>NC_071468.1:69109594-79109594 GCF_028500815.1 Rissa tridactyla
GATGATTTTAATTCATTGTTTATTTATTTGTTGTGAACATTTGTTTTGTGCAAACGCTCCATAAATGGTTGAATGGGGTGACCTAGAAGATTTTATCTGAAAGTAGGAAAGAAACAGATGAAATTCTGATACTTCCAGGTAAAACTCATGAGGAAAAATGTGTGTGTTTCTTGTTTACATGTAGAAAACATGATCTGTTTGTTTCTTGATTTGTCAGGTTTGCTTTATATATTTTTGCTTTGAATGTACTCCTTAAGATTCTGGTCTTTATTTGTTATGTGAACCACTGCAAATTTTGCAGCTGCAGTGATTCTGATCCCAATTTCATTACAGTATCACTCTTCCATCTTCTGATACTATCATGTTGAAATCAGAATAAACTCAGTGTGTCTCAGTCTTGTCACAGCATCCCTCTTACACATCATTACTCTTTTTCTGAAGTGATTGTTAGAGCTATTCCAAATGCATTTTTCTGAAAAAGCATTTTTTGTCTCTATTTCCAGAAATCCTGCCCGATCTTATTGTTGAAGTAATTTTTCACCCCTACCTTTTTGTCCTTGCTTAATTATTTCACCTGTGCAACGAACAGTACAACAGATTCTTTGCCTTCCTTAGTTGCCCATGTTTGTATCGACCTCATACAGAGCTGCATTAGGCAGCGTCACCAGCAGGTCAAGGGAGGTGATCCTTCATCTCTGCTCAGCACTGATGAGAGCACACCTGGAGTGCTGGGTCCAGTTCCAGGCTGCCCAAGACAGATGTGGACGTGCTGGAACCAGTTCAGCAGAAGCCACCAAACTGGTTGTGGGCTGTAGCGTAGGACTTCTGAGGAGAAGCTGAGGGAGCTGGGCCAGTTCAGTATTAAGAGGAAAAGGCTTGGTGAGATCCTTGGTGGGATGTTCAACATTTGGAATTGCCTTTTCACATAAAGAAATTATGCATTAAAAATGAATGTAATTTCATAGTTAAAAGGAAAATAAGGCAGCTAATATGTGTCACCAGTCTGCAGAGGTTTCCAACAGCTGGAAGGAAATATCACAGGAAACAAAGAATAACAAAACAGGGGGTAAGACATGGAAAAGTGTGATGTTTGTTTCACCAATAAATGTAGCATACCATCATGATAAAGTAACATCAGAGAAAAAATTGGCCCAAAACATTTTGAATGTCATTTATCTAAATCATGCCACATCTCTGAACTGAGATGGAAGCTAAGGATTTGAGTATGCAACATGTGCATGTGGCCCCAGAAGTTAAAATAATATGACTGAGGAAACGCTTTCTATTACTTATTGTATAATAAATCGACATAATAAACTTTAAGAACTTTTGGAAAATTGCCTTTTCTACATCAGTTGGGTTTTTTGGGGGGCATAAACCACTTGGAATTGATGACATTGAGGCAACATTTTTGTGTATATTGGGTAACATTTATGTGCAGTGTAATTTGATAGAATCATAGAAGGGTTTAGGCTGGAAGGGACCTTAAAGATCATCTAGTTCCAACCCCCTGCCATGGGCAGGGACACCTCCCACTAGACCAGGCTGCTCAAAGCCCCATCCAGCCTGGCCTTGAACATTTCCAGGGATGGGGCATCCACAACTTCTCTGGGCAACCTGTTCCAGTGCCTCACCACCCACACCATAAAGTAATTCTTCCCAATATCTAATCTAAATCTCCCCTCTTTCAGTTTAAAACTGTTACCCCTCATCCCATCACTCCACTCCCTGGTAAAGGCTCCCTCCCCATCTTTCCTGTAGGACCCCTTTAAGTACTGGAAGGCTGCTATAATGGGTTTCCATCAGAAGGTGAATTTGGCCCTTTGAAAATAAAATCTGTCCATAGCTGGTAAAGTTTTGGCTTTCATTAGTTTTTGGCACATGGAACATTTTGGAAGAAAATGTACTTTTTAATTAAATAGAAACAGTGGATAGAGCCTGAACAGTAAATTAAATATATGAATGAAAATGGGTGGGAACTTAAATAGACATGAACTGACAGGGCTGCTCTATGACATTTTTCAAAAGTAATTTTTAATTAATCTACAATCCATTTCTTTTGCCTGCATTGTTTTTTTTGGTTTGGGTTGGTTTTTTGGTTGTTTTTCTTGTTGTTGTTGTTGTTGTTGTTGTTGTTTTAATGTACTTGCACATATATATTGGTACTTTGTATTAGCCTGCAAAGAATTTAAACAGATTTAAAACTGAAAGAATGGAATTTTAGCAGCTCTACTAACTCTATCAAAAGCCATATTCCACAAAGCACTTTCATCTAAATCCCTGTTTAAGCAGCATTGAGAAGTACTAAGGGTTACAATACGACTGAAGCAATGATGAAATTAACACTTTTTTTTTTTGGTAATTAAGAATGAATCAAATCAAACAGCCTTCACAACCTTTGTAAAACCATTTCTCAGGACAATTCCCACTGATATCAATGGAAGCCTTGACTGAGTGTAGACTGAATTCGTATTAAGAAATACTTACAGTTAAGCCAGAATTTTTTTACTAAAAGCCTATAACATATTCTGTTTTAGGGCCATTTCCAATTTTTTAAGAGCTGCATTTAAAATACAGATATTTTTAAAACCTAGTTTAATGTCAGAGGGAGTTTAGGAAATTTTCATGCTAAATTGTGACACATCGTCATTAATGCTAAAACTGAACCCCTTTTTTTTCTTTCACTTTGGTTCATGTGAACTTGTACTTCTGCACCTTTTAGGCATCATATTCAAACAAATTCACAGTCACCATGAAGCTTAACTGAACTGTACAGAACAACGAATCTTGCATGATTCCAGTCTACTGAGTTTTTCCCGCAGCTTTTCCCGCTGCTGAGCCCAGGGCACTCATCAGCGCGCAGCAGTCGTGTTGCAGAGCTCACCTCAGGTGTGGGCTGATTTCCAAGACCCTGCTCAGGCTCTGGTGTGAGGTTCGTGCAGGAGGCTTGGCAGGAGCCCTGCGCTTCCCTTCGGGAGCGTTGGGTGGGAGGAGGTAGCAGAGCCACTGCTGACATCCCCTGAAATGAGTCCTCGTCCCCCAGGGCAAAAGGATCTGTAGAGAGCCGCTGCCGATGCCAGGCACGACGAGGCTGTCCTGTGCTGTGCTGTAACGCTGCATCAAATGGCAACTTGGTTTTCAAATAGTACAGACTGGGGGTTTAATCTAGGTTTTATTTACACAAAAAGCCCCAACCAGTTGCAAGACCAGCTGGGACATAAACTGGGGCTTTGCTGCTCAGGAAAATGGTCCATGACTACCAGCAGGGAACCTGTCAGCTGCTACCGGCTCTGCATTTAGCAAAGATGCTGAATAACGCTAAGTACTGCGGATGTTGACAGGTAATGAAAGCAAGGTGTCCACAGCCTAGCTAGCCCAAAGAGACCTGCGGCTTTAGCTGAAAATGCCTGCAAGCAGGAAGAGCTCCAACAGCAATGATGAGGATATTTGTGTGGTCAGCTATTTTTTTGCAGTGTAGTGGTTACTGTCCATATGTATGAAATATGTACGGTCATCTATGTAGATAATTAGCAAATGCATGATCCTATATTTTAGAAGTATTTGGTTTATATAGACAGACTGGCGTGTGACTTCTAGATCCTAGCTGCAGGGTGCTATACCCATTGCTTGATGTTTGGCCAGTATTCTGCTGCCTGTCACACTGCTTGAATGGAGGAAACTTGAGTAATGAGTCTGATATCAAGTCAAATTTGTAGCAGGAGGGGGGTCTCATGACTCCAGTTAATGGGAGTGGTAGCCCTGAGAGAAAAAGTCATTTCTATCTCCTAGGAATCCTAACTCCATGCCAATGCCTGCTCCACAAGACCAGCATTGTCTCAAGCACTGATTCTAATCAGAGACCAACGCAGAGTCTCCCTTGTTCATGCCCAGCTCCATTTATCCAGCAGCATTATTGAAAGAACTAACAGTGCCAATAGCATGTGCTGTTAGCATGAAGTCTTTGCCTACACAAAGGCATGTGTAGGGTGTACTTTTGGGACAGATCTTTTGCCTAAAGGATCCCAGACCTCTCTTGCGGACATCTAGTGCCTCCTACCATGACAATAACAGTCTCTAATTGTCAGTCACAGCTACTTAGCTCTTTTTGATCTTTGTTCTTTGCCGCAGGACTCACCCTGCAATAAGAAGACAGGATGCCATGTGCTTCCTAACAGCACTGGGAAAAATTTAAATGGAGACCTCTGATCTAGTAGCATGTGTTATTGTTATGAGTTTCAGTACACTTCGTACTACTTTTCAGACTTAATGGTCCTGGGACAAACTTTTCCTTAGACTTTTTCAGCAACTTTGCAAGCAGAAAATTTGCTGAAGTCAATAGAAAGTATTCCAGGGTGAAGCCTGCTGAGGATATGGGGACCTTCTCCTCACCTGACTGGGAGGAGGCAGCTATTAAGCAGCACTAGGAAAGAGTTAGAAGATTCATGTGATGGTGTGTAAGATTAATTGTCATTTCTGCTTCTGGAGAGCCCGAGTAAATGTGATGTCAAGAGGGCAGTATTCCATAACCCCTTTGTATAATGACAACAACTACCTAAAAGATAAAGCAGCAGCATCACGCCCCCGTATCTCCTGCTGAAATTGAGAGAAAATTAGGTTGTCCAACTTCAGTTACTTATTCTGTAATTTGGCCAAGATAACAAGGCTAATCTCATTCTTGCCAAATCTATGTCACAGGGTATTCATGTGGTCAGCACCTTGGCAGCTACATTGTACGCAGACCCCGTTTCGATAACTCTTTTCATACAGATACTGTAGAAAGACCTGGCTTTTACATACAAAGTAATTGTGAACCAGAATGTTCTTATTGCATGAGTGCAGCAAAATATTTCTGGAAAATTGTTTTCCTCCTCCCTGCTAATCAGTTACAATCGCATGGGATAGCCAGGGTGTAGTGCAGATGGAAACAATCAGGGCTCAGGAAAATATTCAGTTTCCATTAGGAGATTACTTTTTTTTTCCCCCCAAAGCTTATGGTTTGATTACTCTTATTTTGATGTTCTCCAATCTCTTGCAGCACAAGATTATCCTCTTCTCCTAAGAACATCTTGATTAGAAGTTTGAGAGTACAGGTTTAAATTCAATAGAACCATTGACTTATTTAGAGAGGAAACCCATGTCTTGCACAAGGTGACTCTTCTTAGACTCCCACTATAATCAGCAGAATGACAGATGCTCCTCCAACCAATGATTCACAGGTCCCACTTCAGGCTCTTGCTCTGAATCTGTCAATGATACCAAAATTAGGTACATAAGGTGAGACTAAGTGAATCCTTTCCTTTGGTTCTTTCTGATGATTAGTGGGTCAACTTGCATGAGATTTGCTAGGCTATCTGTTTATTTTCAGAGAAAACAAATAATATCCTGAGAAATGGTTTAGACGTGTGTAAAGAAAGCAGGAAAGAAATGTTCCTAGCTGCCACTTTATGCCACATTGACCCTTGCCTTGTGGCAAGAAGAAATACCGAGGAGTCACCACAAATCTCCCTGACTCTTCCATGTACCAAAAGGTTGTCCTCATCCTAACCCCCACACAGAGTTCCAGCAGAAGGCATTTTGGGGGCAAGCTGAGGAAGTAAGACAAAATGCCCAAAGGAATTTCATACAGCGGTGATTTTGTAGAGGGTCATTTCAAAAGGGATGCGTGTTGGGGTTACTGGTACTCTACCAAGTTGATGCATATCAGGCCTCAAAAAATTCCACGTCATTAGCATTGGCACAAGGATATATTTCCCTGTTATCCTTAACATAAGCCAGTATAGAGGAAGAAGTACTGAAGGGAAGGCATGACAGATGTGAGTCACCTCTATTAACTTGCAAAAGTCATGTACATGTGTCAAAGCAGCATATTAAAATGGATTAGCCATTCATACAAATAAGAACAACATGTGCATTTGTTTCAGCTAGGATAAAAATCACAAAGGCAATCAATTTTCATACAGCATATGTGAAAGAAAACTTGGCACAAAGGACAGCTTACCCCAAGTGTTCAGACACACGTTTCAAGTACGCATATTATTTTTTTTCAGCTTTCAGGTTACTAGTCTGCTCCAGCAAGCCATGAGAAACCACAACTTGAAGGGAGAAATAATAACTTTACGCTCCCAGTTTATTCTCTAAAGTCACTACTTTTTGTCTTATTTGAACTTTTTTTCCATGTGGCTTTAAATCCTATTCACATAGCCATGCTAAAACAACATTAAACTGCACAGTAAATACACTGTAATAAATATAGTTTTATGGATAATAAGTATGTATTTGGGGCATTTTTACATGACTCTTTTTAATGATAATTTTAGCATATACAGAGTTGCCACTTAGCATGCATACAGCACATTTTCCAGCAGTTGGACTCCCACTGTCAACCATGCATGACAACAATGTCAATGGATGGACTATATTTAATCAAAAGGTTTTGGACCAAAGAAGGAGTTTACAGCTTAGACAAGCAGAAATATTTTGGTATTGCCACATAATATTCCCAATAATTTGCTCCTTTCATTGTGATTTTGTAAACAGCTACCAGCCATGCTTCAGAGATGATAGGAAGTGTCACTTTGCTCATTGGTTCTCACATGCAGCACAAATTTGTTGTTGTCTAAGAGCACGGAGCCATGTCACATACCAAAAAAAACAGGGTAGAGAAGCCGTATATCCCTTGGTAGAGATGTAATTCCTTAGCTCCAAAAACACTTCCATAAGCTCTCTGATAGAGCAGGGGATCAGAGTAACAGCTCAACAGACACTCAGCCTCTCTGCTCTACAGGTATTCTTTCTGAAAAGTAGCCAGATAAAAACATTTGGGGTAGATAAAATCAGAGTAGTCAATTCTCCTTCATTTCCTCTGACAGCTTAGCATATCCACATATTGCCCACTCTTAAATTAGACCCCAGTGTTCTTTTTATTTCAATGGCAACAACAAATTTACACGACTACAGTATTGCTTTGGAAAACAATTAAAAAGCCTGAGATATTCTTTTGGTCACACTTTGGGTAAGTGCCCTTGCAATTGCAAAGACACCACCACAGTCACCCTGTGTTTTCAAGCATAAAAGTGTAACGATTCCTCTTCTGAAGCAGAAGCACTTATGCCTTGTGCAAAATGCAGCAATTGTATCAACACACAGCCCCGGGAGCAGAAGCTTACTGCTAGCAGAGATAGGCTGTGTGGCAAGGCAAGGTGGGAGCCTCCGGATTCGCTGGTGGATTTTGTTATGTGTTGGCTCTATTCAGGGCTGGGGAAATGCGATATAATCACAACACCAGGTATCAGGTTGTGGCCATACATAGAGATTGCTGCCTGCTGCTGTTGAGCCAAATTAGCTTTGTTGCTGGTGTCAATAGCAAAGGATTTGATTCTCAGGCACCTGGCTCATAATCCACTTGAAATCTTTTAATTGTTTCCAAATAAGGTCTCTTCTCGAAGTTGGTCACTTTTATGTTTCCCCTTACATGCCAGAAATCAAGTGAATTAAAAAATATCTCAGCCATCCCTGAGGTTTTTTGCATTCCCATCGTTCAAAGGTGGAAACAGTTTTCTGTTTTAATTAATTGGAGAACAAAAATCAGTATCCGGCTGCGATGTAGGGTGTTGGTTTTTTTCCCATGGAACCATTGCCCCCACAGAAAATAGACATTTGTGCGGGAAACGCTGACTCAGATGAAATCAGAAGACTGTGATCGGGGATGTCAAGAGCACCAGAGACTAATGTTGCATTAAATCCTTGCGGTTGAAAAGAAGCCACAGCAGTCAAGACCCTTCTCCCTTGGACACCCGCTATGCTTCATTGCCTTCCAGTTTCTCCCTTCTTTCTCACATTTCACGACGTGAGTGTATAAGCGTGTGTGCACACACACATGTGGGAGGGTGCTAAGCTCTGCTCTCATCATGCTCCGTTTCCTCTGGTAGTGCCTGCTTCCCTCCCTGCTGCTTGCGCTGCCGTGCGTGCCAGCAGCATCTATGCACACTCAGTGAATTATGCCGAGTCGTCTCAGAAGCCAAAGGAGGAGGTGACAATTGGTGGACATCTTTCTCTGCCTGACAGGATACATAGAAACAGTCCAGCTGGACAGACTTCTTTCTGTGCAGAGGGGACCAGCAGATTATTTTTGCAATTTATTGGCTTGAAAGCTCAGCATTTTAATGCCTCGCTGACTAGAAAGCTATTGGGCACGAAATCCTGAGAACATGAGAACTGGCCTTGGAAAATGGTGTTTGTTCCTCCCCCCATTTTTCTGTCTTCATTTCAGCAGGCAAAGAGTATAGTCAATGTTGAAAGGAGAGGTATAATAATACTGGTAATTTATAAGCTGGCAGTGGGATGGAGTTCATAAAGTAAAGCAACAGCCATTCAAGTTTCTGAAAATCCCTGTAACGAATAGAATTGTAGCTGACGTTGTTTTGCCGTTCTCCTGTCTCTTCAGGGAAAGCTCAGCTGGTAATAAACAGCAATGGAAACAGAAGTGGGCTTTCATTCTCAGAGATGGTCCCTTCAGCTCAGGTGGAGGCACAAGGGCGAAGAAGGGTAAAAAGCAAATACTCCTGCTGCGTCTGCCATAGTTACAAGCATCTGGTCTCTCAGCATCAGGTAATGCTGCATCTTTTGAGATCTGGAAATTATTTTAACACTTAAAAGAGTTTAAAGGTTACTGTTATTCCAATGAAACCTAAAGCAGGACGTGCAGGGGGCAGGAGGAAGGGGTGACGGCCCTGTTGTCAGTGTGGGAGCAGACTGCTCGATCCTGTACTTGCCAGCGAGTTTCCTGCCAAAGGCACTTGTCTTGCTCAAAGGCCATTTAGTTCTCAGGGGAATGATCTTGGGCTGGATCCTCCTGGGTGACGCTCTGTGCTGTGCCTCTGAGGCCTTTTCTTGTCCAGGAAAAAACAAGGCTGGTCCTCTGGGCACATTTGCTCAGGGCTCCCAGCCTCAGCTGGAGCACCTCTAGGGAGCTACCCTCCACAGTGGCCATGGGGTCTCCACAGTCCCACAGCTGGTCCTTATGCTGCGCATTGCCAAAAGGTCCTCAGCACCAGCCCCGATGTCACCCCCCAAAGTAGCAGAGATGCTGCAAAGCCCCTCCTGGGCTGCTGTGAGGTACCTGAGCTGCACTCACAGACTTTTGAGCACTCCTCCTCTGTTTAAAAAGACCAGCAGAGAGATTCTGCACTACAATTGCCCTTGCAGGGAAATTGTCGCAGAAAGCAGTTGTTCTCCCCAAACCTTGGGGAACAGTCTTTTTCCATTACAGTCATCATAAGGGCAGTGACCTAAATGCAATGGTGCTTGCACAGTGGATGCATAAACAGCCCTCCCGTATCATCTTGTTTGTGAAAAAGAAGCCAGGTTTTGAATCAGCATGTCTTAGTACAGGCCTTTTGGGCAATCAAAGGATATGTGATGTACAAATTATATTTCCTTTGTCCTGGTGCCCCTAGGAGAGCCAGGAGAAGTTATTTTGAATTTATGCATTTGGCCAAGCACCAAATATTATGAGCCAGACGGAGTAAAGTAGTTCCGTGCGAACATTTGACTTGTAACGTGATTATTCAAGTGCTTAAGCTGGGACATACTACAACATTTTCCTGAGTTTGGCGTCATATAGTCAGTTACTACCTCCCACTGTGGAAAACATAAGCTCTGTGTTGTTCAGATCATGCTGAAGTCTCTCAAGAATGGGATGGCACAGATCTGGATTCCTCTTTGCCTGATCTGTGTGTGAGCTGTAAGCACAGGAGCTTTCCACGTAGCTTTAGTGAGTATTGTTTAGGGCACAGAGCATATTTCAGTTTATCTCTTACCAGGTAAAACATCACATTTCCCTGATGCTATGATGCTATAACTGCTCATCATGCTTGTCCCAGAATTACTTATGTCTATCTTGTAAAGGAAAAACATCATCTCAAGTTTGAGATGGTTTTTTTGTGTAGGCAGGGTTTCATGTCTGCAATATGCAGATTTGTTAGCAAATGGGAAAGCCTAAAACAATCCCACCACAGAAAGTGAAAAACAGAGAGACAAAGACATCTTGAATATAAGAAAATTTGGTGATGTAAAATAAACTGGTTTTTGAGGTAATCATGCTCCATACAGTAAAATAAAAGCTACAGTTCTTTACCTCTAACAAGATGAAGGACTTGCTTTTGTATGAAAGACTCAACTTTCTCTTTTATCACGTCTCTTTCAAAAGGACCCCCACTACAAAATAAAAGATCCACAGAAACAAAAGGCTTGTATATAAATAAAGATGAGGTACAACAGATCTGGGACACATTATCTTCCAAATGTACAAAAAGACACAACCACAAAAAAATGCAACTCACAACGGTTTACGTTCTCATACCAATGAGTGGAAGCTCTAGATCCCTGTACGCAACAGACTGTTCCTACGAGTCTATGATCTTTTCCGAGACACCTTCTAAGCCCTGTTTGGAGCTTGAATGAAGTCATGTTGTGTACTTGCTTCTAATTTGTAAATCTAAGTAACTTGGCCTAAAAGCGTTTCAAAATGCATTTTAAAATATATCTTTATAGTGTTGAATTAGAAACAGAAGGCATTAGTCTTCGAAGTAAACTTCCTAAAACAAGCAAAGTGCACCCCCAGTGCACCGAGAATTACTTATATAACATCCTACATATATAACTAATGGTAGGTAAATGTAATAAGAATTCCTGGTGGTTATGTCTGTTCATATAACTTTATTTGGGTGTATAGATATAAACCAATTCGTTTAATCTAGCCTGGGTAAAATGTACATGATGGGCAATTATTAGAACAGCAGGTATGTGCAGCTGTGCTGGTGGAACTCTGCAACCATCACATAGAGGGTATTTCTGTTCCTTGCTGTTATTGCCACTGCTTTTACTCAATGTTCCCCAACGCAAGCACATATTCACACACACGCTTCACACCTTCCAGACACACAGCCATAGCCACAGGTGCAATCTCAGAGGACCGACAGCCCACTATTCATTACCAATACCTAACCCACTCTGCCTGCAAAAGGCATTATTACATATGGAAGACTCAGCTGGACTGAGAAAGAAGTGATTTATTGGCCTCATGTTTAAATTTAATCATCATAATCTAGGAAAGAAATATTGTCATTCTCTACAACAGAGCTCCGCTGGATTTCCCTGACAATAATTCTAGATTTGCTACACACCTGCCTGCAGAAAAAGTCCTACTGTAGCTTCTGAAAGCACTGAGACTGACACTTTGAACTCCGGCATCATTTCTGGTGTCACAGATTACTCAGCAATTGCAATTATATATGGCTGGGCTCTTCCTGCACTCTCTAGGATCCTGCAAACAACTTAGTTTTCTTTCAGGCACCAGTGGTTCTGCTGACACCAACTGAAGTCAGATGAAGTTAAATTTATTGTTAAAAAGTGTTTAGGATACTGAAATTTAGTGCAACAGCTATGAAGACAGGTCAGCTGCTTAGTAGGTCAGAAAAACCTCAGAAATAAATTCTGCAGAGCTTTCTGCAAGTCTTGTTAGTTTCGAAGACAATGGGAACTTGGATGCTCAGTACTGAGCAAACGGACACAGGTCTGCTCAATGAAACCACTCCAAGTAATTGCAGCCTTCAAAATCATGCAGGCAAAGCCAGGGTTGGAGCACCAAGGTCATGATCAGTGAGACAGACCACGATGTCATCCTCAGTCTATAGGGTTGGGGTTGGTTTCATAGCCCCCATCACATGGTGCAGGAGCAGGTCTCCCCACCAGTAAAAGAAGGAAAGGCAGGGAAGGGGCCAAGCCCTCCTAGTCTGTCTCTAATAAATCTCCTCTGGTCTCAGACATCTCTGTCCCATTTTAATCACGACTTCCATCTTCCTCTGCCCTGCTCCTGTATGTGCCAGCAGCCTAGCTCAAAGCAACCTGTCCGCATGAAAATGTTTCCCAGCCCTAACCTGGTAGCAAGGCTAGAAAAGCATTACTGGCCAGCCACTCTGACAGTGACTTTATGTCCAGGTTGCTCTCCTGCTGAGGCAGGGGCAGGACCCAGCCTGCGGGCTGCTGTCATCCAGCCTCTCCACAGGCCTCTTTCTGCTTTAGCCCAAGCGCCTAACTGCACCCACAAGGCTCTGGAGAGTCCCCAGGATGGCTTTCAGCAGTGCCTACACAGCTCAGCTGGGTTCAGCATTGCCCATCTTCAACTCACTTCGATCTGAATGTCCTCCTGCGCCTACTACTGAACCGTGACCCCAGCCTCAGGGGTCCTCCCGTGACGATTGCTTACAACAGATGGAGGCAGGTGGAGGAAGTTCAGAGACCAAAGGAATAAACGGAAGGAAAAGCCTTCTCTTTTATCTATTTCAGTAAAATTTGTAATTGCCAAATGCATCTTCTCTTTCCTGAAGTGATAATCCTGTCCCCCTTCCTGCGTGACCTGGCTGTAGCCCTGGGAGGAGGAAGTCATTTATTTCAAGCCCTGTTGTTTTAAACGTGTCTCAGCCTTTAGCTTGGCATCTGAGGCTGCCCGAGACCCGTTTTTCACCTGCCTGCCTGCTCGCCTGCCTCCAGTCACCCGGCAAACAGAGCCGGGGACTGGGCAGCCGCAGCGGGAGCCCCTCACAAAAGGCTGACATGGGAGCCCAAGCGAGGCTTATTTGTTTCACACCATTCCCCCAGCGCCCGTGCTGACAGACAGACAGCCTCCCACCAGTCCCCGTGGGGCACCGAGCAGCCCCGGCACCGCGGGCGTGCAGCTGGGAGGATGCCAGCGCTCTGCATCTCCTACCTGTTGCCTTAGAAACAAACAAAGGGACATAGGCTTTTTTTTTTCTGTCCTCCTTTCTTTTTCTCCCTTTTTTTTTTCCTTTCCTTCTTTTTGCTCCTCGGGTAACGCGCTGTGTGCCAAGTCTCAAGGTGGGAGGGAAGAGAGAGAGGGGAAAAAAGAAAGGACAGAGAGAGAGAAGTGAGAATATTGAAGAACAAGGAAACATATTTTGAGGCTAAATCTGAAAGCAAGAGGCATCGAGACAGCTACTGGGCTCATCCCTGACTGCTGCTCTTCTGCGGCATGCGGTGGGAGGTCATGGCTGCCACACCGAGAGCAGTTGCACGAACCAGCTGTGACATCTGGCTTACATTGAGGGATCTGAACGCTGGAACCGGACAATGTTTGTTTTCTCTTGCTTGAGCCCGAATCGAAGTTTTAATTAAAGAAAGCTCAGAGATGCTTTTGGCGAGACTGCCCAGGGTGAGCGTGCAGAGGGTGCTTTTTCAGGGATATGAGCTGGTCATGGTCCGACCTGCTCCCTGAGGCGATGGGTGCGTTTTGGGGCAAGGGAAGAGTTGCAGAGTCTAAAGCAACGGAGATGGATTACACTCAGAAGGACCCTAGAGCTGCATTTGTGTCCATGAAGATCCACACCCCAAGGAATAACCACTGTCCCCGAGGATCCCATTGCCTCCCATGTGACTCCTCTTTTTGCCCGCAGCTATTCCCATGGCGGATCAGCCTCACTGCCTTTATCCTTGCAAAATTACCTGATTCTTCCCGTGGTTCCTCTTTCATTTACAGCCAGTCCTAGGGCTCTCCGCTCACCGTTCCCAACGAGGAGCACTGCAGTGATGCCCACTGCCACCACTGGCTGCAGTTCTGCTGCTGCTCAGCTACTACTCTACGCTATTAGTTCTCAAGCTTTTGTATTAGGCAACACTTTCTTTTCAGATAATTGTTTTTCAGCCTGTTAGTAGCTCTTTAGGACAATTTCTGAAATAGAACAGCCCTATCCCAACTTCTGGGCAGCCAGTACCACCATAATAAAATATTTCAAGCACATCAGATCTCTCAAAACCCCTTAAGTCAGCTCGCAATCCCCATTAAAATTGCAGCAGCAGTTCATCTCTCCAGGGCTAGGCTTGTTTGGAAAAACACCCGGCGCACATCCTATGCCTCCAATGCAAAGCACACCCTGTACAGCTGCGGCTCAGGCAACTCAGCCCAGAGTCAATATGTCACAGTCGATCTGTAGCAACAACCGAAAAACAGAAACCCAAAGCAGAGAGGTAGGTTCGCAGGATCCCCTTCTACAAAGAACATTATTAAAAAGCATTAGTCTGTTGGATATAGCTGAGACTTCTAGATTGGCTGATGGTGATGTCACAGCCACCCGTGTGCCTTATAAATCTATTTTTTTGTTTTTATGTGCAAATGATGTAATGCCCACAAGCTTCCTCAGTCAGGGTTCATTATTTAATTTCTCAGGTGGCTGAAGTCGTAGGCTTTGTGGCGTCTACGGCCACCCACGATGTGTTCTCTCTGCCCAGAAATGAACTTCCTCTCAGGCCTTGTTTTCTAATTGGCATCTGCAGAATTAAAAGTCCACTGACCACTGCATGTCATGGGAACACTTGGGAAAGTATCTCTGGAATGACAAAACCATTTTGATCCCAAAATAATGCGTATGCTTAAACTAAGGCCTTCTCTGATAGAAAGAAGACAATTAGGGCCAAGTTTTGATATGGTGCCATGTTAAGAAAAAAACCCAGTTTTCATGAGCAAACATCTGCTTGGAAAATAACATTCGCCAAGCAAGATAAAATCTTTGCTTTACCTAATCTAATATTCCACCTTCGACAGAATTTTATCCCGAATTTTCTTTACTAAATGGGAGTGTATCTTCACTAACATCACCGAGCTTCTAAGTCATTCCTGGGAGTGGTTCTCATCAGTGGAGCCATGAGGGTTTATCTGTCTCCTTGGTCTTACCTATTGGTGATAAACACATCTCATGCTTTCTTTTAATCCTGCTAAACTCGATCCTCAGTGTTGTTTGTTTTGCCTAAATGTTTATAAATCCAAGGAGTTAATCATCCGTGAAAAAGTTTCCTGAACTCTGAGGCTTTCCTACACTGGTCCAGCTGGCCCTGAGAAATTAGCCTCCTCCATAATTCTGCCTAGTATCACGGTACCAAGACCAGTGATTTTCTGATAATATCTGTGATCCTTCACTTTTTGGCAGACTGAAATATTGTGCCTTATTAGCAATTAAAATAAATTTAATGGAGCAGTGCAAAGGTCAAATTATTACTGTATAAACACTGATGAACATTCCTTAAACTGTGTAAATCCTTAAAGCCTGAAAGGATAATCTTCACAAATTACTGTTACTTTCATGAACCTGGAATCAAACATCTCAAATAAAACTAGCTTTTAGAAGGGCCTGGTCCAAAACCCAGTGAAATCTATGAGAATCGCCTGCATCCCAAAGATTTAGAGCAAATTTCCTCACTGCCAGAGTTTGGGTTTTTACTGAGGAACGACAGTACAAAAGACAGTAGTAGATAAAAGCACATATTTATATAGGAACATAAATATATTTGCAAATATATTATAAGCTTGCAGGCAAGTCCATGCTTCTACAGTAGGAAAGTCACATACAAGATACTTCAGATAGTGATTATTTGAGTCTACATGCATCATAAATACTGCAAGAACACAGGGAGAGACATAATTTTCTCACAGAAGAAAATCCGATGAAGAGAATTTTTAATCTACAAGGTTGTGAATGACTGAACCATATTATTTATCTTCTGAAAGAACTTCAACAAAAAATAGCACCATCAGAAAAATGGATGTTCATGCTGCAGACAATACAAGTAGCTCCTGCCCTTTCTCACAGTGAAAATGCTCAAAGAATGTCTTTGGACAGGATGTTTCCAGCAAAGAGTCTCAAAACAGCATTTTACTTTCTCTCAATTGAATATAAACCAGAAATTGAATGGTGGCAACGAGAAAAAAAAATCATAAGGAAACTTTTTTCCCTCAGCAGCACCTTTTTACTCAGGGAGAATTTCTGCGTTGGAAGAAGAGGCAAAGACAAAGTGGAACTAGTCAAAGGATTTACTCCCAAATGTTTCTTCCTGTATTTTCATTCAGTCTTTTCTTCACCAGATGTGTATTACCAGGGTTTCATCCCTGTAAACCTGTTCCCCCAACCTTCCGTCTGATTTTGATGTCCTCATCTTATCTTAGGACTTCCAGCACCCCCGGTCTCCCCCATCCATCCGTTCTCCCCCTCTTTTCATTTTTTTAATCAGCCTTATTTCTGGTGGGGCAACGTGTGAGTAGCATGGCACAGGACTCAGCAAGATCACCTTTTACTCCCAGCCTCCCAATAGCCTGGACATTACCCAAGTAACAAGTGATAGGACAAGAGGAAATGGCCTCAAGTTGTGCCAGGGGAGGTTTAGGATAGATATTAGGAAAAGTTTCTTCACCGAAAGGGTTATCAAACATTGGAACAGGCTGCCCAGGGCAGTGGTTGAGTCACCATCCCTGGAGGTATTTAAAATACGGGTAGATGTGGTGCTTAGGGACATGGTTTAGTGGTGGTTTTGGCAGTGTGAGGTTGATGGTTGGACTCAATGGTCTTAAAGGTTCCTTCTAATCTAGGCGATTCTAGCATTCTATGATTCTTTGCTTGTTTTCCCCTACCCGCCAAGCGCTTGTGCCTCACTAGAGCACTGCTCCAGGCACTGGCCGTCTATCAGCGGGCACAAGCTTCATGAACACGACGCCCGGGACCCAGCCGGACGCTCAGCCTTGGCGGGCGCCGCCTGCCAGGAGCAGCACAGTGCCCTCACCGTGCTTGGAGAGGGGGCACACGGGTCACAGGGCAGAACCCAGGGCACTCAGTGATGTACCAAACAAATTTTGCAGTGCTGACTTCCGAATATTATGAAGATTTCCATGGAGGGTACGAACAGGGACTTAGAACACTCTTCTCAGGAGGACCCAGCCCAGCATGCCATGTTCAGTGGCAATGCATGGCTGGCCGCAAAAGTCCCCTCACGTCGCAGACCTGCAGCTGACAGCCAGAAAGCCGCACCGTGAGGAGAGCCGAGCATAAACCCTCCCCTGCGTGCACACAAGGCCTGCTGATTCCCAAGTCTCGAGATGTCCGCCCGGGGCCCTGAGGGCTGCGTCGTGGAGGGCAAAAAATAAACAGCTGAGCACCGCAGGCTGCCGCCGGGCACCCTGCATTCCCATGAGAAACTCGCCCAGGCGGGTAAATGCGTCACAGCAGCCTGCAAACCGGAGGCCTGGAGGGTTTAAAAATACTGCCTAGCCGCAGATTTCCCAGGCCATATATAGTTCACACATCTCACGGTAGCAGGAAGGAGCTGCAAAGACAGGCAGGGACACAGAGAAGGAAGAAAAGAAGGGGGGACGCAGCTGCCAGCAGGCAATAAAAACAGGTTAAAAATAGCCCGGGCCGCAACAGCTCCCTCCCAGCAAGGGGGTGCGGGGGCCGCTGGTACTCCCTGCCCTCGCCGGACCCTCTCTCCACCGCCTGCTTTCTGCCAGGAGGAAAGGGCAGGAAGGAGGCTTTCGGTTCCTGTAGGCAGAAGGAGAGAAAACGACAGCCCTGCTTGGTTTTGACACTGTGAGGGCTCACTGAGGCTTGCACGGATATCTGGCCGGCGCTGCGGGACCCCCTCCCCGAGGTATGGGCTGGGGGCTCGGGGGGAGAGCGCGGCCTGGGATGGCCTCGCTCGCAAGCCCCAGCAGCACCAGGTGTAACCCTGAGGGATGCGATGCCACGCTGCCCGGAGATGTGATGCCGCCCTACCCAGAGATGATGTGACGCCATGCTGCCCAAAGGGCAATGCAGCCTGCGCTTCAATAAGGGCTTTAAAACAAGTCTCATCTTCCTCCCACCACCCTCTGCGTGTTCAGTGCTGACCTGGAGGCAAAGCCGAGCTGTCCAACCCTACTCTGGTAAAACAAAGAAAAAGCAAAAACTGCTTGTTGTGCCCATTGCCTCTTCCCTCCCGCAGCCCAGCCTCTCCATAGCCCCTGCAAAGACAAAGCAGCCACATGCCACACAGGGTTATCTCTCTGCGAGGATCTTCTCCATCAACATCTCCTAGCCTGGACCCTTCCAGGGAAAGCGAGAGTATGAAAGTGACCCTTGGCCTCCTGAAATCTCCTTGCTCATTGGGATTTCCAGCAGCCAGGTGAGCACAGCCTGACCTGTGGCTTGGGTGGAAAGAAAGAGATGTTGGTATGTCTCCAAAGGCCATGCAATTCATCGTGGGGCCAGTTTTAATTCACTCCTTAGAATGCTGGGATTTTTTTTTTTCTTTTATTCTTGGTCACTTGCATCCTGCAGGCCTGGCTTCCCCAGCCGCAAACAACTTCTATCAACTCCTAGATGCTGACACGAGGCACCGAAAGGGATCCAAGCCAAAAGTCCAGATTCCAAACATCCCTGAACTTTGGGGAAGTTCAAATCAGAGCACACATCTTTAGTGAGAAGAGGAAAGCTGTAACATGATCCCAGCCCTGGGCAATAGAGGTAACACTCCAGTGTGGTCTGAAGGTGACTTCCAGAATATGCAGTGTGGAGCCGAGCAGAGGAGGAGAGGAAAAAGCATGAACACATTTTTCATATGTTAAAAAAAAAAAGCTCTAGGAGGGAACTGGGTGTCTGCTATCTGTGGGAGGGTGAGAAAGGTTGCTGACAGAGTAAAGGAGGTTAAGAAAGGTGGATGAACTCTGAATGGAACAGGGAGTGACACCAAAGAGCCCTGTAGGCTGTCAGAGAGGTGTCAAAAGTCAGGAAAGAGCAGAAAGACCAAGAAAGCCAGCATTCAGGAAGAAGTCCATCAGAGAACATCTGGATATCTATGAGGTCTTTAGACTGACAGCTGCATTCAGGCTCACACACGTCCCTGCCATGCTCTCTGCCTGCCTTTCACAGGGACCAAAATCCTCCCAATGCCTCAGCTCCAGTTCTGTTTGCAGGGGAAGGATGCCTTCAGCTGGAGGGGCAGCGCTGGGCACTGGCTGCGCCGAGTGTGGGACAGTCAGGAGCATCACCCCTCTGTGTGCTGCCGGCAGCACCCACCCCAGCGTTGCCAGCTAGACAGGGAGCATGGGCTTTTTGCTCTGGAGCAGAAGCAGCTGCACGCTGCTCCTCCAGCTCTTCATCGGCTTGCATCTCAGTTCATCACTAAGGCTTGCAAGAACTAAAGCCAGGCACTAACAATGCCAGGCTGCACAAGCAGAGATGCCTTTTTCACTCCACGTCAGAATATAGAGTCTGATTCCTGTTCCCAGAAAGGCGCCTTGGATGGCCCACAGAAAGGCAGCAAACGGCCTAACTGGGTTTGCCTAATGCTATATTAATGTGCTGGGTGTGCTTGGACATACTACTCTCTGCACGCCCCAGGAACAAGCTTCAGCCTGAATTTAGAGGGCACCAGGCTGCAGGACTGGGGAGACACTCCCATCAGATTACACAGCGTTAAGGTTTAAGGCCAGAGCTGTGCACCGATTAAGGTGACGGTGGTTCAGGCCATCCTTGCAGGAAGGTGGGATGACGACCCCAAGCGTGACCATGCATGTGGTGTGCATGCAAGGGTGACCCTGTGTGCGCCATGCCCCTTACGTGGGTCAGAGGAGCGAACTCCTGGAGATATCTAACCTCCCTTCTGCCAGCCGCCAGTGACTGGTTAGATGGCTTTCCTGCCATGCCACAACACTGGTGACAGAGAGTAAAGGATAGCTTCCTGGCTCTCACTTCCTCAGTTAACGAATACCACCACTAATTAACTGACAGTAACATGGAGCTATTCTTGGCCCTAGGTGGATCTTACTGAGGTCATACGTTGCGGATAATGTAATTTATTACCCTGTGAGGCACTTTGGGATACAGTGTGAGAAGACCACTTGGAAAGTGCCAAAGCAATAATCCAAGTCAGGATTTTCCCCAGTAAGGTAATACGTTCCATACTTGCTGTGCCTCTGAGAAATTAAGCATTGAAGTTGCACTGGCTCCGGTGCAATGCTGTAAAGATTTCCAAATACATCGGTGGAAACAGAGGACTACTGTGCTCAAGAGGTGGGTCCCCTCTTTGGAGCAAAAGCAGTGCAAGGCATTTATTTTTTTCTTAAAGCAACTCCGAGGACCAAAAAAATCCCACCCTGTGGAAAGACACTCGGCTGCCAAAGAGAAGTATGGTGCTTTGGGCAGGCGTGCAGCTCTCCCGGTACAGCAGTGGGGTCACGCCATCTGGCCCACGTTAGGGCTGGAGCTGTACTCTAGGTGAACTCTACCAAATTAGCTGTACATGCTGCTGCATTCCCGCCTTTCTCCGAGGATCAAAGTGGCTGGACCCACTCCCAGCTTTCTGCAGATAAGCAGGTCACAGGACTAGTTAGCACCTCTTTGCTGCTTGTAATACACCGTGTTACAGATTCCTCTGTATTTCCTAGTTTGTTCCTATATACGCTGGATACTGGTGGTCACATTTTTTCCCTTTAGCCCTCTGAGCTAATCCAGTGACCTGGGATACTTCTACAGACTCTTCACACCAGTACAGACTCTCTGGCAGCGTTACATCTGATTATACACTACTGCCGCTGTCCTTGCCCAAACGCTCTTTGTGATTCCCTTGTTTTATATAGAAACCTCATTCTGTCCTTCGAAAGTCTTCTCCCACCAGCTCAGCAGCACGGGGGCAGGTGCAGCAGCAGCTCAGCAGCCTGCCTCGGATTAAACCCTTTCGGGATGGTGGAGGGAGAAAGACGAGGCTATCTGGTTTGGTAAGCCACGAGGCATCCCTAACGCCTAAGCAAAATGCATGTGAAGAATAGGGGGGAAGGGGAAGACAGGAATAATTGGAAATCCATTTCACTTGTATAAAAGCTTTAATTAGTTGTTTATCTGCAGGCACACTGCGGGCTTCACAAAGGCACGCACAAGTTACAGCAATTAATTACTGGGATCTGGGAGACTGTCTCTGTAATTAAAATTTGTGATCAAGCAGCAGCAATGGGTGATCCAAAAGCAAACAGCAGAACATGTACAAATATATTCCTCTTTAAAAAGATAACATAGTTTTGTGTCATAGGACTGGGTGATAAATTGACTGTAATTTTAACCATTGCTGCTGTTTAAGCAACAGATACATTTCTAGTATGCAAGCGATAGCTTTAGAGTGTCATTTTTTTACCTATGCAGCTTATCTGTCAGTAGAAGCAGACACATGTTGAAACTATGCAAGAATTTACATCAAATCCAACAAATAGCTTTGAATGAAAAAATAGAGATAGAATTGACGAAAAAAAATGTTTTCAGAAAGATTTATTTAATTTTTGAATGATAGCTCATGACCTAATATTCCTATTTGAGTTAAAAAATAAAAAGAAATCCCCAAATCCAAAGTACTCTGTTGATTTGAAGATAAATATTTTTTCCAGTTCTCACACCCAGCTATAGCGGCACATGATCCCAGTGTCCTTCCTCCCCAGAACATAAGAAGTTTTTAAGGGCTGAATGAGAGACAAATTTTAACAGAGGCATCTTATCAGCAAAGCAAAAGACATGAAAATTCTTTGGATAAAGCGTTTAAATGTTTTATTTAATTTGTGAAAAATACATTGAGTATAATAATAGAATAGCACTGAATTAAATTTGCACAACTCCAGTGGGATGGGAAGCATGCTGAAAATTTTGGCTTGGGATCCTTCTTTACAACATTTTTTTAAAAATATCTGATAACTGGAGCAGTGAAGACCATTCCCAAAACAAAATTGACCTTCATAATTGTTTTCACATATGCTATTTTTGGAAAGGCTGATTGATTGAAAATGATTTCCAACCAGTGCATTTTAAAAGTGACACTTTCGTCTTTTCTTGTTGTGAACTGTTTAATTCACAAAGATATTTATCATTAAAAATTAATCATAACCTCTTTTCCAGAATATTTTTGTCCAGGGCGTCGTTTCAGACAAGCTGTGAGTATTGTCCTGCCTGTATCTGAGCTGTGTGCATCACAGTCACGGTGGCATTTTCTGTGCTGTGCTGGGTGGCCGAAAAACACCTGCAAACAAAGTTTTGAAGGCACTGCTTCCAAGTGTCCATTGAAACTCCCATTTCCATGTTTTGCAAGCCATGAAAGATCTACTTTTTTTAAGGAATATTGCAGCCAAGAAGCCAACAGAAAGGTTTGCTGCAATGTTTCCATGCAGACGACAGAAAAAAATGAGCCGGATGAAGTTCAAACCGACGCCAACAAACTGTATTTAGCGGAGTACAGCCTGTTTCTCACAGCTGCGTTCAGAGGCGAAGAAAACGTTTCCCTGGGTCTACGGACTCTCTGAAGGGGAATGGGCTTCCAGCAGGGAGGATGCCCAGCGCCGTCGTGCAGGAGCTTCACAGCCATGAAATACGGGAACCTACGGCAGCCGCTTACTGCAAAAGGTCTTCCCTTGTGGCAAGTCACAAATTCAAAGCAAAAAGTCGCATGAAATGGAGCTGTAACTTTATATCTAAACGTGTAATTCCATTATAAACTGAGTATCTTGGCCATCGGCCACAAGAGAAGAAATGTCCGATTAATCTGTGTTAAGAAAAAGAGAGTTCATATTTCAAAAATGAAAAGTTAAAATCCAATACTAGCCCTTAATTACCACACGATGACCACAAAAAAACCGCACAATCCCCCCCCCCCCAAATTCAATTATCTGAAATATTATTTCTTGATAGTACTTTAGCCTTCTAGTTTGGACACTAAAACTTTCCTCATGCAGAAATGGCAGAGGGTGAGACCAACATTTTTTCCCCTGGCGAAAAACTTGGTTTTGCAGCTTTTCTTAAGCAGAATGCATTTTCCTTTCAGAATAGTGTTTACCTAAAACACTTACCTTATAACATATCGGCTAGGAGCAAAGTTATGAGGGAATAGGAAATTGCAAAAAAATTGGTGGAAAAATTGAAAAAAGAAAAGAAAGAAAAAGAAAGTGAAAAGGAAAGAAACTGAAGAAAAAAGAAAATTGAAACTGGAAGAAAAAAAGCACGTAAATCTTAGATCATGGAAAATCAGCTTTGTGAGAAAGTAAGGATTTATCTTTCACTTTTCTGCACATGCTTATTATTTTTTTCGTTTTTATACCAGAATGTTTACAAGCAAAAGTCAAATAACAGCAATGTAAAAAAAAAAAAGAATCCAAAATACTTGTGAAATCAAGGATTTTTATTTTTTTTTTTTGGGGGGGGGCCAGAATCTACAGTTTCCCCTTAGAATAACTTTTAAAAAAATAAAATGCTTACCATTAGTAGAGTCACGATCCACACCAGGGAAGGTACGAAACTTTAAGCCATGAACTGAGGCTGAAGAAAAAGTCATTAGTAAATTAGCAGAGCTGAACTTCAGTCAGCCAAGTAAAAGACTCCCCTTTCTACCAGTTAATTTAGACAGCCGGTCCTCTCCAGCTCGACAGCCATCTGCACCTCTTTAAGTTGTCATATTTGGTTTGATTGAAATGTTCACATAGTAAAAAAAAATAAAATATCCAGAACTTTGAGACAGCAGGAATCTTACTGACAAGTTTTGTAAAAATCAAACCTATTAACCAAAAAAAAAAGCAGCTAGACAAAGAAGCCAATATACAGACATTCTATTGGAATGGGTTTTATTATGAATTATGAATTGCACAGTAACTAATTTACAAAGGTCGGCCAACTATGTTCTCCAAGACAATTACAAATCTCACCCCAACAATTTTATAATGTGACTCTTTCGCAGCATTATTTGGAATGACCCTCCAAATAGCCAAAAACCAGTGAATACCTTTCACGTTGAATCATCGTTCAAGCATTGCTGTCATCTTCCTAATGTTACCGCACCGACCTGTCAGTGCCCTGCAATGGAACGTTTTTTGCACAGCAGTTTATCGGGGTGCCTTGCACTGGGATATTGCAACCACCAGCAGTCTTGAAATGTTTTCTTGAGTCTCTCTATGCGTGCTGTGCCGCTTCCACATCCGGAGCTCTCTCTCTGACAGGGATCTTGCTCCTCCGCTTATGAAAACATTCAGCAATTTTACTCTTAGCAAAAAGAAAAAAAAATTAAAAACCAGAATACATATTCTCACAGAGGAGAAACACAACTGCACCTGCACATTTGCCTCACCTAAAGAACCTTAGTTTAAAAGGCAGGTAATTAAAATCAGTATTTTTCTGCACAGCAGAAATTCAGGTTGATACTGCTGTATTAGATTTCCCATATGAAAAATACAGGACATGAAAAGCAGTGGCACCTCAGAAGACAATTCATAATACTGAAAAATACCTGGGAATTTCAATGGTACATGGCTGCAGGTCTTAGCTTTAAAAAATTGTGAGGATTTATGATCCACTTGCAAAGAAACAGTAAAATTGTGGGTGTAAAGAAGCACTTCATAAAATCCTTGCATAAATTTTTACATGTAACTAAAGAATGTGGAGTCAGCAAAGCAAAAACTGGAAATGTTAACATCTTTTTAGTTCTCATTCTAGTATGTCCTTTTTTTTTTTTTTTTTCACTTAAATAGCTGCATATGGGAAGTCCTTCTCTTTTTAAAAATGGCACAAAGGGATGATATTTTGTCACTAAAGATGCCCAGAGAGGTTGTGGAGTCTCCATTCTTGGAGATGGAGTTGAAAGCTGTATGGACGTAGTCCTGGGCAACCTGCCCTTGGTGGCCCTGCTTTTGGCAGGAGTGTTGGACCAGATGAGCTCCAGAGGTCCCTTCCAGCCTCAACCATTCTGTGATTCCGTGATCTTCATTAAGAAGAACAATGTGTGATGTTGCAAGAACATGTCTACAAATCACATACTGCTGAATATTGTGTATGTGCTGTACAATAAAAAGTAAGTGAAGTATTTTTAACAAGGAAAAAAACAGATAACTGTCATAGTTTAAATAAGATTAAATTATACAATTCTGATTTCATAGACAGTGTCTTTCAGCTGAAGGCCTTAGTGCATTTTAAGTGCTGTAAGACTTAAAAGAAATTCTCTTGCCTGAGTTCTCTAAGTTTTTATTTGATGATTAACAGACAAAACAAAGGGAGACAGCTTACCGTTCTAAATATTGCATTTCATGGATAGTTCATCATGGCACACATGATGATTTTACATGATTTTAAATGTAACATGGAACAAAACTGCCATTCCCTACCCCTACCCTGCACTGTGTTTTTTAAGAGAAAGAACTCCACAACACAAAGCGTAAACTTGTATTTAGAAAGTCTCTGTCTGAACCATCAGTGGGGCCTTTTCTTTTCCCAGTCAGAGTCCTCTTGGCTGGCTAATCTGTATCACGTAAGATCACAAATCACAGTGTTTGTTTTTCAGCGCATGCTATTTTCTATGCTGTCTCAGGAAAGCTCACCTACAGTTGGCTCCCCTCCTCCCATTTTATTCTTTGTACTGGCGGATGGTCTAAACTGGGAGAAGTGGTTGGACTTTGAATGCATGGTCACTTTTCATAAATTTACTGTGCATTGTATACACTCCATTCCTCTGTTTCTCCCTTACCCAACCTCTAGCCAGGATGAACTCTCCACCAGCCCCAAAGTGGCTCCCCTGAGGTTGAATGCAACTGCAACCACTTGCCTTCACATCAGTGGTTGAGCAAGAGTGCAGTCATTCCTGCTTGTTAAACTGTGCCTAAAGGAAAAGGATTTGCTGATACAAATTTGAGCTGTAAAAAAAGTTACTTCTGGGTTAAGAAATGATGGGTAGTTGTAAACAAAAGATTATCTTGCCCTACCTCTTGGAGGCTGTAATATTTTTTCTCAGCTCCCCCTCCATAGTGCCCCATAGTTTGTAACTGCACTTGGCAAAAGCTTATCTTCCACAGTGCGAATGTGGAAGGGTTTTGCTTATCTATCGTGTTCGTTATTATGTGATTAGACAGTAGCCACCACATGCTGTAACTATGATGTGAAATGAGGAATGTGTGAAGATTTACTGCTTTCTGTCTAAACGCAGCTTGGAAATATACCTCTACAGGAACAAACTTGCTTTTAGACGTAAAAATATAGCGTACATATTGCTTCAGGATGCTGAGGAAAATCCACATAGCAGGAAATCCCCACGTTGACACATTCAGGTTGGTGCCACAGTTCTGACCTAATCAGCAAAGGAAATGGCTTACAAGTAAGACCTACAAGCCAAGGTCAGCAGCCTCCGTGAAGCAGCAGTCAGGGGTGTTCGAGGCTTGGGCTCGACTCCCATGGCGGCATTCAGTCATGCCCATAGCACCTTCTCAGCCTCCCAGCTTGTTAGAAGTAATAGACAGACATCAAATTAAGAAGAAAAAGGTTACAGTGGAAGTAAAGAAAGGCTGGTTTCTTCCTTCCCACTAAACCGTTGTATTCCCTCATGAGTTTCCACAGCTCCTCCAACACCATTCTTCTTGGACAAAAGATCATGCACTGTCATTCGTCTTTGTAGGTCTCTCGTGCTTTGCCTTCTGTAACTATTCCACAATGGAAAACGCTGTCACCTTCTGATGACTGCCATGCACTGCCAGGAAGGCTTGTGGGGCAAAAGACAAAAGCTGCAGGCGGGCAGCATTTCATACACGGCCAATTTGGAGAAAGTGGGAGAGTGATAAGAAGGGGACACCTCAGACAAGTGGTGGGGTGCATGTATTCCCTCCAGCCATATTTGGGCTGTAGAGAGGAAAGCCATCTACACACCTCAGCCTCATCACAGAGTGCTCCCACACGTTGCCCAGGCCAGGTGGCCAGGGCACCAGGCCCCTGGGGACTACTGCTGTGCCCCATGGCAAGCCATTGCTGTGCCCTGTGGGAATGCTAGCAGGGTGCCAGAACATCAGTGAAACCATACAGAGACAGTCACATAGAACTGAGAGAGGAAGTTAGTCTTGCATGGCTTCCCCCATGGTCTACGTCCTCCCCAGGCTGGTTCAGAGGTAGAGGCTGATTTAAGGAGTGGTATCAGGGAATGTGAAAACCCTCCCATTTTCAGCTGTCAAAGCTCATTAGGATTTTACCCACACGTCTCCTCTCAACAATGGCATCTCAGCAGCATAGTGCCCCTGCATCAAGACACAGTATCAGCTGCTGAGGGCAGGGTTCCCCCTGGGCCACCCAAACCCCTCACAGCTACATCAAAGGAATCATAGAATTGTTTATGTTGGAAAAGACCTTTAAGATCATTGAGTCCAGCCATAAACCTAACACTAAACCATGTCCCTAAGTGCCACATTTACAAGCCTTTTAAATACCTCCAGCGATAGTGACTCAACTGCCTCCCTGGGCAGCCTGTTCCAATGCTCGATAACCCTTTCAGTGAAGAAATTTTTCCTAATATCCATCCTAAACCTCCCCTAGTCCGACTTGACGTCATTTCTTCTCGTCCTATCACTTGTTACTTGGGAGAAGACACCGACCCCTACCTTGCTACAACCTCCTTTCAGGTAGTTGTAGAGAGCGGTAAGGTCTCCCCTCAGCTTCCTTTTCTCCAGGCTGAACAACCCCAGCTCCCTCAGCCAGTCCTCATAGGACTCTAGACCCCTCACCAGCTTTGTTGCCCTTCTCTGGACACACTCCAGCACCTCAATGTCTTTCTTGTAGTGAGGGGCCCAAAACTGAACACAGTATTCGAGGTGGGGCCTCACCAGTGCCAAGCGCAGGGGGATGGTCACTCTCTTAGTCCTGCTGGCCACACTGTTTCTGACACAAGCCAGGATGCTGTTTGCCTTCTTGGCCACCTGGGCACACTGCCGGCTCATATCAGCCAGCTTGACCAACGCCCCCAGGTCCTTTTCTGCCAGGCAGCTCTCCAGCCACTCTTCCGCAAGCCTATAGCGCTGCATGGGGTTGTTGTGACCCCAGTGCAGGACCTGGCACTTGGCCTTGTTGAACCTCCTACCACTGGCCTCAGCCCATTGATCCAGCCTGTCCACATCCCAGGACTCTCCCCAGAACTTATTCATGAGTTTTCTTTAGAGTCTTCTCACATGAAAAGTACGGTGGCATTAAACTATGTACACAATTATTTTTTTTTAAACAAACAAAGCCTCCAAGCCTGACAGGCAAGGGCAGGGATGGGATTAGGCAAACATCCTATACAGACGGTTCCTCTTTCTGTCTGTCAGCTTGTAAGTGCTTTCTCTACTGGAACTATACAGTACTAACTGAGCCGGAAACAGCTATTTAAAAAGTGATTATAGTGTGACATTTTTGTTTGACCCAACATCAAGCCATGTGCAGCTTAAATGTCAGCAAAGCTATTTACTATAGGGGCAGACAGGCCCTAGCATGCTTAAATCTACCCAGCGTCTTAAAACTGCTTGCTGTCTCCACTCAGTGCACATGAATGATGCTGAAGCCAAGATGTAAAGTAGAGCGCTCCGTAAGCTGTGATGATTGACTAATATGCTGGGTGGCACAATGCATTCCGCGAGAGGCTCACAGGGAGGAAGACAAAATAATGTGTAATTAAAGTCAACCTCAGGTTAGAAAGCAGAGGCCCATGCAAAAGGTTCCCTTGGATTAGCAAGAGCTTGCCAATAGCTGGGGTGTTTTGTCCAGGGATGTCTGAGGAGCTGAAATATTTGGACAAAAATAGCAAGCAGAATTATAGAATCATAGAACCGTTGAATGGTTTAGGCTGGAAGGGGCCTTAAAGATCATGTAGTTCCAGCCCCCCTGCCATGGGCAGGGGCACCTCCCACTAGACCAGGCTGCTCAAAGCCCCATCCAGCCTGGCCTTGAACACTTCCAGGGATGGGGCATCCACAACTTCTCTGGGCAACCTGTTCCAGTGCCTCACCACCCTCATAGTAAAAAATTTCTTTCTGATACCTAACCTGATTTAGATCAGTTTGAAGCCATTACCCCTCATCCTATCACTACATGTCCTTGTAAAAAGTCCTTCTCCAGCTTTCTTGTAGGCCCCCTTCAGATACTGGAAGGCGGCTATATAAGGTCTCCCTGGAGCCTTCTTTTCTTTAGGCTGAACAATATTTTTTTTTCTTAGTGCAGGAGCTGCATCGGTCTTGTGAGGGAGGAGGGAGCAGAGCCCCTGGCTATGGCCACGGGTCCTGCCCTCCACAGCCCCCACCCCCCCGCAGCCCCTGCAGCAGAGCACCGTGGCCTCAGGGCTGTAGACCCCCCCCCGGGGGCTGGCAGAGCACAAATCAGGCCGCCCAGCTGTGGCTGCCAGGCAGGGTGACAGAGGGGAAGGGAGGCTTCAGAGCCGTGTCACCAGCCAGCAAAATAATAGCCGAGCAGTGGGGGAGAGCGTGAGGCTAATGCAGCTAATTACGTGTGTTTCTCCTTGCGTGAGAACCGACAGGAGTGAAGCGGATTCAGATCCTACAAGGATGCACGAGCACGTACGGCTATAAAGTGATACACAGAGTTCTATAGTCTCATGAGCTCTCCCTGGAAGACAATGAACTGGTTTGCAACGGATGGAGATAAGTACGCTTATAGGTCCTTAATGGGACTGGAGGCATATATTTGGACAGGGTTCCAGTCTGACCTTCTTCTCGGAGCCTAAAATAACAAACAAATCAGTGTGCCTTTATTTTGAGAAAACATTGCTCACAGTAATAAGGGTGGGTGGGAGCGCTCAAAAGGAAGCGGAGCTGTGATAAAACTTCCATTTTGTTCTTTCTTGCATGTCAGAAAAAAAAAATTTACGTTATAATTCAGAGCGCCTTTCAGGGTTTATTTTTCTTTACATTGTTACATGCCTGATCACATCTGATTTTGGAAGCTAAGCAGGGTCGGACTTGGCTGGCATTTGGGAGACTGCTGAAAATGCAGTAGACTGAGAAGGATCTGTGCATTCGTTATATGAACACGTAGTGAGGGGGAACTACAAGAATACTCACAGCTTTTCCATATTTTAAAATATTGCTTTTCTCCATACATAACAACTGAAATACCACCATGACCAAAAATAATATCACGAATCCTAAATAAGCGTTTTTTCAAATAATAATTTAAAAATGAGACTGCTTGTGAATACTTGTTAATACTCTACAAAGAGTACAGAAAAACCCTTTGAGCAAACTGATCATCAGGTCATTAGAGATAGGAAATAAATTATTGAATTTCTGTCTGCTTGGTATTTACTTTACTAAGTGTTGACAGTGGCAGGGGACTGTAGAGACCTTTTCAAAACTCATTTAAGTACAATAAGTGAAAACAGTATAAACTTTTTAACAGAGAAGATATGAGAGATAACCAGAGGATTTTTTTTATGTGGGGTTTACTGTTGTTCTTGGTGTTTTAAGTGATGACGGGCTTGATTATATCATATAAAGGTTCCTTCCGTCTTGCTTTACCTTAGAAAATTCCAGAAGATCAAGGCTGATGTGTTACGATTTTGCTTGGAGGCTCCCAAGCAAGAGTTAAAACAGAAGTTTCCTTCATTAAATATGTTCATTTGTCATTGAAGTTAAAACAAATATTGTTTAAATAAAATAACAAATGTAACTAGAACTCCCTTCCTCTGTTGCTTTCTTATCAAATGTCATCAGTGGATATCGCTCAGATCCTGAGTGGGCCTTGCAGTGCAGGGTGAGCTTCATGTGTTTTGTTGTGTTCCGCCCCCCACCCCCCCCAAAAAAAAAAAAGGCAAAAAGGCAAAACCAACAGTGAATGTGTTACAGAGAAAACAGACCTCCGAGTATCTTTTTTCCACCTTTAAACAAGAAATAAAATGACACGGCAAAGCAAGGCAAGCTTCACGTGTTATAAGCCTCTCCCAGGTAGTGCCTGAGATACCCTTGTTCCGTGTTGCAGCCCTCCTTTGTTGTACCAAATTGTGAGGGATTTCTAAATCCTGATTTGGATGCATCCCCCAGCAGCAGAAAGAAACTGACAATTACTGAAGCAAGGCAAGTTTTTTTTCAGTTTAGCAGGTCTTTTTCTAAGCCAGGCTTGTGGTTTCATTTAAAGTCTGAATACTCCCATTCTCTGAGAAGCCCAGTGGCTTTTCAATAGCAGATCAAATGATGTTAATCGGGCAGTGTGACCTAATCCTCCAATTCAGCTGCCTTTTTACATTAGAAATGTTCTGCTCATGTAAGATTGATTTGCTCTTGACTTTTTTTGTTGTTGTTAAATGTGCTATTCTAAAGTTCTACTCCTGGCTCCGCAGACCTGTTACACAAATAAGGGAAGATCACTTTTTCTTCATTTCGTAGGTTTAGATAGGCTAATCCTAAGGGTTCTGATAGAAAATCTCTTGTTAATCACAGAAAGCCCAAGATGTTATGCAACAGCAGTAAGAAGAACATTTTTCTTTTTGGTAGTGATCCCACAGGTTACCTACGCTGAACGGGGCTACTCTGGTCAGCTATTGCCGACTATAGGAGGAGTACTATAAGTGTCATTTCTCCTCAGCCTTCAGAGATACCTTCCATTGATGTTCACACGTGTTTCACCAAAGACCGAAACAAGCTCCTGATGTGGCAGCTCTGGAGCACGGCCTCCTGTGATGGGGCTGCTGCACCACTGCCGGGGAAGGGCTCCTCTGCAGTGTCCCCTCTCCCTCCACATCGTGCATCCGTGGGTAGATTGCAGATTGCAGCCACACCTGACGTGCAGGACCACAGGAGAGAAAATAGCCTGCTGTGTTGCTCCGTAAACAACTGATGGCTTATGAGGTGCCATCTGAAATGGCCTCAGGCTGGCATGAAGGCGGGGGCGGCTGGGTGACCCCCCAAACACAGCCTGTCGGACGCGGCAGGTTTTCTGACACTGTTAACACCAGAAGAGCTCCTGAGGTCTACAAGCACCGACAGACAGACCATCAGCACCGGTTGTGTCTACCAGCCTTCACAGCAGCATCCCCTAACGAAGGCCACACGAGGGGAGCCTAGCCAATTTATAGGCCACTGCATTTACCTGTATTAATCAGTTCCCGTGCACACGTTTGGAACTAAAACTCTAGAAAGCCTGGCAACAGCCATCACTCCCACAGGCAGCACGCAGGTGCCTGCCTTCCTGCACAAACCCGAAGGCTGGACCCTCCTGAAACACTCAGCTCTGTGGTCAAATGACTGTTAGAGGCCAGCACAAATTAAGTGTCATTCACTTAGCAATAGGCTGGATTTGGCCAGTATTTGCAGATAATAACCAGCCCATAGTTAACACTATCAATGTTAACCTACTTCCTTTGACCTTGCCGGCTTGAGCTGCAGAGGAAGTCTCAGCAGAAGATGTCCAGCCCTTGGCACAGACATCAGCGCGTGGTGTCTCTCTGACCTGCTTTAACAGCCTGCGTAGGGCGGCAGCAGGGAGCTCCCTGGGCACAAGGACACACAGCCCGGCACCTGCGCGGTGTGTGGCAGAGGGAAGAGCCACATGGCACACACGTACCTGTCACTGCAGTCGTTTGCTCTTTTCTGGACCATTACTGAGGATTCTTGCAACAGATTTTCACTGGCTACTTCCACACCGTTGCTAAGATTGCCTCAGGTGCAGAAAGGTATAATACAGTCTGGAGAACTAAAATGACCATTTACAGTATCTGGCAGGTGCCCTTCATCTATTTGCTCTTAAGGAGGACATCAGGGCTGTTGTTCCTACCTGTTGGGTCTGTGATACGCAATCATTTCGCTATATCCAGTGAACTACCCAATGGGGTAGTTACTTTTCACTTTTTTTTTTTCCCTACCAGATGGTAACAAATGAATCCAATCAATTAATTACTTTGCCTGAAGGTACTTTGCCAACGCGAGGTTTGCAGTGTCCATGTTGGCAGAACACATAAACGTTTTCAAAATCCCACGTGTTATTGTTGGCGTTACGTAAGCCACAAGATCCACCTTACGAGTAGTTAATGGGTCTGTTCCCCAGTCACCTGGCATTTGTGGGGATGATTTTCATATTACTGCGACGAGTGTGTAAAACATCCCCTTTTCCCTAGCGCTATTTTCTGAAACAAATTGAAGCACAACTTCAGCCTGGCACTGGGTAGTAGCAAATGTGGTCGAAGCAGGAATTTGTGGGCAGAGAGCGCCATCTCCAGCTACCAAATAATAACTACTTCGTGGTAATAAAACGACGACTTTGGTATTTCTCCTTTGGAATTGCCATCTGTTCCAGCAAAAGACGGGGGAAAAAAAAAACCTGAGACTGATGAAACATCGAGGCTTAAGCCTTAACACTGCCTTAATATCCCATAGGGAGACTTTGCCAATCCTTGCTAAAGTTTCTGAATTAAACAAAAAAGGTGCTTAAAATTGTAAGGACCTGAGCATCCCAAATTTGTTTCTGTTTTCGGGCTACTTAGTCAAGAATAAAATCACATCAGATTTTAATAGAGGTAACGTTTGTACTATATTATGGTCCTCCAGCCTACAGCGAGTCTACGCATCTAATACTACATTTGATAAGTACTTAGAAAAGCTCATAAATGATAACTCTAGTGCTGTCCCAGAATGACTGGGTAGAAAGCTACTGTAAATAAGAACTACGCAAAAATAGCATACAAAGTGCATGCAGAAGATTTACATACAGGCAAATATTACAAAATTTAGAAATATTACAGAAATTATGCTACATAAATATGATATAAATACATTTAATTACATAAATACAAATACTACAAATATCACAAAAAATTACATACCTACAAATACAAAAGAATTACGGCACTTGTATTAAGTACAAGTGTATTTTGTGTACATTTTATCCCACATAAATGGTACATGTTAGTGTATACTTTTAAAGAAATCTGTGCTGAAAAAAATAAACCAAAACATTATTTCTAGCTGATGCCTGAGAAATTGTTCTCCATCACGATGTTAAGTGATGTTGTTGACATCCTATTACCCATCAGCTTTCTGTTCTTCCTAACACCACGGGAAACCTCAGGTCTCCAGATCATTCACCGCTCCAAAGGGCTCAAATGAAGCAGAGATTTTAAGTGTATTAGAAAATCAGTCTGTGAATGCGGGTATGCTGCTTTTGGTAGTGTTCTCTAAACTACATGGACAGCCAAGGTTGGGACCTGCGAGCCCAGCCTCACTAATGTCATAGAAGAGTTTGTTCTAGAAATGTATCTTAAGGACACCCGTGGCAAAGGCATCACAAAATGGGGGGGCCCCCCCACATCAGGGGGGGCCGAGCCGGCGCGGCCCGGCGTCGCCGTCATCGACCTCCGCTTCCCCCGCGGAGCCGCCACCGACGTGCAGGAGATTGTCTTCAGGAACTTCTACACGGCCTTCCTGAGCGTGCGGGTGCAACGGCCCGGCCCCGCCGGTTCCCGGCGCTGGGTGACCTGCCTGCGGGACTACTGCCTGATGCCCTGCCCGCACACCGAGGAGGGCTCCCAGGACTACTTCTCCCTTTTTTTTTCAATTCTTGGTGAAGGGAGGCGGGGAGCCAGCAGAACTGCCACCTTGGATTTCCGAAGGGCAGACTTTAGCCTGTTTAGGAGCATGGTTGAGAGTGTCCCTTGGGAGGCAGTTTTGAAGAGCAAAGGTGCCCAGGAAAGCTGGTCATACTTCAAGCAGGTGCTCTTAGAAGCACAGGTGAAGGCCATCCCCATGTCCCGAAAGACGAGCCGACAGGGAAGAAGGCCAGCCTGGCTAAATAGAGAGCTTTGGCTGGACCTCAGGAAAAAAAGGAAGGCTTACGTTCTCTGGAAAAGGGGCTTAGCAACTTATGAGGATTATCAAGATATAACAAAGCTATGCAGGGGGAAGATTAGAAGGGCCAAAGCTCAATCAGAACTCAGCTTGGCCACTGCAGTTAAAGACAACAAGAAGAGATTTTTCCAGTATATCAACAGAAAAAGGAAAACTAGGGAAAACATAGGTCCACTGATGAATGAGACGGGTGCCCTAGTGGTGGAAGACACAGAGAAGGCAGAGTTACTGAATGCCTTCTTTTCTTCGGTCTTCACTGATAAAGCCGTCCCTCACACATCCCATACCCTGGAGGCAAGGGGGAAGGTCTGGAGAGAGGAAGATTTTCCCTTAGTTGAGGAGAACCGGGTCAGAGACCACTTGGCCAAGCTGGACATTCATAAGTCCATGGGCCCTGACGGGATGCACCTGCGAGTGCTGAGAGAGCTGGCAGATGTTATCGCTAGACCACTCTCCATTGTCTTTGCAAGGTCATGGGGAACAGGAGAGGTGCCTGAGGACTGGAGGAAGGCTAACGTCACTCCAATCTTCAAAAAAGGCAAGAAGGAGGACCCAGGGAACTACAGGCTGGTTAGTCTCACCTCTGTCCCTGGGAAGGTAATGGAGCGACTCATTCTGGATGTCGTCTCCAAACACATAGAGGAACAGGAAGTTATTGGAAGTGGTCAGCATGGATTTACCAAGGGCAAATCATGCCTGACCAATCTGATAGCTTTCTATGATGTCATAACGGGTTGGCTGGATGAGGGGAGAGCCTTAGATGTCATCTACCTTGACCTTAGCAAAGCTTTTTACACTGTCTCCCATAACATCCTCATTAGGAAGCTGAGGAAGTATGGGCTAGACGAGGTGACAGTGAGGTGGATCGAGAGCTGGCTGAGTGACAGAACCCAGAGGGTTGTGATCAGCGGCACAGAGTCCAGTTGGAGGCCTGTAACGAGTGGTGTCCCTCAGGGGTCAATACTTGGACCAATTTTGTTCAATATATTCATTAATGACCTAGATGAGGGGACAGAGTGTATTCTCAGCAAGTTTGCTGATGATACCAAGCTGGGAGGGGTGGCCGACACTCCAGAGGGCCGTGCTGCCATCCAGCGTGACCTGGACAGGCTGGAGAGCTGGGCAGAGAAGAACCTAATGAGGTTCAACAAAAGCAAGTGTAGGGTCCTGCACCTGGGAAGGAAGAATGCCAAACACCAGTATAGGTTAGGGGCGGACATGCTGGGAAGCAGCTCTGAGGAGAAGGACCTGGGGGTCCTGGTAGACAGCAAATTATCCATGAGCCAGCAGTGTGCCCTTGTCGCCAAGAAGGCCAATGGCATCCTGGGCTGCATAGGGAAGACTGTGGCCAGTAGGTCGAGGGAGGTCATTCTCCCCCTCTACTCTGCACTGGTGAGGCCACAACTGGAGTACTGTGTCCAGTTTTGGGCTCCCCAGTTCAAGAGGGACAGGGAACTACTGGAGCGAGTCCAGCGAAGGGCAACCAAGATGATTATGGGACTGGAGCACCTCCCTTATGAGGAAAGGCTGAAAGAGCTGGGACTCTTTAGCCTGGAGAAGAGAAGGTTGAGGGGGGACCTGATTAATGTTTACAAGTATCTAAAGGGTGGGTTTAAGGAGGACGGAGCCAGGCTCTTTTCAATGGTTCCCAGCGACAGGACAAGGGGCAACGGGCACAAGCTAGAACATAGGAAGTTCCGTTCAAATACACGGAAAAACTTCTTTACAGTGAGGGTGACAGAGCACTGGAACAGGCTGCCCAGGGAGGTTGTGGAGTCCCCTTCTCTGGAGATTTTCAAGACCCGCCTGGATGCAGCCCTGAGGGATGTGCTTTAGGCAACCCTGCTCTAGCAGGGGAGTTGGACTAGATGATCTCTAGAGGTCCCTTCCAACTCTGAAGATTCCGTGATTCCGTGAAAATAAAATTTAAAATCATGCCTTATGTGTGTACAAGACTCATCCATATTAAAGAATTGTTAAAGAATTTGCAAAAGCAAATGGATTACTAGATTTCAAGGGCTATGAATAGTAAACATGTACATCAAATAGAAAGATTCAGGAAGGGTTAAAAGACAAATATCTGTTATCAGCTAGCCTTAAAAATAGCATTCCTCAACTAGATACAGCATCTTATTTAAAATGTAAATTACTAAATTACTCTGTGTTATTTTTATGATTGTCTGAGTTGAGAAGGTATTTGACAACCGTTCAGAAAACAAAAATCCAGTTTGCAGCCACAGAGACTGCAAGATACAGAAAGAAAGTTGATGAAGCTCTAGTAGAACAAGACCTGTAAAGGACAAGAAGGCAATCAAGAGCAGCTGGCATGGATTTATGAAGGACAAATCACACTTGGCCAACCTGACTGCATCCTGTGATGAAACGGCTGGCTACATGGACGAGGGAGCAGTGGACATAATAGATCTTGACTTCAGTACAGCTTCTGAAATAATTTCCCACAGCACTTTCACTCACAAACTGAGGAAATATGGCATGAACAAGCTGGCTGTTAGACGCATTGAAAACTGCCTGGACTGACAGGCCGCCCCTCCATCCTGCACTAGTAAAAGCAGAGTCATCCACACTTGCTCCTGCCCCTAAGGAAGGTTCACCTGCCCCAGGGCCTGTCTCCAGCCAAGCAACTGTCCTCCTCTGTCCCCTGCAGGACCTGCTGGCTCTCCTACATGAGCACGGGCCATCTACGGAGGGGATCTTTGGCCGGTGGCCGGCGAGCACACCTCCCAGGAGCTCAGGGAGGCCCTTGACAGTGGAGTGGAAGTCCACCTCGAAAGCCAGCCTGCACACCTGCTGGCCGTCATCTTGAAGGTGAACCCTGCTGACCTGGAGTCTGGCAGCTCCCAGCTCTGTCAGTGCCGATGGGCACCTGCAAGAGCAGGACCCAAAGCCCAGCCACCTGCTCATGAGCCAGAGTGCCAGGGACACTGCCTGTGCTCCTGGTGGGAGTGATCAAAGCCTCACCCGGAGCCCTTGGCATTGCAGGACTTCCTTCCCCTCCAAGGTCCTTGAGGTAGAGCTCTGCAAGGAGTGGATGGGCGCCCTGCAGAAGACCAGCAGGCAGAAGCTGGCAGGACTGAAAGAGTAAGTGTGGCCAGCAGCCTGCCTGCTCCACAGGGACTGGCAGGGGCTGGGACTTGCCTGCAAAGTGACAGCCTGTCTGAAAAAGCCTTGTTTTCTGCCAGCCACCTCTTGCTGCTGTGGGGTTCGGTTTGGGGGGAAAGTAGCACAGAAAAGCATTTCTCTCCTTGGAGCACTCCCTGCAGACATCGAGGGTTGCTCCACAAAGGGACTCTTGCCAGAAGAGCAGGGAAGGAGGCAGGTGGCCGCATCTCAGCAAAGGTAGTCCCTCTGCTGTAGACCAGGCATGGCCAGGGAGCCTTCCCTTGGGTGGGCTTGGGTGAGATCAGCGTGGGAGGCCTGTGTTGACAGCATCTACTTTATTAGCGTTGTGTTTCTGTTCCCTCAGGGTGACCAGCAAGCTGCCCAAGGCCAACCTCCTCCTGCTCAAGCACTTGCTCACCCTGCTCCAAAACATGAGTAGAAACATGGCCAGCAGCAGGATGACTGCTGGCAACCTGGCCATCTGCGTGGGCACAAACCCGCTCAGCCCACCCGAGAAGGACACGCTCCCCCTGGATGTCCTGGTGCAGGTGACAGGGAAGGTAATGCTGTGTTTACCAGCTGGCTACAGCCTTGCGGGCCCAGCTAAGCTTTGCCATTCAGAGGTGCCTGGCTGCCTCTTCTCTTCAGCAAACGCGCATCGGGGAGCTGCTGGGGAGAGCAGCTCCACAGCTGCAGCTTTCTGCGCAGAAGTGAGGGTGAGGAGTGGGAAAGGCTGCTTGACCCATTTTTCAGCCACCTAGGTGGAAACCAATGGTTTGCTGTGTGCAGGTAATGTGGCTGGTGGAGTTCCTCCTTGAGCACCATGGGGAATTCTTTGGGGAGGAGATGTCTGGGCTTTCCTATGCATCGGCCTAGGAGTTTCCAGCACTGGGGGTGGAAGCAGAAATAGCAGAGATATGCCAGGGCCACCAGCAGTGTGACAACAAAAACTTCCCCCCTCAGAAGTTGGGACTGCTGCCGCAGGGACAAGCAAGGTCACCCACTAGCGTGCAGCTCTGAAAAAGTGCAGAATAAGGCTGATGCAGGTTGGCCATTGCACTTTGTGCGGTGAACCCACCAGAACTGGCTCAGCTGAGCTGAGCAAACCCATCCACAGGATCTGCCTTTCAGATCTAAGGTAGCAATTGGGCAGGCATGTCCTTGCCACCTGTTAACTTCCACATTTCCATTGCAGGTGCCTCCAGTCGCTTCAGAAAGCAAACATCTGAAGAGGTCATCCGAGGAGAGAAGGTAAAATGAGCTAGCTTTGATTAAGAGTAGCATTTGTTTATGCTTATCATGGCTTTACCTGTCTAACAATACTATTGAATGGAAAGGTTGCCAGGGTCTTCACAAGAAAATGGAAAGAGAAAACCAACCTGTGAAGAGGGGAGTGACAGGCAACCAGGCAGGAAGTGGAGAAAGTTGGAAACAGAGCTCGCAGGGATGGACAACTGAGGAAATCCAAACAGGACGAGAAGAACGAGGATCCCAGGTATGCAGCAGACCCCGCTATCCATCTTTCCAATGCTCCGAGTACAGGAAATATTTTGAAGGTGCACAGAGATGGCCCCAGACAGGAAGCATGCACCTGCCCTTGGGAGAATGTGTATGTCAGGAGAAACCCACCACTACAGCATGGACAGTTTTCATTTTGCTCTTGGTGAAGCTCTGTTTGTGCAAGGCTGAACAGACCCCCTGGCAAGGCCACGAGACTCACAATTTTGAGTTCTTTGACTCGCTAACTACAGAAAGAGGCAAAAGTCCCACTTTTCTGTTCATGTCAGCTGGCAATCCTAGTGCTGGCTGATATTGTCTGAATCCAAAAGACACAGCAAGGAGTTGTTCCAAGTATCAGCGTAGACACTGAGATATTGGCGCTTCTTAAAAAGCTCCTATTTCACCTGAGATAATTGAGGGAAGAAAAAAAAAGCCAATTAAAAATAAGCATTTTTTGACTGCAAGCCCGCGATTTTAGCACAGGACAGTGAGGGATGCTGCTGCTCAGGTTTTGGAAAGGACCGCATCACAGCTCCCCTGGGGGTCCCCAAAGAGCCCTACTGCCTGGCAATGGGCAGGGTACATCTCCATCAACTTGCCGTGGCCTGAGGGTACCACATGTGCTAAGAAGGGGCTGAAGCAACACCGTAGTCACTGCCAGTAAGGATTCCCTCTCCTCCGCCAGAAGCAACCCCCTTTTTTACAATGTACTTCCCAAAGAACCAGGGACAAAGTCACACCTATTCCTGCCTTCAAGTCACACTTTCTGACTCTGTCCTTGTAGGTGCTGATGTATTTTGCTGCTTGGATGAGCTCTGACCCCTGGGCTTTGAGGGGCACAATGCAGCCCCAGCACCACCTCAGCAGAGGCAAGGAGAGAGGCACCCATGCCCTTCTGCTCTAGCCAGCAGATTTCAGTTGCACATCGCTAAACTGGAGCAGCCCCGCACCACTCTCAGACCCATCCCACTCCTCACAGGGGGCCTTGCCGGCTCCCTCATCAGCTCCGTGTGCAAATGCCCATCAGACGGGACATCTCCCCATGTGAACTTCAGATTATATGGAGCAAGGTGGTGTGCATCATCTGAGAGGGACAGGAGGGACAACATTTACGCTGGACAGCAGATTCCATACTATAAAACCCTCCTGGTTTTATTTACAGGCCCCATTCTTGGCAGACAGATGCTGAACCAACTTGCTCAATACAAGAAGGGAGCACCCATTGCTTCTCTTCGGTCAGTGCAAGTACTTGTATGCAGCCCACAGCAGAATACCCATTCTCACAATTCTGTCTCAAACATGACTAGCCTGCAGGTAAGGTTTATAGTTTATATTAGGTTAATAACTCAGCTACACCCAATATTCCTTTCTTACTTCTTTTCCTGCAGATCAGCCCTCTCTGGACTGATGCAAACACACCCCTTTCTGTCAGTCATAGCTGGCGTTTTGAAAGCAGCTTTTCCGAAGGAGCCAAATACTTAAATAGCCTCTATTGCTTTGATACTTGAGCCCTGTATGATGTCTAATGGGGTCAAGCTCCTTTCAGAAGGAAAAATACAATTGCCAGCCACAACAGGGGAAAGAAATTGCACGGTTGATCTGCAGGTCTTGCAATGATTGCGCAGGAGTCAGCAGCGTGTGGAAATTCAGGTGCAACTCTCTTAGCTGGCAGCTGAAGTGTTTCAGAGGCAACGCCCCATCTTTTCTTCATGGGCAAAGGCTCACCTGATACCCTCCACAATCACAAGTAATTAAATTCCCAACTGCTAGGGTCTCTGCACCATGGTAAACCCGAGGGATTTTAAGGAAAAAAAAAAATCACTAAATCAACGTTGGAAAATAAAAAATCCCTATGAACTCAAAAGGGATAAACGTCAGATCTCCAGAACTTAGCGTGGTCTTTCTTACTATTTCCCTGCCATTCATTTATCTGCCTCTGTGGTAAATTGAGAACTGCAGATCACACTCTCGCCTGGAGTTACTAACCACAATGGCTGTGGGAAGATAGCCTTAAAATGGTCACCAAAATCTTACTGATGTGGGAGCGGAGCGTGTTTCAGTATACACATGAGCAAAAAAATGAAAATACTCTGCCATCTGTTGGTATCTGGCAAACTGCAGATGTTCTTTTCTGAAAATGCAGTATTTCATTGCCACATTTAAACCACTATCTGCTATTTCACTCCGTTGGTAATATAAAAACAGCAAAGAAATGCAAAGCCATCGATTTGTAAAGTAACTCAGTGTAAACTTGTAGAAGTGATGGAAGTGCCTGCAGCCAGACTCCTGGACTCCCCAAAATAATTTAAAAACTCTGAGTGCGGCAACTCTAGTAACTACCCTCTCTCCTCTGAATAATTATATGTTTGCACCATTTACTAGTTTTGAGGATTTTTTAAAGTATGAGTTTGCACTACTCACTGTGGGTTTTTTGAAGTATGGTAGAGGTCACTGATACGATCGAGTTTTGACTGAAGGAGCAGCTATTCCTGCCTGCGTGACGGCCTTCCCCTCCTTCACACCAGGGCCTTCTCTCTCTCCTTCCTGCACCCCAGGGGAGGACACACCACCCCCCTTCCCCGTGAGCAGCCTGCCTTGCCTCGCTGCTTTCCCCGTTGCGATAGCAGCCTGAGCCGTTATTATTAAAGCGCTGTTTGTGTTTAATTAATCCCCGAGGAGCCAGATACCCTTTCCCTTCCCCTCCAGACACCAGCAGGCCCGAAGCTGCAGACGCGCTACCCCACCGCCGCATCCGGAGCGGGGCGCTGGGCCGGCCGCTCCCCTCGCCGGCCGCTCCCCCGGCGCCGCCCAGCGCTGCGCCTGGGCCGGGAGGAGGAGGAGGAGGAGCAGCGGGCCGTAGCGGTCGTTGCTGGGCGGCGGATGGCGGCGGGGGCGAGCGGCGGTGGCGGCCTGCTGCCCTTCCTGCGGCTGCTGGGGCAGCTGAAGGCGAGCGCGGGGGCCGGGGGAGCGGGAAAGGCCCATCTCGGCGGGGCTGCGGGCCCGGGCGACCGCGGTGTCTGGCGGGGTGTCCGCCCGCGGCCTCCCCCTGGGGCGGGCCGGGGCCCTCCGGCGGCGTCCCCAGCAGTCGCCGGGCTGGGAGCGGGAGCGCGGGTGGTGGCGCCCGGCCTGGCCGCCGGGGCCTGGTAGCAGGGCGGCCGGCGGAGGGACGAGGCCTCCGAGGTGTGCCTGTCGGCCCGCCGCGGAGCGGGGACGGCCGGCCCCGGCGCTGGGGCTGCCGCGGGGAAGCGTGGGCGCCGGGCGGGGGAGGGCAGGGGCGGCCCGGCCTTTCGATGTGAGCGCCGTGAGGATGAGGAGGGCGCCTGGTGGTGGGACAAAATTTTGCTGGTGCCTTTGAAGTGGGGTCCTTCAAAACCTAAGGTGGTAACGTCTACATCGCTGTAATGCTCTCCTCACTCAGAGAGTACCACGGACGGGATGGGTGTACAGGAACGTGTCGAAGCCAGAGAGCGTATCCGATCATATGTACAGGATGGCGATGATGGCTTTGGTGACAGAAGACAAAAGCCTTAACAAGGACAGGTGAGACCGCCTCTGGTTATCGTGACCATCTGTCAGCGTCATAGGAGAGGTGCAACCAAAATGCTTAAAACAGCTGTCATCCTGAGGAATAGCTTTTAAAACACACTGAAGGAATTTGAAGTCCTTTCCCCTTTTCCTTTCCGCCCATCCTTTGGATAGGGAGAGCTGAAAGGGGCTGAAGGCTTTAATTGCTAAATTCCAGGTGCTGAGGCAAGTCATTAATGCAGGGGCTCTGAGCTGGCCTTCTGTCAAGTCATAAGTAAGCGAGCTGAAGACACTCTGTTAAAACACAGTTTGTAACCACAGACAGCAAAGGCAAAGCCATAGCCATACACTGTGTGGATTTTGACAGACCCTCAGCAGCAGTAAGGAGCCTCAGAAATCATACAGCATAGAAGAGGAAACATCATTAGTGTTGGATGAGCTGTCAAGTCTAGTATGGGATCATACTTGCTGTGTCCCTTCAGGAGCTGATGAAAATAGTGAAGGGGTTTTTTTGAGTATTCTGCTGCAGACCGGCACAGCTACAGAGCTGAGTGTCAGATTATTTACTGAATTTGGCATGGCTCCAATCAGATTGTCTTCTGCCTGTTGCAGTGTTCATGTGAAGCGTGTAATGTAGTTAGTTATCATAACATCTCTGAAAGCCAAACATACAAAAGCTAAGTATATTATTTTTGAATGCTGTGCTCATGTACAAACTGTATTTATACTTGAATCTACATTTACAAGCAGCTGTAACAAGAAATCAGGAATTAAAATCATGTCTAGGTGGAAACTACTTCCCTTAGCAAAAAAGTGAAAAATGTTACGTAAAAGTAAAAAACAAAACCCAGCCATGTAAAATATATGAAGGGGATAAATTACGCAGTCTCTTAGCTTTATGAATAACAAGATATAATTTAAAATGCTGAAAGACTAATTATTCTGTCTTTGCTTCTTGTCAGATGCATACGATTAGCTTTGGTTCACGATATGGCTGAATGCATTGTTGGAGATATCGCTCCTGCAGATAATATCTCGAAAGAGGAGAAACACAGGAGAGAAGAGGTACGGACATAAGGCAGAAAGCCACATCTGTGAAGTGTTCTGCATGTTTTTAGTGTTCTGGTGGCAGTGAAGAGACCCTCTAAGCAACATAATACTGTCATTGGCATTGGACAAATATGCCACAAACAAAGTTTTCAGCTCATGATTTTGTACATGTAATGTCTCCAAGTACAAAGTTAGGGAAGGAGAACCTTTGAAGTAATCTTCATGTAGGCCATTTGTGAACCAGATGGAATTTTGGTAGCCTGAATTAGTCATGTTGACCAGTCTTACTGAGAGGTGGGGAGCAGAGGTGCACTGATGCACTGAGAAGGGTGGGTGACAGTTCATGGCAGATCATTTGTGCGGTGCCAGGTTGTGTGGTTGTGACAGACTTTATGTAAACCATTTGCACAGGACTGCAGACACAGGTGCACGGGTCATGAGTCTTTGAGTGAAGCGTGCCTAGAATTATTTTATTTTTAGCTTTGTATGTGTCCAAACGTTGGTTTGTCATTTCTGGTTTGCTGCATTATTTGAAGAAAATGTAACCACTCCTCCAGCCACAGCTAGAGGGCAACGTGACACCTCAGAAACTCTTTAGAGGCTACAATTACCTCTTCAAAGAGCATAAAAAACAAAACAAAAAATCAAATAAAACATCGAACACCACTGCCCTCCCCCCCCCCAAAACGTTGCTGTAATTATACACACACACACACACTTTTATGCTTTTCTGTTTAAAACTTGGGGTTAGGGGGACTATGCCTAAATCTAGGAGTAAGCTCTTTGCTAAGAAACTGGAAATTAAAGATAGGGGTATTCAGTGTCTACTGCAATTTTGGTATTTTTTTTTTTCAGTGTATTTCCTAGTGTGTTCTTACAGTAAACAAACCAAACCACCCAGCTCTTTCGTGGAAGCCTCCAAAGGTTGTTTTGTCACCAAGGATCAGGCTTCAACTTTGCCTAGAGGGAATTCTCGTTTTTATTTAGGCAATGACAAAGATATTTTGATGCCTAGGTACGTTTAAGAAGTTTTCTTAAGTACTTGGAGCTCCTTCTGCTCCCGTTTCACTCGATGAGGACTTTGTTATTGACTTTGCGGGAAGGAGGGTCAAGCATTAAACATTTAGGCTGACTCTGAAATACTTTGTTGTAAAAATACACCAAGGGTAACGGTTACATGAGGTGGCTTGAGCTGAACTATCAATATGCTGCTTCCGCTGCAGAGTTCTCCTTTTTTTCACTTTGCTCTACAGTTGATGTTGAGCTGGTTCTGCTTGTTTGCTTGTTTCAGAAGTTTGCTGGTTGTGCTGTAAGTTTAATCGGCTAGTCTCGCCAAAGCTAAGGCAGAAAATGAACTTGATTTGTTAAAAAAAAAAAAAATTGGGTTTTTGGAGGGGTTGTTTTGGTTGTTTTGTGGGGTTTTTTTTGCCAGGCGAATCATTTTGCTAACCTTGAAATCTGATGAGCTCCAGAGCTGGAAGGAAGTGGGAAGGAATGAGACCTTGATGCTTCAGTGGTGGGGAGCAGCTGATTCAGTTCAGCCGTACTGTGAAGCTATACCCTGTATTTGAAGTGGAGAAACAGTCATGGCACAAAGCCTTTTTCTTGCCTGTGATGCTGATTGTTTCAGAAGCAGTCCTCAATGTTACTAGGAAAACAGTAGAAATAGCACCAAAATGAGACTGATCAGCTGGGAGAGCATGCAGAACAATTTCTGCTTTCTGGTTATACCATCAGTCTGATACTGTGTTAAACCTTGTACCAGGATTTTTTTTGTTGTTGAACAAATGGTATCTCAGTCTGGGAGCACTGCATTTCATTGCTGCAGAATATTAAATGGATTTTTTCGCTGTTTTTCAAAATTGGAGACTTTTAAAGACTTACGTTGTGTTGCCTGCCTGACAGTCAGTAGCTGTTCGTCAGCCCTGCTAGTGGAAATGTGCTGGTTGAGTGTTTGGGAGGGGGCAGTTGCTTGTCAACACTGGGAGTTAGTATTTTGAAGCTGCTTTTATGAACTGCGCCTATCACCCTATTAAGTTCAAATGTTGCCTCCACTAGTTAAATCTGGAAGGCAGAACTGGTAATTGACGGCAGTTCCCTGGCATTTGACTTGCCTGTTTTGCTCTGGGCTTCTTTTTGGTCTCTTGAAGATAGTGGCTGCACTTTCAGGTTGTTTTCTAACAGTTAACTTAAGCAGCTCCCAGAAAAGATCCTCCACTGAGTGGTCCGACTGCTTCTCTGGCAGATTTATGTACACGTGCACTTTAGAATAATCTGCTGTGTAGTGTATGTTTCTGCAAACTTGGTAATGAGTAGTTAATTCTTCAAAAAAGATTACGGTAAAAATGTGCTTGCTCAAAAAACGGATAAATGGAAATGACTTCTTTATTTCAGGCAGCTATGCAACAACTGAGCCAGCTTCTGTCAGAGGACCTCAGAAAAGAAGTCTATGAACTCTGGGAAGTAAGCTTGCATTCTTTTAATCCTTTGGTAAAATTCAGGATAACCCGTTGTCTTCTTCTGTTTACTTAGGAAACTGTGTCATCTCTTAATTTGACTTCACACAAGGTAGATTCATTTGCTTGGGAGATAAGGGTATGAGTCAAGGTCACTTTGTATTCATTCCAAAATCAAACCCCAAACTTTGGTAGAACAGCGAGCTTCTGCCTTTGGCCTCTGAGAGTTTCCGATGAACCCATGCAGGGCTTGTGCAACTGAAGGGAAGGGTTTGTCCTCTACATCCAGCACTCTTGGATATAAATCCGATTATTTTTTTTACTACATTATCTCTTTTGTTTGCATCTGGCTGTTTGCAGCTCATGATCTTTTAATACAGGAAAAAATAATGGGAGCTGATGGTGCCATGGAGTATTGCTTTTTATGCCAGTAATAATTTATGTGGCTTCCATTTCTTTATTTTACAGCCCATTAGGCTAAAATATTTAGTAGTAACTTCTGGTTTGAACTTAAATGTGGCCCATTGACACAGAACAGTGCTTTTCTACAAACAACACATTACTGGCTGGTCTTGGGTATCTTAAATGGTTGTGTTGGAAAGTATCTTCTATATTTGAAGGCGATTTAACTTTTTGATGTGAACTCGTGCTGTTAATTGATAAAATCTTTTATACGTACTAACTAGGGATGATTAGATTATTTCCAAGCAATTCAAGTTTATAATTACTGTGCTTTATCTTCTCCTGGCATACTGTCACGTGAGGATAAGTGCATCCACAGTATCTTGTTCACATGTTGTTGCAAACAAAGCATTATATTTTTCTTGGACTCAGTGACCTGAAGCTGTATTTTATGCTCATATTCTTACTTTTCCACGTGGACTGTATTTAAATTCCAGATATTTTTAGCCAATTTCTGCCTTTTGTTACAGCACCCTGTTTGGTTGGTTCTTTTTTTCTTGCTGTAGTTGTGTGGTGAAACTGGCAATGGGGATGGGTTTTCAGTGCTGTAATTCAAGGTAAAGGGGCAAACCAGTATAACTAGATCTGGGAAGTAATGTGCATGCGTTTGGTTAGCACTGGTTCCTTCTTCCTTGGGAAGGTGTTATAATAGAGGAAAAAGAGTTTTTGATAACATTAGTGCTGTAGGACTTCTTTTTTTGCATATTTTTGTTTTTCTTTGCCTCAGTCTTCTGATCGTGTAAGAGCTGGTTCAGTATGCAGTTGGTTCTTCCGCATGTTAGCTTTTTATCATTCTCATTAACTAAAATGATCGGACACATGCATATGTTAAATTAGTTCTTTGTTTCTACCTTCAGGATAATTTATTGGCATTGAGTCTCCAACACAGCAGTGTGAGTGTAACCCACATAGCAGCAAGTGTAACCTAAAAATCTAATATTCACATGTAGTCCCTCTAGTCTTAAGTGGAACAACTGCATGCTTCTTAAAAACAAAGAAAAGACAGAAAAGAAAAAAGGAAGAAAATAAGTCTCTGATCACTTGATACTCTGCTTTCAGCTAGCCAGAGGCATTTCCCTCTGATTTCTTTTTGTGAGTGTAGGAAGTTATGGCCCAGAGCCGAACAGTGGCTGGGATAAGATCTGTTGAGACTCAGCAAGTCCTTCCTGCGCTGCTCTGTCCTCGTCTCTGCCCCTCTTTCCCTTTCAGCCTTACGAGGACTATTGCTTCGGACCGTATTGGTGGGCACTCTGCAAGTGTAGGGGAGAAAGGTAGCAGAGACATGCCTCCGATATCTTCTCACTTTCTAACTTAATCTAGAATACGTTTGAAAAAACATTAAAGTAAATGAGTCAGCACACTTCAGCTCTGTCCTGCTTTTTTATTTTCAAGAGCAGAAGTACAGGAGCCTTTTTTTAAAAGGCAGACTGTGGTGTTTGAGAGACCAGTTACTGTTTTTCCAAAGTATGCTGTTATTTTGCACCCTTAAGCACCTGCAGGGAGGAAACACCAAGTGTTTATTCCAGCACTGTGCACAGTTGCACGTAGAATAGCTGATGTTTCTTGAAGTTAATGTGAGCTGAGGTATAAATAAGATCTGGTGGGTTGCATGGCACAAAGAGGTTGGTAACAGATTGATACTCCCAGTTAATCGCTGGAGGTGGGACAGACCTTTACAAGCAAACAGCCATAGTTCTACTTCTCCTGAAGTTCTCCCTTGTAATGCTGCCAACAGTTTGTTCTCTTTGGTAGCCAAAAAAAAAAAAAAAAAGTAGAAATAAGCAGATTTAAGAAAATAATAAGTAGTATTTAAACAATTTAAAGATGGGGCAAAGCTCAGATTGAAAGGAGGAAAAGGTAAAAGTGTTGAAATGAAATTGATTACTAAAATAATGATCAAAATGTAATTGAAATTTCAAAGCAGTGTTCAAATCTGGGTAGTATATGAATCAGTTGTGGCTATCAAAATCTGGATTTCTGACTTTCAAATGTAAAGCAAGAAGCATAAGAACAAACTGGCTCCTTATAGTCTGTCAGACAGTGACCATGACACTTGTCTGAGCATCAGTGTGCTGGAATTACAACCCAGGATCTTGTCACTGTGAATGATACCCACACGCGCAGTTGTCTTTTTAAAAGGCAGAAAGAGATGCCACATTCTTTGGTCAGTAGGAAAAACTTCCTGTGTTTGTGCCGCTCTCATCTGTGGAACTGCTGTGCGTCGTGGGTTGTGGGGATCTGAAAGCACGGGTGGGCCCGGTGTGTACTTAAGCTGCTGCTCTCGTTATTGGCGGTGGTGATGATGAATGGGGTCAGACCTGCTGAGGGTAGGGAGATGATGGTAACCTGCACAGCAGGAAACCTTTGTGGAAGTCAGGAGAAGACCAGGTGATGAGGCATCAAATACAAGGCAGTAGATTTGGAAAGGAAAAATGAAATAGCAAACCTGTCTTCCACCATCACTGGAAGCAAATGACAGCAAAATTGTTCCAGTTCACTAGAAATGTGAATGACTCACTAATATATACTGACGATGACTGGAGAGAGGGAAAAGATAGCAGAGAGATTAAAGGACTTGAAGTCTGAAGGGGAGGAAACCCCTTAACGACTCCCCTCCCTATCTCCTAGGAGAGACATAAAGACATAAGCAGCTCAGACAGATTAGACCAAAGAGATTTAAGAAGGAGTGACAGGAGAAATGTAAAGAACAGTTCCTTATAAAAACAGCAAGTGATGGAGAAAAGTGCAAAATAGGTCTTAAAAATAGGTAATGGTAATACATAGGCACACACTGTGGTAATTTATAGCCTTATCCAGGCCTGAAAAGATCTTTATATATAAAATGCTGTTAAATGGAACCTATTATTTAACTCGTATATCATGTAGGGTTGTCTCCATATCATCCCTGATTCAGCCAAAACATTTGGTATGTTTAGAGTTAAGAGTATGCAAAAGAATTGTGTTTCAAGTGTTTTCCTGAATATCAGTCTTAAAAAAAAAAAAAAAAAAAAGAGTGAAAGACATAACTGACGTGAATATTTAGGGAGCGGCTTGTACTAGTGAAGAAAATTCTAGATATATAAAGAGCTTCTAATACTCTGTGAACAACACAATTTTTTTTCTTGTAACTGCAAATCTGTTCAGGAATACGAAAATCAGTGTACTGCAGAAGCCAAGTTTGTAAAACAGTTGGACCAGTGTGAGATGATTCTGCAAGCATTTGAGTACGAAGAGTTGGAAAACACACCTGGCAGACTGCAGGATTTTTATGATTCAACTGCTGGTATGACATTTGGACTTTTTTTTTTCTTTTATAAATGAAAAATATAAATTGCCTTTTTTTCTGATAAACATTCAGAGCAAGTGAGCGCTAGTTATTTTACTCATTCCACAAGTGTCCTAAATATTTCAGGGGAAAACTTACTGCACTGTGAAAATAACTTAGATTTATCTGTATGTGTTGAAGCTGAATTTCATTTATGCCAAGTTCCTTTTACATCACTTTTCACCTGGAGAGGCCCAGCTTTCATTACACTTGAAGGTGTTTAAGGATCTTCCTGTACCATTGGAGGGCTATGAAGGAGGCTTCAGTCTTCGCTGATGCTCTGTCAGCAGCTTGTTTCGACTTTGTCAGTGTTTCGTGACCCGGTGAAGTAGAATTTGTTACCCCAAGGTGAGCTGTGGTCTTGTGTGACCTGCCCCAGGTACATGCGAGAACCAGCTCAGAGAAGTGTTTTAGGTGCAATCGTACTTTTTATTCTATCCACTGCTTTTCATCCTTTAAAATAAACTGATAGTGGAAAGGAAAAATAAGTAAAATAATAGTCTTTATTATTTTAGCAAGGGAGTTGAACGCCACAAGAGGACTGTAACTCCAAGTCATCCTATCCTGGGAAAAAACTAGGGACGGACAGACGTGGGGAGAGAACCGGCAATCACCAGACACAGTCCCTGACAAATCCCTTCTATGCTTTCGTGACCCCTCAGGGAAATAATGAGCTCTCTGCAAACTGCAATAATGTGATTAGGGAAGAAGGAGAAAAAAAAAGGACAACATCAGCATAGCTGGAATACTTAATTTCCGAATTGACGTCTTTGCCCTCCTAGTAGAACTCAGTAACTTAAACTAAGGTAGAGGCTCAGCAGAGCCTAGAGCAGAGCACATACCCTACGTGCACCTGTAATTGGGCTGGTTTCCTGTAGCAGGATATATAGTGTGGGATTGTCAGGGTCAGAGTGGGTCCTTTTTTTCAGCTCTTAAGTGTCTTAATAGAGCATGAAATATTTTTATAAGTTTTGGGTGGAAAAAACAGCTATTCTTACAGGTATTCCATAGTTGGCGTAAAATGGGAGTACTCTCTTTCTTAAAAGAATAATTTGGCGTTTATTTTGAGCCTACAGCAATGTCACTGCTAACCGTTCACTGCCAACTTTTCACATGTAGGAAAATGAGAGCATTTTTAATTAACTTTCTCTTTTTTTTGTTTTGCAGGAAAGTTTGTTCACCCAGAAATACTCCAGCTTGTATCTCTGATTAACACAGAAAGGAATAAAAAAATAGCTGCTACATCTCATCCACATTCCTGAGGTGTTCCTAAACACTGTAACTATAATAAATATTTTGTTTTATATTCTGTGCATTATTTTTCCTCCCATAACATCACTAATTCTGCCAGCAGATTTTTTAATGTGCGTTCACTGCTGAAAATCCCAGGATCACTTAGGTAGTAGGCCTAGGAGGCAGGATAGTTACCTAGATCAGAGTTAAGGACCAAATATTTAGAATGAGTTTGTTTGTGTTTTTCTTGTTTTTAATCAGCCTCTGATTGATGCAGTCTCGGTTACAAATAGATTCTCCACTGGGGAAATTCAGGTAAGTTTAAAATTTAGCTGATTGCAATCTAATTTGTTCATGTAATGCACTGACTGGAACGGGTAGTTTTGTTCTGTGACTTGTAGGTATGTATGGATTTAAGTACCTTCAGATGGGTGAATACCCGTTCACTGCGCTACACAGGAGCGAGACCAGTGAGTAAATTTCTGTAGAAGCTCTTGACAGAGACAAGCTTAGAGATGAGATTTCTTTGGAGTGCATCAGCCTTAAGAAGTGATGGTGGATAAAACTGGTAATCTCATTAATTACAGTTTCTCAGTGCATTTATTGTTTCGTACAATTTCTCTGCTGTTCACGTGTTGTATCAGGGAATGGCACTGACATCCCCCCGACTCCCCCTCGCCCCAGACTGGCAGTTTTACAGACTTTTGCACAGGTAACTGATGATCACAGAATAGCTGAGGTCGGGAGAGACCTTTGGAGCTCGCGCAGTCTGTACCCCCTCTATGCCCATGTAAAGCTGGCCGTCCCTTCTTCAGGCTGTTACACGCTGGTACTAATTCTGCTGTAAATGACAGGTTTTAGCAGAAGTAATAATGCTAATGTGAAAGTACAGTATGGTTGTCAGGTAAAACTGTAGTGGTGGTAAATGCCATAGTGAGGCCAGTGTCTGCACCATTGGCGGTTGCGTCATGTGTGCAGCTGGAGATTAGGCTGATGTCACAATTACCAGGTATTTAAAGTTTGCACCTGCAAAAATTAGATGCTGGAGACTTGGAGCTGGCTTCTCTGCCTTCAGTCTCATGTCAGATGAGACAGCATAAAACTCAGTTGTCCTTCCCTTTAACGGTAAGCGATTTAGCTGAGCACAGATCTTCAGGCACCATGACTCGGGAAGTGTCTCCTTTAGAGAGAGCTCGGGGGCCTGGCAGAAGTTCGTTCTGCGGCACGGAGCGCTGCGCAGAGCTGCTGGGAGCTCCTGCCTCAGGGGCTGGCACAGTGCACAAGGGCTGCAGAGCGTATGGGTCCAGGTGGGACGTGAAAAGCCTGGGGAACCACACCTGGCAGCAGCTGGGCCTGTATCGGGTTTGCGTGGCAAGGTTTTGGTAGCTGGGGGGCTACAGGGGTGTAAGATTCAGCTAGCTGGGGCGCTACAGCTTCTGTGAGAAGCTGCTGAAGCTTCCCCCATGTCCGACAGAGCCAATGCCACCCGGCTCCAAAACGGACCCACCACTGGCCAAGGCCAAGCCCATCAGTCATGGTGGTAGCACCTCCGGGATAATATGTAAGAAGGGGGGGAAAAAACCTGCGGGGCAGTAGCCATAAGAGAGGAGTGAGAATACGTGAGAGCACCCGCTCTGCAGACACCAAGGTCAGTGAAGGAGTGGGAGGAGGTGCTCCAGGCGCTGGAGCGGTTTCCCCTGCAGCCAGCCCGTGGGGAAGACCACGGTGAGGCAGGCTGTCCCCCTGCAGCCCATGGAGGTTAATGGTGGAGCAGATATCCACCTGCAGCCTGTGGGGGACCTCACGCTGGAGCAGATGTGTGCCTGAAGGAGGCTGTGACCCTGTGGGAAGCCTGTGCTGGAGCAGGCTCCTGGCAGGACCTGTGGCCCCGTGGAGAGAGGAGCCCACGCTGAAGCAAGTTTGCTGGCGGGACTTGTGACCCCATGGGGGACCCACGCTGGAGCAGCCTGTTCCTGAAGGGCTGCACCCCATGGAAGGGACCCACACTGGAGCAGTTCGTGAAGAACCGCAGCCTGTGGGAAGGACTCACATTGGAGAAGTTCTTGGAGGACTGTCTGCTGTGGGAGGGACCCCATGCTGGAGCAGGGGAAGAGCGTGAGGAGTTCTTCCCCCTGAGAAGGAAGGAGCAGCAGAGACAACGAGTGATGAACTGACCATTCCCATCCCACTGTGTTGCTCGGGGGGAGGAGGTAGAGAATTCGGGAGAGAAGTTGAGCCCGGGGAGAAGAGAGGGGTGGGGGGGAAGGTGTTTTAAGATTTAGTTTTTATGATTAATTTAATTTTCTCCAAGACAAATCTGTTTTGTCTGTGACAGTAATTGCTGAGTGACCTCCCCATCCTTATCTCGACCCACGAGCCTTTTGTTATATTTTCTCTCCCCTGTCCAGCTGAGGAGGGCAGAGATGGAACAGCTTTGGCAGGCACCTGCCATCCAGCCAGGGTCAAACCACCACAGCGCCCTCTGGAGACCCTGGAAGAACAAGCTGCCCTTTACTGAGCAATACAAAACTGTTTAGTGGTTATGGGGTGGCTGATTGCCGTGCTGCAGGGGTGGCAGAGCAAGGCCCATCATTCAGCATTTTTGTCCCATCGAGATGGATACAAACCACAGTCTCCATTAGTTTGTGCTGAATTGGGGTTGGAACAAGATGATCTTTAAGGTCCCTTCCAATGCTACAGATGCATTGGAAGGCATAACTGAGAACGCTCTTGACAAACAAGAGAAGTGGCCTTAAAAAGATGTGTGATTGATAGAAACACACGCAGCGCAGGAACAGTCGGTTCCTCCAACGCAGCAGGAGGCTTTACTGGCTGGCGATGCGCCGTTCTGCGGGGGGTCCAGGGGACGCGGCACTCAACCCGTCAGCCCTGCAGCGGTGCAAGGTAAGCGTTATCCTGGGAAACAGAGACGGGGTTTGTGTCTGTGTTGTGTGGGGCTTGGCTTTGTTTAAAGAAATCCAGCAGGTACTTCATGTAAAGTTACATTCCCTTCTGCTCGCTGCAGGGGCAACTGTGTGTCAGTTTTGGGCACTGCATTTTAACAGAAATAGGAGTTGGTTGGGAAGAGACTGGAGGAGAAAGTGTGATCAGAAAGTGTGAGCCGTGATGAGGCGTTGCTAGAAAGGTTAGCAAACAGCCTGTGGGGCTTCAGGCTTCTGCGTGCAGCACCAAAGTGTGCTGTTAATGTGTTGGAGAAGTGTCCTAGGCCCTGGACATAGGGCCTGTGAGAGGAAGTCACCTCCTCCCCCTCTTTCTCCTGACCACCCTATCAGCGTGGAGCCTACACGTAGTGGCAGCTGCTGTGATGACAGTAACGTGTAAGGATTTATCTGAAGAGAAGCTTGTCTGGCCCCCCTGCCTCCACTGGCAGTCATACTGACACAAGCTCTTTAAAGTATGCTCTTAATGAGCGTAGTTAAAAACAATTTACTGGGTTCCCAGAAGCATTTTTCTGTGTGTGTATGTATAGACGTGCATGTATGTGTATGGCAATAAAATGAGGTCTAGCCAGGGTCCTGTAGAAGATGACAGTGCTTGGACTCTGTGTTTTAACCTTGGTAGAGCTGCTGGCCCTGCTCAAAAGACGGTCAATAGCGTTAGCACTACATGATGTTTTCTGCCGCACATTTCGCTTTTGCTGAACTCTGCTCCATCATTTTTCTCCTTTGAACCTCAACAATTTCAAAGCAGATTGCCATGGGGCAGTTTAAGTCCAGAAGGGACCGAGCAGGTTTTGAAAACTGTAGGAATGGCCGTTTGTTGTGGCAAGATGATGTTCTTGCCATTTACCTCGATACTCTGGAGTGAAACAGCAAGGCTTCGACATGCACAGTGATACTGGTAAATACACAGAATTAAAAAGAAAACATCACAAAGTGTAAAAGAGTAAGAGAGAAATTTATTTTCAGTAAGAATATCAATAACTTCCTTTACACGAACTAAGTTGACCATTAATACCTTCTTTATTTAAATAAAGTCACACTTATGCACAAAACCATGTAAAATAAGCTAGCAAACTATTACAAGAAAACTACTTTAAAAAATGAATTAGATTTGCTTCCATGCTAAAAATCGCACTAAAGCGGCATTTGATATAAATGTCCAAAGTTAACTTATGTCCAGTAGAACATTACAAAAGGACTTCCAACTTTGTAAAAACTATAACAAAAGCCACACAGGAAAGAAAAAAAAAAATAAATCACTTAAAGCCAAGTTTCCTCACAAGATTTTAAGCAGTCTGTAATGTCAAACTCACTAACACTGATTTGAAGCTTTGGCTTATGCTAAAAAAAAAAAAAAAAAGCATCCATTGTGAAAGTAGCCAGACGGTTTTTCCATCCTGTTTATCGACAAAGTTCTGCTCATCTCAGTCTGGTGAACTCAGGATTGCAACATGCAGACTGACACGTGCTCACTAGACAGCAAGTTAGTGTCACAAGTGCGCTGCTCTTTTCTTCGGAAAAAAAAAAATATGTTAAAAGGATGCAAGAAAACATGCTGAAGCAAAGCTGAGAGCTGACCGGCTCTTGGTGATTAAGCAGATATAATGCCGTTGGTGGAATTATGTCGCAGAGTGAAGCACGACAAAATTTGACACCAAAAGTGAAGTACCTACTCAGCCTCTGTCTTGTAAGGTAACAGGGTTTACGCGAGCAGCTCTGCAATGCGGACGGAAGGCGTGGGCTCTCTAACCTATGGCACATCTCGAGCCAGTTGTTGGGTTTGTGTTCTTTCACTTAAGGCTGTATCTTGGCTGAGGCTCATAAATTTACCTTCCCTTATTTTTCAGGGGAAGATATGGAGTCAAAATTATTAGAGGTTCCCTCTGCTCCACTTCCTTTTGCGATTAACTTACACTGTCAAGACTTATCAAACAACAGAGAACAAGCAACGGAACATATTTTTAAACTGAAGCTTTTCCAGGTACAATGATCATCTTAAATCAGCAGCTCCCATCAGTTCAGTTTCTATATGAACGAATCACTGGGTGTCTCTGCTGGTCCTCCTTAACTCTGCTGACTAATGGGTGGAGGGCAATGCCGGACTGCAGCAGTGAAGGAGAAAAAACTTTTTGTGACAATAAGTGATTTAATTCCATTAGGAAATAGATCATGTCCAGACACTCCTGAGCAAAGGGCACGTGGTATGGCTGGTAGACAGCTGGTACATGGACTACTGCTGGCAGTAGAAATCTTTGCACAGCTCTAGGTCCATCTGTCTGATGTGGCACCAAGAGGGGAGTTGGAAACCAGCAGATAGAAAACAGTAAACTAAAAGAAGTAAGGAACAGAGACTGGAAGATCATTGGAGGGAAGGTACGTGAAAATGAAAACTATTTTGGTCACTTAACACAGAATTTAGAGCATTGTAAGTCAATAACTTGCACGTGGTTTCTATGGTGTACAAAGTACCTGATGATAAAATGGCCCATCCAAAATACAAATAGAGACAACATTTCCCCAGCACAAGGCCAGGGAAGCAATTTTCCAAAGCTGACAAAACCTTGTTGCACAAGTTGGGTGGCGAGGGAGGTCTAAAAATCACTGGCTGATCATCAGTCTCTGAAGAGAGGCGGGTGAGGCTCAGGAAGGCCTGTGGTCTAACACTGAAGCTCTTCTTCACTCTCAGGGAGTCGGGTGCCAGCAAGAGAGCTCTGAGCGCTGGCGTGGGCCGTAGAGCTGAGAACTTCTTCAAAACTGCCCCCTGTGTGGCTTGTCCCACCAACCTTGGTCTGAAAGAAGGCAAACAAAGAGAACAGTGAGTCCCATTTGCATTCCACCCCCTGGCCGTGGAGGGCTGGGAACTGTTCAGAGCAGGCAGCGAACACGTGGGGTTGGGTTTTTCTTAGAACAAAAGCCATAAAACTAGTCAAATAAAGCAACCCCTTTCCTCCCCCTATTTCTAAGCTTCTAGGCTGCAATCATAAAAATCCGCCAGTGGCATTTATCATATGCTTGAAGGAACCAGTCCCTAAGTAGGTCCCAGGCCGGATCCTATATCCTACCAGTAAACTTAGTGCAGTTCTTCATATGAGTAGCTCACTGGTTTCACTGGTTTTTACAGTTCTACACAAGCCAAATAAGAGATGGGTATTAAAATGAACTGGTTCATTTGCTGAGTAAAGTGGCCCACCCACCAGCAACGGTAACACCGCTGCTCTCAAAATACATAAACCCTACTGGGATTTTGGACAGAAACAGTAACCAAAGGACAAAACCAGCAACTTGGCTCCCTTTAGATACTTGTAGCTGCCTAAATACTGAAACATAAAACTGCCCACAACATTTTCCTGTGGGGAGGGCAGGAAGAGATACCAAATTCCATGAATCAAACACACGACAACGTGCTCACAGGTCATCTGCTTTCAAAATACTTTGGTTTGCTGAATTTTTAAATATAAGTATTAAAACCAAAACCCAACATGGCTAAATCTCTGAAACAGAGTTTTCCTGACAAAGACAGAGCTTTATCTAAAGGTTGGAAACGGTCAAGACTAAGTGATGAAGAGACAAAGCCGTTTTGACCGAGTTGTCTCGGTAAGCGAGCATTCTGTCGTGGTTTGTCCTGCTGATATGCCCACTCGAAGCTGATTCAGGCCTGAAGACAGGGCAAAACTTTTTACTCCTAGAACTGCAGCAGGACTTAAAAGACAAGCTGGCATTTTTCCAGCCTGTCAGCCACTGAATGCTTAGGAAGATTACTTTAATTAAATGAACTTTGTGTCCTAAGTTTCCAAAGAGTTAATCCTATGTAATCCGTTGTTTCATGAGCTAGCACAGGAGCTTGCCTACCTTGAGACTTCAATAAAATAAGGTAGTAGTAAGCTTGATATTTGCTCTGGCAGTTTGAGTCACTAAAAGTTCCCATCTCAAGAGGTAAAAATCTGTATCTAGCAGGCTGGGCGGGTGTTCGTAAAGTATCTATTGGTTATCTAAACGGGTAGAAGAAACACAAAGGGATAAGCAAGTGATTCGCTTGACTGCGCCAGACAGGAATTCAGACCCTCCAAGCTGATGCACCCCACTGCATGAATGATTTCTCCTACAGGGAGGTTGAGTATAAAAAAGCATTTGCAGCGAAGGTGAGAAGAATGAATAGGAAGGTGTGGAGAGGCACTGAGCTGGGGCTTTGGAGGTCTGGGTTCTGTTCTAGCTCCTTGGGATGCTCCCAGTTTTCCTTGGGGTGCAGCCTCCCACCTGTGAAACTGCGATGTTTCCTTCTCTGACACGGTGCAGTGGAAATGACTTTACCCTACACTTTCACAACTTAAAGTTGTCACAACAGCCTATCACTGAATAAACCTGAACACTCAAAAAATCTGAAAACGACAGAGCAACCCTGCATTCTTTGATGGACATGCTTATTTAGAAACATAAAAATAAATCAAGCTCTCTGCTGCTTACTTTCCTCAGACACTGACTGGAAAATGTCATCTGCTGCACGATTTCATAGTGACATGGAAAAGACAGACCTTCCCTGTGCACCTGCTGCTTCAGTTCTAGCAGTAATTTGCATTTTCTGTAAGAAGTAATGTCCTTCTGTCCCAAGTGTAAGGCCATTTTTTTTTGCCTTTTTCATGCTTTACAAGTTGTAATGCCTTTTGACATTAATCTAGTATTTTCAGTTCCCCCTGAAATGAGGGGTGATCAATTTGGCCCTTGTCCACTGACAAAGTGCACTTGGAATGTGCTGGAATCTTTCTATTGCAGCAAAGTAAAGTGCCATTTTATGAGCACGCTTGACTTAATCTGATTAATAAGAGCCATTGGGAGACAAACCCTCTTGTTCCCCCCTTGAATGTGCCTTACCATGCAGCAAAGATTAGCTCACTGCAAATCTGCCATGTCTGCCCTGCTGCGTAAGAGCCACTATGAGTCCTGTTATTGATAACTGGTAACTTTGCCATCAGATCCTCCTGTCCCAAAGCAAACGTGTCAATGTAGTTTTGAAATTTAAAATCCAGACAAAACATTGAAATTTGAGAGGAAACACGGCTGCATTAAAGAAAGGCGGGTTCAGTGCCAAGAGCCACACCAGCTGCGTGAATCACACCTGAGTTACGCGACAGCTCCCACCAGCTGAGTGCGGGGCGCTTGGTGAGTACGTCCCTCGTATCGTGTAGCTCAGGGATGGAAGTTCGCTCTGCCAGGCACAGGGCTGCGTCTGTCTGGCAGGGCACAGCACAAAGCTCACGAGCCCACACGGCTTTCAAAATCTGACCTTGCATCTGCACGTGGTTCTCTGCCTTGCACAGCTTAATCAACAGTGGTCACATCTTATGAGATGTCTCTACTTTCCCTTTTAGTATGGCCGTATTTTTCATATTTTTGGCATTTCGGAGACCACTTGTTTACTTCGGCAGACAACAGAAGTAATTTCTTAGTAACAACGCAGAGAAAGACTATCTCTTTGCACCTTGCCTTCATTTTCCATTAGTTCTCTTGCAGTTCTGTGAAATTCTTGATGGAATGGTAAGACACGGAGGTTCTGAAGCGTGTCCAGGGAAAGGCAACGAAGATGGTGAGGGGTCTAGGGCACAAATCTTACGAGGAGCAGCTGAGGGAGCTGGGGTTGTTCAGCCTGGAGAAAAGGAGGCTGAGGGGAGACCTTATCGCTCTCTACAACTACCTGAAAGGAGATTGTAGCAAGGTGGGGGTCAGTCTATTCTCTCAAGTAACAAGTGATAGGACGAGAAGAAATGACGTCAAGTTGGACTAGGGGAGGTTTAGGATGGATATTAGGAAAAATTTCTTCACTGAAAGGGTTATCAAGCCAGGGAGATAGTTGAGTCACCATCCCTGGTGGTATTTAAATATGGTGCTTATGGACATAGTTTAGGGGTGGTTTTGGCAATGATAGATTAATGGTTGGACTCGATGATCTGAAAGGTCCCTTCCAACCTAGACAATTCTATGATTCGATGATTCTAAATTCAGTCGGTCTCCTGTACAAATGATAGGGACAACTAAGCTGTCACACTTTAACACGCGCAGCCATGTAACTCTGCCTCTAACCTTTACCTTAAGGCTTGTGACAGTGGTCTCAACCTTCTCCTCAAACGATTTGAAAGTTGGAGAATTCCTAGGAGAAAAAGGAAGTTGAAGGAAAGAAGAAGAGTCAGTTGCAAACATAATGGAGTAACTCCACAATTCAATCAGTTCTTACCAAGCCACAATGCTAGGACAGAACAAAGGCTGGCTGGCTGGCAGCACCGGGCTATAGACTGATAGGGTATGAACAGCCACTTCTGCTCTGTCAGTCAAATCCAATTACGGTAATTGGATGAGTATTTTTTAGCTACAAATTTGCAAAAGCAGAACCTGCCTAGTAACTGAAACCAGTGACTGGCCTGCCTACCCTCTGACACATTTACCATGTTCTCAGAAGAACAACCAGGGAATGCTGTCTGTGGTGCTGCATTTCTACGGTTTTATTCATTTGTGTTGTTGCTATCAAGAAATTACCATTTTTTTCAGCTGATGAGCAAGTTCATAATTTACACAATTAAAAAGATGACAGTTTAATGTCCTAAGGCTGGGATGATGGAGATTAGAACTACATAGGAAGTGGGTCCAAAATGCTTTTAAGGAATCCTGACCCCCCCACTCCATGATTTTGTGACCGCAGGTGTATCTTGCTGCTTTCAAAGACTTTACAGACAGTTTTCCAAAGGTGGCCCTCTGACAAAGCTAAGCTTTTCTCTGCCTTTCACTCCCTGTAGAATAGAACACAACACTGTTTTTGGGAAACCGTGAGTTGAACATATCTTAAAAGAATAATAATTAAATAAAAGCAACAGCTGTGACTTTCCTTCTTAAACCAAATCACATATTTTGTTTGCTGGCTTGCCTACCAACCTTGTTCATTCTTTCTTTCTTTCTCCAAAGCTTGAAACATAGCTTCTCTCTCATTTTAAATGCATTCAGATTACAGAAACTACTACCTCCTAATAACAGGGCCAACAAGATGCACTAAAAACACTACATCCCTTTGTCCCTACACGAAGTAAGAGATAACAATGATCTTTAACCATAACGGAGGGTGCCCTCACAGTGGAACAATGTGGCAGAACCACTTTACGCTGGCAGGTGCCCGCGCGTCTGTGTCATCCGTGGGGAAAGGCAAACACATGCAGGAGCCTGCGCTTCATTCCACAAAGCCATGAAGCCAACGGCTGCTAAAACTTTAGTGTTCCAGTTCATCCCCCTTGCAAATTCTGGGAACTTACCAGGAGCATGATGATGGCCTCTGTTTCTGCACATACATTTACATCATATCCCTCTCATCAGGCTAAGCTAAACTGACCCTAATTTAAAGGAAAGGGCAAATGGAAGCCAATTGGAAAAATAATGCAGGTTTACTTTTGATTTCTGTTAAATAGGTGATAAACTTTTCACAAGGCAAGAAGGGTCAAAAGGAGAGAGAAACTGAGTTTTATGGCTTACATTTGACCCATAGGTCACACTGGTGAACGCTCGCCTTAAAGTATCCACCTGCTGAAGCTGAATGAGTTAGAATCCATCATAGAGTTAGGAGATTTATTTTCCCCACATGCTTGGCAGGGAGTGGGGATGTTCGTGTATTCGAAGGCTGAGGGGCTAAAAAGAAAGATGGATCCTAATTTTATTGAAAACAGTCAGAGCTTTACTTGAACAGATATCAATATTTGGCTGCAGTCAAGTAAAGCATGATTATAGCCATTAAAATATGAAAGCACTCATATAAAATCCCTCCATAGGAGCATGATCCAAAGCCTGCTGGAGTGGAAAGCATCTCTGACATTCATGGGCTTTGGATGATGTTGTAGAGACAGCAAAACAACTGAATTTCAGATTCAGTAATACCAACAACAATCAACTACCCAAATACATCTCAGAACTGCTTCATTTACTCAAAGGCTTGTACAAGAGATTAAACAGTTAATAAAATTAGAAGGAAAAAAAACCACAGATGGCCTCTCCTGCAGCCCCTATGAATAACCTAAGTGACTGAAGTGGGACTATTCATCCAACTAAAAACTGCAGGATCAGGATCAAAGTATGCAAATCCCCCCTTGTCACACTGTTGAACATCACCATAGCAAATAGAATATGGGTAGCATATTACCTCATCGCAGGCATGCTTATGGAATGGCGAATAGAGTAGCTGTGGGATGAAAACAAAAGATAAGGAAAAAACCCCTGTAAAATCCAGTTTGCAACATGATTATAACATATTTTTTAAATTTAACTTTAAACAAAATATATATATATCTTCAAGAGTGCTGGTACTCTCCCTCTCCTGATAGCAAAAGCTTGTCAAACTCACCTATGAATTCCAGCTCACTTTCAGGACTGAAGATCTTACCATGACATTCTCATGCCAACTGATCAGCAATTTAATAGGGCTCAAAAGAACGATGCAAAACAGTTCCTGGCAACATCCATTTAAATGACACAGATGTCTGCTATTTACAGAGACATGCAACACATGAGAGAGGAACAGAGAGCTACCTCTGTGTTCTGCAGTGACAGACGATAAGCTGTGTGTTGGGCGAGTACAGTGCACCTCGGGTCTGTGAACATAGAGCTGGTTCAAGGCAGGAGGTGAGTACGCAATTGCCTGCGTTTCCTGCACGTACATCGTACACAGTCCAAACACCCAGTGCCAGCCCCCAATTTGTACAGGTTCCTGCACAACAGGCTGCCTTAACAAGGGGTTTCTTCAACCAGAAAGGCAGCGCTCTCAGCTGCTGCAGTTGCTTTCCCCCTCTCTCTAGGACATTTCACCTCCACCTTCACACCTCAACACTACCAAGAGTGGAAAGCTGTTTTCCACAGCTCTCAGCCAGCTCTCCTCACCACACCTCCCTCCTCAGACTTCCCAGCAGCAAGAGTATCGGAAGGTTGGCAAGTGGAGGATGGAGCCTCGGCATCCCTCAAAGATCCCCAAATCCTCCTGCACTCCTTCAGCCCTGCACGTGGCCACTCACCCTCACCACATTCTCCCACCTGAGCCAGCAAAGCCAACTCTGCTATCATAGCGTCACCGATTCCTTGCTGCTGGGAAGCATCAAGCCTGTTCTGACTATGAATCTTTATTTGAAGTGTATGAACTGTCCGTAAGGATATTTAGATCTGAACATTATGTATGTATCCTTTCAAAAATTCATGCGTGGCTGCTTTCAGTGTTGACTGACAGCTGCAGCCTGGTCTGATTGAGAACAGTGAGAGCTTTACTTTAAGGGACACCAACATTTGGCTGCCATCAAGCAAAGCATGATTATAGCATTAAAAAATGAAAGCTCTCATATAAACAGCACATGTGTTTGTTCTAAACGATACAAATTCAGAGCAGCACTGTGTCCATATACACACAAAAGATTTTTTTTTTTTCAGATTAAAGATTCAGAAATGGGAGCAGGGGGAAGTGGGGGGGGGGGGAAGAGCTATTTGGCAAGGTGGGACAGAGAGATCTTACGTGAACTGTTTGCTGTTGTGTATAGTTTAAGGCTTCTGCTAAGACAAGAACTGACAGCAGACAATGCAAATGGTTCACGTTCAATTTTTCACATCATTTTTAAGACTTACAAAAGATTAGCCCAAACATTTCACAAGTGCAGCAAATCTTTAACAATCCTAGTTAAATTAAACAAGCATGCTTGCCATTTTAGTCTTGTAATACATGACAAATAGGCAAAAATAAGAATTTGGAAGTACTTCAGCATAGGCTGCTCCTCTTCTAATAGCAAAACATTCCAAATACGAAGGTTTAAGTAAGAAGATTACATGTGCCAAATTAAATTCGCACAGCTGAGAGATGGCATGTGACAGACAATCTGAATACTAAGTGCACATTTCACTGAGTTCATCTTTTAATTTCTTTACAGAGGTAAGGATGCAAGTTACAGGAACAGTGACAAGATCTTCTTTTACTGGGAGCTTAAAACAGTAAGCTTTTTTAAAGACACACATGCCTGTGATGGTGATTAGCGCAGAGGCAGAGAGCAGAGATCCTTCCCGACAAAGGTTGCCCAACATTGCAATTTGGTTTCACGTCAGAGTGAGACAGGAAGGTCAATCTATGCCCCATTTTGAAGTTTTCTCAGTGAAGTAAGAGGCCATGTTAGGATCACTTAGCTGAACAGAAAAATTGTTCTTGAGCTGTCCCATGCACTGGCGATGCTACAAGGCCAGAGGGACCGCAGGGGATTCAGCCCCTCTGGCGGGTGAACTGACGTAAAACCACTTATAGAATCTTCCAGCACACATAAAATTGTTTTATAATTCATCAAAATTGTTTTATCATTCATCATATACTGAAGTGTTTTACAGCATGAATAAAAGCAAGCTCTAAAGAGCCCCTTTAATCATGTTAGGAACTTGGCCTACTATTAGAAATTCCTCCAGGACTCCAGACTTCTAAAGAGTTACCGTGTACACTTCATAACTAATATACTTTTGCTTTATTGAAGAGGAGGTAATTAAATACTTTATACAATCTTCATAAAACTTTGCTGGCTGAATAGAATTTTTACTGAGCGTTTGTTGTTTATGTTCCAACTTCTGACAGAAAAAGATGGTTGAGAGAATGGGATTACATATAAATAGGTTTTCCAAAGAGCAACATTTGTGTTCATTATTTGGATTTGAGACTAATCTACTCAAGAGCAAGGCAAACACACTCTCGCCCCTTAGTCCTTTCCTCATTATACTCACCATGCTGTAAAAATGAGGCGTTACAGTATAAAAGTCACATATGTTTATATCATATTTAATGATGCTAAAAGGAAAGAGGTTACTGCATTACATTCCATAAAACAAATCCTGCCAAATAAAGAGGCAGTATTCAAGGAGAGTAATGTGTCTTACCCAATTGAATGCGATCTGTGGTGGATGCACAAGGAAAGAAAAGCAAGCGTTAAAAGTATTATGAAAATGTAACAAAAATATACATACATATCTGTAGCATGTGAAGCTGCCCGAGGAGAAAAATAAAATCATTTGCATTCAAATCTTGACACTGGAATAATTCACACTAGAACATGAATCACTTGAGATTCCTTCAAAGCAAAAATGTTCACACACTCCTTCACTACGCAGTTACTGGTTCTGTGGGTAACGAAGAACGGAAGTTTTGTCTTCTAAGGTTTGTGTTATTAGATCAGATTTAAACAATGAGGACTGTTTTTCCCACCCAAAATCCTACCTTAATCTCATTAAATAGAAAGTATAGGCAAACTGGAATTTTACATGTACATCAGCAGCAAATGTCTTTTTTCCCCTCTGGATTTCTTAATCGTCTCCCCGTAGAGAAGGGTATGGAAAACATAAGGGGCTTTTAATCCTAAAATGACATTTTCTAAAACACTATTTCCTTGTTGCAAACAATACTTGAAACACTTTGACACTGTTTTCCAGCTCACAAGAAACTTAATTAAGGCAGCAGAACTGGGAGAGGCACTCTGATATACAATATTCAAAGGTTATATTAATAAACAATATTAAGGTTCCAAAGTCGAGAAATGATGAGGCAGACAGCCTCTCCTTCATCTGTGTGTTACTGATGTAGGCTGTAATTACAGACCACTTCAAGGGAACACCTGCCTCATGCAGTGAGACAGATAGATGGTGCACACTTAATGAACATCTCTTCAATACTTATTTTTCACATCCTTTTTCAATGTGATGCATTATTTACTGAACAATATTCACACCTTGCTCTGAAGAAAAGCACTGATTTCTTCAGGGTTCTTTACAGGGCTCATCATCATGTATGCTGCTGCTTCTCAAACATTCATGGATTTATCTTCACAACACATTTCTGTCTAGACCTACTTAAGTAATACTGTTGCCATACATAGCCTCTTTGTACTACCTGCTGACTCCCAGTAACAGCCACCCCCTTCTCCATACTAATACAGATACTTGTACACCCAATCTTTGTTACTGGAAAACTGTTACTGCAGAACTCTAAAAGCCAGCACAAATGAAGGGGTGAGTGTCAGTAGAAATGAGAGAAAACAACTGCTTCACCAATCGGCAAAAGAAATGCTTATGAAATTACATTCTGAAGCAAGAAAATATTGCTATTTCCTTTATAGGGGATATCAGAGACACAAAGGTTTAAGAACGGTAGTTATGGGTATGACAGCTACAATATTTCAAGGAATTCAGCTCCCAGTGAATTCAGCAACACTTTTAAGTGCCCAGACCATTCCTAGATCACAGGAAATCCTATAAATGCACAGCTAAAGGGTGTGCAATACTCCACCACCACAAGAAACCCAAGAAGGCGCTACAGTAAAGGCACACCAAAAATCAACTCCCACGGCACTAAAGACGATTAATTATACCTGAGCCATCTCCAACAGATATTGGCCTAACCTGTTTCTAAAACGCTCCAATGAGAGAGATTTCACAGCCTTCAGAAATAACCTGTGCCCCTGTTCAGCTTTATAGGTGAATGCTTTTCCACATCTCTCGCATTAACTTACTACATCCTCCCTCTCCTTTCGTTATTCAGCCGCACTTGCCTAGCCTAAAAGCTATCTCATTCAAACACGCTGACTGGCTCTATTTTCTGAAGCTGATTTTTAATTTTTTTTAATTTTTCTCCCCATTCCTTCCAGTTCATCTGCACACTCTTCCGAAGGTGGTGCCATTGCTCTGGCCTGATTACTCCAACTAAGTCCTCATCACAGCTAAGAAGAGCAATTATCTCCCGAATCTTATAGACAACACTCCTGTAACACTTGTTGGAATTAAGCAATGATCGCATGACAGCATTGACTCCTGCTGCATTTGTGAGCCATTAGGCTAGCACTTGCTAGGCCCTTATCTGCAAAGCCACCGCCCAGTTGGCTGCTCAGTGCTTCCCATCTCTGCTTTTGTTTTTTCTCTATCTGTCAATAAACCAGGACAGCACCTTACACTTTCCTACACTGAATTTCATTTTATCATTTAAAACAAATTTGAATTCTAATCCTGCTATCTAGAGTGCTTGGATTCCCTCCCACTGCAGTCACTTGGGGCTTTTAAGTGTACACATGATGCCACCATCTAAACCTGTAATGAAAATGCTGAAGAGTAGCAGACTCAGGACAGATGTCTGCAAAATCCTGCATTATGGTGAGCTACTGAGACCTATTCTTTGAAAACCATTTTCAACTCCCTAAACTCTCTTTCTCTAGTTCACTTGCAGGAGCAAAACCAGTATGGTCAGTCTTATCAAAGTCAAGCTCTATCACATCTCCGGCCTCTCTTCCATCCCCTATGACAGGTGCCATCAGTTCAAGATAAATTGTTCTTTATAAACCCTTTTATGTTTTTGCCATCATGCTTTCTAGACATTTAGAAAATAACAGGTTAATGCAACCCCCCCAGTATCTGCTTTGTATTTCACAGAACGTCCCTTGCCCCTTTCCAGAGGGATGAAGTTTGCCTTCTTCCACCCCTCTGGAACCTCATGTGCCTTCTGTGCTGATTCCTGTCATCTCTGAGGAGCACATTCAGCTGCCACTGTTGTGCCCTCAAGCTCTGCCTCCCTGCACTATTCTGTCTCTTGCCACATGTGCCTTCCAGCTCCTGCTAGGAATGAGGCATTGTATTATCTTTATTCATCTTTAGAGCTGGCTCATCCCAGGCACTGAATTTGAAAGGGGTCTGTGCTATCATGTAATTAAAGAAAATGTACGAGACAGATGAAGGAAGGATGCATAAGCAGTATAATTGCTGACATCCTAATTTGCATGCATGCCTTTGTTAGCTTAATCTTTAAATGCATTTACTTGTGTAGTACTAATATATGTGGCAGTGTGCATGTAGTAGTGTAGTATATGTAGTTCCCTTTTTTATTTTTAAGCTAACAAAAAATCAGAAAGCCTCCTACTTGGTATCACAACTTGTTACTAAAAAGGTCGTCAGCAGGGATGAAACTCTTTGATCCACATAGACAGCTGGAGAGTAATCCAGCAGTATTGCATGAAAAGATCCAAACTTTACCAGCATTCAAAGGAGCAAGGGATAGAGACCCTCAGCTCCACATCACATCTGTGCTCTACATGACAAGAACCATGTTGAAATGTTAGCATAACCTCTACTTCTGAGAGACCCGAGCCCATGCCACTGTCCTATGAGTGATCTGGGACTCCTCTCTTCCCCTTTGCCTCCCTTCTCTATGTCAGAACATGTTAAAGGAGACAATATGAGCTGGGCGTGGAGGGGCAACAGAAAATCCTGATGGCATATCATTAATCACAGGAGCTATTAATGAAGAATCTATGATCTTAACTGTATTACTAGTGCCTGGCTTGTATCCTAAATCAAAAGTAGCTGTATACTGGTTTTATATGCATTTCTGGTATTTCTAATAACATGATGATATTAAATAGAATGCATTACAACTGTAATCAGAACTTACAAGCACCAATAATTAATACACAATTTAGAAGATGTAAAATGCTACTGACTATTCATGCACAAAATGAATTAGAGAGTTGGGACACTGGGAAGCTGTGGTGGGGATAAAAGAAGCACAGCAGCTGCACGAAAAGCACTTTGTCCCCAAAGGGTGACTTCTCTGTTCTTTAGGGGACACAGAATTTTGTAATTTTTCTTTCTTCATCTTCTTGAATTCTAGCACAGCAAAACAGCACATTCAGACACCAAAATCTGGCCTGTTGCTGATATATGATATTTTAGTAATATTTTTAGAGATAATACAAGGTGAAAATTAAGACCCTGCACCTTCAGAACAGAAATATGTGTTTCATGTGGTGCTCTGTACAGTTGATATAGCAGGCAACCTGGAAAGCAGAATTTTGTGTCACAAAGAAGGCAGGCTTCAATATTTAATGTCAGGCTGACTACGAGCACTTTCAAAATCACCACTGCCACAGGCAGGGGCAAAGGCCAAACACACCAGACTGCTGAACATACTGGGAATTATGACGATCATCTGGATTTTAGAAATCAGTTTCAAGTGTCTGCTCTGAATGAAAGCAGAACAGGGATTTGCATCTGGATGCCATTGGTGACTGTCAGCCTTAATGCCTAACCAAGAGAATTAAGCCAGAGTCCGATGTGTGTTTAAATCAGCATTATGGGAGGGGGCGGTGATAATCCATATACTAGATCACTGAAATAAAATGACTTGGATTAGCAAAAAAGCAAGCAAACAATGAAACAAAGAATGCATGCCTCCTTACAGCTTACTCCCCCAAACACGGCTGGCACTGGAGTGGGAGAGAGGAAGATTTTTAAAACCAGGTCATTTAAGTGATAAGGTTTACAGTGTGAGCCCACACAGGACTGCATCTGCACAACTTGAGCCAAGGTCCCTCAGCTTTGTTGCTGAGGTAAGCATACTGACCACTACTCCAGACTGAGGATGTTCAGCAGATGCAGAAGGCCCAAGTCATGCCATGCTTTACGTAACTACGGGATACTGGCTATACTGTGTGCTGCTTCATCATCAAGTGTCGGGAAAATTCTGGCTGAGAACTTAACTAAAACCAATAAGCGTCCACAAAAAATGGCAGTGCTGGTAGTTCATATTTTCATGAAAAATTCCCAACCAGGTTCAAAGTAATCATTTTGATCAAAAAACCAAACTTCTCAATTAATCAAAATGCTTATGGACTTAGCCCCTGCTTTCGGCCCTTGGCTAAAGGGCTAGTGAGATAAATACCGCCCATCTGCTTTCCAAGCGCTAGTAAAAAGCACGATCACCATGGGGGTGAGGGTTGGTACCGATAGCTAGGACAAAGGAATTTGGTAGCAGTCATTAATTAAGGGAAATACTAAAGGAAAAACTTGCTCTATTACAGTGAAGACATTTCTGCCCTTGCAGTTAATCTCACACATTACACAAAGCACAAACGACAGGACCTGAGAAGTACTGAATTGTTAGAGTCATGCTTCCCTCTCTGATTAGTGATCAGAGTCAGTGCTCAAGGTATTTGGACACCAACTCTTTGGTCACTGCTGTAGGATTTAAAGCATGGAAGCAGCAACAGGACCTGTTCACTGAGCAGTGGGCTTGTCTTTGTTACAGGAGGAAGTGTTAGGAAAGAACAGAAAATGAAACAGAGGATATGTTGGTGCCACATGCAGCACACGCATCTCATGCATTTCTCAAAAATACAGAACACAACTCTGAATGCAGGGAAGGCAATAAGATGAAACAAAGGTAAGAAGGCGGCTTGTGAAAGCCACTCATGCAACTGGAGCCTCAGCCTGGAAAAGCGGGAACTGAAGTGAAATATGATAAAACCACAGGAAATTGTAAGTGAAATGAGGGACAGCAGAAGGACTACACTCACTGTTTCTCATAATGGAAGAGCCAGAAGGCATCTAAAGAAAGACCAGGGAGACTCAGAAAAGGGGATGAATGAATGAACGAACAAATAAACCATGCACTTTTTTACCACGTAACTATCTGTTTATCTGGGGAGACATGAGGCGTTATGAATGTCAAAAGATCATACAAGTTAAAATAAATTAAAAAAAAAAAGATAAATTAGTGAAGTAAGCCCTTCAGAGACTTTTACATAAAAGGTCAAACCTCTGTTTTAGAAAGTTTTCAGCTCTCAGATTGCTGAATGATAAAAAAAAATGTACTAGAAAAATGTAACTGCATGCCTCCTTATTCTTATATCCTTTTCTAGGCACGTACTACCTATGGATGTTTAACTGTATTGAGTCAAACAATTCTTAGTTTATGTTCATACCCTGGTTGCAAGTCACTCACTACATTTCCATTTTAAACTGCAATTGTAAAGCAGATCATACAGTGACGAAGATTTTCCTTTTTCCAGTTTCACCTCGAAAAACAGTAGTACTTCTGTAGAGGGTTTATTAAGCTGTATGTAAAAGGCAAGTATAAAGGAGGGACTCTACAGATTTCTTAAGGTTCAGATTAAAAGTAAAAAAGTGTAAAAGTAAATTTTAGCTGCCAAGAACTATACTTCAGCCATCTGCAACAAAAACACCATATATACTTGAAATACTGTAAAATGACTCATACAGAGCTTAGGAGACGCTTACCTCAAACATTACAAAGTGACAAAAAAAGTGAGTACTCTAATAAATGAGATGCTCTAATTCTGCAGCTCAAACAATATATTGTAGACTTAACCCTTGTCCAATTATTTCATCACAAAAAAATCAAATCCTAAAACACCTGAGAAGTTCTGTAATCCTGCTATCAAGTTGAAAACTGTAGTGCTGGTTTTCGGTGTACAATTTGTTCATTTATGCTCTCATTCTGAGGAACTTTAAGACCAACACTTTTAAACATACATCAACATATAAAGTCTGACATTTAAGTTGCATTTAAGTGACAGTTCTCCTGACCTCTACTCCTGCTACTTTCGTTGTATTTTTTTATACATAGAACTGCATAACAATACTTTGCCTTTGTACATCTTGAAAAAGCTGATAAAAATCAGCCTGAAATATTTTTTTGATTTATCATTCCACAAGCACCTCCAAGGCAGGCTTGTATTCTTCAGATGATGTTGGTCTCCAGAATCCATGTATGAATAAAATTGGGTTAATAAAGATCTAACAGCATATTTTTGTTCCATTTTACTTGTACATTTCCTTGAGTTTGCAAAGTTATTCCAAAAGGACTTCAAATTGCAGGTTTTTTTTTTTTTAAACCAGAACTCAAATAATAATTATATCTTCATTCATTGTTATCCCTTCTTTTTGGTTGAAACCATGAATATTATAAAATACTCTGACTACTTGAATCTTTAAAACACTAATGCAGAAGGAAGAGCTGGCAGATGACATACTTTTTGTCCTCAAAATAAAGACCAGAGAAGCAGCAGATCCCTATACCTCATATCTCCGAACTTCTTGCTGATAGCAGTTCCTACATTGCTGATAGCTGCTGTTGCTTTTTGTCCTGCATGGCTCAGGGTCTCATGCGTTTTCTTGTAACTGGAAACAAAAAAATAAAACAGAAATAATTATAAGTATTAAAGAAAGAGAGGCTAGAATCCCCTACCATTAATTCCTTTTCCCCTTATTTCCACATCTTAAAGTCCCATCCACTGAAAGGTTAAGAAACATAATAACTGTAGCACAAAATAAATTATAAAGACACCCGCTCCTGCGCAGCTTCCTAAGTGCGGTTTAATCCTAATGTGAGCAAAACACCCTCCAGAGCAATCCTTCACTGCATCTTCTCCCCTTGCAGATAACACCCCCTGAGTGGGTCAGTGCAAGCTGTTTAAAAGTAGAATGCAGTGATTTGTTGAATACCTGTTTAATACATTTTCTGTAAATTTACATCAAATAAGCTTTCTCGTAGCAGACACTGACTTGGTAGACAAATCTGCTGTCTAAAGCACAGAAAAAAGGACATATAAACTCTCCTGTTCCATGCATATACATATTAGATACATTTAAAAGATGCACTTCAAAATCACTTATTGATATTTTGTATTAGACAAAATAAATCAAATTTGTTTCCATATGCTACGATTTTACTTTTTAAGAATTTCTTTAAAGGAAGAGTGTTTTGGGAGAGACAGAGAAAGAAAGATGAAAAAAATCTAGACAGTGAATGCATATTTTCAATAGCGCTGACTCTTTTTAGAAGTAACTTATTTCACATATAGTATACACATTCAAACACAGAAACATCTTAATTTACTGATCGGGAATATATGCTCTGACCCACATAGACCCTTCAGTACAGTCAAGTTGCATTCTCAGAGCAATCAATAAGCTTTTCTGCACAGATGCCTTTTTGCTGAGTAAACTAACTCCGAGCATGTCAGAGGCTTCCTTCCGAGTAAATTATCTGATACTCCCAGTGACGCAGACAAGCTCAGAATTAGAAGTACTGACCTAGTAACAAAAAGAGAGCACATTATAATCAGTCTTGTATCCTGCGGTGTGCATTGGCAGACAAGAACTGAAGAAACGATCATGAAAAATTCAGAAATGCAATTCCACTGGTTCTACTTCTCCTTTGAACAAAATCTGTAAGATTGCAAATGTGTACCAAAATACACTTGGAGATTAATAAAAAAATCCCACTGCCTAATTCCTGAAGCAGAGTATTTTCTTCTGAAAGTTATATGAAAGCAATATAACCTTGTGGATGCAGGAGGGGAAGTTAAGAGAAGATTAACATTTGCAATACAGCACACCGCATTTTATCTTGGGTCATTTTAGACCTAGCAGCACCTGTGGCTGAAAGTCCCCTGTTAAGGACTGTGTTTTACAAACTACAGGTTAGAAGGCAAATGCCAAGTAATGTTCTATTCTTTCAGAGTCTATCAACAATTATTTTTTTCCCCAACACAAACACTTTTGATTTTACATGCCTAAGCCACAAAATATCTTTCGAACTACTGACCTAAAAAGTTCTAAAACTGCCACGTGAAATGGCTCGTTCTATGAAGGTGCTCGTGCCTGTTTTCACTGACTTAGAAAGGCAGTCCAGGAAGCAACCAGGATACCAAACCTCTAGCAACCTGGAGTTAGAGAAACTGAATCAATCACACGCACAATGTTGAAGGACAACAAGAGCTAAGACATTGTAACAGTGACCAAAGTAGCACAAATTACAATTACAAAGGTAGGAGCACTGGTTATACCTGTTTTATTTCTTCTGCCAGAATACAAAGACCACCGAAAATATTATTTTCGCTGGGTCTACTTTTTCCTCAGCTCTGCTGTCTGCCCCGGGACACAGCAAGATTGCAATGATCTTATTTCACTGAGGCCTCATTCTCAAGCTTAACTAGTTTAATAGCTATGTCTTACTCTTGCTGTCTGTCAGTGGATATACTCTTGTATAAACTAGAGTGGGATGAGACCCTAAAATTCATATTAATGATGCTTCAGCCAAACTATGAGCATGTAGCTTTTTGATCAGTGTTGCCTATAAAAAAAAATATCAAATATTCTAATGTCTGTGGGCTAATATATACATATATGGTCATTTCTTAAAATGCTTACGTTATTGCAAACAAGTCTTTAGGCATTTTCCTAACAGAGAAGTTTCCTAAACTATTTTAAAAAAATGGAATTTTGCTAATGACAAAATGAAGTCTAAAGACTTGACTTCCAGGTCTAAAAGGTGCTTGGCAGCAGAACCTATTTATGTACAGGTTGATCGTACCTAATAAAATACTTTGCAGATATCCTTCTGAACTAATTTTTTGAAAAAGACACTTTGGAGTTCATTTTATTCACAGGCCTATTTAGCTTTATGGAAAAAACCACATCTTCATGTTTTACCTTTCTGCTGCAGGTTCTTCGCACTGTGTAAAACTGTTAACAGAACAGTCCCAAATGCCCCATACAGCAGACAGACTCAACTTTAATTGAGAAATATTAGAGTCCCCTACATATTTCTGAACACTACATTGGCCAGAACACACTTTCAGAGAACTGGCTGAAACGACACCAATTTTGACATTCCAACTAATATTGTGTTTTCCCTGTAAATCCCATAAACACATCATCCTCCCCAGTATTTCCACTAGCAAGGAAGACATGGAGACTGCATTTATGTTCCTAATGCTTTGGACGTTACATAACAGTGCAAATCCAGCTAAGACTCTTACACAACTGGTCTTTTTTCAGCACCAACTTTGGCAAAAATGCCCTTTGACATCAACCTCCCTCCTGCCCCCACAATGCTGAGGAGGAGCTTTAAGGAACAACAACAAAAAAAAACCCCAAAGGTAAAAATGCAGTGGAACGTGCAATACCTGTCAGCAGAGACAAGAAATGGTAGTTTGCATCTCAGCAGGGCTCACTAGTAGTTAGCTTAAAAATCAAGCCCCCCCCATCCCTGTCTCTCCAGCATTACGCATATCACTATGCCTTCTTCATAAATAAATTATCTTTCCACAGAGCACATTGCCTCACATTGATTATGCTCTGTATTGATATTCAGCACAGTATTTTCACTCAGTTATTTTTATCATCATAGTTGTGTCATATTTACAGCATTCATTTGATACTTTGCCAAACACTCTGGTAACAATGATCTCCAACATATTCTCTCTAACTTCTGGGAATCTTCTCAGTTTTACGTAGCATTAATAATCCAAGCCAGCAATTTTCATATCCTCATGTAACACACATCAGTCTGCAGTTTTGTTTTAATGCACTGAACAACCTACATAATTTCCAGAAACCTTTAAGAACAGAAATAAAGTTGAATATTCTAGGTAAGACGCACTAACACTTATTCATTGGAAAAAGTGCCATACGTATGGCTTAAGCCCTCCTAACACCATCAACTGCTCCAACATGCTAAGTCATCTACAATACCCGTACACCCTCACCCTTCAAGCAGCCATTGCTGGCAATCGTTGGGCAAGTACTGACCACCCAGCTCATCAGGACAGGTGAGAGCATCTCAACGGACAGTAAGCCATCGTCTGAAATAAGGTCAGTAACCCTGAACCTTCAGACAGAAATGCTCCAGCAGAAACTAACTCAGAGAATTTAGAACACAGAGATTAAAGAAATATCACTTTCCATCCAACCCACAGCGCTCACTCATATTTACACAAAACCATCATTAGGCTCTGTGCCTTTCTTACACTCATACAAAGTCACCATAACCTCCCCGAGTATAACAGCATTATGCCAGATGCCCAGTAGTAAAAGCAGAAACAGGCTACTTGATTTATGTAGTTAGAGTAGAAATGCCTTCTCTATTTTTGTGGCATCTAAACATACTCCATGGCACAGAAGAATTGCTGGTAGTGGCTAACAAGGATCATATTCCATGCTTTTCACTTAGCACTTAACAGTAAATATTTGCAATGTATTTTATAGGCAAGAAAGATTAAACAAACATGGTATGTGAATTGCTGTCACAATTGTAAACTTCTAAATAAAACTCACCTGTGTGATTTTGAACATTACCTTTTTATATGACATTCACCCAAGACTTTCGTCCATCACCTTCTCATTATAATTTGTTTTTTAAAATAGGGTATTTCTTTAACAAAAGCAATTCTTATAAAACTGATTATTAGAAGTTAGTATAAAATATACCAATATTGTAGTTATATTCTGATAATATGCCCAACACATTTAAAAGAAGCTCACATCTCCAGTACTGTCACATACGAATTAAGCAAAGTAGATTTGTAGCATATTTTGACTGCTTTTTCACTTGACAGTTTCATATACTGCATTTAGGTTGTACTATCACATGACAACCAGGTCCCACTAGCTGATTTTTACAGCCAGTGAAAGCCAATGAAAGAAGATACTGTTTCGTAAAACAGAACATGAGAAGGATATAGTGCTTCACATAGAGTATAGCCAGAGAGCAGACACACAGAGAGGCCAAAGAACTAGATGTTTAAATGACCAGCATCATCTCCAGGATAAGACAGGATAGTCATAGTGCACGCTATTTGATCGCAAGTCAGTACAGAATTGCCTTCACATGGCGGAGTTAAATCTAACCTTCCTTCATAGGTGCAGCACATGGACTGCTGACAGAAGTAAGCTAAAAAACGTAATATTCATATTTGGCATGGCAAGCTGCACATTTGACCTACTACAGTAAATTATAAAGAATTTAAATTCAGCTTTTGTAGAATTAGTACATCTGTTAATTAGTGCATCTTCATTCAGCATTGTGCCTCTCCATCAATGCTTGTTGGCAAAATTAATGCGTTTGAGAAACCCTCTTCTGTGATAAAGCTTACATAAGATACAACAAAATGCAAACAATTAACAACAAAACCATACAGTAGAGCAGAGCCTGGTAGCATAAGCCATCCCCTATGGAGCTTCCTTCTTTTTAGTTTTCAAACCATTAGTTAGCATAAAATGATGTCTCTGGATTCCATGTAAGGCATCTGGATCTCTTGAGAAATTCTGAGCTAGTCAACTATTTTTCTGTCAGTTTTCTGTGAAAAACAGGGCACAGAATTAACTAAATTATGCTCATGCTCAAATTAAATAGATGCATATATGAATGGCAGATAACATGTACATAAAACATTTGCTCACAAGTGAACTTTAAGGTTTTGTGGAGTTGTGTTTTTTTTAGTGCTGACCTGAAATTCATTCCAACTTCAAAAACAAACGACGACAGATGTACTTTTTTTAGACATTCTTCCCTTTGCCAGGTATATTAAGAATTAATTGAAACCGTGCTGGCACTTGGATGGGTACATATGCCTAAATCAGTCAAAGGAAGTACGCCCCAGGTAGTTCCTCTCCCACAGAGAGAGGAAGGGCAGAGCTGAAGGAACCGAACCTCTGCAGGTCGCAGGGGACCTGCCTGCAGCCAGAAATCCATGCATAGCACATGGAAGATGACTGTTCAGTAGGCTGGAGAGTGTCACAGGTCAGGAAAGGTGCCAGACAAAGGTGACAATATTCTGTGCTGTTCTGCACTGTAATCTTCAAAACCTTCGGAAAAATTGGGGATACAGTTGTGTGAAAAGCACTATTTGTGCAATGCAGCACAGAATAGGGGAAAACCAAGCAGTTGTGGTACCGTTGATCTCCAGGTAGAAAAGCCACAATATGTTGGCTTAAACACAGATGAGCTTAAGACATTCCAGGCTGAAACTTCACAGTTCATCACACCTTAAACTATGCCAATAACACTGTCTGTGGGCTCTGTACTGTATACTAGATCAACAAAATTATACAGATATCCCAGCCTCCCTTTTCCTTTCTTCCCTTTCCCATCCTCTCCTTTCTTCCCCTTCCTTTCTCCTCTTCCTCTCTTTCCTTCGTCTTTCTTCCTCTCCCTTTCTTTTGTTTTCCCTCCCCTTCCTTTTCCTTTCCTCCCTTCATTTCCTTTCCTTTTCCTTCATCCTCTTTCCCTTTGCTTCCTGTCTGTTCTTTCTTTTTCTTCCATTTCTCCCTTTCCTTTCCTTCTATTTCCCCATCCCCTTTCCACTGACCCCTTCCTGGATATTTTTAATTCTGATCATTTCAGAGATTCCAATTTACACTCAGGTCTCCCCCACGCTCCTTACAGTTAGATAGGGATACATAAAGATATCTATAATATATGTGTCTGTATGTTCTGGTGCACATTCATAACTACAGTGGAATTTTCCCAGAGAAACTAATACTATATTCACTGATCTGGAACAGACCACCTGACATTGCTGGGGAATTTCCATTAGATGAAGCTTCTGGTGTAAACAAGCGGACACACATCTTTTAGAAAAGGGAAAATGACAACAGGCCAAGTTAACTCCTCCAAGTCCTTTCTCCAACCTTATTTTTCATTACTCCATCCGTCCAAGTTCAAGGACAGAGATACATGTGGAAAAGGGGCTAAAAAATTGTCTTTGAAGAAGAATACTGCCTGATCTGACCCAAAGGACACAAAGTCAGTGGAAGTGAGAGGCTCCCTTTACTTTCCTATAGCACAGGCTCACATGCAGGTAATATGCTTGCTAAAGCTAACATGCCTACCTCTTCACTTACACAACTGCTACATTTACTTGCAAATTTACAGAAGAACATGTCAAAAGGTGATTACACATTGCAATGAACAGAAACACCCACATTTCTTTTACTACCACTCATAGCAAGTATGTGTGGGGGAACACGGTATACTGAATTCCTGAAAGTCACAGTAGGCCTGTGGTTGTTCACAAATTATATCTGACTTCCTGAGAAAATTATGAACTTCTGGAACACATTACTATATATTTAGAGTTATACTAATGAAGACTGCAGATACAGTAGATTGTAACTCTAAAACACATGCAGCACAGCTATTACTTTCTATTTTCTCATCACCTGGCAGAAATTTGAATTAGAAAACATTAAGTTCCCACTATTTGTGGAAACCCATACAATTGTCCTCTATCAGCAGAACTAAGCTTGCTCACATAGTTTATAACCACTAGTCAATGAGGAGATCTTCATTCTGTCTCTGGAGGAAAAGGCCAGCTCCACCTTGAATGCTCTTGTCCCAAATCTCTGGTAAGCTGCAGCAGGCTGCAGCAGGGTAGGTTTAGGCTGGACATTAGGAAAAAATTCTTCACAGAAAGAGTGGTTAGACACTGGAATAGGCTGCCCAGGGAGGTGGTGGAGTCACCATCCCTGAATGTGTTTAAGACTCGTTTAGATGTAGTTTTAGGGGATATGGCGTAAGGGAGAACTTTGTAGAGTGAAGTTGATGTTGGACTCCATGATCCCAAGGGTCTTTTCCAACCTAAATGATTCTATGATTCTAAGTATTGCATGTAAGAGCAGGGCAATATTGAAACCTTCCTAAAAAGTCTTCACAAGACAGCCACCACCTGAGAAAGCCCCAGGCACTGTCTAGAAGACATGCTGTTCAGAGCTAGCACTTACGGCTCTCTTGATTCTGGCCACTAATTCATGAGATTTTCTGTTTCTACAACACGTGACAATTTTTGTCTATGAAGGCAAAAGATTAACAGTCATTTTGAAAACAGAGCTTTGCGAGACTCCTATCCTAAATGGCAGCTTTCCACCACAGCAAAAGCTTCCCAGTGCCCTGGTTGGAATCAGTACATATATGGGCTTCAACAGATTTCACTTCATTTCACTACTACACCCCTCAAGGGGAGAATGTGTTTTCTTTAATTTTTTAGCTATTCTACTTACTTATTAGCCATAGCAGAACTGCTGCTTACAGAGGTCTGAGTGTCTGGAGTATTGGGTTTTTTTTGGGGGGTTAGTAGCAAAACCCAACCATTTTCATCTCCCTGGAAGCTATCTCTGTAATTATATTACTATTACATCCATAGGCTGAAAGGTTATCCATTTAAAACAGAGGAGGCTTACACCTTCTCACAGTTGCTAACATTTCAAGAAAGAATGACAAAGGAGCTTCTGGGAACTATTAGGCTGGAGTAAGGTTATTGGTGGACAATTTTACAGGTACAGCTCCTTAGAAACTCAGTAGTACCAAAATATCTCCCGAGAGGACAACACTATAATGTCCTACTGTTTTTTCCCCAGGGATGTACAAAAGAGCACCAACTTGAAAGCTGAGAGACAGACAAAGCTGAGCACGGTTACAATATATATGCTTAGCAAAGGTCAAGGTATCTTGTGGATCTATGTTCTTAGTGATACGTGTGAGGGATTGGTAAGGAGGATAAATGAACCCATGAAACCTCCTGAATATATAACACAATGCAATTCTGTAACTGCATTGAAGAATACTATTACTTGGGACCTTGACTGTCTGAAAAAAGTGGGGCAACAGGAGTCTCATGAAGTTGAAAGCGAAATGCAGAGTCCAGCAGCTTGGGATTAATAACCCCATGCACCAGTAGAGGCTGGGGACCAACCGGCTGGAAAGCAGCCTCACAGAAAAAGACCGGGAGTCCTGATACACCACCAGTTGAACATGAGTCAGTAATGTGCCCTCACAGCAAAGGTGGTTAACAGTATCCTGGGCTGCATTAGGAAGAGTGATTAGAGGTTGAGGGAGGTGACCCTTCCCCTCTCACTCAGCCCTGGTTAAGGCCACACCTGGAGTGCTGGGTCCTGTTCTGCACTCCCCAGTACAAGGCAGACATGGACATACAGAAGCACACCCAGCAAAGGGCCATAAAGGTGTCTAAGGGACTGGAGCATCTCTCATATGAGGAAAGGCTGGTACTGGTCAGCCTGAAGAAGAGGAGGCTCATGGGGGGGAATTCATCAATCTATAGATAACCTGATGGGAGTGCAGAAGATAGAGGCAGACTCTTCTCAGTGGTATCTAGTGAAAGCACAAGAGACAACAAGCACAAACTGAATGCAAGAAATACTTAAACAAAAGAAAAAGGTTTTTCAAAGTAAGGGTAATTGAACATTGGAAGAGGTTGCCCAAAGAGTCTGTAGCGTCTCCATCCTTGGACATATTCAAAACCTGACTGGACATAGTCCTGAGCACCCTGCTCTAGCTGACCCTGCTCTGAGGGGGAAAGTTGGACCAGGCAGTCTCCTGACATCGCTGCCAGCCTCAACTGTTCTGTGATTCTGTATAAAACTAGGTCAATCATTATGGAAGCTATCTTCTTACCTTAACGCACTATGCAGTGAAAATCTGAAGTATGGAAGGCTAGAGAGAGCTGTGTAAACTTTATTGAAGCAATAACAATCAAACACCTTTAACTAAGCAAACATATTGCATTCAGGTTACATAAAACATTTCCTTTGTAGCAAAAAGTTAATTAGAAAAGCTCAATTATGGTCTTTGTAAATATCCCTGTAAAGATATTTTTAATGATTCCTAAAGCTAAAATAAATAACCTCAAAATATGACAACATTACCCTGCTTCTAGCATCTAAATAAGAATGAATTATCTATGTTTAAAATATAAATTAAAAAACCCTGCATTGCTAGAAGCTAACTGCCTATCCACCCACCTCTATTCACTGGAAACCTGATCTTTAAAAAGGTGTGTGTGGGAAGTCATTCCAGTTGAATGCCTTACCACCATGAAAGCAAACTAAACTTGAGGCAATCATTTGCCCTCTAGTTACCAATATCCTCTATAGTAGAAACCCCTGCCTTCTTTAAGAGATTATACTAAAAATCAGTGCACAGAAAATAGCAGACAAAATGAACAAGGCACTTGGAAAATGCACTATGACTCTGGTCATCATAATAAGTCAATGACTTTCAGGTGTATTCCGTACAAGGCTGAAAAATGCAAACAACATTACAGGTTTTGTTAAGAGAAAAACAAAGCTGATTTTAAAAAAACCTTGATTTGATACAAAAAAAGGCTGCACATTTCTGTTGTTGTTGTTCTATGTCTTACTAGAGATAGTTAGAATTGCTTTTGCATACCTTAAAACATGAATTAGTGACAAGGAAACAGATTGTACAGAACTGTATTTTGAGCCTGAAATAATCTTCAATCTATGGAGGACATCAGCGCTTTGACCTCTAGCTCTAGCTTTCCTCTGTATGAAAACAATGACTTTTTTTTTTTTAAGCATAGCAATCCTTTAATGACAATTTCTGACATGTGCATGTCAAGCATGCTCAGGCTAACTCTTAAGCTACCCATAGCCAACCATTTAAAATGTGAATGCTTAAAAATAGAACCTCAAGTTTAAATTTAGTCATTCCAGGTGGCATCCATCCTGTGAGTCAGGTCATGAGTCTTAACTAGTTGTTCAGACACTTTACAGAACTGTTTCTGAGCGAAGTTCATCCTTCTGCCTCTAAGTCCACTTTAACCCTACAAATACATCCCTAAATGGAGAGTTTAAGATTATTAACAAAAAGAGGACAAGAATTTAGTGCTTAATTGTTCTCTGTGGCTTTAAAAGTTCCTCATTAAAGAAAAGTGTTTTTAACTTCCAGAAAAGCACAGAAGCTACAAAACCCAGTAAGACTGAGTTAAAGCAAAATTTGTCTACTTAAAAACATGTCTTTTTAAAATTTAAAATTACTAATTGTGGATTTAGAAGTCTAAAGAACAAGGATGTAAATATTTTGAACTTTTCTTCTTTAAAACAGGCTTTTCATCCTTACTAAATCAGAGAATCTTGGTGATTAATGCTATGCCATTGCTATTTTGGTGCAGCAACAATGAATCACCTCTATTATTTAACACATCCATTCTGAAGAATGCCGGATTACCATGATTTGTACCAGCATCAGTGTACTGGAATGAGTGTCAGACAGAATTATAAAGCAGTTGGACCATGGACATCAAGATTTTCAAGGGCACAAATGGACTCCTGCTTCTCAGCTCCACATAACTACTTGTGGATGCTCATCGCTTAATGGCTTGTTGTTTTTGAAATGCATCTTAAATAAAAGTAGCAGCCTCCATACTGATAAAGTCTCCTAAGTTTCTCTATCCTTATGGAAAATGTCAACATTGTGAAGGGAAAATGAGAAGCTGTCTTGGAATTTGCTACCAAGTTTCAAGTACAAACAAAAGTTTGTTTCAAAATTCTGCTCATGCCTCCCAGTAATTTTGCTTCAGGTGTATTGTGCCCCTCCTCTCTTCTAAAACTTCTACAGTGTGTCTAGACTATCCTTTCCTAGCACATGCCAGGCATCCTCACTGAGCCAGCAGGGCTGCCCCTGTTAATAACGTGTCATGAGAAATAGGACGTAGCGGAGAAACTGTCTGTAAATTAGAAATAGGAGATTTACAAAGAATATTTCCATTTAAGGCGTTTATACCTTACTTAACTTCTCATTAAAGCAGAAAGAATTATATTTTTTCCAAGTCTCTATCAAGGCCTTGAGTGCACCAAGAGGCACTGCAAACCCTTCTCCCCCCATTTCCATGGGTTTGGCTGCCTGGGACAACCCTATGGAAGGCCAACTCTAACACTGCACAACTGCGTAACCTTGGGCAAGACTGTGGTGAAAGTGCTGTGTGAGGAAGAGTTGGGAGAAGCCTTGTTAAGCTTCTCCCCTCTTTGCTTGGGAGCTACACTAAAGCTTAGACTATGTTTAAGCCCTTGGTCCTTTGCCTGAGTTACCTTATTGGCATACCTGCATCTGGCCAGGTACTTCACTGATCTTGACCCACAGATTTTACTTCCTGGCTTGACCTTGGACCTGGCTCATCACTACAGACTCACCTGGAGATCTGAACTCTTGGCTTGACCCTGTTTACTGTCATTGGACCTGTTCTGCTCTCTTTGTTCAGGTACTGTGGGACTGCTCCTTCATGGGTGATACCACTGCCCTGCCTGCCTTGCTGTCGACTCCCAGGCTCAGCTCTGTTGTGGAACAGCTCACTCTTGCTTCTCCCTAAAAGTGTCAAATTCAGCTGTCAGTTGGTAAAAAAAAAATAAAAAAATCAAATAACTTTTCAGACAGCACTCGATGAAAGGTGGGTGGTTCTTTCTACCAATGTTGCTATTAATTCAGCCCAAAAAGTTTGAGAGGAATATAGTATGTTCATTTGTGTAAGTATAAAGATCAGTATGAAGCTGAGACGAGCTCCACAGTAATTATGACTTTCCTAGAGCTTTGGAATTCATAGTTTAATTCACCATTTCCCTCAGTGATGCCCCATCAGAGATACAGAGCAAAAAGTGTCTGAAGCTTACAAGTAACACTGCCTGTCCTGGGTTTGAAAATTTTTTTGTGGCAGATTCAGGATAGGGCTTATCACTATGTCCATATGTATATTTTAACTCATTCCTTATGCAAGACAAAAGGCTTGTACCAGTAGCTCTTGGCAGCAAGCTGCAGCCCAAGTAACCTCCTTCCTCTGCCTCCTCATCCAAGAACTGGTGCATTTTTAAAAGGCACCCTCCTGGAAGGCAGCAACTGACTTAAGACTACAGACTTCCACAGCATAATTGGTCTGGATAAAATAAATAAATAAATAAAATCAAGTTAAAACCATTTCAACAACAGCAGAGTAGAGCAACAGTTCTCCACATCTATGCATTACCTTTCACTCTGTGAAATCAAAGCTGCTTACACATTACACAAGGCGAGTTTCACTGAACTCTTGTGAACTAGTTATCTATCCTGCACAGTGGTAAACCAAGGCTGTGAGAGGTGCCAGGTACTTGTCTAAGAATACGCTGCTGGAAAATAGCAAAAAACTCGACAGACGTAGGACTTATGATAACCTCAAAGACAGTAAAGTTACTCCAACAATTTTTGTTTCTTTTAGATGACCAAAAGCAGGAATTAAACAGAGTCACTCTTCAACTGACCCTGACAGTATTCTTTATAATTCAGATGATAGTAGCATTTTTTTTAAATAGTTGCTAATGTTTTTGTAAGTTTTATTATTACTATTTTTCTACATTGTCTCTCTTGGAAGTTGAAAAATATAATACATTGAGATTTAAAAACATCCTTTCTCTGCTCAGTAAGGACTCTGTAGGAGTGTATTATGGGACAAGAAGATAACCACCTCAGTGCCACAACACTTCTAGTTGCTGTGATTTTGCAACAGTGAGGTGCGGCACAGTACCAAAGCATGTTGCTGCTGTGGAAGGGTTTTTTTTCAGATCTCCTCGCTCCAAGGAGCTTGCTATGTTTGTCCCTGCCATTTACTCCACTTGGCAGGTATTTCAATTGCTAAATTTCATACCAGGGCTCATCAAGACAATACCTACAACATGCTACATAACATATAAGAATGAATTTATGCCAGGTCTGTACTCACGCAGAAGTTGTTTGCATATCATGCCAGCTTTTGCTAAAGTTCTGCTTCAGTTCATTCATCAGACTTATGCCAAGCTTTTGTTTAATTTCAACCAGGTGCTTTTCTTTGGCTGATAGCACTTGCCGCAAAGTTGAAATTTCATCCTCTAGCTGAGAGACACAAAGAAGGAGGAGAAAGGTGTTAGTCTGTTCCTACAGAACGATAAACACACACTATGTCAAGAGATTAAATGACTCTCACATAAACTTGCATTTTTTGTAGGTGACTAGAGACTGAGAGATTCAAGTGCTTATGGAAATCACAAAGACATGTCCAGAACAGAGCTGACGCAACATTAAATTAATATCTCAAACCGTGTCACCTATGTGCACCATCATACACATGCATCTGATAAGAGAGATATTTCTCCAGTAAGAAAGTGACTATTTAGCAACTTGAACCAAGATCTGCCTTGGGGCATTAGGAGTCTCAAACATCAGCTTTCCATTCACTCGTAAAATGGCAATGGGCAGAACAAGGAAGACTGGATAATGCAGGCAGATAGCTCTCTTTGAATGCATAGGGTTTTAACTTCATATTTGCAGCTTTTTAGTCTTCCACTCATGAAAAAAATAGATGCAAATTCTTAGGAGCAGGTTAAAAAAAAAAAAACCTGCAGGATACCATATGACAAGAGTATCATAAAAAGTTACATCCTTGTCACATGAGTCTTATCTATATTTTTAGGCCCTACATATTTCAAAATAGTAACATAAAAATATATGGCAGATGGACCATTAACATGAGTGAACAGGTCCTACCCAAAGCATAAAAGCATTCAGAAGACACAGCAGATTAGCCTTTTCAAAGCTCCTAGTTATTAACCCAACTGTGCGAATTCAAGTTGTGAAGATGCCATTCTGCCCAAACAGAGGCATATAATTCTCCTGGCAGTGGACATTATTTGAAAAATTTAAACCAAGCCAGTGTTTTAGCAAGGCAAGGACCAGAACACTTGACTGAGAGGAGGGACCACTGCATCAGCCTGCCACCATCTCAGGATTGTCCCCTTGGGGCAACAGTCCTGTAAGCAGGGTTTGCATTCTTCATCCAGGAGCCTCCCAAGCCAATTATAGAATCATAGAATCATTTAGGTTGGAAAAGACTCTTAGGATCATTGAGTCCAACCATCAACCCCACTCTACAGAGACCTCCCATACACCATATCCCCCAACACCACATCTAAACGAGTCTTAAACACATTCAGGGATGGTGACTCCACCACCTCCCTGGGCAGCCTATTCCAGTGTCTGACCACTCTTTCTGTGAAGAATTTTTTTCCTAATGTCCAGCCTAAACCTACCCTGTTGCAGCTTGAACCCATTCCCTCTTGTTCTATCGCTAATTACCTGTGAGAAGAGACCAGCACCAACCTCTCTATAATGGCCTTTCAAGTAGTTGTAGAGAGCGATGAGGTCTCCCCTCAGCCTCCTCTTCCTCAAACTAAACAGTCCCAGCTCCTTCAATCGCTCCTCATAAGATTTATTCTCCAGGCCCTTCAACAGCTTCGTTGCCCTCCTCTGCACTTGCTCCAGCACCTCGATATCTCTCTTGTATTGAGGTGCCCAAAACTGGACACAATACTCAAGGTGTGGCCTCACCAGTGCTGAGTACAGGGGGACAATCACCTCCCTACTTCTGCAGGTCACACTATTTCTAATACAAGCCAGGATACCATTGGCTTTCTTGGCCACCTGGGCACACTGCTGGCTCATGTTCAGCCACTTGTCAGTTAGAACCCCCAGGTCCCTTTCTGCCAGGCAGCTCTCCAGCCACACTTCCCCAAGCCTGTAGTGATGCATGGGGTTGTTGTGGCCCAAGTGCAGGACCCAGCACTTGGCCTTGTAGAAGCTCATACCATTAGCATTGGCCCATCGATCCAATCAGCACGCAGAGGTACTGAAGCTAACAAGGGCAAGTGACACCAGAGCAGCTGCCTTTCACTTCAGGTTTAGAAGTTCCCTTACCAACTGTGTTCCTTCCTCCATATGTTAATAGGATGACATATGGTAATGTATCTGATTACCATATGTTAAGTTCCCTGGAACCACAGTCTCCCTGTGATTTAACTCCATAGGCTGCAGGGAGTAAGGCAAGCACAAGCTGCATCAGTTGCTGACCTCCTGGACTATATTTAAGATGTAAATACCAGCATTATTTTTATTTTACACACTCACGCATTCTACTTCCTTGTAAAACTGGCTGCAAGCTCTTTGTTCTTGGAAAAGTCTCACCCTCAAATACCACAGCTACCAGTTTCTCTTTTGTCATTACCTGCTATCTAAATTATTCAAGCAGCTCAGGAATTAAGCAGCAAGACTATGAACACAAGGCAAAATCATGACCTCAGTAAAGCAGATACCAGTATTCACCGATGCCTGTGATATCAACACTTCACCGGTAGAATACATAACAATCCAAAATTGCTTTCTTCCTTCCCATATCTTTTATGCTCCATTATATTCCTAACCTGCAAATGAAACGCTGTCAAGAGGCAACATGATTTCTCTTCTGAGAGGATAACTGGTTAAATGCTTACAGCAAGAAGAAATCACAAGTGTCAGCATTCCTCAGGCAGCAGTTCAGAGATCCCTTTAGTTGTTTCTCACCCACAGCAAACACAAGTCTGCCTGAGTAACACTGCTAAAGAACTTGACTTAAACCAATACCAGTATGCTTACATGTACTTAAACATTAATGCTTTCCATATGGACTAGCACTAGGCTGATCATTAGGTACCTGTATATGTAAACATTTGAGGGCTTCTATTAAAATTACTTTCCATCTGTTCCATTGAATAGACACCTAAAGCTGTAAAGCCCTAAGCAAGCATTAACCACGTGCTCAATGGCATAAGTATGAACAACATTTTTGTCTGTATTAAAAAGAATAAATTATTTTTCTTTAGACATCAGAGTCCTGTTCTGATTTCAGAAAATCCTCCTCAAGTTCCATAATTTCAAACCAATGGAAAATACAAAGCCACCCTGAAGTGTTCAGATACCAGTGATTGAAGACTGTGAATTAGACAGAAAAGATTAGGGACTTAGAGTTGGATCCTGAAAAGCATTTAAGTAGGTTACATACCTAACTCCCATGGAAGTCAGGCATCACCTGCTTAGGCATTTTTGAAAAGTCCACTATTATAACTATTATACATGCAGACTCCATTATGAAACTAGGGCTTAAGTCAACAGAAATACAAGCTTCCAGTCTTCACGTTTCCATTCTAAGTGAAACAGAGTCAGGAAAATACAGATACATCATATAGGGACAAAGTTCCCTTCTCCCTTTTTGTGGGCTTAGGAAACAGGGTTAATAGCTGTTTTTTCTTTCCTCTATTACTGCGTGGGACACGTGTAAAAGCAAGAAGAAGAGCTGACCACCTAAGACACTACAATTCCCATGATTAGCTGACCCGAGTAACATGTAAATCACACAAAGGTGAGACCCCAGGAAAAAAATCCACAATTACAGATAGATCTCTCTGAAATCTGGGACTGACTAATAATATGGAAGAAGGACAGTGAAGTCCAGCACACAAACACACACAAAAAAGTATTTTCCCTTGTTTTGCTTTTTTTGATTATTTTAGGGCAAACTGTATGTTTTAGGAGGTTGAACATTATTTTAAGGTGGTGGCATGCCTGAAAAGAAACACCCCAGTAATTCTCCAACATATAACCTTTTCCATTTTTGCCAGTAGACACTCACAAAACAGCTCATAAAATACAAGCCAGAAAGTACTTATTCAGTAAAACGGAGCATTCTGGATAAACTACTATAAATAAAAAAGTGTCAGTTGGTATTATCTATATTCAGAGATATACATAATGCTATGTAAAATGTGGAGGTGGAAAGATTGAGCTATTGGTTGGAATAATAGTGATGAATGGGTTGAATGGTAAGGTGAATAGTAAATTGAGTATTTATTACTTTTTTAAGGATCAAGGCAGTAAGTGATTAAAATACTAAGGAACCCCAACAGAAAACAGAAGCCAGCATAGTTAAACATGTACTTTTAAGTTAGACTAAGTGTAGTGCCCTGGCCCGGCTGTTTGCACAGCCCTCCTCACCAGGGGAAATTGCACGAGGCTTTGTCAGGTATTGTTTAAAGAAATAAAAGTGAGTTATGCAACCAACACGAGCAGTGTGATAATATGCTGACAAAAACTCTAGAAGAAGCAGGCAACTACAGCAAAGCCAGCAAAGAAGCCAAGGCCGCGATCCCCTGCCAGGGAGGCCTTGGAGCCAGTGCTGTCCCAAAGAACTCCCACTGGCCCCTGTGAGCTGGTACACCCATCTTCAGTTGCACCACCATGATTCACCCCTGCACAGCGGCATTTCACTATGTCACAGCACAGCACCGCCCAGTCATACCACCAAAAGCAGCCAGGAGGCACACAGCTGAAAATAGCAGGGGTAGAAAGTTTGAAAGGGCAGTGCCACAAAACCTCTCACATCATGGAACCATGGCTTGAAAATACCCTGGATCCTCAGGGAAGGCTAACGCACTTCACCACCACAGGTACCACCGTGGCAGCCAGGCTGCAGCATGCATCTGCCCACCTGTGCTAGAGCTGAACATCAACTCTCTGCATAGCTATATTCTGTAAGAAAAGCTGGAAAACATGTAACAGACAAAAAAAAATGTAATAAGGAAGGACCAGCTATATCTCTGGTAAGAGCAGCAACTATGAGGGGGCACTTGATAACAGAAAGAGGTACACTTTGTGAGGAAGCAAATAATCTTTTTCTTCATTTCATTGGCGTTCAAACAAAACAAAAAAAGTCACAAGACTGCATCTTCTCTATACCATTCTTTCACATAATCCTTTTTGTCTCAGAAGACACAAAGAAAGTCACAGCAAACATACATAAAAACGGCCTCCCAATGAAGCCAATCCACGGGACCCTTAAATTTTGATTAGCTATTGTGTTTAGTAAACTAGTGATTGTCATTGCATTGTTACCCCTTTTCAAAATTGCTGAGTATTGTAACTAAATGCACATGTATACTAAAATGCATAAAATATTTGTAAGGAAATGGGAGGACCTTACTATTGTAGCCTTTTAAAGCAAGCAGTTCTAACTGTGAACAGAGTAACATAGCACAAAAAAAAAAAAATAACAAGGCCCTTCACCGCTGCACCAAATCATATAGCTCAAATTTCACACCTCCAGGCTGAGTACCTGTTGACTTTTAAGTTATTCCTGGGGTGAAGGGCACCCAGAGACCCCAGGTACACACATAAATAAAATTAGCGATAAGTTTGCAGAAAAAGGTACTAACATCTTTCCTCAAACTGGGAATAAACATGCAGTAACACACATAGCTGAACTTAGAACCTGTGCATCAGCTAGAAAGCTTGTAGATCAAACCAGATAGCTGCTTTTGTGAAGGTATGGGAGGGGGAAGACAGCAAGGAGTAAATGACTACTTTGATGAGCGTAATGGAAGGACAACTGACAGCAGTGAGCAAGATAGCTCAAAACCTCAGCCCCCATCATGACTCAGGAGTCCTTGTACCATGCTCCTCACACCGAGAAAGGAAAGGGGGGGGAGAGGAGTGGGAAATCTGTTCTGCTAATAAGCTTCTGGCCTTATGTAAAGTTTTCAGGCTACAATTTTCTGCTATTATTCTGAAGCATCAGACTGACCTCTGTTAATGCAAATGAACATTAGAAGTTCCTGTAAGAGTTACACATTTCACTCGCATTGTAGAAATTTCAAAGCTTGATTAGAGTCAGAGCCCTGATGTGTTAGCCAGACTATAAATACAAGAATAGAATTAGTCCACGCTCTGAAAAGCTTCCAGTACAAAGAGACCACTAGCAGGGGAATAGGAAAAGAGTATACAACAAACCTGTCAGAAAAACAGTACTGCTAGTTCCCCTCCTAATATCAGGGAAGGATGGAGGAAGAGGAAGAAGACAGAATATATATACAGCAGATACACAACACAGAGATGGAACACATTTTTTCTGTTTAAATACATGCACAACAGGTGCTCACAACAGCTCCCCATTATATCAACTATTAAGTGGTTGCAGCATTAAGGAAGATTTGAACCTTTCAAAACAATAAGATGACAGGTGCTTGTTCCTACAGGCTCAAACAGGCATTACCTAACACATTAAGGACATGGAAGAAAACAGAAGTACCACTGGTGGAAGAGAGGGGGCTTGAAAGTAAAGACTAGCAGCTTTTCAAAAGGAAACATTAGCCAATTCCCACAGAGGTTTCTTTCTGGAGTCAAGGTCTTACATGTTTTTTTATTTTTTTCTGAGAATCGTAAGCCTCATTTAAGTTTAGATTTTGTTCACTCTAAATTCAAGTTTTCCAAACCTTTCTTAGCGTAATTAGCAGTTTTATTTTGTTTTCAAGCATAAGCTGTATGCCAGTAAACTGCTGCGAGCAATTCAGAAAATAATATCCAGGTTGGCCAAGATCATAATATTTGAAAGGCAATCTCTCACTTGTGTGTTGGTACATGAATTAAAGCATTTCTACCATAAGCCACTGAGAACTCCCTACTCCCACAGAAATCAGCAAGCAGGAAGGATGTCCAGAAACTCTTGAGATAAATTCTCTTGAGAGAAGCATATCATTCTCAGATGGTTGCAGGAAGTTATGGGGGTTTTGCTTCCTTGTTTCCATCTGCCTCTTGAGTCCCTTTCAGCAGAAAGGAGGAGAGAATCACAGAGTGGCTGAGGTTGGAAGGAACCTCTGGAGGTCATCTGGTCCAATCCCCTGCCCAAGCAGGACCACGTAGAGCCAGTTGCCCAGGACTGTGCCCAGACAGCTTTTGAATATCTTCAAGGATGGAGACTCCACAACCTCTATGAGCAACCTGCACCAGTGCTCAGTCACATTCACAGTAAAGACATGTTTCCTAATATTCAGAGGGAATTTCCTGTATTTCAGTGTATGCCCATTGCCTCTGATCCTGATGAAAAGACAACAATGAACATCCCAACTTCTATCTCATTGCTATGTGATAAAGTGAACATGTAAAGTTTCAGTTTCCTCCTTATTATTTACAGAAGTGACGGGATCAGCAAAGAAGTAAAAATTAACTAGCAACTCGGAAACACAAGGCTTGATAAAACAAAGAGAGAAAACAATCTTTTGGGTTCTGTTTCACTAGAACATCCTAAATCAGCACTGAAGGTAAATGACTCGAGAGTCATTAAGAATGTGACTTCTTAAAGTATTTAATATTACAACTTAATATTAATTTAAATATTTCTGTTGTATGAAAGACAGGGATCAATCTCTGCACAAGAATTGTCCTCGGAATATGCCCATTCTGTGTGTAATAGCAGCAAATGCTTCACAGAGCACTATGGAAGAATTATGAAGGAATACTTTTTCCCTAGATAGTTTACACTTTGAAGGTATATGCTCACAGCCCAAATTTCGAGTTTCCTACTCTTCAAATGGTTGTTACTTTATTCTTGCTATGTGAAGTTTCAAACATGCTGTCTTAAAAATTCATATTTCAATTATGACAAAAACAACTCCCCCCTATCATACAGATGTAATTTCTGTTATTTGTCTCATATTTAAAATAAGTAAACCCTCACTTCTTCCCATTCTCTCATTTTCCATTTTGGAATTTCACTTCTGTTTCTGCACTATTCATCAGCAGTAATTAAAACTGAATCCACCCTCCCACTGTAGATCAAATCTAGACAATCTCTTTAATCTTTGTAATAAAAAGACCACATGGTTCACACCTTTTTCCTCCAATCTCCTTGCTATTAAGTGTTATTTTTAAACCTCTTCATGGTGTCATGACATCTCCTGAAGCTCTTTAATTAAACAAACAACAAATGCAAACCAAAAATATAACCCTCTCCAAGTACATCAGTGCCAAAGGAAACAAAAATGTGGTGAAATTACTGTGCTCATCATCATCAATCTCTTCTGGAACCATTATCATCAACTTTTCCCCTGATGCCACACAAAGAATCTTTTTCCATCAGGTGTCACAACCACTGTAACAACAATACCATAGATCTGGTAAGAGCACCACCTTTCATTTGTTATAAAGGAAGGTTTATAAATAAAGACACATCTTGACTGAAATGGTAAGGTACATTTAACTTTCTCTCTACAATCATCGAGTAGAAGATACTTAATTTTCAAAAAATATCTAAGGAGATTAATTGCTTCACCTTATTGTAACCTAGACTAATTTTACTAAAAAGGAAGGGCATACCTTTATGATGTGTACTTCATCCTGCAATTAGTATCTTCCAGTTTAAGGAATTACAAACAGTAACACTCATAGAAATTCAAATTCATTACCTTGGCTAGTTCAATCTTTAACTCTTCTTTTTCTTCTTCAGAAATCATGTTGGTGAAATCAACATCAGTGACCACATCTTCATCTGCTTCATGCAAAGACTGGGTTTCCAACAGGCCTTTAAAGTAAAGAGTTAAAAGGTCAAGACAACCATTATCAATTATTTCAGCTATGATATTAACCTCCCCTAAAATCTAAGAATGATACAATATTCATCCAGTAGGGAAAAAAAAAACCTAAAGAAAACCAAAACAACCTTTTCCTGCTAAAGGTCATTTGGATTCTGCTCCTCTCTGCTTCTGAAAAGCTACTGGAAGTATCAGATGATAATCTCTGCACAGAAGCAATTTAATATGTGAAAACACTGCTCATTCCCAGAAAGCAATTACCTTGGACCCCACTAGTCCCTGACAAGGCATTTCCTTGCTTTTAACAATACAGAAGAAAAAAAGGGGAAAAAGAAAAAAAAAAAGAGAGAAAAAGAAAGCTTTTTCTTCAAAATAAGAAAGCTGGTTGATGTGGATCACTGATGTGAATAGTGGCAGTAGTACAATGAACAATACAGGAAGTATATTACTGAGCCAAGTTTGCTTTAAAAGTACCTCTTATTGCAGCAATTTGAGAACCTTACAGATGTACACAGTTTTCAGAAGCAAATGCCATACCTACTGTTTGAACTTTCTAAATGTTAGAAAAAAGCATGCCTTGATCACTCAATGTAAACCTGTGAAGGGTGAACAATTACACTGGACCTCCAGTTACTTTCTTCTTCTGCGTGTCCAAGACCAGGATCAGCAGGTATGATAACCAGGATAAACACACACACAAATGTTTGCGAGACCTGAGCCTGCCTGGTATAATATATACAGAGGAAACAAAATATATCCTATCTCCCAATCATTCAGTAAAGAGAAGAATGATTGCTGGAGTTCCAGCCATTAATAGCCTCTCATTCTTCATTGTCTGCAAACAAAGCAACACAAAACATTCTCGCTCCTTTGGAACTTATTTTAAAGTTCTCAATTCGTTTCTGTTGCGGAAGAAAATTCTCCTCCAGGCTACATCTGGGACAGCACTTTTTCCCTGTATTTCAGTTCTCTAGTGGGGTAATCAGCCATCTCAGCGGACCACTGACATCTATATGTGTTCGTTCTTCAGTGTACCTGGATTTCCTCCTATTTAACAGAACAGAACTGATTTGATTCATGCCATCGACTTCACTGCAGAGCATAATGTGGTGAACTCAGCCTTGTTAATTACAACCTCCCCTGAGTGGGAAGATAAAGAGCAGCAACAGAGGTGCTGAACCCCTCTCTGGCACCATATGTAAGATTAGAGCACCACCCTTAAGCACAAAACCTTCGAAAAAACTATGAAAGCATATAGAAGTAGTTTATACCTTAGTTATTACCCAAAAAGCAGCTTGCCAGGAAAACCTAGATTGGTGAAGTCACAACAAAAGAAAAACACATTTATTCAGTAGGAATACTCCCAAATCACCTTTATTAACAACCCTTCATCTCTAAACACAATTGTTTGTTATTTGTTTGAGGATTAATAGTGTTGCTATGGGATTCAGGCTAAACTTAGTCCACATGGTCTTGAAAGCAGTCTCTTTTTTCATGGATGGAGGAGCAGCAGTACAGGGCAGCTCTTGGAAATGCTGGGAAGAATCTCAGGGGCAACAGGGTTAAGGCTGAAAACCCTCAAGCAAAGCTTTGGGGTAGATGTGAGATGAGGCAATCTTGGAACAACTGATACTTGAGCTAAAAAGAAGGCAGATCTGTGCTCATGGGACAGCATTAGTTCGGAATTGGCTAGGTTAAGAGGCCAGAATTGCTGGACAATGGTAGATAGAGATGGAAGCCAACATGGGCCAAAATCAGCAAAGACAACTGAGTAGCATTTAACTAGACCCAATGGTCAAGCTCAAACTTCAAGATTGAACTGAAATTAGAATCCATTCCAAATGGCACACACATGTCAATCTTCTGCATGATCCTCTGCAACCTCATCCAGTGCAAGCCCCAACTTTCATCTCTTGCTTCTTGTCTAAGTCTTCTGAAATCTAGTCTGATCCTTCAGTCCCCACTTTCTTGCTCAAGCCACTACCAGAGTCCTCCCTAATGGTACCTGTCGCTCTGCAAAGACTTGGCTTCAGTCATCTCATAGTTCCAGTCTGAACATCGTTCCACCATATTGTGGGTTGCAACCTTCTTCCAGCCAGTCTCAGTTCTGAAACTTCCTCACATGAGCACTGTCACGAGCAACTTTCACTCCTCCCTTGCTGTTCTCAGTCTCTGTCTTTCCTTCATGATCCTTGTTTTCTCCAGCTACACCTAGTAGCTCTCAGTCCTGCACTTCACCTCCTGTTGTCATTCTACTCTGTTAAAGACAGCTTCACTGGTATCCTCTCACCACTTATGACTGACTGACAGCTTTAGTCCTGGACCAGGTCTATCAGCATAGGAAGGATGCTTCAGTTCTAGCACTAGGGCATGTGAACTTCTCAGTCTCTTTTCTCCACTTGAGGAACAGAAACTCATTTCTTGAATCTGACCTGAAAAGATCTCTTCACCAGTGTCTGGGGCTATGTCTCAGACGTAGTGCTTAGCCATATGGTTCAGTGATGGGTTTTGCCAGTGTTAGGCTGATGGTTGGACTCGATGATCTGAAAGGTCCCTTCCAACCTAGGCAATTCTATGATTCAGCTAAATGGTTAGAGCCGAGTCCGAGATTTTAAGCATTTTTATACACTATATAAAAGAGTAACAGATTTAGGTATCTAAAAGTCAAAATTTTAAGATAACACTGCATTTTTATACTTCACCATGTACATGCAATTCCAACAATTATGTTGGAATTCGTTCACCCTGGAAAAAAGAAATCTGCACTTTAGCCATGCAGACATTCATTTGTGTGCATGTACAGACATTCAGTTTATACACACAGTTCCTGCAGCTGAGCAGGGAACACAGCTCTTCGTGTTAGTTTCACACTTCTTCCTTTGGGGGTAGAAGGAACTTAACCGGTTTCCATTTCACCTGGAATTAAATACATCTATACAGTATATATCTATATAGATAACTATATATCTAGACATAATGTACCTATAGTTATATAAATAAGCTGTAACTTCTCACAGAAACTAAAATACAGAATGGCATTTTGATCAGATGTCCAAGCCAGATCATTCCTGCAGTATTGGAATATGATAGCTTTCACGCTGCACCTCAATTTCCATTTGTTGATTTATACACAAACCCTATATTTTCCATTAAATTTAAGCTATCTTAAATAATAGTATTCAAGTGATCATAGCTGCTTATTAAAACAAACTTGTTGGGAAGTTGTGAATCTGGTCAAGTGACATTTCAAGGCTGTGTTTTCCCAATAGCTTACTGACAGTATGGAGAAGCTGTAAAATGAATTTAAGTCAGTCTTTCTCCTAACTTACAGGATTAGGGAAAATATTTATTACTTACTAACTTTTAGTTTAGGCTCCTTCTGACAAAATATAGAGAGTATAAAATTTTGAAGTTAAACATTTCCCAATGGCTAAATTAGTTTTCCATATGAAGTGACAAATATATGCCTGGTCAGAATCATTACTGCCAAATTACCAGCTAGTAATTTATGTGCAGGAGCCAAAGCAGTTTTACCTGCAGGGAGCTAAAGCAGTTTTACCTGTATGCTCGCAAAAGGAAAGAACCTACTCTGCTAGGGTTCCTACCCCGATTATTAAATTTAACTGATCTTACTGCACCGAGACTCACAGTAATTCTAGAACTGCAAGATATCTGATACTCCCCAGACATAACGATGCCTTAATCCTGCTAAATGAAAGTCAAGTTCTACGTAGTCGATGGCATTGCTAAAGCAGCAACAATAAGCAGAGGGGTTACAATTAGGACATTGTTATATTTGAAATGGAGCACAATATAGGTCAGCGTCCACCAGCTGAAACTCAGACTACAGATGCATCCGTACAAACTTTTTCTCTGCTAGTTAGCCATGCCAAGTTACACAGCTTATCAATTCAGGCACGCCGGTAACATAACATACTGCTGTGGAGCCTTGAGGTAGGGCCTCTGCTTTGGATCACATGTGTACCAGTTGCTCAGAGCTTGGTTATCTCTGCACTGTGCTACACTGCAAAGACAGCAGAACATTTCTTGCAGTTACCGCTTTCTCTCTCTAGACACTGTCATCTCACACATTTACAATACAGTCTCCAGACCAAGGGGAGTACTGCAAGTCCCTGACAGTGACGTAGCCGCCCTTTAAGGTCAGGTTTCCAAGGAGCAACCTTGCACCCCCCAGTCCGCTTTAAGGTATGTCATATATGCCCACCTGTAAGAACTGCTCTCATACAGTCTCAAAATCCTGGGCAAGCATTTTCCTCTCCTGCCCAGCTACGTAACCTGACAACGCACAGCTCATTAGGCAAAAATACTGTCTCTCCCAGACCAAAGATGCATAGAAGGTTTGGTCATTTTGGGAAGGGAGTTGTCCAAGTAGCTGAGATGTTTTCAGGATTAACATAAAATCTTGTTGGATATCTGGCAGCAGAAGAAAAAAATGGGGGGGGGGGGGAGGGGGGTGGGAAGAAAAGATCAATCTGATGTTCCAGTCAGATTCAAGCTGCATTCCACTGCTCCCCTTCCCCACTCCTCCCAGAAACACTGAGTATCACACCTTGTTTTTAGTTGTGGTCAAAACTGGAAAAACTGGAATTGTGATGGTTATTAAAATTGTTCAGATGCATAGCTGCTATGGTTTCAGAATTATACCAACATCCAGGTGTGGAATCAGGAATTAACTTTCCATCCATTTAGAACAGCAATTTATTTGTTGGGTGAGCAAATAGTTTCTGCTTCACTTTGTAGCATAGGTGTTGCAGGCTTCCCAGAATGAATTAGGAGCTTCATCCAGTAGATGATCAGCCATCACAAGTACCCATTGCATTGCTGATGTCCTGCATCTCTTATGTTCCTTACTAAGAGCGCAACATTTTAGGCATTGACCTCCACGTATTCATCTAAAGTAGAGGTTTTTCAAGTTTCATTCAAGCAGGCCACTAACAGATAGGATGTGAGGACAAAGCCCCCACACCACTACTTACTAACATCTATTCTCTTCTCCTCCTGCATCTTGTCCAGAATAAGCCAATCCTGGCTCTCCTGAATTTAATTTCAGTTGCTGTGCCTGGTGCCCAGTGATTCTCTTCCACAGAAAAATCACACAGGAGGCATCAGTGGAGCAGAAGCCATCTCAGAACCTATTTCATGGATTTCCCACCCTTCATGCTCGATGGTCAGCTGAGGAGACCTTGTTGCCTATTCCCTTCTCTCCACTTCTTCCAATTGCAATTAAACTCAATCCAGAAGCTCAATCAAGATTTAGCTCTGCGGTGTGCCATCACAGGACTCTGCCCAGAGACAGATGCAAAACCCAGCCTACCTCCCTTGTTATCTCTTCCAGAAAGCCCCTCTTCTTGTGACCTAAGACTGCTGGGGACAAGACCTGAAGGTCCCTATGGTCTCATACAACCTTACTTTCCTACAAAAAATTATACTAAGAATATACTCCTGTGTAATCCATTTATCCTCCTCAAACAGGCAAACTAGCAATTGTCTGGACACACATTACTTCAAAAGGAAAAAAAAAAAGCCCTGATAAACTATGGGAAAACATATAGTAGGTATAAATCAGTGCAAAGAGCTGTTTGGCTTTTACTTTAAAGAAAGTTTTAGTACTTACTGTCACATATAATTAGATAAAATATGCAGGAAATATGAAAAGTATGGGATTATCAGTAATTAGGAACTGCAAATCATACAGAAGGATCCAACTCAAAACAATTGAGCGAACACACCTTTGTATTAGGATATTTATACAGAAAAAGTAGGGGGTGGATAGCTGAGGGAACACATTTAATGTGATCTTCTGAAGGATTCATACGACAAGATAATACAACCGCCATACAAGGAGCTACAGTATGCTGAAACACTTCATGGGCATTTTTGAGTTTTCTCCCAAAAATCATGGTAGTTGTGGCTGAGACTAATAACTAGTTTTACAGTCTGCTGTTAGATCTGATTTAATGCAAGAAACTGTTTTGGCATTAATCTGTACCTGTGCATATGTTTGCTACTAGAACTGGAGGGATGACAATTAAATAAGCCACTTAGAAACTACAGGATCTGTAACTATTCCACAAAATTTAAATTAAACAAAGAATGCAATGATAAAAATCCAAGACAGATTTTTTAGACTCATTCAGGTATCTAAAGATTAACTGCATGAAGGTGTTTTAGTCAGTGGGTTTTTATGTGTTTTCTTGATATTCATCTCAGGCTCATGTTCTAGACTACCACGTATCAGGCTAATTTTTGTATGCTGACCTTGTTAAAAAAAGAAAGAAAACAAAAAAAACCCCAACCCACACTATTGACAGCATAATGACATAATGACAGCAAAATTAAAGGCAAGATCACCAAATTTTTGCTTGTGTACATTCTCTGACTTTCATTTCAGGGAAACATATAGATGATCCTCTATCCTAACAAAACAGTTAAGAGTTGAAGCCCTTTTAGTGCTCTATTTTTTTTGTTTGTTTCTCAACCAGTTAAAAATAGCATACCTACCTTTTTGTCTAATATACGTACCAAATAGTGAGAAAACATCTTCTAATTGTATAACCCTTCTAGTAAACAAAATTACACGTTACAGCTTCTTTTGCCATGTTGTTATATTGCAGCTAACAGCAGAGCAGAACAGAACTGTTTCTTATTTAAAATTGGAAAACACTTGTTTACAAATTTAAATTGCAATTAAGTCTTCAAAGGGATGAAATGGTAAGTAGAACAAAGGAACTGTCCAGACATTGCATTAGTGTCTTTGATCTTCTTTATAATGTAGTCTTAATGCCAGATATAGAGATTAAGGGGGGAAAAAGGGACTAGAAGCACGTACAGTAAATAACTATATTGATCAGAAAAACTATTAAAAATTGTGAGGATTTCCAGTATGATTTTTTCCACTTGGAAGTTACTATGGGAGGATTCACCTAGAAAACAGGCTACTTGAAGGAAGATCTTCCCTTCTGAGTTTGGTTCTAAGTGTGGACAAGTCTGAACTTCATGAGCCTAGACATTACCACACAGCCCACCTTTCTCCTACAGGACAGAAGGAAGGTTGATTTTGAAGCTATGACTGGAAAATAAAACTAGAGGCTGGGTTCATCTTGATTCAGAGAGTGAAGAACTCAAGACACACAGGTCATGCAGATCAAAAGTGTAAACGTTAAACAAAATTGTAGATTCTAATTCCTGTGACTGTGGGGGATGAATCTTTCTTTTCCTCTGAGTATGCTCCTTGGAAGAGAGACATGGATGGGCAAGTGTCTTCATTTCCTCTCTCTACTGGGCTTTGGGTTGGGGGTGGTGTCAAGAAGAGGAAGGATGTACAGCCTTCGGGTGTTCAAGAGTTGTAGGACAGAGTCTACCATCCCAGATTAAGTGTCCCCAGTCATCCCTGGAGCAGCTCGTTACAGACCTTGCTATAGCTTTCCATTCCATCTCTTAACCTTTGCAAAACCTGACATTAATAACAAATCTATGCATCGCTATGAGATAGATTGGCAGGTTTCCAAACAAAGGAACACTTTTATTCAAAGCTCCTGGATAAACAGCCAGTCGTAGTGTGCTAATTCTTTTCTCTGTTTTAGTAAAATAAAAAGAAATTAATCATACATTGAGGATCTCGCTGTTATTTTTTCCCCCAGAAGCCATTAACACAGCTGCCAATCTATGCCAGTAAAGAGTTACAATCTACACACGAATAGCTGGCAGAAAACAGACTCCACAGCTTGGCCACTGCACCAAGAAGCCATACACATTGGTAAGTTTGATAATCATCCCAAAGATAGAAATGCAGTGGATAAAAGTAAGAATAGCAATCATAGTAAAAAATATATATAACACTAACTAAAAGTAGGTACCAAGCTTCAACCTAAGAACTGATCTTCCAAACAAAATAATTATTTGAAAGATCCAAAAATGCTCGGTAGGCATGATCTTATGAATTGTATCCAACAGCTATCTCTCTTTGTAGAAAATAATAATCCTGCCTGCCTGGGGAAGACAAGGGCGACATTGCTTTCTAAGCTGTAGCTATGGAAATACATTTCACAACAATTGCTTTGTAACAATTTAAAGACAGCAGATGCCTCTTTCTATTATGTCAATACTGAAAGTAATGACAGTATTGTACCACTTACTGTGCTTTCTATTGATCATTCTGCACAACTTTCTGTGAGGTCAAGGGTAAGAAAAAGATGCCACAAGTGGAAGGGTTATCATCTCTTTTTCTTTCTTTAGGCAGAGGAGGAAAAAAAAAGAAAAAAGATGAAGTCACGATGGAATAATAGGGAATGAGAAAGTAGATGGCACTGAGTCACAAAAGAGACTTGTTCTCTACAAATAAGGTACTCTAGAAACTGTAACAGACTGCATAAAACAAAGGAAGGAATAAAGCATATATAATCAGACTAGAGAAAAGCAATGTAGGGGAAGATAAGAGCGATGACATGGAAATGCTGGCAGTCAGAGGTGGAAGTTGTCAGTTAAATTTCTTAAACCCACCCTTTCACACTAAAAATACATAAAGGTACATTTTTCTAATCTCAGAATAGACAGGCACCTTGGGTCCCATCCTCAGCTGGTAGAAGTGACTGCAATTCCACCAATTGTATAATTAAGCTCACACATCTGCTTCACTGAATCAAGATCACAGAATCTTAATGGCAGGATTTAATAACCTTTCTCTCCTAAGAAAGGTTTGGTTTATTGTACTTTTCTAAAGCCAGGTGCAAAAGAATATCACTAGATAGCAATCTAACTGCAGTATAGTTAAACTCACAAGCCTCCTCAATTAAATTCCAACAAAGTATCTGTGCTGCAAGTGATAATATTATATTTTTTAATTAAAAAATAAATTCTTCAAGTAGCTATAATTTGTACCATTTAGATCACAAAACACATAACTAACAAGATCTTTATAAGTCTAATTTAAAAATGAGGAAAATCTTGTTCCAGCCAGCAGGTTGCTTTGCTTTCCCCACACCCCCATCCAGCTATTTCAACATGTAAGACAGATGTGTCACTTCTGATCCTGTAAACTTACTAGGGAAAATACATTGGAAACAATTATAACTGGTCACACAACAGATTTCTTATTCTCTTCAGGCTCAAATTCATTATTCCCATTGCTTTAATACAGATTAAATGCCTCAGCATTGTTACATATACTAAAATACACATTTAGGAATGCTGAGAGAGAAGGGACAAATTATCCTTCCCTACATCTGCTCAATCTCTCACATCAGGAGAGTAAATATCTCGTTTTTAAGGACCAGGACTGTCTTTTTGCATACTGCTTGATGCAAAAGGTCCATGAGCTGTGACTAAGCTTTGTAGGCAGCATCATAATTATAAATTAACAACAATAAATCACTCACTAAATTGAGATAAAGGCACAGTTCCTGTCCTGAGTTTTTCTTAAATGTTTATGTTAGGCTACGTAAGAGCTCACCACCACCAAGAAAAGGCAGGGAATCAACATGGTCCTCAGAGGAGGCATGTCTTGCATCCTCCCCCCCCCAGTGTGTAAGCACCACCTGCTTCAGGCTGCAATACCCTTTTACCCCTTCGTAATTAAGACTAGCTACTTTGCGCCAGGGCACTTGCCTTCCTAAAGCAGGTTATCTGACAGCGTAGACCTCCTCCAGGCTTCCCTAAACAAACTTCGCCTACTCTTGGATGCATCTACCTGCAACACAATTGCATTCCCATTTAAAACCAATAAAAATAAAGCTGATTTGTATGAATGTTATTTGAAAACAATCCATTTTACCAGAGACAAAGGCCATGTATTCCCTTCCACAGGCCCTTTGTTTAAGATAAACCACATTTTTATTTGTTAAAACACATATTCCAAGTATATTGAAAAGCTGCTCTAATTTGTGCCTCTTCATTTCCTGCAAATGCCCTGCCTTGCAGGTAGGCAGCCATTGCTGCAGCGGGTTGCTCTGATAAATCTGGAATTTGGAGTTAGCGTGACATTCAATTCTTTAGACACAGGCCGCACAAAATACTCCTCAATCAGAATAGCACCATCTAGCTGGGCCTGTTCTACTCAAAGTTTCATCTGTTTTTCCTCCAGTTTTTTTTTTTTTGCCAACACCCTGAACTGTGAAATGAGGTATTTATTATTCTGCTCTTAATCTTAAACTCCACATTCTGGCCTTCAGAGTTTCTGGCATCATTAATTTTGTGGCTTTGCCCACTCAGTGTTTTGTAGCATGCCATTACAAAGAAATGTGTTTGCTTAGTGAGGCTGTGGGTGGAGACATCTGGGGTTTAGGGCCCTGGGTATCTGTGAAGTTCCCATAGAAACAGGTTTCTTGGCCTTTCCTTCTGTTGGGTAGAGGTTGAAGACAGGAGGCAAGTCTCTGCAGTCAGCCCGAGTTACACAAATGACTGTATCACAGGAGGGTTGGCTAATTATCAGACTAGGAGACAAAGACTGGCACTTCCAGCCACACTGTACTGTCTCAGCCTTTGAGGTCCCTGATTTACCCTCAAGTACCAGCCAAAATGGCAGCTGTCACAGAGACAGCATGGTTTTTTCCTCCTTGAAGATCAACAGGGAAGACAAGCCCTGAACCATAGTGGGTCAAGCTTCTCTGACAGCTGCTCCAGACACAGGTAATGGCAGGCCAAAAGGTAAGAAAAGGAAGGGGTTTAGCTAAGTGCGTGGCACGAATTGCTACACCCTTGAGGTTGCGCTAGATCACACTCAGTGGCAAGAACATCACTCAAACCTCTACTTTAATCCATACAGATCACCCAGTCTGTTATCACGCCTGTTGTAAAGCTGGTACCTTAAGAAGGTCTCGAAAGAGAGCTCAAGATGGTCTTTGCCTTCTTTTCGCTCTTCTACTACCTTACATAAGAAGACTTTTCTGAGGATGTTGTTGCAGGATGGACATAGCACAACCTTCTGAAATAAACTAGTATTCCAATGCTTGCATCTCTGCTAATAATTTCCATTCACATCTTCATCCCTATTCAACTCAATTGTCAAAATCTTATTCTCTTACCCTTCCCCTGTCCTTGATTCCCACATGCAGCACTGGTAACTGTGACCAGAATATTGCTGCTCCCCTTTCAGGACATGTTGACGCACCGTATTTCTGTGCGGAGCTGGACACAACCAATCAGCCTTCTAATTCTATGTCTAAATCTAGTTCCCATCTTTGAACTTCTCTCGAATGGGTACAAACTATTACCATTACATACTCTTCTTTATTCCTTGTGATCAATGCAGACTTCATCTATATTGCCTATTATCTATGCTTCTCTATTTTTTGAAGCAATTTAAAACCACAAGGGGAGACATATTTTTTCCTCTACCTGTAGTATTTGACTTCCAGTTTCTCGGAAATATCTGTTATTTAACTGTGCAAAGACCCTATTTAAATCTTCAAAACCACACTGTGATTCAGTTTATATGAATGACATTATTCAGCAGCCTTTTTTTTTTTTTTAAATCAGTCAGGCTGTTCAAATAATTGTTCCTTCTTCACCATCATCTTTTCTTTGCTATCAAAGCTTCTGCACCACCTGACCCATAACATGACTGAAGGATTTACCCTTGGAAGACCACATGGCTTCACTGGTTCTTCAGTATTCTCATATACACATAACAGTGTACAGCACTGGTTATATAGTTTAGTTACATGGCAAACATCATTCTCCCTGATTATGACTTTGATTCCTTCCTCCCACAATAATAAGTTAATAGCTGCCATCTGCCTATTAAAATACTTTGAACAGAAGATAATCTTCTGTTCCTGGCATAATTGCCCCTCTAACTCTGTAATGTACATACATTTTACTTGTCTCTAAGGAAAATCTGGTTGTGTTTAAATACAACTACCTCTGATCACTTTTTAATAAAAATTTAGCATGCACCAACCCAGCAGAGAAAGAACATAAAGCATTTGAAGCCTCAGAATATACTCTAACTAAACACACTTGCTCCAAATCATTCTCCAAATCTGTCAGCATCTCCTAGAGTGACCCATCTGAGATCTATTCAGTGGAGTTAAGAACATTTTAATTAAAGTGTAAAGCATAGAAAGAGGAATTAGACAAGCACCTAAAATGCCTGAGCCAACATCAGCATGACAATTTATTACTAAATCCACCTAAAGCACAATGAAAACAATTATTGCAAGGGAATTATGCAAAAGTATTTTAAACTTTTAAACTGATTATAAGCAACCTTTTAGTAACCACAAACCTGTACCACCTTAGTTCCACCCAGGTGGCAAGACAATTTCCTGGTGAGGAAACTGGTGAAAAGAGAACTACCTGAACAAACAGACGAACACAGAAAAACCTAACTCTTTACCAAAGAAGCAAACATGAAAAGCATGGGCTCCTTTCAGCCAGCATTTTTAAATATTTACAGAATATAAATCATGCAGCCTTTTAAGTCCACACCATACATAGTTTTTAATCATCCTTTCCATACTTCACTTACAATTTATAAGTTAATAACTTTATTTATTAGGCAATTATTAAATACAGCTTAAAGTGTGGCACAGGTGCTAAAGAGGGACAACTCAAGTATTTGGATGGCTAAAGAGGAATGGTGTTTCACAAGCTAGAGCAGAACCCAGGCAGAAATTGAATTGTACAAATGGAAAGAAAAAAAAAACAACCAGAAAGAATGGTTCTCAAAAGAAGAAATAGTTTAGGCAAGATCTGGTCCCTTGGGGCCTGGAAAGCAAATAACAACTTTACTGACCCAGCAAACAAATGTAGCCCTTCCAGCAAGCAAGCACATGAAAATAAACTGCACTGCCTGCTACAAAAACATTTTGTGCAAACACTTTTTACTGGGAAAACCAACACCATATCTATAGACACTTGATGCTTGCATGAATATCAAAAATGTTTTCAGAGTGTAATTTTATGTCTCTTCTTGCCAAAAGCACCACTAGAGCCCTAGTTCCTCTGTTATACTAAACGCTGAATCTTGAGTTTGCACTATGAGGATCTGTTGTTGCTAAAAGTACTTTAAATTCTATTATCCTACAAAAACATTAAAAGTCTAATTTTGCCTTTAGAAAAGCAAAGCTGAGAAGTGACTGCTTTCCATTACACATTTGAAGTACTTTCATTACTTCAAAACACTTTACTGACTAGGTTCTTGGTGGACAGCGAGGCTAACAGCATGCTAACGTAAATTAGTGGTGATAGCAGGACAGCTTTACAAAAAACAAACCCCAGAAGACGAACAAAAAAACCCAGAAGCAAGCATTTTTCCTAACACCCCTCCTTGCTTCAGAAGGAACCGACTGCTCAAGGCATAGTGTTACCTTCCTTTTTCTGGAAGTGACACAGGATGTTAGACCTCCTTCTGATCTTACACGCACTACCTGCTTCTCCGAACTCCCTGGATTCTCCTTCAGTGACTAGAAACAAAGATGTAAAAATTGCCCAAGAACTGGATCCCTGACTACATAGTTCCTAAGCATCTGAAAGTCCATTAGTTGGACAACAGACTAAATGAGAGAAGCTGTTTTATCTGGCCACAGGATACACACACATAACCATGACTTTTCCGTATTTCTATAAGCCTCTCTTTATAAATTTTACTGCTGTATTATTCTTATTTGGTTGTTGTAAAAGCCCTGGCTTTCAGCTGCAAAGATGAGATGTCTCTCAGCAATCAGCCTTACATAAGAAAACTCAATGACAGATAGTGTGGAGAAAATACCAAAACTCTTAGTGTTTTATGTGACTGTTTGCAGTGGGAACTCTCTTGTCTGCTTGGCGATCCAGTAACGGATCCTTCACATTACCATGCCGTTAATATAAATACAATACCTTCTTACTGGAATAAGTGAAAAAGAATCAAAAAATTCAAGAAATCCTGCACAGAAATAATTAACAAGAACAGCCTTTTAGAAGCCCTTTTTAGTATCCAGAGAGCTTAAATCCTACAAGCACAGAAAAGGTACAGTGTGCCAAGCAGGAGAGGGAAAATGAGAGACTCAGTGTAAGACCTTTATCATCAAGATAAGATGGTACTTGTGGCACTATCACTTCACATTTGTCACATTCCTGAATTTGTTTACACTTTCAGATAAGAACATTTGCAGAAAGATCCTCACTGCTGACATCCCACCTATTTTTACAAAGTGGAAGAGAGAGTGAATGAGAGACAGGACAAAAGAAAGAAAAGGAGATTTAGTGTTAAAGTGCAGTGCAAACACTTGTGACTGTGCCTTTCACAGTTATCCACCTGCAACATTCAACCATGCCATGGATGCAGAAGTGTAATGATGATAGTCTAGTTAGCTATTACATGATTTTGATCCATGGATCTCAAAGATAGCTAACCAGCATTACCTCTGACCTAGTGAATCAAACAAATCAGCTAATATGTCCAAGGTTTTGGAGAAGGTCAGTGTGACATCTGATATTAGAATCCAGATTCGTAAGTTCCCTCTCACAATTTCTCGTACATGACAGGTTTAGAGACTGAAGCAGCAAAAAAGCCCAGTTTAGAGAGCAGCGATATGACTACCGCACACTACATTTCTAAAATTTGGTATTGCCGCTGTGCATTTCTATGAAATACAAATAAAATCAGACAAAACTAGCCTGCCCAGATCTCATATATTACCCCAAGAGGTATTTTGTGATTAGTAAGAAAGATCTAATTTTACCCTTAAAACACATTCTGAAACAAAGGCTGACTACAGCCTTTCTTACCCTAAACTCCAGGATTACGCCAAACCAAGCTACTAACCAATATCTAAATTTCTAAATACAGCCACACAGAATATACTTCAACCCATCTGCAATCTTCTGCCAAGCTTGTGCCACATCCTTGACCTTCAAACAGCACATGGCCTAAGCAGAGCACCTCAAAAGTTCCACGCATTTCTGTACTATACTGCACAAGTCAGCGAGGCACATCAGAACACCACCAGCAGAATCATCTTTCCACTAGCGCACTTGAGAACACTGACAGAGGGCAAACTCAGAATACGCTTGTGCTGCCTCACAGTAGGACTCACACCAGCAGTCCTGTGCAAATAAGAAGATAACAGGAGAAAAAAAAAAGGAGAGCAAGAATTTAAAAACCTGTTTTAGGGTTTGATGTGTTTGAGTTTGTGCATTCTGCATTTTGTATCTTCATGGTTGTAAACCTGGCAAAGTTACAATGCTTTATAAGACTGGACCTAGATTTTAGAGAAGGTATCTCTTATCTCTTTCCCAAATCCCACTGTCTTCTATTCTCAGTTCTCTTGTGCAGCATGAAATTTTCTCAGCCTCAGCAAACTGAATTTCATCCTGTGGCAAGTGTCAGAAAGCTGAAAGCAGTACAGGTTCAAAAGGGTAAAACAGAAGCACTGCATTTGATTTCAGACATTTATTTGCTTAAAATGTGATATACCGATAACTCATTCCATGCATGTATTTTTCCTCCTTTTAGTACAAAAAGGATGAAAGAGCAATTATCTCAAGCTCTGGGCACTCTTGTTAAATTTTTAAGAATCCTATTATAAATTACAACCCTACCATTTTCACTTGACCTCATCTTCATGTGATCTTATTAACAAGGCAGCTGAGACTTCCATCATGCAGTCAAATATGCAGGTTATCGCAGGCTGGTTCAACTACCCCGATATCCACCTGACCATTTGGGAAGTGCTCTCTCCCACTTTCCCTACCAGGACAAGGGTGAGCCCCAGAGGGCAGTAAGGAGACAGCACAAACCCCTGGTTAACAAGAGTGAATCTTGAAGCCTCAGAAACACGCGTAGCCAGGCACTTTCCTTGCAAAGACAGGTGGGGAACGTAAATGCACTTCTCACAATGGAAGCAACTAGTAGCTGCTGCTGGGCAAGAAAACTAAGGTTCCCCTTGCCTTATCCTTCCCATCTTCTCACGTATAACAACGCTGGCCAACCTGTGTGCTGACGGACTTATCCAAGCAGAGGGATTTTATTATCATAGAACAATCAGGCCCAAGTCACTAGTTTTACTCTGCCCTTAAGGAAAAGGTGAACACAAAACAAAACAGTCAGCGCTCCTTGGTAAAGCCACCAACCCCAACATGAGGCTAGGGAAGATGCTGCCCTCTCCAGTAAGACTGTGCTTTGGAGTGACGGCCACAGCACTGCTGCAGTGAAGTAACATCTCCGTGTGTTCCTTATCCCCACTGTGAGACTGACTATCCAGATTCATATCTGTATTAGTAACCACATGAGTACCTAGTGAGGAGAAAGGGAAAGAGAATGCTGACCAAGCTGCCAATGCCCTGTTTTGATGAGTCTTGCACCCCACATCACAGGTAACATAAAACTCCTCACCACTGTCTGCCACCATGGGACACCTCAGATCATCTGACTACGAGATGACAGGTGTCACTGTGGCAGGGAGAGGGCCACTGGGCTAATGCTGCAACTTCTACTGATTTTCTTCTGATCATAAGCTCCAGCCAAATGGCACATGCCCAGGTGCTGCTCCTCGGCTCTGTAACCTCACATGTCAAACGCAACTGGCCTGAGGATCACAGATGGAGCACGTCAGCTGCACGCAGCAGAGGAAAGCAGTGCATCGCTGCAGACCTACAAGACATAGGCCTCCAGGAGGAGTCTAACATCTGAACTAAATACAGCTCTCACCACAATACTTCACAGGTGTATGCATAACCACAGCAAGCTATTACGGCTACAATGCTCAACTAGCAGAGGATACAGAACATCTGTCAGAAACAGATGTAAGAAGAAATGCTAGAATAGGGAGATGCCTCAAAAACTCTTTCGGAGGCTGGAAGTGCAAGAAGCTGGCTGAGCTACCTACCTAGGTAGGTAAAGGGGCAAAGAAGAGAAAGCATCAAACTTTATCAGTGAAACAATCAAGACCGGACAGGATAGAGAAAGAAGGAGGTACAATTATAGCTGGATACAAGAAAAAAGGGAGAAGTATTGCTAAAGGAGAGACATGTATAAAGACCAAAGCTCCAGTGCTAAAAGTCACATGGGATTCTCAGATGAAAGACAGATGAAGACAGCCATGGCACTGACATTATTAGAAGATGTTCAGTTAAAACTAGAAAGCAGGACTATGCAGGATAGTCAGTTAATCTGAATGATTGAGTAGAAGGATTGATTGAAGATTGATTGTAGTAGATTGACAATGAAGCAGAATGAGTACCATGAGAGGGAAATAACACAGTTCTGATTTTCCTGTCTTTCAGAGAGAAACAGTGCTCTTCAGACTTCCAAACTTTTCACTTTAAAATAACTGGCAGCCACAGGAAAGAAAACAAATACGCCCTTATGGAACGTTTAGCACCTAGTATAAGTATAGCTGGTGTGTTCCCAGGATCAGCTAGCTCTGGGACCATTAGGAGGAAAAAGTTATCAAAGATAAAAGCAACCCAAGAGGCTTAAAGGTACAATTTCTGTAAAGCACAATTTGTGATTTTTATTACACATATGAATTTGCCTACATGGAACATAGGGTTATTTCTTTAGAAAATAATTTTAACTACTGTTACTCTCTGTCTGGTAGACTGTCTCATCTAGTTAGACTGAATGCTGCAAGACATATTCAATATATTTAAGTATAATAGTAATTCCGTTTCAGTCCATGAAATCTGTGTATTGCTTTAAGATCAACATCAGAGCATGTAACTTTCACAGTCTTTGGGGCATGAACAGATGCTATTTTGTGCCTTGAACCACACAGAAACTCCTGATGTTAGCAGTGACCTCTATGCAGTACCTTGATACAGTTACACTAACAATACTCTTTTTTTGTCAACAGTTGCATTAAGATTTATGAGGTTGGTTCTTGCTGCTATGTAAAAATGCTGACAAAAATTATTTTCCTGCTCTGAAGAAATCTACATTTCATCCTTGCATGTGAAATCCTTCATTTCTTCAACACGAAATTGATCTACTCAGGCATAGCCTCCCTTCAGGACAATATAAAATGGCACAAACCACACAATTATGTAGAAAAGTCCTTTTGAAGAAAATCTTTAAAGTGCTAAATATGAGAAACTCGACAGTGCTTTCAAATTTATAGCTTTTACTTTGTCTTTTCAATTGGAATGCAGTCTCCCAGCAGAGCACACTGGAACAAACCATTCAGGATTCATTTCTCTGTGGGCATCTAAAGGTTCCTTAGAAGCAATTCATAAACTCATTAAAATGTATACACATTTCTCCTGCTGCTTAAGCAGGTACTTGAAGTGGAGGTTTTTTCCAAGCAAATTGCTACTGTTTTGTTAGTAACCTCCTACAACTATGCTCTGCAAATTGCATAGTGGGATTGAAAAACTGTGATTTCTGGTCAGTGCTTAGATGTACTTAATGGAATTCAACTGCATTAGACACATACAGGTTACATTCTTTTTGTCAGCAAGGCTCCATAACTGCAGTAGCATGCACTGAATGAAGTCTAGAAGGAAAGAGGGACATTTTGGAACAAAGGTTTGTTGGCATGCAAATACCTACCACAAAAAAATCTTAGCTTGTATTGCTAATGTAACAAAGATATTTTTTTTAAGTAGTAGGAGATTGTTCTGAGAAACTGTAGAAATAAAGCACACAGGTGAGAAACAGAAGAAAGAAGTGACTTAAGAATTGAGTATAGCCTTGAAAAGTCCCATATGTGTCTGTCAACTGAGTTTAAGATTACCAAAAAAAAAAAAAAGCTCCCGAGCTCCTTGAATTGCATGCAAAAAAATGAAGGGCTAAGAATCCCTAATTAGATAAAATTAAGCAGTACAAAATGCTTTTATAGTCTCTTACCATCCAATAGATATTCATCCAGAAGAATAATTTATTAAAGGCCTGTGACAGTAACAGAGTTGCTGACCAAAACATACACTAGCAAAACACATTTATTGGTTAGAATTTTTAACGTGTACTGAGAACATATTTATTCATCTTACTACTCAAGGAAGGTAAAAAAAATTCACATGCATATATATCACTATGTGGCTAATTAGAATGAGATACTGTTTTCTATCAATTCTAAAAATGAAGAAAAGATCAAATCCTCTACTGTATGAAGTTCCTGTTTAAAGAACAGGGGCTCTCACTGTAGTATCTGTACAGATGTATTCAGAAAATTAGTTTAAATAACAGTCTTAGCTATAATCTTAACCTTGACTTTTAAAAGCCTCAGGAACCGAGCCACCCATCTATTTATTTTGCCAATCAGCTTCAGCCCTGTATCCATTAGGACAGCACATAGCCTTTCCGGCAAAAGCGTGGTGTTTCTCCTTCACAAGCATCATGAACTCAAACTTCCCACTGTATTCCTTTATGTACAACCATATTTGCAACCAACATTTGCCTCTTTTACGTGTATTGGTTTAAGATAGTTTTTAACTATTCCAGAAGGCTATTTTGTCACTTTCCATGAGTGTATGTCTCCCCCCTTACTTCATCGCCCTATTTTATGGATGACATAAAATGGTTTCTAAACATTCTGCTTTTGCAGAAATATTTGTACCACCTGCTTAGTACTGTTGACTTACGGACATGTGTGGCAAAGTCTTAAGGTTCTTCAGAAAACAGAAGCAAGACCATAAAGCCGAGCAAGATCTGTGGATCCTAAATACCTTAGGTTGACCCAAACACCATCTAAACCTTGCATTAAAAGTTTCTTCTGTTGTTTGCAGGCCAATAACTTTACCCAGAGAGAGAGGAATAGCTAACTTAAGCATATCTGTTGCAACAGAAAAAGAAAAGTGTTCGCTTCAAATTAAGAAAGCCGGGTTTGCAAGACTAGGAGTGCTTTAGCACATCCCATTTTATGCTCGTCTAGGCTCTGGGGGGAGCCCAGCCGGGGGAGGGTGGTCACAGCTCCTGGAGGTGCCTCTCTGTCACGCCGCAGCCTCCCCAGAGGAGGCGGAGGGCTGGGGTCTGGGGACGGGCTGGCCCCGTCCTCCCTGTGCGCCCCCCCACGAGGGGCAGAGGATGGAGCCCGGCGGGGAAAGGATCCCCGGCGGCGGCCGGGCAGGACACTTCACCCAAAACTACTTTAAACAAGCAACGAGAACCCCACTCCCTGACGGAGATTAACTTCACGCCAAGTTGTAACCGGGCTACTTGGCCGGGGAAAACCCCCCAGAACCAGCAGGAGGAGAACAGGCGCGTCACCCCCCCGCTCCCCCCAACCATAGAGTAAAATAGGGAAAGCCGAAGGGAGCCCCGGGCGGGATGGAGGAGGCTCCACTGGCCGGGCCGGGCCATGTCGCTGAGCGCAGGGTCGCCACGGCCAGCGGGGTGCCGGGGAGCCTCTCACGGCTACCTCAACCCTCGCTCCTCCCGCCCGTGCCCGGGGCCGCGGCTTCCCCTCAGCCTCTCCCCGCCGCGGGGCACCTCCACCCCCTCCCTCCCCGAGCGGCCCTTCCCCGGGGGAGAGCGGCTCTGTCCCGGCGAGACTCACCCTGTGCCTGCGGCTCCATGGCGCGGCGGGTAGCTCTGCCGTCCGCCGCGGCTCTGACACGGCTGACAGCCGGCTCCGGGGCTGCCGTTGCCTTCCTCCGCGCCGCGGGGGCCGGGCCGGGCGGGGCAGGCGGCGCCATCTTGCGGCCGGGGGCGGGCAGAGCCGGCGCCGCTCACCTGGGGCCGCCCGCCCCCGCCACGCCGTCCCGGTCCGCTCGCCTCAGCGGCGGTCCCGCCGCTGAGGCGAGCGGGCCGGGACGGCGTGGCGGGGGCGGGCGGCCCCGGGGGTTGTGATCGCGGAGAAGAGTGGTGTCCGACAATTTATTGTCGTTTAGACAATTATTCTTTCATAATTAACAATAATAGCACCAAAGAACCGGTATTGGTCCCGATACCAATATAAAATACACAAGGATTATGCTCGGCCAGTTACACCGGTAGGGAGGTGTGCTCTGCCAGCCGTGGACGGCAAATATCTGGCTTCGGGAGGAAGGGGAGGCCTCAAGGGTCTGTCACTGGGACAAGGAGATCTCAGGATGGCCTCCATCAAGGAAGAGAGAGAGACTCCTCAGCAAACTTTCTAATTTATATTGAATGTGACGTTCATGGTGTGAAATAATCCTGTTGGCAGCTTGGGTCAAGTGCCCGGGTCTCGCTCCTCCTCATCCCCATGTCTGGCAAGGCTCGAAAACACTCAGGCACCTGGAAACCCACATAGCCTACCTGGCGATAAAGTAAATATTTTCACAAATTTCAGACACTAGTGTCTTCCCAAAGTGCAGTTTTCCCAAGCATCAGAAGAGACTTCACTGAAAAGCAGAAGTACTGAAAGAGAAATTAATCCTGTGTCGCTCAAACATGAAAATCTAGTCTTAAATGTTGGGCTTGGAGGCAAGTATAAAAGTAAAGCTTCTAGCTGAAGGGTCAAAAGGAGCAAAGGTAGGAGAGCTGACCTACCCAGAGAAGCCTGTGGTGTCCCAAGGACAAATCTCATGTTGGTAGCCCTCACGCACAGCCTGGGCTGGCCCCTCAGCTCAGGAGCTGGCCCGGGCCAGCACCTGGCTTCCTCGGCTGCACAGTTGTTCTTCGCCACCTCCCCTGTCCCTCAAGCCAGGGCTGTCCCCCAACAGGGGAAGGGCCTGGGGCTTCTCCCCAGGGGAACCGGGGACCCCCAGGGCGCCGGTGGCAGCAGGCACCCTCCTGAGCAGACAGGAGTACCCGGTGTAACCAGCACTGTGAAGGAGATGCCAGAAGTGAACAAGGATTTGGCTTACTCACGTACCTGAGGATTTTGAGTAGTACCTCCTGTGGTACGTTCAAATATTTACCTATATTTAGCAATTTAGGTAAAGATGAAGTTTTTTCCAGTGCATAGGTCCGTATCCTACTGTTCACTGTAAGCTGGGGTGACGATACGCAGTTCAGAGAGCAATGCAGATTTACTCTAGGTTTTGCTCGTACCAACATAACTTCCACACTTTGCTACCAGCTTGTGTTAACTACACTTGTGGAAGGCCCCAGAATACTTGTTTTATCGATCTTGCATTCGCCATGGCTGAGTATCCATATGTTTGTCACTCAGACACCATATCCAATTTGTGTATATGATACCACTGAATGCCTTCTAGGACACACTGAGGACACATAGCTTCTTGAGGTCTGTAATATTAAAAAAAAACACAAAGAGAGTAAAGGCAGACGGGGGAAGTATTGGACATTTGTTTGTTAAGCTATACAAACAGGTAATACCTTAGTTGAAGAAACACAAATCAGAAAGAAAATTATTATGCAGTGAGGTTAAAGAAAAAAAAACATATGTAAAAAATAAGTTATTTTCCTTAAAATATTGTAGAACATAGCGAAGTGTCAAACTTAAGTATTTCTCAACTTTGCTTTTCTATCACATTAGAAAACTAAGGCCACGGTAGCCTTAATTTCTATACATCTAATGATGTTTTGATTTAATATACACACGCTGGTGGTTTTGAATTTGAATTACTGTAAAACATGAATTATCATTATTTTTTCTAGGCAAGCCTCTCTTCATTGTGATTTGACATCTCCTTAGGCTGGAATTTACCACTTACAAAAGCAGAACAGAGGTTGTCAGAAGAATGAATTCCTGTACTCATATAATTTCAAATAAAGAGACATCCTACCGTGACAAGATTTGAGCTCAGGAATGCCATCAGCTTCTACGTGAAAAAACCCAAACCCAAGTCCAGCCAGAAGTGCATGAAACAGCTGAGAAATTTCTCTCGATATGTGAAACTATCAGTATAATTAGAACATGCACTTTTCTGTAAATACAGGCAGAGGTTTTTAAAGCAGCCTAAGCAGTTTCTATGAAGCATAATGAAAACTGAGCACCCAATTTACTTACAGGGCTATAACAATATTGGCAACACTCTTTATGTAGAAGCATAATTAAAAATCTTACAGGGCCATATGCTGTTTGAATTACTGAACAATGGAAAATTGTACTAAATTTTTAGATGCTGTATTTGATTTATTCTTTACATTCATATATATTACTTATTTTTCCACACCAGAAACGCATTCTTCTGTAAAGAAAATCCAAGTAGTGTTTTACCTAACAAGTACTGGCAAAAACTAAAACTAGTTCTACATTCAGGAGATCCCTAAATAACTTTAGGGAAATAAACCTATAATCTTTATGAGATCCATAGTAACACGTTCATCTTATGGCATTTTACACAGGAAAATAAATCAGCTGTTTACAAGTTAATATTCTCCTGTAACATACAATTAGGAAATCAGCATTTTAAAGGTAAATCTGATTAGAAAATTAATATCCCCACTGAAATGATGTCATTTAATTGTGAAGTAGCTGATTCTTTTTCTACTTCCAGTACAGCAGGGACCCATTGTCATATTGTTCCACATATATCACTGATTTCGGTGAGATTCGTCATAGAATTTACCCTGTGAGAGATTTTCTTCCACTTTTCTCTCTGAAGAGATTGACATAATTCAGACTTTGTTTTCTGGCTTAAAAGGTCTTGATCAAGTGGTAGCAGCTTAGTTGTTGCCTGAGAAAGGTCATTGTCTCTCCCTTCTCATGCTGGAATTAGAGACAGTTGGGTTTTGTTTGGTTTTTTTAAGAGGTCAGACAGAATCAAACAAAAGCCAAATTATTCAATTTTTGAAATACTTATGCGTTACTGTACACTGCAGATTACACCATTTTCACAATACAACAGTAAAAGGCATCAAATGCATTTATTACGTTTATGGCGTTACACTGACTGTTTTTTGTCCTCCAATGCAAAAGTGACACCATTCAATCTAGCGTCAGACTTCAGTGCATCTCTCCGTGCTTGTAGGGAGCGACCGCAGGCATTTTGCAGATAGAGATTAAGGCAGGATTCTACATGGTGCTGACTATCCTTAGCTCTTATTAAATTTCCATGGAAAATAAGGAGGAAAAACTGCTGAATAATTCACAAAATAATAATTCAGTCTAAGAACTGCAAAATACCAATGGAAATTGTTGGTATTACTCAGTTGTTGGTGTTAGTATTGTTGGTACTGAGGTATTACTGAGATCTTGAATAGCTGAGTACAGGTGTTTTCTATATGTTTAACAATTACAGGTACCAAATATAAAACCAAATTATTTTCCATTTGGGGGGCAAAAAACGGCGAAGAGGAAACCATAACTTTGAGATACTTTGAGATACTGAGATACTATATCTGGATGTCATATGCTGAAGGGACACATGCTTTTTTCAGAGGAGCCTGAGATCTTCAAAAGGGAAAGACTTTTGGGGCTGTACACACACAGTGTAACTGCATGTGCAACACCAGTGAGGGGAATAACATCATCCCTCCATTTCTTTGCTAACTTGTGGTCTCAAATTAAGGATGACTTTGAAAGAGACTTGCTGGAGAATGAATTGCAGGATCTCTACACACTTCAAGTCTTTCTTCAGTTTATATTTGTCTAGCCAGTCCTTCAATTCAATTGTTTAACTATATATTTATGTCAAGAAGTGTTTCCTTCTTCCAATATATGGAGCTATTGGAACTGCTGGCGCAGTAACATTTCACTTCAGTCTGCTTTAGATGACAGACCAAAAGGGCTTTTTCACATGGAGCATGGGACTGTGAAGGCTTAGTTGCTGTTTACCATCAAGGCATACTGGCTCACAGTGAAGAGAATCAGTCCATGGCAAAATAGATGAGGCTGGAAACGTAGAGAGTTAAAATCCACCATTTGACAGAGCTGTTGTACAGGCTGGCCAAGAGGCTACTATTTTAGAAAAAAGGGCTGAATTTAATTTAAAGAGAAGTATTTCAAGGGAGTGGGGGAGGAGGTTATGAAATTAATTTTAGTGAGCTAGGTTAGGCATGGGTTTGAAAATAACTATCTCATTGCCATGGAGGTTAGAGGAAATTAGGGACAATTGTCACAGAATCACAGAATAGTAGGGGTTGGAAGGGGCCTCTGGAGATCATCTAGTCCAACCCCCCCTGCCAGAGCAGGGTCACCTAGAGCAGGTTGCACAGGAACACGTCCAGGCGGGTTTTGAATGTCTCCAGAGACGGAGACTCCACCACCTCTCTGGGCAGCCTGGTACTCTTTATGTCTTCAGTTCTGTCTGTATTTACATGCCGCAAATGACCCTCAGAATGCATGCACAGCCCAGCCATTGTGGCTCTGCAAATAAATATCTTGCCCAAACCTGGGAGTCTTCCCCCACTCTATTACCAGATGATTTCCCATTACCATTCCACCTCAGCATCTTGAAATGAAATATATTAACGGTGCCTCTTTTGAAAGACATTTTCATTTTAGAAATGGGAAAATGCTCCTCAGGGAGACCAAGTAAATTCCTCGTGGTCAAAGTGAAAGGCGGCACAAAGCAGGCTCTTAACACTAATCACTGGTCGAACCTTCTTGTTGTTTTCAGGGATGGGCAGGTGTCATGGGCAAAACAGTCTCGACTCAGGGAATTTCAGTTAATTTAATGTATTGCCAATTAACATAAATTTATTGATTTGGGTATTGAGAAAAAAAAAATCTCCTGTGAAGATAACTAGACAAACACTCAGCAAAACACATTTCCTTCTCTTTCCCCAGACTCACTTTCAGTCCAACACCACACAGCACACTCAGTCCCCTTGGTGAGGCAATGAATGGTGCAGGAGGTTGGGGTCAGCACATAATGGTTTCTTTCTGCTACTGCTTGCTTCTTAGTCTTTCCCTCCAATTCTCCTCACTTCTTGTTTGCTCTACTCTGGTGTGGTTTCTTCCAGGGGCTGCAATCCCCTGGGAGTGTCCCCACTCTGGTGTGAGTTACCCACAGCTACCAGTGAGTCCCCGGCCTGGCATAGGTCACCCGTGGCCACAGTGCTTTGAGGGTCTCCTTGCCTCAGCATGGGTCAGGTCACCCACAGCTGCAGTACCTCAGACCAGAGAGGCCCTCAGAGAGTATCCTCCAGCACAGAGTATCTCCTCCCAGGAGTGCATCTCCATCAGTACCTCCAACAATGCTCCCTTCCACAAGTCCTCTCACGTGCCTCCTAGCTCTAATGACTACCACCCTTTCCTACATGCCTGGAGCATGTAAGAGCACCATGTGCTCCTCTGACTGACGACTCTGACCATGACTCTGGTATGCGGTGGGTGTGTTTACGTCAGTGCCAACCCACCACAGTAACTAAGTACTAATTCATAGAACCATACAAGCATAGGATAGCCCAGGTTGGAAGGGACCTCGTAAGATCATCTTGTCCAACCTTTCACGGGGAAGGGAGCCTAGACTAGGTTACCTAGCACCCTATCCAATCACATCTTGAAAACCTCCAGTGACATGGACTCTTACCACATTCCTGGGGAGTTCCAGTGATTAATTGCTCTCACTGTAAAAAATTTCTTTCTTACATCAAGATGAAACCTGTCCCAAAACCTCTCTCCTCTTCCTTCCTCAGTAAACAAGGAAATCATGTGTAGCAGAAGACAGGTCTGGGGCTGATGAGACAGTGGAAATAAGAAGCACTACATTAATTTTCTCACACTGGTGTGTCTACTTTGGGACAATATTTTCCTTTACACATGTTCCTGATTCATAAGATTCTATTAAGGGATCACAATTCTGCAAAATGGAATTTTCTTATGGGTCTAGCAGATGTTCTTAAGGTTTCTTCCAGGCTGTAAGGATGCATGAGATGTACTAGGAACACGCAAAATCATATGGAATGCATTCTATGTAATTTTTTTTACCTTTATGTGAGCCACAGTAACTGGAACTGGGTGTCACGCCAGGCCTGCAGCGGATGACAACAATTATAACCGATAAAAAGGGCTGAAGAGTTTGCTCATTAGTGATTTAATCTGACTTTGAAATCTCACATTTCCACTTTTACAAGCAGTTTTTCGTGATATTTCTAATGGTTCTGAAACTACTTTCCAAATTATCTTAATGGTCTGATGATAAAGTATTGAATAATTTCTCTTTTTTCCTACCATGACCTGTTTTTTCTCTAGCTGCAGCTAACAGAACGTAAGAACAAAGATACAAACCTCATGTGGTTTTTGAAGTTATGTTTCAATACTTATCATTGTATGAAACACGCTCTGTGATGGAATCACGTGCAGAAAATTATTTTCTTCTTAATAATATGAATGAAAAATGCCTGCCTGATTCTTCCGCAGCTCAGTTTTCCTTCAAACATCCTGACTTCCTCATAACAGGGATGTGCGGAACTGAACTTCACATCAGCTATCTGGCACTGATCACTGTGCTCCTATTGTCGGGAGAAAGTTAGTAGCTGCTCCCAACTCTGTAAATGATGCAGAGAGAATCTAGATCAAGATCTTTATCTGATGCCAACTGCCATCTCTGTAATAAAGTTCTGGTTAGCCACTGAGGTAATCTTTGATAAATATATGACAGTCAGTGACAGAGTATTATGAAAACTCACAGAGAGCATCTAGATTATTTAGAAGTGAAATAATTTTTTTTCTCCATTACTGAACAGATTTCCGACTGTACTATCCATGGAAAGTGTCTCTTCCCTTCCCTCTCAATTTTTTTCCCAGTTTGTCTGAGGTGGAAAGGGATAATGTACAATGAGTGAACAATGAGGCTGAGCAAGTGGCAAGGCACACCAGACAGTTCACCAGAATCCAATAAAACAGAGAGAGAGAATATGCAGGTTTGCTCAGACTTGAACTTACAGATGAAGTGATTGCATAGAAGCGAATTGTAATCTTCATTTGTAGTTTTGGGCCGGAAACTGGGAAGTTTATTGTAATATATTCCTGAAATACTCAGGGGCAACACGAGAAGCTTGGGAGACTTTTGGGAAGAAAACCTATCACCCACAAAAGCTGTCATTTTTGTCATCAGGCACCAAAGTGCCTATAATTCGTTGGAAAAGGGAAGCTCAGGAATCTTGCAGGGCTGTGGAAAATTGTATTAAAAATGTTTATACTGATATGAATGGAGAGTGAATGTGAATGGATAAGAGCAAAATACCAGTAGGATAAGGGCTAATAAAATGGTATGGGTTGCTGACACCTAAAGGTGGAAGATCTGAAATGGAGACAGTGACTAAATCCTGGGGACTCACAGAAGTTGGACAAGCTAGAGAGATAAATCAGTCATATCCTGAAGGGTGTGATAAGAAATATCCCCAAATCAGCACGTCCTAAGAAGAGCCCAGGAAGTGTGGGGAGGGGCTCCAAACCTGATGCCCCTCGTCCCCCATGTCATTGCAAGCGATCCCGGACGGGCTGCCTGGACATGGTGCCTTAGCGCCTGAATGCTCGGCCAACTGCTTACACGCACCCTGGTGTTTGTGGATATCACAGCGTGCTGGAATGAAATCAGTCTATTTTAAAATAAATTAATCTTTCCTTCCTATGAGCTGCTGCTATGTTGTTGTTACAGCGTTGAGAATCTTTCCTACAGGGCAAGTCGGTGGTCATTATGCTTTTAGGACTTTCTAAAGAATACGTATACCACAATAAGCAATTCAACATTCATTCATATAATTATAACTTGTGAGATTAAATACTCTATTTGTCAAAATAAAAGGTCATCTCTCATGTTAAAGTAACAAAGAAACCCAATATTTCTCACGGTGGGTTCATGCCATCTGGACACAGAGCTCTAGAGTGGTTCAGATGAACTGCAACCACCCGAGCTCAGAGTCAAATCCCTCATGGTATCTTTCAGCACCCGATGGCGTATGACTAAACTTAGATGTCTACATGTAGGAAGGCAATTAAAATGCCTAAACATGCAGATGTAGAACAATTTTAGGTGTCCCGGAAGACCTGATATACCCCCATGAGCTGGCATGTATGACAGAATCTGTGGGAGATCTGTGGAGTGTCATCTTGGGACAGGCAGAATACCCTAGGATATCTAAAATACTACCAGACATTTAAGTATTTGAATTATTCTATACGGAGAACATTCAGTTAACTACAGACAAACATCCAGACAAACCTGGGAGTTCCTTGTGGGTCTGAGACATCTTAATAGAGCAGAAGGGTGCAGTATAGCCCTGATGTCATGTCTGCACTGCTCTGGAGCAGCAGCTCCAGGACAGGTGAGACTCCTTGCGATACCTGAAGTGACAGAAAACTGAATCCTGCTCTGTGCAGCTAGAAGTGAGCTAAACGCCTGTAGGTTGAGTCACTGTTAAAGTGTACTTAACACCATGTTATGTTTGGAGACCTGTTGCATATTCATCAAGTCTGCTTGCCGTTGTTCATCCTTCTCTGCTACAATCACCGTGCTTTTAAAGGAAATTCTTGCCACCTCATGTAAACTGTAAGTGTCCTGGTTTATAAGTCAGGTTGCCACTAGGCTTTTGTTCAGACCAGCAATTAACCTTTTAACAGCTTCAAAAAGCAGATTTATACCCCCAAAGCTTCCTACCTCCTAGTAAATACCTTTCCACAGAAGTGGTGGCATAGACATGTCTCCTGACACGTTGAAACTACACACATCAGAAATGACACACTGGACAATCGATTTAACTCACGCAAATGAAAACTTTGTACAAGGCCGTTGACACAAGGATAAGGAAACAGACACAGCCCCAGCCTGTACCTTGAAATAGACTCCCAGGTAGCTGTAAGTTCCCCTACAGCTGTGGGCAGAGGGACACCAGCTGTGTCCTCCAGCCATCCTCTGTGAAACTTAGAAGTGCAATTTCTGATTCACAGGCTCATCAGCTGTTTCTTCTGGTTCACCTGGTCTGCTTTTGTAAACCCTTTGGAGCTCCTCTGTGTTGACCCAATGCATATGTTCTTCAATGACATTTTGTTCGGGTTTTCCATTTTTACAGAGAGCGTTGCCTGTGTCCCAAAGCACCACGCAAAGCATGGAGGCTGCCCCAGTAATACTGCAAGCACCAGGCATTTGTACCCTGTGACAAGATCCCTCCTGAGCCTCCAGGCTGAACAGTCTCAGCCTTCTCAGCCTTACCTCAAATAACAACCCCTCAGTCATCTTCATGGACCATTACTGGACTTGCTCCAGTATGTCCATGTTTGCCCAGAACTGGACCCAGCACTCCAGGTGCGGCCTCACCAGTGCTGAGCGGAGGAGAAGGATCACTTCCTTCAACCTGCTGGCACCGCTCTGCCTCATGCAGCCCAGGGCACCACTAGTAACCGGCCTCCAGCTGGGCTTCGTGCTGCTGAACACAGCTCTTTGAGCCCGGTAATTCAGACAGTTTTCAGTCCACCTCTCTGCCCATTCATCCAGTGATGTGCCAATCCTGTTGTACAACATATTTTTGAAAAATACCGCAAAATGATGCTTTATTGAGAAAGTCAGCTTTCTTAAGAAAGTTAATCATCATAATATAGATTCCTAGGGAATCTATATTATGATGATTAACATTTTAATGGACCAAAACCAATCTCTGACACAGCTAAAATAATCATGAGAGATCCAGTGTGACTTAATTTTAACTCAGCAGAACCGATGCAGTTACTTGTGTCTTTCTAGAATGCTTTCTTTGCATCCAAAAGGTAAGATGCTATCTTAAAAGCAAGGATACAATTTATTTTTTGCATGTAGCTCACAAGTGTAACTCTTGACTGGGACTGTTTAGCCTCTGTTGGATTAGAAAGCATTCATGTACGTATGTATGAACTGGGAAGCTGGTGCACAAGCTGTTGCTGAGAAGCATTTAATTCAACCTCTTAAAGGAGTTCTTTCTTTGAAGTGCTCTTGATACTGATGGAAGGCCTAGCACGTTTAATTATTGCTGTATTGCTGGATATAATGGACATTTCTGGGGCTTAAATCCTATACCTCCAGACCGAAATGGAAGTGCATCCTGCCATGAGACTGTGAGTGACTGAACCAACCTGAAAACATTCCTGGCTGTTTATTATCTGGATCGCCAAAACCAAACTGTAATTCTTTGACAAATAACTGTAACCAACAGGAAGAAAAAGATTATATATGAACTCTGGTTTATGTCTTTACTTATGCATTCATTTAGCATCATGATGCAAATATACGAATCACACTTCCCTGAAACATTAGATTTTCTAAGATTTCCCAACTTAGGCAAAACGCTTGAGATGATTGATTTTTCTAAAAAATTGAAAAAAATAAGATTTCTTTAACAGTACAAAGGATGCCTCTGCAGAATCAATCACAGAATCAGCAAACATCAGAATAAAGTCTCATTATTTTTTTTCTTTAAGAAAAAGGGAATAAGGAAGATCTGTCATCAATCCACCACGACGAGCAGAGTGCATTCAGAGAACTGAGTGCCCAGTTAGAGCAAGTTCAGCCTCCCTGAGGAGCACAACCCACAACTGAAAATAGAATGGATCTAGAATTGACTCACATACCCTCAAGATCCCAACTACCATAAACCAAATCACCGGCTACTGCTTGCTACCTGCTCTTGCACCATTGCTATTTTATAAAATATTTTCCATGTCAGGCCCAGCCATTTGCCATTTCAGAACCTCTCTTTTCTTTTTAGAAAGTGAAGTACTCCACAGCTGTTTGCTGTTCTGCACACTGCTTTAGCTTGCTAATGGTACACATAGAAGGAGACAAAATAACATCAACAAGAGGATTCAAGTTTTGGTTAACTGACAGCTTACCTGTAAAACATACCACTAATTTGGGATGCCAATACTCTGGGATAAAAGGCAGCTTGCTTATTAAAAATCTGCCACACATTCTGATGTCATCTTTTGCTTAATAATTAGTGGTTAGAAAGAGAACAAGTCTAGTGGTTCCCCATTTTTCACCCAATTTATAAGTAACATTAAAACACAGGCTACGTATTCCTTTTGGACACGTTGGTGTACTTTTGCATTTTTCTTAGAGCAAGTTCCACTTGTTAAGCCATGGTTTTATCCATGTGATAAAGCGACATCCTTGCTTGCTCTTTTGGCATTGCAAATTCTAAATTCAGTAAGAGTCAAGATGAGACATGAGATCAAACGGGAGGCTGTGTGATCTACAGAGCAAACTCCTCTCGGACGCCTGAAATTAAACACTCCATTACTCAGAGCGTTCCCACAAAAGCTTCCCGAGGCAGACGTGAAGAGCACTTTGCTGTTCAGTGCACTCTGCCTGTGCTCCAGCTTGGAGGGACAGGAGCCAGCCCGACACAGAGCCGGAGAGCCCAGCTGAGGGCAGAGCACGGGAGCTGGGATTCAGTGCTGTGTTATTGCAGGGACGCACGGCTCCTGCTGGGGACCTGGCTTGGCACTTGGGTGGAGATGAGACACCTCTGCCTGCAGAGCACTCTGCTGCCATTCCCCAGAGCATCTTCACTGCTGACAACAAAGCCTGCAGCAGCCCCTCCTCTTCCCCGCGCCCCCCCACCAAGTGCTGTGTTTTGGAGGATGACAGCACACTGCTGCTATCAATCATTCTCTTACAATGACTGGCTGAGATCTATACAAGGGAATTACACAAAAGAATGGTTGTAGGCTTTATAAAACTCAGGATATCTCCCTTGTCTCTGTCCCCAGTGTTCTTTGAAACGTTCCTTCCTTCCTTCTTTCCCTCCTTCCTACTTTAACAGAGGCACCCTTAAATATTTTCATCTTGATTAATCATTAAGGAGTGCCATTCTATCAAAAAACACAAATATCTTCACATTTGTATTTGGGATTCTAGCATCTAACACTGGAACAAACTGAGAGAGGGGTTTTGTGCACTTCTCCCTACTGCTGGAATCACTGGCCTTTCTCTCTCTGAGCACGTTCTCCTTTCCTGATGTTGGACAAGTTACTGCAGTCAAGCATATCCGGTATTAAAAAAATAATTTTGATACTTTTTTTCTGCATATAACTTCCTAAAATTTGGTCAAGATCTCACAAAACGCCCTTCAAATTTTCCTGCCCCTTTTTGGGAATCCAAGAGAGATATAAAAAGTATAACATTACGGGCTGTGGATGTAGAAAGATGCTGAGCATCCTGACTTTCAAGGAGCCTAGTAGAGTCTGCAAACGCTCCCCACTTCAATTTATCAGAATCCTAGACTCAGTTAACACTGATTTCAAACAAACAGTAGAGAATTAAGTCTTCATCTGTTACCAAAATATTGTGCTTATGTGGCTGAAGAGTAGATTTAAAGAAAGGAATTTAACAGTAATCATTTCCTTTTCTGATAAGCTGAATTCCGTCTCCTGTATCCACAGCAAAATGGAGAAATGTTTTCTGCATCAGATATTTCTCCTCAGATAAACATGAGGAGTCAATCCAAATAAATGCTTTGAGTTATTCAGTGATAGCAGGAAAAATACCTTTGACTGTAACATAAGGATTTTCTGTTCACTGTTATTCAGGTTGGTTTGCTGTTCTTTTAATTCCTGCCTGGCACAAATTATCTCCGTTTCCTTCTCAGAGATCAACTCATTTGCCTGTCTCTTCTCTTCAGCTGTATGATCTCATACACTAGAGGCTGCTTCTCATTAAAATAAATTTTTAAATAATGAAAAAGATTATTTTAATGGGAGCAAGTTTTTTTCTATTTTTTTTTGTTGTTGTTGAACAAAAAGGTCTTTTTTATCCCTATTTGATAAGCACACACTGACAAAATTACAAACATTTATGTAACAATTAACTAGGAAATTATATCTCATTTTACCCCACAGGTAGGTCAATTATTTCTTTAATCAAGTTATGCATATATTAAGTGTTATCTGTACCAAGGCTGGTACTAATTGAAATGATGCATGATTACTGCATAATTTAAAATCTCTTCAGATTGCAGAATTGGGTTTGGCCCAGCAAAGGACTTTGTTGTTGTTGTTGTTGTTATTTTACAGCCAAATTAATTGTGCTCTTTTAAATTCTGTATTTCATTTCTATTCATTTTGTCTTCCTACAGTTGTCTCTCTGCAGAATGCCTTTACCAGCGGCTGTCCCCAGTCAAGCCCATTCAATGGCCAGCAAGGACAAGTTAAGCAAGCCTAGTAACAATGCAGGCTACTGGTTCTGCTCCCATTTTATAGAATTAACATTTTTAAGGCACTACAAAGAAAGGACAATAACAAAAAACCCTGTACCAGCTTTTAAACTAAAATGAACATTACTTGCATGTTGATCGTCTGTAAATAAACTCAACCTCAGTACTTCAGACTGAAAAATACCGATGTTCATAACTATGATAACATTCAAGCTGAAACAATGATTGATTCCAATTTGGTGGAAACACAAGCATTTAAATGAGGTACTTTTCCTGAGAAAACCTCATGAATCTTTTCAAACAAGCTCAGTAAAATGTATTCAAAGATTTCTTTAGGCACCTTTCTAATAAGCAACTATGTAATTGCCCCCTTTTATTATCGAGACTGCTATGAATAAGCAGTACACCGTTTTACCACTTGATGGTGCCAAATGCTTTACACACTTAACCAAAGCTAAAAACACTTTAAAACCAGGTCACCTTTTGAAATACAGTTTAAGTTTAAGCCTGAATCGTATTTCATTTTCATAGGAAACATACATTTATCATTTGATATCATGGATATTTGAAGATTAGGTATTACCGTTCACCTGCTGTAACTTCAGCACTGAAAACTGTTCTAAACGTGTGTATCTGTGAGGGATTCATGTGGCTTCCCCCTCGCAAATCCCTACCCACTTGGTGTTTACACCCTGTAGGTAAGGACAACCAGGTGCGTACAGGTCCCTGATGTGCTCCTTTTGCTCATACACATCCCTGTCAGTGTGTCCTACCCCACAGTCACTTCCTTTCCAAAATCAACATCACGGCCTCACCATTCTCAAGACTCTCACTTATATTTGAGTACAGGATAAAATTAGCTTATCTGAGCAGGTTGACTCAGCAGTGGAATGAGATTGACTCTTCGTCCATGGCTTAGTATCACCATGAGCAGAGTTAGGCGAGAGCAAGCTCAAGAATTTTCAGGGGGCTCTTAGATTAGGTTAGCATGGTGTAATTGGTAGGATTGATTTGTTTTGGGACAGAGAGCAATACGAGGGCTTAGGGGCAATTCAGCATTAGAAGAGGAACAGTGTTGGTAATTAGAAAGGATGTGGGTCGGGATCCATGCTTAGGACTTAGGACTTGGGCATGGTGAAGAGCAATGATGGGGTGACAGAAGGAGCTTGTATTTACTTGTGTTAAGGAGGCTGGAGGCAGAATTTACAGGCAAGCTGACGTTCTGCTGTAGTGTGGCTGCTCTTTGGAGAAGTTACAGGAAGGAGACTGCCCAGGTGCTGCTTCTCCTAACCTTTTGCATATTGCACTTTTTAGGCCTTGGAGAAAAGGTGGCTTGCTCTGCTTCAGGATAGAATGAACGACATTATATGCCTTTAAAAAAATCACTGGAATGCTCCTAATCATCCCTCTAAGGGCTGACATGTGAGTTGCAGTAAGTATCCTGCACAGGTCTTCTTTTAAGCCCACAGAGAGTTTGTAGGCTGTATGCTTAACGAAGTCTGTAGATGCCTTCTGAGAGTATGGAATAATTCCCCAAAGACCTGGTGAATCTGACTGCGTGAAGTTTTATCATTCATCTCTTTGTTGTAGCATGCATGGGGCTCTTGTGCCTCAGAAAGACCACTGGGTCCATACCCTGCAGTGGAATCCATTCCTGCTCCCTGGAACATATGTCCAGCCTCCACCGACCTCCTGAGGCATCACCGGTGCTTGGTGTTTCTAGCCAAGGGAGGACAGATGCATGCTCCTGGTTCTTACAAAAGATGTTGAGCAACCGCATGCACAGTATGAGCATTTTGCCAGCCTTCAGCATGGAGTCAGGCAGGATGACATACGGATGCACGGGAACTCCAGAGCTGGAGAAGCAAAAGAGATTGCAGCCTGACGCCTTCTCAGACCAGGCCACACTGTCACCCTTCTGCCACAGCACCAGGGGAACAACCCAGTGGACAACCACCTCCTCCCTTTGCACACCAGCACACATGGCCTCGTTGGCTCCACTTTGTCTTCAGAGGCAGGGAATAAAATGCGCACCAAGGTAGATTTGTGAAGGGAAAATGTGAAAGTTATGCTGAGTGTGAGTGCAGAAGGGAAACAACATAAGGAGGGGAAGTGCAAAACGCACCTGTCTTGAGGACACCTTGAAGATATTAGGATGTTGTCTAGCTGCAATAGAGTTACACTGAGGTGCAGGCCTTGGTGTTGAGTGTGCACCACTCTGTGCACATGGGAAATTATCTACCAGTCCTGTGAAAGATGCCGTGTGACCTACTGCAATTTGGGAAGGGATTTAACTACGCTTTTTGATATCTGTGCTATGGTAGATGTGTCTCAGCCATGTGTCTGCAATCATATTTACTCCTGATTACCTTCTGATCAGGGTGGGATGTTGGTATCAGAAACCATGTTCAAAAATGCCAATACCGTGCATAACAAAGCATTCATTGGCACAGTTGTCTCGCTACTATTATGCACAGTGTCTATCTGCTACTTGTGTATTTTTAAACTGCTTCACAGAAGTGTAACCAAATCATATTAAACAGTCCCTGTCCTCAGCCACTGCCCCAACCCAAGAGCTTGAAGATACCAGCCTGTCAGAGCACAACTACCATCAAACTGCAAAATCACCCGGCTGGCTCCCCAGCTCCAACGTGCACACGAAGCACTTTTCAAGGCAGGTTTTTCTTGGAAAACACTTCTTGCTTCCAACTGCTCAGTTAGCTCCAGTTTTTCATCTGCTGTGCTGAAAGCAGCACATAGCATTGAAAAGCCCGACCTGAGGCTTTGCTACTCCGTCTTTTGTTTGAAAGAATGTTGCCATCTGTTCTGTGGAAGACCTCAACCCTTACTGCTTTCCTCCCAAATTCTCCCTTTTCGCACCCACCTGCTTCTCCGGGGTGGGATCCTTGGTCAGCATACATGCCTCAGCATAATTGCACGTACAGTTCAGTACAGCATTGGTGCCCACGCTGTTGCTTAAGCACACGTGTGAGAATTAACGTAACTATGTAGGAACCTAGTGCAATCAGATGAAGAGGACTAAAAAGAGTTCAATAATTAACAGGATTCAAATTACGTACATACATATGTAATATGTACATATGAACATATCCTTTAATATAATAATGAATACTGCGATATGTAATAATGCATATATATATGTAAGCTAGAGGGAAAAGCAATCTGCATATAAAAAATACACTATTTCATTATTTTACAATTTTACATAACCATCAAAGCAAAACAAATCGCTCAGTCTAAAAATTTGGCTATACATATATGTCCACAATGTCCATAAGCATGCTGGAAGTTTTTCCGATGAGTTAACTTCCTAATGTGGGTGGAGAAAACGACAAGCAGGGAATTTTCCTTCTGGAGAAAAATCTGCCCTTTAGTTCTAAGGCTGCAAAAGAAGTCGGAGGATAGGTAAAAGGGGAACATTTTGAATCATTTAACAAAACATTGGTTATCCCTGTAGGTAAGAGACAAGTAGGGTTTCAAAACTGGATGAATATAAAAGAATTGTGAATTACCAGATGAATTACAAGAGCTGTCAAAAAGAACTGTGAAGAACCCAAGCCCTTTGCCATGCAGGCATACATCAGTATTTTACTTATTGGTATTTAGAAGGAAGATTTTTTTTCCTGTTGCCAGATTATTTAGCATCTGCCCAGTGCATAGTTTCTTGCAGCTCTTTTGGAAGCAACAATTGAGCGGGCTCTTCACTGCTGGAGATGGTATTCTAAAATAGAAAGAATAACTCCTATAATCTATTAGGGCTGTTCTTCAGATTGTACTATTGAGGAGACAGGGTGTATATATAGGCTTATAAAGTGAAAAAAAAAATCTACACTTGAGGAAACATGGAGTAACAAATAACTTCATAAAAAAAAATGGTGTCAGAACTGATTTTTTTCTTTTTCTACAAGGGAAAAAAAAAAGCTAATCAAGAAGGAAACTGAAACAACCTCCTACCTCTAGTGTCTCGTCACTGTGTTAAACAGCCTGCCCAGTTCTCAATCTAGTACAGACTGACTAGGCTTCAGGAATGAGACCTTGGTGTTACAGCAGATATTTTCAAAGAACTTTCACATCCTTGTTAGCAGTCAAAAAAGCCAATCATACAAGAAGAATGATTAAGCCATTAAAAAATTCCCTATTTTCCCAGATATTCAGGACTATGTGCACGTCTTGTCTACCTTCTGCACTACACTACCCATCTCAAAAAAGACCTGACAGAAATGGAAAAGGAACAAAGAACAGCAACAAGGACAGTTGTTGGATTTGGAAGAACTTGGAAGAACTTGGAAGAATTTATGTTGTGTGAGCAGGCTGGGGCTCCTCATCTTGGAAAAGACAAGTTGGGCGAGGGAGGACGGGGAGAATTTTACATAAGGGTATATACAGCAGGGGCACAGAAGTCTCATGAGTGACATAGAGGCAGTGAGCAGGGGCTGATAGCTCCCTGTCTGTTCCCATACAACATATTATTGGCATCTAGCGTTAATTCCAAATTCCAAACAATCATGAGGACGTACTGATTCGAGTAACGTGTGATAAATTGTGACTAACGAAAATTTGCATTTGTTACAAAATGATTGAGAAATTTCATTTAAAAATACCTGTAAAGGCCGAGGCAATATGAAAATACCACTCCTCTTCCAGAAGACCCTGCAGCCTCCAAGAGTGCTTACCAAGTTCTTACACTACTCAAGCCATATGTTATCAGGCTCTGTCTGATCCAGCACAACTGTTCATACAAGCTCCGAAATGCAGAAGTTATTGATTCAGGTAGACTGTTGTGAGTGAGTAGGTAAGCCATTGCTTGGCTGAGCACTGGAGGATCAGAAACCAGCCTCGGACTGGCCGTTCCCATTCTGTTCTGCCCATGCTGTCCCAATGTCCACAGTCTGGTGTGAAATATTGATCACTTCCTATTAAAATGTAGAAAGGGACTGAAAATGTAGAAGAAAAATTACCTGTGAGTGACCAAGGACTGGAATCAAATATGTTGCCCTCCGGGAAGAAGATGACATTTATGATCAGAGGACAGATTCGTTTAGAGTCTAAGTGATCTGTCAAATTGCAGGGGGGGGAGAGGTCATGAAAAAATGTATTTGTTGATATTGAAAAAAATAATTATCATATACAATATCAATCCAGTTATTAAGTCATCCTCTTTCTTTCTGCAGAATATTTAAGCAACTTCTTTTTGCTTTAGTTCCAAATGGAAGCCACCAGCTTGAGATCATAATGCCCGTCAGGAAATACTTAGGGCGTTTTCTGGTGAAAGTTTCATTCATCTCTTTAACTAAGTGTTTCCAAGCAAGCAGTCAGTCATCTGCCTTATTGTCTCTCAGGTCAAACTAATAAATCTTCAAAAAATATTAAAAAAAAATCCATATGAAAATCTGCATTCAAACAGAAACTTGCATGCTCAGTGCCTGGTAGCATTCCACAGATTCAACATCAACTTGCTGTCACCTTCTTGCTGAAAGCAGTATGTCCAGACATGCTAAAACTATGAATTATGAGTATATAACATCGGTCTCAGCCTGTGTAGTACTTTCAGTAATGTTTCAGCTGAAGTAATTTTAACTAGTTAGATTGATAAAATGTGACATGTAAGCAAAGATCACTATTTGTAACAGTTATCTAAAAATAGAATTTTAGACATAACATCTGAACACATCAGTCTAAAAAACACTGGCTACCAAGGGAATTTCTAGAATAAATAATGGAGTGATACGTAATTTTTTTCTGATGTTTTAAGAACACTGGACCATATTCATCTGATCTTGACTCTTATACTTGTTTATTCCCAGGGGATGCCACATGGCTCCCAGCTAAGAGCCCTTCCTGGCTCCTACGAGTTGCTCTAGAAAGATCCTGGTTTTTCAGGGTGAGTAAGGATGGGACTTGTTTAGATTTCCAACCACTTGAACACATCTGGTGTGGCTCATCACGACTTAACACGTGGAGCAACTTTTGTTTGTACACACCATACCAAACGACATCAATGGATATCTGAGGCTTCTCAAGGTGCAGTATTTATGCCCTGGCTCTGTCTTAGAAATGTGTCCAGAGGCCAGAAGTGAACCAGGCAAAATATTCTGTTTGTGATGGACTAGGTCAAGTCTGCAGAGAGCCAGAGCCTCCGTGCTGAGGCAGTGACATATTGAGGACCGTGCGTGACATGGTATGTTGCCTCTGATAAAAATCTCTGCGGGGTCAACAGAGTCCTGTGGTGGTGGGTAAATACATCTTTCTTGTGCAGTTACACACGAAAAAGGGAGGTAATTCTAAACTTCAGCTATCTTTGAACTCTGCACAATAAAATGCAGAGCATGCATCTGGCTAAAATCTATTTTGAAAACATAATTATAGTCCATTATTTTGCAAAAATCTTTCGAAGATATATGCTTTTACCACCCATTTTTTTCAAGCAGTTCCTTCCCCTTTAAAATATGAGTTTGGGCAGCATTCTTCAAACAGATAAGGCTGACGCTAGGCTCCCAAGTACATGGCACCTTCTCAAAAATACCTCGCATCCATCAAATCCACTGAGGCTGGTCATATAGTGACCCTATCTCATTTCAGTGCATTTCTGAACAGTACTCCAGTGATTATGTCTACTCCAGTTTAGTTTTCTGTTCATGAGCAAAGAGCACAATATTCTTATTCAGTGAAATGGCTCCATTTTTTTCCTTTTCATTACATGCAAAACGTCTCATAAAAATGCCTTAATTTGATTTATAATAACGAATACGCTTGATGTGCTGTTCTTCTACTGGGTCATTTTTAACGTACGTTAACTCCTGCACAAATTCATTAAGTGCCTGGTTACAGAAAAGCGTGTCATACAATATTACTTAAACATGATGTAAACCACTAACACACAATAAATCTAATGTCAATCTCTGAACCCACTTGATCATTTCCTTTTTCTGGCACGGTGGGCTGTCAATAAAATAGGTGGGCACGAACATGAGAGATTTAGCAGAATGAAGTGCTTTGTCTCCTAAGGCTTCATATCTTTGCCAACATAACCAGACTGAATAAGAAAGCTTTTTCCATATATACAATGAAATATTAGGGTTTTGAAAGCAAACTCTTTACTGGTTTTAGTGTCCATCTAGGCAAGGAGACAGACTTTGGTGGACTGCATGGCTCCTGCTGAACCAAAATTTTGTGGATACTTGTCTACCAGGCCAAAACGACAGGCAAGGTTATAGTCAACTACTCATTCCACTACCACCAGGAGGGAAAGGAACGTGTGGGTAAGCACTTGCTTCTAGACTGGTATTCCAAAAAAGCAAATACAGGGATTTTTCCTAGATAAAGTAACTTTACTCCAGAACAGAATGGCCGTAAGAACCGTAACTATCACAGCATAACTGCTCTGTTTTAGCTAGGCTGGTCTATTGCTTTGTCCTGAGTTTAAAAGTCCCTAGTTTCTATCTCTGGCTGGTTCTTTTAATTAGAGCAAGGCCTTAACTGACCACAATTGGGGGAGATAGCTGAAAACTGCCTCTTTCGCCAATGTGGGAAAATTTGTTATGATAGTAGAAAAATAATTTTAAGAAAGTTGAATAATACATATTGGTAAGATTAATTGTAGCATTTAAGTTTACGACAACAGAAATACTCCAGGAGAAAAAATGGTGAAGGCAGACCCCTTAATACATTTGACATCACTTTTGGTATAGTCTTTACTTGCATATTTAATTATTACTTGCACACAATAGCTGTATACAGATGTTTACCTGTATGCTGATACAGAGCACAACATCATAGGTAACCCAAGTGCTCAGGTATCTTTGCAGATCAATGCCTTATTCATCCAGAAGTCCCTGCTTCTGACCTAAATAAAATGATACACTGAATGATGAAAACACACAGTTAAGCATAGCGGGAGAGCGATAACTTGAAACTGTTTTAACAGGTTCTTGGAATTTGACAGCATCTTTTTAAAACAGCTTCTTTCAATTCAGAAAAAAAAACAAAACACCACGATTCTGAAATATCGAAGGCAGAGCATTTACAGAATAAACCTAGTCAATGGAGTTATTTACAATGAATAAATTCAAACGACTGAGAAAAAGTTATCTGGAGATTTTGAATCATTTGTGCAGTTTCAGAAATGATCGATGGCTGAAGATCCATGGCTTTTTTAGTCTGCAAAACAGTGACGACTGAAAGTTAACTTTGTTAAGTAATTTCTCATTTGTTATATATATGTCACATTTTTTTAAACTTAAAACTAAAGAAAATCTAGTTTTATTTAATAAAAAATGGAAAGCAACAGAATTCATTAGCAGTTTCTCTTTGATATCCTTCTCTAGCAATTGTTTGGCTGGTGACACACACAGCACCACAAAGGAATTAGAAAATTCCAGTTCCGGGAAATTTTTGCTGGAGATTCTTGACATAGTCAGACTTGCTGCTTGAAGAAATAGTCTCCATAGCCAGGGAAGATCAGGTTTAAACTATCCGTAGCTTTCAACTTCTATTCCTAGCTCCAGAATTTATTCTGTGTTTGCCTATGTAACTCTTCTCCTCATCTTTATAAATTTTCATACCCCCTGCTTGTAGCAGTATCCAACACACAGCCGGCACACTTTCAATCATCTACTTACCAGTGCTGTGCTTTAATACTAAGGTTCAAAAAATGAAATCTCACACTGAAGTTAAAGGAAGGACTTTACATACGCACATGTGAAAATCTGCACTTTATTCTGGGATTCTACAGCAATGAGGCTTATAGCACCACATTGCATAGTGGCCTCAAGTAACGATGCTCAAAGATGTCAAGTTCCTATACAATTTTTGAAAATCAGTACCTGGGCAAGAGTGACTAAAGTAGAAGTGCTCCAGTTGGGAAAAAAGTGAAGCACCAGGTCACCATTACCTGGTGGGAGGCCGGCCAGCCCCGAAAATCGGTCTGGCAACCAGGACAGCTCTAGCAAATGATCAACTGGTACCTACATATTTCAGAAAAAGGCAGATTGTGTGCTACTTCTTGCTGAGCTACAGAGGAGGAGAAGGCATCAGACGACAATTTAGCGAACATAGGGCAGAACTGGAGCTATTTAATGGGAAGGAGTGTGCTCATATAGGATGCACTACGTGAAAACAGGTTATGGTGGAGGGGCACAGAAAATAAATCCACAAGAAACCAGACTTTGTTAATCTTCCTTTCCATGGAACAACTAATTTTAAACATTTTAAGCCTTAACAAACACAGGAACTGGCAGAAACAACGACTGGACTCTGCTTTTCATCAGTGAGTTCTGTTAAGGTTTTCAAGTACATCAATCTAACATTGATATCTCTAACCTAAAAAACAACATAAAATTCTCACCAGATGTGCCTTCACAACAGTCATTTTCCTTTCTTGCTAATCGTATGTTGTCATCTTTACAACTTCAAAGCATTTTCTTGGTTCTAATTTCACTTTTCAATATACATGTTCACATCTACAGCAATCTCACAGTTCCTTGTTCTTATCTTAAAGATAGCGGGTAATAATTATATAAAAAGGCAATTACTGAAATAAATACATACATTTCCACACTGGAATGTAGATAACTCAGTGCCAAAGAATGCCATGGAGATAAGCAAATTAGCAAAATAATAATAATAAAGAATATTGTACATGGACAAGAAACCAGGCAGCACTTAAAATTATTTTGCTGTAATTCTTTTGTTCTGTAATGTGACAAACCAGCAAGGAATGATTAATGCTATTAGTTTGCTGTTGTTATCTATCTATGCATATATAGGACATATTTATAATATATTATTACATTATAGTATATAAATTATTGTTACGTATTACATAGCTATTTTAAAAAATTAAGAGAGCAAAAGCTTTCACACCATAGTAATACAATCACGCATATGCACCATATACTGCATCATGTGAATGTATTCTTCTAAAATCCACGTGTTGCAGCTTAGGAGCTATTTTAGCTAACTTCACAGCAGACCGAGAAACTCTGTGCTGAAGGATGCCCTTTTTTTCATATCCACATAGTGCTCTGAAAAGATGACAGTCCGAAACACAATACCCGGTAATGCATTACCCTTTTGCCTATTGACAGGAGGAGGTTCCGCACCTTCTTCCAGCAGCAAGGCTGGGATGTGCAGGGCTCTGCTATGACTCGGCTGGACCCACCGCCCAGGGGGAGCAGGAGCCCTGCGCACACACACCGAGTCCAGGGCTCCGTCCACACACCCCACGCTTACCCCTCAAGCAGCTGGGGAAAACGGCAGCTCAGGACAGGTTGCCACAACCAAAGCAATCACTGCAGCTCACACTCAGCCGCCTTTTCCAGAGCACTCCTCATCCGCCGGGCTGTCAGCTGAAGGGATAGCTTTGGCAGAGACAGCTGCTCCATTTGTCCCCCATCAGGCTGACCGGGGATCCCCACGTGGGTTGGTTTCTACGAGGTACAATTCTGACAATCATGTTTAGTCCTTGAATGCTCATTTGTGGGAGAGGAAAAGTCAGCCTTTCTCCAGCTTGTCTCCTTTTTACTGCTACGTGAAAGATAACATCACTACGTTCATTTCTCAAGTGAAGACACAAAATAGCTAATTCAAGATTACAATAAATAAATAAACGATAGATAAATGGAGACTATATGTTGCCTGTAATCCAAGTAAACTGTTTTTTAAAATTAGCGTCATAAGAGGAGTGGTCTCATAAAGCACTTGCTGTAAAGGAGTTTGAGAAAAAGGCAACAGCAGACACTGAAGGTCCGAAACATTGAAGGTGTTATTGGAAAGCTCTGCTGAATTAACGTTTGTTTGATTTGGCAAAGGTTTTGCCACTGCCCCTCTATTATTAGCTTGGACTTGTCCATCACCTCATAAGAGTCAGATGAAATTAAGATGAAGCTGCATTTTTGAAATAATTTTTGATAAATAATAAACATACGGTCAAACTAAAGGTTAAATTAGACATTGTAAGTAAAGAAGTTAAAACCAAAACGGGTTGGGGGAAGTTGTGAGAGGCCAGGATGGCGGGTGGGTGCTGATTGGGCCCACACGCTGCATCCTCCTCGCAGTGCCCTCTCCCAGACAAACAACTTCTGCTCCACAGAGTCGTTCTGGTGCGATGCACCGACGACTTGAGCCTGCCATCGCTTTCAGTTGACAGGATACCAGCTAAGAGACCCTGCAGCTCAGCTGTTAAGCAGGAAGCACCAAGCACAGAACAGCTAGAGGCAACCACTTTGACCATGGGCTGGCCCCAGCAGAGAAGCCATTATCCTCGCCAGCTCCTCTGCACCCCAGGAAGCTGCCTGTCACAGGTATCATTGCTAAAACCCACCCTCAGCGAGGCTTCAGACTTGATGCCACCCCTCACTAACCAACGCATTCATACAGATTCCTAAAAAAAAAACAAAAACCAAAAACCAAACAACAAAAAAGAGCCCTCCAAAAAAGAGGCTAGGTGGAATTTAGGTTGAGGCAAGAACATTGCTCAGATCAGGCGGAACAAAATTAGGTGATGGTGAGAATAGCACACAACAAAGGGAACAGGTTTGCACTACTTCTCAACTTTGCAAATCCGAATCTTACCTATCAGCATCTCCACCACAGGAGAAGTGGGGTAGTGTCTTCTACAGCCAAATAGGATGGGAGAGGCCATCTTCCCCCATCCCCAATGGATCACTGCTGGGATCTACTATGACGTTCTCCCTACCTAGCAACCTTCAATAAAAAGAGGATGACCTAGAAATACTGGGATAGAATGATGCTTCAGGAGCCTGTCTCTGACAGTAATCAAAAATGGATGTCTGGGGAAGGATGCAAGATACAGCAAAAAAATACGCCCATCTACTACTGTCTAGGCCTCCGAACATTTTTGACTCGAAGACTTCCTGAGCCACATAGGGCATCTATACACCTGGTGCCTTGCCACAGATATCTCTACTGTAAAATGTTCTAATTTCCCTTCAGCCCTTGGCATCTACAATGTCCTTCAGCAGGAGATTCCACCAGTCTTTTCCTGTTTGCATAAAGATTCCCCCTTTTTTTTGGTAGAGCTCCCACTAGCCTCATTTGATGTTCCCTGGTCCATCATCTCTTCAGATAAAAGAATACTCGGTCTCTACTTTGTCTTTTCTGCATCATTCAAATATAGAGACCTTCGTCACAAACAAGATAACCATTACGTATCAGTCATACCATTCCCATGCTGAAGAGTCTTCCTCTATTTTGTTGTTTGTTGTCCAAAAAAACATTCATTTCATCATCGTTACTAGCTCTCATCTTTACCGTTCTGGGTAACTATCCATCATCATCATCATTTGTTACTCCATCGCTTACCTTTTTCTCTTCACATCATTTGCAAATACATTCAAGAGCAAAGTCCAAGCACGGATCTCTGCAGAGTTCGACTGGCTTCCTCCCTTCACTGCAAAAGGTATTTACTCCAACTGTTTTGTATCTTCCAGTCACACAATGTCCGCGTTGTCCATGTGAGATCCTCTGTCTTAGATCATGTCTACTTAGTTTCATTTGAGGCTATCGTAAGGAATTCCAACAAAGATTTCTAGAAATGCAAACAGACTATATAAACAAGGTGACTTGCTGACCTGACAAATAAACTTTGTGGTTGGTAAGGCAAGAAGACTCGTTTATAAAAGCCACACTGACTTCTCCAAAGCGTGACAGCTTTACCCACGTGGCTGCTAATTCTAATTCTGTTCTCATTAGCCAGTATTTCACATATCCCACCGTCCAACAGATTAGCGTCTCATTTTGTGGCTGAAGCCAAACTACTATGGAAACAAGAAATTCAAATATTCATTCATAAATTTTGGAATGTTAATTTTTTTAATTATTAATGGTTAAATGTAATTTCTTATAAGCAGAAACAAATGCATAAATGATTTAGGGAAAACACCTATCTTCATTTCCTATAATCACTATTTCAAGTACCTGCAAAAGCACATGTCAATGATCTGAAGGGAGGAACCTAAAGGTTGTGGTTATGTATCTGTAATCCCCATGGAGCACATTAGTGCTATTTACTCAGAGAAATACCACGTTTATAATCAAAGTCTGCTTTTCTGTGTTTCGTGAAAGAGTTTGAGATTGCAAGTGAGAAGTTCGCCTTTAACTTCAGTTTCAGCTTTAGGGATATCGATTTCTTTGGCCTCCTGACCGTTCTTCCACTGCTGCAGGCTGCACGCTAGAATTCCCACAGATAAGGAACCTCTGGTATGATGCCCTTGACATTTGGTTGCAAATCCTGACTGTTTTGGAGGGGGCTGGGGTGAGGGCTGAAAGGTTTGTCCTTGACCAGCGGCACCTAGCGCAGACCTCAAGATTTTGCTGCGTATTTCACCGCAGTGAACTGTTTTTCAGCGTTATTTCCTACGGAAAGGAACTGTAGGCGAGCGTGCTACCCTGTCTGCCTGTGCATGAACATGCAAATGCAACTTCACAATTAGGCATAGAATTTAAAAATCCCCAACACATCAGACAAAACATTCCATCAATATTGTCAGTTCACAAAGTATGGACACTGAAAACAGTTTCTTTCCAGAGAAAGAGGCACCTGGTTGAATTAACGGATTACATATTTCAAGTTTACAGCTAGAGACAGCCTTCTCTACAAACTGTCTTTGGAAGAGTTGGAGCTTCAGGAAGTAGTCTGACAAGGGAATGGGAAAATTGGATCCCAGCGTATTTTCCATTTTGTATTGGGTTATTTTAAGCTAACATTTTAACATTTCACGAGAAGGTAAAATTTTGTGTTGCATATTAGGATGCTTTTAAAACTGAAAGCAGTAGCCCAGAAATTACACCATATGGCAGGGAGTATTTTTAAATAAAAATATTCATCATAGTAAACTGGCTTTTTACATCTGGTTTAATTTTCAGTGTCAAAGCAGTTAAAGACTGAAGTGACTGTAATACAGTGTTTGTGAACACAAAGATTCTGAAGTTTAAATCATTCAGCAGGATTTTTTTTGGATTGCATAAGAATCATAAAAAAGATCACAGATTTAAAAGCAAGACTCCTTGAAGATGGTCAACTATCATGCATGCATGTAACTGTTTAAAGAAAAAGAGTTAAACATTCAGACAAGTTTTCTTTTTCAAAACTTTATTAGGTAGACTTTACTAGATGACATTGTAAAACCCCTTGTGTGCAAGTGAACGAATCCCACAATTCATTAAATCCACAACATCCCCCTATTTCTGCATATTGATTCTAAGACAGGTGGAGTGCATTCAAACGCTACTTTACATTCTTCCATTTCGTCATGGGGAAGCACTTTTTCAGTCTGTTGGTTAACAGGGGCTTGGGATATCAGTGTTAAGTGAAAGGAATGCCTTTAAAGGAAACGAAATACCGTAAGTTTTGACTTACGAACTTCACTCTCAATACAGACACCAGATTCATCGCAAAGTCTTTTAAATTAAACTGCCTACCATGAATGTGATTGTATTTAGCAAAGTGAAGCAGTACAGAGACATACCTACTACTGAATACTAGTGAGGTAACATTTTGAAAATAAAACTGTTAAAAAATTCACTTACTTTCAAAAGGTCCTGTCCAGCAGGACAAACATTGGCAGAACACCTTCCCTTGTATCCATGCATGTACATGTGCATATATAACCTGTGTCTATTATAGCTTTTTAAAGAACATGATTTTAGTTTTACATTCATCAGGACAAGGTTAAAAAAAATAATCAGGTATTACTATGATAGATTCAACAGAAAACTTCAGTGAACCGTCTCTAGGCCTCCTAAATTAAAAGGCACTCTGAAGAGGGTAGCAAGAAATAGTCCTTACAAAACATCGACACAAACTAAAGCAGCCACAAAGGTAGCACTCAACGGTGATTACTGGTATACATTTAAAATACCAACTTGAAGATGGATTCTTTGTAAAATATTGCCCAAGACTAACAAATATTTTTGTCAAGTTATTACAGCATGAAGACCATTGTTGCAAAACTATGCAGCAACAACAAAAAAAATAGTTATCAGCTAAACGCAAGAGAAAGATAATGGAAAAGCCTTATCAGCATTTTGGTTGTGCGCCTGCTGGTTGTAGGAGAAAAAAATGTCATTTAAGGAAGTAACTTTTAAAAATAAACAGTAACTCCTAAGATTGAAGAAGTATTTTGATATATGGTGCCTCCTATTCAATGGGTTATAGAATGACTTAGTAAACGCCTAAAAACTGGAGGTAATACTGAAATAGAAGTTATTAAGATATCTGTAAGAGGGATAATTCTCTTATAATTTATTGCAGTATGTCTCTAAATCAAATTCCCTATCACCAAAAACTTCAGGCATGCAAGCTGAATCCTGATTAAACACTCATGTGTGATGCTTCAGGAAAAAAAATAACGCTGCAAGTGACAGTTATTACTAATTAAGAACTCGGGGCGGGGGGGGAGCAGAGAGGAAGCCTTTCCTACAGTTCTGAAAATATATAACTTCAATATTTTTATATATAACTTTATATAACTTCAGTATTTTTTAAAAGATCGTTTCTAACAGAAGTTCATCTAATTCAAGATAATTTTAGACAAGTAGCTTATTTTTGGCACCTGACTTTCAATAGATGGACAAAAGTGGGAGCAATATTAGTAAGAAAAAACAGGTCCTTCGGAAAATCTATTTCAGAAAAGGTAAGATTTCTGCTGTCTTCTGGGAAAGGAAGTAATCCCAGAAAAAGAAATAAACCCTACAGTATCCATTTTGAAGCTATCTGAAGAGGGTAAAATGAATACTAGTTTTTCAGATCATACCTCCGACCATGCAATGAAGGGCTGGGCAGAGATCCCAGAGCTGCTCCACCAAGCTTGTTTGACGCCCCCCCCCCCCGAGGAATTACCAATTTATATTAATAAGATATGTTAGTTCAAGTTGGATTGCACTGAAGTGCTGTTAAACTGCTCTAAGTCCCAACCTAGCTAGAGCGCACCTCTGTGCACCACGGTCCTCAGGGCTTCCGTCTTCACACATTAGTGCCAACAGGGCCCATTTGAGCCCTGGAGTTTGAGGGTACACACACCACTGGCTGGCGTCTAACCTAACTTCAGCTGAATTCTCTTCTCCAAAAAGTTGCATTGCTTTAAGTGGTTTCAAACTCCTAGGTGGTTATGCTGGAAGACCAAACCCATTCTGACAACACATATAAGATACATTTCTGCAGAAGTCTGAAAGAAGAGATGGGAAGAGGAGTGAACAGCTAGTTAAAAAAAAAACCAAACCCTCAGAAATGGGATCATCAGAATTAAAATAGGCATGCCAGATTATTTTTATAATTTGCAAAAACATAACTTCTTCACTAACGTAACATTTTTCAACTTTCTGAGCAAACCGGTATTGGTTACTTCGGCTTAACATGTCTGTCTGTAGGAGTCCACGTAACAGAAATCCCCATATTGCTCTATGGAGGAGAATGAACACCTTTCATTTGTTTCAAGCAATAAGGCACTTACACATTTAAAATTTCTCATAATACAAAACACACTGAATACCGGAATTCAAGCATTGATTACACTGGTATTGCCTACCTCCAGTTTTTATAACTTCTTAGTCACCAAATATACTACAGAAAGTTCTAATCACTGATGCATCTAGTTTGAATATAGCTCCAACGTGGAGTTAGAAATTGCTTTTTTAATGAATCCACAGTGTTTTGGCCAGCACTTTAGTTGTGCCAAAAGCCTGTATACTAAAAAGGATGTGATCTGTCATCTCACTACCCTCACCTCCTGCCACTCAAATTAACCCTATTTTAAAAGGAATTCTTTACCTTAAAATATGTAAAAGAAAAGAAATGGGGTCAGGGGAAGATTTCTCACTGAACTGTCATGGAATTAAAATAAAGTTCAGCTTGGACAACCTCCTCAGAAACAGAGATCACGTTTTCTTTTTCAAAGCACCTATTATCCTCATCTCTGCCATAGTCTAAAGAATTAACAAATACCTTAAAAAGTTATCTGGACTCAGATGGTTAGTTATGTAACAAAGACTGTGCTGTTTAATCATATTTTAAAAAATGCAAAATTAAAAGCCCTGAAGAAAAAACAGATTTCAGCATTTTGCATTTAAGTAATTTAAATACAACAGAATTAATCTTTTGCTGGTGTAGCTCAGCAAAGCATTACTGAAATGACTTCTTATGAGATCACATTTTCTAGGTCCAATTTCATCTTCAGTCATTTTCACAAGTCATTTTGAAATTATGAAATGTGGAAGGAAAAGAAGAAATAAAGTGTATAACAAATGGAAATATGGTAAACATTTTATTATAAGATCGTAAACATAGTGAAATGTAAATCTACCCCTGTCCTTGCCATTTCTGGACACGAAGCAGCAGAATGCAAATGTGCTATGAAGAACTCTTAAGAGTGCATTTTTATACAAAGAGATCATCCATGACTAAAGACTGAATCCATCTGCTTACCCAGAACTTGCATAAGGCATGGAAGTGTTTCTTGACTGCATCAGCACTTTTATAGGACAGGTTTAAAATATCTGAACAGCTTGGTTGGATTCTGTAAGTAGGTTTTCCTCCTAAAAGAGGTAAATGTGGCATCGTATGAGTAGCATGATGCTCAGTGACAGCAGGTTAAAATTTCAACAATACTGTTTTCATTCTGACAAGTTTTCAACAAGATAAACACTGAATGGGGTTACCGTGCAACTGTGTTTAAGCAGGTATGTGCAAAATCCATGCTTATTGTAAAAATATAAAATATTTTTACACAATAAATTTCTCTTCTGACTCTGATCCATCCAAAACACTTCAGACTAATTTTTCAAGTTTTGATAAACCAAACAAGCTCCAAAAAGGCTTTCTTTTGCACAATACACCTTTTTTTTAATAAAATAATTGCTATTATAACTACTCCTTTTTTTTAAAAAGAACATATATTTGGAAATAAACAGCTGGAATTATGCTGAGAAATCTGTGTGTTTCTTTTTTACTAGGGAGTAAATAATTAAAGCTTATTACACATTTTTACCTTTGAAATCAGAGCATGTACCTGAAGATCAGTTTTCATTTCCCTACCTTATGGTATTTCACCATCAGGCTCAGAGGAGCATCAGTGATTAATTGTCTAATATAAGCAATGGAGAGGGAACGTATAGATCCTGAGCCCTTCTGCACAGAATGATAAGGAAGAACCAGCCAGGAAGGGACAGTCCTGTGTAACTGCAACAAGCTGCACTTGTTACTTTTATTAAGAAAGAAATTCGGGGATGTTGTGTTATAGCTTGAGCAGTACTTAAATGAAAACACTGCTTGTCCTGCAGTTGAATCAAGGCTCAGCTGGTCTTCACATAACAGTAGCAAGACAAGCCACCAAATGTATCAGCAACATAACTTTTTAAATACCGTGTGCCCTCTTTTTCAAGTTTATGTAAGTCCAGAAAATATTGAACAGCTGTAATTCCCATTCTTACACTGTGCTACACTGTTACACTGAAGAAAGCAGAATTTTAAGATATGTTATTTAACACTGCCTAAGGATGTTCTTTCTAACTTTATTGGTGACTCAAAGCACTGAGAAGGTCTCTTTATTATATTCAAAGCTAGTATTCCTTCCCCTGACAATTTGCTCTAATAAGAATGTTGTTTGGATATTCTTCCCTACTCCCCGGCCTCTCCTGCACTCATTAAACAGCACCAGTATCACCCTGCGAGTGAGAGGACCAGCTCCATAGTAGTTTGCACTTCTTCAGAAGCGAACCAGATTTTCAAGTTGCTGCACACTGGCTCTCAACACGCTTCCACATATATTTATCAAAGTATCTGGGGCCAAACTCCATGTTGGCATAAAAACGGGTACAACTTCTCTGGTTTAATGGGGCTATGGCTGATGTCAGGAATGGAGCTGGCCCACTGCAACTATAATGCTGCAAAATTAAATTAAGATATTATCTCTGCCATAATTTCCTCAGGTAGGATTCTTTCCATCAGCAAAATCAGAGATCTAATATATATTGTAAGAGTAACAGTAATCCATGGTTCTGATCCACAACTTGGACCTACCCAATTATAATACCAAGCATTATGAATGATGCAAGCCTTGCTCAAGAAATGAAACCCCACAACTAAATTTTGAAAAACTCAAGAGTAGATGTCAAACTATATGGCCATTGAATATGAAACAGTTTGTCAGACCTAACCAGCAAGAGAAATCATTCTATCACTGGAGAAAATTTGTATCCTCTGACAGAATTACTGCCCTACCTACAGACCATTTAACATCTCACGAGCTACGTCAGTCTTTGGAAAAGCAGAAAGCCCCTTGGCTAAAAAGAATACCTGATAGTGATCCAAAACATCTTCTAGTCAAATTGGCAATAGTCCCTGCAAATTAATATTTTTAATAAAGCAAAACTTCACGCTGATCAAACTTCAGAACCAATAAACAGATGTAAATAAAAAAAACCCAAACCCTAACACACCAGGAAGAGTTATGAAGTCAGCATTAGTACAATCAAAATCCTTCCTTCCTTACACATTCGCACTGCCCCAAAGGAAGATAACAGATCACTCAAAGTGCACTGTATTTTAATGACATCTGAAAGATATGAATATGCTGTTTGTTATAGAGGAGGTGAGAACTGAAGACTAGCAGATTTATTTGTATGGAACTAAAACCGATGGGTCAACTACAGCTAAGGCTACTCAGAATTGTATCTTGCTTATATTCTTACTTGGTTTCTTCTTCTCACTGGCTAATAGATTGACACAAGGAAAAGCACAACTATTTTCCAGTTGAAGCTCCTGGATAAGCTCTGCAAATACACCTAACGATGCTCTGAAAGCAGACTCATCCTGCCACTCACATGCTTGAGCAGCCCTGAAACTTGACCCAATTAATGAAATACAACTAATTACTCTTAGTGGAGAAAGGGAAAGCAGCTCCCCGGGCCTCCCCAGCGGGCGCAGGACGGGGCACACACAGCGCAGCGCTGCTGGGAGGGTGCCTGCAAGGAGACCTGAGCACCTGGGCAAATCCACTGCCAGGCAAGCCGGAAATAGAAAGCTAATGTAGAATGGATTTAAGCATTTCCTAGTCTGAATACAGGTATCGCTAAGGAACAGCTTTGCACAAGGATAAATAATCTTAAATATTAAATGTGGTGAAAGCAATCCTGATAATCAGCATACAGTAGCATGAAATCTGCCTTGGCAGGTTAATTCAGCTGCCTGATGAAGTCTTCTGGTAATAAAGATGGACTAGAACCGTCTGATGGTTTCTTTAGAACACAGTTACAAAAAACAAAACACATTTACATAATGAAAGAAAAACAACCTTGAATTTCCTTAAAACAAAGTTCATTCCACTTCTTTCAAACTGAAAAATTAACTCTTGTAAAACAAATGACTTCGATGTATGTAAGATTTCCTATGATATGAGAAGAGCTGTTTAAAAGCTAACATTTCATTGAATGAAGTTTTGTACCAAACTTCTTTTCATATTTCAGTTGGTTATGTTACATAATATTGATGAAAAACTGTATTCAAGTGGGAATATTTTTATATGGATGGAAAAAGACTTCCATACCCCTACTCTGCCTGGCTCTTGAAAATTTTTCCTGTTCTACAGAAAAGCAAAAGCAAGTATTATTGTCATTCCCTTTTTTTCCCCCCCCTTACAGAGAAAGCAAGATTAGACTCACTTGTCTGTACAAGGTCAAAGATGCCTTGTTTTGCTATGTGTAGAAAATGAAGAACCATTTCCCTTTGATTTAATCTGTTCCGATATAACCAAAATGGCCTAGATGAAATGATAATGTCGGAGTTGAGATGTGTGTTCCTTTCCTCCACCCACAATGACATGCTTTCTGAATATAAATAAGTGCAGATCTATTATCTTCCCTTTTATGCTCTTTATTCTAGCACCTTAATTTCAGATCTTACTGAACTCCCATCAGAAACTGAAAATGGCAAACATGGCAGAGTGAAAACAGCTACAAAGACTGTAAGAATATCCCACATATTTAGAAAGAACCAGGAAAAGAAAGGAAATTAATCCACTGTATAGTTAATTACAGATAATCTCAAGTACTAAAATATTCTCAAGTGGAATAGTTTGACACCATATTACAGACTGCATTGCAAACCCAGATCGCTCTCTCTCTCTGAGGTCTGAAGGTTTTTCTAAATAATACAAAAATATCTTCATTATTTGACAATTAAAGAAAGGAATAAAAATCCCTGAGTAAGCCAAAAAGACAACTGATATGTACAGCCTCAGAAAACACACTCAAAAACTAGACCGATTTTAAGGCAGCTTCCAACCTCTGACAGAACACAAATAGAAAACTGATGTGTCACAGAAGAAATCTAATTAACAGGTGGATTTGCATTGATAATAGGCTTTGAACTTTACTTCTAAATGTCATTGTTTCCCTGCTTAATTTGCAAATCTTAGAAAGGTACTCTTTCTACTGTTACGACGACAGGGCCAACATGCCCTTAAATTCAAATGGAAATATTAAGTACTTGTTGACTACTATGGTGTGCTTGTACACACTGTTTCAACAAGAAAAAAAAAACCCCAAGAAAACAAAACCAGAAGCTGACAGAAAATAAGCATACTAGCCAACTATGGTAAGTTGATATTTCTGTTTCCAGGTAAACAAAATTCAGCAGTTTCTTCCACTGAGGTTTTGAAGTCAAAGCAAAGTATCTTGTAACAACAGTATTACGCTGATGGGTGGAATACTATTTACTTAAAAATTACAACTAGATTTAGACTTAGTAACAATTTTCAAAGAACGTGGTGCAAAGTACATCCTCTCAAATCATATGCTATTTGTGGGCCTAAATTCTGAAGTCTGTAGACTCTCTAGGACGTTGCCCATCTCCCTACTTCCCCCTCTCCCCATATATATATATATTTATACACACACACACACACATATGTATCTTCAAACACACGTACTGGAAAAAAAAAGTACCTTCACAGTACAAATTCAATCTTCTTCTCTTTAAGATCAGCTTGTATTTTTAAAGTATAAAGTAGATATTTCTCTTATTCAGTTCCTTTCTTTATTGTTTCAGTGTTCTGCTTACACAAATTTATTTTATTATCTTTTTTCTTTTAAGTTATATTTGTACGATAAATTTGGATTATAACTAAAAGTGAAAAAATTCTCAGTAGCTGATTCCTAACGCTGAATTACATTGCTGTTGTGGCGATGCGCTGAGAAAGAGGTCTGGTGGCAAACAGTGGTACTCTGAAGTTAGGAAAAAAGAGCAAGGATCGCTATTCTCTTCAGATCATCTCAGGAGGACAAACACTGGAAGCAGAGAATAAGAATGAAATGGTCTCATAAGAATTCACGACCCCTCCCCTTACCCAAAATCCACAGATTTTCCTCGTGAGACATCAGCGGATGCTCTAAGACTTATATAGCTGAACGAACAAACAAAACGTGCTTTTTAGGTTATAAAATTTCATCAAGTCAATCTTCACACAACTAGTGTGTAGCATGTGTATTATATGCCAAGTCCGAACAGAAAGGCAGGTTTCCAACTTCCCTGCAAACACATTTCCTTGTACGTTCTGCATCACACTTCAGGGACATCTTGGGACAGAACAGGCCACTGACACTTCCTTGTTAACTAAACCCTTTGAATTTTTTCTGTACTGGGAGAGTTTTAAAATGCTGTACTCTCTAACAAATCTGTCACCCCCCCAGTCAATATTAACAGACTGTCATAACTTAAATACTAAAGTGAAACCCATCAGCATATCTCTAAGTATCACGGAGCTTCAGTACTAAGGCTATTTCCCTCTGAGGCACTGCAGTTTGGCGGTGGCAATCTATACTCTTGCCCACTAGCAGGAGGACTCAGAAGATAACCAGCTGTCGTGCTCTCTGGCATGTGACGGGGTTTTGGTATGCTGAACAGAATGCTGTGTGATGGAAGTTATTTACAGAAGTAGTTTTTAATACCAAAAGTAGTATGCTCAGTATACAGTAAGAGTCCAAACACTTCTAAGCATTTCCCCCGTAAAGGCCGACGCTGAAGTTAAACGGAGCACATGTTAGCAGTTAAATGCTTTCTTCACAGGCCAAATCGGTAGTAGAGTTCTGGCTACAATACAGACTTTGATTGTCTAGTTCAGAAACTTAGACTCAAAAAAACCCCTCCAAAGTAATAATAATAAAAAAAAAAACCAAACCCCAAAACATTTAAAAAGCAGCAGTCAGGGGGCCCATCTTGTTCGGAGTGCACCAGAGCAAAGAGGCTTTCTGGTCTGCAGTAGTGTTTTCGGCTGAGGGAAGATGGCAGGAGATCCCCCCCCCTTCTTCTTCCAGGGCGGTGGCTTTGATGCTGTTACCAGCACTGTATTGCTCTGTTGCACAAAGCGCGGATAGCCCTTGAAGGACCAGCTCAGTTCAGGCGAATAAGGTCCATCCTTACCAGGGCATACCTGTCCGTGACCTTTTCCTCTGCTTTTTACAAAGGCAATAGATAGGAAACACAAATAAACCTGCCAAAAGAGAAAAGTAAGAAGAAAACAATAATTAAATGCCATCCTTTGTGCATGCATTGTGTTCTTTCAAGGTACGTAGAGGATTTAAATGCAGCTTTCCATGTCTCAAGAGGATTTGGACAAGCAGAAAAAAATACTAGTCTGCAACAGTCTCTTCGGTAATGTGTTAAGCTACACTTTCTGTCTACTTTACAACAAATGCCCACTCACCCTACTCCTACTCATTAATTTGTCTCTGACAAATTAATTCCTGCACCATACTGTTGTGTAAGATACAAACTTAAACTTTTGGCAATCGTTAGATCTAAATTCAAGGCTGATTTAACAAAACTAGTTCTCAACCAGTTTCACAGGCAATGGAGGCAGCATGTTATAGCTTTACTTTTTTCTTTTTTAAAGTAGTATTTATTTTTACAAACATCCTTATCTACTGTGAAGTAATACCAAATGTTTATCCTTGCCTGGGAAGGGAACTATTTATTCTTAAAAGTCTTTTGAGGGAAAGGAAGCCGTGAAAGGAAAAATAAATAAATCAGATTTATTCGAGTGAAAAATAGCTTGTCATGAGGTACTCTTTCAAACCCAAATAAGAAGCATCCGCTCCCTTCTCTTGCAATCAGCTGACTGAAAACGGTGAAAGACTTCTTTTTCAGACACAACTACAGTAATAACATATAACAAAAGACTGCTACACTCACCAGGGTCCTGGCTTTGCTCAACAGCCTTGTAAATGGTGTAAAATAGTTCTTAGCTATGATAGTGAGATGACTTTAATAGTTGTGTTGGCAGTAAATATTGCTGTATTTACCCAAAACTTTCCCATAAATAATCAATGTTTTTGGAACTGCTCATAGACCTCTTCTTGATTGTATCTTACCTGGCCATACCTAGCACGGGACTTCAGTGGCTCACTGGGTATTATTACTATTACTGCTATTGTATTACTGCAAAACGCTCTTAGTTTCGAATGTAAGCAAAAGAGTGGAGTTTTTCCATCATAAATCATACCAGGTTGCTAAGAAAAAATAAGCTTTACTGACATTAAGAAGTCTTTATTGCCTATATTTTTGGCATAAAAATGCCACTAAAAAGAATATAGATATCTTCAGTGAATCCAACTCAGAATATTGATACAGAAAAAAAAAATGTATTCTTAGCCTAAATACTTAAATTAATAGCAATATTCCTTATTTAGACAGATGTAGTCTAGAAAAGCTGTAATGGTATTTTGGTTATGTACAATATTATTAATGTAACTATCCTGATAGATTTTGGCTTTACTGTATCAAAATAAAGGTGCCACACACCAACATGCCTCAGGGCTGCGCACACACTGCAAATTTTCAACACAGTAAGTAGTTTGGTGAAGAGTTGTGAAGTAGCATGATCCCCGACTGACATATTACTGCCAACATAAATAGTGGATATGCACTTATATGAGTAAAATTATATATTTATAGTTACGGCTTATTTCATTTCTGTGGGAGCATTCAGTTCAGCCAGGCAAAGAGCAGATTTGCTAGAACAACTGCATCCACATTAATACCACTACATTAACAGAGTTTTGATACTCTATCAAATGAGTTCACAGTACCGGTTTTTGTGATGGAATCCAATTTGTCAGCCTACGCGCTGAATCAGATTTTGAGACTGACTCATCCCAATTTGCCACTTTATTGTTGGTGTTTTGCATCTTCAAGCTGGAGGGCTCTTGGGACTATGGCTAGTGCCCCAAAAATCTTGCCATGCACATGACCAAGAACTTAAAACTGTGATCCACGGGGGGGATTAAAGGGAAGGTCTAAGTCAGCCTGTCCCCAGCACTATGTTAAGTTACGCTGGCCTTTTTACTAGTTTATCTATACTAGTTAAAGATTTTGGTTCAGAAAAGCCTTAACAACCAAATAATTGGGAAAAAAAAATAAAGCTAATTAGCATAAAATGCAAGTAAGAAAAATATTCTAAAGACTTTTTTTTTTTTTTTTTTTAGAAAAAAGTCATGTGCTTTATACTAAAACGGTATCTACGAAATTTGTACTTTGTGTCCATCACTTCAAGATGAAAATACTGAGGTGTCATACTGGAAGTCACTGCAAAATCAGAATCAGGCTCATTTACATACAGAACTCTTACCTATTACAACAGCTATGGCTCCCAGTGCCAGTCCCAGAACCAGTATTAGGGGTGTAATGAGTAGTTTTCCAGCTGAAATGCAAAATGCATTAAACAATTTAAAGTTGGCATTTTATTTTTCCCTTTCCAACCATCCATAAATATTTCAATATCGGACTCCCAAAAGCTGGTGGGTTTTTTTGGTTTTCTTTTTTTTTGTTTTTTTTTTTTTTTTGTTTGTTTGTTTGTTTTTTTTTTAAATACTTTACCAGGATTGTTATTTGCATGTTCATCCTACAAAGCCAGCTAGGAGCTATCGCCACTCAGCCAGCTCCCTGCACACACTTCTCTCTGCCCTCTTCACCCACCCCAATTCTCCGAGCACAGCTCATTTTGTACATTAACAGTTAGCTTGCATTCCCTTCTGTTTCCATTCTGAAATCCCTCCGGCATCGAAAGGAATGTGATAGCTATAAGACTACTATCATTTGGCTTCTCCGGAATCCTACTGTACAGCAACCACCCTGGAAAGCTGCCAAGCAAACCAGTGTCTTGGAGAGTTTAGGTTAGCTCAAGGAGATGAGACCATCACCTCTAAATACGCTTCTGCTTGCTTTAAAAGGCTAGGGTGAAGTCCTCGTGTACAGTTGCGATTTCAGTCTAAATCAAACCACAGCCAAGTCTATTTTGGATCAACATTTAAAAGAATACGTTGCTGCTCTCACATGAGTAAGGCAGCAAGGCCGTGCAGCACTGTCTAGAGCGTAAGACACTAAGAACAAATAAAACGTGCTCACATTCTTTACTTCCGATGAGTTTATCATATGTAGAAGTGCACAGAAGGAAGGCAGGGCTCCTTTTGAAACACTTAAGCTGAAACTCAACTTTTAATCTAAGTTATCTGTTTTGCATTACGTGCTTTCAACTAAATGGCAGAACCTCCCTGGCTGCGTTGGCTGAGCGGCCGGGTCAAAGACGTCACTTACCTCAGCTGTTTGAAAATGCAGCAGGGCAGGCATTTTTACTGATCCACCAGCAGTTTGATCAGGGATTTGAAATTAAGCAATTCTCTAAGTTAAGCATGGGTTTGAAAAATCACCTCTAGAAAGGGAGGAAAAGTGAGTTTGTTACCTCCCTCTTCCCTGCCCTTCCCTCTCTCAAGTCACTTGTATCAGATTTCAGTAAATGGATTACTTCATTCAATAATGATGCAAACCTCTCCATAACCTGAGCCACTAATTTGGGCAGCCTGAAGGAAAAATGAGATATTTTGGAAATATTTACAGCAGCTAAATGAATTGGTCCTTTTTATGCTCTGTTTTGATAGCTTTTAAATTTCATAGGAGTGCTGTGGGTGGGAAAGATTAATTCCTAGAAGAAAAAAATTGGCAAATATTATTGGTATTACTCTAGTTGCTAGGCATCCTAATGGTAAACCTTCTTGGGACTCCACTGCACTGCATTCTGTACACACAGAGCTTGTCGAATAAATTATTCAAGTGTAGACAGGAGAAGGAATGTAGAATGATGGAAAAACCTCAAGAAAACCTCAAAAAATAAGTGATTAAAAACATATACAAAATTACCAGAGCCTTTAACAATTTCGAAGTAAAGCTTTTAAAATATCGTTTTAAGGTATGAACTCTCTACTTTATTAATCGCTATCTAATCAGAAAGTTAGAAAATTATGACGTTTGGTACCAAAATTATTAAAAACCTTAAAACACTGAACTGGTGACTAAGTACACAGAAACAGGGTCTGCAGAAAGGGCTAAGCTCACTTTTGACTGGAGTAATGTCTTTGCAGACAAAAAGAATGGTTTCTAAGCTAATTCAGTTTAAGAACTTGTTTACTTACATTTGACTAACTCAGAGCTGAAATAAAGCATGAGTGTCTTTTTCCTTCTGCCTGTGAATATGAAGCTATGAGTACTGTATAGTTCCAAGATCTTATAGGATAAAATGACCTTTCATTGTCATGGGACAATAACTTCCTTTGGTTATCAATGCATTCTTTCTAAAGACTAAACCTTAAAAACAAAACAAAATACATTTTCTCCTTATATATCTACCACCTTTAAATCCTTTATCTTTCTTTACCTTTGTAAACTAAAATTAAGGAACAAGTTAACACAAGGCGCACAAGACTTGCACAAGTGACCATCAGGTAACTTGTACCAACAGCAGCAATCACTGCAAAGCAGCAGATATGTACCTTCTACTCCAGTCATTTTTATCAGCATTGTATGAAACAATTGTAAATGCTCCATTTTACATGTCTGAATTGAACATTACTTTAGATCCAATTCCAGTCTGACACACATCGTTTGTCAGAGCATGAAGGATTATGAGGCTCTCAATCATAGAGGGAATGGTGATACACCAAGAAATGCTGCTGAGATCAAGGACGTTTAGTGCAGGCACTAAACTTCCCAAAGATCCACTGTTTGTTAGCCCCGAGACTGCTAGCAGAGAGAGAAAATGTAAAACAAAACTTGCCCTAGAGCTGAATAAAATCTCATGTCATTAGTCCTTGCGTCATGTGGTGAACTCCGCAATAGGTTATGATAGCCAGTCTAGTCACGTTCAAAGCTGGCTTTTAAAGATAACTTAAAAAGAAATGGTTGCAAATGGAACAAGCCTAAAAGGGAACCTTTTTAAAATTCTACTGAAATTAATGGTAAACAGTTTCTTTACTGAGTTACTCAGCATGAAGATTTAGACATCTGTGGCTATGTAATAACTGTATTTGCAGGTGTCTCAGAGGGGTTGCACTGCTTGCGATATAGAGAATGATGTTTTTCTGCAAAATGAGGAAACGTTTAGAGAAACATGAGGGAATATTTTCCCTTTGCATAACTTTGGGTTTGGTCATGGGTTTTAGGGTAATATATACAAAACCACATAAATCCTTAGAGAATTCTTTGCCATGTAAAAAATTAATATACTAGCTTTAGAAAACAAATTTAATCAGTAGCATATGAGAAATAAAAAGTTTTGTCTTCCAAGTCATTATATGTTTAAGCAACAGAGCCACTAAAAGTATCTACTTACAAATCAAAACAGTTATATCTATGTAGATTTAAGTTCTAATCCAAGATTGCATCTGTTTTTAAAGACTCCTACTAAGTGTATATCGGAGACTTTTTACAAATCAGACTGACTTAAATCCTAAAGTTGCTAATGAAGGTTGGATCCTAGAAATGCATGCTTCCTTCTGCAGTGCTCAAAGCCATGCACACAAAATGAATCTTGCACTCTGTCTTGGGACAGGAGTGCACATCAGTCCGATCTGAAAACAGACTTTCAGAAGCCTATTTGTAATGCTGTTTACTTTGCAAAAAAACTTCATTTGCTTTAATAGCATCATTACATGTTGTGTCCTGTTACATATCCATGAAGTAACTGGCAATTGACTTTGAATATAATTCACCCAACTGAATTCAAGTGGTACTTAAGTGGCATCTTAAGTACATTTAAGACAGCTGAACATGTTTTTCCTTTCCGTGCAATTCATCACTAACTCCAGTTACAACCAAACATCCTGCTTTCAATAACTTAGCCAAATAATTGCTAGGGGAATGAAATTTTTAAGTCCACTGGGACTGAAGGATAAAAGCCATTTCACCTTACCGTACTGGTCACAGACTAAGTTTCTCTAAAAAATGGGCTGGCTAAAGAAGGGAGAGAAGTTTTCAATTCAGAGGCCACTTCTGTTCCCAGTTTATTTTCTTCTCCCTGTGGTTTCTATTACCTTTACAAAACCATTGATTTATGAAGAAACATACGTTTGAATTTATGCTGCCATAAATGCGTTTCTGTTATTTTTATTACGGAACAGTTTGTGATCAGAGGCACAAACGTTCACTTCTCAACAGAAACCACTATAGCATGCCAGCCTGCCATGAAGTGTTCTTTCGTTTCTAAACACCCCACCCACCCAGGTTTGGCAGAAACAAGCCAAATAACCTTCATTACAAAATCACCACATTTGCTTAAATAAGGATTTCCTCTCCATAGCAAGAGAATAAACTAAAGTCACAGAAGAAAACGTATCTAGCAACACCTCAGCCCTCTCCCACTGACAGCCAAGATAACGTCCTCTTAATTTCCACTACTTAGCTAAGTAGCAGAGGCATTTTTCTACAGGAAATCCAACCTTCACTTCTTGCTACATGTTACTTAAATTTAGAGACCACGCTTCTAATGGCCTATTTCTCTGCCACCACCTCCTCTTTCTAATGCCTTCTGCTGACCCTCCGAATGTGCAGTAACACCTCGTGATGATAACGCTCCACTCTTGCCTGGTAAAGCCTTGATGTATTGATGTTTACAGTTCTGGCTACCAGGACATCGGTGAGCCTAGGCGTGATCCCTAACTGGAATTAATCATTTCTCAGTTTTCAACTTGATCTTAAACAATTATGATTAGGAAGCTCAGTTCAAAACAAAGCAACAAAAAAATATCAAAGATCATGACAAGGAAGAATCTGATGGAGGGTCTATAAGAGAAAGATATGAGAGGGTAAGCAAGCTATTATTATTTACTCAATTTTATGATAAAAGAAGTAGCCAATGAAATTATCAGCTATCTATTAAAAAAACAAATCACACAAACACACAACAGAAGGATGAAAGTACTTTCTCTGCACAACATAGTGAAATCCTACAGCATCTGTCAAAGATAATGTGGAAGCCAAAGCTATAAATAATTTAAGAACTGTATAAGTTGGTGAAGGATACATCTATTGATAGTTATTAAGCAAAGGTTCAGATACAAACCTTACCTAAGAAAGCATCTAAAACCATGATTACTGGAAATTCACAGTGAGAGAGATCTTATTTCTAATTGATGGCTGTTGGGGACGAATTCAGACCTTTACACTTGGCAATTAATTTGGGAGGCTTTGATTTTTTTTTTGGTTGTTTGTGGTTTTGTTTGTTTGGTTTTTTTACTCCCCTCCCCATCCCAATTCTACATGTGCCCAATTTGCACTGATCAATTCTGTTGAAGTTTTAAAAAGACAGCAGATCTTGTCAAATTTCCACCATTCAAGATGGCAGAATCCACAAACAGTATCAGTTTGGGATTATACTGTCTGGAAACAACAATGTCAAGAGATAAGCCCTTACAACATCATGCCTTCTTAAAAAAAGTGTGTGAGTGCCCACATGTGTGTTTGTGTGGAAAAAAAGTTTAAAAAAAAAAAATCAAGACTGGCTCACATATGCTAACCATAACCAAAATCTAATCCAATAGAGGAAGAGAAGCGAGATGAATTCCTGAATCTGACGTAAATTGTTTGAACTTTTTTTTTTAATTTTATTTTCAAGCATTAATTCTGTTAAGGGTCCGGAGTGTTAAGGGTCCTGGACCCGGACCCTGACTGGGTCCAGGTCAATATTAAAATATAAATATAGAGCTCTAGAGATGACTGAGGGATTTAGGCTCACGGGTATCAATGAGGAATTCTTTGAAACATTGTCAATCTGGGCATTAAACCATTGTAAAAATGAGGGCAATTACTACACATGCTGGCAGGTTCAGCTAGCTCTGTCTCTATTCCAATGACGACCATTCCTGTGGAAAATAACGTTGTATGACAGAGGTAATCCTGGAGAGAAATTTTTAACCAAAAACCCTATGAGAAATTTCAGATGAGGCCATAAGTTGTGCTAATCTTTCTTGGTTTACTAATTAAGGCAAACCACAAGTACATTTGCAAACAGGAAATGAAAGTGAAATCTTACACCTTCTCTATGCGTGTTTTTATAAATATGAATGTATATATCTTCAACCACTGAACTTTAACTGACATATGCACTTCCACATTTCTTTACTGCCTCTAAGTCACTATTTGCAAATAAACTAATTTTCTTTCTTACTCCTAAAAGCTGTTTCTTTTTAAAAGGACAAGGTTGTGCATTATTGGTCCTAAAAACCAAACAAGGATAGTAGTTATGCAGTACCTGCACCTATATTTTGGACTTTGCACGTGACATTAAAACATGCCAACGGCTTATTCAGATACCTGTCATGTAAACCATTGAAAGAAATGGCAGGTCTATCTTTTGATAAGAAACACTTATTTTGTATTTGTGTATCGATTGTGCATAGAAGGTTTAATCTTTGGATAACCCATGACTCTGCATGTGAGCAGCGCAGAACTGGTGATGAATCTGAGCACAATCCTATGCTATCACAGATACTACTAATTCCACCAAATGTACCACAATTAATTTTAAAATAGCTTACGTTGTCGGCCATTGTGGCTTTTATGGAAAGCTGTTCTGAAACCTTACTTTGAAACGGCCCCTGAAATTTTAAGCTTAAGTTTATTCATGAACAGTTTATACCCATGTGCTCTAGCGCCAGCATTGTTATTTAATCTAGACTCGATCTTCCCATGTGTTGGAATTTTCCTCTACAAAACGTATCAGAGTAGGGACATCCAATCCATTTTGAATTTTTATCCACTTTCCTATTTATTTCTGCACCTTTAATTCACCTCTCTCAAAATTTGTTCTAAAGCTTTGCAAGTTCCTCAGGTCAAACTAATGGGCCTGGATGAGTTAATGTCATTTGTTAAACAAGCGTTCCAGGCTTGCGAGCCTCCCACAACTCTGCAGATCAGCAAGATTGGCATTCTTATTACCAGGCCTATAAGTCTGTGTGCCAACTCTTGTGTTACTCTAAAATGGAAATCACCTAGCTTTCTTACTGGAACACGTTTGGCCCAGAAGTCCTGTTTTCACCACAGGTCTACTGATTGCTTTTTCCACACGTTCAGTATCTTACCTTTGCCTCTACGTTCAGCATTACCAATTGATAAGCTCAAAGCATTTCTTCATCCTAGGTGAATTCCAAGTCATCTCTTATTTCTATGCTTTTATTCAAAGTACCAAAGGTCCTGCTTCCCTTTACAGGCTCCCGTTTTTTGCCATCTAATACAATAAATTCCTATAATGTTATAGATAGCTTTACACGCTGTAAAATCACTACAACGACTGAAATTAATGCATATGCAACATATGACATAAGGTGATCTACTTTGTTATCCGTTTTTCTTGTGCTTCTGTAGGTTGAGACAGATATACACATGGTTCAAAAGCAAATTAGAAATGCATTTTTTTTTTTTTTAAATAAAAAGTCAAGCTTTCGGCATTATACTCCTGTGAAATAAATCAATGTATACAGTTGTATTTTGTTTTAAGCTGGATTTTATCTGAAGCAAAGCTAACAGTTAAAAGGTAAATGCCCTCCTATTTAAATGGCCTGAGTAGTTTGTTTTTTCAAAACCAGGTCAGATTCTAATGCAAACAACGCTTTATTCAAACAAATGCTTGACACAGAGGTTCATTTAAAAAAGGTTCCTGCTCTGATCTATTTCTCCTATATGCTTTTAGAATAATGATCACAGCCAGCAATACGCATATGGCCAGTATTTTTCCAGTTTGCTTAGATATTATTAAAAAGGGTTAGGAAACAGAAAGTATCAGAAGAGGACGTGATACTTATTCATACACAGTCCAGGGAGGGCAAATGCTTTACATTTAAAAATATTTAATAAACCACCTTCTACATAATTAAACAAAAGGCTGCCCATCTGATACTTTAAGCCAATAATTTTTAACTATTATCGCCCCCCATCACCTCATTGTACAGCTCTCCAGGAGGAACATATATCCACTCACCACAGACAGAGCCTCGCACTAATCTCCTTAAATGTGGTCTCTCGGGGAGGTAGCGGTATTTGCATCCAAAGATACTGAGGTTTGAGGTGTGATCTCCGAAGAACCGGAGCTGGCGGTATCGCTCCCCACAACGGTAACAGAAATTAGTGTTACACTGTGAACAGGTCATGTGGTCACACCCTTCTGTTCTCTGGATGTGGATCTGTATGAGCAGAAATAAAAGAGAAAAGATTTTTTTTTCCCCTCTCCCTAAGCACAGGGAAGCAGGCAGGCACTATCCCGTGCAGTCCATGCGCCAGATGAAAAGACACCACAAGCAACCCCCTGCTTAACTCAGCATTTGCATTAATTAATACTGCAGCTGTCCTAAGACAACAATGGTTTTCTAAGGCATGTTTCACAGCATCAAACATAAGGTATAGTTATTTCCAGATTTCGATACATCATTTTCTATATAATCCTCCCTCTTCGTTTAAACACTCTTTGTATCAGATGAGAATCTGAGTGATCCTTGCCCTTAATGAAAACTTGCTTTTATTACTGAGGCAGATACATTAGCATCAAACTTTTTAAAAATAAAAGCAGCAGAGTAAATATAGTTATGAACTCTGTTTGACCCCTCCATGGATGGGTTTCCTTCTTATGCCACCTGTGGCCCCACTCCCTTTCCCATTACCATCGCAAATTGATTTGGCATTTTGTAATGAACACCAGAAAGATTCTGCTGTTAGAGTGAATGATTTAAAAAGTATGGGATTTTTTTTTTTTTGGTGAAAAAAGAAATATTCCATAAACCGTATGAAAGAATTACGCCAAGCTTTCATAATGCCCACAGTACAGCATGAAGCTGGGCTGCCTAAGTTCTGCCTAGGCATCTTTCTGCTGATTGCCTGCATAAATAGCTCCATTCCTGTATTTCATGTACTCTTCTGCAAAACCGGTACATTTACCTACTTTGCACAGATCTGGTAAAGCTTCAATTTTAGTTAATAGTTCTGAGAGTCTTGGGAGAGTGAGTAGTCCTGGAACTGAGTATTTCACTAAATCACCTGCAGTTACTCAGCTACTTCTAAATCTTGCCAACTAAAAATATAGCTAACAGGGTGGTAAACACACACCTTTCCAGCTCACAAAAATTGCTAAAGACTCCCTGTCCCGAGACCATGCTCCACAGTAGAATGGCAGATAAAATGACCTAGTAATTGAGATTGGAAGTGACCCTCAGAGGTCATCTATTTTAACCCCTAGCTCCAAGCTGGGCTAACTGCAAAGTCAGATCACATCACTCCAGGGCTCATCCCACTAGATTTTAAAAATTTCCAAGTATGGGTATGTCAAAGTCTCTTTGACCAACCTGTCCCATGCTTTACCACTCTCCCTGGGAATATTTTTTTCCCCTTACATCCAACTGGAATTTTATTTGTTGAAACTTGCAACAGATTCTTAATCCATATCCACATGTATTGATTTTGCAAGGAGGTACAGGTAAAGACAAGGCATCACCACCTCAGTGGCCCTGCAAGCACCAGAGACACTGAAAGCTCAGGTACAACTGAGGCTTTTCACCTCAAGACAGGGTTGTGACTCCCGGCGTATCCAACGTTCTTGAGAGCGTCAAGCATGTTTGTTCTCTGGTGCTGATCAAGGTTCATCTGCGACCTGAGAAATCTCGCTCACCCAAAGAGATACTGAAACTGGCACTTTATACGTGTAACATCACAATGCTTTCCACTAGCAATACTTCTGGTAAAAGACTCCAGGGCAGATGTAGTTAACAGTAGCTCCAGGTACACCTACCAGCATCCCTGGGCCAACAGTAGTGATCTCAGAATTCATATTTCTACACTTTCAAATGCTTCTTTTCCACAGACATTCATGAAAGAGAGGACTGGGCTATAAAACATTATTTTCTACTGGGCTAGTATTCTACTGGACTTGCATTCATCCCACAGAAGGGATGCAAACACACTGACCAAGCAATTGATCCCCCTCTGCCCTGAGGCAGCCTGCTGTATCACACCTGTCCTGCTTCCCAGAAGCACCTGAAAAAAATACCATTGCTGATGAGCTTTTTCAGCTACTTGAGTTCAAAAGTTTCACATTTAAGCATTGTGGAAGCTAAGTCGAATGAAAACTCTACCCAGTATTGTACCAATTTAAGCAAAACTTCTGAAGTTATACACTATTTTCTTCTAAAAAAGGGGTACTGACAGTTTGACTTTTGCTTTTACTTTTCAGGTCTTATATCAAAAATGTTGATGCTAGTCACGGAGCCATAGGTTATTTAATTTAATTCCTAAGAGATTAACTTGTACTGAAATTGTGACTTAATCTATTTTAACGAATTAACTTTAAAATTTAATTCCAATCAGTTTTTCAGTGGACTGAAATTCAGAGAGCAACTATACAGCGTTTCGCAATTTTAAAGGTACCTTTCCTTATATGCTGACCCAGTGACATATCTCCATCTTAAAAATGTAAGTGAGGGAATTAGATCTTATGACACTAATGAGAATTAACTGGTTGCTTTCTTTTCATTTTGAATCAAGCTTGTTGAATTCTCCTTTCTCTTCTCCAACTTACCAACCCAATCTAGTTGGTAAGTTACCATCCATCCTAATTGAAAATCTGTACATGTGTAGAGCTTATCAAGACCTGAGATGCAAACCAAAACTACTTCACATTTCAAAAATAAATTAATTTTCTATGGTAGTAAGAATTTCAAGGAGCTGCTGGCAATAGCCTTATACATTCTACCATCAATACCTTTCATAAATACCCTCCTCTTGGATACTGTCTGACATCCTTCTACCCACACTTTCCTAGAAGTATCCCAGCTCCAGTTATCTAGGCACTACTTATAAATCACTTCTGAACCTACTTGTTTCTGCTCTAAAACTGTCAGACATACTGTCCTCTTAAAACACAAAAGAAGTTCATATAGGATTTATTGTCTTAGGGACACATATTGCAATTACGTGTAATTTATCTTGGCTTCTTCAAAAAGTAAAGTATTAGAAAATTTTTAGTGAATACTTACCTGCAGATACATAACTGTCTTCAAAAGCTGCAAATTTGCAACAACTGGTTGTACTTGCCTATATTTTTATTGCAAAAAACTTCCCCTTTTTAGTGAGGAGAGAATTCATTAAAAAAAAAAAAGAAATTAAAAAACCCCTAACCTTAGATGCGGGGCTTGGACTCCCTATCATATACACACAGACTGACAATGCCAGATGAACTTTGTATGATTTGGTCCAGCTGCTTTCAAGCCTGAGACATGACATCTCACCAGATCAGCTTCAGCTCTCGTTCACACGGACATGCCTCCCTCCCCTCAGGACAATCCACTGAGAGAGATGGATTACAAATCTATAGGTTGGGAAGGCGATCACCGATGGGTCAGATATCACCACAAGTGTTCCTGCTCCGTTGGCGATACCCCGGCACGCAGCAGGGAGCGGGGGGAATGTACAGGGCCGGGAATGTGGCTTGCTATAGTTAGCTGTAGCTGTGCAGGGTCTGGTGCCTTCTAAGTGCGGGGTCCCCATCAGCACGGTGGGGATGGAGGAGCCAAGGCGAGAGCACGATGACCGCAAGGCCCAGTTTCTGCCTCCAAGCATTCAGTCAGTCTTACCAGCTTCATCCTGCACCCAGAGCCTGCTCAGACCCAGACACACCCTTGCCTTGCAGGGAAAGGTTTCGTCATTCAGAAACCCACGAATCGCTCCCAGAACAAGAGGGGTGAAAACTATACATCAGCAGCAAAACACACAGAGGTCAGAGTCTTAAGGAAACAACTGAAGTAGCACAGTGGCTATTTCAGACCCTCACTTTACACCCTCTGCATGTTACATGCCCTCTCACAGAAATCTTCCAGGGAAATTGCTTCCAAGAGATCTGAGGAAGACAGTGGCCGTTTCTCCTCCACGCCTGCTGAAGAAAGCCTGGTGCACAGCTTTATCCCTTCATATAAAAGCAAGGACCCTCCTCCCTCCAGAGGATGGGAAGTAATTTGCAGAGCACCTTCAAAAACTATGCCCCAGTTTATTTGATAACACTCATATTAATCAGAACAGCAAATCATAGAATGGTTTGGGTTGGAAGGGACCTTAAAGATCATCTAGTTCCAACCCCCCTGCCATGGGCAGGGACACCTTGCAGGTTGCTCAAAGCCCAATCCACAGATAAGAAGTATATACTCCGTGATTTGCATTGACATCCTTGTTTACTTGAATTTCTGCTGCCGTTCAAAGCTTTCTAAGCTAGAGCTGCTGTTTGGTGTTTCCTCAGACAGGTGTGTTTGATATCTGTGGTAAGGTAACACCAACATGAAGTATTTCCTTGGTTTGCTGTGCTGTAAAACCACTAGTGGAAAAAAGGCATTTTGCTGCAAACACACTGTCGCAAGAAATCGTAAAAAATAAAACCCTAAAAGAGTAGTGGGAAAGACAAACAAGGTTACAGGTTTGATGAAAAGGCATCTAATAGCATGTAGCAAGCTTTCCCTCATTAGCCAGCTCCCTCTAGAACAAGATCAGCACTTTTCCAACAAGTCTTGTTGAGAAAAATGGTCTAATGCAGCGTTTCGCAAAAGAGCGTATAATAGATTTGGAAAAGGCTCTATTAAAAACAAAAAATATGTCAAAATTAATTCAAGATATAGTTTTTTAAAAAGTAGCATTTTGTAATATTACCATGCTGATATATAATCACAAAATGAATCCACAATTACGTATTTTGACAGTGTGTAACATCTATTAATGCTGTGATGAAGATAAAGAATGCTGTATGTGTTTTTTTATAACTACTCAATAACAGATTATGGGGAAGAAAAAAAGAAAAAGAACAGTACCAGTAACCACTGGCTAAGTGGTTCTCTTGATTACTTGCTGGTTATAGATTTGATTTAAAAAACAACATGTTGATATAAACATTTTTAAGGTTGTAGGCAAGAAGAACTTCTTTCAGCTCTGGAGAAAAATATCAGGAGTATGGGTAGTGATACAGTTTATGAAAAGGCTAAACTCTTCAATATTCACTTCGATCCCTCTTCGATATTCACTTATAATAGCACAGTACCAGAAAGGACTTAATACAGGTTCTTTTTCTGCATTAGTTTAATAGTTTAGTTTAATAACTTTAGTTATTATTTAGTTATTATTTAGTTATTATTTAGTTATTATTTAGTTATTATTTAGTTATTATTTAGTTATTATTTAGTTTAATTAGTTTAATAACTTTACATACTGCCTCCCACCACAGTGGAGGCTTTATATTCTTTTCTTATGAAAAGAAACCTATAGTCTTTTTGGAATTAATAGCCAAACTCATGCAACTTCAGGTTTCAAAATTAGTGACGTGACCTGCACAAGCTTCAAGCATCCAGCCTTTTCTTTTGCAGACAGTGAAGACAGCTGTATGTTTGGTGTTTTAAATTTAAAAATAAAGGATAAGCACATTAGGATTAGCACTTTTAGTTCCTTTCTCTTTCCAGCTAGCAGACCTCTTTCCCCTGGTTTTCCACATTCATAGTTTTTTACTTCGTGCATTTTCTTCTTCTTTTTTTGGATAACTTATTTCAGTAGTTACATCATCCACATTGTCATAAAATCTCAATCTGGACACAAGTCAAAGAATTAAAACCAAAGCAGATACTCCTTCCCACTGCAAAAGGAACAAAGTTTCTCAAAAGATATTACTGTAAGACTTCCCAGAAAATGAACATTTTTAGAACTGGCTCTAACCTATCAACTCTTACCAAACGGCAGGCTGTTAAAACTCTGTTCAAATGTCACGTGTGCATGGGAGAAGGGTAAACAACTGACTGCTGATTTCAGAGCTTTCCAAATTTTGCTCAGTACTTTAAAATCTTTCAATTTCAAGCTATGACATCACAGACATTTTTTCCTCAAGACCAAAATAACTGATAAACATTCTCCTATTTGCAGAAGGTAGGGCTCAAACTGTGAAAAAAAGTATACTTTGGACTTTTAGAAGTTAATCTTCCCATTCAACATTTATTTCCTACCAAATGCTCCCATTTTCTTAATTTGTCCTCTCCATGAAGTAGATGTAGAGCAACAGATAGGTCCAGGTTAGACACTCCCTTTCAAAAAAGACAGACTCCCAAGACTCTCAAGATTTTGACTTACTACTCTGTCAGAAGCTGGAGATAAGTGCTGTGAAAAGAATAGTGAACAAAACATAATGGCCACCTTCATTAAAGGCACCCAGGGCAGGGGTGTGACGGGCTGTTGCACCTCATTTGAGTAGTGGGAAATATTTCCTATCCTGGAAGAGATTAATGACGTTTTTAGGGCACAGGACTGTACTTCAGTTTGTTGAAAATGAAACTAATTTATGGGAAAGGCTTGTGAAGAACTGACATTTAACGCCAAAAAACCTCTGATTTTACTAAATCTTGAAGTCTCCCTTAGTTAACTTGTTGATAGATTACTTTCTGCCTTCTCAGGAACTCAATTCACCCAAGCTCTGGAAAACTTGACAAAGGGTACCATATTTCTCTTAAAGCTTTACAGCTGTATTTTAGGAAAAATTTGTACTGTAACACACATTCATTATAAGCATACATTAAGGCCTCCTCTTAGGATTCCCCTAGTGTTTCTTTTACGTGCATAGATTCTGCAGAATCAGTGTGGGAGCCTGCAAGTAAAACACCTGACCGGTTTTCCTCAATCGGTCATTGACAAGGATCTGCACAGCAAGCGTGAATTCTATTTCCAAGGCTGACCAGAAGCTACAAATATTTACTTGAAATACATATTTAAACAGTTTGAAGACACTACCTGCAAGCCAAGGGAGAGCAGCTCACCTTGCATTTTGGACACTTCTGGGCATTCCTCTGCCCGTGTTCGATTTCGTTGGCCCAGTGACGCAACAACTTGTCTCCCTTCTTGTATTCTTTGCAGTTAACGCCTTCATGCCAGGGAGAGTGGCACTTGAAACACCAGACAAATTGGCAAGATGGACACTGGATCTGTATAAATGAGAAAACACCACATGTTTGCAAGATAGGCGCTGACCCAACTGGAAAGCCCATTTTGAAACCACTGCTCTTAAATTAAGAGAGTAGCTGCCCAGCAAAGGTCTAACACCTTTTGAGATGTCTGTTTTAGAATCATAGAATCATAGACTCATTTAGGTTGGAAAAGACCCCTGGGATCATCGAGTCCAACCATCAACTCCACTCTACAAAGTTCTCCCTTACACCATATCCCTTAACACCACATCTAAATGAGTCTTAAACACATTCAGGGATGGTGACTCCACCACCTCCCTGGGCAGCCTATTCCAGTGTCTGACCACTCTTTCTGTGAAGAATTTTTTCCTAATGTCCAGCCTAAACCTACCCTGTTGCAGCTTGAACCCATTCCCTCTTGTTCTATCGCTAATTACCTGTGAGAAGAGACCAGCACCAACCTCTCTACAATGGCCTTTCAAGTAGTTGTAGAGAGCGATGAGGTCTCCCCTCAGCCTCCTCTTCCTCAAACTAAACAGTCCCAGCTCCTTCAATCGCTCCTCATAAGATTTATTCTCCAGGCCCTTCAACAGCTTCATTGCCCTCCTCTGCACTCGCTCCAGCACCTCGATATCTCTCTTGTATTGAGGTGCCCAAAACTGGACACAATACTCAAGGTGTGGCCTCACCAGTGCTGAGTACAGGGGGACAATCACCTCCCTACTTCTGCAGGTCACACTATTTCTAATACAAGCCAGGATGGCATTGGCTTTCTTGGCCACCTGGGCACACTGCTGGCTCATGTTCAGCCACTTGTCAGTTAGAACCCCCAGGTCCCTTTCTGCCAGGCAGCTCTCCAGCCACACTTCCCAAAGCCTGTAGCGATGCATGGGGTTGTTGTGGCCCAAGTGCAGGACCTGGCACTTGGCCTTGTTGAAGCACGTTCCATTAGCATTGGCCCATCGATCCAATCTATCCAAGTCTCTCTGTAGAGCCTCCCTATCCTCATGCAGATCAACACTCCCGCTTAGCTTCGTGTCATCTGCAAACTTGCTGATGATACACTCTATGTCCTTATCAAGGTCATCAATAAAGATGTGAACAGAAATGGTCCCAACACCGAGCCCTGTTTTAAAAACACAAGAAGCTGTGGAAGATAACTTGTTCTTTTTCTTTTTTAAAAGAGAGAAAATACAGAACTAATTGCTGAACCCAGGAAAGGTCCCAATCAAGCGAACACAAGTAGCTCGGCTTAAGCATAGGAACTGCTGCCCAAATTCACCATGTGGCTCAAATGCCAAAAGCCAAAATCCAGGACACTTATTCAATTGCCTCCAATATATGCATGAGACCACCTAAAAATTAGCAGCCAGTTTTCAGTGCGGTGGATCTCAGTCTTCTAGTTATAAACTTCACTGCCGAGGCCATCACCAGGGACTACATGGTCTTCTGAAGCAGCTCTACAGAGCCCAGAATGGGTTATGGAGCTTATATTAGAAATGGTCCTGGGAAAAGGGTCCCAGAGCAAGGGTCTCAACCAAGGCCACAACTACCACCTGGCATTCAGGCACCTTCTTTTGCACTTGACTGCATAAGGGCAAGCTGAAGCTGTGCCAAACAGTCCGCCTGGTACAGACCACACAGAACGGCAAAAACCACAAGCCAAGCTCCTTAAATTGAGAATGGATCTACTCTTCCCACTCCCTGGGTCTTAAATCATTGCGTCAAACAGGTACCATTGTCATCATGTCTTCCTCCAGAGCCTGGCTATTTTTTTTGAAAAAAGCTACAGCAGCTGCTGTGTTTGTAGAAGTAATAAATAGAGGCACATTGCAGGTGCTTATCTGATGAAAGCCAGGCCTCCTACCTGGATCGTGACTAAGGAAAGCAAGAATTAGAAGCCACATTAGACACAGGCACATCTAGGCTCCTGCAATGTCTTCACTTCTGCTGTGTTTGGCAGCAAAATGTCTCAGCCTGGATGACGGGAAGGCAACTGTCAAGCCCAGTCCACCAGTTCCAGTTGCAGCCCATGCCTGGCACTGCCCTGTCTTCGTACCAGCTGATGGACGGGACTGAAGAATTCAGCCAGCCAAAAAATAACTTTTTGCTTGTATCTGAGTCCAGATCTGGATCACCGCCAACACATGGACGTGTCTGTGCTGGCCATGTGTGGCGCGGGGGTGCTGTTCAGGAAACTAGGGTGTAGGGTAGACTAGGTGTAATCTACATCCTAGGGTGTAGTCACATTTGAAGTCCCCATAACGTATTTCCAAAGTCCTCACTCCCACCAGTTGCCGTACCCTCTGCTCAGACATGTTGACTGGTGGTGTGCTGCCTCGGCTCCAGTGCAAGTCCAAAGTAGGCGCCCTGATCTCCCTTTAAGTATTTTGCTGGGGGACAGCCAAAATTATTATTTATATGTGCAATTCCTACAGCCGTCACTACCAGCACGCTATTACAAAGCTGATCTGATCTCTGATGCATGACCGAGAAATGAAGCCGTCTGCTACCCTTAATGCTATTCCCCAAGCTCTATATGCAGAGATAGCTTTTAGTTTTTTGCCTTTAATGTTTCCCATTAAAAACCTAATTGACACAATGGCTCAAGCTGAGCATTTTTATGACCCTAGATGACCCATTTTTCAGCAGTTATCTTTAACTTCACCTGTAGAGAATAAAGTTTGGGTTTTTGTTGGTGTGAGGTTTTTTAGGTTTTGTGCTTGTTTGTTTAGGTTTTGGGGTTTTTTTGGGTTTGTTTTTTTTTTTTTTTTTTTAAAAACACACTGCAGCAGTGTATAACAGCCATAGCTTCATTTGTACAAAGTGATGCACCTCTGACTGTGCGGCACTATTTAACCGAGTATTTTACCTTTAATGGCAGACTGATGTGGTGCTCAGTGCATCACTTCAGCTTACTTCTTTATGCCAATCCACATTTACGGATCAGCAAATGCAACAATGGGAGTTAGCGGTCAAGAGAATTACTAATTTTCTCAGTACCCATAAGACAGCATGTCCCTCTCTAAGATCCTTTGCCTGGGCATAAGGCTAAGGTGCAAAGACGGGAAGCACCATCAAGAAGTTGACAGATTTCCACCACCTTTGGCCACGAGGATGATCAGTGGGCTGGAGCACCTCTCCTATGAGGACAGGCTGAGAGAGTTGGGGTTGTTCAGTCTGGAGAAAAGAAGGCTCCGAGGAGACCTTATAGTGGCCTACCAGTATCTTAAGGGGGCCTACAAGAAAGCTGGTGAGGGACTTTTTAGGATGTCGGGTAATGGCAGGACCAGAGGGAATGGATTAAAACTAGAGGTGGGTCGATTCAGATTGGACGTTAGGAAGAAGTTCTTCACCATGAGGGTGGTGAGACACTGGAACAGGTTGCCCAGAGAAGCTGTGGAAGCCCCATCCCTGGAAGTGTTCAAGGCCAGGCTGGATGGGGCTTTGAGCAACCTGGTCTAGTGGGAGGTGTCCCTGCCCATGGCAGGGGGTTGGAACTAGATGATCTTTAAGGTCCCTTCCAACCCTAACAATTCTATGATTCTATTTTCTCCTTATTCATACAAATTAACATTTTAGTCAGTTACCATCTACTAGTCATTACCCTTGTAAAAAAAATAAATCATACATGAATTTAAGTGTTAGAATACATGTTTCCTTCATATCAAGCAGACTCAAAGAGAGTGTAATATTAAAATAGATTAAATTCTAATATCCTGTACCCAGTGCAAGTATGACTGACTGATTTCTATAGCTACAAAGTGACATTTTTGCTAGGGCACACAGTAAGACACCTCACACGGAAGAAAACCGCACTTATCACACGCTTCCTGTCAATGAAATATATTACTGAAGACACAGGTAGGCAGCACAAAACGAAGCAAAACCAACAACTGTAGGGAAACAATACATTAAAGTTGCAATGTGTGGATTACAAATATTATTACTTTTTGCATGAAAACACAGTAATGTTTAAGGCCGACTTGAAGTATAAAACAAATGTAATACAAAATATAACCGGTGCCCTGTCTCTGATTTCTTGGTCTACTGGCCCAGATACTAAACCAAAGGAAATACACTATCCTGCATCTCTGATTCCCAAATTAATTCTCCTAATAAAAACAGCTTAAGAGAAAAGAAGAAAATTCCCACTCTGAAGAACCTAAAGCATAGCATATTTATTGCTACTAAACAAACTAACAGAAAGCACTGGTCTATGCTTCTACAATCCTTTAGAAACCAATATGCACAAAATAGATTAGATTACTAGCGACTAACCTGCCCAGTATCTCCGGATCTTTTTTTTTTCCCCACTTCCCCCCTAGCTCCCCCCCAAGCTTTGAATTTACGTTTTTCAATAATACATGTCACAGTGACCTACTGCTGAGAAGACAGATTGTAGTAGGCATCACAGCGTATTACTCAGTATTTCTTATGCCTCAGCCAAAGATGAAGCTTGTAGCCACAATTAAGCGTTCTGCAACCTGAAAGCTTTTATCAGTTGCAGTATTCAGACATTTGAGATGGAACATGAATGTTAAAACACACAAACCCACACCGACAGGACTAGGAAGCTGCAAGTTAAAGCTTCTTTCTTAAACAAAATGTCAACATAATTTAAAACATAGGTTTTGTGGGTTTGGTTTTAGGTGGGTTTTTTTTTGTGAAAATCTGACACAAATTCATTGCAGGCTCCATCTTTCTATTATAGCATGTATATAATTGCAAGAAATATAGCAGCCACCAGGATATATATTTAATCTTATACACGCACAGTGACATCAGATGTTTCCAAACACGTTACTTAGAAAGTACTGAAATACAGGATGAGGCTGTAATCACATGAACTCAGAATAACGTTTGTTACCATGAATGGCCCTGGCTAACTGAAGTAAACAAGTGGGAACGGTCTATTCATTACCGGGTTTGGAGTTCCTAGTTTCCTCTTCCACCTGCCACCCGTCACAGGGCCTTCCACAAAACTGAACTGGTAAATAGTTTTTACATTTTGAATATGCCACTTCATGTCTCTGCTGTTCAATACTGTCTGGACATACATTAAGCAGGCAAAAAAAGCAGTTTAAGTACTTGTGAACCTTATTTTTCTTGGAACTAGTGGCCACAAAACAAAACCCTAAACCTATTCAAACTTGGATGCAGTGTGCCACCAGCGTGCTTAAGAAACAGCAACACAATCGGGCAATTGCAATTACAGCAGTCTTTCACATTCTTATTCCATTCTTTCTCTGCAAGAAAAAAAGTCAAGTATGATTTGCTTTATGCTTCAGTTTTAGTGCGTGAAATCATAACGAGGACACAGAAATGCTATCTACATATAATTTAAAGCAGTAAAATATATAGTCCAGCAAAGCAGATAAATTGTATCCAGAAGAAAACCCCAAAACGTTAATCTAGTCTGTTTTCAAATATGTTTTTCCTCACACAAACATTTTCCCATTTCTTTTACGACTTCCATTTCAGTCGATCAGAATTGAGAGGATGGATATATACACAAACTTCCATGCCATCTGGAGGTCAGTCTCCCTTGAAATAGAAAAGATTACACAACTTCTCATACTAACCTTTTTGGTTCTCAGCTTTCTGAAACACTGACCTTTGAGGCTAATATTTTTCCATTTTCTTAGCTAGCCTCTTTACTGCAAACTATTCAAGCTATCATTTTCCTCACCTCCCAGGAAAAGACCTTTCAAAATTGGCAGGTAAAACACAAAACACTGCTCTATGTGAGATGACAACAGCAAAACTGACCGCACATTAAAAATATTCTGAGCGCCTCAAGCTGCAAAAGGCTTAGTGGGATTTTCTGCTGCTTAGTGGAACACTAGCTATATAACGGGATGGCAGAATTAATTGTGCAACTAACTGATTACATGAATTACAATCTCTAGCTACAGCTACCCAGTCACGTAATTCTAAAATAAATATGGGCTCCTGCCAAAACAGCTGCCTCCTCCTCATCACCACCCATCCCCTCTCTTGTACAAGCTGAAAATAAGCAACAACAAAACAAACAAATCTTGTATCCCATTGGAGCTGATCTTTGATCCAGCTCTCAGTGTGACACCAAAACATCAACGAGAGCAAAAGCAAGCTGGCAGGGATGAACAGCTGAGAGCAAAGAGGGAGAGCATGGCAAAATCACCATGTCTGCAGCAGTTCAGGCTCAAGGCAGAATGAAGTGATGTGTGGCCATGAAGATATCTGCTACTCAAGGTTAAAATCTGATCCAAAAAATGGGGGGGGGAATAGATTGATATGAACTACAGAGATCCACTCTATCACAGCATCTTTGTAGGTACAGATTCCTACTAGTTCTAGAGCAACAAGTTTCAGAAACTCTTGAGTAGTTCAAACAAAAGATAGTTTATATAACAACAGCATTAAAAAAACACATTTCCAAAGACAAGCACTCAAACCCTTCTTTTATGTGATGTGTGTCTCTTGACAGAAGTGAACAAGAAATCTTCATTATGAACCTCACAGGTTGATAAGGCAGAAATAGAGTCCTAGAATCAAGAACTGCTTCTTCGTGGCAGGTCAAAGAACTAACATTAAAACCACAGGTGAAATACAGGGCTTAGGGGGGAAAAAAAACCTCCAACCCTCCTCCCTCCCCTCCACCAAAAAAAAAAAAACCCAAAAAAACAACCTCACAGAACAAGCCAACATACTCACTCTTGTAGAACTTGTATCTGTTCCCATGCACAGAAACTGAACTACCCATTTTTCAGTTTTTGACCATTTCCTTTGCACTTTGGCATACCAGCTTTGACCAAAGGTTTATTAGGACCTTGCCTACAACCAAGTCTCACACTCCCAATTTAGGTCATAAGAGACAGGATGGGGGTATGTCCTTACTTAAAGCTTTTGTGATACAAGTATTTGATACAGGAAACTGAATAGTCACACTGATGTACTGTGCTGTCCTAAGTGTCACTAACGGGAGAAGAGAGGTTTGAAGAGCAAGGTTCCCTTTTCTTCCCCTCCTTCTAACAACTTACATGCACCAGCTAACTTTCGAGGCTCAGCACACCGAGACTTTGATCTCAAAAGTGAAAAACAGCAGCAGCAAACTGAACTGCTGGGCTTCGATTAGTTTAGCTGACACAAACCAGCTACAGTAAGGAAAATCAATCTACCTAATCACTTCGCTGTCTCTTTACATTTAGGTGTTCAGTTCATTTACAATTTTAAATACTGTATCAAATTTTAAGAATGCCATTAACAAAATTTCAAAAGTATGTGTTCAAATGTGCTCTTGGATTTTCCAGTGTTTTCCTGTCGCAGTGTGCAGGAGAGCCAAGGTACTGGCACAGAGGCCTCATGTGCAGTGAGCCCACTAGCAGGCTCGTGCGTAGACTTTCCCCACGCATGACTCAGTTCTTCTGAAGGCAGCACTTCCACTGCTGGCACAGAATTCCTCTGGTGCAATTACTGTTTATATTGCTCGTATGGGAATATTCGACTCTCCTAGTCTCCAGCCAGATGCCTCCTATGCCATATGCAGAAGAAAATGAGTCTGTACCTCCAAAGAGCCTATATTTCAAGGCACAGACAAGTTATGATACAAACAAACAATCACCTAAGAATCTCAGAAAACTGAGGTAATAATGGTCCCCAGCTACATGTGCATGTAATTGTTCATATATGCAAAATCTTATACATGGTCTCTCTTTTAAATCTTATCCCTGCAGCAAAACTCTTTCCTGTGCTAAGCTTAAAATAAGTCACTAAAACCGTACCTATGCCAGAAAACAACACAGGTTCAGGGAGTAGGCTGAAGCCCTGGACTATGACCATCCATGCTGCTTGCTAGCACTGTCCTAATTATATTTCTGACCAGCATCAACTAGACATTCTTCCAGGCAACAACTGGCTACAGCTCAAAGGACACGTTTTGCCAGAATCTGTTCCCAGAAGGAGACGTGAGCTCTGCAGATCAGAGCTACACATACTGCATCACCACAGGAGCAGGGAACTGCTGCTGGCTTGCACTATTTCATGCGCCACACAGTCTCCCATTCCTTCTGATTATGATTTGTAGGGAAGTGGTGGGAACATTTTAACTACAGCACTTTAACTCGTAAAAGAGCACCGGTGGGCAGAACGACCCATTTTGTGCCTTGGGGAACATTCTCAGAGTTGGCATCCCATGATACAACAGCTGCACCACCTGCGACCCACATCAGTGGGACAGTAACAGCCTCTGGCACCTTAAGGGAGGCTGCTGCAGAAGCATTACAACATCTGATGTACCCTGAACCGTGCATCCTGTCTACACCTGAGGGAATGCTAAGCGGATGGGTGAAGGAGAATGGCTGTGGGCAGAAGGAATTTTACCTGCGGTTTTGAATTTCTCCACCTCTGTGTAGGATGCCAAAAAACCTGAAAATGTTGAGTCCAACAGACATTGTGGCACATAATTCATGCGCTGCACAGATATACATAAGTAGCTCATAACTCAAGAGTTAGCTTTACCAAAGTTTCAACTCACTGGATACGCAACCTTCCACCTTTTAATCTCTATACTGGGCTGAATCTTATGTTGTGTAATTAGGGCTATCTAAACAGTCATCTAAACTCATACTGAGGAGAACTGGTTTGTCCAGGAAAGGCCAGCTCAATCATGAAATTAACCACAATATATCTAATAACCGGATGGAAAACTAACACAGAGCATGACACTGCAGACAGAACCTTTGTCTTCTGGATCTGAGATGGACCTTCAGCAGCTCAAAGCTATTTCTAACTGTAATCTCTTGCTTTTTATCTTTGATTGAAGTAACAGTACAAGCAAATCTTCTACTAAAAGAAATGCTGTAAAAGTGGGGTTTTTTCTGTTTCTCAAGTTTTCTGTATTGTGAGTGACGAGTCTACAGTAATGTATAACCTCTGGGAAGGGACCAAAGAAACTAAAACCAAGAAGCGGGACAGACAAAACCTCTAGTTCTAAGGAAGGAACAAGCCAACAGCATAACACCATAAATGCCCAGAATTCACTTGCTCAGAGTTTCAGGGAAAACTTATCTTTGCTGGAGTTGTGTGTCTAACATTATCAGTTATAGCGAAAACTTCCCCAGTCTCTTCTGATCGTGACCATATTGTTTGCACGTCAGAGAAGACACTCTTTAAACTGTGTGTCAGGACAAAACTATGCCACCTGCCAAAGAAAGAAGGACTGAAATTCAACTGTTTGAACTGTTAGAAATCAATTAAGTAGTTAATCAATGATGTACTACAGATTCGCATTCTTAATCACACCTCGCTCACAGCCCCAGTGATGTAAGAAATCTCATTTAATGCCCACCAAATGCCGTCCTACTTTTGCAGCGCCATTTAACCCTGGCAAGCATGCTCACTTTGTATTTGTTCTCCAATTTGGCAGGGGTAGGAATGTGGCCTCTCCTCCGGAAGGTTGTAAAGTGCTTGCACTGAGGGCATGGCTTGGTGCTGGAGTCAATGCGGCTGAGTTCCAGGAAATATTTATACTTGATGATGTCGTCGTGGGGCAGGTTATAGAGGACAGTTGTTTCATCCAGGTGTTCGCTGCATTCTGTGATCGGGCATTTTATATCCGCTTGTCCCAGCTGCACCTGCATATGAAAAAACCCAGAAGAGCTGTATGACCTTTTGCTTGGAAAAGATAAGCAACCATTTATGAATTTTGTGAGGAAGTATAATTTCAAGTCCTGTAACGATCCACAGACTATCAAACATATTGTCTTAAAATTATTTTGACTTAGTCCAAGCACACTGCATTTTTTCCAGAGAGTATTTTCAAATCCAAACAGAAAAGCTAATTACCCACATGACAACTGCAGTTATTAAACGCCTCAATGTACATATCACATCTATGCACTCCATGAAACCAAAACACAAGTCCTAACTAGCAGCACCCACCCAGCACTCCTTGCTTGCGGTGTAATGGTCAGCGCACCACCATCACGGCTCATACAGGCTGTGAGAAAGCAGGCGGGGGAAACGTTTGTATACTGCTTCACTCCAAAACGGGCTGGGAATCACAGCACAGAGAAATTAAGTCAACTTCGGATCATCAGTCTAGCAGCTCTGACTCAGTGCTAGCCTTGAGCTGGTTCCTGCTCAGCAAGCTCAGTGCCTCTGCAGTCTGCTTACAAGCAGCTCCTTATATGCCACACCGCATACGGAGAAAGCGTTAGCTGAGCCTGGGGCTGACCAAGCTAATAAGTTTTCCCAGAACTCAGAGGTAGAGTTTAAAAACAACCTCCCAAAAAACCATAAAACCCCCCAAAAAAGCCTTAAAAACAACAACTAAAAAGACAACGAAACCAAAAACACACACAGAAGCAAGCTCAGGTTTAACAGGGCTGAAAACGTTGTTGATCTAATGAGCCCTGACGGTCCCAAGCTGATCCATACGGTCAGATATCCACACCGCCTTTCCAGAGCACCTGGGTTCGAGAACAGCACTGGACCCAGGTCTGCACCCTTCACGCTTGGCAAGCTTTAACAGCTTAGACTCCATGCCAAAACAGCAGATCCTACTTGGTCTGGGAGCAGCAGAGTTGCATTTGCTTGGCACTGAGCCTGAGTTAATAAACCCTGCTGGATCTTGAGAGTCTGCAAGGACCCGGCTCGAGCATGTTTGTGTCTGCCTCAAGTAATCTCGAACGAATGAGTGTTGACTGTACAAGTGGAGCTGACCACCAGCCCAATTCCTTCCTTAGCGAGCATCTCCATGCAGCGAAAAAGGGGTTTAATGGTGTAACCAGCAATCTCTTTCTAGGAATTACTGCCTCAAGGTTGGCAAGTTTCATTTCCCTAGACTGCTTATATTTTAAACATGCTCCATTATGGGAATCTGCCAAACAATACACTAAATACAACAGGAACACCTCAGATTTGGATGCAGATCTTGCTGCTGCATAGTGGTACCAGAAGACATGTCAGAGACTCCATTAATGCAGTACTTAAGCTGAGAAAGAAGGAAAAAAATAACTTCTACAACCAGCACAACCCTGTCACTGCTGCCTCAGCAATGCAGCCATATGGGCTCTAACTGGATGATAATTAATTTAGTCAGGAGCCAGAGGATTAGAAGAGTCATAACAAAATGGTATAAAACCCAAGGCTCATACATAGTGATTTCAAGAAAATTGCTACTGCACTACCTTTGTTCTCTCAGCAACGTAGCTAAACCCAAGCAGAGCAAAGAGGTTAGGTGTGTATTAGAGAGAGAAAAGCAGGGTGAGGATGTCGGCAGCCTGTCCCAGACCAGAGTGCAGCCCAGAGAAAACCTCAGGGAGCAACGGCTGCCACGGTGCCCTGCGCAGCCTTGGCTCAGGGTGCCGGCAGACCTGCCTGCGGTACAGGGGAGAGGCAGCTCCCCCAGCAAGATACCCACTCTCAGAAGGGAGCTTCCCTGAACTTCATTTCCAGCTCTAAAAAGTGAGCAGAGCGCTACCACATGCAAACAAGTCTAGGCTCAAACAGTTGGGCTTTTACATGGACCACTGTAAGTCCAGGAGCAGGCACTCAAAGGCGTTTAAAAAAAAAAAAAAAGCCCCAAGCCCCACAAACTACATGCTGGGGAATGTCCACATTTTATACCTATAGGACACTAATTCGGCTGCAGCAGCATGCAAAAATTGAACTTGAGCCTATTACATCACTAGAGCGACTCTTCTCAGAGGAATCGCCCAGTACACCATGGGGCTGTCCTCAAAAAAAGCAGATGATGATCAATCCAGCACTATAGCACTCAAAAATGCTAAACTAGGAAAACAATTTGCCACAGGAATATAAAAAGCTATTGCACTACTGCACAGATTAGCATAAGCTTCTGTTTAAAGAAGTATTTAAAACCAAATAGTCAAATTAACCCCCCCTACAACACCTTCAGGGGTTTGGGTGGTTTTTATTTTTAAGCATTAGGGAAATGTTAAGAGGCAAACCCTTTTGCTAAGAGTAAACTAAGCTAGAATGGAGTAACAACTCACAGTGAGAAGGAAGGCACATTGTATCTGGCATCTAAGCTGGTACTTAAGAAGCACTGCTTATATTAAATGCTAGTTAGAACAAACCTGCATTAATAAAACAAAGGAATACAAAGATGAACATTTTCTGTATTTTGTGCCCACACAGAATATGATTAATATATGTGGTAAGAGTCAAGTGTGGTTTCAGTGTTTATTTTGAAAATATGTTTTACACCCACTTGAAGCAAATAATTTTTGTCCTCTGTAATAGTTTCAGCATTTCAAGTTTGGCCAAGATTGATCCTTTTCCTGTGTTTCGAATGGGACTGAAGTGAACAGAGCTGGTTTGCTTATTAGCAGTAACTTCAATGGAGCCTTGTCTTACCAAAACAGTCCATCTTTGTTTGTGAACTAGCATCGGCAATTGATTTAAGTACAGCTTTAGAGGTAGCCTGTCAGGCTACCTGCTGCTGCGGACCCAGAAGGTGCTACAGAATGGGAAAGAAAAAAAAAAAAATCTCTTATGGGTAAAAATAACTGGTTTTATTCTTTTCCTTGATTTTTTTTAAAGAAATTCTGAAGAGCCTTATGCTTCAACATCAGCTTACCACAATGTCAAACACCGAAGTTTTAAGAAATCTTTGAATTTCAAAATACGACTGTGTATTAAGAACTTAAGACCTCTCAGTGTACACAACAGTATGGTGTATTTTCACAGCATGAGGAACGGACTCGGATACGTCTAAAACCAGCTGAGCTGCAATACAGTGTTAAATGTCAGGCAGCATCCAGTTCCTACACCCAGCTGTGCCTCACTTCTGTAAAGCACCTCAGCAGGGGCTAGCTCTGCTTACAATTCGTAAGGAGAAAGCAGCCTCTTGTGACTTTCATCCTACAAAAAGGTTAACATTTAAACTATGAGGAAAGCAATATGTACCTCCCCCTAATTCTTGACATTTTACTTGAAATGACTGGGGAGGGATGAGAGGGGGACACTCACCCAGACTCTACACTGGTCCACTAACTGCCCCAAAATGCAGCGATACCAGCAGCAGAAAACAGAAACAGATGGCGTGGTACTTTAAATCAGAAAATTATTTCCACCCCCTGAGTTTCTTTTTTAAAGGAAATCTTTGTTAGCTACACAGAAAACAAAGTTCAAACTACAGTGGAAGCACTGATTTATACCTGTCATTTAGCCTGGCCCAAGCTGGATGTAACATAACCTGCGCAGGCTTTCTACTTTAAAATAGACAAATACAAATTAGCATTTTCTAACTGAAATTCTACTCGTAGTTCAGAGATGCATATGCTAAATAAACCAGTAAATTGTTCTTACTTCTCACCTACTAATGGTGAAAGAAAAGTGAACAGTGCCATGTCTAATCTGCACTTCTGTAGAGAAATTCAATTTCTACCAGTGTGCCAATTTCTCACCTCTAAACTACCAAGGATGTTATGCATAAAAAATATTATTTTGGAAATGCACAAATGCAAGCGAAGAGACAGTCTGGTCTACAGGACCTTCATATTCTACAGGGAAAGAAACAAATGGGTTAAAGTTCCCTTTATTTATAAGCAAGGTTCCATCGCTTTCCAGTTCACTGGAAACATTGCTATTTTTACTGGTAAGTTGCAAATCAGTGAATGATTACTTTTCTTGTAGGTTTGGGAAGCTGAGAGGGTAATTTTGAATTTGTTTTCTTTATTAAAAAAAAAAAAAAAAACTTGTGGAAAATACTTGAAGGGCTCACCATGGTTCAGGACTCCATAGTGGTAGGTATTAACCAAATGGAATCCAAGTAGACACGATTCAACAAGTGAAAACTTTTACTAAGCATTTTGCACCTGCCTTTAAGGTTGTGGTTCCATGACCATTTCTGTGGTTTGATTAACTTCAGCAGTCCAAATCCCCTGCCTCTGATTTGTGCCAGTGATACTCTGGCATTCTCCATCAAACTCTTTTTACCAAAAAAAAAAAATATCCTATAAAAAAGATTCTCTTTTTCGGTCCACTTGTCCTCCTTCCTTACTGTCAAACAGTACAAATCCTCAGGGCTGCAGAACAAGCAAGAATGAACAGCTAGAACTAACAGTAATTAGATTCAGGGCTACTTAAGTTGTATCACTACCAAACAGGATAACAGACCGGTTTCTTGTGTGCCACCTCCTCACTGGACATCTTCACCCATGTTCTTGCCTGTCATTCACTTGTTCACAAACCATACTCCATGGGTATGTTTCACTTTTATTCCCCCTTTTATTCACTTCTCAATACAGCAGACTTGCTATAAATTACTTTCTGAATCCCTTTCTCATTAAGTCATCCCACCATCTTCTCTGTCAACGACCACCTGTAACCTCACTCTAGTTGAGAGCCATTGCTCCCCTTCCTAGGAGGGAAGTGCTTCTCTAGCCTTAGTGGGGCATATATTGCTGACCTCAAAATGAGCCAAAGAGAGTTCAAAGTGGTGAGGATCTCTTGCACGCTGGCACTGAAATCATAATTGTTAATTTTTAGTTTTAATTCATATTTTCTGCTATGCCAGGAAATATCTGAGTGACCACCAAAACAACTAGAATGACCAGTCTTTCTTCACAGTCAGTGGAGAATGAGGAAGGTGACTGAGGCAATTCAAAGAAGGTGGCAAATGTCAACAGCACCTCTATGATGCCTAGGAGGGGAAAAAAAACCAAACAAACAAAAAAAAAAACCACCCAAAAAAACCGCCCACTTTTGCTCACCTCAGGGACCTAACTTCTCCCAGCACCAATGTCTGACAGGTTTTCAAAGACAGAAAACCCAAAGAATTTCTTTATATTTGTGACAGATGCGCATTTTAAGTTGTATTGAAAATGGACATTTATTATTAACAAAAGTACAACCAGAGACCTTGCACTCAAAAAAATAAATAATCAGACTTCTATTGTGTCACAAACTCACGCAGACCAACCCTAAAACAGTCCCTCAGGATGTTCACCTTCACTTGTCCTCTGAGGACACAAAGTCTTTGTTCTCCTTTCACATTGGTACTACACACCTGGATGAAGCAGTGACAATGACGTGGTGGTTCCTGCTCCATGTGACATTTAGAAAGAGAAAGTCACTCACAGGCATGAGCAGACAACATGTCTTCTAGACACAGCGTTACACAATCTGCATTAACTATCACATCGCCAACTAAAAAAGACACAAAAAGAAGAAAAATCTCAGGGCCTTTTAAGAACATGTTGATACCTCATCCTTCAGGAGGAAAGGCCTGCAAAAGCAAGAAGCTGGGAGGGAATCACAGTGTAGGTAACTGCAACCCAACCACCACCAGTACATCAAAGGTTTGACCTTTCTGCTCCTAAAGCATGTCTTCTGAATGCTTTACAATGTATATTTAAAGGCAGCATCAATTTAAATTCTCAAAGCTCATCTAGTTTTCACAACGTCAGCCACAGGCTGGGAGGATTCCAGCTTCATCCATGACACTCTGAGGACCGCTTTAGGGAGTGCACTTACACAAACCCACGTCCCCGGGGCGCTGCGGGATGCTGCAGCCACACACCAGCCAGGGCCACAGCTGGCATCACCTGCGCAGGCAGCCACCAGAGCGGCTTTAGCCCCAGAAACCAACCAAAACCTTAACTGGCAAAACCTGCCCCTGCAGCCTGGAGGGAAACACCAAACCACGGTGTCCGTTTCTCATCCAAACTCTTCTTTTTACTCCAGTCACATACAGGACTCGCCTAAAGAACTGTGAGGATAAGCTAGCAAGATATTCTTCAGAATACACCTAAACTCAACCAAAAACCTTTTTCTTCGAGGCCTCTTGATTTGCTTTGTCATTTGACAGCAGGCTGGCTTGAGGTCTACTCCTTTTCCCTTCCTTCTACAGGACCAGGCGTTACCTGCTCACATGGATTTGATGTCAACAGGAACACTCGGCTTCCATTTGTTCTGTTCACACAGGAATAGCATTTAGAGAAAATTACTTATAGAAAAACGAATTAACACTAAAATTCTCCCTCACAAGGTGTAAACAAGTAATTATCAGCCTGCTTCAGCATGAGCTTCCCCTCCACCCTTTTGTCTCCTGTTACTTTCTCTAGCACCAAGTTAATCAAAAAAGGAAAAGAAGATTTTACCTCAGTAATGCATTTAGAAAAAATGCGCTGAATTAAGTCATGTTTCCGCCTGCTACTACTCATCAAGCCTAGTGTGTGTCATCGGCAACCATGGAGTTTACACGCTTTCTGCTCTGTTTTTTGTGCATCCACCATGAGCCAAAACCCATAGCAGAGGCAGTGGTTAGTCCCGTGGCCAGACAAAACCAGGGCTGGTAAACCTGGACGGCTGACACTGAGCTGGGACACTCTCTGACAAAGCAGCATACCAGAGTTAGACCGAGATCGGCTGACAGAAAGCTTTCACGACCTCTGGGAGCCCCGGAGCATGCAAGATAAAGCAATCTTTCATCTCTCCTCCGGGGATGAATGCAGGGGCAGACGGAGGGGGAAATCCCAGTGGAGGAACGTAACCTAGGAAGAAGCGTGGCAGAAACTGCCAACCTTGGAGGAATCTGACCGAAACCCACAGGTCTCTCAGCATTCATTAAAGGGAACAAGGAAATGCATGAGAGCTTTCTTATTTTGACCAGGTGTGCATACTAGCAATGCTAGCTAAGTATGGGCATGGTAGTTTTTCCATTCCTTAGAACACACATTCACTTTTAGTAAAAGATCCAAAGATGCTCATGAAAGAAGAGCTTGGAGGACAGCAGACTGAGACAAGTACCCACCCTTTTGGGGTGGAAAACAGAAGCAAATATATCCAAGCACTGAGAACAGTTGCTTCTGCCAAGGAACATGACCAAAAAGACCCACACCTGCTTGGTTTTAGTGCAGAAGACATTCCAGAAACAAAGCAAGGGCCAGGAGACCATCCACATACCGCGACACGCTCCAATAACCCAGCGATCTCATGAGTGAGCCCTGCTCACAGGGGCTCAGCAGCATTAGGAAATGCAAGTAGGGAAGCAGCATAAGGTAATGGTTTGTCAGACTTCCAGCATCAGAATAAAAACATCACAGCCAAATAGCAGAGAACCAAAACAAACCAACTACAGTAAAACAACTTTTACTAAAGTAAAACAACTACTATAAAAATCAGTCGGTTAACTCTTTAATCAGCTGGCTTAAATTCACATCCTTATTCTACAGCCAGCATAAGACTTGTAGAAACTGTCATCTGTGTTTGAATTTTTTTACCAGCCAAGCCTAACCCATGTCTATTCTGCTCATCTGAGTGCTCTAGCAAGGAACAGACAAACTGCAAGAGCCAAGACTGAAATACCGGGAAGGAGAGGAATAAACAGGTCAAGCGGGACGGGAGGCAGGCATGACAGCAGCCACCAACCATGCAGCGCAGGAGCCTTCCCCTGCCACGTGGCAGCATTTAGGGGCCTGACCTCCCAAAAACAGGTAAGTCATGATGTGAGTGTTTACAGTAATTCATTTAAATACTTACCTCGGAAAACAATAAATTAGAAGAAAAAAATACACAAAAAACCCCCCATCAAAATCCCATTCTCCCTTTTCAATTAAGATTAAACCAAAGTGTGCTCAGTTACTTGAGTGGGTAATTTTTATCTATGTACCGGTCTCTTACAGGAGCAATGCTTAAAAAGGAACATAGCTGTTTCCTCATCTCATGTACAACGAAGTCCAGAACAGTCAAAACTCTGACCTCCACTGGGTTCAGACTGGATTAACCCAGATTCAGATCAATTCCAAGGAAATAACACTGTTAACTATTAACAATAATTAGTATCACAACCGAATCCTTTCCCATGCATTTCTTAAAGAGGGACAAAAAGCGAGCACTCATAACAGCATTATAGAAGAGTGAAAAATACATGGTCTCAATCTTCATTGAGAAATAGCACTTTAGTCTTCAGGGGGAGCCAAGCAAAATCCATCAACAACAGTGACAATTTATTCTACAACCATTTATGTTGAAAAAGGAGGTCAATAGCTCATTTTCCTACTATTTAGTAGGCAGGGTCCCAACCAGACACAAAAGCTGGAAAAGGCTCCCAAGTTCACATTTGCCAACCAGTGTTCCCCTTTCAAATAAAATAGGGTCCAAACCTCTGTACATTCGCACAACCTATTCGGTTATCTGTACTACTGAGCCTCTAATACAGATTAGTCCCGCTGGTATCACGAGCGATAGCTAATTCAACTTGTTATGTTTTACTGTTGTACCTGAGGAAACGTTTCAGGGTTTAGCAAGAACTTCAAACAGAAATCTCTCAACTATTCTGTTAACCACCATGATCATCTGCATTCCCTGGTCTGTAGAAAAAAGGACAAATGTTTTGTAGCCATTCTTAAGCCATCCTGCTTTCCTTAAGAAAGCTACCTACAACTATTTATTTTCCATGTCTTTGCTAGGTCTGAGGTTGCAGGTGAGTTTTCTTGTGCATATATTAACAGCCAATGTTTTAATTCTTCAGTATCAGACACGAAACCAGTTGCACCCTCTTTACTTGGTAAATTTCATATAGGAACAGCAGAGTTGCAGAGGTGAAACCAAAAGCAGATGAAAGCCTGAAAAGTACTTTTTAACTGGCAGGTGATTGTCAGGAATGATAGTAACATACCTCACTGATCAGATTCAAGGTAGAGTATATGAACTTAAACTATCATTACTTGGCTTCCCCTACAAACAAGGTAATTTAAAGAAATTTGTTTATGCACTGAAGTTGTTATAAAATAGCTGCAATTTGAATTCTAAATAGTTATTTTGCTCTCCCTTCCTGAAAAGAGACCTATGTCAGCATACCAGTACCTAGCCACAATAAACAAAGCTGCTTTTAGTGAAAAGCTACTCTACGAAAACTACCACAAGGTGAAACAAATTGGTAACTTCTACATCACTTAAGTGATAAGCGGACTAGTGACACATTTTTAGGGATAAATACTTCCTGGGAAACGTTAATGCAGGAGGGGCTTCCAAGCTTCTCCCCACATACCATCATTTGGACAAACCCCAGAAGCTCCAGTTTCACATGAGTTTCTGAAGCTATTTCTCATAATGCATTTTAAGTTTAAACCACATTTCAATACACATTTAATGCAGTGATGGATACAGCCACAACAGGGAGCAAATGTCCAAGATCAAGATGTCCAAACAGCACAGCCTTCTCCAGGGAACAGTTCAAGGAAAAAGCTTACGCAGTGGCTCTGATCCATACTTGGAGAAGCAAAAGTGAAAGCAAAGCAAAAGTGTCGCCCCGCTAGGAGCAAATTACCCATCAGCAAACAGTTAAACTATTACCTAAGATACCTCAGCAGAAAACTGTGGCACAGAAGAAAAATCCTCTTACACAAGTTCAAAGAACAATTCTGCCCCAGAATCCAGTAGAGAGCTGCACTAGTCTAGCACACAGTGATTTCTAAATAGTGTATTTAACAGCCCAGCTATCAGAGTTGATTCTCCTGCTGGTCAAACTGTCAGTAGTTCGGGGGGTTTTACCATGTCAGGTTAGTCTCCCTGACAGTTTGCCAGAATTAGGTCCCAACAGAAGCTGGAAGACAGCCTTCAGCTGGAATAACGGAGAATGTTTGTGTATTGATTGCTGCAGACTTTGTTTGTCACAAGCACCTACAATCTCTAAAATGGCACAAAATCATTAGAAACCGCAAAACAAGGGGAGAAGCAGACAACACAGACGTTTTACACTGGGAAAAACAAACCCTAACTGTGTTCAGAACAATATATTCTGCTTACCACTTTTTCATAAAGCAAAGAAAACATGAAGCAAACTCATTTAAATTCCTAAAGGTAGCTCTATCAGCTGATTAGGTCGTTAAAACACTCATTTTCACATCAGGTTTGCCAGAAGAGAAGAAATTGCAGTTTCCCATTTGTTCCAAGTTATCTTTTAAAAAAAACTCAAAAGCCAAAAAACCCTAAACATTACTGCTTATTCATCTGCTGTTTATACATGTAAATCTATGTCCAAAAAAAGTATAACAAGATAGTGTGACCTTTATTATAAACCCTTTAGGAGTTCAAAACGTTGATGTGAATTTCATGAACCCTTTGCATTGTAGTGAGAGCCTGCTTTTGCTGCCAGGCAGAAGAGAAGAACAGAGGAAGAATAAGTCAAAATGCCCCAGGTTAGACTCTTATCTAAAATTTCAAAGTTAACAGTGAGAAAAAGATTTGATTCTTGCAAAAATATTGTTGTGATCAGATAAGACTGTGGAAGTACTTGCTTGTAAGAGAAAAAAAAAACAAACAAGGTAAAATTAAGGCTTCCCTTTCCTGTCTTACCACGTTTTCAATCCCTTCTGCTCACCCTGTATCACTGGGAGTTTAGCCCAAGATCTCCAGTTATGTGACCAATAGGCCTGAAAGGTTTGATGTGCAGGTCCAGCCAGACCACTCACATATCGGTTGGTCCGGGTACCTCTCCCCAGGTCTCAGACCCCTTCAGCCATTCTAGCAGGTCACAGTCAGCCAAGACTGCTGTTATCTCAGATTGCACCCTGCCTAATGGCTAAAAAATTATGGAAGAAGTCAATATAGCTTTCCCTCCTCCATGTCTGTTAGAGAGCAATTGCGAGGCTGCAAGAAGAGAAGCTTCAGCTGGCTAACAGAGAAGACTGAAGTGTTTTTAAATTAGTTTTCCAATTGATCAGGCAGCTGAATTAATTCTCCCCGTGACATACGATCACTAGTTCGCAACCCAAGAGAAAAGTGGGAAACACACAGACAAGGAGACGGACTCTTGCAGAGGTAGCTGGCCACCAGTTGTCTTACCTGCCTTGTCAGTCTACACCTTCAGATCATGTACCAGGTACTTCTCGTGTTAACTTTGCTTACCTTTAGGAAGCTACAAGCCTGAAATATGCTCAGAAGCTCCCCTCAGTAAAAACTGTGAACGGCAACTATGGTATCAGGGTTAGAGGACTGCACACAATTCCTTCTCTGTGTCAATCTATGCATCAGTGTTTTCCGCACACGTGTCCTAAAATTACTGTTGTTCAGAAAACAGCCTGTATTTTGGCATAGGTAGGTGATTATTTGTTTTTTGAGTACTAACGTATATTTTCCCATTCTGTACAAGTACTTAAAATGCTCAACAGCATGCATGGAAATCCTTCACTGGGCTTCAGGTCTGAACCCGGCATCTGCCCTAACACCCACCCTGTGGCCTTTTAGACGGTCTTCACACTTTCTGCTTTTCTGTTGGCACTATTTCTGTTCTCTTAACTGTCTCGGGAGGATACAAGAGTCTTATCTGTGAAGGTAAAGCAATGGGAATAGTTATGAAGGAACTAGTTTTTTTAAGATGAAGAAAAGCATTACTTGTAAGGAAACAACTAAGTTAATAGGTATCCTCGGCAGCTTCTGAACAAGAAGCAGGGAGGAACTCTATTAACAACTGTCACACAGGCTACAACACACTGTGAAGCAGTTGACTGTAAGAATAAAACAATGATTATAAAAGATAATACTATGAAATACGAACAGGACACCTCACTAACTTGACATACACTGCACAGAATTTTTGCTAAATACAATTCATTGTTCTGTTCCAAGGTTAAAGACATCACCTCCACAGACTCCAACTTAAAAACAGTTATGGTGGGGAAAAAATGCCTACAATTGGAAGAAAGCCACTGTTTACCATTTCTGTAGATACTGCCTATCTATTTACAAACAAAATTACTTCAAACTTGTCTAACACACACCCACCTCCTCAAAAAAAAAAAATAAAAAAAATCAAGGATTATTGACTACGAGGGTTTGGAAAGTGATGAACAGCCTGTTAGATACCTTGAAACATCACTTCTGCCAGAATTAAACTTTTGCAGGGCTCCAGAAACTGGGTTGCCACACTGAATGTTTAAAGAAGTGGCTTTGTTCCTACCGGTAGGTATCAGAGTTTTCAAACCACCACCAGTAAGGACTGCAGCTTGGGGACCAGGGGGTGAGCAGGTGAATTGAGGTGAGGGAGGTATCAAGACAACTGTACCCATCTCCACTTCTGAGACCACAGACTCCATCAGTAATTGAATTCAATACTAGCTGAGGAAACTCTAGTTTCATTAATTATTTCCAAAGCATATATACAGCCCTCAGTGAGAGAGAGGTTAACAAGTAGGAACTAAAGCAGCTCAGGAGGAGAATGGAATTGTTATGTAGCATGGTAACAGAGAACGGAAGAGAGGGCTTCTACACAAGGACATGCATCACTCCACTACAGATTTTGCCAAGACCAAAAAGAAAGGATCGATAGCTTTCACGACAGACAAGAAAATAAACAGAATATTTATTAGCAAGGAGACAAAAACTGTTCAAAAGTATCTGACTTAGCATTTCATTGGTATTTTCATTGGAATGGAAGCACACCACATGACGTTAAACACCACTGACCTGTCTATCCAAATATGACCTCTCTCAAAATATTAGTTTTGTTTCAGATTTTTAATGGGATAAGAACTACTTCCCTTCCGCCCCCCAAAAAATAACCCAACTGTTCTTCCAGAGCAAATACTACTACCTAGTAGTTGCAAACAGCAATTACCCTCTATGGTTAAGCAATCACTAATGATCATTTGCCACTGATACAAGCTTCTGTAGAGGCCTGGCTAGCTGCAGTAGTTTACTTCAGAAAGGGGAAAGCAGTCACAGCTGCTCTAGCTTGTCTGGGGAGAGGATGACAACCAGAAGAGAAAATTCAGGGAAAAGAAAGAAGATGTACCCACTTCAGCCTTTCCTAGGAAGGCTCTGCCTTTCCCACAAGCCACACCTTTTCTCTCCTGTAGTTTTTCCCTGGAACATAATGTCCTCTTGCCTGACACACAAGGGGGGAAAAACGATAGCTCTTCAAAATTTTCTGAATCCATCTAATTTTCCACACTATAACCACAAACACACAGAGGCTGGCAACCCTCTGAACTGCTCCAGCTGCCCCACACCTTCATCCAGGGAAGGCTCTGCACTTTTAAAGTCTCCTTTTAACCTGCACCTGTACCAGACAGCAGGAGCTGCTGCTGCAAACTGCTGTTGCTGCTGCCCAGGAATCTGCTGCCCCAAAGCACACTGATTTTCTGTGCAAAAGAAAGGCAGTAATATTTGCATTTGTGACTTTTGTGGTTTTGGAAGCACATCCAAACACCAAGATAAGCGATGGGTTTCTTATGCACTTTTCACCAAAATGCTGCCTGCAGCGAGGGAAATGGGTGGCATCCTGCTGCAGAGCTAAGCTCTGAGTTGTACTGACATTTCTCTAAAAGAATCAAAACAGCCCTGCAGAAGAACAAACATGACTGATTATTTCCTAGTAAAACTCATCCATTTTGGAATTTCTGTCCACATGTGCCTGCTTTTGATTCCCCACCACCACCCCAATTATGCTATAGGCTTTTGAACCAGAAGTATCATAAAAGCTGAAAATTTCTGGCAGCAACAGTAGGGTAGAAAACCAGCCTGACAGTTCCCAATAAAGGACTTTCTTCAAGATTTCCAGTACTTGTTAAAACATGTCTCAGCAGTTTCCTTGGTAGCAAGAGATCAGGCTCACTGACGTTCTCATTCCCTTATTCCCAGTTGGATAGGCAGGGAAGGCAGCAGCATCTCTCCAGGGCTAGTCCCTGGCGCCCCTCCCTGCCCAGTACGATCAGCTGGTATCCCACTGGTGCCCGTGGGGTGCCCATGCAACTCCATTTCCTACAAACACACAGACTTACTAAACTGTTAGTACCAAGTAACTAATGATACTAACATTAAGACGGCACCTCTGAAATTCAGTGGATAACTGAACGAAAACCACTCTTTGGCTTTCCTCCCTCCCATACTCTATGTTTTCCCTATATAAATTGAAGGTGACAGTTGAAACAGTTGAAAGAGTCTATAGAAGACTATTTTTTTGGTCAAATTTAATTTCAGAACAGGGTAATCTACCTCAAGAGCAAGAAAAAAGTTAACTAAACAAATCAGTTAAAATTTATATTAAAAGATAATCCTTTAAAACTGGGTCACTCAGGTAAAATTGACAAATCTGAAAAAGCCAAAGAATGCTTACACTTAAATCCACAAGCCACTTGCTGCCAAGCAATAGTAAGGGGAAAGTTTAAGAACATTTTATGAAATCATTTAGTTTTAATGAAACATCTTTTATTAAATGCAAAATTAATCCTTTGTTGTATTCTGGTGCATAGGGTATCCCATTTATAAAGCCATTTTTAATAATGATGTCTCTGGAGTCTGCTTTCAACTAAAATAGATGCTTAGTACAAATACTGTAGTGTAAGTATGCTAAGAATTATAGGAGATTGAAGAAAAGACTCACATATAGTTTAAATGGAATAGAAAAGTGCCCGAGTCTTCCAACTGATCAATGATTCCCCCAAACGATCCGTTACATCTCACGCTTTCACATGGAGAGCAGCCTGTCGAAATCAGGAAAAAAGGAACCCCACACCAGTGCTAATTTCCATATAGTATGCACATTTTGGGTGCCAAGTCTTCAAAGTACAAATGGCTATGCTTATGGCTAAGTGCAAATGCTTAAAACTAAGTGCAAATTACAGTGCCATTTGATTTCTCATTTGCAAAACTGTAATCAGTAAGAAAGAACAGGCTAGCAAGTCTTTCACCACACAGGAAGAACGCTAAAATAAACAGAGATCATAAAAGCATTTTTTAATGTGCATCCTCAGCTATTTCTGCACACCAAACCTCTAAAGAAGTTATTAATTTCTCATTAATAGCATATGAACGTCTTGCAAATAAGAATGTCTTTTTCCTAACGTGACCTTGATTTACCTCAAAGCATAGCTCCTTCTGACTCTGAGTGCCAAAGGCGAGTTCACAAACTAAGCCACTGCACTAAGTGGTCATCTTGGAGAAGTGTGGATTTGGGGAATTGGCTAGGATCACCCTGGAAGGCTCTGATACTGCCAGGAAAAAGCAACGATGCATTTCTCCTACCTTAACTATTACATTATTCTCTCTCATCTCACGGCTCTCAGACTCATGAAAGCTGTAATCACCCTCCTCAAAACCAGCTGTATGGGAGAATATCAGGTTCTACGCACTTTGTCAGCAAGCCAGAAGCCAGTCATCACATATAGAGAGAAAAAAAAACCTGACGCTTGAACTTATGGAATAACCACTAGCAGTACTAGGCAGTCATTTTATGCTGATCAGCTGCTAGAGAGAGATTTGCCAGGAGAGATCCCATCCGAGGCAGAAACGCAGAGAGCAAGCAGATCCCCGCACCCTGCCCCAGCCAGCAGACACCCTGCCTCCCCGCCTCTGCTTCCCACCTCTCTTCTGGTCTCTCTGTGCCAGACCTCCCCACACCAAATTGCTCTTTGTCTTCGCCAAGCCAGCCCCGATTAGCCTTCATCCTCCACATCTGAAGCCTTACAAGGACTGCCATCGGTTTGTAGCTCCCATGTCATAGCCCTGCATCCAGACGCAAGGCTTCCTATCCCATTCAATTTAATTCCTCTGCCACCTCCATCATGCTGTTCTTGCTGCGTTTTGGTTTGCCTGCTCCTCCTGGATGGCAGGAAAGGAACATGTACGCACACCAGGAAAGTGCCACTCTGCTCCAGGATCCTCCGTAGGATATTACAGGGGTCTAAAACAGCCAGGATGGATGGAGAGTGAATCTTGCACAAGTCCCACAAGACTGGGACAGCTTGATGCTGTCAGAATTACTAGTGAGTTACGCCACCTAATGAAAAATCTGCATGTTTAATTGCAGTTTTTCTATCCTGTATCATTTGATTCCCTGTGGAGTTTTTCATATTTTATATTTCAAACTCTTCTTATTTCTAAATATGAAGACAGATATCCTGCAATGTTGAGTTCCCCACTCAATCACTGAAACACTGAAGATTTTTAGTGAAATAGTCTAAATGTGATTTTTTTTTTTAATTATTTTTTTTTAATATGCTGGCAGGAACAACAAAATAAGTGGATTTCTCCCAAGTTCACTCCCTGAGGTATCCAAACCAACTCTTTGCTAGGATTTTCCCCACAGATTCCAGTGGGATGGAACATTTCCATTTGGAAGAAACAAAGAAAATCTAGAAATTCGGGTTAGGATTGCTCAATTCTAACAGCAGACAATAAATTGCAACTGTGATACACAGAAGATACTTTTACTTGTGAAAAAAAATGCACTTGCTGAAGTCACATGGGACTTCAATGATTTTCCTCATTAGCTATGACAGCAGATAAACATCTTATGATGGAAGGTGGCGGATTCATGTCCTACATGGGACTAGACAAACTGTATACAGGCAGCATTGACTATAGTGCACCAGAAGGACTTTAAGAGACACTTAGAAAGTCAAACCCGCTGAGCCGCAAATTTGAGTGCAGTATAGCAACCTGGCCAACCATCAGAAACTGCTCAAGAGATCTAACCAGAGAAGTGGAACAAAAAAACCAACCAAACAAAAAAAAGTGGAGGGGAAAGCCCAGAGGAAGAGACCAGGACTGTTTTATTTAACTGCCACTAAGATGGGAGCATCACGATTCTGCCTATATGCCAGAAGTATTACAATTTCCTGCGGCATGCAAGTTCAGAAGGAAACTAATAGCAAGAGCCCAAACATAAAAATCAAAAAGGCAACATAAAAGGAGAAAGGAAGCTATGCAAAATGTATACTTCCTCTTTCATGGAATAATCTGTAATTTAACTTCAGTATGAAGTTTCAATTATCATAGATATTTCTATTGTTACAGTAGTCAGTGTCATTGCACACAATATTTACAGGTTCAAGGAAATTTCAACAGTTATATACTGCTCCCCCGAAATTTACAGTTTTCAAGCAGAACAGCATTTTTAGAATTTTACAAGTTTGCAACTAGTTCCAGATGAAACCATACCAAAGCCCACCACCCTTTCCCCCAAAAGTTGAAGCAAAACTGTTTTTCAAGGTAGTTTAAACTGGAGTTACTAGTAGGCATGATTCCAAGGTTTTTCCACTGCGGACACTATAGGACAGCATTAGGATCAGCTATCCTAATTCTGTATTTTTTCCAGTTTAAGAAAAAAAAGCTATGAGTAATTTCTTGTTTGCTCAATTAACCTATCTGTTGTACAGGTCAAGACATGATACATGCAGATAACTTCTCTAAATCCTAAAGCCCAGAAAATATCATTTCTAAAATGTGAATAGTATGCTAAGTGAACAGTATATAGTATGCTAAACTTCCTGTTGCCTTGTGATATGTTCTCTAGATTGTATAGTGACAGCTGCTCTTTTTTTAAATAAAGCTCATTTTCTTTCTGGTCTCATTAGTGCAGCCCTACCTGCCCAGCCGTCTTAGTCACTTCCTGCACCAGTGCTTGATCACCTACACCGAATCAAAACACCTCTTATTACATCCAACGCAGTATACAGGTTTAACTGAAACATTAAAGCTGTAATTGAGCAAACCTGTCCCCTGTGCCACCACACATAAGGGTATCACCTGCAAAACACTCTGGAGAGAAGCTCTATTGCTCCAGAGAAAGACTAACTCCTTCTCCCAACATCCTCCCACCACATACAAAGTTATGCTCAAAGAGAGGAGGAAAAAAAAAAAGGCGGAACAGCAGACAAATGAAATCTTAATCTCATGGTTACCCCATCCTCTTCTCCTCATTTCTAGAGCTTGAGAGACAGGAAAGAAAAGGGAGAATAAAAACAATAATTCTGCTACTTGGGGATGGGGTGGGGTGTCTTCAAAAACTTTTTTGTAATGAGCTTTCACAATTTTATACTTCCAAATTTCACAACTGCTCCACTTTACCACCAAAAATATCTGCTTAATAGAATTACAAGGCTAACGAGCTTGATCTTCAAAATCAGTGTGCTGAAAACACAGGCAGCTGTTGAGTAACACAGTAGCATCAGCTTGTCCAGAAGAGACAAATCCCAAGTCCTCCAAACTGCAAGTAACAACACTTCTCATGACCTTGCAGTAAGGGGGGGGGGGGAGGGGGAAGCTGTAATTTGGCTGACGTGAACATAGTTCAGCTCCCGCTCCAGAGGTGTACAGGGATACCAAGGAACGGTGAAGAGCTGCTTAAACCAGATGTGACTAATGCGTCATGAAGGGTCAGCCCTGGCTTAAGCATCTTCATTTAACACTACAGTGTGAAACCACCAGTACAAAGAATGGCCAGCTCCAGGACAAATCTGCTACATGGATCATAGTTGCTCAAAATCAGCTGGACAGACAAGAGGACGTGACATTTGATTACAATGATCCTCCTGCAAGGAGGTCTTTCTCTTCTGGTCAATTATACATTGTCAGGAAGAAAAAAAAGACTCCAAAGATGTGAAAGAGGTAAGAAGCATCTGTGGCCAAATAACAATTCCTTCCCCCAAAATCACGCAGCAACAGATGTTTGAGTTCTTCCGATATACATCTTTCATTTTAATGGCATTGATGAATAATCTACAGTGTGATCAAGTTAGTTTTAAGTTGTATAAATCTCGACCTTTTCAGAGCATGACTGCAAATACTATAAGCAAAAGGATCGCTACGGAAAGGAAATACCATTTTAAAAAGCTCCTGACCATGGAAAGGAAGCTCATCCAGGAAAGGGAAGAAGAAAGAGAGCAAAAGTTGGAAGCTGGTGAGAACAGAGGTCACTCTCCAGGATCTCTACCGCACTCATTAGATAAGCTTATACCTTTTGAAGAAGCTCCACTTCCTGCCATAAATAAAGGTTTTATAACCCACTCAAAATACATATTAGCCAGCCAATTACTTCATCTGCCTTTTCTTATTCCTTGGGCAGTACTTCTGCATTTTTCAAGAGACTCAATAGGCCATTACCCAAGATACACTATTAGTTGATACATTCCAGATACAGTTCTCATCAGTTTTTCCACCACAGCTTACACATATGAAGTAATCCATTAAAAATCATAAGCCTACATCTTTCAGAAATGTTTTTAATGTTTCAGTGCTTGTTGGTGTCAGCACGCATCACTCTTCATGTTTGTATAAGGTATGTTCAAATCCAGAAGTAGGCTTGTTGTGATCAGATTAGCGCCTGATACCGATTTCAGAGCCAAAAAAAAATGAATCAATTAGTTTTTCCAGACTTCACTGGTGAACTCAGAGGAACTACATGAAACTAAAACCCTGCAGGAGACCAATTTAGTGTGGTATAAACCTAACTTAACAAGAATTGAATAAAAATATCCTTTAATGCTATAGAGTCTTCAAAGATGCAAACGCATGCAGGACATTAAAGATGTAAGAGGTGTGCTTGGCTACCCAGCCTCTACCTTTGTACAAGATTTGTTGATTTTCCTTGCAGATCTAATTTCTGCATGTAGCAGCTATAGAGCGCACAACAGCTTCAACAAGTTCATTTAGGCAGCTTGCAGATGTATTTTTGGATGAATACAGAAACTCAATGTTTACTGCATCTCAGCCTTCTCAGCAGCAAAGCCCTCTCTATGTACACCAGGCCAGGCACAGAGCCGGGACGGATTGCAGAATCCCAGATAAGTCACCCTGCAACCACCTCAAGCTACCAAAAGACTACCTGCCAGTCACATATAAGTACTTTAAGGATGCTAAAATCCTTCCACAAAACATGTCAGAGAATGGTATAAAAAACTGTAAGGGAAAAAAACCTCAGAACAGAACATCAAGAGATAAATCCAGAATTAAGATGCTGCAGCCTCTCAAGTGAAGCACACAGCTAAACTGAAGACTAACAGAAAGACAAGGAAGTTCAACAACAAGCAGCTACCACCTTCCAGTAATTTGCAACACATTTGGCCAGATGGTAACTATAGTTTCACAAAAAAAAAAAAAATCAAAACAAATCCCACACCCAAACCACCCCATTTTCAGAGATTGTTTTTCAGTGTTACATAGCTCTTCTTTGGTACCTTAACCATCTGTTCTGTTCATTGTTTTCATGTAAAAGCAATCTGTGGAAACTAAAACAATCAATCACTGGTCTTTGCTAATTGTTCTTTCTCTCCTAAGTTTCTTTATACAACAGCCTGCCGCACTAATTCCCTTGGAGAGTTAATTCACAAAGGCATCCTATATCACCTAGGTTAAGTCAGGTAACAGCAATACAGTCCCTTCTCTGTCAGAGGGAGGGGACAGATCAGCCAGATCAGTCCAACCAAAAACACATCTTGAAAACACAGTTTTGAAATTTATTTAAAAGCCATTTCTCATAAAAACAGTGTGAAATATTTGATTTCAGATTCCTTACAGACCAAAAAATGCTGGACACAAGGCGCGGTTTGAAGTGCACTGCTTGCAGGTGCATGTTGAACATTAGAAAATCCTTTGCTGTGTTCAATGGTTAAAAAAAAAAAAAAACAAACTAATGCCAGACAATAAGAACTCTTCCATCATTTCCTCACTGGACTCAATCTTCTCCTCAACAGAGCACACTCTCAGATGCGCAGGCAGCCTTCCCACCCAACTGGGACAAATTCAGCACATAATGGTGCCACATAGTGAGTCCCCTTTTTGCTGGCATCAAAGGTGCTGGCTTTGAGAATCGCTCAGATACTGCACCCTTCTTCCACAATGCACAGAGACTGGAGGGGCTGTCCCAGATGCTTCCCTTCTTTCCTAAATGTGCAAGCTCACACTAATTTCTAGCCTAACTTAATTCACTGCAATTTCTATAGCTTATGTTGTGCCAAAACTTCTTTAGAAGTGCCTACCCAACTTACCTTCTCGTGCATTTAGAGAGTGCAGTCATTTCTCCTCCCAGATCTCATTATGCTAAAACAAACAGTTCTGCATCCATGTGACAGCACTTTTCTCCTTGCAGTCCTTCTTGGTTCCTGACATTTTTCTTAAACAGTAGTGCCCAAGATTCCAAATAAGCCCTCCCCACACACAGTGGCCTCATTGCTCTCCTCTCTTTACTACATCCTCAAATATCATTATTATCCTCTTGCATCATCTGTCATCATTAACCCAGATTCCTTGCCTCCTGCCAACATTCCAGTCAGGTGGGCTTCTACTTGAAAAATTAAAATCATCACATAAGAAAATCAGTAAATGAGTTTCTTAAGCCAAGATCTCAAGATGATGCGTACCAGTTCATGACAGTGCTGTACCTTGTTCTGTTGTGCATTTTTAAATAACGTGACATTTAATAACAGTCTTCAAGCATTTTGTGTCTTCACAAACAAAAAAACAACTGAACCCACACAAAACCCCCAAAATCCTTCAATCATTTTGAGCTCTGCATCTTCTCACTTGTTATTCAAGCAGGTAACTAGCAACAAGGAGCTTCTCCTCAGAGATCTTTGGTGCGGGAAAAATTTCTCAAGAAAATGATCATACTTGGCATTGCTTGGCTGCAGCAAACTAAAACTGTTGAAACAAACAAGATAAAAAAAAAAAAGAGGTGTCCCATTTGCAAGAATATTCACATGAAAAACTTCACTTATAAAACTGCCTTAGGAATAATCTGTTCTATGTTACAAAACACTTGGGGATGCTTTAAAATTCTAGCTCATTGAAAGTTTCTTATTTAATGACACCACAGGCAGCAGAGACAGGACCGGTGAGTACCAGCCTGGGCTGGACTGAGAACCTCAGTGCCGTGAGCAGCTCAGAGAAACACTCCGGACTGTGCCACCACACCTGTCCAAGATCTGTGAGTGCAGATGCACCTTCAGGCAGTGGACAGGCCATGACTTCCGTCTGGATTGTGAAAGAGGAAACGATGCAGCAACAAGACCAAATTGCAGGTTTGATTTCATCAAGCTCCAATGCAAACCTCCACGTGCAGTCCTCTTGGACATGTTTTATTCCCCTTCCCTCGTGTTGCTTTTTCAATTGTTTTGTTCTGACAGGCTGTCACAATTGCCAAAATAAATGACCCTGCTTAGCCACAGATGCTTTATTTGGTACCACATTGTGATGGAATAAACATTTGCATGCTTTGCGTGAGATAATTAGGAACCGGATAAGACAGTAATGGTTATAAAAGGTTAATTTTAACCCAGATCGGTTTTTCTGCAGGCGGATCAGATGATGCAGAAACAGTAAAGACCAAGTTGAAGGAAGGGTGAGCAGTGCTGCTAGCTAAAATGACTGCAGACCTTCAGCTTCAGACAAGAGGTCTGCTTCTCTTGATATAGAAAGAAAAAGAATGAGATCTAGAACTCATTTTAGATCCTTAATTTACTAGAAGTGGTGGATTGGCCTTGTCTGGCTATGTCTCCATCTGCATTGGCCTAGGTGAGGTCCTCATGAAGCATTACACTCTGGGATATTTCAGGCAGGATTTGCCAAGTTACTCTCAGAAAAAGAACAGCAATCAAGCTTTCACATAAAACACATACTGAGGCAAAAGCACTCAGTAATGTCCAACAGCAGTAGTCGCAGCTAGCTAAAAAGAAGGTTTAAATCTTAGACACTGGGAAGCTGCTAGTAATTTAAAATAAAGTTACAGCTCCTGATAATGCCTTGAAAGAATGGACATCTTCAGAAGTTTGAAAACTGCTCTCATGTGTTACTGCGAAATACAACAAAAGCAAGTCTGAATCTATTTTCCACTATACAAATAGGTGAAAAATTCTGAGATTGCCTTATTTCCACTGTCCATATGTAAGGAAAATGGGGACCACAGATAAGTACATACTTTGACATACTCAGATTTTACTAATGTATTTCACTTCAGCCTTGAGGTTTAGATAGCCACATATACATCAATACCCATAAGTCTCTAACAGCAACAACATTCAGGCAGAACTCCAGTGTTCTACGACTGATTTTCTATTTCTAGCTTTACTCTGAGCAGGATTAGTCCACCACAATGAAAAACATTACCACCACCGTAATTCCCTGTGGAGTCCTAACATCTACATTTTGTAGTCGGTATGCAACACTTGGTGTCAAATACCATATGGGGCATGTTTGCTCTTTTCTGGATCTCTCCATTCCAAAAAGACTTTAAAGTTGCACATTCTTTCCTCTTTTCAAGCTGCATGTTAATACCATAAAGTTAACTAAGCAGAGTTTCCAAGCTATTGCACAACTGAGCTGCACATGCACTTGAAAAAGCACTGAGCAGTTTACATATTTGCTTCCGTAAGGCCTTTAAAGGAGTAATTCTAAGCAGACAGATTATACCTGGCACTGCACAGGTGCGCTGGAATGGAAAGGCATAAGGTGTCCTCTCCCCAAAGTGCACTCGCACAGCAAGCAACATCAAAATAGCTGAAAGTGCAAAGACGACCATCTTCACCATTTCTTTGCCCTCAAACAGCAGTGATGGTACTGATAATAGTGATATACTTTTTTCGCCTGCTCAGGAAAGCAGCACTTCTCACAGCGCCTCCGTAATCATGTCACAGATGGCATGCTGCACCTACCTACTCCACCCCTCTCTGCTGCCTATAGGGTATAAAAGCCTTCCAGCAGCCCAGCAAAACACCAATCCACTATTTTCTTAGAAGTCCTGTACTCAAGTTACATACTTTAAACCATGTTTAAAATACTGGGGGTGGGGTGGTGTTTGTTAGTTGTTTTGTTTTTTGAGGTCAGATTTATTCCTTGCCCAACCCCATCCAATAGGAAACCAGAGAGAGCTAGTCCCATTTCACTTTCTCACCACCACTTACCAGAATAACCGGCCAGTATTCAGCTGCAGGTTTAATCAGAGGCCAAGCACTCACCTTATATATGAAGGCCACCGGTCTTCATGATTCCCTTTTGTTTCATGAAAGCTTACCCTGAGCAAGCCCACCTTCTGGGGCAAACCAATTCTTACAACATCTCCAAGCCCTTCCCATCCTGGCAACCTTCTTCTCGCTCTTCTTCCTTCCTTGTATTGTGTGAGCAGCCCCACAGAGTCACATCACAGCTGAAACAGTTTGGATAGGACTTCCCTTTCCTACAAGCTACAGGGACAGAGTCATTCAGATCCCCATCCTACACCCCTGAGCTGATACACCACCATTCCTATGAGATCAGGGAGACAAACCAATTAAACTAGAGATTTTGGCCTTTGCTGCCATTTGTATCATGTCAGTGGTAGAAAGCAATACACACTGGCATCAGCATGACTAGGCTTGAGAAAGTCAAACTTTGCCCCTTATATTTTCCACTACAACACCCAATATAGTTTGTACTGTTCTTAAAAACACCACTGGGGAAAGAAAAACATGGAAGGATAAAGATACTTTTATTATTTCAATGTGATATTCTTTATAAGAGAGACATTTGCCGTTTTATAACTGCACTACACGGTCTACTAGAAAGCTCGTAAGGAAAAGGAAGTGGGGTAGCATTAGAAATTTCTTTATCTTTTCATGAAATTGTAATCTAGGAAACGCACCGCCTTTCTCACAATTAAGTATATAAACAGGAGCAACCATACATCCCAACAAGCTTGTCTATGACACTGTTCTTAAATGGAAGCACTGAGGTGGCTACTAAGGTAAGCGCAGACTCTAAGTCATTTCAGTTCCCAAACTGGGTTAAACTACTGACCTTCTGTACTGAAATCCATAAAGTCTTCTTCTCTGGGACTAAAGTCTTGAATTTGTTTTTCATCCTAATTTTTTCCCTATTTCACTTACATTAAGCAACTGCTCTCACAAGGCTTATTTACCAATACAATAAATGTATGTGTGCCACAGCAGAAAAATATGTATTTAAAAATTGGCTATTCAATAGAAATACTGTTATTTTTATGTTCATGTTAACTTCCAAATAAAATTAATTTCTTTGCTTTACCAAAATTTTCTCAAGTACTTAAAAATGGACTCAAGAGTTAAATAACCTCTTCATCACCAGACAAATCTGTCACTTTTTCTATACTAGAAAAAGTCATAGGTACTTAGCTAATGAGAACTTATAGACAAGGACTTTTTTTAAAATATAATTTATAAAGAAAGTATTAAAAAAGAACAAGATAAACATAAGTGCAAGCAGCTAAAAAATACTGAAAGACAGATAAGCCAGGGTAACCGGGTGGGTAAGTAATGCCCTTCTTCACCAGTTTAAATTCTTCTGAAGAAATTACATCCCTTACAACTCTCAATCATTTTGACAATGCGCTTACATCCTGGCCATGTAAGATACGTACTTTCCTCGAGCCCGGCTGGTTTAGACAGCAGGAAGCAAGATATTTGTACAAGAAGAAGAGAGGAATGAAGGGCCAAGAGGCCCCACAGCAGTTGGAAGAACAGTTGTTCTGGGTGGAGAAACAGAGGAATGGGGCAGAGGTGAGATGAAGGCCTTCCCAGTCCCCATTTAACTCCTTCTTTCCTCTTTGTTTGGGCAATTAAAATCCAACAGTTCAGTTTTCAACTCATTTCACTTTAAAATCCCTGGACTGAGTCCATACCTGTGCCTGGTAGCTCCTGGGAACAGCTGGTGGGAGCAGTGGGAGGGAAGGCACACGGCAGACCATCTCCTGATGGCTCGGCCTGTCTGTGGTCCTCAGTGCCAACACCACTGACAGACCAGCGAGGTGCAACACACTGGCTATGGAGGCAGCTGACAAGCAGGGCTCCTGCTTCACAGAAGTTCTGCATTTTCAAAATTAGATTTCAACCCAAGCTAAACAAAACCAGTTCTCCTTCATCTCCCACCGCAATTTCACAAGCATACAAAGTTTTTACCCTTCAAAAATCACCTTTGCTATCAACACCAACAAATTCATGGCACCACTGCAGGACTTGCCATTTATCCTCATCCCTTTTGCTACCAACATCAACAATTTCACGACACCATTTATCCTCACCCCAGGAATTCAAGCTTTCCCCCATCAGGAAAAGCCTTCCTGCAACTGTTCAAAGGTGACACCATCTTTTCTATTCACAACATCTCCAATCCTACAGATCAGAGTTTTAATAGAAATTTTCTGTCACTCTTTTTCCCCTTCCCAGCATAATAGTGTGGCAAAGAAACAATGACCACATATTCCAGCTCTAGATCTGGCAAAGACCTATCCAAACGAGGAAATCATAGCTATCCATGCAGACTAGGTTTGCAGCTACTTCTACTCAGGGAACAAACTTACCACACAAAGTGGTGTTTTGTTGACAGAGCATCTAGGCCTCACACACCAGGACAACCAGGCAGTATAATCATTCAAAAACGTTGCTCAGAACTAGTTTTCTTTAAAAAGAATTTAAAAGCATTTCCAGCAATGCTTGATTTTATAAAACTTTGTTCCAAACTTAAGTTTTGGCCCAAACTGGATCCATCAAAAAGCAGTCAAGAGGGACTGAAAGCCAGCTATATGGCTAGTCAAATTTAAAGACTAATGCTTACAGTCTTAAAGGTACTTGGGTGTCATCCTGAACTGCAACAATTACCCTTGGGCAGCTGGCTACGCAGCAGCATTTTGGCACTGGCACTGCATACACCACCTCAGGAGAACAGGACAGACCTTCTGAAGCTGTTTGCTGAAAATTATAGTGAAAAAGTTTAGGTGCTCCTGCAGCCTACAGGCTGCTCACAGGTGATGGACCAGGTCTATCTGCCTCCTCCTCCTCATCCTTCTACTCAGAAACACAGCCACCTTTACAGTGGTTGAAGTGGCCGGTTTGGCTTAGAAAGCTTGTAATCTAGCAGGTAATATATTCTCTTCTCCTCCTGCACCTCTCTTCCTCCTCTGGAAACTTCTGTGTTCTTGCAACGTCAGCTGGACGGTGGTGGCTAACCCTGCCATCACCTCCTGGTAGCCAGTCCGCAGCTGTCCTAGCAACTTGTTAGCTAGCATTACAGCATGTTTTTGGATTAATAACCCTTGCAAACACAGAGCTTCTCCCCCACTGAATGACAGTGGCCCTTCTGCGTTCTGGTTTTACTCAGGGCACAGGCAACTCATTAACCATCAGATGATTCAGCACTTGGTGCCTGCAGTTCTGCTGGCTGGTTTTCATCAGCAACCAGACTACAGCTTTGAAGGTGTATCATTTACATGATACAATCAGACACCTGAAGAGGCACACAGGTGTCAAGTCCCTCTGGCTCCAAGCTGGTACTAGTTTTAGGCAATACAGCCTGCTCCTAAATTCTCCTCTCCACTAGCTGGCTTTATAATCACATTCCCCACAAAATCCTGACTGTAACAGTCTGCTGCTTTTTTCCCCCAGGTCTTTCAGAAAGAGAACATGCACGGAAAGTCGTCGAAAACAAGATCTCAGGCCATGGTGAGAGGAAGACTGGTAACGACAGGTCCTGGGCAGTGGGAAGACAATCTCAACATTTCATGCTCAGGAGAGCAGGATTTTAGTCCCACCAAAACCATCCATGCACAATAAGCTGTTGGATGCAGCCCCTCCCCACCCCCAACAATCCCTTCTGATTTACTCACAGCCACTAATCTCATTAGAGTCCCTATAATTAAAGCACCATAATATCTGATCAAGAATATAGTATGCTCTTTAAATTAACTCACCCAAAGTCCTTTAATATAAGAATGACAGCTCCAGGAGAATTACAAGATTTACAAAATAAAGCATCACTAATGAGCATAGGATCAAAAACTGGATTATCAAGTTTCCTAATTTGCATGTAGAAAAAGCAGGCAGTCAAATCACCAAGGTTTCTATATAACTTTTACAGCCACTTTATAGGAAAAGTGAAACAAGTATAGATACAATTATACAGAGAGAGCTTCAAATATTTATTAGAGAACATATTGTACTTTATAGACATTAGGAAACAGCAAATGTTATTTTGTTCTAGTCAATACTTGCTAAAAAGTGACAAGTGAGACTTGTTCTGAATAGCACTTGTCACGTTTACAGATTAGGGAGATGAGAAAACACATACAAACCTTAGCCCTTTTACCAGTCCAGGATAAGTTAAATATAAAAACCTGGTTAAACTTTAGGTCTTCCCTCTCTCAAGTCAAAATCCTTCCTCCTACCTATTTGTTTATTTTTAAATAAAATTTACAAACAACACTGCCCAACACAGAAAAAAAAGCAAAATCAGGCGCAAATACTCCCTCTGACTCAGACGTACAAGTAGCTGGGAGAGGTTAGGAAGTGAATCACTCATTTAGCAAACCTATGTGTGCACATAGCTTCTGGAATAACCCACGTTTGGTGCCATGTTAAATGGAGAGGAAGATGGGAAGTGAAGGAGACGTGAACTGCAGTATTACATGTGTGAGACCGAGTGCCTTGGTTCACCCCCTCCCTGTCCCCAGTTTGTACGTTGGATGCGTGAGTGTAGAAGCCCGCTGCTCCCAGACAAAGGGGAAACGGTTCTTCCACCCTTCTGACCCTGACCTCACTCAGCACATACCTGAGAGCCCACGGAGATGGCCTCTGCAAGCACCATGGTCCTGGAAGAGCACTGACATTTCAAACATTCACACTCTTCAACCTCATCTGTTTTACATTCATGATTAAGCATAACAACAAAGAACAGCTTTGGGCCGCATCGACTCCTGGAGACGGGGCTGGCTGGGACCCAACCCAGGCTCTGTGAGACCCACACCAGGTCCTTAGGTGCAAGAGCCACAACCTCTTCCAGGCTAACCCATCACCCATACCTACCCCTCCCTCAATTTCTCTGGGTCCAAGAGAATAAAGTCACAGAACTTCTTTTGTGAATGGTAGATAAACTGGTTGTAGTCAGGCTCTGAAAAACCCTGAGGGTCTGTGAGTATTAGGCCAGGAGAAAGAACAGCTAAATTGAGGCAGAGGTAAAGTTACGCAATTTACCAAAAGTCAGGCTCCAGATCAGCCTGGGCGCTCCAGGCTCGCCTGCTAAGCTTCTGCACCAGCCATTAAATCTTTGAAAGGGATTATGCAGCAAGGTGCTGGTGATAAGAGAGGCTGGATTTGACCTCTAAGCACCTTCCAACGCGACATTCCTAAATCAATTACCCTCATTTTCCGGCATGCCGGTAACACTGCGAGCAAACTCTGCAGTTGGAGCATTTTCATCTGGATAATCTTCTTTTCGACAATGCCTAAAACTTCGGTTGATTCTCTGATCTATAAAGAGCTCCAAGGCAGAAGTTTTGACGCTGTTATATGTTTGCATAGAAAAGGGCAGAGTGCATTAAGAGGGTTTTTACTTTGCCACTCCATTAAGCATCATTTCAGAAATCATGATGAAACCTTATCAGGAGTCCAGTTTTCTTCAGTGGGAAGACACACACAGACATTAAAGGAAACAAAATTATTTTAAGCGTTATACTTCTGCCAACATACTCCACACTTTCAACGTGAAAGACCACTTCTCCAGAGACTTAAGAGTCAGACAGTGTCCTCTCAAAGGGCACAGACTGCTACTTCTCTGACAAGGAAAGCAGATCTAAACAATGCATATTAATGCTTGGGGGGTTGTTTTTTCGTTGTTTTTGTTTGTTTCAGGTACATTCCTAAATCAAGCTGACTGTATCCAAACTGAAAATCTGTGAAAATTTTCAAACAGAAACAGCTTTTCAACATTTACTCCTTTTGGTACATTTTCTTTGCTACAGGAAGTGCTAAGTCTCAAAGATGAAAGGCGACTTTTTTTCTATCCTATACTGCCTTTCTACTCATCCTTCCCAGAAACTCCCCTACTATAATCGACATGGAGAAACCTTCTCTCACTCCTCAGGATGAGTCACAGGGTCCTTTCCACAGCACAAAGTAAAAATACATCACTTCTTGTTCTTCTCAAAGAAATATCACTTTCTTGTTCTTTTCAAAAAAGGAAGATAGGGGAAGAAGACTGGTCTGTTACTTGAGGGTATTTTGTTTCCTTTTTCTCTGAACAAATTTATCAAGCAACTAAAATTCTGCCTGGTCATAACAGCATTTGTGATGTGCCCACAGAAGTAATCTGTGGATCTCCCTCCTCAAGGATCAGTATCCTTGCTGTAGACATCCTCCCCTCTGCATCTGTATCCCTGCCCCATCTTTTATGCACAGGAGTAAGTACCCGTATGGCTACCTGCCAAGCAGACCTTTTAGTAGCTGCTGGGACAAGCTCTGCAGAGCGCTCAGCAGTAGTAGCGGCTTCCTTGAAGAGGGCATCCTTGCATACACATCCAACAGCTGGCCAATGTTAAACCTACTTCATGGAGTGTATACCTGGTTCCCAGGACAGACAGCTGTTTCAGCCACCGAGCTGCTGGATCATCCTCCAAGAGTCCAGGCTAAACCAGGCAGAACAGTTCTTCGGTATGGCGTTAGCTACCAGATCACATAACTTCCATGAGATCACTGTAAGCTGCAGGCACCTGCAGAAGCTAGAGAAGACCACCCTGACATCACACCACTTTGCAATTCCCAGCTTCAAAGCAAGACAATATTCTGACACATGACCTCGGTGGCAAATACAGAGGTGGCACAAATGTGCGCTGGCAATATACTCTAAAAACTTACTGGGAGTTTCCAGTCCACCACTTAACTACAAACCAACCATTCTGGGCTCCGTGCACAAAGTCTCCAGAAGGCTTGTTAGGTGTTCCTGACTTTCAGTGTTACCAGAGACACATAAAACACAACTCCGCTTCTTCCATCCATGAGCTCCCGCGTTAAGCCCTTCCCTGTTATCTAAACTTAATGAAGATGGTCCATAAAAACGCTAGTGAGCTTAGTATAAGCTAGAACAAACACTACCAGGACTAGTAAATGCTATGTAGGCTACCAATACCTGTAGAGAAGCACATGCCTCACTTCAGCCAGCACGTGCAATTTCCAAGCAGTGAAATGTTCCCGGGTCAGAACAGCCCAACAACTATTTATAGTGCACAGGGGTAGCTGTAGCCATCCATCCTGTCCCTACACAGGCAGCCCAGCGGGAGCACAGGCTGCCCCAGCACAGCTCCCAGCCCCAACAGGTGTAAAAATTCATTCCACCACCACACCAGCATGTCTCCACTGAGCATATCCCAAAAGTTTCTGTTGAATAAAAACATAAAGGTGGTAAGCAAAGGGTTTATTTGGTTTTGTTTTTCCCACATACTCATACTTCTCCCATTGCTCTTTGGGTTTAGGGCATGCCTACACTAGCGGCAGGAACAATGCGCAAGTGTTTTGTGATGCTAAACTAGCTACTAAAAACACTAGGGAAGACAGAGCTTTGCTTTCAAGCAGCTGATTTCGGTTTGAAACAGCAGTTCTGACTGACAAAACAGCGATGAAGATATAAGCAGCCAGCACCCGAGTACCTATCTACCCAGGATGGAAAAGTTGTTACGTTTTGGTTTCTTTCCCCCAAAAAAGTTCTTTTTTACTGGGATTCCTCACAAAGACCCACACAGACCCCCCCATTATTTTAATCTTACATAACTGGCATAATACTAAATGTGATGTATTCCCAGAGGAACAGGCCGAGGGGCTGCAGAGTCCATCAAGCGCACGCTGAACGCCCACTGCCACAAGCGGCAGCCCAGGCACAGAAAGGTGCGAGGGGCTGTGGGACAGGGGCCGAAACCCCCGGCCCCTCACCCAGCAGCGGCTGCTCATGCTCCCAAACTCTGCTCCTCATCATTCTCTGCACTCCTCTTTCAAGGAAGCTGGTGCCAGCAAGAGTTTGAGAATTCAAAGAGAAAATCCTTTAAGAGATGGGCAAGAGCCTAAAAACATACAAGCGAACAACCCGCCACGCTGCGTAACGACGCGCAAACACTTGGGGAACAAATGGTCATTAAATCAGCCGCTCGCAGGCGGGCGGCTGCCAAACGCATTCCGTAGGGGATGGGACAGGTTTCCTACGCCACCCCACCCCATCCCACCCCCACCGGGGCTCAGCCCGTCGGGCCGGACCCGGCGCGATGCTCAGGCCCGCGACCTCACGGCGGGGCGCGTGTGTGTGTGGATGGAGATACCACCGCCCCGGCCGGCACTGTCGTCCCGTCCCCCCTCCCCCCCAGCACACCCCAGCGCCTGCCGGGCCGTACCTGGGAGCTGAGGTACCGCTTGAGGCACTCCTCGCACACCGCCTTCTTGCAGCAGGACAGGGGCTTGATGGGCTTCTCCTCCAGGCACACCCGGCAGCTCAGCACCAGCAGCGGCCCAAACTCCCCCGCGATCAGCCCGGAGAAGGGCTCGGGCAGCAGGTACAAGTCCACCACCTCGATGCTGCCGCCCGCCGACAGCGGGTCGCCGCCCGCCGCCACCCCGCGCCGCGACGGGGGCTGCCCCACGCCCGGGCCGTCGCCGGGGCCGGGGCCGCCGCGGGGGGAGGCGGGGGCCGCCGCCGGCCGGTCGTTCTCCACGCAGTAGACGGTGCAGTACACGTGCCGTCGGGGAGGACGGCGGCGGCCGTTGCCCCCCTCCAGCCCCGGCCCCTCCTCCGCCAGGGCCGCCGGTTCCCCCGCCGCCTGCTCCGGCCCGGCCGCCGCCTCCGCCTCCTCCTCTTCGGCCTCTCGCCGCTCGGAGCTGGCGGCGGACGGCGGCGGCGGCTCTCCGATTCGCCCCTGCCCGGCCGCCCCACCGCCCGCGGCCGCCTCTCTCGGCAGAGGCGGCTCGTCTGGGCCGGGCTCCCGCAGGCCCCCGGTCGGGCTCGGCGGCGCGGCGGCGGCGGCCGCCGGCGGGGCGCTCAACGAGCTCTGCTGCTCCCCCATCGCCGCCCGCCGCCGCCGCCGCTCCTTCCCATCCAGCCGCCTCCCGACCCCCGCTTCTGCTTCCGGGTCCCGAGCCCCAAGCGCCGCGGCCCGCCGCGCCGAGCCCCGCGCCGCCCGCCCGCGGGCGCCGGTCTCCTCCGCCGCCGCCCAGCCTCCTCCCCGCGGGGCTGCGGGAGAGGAGAACGGCAGGTGCCGCTCCGGTCAGCGTCGCCCGCGGGGTCTCGCCCGGAGCCCGACCCCCATGCCGGGCAGGAGGACGCGGGCAAGCCGCCCCTAGTGCCGCGGGGCAGCGCGCCCGGCCGCGCCTCGCAGCCGCCCCGGCCCCGCCCCGCTCTGACGCAGCGCTCCGTGGCCTCGCCCCTCATTCAACCGTAAACACCGTGTGCCCGCGCGCACCCCGCAGCCACGCACCCGGCCCCGAACCCGGACACGGCTCCGCCGTGTGCCCGTCCTTCCCCCGCCCCCCCCCCCCCGCGCCTTCCGTCTCCTCCCGCCGCCGGGGCAGCCTTTGTCGGAGCTCCCCTGAAGTCGTCTGCGTCTCGACAGAGAAGGGCGAGGGGGCGTTGGGAAGCAAGCGCCCGTCTCACCGCCATAAGGCCTCCCTGCTGCGAGGATAACGTCTTCCGAACAGACTCCCGGCAGCCAACCTGGAAACCAGCCCACACAGAAAACAAACCGGAGCGAGCAGGAGCGGCGCCATCGTTGCCGTGCGCCTTCAGGAATAAGCTGGGCCAGTGAGAGCCGTGCACTGAAAACACGCAGTTGCGGCAACATTCACAAAAATAACTTAAACGGTTAAAAACGGGTGGATCCGCGTCGGTCCAAAACAGTGTCTGGTCGTTTGGGTACTCGCAGTTTGGGGGATTAGAGGAGCCTCTGCGCGTTTTGCTCTGAGACTCGGATAGTACGCTAGTGCTTCCGCTTGATGCTCGCGAGGGGTCTAGGACACAAGTCTTACGAGGAGCGGCTGAGGGAGCTGGGGTTGTGTAGGCTGGAGAAAAGGAGGCTGAGGGGAGACCTTATCACTCTCTACAACTACCTGAATGGAGCTTGTATTGAGGTGGGGGTCAGTCTCTTCTCCCAAGTAACAGGCGACAGAACAAGAGGAAATGGCCTCGAGTTGTGGCAAGGGAGGTTTAGGGTGGATATTAGGAAAAATTTCTTCACTGAAAGGGTTATCAAACATTGAAACAGGCTGCCCAGGGAAGTGGTTGAGTCACCATCCCTGGAGGTATTTAGAAGATGGGTAGACGTGGTGCTTGAGGGTATGTGGTTTAGTGGTGGACTTGGCAGTGTTAGGTTGATGGTTGGAACTCAGTGATCTTAAAGGCAATTCTGTGATTCTGTGAAGGTGGTATCTCCAGACCTTAACATCATCAATTACATCGCCACATAGGGCAGATGTCACGGAGCTGATCCTGCAGCAACTGAGTAACTTAACAGGGTCTGTGCAGTTCCCATCCCAAACTTTGTCTAGAGTGTTAATCAGAAGTTAGTCAGTTGCTCTGCTTGATAGGGCATGGGGCTGGACTAACTAGAGTAAGAAGAGAAGGAGAGTGGGGGACACCAGGGATGTCTGCGTGCTGTCAGCTCAACCCCAGTGAGCTCATGAGCTGCAGCTCACGCAGGCCCCGTAGGACCCAGAGCAGCGTCATGCATCTCTCTGGCTCCGTGCTGGAGCTCAGCAGCCCTCCAGCCCTGCCAGGGCGCGGGGTGTCGAGGACACTGCATGGGGCCAGCCCAGCTTTGAAGGACCCTTCATAGCACCAAAGTGTGTGTGTGCTCTGGAGAGGAGCTGAGCCTCCCAGAAAGCCACATGGGGAGCCTGTCCTGCCCTGCTGAAGGCTGGAAATGGAGACACTCGAGGCTCTCTGTGTGGTAACTGACAACATCTGCTGGGGACTCTTCGGCTTGAAAATGCTGTATTTCTTCCAGACCCAAGCTGACCTGAAAGTCAGCATGAATGAATTTGCGCATTGTCAGACTGTAGTTACTCCTGCAGGAAAATCATATAGAGCAATTACTTCTTTTAAACAATACGTTTATTTAGCTTTTCTTATTTGAGCTTTTAGAGTTTATGCTCCCAAAGCTTACTTTGAAGATATGAAGTGTAAAACTTCTAATGAATGAATAAACATCAGAATTTCCTACAACTCTGCCATTCAAGAAGCTGGAGCTTAAAGAAAAAAGCTAGAAAGACAACATCATTGCAAGAGCAAGCAATATTGCTCAGCTGTTAATTCAGAAATGCGTGTGCTAAAGCACAGCAGGGGAAAAATGGTCCTGGGGAACTGAGAACGGCAATGCTAATTGTGCTTGGCTAAGGGGAAGTGTTAGGCAAATATGAGTTATGGAATTGCCCGTGCCCTACCAGACTATGGACTGAGGATAGTTCAGTGGCCTGTGCCCGCCTGTGGGTCCTGCTGGTCCTGACCGTGAACAGTTGGCAAACGTGCTGTCCTCACTTGCCCCCTGTACCCCCCATCCTGCCCTGCTTCTGGGTGGGGTGGTGGGACCAGCCCTGGCTGGTGAGGTCCTGCCTGGCAGCCCCCGAGGGGGCCCTGCCACTCCCTGCCACATGGCCCCTTGACAGATGTACGCTTTGCTACAAGTCTTAGCTGTATTCTGCATATATTCTCTGAGGCATATTTTAAAAGTATGAAGTTATACAATAGTAGACCGAAGGAAACATTGGGCTGAGGTAAAGATAACGTGACCTGCTAGTACATACCGATTGTGTTTCCCACCATGCCTTCACACAGATTCATATTCGAATGACCTCAAAGAAGATGACATTTCAAAAAGAGACCACCCTAACCCCCCCACAAGCCCCCAGTAATCTGACAAAACAGGATGCCGTGTTGCACGGCACTCGCTTATTCCCCAAGGGAGCTGGTGAGGGAGCAACCGGTCAGCGAGGGATGCTGGTTCTGTTGCTCGGTGCACCACTGGTGGGTGCCTGGGTGCGTGAAGCAGGAGCCCATCCAGGGCTGGATGCGAGGTTCCCAAACAGGCTGCTCTGCTGCTGACTGGCAGCTTAATGGGATCTATCTTGGGCTGGCTGTTGCCCAGATTTTGAGGAACCATGAGTCAGATTTGCATCCAGAATGACTCTGTTGCTAAAACCTTCTTGTTTTAAAATGCAATTTTAGGTCCACGCATTTTACACTCTCTGTGCAGCATGTCTCGACTTTAAATAGAACCTTATGGAGGCTATTAAAAAGATAGCAACACTACCAGATTTGCATAAAATAACAGATTCAAATAAATTATCCTACAGAGATAAACCTTTTTCTCGCCAAACTGTTTGGTTTACGATAACGTAATTGAGTTTGAGCACAGTTGTGTGGAACCGAGTCTTGTTGCTTGAAAGATGACTTTTCTTCCTTTGATATACCGCCAAGTCAAACTCCACAGAGATTCACACATTTGAGCTCTGCAAATGAAGTATGAGGAAGCAGCTGGCAGGGCATTCATTCTCTGTGATGGATCCCCAATTTTGCAAAGCTCTATCCACTGTTGTCCACCAGAGCCTGGATTTGCTTACCTCTGGGAACGCAGCAGATCTCTCATTTTTTTTCTTCTTTATTAAGGGGGGTTATTTATTGGGTGGTTTGGTTTGAATAGGTATTTTTATGGGTTTTGTTCATGCCTGATTTTTAAATTCCACAGCTGAGATGCAGAGCAGGCACTTGTATTTTCAAACAATAAATGTAATTGACTGCCTCAGTTCTAGTAATGTCTGAATTTGGGTGGGGTTTTTTTATTCACAATGAACAAAGGAGCTGTGGTGGCTATTGCATCAATGAATTTAATTTTTACCGATTTGTAAAATTTTGCAAAGTGTTGCCTGAGAATTTCCACCCTTCCTTATTTTCCCTCCATTCCTTCTTTCCTCCCTTCTTTTCTTTCCTTTAATCAAAGAGCACAAGCTTACATAAAACTTCAGCAAAAGAAAGCGCTAGGGTATGCAGCATATAAGCAAACTGCAGAATTCATTACCGTGCACAATCACTGAAACAGCCCAGTAGTGAATTTAAAAACTGATTGGACACTTTTAGCAATGCAGCAGAGCTAAAGCAGGCTGTGCTGTCTGTACCAGCTATGTATATATCTGTCTATCTATATATATATCAATCTGTGTGTGTATATACATATATAAAAGGAGGACTCAATTTCCCAAGGCTGTAGTTCTGGAGACTTCGTGAAAATTACTTTTACTAAAAATAATTAATATTTTTAGGATGAGTAATTAACATCCATTCTTCTGGGCTTATGTTGATGGCCTCTGAGGAAATTTGAAGATTTCTTTTCCTATGTACAGCAGTAAGTAACTGACAGCCATGTACTGGGTCATTGGGTATAGAACTTACTTACTTTTTTGGGGGGAGATTCTTTTTTACCTTGCTATTAAGTGTTTTTTCCAAGTATTTAAAATTTTCATTTTCTGTTTTGCCTACCATTGCAAATGTGTTCTGTGTATTTTATGAAATGTCTTTACCAAATATTTATATTTATTTTGAAAGTAAAGTAAAAATTCAGGTTCTCAAGTTTACCCCTCAACATTTGTAGTTCTCTCTGTTCTGTACACTTCACATATAATATATTGCCTTACATTCTCCAGAATACATCCCATATATGCCACTTACTCTGTGGACATGGTCCTGCTTTCAGAAGTTATAAACTGGCTATGGTGGCTTGAGAGTTTTCACCAAAAAATATCTTTAAGCTTCTGTGACAAAAGCTTGTGGCAATGGTGTAGCAGTCATGACAAGAGTTTTCTGGGACCGCCTGGTGAGAACAGAACTCTTAAAGCTTCTCCTTCATCTGCAGTTCTGAGTTTAGGTGGGATACATGGGCACAACTTGTTTGGTGGTAAGGAAGATTCAGTCATACAACTTACCTAGAAAAGTCCTTCTAGCATCTGAATTATAGTATGCAAAAGAAAGTGTCCTTGACAGTACTCAGTTTTAATAGTTATGCAGTATGTTTCTGCAGTTAGAAGGAAAATAGTTACCTGCTTGGGCTTCTCTTCATCTTGTGAGGTGAAAGAGTCACGCATGTTCTACAGAAAGTGAAGGTTAGAAAAAGGCATGCACTAGAATAATTTCTTATGAACATCCTAATTAAATCAGGAAGAATGACTGTGCCTAGTTTAATTGTTTCAGTATTTATTTGGAAAACAGTCTGTGCCATTATTTTTATCTAGCACTATGGAAACAAACTTCAAAATATAACTATGTATCTTGAAAGTATCTCCAGAAATTCCAATAGATAGCTTTTGCATATGCGTTCATTAGAAACCTTGGGGAGAACATAGTGATCGGCGCATCACTGGAATTGCAAGGTAGGTGTATTCATGTATGTGAGTTTCTTCAAGCAGAGAAGGCATTGCCTAAATGAATCAAACCTTTTGGACGACATACGTGCTTACTGCCCACATCTGGAGAGAAAATGCTTTTCTGAAATTTATGTATCTTTCCAAACAGATCTTATCGATGTCTCAAGTCATCTTTTAAAGGGCACCTGCAACCTCAATGCATCTTCCTTAATGCTTCTCTTGTTTTGGAACGATGTACCCTACACACTTCTTCAAAATCCTACTTTACGCCTGTGACACTGTTTTTTTTTCTTAATTCCTTGCCTGCATCACTTAGTTTTTAGTATCTTTCTCTTCTTTCCTATCACATATTTCTCTTCCTAAAAATTCCACAAAGCTCTGTGTTTAGCCTGAAGCTTTGTAGATGGACTCATGAATGTGTTTCTGTTCCTGATCTTGCTGAATCCAATTTACCATTGAGGGCTAGATTCACCAGAAGCTTAAGCTGATGGGAACTTCCTCCTTCTCACCCAAATCTTTTATTCTTCCTCGACTTTCTTACCACATTATCATCCCTCATGTCACCTGGGTTCATAACTTGGGAATCACATTCATCTTCAGCAAATGCAAAGAACCGCTTGAGTGAAGCAAGGTACTTAAGCATCAGTATATATTTTTTAAGCAGCAGTATATATTTTTAAGTTCTTGAGTTTAAAACTGAGACTGAGCTGGGAATCTCATGACCACAGATTGCTTCCCCAGGTGGGCTTGTTTGGTGTTAGTCCCAGAACCACACCTGAATCCAGCTATGCTCCATGTATCCCACAATCGCCGATTTTCTCCTTAACAGCAGACAGCACCCGAATCATTTATCAGCATTAATCTGGAATGAAATGCCTTAATGCCCAGCCTGCATGCGATGCAGTCATTTCGAGGAAGCTGAATTTATTTACCACCGTCAGCAGCAGTACAGGCATGAGACCATTCCAAACTACATCAGCATTTTTAGACTCTCCTGAAGAAAGAAACCTTCATTACTGCATTATTTTTATTAATATGCCTTTGAAGTTATTTTTATAGTAATAGCTGGCCACAGGATTACCTGAAAGCAGCACAGTGAGAGTAAATTCTGCTGAAGGGCAAATATATTTTGTAGCTATTATTGTTTTAATTAACTATGCAGAATGAGACACAAATAGAATGTTTTGTAAAATAAAGACTTAGCAGCTACATTTTCGAAAATATTGTGAGTAATTCTCTGATGTGCAAATTGCTATCTTTTCCTTCTTAGCTTCAGGCCTGAAAAGCAGTTGAACATTTGTTAAAACAATTGTCTACCCTTATTACAGGATTATCAAATTATGCTTTTATCATTTTGTACTAGGTTTGTGTTTTTTTTACAATGTTAATAATTTAAAAGGATTTCAGAAATAATCAAATTAAGTAATTAACCTGATCAGACAGTGGGGATACACAGAGCTATTCAAATGAGCTATTTTTTAATTATGCTGCTTTACTTCTAAAAGCCAAATTTCAGAATGACTTTGAAGGCTTCCTTGTGCTCATCTCTGTAATTCAACAAACCCCGCTGTTATCGGCGGGGGCTCCCATTACAGGCTTTGTGACTCCGTGGAGACTTATCGCTTCTTCAAGGAGCCGGTGTAACAAATGGAGCTGCCTTCGCCAGCCGAGCGGGGACGGGCAGCTCGGTCTCACGGTGAAGGCACTGGAGTGGGGACCCGGGGGCCCCCTTCCTAATCTCAGCTCTGTGACTGACCAGCCGTGTGACCTTGGACGAGATACTCCTGTATCTCTGTTTCCCCTTTTACCCTTTGCCTGTCTCAATTATTTAGACTGTAAGCTGTGTGTGACAAAGAGCGTTCGCAGCTGCGGCATCGCCTGGCCCGGTGAATGCCCCAATCTCGCCTGAGGCCTCAAGGTATTGCCATACCACGGACAAAATGCAGTCATTTCAACATCCAGCGTGTCATGGGAAATTAGCTAATTAATAGCACATTTTATAGCTAAAAGTAAAATTATGTATGTTCAGATACTTCTCCCTATTTTTACTTCGTTATCTGGGGAACACCACATTCATGAGAATTGTGATGCTGGGCTGTAGTCATTACTGAGTCACACGTGTGCTGTGAGGGTTTTACACGCATAAGCTAACACCAGGAGCTTAACCCACCTTCAACCTCACAGTCTCTTTGTGTAAGAAGGCAGGAATCCAAACGTTTTCCCTTGCTCAGATAATGTGTCCGGATTTCCAGTGGGATTTCACTTGGTGGGCCAAAGAAAATCTTTGGTAGGACACGTGTGACCATTCTACCAAGGAAGGCAAGGCCAGAATAAAATCTAGTTCACTAGCAGGAGCAAAATACCGTAATTCCTCTTCATAAACTTATTTTTATTGCTGCCACAAGGAGTAATGTCTGCTTACACTTGGTAAGTCATTCTGCAGAAGAAGATGATGTCAGTTTCATACCATCATAGGTCAAAATAAAGGTTCATTTAATGGCTTTGGCCCTAATTTGCAAATCCCCTGTGTTTTCCAGCCTGTAAGGCTAGCTTCACTGTAGAGGTGCCATGCTCAGAAAATCTTCACAGCCAGATGGAAAAAGGAGGCTGAATTATGCTTCTGCAAAATTAAAGTAGTGGTATATTGATTATTCTATATGTTGTATTGATCATTCTATAGATAGTTTGACTATGGTGCGCTGCAGTGAGGATTGAGAAGCATCAGAAATGGGAACAGTGAATTGCCTTGACCAAAACTTAACGGTTTACTTGATGCAATACACATCCAATATGTGATGCAAAGCAGTGTCAGGTCACACATCTTTTCTGAAGGGCTGTGACACAGCAATTAACAGGGAATCAGTTAGATTATTTCCTTGGAAGGTAATTTCACTATTTTTGCTATGTGCTGTTGGTTTGCTTGGCACATTCTTCGCTCCCCCCATAGTAAAGGCTGATTCTTAAATACTTCATAGCATACGTCGGAAAAAATGCCAGTAAATGGCATGCATTTTGCCTTAGGAATTACTATATACAGCTGAAAACACCTGTAAATTTGTACTTATGCCAGTAATAAGTCTGTACACAACATCGTGTGTCTTTTTGCATGTAGTACTCAGCAACCTTGGAAGAGCTGTTCCTAAAAGTCTTTTCCAATATGCTCTTATCTAACACGTCTTGTTTTAAAACAGGCCAAAAGTGAGAATATTAAGAAGTGCAGGGCAGATAAGGCAATCTACAGGCTGCAGTAGAAAGCTGTTTTTACTGAAAAGAAAAGTTCAGCTAGGAACTTGGTAAATATAGGTGAGAAATGGTTTGTACTCTCCCTACAAAAGCTGTTTTTTAGTAGCCATTTTAGGAACAACATTAGTACATCTTGCCCTAACGATAAGGTTAGTCGCTTGGTTTGCACAGTAAGTCCTGGATGGAGTTATAAAAAGACATGTTGAAACAATTCCTGGGGTAATGAAAGGGCATCAATAAACTTCTTATCCTAGGGAAGCATAACTGGGGGAAAAAAATGTAACATTTGAAGATACTGTCTGGACAGAAAACAAAATCTTTAGGCTGTCAGAGTGGAATCTGAGCCTGCCGGCAAACCAAGGTTGCAGCGAAAGCCCTGCAGTTTGTTTTGTGGATCTGGTATGCTTATCAGCAACATAAAAAAAAAATCTTAAAAACGCCAAGCTGTCACAGGAGCCTTCCCAAGGAGCCACTCACGTGTCTGTCTGCTGGGAAGCCAACAGTTGTGGTGGGTTCTTGCTACATGAAACTCTGTTCATGAGGACGAGAACCAAGACTAACTTACTTGTAGCTTCAGAGCACCAAGATAAAAAGCATTGGTATAACTTTAAACCTCAAACAAACTTGAATTAGTCTCACGGAGAAAACTCTCACCATCATATTCTTCAGTGCTAAGTCAGAAGTTTCACTTTTACATCAACAGTGGCTCTTAAGAGAGAGCATAAAAATAAAGAGAGCACCATATAACCATGTCATTGCCATCAGATTTGTCTTTTAAGTTTTTATCACCAGAGAACTTTTCACATCTAAAAAGATCTACTGGTTAAGCAATTCATATGTGAAACAGCTGTAGGCTGTCTTTATGCTGCCGATACTAATGAAGTGCATTTATTGAGTACTTCTTATTTTCCAGTGAAAACATTTATCTGTGGTTCCTTCGGGACACAACTGTGAGGTTTACAATAAATTTTTGTAAGCTAAGAATTGATCTGAACATGGCCCTAACAGCACGATTTTAAATCAGTGAAATTAAATTGATGCAATTCAGAGCCACTGAAGGTAAACTGGTATAACCTGAGTCAATGACAATGAAACAATATCCAAACCAAGACACTTTTATTTAAATAAATCAGTTATCAGTGTATGTTAACATCACGTACCTCTAGATAATGTCGTCCCAGCTTCATTAGTCACATCAGCAGGACAAGAAATTGGTCTAAAATGTCTAAAATTGACTAAGTGTGCATGTATTTAAAAATGGGTGAAGTGTTTATCTTAATGCTGCATGCTGTTCTTGTTTTAAAACACATCACATTGCAAATGAAGTAGCACGTATGTAAAGTAGATGAAAAACTGGTAACTTAAATCAAGAAGTAATTATCAGTAGGAAAGGATCATCAAGCGGGGCTGTTTCCAGTAGAGTTCAATAGGGATTAGTGTGAGTCCTGCCATTGCTCAATAATTTCATGAGAAGGGTGGTAATAAATACAGTGACTAACAATAAGGACAGAGCAGTTACACAAAGGAGTTTTGTGTGTGTTATTCTTTTTCAGATAAAATGTCTTAATATAATAAAAAATAATCTACTGTCTCAACAGAGGTAATAGATTTTGTAGTGCTTGATGTATGCTTTTCTAGAAGTTACCTTCCTGTCAAACAAGGATTATGTGTACTCTGTACATATTACATAGGTAGGAAATAAGACTCAAACCTATTAGAAGAGTCCTTTCTGGTCTTGGCTTTTATGAATCCATTTGTAACCAGCGAAACATTGCACATTGACCAGACCTAAAACAAAGCAGCTGTTGATGTCTCCTGAGCGCTTAGGCATGGTGCTGCTGCAGGAGTCTGGGCTTTTTCTCTGTGACTGTGTTAAGCATGAATTGGGGTCCCAGCTCTGCTGGGACACTGAGACACACGGAAGGGTTACGGGGAAGAATCACAGCAATTCCTGCAAACAGACCATTAAGGAAGCCTACGTGCTTCTTCCAGGTTAACAGCTTTGCTTGCCTTGCAATTTTTTGCCTGGGAGTTATACTGATGCAGCTCCTAGAGTGGATGAAGATATGTTGGATGCTTTTATACTGGGGCAGTCTTTTTCCTTTCCTATTTGGGAATAAACCAGAGCAGCTTAAGCCTTTAAACTGACAAAACTATGTCCATGTGAATGGGGTTACAGGACTTAAATCATTGCAGCACAGCTGTTGCCTTGCTTTTATTTAGGCAAGGTCCACGCTTCTTACACTGCTGAAAATAGATGCCTTGAACTTTCAGCTCAGAAAGTGAAAAGATGACCTAGGCGTGCAATCATACCATTTTAATTCTCCTTGGTTGTGGGGTGCAATATGCAGTAATGCTGAAGCTAGACTATCTAATCTACGCGATATTTAAATATATGAAGCAGAGAGAACACAGATAAGACTATGCCAATAAATTTACCATCATTTAAAATACCTGATTTACAATGTTTCTTTACTTGGGGTGGAGATATGCACAGAAGTATTTGAAAACTTGGGCAGATAAATTTTTACCTTTACACTTGTGGATACTAAGAAAATTCCAGGTCATGAGCTTGTTCTAGGTACATTTTGAAATCTTTGTACCCTGCATTAAGCACCAATTAGAAATTGAAAGTGAAGAATAGTAAAGATTAATTTTTTCCACATATTTCTTATGATTGATATAAAAAGGCTATGTGACAGAAAAGAATTACAGACCAATAGCACCACTTCCCCTGTAATCTTTATCCCTTTCCTGACTAAGTGCTATCTGCTAATACAAATCCCCAAGATCCTGACCTCTCTTTTTTACTTTCCTTCCCTGCAAGCATGGTGGAGGAAATGATTCCTGTCACGTAGCCAAAGGGGGCATATTTACATGGCTCCGCATGATGTGATGAGGAAATCCTGTTGCAGAGAATTCAGGAGGAAAACAAGTAGGTTGCCTGTTCTGCCCCTCTTTTCTGGAAGTCCTGCCTCTGCTCCTCTACAGGTTTGCTTCCTGAATCGCCACTTCTGTGACTTTATCAGTACAGATCTCTTTGTTTCTCAATTTTCTTTCTCCATTTTTGAAAGTGGAGGTTTCCAGGACATTATTTTCCTTCCTGCTACCTTGCCATATATTAAGTGATCGTGTTGTTGTCTGCTACGGATTTTTGCTTTGCAGATTTTGCTTGTAGTACTGTTTTTTTTTGTTCCTCCACTGATCACCTTTAAGCTCTGCACCAAAGTAAGGAACAACTGTAAGTGCTTTAATTCTGTTCTCTTCTGGGCTGGGGGAAAAAGCCTCCACTGTAGACAGGAGGATATTATAATTTCAAATCCTAAAGCATTCAAATAGCTTTGGCTGTAACCTAGAGGAAACTAAACTTAGAGGCATTTAACGTTTGGTTTAAAATCCATTTAGTACATATATAGTACTGTGGTTAGTATTTTCTAGATTATATTATAAACAATATATGAAAACTGAGTGTGAGAGCTTTCCTTCCGCTACCAAGTCAATACCTACAAGGTATTGTAGGTACAAGAATTCCCTTCCCTACCGGCTTTGAGATCTGTAATCAAAATCATCAGTGAAATGCATCAATTGACTGGAAAGGAAACCTTTTATGAATGTAGGACCGTGTGTAAAATCAACACAGAGCTTACGCAAAAAAGCAATTTTTTTTAAATGCATGTGACAGTAAAAGCTACAGAGCGGTTATTAAGAAAGTACGATGCATGTGAGTGTCATTCTGCAGTTTCAAACCAGGAATATGCTCCTTCAAGGGCTAACTGTTCCTTCAGCTGGCGGCCAGGTCGCATGGGTTTAGAGCTGGATCTGATCAGAGACCACAGCTTAAGAACAAAAGCACTTTTCCATTGTAGCATTAGTTTTGGTCCTCAATGCTGTTCATTAAAAGCTTTATGCTTTGAGAACATTTAGGTCTAGATCCCGCTTCATGCCTCAGAGCCATTGCTACTTTGGTACAATGCACCATAGACTATTTTAAAAAATCTCTGCTTTCAGAGGGAGTTTATCTAAACAGCAAGATTTTATGTATTATTCCAAACCCATAATCCTACATTTATCTTTCGGTCTGTGTTTCCCATTTGTACAGTCTTTCAGAAGGGCATAGAAGGGACAGAGCAGGCCTCCAGTGATGGGATAAAATTTACCAAGATCAAATGATGGTGCCGTGTTCTGCCTTTTGCCAGTCTCAGGATATGGAGAGCCAGATCCAATTTCCTAGTCTGGCATCTCCAGCGTAGCAGTAATGTAGAAACACAAAGAACTAATGGTCAAAGCTTTGTCATACCAGTCAAAGAGATTGTGCAATCATTATTTGCTTACTTTTTTAGTGTTTTTCTTCATTCCAGTAATACTGGAATTTATCCAATGCAAAAACCATTTTTGACCTGCTTTAAGATATTTGGGCTGAAAACATGACATCTTGTGTTTAAGGTACGAACTACTAGAAGGATACTGTTGTGGAGAAACCAAGTCAGTCTTCCACGGTATAAAAGTGTACAACCCTATGGAATAGAAAGCTGTAGAATATGATAAACCTTTCAGGAGAAAATGCAAATTTCTCCTTAAAAATAATAAAAACATTTCAGTTTTCAGATTAGGAAGAGTCAAAAATACTAATGACCTCTCATTCTGTACTGCAGCTCTTTCCTCCTCTCTTCTTCAGGGTGCAATGTAAAAAGAGGTAGAAGTGCAGTACAAGGGCAAAGGCAAGAAATATTAAATACCTAAACATTCTTTAGTCTTTTCTTATTTTATTTAAAAACACCAAGACAAAATAAATTTAAAATTACATTGCAATTTTTTGTTTTATGAACAGATCTCTGTATTTCAGAAGGTGTATGAAGCTTACAGATGAGGAGACAATTAAAAAAGTCAAGAGATATGGTTCTAGTCCTGCCTTAACCACTTTGAAGGGAAAAAAAGCACAGTATAATTATGGAATGTCAAGTTCTCAAAGATCATGAGATCGGGGGTTTTTCCCTTCACAATTTACTTATAATAAGTATTTAGGGAATAGTGAACACCCTGAAAAGACCTGACTTGAATAAGAAGCCAGCACTATGAAAAGGTTGACTGACACTGCTCGTAAATACAGGAGCTTGGCTATTGGGTCTGTGATTTGGGGTGGTTTTCCACATGCCGCTGGGACATGGGAGTGGGGCTGTGTGGCTGCCCACCTCTGGGCATTGTCCATATGTCCCCTTGCCCCACGCGTGGCCCTTGGCTCGCTCAGCAACACTGTGGGATGGCAGCGTCTGCGCTGACTCTGCTCTGGCAGACGGGACGCTGCAGGATACAACACCTAGATGTAGCGGGATGAGAGGTGGCAGTGCGTGCTGATGGTGTTTTAAAGCTACATAGGTTATCTTTTATAGATTTGCTCAGTTAAACTATGAAAAAGACAATTTCTGCATGTTTAACTGCTACTTTATGAGACCATCAATTTTTAAGAGGGTTATATGACGTCTTGATCTGGGCAAACATCATTATTAGATAACTTCTACCTAGTTTTAAAAAGAAAATAACAACTACAAATAAAGTAATAAAAATGTGCAATAATAAAAACCCTTAAGGATTTTGTGTGTGTGAGGGGAAGATTTAGGTTCAGTTTTGACTGACAGGAGAAGAGGGAACTGTAGATCTCCAACATAAATCATTTTCCCTTGCTCATCATAAAGTTTAATTTTCAAGTAGTTCAGCCTCAGATTACTGGAAATAATTTCTGTCTCCCCTCTAGATAACGTTGATGAGACAGCTGTAGATTTAAGGGTCATTAAAGAATTCTTATTCACAAAATTACGCACTTACCTTTAATCACATATTTAATTCTCATTGAAGGTAATGGGGCTTAGAAATGTTCTTCAGTCCTTTTGCTTTCAATAGAACTCTAACATTTTCGTCGACTGTACATTTCCTTAAATGTTTTTCTTAACTGGGGACTTTCCCATCTTCCTGCTCCGCAGGATCAGCCTCCAGGTCATTTCCCTGTGGCGGGTTCCAACTTCCCAGGTACAGGGGGCAGAGAGGCAGGATCAGTATGGGGAGCAGGGTGAAGCTTTACTGCCTCGCTTTACTCTGTAATGGGAGAGACACTATATGCACCACTGGGGATAATGTATACACATATGGGAGAAGGTCTGGAGCTTCCCTGGGACGTCAGTTTCTGAATCACCGCTCATGTGGCACAGGTAACAAGGTACATGTATTGTGCCTTGTTTTTCCTGCTGCAGATACAATTAAATGTTTTTTCCCCCTGCTTTTCTACAGATTTGGACAGAAGGAGGATGATTTCCATTATTATTTTTCTGCTATAAATGCCTTTTATGTATAAGTATTAGTTAGCATCTGATAAATGATTTTCAGTTGTTTGTCTTCAGCATCCCTTTGGTCCTGGTGTGTTTTCTGCTCCCAGGGAAATTTTCCATTTTGTACATCAAGCTAAATGTCCTCAAAAGCACACAAGATAGTAAAATCCTGATATGTCATTTTAGAAGGTTTTACGAAGAGTTGTAATGATTATTGTTTACTATTTTATTTAAAAAAGAAGCGCCATCCAGGGACAAAGGAAACAACTCTTTCGGTTTAACCGGTCAAATGACATTCCAGGAGAATTAACGTCACTGGGGGTCCCTAGTGACTGAAACTTCAAAACGTTTGGCTTCTCTCTGTTTATTTAGTGACAGAAAATGTGGAATGCTTTTGTCAAATTTTTTGGAAGACACTTAATGGTGAGTAATCTGAGTTTTCTGTCTGTTTTTCCATTCCCTGTGAAATTCAGTAGTAGTACCTAAATGCATGTGTGGTGTACTTCTAGCCACACAATAAGAAGAATAAATGAGTCTGTAGTGAAAATATCTGAATATAAGGCCAAGATTCAGAGCCATGGGGTAGCCAAAGGGAAACACGGGTAAATGGATTTTATCTACTTCAATGTGGAGCAATAAATAAATTATTTATTTATTGCTACCTATCAAATAGGCAAGTTTACCTAAGTTTTCATTTACCAAATAACCAGTTTGTCTTGTTTTAAAAAAAAATTATCACTACATCACTGGAAGGAAATAACATAGTTTAATTTTGTTTTTCTTTGCTACCATGTAGAAATGTCCTAACTTGGTTTCTTTCAATTTGTAAAGGAAGAACCATAGTACTAACAATTCTTAATTGTTATATTGCTTAAAGATTGGAAAGAACCATAGCTGTCACCCTGGTTCACGGAAGTTCTGTTAGCACAGAGAAACACTTCTATGCACCAAGGTCAGGCCGTAGCTGAATGTGCCACCTACAGAATGGCTCTGCCTGACCTCTGCCAGGACCAGCCTTTCCTTGGTGCTGGTAGAAGAAACTTGGGGTTTCCTCAGGACCTTCGAGGAGGGTTTGTTCTTCATGAGTTTTCCTCTGGACCTGCGTGTACTTCCGCATGGTGAGTGCTCGCTTTGCAAACCTAACCATCCCCCTGAAAGCTCCAGAACGAGAGACCTGTGGGATCCCTCTCTTATATCCCAAGGGACCCCACCTGGTACCACTCTTAAAAGTATACCCAGGCCTGGGTTAGCCAGAGCTTTCCAGCGCCAGGAACATGGCTGTGAACACCTCCCTTGGGTTTACATGCAGGGTAAGCATGGGATGGCTGGGGCTCCAGGTGCGAGTCCTGTCCTCAGGGTAGCAAGTCAGGAGACAAATGCTGCACACTATTTCTGTCAAGAGACAAAACCTGTTGTTGTTATTCAGTTCCAAGAATAACTTCGTTCTTTTCTCCCACAGAGGCTGAGGTGAAGAAGATGTCCCTGATGCTGCAGGCAGGAGCCTCCCTGCGGGCTCCATGCCCCAAGGCAGTGCAGAAGTCACACCAGCTTCTTTTGACAAAAGAGTTGCTGAGCAACTCTAGAATAGCCTGAAGCACCTCATTTAAAAACAAAATAGAGCAGGCCTTAGGCTTAGCACTTATCCACGTTTGGCCCTCTGAAGAAACCTACCTCAGCTGCAGCTGCTGTGCTTCTCTGTTCCAGCCCACCCAGTCAGCCCCATGAGACGTGAGTGAGCTCTGCCCAGGTAACTACCCCCCCAGTTGCCTTCAGCAGCACTGCATGGTCCAGAAACCAGGAACCGTTGCCCCTCCTGAAGGGTCTCCCCAGCCCACCCTGTCTTCTCCTCTGGTCCAGTAGGAGCTCTAAACCCTCGGTTTCATGGAGCATGTAGAGGGATGCCATCCTTAAGGCATTCCAGGGCAACAGCTCTGCTCTGTGTTGCAGCAGTGTGTATGGAATCAACAAAGAAATACTGGTCCAAAATCTGCTCCCCCGCATCCTGTATATTTTCTATATATCTTCTATATGTCCTTGCTCTCCAGAACAAGACTGATTGCCTGAGGGGGGCACTCCTTTTCTCCCAGGAATGCCACAGCTCAGGAGAAGAGGACTTTGCCATGACTAGGACCCTTGCCAAAGGCCAGTGGAGGAAGAGGAGGGTGGTGAGGATGAGGAGGACAGAGCATTTGATATTAGGTGGCGCTTACACTAGTGGCAGTGGAGTGGGGCAGCGTGGTAGGTACAACACAATATTTTGTATTCAGATAAAAAACATGGATGTTAGAGTTGTCTCTGTCTGAGTATTCATGCATCTGTGCTACAAACAGGGCTGGTGCCTGTTTAAGGTGGCCAGCTGGCTAGAATAAGGTCCGATTACTTTTATTTTCTTTTGGACTGGGGGTGGGAAGGAAAGGAAAACAAGGACCTGCCCTGGGACGAAATTAGAATCAGACGCACACACTTGTGGGATGCCAGCCAGTGAGGTACGATGTTATTGTCTTGAGTTTTTCCAGCTCCACTGAAACTGGCTGTGAGGGAGATTTTTGTCAGCTGCTAATCACCAGTAATGGAGAAGAGCTCAGGATGGAGAAGGGAGGGGAGATACTCTACATCTGAGGCAAGGAGCCGGGGGTAGTCCAGCCATCGCAACCACATTACCCAGGCAGGTCTCTGCTGGGGTGGTGTGGGGAAGGCATGTTCTGACTCTGCCCATAGCCCATTCCTGGTGAGAAGAGCATGTTGGCTCAGCTCTGGTGAGCAGGACATCTCCGCACAGCTGTTCTGCAACTGGATGTGGCAGTGAGGTGGGACTCTGCTGTCATACAGAGCGTATGAAGAGGCTCAGCAGTTCAGCTGAGTGAGCAGTGGCAGTGCTGGGGTGCAGACACAGGCTGACCAGTCTGTGCTGCTTCATGAATCCTTCAGTGGACTTGGGCTTCTGTTACTCCTTAAGCCTAGAGGGTGTGCAGACCACCTTGGAAGTTGGAGGACTAGGTGCCCTCAAGATTTTTTTCCCAATAACCAAGCTAGAAAGCTCTTTTTCTGACTCCAGGTGGCTAGATGCAGTCAGAAGTTGCAGAAGCTATCCTTGAAAGCACTGGGAGAGACAGCCTGTGAGATCATACCAGCCTTGTCATCTCACCTTGGTCCCATGCTTGCACACCTGCTTGTATACTCTTTGCTGTCTTTACATTGACTGCCATATATATTCTGGTTTAGCAGCAGACAAAACACGTAAAATACAGTAACTAGGGAGCCACCATAGAAGAGAAAAGATAAAAAACTTGTTTAGGAATAGGAAACAGAACTGGAAGAAACAGTCAGTCTTTGAAGGCAAGAGGACTTTACCGATGTAGTTCAGATCCGTCCAGAGATCTGTACTGTTCAATGTATTCATAGGCAACCATAGTTCAGTCAGTGGCAAAGAAAGATTGCGTATGATCCTAATTTGTTTGTGTATGATCCTAATTTCTTTAAGGTAGTAAGGCTAACTGTGGGATGCAGGAAGAGTTCACAAGACTGAGTGAGCTGGCAGCAAAATGGCGGATGAAATTCAATGTATGTACACGTAAAGTAAGGAGGTGATTCTTTCCACTGTGAGATGTGGATCTAACTTGTCAATCAAAAGAGGCAGATGTTAAAAGAGGATCTGGAACAAGTTCATAGAGGAGATATTAAATGCATAGAAGCTATATCTAGCCCTGAAAATCCCCAAGCTGGAAATAATTGATGGCTGGAAGAGCATTAGACGTATGCATTGCACATACTTGTCGTGTTCTTACTTTTCCCTGAGCAATCTTTTATGACTAGTTTTGGCAAGAGCACAACGGGCTAGATGGACTGCTCCACAGCAAGCATTATACAAAATAAACCGTGAGCACGGGTGGCATAGTGCTTGCTGTTCCTTCCTGTCTTCCTGCCTTCCTTCTTTCCTCCTCTCCTTAATGCAAGAACTGTGTAAAAATGCTGAAGGTTAAACAGACCTTTAAAATTTTCAGCAGCTGCTATTTGGAGGAGGGAAGAAAACAAACCCTGCACAATCACTGAAAGTAGGTATTTCCAAAAGGAAACTTTTAATTTCCTGTGATGCTCCCTTAGCATCCATTTGTTGCAGACGTGGGCAAGAGGAGACAGGGTTACATTCACTGAAAGACAAAAGGCGACCAGGGCAGAGAACAAATTGCTCCCTGTTAGTGGGATGATTTAGGGTTTTATTTTATATAAATGGCAACACTGTTGTAATTGTGATAGTCTAAGAATGCAGATGCAGCAATTTTTGAAGAAGAAATAATACCTATTGTTAGGCTGACTGATACTGCAGCAAAACCCATTGGGCTGTGCTGGAGCAAAGGCACCGTGGCCTTGGGCACACACAACCCTTCCTCCAGGCTCGGACAGACGCCTCTGTCTGGGACACACAGGCCTTTCTTTACTCTGAATCAGGAGCTTTTCCCTGAGATGGAAAGCAGGACTTCTGTGCCTGAAAGCTTGCTTGTTTTCTGCAGCTCTATGAGCTGGTCTAATACGGGAAATCATGCCTCACTTAGCTTGCTTGTATCTGTTAGGGATCTCATAGATGAGGTGCCGGGAGACTGCGTGCAAGAGATTTCAGCACTGTTTTTGGATACCGTGAGGCTATTTAAATTTTTCTGCAAACAACTTTTGTGCACTGTTTACATTGAGGCTTTGTGAATGGGACTTGATAAAAATAAAGAATACGGAACCTAAGATGAGAAACTGTCATCAAAAAACGTTGATACACTCAGTAGCAGTCTTAGATTATTGAGTCTCCCCTTCAGACTGAGCCCTGGCCAGCTTGGGCTCAGAGCAGCCAGCATGTATCATTTGGAGCCCCTTGGGATGAACAGTCTGTGGGCTTCATCTGTGCTGCTGGCTGTCTTGGGAGGTGGGGATGTAGTGCAAGACGTGGGCAAGGAGACACAGCTTGTCCTGTTGTCAGTTGTCTGAAATTACTCTTTCAAGGAGTATATACGGAGCCAGGATAGTCCCATTTTGCAAATCGAGGAATGCAGGCAGGGAGCTTTGCCTGTCTGCTTTTCTGTTTCCCACTGAATCGCTTTGATGTGGATCCTCCACATCTTGAGTGAGCTATCTAATAAGTCACCTACTGTGTAAAAGCTGGGTACAGTTCCTCCTCCCACTGTATTTTTTAATGAAAATAACCATGGCATCTGCTTTAGTCAAGCCTTCAGGGACATAGCTTGTCTCTTCTCATAATAGGGCTTGGGAGGAAAATAAGAGCGAAAATTTACCTAGGTTACCGAAAAAATATGTAGGGAATTTTTCAGTTCAGACAACGTTTGATTCAGCCCTGACCAGGAGTTTCATTTCATCTAACATTGGTCATCTAAAAGGGAAGCATCTGGTCTAGTCCTGACTTTCTCCCAAGCAATGGAGAAAGTACCTTGCAACAGGAAGGCGAGTCATCCCCTCTCATTTAAGTCCCCGTTTAGGGGTGGGGTAGGAGAAGCCCACTTTTCTTCACTTCTGCCAGTCTGTAGAGCAGGTCCAGGACTACCTTTCTATGCACAGAATTTCACTGATGCTAAATACCCATTATTCAGATGGTCTCACAATTATGCATTGTGAGTTATAAGTATGCACAGGCTAAAAAATATAATGGTCAGGTAAAAAGCAACCACAACTCATTACTGGTCTCTAGGAAAAAATGCAAAAAATCCTCAGGTACTCACTCTGAGGTAGAAAAAAATCCAAAACACTTCTGTGAATTATTTGTTAGCCAAGGCCTTCAATCAAGAGCACCTTCTCATTACCATAGAAGATAAATAGAAGTGATAAACCCTGCAAAAAATACAATTCCACAAGGTCAATTTTCTATGGGAAAAAACATTTAAATTTCTGTCTTTTATTTTAAAGACAGAATGTCTGTGATTCCAAGCACATCATAAAATTAGCAAAAGAGATCTGTAATATGTGGTTTAACTCTGATAATGGCATCAGAGACACCTGAAATGTGATGCCAAGGCTGCATTAGAGTCTGTAAGTCAGACACTACAGAAGGCATAGCCTCCAAAAGCTCAGTTTGAGAAAAGAAACTGTGTCTGACCACGACAAAGTACCCTGTGTGTGGGAAATGAAACATCAGCACATATGTTACAGTTTTGGACAATAGGTACTCCTGGTAAATGTTGCTGGGAGCTTTCTTTTACTAGTTCTTTTATACTTGAGGGAGCATTTGTGGTGGATTCCTGTATTAAAATCTGCTGAAGCTATCTTCTTGGTTCATTTTTTAGAATATCTTTCAGAAAGTTATCTCATGGTGCAACGTTTGAGCCACTTTAATCAGGTCGGAGATAATCTTACAAAAGCGGCAACTTTTGGGGGATGCAACCATTATTGCTACACTATTTGCAAATTAAGTTTAAAAAGGTCAAAAGAGAAGCATCCTGTAACAGACCTTGTGCACACGAAGAAGTGACAAGAACAGACATGTTAAGGTAGCAAAGTTATTTTTCTTTTTTATGTCTAAACTCCATGCCTCTACTGGACGAATGTAAAATTATCCTGATTGCTCTCCAATTCCCGTCTTTCAAGCTGACCTATCCCAGCAGTCCTAGTAGCCTGTTTTCCACTTGGCTGCCCCCTCTGCACTCACCAGCACTTATGCCACGCTGATCTCATAATCCTAGAAGGTGTTTATGTCACACAAAGCAGTCAGAAATCTTTTATTTAAGACATATTTCTGCAGTTGGAACGTACAGGTAAGATTAAGAACATTGTTTGATGTTAAAGTCCTTATATCTTGCCTACATATAACACAAAATTATTCAGAAACGTTTAAAAAAAAATGGCTGACATTAAAGTTCAAGCTATTTTCTCATTATTTCTATCATCCTTTAGCCATCCTCATGTGTTCAGCTTTGCAAGACTTCTTCAGAGAAAATCAATCTGGTCCTACAGCCCCCTCTCCTGTGCATTTATCATCAGTGCAAGAAACTCAGCAATTTGGTCGGCTCTGTAACATTTGTTTCCTGCATACTTACGAAGGGACTTAAAAGTTTGCTCATTATTCCAGGCTTGAACAGTTTGTACCCAGTAGTGAATTTATAGTCATTGCACCTCAGTGCATTAGGGGTGTACTATTAAAGTGAGCAGCTGAAAAGAAGGCAGAAGCAGCTACATTTTTTCAAAAACTTATGAAGATCAGCACCTGCTGGGTTATTCAGAAATGCCTGAGCAGGCTAAGTATCTAATTTTCAAAGGGAGTTCATTAGAACCTGTTTATGCTTATTTGTCTGTCTGCTAAATGCCAGCCTTCACCCTGGGGCTTCTGAACACCTTTGAAACTCTGCTGGAGAAGAGCTGCGTGTTTCGGCTCCGCTGGAGGCATTAAACTAGTTGAGAGCAGGATTTCATTTTTCAGTGTCACCCCAAGGTCAAGCAGAACTTGCCTAGTAGAATCGGAGATTAAACCAGGGATTTAATCAGGAAGCTATCATTCCTTAGGTAAAAGATGAAGCTAATTTTATATTCATATTTACTGTGCTGATGGCTCTCCCTCAAAGCGGCCTCTGCCAGGCAGTCTGACCTCTGTCACACGCAGTTCAGTCATTAGTGTCACCACAGCTTCCTTCACCCAGGCAGCACAAGAGTGGCAAACTCCTGGCCAGATGATAACCAGTAGAGCCTTTTGTTCCCTGGCTGAAGCTTCACTTCTGTAACAAATTCATCCCAATTTCCTGCATTACTTATTCTCCCATTGTTTTCATGGGATGTTTATGTGTGTGACATACAGATACAACAGAGCCGCTGCCATCTGCCTTCTCAGGTCTGGAGCTGTCCCAGCTTACAAACAACTGCTAGAAGTGGGCGATATCTGTAACGCTAATGCAACTACTGCTTGGGTCAACAGCGTGACCTTAACTTAGCTTGGCAGCAGCAACATTACTTAGCAGTGTTCAGTGTTACTCAGCCTAAAATAGGCTCCAGCCAGACTGACAGACTTCTAACACATTGTTACATGGACTCCTTGTAATAAAGTTAAATCCAGGATTCCCACAGAAAGACCCATTTTGTTGATACAAAACTGGAAAAAGAGAGTGAGAAACAGGGTACCAATGCATGAGGTGATGTGTGGTTGGAAGAAGAAAGTGTCAGAGGTTACCATTTGGTGTTTCTGCAAGCCTGGACCTGGTTGTCTCATGTTGGCTAACCAGAAGAGAAAGATGTTAGGCACAGTGAGTGCCCAGCAGTGAGCAACTGGGTTTAAATGCCTTGGTCAGGATCATATAAACTCCATGATGGACGGTGGTACAGAATCTATTTCCCAGCTTTGATGCTGACAGAACTGGGGCAATGTTCAGTTCCCTTTCCTGTGAGACCACCCTGTCCCTTCCTGCAACTGCCAGCCTCATTCACTACACACTGTTCCAGTTCTGCAGCAGGAGATTTGTAAGGACACTGCCCTCCTTCACTGCACTGTCCCTCAGAGGTCTATCCTTATAGTGAACTCTGCGGAAAGAAAAAAGAGTGGAGGAACAAATATGGAAAACAGAGGTGAAATAATGTCTTTTTTTTACATCCTACAAAACCCTAGCAGAAGAACTGCAGAGAAACTATGGAGAAAATATAATACGGTTGTCATAGCCCAAAATGGAAAAAGATTTTTCATGCTGAGAACCTGGCATATCAAATCAGATAAGTAAGGAAAAGCCACAAGGAGATACAACATTACCACTGCAGGTGGAATATACAAATTATTTGGCTAAAAATTCAACAGTCTCTGCTGCACTTGCGGGATGGTGATGGACGTATAATTTGGCCAATTTTGGAGGAATTTTTCACATGAGTTATCAAAGATACCATGTTGAGACCAGTCCTCACTTGAGACCTCAGCATCACTATAGTGTCTCAATAAAGTGTTATAAAGACATTTCTAATACCAATAAACACATTGTCACCTGACTTCATTTTTTCAACGCATTAAAAAAAGTTTTCTCTGGGTGGAGAATTTATACAGAAATTGTCTTAAGGCTTTAATCAGCTGAAATAAGCTCTCTCCAATAGGATGATTTGGGTACATCTCGCTACACCAATATCACCAGCTCTGATTATCCAGCTTCACAAACCAACAAACTGTATCAACAGAGCTGCATCCATGTACTTACCTACTGCCAAAGAAAGTGGACTTTGTACCTACCAATCAAGCAGACTGGCATATCCTACTACACATTTTCTGCAGAATCGCATACTTTGTAGATATACTTATTCTAGTCTAAAACAAGATCGTGTCTTAGACATCGTGTTACACATTTTGCAATTCAAATAATCTTGCCTTTCTGAATTACCCTTGTGCAAAACACTATGACTGTAGAGCACAGTTGTTAAAAAAGAAGTCACCTTTGGAAAATAGTCACTCTGATGGGGGAAAAAAGGGAAACAGAAGTCCATAAGGAATTTGGGTTCTGACTGTATCACAGTTTAAAATAGAGGCTCCAGCTGCACTCCTAAATACGGCTTTTCCTTGCAATACATGGTTTACAACCTTTGGTCTCCCTTCTTGTTTTCTGTTGCTGGAGTAGGGCAGTACCGTTCTGCCAGGGCTGCAGCACCGCACGTGACTGCAAAGAACAGACTTTCATGCTTGGAAGGAGGGAAGTCTTCACGTACGTTGAGCCTGGGCGTGGGACATTCTGACAGTGACTTCACTGTTTGTGTCGATCTATATGAAGAGCTGCAAAATGACATTTCAGTTTAAGAAAGCACCAAGGTGGAGAAAAGCCTTGTTGCAGGCATGAAAAAGTTGTGATTTACTGCCTGTTGTTGGTAAATGGTTTATCACTGCTACTGTTCACCCATGCGTGGCCCTAAGTGCCAACGAGGACAAATGATGGTCAGTGCTAAGATAGCTCATTTGGTGCGAACAGCCAGTGCCAGCAGCCAGGAGGAAGCTGCTGTGACCTGGAAGTTCCTGCTGTGGTTCTTCTCCCTGACACCAAGGCCTTGTTACTTCTGTTGCTCAGAGCCACAGAGAAAGTGTCCCCAAACTCAGCTTAGCCAGGTAGCTGTCAGGACAGCCAGCCATGAGGCTGCTGGACTGGGGTCCTCCTGCTGCTCCCTCCCAGGCCCCAGCCCTCTCCTGTACCGTGTACCCCAGGGACCCCAACTGTGTCTCAGAGATGTTCTGTTTATTATTTTGAGTCAAAACTACTGTGGAGAACATTATTTAAGTCAATAAATTTTAAGGAAAAACTAGACATGAACTATTGAGTTTTGCGGAATGGTGCTTTTCATTTCCCACCTCATCCATCATCCTCAGGAAACCCCCAAACTCAGTGCTCCTCTGCATGCCTGCCCTAGTGAAGCTAATCTGAAGGTGATCTCCAGTGAGGCTGCAGAGGAAGTACACTGGTTAGTCCCCTTTTACCTTAAAATAAAATGAAAAGAGAACACCCTCTTTTATTTAGTACTAAAAGGATGACTTGGGACACAAAAGCGTGCCCTCTTCTGCCTGCAGCAACACACTCTTTCCCCCTCCAGAAACATCTGGCCCAGGTTGTGGAGTGGTAGCATACCAGTGAGAACAACTTAAATCCCTCTTGTTGAAGTTATGCTGCTTCCCATGAAATAACAAGCGCTTCACAGGAATCGGAAGACAAAGAGAGCACTGTTGCAGCTGAATAGCTGGGATAACCCCAAGCTTTCCCTTCTTGGCTCCAAGGGCTGCTCACTGACTTCACACTGTGTAACATACAGGCATGAGTGACATGAATAGAGAGCGCTCAGAGGAGAGACGGGAACCCAGGGATTCCTCTGTCAACATCAATCCCTATCATATTTCTTCTGGTTTTCCTTCCCCTCCTCCCCCAATGTTTTCTTCTCCTTTTCTATGCTGCGACTGAAGGAAAAATTGATAGGGGACAAATTTCAGTTCTAGTGAAAGCACTGGATTTTGGGAGGCTGGAGACGTTCAATTATTGCTTTTAAAAATCACTGCTTGGGAGAAAAGCCATTATAAAACCAAAAATCATTGTACCATTTAAACATTTCTGACCAATTAGACTAGTAATTCATGTGTATAAAGAAAACAATATCTCTATACATTATACATTATGGATATCATGGTATTCATTAGCAGGGGAAAAAAGCATATAGCAATGAAATGCAGCATTAGAAACATTTTAAAGACTTTTTCATTTGCCAAATAAGTACTGCAGGGTTTTTGTGGAGGGTACAATTTAAGGACACCCTCCTGATCTTTACTGAGATTTGGGAGGGGGGGAAGAGCAAATGTGTATTTTTGTCCTTCTTAGGGTTTTTGTTTGGTTGGTTGGTTTTTGTTGGTTTGGGGTTTTTTTTGGAGTCATTACTCTCTTAGTGCTTCTTTTGAGAGTCTACATGAGCTGTACATAATAGTATCTTAGCTTATTTATGGATGCATTAAGTATCTTTTAAAGTTCAGTGCATTCTCTTCCCTCCAAGCTACTCAAGCCCTTTTATTACTTTGTTCTTCTGAATCACTAACAATATTTTACCCTACTCTGATCATTACACAAAAGTAGCTATTATACGGAAACAAAGATATGAGGGATCACATTCTCTTATTTTCCTGGAATGAAAGCCTCATTAACCAGGCTAATTCTGCCTTGCCAACTGCTCATTTTGACCCTGGTCTGGAAATATATAATGATGTCATGCGTAGCACATCACTAAAACTTGGAGACTGAGTTTTGTTATGTATGATCCCAGTGGGATATCTAGCTCAATGGGACTCTCATACCTGCTGAGAGTCTCTAATGTAATTCAAAGACAGAAGCAGAGTTAAAAGCTCGGAAAAGAAGTATCTGTTGTATTTTATCACTGCACACAATCAGATTGGGTGGGAATAAGCTAGCCATGAATCAATTAACATTTTCAATTAGTAGAAAGGGCCTAACTATGGGAGTGGGAAGGTTCAGAGGCAGCATGATTTGGCAGCAAAACAATCTGACCAGTTTTAAAGGAGTTTGATAACTATTCGATCACTTGGGTTAGTGGAGGACTAGGAGAGCCCACCCTCTGCTCTGTTCCCACTCCGTGGGTGCTTGGTGCGTGGCTATTGCAGAAAGAGTTTCAGCTGACTCTGTGCCCTTGCCTTGTTTCCTCTGCGTCCACGGTGATTTTCTACATGGGTCTAGGTACTGCAGTGGTGAGGTTAAACTGTTCTGATCTTTCTTCGTCACTCAGAGTGCATTCCCAGTTCAATGTCTATCGATATCTTTCTCTCACAGGGGGCTTGCAGCGCTCTCAGATCATGCCCTGGACTGCTGCCTCCTGTGCCTCTGTGGTTACCTAAGAGGTCTAACTTATTTGTCATGCCTGCAACACTCTGGGAGCAATAACTTTGCTTCAGAAATAAAAGTTATTACATAATTATTTATTATACAAAATCACAGAACTTAAAGCAATACAGTTACGCACATTCACTTCTAGTTCACAACTTTCACGTCCCAAAGCCTTCAGTCCTTGAACGCTGCCTTACGTAATGGCAAAATTGTCTTTGCTCTGGAATTTATCATCTAAAATCTAGACCGGTCCTTTGATGTCTTCACTTAGATAAAGCCACTGCTGCTTAGCTGTCTATAGCCTTCTGCTGTGAATGACTACTTCCATCCAGCACCAGCAAACAAATCCTGCGACATGATGGAGACAGAATGGAAGAGCTGTGAATTGAATAGCTCCTACCGTCATTTTACAAATGTACATCAGAAATCCCACAGCCTTTATGCTTATCTTTCCAAAACTCTTTTTTCTCCCTTGTTAATAGGTAAATAAAACCTTTTAGATGGAAGCTTTAACAGTTCAGTGAAGGTGTTTGTTATGTCTGACCAGAGCCAGGGCAGCAATCGCACTGACCTGTGAAGGAAAGAATTAAATGGAGGTGTTGAACAAGTAGCATTGTATAGAGTGGCTGGATGGTTTTCAGACACATGAGCTCAGGTTCAGCTCCAGAAGACATCTAAATTCAAATGTCTACATATAAGTTTGGTGTCTGGACTTCCACTATTGTGAGAGGCATTTAGGGTGTCATTCAACAGAGCAAATGGGTGTCTTATTTGGGGCAAAGAATGAACCAAAAAACTCCACAGACAGTATTGTCTGGTGCCTTGACTCAGTTGCCTGAACACAGAAGTCTGATGATCCTTGAGATGTCTGCAATGGTTTGGCTGATATGACACACCAGCTGCAGAGACCCATGCCCTTCTGGAAGAACAGCTGGAGGCCAGTGGGGCACTCCTGGGTGTATTCCTTGTCTCTGTGCATGAATGTTTCAACAAAAGTACGGAATCCTTGAATTCCACTGGTAGCTAGCTCACGTGCAGAGGCTTAAATAGATTTCTTAATCTGGAACTGATTCATACCTGTAATGTTTCTTTCCTGGGTATGAGAATACTTGATGAGAAATGAAGCACAGCTAGATGGCTGCAGCTGTCTCTTGCGTGGAATGGGAAAAGCCTCCTGCTATCTGACATAGATCCTGGGGAGTACCGACCACTCCATTCCCTACTGAGACTGAGCATAAGGGAGAAGTGCTACCAGGAATTGGGTGGATACCGAGCCCGTACAAAGGCATACGGTGAGCACAAGAACAGGTCCTGCCTCTTGCAGCTCCCAGGAGATCTTCTGAGTCTGGGAAGAGGAACGGGCATAAAGCCCAACCTCAGCAGAAGTACCGTGGAGGCTCTGCAGCCAGTCCCCCCCTCCTGTGCTGTCTAGCTGAAGGTCACTGCCTGCATACATTTTGCAGCAAATGCCTTCAACTTTTATTCTTTCATCAATAGATGGCACTAGGCAGTTAGCAAGAACCATGCCTGTTTATGATATTTTTGATTGGTAAGTAAGTAGACTATCTGTTTCAGTACTCAGTACCATGTACTTTATATGGTTTAAGATCATATTTTCACAGATTCTACCATGCTTTCGAAGTTTTCTTAGTTATAAAGGACAAAAGATGTAACAAGAAGCTGGCAGTTCTGACAAACAGCCTCAGTAATGGTACGCATGAAGATTCTTTAATTAAGAGTGTAAGCATGGCCTGTAATGGTAGTTTTCTCTGTGAAAAATCTGACCCAATCTTGATTTGCCTGAGTTTTCTTTATATCTATAATTTCAGATCAAGCTCCTTAGCACTATTCTGAGCTGCAAGAAACACTTTGAGGCTATTGACAGGCTAAATTTTCCAGTTGAATGGTGTATACTGGAAGAAGAATACTTCCTTGTGAAGAAGGAGAGGGGTAAAGGGAAATGTGATAATGGGGGAATCCTATGAATTACTGATCCCGTGAATAATGTGAATCTATCACGTGCGATCAGGAGGGTAGGCAGATGTGATATCGCTAGGTTTCTGAGAAGAGACAGAAAATCTCACCTGTAACTCTACAGCTTTTTCCATCAGGTCGAAGTCGTTAATCTCTCTGCAGCATGTCTCATTCACTGTGTAACTGTGTGATTGTTAAAGAATAGCAAGGGGAGAGCTGATAAGCTACTTTTAGCTCTTGTAAAAAACATTTGTGGACCAGGATTAAGATTTCTTGATGGGATCAAGATAAGGTATATCAAAAACCCGAAAGAAGGTACAATAAGACCAAGGGGAGAAGACCCTTCTATTTGTGTCCGATATACAAGGTACAAAGTGCTGTTTAGTCTGTCTGGCCTGGGTCTGGTAACAGACCCAGCTGTTGTCTCAGCAGACTGTATACGCAGCACTCTGTTAATGATCCAAAGCTATTTTATCCACGCAAGTTTGTTTTATGTATAAAAAATATTAAGGCAAATTTAATTTTACTTTTCTCCCAAACTAGATTAACATATAATCCTTGGAGCAGCTGCTGTTGTTGTGCTTTTTTTTTTTTTTTTTTTTTATGAGGCTGTCCCATATGTTTTACTCTTTAGGGCAGTCTAATCTGAGCGTTGGAACCTGCCTGAATGTCATCTCGCAGGCACAATGCTGAGTGCAAGAGAACCTGGAATCAAATAGCGAAGAGCTCAATGGAAGGTGTAGGTTTCCCATTTCTTTATTTCACCTACTACATTATTAAGGCAAGGCGTTTTGGTCTGTCTAAATGCATCCAGTGCTGGGCTGAGAGATAACTCTTCCTTGTTCCAGCTACTGCTATCTACAGTATGTGCTGGGACTGTTCCTGCGTTATGATTTAACACTGATGATGCTCTGGTGCTATCATGAATGATGGAGATCAAAAAGGCATCAGGAGGTGCCTTCTTTTGCTTATACTTGCTGGGTCTGGCTCCCCTCCTCTTCTTGTATTAAAGAGCTACAAGCAACAAGCGGCCTTAGTTTGGAAGGAATACACCTTGCCACAGTCATTAACTGCTTTTAAAAATAGAATCACAGCATTCACGAGTGAAGAAAAAGCTGTAGATGCTCTGTGTTTGGATTGCACTCCCGCCTTTAATTAGGGTGTTGCACAAAATTGTAATCTCGAAATTAATTCAAATTGACTTGGAAAGGGAAACTTGTCACCCAGATTGAAAGCTGACTGCAACACCATAAACAAAGGGCGATAGCAAATACAGATGTACCCCATTCAAAGCCAAAGGCTTGTGGCCATTCTGAGAACTGGTACCATTTAACAATTTAGCGAATAATCTAAAGCGAGGAGCAAAGGTTTTAATTGCCTCTTGGCTGAAACTCAGGGCTGGAACAGAGCGTCTCTAGGGTTAAAACATGAGGTTGCTACACGTCCTGAGCTGTAGATGGGGGCTGGAAACTGCTCGTCTGCTCTACAAGTTGAAGTTTTAGGGGAGTCTTTAGCTTCCATGCAGCAACGGTTGCATGGAATACAGCAGGTCACATTGATACTATACATACTGCTGAGATATATAGGTACCGGGAATAAGTGCAAACACCCAGGAAGACAAAGAAAAAAATACAAACAGTAATAACTGCCTGACTTCAAATCTCTTAAAAAATAAAGGAGATGATAACAGTTTGCTTTTTTGCCTGTTGTTTGTTTGTTTAGGTTTTTTTTTTATTTTTTTTTAGACATCCTTTAGTTGGATCAAGCTAAGAAAACAAGGAAGCGTGATTCACTAAAATTTTTAGCAAGACACTGGGGAAGCAGCATTTGCAATTTAAAGCATGTTCAGCGGGACACAAGAATGTGGGAAGCACCACAACTGAAGAGACCCATGGGTGATGGCAGACAGCAAAATTGTACTGCCCTCAGGGCCTCACAGGTTCAGGCTACTTATATGAGAGTGCACCTGTGAAACAAATAATTGTATAAAATCACTAATGTGTATTCTACTCAGAGTGTCAATTATTTCAATACACTTATTTTTTTCTTTTTAAATTTCTAAAACATTCAGATATTTTATGAAGAGACTGATTTTATTGTTACAGTCGGGTTGTTCATCCTGATACTCTGAGTATCTTGTGGGGCTCCTGCTGTGGAGAGTCAGGTCATCATTGGGAAACAGTGTGCTCAACAACTTTTTACTGAAATAAACACACAAGGTAAATTCTTGACAATGTACAAAACTTGCGTAGTATCTTTTGCAACACGTGCTTACTACCCTTGTATCACAACGTCTCCAGCTGTATCCTTCAGGCACCACATAATGTCTATTGCCACGGGGGCCCAAGCAGTTTTTCTCTGAGCGCTGATGAAACCTGATTTTACTGTCTGTCTTCATTGCAGATGCCAAATTGAAAGGTGATATTAGCCACTCCCTCAATTTCTTTTCAAGCCTACCCAGCTGTCTATCTAGAAATGTCTCCCACCCAAACCCCACCTTTATAGGACCCATCTCGAACGGTGATTACTCCACCTCTGGCCAGTTTATTATTTCAAACAAAACCCAAAGTTTTCACTTAAACACAGGTCGCTGAATTGCTTAAGGATTGGTTTCTGAGGTAAGCAGGCTAAAGGTGTTCACAAATTGCAAAAATAAACTATGCACATGTCTCAGATGATTCTGCAGGCAGACAGAAGTTGACGGAGACAAATTAGCTGAAGTACCAGTAGATGACAACCATGTAGCCTTTGTTCAGTTTGCAGCATGGACAGATTTTGCTTATGAATGCCTGTAAAATGCCCTGAAAATTCAGAAATCATGCAGAGCAAAGGAGTATGACAGAGGTCTATTTGGTCAGAGACCTGACTGATTGGCATTACTTAACCTGAGCCACAACATTACATGACAACCCTTTCCAACTGATTTATGCCAGAGCCCTTCAAACACAGAGTTCTCCAAAGGCTGTATTAAACTGTAGAGTAATCTTGTATAAAATAGCAGAGTAGCCATTGATAGAAAATGTGTTACGGGACAGAGTATTAGGAGATACTAATTGCAAAGTACACAAACACGGTGCATTTGTAAGCAGGCTCTTGGATTACTCCAAAAATAGCAAACTCTTCTCCCAGCTATTTTGCAACTTGCAGACGTACGTGCCAGAGCAAACGTGGCATTGCACTGTAAATCCAGCAGCCTGAGTTCGGACTTGCCCCTGAACTTGTGTCCAAAATGTCTTACCCTTAGCCAGGAGAAAAGAGGTGACTGGGTGATTGCAGCTGGCTGCGAGGTGACCCTGGGCACGGAGGTGGCTGTGGCTGTTCCCCACCGGTGCTGAGCTCCCGGCCCCTTTGGCCACGGGCGGCTGCTGCCAGCCCAGAGCTTATGGGAGCTGCTCCTCCAGAGACTGGTGGTGGGGTGGCACTGAGCCAACCTGTCCTGCATTCACCTGCGCTTGCCGTGTAGGTGGATGATTCAGAAAAGCCCAAGAAAGCCCTCTTCTCCCTCCCACGATATCCAAAGAGGTTGAATAAATGCGGTATCAAACTGATGAACACGTCTTGAAGTGGTGGCCTGTCTTCTCGTGCTAAATAGATTTACAGATAAGCACCAACTGCTTCTTTTGTGAATCAAACTCCTTGACACTAAGCAAAGGAATTGTAGTGGGTCTTCTGGGAATTAAATGTATGTACTGCTGATGTTGTTTTTAAAATAGTTGTTTACAGGGTGTCAGATAGTAAGACTGTGTATGATTCATAGCAAATTGCAGCATACCAGAACTTTAAACTCTCCTTGCATGGTAATTTGCCTGCTGGCTTGGTTGGATGGAAAGAGAATATTTAGCTTTCTGCTGTAAATATACTTTACGATTAGCACTCTTAAAACAGAAAATGGGAAATACAGCATAGCAACTTCTGTTGAATATATATAAACAGCATTAATCAAGTGCCTTCTCTTTTGTATTTTCCTTGCATTTGTGCCCCAAATTGACCATTCTTTTCATCCTAGAAAATATTTTCTGCTACAGTATCTACCCTGTGCTGGTTTCTTGGGGTTTTTTTTGTTTGGTTTTGGTTTTTTTTTTTGCTTGTGGTTTTTGTTGTGTTTTTTGTTTGTTTGTTTGTTTGGTTTGGTTTGGGTTATTGTTTTGGGTTTTTTTGTTTGTTTTTTTTTTTTAATTTATATAGTTTTAACTCCATTTCAATGACCTTGATAGACATCTAAGACATTTTGAAATATGTACAACCAGTTACTTCGTTATTTATTGCGCTGTAACTGCCCAGAAGTGAACGGAGGAGTCTGCTGTATTTGCCATGGTACTGTTGATGTAGAACCTGATTAAACCTGCTAGCATGATGCATGCCTGGCTGGACAGCTGCATTGAACTTTTTTTATGTCCTTACAGAAACCTCTCATGCACAGTGTGGCAGCTGTTTTGAGCAGCTTAGACAAGAGAGGTATACACTCACATTTTGTAGGTAATTTTTTCTTACCTAATAGAATAAAAGATGTCTTCTGCATGGGGCAAACATGCCATATACTCTTTGTAGAGCTATTTAGCTGCTCCCAAGAACGCTTTCTATCCTGAACTCAGATCAACAATGGTAGAGATGGTCTAGGAAGGTCTGCGAGAAGGTATCTGTACCTACTTCCTGGTCAGTGGCATCGTCAAGGTACCAGAAAAGCAGGGGTGAAGAAACTGGTGTAGTTATCCTAAGCCTTCCTGTAGACAAAATCTATTTTAGATATTGTACCAAGAGCTAGAATAAAGACTGTGGATCTATATTCTATTCCATGCTGAGGGTAAGTTTCTTAATTTTGCTGATGTTTTAAAAGATCTGTATGTTTGGCTGGCTATTGGACAGCACTGAGATAAGAGATGAATTTTACTCTTGATAGATGGGTCATCTACAGTGCTTTTATTAATTGTCTTTCCCCTGCAACATGCATACACGTGCAGAAATGGACAAACACACACATTCACTCAATTTCATAGAATCATAGAATCATAGAATCATCTAGGTTGGAAAAGACCCTTGGGATCATCGAGTCCAACCATCATCTCCACTCTACAAAGTTCTCCCTTACACCATATCCCTTAACACCACATCTAAATGAGTCTTAAACACATTCAGGGATGGTGACTCCACCATCTCCCTGGGCAGCCTATTCCAGTGTCTGACCACTCTTTCTGTGAAGAATTTTTTCCTAATGTCCAGCCTAAACCTACCCTGTTGCAGCTTGAACCCATTCCCTCTTGTTCTATCGCTAATTACCTGTGAGAAGAGACCAGCACCAACCTCTCTACAATGGCCTTTCAAGTAACTGTAGAGAGTGATGAGGTCTCCCCTCAGCCTCCTCTTCCTCAAACTAAACAGTCCGAGCTCCTTCAATCGCTCCTCATAAGATTTATTCTCCAGGCCCTTTACCAGCTTCGTTGCCCTCCTCTGCACTCACTCCAGCACCTCGATATCTCTCTTGTATTGAGGTGCCCAGAACTGGACACAATACTCAAGGTGTGGCCTTGAGTATTTCTGCAGAAAATTTCAAAATTTCAAAATTTCAGAAGATATTTTCAAAATCTTTTTCTGTAGGCGTTGTTTTTACTTCATATCATTCACTGAACATCTTTATTCACCTTCTGAGGTGAAAATACCTCCATGAAGCCATAAGTGGATTTAACTAAATTTTGCTTTTAATTTTCTACTGCAAATCAGAGCTGAGGTTTGTGCTTGTACCCACGAGAATCTTTGACCTCAAGACAGATCTCCAAAACACACATCACCATAACAAAATTAAAGTACTGTGGGTTATGCTGGAACTCAGAATAATGGCAACATTTATCTAAAATGCATCCAGTGAAATGTTTGGTCTGTCATTCTATTTAACACTTACAGTTTGCAGAAGTTAATTTGTTTACTTTTTTTTTTCCTAGTGAAAGAAAAATAAAAGCAGAAAGACAGCTTTAAAATTGGTGCATAAACCACTAAGGGGAATACATTGCAGACTAGTTTTTCTGCTATTCCAGTTCTAAACATTAGAGCAATGAAAAGTATTTCTTTTTCATTAAATTAATTTATTTCCATGTTTTTCTCTCTTTTCCTCTCTCATCCCAATTATTCTTTCCTTTTTATAATGCTCTTGTTAAGTACTTACAATCCAGCTGTAATCTGTTGCCACAGCATTTGTACAGCTGAAAGGAAAACATTACTGAATTGTCAGCATGTTTTCAACTTCATTAAAGATGACAACCTGGTAATCAGCTGTGCAGACTGTATTACCACAGTCACAGGGAAATCGGAGCTATTTTCCTGCCATTAAGTCATCCTAACAGCAACCAGAATACTCCAGGGATGAGTTGCTCAGCTCACTTTTTCATGTTTCCTGATAAGTTGCTTTGAGAGAATTTGGAATTTGCTTTTGTACGGCTCTCTGGAACAAGGGCTGCTCCCAAACCGCTGTTTGAACGAGTGGTAGAGTGTCAGTGTAGTTTACTGAGTACAACTGGTTTTGAGGTGACGTTTGAGCTGCTCTTCCACTGAATTGAAGCACTGAAATCTGTCAGGGGCCAAAAGTCCTGTTCAAAGAGAACTGACTTTGCTTAATGCTGATTAAATTTCATCTTCATTTTACTAAATAGTGGTCTTTTTGGAAATTTCATGTGTGCACAGGTAGGTCATTTTGATTTTTCTGTAATTCGACCAACACAAAGCATAATGCTTCCTTACAAAATGTTTTGAAAGAGTGCAGAGACTAAAGTAGGCAGAAGTGAAAAGCAGTGCAGTCAAGGAGAAGGAAGAAAAATTGGAGAATGACAATAGCATAAGGGGACGCCTACATAAGTCAGAAGAAACAGTTTAATTTTTTTCCTTAAAAAAGAAGAAGAATCTACCTGACCATTCCTGACTAGACCTTTCAGACTAGGACAAAAGTATTTTAGGCAGGGTTTGGTAGAAGAAAAGAAATGACTTGATGCCAAGTTTGGAGATGTCCATACAAAACATAAGGGTTAGGATGGAAGTAAGTACAAGTGCTGACAAGTGCTGACAAGAGAAAAGTCTAGTCAGAGTCAAGACAAGTGTAGGTGACAGAGCAGAATTGAACCATGGGAAAGGAGACCATTGTTGGTCACATACAAGCAAGGCGATATTTTCTATAGGAAATAGAAAGGAAATAATCTGATGGTGATGCAAAGAGACTTCTTGGAACAATTTAAGAGATAGACTCAAAAAGATATGCAAAAGAAGTGGTTCTCAGGCATCAGATAAATTTAAATTGGAAAACATGTATAGAAGGAACAAAGTGACATCAGCCGCAGTAGTCAGATGAAGCATCTCTAAGAGAAAACAGAGCGCTTTCAGACAGGGAAGGACACAATGAATATTTGAATGGAGGAAGACGGGAAAGGAGCCCAAGATGACTTCTTGGGTCGTAAGACTAATTCATGAAAAAATATACGATGGAGAGCTGTATAGCCAGAAACCAGAAGTATAAATGAAAAAAAACCCAAACTATGAAGACAGCATCAAGGAATGAAAAGCAGTTGAAGGAAAGCATGTGGCAGAGCACAATCACAGGAGGCAAGCAGTGTCTGTCAGACCACATCATTCAAAGAAAAATGCTCCGAGCAGGGCTTCTTGCCAAACAGTTGACATTCCAAGACCAGATAAATTTGCTGTTGGCTAGGGTCCTCGTATTTTTCTGATCAAAGTCCACAGACAAGGAGCGTACAAATGCAGTACATCAACAGCAAGCATCTGACAGGTTGTGCATGTGCTGGGCAATGGCTGTGCATGCACTGGTTGCCCAGATTTGCAGTGCATGCGCAGTTCAATTGGACGGCACTTGCCCAGTGGTTTTAATGAACTTCAGCTATGTTGGACTTGCTCTAAGGAGGAGACAAAGCTACCCTGTGTGTGGACAGTGACCATTTGTCTAGGATTTCAGGACATCTGCCAGGCCAAAGTCATCCTTTTCTGGAAGGTGGAAGAGGCAATAGGGGAGGAAAGCTGTGCCAGTATTGTCAGAGAAGGATATTCACGAAGTGTGTAAAAGTAAAGCGTTCTGCACAGAGTTGGCACAGAGAAAAATACAGTCCGGGTCCTTGCAGAGCAGGGGTGGAGAATTTAGCAACAGCCCAGCCACTTTCGCTTTTGCTGCAATGCAGTGTGAGGAAATGTACTTACGCCACCTGGTTACATTACCTGAGCTGGTCTGCTGGAATAGGCAGAACAACTCGGAATGTCAAGTCTAAGCCACAACATTCATAGAGTTTGTAGCAGCAAGGCTGATAATGTCATGAAGGCGTACTGGGGAAATGCAGGTTTAGATGTAAGTATTTGGACAAATCTTGATGCCCGTGTGATAGCTATGACAGCAAAGCCACTCCTAAGAACATTTGCCTTAGCATCAGGAAGCATGATATCAATTTTATACTCTGTGGGATGCCTATAAACTTGTCTCCCAGCAAAAAAGATCGAGGAAGCTTTTCTTGGTGTGTTTAAAGGATATCTGCTGCCTCCCAGACTCCAAGGATTCAGCTACTTCCACGTGCAGAGTGACTAGTACACGTGCCATAATGACTGCCATTAGTGAGAGGAGACGGCAACATAACGCTGAGCATAACTGAAAAAGGGGAAAAGCTCAGTGGTTGAGATTACCAACACTGGCACGAGATAAGTGATCATGGACCTTCTGTAGCTACCAAAATCAAGCATCAAAACTAAGGAGACTCTGCTGAGCCTAAGCTACCATGCAGCTCCCACTCTTCTCCCTTTTTCTGCTAGACTATGTGATCACATGGGACATGACCCTTAGGGCAAGTTTCTCACTTGCCTTTTCTTCCCCTCTAAAGCCCAGTCTAACCACCCTAGAGGACATCACCTACAGGCCCTCTTCAGCAATTACAGTCTGCTTCTGGACACTGTCAGATTGGACAAAGAAGGAGTCGCAGTGCACTCACTTGTCGGTCTAGAAGACAGCTCTTGCAGGCTATGCCTTCTGGTATATTCATATAACACCTGCACAAGTCCAGAAAGGGCATGGTGAAATATTAGGTGGAGTAGGAGTCCTTGCTGTTGACAATCTAGTATATACAGACGCTCAACAAAATCCTAATAGCACTACTCATAAGATGGAGTGCCATCTAAAACTGACTCATAGCAAAATAAAAATTGGTATTGTGTGAGTTACTTTGATCAGACCTTGGGAAAAAATACCTTTGGACCTGTTCAAACAAAGTAAAAATGATAAAGCATTTTCAACTCTCCAGCTTCCGGGTGGAAAAATCAGAATCCATAATAAGCCTGCTGGTTTACCTAGCATAGATTAGTACAGATCCCTGCTACGAAGCCCAAAGTAAAAAGCAAAAAGCAGATTTTATTGGGAAAATTTGATGAGAACTTTGAGAACACAGGGGCTGTATCATTTTTAAACCACAATAAATGACAACAATAAATGGCAGCAACAAAGTCACTGGATGAGTTCCAGGGTATGTTCCTAGAAATTCAGGTCACAGCACTGAAAAGGTAGATATGCTGTAAATAGTGGACGAAGCAGTATTTTGCAGGAGACACTTTGGGGGCATAAGGATTGAGAGTGTAGAACTATCACAGGAAAATTATACTCAAATAGAAAAGAATTTACCACCGTCACTGGATGTCAGTACATACTGTGCAGTATAGCTGAAATAGATCACAAACCTCTAGGGGATATTCTTGACAAATCTTAAGCTTCTGCACCATCTAGACTTCACACATGATCATAAACCTACAAAGGCATGACTTCAAAGAGAAATACAAGCCCAGAAGAGAAATTCCTGCAGCAACATGTACTAGTGTCTGCAAAAAAGGAGCAGAAATTCTGAGGAAAAATAGAGAGCATCAATGTGATGAATTTTTTAAAAGAATAGGTCAGGATGGCTTGCCCAAAACCAAGTTCTCCTGGCCTATCAGGACTTCTGGAGTGTGAAAAAATCAAAGTTAACTGGAAAATGAAAGGAAAGAAAGCAGCGACACTGAAGAAAACTCCTTCCAGGCATCTGAAAAGATTTATGAATCTGACAACGATGTTATGGGAAGTCTGAGGATCAAACATACTTCATCGGTCCCAAATGTGTGTGAAAGACTACACATGGTTAGGACATGCTGATGTTTTGTATCTTTTTCTTTCATATGGCTATAAAAAGTGTATGGCAACATTTGAAACATTTGAATAAGCTAATCTGCATTAATGAATTAATAGATACTTCCAGTATGGAAATGACTAAACAGATGATGTACTTTAGAGAGCCCAGGAGCAATGGATAACCGATCCAGATGATACCCTTAACCTGACGCTCGATTATAATTACAAAAATATTTTTGAAGTAGCTCCAATAGGCAATGCATCGCTGATCTCTGGACTGGGTGGAACAAAGGCGACGTTCACTGGCTAAAGCAGCAGTAGCGACCCCGCTTCACGCAGCGAGCCACAGGGCACCTCTGAAAAATTTCAAAGCACTGGTGTTTCATTTACGCGCAGGCACACACAGAGGAGCAGAGGCAGAGGCAAATGCAGCCACCGCCACTGCCCGTTGTCGCACGGGCTGGCTGAAGTGCACACAAATCAGCAAGCGGACTCCGATACTGTTCGAGGTGGTCAAGAGTGCTACTTCTTTGTTTATTAAGCTGCTAAAATGCACCTCGGGAGTCAAACATTTGACCTTCTCAGGCTCTGGCAAGCAGAAAGCGCAAAGCTGTAAACCCCGGTGAAAAGAGTGTCTTTCCCGTTCCAAAACCTCATGTCAGGGTGAAATAAAACAGCTGAGTGAACAGAAAGGGAAAAAAAGTAGAAATACTATTAAAGATAAAAATGCCAGTGTACAAAATCCCTTCCAAAACCGTATTATAAAGACCAGAGCCGCTCCAGTGAGATAACTGATCACCCTGGGCTGGGTGTTAGTGAGCCAAAGAAGGGGTTCCTCTTTGGGTGAAATCACAGATGTTTAGGGGCTGCTTGCATCAGTATGAGCACAGCAGGTGGTGACCACACAAGCTCTGGGACAAGCGGAAGGTGATTCCCAGCAAGCCACCTACCTCTGGGAGAAAACAGGCAACACAGCTCACAGCCTGCACACTCCATGGCTGACCTAGCGGCAATACGTATGAATACACAGAACAGGCTTTGATACATTTGTGGGAGAAAATCCCAACTTAAAAGTCAGAGGGACTACATCAGCATCTGCTGAGGCGCCTCCCCTCTGTGGCTTAACCATACTAATTCCTAGCATCCTAACCCTGGTTCAGACCTTGTGGTTTCTTTGAGCTTCATCTTCCCTATGAAAGCATGCACACAGAGCTTTTGCTCAGAGACCCCAAAGATGCATATATTTACATGAGATATTTACTCTACACAGCAAGCTTCCTAAGTGTCCCATTGCCTGGACTTGCATTACTGTCCTGGGTTGTCTCTTCTAATGCTGGGGAAAACTCCACTTTTGTAAGACTCTAGTGTCTGAATTTGTGAAAATATTTACTTTATAGCCAGCTAGGCTATGTGGGATTCAAGGTCTCAGTGTTTTCAAGCCTTGCCATGTGCAGGGATGAGGAGGAGCGAGGCCTGGGCATTTGACCCAGGCTGGCCAACAGGATTATTTCATACCATGAACATCATATTCTATACAAATTGGAAAGTTTGCTGCGTAGTTTCTCTCTCCCTTGATGGCAGTGGTCCAGAGAACTTCTTGCCCTGGTGCTGGACCCGTGAGCCCTTCCCTTCCGCCTGAAGCCGTTGTGCTCACAGTGTCCAACATTTGCTGTCCACTGCTGGGAGTGCACAGCTTCCTGCTGATAGAATTGGCTGGGTATAATTCTTGTATATCTTACATTAGTATCGGGATTAATACTGGTTCTTTAGTATTATTGTTAATTATTTAGTCTTATCCTATTAAATCTATTTATATTTCAACCCTTGTGTTTCCTCGCTTTCCCCGATTCCCCTTTCTGGGTGGGGCGGTGTCATCAGGTGATAGAATAATTGTCTAAATGACAATAAATTGTTATGGGTTTTCTCAAACCATAACAGCTACCCATGGAAGGAGTGAACTTCACTGTCACATCAACTGAAGTGGAAGTTGTGTCCACCTGCATCTGGGTAAGTAAACTCATGGTTTGGTCTTGTAAAAGCTGACCGGGCTCTCTCTTGGTATGAAATATACACATCTGGTTCATGACCTGCTCTAAAGCTCCTTCATTCTTTGTGGATCTTCCTGTGCCATGCACATATCTCCTTTCTAACACTTGCCTGCCTTGTTTAGCTGTTGATGACCTTCTGATACCCTTCTAAAGAAAGAAGTGGAATAGCACCATCCACCTCCTCAGAGTGTCTAGGAGAATTCAACCTACACAGGAGCTCAAGATCTAGGAACTCGCTGTGATAAGGTCCTCCAAATCTTCCAGGCAGGATTTGGGGTACTATCTATTGCAAACACCTTACTGCCTTAAAGCTTGAATTGTTTCCTATCACCATTTGTGCATTCAAGGCAGGTACTGAGCTGTGTTCCGATTTAAATCTTCTGCAAGCAGTGATTCTGGCACAGCACATTTTACAATTTTGTATGCTTACACTTATGTAACAGAGAAGTATATAGACCCTGAATTTGTAAGAAGGGTCTTATATGAAAAGCTGTGCTCACTGGCTGCCAAGGATGCCTGCTGCTGCTGAGAGGGAAGACACGTTTCCTTGAATTACGGAACGGAACGGAACGGCTGAGGTGAGAAGGCATCATTGGAGATGGGCTAGTCCAACCCCCAGCTGAGCAGGGACACGGAGAACAGGTCGCCAGGGCTGTTTCTCATTGAGTTTCTGAAGTTCCTTTGCACATTAGAGGTTTACCTTGTCACAGACAGCATTTCATTAATGAGAAACTTCAGAGCTGGTATCACAATTTTCTATTAAGTACGAAAATTACAAGTGATGGCGTGAAGGAAGGGGTGTATTTCCTGTCCAAATGTTGCTTTGCAAATAAGATACAGCAGCAGATTTTTTACATCAGCTTAGGGTCTTGTTTGGAAAGACAATACCCAAGAGAGGTGATCTGTCTAAGGAATTAGGCCCTAATTCTGACGAGTGTGAAACTGTCATGTCAGCTTTGCCAGCTGAGCAAATCGGACAACATAGCCCAAGACTCAGACAGCGCATGACGCAGTTTTAAGGTGTGCTGTCGTTTCATTTCTTTCAGCTCACTTCCAAAGCCAATAAATAGTTCCCTGATGTTACTCCAGCTCTTCTAGAGTGAATATCTCTCCTTTAAAATTATGTTTTCTTCCATTTCAGGAACTATTTCAGGCTGCCCAGATAAATATTAAACATTTTACTCTTCATGTTGCGAAAAGTGCCTGGAAGGTGCCGATTGTACCCCGGGCACTTCTCTACTAACCAACAAGAACTGGTAACATGGGCTGCCAAGCTGGTGGCTAGAAATATCCCTTGCTACCAGCCAAAGGCAGGGAGCAGGCGGCAGAGAGATGCAGAGAAGCCCTGAGACCTGAGTGTCGTCCTGACTCTGGCACATAACATTACTCCTGGCTGACAGCGTGACTCACTGGGGTGACTCAGACCTGCAAAACCATCACGGATGTGTAAAGGAATACTTTGTCAGTGAGCAAATTCCTCAGCGACAAGTTTCCCGAGTGCCCCAAACTCCCAGCTTCAGCACCGAGACTCTCTAAATCCCCGCGTAATACGTGCCACCGCAGTTCATCTGCAGCAGCGCGAGGGGCTGGCGTCTGCAGATCTCATGTTTATGGCAGAGTGTGACAGAACACGGTTGGATTGCAGTAATTCATGATGTTTCTGTAACACCACTTCAAGACAGGCATAGGGAGCGACCCCTAAATAATGTTTCTTGGTTGCTATCAGCGTGTGCCAAGCCTGAGTTGCTGATAACAGACTGGTTTTTACGTCTTTATTAATTTGAAAGACTGTAACATTTATTTCAGGCTGGTCTGATGCTAGATCACTGCTCCCACGAGCCAGTGCAGTAGGAAGGACAGTGACACTGTCAGCTGTCACAGCCAGCAGGGTTTGGAAGAAGACCTTTGTTCTGAGCCTGTCTTTACATGGATTGATAATTTGTTCCTATGTAATGCCATTGGTTTCCATTCTTTTCAGTGTAGTTAATACTAAAGCCTAGGTGGAAGTTAGGGTGAAGTCAGGCTCTTCAAGATGAGAAAATAAGAGAAGAGACTCTCGACTTTTAATCCAGACAGTTATTAAGTGACCTGGTACCTGATATTAAATGGTACCTGCTACTTGGCGGAAGGGAATATTATACATGCAGTTGGAGGCTTCTGAAGTTATTTTTTGAAAATCTGATTATACAAAGGTTGGCACATCTTCTTTGAGAAAGAAAAAAAATCCTTTTGTTTTGAAAGCAGTTTAAGCTCACAATCTTCTGTTTTAACTGCCCATACCATACTATGGCTCCTGTAAATACTACCTGATACCTTGAAATCATCTTCTCCAGGACACCATGCTCAAGTGCACGTGGCATGCCCGTAGCTTTATGTCCCGTTGCCAAGCCTGTGAGTAATCTATGCCTTCTCACAATTTTTCTCTCTTTAACAGAAAGTGTCAGCAGCAAACCCCACACGTGCCGGTGGCATTTCTGTAGATAGCTGCACACAAAAGCCAAAGCCTGACGGTTACCATGGGATTCTCTCATTAAGCTTTTACCGAATATACTGCATTCTTCCCTGTCTGCTAATCTTTGCTACTCTTCCCCCCCGCTCCCCCTAATTCTCTTGCCCTCTGCGCGGGAACATGAACCGCATCAAACCCCAGTGAGGGTACGGGAGCTGCTGTGCTCCGGCACCCGGCAGCAAGGTTCCATGGTCGTGTTCGGCTTGAGAAATCCCACCTTTCAAACCCTCACCAAATCGGCATTGCTGTGTATTTTGGAAAAATAAAATAAATCAGCTACTGCACCTGTTGTTATTTATGAATAACAGTCAAAAGCTTTGAAGAAGGAGGGGCCTTAATCTGCCCTCCTGCTGAGTGTTGGACTGGGTTCTTGTTTTCATGAAGGGAGCTCCCTTCGTGCTCCTTTAGCAAGTGCAGGAACCTTCAGAGGGGTGTGTTTTACTCTCTCACTGCCCTGAATGCACATTTATACTTCCAGAGAGGTATGAGAGAGTCCCAGTAATAAAGATTTCACGTGAAGCTGTCCTTTCTGGTTTACATGCATGTCCTGTGTGCCCAGGCTTACAGGAACGGTCCCTGGGGAAGACTTGGCTCTGCAGAAACATCAGCTGTACCCAGGCGTCTCAGAAGACAGATTTCTGTCCTTTTGGATCCTACAAAGAACACGATATAACCAGCTATACCGAACCCCCTAGGGAGGACAGCGCGACGCTTTAATGCACACCCTGTTTTACTTAAGAGAGCTGGACTAGGAAGGGTTTTTTTTCCCACTTAGCTTCTCAGGTAAAGGAGCTCAAGTGACAGATTTTTTCCCTCTGTTGCCCAAATCACCAGTATGCTCCAGATACCTCCAAAAAAAAAATCATCAGCTATCGCACTGCTCGCCTGCTACGGATGTGCCCCTTTCGAGACAGCTGCTAGCCTGCATCAGGCCGCCCGCGCCGGCTCCAGGTGCTTCGTGGGCTGTGGCCCAAAGCGGTGGCTGCTGTAAGCCCGCAGTAGGTTTTAGAAAGCCAGGAAGGGAATTATAGGGACTTGCTGCTGGCACATTCCTGTTAATGTGTTTGCTCACTTTCTTCAGGATCTTGTGAGAATTACCAGTGAATTCGGATAACTGACAGGATCTTAGTTATAATTAGTAGCAGCTTCCCTTCTGACACACGGGAAGGGCTAACAACATTTTTCTTAAGGCAGTGTTGTTATGCCATCCTCCAGAGAGGTACTTTTAAAAAAACGCATTTTTCTGGCAAAAAGCCTCTCCCACTTGTTTAGGACAGATGGGAGAGGAAGGGATTCTGAAGTGATGGAGTGAGAGGGTAACAAAGTATTGTACAAACTCTTGCAGTGCGTGGGCTGCTGCAGATCAGCTATTTTTGTTGTTACTGACATGCATCTGTTACATCGTGAGCTCAAAAAAAAAAGTCACCAGTGGCAAAATAAAAATATCAGCGCAGATGTGGATGAAGTTTCTGTTTCTCTCTCCATACAAACTGTTAAAAATCTCAGGGAAATTACAGAGTCTAATACGCGTAGAGCCCTGAAACTCAAGGGCTGAATCAGGTTATTGCATTTATTTAGGCTGACGAGCGAAGTGCACCTGTCCGCAGGGTCTAATCACAGAACACTGATTTTCAAAGGTCCTTCTGTTCCATTTCAGAGGAATTTGAAAATGAAAATAAACATTACAGGGGCTTTCAAAAAGGCCTAAGAAGCTAAATACCCAAGAAGAGTTTAAGATCTGCTGACTTTCAGTGAAACTGGGAGTCTGGTTTGAGGTTAACTCTCCTCATGGTCACCAGAGAAATAAGGTACCTGAAGGGGCGACTTGGGCTGCTGAATCCAGTTCTTTACAACTGCAAACAGCCCCATCATGTTTGAGAAGGCTCAGCCTGAGGGACCCTTCCCCCATCTGTATTTACCCCAAAACTCCTGTAGTTTTACATGACAACTGGTCCTTCTAGGAATTCATCTGATCTCTCTCTCCAGGTTCTGTTACGGACAATACAGATGAAAAGCAAAATGCAGAAAAGGAATAATTCAGGGACAAAAACTGAATGATGAACTTCCATTTCACAACTGGGACTGGGAGACGATCTGGAGGAGTCACCAGTCAACCCAGTTAAACAGAATTTAACAACCTGAGTTAAACAGAGCTTCCGGCCATAATTTTGATGGCTTCCAAGACTGAGGAGTTTTTTTCAGTGTAGATGGTTTGTAGGTCTGAGTCTGGGGATGGCTTTTGGGATTGATCCTGATGGTTAACACAGCTGTCATCTAGTCTTGTATAACACTTTCATGTCATTTTTTTTCCTGATATTTCCTTTGATTTTTCTAAATGTAAAATGTACTTCTAAACGTAAACTGTTCCCCACTGAAATGGGGAATTATAAAATAATAAATAAGTAGAGCAAATAAGTACATCAATAAGCAATAATAAAAATAATGACACTAAATAATTTTGCACGTGACTCAAGATGTCTTCACAGCCATAAAAAAGGTCTGAATATGTTCAAGTTCAAACAGCGACATAGCTTTTTTTCACCTAGAGTTTATTTTTCATAAGTGCATCTGAGCTATACCTTTTCTAATGCAAAAGTTTTGGAGTGTTGTCCCTGCTTGCCAAAACTCCCTCCTCTAATTTTACTAACTATTTAGCAAGTGCAAAGTCTCTGAGGAGTGAAGCAAGGCAGGTCTTTGTCACCTCAAATATAAAAGCTGTAGCCAGACAAAAGTCTGACTGCTTCTCCTACAAGAAAGGCACGATCCAAGTTAAAACAGAGACCTGGGAAGAGATTCTGGCAGACCCAGACTTGCTTTTCCTGATGGTATCAGGAGGATGTGGCCTCTTGGATGATCCCGTGGTCACCTCTGAGAACTGCTGATGGGTGTTTGGGGCTCTGGCAGGAGCAGGGAGGTAGATCTGGCTGCCCCTGCTTGAAGGGCTTCTCTGCTCCACGTGTGCCTAGAGCTGGCCCTGCTCAGGTGGCACAACAGCACTGACACACTGGATGGTTTGTCACTCAGGACGTAGAGAACCTGCTTAATTTTAATTGGCGCTCACCAATTTAGTTACCCAACGTGCCCATGAGAACTGAGACTGTCATGGGGCAACAGTCTCAAGAGTCCAGGCATGAGACAGAGAAGCTGAAGGGAACAGGCCTGAAGAAGCGCTGCTGTTTTCTCATGTATTTCCTTTCATGGAGCAGAATATGAGGTTGTACACATCAACGACTGTCAGGGTGAGGGTCTCACTTGGACAGAGTTTTGTCAGGAACTTCATTTCAGGCTGTGAATTAACGAATGAGAGCCATTTTTGCACAAGAGAGTCTCCAGGCTGAGTGATGCTTTTGGCAAAAGTATTGGATTTCCAGAAGCACTAGATATTATTAGCACATCTTTTGAGGTTGTGCTTTATCTGTTATAAGGATTAGTTTGGTCAATGGAAAACTTATCAAGTCTGAAGAGCTCTGTGCAATTGAGCAAGAAGCCAGAAGGATGTGAAATATATAGACTGAGAATTTTAGGTTACAACTAATATTTAACATTTATTTTTAAAGGGAAAAGAAGTCATGTAGCAAATTCCCACTATCACATTGGCCAAATAACTATGGAAATGTTTTTTGATTCCTCCTTAATACTCATGTTTTGCAGAAAGTCTCACAGGGTGCTAATCCCCTGGAGTTATATTCATTCACATGAAATGAAATACACGGAAGAGTGGGAACGCTAGAAAGATTTTACTGGCACAAATGTGGCAACGAGCAAGTTATGTAGGTCAGCACAAATGAGCATAGATAAAATTTTTATATCATCACACCGTGCATTTTGCAAATGCTGAGCATGAAAGTGGAACAAATCAGAACTTTTGTAGGGGCATTTAAAAATTATCGGGGGGAATTGCTGTGTGGTTTTGTTTTTCAAGGAAAGCAAATATTCAGGCATCTTAATTGCAAAGAGTGCAGTCCTGAATTCTCACTGAAATAAACAGCAAAATTCCTACTGACCTTAATGGAGCTGGGATTTTATCCAGGTAGCCAACTGCAGGAAACTCAAAGAAGGGAAAAATAATAACCCATACATTTTAGAAACCAATGTTTTTCCTGAAAGCTTTTTTTAATACATAAAATTCTTATTTTCACTACGAAGGTTAATTCTGAGACTCTCTTAGCCAAGCAAGCAAGATTTTTGCATCCCCTTGAGATGCTAGGAATATTTCCAATGAGAAACAAATACAGCTCAAATGAGAGGTGAATCACAGAATCAGAGAGTGGCTGAGGTTGGAAGGTGCCTCTGGTGATCATTTAGTCCAACCCCCCTGCTCAAGCAGGACCACCTACAGCAGGTTGCCCAGGACCATGTCCAGTCAGGATTTGACTGTCTCCAAGGGTGAAGGCTCCGCAGCCTCTCTGGGTAACCTGTGTCACTGCTCAGTCACCCACACAATATTCAGAGGGAACCTGCTGTGTTTCTGTGTGTGCCCATTGCCTCTGGTCCTATTGCTGGATACCACTGAGAATTGTCAGCCACTCTTCCCCAGTCCTGTAGCGCTGCACGGGGTTGTTGTGACGCCAAGTGCAGGACCTGGTACGTGGCCTTGTTGAACGTCATACCACTGGCCTCAGCCCATCGATCCAGCCTGTCCAGCCAGATCCCTACCCTCAAGCAAACCAAAACTCCCGCCCAACTTGGTGTCGTCTGCAAACTTACTGAGGCTACACTCGATCACCTCATCCAGATCCTTGATAAACAGAACTTGCTCCAATACTGAGCCTTGGGTAACACCACTTGTGACTGGCCACCAACTGGATTTAACTCCATTCACCACAACTCTTTGGGCCTGGTCGGCTAGCCAGTTTTTTACCCAGTGAAGCTTATGCCCATCCAAGCCATGAGCAGCCAGTTTCTCCAGAGAATGCTGTTGGAAACGGTGTCAAAGGCTTTACTGAAGTCTAGGTAGACAACATCCACAGCCTTTCCCTTGTCCACTAAGGGGGTCACCTTGTCATAGAAGGAGATCAGGTTAGTCAAGCCGGACCTGCCTTTCATAAATCCATGCTGACTGGGCCTGATCACCTGGTTGTCCTGTACGTGCCACATGATGGCACTCACGATGATCTGCTCCATAACCTTCCCCACCGTGGCGGTCAGACTGACAGGCCTGTAATTCCCTCGATCCTCCTTCCAGCCATTCTTGTAGATGGGTGTCATATTTGCTGATTTCCAGTCATCTGGGACCTCCCCAGTTAGCCAGGACTGCTGGTAAATGATGGAAAGTGGCTTGATGAGCACTTCCGCCTGCTCCCTCAATACTCTTGGGTGGATCCCATCCAGCCCCATAGACTTGTGTGTGTCTAAGTGGTGCAGCAGGTCTCTAACCACTTCCCCTTGGATTATGGGGGCTTCATTCTGCTCCCTGTCCCTGTCTTCCACCTCAGGGGGCTGGGTACCCTGAGAACAAGTGGTCTTACTATTAAAGACTATTAAAGACTGAGGCAAAAAGGTACCTCAGCGTTTTCCTCATACTTTGTCACTACATGGATAGATAGTGTAGAGTTTTCTAAATCCACTGGGGAAAGTTGTCACACAATGCAGGCTGCCACGGCTCTTTTGATTGGGACTGTGATCTTTTGCTTTTCCTGAGAAGTCATTCCTAGCCACCTAAAGTGGGGTCAGATTTTGGCCAGTGCTGAAAATGCCTGAAAATCACACCCACACTACACATGTATATGCAACGAACATGAGAAATGCTGGTTTGTTTTTTTTTTTTTTATTTAGAGTTCACTGTTCCTGATATTTTAAAATAAAAATATTTATCCAAGTGAGACTCAGCACTTTCAAAGCATGGTTTCCTTTCTGTTTCAGTTCTTCATCCTTCACAGACCTCTGTCGTGGCACGCATCTGCCATTTTGCAATCTGTGATTTGTCTAATTTTGCCATTTCTGTATATTGACTTTGAAGCACATACTATAATATTAAAATAGAAAAGCTATCTAATCCTATGGAAAACATAGTGAAACTGCTGACACTTGTAAAACATTCTTGCATTGTTTTCCTGGATTTGAACTACAAAATATAAGGTCAAATCAAAGATGTGACAGTTATTTTAGTTAGCTTCAAGAGTGTTCAAAATGTTTTTCATAGTTAAGTTTCTGTCTAAGGTTTAAGCAGGTGCCCACATGTTATGCTATACAAGACCTTACATCCCTGTCACATTCAGCAGACAGTGAAAGCAAAGATTAAATGGAAAACAAGTCTTTATATTAATTATAGATGGCTAGTATTTCTCAGGACCTGAGGGAAATAAACAAAAGTTCTTGGCTACTGGAAGCTCAGAGTGTATTGCTTTAAATCAGTAGATGTGGACAATTTACATGCACAACATGCCACATATCGGCATAAAAATATTTGTCAAAAATTGATGAATGAAAGAAGAAGAATAATGAAGAAAAATGACACTACACATACCCTCCAGAGAGCAAAATAAACAATGTAAGTGTTTGGTAAATAAATCCCTGCAGAACTCTTAGAAATGACTTACTGATTAATTGAATCAATCCATCAACCTTTTGTGACGGCATCAATTTGCAGTCCCTTCAATGTTGTTCTTCTTCCATAGCTACTGCTTTTGATGCCTTTAAAATGCAGGATATGATATAATACATCTATATGGAGCTATCATAAATTAATTGGATACTCTAGTGAGATATAATTGGCTGATTCTTTTCCTCAACTCTCATATGTACATGCTTAAACTAATCATATCACCTTATAATTCTACTTCTACCTTCCCTTTCTTCCCCACCCTCCTCCTTTTCCTGAAGGTTTTTGACACCCACTTTTTGATTAATCAAAATTTAACAGCAGAGTGCTTTGAATCTATTGAGAGGAGGAATAGGAAAAGCTAAGTAGAAAAGGTGAAAGACTGTGTGTATGGTTTTGTATCCCCACCATGAAATATACTCGGATAACAGGTATGTATGTGTGTGTGTGTGTGTGTATGATTGAGAGAAATAAGCCAACATTTAGCACAAATGCACATAGATGCATGAATACTGAGGATCCCATGTAAATTAATGCAATTGCACATACTCACGTGTTCTCCCAGGAACAAAAAGTTCACCTGCATGCATAGGAACCAACGATCCAAATGTTTGCAAGAGAAAAAAAAAACAAACTGAGACAAATTTGAAGAGACTGAAATGTGAATCTAATTCAGTCAACGTGTTCACAAACACATTTTCTTCGAATTTCCTTCTAGTTCACCTGTGCCTTTTGTAGCTCCAGATATTTATGACTCTCTTTGTACTCACTGAACTATAGCTTTAGCAAATGTAATTGCACATTTGAAAATGATTCCTACTAGGGCTCCCTGTACCTCCTGGCTTCTGTAGGACTGCCAACTTTTACCGTCCTGTTAAGCATCTCCCTATGTCTGGGGCCTTTGGAGGATATACGTAACCTTTGTGCTTCCTCTTCTTCCAGTTTTGCACATATCCACAGTGACACCATCCTTCATGACTGTCATCACCATCATTATCTGAACAGCTTGAAACAATGGATGTGACAGACCAGTATGTAATTTGGGGAAGGTATTTGGGGTTATATTCACACAGAGAGGGAGAGGGAGAATGGGACAAGAAGCTGGTGACAGGGAGAAATAAATGAAATATGTATGAAATAGCATTATGTGCGGCCAAACAGAAGACTGTTGAAGAGCACAAGCTGAATATGAACATGCTCCTTCACATTTAGCCCCACATAACTTATTTCCCAGCAAGATGAAGGCAAGGACAGGGAAGTGATTAGGTAACAGATGGCGGCAAAGATCCTCTTCCACTCATGAATGCAGAAGCTTTTGTACAGGAGATTTAATTTTGAATCAGAGATGACCCCAAGCAATTTTTTAAATTCTTGTGTTTCACAGTGCTCCTATCAATCCAAAATAATAATCCCAAGGCATTTGGAAGCCTCAAGAGCTGTTTTCTACTCAACGGAGAGCAGGAAAGGTGGTGTTTTGGTAGGACCTGTTTAAAAAACTCTCTGGTGATCTCAGGATTTGGAAGATGCTTGTAAAAGACATTGTCTGTCTTGGATTCTAAGAAATAAAGGAAGACTGCATTTTAAAAGAGCCTTCTTTTCTACATATGGAGAAAGATGTGCAACAAAGGTATGTATGATGCTACTTAAAACTCTACATTTGGTACAAAATCTTTTTTTCTATCCTGCTCAGTTAGGCAAAAGTCACAATTGCACAGGGGCTATCGCCCCTCATGGTGAAGCTCTGAAGAGAGGCACTTGTCAGGACACGAGACCAAACAGGCACGATTTCTCCAGTCCATGGCTGGGGATGAAGCATATTAGTGATTACAGGAAGGAAATGTCTTTTACTGGCTCTTTCTGTCTTGTGCCAATTCTATACATGGATGAATAACTGCAGTTGTAAAGGGCAGTTTCTTTTATGCATTATGATTACGTTTAATATTGCACATAGCTTGGAGCAGACTGATTAGCATAACAACAGCCTACATCTTTCTCCAAGCAGCAGTGGACACCGTGCTGTCTGCAGTATTTCTGTGCATCAGCTCTTCAATAAAACCTGTCTCACCTTTAGTGTCTGTCACCAATCCACATACACCGTGAAGAAGCCAGAGTCAGATTAGCTAGAAAACAAACTCAAAAAGTCTATCTATTTTTTCTCAGCTATGTTGAAGAGACTCATCAGTAGAAAGCAAGCAAGCAATACCTACACAGACTATTCACGGGGCTTTCCGCTTTTGTGAGAAAAATCCTCATCCTCTGAGTAATTGTATTGAAAAAGAAAAGAGAGGACTGGAAATAAAAATATTACAAGCTGGAAGGACTGATGATGTATGGAGTTTTGTTTTGCTTACTATCCGTGTGCTTAAATGGAGGGTGAGAGTGCAAGCGATCAAAACCTCCAGTCACTGAGTTAATAGCCGCTCCTATTCGGAGACATCCAGAGATCGATACATACTGCACTCGCCTCTGTCAAAATGCCGTATGGCAGCTGAGTATTGCAACCAGTGCTTAAATTAAGCGAGTGGAACACAAACCATTTCTCCTTACCTGACTGAGAAGTATCACTCACACTACAATTATCGCATAAAAAAATGCCAATGACAATAATTAATGAACTGTCTTCCTAAGGACTAGTTTTAGGAGAACACGACTGAGTATCTGGAAATGTACACCAGCTATACCAAAATGACCTCAGGCAAGCTGTCAATATATGTGAGCTCAATGAAGACGTTGCCTAAGACAGGATTTCATCATTTCAGTGTAGGGAGAATGAACAGCATATAAAAGAATATTAATGCAGTGGAAATATCCGTGTTACATAGCTCCCTCTTCACAAGGATTACTTTTGCAATACTTAACACTGTTGGCAACTGTAAACCTATCATAGGCTTAAAATTCCTGATGAGTGGGCAAAAATCCCCGTTTTCGAAGTGAAGAGTCTATTGCAGTCAGCCTCGTAAAAGAAACCTTTTAGTGTCAGTGATAATGAAAATACCTGCTACCTATGACAGAGTTAAAATGGTGTCATGACCTGGCAATTTCTATTCAGTGCTGTCACATCCATGCTCTGCACAGATCAGGACTGTCATCATGTAAATGTAATGGGATTCTTTATCCTGCATTGTTGCTCAGTTGGGAGCAGTAATTCTAAGTTTCCTGAAAGTTGTGAATAGCAGCAGGGGGGCATGAATAGCTTGGAAACCTATATTTTTTCCATTTATTTTTTTTAAATGCAAATTACACTAGTAAGTCAAAAAAATCACTTTTGTTAAAAATACATTCAGAATTAACAAATGCCAAAAAGAAAAGAAAAAAAAGACACATTTGGATTGTATCTCTTGCCTTCTGAATATTTAAGTTTATAACAAAAGCCCAGCCTAGAAAAATAACATTCTTTACTGGATTTTGAGGAGGATACAGCTGTACAAATCAAAAATGTCATCCAGATATTCTCACATTACTGTGCTCTAAACTGCTTCCAGAAGAGATCTGTTCACTAATCATTTAGTTTAGTAGTCAACAGTCCTAATTTCTTTTTAATGGTGGTGCTTTAACTGCAACTTAAGCAGGGTTATGAATACCAACTTCATATAGGTATGTATGTGTATATATATATATGTATACTGTGTGTATGTGAGTGTGTGTATATCTGCTCTATATGTAATATATGAATACACATGTATACTGTAATACTTAATAGTTAGATGTGCTTCCTATTTCCTAAGCACTTTACAAACATTAACAATTCAGGCCTCACAAAAACCCCGTGAGGCCCACATTATTCCCGTTTTATAGATGGGAAGACTAAGACACAGAGAACTTAAGGCCACAATTTTCTAAATTAAAATCAGGCCTAAAAGCTACATGTAGACACTTCATTAAATTGTCTGACTTCTAAAATTGCTAACTACCAGCAGCTGCTGTTCTGTAGGAAATCACTGAAACGTACGGAAAATTATCTTCTGAAAACTGGGTCGCTGCTTAGGTGCCTAAACTGGTTTCTTTTCATGTTAAAAACCCCCATTTTTATAGAAATATAATTTTGATTAACTGTTATACAGGGAAAACTAAAATACCCTGTTACAACCATTTCGTTACAGTTAAGCCTCTACATTGTGTTTAATACTATACATCTGCTATACTTAATACTACCTAAAGAAGGAACTTTTGCAATTTTTTATGTTATGGGAAATTTCAGCCTGGCACTTGGAAGGTGCATGATTTCCCAGGGAGTGAAACGCGGCTTTACCCAGAACGAACTCAGAATTTCAGGTACCCAAGTCTGAAAATTTAAGTTTGAGATCCAAACCTGCAATGAATGCTTTATGGGATCAGGCCTAGGGCATGTGCCTAATTCCTGCAGGAAATCTAGTGGGGTCTGGGGCTGGAGCCCTTGGCCCCCTGCATCAGATGCTTCCTGGGTTATGCAGCCCCTGTCAATAGCTATTCCTGCGTATTTTATATACATAGACATATACACACACACACATTCTTACATATATATATATATATATATAAAAATCTCACTGAATAAATGCAAGTGAAGTTCCTGAACATGTCCCGTATCTTGTTTTCACTGGTGAATGCCTGTTCCTCTGTCATTGTCCAGAGTTGCTGCTTGTGACACTGTACATCCATGCAGAGACAGCAAAGGGCACTGGTTTGTACAGGGATGGATGAGTGGCGTGAGCGCACAGGCCGTGGGAGCTCGGGAGCCCTGCGTGCGTGAAGGTTCGGCCAGCAAGGACAAGCAAGAGGCTCAGGGGCAACTCAAGCCTTTCCCAAGCACCGACCTTCCCCCTTGCCCTCAAAAGCTACGTGGTCACCTCAGGTGTGGCAGGTGCGTGCGTTTGCCTATGCAAGGTCTGAGCAAAGAAACAATGACAATCCAAGTTTCTGAAAAGCCTGAGCAAAATATTGGGTTTTTTCCTAATGAAAGCCACCTAAGTGCTTGAAAATACAGATCAGATGTAGAACAAAACATATGTTCCTAGGAGTTCAGAGTATTTCATATACACATTGACCTACTAGCAAAATTCCCAAAGGCATCTTGTTGCCAACTACGTAACAGCACAGTTTTTTTTCAGCCACAATAATACAGGAAGATAAAATACACGTTCTAACACACAACAGATCCCCCAAATATACCACAAAAAGGTCTCCAATATTTCTTCAACTCAACTAGTCCCTCCCCGCCCACCCTAGCTGAAACCAAAAAATAAAATATATGGATCCCTTATGGCGCAATTAGAAAAAAAAAAGCTCACTTACAGAGAATTTTCAGTTGAAATTAGATATAAAAGAGTAAACGTAGCTAGTACATATTCAGTTGGCCTTTGTTGATAGAAATCTGCAGATGTCTCTGTAGTTAGTAAAAGACATTTAGAGATAGCTATAAAAGCACCTACAGTGCGATAAATAAAAACAGCGGGATTAAGAAGCACTGTTTCTGCTGCTTATTTCCAGTAGATTCAATTATTAGTTTATGTTACCCCTTTCCCCACCCCAACCCCCAAAAGGTCTTTTTTCTTTTTTTTTTTTCTTTTTTTTCTTAACCATTATAAACTGTGTCTTGACCACTGTGGAGCCTCAAAAGTAAAGCACTTCTCAGACAGCTGGCAGTTTTCTACTTGGTCGCTCTGGAGCCATGGAGCAACAGAGCCTTATTCCCTGACATAAAAACAAAACAAAACCAAACAGAAGAAAACCACTGACTTAGAAATCGTTCAGAATTAACAGCAGCAAGTTGAGCCTAAAGGACGTTACTTCAGAAAGCTTGCACGGAGTTTCTCTGATGTGCAACGCAGTTGGGTTAAGGCAAGTATGAACTGTACAGCCTTCAGGGCAAACAACGCGCTGTCTGTTGACTTCTGCTGCAAGGTCATCCTGGTATTTTTAGTGTTGTCTTGACTAAGGAGACTCGACGCGGCCAGGAGTGCAGAGTGGGCTCCGAAAGCACCGAATGGGCTGGGTTCATGTCCTAATCCAGACGGGCCACACTGGGGGTGGCCTGGGTAGGGAAGAGCCAGAAGATGGCACCAATGCCTCTGCTCTGTCCCTCTGGTGCTGGGAGGCAGGATGTCCAAGGTGGGGGCCTGGGGCATCTCCCTTTAGTACCTCTTAGAAAGAGGGGCTGAAGTTTCCGTTGTTTTTTGTCTCACTGTTCAATCAGCTTCTTTTTTTCTTTTTTTTTAGCACAAAAAATGGATTTTTTTTGCTCTTTGAAGAAGCAGGGGGCCATCCTGAAACAGTTTCTTTGACAGGTCCTCCAGCCCACGTTGAGTAGCCTCTTTGTTTACTTTGACCTAGAGGAAAGACAGAAAAAGAAAGATACTTATAATCCACCATATACCTATGCAATCCCAGCCCTGTTGATCTGGTGCCCTTTTGCAAGCAAGTGTAAGCCACCAACCAGTAATGGTTAAGGTACCCATGAGAGGAAGAAGACAGAAAGGCAAGGTGATTAATCAGGTGATCTCTCTCTGGAGAAGTCAGCACAGGTTTTCTAAACCTTTCTGGGCAGAAGCGATATTTAATTAGAAACTTAACTATATATCCACGTGTCAACTGGAAGATGACCTGAACTGTAATAATTCATCAGAAATATAGCTGTCTTTATAAAGGCAAGAAGTGAGGCAGTTATGCAGGACAGAAGGGCTGAATCTCAGGTGCCTGGGAAAGTCACCCGAGGCTCACTGGCAAAGCAGAGAGCATGTGTGAGTGCCACAGCCCTGTACACCTGAAGAGTCCTGTCCCAAACCCGTGTTTTGTAACTCCAGCTTTCAGCCTAAAACAGACAAGATGATGGTTGCTAGGCAAGGCTTAGCTGGCAGTTTGTTTAAATGGAATGTTGCCCATAATGTCTGAATCCCACAAACACGAATCTTAAGGAGACAATAGCACGGCAGGTTTATACTGCAGGAATTTGCTGAGTGTCGCGGTGGTTATAGTCTAGGTGCTGTTTCTTGTGTCTTGCTTATATTTCATTTATACTTCAAGTGAATGGTAGAGTAGGCAGTACCTTCAGCATAGAATCATAGAATCATAGAATGGTTTGGGTTAGAAGGGACCTTAAAGATCAGCTAGTTCCAACCCACATGTGCAATTTAGATGAACACCTACAGCCTTAGACTGTGAGACCATGATAGCAGGGCAAAGACATTAACCCCTCCTACACCTCTCTGTCCCTGAGTTATTGACTTGAAATCCCTCTCATGTTTGGTGAAAGGTAGGACCCCATCAGCCAGAAACTGTCGTTAAATGCCTTCTATTTGAAAGCAATGCCTACCAATTCTTGTCTTGAGTAGCAGAATGCACATAAGTGGACATATATATATACACACACACATATAAAGGGGTCTATGTGCATATAGGTGTGTGTGTTTCTATGCATATACAGTATATGTGTGTGTATATATTTCTTTAATGCAGATTCTCAGACTTCACAGAATATGAGGAAAGCAAGCTCCACTTCAGGGCTGAACTGCTTTTGAGCAATTTCTCCAGTGCATTAGGCATCAGCATCAGACACGCATGCGTTTTTTTTGCTTCACTTCTTCTTTTCTTGAGCAGCAAACAAGTTTACTGTGAAAAACATAAAGAAAAATCTCTCTCCCCTCCCTCCTTCCTTCTATTTTTAGAGCAGTGATCATGCAGTGCAGTCTTGTTCCACAGCTATAACTGTATTTTCTCATGTGCAGCAGAATCAGTGCCATGGAGTGTTTAGTCACCTTCCTCGGTCACCTCCCAAGAGCAGAATTTTCTCTTGACAATTGATTTCCACCATCTTATTGTGTTCTTGTCCCATGGTCTGGAAATGAGCACCGGCATCTCCCGCACAGAATGCCAGGAAGCTGCTTTTTGGTACATCAGCTGTGGCCACACTGCAAGGAGGTACATGAGCACCGGTTCTGTCCTGTTCTGTTTAAAAAGCGTATTCGTTTTGAAGGGACTGTCTAGGCTTCTTGGCTTGTACAGCATAGAGCACGCTGTTGGCACTTAAATAATAAAAAAAAGCCATTTATAACAGGTAGATAAACATCATGATAAGAATTCTCCCCCAAAACATCAGTGTTTTATATAAAACATAATTCCAAATGGAATGTATTTTTCTCTTTAAAAAGGAAGCTGATTTAAATTAAACATGAAATTGGGAGAGATGATAAGGAGAGTTATGATTGGAATTCAAAGCCTAAAACATAGAGAAAAGAAACAAAGTGAGACTGAATCTAATAATTCTAGACTATTTAAGGAAATGGTAACCAGAGATAGTCACCTCAATTTACTATCTACAGATAATGTTTTTCTTTTTAATAAATCTTTTTCTTCTTTTTAATAAATCAAGAGTTTTTTTTTACTTAAGTATCCTGTTCATTTATGGTAGTTTTGCATAACTGATGAAATTCCACACAAATATACTGTGTGTTTAAACTGAATTGGAATGTTTTCATAAGTAGAGCTTGATTGATATCACAAATAAAAAGTAATAATCCTGTAGATAAAAAAGTCCTGCCACAATAGAAATGTAAACATGAAGAGCCTGAATAAATCAATATTTAATTGCACGTGTGAGTTTGTGTAGGTTCGGTATAACCCCCAAATTAACAAAATGAAGTGCTAACTTTAGCACACAGGAGGAAACTGGTTACAAAACAGTGTGTCCTAACAGATTGCAATTACTAAACACAGCATTCCTTCAGGATAATAATTAAACTGTGCATGTATAAAACAGTTAAAATTGATTTAAATCGCTTGGATGTAAATCTGTCTGGCTTGAATTGAAATAGAAGTTTGTGTTGATGGAATTCTGTCATTGCAACCCACTAAATCAATTCACATCAGCAAGCAGCACGTGGGGGATGACTGAGACCCACCACACAACTCTATATGTCTTTGAGAGTTGTACTATTTCTGTATATGAATTGATTTGGTAAATATAGGGGGGTTTCTCTGTGCTTATTACTGAAATACATGTTGAAATTTGCATTTCGACAGAACCTGTACAACCATTAGAAGCTGATCGTTTTGACAAGCTCTTCAAAGCCGAGGCCATGTGTTCTTCTTCACTTTTGTAGCATGCCTAGGACACCTGTAGGTACCACCACACCACAGACAACACAAAGAGCTGTTATTGTGCCTTTGGATATAGTCAGTAACCAGATGATTTAAAGGCAACTATCTTCTATTTCTCCCGTAAACCCAGAGCTCCACATGAGTTGCACCCAGTGCAAACCTCAATAGTAGAGGACGTAGAGTTGGCAACAAGCTATCTTCAGGTTTTCTTGAACTTTTGCAGGAATTAGGCAGGCTTAATGTATCCCCCACTGCCTACGGATTCAAAGACATTTTGTAGCAATTGATAAAGTTGTGGAAATAGTGATATGAATACAGCTATATGGATATGTATGGGTATAGTTGTATCCTGGATGGATATGATTATACCTTGGGCAGTGGTGAGAGTATGGCACTCCATAAAGCAGAAGTCTATTCTATTCTAGTCTAGTCTAGTCTAGTCTAGTCTAGTCTAGTCTAGTCTAGTCTAGTCTACTCTAATTCTGCCCTATCCTATCCTATCCTCTGCCTTTCTATGTTTAATGATTCTTAGTGTTTACTCATCCCCTAGAGATGCTGAGCATTGTAGAGTGCAGGTGACATTGGCCAGAGACTAACGTAAAGTCCTGTATTATTTTTTTATTCCTCCTTGAATACTATGGAGGCTATCACTGATGTTCTTTGGGGAACAAGATCCCTGGGGAACCAAACCCTTCCTCCCAACAAATAAAGCTTTAAAACACCAAGTATGGCCTGCTGTTATCATATCAGTATGTTTTGATTTTCAGTATGTAATATTGTTGTAAATAGTGCTACAAGCAGATCAAACCACAGCTTGATTAATTTGACATTCGAATTTGTCACTCCACTAGCTAATGGTCTGCCTACATTTACAGAGCAACTGCAGTGTGAATACATATGCATGTGCTCCTGGTGCGCCTCAGCTGTAAATAACCAAAAGGTATTACTAAATGCCGTAAAAGCCTCTCAAAGACAGACTGTAGCAATTCTAGAGAACCTTGTCAAATACTATACACTCAGAGAGAAACATGAAGTGTCTTTGTTTGACTGTGGCTGGGACATGGCGGTACTTTTGTGGGTTGATTGGACAAAACGTCAGCTCACATACTGATTTCTGTCTCTCAGTTAAGACAGCGAAGTCACCTACGCTCAAGTGAGCGTGCAGCATTGAAATAAGGCAGAACACAGTTTACATGAGTTAATCATATATCTCTTCGTCTCAGCTACAAGCGCAAAAATATTGCCGCCTTTTTTTTTTTTTCCACAGGCCTAGATTTCTTTCCAGTCAGTATGAAGATGCTCACTAAATGCAATCTGTTGTTCTGGAAGAAACACTGAGAGTATAAAGAGAATGGGATAATATCTCAGCTAGAGGGCCCCATATGTTGATGACAAGGTATGGTATACTGAGAAAGAAATAGGATTAGAATTGTTCTAAGTACCTACGAGCCACACATAATACTAGGCAGGAAATAACATTTTCTAAATGCGCAGCACTGTGCCAAAAGTGCAGGTGAAAAATCTTTACTTGAGCACAGACAGATGGGAAGCTGAAGTTAAGATGGCACTGGAGATATGCACTATTGTAATTTGAGATTATTAAAAAGCTCCTAGCAAAGCTCCCAAAGGGCCCAATCCTAAGCACTACCGCAGAATTGATTGTACCACTGATAAAGGAGTAAACGCTAGTTCCAAGCAAAAATCCACTAATCCATTAGCAGACTTGCTTCCACTAATCAGAAGAAATGAATTTACATTCAAAGGTGAATGGAAGTGTATGTTGGGATGAATATCGTTTGCCTGTATTTAGTTCTTTTCCTCAAAAGATGTGTTCAGAAGAGAAACAAAGGAACAAAGTAAATGTTGCCCTTTTGTGAGCTGTTCTGTGCCGTGCTTTTACCGTGTAGGTGATGGCAAATAGTGATGGTGAATAACATTTCAAAAGGCTGCAGCAGCGAGGTAAGATTTATCTGGGCAGTCAGGACTGTTCTGAATTGCAGTTGGCATCAGTACAGGAAATATTTGGAGATGATTATTCCTGGACAGGTCTATGGCTGGGTGTTAGCTCTAGTGTGAATGTACTCCAGTTGTGTGTATCTGCTGAGATTTGATTACCCATTTAATCCCCAAATATATCAGGCTGCACTTCTAGGCAGTGGATGGAGTTGTCACTCACTGGTTAGGTAAAATACTGTGTTCTATTCAAACTGGTTTTAAAAGCCATATGCTGTTACATTTGTTTTGTGTTTTTCTTTTTTAATGTGGAGACTGGAAATGAGGTACAGAGGTGCCTCAGTGAACAGATGCGTGGGTGAGACAAACGCTAAATGCATCCACTAAATTAGCAAATTGCTGAACTTTTGATAAGTCTTAATAAAAACCACTTCTTTGCAACCAAGATTTGTCAGACCTGACTAGTTTTTACTACACCAAATTCTCATTGCCTCTGAGTGGAACCTGCTTGAATGAAAATGGGGGAAAATCAGATGAGAGCTGGGTGTTATTTAAACAACTGTGACATATTATATCCCTCCCTAAGAAATCATTATAATTCAGTAGAAGAGTAATGTTGGCACTTAAGTGTAGCTTGAATTCGGTCTATCAAAAAGGGCTTCTGCCTATTCTGAATTTCTGAGTCACGTCATGTTTCAGTTTAATGATCCTTTAATATCAGCCTGCCACTTTGCAGAATATCTCAGAAGTTAAGTACTTACATATACATGGGCTGTAGCTGTAAATGAGATGTCTTCTGTGGACCTTGATAGCCGTAAGAGTCAAATCCACCTATGAAATCAACTGAAAGGGGGAAAATTGCTTTCATTAGCAACATCTTTTCAGAAGTGATAGGCACTATCATTCAAGAACTACCCAGCACACAGATTATATTTGACGGGCCCCCAAATAATCTGTTAAAATTAGACCAGCCAATTGTGGAGATGCAGAAAAAGGGTAAAAAAAATTAAAGGCAGGCAAAGTCTCTTTTTTAATTTTAAAATCAAATTAATTTTAAAATCACAGAAAGACAATGAGGAATTTATAACAGCCATCTGTCTGTCAGAAATAGCCACACATCCCTCTTTTTCAAGTAGGCCACCTCACTGGAGCACAAAACAACACACTATTCTGATACTACGAATGCTGAAAACCATTTACTTATCGGCATGAATGCATTGCTTCTGACTATGATTACTGTGCCTGGCTTGCTGTCATACTGTGGTTCAGAGATGTAGAGGAGAGAGGACATTGATCCGACTCTGTCTGAGAGACAGGAGTTTCTCTGATTCCCTGCTTTGACATTTGGGTTGAAATGCACGAACAGAGAGCTGGAACAATTTATCTGAGCTTCAGAGATGAGGCTTCACAGATCTAAGGAAAGCAGCATTTCTCTCAAGGCGCTGGAGGTCTGCAGGAAGGTTGTAGGGTGGGAGTTATTTATTAATTCGCACCACTGCCAGTTCCCGATGGTCTTCTCATGTTTATTTTAAACAATTTCCAGGGCAATTCAATCTCATCTGAGCCCGAGACCCCTATTTCTCTGCTATAACGCTTTCTTTACACAGGTAAAAGCACACCCTTTGCTTCCTTTGCACCAGGAGACCCAACTATTGGCTTTTGGGGGTTATTTGTGGGCAGCTCTCATCCCTGAAATATTGTTTCTTACATAGCAGATGTGAATTTGGCTTTATTTTGATAGAAAAGGGCCAAAGAGTTCAGGTATGGAAGTGCATTTTTCACAGGTCTGGGCACTGCTACTGACAGACGGGCTCTGTGTACATTAAAAGCAAAAAAAAAAGAAAAGAGAAAAGGCTCTTCGATAGAAGATAGCCTCTTGCGGATCTAAAATGCAGTAACATTCACATAAAAATCACAAAATGTAAATTCATAACCCTTGGTTTGAGAACTTTCACAGTGGTTGGGGTACTAAAACTTGCATTTATGAGGTTATTTTACACTAAGGTACCCCTCAACGTATGCCACGCTTATCAGTGCAGTCACATGCATTCCAGACATGTTATAAAATCAAATTCTTGTACCCCTCTGTCCACCGTTTACTTTGCAAGAAAAAAGACACCTAAACAGTAGACTGGACTGGTACAGTATGCCTCCATTGCAATCACAGACATATTGAACCTGTCATCCACCTTCTTCCCTGGCAAGAATGGTCCCTGCAGAAATAATTTAGCTGATTCTGTGCTCTGTGGCAGCATTACGTATACTCCTATCCCAGAATCATGTTTTACTAAATTAATCCCTGACATCTTTAGTGAAGGAGGTTCTATAGTCTCTCTGTGTTGCCTTTGCCTGTGCCTAACTTCCTAATGTCTAATTTAAATGTAATTTCCTGCAAATTACCTACTTTTCTACATTTTGGCCTTTTCTCCCTATGGATATGAAGACAAATGAGCCTTTTTTTTTCATTCATAACGACTTTTAAGGATTTTCAAAAAGTATTTTCATGCTATCCATCATTTCCAGATTTAAGCATACCTAGCTCTTTCAAATTTTTCTCACAGCCCATGTTTTCCAAGCCTCTAAATCTCCAAGCCTGAAGATCCTTCTTCAGCCTGCTTATGTTTTTCTTACAGAGTGGGGCACAAATCAGGACTAACTGGAACAACTGCCATGTATGTCTTCTGTACATTACCTGGAATAATGTGGAGGGTGGTGGTGGATGGGTTTGGTGTTTTTTTCTTCTTTTTTCAACAACATCATACAAACGCTTAATAACCAGATCTTTATTTTTATGTTTTGTCACTAACTGTAGTCTAGCCAAGTAGTCCATATTTTATCTGAAGACACTTGATTGATTCTTCCCCACAGGAGTTTTTTTTACACTTGTCTGTATTGAATTTCATCTTCTTGATTTCAAGCCACTTCTCACGATCATTCTGACTTCTAATCCTGTCTTCACAAGTGCTCGTACCCCTCCCAGGCTGGTTTCCTCTGAAATTTTTACCATTGTTCTCTCCTCTATCATCTTTGCTGTTAACAAAAATAATGAAGAAAATGATTTCCCTAGCTAAGGTCCCAGTGGGATCCCATCTGAAATGTCATCCCAGCTGGTTGATAACTTAATTTCAAATAGAGTTTTAAACAATACTGCACACAACCTATGATGACTGCATCTGGACAGTGCTTTCCTGGACTGCTTACAAACCTTTCACAAGGTTAAAATCTTGCTAAAATCAAGATAAATGCCATTTGTTGCTTCCTACTTACTCACTGTCTGTAACCACCAGAATAACTTTATTACAATGTGATCATGTCTTTGGAGGCATACTAAGTTTATATGCACAGAATAAAGAATTTGCTATAGGAATATTGTTGAATGAATTGCTAAATTCAGAGGAAATAAAAACTCTCTTATTCAAACACAAAGATTGCAGTAAAAAGACTGGACATGTCCTTGCTGTAGCTATGAGTTGTCGATATTTTGCCCAGTTTGTTTTTTTTTTTTCTCACTCGTGACCTCTGACAACACAAGTCAGAAAATACCTGTGTTGGACTGAGGGTCTCACTGGTGTCAACGCACGTCACTTTACAGTTAGTGCTTATATGCATTTGTACGGCTTTACATTTCTTGTGTACTTCCCAAGACCCTTCAAGCAACTGGTAAACCATTATTAGAGGGCTGCAGGCATAGATACTCTGTTTTGCAGTTGTGGGGCAAAAGGTCTTAAGGGTGATTTTAGGGTTGTTTTCAGAAAGCTAAATCAACGTGTTAAGAAAAAACATTCTTTGAGTAAAATGAGTTTGTGTGGGCATGAGAGAAAGATGCCTGCTGAATATCTCCACATGTGTTGTGTCTTTGGCCTGTTGCACAGAGCATACACAGTGTTAACAAGCCAGATTGTCAAGTGACAAACAAGGCAAGCTTGTAGAGGCATTTCTGCGTTCAACTGACAGTGGAAGTTCCCATGTGTGTAAGTAAACGATGGTAGGGCAGATAGTACTACTGTGACCTTGTTGTAGGCTTACAATGGCTTCTTACACACAACAACAAACCTTGCAAGGCAGGTAAAGGTAGGTAATAGAAAGTGAACTCCAGCACAAGAGGATTTCAGCAATTTTTTTTGTAGCAAGTTTTCTTGATGGCGGCAGTTTCTCAGCGCTGCCAAGCCTGGGGTGTCCAGGCAGTGCTAAAAGCTCTCTGAGGACACTGAGCTAGTTTCTTAAAGCATGCAAAATGCTGCCCTTTCTGCAGGCATTTCCTGGCTGTGCCTGAAAGGTCACTAAAAATGTCCTACAACTGATACATTCCTGGCAGCAGTAACATGCGATGAATAAAACAAGGCTCATTAGCTGAATTGCTACAGAGGCTTCCATCCTTAACCTCATCCATCATACACATTTTTGACCATTCTATTTTACATTCATCTTACATGTCACTGTTATCACAAGTGTCTCTTTTTGTCATATTTTGATTTAATAAAAGCATATGTCCATATACAAACAATCACAGAACACCATTCCTTTGAAATAGTGGGTGCTGAGATGCTTATTTTCCTGGCTGGACTTGAATAGGATAATAACAGTACTATTTATTTGTAAAATGCGTTACAAAAAATTCAGCCAGCATGTTTTCTTCCTTTGTTGGTGTTAAGGGGCTTGTCAGACATATGACTGTGGTTACAACTGTAACACAAACAGGACATATGGCTCAAAGCAGGGATGTATTTTCTATCGCTAAATACCCACAGGGATGTGAAGTTTCAGCCTTTGCTCACAGTCACAGTCCCCTTCGTCTCTGTTGTATATCAGGACAGAACGAGAGGCATAAATTTTTCATTTCTGGAAGCTTGTGGTGTACAGAGGGACCATTAAACTGGGATGCAAAAAAACCAGACCCCATTAACATGGAAGTACCTACGGGAGAAGGGACTCTAGAAAACTACCTGTGAGAAACAATGAAACTGATGAAATCAACAGATGGACAAAGAGAAAGGAAACAGTGTGCAGTAAAAGCATTAACATCTTCCTGTAGAAAGCAAAAGGAAAGATATTGAACAGAAATTTACATTAGCTTAGGTTCTGACCCAAAAAGTCATTTAGGGCATATGTGTATGGAAATGTGACAGATGCTATGGCTTTCCTTGCATTTAAGTAGGCTTGCAAAAATCAATGCAGACTAGATATGAAAGGATATAGAGATTCAGAATGTGGAAGCAGCTTTATCTGCAAAGAAAAGGCAAGGGAAAGGTTGGGAAACAGCCATGTACCTGGCCAACATGTGACGTGCAGTATGGATGACTTCTTGACTGCTTTCAAACCCTCTCCTTACTGTGTTCCTTTGCCACTATTGTTTGTTTTGCTGATTATCTCACCCCTACCCTAGATGCATGAGGCCCTACCTCTCACAGCAGTGAGCGTACTGCCAGCACTCAACCCTGCCTTCACCACAGCATCCGCTTCCTGCCCATGCCTCTGTCTTTAAAAGTGAAACTGTCTTTGACAGTAATTCTCTAACGAGGGTGACTTCTGTACTTATTCCTCCTTTCCTCCTTCACTTTGTCCATCTCCCTGCTGAAGCAGCTTGGTTCCTCCAGCTTTATCAGTTCCACCCCAGACTCCCTCATCACCTTCCTGTTTGCATCCCTCCTCCCATCTCCACATGTTCTCTGCACACCATCTCTCCCATTTCTTGTATGAGCAAACTGATGAAGTAGTCCTCCATTCTTCAGTTTGACAGCCTTTTTCACTCCTCCTTTTACAGTTCATTTCCCCTTCTCTCTTACTACAGTCACAGGAATTTTGTCCTCTGAAACTTCTGCTTGCCCCAGTGACAGACTCTTTCTCTTGATCTCTTTTTTGTTTTTTGCACTTCCCTCACAGTACAAATACACGTAAATTCCTCTCATAAAAAAATCAACCCCACCCTTATCCCTGCTTGTCCTATTTTCTCTCCTGATGGTTTCAAACATTGTCGAATGCTTTCTTCCATTTTTGTAGAAGATTTTCTCCCATATTGTGTCCTGTCCTTTGCATGCAGCTGGAACCACAGTCAAATCACCTCTTCCTATCCAAATTTGGGTACTGGCAACCCAGTGCACACAGTTGTCTCCGTAGTCATCCAGCCACCTTTCGCACAGCTGTTGCTCACTTCTTCCAGAAACCTTTGCCTCACTGGCCTCTGCTCTCTCCTCTGGAGGTGCTCACCTCCTTCCTTTCATCATTCCCCTCTTCTCTTGGTGGTTCTCCCTCCAACATGCTGCTGGACTCCCATGAGCAGTAACCTCTGCCTTTTACTTTTCTCCACCTCCTGTAAATGGGGTAGTCGCGCTTGGAAACACAAATTCGGCTGTCGTCAGCTCTCTGAGGTGTCACAGGGTACCTGGCTTGTGCTCGCTCTGCTCCTTCTATACAAACTAAAATCTCGGCTTCACTCTGTGATATTTACCCATGGATAATTAAACATCAATTCCAGTTCAGCATGGCTAAAACCAGAACTCTTAGCTGCTCCTCCCTAACCTTCTCTGTTGCCTCTCATAGTGAAAGATGGCACTTGTATCCTCAAGTTTGCCTGTCACTTGAGGATATAAGTTAGATGTCAACTTTGGTTTGGGCTGTGCACGATTTAATTTCTGAAGATTATTTTTGCATATTGAAGAGGAAGACTCTTCTGTCTATTGAAACAGCTATAACATTTACTCAGGGCTCTCAGCGTCAAACACCACAATTGTTCCTTTTTTTTTGAACTCACCAAATGTGTATTTGAGACAAAGGCTGCAAGACTCATCTCTTTGGCTAGATTACTCCTCTCTGCATCCTGCTACTGATTTCATCTTCCATATCATCAAGTAGAAGCTAAACCTTTTTACATTTAAAGCCTTTTGTAGAAACTTCATATCAGTCTGTCCTCCTTCCAGTTCTATAAGCTAAACTCTAACCCCATGCTGCCAGCCTGGCCTGCACACCTGCAAAATTTCCAAACGCTTTTTCTTTTTGCAAGAATGTCTTCACAAACAGTTCTGTCATTATTTTACCTAAAACTCTTCTTTGCTCCATTGGCGATAATTTGGTTGCCAATGTCCTTGTACTCCTGTCTACCACAGTGAATAATATTTGCTCATAGTTTCTTTGTGCTCACTTTCTGCCTGTATCCACCAGTTGCCTGTTGTCTAGTACAGAGATTTCAAGCTCCAAGAAACATGACATTCATATTTGTACACTGCTTGGCATCATGGTAGTCCTTAAATATATTCAGGGTTCTAAAGCACTAAAATAGTATTAAAAATTTACAGTTACCCAGGATAAAGATGGTACCATTTAAAAAGTGCTAATGACCAGAGAAGCATATGTGCACGTGCCTGTGGATGCTTCGTGCACATGCATGTCATGACTGAACATATTTCCCGCGTGATATACCAGAGAGAGAATACGTGGTGTACAAGTGCTACAGCTGACATGTGAGGTCTTACACTTATGTACTTTGTCACCGCAGGACAAAGACTTGTCCCCCTGGACTCAGGCCTGAGAGGTGCAGTGACTAAGCTTCACTGCCAACAGCAAGCTACTCCACTACATGTGTAGCTGGGAGAGAGGAGAGATGGCAAAAAAACTACAGCTAATAACGTCACGGGAGGCACTGTTGGTGCAGAAGGCAGTATGTGAGGCAAGAGAGAGCTGTGCACAAATGCTGGTAGCTAAAAACTGGCCAAACTCGGAAAAAAATGGAGGGGAGTAAAATTAGGCTTAGTTTTAATAACTTTGGAAAGGACATACAGGAAAAAACATAAAAGAACATATGGCAACACCCTTGCTTCTGCAGCTTTGCCAGTTTCCTGCTACCCGCCTTGCTGTTTGGTGAAGACACTTCCAAGCACTTTAGTGCTGCTGCCTTTTTATGCTGTGAGCGTGGCCTGGTGGCCGATCCACATTATAGGCCACAGGAGGAGGTTTGCTTGAATACAATCTCAATAAAGTTTGCTTACAATGGTAATCAAACGTTATTGGTCTTTGTGCTGAGCGCACAGCGATTTAGACTCGCAAAAGGGGATAGAGCCAAGCCGCGGCAAAGCAGGGGGAAGGAGGGCATCTGCCAGGACGTGAGGCTGTGCCCTTCCTGATGGCGCGGGAGGGTTCAGAAACGGTGTCAGGACTTGGACACTCGGTCCGGTTCTTGTGGTGCAATGAACCGCGCCTCTGCCAAACAGCCAGTAACTGCCTGTGAGTGCTCCCAGCTCACCCATTTGCAAGGTGAAACTAAAACCTCAGATTTTTAAACTGTAACCTCATGGCATTTCTGTGCCCTACGACGTCCGCAGGAGCAGCAAAGGGAAACTCCTACACAAATTTCCGTGGAGTTTCTCAGCTGAGATTCTCCCCCACTGCCACTATTTCCATGCTGTTTACTTTTGTAATAGTCAAAATTATTTCATAATTTTTTGCTTCATGGGGGCTCTTCCTCCAGATTTGTCTCCTCTTACCATGTTTCTTGTTGGATAAGGGCTTGCAGCATCTTCTTCTGTCTGTTGCTGCTGATCCCCTGTCTAATTCTTTGATCAGCCCTTCTGAGATAAGATGTAGGACTGGGGAGGTAACGTAGGTTTGTGAAAGCTGATAAGCATCACCTGGTGTCACCACTCTTACAGAGGTACTGACAGGGATCTCAGCCTGATACTCCCTATAATTAGGACCAAGCAGGGATGCAGATATTGCATTCAAAGTTGTACCCAGCAGAAAACACCAGTATGAATGATGCCGAGCGTCTAGAAATTAGAGAAGGTAAAATGCATCTCTGACTCACAGGTGGAGAAGGGATCTGGTCAGCGGCAGAGCCTCAGGGCAGGAGGTGAGGAAGACTACGCTCTGGAGCAATGCCTCAGCGAGGCAGGGCTGGCCGTCAGCAGGAACCGTGTCAGGGAGGTGGGAACCAGGGTCACGGCTGAGCAGAAAGGAACCAAGATGAGAGCAGCCAGGCGTGACCAAGCAAGGGCTGGGAGGCACGAGCGAGGCTTCCGCAGCTGAAGGCAGAAACAGGGACGAGGCATAGGGCAGGCAAGAACAAGAACCGGGAGAAAATGGCTGGAGCATAGCTGCAGCCACGAGAAATCCTGGCCTGAAATGGTCAGCGCTGCCTTTTGTATCTGATAAATGCAGCAAGCCACCTGTCAAGCCTAAAGACCTGGAAATAGGGCTGCAGTCAGGTAGGCTGCCGCTTGACCCCGAGAGGATTTGCCAGGCTTGTCCAAGCTCTCAGTGGGGCTTGTCCAGTGCTCACTGAAGAGTCTGTAAAAGGCCTCCACTCAGCTACGAGAACATTAATATTCTGAAAATATATTAGTTTTCTAAACTGGACACTGCTGGATGATAGCCATTTGCTTTCAGTTTCATGCTTGAGTACTGAGCAAAAAAATAATAGCCCTGAAATAATTTTTGACTGACAAATCATTCTAAGAATTAAAGAAAATGTGGGGTAGTCAGAATTAACATAGAAGTTATCAAACGAATCGTTAGGAAAAAACGTTCTTAGACAGATCATTGCTAGGGGCAAGCAATAAAGAGAGGAAAAAAGAAAAAAGGAGGAAAAAGAAAATGCCTGGGGCAGTGTCCTCCAAGTGTGACCACCACACTAATAAATTAGAATAAGAATCATTAGTAGGTGCAACAAAGTGGAGAATTAAGGCCCAAATCCATGAAAGTTAACAGTCCAATGCTAATGAAGACCTATCTAGATATTTAAAAGGAAAAGTAATATGGAAAACTTTAACAGAAGGCATGCTGACAAAAATAATTTAGTACAAAGCTATGTTCCAGGCATGTAGGAAACCGCGAGGACCGTCTCAGTGGGGAAGACACTAAAGGGGCTGTGGGTAGGTGTCCTTTTCAGGGCCACTGGAACTGGTTAATGAGTCTAGTCTACTGGCAGCAGCCCATCACTGCTCCTCTCTGAGATGTTGCTGCCCTTCAGTCCAGATTGAGTTTGGCTGGCCGGGCCAAGCTGTTACACCCGCTCATTTTAGCTGAACGCCTGGGGAGGCAGCCAGCCCCCCGAGAGGCTGGGAAACTGGGGTGGGCAAGGCCACCTGCGGGCTGCTCCTCTGCCTGCACTCGCTCAGCGGGGCCCGAGCTGCCCTCCCTCCGTCAGGGGGAAGGAGGAGATGCTCCCCTGGGCATGGCACAGGAGCGTCTGCCTCCAAAGCTTGCTCTTCAGCGCAAAGAGCAGGAAATGACTCACATTGAAATGAAGTCTTACACCGGCATCAAAACAAAACGCGACAGTCTGCCTGAAAACATTTTCCATGCAACTTTCAGCTTGTGGAGAGTCTCAGATTTGGCTGATTTTTTCTGATTTTTCATATGAGTTTTGTTAATTTTTAAATGTCAAAACATTTCCATGGCCAGAAAGACCACATCCTATTCAGCTGCAGCAACAACCTGAGCATCTCTTCAAATCATTTGTGGCTTTTGTTGTCAGAGCCGTCACTAGTAACTACCTCGTTTCTGCTGCCAGTTTGACAGAACGTGTGGGGACATTGTTTCATCATCTGGACTTCTTTGTGTTCCTCTGCTGAAACAATTAACTCATGACAAGACAAGTAATATTTTCAAAATGTTTTGGTATGAAGTGTATCTTTCTTTGTAAAGGAGATGTTAACTCTTCATTCCCTTTTCACGCGTGCGCATCTTTTCCAATACTTCTGCAACTTGTCTCTCTTGAAAAGATAAAACATGGGTGGTGAATAGTTAAAAACAAATGATGCAAGGTAAGTATATCCCCCTGGCTGTTACAATGCATTGATTTTATTAAGCAGTATCCCATTGTGATGAGCTGCTGGAATGGAAATGTTGCTTCCTTCAAGCTCTCCATTATGTTATTTAGACATTTTTTAAACTTGAGGTTGACAATCCCCACAAGAGGCGGTGATGGATGCAAGGGGAGTGGCAGGGAAGACAGTGAGGGAGAAGAGAAATTATCACAGATGGAACCAGCAACACCACCATTTCCCCCCGTGTGATTTTATTTATATATTTGCCTCATACCACAGCCCTGTCTCCTAGGGATTCCTTGAACATCAACTTCATTAGTTACGAAGGCAGCAATCCATAACCAATTTTCTTTTCATGTCAAGCTTGTTCATGTATAAACCCAGCCCTTTTGTTGGAAACATTTGCAATTAATCCCACAAACAAAGAAAATGCAAATCGTACAGTCTACCCTAAGCAACCCTTCTGACTCAAGGCCCTGACCACCATCTATTATACACTAAAATGAATAGAAATTCCCACTTTGAGTCTAACCTAATTTTCTAGTGATAATAGGCATGGATTCCCAGAAGCATTCTATGCATCCAGATAGTAACATCCTAATTTCCTTTCCTGGTAAATGTTTTAAATAAGATTTTAGCACCAAAGGAAATTAACCTTTAAATTAATTGTAATTATAAAATGCCATCACTGATTTTGTCTTCAGACTAATTACTCGCTATTATTTAAACAAACTGCGCCTCCTCTGAGCTTTAAGTTTGTTTCTCTTTCTGCAGTGCGGTGCCAAATGATCACAGACCAGGCTGTGTAACATCTGCCAAGCCCTGTGACACCTTGGACCGCTCAGGTCCATTTGCATCTCAAATGCAGCCGGTTTCAGTTGTCATATCTTCCCGCCATAGGCTTTCCCCCCCGCCAACCCGCGCTTCAGCCTCGCGCTCTGCAGCTCAGACATTTTCAGCCTGCGCTTTCTCACCAGCGAGCACGCCTTGTGGGACGCAGAGTGCCTGTGCTCTGCGCCGGTGACAAGGAGATGCTCAACACCAGCCTTCTGCTCTGCGAAAGGTCCCCTCCAAGACAGGACATGACTGGAAATAATTACGCAGGAACCAGCTATTGATACGTGCGAAAGGTTGATGCTGTACAGGCATCTCAGGGAATTTCGTAAATGTTCCTGGCTCTCCAAGACAGCTCTCTTTAGGATGACAAGCATGAAGTAGTACCATGGGATTTCAAAAGCTTCCCTCACTCCATGCTTCCATCAGCATCCTGACAGCCGAAGGCATCCCATTTCCCTCCCTTTGGTTTACTTAGTTCACGTAGCAGTCACCACACTAAATGAAACAAGTAAATGGAAAAATCTTCTAATTTAGCCACAGGCTGTAAATTGGAGAGTGCAGCTGAGCAAAACCAAGCTGTAGCTTCAGCTTTTGTAGCCTGTTCATTGAGTTCTCGTTCATGAATGACCTGTTCAACAGCTGGAGAACAACTGTGTTTTAAATTTTGGCTTGTATTTGTTCCTACGCTTATTTGCTCCTATGTTGCCTCTGCAGACTGCCTAGGGTGTCCTTAGCATTAACCAAACAAGTCAGGCCAGTGATTCACCCTGTTGAGAGAGAGGTGTCTACCACAGACAGGGCAAATTGCTCTTTGGAGTTACATCTTGGAATTACATCCCTGCCTCCACTGACTGCAGTGAAAATCTTGATTGCAGGCCTAATTACATGTGGATGTAGTTATGTGATACGAATACCACCCTTGACTTCTTGTAGCATCAGTGAGGAACCAAAAACATGCAAATATGTTTCTCCTCATGATACCACTATTCCTTTGTCACAGATTCCGCTTCTATTATTTCAATGACAAAATGAAAAAACTATCCAAAGTACCAAAAATATAAAAGTTCTTTAATAATCCCACATAGGCTGAGGGAGGCCCTTGATGATGGTCTATAAAACCTGTGGCAGCATGGAAAAGGTGACATGGAATGACTCTTGTTTTCCAGAGAAAGACATGGGACACATTACACAAATGGTAGGTGCAAAACTAACAAAACGTATAGCTGAGGTGCTGAAACTCCTTTTCTCGGGTAGCTGTGTTTCATTAAAATGTTCTTAGTACAAACATGGGAGCACACTTTCAGGAACAAAAGATCATTGTGGGCAACAAAATACAACGAGACCACTCCTGCCTAAGGAAGTCCGTGAACTGCAAATTACTGTCAGGGTTTTTGGGGGACCACAAACTTGCTGGGTTCTTATATGCCTATATGGCAAATAGGCATGGAAGTAAGCATCAGATGTTCTTCATTGCTGGATGTCGGATATTGGGCTGGATAGACCTGGTACCTCCTATCTTGTGTCGTGTTACACAAGTGTACCAGATAACGCTGCGTCGGTAGGGCGGCAGCTTACACTGCTGCTGGGGTGTCACCCCTCAGCTAGGGGTGGGGGGAAGAGACCTGCCAAGGCTGCCCAGGACAACAACCTCCAGAGGTGGATTCAAGCCCAGCCTTGATGCAGAAAGATGGTTGCAGACATCTTCAGCCATCTCCCTCAGCCTTGGTTTCTGCTTCCTTCCTATCTTTCTCCTGTCCTGGCAGTCTCAGAATTTATAGCCATATTCATCAGAAAATGGGAAGGGAAATAAAGAAGCAGAATTAATACCAAAACGTTTGCTACCAGTTTCTCTTTGTTTTAGAGATTTTTAAGCAGGGATGGAAGCCGAGTTATTATTCCTCTGTAATGTCTCGCTAAGCAGATGGTGAAAAGCACTTGGCACAGAAATAAAGTGATACCTGAGCATATTCTGCACTTCAATAGTGCCTTTCATCCCAGAGGCTCAAAGTTATGAAGCAATACGCCTGTGAGTTTGTCCCTGTCATTATTTCCCATTTTAAATATAGGAAACAGAAGTATGTAGAGGTTAAATACCCTGCCCAGAGGTGGAAGGCAGCCTGTAAGAGGCTAAAAATAAAAGGTTTTTATACCTATACCATAGGTTTGTCAAAATTTCACATCTCTCACAACTAATGAATTTAATATTGTCTTTTAAAAGAAAATCTTTGCCATCACCTTTGTACTTCCCAGGTCAGGCCTAGGATTCCAGAGTGGATTGCTGTTTAGCACTGAGGTTATTGGCGCATGACTGCTATGCTGTATTGCTCACCAGTAGATATCCCCCTATCTGGGGTATTGTCTTCCTGAATGTTTTCAGTAATTCAAATAGAATCTTGAATTCAAGATTTTATGGGGGTTGTGAAATCATTTTAAAGGGTTATGTAGAGCTTTGCTGCTGCACCAGACATCCCCAAAAGCTGGGCTCAGGGGAAAATGCAGCAAAAAAATCTATTTAACCCAGTTGCAATTTCTTTTGCTTTGCGGTTTACCTAGAAACAATGCCAACAGAAAAGAAGATAGCATACGTACAAGTTGGATCCCTGCTAGTGGGAGATTGTGCAAAGGTTGTACCTCATGGGACTCAGGGAACAGTCAGACAGGCCATATTTATTCTCTCATTGCTTTGGCATTGTGTTGTGGTAGGTAAATGCTGTTTCTTCCCCTGTCTATGTCTGCAAGGGATCTTTCTGGATTAGGATTTCACTGTGGGACACAGACCGGATCGGTGGCTTTGTCTAGGCTGGGGTTCCTTCCTCTAATAACAAGCTGGTCCCCTTTCCCTCAACAGAACCTGCAAGGCGAGGGCAGAATTGCCACTTCAGTAACCCAGGTTTCTTTTATAATTGCTTACAGACAAAAAGGCCCTGGAGGATGCTGCTTTATTGCTTACATTCCAGGGTTTTCCACAAAGTATCTGTATATTTAATAGCATTTTTCAAAAATACATTGAATTTTCTTTTAGTAAGGCAGTAACAGCTTATAGCAGGGAGCCAAATTGCTAGCGTGGAAATGCACATTAAACGAACATTTCAATGTTATTAAAAATAATGTGCAGGCTTTGAAAAATGCAGGCCTAATACGATTTTGGAAAACAAATGAGGAGCTCCAATAAGTTTACAGCCATTGAATGCCTCCAAGTAATGATCGTTGCTGACATTTTCATGTTTTATTTTTAATTGCTGCAGCTAATAATGCTAATGATGTAAGAATGACAATGGCTTAGGCATACCAGTGGCAACAGTGTAGAGGAGAACGTCGATTCGGCAGCAGCCCTGCTGGGCACCATCCTGCCCCGTCTTTCCCAGATGGAGACCCCAGGTTCTCCAAGCCTCACAGTTCCTCCTCCCTGTGCAGCCCCAGGAAACGGGATGCAGAAGGGGCCTTTGGGAGTGACAGCCCACAGACAAGGGAAGCCACCCTTGTCTGAGCCTTGGGGATGGGTGCTGCGGTTTGGCTCTGGTGAGCCCAGCGTTGGAGTGCTGCTCGGGACTGTACCAGGAGGGAAAGCAGCTTCCTCTTTAATCTTTGATGCAGAATTAACCCAAAGCAGATTGTTCTCATGAAAGCTAGCGCGGACTTGTGCTTTGATTTAGGGGGCCTGCTGCTGGATTTACTTGGTGTGTAATTAAAACCTCTAGACTTGCTGATTCGGCCATAGTTATGACCCTGATTTGATCACTGTATTTTTCCATTCCTAATCCTTTAGTGAGGTCAGGGCAGGTTAATCTTAGTGAAATGTTTGCTTAATTCTACCCTCACTCATTTGTTCTCTTAATAAAATCTGCATAAAGAATGGAGAAATAGTAATTCTTTCAGCTTGTTCCAATTACTCTGAGAGCAAAGCTAATTCAGCTGAAGCAGCTTAAGAGCAACTTGACTGTGTTTCTACAGTTGAGGCTCTGTGCCAACAGATGATGAGGCACCTTCTCTGCTCCAGAGCAGTGTCGATATGTTCCTCTGCTTAAAACCTGGAACATACCAATGTCTGGCTTTTGGATGTTGCGTGACTTTTTCTCTAGTCTCATGCCTTGCTGCCCAGTCCTGCCAGGCTCAGTGTTTCTGCTTCTTTTGCTCCTCTTCTGGACTGCTGCTGCTCCCATAGCCTATGGCCCATTAGCAAAGACAGAAGAAACAGAACTGAGTGCATGGGTGTTCACCACATCCATCATGGGAAGAAAAAGGCTTTTCCGGTTGTCTCTGTCTCATCAGACAGGCGTTTTCTATTGACTCTGTCTCATCAGACAGGACTTGGGACTAAATGCCCCTTTGGTGTGACCCAATATGGTTATCCTTATGGTCCTTTGTGATTGGCAGTGAAGTATCCCATTTTTGCAGGCATGAGTTGTCCTGAAAACCAGAGATCTATATTTCTCCTGTCAATATAGATGTGAGTAAGAAGGTGGCAGTGTTCCTCTGTTGTTCTTCACAGACCACTTCAGAAGCTGGGAAAGCAGGGCAGTGGTGTGGGAGAGTTGATTTGTGGTGACTCTGGTTTTACCAGAGGATCTTTCACAGCTGACACATCTTTAGCACACAGAGGAAACACCAGCTGCCAAACTGCATGCCAGCACAAACCCAGCCTCACCCCTTGACAGGTATGGATGCTAGGTAGGGGTTGGCGGGCAGCAGAGTAAAGCTTTATTCTGCTGTGTTAGATGTCCAGTGAGTCTGGGGAAGGGAGTACACTGTGGGCAAAAGGGGTGTCTTCATCCCTCTGTGCCACAGAGATTGCTCCACAGTAGAATGCAGGGTTGAAGAATTGAAAAAGTGGAAAAGTCATCTTTTCCATCTATGGAAGAGAAACACAGCTAGTGGATCTGGAGTGACCTCAAGACCAAAGACTTGCATAGGCAGGAAGGTCTAGCAATGGCTCTGAGATATATTCCACTTTTTCTGAAAGCTTTTCTCCTTTGCACTCACTCGGTCTGCATGAGATGATTCCATCCATGAACGTACTGAGGAAGTTATGCTTAGGCATCTTCCTCTGGAGTATAAATACTAAATAACATAGCATCCATAAGGGATACATCACTTCTCAGAGGAGCACGACAGACGGATGTGTTGCCAAAATGGAGGGAAAAGGCAAAAAACCATATCTAAATGGAAATGAAAGAATCTAACATGAAACCTGAGCAGGGGGTATCTGTACATACTGCCGTCCCTGACTGTCACAGCAAGCACTTGACACACGTCAGAGTGGATGTCTGACCAGAGAGAGAAGTAGAAGCATTCTTACTCTCTGCTAGGCGCAGCCTCCTAGTAGAAATTAAAGCTGCTTTAATTTTATGATACCTTGAGGGACCAAATCTGATCTAAGCATTATTACAGTGTTGTGAAGACTCAGCCACAGAAGTACCCTTTTTCTCTTTTTTTCCAGCCACACTTCCAAACCCCACCAGAGGTGAGGCTGCGGCGCCTGAGCTTGTGCTGGCTTCGTTGCGCTGGGTGGGGATTTGCCCCAGTACCCCAGAGAGATGCTCACAGATGGATGTCTCCTTGGCTGGAAGAGGAAGCCTGGCAGAGGTGTACTAACAAAGTAATAAAAGCTTCAAAATAGGCAAGACGATGGCAAGAAAAGGTTCAAAGAAGCATGACAATCTGTGGCTTCTGAACAACAGGGAGCTCCCGCCACAGTGAGCAGAGAACAATACCATATTGGCCGCGGCGCTTTGCTGCCAGCAATGCCGCTTTACAGACCACAGGAGAAATCTTTCAGACATGCTCCAACTTCTGTACTGGTTTGGTGAGCCAAGTCACAAGGCCCTTCCTCGCTTCTTACTTATATCATGCCTTAAAGTATTACGGAAGGTTGAAAAAAAGATTTAAGCCCTGAGAAGAGAGGGCAGAATGATATTAAATGGGATTTCATTTGGGGGCCAAGGAATCATTCTTCTCCTGCTGGAGGGAGAATAGCAGGAATACTCTGCTATCTATTGGATAGAAAATGCACTTAATGTGAGAGTAGGAGAAAACACATATAACTGGGTCCTTCTTTAAAAAGACAAGACCTATTTGTGACATACCCCTGCTCTACACGCTGTCCCAAACTCTTTTTACTCTTATGACTTCCTCTCCTCCACAGAAACACAAAGACAACTGAAATGAGCATAGTTGGAAAGACCTCTGAAGTGTGGTTTGATTTTGGCACTAAATCTCCCCTTGATGGCTCACAGTGGCACTGTATTGCCAATAGATTATAGGGTTGCAGTTATTTTCTACGCAGGAGAACACACAAAGGAACCCCCACTAGCCCTAGCAGTGCTCTCAATCAAATAAAAACCCTTTAGCTTCCTGTTGCAGAGCTCTCTCTTGGTTTCATGTATATTTTATCAAAGTTACATGCAGTTCTGATACTTGTTTCTAAAGTGCTTTAGTATGAATCCCAAGATGTATTGAAATGTTACAGTGGCCCTTTTTAAAAAATCAAGCTTAGAGTAGAGAAAAAATGAAATGGCTTGACTCCATAGCATGTAATAAGAGCAAATTCTGCTCAACAGGCTTCTATTGATATAAATAAGGAGAAGAAACACAAACATACATCTATATGAAATCATTTCACTCCTTGTAATTGTACCCTGGGAGCAGCAGGAGCAAAGAGGAGCTCCACGGTTTCACCTCTCATAAATGAAGGTCCTGCAATGATCTAAAGCTATTTTTTTGCCAGAAGTGCTTTTACAAGCCAACACACAAGTCAACACAGAAGAGCTATACCCTCAGTGGTAACCAATTACTGCGAAGATAGTTAATAGCAATCTGAAATAAGGGGAAAAAAAAAAAAAGCTTGTATTTGCCAACTGGGTTTTTTGCCCTTTTTTTTTTTTTAATTTTATGTCTTAAGCTAAGCTGTGAGGGAAAAAAAATACAATGATCTTTTCAGAAGAAAGGAGCACGTATTTTTTTAGCTGTGTTTCACGACTCCTTTGTCTTTCAGGCATTTGCAAATTTTAGATCAAGAAGGATGGACAGAAAGCATGTTTGGGCTACAGTATAATAAGACTTTTAGGTTGAAGCCAGCAAGAGCCAGCATAGTGGAGGAGTGATTTAAAAAAAAAAAGAATTCATTTTGTACGTAATAAAGCTTTAGTACTTACAGCTGTCCTCTTCTTCAGTAATACATTTCACAACGTAACAGGCATAGATGAAGCCCGCCAGCTGAAACAGAATGTAATAGCATTAGATGTAAAGCAAATACAATAGAAAAACAAGAGTTGGTTTTAGAAATACAACAATAGAAACAGAAATAACAAAATTCACCAGACCATGTTTGATGAGGTAATGATAATTCTTCACAACAGTTTGTTAATTTTAACTGGAAATAGTCAGGGGAATTTTGCGTCTTTCTTGAAAAACACATCCTTCAATAAAAACTCCAAAAATTGATCAAAATTTTTCCAGTACCGAATTGGCTTCTTTTCAATTATTGAAAAACAGAAAACCAAATCGGTGGTTGGATGGTGGAGTTTTAGCCACTGAAAATGCAAATATTTCTGTCAAAATAAGATTTTTTTATCCAACAAAACCTGACATTCTAGCAGAACTCTCTTTTTAGCAGAACCTTGCCAGCTAAACCAAGGACAAATTCAGTGCACTTGTAAACTGGCTTTATGGTCGTATTTTATCACTTGAAATCAGGGCTGTGGATTAGTAGGACTTGTTTCTGTATCTGCAATAGCCTGCAAGCCTTCAAGACATGGATATCACTTTGGATAGGTCTGGATGTATTTACTTCAGCATCTCATGCTGCAGCTGAACACCCCTCTTATGAAGAAAGACTGAGGGACTCGCGTCTCTTCAGTCAGGAAAAAAGACGGCTGAGGGGGGATCTTATCAACACTTATAAATACTTAAAGGGTGGGTGTCAGGAGGATGGGGCCAGGCTCTTTTCAGTGGTGCCCAGCGACAGGCCAAGAGGTAACGGGCACAAACTTGAGCATAGGAAGTTCCATCTCAACGTGAGGAGGAAATTCTTTACCCTGAGGGTGGCAGAGCACTGGCACAGGCTGCCCAGAGAGGTGGTGGAGTCTCCGTCTCTGGAGACATTCAAAACCCACTTGGACGCGTTCCTGTGCAACCTAGACTAGACTAGATGATCTCCAAAGGTCCCTTCCAACCCCTACTATTCTGTGACTCTGTGTATCTTGTTCCCTTCATTCTTCTCCTTAGAGCATGCCCAGAAGTGAATTGTAAACAGAAGCAACAGGATTTAAAGATAATGAAAATCTGGAATGGTTCTCAAGTACCATGGCAGATTGCTTATCTGCCTTCACTAGCATCTGAAAAAATAAAAAAAAGGGAATAAACAGTCAATATCAGACATGCCATGGGCCAAGTAACATGTAAATTCTCTGCTAATCCCTTCACCAAGTTTTGTCATCACTGAGAAGTTACATCAGAAGCAACAGAACAAATACTGGAGCAGCAGCACGTGCCACGTGTTGCATGCTTTACACGGCTTCCCTTACATGGAAGTCTAGAGAATTTTCTCTACTGATTGCCAACAAACCGTTTTTCATCCTTCAGCTCATCACTGAAGTTTGCATGGTAGGATGTCAAAAGAATTCAGGTTGTTTGATGTCTTTGTAGTGAAAAGCAAGCCGTGCTGTTGAAATGTGTTATTCTGTACAGGTCACCTCACAGAGATCTTTTCATGAGCTATAAACCCAACTGTAGACTTTGGGAATTAGTTCTTTATACGGATAATAAAAATGCCTAAAGGCTTCAGCCAGGTCTGAGCTCCCTGTGTGCGTGGTGCAAAACGCATAATCTCCAGCTGAGGGAGATGATGATCTTAATTTCAGACAAGTTAATCACTGGGTCAGACAGTAAAAAGGGTAAAATCTCAAGGAAGACCATGTTTTATTATGAACACTGGTTAGTGCAAATGGATTATTTTTTTTTAATTAATCCAAGGCACACCTACAATCACTGAAATATCGTGAGTTCTCAGAGCCCTTAATATTACCCGTATACATAAAACGCAAGTAAATTCATTCTGTTTCCTAGCACCTTCATACCCGAGGCAGTGACCGTGCCTAATTTACTCCGGCTGTTACACAGATATTCCCTGTATTTCTCTCAGTTTTCTATGTAGAAAGCTCTCCATACGTGCAAATGCCAGCTTCTAACATCTATAAGGGTGAGAGATGGATACAGAAAGAAGAAAAAAGGCCAGCAGCCCCAAGACTTTTCTGAAGAGATCACGACTTGATTTGGAGATCACACTGCAGCCAGCATAGATGTTGTCTGCTAGCTGCTTAAGTCCCTGTTAGGAGCCCAGAAGCTGCATTACAACAGAACTAAATCATTAATTTTGTCATTTATTATAAATCTGCCTTATAGTGCTGCTGGGAAGATTTTACACCTGGGAAGGATGAAATATTCACCGCTGGACACAAAGAACACACTGTACCAAGAACAGTGGCATTCAGCTAATATCAGCATTTCATCTCTGTTTTATTGGATCACTCTTGCCTTTGGTTTCTTGGCTTCAAGACAAAGGGCTAATTTGCTCCACTCGCTTATGCCCCGTATAACCCCATTGACTTCAATGACATGGCATGAGGTTTAATTCAGCAACGAATTAGGCCCAGAAAGGTTGTTCATAAGTGATGCCATTCTTGGTTGCGAACCTTGGCTTAATAGTTTCTCTGTTCTCTTTTTACAGACCATCAGATCCAAGATAGCTGAATAGTTGCATCTCTAGTAGGAGACTGCAATGGTAAAGCTTTTCTTATAATACAGTTCAATACTTTCCTATCTGCTAAAACACCCCAAGTTCACGTGTTATTAACTAAACTTCTCTCACAAAGCACAGCAAACAAACTCTATCACAAAGTGTGCTTACAACTGATCTTTTAATTGTATTCAGTTGCATCCTTTAAATGTCTAGGGAACTTCTTTGATATATAAGTAAATCCTACAGCGTTTCATCAGATGAGCTTGCTGATTAAAAGAGTGCCTTAAAGCTAGAAATTGTTCTCTTCTAAAAACAAATGGAAGTTTGTTTCCCATGAGATAATCAGAGTTCATAAAATAAACCTCCCCTTCTCCCACATTTATCCAACCCTTTGCTTGCTACACATAATAATTTTGTTTTAATTTGAACATCACATTAGTTTTTTGGTTTTTCTCTTCTTTAATGAAGCAATTTATCAGTTCTGATCCAGTGATAGCTATTCAAGATTTATCTTCTAATTGCATCAGCAGCAGAGGGCACGCAGCAGCTGAGGTTGGGAACCGAAAGCGGCAGTTTTCACTTTGAGGACGCTCAATGGCCTGAGCCCATGGTGAATACAGAGAGCTCTGGGATGGAGATCAGGAACATTCTTCCTCCCCAGTGGACTCAGACTTCCTGTAGGAAGGGTGTAGCTCATCTACGCACACGGCAGAGGACCAGTCTTGGGGACCAGTCTGCTAATTAATGTTAGTTAATGAATGCCCACACGGATGAAGGGCTCTCACAAAATTTGCCACCTTTGTAATAGTGCAAGAGGCATTTCTTTGACCTTGTTTCTCTAAGAAAGAACACACTGCAATGTAGCTACGTACAGCACAAAATAAATACAATAAATTCCAAACAAAACACTCCATTGAACACACTCCTCTACCTGAAGAAGACGATGGGAGAAAAAAAAAGAAAAACAAACCCAAATGGTAGAGGTTAGTCATATCACTTGATATATGCCTGGGAAGCGCTCAAACACAGCAGTTCATGAGAATTACACAGGGCAGAGTCTTCCTGATTCAGTATCTCAGGAAGATTTTTGTCTCACGTGAGAAGGAAAGGAATGAGACCTCAGAGATAATGAAGAAAAGGAGCCAGACTGTCTCAGAAAACCAGTTTAAAACTAGGAAACCTGGCTTGAAAACTCTTGTTGTTTTGCATCTCTCCTTTTTTTTTTTTTTTCCTAAATTAATTGAGATTTCTTTTATAAACCATGCAGTGATAAAAATAAATAGGTGCAATGAACAGAAGATCAGTTCTGGATCCCAGACCCATCCAGATTAGGTGTCTACATCTGTCCCATTCACATTTTAATGCTGTAGTATGGGCCTCCAGAGGAGAAGGAACCATTAACAACACTCCTGCTCATTTATACATATAGTGATTAGTGAATGCATTTTTTTATGAACCTCATTTTCTGCAGCTTGAAAAAATCTGCTGTTTACAACTTTCCCTGATGTGTCCATATGACAGTATAAATGAACACTGCTCTTTCTAAAAGTGATACATTGCTTATCTCTGCACCAGCTCCCTGGGTATTACTTTGATGGCATCTGATGACTGTTTTTATACACAATGATCCAAACACTTTTTAAATTTTTTTAGGTTTTTTTTTTCCCAATAAACACCTTGATAAAACCATCACTCCTTCTGTCCAGGAAAAAATGAAGACAAGCAAAAGCCTAAAATAAATCAGCAATATAACAGCACTACTGAAAGTTGGGCGATGAGATTAATTACAGAATTAAGTTAATGCATCTGATTGCCTTATTATAGCCACATAAGGCAAACAAAAAAGTAGACAGAATAGTCCCTACCCAAGTCAGCGGTGTCCTGTTACACTGCTAGAGACTCTTAGCAGACCCTGAGTTTTCTGTGAGTGTACTTCCAGACTTGCTCAAAATGTCGAGTGCTGTGATCAAACTTAATCAGAATCAGTATTGATCAAAATCCTGTCTTGCTATTTTTTCTCACTTCTTTCACGGAGATGAATTTTTTCATACACTGCAAATAGCACCAGATTTGGGAAAAAGGCTATTATATGAAAACCCATCATTCCTGGTCAAGGCCCCCACCTTTCCCTCTTTTAAAGAAATATCTATATACATAATTATCAAGAGTTATCTTTATTAAGCCGGACACCTGAAATAAAAGAATGACAACAAGGAAGAAACAAAAATTAAAAGTGATTAGGATCTGAGTGGGAGAAGGTGATGAGGAGAAGGCTCAAGATGAAGATACATGAGTTAAGGGTTATGGAAATGCTACATGGTTTTGGCTTCACTAAATGGGCATGCTTTATTCTATATCTGGAATTTGTCAGGAGAAAAGGACTTTAGAGTTAAAAACCATAAACCCACTGTGTTTTCCTATGGAAAGATATTACCGTACCTTCTGAAACAGCTGAGGCTTATGTATTTACTTTTTATTACTAAGTTTTTGCAGGATTCTACAAATATTGTGGTTTTAAGACCTTAGCAAAAAATGGGCTAGTTCAAGCAATAATAATGAAGAATTATACGGAGGTTAATTTTGGCCCTGGGAACTTTATATTGCAAAGCTGTGATGTTACATGTCTACCCATGTGCAATTTAATCATATTTCTTAAGCTTACAGGAGGCTGCACATATAAAGCCTTTGCAATGTCTGCATTTAAGGAACAGTGTTTCTTTAAAATGGATTTTTGGAAGCTGGAGATATATGTATATAGATTATGAGCAACTGAAGAACTGGAGAATTACTATCTAGAAAGCGTCTCGTGTATTGATTCTCAGAAAAATCATACTCATTATTTAGCAGAAAAGGTGAGACAGAGACCTTTCTCTCACTATCTGTAGAATTAAGTCGGTGTCATGGGGCTTCTAAAGCTGCTCCCTGCAAAAACCCTTTCAAGTATTTCACTGCCTGCAGCACTGCCACATGGGTGAATGAATATCATTGCTAGAGTTTAATATAAAACTCAAGCTATGTTCCATGGGAACTACCCTGTTGAGGCAGGCTTTTATTTGTGCGTACATTTAATATTATGAGAACTCTGTCATTCCTCCAAGTTTAGCTATCTTTCATCGTAAAAGGAGCATTGGAAAACTATTGATATCAGGCCAGATTCCTGATGGGGAATGTAGACCGTGTGGTCTTGATCATTCTTCAACAGAATTAACTATCTATGCACTGTCTAGAAAGAACAATTCATTAGTATGGCCAAGTAGCTTTATTCAGTGCAATAAAATAATTATTAAAGAAAGACAATGTTAAATTGCCCTGCCCACAATAATATCTAGCGGGCAATCATAAAATTTAAAACCAAATCAAACCAAACCAAAACCATAATTTCTTAGTCTATGTAGTTGTCAAATTCTTTTTCTTTCCTTTCTCAAGCTGAAAGCTGCCCCAGAGGTTATGTGGTTTTTTTTTTTCATCAGGCACAGTAAAAACTTGAATCATAAATACAGATAAATCTAGACACATTGGAAAATAGAAGTGTGATAAAAATTGCATTTATTTCAACTAGTGCATCATAATCTTTTTTTATATCAGCTGTCTAGAAGGTGCTTAGCATAAAGTCTTTCTTTATTTCTCAGTGGACTATCCAATTTTCTGTAGATTTCCTTTTTGTATAAGTATTTGAAGATCACCATGAAGACCTGCTAGAATGCTTTTGTTTGAAATGCTGCTGGGCACTTGAGAGCATTTCTGTCTTGTTCAGGGCAGCCGTTCCCTTAGCGTCTTCCCTGGCAAGCTTTTTCACCTGATGAATTGAAGAGACCACAGGGGCACTGAAAATCACAGCACTGTGGCTTGTCAGATAAGAGCTGTGCAAACCTTTAACAACGGTAGAAAGCAAGAGATACTTACCTGTTTTGAAGCTGTATTACAGACACTCGGCTTGACCCAAATTTCCTGAAAGTTTAGTGAGACTTTTCTGCAAATCTGACCTAAAACTTTCTACGAAGCTTCCCTCTTCCTAGGTATTTCAGCGTGATTTATGCTTTTGATAACCACATGATATTTGGCGCTTTTCCATGATTTCATCTCACAGCTGAAGAGTAGGATGTCCTTTTTCCTGCTTCAGAGATCAAAGACAACCCAAAATACAGGGGCTACCAGCTTGCACGAGGTGGAACTAGAGATTGCTTGTTGCCGACCTCTGTGTTAACTGAACTGCAGAGCGTCTTGTAGAGTCAGTCTCGGTGCTGAGCTTTACAATCCTGGGGTGAAATGCTCCAGCGGGAACTCTGCTGGATCCCCTCAGGAAGCTGAAGCAGGCAGGTCTCAAGGGGCAGAGGGGAGGGCACAGCAGGCTGACCTGGGCTGGTCCCCAGCTCGCAGCTTAGAGCAATGATAGGGCTGGGAAGCCAGGGGGAAATTCACCATCAGCTGCATTCAGTAGGTACTGGGCACAGCTCAAGTGCGCATTGCTCAGTGCAGGCTGAAGGCATTCGTGCTGCAAAAAGAACCCTCTTAAAAACCAGAGAACTTTTAGTTTTCCCTTTTCTGCTTTTGTAGAATTGTCTCCGCTTTACATTTTCTCACTTGATTTGGGTTAAAGGATGTATTTGGTTACATATTTTTGTTAATTCCATACAAACTGAGTCTTTGGGAAGCCCTGAAAATGGAAAAGTCTGTGGCTCTGTTTACTCTCATGGCATAGCTCTGAAAACCAACTTGCCACTGTTAGAACAGAGCTCTGATTGCACAGGGGTCAACAGTGTGCAGTGACTGCTGTTCACATCAAAGGGATTTAGCCATTAGAGCTGTGTAGATTGGGAAAAATCATCCCATTTATTTTCAAAACAAGGGCAGCTGGCTCTATCCATTCAGCAACAGCAAAACAACAAAACACAGAATGAAGCTGAAATAAGAAAACTAAAGTAAAAGGCTTTAAAATACGCATCACCCTGCTCATTCTGTTAATAACAGGAATGGATTATTAAAGCAGAAGTGTATGTGTGTCTGTATGTGGGCTTTGCTGTGAAGGTTTTATAGCAAGAAAACTTTTATGGAAAAAAACTTTGGACCTTTTTCCCCTCTTGTCTTCTGGGAATGCTTTGGAATAGTTTAATCATCTGGCTTTGGTATCTGACTGCCTTTGGCAGCAGTAGCTTTTCTTATCACTATGTCTAACTGTGTGTCACCTTTTCCAGACAGCCATAGGATTAGGATAAGAAAAATTGGTTCTTTATGCTGCAGATCTAACAAAGCCACAGACTGCTCACAGCCCACCAAATGAATGCCTGGCATTTTAAATTGAACTACATTAGAAGAAACAGTTGATTATCAATGCTACTCACTCTTTTGAGGGGCAGTAGGAAAAAAAAATATGCATATTTGAAGTTCGTGCAGATTGTACAGGGGGAAATATTTTGATGGTACAACAGAACTCTGAATTCCCGATAAATAAACACATATGAGTGCTTCCATTCAGTGAAAAGCCATCCCTCTATGTTGAGGCACCCATATGGCAAGTGAACCTTGATGACGTGAGTGTGAACACCAGGCCCTTGGATCTGGGAAAGAGAAGCATTCAGAGGAGAGTGAACAGAGGATGAGAAAGAGAGTAATATGTTGTTGTGTCTGCCAGACTCTCAGGATTGTGGCCAACCATGAAAACTGTGCAGAATAAAAGTTCAGAAAGAAAGCACAGGTAATTTGCCCTTCTCCATCATTACATGTTAGATTAAGTTAGAGCAATGCTGTCATATAAATGGCAAGAGCCAGAACATTTCAACAGAGGTGAGAGAGGCTTTCCAGTAACAACTGACTTTTTCCCTGTGATGCTATTTATTTTCCCTGTGATGAATTGCTGTTTATTTGAAGGCTCTGATGGCGGTTGAAGGGTCAGGAAGCTTCATGGTACATGACAGCTTTGGCACTACGCTGGCTTCATGGTGGTGGTCATGGTGTAACGGCCTAATAATGCGCTGATCAAAGTGCTGCTACGACGACTGGTGATGGCGGTGTTGACCAGGCAGATTGATGTACGGTACGCAAAGTGCACAGCTCTGCTGAAGCAGCTCTTCAGCAACCTGAACAGTCGAGTTCATTACTTTAACTTACAAAAAAAAAACCAAATAAGGCACTCATGGGAAAAGTTCTAGATGCTGTAATCTAGAAGAATAGGGCTTGAAATGATAAACCTGAATATTGATTGATTATTAAAACACAGTAATAGTCATTCAGAAGCCCAGTGGCAGTTATGGACTAACAGCAGAGCAATAGACAGATCTCTTTGACAGTGACATGAGCAACGGAGCTGCCAGGAAGGTGACCAAGTCAAGGGGAGGCTTTGCCTGTGCTTTCTGGCTGTCTGTGCCCGTGCACAAGATGGGAAGGTGGGATATCCGACAAGATAGCCCCTCTCTCTGGCAATGCATGTAAGGAATATGAGGAAGAATGAACTTATCTTAATCAAATAGCTTCCTCAAGCCTCATGCTCAGGAGTAAGGAAAGAGAGATATCTCAGTGAAAATACAAAGCAGTCTGCATGGGGTGCTCCACATCATTACATCTCCCTAGGATCCATACATCTAGCAAATGCATTGCTTAGCACAAACATTTTGCTCTGGATGCACAATATAACAGCATCAAGTGTCAGGGGGGTTTCAAGGTCAATAAAACCTCTTCCTGTGGCATCTAATGTTAAAGTAACTGAACTCAGCTCATGTTTCAATGCTATTTTTCCTCTCAGCATTAGCCTACTGCAGGCTTTTTCCACCTTTGTAATCTATAATAAAAGATATGTTTCAGTGCTACCTTTTCCATTCAGCAAAAATCAGCTAAGCAGGTTTTGAAAAAGCAAATGCCAAAGCACTTTGTGAAACCTTTCCTGCAAAAGGAGAACAACTGGAGATTTTAAAGGAATATCACACCATGCAGCCTTGACTGGTACGAAGAGATTACCCTCTAGAGCCTCCGAGAGGAAGGACAGTATGGATTCCATGGCCAAAGGTACTTTTCTCCTTACGGCCCTTCTGCTGAAGGGCAGGGGACCACTCCCTTGTTATTCAGCATGAAAAATAGGGATCTCCTTGGCCTGAATGGAAATAGCTTGATGGCAGAGGTCCCAGTCACCACCTGCAGTGGCAGATGATGTATGAATAAAGTCTGCATATGTGTGACCAAAACCACTTGATCCTTTTAGCTGAAGATTCCAGTAACATCATATCACATGAGGCATTTGGGGGGAATGACGAATTACAAAGAGAGAACATTCTCGGAAAGGCCGTGTCCTCAGAGTCTATGCCTTGATGCAGGGAGTTAAGTGGATGAGTTATATCTGACAGTTTATGAACCTTGTTAATATAATGCAGTACCTGGGAGTGTGCCAGCCACGGTGATCAAGGAAGTCTAAATTAGACCTCTGCCATTGGCAGACATCAGATGCCCATTTAAAACTAAATGTTTCATCTGAACCGGGCACATCTCTCGTTATCCTCTAAAGCATTGATTGTCAGCTTGAAGCTCTGATGCTCTGTGTGTCTCCCAGTAGCCAGCACACATCTCTTCCCTAGGTCTCAGTAAAAGGCTATTTAACAAGCTGATGCAGAAGCTGCTCTGGTAGGAAGAGCACAAGTGACAGCAGTACTTTGACATGATAGTCTTCATGAAAAATGTGAGGTATGTGGGTTTTTTAACCCACATGTGGTAAAGGCTGGAGCTCTGTCACCTGTTCCAGGCACAGGTCACTCAGGGCAACCCATCCAGTGGCAGATTGGGATGCCTTGGCCCCTGCAGGAGAGGTAGGGGGAAGCTTCTGCACCAGCAGAGAAGGACAATCTCCATCCAGCCTCCATACTGGCAATGGACTGCATGAAGGGAGAGAAAAGGCCATAGCCCTTTTCCTTCTGTTTTGGCAGCAGCACACACAATGGCCACCATGCTGGTACAGCAGCTGTGTTCCTTCTTTGTCCCTGAAAATGCTCTGCCTTTCTTCTTACCTCCAGAAGCTCCCACTTCTGTGATGCAGAGCCACAGTGCTCCCTAACACGAGCTCCAAACAGCACAATCATGTTTTTTTGTTGTTTTTTTTTTTTCCTTACAAAATCTTTAAAATGGAGATAATAGTGCCTGTTTCACCAGGGCACCGTAAGGTTCCAGTCATCATTATGACTTTTGGTTTGAGATTTTGGATGGAGAGCATGAAAAGTGCTATAGCTATGTATTCTGTTCTACATTGTTTTTAATCCATTATATTGAAGTATTATGCGAAGAACACTGAAGAACAACAATGTGCTAATGCTTTATTTTTAATATTGTTTATATTATTTTTTTTATTCCAACTGTTTATAGTGTCTTATTTATTGTAATTCTCAGACGCAGCTCTGACAGAGAATCTTTGGTAGATAGAGATTTGGTGTTATTGACTTGAACAGATGCACCAAGTCTTTGAAAAATGAAAGACAATGTTATATCCTACTGAGGGTGACAGAAGAAATGATTCTTAGATGTTCGGTTCTCCTACATCACCATTTAGTGCCAAAATTGAGAAGTATGACCTTATTTCATCTGGTTCTATTGCCTTGGCAGAATACAGGACAGGGAGGATAATTTAATTGGCGAGACATAAGAGAATGCAATATGACGCTGTGCAATGAGGTCCAACTCGCACAGCCATTTTTGAAGGCAGCTGAGTTGTGCAGCTGCATAGCAACAAGAAACATAATGTAAAGCCAAAATACATCATATTTAATGCAAATGTTTCCCCTGGTTTCTTATATATCCACAGTAAGTGGACAAATTTCTATTGATATCTTTAAAAGTTTATGAAAGAGGTATAAGAGTTTTAGGGAAAGTGTGCATAGTGTTGAGTTAGACCTTTCAGAAGAAGGAACAAAAAATTCTGTTGTTACAGGTCAGTTCTAATCATGTTTATAATTCAAGATCTTTCATCTGGAACGTTTTCTATGATTTAGCCTATTTTCAAATATCCAGATACATAATGCTAGTCAGCAGCAAACAAAGTTATATCTACTAGGAAGCATCAGGAGAATGTTCCAAAAGAAGATGAAAAACATTAACTGCAGTATAAAGCACTGGAGAACTGCTTGGAGAAAAATGATACAGTACCTGAAGCCATGAAGTGTGTTGTCAAAGGGGAAGGAATAATTGCCAGCGCACATGGAAAAAGAGACCAGGTGCTTGGGTGCACACAGGCATGTCGATTTGCCCTTCATTTTTTCACTGGTGCCCTAAAACTAGAGTAAACTATCTAACGTGAATAAGAGAATACTGGGAATCAGGAGATATATCCATACTGTCTAACAGCTGTCGTTTACATCTCCTTTAATCATGGACACCTTAAATCATCTACTGACACACTACCATTTGGCCTCACCTCTAGGTATGTAAGCTGGTAGAGCATGAAGACCTTCAATTTCATCAAAACTCATGGGTTAGGAAATTAAGTTAGTTATTTGGAATGATTACGTGATTTTCAGGTCAATAGCTAGGGAATTACAACATTCTTGAGCTAGGATATTTATTTCTGAAGTTATCCTGCTTTATAGAATAGACAAAACTAGGTGTTTTCACCAACTGTTTACTCTCAGCATCCTCATCTTTCCTTGTGCCATCGTGCATGTTGCATCTGGAACACCATAGATCATGGCTTTTTGCATAATTTGTGAAGTTAATGAATAAATAGTAAAAAAACTCAACACAAGCATTACCTTAATCATCTGAAATATAACATGTTCAACAAATATCATTCTTAAATACCTTGGCATTGCCAGGTAAATATGGAAGTTGCTCTCTGTTAGGAGGAGTGAAGACAGAATCTGAGAAATAGTTGATGATGCTGCATGGAAAACTTTGCTTTGAGCTAGCGAACAGCCCTTACCAGCTACTTTGGACTTCTGCCTTCCACAGTGGCAAGGTGCCAGTGATGATAATTGAAGCAAAAATATGTATGTCCTGCTGTTACGAACCATTGTGAAAAGTGATTATTTCTATAGGCCATGTATTTGCAGGAAACTAGCAATTCATTTTACCAAATTCTGCTCTGTGATTTGGACAGGCAGTTAGCAAGTTCTTCCACACTTATGCTTACATAAGGGAAAAAAATCGGGCAGAGTGGACAAATGTTTTGTATAAAGTAAACCTGACATGGAAGCCCCATTTTTAAATTGACCAAGGTGGAGAAGTGTGTGAATGAGTTTTGAAAGTGGGATTTGAAAGCTTTTGATGAAATTTTATCTTTTATAAACATCATACCAATTTAGGCATCTATTTTATTCTATTTGATAGGAGCAAATGCAAAGGGATAGCTCTATTTCATCCACACAAACTCAAGAAAATTTCAATTAAATCATAAAATTTCTTGATAATCCTAGCTGATCAGGTGAATAGATCCTGGAACACTTCACTGTGGAGGAAAACAACTGTTTTTTAATAACTCCATCCCTATTACGCTTTATTACTTTGTTAAATGCTGGACACGTCACTGAAGATATGCATTAACATATTGCTTGATCTAAGATTTAAGATAAACCACCTTATCTTTGTGAAGGTTTTTCTTGTTACAGATGAGCTACACTTGCATAAACTCATAGATTTGTTTGGTTTTTCACTCTGTTTAGCACAGTAAAACACTAATGCTATCTTTTGAATGCTCGAGAATATACACAATTCTTGGAAAATGTATAACAGTATTAGCACGCAATAAATCATCAATCTGCAACGACATAAGTCTGCAGCATAAACATGGAAAGGTACAATGTATAACCTATTAGGTATGCAAGCCCAGTGGAAGGCCAGGCCAGAGACATCACAGAATAAATTTAGAGTTATAGAAGATGGGGGAAAAACACAGAGAGTCTGAAAACCCCCAATATTTTATGCCAAGACAAATGAAACAGCATCCAAACATTCAGTGAACAGGGACTGGAGCGGTAGCAGGCCTTATTAGAGATAAAAGGTACAATTTGTAAGGTTTGACATATGAATGTGCTACCCAAATAAAACAGATCTTTTGCTTAGATGTCTACAAACCAGAGCTGACACAAGTCCAATAAGCAGGTCTCCGTTTCCCAAAGAACTGAAGCAGATCAGATACGTTAAAAATACTGAAGAAATAGGTTAAAATTAAAGCTGAAAATGCCAACAGACTTCACACTCAAAATTTGTTAGGGCAGAAACATCCCATTTTCAAAAGATGCCCCAGATTGTGTCTAAATGACCAGTTTGGCTAAGCTGCTGTAATCTTGTGGTCTTCGTCCCTTCACTTGAATGACGGGGGACCTGGTTGGCAAAGCTACTGCTTAGAACTTGTGCCCAGATTTTTTTTCAGTGGAAACCAGGGCATCAGAAAGAAGACGACGAGTGTGTGCTCAGCTCTGAGATCAGTTTGGGCATGTGACAGTGATCTTTTCTCTTGCAGCCTTCACGGTCCTTTGTTCACATTTTCAGAGGCCTGCTGTTCCTCTGCAATGAAAGCAACAAATTTGCAGAGGCAGGTGGCTGTTTATGTGCCCAGAAAGCCTGGGTGCTTGCAAGTTCCTCATGAAAAGCCTGCAAAATTGCCACCAAAGGCATAATACCACAACAAGGTGCTAGACTTCATGCTTAATAGGTGCCTGATTAGCAGGTGCTTGCCTCTGAATTTCATTCTGATCTTCAGCATGCAACAATCCAGTCATGAAGGAAGGCTTTATACAACTGGGCAGCAAACAGATGGGAAGTCCTACTGGTATTCAGAGTGATGTTAATTGCATGATTCATGAAGCTATCTATTTTATCTGGAGGATGGCATCCAGCACAAAAGCCTGCTTTGGGATCGTTTTGTTCCTCATTTTGATTATTTGGTCAAGCTATCTCATTCAACTTCAACACACAATATGGATCATGATTTCCCCATCCATCTGATCTGACTCTCACAGAGTCATCCTAACACTCCGCTGTGTTCTTTTGGAGACATCCTTCCAAACTGCTTTTAGCCTTCTTTTTAGGTCATTACATTTATGTACCAAATATGAAGGTCCTGATGATGGCATATTTTATGTTATCGTGGGGACGTTCTATATTCTAATATAGTATCTTTTGTCTTCGCACAACAACTACTCTGTTTCCTGCTATCAAGCAGCAAAAATCTTGGTAATATATTTTCTATTAACCATCTATCTGTTGAATTCCTGTGCTATTTCCAACAATTTCATTTTCCCCCCAGTCAACCACTATATCACACCTGGAAATATGTGATCTAGTCACACATGTACCGTAATGTTGAAGTAGCAGCAGCGTTTACAGCTAACCTTAACATAATGTGTTGTTTGAATGTAATGACTGTGGTACATATACTAACTTTGAAATACTTTCCAGTTACACCATCTTTGTCATGAATTCTACACTTTTCCAAAAACAGCAAGGTAATATCAAAGCAGCTCTGTGCTTAGTGAGGGATTAATGGAATACCAATGCAATGAAGTTTCTTTTAACAGCCAAATATTCTTGCTTGTTTATTCATTCTTTGTGACGCAGGGGAATGGCCATGATAGATATGTCAGACCACAGTTTTTGCCCTCAGGTTTCACTTGCTCAGCATTGTTCTAGCAGCTTCTGAAATTTTCACCTTCCGAATCATGAACATAATTGATGACAATTATAACTATCTTCCTTTTTCCCCATAATGCTAAAATAAATGCTGTCTAGCTTTCCTTTGTAGTGCCTGAGAGACAGACACCTATAGAGCTAAAAAATCTTCCCACCTATTTCAGGCGTCTAAATTATCTAAATTAGGTTGGATGAACCTCTCTAGAAGTGTCTGGTTTTTTCCCATGGCTGGGAAAGAAGCCCCATTACTATCTAGCTTAGGCTAGATATTAACTTTTAGATGACCGAAGCCTGATGATTTGAGGTTAATGCTACTCTAGCAGAACAAAGTAGGAGATTTAGAGTTTATATATATTTACAACAGTGTTAAAAATTAACTGAATTTAGACTATGGAAAGGCTAGAAGACTGACACTCCTTCAGAGGAATCTGGACTTCTTGTTATTTCAAGTACAAGAAAATAAAGTGTTTGAACACAGAGAGGGAAGAAAGCCTGCCTCACAGATGGGGTGCCATTGGAGTAGTGATGCAGACCTGTGGTTCATAGTGCATAATTAGCTCAATGTGGATTCCCAGTTCAACACTGAGGTTAAACAGATAGTGTGCTTTGTGGTTATTTAAATGGGAACACTGAGGATAAATGACAATGTTACATTTTGTATTTGACAGTGGTGCCACTCATACTAGTTTTCAAAATATTTTTCTATGTATGTCCACACACCAAAAACAATTTGGAAAAAATGGAGAAGGTTCAGGGAATAATCGTGAGAACAATTAGAAAACTAGAAATATAGAGTAGCTTGCAAAGTAGGGAGGAGATTAAGCAGGTTACCTAAGTGAAGATTAAATTTTATCACAAATCATAAAAACGGGAAGCAAAATGTTGCTAATGACAGGATGCTGCAGGTATGTTTTTATCTGGGGAACTACAGGCCTGTCAGTCTGACCTCCACGGTGGGGAAGGTTATGGAGCAGATCATCGTGAGTGCCATCATGTGGCATGTACAGGACAACCAGGTGATCAGGCCCAGTCAGCATGGATTTATGAAAGGCAGGTCCGGCTTGACTAACCTGATCTCCTTCTATGACAAGGTGACCCCCTTAGCGGACAAGGGAAAGGCTGTGGATGTTGTCTACCTAGACTTCAGTAAAGCCTTTGACACCGTTTCCTACAGCACTCTCCTGGAGAAACTGGCTGCTCATGGCTTGGACTGGTGTACTCTTTGCTGGGTATAAAACTGTCTGTCTGGCTGGGCCCAAAGAGTTGTGGTGAATGGAGTTAAATCCAGTTGGTGGCCAGTCATGAGTGGTGTTACCCAGGGATTAATATTGGTGCCAGTTGTCTTTAATATCTTTACCAACAAACTGGACGAGAGGATCAACTGCATCCTCAGTAACTATGCAGACGACACCAAGTTGTGTGGGAGTATCAATCTGCTTGAGGGTAGGAAGGGTCTTACAGAGGGATCTGAACAGACTGGATCAATGGACTCAGGCCAATGGTACTAGGTTCAAGAAGGCCAAGTGCCGAGTCCTGCACTTGGGTCACAACAACCCCATGCAGCCCTACAGACTTGGGAAAGCTGCCTGGCAGAAAAGAATCTGCTGGTATTGGTTGACAGCCAGCTGAATATGAGCCGGCTGTGTGCCCAGATGGCCAAGGCGGCCAATAGCATCCTGGCTTGTATCAGAAATAGTGTGGCCCGCAGGACTGGGGAAGTGATTGTCCCCCTGTACTCGGCACTGGTGAGGCCCCACCTCCAATACTGTGTTCAGTTTTGAGCCCCTCACTACAAGAAAGACACTGAGGTGCTGGAGCATGTTCAGAGAAGGGCAACGAAGCTGGTGAAGGGTCTTGAGCACAAGTCCTATGAGGAGCGTCTGAGGGAGCTGGGGTTATTCAGCCTGGAGAAAAGGAGGCTGAGAGGAGACCTTATCACTCTCTACAACTACCTGAAAGGAGGTTGTAGCAAGGTGGGGGTCGGTGTCTTCTCCCAAGTAACAAGTGATAGGACAAAAGGAAATGTCCTCAAGCTGCACCAGGGGAGGTTTAGATTGGGTATCAGGAAAATTTTCTTCACTGAAAGGGTTGTCAAGCATTGGAACAGGCTGCCTAAGGAAGTGGAGGTAGATGTGGCACTTAGCGACACTGTTAATGGAGGACCTGGCAGTGTTACGTTAACAGTTAGAGTTGATGATCTTAAGGGTCTTTTCCAACCTAAACAATTCTATGATTCTATGATTCAGGTAATTGTATTGCAAGCTGGACCAAAAACTAGAAATTTAGACAAGGAAGAAAGTTGAAGGTAAAATCTAAGAACAATTGTGGTGAGCTTTCCATCATGGGACATTTTAAGATCAAGATTAAATGTATTTTTAACCGTAGTTCAGGCAGGAATTAATGCAGGGAATCTCTATGCCCTGTGGTATGTAGGAGGTCAAACTAGATAACAGTAGCATTTTCTTCTGGCTTCATGATTTGCTACTCTAACATGGTACATGCAATATTAGTATGCAACAATTTTAGTATATAGTACTATTTGTGAAAGAAATTAATTCTACAAATGGGGAAAAATGAGCACTTTGCTTTAGTGGAAGAATAGCAGAGAAACTTGTAGTGATAGTAAAGTATTTGCAATTAGTATCTAGCTCATTCAGGTACAGCAGAGTACAATTACCTTCAACTGTATTATGATTTCTTTTACTATTTTCTTCCTGAGTAAATTAACTTCAATTTGCACATTCAGTAATAAGTAGCACAGTGCATATTACACCATTATTACTACACCTAATTCACTAGATATGTAATTTGCATTGCTATTTATATAAGTGCTGAATTAAATCCAAAGAATCCCAGGAAAGGAGTAGCCAGTTTACTCCGGACCTTAGTTTAATATTAAATATGGAAATATGGGGAAAGAAGGCACATCTCAAAAGCTTCAACCCTTACGTCAGGAATTGCATTGAAATCTCGAAAAAAGGAAGAAAATAATATCTTAAAATATAGCCCTGCAACAAAACGCAGAGGCTTTAAAGAAGGTAAAGAACACTTGGGAGTAGGGCAAAGAGAAGAGAGCGAGGGAACGTGTCAGCTTGACTCCTCCTTTCACTTCTTCCTTTTCTTTTAATTTTTCATTTTTTATGGGGCATAATATTCTTGGCTTCTCTATTCTACAGAGGAATATGGATTAGTATGAAATGTGCAGAGAGGCAAAATTTTAAAATAAGCATTGTACCGCTGGCAGGAGGTTGCCTGAGGCAAACACAGGTCCTCTGCACCGATCACCATATAACCACAGGGCCAGACATCTGCTCTCATGAAAAGATCAGGTGCAGAGACTGAAGACTACGAGAACACTGGGGCAGCACACCGCTGGTGGAGCCCTCCATTGTCAGCAAGTAGCCTTCATGAAAGTTTATTAAAAGAGCCAGCAATGGCAGGAAGCTGTACAGTGACATAAATCAAGCGTCTCATGGAATAGGGCCACACTAATGAGGCGGAGGCACCGCGCTGCCTAGGGAACTGGAAATATTTTGTCTTCATAAAATAGGGTACATTCTTGGGAGCTGGGTAATTAACGATGCAGGGAAAGATACTCTGGCTATGGCTATGTTGCTAAATAGGAAAGGGCCAAGGGCCAATCTCTGGATTCAAGGCCAAATTGTGTAGACTGGCTGTTGTCTGCACCGCTTTGGTGCAGCTCCAGCTAGAGCACAGGGGCTGTGTGCAGGCTGCAAAGCACTTACTTAACTGAGACTCCTACGAGTCCTACATGGTGGGGACTTACAGCTCTGAGGCAATGCCATCTTCTCTGTTTTGTTCTTTTTCAGTTCAAAGTGTCTGAAACAATGAGAGCTGTGTCACAGCCCAACAGAGCGAGGTTTTGCCTTCCAGTATACTGTTGCTGGACCGTAAAATGCCTGTGCCTCATCATACCCATCCAAGTTTTTCTTTTAGGAAGGTGGCAAGGCAGAGGAGAGAGAGCAGAAAACGTTCTTCTTTGATATTGATGTCTGCATTGAGATGGTCCCTTGATTTTGTCTCGTCTTTAACTCTGCGAACTACTCCTGGATGTAAAACTGAGGATTGTGTCATGTCTTTTGTATGTAGCGGGAGGATATGAAGGGGTGCCTGAAGGTTTGAAACATCTGGGGATAACACTGGGGAACGTGTAAACTTGAGGGAGCTGAACATGGTGCTGTCTTAACCATCCTGCCTTTTGGGAGAGGTCTCTGAAAGGAGCTATCTCCAGAAATTGTGTGCATATACTGTCATAGAAAATGCTTGTGGGAGTACTCAAAACAGAGGCAGGGCATAAGATGAAAAATAACATAATTTATCAGGAGTCTAGTGCCTGAGCTCTCTCTCTGGCCCTGTCTTATTATGAACACAAATATACCCTTTGAGGACACTCACTTTTTAAGCCTTTTAACTGCTATGATCTAAAGGGTTGCCAACATACTCGAAACACATACTGTTAGTGTGATTATTATTTTTATTATCCTCCAAATCTCTGTACTTACACTAGTATTTACTTTCCCCAGACAGCCTCGCTGAGATTAATGGTCTCCTGATTATAAATACAAACTAGCGCAAGTACTTGCTGCACAACTGGGACCAGTCAGACCTTCCCTTCACATTTTTCCACTGACCACATTTAAGATCTCCCTTGCATCAATGAGGGGATGTACCCCTTCTCTGGGTTAGAAGTTAGGTCTCCACCATTCACGTTTACCTTCCTCTGTGAGGTGTTCACTCATGTGTACAGTACATAACATAGATGGTGCTCCTTATAAATAGCAGTGCTTCCTTCACTTCTTTTTTCCCGGGATGCTAAGAATTCCTTTCAGACATCCCTTCCCTTCCTCTCCCTGCCACCTTTCAATAGAGGATGGGAAGATGGCAAGAGTACTTCTAGATTTTTGCTGTTTTAAAATATTTCTTCATAAAGGGCATGTGCGTGTGTGTGCACATACATATGTACACATATGTAAGAGAGAGGGAGAGAGATTTTGGTGCAAAGAGATGGGCCATACTTGTTCCGTTCTCCCTGCTTATTACAGTTTATGAATTTCTACATACAGGCAATGTATTTTCCTCCTCAGACTAACTGTAGTGAAAAAGATGTTATGGGAAACACTGTCTGACAGCATCTAGTCAGCACTCTTTAGAGGCTCTCATGCCATGGCATACCAACACTGAGCATTAACGTCATCTAGGTTTTACGTCCAGCTTTAGTTTAGTAAGTAGTTAAGTAAACATTAAAACACAGGGTCAAGGAAACTCAGTGTAGATACTAGCATCAAAAAGAATGTTTCCTGCTGTGTCTGCTTAACCTTTCTGTCCTCACTATGAGAAAAATGTAAATGGATGCGACACAGACACTTTATGGCAGTGAAAAAGTGCACTAGCAGAAATCAGAACACACAAAATAATGTAGCAATTTCTTGAACCATTTTTGAGATCTAGATTAAATACATCAAACCCGTCCCGTAGAAGTTGGTCTGCACGTAGCACCACTTGTCCAGCTCTTCATCAGAATTGATGAATCTGAACTGTCTTTCCCACACATATGTTCAAGCCAACAAAAATAAGTAATTCCAACGAATTTCTTTTTTTTCCCCTCCACATAAGCCAAAGAATTTACACCAAGGTTATAGCAGAGTAGCAGGTAACTTATTACCTCCCTTTTTAAGCGGGGAATGGGAGATACAGTGAGATGAAGTTGTTTACCAGGAGGTCACTGTGTCCTCATACTCTGAGCAGAATTTAAGAACACAGGCTCTAATCCTGTCTCAGAGACTGAATTTCTGTGTAATTTCAGGTACAAATTAAACTTCTCTATCAGCAAAATTGGAACTCATTAGTACCTGGCTCTCAGCCAATATTTAATTCATCAGACCTGAAGGAAAAGAAGGTCTTCTTAGGGGAAATTTGGAATATTTTAGAAATACTTTGGCAGCTGAGCCCATTATTTGGCTCAGAGTTTTCCACCACACGCGCGCACACCTGAGTTTGCAGCAGCTCTTTCTCATTCAGGTTGGAGCTTCGTGCGCTCACCATTACCTGTGGTTTTACCAGTTAACACACAGTTCTGCTGATAGCACCATATTGCTAAGGCCTCTGTCATCGCACCCCCTACACACACTGTGTTCGCCGTGTTCTGTAATAGGCATTTCCAGAAGAAAAGAGAAACAAAAAAGCAAGTCACTCTTCTGGCCTGTTAACAACTGCCTTTTTACAGTCCCCATTCTTTCCACATTCTGATAGTATTGCCTGATAGATCTTTTATCTCACGGGCATCTCTTCCTCATTTCTACTCTTCCTTTTAAAGGCTGTATATTAGGTCTACGCACTAAAAGGAAAGCATTTTAAAAACACTTGACTTCTTATGTTTAAAACACCTACACAGCAGTCTGCTCACAGGAATTTTACTTTCACCTTGCCTCAAAGCATCACAAGTTTTTTTCCTAGCAGTCTTGCATGTTTTGGTTTCTTCCTTATTTTGTGCTAAGCTGTTCTTTGTTAAGGTTCAGCTGGGGAAATTCATTTCTCTCAGGACCCAATCAGGTTTTTACATCAATTAGGCTAATTGCCAGAAGGTTTAACACATTTCTTAATTATGACGGAAAATACGTTCTTGGAAGAAACCCCAAAGCACAGGAGGATTAAAAAAAAAAAAAAAAAAGACAAACCTCTTTTCTAGTAAAATAATTTTGGAAACATTTTAAAGGTAAAATACCAGGAAGTAAGTTTAGTAATGGACAGCTGTCTCACCATGGCTGAAAGTGCTCTCAGCCAGAAACTCCGTGCCACACCAAAACGATCACCCTATGCCTGATTGTGAAAATGTAAATAATCATAGAGTAGGGGAGAGTATAGACACATATAAAGGACATATGCAAAGACAGAAAGCACATAACTAGCCACCAAACTAGCAGAAAAACCCCAAGCAAAACAAAATTTCCAATTCTGGAAAGACCTACTGGATTTTTTCCAGATTTTCTAACAGGACATCTGAAATAATTTGTGCATATTTACATGAGCTGTCTTAATCTTTTTTTAACTTAGGCTAAACCTCATTAAGCTAAACCTCATAACTCAGTTAAGCATTGAGCTTGAGACAATGTACATTATAATACGATACTGTATATAAAGAATTATATACTGTACTTCTTTATTTTCTGTTTTGGGTTCTAGTATTTTATATTAATAGAAATGATAGGGTGCTTGTGAAATGTAAAGAACAGCCCTTTCTTGATCTTTCCGTTTCCGTGTTTGTCATTCTGCCTCTGCTTCCCTGTGCTCTGTGTGATGCCGCGGGAAGGCAACAGAAAAAGGCAGTTCAATACTCTTCAGAATAACCCACAGTCATAAAATATTTTCAGAAAAGGAACCCCTGAGGGAGATATTTAACCTCTGTCTTTTCTGGTGCTCCTGAACATCTGGCCACCCTACTTGATAAACATGCTAGCAGTGTTGGGGTTTTTTGAATGTCTGTGCTGCACAAAACCCAAACAAACAGTTTAGTGAATAGGAGCCCTTAGGGACGAAGTGTTTAAAGCAGTACAGAGGACTTATATACATGAATCCCTTGGACATATTTTCTGTGTAGTACATTTAAAACCAACACTCTATTCCTTAATATTGCTCCACTGGAGTTGGAATCAGTGTTAAACTGCAGCAGTGCTTTAAAATAAATGGGCCATGATGCAGTTTGTGTGTGTATGTGTGAATACCAAGGAAGAAGGCCATGACATCTTTAAGTGCATATGATACACATTGCCAAAATACCATTTCCTTTTCTAGCTACACTGCATCATCATCATCTCTTCCCTTTAGCATAGGATGCGTGTCCCACACCTGTACTCTTGAAAGCTTTTTCCTAGACCTCCCTCAAAGGCATCACGGAAAGCACTTTTTTCCTTTCAAACCCCTCATTTTGAATACTGAGGAAGATGAAATTTTTTTCCTTGAGAAATTAGCCCCAACACAGTAATGACTAATTTAAGGCAGAATATAACCTTACAGTTGTTCTCCATGTGTCCTCTACTCAGGTGGGAGTTTACTAGCCATGAGGAGGGAAAGGATTAGAAAGATGGCAAGGTGCCTTTCTCCCCATTAGCTGGTGGTGCTTTGGGGGTTGTCAGGACTGAGGCTGGTGGCTGTAGCGTGCACCAAGACCCTGGGACCCTAGGCATTGCACCACAGGCATGAGTTCATGCAGGATTTGCTCTAGATTCATTCAGTACAATTGCAGTTGTAGGGAGCTTCAGCCCTGCTCTGACTATACATGAGGGCTACCCCTTCCCTGTCATGATGGGCAGGCTTCTCTGGGTAGATCATGGTGACAACGTATTCCTTTGAAAAGTGAGAACTCCTCTTCCCTCCATTAATTTCAGCCCAGATGCTTGTCTCATTTTCCCTTAGCAGCTCTAAACATTTCTGCTCCATACTTCACATTGTCTTCATCAGAAAGGCAATATTTTCTTTTAGACCAGGTGTGTCAACTAGTGAGGTTTGACAACATGAAAGTATGGAGAGGTGGTAGTAGCAGGTCTGTCTGTCCCTTTTGTGACTGACAATGCTTGTCTTTACATTTTCTTTAATTCAAGGCAGCACTGCAGGTCAAAGGCGAGTACGGGAAGGAAGAGGCAGTGCTGCAAATTGGATTATGCTCCATTCATCTTCATCGCTTGCCCTGATCTTCCCTAGCCCTTCAGCGCTACTTCTGTCTCTTCAACTCAAGTAAGATTGTGTTCAAAGAATAAGTACAGCCATGGTGTACAATCTGTCTTGCAGGTGGCCTCTCCCCACATCCACCCTATGGATCCCCTCAGTTGTCTTTGTCCCTCTTGGTCTGTAATCCCCCACCCCAGCCCCCCATTAATGGTGAGTTAATGAGAGGCAGGAGCCAGGCACAGAAAGGCTCAGACTGATTACACTCCATGTGTCTTCACCTATCCATTGTCCAGGTCCCAATGGTGACTGTCCTGAAGGTAACACACTGTGTCCAAAAATGGTGTGGAAGGGGAAGGAACAGTAGAAGCCTGGAGAAAGCTCCTAGTGAAGCAATAGTAGGAACTTGGGCCAGTCTAAGAAAAACTCTGGCAACCACTGTACTAAACTCTGCTCTGTTCCCTCTCATAGGATGATGTAAGATTTTTTTTCTCTGATAATCACATACATTTTCTTCTTTTTCACATGTGTGTATACATGCAGAATTGCTTCCTGGATCCCACCTCTCAGGCTTATAATCCATTTTTAAAGAACACATGGAATTATATGAAGAAGAGTGGGAAGCACATCTACTGCCTCTTCCAACCTCAAGACAGAGTCAGCTCTATCTATATTGCTCCTGACAAAGGTTTTGCTGGAGGAGTGAAAAGTGCCTTAGAAACCTCCCCTGGTAGCAATTCTTTGATTAGCCTAGTTGATCCATGCCAATAAACTCCCTACTTCTATGTTCAACACAGAAGTAATATGCTGCTTCTGTATCTTCCTCATTGCAATTTAAATCCAAGATTTGCTGCCCTAGTAAAATTAGACATTGAAAAGTTTATTCTCATGTTCCTTCCTAGTGTTCACTTCTGAAACATGAATTTTCTAAGCAGGTGGGAGAGGGAAGAGTCCTGGGTTCTGGTCCTTGATCGGAAAGCAGCTGCTGTGCTCGGTGCAGGGTTCGGTCCTGGAATCCAGCTGGGTCTGGGCTCACACCTTGTGATTCTAGCATGGCTGCCATCAGCCTCGTTGCAGCCTTCTTGCTTCCACCTTTAGTAATTATGAAGTCAGAAACAAACACACCACCATTTTCCCTTTGCAGGGTCAGTTTTCAGCCCTTGTCTCCTTTCAGCAGTTCCTCAGCTGCACGGCTCTTGAGTGCCTGGGATGGGCAGTGTGGGGTCAGCAGATGATCAAAACCATGTTTCACAGCCACACATTACCTTCAGTTAACTGCAAAATGAGAGCAACTGTAAAATCAGAGGCCAGGGGGGCACAGACTAAATACAGTTACCTAATTGCCCAATGACAGCAAGACTGATTCTTATGAGCAAAACCAAAATATTAGATGTTAAGGGAAGTCTACTGGTGAAAGCTCAGGCAAATGCAGACTCCACGCACTCACAGGGTGAGACATCAGCAGAGCAAAGGCAGCAAATAGTTCATCATGCTGTCTGACAGCGGGCATCTGACTGATGCTCTGAATCACCTCTGAGCCTTCTCTACAGTGTCTGTAAAGGGATTTTACATTTTGTTTGACATAGTCTGAATCTCACTAATCAAACGTGAATAGCCCTCCTCTGCCAAAGCCCTCCTTTAGATGATTAATCTCTTTGTAGATGTAACTGCCGGCGCTAGTCCTATGAAAATTGCAGTAATAGTGAAAGCAGCAATAACAGAAATTGATGTTTCCTTTTTTTTTGTTTGTTTGTTGAATGCAGAAATCATATTTGTACTTCAAAATGGTTCCATGGAATAAATTGCATAATAATTCATTGAGTCACTGATTGTTGTAGTTTATTGGACGCGCTGATGGCAACTACAAGTCTACTCTGTGAGGCAAAAAGAAAACCAATTGTTTTAGAGGTTTTTATAGACTTATTGAAATGTTCCATCTCTAATGTATACTGTTCCCCAGCACAGCAACATATGGACAGCAATACGTTTACAGCACTGCACTGTCCAGGATTTGAGCCTGGTACAGATAGAATATCAGTATTTGAATCTGTTTACTGAAAAACAATATTCTGTGAAATGTGGCTAGAGAACATGCAATTCTTCCTTTTTTTGCTTGCCACCAGCGCTAGAGAACTGGTGCCAATTAAACTGTAGATGAGTGACCCTGCAATCACCCTGATACGCTTCAGCAGTTGTAAATTGGTTAAGGCTCAAATCAATGTTCTGGTCCTCAACATTTCTTGAAAGTGTTGAAAATCTAGTTTAATTGCGAGAGACAGTTGTCCTTTACTGGGAAGTAAGCAAAAGACTTCTTTTAGCCTTGAATAGTACTGGATCCAATTGAACTTTATATCTTTTGGATGGTTAATAGAAAATTCTTCAACTTCATGCTTTATGTTCTAAGATTAAACACACAGCACGAGCCTGACTGTTGTTTGAATGTTCTCCCATCCCCTTGACTGTGCTCCCACGTAACTTGTGCAAACCTAGGAGAGAACAGCGATGCTTCAGCTTTACGCTAGGTTTTTTATATCTGTGAAATGATTTCAGGTACTTCAGCACTAAAATGATCTTGTGACCTTCCATCAACAGATTGTGTAGTTGTTCTAGTAGCACGAGCAAAATTGGTTAGCTATGTTGGGATGAATGGTAGAGCTCAGCAGCATTTTCATTTTCAGGTTTTATTTGCTGAAGAATACAGATTCAAACTGGTTGAAACTATCGGCCAATTTGTGTGAAGCTCACTGAATTTGTTTCAGTTAATTATTTTCTAAAAAAAAATCATGCTATTTTCTAAAGACAGTATTTTGATTTTAGCAATAAATAGAACTATGAATGAAACAAAATATTTCCTTTCCTTTCCTTTCTCTTGGCTTTGAAGGGAATGTGAAAATCAAACATCTATGCAATTCTGAATGTGCTGCAGCAAACATAATCTTCACCTATCCCCTGATAAATGTCTTTTTGTACACTGAGTATCCTGGAGCAAATCTTTGTTTTATTGGAAGTTCTACAGCACCCTGCATTTACTTCCAAAACAAATACAATGAATACTAACAAAGAATACCAGTGATTACAAATGTATTTGAAAATAAAGCAATATTTTTATACTTACGCTGGATTTGGCAAAATAATTATTTAAGATGTGATAACACAGTTTATATGAAGTTGTTTTTCAGCACGGTGATAGTTTGAATTTTTATATGATATTTCTTATTCTGGCACAGGTAATTTGTCTGCAGACAGCAACACTGTTCTTCCCTAATTTATTTCCATATCAGAGAGAAATTCAAATCCTATTGCTTTTGCAAAAAACTCCAACAAAACATATTCTTCTGATTTCCACTCGTATATCTTTTTCTTACATTTTTTGCAAATAATCCTCCAATTTTTTTATTACATCAGCAGTTACACAGTGCTTATGCCCTTTTACTGTTTTCAGCTATACCCAATAAACAGATAAAAATGAAAATGTTAAACAACTGAGTATGATGGTACAAATTAAGTTCAGAGGGAAGAAACTGAAAGGGTATAGCAAAATGTAGCAGGTATTGATACCATCCTACAGTATTGTCTAAGATGATGAATTACATTTCAAGAGTACTTACTTAAGTACCCTTTTGAACGCATGATTTTATGAAGGCAATCTATGTCTTTCTGTCCCTGGTATTTGGAATGTCTTCTCCTGTTTTCCTCCATTATAAAACAGCTATTACTGGTTTAAGTGCTGATACGATTACATGATTTATTTCTTTATTCCACAGCTGTTCACAATCTGTTACCACAGATTATTTCCTCTCTAAACTTCTATTGAGAGGGAGTCTAGAGTACCTCAGACCTTTTTGCTTGGAATGATAAAAATAATAATTTATCAGCATGATTCATATTCATTTATCTCTGAGGCTGCACCATTCTAACACATTGAAAAAAGAGGAGTGAAATCTGACAGTGATTTTTCTGAGTGTTGTATTAGCAGGCTGTAAATGAAAAGTTGTGGTAGACACCACAACTGAAAGCCTATTTGAAAAAGTGAGAGAAGGAATATTTTTAGCTATGATAAACATACTGTAGTTAAAAGAACAAGAACTAGGGTATAATCAGCAATACCAGTCAAACTGCAATTATTTTTCAGTTTGTAGGTAAATTTCCTTATGAGTTAATGAAAATCAAATGCAAATTCCAGATGATAGAAGAACAATAAAGAATATCTCACAAAGCTGTTGGACTTCTATGCTAAACAATTTAACCATGTTAGAAAAGACTTCCTTAGAGGAAAACAAATGAAAAATCTAAACTGTGATGTCATGAGGCCAGATGTTGGACCAGATAAATATTCCTTGTGCTTTTCAGTCATCACAAGAAGTGACTACATGCACATTCAAGATAAAACTTGAGTAGAAAAAATTCTCTTACCTTTATGCCACTAACTCTGCTTCACTTTTTTTTTTTTGACTTATGCTAGAGGACACCTAACCTGGGAATAAGTGCGATTGATGTACATCCTGATTCTACTTGATAGTCTAGAAACAGAAAAATACAGCTATTCAAGGAGGATAGTTTGTTCAAAGATGAGAAGAACTACTTCTTTAACCTGAGCCCAGATATAGAAGTAGAGAGAAACACAACCTATGGGGTATATGTGCTCCTAAAAACCTTTTCTTATACCAGAAAATAAGATTTCAGTTTTCTACTTAGTAAACTAAGAGTAAATGAAAGAAAAAAAAATCTCTTTTTGAAGATGAGAAGGAATTACAAGACCTTCAACTGAAGGCTCTTAAAGAGTGTCTGGATGATTTAGTAGCTCATTGAGTTGGTGAGAAAGGTGAGAAACCCTCTGATGTGACATAGAAATTTCTCTTTCTTTTTTTTTTTTACATTGTGGGTGAAATGGAAGAAACTAACAACGCTTTACTAGCAACTGGAAAGTAGATATAACTGTATTTGTCTTTAAAATCACTGAAAGCTGGCATATTTACAGAGCTCATTAGCCACCAGTTGTTTTCTTGAAATGAGGGCAGGCATTGGCAATAGGGAAATTTCCCATATTACCTATCTGTGCTCCAAAAGACAGTCCTCCTAAAATAGTATAATTTTCTGAGACTCGATTTCCCATGGTTAGAAAGGTGTTTTCAAACCCGTGAGGGAAAAGCACAAACGGCAGTTTCTGCACCCTGCTCTGCCAATGGCCCTGGTTTATCAGCACATGAACAAAAGTGTCTGTAGCTTCTTTGATGATTCAAATATCCAGGTCATGTGACTGGATGTGCAGGTATCAACGACCCCCACCAGACATCAGGTGGATCACGCATCTCCATGCGTGGGCTGGACTAAGTCGTCAAAGAATGAACGACTTTAACTTGAAATAAATGAATAGGAACTTTCCACAAATTGCATAAACTCATATTAAAATTAGCTTGGGAACTGTTTCCTCCCACCAGATGTGTGCCTGGCGTCCTTTGGACTCATACTTACTTCATTATAATTTTTAGGACTCTCTCTCTTTTCCTTCCTAGCGTTCAGAAAAGCAACAACTCACAAGGATGGCAATTGTTTTCTGGTCTTGCAAGTGCCTTTCAGAATAGATGCAATCCAGGAAGAACCCCCTGTACTGCTGAATGTGACAAGTCCTAATATTCCAGTCATCCCCGTGGAGAATTAGCGAACAGTGGCAATACAAAAGCAAGGCGGGGAGAATCAAACTAGGATTATTTTTTTAAAAAAGCTGAATAAAACCTGAAAAACAAAGCCAGCTCACAGTTTACCACTGTGTGGTATATGTCTCATTAAATAGGAAACACAGAAATGAGACACATTAAAATACCTCTGGTAAATTGAAAATGGGCATCACACAGAAATCACACCAGTGTGAATTCAAATATTAAAAGAACAAAACAAATTGGCTTATTTGGAACTTGTAATTTCATGTATATCTCAGTACATGAAAGGACCTGTGAACGAGATCAAGAATGCAAGTAGATGCGATATTATTGGAGCATTGCATTTAGGGTTTATTATAGTGCTCCCAGCATCCCCTGATGCACTTCTGTTCTTGTAATTCAAATTATTTACCTATCATTTAAGACTCTCCATAATTTGTACTGTCATGTGTTGTTGCCTATTATGTCACTACGATACCACGGGGATTTGATCAGTGGCTGAGCTGCTTTAACTCAATTAAGTATACTTGACAAACTGTGTGATACTCTAAGTTTCACAGAATTATTTTTAACTGTGACAAGATGACACATCATTGTCTCTTGACTGCTAACCTAGATTGGATGATACCAGCTGATAGCAGAGGCTATCTCAGCTGATATGTGTACATAGCAGTAACTGAGAATGCATCATCCTATTAAGCTCCAACAATTGCTTTACTGCTGTTATAAATGTCAGCTCCAACCTACGATAAAAAAATTTTCACAGCAGGGCTCCTACTCACACTTCTTTGGACATTAAGACTCATTTTTCTAGCAGCCTGGATATTCTGAAACGTGTACAGAGCTGAGACAGTCTCAGTTCCTTCTCAGCAGCTCTTACCAAGCCAGCTATACAGACCATTTAGGCAGCAGCTGAGGTCCATCTCAGTCCTGAAAAGTGGGCATTTACAATGCTTCTATAGAAATTGCATTTAGCTGTTCCCTGTACAACTCAATGAACAGAAATACTCGGGTTTTTTTGAGATTAGTATGTAAGCATCTTGTAACTCAAGTTTCAGTTATGGCTCTTCAGTGGACGAGACCAGTTTTCTGGCTCTTCACCTCACACCCGTATTTGCGGTGATGCTTATGGTTTTTTGCATATGCAGGTGTTTATTTATTCAAAAAGCAAACCAGGTTGCATATTTTATAACTAGAAGGACTTGTAAATGGCATGGCTGAAAGAGCCCCACAGTCCCTCAGTATGGAGGCAAATCCTGTAAACAACGACACTCACTGAGGTGAGCCTAAAAATCTTTACCCTAAACTCAAGACGTGCAGCCATTGACTCTCAGGTGGTATCAATGAGGACAGCCAGTGTACGGTACTAAGAGGCAGCTTGTAACTCAGATGATTTAGGGTAAACAAATCTAAGGGAATATTTGATAGGAGAATAATCTACATCTTTGACAACTCTCCATAGTACTTGGGTTATTTTATTTTGATAAAGTTTAGATTTTCAGATATCTTTCCCACCACCAGAACTATGTTTGTTAACGGTAGAGAGGAATGGAAGATGAAACATCTTTGTTTGATTTTCAAGAATGTCTAATTTTCTTCACATATATTATCATATCAATACTATATTTTGATCTTGGTTTGGTTTTTGGCTTTTTTTTTCTCTCAGCTTTCTTCATTCTTCCCTTTCCTATCTTTTCATTCTTCAGAGGAAAATGGGATAAAAGGAGTCGTCCCCTGTCCCCCCCTCCAGCAGGCTGTGAAAAAGCCTGTGAAAAGTGGTTATCTCGGAAAAAAAAGTGTCTTGGGAATAAGCATAACTCTTTCTATCATCTTTCCATATTTCCAGTGTATTTAATTATAAAGCCTGTCTTTTCAACAGCAGGACGGTCTGGGAGAAAGGATGCTGCCTTTCAGCTACCTTTCTTTCAGACTGTGAGACTGTACAAGTAAAAGTAACGTCACGGCCTTAAGACCCGGAAGAACATTGGAAGGATGAGTATAAAACCAGAGAAAGGGGTAGGCACTGGAAAGTTTTTGCATAACAATTTTAACTGCATTGTTAATCAGATTTTCCTCTAATAATTGGATAATCTAGACTATGACTATTAGTATCGTTGTAACTGGACTAACAATAACTGCTGTGTTTTGATAAGACTGTTAAAACTTTAGTTCATCTCAATAAATTCTTAGCTGCGTATATCAAGCATGTAAGACGACTTTGCGTGTAACAACTGTGCAATTTAAAATGCACTGTGGCCATCAAACCCTGTCAGCCCATCCCAGAAGGCTGCTTCCTTTGTCTGTGGGATGGCCAGTTGTCCCTGTGCTCGGCTGCCACAGCAGCCCTGAGAGTTGTTGAGAGCTACATTGGTGGCCAAGCTCTCCAGCCTGCTCTCAGTTGTGGGATGGGATACTGTACTCTCAACTGCATTTAATCAGTCAGTTTTCCTTTCTGTATCTGATGAACTTTTTCTTCCCCAGAAGAAATTCTGAGAAGGAAACAAGTATGAAATGTGTCTCTACAGGATTTACTAATGGATTTATTAATACCAGCTCAAATCTATTGTTGATATCTGCTCCAGCCACAAAGACACCAGCTATTTCCAAGAGGAGTTGCAGCAGTAATGGCTTGTGGTGGAGACTGGTGGAAGTTTGGCCGGAGCTGATAGTTATAAAGTTTGTTTTTTTTGGGCACGTTTGCTCATCTGTGAGGGTATGGGAACAACCCGCGATATGCGACATGTCACTGTCCTTGCAAGAATACCATTCTGCACAATAAAAATAAATGAAACTCTAATCCCTGGAGTGGCCGTGTAATCTTCTTAGCCCTGGGACTTCCTCCACTTCCATCCTAACTCATGTAAAACTACGCATGTCGTTAGTCAGATGGCTGAAAGACCCATTTCCAACCCAGTTCTAACACTTGTCTCTCGAACTTCCTGCCTTGACATGGCACAAAGTGAGCATATCTAGACTAAAACAAAAGGGATGCAGTCGGCATAGCTGGCGCTGATGGTGCGAGCCCATGGCTCAGTAAGCAGTGCCGGTGCAATGTGAAAGTCTGTCACAAAGAGGCTTATGCTATTTCAAAGCTACAAATGAAAAGAAATTGAGTTCACACGCTGCAGTGAAGCAAATCAAACCCCATAACGTTTGTATTAATTGCCGAAAGCAGATAGTGCCTGGGAAGCAGAATAGAGGGTGGAAATGCAATAAATCTTCAAGTTTAAATTTGGAAATGAGCCCAGGTTTTGGGGAGTTAAGAGTCTGGTAGGACTTACTTTTAAAAGTATAATTCTATCAGGAAAAAAAATCAGTCTGAGAAGAATATTCCAGATCTTTGTTAATTTTTCTCTGGCCTTTAGCCAAATGTTGTTAATTGAAGCTCTAAGTACTATTTCACTTACTTTGATACCCACAGAGAATTAAATGGTCTTTTTTATAACAACCAGTGCTCTCGAACTTTTTTCATCTTGCTATTTAAAGATAAAATTAGTACAATATTTCTAGGATCTTTATTGAAAATCCTAAGTGAGGACTGAAAATAAGCTAGAAAAATGTAAAACTGGTTTGCCTCTTTCTGTTATGGGCTACACAGAAGCAATAGTGCCAGGAGCACTAGTTACTCTGAAAGACTTTAAAATAGCTACAAAATAAAAAAAAGGGGGATTTAAATGTAATTTTCCCCCATTTTAATTACTTAATGGAAAAAAGAGCAACAAGGAATCACAATACTCGTCTTTATATCTAATATAATTGTATATTCTACTTAGAATAAAAACATACAGAAACATTAAAATTAATAACACAGTGGTTTGGAACCATTCTGGGGGTTTTCCAAACTAATGAAATGTTGAAATGTGGTGAAACGTCACTGTGCAACGACGCTCTACTAATTTGCTTTTCCGCTGAAGAAGCAGCAGCAGAGCTCCTGAGTTCACAACAATGCTGAATGAGGTGAGGCAGCCAACGAACTTAGCTGCGTGCACGGAGGAGAGGATCTCGACCAGCAATTGTTTAGCAATACAATTACTGTTGCTGCATCCCAGTATCAAACGTACATCAAAGTCCCGAAAGAGGTTCATGCTCCGAGAGGTAGGGAGTCTTACAGCTCTGAAGCTGATGAAAGGTTGAACGTTTTCTCACATGAATGGGGTGAAGATTCGACTGCACAAGTGTTAGGCAGCTGTTGTGTCGTTGTTTTGTTCTGTTAAATTGGCAATAGGAGGAAAGGGAAGAGGAAGTGGCAGGAAAAGATTTGGGTGATGATAACAGCAAAGAAAAAAAAAAAAAAGAAAGAAAAGTAAGAGCAGTGGAAAGACACATCTCTCATTTCAATGCCAGCACTTGGCCACCCCTTTTCCAGTTTCTTTTTTCCTGCTCGCTGCCGGTTGTCACCAGTGAAGCCATGCTACCTACATGTTATTAGCTGGGGTGGCTTTACAGGCTGCCCAGAAAAGCTGTTAAGAAAGGAATTCGGGGAGTTAATGATAAATATGTTGTGAAGCCACAACGTGCCGTTTGCAAGGCTTTCTGGTGCTGCTAAAAGTTATATATTTTATGCTCTACAGATGATGTTTATTCTGTTGAGAGGAAGGGCAAAGGATTATGTTGATTGCATTGAATCATTTGCTCAACATTTTTGCCCACAAGCCAACAAAGGAAGGAAAAAGCAGAAGGATAATATTAAAACGAAAGCATATATCTGCATTGAGAATCAATACAGCCACATGAGCAAAGGTTACTAAAAGGGATGTAGAATATATTGACAGAATCAGTTTTCTGCTGCTATAGCTTAAGCCATTTTCATGAGCAGATTTCAGATTTCTTATTTTTAAATATAATGTCATGAACATCTATGCTTTTGCTGGCAAAGTTATACCAGCTGACAAAGTTATAGCCAGGGGCAGGAAAATGAACTGGTTCTAAAGACATTCATAACATTACATGAATTTTCAAATCCTTATTTTCCATTTATATTTCCAAGAAGATCCAACATTTTCTTTTCTCCTACTCCAGACACATGCACATCCTCAGAATCATGTAACATATATATATGTGTTATCTGTTTGCCAGACTTTTCAAATCACGTCTGACACAAATCCATGCAAATCTGACAGAAGCAACAGGTCAAACATATCAGGGCTTAAAACAAGCCAACTTTCTGATATATTGACTCATTCTGACAGAAGACGCATGTGGGTCCAGCCTAATTTACTTGAGTTACTTTCTGGTAGCTTAATTTGAGTGGCTTTTTTAGGCCTAGAGAGAGAGATAATGGGGAAAAAAAAGATTGCGTGACGGCACACGTAAACAGAGACGCTAACTTGTCAAATGCTAGACCAGGCAAGGTGTCCCTGGTGAGTCCACAGCACTGTGGTAAGAAAGTGAAGTAGTTGCTCTGGTGTTTTCACAGAGCTACTGTTGGGATTTTCCTTTCCTGCCTCTTCCTGTGAAGGCATTTGACATATGGTTCTAGTGCTGCCCAATTACACGTCTCTCTTCCACCTCACTTAGCATTTTTCATTTATTTGTTGTTTCCCATTTTTAACTAGAATTATACTTTAGTCATCCTTCCGCATAGCCTTATGTTATTAATTTTTATCAGGGAACGGAAAAAGTCTAGTCTATTATTTGTGAGGAGAGAAAGTTTAATCAGTACAAATCCTGGCTGAGAAAGAGATATAAGAGTTTCCCATTTTAAATGGGCTGATTGGACACCGACATAGTTTTTCCCGAGTGCTGAAAATGTGTTTAAAACTATGCCATTTGATTAACTTGTAAAGTCTGAGAGTAGCTAGCAAATTCAATTATGGATTCAAATTATGTTACTAAATTGGTCTAATTTTTAAAAGTGATGAATGAAGTGCATTAAAAGAAAGGGATAATAAAGGTCTAAAGAGGAATTGGCAAGCACTCTATTAATTAAAACTTGATGAACATAGGCACATCTCTGTTACATGAATGAGTGTGCAGCTACAAATACATTGGTGCGCTTCAAAACCCCAACTTTACATGTTTATGTTACACCAGATTTAGTTTCTGACATATTTGAAATTCATTGAAAAACATGTTTATGATGGCAAAAGATATTAGAAACCTGTTCCTAATATCGCAACAAGCAATTGCTCTATTAAACATGTTAGAATGTAGTGCTTTTCTTCGAAGACAGAAAGCTGCTTAAAAACTTATTGAATGCCTGTGCAAGATGTAATGATGTATGGCCATAATAATGGCGGCTTTTAGCTGAGTCAAAGACCAAGGTAAGGAAGGGATTCCCAGGAATAGTTCTGCAAGGTGCAGTGAAAAAGTAATTTTCTAAGAATGCCCTTGCTGTAAATGAGAGCATGGGGCAGAACTGCAAGTGCTGTACCCATAGACCAGCTCTCAGAGGCACCCATAGAATCAGCAGTGATTCAACAGGGGTCACATGAGACCCTGCCACAGCCCAGGGGCAGGAAGACAGAAGGTGACTTAAAGCTGTGGAGTCACTGCATGGACTCAGGACTCAATCTTCTGCTATAACTTTCACCACTTGGGTTCAGGCTGTATATAGATTCCTGCCTCCTGTGTCAGTGAGGTTTTATTGCCACCTCCCCTTTTTCCAATGGTGGGAAGCACCCGCTGCAAATCAAGTTTTTGAAATGAGCACTGTTTCTTATGTGGATTTTCACACACCCCTTGTATATGAGACCTTAGTCTCTGTTCACAGGTCCTTTCCTGCACTGAGAAAGAGCCCGTACACATTGCCTTGCACACAAACCATGGACCAAACCTATATCTGCATTTGCAGTACATCTCTGTTTCTAGAAAGAAGCATCTTTCTTCTCCTTTTAGAAGTAGAAAGAGCATCTAAGAGCTGAACACCCTTCTGGAGTATTTATCTTTCTATCTTTCTCCAGTAACTACAAACGTAGCACCTTTGTTTGGCAGACTAGATCAGGACCTATATATTGGCTCTTTTCATCCAGCCTTCTTTTTTCTGCAGAAGCTTATTCTCATCATTTGCTAAAAAGCTAGCACACCTTCTTGCAGTTGGTAAAGAAGGTACCTGCCTGCATGCATGTCAAACACAAAGCTACCTCCTTGGGGACGGCCCTTTTCCGACGAGACGTAGTCTGCAGCTTCTGCAAACACTCAATTACATTTCCAAGATGAAAGATTAGAATTTCAAAGGTTGTCATGAGCAGACCTCTAACTGTTTAAATTTCAAGTATTTTCAGAAAATAATTTCTTTTTAGTTTTAAAGGATTTATATGAAATAAGTAAAAGTGGGCTGCTTTGAGTCCCTTGTGGGTGAAACGGGGTGAAGAGATACGGTGTTATCTGTGAGATGGGTCTCTTACATGACGGAGGCTGGAGATTAAGGGAGGGGCACAAATTAATAAAGCAAAACAAATAGTCCTCATCAAAAACAAGTAGAGACAGCTTGTGTTGTACAGGTCAAACATTACTCTAGTCAAATATTTCACAATTCTTAATACAACCTTTGACTGATAAGACTGTCGCATAACAAACAGGACAGTTGGTAGCCTGTGAAAGGATGCTGCATTCTGTCAAGACAGTCCTTGATTCACCCAGTTTAAAAGCAGGAGCTCTCCCCATAGTCGTTCAGGCATCCCAGCTTCCTGCTTCAGAGACTCCATCTCCTGGAAATAGCCTGTCAGGTCCCATCTGTTTTTTCACAAAGCTGCCAGCCCCCTGAGAGAGGGTCCTCCATTCCCATCTCCTGTCTGATGCTGGAAAACCAAAGGGGAATAACCTCTGCAATCTGCCAGAAATTGGTTTTCTGAAAGCAAGGACTCTGCTTCAGGGAGCTGCAATCTACCATACTTAGAGGAAAATTAGTTTTCTAAGTACAGTGCTTTCTTCTGGCTGCTTCAGTCCTCCATCTTTGCCTGTGCTCCTTCTCCTCACAACACGGCTTGCGGGAGCTTAAGCTTAAATAACTCGCTAACCAGCAAAATCCAGAACATAAAATTCCTTACTATAGCAGGTGTTGTGAAGGGAAGGAAACAATAGCAAAGTAACTTTCAGAGACTCCTTGCCATTGCAATGATAGTAAAACTTTGCCTGAGCACTAAGCAGGCTACGGCTGGTATAATTAACAACTGTTATATTTGTCAGTACCTCAAAAACACTTAGCAGGAGTCCTAGTTGATATGACAGATTCATTAATCATTGGAAGCTTTCCTTCAAATTGATTTATCCATCAAATAATTGTGCCCTCACTATTGATTTACAGAGGGCAATAATTTTAGACTGTGTATTATAAACATAGATAAAGTGACATCCTGTGCCCCAAAGGTTTGTGTCTAAATAACACAAGACAAACATACACAGTAAGCACACCATGGGGTAAAAACTGAGAAGAAGAAGGGTTTGCAATGAGGACAAGGCAACAGAGAGTTTGGAACAGAGAAAAGTTGCTAATTGGGAAGGAGCTGTTAGAAAACAAAGTACAAGCTGCTTGAGTAAGTAAAGGGTTAGGGTGGTCGTAGTCAGAGTAATTTACATAAATTCAAATGTTTGAAAAGCTTTAAGGCAAAACAGAAGGCTTCAGGGTGATTCAGAAAACATAAAAAAAGTGGGTGCAAGAAAACCAGCACCATTTGGCAGGAAGAACAAGGAAGAGAAGAGAAAGGCTATAGAAATAAAGTTGTAAGTATAAACAAATTTCAGAAGTGCAAAACTGGGCTCTTGGGAAATGAGAAAAAGAGAAAGAGGCCATGCAATTTAATGAGCTAGACCATCCACAGTGAGCAGAGGAAGAAAGAAAAGTGACCTAGAGTGTTGCATGGAACAGTTTCAGACGTGAGAAGGAGGGAACGTTCAAGAGATTAAATGACACAGCATAGATGGGTTTTCTTGCGGTTTTTGTTTGGTTGTCTTTTGGTTTGGTTGGTTTTTGGGTTTTGTTTTTTGTTTTTTTGTTTAACTCCTGGAAAATTAAGCAATTTGGTATTTTCTTAAAGGATGACCCATCCTCAAGCAAAAATGATTTCTCTCATGTGTCATCATTCGGACCAGAGTACAGTATTATCCAGTTAATTCATTATGGGAACTGAATTACCTTATGGCTTCTTCTGAAACATTGTTCATTGTCAGCCTCAGAGATAGAGTTTTGATGTTGGTAGACTACTGAGGTATGATGATATCTATATAATGTCTACATAACAATGTCTTTGCTGAATTTCTACAACTTAGCATCCAGACAGCACAGGCTGGGTCTGAAGCTGGATACGGTCCAATGAATGACAAAAACCACAAATCTTAACCATTTCTTTACATGTCATATTTACGTTCTACAGCACATCATCGCATCCTGGGCTGCATCTAAAGAAGTGTGGCTAGCAGGTTGAGAGAGGTGATTCTGCCCCTCTACTCTGCTCTGGTGAGACCCCACCTGGAGTACTGCGTCCAGCTCTGGAGTCCTCAACACAAGAAGGACATGGACCTGTTGGAGCGAGTCCAGAGGAGGGCCACAAAGATGATCAGAGGGCTGAAGCACCTCTTCTATGAGGACAGGCTGAGAGAGTTTGGGTTGTTCAGCCTGGAGAAGAGAAGGCTCCAGGGAGACCTTATAGCAGCCTTCCAGTACCTAAAGGGGGCCAACAGGAAAGATGGGGAGGGACTCTTTTATCAGCAAGTGTAATGATAGGATGAGGGGTAACAGTTTTAAACTGGAAGAGGGTAGATTTATATTAGCTATTAAAATGAAATTTTTTACTCTGAGGGTGGTGAGGCACTGGAACAGGTTGCCCAGAGAAGCTGTGGATGCCCCATTCCTAGAGGTGTTCAAGGCCAGGCTGGATGGGGCTTTGAGCAGCCTGGTCTAGTGGGAGGTGTCCCAGCCCATGGCAGGGTGGTTGGAACTAGATGATCTTTAAGGTCCCTTCCAACCCAAACTGCTCTATGATTCTATGATCTGAAGATCTCTTCTATATAGATTGCACTGAGTTCTGCTTTATGCATTTCTAAGAAATACTGTCACTGTGAGGCAGTCAGCCAAATTAAACTTTATGAAATCATTATATACATATACGCACACACATATCCATGTAAGTATCTTGTATATACGTATACTCTTGCTTCCTTCTAAATTTGCTTTTCTCTGCACTATGTGTCTAGCCTGATACAAGAGAGGATCATTCTGTAGGGATATTGAATACTAGATCACAAGTAGGAACAGATGTCAGCATGAAGAATCTTAGCTGACCTCAAACCACTTCCAAGCAAAGCTAAAGGTTCTGTCATGTCCTCTTTCTGTCTAAGGAGTAGAGATGCAAGTGAAACTTGCTAGTAAATTTTAGAGCAGAAGTACCGAAGGACTGGTCTAAAACTATGTCAGCTTCTGTCAGAAATTCCTAGTGCTTAACGTCTATTTGTACTTTAAATCTTGAGTACTCTTGCAATATTGAAACTCTCTAATGTCTCCATGGAAACTTGATCGTTCTCAGAAATGGAGGGAAAATGTTAGTATTGCTGGCAGTATTTTTACTCAAGTTGTCTGGGCAGAAGAGGGGGTTTTTTGCCTATCCTGAGTGTCTTTTGAAAATCTCCATTACATCAAAATGATGCAAAATTTTGTCAAAAAATCTACACCCAAGACAGGCAATGTTACTAAAAAGCAAAACAAACTCTGAAACATTAGGATAATTAGTACACAGTTATTCAAAGGTATCAACAAGCAGACGCTGGAAAAGCAATTACTACAGGAAAAATGTGAGTCTGTTAATGTAGCACTTATCGCTTTCCTATGCTTTTTATGTAATCGGTATCATTATGCTACCTAATGACACCAATTATTTAAAAATTAAGCACACAATACTACATACTTCATATTTATTATATTCAGATGGAGTTGCTATCTGCAGCACTTCAGGGCCAGAGATCCTTTAATAAATTCCACATGTGCCTTCAGTATTTTCTCTAGGGTTGTATTTTTTTAATGCTTACTCTTTTAGTGGGGAATCTCAGACATAAAAAATTAAAAAGGTCAATTTTATGATGAAACACATGAGCCTGGATATTCTAAATGGCACCCTAGACTGCAGAAGCTAATTGCTTTTCGACAGAAGAACTCTCTTAAGTGCTCACTCTGGAAACAGGTTCATGTGAAAAGCAGGATGCATCTCTACTCTGCTTCCAAGGCTGCTGGGATTTGTCGAGATGAGTGACGCTGTGAAAAATAGAAATCACCTGGAGCCTGTTAATATTATAATCAAGTGAAAGCACAATTGCTACTGTCTTAATCCATCTGTCTGTATGCATCCGCTCCACTTCCAATCACCTGCTTTAGTCACAGGTGTATTATTATGGAGACGGCATTGAAAAAAACCCAGCCCCACGCATGTTCCAAATTGCTGTATGCTCTGCCACGGCAGTCTGTCTGTCTCTGTAGCTTCAGTGCGGTCATTTGTCAGGAAGGAGAGCAAACAAAGGCCCCATATTGCATGAAGTATAGCCAAAGTGCTTTTGTGTGTGGAGGCTGGCTGAACGATGCCCAAGTTTATGTTAACAGGTTGCAATTTTGACAAGTGCTGTAAAAAAACCCAAACATATGTATTGTATTTGGATAACTCGTGTAAAGCTCAGTAATGTTCAATAGATGCTATGTCACATATCTGGAACACTAAAGTAGCTTGGGTAAACCAACATAAATTTATAGTATAGGATGGCAGTTCTACAAAAATAATCTGGCAGCCTGTGATACTCAGTTTCTGATTTCACCCTGAATGACATTCGATATTCTAAGTGATCAAATCGAGAGACAATAATTATATACGATAAAATCAAATTACCACAACAACAGCATCAACGATGAAGCAATAACAACTGCAACAAACAACATGAGTAGTAACTTTTGGTTTAGAATAAGAAAATGCTAACTGAACTAAGGTAATGTTTTCATATTTCAGTAGGCAAGCCTTAGAGAGGAATGTTGAATGGTTTAACAATTCAGAAAACTTACCATTTCCACCTGATACGTCTTTTTCAGGGGAAACTTAAGTCTCTCAGACATTGTTTGATAAAACTTTGAATACAAATTTCACCATTCGAGGCTTTGTTTTGTTAACTGTTGTGTACGGCAAAATACTAGATTCTAGGATTTGTATAAATAATTCTGCATATGTAATTACAGAGAGTCTTAAAACCCGTTTTGAAAAGTATCTGAAGAATGGATTTTTGAAATGAATTGTAGATAGTGGAAAACAATGATAGGTTTCTTGTACACTTCCCTAAGATATTAAAAATAAAATTTAAAAAAGAGTTAGCTTTTCAGACATGATGATAAATTAACCCCTGTGTTCATGTGCACTAACCAGGAGTTAAGATTTTGTAATTTTACAGCACTTTGTCTTTTGAGCCAGTATTTAGAAAACACAAAACATTAAGCTAGTGTGTATTAGGTGCTAAAGGTTCTGACACGGAAACTACATCCTTCTAGATCCTCCCATATTTTTAGGGGCTTGAAACAATGCTTGTACTTTTCCAGCTGGCAGTCGGTTTGGGACAGAAAAAAAATTTAACAGTCTTTTGGAAAAGTGCTGCTTTTTACTTTCAGTGCAGTTTTGTTTAAACACCTGAAGTTAGAGGAAGAATTATAAAGCTCCTGAATGATCCGTGCAGCTGCATAAGCTAACTCAAAAATGCCACTGAATCACTCTATGAGGCGGCTAATGGTCTAATCGCTTTTAATACCCTCTTCGAAATTCCCCCGGAGACTTGTTCAAAGCTTCCTGCGCTGAGTCGAGCTCTCTAAGGAGCTGTGATCAAACGGAGCCTGTTGCTCGTAAGTGTGCTAGTGCTGAAGAAGGCGCCTTTACAAAGTTCAGCCCAAAGTTCAGAGGTGGTCTGAGATCAAACTCCCCAGATTAAACATCGCTCAAGTGCAGGGCACTAGTTCAGTCCCCTGATGGCAGCTGTCACCTGTGGCTGTCCCTTGTCTGGTAATAAGACGGATTAATTTTGTTATTCTGGAAGCACATCATCTCCTGTTAGTATCCAAATTGATATTATGCATCTCCCGCAATCCGAGGTGATTCCCAGTAAGTGTGCAAAAGGATAATATTTTTGTATGACTTTGTAAACAAATATGTTGATTTTTTTTTTTTTTTTAGTTTACGGACATTATACAACAAGGAAACAAAAACCTCATTCCTTCTTCTTGCTCATGTTCTTCTACATTGTTTTAATGAAAATGAATCTGAAAGTTTAAGGAAGCTGAGCAGCTACACAAAAGGAGCATTTCAGGATAGGGTATACAACATACTGTGGTGGGATTTTGTTCATCCCTGATATTTAAAAATCATAAATTAAATGACTGCTACTTCTGGTCTTTTTCAGGTGTTTATAATCACAGTGAACCTCCCATCGGCAGTACTATTTCCAGGATCAAAAAGAGACTGATCTTGTCCCTGCAAGGGCAAGTGTAGGGTGCTGCACCTGGGGAGGAACAACCCCATGCACCAGTACAGGTTGGGGGCTGACCTGCTGGAGAGCAGCTCGGTGGAAAGAGACCTGGGAGTCCTGGTGGACAACAGGATGACCACAGGCCAGCGATGTGCCCTTGTGGCCAAGAAGGCCAATGGCATCCTGGGGTGTATCAAGAAGAGTGTGGCCAGCAGGTCGAGGGAGGTCATCCTCCCCCTCTACTCTGCCTTGGTGAGGCCGCACCTGGAGTACTGTGTCCAGTTCTGGGCTCCCCGGTTCAAGAAGGACAGGGAACTGCTGGAGAGGGTGCAGCAAAGGGCTACCAAGATGATTAGGGGACTCAAACACCTCTCTCATGAAGAAAGGCTGAGGGACTTGGGGCTCTTCAGTCTGGAAAAAAGACGGTTGAGGGGGGACCTTATCAATGCTTATAAATACTTAAAGGGTGGGTGTCAGGAGGATGGGGCCAGGTTCTTTTCAGTGGTGCCTGGGGACAGGACAAGAGGTAATGGGCACAATCTTGAGCATAGGAAGTTCCACCTAAACATGAGGAGGAACTTCTTTACTTTGAGGGTGGCAGAGCACTGGCACAGGCTGCCCAGAGAGGTGGTGGAGTCTCCTTCTCTGGAGACATTCAAAACCCGCCTGGACACGTTCCTGTGCAACCTGCTCTGGATGACCCTGCTCTGGCAGGGGGGTTGGACTAGATGATCTCCAGAGGTCCCTTCCAACCCTATGATTCTACGATTCTATGAAAATGCAGGACATATTGCTTACCTATGTTTTACATATAACTAGTATCACCATTTTTAAAGACACTGACTTTCAGTCAGTCAGAGCTTCCCAACTCATAAAGGTGTAAATGTGCAGACGGCATTTGGAAAGGACCCGATACTTTAGAAAATGACAATTTGTTTAGTTCATACAGTTTACATTCCTGTAAAATTTGCTGCATCGTTATATTCTGATTGTTGCAGCAGGAAGCAATAATCACGGCAAGAAAGAGCTAACAGCCAGGGAAAAATCCTTTTCTTGTGACACACAGTGATTTTAGAAACATCTTTACAAAACACAAAGCCACTGAAACCTAAAATGCAGGTTCAGGCAGAGCACAAAACAATGATTTAGGAGATTAATGCGTTTGAAGACGAGATCAATTCATGCAGTTTGTAACAGAAAATGTTTGCAAGAGTCCACTGTAATCTTTGAAACGTATCTGGGTTATGCATTTTGTACAGTTGGTACCTAGCCACAGTGAAATTTCTGCCGACATTTCGAAGGGAGAATCAGGAGGCTGCCATCTGCAAATGAGACAAGCACCACCAGCTGACACAGCAAATGCCAAGTGGCTATTTAGCAGTGCCAGCTCATGCTAGACTCACACAGAAAAGATACCTCCCCCCGCTTCTCCCACTTGTATCTAAATCTTCAGGAAACTAAATCACTTCCTAAAAGCAGGGATGGAGAAAGCAGTCTATTATTCCCTGACAGGCCACAAAGTATTGTCCATATTGACAATCTGTTTTGTATAGGCAGGCTGCAGAAGCAGTAAATCCTATTAACCTGTTCAAAGTCAAATGAAGACATTTAGAAAACAGAACAGCTATTACATGCAGTGGTGAAAGAAGAACATATCAAAGAAAGGTTAAATGGATGCACCAGCTATTAGATTATGCACAGTTACAACTGGAAAATCCCCCCCAACCTTTCTATCACCTGCTCTTGCCCTTCAGGATATTAATTATATCCCCCCCAGTCTAACTAGCTGACCATTCAAATGCTATCCTCTGTTCTGTCAATGCTAATTTTCGAGATAAAAAATCAATTTCGTGCTAACAGGACTACTATGAAAAATGCTTATGTTATACTATGGTTTTACTAATGCACACTTCCTCTACTGAAAACATATGGCATTTTGTGTGTAAAGACCACTCTGGAGATTTACTGTAATTATGTCATGATGTGCTTATTGTTATGGATTCAGCAGCCTTTCTGCACCTCTACTAGCTTTGTTCAAGAGCAGCTGCTAGCTTCAAGCTGTTGCCTGCTTCCAGCAGCAGAAGCTGAATGAAGGAGTGCTTTCTAGGGAAGACATGTTTTGAGGCAGACATACTGACAATAAACCAATTCACTAGGGAGGCATAACATTGACTGGATAAAAGTCGAGTAATCATTCTGTGATAATTTACCGAAACTGGGTGCAATTTACTTTAAAATAAAAATTCCCTCTGCTGCTGATGTTGGACTTGGAGGCCTTTAGCTGATAAAAGTGTGGCATTTGCTTTTATGAAATAGCTGATCTTTGGAGATTCATTAGACCTCATTATTTCTTCTTACGCATAAGTGACTATTAATACGTACTCACTGAATGAGGGGAATGGGAAGAACGGGGCTGTCTGAAGCCAGGCTCAATAGTCCTTCTCTTCCACCTACCCTCCCTGCTTGTCATGACGGAATGCACTGGATTCAATCACTAAGGCAAGCCTTGGTAATCTCTTGGTAAAATGGTGAGTGCTTCAGATGACGCTGCCCAGCACAGTCTTGATTTCTGTGCCTGTTTTCATTGGGAATCAGCTGTGTGTGGTCAGCCCACGCTCCTCCCAGCTTCGGTGGGAGCCAGGAGGACCAGAGGATCCAGACCCTTGCCAGTAGCCGCTTCCCAACAGAGAGCTCACAGAAAACAGGGCTATTTGAACGGCAGTTTACCTACATTGGAGACAGGGAATTGTGTCTCAGTCCCAGATTTATTTTCCCTAATCTTTAGGAGAAGAGTGTGTGGAAGGGGAAAGGGTTAACTAATTAGGAAGAACAATAGCTGCAAAAATGTCAGAGATTCCTCTGCTGTGCTCCTGTTACACCCTCCTCGTTGGAAATGGCAGCTATTAATATTTTATTGACTTGAACCTCTGGGGTAGATTCCAGATGTCACTACTTGATCATTGTCTACATATAAGGAAAAATAAATTCTGTCGTGTCAACGTTGAATTCCCATCTATGGCAGCAATCATTACCAGCAGACAAATGCTCCTGTGGTTTTGCAGATATTTTTTTCCTCAGGTTGTGACTATGCACACATGACTGAACTGTTCTTAGAAAACCTGGACATCCAAAAATAAAATAAAGCAGAGGAAAAGTCCCAACTTTTCATTATTAATTTATATACATTAAGAAATAGCTGTTTACTTTGGTGTTCGGAAAGAACGGAGGTTAAATTGGCAGAGCTCAAGTTAAAAGAATGCTGCCTGCTAGGAAAAAAAATGTTTGAAAACATGAACCACTTTATGCCAATCAATCAGTTTTGAGCAGTCGGGTACTGAAAAACTGGTAACTCAATAACGCTGCAGTTTAGGTGAATGGTGCTACTAAGGAGCACATCTTGAAAGCCCCCCAAACACATGAGCAGTGCAAGAATGTGCTCTCTACCTGCCCAACCAGTGCTGAAGATAACATCTATTAAAGAAGTGGTGAGAATTGGCTGACGTCTACTGAGAATATGTGCAAAGAACTGATTACCCCTGATTTCAAGGGAGAGTAATTTTCTTCAGCTGGATGGAAGAATGACATTTTTCACTAATGAATATTACCTGCCATTTAAAAGGTGAAAGCTTCAGGAAATTGACAACTAAAAGTTGTCTCAGACCCTACTCCCCTTAGAATTGCAGCACTGCAGAAGTCAGAGAGCAAGAATGATGAGCACGGTGATACCGAGGTACATCTGTGCTGTGAATGTTTTTTTGTATTTATATTAAAAATATGAAATATATAAATAAACACATGAATATTTATATTCATGTGTTTGTTTGTACCTCCAGAATCATCTCCGGAATGGAGTTGGTGAACCTGTCACTTGACTATGAGTTTTCAATATGAAGAGGGATTCCTTTTTCTTTAATTACATGTTTTGATGGAATATTTATGATAATTATGATTATGATTTATGATTACAATAAATAGCTTGTGCTATTTATTGTTATTGCTATTCTTCTTAATATTATTCTTACATCTAAAGCATATGCAATTTGGTTTCTCTACCATATTGATTCACTTGTAGAGAAAGAAAATCGAACGGACTAGGCTCTTTGTCCAGAACCTCTTCAAACCATAAAAAACCCATAGAGGCTCACCAAAACTAGGTAAGAAGACCCCAAACAAAGGCTTTTGACCTGCATACAGCTGGAAAGTGTTCACATGCAGCTCTTATGCTATGACAGTGTCATAAAAATGGTAGCAGGACTGCCCTAGTACTGGAATTGAGGAATAATTTAAATTGCAGCTCTGGGAGGAAGCAAGTCAGCGAGTCAGCAAGCCAGCATCACCGGTCAGCACAGCACCACCAGCATCACATAGCCCCAGGACAGCCATGAGGCACTGAGCCTGGGGAGCCGTAACTTCTTTGCTGTATCGAATAACTATCTACCCTACAGGGTCAGCCAGAATCAGAGTCCCCTGCGTGAAGGAATACATATGAGATGGTCAAAACAAATTCTCAGGAAAACTTCCCTCAGGCCTCAAAGTAATGAGTCTAATGTTCAGCTCTTGGTTATCACAATTCCGATCTTCCCCCCCCAAAATCCCATTCACTATTTTCTTTGCTAGTGCAAAAGGATCTGTGAGAGGTAGAACTGCTTCTTCCAGCCTCAGCTCTTGCTGTTGCTGTGGCTTTTCATTCTGCCAGGGAAATAAACCTCTCAGAGGCAATCCTGTGTGCGTTGGTCAGGTAACTCTATTTAAAGCTGACTTCTCTCCACTGAGTCGGAGCAAACTTGTTTTCAGACAATTATCATATAACTTGGCTTTCTATGAGCCCAGTTCATTAAGATGTGAAGCTTTTAGGGAAATGAATGAGTACAATTCTACTGACAAAGCTCCCTGCTCATTAAAAAACCGTTTATGCTTTGATGTGTACGATTCAGTTTTCTGCAAGGAGTGGTGAAGAAATGCAGGTAAAATTTGATAGAAGCAACAACAGATAACACTTGTAGGCAAAAAGAAATCTCTTATAGTAATCCCTCAAAACACTAATGACACATGCTCTAACGCTATTGTCAAACAGAGAAACAGAAATATACTGTGCTCTGAGGCCATGTCAAAGATGCCTGAACCTGATGTTGCCCCTCTGCTAACGCGGCACGACAGTGTTATTAAATTAGCACTTTACAATGATTCATACCCTCTTCCCATTGTGCTGATTTTGCCCAGTCCTGCACCGAGAAAAACCAGTCTTTCTAAAGTACCGATCTATATCATTAAGAATCAATTTTCTTTCAATCTTTGTGTTGCCCTAGAAAGGAACTCCACCTTAATTAAATAATGTTATTTTTCCCCATTAGGTTCAAAGAGTCAAAACTTGATTACGGGAGCTCTTGTCTCCTTTCTCACGTATAAATATTCTCCCCACTCTACAAGCACAGGAGGAGGCAGCCGATCTGCCAGGTATGTGTGTGAGCACATGTGTGAGGAAGAGGTGGAGGCTGTTGTCCAAAGGGAGGTGGGGAAACAAAATTAGCAAGGGTAAATCTGAGCGAGGGCTTTTATGTGCAAGATGCGCCTCCTGCACAACTGAAGACCTTTGTGTGGGCTGGAAAGGAAAATGGCATCAGGCTTATTACTGTAAGGTCAGCACAAAGGAACTAAGAACTGGAAAATTAAGAATCCATTGTTAGTTTACTGCTGCGTTTGTGAGAGCTTTGGATTTTTGCATTAGCAGCAAGTAGACAAGTAGATCTGATCTTTAGCTTTTTTTTTTTTTTTTTTTTTTTAGCATATCACATTATACTTATTTTGAGTGCAGGAATGGGATATGGTGGGTTATTAGCAGAACCCAAAGCCTACATCAAACTGTGACACTTCCTAAAAGATGAGTATCTTCCATCTGAACTCAGTGAAGACCTTTAATACGGTACATTTTCTTAGAGTCCTGAGTCTTTGTAGCTCTGACAAAAGGACCTGCCTGTTAACTTTTCAGCAGTTCAGCCTGAACAATCCAGGGCCAACTTATGTTTTGTTTGATTCCACTCATGCGCATTTTGGGACCCACAGAAACAGCCTTTTGCTGTTTGCCTCCTTCCTAATGACATCCATAATCAGGCAGGTTTTATTTTTCATGCATTCCTATGACTCTCTCCCTCACCTCCCCTGCCTCTGCTCTGTTGCCCCTCCTCCTATCATGAAGTCTGTCGTGCCGATGCACCCACAAGCTTTACACCCACTGCTCTCTTCTTTTAGTCCTTCTGTGTCATTTGTTGGTGTCTCTGGAGGACCTGCTAGTCTTTTTCTCTGCTCAGGTCTTGTCACTGTCTTCCCACATTAAAAAAAAAAAAACAAAAACAAACTTAAAAGGAAAAAGAAAAAAGAGATAGAATGTACTTTTCCTTTACAGAAGGTTCATTTCCCTTTCCTGCTCTAAATGCAGAAGTTTTACAAGCTCTCTGTTTCTTTAACCTCTGCTGTCCTGCTGATGCCCTCCTGATCTCCCACTTGGTGAGTCACAGCTTCAGAGGAGCATCCTGCCTCTACATGTGCCATGTCCTCTCCTTGCTCCTGACCAACGCCTCCGTCTAGACTGAGCCCATCTGGAAGGCTACTGCAGAGATGATTTTCCACAGCTTGCTTTAACCTTCCATTTCTTCTGCTTAGTTTCTTCCAGTGAAATTCAACTACTCCATTCACCTGCAAGGCCCTCTGTGGCTTGTCCCACCTGGCTTGTCCCCTCCTGTTAGTATGAGAGTGCACAGCTGATGAGCCACCAAGTAGTTGTCAGCCGCTTAATACATTTCAAACTTTCACACACTTTCCTCTTTTGCTGCCTTTTAGGAGAATTTTCCAGCAGATAGTGCAAAGTTTGCTCATTATTCTGGTTTATAACCCTTTTTAGGGCTTTTCAATCATGCCTACAAAAAAGCTGACAATGGTCAAACAGGAGGTGCAAACTGAAACTGCAAACTAGTATTCCCTCTCTGTTTTCCTGCCTTTCCCCTCTTTTCTGTCTGTATGGGTTGGCTGGCTTGTTTTGTACTTTGCAGGTTAGCTCTTTTGGACACGAACTGCTGCTTTGCTTTGCAATCATACTGTCCTCAGCACTGTTGGGGCCTTTGAAGTGATACACTGTTAGAAACATATTTGAGTACGTGGGTCTAAAGCACAAACAGACATTCCAGTAAAGAAATTCTGATGAGAGTACGTGGTTACTCACTACCCCCATCTCTCCACAAGGGCACGAGGCTATTTGATGTCACCTGTGCTACGCCAACATTAAGGATTCTAAGAGTACCCTATTCTAATTATTATTAATCCTTAAGAGAAGCAGGGAACATTAATGCTATTCTACTGTTCTAAGTGCTTAAATACACACATGGACCACATTTCTGTAATATTTGATTACCTTGCAATGTTTAATGGAATTACCCTGGCAACATCTTTCTGAAATATTTAAGAACCGTTGTTTGTATAGTACAGACAATAACTGGCATGAATTAAGCATCCTGCCAAAGGTCATGCTGTAAGTCTGCAACAGAGCAGAGATTTTGATGCTGGCGTCCTAACTGCATAGCTGTATTATTGCATCTTAATAACACAGTTATGCTTCGTGATGTTTTAAATCAATCTGACAGCATCAGAGCTTGAAAGGTATTATGCATGACGCAGACTTTGCAGAATCCCAAATAGTATACATTTACTGTAACTGGTATGGATGGATAATTACATATTACAAATTTTAAAGCATGAAATAATAATTTTAATGATAGCATGAAGCATATACTCAAGTATAAATGCAGGAAGGAACAAAAAGGACTTGTGACTAATATACAGCACATAAAAGTCAGTGGACAGGATCACTATGAAAATGGTCAATACTTTTATGTAACAGTTTACTTATGGTTTTATTTATTTGGTATGTAAGTTACCATCAATAATGTAGATACAGTACATAAGAAATGCTTTCCCCCCACTCATTTTACTGGAATAATATTACACAGTTCATCTTTTCGAGGGCTTTATAACTAAAAACCAAATTGGCTAAGGTGATGCCTTCACATTAGTCTTATTCCCATAACGCAGGCACTTAGTTCCACTAAAATCAATAGACTTGTGAGTGTGTAAGTGAGGAGTAAAAGACAAGCATAATAAATACTTTTAATCCAGCGTTGGCAAATAGATATGTAATTCTGTCACACTTATCTCCAAGGCTGATCTTTTATTTGCATATTTTCAGAGTTTTGATCTACAAATGGATTTTAATTTGTCGACTTTTGCAAGAAGAGCCTTGTGGGAGTGGGGGCAGGTCATGCATAATCAAAGAGTAAAACACAGGCAGAAGGAAGATGTAGAGAATCTGAGCTCCATTTCTGTATGAAATGCAATTACCATTATTATAATTTCCTTGTACCACACAAAAGCCTTAATGTAGTGAGTGCCACACATGTTTAGGGCTTTTTGAGAGATGCGAGAGATCCCTATCTATGCAAATGGTACAGTGTCTTATCACGGAATCACGGAATCACGGAATCTTCAGAGTTGGAAGGGACCTCTAGAGATCATCTAGTCCAACTCCCCTGCTAGAGCAGGATTGCCTAGAGCACATCCCTCAGGGCTGCATCCAGGCGGGTCTTGAAAATCTCCAGAGAAGGGGACTCCACAACCTCCCTGGGCAGCCTGTTCCAGTGCTCTGTCACCCTCACCGTAAAGAAGTTTTTCCGTGTATTTGAACGGAACTTCCTATGTTCTAGCTTGTGCCCATTGCCCCTTGTCCTGTCACTGGGAACCATTGAAAAGAGCCTGGCTAAACCGAACATGAAAAATTTAGGCATGCTTTCCTCCCTGCAGCACTTGGGAAGAGGCACAGGGAGGTGAAATGACTTTCCCAAGGACACTGTGGTAGACCTGGAAGCAGAATCCACTGACCTGAACCACAGCTCAGGGCCTGAACTGAAAAGATTCCCACCTTCTGTTATAAGACAAGAGTTCCATTAGAAGTGCAAATGAAAAAAAATTGCACTTAGGATCTGTAGCTAGAATTAGACATTGATGGCTGTGGGTGCCTGTGAAACTGCGAGCTTGTGACGCTTTTTTATCTGTGTGACCAAAAGGCTGGGATGCATATACTACTTATACACAGAGCCAACGACCACCTTAAGCACTGATATTACATGCCAAGGTTAGCAGGGGTGTATACCCTGCACTGCCCTCCCAGGCACTGCCCTCCCCACGGTGAAGTGGCAGCTGTACCTCCTATCACTTAGGGGTGGGTGGGAGCTTTCATTCATCTTCCACTCTGTAAATATTATAGAGAATGCAACTCTAATTTTGCAAACCAGTAGCAAACCAAATCTCCATTAGCACCACTGACCTCATTCTTTACCTGGAAAAATTCTCTCCAGAGATCAGTAATTTAAGTATATCTATCCTTGATAACCCAGTAGTCCTGAAAATGAAATAGCTTCTCTGATGTAAGCAGCAAGAATCAATAACCATTAAGCACATGAGGACACTTTAATGTATGAAGCATACGGGTATCCAAGTCATGCCATCGGCAGCCCAGTTCATTTTGGTAATATGTAGGCACCAAGGACAGGAAGAGTTGTGGTTCTTGCAGAGCACATTGGATGGTCCAGGTGCTCAAGATGTCATAGCTCTGTAAATGGGACTTCCCAGGGAGAGAAGAGTCAAGTGGAGAATTTCACCCAGTATGTGAGCATAGGCTGCACTGAGGCTTAGCTTTGTGCAACAAAACAAATGAACTAGCTGTGGCTGAAACCATACATTTTTTTCTCCATGTATCAGCACAGCTTTAAATAAGTTACCGGCACTGCCAAAGTGCAATGAAGCTAAGATCTCACCTTTACAGATTCAGCTATGATATTCACCAAGAATCGGGGAGGGCAGGAAAGGAGGGAGTTGTTCCCTAGAAATACCTTCCCCACATGTTTTCCCGGACCCCAGGGTTTCACACAAAGCAGAACAAATCACACCCTTAGCCGTTCTGTTCAGTTCCATACAGCTGCATGCTGCAGGTGGTGCCCTAAAAATATGTTTGTTTAGTTTGCAGCACTGCAGGCTGCAAAGCTGCACTTATGAGTGAAATAGATTCCCCTCCCTCGCATTCTTCTTTCTTCACTCTGAACCCTCTCTCTTTTCAACCTGCTGGAAGAAGATGGTAAGATGTAGAGATAAGGTAGTGGCAATGTGGCTTAGTCTCAAAAGAACCAAACGGGAGGTATTGGTATGGAGCACAGAGTAAAAACTGACAAGCATGATGTGTGGCACTGAGATTTTGGTGGTGTACCACTTCAGAGAGGCAACTGCCACAATAATTGAGTGAAAAATCAGTGTAAGTGTTTAAAAATACATTTCCATAAACATGAAAAAAATCAGACAGCAGCTGAGCAAGAAGTAATGTGCTGACATGGGAATGGCTACAAGACAGGCATAAATGTGCATTATATGGTCATTTTTTATACCTGTGATACAAGGATCGGTTTACGGGTAGGCTCTGCAGAGGCTGTGTCTTCTACCAGCATCACGCAATACCGTAAGTGCTCTGTGTCATGGGAAAAGGAGCGGTTGTGGCTGCTTTGCAGCCCCTATTATCACTGTGGGTTATTCCAGACATGCTTTGCATACATAAGTACTAAATACCCAAATTGGGACAATCCATTTTTTATCAGAGCATTTTCTTGCACACATTAGTTCTCAATTCTTCCCCATTTTGAAGATTTTCTAAACCATGAGCATTCAGCTGGTCAAAGTATAGAGACCACCAAACTGATTTTTCTGTTATTTCTTCTGTGTGAGGTAAACTAGCAATTTTGCCCAGTTGTTTGTTTATCCTGAGCACAATTCCCTCCTCAGGAGAAGCTGGCAAAATACCTGTGCGTCATCACATCTGTCTCTCTTTAGTCTCTAAGGCTGGTATCACACAACGAACACCACCATTCTGCACACTGAGGCATCTCCTAACCTTTGGGATCATTTAACCTTCCAGTTGCTTTAATTACTACTTTGTTTAAGCAGTAGAAGAAATGAAAATTCTCCAAAATTTCACTCTTAAAAACCTAAAATCTGTGTTGACTCGCACAAAATTAGCAGCAGCATTCGTATGGTTCACAATCTGGTGCTGTTTGCTTCTAGGACATGTTGCTCTGGGGAGAGAAGGTGTCTTGGAGACTATGAGTATTCTGCACCTCCTCAGCAGAGTATCTGTCTGTAATCCTTGAAATATTCCACAGCCCACCTTCAGACTTGCTTTTTAGATAGTATAAACCATAGGAGGTTTTATAGCTTTTATCTTAGCTGTAATATTCTTTCCACTACATAATCCGCAGCAAATATCACATCTACGTGAAGCCTAACCTTCTATAGCTGGATTCCTTGTGAACTTACTGGCAAGCTGTACAAAATACACTCAGTGTAATGTTTCCAAAGACTGACATAAGTGGTCCTCAATGAAGCTGAATGTCTTTAACTTTTTATATGTAGGCAGTAGAGAACATCCTTAAAAACATGCTGCAGTGCCACCAGTCCATGAAAAACCCAAGACCAACATTAGCTTGATCATTGTCATGAACATACAGAAATACAAATAGAAAGCAAGTAACCAATTTGTAAGTTGCAATTTATAGTTTTACAGTTAAAGTGCAAGATCCACTTAAGTGCCCATAAAAGAAAATTGAAAGGAAAGATTAACTTCTTTCTACTAACTGGAGATAAATGTGATCTAAGGCTTGGGTTTGTTAAAAGCTAGTTTGCTGAAAATCAAGTTATCTGCTCTTCTAACTTGTATTATATGTCACTGAGCAGTGTCAGGCAATTCCTCTGTTTCTCACCACATTTAATATGATAGTGAATTTATGCTAGCATTTCTACTTGAAAAAGAACCCCATGCCCAGAACTGGAAACGCGAAAATGATGCAAACAGTAGAGTTGCAAGAATCAGGTTTGGAAAATTGACCCATACTTATACTGTGTAGCTCTTTACCTTTCATAATCACATTCACAGTAACATGAATGGAAATATAAACCCAGCTGTAGTCGGTTACAGCTAGCAGATTACCAGTGGTTTGTTATTCTGAACCACTTCCCTGGCTTGCAAAGAATGACCTTATCTAGAAACATGGCTCTGTTTAAGCACAGACACACAAAAAATCTTGTTGCATCATGAACAGAATTGAGCTTGAATTGTATATTCCTTAAGTTTCTTGTTCATCATTCATTACGTACAAAAAAATAAGTCAGAAAAAGAAGCCTGGATATCTCCTTTAGAGGGCTTTAGGGTATGAAAATTCTACAGAGGGATGTGGACAGGCTGGATCAATGGGCCAAGGCCAATGGTATGAGGTTCCACAAGGTCAAGTGCCGGGTCCTGCACCTGGGTCACAACAACCCCATGCAGCGCTACAGGCTTGGGGAAGAGTGGCTGGAGAGCTGCCCAGAGGAAAAGGACCTGGGTGTGTTGGGCAACTGCCGGGTGAAGATAAGCCAGCAGTGTGCCCAGGTGGCCAACAGCATCCTGGACTGTATCAGAAATAGTGTGGCCAACAGGACTAGGGAAGTGATCATCCCCCTGTATTTGGCACTAGTGAGGCTGCACCTCAAACACTGTCTTCAGTTTCCAGCCCCTCACTACAAGACATTGAGGTGCTGCAGCATGTCCAGAGAAGGGCAATGAAGGGTGAGGGGTCTGGAGAACAAGTCCTGTGAGGAGCAGCTGAGGTTGTTTAGCCTGGAGAAAAGGAGACTGAGGGGAGACTTTATCACTCTCTACAACTACCTGAAAGGAGGTTGTAGCAAGGCGGGTGTCACCTGAAAGGAGGCTGTAGCGAGGAGCATGGAGAAGATCTGGGATGGCTCCACTGAAGGGAGGTACCAGGGCTTTCAGGTGAATCAGTCACCAATCTTTTACACGCAGAGCCCACGCAGAGATGTACTGACAAAGAGATATATTGTTCCAAACTCACCTGATACTTGGCCATTTACACCCAGGCTAGGGAATGGACAGATGGAAAAACTGCTCACTTTTTGGGTAGCCGAGGGCCACGTTATATATTACGGACTGTCCAACTGCCTTACACTAACTCCTGGATCTGGCTAACCAGATTTCCTCTCACTTTTACCAGTATGGTCCCTCTTCAGGCAAAGCATTGGAATCTCTTGACCAAAAAATTTATACAGAGGGCACCCTGGCACTGGTCCAAATTTAGATCTATAGTAACGGTTTTATTTGCAGTCATATATATCTCCATCTGGGCATAAACATGTTTATATCACTAGAGCAATTAATAATAAATAGAAATGCAGATTGCCATTCAATGTGATTAATTCAGTGTTATGTCATCTTTTCACCTCGGTCAGAGACAACACAAGGCAAAATTATTAGTACAGGTAAATACATTGAAAAGCCTATCAATTTTCCCCAAAAGAAGACGTTTCCATTCCTTATAAATTTTCTGCAGTGCAACAGTAGATTCTTTTCCTCCTAAAAAGACTTAAGATTTCTGGTTTTGATTTTCATACAACAAACACATTTTTTTCTTTTGGGAAGAATCGTTCCCATTCACCTCAAATGCATATTGACTAATATGGTCAAAACCAAATTGATCAGTTTTGAGTCCTGTGAACTGACCAGTGAATCTATTTTTACTGTTGAAAATTTCTCCTTCATTTTGGCTTTGGCTTTCACAGCAACAGCTGTAACTTCTTATTATGTCACAACTTACATCCTATAGTGTAATTTGAATATAACCTGCTATAAAGGATTTGTGGCATGGTCAAAAGGGAGGTCAGGAAACCAGAGTGCGTCATGTCAAGCAATAAACATACATGTTGGAGCTTCTCGTGTACAGGTGCCTTGAACTAGCTGCAAGACAACACTAACACATAGAGCCAGGGTTTGTAAAGGAATGCCACAGTACTCCACTGTTCTGGTAATGACATTCTGCAAGAAGAAATCTAGAAATGGTGGTGGGAGTGAAGCTATCCGTAAACACTTACTGCAAGGAAGATCTGAAGAGAACTGTGAGCCACTTCTATGTACTGATATTCAAGCAAACACCCCGAGACAGTGATATAACGATGATCCTCTGGTGCCCAGTCTGGGGCTGGGGTTACTGAGGTCACGGTGCAGCCCGGCCCATTCTCCATCCACCAAGAACGATGCATGGAGATATTAAAGGTCAGAATGAGATCTGTTTCCTGCAAAAGAACAAGTGAAGAATTAATGCGCTGGGATGGTACTCTGGTATCAAATGCCTCAGCAAGAGATTTCACAAGATGCATAAAGAAGCAAAGAGCAGCGATAAAACTGCACTGTCACATGAAAGTTGGTGGAGCTTGCCTGCAGCAAGCACAAGTACCTGTATCTTGGCAGGCAGAACTGCTTTGGAGCAGAAGAATAATCCTGCAAGCCAGGATCTGTTCCTAGACATTATGGTATCCTAGACTGTAGCAGTCATTTCTGTTACATTGCCCATTCTCCTGTGGAAACCATAAGAACTGATGGACGTGCACATTTATACAGCAACAGCCCTCTGCTCAGTTCCTGGAAATACGGCCCATATTTTGGTGGTCTGATGTACCAAAATATACAAGAGTCCTTGGGAAGCAAGACTTCATAGACTTTAATATGCATGGGTCATCTGCAAGGAGTTTTGTCTCATGGACTCTGTGAAGCAGACCTGTGGTAGTTCTGCTGAAATATTGGAGAAGTTGTAAAAAAGGATTCTGTACATTTGCTTACAAGAATAGTCTCTTTGTAACACCTCTTTCAGATTTTTAACTTCCTAGGAGTCTGTACGGAAAAAGTTAGTGATGTTGCCTTCTCTAAACACTGCTTCGCTTGTTAAAAAAGAGGGGCAAAGAGGCCTGCAACCTTTAACTGCCATGCAACTAGTGCAATGGAGTAACCAGTCAGCCATGCCTTCCATTAAGATTGCATTTATAAATAGTTCATAAAGGATTAATAAATGATTAATATACATCATAAACAATACAACGGATATGACTTTCATAAATTATACTTGGTTGCACATTACTTGAGGGTGTTATACATAGTTATAACAAAACTATGGACTTGGTGGATTCTGTAAGAGCCTACAGTGTTTACCAACCCTTTATAAATTATTTATAGGTGTAACCTCATTGTAAATTGTGACTATCTAGTCTGTGTGCACATGTGCTCAGTCATGCAAAAAAAATTGCTTTTAAGTAATGTCTTTGCAGAGCCAAACTCTCCACACACCTGACCTACATTTTTTTCAGCCTGTTGATGACATTAATAATTAAGATTCTCATCAAGATTTTAAAATGTAACTATTTAATAAGGTTTACCATGCCAAAAGGAATAAATAGAATGCCATTCAGTAGCAGATATGTTGTGTCCACATTTCCCTCCCTTCAAAAATGGTCGTTTTTTTAATGCCACTTATTTTCCTTTTTTGCAGTAACTCATGTAAAGGTAACTCCATCCAGAGAGGTTTTGGATAATGTCATGACTGATGCATCAATCGATCCGTGATTACACTTAACACTGTAGTGTAGCCGAATGTTTTTTCTTTAAGTTTCAGTTCTTGTCTAAAAGGGCAGATATTTTGTACATTTAAAAAAAAAATCATTTATTACCCTGTACAAGCGGGAAGATTGCGGGAAGGACCATAATATTTTTGTGATGAATAATTACCCTACATTCTCACAACAGCCCAACCCAGTAAATAATAAGCTCTATGAGAAAATGAAAATGAATTTAGTCATGCAACTAACTTCAAGCATTTAAAGGTGATTAAAGGAACCTGTGTATAAACTACGCAAAATTCCCCAAAATAGATATATTTACCTATGGCTATAAGTCTTCACCCCCAACAAACCTCTTCTTTCTTTAGACCCCTCCCCACCAAAGCTGTAGGCACTGGAAAGTGTCTGACAGATGTTTCTTGGAAATGGGCATTTTTACCTTACATCCAAGTCAGAAAACTATTTTTCTTTCTGAAGTCAGGGTTGTTGCCCCTGAGTATAACACCGGCCTCCTCACCTGGTGAAGAATGGGTGTATTTGGAGTAACTCTGCATAAAGTAATAGATTTATTCCTGAATGACTAAAATTGGAATCCATTATGTTATTGTCAGAAGACCTTTAAGCCATTCTAGTTACCATGGAAAATTCTTAACCTCTAGTCTCTTATCAGAGATGCAGCATGAATGAATAGGACTCATTGTCTGGCCCTATTTTATCTATTTTATCATTTGCAATACCTACCTTCACAAGAATCATGATGGACTAAAAATATTTTACAAAGTGCAGACAAGGGATGAAAAATGTATTCCTTGAAAAAGAAAGGGATAAACTGGCTTGCAGGAACTGAGTATTTGTTATGCATCTGCCAGATGCAGTTAAAATGGATCAGGAGGAGCTAAACACAAAGATCAAAACTGGGCTCGCTGGTTGGAACATCATCGCTCTAGAGATGGTTATGTTTGCTCACAAAGGGTGCAGTAATCCAAAACTTCACAGGCTAAAAACACAAGTAAATTTCCAAGTTACACAGGAAATACCACACATTAAAATATTTATAATACATATGTAAATAAAACTTCACAAAGTCCAGCTTTCTTCCATCCCTGAATTTATCCCCAGATGATTTTCTGGAATAATTTTTTATATTTAGAAAATTCCCTTGCCCTCAAATCATCTTTTGGCAGATAAATTGAATGTTGTGATTAGGACAAAATAATCTTGGTTTGTTCGGGAATAGTCTTTCAGTGCTTACTAGTAAAAAATTACAGATCTTTATCAGATCTACAGCCTATTCCTATCTCCAGGTAACCAGTAAAATGCTGTTTTGTTTCCTCTTCTCATACAATAGTCCTGATACCTGTCACAGAAATGCTATATTCCTCTTCATATTAGTAAAAACAAATAAATCCTACTGAAAGCCCTGATTTCAAATCTTAAAGATCTTTGAATAATATGGTTGAGAAGGCTTTCAAGGAGTCTAGCTATTATGTATTGAATCAGTTAAGAAAGAAAGCAAAAGAATAAGTGGAGGTGAAATCTGGTTCTGGTAAGATGAGACATCATCCACGGCTCAGGTCAAACTTGGCTGGAATGAGAATGATAATGAAGCCAGATTGTCACGAGCAAACACCTAAGTTAAAACCTGTAAATTCCTATCTCCAAAATATATGGGATAAGAATAAACGCAGAAGGAGCCTAATCACTACAAAGTCAGCTGCTGCACAGTTAGCTCATCTCAGGTATAAATTGCTTTGAACTTGCCTATAACCTTCAAACCACGTCCCACTGTATGCGACCATATAAGCAGAGCAGTTCCTTAGTAGTGAAGGTCACCCAGCTTACGAAAAAGTTTTACTTCAAAGTGAGAAACTGATAAGGGCCTGAATCTCCTTGAAGAACTGTGTAAGCCAAGGGGGGGATGATGTATCTATCATTAACATCTCCCATACTGAAAACATTTAGAGCTATTTTTGGACAAACTCCACTTGCTATTTACTTTATTCTCTGTTTGAATACAGTTTTAGCGGACATAGACAAAGTCTACACTGGAAGCTGGGGATTTGTTGTACTCTCCAGTGTATTTGCGGTCTGTTTTCTTTCCAACATCTGTGGCTCAAACATTATTCTGGGAAATGCAGAGAAATGGTCTGATAAGCCTTGAAGCTATGAAACCTAACAAGAACTGTTGATACACATTGGGCATGCCGATATGGTGTTGTTCGCAGTCTGTATGTCAAGGAAGATTTCATTATTCTAAATTCAACAAACAGCTGCTTCCTTCATGGACAGAGAAATACATCTGTATGAGCTTTATTGATGATCACTGTGCCGCTTTTGTAAATCCTGCTGGTATTTGTAAAGCCTGTTAATGAAAATTGGTGCGTTAAACTAGATTTCGCTATTCATCAAGGAGGGAAAGAAAACAGAGAAAAATATTTAGTAGGACATCTTTGCTGACATTCTTAAGATGTGCTGGTATTTGTAGTAGTCAGGAGAAGTACGGCTGGATTAGGCAAAGGCTAGAGTTTGGAGGTCTCAGAGACTCAGATCTCAGAGATTAGAAGCTGCGACATCTTCAAATTAAGTTTGTAATTTTATTTCAGCTTAGTCTGTAAAAAATGTTGAGCTCTGATGGTTTTGTGCCTGTGTTTAATATGGTAGATAACAACTTTTGCTGGGGTTAAAAGCATAGTACATAACATTTTTTGGCTGAGGACAGCTGATGACAGAACGCAGCAGCAGCAAGCTTTGTAAGAGTTGCCAGAAATTAATACAACCTTCTTTGCATTAAGAAGCAGCTGGCAGACAGCAGTGCTCAAAATGAAGATAGCTCTGTGTGTATTGTATTTCTACTAGTACATATTAGTAAGTATACTATCTTTATGTGGTAATTACAATATATTACTGTTTCAATGATATTTGTTAGGTGCAGCTTAGAGAAGCTGGTCCCATACACAGTGCCAAGAGAAAAATGAGGCAGCAGTGATTCAGGCTGATTCTCTTTGAAAGTCCAGGAGATCTTGCAGACTCAGGGAAATTAAATTGTACTGACTTCAATGGTTGTGGCTTGCTGTGTCACGGGAAATAAGTTTCTCATATTCTTCTAATTAGGAATTGCTGAAATCTGTGTAACCTGCCAAGCTTCTGTACAAGTTTTGTCAAATACAACCACGTAACCACTTGTTTCATTTTTCAAACTCAAGCTAGCAAGAACAGGCTGCTTGGAGAATGAGCGATCACACAAGCTTTCAGTGATAAAAGATCAGGGTCTGAAAGCATTTGTAGTTCTGGATGCCTTGGATGCACAGAGGCCTCTACAGGCATTATTTTTCTTCTGTTATCGCACTTTTCCACTAAAACTAGCTCCCATCAGGCAGTACCATTTTCTCATGCAAGCAGATCTTTTCCCGTCTAAAGAAAAAACTGCCCTCAGTGAAGGGTCAAAATAGAGCTTAGCAGCTGGGTTTCTCTTTTTTTTTTTCTTTTTATTCTTTTGCTTTTTAATCTACAGTTGAGATACAAGAAATAATTATTGAATAATTGTGCAGGGATCATGGTTATTTAACGTTCCTGATCTTCCTTATCCTGTTGCATCTGAAGTGATTTTTAGCATCTCTGCTTTTTTGTATGTGTGACTCTCATTCATTTGAATATTTTTTTTTAGCAACCTAGAATCCTGGTCTTTAATTTCCTCATACAAAACAACTTTCTACTAGTATAATTCCAAATTTGATTTACAGATGTGTCATTAATCAGTTAAGATTTAACCAGTCTGAATCCACCCAACAGATTTACTTCTGATTTTCACCCATGAAAACCAGCAAAGTCTCACTGTTAGCTTTTCTTAGTGTTCTGTTAAAAATGTCGCAACTGTATCTTAAGTGATTTCCAATGTACTTCCAAAGATTTCAATGGTTTCCTCATAAAGATACTAGCATGAAAGAGATGACTCAGGTGTCCTGATTTTCTTTCCTAAAATGAAGCTAGGGTGTTATATTAATAAAATACTACAAAATAGTCCCCAAAAAGCATAGGTACTACTATACAGTGATTAACATTGTCACTTACTATTCTATGATACACTTTCTATCAATAATCTTATGAAATTGTTAGAGCTGCAATCAATATTATCTTAATTAAGATCTTCATATTTTTCTAGTATTGGAATATGTACATTGACATACCTAACATTTTTTTCTGCTCTGTTTCAACTCATTAAAAAAAAAGATACCTGCTAAACTCCAGAATATTAATTTCATCAGTTCAGCGACATTAACATTTTTCATTAATGTCTTTGTTTAAAAGTTTTCTATCTATACAGTTCTTCCGTTAAAAATATCACAAAAAAAAAATAGAAACTTTTGGTTTGCATGGCAAGGTTTAAATGATTATTGCTATCCCATGAATATTTTTCATATTTAAAAAGAATATTTTTAGACTAAGAATGCTCTGGGCTAAGACCCTTAGAATTTTTGGGGGGCGGAAGAAGAGAACTAAGCCCATCCCAGTAGCCCAACGTCACTTATCATGGGGACTGAGAAGTTGCTATCACAAAAATTTTAATCTGGCTCTTGTACATATTTAGTGAAGATCCTGAGCACTAGAATTTTTGTAATTTCTAGGATTTAACCTTGTGCAATGACAAAGTACACTGAAACAGGCAGCTGACCAGAGGCACTCACATCCCTGAGTAGTAGCTAGCTCTGTGGAATCTTATTTATTTCTCACTGTAGAATAATCAGGGATGCCATTCTGGATTTAAGAAAATTTGTTGAAGGAAATTGAGTTAAATGTAACACCTTGTTTTGAAAAGTTTCTGTTATGACAAATTGCCATTCTCTGAGGAAAACAGCTTGCCTCCAAACTCTGTTAATGTGGGTGCGCAGTGGGAAGTTTTCCAGTCTCAGGTGATCTACGTTGTTCTGTCTCTACCGATGGGCATGGGACGATTACCAGATCTTATTAAAGGCAATAAAAAGTAGCTTCTTTCATTCCAAAAGACAAAGCTATTCTGAAGTTTGGATTAAATCTGAAGGTACAAAGATGCAATTTAAATATTTACTGGTGTACCAGAAGATGATGATCCCACAGATATCTTAGAGGGTAAAGTGTCTGCTTTGGAGTGGAACTGTGCAGCCTGATTTAGGGCAGGGGTACAGAGCTGGAAACAGAGTGGTGGCACGTGGTCTCTTTTCAAACCACACCAAATCTGTGTTCCATGAAACAAACTAGCAAAGAGTACTGTGTCCAGTTCTGGGGTCCCCGGTTCGAGGACGACAGGGAGCTGCTGGAGAGGGTGCAGCAAAGGGCTACCAAGATGATTAGGGGACTCGAACACCTCTCTCATGAAGAAAGACTGAGGGATTTGGGTCTCTTCAGTCTGGAAAAAAGACAGCTGAGGGGGGACCTTATCAACACTTATAAATACATAAAGGGTGGGTGTCAGGAGGATGGGGCCAGGTTCTTTTCAGTGGTGCCTGGGGACAGGACAAGAGGTAATGGGCACAAACTTGAGCATAGGAAGTTCCATCTCAACATGAGGAGGAACTTCTTTACTTTGAGGGTGTCAGAGCTCTGGAACAGGCTGCCCAGAGAGGTGGTGGAGTCTCTGTCTCTGGAGACACTCAAAACCCGCCTGGACGTGTTCCTGTGCAACCTGCTCTAGATGACCCTGCTCTGGCAGGGGGGTAGGACTGGATGATCTCCAGAGGTCTCTTCCAACCCCTACCATCCTGTGATTCTGTTATGACTGTACTAAACTCAGTGTGGCACTGGATCTCTTTCCGAGGTGAAGAGAATGTTCTGAATGGTTCCCACGCCCTGGTTATTTGAGTTTAAAACACATGATCTCACTACTTTCACAATATATCAGTACTAGTTTTTTATGAGTAAGGCATAATGCTTTTAAAGAAGTTTAAGTTCTTTAGCCTCTCAGGACTAATTTATTTTCCCTTCGTTTTAAACAGTAAAGGAGGTATATCTCTTGTCTTGGTTTACTTAGACAAATACACAGATCAATAGAGCTTACAATTTGCAGACACAAATATATATAACCTCTTAATTCTACATAAAACCCTTCTAAGCACAAGGACATCTTATATTTGGATAACATCCAGAAGACTATGCAGAGCTTCCAGTGAGCTGGGAACACAGTTCTGCAGGCTGCAAACAGATAGGTCTAGGCCTTGGGTAAAATAACAGGATGAAATGAATATCCTTAAAATGCTTCCCTTTTCTAGAAGAAATGGTTTAGTGAGTTGCTGAACAACCTCAAGAATACTTTCCTTGATCATCTCTGTCCAAGGCAAAATTTTAGCATGGTCTAACATTTAGTAAGGAAGGATGCAGAAGCATATGGTGTAAACATAAACATCAGTAGGTTTATAGAGTGTATATAGGTGTATCAGTTGTGTATCAGTAGGTATATAGAGTGTTCTTTCAGAAAGAAATTCCAGCTGATGTGATTTGTTCAGTGTCCCTTGGTGTTGGTTACTACCTAGAGTTAGGTGCTGTAAAACAAAGTGCGTGTGTACAGTGACAAACCTTTGTTTTCTGTTTCCTATGACTTTTTATTCTCTTTTAAAAAGTAAATAATTATCTTGTCTATCTTTTTTTGCTTTAAATTACCAAATTCATTCACGACCCTAGGGGGGAGCTCATGTCTACAGTGAAGAAATTTTTTTCTGTTTGAATCAGCCTCTGCTGTCAAATCTAGGAAAATCTACTACCTGCAGCATGTGCAGGAAACAGTAAGTAGACTTGAACAGAGTTCTCAGACCACAGAAACAACGTTTTTATCCCAGAAGTGGTGTTAGGAAACATAACATCATTGTCATGCAGAAGGACTTCATGAAACACCAGGCTGAGGATAAATGCGTGTTGTACATAGTGCTCTATAGTCTAAGCACTTTTAGCCAGCAGTGATTTTATATGCATTAAGGTTACAAAATAATTAAAAAGAAGCCTGGATCAGTCAAGATATTACTAAAAAGCATGTGGAGTCATCTTACTTTGATTCAAATCTAGCCCAGGTGAATATTTTCCGAAGGGTTCACTTCTGTTGGGAGGTTGCAATGAGCTAAAGCATCGATTTAAAATGCATAGCTAGTCCTCACAACCCACTTGCATTCTCAGTGTGAAATAAAATAGCCACATTTAAATGGTTTGAATTCCTCTGCAAGTCAATAGAAAGGACCCAGCTGAAAGAGAGTGCTAAGTGCTCCTGAAGGTCTCTGAAAAGCTGCTTATAGAGCCTAGATAAGATGTTGAGCACGAAGCCAGCCACAGAGTGATGGTGGGGAAGCACAGAGGCAGAAGTGGAAGTGTGGCCCAGCTCCATATAGCCCTTATGCCTTGTTCAAGAAATGGTGCGGAATAACTATCTCTGCATCGACTATTTCAGGCTCTTTCAGTACAACTTACACCGCTATTGATCAGGCTGATAGATGTCATCATCCACAGAATTAGATTCAGATCTGAAGCTGTGCAGCATTCATGTAGCTTGTAAATTTGGGACAGTAAAACAAAAGTCACATCAGCGAAGCCGCACCAATACTCAGCATGATGTGCACAAAGCTCGCATGTAGCAGTCTCGATTGCAATACTGCTGAATGTTTATAGCAAGGGTGCTTCTCGCCATTAGTTTGATACATTTTACTCCTAAATGTGCCTTTTACCAGTTTCAAGGGATTGCATAGCTGCAACGCCACCAGATGACACAGGAAAAACTGTGTCACAGGTTTCAGTGTTCAAGTGTGGCAAGAGCTATACTTACCCCACGGTCTTTGAAAACCACCTTTAGTTCCTGTCTGAAAGGTTGTATGTATTTTTTTAAATGAAAAAGACATTTATCACAGGACCACGTTATATGACTGCACTAAACTTTAGTTCATAAAGAGTTCATTCATGTCCTTGCAGTTGATGACGGTTATTAGAATACCTAAGGCTATATTCAGATTTGATAAATCAAATTCTTTTCACTTTACATGCAGTAATTAATTTAACAGTAGGTGAAATTGCTCTCTCTTTTTGTGGTGTGATATTATGTCACTCAGCATGGACCACAGATTAGTTTTATTAAAACTAATTTGATTATGCATTACTGTCATCTAAGTACAGAAATAATACGATCTAACTTAGCTTGAACACAGAGTGAATTACAGATATTTTGTAAATTGGCTGCTTCCTGCTTTTGAGAATTATTTGAATTATTTGTAAGTACCAAGATGCACATTTTCTCCTGTTCTAGAGCTGATATTTCTTTTTTTCCCTACACTTTGCCTCAGAAATAATTTTGAATAATGAGACTACTCTGGAATTTCAGTTTTAGGTAATTTTAGATTTCAAAATGAAAGAAAAGAATGTGAACAATACTGTTAAAAATGTGTTTCAACATTTTCAGGAGAAAATATTACACTTTTCCAAACTTGACTTACTAGGGCATTTAGGCAGCATTTGCAAATTGGAATGGAAAATGTTAGCACCCCACATAACCACTGTAGGTGATACAGCTTCAAATCTCCTTGATTAAGAAATGCAAAAGCAGCTATTCGCAAATTTATATTCTGACAGTACAAGCCTCATGGAAACAGACTAAAAAGAAACTTTGTCCCCTGCATTAATAAAGAAACTACAATATCAAACAAGCTGATGTTAGCAAACGCTTCAAGCGCGTGTCCTTCCCTCTTGTGAGCTGTTGGAAGACGTGACAATGCCCACCACTTCAGTAAACTGCAGCCTCCTAAGAACAATTCAAAGCCATTTAAAAAGATTCAGTGCATAACTTTGGGTAAATGTATGGTTTTTATTAAGTTTTCAGAAGCACACCCTGAGGAATAATATTATGATGCCACGCTAGGTATTTTTAGCTAGTACGCAGGAAACTAAGTGCCTCATGTACAGCAAAGGAACTGTAGCAATTTAAACCAATTAAGATACTAATCCATAGATGAATAGCCTGTCACTCTTTTACATGTTGACTATGCAGCATGCAATGCTGCTAAAACATAGGGGACTACCTGCATATATAAGAATATATGTGTTCTTATACATAATACAAGAACACCTAATTTATGATGGCGAGATCACCTCAATAAAATGATCCGTTATTTTGCTAGTCTTACACTTAGCACCAGTTCGTACAACATATATATCAGCCTGTATAATATACATAAGAAGTACACAAAGTATTATGCAGAGTCAGTGTGCAGCTTTACAGTTTTGAACTGATGGTACTATTAAGTGGTAACAAGTAATTCTCCACATAGCACATTATTTCTTCCTAAAACTCTTTACATCAGCTTTTGTTTCCTGTGATTTAATTCTCTTCCCTCCTAGATACAAATATTTTCATCTGGTATTTTGTGGAAGATACAGTGGTTAACAAATAAACCATGTTATTTAATGATGTAACAAATGCTGTTTGGTATTGTATTTTCCACTGCAGTCTTGTAAAAGCTTTATTCTCTTTTTAACAGTTAAATAAAATTAATATAAGGAAAAATAATACAGACGGATTCGAATATTTCCTTTTTTAAACAGTCTTTGCCCCTGCTTTTTACTTCAGCTATTAAAGTGCAAATACAGAAGAGATGTTTCATAAAAGACAACACAGAAAACCCTATTAATTGAAGAGTAGGATCTAGTATCTGGCAGGCACTCTTAAAAATTAATTTCTAGATCAGTTATGTATTAATGATAGTTCAGTGACAGTTCACGTTAGGTGCCAACTCCACTGTCACTGAAGGCTTATGTTTGGATGCATTGCTCCATCTTGCAGGGTGCAAAAGGGAGGATTACCTTTCTGTTCAAATTTACAGTGGTTGGTCCCAAGACAGTTTGAATGTGTGGGCTTCCCTGGAGCTCTCCCTGGGACTGAGCACTGACTGGCAGGGGAGCAGCTCTGCAGGAAAGGACCTGGGGTCCTGGTGGCCAAAAACCTTCTGGTGTGCATTAGGAGGAGTGTCACCAGCAGGCCAAGGAAGGTGATCCTTCAGCTCTGCTCAGCACTGGCGAGAGCAACCCTGGAGTCCTGAGTCCAGTTCTGGGGTCCCCAGTACAAAAGAGACGTGGACATACTGGAGCCAGTCCAGCGAAGGCCACCAAGCTCGTTATGGACTGGAGCACAGGGTGTCTGAGGAGAGGCTGAGGGAGCAGGGCCAGTTCAGTGCTAATAGCAGAAGGCCTGAGGGGATCCTACTGCTGCCCGTAACTACCTAATGGGAGGGTCTAGGGAAGGCAGAGCCAGGCTGCTCTCAGAGGTCCACAGGAGAAGGACGAGAGGCAACAAACACAAGCTGGAATACAGTAAACTGACCAGATGTAAGGATTTTTTTTAATTATTTTTTTTTAGCCATGAGAATGGCCAAACACTAGAACAAGTGCCCAGAGGCAAGGTAAAAACTCCATTCCTGGAGATGTTCAAAATTTGACCAAAAAACCCCTTGAACAATGTAATTTAATTGGCCCTCCTTTGAGAAGGCAGTTGCTCAACGTCACCTTCCAACCTAAATCATTTTGTGATTCAATGTGTCTTTCCTTGAAGACTTAGAAAGATTGTTCAGTTGTTCAAAAAACAAAAAAAATCCCAGCCAACCAAGTAAACAAAAAATCCCAATTACAGAATAGATTGTCTTCCTGCAGCATGAATATCAAAATCCTACTATAACATACCGGGGACCACGACAGTAGTAAAAGCAGAGCAACTCAAATCTGACTTGTACAATACTCTGCAGGGAAAACGTGCTTCCAGGAACCAAGAGTAGATACCTAACTTAGGTGCTTTCTGCCTCGATACAACCCAGATGTGTCTCCTTCAGTGAGCTGGAGAAGGAAAAGGTTGCATTGGAGTGGCATAGATATTGGCCCCAAAGATTTTGTAGAGATTTTTAATGGTGCAACGACATTTAGGGTTCTTCTCTATCTTGCTAATGAAATACCACAAATAACCAGGAATAAAACAATGAAAGTGCTCAAAAATGTAGGAAATTTCTTTCAAATTGTTTTCTGTCCCTTGCATTCATTCCATCTGAGTCATATAATGACAGTACTTAGGTTTGCATATTTTATTTGCAAGCATTTCATGCTGGCTAGATAAAATTTCACTTAAGAAAATCTCTTCAGTATCCATCTCTGTATCCAAAGACTCTGCAGTTTCCAGCCAGGATTAAGATGAAACACTAGGAGCAATGATCTCTAATGAGCGTAGCTTGAGAGGAGTAACTAGAACAGAGCTCTATCTCTGTAGACTGAATCAGTGATTGAAAACTTTATTTAAGAAACTGACGGGGAGTAGATTTACCATTCTAACTGTAGTGTCTGTGTCAGTTTCTTAAATTAAGTTTTCAGGAGCTGATTTAGCCCAGGGAAATGCAGAAATCTGGTTGAAGGCTCTCTTGGGGCTGCTTATACTAAATTTTTTGTTTGTGTTTAGCGCTAATGCAGAATTAGAGGAACTCCACTGTCAAGATGTTAGAAGATCGATGCTCTTATTACTTTGAATTGGAAAGCTGGTATACACAATAGAACAGTCACAGGGGGAAGAATGATACAAAGAGCTCTTCTTTGATTTCTTGGTGCTTAAGAATATTACAAGACACTGTCAATTCAAAGAAGTAGAGGCTTGGGGTTTTTTTGGTCAAGGAATAAACATAGTATATCTGGCTTATTAAATATAGAATGGGTAAAAATATTTTCAAGGAAATGTATATCTGCCCAATGGAAAAATATATAAACTTCAATAAATAATCCATTTTTTCAGTATCTATATAAACATTTCACTATGAAGTGCCAGCAATATACCACATGTGCTCTATCTCTCTCTTTGGAGTAAAACTCTCATAAAATACTTGTTAGAGGGATCTTTTATTTACAAGACACATAGCTTTTACATCAAAATCACTGATTTTTTTTTTCTTTCTTGAACAAAAGCATTGGAATTATTAAAATTTCTCTGAATTCCTAGTACTAGAGCAGTTTTCTATAATGTGTGTTAGTGCAATTCTGACTTCAATGGGAGATGAAGTTGCCCAGAACAGGTAGCAGTGGAGCCCAATAAGCTTCCAACTGAAAATAAATGCTTTAATTTAATCTGAAAGAATGATCTATAAAGTATTATTAAATTAAGGCATACATCTCTCAAAAAAAAAAGTAATCAGTCTTAGAAACGAATGACAGAGTTAGGCCTGAAAATATAGATTGCGTAGTTTGGGACTCAAAAGTTAGGAAATGACAAACTTCTTGGTTTTGCCCCAGCGCACCTCAGCACTAAAATATAGTATTAATTACACACTATTTTATCACCTGAACCGAATGCACAGCATCCTGTAAAAGTTCATCATTGAGTTACCCTTACAGATTTTTCAGTCCTATAACATGTGGAGACTTACAGCTTAATCCTAGATAACTTCAGAATTTATTTCATTTTTTGCACTGCCAATAATTTCATTAAATTAATGGGAGTCTCACAGTATGTGATACTGTTTGTTATACTGAACCCAGACATTCAGATAAACACTTTCCAAGATGTACACTGAACCCATTAATCCATACTTCCATATTGATGGTGACATGGGTATCTTTTTCATTCTGAGTATGGTTTTCCTGCTGATATTGGTAAATATACTGTGATTCCTTAGCATATTGACATAAACTTGGTCATATGAGACAAAGTTTAATGTTGTCAAAACCAAGACGTTACATCTCTTTTCTGACCTACCCATAATGCATTCTGCAAAAGCGAAAACAATATCCAGAGAAAAATTTCAATAGTTCATGATCATAATGGGAAGAAGTATCACGTGATGCTATGCTGTGATGTGTTGTGGGTCCAATAGTACTGTATTTTGATTAATTACATGAATGATTGAATAGAGAAAAGACTTATTAAGTGTATACTGAGAGGTTGCAAGTATGTTTGAAGATAGGAGTAGCATTCAAAATAATCTTGAGAAACTTGAGATTTGTCCTGCAAAGTGCTATTCAGCAGGGACTAGGGGAAAGTACGACACTTATGTTGAAATAACTAAATGCACAGACACAGCACGGGTAACAACAGCCTGGGCATTGCTCTCTCACAAGGGACTGGAATGTTATCACAGTTCACAACATGAATAGAAGTCAACACTGTCGTGTGGCTGCAGAAAAACAGTGAACTTTCTGGGTTGTATAAACAGGAGGGCAGTCTGCAGCACTGATACAATTCATGTTGGCTGAGTATTGGCAAGGCTTCTGCTCAAAAGAGTTCAAGAAAAAGAGAGGACTGACTAGAGAGGAGCCAAATGGGAGCAATTAGAATGAGCAGATGTCTGAAAACAAGACCTGTGAAGAAAAATAGAAGCAACTGGGGTTCCTGGCTCAGAACAGAGAGGACAGAGAGTATAACTCGCTTTTCAAAAGAACTGAGTAACCTGTGTCCCTGTCTATAATGGAGAAACATCCTTCAGTGGCCCAGGAACTAGCCTACATTGCAAAGAGATCTTTTTGCAAATTAGATCTTGGGGAAAGAAGTTTCTGAAGCCAAGGGACAGAAAATCACTGGAGGGAATGCCTGGATAGTCTGTGGGATCTATTGTTGCTGGCATTTAAAAACAAGATAGAAAAACTTCTGTCACGTTTTCGTACATTTTTAGGCTGGGGACATGGACTAATTGACCTACTGAGTCATTCAGCAATGTGAATCTATGATTCTAACGACTCAAAGCACAGTTCTGGGAATACATATTTATAAATATGTAACACTTATCACTAGTTATTCCACTGAGATTTGATGTATTTAATATAATAATTGGAAGTATCCAACATGTAAAGCATAAACATAATTGAATTTAAATATAAGACTTTTCCCTGGAGTTTTCTAACAGATATGAGCAATTTTAATGCAAGAAAAGGGAGCTTTCATTTATAGAAGTAATTTTAGGTGAATGACCCTCTATAAAAATTTTCTTCTTTCTTAGGTTCCCAACTTTTGATAGGATGATTCCTAGAGGACTGCACAGTCCATTCTGAGGAACTCTTGAAACAGAGTATGACCTGTAATGGCTAGGATGCAGTTCGCTAGCTTTGGTTGTCTACTTCTGAGCTAGTCACTTATATATTTGGTAGAGCTGAAAAGGCACTTTCAGGATATGAGTCACCTCACCAGGTATAGAAGTCTTTTTCAGTATGATGTGAATCACACCTTAAAATGTCCTTTGTTTGCAAGTCCTTTGGCTTTAGAGCAGATCTAGATACTAATCCAAAGGTAGATATTGGCATTAAATTCAACTCCATATACTTAAGAAATAAAATCAGAAGTATAGATATCCTGGAATACACATAAATCAAATGGAAAATAAGTAATAGTATATATATACATAACTTGTGACCCAACATCATGGTTTCTGCAGTTAGATGTGCTAAGAAGGCACTTAGAATCATAGAATCATAGAATTGCCTATGGGACCTTTCAGATCATCTAGTCCAACCATCAACCTAACTGACAAAAACCATCAGTGATCTAAACTATATCTCTAAGCACTATGTCTACCTGCCTTTTAAATACCTCCAGGGATGGTGCCTCAACTGCCCTGGGCAGCCCGTTCCAATGCTTAATAACCCTTTCAGTGTAAAAATTTTTCCTAATATCCAGTCTAAACCTCCCCTGGCTCAACTTGAAGTCATTTCCTCTTGTCCTATCGCCTGTTACTTGGGAGAAGAGACTGACCCCCACCTCTCTACAACCTCCTTTCAGGTAGTTGTAGAGAGCAATAAGGTCTCCCCTCAGCCTCCTTTTCTCCAGGCTGAACAACCCCAGCTCCCTCCACTGCTCCTTATAGGACTTACTCTCCCGATCCCTCATCAGCTTCAACCAGAAATAGCTAGTATTAGGATAAGTATTGGATAAGTTTGAAATTCCCTCATGCATTAAAAAATTGTTTTAGTTAAATATATAATGTGGAATTTCCTTTGGAAGAATACTGAAATTCTGCTTGAAAATTAAGAAGATTATTTGCTTTGAAACATATGCTTGCAAACAAAGCGCCCCTTGATATCTTCTGTATTTTGCAAAGGTGAGCAAATGTGTAACCAATTTAGTCTATGGTTAGTGTGACAGGTAACCATGTGTGTAAGTTTTGCTTTCTTTGTGTGAACCTGAAAGTAATTTTCCTAGTTTCCATTTTAGGATGATGATTTTCATATCTGTTCAGTCCTAATTTCCTACTGAGTATTATTCCACTCCTTAGCTGCCGTCATACCTGTTGTGATCTTTATCTTCAATAATTCTGGTCTCTACTTAAGGTCCTTTGCTACCAGCTGTAATTATCAGCCAATACTCATGTAACATGCCTATGGATGGATTAGATCCAGTGGTTCTTGATTCTTGCACAGAGTTCATATGCTTTTGAAATATCAGCAGGTAAAGCTCCTTTTTCTAGCTTCAAACTAGATACTAATCATTGGGCTAAAATATAATATGTCCTTCTGATGAAGAGCAGATCAAAGTTTATGATTCCTGTTCTATGTGCAAGAGCCATGTTCTGTTCAATATTGCAACTCTCTAAATCAGTCATTAGTGGCAGTGTTTGCTCAGTAGTCATAAACACTTTTACTGGATCTCTGGATATAATTTTGTGAAATGGAGTTTCTGATATTACCACCGAATGATGAATCAGAGTGAACAATCATACTTGATATTTCCTATTAAAATCAAGTTATTAGAGTTATATTATTCCTCTGATACAGAGCAGACAGTTTTACTAAACATGGAAATAATCTATAACAAGATAGAACTAAATCTTTGATAAAACCCAAATGGAAGATTATAAACTCCTTGATCAGACGAGATGGAAAATCTTATCATTGAGGGGATACTTATTGGATTTATTTTACAGAGTTAGAGCCTCATTTATTTATCAAGCCCTGCACATTGTTTAACCATTCACCCCAAAACTACGGATTGCAGAAATAGGATATAAAAAGGCCTCTGCCTTTTTCTCTGCCCATTGGCAGAAAATGGCAACAAGTGCGTTAAATTGATCCCTTTAAATTGCATAATATAAATGAAAATACTCTTGGTTCTGTCTCAACACCGTTAAGAATAAACATCTTTAGAAGAAACTCTCAGAAATGAACAGATGCAAAGATACGTGCATATAGATATGCATCACTGCCTATATACATGTTTGTGAGTATGTATAGACACACTTACTTCCTCTCTATATGTAAGGAAGGGCAATAAGTGAAATCAGTGCCAAAGGTGCCAGGTGCCAAAGATACTTGTGATGAAGTGTTTTGTAAGGAAACAACTATTTTCCACTGGCCCAGATGACTACCATAATTTAAATGTCTGAATTTCAGATAATTTGTGTTATTTATGTTTTTCTTAGTATTCCTGAAGCTGGAAGAGAGCCTTATCCAAGGTCTACTGATATGAAGGGAAAGTTCGAATTAATGTCAATGTACTTGAATTAAGCTCCATGCATTGCAATATTAAAATCTCCTCCTTGTCCTCCTAAAGGCATACTTTTTGCTGATTTCTTGAAATGAAACCAAAATAAATGACATGTATCCTAACAGATATGTATATGATTATATGTGTCTGAGTACCTGGCTACATATACACCCTCTGTTAATTTAAGGATATTTTGTATATCTCTGTGTGTACGTTGTGTGCTCGTGCTCAATATTCATCTTATAATGCATCATTGATGCTATTCACCAGTGAACACCAACCCTAAAGTCTCTATGACTAGTCTTAATGTGCCCATAGAAGGAAAAGATGAGTACATATTCATTTGCCTTAAATAAAAAATGAACAAAATTTCCTTTGATCAAGAGGATATCTGAAACAATTTCATTCATTGTATCAAGGTTTTTAAAAAATGGATTGAAAAGGATGAACAGTATGTAATCTGTGAAAAGTTTAATCTCTTAATGTGTTACTTACTGTATTATTGTCAGCAAATCATAGTCAAAGCTATCTTTTTTTATCTGATGTCTGAGTTAGAAATCTATTTCAAATTAATCTATCAAGATAATGAATTTTTCCTTAGTTTAGTATGCAGAAAGAGTATAAAGCTTATTGAAAACACTTATTAGCAAACTCCCTGATGTTAATATGTTGTTCAAATCATCACAATTGGATTAGTAAAAAGAAATATGTCTAATTTAATGGGAAATCTCTTTAAAATAGGACTTCTGTTTCTGCTTCGTTCATTTTAGTAACATTTTGAGTATAGGAATACACATCGGCCTGGAAAACTACAGGTCTGGTAAAATAACATTGCAATCTGACCAAGAAGAGGAAGGTAACAGATCCTACTGATACATATCTTGTACATGCAATATGTACACTGAAAACAAAGAGTAGAAGGACGAGTCACCTCTATATAAAAGAACTACAGACAAGAAAATATAACATTGGTGTATAATGTTTGCTTCAACAAATCTGATAAATTCAGAGCAGAATCTTTACCATTCAACCCTCCTTTCAACACCCTTAGCACCATACTGCATAAGCAGTATATATTTTCAGAAGTCTTAGGTACATCTTGTAGATTTCTCTGTAATCAGGAAATTGTATATTAAAAAATAAGTGCATTCTAATTCTATTTGAACTGATCCAGACCCTGAGTTTTCTTGGATAATCATGCTGCAATTGGTCTAATGAATCTTTTAGTTTTATAATCTCTACTGGAATCCCATCTGTCTTCCAGTCATTACGATAATTATGTTACAAACTGACATATGAGTTATTTCAGTGCGGGCTTTGTATGAGGGCTCACACTAACTGAACCACCCAAGGAGTAAAAATTTGTCTTCTGACACTGAAATTCAGTGTGAGTTTGCAGCTTAGATATATGTGCCTTGGTTAGCTTTAATTTAACTAATTTTACATAACAATATTAATGAAGAAGGTGAACAAAATAATTCAGCCACTTGCTTAGAGGCCCTGGATGGGCTTGTGCAGTAAGATGCACATTGCTGGGACTATATGGCTATCAGTATTTAACCTAAATCAAATAAATCTCTCATGGTTCTGACTATATAAAATGCCCTCTCACATCTTCCTTGCACTTAAATTAATAATTCATTTTCTATTTCCTTTCCTCTGGCACGTAGTATAATACTACCCTTTTCCTGGGAGAAAGGATGGCTGAAACAACTTGAATACGTATTTAAGCCCATATGCTTGGTAAGGAGGAAACAAAAAGCCTAACGTCTTGCCATTTCTCTTTCACTCTCCTCCCTTTTTGATCACCGTCCACCAAGGCAGAAGTAGCGGATTTTGAATGGCATAAAATAACTACATCGCAAGACACCTAGTGAACAAAGAGGGGACAAAAAAAACCCAAACAGGTGAGATTTAAGTTAACACTCTGTAGCTTGTGTGAATAGAGGTCTGAGACATATCTTTGCAGGAAATAGTAGGATGCAAACACTACGTGGGAATCCATTATAATGCTTATGTACAATCAGGAATGAATTGCAGCTTCGTAACAAACTTAATTCTGCGGTTTCCAAAAATGAGACACTTCAACTTCCCAAGGATTTTTCCAATGGATGTAGGTTGTGAATAGTCTTACATGCTTACCATATAAATTTCTGCAAACATTTGCTGGACTTTCTTGGTTGTTCGTCAACTATAGGGATAGAAGCTAAACTACAGATATTGTTGCAGAAAAGTACTTGCACATTTTCACATAGGCCAGCTTTTTTTTTTTTTTTTATTTGTTTAAGGGTACTGATTCCAAACTTGCCTCCTCTGGTACATGAAGACCGTAAAGTGCATTGCTATTGTGGCTACTATTTTTAAACATTGTTTGATCCCTCCGGCAGGTTGTTTCTAGTGTTCTTTTATGGGATTTAAACTAGATGTTTCTGGCTTCGAGAGGCTGTGCTCATTTATTTTTTACTCACTAGAAAACGCTCCAAGCTTTTGAGACAGTTTTTTTCATTAGAAACTAATAAATTTGACTTGAATATACACAATGCTAAAAGGCTTCGTTTGCTGTGACTTGACCTAGCTTACGCTGTCATTTAAACCCCTAAGCTTTATTTGTAAAGGCTGTTAATGCCACATCAGTATTCAGTTCAGAACTTCATGTAATAGTTCTTTCTTCAGGCACAATTCTATGAAACACATGAAATTAATCTGAGATAATGTAACTCACAACAGAGATAGTGAAGAATATTCCCTTATTATTGAGCAGTATCCAGAAAACCAGGAGGTGACTAATAAATGGGACAAAATGAATTCTTTTATTTCTGCCCATCCTTTTGCATTTCACAGAGTGTGCACATTCTAGACAGGGTGACACAGCGCAAGAGGGCTGAGCTGGCACGGGTTACTATGACTTCTTTATGCTTTTAGTCAGTACATTTGATCATTCATTCATACAGCAGTAGCGTTTCTTGATGTCATTGTGCTTCTTGAAGCTGCAATGCACTTTGTCCTAATGCTCTTCAGGGGTTGCCTTTCAAGAGGGAAGCTTAATAAAGGATTTTATTTATACTTGCCTTAAAACTTTGATTTTTTTGTGGTTTTGGTTTGTTTTGGTTTTTTACAAATGAAAATTAAAAATGCTCATCTGCATGCACCTGAAAACCTTCAAAAATATCTTAGAACTCAGTCAATTGAATTCAGTCCATTATGTCAAGTCTAATAAAATAAACAGCAAGTAAGGTAGGCATCAGATACACTTGTTTTTTTCCCACTGGATCTGGGCTGGCTGAAGACCTCCTCACTTCCACAATATATCAGAGGTTACTAACTTCTTGGATCTGTCATGCAGTCAAAACCAATTCTGCCAATACCAGTCTTACCAAAGACTGACTAGTTACATTCTTCAAACTTATCTGTCTCTCTTAAACTGAAATAGGTGAAGTACTTCATCAGGATACAATAAACTTTGGCAGATGGTTGGATGATGGAGTATATTTGGGCAGCTAAGACCCATGTGGTATAGTCATGGCCAATGAAGGATGTTTAAGCAAAGCCAGTCAACCTCATACAGTCCTTAAGCTAAATAATAAAAGGATGTGGCCTTGACCAGTATGTGTCTTCTAATTTGTAAAGAAAATAAGTATTTATTGAGTGCTCTGACCAGTTATCAGACAAATACCAGCATCTGTCAATCAGCAGTGACAGCACTTGCCTAGGGGCCTGGCTTGGCTCCTAGGAGATAGCACAATCACCAAATTTATTGGTTGCCTTTTACAGGTAATTACAAGGGTTTTTTGGTGGCTTCTAATGGTCTTTCCTCTTCTAATAGCTCTCCTTTCACCTGTGCTACCTCACTCATGACTGTATGACTTCCCCAAGATATATCTCCGATTACAACTCTTCACCTGCCTGGCATCCTGCTCTGCAACCTGGATGCTAGACCAGCATTGTCACTCTTAGCCCTGCTCTGTTCTTACTTTTGGTTGTCTGCCTTGGATAGTGCATTGAGATTCCCCCCATCGCCTTGAGCTGTCTCTGCCTAATCACTTCACTGGTGTGCTCACTGGTTCTCACTACCCAGGCTGGGACCATCTGATGTCTACATGGTATGATTCAACACTCTAAAAACAAGCGAGGGAACTCACCTTTATGTCTCTTCCACTCCACTAGTCTCTAGAGTAACTGGCAAAACACTCAAAATTGAGACTTCGGATCACAGTTATTCATCTAAGAGTTCTTATTAAATCAGCTGCTTTTCTGATTAAAAAGTACTAATATTTCTTGTTTGTTTCTTGGGATTTATAGGTAATTGCTCATTTGTGCTAACACCTAAATATTCTGTAAATCTTTCCTGAGATTCCCTGGGTTGTTTAACTAAATGATCAAACGCACTTTCATTAGAGCATCTCAGAGAAAGTCTTTAGAGTATTTACATCACTTGTGAAAATGAGACTTTTGTCAGCAGGTCACACAAGTGTTTTTGTGAAATTACCCCATTTTTTTATGGGCCTTCACCTGGTTATACCTATGATGGGCAACTAAGATAGATTTTAATATTTTATTTTAAGAAATGACACCACGTGTTGTTCCGTACAGTATTTTTATCTTGTGTTGGGAATCAGGTCTATTCACCAAATAATTTCTTCCTTTTCAATATTTTTGAAGCTACCCTATCTGAAAATATGGTGTAGAGATGTTCTTGTTGCATTGCTTCCACTCACCACTGTACCCAAAGGAAGAAACCTTTTTTCTGTTGTTTGTCCTTACATGCTTAATGATGACACAACAATCTGGAAAAGCTTCTAAAAGAGAAAACGCATTGGGAATTGAATGCCTCCTCCACATTCCTAATTTTTGGTGAGAAGTCAGCAGACTGGTGCCTGTATAAAGCAGCTCATTTGAATTTCCTGCAGCCTGACTCTATATGCAAACTATGTCGTATTTGCATCTCTCTATTGACATCGCGGCTCCCTGACACGCCTGTTGTTCGGGACAGCACAGAACTATTGGTATTTTCACATTTGCTGTGGAGAAGAGCATGTGACTCTGCAACTTCACCGATTTTAGGTAGTGGTGCTGTGGCTGAATAAATCAAGATATTGTATTTACGTTCACAGTTTCCTGTCGCTGTAGAAGCATATTCTTGTCACATTTTTCTCTGTGGGGAAGTGAGAATTGCAAAGAGAATTGCCCAGGATTTTCATGGCATTTAAATGCCTACATCCGTTTTGATGGGCATTTAAATCCATTGAAAAATCTGGATCTAAGAGACTTTGACTGGTGAAGTTTGTGGCAAGTCATGGATCTGGACCAGAATCCCAGACCCCAGCTTGCTGATTTAAACATTTGATGGGTTTTACTCTCAAACTGGACTTCCTAGGATAATCGCTGATTCTGTAAATATATTTGTTATACTTTACTGCTACCTTCAATAGGATAATTCAAAGATGTCACCACATCCATGAAGAAAATCGCACCCATTGTTTATCAAAAGATAATTAGTCTTTTCGTTTTAAGGGAATAATAAGTGAGACAGTTGCTGGGCTTTCTTTCAGAGTTGCAGGTCATATCTTCTTTTTTTTTTTCCTGCTTCTGTCAATGAAACCATTGAAATGACATGTTGTTTAACAGTCTACCTGCCTACTTATAAACTGTAAAAGCACATATTTCTAAACTAAATGTCATATTCTGCCCAGAGATGCCAGATACAATTCCCAATGACTTCCATTGAGATCTGAACGCACGTAGCTAAAGGGAATATTTGGTTTTAAGAACACACAGATTAAGGATATGTTACAGATCTGGTACTACCAGTATATTCTAGCTAGCTATGACTGACACCGATGAAATTGCTGGAGGTTTCCCTTTCATTGATACTTTCAGGAAGGAGTTTCTGCTTGATCATGTAGAACTGAAGCTGAACAACAAAATTCATTTGTAAATAGAAGGGGAAATGATTTTCAGAGTCTTAAATCTGATCATTTAATATGTATTTAATAATGTATTTAGAAGTCATTTAGGTGCATTTTAATGAATTGAAACTTACATAAGTTTTCGCTGTTGCTTATTTCTTCTGTATTCAGATGGGTTCTGCATTCTCCTAGTTTTGCTCTCATCATCACACTGCACAGATAATAGCATCCTGTTTAATTGCTAATTATTCTTTGTAATTCTGTTTAGACAGTTTAATTATTTTGTTTAGTGATTTAATAACAACATTTGACTCCTTATATTTTCAAAGCACTTTAGAATTAATGAATAGCATGAGGTATATAGTGGTAGTAGCAAAATCATTACAGGTGGAGAAACTGAGACAGGAAAGTGTCTTGATTTTGCCAAATTAGGACCGAAGAGGTATTCTTTTCCAGCTTTGTTTTTGGACCATTAGACGAAATTGTCTCTCTTCCTTATTTTGCTTAATGAAGTTACAAGATTAGAATTTGATTTAGTTAACAGAAGTCTAGAAGTTCCCCTCAGAAGACAAAGACGAGAACAATTCATCTATTTCATATATTAACAATTAATACAAGTGAACAAGGAGTAGATCCAAAATGTATTTTAGGCAATTAGAAGCCTTTTTTTTTCATCAGCCTGATTGGGTTGGGAATTAAACTCCTAATGCAATTTCTATCACCTTTATGGTACTATAAATGAAATGCTTTTAGAAAAGCACATTCTGCACAGGAAATCTTGACTTATTTTTAAATCCTCACCTCTGAGAATGTTGGCGAATACATAAGTACTTAATATTGTACATTTCTAGATTATTGTCACTAATGGCTAGATAGCCATAAGAGTAATTAAATTGCCTTTTGCAGTATTTCTGCTAATGCTAGAGGAATAAACTTTGCTCCAAAGGGGAATATACTGTGAATTTATTCCAACATTTCCAACAAAATATTTTTCTAGGGAAAAGCCCTCCTTAAAAAAAAAAACCCCAAACCACAACCTACTGTACTATCTTTCGTATGTTTGTGAGTTACCCCATTTAAATCTGTCAGACAACATCGCTGCACTTTAAGCTGTCAAATGACTTGAAAAATATATACCATTGCAATATAGATAATTGTTGTAAACTCTTCTGTACTGTATACAGTAGGCTGTTTCTTCAATAGCACTTCACTTATAGTCCAGCAAAAGGAAACTTTGCTACATCAAGACTATTTTATACTCCATGTTGCTTATAAAGTAACAGATGACATCTCAATTTAATATATTATCAATCTGTGGCTACGAGTGTCAGTTGTCAGCCCACAGGCTTCTAGCCCCCAAATTCATCTTCCTCTGAGTAAACCACAGCAACGAATACTTCAAAGGGACACATACTCAGAGCTTATAAAAACTTCCTTCTCTGGTGGTAACATCACAACCATAAGCAACTCCCACCCCTCCTTCCTTCTCCATTGATGGTGCTGAATACCAAATGAGATGTATTTGTGCCTTGTTCTGAGTGTATGAAAACCCTCACTATGGAGGAAATGAGAACAATAATCAATGTTTTACCATTCCAGATCAATTACTAGCTATATTTACAAGACAAATTTAACAATCCTATCAAGATGTAAACTATTAATGTAACCTCCACGGGGCTCACAGTTTTCTCAATTGCATACCACCACAGCAGCCTAAAAATGATTTAGATAACACCAGTGAAAACTTCATGTGAAGCTGTGAAAAAACTCCATAAATAATGCTAAAAAGGAATTCCAAGTTTGAGGGTTTTTGGTTTTTAATCTATCTTGTGTTATTAGATCATTCCTTACAAAGACATGGAGTTTTTTTGATGGAAATACACCTCACAGTGCTTGTTTTGGCATGCATAGATATTGCCAGACATCTGCTGCTGAGTCTGCTAAAAAATCCTTCTGCATTTTTTCATAATTACATGAATTTTCGTGACAAATGTAAAGGAGATGATTAAAAAAAAAAAATCCAGGAAGCTGTTCCTCACCTAGGCACAGTGTTTGCTTACTTCATGCTACTAGCATGCATGCTGATCACCTTGCTGGTTCTAACTCAGCCTATAACGTCACTGTGGAGTCTAGATTTTTGCTGTATGGCAGCTAGGTGTGTCATCAGTTGTATTACACAGGTGAAGCATACGATCTCGGTGTTGCAAGCTTTAGAACTATATTTGCTAAGAGTTGATTGTTTAGCTCTTTTTCAATGTTTCTTTACATTGTATACCTTCCTACCTACCAAAGAAAAACATCTGGCAACCGTGCCCTAAGAATAAAAATTATGATTAGAAATGGAGTCATGCTCTTCACCTCTATATGAAAGGGAATATAAGATCCATTTTTCATAGGTCTTAGACCCTTTTGAGAAGTGATTGAAGCTCTTTAAGGGACAGATTTAAAGAAGTGTTTACAAGGGCTGCACGTAGCCAGGATATGGACAGGAACAAAGGCTTTTCAGTTGATTGATGGAAATATGCATGAGGTCAGCTGGAGCTAACGACATTCCCTCCTGTTTAGTAAAAGTGCCACTGCTTAGGCACCCACAAATGTCAACAGGCCCCTATAAAATAAGGTGAGTAAGGCCATTTGGAAAGCCCACAGTAAGACTGATATTTTAAAGGTTTATAATTGTGTGTTATAATTGCGTGTTGGTCAGTTTGGAACTTTTGATCTGTTGGGGCCAGAAGCCTTGTGCTGGAGTCACCCCACTAATGAGAAATTCTCCCTTTCTCAGACCAAACCTAAGATGAAAAGGCAGATCATCTTTGTGAGAGGAGGGTTTAGCACTAGCAGCAGGCAGAGACCAGATGCAGGTGCTCCGACTACTGTGATCATTTGGGGAACGTTAACGTGCTACTCCTAAGATTAATGCTGCTGCATTCTGTAAGGTGACAGCGTTAGCAAATTACTGACACAAAAGCACGCTTGCATGACAAAACCTGCTGGAATGGTACTTTCTGCACAAACCTCACAGGCAGAACTAGGATGCGAGGTGCAATAAAAAGCTTCATGGCACATTTGTAGACAGAGTGTGATGTAGCAATTATGTTTATGTGATCCAGTGTTCCCTTAGTTCTCATTTTTTTAAATTTTGCTCTTGCCTTGCTCATTTTTTTCCTCAATGCAGTTGAGTGCATTCAGAGAATAAAATGAGCCTTTCTGGTCTATTTGGTAAGAGGTTCAACTTCCCAAACTCTCCTTCTAAATTGAGGGTCCTCTGTACCCAGTTTCCACCAGGGATCATAGTAAAACCGACCTTATCCTCCTCGCTATGAGGTTGAAAGGTATATTGGCACAAGCACGCTAAAAACAGAGATAAATTATTGTGCTCATTAACATACTTTTTGGCTTATTCTTCATAGAACTGAAATTTATTGCTTTTCTATCATACCATTCCTCGAAAAACAAAACAACAGTTACTGAGTCATATTTTTAGCTTTTTTACTGGAGGAGTCTCTGTAATATTCCAGCTACATAACTCATTCAATGACAATACTTTAATAAGGAACAAAACTTTCCTATTATATCAAGCTTAATTATATGCCTATGATAGGGATAAAAGCAAAAAAGCCTGTAGTAATGAAATAATTTAAAAAACCCCATATCATCCATCTGTGAAAAAGGAAATCACACTACCATATAGATTAAGAAGCATCTCTCCTTACTTAGGAGAGATTTGCAGAGATTTAATAGTAGCAATAGAATAAGAACAAAGTTAAGACCATGAGTACTACATAAAATTTTCCAAAGCTTATCTATTGTTACTTAATACTAGGGAGAAAGTATACATGAATGTGTTCAGGGGAAGTTCCGTATTTTCTTGTATAGTTTTACAATCCGCAATGAAGAGACTTTTGCTAGAAGATGTTCATTGTTACTTGGTGAAAGAACACAAAGATGGGTCAAAGTTCATGTTTTCACGCCAAGGGTCCTCCCACAGGCCATTCTGATATACTGTATTTACTGCAGGCTCTGAGCAATTGGAACAAAATTTAAATTTCTGAGTCGTTTAAAGGACAAGCATTCAAACACTTGCTTCACCTTCTGCAGCTACTGCATGCTGTGGGACTGGGGAGTATCTACCCCTGCTTCAAATGGAAATTCCCTGTGAATGGCCCTGGGCTGGGTTGGACATGCTGTTCAACGGTCTCTGTGGCTCCAGACATTCGATGCTGCCATTGCTGTAGAGAACATGCAGTGGATGCCCACTAGTTTGGCAATGAGAAGTGCTTAAGAACATTGAGTGCAAGTTTTGTTGCATATCCAAGGGGCATGGGAAGGCAGGGTCAGTTGCCTGGGACATGTCCTGGGACATCCTCAGGTCAGCCCCATCTCCTGAACAGTCCCAGCCCCGCACAGACCTCCTGTTTGGAGTCGGTCACATGCTGAAAAGCTTTGAGGGTTCATAGCGAAAGTTATGTTAAGAGACAAGATAGGCTACAGACATTGCATAAAGTGAAAACAACTTCAGAAGTTCCTCAAATCATCATATTGGGCTTCTATGTGAAATGATCCCATCCTCAGAGACAACTCTTATGACGTTAATGAGAGTCACAAGAGTAAAAATTTATGAAAGATTTGGAAATAATGGGGAAAAGATCATGACCAGTGATTACTGTCTTTTATGTTTTTAAATGAATTAGCAAGACAACCATTGTTTAGCACAGAGCACGCCAATGTCAATTTACTTGTTCCTTTGTAGAACTCATACTGTACATACTTTCATATTTCCATGGGCAGCTATGTACTCTCTTATACCCTGAACATAAGAATTTAAATCTATGCAGAGAGAACAAAACTCTGCCAGCAAGGAAACAGTCAATGCTCTAATGTAGCGTGCTTTAAGTACGTGGAATTACATCATATGTTTTTCATCAGCCAAAATATACATGATTTTTGCTGCATTTTGGCTGTTGATCTGCCTCGTAGGGCCAAATAAACAAAAATTGTCCCGCAAGATTCGTAACTTGAAAACGTGTTGCACACTGTTGATTGCATCCAAGGAAATGGCTAGAGTTTGATCTTATTTACTTGGTAGACAAAGCATTTAGAAAACAATTATTTTCAAATCAATTTAATAAACTTTTTGAGTTAAGCAAAAAGTAACAAAGAATCCAAAATTTTTGTGGGTTTTTTTTTATATCTCAAAACGGAGTATTATTTTCTATATCCCAGATACCATGGATCTACATGAAGTACACCAACATATGAATAAGAGACACTAATAGAGAGCCTACACCAAAACGAGTGGCAGTTATTCATAACATCAGAACTGCCTGAAACAATGTTGCACCACAAAATTATAAAACACTTTTTACAGCTTCAGCTTTTCAAAATTATTTAGGCTGAATTTTGTGAATATAATCGGCTGCTAAATTAATCTGAATGCAATGTTAACATTTTTCATTATAGGGATAAAATTCCTTGAAATAACTAAAATATCATCTGATACTTAAAAATTTTCAGAATTAAAATTCATTCTGTATCTGTGTTTGTTTTTCTATTTCTGGGGCTCCTTTATTCCACCCAGGAACAAAAATAAACCACACCATTTTATCATTTGACCTCAGAGAAATCCAGAAGTGATGTTATTAGGTAGGCTTCAGTGACACTAAAAATAATGAATTGGACTTGATCTTCTCAGCAACTCATTAGAGCATTTGCTCCATATTTCATTTGTATGTTTCTTCAAATATAATAGTCATATTCTATACCCCAGATGACTTTGCCCCATGCAGAACTTAAAGAATGAACCACATAAATTTCAATGGCACCGCGTGCTCAGCTTAGTGAATAATATGGATTTTTCAGAAAGGTCTTAATACTACCCTGCACAGAATTGATTTGAAGCCCAGTAGGAATATATATTCTAGACACATGGTTTGGTATTGTCTTTTTATCATTTTGGAGGTGCTTGTTTCTGCATGAGTCTGGGAAATATGTGCCAATCTGCAAAGCCTAGATATCTGCAAAGGCAACTCTCTGATGCAAACGGTTTACCAAAGACCACTTTAATTTCTTAGAAAAGTAAAGGATTAGAGAATAATAACATGCTGCAAAGGGAATTCAAAGAGTTAACCATTATATGCAAATTCAGACATTCACTGTGAATGAAAATCTACAAAGCACTATAAAGGCAGCAAATCATTTCATACTAGCCCCAGAGACTTGGTGAGAATGTCCTGGTGTTTTAACAGCTTTTTTCTTCTCTCTGTAACATGTTCTATAACATTATGAAATCTGTGTCTTGCATTTCAGCACAAAGACTAAAAAGATGTTTTTATTTTCTAAAATTGGGAGCTTTGCTTTTCTGTGTTTCTGCTAAGTCCTCCGTTTACAGGTTTCATCCAGCTTCATGAAGTTTTTAAGACTCATGATATAGACAGACTCTGTGTTTGACCTAAAACAAAGCAAAACCACTTGCCTCTGATACCAGCTATGGAGCTGAAACACGGCTGTGGGTGCTTTTATGACCATTTTGTTCCACCTTTCTCTGTGCTCAGTATAAGTCTCTCGAATTGCTGTCACAAATTCAGCCTCTCCGCTGTCGCTAAGCAATACCATTTCATTCAACATAGAGCCTTATACTGATCTCATCACGGTAATCTCTGGCTGTTCTCCAGCAGTGACTGAAACAACATGACTCATATCTGTGATATGCAGTTTGTTTCCTTTCCTATTCTTTTGAGGGAAAAAGGCTGGCTGCAAAGTAAGTTTTTGTTCTCTATTTATGCATATAAATCATTTTAATTGCATATTCTGTGACGTGCTGTGTATTTACTGGTTTTAGGATGCCTGACTGCAGTGTAATACTGCTTTGAATCTGGCATTTACAATAAGCTGTGTGCCTTTTTCCAAGGGAAAACATTCATGCTTTTACACATTTTGAGATGATGTGCAATCTTTTTTCCTAGCTGCTGCTCTATGCATTGATGAAAATCCTGCTCCACTAATTACTTAGAGTAACTCTGTTAAAACCAGCCCTTAAAAAATGTTACGGCCAAATAGGACAAAGCAGAAGGCTTTGCCTAGTTTTATAGCAGATGCAGAAACCTGCCTCCCTGCTCTGACTCACTGTCAGCAGTTCCAAAATTGCAGGCGGATACTTTTTAAAGCACATTTGAACTTATACACGCTATCTATGATATTCTAGTGGTTTCCCTGGGACTGATGGTTTTGCTCAAAACTTGGGAAGTTTTGCAATAATTTAGGCCAGTACTGAACACATTCAAAATGGAGTATGTTACTGAGCTGTTTAGAAGAGTTCATTATGCTTTGTGAAGATGTTGTAATATTGCCTCTGCCCACATACAGTACGCTTTTCAAAGAAAAAACCTTTTGGAAAATTACAGGGAGATGGTGTGAACTTGTTTCAAGAAGCAAGTTCAAGTCTCTGCTTTGAGGACTGAGTCTCCTGGGGCCTTTTGCATCTCAAAATATGTGTTTATTGCAATGAAATAGAGGGAGAAACCTCAGAAATGGAGATGTCCCACTGCTTCCAAATATAAGTCTCTAGTCACTACATGTCTCTTCTGTTACCTGCGCAAAGACGGCCACAAACTCAATTGAGGGCTGATTTCATATTTCAAAAACACTTTTTTTTTTTTTTTTGGAGTATTGAATTGGTATGAGGAGTAGAGTGCCTCATTCTACCTTGGGTGTGAAGTTGGCCACAGATCAGAAATAACTCAACTAAAGCCAAGTATGTCTTTCCATATACTGCAATACTTTGTCAAGTCCCCAAAGGCAAGATCTTGAGGGATTTAAAGTGTGAAGGTGAGCAGGATTTTTAAGAGAGCTCTTTGCCTTCCTATTCTAGGACTGTAGCTGTTGTGCTTAAGCTGTGAACAAAACAATTGTATAATTTTAGTTCAATTTGCACAATCACTGTGCTCACTCATTTTAGTTATCATGGGGTCCTGAGACAAAGCTTATGCCAATGCTGTTCTGGCGTAGAGAGTTTTGGGCTTTTGAAAGTGATTCAGGGGTCAGCAACATTGCTGAGCATCTGAGTCAAGAGACAAATGATCTTGGGCTTGGGCTTTTTGTTTCTTATTTTGTTTTCCTAGTATCTTCTCCTCAGAGGACAACAGAACAAAGCCCAGGATTCAGCCATGAAGAACATTTTGGTCCCTTTTGTCATACGACTTTGTAAGTCTTCACAAAACTATATCAATTTCTTAAGTGTCACCAGAGTTGTTAGTATAACTGCATAGTCTGTGTGAAAAATAGCTCTATGCCTAATTTTTGTTGTTGGTATTTTTTGGTTAGAGAAAAGAAAGGCTAGGGTCAGAGGCACTGGAAAATGGCTGCAGGGCAACAAAAGAACATCCAGAACTGAATATCTCCTATTCCTCTCGATCTACGGAAAGAAACTTCAGCCGTTTGGTACTCTCTGCCCCTGAAGGAGCGCTGTGGGCACTCCCTCCAACATCCCAACCTGGAACCAACCCCAGCAGGGCACACATCTGGATGCTCTCAACTTTTTGTGACAGTCAAAAGAAACTTATATAAGGACTTTTTGTTAATCTTTACCTAGCCATTTGATCTTCAAAAAGAAACGCACTCTCAGTTAAGAATTAGCAGGTTTATTACTTGAAAGGACCTTCTTGAAAGGGCTCCCTTTTTCTTCCCTGGCTAAGTAGAGAAAATTTGCCAAGGGATAATGGAGTGACAGCCTCAGATCTTCCACAGGAGAGTTTGTACAATTTCTTGGTTTTTTTTTTTTTTCGTAAGACACAGAAGCAGTGTTCGCTGTCTGACTACAAAATAGTAGTCGACAGGAGCTCCTATAAAAACGTGAAGAGAGTTGGAGGTATAGATCTGTAATCTATTATTCCTGGAAAAGCTAGACTAGCATGCAAACAGGAATTCTGACTCGCAACTCTCTGTTGCCCCGGGCCACAAGGAAGGGATCTGCTGATCCTAAGCCTCTATGCTTCTGGGACATGTGCCCGGGAGGGCTGTGGTGGACTCAGTGCAGTTGGCACACTGTAAGACCAGAGCAGGAGCAAGGTGCCTGGATCACCCACAGGGGATCTGCGGCAAATCCTGGCAGCACCCACTGAACAAGTGGACCAGGAAATTTTAAGATTCCACTAATTTGGCCAAATCTGACTTTTCAATGGAGAAGAGATGCCTATCTTCAACACCAGTCCTCACTTCTCTTGCCAAAATGCTGTTCTAAAGTATGAATAGTCCACAATGCATCAGACAAATACCTGGGAATTCGTTTTGGTTAAACTACCATCTGCTCTCATTCTTTGAAGTACCTGAACCTCTGCTGAAATTTGACACTTATCTCCCCAAAAGAAAAAGAAAAGCCTAAAGCTGAGAGCAAATATGGAAAATTTCAGCATGAAAAGTTAACCTAAGGCAAAGTAATAAGCTGCTGAAAAATGGGATTTCTTAGTGGAATGTATTAGGCGGCTTCATATAGAAATTTCTAACACTATCCAGTGCCAGAGAAAGTCACTTTCATTTACTTTCAGTAGCTTATTAATGATACAGATTTTATGTTAGAATTTCCTGCTGAGGTGGCAGTATGGAAAGACAACACTTTAATTACACAACCTGTGCTACAACTAAAGAATACAACTTTTAATCAAATGTTGACAGTTTGATAACAAAATACCATAGCGCACTAATTCTTGACAGGTGGTAACCAATGGGCCAAAATATTAGCTGTTTCACACAGTTCCCCACTGAACTACTGTTTATAGAAGTTGCTGTGACCTCAGTGCAGAAATACCAGTTATCCGAGCTTCTCATCAGAAATGTGAATTGGAGCATGTTTCAGGATCTGTTTTTGAGTAAGGGTTTATAAAAAGGCTTTTAAATTAAAAAGTGGGATTTTTCTGCATATCTTTCTGAAACTTTTGTTTGGGAAGAAGGCTAGGAAGCTTGAAGTTAGGTGTTTTGCAACAGAGAAGGAATGACTGCTTGACAGGTTTAAAAAGTCACGCTTGACAGAGTAGTTATAGCTGTTTGATAGTAAGACTTAAATGTTCTGCTTTATTGGATGACAGGAAGAACTGAAAGACTATCAAAATAAAACTTTTTTATATATACTCTTTTTCTTTTTTTTTCCTACTTAATAATCCAAGGTCAAACATCCATTTTAATCAAAAAACCTCTGAACTTTTCTGCTGGGTCAGGGAAAACAGAACAAATTTGGTATGCTTTTCAATGCATTTGTCAGTCTACATACAGAAAGTACATTACACAGTTGTGCTAGCAAAGGCAAAGCTTTTCCTTGATTATCTAGGGAAATTGCCTTTGGACAGAAGCCATGCTTTTGAATGGGAATTTTAGACTGTAAAATAACCAGGGACATGTATTTCAATAATATCTCAAAGCTTGCTCTCACATTTGCATTTATTAAAGCATTTGGGGACAATATAAAGTTATCTCAAATTCTGGTTTTTTTTTTGGTTTGATATTTCTACACATTCAATAAACTCGTAAAGCAGATTTCCACCCACTTTTGTCAACGTGTCCAATTCTTTGTAGGAGCTCTTTTTTTTTCTTCATATGTTAATGGAGAGCTCAGTCTTGATCAGCCTGACAAATGGACAAAATGACTTTAATTTCTTTCAAAAGGAAGCATTGTTCAGGATGAAGTAAGGACATTAAACTCAGTTTATTGACAATTACATGTTACTCCTCAAGAAAGTTTTCATACTTTAAAGCTTTTGCTGCAGTCCTCCCATATCAATCAATAAATACGGCATGTTGGCATGTTTCTTGAATTGCAGTTTAAGGCTTCAAAAGAAGAGTTAATTTTAGCATATTTTAGTATCTTTCATATTGTATTGATATTACTTTTAGTATAGTTATTGTACCTATATATCTCAAATCTAATTTTTGTTTGTCCTTCAGTACCAATCACTAATTCACACTGAGGGGAAGAAAATTTACCATGAGGCTATATTTAGAAATATAAATTTCATCTCCACTTTTTGTCAGCTATATGGGGAGGTTTTTGTCAATGATAATATTTCTACCTTAGTGCTTATTCCTATATATTGATTATAAAGCTACATTTACATATTCAGGGACTATTGATTGTACATAAAAAGGTTGTTCATTTGATTTTAAAATTATCTTTAAAATGAACAGAGAAAATAGATTATTTTTTAAATTTGAAAAATAACTTTAAAAGCACAGTCTTTCAAGCCCACCCCCGATGTTGTTTCTGAGGTTTATTATCAAAACCTCTGTGGTTCCATTTTTTTCTCCTTTTATTTTCCCAGTCACTTTGCAGTAGGGGAGAAATATTCCCCTTTGCAGCTCCCATTATTCTTTATCTATGCGACAAATAAAGCCCTAATCCAGGAAATCCTTTTTTCCTATTGGGTTCAAAATATCAGCATGTCCTCCCTTGAATCTAGGGCAAATTTTGTATACCTTTATATACTGAAATGTACATAACCATTAGAATACATTTTATTGCAAAACTGCATCCTTAAGTGTCTGGTACAATTAAATAATTAAAATAAAATCTCTCATGAGGAGTAACTTGATCTATACAGAAAAAAAAATTAAGATTAAATCCTAGGTAACAGTATTAAGGATTTATTTCAATGGTTTAAGCACGGTGCCTGAAGTCCCAGCAGATTCTACTTTCACCATCCTTTTAGAATAAAACCAATGAATTCTAGGTGTAATTATGTACTGATTCCATAAGTCTTCCCTTCAGCAAGATTTATAAGTAGCTTGTTAGTCCTCCTACAGCTTAAGAGAAATGACCTTTTAAAAGTCAAGGTATCCTTTCTCATGACAGGATCAGATTCATCATAGAATCATAGAATCATAGGGTTGGAAGGGACCTCTGGAGATCATCTAGTCCAACCCCCCTGCCAGAGCAGGGTCACCTAGAGCAGGTTGCACAGGAAGGCATCCAGGCGGGTTTTGAACGTCTCCAGAGTTGGAGACTCCACCACCTCTCTGGGCAGCCCGTTCCAGCGCTCTGACACCCTCAAAGTAAAGAAGTTCCTCCTCATGTTTAGGTGGAACTTCCTATGCTCACGTTTGTGCCCATTACCTCTTGTCCTGTCCCCAGGCACCACTGAAAAGAGCCTGGCCCCATCCTCCTGACACCCACCCTTTAAGTATTTATAAGTGTTGATAAGGTCCCCCCTCAACCGTCTTTTTTCCAGACTGAAGAGACCCAAATCCCTCAGCCTTTCTTCATAAGAGAGGTGTTCCAGTCCCCTAATCATCTTGGTAGCCCTTTGCTGCACCCTCTTCAGCAGTTCCCTGTCCTTCTTGAGCCGGGGAGCCCAGAGCTGGACACAGCACTCCAGGTGCGGCCTCACCAAGGCAGAGGAGAGGGGATGACCTCCCTCGACCTGCTGGCCACTCTTTTTGATGCACCCCAGGATGCCATTGGCCTTCTTGGCCACAAGGGCACATTGCTGGCTCATGGTCATCCTGTTGTCCACCAGGACTCCCAGGTCTCTTTCCACCGAGCTGCTCTCCAGCAGGTCAGCCCCCAACCTGTACTGGTGCATGGGGTTATTCCTCCCCAGGTGCAGCACCCTACGCTTGCCCTTATTGAATTTCATAAGGTTCCTCTTTGCCCAACTCTCCAACCTGTCCAGGTCTCTCTGTATGGCGGCACAGCCTTCTGGTGTGTCAGCCACCCCTCCCAGCTTTGTGTCATCAGTGAACTTGCTGAGGCTGCACTCTATCCCTTCATCCAGGTCATTGATGAATATATTGGACAGGACTGGACCCAGTACTGACCTGTGGGGAACACCACTCATCACTGACCTCCAACTAGACTCTGTGCCCCTAATCACTACCCTCTGAGCTCTGTCTTTCAACCAGTTATCTACTGACCTTACTGTCCATTCATCAAGCCCACTCTTCCTAAGCTTCCCTATGAGGATGCTGTGGGAGACCATGTCGAATGACTTGCTTAAGTCAAGGTAGACCACATCTACCGCCCTCCCCTCATCTATCCATCTAGTCATGCCGTCATAGAAGGCTATCAGATTAGTCAGACATGATTTCCCCTTGGTGAATCCATGTTGAGTACTTCTGATAGCTTTCTTTTCCTCCACATGCCTTGAGATGACGCCCAGAACGAGCTGTTCCATCATCTTTCCAGGGATGGAGGTGAGGCTGACGGGCCTGTAGTTCCCCGGCTCCTCCTTCTTGCCCTTTTTGAAGACTGGAGTGACACTGGCTTCCTCCAGTCCTCAGGCACCTCGCCTGTTCTCCAGGACCTTTCAAAGATGATGGAGAGCGGCCCAGCAATGACTTCCACCAGCTCCCTCAGCACTCTCGGGTGCATCCCATCGGGGCCCATGGACTTGTGAATATCTAATTGATCCCTCGCTCGATCCTCCTCAACCCAAGGGAAGTCGTCTTCTTTCCCCGTTACTTCCCTCAATGCCTGGGACTCCTGAGGGCTGGGCAGAGCCGTAAAGACTGAAGAAAAGAAGGCATTCAGTGACTCCGCCTTCTCCGCATCCTCCGTCACCATGGCTCCTGTTTCATTCAACAGTGGGCCCACAACTTCTCTGGTCTTCCTTTTGCTTCCAATATACTTGTAGAAGCCCCTCCTGTTGAGCTTGACATCCCTGGCCAGGTTTAATTTCAGGGTGGCCTTGGCTTTCCTTGTTTCATCCCTGCACGCTCTGGCAGCATTCTTGCAATCCTCCCAAGGGGTCAGTCCCTTCTTCCACTTATTGTAGACTTCCTTCTTCCGCTTGTGCTTTTTCAGAAGCTCCCTGCTCAACCATGCAGGTCTCCTGCGTCCCTTGGCCGATTTCTTTCTCTTAGGGATGCACCGATCCTGGGCTTGGAAGAAGTGGTCTTTGACTATCAACCAGCTTTCTTGAGCTCCTTTGCCTTCCAGACATTTATGACAGTAAAAAAATTACTACATTACTTTGTTTATTGGTCTTGTGGTCAATTACAATTTTGCTTGTTAATATGATAGGATTACTTTTTAGAGTCAAATTATTAAAGAGTTTGAGAATATGTTTATGAGAATAATATAATCTATGAAAGAAAGTATAGTGCATATCACATCTGCTATCCCAAGCAGACATTCACGCCACTAGATTTTTGTTTACAAATGTGTAAATGTTTCACCTAAAGATCAAAAGGAACTGTATCGCAGGAGAAAAGAGGATTAGCTGCATCAGAAAAACAATACTAATTTGTTAGCGATTTTGCTAAAATGTCAAACTCAAGGAAACCTCTGGCAACGTTCTCCACCATCTTTAACTACTGCAGATGACCGGTGGTGACTCCCACAGAAATGGCGAAGATCAAGACCATAAATGAGGACCTGACATTCCTTAAGCTTGAATTCTGTTATAAAAACTATTATGTTATATAAAAAAGGTTCTATTCAGAGGCTCAGATAAGCAAGGTAGTTAGGACTCCAACAAACCTCAGCCTCAGCTGTACTCTAATGCTTTTCAACGGCAAAAGTTAGGAATAAGCCTAAACATCCTGCTGAATTAGTGTCCAAAAAATGAGAAGAATGACATTTCCCCATTTTTTTGGGTTTTGGTGCTTTTTTCCAAAACACATTGATATCTCCTTTCCCGTGTGATATTAATGTTTCTGAAATTGCAGAAAAAACCCAAAGCAACAAGTTGGAAGAAGAGGAAATAAAGGCTGCATGGGGACTACATAATTTTCACATTTTAAATTTTCCTTGTACTTACAGAGTTTGTTGATAAGGTTTTCTTAAAGGATTTACATATATCAGAAGTCAATCCATCTGAAATTCTCTCCTTTTCTTCTTTTTTTTCTAAACTTAAGTGATCAAACTCTGTTCAATATGCTTGAAATGAATCAGTTTTTTACAAATCCTCACATCATGTTGTATCCAATGTACAGAAAAAGTAGGTACAATTAATATGCTTTTGTAAGAAAAAAAATAGAAGCCAAGAGGCACACAGAACATTACTTAACATAATGGCAAAGTATTTAATAAGAATTCTATCTACTGGTGCAAAATAAAATATTTCTCTTAGCTTCACAAGACCTGTTGGATGGTGAACAGTGCTTTTGTCAAGAAAGGAAATGTTTTTCCAGTGGTTGCACAAACAGAATAAACCAGAAAAAGAACATTATTTTATATAAATGATCAATCTCTTCATGGTCCTTGAGGCTCATTTCAGAACAGATTCCTGCAGGGCTACACCAGGGAGTCTGTGATGCATGTAATAGAATCAAAGAGCTCCGATACAATTCCAGACTGGTAGGATCTCTGTTTATCTCCAAACTCACTTTTTCTAAAATCAGGTCTAGATTTAATGACCTCGGTAATTTACAAAAGACCATCAAGCTGATCTTTGAAAACAGATTTTACCAATAGCTCTATCTGGTAGATAATATAGGTGGTATTTTTCTTTAGGAAACTACTGGAAATGACAAAACTATATTACATATTAAGTTTCTTAACATATAAGCAGATTTGACTATTCCTACTCGAATATTTTTCCACAACTTTAAAGTGCAGGAGGCAGTTGCAAAACACTCTGAAAGAAAACACCCTGAATTGCATTAAATTACCTTGAGCTGTAATAAAAAAGCTTTTTCTGGATATCTCAGTGGAAGCTAAGTAGTGCTATGTAGCTCCACAGTTGAATGTAGAAACACCTAATAGGTTTCCCTAAGGAGACAGTTCAGCTCCACTCCACTGCTCGTTCTTATCCTTTCCCACACAGACACCTTCCGTATTCACAGAAACTTTGCAGTACATGAGTACACGCAGATGCTCACAACCATAAAAGACAAAATCCTTTATAAAGGGAGACCCATACTACCTTATCTCATTTTCTTCTAGCTGCTGCCCAATATCCCAACAAAAATTAATACTTTCTGGAAATTAATAACAATGCCTCTCTTTGTTCTAAAATTAACTCGTTTTAACCTTAGCCTTGGAGTGATAGCACAGCAAATATTGAAACATTTGAATTGTGCAAGCTATATGATACTGTAAAAAATAAAAGGCACTGTTCTTCTGACCCACGTACATGCAGACATGGCAGACTTTCAAGTATGTGGAGAAGAAATCACATGAACAGGTTCTTGGTGAAGAACAGACAGAAAAATATATCAACTACCAATAGAAAAAAGAACATCATCCCATGCTGCTAATAGCATACCTACCCCTTCATCTGTAATTTTCACCATCACCAATTCTTACCATTTGGCTGATTTATTAAAGCAGCAAGAAGTCAGTAATAATAATAAAAAAGGAATTTCATAATGAAAAATAACCTTTTTATCCTCAGTTATTTTTCATTTCATTCAAACATGCCATTTTTCTGCACTTGCTTAGAAACAAATTTGGACTTTCAGAGCAAATTACAGGAAGGATTGTATAATGTGCTTCATGTTCTCACTCCCTTTTTGCCCCTGGAAAGCAGGTGAGGAAAAGGAGTGCAATGAAGAAGACTGAAAACCTTTGGGGATTTGATTTCACATGTGCATCCAAAACCAACATTTTTTTTTCCCCAGACATCATTTGAGAAAAGTCTGTTTGAAATTTAAAACTATCCACTAACCTAGGATATTTATAGCAGTTCATGTATTCACCTGCACTTCCAAGACAAATGATACAAACAGAATTTAGTCTTATCAACACACTGTAATTAATGACAGAGCTTGACTTTTTCCTACAGATGTTGCCAGATGATGCAGGCTGTGCAGCAGGACAAACAGCAGGATAAAGGCTCACTTAATTATTCCGATAGTTGCCCAACAGGGTGTGGGACATGTCTGAGGGAAAATTCCAGAGCAATGCAGTAAGGCAGAGTTGGTGTCAGAGGTTGACAACAGATAAAAAAATAACCTAGCACATATCATTGTTATTATTTTGTTTCATTGCTGGGAGGAGATTATCTACAAAGTTGAGCAGAGAAATTACTATTATATATCCCCATTTTAAGATCATTGGTCAAAAGAAATAAAATATACACACTTAAAAAAATTTGTCTGGACTCCCTCTCTCAGTCTGCCCAAGGATTTCCCTCAAAACCAGGCAAAGAGAAGCAGCTTGTTAGAAAAGTTGTGGCTGAGAGACTAATTTATAAGTTTTTTAAGGATGATCACTGATCACCCCATTTAAAGACTGTAAAAATGATCAGCTAACAAGACCCTGAGCTTTTCTTGCTGGCCTTCAGCAGCAAAATTTCAAACCCACAGGAAATTCATGTCTGCAAATTAGAATAGAATAGAATAGAATAGAATAGAATAGAATAGAATAGAATAGTTCAGTTGGAAGGGACCTAAAATTATCATCTAGTCCAACTGCCTGTCCAATTCAGGGCTGACCAAAAGCTAAAGCATGCTATTAAGGGCATTTTGCAAATGCCTCTTAAACACTGACAAGCTTGGGGAATCGACCAGCTCTCTAGGAAGCCTGTTCCAATGTTTGACCACTCTCTCAGTAAAGAAATGCTTCCTAATGTCCAGTCTAAATGCGCCCCCCTCTTCCCCCCCGGGGGAACCACTCTTGCTTTGAAATATTCTTGCACCTACTGCAGTGAAATGTACCGGCTTGCATCTATCATCTTGAGGCACTCCGTGACTAAGGATAGCTTCATACTAGATACGAGTAATTTTATGTGCAGAGGTTAAGATTCATCTCACCTATCTCTGGCTGACTGATTGCTAAATTTCTAGACTAAGCTAGCTGTTTAGGCTCGTTTGGCAGGACTGAGGAGTGACTGCCACCTCCGGTGGATGAATCATCCCACCTACCCAGATGATTACCTCTAGCTGATTAGCTTAGACAACTCACTGTCAGACAGCTGCAGCTGGTGACTCCTACTCAAAGTAATGCCAGACTTTCATAGCATTAGACTGCAACAAAAGCGGAGATGATACGGATTTTAGGCAATATTTACCCGTTTTGAAAAGCCCAGAGGCGGATGTTACAAGGAAACAGGAGGTTTATCTCTTTGCCACCTGTATAAGCAGGCAAATCATTTCCATGTTCCTGTGCCACAAGTGATCAGGTTCAGTTTGGGGATCCCACCACCAGTGCTGCGGCCAGCTCTCCTGCCTCTGCTGCCTCATCCTCAGCTCTCCAGCATCCTCAGAAACCATAAACAGTGAAAAGGTGACTTAAGAGCAGCCTCTTGAGACTGTGAACAAAACACAGCTGGGAAGTGTAACAATACCAACTATCAAACGGTCAATGAAGCTTCCTCAGTACATGCTGCTGGTTCACCAGTTTCACTATCTAGATGCCTTACCTTACTCTCCAGGCGCCTAATGCCTTATTGTCTTGTTTAAATACAGTCCAAATATATTAAATGATTAGACCTTACTTGCTCCCAATAAAGTTTAGTTTTATTGGTAGCAAATATTTTGTTTCACTTCATAGTTTTAAATATGATGGATTCACTAAGGACTAAAACTCACACAATATTTGTTACTCTTACACATTTCACTCTCACATTAAATTATATGTCCTTCCTATTAAATATCTGAGTCTGTCCTGCAATTTCAGACAAAAAGGAAAGATTTTTCTTTAAATCGGTGCAGACGCATGGAATAAAGGGACATACTGAACCAGGTTACTTGACTATAAGTACACCAGGTAACCATCAGCAACTTTGAAACAGAGAAGAGTGACATTTTTGAGAGCAGCTCTTTTGATTCATAGAATTTGAAGTTTCCTTTAGAGGTTTCCTTCCTTCCCACAGCTTTCAGGCTCATCCTTCTGTGGAAGGGACCCCTGTACAGGTTATTCTCTGAGAGGATGGGCTTTGTATTCTCTGGGTCATAACTTCTAGGGCCAGCAGGTTTGCCCAGAAGCTTTTACTAAAAGAGAGAAAGATACAATGGAAATGAAGGCATTATGCCAAATGCAAAAGTAGTATTGACTTTTTCCTTTTTCACTCTCTGGATGCTTATTATCTATCAGACTGTAGACTATGTTAGTGAGGGATTGTGTGCTCCTCCCTGATTATATTGTATCCAGCACTATCTGTCTCTAAACATGCCTATATTGATAAAATGCATAGTGCTTTTGTGTTCATAAGACCTATCACACCCCTGAATAAACAACACTTGCTTTGTGACCAGGCAGGCATAAAGATGCCCGCTGATGGAGAACTAAACCAACTTTGTTCCCCAAGGTGAGAGCTAGACAACTCTTTCTTTTCCTTTCTTTGGCAGCAGCAGACCTTGATGACTAAATGCATCTTTCTACAATAACCAAGAAATGAACCATGCTGCAGGTTTCTTCAAGGAGATGAGTCATCATATCTTATATGAGGATCTGTCTTGGATGCTGGAATGACCTCAGTTGAAGCTGAATTGATGGTATTGACCTTTCCTTCATTTTCTGAGTACTACAGACATCAACACTAATTTTGATAAGATTCAGTGAGATGTGAGAGATTTACAGCTCAAAATGTCTGAAATAAAAGCCAGGTTACACAGATTCAGAAGCTGTCACAAGTTGAAGCTGTGCTCTGGATGAACAATCTCAGAGAAAGCTTAGTCTACAGTAAAATCTGAACCAGTAGCAGTTTCTATAATTTCCCCTGTCAGGTGTATGAAAGGAGGGGAGAAACAAGTTCCAAAACATAATTATTAAGCTTTCTTTGAAAGTAAAAAGGCAATGAAAGAAATTCTGAGTTATTTTTATGGCTAAAACTGACCACCAAAGGCTTATTAAAAGCTGTACAGTGTCTCACTCTTCCTAGCACAGGCCACAAGAAGAGAAATACAAAGTCAGAAAGTCAAATAGTGGATTCATTCTCCTCTTTGTTTAAACACTGTTAGAAAAGATCTCTGGACCTTTCCATCCCACAAAAGCAAATACGAAGGTGCAGACATGCCTATCCTTACTGTTAAATAACTGGAATTATCTCATCAATTAAATACCATATATTGCATTGAAACAAATTTGTAAAATTCACTTGTAACTTCCTATATGTTCTCTATGTTGAACAGCTTTGAATGGCATTAGTTGGTATTACATGACAGAAAATTATATGTTAAAATATAGGCTATGCCACAATAACAGCTATGATAATGACTCCGTTCTTTTCAGCATGAGAACTCTTCAGCCATTGCTTGTGGCTGGATTTCTCCTGTCTGTTTGGGGAATTGGACCACATCCAGCAGCAAAATAAAATTGTATGACAGAGGAGTCCCTACCAAAACTCTTGGTTTGGCAACACGAGAAGTAAGGATCCACTAAGATTTTAGAATATCTTTTAATAGTACATTAGGCTTGTACTGATCTATTTAAGGATAAAGATTTCTAAACCCATCATATTATTGATCTGTGCAACATGCTGTCACTGGCTCTCTTTTCCTCTGAAAATCCCTGCATATAGAATGCGGATGGAGCACTATAAACTCTAATCAATTCTTGCCCAGATGAGCTGAACTGCATGCAGAAATCTACACGGGTCTGGGAGGAACAAAAGTACAACTACGTGGTGCTTTAGGGCTGCCCATATTGCTCTCCTGCTGTCTCAAAATCAGAAGTCTGCTGTGCCTCTTTGAGGGTCTGGAAGGATGGAAAACAAACAGCCTCCCCTCCCCAGTATGCCCCCTCCCCCTCCTCCCAAATACAAGTCTTTAAAAAAAACCCCAAATACTTTGGATATGTGTGCAACAGCTAAAATTCATGTTTGTAACTACTGCACCAGTTCATTCCAATGCCCTGTGGTGAAGGGAATCAGGCAGCAATAGGCCTGGGAGGCTGGAACTAGATGATTTTTAGAGGTTCCTTCCAACTCTAACCATTCTATGATTCTATAGTGGTGGAGATTCTCATTGCCCAGCACTAGGGAATCTGGATAAAGTGTCTAATTTAGAAGTCTGGTCTCCCTGCACTTCTACAGTCACTGCAGCGTGGCTGAAACCTCCAAAGGGACACTCAGAGCAGGAGATTAACTCAGGTGATACAACTACGAAGCCTATGGAGATGTGTACAGGGCCGCCAAGCCAGCTGGTTTGAGTGCTTCAAGTCCTGGGCACCCTCAAGACCTGACAGCTTGTACCTACGTTGTTTGTGCACGCAGCCTTGGAGCAGCTTGTGTTTCAGCAACAAGCAGCACAGGGCTTCCCTAGGACAAATCCTAGCACCTTAAGACCATCTGACGTCAGTTGCATAAAAGCCCTAATAACAGCAGATGAGATGGATGAGGTCTAGAGCTTACCCACATGGCAGGTAAATACAGCCTGAGGTGTACTGGAAGGCATGTAGCATTACCTCAATTTTCCCCAGACCTGTCAAGGCATTTCCAGGATTGGTTCTGCAATTGCTGAATCTGGCCACGAACTTGGCTTTGGAGCTGTTTCTGTGCAGCAGAATAGCTTCAGCCTTTCTTTTCCATTTCTTAAGTCCATTGGATGCCTAAGTAAATACAGCTCCTAACTCTTCACACACTAATTTTGTTGCCTAAAGATACATGAGGTGACTGACCACCCACTATGATGCGTTTTAGCCTTTTATCAATGAATGATTTTCATTCATTGGTCTGACTTTATAGCTGCTGGCTGGTCATTTAAGTGAAATATCCACTCATACTACTGCACTGCTAATGGGAGCATTCATAGTCAGCACCATGTCTTGATGCATTAGCACAATAAATCCAGTTCATTGGGTCATTCTGGTTCTGGGAATCTGAGTCTGAACTGATCTGCTTTGGTGTTAGTCAGCCTAATGATTCATCTTCACTGAGATAATAAGAACAGGCTAGAGCCTTTCAAACCGAGCATTTACATTCTGCTCCCAGATGCTTTTCCTTTTCTTCAGGCATGAGTCATTGCGGAGTATCTCTTTGATGTGGCTTACCGTGCTTTTTCCTGACATCTCCCCTAAATGACACAAACCCATGAGAGGTCACTTGTCAAGATTTAAGAAAAACCCATAGAAATGCTTCTTTATTTACAGGTACATTTAGAGGTAATTCATCAGCTATGAGCACCATTATACCGACATGCCGGGCATAATACATTTTGGTAGAGAAACCTGCACTTTACAGGGATGTACCTGAATTTGAAACAAACAAACGAGCAAAATACACATACTGGTATAAAAACACTCTGGACCAGACTTTGGACATGTTAAAACACATTAGGAGGAATTCTAGTGACAGGTGCACCAAAGCCAGTGAGAATTGTTAATTAGAACTTTTCAGGGGAGACAAAAGAATAGGCAAGATATTACATGAAAATCATAAACCAAATATAAATTTAAAAGTAAAATATGTGGAAAAAAAAGACCAAAAGAGTCAATCTTTTCTTTTACTACATTATGTTAACTACTGCTTGCAATTGTTATAAATGTCACTTGCAGGCTTCCAGCTGCTCTGGAATGGGTTTGTTTTTAAAGCACTGACTGAATAGAATAATTGTTTTGTAATGTTGAACAGTATGGTATGTTGGGTTTGCTTCTGCTTTTTAATGTATTTAACTGAATAATCAAATTGTGTGCATGCCTCAGATACCTACAACATGGTAGGAAATACTCACTTTAGGTATCTAAAGGCTTCACGTTCACTTAAGTGATTTGTCTAAGCTGTATGTTTCCATAGCGCAGCATACATATGCCTATGCCTCTGATTAAGTTAAACCACTCATGATTCAAGACCCATGTGGGTTTCAGCTGTTGTTCAACAGTTGGATTTCTAGTAAAAGAAAAATTCGCTCTTTATGGTTTTGTACTGTGTGGATATCTACATTACAATCTCCAACTTCTGCAATCCACTTTCTTAATTAGTATAGCTATTTCAAGTTCTAAGTTTGGTTTTATGACCCTCTTTGCTGATATCATCCATAAATTTCCCTTCTCCCTTTTACTGTTGTATAAACTGAGTGGCCTGAGGCCCTGACTCTCTTCTCATGTTGGTTTTATTCTGTGAAATAAATCTAATGTCTTCAGGGATGTTACTTGTGATTTAAACCCACAGCAGAGGAAAGCCAAATCTTCAGGTTATAGCAGTACGATCAAACACAATTGAATTGTGGTGACTTAACAAGCTGCCTCCTGTCAGCTGAGCAGCTACAAGGGTCTGTGAGCATGCTTTTAGCCCAATTAATTATGAGACAGTATAACTTAGCTTAAATGAATCAGTGAGGGTGAAGACAACAGAAGACATCAGAATAAATAACTTTGCTCACTTATTTAATGCTTGGCCATAGGGTGTAGCTTTGGTCCATAACCAAAAGCTGTGGACTGTATTCTGGGAACCAGGTATTTACAAGCCTGGTGCTCTCACCTTGATGCTAGGCTCCTCATTCACTGCTACGTTATAGACTCCCATTTTACAGCCCATAGAGGCAAACATTCACTCATAAGCTGTAATTTATATGACCTGTATTAGATGATTACTCATAGATGAGGTGAATTGTATCCTAGAGCCCATTAACTCTATTAAATATAATTCCAGTAACTGTCAATGGAGAGAAACCTGACTGACCTAAACATAGAGTTATGCATTGACACCAGCTGAATCCCACCTGCGTGTCATACAGGCGGGCTTTATTTACTCAACGCAGTTACTGGGACTCAAGGCGCAGGTTTGCTTTGATCTAACTCTTTTCTAGGCACTCAGGGTGGGATTTTTCTCGCCTATTTTTATATGTCTAAAGTGTAATAATTTTTGGACTCTCAAAGGCAAACTAAGCAAGATGTCTGGAATCCCTTTACAATCAAAGCAATCAGTCCCTTGTAGAGGTAAATACATTTTGTTCCTTTATATACGTATAGGTATCTACCCTATATAACACAGGGTAGAGAAATCATACTCCAAAGGTACCTTGACTTAAAATGGTAATCTGGATAATCAGGTCAGTTGGAGACACTGGGGAAGATGAATCTCTCAGCGTGCAGTAACTGAGAAGCAACATGCTCTGCTTTCTCTTTATTTGCCCTTTCTCTGCCTTTCCTCCTCTCATGCAGATTTTTCTCTCTCTACAGGTGGAGTGGAGGTACATAAGTTTTTCTCATACAATGCAAAAATGAGAAAATACATGCAGCTGGAAAAGATTTTTTTCAGGTCAGGAAAATGGTAATTGTAGTGATCAGAATATGGCACATAACAACTACCTGGGATGCCTTGCTAAATCCTGTGACCTACTAGCCCTGGTTAACAAACCTTTGTCCTACATCCAGCTAGAACTTAGAGCAAAAGTAATAGCAAACTGTCAACAGGCAAACTCAACTGAATACCTGACTAGGCAGGGGTAAAAGACATTGCAAGCAGCAAAAGTCCAAAATCAACAGAAAAAAATAGTGCACAACGCTGCATCCTTTACATCAGCAGTTTGCAAAGAAATCCAAGACCAACATTTGATTTCAAATTAATGACAAGTCTTTAAATTTAAGCTTTATAGACTCATTAAATCAGTAAACACGGACTGTGTATTGTGAACAAGGAATTTGAACTGTTACTTGAATTTTTAGTTTGCTCCATCACAAATAGCTTTAGATACAGCAGTAAAACATATCATAATTTAATCTTTCTCCATCTTAGTTGTCTGCTTTCAGTAATCTAGAAAAATTGTTTTTGTAGACTAATACAGGGTAAAAACACAAATTTCCATTCCCCAGTCTTACTTTGTGCTCAGATTCAGGAGGAAATACAGACTATGGAACAAAACCTTAACTAAAATACACTGTTCAGCTGTTTACCTGCCAGTGCAGAAATGATATTCAAGGGTTTTGTCCTGTTATGACTTGACTTTATGACTTGAAAACATTTGAATAAAGTCTAAAGAAAAGCATGGGAAGCTCATAGTGACAAAAACTACAATTGAAAATAAAACAATTGTTTCAGTGTTTGTTTTGTTTTAAACAAAGAGATAAAGTCATGTTGTATTTGTGTGTACTTGCATTTTTTATGGGTTTGTAAAGCACATAAGAAAAAATCAGCCTTCATGTTGATAGAGATTGATAGGTTATTACTACACCACTCGGGATATGAATAGTAGTAAAGGATTATCAGCAAACAACAGCCTAGCAGAAGTGGTCTTGAATTAAATGGCATGCAAAGCTCTGATGGAGCTATGAATATAGACTATGAATATAGAAGGCAATCATTAACGATGAGAAACTCTTTAATGGAGATGCTCATAGGAGAAGTTTCCTCATATATTTTCTAACTTTCTGGTTTTAAATGTTCATCTGTGGTAAATAAAGCTTTCTCTCTCCTTCATAAAATGTCATTGTTGCATTGTTCTCTTATTGGTAATAGTTAAGAAAGAAAACACTGTGAAAGAGATCATAAACACTTGTGAAGAACTATGGTTCCCGCAGCATAACTGACTGCGCATAATTCATTTTAGAAACACCTTTCAGAGTTTAAACTTCTTCTTATGCAATTATAATTTCACTTGAATTTTATATTTGCAATGACTTTTACATTTTTAGGATGCTTCCTTCAGATAATAGCCACTCTGTGCCTTGACTCAGGGATTTCACAGTCGCACACACCAACGTCCTGCACCTTCAGGTTTGTAGCTTAGCTCAGATACGCATTTCTTTCTGCCTTGCTGAATATTGCACTGGGTTATAGGCTTGAAATGCAGTTGCCTAGAGTTAGACTAGGTCAAAGAGTTTTTTTGGGACTGCTAGGACTGAATATGTTTCTTAAGCAGCTCTTTAGCCATGCGGGAGTGCCTATTCTGGCAGATGTTATGATGCTCTTCAACTCCAGGAACATCCCAGGAAAGAGATTATACTAATATTCTCCTCTTTCTCTGCAGAAAGCTAGCAACTTACTGCTGGCCTACATTCACAGAAGTTTACTGTTCCCACTGTTCCTGTCACCTAGTTAACAGGTGTAGGCAAAACTCCAAAAATAGCTATTCCATTCCTCCTTCTACATGATGGCTAGACAGAGAGAAAATTCTGCCTAGAGAAGATGTAAGGTATGAATAACCTGCACAAAATATCTTACTTGAAACACAGTCTGCCTTTGCATTTTTTTTACTAGACTTTTTTCTTATTTAAGAGTAGTAAAGGAAAATCTTGTGTGCTCTAAATTATTGCTACTGCTTGGGTTCATTTATTGCAGTGTACGAGTCTTATAAGTATATGTTGTCATGGTTAATTTCCAGCTATGTTGGCAGAAGCTAGACACCTTGCCCACAAAGAGGTAAAATATTCCAAAGTGCCCATGAAATCTGGAAAGTTATGGTGAACTTTTTGTGGTGTTTTGCACCCTAACCTTTCTGCTCAATGGTGTGCAATGGTAGATATGCCAAGTTATTCCTCTCTGCTTTCCTTCGTACTCACATAAATAATACATGTGAGGAGAGGGAAAAGGCTCAACTCTGTCAAGAACTACAGAGGAGAAGGTGTGCCTGTTTCAGAGAAGGATTCGGGAGTGCGGTATTTGAAAAGTAATTACAGGCTCCTCAAAAGAAAAAATAAATAATAAAAAGGACCCTGATATTACTTTTGACTAAGGCTATAGGACTTCGAAGAACTCCTAAACAGATGAAGGTAGAGGAAAGAGAAGCAGGCATTTCTGTTTATTTTGCTGCTGTAACCCTGACAGCATCTTTTCCATTTCATATGATAAAGGCCCAAATTCTCTGGAAACCTTGCTCTGCTATCTTCAGTAAAAGTACAAAGGTAGAATCTCCCAATTAATTTCTCTTAGGTAAAGCTTTTCTCATAAAGGAGAAAACATGACGCTAAATGGAAACAAATATGTTCAAGAAATAATAATTTTAAACTCAAATTTTAATTTTCACTAAAAGAAAAATTCAAGACTAAAGTAGTAGGTAACAGCACTAACCAGAGACAAGCATTGCAGGTTAAGATATCTTACTGTAAGACGCACTCCCTCCCTTGTAGTTTTCAGTTTCTTATTTAAAACACACACTCACCCCCACACGCAGAGACACAACCACACAGCTACACCCAGCTGCAGCCGACTGAGTCTAACATCTTCAAGGAAAGTATGTCAAGCCCATGAGCCCAATTCACATCCAGAAAACAGCTGACAGTTTTAACTTTGGAACTGAAATCACAATTTAAACCCCACCAGATTCAAAGCAGGTTCAAAATCCAGATTTTTTCCCCTGGTCATGGAAAGTGTTTGAAAGACTTGAACAGAGATTTAATATTTTACTGAGTAGAAACAATCTGCCTCCCAAAGATCAGAATTTTCTAAGGCCTATGATTTTCATTTACGCTAATTTCTAGTTGCAGGTCATCCGAGGCCTTTAAATTTTTGGCTGAGAATTTCCCTCCACTTTTCTTCAGAGTTTTTAATCACTGGATTCCTGAATCCTACAGCTTTTCTCACTTTCAGGTCTCATGTGCTTTTTATCTTTTATATACCAATAAAAAGACACTCTGCTGGTGAATCTCACTGCTCAGCAACTCTCTTTCATGTCTTCTTTCTTACTTTATGTTGAAATCTTTTGCCACAAATTGCCCAAAAGGTAGTTTTTAATTTCTTCTTGCCTACATTTAATGAACAAACAGAAAAGAGATGAAAGAGTAAGTCATATAATCCTCTTCATGTTAAGAAAATACTATGAAGGTTTTGAATCATAACTGTATGTTCTGGTCAGAGCTTTGCCAATGTATGCCAGCCAGTGAAGCAATGCTTGATTTTCACCAGAATCCACAGCAGAATACCTCAAAAGTGGTCTTAGGGAGCATAATTGGGATATTATTCACTGCACTGCCTAAGGTACTACTCAAACCTGCACACCAATTATGCTTGATTTATTTCTTGTGGTGGGAAGGTTGCAACTTTACCCCTCTTTGCAGAAGTATATTTGAGACTGTTTAGGCTGCATATTAAACCCTAGGTTTGTTTTCTTAAGCATGTGTTACCCTTAGGGGTAGCACAAGTTGATGAGTTGGAGTTTACCAATTTACTTAATTTGAATATGTTAGGCCCTGAGTTTAACGGGTACTCTTCATTGAACAATTCTCACTTTTCTTTAAACTATCCAACTTAAACAAACGCTGGGAAATCCCTCCGGATGTCAAACTACACATACAAAAAATTTGCTAAAAAAAATAAATCAGAGTTCAAAACCAATTAGGATATTATTCCACAAATATTATGTAAGCAGGTAAACCAAAACAATAGATTGTATTAGGCTCACAATGAAGAAAAATTTCAGCCTATTACCATGAAGTGGTAGGAATACTGAATACAGTTAGTAGCAATCCTCCCCAAAAGTTCCCATCTGACAAAGTAGCACCCAGTTGCAAGTTAAACAGCTAAGCCTTCACCTTGAACTTCTCTTTTTCTTTTGAAACACAAAGCTCCCTTCTCGCAACAGCTGTGCCTGCACTCTGGAAAATCCTTGTGAGCGACTGAACCCAATCACTGCCCCTTAATAGCAACCGGTTGCTGAGTGGAATTGGGCCTGAATTGCGCTGCTTGAACAGAGAGACCAAGCTGGGAATGAAGCCACAGACATAAATTGGCCATGACAGCTGACTTGGCAGGTGAGAGCCTGGGGCTCTGACCCTGGGTCGCATATGCAATGTTAACATAGCTTTAGCAATCTTGAGAAGAGAAAGGCAAGGTTTTCATATTTTGCAGTGGGTGCTTATTATTAGATGTTTCAAATCTAGATAAAACACATAGTTTGCTCGTTGTTTTCAGAAACATAGATTTCAGCTAAGTCTAATCACTGGCATGTTTGAATCCTCTGAAAAAGTCTCCAAACTGTCCCCTGTGAGACTATATTTTGTAAAGACATCCTTCTCCCAGAGTTCTAGGTACCCATAGTTCACCCCAAAATCCAGCATTAGGAAGTAAAGAAATTCAAATCCCTTCAAATATGGACCTTTGCAATGCACTAAATGACTGAGAACAACCCAAGCAATGCTTTGTTTCATCTATTGTCTGATATGCAGTTCTTATAGACAGGCTCAGAAAAAGCAAAATAAAACAGAAAAAGAAAGGAGAGATTACAAAGGTTTCTATGTCAACAGAGGTATTTTAATACTATTCCATGTAGCTGCTTACAAGATCAAGTATTTGTCGTTAAAGAACAGGATTCAATTTTAGTGCACTGAGAAATATATTCTTCTTTAAGGCATGGTAATGCTGAATATGATTAGCAAAAACACAAAATTGAATTTCAGTCCTGATTTTATGTAACTTTTACTGACATTGCTGTCCGTTATTGCTTTGGCAGTATCTCTTTATACACTGTTGTCATTTGGAACTTCTTCCACAAGCAGTAGTATTTGTGTCACCTAGCTGAATTGTTTAAAAGGCACGCAAGTGCTTGAGCAAACCCCAAACATAACTTAGATGGAGACTCCCTTTTGTGATGACCACATAGTTATGTTTTGAGCAAATTCATCAAAAGAGAGAATTTATTTTTTTAATTAAATACTGAAGACAGTGGGAAACTCATAAGGTCTTTTGAATCTTAGGTAAACGTTGTGTCAAGATGGAGATTCAGCAATACAAAAATCAAAATGTTTCAACACAAGGTTTTATAGCCTTCACCTAATTTTAAAATATAAATTTGTCTTTAAGGCATTGGACACTGAATGGAATTTACCAAGTTCTGTTCATGGGTACGGGCAATGAAATAATAAGAAATCAAGTTTCTTTATTGTAACCTCAATCTTTATATGAGTACAAAGTTGAAAGCAGGTGATGTCAAAAAAAGTAATTTTGTTATTTGGCTTGAAGCCATGAAGATCATCTGAGTAGCAAGGATAGGAAATTCATTACCAGATATGACCCCCTTGTCTTGTAGCTTTGCACTGGACACTTTGCCTTGAAATATTTGCTGAAAAAAGCTAGTTAAAGTTTCAGACATAAACTGTTGTAACACAAACTGTAATTCAGCTGCAGAACTCATTGCTGTGGGATATTGACCTCTGGGACAAGTTTATGGAGGCTTAAAAGGCAAATGTAGAAATTAATGGAAAAATGCAAAGGCATGGAAAGTACCTGAGGACTTCCGTAAGCAGCAGGCAGTGAGGGACTAGGAGGGACTTCTGAAGAAAGTCAAAAGACATGTGCCTTATCCCTATTGCAAATTCGGGGTATTTAGTACTGGCTGTTGTCACTATTGCTTGCCTCCATTAAAATTATCCTGTCATTACCAAAAACCCCAGAGCCTTCTTCAAGGTCTTTCTAAAGGGAAAAAAGAAGAAAAGAACATAAATGACCCAAATGGTTACAGAAGACCATCTAATCATTTACAGGTGTTACCAGAAGGCCCTCAGATGTGGAGGGTCTGTTTTAAAAAGGTGAAGGGAGAAGTGCAGAAGAGATTGACGTGAAGCTGGATGAGAGGCTGTAACCTTGCACACTGAATACATGGGCTCGCTCTCAACCCAAAAATGGTACAAGCCAGATGATGATGAACTACACCATGGACATGCACCTTGTTTTATGAAGGAGCGATGTCCTCAGGGCTAACTCAGCAGGTGGTCTGGCCCATGGGGCACTCGGTCTCCCTCTGGCTGGCAAGAGGTCTCCTTGTGCAAGGGAACATGTTCTTTCATAGATGGTTGAGGTTGGAAGGGACCGTTGGAGGTCATCTGCTACAAAGGGAGCCAGATGAGTGTCTGAAATGGCATGATCCATGTTCACTAAAGTGGATACGCTCTATCTCCTTTCTCGTTTTCAAATTTCAGTGTTTCTGCATGAAAGATTTCAATTTTCTAAAAGCAAAGACAGCTATTGCTTCTCTTCCCCTCTTCTTGTATGCTTCCTAGGTACATTTTTTGTATGCTTTTCCTCTTAAATCAAATGCAAGCATCATTTTTTGACTTATAAATCTTTTGTGAAATAAAATCACTAAACCTTGATCCTAAATTTTTTACTTGTAGTGGCTTAGTTTAGTACATGACTAAATAATTCCCTTGAACATTTACACAAGAGAGGGGAGTTTATAGATGTCTATGAAGCTCTTATCATCCAGGCAACCATGGTGTTGCTCTCGACTTGTTTACAAGTTTCTCATGACTTGTAAGATCATTGGCCAGTGAGAGATTTTCCCTCTTTCACATATTTGTGACCCATTCAATTACCCTCAGCTATAAGTAGACAGGGGAAAAAAAACAATCTTAATTTTAGTCTGATAGGAGGCCATGGGGGCGATGTTTCCTCAGGAGCAAGAAGTGCACCAGTCATACTCTATCTCTGGAAAGCAGGTGTTGCTGAGCTGTTGCAAAGATGCAGTCTGGCTCCTACCAAAAGCTCAGAATTCCTGTCAGCATCCACTGCTTTAGACATGAATTACTATTTTTTTTTTTTAATATAAGAATACAGACAACTCCACCAAGTGTTATGCATTTAATAAATATTTCAAAAGTTAACTATGTGGAGGTTGTGACAAACATTCAGGGATTTCAATGTTTTATTAATACAGATGTTGGCTTGCTTATTGGCATAGTGTATTCGGTGTTGCAGTTTAAGTATTTCTCGGTAGGGACCTGTCAAACAGGAGGATTGGGATAGTTCAAGACAGTCACCTGTCAGTGAAAACTTGCAATTCCTTTATGCACAGGACAGGACACAACTAGTAACTCTGATCTGATCACTTTGGTCTGATCACTGCTGAGATCAGGAGAGTACTTTGATGAGAAGGACTAAAGGTCTCCAGAGCTGTTAAGAAACACCCCTGCCAGATTTCCAAGGAACTTTTCAGGTGGAGAAGGCAGAAATTAGCCTCATTTGAGTCTTGGACACAAGATCCTTTCCCTTTGGACCTTTGGAGGCACTTAGATATGTTGAAACTGTCATCAGGTGGCAGTACTGCAAGTAGTATATCTGTCTCTCTTAAAAAAAGAAAAAAAAAAGAAAATAAAAAAAGAAAATATATATTTCCCTGTAAAAGTTTCCTTCACTGGCTGATTCAGGTGGTTGTGATCACTGTTTCCTTGGCTCTCAGCACCAGAAGGAGAGAAACTCAGGTAGCTGCTAAGGCCAAACAAGTTACAATAGTAAATTGTACAGGTTATACACATAAACTGGGGGATGAGAGGATGGAGAGCAGCCCAGTGGAAAGAGATCTGGGGGTTTGGGATGATGGCAAGCTGAATATGAGTCAACAATGCGTTGCATCAGCCAAAAGGGCCAACCGTGTCCTGGGGTGCACCAAGCACAGCACAGCTAGCCGGTCGAGGGAGGTGATTGTCCCACTCTACACTGCACTGGTGCGGCCCCACCTGGAGTACTGTGTGCAGTTTTGGGCACCTCAAGATAAGAAGGACATCAAACTATTAGAGTATATCCAGAGGAGGGCCACCAAGATGGTGAACGGCCTGGAGGGCAAGACTTAAGAGGAACGGCTGAGGTCACTTGGTTTGTTCAGCTTGGAGAAGAGAAGGCTGAGGGTCACCTTATTGCAGTCTACAACTTCCTCAAGGCCGGCTGTGGAGGGGGAGGTGCTGATCTCCTCTCTCTGGTGACCAGCAGTAGGACATGATGAAATGGAATGAAGCTGTGTTAGGGGAAGTTCAGACTGGACATTAGGAAAAGGTTCTTCACTGGGAGTGTGGTTGGTCCCTGGAACAGGCTCCCCAGGGAAGTAGTCATGGCCCCAAGCCTGTCAGAGTTCAAGAAGCATCTGGATGATGCTCTTAGTCATATGGTTTAGGTTTAGGTAGTCCTGTGAGGAGCAGGGAATTGGACTTGATGATCCTTATGAGTCCCTTCTGACTTGAGATACTTTATGATTCTATGGTTCTAGGTGAGTGCCAGGAGGCTTCAGGTAGGAAATGCAGACAGACACGAGGAAAGAGAGAAAGGGAGGTGCACTGGTGCACTCCCTTGTCAAAATACAGCAAAGGTGAAAAAGACAAATTTCAACCTGGGCGTTTAGTACTGATCTTGCTAAAAGCGTGTCAACCCTGAATTGCTAAGTAGTTAATGCTCCTATGAAATATTAGCTTATTTTGCTGTGGTAATAAAGTTACAATAATTCACTGGGGTAAAACTAGGGACTTAGTACTGAACTTTGGTTTAAGCCTCTGGTTTTAAATCAAACACTCACCTTCCCCTTAAGTCAGCTGTACCTGAGCTGACTGAAAACCAAATGTGTCCCCTGCAAAGCCAACCACGTTACACCGTGGTATGCTGATGTGTACAGGAATGGACTTGCCTTAAGAGTGGCAGCCCAACCAGCCATCTGACCTCAGGACAGACCATTGAGTATTTTCATTGTTATGTAATATTTATCTAAACTTTGGATTTGAAAGGATGCTTTTAACAGATACGGCATCTTGGCTAAAAAGTCTTAAGAATGTTTTAAATGGCCATATTTACTCAGATAATCAATAGAACAACTTATACTTCCCCTTGTAGAGCGTCTGGCATTGTAATGCCATGTACATAATTCCTCCAAGAATACCACATAAAGTTATTTTAAATAAAAATAAAACATAGTTTAAAAAGTAATTTTAATTATTTATCGATATAATTAAGCTGTATTAATGCCCTTTATTACCCGTATTAAAAATTCACTAGGATTTTCATCCCTTTCATCTTTATTAGATGTGTCATAACTTGTTATGTATTTTCATGAACTATTGATGAATATGAAATGCTCAAAAGCAATTTTTTCCTTTTAGTTATAATGACTATATGGGGAGTATATTAATATTTGAACATGCAGTTATATTTGCTAGTTAGTACCATTTCTACTACTTTTCCTTAGTATGCAATACAAAGGCAACATCCTTAACACATAAAACCCGCAACTTCTTGTAGATTTTACCATACTTTTAAGTAGTACATACCATAATTACCTATGCCTCCTTATCTCATAAAAGTAATAGTATTTTGATAACATAAAGCATGCAAAAGACATTGAACACATTGGTAAACATTATGGTGAAATAGACAGCAGGTTCAGTGTTAAAGACAAGTTCACAGAGAAGTTGAGTTTTTTATGAAAAAAATTAGAAGCCTTCTCTCTAAATTTCAATATTTACTCTTTTAACTTAAACTAATTTTTTGAGACTTAGTTACTTACTTTCAATAGAAAGATGACAGCATAAAAATACAGTAGAATACACCCATACTTAAGAAAGACTGGTGGGAGAAATTTTGAATATAGGCCAACCTGGGTAAAGTTAGTAATTTTAATTTCTATTATTTTATGGGTTTTTATTTCTAGTTCTTTATCTCTTCTTATTTTATAACCTGGATATTGACAAAGTGGTTTTAGGCCATAGAAATCTTCTGATATATTTGACTTCCAGTGTATCAAGAGCTCTAGAACATTTATGCCACCTTCTGCTGACCAAGGCTTTTCATTTAAAACAAGTGGACTTGTATTCCTAAATCACTTAACTGCTTTAGGAAAACCCATCCTTTAACTGCCTAAATGAAGAGTGTGAATGTAGACTATTCTTAAGAGTTAGTATTTCTACCTAGAAACTAAAAAAAATAATTAGTCAGCATTTAGAAAGTGGAAGTAATCATGCCTCATTAACACCAAGGCAATTTGGTTTTTAAGTTACACGGATGTTGAACAACTAAGAGAAAAGAATACAATAAAACTAGAATTGGAGGCCTCAGACAACAATATTCATCACTACTCAACCCAAATTTATTTGCAAATCAGTCGACTTGTTTAGGGGCAGATCCTGATTTGTGTTACGCATTTGCATAAATGAAACATAGGAGTAGTCACTGCTCATGTGCAGAAGAGCTAAGGAGTTACCTAACCACCTGCAGTACCAAACCTCTCTTTTAAGGGGCCATTTTATTTCTTTGCCTCTAGATGTGTTGCAAAATTCAAAAGCATTTATATCATTAAAATCTGCATTCATAATTTATTCATTAAATACGGTAATGAAAAGCAGCAATGCACAAGGTTATGAAGTTAGTTTTATAAAAGCTCATTCTGATTGGAATTTAAATAAATAATTTAAGCAATGAATTAAGTCTTGTTGGCCTGAACTATTCCATACTGGTGTAGGGAAAGCTAGGCAAAAATAAGGCAGGAAGAAACTGGAAAATTGCATCAGTGAGAAATTGGGAATGTATTCTATAATTGTTTAGCATTGATCTTGTACAATAAAGTAGTTCTGTAACTCAATTTAAAGGCCATCATGCTTTGTCTAGCTAGTACTCTTCCAACATAGCTTAAAGCAGTCAGAACTAGCTGCTGATTTTAATTATAGGATTACTAAAATAATAAAAAGATAAATTTGACCTTCCATCCCTTAAAGTTTTATGGTAGTATTCAGCGTGTTTTTCTCTTAGAAAAATATCTCAGTGCAAATGAAAAAGAATACGCTTACTAGGCACTAGAAAGTGGACAGTAGCACCACTCAGAAACTCAAGCAGTAAAGACAGGAGTAGAACCTAGTCCTCCAGGGCAGCAATATCTGTCTTAGCTTTTCCATCTCACAGGCTCCTGCCTTACTATTACAACTTCAGCAAAGGAGGTCCTACAGACAATAGTCTCTTTCATTGCTTAGATGTGATTTATCAGCAGATCCGTTCCACTGTGCAGTGAACAAGGCAGAGATCTTGAGGAAAAATACTAAATCATAAAATAATTAAAGATGGTATCATAAGCCACAGGCAGCAGAGCCAAATGAAGGCTGCACAGAAAACATTACTATTTAGATATTTTGGAAAAATGAGAACATTTACTTTACCAACTGACAGATTTCACTGCCTATTTAATCAGCTGTACATTATTAGTAACGGACTGAGAATTATTGGCTAACTCTCAGGTCAGAGAAAAACAGTAACTAAATATGCTCTTTAGTCTACAGACTATTCCACAATACAATAAGCATTGTTCAAAATAAAATTCACTCTTGGGAAAAATATGACACATTATAGTCTGCTCTTTGGATTCAAAAAGAAGAGATGCTGCTGTAAGTATTTTATTCAAAATATAAAACAGAGTGGGTACAGCTCCCAGAAGACAATATTTAGAAGCAGAAAATACTTAAAGTATCAAAATCAAAAGTACAGCAAAAAGCAAGCAGCAAACTATTTGTCGTGGCAGCCCATCAGTAACCTAATTGCATGACAGATTCATCCAGAGGAAACCTGAAGGATGCTAACAGAAATGTCTGATGGGAGTCTTTTGGGAGACAGATGCCACTTTTGGAAAAACAGATTTTATGGCTAGAAATTGGACTCACTGTGATTGTTGTCCAGAGATAAGATGGCTGAAAATATGGTTAAGTGTTGTACAAACAGAGCCCAATTTCTTCAGCAGTGGCAGCAATTTAACAATATGTTGACTGGGAGGATATGATGGCAATATAAAGCCTCCCAGACTCTTTTTGAGGAAGAATTATAAAAGAACTTTGCTGAGTCATCTAATTTTTAAAAGTACCATCTAGAACTTCTTTGTTTATTTTTATGAACACAGTGAAGATAATGCATGCAGTCTGTAAAGGGCTTTAGAATTCTCTAACCTAAAGACATAAATGCATTATTACTAAGAAATTATTCTTGTTCAATAAAGTTATCCTACCTTAGACATTTGGTTACCTTCAAAATTATTTTGTTTTGGTTTACATTACACATACAGCTATTTGAGATGCTTTTTAATTAAATGCTGGCAGTTCCTCTGTGGCCTCATCTTTATGATAAACATTTTTTCCCAACAGCATTCTCAGTTAGATGATGAATCAGTGTTTGGAATGTTCTTAGTGTATTTTTTTGAAGCACAGTAAATACCATAAAAATCTATATGTGAAGATATGTCCCAGGCTGTTCATTAGAGCACTGGAAAGGAGCAGAAAGTTGGTGTTTGAAAACTTCATTTGCATTGTAGTTTACTAATCACACCTTAAGACAAAAACTACAAGGCACTGGATAGGCAGGGTTTGCCCTACTCTTTTTCACAGCATAGGGATTCAGGAAAACCATACAATGAGGTAGACTGACTGGAATACATTAGTTTTGAAGATGCACATTCTGGTCCCTTATGCAGCCTTCAAAGGGCCAAAAAGCCATTTATGCTTGGCTGTGAACTGAAATGAGAAAGGAAACTAGGATAACATGGGGTCACTGACTGGGCTGGCTGCATTTGCACAGAAGAAAGCTAGGGATGAGCGCGTTGGTCTGCAAGCTACATACATTAATGTTAATTGAGCAATCCCTGATGTGTACGTGGCAAGATGCAGCCGGTTGCTGCCAAGTACTGGAGGCTGTCTCACTGCATTACATTTTTTGTGCCTTCTACGTAGGATCTCCCACTCCAACTCTTTCAACTCATGGTTGAAACTCTTTGCATGGAATGTAAAAGTATAGCCCTTAATCTGTGATCAGAAAAAGAGGAAATATTCCACGCCTACATGAGATAAGGTTAAGGAATCTAAGCTTGCCACTGAGAATTTATCTGAAATCCAATTCACCCAACTTTTAAGCACTAGCATAAATTGTTTAAATTGGTTTCCACAGAGCCCACTGTATCCTGCTACAGTGTGCTTTCTGACAGCAGGTTTAATTTGCTTGGAAATCGAAAGTACAATCCGCATCCTTTCTGCAATGGAAAACATTGTGCATATTTAATGAGCTGATGTTTTATACCTTTACTGCGTAAACAGCACCTTTAAGATTGATTGAAATATGATTTAAATGTAAATCTTCCCACCACTGCCACTGTTTTTATCTTTTAAAATAGCATTAAATACACTTCATAGCTCTTCAGCCTAGTACATTCCCTAGTAGAGGTGAGATAATTAAATATATTCTTCCTGTAAAATTTCATAAGACTACCTCATTTTGTGAGCAGATGCAGCAGTATATATTAAAATACATCACAATTTTTTCCCTTTGTTGCAACATATGATGAAACCCTGATGTGACGTTTGATAGCAAGACTTGGTTGGGGTTGGTTTCCATGTATCCCGCTCTATGTTTGGAGTGCAAAACAATTGAAAAGAAACAACAACCCCAAAGAAAAAACAACGCCAAAGTCAAGAGGCTTTGGCATGTGTTTGCTCAGCAATGGGTACAGTTCAGCACAGTTGTTATTCTGAAAGTGGTCTTCCTGGGAGGTAGGGTACCATGTTTGTTTTCTTCCTGTGAAGTTTGTGCCTCGTATATAACCTTTCCAAAAGACTTCCTTGGAGCTTTGGGAAGACAGACAATTACATATAAAAAAACCCAAAAAACTGACTGGCTGACCAAGCGGAAAGAGTTGTGGTGAACTCCATTCACCACAACTCTCCAGTTGGTGGCCACTCACGAGTGGTGTTCCCCAGAGCTCAGTATTGGGGACAGTTCTGTTTAATATCTTTATCAGTGATCTTGATGAGGGGATCGAATGTACTCTCAGTAAGTTTGCAGATGACACCAAGTTGGGTGGGAGTGTTGATCTGCTTGAGGGTAGGAAGGCTCTACAGAGGGATCTGGCCAGGGTGGATCCATGGGTTGAGGCCAATGGTAGGAGGTTCAACAAGGCCAAGTGCCAGGTCCTGCACATGGGTCACAATAACCCCATGCAGTGCTACAGGCTTGGGGAAGAGTGGCTGGAGAGCTGGCCAGAGGAAAAGGACCTGGGGGTATGAGTTGACAGCTGGCTGAAGATGAGCTGGCAGTGTGCCCAGGTGGCCAAGAAGGCCAGCAGCATCCTGGCTTGTATCAGAAACAGTGTGGCCAGCAGGACTGGGGAAGTGATTGTCCCCCTGTACTTGGCACAGGTGAGGCTGCACCTCGAACACTGTGTTCAGTTTTGAGCCCCTCACTACGAGAAAGACACCGAGGTGCTGGAGTGTGTCCAGAGAAGGGCAACGAAGCTGGTGAAGGGTCTTGAGCACAAGGCTTATGAGGCGTGGCTGAGGGAACTGGGATTGTTCATCCTGGAGAAAAGGAGGCTGAGGGCAGACCTTATCGCTCTCTACAACTACCTGAAAGGAGGTTGTAGCAAGGTGGGGTCTGTTCTCCCAAGTAACAAGTGATAGGACAACAGGAAATGGCGTCAAGTTGCACCAAGGGAGGTTTAGGATGGATATCAGGAAAAATTTCTTCACTGAAATGTTTATTAAACATTGGAACAAGCTGCCTAGGGAAGTGGTTGAATCGCCATCCCTGGAGGTATTTAAAAGATGGATAGACGTGGTGCTGAGGGACATGGTATAGTGGTGGACTCGGCAGTGTTAGGTTGATGATCGAACTCGATGATCTTAAAGGTCCCTTCCAACCTAGACAATCCAATGACTCTATTCTGTGATTAAATAAATGAAAAAAATTGCTCCCTGCATGTTATTTAGCATATCAGTAACAACCCATACTTGGGACCTTAAGGTAGACTTGAATGTAGTAAGTGACTTTTGTTTACAGACTGCCTAAAGCAGTGAATTTCATCCATTCCGAAACTAACAAATCAGCCCTGTCATGAGTGAACCCCTGGAAATCCAACATCTGAAACGCGGAACCTTATTTTTGTCCTGCTACACTTTTACAGATTGGTCTTACAGGAGAAGACACACCACTTCTTCAGAAGTAGTGGACAATCTTCCCATTGTGAAATAAAACAGAGACCTTACAGGTAGTCTTGAAAACCCTTTGCTACTTCATATATGGATATTTGCAGTTTCGGTATTTTTCTTCTGCTTAGATACTTCATGTTAGAGTTGGCCTTGAAAATTTCCTTAGAGAGAAATGAACATTGCAAAATAATTGATAGTATACTTTACTGCTATCAAAGCTTTTAATAAAATAGATTATAAAATAAATTGTGCCCTAAATCCTAGTGGAATAAACATAATTAATAATAGTATCAGTATTTTTTCTGATTCTGTCAGCTTCTGTGAAAATTTTCTTTTTGCAAGGTAAACAGAAGGTATGTGTGGCTATAAAGTAGTTTCTCATTATTTTTGGGTGTGGAGGAGCGTTAAATATCAGCCACAGACTTCACTAATGATTGCACACTGTATATAAGAATGAGGAGTACAGAAACAGATGCATTGCTGACTTTGGAACAGGTTGAAGCATTTAAGAGAACGAACAGATATCAAAACACACATCAGTGGCATGGACTTGCAATAAAATAATCATAAATAAATAACCCTCTTCAAAGAATATTTTTTAAAGATCCTTCCTGGTGGTTATAAGAGACAAACATAAAGAGCATCAACTGGCTTTCCCCTTCTGCTTGTTCCTTTTCAGCTCAGTCCTTTCAGGCTTCCCAGATGATGTTCAGTGTGCCTATAAGCCTTCCCAGAATATTTTGTGCTGAACATAGTGCCTACAGGCTTCTTTTGCTCACCTCTACCAGCAGTCAGCCAGAGGTTTTGGGTATCAGTACGTTTCCCCCCGCCCTCAGCAAAGAGTTATTTTCAACACTTGTTTGATTAATATCTCCAAGTTATCATACTTGGAGATTCCAGATATTAGACTTAGAGAGTGACAAAATTGTTCTGCTCATACTAAATTGAATAAATATCATTTGAAAACATAACACAAGATATTCAATTAACAAATGTAGCAGAAATAGGATTCAAAAGTCCCTTGAAATAATTCTGCAAATCTCTAGCTAAACATGTGCAAGAGTACTGGAGAGACCTTATCTAGGTGAGCGGAAAGTAACAGGTAGTTTTTCTCTAGGCAAAAAAAACTACACAGCAACATAGGTATTAATGCCCACCCGAGCAGGTACATCTGCACAGCAGGGAGCCCTGTGGCATGGTGCATTGCCTGCGACAGTGAGCTCCACCTCTCACCGAGATCTTTAGTCAGTGCTGAGCACCTCAATGGCAGGACCTGCTGCTCATGCTTCCTGCTCTGGTGCCCAGTATAGACCTGACATCGACCACTGAGAAACACAACGTGCTGAGGAGTGCATCTCTAGACCTCCCCATAGCAATTGACCATCAAACATAAGTTTTTTACTGTTTACAGTCTAAAAGGCAAAATGCAATCAGCGCAGGAGACAAGCATGAGACACTAAGACAAGGGTGAGCTGGGCATGAGTCTCTCTGCATGGAAATCAGCTGGAGATTTGCTACCGGATGCAGTGTTATTAGATGGACTTCTAGGCCCTCCGAGGGCATGTCGGAGGTGCAGCTGCAGTGCATGCACAGATTTGTGCCAGTCTCAGCTAGCTTGGTTAACCATTGAGTTGCAGCACCATAGCACTCAGTGTGGGTAACTTAGCCACACGCAGGCTGTGGGAGAGGCATACACCGTCCCAGTACAGCTACATTGCTATGGGTGCATTCATCTTTTTCTGTAAGCACAAACATTCGCTAAATTAAGTCATGATAAGGTTGATGAAGATCCAGGCGCTCCTTCCAATTTTGAGTTCAGGTCCACAACTTACAAATGGCAAACCAATTTTTTGTAGGATATTCAGACAAAATAATGAATGTTCTTCCCCCTCCCCTCCCATGTTCTGAAAACACATCCCTCCTCCAGGCTTAAGCAGGTAGGATTCTGATCTAATACAAAGGAAAACTTATACAGAAACTTAATCAAATGTTAGCATTTGATCATAAGAGCCACTCTACTGACTATTTGGGCAGAGCACTGTGAATACTCATAAGCAATTACAAAACCCCACACAGCTACTTAAGCTGTTGGGTGCAGAATTCATAGTTTTTTAAAGAAATATATCTACAAATTCTTCAGTACCTCTTCTGCATGAATTCATTCCTGTTTGATAAAAATGAATTAACTCATCTCAATAAATGTTACAGATGATTTGGGCAGAAAAAAAAAGAGACTTCAGATGCCAGATTTGCTCTAGCTTTCTGAAAGATAACCAAAAGTCTTATTTTTCACTCTATTAAAAATCCCTTAAAAAATCTTGCTGCATAATTTGAAAATGTATATGATAATTGCATGCAGAATACCATCCTCCTCTTACTTACTGAAAGGATGGACCATGGTAGTACATTATTTGATGTCCAGATGCTTTCTAAATGAAGAAACATTTTTTCCTGTTGAAAAAATGGGGATTTTTGCAGATAGATATCAATGCCGTTAATAGAATCACCTGCATAAATCCTTTTATTTGAACAGGACTCCACAATTTATATAGATTTAATGTAATTTTTGGTTTGGTATCCTATTTACCATATAAAGATTGTTTTTAAAAAAAATCTTTAGTCAGCTAGGAGAATTTACTACATTCTGTTTGCTACATAAATCTGATATATCTATTTAAATAACTTTTCTAGTCTCCTCTCCTATTCACGCTATTCCACAGTAGGCTCAGGAACCACGTTTGAGCAAAAAGGGGTATTTAAAGAGCTTGCTGTTGAGTAACTGCTAACACAATAGATCCCACCCCAGTGAGAAAGCCTGTGTTTCATCTTGGGTGCTGCTCAGCTCCCCACTGCAGGGCCAAAGCTCTTGGAGGTCTGATTTTTCAACATAGCTGGAAATCATGAATAGGATCTCACCATAGCAGCTTAAAAAGGTGCTACATAGATCGTGTCCTTCTAGTGTCACAGAAAGAAAAGGAAGATGCACTGCTTTCTTTTGGCTGAGGCCATTGATTCATGTCCTGGGGAAGCAAAAGGAGGTAGGCAGAGCGGAGGAGGGAGTCCTGTGTCCTGTGATCTATTTTTTTTCACCTGCTCCTTCTTTTAATACAAGTTAAAAAAAAAAAAAATAAGGAGGAAAAAAGGCTGCTGTCCATGCAATAGTAAGAGGCAGCTATCTTCAATAAAATGAACTTTCATCCAACACATACTTAAATGACAATTATTTCAAATTGCTGATGGTATCACTGGTTTTCCCTGTAGACAGACAAATGCAAGTGACAGGGGGATTGATTAAATTATCTGTCTTGTGTGCAGTAAGTGCAAAGACCATATACTTTTTTCTTTTCCCTGAGAAATCTATAAGTCCAAATAATACTGCAGTTTTTAATTAAATGAAAAACTTAAAAACACCAAAATCTGCTAAGTGCCAGTATCAGTCACAAATGAAAGATTTCTGCCTTTTTATATGAAATGCAGACTTGATCTAACAGCAGTGAGTCAATCCCTTCTTTTTATTTTCATTTTCTCTGTTCCTCTTGCTTTGTTCCTTCTGATAGTCAGGGCTATTCACACAAGACCTGAGCACTAAAACAGGTTTTTCATGGATCTTGAATCAAGACCAAAGAGACGTGTGTACGAATTTTCATGTGGACAGTCTGCAAACGGTTTTTACCATTGCTGTTTTCCAAAAGAAATCATTTTATAATACTGCCTAAAGCCTAGGCTCTGGCTTTGAAGTGTATCATGCAATGTCATGTCCATTGGACAGGGTTTTGATAGTTGGACAGCACACGACTGAATAAAAATCCAAAAAAACCTACTGAGTTTCCGTAATGTTCTAATGTAATTGTGCTTCTTGCTTTGGAAGATTTAGGGAGATCCAATTTAATATGGTCTTCTCACCCTGAACTATTATCAAAACACAGTTGTTCTTATACCTCATGTGTGAAAGGGATTTGATCTTTTATTGGCACCCAAAAGAAAAATAAAAATTAACACAAGATACCACTCCCATCATTCAATATTCAACTTCACAGAAAATGGGTTTTTAGCCTTAGTGTATAAAACATCTGCCCGATACGCTCAAATCCTGTCACTGGCATAGCTGCTCACAAAGGAAGCATGGCATCCACTCCCACTCTCTTGCACAGCATTCAACCGCATAAAGAGCTGCAGAATGCAGAGCAGGGAGCAAATGTATCATCAGAAAGTAAGGAACATGTAACTAAATAACATCTCTTTTGTGTCTCTGTATCTGGCACAACCACGACATCAATTTTATTTGTTGTTAGTACTGTGGTTTGTTTCCATTTTGTATTTTCTTTTACCAGAGTCATGGCTCTGCCTGTTTTAAACTATCTACACATGCCTGCAGAAAGCAAGGAAAAATATATTCCTGCATCACCTAATCCAGCTCTGGTCCTACTAGAAAGGCAAAAAATTGCTTCCCCATCACTGTTCACCTCCCACTTTTCCCTGGAGAGCAGGGAAAACCGCTTTGCAGAGCTGCTATTTTGCTCTTGTCTGTGCATCCACGACAAGAAGGGACATGAAGAGGCTGGGACGAGGAAGACTCTTATTTCTGCCTTCTCTTCCTTGTGTCTCTTTGCACCATGCTGCCCTGCAAAAGGAGTTGTGCTGCTTTGCAAAGGGCCCAAACCCAGCTCGCTTTTCCCAGAGGCCATGGGAATAAGGGAGGAGCATCCGGAGTGCCAGGGCACGACTACACCCTGCAACGGGACGGTCTGCAGGGGCTCCCGGGGCAAAGCCAAGTGAGGGGCAGGTGCATGGAGGACCTGGATGTCAGCAGCATGCTACCCCAGGACATGCCCTGCCCAGTGGAGAAGAGAGGGTGCTTTGCCCCTTGTGACTTCGGGGCTGACATCAACGTGGGACTTTGGCCACCTGAGCCAGGTGCCATTTGGTGTAAATACAACACGGAGCCAATGCAGGCATTGATGACAGTAAACAAGGAAACTGTGTGTAGCAGAGGCAGGAGTTTCAAAACAAGACCACCCTAAGCCAAACCCGAAAATGTGCTGTAGCCACACAAGGTGTGGCTAAACTAATTTGGGACTTGTATCAGACGATCACATCTCTTCTGAGTGGGGATGCTTTGAGCAGCACAGGTAAATGTGTGCATGCTCTATGCCACCAGCCCCCTCCAGGCTGTTCCACGGGGAGCGCACCAACGCTTCACTGTCCATCAGAAAGGAAGGGCACCCCGTCCAGCCCTCTATTAGACTTTTTCCCTTTGAAAGCGCTGATAAAGAAATATTTTCTTTCACTTGCCTAAGGCCCAATTAAAATAGCTACAGAATGGCAGTACCTTACTTTGTACAGATAAAGATTGAGTACGCTAGTCTACATATCATATTAAATCATCTTTCCTTCTATCATACAGTGCAAGATAAAATGCCTATTTCTGGCACAGGGCACCTCAAAATGCTAAATGTTATATTATAGTGGTGCAAAAATATACTGGAAACTATACAGAGAAGAAAGAAGAGAGTATTTGTCCCAAGGAACTTAAAAAGAAGTGCAATCATGATCATGGAATACATCCCTTTTTTTTTGACTGAATGAGTGCAATGTAAAAGCCCTTATACACAATTTATGCCCGAGATATTTTTTTTAAAAGATTCATCTGTCAAAACTTGTGAGATCATAAAACCTGAAACCTGTACTTCTGTCACTATCCACAGATAACTTTTTATCCAGTTTGAAATTCACATTCTAAAACCCCACATACAAAGTCACGCATGCAGAAAAAGCTACAATTTTTAATTGGTTAAAATTTTCTTCATCTATTCCTATCACATATAATTTGATTATTTTATTTCTATTACATGCATTCAACATTTCTACACTTTGGGGATATTTGTGAAAAAAATGCATCTGAATCATTCTGGAAAGAATTACAAAAAAAAGAGCACAAAACCCAGCAGCGGCAGCTGTATCGCCTTGTGAGTCAGGCCGAGGTATTGGACCCGCATCTATTTGCTGCTCCTCCCTCGCTCTAAGGAGGTGCAGCGGTGGGAGCCAAATGGATGGTGCAATGCTGTTCATTAGCGAAACTCCCACAGCCACATTTAGCAGTCGGAGAAGGTCAGGAGAGGTGCGTGGCAGCCCCGAGAGCGCAGCAAGAAGCACTTTAGCACGACTTGTCTCAGGGCCGCTTAACACTGAGCAGGGCTCGGAGTAAGGATGTACCTGATGTCTGCAAACTGGAGCGGCACAGAGAAAATAATGTTTTCCTGGCATTTCTCAAAGGTCATGTGGTGCTTTTTTGGCCGAAAACAACATGAAAGAAAGGAGTAATGATCAAAGAGAGAAAAGGAGGTGGGAGAAGCCTGCTTTGCACAGCTTGTCCTTATCCCTTACAGAAAAGTGCCGTATCGACTATCTATCGGGCTACTTTGTAAATACAAGAAGTAGGACTGATCTAGCTGTTTGTCCTAATCACAGTAAAATACAGAGAACATAACAAATGACATGGGGTGTAGCGCTTGTTTATAGACTGGGTTCTGCTGCTATAAATAAGTATTGCAGAGCTGTAACCCGTGTATTCAATTGACAAGATCTGCTTTTCAGGGAATTTTAAAGAAATTTTCACAGGGTTCTGAAGGATGCCATCTCATCAGACAAAAGAAGGCTTGCTTTAATTCTTCTGGCAGTGTATTCCATTTACTAAACTAGCTTTTTCCAATACAATTTTGGATGTGTCTTTATTTAGTGTCTTGTATAACATCCAAAATGTTGTTTGCATTGGCATACAGTCTCTCTCTTTGATGGGCTCTGTAGTATTCAGTCATTAGAAAAGAGTTTTCCCACTGTTTTATATTTTCTTAAAGTATATTCACCTTTAGTGGAGCACAAGGAGGTAAGAAGAGCTAAGCAATGTGATGCTACCTGGATTTTGGGTCCAGACATAGTTTATAGGAGCACCGGGCCAAGATGTAAAAGATCTGGGCAGATTTCTAAGATTTGGTAAAAATACATTAATAACTGGGGACAGAAACCCCCACTTCTATTTACTTCACTTGTCAGTTCCTAAACAGGAGATAGAACTTTCTTATCTCACAGCAACACAGGAAAGATAAAGTCTGTTTGTAAGGATGCAGTGTTCCAGAGAGGAGGCTGCAGGTAGATATCAGGAATCACTTCATGACCTCTCCTCCCCTGCAGGGAGTAGTGGGAAATGGATGAATAAGCACAGGGAATGGAGAAGACATTTATTTTGTGCTGATGTAGACTATCTGTAAATCTTCTTTCTAAAGGAAGCAGAATTCTCTAGGAGGTAGATGCTATCTTCTGGAAAGTTTGTGCTTGTTTTTGTTGTTTGTTTTTTTTTAAGGTAAGAATATTGGTCAGGGTGAGCTGGGAAGGTTGTGACTTGCCATATCTCATCATCAGCATCTGCCATTTATACCACTACACCTTAAAATAAAGATTTTCGAGGCCTCAGATTCACCTGTTTCACTTCTTAATCTGTGCATGAACATGATGTTTAGTTACAAATTTGGAACACCTCAAAGTACTATTTAAAAACAGGACACCATACACTTTTCTGCAGTAGAGAACAGCATTTCTCAAAGTGTCCTTATGTTTTCTTATTATGCTGCTGCACTCCTTACTTACATTTGTTACAACGCGTAAAAGAAGACAATTATTTTTTTCTTTAGCCCATGATGGATGTTTCCCACGAGTACCCAAAGACTTATTTTATGGAGTCTATGAGAGAAAAAAGGAAGGAAGAAATATTTTGTGAAAGTTACTTCTAACATTTAATGCAAGGCCAGGGACTGGATCAGTACAGAAAATGAATTACTTCCCTGTTCTCCAGAATCTCTACCTTCATAAAACCTGGAGGAAGAGATTTGTAGACTGGAGAGTAGATACTACCTGCATTATTCTGTAGATTAGAAACATGGAACATTTTCTGAGTGCTACACTCACTTAATTCAAAAAGAATGATATAATAAGCAAACCTAAAAAAAATTACAAAGTGGCATTGCTTCCACTAAAAGCTCCGAACATTCAATTATTTTCAAGCAAAATACTGTGTAACAAGGTCTTATCTTTTTAAGGCAAAAACTAGAGCTAATGTAGTGTTAAATTTCTGAAATTAAAGACCCAAAAATCATCTATCGGAAGGTAAGGCTTGGCAGTATTGTCAGCCATATTGCATATTTTACAGCATACTTAAGCGCCACAAACTAATACATTAAGATTAATGCTAATAAGGGGAGAAATCCTGCAGTTATGTAATGAAAACCACCTAAAGAAAGAGAAAACATTTTGTGGTGTATATACACTGTGATGATGTTTTTGTGAACGTGGTGTTATGAGCACTCTTGGGTGGTAACTTAACCACTGCAGTAGGCTTGCTTTTGCTCAGAATGAATGCTGTCCTTAGGCCCTCTGATAATGCAGCTCCCCTGGCTCGTCCTTGGATCATTACTGAGCCCAAAGGTTCTCCTAGTCCCTCAAGCTCATCTCTGTTACTTCAAAGGGTGTCTGCAAATGTCTGTTGAAGGCAACAATACATCTAGTGCTTCATAAACTCTCTCTGAGCGCTGGTACACGACAATTCTCTAACTGAAAGAAAAAAAAAAAAGTGTGTAACTGAACCTGCCTATCAGGTCACTGGGTTCTGAGAGAAAATAAGTGAATGCTTTTTTGGAAATGAGAAGAAAACTTCTCCCACGTCACCGAAAAGTGATTAGCATAACAGTAGCAACAAGCCATAAAGTGGGAGAGCATATATTAAAGGTGTGCTGGGGAACCTTTGCTGCTGGACGCAGAATAAGTCCTCTTTTCTTCCCAGTTTTTCTACCAGGAGTGCAGGAGCCAGCAGGATAGCTATGCACACATCCGGCTAGACATGAACAAGCTGAAAAGGGGAACTAAAAGTCTAGTGCATCTTTCAAGGCTAGAAGTTTGTCTTATTCACTCAAGAAGGTCAACAGCACGCTGGCTCTGACAAAGCTCTTCTACTCCCAGATGTGGAAAGGGTGGGAGAACAGGAGGAAGGCAAGGTTTCCAGATCAGATTTTTATCATGCTTTTTAATTGGTGGGACTTGTAATTTTAGGGGTCAGCTGCACGCACTGTGAAGGAATGGAAATAAAAGGGTCTTTCAGCACACTACAGCACTTGTGGTCCATCTGCTCCACTTACTGAAAGGACTGGTCAATGCTGGACACGCTGCCAGCACTGTACTCCTCTTCTTGACACAGGATAAAGGGGCTTGAGCCATGTGGGCTGACAGGATAGGCACTGTCCTTCCCTGTACCTCCTTTTTTACCTCAACTCCTTTCTGTACCACAGACACATAATTTTACTCTTAAAGCTGTATTATCATAAGATTTGGAATAGGTTAGCCAAATATTTTCAGCCCCTTTTTTCTTAAACTTTGTGGTCATTTATTAATTAATTCTCTGCCCTGGTATTTCCTTGTAACTATGCTAAGGCAGTTGATATGCCCTGTTCAGGTTGAGTATTCAGCTCATCATTCAGTGAGAATCTGAGACAGGCCTAAGCAGCAATGATTTGTATTGATTTGGCTTCTGAACTTTTACAATGTAGATATTGAATTTTTAGACAGTTTTGCATTAAAAATAACCTCTTGAAAATAACAGCATATGGATTATTTTGTCCTTAAAGCCTTTTTCCTAACATCTCTCTCCTTTGTACCACCCTGTCAGCTCCTGTACTTTCTCCACTTTCCAGAAACCCATCCTCACCCCTCTGTCTCTATCCACTTACTATTAATTCTGTCACCTGTTCACATGTGATTATCTGTGAGCTGGCATTTGCAGAGTACCGAGTAAGACAAACGCATGTACACAGGCAGCCAGATGCTTTTGATTATTGCTATTTACGAAGGAGACCAGAGTGGTGCATGTCACAGTTTGGAAACCTCTTTCTGTATACTGAATTCTATGTATTTCTCCATCATAACCTCTTTCTACTTTGTTTAAGGATGAGCAGCTGTATTTTCAGACCTTGTCATTCCTCAATCAACACAATGTGCGAGGTGTGCTTGGAAAGGGCAAATTCCCCTATAGGGAATCTGTGGCTACCTTGCTGTATTTTTATTGTTGCAGACCCAAAGGCTTGAATCTCTATCAGTGTCTGGTGCTTTGTGACAATTTTGCTCTGCACCAACTACTTTCTCTCTGTGGGATTTATGCTGCTTTTTTTCATTCTTTAACACAAAAGATCTTCACAGCAGATTGTGAGATCTTCCAGAGAAACAAAGCAAAGCAGAACAAAGCAAAGCAAAACAACAAACTACAGAGCAATACCAATACCAAAGTCTGCTTTCAACATGGAGTTAAGCTGTCACTTCTTCATTTCAAAATGCATATGATGTACAAATGCAAATGGCAGAACCGCCTGTAGCACAAACCACAATAGGAGACAGTATGTTTGCTATACCTGAACACAAGGACCAACTGGAGCAAGAGGAAAACAGATATTACTTTTTTTCTTAATAAGAAGGGCTTCCAAGTCAGTCACGTTGAAACAAAAGAAAGAGAAGTGACTTGCTTGTACACATACAGGCACATAATTTTTATGTTGGGTTGTATAATGTAAAATAGATTCTTAATTTAAAAGAGAGGGCTTAGACAAAGAGCTCTCCAAAAGAAACCACTTTATCATGATGTCTGATCAATAAATGATATTTATAACATCAGAAAAGGTCTCTCTGTGTTTGCAAATGAACAATATGCCATGACATGTATACAATTTTTTCTACCCATCACGTGAAATAACGGTTATTTGCAAGCAGGATAGTTCCTAATTTATTTTTCTAATAATCTAGTCACTGAGTAGCTATAATACTTATCGATTGTGATTCTTCCAGATCGATAGCGTATTGTCAAAACAATCCTTCAGTTGTTCCATAAAACAAAACAAAAATTGACAAAGTAGTATTGGCTGTACGGGAACAACACCAAATGCTTCTTAATATGCAATCATTACGTAATGCTACCAACAAAGACTGGGCTGTAGCCCACCTAATTTTAGTCATCCAAAGGACAGATTTCAGTCTATCATTTAAGCTCCCTTCTTAGCCAGCCAGCCTACAGAGGGTTATGGAAAGGCTTCCAAGGCAGATGGAATGAATAGCCTTCTGAAGATGCCAATCTCTCTTCAATGACTAGAGAAGTCTTAAGTGTTTTGATGGCTCCTAGCAGGTCATAGTAACCCAGAGAGCCCCAAAAGACCCTGACAGAACTATTAACCTGTGTATGACTAAGTAGTTTGGGGAGAAAGTTGGAAAGACTTATTAGGGAGCCAAGAAAAATTGTTTCCTGACAAGTTCCTGTAGCAGGATGATCATCTTTCTCAGCTTGCTCTTTCCTTCCACTGATGCACTCTAAATGTTCTCAGGAAGAAACGTGTATTGGCTTAAGAAAGACAGTAAAATTGTTAGAGAAAGAGTCCAACCCAATTTTTTCCCCATACATCTAGGTTGGCTTTCAACCCAGCTTTCAGAATTCTGAGATTAAGTTTCAAAACATCAGGACTTTTTAAAAATAAGAATTTTCCCATTTATTGATTTCTGAACCTTTTTGGGTACAGGTATGTCACATCTCCAAGCGTTTCTTAACAAATTTGAGGGGTTTAATTAAAAAATTTTAAATTAATATTTTTGAGATCCTTCATTAGGATATTCATATAATAGAAGCGTATCTGCATGGTGAATACTGACTCCAGAAACAAGAATTCAAGCAAAACACCAAATATTACAGAGGTAATTGCAAAACCAACAACATATTGCAGTTTTTAGGAATTTGAGCCACCCTACAGTGATAGCTGAAAGAGGCTGAAGCTGTTGCTATGAAGCAGCACAGTTTGCTTGTTTCGGTGGGTTCTGGGTGCTGAACTCCCTTACGCGCACCCAGGGAATCTTTCCACTCACTGCCCTAGGTTTTTGGCTAGGACTCTGACAGAAAAGCCAGTCCACCCAGACTAATGTCCTAAACTTCTCTCATCTTCTTATGCAGGCTAACAGAGAACAACTTTAAAAGGAATATACCTTCCTCACATTGAATTAACAACAGAAACACATTTTAATCAATAATAATATTTCATTCTGAGAAAGACAACAGTGTCTGTTCGCGATTCAGGAAAATCTTGTGTGCTGTCAGGAAAATATTCCAGGTAAGCAGGTTAGCAATAGGGTTTCTTGCACTATCTAAAATTTTCATTTTCTTAAGACTCAGAATAATTGCACACTTTTATTCTCTGAGGTTTTGTGAGCAATAGCAAATAAAGCAAACTCAAATGTTTTCTGTCACCTAGACAGGTGCTACTGCAAGCTAACAAAAGAAATACCAAAAAACCCATCCAGAGAATAAACGCAAGCCTTGCTCACTAAATAGTCATTTGACATCCCTTTTCACAGAGTTTGCCCCTTGGGCAAGGGTCTCTGTGATAAAGATAAGCTCACATTGTAAATGCTTACTTTACAGCCAACTACAGTGAACTGTGCTAAAGGCAATATTTGTAGTTAACATTACTGTGCAAATTTCTTGCCATTTTTGAGATAGCTAGAAAGACTACACTGCTGATGTTTCTATCAGAGTAACATTTCTCTCCAATGTGCTGCCCATATTTTTCAAAGCTACTAGAACTGGAAAAATTTGTTACTAATACCATAGGGAGAATAAAAAGGCAAAAACTGAAATAAGAACTTGAATGCAAAGCTAAAAGTATTTTTTCCTCTTTTCTAGAAAAATAATAACTCTTAGAGAGACCTGTGTTTTAATAGATTGTAAGTTTTATAATTAAATACATGTACAATGTATACTGTCAACAGGTTACATAACTTGATGTAAAAATAATCCTGATCTATATGTATAGTCCACTTACATCTTAGATCCATGTTTGTACCGGGTTTGGCTGGGATGGAGTTAATTTTTTTCATATTTTGCTTATTTTGCTTTGCTTGAGAGCTCAGCTTTACTTATTAAATTTTCTTTATCCCAACCCATGAGTTTTCTCACTTTTACTCTTCCAGTTCTCTCCCCCATCCGCCTGGGGGAAAGTGAGGAGGTAGTTGGGTAGGGGTGAGATGCCCACCAGGGTTAAACCACAGCATTACTTGTTTTAGGGTCAGCTAGGTTGTGGTATAATGCCTTAAAGTCATTCTAGCTTTGTATATGACTTAAAATGTAAATTTATACGTAGGAAGTGAAGTTCATTATCAGATTCAGCCTGTCCCCCGTTTTCTGACTTTAGAATGCATGAATGTGCACGAAGATAGAACAACATTAATTTGTGTTGTCATTTGCACAAACCAAGGATGTTCTTACAACTGGTCTTACTGAGATTGTCCAATAAAAAATCGTAAGTCACAGGCATGTTCAATCTTTATGATAACTACAGATAGAAAATATGAAGGAACCTTCACTTTTGTGGCTGGGATAGTCCAACTTGTAAAGAGAAAAAAAAAAAAGTCCAACTTTTCTTTCTGCAGAGCACTGACAGCTTTTCTGTGCCATCGTACAATTACTGACATGTGAAGAGGATGTTGTTTAAGTGATAGTAGGTCAAGGTTCAGTACAATTCTTGATCACTACCCTCCTTCCACCTTTGTAAATTGCATTTTAAGTTTCTGTTTAGCTTTTCTTGAGACATTTTTCTTCAAGAAATACTTATGCCAATATGGTCAAATTTGCAAGGGAGGAACGTAGAGCCTACTACCAGATCTGTGCTGTCCACATTTTCAGAGATGCTCCCATATTTATACTCACTTGTGAGCACAAACTGTTTAGGCATCTCATAATCCAATTTTGACTTACGAACGCACAGCTTGCTTTCAGAAATATGCTTGCATGTGTAATTAAAAGATATGGGGTAATGCTTACAGCTTCTGCCAAGGCATTCAGCAGAGAGCACCCTGGAGAAGGAGATGAAAGCAACCAGAGCAGGAGCCAGACAAATTGGAATATGGGGCAGCAACAGCAGGAGCCAGGAACAGATAAAAGGTTAATGCAATATTCGTGAGAGCAAGATGGGGACTGAAAACCAGGCAGGGCTTAAAACAGGTCCCGAGACTCACATGAAACAAACTGGTAAGTGTGAATTACCAAAATACTGTTCTATCTTGGGACTTGTGGCAACTTCATAAATCATGTTTGCTTTTCTCTTGTGGTTTATGATATCATTGGAAACCCTTGATGGAAATATAACCTTATAAGCAAGATACCCGCTATTTATTCTCTACCTTGTGTATATAACCAACAAATGTTTGTTTACAGCAAGCATGACTTACATCTAGTCACATTTGAACTCAAGGACCTCCAGAGATGAAAAGCGTAACGATAACCTACTGTGTGCCAAGCCCATCAGAATACTTCATCACAGGGATGGAGGGTGGGAGGAGGGAGGGAGGGAGTGAGTGCATTTCTGTTTGTGCGTGTATGCAAGGAAAGGAAGGTGGTCAGGTGCAGGGTCGGGTTAGGCATGTGGGAAGCAATGCAAATCCATTTTCAAAGACTTGCAGTCACACAACTCCTTAAAACCAGCGGGAGATGTTTGGCTAAATTCCATGCAATGCTGAAATTTGAGGGGAAAGTCTTTAGCCATTAACTGTGATATAATTTAGTTTGAAAGCTTAACGAGAGAGGGAAAATAGCATTTGGGGGGCAAGACATTTGCATAGCCCACTTCTTCTGCAGGTGTCTAATTGGTGGTGATACAGGTTTCATTAGAACACGCAGCAGGTTGTGCAGCTATCTAAAACGCCACTGAAGATAAATGCATTTTGTTATCAGCAAATGTAACTGCTTGCACTGGGAACCAACGCTGGAATATACATCCTTCCTTTCATCCAGCTCTCTGGAAAAATTGGAACATGCAAAGAATTATTACGACCTTGTACATTGGAAGAAAGTAGTTTAAAAGCCAAAAGTATGGAAATCTAAAACTGGGGTGGATAAAAACAATCTACCACCTTTATTAGTGCTGTGTTTACTGTAGTTCTTGCAGGAGCAAAGGAGGCAGGTGGTGTAACAGAAGTCACACTCTGAAGCTAATGGGCTTCTGTACTTTCAAGACACAGTGTGAGAAGGTAGAGGGTTTATACTAAATCCTGTTGCAGGAAATTAATTCCTAGATATCCTTTTTTTTTGCAAGTGTGCAGTGTTTTTACATGGAAGATATTAAGGATTGCTGCCTGAGGAGAAAATGGTCCTTGGCTAGGACTGGATAAGAATTACAAGGCACAAACCACAAGGTAATACTATTTTTGGACAGCCTCCATCTCCAACTCTTTGTTAAAATTGAGTATGATTGTAAATACATATCTGTAAAACAAATGGAAACAAATATGAGAATACTACAGTCTTAAACCCACAAATATCAGAGGAACTAGAGAAAAGCAACCAGCTAACCAAAGCCAAAGTGAAATATGGGAAAAACAGGAAAGCATGGAGTTGCAGAGTTAAATTATCCTAAATAAAGTTAACTCTACCTACCACTAATATTTATGTTATCTTACGTTCCTTAGCCTCTGGGGTTTTTTTGGTCTTTAAACAGTGAACACTTTTGCATGGGACTATCTTTTTGTCCTGTGTTTGTACAGTACTTGGCAGAGAAAGTCTTGGTTGATGGCTTATACACCTAGGTAATGTGCTTACACAAAGAAGAGGTGTCATTAACAAAAAAAGCAACTAGTGTGATTAATAAAAAAGCACTTGGATAACTTATTATTCATAAAGAGGTGGAATTCTTGGGTACTTTGGGGGGAACAGAAGAGGAGCTTATTCTTTTTTGTATTTTTATTCTTTTAACAGCAAGAAACTTGAAAAATATCACAGATGTAAAAACCTCTCTCTGTTCTCTGCATTCTATATGTGAACACTGGTAGGCATTTCCATCAGTCAGAAGGTGATTTATTATAAGAAGCATAAAAGTCTACTTACACTTCCCGTAATAGAATATATTGGGTGGTTTTTTTTTCTTTGGGTGGGTTTCTTTTCCTTAAGGAAATGCCCAGACATTTATAACGGAGAGACAAGCAGGCACCTCACTGACTGCGTCAAAGGATGCCTTAGCACGGAGATGGAGAACCTGACAGATCTATTGTGTCCACATTTGCCCTCAATAACCAGGGCTGCTCATGTCTCTCCTGGGTTTCCTGGCTGCCAAGCAGTGAAAAACCACCAAAGCTAAATGTGCCATCCACTTTGAGTTCCCACCAGTCCGAAGATTAAATGACAGTTTCCTAGTCGACTACTACTAACATTTCTGCAGGCTTTTCATACTTCATACTAACCACCTGCCTGCTGAGACCTGCCACCGATCCTACACAACAACATCTGTCTTTGAAAACTGTTATTTTCAATTACAGCTAGTGTTTCGCATAAACTGTGCGTGTGTCCCGAGTCCCATATCTTCTGTATTAATTAGCCAGTAAATAAATATGTCAAGCTCTGTACTTAAGCATGTATTAGAGGAACTTCTTTAGATTAGTTTTCTAAGGAAAAAAATAAAAAGCTTCCAGCATCCTACTGTCTGTCTGTTATTTTTCTCTCTTTCTGTATAACTCCTTTTTTCCTTCTCCTATGCAATTTTTGAGCCTGCTGGCTCAAATCTAAAAGAGACATCTAGATATTAAAACCGTATAAATTTCATGAAGAGAGGAAACAGGGAAGAGGAGAGACAACCTATTACTATATCCACCGAGGGCAAGCTTAAAATGTATCTACAGCTTTTTTCTGCAGGCTGACTTGGTGGCTCTGTGGGCAGCACGTGTACCTGGGCCAGGAAACCAGCAAAATCAGCATTTCTTGCCCAACCAGGTAGGTAGCAAACAGGGTGACAGGGTGCTATGCATTGTGTAGGTGCATTTGTTTGGGTTTTTTTTGGTAAACTGAGGTATCATCACAGATGAGAAGTGAGGGTAGGGATGATTTGGGGAAGACCTGAGGGTTATTTGTGGAGGCCATTGAAGGGGAAAAAGAGAGTATTGTGAAAAAATAAGTTGGGTGAGCAGAGGGCAGCCACAGCAATAACGACTGTAAAGGATGCAAAATCACAGGAAATCAGGTCTCATGAGTTCCTCTGCACATGCAACAACTTGTTTTGTATTTGGTTGTTCATAGTCCATCCTTTCTGGGTTCTGCACTTTGCACGGTTTTTTTTCCGATGTCTAAGATTATGTTCTAAATAGTGGAACTACCTAACCCCCTTTTTTAACTATGAATATAAAACAAAAATTTCCCAACTTCATGGAAGGCTGAGTATATCAACATATTTTGCTTGTCCAAGCACTGCAATAGAACATTAAAAAGTGAATATTTATTGCTTTAACTAACTATGGAGAACAACTTTTTTGATGAATACAGTCATTTTGCAAATGATCCCTGAGCAGGCTGTTAATTAAATCTTTGTATTTGTTTATTTGTAGTAGTTTGTATGCACAGTTTTTAACCTCCTGTAGAATTTATTCATAACTGGTCAGTATGATTATTTCCTATTTACTCTGTGCACTTTGATTAATCACCAAAATCAGATAGTATTATTTCTGCTCCAAGAAAGGATGACCTACACATTATGAACAGGAAAAATGCCTTGTTTGTTAATGAATTACACATGAATATTCACAGTTTTTGATGCCTTTTGTGATAACGGCAAAAAAGAGGCTTTAATAAAGGGCCATGAAGCCCTCTACTAGCTGTGCATACTCTATAAATCTATTCTGTCTACTATTCATGACTCATTCCCTTTCCTCGACTGTTCTGATGAATAAAGTCTTCCTTGTACAAATGTTTATGAATAAAACCACTGTGAGTGTGACTGAAATAAATCAGCGGATATACTCATAGAACACAGGCAAATATCTTGTTACTTTGTGCACCTCAAATTCAAATAGAGCGGGAGTTTAATTCTGGTGGCTATTTCAGACTAACTCAGGTTCCTAAAATTAGGAAGACAGAAGCCATATACAGTCCACAAAGAGAGAAAATCAGAATTTTTCACAGCCTAAGTTACACAGGAAACCCAGACCTGCATCGTTCATAACACACATCTTATAGTGGATATCTTATAGTATCTTATAGTGGATATCTTATAGTACACAGTGCATTTGAAAAATGTTCAGTATGTATGATACTAATTTTCACAGAATAACAGATATTTCTGTTCCTATTGTATAAATAGATAATAGATTAATAGATAAACAAGAGCTTGAGGGATATTTTTCCCCCCAAATTTACCTATATTAAATTCTGACAAATAACACTGGATGCAACAGAGTGTACACAAAGGAGTCGCTTCGAAAAATCTATTAATTATACTTGTCATGAAATATATGCTCTATGAGACTCAAGAGCAATACTCCTTGGAAGAAGAGCAATAAATTAGAGTAAAAATGCTTTAAAATGCATAATTATAATGCATTAAGCTGAAAAAACAAGGGATAGAAATATCTATGCTCTTCAAAATGTCAAGTTGAACACCTTGCTGTGAGCCAGACTGCTTAATGTATGGGTGGCTTTCAGTTCTGAAATTCTAATGCATAAAGGACAGCATGACAGGATGTTATAACTTTATAAAGATAACATGAAAACTGTAACATTTCATTAACATTAAATCATTTACTAACATTTCTGAAGAAATACATTTTTGAAGTCTGATTCTTTTATCAAATGAACACAAGATAAAATGTCACATGCCCGAGACCACTGCTGTGCTCAATGTCTTAGTTAAGGATGCAAAGTCAAGGGTCTCTGTGCTCAAGAATATCAAAGAAAGACTGATTATTTTTTTATTAATAAAAATAAATAAACAAATCTTGCTAATCTGCAAAGTATTTTAAAACCGAGTTTCTTTTGTTCTTTTTCTTGCTGCTCCTGAATTCATGATAAAATCTGGCAAAAACCCCAAAACTTTTATGATCCAAATTCTTGCTTCAAATTCATTTTTTTGTCAATAAGGTTATCTAAAAAATACAAAGTTTTATCCACGGTGGGCTTTGGGTAATTCTCCTTGCTGAGTCTGCTGTTGAAAGGTTTAATTGTGGCACTATTGCTTGTGATGAGTGATGCCTCACTTCATGGAAATCATCCCCAAAGACAGTAGAAGCAATTAGAATCAGACTCCACAACTAACCACGTAAAACACACTCAAACTTTGTGATCCCTGCTTCTAAATACAGCACTGATTGAAGGGTTAAGGAAGCCTGGATAAGTCTGCTCTCTTTCTCTTTTTTTTTTATTTTTTTTTCTCCTAAGGATAGTTTGATAAAAGTAATCAGTTTAATACAATGACCTTGCTTCCAAGACCTAGGTTACTGGAGATGATTTTGTTTGCATATGTAAATGTAATTATTTTCTGTCTGAATGCAGATAGCTGCAGACCAGACCTCAGTATGCAGAATGAACAATGATTCAGGGGTTTAGGTAAGATTTCAAAACAAGCTGTATATCCTAATCTGTCATACACATCTATACAAAAATCTCCCTATAAATGTACATGCAATCAAGACTTCTCCTGTGGAATTTGGTCACACTAGCCAAAAGAATCTAAGAGGAAGCAGGAGATGCTAAATGCCACCAGGATTTCGGGAAGTTCCAGTGTAGAGCTCCTTGGAGAAAAAGCTCATGATTACCAGAAATGTAGTTTTTAAAGTCAGAATGTAATGTTGCATTTTCTGTGGGACAGGGCAGAGAATTTCAGACAGTTTCACCAAGTTCAAAGATACTGTCCAGTGAGGTTTTGTACAGGATTCAAAATAGTATACAATCTTGGCTAAAATACTTCGAGGGCTCCTCCAGTTCTTTAGGGAAGGTTAATTACTACTTTTTTATAAAGAAACATTTTGAATTTATTTACCTAGATTTTTCAATCATTACGTTTTACTGCAACTTTGTTTTCTCCTAGATTAAAGAAAAATCTGCTAGAAATTCTCTGCTCATTACCCAGATTGCTTTTATTTTCTGTGAACAAATTGAATAGATTGAGATTCCTATATCTCTTGCTATGTTTTATTAATCACACTTTTCCCACTCCTCTCTTGTTCATTATTCTTTTAAAATTGTTGACAGAAAAACTGCATTCAGGAGACTAAAAAACCACAGTTTCCAAATGCAATACCCTATATCTATAGGTCATGTTTATCCTCAGAGCTACAGTGTCTAACAGAGACTTTCCCTAATCTCTTGTGCCTCCAAATTATTTCCAGCACCAATGCAATCCAAGATACTCTAACATCTCACAGGAATAACCTACATCTTTTTTTCCTAGACACATGACCTTGGATTTGGTGGTGTTTGCAGTTTTCAAACAAGCCTGATTCACCAAGCAATCCAGATTAATCCATAAAGCTGACTTGACCCTGTCGTTATTTATCAGTTGAGCTAGCCAAAACCAATTTTTTTCAGTTGCTGGGAATTTTATTTGTTTGCTTATAATTTAGTTTCAGTCCTAATCAGATCCCAACTCGTGTCCAAATTAGACATGGAACTGGCAAGTCTGCTCCAGGGCACTGACCCAAAAATGACCCCTTATGGCTTCTAAATAAAACTGACATTTTTGTCATACCACTGTTTGCAGTAAAACTGTCAGGAACATCATTTTCCTGAGCATCCACCTATTTTTATCCTTACAATTGTAAAAAAACCCACCACGTACCCGCTTTATTAATATCAGGGAGGGGCACACACAATTATCTTTCTGTGAAATCATGTCTAAATTCCAAAGTCAAAATTTGTACAACCTTTCAGCATCTAATATAGGAAGCATTGTCCAAACCCAAAGAGAAGAAAGCTTGCACAAATACTTGCCCTTGACTTTCTGTATTGCTTCTTCTCTGGAATAGGTGAATTTTCTTGCATGCAAATTCATGGGTAGCAATGGGCACTAACTCTGTCCAGACCCCACTGACAGAACTACACGATGGAGTTAAAAAATGAAAAGCTAATCTTGAGAGGTTCTTAGGAAACTGCCTTGGGGGATGAGGTGTTTGCAAGGGCTTGCAGGAGTGGTTGGGCACAGCCTGGGATGTCCAGACTCTGTGTTAGGGACGGAAGGGAGGGAAGGGTCCATGAATGCTGCCTGCTGCTGGACCAGAGCAGGACAGTGGTTTGCCCGGGGTCTGTCCAGAAAGGCAGTCTCCTCCCAACTGCCCACACAGAAAATTAAGTTTCCCAAACGATAAGATATATGTATATGCACCTCTCTGACAGACAGGCACACACCATAAGGGGGTTTGATTCACCCCGTGGCTTGGTAGCCTCCGCTGCTCATGTTTTCTAGGTCTTCTGTGTGAGAAACTGGCCTATGTGTGCTGAAATTTGCCAACAATATTAAGCAGTAGCAAGGTCTTATGGTCATGCATATAGATTTTTTTCTGTTTTCTAAATTAGTGATTTCAAATCAGTAATTTCAGATGTTATTGTCAGTGCAAAAATAATGATATGGCTGACTGGAATAAATACTGTATATTAACCTTTAATTTACTCCTGGCATAATAGCTTTATCTAAGACACATAAAAGCAATCCAGCCCTGACCGCTACTATGAGGAAAATGCTTTCTCCAATCTTACTAGCTCAAATGAATATTCAGAGAAACAAATGGGTGACTTTGGTTTCACCTTGACAATGACAAAATTATTTTCCTGTTGTCTTGGAAATGTTTTCTCTTTCCAGAGTTAGAGCTAAAGCAAAATCTTTCCAAGCATAGAGACTTAAGAATAGTATACATGTATTCTATATGCACTTATGTGCATATACTGGTCTGTATTTGGGATGTGGCACTGCACAGTATTTTAAATCATGTTGTGAATTACATGGTTTATAAGATTACCACAAAAATTATCTGAGGGGGGGTTGACTTTAAAGGTGTCTTTTATTTTTTTTTCTATCTAGCAGTTGAGAGAATCTTGTTAACTTAAAAGGAGATACTGCATCTCACTGAATCCAGCTTTATAAATATTTTAACAACATCATAGATGTTTTCCCTAGTGCTGCAGCACACGTCGGTTTCTGCTTCTAAGCACATAAGTATAATTCTTATTTCAGCTGGGAAGGGAGGTAAGAGAAAGTGAGGGAACACGTCTAGTGGCGAGGCTCAGTCAGACAAGAAAGCAAATGATTCTTTAACAAGTGACCAGCTTGGCACTTCAGCTGATTTTGTATTCCTTTGTTTAAGTCCTGCTGGGGAGCTTTTTGGGATTCAATGCTAAGGCACTTTAGTGGTCTAATAATAACTAGTTATTAGTAGTATCGGCAAGTATGCTTCATCCAGAGTCATTTGTACAATCAATGGTAATTCCTATTGGAAAGAATTTAGTCCAGAGAATCTTGCTTTCTAAGTAAGAAATTGCTGCTAGGTGGTATTAATTTCCAACAAGGTGTTTAATCCAGCCTTCACGTACAATACAGTGTGCTTTACAAACAAGAGAGAGAAAATTTCTTAAGATATTATCAACTTCTGTGTAAACTGTGGTAAGGAAGCATGCTGATCCCGCACACAGCATGAGAAAAATGCTTATTTTGAGACTGAATATTTTTATAGCCAAATGTAAAGGGTCACTTGCAGGGCTGCTATACAAGGAGACAAAAATAAATTTTTATGTGATAAATGTGGAGCTTTACAGAGGCAAATCCTTGCATCCATCTTTGTGCAATACACAGTTTCCCATTCACTTGTTCCAGGAATAGTAACCGTACCACCCCATGCCACAGTCCTTCCTTCTTCTGGGAAAGTCAGAGGCTTCCACTGACTCAACACAAGCTCCACAAACCCCCAAGAGGTCTCTTTGGCTGCGTTTTCTGCCTATACAAATGAATGTGTTTCTGAAGCAGAACCTCTCTGATTTTCACTTCACTAATCTGTACCAACCATAAAACTATGCAAAACTATAAAATCTGTGCCTTTTCACAGTTTTCAAAGGATTTAAGGTCACTTGGTTGTATTAAAATCTCATAGAACCAAACCCCATGGTTTTAACATTGCAAACTACAGAATGCATTGAGGACTCTTACCCTATATGACTGATATTGTTACGCTTTATCAATAGGAACCTGGTCTTACCAGTTACAGAAAAGTTCTTAAATATTAATAAAACACACTTTTCTCCTACTTTAGCCCTGGGAAAGCAAAGCTTTCACTGATGCACTATTGCAGCGTTCGTCTTTTAATACCATATGACTTGTGATAAATTATTGACTACATTTTTCTAAATAATGTATCCTCATCAGTTCAAAAAATTCAGTAAAGCATGGTAGGACCGTCTGCCACTAGTTGGTATCCTAAATGTGTGGTCTTGTACGTTTAGAAAACAGAGCAGTGCTAGCACTGCATTACATATTTCTGGAGTAATGAACACAGTCCCATTGCAAAATACCATAAGTTGCAAGAGACTGAATCCTCACCAGGAGCAGGACAGCCCACATCTAAGCCTTGGGCTTGCTGGATTATGAACTGGATAGCCTCATCACCAGCCCTAACTCTAGCCACGTCCGGCTGTTCACCTGGATGGACCCTGGACCGGCCCCTTTACCTCTTCTTGCCTAAGACTGTCAACAAGCCCTGTCACATCCATCATTGTGGAACCTGCTTGGATCTGTGGGACTGCGCCCAGGTCCTTGAGGGCACTGCCTGTGCTGTAGTCACCCTCAGTCCCTCAGCTCATCGCCCCATACCAGAGTAGCTCTGCTCTTGCTACTACCTCATCCAGCCTATACCAGATGACAGTTTGGACAGGTACAGCTTGTCTATGGGAAAACAAGGGGTTGACAGAACACCTGAACGCTCTCATGTTTTGAAGGTATTCAGCTTTGTCTTGCTGTCTGTTGCTTGCATTTTACAAGAATGTGTAAGACTGAAGTACAAGTTTCATACAACAAAACCTGTTTACGGGGACACTGCAATTACCTACCACTACGGCTGTTTACAAAATGTAGACTGTTCTCCAGGCATCTCCTTCAACCTTTTTTTCCAACTCTCTGCTTCTCTTCACTCCTGAAAATGTTTTCTGCTCTGAAATTTTTTGACTAACTTGCTTGGACCAGATATGCAAGTATACAGCTAATTTACCAAAATGGTCTTCACTCTCAAGTTTTGCCTTTAATAAACAAGATCTTTCTTCAGCTATGCTGATCAAAACAATATCCCTTTTCTTGTCTGCTGTGTTACTGCCACTGAAAAGGGACTGCTCCTAATCTAGGACAGTTTTTCCTATTTTCATCCTTTAATGTGTGGTGTTGTCGCATAAGCAGAAGCCCTTGAGGCTCAGTCTCATGCCTTTCACTTGTTTTATCTGAGGTGTGGCTGAACCAAACAGGATTCTTCAGTCTCAGATCAGCAGTTCCTTTGCTATTAAAGGGTGCCTGCTTAGCCTGACATTATTTTAATAGCTTCTTTGTACTGTCTGTAATTCCTCTGATGGACATCGCACAATACTCTTTGGCATGAGGAAACATTTTCCCTTTTGGTCATTCCTGATAGGCTTAATTGAGCTTTTCCACTCTCCCTTCTTTTGTGTTTATAGGGCATTCTCCTCCCTCTCGGAGCACCCTACCTACATGGCTAACCTTGTTTGTTCACATACAGAAAACACTTTTCCCTGGATGGACTCGCAGGTGTGAACACGATCACTGGACTCATGATGACACCTACACGTTCTGAGAAACTGTTTAGGTGCAGTGCAGAACCCCACTTTATGTGAGCTTCTCACTGTTTTCTAGAAAGTTGTGCAAGTTTCAGCATGGCCAGTGTTGCCTTTTCTTTACAGATTTACCATTTTCTTCCTTCTGAGCTTCAACAAAACCAAGAAAGTGCTGCATATTGTAGTCTCATGTGCTGCACTTCAGGATCTATTTCACATTTTTCTTACTGTCATAGTGGTTATTTCCTAGCACTATGCCTTTGCTATCTATTAGGAAGCTGTACAAGCCCCTTATAATTCTTTTAGTTCAGTTTGAGAATATTCTGATGCTGCATTGAACTGAAATATATGGATTTCTCTGTCCAGCACCCTAGCGTTCAGTGCCACTGATGTTTGCAAACATCTATAAACCTTCTTTTTCTCAGGAATTTCTTATCAAATTACTGCACTTGGCCACTGGCCTCAGAATGTTTTCTTTTTCTAAAACACTAGCACTTGGTCATACTCCTTCACTATAATACTTCTGCTTTTCAGAGTGGCAGGGGTTACGTTGCAGCTGCCTCCACAAATCATCTGGAATCAAATTTTTCACTGATCTAACAGCATAGTTGCAAAATGCAGCAGTGGAATGGATGTCACCTTTTCTGACAGTTGAGATGTTTTGGAATCATGTAATAATGAATATTCTATTGACATATAACAACAGATGCTATGGGTACATGAAATATTCAAAACCTATTGCATGGATGTGCTACAAGTGTTATACGTGTTTCTGTGCATATATGTGTGTTACAGTACCGGGGTGTTATCTGTTTCTATAATTTATCCATAACTCTGATAGAGATTAACATGATACATATTTGGTAGGATAGGGAGCACCAAACCAGAACAAAAAAATCCCAAACTAAAGACAATTAGTTCCTACAGATGCAATAGGCAGAGTTAGGAAAGCAAGGCGTGACTGTAAGCTGCTTATTGCTCTGTGATATATTTCCTCTAGTCTTTTATTCTCAACAAACTCTACTGTGGTCTAAAAGCCTGGCCATCCCTGGGCAACCTTGACACTGCCTGAGAAGGAGCACAGCTGTTGATGCTGGACTCACACAGGCCTGCTGGGATAATCAGAATACAAGACGCCTTGAAGGGATGGCTCGTATAATTCCTCACCCTCTTTTCACCACTGGATAGGGAGTGAATATTTTCCTTCTAATCACACTGATCTTAATGATATCGGTACTGGACCTTGCGTGCCTAAACACTTAGTGTTTCTGTCCTGCTGTTTGAGCTCTTGAAGCTTAGCCAGGCGCTCTGGTTCTCCAGCAGGGATTGTCACCTTTTAACTTTTACCCTTGGTAGCTCGGTCACTCTCATTTTGGAGTCACTTGTTGTGGTTAAATTTGTTTCTTTGAAATAATCCCTCCTGGAAATTGGTGTTACAGATCTCACAATTGATCTTGACTCTGGTACGTCTCGAAAGCTAACTTTGTATTCTTCCAAAGTGACTGGTGCTGTATGGCCTTACTAAGAAGAGAAAAGTAAGGAGCAACATTAGAAAGATGGAATGGCTGTAATGGGTCAGACCAAAAATGCATCCTGCTTTGTGACCTGTCTCTGTCAATGTCCAGAAGCAGGTGCCTAGGGAGGCAGATAAGAAGGGGCAAATATACTGCCTTAAATTCCTGAAATAATCTTGCAGCACAGTGGATTATATGAGTTCAATAATCCTTACAGAATTTCTTTTCCACGATAACAGTCTTTTCGTGTTAAAAGTAATGAAAATTGGAAGAAATTATCTAGGGCTGTGGTGGTGCTTGAGAAACTAACTAACAGATTTGACAAACCCTGAAAAACTCTCAACAGATTTGACAAACATGTTAGAAATTTCCTAGGTACAGTCTTGTGGCAGCTGTAGGGATAAATAATTTGTTGACATCCATTTGTGGTTCCAAAGTAAACAAAAAAAAAAATTGAAATCATATCACTCGAGCCTTTACTGATGAAATCTATTTCACCCAACCTTTTAGTTTCACAGTTAAATCAGAACTAACTGAAGATTTCTATAAGAAGTAGAGATAAATAATCTTTGACTTTTTTTTAGGATGAGATGAACTGCTCTGGAGAGAAGTTTTGTTTTTCTCTACTCACTACAGAGGGATCTGGAGTGATTTATGGTTAGACTGGGCACCTGATGTCAGATGCAGATCAATTTTCCCTAAAAGACAGGTCTTATCCAATCTATTGTCTCCTGTGTGGTAGTACTCAAGTTTTTGACAGCCATTTGATATTTAGAAAGTTATGTGTAGCCACATTGTCTCACTGACTTCCTAATCTGTCCTTTAAAAGGGGTAGTAATGAATTTTATCTTCATATTCTTATTTTTATACCCTCATCCCCCAAACACAGATTTAATTCTTGTTACCACCACTTTCCTGTTTATGCAAGGTTGCTCTGTTTTCCTGGAAATAAGAATTATAGGTGGTCTGAGTCTTTCCATGCTTCCTGCTGCTCTGTTCCAATATGTTGCTTTCTTTTCCTATTAATCTCCCCCTCTTCCTTGCTGTGAGTGCTAGTAGACAGATCCCTTCCACTTTGTTTCATGCATTGTGCACTACCTAATTACATTAGAGGACTTGTGCTTTATAAGTCTGAATTGTTTCTTTACTTACAAGAGCTAATAACAAAAGTGTAGAATTACCAGAAGAATCCTAGCCCTGCGCACACAGACTGGTGTCCTGCCTCTTCCTCCAAACCTCTTTCCTGCAATTGGTGTTTCTTCACCCAAATTTCAAGCATGCTGCTCATGTCCAACATTAACAAGATGCTTGTGCATACAGTTTGGATGCTGGCTTAGATGTTGGGTGTAACAAGATGCGGAATCTTACATCTGTTTTTGAAATATATTTATTGACGCTCATAAAACTAGACTGATGTCAAGATGAGGTTCATTAAGCCACCATAGCTGACTTGCACTAGAATATGAAATAGGGTGACAGTACTACTTAGGTACAAACTATTCAGCAGGGGCAGGGGAGCCTTTCTGCTTCAATGACTACTCTGCTTGTCATCATTACAAGAAATTGAGTTTGATCCTTGATTTTCACGGCTACAGACAAGTCAATTTATTTATTGCATTTGATAAAACAGACAGTTAAATCAAAAAAAGAAGCAGATATTCTCTGATTATGTGATTTCTAAATCAGTGAACAGGAGACACCCATAACACTATACTGTACTTGAAAAGCTCAAAACTTTTCAGTGGTTCTATTTTGAGACAACTGAGACCTGAATAAGAAAATAAACATCAGTTATTACTTTGCAGCATAGGTTTACTGCTACCTGAGGACTTGTTATGTTGGACACTTGGAAAGTTGAAATCACATAAGTTCTGTAATTTGAGTATAATCATATTTGGTTCATATGGTTAAGAAAAGGGGTGAACACAAATCCGATGAAGCTCAGCAAGGGGAAAGGAAATGTCCTGAATCTGGGAAGGAACAACTCCATCATTACCCTGACCTTTTCATGGTTCAACGAAGTCCTACACCTGGGGAAGGGTAACTCCAGGCACCAGTATATATGCTGGACACTGAGCATCTGGAAGGCATCTTTGCAGAAAAGGGCCTGGCATCCTGGCTTGAGCCAGCAATGTGCTCTTATGGCAAAGAAGGCCAATAGTATCCTGGGCTGCATTAGACAGAGTGCTACCAGCAGGCTGAGGCAGGTGATCCTTCCTCTCTGCTCTGCACTGGTGGGGCCACACCTGGAGTGCTGGGTCCAGTTCTCTGCTTCCCTGTACAACGCAAACATGGACCTAGTGGAGAGAGTCCAGCAAAGGACCACAAAGATGATTAAGGGACTGGAGCATCTCTCATACGAGAAGAGGCTGAGTGAGCTGTGACTGGTCAGCCTGAGGAAGAGACGGTTCAGAGGGATCTCATCAACGCATATAAATAAATACCTGAAGGGAGGATATAAAGAGGACAGAGCCAGGCTCTTCTCAGTGGTGCCCAGTGACAGCACCAGAGGTGATCCGCACAAACTGAAATGGAGGAGTTTCCCTCTGAACTCCAGGAAACACTTTTTCATTGTGAGGGTGATGAAGCACGGGCACGCGTTTCCCAGAGAGGTTGTGGAGTCTTCATTGCTAGAGACATTCAAAACAGACATCTAGACATAGTCCCAGGAAACCTGTTACTCTTGATCCTGCTTTGAGCAGGTGGGGTGGACTAGGTGACTTGCAGAGGTCCCTTCCAAACTGTGATCAATCAGTTCTGTGATTTGGTCATTCAAACTGTTTCCACTTATGTACCGTTTAGATAAACCCCAAAGTCTGCTTATCCAAAGGATAACTGTCTTTGAAATACAGTATGAGTGGATACCGATGCAACATCAACTTGGACGCCATGTCATCCTACAATACCAATCTAATGAACAGTCAAGTATTATCCCTTCCCTAAAAAAAAAATTAAAAAAATCACTGAAAATAAAGATTTTTTACTTCAAAGTAGCTTCTTTATCCTGCATTGATTTATGTACCTTATTTTTGTTTTTCATGCAATAATTCACTAGTGACTAATACATAAACCAGCCTGGGGACAAGGACTTGAACTGGCTCTTCCCCCCTCAAGAGGAGTAAGCTAACCTTTTGACTAAGGAGTTAGATGCTTTTGTGTTCTCTTTTTGGCCTCATAAATCTTGTATACTTCGCTGCACTGTGGCCCAGCTTTGGTTTTCCCAGTTTTTCCTAGCTGTTCTATGCCCGACTTACTAGAGAAATTTTCCATGGAAGCAGCAGATCAGGAAATCTGATGTAGAGACCTATAAGTCAGACTTTACATCAACTGGGAAAATGCTTTAATAATTACACTATTTGTAAAAGATAAGGACTATCATCATTACCCAAATATCCTTTTCCAGCAGCTGAATTTTTAAAATGAATGAGCATGGTCCATTGGGCATTTACTTAAATTCTGTACACTTCAGCTTGAATAAACTGTAATGTTTAACATTTAGCTCTGAATGAGAAACCTACATTCCCACAGAATTATTTTTTTTACTTGCTACTATGTTGTTTTTTAGAATATTTTTCGTGCCCAGGTTAGGAGAAACACATTACTTTGGATTATAAAAATAAATATCCAGGCTTTTTATGTTGTTTGTTTAATTTTTACTTTTAGAATTGAAGGGTATAATTTTACTTTTGAAAGTATAAAACTGGCCACTGTAAAATGTTCAGTTTTGTTCTTTTTAAACTGACACATTTTTGTAAGCAAAGTGATATATGAAACAGAGTAGTGTTGTAAATTTTGTCTTTTGCTCAAAAAGAAAAAAAGTGTTGGGATGAAAAGATTTACTCACTTTCAGTCATCTTTTCTTTTTTCTTTTATTCATTTCAGTAATAAAATATATCCCAAAATAAGAATTAAAAGGGGACAAAAAGTATAAGCAAAACTTTGGTCTTCCGAAGTACTGAGAAAGCGTCATTTAAAAAAATGCAGACACCAAAAATAGCAAGACTTCAGTGGAAAAATAAGGAAATTTAGGAAGCCCTACATGCTAAAATTTCTATCAAAATACCTTTCAATTGCTGCCCACAGTTTTTTTCTGATGTGCTGGTATTTGCCGCGTATGCAGCAATATTTCATCGGCAGTTGTGGAGTGAGGGACACGTAGTGAATAGGAGTCAGTCCCTCTCAAATATCTCCTCAGCAGAGGCTTTCCTAAATCACAGGAGTCTCTAATTGAAATATCTCTGTTGATCACAATTACATATGACAACAATGGACATCATCTCCTGGGGTCTAAAAGCACTCATTCTTAATTTTATGCACAGGATGGTCTCATGAAAGTGAATGGGTCTGCTCATGTTTGTTACATTAAGCACATAACTCCACAGAATGGGTCCCTAGTCAGCAGGTCTCTATACAGGGTTTTTTAGATCAAATAGAGCATTTTAAAGCAGAAAACAGTTGGTGAATGTAAAACCTGCTTCTTTCAATATGTGACTACCAGGTTTTCACCATTTCCAGTCCGTGACTTGGAAGAGCAGTTGCATTCAATCATTGTCGCTGCATACAAGGTGGTGGTAGTACAAAGATATCGCATGTTTCAGAATTTTCTTGGACTCCATGTGATACAGCTCCTGCCTCGCAGTAAAAGCGTGTTAGCACTTTTAGCCTTTAGGCAGATGAGAAGTTTCCTTCGAGCTGTCTTGAAAAATAGTGCAAAAAATCTTGAAAGGGCAAGTGCTGTTAGATCAGTTCCACCAACATTTCCACTGACCTTATATGCTTAGCACAGCCAAGTATTCTTTTAACTCTCCATCTCTACCTTTTTCCCTCTCAGTTATTGAATTCCAGAAAGAAGTGCAAGACATTAATATCTCAGCTGGAACAACCAAGACTGAATATTATTGAGTTTTCTTATTAAACGTGGCATTTTCATTAAAATCCCTTTCTTCTCCCTGAAAAACCATGATGCTGTATTATCTGTTCTGATACAAGAGTGTTGCAGCATGTGCCTAGGAGGTAATACAGTTTAGGAAAGCAATTAAATACGATGGCTGGCCAAAGGCAATTTATACATTTGTTTCCTTCTTGGCAGGTTATATTTTTAGCAATGAGTTCTGCACCTGAAGCATCAGTGCATTGCTTTTGTAGTGACATAAGAGAGAGAAAGGCTGTTTTGCGTAATCCCGTCTACAAGGACGGGTGAGTCTGTCAAGTATAACTGGAGTTAGTTTGTGTGCAATTCAATGGACTGTCAGGTGAAAGTATAAACCACTTCAGCAATAAGAACACGGAATAATCAAAGTAAAGTGAATGACAAACTGCAAATTTGGTTTATGCTTTAGTGCAGAATTACAGATACTATCTCTCTACAAATTCCTTGCCCATGTGAAAACTGTGTGCTCTGTGCAGACACAAGGGGTTTTTTTTAACCATAGATGCTTACCTTTAGCTTCCCTTCCTCTTTGGAATGTCTGTATATTGCAGAAAAAATAGATTTTCAATAAAATTAGTTTCATTTCCTTGTTTTCCCCTGGCCACCATCACTATTTCTCCTTTTCATGAGAAAGCCTTGTTTTCCCCTGGTCCCTGATGGGAGTAGTTTATGAGGAATCCCTTATCGGGGAAATCCTGTCCATTGTGAGAGCTGGGGAGCTGTTTCCAACGCCCTGCCTCCGACAGCTCTACTGTGAACTGTGCAATTGTGAATCATGCTTTTAGCCACTCTAATTTCTTCATAGACTGTGACTGAGATGTAGTCATATAATGTGGATGCATGGACAACTCTGTTGCCAGCGCCTCTTCTCCCCCTAAATCCCAGAACAGAACCCGTGATACGCATCACTGTTGTGCAATGGTGTACGATGGCCCGAAGTAGCAGACACAGCGGCTGCTCAAGAAATAATCTAACAATATCCTCCCAGACTTAACACAACAGTCACAGGACTTAAGCTAGTATGTATGCAGCCAGTTGCATTGTGGACAAGGCTAGCTTGCAGTTATCTGCAGTTAACTACACAGACAGACGTTAAGCTTCAGATTCTTCCAATATTCAGATGTGTGCTTAATTTTGACCTTTTATTTGTGTGAGCTGCCCTGCTGGAATCAATGAGATTACTCTTGTACCATGGGATGTTAATGCTGGCAGGGTTAGTGCCTAAGATTGGCCGTATTCAGCAAAGCACTCAAGCCTGTGTCTGCCTTTCCCCATTCAACAGGTCCCATTAATGGAACTCAAGTGTGCGCCTAAGTGCTTTCTTAAGCCTGAGCTTGTATAATTGGGGTCAATGAACAGAAACTGTGTTAGCGCCATGTAATGAATGACATTTTCTCTGTGTCAAGTACAGATGAAGTGTTTGAAAGCAAGGAATAGTATTAGTCATTCCTATTATATATGCAAAGTGCAAAAATGATACCTTGAAGTAATTGCACTCTGAAAAAGAAACATTTTTCTTTAGTGAAACCATTCTATTATTCGGTCACAGAAATAATAAAAATTAAGAGATGTATTTTATATATGGATTTCAGTTACAAAAATAAATTGAAAATTAATTCTTCAATCAGTGGCCAAACAATAACAACAACAAAGTGTGCAAATATGGTTCACATTGCACAAAAGTAATTTACTCAATTTTTCTTACCAAAAATCAAAGTAACAATCAAACCCTAATTATTACTATACTTTTTCATATGATTTATATCAAGAGCATATGTTTCATATTGAAAGATTGATTAAAACTTCTGAAAAGATACTCTAAAATTGCTTAAAGAAATAAACTCTAAAAATAAATAAACTCTAAATAAATAAAGTCAAAACAACTACCTAAACAATGGTACTACAAACTGACATTTTCCCATTTCTTGATGAAAACCATTTGCTAATTTTGACCCAACTCTTTGAATATGTCTGGACCATGAAACTGCAGTTTTTAATAAATTCATAAGAATTAATGAGAAAAACCAAATTGCTCGGCTATAATCTCAATACTAAAGTTATTTTAATTTAGTTCTGAAAATAATTTTAACATAAAGTTATCCAAAATAAATACTTCTAGTTCTTAATTTGTTAGAAATCAAAGTCTGGATCACTAGGAATAGAAAACAGCGAAGGCCCCTTCTCTCTAAATCCTGTGCAGTGATCTGCCGTAGGTTATGGTTTGCATAATATATAAAAAACAGCAGAGAAAAAAATAACGAGTGCACTTTTCAATAACAACACTACTCTTTGTGTTAAAAAGGAAAACACTCTGATGGGACTGAAATGAGTGCTTTACATTCTAGCAATACAGATTTTCCATAAAAATTATGAGTGATTTCTGAGTATCTGGCGACAGTACTATATCAAGGCTTGAGGGCAATCAAAGCTTTTGAAAGACATTCAGCCTTTCTTCAAGTGTAAAATGTATCCTTCATAGTTTATTATTTCCTGGTTTAGGGCTTTTAATTACTAAAAGCTTTTTATTTTTCAGTATAAAGGACAAACTTGGAGAAGAAAGAAAGGTTACTTTTAGCCATATAAAAAAATCTCAAATACAGGCACACACACACACACAAAACCACATTCTCTGCCTTCTCACCTCTCCCATGAGGGCCCACCCTTTATAAATGTTACTGCCAGGGAGTTACTGATGCATTTTTCTTGAAAAAAGATGTAAGGGTGTTGCAGATTTGATTTTCTCCTTTTCAGATACCAGCACCTATATTTTGGCTTGTCTACCTCCTTTCCAAAAAACTTTCACCATTTTTCCCTCTTTATCACTTTCACCTCCTCCAAAGCATTTCCTTTTTCTTTTTCTGAAACAGTTTTTCTTTTCAAATGCTACACTTCTGTATCAGCTACATTTTAAGAAACACCTTCATTCTGCAGTTTGCCTTCCAATAATATCACATTGAAGTTCGGTTCTCCCATAGTTAAACTTGTTCTTAAAACACAGACGTCCCTGATCACCAACTTCCAGCCTTTCCTCCCCTTTCCCATCTATAACTCTAAAATATTTTTTTTGCCTCTTACAGAGGGACTCTTGCCTCTGTAAAGCAGGGAGATCTTGTTCTCTGCTTCCCAGGATGAGTGATGTAGAAGGAGGAAGTAAAAGGAAGCAGAGAGAGTAAAACAAGAGCTGTAAAGCTAAAAGCAGTGATTTAAGTATAGCGACATGACCCCAGCCCCTCAGCTGTGAGGCACTGTCTGTGTCTGTTGCATGTGAAGAAGAACAATCCGTCCCTCACCACATGGAGAAATGAGTTACTGCTCTTCTGCAAGAGAGGAATGAATAACAGCAGCCAAACAGAGGGAGAATTTTTCATTGGCTGCAAGATTTCCCTGCAAATTTCTAAAAATTACTATCTTACTGAAATCCTGCAGAATTGAAAATCCTAAATTTACTCCATAATCATATTTATTCCAAAACCAAAAATAAATTCATGTTGTAAATTAAAAATTCACCACACTGCAAATAACACAGCACTAAATAATCTAGTTTCACTGTGAAGGGAGAGCAGCTTTTTGAGTCTATTTTGAGACACTGACATTCTCTTGTTGAAGTTATTTGCCCTTTCAAAATCTACTCCTTCATAAAGGCTCAACATTTATAAAGGTTCATATTGATCTGAATAATCCTAATGCGAACGATTTGAACAAGAATACTCGCTGATGCTTATAAAGATCTTTGGGAACTTCAACATGGCCAAGTCCTGATCTCAAGAAACAAATCCAGTGCAAGATTAAGACACCTAACTTCATGTCTCGCATAGGTGTCTGCTCCTGTGGTAAGTATCTACATTCCCGTTACATGGGCCTATAATGCTCTGCTGCAGTCAATGGAGATGCAGTCAATGTAGCCTAAGAAGTGATTCAGATGGCCAGATGACAGGTACCTACTTTCGGATGAAAAGATTTGCTCCAACTCCATTGTGTGCTCCACTGCATTGTGTGTCTGTTCACAATACTGACAACATAGTTGCATAGCATGGCACACAAGACACCCATGTATAAAAGATGCCTACATTCTGGTGCCTAAATATTGAACTAGAGGCCTTGCCAAGGAGATGGTAGGGTTTCCCTAACATAGGTGCTGGTCCAGCCTGCGTTGTGCTGCCTGGTGTGCAACTGCTGCTACAGAGATGGGGATGCTCCTCTCACAGGTCCATGTCAGAGCTGCCTGGCCTGCAGGGGTAACCAGAGACCCCAGAGCATTTCTAAGGCCCCATGGTCTCATGTAGCCAGCTCAAGATCCAAGAATTCTTTCAGACGTTCATTTGAAGTCCCTCAATTTTCCAGGTTTTTTACAACACAAGGGTGAGACTAATTTAGTGGTTCCATTTCAGACAGGACTGCAGATCATCTCACTTGCTGTGCCTCGGTTCACACTGCAGAGCAGTCCCAGAAATTCTGCACAGGAGCACTTTAGGGCAAAATAAACTAGACGTACTCTAAGAACCTCCCAATGAGTTACCATTGCTGCATGCATTACATCTATGGATCTGACTCTGAACGCCCCATCACGTGCAAGTTCTTAGCACCAACAGCTTTGCTCTGAAAATCTCTCCTACTGGGCTGCACTTGTAGCTAATGGAGTGGTAGTGCCAAATTAGCAGTGAACTTGTTTTGCAGTCCCTGGGCTTACAAACTGGATCCTTAGCAACCTGGACACAGAATTCTGCATGAGGTATTTTAATATTGAGAACATTTAACTGCATGGATGACAGTATGGATTTTTAGACCAGACATCATGCCTGATTAACCATCTGGCATTACTATAGTTGTTGACTTATGTAGTGATAGCTCTAATGAACAACTTAGGTGACTACAAGTCGGCTGTTGGAGCATTTAAATTTTAAGCATGTTGATCCACAAAGAATTTTGGGCTTTCTGGGCTAAGTATTTGACCAGTAACCTAAAAATCTCACACAGTGAACAAGCTAACAGGAAATGTTAGGCCCTATAAAAAAAGGCTTTAAATAAAAACCATCTCGTATCAATCTTACATTCACTTCTATGTTAAATAATTTCTTTCTGTTTGGTGTCCAACCCCCTCTGTCAGGTCTTGGATGTACAAGTGGGAGGGAGTCCAATCTAAATTTTGTGTTTCCAAAAAAAGCACCAGGTGTTATGCTATTCAGGCTAGAGATACTTTCATAGTATCTTTCTGAAGTTGTATTACTGCAGGGAAGAATTCAGATCTACAAGTCTTTAGGAAGTACAGATGCTCATCAGGAGAGAAGAGATCTGGGTTTGGATCTGTTCTCTAAGAGTTGTTATTCAATATTTTAGCCAGTGACTTTGAAACACAAAATGCACTAACAGAACAGAACTAATATATTTTTCTTCGCCCATTACAAGGCTCTAGACTCATGCTCCCTCTCTTGAGGTCTCCCTCCCTCTACACACTCCCTCTCTTGAGGTCTTCACTTCAGAGTCTCTGCTTCAAAATGGTGGAGAGATTTTTACTCTGAAGTATTTCTGCATAGCTTTTTGACTATAGCATCTTTCTAGGAGTTGGGAGACTTTTTCCTGGTTTTGAATGCTGTTATGGGAAGGAAAGAACTGAATCCAGATGACCTGCTTTCTATACAAGAAATCTAGCCACTAGAATGCCACAAAAATTCAGTCTATATTAGGTTAGAAATTAAGCTCTTTAGAGAATGCAGGCATACAAATCATAGATTTTTAGGTAGAAAACAGGATTCTCAAATGATCTCAGTTCTGGACATGTGCAGGGTCACCGGGCACTAAAGAATTTTTAAGTTGGTGATGTGTCTAATTATGCCTTCATGGTCAGATGAATCTGAATAGTTTTTACTTATTTTAAGTCACAGTTTGTACGTCTGTTCCTTAATACATTTTTTAGATGGTCACAACCATCACAAGACCTAAGCCTTAGTTCTTCCTTTATCACTAACTGTATTCTTTTTGCTTGCCAAATTCGTTAGCAAATCTGTGAATGTAAGCCTTCTATTCACTATTTTTAATGATGATTTTGTTCAATTGAAGGCAATTTTATTAATATAAAAGGAAACTTTAACTTTTCGATCAAGTTGAAGATTTTGCCTTTCAGTTGTTTTTATGTCATACAGCACAGATTGATCTCCGCAGTGTTTTGGATGCCGGAAATGAATAAAAGCTACTCCTGAATATAGCAGATGTTAAAATGTTGCTGAAAGCTCTGGAGAAGAAATATCAATTAACATTGTGACTATGTTTTGATGAAGACGATGAAATAAAAATGTCTTTTTTGCAGGATCATCAGACTCATCAATTTTCTGCCCATGACCAGACAAAACTTCAGTCAGTGACAGATTTGATTTTGAAGAATCCATGGAAACCAATTTTCTGGGCTTTTTGAGTTCAACAAATATTCTTTCAGTCTCATAAAGGACCAGCGTTTCTTAGTTCACACCTCTTCAAAAGAAGAATCCCTTGATTCTTTCTTCTGCTTTCAAACTCAGTCATGCAGAATTGGCCAAATTCAAAAATTCATTTTGATGATAATCAGTGACCAATAATTACATTTACAATATTGATTATTGCTTTTACATTTAGAACAGTTTCACTCCTACACAATAAAATTTGAATAATACCTTAGCCTACATCTTGTACAGACAGGTAAACTGCTTACCTTTCATAAGGACTTTACTGATTTTACCAGATTTAATCCCCCACTATTTCACAAGTCTCCCCTCTCATCTTGTCAGATTGTTCTCTTATAGTCAGGATATCTACATTAATTTTCTTAATAAAATCTCAGTTCTGCAATTGCTTTCATAACAATAAAAATGCTGATCTCATTACTTTCATAGTTTTAATTTCTGAGAGGTTTTTTATATAGATTAAAATCCCTCTATATCTTATATTCACCTGTTCTGGGATGCCTGATGACTGGGATACTTCTCCCCTACCACTCTGTTTCAGATTAATGTAGTTGGCTATATAAATAGTTTTTCTATAAGGAGCTATTCCTGACCAAAACATATGCTTAATGCCAGCACATACTAAAAGAAAACAAACAACAACAAAAAAAAACAAACAGAAAGAAGCTTGTGCTTTGAGTTCCACAGAGGCATTTCCAAAGTCCCTAGGAAAATCAGTTTGATAAGTGAGTGAATACTTTTGACTGAAGTTTAGAGAAATATTTTTTCCTCTGAAATGATAGTTAAAACTAAAAAATTATAATCACCAGCACGCTTGGAACCCATATTCAATATCCTGAATGTTTATGATTTCAGATACTGACTGTGAGGAATCTGGTAAATAGTCTGAAACCCATAAGGTATGTTTTCCTTTCTCTTTGACTTGTTATTTTAAACTTATATCATTATTATTTTTACAGCAGGAAACAGAAATAAATTGTTTTACTGAAGAGCATCAGACATCATTTTTTGATGCTATTTCTATGAACTCAACAATGCTAAAGTGGCCTGCACAGTGCAAGTGATAGCTGTCATACTCCCACTGCCAAAAGCAAATCTGCCTCAGTGATCATAAAACTAGGAGGGTATGAATGTCAGCAAAGCATCCTAATGTTATTTTAAAGCGGGGTTTTATTTTTATGTATACTTACAACCCCCTAGAAAAAATTCTGATAACAGGGGAAAGAAGGAAATAGCAGGTAAGATAATTATGCTGCCATGGTTACTCTGAGAAGAGAAAGCTCACAGAAAATTTTAATACAATTCAAAAAGGATAAAGCCAATAGCATTCAACAGAGACACAGAATGTTTCTATAGATTTTGTTACAAAAAAATTTACGAAGTCAGATTATCACCTTGACTGTGTCTGCCTAAAGTTGAGGGTAACAGGAATGAATCTGAGTAAAGCTGTGGCCGGGTGGGAAATGTCCCTAGAGTAAGAAGTGAGGTATATCAGTGTCTGCACTGCCTTCGTATAGTTCATCCTTGAATAGAAACCTTTTCTAAATTCTGTGTAAGGGTGGTGCTGACACAGGGCAGCATCTAAGATACCCCATCGTCTAGGTGAGGTTCCTGCCCCTGGGGTTGTCTAAATGATCTTGGTCATTACTGTATTTCAGAGTGGGGAAGGCATAAGAACATTTTTGAAGTTGCCTCTGTTTTAGCTGCAGGTGAAAGACTGCATAGGTGAAGTGACAGCACCAAACACCACACAAAGATAGCCTAGTCTTCAGGACTAAGTCAAAGAGAAACAGAATTAAGGTTCTCTTTCCTAAAGGACAAAGCCAAAGAATAACTCTGTCCCTCTCCCTCTTTCTGCTTACATGGTGTTAGATTTGCAGAATTATTTTATTAGAGACAGACTAAGGCAAGACAGGTTGGGTCCCTTAGTTCTTTCACTGATACTTATGGTTTGAACACGTGTGTGTTTCTGGTAATGAAATGATCCCATAAATTCTCAGGGAAATCTATATTATGGAGTTAAATTAAGGTACATTTATACACTCTAACAAAACGGAATACACTAAAATATTTCTAAGAGACAGGTGAACCTGTCCACCATTGTAAACCAAAAATAAAGGCATTTTAGGGTAAGTAGCTCCTTAAGTACCATAGCTTTTGACTCATGCATCATTTCCATAGATGAGATGCCTACATTACTCTTTGCTAAACTCAAGTAAGTTTCCTAGCAACCAAATTGTTATCTCTGTAGGGGATAAAAACACACCAGCATTATATAGAAATTGAGAGTCTTTTACAGCATCATGGTTTTTGACCACCTCAATTAATTACCAAACATGCTGGCATCACTTCGAAGTCCTCTTCTTCAATAAGATAAGTATCAACAAAGTACTTTGCTTAATGGTAATGCATTTCATTTTCTGCTACATGATAAAATCAGATTCTGTGCATCTAGTATACTGTGCAAAGTGCAGAGCATCCTAAACAAAAATCTTCAAATTAACCTCTTGGTTTTGTATGTTCAATGTCAAGGATAGAAAACACCATGGTACGAAGGTGACTTTTAAAGATTTATTTTAGGAGGTAATTAAAGGCTGAAATAGAAAACCTTTTTAGAAAAAACCTCTTCCTCCTTTTTCCTGTGGGTTGTTTGTTTTGCTTAGCTTGTTGTTTGTTTTTAAAGCAATTTGTCCAATTCTGCAGTGTTAGATAATATCCAACAATGTCTACTAACTCAGGATTAGCAGCTAGCTCCAGGATTGAAGCAGAAAGAATATAATTTGCAATTGAAGTATTAGGATAATTAATTTATGTTGCCCTGCCTGTATGGTTAAGCTATTAACCGATGAAACAGATCTCAGAAAAACAAAAAGTGAACAAACAGGGACAACTGAAAAAAGATTCCCCACCATTATTTCAAATCCTGTGCTGAATATCTCTATATTTCTATGGCAAGAGACTATCTCTTGAACAATCCTCCATGGTGCTCTGTAGCCTGACAGTCCTCGAGTTTATGGAATGTGTAAAAGAATGATGACATTAACATTTAGAGAGCCTTTTCTTTTATAGTGTATTATTTGTGGTTCGGCAAGCATGTTCTTGAATAAACCTAGATCTCCTCTCCATATAAAATTTCAGTAATAGTTCAACATAGCAGGATTTTGCAGTATTTGCTTTTCCTGCACATTAGAGAGAGGTACAAACCAACCTGAAAGAACATGTCACTGCAGCTTATAGTAAGAAACTACACTCATTTCTTGTCAGTCCACCACTTTTATTTTGTACCGTTTTGGAAAAGAAAAAAAAAAAAGAAAAAAAGAGAGGAGTTTTTTTCAGATATGTACAGGGGATATGAGAAGCAACTAATTAAAAACTCCCTTTCTTTGAAAGCTATACTACTCCAGAAGGAAAAGGAAAAAAAACCAACACCCTGAACACCCAAAAGACAAGAGTTATATTTGTAACCTGCTCTTTTGCTTAAGTTACTAGAACCTGTATTCCCTTTTCCAGGAGTAGCTCAGCAACTGGAGCAGACTGTCGTTTGAGAGGAATCCATGACAGTAGTTTGTGTGGTGTTTTACCCATCATTACTCCTCTTCCAAGCAGAAGGAAGAAGCAATGCACTTTTGCCGACCCCTAACCTTTTAAAAAGGTGACTCTCCTACCTGTTTGTATTTGAGTATCTGGGCTTCACCATCTTTGAAACAGTTTTATTTTTTTCTTAGGTTGCCTCTATCACCTACAGTGATACAGTAAGGATTACTCACCTATAAGGCAATCTATATTAGAGATGTTTATTCTCACCATAATGATTCCTATAATATGCAGGCAATGTGATTACAAAACAAAACAGCAGACACCTCATATTACCTTGTTAAGGCTATGGACTAATATTATGGTAATTTATAGCTCCATTGCACATGGTTGTTTAAAAGAATTTAAAAGAAAGAAAGAAAGAAAGAAAAAGAACCAAGCACATATAACAGTGGCCTGTAGCTTGACACAAACTGTGAATACACTGTTTAACTAAATGACCTCATTAAATTTTGGGAGTCTGTTATTTCTTGTCTGATTTTTATTCTAAATATAATGCTACAGCTTCTGTGACTCATGCATAGTACCTCGGGATAGTTTTCTTTTTGATGTACACTGCATTAGTCATACTTATCTATTAACACAGATGATATGTGGTGCAACCTCTACACTTACTGCTGTTTTCTAGAAAGTATTAGTATATTACTTGGTTCTGTAATTAACACTGGTACATAAACCAATGCAAGTCCAAAATAGCTTTTAGGATTCAGGATTGTATGACAAAACAAACATTCTTCTCCTCCAAGCTGTTTCATTGATACTATCTTTTCTGCAAGACATGAAATTAGCAGACATAGAGAAAGTTAACAGTCCTTACATGGTAAAAATCAAAAGACCTTCAGATATCAGCTTTCCCTGACAAAGCTAAAAATCAGACCGAACGTACTGATTCCTGACCAGCCCACAGATCTTGAGTGGTCTTGTCCAGTCCAAAATGGCAGGTTCAATGGAAACATTTGAATGATTATATGTAAGCAGGCCAATTGTGAAAAGAAAACTTCCTTGTTAACGGTGCAGGATCAAACAAAATGCAAATTGAGAAGAGGATGTCTGTAAAAAGGAATGATAGGAAAAAAGTATATCTTTTGTTTAAAAATGGAGTATTGTTAGCCTGACCTTTTCATGGTTCAAGAAAGTAAGTGTGAAGTCCTGCACCTGAGGAAGGATAACTCCAGGCACTAGTATAAATGCTGAAGGATGGCCATATGGAAGGCTTCTTTGCAGAGAAGGACCTGGGGATCATGGTGGACAGCAAGTTGAATATGAGCCAGGCGTATGCCCTTACAGCAAAGGCATCTAATGGTATTCTGGGCTGCATTAGAAAGACCACTGCCAGTAGGTTGAGGGAGGTGATCCTTCCCCTCTGCTCTGCACTGGTTGGGGCCACACCTGGAGTGCTGGGTCCATCTCTCTGCTTCCCTGTACAAGGCAAACATGGGCATACTGGAGAGAGTCCAGTGAAGGACTACAAAGATGATTAAGGGACTGAAGCATCTCTCATACGAGGAGACTCTGAGTGAGCTGTGACCAGTCAGCCTGAGGAAGAGAAGGCTCAGAGGGATCTCATCAATGCATATAAATAAATACCTGAAGGGAGGATATAAAGAGGACAGAGCCAGGCTCTTTTCAGTGGTGCCCAGTGACAGCACCAGAGGTGATCCGCACAAACTGAAATGTAGGAGTTTCCCTCTGAACACCAGGAAACACTTTTTCATTGTGAGGGTGATGAAGCACGGGCACGCGTTTCCCAGAGAGGTTGTGGAGTCTCCATAGTTGGAAATATTCTAAAGCTGTCTAGACATGGTCCTGGGCAACTGGCTGTAGGTGGACCTGCTTAAGCAGATGGCGTGGACCAGATGACCTTCAGAGATCCCTTTCAACCTAAGCCACTCTCTGATTCTTCAGTTGTGTTCCATGTCCTCTTACAGAAACATCCTATACCGTTTCCTCACCTCCTAAGAAGTGCATCTCATGAAAGGGCTGAAACGGATCTACGTTTTTTGAACATTACCAACCCATCAGGGTGTTCTAATAGGGAAATAAGGTTACAAAATGTCAGAGCAGGGGAAACAGTCACTGCTTGTCTTTCTAACTGCACACTGCAAAAGTAAGAGCATGCTGGATCTTCTAAAAAGAGGAGAGCAACTTCCCAGGATTCAAAGTTCCCCTCTCTTTCTTGTCTCACTGGTATTCTTGTGAGGCATTTGGCAGCAGGCTTTCACGAACCTTAGTGCTGTGAATGCTTTAGGTCATCCAGTTTTGTAGGTAGAAGGATGTTTGTGACTTAGAAGGGAATGGCAGCATTTTTGCCTACGACTGGCAGTTGGCAGTCATATTATTATTTTTTTGTTGTTTGGAAGCTGAACTGACAAAGTGAAAAAAAATATTTCTGATCAAATTGAAAAAAATAGTATGTGTAAAACAGAAAATAAGACAATGCTGGGGATGAATGAAACATTTTAGTTCTCTAGGCTCCTTTTACGCAATCTCAGAATATCCAGGTGATATGACCAGAATAACCAATATCAGAATACTCACCAGGTTTTGGAAGTTACCCTCCCTTGTCTGCTCAGGGAAACTTGACACATATTGTCTGACTTTGAGAAGACTGCCAGGGTTGTCATGCTACAGAGTCACTCTCAGTGCCTTTCTGCAGTTCATGCAGAAGAATTTTCTAGGAAGCGGGATAGCTTGACTAGCTGAAAATAGGAATAATACACCTCAAAATCTTCATAGTTTTTACTGTGTTTCTAAGTTTCTATGTCCTGTGCAAATAGGAATAATACACCTCAAAATCTTCATAGTTTTACTACGTTTACTATGTTTTACACAGTTTCATACATGGCTTTCCTCTAGGAGATAATAGACATAGTGTCAAATAGCTATAAATAAAGGAGAGGACGGAACCAGGGACTGAGATTTCTGAGTACTGTAACTAGGCTGCTAGACAAAGTATTTCCTTCTTCCCAGTTTTCTGATTCAAACTAAAGCACTGAAGATGAAAGTTGTGAACGATTTATGTCAAAATTTGTAAACATCTGTGTCTAGACTGATTTTGCTTACTAATACTCTTTCCTTACCTGACACAAAAGGTGTCATAAGGTGTTAAGTACTGGCTGCAGAGCGCTTTCAGATACGCATACAAAAGCAACTCGTAACTATTACTGATTCAAAGAAGAGTGGTTTCTTAAAGCATCTTGATCGTGTGTTTGTTTCAGTCAAGTTGCAGCACTGCTTTAAGCACCCCTAGGAAACTGTTCTTCTCGCACGCAGTTTTACTTTAAGAAAAATATGGCTATAAAGAAAAATATGCCTAAATCCTTCCCTTACTTTCTTCCATTCAGTCACTCCTGGTTACTTCTGTCTGAACCACCCTGCTCGATTCCTCTCTCATTTACCCTCTTAAAACACTTACAGATATTTAGCGCATCATTCATGAATCATTATTTAGACAGGCACTCCATATTTAGCTCTTCTCCTTTTCCTCATAAATCAGTCCCTTCCAGACCCTCAATCATTTTTATTGCTCTTTCATAACTGCTGATAGTACTCATAAATGAAATGTCTGTAATGGCACTAAGCAAGAAAAAGGGAACAAGAGACCAAGGCTGGAGTTAATAAAATAAAAATAAAACATAACCTAACTTGGGCATCCTCTTTATTTTGGCAATCAAGTAGACATAAATAACAGCACAACAAGGCAAATGAATTACCAGAAGCTAAAGTGAGGCCCAGGCATACTTGATGACATATTTATAAGCCTTGTAGAGGAGGAAGTAAAAAAACAGCTAATGTGAACATCTATTTCTGTTTTTCAAATCAGTATTCTAATATTCTGTGCACATGAGTGGTTGCTAGCATTCAAAACTTAAACATGTCAGAGCAGGACTCTCATAAGCACAACATGTAAGAACAATATCTGTTGCCATAGGACAATTTTCTGAGCCCATTTATCTTAACTCTGCTTAGAGATGGTTTCATGGGATCCTTTGCAGTATTTAAGATATATCAAGCTTCAGAAACAGCTATCATTTTTATCAAGATCAGTTAAAGGCTTAGGAGGGAAAGAATCACATTTTTGACAGTCTGATATTTACAATATTGCGTCCTAATAGTTTTAGTTTAAAAGAAGGGCACCTCCCATTCCCCTGTGAGGATAATGAATGCTGGGACCCTGGAATCTGAAGTTTAAAAGGCGAGATGTTAAGTTTTAGTTAAGTTTTTACTTTAAGCCTTTTTATGAAGAGGCAGCTTTTTAACAAAGAGCATTCTGAATGATTTGTCATGGAAGAGGCAGAAAACTTTATGGGCGTTCAAATAAACCGCCTTCAGCCAGTGAGGCCAATAGCTGCTCTGTCTCTCTGTGTGCAGTGTGTTTGACAATGCACATATGACAAATTTCTAAATGTATGGAAAACAGGAGGCATGAAGATGAATCCAGCAACATCTATTTTTAGATTCTATTTCTGTGCATTTGAAAAATAAAGAAAATTAGACAAGTAAAATTTATAAAAGCAATTGTTTTCTACAGGAAACTCAGGAAAAACATTGAAAATAGAAAATCTCAATATATATTAAGTTGTGGCAGCTAGCGCTCAAAGGTTCTATAGCCTTTCTTATGGATCCTTTATGAAGCTCATCTTAAAATCTATTTTTAATTGCTTATAATTTGACTGGTTTAGATTTGTTTTGCTCTTAAACAACCCTTAAGATTAATTTAAAATTTTAAAAAATATTTAATGTATTCAAATCTTCTGGTTTTGCACTGCAGGTATGTAAAAACATCAAACGCTTACAGTTCTAAATGCAATACTGATAATAAAAAACCCCAGATACAAATAAATCAACATGAAACAACGGGCATTCCTACCTTAAAGAAAAGGTATTTGCTAGAGCCTGGATATCAAACCAGATCACTGCTTGTCAGCAACTGAAGATTTAAACACATGTATTTTTTCAAGCAATGACATGTCACATGAAGAAAAGGAAGATTAAAGCACTGTATTTTTTTCACAATAACAAAATATCTACTCACTTATATTTGGAAGATATAGGAGAACATTAGTGCTCCTAGTTATTAGGATACCAATTCATAGATGAGTTGCTTATTTTACAAAGAACTCATTCCTCCTATATGCACACAGTCTCCCCTCTGCTTTACGTCAATGATTCAGTCGAAAGAAAATATCTAGAAGCCTTCCAGACTAAAATTTTATTTTTATTTAGCTGAAAAATAAAATAATAAAATATTACAATGCCCCAAATAAGGCATTGAGATGCAAAAGGAACATAAAACAGACCACAGCACTTCAACCAAACTTTTAGCTATCATCTGACCTAACAGAATACTTTGCCAGTTTGAACACTAAACTTGTCTGATGAAACATTTATGACTGTAGTGTTTAAAGTTAAAATAGTAAAAGAAATGAGTCCATAATCTAGAGCAAGTATTAAAAGCTGAGGTTTTAATCATTACCTCTGATTAAGAAACTCCATTCATCAATCATTCTCTTTCAAAGTCCATGAATAAAGAAGGCATACCTATACACTGTAATTAAATACAGGTATCTGATTAAGATATTCCAGATTGCTTAAAATAAATGGTAGTCTTGGCACCAAGAAATCTTGGAGATGATTGGTAGGAATCAGCTGTAGCGCAAACATAAGAAATACAGTGGATAAAAGTGTTTTGCCTCTGCACATCTTCTGAAGGGCTTTTGCAATGGAATATCCCTGAAGAAAAATGGTTTCAGGTTAGGAAAAGTACATCAATTTCCTAAGTACCATTGGTACAATCTCTTTTATATGGGGGAGGGGAGGGCTGGGTGGGCTTCCTGTCAGTCCTGTGCATTTACTTGACTTCATATAGGTTACATTTATTCTCTCTATATTATGTTTTACAGATGGCTATACCAAGATTAACAAGTGGGGACCTGAAAAACTGATGATTTAATTCACATCACAGGCTGCGTTTTCTGAGATTTTGGTCTATCCTTACTTGCTAGGAAAGAATAAGAAGAGAAGACACGCACGGTGAGGAGCAAGTGAAATGTGGAGATGAATACCTAATTGTGCAATGATGCTGACAAGAATACTTTGGCTGCTCTGATGCTGGGATGCAGTTCAATGAACTGGTAAGGAGGGAGAGAGGTCATGTCATGAAAAAGAGGAGGAATATAGTATCTTCACCTTGAGAATATCACACCACCTTGCAGCTTTTAATGAAAACCGGTAGTGGTGTCAGCAACAAAAGCCTACAGATAAGTATAAACACTGGCTCTTGTTCAGAAGGCTAAAGTCATGGTGGTGGTCGTTGGTGGTGGTGAGATTACGTTATACTTCACAGACTTGGATAGCGAGGAATTCACTGATGGATGCCTCTACGGTCAGGTCAGATGTAGAGGAAACATGCAAGTGAAATGGAATTCCTATTATATGGTCAAATAACTGAGAATCATCAGGACACTGACTGAAGCCAACAGTTATAGCTCACTCAGGAAGGACAGGTAGAGATAACTAGAAGAAGCATTGACTTGTGCGTTAATTATGTCTAGCATCTGTTTTGACATCCAGGATTTAGCAAGATGCTTCTCTTTAAAATGGATGGGCAGTTTAAAGGAAACAAAGAAAACAGATGTTACTTTTTCTGGAGGTCTCAGAACCACGAGGCCAATAGAAAGAAGGTTTTTTTCTCACACAGCTGTAGAAGTAGCAAAAGAGCATTATCTTCTGTAAGACAAGCGAGGCAATCTTTTTCTCATCTCAACACTGGCAATGACTCAACTGGAACATTTCAAGCAGCTCTTTCTGGACCCCAGCAAAGTTGTGAGCTGGCAGAGATGCCCATGGCAAAGCAGAGATGAAGAGCTGCAGGCATGACAATCTGAGGAAACAGTACAAGATTTTCTGCAACATAAAGGCAAATCTTAGGGTGAACATGGTAACAACTGCTGCTGGGCAACCGATCTATTACTTCTATAAGAGAATAGGACAAAAGTAGCACGTTTAAGTAGAAGATTTTCCTTCAATGTCATAAAAACTTTTTTAATTGTAAATCTAAGCTATGCAGCCATGATTTGGAAACTCCATTCAAATGACTGTAAAAACATTGGACATTTAAAACTAGGCTACACAAGTATCTGACAGGAGTTTCCTGAGTAAAATTCATATTGATCTTCTGGGTCTCGTCTAGTCCTGTTTGCTATGACAATGTGTATGGTAGTAAATATAAAAGATCAGGGCCTGCTCTCTGGCCCAGAGGACAGCTGAAATTGTGTAGCTTGTACAAACATTGCTAAATTTGCTTACTACATATTTCCTATCCTATAACTGCATTTAAAAAGCCTCTCGATAGCCCTCTTTTCCAAACAGTGCTTGACAATTGTCTAGGCAATGACTAGTTGGCACGGGACAAAAACTATATCAGGGTCCTGGCTAAAACAATGTAAGGATACGGACTTGAGCCAGCGATCCAGTCCCTGCCTGAATCCTTTTAGGTCTAGTAATATAGGTGTAGCTTGCATACCAGGACCAGGACTAGTTAACTCTCTGCATAAATAATATGTGAATGAAATTCAATGCCAACTACCACAAAGTAAAGCACACAAGGAAAAAAAAAATCTCTAATCCTACAAATTCATAGGTGGATTCTGAATTAGATATTACCAGTCAGAAAAGAGATTTTGGAATGATTACAGATCTGAAAACATTAATAACAATAAAAAGACAAATAGAAAATTTGAATTATTTTCTAATAAACCAAATAGGAAACTAAACAAAAGCAGACAAAATGGAAAACATAATTATGCCACAATACAAAATCATAATGCAGGGAAATCTCGAATACTGTGTACACACTTCTGGCCACATATCTCAGACACGAGGTTATGATACTATTCACAGTACACATTAAGTGGCAAAGATGGCTGGTAGTATGGAACAGCTTTCTGCGATTCAGTAAGTCTCTAATACACTAATTCACAAAGGAAGGAGGAGATATCAAGGAAAGACGACTCTCTTCTTGTCATCTTTCTTACTTTTTTCTTTAGTCAACTGAACAAGTTGAACTCTTTTAGTCAGTTCTTGCAAGCTCTCTAAACCTCTGACCATCCCAATAGCTTCTGTTTACATCTGTTACTTTTGAATACTTGCTTTTTTGATGAAAACACTGGGACTATACCCTCTATTTCGTACGAAGATTCAGCCATGCCTTCTGAAATAGCTTCATTACCTGCCTGTTTCTACTCAAAATACCTTACCTGACATATGGGGTCCACTTGTCAGAGAAGGGGAAGAGCATCTTTGGTCAGAGGCTTGCCAAGCTCTTGAAGAGGACTTTAAACAAGAGTTGCCAGGGGAGGGGAACCTCAATCCATTCCACTCTTACCAGTTTGATGACAATGCCAGTAATAGATGCCTAGAACCTGAAGAAGGGTCACAGGTCAACAGGAGAGCACCTGGAGTGAAGCACAAAGGAATACTAGCCACTCCAGCCCGTAAGTCAGCTTCATTAAGGGCCCAACTTAAATGCCTCTATGCAAATGCACATAGCATGGGGAATAAACCAGAGAAGTTAGAGATGTGCTCACACCTGCAGGGCTACAATCTTATTGGCATCACGGAGACATGGTGGGATGGGTCGTATGACTGGAGTGTTGGACTGGAAGGATACAGGCTTTTCAGGAAGGGCAGGCAGGGGAGACAAGGAAGGGGTGTCTCTCTCTATGTCAATGACCAGCTGGAGTGCATGGAGCTCTGGCTGGACTGGATGAGGAGCTGACCAAAAGCTTACGGGTCAGGGTTAAAGAGACAGCAGGGACAGGTGATGTTACAGTGGGGGTCTGCTACAGATCACCTGACCAGGAAGACCAAGTGGATGAGGCACTTTATAGACAGATAGAAGCAGCCTCACGTTCACAAGCCCTGGTCCTCATAGGGGACTTCAACCACCCTGATATCTGTTGGAGGGACAACACAGCAGGGCATAAGCAATCCAGGAGGTTCCTGGAATGCACTGATGATAACTGCCTTCTCCAAGTGATAGAGGAGCCAACAAGGAGAGGTGCCTTGCTGGACCTTGTTCTCACCAACAAGGAGGGGATGGTGTGAAATGTGAAGCTCAAGGGCAGCCTTGGCTGCAGTGACCACGAAATGGTGGAGTTAAGATCCTTGGGGCAGCAAGGAGGGCACAAAGCAAGCTCACTACCCTGGATTTCAGGAGAGCAGACTTTGGTCTCTTCAGAAACCTGCTTGGCAGAGGGCCCTGGAGGGAAAAGGGGCCCAAGAAATCTGGTTCATATTCAAGGATCACCTCCTCCAAGCTCAGGAGTGATGCAACCCAACAAAGAGGAAGTCAGGCAAAAACACCAGGAGGCCTGCATAGATGAACAAAGAGTTCCTGGAGAAACTCAAACTCAGAAAGGAAGCCTACAGAGAGTGGAAGCAAGGACAGGTAGCCTGGGAGGAATACAGAGAATTGTCTGAGCAGTCAGGGATCAAGTTAGGAAAGCTAAATCCCAGATACAGTTAAGTCTGGCCAGGGATGTCAAGGGCAACAAGAAAAGTTTCTATAGGTATGTTGCTGACAAAAAGACCAGAGAAAATGTGGGCCCTCTCCGGAAGGAAACAGGAGACCTGGTCACCCAGGACACGGGAAACGCTCAGGTACTCAACAACTCTTTTGCCTTGGTCTTCGCCAGCAAGGACTGTAGCCACACCACCCAAGTTGCAGAAGGCAAAGGCAGGGACTGGGAGAATGAGGAACCCCCCACTGTAGGAGAAGATGAGGTTCGAGACCATTTGAGGAATCTGAAGGTGCACAAGTCCATGGGACCTGATGAGTTGCATCTGCAGGTCCTAAGGGAACTGGCAGATGAAGTTGCCAAGCCACTATCCATCATATTTGAGACGTCATGGCAGTCTGATGAAGTTCCTGGTGACTGGAAAAGGGGAAACGTAACCCCCATTTTTAAAAAGGGAAAAAAGGAAGACCTGAGGAACTACAGGTGGGTCAGTCTCACCTCTGTGCCTGGCAAGATCATGGAGCAAATTCTGCTGGAAGCTATGCTAAGGCACATGGAAATTAAGGAGGTGATCAATGACAGCTTACATGGCTTCACTAAAGGCAAATTGTGTCTGACAAAATTGGTGGCCTTCTACGACAGCATTACAACATTGGTGGATAAGGGAAGAGCAACTGACGTCATCTACCTGGACTTGTGCAAAGCATTTGGCACTGTCCTACATGACATCCTTGTCTCTAGATATGAGAGGCGTGGATTTGACAGATGGACACTGAGTGGATAAGGAATTGGCTGAATGGTCGCACTCAAAGAACTGTGGTCAACAGCTGGATGTCCAAGTGGAAACCAGTGACGAGTGGCATTCCTCAGGGGTCGGTCCTGGGACAGGTGCTGTTTAACATCTTTGTTGCTGACATGGACAGCGGGATGGAGTGCACCCTCAGTAAGTTTGCAGATGACACCAAGCTGTGTGGTGTGGTTGACATGCTTGAGGGTAGGGATGCCATCCAGGGGGACCTGGACAGGCTTGAGAGGTGGACCTGTGAAAACCTCATGAAGTTCAACAAGGCCAAGCGCAAGGTCCTGCAGGTGGGTTGAGGCAATCCCAAGCACCAATACAGGCTGGGCAGAGAACGGACGGACAGCAGCCCTGAGGAGAAGGACTTGGGGGTGCTGGTGGATGAGAAGCTCAACAATAGCTGGTAATGTGCACTTGCAGCCCAGAAAGCCAACCTCATCCTGGGCTTCATCAAAAGCAGCAGGTCAAGAAGGCCAGCAGGTCAAGGAGGACAGCAGGTCAAGAGAGGTGTTTCTGCCTCTCTACTCTGCTCTGGTGAGACCCCACCTGGAGCACTGCATCCAGCTCTGGGGCTCCCAACGTAAGAAGGACATGGACCTGTTGGAGCAAGTCCAGAGGAGGGCCACAAAGATGATCAGAAGGCTGGAGAACTTCTTCTACAAGGACAGGCTGAGAGAGTTGGGGTTGTTCAGCCTGGAGAAGAGAAGGCTCCAGGGAGACCTTATAGCAGCCTTCCAGTACCTAAAGGGGGCCAACAGGAAAGATGGGGAGGGACTCTTTTATCAGCAAGTGTAATGATAGGATGAGGGGTAACAGTTTTAAACTGTAAGAGGGTAGATTTAGATTAGCTATTAGAATGAAATTTTTTACTCTGAGAGTGGTGAGACACTGGAAGAGGTTTCATAGAGAAGTTGTGGATATTCCATCCCTGGAGGTGTCCAAGGACAGGCTGGATGAGCCTTTGAGCACCCTGGTCTAGTGGAAGATGTCCCTGCCCATGGCAGGGGGGTTGGAACTAGATGATCTTTAAGGTCCTTTACAACTCTAACCATTTTATGATTCTATGATTATATCATTCTATGATAAGCCAAGTCTGCATCTGTCTTTTTTATGATTCCATTACATTCACCTTAGTAGCCATACCATGGTCAAATGATGAAAGCGACTGAATGAAGGAGAGCAGAAGATGCTTCATGACTTTGAAAATGAAGCTATGTTCATTTAGGTACATGTTAGAGTCTAACAGTCAGCCATCAATTAAACAAAAAAAACCCCAACAAACAAGCAAAACCAAGAACACTGAAAACAAAGCAGAACAAATACGAAATGTGAATAATTGGAAAAAGATGAAAACAACAATGGCCCAAAAGCTTGAAGTATATTTTCTCTTTGTGTTCTTTATTCCTCCCATGACTAGTGATTCCATCCATTCTATTTGTTTTTTAACATAAAATATCACTAACATACTGATACACTAGAGTCCACATTCTAATTTTAATTAAAATCAAATATATCTGGTGGTGTATTTTTTGCTTCAGAGGAATAATTGCACATTTATGCTGTTTTAAATGAGAACAGAATTTAGCTCACTACATTTTTTACACACTTCACTGGCTGGGTACTGAGAATGTCTTACTGGATTGGTTGGATTTTTTCCTCATAAGAAACAGACGTGATAATTTGTATTTGGCAGTTAAACACCTGGTCACTAAATATTTAAAATTCTGAAATGAAATGCCTCTCAATAAGCTATGGAGCAATAACATGCAAATACTTACTTATAGTCAATCGGCATATAACAAGGTATGAACAATGTGTGTGCATTGTAATGAAGTGATGCAAATGACCTCAGAAGCTGGAAGACACTGCCAGAAGTTTGAATTGTATCCAAAATAAGAATGTCTGTTTTCCCTACAATCTGCTGAATGCAGAATGCATTAGTATCTCAGCACTGCACAGCTGTGTTTTTCTATCGAAGGAGGATAATGCCTGCTTTCAGATTTGGAAAAAAAAAAATCCTTCCTAATTGAGTTGGGTACCTTTATCTGCATTCAAGCTGCTGCTTATTTATTTTTAAATAACTGAATTCTGGCAACGTTTTATCCTGAACGAAACACACAGTTTAAAAAGAGTTAGACATTCCATGTCAGCCTTCTGCTATGGCAACACAGTGCCTGCTTAAGAGGATCTTGACCTTTTTTCTTTTTCCTCATGACTAATCAACCAACATTTTTTTGTGATCCTACCTATGGCCTCAGACTTGTTCCTCCCTATTGTCTGATACAGTCTTATAGGACAATCAAAACATACAGCCACAGTTCTCCCTTTAATTGTCCTGGTGCAATATCCAGATCCATGCCTCTTCAAGGGCAATTTCCTCTCTTAAAGGGTGAGAAGGCATCCATCACTTTCTCCTCCATACTTTGCTTGTCCAGAAGATCTGGAGCTCAGCAAGACAATATCAAGGGAAGGGCTGCTCAAGTGGAGGATTCAAGATAAATCTAAGTCATGAATAAACCGTGCATGAACCACTCCATGGCTTCAGACATGAAGTGTTTGTGTTTTTTTGTTAAGAGTCTCTTGTTCCTTTTTCATTTTCTGCTGTCACAGTGAGGACATCCACCTTGCTACACTTAGCACATGTAAAAGTGCTGTTAAGCAGCCCAGCACAAATGTTGCTGCTCTTTGTTGGGGAAGAGTTCAGTGAAATCAGATCTAAAAGAAGTATCAAAATCTGATGAAAGCGATCTTGAATACAATTTCCCTATAGGTATGATCCATGGTATCCATACAAAGTAGAATGTGCTCTTCTTTTGCAGCAGAATTATACTACTCCAGACCCCTCTCGTCCACTGAGAGGCCTCAGGCTGCTATAATAAAAATATTTCCGAGGTACTCTGTTATTCTGAAGTCAAAAGCAATTTCTCTTCTCAGTTATACTCCACTGTAACACAGAGAACCTGTATTTACATAGCTAGAGGTAATAATGGTGCAGAGTTCCAGTTGGAAGAAGTCCATAAGTATATGTTTAAGTCTCTTTTCACTCATGAGTTCGACAGAACTGAAGCACATGCTTGAAGATTAATAACTGTTTGTCTTAAATGTTTTGGGTTTTTTCTTAAACTTTATTGGCCTGTATTCAGGCTTGTGTATGAAAGAAATCACATTTCAGTAGCATATTAGGAGAAGGCAAGTCATTAGATAATATAAATAAATCATTGCAGTTCCACTGTCTTCATTACAGTGACGAATCCAGCCCCTGAACCAAGATATTTTATTTATTTTGTTCTTACTACTCCTTAATGATACAAGCATTTGCTTTTCAGAAAGCTGTGATTCATCTATATTGTAACACACATTTTTTTAGTGTTTACACTTACTGTTGCATTCTAACCAAGCTAAATTTTTATTTCATACCTTTACTTTCTACCTGAGCATATTTCAGCAAAGTAGGGATGCCATCTGATTACCATGTGTCAAATACGACTCCTTTTACACTTTTCTATTAAGGCGAGGAAACCTTGTTTAACAGTCATTTATCAGTTTTGTACAGGAAGAAAAAAGTTCTGTTCACACAAGAGATTTGTGGTTTATTAACTTAAGCTTTTTTGTAAAGTGAATTAGTTAAACTCCATTGTGGATGTATAACTCAGTTTAAAAGCAGTTTATTTCAGTTTAGCTTAAAGAGATTCCAATTTATGCTAAATTGAAAAATGCCTCATTTAAACTGCAATAAAAGTAGCTGCACAACTTCATTTACTGGTTTAGTTAAATTAGTTAGATTTATTACATTTGGTTGAACCAATATAACAGTATCACAGATCCAAGGCTGAAATTTTAAGCTAAGATGTAGCCTGGCAAGTTTATAAATTTTAGCGGCAGATTATCTGCTGATATTGCTAATTATCTTGCTACTTTGGGCAGTAACTAACAAAGCCCATGTCTGAAAAGGGTTACTGTGCAGAGCAACTGCAATGCGCATGTGAGTGAGACTTAACAGCATGTTACAAGGATCTACCAAACACTTCATACGATGATCAATCCAATACTGGATTGGAACAATCCTCAAATGCACGAAGGTGTTTTAAAGGAAAACTAAGCCTTATGTAGACCCTCTTTATGACAGGCAATTGGTTTGGGAGAAATGTCTGTGTTTTCTGAATCATTTTCCAGTGGTCTCAGTGAGCTTACACTGAGAAGGACAGACATTACTATGACTCCTCTAAGGACTCTCTAAAGTCATGGCTATGTATAACCCTAGTCCAGGTGAAGAGAAGTCCCTACTGATGTGACCTATTCTTGCTTAAACTGCATTTTAAAACAGATTGTAAGCTTGCTGCAAGTATAGGTAAGGGTTCAACTGGGCAAAATAGTTAGGAAAGTCACTTGATGTACAAACAGAAGAAAGGAGGAGCACATAGCTGTAGCCTCAGCCTTGGGCTGCCAGGAATCTGCTACCAGCTCTCCCTCAGGACAGGAATAGTTCCCTGATGACAAAAATGAATTCAAACACATACTCAGGCAGCACCACATTATTCCTCTAATGTATTTGCAATGATATAAACTTTTGCAGAGGGACTGCAGATGTCAGAATCAAAGTATATCAAATTTTAGCCTCAGCAGGCAGGATAAACAAAAATCCCCAGAAGCTGTAATTATTCAGACCCAATGAGTGGTACATGCTTAATTTACACTGGTTTTTATACTCTTCTTTTTTTCTTTTTTTTAATACTCCCAAGCAAACCAAGTCTTTTGAAATGATCAAGTACCTGTAGCTACCATTTTTTTTTCAACTAGCACAGCCTGGTAACTCAGATGTCATTCAAAATAAATCTGTGGCTGGACTCAATGCATTTTTTTTGTTTTATTTGTATCTTCAGTTTCATATGTTTGAAAACAGACTTTGCTTTTCATAAAATGAAACTTTTCATCACAAACAGATGACAGAAAGTGCAAGTTCTCTATTTAACATTTCATTAATATGAATCTTCATTCAGCTGAATAGGGCTGTTATGGGTATTAACCCTTTCACAAGTCATTTCTTCCCCCACTTAAGTTATAAACTATAGCCTAAGCACTATTTTACTTTACTTTCCCACTACATCCAGTTAAACAACTATAGAAAGTTTGAACATATGCAGTCATTTGCACATATCTGCATACATTCATATGCATAAATACCCACAGCACAGAAGGTGAAACTCAAAGAATGTGAATTAAGAAACTGAACTTCTCTTCAAGGGCTGGGCTGGCTTTGAAGGTAACTCACTGAGCTGTGAGGTAAACCAAGTACCACATAAATGTATACACTTATTTCCTTCTTAAAAAGAAAAAACACTACCTTGCAATCAGTTTGCAATTAATACACTACCTTGTTAGCTTTCAAGGTCTAAAGTAAGCACAGAATTCTTTTTTGTTCTTCATCTAGTTTGTGATTCTTTTTTCAGAGGGGGGGAATCTGCTATTTGGAAATTCCACTTACAAGCATTTTCATATCAAAATAGGTATCTTCACATGAAAGTCAGAGGAATCTTTTTTTGAAATATGTCCTTTTTAAGTTTTTCAAAGAATTCTTTTCAGAAAAGGCAAGCACCTCATCATTTCTCACACACACAAATCTTCAAATGCTGTTTTTGAAGAACTGCATTTAAAAGTATGTTCAGTCATATACCAAGCATGAGAAGCTGGAAAAAAAGTCTTTGAATCTGAACGACAGCTCATCATAATCTGGTTAAAATTATCTCCAACACCACCTGTCATTATTAATGCAGGAAGAGAGGTGGAAAAATACCTTCAGCCCAGCTACATTATTGCAAATAAGGTCCATCTGCTTTTCACTGTTCTGTCATATAATAATAGCAGCTATATTTATGATGAATTTAGCATTCTGCCTGTAGTAGATGAATGTGTAAATGCTTTTACTAAAAATGCATTTCTTTGAGGGTGTTCTATTATTTTAGCAGACTTTATACCTAATTTTCAATGTGGAATCCTCAGTCTTTGATATATTCCATTGCTAGATAAATTATTTTTTCCAATTATTTATATTCGTATTTTATATATATATTAATATATATATATAAATTACTCCATTTAGCATTTTGTGTGAAATGGTACAGCTGCGCAGAGTCTGATTTAAGGCATAATGGCTATAAGAGCCATTTTATAACAGTCATAGTAAAATATTCATTACCTGTACCCTTTAAGGAAACATGTTTGAAAAATAAAATCCACAGAACAATACTTAATTTCTAAAAGAGTAAGCACGGATGTTTGTTAAAAACAAATGAAAAGGAAAAGCTTAAAAGATAAAATGCTTGCTGTTATCATGGGTAATGTTCAAAACACAGTGAGGAGATTCAGAATAAACAATGGCTGTGTCTACATTAGCTAGCAATCAGCCCAGGGGCTGTGGTGTGACTTATTCTTGGCTTGCTGTCTGTTGTCCAAGTCTACATAAATTCTAGTGTCTTTATGTGCCCAAAAAAGAATATGGTGGTCAGAACAACAAACATTCATCAGTTATTCATCAGCAATATTTTAAGCAGACCAAAAAAAGTAAAAGAAGCTATTAGCAATAAGAGATATCCTTCAGAAATTGTAATTTGTGTCCAGACTAGAAGAACAAAAAGAAGTTAAATGCAAAAGCATGACAACACAGGCGAAAAAGAGAGTGTGAGGAAGTACTTTGTAAATGCATTAAACTCAGAAAATAACCTTTTTCTTACAGACTCATTAGAAGAGTTCAATCAGTAAAAAAGTCTTCAGTGCCTATAGATGATCAGTGTGTTGTAAGAGCACTCAAAGAATCACAGAATCGTTTAGGTTGGAAAACACCTTTAAGAACATCCAAGTCCAACTGTTAACCCAGCACTGCCAAGTCCACCACTAAACTATGTCCGTAAGCACCACCTCTACACATCTTTTAAATACCTCCAGGGATGGTGACTCAACCACTTCCCTAGGCAGCCTGTTCTAATGCTTGACAATGCTTCTGGTAAAGACATTTTTCCTAATATCCAATCTAAACCTCCCCTGGCGCAAATCGAAGATGTTTCCCCTCATCCTATCACTTGTTACTTGGGAGAAGAGACCAACACCCACCTTGCTACAACCTCCTTTCAGGTAGCTCTAGAGAGGAACAAGGTCTCCCCTCAGCCTCCTTTTCTCCAGGCTAAACAACCGCAGTTCCCTAGACCCCTCACCAGCTTCATTGCACTTCTCTGGGCAATCTCCAGCACCTCAACGTCACTCTTCTAGTGAGGGGCCCAAAACTGAACACAGTGTTTGAGGTGCAGCCTCACCTGTGCCAAGTACAGGGGGACAATCACTTCCCCAGTCCTGCTGGCCACACTATTTCTGATACAAGCCAGGACGCTATCTGCCTTCTTGGCCACCTGGGCACACTGCCAGCTCATCTTCAATGGGCTGCCAACCTGTCAAAAGGACCCCCTGTCCTTTTCTGCCAGGCAGCTCTCCAGCCACTCTTCCGCAAGCCTATAGCGCTGCATGGGGTTGTTGTGACCCCAGTGCAGGACCTGGCACTTGGCCTTGTTGAACCTCCTTCCACTGGCCTCGGCCCACAGATCCAGCCTGCCCAGATCCCTCTGTAGAGCTTTCCTATTCTCAAACAGATCAACGCTCCCACCCAGCTTGGTGTCATCTGCAAAGTAACTGAGGGTGCATTCGATCCCCTCATCAAGATCACTGATAAAGATATTAAACAGAACTGTCCCCAATACTGAGCTCTGGGGAACACCACTCGTGACTGGCCACCAACTGGATTTAACTCCATTCACCATAACTCTTTGGGCGCAGAAGCCAGCCAGTTTTCTACCCAGCAAAGAACACGCCCGTCCAGGCCATGAGCAGCCAGTTTCTCCAGAAAAATCCTCATCCACTAAAGACAAGATCACAGCAGAAAAACTAAACTAATTCTTTCTTACTCATTGTGTTCACTACAAGGATTTTTTTCTTTTTCTTTTATTTTTTTTTCCTTTTGGGCGTGATTCTAATATGTCATAGGATGGAAAGCCAGTAGAATAGGTTTTAGAATAAATTGATAAAGTATATCAATACATGATAAAATGAACACAAACAAATCACCTGAACTGAATTGCATTCACTGAAGAACGAATACAGGCAGTATGTGCAAATGTCTGACACTTCAAAACTTTTCTTAATTTCTACAATAAAAAAAAAATCAAGATAGTCAGAACTGGAACAGAGATGTGTAACAGATTTGCAAGATATTGTAATGGTGAATAACCGAGCAACAAAATAACAGATGAAATTTAGTGCTGATAAAACCTGAAGGTAGCTTCTAATCTGGGTATTTATAGTCCTTCTAGTCTAGAAAGAACACTTGGGGGATAGTTTTGAAGATCTCATCTCAATACTCAGAGGTACCTAAAAGGCAAATACACCAGCAGAAAGTATTAAAAGGAAATAGAGAACAAACCAAAATTGCCCTATGCCACTTTAAAGCCATGGTGTAGCTTTACTATGGATAATTTGCACTGTTCTATTTACCTGATCTTCAAATATATGAAGCTGAAAGAAGAACTTGAAAAGCTGCAGAAAATGGGATAACACTGATCAAAAAGTGGAATGGCTTCCATAAGAAAAGAAGCTATAACTGCGGAGGGGAGAAGTTGACAGCCTATGACTCTACAGATTGGAGAAGACAGGGTTATAAACTTATATGTAATGACAGATATGATGAAAGAGTGAATAGGAAATTATTTTTTTCATTATTTCTCCTCCTGAGGATGCCAAATGAAATATAGAACTGAAAAAATGGAAGGACTTTCTTTATGCTGCACACATTTCAGTTGTGGAGTTCACTGCTATGAGGCTCTTTGAATGCCAGAATTTTAAATGGACTAGAAAATTTACCACAGAAGTATATGGAAGAAAGGATCATTATACGCTACTGAACAAAATCAACTGGATGCAAATTCTTATTCAGAAAGTCCTAAAAATACTGATTAACAGAAGATGGGAGGATACACATAAAGAAATAAGTCTACTTGTTCTGTTGTAACATTCATTGCCTAACCACAGAGTACCAGTGAAAACGAACATTTGCTGAGATTTTTGTTCATTTCTATATCTTGTACAAGGTAAACAAAAGTAAAGAAGTAAAAAATAATATTGTCACCAAATTAATTATAGGTGATAAGAAGCTCATATTTGGAAGACATAGAATGCTCTTGTCTCTCAATTCTCTCCCACGTGAGCTATTGCAAGGTATCACAAATACTAGTATGAGTATTATAACAGTGGTTGGGATGGGCTTACTAATAATAAACATTTCTTTCAAAGTCCGGTAATAACTGCTTCAGATCATATCAAATATTCACATTTCTGTGAAAGAAACTTCCATTTTTTACCACTACCTGTATAGTGACTGACTCATTCTTTCTCCTTGCTTAGCATGTACAGAGAATTTTCCTCCCAAACTTATACAGCAGCACAGATCCTAATGAAGTTTCATTGTAATTATTAAGATGCACATCTGTAAAACTCCCATTCCATGATTTGGGATCCTTTTAGGATTTAAACATGAACAAAATTACAAGGGACTTTTTTCTCTATGATAGGGAATAGTTCACTGTGTGATACCTTGCAGCAAGTGAACTAACTCCCTGGAAGGATCAAATAATTGCAAAAGAAAATGTCGGGAATCTAAATGGCAAGGGATGCAAAGTAGAAAACTTGAACATAATTCACAGCTTATGTCGTGTTCTAAAATAAATCACACTTACTCTTGTCCAGAAAGGATCAATTCCAGAAACACGAGCCCAGCACTACAAATAGCATGTGACTTCTAACCTCACTACCCATGGGATGGGTAACTAAATATAGGAAACATGGCTATGCAGAGACTGAAAAGTTGTCTTGCAGGAAATGGGATGTTAAACAGTTAGGGTTACATACCAACACCTTGAACTTCACCTTAAGGTTAATTGGTAGTTGTAGAAAAACACACAGCACCACCGAAATAGATGCTTGACATTCTAGCTGACTGAGAGGGCTAGCAATATAGTTTATGTTATCTGTTGCTACCATTGCAGTACTGAGTTTCTTAAATTGACAAAGCAAGGTCAGCTTATGCAGAAGAAATGAAGAGGACCTGAGTGCCTGATCAGGCTTTCCTTTTGGCCATTTTTCATCTTGAAGATCTTGCAAAAACCTGCAAAAATTAGTGACTAGGGAAACTACTTTGAAGGGATATTCTTTCACCAGTATTTTGTTTTAACTAACAATCTGCATTTAATTACATTCAGGTGCACCACATTTAAACTAGGAATATGCAACAGCCAGTTTTTGCTTTGGCTCTATGCCTGATATATGAATTTACCTTAGTAGGATTGACTTTTTTCTGCTACTTAAAAAGATTTATGCAAGGATGGAATGATACAAAAAATTTTAAATAGTAAAAGAGAAAAATTTCTCAACAACCTACAAAATCCTAGAGATCCTTTTTAAACTACAACTTAATAAATTCTAAATTATCATATTTAATTAAATAAACTTACATCAGAATGTTGAGTTGCTCACAATTTTATTCTATGAAGAGTGCGAGCTTACTGAAATCATGTGGTACTCTTAACTGATGTCATTTGAAACAAAAACTTGTTCCACCTGAACAATTATTGATTTTGTGACTTCACATTGCAAACTCAAAACACGGTCTTCATATTCTAACAGTTCAACAAATGTCTCCTGAAAGTTTCAGGTCTTTTCTGCAGTGATGCCAAAAAAAAATACTGAGATGATGAAGCATATAGAAAAAGCTGAGTTTTCAACTGCTAAAAGGAGGTTATCTTGTAAAATCACTAGGGAATTCTCCACTGATTTTTGAAAGCTTTTCAGTAGAAGCAAGACAGCAACATAGCAGATTATTTCGGTTTTGTCGATTTTTTCAGGCTGAGGATGCTTTGTCAAATACTACTATTGTAAGTCATATTTCAAAGCCGTTTCACAGAAATTAGAAGGTTTTTTGGTTGACTTTCATAGTTTTTTGAGGCATCAGGAACAAAATTTATATTCTGTTTTATAACTGACTGAGAGATGAAAAGAATTCTGAATTAATTTAACTTCATGGATTTAAAATAATGCCAACTTAATTTAAAAACTGTTGGAAGAAATAATTATTTTACCCTTAAACTCCAGGGAATGCTCTTTATCTGATTTCTGCTACTATGCATATATGAGTGACAGAGCAGAGGTTTGCTCTGCTGTGTTCCTGAAGGTATAGCCAAGTCATTCTTTGTGGTATGCTCTAAACTACAGAACTTATTCCATGTAAGGCAGTAGAAAGGTTTATTATAGCATTTTGCTGGATCTCAAACTGATGTCAACTCCTGACAAGCCTCCAGTATTGGATAACTCTTTTGGGCTTCTTGGGCATTTTCCACATGCCTCATGTTTACAGGTTCTGGCCTGTCATGAATAATATATCTGATAATGGTATTGAAACTAGATTCTTTATGGGAAGAAGACTATCTTCATAGAAATGAAGGCAGATCAGGTCAAATGTAACTTATAACTTCCCTGAATTATCTATTCAAAATGTAGCGGTTCCTACACAAGTTGCTGGGAAGACCTACTCATAGCACCAAGCAACTGTATATGTAGGAGGTGTGACTGAAATGTGGGAGACCTGGCTTAGGTACCCTGGCAGTCACCTGGGCCACAGGAGTATCATGGAGGTGATGTCTCTGACTTTGATCAGTTAACCTGTCCTCAAGCTGTGAAATGCTAAAAAGATGAAGGTTTAATAAAAATTGCCGTCTTCTCGCAAAAAAACACTCTTCAGTTTCAACTACTGAACAAATTTTGAAATCTTTTCTGTCAAGAAAAAAGTGTAACTGTTTTCTATCGCAATTGCCATGAAATATCAATATAAATTTGGATCAGGAGAGAGTAGAGCACGTTGAACCCTGTGGTGTCTGCAAGGTTCAGATTCATCTTCAAATGAGACCAAGTGTGATGCGTTGTTCTATGTAAACTGGATGAACTCTAAGCTATAACCTACAGCGATAAGGTAGCGCTATATTTGGAAAGTTTAGCATTGTAGATCTTACCTAATCTGATTGCTAACATGTACTATAAACCAAGGTATTTATGGCAAGAAACGTACGCAATGTATATTTCTTTCCATGAGCCATCTAATATAACTCAGTTGAAGCAAAAAAAGAAGAAATCAGTTCCTTATTTCAGAGTCCTACCGAGTTACAAATGACAAACAACTTTTCATTGTTCTCATCTCCACCATGGCTTCAGTGAAGGTTTCAATTCACCTGAACAGTAACAGTCTTTAATCAATGCAGTGAAGATAGTGGATTCAATGCTGCCGTCTGTGGATTCATATCACCACTCCACTAGCTGTTTTTCTTTTCTGACAGGCTTCAGTCACTTCATTTTCTCACATTTCTGGCTCAACAGTTCACAATGAAGCTGGGCTGATGTTGCCGTAGGAATTGTTCAAGGTTTTCTCTATAAATTTCTTTTGCTTATACTCTGCAGGCTTCATATTTATAAGCACCAATGGTTATTTTTCTCCCTGCTTTCTGAAGTCATAGTATTAATACACAGGATTTTGCTTTTGAAGCTTCAAGGCAAGCATATTAAAGTGACTGCTACACAGTAAATATAACATCAATTTACACTGGATTTTCAGGTGTTTACAATTTAAACTAGCAGGAAGGTCCCTCTCAGAAAACAGAAAATTCTATATTGTAATTCAAATTCCTACTGTTCCCCTTTAATAGGTCATTTTTCAATATCATATCAAAGTCCTGAAGGCCATATTTTATTTGCCATAGCAAGAACATACATAGATATCTCAAGAATTCCTCATTCTTTTAGGATTACACTGCAGATCTCTATCAAATGGCAAAATCAGAATGCTCTACCTGTCAGAAATCGGTGTTTGGCCTAGCTATGGAAATGAAGCATAAGATATTTAATTAGGGTGCTATAATGATTGCTACTATTAATAGGTTTTGTTGTCTTGTCATATTTTATTACAGGTTAAGTAATTATTGTACATTTCAACAGAATGAGCTATCCAAAATGAAGCACTGATGTGACAAATCTCTCATTGAGGAATAAACACGATATTCGGCAAAGATGCATTTTTTTCTGGCACTATGCAAGTTATCTCCAGCTAAAACCTCACAACATCCTGGACATATTTTACACTAAACACTTCTGGTTCTGTGTGCAGGAATTAACATGCATTTAGCATGTGTTTTTAGAAGGAAAATAAGATTAAATTATACAGATGTATCTATACATACTGGTGATATTCAGGTGACAAATAGCAGAGATATGTGATAAATTCCATCTGTCTTCAAGTCTATGTATTGATTTTTTTATAGCACCCACCACACTAACTGTGAATTATACATGCAGCTTTGAGCGCTCCACCTGCACTCTGCCCACTACTCCATTTCTTCCAAGATTACTTGTAACATATCACACCTCTACACAGTGTGAAATGTTTGCCGTTTTTATTTCTAAAACCTGTCTTCTAAGGATGTGTTTCTTTCTTCACCGAAAAGTTACAGTCGTTTATGAGGCAACACAGGCTACATAGAAAGCGAGAACAGGGAGGAGTTTTAGCTTTGACGCCTTGTGACACTATATCTAGAAAGAGAAGCTACACAAATTTCTGTAAGGAGAATGAACTTGCTTCCAGTAGACAACCACCATTTCTGTTTGAGGTGCCTAAGGATACTGTAATTTTGTTTTTCTCAAATAGCTGCCTCTGCAGTGACATTTGAATTGCCTAACAGCTAGTAGGCACTGTTTGGCATGTGTTGTCCAGTAATTCCCAGTAAATAGCACACTAGCTTCAAGGACTCCCATGGAAACTGTACCTACATTACAATATAACTTTCCGAATGTTATAATTTGCACTATTCATCCATGCAAAATAGGTTATTGATAATATAAAGACATACTACAATTTTTTAAGTACAATGACTTGAACAAGTCATGTGCTGCTTCACTGCCTGTATGTTGCAAGGAGCTCTCAGCCATTTAGATCAACCATCCTTGTACATTCCATATACTGACACCTGCAGAGCTCTGTTTTACCATCTGCTCAGTATGCCAAGCATTACAGTTCCATACACATTGCATGCTCAAATTTAGCATTGAGGAAACACAGCTTTCACTCTGTAGACGGTACTTACCAGGTCTACACTGTAATGTTTGAAAAAGCAGATCACTTCAGTGCATTTATGCTCACTACATATTAGGGCAGGGGATAGTCTGATATTATGATCTGTTTTACTTAGGCATAGGAAGATTTGGAAGTCTTACCCAAATCTGAATAGAATTCCTGCAGTCAACATGAAACGGAAATGCATTGCTTAACTTTCAGGACCAAAGACTGACCCATGCTGTCCTCTTAGCCTTGGAAAATACATGGTATTCTCATTAAATACAATGGCCAACTTACTGCTGAATATAATGCTATAACTTACATCACCACTATGCACCATGCATATCACAGGAGTTTATTTGTAAAGTGTGAACATTTATTTCAATGCCTTATTTATGCCCACTTAAATTGTTCATCAATAAACTCTGTTTTAATACTAACTAAGCTCATTCTTATGCAGAGATGAGAACTTGAATTTTGCTGTTTTAGGGACCCAAACTAGACTCTCCAGTTCTGTCTAAATGTCTCCATTCCAGAGAATGGCATTTGGCAGCTAGTCACTTATTCATATGTGATGCTACTGGGAAAGAATTGATGCCATAAGTATGCAGGGGATCATTGCATCTACCTCCTGTCAACATCTTTCCCAAATGGCAAGGACACTTTGCTTTTATAGTTCCTGGCTGCAAAGATGAGGCAGTTGGCAGAAATGCAGCCGTTATAAAAGGGAAGTAGTTCAGACAGGGCAGGGAAGCATAAAAGAAGATGCTGTCTCCATCTTTTACTGGAAGAGATTTAATTCCCCATTAATACTCTAGCTATTTGCAATGGCAATTTGGGATCTCACAGTGGCATCTGTGGCCAAATGTCAGTGCTTAAACCGTGTGTACTGTGAAGTTCTTCTAATAGTCTGTCCTTCAATATAACCTGACACAAGTTAAGTCATGCCAATATGACATGGAGGCTGTGCTACTGCAAAGCCTTCTACCTTAAAAAAGCCTTGAATAGCATTTTTGTGGCCGAATATGCAGTATTGCTTTGAGCTTTCAACTCCCAGAGAGTGAAAACAAACCCTCTCTATCCATACAACACTCAACCGTAAGAGAATCCGGCGTCTTTTTTTATGACGTAGACCAGTTTTGGAAGATTCAGAGGAGAACGTGTGCAGGCACGTACCCAGTCATTACTTGCTGGTGCATTCTTTCAGCTTTCAGCAGTTAGCAGCTTATAGACTGATCTGCTCTCATTGACTAGCCTCTGACACGCTGCTGTGAAACTTGGAAACTGTAGAAGAATGCCAGGTCAGGCAACGGCTCTCCCATGGGGTGGCGCCAACAAGAAAACTGTCAGTGACTTGACAGTCTCTCATCCTTTGTATTCCCCAATTCACTGGGCTAGATGCTCCTTTCATTTAGGCACTGATCCTGCATCCTGCTCTTCCCCACCCTTTCCCCATGCAAATGCAGTCCAACATCAGAGTGCAAGGAGAAAGTCCCACTGAAGTTACAAGGGTTTTCTTTTCTTCTTATCAGGGATTTATGGCACAGAGGCTTGAGATGTGATTTTATAAAAATCCTCCAAATACCATAGAATTACACTGCTATGAAAGCTGGTATGAGGGAAGAAAAGAGTCCATTTTTATACCTATGTTTTAAAGCATTCTCATCTAAAAAATTACTATTTACTGCTTTACTTGGCTTAAATCCTCTCTCTTATTCTGACTTAACCTTTTCATTTCTCATCTTAAAATGTACATACTTTCCAGTTAAAATGCCATAAAACAACTAATTTCAATTTATTTCCTATAGATAACTACACTGCAGTTAACATCGAGATGAAACAGCTGAAAGAACTTTCCAAACTATTTTCAGCAGCGAAACGGTTCCTGCAAACATTCCTTAACAGGAAAAAGCTACTTGGCCAATTTTGACAGCCAAACAGCTGCTCTAGAAAGATATATCAAGTCTTCTAATGAGAGGAAAAAGATACTTGTTAATTACAATTATCTAATTATTTTGCATCAGAATTGTCACAGACATGTAAATATGGCAAGTTTTTGCTTCTGAAATTAAATGAGAGAATACAGACTGGCAACCAAAAGAGGTCTGTTTTTCACTTAGACTACTTGCTGAAATGTCTAGCTGTGTCACATTTTAATTTACAAACCAGCACACCTACTTATATATTCACATATAGTATTTAAAATGAAAAATAACTTGGCAAGCCCATCTAATTTTATAAAGGCATAATTTAAATTTTATGGATCCTTGAATTAATATTTTTAAACTTCAGTGGTTGTGGCTATGACAAATTTTGAAAACAGTGAATGAATAAAGAAGCAAACTTAATTATTTTGCCTGCTAGAGAAAAGTAATATTAGTCTGGAGGCAAATTATCATAAAATGCTTTTCTTAATTCGTGGGACCTCAAACACTGATTTTCTTAGAAAATATTTTTTTCTTTTATGTTACTTTAGCATTATTTAATAGCCTCTGAATCTATTTCCACTGCCAAAATTCAACAATTCACATAGAAAGTATATTTCTTCAGGATAAAATGTCGTTGAAGAATTGTCGACTTTTTTTATCATTTAGAGTATTTTGGTTGATTTTTTCCCTCTTTCCACAAGGAGTAGTCCTGGAAAAAAAGGTTTAGCTAAATTTGGCTCAGCTAATTGGAATTTCACCTGAAATCTGATGCAGCTGAAAATCAGTTCATTCGGGTAGTTAATCTATGAGGTGTTGTTCAAATCAACACTTCAAAATAATGTTTATATATGATAACATATACGCTAGAAACCACATTGAGGTTGTTTCATAATTGTGGTTTTAAAGATGTCATCATCAGCATATAGGAAAGCACTGCGGATTTAATTACGTCTTTGTTACTTTCTGTGGAGAATATTCCCCTTTCCATAGCCTGTTACAAAAATTTCAGTCTAATTCATATTACTGTGGTACCTTGGTTGGCAATTGAGGATAGCAGACATCTATTGGGAAAGTTAAACTACGCATAAGGAGAAATATAGGTCTGAAAAGATGGAACATAATCTTTCGTTAAAAATAATATCTAAAGAGGAACAAAGAAATACATCACAAGTTTTTGTTTATAGAATGCATTTGCCCATTTGGAAAACAGCAATTACACCTAGCAAACATCACTGTTATGTTATAAGAAAGATCAATATACTAAAATTAATGGAATTAATTTTTCTATCAGGAAAATGGAGGAGACGTATCACTGTCTAGATATCTATAAAAATATATATTATTAGAGCTGAATAATACTGAAACCTGGATGAGTTTTATTTATCCATCTGAAGCAGCTCAGGCAAACAATGCCAGATGTTCTTGTTGTTTCACTCACAAATTGCATCCTAGATTTGAATCAAATATATACCTATTGCATAGTTTACTTTTGAAGCATAGACTGTTGTCTAGGAGACCTAAACAACATTCATTTTTCCTTTCACCATGCTAGAAATTAGTCAGAGCTAGTATGCTTGACATGCTGAAAGATCACAGATAGGCCCCTTGTGACTCCTTTAGGGAAGACGCTATATAAGTGTATTGTGTTGTTACTGCACTGAAGAGACTGTTTAAATTCTTCATTGCTCATAGGTCAAAACCAGCACATTTCAAGACTCGTCTTACATGTCAAGTGAAAGAGTAAAATATTGATTCTTCATTATATAAATTTCTTCAGATACTGTACTACTTGGCATTTATATGCTTTGAGACAGATTATTCCTTTCTCATTCCCCCAGTTTACAAAACAATAAATTTTGGCGTATAATATTTTATTCTTATCAAAATATGTGGCTATATTCCCCACATCTGCATCTATTTTTACTTTTCTTAAGGATCAAGAGTATGTTTCTGATGCTGAAAAAGTGTTCTTAGAGAGGTTGAAAGAGGTGATGCTGGTGTAATGGAAACGGATTATTAGGGAGAGCACTTCATCTGGAAGTGAATACTGTGCTTAAACCCTAAGAAAAAATTGTAACTTCTCAACGTTTCATTTAAGAACAAAATGTCCCACAACCACAAACACTTCAGTTCTGTTTTGGTCACTCATTGTATTTGAAAGAAAATAAAAAAATCTTATCATTTGAACACAAAACTTATCCTGAGACGTAAGACTGCTCTTGCTTAAGCATTCACTATTAGTAAAGTGTGGCAGATTTTATTGTTCCTCTTATCTTGTTATCACTATCCATAAGTACCTTTGATACCAAATTCAGTAAGAAAGTCCTGTGTACCATGAAGTCACTTCACGTTAATTTTCCCCAAAGACAGTAATTACTACATTTCAAATAATACAAAGGTAATTATTTGTCTATATCTATTGTCATACTCTCGGGAATATGACTGTCCTTTAGATTAGTCCAATCTGAACATATCATAGGTTAGGCCAGTAGTTTACTTTTTTTTTTTTAATTTCTGAAATAGAACCATGCTTTCATGCTTCACCCTAACACTGATCTAGAACAACAACATTTGGCAGGATTTTGAAACATGGGAATTACATACATAAAAGGAATAAAAACTAGATTTGTTCATTTTCCCACATTTTCCCTGGTTCCCATGAAGCAACTGCACGAATGACAGGCAGACGTGTGCCAGAGATTTTTACAGGGAAGTATTGTAAAGCAAATGTTTTCAATTTCTGTGTATCTAATGTTATATATTTTGAGATATTTCTGACTGAAGTGTCCTGTCTGCTAACTGAATTGCCTAGAATGCCTAACTTGGGGAAGAATGAAGTGTGTGATAGCTACTGACGAAGAATTCATAATTTTGATTTTTTAAAATGAGATCCTCATATTGTTTATCTCTGAGCTTGTATATGACCGGAGGAAAATCACCTTTGGGGATGCAAGGAATAAAGTGATTGTCTGTCTCAGTCTTGATATTCTGCTGAACACAGACTGAGAATTGCCAATTAAGCCTAATTGTGATAAATTCTGTTTTCTTTATTAAAGATAATGGGGGACTACTGTCTAACAGGTAATAACCCTAAAACACTCTTCTAATTGTGGTTAAAACCTCACGTTAGATTTAAATGACCGTAGATGTGACATGCCAGTGCTTCGTTTACTATACCATTATTACAGTATTCACATTTACATACACGATTAATTTCGGCACAGTGTAAAGCATTAGTTGCATAAGTATGGTTAACTAGACTTTCTACTGTATTGTTAGTTTTCATCAGATTATAGCTGTTCTGAATCTGTGTTAAGGAAGACAGAGAGGCAGGGAATGTTTTTGTATTTTTGCATTATGTGCACCTTTTCTTGCCTTCAACCAGCCCCTGTAGCAGACAGCATTCTGAAATATGCAAGAATTTTGAAATCATCCAAGTATGAAGTGCACAGCCATAATGGTGATACTATTTGTATACTCCCGTACACAGGAGAGAAAAACACAGTCGAGAGAGAGCAGTCATTACTGTTGGACTGATCAAAGCACAGGCATGGTAAAAAATCCCTGAAACCCTTCTAATTGGAAAAGTAATTTCCATTAGGCAAACATATTCATTAACTGTATCCATAAATGTATTCTTTGGAAAACTCACCAAATTTTAAACCAAAACCAGTGTTTCTAAAAGTCATATTTCCAGTCCTTCACTGGGAAGACAAAACACTCCTCTGTGAATTTTAGTAAACAGATTGTTTATGTCAAAATTTTCCATAGAGATAAAAACAATAACACAACAACCACCTGTACCCAATAGCTCCAAAAACATGTCACCAGCATTGAAATATGTAGGAGCCAAACTTTAGAGATCCTTTCTTAAAAAGTTTAATCCAAATATTAAATGACTTTCCCAAAGTAAAGCAGAAGCAATGTGGTAAAAAAAATAAAGAGCTTTGTTTCTCAACATCTTTAGATTGCATATGCATTAATGAAAAGGAAATATCAGTATAACGGAAGGTATACATCATAATTTGTGGAAAACTCTAAACATAAGGGTTCCACTTTTGAACATAACTGGATCTTATTTCAATGAATATACACACGTAGAGGGAACTTGCAAAATCCCAATAAAACTACTACACAGAGTAACTGAGGTTACATTACGAGATATCGTGATTTTAACTGAGTTTTTTATTTCCAGTTTTGCTGACATGTATTTCAGCTGTCTCCTATATTGCTTCACAGCTGGGCTACACCTATTTTTCATGCCTCACTACAAACTCATACATTGTGCTCCTAAGCAGCAGAGTTCCAATTCTTAAGCAACTTGAAAGATATACACCTTAAGTTCTCAAACACCATAAGGGCATTTAAGAAGCACTGTGATTTTGATAAAAAGTGCAGGTAGACTAAATTAATTTTTTTTTTCTGCAAATATGTTTATTTTACACTAAAAGCTGACCAAAGCTCTGGGAAAGAGCAAATCACCAAATAAATAGCATAAATATTCTATTTTCTCTAACAATCTGTCCTGTAAAAATAACTTTTAACATCTTTGAATGATTACGTCTTCATCCCTCTCTGCTTTCGCCATTGCCTTTTATTTCTGCTAACAAACCCCCAATGTTTTCTTCAAAGGATTTTACATCACAAAACCCATGTATCTATCAGTAATAATATTTCTCTCAGTTGATTTACCCACCTAGATGGATATTTTCAGGTAGTATGTTTTATCCTAAATATACACCAGAATATTCAGCATCTGAACTCTTGGACTCAATGACTTGAAATAAATTGATATATCTACGCAGCCTCTGGAATGCCTACTCCCTTGACATTTGTGCAGAAGTCCTAGAAGCCTATGTGTGCATTGAGCACAGAATGTGATAGGGATTGAGAGATGAGTTTACCAAAGATTCATATATTTGTGCTGACTGTCGTTTTCTGATTTACTCCAAATTCAAAGACATTTTCAGTTAACAAAAATTCAGCTTCACATTTCAGCTCTTAAAAGTTTGAAACAGTGCATAATAAGATTGTGATTTTCCTCTTCTGTTATGGATAGCATCATTTAATGATTCAGATCCCTTTTTCTGTCACCTAATTTTAAGAGAAATTCCTCTCTCTTAAGCTCAGGGCATGTTTTTGAGTTTGCAATTTGAAACCAAATTTAAAGAACAGGAACTTACTACAGGTGGTTTAGAATGAGTTAAGTACAAGCAGACACTATTGTGGATTCTTTAAATCTACTTTCTATTAATGTTTATCATTTCTGAGTTACAGAGCAATGACACACTAAGAATATTTACAACCTGCTCAAATTCAGATAAAAGCATTCATGTGTTACTTTTTTCCTTCCAGTATCCTTTTTTTTTGTTTCCCAAAAGGCACTGCCTACGTTATGAGACTGGTGCTTCTTAGTTACCCACAATGCACTAACCATTGCCTAAAGTCTGATTCACAGTGCCAGATGAGCTTAGGCATTTATGCAGACCCATCTTCCCCACTGCAGTCCCAAGAAATGACAGGGGAAGGAGAGACTCCCCATCAACCAAGCAAGGAAAGGAATTTACCTGACGGAAAGGAATGAAGATAAGAGAGCCAGGCTCTTTTTCTGTAGGGCCCAGTGAGAGAACAAGAGGCAATGGACACGAATTAAAATGCATAGAATTCCATCTGAACACAAGGAACGCTTTTTACTGTGAGGAGGGCAGTCAAATACTGCTTCAGGTTTCCCGGAGAGGCTTAAGAATCTCCATTCTTGGAGATACTCAAAACTCAACTGGATGTGGTCCTGGACATCCTACTATATGTGACCCTGCCTGAGCAGGGGGAGTGGACTAGATGATTTCCAGATGTCCCTTCCAATCTCAGTCATTCTGTGATTCTGTGATTCTATGAGTTGAGGTCCCCCATCTCTAAAAACCAGAATGGTCCAGATTCTGATTTCAAGGGCACTGAAGTAAATATTGGAAATTCGCTGCCTTTGCCTGAAGTCAGACCAAAATAGGGCAATTTGCAGCCCCATACAAGCTTAGGCATTCATGAAGGCTTAATTTACAATGAGGAAAACAAAACAATTTTCTCACTTAAAGAACTGAACAAAATGTTTCCATCCCACTTGGAAGAAAGTAACATGAATTATGGAAAGAAAAAAGGACAAGCTTTATTTGAGCTTCTGTTTGATTCCTTCATGGAAAAAATTACTCCCTGGGCTCCTCTGAGCAGACATGCCCATTTTATACCACTTCTGAAATAGTCTCATAGTACTGGGATAAAAATTCATATCATTTCATTCAATCAGCTGCTATGTGAGTCAGAGAATAGTATGTTGAGCAACTAGGCCAGCTACTATTATAGCTTAAATGACACGAAGAGGAAAAATCCCAAATGCTCAAGCTTTAACATAGTACAATAACATGCACTTCATTGTTTTTTTCCTTATATAAGAGACAGGGCAAGACACAGGTCATAAAAAAAGAAGTAAAATCTGACATTACACTGAAAATTTAAAACTCATTTTTTCCCGCTGCCAATGTAATCAGAAAAATAAAATTCCAACTAGTACAAGCCAAGAATATTAAACAAGCACAGTGTATCTCCCAAAAAGCACTGCATTAATTGCCCTGTCAAGTATTAGTAGTCAAGCTTTATCTTTTTATGAGGGAAGTGTCATGAATTAAGAAAAGTGAAATGCCTAGAATAATAATCATAAAGTAAAAAAAAAGGAATGAATGACTTAGAGTGAGAGATATGTACAATTTTTTGAATGTGTGATAATACAAGATAGAAAAGCAAAGCTAAAGAAGAAGAAAGCAGTAAAGGTAGCAAAGCACAGTAAAGCCAATATGAAAATGCAAATAGAAAAGCAAAAGACACATAATAAAGAAACTACATAGGTTTAGTATGAAGACCCTGATCATCAGCCGCAAAGACAGATGGAAAATATCAGTAGAAATTGCACAGAATTAACCCAGTGGAAATAAGAGTGTTATTCTACCTTACTCACTTCTTCATAGTGTAGGATAACAAAGTCTAAACGGAACGTGAAGGGATCATCAAAAGCTCAGAGTAAGTTGGAGGAATTTCACAAAATGTCATAACACAGCCAGAAATGCACAAAGGCATTTAAAAACATACCAAGATTGTTGAAACATTTTCTGTTGTGAAGTGCTCATTTACTACGATCAAAATGGTCCATGAGAACACTGGCAGGTTCAAGAAAGCTTGCTTTATACACAAATAAAAATATTGTAATTTTTATTTGTTTTGAAATGCAGTTGAAGATTTGTATTGTAAATCATTCACATAAAATTAAAAAGCTCAAACAGGAAGCAAAACGTTGAGCTGAAAGAGAAAGATTTTTAAATGTTCTTATTCTATTTCCAGTGAAACAAAATATTAATCATGAAGTATTTATGAAAGCACTGAAATTCCAGGTCCTTCACAGCTCTGGTAGTATACACTATGCATACCAAGCTTTCTAAGAAAGAACAGAAAAAACTTCTAAAGAACCCGTGACTCCATTGTCAAAGATCAAAACCTTTATTTAAATAGTTGAGCTACAAGCAAGAACAGTTATAAGTGTTTCAGGTAGACTTGATAATATATATTTATATGGCCAAGCATGTGAAGAGGCACTATACTATTGTTGAAATAAATTTGGTTAAGACAGCCTAAAAATGATTCTCAAAAGAATAGTTTGATTAGGGTTAAAGAATTATTTCTAGATGCAAGCAGGAAGGAAATAAGTAAAGCCAGCAAGCCATGAAGAACCAGAACATGTGGTGACTGTCATTTTGTGGAAAAAGAGAAACCTTCAATCACTATTTTTAAATGCATATTTTAGATGAAACAAAATAATGGAATTTGGCGTGCATCAATGCTTTCTGTATATATCAGTATGTTTATAGAGATGAAGTGTTCCATGTTAGTAATTTTTCCAGCTTGTTGGAACTGGATTATTGCAAATTCTATGTGACAATCAAACCATTAGTCCTCGTTGCCAACAGAACTGACAGATTTCCATTTACAACATAAATTTGACATGAATTTGGTCTCTTGTCAGATTTTTCTCAACATCTTGCAGAGAAGGAGACCTGGTTGCAAATTCACCAAATGAAATGTTTTCCACTGGCAAACATCAATTTGAAGAATTCAAGATATTTCATATAAACCTGGCAATTTCCACTGAGGCTTTTGAAGATAAGGAGGGAGACAATGCTCCTCAGATACCCTGATCTTCCTGTGGGCATCTGAGACTCTTGGCTCCCACATTCTGAATTACTGGGCCATACCTCCACTCTCTCAAATCTAAATAGTATTGAATTCCATGGTCTATAACAGGTTGTGCTTGAATGATCAAGAGTATTACTACCTCTAAAGAGAATATTGCTGCCAAATCACTTTCTAGTATGGTTGGAGGTTTAGGGTTGACTTTCACAGGATCGAAAGAAAACTTGAAATCTTCCCCATGGCAGGTGATTGCCATGTCACCCACGTGCTACTGTGCAAAAAGTCAATGTTTCTGTGGGCTGGCTCTCTCCCTGACCCTGTGAGAACGGCCCAGGGTAGCACACGCTTCACATCACCAGATGACAATAAGGCTGTAGTGACATATGGCCTCCCCTTTAGCCCATCACTGATATTACAGCAGTTACCCTCCTTGCTTCTCCCCTTGATGGTGTCTAAATCATGCTCTGAGGAGCCTACTGCCAGGCATTGTATAGAACTGCTGGACATTCCACATTTTTTATATGAGCTGTCTATCGATGTGCATTGAGTCAGCCCAAATGTCTGAATAAACAGAAGTTCTTGCAGACAGGACAGCAGGAGACATGATGGAGCCATGCAATGGGGAGGATGGGCCAGCTCCAGCAGCTACCTGGAAGGCATCAGCAGAGCTAACAGACATGAGAAATGTAGAAGGGAGTTAGCCCTGCGGCAGCTGCAATGTATGACCAACAAGCAACTTTATTAACACTTAAGTCTTTCATCACTATTGATTCTATCCTCATTCTTGAACAGGACCAGAAAATTCATAATATCAAGGCTCAAAGAAATAAAGCAACATCATGCCTAGTGTGGTTCTCATTTATCTGGACCATGGATTAGGTCCATCTTTGTTCTTTACACACTATCCATTACGATTTTACTTCAAGAAATGGAAAAGTTGATATGTCTTACACCTTGAATGGCTACAGAGAAACAGCATTCTATTACTGGAAAATGGAGAATATAATAAAGAAATCTGAGGGGTGATTCAACTATTAGAAAGTAAATTATTTGTTTCTTGAGCAAGATATATACTTTCTCATCCTGTAAAAAAACTAGCATCCATGTTAGCCTATGTGAGAAAAATAGAGTGATGCAATTAGGCGAATAGCCAGATTTGCCTATCACTAGCTATATAACTGCATACAGGTTGAAAATGGCTCAGCAGCTGCCTTCTTACAAGCCCGGTTTTACAGAGGAATTTATATAATTCATCCATGAATAACTGTGACAGCAATTAATACCTTCTAGTGAGTTCTTATCTTTTTTCCACAGGCTCTCTACATTTAACAGCTCTTATAGTTTTACTAGAAAATAAAATGGAGATAATGTCATGTAATCATGCACATATTCACCTGCAAAACTGTAAATGAGGGACTCACAAGACACTTTCTTCTTCCTGAAGATAACTTTAATGTGCAATATTTATATAGAAGGACTGCTGCAAGTACAGAAGACCAGGTATTGTTGCACTGACTCCAAATCCTTTGATTCTCCACAGACTTTGGTAAAAACCTCACATATTTGGTTGTTTTGTCCACGGGAGAGCAAACTCAGAGGGAGAGAATAAGACTCTCATGCAACAAGATGTTTGAAGAAATACAAATCCAGTGCCAGAAATTGTGGGAAGGCAGACAGGCAGGCAATGTGGCAACTGCCCATGTGATACCCTTCAGCTATACATTCATCATGCTTGATTATCACAGTTCTGTTTTTCTTCTGCCATTACTCTTGCCAGCTTTCATAGTCGTTCTGTGATGCAAATAGATTTCAAATGTGAACTATGGACTAAAACCGAAAATTAAATTCATTTGCTCTTGCATTGCAGGTCTTTGTTTGAAACCAGAAGCCCAGAAAGGAAATATGACAAATTGAAGGTGTACCAGGTGTCATCAGGGATTTTTGAAGAATTGTTTCAGCAAGGATAGGTATCTCTAACTTCTGATTTGTTCGACAGTCAGTTATAGTTAGGCAAGATGGGATGGGAAACTGAGAAAAATACTTTCCTGGCACTCTCAGGTGTGCACCTCTTTAGCGAAGTGGAAAACAGGATAAAATTAGAAAAGATCTTGACTCAAATGAGAAATTTAAGCCACCTCAAATTTTGGAAAACTTCATAAATTGATGATTTGTGGCTCATGCTTCCTAGCTGATGCTACAAGAAACAAAAGTCAAAGTAAAATTTGAGTGAAATTCAAAGAGAACTCACTCCTGACCAATAACCCCAACTCAAGTTAGAGTTAAAATTTCAGAAAATGCAAGATTTTTCCAAGTCTGTCTGCTAATCGAGAAACCTTCTGCCATGTATGGTTTTCCCTTTCCATTTCTGTTTCCATTTCCCCTTTTCCCCCTTTTCCCCTTCCCTCTTGCTTTATCCATTTTCCCCTTTCCTCATTCCGTTCTCTATTTTCTTTCCATTCTTTGCCTTGTCTTTCTGCCATAATACTCACAGAGATACAGGATGCTCCAGGTTGTGAAAAATCATCTAATATTCTGAAAAAATGCAGTTCTTCCAGTTCATACTCACGGCTTCAGTCACTGCAGAGCGTGGGGAACTGTTGCAGTGATAAGGATCATGGAGCCCTGGTATCCCAGTTTACTATCCCTTTTTGTGGTCAGTTATGTGAACATAAAGAAGACAAAAACTGAAGTGATGCAGGGATTCCTATGACTTCCTGCTCCCTACATAAAGAATTTTGAAGCTCTGATATAACATCACTATCTCCTGCATTTAGATAAATCAAGGAAAAAAGGACTGGAAAAGCTTGTGGCAATAGATGTTAAGATTTCTCAGACTAGATTAGTCTGTATTTTGCTATGTACTCTGAGAGTTTAACATGACAGATGACAAATACGACAACATGAGGACTCTGACTGCAGTCATCCTGCACCCCTTACTCTGTCTACACAGTCTGATCCATTTATGACACACTTTTGATTTTCATCAGTCTGCATCTCTAGCTCCGGGAAAGAGAAATACGAATCAGAAAATACTTCTTTGTATTTATTATTCCTAGATGAAAAATGGTCCACGAAATGACAAACCCGTTAATCTGATCTGACTTTGAATTTTTTTTTTCTATTTTAGAAAGTGTATTTACTGAGATTCTCAAAGCTTAGGAGAAAAAGATTAAAGATAGAGCTCGTACACAGCTTTCAATCATTAAAGCAAATGAAAGCAGAACAGTATGTGAAAAAAGAAATGGTACCTATTAGCAATAATGGGAAAGGCTCAAGCACGTAGGAAAAAACACACAAACAATATTTTGGAAACATATTTGGTTTCTTGGCAAAACAAAGCAAAACTGTTAGCACTAGTTTAAAATTTCAGGTAAGAAACCATCATTTTAACGTTAGCAATATATGTGTTAGCTATACTTTTCCATGATTGTGTAAAGGTTTAAGGTTATTCTAAATCTTCATTGCAAGACAAAAACCATCTGTGTCAAATCAAATCTGACATCATCCCCACTTTTGGGGCTAGGTTAGTCATAGCTGCAATGCCTGTATATCCTTGCCATGGCCTTCTCAGATTCTAAAATGAAAATAATAAATTAAGTTTCCTGTGGAAACTCAGGAACACAATCACAAATGAAGACAGTTCATGGTTGTTCTGGGGATATAATGCTTTTATTTATGTAGTTATTTATTTATTATCTAGGTAAAGAACTGCAGATCTGGGAGGAATGATTTACAGACCAGAATAGATAACATTCTCTTGAATAAATACCCTAGAGGATTTTGCAGAACCACATAAATGATATTTCATGTTGGGGATTTTTGTTTGGTTGGAGTTCTTTGTTTGGTTTTGGTTTTCCTTTTTTTAATGGAAGCCATATTTAATAATAATTTGAATTCTTTTTTTGTGAATTCTTCATCTCTTTTTTTCTGAGTGGGTGATGGAAGGTTTTTCTGTAACTCAACAGGTATTTTAAAAATATTTTGTTTAAGCTACAGACACAAGCAAAGGGTTGGAGAATATCTCATTTCTGTAGGTAATTATGGGATAGAGAGATAGTTCTGATGACTGATTCAGGTATAGTGGTGTTTGACTCACAACTTAGACTTGCACATAGAATTAGGTATATCAGTGTGAGTGAGAACATCACAGCCTTGTTTCTAACTGCCATATTAAATTCTCCTTTGGAAGTATGTATCTCTGTCTTCAAAAGCAAACAGGCAATAACACCTGCAGGTATTATCCCACCCTTGTAGCACAGCAATCCAGACTAAGAGAACGTTTAATCCTGACATCTAGGGACCAAATCCATTACTGATCATTAAGATTAAAAAAAGCTAAATGTTTTAGCATCTGAGTATCAGTGAGGCAAATCTGAATTTCTGTTAAGAAATCCTCCTGTGCAAACATCCTCAAACAATGCAGGTAGCATACATAGCAGCTCTTTGAACAGATGCCAACAATTGCCAGGAAAGTTTTGTGCAACAGAAAGCTGGGATAATATAGAAGTCATTTATGTTGATCTATTTTAACATGAATATACACAGAGTAAGTTTTCATCTTTGACCTGAATCTTCTTCTGCCTGGAAGTGGAACATACGTATCTCTAACGATTTGTAATTTTGGCAGATCAAAGGCCTTTTTCCTCTGGCCATGCACAGGTGGCTCTGAGGCTGTGTTTGTATTGCCATTTTGTGAGACAGAGACGGACAAATGCATTGTATATGAAACCCCAGCAGATTGAGCATTCTTTTGTTTCATTCTACGAGGGCTATAAATAAGCCATGTGGCACAAAACAGACTGCTGAATGAAAGAAATGCACACACACAAAATAAATCAGAGAAACCTTAGCGGTTTACAAACGGACATTTTCAACAGGATCCAAATAGAGAGACAGAGAGCTTTTTTTACACAAATGAAAGAACAGTTTTACTGCTTTCTACAGGCACTTCTGGGAAGAAGCTTCTATCAAATATTCATGGTAGCCTCTTGTCTACACAAGTCTGGTTGATGGAGTAATAGTGTCGACTCACCTGGCACCAAAACTCAGCCATTTTCCCTTTCCCCATCCAGTAAATCTGTGGTTGTCAGTGATAGGAGTTGATGGGAAATGATAGCCTTATTGAGCTGCCTCATGAACTGTAACTCATTTGTTCTGAAGACCCAGAGTGACAGCCTCTGCATTTCTCCCTTCCAGTGAAATTGAGTATAAATCACTTTATCATTTTTCCCCATGACAGTTTATCAGAATTCTGGAATTTTATATGAAGCCATAGAGCCTGGTGGTAGAAATAAGACTCACAGTCGATCTTGTTGTTGGAGAGCACTGCATCTTGCAAGGCTTAATATTCCCATAAAAAATAGCAATTTGACTTCCACTAACCAGACACGTGCATACACATATACAAACACACACATCTGACATGGTGACAGAGAGGGAAAGCCAATCAAGCTCACTTCTACTGGGCAAATAATCTAAGTTTATGACTCCTGTGAACTTACAATTTACATTTACCTTAAGTTGTTGGTAAGTTAATCTCTTATATTGACTTTTAAGACTCCTAATACATCCCCTGACCAAAAAGTAATAAAATCCTTCACTACACAATACTACTTCAGTGGAGAAGAAACCCTCTGCTCTCCTTTGTTTCCATTCTTAACAAAGTGCAAAATAGAAAAATAGGGTGGGTATACTAAAAGTATTTATGTAGATATCTGCTCTAATCTTGAAACTGTTTTATGAATTTGTTATTTAAAAAAATGAAAATCACCAACAATCAGATTTATATAATGTCGAAGCTATTTAGTGACTACAGGACAGCCAGTTAAGTTACTGATTCATCTTCTTTCAGAATCCTCTATGAGTTGATATGCACTATGTAAATACTACTCATTAATTCCAGCACTGAAGAACTTAGTTGTCCTTAAGCAAATAGCCATATCTATTAAAAATGTAAAAAATATCAAGCTAGGCCCACAAAGTCTCTACACGAAGGAACAAAGGACAGAGACACTTAGAAACATATGTAAGACTGTAAAATAAAATGACTTACACTTCTGACTTTACTCATTATAACTTCAAGGACACTTAGGGATTTGATGACCACTGTCTAGGAATACAAATCACAATTAGGAGTCAGGTTTTTTTGTTTGATTACATTGAACTGAAACGTCTCCTTGGGCCCCTGGAAGAGAAGCACAGAAGATGACCTAAGCTGAAATGATTGGATTTTAGTTTCTTTTGTGCTCTAGGATGAATGAATTTCTCCAACTTATTATTTTTAGGTTTTGAAGTTATTACATAAAATTTGATTTTCTTATCCCTGTGGGTAGGCAATCAAGCCTGTAAGCCCCTCTGTATAGGTGACAGGACAGGAGGCAATAAATTCTGCAGTTTGGTGACATTACAAAGCAGTGTGATCTAACATGTTCCCTGTTCCCTGCATTTATTTTGGCAAGGTGCAGCTGTATGGAGGTGGACCACACAGATCTCCTTAGTTACCAGCCACACTGACCATGGCAAAATTCACAGTAGAAAACATGCCATAACAAATAATAAACTAAAGCCAGCACAGTACATAACATGGCTCAAAACTGAAACCATGTAGTCGTTAACACAATATAATGCATACCTAAGTCTAATTTAAAAGTGGTTCTCCAAGAGAAAACACTTCATGTGACAAGCCACCAACCTGTTCCCCTTAGAAGGCATGTTAATACCAGTAAGTTGCAAGCGAAAAGGTGTTCAAATCTGATACTTGTAACACAGCAGGTAACGAGCGTGTCTTTCTTAATTATTTTAAATGTCTGAGTACTGACATCAGCTGCCCATTTTCTACTCCTTTAGCACTGACTACTGTCATTCTTAACACTGACCCGGGCAGCAGAAAACTCCCTCACCTTTCCTTAGTAAACTCTATTAAATGTTATTTCATCTGCTTTTGTATCAGGGTGCATGTATCATTAGACAATGGACACTTGCTTGCCCCATTAACTCTACTAATGACATAGAATTTCGCATAGCTGATGGATCAGTAAACTAGAAGAATGTGCACACAGTATGCAGAAAAAAAATCTGAGAAAAATATGAATTAAATGTAAACAAAAAATAAAATACAAAGAACCCTGGGAGATCAAGATTAGGGCCATAAGTATCACTTCATGAACTGTTTCAAAAATTTCTTATTAAATCCAACGCAAAAGGCATTAAGAAGGAGATCTACATCCATGACGTGAACCCAAATTAAAAGTGGATTAAATTTGAATGCATTTGGATCCTTAATGGTGGTATTTGTAGGAGAAGAAGAGAAGTATGTCTAAAAGGTGTCTGGGGTTTTTTCTGTTGTTGTTTATTGCTTGTTTGTTTGTTTGTTTTACATTGTAAAAGTTAAAACTTGTGGTCAAATGCTTTGATTTCAGATCTTATTGTTGAAACACAAATTGTTAAAATAATCCTTATGCAACTTCTCCTCTTAGATAAATTAATGTATAAAGTTCACAGCCTCATGCAGACTCAAGCACTGTAGGAAGAAACAAATTCAGAAAGGCAGCTGAACAAATATGTGTAAGAAATAACATTGTGAGGCACAAAAAAGGATGTGCATACTGAAATGGATTTTCTTTTCTGTTCATAAAAATCCAGGCTATCCACAGAAAATACTACATATATGCAAATTTAGTGCATCTACATAACTGTATTTTTTTAAAGTATTGTAAGACTCTTTCTTATGAAAAAATACTACAGTTTTGAAGTCTGTTTCTGTCTCTAACTTTTTGCAAATATGCTGACATCGCACATTACCCTTAGGTTAAAAAAAAGTCAAGTTAGCAAAAGTCCAGAAAACACACTGCCCTGCAACTGTCATAAGGTTATTGCTGTTTTCATGTGGAGAGTTTTAAGGGCTGTTGAGATGAAAAGAAATTAGAGCCAAGTCACTTAAGTGTCATGAATTTTCCACTGTGCTTCAGGCATGCTCTTTGGGAGATTGTGCGTGTCTTCCTAATAGCTTGACCTTCATGGATTATTAAGACAGAATTTTATACAATGAAAATGCTGATAAATTTGAGCTAAACAGCATACTTTGAAAGGACTATATTTAAAGATGCTAATTGCAGCAGTTTTGTAAAGCAAAATGGTATCATAATTGCAGAGAAGACTGAGATGATAGCTATCACACAATGGTATGTAGGCAAGTCTCTCTTAGCATTTTATGGGAGGGTTTTCTTCCTTTGGGTAGCTGATATTCTTCCCTGTATTTATTTATGGATTGGAGAACACACAAGAGAAACAAAAAGTGCCTTTCTTCAGGCGCTTGTCTGCTCCCACCCTAAAGTGAGTCAGAAGAATAACATTTCTTAGCATATTAATCAGACTGATTTTCCTTTCATCTACGTTCCAGATAGAAATATGTATATTAGAGGCACAGTTTCACTGCTGGTGAAGTGATAGCCCTGAAGGACAAGAAAGCTCCCAGAAACAGGAGACAGGTAAATGATATCAAGGCAGACTCATCTTTATTGCTGTAGATGAACTGTAGGTGCTCCATAAGGGTCACAAGTTGTGATCATTGAAAAGGACTGTAAAACTTCTGAGCCAAAGCACTGCAATTCAACTATATGAGAAAGGCAGTTTGATACAGAGGGAGAGAAGAATTGCAAAATGACTTCTGTGAAAGAAAAAATAGATCTTTTTAAAAAAGATCTAAGGAAAATCCAGAGAGATTTTGGAAAGATTAATAGGCTGCAAAGCAACAACTGTCAGAAAAGATGGGATTCAAAAATATCTGCAGTTCAAAACCAGATGCTGTGATGGTACAAATCCTTGACTTCATGTACACGTAAACTGGACTGTTACATTTCACTTGATGTGTATTTTATTTCTTCAGTCCTGTTAATTCCTTTCATTTGTTGCATTTTGTCTTTGCTCAGAATCCATCTTTGCAGACCACCAAATGAGAAGTTTAAATGTTTAAACAACTGATTCCAGCATTTCCTAACAAAATGTTCTCTTATGATACATCACCAGTAAAATTGAAGAGATTCTTTTTTTGCCTCTTCTTCTGTATTTGACAGTATAGTGATTAGACAATTTAAAATTAATGTGAGAGGTTTAAATCCCCTTGGCCTGATTTAGACTTTCCCATCACTCAGATAAATACCATCTTTTGTCAGCTAGAAAGTGTTTTGAAACAGAACTCGCTCAGCCTCACCTGCTGAAATTCTGGGTAGATCTAGTAGCAGTGCTTCCTTGAAAGTACACACTTGGAAGCTCTTCCAATTTGTAAAATTTTAAGGCGTTCACTGAGTCAGAAATGAAAGTAGGAATGACTTCAATGACCCTGTGATTAGACTTCCCACATTACCATACGGTGTCTCTGTTCTCATGTCTCCCCTGCCTTCTGAGTGGAACCACTCCTGTGGGCTCCACTGTTAACGTCAGCTATCTCAGAGGGGAGACGGGGAGATTTGGGTTAAAGTTTTTTTTTCCTGACAGTGATACCTGTATCTCTCCCATGACTCTTTCATGTCTGTAGCATTTGAATTCATACATATATATATATATAGAGAGAGAGAGAGAGAGACAAAGAAAAAGAAGGGAAAGAGAAAGAGGCCTCTTTCAAGGTTCTCTGAAAGGTACTGAATTTCTGCTGCCCCACCCCCACCCCCAGCACGCAAAGTCTTTTTTTTTTTTCCTTTGGTAGGACTGTTTAGTTTTGGTTTTTTTTATACATCCCTTTGCTGTATACACATAGTTTAGATATTAGGACTGTCATATATCCATAACTGAGATATATTGTCTATGCACTGCAAATATAATTCCATATCTAGTCCTGGATTCAGCCTCATTTAACATAATTATATCCATCAAATATTAGGTCTTCTTGGAAGCAGATCTGAACAGCAAATAATTCATTTGCCTGTGGATGCTGGTGATGATGGGAATACCTTACCATCTGTGTCTCTTCAGGTTGTGATCTTGTCAGATCTCATAAGGTAAGCAGATTCTGGCCCGCATAATAATTGGTTGGAAACATTCCGAAGAAAATCCCAGGTGCTAAGGAAAGTAGCACTGGTGATTCAGTATTTGGCACTCTTCCCTCTGTTCAGTAGCAGACCAATGTCTCAGCATAATATTGAGAAACCATTTGGTAACTCAGTGTGCCAGCTTCCAGGGGAGACACAATCAGGGCAGACAAGACTTGCAGTTATGAAATATCTGGGGAACTTCTTGCAATGTGAGAAGGCAAAACAGCATTTTGGGATATAAACTCAAGATTTTGCTTGTGCGGTAAACTGCTGAGCTGCCTGAGAGGATTTGGTACTATTTTAGACTATTTTAGGGCACTGAAGGGACGACACAAGCACACAAGCTTATGTGAAGTGTTTTGGGACAATTCTCGAAAACTGCTCTGGACTATTGTTAATACTATTGGCATTCTTCCTAGAAAGATAGGCTAGAGTTTTTAGATGCAGTGTAATTGGATTATTAGGCACCCTTAAAATATGTAATTTAGATAAAAGGAACAGCTCCCATCAGATTAAGGAACAGCCAGGGAGTTGAAATGCCTGATTTTTCTTCCTGTTCTGTTAATACTATGCCTGTGTCAAGCCACTTGCAAAGAAAACTGGACTGCAGTTATCAGGATGCAGTTTGCACAACTATTTCTAATCTATTCATGTGATGTTTCAGCAGAGTACCTTAGCATACATTAGTTTCTGATATATAATGAGTTTTAATTCATAATTGCTGTATTGGTTGCAATGAAAGTTCATCAGGGAACAAAAAATTGCCCTTATTAAGGCTAAGCAATATACATAAACTTTTTTTATCGAAGGGGTGACTGTTCTGAAGGAAAAGTTTTACTTATAAAGGCAGCCTTCAAGAGAACACTGCTCTTACTCTACACAGAGACTCGATAATGTGTACCAAATAAGTTTGTCACAAACAGAAATACTGTGCTGCTTTTGTAGACCATAACTAGCACTCTGTGCACTTAATGTGGCAGTGGTCCTGATGTAAAATTTGTGTATGACCATCTATTCACATTTTGTGTAATACTACCTTCCCAAAATAAAAAAAAAATAAAAAATTGGGACTTCCCTTTCCAAATGCCTGAATGCTAATCTTTAAAATTCACCAGCATCCCTTCAAATATGGTAGAGTTGGCCATGTTTGTTTCTGGAGATGTATGTAAATCTATATGGAACTGAAAATTTTTAATATGAACGTTGATTATAACGTAGCTTCTATTTAACATTTAGTAGACCATTTATTTGATACCAACACAGTGAGCACAAATCTTAAAGACAGACTGAAAGGGAAGCATAGAGAATACGTGTTTTTTCTATGGACATGTACTAGAAGAAGCTATCTGTATGAAAAGGTGACACAGATAAAGACAGGTATTTAAGACATGAACTATCATTAGCCTTATGAATCCATCATTTCTCTAGATTTCGTTTTCTGAAGAGAAAATTACATGTACATATTACAAAAATAATTCTTCAGGGAGGAGCAAATTAAACATAATTTTAACCTTTCGATACTTTTTGATTCTTATGTTGAGTATATTCTAAGCAACGTAACTAACAGCTACCCTATGTAACATTGAGGTCTACTACTAGGGATTCACAAGAGCCTCTGGCCACAAATAAGCACTACTAATTGCAGACTATTTCTCTATGGCAGGGAAACTTAACCTATAGACAGAGTAACTGGCAAGTAGGTCTCAGGTAAAAGTGTGAATTACTTAGAATCTCTCTAATGACTGACCGGTATGATACATTTATTTTAAAAAGTTGAAATTCAAGAACTTGTAGATATTTTATAATTTAGAAATTTAATTTCTCCACCACATGCATTATGGTGTTTTATAATGAATAAACTAAAGAAAAATTGTGTATCAGATTCAGAAAGCTGAAATGGGTTTTTATCTGATAATCACAAATTTCCATAGCCTGGGAGGGGAATCGTTATGCTTCAAACTTATCAAATTCAATTCAAGTTATTTCGACCCAGATCACAGATAATACATATGCTGTTCACAGATAATAATAAAATACACAGATAATACATATGCTGTTTACAGATCACAGATAAATAAATGCTGTTTGAGACCAGAAGACTACTCATACCAAAAAATATATCAGATAAATAGAAAAATTACTAAATTAGTATTTACTGGGTTCACTTAAAAAGAAAACACCTTAAACCTATTTCAAGGAATTTGCAAACCAATTACAACAACATTTTGGAAAGCACAACATTTTATCCTTTCCCAGGATGCGAAATCAAACATAAATATTGTCTCCAGAATAGATAGGAGTTTTTATAATTTTTTTCCTTCTTGATTTTATCAAACTTTCAGAAACAACTGACAAAGGTGACCCGTTAAATTCCTAATAGCAATAAGCATTAGAAATTTCCTAAGAAAACATCTCCTTAGGAGAATTCTGAACCAGAGACGACTATTCACAGATTCCTTGCAATGCAATGTAAACTATAAAAATACAGGCTATTCCATGTTATTTCATGTAATTATAACAAAGAAATTTAATTGGCACTATTTTTATCTTTAAAAATAACTTGATTAAGCTTTGTATGTGTACATGTGCATGAACATGGTCCAGCAGTTGCTCAAGGTGACATCTGCTACGAATCCTCAATTGTGGCATAATAGGCAGATCACTTTTTACCTTATCCCAAATTTATTATACCTCTTATACATTTCAATACACTTATTATAAATCTGGATAATCAAATAGATTTTGTTTACACTTTTCTTCTTCCACACAGAAACCAGGGTTATTGTACTTTACTTTCAATCCCTGCACATAAAGACTTTTGTTGATTTTCAGTGGATTGCAGTGCAACTTCAAAATAAAAGGACTTCCAATTTTTGCTGGCACATTTCAAGAACACTTTGTCCTCCAATTATTTTCTAAGCTCAAGATGGCAAGAAAATGTATATCTGATTAGCTGGGAAAATAACATTACAAATCAGAGTTACTCCCTTTGTATATGCCAACCTAATTTATTGCACAAGAGAAGGCTGTGTTTGTAAAGTCAAGAAATTAAGCTTTGTTTCCTAAAAGCGCACCACCAAAGGGGCGAGAGCAGGCATTAAAATATTAGATATTTTTTCTGAAGTGTTTTTTTCTGATTGTGCCACTTTCCTGTTCTTCTGTTCTCCAGTATGACTACAGGGGCTCTCGATGTATTAATCCAAAAAAAATTGTAAACGCTCCAAATACATAAGAAATACTTAAATTTAAAGACATCAGAAAAGTTTTTGGTAATGCCATGCAACTCTTGTAGCTGTTCTGCTGGAGTGGAAGAAAACACTGTGTTAATGCCATTTCAGAATGAAGATAACTGCTCAGCTGCTGCAGAAATCATTGTGGCATCACGGCATTCAACAGAGCATTGCCTGTTGACACTGCTTTACCCTGGTTGAGGATCTGGCCCTGAGATTATAACTGCATAAGGATCAGGAGATTGAGAATTAAAGATCCAGAATCCGTAAATATTCTATGGTGCCTATTCTAAATACATTTAAGTTCATCTGATCCTTCGTCATTAAGAGCCATGCATTCTATGTAGTGATTTTCATCCATCTTCATGATCTCTCTGGAGCATATACTCTGTGATGCGCTGCCATAACAGACAGGACCAGGATAACAATACTGAACTGTGACAGAGGCTTTAAAAACATACCAGTGAAAGAGATTATCTGAGATATGGGGTGACTTAATGGAGCAGAGAAGAATTTAAGGAGGCTGTAACCTTTCCAGCAGCAGCATCAATATGCACTCCATCATGTGAAAAGTAAGCAATATTCAGCCTCTCCGTGTGTATTGCAGGTACTCAGTCCTGTGTGGGACAGTCTGTTCTGTGGCCTGCAAATCTGAGTCCTTTTCAAGGACATATTACACAAAACTGTACTTTCCATTCTGCTTGGAGATCTAAGGCTACGTTTATAAAACACAATGTAAAGGAAAAAATCCTGTAATTATCTGTTGTAGCGTATTTTGTAAAGGGTAGACCTGATGACCTAAATAATTACAGTCTGGTTAGCTGAACTTCCGTTGTGGGCAAAGTCACAGAAAAGCTGATGCAACATAAAAGTACTAATGAATTAAAGGATAGTAGCATAATTAGTGCCAATCATCACAGTTTTATGGAAAACAGACCTTGTCAAAACTTCTGATAAGGTGACAAGTTCAGTTCACAGAGGAAAGTGTGTTGACATAATACAACTTTGTAAGGGCATTTGTCTGCACAACATTCATATTAAAAATTAGCACTATACAAAATTCCTTGTAGCACATACTAATCCTTTGAAAAACTAGTTCACTGGCAAATGTCAGAAAATAGCTGTTTATTGGGAACAATTGCATGAAGAGGAATTTTTAGTGGGCTAGTGCAAATTTTTTCAGCAATTACTATCCAATATTCATTTATCCAGAGGAAATTGTACATTCATGTCAGCAAAAACATGCAGTTGATCCAAAATGGTGTAATGATGAACAGTAAAAAGAGCAGACAGTGCTACATGTATACCAGATTACAGAGTAAGGCTTTTCGACTTTTAAAACAAATACATTTTAATAACTTACAATGAGGAAATAGGAACACAGCTCACAGATTTTCTGATGAATGCCTGTAATTTGGAAAATCATTCTCAGACAGGATTTTGAGATCTATAGCAGTTAATGAACTAGAATTCCCAGAGTAAAATGAGGGAGAAGAGAACAGATGCAATCCCTGAACATATACGTAGGAAGTGCGTGTTTGGACTAGACTTTTTATTTACTCTGTTCTTTACACTGTTGAGATCATTACTGGAAAACAGCTCTCATGTCTGACCTTCTGACTGAAAAAGTGAAAAGTGTTCCAGGAAGAGTTCAAATAATTATTCTGGATTTGGGAAGCCTGAATTACAGTGAGAGATTTAAAAGTCACAATCTTTTTAATTTATCCTAGCAGTCTAATAGTAGTAATCTTTATAGTGTAAACTTGGTAAAGACGATACAGTATGGGTGGTGTAAGAAGGAAGACAATATAAATATGAACATAAAATTTCTGATGATGGAAGACATTAAATTAACCAGACAAAGGTATAAGGAGATGTAGAGGCTGGAAGTAGAAGCTACATAAATTCAGATGAGATAGGAGCAATCTTTTAACACTAGAGATACCTACTTAGTAGAACAACATATCTAGAACAGTGGATTTTCCATCACTTTAAATCTTTTAGACTGGAATGAGTTTCTTTCTATAAGATAAGAAGAAACTCCATCAGAATTTGAAAAATTACTCAGTGAAATTCAAAGGACCGTGTTATTCAAAAGATCAAACTAGATGATCATAATGGGCTCTCACAGTCTTAAAACGGATTACTTACATCTCAGATCACAAGTATGTAATTTTCAACAGAAGAGTACATAGCAAGTATAAAGGAGAAATTGCAATAACATTTCAAGAAATACCTTTGACCTTTTTACTATCCCCCAACAAAACACGGGTCTATTGTCTCCCTCAGCAGGAGTTACCATTTTAATGACTTTTTGCAGGAGAGAACATATCTGATGATGCAAAATTGGACTGAACGAAAAGATTTTCCCATTAAAAAGCACCAGAAACTCAAGAATATCATAATTCTGGTAAAACAAGTCACATTATTTTTAAACTGGGTTACTTAAATATGTTATCTTTACAGAAACAATAAAAAACTACATCCTCCTCATTTAAAAATATATTCTAGCTCATATTGTACAGCATCCAACCCCTCTTCTAACACTTACAACTCCCTTTTTTCCTCACCTTCCTTCCTTTTCACATGCTAAAATTTTCAGTCAGGTGAATGCTCACAGTACTGTATTGTATTACACTTTTTAAATATAGTAAAAGACACTACAACGTCCCTTATTAGCATCATTGTATTATAATTGCTGTGACTATTCTCAATTTAAATTCACTCCTGCAAACTTTGAAACGTACTGGCAAAAAAAATGGTATTATTTAATGACCATATTTAATAATCATACTTCTCATGCCCAGAAGCAAAAACTGTACCTCACATCCTGGTGAAAAATACATTGCTTTCTATGATTCTTAAGGTAAGAGGAAGATGCTAAAGTATTTCAGCAAAATGGTTCGCTACAACAGATATGTACACATCTACCACAACCACAACTCTTAAGATGTGATCCTAGAATTACAAAAGACTTTAGATACATGGCTCCAATTTTATTTTTTTAAAATGGTTTCTCGATGAAAGAACAAAGACACACAAAATTAAGTATAGGATCTGAATGCAAACAGTGTCATCTTTTATCATGCCACTACATGGACAAAGATTTGGTGAGATAATTTATGTACTCTGTAGCTCCCAATTGCCAGTAAATATGTCTCAAGAATGATGCCAAATAACCTTGAGTGGGGTTTAAAAGTGTAACTCACTAAATAATGCCAATGATTAGATGAGGGAAAGACTTTAAAACCTGTCTACATGTTCATATATGTACCAACACTGTAATGAGGCAATAAAAAGGAACAAACTGATCTTGACAATATAACCGGAATGCCCCAAAATATCAGATCTGTCGAGGAAAAATATTTTTTATATGCATGCTTTTCTGCACAGAATCATTTTTAGACCATTCTTTACTATCTTGAGCCTGACGCCTACATAATGCTCGTGCTGGTGTGTGTACTGCACCAAAGTCACCCCATACACAAGCCCTCAGCATTTTCACACACGGATACAGTCCTTCTGCAACCTCCAGAGAATTTTATACAGTCAGCTCTGAAAAACAAAACAAAAAACCACCTCCAAAATCCTATATCCATTATTTGAACTACTTAGAAATGTGTCTTAAGCAAAAAGATGCAACACGTAAACCTCTTTATTAGATTTGTTTAAGAAAATTTTGACTAATTCCCCAGCTTTTGAGGTTGGTGATTAAGGTGTAACTTTGTCTATGAGATATCATCCCATGTTAAAAAAATTTATTGCACTTTTAGGAGCACAAATATGAAGATTAAAAGTCACATAATATTTCATCTACATGGAAATTTATTCAATGGACTTTCCAATACTGTGCATTTTTATTGTCACAAGTATTACTTTTGTTTAAAGTGATAAAAAATTATATTCCATGAAAAGGAAAAATTTTGGTGTTAACCATCAAATCAGTTCTCTGACAATATTTAGATATTTTTAGTGTTGCAGCATTAGCGTAGAAATATTTTATTCTTCTATTTTGCATGTGTTGAGAAGATTTCTAGCAGTCCAACAAATTACTAACAATTACCAGTAAGATGCAGACAGTTTTTCCAGATACTGCGGCATTTAAATGTTATAGCCTAAATCAGCAGAGGAGGCATCGTTTTATCTTCTGCCATCATAAGTGCATTTCATATTGGAAAGCCGGAACAAAGCCGTGAAATAACCTGTTCTAAGCCAAGCACTGTAAATGTAGTTTTTGATGGCTTTTTATATATGATGGCTTAAAAAAAATTACAATATTTAAGCATTAAACTCAAGGTCTAATTAGTCATAACTGGTACCTTTTCTCAAATAGAAAAAAATGCATTTTCTTCAGAAACATACAGTACTGTGGTATATTAGGATTTTCCTCTCCTAGCTTAATATTTATTTTAAATACATTGCCTACCATTTAAGCTGTGCAATTCATGTCAAGGCATTGAAGACAAGAAACACTCTTACATTCAGTGTTTTCTGAATTCTTCCTTCACTAGTTCTTTTTTTAACATTTCAATGAAATTATATATTGAAAAAAAAAAGAGAGAGATTTCTCCTAAAACAGCCTACGGTATGTATAGTCTGAGCACTCTGTAAGTCATTAGATAGAAAACCTGCAAAAGGGACTGGTGAAGGGAAGGTAACTCAATACTCAAGGGAAGGTATATCAATATTCCCATCAATCAATTCACATCCAGGCTGAATGCCCTCGATCCCTCTGGCCTATCATTTCTTCATCTTCTCCACTACATCACATATCAACACGTTCATGCAATGTGACTACGTTTCCTTAGTTTGTAATCCCATGTTGTTGAAGGAAGAGCTGCATAAACTGCACTTTAAAATGGAAATAAAATATAATTATGCAAATTCCCTCTCCCCCCAACACTTTCAATACTGAGATCAGGTATGGCAATAACCTGTATAATGACTACAAAGACAAATAATCTTCAAGGGGGAGCAAACACGCCTCTATCTGCTGGCATCAATTCAATGTACATTATCTTGCAATAGTGCTTCAATGTAAAGATAATTATGTTCAAAGCATGTTTTTTTTTAAAAATGATGCATTCAATCTCTATCAGGCAAATGGATGAAAAGCAGTATTTCCATCTTGGGTAGCTAGAAGTCTGTCACGGATGGAGCACGCAGCTCTAGCATAAAGCTCAAAATTTAAAATAATCTGGTAGTAGAAATATATAGTATTAGGTGGGCTAGTGGGTTCTTTTTCCTGGTGTTCCACTGCAGCCTTCTGCCTGGGCATTAGGACATGACTAGGCATAGCACATGACAGAATAGGAAAAATGAAGTAAAATATAAAACGTCCATAAATTAGCATTTTCCGTAAGACTTTTGATTACATTCTATGTTTAAGAATCATGAAATCAGAAAACAATTTCACTTTGCTCTTTCCATACGGTCCTTTAAATCTCATATCATTTGGATTCAATGTCAGGATAGGTTATTTGCCTTGTTATTCTATGTAGACTGAAGAAATTTCAAGCAATAACATTTTTAAAACCATAAATTTGACATATCTGGAAGAATGAAGTTAAAACAGCTTGTAATCGTCAAACTGATTTCTCATTTTAAGCATGCTGTACTTACTACATTATTTTCACTAAGGTAAGAAACAAATCTGAATGGTCTCAGAAGTATTTTTAAATGCTTATAGATCTGGGGAGGAAATGCAAAATGCTCTTTCAGTTGTCTTTCTTGAAAATTCAGCATGTCTTTTCAAGGACTGGTTTTAAAGAAATTGAAATGCTTAAAGAAATTATAGGAATCCACTAAAAGCAGAAATGTTTCACTTGCAATATTATACCCTTTGCATTTATTAGGATATATATTTATTAAGATTTTATGGTGGTTGTAGTGCTGATCATTACAAATGTTTCATTTGGGTGAGAACATTTAGTTGCCTACAATTTCCTTCCTTTGCCAAGAAGACACAATATATGTTACAAACTCAGTTCAGATTTAACTGAAGTTCACAAATTAGTGTAAAGTAGTGAAAAAAACCCACGCAACCCACAACAATTAAATGTGTTCACAGCACGGTAGCTGCAGTAGAATAATATAATTTATTCAAAAAATGCTTTCTCATTAACTTCATGTGACTGTTGCTCCTGCATTAGCTTTTCCCACAGAAAAAGTATGGAAATTACCATTGATCCAAGGAGGCTCTGAATTGTTTAGAGTGCATGCAGAAACTCTCACTCCTTTAGTGACGTTTCACTGTGCTAATCCCCTTGGAATGCAGCATTTATCACCTACCAAACAAGTGTAAAATATTTCAGTCCAAGAGGATTATCACCGCTGTCTTCCTCTCTGCTCTACTGGAGCAGAAGAGGAGAGGGAGGGAAGGTAGGTAGGGTGATTCACCAGCTACAAAAGCAAAACCAAGTAATTACAAGAAAATTCCTAAACAATTTTTGCCAGTTGTCTTTGTCCCTCAGTTTTTTATTGCGGATTTTTTTCTCCATTGCAACAAATCAAAATGTGTCATATTTCCTAAAAACAAAAAACCAGGGGAACCGTAGCCTAAGCTGGAAATACAGACCTTGACACGCTAAGTGTAAAACTGATACTGGAGGAAAATACTCTATATTCCAAGAAGCTGTGACAGTAATTCACCCCTCATACAACCACTCTGACATCCCTGATCCTTCTTCTTGAACAATTTTATTAATTATTTCTGATACAAATGAAGAGAATTTAACACAGTAGTTCACCATGTTTTTTCACAGTAGTGTGATATTCCTTGCCTGGTGATCTGCTCCTTTTCTAGCAGGTCTTAACATTGTTTTTTCAGTATTGAGCTGATGTTTTCAAAGAACTTGTCACATGGCAGATCTTTTTCCTAGGTGGTACAGCTAATTTAGAGCTTATTACTGAATATTTATCATCAGGGTCAAATTGTCCTATCAGCGCTACTTCGTAAAATACAAAGATTGCAAGATCAGTCTGCAATTCTACCCAGCCTCTTAACTTTCGAAGCACTCGCTATACTCAGCTATTTCTGTAATCTCACTTTATTGATCATTTTTGCTAGACCAGTGCTGAATATTCTGCTGGAGCAAATGTTCTAGCACAAATTCTTCTAGGATCCATCGGCCAGTTCTTCCCCTGTGAAAATTATCTGTTTGTTTTCTATCTTTGTTTCCTATATGCTTATTGATTATCAAGTAATATTTTAATATTAAAAAAAAAAGAAGAAGAAAAAAGGAAATTACCAGCATTTTACTGACAGAACATTATAGCTAAATCCCTGGCTTTCTATCTGATTACATTTGCACCACTGGAAATGACATTGCTCTTAGAATGTTGTTCTCTCCCACAGAAAGCCCTCAGGTCTCCTGGAGGGGTAGCCGTAGGTCAAGGCCACACTGGGCTGAAAAATAATAATTTTTCTTATAGACTTCCCTTTACTGATAGCTCTGATGAATAGTCTAATGCTTACGTGTTTGTGATTGCTAAAGGTCCCATCATATTTTTGTTAAAGTAGAGAGGTCACCTTTGTGTTAAGGTAGATGACCAGGAGGATTTAATCACATTCTGGTTAACTAAATTCTTCTTTTTTTGGGTAGGATATCCCTCTTCTCTTCTTCTCTGATCTAAAATCAGTTGCTCGTAGCTCTGCCTCAGTTACTGCTATGGTTCAGCTATGGATGATGTGATTCCTATACCTAGTGTTTACAATTTTATTTCAGATACTTCAAAATGTAAAGTGATGCCTAAACATAGATTAGACTTTTTTTTTCCTGTGAGATTAAAAAAAAAAGTCAGCTGTACTTAATGTCATGCCATAGGAATGACTGTTAAAATTTCTTTACTCATCCCATAGTTTTTCTCAGAGACAATCACCTTTTCTATAGCAAAATATGAAACCTTAAATTATGACAAACAGAAACTTTCAGTGCATCAGTATTCATTTAAATGCATTGTAGTTAATCTCCATGATTTAAGACAGAATATTTGTTTAGGGCACCTAGAATATTGTAGAAATGTTTAGCCTGCATAATCCCCAAAGTAAATATATTTTAAGAGATATATGAATAACCTTTAAGCAAAAGTCACTGAAATTCTAAAAGAAACTTGTTCAGTTTATCATCCTCCTTTTCCCCATTTCCTCCATGCCACAAAATATGATACATAGATGTAAGGATTCATCCAAAGTGGCAGACTGCATTGTGACCAGGTTTTATCTTTAATTAAGTGTGTGAGTATACTATTTCCAGAAAAATACTGTTCATATGGCTTCTATAACATCAAGGATAACTAGAAAAGGAAGGCACACTTACAACTACATTTAGCTAATGCAGAATAGATTGAATTGTTGATTTGTGCTCCGGGACTGTTTTCCAGATCTGTTCATCCAAAATCCAGACAAAATAATTCATTACAAGGATTCTGCAACACATTTCCTACCAATGTTTTTTCACTGACTGTTGTGAAGTAGTAAGCAAAACCCAAGAAAATATCATTTTAAAAAACATAGATATGCAACTTTCAGGAACCCTGAAATTCTGTATTTTTTTATCAGTGATTTTTCAGGATAGCACTTTTTTTTTTCAAATGATACAGAAAGAAGAAGTAAAAGTGCCTAATCTTGCTTTTGATTTTCTTTATCTTTTATATTACTTTCACCAGCTTCTTAAAGAAAGCAAATTCCCCATAGCTTGGAAACTTAATATGACAAATAGACCCCTCTAATCCAATTATACTCATCAAATCAGTAAAGACAATAATACCTTTGGACCAAACTGACTGTCATTCATCAGGTGGTGAAGTGAATAGTTTCTAATACGAGAATTGTTCTTTCCCATAAAATTCTACAATTAATTTGAATATAAAAATATATCGTATGACTATAGCCATAGCAAAAGTTAGCAGAAGAAAGGTTAAATGTATTGATGAATATTTGTCATGGTAGCAGTAGGCTGTAATTTCACTGAGGAAGGGAACTATTTCTATGAGCAAGGCTTCAAATAATTACCCAATGTGAACAGGACATGGTGAACCATCAGAGTTAGGTGTCTCCACTAGTACTGTGAATCACTTGAGGAACACTGAGTTTAACCTCACTGTGTTGCTGTTCTTTTCATAGAGGCAGCTGCAATCATCTTTGTTTTACACTGGCAAGAACTGGGAGCAGAAGTTGAGGCAGAAGCTTTGATTTACAGGAAATCTGTGCCAGAGCTGAAAAATGGACTCAAATCTCCCAAGGTTCAGTGAAGTGATTTGAACTACAGTCATGTTCCTGCAGTTAAATAACTGGCTCATTCAGCGAGCAGATGATATTTAATAGATTAATAAATGTTTACTTCTTCATGTACAGATTCAGATCCCCTAACATTCACACATCTTTTATATTCCAAGTTCACTGAAATATGAAAGCCAACAAACAAAACAGAACTCATACCATTACTCATATGTTTATCTGTGTTTTATGATGATAAATACCAGTACGTCTTTTTTACTAAATCTAATTTGACAACATTTTGGCAAGGATGGAAATTATCTATGCATGCCTTACACGGTGTTGGTTTAGACACTGAATGTTTGCACGATGCATACTCCATAACATGATTTCCATATCAATGAAACTAAAATCTTCTCTTCTATTATGAAATTGTTTTTGATGTGCAGAATTCGCAAGACATCGTCGTGCTTTTAAGGATAAGACTTGACACTTTGAGAAGCCCTTGAAGAGTCTATGTCAGCTTCTGGCCTCATTTTAGTCAATGGAGTAAAAAAAAAAAAACCAAACACACATGCATTGACTTCAACAGGGACACGATTTCAGCTGAGGTTTCTGCCTAAAAAAAAAGCAGAACTAATTAAAAAGCTGAAGGAGCAACCACACAGAATCAGAAAGACAGATTTTTTTTACAGTTTTAGAAGAGTGAGTCTGTATTCGACCCTGAGATTCTGTAACAAAATTGCTAATCCATCAATATCTGTGTTCTTATGAAATTGTAAGATGAAAAAGATACTTCTATGAGCTTTCCAGAGCAATTCATACTAAAATAACTTTCCTTCGTCAGCTATGACAGGTGAGTTGGCTGTGGCAGTTTTGGGGAGGCAGGGCAGTAGACAGGATGTACTTGACTTTATTCTGGCTTCTGACTCCGGGCTGCGTGGTGTCACTTACGTGCCACCTAAGAAAGTGCATAATGGATGGAAATCACCATGCACTAGTTGCACAGCTGGTTTAAAACCTGTTCACAAAAGTATTTATCTGTGTTTGGCTTTTAGGCTAAGAAAGGGTTTGAAGTGGAAGGTGGGCATCCACTCCAGATTCAACTCTATTAATATTTTCATGAATGATTTGGGTAATAGAATTGAAAACTTTATATCATGCAGAAGAAGGATAGCAAACACTGCAGAGGGCAGGACTGCAATTCAAATGATCTCCACAAATTGAAGAGATGACCCAAGAACAACGAGGTGAATTAAATAAAGAAAAGAGCAAAGCATTTCCTGTAGGCAGGAGAAATCAGACAGATTGAAAGTATGTAACACTTGGCAAGGTAGCAAAATATGGCAGAGAACTGCAGGAGATTGTAATAGTGACTCAGAAATAAGAATCAACACTGTAGCTCTGTGCAAAACCCAGAAAATCTGGTTCAGTAAAGCCTTAATGGCAGCTTTATAGATAAAATATTAAAGGTCCTATAGGTCTGCTGTACTTGGTGCTGGTGAGGTCTCAACTGGAATATCTTTTTTTTTTTTTTTTGATAATTCATGGGAAGAACCTAGAGAAGAACATAAGAATAAGGGACCTAGAAAAAATGAGCAATAAGGAAACATGAAAGAAATGTATTTACTTTGTCTAGAGAAGAGAAAAAAAATTAAGGATCAGCATGATAAATGTCTTTCAACATGCAGATGGTATAATAAAGAGAATGTTTGTCCTGCCTGTTCATAAAAGGTCAAAGGTATTCAGTAAAATCGTTTTGGTTTGATGCTAGGAGATCTAGTCCATCTTTATGTTTCCATAATTCTACTATAGGTAATTTAGCATCACCTAAGTAGAGGAGCAAAAGAGGCAAGATATTCTGGACATATGGGTATATCTTTCTCAATACATCAGTAACACATGAATATGTAATCTGCTTTTTTTTTTTTTTTTTCCTTTTTCATCCTAATGATAAAGCAAATCATCATCCCAAAGGGCTTTATACTTAACATAGTGACATGTGACTTTCTATGTATAAAATAGAGGAGTTCCATATTTTTAGTTTAATACTTAATTCTAAAAAAGTAAAATAAAATATTTGTTTGCACAAGGACTTAAATATTCAACGGTTTGCCTTTTTCCCCTTTTTACCTTATCTAACATGTACCATGAAGCCTATCACAAAGACAATACTACAGATAAGAAACACCCATTAATAAATATATACCCTTAAATTTTTAAGTAGGCTGAATATATATCCCTTGCTCAGTATTGGAAATCTTCAGATCAGATCTTTTGCTTTGAATTTTTCATGCAGTCTTTCCATTTTTCTTCTTAGGAGTGTCTTCTATAGTACCAATCAATATAGAGGCACAAAATCTTGACATTGCTCTTTTCTTTGAAGTGTACACTTACTTCACTTGCCTTTTAAGGATCTCAGTTTTTTAAATTCAACTATTCATGCTCTGAACTGAAAACCCAAATGCTTATTATTCATTTGCATGTTGATATGACTTTTTGCATAAGGTTTTCAAAACTGACTCCCGTTGTTTCATGGACATGGTAGGCAGGTTTTCAATTTATTTCATGTGCAGCATCGCTGGCTTACTCTGAAATAAAATGATAATCAATGAAGGAGAAGAATCAAATAAACTATACAACTCCAACTGAAAACATGAAGTAGTTTTTCAGTATGTTTATAAATGAAAACTCTACCATTGCTATTCTTTCTCCTTTTCTTGAATGCAAATCAATAAATGCAGGATTTTTAAAAAAGCATAAGGAATTTTTTGCTAGAACTCAAACCCCATTTTCAGAAATTACTAACAGACTAAACACTCAAATTCCAATTTAAATGCAATCTAGGCTCCATGGCACCAGATTTTTAAATATATTAGGAGCTTGATGGTAAAGGAAGGCATCCCGTTGTGCTTAACTACCATGAATTCAATGGCTGATAAGCACTTAGGGTTGGATTCAGCTCATTTAACTTTAGCTGCCTAGAAGTCAGGTATCTGCTCTGAGCTACGTTGGCAGTCTAGGCAGGGAAGCAGGGATCTCCAAAGAGTGTTTCAGCCTATCACCAGCCGCATCAGGCAGGTGTCTAGGAAAACAGGGGAACTGTGACAAGAAGATGTAAGAGAGACTGAAGAACTACACATGGGAAGGGGCATGTCATGTGGGCATGGGACGATGGTAGCACATAGTGGCATGTTCTGCTGAAAAGGAGCCAAAGACGCTGGAGTCACAACGGCTTACTGGTTGGTTTCCATGAGTCCATGTTTTCATGCCTATAAGCCACCATCTTAAAGAAAGAGCATATTACTTGAATATTATTTGAAAATAATTTTTTACAGTTTGGGTTATCGAAGACATAAGTTATATGTGAAAAAAACACTCTACTTATATGTAATTTGCCACTTGTGCTTGTAATATTTTGCACTGCCTCTGTATGAGACATGGAAGGGATGATACTTGATACTATCAGTGTAAAAAAAAAAATATTACTTTTTATACGTTCTTTTTAATGGACACATTTTTTGCTTGTGAAATACAACTGAAAACATTGCCTAAAGCTAAACAGAATGGGTACAGGAATCAAACAAACTTCCCATGTGAACTCTTTCAGTAAACTTTAGTCTTCAGTGACTTTTCATTTAGAGAAAACTCTCTTCTGCAGAATCATTAATGCTACATACTGTGACACAGACAAACATCTTTTAATGATAAGTTAAAGATTACTACACTCAATTTCTTTTTGAGACCTGAATCAGGATAAGTACTATTATCTCCTGGAGATGCTTTGCCAGAAATGTAACATCAAAATTAAGTCTCCATAGTTTGTTACAAGCTCCTGCTTTCACTACACGGAGAGAGACATTTCTTGAAAGAATCCCAATTACTTTGGATTTGTACTTTACACTATTTCCAAGTGTGAAAACCCAAGAGTCTGGCAATTATCATTATATTCTCATTCCTGTAGCAGGTTGTATATGCTAATGAAGAGAAAAAAACCTAATTACATAGTATCATAGTCTGTTGTTACTAAGCACTCCTGTAACCTCTTCTTCCAAACAGCTGTCTGAGTTCATAACTTTTTCCTTTATTAAAAATTAAAAGCACAGAATTCAGTAAGGCAAACACAACAGACAGAAGCTGTAGTTTTAGGAAACACCTCATGCTTTGAACCCCATCATTGTTTGTCAATCATGAGAAATGCACGGTTAGAAGCTCAAAAGTTTTCTGATTCTACAGAAATTATGCTATATTGTATATCCTTGTGCTAAGCTGAAACTACTTATGCGACTGAAATTCATTAAACCATTCACAAAGGCACTGACAGTATTTGGCAAGTAGGATAGGAACTATTCAAGACAGAATAACTAAAAGAAGATGGGATATTTTTGCAAAATGTAAACCCAAGCACACATAACACACAAACATCTGATGAAACCAAAAAAAGTAAAATAAACAAGAGCTAAGAACAGAATTCGATTTTTTTTTTGTAGAATTCATGCCTGTAGGAATAAAGAAATAAAAAAAATATTAAAGAAAAAGAATCAAGATACAGAATGGCATATATGTGCTGTCAAATGAAATGGAAAACACTGATCAAATAAGTGTGTGTGTATACATATCTCTCTCGATAGATAGATAGATAGATAGATAGATAGATAGATAGATAGATAGATAGATCGATCGATATGTGCATGTTTGTTTCTCAGTAAAAGCAAATGGTTAGTTCCCTAGGCTTAAATAAAAGCTTTTCCAATGGAGGAATCTCTTTCAGTATTGCCCTTAGCAGTATTTCTTACATGGCCACTTGAACACCTAGGATTAACTGCCGTTGGGTAGATGCTAATGATCACAGATAACCTTTGCATAACCCATGGTATCCATTTTTATATTATTCTTATGTGACTACTTATGCAAATAGTTTTTATACTGTATATTAACAAGATTATATCTGCAATATATTTAACAATGTTCCATTAAAATTTATATTATGCTGTCATATGCAACATATGAAGGAACGCACACCCCTACATAAACATGATATCGACTATTCTCATAAGGAAAAAATGTTTACAGAATTTCCTTAAGTTGAACTTCAAGATAAACATGTATATTCCAACTGCTTAACTTCTCCACATAAAGCAAATCAATCCCCATCATTGCTGCTGCAGGACAGTTGTCTTGTACTTGGGTTTTAGGAACATTTGTGGGTTGTGGGAACACTACAAATCAGGTGCATGTGGGCAGTGAAGTACAGAATTACAACATTTAGTGTATTCTGTAAGTGGCAGTTAAAGACAAATACTTAAATGAAACTACACTACAATGCAGTGTTTCCCCATATTTCCAAAGCAAAATAAAACTTTCCAGTTTAGCCAAAACAGCTAGAATACACTTGGATGTGCTAAGCCTCAGAGGAATGGGCCAGCGGTGAGCAAAGCCACAGTAACAAAATATTCAGCTTCAATAAGCTGAGGGAGGAAAAGAGAGGAGTAACAAATACAAAATTGCCAAGAAAAGAGAGAAAGAGGAAGACAGAGATTGCTTTGCACATCTCATTGGACGTCATAGGCAGGACCCTTACATAGATAGAGCAAGCCTTTCACTTTTAAGTCAAAAGCCTGACAAATCCAACATGGTTTTTTTTTTTCATCTGAGTAGTGAAGTATATCTCAATTATCTGTAGAGGAGGAAGTATTTTTTTTTTCACATAGTTTTTAGCACTCTGATCTTACTCTCCCTCTACATTGCAAACAGCAGTTTTTCTATAAAAGGGTTCATTGGCAGTTTAAAGATACCGGTGAGATACTCAGACACAGCATGTTACTGATCGCCTCATTATTGTTGAATTAGCCAACTATTGTAGGGTGGAAGAAAAATAGCCTGAGTTACACTGTGGCCTGCTGAAGAACAGGCTTTTAGAATGAAACCCACAATAAACCACACTTTTGTTCAATTCGTGAGGTTATTTCATCAATCAAATCCTACCCTCAAAACACAGAATCCAATTTCTACCCAAATAGGTGTTTGTGGTAGCCTGATTAAGTGGGACATAATGCCGTAGTACAGCAGTCTAGTCCTGAATAGATAGGATGCCCCTTAAAATGAATGTCATTGAAACAGCATCAGCAAGTTTTGAAAACATCAACACTAGAGTGAACTTATACTCTGGGGATAAATTCACAAAGGTAATCATCGAGTTTAGTGAGTTATTAGAAAAGGAGACCAAATATTTTTCATAGCTAGTCCTTCATTCTGAGCATACGGAATCAACATAACCAAACAAGCTGAGAGTGTGCTGTCAGCTGCAGTGTGACAGCACTGAAGTCAATGAGGTTTAGCCAGAGAATAATTTTTCTGGTTTGTTATGGACAATTAATAAAAATTCATCGTCAAATCCTACAGAGTTATCAAAGTTGACATTAGTTAATTCACTTATCCATATAGTACAGATTGCTGCCATTCAGTAGCAGTTTTGGGCAACTGCAAATCCGGAGCATTATAAGATGACGAACCGCTGTAAGAGATGATCAGCCACTGCAGCCATTTTCAGTGCATGACCTTATGAACGGTCCGTGAGCTTGCTGCTGCCACTGCAGTGGTGAGAAAGGAGTATGGTAAAAATGACACTGCACTGCTTGCTGGCAGCACTCACACTGTTCTATCACTCTTGGACAATATTAAAGAGGATCAAAAAAGAAGAGTGCTTCACAGATCATGTTGCTTTCCCAGGTCAATAAATGCTTATTCATATGTGAAAAGATGCTGAAGGCAAGACAGAATTTTTATTTCCTACTAGATTAACACTGGCATAATTTTCAGTGACATAAGGATCAGAATTCTTTCCTTCAGAAATTCCAGGTAATACTGAACTCCTCAGAAAATGTATCTTTTTAGTGTTGCCTTGAAACTTCTGGTAGACCCCTGGTTCAGAAGATGGAGCTTATCTGATAGATTATAATTAGGAGGTCAATTATTTATTTCTATTTCAAGGAAAAGCAGATGTGGAGAAAGTACATTCTAGCCATTGCATCTACATTTAGAACAACAAATTGTTAAGGACTATCTTAAAGTATTGCGTAAGTACTCAAAAAGAATAAATAATGAAACAAAAAGCTGACACCACGAGACAGTGAAATTTAACTCATTTTTAAAAAGCAGAACATATTTTTGTATGTTTTCATACTTTTACAAAAGATGAGTAAGTGCTCTGGCAGACTCCCCAGCTCTCAACTATGGTAAATAACACTTCAGCGCTTGTCCATAGCCCATTCCAGAGCCTGATATACATATATATATATATATATATATATATATATACACCCATGGGAAAGGTCCTGTCTATGAGGCACAGACAACTCCCAAGAAGAGCTATCACAGCAAACATGCCTTCTGTAGCTGTGATCTTCTGAGCATGTGCTTCACTGGAAAGAAATTTATCTTTTTTTTCATTTTAAGCAAAGCCAGAAGGTCTTCCCCCACTGCTTTACACAACTGGTGAAATGCTAACAATGCTGCACTACACCATTCAAAAGTGATTTCCTTACAGATTGCTGCCCAATCAAAAGTAGGGCTTTGTGTCACTTGCCTATCCCTCCTCACATTGATGAGAAACATGGGGAAAACTTGATGAGAAAGTTGAGAAAATCCAGACTTCATGAGGAATTTCAAAGATTTCAATCTCCCTCTAGTGTCTTATTTGTTGGTTCACACTTATTCTCTTTCATCACATGCTAAGACTATGCACCATTTAGGACAGGCTCTATTTATATTACATGTGTCTGGGGCTCACAGGATAATGGCACCCTGATATCAAATTGGGGCCACTAGATGGTACTGCAATATAATTAATAAATATTAAAAAGTAATCTCATAAATATATGTTTGGGTTTTTTCTGCAATGCTTTGGCTGTAGCATTTGAAAGACTTGCAGAAATATCCATGGTACTGCCTTTAGATATATACTAAAACCTCATGTAACTATAATATATGCAGTTGTGAGGCATAAAGTAACTAAAGTAACTGCTTACTGATCTTAACAGTACAACTAAGGTACTTAATACTTAGGTACACACATATATGATATTTATACAATATCTACGCACATATGTAAATTATCATATAGAATTACCACCTGATCAGTCACTACACTTACTCATTTTCATGTGTTCCTTTACTCAGTGCATAACTATTAGATTATGGGAAAAAGTGTGCATATATAAATCAACATGCAGATGTATGTTTATTCATGAACTCAACAAAAAATATGTCCTAGAATTATAAAAGATAAACTTTGCATAATAAATCTATACAACCATATTTCATATTTTTCTATACTTTGAATGATTGCCTATCAATTTACTTCACCATTAAAGAGATGAAAAATTCCACTTTTATCTAAATGTTTTCCACCATATGCTATGTCTACAGTAATAAACAGTTTAAATTTTATAATCAGTTATCTTCTAGCTGGTAAAGATCTTGAGATTTACAAAAAATTGCTGCAAAACTAAATTATCTGAAACCATAAGCATGCTTAATAGTATCTACCCATGAAACTACCCTCAGAATAACCTAACACTGCTGGTTGCCAGCACTATTTTCAATTTTCATCTGTTAGATATATGATCAAGCATGTCAAATCTGCCCTAAGTAATAGAAGTGAAAAAATAAAGTCATTGACTTAAAACATTCTGATAGCTATTTATCTGAAAACCCTGGTCAGATTTACCGCTCAAAGGCATTTACCTACAAAGTTAACCAGATGCTTTGAGTTGAAAACTAATTTAATTTCTCTGTTATCTTAACAGGACATCTGTTAAAACAACATCCAAGGAAGGTAATATGTTCAAAATTAAACATCCTGCAGGTTGTTTTATTAGAGCATGTGCAATATTGATATTTAACTGTTAAGAACCACCACCTTACAAAAATAATTAGTAGATGTATAACGTATAACGATTATAACGTGTAGCCGTATAACGATTATACTAATGGACAAGAAGTAATGTAGAATGAATGTGTAACTGGTGTAAAATCCGTCTTGTTGCCAAGTTCATTGCTTTGTTACTACTGAGTTACACTGAAGATGAATGAACCATTTCTTTTGTTTCCTTCTTTCATCAGCTTCATCTAGGCACCAAACTGTCCCTTTAAAATCAGAGTATATTAGCTGCATAACTTGTTCAGCACTCATAGCCAGCATGTTTTTTAAGCATCATGAGTGACAAGATATGCAAATCATATCCTAAAGTAATTTACATTATTGCAGCTAATTTGCATACGGATATAAACTGCACTTCAGAGCAACAAGGTACCAATCCAGGCAGTGGCATGTGAAAATCAGACACATAGGTGGATGTGTGCTTGCCAATATTGGGATATTCAAGAGGAAAAATACTAGGAGGTGCCTGTTTCTGGTTGTTCCTTACAACTTTGCTGGATAAGGTGGTGGGGACAAATGGAATGGTAGGAGGAAACATGGGCTCTGTATTTTCTCCCACCCCTTCCATTTATCCCAACCATCAATGCAGGGCTGACGTTAATTCTTCTGCTGGCAGGAAGTGCTACGACCATTGCTGTCTCTTACTCCTCCCATTAGCGTCATACAATGGAAAAGTAAAAGAGAAAGGATGGGCTGCATTACATATCTGTCTAATCCTGGACTAAGATCTCAGGTCACCAAGGTAGAATTGGATTTATCAGTGGTGAAAAGTTGCCAATGCATGAACATCAGCTGTGTGTGGATTTCTAAACTGCTTGTTTCCTCCTCAAGATCTTTTGTGTCTAATGGTCTCCCATAGTCCTGGTTGGTTCCTGAGCCTGGCTGGAGGCAGGAGAATGGACTACCCATATCTTGAAGTCCCTTCTGGCCTTACTTTACTATGAACCATGACTAGGAGTATGAAAATGCTGATTTTAATCACAGTGTACATTGTCAGTTGGGGAATTCCACCTAAATGATTTCTTACATTTGTCTTTATTACTCTGCTTTCATGATGTGGAAAACAGTCAAACTTGCAGTTCAGCTACAGAGTGGGTAATACTTGCAGATAACAAACCAGCAGCAAACTCTCTCCCTAAACCTTCATTTCTCCAGTAGTTTCTCTGGACTCCCAGAGCAGTCTCTCTCCCCAGGGGTATTCCCCAGCAATGCCATTCTATTGCCTTCCTCCTGCTCCCTATCAGATACTGGGGAGCCTTCACCAAGTTTTGGTTAACCTACCTGATTCATACACTACCTCACCAGGAAAGGGGAAGAGTTATACATTTTCAGCATTTTATTTGACCGCAAGGTTTATATGCAATGTTTTCAGTATTTCCTTAAATACAGTATCAAACAACTTAAACGTTGACATACACTGAATTGTCTTTGAACTAAAGGATTCTAATTCTTTTTGAATGTGTTGTTACTTCTTCCAGATAACAAGAACAACCTTCATCTTTCTGCATTTTACTTAAGACACTTTATAGCTTTAAACATATGTGAAGACCCTTCAATTATCTTCCATAGGAAAGCATGTAAAATTGTGAAAAGTGAACCGGTTATTTATTATATGACAATTAGCTTTTTTCTTGTGAGGTGCGACAAACTGCGTGTGGCTGGAAATAGGTATTCAACTACAGAAAGGACAAAAAGAAAGCTGAAGTACTCAACTTCAGTTAAAAGCCTAAAGAGGGTGTTAGAAAAGATGGAGCATGACTCTTCTCAGAGGTACACTATGAGACAACAAGAAGCAATGTCACAGATTTCAGCAACGGAAACTGCATATCAGGAGAAAAATTTTCACAGTGAGAATGGTTAAGAACTAGAGGTTGTGAAATTTCCATCCTTGGAGACTTTTAAAACTTGACTGGCTAAAACTCTGAGCAACCTGATCTAACTTTGAAGTTGGTGCTGCTCTGAGTAGGAGACTGGATTAAATGACCTTGAGACGTCTCTTCCAACATGAATTAGTCTATGATTTTGTGGGTATAAGTTATCTTATATTTGCAGATATTTGGGGCGGGTAGGAGACAATGTGTTCAGAAACATTTTATTTCCCTTAGAACTTCTGGCAGAAAACAACCTGATTATATATTTTTCTTTAGTTTACATTTTAACAACTACAAGACATTCAGTTCTTTGTCTCATATTTAACAACTTAAGTTTTAAATAAGTCTTTTTTTTGATCTTTCCTATTCTTTCATGTTCCCCCTGTTGCAGCTCAGGACAATATAGGAAAGGAATTAACCTCATTTGAATGAAAATAGCAACTTTTTTGTCTAGTGGGAACCAAAACTGAAGGCAGTATTCCAGGTGTGGCCTGACATGTGCTGAGTAGAGTGGGATAATGACTTCTTTATCTGTGCTGGTGACGCCCTTGTAGATGCAACCCAGCACCCTGTTGGCTTTCATTGCCGCAGCAGCACACTGTTCACTCATATTGAGCTTGTTGTCCACCAGGACCCCCAGGTCCCTTTCCACAGCCAGGTAGATCCCAACCTGTGCTGCATTACTGGGTTATGTTTTCCCAGGTGCAAGACCTTACACTTGTCCTTGTTGAACTTCATAAAGTTCTTGTTAGCCCACTTTTCCAGACTTACCCAGGTCTTCCTGCAGGGTGGCTCTCCCTTCCAAAGTGTCCACTTCTCCCCACAGTTTGGGGTCATCAGCAAACTTCCTCAGCACACACTTGATCCCACCATCCAAATCACTTATGAAGACATTAAACAGCATTGGGCTCAATATTGATCACTGGGGACCCCACCTGTGACAGGTTGCCAGTTTGAAAAGGAGCTATTTACCACCACCCTCTGGATGTGGCCTGTCAGCCAGTTCCCCACCCATCACACAGACCACTTGTCTGGACCGTAACACATCAGTTTCTGCAGCAGGAGGCTGTGGGGAACTGTTCAGACAATGTCCACTGGTCGCCCCACATAAACTGAGCGGGTTACTTTGTCATAGAAGGCGATCAGGTTTGTCAAGCACAATTTGCCATTGGTGAATCCATGCTGGCTTGTCCTAGTCACATGATTCATTTGACTTGTGAATGGTCCCCAGGAGGATTCGTTCCATAACTTTTCCACGGACTGACGTGAGACTGATGGGCCTGTAATTTCCTGGATCCTCCTTTAAGCCCTTCTTGTAGATGGGGGTGACATTAGCCTTCTTCCAGTCTTCTGGCATGTCCCCTGATCTCCCTGACTTCTGAAAGATTATGGAGAGCGGCCTTGCAACATCAGACAGCGCTCTTAACGCTCTCGGGTGGGTATTGTCAGGGCCCATCGATTTGTAGGGGTCAAGCTTCACATAGTTCACATACCAACTCTTCCGTCACTGACGGTGGGTCTGTGTTTGCATCAACCTGGATTGCTGTTCCCAAGGCCTGGGCCCCAGCAGGGCTGGTAAAGACAGAGGTGAAGAAAGTGTTGAGAACCTCTGCCCTTCCAGCATTGTTGGTGACTAATTCACTCTCCTGTTTAACAGTGGGCCACTATTTTCCTTCTGTTTCTGATTGGTTTTTATGTACCTGAAGAACCCTTTCTTGTAGTTTTTGACTTCTCTGGCCAGTTTCAATTTGAGCTGAGCTTTTGATTTCCTAACTGCATCTCTGCATGCCCTGGCAATGCCCCTGTAGTTCTCAATGGGTATTCAGCCACTTTTCCATCTCTGGTATGCTTCTCTCTTGGTTTTGAGCAGACTCAGACGCTTGCAGTTAAACCAAGTGTGGAATAATTACTAAACTGGCCAAGAATACAAAAATACAGCATTGTTCACACATTAAGGAAAGTCATAAAATCAAGAGGCTTCTGAGGTAGAATACAGCCGCAGCTAGCACGCGAAGAATGCCACATCTGTGATTCCCTGTACAAGGTTGTTTGCAAAACTATACGAGGGATGGAACAGAACGCGCTTGTTCCGTGGCCTTCTCTTGTGATGAATAGCAGATATGGGGACAAGATGGTACTACGGAACAGATAAGCGGCCTACACACCACCCAAGCCAGCATTTCGTCAAATGTTGATGAAATGCTGTCCTTTGTGCGAACTTTGCTCACCACAATGTACCAAAACACACCTCCATCCCGGAGGCTATCCGCCCCCAAGGTGTGAACACTGCTCCTTGAATACATTAATTATAATAAAAGTACATATGACTAAAGTCACTCAAACTCCACTTTGAAGATAAAAAATAGTATAAAATAGCCCAAGAGAGAGGGGATGTCAGGGAAGACACCATCACGAAGAATTCCATCGCTGATTTCCGGGATCAGTCGACGGGCTGAGCCTTTCTTTCCCCCCATAGGGACGCCTTTGGGTAAGACTTCGATTACACCGAGTGCTTTCTTGGGGACTTAGAAATTTCTCTAGAGAATCTCTACCCTACATTTATAGCCAGGCTGTATCATTTATAATTTTGTCGCGCATTTGTATACTTAACAATATCTTTATTTGCACGTGCTTTGCAGACAGTGTATTTATCACCGGCAATCCTAAAGAACCTGTATATCTGCTGTTTAAATAAACTGCACTGTTTAAGTAGCTAGTCTTTTCGCTTTCTCACTGAACGCGACCAAAGACTCGAGAGAGGCCGTGCTAGTTCAGGAGCATGACTAGACTGATGGTGCAGTCCACTATTAGTGTATCCAAATCGTGATAGTTTAATACATATTAAACGCGATTGGACTGATACTGCTGAATTGGGCATCACTCAGAATTTAAACCTAGCCACGCCTAGCCTCCCACCTCGGTGAGGAGTGTTAGAACGCAAGGGGGTTTATCTTCTGCCAAAACCGCTTGGCCCCTTTGCACGCAACACCAAGTTATTGCCACTGTGCTTAGGGTTCCTAGGTGCTACAATTCTGTACATAAGCTTTCATAGTACTATTCTACATGTTTTCAGAGCAGAGTTAAGTACAGGATTTACTTGTATGAAGTATGAAAATTAATTGCATAACGGCCAATGAGGAGAAAACAAAATATGTAATGGCCACACATGATAAGAAAAGCACATTTTTTTTTTCCTTGCCCCTTTATTAAGCCTTTTCTGACTGCTGCAATACACGGAGTAAGATCCAGTATGGCAGCCTCACTCAATTGACAAACCTGATTCATCTCTAAAATAGGCCATGCTGTACAGAGATTGAGGAAAGGATTGTGAAAAAGAAAAAATACAGTTGTGTGTGACTGCAGAATTAAAAGCTGTATAAAAATGAATGCGAAGAGGGAGCTAAATTATGCTTATACAAGCAACCTTAATTCTGGCATTTCTTGATACTGGAGTGTTTGACTTTCAAACACCTTATTTTTTGTGTCAAAAGACATATAAGTACAACCTTATGATTTAATATATTAAATGTAACCTTTGTATGTTATTAGGTATAAATAAGGAAGATATCAAGAATGCCATACAAATAGAAACTAAGTCAGTTTTCACAGATAAAATGAGTTTGCAAAAAGTGTATTCTCGGTCACATTCACATTGTACTGTAGGGACTAGAGCAAAGCAATACTGGAGCTCAGCTAGGCGGCAGTGAGAGGGGAGCTACTGTATCTGGTCACACAAGCAGGATTGCATACAAGGAGAACCAAAAGTACTAGCACAAGGCTGGGATCATGTGCAGCAAGGGCTGCTTTGAACCTGAACCCCAGCTGGTGCCCCTTGTTCAGCACCCCAAGTCCAGCCTCCGCCTGACTCCCAGTAACAGACAGCAACAGCATCTCTACACTCCCACACTTGTGATGGGAGCAGTGCAACCTCAGCCATGCAAATTTTGCAGTGAAAAAATGTCTACTCATTTTGAAACTAAAAATGGGAGTTTGATGGTTCTAATTCTGCTTCTATTCTGCTTGTGGGATCCTTAGACATCATTGGGGGAAGCCTTGAAGCAAGAGTGCTGTTTCTTCATTACGTGAACATTTGCAGCGCTCTTTCTACTGAGGGTCTTTATTCAGAGGTTGCAGCCGAATCCCGTAGAAGTAAATGGGAGTTTTGTCTGAAGAAGAAAGTAAAAAATGCTACACAGACTGTTTACTTTTTGTTGTGGTTTTGGGCTTTGTTGTTATTGTTGTTCCAAGATAGTTGAACCTAGTCCCTTGTGTCCTTTCTTGATATATTTAAACAAATCATTGAAATGCTACATATTCTCAGAGATGCTTTCTGTTATGTTTTCCTTTTTGTTTCACTAGCGTACTTCAGATGTGCCTCATTCAAGACAAGAGGTTATGCTTTTTGTATGCTACAGTTGCTTAGCCACAGGCCAAAATAAATATTACCACTCTTGAAACCTTGAAGTCCTACTTATACTGAGTATGGCACTCACCAGCAAGCAAACAACACACAGACTAATTAAATATTATTGAAGAGTAATACTGAAAAGTAAGTCCGAGAAGTGGGTTCTCTAGGCATTCATTCACAGATCCACATAACAATCAATGTTAACAAGTGATTGCCCTTCCTCTTTGTTACAAACCTTTATTACAAAACCATTAATATTCCAGCTTGCTATGGAAGAGTTTCAGCAAAGACTACCATGACTCAAGGACAGAAAATACTTAGTGTGATGCCATTTTCCCCAAGACACATATGATTGCAATGATGTATAACGCAAACAGATTTGCATGGCTGTTCCCCAATAATCCTTGAGCATCCTCAGTCTCTTCAGAGATGATTACCTCATTGTTCTAAAAACTTCTGAGTATTTGCAGGCCTGATCAAGTGTAATAAGGAGATGCTGTAAAAATGTTGTGACCTACCGCTCCACAACTAAAATAAAAAAGGATGAAGCTAGCAAGCCTTTTGTAATAAGGTACATAACAATTGAAATACATCCTGTCCATTGTATCAGCAGATGATGATGGAAAAATTGATGTACATACACATAGAATAAAAGCTGTTCTCAAAACTTTTTTAAAAAAGCCTTTCTTTTATTCTATTTTGTAGAAAGCTATAAATTATACATATAAAAATAAACTATACCCAGCTGAACTATTATTTGACTGTAATTTTAACTTATCAATTCCTAAAGCCATGCTGTGCAGGATCCTCTCTCATAGTTTACAACCTCAGAGGCATCCCTCTAGTACTTACCTAAAGGTTATTTTTTATTCTCTATTTAGAACCGATTCAGACGCAAAGATTTTTTCAAGGTTCTACGTGCCATTTCAAACACAAAAAAAATACACAGGAGTATCACTACAGATTTGAAGTTGCAATTATTCTCAGATGAAAATATAAATAATAAAGAAGATTCAGTGCAAGACGTATGAATGTGACTGAGAGACATAAAACTTAAAATGATCCATTTTGTAAGATTCCTACATCTGTAAAACAGTTGGAGCCTCTGAAGGATCTAGAACAGGAACATAAGTTTTATCCACCCAAATATATGGGTATCTTTCTATTAGACATATATTCCTGGGCCCTGGATCTTGCAGAAGATTTGATCAAGTTCTGATGTACCACGTGCAGTTAAACAGAAGAGGAGAGTGACGTCCCATGTGTGAATTATACGTTTTGTAGATAATGAGTTGATCTGCACATATTTCTTAAATTTATTTTCTAGGAACTTTTCTCCCTCTCTTTACAAATGCTGCTGCTCTGAAAACCAGCTGAAGTGGAAGGAATATACTATACTGAGTATTTCAAGGGAGATCATATCACTGGAACAAATAATACCTCTAAAGACCAAATAACAATTTTAACCGCATCCAAATATAAGCCTGAACCATACGGTTGGTTGGGAAACACTCTAGATGACGCAGACCTAGACTACAGAAAAAATCATTTCCAGATTTAGATACTGGTTTGGGCCCATCTTTATTACAAGTAGCACTTAACTAGTGCTCTTAAGCTGGTTTTGTACCCATTAAAACACAGTGCTCAAACAGCTGTTTCTCCTTTCTCCCTTCCTTCCCGCTCCCTTCACTTCCCCAGACACAAGAAGAATCCCAACATTTGCAAGTTTAGGAATACAGGTGGCTGAAAGAAGTAGGTGGAAGGAGGGTGGATTGGGTTGAGTATAATTGTACAACAGGTGCCGGGTTTGTTATATACATTAGTTCACTTAGCAATACGGAAAGCATTATAACCAAATAAAAGATAATATATGCAAGTTATTTTATTTACTATGTTTTTGCCAAGCTTTTAATGTGATTGGGCCTGTCTGAAGGTATAAAACCCAGAAATTGTATCATTTTACCTGCAGAAAATTACTTTATGCCCTCAGGAAATGAAATTCTGATCCTTTTGAAGTCTGCATCTTTTGAAAAAACACAATACATGGGGATGAAATATCCCAGTCTCTACTTTGGGGGTGATTTGAGAGAAAATACAGGTAAGGAAGTATTTTTGCCTCATTTATTCTTCCTATAATTGTGTTTAACTTTCTGCATCATAACATATCAGTAACTCACAAAGGATCAGAGAATTACATCTTTAATTTACAGTTGGACTAAGCTCCCTTTAATAAGGAACAGCAATTAAATATCTGAGTCAAAGAGAGAATGTGATCTTTTTCACACGTGGGATTTTCCTTGATGGTCAGTTCACACTACTGCAAACATAACTCAGCATGGACAGCAATATTTAGACTCAGTTGAAGCTTATTAGTTTAATAACATAATTTGTTACCACTGCTAATCTTTTATCCCACAGATTGCCAGCCTTCTGGGAATACCTTAGAAAGTAGGAGTTTTGGTTTGAGATGTTGATTTGAGCCCATTACCGACTGTCACTTTATGTGTTATCACTTACAATGTCAATAAAACCCTACAAGCATGGAATTCTTAGGTAAATATATTTTTCCTATGGATTTCAACAGTGTATAAGTGTTCATTCCTACCAGAAGAAACAAAGTTAAAAACTGCTGTAGCCAAATGGCAATCTATTCTGGTACCTCAGTCTACATTTCAATTTAACGAGACACCTTGTTTTATAATTATTATGCCGTAGTATAAGACCCCTGAAAGGAATCCAGCTAAGTAACAGCAAGCTAAATGGTACAAAAAATACTAGTTGAACGTTGAGATGGTAACTTTTTGTATTCATGAAATCACTAATTAATATCTCTCACAGAGTTGAAATTTGCATTGCAGAGTTACTGAGGGGGCAAAAAGAGGCAATTCTCTTTTAAAAAATATATACCATTGTTGTTGTGGGCATCAGAAGGTATATGCTCATTATTATTAGTCTAAATTAAAAGTTTCTAATGTTTCCAGAATACTCCAAATTTCCATCTTACTATCCTCATTCTAACAACACCTAGAGGATGAGTAAAACAAAACACAGCTTTTCAACTGGGGCATGTTAACACAGTGCTGATGGCTTAAATGTATCCAGTGGTAAATTACCTTTGAAAGGTCGCCAGCCTCCAAATAGAAGCAGATAACAAACACGTTCCAGGTAACCCAAAGGACCAGCCAGACAGCATACTGCAGGGAGGAAGAGAGAAACAGTGCATTAATAATTTCAGGATCAACTGAGTTAAACTTAGTTTATTAGACCATTAGTTCAATCCAAGACAAAAACAGACTATAAATCTGGTGCATATGAATAAAAATGTTACATAGAGAATCAAGAATAAATTTTTCCCTTTCACAGACAAAATCTAGAGTGACCTAGTGAGTACTCTGACACATCAGAAAATCTGTATCTGAGAAAACAGTTGAGCGATCTGACATTTGAATAGAGACTAATCCGATCTCTTATTATTGTTCAAATGGGGAATACTGCAATATCAAGAGGGGCATGTAATATCAATTTTATGCGAGAAGTGCAAAGCTGTTTATTCAAATGTTTATTCAAATATAACTTACTAAATAACAAAGTCTAATTGAAGTAGGCACTGGCTTCTGCCACACTTTGGATTTAGTCTCAAAAAACTAAACCTATATATAGGTTATTTTGCACTATTTCTACAAAATAGGGAGGGATTTGGTCATGACAGCTGCCTCTATCAATATATTCTGTGATATTCCAAAGCATCGTTCATAATTTTTCAACACCCTCAGGGGCAGACCGTACTTTAAATTGCCAGTTTCTCTGGGTTTTTTTGTTGTTTGTTTTTACTTTGTTTTATTTTACAGTGTATAGGACAAGTATTCATGCTTAAGCAATATCTGTTTATTGGTGGTTGCCAAACTTCTTATTCACACTTCTGATGTGAGTAATGGAGTATATGTTTTCTCTCTTTCTGTCTATTCCTTGACTTCTTTTTTGTATTCATAAGACCTTACGTGCTAGGACTGGAAACTACATTTCCCTGCCGTAATGCTGGAGGATCTTGTATAATAAAGTTTGACCTGCTGTTGCTACTGTTATCTAATATTTGTGCTTGAGAACTTCCCTTGGAAAATTATTCCATCATCTAATAAACCTTAGGATCTACAAGTGTTTTTCTAATGGCTGTTGTAGCTATCCTCTAGTTGTACACAATTCAGTTCTGCACATTTGCCAATTTCATTCCACAGACCTGTGGCACTGCATATGTGTGGCACTGTTCCCTACCTGTTATAGTTGAGGGCTTTTTCCTCCTTATATATCACCATCTCATTTCTCTCAAGTATTTACAGACTTACTTTTCTTGTGTTGTTGTCTTTTCTCCTAACTGTACTGATTAAATTTTGCTAAACTACTTTTTCAAATTGGGAAACACTGTTTTCTGCACACTTCTGTATTATATCACCTTCTGAATAAGCAGACAAAATTTTAGACTGTACATTATCCATCCCTTATAAAAAATATATGACAAACCATTTTTTCTCATGAATGACAATCTCATTCTCTAAATTCAGTAACTGTATGTAGGATTCTTGCATTTCTCTTGGAAGAGCGGCTTTGCATCAGATTGTTTATTATTCAATATGCCATTTTCTACTCAATCTTCTAGATACTGTGAAAATAATACAATTCTGTCCTTTCTCAGGAGATCTAAAATGAGACTATTACCAAACACGAGTAAAATTTAGGCCCGATCTCATGGCCACTCTAATGCACATCTACCTTTTCAACACAGGCTGTTCATAAAATTTTCGAACATAGGAACTTAATTCAGATGCATGGTCTTAATACATTCACAGTTTTTTTAAAACTGAACTCTGAGACATTAAGTATATTGAGCATTTCATTTTCCTGTAGCTTCCTCATGGTACACCTGGCTTTGCATGTAACATGGAGCATTTTAACTACCAGAACAAGAGAAGGAAAAATTAATTTAGATTCAATAACTTTAATTTTGCATTTTTTTCTAACTTTGCAGCATTTTAACTTGCTGCGTTTTGCCAATTATTTTAATACTTTAGTGTTATATACAAGTATACAAATAGTCTGATGGAGTTAATACAACTATTCCTTCTGACACACAAAGGTAATTGGATTTCTTATAGCGAAAATTCTAAATACTGCATTTAGCCTGGTTTCCCAAAGAAATGAGACTTAAGCAGTAACATCCATGTGCGATGTCTGTTCCCTTGAAATAACTCCTACGCTCCTGAACAATTTTAAGCAAACTGGAAAAAAGGCTAGAAGATTCAAAGATATTTTTTCACAAAAGTTTCAGGAAAACAAGCCTAAAAATGGGAAGAGAAACTCTATAATGTCCTCATACACAGGAAGATGTACAAGATTATCTTTTATCAGCCAACACAAATAGGAAAAATGTGGGACAGAGCCACCGGAAACTAGGTTTCCTTAGATCGGCTGTTCATGGTACAACTTGTCACATTGCCTGTAAGCAACAGCTGATTAAAAAGCTCCCTGTGCACAGCACATCCAGCAGAACACTCCAAGGCACTTTGGAGCTGCTTGTCCTGGCATCGAGCCTTACATGAAGAAGTGAAACTTTTCTTTTCCACTGTCTAGTCTATCACCAAAAAAAAAAAGAAAAAATTATCTGACTTTTAGATACACTCTTTTAACAAGCATCTGCTCTTATTGGACTACAGATAAGGCTTAAAAACGTCTCTTAAAAGTTTGTTTTAAACTGCTTCCTTTTGAAATGTTGCGTTAAGTGCTTGCTGCCTGAATTCTGCGGATAAACACCGAGTATAATTATCTTGAAATACAAGGATGCTTCTGCTTCCCACTGCTTCATATTTCAGATGCTTCAGATCTAGCACACCTCTTCTCACTGGATCACATGCAGTCATAAATACCTCTTGTTGTCTATGTGCTTCAGAAAATTGCTGCAGAGATTCAGCTCTGAAGGTCTGTGACAATGAACAAATCCCTCTGATACTCTCTATTATATGTATCTAATTAGAAACACATTTTATAAGAGTTCTTCAAAGAGATATAGCTGTATTTTTTTCTTATACGTGGGAGTTCAAGACAGCTGCATTATCTGACAGAAGCCACCACAATGTTACAGTAGTCACCTATCGACAAGACAAGAACCTTGATGAACACACACTTGACCAAGCAGGAGATACTGACAGGTGGCATAGCAGTGACAACACAGCTTATTATTTTTATGGAAATCCAAACTGGAAAGAGGTATAACTGGAAGGCTATGACTGAAGATTTAAATACTTACTATTTTTGCGAAGTTGTATCCAGTCACTAAAAGTTACCTCTTTTTTTGTAAAATATATAAATACAGCTCTTATGTGGTAGAATACATTTGTCATTCTTCAAGTAAACATGAATTTATAACCCTTTACAAAGAATTATGAGCATTACCTAGTTTATGATTTATTGATACTGTGTACTTACAGGTCTGAAAATTTGCTATCAACCATCAGAAATTACTATATGATGTCTTTTTTCATAGTGAAAGGGAAATTGAAATACTAAAATACTTGTAATACTAAGAATCCGTACACCCCTCTTCGCACTTCTCTCAAAGGTCACCAAGTCGCATTATCTCCATTTTACTATCAGGGAAACTGAAGATCAAAGAAATTAAATGACAGGACTTAATTCCACAGCCCAATAGAAAAATGATGACAGGACACAAGAACCAAAGGTCCAAGTAGCCCACTACTGCCTTTCATATAAACCTGGTCACAAGAACTCGCACATAATACTCTTGTCACTTTGCCTGAAGGAGAAAGACGTCACACAACTTTTGTGTATAAATGGTGAGCAACTCTGATAGCTATGAGCATTTTAAACGTAAGCATTTTTTTCACAGAACTTTACATGGCATTTCTCTCTTGCTCCAAAATTCTTTTTTGATATGTGAGTTGATAACAGTCACATTTGACTGAGGGATACAAGGGCTCCAGACCTACAAGATATTACCTTGTGCAACTCAAAGCAATTTAATTGTTGTTGTGATTTGGTGATTTGCTAATTATTTTCTTTTTAGAAAGGTACAAAATTTTTTTCAGGCTCTTCCAAATCTGAAAATATTATGCCCCAAGACCCTTCCGCGCTCCAGTCATGAAAAAGAAACTAAATGCATTTCTAAAATGATAACTACTACATTTACCATAGTAACTAAAAGTGTGATTTTTTTATGCTACCTGGGCAACAGTACTTGAGTTGTTCAAAGATAACCTTGAGCCCAGCATGTCTGGAATGGAGCACCTCTTTCCAATAACACAGTAACAACTGTCCACAATTATGATTAACTTTGCTTCTAAAGTTATTTTCTCCTAATCTCCTCTGTCTCTGAAGATACATTACTTAGAAATAAAATTTTCAAACTTATATTTTCCCCATCAAATCTCATAATAAGTCAAATTCTGAACGCTTGGCACCAACATACTATCATCTAAACTACTGATAACATTCAGCTAATCTTTGAGATGCCTACAGCTCCGCTTACCTTTGAAAAGCCCCTCTGAAATACAAACAATTATTTGGTGGAGTCAGCTGTTCCTGAACAGTGAAGTCCATGGTTTAGTTGCCATAACTTTGGTGGTCTTGCCTGTTCAAACCTCTTAAGCACCAAACAGCAGAAGTTCTGCCTCTTGTTTCCATCTTCCTGGAACTAGTAAAAGACCTCACCTGGACTCCCCTGGAAGAAGTCCACTTGAAGTGTCACCTACAGAAGTCTACGGGGTGACTTCATGTGGCCACTTAGTAGGCACCATTCTCTAATTTAATCTGCTCTGCACATTTTGCCATTTTCTTCCCATTCCCATTGCCTGAGGCTTTCCCCTGAGAGCTGATGAGGGTCTGGGCAGCACAGCGTGGTAGGGAGTCCAGCTCTAGAAGCCAGCAGAAGGCCAGCCCAAGTTCAGTGTGAAGCCACCGGTGCAGAGCAGGATCAGAAACCATAGCCTGACTCCAAAGTGGAATCAGGAGCCAAATTCACGCCCAGGAGAGATTCAGTTATTGAATGTATGAGGACCAGCTGTTTTAAGCAGAACTACTGCTCTCAGCAGTCTAACACAAATAGCAACCACACTCTGCTTTTAATGATCCAGATGAAAGTCTTCCCTGCCCAGCAGTCACCTACAGGCCTCAATGGGAGAGAGCTCAGGGCCAAAACCAGTAGCCTGGACAACAAATAATAATGTTCCTGGCAGCAGAGGGCTTTGTGCAACCAGTTCAACTTCAATAAACGTTCATTCACTTTCTTGAATGTACTGGGAAGCTCTTACAGAATGATATAATCCTCTGGATTTTTTTTATTGCATGTTGCTTGTCACAGCATGCAGCTTGCACTAGTTTTGTTTGTCCGAATTCTTCATATTGTTAGGACTTAGACCTTTTCTTGATGGTATTTTTTTATTTTTAATCAATCATGGCTATAGTGTCACAGCACTGTTCATCTTTGTGGGTTTCTGTTTCTAAGTGAACATGAATTGATTTTGTACAATCCATTGCTGAGTTGTTGGACTTTTCTGTCTCAAATTGCAATGACAGTCTAGTTTGTCTGCTTGCGTTTATCAGGAAATTTTTTAACCCTTTGGCGTTGTGAGACCTTGGCTCCTCAGCCTTTCATCAGTCACAAATGTGCATATATTTTCTCCTTCCCTTTGCTCCCTCAGGTACAAAAAGTCTCTGATATTTTACTTCCTTTACATTACATTTTAATAATTAGTGTTGTCTGCTAAAACTGACTGAAAGCAACTGAACTTTCTTTTTGAAGACATAGCTCCAACTCCTGCATAAGAGAAGCTGGATTTCTACAGAGCACATTACTGCCGAAGTAGTATCCATCTGTCCACATTTAGATGTCTGCAATGCAGACACTTTGAGCAGTGTCTAGATTCCCATTACAGTCAATTGAAAGAAAAAGACACTTCCAGGGCTCAGCTCATTTCTCAGTGTCTGACACAGATCACTCCATCGTTGCTGTTTGGAACGCTAAACTCCTCCAAGGCAAAATTCCCAATGTCACAGAGCCCATTAAAAATCTTGTACCAGTGACATCAAAAATGAGACAGTAACAGTACACTATGCAGATATGCACTCCCTTTTTTCCACATAAACAAAAAGAACAAAGCAATTTAAACACATCACCAGTGTAAAATATCCCCAAAGGACTGCTGAAGAGACATCTGAAAACTATTGTGTCTTGTTTCCCCCACACACTGACGGTCTATTAATGCTTAAGCTTGAATCATTCATTTGTTCATTTTCTGTTTCTTGGATTCACAGCTCTTTAGGTTTTAGTGGAAAAGATTGGGAGAAGTGATAACATAGAAGCTACTTTTGGGTACTGCATTACTTTTGTTTGTTTTTCAGTGTCTGTTTCAGTGTCCTGCTGTACCATCTTAAAATATTACCTTAAACACTAAATGAAAAACCTCCATTCCAAGAACCCATAAACAACTCAAGAGACATATCGGCCCATTCATACAGCCTTCATAAGAAAGATACACAACATTTTCTCAGTGTAGTCACTCTGTTCTTAATAAATAATGGTTTCTTTTCATATGATGCTATAAGGGTGAATGGCTAAAATGTAAAAGTAGGCACATATAAATAAATAACTTCCATTTTAGCATTGTACAGTCAATCTACTATGTATACTAGGGTCTTACAAATATTCTAGATCCCCACATGAAACTATTCTGTAACTAAAGAGTTACTTTAAACAGAGGGGTTTTTTAAAAAAGACTATACGTCTGCTATTCTTCTTACAAATGGGGAGCAGAGAAATTTTCTTCTTGTGATCTCAAATTCTTTTCTTCTTGTTTCTTTTTTTGTTTTGTTTTGTTCTGGATTTTTTTTAGGTTTCTTCTGCATCCATATGTTAATGCTTATGACATTTTTAACAAAAGTACATTTTATGTACTAAAGAAAGTAAGGTAAGGCAGAAATTTTAACAGGATATGCTTATTTTATCTTTTTGCCTTAGCAGTAGAGATTTTGTTGGTTTGGTTTCACTCATCATTCAATTCCTATATTTCTTTTGATCACATCTTTGTTGTGAAATATTTACCAGCAGGAAGCAACTTCAAATATCTGAATACTCAATTTACTGCAACACAGTACATATCCACTCAGCTGCAGACACATACATATACATGCATATATTTGCAGATGGATGGATATTTTTCCTCTTATGTTACTTTCCTAGTTTTTTCAGCATTCTTTCTTTTGTTTGTGGAAGAGATTATAAAGTCTCTCATAATAGAAATGACTAATTAAATGTAAGTAACATGATATACAGATATATTTCTCCTGTATCATGTAATTCTCACTTAAGTAGAGAGAATCACTCTAGATGACACTTCAGTAGAGAGAATCTCACTCAAAAATGCTTTAATTATATTGGAATTCTAGTAATATCTCTATTTTTCGAGACATAACTTGAGAACCTTAAATAGTGCTGTTTCAATCCTTTTCTACCCGTTTGCTTCCATTCCAATATGAATCTACCAGCATCTACCTCAAGAGCTAATGGCACTAGAAATCAATGTTGTACAAGATCTAAAAGTTTGAATAATGGCTTTGAAATGGCATTATTAAATTCATATTATAGTTGGCATTAAAAACAAAAAGAAAGAGAAATCAAAATGATGTGATTTTGGAGGTCATTTGGTTCTTCAATGCATGGGCTAGAAATATTTTGAAATAATTTTTCCAAACCCTGCCTTCTAGACCATTCTTAAGACACTAAGGGCATTTCAGGCCCTGGATTTCCTCAGAGTTCGTACATAGTGATCAGTGTAGAAATTGCATTCACAAGAACTCAAGCTGTCTTCTGTGGATATATTATTAAATTTTAGGGCAAAACTGCAGGAACTGTTGCTCTAAATTTCACTTTTACTTGTAGCACCACCAAACATTTTACCAGTGAATTACCAATGAAAAAGAAAAATGAATAAGATTACTGGCTACTATGATCTGCTACTGCTTTATCCAAGGCATCACCTGAGAGTGGCTCTTACTATGGAATAAACCTGCTGCAAAAAAATCCCACACATTTAGCACAAAAGCAATAGGTGGAAGAACATTTTTATATATACAAGTCTGCCTCGATTGTTAAGAAATATTTTGGAAAATGCTCAAGAATAGATTGTGCAATTGTTTTTCTGCAGAATATGTAATAGCGCCTTAGCAAGAAGTGGCGTTGCTCCCTCCCTGCCATTGCCCAGTCTATGGACCATCACCCTACTAAGAGGCTGCGCTGATGGTACTAGTTCTTGAGGGTAGTCCAACAAGCCTCACTGACTGCTCAAACCCTCTGCGGGGCAGCAGCGCTTCTCCACATAGACTCTGTGATGTGCTCACCCTGCCATATGCTTGCATTTCACCCAGAGTAAACCAGCCTCACCAGCTGAGGACCACTTCACATAATCACAGAATGGTAGGGGTTGGAATTGGAAGGGACCTTTGGAGACACCTGCCAAAGCAGGTTCACCTAGAGTAGGTTGGACAGGAACGCATCCAGGTAGGTTTTGAATATCTCCAGAGAAGGAGACTTCTCTAGGTCCTTTTCAATCTCAGGCAGCCATAGTAGCTGCCTATTCTGCCGAGTGACCAGACCTGCGTGGAAACATTGTCTCTCCCTCCTGCTTGAACTGGACAGTGTGCAGCCAGGAAGGCAAGATGGTTTTGTCCAGATAAAATAAACTTAAATATATTCTTGCTGTAATCTAATGAGAAGTGCTTCTCACTGGAAAGGTAGTAAGCCATAAATTTGCTTCAGACATCAGCATATTGGTGGAGCTAGACATGTATTGGCTGTTCCCTTGGTGTCTCTGGCCTTTTCAGAAACACCCAAAAAGAAAAATCTTGATTATAATTCAGTCATTGAACAGTTTATTTTAATGGAGTTTTTAGCAGCTGTACCCATTTAAATTCCCTATTAAAAATACAAATCAGGACACTCAGAATTCTTTCAGTGTTCACTTTTAACAGAATGCAAAAAACGAAATCAATAGATACTGTTGCTAGGAACAGAACTCTACTGACATTTATCTAGATTCTTTTATTGATGCCTCAGTATCTGGATGCCAACTGCAACTATTCATAAAGGGAATCCATCTCCCTCAGTGAATGCATCAAAATTCTTGCTAAAACTGAACAATTTACAATAACATCTTTTTGATAAATTGAGAGGTTTGTATTCGGCTTCCCAGGTATTGTTTTCTTCTTTTCACTTTCTCTGGCTTAACTCCTTAACAGTTGAAGCCATGAGGAAGCTGGCCATTGAGTTCACAGGGCTTTGAGTTCAGTCCTTCATATTCTAAAAGAGATTTAATTGAAGCTAAAAATACATTTGTCACAGGAAATATAAGTGAGGACCATCAGGTGCTTTCTTACATCTGTACGAACTGTTTTGTAAGGCACAAATTTCAAAAATTCCTAAAAACACTCCAAAATTTTGGAAGAAAATTGGGAGGTGGCTAAGCTACTAGGAGAGTTTGTGTTTCAGGGTTGGGGAACAGAGCACAGAGACTTTCAAAGTCACTGGCTGGCAACTCAGTTTTTGGGAGGCTAGTGGCTGTTTTGAAAGCACCGGTCAACTGCAAAGGTCACTCCCCATTCTTTGGAGATAACAAACATACATCAAATGGATTTGCAGAGTGTTCGTATTTAAAGGGACACCAACTAGCACAGCTGTCTAGAGCCAACCGTAGTATGGGGCCAGACTTAATTTTGTTTAGGAGGCTAAGACAGCTGGAGTGGATGGAGCCAGATTCTAGAGGCACAAAAACTAGCTTCATGAAACTGTATGGTGAGTACAGGGTTAGATACAACGTTCTAGTGTTGGGGGCGCATACCTATGAGATTGTCGCCATGCCCACATGAGTGTGACTGACTCACTGAGTGACGCTAATGAGCCACAGGGAGGGGAGAGAGGAAGACAACGAACACACTTCCCCTTCCCTTATTCCCTTATGGTACATCTGATTGGCAAGACTGCTTGATTTGGCAAGATCAGTATGTTTTAATACAACATGGCTTTTTTCAGTCTTTTTCAATCTTGAATATATTCAATGAGATAAAAAAGAAATTTGAAGCTATAACAATAAAATAAAAGTAGGTACTCAAACATCAGTCTTTCTAAAAGACCATAAAATGCAAAATGGACTTCATTTTCAAGTGACTTCATTTAAGACTATGTGTGTCTAAAAAACCATTCATTTCACAGTGAAACCAGACTGTATATATTCAAAGGAAGTCTGATTATAAAATTGTCTCCCTTATTTATCAATCAATCAATCAATCAATCAATCAATATCTGACTTTACTCAAATCACCAGAACACATCATACATTTTTTGTTTGTTGGATGAATTATGGCCTTCCTCGGGAAGGTTTATACCTGGCTCTGTGTGCATGTTTGGCTCTGTATTATCCAGAAAACAAAGAAAAAACCTTCTCTTAGCATATCTTTTCCTTCACTTTCAACTTGCATCAAAAAACATTAGCTAAAATTATTGCATGCAATAGGTTCTTTCAGTTCTGAGAATAAACTGGTGATGTAATCAGGTAGTTTTGTTGTCCAGCACTCTTAATGCACATAGACTGGCCAAATTCTATTTCCCTAAATGTGATACAATGGAAGAATAGCATAATGTTCCTTATTCACGCCTTTGAGTTTCTTTCATTCATGATGCAACCTCCAAATCCTTCTTTTTTGGTAAAATCATGGTAATTGCGTTTCTCTGATTGTACCTTTGATCCTTGAGGTCCCTTCCAACCTGGTATTCTATGATTCTATGATCTGTTTTTCTTTCTCTGAGTATACTTGTTGCTTCTCTCCACTGCTTCTCTCGAATACCCTAAATAATGTTTTTGCCATCCTTCCTCTGGAATTCCAGTTTGTGTCTCAGTTTTGGGTGAGGGCATGTGCCTATTTTGGACTCAGAAAGGTTATCATTACTATTTCCTTTACTGTTTTGTTGTTACTATTTCCTTTGCTGTTAATCTTCTTGTCTCAAGACCTTCTAGATCAAGCATTCTCAAAACGTTCTTTATAACATCTTAAAAATAAAACAGGAGAGACTTTCAAAGACCATCCAGGAGTAAGGCTGGCATCTCTGTAACTACAGATGCAAAAAACTCCGGACATTTAATCGTTAAGACATCATTGACTGGGAAGCCTGCCACCAACATCCACACTTGATGCACATACATTGTCTTTTGGCTCTCTACAGCTATGCCCATCTGCTTCAGTGGCATGGTGCCTGCTTATCAGCTAGTTGGACAGTTTCAGTGCGCAGAGGTGCCAAATAAAGGTTTTACATGGGTAGCCTGTATAACCCTGAAAGTGCCATTTCTTTCAGAGGAAGAAATGTTAGTGCTGAGATACTAATAGACTATGTCTTTGAGCACTTTTTTTTGCACTCACTGATGATGAGTTTTGCCAAAACCATTTTTACATCTCTTTTCCACAGAAAGATATGGTAATGGTAGTCAAAGGGAAAGCAAGCAGTATCTACAGATAAGATACTGATAAACAAAGCCATTATGAGATAAAATTCAGAGAGTATGGTAGGTTAGGGGTATAGTTTAAGTATTGTGCACTAAATGCTGCTAATTCAAAGGACAAAAAACCATGCAAAAATACCACCTCACCTCATTTTACACATTTTGAAACAAAGAGAGCTTTGCAAATGCAGGAACTGGATCACACTAAAAAGGAATTCAAATGGATTATTATATGGCAACATATACCTGAGATGTTCTAAATAGCCTTTAGTTTGTCCTACAGAGATGACACACCATTCCCACAGAAATGTAACGAACTTTTTTTTTTCAGTTTGTATCCATAGTTTAGTCAATCTTTTAATTAAGAAATATATTATTTTAAAAATGTTTTTCTCCTCATTGCATAAATCAAGGTCACAAAATTCCATGGAGAACATAACTGCATCAAAACTAACAACTACAATAGAATAAAGCTGGATCTACATATAAAAGTAAAAGAAGAAACTGCAGCTATTTGGATGTGAACCTTTAATCACAGAATAGTTCCTAGTAAAAACATCACATTATTTCTTTAGGCATAAAGAAGTCTGTCATTTTCACATTCTCAAGAGGAATTTAATGAAAAATAGTTCACGGAAACCTTACTTATTTCCTATGATGAAAAAAAAAAATAAATTGTACAAAGTACTGATTATGAGGTGAAAGCAGTTAGTTAAAATAGTTCTGTCAAGAAACGTTTACAACATCAAAAGATTATTTTCTACAACAAACTGGTGATTAATGAGATATCCAAAGGCTGGAGACTTGTTGGAAAATATTTATGAAAAAAAAAAACCACCTCTGGAGTACAGTGTTCTAGAGTTCTTGTAAATCCATCATTAATATATGGGGATAGTGTAGAAAATCAAATTAAAATACAGTTACAGTTCTCTTTGGATGTATCACCTGAAAACAAACATTGTTCAGCATAGATGTTATTTCAAGCCAAGGCTAGACTACATATTCTTTTTACAGCGGTCCTAACTCAGCAAATTGGAATCTAAGGAGATTATTTAACCTTTAAATTAAAAAAGTCTTTAAAAAAAATTCTTGAGGACTACACGATGAGGGAATTAAACTGACTTGCAAGGTACCAGTACGAATTTGTCATGTATCATTAATACCATCAATTACAGCATGATTTCTGATATAACAACTTTAGGAGATATAGCAAATACAATCAAGAAACCCAACGGTATGACTACAGGGTCCAAAAGCTGCCTTGAAACATAAGATTATACAACTTTGCTTTGCTTTGCGAGGGGTGTTGGGCAAGATGATTTTCAGGGGTTCCTCCTAACCCAGTTTTTCCTCCATTCTTTGATTCTTACAGATCTTTCTTTGTATTAGAACCTATGCACAGCTCAGATGGAAAAGCATATCCATTATTTTGATAAACACTCAGTGTTACACAGACCCTTTCCCAGCACTTTTCAGAAAAAAAAAAAGAAAAAAAAAGAGCAGGTTGTTGAAAGGATGATAGCTCAACAAATTATAAGGAGGTAAGAAAGGTCAACAGTGAGGAAATAAACAGCTGATACTTCAAATGGGGTGGGAATATATCCAGATGTCAAGGTGGTATTTGATGACATTAGTAATGAAAGGCATGGTAGCTCCCACATTGTGGCAGAAGAGCCATGTGACTTCCATTGCAGCAACCTAGTTTGCCATGCAAAATCTGAGCACCACCAAGCCAAGAAGCTTTGCCAGTGCCCCCAGCATTGCCACATCAGAGAGACTGTGATGACAGCTTTATGACAGGAGACAACAGCATGACAGACTGATAACTTTGCTTGGAAAAGCAATGGGTTTTTGAAGAGACCAGACTTAATTATTCCATATTCTGTAACGTATAATGAAAATTGAACAGGTTTCTCCCAGTCTCCAATTCCATTTCAGAGTGCCAGACCAAGTGCATACTCCTCCTGGTATGTGGAAATAAGTACTGAAACACCCAGTAGGAAAATACTGTCATTTTTTAATTGCTGTTGCCTTAAGATCAACAGGATAACTTTGTGACCATTGAAAAAACTTGCAACTATGCAAGCTAAAGTTCATGCTTATATTTCATGCTTGATTTAAATTAGAATATGCTGCTGGCCTCATTGCTTGTATGTTTCAAAAATAATTTCCCGTGCAAGCACAATAATGTATTTCATGCACAGAAAAAAAATATGCTTCCAAGCATTCAAAGAAAACGTAAGTAAAATACTGAAAAATTAAGAAAAGTAAGAATGAGAAGTTACCCATGTTAATTTACATCAACATCCAATTCTTTCTCATGTATCACAGCAAAGGTTCACTGGATGCTGCTGTTCAATATTTCTTTTTATCTTTGTCACCCAGTCCAGCCTTGTGCTTTATTTACTGACATTCATCCACACATCATCCACATTCAGTTGATTGTTGGATTTTCTTAGGCTAGCTGACTTACTGCAGCTTCTGAGTACATCTTAAGCATGGATTACCTTCCTAAGACCCTGGCTGGGCAGGGTAATAGTTATTAGTCCCATGTTAGACATGAGAAATTTCTGCCACGAATGAGTCTGGGACGCGGAAGGCAAGCACATTATTCATCACCCATGTTGTGCACTAATAAGGAGATGGTCACTTTGATCACGCAATTAAAGACTATAGCATAATTCAAAAACACAGGTGGCTAAATAAAGGTCACAGAGGCAGCTTCAATTCTGAAACTTTCTCAGTCTTGGGTGCTGCATTTGTAGCTTTATTAGACTCTTGTTCCAGTGCGTGTAAAAGCATGCATGTAGGTATTTTCACATCTGCACTTATATAGTGGGTGTTATGCAGTCAGGTAGCCACATGTGATGAGCAGTGTCCTCCACATGAACTGATGATAGCCAGAGGATAATGCTCTTTTAGCTCCAAGATAAGTTTTCTGTTAATACATAGGTATAAGTACTTCTATCTTATTTAAAGGAAACATTGAACACAAAAAGAAACCCTAAAACACTATTACAAGAAGATGTTGATCTACACATGAGACATTAGAGACCCTTAGCCTCTTAGAACAGTTCTGTGACAATCAAGGCAACAAAATCACAGGAGGCAACACCCCACCACCCACAATTATATGGGCTAGAGGGTTCTGTGCTCTGCCCTTCCCCCTCTCCCTGCAGTGAATGATGGCTTCCTTCCTCTCCTCCACATGGTCTAAAGAAAGGATGGTCTCTTTTGTTCTCCATCCCGCACAGGTGCCAGTTGCCCAAGCCAGGAGTGGCACAGGCAGAGTGAGGGCCTGCGCAGCCCCCAGGGTTTGTCCGTCTGTTCAGTACGAGCCGCGCCTGCTCCCTCAGCACCACGGCTCAGTTGTGAGACGGACGGCTGCACGCTGGCTCTCTTGCCTAGAATTTGCTGCCATCCCCTAATTTGAAATCACTGCCCATTCAAACAAAGCTAGATGAATTTGCAACGGGAACAAACGACAGCCTGAAACGATGCCCTGTGGCATCTCTTCCCTCTTTTTTTTCCATGTCAAATGTCACATTGACATTGCAAAAAAGAATTATTAGAACTCATTAGTGTAATGGCTATAAAAAAACATAATCCATTGATTTTTTTGTTAATTCCATTGATCTAGATGATCAGAAAGGCTGAGTTGCTTTAAATGTAAAATAATAAATTGACTTAGGCAAAAATTTAGTTTGAAGGGCTTAACCATAGCTCACTCATAAACGTGGTTTAATATCAAGGTCCTGTAATGGAAAATGCTAGACAACTTTATGTGTAAACACTTATTGCCAAACCTGACTATCATTATGCAGATCATTACATAGATCCAGTTATTTCTTTTTCCCTATCCCCCTTAAGAACTTCAGATGTTGAGTAAACGCACTGCTGGGACCTCAGTAACATTTAGCAGAGATGTCCCCATTCTTTGATGATACTTCAAAAGAAACAGAGTCCCACAGAAAGGCTCTGCTGTCCTTTCGTCTACAAGAAATTTCAGTGGATTATTCAAATCTTGCTGGTTTTTGCTGGTCAACTCTCCTCATTTTTAGAAATACTTTTGCCCTCATTTCTTCATTACAGACATCCCATAGCAAGAGTAATATAGAGAACAAACGGGTGAATTTCCAAAGCAAGAAGGGTAAGGGAAATAAGAATATTAATACTGCAAAGAGAGTTAGAGAAAAAGTCTCAAAAGAGAAAGGACTGAGTGAAAGTTTAAGTAAACAAGATAATGTCCAAATACATAAACACAAGAGATCATTGCAGAATATGGTCCCATCTTTAAGGCATAAAAAGAGTAATTTCACTGACAGAAGAAAAAGGTAATTCTAAAATGTAGACAGGATCTGTGCCTCACATAAGCACTTGGGAACAAAAGCCAGAAAGATAGCTATAAAACTCCAAGGAAAAAAAGAAAAAAAAGAAAAATGTCAGAGTATCATTATCAGGTCAGTAGTGGTCAGCAAGAAATTAGAGTTGGAGGATTAAGAAAATTTCCATGGCAGTTGGATTCTGTCCCAGAACACTAATGAAATGCCAAGAAAGATAAAAGAACAATTAGCTTATGTTTGCAATCTCTTAGCTGCAGGACCAAACTTCCATTGAAAAGCAATGGAAGTAACTGCAAAGCGGTTTGACATTAAAATGAGAAGACGGAAATCTGAAACACCCATAGACTTGTCACACAGACCTAGCTATAGAAGTAGAAAATGAACTCTCCCCCACCGGGCAGAATTGGTCTGAAGGAATCTGAAAGCATCGGCTTAGCAGTGTCAACATGGATTCATCTCAGGGTTTATGCAAATGCTCATTGTGTTAACTGGGCTGAGTAGCAGAAGGCAGACCTACTAAGAGGGGATCTTTAGAAATCTCTGTCCTTTCCCATTACTGAGCACTTGCTTGTATCACCCAACTTGAGTCCACATTTGCTTGGGGGTGAAAGGATGGGGAAAAAAGGATAGTGCACGCTGGTCCTCTGCCCAGCTCCAACATTTGCAGTGTATTTGGCTGACTTAATTCTGTGGCAACCTTGTCTGCTCCTGGTTTAAGTGAGAACCTATTGTCAAGATGAAATTCCCATGGCACTCATTTTGGAACAAAATGCTGCAGAAAGCAGATGAAGCATCATAAGAGGCTGCTGTGTGGCTGGGATATCTAACTCACATTCCCTATTTACCCCAGAGCTGTTCTTCTAAGTGTGCAGATGCTTTTGCCTGCTGAAGGTGTATTAGGAAGCAATGAAGTGGATCTTTTTTTAGTTATCCCATGGGATATTCGTGCAGAACATTCAAACTAATAAATGGCAAGTCTTATAGAAGGTCTCAAGTGCAGACTGCAGATGTGATCTCTCAACTCTCACTGGAAAGAAGCCAAAGGCTGGTCTGTACAATTGTTTTGAGTCACCAGGGATTTCTGTCTTAATACCTTATTTTGTTGTGGAAACTGAAAGATCACTATATACAAACCTACAGAAATTAAGCCTTAAAAAGCCTACAGTACAACATTTTTATTGATAAAAGAAAGATATGGGAACAACTACCCAGCTACAGGAAAGTCCTAAATCTTTGTCTTAAGAAACATGTTAGTCCTCTAAATTCTTGACTTTGGCATGAATTGCACTGTTCAGAATCCTTCCCCAAAATCATCTGTAGCCAGTATGTATAAATCACTGCTATGACAGATTGGGTGAGAATATCTGTTCGGTGTGGCAAGTCTACAGCTCCTTCCCATATGCCTTTTGATACCCAACCTACTCCAAACCTTGGGGATTTGGCATAGCAATAAAGAAATCACAGGAAGTCAGGGGAAAGAAATAATGCGCTGTCCAGCAAATTCATAACCTTTTGTATGATTAGTTTGCTTCCGTCACTCTCTATATGTTAGAAAGCAAGTAAGAAATGGACCCTACGCTGGACATGTAAAGCATAGCTTGTCTGGACACACAGATGTAATTAACAGAATGCCGTAAGAGTTGGTATTATGGCTAATTTTCCCATTTTATGTTAATTCTTAGGAATTAGAAAGCAGAAAAGAAGGCTTGGGTTCATTTATTTTCACAACTAGAAGATACCAAGACTATTATCCAGAGAGCTGTATTTTTTGAAGATATATCACAAGGGTTGTGGCGCTTCCACAGACAAACATTTCTTGAACATTTCTGTGAAAACCAGTCCTGATTTGGAAATAGCTATGACATCCATTGTACTTCTAAATGGTAGTTTATCAAGAAAAAGATTGTTCAGGGTAAAACTTTCCCAAACAATGCAGAGTACACCTGCTCTAACCCTTTCAGTAATGGATACCTAACAGGAACCTATTATGTGATATAAATAACACTTCTTTCTGATTCTTGAACTGAAGATCAGTTGTGAAAAATGTATGTAAAAGTTGTCTAACTGTTTAAAATGCACTTGTTTAAAGCTAACTACCTTCTAGCTGGATAAGATCATTTTTATTCCAGGTCAAATGCTAAGGAAGGCAATTTATAGATGGACAAGAGTCTTACGCAGTAGCCCCTGTAATTCTGAAGACTTTAAATCAGGGCTTAAAAATCTGAGGTAAAACAAAGAAAAAAATGTGTTGCAGATAGAAAAGTAATGAATAACACAAAAGAACATGTGGGAGACTTGATCCCAGTGTAAAAAAGTACATTTTTATTCCTGTTTGTTACATATTATCCTCAAGTGGGAGAGCTGCACAGCCAATTTAGATGCCTCTGGAGAAAAAGGGATGCTGTTTTACTCAAAGAACCCTCCTATGATGACATTTTAAGCTGTGTTCAGCATTTTCTAGCCAAAAGAACAAACTTCAAAATGTTAATAAATTCTAAATGTGCATACAGCACTGCAAGAATAAAAGGAGAAAAACAGAGTTATGTCTTTCTAATAATAACAAAGAAGGATTTTAGCTCCAGTGTTCAAATAAGAATTCATTTTTGTTCTTAATGGAAATGTTTGAGACCTGGAAGGGGAAAATATATCTAATTACATTTACATGATTGCTGTTAGATCATCAGTATAAATGCTATTTCATTACTATGTTATCCTCCTTTTCAGTTAATGTGATTAAAAAAAAAAAGAATTATAGATACCACTACAAAGTTCCTATTCCAATGTTATTTACAAGGATACTTTTGTTTTAGATCAGATTAATTTTGAATAACGCAATAAAAACTGTGCAAATATACCTAGCAAGTAATCCAAACATCACCTGAGCAGCCAGTAAAATTCAAATATCAGCCTAATGCCATTTCTGTCCAAGGTTGACTTTACAACTGAACTCATGTCTTTAATTTTTTCATTCTGTTGTCAGACATACTGTTGAAATATTTTTTTAGCTTGTTTGTAGCTTTGCTGTACTCCAAGAATAGCGTTACGCTTGTCAGTTGCTTCTGGCATATTTAGAGATTTCCCAGTAGTATGAGATTTCCTGCCTTGTGTTGCTGTCTTAGGAAAGATCAGGTAAGCAGTCTTCAATGTTTTGCCTGGCATAGTAACTACTTTTTTTTCTTTATTCCCCCCACCCCGCTTCCATAAATGATATCTCCTTATTTTCTTGTAATTTCCTTACTAAAAAATCTATAGTCTTATCTTTAAACTCCTATTGCTTTGTGGCCAAGTGTCTGAGAAGCTTTGATGGCTTTATTGATGCATTTGCAAGCACAAGAATCAGAAAAAACGTTACCATATTTTCCAACAAATTCAACAAATTACAAAAAAACTAACAACAACCTCATCATCATCTTATCATACTTCCTGGCAGAAATTTTTAAAACCTTTTCTAAAGCCAGCAGAGGTTATTAATCTGAAAGAATTTTTTAATACTATTAAAATGTTTGCAGTTATTTCAACTGCAACACTTGTTGCTCTACTGTTAACTCAGGACCCAAGAACTTCAGTTCATGGTGTCTATTCTGTTGCTAGAGTACACAGCTCTAACCAAAATCATGAGTTCATGAATTCTTGTCAATCAGAGATGCAATAATTCTGCTATATTTACGCTTGAGAGTAAAACTGGATAGCTGTAGACTGTGAACTTCACCATACTGGGGTTTTTTTCCCCCACATTTATCCTTTTCCTTTCACTTTTAGCAATATTATCAAATATTGGCTGACTTTCCACGGACATTTTAACTGGCTCCGGAATCATCTCCCTCTGTATCTATGACGACTGTTTCTACCTTCATAACAGAAACATTGCTGTTTCTTGCCACCCACAGAAGCAGTCACTTGTTTTGTTTAATTTCTTATCCCTCAGTATTTTCCCCTTTGCCACCCAAATGTGTTAATAATTAAAACTGACTCAGAGTTGACTGGTTTCAAGGGCTAAAAATTAGAGACACAATGGTACAATTTAGCATGACTTCCCTTCAAAGTTCTCATTTCTTAATGACCTGCACTAGAGTTGCTGCAGAACCTGTTTACTGATGTTTACGCTCTCTCTGTGTGCATGCCATACGCTACTCCCGCATGTCCATTTGTGTTTCCCCTTTAGCAAGCTCCACACAGTGCAAAATTTGACAGTACATTTGCTATGTGATAAGTAAAGTGGAAAAACATTAAGCTGGCGCTGAAAACATTTACCCAGCACACTCAGGAATTTCACACTGGATTCTAAAACCAGGTCCAAACCTATGAAGATTTCAGGAGGACAAATCAAACTTTTCTGAAGCTTTTCTCTTCTGTGACAGAACCAATCAACTAACAGCAATAAATGAAGGAATCCTGGGGTCATCATCAGGTAATAGCTATTGCACGGGCAGAAATCTTACATAGTTCTTAGAGATCTAATGCTCTAATCTAGCATGATTAATTTAATCCCTGTTCAAAAATATGTGTAAATATATATGATTAACTTTCAGCAAAGTCCATCGCAGTCACTAGAACTTAAGTACTCGCTAAGCATAAGAAACCTGGCTGAATAAAATGCAATGTTAAATATAATCCTATTGAAGAATGAAATTTGGGTTTTGGTTTTGTTAAATGTAGTGGGTATCTAACCGACAGTACACATCAGAACTGAATTCCCTTACCAATGACAATACAAAATCTCCTCTATAAAAACAATGGACTAAGAAGAAGAAAAAAGAAAAAAAAATGAAATAAAGAGGTTAAAAAACTTCCTAAAGCAACAGATTATGCTGGAAGAAGATGTTATCTTTGTATCTATATGTTTCTTCATAGAAATATGACTAATTTTCTCAGTTTTAAAATGCTAAAAATGTAAAATATTTGAAGGCACTCAGAAGCCACAGTAGTGAATGTTGTAAAAATACCTATTTTGATTAGATTATATGAGGCAGATAGGCCAAAGATTGCAATATTTGGTCATGGAAAATTTACATATATTAATATTGGAACTAAACTACTATTTCACCTATTGGCCTAGGATTAGGTGCATGGCAGGTTATAATGCAGATGCTAACAGAGATGTCGACTACAGTATGCTTGTGTCTGTTTGGTGGATAAAAAACATGGCTTAGTTTTCTAATGCTATCAAGTTGCCTCTTTCCATGAGAATTCCATGTAATAAAAACAAAAAGCAAGACCTCAACTAAGTTCTGCATCTGCAATATCATGACATTTTTGAAAGGGGGGAAGGTGTTGACAAAACAGGTATTGTTCTCAGGCTCTAATAAAATTACTCTTAAAGTTATGCTGCTGATTTGTTGTTGTGGTGGTGGTGGTGGTTATTTCTTTTCATTTACCACAGGGGAAAAAAGCATTCTGTCTACTATTCTAAAAAGCTACTTTCAGCCCTTAACATCAAATTCTTAGATGGTACATTCAGTAAAGTTCCACTGAAAGCAATAGCTTCCCACGTATTTACACCAGGGCTATAATCCAGACAAGGATTTTAAATCCTCACATCTGCTGGCCTGTGATAACTGTGTGATCTTTTTGTGACATCCTGTATCTGATAGCGGCTAGACATTTAATAACTTGTATGGCATCTAATGTGTCATCTTGTTAGAAAAGGAGACAAAGCTGAAAAGACACTTATCTGTAAGCTCCTATTTTAAGATAATCAATAAACTCTTCCATAATAATTGTATCCTGGCAGCATTCGAACAGCAGACACCAGGCTATGGACAAACAGAGCCACAGTGATCCTTCTCTGTTCCCCAGGCAAATGAGGTAAAACTTCAGAGGGACTCTCCTGCCTTAACAATCACAGAAAGAAGCCAGACGGAGCATCAGCCTCTGAGACCTTTCTGCAGTTATGACGGGACTTCCCTGTGCTGAGCCTCTGCAAGGCCATGCTTTTCTCTTCTGTCCCAGCAGCGTCTTTCAGCATGCTGAGGGTGTGCATGGGGTGATGCTCCCATTCCCAGCCCCTCCAAGGAGTTTGACACCCCCAGGAGACCATAACAGAAGTCCTGTCTGACTTAGTGTGTGGTCATTAGGTGCTAGGATCTAAAACGGGGGATCCCTTTCAAAATGGGAGCCTGGTGTATGCCCTTGCCATAAAACACAAGAAATGTCTCCTCAGTTCAGTGTTACTCTTGCCTTTGTCACTGTGATTGCTACATTTTCTTCTTGGAAAGAGAAGATGGTGGAAGTCATTGCTGGGCCGCTCTCCATCATCTTTGAAAGGTCCTGGAGAACAGGCGAGGTGCCTGAGGACTGGAGAAAAGCCAACGTCACTCCAGTCTTCAAAAAGGGCAAGAAGGAGGAGCCGGGGAACTACAGGCCGGTCAGCCTCACCTCCATCCCTCAAAGATGATGGAACACCTCGTTCTGGGCGTCATCTCAAGGCATGTGGAGGAAAAGAAAGCTATCAGAAGTACTCAACATGCATGGATTCACCAAGGGGAAATCATGTCTGACTAATCTGATAGCCTTCTATGATGGAATGGATAGACAGATGAGGGAAGGGTGGTAGATGTGGTCTACCTTGACTTAAGCAAGGCATTTGACACGGTCTCCCACAGCATCCTCATAGGGAAGCTTAGGATAAGCGGGCTAGATGAATGGACAGTAAGGTGTATAGATAACTGGTTGAAAGACAGAGCTCAGAGGGTCGTGATTAGGGGCACAGAGTCTAGTTGGAGGTCAGTGATGAGTGGTGTTCCCCAGGGGTCAGTACTGGGTCCAGTCCTGTTCAATATATTCATCAATGACCTGGATGAAGGGATAGAGTGCACCCTCAGCCGATGACACAAAGCTGGGAGGGGTGGCTGACACACCAGAAGGCTGTGCCGCCATACAGAGAGACCTGGACAGGTTGGAGATTAGGGCAGAGAGTAACCTTATGAAGTTCAACAAGGGCAAGTGTAGGGTGCTGCACCTGGGGAGGAATAACCCCATGCACCAGTACAGGTTGGGGGCTGACCTGCTGGAGAGCAGCTTGGTGGAAAGAGAGCTGGGAGTCCTGGTGGACAACAGGATGACCATGAGCCAGCAATGTGCCCTTGTGGCCAAGAAGGCCAATGGCATCCTGGGGTGCATCAAGAAGAGTGTGGCCAGCAGGTCGAGGGAGGTCATCCTCCCCCTCTCCTCTGCCTTGGTGAGGCCGCACCTGGAGTACTGTGTCCAGTTCTGGGGTCCCCGGTTCAAGAAGGACAGGGAACTGCTGGAGAGGGTGCAGCAAAGGGCTACCAAGATGATTAAGGGACTGGAACACCTCTCTTATGAAGAAAGGCTGAGGGATTTGGGTCTCTTCAGTCTGGAAAAAAGACAGCTGAGGGCGGACCTTATCAACACTTATAAATACTTAAAGGGTGGGTGTCAGGAGGATGGGGCCAGGCTCTTTTCAGTCATGCCCAGTGACAGGCCAAGAGGTAACGGGCACAAACTTGAGCATAGGAGGTTCCACCTAAACATGAGGAGGAACTTCTTTACTCTTTGTCAGAGCACCGGAACAGGCTGCCCAGAGAGGTGGTGGAGTCTCCGTCTCTGGAGACATTCAAAACCCACCCGAAGCATTCCTGTGCAACCTGCTCTAGGTGACCCTGCTCTGGCAGGGGGGTTGGACTGGATGATCTCCAGAGGTCCCTTCCAACCCTATGATTCTATGATTCTCCTTACTTTTCAACTTTTCTCTCCAAGTTACTATCTTATCCCACCATTACTGTATTTGTACATTGGTTAGCACAACAAAGCACATTCTTAGTTGGCTCTTAGAAATTACTGGAACAAAAGTGATTAATAATGATATTAACAGAGCAACCTTTCAGACCATGCATTTTACTGGGTGATAATTCAAATCCCAGCATTCTGCCAGGGAAGCTTAGTAAACTAAAAGGTGTGAAATTAGTCTGCAATTTTCCAGAGAACGTATAATTTATTACTTGCATGAGAAGGTGATAATGCTTATAAATGCATTTTCAAAACTGCAAATGCATAGAAATAAAATTTTATAAACTGGACCTTTTTACTTCACAGTTAATCAAAAGATATTAATATAAATACATTATCACTCAAAAGTTTGACTCAAACACCATACAAGACAACTTCTTGATGCATTGGCTACTAGATACCAAGCTTAAAATTAACACTTTGATCTTCTGTTTAATTTTATTAAAAATAGTACATATTTCTGTTGCTTAGACTGTTTCATAAATCATCTGAAATTATATGTATGCATTGCTGCTTTACTTACCTGAACAATCAATACAGTGAACTAAGAATATTATACATGAATGTAGGATTTGCTTTCAACTTCAACAAATATTCAAATGTACATGATTATAATCATGGGGCTTTTTTGTCTCTCAGCCTTGAAGTTTCATGCTTCTGAATGTCATTTATGAGAATACTGCCAGGAAGAGAAGACATGGGGAGCAATGTAAATTAATTTGATACATTGTATATGTATTTTCCAAAGTGTTTTTGCGAGGTTGATCAGATATATTTATTTGGTAAGATGTCTTCAAAATGCTTGTTGCAAATGCACATTCTCCATAGATCTGAAATGCAAAGTCATCATTCTGTTTATGATGGGTAGAAAGCTCAGTAGGCAAAAATCCTTTCACGTTGTAGATTTGCAGTTAAATTTGATTTAATTTAAAAAGAGAAGTTGTTTTTGCTGTCATGTTTTAGGTCTGTGTCAAATTCCAGTGGAAGTCCTCTTTTCAGTCAATCATACTGTGGATCAGAATTTGTAGCCACAATTCCCCAAATGTGTTAATACTTCTCTTTATGCCTAAGTAGTCCTGCTGAATTCAGTGTTCTACTGATATGTGAGAAGTTAAAACATGCATATAGGGGTATGTAGGACTGATTCCTTAGTTGTCTGAATACCTTTGTTCACTTCAGCAAGCTTCTCATGGCTCCACACAGCTGCCTATTCATAGAAAATCAAAGGATAGTTCAACTACCTTAATGAATGAGTGAAATGAAAAACTTCTAATTAGATCTTGTGTTAGCATCAACATTAACCTTTTTTTTACCCTTAACATTCTTATTACCTTTTCACAATATTTGCAATACTTTAACTAAAGAATGTACAAAGTAATGAAATCATGATACTCTGTACTCATTTTTGCTTTCGAAAGGATCTTTAAACTTCTGAAGAAAAAGCACTGAATATTCAGTTATACCTTGCATTATGTGGGCTGCAATTTTTATTAGAATCAAATTGAGGTCATATATAATTTAGTTATAGCAAAACTCTCCTCATTTGCTAAAAACCGAGGCAAATTTTTGGACAAGTGTTTATTGCGGAAGGACATATAGAATTACATAAATGGCAAAAGAAAACTTACAATTGGAGAAACATTTTAAAATAAGTAGCTAGCTAAAATGCAGCTATTTATTGTTTAAGATACAGTTTATTCCCTGGATTAGTGAAAGAAAAGAATTTCAACTACAACTGTTATCTGTTATGTATATTAAAAGCTTTCCATTTTCACTGGTGACAACCACAGCATGCACACAACTATTGACTAGAAGCCTTTCATGAGGAATGGATTAATAGCATTTCTCCCTCTGGTAGATATAAATATTTAATCTATAGCTCAGGAAAACTTCAAATAGTTAAACTGTTAACAATATCATTCTCCATTCTCCTACCATGCTACTCCTCACAGAAGTTTTATAGCAGGAAAGCCTTACAAGGGTGGAAATCAGTTTTCACTGCAGTATAGCACATTCATTATTTTAAATGAGATGGGAAGCATCAAATGTTATAGTTACCTAATCTAAGACCTCACTGAAAAAAAAACAAAACCCAAAAGAGCAAAAAATCCCCCACAGAATACTTAACAAAGTGCCCAGAAAAAACTTTCCCATTACGCAAAATGAGATTTGACATTTCAGATTTGTTTTCAAAGTGTATTGGAGAAAAAACCAAAACAAAACACTTAAAAAGTTAACAACTAAACAGAAGTTGTTGAGAACAGACAATGGCCTTATAATACGTCACCAGAACAGGATGGGTAGGAGCACTTCCGAGCCTACAGAATTTTAAAACTTATTCTCTCACATATCAGATAAGCAGTCACTAATGTATTGAGTTATTCTACTTTCACCTACCACCCTCGCTACATAGCAACACTTGAAAAATCTTGGTAGAAATAAATTAATTGTCAAAACAAATATATTTCCATGTCAAATTTAAATTGTAATAAAATTAGGCTTCTAGCAATAGCAATAAAACAGTTGAAAAATGCTAGTGTATATGAGCTACTTTGGTTTTATCATGAAGTAAACTCATGGTTGACTTCGTAAAGCCAACCACAGCTTGAAGCATTCGTATCTCTACTTGGATTTCACAAAGAGGCTAATATAAGCAAATGCTAATCACTGAAATTAATAAATGACAGTTTCTCTGAAAATTTACATTGCTGGTTGTGAAAGGAAATTGCCAAATTCATCAGGCTAAACCTGGATAGTTGCTAAATATGAAAGTTGATATAGGACACCTGAGTTAATGTTGTGCAAGCACAGAAACATACTGAAATATTTTGTCATTCAAATAATGGGAAAATACTTAGGTACTATTAGGCAACTCATTCAAAAACAGTGTCAGTCCAACATACTGTTCTTTAATGTTCTCTTAACTCCCTAGGAGTCTGTGACTGGAGCACTCCAGATCACTTGTCACTAAGCCAATATTTTGCAGCTCTTCTCATCAGCATAGTTTTAATGGTCTGAGGAATATGTATATGTGAGTCTAGTGGTTTTTCTGGAATATATATAAGACTATATTCAGATGTGGAACTGGAATCAGTCAAGTTCACCACCGTATCTAAACAAGGCTCAAAGCAAATTAGCAGGGAATAACCTAGCCTTAGGAAGCAGTAATTATTCCAAGGAGACAGCCAAGCTAAAACAAAAATAAATAAAAACAAAATTCGCTATCCTTTTTTTTTTTTTTTTGTAGTAATAGGAATAAAAATATGAATTTCAAAAATATAGAAGAAAATAGAGAAGATGGGGAAAGATGTTGAAAAACTGCTTTCCTTTATGCCAGGGACTTGTTTTGCGTCATAGATCCAGAAAGACAGACAGAGATATAAAGGCTGATAAGAGGATTAAAAAGAACTTAGAAAAACTGAAAAGACACAAAAAGCTCCCAGAGAGTTGGACCTTGGGGGGACAGTTTTTACAGACAGGTTAACTAGAGCATGAGACCACAGGCAGCAGAACTCTGCAGACTCCATTTTTGAGAAGGGCAGATGAGTAGACAATTTGCACCACAGATAAGCCCAGGAGCCCAGAGATGGCAGAATATCTAATTATCACCCAGACACAGCATATGTTAAGGAATACAAGTTCTAATATAGGGACCTAAGTTATATAAACGGCGAGGAAAGCGCATTCACCAAGGTTTGTAACTACTTAACAATAGTTAATGAAGGTTTTCTATAAAGAAGAAAGGCCAAGAATAATACAGTGTGATTAAGTCCATATTCTCTTTTGTTTGCTTTGAAGACAAGAAAATTTTACTCTAACATTTCAGTAAGTCTCCCTTTCTTTTAGGAACGGTACCTATTTTGAAATGATGAGGCACAAGTTTGGATAGACTTCCTACAGAGAAAGAAATAACTGCTGATAGCACTAAACAATTTCAGAAAATATTCATATACTTTACAGAAAATAATATATACAACTTGCTGAGCTTGTAATTGTTCATCTCTACCAAGATTCTTTTAATTTGCTCTTTATGATTTTATTCTTTTCTATCCTTCTTGATAAGGTACTGCTTAAATGTAAAATCTGTTGCAAAATCAATGTTAGCCCTTACCAATATTTTTACCATTTTTATTTGCCTACAGTGTAAGTATCTTACATGACTTTAGCTTCTTTTTCTGAAAGATCATTCGAATACTTTTTAAGAACTTATGAACTGTTCACTGATCCCACAACCATTTTTCAGTTGGTTAGTTTGTGATTTGCATTACTGCAACATTTTACCTATCCCTTTTTATAGATGATAAAATCAGGTATGGAATAGCCATCTCTTTCTATCCAGATGAAGAGGGAATAGTGGAAAAACCCATTCTACTGAGTATTTTAAACAATTGATCTCTTTGACAAGAGCCGTAGGCACTCAGTGTAAATAAATTAAGTAGGATAAGAATTACTTTTTAAAATACATAGGTAAATATTTTTCCAATGGGTAATTTTTGAAAACGAATAATTTTGAAGACCGCACATTTCTAGTGTTTCACACTACCCTTGTCAGGTTGGTCCACTTACCTATACAAGTTCATTCAACAGTTCAGAGAACTGAAATAATATCCTGTCCATATGACATTTTTACAATGCATACTAGTGCAACTGCAAATTTTCAGAAACATCCGGGTTCTCCTTGAGTAACTCCACAGCAAGTTTGTATTGTTTTTAAGCATGCTTCTTGCCTGAACGCCTATGTGCTTCACAAAAGGATTTTTCTTCTTTTGAAAGGTGAGATTCTGGGTACCCTTGTCTGAGTGTACAGAGCAGCAACTGGACTGCCAGGAGGCCTACACAGCCTCTGAGCAATGGCCAGGAGAACGTGGATACCTGGCACCAGCAGAGTATGGGTGTTAGTGCCAGCTGGAGCTCAGGATTACTCTGGTGACACACAGAGAGAAATCCAACTTCTCTGAAGACAATAAAAAAATTCTCATTGATTTCAATGTTGCCAGCTCGCACTTGGCACCTCTGTTTCCCAGATGGCAGAAAGAGATAAACACAACTGTCCCATCTTCTCTCCCACCAGTGGAATGAGGACTAGTCTTATGGGGATGGCAACATTGTATTTAAAATCTCTAGTCATTGTCATGCATGAACATACGCAATACTACCCTGATTTAGTCAGATCTCTGTAGTTCCTACAGACTCTCAGTGATATGGTTTGTACAGGAATCTCCTGCTATGCAGACACATCTTTTAAAGTGCAATGGAGCCCAAATAACAGCATGTAAGGATTAAGACTTCTTTAGCTCATTTCGTGACTATTTTGCTAGTTTTCATGTCATCTAACATACAGACTTTATGTTCAACTCCAAAAAAGATGTCAGCGGCTGTGCATTAGACATTGCAGTCATATTATTTAACTTACTATAACCTCCAGCTTACATTAATTATTACTTTTCACACCAGGCTTAAGACACAAAAAATAAAAATATGCATTTCATGTTCATATATTGACAATTTTTCTTAATCAGTAGAGTGCCTACTGCATTTTTATGGGTAAATTCTCTGGAGTGGAATTGTTTATATACAGTTGTATATACATATACATGCCTTTTCTTAGGTCAGTCCTTTTGAGGCTTTTTAGTCAACATGTGGATTCTTTTTTTTATCCTGTGACTTTCTGTAAGTTCAGAGTGGACTGGATTTTGTTTCCATTTTGCATTTTGTTTGTAATTATACATTTTTGCACTTTGATTAGGGATTGCACCTACTAAACTAAAATATTGATTCCTGAATTTCTGTGGTAAATGTAACTCCTGTGCAGTACCTTGAATAAACCTAAATATCAATTTTAGGGCTCTAAAAAATATATGCAGTTCTGTTTATTTGTGGTCTTATCTGTATCTGAGCTGAAATGTAAACTGTTGACCAATGCCCATTTTCAGACTTTTTGTGGCCATAAATTAAACTGTATATCTTTTAGAATCGGTTACGCTAAAATTCAGTTATTGAATGGTAAAAAGTCGGTGTCAATTTGAGTGTCATCTCAAAGAGACTTCTGACACAGAAAGAGCAACGTATCTTAGAAACAGACATGTATCACAAAAGGCTGCTTATTCACACTGTGTCTATACTTATGTGAATTTAACAATAACATCTTTATGAGGGCAAAGCACTGTCAATCAATTTAAGACATGCAGGCAAAACCACTAATATTGCTAGTAATTAAAATTACTACATTGGTAAGTCTCTCAAGACAGAAATCGAATCTAATTTTTTTACAGAATACAGCACATCAAGACAAAATCCAAAATTGGCTTAACTAGTACAGTAAGTGAAAGACTAGTACAGTAAGAACCCAGAAGCTTTGTACCCTTTATATCACAAAAAAAATGTCACCAACACCAGTGCGCTATCAAAAGTATTTCTCATTCCAAATCCAAAACATAGCACCACACAAGTTACTTGTAAAAAAGTTAACTCATTAAATTTCAAACAGGAGCTTGTTCTTCAGGCAGATGCATAATTAAGGTGAAATATGCAGAGTGCCCAGTGCCACAGGCTATGAGTAACTTTTTTGGTTTTATACATGATAGAAAAGTTTTGAAGAAGATTACTTTAGATCTAGACTAGAAATGCCAAACTGCTTAACAGCAAACCGTTAAAATAAATGATGCCACCTTAAAATGAATGATTTTATTTTCATATTTATCACTGATTCATAACATTTAATAAAGGAAACATGGCTGAAACAATTGTGCTTGTTTATGCATTAGTTACAGAATGCTGTCCTTTAAGAAAAAAATTTTATCCAAGGACCAATACCTAGGCTATTCCCAAAGCTGGTGATTTAACTCACTTGGAAACCTCTGTATCTATTTCTAATAAGTGCTGCATTTTTTCTGGTTGGACAGTCAACCCACCACAGCTAAATGTAATTTTTTTTTGACCCATAAAGAAAAGCAAACAAAACACCCATTGGTCTCAGAGCAGAAGCACCACAGAATCTTTAAGTGGTTTATTGGCTGAATAAAGCAGCATGAAAACCAAAATTGTTATGTCTGCACTCACCCAAAATTGATACTGAAATCAACGAAAACAGCTGTAGCGCTTCACAAAATAAATAAATAAATCTAAGGAACAGTATGATTGGAAACAGCAAGGAAACTGCAGATAGGAAACAAACCGAGCAGCAGCACCATTGGTAGCTCAGACCGGTATAGAGAGAATCATAGTGTTTACTTGTGAAACTACAATGTTGCTGTACTAGACTTGTTTAGAAGTAAAATTTATATTGATACACAAAATTCCGTCCTTACAGGCATTTATAATTCAAATCATATCTGCTGAGATCACAGCACATAAAACACTTATTAATTATGATCTTTATTATTTTAAATGTATTTATTATTTATACTTAAGTTTATCCAACATGAATGTATGGGGGATTAACATCTATGCCCAAATATACACAATGACCCATAAAAAAACCCCTGCAAATAAATAGTGCCTTTGACAGCTAAATTATAGAAACAGGGAGCAATGGAACTTTTAGAACATGTTTAATAGTGCATTTTATAGCTCTACTCATCGTTTATCTTGCCTTTCAGTGCCATTCAGAAAATGTATCTTCACTGGTAGTGGTACTTACAGCAACAGGTAAAGTTTGAAAAAAAGGAAGTGTGTCCTTTTTCATGCGGAGCTTCAGGAGTTGAAAATCATAACGAAAACATCAAAAATTGAAAAAGACAAGTACAGACGGAAAGTAAGAAACATCTCTGAAGGAGAACTCTAACAAGGAGATTTACAGAAAGATTTTTATGTACGTTCTTGTTTGGAAGGCAAAAAAAGTCACATTTGGAATATGACTAAAGAAAATCATCTCCATCTTCTCTCAAAATTGGAAATGGTGATTTGTAAATGCATGGGATAGTATAGCTCTGTGTGATTCTCAATGCACCTTTCCTGAAGCACAACATCAGGATGACAACGAAACTCACAAAAAAAGAGAACCAGTCACATTGCCTAGAAAACACTTCTGGAAGAAAAGATAAGGATGGACTTCAGGTACTGGCAGGTCATGCTGTGTAGAGATATAAAACAACTATGACTAAAGTCGTCTTCACCTGAATGCCCAAGACTGCCCAAATGTTAATCAGTTGTCCAAAGCAAGAACTGGATTTCAGTGCAACGTATTGGTAAGTACTGTTGTTCAGATTTCACTTCATTTAAAATGCTTCGTTTTAGCTACATGCTAAATGACATTTTAACTACACTTGTAGAGATAAGTGGCTGAATCAAAATGACGAGAATAGAGGAAGACATACACAGGAGTAGAGAAGGAGCTGGAAGAGAAAGAGGAGCGGCAGCACAGCTGTTGTTATGCGACTGTATTCCAGAACAAGCTCTGAACCTGCAGCCTGTTGCGAGGAGAGGCAGCAGAGCAGAGCAATGTGAGACTCGGATAGGTAGTTTGGACCAGAGGCGATGTTTCCTGTTCTCTTCTAATGCTTATCTCATTGTGGTATAATCTGTTAATTAAAACATATTAATCTCTTCCTGGAAGGAGTGGAACTACGGGTCCCAGCCGCCTTCGTAACAGCCGCTGACTCTGACAAAAGAGTTATCACAAAGACAGCTTGAGGCATCAGCAGACTTTTCCCTTGGTGAGAGAGATACTGTCCAAAGACTGTTCTATGATTCTTTTTTCTTGGAGAAGCATTCCATACTGTTAAGTACCTGCGGTCCCGGTCTTTATTCCTAGATTTCACAGAGAGTTGGTAGTTTGCAGGATGCAGTGGATAAAGCACTGGCTTGTAACTTGAGAAAAATGGATTCACATGTTCATCTGTCACAGCCTTTCCTCTGGTACTGAGAAAATGTCTCAGTCTTTTAGTGTTCCCACTTTGTAAAGCAGTGGGGGAAGTACTTCCCTACTTCAGTAGTGTGACACAAGGACAGAGACATTAAAAGCTCTGAGGTGGACAGATACTCCATGAATGTATGCCATAAACACGTACAAGATAAAAAGACGGAGCTATAACCTCTTAGATAAGCGAATGTCAGCAGTAATTAATATATGTTAGCCAGAAAAAATACTAAATAAACAATGTGGAAATCCATAGTAACATCTATAGAAGGAACTGTAGGAAATACAAAGAAATCTATTTACACTAGATAAAGAGAAATATTTGGCACTGAACTACAGAGGTCATCTCAAAGCAGTGGAAACATTACCTTAGCCTTGCTTGGTTTTTAATTATCTCTAGCTGGCCAGAGCTATTGGGTATTTGAGAGAATTTTAATGTTTTCAACTGCAGTTTAGGTAGCGGTAGCAAAATCCATGGATTTTCTCTCTAATCTCTTCCTTTGAGTATATGTTAAAGACATCATCAGCTAAGTCATTGATTCTCCATGCTTTTTAGAGTATTTCAAACTACAAAGTGCCAATTAGACATTATTTTAACAGAAAGGTTGCTTGTTCTTAAAAAAAAACACAAAACAAAACAAAAACCAAACAAAAAACACAAAAAAACCTGCAAAACAAAACCCACTCATCATTATAGTGACAAACCAGAGGATCTATTCTAAAGAAAGAGAAAACGAAATGTAGAGGAACTTCATGTTTTGGCATCTTTCCAGGGATTTTGTTAGGGAGTGCTCTAGTTTGAATGAAAATAAAATACCATACTCGTTATATGTTATTAGTAGTTCTACACATAAGTGTAACCCTCACTGGAGCCTCCCTGGAAAACCATCTTCTTTTTCTGTGGAATGGATGAGGGAGAGACATTTTGAATGGCTACTTTTTAAATGTGAATACGATTCATTGAAAGAGGATGAAAGCATTAGGGAAGAATGAATGTAGCTTAATTCTACACCAGTTAAACCTGCTATGAAACTAATAATTAAGGATTTAAATTAAAAATATCAGTCAGCTTCATGCACTGAACAGGTTCTGCATAAAATTTCCTGGAAATCCATGCTGTACTTCATTATATGATGCAAATTAAAATCTTTCATCTTCTAATACTCAACATATATATCACTTTAAAAAACAGTATTAGCTAAGTATCTTTAAAAGGATTTGTTATAATGGAAAACTTAAAAAACCTTCTGAAAATTAAAGAAAATCCATCTCAATCTAAAAGAAAACAAAACTTCAAGCAGAACTGCTGTTGAATAAACTCTGTCCTGGAGTCTTGCCCAGGGTGTCTTTCACCATATTTTCTGAAAACATCCCAAATTAATTTTCAAGATTCAGTGGCTCTAAGAACCTAATAGATTTCATGCTCAAATAAGTGAGAAGAGTTTATTGTGTTTTCAAAATGTTTACTATTTAAAAGGCCTCTTGGAGTCTGACAGCTTCTCATTCAACTATGTACAATGAAAATCCAGAGGGCTGGTACACTTTTTCTCTTTAGAACTCTGTTTTCAGGCAGTAGGGGACTTCTGAAAAAGTAATGTCCAATACAAAACTTAGAGGAATCAGATACTTAGAGTCTCTTAACTGAGATCATTTCCTTTTTATGTCTTGTCTACTTCTCTGACCAATAGGGTGGGTTTTTTTTTTCCATTGCCCTCCCCTAGAGCTGGCCGACTAACTGGGTACTGTATAAACTTGAAAGAATATTTTACACTTTCTTAAGAAGAAGTTGGGTCAGATTTTCTGAAAACAGAAAATTCCTTTTCATAATTTCCTTTAGATTAATCCTTTTGTACATCAATGCCTCACACCTAAGTATATTCCAGTGAAGAGCGCAGATGAAAGTAGTCAAACTTCACTTAGACAATTTCTATGAAAAAAACCAAACACTTTGTGTTGTCCTTTTTCTAAATATTATGAAAATTTTGAAGTCAAGAGCCAAAAAAGGCAGCAAATGCCACAGAAACTTACTGTAGGCAACCTTATTTCATCTTCTTCCATACAGTCAAGACAGATACACTCTATAATATTAAACTGGAAGTGATTCTCCGACGTTATTTGCTGAAGACTTAGCTGAATCTCAAGGGCTGGAGAATTTGGGATCTGTTGAGATCTCTTGCAAGTCATCAAAATATTTCTAAAAGGAGAAGTCAAAATCAAAAGTCCAGTGTAATCGAAGCCTAGACTAGCTTTCTGGACTTATTATCAGGTAAAAAAGCAGACCACCTCTTTTAAACTGATATTTAATACTCCATCGATAAACTAACCAATAAGCGTAAGGAAAGAACGACTTTTTGACCATTGGAATACTTAAGCTTTTTTTTGTTCAAGTTCTGTATGTGTGCAAGGCATCAGAATTAAATTTTAGATTAGTCAAACCCCTACAGCTATGACTCTGACCAGTTAGCTATTCACTAACTTCTACTCCCTTCACATTCCCACCCCTACCATGAAGTAGGCTAGATTCAGTTTCAAAAATAAACTGCTGAGCTTGTTCTCTTAAATATAAATGAAAGCACGTTTAAATCCACAACATACTAAAATCTAATCTTTTAGCACAACAGCAGCAAAAGGACTCTATTAAACAGCATACCTCCCCGTGAACTGAAATCCCTTTCAGCAAATGTTGTTTAAAATCCAAAGGGCAGTCTTCTACTTACATCCCTACTAATTTTTCACAGCATCTGCCAGAAGTGAGCAAAACTCTCCAATAAAATAGCAGTTGGCAAAGTTTACAAAGGTCATTCTTATGGAGGTAGCACCCAGTAGGGAAAGGACAGACTATAAAAAGAATCCCAAACACTACTCTTCTGTGACATCCAAACTGTCATCAGTAATCTTTTATAAGAATTTTTAAGACAAAAAGTTGAAATAACATGCTCTTGCTCCAGGTACTTCCGAACATGGAGATATTTCAGAAAACACTGATGAGATCTGACCGAGGATTACTGAAAGGGTGACCAGGACCGAGGATCTTTTTAGGAATGTGCGCTTTGACAAACAGCAAGCATCCCTCAACCAAACGATTTAGTATAAATTCTGTAATGAAGAGAATGTTAATGATATCAAATACTTATGGAAAGTTCTAAGGAGAATTCATGTTGCTATTCATGGCACAGAAAGCATTTCATGAAAGCGCCCCTATGCAGTAATTAGTATACCATAAAATACCAGTGCTTCATTTAGCATCGATTTATCTGGCATAATGAAAATGAAACCATGAATGAAACCTGGGGTTAATTCAGGGTCGAGGTAGATTGTCCAGCACTGTAATAGTCTTAATTCATGCTATGATTTGGAGTTTTACCGAAGTATCCCAAAAATGGTTCTGCAATACTCATTTTGAAGGTTTACTAGTACTCTTTACAGTTTTCTATTTTTATTCTATACTTTTTTGTTTGTCCTCATATTCTTGGTCATCCACTTTGCTCTTCAAAGGTTTTTCTTACTTCTATACAATCCTATGCTGTATTATAATTTTAGTAATTTTCTTTTTTAATTTACTTCATCAGACACAAACTCTCACAGAGAAGTTTATTTTAGTTAACTGTCTCTACTAAGTAGCCATATGAATGTGCTGTTTCTCTTTTGCTTCGTCTCCTTTTTAATTTGGGAGTCTCTGGGAATCCTAAACTATGATCAAGATTTTATTCCCCAATATTCACCAAGATGAGAATTAGTAATAAATGTTTGCTTCGTGATATTTCCTGAGGCACAGTCACCACTAATATTGTAGTCACTATTACTTGATGATCAAACTCATCTGATTTACTTTCAACTCAAGGCAAACTTTCTATGTGACTAATTTTTAATCAACAGCCCCAAGAATAAATGACTAAGCATAAAGGAACTATTTTGTTTGGCCTGACTGGGCATTCGTTCTATTTAAGTTTGGACAGAGATTTCCACAATAACCACTTTGTGGGATGCTATCATCTTCATTTTGTGTAGTTTGTATTTAATTTAATCTTTTTTATCTTTCTGATTGAAAATATAATGGTAGTGTCCTTATATTACTGTGACTTGAAACTACCGGACGAGTAATTCCACTTATTCTTATCCCAAGGGTAAGAAGTTCTTTATACACATGCACTTCCCAAATAAATTAGCTATTCTGTCCTCCCTGTTTAAGGCACACACTCATTATATAGTGCTTAATTTCTGGAATTCCACTATTTGGGGAAATTACTATTCTGACAACATTCTCTTTTATTGCTTGTCATTGAGACACCTCTCTTTTGTTCTGTTTTAACTTTGCCAGTGGGTATATATACATTTGGATTACCTCTGACTTTTTAGCCATTACTTAAGTTTTTACTGACAAAGATTTTTCTACTAACGTGGAAATACAACCTCTGCAGTCACACGCTTCCTGGTTTTGATCTGGCCTGTAAGCACTGAAATACAAATCAACTTACATCATGATATTTTCAACATGATTGAAACCAATAAATCCTGGAAATTTTCCACTGAGAACATCATGGATAGTGAAAAAATGTTTCATACAAGTACCATTTCCAATTTTAAGTGGATTTACTTCAGTCTTGCTCAGCCAGCTTTCTAGTTCACATTCAGCAAAGATTTTAGTAAATATAGTGACAGAATAACCTAAAAAAAATAATAATTCTAATAATTCTGTTCCTGGTATGAGTGATATTTGCAGAAAATAAATTCTGTCTTTTCAGAAACATTTGTGCCAGAAATGCAAGTTTAAGAGGCTAGCCTTCTTCAAAACATAAGTAGATATAGTATCTATTTATTTATATAGCTATTTTGTTCATTAATTTACAATTAAAATTACCAGTAATCTGTGTTGAGTATTAGCAATGTTGTATTCAGTAACTGAATACATTGAAAGAGCATAGATACAGACTACAGAATAAACATTCACATTCGTTATTATCCATGGCAAACTACTGAATCAAGGAACAAACTGAGGAATATCATTATGTGTGCTTGAACGACATGTTAGCAAACAAAACATCTTGCCAATGGCACATTTTGAAACAGAATCAGTATCCTGATTCACAGTCTCCTGTGATGGCCAACAGACAAAGCTGCTACTAATATGTTCAAGGTCTTTATTTACTTAATTGTACTTATAGCATTATTGGGCATTAGCTCAAAATGATTATGCAGAAGATTACTGCTTATGTCTTCAAATTATCATTTGCTCTGAGAAGTTGTGTAAGTAGTTTTTGTGACTACGTGCGTCCTTCTATAAATGTCTACATTTTAGTTGCAACACAGTAAATCATCACATAAATGTAATTAAGGTGAACAACTGAATGATTTGTTTCAGAATGGAGACAAAAGTACTTTTTGAGAAACCGCTTTATAGAGAGCAGTCTCAGGTTGGAGTCTGACTTCATAGACTTAAAGAAGTCTTGCAGGCTGACCTGAATGTACAATGATCATTCCATTTAATTTCATCCTCCTCTTCATTAAATGGGTTTATATACATTTTTTTTCCCAACAGTTATAAAGAAAGCAGAAGTAAAATACATTTTGTAATAACTCCTGTACTGAGCTTGAGTACACATATTTTCTTATTTTAAACAAAACAAGTATCTGGAAAATAAATCGGATTAGGTCAATAAGGTAAATTAATCTCAGAAGAACTCAGTTATTAAAAAATGTTAAGCATAAGAATTTTTTTTTTTTTACTATAAATAACTGTTTCATCAGGAAAAAGAACTGAAAACTGGTTCTCTTACAAGATTTAGTAAAACCGTCTCCTGAAATGTTTTTTCGTCAAAAATTCTGGCCAAATCATTAACTACATGGAGCCTGTCTTTAAAATTAAAAAAAAAAGTAGCTCAGCAAGCATGTCTCTAGAAATGCAGATACCCTGCTGTCCTTGGCTTTACAGTTTTCTATGGCATGGTTAATGATGTTTGATAGTATGTACATATGAGAGACGAACTGCTGTACATGGAAGATACTAAATTGCAATATACAACTGAAATATTCCAAAACAGATCCGGTAGACTTAGGGCCAGTTGTCATATAAGGCATTAAGTAGATCCCACTAGGGGTGTTGAAGCCATTGACAATGTCTAGTCTTTAAAAAGACATAGATTAACTCACTTATACTCTCTAGGGCCTAATGGTTTGGCAGACTGATGATGCTGCAAGAAGCTCAGACATAAGGTAATTGCCTCTTTCTCTTTTTTAATATATATCAGCAATTACGTGTTAAGTAATGTACCGGTAATAATCTATCCTTTCCTCCCAGACTTAATGTGACCAGGTATTACCCTGTACAAGATTCTTTTTGCTCTTAAAGGTTGCAAATTTGCTTTGTGTCAAACTGAGATCCTTGTTCTCTTCTGCTAGTCTATTGTGGTCTGTACAAGTCCCTGTTATGCTCACTATTATTAGGGGTGTTACTATAATGTTTAAGAGGAGGAAATTCTAGAACAGAATAAATTAATCCTTGGGAAAATGTTAATAACATTGTTGTCCACTGCATAATTTTTCTTCACACACAACCAAAGTCCACTTGAACTGTGCAATGAACAGGTCATTATGAAAAACCAATTTGTACAATCTCCTACTATCACAGGTCTGAAACAAGGTAATTCCTTCTGGATTAAAATTTTTCTCTCTTATTGGTATTCGATCTTCACTTTATGCTCAAGGCAGGAGAATTTATTCTTCAGTGCAAATGCCTTTATACTTTCTTATCACTCTTGCTTTGTCTATAAGACTGCTCAATAAAACCTACAAAATTGTACAAAAATTCTCTCTTTGTTGGAACTAATTCTAGAAGAAGTAAATATAACAGGTCTAGAAGATACAAATAAGCAGTGGATATTACAGTGGAGTCTACCTCCTAGACATGATTTTCCTCAAATTCTTACACTTCAGTATTCACTTCAAAGTTTTTCTCTATTTGTTCATGTCACTGTCAAGCACCAATAGACATTCCTTTATTTTCTTCCCATGGCAGTGAAGAAACAAATACTTAATTTTACAGTGCTACCTCTGTAGCACTGTAGCCATAAGGTGGGCTTCACCTGTCAGGTGGATTCCTCTGTCTGGAGAAGAGAATGACATTCAGTACAAATGGAACTTCTTGTCCTTCTTATATATTCTGAGAATGCTTTCTAGAAATGTTAAAAGAACAGTAGAATGACATTGACAAGATTTCCCATATGCAGGAACCGGAAAACATCAGTTCGTTCAATAGCATTTCCTTGCTCTTTTTCACCATAGAATCATAATATCACAGAACGGTTTGGCCAGAAGGGACTTTTAAAGATCATCTACTCCAGCCACCCTGTCATGGGCAGGGATATCTTTCACTAGATTAGGATTCTCAAAGACCTTTCCAACCTGACCTTGAACACTTCCAAGGATGCAGCATCCACAACTTCTCTGGCAACCTGTTCCACTGTCTCGCCATCCTCATTGTAAAAATTTTCTTCCTTGTGTTCAATCTAACCTACCCTCTTTCAATTTAAACCCATTGCCCCTTGTCCTGTCGCTACAGCCTTTAGTAAAAAGTTTTTCTCCACCTTTCTTACAAGTCCCCTTTAACTACTGGAAGGACACAATAAGCTCCTCCTGGAACCTTCACATCTCCAGGCTGAACAACCCCAACTCTCTCAGCCCATTTTCACAGGACAGGTGTTCCAGCGCTCCAATTGTTTTTGTGGCCCTCCTCTGGACCTTCTCTAAACAATCCATGTCTGTCTTGTGCTGTGGGCCCCAGAGCTGGACACAGTACTCCGAGTGGGGTCTCAGCAGAGTAGAGTAGGGGGGCAGAATCATCTCCCTCGACCTGCTGGCCACGCTTCTTTTGATGCAACCCAGGATATGGTTGGCCTTCTGGGATATGAGCTCACATTGCTGGCTTATGTCCAATTTTTCATCCACCAGTACCCCAAGTTCTTCTCAGCAGGGCTGGTCTCAATCCCTTCATCCCCCAGACTGTATTGACTTTGGGGATTGCCCCAACCGAGGTGCAGGACATTGGCTCTTTGAACTTCATGATGTTCACATGGGCTCAGTCCTCAAAGCTGTCAAGGTTCCACTGGATGGCATCCCTTCCCTCCAGCGAATCAACCGTGCCGCTCAGCTTGGCGTTGTCGGCAAACTTGCTGAGGTTGCACTCAATCCCATTGTCTATGTTCTTGATGAAGATATTAAATAATACTGGCCCCAGTATGTACCCTTGAGGGATACCACTTGTTATTGGTTGCCACTTGGACATTGAGCCACTGAGTATAGCTCTTTGTATGCAGCCATCCAGCTGCTTCTTATTCATCTAACAGTCCATCTGTCAAACTCATATCTCTCCAATTTAGGGGCCAGAATGCTGTGGGGGACCATACCAAAGGCCTTATGGAAGTCTAGACAGATTACATCCATAGCTCTTCTCTTGTCTACTGATGTAGTTACTCCATTGTAGAATGTCACTAGATTAGTCAGGTGGCTAATTATCCATAGTAGAGTGAGGAACATGCGCTGAGCATATCAGCACAGCTGGAATTCCTCCATAGACCGAACAGGGAGAAACCAAGCCTCCAGGCAGAGCCCTACCCAGGTGAAGAGCATTGCTTCTCTCCAGAACCCTTAGTAATTTGCATTGCTATTACCTCTCAGGCATTTGCATTGATGGAACCTATGATAGCACTGCTAAAAACCACATTTACATCTTAGTCATTATGCTGGCTAACCTTTGTTCCTACTGAAATCCTTATTCTCTGTTTCAACATTGTGCTGTTCAGCAGTCTTTTATCATTATTGTTTTCACAAAAAATGGCTTAATTATTATCTTTCGAAAAGATATCTTTGAACTGACACTCATTCCCACCCTGAGAACAGATGTTTCACCTCCTGCATCAATTGCTCATTTATTGGTTAATGGCTTAGGTTTACAAGCGAAAATGAATGTGTTCTTACTGAACTTGTATTACAATTAACCACTCTGGTGATATTAAACTTCAATTTCCTGTCCTCGTTGTCCACCACAACTCCTGCATCCCATGTAATCTGAACTATTTTCCAAGGCTTGAAACCATGCAGTCACCTATTCCCCTCACCCACTTCTAAACTTCCCTGTGATTCTTGCAAGTTCAAGGACACTCTCACCTGTGGTGTCCCATCTTTCTAAAACTTATTTCCTCTTCTCCCTAAGCCACTGAATCATTTCTTTAGATCTCACCTTAAAACCTCCCTGTTCTCTTTAACCTATGATTCAAAACCTCTGGAAAACATTTTTGTGATATCCTTTATGAAGCATGCACTGTAAAAAGAAAATTTATCATAGTCTTGTTGAAGCAAGCTATACTTGAGGCACTAAAGTGACTGTGGATTAAGGATCCTATAGGGTCCACTCAAGATAGATTGACCCTTGTAGAATCTTTTGAAATCTGAGTTTTTACATCCACTCACCTGAAAACCTCATAGCTACACACTTGCAAGTTTATAGGCTGTTGTCTTTCTTCTCGCCCTTGAACTCATAACTTTACTCCTGGTGTCAGACAACACCACTGAGATTTGCCTAGTTTCAACAAGGTGCCTACTCTGGGCTCAGCAGAACTGAAGAAAAGGATGCAGTTCCCTTATCTCTAGCTCCAGTGACGAGTACCATTTCCTCTGTCCTGACTTTAGCTACTCTCCAAAAAGAGCATCAGCAGAAATTAAAAAAATCACAGCGCTCCTCAGTTGGTCCAACTAAATGAAGGATGAAAGTTTCGTCATTGTTTCCTCACCTAAGCAGCCTGTGAGAGATGGCAGATTCAGGTGTCTATTATAAAATCTGAGCAAGACAAACAATTTGACCTTAGATTGGTTCTATCCAATTCACTGAGAGGATGCAGGGGGGCAAACTCACAAAGCCAGATGGGCTACACAGTGAGGGTGAGGGGGAGATCTAAGAAAAGATATGTGTGAAAATTAGTAGGATGGTGTGGCACAAACAGTATCATCCAGAAACTCAAGTGAATGGTACCTATTTATAAGGCTGGTATTCCTCCCCATTCACAATGCACTCATCGTTGTAGCAGGTAATTTTCTGTACTCCTATTGAAAAGCCTATTTAAATCTAGCTTTTTTTGTTTACCTCAGATAAGCATTTTATGCTTATGCTCGTTTTTCTTACTTGGAATAGTCTTGAGATGGAACTTTTTACTCTTTTTATTTAAATGACACTTGCTTGAATTTTATTTTATTTTTATTTGTTTTATTATTTTCAAGCCTTTTTCACTGTTCAAAGCACTAGAAATGGAAGAAGAAAATCCCAGTTCACAGTCACGTGAATCCCAGAGTTGTGACTTGAAGGAAATACTCTAAATATTTAAGGCTTGCATTATAGTTTTCCATGTCAATAGCATATGTTTTGGAATATATTCAATTGTGTGCATGCGTAAAGACATTATGCATGTGGACACACATTTTCTGCATATAGGAAATCACAGAGACAGAAACACAGACACAAATCTTAATATAATACCCTTAGCATCACGCTAGTGCAATATGACTGGCAGCACAGGGGTATAAGCAAAGTATTTCTATCTCCTAAGCGATCACTGGTATATGAAACAACAGTATAAGAAGAAAGAAACTTTGCAGAAGCAGGTACAGATTCAGTGAAGTTACTTTCATTTGACATGAAAATATGGTTGTGTACGGGCAAATCTTTTTGACTGCTCTCTGTCTTTGAAAAGTATACAAGCTTTAACTGAATTAGCAGTCAATTTTGATAGAAATATCGTTATGCAAATCTATTTCTAACAAAAGGTGTTCTGAACGATGGCTTTCCGATTTGTCATTCTGCTTTTATAGACCTACAAATGGGGAAAAAATGAACGTAGCATATGAAATGAGGATTTCATTAATACTGTATTGTAGCAGAGAGTACAGCAATATTGAGTCTGTGTATGAGACGCAGCTGAATAAGGAAAAGAAATGGATTAAAAATATAAAGATCCAAATCCTTACTTTTATTCTGGAGCCCTCAGTCAATAACTATCAAACCCGCATTTCTTACCGTATTCTCATTCTTCATTTTCAACTTGGACTGTAATTTCTAACAGCAATATATGTAACAGGCACTTCAGCAACAATGGTTAATAACAATAATAAGTAACTATAATAAATCATGGATCTGTTGGGGAGGTCCAGCGTATCTAGGAAAGTTATGGCTAGCGTTTATTCTAGCTCTAAATCCCTGTAATTCTGAGGATGCTGTAATTCTTTAAACTGACTTTACTTCTTGAAAGTTCATATTGTCATGTAGTTTGTCATCATACTGACTTTCAACTTTTGTAGGTTGTTGCCACTTAACTACTGCAGGTGTCTCAAAAGCATAATAAGTACATACACAATATTACAGAAGAAAGTTAAACCAAGATAAGATTTCGATTTAATTAATAGAGTTTGGAATACCTTTTTTTTTTTTTTACATGCACATCAGAATAAGTAAATAAAATTAAATACTTACTCCTGTTATGTAGCGAGGTCTATACTGGATGGTTCCAAATAAGCCAAGTATGACTATAATAATATGTATAAAATTAGCCAGGATGGGTGCCCACTGATAACCAAGGAAGTCAAATATCTGCCTCTCGAGCACAGAAACCTAAGATTAAAAAGCAAAAGCATAAATAGATTAGAACAGACCAGAAAACATCTCTTAGGGCATTTACCCTTCCCATACCCAAGATAATTGCCCTGAATTCAAGAAATACTTCAGTCAGCAGTAACATGAAATGAGTTTGAAATGTTTCACCTTCTTGTTTTAATGAAAGCTGCATTTCTCACTGACAATTTACTGAGTTACATTCAGCTAGCTAAAATATTCACGTGGGCAATTCTACCGAGATACTAAACTGTCCACTAGGATGGTATGTTTGCAGGAGGAGAAACACAAATCATTTTGTTACATATACTAGTAAATGGTATAATGCTCCAGGGTATTGGTGCTGAAAATAAGTGGCAGACTTATGACATCATCTCAGCTACTTTGCTTCCATTCCAAACCCCATTCTTCAGCCTAGTCCTGTATCTTTACTTCCACTGTTTCCCTGCCTGTTGATCTTTTCTCTTCCCTATGTCCCCAGCTATCCTGTCAGAGGGCTTTAACCTGTAACCAAACGCATGCAACTTTTTGACTTGGTTCTACTAATAATGACTTTAGTTTACCTCCTCCCACTGTCACAAACATCAGGTGAAGTATAAGCTGTTACTCAAGACTCTAGATACTTAATTTTAAAAAGTGAATTAAGGGACAATCTTGGGCTGTTGATGACTGTTTTCAGGCAACACCATTCCAAGCAGATAAATTAAAAAGTAGAATTTCTAACAGTATCAGTAGATCTCATTGCAGAATCCAAATAGTAGGTGTCCTTTAACTAGTGTTCAGACATTATATCAAAACACAGCACTGCAACCCAACCCATAAGCAGAATGGCATGTTTTGATAAAAATAATATTGATATGAATATTAGAAGGCAACATGATGGTGCATTAAATTTAGACAGAAAGGGTAAGGAGTTTCTTAGACACCATTCCAACGATTTCACTAACTGGAATGGTGAATAGATGATTTTCATGAAAATGTGAATAATTAAAATTAAAAAAAATAAAATAAAAATAAAAACAAAAATGACAACAACAACAATGCCAACACCACACACACAAAAGAAAGAAAGAAAAAGCAGACTGTTTCTTTATAAAGTTTCATTAAATTACAGCTGACTATTTACTCAGTTTATATTACGCTGTGGATTAATTGAATTAAGTGTATCTGCCACACGCTCCATTCATTTAAAGAATAACACCTTTTGAGATCAAATACTAAATGAATAATTAACTACTGTTCACTACTGTTCTTGCATGATATAGCTATGGGAGACTTTTTCAGCTTTCACATTGCAGTCCACTGCCACAACAATTTTGAAATTAAGTAGGAAAACTTGCCAGTAAAAAGACAGCCTACACTTACACCAGCATCGCAAATGCAAAAGAGTGTTAATTATATAGTACTTACTGACATATGTTGAACTTTAAGATAGGGTGCATTGGGTTTGTGTGGCAAGGTTTTGGTAGCAGGGGGAAGGGGAGGGCTACAGGGCTGGCTTCTGTAAGAAGCTGCTAGAAGCTTCCCCTGTGTCCAAAAAAGCCAATGCCACCTGGCTCCAAGACAGACCCACAACTGGCCAAGGACGAGCCCATCAGTCATGGTGGTAGCACCTCTGGGATAACATAGTTAAGAAGGGGAAAAAGTGCTGCACAACAGCAACTGCAGATAGAGAGAGAATACGTGAGAGGAACAACTCTGCAGACACCAAGAACAGTGAAGAAAGAGGAGGAGGTGCTCCAGGTGCCAAAGCAGAGATTCCCCTGCCTGCAGCCCATGGAGGTTAACGGTGGAGCAGATATCCACCTGCAGCCTGTAGAGGACCCCACTCAGGAGCAGATGTGTGCCCAAAGGAGGCTATGACCCCATGGGACGATTGTGCTGGAGCAGGCTCCTGGCAGGACCTGTGGCCCTGTGGAGAGAGGAGTCCATGCTGGAGCAGGTTTGCTGGCAGGACCTGTGACCCTGTGGGGGACCCACGCTGGAGCAGCCTGTTCCTGAAGGACTGCACCCCATGGAAGGGACCCACACTGGAGCAGTTGATGAAGAACTGCAGCCCATGGGAAGGAACTCACGTTGGAGAAGTTCGTGGAGGACTGTCTCCTGTGGAAGGGACACCATGTTGGAGCAGGGGAAGAGTGTGAGGAGTCCTCCCCTTAAGGGGGAAGGAGCAGCAGACACGTGTGATGAACTGACCCCATTCCCATCCCCCTGCACTGCTCATGGGGAGGAGGTAGAGAATTTGGGAGTAAAGTTAAGCCTGGGAAGAAGGGAGGTATGAGGGGAAGGTGTTTTTAAGATTTAGTTTTTATTTCTCATTACCCTACTCTGATTTGATTGGTAATAAACTAATTTCCCCAAGTCTCTTTTGCCTGTGACAGTAATTGCTGAATGATCTCTCCCTATCCTTATGCTGACCCATGAGCCTTTTTTTATATTTTCTCTCCTGTCCAGCTAAGGAGGAGGAGTGACAGAGCACCTTTGGTGAGCACCTGGCATCCAGCCATAGGGATTCTCAAAATAAACCTGGGCAAGTTTGTCTCCCATATCATTTTGAATGTGAAAGTTCAGGGTTTCATGACAACCCCTGAATTCCTCTCTACAACAAAGATTTCCTTTCACACAATGCATCCACCTTATAGCCAGTCAGAGTATTTTTGTCCTACATCATCCAAGATCTTAATGAACTGATTTGTGCTATCCTACAACTCTCCCTAGCAGCAACATCATAGAGGAGTTCCCAGAAGCCCAAGATGTAATATTCTAATGGTGACAACGTGATGAAGAAAGAAAAAGAAGGCCAAGCTGTATTAGGAACTTCATCAAATCTCAGACTCCCTGTACTTCTAAGTTTATCATTAAGAAATATTTCCTTTACTACTGACACAGTAATTTATATAAAAAAGACCAACACATGACATAAAGCAGTGTTATGTAGGTCTGTGTGAAGTCCATTAGGGGTATCAGCAAAAGATCTGCTACACCTTAAGTGCTGTTAAACAGGTAACAAAGGGAAAATGCTCACTCTGAGCACGCAGCCCTTATTTTCATCAGCTGAACATAGACTAAATGACAATAGCAAAGCAGTAGCAAAAAGAGTCTAGACTGTACAAGCTTCTAGTATAGTAACAGCAGGCATTCAGCAAGCAAAAAACACAAGGGATGATGCAAATCATTCAATCAGTAGGAAATCATACAGTTAAGTATGCCAATTATAGAGAAAAACTGCAACACAGTAGTTAATTATATAAGAAAGCAGAAAACCCAATACTCCTGCTGCAACTTTAGGTTAAAAGGAAACAGCACTATCATGCATCAAATATATTTTGTTTTATTTTTTTTCTTTTGGTGAAAGACGCCATAGTTCCACCAAAAGATTTTTATGGGGCTGTGTTGGATAAATGGCTCTTCTATGCGAATCGTCACTTCCCACGTGCCTATGTACCGCAATTTCTTCAGCACCAAGCATCCACGCCCTCAGATGTTGTGGCCATGTTGAAACTTCGGGGGGGGCACCTACCCCCAAACATGGCACACAAGGCAGTGAGTAAACATTGGCAGTGCGGAACAAGGAGACAGGTGCGCACCACCTCTGTCCCTATGTATCTACCTCATGTTTGCCATAGGCAGACTTGCTATTAGACTTTCTCCTGTCACTCCAAAGAATCAGTTGTGTGTGGGTACTGCTGGATGTGTGAAATAGGAGCGTTCTGGTCCACTGTGCAGATATAAAATGCTGCAGAAATGCAGCTGCTGTTCCTTAGAAGACCAGACTACCGCAGCAAGGTGCCTTGCAGATTTATCAAATGGAAAATATAGGATAGAACTAGACCTTTATTCCCACTTCCTGAAGGGATGAAGGTGGAGAGAAAATAGAAACAACCCACAAACAAACAGAAAAACAATATGGACTTACTACATGCAGTTACTAAAAAAAAATTAAAATCTCATTCGGTCTGTGTTTCTAAAAGGGGAAAAGTGAAAAGCAGGACAAAGTACTGACAAAATCTATTAAAAACAGTATTATGTAGCTTCCTCCTCTTCCACAGATGCCAGAATCATAAGGGATTTCCTTACATAGCAAGAGAAAATTTAGACCTGATTTTGAATGATTTTTTTCCCCTTTACTTTAAAAACTTAAATTTTTTGGTTAAGCAACTGCACTTCTTTCTCCAAATCAAATCCACCAGCTTCAAATGTTTAATGATGTTTCAAGGATATTACAGAGAACAAAGAAAAGGTGCGATAAAGAAATAATAATCTTTAAACTCTAGGAATAGATAAGGAATTGTCCATTTTCTTTCTTCTTCTGGAAAAAAACAGTTTAAAATGAGAACAGGCATGAGGAAATATGGATCCTTTGGGTGAAAATGTACACTATGGTAAGAAAAGAAAAATAAGTTCTAATTCAACTACATTTTAATAATTCAGTAAACCCAAAATGTAGGGTTATGGAGAGTCAGTTTGTAATGTTAGAAAATGAACATCCACCACGTTGTCTTCTAAGGCTTTCAAAGAAATAAAATATCATAGACAGATTATCTTATGTAATCACTGATAAAATTATAGAAGAGTTAAGTGTAATTACAGTGAACCATTTTTACTAATACATTATTTTTTTCCAGACTTCTGCTAACTGTTTTAAAAATAAATACAAAATAAAATCAGCCTGTATACTGTCAAGTTGGAATAGCTCAAGCTATTTCCAGATTCTTGTCAGAGGCTAGTTGTTAATAGGTTAACAGTGTTACTGACCTTGAGGGATCTAAGAATTGAATTTCCAGAGGATAAAGAAAACCATTTTGAGATGATTTTTAAAGTATATGATTGGACTAAAATTTCAGACAGGAACCACAAAGGAGAAACCAGTCAAAAGATGATTTATAACACAAACTCCAAAATGGAAAATGACAAAGTGCCTTTCCTCAGCAAGCTCCTTGAGAAGAAACTCAACCACGACTACTTCACAATAATACAGAATCAAAACTTTGCATTGCTATAAATTAAAGCGCACACAGGCACAAGCTGGTATGCACGGCCCCCGCCAGCCATGGCCCTTGGACAGCACACCCAGCACAGAGGAACCCAGTACGCTGGGGCCTGGGACAGTATCAGACTCAACGGATGGACTCATCAGCTGAGTCATGGTAACAGGCTCTCAGCTCACTCCAAAGGAAGAAGAGAGTATTAGCTTAAATCACAGTGAAGGAGAATTAAGCAGCCGTGGTTTATATCATGACTGGTGCAGGCTAAGAATGAGCTACAGAAATTAAGCTCTAATCAGTAACTCATTAAGTCCCTTCAGCTCAATTGTGTGGCATCAGATGCCCACAGCTTCTAATCATTTGCTTGTGTTTTTAAGTTAGACATACAGTTTTTTAACGACTTTCAGTTCTTGGTTCTATGGCATAGAAAGTTAAAAAGACCCCAATGAATGTAAGTATTTTGGACCTGTGGCTTATGAAAGAATTCTAATGCTAAATCCTACCTGCATCATGTACAACATCCTCAGCTAACCCTTCCCCAGAACTTCCATCATTTTGAGGCAGAATGCATACATTTGTCCCATTCCTTAGAGAGGTTCATTTAATTTTTCATTGAAATTTCAGATAGTATCCTGAGATAGAGGGCCCAGTTACCCAATGAATTCTCCACAGTTAGCCAGCAGAAAACCAGAATATTTTGAAAGTCAAATCCATACAAAATACACCTATACATCTGCAAGTGTATATGTGCATATGAGTCAAGTCCTTTACCGCAAGACAGCAGGGAAAGAAAAAAGATCTGAATTTTTCTGTAAGAAGAAAGAGAAAAATAAAATTAAGTTCTGTGAAGAGCTGTCGACACAATGGTGTTCTCAGCACATCTAATAAAAACCATCACAAGCACAGGTAATTCAAGTTAAAATCAAGGAATTAGTTTCCACTTGTCCATTGGTTCCTTAAAGGAATCACGTATATACTAAGCCCCTGTCCTTAATCCGCTTGATGCTGCTGAGAGAAGGAATAGGCCTTCACCACACTTGATAAGAAGGTAATCATAGTTTTTAAAAATCCTGTGTAAGACCACATCCCTGCATCGTATTGTCTACAAGTGGATTTCTGCTGTGACTTGCTGAGGACAACAGGGCTCTCCATGGGTACAGAGTGTATTCTAAGTCTCAGCTGCTGCCTTCTCTAACTGAACACAGTAATAATAAAAACCTGGTAAATACAAGCTTTCTACAGTAGGTTTTCTGTTATGTAATAATGAGAAGCAGAACCGTTATCTAAATAACACTTCAGTTATTATTACTTATGACATGAAAATAAGAAAGATTCTAGCTAAAGCTGAGCTGGTGAAGCTGACGGTTTAAATAAAAATGATTTACTGTGCACTGAACATATCTTCAGGGTATTATATTCACAATTTATAAATATTTAGACTTCACCATACTTAAATAGAGACCCAGCGACTCAAACAATAACAAAATCAAAACCCTGTCTTCCAAGTACTTCCCTGAAAGAATCGCCTCCTGTGTGGGCGGGCAGAAAAAAAAAAGAGGAAATTGATGGCAAAATGCTTGATCAACAAGTTCTATTCTTGCAAAATACTTTCTCTGCAAAAGTTATGAAATACCAATATCCATGCAAGAGATAAATGATGGGGGGGGGGGGAAGGGGAAGTCCCTAATTTTACACTCAATGATTTGGTATTTTTAATACTGCTTCCTCAAATTATTTTAAAAATAACCTTATAGGAACCAGATTCCTAGAATTACAATAAAAGCCTAATAAAATAAGTGTTGCACTTAAGGTATGTTAAATTTTGAAACCTGGAGCAAATACTTGAATTCATGGCAATATTTTATAGAGCTGCACAGAGCTATAGAGATAATTGTGTCTCAGATGTCTATAGTTTTGGTTTTGTTTTTTTACCATACAAGACCAAATTCACCTTTGTTAATAACTTAAAACAAAAATTCAGAATTTGTGAGGTATAGTAGATTCCAATACTGTTGAAACCAGAAGAGTATTCCAGTGTATCCATTTGTCTTCAGAGCAAAGTTTTAAATACAGCTGCACACTTGATCCCAATGACTAGCTTAAATGGGTTGGGGTCTTATGTTCATGCTGCAATTTAGATCACAAATCTTAACATCATGTTACAGCAAATTTTGTGTGTGTGTGCATGTGCGTATGTTTTAAGACTAGAGAGTTACTTATTTCTGGCTGGCCAACAGCAAAAAGATTTAGATTTGTATCAGAACCACATCCTGGTTCTGAAAGAAACTGAAAGAAAGAAAAAACTTTCTGAAAGAAAAAAAAGCCTGAAAGAAAATTTGAAAAATCTCTCATGTACACTGTTCTACCCATGAGGCTAAATATCATTGTTAGTATTTCAGCCCCAGGATTTTAGTGGCTTAGAGGTGCTAAGAGTTTTAATCCCTATAAAGTAATTTATTTCCTGTTCATGATCATTTGTAATAAGAATTTGTGCCTTATTTTAATAAGACGTATTTGCACTCCACCAAAACCAGGAAGATAAGGACTGAATGTGCACAAAAGTAGTTCAGACTCAAACTAATAAATTGTGTCAAGTTATGAGGTTCATGTTTACCTTAAAGCCAAGATAATGTTGTAACAGGCTAGCTGTGACTGTGGCCAAGGGAAGGACCACGATAGATGGCTTAGTGACCACTGGAAAGAACAGGTTTAAACACTGCCAACATGCTCAACCCCATCTTCTCCTGCTCTGCCACTGACAATGGGAAGACCAAGACTGATCTCTCAGGGGTTCCCTTCCACCTCTCTGCTCTAGCCCTATTCCTCTCTCTCCTTTGCTCCCTTCTTCTAGCAAGAGCATCAAAGCCCTGGCTCCCACACCTTATCTTTAAGGTGGCAAAATCCAATTTTACTGATGCTGCTGAGAAGCCTTGAGCCAGTTCTGAACATAAAAATTCTTTTGAATTAAGCTTTAATAATATTTTATAATTGCACAATCTGAGTTTGCCTGCAGTAAAGCCTGAAGGCAAAATCAAGCATTCAGAGAGCGTTCAGAAAGATTAGCTTTATCTGATACTTTCAAATTGTTTCTGTCTTTATGGAAATATTTGACAATAAAACAGGTCTCACTTTCATTCACAACAACACAACTAGTTTTTACACAGTGATCCAAATCACAGTATATTACACTTGTAAACTCAACAAAGATGTGATAATGCTGTTTTGGATTTGACAAGAGGATGTATCTAGGGTATATTAACTTGAGGTAGTGAAACTATCTTCTGTGTATGTTTTTTCAGCTAAAAATAGAAAAAAGTTCCCTTTTAAAAACAACAAAAAATTAGTTTCCTCTCCTTTTCAGCAGGAAAAGCACACCTGTAAGAAACGTCATTAGACAAATAATTTTGAGTGGTATTGGCAGGGACCACTCACTATCTCATCAGGGCTGAACGATGTGATAATAAGAACCGGGCATCTGGTATCAGAGGACTGTATCTGGTGAAAATAGCCAATCTAGAGTCACTATGGTGGTTTTACTTGTATTCGGGCATATAAGAGTGTCCACAAAGCAAGTGAGAGAATGACAACTAATCCATGTCAGACCCATAAGGCACTGAGTCTCTATGAAGCACTCCTTGCTTCATAGTCACTCATTCCACAACTAAACCTGGCTAAGCAGGATGCTGACTTTGTCTGACCTTACAGAAATCTCTCTTAAAATGCTCCTGTTGGAATATTCATTGTTCTTATATAGAACATATGAAGCACCTGCTACATTTTCATGCCTTGGCACAACCTGAAAACTGACATTTAAACTATACAGACCGCTTTATGGAAGTGAGATAATTGACATCAGTCACAGTCAGAAAAGTTTCTAGCTGCTGAACTTTGCCTATTACCTGTGTATAAAGCCATTAGTCCTTAGGGAACTCCAAGTAGCGCTGAAGGCAGCGATGCATCTTCTCCGCAACATGGCTACCTTAAGAGTCAGACTTGTTATCTGCTCTCTGCACCAGAGTCCCAGGGACAAGTACAAGGTTTCAGATCTCATCTTCCAGATGCACAGTGACCCAGGTCCAGCACCTTTAAATTCAACCACAGCTGGGGAACACCCCTTGTTCTCTACAACCCAGTTCCACAAACAGAATTTTCTATCGTAAGGGTGAAGCTTTTTTTTTTTTTTGGTAAAGAAAATGGAGGATTCTCATAGGCTTGTTCAAGATTGTTAAGTCAACTCAAGAATCATTGATTAGAGCCAGGCAATTTGCAGCAATTTTCAATATTTCACCCTTTGTATTCAATCTGCTTTGGAACATGATTATAAAAAAAAAAAAAAAATCAGCATATGTAACACCATATTCTGTCATAGCAATTACAGGAAAACCCTAGGTCATTTGGCAATTGGTGTTGGGGTCACCATTCCAAGCCCTGTGGACAGATAGAGTAAGTCAGTCAAGACACTGCCCTCAAAAAGATCACATTAAACATTTCAAGGAAAACAAGAAAATGTTTCTGTTGGTTTTATGAAACCATATGTTTAAATGAATTGGACCCTAAGCTTTCTGTTTTAAAGAAACACAAACCCCATGCCCTGCCCCTGGAAAGCACAGCCTCTGTAATGTAAGTACGCAGTACAGATTACAGTCTCATTCCCTTGCCTCTTCCAACATTAAAGCTATAATAAAATTAAAAGGCAGACTGGCAATTCCTTTTGCCTAGCCCTGATGACAAATGTAATGAATAAAAAGCTAGTCTGTAATGACTAATGTACTAATACGGTATGCTGACCTCTTTTTAGTATGCCAATTCACACATGCATACACATATATCCTTCTCTTAAGTACACTGTTTCTGAAATATTATCTGTTTGCAGCCAAGCCTTATCAATTTACAAGGTAGCAAATAGTGAAAAATGGAGTACGATAATAAAGTTTCAGCTTAAGAGATAGTGAAACACAAAGCTCTATTCCCAGTCTGTTAAGACTGAAAAGACAGCCCTGACAAAAGACTTTGTGCCAATGCATGAAACACATGATGAATAGCAATTCACGATGAATGCTCGCTATATTCCATAGTGAACTGCTAATAGGTGCCACTATACCCCAGTGATGAGAATGGTGTCAAAATATTACACTTCCATGTGAGTAGACTGTCCAGAAAATAAAAAGTAGTTGGATCAAAACTAAAATGTTTAAACAAAAGGGAGAAAGAGGAAAAAAAACAGAGATACTAAAAAGGGATATAATGGGTCTTCTTATTTGCATAAATGTTTATTGCAGTCAATAACACTTCTCTGATTTACACAGAGATAATTCACATCAACTAACTTGAGGCTAAACTCTGATTTTTACTGGGTGCTTATTTTGTGTAAAGGTTAGTGTCAAGTGTCCTGGATTAAACTCATTTGGTTATCCAAAATATGCACTCAAGCACAGTAGCAATCTCTCAGCAAGTATTTTTGATGATGACTATAAGATTATTTTTTTACTTTGCTTCTGTACTTCCTATGGTAAAATACTGATAAGTAGTAGTATACTTCTCTGTATTGGAACAAGAATGATATCAATTTGCTGACACCGGTTGGTACCTTAATTATGTGAGGAAGGCTAGAGAGGGCTGCCTAACAAACCTGCATAACTGACATTAGGGTGTTTGTGGAAGTTTTTTGCTTCATAAAAGAGCCAATCACATATTGTAAAACAAAAATTGCTCCATTGTCACAAATCATCATTTCCACTTCTACATTTGCCTTCAAAATCTTCATTTTCCTCACCTTCCAATTTACTTTCTTTAATTCAGTGCCCACAGCAATTCTCCTTGGAAGCAGCAAAAGCTATAATCTAGAACTGCTGCAAGCTCTCCTCCAGCCGAGCCCTACCCCTGCCAATAGCTGCTATCATTCAAGTGGCACTTGCTGGCATGATAGCACAAAGTCGCAGCAATTTCTTTCTACTTTTCCATACCTCATATCCCCAGCTGTTCCAAGGGGGTGATCACCTTGCTGGTTTGATGAGGTCTAGAAAACTCAGCAATAATTATTGTGCTGGCAGCGCTGAAGGCAGCCAGCATCGCTAAGGCAGGAATTGGAATGCAGCCCAACCAACATAGCAGAATCTACTAATTTGTTGCACTGAATTTTTTGCTGTAAGAAATAATCATGAGCCTTGTGATAGACTATGAAAGGCAAATTAAATTGCTTGAGCCAGACTCTTCTACAGTGCCTAGCAAAAAAAATAAAAAAATAAAAAAAGAGAAGAGCTGACAACGTTAGGTTAGCTGCTTAAATCTAGCCATTTTACATGCTCTGTGTTGGTAGTAAATGACCTCCTCAAATTATACAAGAAACAATCATTTACCCAATCATGACATCTCAAAAAAGAGGTACTTATAATTGTTTTTGACCGATTTAGTGTGGATTAGACTAGGAGAGGAAGGATAACACTGTTCAATTTAATTTCATAACGTATGCTATATTACACAAGATTGTAAAAAATCACACAGTAGAGCTTTTTTCCTACAATCATATTAGCCAGTGTTTTAAATGATGCACGCCTACTGACTTTCTAACCCTTGCTAGACAGTAGCTTTTAATACGATTATTTGAAGGTAACTACAATGTCTTTTTCAAAGTGGACTCCTATTATTAATGAAATAATAGGAAAAAATAACATCTACATAACACCAAATTTCTTCACATTTCTTAACGCTATAGGTGACCTCTAGAGAGGGTATTTTTAACTCAAGAAAAGATAATCTGATAATATTGTGTGTGTTGCTTCTGTGCTAAAGCAAGAGCATACCTTTGTGCAATGAACACTGCACCTGCCGCTTCCTGTTCTGCGTTGCATGGCACTGTTTTGACTGGGGTAATGGTTTATCCTGTGGTTTATCCCTAGCCTGATGACATACTGATTAGAACTCCATTTAAAATGAAGATGCAGGCAACTGACCTCCTCGGCAAGTAGTACAGTTAGGTGGAAAAGGAGCTTACGTTGCTGCCTTCTTTCTGAGCAGTAAAAAACAACCGATGCAGAGCCAACCTCATTCACCCCTGCTGCTCTGTTACTGCAGCCAAGGAAAGAAAGAACCAATGTCCATTCTAAATGCCCTGCTATTGACAGGTAGTTCAACATTGGAGAGAAGGAATAGATAACGCTTGTGCACATCTGGGAAAATATGAATTAAAAACAGGAGTCATGAAGTTTTCTTTTATCGCACTATACAAAGAAAATCATGCCAGAAAGTAAAACTCCAGGACAAAGACCTTTGTATTGTGGGCAACTAACCAAGGTGCCAGCAGATTTCTGCCCGAAGCTGACAAATTTGCCAATGCCAATGATATTTTTGAAGTGAAGTTCATCTTCACACTTTGCGATAAGCTCAGATAGGAAATACTGCTTCCTGCATAGCTGCCCTCCTCTAGGTGAAACTGCCTTCCCTGCTGGGCTGAATGTTGCTAAACTGCGATCAAGTCTCTTTCTGCATCCCCTGCCCAGAAGTAGGTTTCACCACATACGTGGATGTAAAACCCTTACAGCTGAGCAAATAAACCTTCCCCATGTAATGACACTACTTTCCTAGGAAAGAAGACACTTGCCCATCACAGTCATAACTTCTATTTAAAAAACAGAGGTGAGGTCCAATCTACCTAATTTAGAACCCTAACTTCTGTCTGTGTTTTAGGTATTGAACTTCCACCAAATTTCTGATATACTCAATGAAAGTATGTGTCTCTGAAGGCCTCCAGAGGGACATCTGGTCTGACTAAGTGCAGGCACCCAAGTGAGAAAAACTGAATCTGATCCATCCATTTAATCTGAAAAAGTTATAATTATTACTAAATTAATTGATACAACTGATAGTCCATGAATAAACTGTCATGCCGTCTGCTGTTACAAGGACTGCCACAGATTCCCCATGGGATTCAGACAAAATCTTTTAATCTCAGGGTAATACACCCAGGCAGTATTTAAATCCTGATTTCAAGACAAAGTCCCTTGGAACTGTAGACTTCATTGACTTTCTCTAATTATTAAGTTTCTATCTTATTTAAATGTTTCTGAATATTTTATTCTGTGTACCAGTTTAATCTGTAAGGTGAAAAGGTACATATTAGTTTTCAGCATTATTATACACTGGACTTTCTCTTCCACCCTCCTAAAAGGAGATCAGGAACCAGTGGTGACACCAGCTAATGTCCTATCAACAGTCAGTGTGATGGAGTATAACTTTGGTCAAATGCTATTCAACCAGCTTCTTCTCTTCCTGTATTGCAGACTACAATTACGTTAGATTGGGAAAACATTTTGATGAATATAATTTGTTGCGGCAGAATCAACACTACTTTTGCTGAAGGATGTTAAGAATCAGTGACTGAACCTTCTCAGCATACCTGTTCCTTCATAAAACTTTGGCAATACTGAACACTTGAAGAAAACATGTTGTAAGAAGAGGTTATGTATGGAAGTGCTGAATTCTTCTGACTATCCAAATTTGCAAGGTAGACAATATTAAAATCGACAGCAAATTGTTGCAAAGGATATCACAGCACTGAATGACTAGGCATCAAAATGACAGAACAAATAAACTCCTGATAAATGCAAAATTATGTACCTCCCTGGGAAAGAATATTTAACATACACAGTGAATGCTTCTAAATTAATTATTACTACTGAGGAAATTATAAAATTATTCCAGATAGTTAGCATAAAATGTCAGCTTGATGATAAACAAAACCGAAATTTTAGAAATCATTAGGAAAGAGTGGGCAATGAAACAGAACTGCACTATCGGAGAGAGCAGCATGCTTGCAGCAGTAGACACAGTAAAACTGCAAAAGTACAAAGAAACATAACAGGGATGATCACAATGGTGGAGGATTTCTACTGAAGACAGACTAAGCCAACTAGGACTCTTGAAGTCAGTAAAGAGAGAGCTGTAGGGGGATATGAAAAAGTCTTTAAAATCAGGGATGATACAAGGTAAATAAGTAGGGAACAAGTTTTATTATTTCTCCTAGTACTAGCAATAGAGATGGCCAACTGCAATGATGTGAGAGTAACTGAAAGCAATAAAAAAAAAAAAGGAAATATTGTTTCACAAGCTGAATAATGAAACCTGGAAAAATATTACCACAGACTTTTGCGCTTTAGACAGAAAAAAAAATAGAGAATTTCATGGAAAATTAGTCCATTGATAACAGTTAGAAACGATGGTCTGGTCACAGCATTTGGTTTAAGTCTCATAATTACTGATTGCTGAAACCTGAGAGGGTAAATTGATGGAATGGCTAGGCTCTGCAGGGTCCTGCACTGTTCTCTAGGCAACTGCTACTGGCTGCCACCCGAGGCAAGTTTCTGTGGTTAGGGGATCTTTTGTTCTCATCTAATATGTTTTTTTTTTATCTTCTATTTGAAGTAGCTTACAGCTTTTTTTTCTTTTCAATTTAAATTGCAATGAAATTACTGCAAAATCACAAATTGTATTAAAATTATGCCCACTGCCAGCATACAAGAATATGTATACTTATGCTTAAATCACAGAATATTATGCCTTCAGACTTTTGAAAGTGTTTACATTTAAATTGGGTCAGGAACCAAAGCAACATGATCTAAAATCATATTGCCTAAACTTATTTATAAAATGACTTTTAAACACGATCATTTCAGAGACAACCCCCCTTTAAATTTCAGTAACGCCACAGGACCATAATCTCTTCTCAGGTCCTGTAAAAAGCTGTTTTCTAGTGGCTAATGGGAAAGGCAAAAAATAGGAGAACACAAAACAAAATTACTTCCATTATTTACAACTCCTTATCCTCTTGTTTTCATTTTAATCTTATTGCACATATTACATAAGCTTAATGTTGAACAACACTAGTTCAAAAATTCAGAAAAATCCTGTAAAAGGCCCCACTTACTTACATGTAAAGATAAAGGGGGGAAAGAGGGTGTGCAAAACTAAGGCACAAGTCAAGTATTTGTGGATAAAATGAGACTACAGGAAAACTTGGGCCCAGTTTGGATTTATCCATCCTTTGGGATGGGTAACTTTTGTCTATCCTGGGATAAGTATTGATGTGATGAAAGAGGGGAGATTTAGATTAGATAGTAGAAAGAAATTCTTTACTGTGAGGGTGGTGAGGCACTGGAACAGGTTGCCCAGAGAAGTTGTGGATGCCCCATCCCTGGAAGTGTTCAAGGCCAGGCTGGATGGGGCTTTGAGCAACCTGGTCCAGTGGGAGGTGTCCCTGCCCATGGCAGGGGAACTACATGATCTTTAAGGTCCCTTCTAACCTGAACCATTCTATGATTCCTCTTGTTCTGCTTCTCTGTGGTGATTAGCAACCCTGCCTAAATAAATAAATAAATTTGGAAGTCTGTTACTGTGCCTTTTATACAAAAATTCTCACAAAAGGACATGAAATACCACTATCTCAATTTAAAAAAAAGGGCCTGAAGAATGAGAACGATTGAGACCTACCAAAATTCACCCAAACAACAGCTGAATACCCCAGCATGGAGAATAGCTGACACGTCCTCAGTCCTGCTGAGAGCCCTAACCAGTGAAGTATATAGCCTTTGCTTGCACTGAAGACAACTGTTAGGTGGCACTTTCCTTTCATTATCAAAAACCAGAAGAGAGCCATCTATCTGTTTCTAATAAGCATCTGTTACCTGTATTACAACCTGGCTCTAATAATGTATACTATGAAAAAATGTAAGACTGTGAGGTACGTTAATAATAAGGTGATGGTGTTCCTGACGCTTTAAAAGCATCCAAAATATGAAAACTTCCTTATTTTAATTGGCCCTTTATTGGATGAATACTAGCTGGCACGGCATCAAGAGGTGACACATCTGGTAACTGCTACAGGATACACCCCCACCCAAAACTTTCACTGCAACAAGAACAAATCACTTGTATCACGTGTATGTTCAAAAGAAAAAAATATCACATAGATATAGCAGGCTAGTGCAACACCATGCAAGCTGGAGCACAAGACAGAAAAAGTTCTTTGCAACCTTAAAGTGTAACGTTTGAAGAGAAAATACATGCCCTACGAAGCCTGGACAGGAAGAATGTAACCGCAGACTCCACTGAGTGCTTCATCAGCCACGTGCCAGCCACTGAATGGTGGCCAATAAAAAGCTACACCATATTAAGTTATAAAATGGAAGGTGAAGTTGGCACTAGTAGTAAAGTGCAGCAATTTCAGGTAACAATGTATAGCTTACGCTGAGCATGAGAAATTTGAGTTCTGCTTTGAAAAGAGCAGAGGTAACTGAAATCATGAGTGATGGGCAAGGCACACAAGACTTTGTTGCTAACTAGCCTTCTAACTCTTCCTATATGCCTAATCTCCGCTTTGAAACTTTCCATACCTAAACTAGTAATCTATTTGCTGTGGGCCACAGAATGCGAATGAGCCATTTATTTTTATGCCAATGATGATAGCAAACAGGTTGGATAAGGGAGTTTCCTCTCTTTATCATCTAGCTAGGACTTTGCAGCTTCCTTGAGATGAGGTAGCTATGAGTTCTAGGCTCCTTTATCTTCTACAATTACATTATGTTACACAAGACAGATCTTCTTAAAAAAAAATAAAACATAAAAATAAAAAAGATTCTTTTTAAGAGAACTCCAAACCACAATTACAGCACTTTCTTCTTCTTGTGAATCTACAAAGGGAAATGAATAGAGATAACAGAAGATGCAAGCAGTATGCAGCCAGTTGGTATCAGAATCCTATAGATAAACTGCATTTTTGTAGCTATGATACGACAACTTCATTGCCTTGGAAAGCAACAGGGATACCAATGGAAAACAGGCAATGATTAAAAAAGACAGAGATCTGGACACAGAAAGTAATAAGGTAGGGAATCACCTTTCTTTTCCTCTTATTTAAAGCCAGTAAATGTGGATGTTAGCAGAACTAGGTAGACACTTGGTATTTGCAAAAAAGGTTACTTAGAAATCTGAGCTTCTTATCTCTGTGTTTTTTAACCATTTTTGTCATTAACATAGGCAACATGAAAAATAATTCTACTTGTATGTAAATATCATGACCACTGCAGCAGGAAACCCAGTAATATTGTCTGAGCGATATCATCAGCTATCTCAACATAGTCAAAATAATACGAACCAATATACACATGCTGTAGAAAAATACTACATTCTTTGCACAAACATTTGTGATAGTGTTAAGAAATTGTTAAAAAGAGCGAGCTTTGGTGTTATCATGTCCGTTAGTGTGATATTGTTCATTGTCATTCCGTTTCTTAACTTGGATCATTTCTCCACATCACTGTGCTCCTCGCTCTGTCCTCCCTGGTGGCAGTATGTACAGCTGAGGAACCCCATGTTGTCCTTCCAGAGCCTGTTTTATGGGCTATTGCCCAACACAAGTTTGTGTGATTGTGCAATGCTTGCTACAGCAGCATTTGATTACTAAATTCAATTAAATTATTGTAATTCTGTACATGTATATAGCAGAGACTGTCTCAAATAATAGAGAGAAGTCATATCAACCTGTACTATTCACTTTCCTTGGCATTTTTCTCAGAAGGATTTTTATGAGAAATCACCTCAGATTTTTTGTGATTACCTTTTTATTTATTTAATTCAGCTCTATAAATTAAGAAATTTATCATTAGTGAACAAAAGTATAAAACTCCTCCTTATTAGAAATATGAAAGCCAGACATGAGCAAAGCTCGGATGAAAGAAAGCACCTCTTAAGTCATATCATTTCCATTCCAGTACTGTTAATTAACTCACATCTTATTTGTAAACCTGTGCTGCTGCCGGTGCCGAGGCGCTGGCAGCTGAGGGGCTGCAGGGCGGCCCCTGCGAGGAGTGGCCGGGGCTGCCCCGAGCCGGATACAGCCGGTTCCAGCTGGCTCCAACTGGCTCCAACCCACCCACTGCAGGGCGCGCCTCAGCAATGCCCATTCCAGTATTGTTAATTAACTCGTATTTTACTTGTAAACCTGTGCTGGTGCGGGTGCCCAGGCGCTGGCAGCTGAGGGGCTGCAGGGCGGACCCTGTGAGGAGCGGCCGGGGCTGCCCCAAGCCAGACACAGCCGGTTCCAGCCGGTTCCAACCCCCCCAACCACAGGGCCCGGCTCAGCCCCTCAGACAAGATGGTGGCGCTTCAGGGAAAGCCTGTGTGTGGAGGGGCAAAACACTGCCCGGGAGTGATGAGTGAGGGAGAAATGTGTGAAAAACAGCCCTTCGAGCCCCAGGGTGATACCAGAAGGAGGGGAGGAGGAGGAGGTCCGTGTGCCTGAGCAAAGATTCCCTTGCAGTCCCTGGAGAGGCCAGGATGGACCAGGGCAACAGCAGGAGGAGGAAGGAGTAGAGGAGAGGAGAGGAGCCGTCACGGACTGACCCTAAGCCCCCATTCCTCATCCCTCTGTGCCACTCAAGGTGGAGAGGCTGGCAATGAAGGAGTGAAGGAAAAAGGAGTGAAGGAGTGAGGGAAAAAGGCGGGCGGAGGGGGAATGCTTAGTTTTTGTGTCTCACCATCCAAATCCATTTTAATTGGCAATAAAGTAAGTTTATTTTTCCCCAAGCCGAGTCTTTTTTCTCCATGACAGTAATCGGTGAGTGATCTGCCTGCCTTTGTCGTGACCCCTGGGCTTTTCTAATCTTATTTTCTGCCCCTGTCCTGTTGATGAAGGCTAGTGAGAACAGCGGGGTGAGCGTCTGGCAGCCGGCCAAGGTCAACCCACCACAAAACCAAGAGAAACACAATCGCATTAGACCTGAGTTACTACTACAAAAGCTATTTATTGGACCAAAAATATTGCTCTTAATGATTCTGATTCTGATTAAAGATAACTTTCTTAGGATTTTTATAATTATTGATCACTTCTGCAGAAGTTCATAAAAATTGCAGGTGGTGGTTCACCACCTCTGAGGCCTTCAATTTTTAAATAACATTTGTTCAGAATTGGTTTATACGAGTTACATGTATACTTAGCACAACAGCCTGTATCAGTATAAAGTAATTTCATTGATTTAAATTTCTTTGAAAAAATGAAATATAAGGTCTCTGGCTTTTCAAAACTTGAGCTGTTTTACTAATCTACATGAAAGACACTTTGTTTTATCAGGAACTATACTGCTACTGGAGCTGTAGTGAATCTACTTTCCCCTGACTTACCTGACTTATTCTACGAAGCCTTCAATTATTTTGGTTGAGCTTGCCTTGTCTTGCTGGCCTTTATAGAAAGCAGAAGGCACAAAAGATAACTGATGTTTCCCCATCTGTTTCCTTAATAAATGCCCTCTGCTACAAAGGACTGGTGTGCGGACAAGAAAATAGGACTCACTTATCAAACCATACACCCAGTGCCGCCAGAGATCCAAGCTGTGTTTTGATAAGGATTTCCTGGATGATGTGACAAAATTCTGCCTGAGTCTCAGAGGTATCTTAGGCATCTGGCAAAAACACTTCATCCAGATCATGAAAACAAATCACTTTTAATTAGTCAAGTCCTAAGCCCATCTCTCCCTGTCCCAGAAAAAAAATCTCCAGCTAAAAAAAATACCTCTGGCTCTGACATTTGAAAACATGATGCCCTGTTATCTACTAAAGGCCCCAAATGACAAGATTAAATAACAGAAAAAAAGCCAAAATCAAAATCTGACTTGTATGTAAACATAAAACAACTTTCAGTTTGCAATCAGAAAAAAACTATTATGTGATTACTGTGTGCAATGCTCACGAATTATTAGTCTGGTTTTTGATATCTTTTTAAGTGCAGCTGTATGAAATAATGAAATGTTTTCAAATACAGACATGCTAACAGCTAACAGCATTTTTGTTCTGGTCAGATTTTTTAGTACAGATAAAGTCTTGTATCTTTAAACATATCCCAAAGAAAGAGGGATCTGGACGCACCCTTCCGTTAATCTCTCCTCCCTGTGATGAATTTCAACATGATACTAGGCACTGGTGATCTTTCCAATATAATTGGCAAAAAGCGCTTTTCATAACAATGCTGTGATCACAAAGGACTTTGACAAGGATGCTCCATTTCCTGTGCCTTGTATGGAGGATGGGCTCTGTTTGAATCTCACCCTGTATCTCATATCTGTCTTTCTCTGGAATACCCTATATCACCACATCTGGCCATCTCTTCATCTTTTCTATTTCAAAGGAACTCCAGCCAAGGGACTCTCAGGCATGCTGCAGTCATAGACACACTAGTTAAGAAAATAATTGAGAAAAATATTCACATTCAAGTTGAAAGAATCAATTCATCCTACTTCACTCAGAATAACCCAGTTGTTCAAGTGCCATATGTATGATCTCCTTTTTGGCATCGTGTGTAATAAGCCACTGCCAGAGGCAGAACATTGAATGAGATAAATCGATGATCATTCCCACATGCCAAAGCAAGAAACTGTCAATAGGGTGAAGCACATTCCAGTTTAAATGCCTGCAGCACCTTCCATATGTCTTACTAAGGTGTGGGGGTCCCTGACTGGATTACTCCTGATAGCCTGGGAAGGAAGCAATACATTTCCCAGAGAGCTATCACTCTGGAGAAAGTAGGAGGGAGAGAAAAGGGTTTATAGACTACAAAGCTCTTTGGCAAAAGGTCAAACTGTGGATGAGTATTACTCTTCAAGGAGAAAAGACTAGAAGAGATTGAAAATGGTACTGTTACAAAACAAACCAAGCAAACTCACAAACCGATGAAAGAGCTGAGATAAAAAGAAATCTGTGGCATAACAATTAGATAACTTTGTGGTGCTTTGCTTTAAAGACTGAAGTTTCTGGATTTGAAATAGCTCCTTTTAGAAAAAGATTTTCTGAATAGGTTTTATAGTTTATTTCTCTGGATACAGATCACTCTAACAACTTACAGAACTGCAAGAATGAGGATAAATTTAATTCTCATACTGTGCATGTTATTGTCTCTGCTCTTCCTGAAAATGGAGCAACAAAATTAACTTAACACCTGAAAAGGGAACAGAAGAAAGCCTGTTGGCTTTTAATTTTTTTTTTCCCTTCACTGATGAAGAAAATACCTCACAGTGAAAAAAAAGGATTAATGGTTTGGAATGACACACGATGAAAACATTTTTTAATTCTGAATTCTTTCTGTGATCAACAGATATAGGACTCAGGAAAAAAAAAAAAGGAAGACTTACTTTTTTTCCTCTGGTATACACTTTGCATAAAATAAAAATTTTAACTTTTTAATAATCTTTGTTGAAATAAGGTCATTGTGTAATCATACTTTGGTGTCAATGAACCATTTGTAAGCCCTCAGTCAAGCATTTCAAAAATAGTCTCCTAATCCATAAAATGTACTTTGTTTTACTGCATATTGCATAGGTTTGAAAAAGGGTAATCAAAACATCCCTATCTTGGAGTTTTCTAAAGCAGGCTTAACTCACTGCTTTAGCAAGCACAGAAGATGAATTGATACATCCTTGAGCCCATTGCTGCATTGACACTTACAGCCCGGGTTTCTTTGTGACACACTACTGCCCCGGTGAAACCCAGGCATTTCAATATGACTTCTCCGACCTGGAGCAAAAGGATTGATACATAGACATTAAATCTGACCAACTGTAGTGATGGGCAGGTCACCTAAAGCATCATCCTTAACCCACCACTGCCATAACAGCCTTGCTCCTTGTCCTGTCCTTTATGACCTTCTGATTGTCCAGCAATATGTCCAGATACTAATGAAATCATAACCCTCAATCTTCATATAGACTCTGTACGTCCCCTCTCCCAGGACTCCCACCAACGACCTAAGGAAAAGACAAGATTCAGCTGTGGCAGTTCTGATTCACATATGCACTAAGCAGTGCATGCATACTCTGGCTATTAAGGAGATAAGAAAAAAAATGATAGTTATTAAATTCCCTTGCAGTCTTGAAGACTTGCTCTCAATGATGCCATTAATTCAGTGTCTTTCCTCTTTGCCTAGCCATCATTTACAATGTATCACTTACAACAAAACTTACAATATTATTTTAGGGAAAACAGTGTGTTAGGAAAAATAATGTAAGCTGGACCTTGTTCTCACCAACAAGGAGGGGCTGGTGGGGAATGTGAAGCTCAAGGGCCGCTTTGTCTGCAGTGACCGTGTGTTGTGGTTTTGGCCAAATTGGCCAATGGCCGGCAACAGATGCTCCCCACCCAGCCTCTCGTGCATGGAAAGAAGGAGGAGAGATAAAGAGATTTACAAGTTTAGAAGAAACTAAACTACTTTAATGAACTATTAATAATAAAATAAAAAGGGAAATAATGAAATAGATACAGTATATACAAAACCATATTAAGCTCCCAGGATGATGTCACTGGCAGGCACTGGGGAAGTCCCAGGCTGGACTCAGTGACGGGTGGGAACTGGATTCCACAGATGGAGTCAGGAACACATGGAAAGGGATCAAAGGCAGATGAACAGACAGGGTCCTCCTCAGACGTCAGCCATTGAAGGAAGAGCGTTGACCCTTTGATCCCTCAGCTTTTATACTCAGCATGGGGCAGATGGGATGGAATATCCCTGTTGGTTAATTTTGGGTCACCTGCCCTGTCCGCTCCTCCCTGCAGGTGGGACTCCCTCTACGCTTTTCTGCTTCCGACCCTCTAACGGGGCAAATAACGAAATTAGCTGACCTTGGGTGTTATAGCAATAAGTATAAGCAAGAGCCTTTCTGTGTACCATTCCTTGGCACAAACTGTCTTATCACTCTGAACGAAGCGTTTTAGATGCAACATGCTGTTAATTTCAGAGAGTTAGAAGAGACCTAGCTAAGAAATAAAATTACTGAACAGAAAGTTGGTTCTGTTTTACCTCAAACCAGGACACCACGAAATGGTCAAGTTCAAGATCCTTAGGGCATCGAGGAGGGCACACAGCAAGCTCACTACCCTGGATTTCAGGAGAGCAGACTGGCCTCTTCAGGAACCTGCTTGGCAGAGGGCCATAGGATAAAGCCCTGGAGGGAAGAGGGGCCCAGCTTTCTTAGCTGGTTAATTCCTTTTACAAGCTCAGGAGCGATGCATCCCAACAAAGAGGAAGTCAGGCAAGAACACCAGGAGGCCTGCATAGATGAACAAGGAGCTGCTGGACAAGCTCAAACATAAAAAAGAAGCCAACAGAGATTGGAAGCAAAAAGCTTCCAATGGTAGCCTGGGAAGAATACAGAGAAATTGTCCGAGCAGCCAGGGATCAGGTTAGAAAAGCTAAAGCCCAGATAGAGTTAAATCTGGCCAGGGATGTCAAGGGCAACAAGAAAACCTTCCACAGGTACGTCAGGGATAAAAGGAAGACCAGGAAAAATGTGGGCCCACTCCAGAATAAAAATAAAGACCTGGTCACCCAGGACACGGGAAAGGCTCAGGTACTCAACAACTCTTTTGCCTCAATGTTCACCAGCAAGGGCTCTAGCCACAACACCTAAGTTGCAGAAGGCAAAGGCAGGGACTGGGAGAATGAGGAACCCCCCACTGTAGGCGAAGATGAGGTTTGAGTCCATTTGAGGAATCTGAAGGTGCACAAGTCCATGGGACCTGATGATTTGCATCTGTGGGTCCTGAGGGAACTGGCAGATGAAGTTTCCAAGCCACTATCCATCACATTTGAGAAGTCATGGCAGTCTGATGAAGTTCCTGGTGACTGGAAAAGGGGAAACGTAACCCCCATTTTTAAAAAGGGAAAAAAGGAAGACCTGAGGAACTACAGGTAGGTCAGTCTCACCTCTGTGCCCAGGAAGATCATGGAGCAAATCCTCCTGGAAGCTATGCTAAGGCACATGGAAAATAAGGAGGTGATCAATGACAGCTTACATGGCTTCACTAAAGGCAAATTGTGTCTGACAAAATTGGTGGCCTTCTACGATGGCGTTACAGTGTTGGTAGATTAGGGAAGAGCAACTGACGTCATCTACCTGGACTTGTGCAAAGCATTTGGCACTGTTCTACATGACATCCTTGTCTCTAAATATAAGACATGGATTTAACAGATGGACCACTCAGCGGATAAGGAATTGGCTGGATGGCCGCACTCAAAGAGTTGTGGTCAATGGCTCAATGTCCAAGTGGCGAGCAGTGACAAGTGGTGTTGTTCAGGAGTCTGTATTGGGTCCGATGCAGTTTAACATCTTTGTCAAAGACATGGATGTTGGGATGGAGCGCATGCTCAGCAAGCTTGCGGATGACACCAAGCTGTGTGGTGTCGTTGACATGCTTGAGGGTAGGGATGCCATCCAGGGGGACCTGGACAGGCTTGAGAGGTGGGCCTGTGTAAACTTCATGAAGTTCAACAAGGCCAAAGGCAAGGTCCTGCACATGGGTCAGGGCAATCGTAAGCACAAACAGAGGCTGGGTGGAGAATGGATTGAGAGCAGCCCTGAGTAGAAGGACTTGGGGGTGTTGGTGGATGAGAAGCTCTACACGAGTCGGCAGTGTGTACTTGCAGCCCAGAAAGCCATCCATATCCTGGGCTGCATCAAAAGAAGTGTGGCCAGCAGGTCGAGGGAGGTGATTCTACCACTCCAGGTGAAGCCACCTGGAGTGCTGCGTCCAGCATTGGAGCCCCCAACATAAGAAGGACATGGACCTGTTGGAGCAAGTCCAGAGGAGGGCCATGAAGATGATCAAGAAGGCTGGAGCCCCTCTCCTATGAAGGGGCCTACAGGAAAGATGGGGATGGACTCTTTATCAGTGAGTGGAACAACAGGACGAGGGGTAACAGTTTTAAACTGTTAAAATATCTAAATTAGATATTAGGAAGAAATTCTTTACTGTCAGGGTAGTGAGACATTGGAACAGGCTGCCCAGGGAAGCTGTGGATGCCCCATCCCTGGAAGTGTTCAAGGTCACATTAGAAGGGGCTTTGAATACCCTGGTTTAGTGGAAGGTGTCCCTAGCCGTGGCAGGGGGGTTAGAACTAAATGATCTTTAAGGTCCCTTCCAACCTAAACCATTCTATGATTCTATAAAGCAATTAAGAAATACAGGAAATGCATGTATGAAGTAAATGTGAGTTTTATGTAGCATTGACCAAATCAAATACATCATATTACATTGTATAAATATAAGCTATTGATAGAAGTTCCATCAGAGAACTGAAAGCACCTTATGTGCAAGTTTTCTTCTGTTTTTGAGACGGTAACTGTTGTGCAAGGGAGGATGATAATGCTTTAAAAAATATTATTGAGTGTCAGCAGGCTTTTTGAACCTGTCATCTAGAAGCAAATACCTCTTGTTCAGAGTCCTGGAGGGACAGGCTCTTGCCAAGCTATATCACTCCAATTTCATTCCTCCTCCCCTTGCCACTCTATATAAACTACCCCTATGCCAAACCAGTTTCTGTTCATCAGCCTTAGTTTCATTGATTAGTTCTTTGTTTTCTTTCTTCTTTTTTTTTTTTCCCCCCTGTACGTTCTGTTGTTAAGATGGTAAATTTTTCTGAGTGACTTTTCAAGGATGCTTTATGGAGACAGCTTTATGCTTCAGAAAGCTATAGTTAGTAGATCAAGACAATGTTTGCACCTCAGACAGAATTCAAAACTTTATATATGTTGTTAATTTATATCCCTTAAAAGATGCTCTGTCAATTGAATGAGCTTGTACTAAGCCATTGGGATTATTAAATCGGGTTTGGATTGCTTGTCTTGCAGTTTCCCTCTTCTTCCTCCACAACGATACATTCTGAATACAGTTCTGATTCTGTAAAAGTTCATTATTAAAGTTCATTTTTACATCTACCCCAACGTGAAACCTGAATCACACCAGGCTTTCCTGAGGAAAATGGCAGCGTATGCTGACTGGCTAATACTTAGTGGCGGACAGTTTTCGAATAAAATATTCAGTCAAACATAACCAAAACAGCAAAAAGTATACCAATTTTAAAAAGTCCTACTGGATGAAATTTATTCTAGAACAGATGGCTGGAATAATGCCAGTGCCCTTAGTGAAAAACACTTATGCCTATAGACCATTCTGACAGCCTGATCCCTGCTGCTTAAAAAAGTGTACAAGAATGTCACACACAAGGCAAAATTTCCATTTGCTGTACAAGATGTGTTGCAAATGACTTTTTAAAACAGAATAGATCAGAGCAGCCTTAACATCAGGCTGAGGATTTTGCCCAAATTTTCTAGATTTTTGAAACATTTGTCATAGTACAGCTTCACACAATTGTAAATAATTTTCTTTTTTCTGAATTAAGAAGACCTTGCTTTGTAGTCTAAGGATTTCGGAACAATAAAATTGTTACTCTTTCACTGTGTTTATAGTCAGTTGTCTGAAGACTGTAGGAGCCAATGGAGCTTTCTCAAAACTGTGGGATGGGCCCTTGCACTGTTCTTTTATTCTGTCAGTGTGTAGTGGGAGAAAGTAAAATCTGTGGATTCACAGATGTTTAAGGAATTTCCAGGAAAAATACTTAGGATGCTACTTTGCTGCCTTGGCAGCAAAGGTTGGAATTTTTTTTGCCTAAAACCAAATGTGGTCCCCAAACTGAGCTCCAACAAATCTGCTTTCCAGCAGAATAATTCTGAAGGTGGTTAAGATAACCAGGTTGTCTTACCCTGTTTACTCATCTGTGCATGCTCTAAATTCCCTCAAAAGGCAGGGGAGATGTCACTTCCTACCAAAGGCTCCATTGTGATCCAGAATCAGGCAGACAGATATGAAGTCTGTTTAAACTCCATTTAAAAAGTTGGATCTGGAGCTTATTACTTGTTTAACAGCTTAGTGGTTAAACACTGATTCGGAAAGCAGGCAACATTCATTCTAAGCTGCGTACAGGCTTTGGTGTTCTCTCCAGAAGCACACTATGTGGAGCAGGGACATTCGGTGGTATCCTGAACAGAAGAACTCTCTGTCTCCTGCTGAAACTGTATGGCAAAGAAAAGGTGGCAATGCAAGGAGGGTAGCCAGGAGGTGACTGGTATTTCTTACTGGCTTTGTAAACACCATTCATTAGAGGCAGACAATTAGCTTAAGGAACCAATGCTGCCTTCTGCAGTTGGCTAAGTCAGATGTATGACCAGAACAGAGAAAACACATTGGGCAGGCTAAAGCATCCATACCAACACTGCAGGTCTTCAGAGGCATCAGCCTGCTGCCGTCTACTTTGTAAGGAATTTAGTCATTCTGGCAGCTAGAGATACTACTCAACTTTTGACTATACTGACACCTGAGAAAGACACCTAAAGTTTTGATGTGTGGTGGAAGTTAATATTAAGCATCTAAAAGACTAGATTAGGTTTTGCCCTAAGTCTAAAAGCATAATACAAAAAAAGTGAGTCTGAAAGGCTGAAAGTGCCTACACCGTCTTGAATAAAATTACCAAGACAGCTGAATTTCTACTATGGTATGCATTAAGTGCCGTAATAATCTTTGCAGAGGTGAGCGAATCCATGCCTCTCTCTTGGCCCAGTCCATTTCAGACTTGCAAACTAGGACCCTAAATCTCATGAAGTGCCCGGTTCTGTGGCAGTGTTCAGGGCATAAACAACCAAGAGTTCAGCACAAACTACAGCAGTTCAGCCATTTCCAGTAAAAAACATGGCAGGAAGGATAAAGTAACCATGGATTTGGTGGCAGCCCTCACCTTATTATATAACAGCCTAATGATTATTAGTCACTAATCCAGGAAATGGGATACCTAAGGACAAGAAACAGAAAATGGGAGGAGAACTTGTCTCTATCCCAGGCATGCAGAGGATCTTGTTTCTGTTGCAGAGCAGGTACGTAATCATATCACTGCCATAAAAAGCATAAATATTTAGCTCCTCACTGACAGAGGGTGTGTCTTCATAACTATAACTCTGCATGTATTTTTCCTCGTTCACTCTTTTTTTCATAAATCTTGTATTCTTAGCTCTTCAGTGTAAGGAGGACATAGAAAAACATGAGAAAATATGAAGAGGAGCAGAAAAAAAAATGTTATTGAGTGAGAAGAATAAAAAAATGAGTCAATGGTGAAAACCTTAAATTTATAGTCCACAAAAAAAAATAAATCATGATTGCAGTCTATAAATACATTCAAGCCAACAGTACAAGAAAAAGAAAAAGGATGTAAGAACAGAGGAAGGAGGAGTAAAAACCTGTGGGTACAAAAGGGAAAATTTAAGCAGAATATTAAAGAATGTATTCCCAATAACAATACTACTTTGGAAAAGAAATGGATTCCTCAAGCAAAACAAGCATGAAAAAACACTGTACATGTTCAACAACTGTTAGTGAAACTATTCACTAGTGAACTATTAGCAAAAAGATCAAAGCAAATAAAAGTGGTCCTTGAAGACTGACCATAATTAATTATCTATTTCTGTGATAAAAGAACTAATAATCATATGGTGCTAAGGTTGAGAATTTAAGCACTCATTCGTCAAAATAATAACACCACTAAGGATTTCAGCACCTTAAATTTAGCCGTACTATATGTCCCAAAAATGCATGTGGAGAAAAAAAAAGATTATTAAGATATTCTAAAAGGGAATAGAGCAGTTTTAAATATAAAACAAAACATGAAATGTAAAAAAATAAATATATATCTCATAATAATTAAATTCATAACAAAATCCAATTTCTGAAGACCAACGTTAAACAATAAGGACCTAGTGAAATCAATAAATAATCCACAATTATTATTATCTATTTTTTCCAAAACTTGCATTATCACAATTAATGGCAGCAAATGAATCTTAAGTTAGTTATCTCTATAAAAATGAAAAACATGAACATAGATAGATAGACAGGCAGATAGACAAGACAGAGTTACAAATGCAGAAAAATTATTTATTATTTATTATTAGGTTATGCATTAGTAAAACAGAAAATCAGAAGCCATGATACACATATGATTATTCTGAACCTCAGTTATGGATATGTTTTCTGATAGTCTTAATTGTGCAAGTCTAAACTGGGAACCAAACTGAAGCACTCAGCAGCACGATTCTATTTTGATTTACAAATCACTCGTACTCTATTCCACTTGAAAAAAATAAATTTCAGAGGTAAAATGGTATTTCAGACATACTCTATGAGAACTAGTTCCATGTTCTGTACGATTTATCTTTTAAGCCCTAAAATGATAATTACATTTAAATTACTCTCCAATTCTATTGCATTAACATAATTGTGTGTCAACTAACAAGATGTACTTATTAAATGGAGTATTTCTAGGCCATTTACACATGTAATAATATGTTATTGTTAAATTTATAGTACACCTAACAGTACTTTGCCTAGCAACTCGGTCTTACTGCAAATGGTGCCATTAAATAACAGCAACTCTACTATTTCCCGTTGACCTCAATGAACTCTTCGGTGCTCTATAAAGAATGTAAAAAATAGCATTGTGATATTACATATCTCGAAAGAAAAACATAGACTTTAAAAACAAGACTAGAGCAAGTGCTTTCTTAAAATTATAACACTTCTTCAAGATAGGAAGGAATAAACCCTTCGTAACAGGTGCAGTAAAAACAAGAGATAAGTTTTGCTTTTGTTTTATGCCGGATTAGTAATTCACAGACATCTGGAGAATTAAACTGGGCAATTTCAGTGGTTCAGTGCTGGACCCAGAAGCCAAATTTTCTTCTTCCTCCCACCAGTGTTAACGAAAGTTCACAATTTTTATTTTGTCTTTCAAAATTGGACCTTCAAAGTGAGAATTCAATCATCCTAGTGTAAATTGTTAACTTGGTTAATCTATTCAAGCATAAAAAAGATGTATTGTAAAATCTTGAGCCAATGGGATAAAAGATGAATTTGGCAAAAGGGGCTGGTGATAAGAAATACTGTTAGATTACAGTTTGCTTCTCTTTCCATCCCAGTGCAGAATTGCTTCCCACAGTATAAATGTTTCTGAAAGCTAAAATGTACGTATGGATTGCTTGGCTTCCAGTGAAACACCGTTAAGTCTAAAAGACTCTGTGAATGTTGAATGGTCTGCTTGCGGGTTGTAACTTGTTTAGCTTTGCCTAAAAGACAATGACTCCAGAAGTCTACAGTCGTGGCGTATTTTGACGTTTAAACACTGTTTTCTCTGTGAGAGTAAAAGCAGATATTTCTGATGTGACAGTCCTGGGATTTTTCTGCTTTACTCCCAAAGCAACACTGATTAGATTCAGAAAAGTTTTAGGAAATGCTTTGCTTTTACTTGCAAGTGAAATTTCTCACAGAAAACTGAATGTACTTATTTTTCCTGGACAAGTTTGTCCATTTTTTGGTTTTATAGTAAAAAAAAAAAAAGAAAGAAAATATAAGACTTCCATAATTCTATATTTTTCTCAATAGTTCTTGGATATATGCTGTTAGTTTCCAGAAACTGCTATTTTCTTTGAGTCAAATATTCAATCAGAATGAATATTCAACAGAATATTCAACCAGAAAATTAAATCTCCCATTAACAATCAAAGGGTATGCACAATTTACGGGCGAGTGGTTGTTGTAATTAAAAGAAAAAAAAAGTGAAATAGAAAATTACTTAAATCTGAAAATAGCTCCTGAACATTTGCGCTAGCTACTTCGCTAATCTCTGCATTCAGAAGGGCAGCAGCGCTGTGCGCAGACCTGGAGATGCCACACCAGAGCAAAGAACAGCAGAAGGGCTGGCACTCCAGGATGCAGGGAGGGGAAAAGCTGCTTCTTAAGCCTCTGCATTTCACTGTCAGTTTGTTCTCTACTGTATTTTTCTTCAGTAGCTTGTTGAATCTGGTTTTAAGTGTCCCAGGAGATGAACCTACCATCGCTTTTCTTAAAGAGCTATTTCACAGCCAAAAGGAACAGAGGAATTTTATCCTTTTTGGTATTATATTCCAGTACTCTTACAGTAATGTTACCACTGTGCACTGCACCAAAAACAATAATGGGAAGGAAAAATGAAATATCTTTCAGATACTTGTATCATGTTTCCCTTTGGTTATGAAAGGAACATTGGGTTGAAAAAGAATTTATGGCTCACTGACTTTAACATAGTGCTACTCCGTGTGATTTATTTTGTGAAGTAAATATGTATCTTAAAAGCAGTTAGTTTCTTATTTTTCTACTTCTGATGGAAAGCTTTAAACACAAAGCTGTCATGGTTAAAATCTTCTACCTTCTAGCTTAAAATAATTAACTGACAGTTTATAATGAATTAATTCTCTTGGTATAAGTACTTTCTAACTTTGTAATTATCTTCCTTTCTGTATTTATCCTTCTGGTGGACTTACAGGAAACAATCATATCTGCTCTCAGCTTTAGTTTTTTTCAGCTTCTTGGTATCGTTTACTTACTTAAGTTTTTCCCCTGCTTGATCCTTTTGGAATGCTCTCATTCACCAGTTACATTGTGAATTCATTTTTTCTTAGACTTAGTAACCTCAATTTTACAAAGATTTTCAGAGGAGGCTTTAATACTTCCTTACACAACAACATTAGCATTTTTTCATTTTCAGAGCCAACCCCTCAACTGAGTTTGCTTTCTTCACGTCTGAATGATTTTGAAGATTCAGTCACCTAATATACCCAATTCTTTTTCCTGTTCCCCTACTGAATGTCTCCCAGTTTATTGTGCAAATTCATAGCAGTCCCTAAATCTATGACTATCTGCTGCACTAATGAATTTAATTCCATGTTCCCGTTCTTAGTCCTCATTTTTTTTTTTTTCTAATTTTTTCCTTTTCCTGTGGTAGTTCTTCTTTGAATTGACAAAATCCTTCTAAGTATGTATCATAGACAAATACCAATGACATCCTCCTACCTTTTGGACTAAGGTCATTACGGAAAATATTAAATGAGAACCCTTATAAACTAATGCTAAAAATCTCAGGCAATAACGCCTTTCCCCTGCAGCGTATCTTATCCGTTTCAATATCACACATGGTTTTCTCCCCTTTAGTCATTTCCTCGCAGCACATTAAAATTCTTGTAGTAATCCTACTTTTAATTTACTCTTTGGCACTGTATCAAATATTTAACTAAAGTCCAAATAGATGAGCTTTACTGCATGTAATTTGCCTAGAAAATTATTTATCAAAGAAAAATTAGAGTTAAAAACATGTTGTGTTTTGTCCCATTTCTAATTGCCTTCATACATTTCATTGTAATTTCAACTGAAATTTGTTCTAAAGCTTTACATGCTATTAAGGCCAGATCAACCCACTATCTCAAATCACTTAACATCTCCCTCTAAATTTTAAGTGCAGGCTTTACCATTGTTCTCTGGGTATACGGTATCAGCTGGGAAAGGCTGATGAGGGATAGATTGATCAAATAGACCTGTGCCTTTAAATATGTTTCTTTCAAAATTATGGAATGAAGAATATCTAATCTCCCCCATCTGGATCACACAGAAATTTTTAAGCTGGTTTTTTTTTTCCTGTGAAGCAGTAAATCACATTTTCATGTCCTCATTTTCATCATTTATTCCATATTCCATACCATTGGCTTTACTGAAAGTTTTGACAAGATTTTCATTTAGAATTGGGGGCAAATAAGCCATTTTTAACATCTGCCTGTTCCTAGAATAAAGAGCCCTTTTCTTCATTTTTTTATTCTTAATTTTGCATGGTTAAAGACCTCTTGTTTTGATTACTTTTTGTATGATGTAGCTTGGCTTAATATTTGGCAATTCTCACACTCCTAGTGCGTGCTGAATTCTAATATGTAGCTTTCATATTGACTAGTCAAAAAAAGAAAAAGTTATCTGCTGACACTCAATTCCTTTTAAAAAAAAAGACCAATTTATTTATCTGTTGTGAACTTGAGCTGCTCCTTATGAAATATCTTCCCTTAGCTCAAGTATCTTTTGCATTCGTGATTTTTAAATTCTGGAACTGTTCAGTCCACTTAGTTTCACTGGACAGTCTACATAATTATTTTATTCACATTTTCTTTTCTAAAATTAAGAACCTTATATAGATTTTATGTATTCTTTATGTAATCCATCACATTGATCCATTTTAGGAACACACACACGCAGGGTTGTTTTTAAACAACAGGTCGTATACAACGACTTGCCACTGTACAGTATCAAATACTCTTTTGTTGCTAGACTGATTAAGTGGTGTAAAAATATGTAAAACCTATTATAATTTACAGCAGTTGTTCTTTAATCAGGCAACTTCAAATGTCCCAAAGGACATTTATTCCTGTAATACTAACATTACACCAAACTTTGTATAACCTAACACTGGCAATCTATAACAAAGTCTCAAATAACACCTTTGAATCTTTTCCACACTTCTGTCACAGATCTTGACCTAAAGATATTAAGTTTTTAACGATCACAGGCTTTTTTTTTCTAATACCCCAACACTTTGTAAACAATCCTGCTTTACTGCATTTACATTTATTTATTTTCTCAAGTAACCAGTTCTTTCAGTCTTTGGATACCTTCTCTCTCCTAAATATGTTTGCATCTCCTGTCAACTTTCGTTATCTATGAATTTCATTAACATGTCATTTAGTTCTTTGAAATCATTAACTAAGATATTAAATCAGAGAATATCCTGCAAATACCCAAGTACTTACTTAGCTTTAACCTCTCAGATTCTGACTGCATAACATCCTAGGTATTTTTTGCCTTTTCACCTGCACATCTATATAAGAATTATAAAGGTTTCTGTCATCTGAAGTCTTAATGACACTGCCATTGTTTTTTCTGACCTGGATGCACGTGATCTTGCTCTCTTATCCCTGTTCATAACACTGTTCCAAGGATCTTTGTTTCCAGTGCGCTGCGCAGGGGCATCCATTTCACTCCAACCCACTTGTCGCCTTTCCTTCACCGTTGACTCAAATACCAGCCTCAAATAACAAGACTATTTCTCTCTCATCAGCCGCAAAAACCGACTCTGCCACTGATTAGCTCATGATCCAAGCCTCCATCCATTTACTACATTTGAAAACACCTGTTTCTTTTCTCCTATTTTGCTTTTCAGATTTTGGAAGATTTCCTTGTAAGCACATGCAGAAGTACTTTATTATTCTCCTTCATGTCCTTCCATAAAATTTTTCTTTGTTCTGAAGCCATGACAAAATTTGGTAACAGTTAGAATGTTAACATACTGCCTGTCATACTCATCAGTCCTGCCTCTTCTTTCATCTCTGATGGGGCAGTCTCCCGACACGCAGCCAGACTTTAGGGCAGGAACCATCATTTTGTTTGCTATTCACACAGAGAGTCCTAAGCCATGACTGAGTCTTCTACAAATATTAAAAACAATAAGTGTATAAAACCAGCAAAACTAGACAACAAAATAAAAATCCTAAGAGTTCCATTCATCCCAATTTAATATTAGGCACCTGCACAGTAATTCTCTATTGTACTACAGATAAAAGCACAGAGGAGCCTTTCCCAAATTAGTTTATTGCCATTATATTTTTTCAGTGATACAGCTAGTAGTTAATCAACTTAATTTTATTCCTATCCAAGCAATAAGAAGCATTGATATATATATTTTTCTAGGGAAGAGACACTGTGTCCAAGCTTTTGCTTTTATATAAATTTAAATCACAGAAAATTATCATATGACTTAGCATGCTAATCATAGACTGAAAATAGCAAATACTGGAGGCACTCCTCACAGGAGAAGACCTTGTAAGTGATCTGCAGGCTGATATTCTGTAGCACATAACAAGTGTCAGAATGATTGGCAGCAAAATATAACTCCAGAACAGACGAGTTGAATTTGGAATCCCTCACAAACTGATAAACAGTGAAATCTTCTGTAGATAATTTGCCAGCAAGAATAACTTTATCCTTGCCATGTGAACCTTCTCACTGACAATGTTTTTTCATGCATTTCTGTGAACAGCACTGTCTTCCTTTAGAGCGTACAAGTTTGAAGTGAAACAATGGAAAAACTCTGTGCCCTGCTGAAACATGATGAATTTTAAGTTTGATAGCATTGACTGCTATGATCCAAGATCTACAGGCCAAATCTCACTAGAAAATTGTTGTAAAAACTGATGATACAGCTACGACATTAAACATGAAGTAATTAAAAACTTAAGGTTGCCATGGCACATTTAGCTAACTCAATGTTTTATTAAAGTTGATGTTTCAAAATTCGGTATCTTGAAAACATACATACTTACGCAACTCCCAGAAGAATAACTGGCAAGACTGGGTCCAGAAGATGGGTACTTACCCCAGATAACCTGTTCAGATTACGCTTAGTTCAAATTCAAAGAAATTAATGGACTTAAACTAACACTGACCATTTTCAGGGACAGAGATAATGTTCTAGGACTAATGAAACAACGGGAAGATTTTCTGAGTCATTCAGTCAACTTATCTGCCTTTGGGTCATTTCTGCCCCTTCCATTATGGGGATGCTGCAGCTTAGTCAATAAGCTATTATAAGAAGACAGACTTTTTACCTGTTATTGGGTGTAGAGGGCTGATGAGAATAACATAAGCATCCCTGTCCGCATGGGTGTACAATGAACTCTAGTAATCTAACAACCACCGTTTCTGACATTTCTTCTTCTCTTGTTATCTTTACCTTCCTATTCACCCAATACAGAGTTTCAACGTAAAATCAGTTGCAAACTCTGGGAAAAGAAGAAAACAGTACCCCTAGTAACCTTTTTTGACCTGTCAAAAAAGGACTTAAAAACCCGCTACATATGAACAGTCTCCTAATCACTACTAATCTTTTTCATAGCTGATATATGTAGATACACCCCATTCAACTTTTTCTAGCTATAACTCTGAGTTTTTAGAAGAAATATAGAACTATATACAAAATGAGGGAATTTTAAAAAATCTAATAATAAAATGGGTAACCTTCTCGATTTTAAAACTTTTTCCTTCTAATTTCCTCATTTATATATTTTTCTTCAGTGCATAAAAATAAGAAATTGAAATAAAGAAACAAAAGATCAGTTATTGCTTTTCTGAATAAGTCACCTGATTCTTGAGTTACACTGCTACATAGCAATACATTGACGTGTGTCACCTGAAATACAGAGATACAGTTATAGGATTAAAGATTGAAAAGCTATTTACTCTATAGTGTTTGACTTTTTTGTTTCAAGCTGTCCTTTCACATCATTTTACCAAAGATTTTGGTATTTAAACAGGCATATTTTTTTCTCCCTCTATGCACACAGGGATTGTCGCTGATTCAGGTTGGATTATATCTTGTATTTTTGCAGTCGATAGAATTTTACAGCTGTCAAAATTGTTCTAGAAAGGTAGAAAAGCTGGTACTTCTGCATGCACTTCAAGACACGAAAAGACTTCGTAAGCCAAGAAACCTCCATAATACGTAGAAGGACATATGCTGCAGAGGCCGATTGATGGGTGAGTATGTGGTAGAGAGTTCTGATGAAAACACAAGGAGGTAGGAGGATTTTGACAGTTGGGAGAAAGGGAAAGGATGCCAGCTCCTCTCTCCTACTCCTGCTGCAGCCACACAGCACAGCTAGGAGCACCCAAGAAGCTGTTTGACAATAAATGCTGTTTCTCTCAACCCTGCAGTATCGGTGGAGCTTTTCTGAAGGACCCAAATACTTTTCCTTATGTGTGTCCTTGCACTCCCTGACTTTAAGACACCAGACTAGATGTGTCTAGGGGTTAAATATGAACAAAATTATTGCCCTTTGTGAAATCAAGAGACATACCTGTAGAGATTCAAATACTATGAAGGTCTTACAGTGACCTAGAGAGCATTCACCTCAGCCTCCTTATCTCATGCCTGGAATGCATTCTGAACCCCCAAAAAATAAGTATATAAAAAAAAGATGCTCCTGTAAGTGTATCTCCATTAAAATTGAATAAACATTGAGTATCCTTTTAGCCTGAAGAGATGGATTTAAAATTCCTCCCTCTCAGTACCCAGACAATTGATGCTGCCAATTATAGGACTATTTTTTTAACATCAAGTGATGGAAGTACATCCCTACTAGCAAAGCAGAATGAATCAGAGCTTACAGTAGCTACTAGAGAGCTGTCAGAACTACTGAGCCCCCAAACCTCTATCCTGGCCCACAGCCCTGCTATCACAAAACCCAGAGTCAAAACATAATTCCTCTCAAAGTTTGCTTTAATTAAGAGATGGCTAATCCATTTTTTCTGTATCCTCGAAGACATTATTTCAAACAATAGTGTTTGGAATGCACAGGAACATATTCACATTGTTTTGTTCTGTTTTCAAACAGGAGAAAATTGCTTTAAATACTTTAAAATATTCTGAGTGACAGAGATGCATGCAAATTTGAATAATCTTGTTGTTTGCTTGGCATATCTGAGGTGAGATTCTCTAAAGCTGATGCCTGCATGTTTTTCTCTTATATTCCTGTTCTATTCTTTATTAGCTGCTACTATCTTCCAAATCTCTTTGGTTTATATCTACTGTACAAATTTCCCTAGCATTGTTATCCTTCTTGCAAAGGACACATATTTGACCACAGAAGCAAGCAAGCTGACTACAGTTTAAATACCATCCTGAATAGATCTTACATATAGTGTGTTTTTTAGTAACATTTAATTGCTTTTATAAATTATTAAGATTTTTGTGTCACAGTGAGATTAATCCACATCTCAGAGACTCCCCAAACAAGGGCTGGCAGAATGGAATTGAGTACATGCAGGAAAGGGATCTGGCTGCAGCTGAGGACTGTAAGTCATACCAAGGTAATATATTTTAATTGAATATAAAACAGCATTCTTTATTTTTAAAAGAATATATACCATTCTTTATTTGGGGTTGCTGTGGGAAAAAAGGTATATATCAGCAGGCGTAAATCTCCCATGACCTTACTGAAATCAAGGCATTTAGCCTCATCTTCTTTTTAGTTATCTATTTTTCATGACACCTTTCACCTTTCTGAAGTGAAGAGCTGAACTACATGGATAGTCTATTTATTAGTGTATCTATTAAGGTACAAATTGAACAAGCACAAGCTATAAAATGGTCCATAAGACAATATGCGTCGTCGGAAGAGAACAGGCCCATTTGCTGGAGTTCTGCACAGACCATTTGCTGAGTTCAGCAGTGGAGAAGGAGCACATGGGTTGATCAGTCCTTGCCACGCAAGCAACTATAACAGCAAAGCATGGCAAGTGCTCTGGATGGAATGCAAGGTGCTTAATTCTTTCAGGTGGCATGCATAAGAACATTTTAAAACAAAGTAATTGTATTCAAGACAATATATTCCATGGCATTTCTTTATTATTTGGAAAGTAGTTTTGTCCAAATGATTTCAATAAATTGTCCATGCAGCTACAAGCAGTATGGAAAGGTCCTGGGTCAAGAAGAAAGTATTGTCGCTCTCAGATAAATAAGGCTGGGGTTTAAATGGTATCTGCTTGTGGTTTCTTGTGCCACTATTCAACCAATGTTTATTAGAGTAAATAGTCGCTCAGCTAAATAGCACTAAAAAGGAAAGTTTTACTGCAAATGTTTAGTATCAAAAAAGAGTTCTTTTAAGAATGCTAATTTTTTTTTGAAAGATGGGCATCACCTTATTCCACAAAGTTTTTGCAATATTTTTGAAGGACAGAGATTTTGAGAAACTTCTTGTGGTAACAACTTTCCCGTACTTGGCTTACATTGTAATTTTACTGGCTGTTTGTTTCTGGCAGCTTTTCCTTTAGCAAAAAAATAAAAAAAACCCAGTTGACCTCTTCTGTTGGTTTGGCAATTACATACATGCTTTGAAGCATAAAGACCATAAGCTGCCCTGACTAATCTGCAACAGCTCAGCTTCTTCCCCTGCCTTATCAACACCATGGCACCAAAATGGCATGTCCTATTAGGGACCTATTCGAGCTTGAAGTAAACAGGACCTTCCAGGACCTAATGGCTTTTGGATGATGTCCCAAAGCTCCTGTTCTCAAATACATAGGTGCTTAGGTGTTTTGGTAAAGAACCATCAGATCTAGCCAGTGACTGAAGAACTGATGCAGAAGTGATACAGTCAAATATTGCTTGACCTACTGTAATCCATACCATAAATCCAGGGGCACATTTTAAGTGCACATGCAAAGAGAAGGTTACAAAAGCTATGATCATTCAGGTTGTGACGGGATGTTATACGCTGCCTAGAGCTCAACTGGGTTAAAGGAATACAGGCCCCATTGGATCTGGGGAAGTACGCGCGTAAGTTGTCGTTCTTAAATAGGCCAGCATGGCCTAGTTCAAGGCAGCCTTAAGTGTTAATGCTGTCTCATTTTTTGATAGAAATCTATGTTGTTATGCTGGCAGATCTAAAAGCGTGCAAACCTCTGGGAAGCGTCAAGGAGAAGGGTCAAGAATTACGCTGCACCCAGTTATAGCCGCTAAAATCAGGAAAAACAGGACTGACTTTCTGACTTAACACCTTTCAATGAGGATGACACTATGACTTGTGATAGGGTGATAAAGAATTCCAGAGTAGTTTTGACCTTCCACAGATCTGGGAATTTAATGGATCCCATCTGTCATGACTTTAACAGCAGTTGTACAGAGATATGACAAACTCGGAAAGACAAGATAGAATCAAGTAGATAAAAATCCACCCTGTAATATTTGTTATATTTGTAAACTTTGAGATGCACTAGGGAAAGAACATTGAATAATTGAATACAATCAAATTAGAAAGGAAAAAAAGTAAACATTGCCACTGCCTAGGAAGACAAAAGAAATAGATGTGAGGTCCTCCCATTTGTGATCCTTATTTCCTGTCCAAAATGGAAATGTTTAGCAGGATACTACATCAAACACAGATGAAGACTAAAATCTCAAAGGCTTAATTGTGCTTAACGCAACATGGGTGCTTAATGATTAGGAAGAAAATCTGGGCCCCTCACTACAAGAAGGACACTGAGGTGTTGGAGTGTGTCCAGAGAAGGGCTACAAAGCCGGTGAGGGGTCTGGAGGACAAACCTTATGAGGAACGACTGAGGGAGCTGGGGTTGTTTAGCCTGGAGAAGAGGAGGCTGAGGGGAGACCTTATCACCCTCTACAGCTACCTGAAAGGAGGTTGTAGAGAGATGGGGGCTGACCTCTTCTCCCTGGTGACAAGTGATAGGACAAGAGGAAACGGGTTCAAGTTATGCCAGGGGAGGTTTAGGTTGAATATTAGGAAATATTTTTTCACTGAAAGGGTTATTAAACATTGGAATAGGCTGCTCAGGGAGGTGGTGGATTCACCATCCCTGGAGGTGTTTAAAAAAAGGGTAGATGTGGTACTTAGGGACATGGTTTAGAAGTGGTTTTTGTCAGGGTAGGTTAATGGTTGGACTTGATGATCTTAAAGGTCCCTTCCAAACTCAGCAATTCTATGATTCTATGATTCTATAAAAGGTACATCAAGACTTTCACAATTTGGAAGTATCAGGTCCTTCAATCAAATCCCACTGTCTGTTGTCTGGCTCGTGACGATAAAATTAGTGTCCTTCAGCTACATGTTTCCAAGAAATAAATTCCCTGTAGCCTAGGGGAAGCACACTGAGCTGTGAGCCAGAAGAATGCGTTCTCTTATCTTTCCTGGCAGCTGTTTATACTTCTGTGCAAAGGTTTATTGAGGATAAGCTGGGGTTAAAAGGATGATCACCATTGCCCCACATTAGTACCAGGTAGTTGTGTCGCATGAGCAAATGCCCAATCTGAACTGAGAATTTAAAGATCTGTTCTCCACTCTGCTGAATGTGAACTCAAACATCCAGTAGTCTCATGCAGTGCCTCATACAGCAAGTGTGTGAAGTGTATGGGGTTTCTAGTCGGACCATTTGGTTAACACTTCTTATGTAGCTAGGAGTTACACGATTATTACGAGACTACAGTAGCCCTTAGTTTGACTGACAGTCATTTGCAATTCTAGCATTTAAATTATGGATATAGAACTTTCTTCAGATTATACATAAAATAGTTCCTATTTATAGACTTTTTTTTTTTACAGCCTTCATTATTTTTCAAGCTAAGGAAATAGTCTAAATAAAATATAGTTAGAAACTGTAAAAAAAAATTATTTGTGGCCCTACACAAGCTATGACAGTAACTTTGGTCATTCTTACAAGAAACATTTCAATTTAGGGAGCAAGGGGGAAAGACTCACCTGGGGAGGGCAGCTAGTAATAGCTGAATGAGACTTTTGGGATTGTTGAATGTACCCAAAGCTTTACCCAAGGTAATTTTAAATAATTACTTAGGCATGGTAATGAGAAACAAGTGTAGATTTTCCCTGCTTTCTTCCATGTTGTGGCTTAAGGTACAGACTGACAGCAGAAACATCACCTGTTTGGGTGCCCAAACAGGGATTTAGTCTCAAGGTGTTTGAAAAGGGAAACATTCACTTCTAGAAAAGGGGGTGAAAAGGGAGCTACAGCACATGGGCGAAGTAGAAATGATGCCAAGTCCCACAGTATTTCCAGAATACCTTAGTTGCCATAAACATATCTTGGCTTAAAACTCCTAAATGCCCTCAGCCCTCTTTTTAAAATTAGTCTGATAAAATAACCAATATCCTGAAAAGATGTGGCAAACTTGATACAACTGGTATTAGACCCATGATACTCGTTTAGTATCATCTATTCATCTTCAGGTTTTGATACTGATGTGGCACATCTGTGACCCTTATTAGAGAAAATAGTTGAGGTTTATTATGCTTTTTTAATAAGGACATAGTCAATGTTATACTTCCTTCTAGGAAAAACTAGCAGGTACGTATTTTTCAAAAGACTGCCTAGAGTTTGTAAATACATATTACAATTGAAAAGTTACAGTATATATATGATATAATAGTTATGAGAGGCACTTCATGTAGCATGTCAATGTCACACAAGGTCTTCTATTATGGTTTCACATTTGTGCATCTTCTATCTTTATGAAAAATATTCCTTACTTGCTTAAGTGTTTTAGAGTGAAACAGAGTAATATGGGATTTTTGTGCACTCTGTAAGTCAAAAACCGAAATCTCTTTCTTTATTAAGACCTGCAATTTGAAAAAAACCCCACCACACTATGTCATCCAGCCACCTCCAACAAAAATTAATATCACGTGTGGGAGTATATTAAGGTGTATTATACAGAGTGCATACTACAATTTAGGCAGAATGAATAACATGGCTTAGATTATTTGTGAAACTTTTTAAACTCTAAACTTTTGAATACATCACGTAATAAACCTCTATGTTCACTTCAAAAAGAACAAATAGTGCATACTTAGGAAGTGCAATTTGGCATCTCTAAAAGTTCAGCAGTTTATTCATGGCAATGAAAGTTCTTTGGCATGATAATGATTCCTACTATTGAGGCTTAGTGAACAGGGTTTTGCTTTTTCGTCCCACAGTACAAAGTGCTGATTAACTTGAAATAAAAAGCACGGAGATTTAATCCACTGAAAGTAACAGCGTGAATGTTCTTAATCCATTCATTCTGTTCAGTAATTTTATGAGCAGCTCTTTGTACAGCAGTGCATCTTGCAGGAGCTGTAAGCCATTTTTACACTTCATTTACGTAACAGAGGAGATGCGATTTGAGGATATGACAATTAAGGGAATCTCTCTATATGCAAGTAGAATTCTAATGAGGGTATGCAGTTGCTGCATCATTTAATGTCTTAGAGTATATGGTATCAAAGCCACGCCATGGATCTCCTCAACCAGGAATAATAAAAACTTGATAGCTCCCATTTGAATGGCACCATTTTAGGAAAACAGACTGCTGAAGACTAGGGAAAACTTTTCAAGCACGTCAGGGCAGGAATGGAGCTTGGAGCAATAGATTCTCATCAGAAGAAAAACACACCACTAAGTTATTATTATACAGCATTCCTCTAGAAACTAATCTACAATACTACAAAAACTATTTTTTCCCTGGAAGAACCATATTCATTTCCCTTTGAATATATACTCCTAACCACTAATGACCTCCCCCAAATCAGATAATGGCTTGATTTAGTAAAGAGTATATAAATGATACGTACTAAGGATGTGAATGAGTCAGAAGTACTTGTACAGTTCTAAATGAATAGCAATTTAGCAGGTATTTTCAAAATAAAGTTTTGAACTAGTTTGCTTTCATTATAGTCATAATTTACAGCAGATTAGTCCACAGCGTGGACAGACGCACTGATGTCAGCTTGACTAGTTGCCAATGCCAATAATGGAGTATCCTGCTCCAACCTGACAATCAGCTGCCCATTTATACTTTACTTAGTAAAAGTTCATCTCCAGAAATACTTTTGTGTGGTCAGTTATAAAGGAGAGACATAAGGTAATACCTTTTAACGAAAATTTCCAATAGGTCAAAAATTTGAGACGTCCATGATACACCTCCCTGAAATGCAGTGTCAGCTCTGCAGCTGACACTGAGCAGTGTCAAAATACAAGATTGCCAACTACAGCCAAATATTAGGCCAGCAAAACATCTGTTATGTATAGTTACTATACCCTGGGCAGAGTATCATTAGCTTACAATAGCTAAACACTTCAGGCAAGGAGTACTAAAATGTACAGTCATAAAAATGCTGGGGTGTTTCAGCTTTTGTGAAGCAGGTTTTCCAACGACTGCTTTGTAGCATGTCAAAAATACAGAGGCACACAGACTAAAGTCTGCACCCCTGACTTGAATGATGTATGGAATTCTTTTATGTATGGAGTTGCAGCTTCCAATCACAATTGATAAACTTTAAAAAAACCCCAAACCTCTTTTTTCTTTTTTTTTTTTTTAGGTAGAAAGACAGAATCATAGAAACATAGGATAAAGTAATTTGTAAGGGATCTCTGAAGGCCATCTGGTCCAAATTCCTGCTAAAGGCAGGGCTAGCTTCAAAGTTAGATGAGGTTGCACAGAGGAGTTTCCAGCTGCGTTCTGAAAATCTCTGAGGGTGGAGATTCCACAGCTTCTCTGAACACTTGCTCCACTGTCAAACCACTCTCAGTAAGACCCATTTTTTCTTATAACTCATCCTAATTTCTATTGGTGCAATCTGCAACTGTTCATTTGCAGAGACAAAGAGTCTGTTCCTGTCTGTAATCTGCGTTTGGGAGTACAGATTGGAGTTATATTCCCCATCCCCATCTCTTCTCCTCTTCAGGCTAAACAAGCTCAGCTCCTTTAGCCTCTTCTGTCCTTCTCTGGAATCTCTCAAGTTTGTCAATGCTTTTATTGTACTGAGAGTCCCAAACCTACAGCCAGTACTCTAGATGGAATTGCATCATTCCTTTGTTGAAAAAGAAGAATAATCCCTTTCCTTGAGCTGTTGGCTCCACTCTAGCTAATGTAGACGATTGTTAGGCAGAGCTACTAATGTAGTATTACCTTTCATTACCACAAAGTCACACTGCTGAACCACAGTCAATTTGCTGTCTACCAGGAATCCCACCTCATTTTCTGCAGAGCTGCTCCTATCCAATCAGTCCTCAGACTGTGCTGCTCCAGTGAGTTATTCCACCTTGGAAGCAAGTCTTTCCATTTGTTTCTGTTGAACTTGAATGAGATTTGTCAATCTATTTCTCCAATTTGTTGAGGTCCCTCTGTATGGCAGCCCTTTCCTCCATCAGCCACTATTCTCCCCAACATAGCATTCATGCCATCCAGTCACTCCTGTTGTTGCTGATTATTTTTTTTACCTTATGCTTGATGCCTTCTTCTGTCTTCCTGATCTGTATTTGTAGCTTCTGACACCAGTCCTCTTCATGATGAGTTCATATTTCCCCACTCTATCTAATGTCTCCTTTCCTATATACCTTGTCCACAACTACAAAAAACAGTGCTGCCATAAAACCTACTATTCCCATTTATCTCACCTGAATTGGTTTCTGATAGTTACCTTACTGATAACACATCACAGCTTTTGAGTGGGTATTGGCACCTGAAAACTGGGAGGAAGTGAGGATGGTGGGTCAATCCAAACACATAGCAGCAAAGACAGCACCCTGAGGAGACACTAGTAGCTTTTCCCAACAGGAAGTACTCTTCCAGACTTTGAGAAAAAGTGATAATTGGTTATCATTCATGAAACTAATTCTGGTAAAACTTGGTATAGAAGATTATCCAAGTGCATTTTGTTTCAGGTGCAATATTGCCAGCACCAAGACATATTCCAGCTAAGAGCAGCACTAAAAATAAATTCTTTGAATATAATTTATAGAACATATGTTTTTCCTCTCTAGTTGTAGAAAAATCTATATTTTCAGTAGTTTATGAAGCTTCTGGTTGTTGTTGTTTCAAACGATGTGTTTGTATGAAACCAGACTCACTGTTGAAACACAGTAATGTAAAAGCTTTCTTCTAGAGAAAGGTTATACGAGACAGAGAGGCTTTATCATGATAGAGAAAAGGAGGTCAATTTGACTTTAAATTAGAAAAAAATCACTTTAAATTAACAATGCACCCAAAAAGGAAATAAGAATAGCATAAAAATAGACTAAGATGGTTTAAAAACAAAACAAGACAAAACCCCAAATCTGAAACTCCAGGTATTTTTGTGAAAAGGACAATGGAGATATATTTTTTCCTTTTTAAGTTGTTCCATGTAAGCTTCTACTTTCATGCAAAATTAATTTTCCCTCATCAAAAATCAGAGATTCAAAAGTTAAATTTGAACTTTTGAAGTCTTATCTCTTGTGCATATGAATTTTTTATGTACCTTTTAATTACATAATGATATACTACCCTTTGACTCAGGTCCCTCTTTATTAAGGGAGTGTTATTTTTAAACCAGTTCAATATTTTGAGCTGTCTCAAGATTATAATTACCATAGAAGAAAGCCTTTTCCCTAAAAGGAACATAATAAAACAGCAATTCAAAGAAGAATCCAAGAAGAGCTAGAACTTGGCAGAATGGCTGATGTGCACCTGCAGGAGAAATTCTGCTGATATTTTTCTCTCACAGTCATGCGATTTTAAAAGATATTTATTGACAAAATGTCATATACAAGACTGAACTACACTTCAAAGATCATTTGTAAGGAGATCCCAAATGAAACTGTGTTGGAGAAACTGCTAAATTTTGAACAGTAGAAATATGGGTAGAAGATATTCTTAGTTCTCCTAGCTTCAGGCTGATGGATTTGCACTAATTGCATCACTTTGTTTTCTTCCATTATGACTCTTTCATAAAATCTAGATGTATTTTATAGAAACCGATCTTCCTGAGTTTATATCATATATTCACTCTTGATAGAAAGAAAGATGCTTCAAAGCACATAAATTCTATAAAAAGACAGCTTGCCTTTTGGGTGATTCTTCAAATGGATAGACTTCAACATAGAAACTATTTAATCTATTGCTACATTGAAATTTTGATTGATATTGAAAACTCTCCATTTCATTTGTGATATTCTAAGTTAATGGCGGTTTCTGAAACTGCCATCAATTACTGATGTGGACGTGACAAATAGTGATATGAAGTTCACCCTTTTTTTAACTCAGCTCATTCAAAAGCTTTTTTCATTAAATTTGCAAATATTAGGATTAAGGGGTGTGTATATGCTGTCTGAACCCACCTGCGAACTTCAGATACTGAAACAGGCTGGTATTTCACAACAGTAGAAGAGAGATCTTGCAAAGAATGTCAGAGAAAGGAACAGCATAAGAAGAGACTGTAATTTGTCTTTCCCTCAAGAATTAACAGTAAATGTCATCCTTGCCTTGGAAGTATGAGGAATAAATAAAAACGTCTTCACTTGAACAAGGCAATTACTATAATTGAAAGGTATATGGAGAATATATGTTTTGTTCAGCAAGCACTGAGAGCCAAAACATTTGACAGAAGTAATTTTCTTTCAGTATCTGGGCCTTAATTCTTAGAAATCTGCACTTGGTCAATCTCTGCACAAAGACACCACAGGTTCTAATCGGCTCGTGCAGGAATCCCCTTGAGTTACAGTTTCCCACAAAACGGTCCTTTACTTCCAAATCAAAACCTTCGTAATCCTCAGAGGTCATGGAAACATAAAACAAAGCCAAAAGCTCAACTTCATGGGACTCCTGTTCTCTCCTAGGGGCTAATTAGCTATTTTATTTAAATCCCAAAGTAGGAAGGTTGCTAATCCTTGACTTCAAAGTTCTCCAGTTCTAAAATGTAATTAAAGAGAGCGACTCTTTCTTCCAATCTGGGAAGAGTTGACTCAACATTTCTGTTTCCTTTCTTTTCCTGTTTCCAAAAGAGTTTTGATTTGCAGGAATCCCTCCCTCCCATTCAGCTCCTTCAAGAGCGCTTGGGGAGGCAGGGCTACTCTGAATGCTAGCTTTTAGTTTTTACACTTTATATCAAAATATAAAAATGTCTTTACTTGAACAAGGCAACTGTTGTATGTAGATTTTAGGTACTTGTGCAAAACAACTGTTCAAAGTGGAACTACAACAAGAGCATGGAAGGATACGGCACTGTCAATGGTGGAAGGAGAACATGCAAGCACATACAGCTAGAATTTTCATTAGAGTGCTATTAGAAGTGCCCTATGCAACGATTTCCTAGATACTCACTAGGAGGGACCAAGACCTATATAGTCCAACTTAACTTCATAGGTAGTATCATCATGATAAAATCTCTTGACACAATTGAAAACAAAAATTTATTAAAATATTACCAAGAAAACACATTATTTTCCCAAAATACAGCTTTAGTGAATTTCAACACTAAGTAGAAGCACAATACTTTTTTGTATGGCTTCTTTATTAGAGATCCCATTATATTTTGTCAAGTAAGAAGTAAATCAGTATTAGATTTTTTAAATTACAACAAATTATAGCAAGTCGGCTTTCTAGTTACCATGGTTACAGGTCCCAACAGACCATTCTTTAAGAATTTTCTTCCCCGCCCAGGATAGCAACAGTCTTTTAAAAATGTTATCTAGACTACAGCAAAAGACGATTTATAGTACATTTATGATGATATGCAAATTAGCAGAGCTTTTGTTAATGAGACTGCCACTTAGGCACAAGCACTGGCATCCTTATACTGAGAACGACAGCTGCTGGAAATTATAGGTCTTAATTCTAAATAAACCATGAATACTCTAAAAATAAACTCCACAGCATTTTAGTTTGACAAATATGAAAAATATTTACTGTAACTATCTGACTAACCTGTGAATAAGAATCCAAGACAATGGCTTTTTTCTCATGCTGTCATTTCTGAGTACAGTGTTCATTCCTGTCAGGTGCCTCTGTTCTATTTTGCGCTAATCTCTATAGTTCTTCTGTAATCATTTTCACCTAATTAGTAAGCACCTTTACTCACAGCTGTGTACTAAGCAGTTTGACCTATGTGCGACATCAGGTTGCTCTGTACATTTTGCTTATCTTCTGGAGCTCTCATATTGGCTTAAAGTAAAGGAATTTAAGACAATTTGCAAACAACCACCCCACCTCAATTTAAAGGGAAGGTTGCTCATATGTATTTCTTTTCAAGATAACCACACGGGATAATGCAACAAATGGATCTCCAACCAATTTCATTCAACAGGCATGAAACTTCACCTACAATACACAAATATACTCATTGGGGGTCAGTTGTCAGTTCCCCCAAATTTTCTTTTCAGTTGTAATCATCAGACATACACTGAAGGGACACAATTTTCAGACTTCTAGAAACAATGGTTCGGAATGACTACAATAATAAAGATTAATACCTATGCAAAAACTGATGTTTGCTGCCCTTTTTCAATAAAATAATGGAAGTCTGCTGCCAATTTTATCACATGCAACTTTATTGATGCCAAAGAAACTGTGCTGGTTTAAGCTTCAGTGTGGGCTTTGTCTGGCCCACACTGAAAGCAAAGAGTATCTAAATACCCTTAAAAACCTGGTCCTTTGGGTTTTTTTTTTACTTCACTGGTATTACTAGTGGAGTCACATGTTTGATTTCCTAGTACGCTATTCTTGCCTCTGTGTAAGAAAATAAGAAACAAAAACTTTCCCAACAGTTATCTGGAATGCATTAATGTGGAGGAACATACATGAAAGTTTATGCGGGATTTACAAGATTTGCTGTGTGTGTTTCATTACATGAAGGCTGTTTCATATATACAGATAATTTAAAAATTATGTAAAATATTTCCCTGCATTAAAGTATCCCCTAACTATTGCGTTTTCTATTTTCCTTAATATCAACATTATTTTCTTTTTCCCTTAGTGTCCTACACTAAAACTGTTTATCATGTCATACAGCTACTATAAATTCCTGGTTATTTTTCTAAGCCAGTCCTTTCACTAATAATAGATTATACTAACCTAATCTTAACCTGCCAACATGTTTATTTTGTTGCTAATACAGGACATTATACAAAACTTTGGTGAAGTTAGAAAAGCAAATTAAATATTCAGTTAAATATTCAGCAATCCATCAAGGTATTACACCATCTGCTAAGAACTCAAGAGGTTCTTATCATTGACAAAGAAGGGAGAGAGTGTGGGCAGCAGCTGTAATCCCGTTCAGGTAGATGCATTTCCAGGTGTGGGAGAGAAGTCATCATTCCATGCTTATTTAATAAACCAGATCTGCCTATCTAAATTGCTGTTTAAATACCTGAGATTCACCTAGGTCCACACCAATACACTCTGCTTTCTAACTCAGGGTCAATGTGTTTTCCACCTTCCCCCTTTCAGCTAGACTGTGGGTAGCCAGTCACGAGCCAGAAGGCCACAAGGAGCATGAGGAAACATAGTTGTAGCAAAGTGTTTGGCACTGGGCTGGCTCCTGGCTGCTGCTGTGGTGCTATTTCTTTGTCTGAAGCAGTCCTAAGTAGAATATGTTTCTGTTCGTGGGACTGACCTGGAACCCCAGTAATGCCTGTTCTAAGTTCCCCAGACACAAAGAGAGCCTTGCCCCCCTCCAACGAGCTATCCATCATGACTTCCGTGCTTCTAACTCACAGTGGCCTAAGTCGAACGTGGAGGGAGGAGCATGTGCTCACTCAGAAGAGGGACTAGGACATGAGATGGTGAGTTTGATCTTTCCTGAAACGAATAGAGCCAAGAGCCCAGGTTGCCATTCCTTGCATGTGGAGCTTCTCTCTGCCAGACAGTGAAGGAGAAGTAGCAGCAGCAAAGTAGTAAGTGTGGGTACAACCCATGCTTAGGTACACATCCACAATAGAAAGTTATACAAACTAAAGGTCAAGGAGACATGCACCAAACACTGACTATTGTCTCTCTATACTTGTAGTGGTGAGCTAGATATCTGACATAAAAAGGACTGGACTGCCTCTTCTTGCTACCTGAACAGCGTGTCTTCAGGAGCGGCAGCCTTTCTTCATTCAACTCATAGGGCTCTTATGTGGTAATTTTTCTCCTTTCTTCTCTTGGCTGTTTCTCAGGAGTTAGACGATATTTATACGACATGTAACCTGCACCTGCAACACTCTGTGATTGCCATTTTATAGTTTAGCTATCTAGAAATCATGTAATATTTATAAACTTTAGTCAAAGATAATAGTGAAGTGATCATGCTTCCACTGTAAATATTGCTGGAGATTTTTGATTACTAATTACCATTAACTGTTATGACCATTCTATCACTCTTTTTTTTTTTTTTTTTTTTTTTTTTTGAGGAGAGCAAGTACTTTAAAAGGTAATGAATAATAAAAACAGCAGAGTTAAGCCAAAATTCTCCAAGGCTCTATCCAGACTAAGATGCAACTGTACGGTTTGGTCCTGGCCCCCTTGTTGTAGGAACTGTGGATCTACATAGATTACATTGAGGCTCGTTTATGGCTCATGAACCCAAGTCTTCTGTCTTTGGAAATCCATGATTTATACTCATGTTGATCCCACCTTGTTCAGAAGTCAAGATACAGGAAGGACACATATATAGACCCTTTGGCTGGGACACAGAGCTTTACTAACCTCTTATACCAGCTGTACAAAGCCAGGGAGGGTAAAACAGAGGAATAGCTCAGGCATAAATACCAATAAAAGAAGCACTAAAATCCATTGTAAACAATAATGAATGTGATATTTAATAGTGACAGCAGAGGGAGAGAGTCCTTAGGAAGACTGTATGCCTCTCCCTAATACTGCAGGCAGGGTTAGTGAGTAATTTTCCTACTGCCAAAAATTCTCCCCATACTGCTACACAAATAAAAATAACTAGCATCTTGGGCCAAAAGACATTTATCCTCTCCCTGTTAAGTCCACAATATTACACATTTACTAAAGACTCTTTTTAAGCATTCATTGAAAACCATGCACAAATTCTGTGGAATAAAACCCACCAGGCTGGAAAGAGTTTCCTGGCAATACATTTCTGTTGTCAGTGGATATCTTCCCTGACATGAGCAGAGCTTCATGTGGTATAACTGCTCTGTAAGGTGCTGTGAGCTTCTGAACGGGTGGCCCAGGCATTACACTGTCAATAACTGAATTACATTCATGGGCTAAAAAGACTTGGTTTGTCCCTCATGAAAAAAAAGAGAAATGAAAGTATATACACTTCTTTGCTTGATGGATCCATACTCCTTGGAAGAAAAAAACCCCACAGTTACTAGGAATTATCACTACAATCTGCATCTTCACAGGATTAAAATATTATCCTTTCTAATACTTTGTGATGTTCAAAACAGAATAATTATTTATATTTCCCACAAGTAGAAACGTATTGTATTATTTTGTTTTCAATTACTTAGTCTTATCAGCTGGCTGGGATAGAAGCAGTGGGAAATACAGTTATATGTACTGAGAGTCATAATACAGAGAACTGCAGCACTGCCAAATTACTGCCACCAACAATAGATAGCTAATTTCCTTTAACTGCTGTGATTCCTATTAAAAGTTATTATAATAGCTCACTTCTTAAAATCTAAAGCTTGCTTCACAGTACACTTCCCATATCAGTTATCTTAGTGCGACACTTGAAAAGCATGAGATCAGCAGCTTCAATTATTTATTAAAAACAGGTGTTCACACCCAAATGTGTTGTTAGACCCAGTAAGGAAAATGAGACTGGCTGGGAAAACTGTATTACATTCGTGTGATTTTCAGCTAAGGCTGTTGTAATAAAATAAAACAGAATTATCACAACTGATCATAAAACATTCATTTTCTAACAAATCCCTAACTTATTTTCATTGTTGCATATAAATGTATGCATTTTAAGAGAAGAGACAGGCAAAAGTTATTGCAAGTGTTGAAAACATTAAATAAGATGTTGGAAGAATAGCAGAAAATTGATTATATAGAATAAAACTAATGGACCTTGGCAGTACTGTCTGCTTAAGCTCTTCCTTTCTGCTTCACTTTTTCATTGTCCATTCAGTTTAGGGCTACTAGTAAAAAAACCTGTAAGTCTAGTAATGTTATAGGGCCCAAACTCTTGATAAACAATGAAAAAGTGTCTTTGGCACCTAATAGTCTTCCATGAGCTGCTTTCCTTTTGTTCCAGCGGCATCCACCCTGCTTCTGTATCCATCTTTTGGTCTGAGCAGCAAAATCATTTGCTTCCTAGTTGTATTGGAGGTGACTATTGTCTCATGACAAGGCTATCTGCAATGCTGGTTAATTAGTAAGCACATGGTAGCAGGGCCGTCCATCTTGCCCTTTACCACACAAACCAGGCATTTACATGCAGCACACGCTGCAGACTTAATATTAGGACAAGTCTTGCAGTGGTAATCAAGTTCTTACACTTGATTATATTTTTCTTTAATGGTAATAATTTATTTCTGAAGTTCCACCTATCTGTCCATTAAGTGATGAAGTGTCAGGGCACGGAGGGGAGTAATCTATTATGTTGTCTATGCATAATTTAACTCTTAATTCAGAAGGGGGGCGAATATATCTACTATTAAATAAAGCCAATTATTCTCATGTGCATTAGTGTTTTCTTTACGTCCTCTACAATCTATGCTTTTAGGTATGTGTAATAGAAAACTAGCAGCTTCCCAATTTATTCTCCTTACACAGCAAAATTTGTGACTGAGAAGTCTACAACATCAGCCTTTGCACAGAGGAGTCCTAGAACACAGAAAGTGTGAAAACACTGCAAGAAGCTATAAAAAAGCAGAGGTCTCAGTCTCTAGTCTAAAATGATTCTAGGACATGAGTCACCACACTTGCTATTGCTTTTACGTAAACTCTCTGCAAATCCTGGCATTGTATATGTCAATCAAAATCCTGTTTGTTGGTCAATAAACGGTAATAAAAACATCCAAGACACTGCTTAAAAAAATATTCAAATACTGTGCTATTCCTGCTGGGAAAGTGAGCTTCATAAATTTACTTACAGGATTAATATGGTGAAGACTGCAGACTAAATAGTATACAAGGGATCCTACACATGTTTGTGAATGTACTGAATACAGATTATTTTCCTTTTCTCCATTATAGAAATAAATATTACGACATTTTATCAAATAAGTTTCAGATATTTCAGATATATATTTAAAGGTAGACTTCTAAGAAATAGGTTTAATTTTAAAATGTCTCAAGACAGAAGGTTTACGCTATCTCCTTGTCTTTCCCTGACATCTCCCAAATAACTTGAGCCAGTGGGCCAATTTCAGGTAGATTGGGCAAAGGGGTAGAAGGCTCAAAGAAAATTTGATTTCCTAAAAGCTGTGATAAAACTGGGGACTAGGAAAAGGGGAGGTAAACAGATAACGGTGGGCACAGCTACATCCTGAGACACAATTTCCTGTGAGGGAAGCTAGGCAGAATAACAGCTACACACCCCATCTGAAGGCAGCTGGGCCAGGCACTCTGCACATGTCTAGCTGCAGACTAATGACAAAATGCTTTATCTGCAGGGGTGTCATAGACAGACCCAGGAAGGAACAGATGTTATTGCTATGGAAGACAGATCTGAGAGATTAAAGGACAAAAGTCTGTAGGAAACCAGGCACTCTCATTAGCTCTACAGCTGACAGAACAACTAGTACTATACTTACAAATACTCACTAGCCTGCTTAAGACATACTGCCTTCCTAGGTGGCTGAGTAGAAACCTTTCAATGGCCTGTTGCATAGGTGATGTGGATATATTGACGGATAACCTTGATTAACAAGACACCATTTCTTGTTGTGTGGCTAGCAGAGAAGAAGGGCAAATGGTATTCCCATGAACTGAGGGGTGCTCCTACAGTTCTCATTTAAACACCACACTGGGCAAAAGAAAGACTGAGGGAGGCACCAGGGGCTATGTTGTCCCTTGCAAGATTTACTGAACAAAAATACCCATATTCCTGTTACCTATAACTATAGGACTCCACCATGCAGATCTTACTAAAGGAATGTCCCACAGATGACTGGTCACTAAATTTCTTTTCTCTTCAAGGCACAGACATGAAGACCTCCAGCTCTTACAGTTTCATAAAATACTGAGGCCTGGCTTCATTGAAGACTGTCTGACAAGGATAAATCCTGCTTCCCATTTATATGTACTGAGAGTCACACTACAGAGAACTGCTCTGCTCGCAAATCACTGCAACCAACAACAGACAGCTAATTTCCTTTAGCATATCATAAGAATATGCCTGCCACAGGACAGGCAGGCAGCCCCTTTCAAGAAATTCTTCTTGCCCCTAAGAGAGAAAGAATACTTGCATAATGATAGGTAAATTAAACTTTTTATCTTTGAATTGAAGATACTTAGAATTGCTTTCTTGGTGACCACAAGCCCAATTACGTTTGCTTATGTTTATATTTGCAAGGCTTTCCTAGGCACCAAGATTTCCTTTTACAAAGGATAGCAAAGTTAATAGCATTACTAGGCAGACAGAAACTGAAATACCATAGCACCTAAGTGCTCAACAGCAATAGAATCAGTGAAAGTATGTGAACTATGGACATATGTTCCCTTTCCAGTATAATTCTGATATAAGTTGTTGAAAAAGACATGTATGTAATTGTGTGTGTGTATATATATATATATTTATATGGTACTTTTCAATACACCTGCTTTAGGAAATATTGAATTGATTGGTATACAATATTACTGTATTTAACAATGTCCTGACATCCTAACAGCTGATGTCCTCTCCTGTTCTTGGTGGGGAATTTTAGTTTTTCAATGTACAGCTGTACTACATTAGTATCATGAAAGACAATTCCCAGCTTGCAGAAAAGGTTCTAGATCTTCTGACAGATACCCTGCGCAAGAACTAAAGCATTTTTCACTCAAACCTTTCCATGACAAGATTGTAGTCCCTTGCAGACTCTGGACTGAATTGACTGCTGACATTGAAGAATAAGTTTTGTTGATTGTGATAAGAAAAGTGCCTTATTTTATATGAGGCCTTAATTTGTTTCTTCATCACTTGCTAAAAAATTTCCAGAAGTTTCCTAGCATTGGGGAAGATTGGCCAGATTTTATAATTAGAGTTGCATGAAAAAGACCGAGGCAAGCATTGGTTGGAATTTTCTTAATCTTACATTAATTATTGTCCACTTAAGAGACAAGCAGTAGTTGCCAGTTTAATCGTTTTATGAGACTCCATTTATCATTCATGCTAAAATGGCCCTGGGTAGGTTCTTTTTATCCATTATAAATCAAAATAAATAATGAATAATGATAAGTAATTGCAACTAATGAATCAGACATGGCATTCCTTATTCCCACTACATCAGCTCTACACATGTGCGCTGCTTAGAAGACGCACAACCATCTTCACAGATAGCAAAAAATAGCAAAGAGGGTGACGTTGCTATTCCAAAAAGCTTTTACAGCAATTCGGCACAAGAGAATCATTTGGAACTAATGTGGATGCTTTAACAACAAAGAAAGAGAGCGGTGCTTATTTTCTTGTTGCAGAGCCGGGAGGTGGACTTGCATCGTGAGTGAAACATTTTTTGCATCGTTATTAGTAGTGTGTGGGCTACACACGAGAAATAGTACTCAAGCCTACACTGCTTCAATTTTTCCATACCATTTACAAAATCCCTTAGTTCTATAAAAATAGATTTTTTGGATCCTTGCCAGATTTTCTTAAATACATTTCATGCTTACAAAAGTAGTCCTGTAATAAATTTACACTTTTTCGATTGACAGTTTTGGCTAATACATATGCCATATGGTGGTGAATTAAAGATTTAAAACTATGAAGCACTCCTATTGTTGAGGGCAGCATAAGAGTTCTCCTGACAGACAGACAAGAAGAAAAAAATAAATAGTTGGTATACAAGTGCTTTTCATTGCTTTATACAGCTTCTAGGTCACCCAAAATCCAGTATGTACATAAAGCTTAAGCTAAAGGAGCAAATGGAAATTTGAGAACTGTTACACTCATCTTCCCTAATGTGTACCATCCAAAGATATTTGATACAGCAGGAATCTAGACAATATACGTAGCAATTATGCATGCAATGTAAATTTGAGCCACCATCACACACAATGTTTGACAGATTAATACTCTATTTTATAATAAATTTGGAAAATAAGAAAAGACCTCACTGTTAGCCAAGCTAGGCCAAAAAATTGCTAGAATTAAAAAAAAAAAAAACCCACCAACATTCAGAAAAGGTGCTTCAGGTCAAGAAAATATTCCATTTGGTTTAATCTGAAACTCACTTTTTTGTTAAATGCTTGAGAAATTAAGACTAACTTCAGAAAAAAAGTATTTTTAGATGAGAAGTGGGTATACTTTGTTCTAGAGATCTGGAAAGGGGTTTTATTTTGATTTCACTTTTACAAATCCTTTTAGTCAAAACAATCAGATAAATTAAATACAAATTGTTTACCTCAATCAGAGAGTCGTGCCTCAATGGAAAGTGCTATGCCAGAAAACTACTTCTCCTATAATGTGGAAAATAGCTCTATGAAGGTATTCATGCTCATCTTGTAGGAATAGCTGAATGATAAGAAAGTCTCTGTTATAGCCTGAGTCATAATGGAGTAAAAATATGAGGGAAAAACCAAAATACACTAATTTGGTCTTTTTAAGTAACACAGAAAAATAAATGACATTTGATTTGAAAGAAAATAGAAATAACAAAAATTTGAACTGCACTTGAACAACAACAAAAAAAAAGGTATGCAGATTTTTTCCTACATTTCACACATGGTTTATCAGAGACTGTTTTCACGACAGAGAGGTCTCCAGCAAGGCACTAAAGTCTTGCTTTAACAAAGCCAATTGCCTCCATCAAATATCTACTGGCTTTGCAAGGACCACTTTCTCAGGGCACTGTGTTGACCATATCATCGCAATGCAGCCCATTGAAGCATAAACTTTAATTGACTTGTCTTCACACAAATTTCACAACATTATACAGACTATTAATTTCCTATATTTTTTTTCATTTGTCACAGTTTCTGTCCCTGACCAAATTATGACACTTGCATTGCTAGTAGCTGTATTTTGAAATATACAAAGTCTTCAAAGTTGCCTCGAATGCCTAATAGGAGTTCCCTGTAAGCATCCACAGAGACTCCTCTTTAACCTCCTTTAAATTCCTCCTTGAAGCTTTCCACTGCCTGACAGTGATTAAGTTGCTGGTACGCTGCTAACGCTGCCTCTTCAGCTGAGCAGCTCCGTCTCCTTGTTTCAACCCACTTCCCCATCTGTCTGTTGCAACCTGCCATCTCTTGTCTTACGACCTCTTTGAGCAAGGGCAATATTTTCATGCCATGTTTATAGACTACCTAGTACAATAGCATGCTCATGCATGACCGAGAACGTAAGTTTTGATCAAATACTGACAAAACATACATAAAACCATACATAAGTGAGAGTGTTTTGCTGTTTTGAGTTTAGCTTCTGTTCCTTAATTAGAGGAAAATGTTCAGCACCCCAAAGGAAATGAACGCAAGTCTGCCTGTAAAATATCACTGGCCTTGGGAGTGGGGGCTTGGCATAAACCTGTGGTTAAACTGTGTATAAACCTACGTAGAAGAATTTTTTTTTTCAGGTAGGGCTTACACTACTTACTATCAGTAGGCCCACAAAACCTGCAGAGGACTTAATCGTTATAGCTCCAGCCCTATTAACGCTCTTTCCTTTCCTTGCGCCATGCTAACCAGGACCTGCGAGAGTCCTCTAGCAGGGAACTGAATGTGTTTGAAGAACCTAATGAGGTTCAACAAAAGCAAGTGTAAGGTCCTGCACCTGGGAAGGAAGAATGCCAAACACCAGTATAGGTTAGGGGCGGACATGCTGGGAAGCAGCTCTGAGGAGAAGGACCTGGGGGTCCTGGTAGACAGCAAATTATCCATGAGCCAGCAGTGTGCCCTTGTCGCCAAGAAGGCCAATGGCATCCTGGGCTGCATAGGGAAGACTGTGGCCAGTAGGTCGAGGGAGGTCATTCTCCCCCTCTACTCTGCACTGGTGAGGCCACAACTGGAGTATTGTGTCCAGTTTTGGGCTCCCCAGTTCAAGAGGGACAGGGAACTACTGGAGCGAGTCCAGCGAAGGGCAACCAAGATGATTATGGGGCTGGAGCATCTCCCTTATGAGGAAAGGCTGAAAGAGCTGGGACTCTTTAGCCTGGAGAAGAGAAGGTTGAGGGGGGACCTGATTAATGTTTACAAGTATCTAAAGGGTGGGTTTAAGGAGGACGGAGCCAGGCTCTTTTCAATGGTTCCCAGTGACAGGACAAGGGGCAACGGGCACAAGTTAGAACATAGGAAGTTCCGTTCAAATACACGGAAAAACTTCTTTACGGTGAGGGTGACAGAGCACTGGAACAGGCTGCCCAGAGAGGTTGTGGAGTCCCCTTCTCTGGAGATTTTCAAGACCCGCCTGGATGCAGCCCTCAGGCAATCCTGCTCTAGCAGGGGAGTTGGACTAGATGATCTCTAGAGGTCCCTTCCAACTCTGAAGATTCCGTGATTCCGTGTTCTCTCCATTGCTCCTGTGGTGAGGATATTCCTTAGTATGGGGGGAAACAGTACCAGGCCATCCTGTATCTCACAAAGCCATTGAGTAACGCTGAATATGCATGAGGATCTGTCCTTTAATATCCAAAAAGAAACAAAATATTTGTCAATCCCGCTTTATCAAAAGAAGTGATTTAGAAGGGAACGTGTAAATCCCTTTGTCACAGGTGGCAAAGACAGGGAGGCTGCAAATGTCCCAGCCTTTACTCTCATAACTCAGCATTAATAAGCACAACTGACAGAATCAAAAGAAGATGCTCAAAATAGTTCATTTATACTGGATAGAAAACTAGACAGAAGCACCGAGTCTTTTTTGCTGTCCCAGGATGAAGAAATATTTTGCAACAGGAATGCAATCATTGAAGCATAACAAACAAAAGGCATGCATCTGAAAAGACATCTGTATTTGCAGGACTGAAGCCAGCATTTCCAACTCATGGATTATATATATGAATTACTAATCATTATATTTACAGAGATTTAGCTGAGCATATTTTCTTTTTCGGCCCGTAATGGGAAACAGCAGAGGTGCTTTCGTAAACCAGACGTGAACTATTAAACCAGGGAACTCCACACGCAACATTTTTTTGCAATGCAAACCAGAGGAGTCGAGAGGATTTTAACTAATTAAAAACCATCCTGACTATGTAAGAAAGCCTGAGGAGAAGCAGGACTAGGAAACTGATTTAAGGCAGGGAGCATATTTAGGGATGACTGAGAATGCTGAATACTAGAACAGGGTATATCCTTGTCTGTATGGAAGAAGGTGACCAGGGAATTCTAGGTCCATAACTAAACAGTAATAGAGACATTCCTACCTATACACAGGGCAAAGGATACATTTCAACTTCTGTAATCTCTAACTTAGTAATTATAGTCTAATAAGGGGCTAGGAGCTGAAGGATATTTGAAGAATCCACAAAAGCTAATGGAGATGATAGATATTTCAGGGAGGGATTTCAAGAATGTCTCCTGTTTAGAGGCACTCACCTGTAAAACTACTTTATGCCAAAGATTATGATGACCTCTGTAGAGCATTAAGAGGAGAAGGTGTCATTTTCTTATTCCCCAACGACCTTTCCGATAATTTCCCTGAGATTTTCTTCAGGCCCACATTAAATAAGGCATAACTAGACACAGTTATACTATACCCAGACCAAGGTCTGCCTGTCTTGTTATCCCTGTTTGGACAGTGGCCTGTGGCTGATGCTGAGAGAACAGTCTAAGAACAGGAGCAGTGTGAAGTGACCCTTCCTCTCATATACCTTTCCAGAACACTATAGGTCAGGTCCATTAGTGATTCTATTTTTTTTTTTTGTTGTTTTCAACATGATAAATTGCAATTGCTTTTTGAAACCAAAAATAAAAAAAATCCGCTAACAAAAAAAGCCCTGTTACGGTCTGCTCTGGATTATCACTTAACCAAAGGAAGACTTTATGTAACAAACAATTTTTTGGTGTACTATAAAAAAATATGTAAAAAGCGGTAATTTTCCACACCTAACAGATAAAGCAGTTATTGATCAGAACCTAATGAATGCCTTAAATGCCAGTGGCGTGTTATATGGAGGTACTTAAATAGGTACATTCACTGTTTCAGTTGTCACCAACTACAGCTATTAATTCTAGCCCAGTGGTTGCTTTTGGTTTGCAAAGTGACTTGTATTTATATGTAACACTTTAAAAAAAATATCTTGGGAACAACCTAAAGTAATTATTTAACCATTACAAAAAATCATCAATTACTGACATTTATTTTTCCCTTTCAGCACGCTGGTCCACCAAAAAAACACTTATTAGGACTACTGGCCATGCACTGAGTTGCAATGATTCAAAAAAAAAACCAACTATTTAAGTAAAAATCAAAACTTTCAGTAGCTATTGATTATTGATGAGTCTACATCATTGCTGTTGCTGACAACTTAGATATGTTTGTGACAGCTTAGGTATTCTTACTGAAATTACAAAGCTATTCAATAATCCTGCATTAATCCATCAAAACATGCACATACAAAACAGGTATATCTGCTTTCCCATCTTTTTTACTCGTAGTCTGGAAAGAAGAATCCAACAATTCGATAGCCTTAAATTATTTAAAGTAATAATAATATTTCTTCAGGAGGTCATTATCAGTCTTAATAAAGCCCTTACTATACGAATGAATCTTCTTTATGGAGCATCTGTGTACGTAAATAAATGTCACTGCTGTAATGATAAAACACCACCTATATACAAAAAACCAGCTATGCAAGATAGAGGCAGCTCAGTCCCTCTCTTTTAATGCTTAAATTGCCCCTTGTAGTAAAATTGCTGAAGAGGAAACAGCATATCAAGTGTCAAATTGACTTGGGACAGATAATATTACTAGATTGTAGCTATCAAATATTTCCTTTTTTCGTAATTGGCTATTAGTCTCTATGAAAACAAAATGCTCAGGAGAAAAAAGCTTTTATCTTTGTTTTGCTTTTGCAGATTTGGTCATGCAGAGTGTACAAAGCCGAGCAAACCCTCACACACCGTACATCAGGTTCTTTGTAGAGTACAAGACTTTGAGGATTTATTCTTCTTCTGAATACGAAGCATCAGAATACAAAGAAAGGCACGGCTAGCTAAAACAATTGCTTGTGCTACCCATGTGAGCTGTATATTTTCACTTCCAAGTCATTATCTTTTATAACTCACAGAGAGCACATGTGAAGAAGCTCAACCCAAATGATTGTTATAGTGTCTAATCTGATGCCCAAATGGTTAGTAAACAATATAAAACAGGACCTAACAATAAACATGTTAATTCCAAGCTTTTTGTAAGATAACCCTCAAAAATTGACACTACCATAGGTTAGTTACCTATGGAAAGTTAAAGTCAACAGAAATTTTTGCTTCAACCTGAATAAACGATGGATGAACCCGTCTTTACTCAGCATCTATTTCTTAGAAACTTATTTATGAGGAAGACTTGCATCACTGCTGTGTTCTTCAAGTTTTATCCTGCTGTCACTGTATAAAATTACACTGTTGTAAAACTAGAAACTATTAAGCTTCTAGCATTTGCATTTCTGTAACAAACACTATAACACTGTGCATTTTAGGGCAGCTTCAGAGCTGCTCTAATACAGGATCAGGTATGAGCACAACCCGAGCATGCAAATACACCAGGATGCCCTGACAGATAGAAAAAGAGATGGAATAGAAATTGTTGACTTCTGCTAGCTGAAGGCTTCCCAGCTGTGATGAAATGTCTAAAACCTCTGGCCAGTAAGAGCTGAACAGGGTTAAGAGAAAGACCTCTTGTCCCAACATTTAAAATCAACTAGTGTAAGTATTTCCAATTTAAAAAATTCTTTATGAAAACAAACAGAATAACAGAATCACCCTTACTGTCTTAAATTTAGTTGCTACTAGTTGGCTGATACCTTTAAATCTACGTAAGACCAGCAAAATCAAAAGAATAACCTTTAATTTTTAACAGTTATAAATTACTCTATCATATTAACTGGTACTTTTCATTTGAAGCCATAAAGAGCTCATTTCTTCCCTTTCATTTTTAAATAATAGTTTTGCATGTGAAAGAATGAATTACAACTGCAAATGTGCCTGTTTGAATAATTACAGATACTGTATTCCATTGTTTAGTTACAACAGAAACAAATTCAGGCAGCATAAAAACAGGCACTAAACAACACTCTATCCCCCCATGCTAAATTTTTACAAAGCATATCTTTTCTGACATTTCTTACAAATTAAAACCAACCTGACATAAAACATTTACCTTTTTGGGTTAGTAAGGACTGGGTTCTGTATCATTCCTAAGTGTTTTTGTTTTGAAGCATGCTTCCTTTTTGACCTTTGATGGCATATTTAATTCTGTCAAAATAATATTAACCATTTCACAATAAATTTGAGTACTAGAAGCCAGAGTTTTAAAGAAGATTTTCATGAATGGAAATGAAGAAATCAAATGCAGCATGTTTAGCAAAAAATTTAATGAAACTAAAGTCTGCTACTTTCATATTGCAATTTCCATTAGATTTTATGGTCTTCACATCTTAGTTAGTCCTAACAGACAGCCTATCATTCAATATAGTCTCAATTCACTGAGGTACTTAGACATACCAGGTCCCTCCGAAGTCAATTACTCATGTGCCTGAAAACTAGGCCTGTTCTTAGCCACGTTGCTGAAGAGCAGCCTCATTTAATTTGCATTAGAGTCAGTGGAAGGACTCCCATTGAATTTTGAGAGGTAATATTCAAGTCCTAAAACCCACGTCATCCTGTGAATTCGGCGTGGGTGGATATCTGTATCCAGTTCATATCGGTCTGCCATAATATTATGGCATGGCACCTTTAGCTATTTCTCACATATTGGAGAACTTGCACTGCAATTTTGTCTCAAGCCTGTTCTTTCCCTTCTCCAGTGTCCTGCCAGCCTCTCCCATGGTCCCACAGCTGATTATCTGCTTATGCTAATGCAAGGTATCAACTGAATACAACCACCTTGATATTAAAGGTGGTGATCTAAGGTGTTTCAAAACTTAAATTCATTCTCTTGGTCACCCACGTGAAATGTTACAGACAGCACTAACTGCCTTTCTGGCCTTTGTAAAACTTAAGGAAAATAAGGGGCCTCCAGGTAAGCAATCAGCAAGAACCGGTACGTTGACAGAGGAGCTACCACAGCAAACCAGTAACAAATGCCAAGGGTCTGGGTGCAGCAGAACTCCTGCCCATGCTGAATGCAATTCAATAAATGTACTTTCCATCTTATCATTCCTCCCTAAAGATAAGCTCTGCATTAGAATTAAAACAAGTCCTTTGGAGGCTTTAAGGCCTTTTCCTTTTTAATAAAAAGAATTTACAGGGTCCTGTGATATCACCAATAATAGGCAAAATTCTCTATTGCAGTGACAATTCAGCTTAAAACTCAGTGGGACGACTTGTATCTTTCCTTTTGGAACTACACGTTGGTCTGTCCCTATCAGGGAAAAGCAAGAGAGATGTTTAATTTGGTTTATGTTGTACTATAGTAGAAAGCGTTATGTCATTCCCCATCTTTTCAAATTCAAGAACTATGGGGTATCGAAATCTAGGAGGTAGGAAGCCAAGGGAGATGTTGATGCAATGTGTGGTTGAGCTGTGGAAATACTTCTTTAGGAGTATGAGGATGATAAAAATTTAGACGAAAATAAGGGGAGATTGGACAAGTTAAAGGAGTAGGGACTATCAGAGCTAGTAAATATGAAGTAAACACCTTAAACTAAGTGGCTGATAATATTCTGGAGAACTGTTATGACAGGCTTATTCTGACTTTATATCAGTTTACAGTTGGTTATCACTAGAGACAGGTTAGAGTACCTGCAACTTATTCCCACTGAAGTGACCAACAAAACTGTCGCTGATTTCAGGAAGGCAAGATTTCATTCCAAATTTTATTTGTTAAATCTAGTATTGAAGCATGAACAAGGTAGAGACCTCATTTTCCTGAGTACAGACACGTAACAGAGAGGGCCCTGGACCACAGCAGTTTATGCCCTCTTGTAGCAGTCCACATGAGCAACCGTAGAACTCAATGTGCAAATGTAACGAGCTTGTAAATCTTTGATGTCACACTCTGAAATGGCAACCAACACTGAAAAAACAAGGGATCATAAAACCTATTAATTAAGCACACTTCAAATATCTCTGACTGCTCCTCAAGTCTCTCATTAATAGATTGCCTAATTAATCATAAGTATCTTAAATGCTTCATGATGTTTTTGAATGTTTTGGTTGCCTTGACGTTTCAGATGAACAATACTTTTACTTTTCCAGCCAAATTTTAAAGAAAAAGAAGTGCTAAAACAACAAACCTTAAAAAAAGACCTTTTCATTTAGGAAACACTTAAGAGCCTTTGTTAGAGTTGAACTTAATATTGGGTTGGAGAAGATTTGTAAACGGGAAGGACTACAAAGTCAAGCCAGTCATCGTACTGTATATTGAGTTATATTTCCTTTGTCTGATAAACCTTTTTCTTGTTTTCTGTATTGCTTCTTGTCTGTATTCCCTGTTATCTGTATCACTGATATACAGAGAATGAGCTAGAGCAGAAAGTCATCTTTGATAGGAGGCATGGCAAGAATTTATAGTATGTTTCTTGAAGCTTAAGTCACAATGTCTGAAAAGTGCTTAAATATAGCCAGGCCTAATGTCATTAAAAATATTGCATTCAAAATGCCACACAGTGTACTTTTACGAACAAGTTGTAACACTGGTTTATTCCAGTAGCCTGTCGCAAACAGAGAGCATGACGAGATGCCTTGGGGAAAGTAATGAACAGTTATGGAATAATCTGCCTATTGGGGATGTCTCTTCTTAAGAGTTAAGCCTGAAAGGCATATTGCTTACAAAATCTTTATTTGATATAATACAAAGTCAAAAGAAGCATGCAAGTGTCTAATTCATTTACAAACTGTATTAAGATCTTGGCCTGAATTCTATCCGGCCTGTGAAAATGAGATTCACATGTAGTCTGTGCTTACAAAATTTGTATTTTACAAAAGTACATTTTTGTTCTTTATTTTCTATCCATTTTTTCTTATACAATAACAAAAGGTAAGTATGAGAACGTGCTTTATCTTCCCCATATATATCTACTTACACATTTCCATCATTTCTTCTCTTTAATTCTTTCTAAATTAAAATAATATGCGGAATCTTTATATGGAAGTCTTTCTACTCAGCCTCTCTTCATATGCCTACTCTATTTTCTGAATTATCTTTTTTGACCGGAACTGAATGTCACATTCCAGCTGAGTGGTTATAATTGACTTATGTGTCACATAGCGCTATTTTCTGTCTCTCTGCTTAAACACCCCAACACCCTGTTTGCTTTTCCAGTTCCTGCTGCAGTCATTGAACAATCCTTGACCACATCAGGTCTTTACTGCTCAGTTAGAACCTGGCAATGTGTATGGTTAGCTCAAATTATGCCTCCCAATGAACCCTAACTTTCACTTGTCAACTATGACGTCTGTCAGTCACTGAGCTAACTCCTCATCCAGCACTGCCAGGCCTCTGTCGGTCCTTTCCCGTCACCATTGGTTTTCAGTATTATGCATTCTGAAAATGGTCCTGTTTTTTCTAGTCAGCCACATCTGACAAAGACAAGGAGATAAAGTTGGAGCACTGAGACTTTTGGCTAGTTGTAGTTCTGCTGTAAAAAAAGGGCTTCAGCAGACAGCTCTGTCAAAACAGCTGTGCCACGGAAGAAAGATATCACTGGAGGTTCTATGATGTATGTTCTTCTGGAGGAGAATACTGGTTCACTGAAAGTGTTTCACGGATATTATTCAATTTCTGTCAATTTACAGGAGAACCCATGTTTTCCAAGTCTATCCGCCAGCTTCAAGTATTCATCTGAATATCTTGAGCTTCCAGGCCTTACACTGTAGTAGGCAGAAAAGAAGACAAGAGCTGAAATGCCAAGAGTCATCTCAAAAGCTCTCAATTATCCTATAGTCTAGCTAAAAAGCTAAGGAAGAGATTTGGGGAATGCAGAAGCCCCAGTGTACATGCTTTCAAAAAAACTCAAGACTTCAAGGCAGGGTGGACTCCACCACTCTCAGATTCTCCCTATCTTGTGAATCTGAAATGGGCAACGATGCTTCTGCTCTCAGGCATCCAGGATTTATATGTCTCTTTTTTTTTGTTTTCTTTGTAGCTTTCATTCCAAATCAGAATGAACTCTAACTTAAAAAAACCTCCTTTATGTATATTTCTACTTCATTATAGTCCATTCATTTTACAAGAAAATTGAACATTTGTCACTAAAACAGGACTTCACATATATTTTTATCTTATAATCTTGCCACACAATTTGATAGAACTGAGAAAGCTGTCTTCAAGTACATCAACATGCACAACTGCTAAACTCGCCTAACTTTTAATGAAAGCATTATAAGCTCAGAAAGAGACTTCCTATTCCTAGTTAGACATGAATTTCCATATCAAAGAAATACATTTATTCTTATGGCTTAGATAAAAGGGTGGTACAACTTGAACAGATTAGAAAATTTTTGACAGAACAATTTTCCATCGGAAAGTATCTTCAATTTCAGAAAAACTACACAGAAAGGCACGTTGTCAATATTGAAACTTATTACAGCAGTGTACGCTTTTTGATCAAATTTCATTTTGGGAATGGAACACATTTTTGATTTCAGAATAAGCTTCTTGTTCCAGAAGCATATTTCTATGTTACAGCAAAATGTCATTTTTTAAGGTTAATTATGTTTTTTAAATTTTAATTTCAATATTCTGACTTTGAAGCTTGCCAATTTAAACTTTGCAGAATACTCTGCAAAACAGAAATTTCACTTTGTTACAATTCTAGAGAGTAGCTTTCCAGGTTCTTCAGAATCTGTGTCAAGAGGAGATTGCAGTCACTGGAAAGGATTTTGTCAGTTTCTAAAAATCAAAACATTGTACTGCTATTATGCCTTTTTATAAGATGTATTGGTTGGGAGTCCTCTTACAATGGGAATAAAAATGTATGGAAATACCGATTGCTAATCCATCACTGACTTAGATGGAGAGCCTACATGCATTTCTGGCAGGCTGTGCAATAACTGGCGGTTATGACTAGTTGTTAAAAGATGGGATTGCGATGTTTTCAAAATAAGGACAGGATGCTCTTTTCTCTGGCTAAGTCCTCCTCCAGCAGCAGCAATGTAAAGATTTCTTTTTTCCAGTTCTAAATTACTTTCTGTAACAGCGGTGCCCACACTTTCCTCTGCATCACCTGCACAAATCAAGCTCTTCCTATCTCTACTGCACTTAGAAAAGTAAAAGACAGACTAACACCCCTGAGACGCACACACGGGAGAACGACTTTCCGTTTCCTTTGTTTGACGCTATTTCAAACTGAAGGCAGCTGCTGTTCTGCTGCAAGCCAATCTATATTCAAATCCTTTGTGAGCTTTTAGCGTGGCTTTTAGAATCATCCTGTACTTCACGGGAATCACTTTTTTTGGCAGAAACCACAGACAAATGTGGTAATAGTACTGAATATAGGGTTACCTTGACATCTCACAGCTCATTTTTTTAAAACATACAAGTTGAGGGCAGGCCGGGGATAATAATAACCTGTAGACTAGAGACTTCAAAATGTCCAGGAAAAGTCATCTGGTATAGACAATGTTACCTCCAGTTGCAGGACAAGACCTTAACAGTCAGAACACTAAGAAAACCGAATTATTTAATTAAGAAACTTAGCACAAAAGATATTAAGCGGTAACCCCAAATAATTTATAACAGTAATAACACTTGTGGTGGAAAGACTGTTATAATCATGCTTGAATAGTAAAATTCAATCCTGGATTAAGCCTCTAGGGTCTACTAAAACTAAAGCTTGAATAGGAAAAATCTAGTTTGTTACAGAAACAGAATGCAATCATCCAATTAGGAACTATGAAATAAACATTTGTGCAGAAATATACACAGATTTATGAGCACACAAGTTTTTATGAAACAAAATTCTAATCAAAGAACGTTAAAATGGTTGCAAGGTTGAGTACTCAAATGTAAGGCAATTCCAGAGGCTGACTGTGCAACTTTTACATAGCCCCTTTTGCGTATACATTAAGATTATGTCTTTGACTGCATGCTGGTTTTTTCTGCATAATATCCGCCTTATTCGGGGCTCCTGATGGACAGTACCCACTTAATTAGGGAATAATTCAATATTTTGTTTTCTCTTTGTTGTTCCACATGCAGCTCTATGCATTTCCTACAGCTTACTATTCACATCCTGCTCTAAAGACAGAGTAATTAATTTCTTCCCAGACTTATTAATTTTCTCAGAGCTACTTTGATGGTGCTTCTTTCCATGCTTCATATGATTTTGCAAAAAGTTCACTAATTTATTTCCACAACAGCCTTTACACTACTGGCTACTACAACTGTAGCACAGAGAGATGAAGGTCAAGGCATCCATTATTTCCTGAGGATCAGGATGAGACACTTAAGACCTGTTTTTCAAGGCTCTGAGCATATGCAGTAATTCACACTTTGAAGCCCATTTTCCAAGAAAGAGGACAAGCTTCACATCTGCAAGTCTGCATCTTAGGTTAGGAATCTTAAAAATGAAGAACATAAAATCACATCTAGGAAAAGCCAGCTTTAATCACCTGTCAGGCATAAAATAGGACCTTGATGTCAGTGGCAGGCTTAGAACACAACTTCTCAGAGCAAGCAGCAACTACTTCTATCCTGAAATGCTCCCTTTTCTCCTGCAGACCTTTGCCTACTTTAAGGGTATGCTTTCCAACTTTTGCAACAAGTGCGGCAGAAGTCAGATTAGAAAAAATACTTTCATTACTCAGTATTGATGAATTCCCAGAGTAGGCCCATCCTGCTCTTTGTTTGAAGTGTAAACAAGAAAACTCCTTGCAAGTATGTTAGAAGGGAAAGGAGCTGAAATTGCAGAAGAATGTCATTTCCAAATGTTAAGCTCTGCTTTCATCACTTCAGTTGTGCCCTTTTAAGCTATTTCTGCAAATTATTTCCTAGTTGTCTAGCTTGATTTTAAAAGCAGAGCAAAAAACCAAACCCCCTTATTTGATGTTTTACTCACATCAGTGTTCCAACATCCAGCAATTTGGGGAGCTTTTAAATCCACCACCTAATTTTTCTACTTGAGGAAGCAGAGTAAGTAGCAGCAGCAGCGGGCAAGCGACTGTTGAAGCACCACCAATGTAAACATCAGTCTAGAACCTGGTGGAGGGTTTTAGAAACATTTACAGCTAGCAGAAGAAGGAAGTGTTTGGGAAGCCTGGAGGCCATCCCAAGGCACTGACCGTGTGGGGAGCCGGTCTGCCTGATCTTCACAGGCCTGACCTTTCCTCTCTTCTTCTTCCAACCTGTTCCTCTCCCACTTTTATTTCTTTCTAATTTTTGCTCATTTTCTCAGTCCTATTTGACTAAACTGGACCTGTACTGAGCCTATCAACTCAGTTTCAAGTTTCTTTACTCAACCAACCTTAGCGTGCTCCTTGAGACATTGAGCTCTAGGCTGTCTATACCACAGAATGTACTGAGGAACAGAGTGAGTTGAAGCGTCCAACCTAACAGAGGAAGCATACTGAGTGCTCTGCAGAGGATATTTTTTCCTACCGAGAAGGCTTTTACCACAGAAATGTTACTTTTAATATCTAAACTAACTCGTTTAAGTTCGCCTTATTTTCTTTGACCCATGTTGAATATTTCCCACTTTACCCATCCTTGTTTTCTCCATTTTTCCCTCCTGATCCCAAATACCATTCAGTCACTGTCCTTACTAATTCATCATCCAAAACACTCAAACCCATCCCTTGCCAGAACTAGCCCTGCCCTGACAGCTCTGTGCTCCCCATTTCCTCTCTGTCTTCCTTCTAGAAATCTCTTAGTCCCCTTCTTCATTTCCATTTTTACCATTTGTCCCAGTTTCCTCCTTCCCATCTGCAGAGTCCCCTGTGTTCTCTCTCTCCATTCACTTGGTAGATACTGGGTTTTATACAATTAAATTCTGAAGATATTTTCTTTTAGGGAGGCCCTAATATGTAAAATTTAAACCTAAATAGGATATGTTTGCCAAATAACTAGTCATCAGATCTTCTAATGCTAAATGATAGGCATCTAATGGTAAATGATTACTGGTCATGCATATAATACAGTAAAAAACGATCGTGTAAAAATGGTTCAGAGTTGTACATTTGAATTTGAGCACACCTGGCAAGTATTACAATCTGGAAGCTCAAGCCAAATTTTGCAACTGAATCTAAAATTTAGTGATATGATGCATTGTATGGGCCTGATGCTGTTCAAGAACTTGTTACAATATTAAGGATATCCTCAGAAGAGCTGAAATATTTCTTGTCAATAGCAAAGATGCACAGGTAATTCTGTTGTGAAAATCATTCATAAATGGAGAGAAGCCATACACATATTTAGGGAATAAAGCACATCACAATAAATGTCTTTCTACAGTACATTTATTAATTTATACTGATGAGATCAAAACCCTTATGCTTCAGTTCCATTGTATTACACCTTACATCAATAAAATAATAAAACTCTACTTTAGCCACAAGACACTATACTGGAAAAAAAATTTCTGCTGCCTGCAAGGAGCATATCACCTCATCATTAGAAAAGAAATAGGACGTGAGCTTCTCATGACCTCTAACAAAACATGCCAGTAAGAGTCATTCCCCTAAACAAGGTTACAACTGAGTTTATCATAATTCTAAATTAATTCTTCTTAAAAGCGTTATTCTTTCAGTGGTAAATTATAACTATGACCAAAGTAAATTTTTCTACAAAATTGGAAGTGAGTTGAAAGAGAGGTTTCTGAAAAAGTATCACTTCAGAGTAGTAAGTAGGTAGAGAATAAGAGTAAATAAAGTAAGTCAAAAGGCAGGTTAACTGTATTTGTCTATACAAAATCTAATGCACAGAACAGACTATATCAGAGAGCATGAATTATTAAATTAAGTATACTAAAAAGGATTGCCACTTCTAGAATGTGTTAAACGCTAGAGATCTGAACGTGTATCTGGTAACAATTAGTCCTTTCATCTCCAAAGATAAAATATTAAGTTCACAAACTCAAACAGTCAATACGAGGTACAGGTCATCAAAGTGGTTAGATAGTACAGATCCATGACAGAATGTCCTGCTGGAACCAAATAAACCAAGAGGTTGCCATCTTATGTCATTCTCTCTGAGAAAGATGCACATTTTGTCAATGTTTCACAACTATTTGCTAGCATAAAGGGTCTGAGATAGCATGTACTTTGCCTAGCCATTCCTGATCTCCTTCTCCCTTTTAATCCCAGCATCCTTCTCTGGAACCTTCACTTCCAAATTTCGGTCAGGAAATTTCAAATTTCACTTGCAAATTTCACCACTGCCATTCCCTCTCCTGCAGGCGCAGATGCAGTCGTAGTCTCCTTAATCCAAATTCATTATTTCAAAGAAGTTCTTATAACCTCAACCTAGTATATCCATTAATACCTTACTAAAGCTGTTTCCTGAGGCACGCTGTCTGGAAGCTTGCAGAGAACGTTTTGGGATGTGAATCCCAGTGTTTCAGGTTCTGTGTCCCTAGCACTCCTACTAGTGGTGAGAGCTGCAATTGTAGGGAGTGCACAGCTGTTGCAGACCTTGGTGAAGGTGCTCTTAGCACCTATGAAAATGCTAAACAATTTACCATATACAAATTCAAATTTCTGAGGACTTGACTGCTTGTCTTCTTAGTCTTGGCCCATAAACTGAATACCTGCTTCTCAGTCTTCCTTCCTCCTCTCATGGCCTCTCTCTTCACACAGCCAGTTGGCATCAATCTCTTTCTCCCTGCCGCTTTTTCCCCTTGTCTCCAAACCTACTTCCATCAGATGATGGAGGAGTTATTCAGAGTAGATCACCATGGGAAGTAAGAAAACATAAAGTAGAGAGGGTTCCTGAGCTTTCCACCCTTGTCAGCCTGCCAGGCTTTGCTTAGTGTCTGCTTTCTAAATCTTTGAAGTTTGTGTCTACACTGTTAGTCCATTGTGATGAAGGTATTTTGGGAAGAAATACATTTTACATCTGTGTTTCTGAATGTACGTTACATATACATGGGTAGACACACTATATACTCCTACTCATACATTCATACATACGGAGAAATTTTTTCCATTTCTTACTCAGCATTTGAACTGATGGTTTTTTGTACTACCTCAACTTTTAGGGAGAGGGAAGTCAGAATCACAAGGCTGAAAAGTAATCCTAAACAAACCAGATTATTCATTATAAAATGCGTATCCTTATGTGGTCTGACCACTTGTTTATCTTAGATCAAAAATCTCCATGCGATATTGAACACTGATCCTCCACATATATACCAGGATGAGCAAAACCAGCAGCTTCAGCTGTTTTATTCTAATGTGAGAACTGGATCTCATTAATAAAATCCCTTGAAGCTTCTCAAGACATTCCTGCCTTGGCACTTCCAATGGCAAAGAGAGCAATAATTCCCAATCTACATTTCTTAAAAGCAGTTAAAGGTCATGAATAAATTACTGAGAACTTCAGTATGGAAAGAAAATGGACTGGTGCTATAATGAAAACATAAAGATTTATTATAATTAAAATCCTCCTCTCACAGAAACATTTCTTTACAATATTTAACATTTTGATACCAAGGAGGCCAAGGTTATAATGCCATTAGCAAAAGATGACCTTTACTTGTCTCTGTGAACAATAAATAAGCAGGCAAAATGCAAAACAACGCTTCCTGTGTTTATCTGTATTAGGCATTTCATTAGTGTAGCTTTTTCTTAGGTCTTCAAATTCTTTGTATTCCCACATATCTGTACAGAATGCACTTATTAAAGTTTCTGAAGCCAAGCTATCTTCATTAGGCAGGAAGTAAAAAGGCAAAAAGATAATATTTAGTAATTTTTTAAAAAAATCTCCCAAATGACTTTACGCTGATTCTCAAAGGTATTTAAAAGATGGCTTCAGGTAGTCATTTTTATTTGCATTACCATAATTTATTTCGTTCCAGAAATAGACTATAGCTTTCATCATGGAACCTCCCTGAAGTCCCCCGATTATCATTCAGGTTCTTTGTTTCTACTCTTTGCCTCTGCAAACATCAATCATAGGTAATTTCAGCAACAAAAAAGATCGAGCACGAAGGCTCCAGAATTTGTGAGGCTTTATCTCACAGCTTTGTGACAAGGTACATCTTAGAATCATAGAATAGTTTGAGTTGGAAGGGACCTTTAAAGGACATCTAGTTCAACCTTCCTGCAATGAACAGAGACATCTTCAACTAGAGCAGGTTACTCAGAGCCCTCTCCAACCTGACCTTGAATGTCTGCAGGGATGGGGCATCTACCACCTCTCTGGGCAACCTGTTCCAGTGTTTCATGACCCTCATTGCAAAAAATTTCTTTCTTAGATCTAGTCTAAATCTTCCCTCTTTTAGTTTAAAACAATTACCACAACAGGCCATGCTAAAAGTTTGTCCCCATCTTTCTTATAAGCCCCCTTTAAGTACTGAAACGCCACAATAAGGTCTCCCCAGAGCCTTCTCTTCTCCAGGCTGAACAACCTCAACTCTCTCAGCCTTTCTTCATAAAAGCGGTGTTCTGATAATTTTTGTGGCCTTCCTCTAGACCTTCTCCAACAGGTCCATGTCTTTCCTGTGCTGAGGACTCCAGAGATGGACACAGTACTCCAGGTGGGGTCCCATCAGAGCAGAGTAGAGGGGCAGAATCACCTCCCTCGACTTGCTGGCCACACTTCTTTTGATGCAGCCCAGGATACGGTTGCAGCCCTGGGCTGCGGGCACACATTGTTGGCTCATGTCCAGGTTTTCATCCACCAGTACCCCAAAGCCCTTCTCGGCAGGACTGCTCTCAACCCCTTCATCCACCAGCCTGTATTGATACTGGGGACTGCCCTGACCCAGTTGCAGGACCTTGCACTTGGCCTTGTTGAATGTCGTGAAGTTCACATGGGTCCACTTCTCGAGCTTGTCCAGGTCCCTCTGGATGGCATCCCGTCCTCGAGGCATGTCAGCTGCACCATTCAGCTTGGTGTTGTCTGTAAACTTGCTGAGGGTACGCTCAATCCCACTATGTCATCGATGAAGATATTAAAGAATACTGGTCTCGATACAAAACCCTGAGGGACACCACTTGTCGCCAGTCTCCATCTGGAAATCGAGCCATTGACCACTACTCTCTGAATGCAATCATCCAACCAGTTCCTCATCCACCAAACAGTCCACCCATCAAATCCATATATCTCCAATTTGTGGACATGGTGGAGGACTGTGTCAAAGGCCTTACAGAAGTCCAGACAGACAACATCCATAGCTCTTTCTTTGTCCACTGATGTAGTCACTCCATCGTAGAAGGTCACTAGGATGGTCAGGCAGGACTTGCCCTTGGTGAAGCCATGCTGGCTGTCTCGAATCACCTCCCTGTCCTCCATGTGCCCTAGCATAGCTTTTAGGAGGACTTCAAATATCATGGAGAATAGCTTGGCAACTACATCAGCCACTTCCCTTAGGACTCTGGAACGCATCTCATCTCACAGACTGTGAGGTGCATCTCACAGACTTATGTATGTTCACAAACCTGATCTTCTTTCACAGTGGAAAGGACTTAGCTCCCCCAGTCCCTGCCTCGTGGTCTATCCACTTGAGGGGTGTGTGAAAAAAGATTGCCAGTGAAGACTGAGGGAAAAAAATTGCTGACTACCAAGTATCTTCTTTATAAAACAAAAAAAATATATCTGGCGTAATAACACTACATCCTGTTTTGTGTTTCTAACACAATATTTGTAAAAATTTCTCTCTTGCAACTTAACTTAGGCCTGTGAAAATCTCAAACCATCTGGAGACTGACGTCTCCTAATTTCAGTCAGACATTACAATTCTAAAGGAAGACAAAAGCTATTTAGCTGCTATAATTATACAAAAGAAAAAAAAAGAAAAAAAAAGTATAATAGCAGAGGATGAACTGAGTAGAGGAAAGACGAGATTCTCACCAGAACAGGAAACCCAATCTGACTCCTTGGGTTTCAACACTGAACATCTCCTGGAAAAGACCCTGTGTAAGCTGTACAGGTGCTGTGACAGGCTGCCCTCACACCCAAATGTTTCCCGAGGCAGGTAATCAAAGCCATGATTAAGTCTGAGCTAATCAAACAAACCAGATTAAAATTACCCTAGTTCAGGCTTTTTTTCCTAACTCTGAAGTCGTCTTGGGTGTGTCTAAGAAAGCCAAGAATCTGACTCACTTTGCTGTGGAGAAGCAACTAATAAGACGCAGACGAGACAGTAGTTTTCTTCTTCATTCAAAGTGAGTGCTATGCAAAGTGTACACCTATCCTCAGGAACTGGTCTAAGATCCCACTGATGATAGACCCATTGCAGAATGCTGAAGCCAGGCTCCCTGATGCTCCTCTCTTCCTTACCGTCTGCTTCCTACAATCCTAGCAGCACCGTGCCTGATTCCAGCCACAGGTGGACCACGCTCACCCCCTGCCCACAACTGCACCGCCACAGGGAGACCTGGGGCAATTGGGTACACTACAGATTTAAGCCTATGAGAGCTGAAGAAAGACCAGAGCTGAGGTCTTTCATCTGAGACTCCATTTTCCACCGGATGTGTCTGTGGCTCCCATTCTTCTCTACCACTTCTTTGGGAGGCCATTGCCAAGCAAGAAAGTATTTCTTGACTATGACTTGTAGGTAGTTCTGAATTCATGCTAAATTCTCTCTAGAGCTTAGGTCTCAGGAGTTTAAATCTCACGCATACAGTCCTGAAAGGGGAATGGACCTTATTCTCAAAGTTTTTTAACATATAAAGTATATCTACAGGTCTAAAATGAGTAACAAGCACTAACACCCTGCCACGCTGTCAATAACAGTAAAAATCCAGTGAAGGTAGAATGTATTTTCATACTTGATATTTTCGTGTTCCCTTTTCTCAGTATTATATTGTTAATAGAAATGCTTTATATGTGAACAAATATTCTTTGAGAAGCATTTAAAAATGGCAAATAAGATTCTGTCTTAGGTCTTATTTCGAAATCTAAAGCAAATGTATTAACAAAGGCCAGCTCCAGACATGCCCAGGCACTATAAAGATACGTATTCAAGCAGCATCACATAATATCTGCTGCTTAACCAAAATCACAATATATAGAAGGTCAGCAGTGTTGACACCACCCAGCACCTACACTGCAGTAAACCACTGTGCTGTGCCACTGCTAAAAGCACTTTCTATTGATTGTTTCTTCTAAGAAAAGGACATGAGAGTAGTAAGACAAATTTAGGCAACGGAAAGCTGAAGGAAATAGTCTGACAAAAAAAAAAAGTAATTCACGATGGAACACCAACAAAGATAAAACACAAGGTGTGTAATACATCACTAGCCTAGAAACAAACAAGGAGGCTTTCTGCCATTTTTCCAAGTTTTCAGGCGACCACAACTAATTGCCAAAAAAGAAGTCATAAATCTTCTATGAAGCAAATATAGTAATAGACAGAAACGACGCGCTCTCCTATGCTGACTTTATCAGTAAGAAACTTGGGAGTCCTATTCTGCCCTTGCTTGTATGCTTACTGCTCATGCTGATTTCTGTGAGTGATGACTGTATGTACATGAGCATGTTTGGTCCATAGTGCTCATAAGAGAAGGCAGGGCGACAGAAGCACTGAACTGAGACCTAGTACGGCCTATTAATGTGATTCGAAATCTGGTGTGAATAAAGCACTTGAATTGCTGAAGCTTCACTTTCTTAGACACATCAACCTTTGGCCTTTCAACCAGCAAGGATGTGGACGTTGCTATACGTGTAATATTGGAGGGTCCTATAGCATTAAAAAGCTAATTTTGTGTTAGCAAGTGGTGCTGGATTTATGAATCTGGAGGATAAAATGCTTTAAAATGGGTAAATAACTTGACGTTTATACAGTGCCTTGCGTCCTGAAGATTTGCTACAACGTGCTTATCAAACTGTACACATTTGGCAGCACTGAAATACAGCCAATTTGGTGTGCAGCCCAGTGCAAGCAAGATGAGAAAGAAGGTATTTAACTAGGTACGCTGGGGAAAACTTACTCTTGAAACCTTTCTTGGGAAAGGTAGTGTCCATATTGACCAAAGGGAACTGTGCATTTCAAAGCTTCAACCCCAAGGCTGTCAAAAAGACTACCACTGCAAAAGAGGTTCACATCTTTCCTCTCTCATTCATACAGATATAACTGTGTGAATACAAAGATTCTGTTTTCTAAGTTTAGGTCTGGACCACTAAGCCCTCAATTTATAGTAAGATGGTTCTAAACTGCAGAACACCCTTTACACGCTCTGTTGCTGCCAGTCATCTCACATTTGTCCACTGATACAAAATATCTCTAATTCTAAATTAATATCTCCAGTGGGCACAGGTGATTCCCATTCTGTAGCCCACTCAATACCCAATTTCTCAGCTGAGACTACAAGCAAAAAAGACTAGGAAAAGAGAGCAAGCTTTGTGACTCTGGGCCTAAACTAGTAAAACTCCAAAGATCAAATACCTTAATATCATACTAATACAACAGATTTAACGTAGTTTGACTTAGTTTGAACCTGCTGTGATCCTTCCCAAGTTCCCAGTTTTCTGTATTTGCACTGAAATGTGAATGTACACGCATGCACATATATATACACATGCGCATATATTTAATATGCTTAGTTATATTTTCAAGAAAGTATGAGCATACATATAATCAGAAGTAGATATAAATCACAGACTGACATAAACACAATAAGAAAAATGCATAATCTAAACAGGAACAGACTGCAGTATGTCAGACTGATCGAAGATACAGAATATAGAAACTAGGAGTGAAATTAGTTAATTGGTTGTTTAAAATGTGTAGGACCTAAGATCGAATGATTCCTGCTCCTGGCCAGCTTTCACACTGGCTTTTTTTTGTCATTATTTTGGACAAATGAATCAACTTCTTGGAGTTAAACACATGCCTTCAAAATGGAAAACTATAACTACAGTTGATTGCGTTAACATTTACCTAGTTTTTTTGCTGGAAAACCAAACTATAGTCCTGATCTATTTTAAAGAAGAAGAAAAGAGTTTGTAGCTGACGTAGAGGGACCAATAGCAATTCTCAGCAACATTCAGTTGCAGAAAGAAGTCTCCCAGTCCGTGTACTTTTGATTCACTTTTGCATTGTCCCACCTTTTGTTGCATTCCCTATGAAATATCTGTGTATGTTGTATGAAAGATTTTCTGGTTTTGCTGTATGGACTGTGTGGAGCAGCACAAATGAGCTGAGCAAAGGCGCACACTTTTTTCCCTAAGCCTTCCTTCCGTGACCAATACCTGAGCGTGAACATGAATGCCAGTCTACACCAGTTTAAATAAGATGAGTTTTCATTGCCAAACGTACACAAAACAAAGATTTGGCATACTACACACTACTTACACCCTCTACTGAAAGATATTTGTTGTGGGGGGAGGATTTACATTCAGAACCATTTGGAATAGCTGACAGCAAACCTCTGCAGGTGTCAGTTCTTCAACATCTTGGATGATGATGAGAGAAATCATCTAGGGGTAGGGGTTTACACTATCAAAAGTTATTTTTAGCAATTTGATTAGCCAGTGAGGCTTCAGAGACATCACTTTACCTCCCTCCAATAAACCTCCCAGTCATTCATTAAAATTAATACACATTAAAATATCCATTTAAGATGTTAAGAATGAATCCAATCACATATTTTACATGTAAAAGATATTAATGCAGCTTTCAGGAGCTCAAGCAAGATAGTATTTATCTAATATTACCAACGAAATTCTGGGTTTACTTGCAAACTTATTTATGTGTTACAAGCTTGAGGAATGTCAGAAGTGTCATTACTTGGCAGCTGACTATTTGACATTCACATAGAATACACTCAGCTTGAAAATTCTCTTAGCTACTTGTGAACAGAGAGGTCCAGCCGTATTCCTCTCGAAGTATGTTGTTCTGATGGGAAAGCACACTCAAACAGGATATCAAGTCTACTCAGCACTAATGTAGCTGTTGATGAAACCGTCTGTGAACACAACACACTCTAGAAATCTTTCGACGCAGCCTAGTTATAAAGCTGTACAAGCAAAAATCCCTCAAACTGAATTCTGCTTGGAAGCTTCAGCGGCTGCGTACTGTGGGGAGTGCACCATCACCAGCATTTTCCAGCTCCCACAGTCAAGAGAGGATTTTCAAGGGAAAATCAGCATGTCAGCTGCTGACCTCTGAAAAATCTGGTCATCAGTGTCACCATGGGAAATGCTTTTGATAAACTGAAAAGAGGAGTTTAACTTTTTCAAGCTCTGTGACCCCAAATGCATACTGAGACCTTAGAAATCTGACCCTGAACTGGTTTGAATGCATCATTTCAGATGTCAATGAAAATATTTTTCTTTTGGCCAGAGCCGAGTCAAGAACAGAAAAAAATTTCCACAAATATTTTTTTGAATGTGGAAGTGCATTGAGCTTCACTGTGTCCTTTTGCTTCTCCCAAATACTTAACAGTACCAGCATGAGCAGGAATGATCCTCATAATCTGGGTTTTTTTTGTTTCAATCCATAGACTGTGTAATTGGCTAGTTGCATCAAACACTCCAGAAACTGTCAGTCAAACAAATATACAAAATAAAGAGCACACAATTTCAGCTCTCACAGTTATCTTGTCAACGTATAGATCATATGACTAGGGTGGTTTTGATCTCCAGATTTGAGGACAGGATGCAGTTTCAGCCTCAGTCATGTCAGGGACTGTCTCTTAGGTCCAACTTCCAATGGCACAGTGAGAAGAGTCCTCTTGCAGGCACACCTGGAGGCAGTTAGGACACTAGCAATGCCTTTGATCTCTTTGCTCTCTCTCTGGCACATTACTTTTATTTTTAATTTTGATGTTCAGTCCTTTAGCTGTTGGAATTGACATAAAATAGTAGAAAATGCTTTGTGGCCTGTTCTGTATGGGGCAGGTGTTTTGTGGACCACCATCAGTTGTGTAATTGCTTGATGTCTGTCTGCTGTTCTAGAGCACTGAACGTAAAGACCTCTTTAATGGTCTCCTACAGCCTTCTGTTCCTATCAGTTTTTATATTAATTTTATTATTACTGATGAAATGTATTCTTAAATGTGAACATTTCGTCCAACATCCTTAGCCTTTGAAATACTATTCTATTCTAGTGATATTGGTTTCATTAGTAGGCTTAAGAAGAGGAGGGATTTTTTTATTTTTTTTTTACATCAACTTGAAAAGGGTTGTGCTTGTTCAAGCAACCAATTCATATCAAACAAAACATGATTACTTAGAAATTGAACACTTCATTTAGTTTAGGCGTACATTTTTGTGAATGATGTCGACCATTTTTTAAAAGTGCATTTTGAAATTAAGTCTTTTGAGCTGAAAAGTTGAAATTTTTCCTTCATTAAATGTAAGCTATCCACTTTCTTAATGAATTGTTTTGAATGAAAAATTCATTACAAGTTTGTAAATAGTTTCAGTCAAGTTGTGTTCATTCTTCAATAGAAACAAAGTTTTCAATAGAAACAAAGTGCTCCAATATAGCACTCTTTTCATGTTTTCACATATGATAATTGCAACAACACTTTATTAATAGCTTTCATGAAACCTATTTCAAGTAATTAGCTCTCTAGCTATTCTGTCAGTCAGTCTGTCAGTGATGGAGTTTATGACACCAGCATAGATGGTAATAATAAGCAAAATTGACAAAGATGTACTTTGATCTTCTGCATTGTTATTAAAAAATGTAAATGTTCAATTTGCACAAAGAATATAAGCAGCAATAGATGATAATTAGATTTTGCCTCAAACTGTTCACCTTTTATTCAAATGTAATGACAACTAATTTGGCATCAAAGCAGCATAAGCACTTTCCTTTTTGGAGAGCACCATATGGATTTTGTATTCTCATAAGACAAGGGAATGGCTGGAAGTATATCTCCAAGGTCACATGTACTTCCATAAACATTACATTGTAGTGTTTCAGGGGAATGAGTACAAGAGCCCAGCTAATCAAATAAAACAAATGAATCCATAAATGAAGCATTAAGTGCATACAAGTGGATCGACTTTGCCAGATGCTGAATGATTTTCATCATCAACAACATGATCAGTTTCAAATATCATATCAGTTTGCAACTAAGATTTTAAAATTAGAATCCAGAACACTAAAACCAGAACTTTCTCTGCATTCTTAATTTGCTTTTGCCTTATGGCAATAAAAATATATTACTTTAAGAAACTACACCGTATTAGATTATGCACCATCAAAAGAGCTCCATGGATGGCAGAAGGTGGCTACCTTCTCTAGCACCCTTTTCACCAAAATATAGACAACAACTTGGAGAAGAAAGGACTGAGAATATCTGGAGTCGCTTATTTTCTTATTTTGTACTCCTCCTATTTAAGAATAGAAGATGATAAAAAAATTGATGGATTAGTAACGTATAGGTGACCAATGTAATGTGGGCATAAAAAATGGAAATTAAACCCTGCTCTAGCTGTAGTAAAGGAAGTATTGAAGACAGTCTACAGGGCAGCGTCAGGACTCAACCCTGAGCATAGTACACAGTTTTAGTCAATCATGTTCACAGAAGTCAAAATACAAAGTGACTCTTACTTTTGTTATGTATGTAATAAATCCCTCCAATGCTTTTGACAGACTTGTATATAGCTAAAATTTTGGGACATTATATTGTTTTTATTCCTCCCATGAATTGCCTCAGCCCATCGTAGTTTTATATATTTTCAGGAGCTGTATGATCCACTATACCAAAATAAAAGAGACTGCCCTATCCAGAAAATTTGTTCTAATGGAAATTGGTGGACAGAACAAGAAGATAGGACTTGTATACTTACACCAGACTAATTGGGTAAGTCCAAGCACAGCTGCACAGCAGTGTAAAAAAAGCTTCCTGAATTAGAGCCTCACTCAGCACTCATATACAGTTCAAGTGCTTTGTCACAGGTAGAATCAGATGCACAAGGAAGCATCCACCTGCACACCTGTAGATGAGCGCTTTCCAGTACTAGCTCAGAATATTAAATATAACTCCCACAATTTAAAAGTTTTCTTTAAGTTAGAAGAGGGATTTCTATTCTTTACAGCTTTAAAGGACTCACACTATGATAAAGAGAAGAACATTAAGAATATTTCCGCTAGGATATTTATTGTCTTGAGTCAAAGGAGCCCAGCTTGCCATATAAACTTATCTGGTGTTTAGAGGTTAAGGAAAGAAACCTAGGTTCTCCATGAGTTCTTTGCTGAATCAATTAAAAAAAAAAAAAAAAAAAAAAAAGAAAAAAAGGACAAAACCCCCAATGATTCCCAATCAGGGCATCTGTGAAACTCACAAAATCATCCCCTGCACATGTACAGCCTCTCAAGTAAAGATAAAGAATACCATGCCCATCGTTAAAGATTTATTTACAGAAACATTATACCCGCTTCTTGCAACTACAGCTATTTTCAACCTCTTATTCTACTTATTTGAAGAAAGACCACTAACATCTTCCAAACCCAGTAGAATTTGAAGATAATGGCTCTGGGAAGATGATCAACAGTATCAACCTGCATAGATGTCAGTGTAAGCATCTCTTCCTGTCAAAGACATCTCCTTGATGTGGATACTACTTAATTGTGACTAATCAAAGACACTGCCTTCATAGCCTTCATCAGTGACTGACTGGAATCCTTCAATGAAACGAATCATCTTTTGATGCTGCGTGCTGCCAAACATAGGAACCAGCAACAGGAAATATCCCGGGCAGCGTTATCCTGTACTCTTCAAGAAAAATATTGCGAAGGCCTACATACAAAAAAGAGAAGCTCCACTAAAAAAAAGGTGAAAGATTAGATCAAGAATAAATTCTAAACAATCCACACAGCAAAGCAAAGCAAAACCTCTGACAGGAAGGACACATGAATTAAACATAATCCATACAGAGTAATTGCAACCAGCATATACTATCTTTTGTCTTAAGGAAGGTTACTGTGTGTTGAGGACAAAGTCGTCAAACTTCTAATGTGTACGCAGGAGAAGCAGAACTCCCTTTAAAATTTACATTCAGGAAAAACACACATGACTGAAAAGAAGACTGAAAACCTTGGCCCAACTATCTTATTCAGAATTACACTGAGATTTCCAGTGGTAGCTAATGACATTAAAATATTTAAGAACTTTAATCCTGTGAGATTTGAAGCAATAGCTAAAATGCATTCATTAAACAAATCACTGATGGTGGATAGACACCCTGGGGAAAAATAAACCTGACAGAAATGAACTTGCTCCCCAGATTAAATATGTGTATGCCTACGAGATTCTCCCTCTGCCCAATGCTACTTTCAAAATGTGAATTATACCCTGGAAAAGGTATATGTGGAACAGACACCGTAAACACACATACTTTAAAAGACTTCATCCACAAAATGAATGAGTACAGTTACATACAAAGATATTTGGTAATGTGCTGGGGTTTTTTTAAACTCTGTCATGCCATAGATGGAAGCGATCACAGATACGACACTTAGATGCTCAAGTTGCCATTCATAGCTATACCAATCTAAATATTGTATATGCCAAAGAGAACCAACCCCTTATCCACATATCTCTGTGGATACCATCTGGTTTAGCATACCAAGAACAAATCTGTCCTTCATCTTGTGTTGACATTTCATTGAATAGACTTTTACGGTAAAACGTAGAAAAAACAGTATACAGCATATTACAGATAAACCATGTAAAATTTAGAATTGCCCTGCCAGAAGAATAAGAAAACTTCCATTCTGTAGGCAATCATAACATTTTCTTAGGCCAGAAATCAACTAGAGGGAGTCCAAATTATCTATCTGGCAAGACATCTACATAGGGCGCATCTACATAATCCACTTAGTGCACTGGAACCATCTTTTTCCCTTGTAAAGTGATAGAAATGCATTGCATTGCATCTGTATTTGAGTCATGCGGTATGAACTCAACTACACCTTGAAATACACTTGAAATGCTTTCTCCTCTGGTGGAACCAAGGCTGAAGTAATATGCCAGGGTAAAGTGCTCCTCACATATTCCTCAGGAGGAAAACACATCCTCTCGGAGATCACCCACCAGTGTACTCACCACATATGCATGAGTTTCTATTAGTAACAGCACATGCAATGGGGATGGTCATCTGGGATGACTGTACAGAAATATACTTTGTGTCATCTGTTGGATACAGATTCATGGTATGTAGACTAGCAACTAGCATCAAATTCATTGCCAGAAAACACAAAATACAGATATATACTCCTAGAATAGTAACAGAACATGACAAATCAACATGCTGTCCTTCTTTCTGCATGCTGCACCAGTCACTACTGTAGACACAACTTACAGACATTGGCATGGTGGGATAGAGGGTGTGCAGGGCTCCATCAGCTAGCAACAGAGATGGGAAATAATTTATGTCACTGATTTCCTGAAGGTAAACATTACTTCTGTTAACCATTATTTTCATCACTAACCATAACTGCTCTGAGATTTGGTGCTGTGATAAATCAGATCCTGCCACAGTGGTTTAATTATCACTAATCTTTCTGAGTGATGGGTGATCAATTTCATTCACTCCTCTTCATTTGCACTTGTACTCTTCTTTGTCCAGGCATCCTTGAATGATTGTCTCTCTCATCTCATCACAAATCCCAATTTGCTGACTCGATTACTAGTTGATAAGATTTTCTGTCACACAATTCTCCTTATGAAACTAACCCAACCATTAGACTTCTTCACTGGCCATACAACTCTAAACAATTCTCTGTGAGACGTAGGTTCAAGGGCCTTTTTAAAAAATAAAATAAAATTTAAAGAAATCTGGTGGTGTTGCAGTCTGCCTCCAAAAGATAGATTTTTATATTAAAGTTGAACTTCCCTTGATAAACTTGCCAGGGCTTTCTTTGCTGTCTTGGGTAATAACTGAGCCTATGTACCAGACATTCAACCTAAAGGGTTGGATGGAGAGGGAGAGCCTCCCCATCAGAACATTCTCGCTGCTTTTTGTTTTACCTCCTTTGTCTTGGATATTAACTGCAAATTTATAATATTTTTCCTATAATATCCATCCCTTTCATTAACTATAATCTTTCATCCATCGTCTTCTGAAATAATGAATTTTTTATCATCCATGTACCTCAAATTACTGGAAAATCTACCGTTCATCTTGAAAGTTTCTCTAAATCCTTCCACCACCTTTCTCATTCCTATCTCTGTGTTGAATAATGAGATGGTACTGTGCACCCTCACTTTACCCTTTCACTGACAACAACCCTTTGGATAACGTTGCTTCCACTTTTTAAATGACTTAAACTAAGGTTTATCTGATTCTTGAAGGATTCATTTTAAGCCCTAAGTACTTTTATTAATCTGTACGGAAAGAAATCTCCTGAATAAACCATGGCGCTTTTTTTAAGAAAAATGCTGCATTTTCCTCACAACTATGGATTTGTCTTAAAATTTTAAACACATTGTTATTTTTGCTGTAAAAAAAAAAAAAAGAAAATCACTTAGTCAAAGAAGGACTGAGTGGAAGGAGAATGAGTATTTAGAACACTAGAAAGAAAATGATTTGATTATTATGGATGAAGGACTCCAGACAAAAGGACATGTAGGTGATGTAGCAAAAAATGTTGACTGTGCAACTGGTTATAACTCTAAAGGATGCTGAGAGTTATAAACAATCAGAAAACCTTGTATGGTCACTCTGAAGGGCGTGATCCTACCATCATATATATGGGTGACCATCCCTGACTTTACAAAATCAACCAAAGATACTGAGCTTTCAAATGCCATCTTTTATTCAGGAGATCTCCTGCCCTGCAGACTGAATATCTGTGGATGATATTCAATTCATTCAGCTTTGTTAAAGATAATTATAATAATAATAGTAATATATTAAAAAAAAAAAAAAAAGTTGCTCCCTTTCTGAAGAGCGGGTGGAACTATCAATACTGGAAAAGGTTTTAAAATATCTTTAAAACTGTCAACATAGACAGATTCAGGTACCTTACAGATTGCACTTGCAACGGTGTAGGAGAAAAAGGATCTCGTTAGTTAAGTACGTGGAAAAGATTCTGAGGTCACTGAAGATGTTTATGAAAACAGACAGAAACAGCAATTCACATGAGTAAACCAATGCTGAACCCTTAGAGAGGAATTTTCCTCTACTCTGAAACCTCTGACATCTGATTACATTTACTTTCTATTTCCTGCTCAGCTGTAAATTTTAAATGGGCCTTCCTGTGCCATTCCACCCAACTCTGCACGATACCACCCCTTCCAAGAAAAACCTTTAAAAACAAACCCAACAACAGGGTTGGCATCACCATAAATCCAGTTTAAGGTAACTTTTTTCCTCCTATATTTGAACAGCATATTCCTCTCAGGACATTTTTCTTTTCCCAGTATTAAATGTAGAAAATATATAAGGGATTGAAGATACCAGCCACCCCCATGAGAAAGGCAACCTGTAGACAGCGGAATGTAACATTTGATCTGGGAGGTGACACCAGATGAAGTTAACTGTAGTCTGATTTGCTTGACTGCTTAGCGATTTCATCCTTGGAGGGAAAGCATGTGGTGGTTTTTGGCTGGGTTATACGCTGTCCTGCATGGAAGAGATATACCAAAACCAGAATTTATTCTTAGCTTTAGTTTCTGACTATGTAACGTAACGTGGCTCTGAGATAACCAGAGGAAACTATTGCCTTGCATCATAATGGGCCATCTCTGGTCAAACACCGATGTTTGCGTGCAAATAAAATAAGTTATATTAAAGATAAGAACCCTGTGAAGCTAATGTCATCACTTCTCTACTGGGAAGCTGACCTGAAAGATCACATACTTCAGCACCCTTTTGTCAGAGTACCTACACTGATGCAACCAGACAGCTGGTGTCAGGAAAGGGAAAAGATCATCATCAACACATTTAATTTTTCATAACCCTACTTAAGTCTCCCACAGGAATCAGTATATCTGAGGAGAAGGGGGCCTGCTTTTTTAAATGTTTTGCTCTGTCCAGTATTTTGTCCCCCTGCTTTTGCTTTGGGTCCTCTCTGAGTAGAATGCAAATAAAGCAACATTCAAGTTTAGGCATGGTAGCGCTTTTCAATACAGAGTAGCTGAGATGGTTTTAAACTAGACAAAATTCAGCAAGAATAAAAAGTGCTAACAGCATTTTCCCAGGGACTTTTCATGGCACAATTATTTTGGTCTTTTTATTTAAGTGTGAAATATCCTTTATTTTGCTAGCTACCTAACGCTCTACATCCTCTTTAGAAAGTTTAATTCCTGCCAAAACACATATACCATTTCCCAGCTTGAAGAGTCTCTGAATTGCTGCAGGAAGATACAGTTCCCAAAGGTGACAGAATGTCTTTGCTAGCAGAACTATAGCTCTCTTTCCTTTGTGGCATTATTCAGCTCTCTCAATGGTTTGCAGTTGGAGAGAGCCCAAGAGAACCGTATGACCCTGTGCATGTCTGCAGGTTTGGACCGGGACACGCTGCCGCTCTTAGAGCTCAGTGTGTGGGAGGTGAAGTTTTCTGTTTGCAAGTGAAATGTAGGGTTCTTTCCGGCTTTCCCTTCTGAAGCTCGCATTGAAGCTACATTTCCCCGGTTTTAACTCAATTGCCATTCAGCGAGTGCAACCTTACTAGTTTTGCAGCATGTGGGAGTCAGCATGTGTACCTTATCTTGTCTTTCTGTCGCATACAAGGAGAATATTTTTAGCCTTCAGCACCTAATTAAAAAAGGTGAGGCTGACATCTTCTTCCATGCCTGGGCTAGTGACACAGAGCATTGCAAATGACTCTCTGCTGGGCAGAGGGAAGGTGAGCTTTGTCTAGCTTTGTGCTTCAATTACAGTCCCATGCTGGCAGCCAATTTATTCCAGCCGCCAAAGCGCTTGTTTTCCTACATCCAGTCCCTGGTTACAGAAACCATAAGCTCTGCTGATCTGTGGCAATGAGCAGCATGAAGGAGAATCTTAGTCCTCGCTGGAAAGGAAGGGGAATTAATGGTCAGACCTTGGGGGAACGGAAGGGGACTTTAATTACCACCCCAATCCCCACGGAGTTTAAGAGATGGTTTGAACTCTAACACTGCTGCATAATTCTGACATTCGGCCACATCAAAGTTTTGAGATTAACCAACATTGCTTTTATTCCATACACATAGCTGAAGATTTTAAATAAGAAGCATGGGTTTACATGTATTTCCACTCCAAAATGCACAAGAAGATAGCTTTTGCTCAATAATTTCTAGAAGCTGCGCTCTGCAGCTTGACTTATCTTGGTCCCTATTTTTAATTAAGTCTATTTTTTATTTTGTTTTATCTCTCACTTTCTTAATATGCCCAAAGATGGATTTTAACTAATGAAAATAATAGATCATTAATAATCACGCTTATTACAATATTTTGGAAATTATTTGAAATGTTTTAGATCTAAATTTGGGTAGAGAAAATTGTACTACATTGACTTTAATGATGGGATTAGATTTGCATTGTTAACAGCAGCATATGAATACCATACTAAAAAATGTAGATATTATTAGTTCAGTATATTGTAATTTGAAAGTGCTTTCTACAGAACTCCTTTAAAGGAGTTGCTCATCAGCACCATGTTGCTACACAACCTGAAGTATATAATTTGCTGGCTTTAGAAAAAGTGCCCTTGTTCTTCTAGGTCAAGGAGATATAATACCAATTAAAGTACTAAGAGAAGGCAACATAGTCTATTCGACAGCTGCATTTAGCTTTAAAAAGCAAGAAGAAAATAATACCTTAAAAGAACCACAGAATCAAGTGGAAAAATAAGCTTAAACAAGAGAAGGAAGATATTCTATTTTTTTTTTTTTTTACTTTTCTGCGTAAGACCCTTTAATATTACTAAGAATTATAACTAAATGTACAAAAAAATCCCAACCAACCAAACCAAAACAACAAAAAAAAAACCACAAAGAAAAGAAGAAACACTGCGAAAATGTTTTAAAAGAGACAGAAGCAAACAGGAAATGGAAAAAGCAAATTGTGATGAGGAGAGCCTCTTTTCACAAATAAGAGAGATAAGTCATTAACAGCTAAATGTTAAAAAGAAACCTGAGTGATGCGATAGCAGTAGTGATACTTAGGGACCATGGCTAAAAGAACAATTAGATGTCTTCTATTAACAATAAAAATACAGGTAAGTGTGAAAGACACAGTCTGCGAGGGAGGATGGGGTGCTGGAGATCTCTCCCTGAAGTTCCTGCGGTCACTGAGCTGGTACTGACACCAGTCTGTGCCACCCTACGCAACTTTTCTAGCTTTGTCAAACAAGACATCTCTCTTATTAAGAGAGATCAAATACAGAAGAGGAGCCTGATTCCTAAAAACATCTCCATTAATAAAATAAACTGCCCTTACCCCTATGTCAGTCTTTTAAGTTAAAAGTCCGATTCATCGTTAAAGAGAGAAAACTGAAGAAAAACAGCGGATTGATCTCATATTCAGCTCTCCGACAGAGGCATCTGTTCTCACCTGGCCCTCTGGGCTCCCTCTGTGGCCAAGAGAAAACAATAGAGACCTCTACGGGGACATTCATTCAATCCGAAAACCTGACATCTAAAATATGTGAATTGAATTACCCTCCTCATTCGGAAGCTCCGGTCTTCTTGACTATAAGTTGCTGCCTAGAGGACTGGGTTGGAGTACTCAGTAAAAGTCAGACGGACAAATCCTGCCCGTAAGGTTCTCAGGCAAGACCTAAGGCAATGACTGTGGTTCAACATAGGCCTGTTTGCTGAATCACCTTGAAGTAACCAAGTTCCAAGACTCAAACATTACCAAAATAAAACCAGGTATAAAAGCTAAAAAGCAGTGTTTTTCATATTAGTTCCCAAATTTGTATTGTGTCTTCCTTCCCACATAAAACTAAGGTAGATTATATTAAAATTCAAAATTCTTGCATGAATATGAATGGCTGTATGGAAAAAAAAAATAAAAAAGGAGGTACTTCTTTTACAATCATCTAGAAAAGTGGACAGTGGAAAGAAGGCTGAATCAGTTGAGTCAGTTGATGTTTTATTATCAAATGAGAGACAATAGGGCAGGGATAGTGTGTAAAAGGCATTGCAAACTATCATAATCCCAGAGCTAACTTAACAGAAGAGACAAAAGAAATTGATAGGATGCAGAAAGCAGCAATATGGCAGAAAATACGAACTAAGAAACTGATCCTTTTATTGACATCAGAAGTTCAGTGATCACTTCTTTTGTTGCGTAACAATTTCTCATAAAACCTTCCTGAAACTTGTATAGAAAAATATTCTCTCTCAAAGGTGATTTCTCTCCGATATTAACAAACAAGTTCGTTTGCTACTTTGAGGATGAAAAAATTTCTGCTTCTAAAAATTACTGTACTAGTTCCTCATTTTCTGATTGTTGTATTTGGCAAAAGTGTTTAAGTTGATACTTAATTCCCTTAAGCTAACAGTAAAGAAGATTCAAGCAGATTTCATACTAGGCAATAGCACAAAAACATTTTGGACATATCTGGCTAGTAGTATTAACGATTTTCCAAAAACTAACTCATCAAATTTATTTTTATACTTATCTATGGCTTTTGCTCAGGCTGTCCGCTGAGCACTCTGAACTGGTAGTTGCCAATCACTGCAAAGCGATATCAAGGCTGGTATTTCAGGCTCCTGTAATTAGTATGCTGTTCACTCATTTTCCCCATCCTAATTATGTGTAATCCATGCTGAGTCTTACTGCACTGTCCCTGGTGTGTCTTATTCATCTATATGCACTCTAACCCATAGCATCACTTGGGCACATTTAAACTGTAGTGTTTCATTTGCAATGCCGTGGTCTGGAGCAACCCAGCTGTTAGCACATGTGCACAATAGGCTAGAGTGTGGCTTTGCCACACCAGGGATACTGGAGAGACTGCCTCGGAGATGGTGTCTGCTTGATCCCCACAGAGCGCTGGGTCAAACAAGACAGAGATGGGAGGACTCCTAGCCTAGAATGTCCTACAAGCACCCTAACATCCCAAGCTGAGAAGGGAGCACTCTGCTTCCCAGAGCAAAAGGGATATTGGAAGGGTGAAGGGGGCACCTCTGGGATTGCCCCACCGTCAGCACGTCCCTAAGAACAGCACAGCCAGGAGCTGTCAAGGTGGCTCTTCAGTGGGTACCTGCCCCCAGCCTGTCTAATTTCCTCTTTGCAGTTGGCAGCACCTTCAAGAGAAAGGTGCAATGGATTCCTAAGGAGTACTACAGCACAAACTCAGTACAAATAACAGTAAAGTTCCTCCTCCTCAATAAACCATTTTGGAGGGTGAGAATTCAGCCATGGGCATCCCTGATGTTAATCTCATTCACAAGATATAATGGACATGAAACAAAACAGACCCCCCTGCTCCCCAAACATCCCAAGCCCTCCACAGGTGGTGTAGCTGTGTCATTTTGCACTCATTACAGCAAAAAGGATCATAACTCTGTTTAATTCACTGGAAGCAAAAATTGAACCACAAGTTTTTCCAAACACCTCTCTTCAGGACCAAGAAGGAGAGAAATTTTATCTTTTAAGTGTGGTGTGCATGGTTATCACTGAAAGGATTATAAAAATAACTTGCAGTTCCCATTAGTTCAAGTTTGTTTGATCTGAAAGCATTTATAGGAACTATATCTAAGTTGAATTTGCAGTGCACTACCAGAACCCTAAGCAGTTAGAACACCCACAAGAACATAATTGCTTTCCTCAGCTTTTCCAGATCCATTTTTTTTTTAAGTTTTGAGAAATATTTTACAAACTGACTCTTTAAATTGTTCCTAAATGGCTTTCTATACTCCTTTAGAATGGGAGAACCATGCATTTAGTTTCTTTTAATTTTATTTGTGACTACACTTTGAAACATTCATCTGCTTTCAATTTATGCTTCCAGGGATCATGTCCCACTAGGTCTTGAATATTTGCATTTAGGGCATATTAAGGTAAGCAAAATTCATGCAACTCTTCTTTACGATATAAACTGTGATACATCTTGAAGTACAATACAGATCACAGTGACTACAGACTTTAAAAAAAACCCTGACATATTCAGTACTTTCTAGGGAATATCTGTGTTTTTTCTATTTATGTGATTCGAGACTACTTTTCTATATCAGCTTTTTAATTAGACAAGTCATATTCACCTCCATGTGATGTATTACTTTATTCCTTTTCTATTCAGAAAATAAGAGATATGTGGAAAAAATAAAGTTGCTTTATTCCGAGTTTTATCTTTTGCTAAAAGTGCCTGCTTCACTGCTCTTTGGATAACACTGATAGGCATTATAGTTCCACTGCAGTTCATTTGCTTGTTCGAATATTTATTTATGGGAACCGTACTACTTTCAGAATAATCAGATATAAGACATATTAAATGTCATGAATATTCATAAGTTTTCAACCCCACTATAAATAGCAATCCAGCAACCTGCCTTCATGAAGTAAAGGAGATCTTAAATAGAGATTATAAAGAAGAACGTATGCATGCTTCATTACTTATTTGGATTTACATATACACCCATTTAGCACAAGCCGTACAGATACTAACTTAAAACCCTAGTATCATCAAAACAGGAATCTGTCTACCTGAGCACTTAACCAGTGCAACAGGCCACATTACAAAAAGAAGATCTACAGAACTGGGATCCTGTATCATATACTAACCATAGTCCTATATGATACATTGAGCATAAAAATAATTTAATATATCCTGGTTAAATACAGTACCGGTGGGAAAAATTTCTTGCATTCCTTTGCTTAAATGAGTTCATTCTTTGTATTATTTACTAAACATTAGTAAAATTACAAAACAACGCTACACATCTTTGTCAGAGAGTACTACAAATAATACCAAAACACAATGAGCTTGAGGAGAGAGAAGTTTTATTCCAGTGAATTTCACCCTACCCATCCATGCTCAGACTCACCACTACAGCAATCTTGAGACTAATTTGCTCTACTGGTTTGTCTGTGACCTCTTTGTCCTCAGACTTTGTCATAAACAAGCAAAACAAATTAGGCATTACCAGTCCTCTGAAATACTTCAGCTATAAGAAAATTATTGCTTATTTCCCCACTTTTTTATTTTTCTGTAGAACGGCCTAGAAGTGGAAACAGCTCTACTAATGATATACCGTGAATTTGGTGACTTATCCTTGATTCCATTTAGTATGGATTTGAGCAGCATAGAAGCTCAGGGTCAGGGAAAATTTTAAATCTCATAATAAGAGAGTTATCTCAAATAATAGCGGTCTTGGCAACGTATTTTTCATTCTTTGCTATATAGGAAACCATGCTCTGCAGAACATCTATTTCGCTTGTCATCTTCTAAAACACAACATCTGTCTTAAAAATCAGGCAGAAAATATCCTTTGTATTAAAACAGAAATACCGTTGATATGGTATTGCTTAGAAACGCTTTAACTTTTTCTTCACGTGTTTTAAGCTGTCTTTGGTAAGGCCATGCAGAACACACCTTGGTATTAGCTCCACCTCTTTCCAAAAATTCTTCTATTGATTAGATGAAATCTCAGCAAGTTCCTCATCACATTCAGGGTCTGTGATGCAACATACTGATTTACACATTTCAATAATTCTAAGCCTGCAGAACCTGCTTTATGTTTAGAGGCTGATCTCCAAATAATTTAGATGTTTGCTCTATGTAATCCCATCAATATTAGTGAAAATGATCACACATTTTATGTAAACCCCAAAACACCAGGCAGGCTATTTCTGTGTTTCTATGAAAATGGTAACAGGAACGCTCTAGAACAGTGTCTAGGAATTCAGTGATTCTCCTAAGAGAATGCTGCAAATAGCTATAATGTTAGTTGCTATTTTTGCAAAACAGGAACAATGGTTTTGAAAATGCATACACAATTCAACATTTTGTACACTGTTCTTAACTGTGAAATATGCTCTAGTTACTTCTGCAAAACAACTTAATGCCCGCCCTTGAAATGTCATGGCAACAAAGCAGCAAAGAGCATTTTAGGACATGGTGGTCTTGGGAAACAAGCAGCAGAACCTGTTTAAAATCTGAATTAGATGAAGGGCAAATTCAGGATTCCACCAGAAGAAAAATTACAAACCTGCATTTAAGTTAATATTTGACTACACCAAAAATTGTAAATGCTTTTTAAAAGATGTAAATTGGAGAAAAATGGATACCGCTTGCTTTTTTAATTGATCTCTTGTGGTAGATTCATCATTCAAATTCTTCCCTCTCATTGCACAATCTACAGTGAATAAGTTACGAGGTTGTTACTGAACTGAAGTTCAAAGCTGTAACTGCACCAATTCACTAAGAATTCAGATTCAATTAAAAGTGAATGTGGAGCAGTTTTTTTGTAGGTGGCATGTGTACTGCAGAAGGCCATGATAATCTTTAGCTCAACTAGAAGAAGAAAACTTTTTTGGTGATGACAGGAGGCAAAAATAGATGCTTTGTTTTAATTTCATTTTCTTGTAAGTGTCTTTCTTTAATATTTAGTAATCATATGGTGAATGAACCAGTTTTTGAGTAAAATTTCTGAGTAGGGAGAAAAATAATTTTACAATTGATAAATTTCAGCAAGTATAGGTAATTCAGCTACCTCAGATAGTTCCATACCTCAAAGGCACTTCCATGCAAGTGACAATAAGCAATGGGCATAGCTGCAAAGAGATTTGTCCCCTTTCACTCACATGATCACTAACAAAACTGTGTGAGGAGATAACTAACTGGGAGCAATGTTTCTCTGGCCATACGCAGGCCTGAGTGGGATTATGGCACTGGACATAGATACAGAGAAAAGAAAATAGTTGAAAGAATTGAGGGCAATCACAAGGACCTGTGGAAAAAAAAGCGCACTTCTTATTGTTGCTCTTCGGTTGGGGCATCTGGACATGTCCCCTCATAATGGGTAGTGATGGAGGGAGTCTTATTCAAGGAATAAAAAAAGATTTAGTCTGGAAGGTAGACTCCACTGAAGTCTCTGAAATGTTCTTTCTAATAACCTATGAAAATGTAGTGGAGAAGGGGGGGGGGGGAGGGGAAGGAGAGTGTGGCCTGTATGAAGCACAAAGGGCTATATCCCAAGATGTTTGAATTCAGTGTTTGTTTGGTATTTTGTGCCCAGATGGATATAGTAAAAAGAGATGACCCAATCCTTGACAAAATAATTAGAATTTGTTGAAGACGTCATATTTATATTTGGCATTTGTACAAAAAAAGATTTCAAGTTTAGGTAGCAAGGATGTGCAAAAAACCAACAGCAAGTAGAGGTCCCATATGGAAACCACAGCGTAAGAATTTCCTGAACAGCAAGAGTTTTAATTCTGATATTCTTTTATTGTCTTCTCTATTATAGGAATCCCAGTAATAAATTGAGATGTAGATAGTCCTTGAGATGCCAAACATTCAGAACAGTTGGCATCAAAATCAAGACTGATTTAACTTCAACTTTCTTGAATGAAAATGTCAACAAAATCTCTGACATGTGAAATAGCTAAATCTTCTATTCATTGATTGTTTTTTACAGAATGAACGAGAACTAGCCCTAAATGAACATATATGTTCACAGTAAATTCTCTCTGTAAATGTTCTAGTGAACAGCAGCGCTAAATACTTCAATCATCTCATGCTTGGTTAATATCAATAATACTCTTTGTAGCGCTGAACAAACACAAACTAATTAAACTTGACAATACCCTAGATGCAGTAGTTAAGAATTTCCCCACTGCACAGGACAAAAAGACAAAAAAAAAAATACAGAATTCTAATTGCCCAATGTCTTTATTTATAATAACGGAAGTGTGAACGAACTAGGTACATTTATGTCACCTATCAGTTAGCCAATAATCTTTCACTATTTATTCTAATTTTGTACCTATCAAGCTACTTGGGAGTCACTAGGGTAGTGATTTCACTGGGACTAAGATGCTATCTGGAAAGGTCAGACTTATATCTGATTTACAGTGATGCAAACGAGACTGAAAACCAGGAGGTCTCCTAGTCCTGTTCTAGTGCATGTTGATCGTTATTACTGTTCAAACATACAAGAAGGTGCCAGCTAGAAGATCTCCAGAAAAACACTCAAGAAACACCACCACCACTGTAATAGGAGCTCCAGAATAATTAAACAAGTGGGGTTTTTTTTATTTTTTTTTTTTTTTAGCAGTATTAGTCATTTGGATAAGGCAAATTATAAAATAAATTCATGTAAGACTGAAAAGGTCTTTTATATACTTTGAACTTCTTCAAAACTTAAAATATGTTTGTATAACTTAGTGAAATTAATTTGGAAGACATAAACTATAAACACTTCGGCAAAGATGTATAGCATATTTTGTAGTTTCTGAGCTGCACTCCTGAATGACAGAACAAACATATGCAGGAAAAAGGGTTTCTGTGTCAGGAATCTTGTCTACATCCCTCTTCCAACCCTATCAGTTGCTCTAATGAAATGTATATTCCTTACAGACATTTCCCCACTTATATCCTTAAATAATTACAGCTATACAGTCGTTAATTACTCCACAAAAAATATACACACACACACAATTCACGTTTTCCTTTTAAATGTTTGTTAGATGTCTAATTATCACTTTCCTTATTAACAATAACATTGCTTAGAAAGAAAATACTTATTTTTTGACTTCTCAAGATAAAATATAAAAAAAAAAATAATCCCACAACAAGAAAATTTTTAGGGCTAGATCTAGAGTAAGCAGAGTTCATATAGCTTGGTTTTAACTAACTTCCTACATTTGAAAACCAGTCCTTCTTTTCTTTTTGGCTTCAGCTTTGACAAAATGACTGCTTTATATTTGTTAGCAGTTTCAGTATTTATGACTTATCATACTGCTGGATGCACAACCATAATGTACTAGCAATGCAACTTAAGGATTATGAAACTTCAGGAAGCATCTAGATTATCCACAAAAATATGTAATAAAAACTCCACACACAATTACACATAGTTGCCTCAAAGCAAAATACGTCCTGCTATGTTAGTACTGGTACAGAGATAGGAGTGGGAGCTCTGACTGTGCAAGGAAAGCAGTCTTGGGCACGCGCTAAGGAAATGCCCTTCCACTGCACCAGCAACTGAGAAATTAAATGATTACATCTGTATCAATCAAGCAGTGTCACAGAAATAAAATCATGGTAATGGGACTGTTATCACAGGATCGATGCCGCCTGTTTTGAAATGTCTTCTGCTTCACCTTGTGGCCTCAGCATTTATGTGGCAGCAAAAAGCCATTATCTGTTCTATTTCAGTGACATTTACTCTTTCTCCTCATCTGTTCCGATGTCCATTCTTTGATGGCTCTAGTATATCATGCTTTTCATACTCTGGCAGTTATGTACGCTACCATTTTAGGCCACTTGGATGCTTCGGGCGAGAGAGGCTTTTTCTCCCTTTTCTCAAAATATCATCACAACTGAAATGCTGTTGCTGTAATTACATGATGCCATTTATGGAGACTGGCTCCACGAAATCATATCAGTGCACTGCCGTCTCTGGATGAGGTGCAAAAGCTTTTTCAGTGCTAAAACACTGAAGTTCTCCAAAGTAAGCTATGAAACATAATTTAAATAGGTGACAAAAGCAGTAGTCTAGTTGTAAAAGTAGTTGCTGAAAGGTACAAAGGATCTCAGAATTGCCACTTGTTCACAGATTTCACTGCATCTCAGTTACTTCACTAGGATTGTAGGTTTGTGCTATGAAAAAAAAAACCAAAACCAAAGTGCAATTAGCACAGGCAGGGGGCAACTCTACATAGAAATCAGGGAGCGTACACGCAGTACTTCGGAAGGATGTAGGACATCTGAGAAAAATTGTGTAGGCCAGCTGAAAATTAGCCTCTTAGTGCAATCTTCAAGGATAACGTAAAGATTAAGTATAGGTTTGCCGTTCCTTAGATTGTTGTGGGTTTTTTTCCTTGTCAAAACAGAAGTAAAGAGCATGGATTTTTCATTGAAGCTTGTTAAAGTACAGTAATGCTTTCTTCCGACCTAACCTGTGAAGCCCCAGAGAAGCCAGATATAAATCTATAATTATCACTTATAGATACTGCTCCTCAAAGATAGATTAATATTATAGCATTAATATCTGCCCAAGAGTTAACTTGAAAGACAACACAACCCTCAAATATTCGGAATAGTAATTTAACTATAGTAAAATTACTGTTTTACTAGAGTAACTACTAGTGGTAATGCTCATTTTAATTTATGCAATCACAGGTGGTTTATAGTGGATGTAGATATTTTGTAGACTCTACAATTTTTTTCTGACACTGGCAAATTGGTTCTATGATTTTTATTATTTAAATTCAAAAGACTAAGCCTTTGGGGGAAAAAGAAAGGGGGGGGGGGGGGAAAGCATAGCGAGAAAAGGTTGCAATTTACTCAGTGGAAATCTAAAACACCAGGTGCAGAAGAGAGACAAACAGCTTTCAGAATTTTAGTGCTTTTCCTTTGCAAAAACAGGCCTTCAATCAGCGCAAAAACCTGCCCCCTCACAGGGGATGACAGCAGCAGCGCAGTTGCCGCTCCAGGGAAAGAAGTGAGCAAGGCAGGCCGTCGGGGGCTGTTAACAGCCTTCTCAACTGCCAGAAACACCTTAAAGACAACCCTGCTTCCAGCAAAGAAAGAGTCCCCTAAATGATACGGTGTTTATCATTTCAAGTTCAACTCGCTCATTATACTAATCAGACAGTTGCCACACCAATGAAACATGAGAGAGATGGAGATGCGCGGCACGGAATACGCACGCTCGAACTGGAGTTATCAGCAGAGACTTGGTTTACCCACCGCCCAAAGGCCTCGCGATACAGCCCTGGCTAGTGCAACCCCAGTATGATGCAAGATAGCGCCAAATCAGCACAAGGGAGGGGATGGATTATGAAATGATAACATGCCGCATCTGTGGCTTGTACAGGTTGCTGAAGACGAGAAGCCCCGTGTTTAATTTCTTTTTAAGAAATACGCTAATTTTCTTTTGCAGTCGTAGACATTTTGAATTATAACTAGAAAAAACGAGCATGAAAACCTCACATACTCTGAAGAATGAATCAACTACAGGTTAATCTTTCAGGTAATGATTACAATAAGATAATGACGTGTTCATAAAATATCCAAAGGTAAACCAGTTCAACTGCGGATGGAAAAACTAAAATGACAAATTAGGCGGCACATTAAATATTAAATGGTCATTAAACAGGAAATAAGGCCAAAACCACTGACTGTTTCCAGAAACCCTGCACCACATAATGATTGTGATGGTGTCTTCGAACACACTGGGCAATATATTTGAAGAAGATATGCATGACATAGAAAAAGGCAACAAGATCATGTTGCCACTGTAAAATATCCTGTGTGCTATCCTGGCACACCAGAGGCCAAGGAAGGCATCGTTAGTTTTTGAACGGCACCACCAAGAGCAGCAGATGCGTGATAAAGATGGCCAGATACAAAGTCTATAGCTCCAGGCTGGAAACAAGAACATGTTTGCTGCATCTAACAAAAATCTGGCATAATGTAGAGTTCAAGTAGATTTCTAGTTCACAATTCATAAGTGCTTGATAAGCTACATATTGTATTAAAAAATGCAGTAAGGCAGTGGCAGACATCTTTTTACTTTATTCCCATCTCTCTTGGTTAGGCAGGCATTCCTGATGGGTGAGAAAAACTACCTCTTTTCTGAGGGCAACTGAGCACGTCCAGCTGGGAGAAGCTTCTGGAGAGCAGATGGGGCTGTCAAGGAGAAGGGAAAACAGGCAGGTAACTTGCTGTGTCAGGGTGGCTGGGACACTGCTCCGAGGAGCAAGAGGTTCCCTGCAGCAGCGAGCCAGCCCTGAGAACGAGCAGAATGCGAGGGGGCCTGGATTAACTGGAAAATTAGATGGAAGCAGGAGGGATGTGGAAGGCTTTGTTTTCAACAGGTCTCAATCAGAAGATGGGAAGCTGCTGTTGAATGACTTATGGTCGAACTACAAGTTCGTTTCTCTGTTATGGAACAGTTTTGAAGTTTTTGGAGCCTTTTAGTACGTTTTGGCTTGCTCTCTGTAAAGCTAAGCCAAGTACTTCCATTCCCAGGCTGTGGCCAGCTCAAGACTCCTTTGCAAAATGCAAAAGAATTCTTTATACCTAGGCAAAGGTGTCTTGACACAACATGTGATAAAGTTGTCTAGGAACAGCTTTGTCTTTCTAAACATTCATACTTAGACACTCATCTTGCAGATGTAAATGGATTGATGCCCTTTCATTTTATACTAAACAAGTATAGAAATTCGTGTTTAGTTGTGATACAAGCCTTACAATACACTTTTACATAACTACAAAAAAATACATATGCAGTGGAAATTGGGAAGGAAAACTGTCCTTTGCCCAGGCCAATGGAGCTATGGTTTACACCTGTACTTTCTTCTCAATTATCTCCATTTTTCCAGGAAACATCTGAAGGTAAACGTTTAATCTCTGTCAATGCCAGAAAGTATCCACATATCCTGCTTAGGAAAAATGTTTGTGTGATCTTAAGTACAGGCCATTTTGGCTACAGTTTAAAGTCTCAGAAAAAACGCTGAGCAAAAAGTACCAGTGGTTGGACATTCTTCTTGATTCAGTGGTCCAATTATGAATGACAAACAAAACATACATGTAAATTCATAGAACAAGATACAACATGTTCTACAGTAAAACAGAAAACTGGTTTGGCCTCTGTTACACCATGACAGTGAGCATAAAAGAAGTTTTCACTAAAAAAAAAAATGGCTGTGAATGTAGGCTATCATGAGCTGTTTGCCTGGTCATCAGGATTTGTTTTAAAAGTGAATAAACACGCCAGTGGGGCTACACAGTTGTTTATCACTTTCTGTATGCTAATTTGTCTAATTAAGTCATGACAACAACTTGAGCAACTTTGCAAAGAGCGCAGAGTTTGCAAGGACTACACTACAAGCCATCATGATCCAATGCAAGGCAGAATGCTGCAAGACATCAGAGGCAGGGGGAAGGCTGCAACTGTAGCGTATCACTTTAATTTCCTCTGTCAATCAGTTTAACAAACAGACAGAGCAATGACTTATTCATGCAAACATCATTGTTTACTTCATTAGATAAATGCTTACTTGTTTCAGGTTGGGTTTGGGTGGTTTGTTGTTTGGGTTTTTTTCCTGGGGGTAGAGGGGGTGCGCATGCCTTCTTTTTCTTCAATGTTTTCCAAACTTAAGTCTTCACAGCTCACATGAATGACCTTGTCTGGTTCATAAATACCCACAAAAGTAGTATGATCAAAGAATGAACAGAGACTGGAAAAATATTCACACATGGGTACGGATGTGCACAAGCTCACACAAACAGGAACATTCATATTATTACATACACACTGTAGCTTCACCAACTGCTATTTCAAATAGTATAGCAGCCATTATGATAGTACATCTAATAGCACCCATGGGAACTACCGAATTTGATGTTTAATACAAAGCAGCTTGCTGAAAATATGATCACTTCCTACTCTTTTTTCCAAAAGGAAAAAATAAAATTGGAGTCCTTAGGAGCTGTTTCCTGTATATTGACAGACTGAATGCTTATTAATGCCCATACTACTCTTATAAAAGAGGGAATTTTCAGTAAAATATGTAGATATTCTCACATAATATAGTGCCAATTCACAAGAAAAGGTACTAACGAGGTAGTAGATGCTTGAGGATATGGGTACATTTAGAACAAATTAACCACATCTGTACCATTTTTGTCTTCTACCTGCCTGATCAAATCATCCGCTTATTCATCCATTCCCATGAGAGGTATTTTAACATTGCAAATCACTAAACAGCTTCATAGCACCTTTTGCATCCAGAGGAGTTTCCACACGTTAAACGTTTTCTTCAAGAGAATACATAAAATAAAAAACACATACCCTTTCTCCTGGGAACACAGCAAGGTTTTTTTTAATATTAATAAAACAAACAAAAAAAAAAACAGAACCCAAACACTATTTAAGTGGTGTGATCATACAGTCTTGTAGAATTAGATTACTTTGAATGAAGTATAAAAATCCAAAGGAACCAGAACTTTCTAGTTTGTAATCAATATAGAAATTATGTTTTTTAGCTCTGCAGAAGCACAAGTTCCCCGACTTTAAAGTAACTTTTCTTATTTTATTTGTTACGCAGTGATTAATCTTACTAACTATTGGAGAGTGATATGTATATTTTTGTGTTTCATACTGCTCAGATCAAAAACAACTAAGGCACATATTTTTTGAGTCATTAAGATATGAAATACAGTTCAAATTGGATTAAAAAAGCAGTAACCCTCATAGTAATCAACATTAAGCCCTAAAACTTTTGAAGTTGTGAAGAGCTTTTGATACTTTAAAAAAAAAAAAAAAAACAAAGTAGAAAACCAAACCCAACACAAACTGAGGATTAAGCATGTTTTGAAGTTCTAATACGACAAACTGATGATATTGGTACAAGGAAAAAGTTCATTATTTTATTTTTACTGGGAACTTTTACCCTGGGAACCACGACCAAACCAGTACTAGATCAAAGATTATCTCAGTCACCCTTAATTCTTAACAATCCTCATTCCTAAAATTTCTGAAGCTTTATCCCTTGCAAGAGCCTTTGTTTATGGTCATATTAGTGCATCTTTCTGTGTTTACAGGTATTTCATTATAAAAATATAGCAAACGTGAACGTTTTTTTCAGAGAAGGGGTGGTTACTACTGAGTTTTCATTGTTTTCTTATCCAAACTCAAGAATCCAAGGAAGCCCCACTGTAACTCATTTCCTAAAAAATTCCTTATTTTCTGGGAGTACACCTTGAGTCTCTTTCCATGTTCTCTGCAGACATGGGTGCACCTAATGTGTGAAGGTTAAATACAGTCCCAGCATGCTGCTATGTCACTGCCTCCCCTTCATGCATGATGCAATATTGTTCTAGAATTACTATTTACATTAACATTCATTATGAGATTTCCACAAGTTCCACTATCCTTTAAGAGATGACAGTTTGGATGTGCATCCTTCTCTTTTGGCTTTTATAAATTCTGCTAATGACCATACGAATGGGTGTGTATCTTTCTTCATTTCAGTCTATATTAAGCATGATGGCAGTTGTAATTCCACCTTTCAAAAGGATAATCTGTCCTGAACACTTCAATGTCCCCATATATTAATGATATAATCATACAGGAATATTTTCTAAAAGTTGATGGGCACAGAGAAAACTACATTTAAAAAAAAAAAATGGACCAAATCATTCTGATAAATTACTCAGAATTATCAGACCTTTGATTTAGAAAAAAAAACATTTATAACAAATCAGTATCGCATCATTTATCAGTAACAAATCAGTCTTGAACAAGATGCTTGGCAATACAAAGGAAGAACTACAAATGTCAAATATGTCAAAACACAAATACAATTCCATCATCTGCTATCCTCAAAAGCTCTAAAACGCTGATAGCTAGGTGTTCCTATATTCAAATGTCAGAAGTGTGGTGGTTCTTTATTCAGTAGTCAGAAGACCTCCGCTTGCCCTACAATAATTCCTGTTTTGCAAGCTTCTCCTGTGAGCTACCTCACAGGACATTGCTCTTTCATTTCACAGAGGCAGATGAAATACTTCTACCTTTCAACTCACAGTTCCTCTGCAACAATATTTTAGTTGCCAGAATGACTATCGCTGGAATCTCTTCTGTGTTCTGGATTGCTCTTGTTATTAATTTCCTCTGGTTTTGGGGTGCCTTTTTTTTTTTTTTCTAATTTCTTTTTGTCTTTGTCTATGGAAGATGGTTCTATTTCAAGGAGGAGAAAAAAAAAAAAAGACTGAAGCAAAGTATACTTCATATTTCAGAAAAGCAGGTTATTGGGGTTATTAAAATGGAAGTGAGAGAAACAAGAACTTTTTTTTTTCCACTTGAATACTGTATGAGTGTTATTTGTCCCTAAAAAGTATTCATCTATTCATACTTCCAAGTTTTTAAGAGTTCTTAATGAATAAGACAGAAACAGTTGTCAAGCAAATACATTGCAAACATATCCCTTCTAGTTGCTTTGTAAAGCTGACTGTTTCACTTTATGTGTCCAAACCTCTGGTCTCTTCTTTACGGCTGAGATATCACAACCAGGTCCATGATGATTATTTAATTAGGCACCCAACTTATTTTCAAGGACTTGATTCCATTTGCACCTTTTAGTCAGTTGATTTCATTACCTCATGTCACAGAAAAGTAGACAGTCTTCTCCCAAACACAGTTCTTCCCATTCCTGTGTCATGAGGAGTTTTTACCAGACTCATGTGTTATCTTGATTATCTAGAGAAGTATCTACAGTTACCTGTTGTGATCTGTGATTTACAGTGAAACGTTTTTACAACAGGTTGATTTTCTTTTTGGTATTATTCAGCTATCTTCTTGTGTAATAGGCTTGATGGCAGCTTTAATGTCCATGGAGAAGCTTTTTACTGCTGATGGTTGGTAGCAATAGCTATTAGCCAAGATATCTTGGCACTTTATGGTATGCCCAAGGATGTTACGCAACATTAAAAGATCCGTTATTCATTTCTCTGTCATATATAATTTCCCTCATATCAAGAGAAGAATAATGAATAAAGCACAGTATTAGATTTCCCTTTGCTCTCAAAGTTGCAGTCAGGTAATTCTCCTACCCACCAGTGTGCTGTAACATTCAGTGTGCTGTAACATTCAGCCTTGCAGAAGTGAAAACATAGGCTAGCAGGTTGTTATGGCTATAAAGCGTGAAGAATTGTGGAGGTAAGGGTGACATTTGTCACTTACAGCCTAACTCCAAGGCAGAAACTTCAGCCTTCCTAAATGAAGTTAATAATACTTTTTAGCTGTAGTTAGCATTCTGACACGTAGTCAGATATTCTGGGTTTACCTTCTTAAAGGTAACAGAAAGGAGGCACAGAAGACAAACCACAACAGGGGAAGACTGTAACAGTTACTAGTACCAAGTGAGCAGTTGGTTTTGCTCTTGTTCAGACGGCAGCAGGCTCTGTAGATGGCATAGAAAACAACACAATGGAGACGTGAATATGGGGAACACAAAGCAGATTTAGAAGACGAGTCTTCCCAGAGGTTCACTTCCAACTTCCCTGTCCTTAAGGCAACTTTGAATACCTGACCATCTACCTTTCTTTCATGCGTACGCTGCACCACAGAAATGGTCACACTGTCATTGTTTCTAAGTGAAAAAGGACTTCAGTCCATCGTTTATGAAGAATATGTGCTCTAACAAGAATTCTCAAAAAATCCTCAGGAAATCATCATTTTGCCAATCATTTGAGACCTTGATTATCTTTAATTTACTTCTTATTCAACAGCCAAGCACATATTACTCCTTGTAAGTTAAGTGCATTCTCAGGTTTGTCCCTCTACCTAGCAATTTTCCTTGCAAGGCACTGAACCTGACTTTCAGATCCTGAGGCACTGGCATTCCCCTTCAGAGCAGTTGTTTGGAGGTCCTCTTTCCACAGCACCTGATGACCGCATCTTTTTTCCCCCACTTTGAAAGGGTTTCATAAGCATCTCCATAAAATGTGTATACCATGATCCTTGGCCAGACTCTTCTTCCCAGATGCGCTCCTCTTACGTGTTTGGACTATTAACTTTGGTATGTTAATTTCTGCATTTATGGTCTAATTTCATCAGCCATGGCCATTAGTTCATTTACCTTGTTCAGAGAAGAAATTACATTTTGAGACACTTTTACCCTTGAGAAAGACTCCTGCTGCCTCAGTTACTGGTGTGACTTCAGCACACAGAGGTTTCAAAGGACACCACTTTCCTGCCTCCACTTTGTTCTCCGTCTTCTGCTATTATTCTGCTTTGTATCTTTCAAATGTGTTAACAGCAAGTTGTTAAAATTATTTTTCATCTATGAATTAATGCTATATTTTCGTAATCCCAACAGCATGAAACAAAACACAGTTGATGGAAATAGAGGAACACACATGAGGTGAGAATATACTTCCAAAACAAATTACACTTACTGTTCCCATTCAGGACTTTTAACTAATAAATCCTGAGGTGGCTCTTTTGGCTCTTCTTCTGTTCTTGATAGCTGCCTGTAAAGTTCATTATCAGGAAAAAGATGCAAATGAGACCTCAAGATATGCATTACTTTTGGCAGACAAAGCTCAGTTTTCTCTTCCAAGTTACTCCCAAGACTCAGTTCTGGGCAAAATGCTGTGATTGAAGCTTCCATGATCTCTTCCTCAGTGTACCTTTTTCAAATCCTGTATTTGATTTGATGAGCTGAACTGATAATGTTTGCTCTGTCCTCCTGATGTGTAATGCCAATCTGTGCAGCAGTTTGTTTATTTATTTATTTTTATAAATTAATCCCACTTTCCACATGATAATTACACGTTTTTAGAGGGGCTGGGCTGCCTCCTTTGTTTCAGAAGCTGCATTAAAAGCAGGTTTAAATGTTTTTGATTTACCATTTCTAAGTAGCTCCAACCTGTTATGATGATTCCTCCTGCCTACTCCCCTTCACACTAGTGAAACTAACACACAATTTGGTGTTTTAACCCCAGAAAGGCATGCAATTCCTGATCTTCCAACTTTTACCAGTGTTCATTATTTAAGTGGCTCACTTGCATATTTAATCAAAGCCAACTGTGTTTGCTACAATCTGTTCTCAAAACACGCAGACTCACTGGCATGTCTTGAGCACTCATTGCTTAGCCTGAGCAAAAGTCCTCCAGCTTCCACATGAAATACTTCTGGTCTGCCTCCCTTGCAGTAACTGTACTGGTACAACAGCCTTCCCTGGCTTGTCCAGGATGCAATAGCTGGTAGAGAGAGATACGATCTCCAAAACCTATTCTTTCCCCTGAGTAATTTCCAATTATTTTAACGCCAGGGTCAAAAGGGAATCAAAACACTGCACAGAGCTTGCATAGGCGCAGCACACACTAACCTTCTTACAAGGGGTACCACAAAGTTTCTGCTTAACAGTTGTCACCCTTTTCCTCTAGTGAAGGTCCTTAAAAATATGAAATAAAAAAAGTCAAAAGGATGCTCGTACACATTGCTTGAAAGGCATAGGGTGGGTGGAGGGAAAGCAGCACTAAGCATCGTAAGTTAGGATGCCTGCCTCACATGGAAGTGGAAAGATATTTTATGAGCTGCTGGAGTCATCTAAATTCTACCTTGAAGGATCTCCTGCTTCTTTCCTGTACACACAGGAGCAATTGCTTCTCATATTCCCTCCCATATGATCTTTATATTCTCGCCTCTGTGTGAAAAGATGGCTCTGGGCTTCCACTGATACTCCTTCAAGACAGGCAGAGGCTCCCACAATGGGAACAAGCTTCCACAGGGCAAGAGACCAGCCTTTGCCCCGTGAGAAGGCTCTGCGTGAAGCCTCAAGTCCTATCCTTTCAAGAAACAGGAGCTGTTGCCTTCAGAGACAAGACAACACTAATCAGATAATCAATAACACAACAAACAGTGACTCCTATCCCCTGCTGTGCACTGGTTCCTGTTAAGTTAAAGTTATCAGGAGGCAGGAGTCATTGATCACACAGGAGCAGAGTAACTTAAACAGCTGCCTGGCACACTCTTGCCTTCGTGCCAGATGATGGTTCTTGAGCCAGCCTGTCCCCCAGACACCATATGTCACTGCTCATAGAATAGAAAAAGCAGCAGCACAGCATCTTCCCCAGTCTGGACGCTGGGTAGGTACCGCCCAGTGCTCAATAACAAGTATTACGTACACAGTTTAGTCTCAGCAGTTTCTGGATGAAAAGCCAAACTCCACTGGAGCCCAGGAAATACTTGTGTTCCAGAAGAATAGCGGCTAAGAGAGAATTTGGATGAATATATTTGAAAGTGCCAAACCAGCCTTACAAACACAAAATGACAGCACAGACTTAAAGAAAATATTTTGCACCGGACAGGACGAAGCCACTCTCTGCTTTTAGCCTTAGCACCGTTTGGTGAGGAAACTAAGGGCACAGCAATGCAATTTGTGGTCTGAGGAAGACAGTGATACAGAAGAGAAGATGCATAAAGAGCTTAATTTTAAAAGTTTAAGATACAAAGTATACAAATATCCCTCCTCAAGAAAACTGTCTGCAATAATTGTATGTGGAACACATCCAGCCTTGAAACTCATCATTACAAAGTCTCTGGTATTTCAGACAGGGAAACAGAAAATCTATATTTTTTTTTTTTAATTATTTTTAGAAAATGATTACGGCTTCTGTGCATACAGTCAAAATTTTACCTCATTCCTTGCATTTCATATTGGTATTGGTTGATTTAGGTCTTCATAGAAGTGAAAGGAAATTCGCGGCTGTGTCGATATGGCAAAAGTATCCAGCCTTTTTCCTCAAGGAGAAAGTGGGAAAAATATGAAATAATTAACGGATTACCCATGTTAAAGAAAAACGCAGCAAAGAGTTAATTCTGAAGGAAGCAGGGACTGCATTGCTACCCCAGTGAGTTTACCTAAATCATGTTTGCTTATTACCAACGTGAGATGTGTCCCAGAGCCTCTAGCCTCTCCTTAGGTTGGCAGACATGCCAGTGCACAGACAGCAGCAGTGAATGGGGATAAATGGGAATACCATGCTTTTTCCTAAGCAAGGCAGCAATGGGGCACACAGGCAATTCTAACTCCACTAAAATATTAATGCCAACCCAGTTAAGAAGGTCACCATTACAATGCCATTGTTACCACTAAAATTGAAGGAAGATCTCAGTGGAAAAAAGAACTAACCGGATCTAGCACTGCTATATTTATAAACACAGAAACTCCTTTGTTCCTATTCCTATCTGTTAAGCTTTCTTTAAAGGTTTTCATTACAAAAAAAAAAAAAAAGTCCTTTAAAAGCTCAGAAGATAACGTCCCAGTGGGAAAATTAATACAGTACCCAAGAATTCAGTAGCAATTCTTTCTAGACCTCACCGAGATTAAGGTACACAAGGTGCAATAGACAATGGGAGTTTGTAAGACCTCTAAAGTCAAACACATAAAAGCGAAGCTTCTCCTAAAGTGGTTAAGGTACACTATTTACCATTATAGCAAGACAACTTTAACCGATAGTGTTAAAAATAACTGTGTTTTGAAAACAGCAAACATTCACAGCTAGTTCTGTATGGAAATAAATCTCTGTGGTCGTCTTTGAGTTAGGATAGCAGCACTTGGTCCATAATATACTGAAGCCATTAAAAAGCACCAGACAGATTATTTTTGCTGTTGTATGCATGTGTCACCATCAGCAGGATGTTGACAGCCCACTACAACATACAGGCATTTTCCATCGTTACCTTCTGCATGTCAGCTGAGATCTATCCAGTAACACCGACAGTCATTCACATACATTTCCACAGAAAATTCAAATTGTGAACCAACGCATCTGTATGTATTTTTTCAAAAAAATTTCTATACAATTTCTGTATGATGCAGAAATAATCACAACTGGGACATAACTAAATTTACACCTATTTAAAGCGCAGACAGAACAGTGTGTCCAACTGAGCACTTGCATGCATGTGCATTTCTTGTTGATGGACGTTTGTGAAGAGGTAGCTTTGTTACTTCTTGCAGTATTTTTACCCTGCCATTGTACACGGATCTTATTGTCTCAGTATATTGCTTTGCCTATTTAATCTGTGTACTTCAACCTTCTTAATTCATACATTTATAAAATTATTTCATGGTTGCTAAGATATCCATATCCAGAAGCCGTTTGTTTTACAAGAGATGTATTTCTTTTATAAAAACCCCGAAAAATTAATTCCCCAGCAATGCACAGCATTACAAATTTAAATCCAAGTCATCTACTGCAGTAGATATACTGTACAATTTGTCCTTCAGCATATTTTAAACATAAAAATTCTAGGTTTATTTCCTTTCAGCATTCCACAAATTATAGTTCTGAAACCAAAAAAAAAAAAAAGAAACGAGAAAGCAAGCTTCCTTAGAAGTGACTCATGGACACAAAACGTATAGATTTTCAATTCAAAGCCAGCATAAAAAAATTCCCCGTGGTAATGCGATTGCGAATGCTAATTGCATTCCAGTAAATTGCTTTACATTCATCAAACAACAATCAATGGGAGACACTGCTATCTTCTTTTATTGTAGTGATGCTGTTCTCAGCTATATAGATAAGGTAGTGTCAGACAGTTATAATCTTCCCCCTTGCTATTTTTGGGGGCTTATAACTTCAGAATAAAAATTTATACTGAAATTTAGCAACTCAGCCCAAGAGTCTCTCTTTTTAATTGAAAAATGTGCTGAAGTATATATCTTGAAGAGATAAAGGAAGACTAAGACAAATATTCTAATTCAAATACCTAAACTAATTCAATCTATCATTAGACAAGAACAAGTTATTCCAGTCTCTAAATTTCAGAGGTGCTGCTCATCCAGAGCTCCTGTGAAAACAGTTGCCTTCCATTCTAAATGTGCTTTTCTTTGTTTTAGTTGAAGAACAAGATAACAAAGTAAGGAATAGCGATCTGGAGGTTATGTTTAGAGCTGCTGACCATGTCAGGTTATTAAGGTGTGTTATAATTTAGCAGACGTGTAAATGTATGGCATTCATGTGTGTATTTTCAAAGATTTGTCTCTCTCTATATATGCACGCATACATGTGCGCATAAACATATATATGCACACATATAAATAAAATAAAATTGCAAACTCATTTTTGTTTCTGAACATCATCTCAATTTCAAGGGGCTCTGTTGCCAATATTTCAATCCCCGAATTTCAAAAGATCTTGTGTCACATTGTCTCGCAAGATGGAACAATAGACGTGATTCACCAGAATTGTCACTCTTTCAAGTAAGAAATAAAATAACAATGGGACAGCACAATCCATATAAAACTTGGCTGCATGAGTGAGCTTAAAACAATAGATAGTCATCATAATTTTTAAAAAGAGGAGAAAAAGAGTTAAAAGGGATGGAAAACGAGCACAAAAATAGTCCCAGTTTTTCCCGCACACTTTTACCAAAATAAGTCCTCATAGCCACTGCAATATTCAGAGAAGATAGTAGTCCAAGGGAATGCTTTTTTTACTGCTTGAGGTACAAGATCTACACAGATAGCATTATAAAGACGGGACAAGTGAGGCATGAACAAGGAGACTGGAGAGTCTGAGTATCTGCAGACACTGACAAAAAAAAATATTCTGAATGCCTCAGAGCAGTAAATATGCAGGGAAGATTTAACTTGCAGGATATATATTTTTTTTTGCTATTTATTGGATCTTCAAGCCTCTCCTTGCCTCCTGAATAGTGAGCACACTACCTAGCGAAGTGCTGCTTTGGAGATGCAAGAGCACTGGACCATCTCTTCAGCTGTAGCGTCTCCTGCAGTTGAGCTAATGGCTCTATACCACGAAAAGCCACTGTGCCTGATTCCCACCTGCCTTTTTGTCCCCACTCCCCTCCCTATACCCCAACAAGTTTTGTGGTTTACTGGGACTTTTTTTTTTTTTTTAAACACGATTTTTTAATAAAGTGCTTGAACTCTATGTATCCATCCATGCTCAAAATTTGCCACGCTTCCTTGGGTAAATATCTGCTGCTTTCCCTTTAGGACCAGCACAGGCCACGGGGTAGGCCAGCTCAGCCAGGAGCGGGAAGAAAGAATTCTTCCTTCTGGTGGCAGCCAGTCATTCAATCAGCTGAGCAACATGTAAGCTACTGCCAGATCAGTGTCTCATGAAACCCTTCCATGAGAAGGGGTATTACGCAGAGCTTATGTTCCTCAAGAATGAGTCTCAAAACTCAGAGATACTCTTCCAAATGCTATTTAGACTCAACAGATTAAAACACAGCAGCTCGAGGAACAAAACAGCAATAGTAGCTCAAAAAAGCCTATGGAGGGAATATAGGTTGGTACCTCAAATTCAAGGATGCTTCAGAACAGCAATGAGTTGTACTGCAGACAGCAACATTTACAGTTATACACTTATAAAGTAGTAGCAGAGAAAGGGTAGAAGAATAAAAAAAATGCTGGAGGGAAGAAAAAAGAAAAAAAAAAAACAACATAAAAACCCCAACCTCCCCCTCCCCAAAACCAGCTTCTAAAATTTCTGCATTTCATAGAATCGCAGAATGGTTTGGGTTGGAAGAGAACTTTAAAGATCATCTAAGTGCAATCCCCCTGCCATGGGCAGGGACACCTCCCACTAGGATCAGGTTGCTCAAAGTCCCATCCAACCGGACCTTGAACACTTCCAATGATGGGGCATCCACAGCCTCTCTGGGAAACCTGTTCCTGCATCTCATCAACCTTATTGTAAAAAATTTCTTCTTTATGTCCAATCTCAACCTATCCTCTTTCAGTTTAAAACCATTGTCCTGTCAATATCGACCTTGGTAAAACATCTCTCTCCATCATTCTTATGAGGCCTCTGTTAGATATTGAAATCCTATTTATATATTGGTTTACATATTCTTTAACTAGCTTCTAAAATGAAAAAGAAAACTGCAAATATCTAAAGACTATATCATGCAGTTTGAGCACTCATTCTGCTCAAGATGACATTACACATACTATTTTGAGCCACCAGGAGCTTCTGAAAGGAAGTGCTCCTGTTCATACCATTTTTAGACTTCCATTTCTCATCACTCTGTCCCACTTTGTGTTCCAGTCTGATTCATGCTGCTAAATTAAAAGCAATAATAGTGATCTGGAAAAATCAACTGCATGATTTTCTACAAAGTTAGTGAGCTAATTGGACCCACCAAAGGCAATGGTAAGTTCCAGAGCAAACAAGGGGGAAGGACCACCAGGTGTAGGATTGAGGCAGTGGGACAGAGAAGCATCACATACCCTTGAAGTAGTTTTGAATTGTCAGACTAAATCAAGTCTTAATGGGTAACATCCACTCTAGTGTAGATCCATTGGGTTTAACTGCTCACCTAAGCAAAATGATAAGTTAAAGTCCTGATTTAGCAAAACTTCTAAGAACATGCATTTAATTCACTTGCATATGTGATTAAAAATACAGCCTTTAAAAATGCAGTTTCTTCCTAATAATTTTTTTTAAAGCCTCAATAGTTTTGGACTGTGAAAATTTACTATTTGCACTTATTTATGGTTAGTTTGTATAAGTTGAATTTAAAACTGATAAGAAATTAGCATTCATGGGCAACACTTGTAAGGCACGCTCTCTGTATTACTCCCTATAGCAAGAAATTTGATTTCTGTATATACAATTATTTTCTTCAGAATTTATGGTCCAATATTTTAAAACTGAAGCTTCCACTGTTGGCTGTCAATTAGCTTTTTGCTCTGAATGTAATGACTTAAAATTTTATAATATGCATTTTATTAGCACAGACAATTAAGGATTCCCATCATTACACTTCTGGACAACTGACATTTTCAGTAAAATTAGTTATAAAACCTAATCTCCATATGTACATTTGTCACCTTCTCAGATTTTGAAATATTATATGACATCGTAGAGAGTCCATCACTTTACAATGTAAAGGAGTGTTCCAGCTTTGCTCCTGAGGTTTCTGACAGTGAGCATCACTCCATACTTCTAAGACCAATTGTGTGTTGGCATAAATGACTTCCAGATCTAGATGAACTAGCTAAAATGAAAAGCAGTACAGTAACTTTTTCAGGCCCTTGTATGCATGAAAAGACTAACCTCCCCCTTTTCCATTATCTCTGGTGGGACTACAACTGATATTTAGTTTTGTTCAAAAATCACCATCTAACAGAAAGGAAACAGTAATAATAATAGTACTACACCACCAATTCTCTAGCAGCATTTATAAGATGACCAGCAACAGCAATTTAGTTCAAATTTACAAAATAAGATGCTGCAATAGTACAGTCAAATACACCCTCTAATGCACATTTCTCTATGGAAATTCTAATCCTGTCAGCTGAGAATTAGCTGTTTTCTAACTACACACTTGCACCATAAACTCTCACTTTAATTAAGAAAATAAAATACTCTGACTCCCCCATCATTTATTTACTCATTTCCAAATGAGTCCTTTCGCACCTCAGCATTCACATTATTAAAACAAATGCACAATTCCCAAAACACAGGTCTGAAATGACTTCCTGTGCATATCCCCACAATGAAATAGCCTGGAACTCAAAATACTCAAACCAAACCAAAGGATTTATATAGCACTAATCCAATATTTGAAATTACTAGATGCTGAGCATACTACCCCTTTACTCCAGCAAAATATTTAAGAGTATGCTGCACTTAAAGCATGCAAGGAGGTTAACAGCATTCTAAAAATACTGCTAGTTACAGGCTGCAGTACTTAAACCTCATGCAAAACCCCTGCTGTCCACTGCAGGTCATTCATTTCCTACTATAACACCACAGGGACCCATTTACAGAAGTGTGGTACACGGTTTAAGCTGCAAAGCTCCCTTTCTGCATCAGATATCTGGGCTTAAAACCCTCACAGAGTCTACTGCTCCACGTTACACAGCATTATTTACAAGTTTTTGCTCTTGTTGACAGGAAGAGAGGGGAAGAGTTATTGAAGTACAGCTGCAAAGGAGGGTCTTGTAATGATTGTACTACAGAAATTCGTTTTCATAGAACTGACTCAGTGAGAACGGTACCAGTAAGTCTCAGCGTCACTTGTTTGCGATCCCCACTTTATGCTGCTTCTCCCAAGGGCTTCGACAGGCATTCTAGGCAGTACAAAAAGGACCAGTTTCAGAACAGTATGGCACAAACGCATATCATCTCTCCGTTTTGCAAGAAGGAGAATTCCCTGCTTATAGGATGACACATCTGAGTGCGAGATGAAAAGCGCACGTGGATGAAGCTGGAGAAAGCGTTCGTGCAAGTTTATTTTCTTCTGTTTAGAGGTCCTTTATGCAGCTCAGAACTCTGCAGGGAGAAATCTCCCCAGCGCACCTCATTTACTTCATCAGCAGACACAGACGAACCAGCTCAGCTAATTTTAAACTGTAGAGCTCTAAGGGAGGTAAGAGTTAGGCATTCAGCATCAACTGGCAGTTGGGTAGTATTGTCTGCAGTGAACCCAGCTGAATTTGGAAGACCACACCTGTCCCTGCTTTAGTTTCAAAGGCTTTTTAGAGGTAAAACATGGCAAATGCAGGTAATTTAAAAGTTAGCTCTCACTGCTACAGAGCACAGCCCTGGCCATCCCTCACCATCACCCATGTGAAAGGCTGGGGCAGAAAAGACTCATTTAAAATAAGGATGAATTTAAAGAAGAAATTAGCAATCTCCTTTCACAACTGGGTAGATAGTGGCAGTCTAGATTCAGGCACTGTGTCATTTAAGATACTGCCCCAAAGCAAATACAATAGTTTAAACTTTTTTCGGCATGGACCTAGAGATGGGAAGGAGGAGTAAGAGTGTCACAGTGATCCCCCAGCACAAGTAATGCCAGAGCTGCTGTCAGGCATTTCGTGTTTCAAGGTTCTGATCTGACTGCACAGAGCGTGCTGGATGGTCCTAGCATGTTCCTGTGCTCACGCAGGGATGTGGGGCTGGCAGACAACTCCCTGCCACCAGCTGCTGCCAGAACCGGCATCCAATCTGAGAGCTGCTGACAGGGTGCAGCCCTTTACGGGGTATCACAACACCCAGTTCCCAGCATTTTCTCTGTATGTGTCATACAAATCATCGATATTTTGCAGAAGCCCACATAAGTACCTAGATATAAGCATACTGCATATGCCAAGACTGATGAACATTTATGATATATTTTCACTGACATCTTTTGGGGCTTGTGTGAAGCCCAGCTGGACAACAGCTATCCACCTCAACACACCCTACAGTCCTTACCCAGGGGATACTCAGCTATATACTCTTAATTTTCTTCTCTAAGTTACAGGACTGTGGTGGTTTGACCCTGGCTGGATGGCAGATGCCCACCAAAGCTGCTCTATCTCTGCCCTCCTCAGCTGGACAGGGGAGAGAAAATATAACAAAAGGCTCATGGGTCGAGATAAGGACGGGGAGGTCACTCAGCAATCACTGTCATGGGCAGAACAGACTCAACTTGGGGAAAATTAATTTGTTACCAATCCAATTAGAGTTGGGTAACGAGAACTAAAAACTAAATCTTAAAACGCTTTTCCCCCACACCTCTCTTCTTCCCAGGCACAACTGCACTCCCAAATTCTCCACCTCCTTCCCTCAAGCAGCGCAAGGGGAACGGGAATGGGGGTTGTGCTCAGTTCATCACTCGTTGTCTCTGCTGCTCCTTCCTTCTCAGGGGGAAGAACTCCTCACACTCTTCCCCTGCTCCAGCATGGGGTCCCTCCCACAGCAGACAGTCCTCCACGAACTTCTCCCATGTGAGTCCTTCCCACAGGCTGCAGTTCTTCACGAACTGCTCCAGTGTGGGTCCCTTCCACGGGGTGCAGCCCTTCAGGAACAGGCTGCTCCAGTGTGGGTCCCCCATGGGGTCACAAGTCCCGCCAGCAAACTTGCTTCAGCGTGGGCTCCTCTCTCCACAGGGCCACAGGTCCTGCCAGGAGCCTGCTCCAGCACAGGCTTCCTATGGGGTCACAGCCTCCTCCTGGGCATCCACCTGCTCCAGCATGGGGTCCTCCACAGGCTGCAGGTGGATATCTGCTCCACCATTAACCTCCATGGATTGCAGGGGGACAGCCTGCCTCACCAGGGTCTTCACCAGGGGCTGCAGGGGAAACTGCTCCAGCTCCTGGAGCACCTCCTCCCCCTCCTTCTTCACTGACCTTGGTGGCTGCAGAGTTGCTTCTCTCACATATTCTCACTCCTCGCTCCATCTGCAGTTGCTGTTGTGCAGCAGTTTTTCCCCCTTCTTAACTATGTTATCCCAGAGGTGCTACCACCATGACTGATGGGCTTGGTCTTCAACAGTGGCAGGTCCATCTTGGAGCCGGCTGGCATTGGCTCTGTCAGTCACAGGGGAAGCTTCTAGCAGCTTCTCACAGAAGCCACCCCTGCAGCCACTCCACCCCCCCAAAAAACCTGTCCACACAAGCCCAATACAAGGATATTTGCCTGCTTTTAACTCTAAAGCATTTCTTTCAGCTATCATTAACAAATATTTTTTGTTAGCCATTGCTACCACTGTGCTGCTTGGTTCATAACTTGAGAAGAGCCTTGGTAGTACTCACATATTCTTCCTTCCACACATGTTCTTTACACGTTGCTTGTCTCAGAAAATTACTCATCCAGTCTTCTGTAATTCAATGGCATACAGTCTAAGAACATGTGCTGAGATAATTTCTTTTTTTTTTACTCCCCCCCTCCCCACAGTTCCAACTGAACGACCTCCAGCAACCTTAATATCCTGTACGGAATAGTCCAACGTCTGTCTCCTGGCCACCATTCCCCAGACTAACACTCTGAAAGCAATGCTGAAGCAGTTCTCCAATCTAGGCAAAACAAGTCAACAGTCACAACCCAGTCCCATCACAGTGAAAAAGTCTCAGCCTTAGAACTAGAAGGGATATTGACTTTTCCAGCAGCAAAGCCACAAACTGTGCAGGGTCAGGGAAAGGCAGACCTCTCATCTTTCAGGTGGTCCCTATAGAATAAGGCTGCTGTAGGAGACAGGAATAGTTGGCACTACTTCTGACTAAACAGGTCTGTTGTTGTTTTCTGGCTGAGATGAGTGGATGGAGGCCAGAGCTCTCCATACACCACCTTTTATGAATAGTAAATTTAAAATGATTTATAAATTAATGCGCTCCCTCCCTCCTCCTCACGCACTGTAAATAATTGCAGCTTTTGACTTATCTGTGTGAGAGATGAATTAAAGCTAGAGAGAGTTTGATGCTACAGAAAAATAAGCCAAGTGGATGATGATAAAAGCAAAAAGGGGAGAATATAACATCAGCTCTGTTGATTAGCAGACGAAAGGCAAGCCTCTGAAGAATAATTCTTCATGCAGTGAAAGGATGTCATCTGGGGGGAGGTGGGTGCTGAGGTGTATGAACACAGCAGTGATGTTTGTGTACTCGGTTCCTCCACCTCACAGTCGTGGCTCCCCAGCACCACCAATACCCCGTCTCTCTGCCCAGGGCTGTCGGCTCCTATCCCTGTGTGCATTCCAGGAGGAGCAGGGGTCTGACAAGGAAACAGGGTGCAGCAAATGCTCTCAGAAACCTCGCATCCAGAAAGTGCCTGGTGCCTCGTCTGCCGCACCAGCTCAAGGCGCTGCTGGGAGGAGGTGCCTGCATTTAACGTTACGACCAACTTTCAGAGAAAGGAGCAAATCAGTTATGCTTCTCTCACTTCAAATGCACTAAGCGTCCAACTCGATACGAAAATGAAGCAATATACACCATATTGTATGTATATGTGTATCTATAAATAAATGCCATGAAACACATAATCTGTGGTAAAATTCTAAGTTTTACAAATATAATTGCAATAGCCAAGTCAAATAGAATGTCTTTAAACAAACCCAAACACAACAGCTTTGATCAGATTAACCTCTATATCATTACTTCTAAAGGCAAATTTTACAATTAGCTTGTCAATGTTTTATACAAAATTATTATAACGTAGCACTGCTTTTAGAGAAACAGTGCTAAAATAATTCAGAATGTGAAGATGTATCTGCGATTACGTAATCAACACCTAATCACCTTGTTTCCTAGCACAGCCGTGGTACTGCAGAAAAATTAAAACACAAGCCTCCATTTTGATGTCTGTCCATAAAAGCACAATGCATGTGGGCTTCCACCCTCGACGAGGCAGTAGTTAATTAAAAATAGTCCCCAAAGCTGCACAGAGTAATGCTGGTAAGAGAAACAAAATGCAGACAAAAAGAGATGAGGAAAAAAAGCAGCACTCTCTGGGGAACTGATGTGCATTTTTTTGTAAAAAGACAAAATAATAAAAAAAACCCAACAACATAGAATTTGAAACCTAGAACTCTGCTATACTCCGGTGCTTCTACCTTTGTAGATACAAAGATACAAAGAAGAGGGGCTAGTCAGTTCCTAAGATGTCAATTGGAGATATAAAAACAGATTAAAACATGTAAAAGGCTGCTGGAAGCAAGAGAATTACTTGTTCTCCGAGTCCACTGCGGACAGGACAAGTAGCAAGGGGGTCATTAATTTCTGTGAGGGGAGTTTCAAGTTGCCTGGATGTATGATCATACACATATATATACACACACACAGCTGCGTGTCCTACTGACAAACACACTGAAGTTCTGTAACAGATTGCCTGCAAACGTTATATAGTCTTCATCATCAGAGGCCTTTAAGATCTTGCGAGTAAGATGGATGAAGGTAAGACGCTTTCCAGCGACAGAATGATTGACTAGATGAGCTTTACTCCCCTTTTTCTATGACTTTACACAACTAAAAAACTTTTTCCATTTGGAATGGTACAGCTTTCCCATTTGCAGTGACGCAACAGGTGACAAAGGGAAAAACGCAATGGAGAATCAAGACCTAGCACAAAGCATAAAGGGATGCAGATATCCCAAGCAGTTTGCAATTCTCTGCTCACTGCATGTATCAGTGAGCAGAAGCAGTTAGTGACATAAAACTTCATCTTAGATGACAAGGGAAGCCCCAGCTTTTCTGGAGCAGCACAAAGAGTGTTAGGAGGCAGGCTCTCAGCTAACCTCGATGCATAGAGAAAGGAAGGACCAGGGGAAGGAAAAAAAGGAGGTGGGGGAGAATCAACACAACAGCCATTCATAAAACTACTGTAAGCAAATGGAAAACTTAATATGGAAATTACTTAATATCACTTGGATAATACATGATCAAGTGAGAGGCTGCTGCTTCCAAGCAAGCACATGAATGATTAAAGCCCTAGAAGCACATTCAGACAAAAGCTTTTACGCAATTAACATGAAGAAGTAGTATATGGGGAAAAATTCTTTGGAAGACCTTTAATTCCCATTTCCAAATTGACAGCACTACTTTAAGTAGGAATATGGGTTTTGATAGTTTGAGTATCACATAATCAACAGGAAAGAAAACACCATAAAGAATTACAATGACTTTATCACTAGAGTGTGACTAGTGATTAACTGAAAAGGGTTCCCATAAGCTTAGCACTAAAATCTGAGATATCTCAGGCAATGCCAAGAGCTTGTCCATGATTTGTTTTTATAAGACTGCTACGTTCCTCACTTGCCTAATAAAAACAGCTTCTTCAATGTACTGGCAGCAAAGCCTGAGAGTCTTCACGATGAAAAAAATTGCCAGAGTATTTTCTTTTTTCCCTTTAGTAGGGTTTGGAACTGATATAAAAACCACAAACTTTTAAATGAGTAAAACCACACTGTGCTGGAGAATTGGAAAGCAATAAACTTTAGCTCCTATTGCAATTACTACTGCAGACTATGCACATAAAAACTGTCTGTTCCATGAAACAAAGAACCAAAATGCATCTTGGAACATTATTGCTAAATAGAACCTTAATATGAATTTTGTCCAAAGACTTTTTGATTCGAACAGAATCTCTACAACTTTTACCATATATCACAGATTTAGTCCGCTCTGTTATAACAAAGAGACTCAGTTTATAACTCCGCAATTCTCTAACAGAGTAAAGCCCATTAATCAAAATGGTATTTTGATGGGCTGTGCAAATAAATAGAAGTACAGCTATGCTTAGTATGGCTATGGTGCATGAAAACCTGCTCCCAGAACAGCTGGAACGAAGCATTATTCATTTGCAGTTTCTAATCACATTCAGCATCTAGAATGAAAATCTGATGTTTGTTAATTGCTTTGAGTATCTTATTTCATTTTTCAAAACCCTGTAACACAACAGTGAAATTATTGGCACCATTTCACATCTATAACATTCTTTCAAAGTGAAATTTTTATTACCACTTGCTTTGTACAGGAAAAATATACCTCAAAAAAAGGATACAAGGATGAATTTAAAATATGCTCTGTAACAAGTTTTCATCTAATTTCATCATAAGGCAACCCCTATGGGTAAAATTCGCCCTATTTCTCATGCGTAAAGCCTGACAGGCAAGAGAAGCAGTATGGTTCCTCTACGCAGGAAGGGAGGATTAATCTCCCAGGGCTCCCGCGGATCGACACGTACAATGATTTGGGGGTAAGCTCAGGTCTGGATCACCAGATCTCAACAGGGATGTTGCAAGGATAAATTCATTTATGTGTCTGAGGTCTCAGATGTAAACATGAGAAACCCTAATCACCTTAAGAGGCAAATAGCAGGAGCCCCAGTCCTGGTGGGAATAGCTGGGGCATTGGCTTCTGTTAACCAAGCAGGCAAGCTTAACACCTCCAAAGGAAGAATTTGATTTCTAAATTCTTTCAAGAATGCAAATATTATACATGTAAACCAAGCACTATTTATTTTAACATCTGCAGAAACTAGACCCGATCTCCCTCACAGGAAGTTATGCTTTTGTGTTTGTAACTAAGTACAGAACTCTTTTCCTCCTGCTCTCCTTGCCAGAAACTATTGTAGTATTGATCATACTCACTTCATAATTTTTTTTAGTGCAACTCAGAAGAATATACTTGCCTTAAATTAATCTGACAGGATCAACAGTGTAAGTTTTATGTGTCATAGTTCCATTGGTAAAAAACTTAACCCTCCTCCTATTAAAATCATGCTTGGGCGATTATTTTTCCACCCCTAATACTTTCAGAAATACTGAAGTAAGGTTTAAAATAGTCTAACTCCTAGAGTAACTGTTAATATCTTTCTTTTTTAAAAAAAAAAGTAAATCGTTAAACGAAGGCTGTCATCAGGGGCTGATTTTTACAACATCTTACCTACTTCATTCCTTGTGACCAATTCCTCTGAAACACTCCTAACAGTCATACTTTCTCCAGATCTACACCTTCTTACAACATGCTGAAAACTTTTCCACTGACCAAAACTTTACAACTGATTATTTTGGTTTTTTGCCGATTTCCTCAGTTTTCTGCCAATATGCTGTGGGCCATGGCTGTCCAGTGTGTCCCTTCACAGTCCCCACTTCAAGTGGAACTTTGCAATTAGCATCAGTGAAGAGGAGATCAGAATCAGATTCTGTTTTCATAGAACAATCTTTTTTTTTTCCTCCAACAGATTATTATTTGCTATTTCTAAGAAACAAACTTGAAAAGAAAGAAAAAGTAACTCAAGATGGCTGTACTTCTATTTTTTTCTTACTATACCGTGATATTATCTGAAGCAGATATGAATATTCTTCATAACAAGTTATGCTCTTTTTCACATTTTTAGTATTCAAAGGCTCCCTCTCAACAATTCACAGTCCATCACACAGTGGGCACCACATCTAATCTTCTAGTTTAGAAATTTATTATTCATGCAGCAGTGGATAGATACTGCTTAAGGATCATTCATGCTACATTTTTAAGGTATCCTTTAGAACAATTAATTAAAATCATACAAAGATCAAACTAAAATAAGAAAGAACAGCAGATGCATCCATTATTTAACTTTTGATTGTTTTTTCCTACAGAACTTCTTGCTGCAGAATCTGCAGGAAGTTTCTACTTCATTCTAGAGACAAAGTGATCCAAGACGTGGTCACATCTCCCTCCCACAGAGCAGAACTCTCTCCACAAAGAAAGCACTTTTTTTGGGCTGAGTTCCTTAAACCTACCCTAACCAGCAAACAACTTCAGCATGTTAATAAACTCAAGTACCCAAGTAGTCTCCCAGATGCAAGCGATTTGAGACCTAAAAAGGGAGATGATGGGACTGCTGGGTGTTTAAAGCTGCATATATACGTAAGTGCTTTAGTGGACTGAGGCCAGGCAGCAGAGCTTGAAGGGTCTGTGTTCTGCTTGGAAACCTGCCTTTTACACATTTACTTTCAGAAGTTTATCAGTCATATTATTCAATTATGAAATATTTGAAGCACCTGGAAAAAAACCCAAACCGCTGCATAATATTACAGGACCTGGAGACACTAAGCTGTTCCAGTCTATCATAGTAAGCCTTCTTTTGGAAAGTATGTGATGCATATTACAAATCTCTGCAAAGCCTTTACCGTAATAATCTTGCAGAAACTAGCCTACGTTACTCAGACTAATGCATTTCTCCCCTCAGACAGCCCTTACACAAATACGGTGCTTTTCGCATACTGTCTCTAGGCAGTGGTGCAGCACTTCTGCCCTATTTAGCACTATTTCTTTAAATTATCTTGAATTTAAAGAAAAAAAAACAAACAACGCACTAAATGCTGTTTTCTTTGTGACAACATGCATCTAGTGTTATCAAGCTTGCATCTCGACAGTAGATGCATGCAAGTTTCATCAGTCTCTTGATTAGTGGATATAAAATGTCATAAGTAACATTTTCATTAAGTGCCAGAAAACTTTTAATACCTTGGCAACCAAAGTCAGTTCAGAGTAACTCAAGAAAAACTGCTTGTCGTTACTTGATGGTCTATGGTCTGAAGTGAACTATAAGTAGTGAATCAGACTGCCAAACACTTTGGCTTTAAGGAGTCTGACCATACAAAGCAGATCGATCTTGTAGAAATATCTCAAGCCAAATTCTTCTCATTTCACCATGTCATATTCTAAGCCTTTATAAAATATAGGCCGTACTCTGGGAAAGTATGAATTTATGTATCTTCTGTAGACTTCACTAAAGCTCTTCAGAGTAATTTCAGCTGACCATCAGGCCTTAAAATCATTTTGTTTTGAACAAGATTTTCAATAGGTTTTACCCAATTCATCTGTAGTCCCCTATATAGGCAAAAGAATCTCATCAACATTCACTTTCTAGTGTTCGTTTCATGAGAACTCACACTTTAAATAAAACTTGATACTGAAACTTTAGGACTCGAGTACTTGGAGCCTCCAACCCTATTGCTTGAAAACACACCCTTCCACCACAGCCTTGTTGAGCACAATAGCCTTCTGCCAATCTAAAGTAACTGTGTACTTTCTGTTATTTGTCTCTTTATCCAGGGAGATATTACTAAAAAAATAATGATGAACGTCAAAATCCCCTGTGGTACAGGTGCATTGCAATGTATGTGAAATATCAAAGTGTGTATGTCAACATTACGAAAAAAATTCCAGCCCTACTGAAATAAGTATCATCCTAGTGGAAATCACTTTGCGTGGATGGTTTTTAAAGGAACTGTGTTGAAATTCAGACTAAATGAACTACACTGGGGTCTAGTACTGTGTAGCAACTTTATATAAATAGTTGTTGCTGCTTCAGAGAAAAAGGCAGAGTAGTAGCAACGAACAATGCATAAGTGATAAAGGATAGAAGTTAAAACCATAGTCGTACAACCAGATGGGAGGACAAAAGCCAAAAATGCAGGGAAGTGCAGGAGAACTTTTCATAATTTCAGATGTTTAATAAGAAATTCATGACTAATAAGTGTGCTGTGTTGTGGTTTTTTTTAATGCAGATCATTAGCTAAGCATTAAATTGAATGGAGTTGTGCCAATTCATACTGGCTGAGAATTTGTCCGCCCAATACCAAGACAGAAATACAAGAGAGCACCAGATCAGACAGTTCCTTCCTTTAAGACTTACCAATTCCTATGGCTGAGGCCAGGACCAATCAAACACATGATCTGTTAGTGAGCCTGGGCTTATTTCCGAATTATCATCGGGCTGATGATGGCTTGCGGCACAAAGAATAACCCTGATCAGCGTAGCCAGTGCTGAACACATCCATTTTTAAGAAAGATGAATCTGGAAATCTTCCCAGGTTATACATCTGCCTCTCTAATTCACACTTACTCAGAACGTACAGACTTCTCTCTATGACATATTTGTGGGTGAGCTCAAAGCAGCTTGCTAAAAAATACTAGTTAAAATGCTGACTGCGTGTTGGATATTGCATATACAGCTATAATTGGGAACACGTTGATTCATCTGCATAAAATGTCATCTACCAATTGTTTAACTTAGGGCAGCTAGAAATTGATTTGATTTAGAGAGAAATACATAGGAAGACATTTTCTTCTTGGCTTTATCTCTTTCTCATCTTGTTTTCCTTTCGTCACACTTCAGTTGTAAAGTCTTTTAACCTTTTCCTTCATAACAGAGATTCCTCTCCTTTTTAAAAAGCAAGCAAGCTCCTCCTCAGTGGAATTTTACTACATTTCAGAGGGGCTAATGGCAATGATACAGTGCTCGAGCCATTCATACAACATTATTCCTAGTTAGCCAGCCAGAATGCCAAGATCTAAAGCATCACTCCTTTTCTAGCACTAGGCATTTTTCCAGACATATTGTGAGAAGCCCAACTACACTGTTTTGAATCTTCTTCACTGTTCAAGCCTTTTATGCCCTAAAAGCTAATGAGATATTAGGAACAAGTTGATTCCTAGGAGCCAGTTTTCTCAGTTGTTGTGGGTTTTTTTGTGTGTGTGTGTGTGTTTGTGTGTATGGTGGTACAGACCCAGATTTTTAATGTTTCTATCTAGTTGGCTTCTTAGGGTTTTTATCATACACCATCTGTGTCCTGAAAAATTGAACTCGTATGCTTTACACATGGAAATAGCACACAAACCTGTTCAAGTGGATGAATAATACCTGGTATCAAGTGCTTCTTAATTATGCAAATGGCAAGACTCTAGACACAAAAGCAAAACCCTGTAACAGACCAGCGTTCTGTAAACAAAAAAACAAAACAAAACAAAAAACAAACATGACAACTAAGCTCTGATATTACCATATCAATAGCAAAAAGGACTATATAGCCTGGTCAGCATCTGGTATGGCCATTCCCACATCCTTTGAAAATCCCTGTGCAAGAACAGTGGCAAACCACCTAAGAGAGGGAAGAACAGCTAGAACAAAGAAGTGAATTATCATAACATGGTGAGAAGCCACTCCAGCTACAAGTACCAGCTCAATGCATTTTCTGAGGGATCTCTATATTTAACATAGACATACTACATCCTGAAATGACTCATTACTGAAGATTTGGGGGCAGACTGAAATGCATTTTTGTTCCATGAAATGAGTATTTTTATGGACTGTCAGTTATTAACATAACAGAGGGTACAGACTTAAGATTGGACAGTACGATTTTACAGCACGCTCTATGTTTTTAGGTTCTGGCACTTCAAAAGGATTGATTTTTTCCCAAGTCTCCTGTTTAGCTGCAGGGCATGCAGATATATTTTGCTGGCAAAAGGGTTAATAGATTCAACCTTTTGAAAAATGTACTACTTTACATGCATATAATATGATGGATAGTTAACCGCGTGCACATTGGTAAACAGAGGTGAAAAACAAATTAATTGGAAGGTATAGAGTTTATTGTTTGTTCTCTGTTTGATAGATGGATCTCATTATTTTCCTTGGGCAGACAAAGCCATAACAGTTTCCAGAGAAAGGAGAAGTGGCAGCTCCAGGAAACTGCTTACAGATGGACACCCAGCAGGCTAAAAATATTACTTCTGTCCACCTCATCAATAAACTGGCTCCATGCAGAATGGCAATTATTCTTTTCCTGCTCGTATTGCCCTTTGTGAGGCCTGAGGACTGTTATTGATAACAGGGTATGGAGTGCAGAATATATACAGTAACTCAAACTCATTTACTATGGTAAATCCATACTGGGTAGCAATGATGCCTTTTATGCCATTATTTAAAGTGGCAGCATGCACTCGTCAATGTCCAAAAGGATTAAGCTGATCCTGTGTTTTGCTACTAGCCTATTAATGATTAACGACACATGGTTATTATTTGCCTATTTTAGACATAGCACATTCTGAGCAGAAAGAAAAAGGGGGAAACCACCCCTGCACTCTGTGCTTTGTCTTTAATGGATTAAAACGTCGCAAGCAGTGGGATCTTTCTGATCCTTCTCTCACCCCGACACACACAGGGACAGATCCTGGCTGTAATGGTACGATACCTGGAGACGGCAGGTTGTGAAGGGAAGGGGACTACACACATTCTTTGCCAGGGTGTCAGCAGCCCCACTGCCCAGCCCTGACCACGGGGTAGAACAAGCCTCACGCAATGCAATAAGCCACGGGACGCTGGGAGCAAAAGCTGTCTGAGAAAGGGACCAGAAACGTTTTCTGTATGAATTGCTAACACGTACAAATGGCTTATTAGACATTTACAGTCCCTCTGCTTTTTCAGCCCAGTACCCTTTCTGAATACACAGCAAACTGAACTTACTCTGTATAAAGAAGTACTATCAGTGTTCTGCGTAAGAATCCATACGGATACGCTGAATACACAGTTGAACTTCAAACGAGACAGGCTATGTAAGGCTTCCAATATTTAAATGTAAATTTCTAGGTGACAGCTACATCTGTAAACTGAGAAATACTAAAGCCGCTTTGCTTTAATATGCCATACTCACACAGAGGAAACAATTAAGGTTCAGAAATGTTGTAAGAGCTGCATGTGCCTGAGGACAGGTGATTTCTGCCCATAAAGTAGGTTAGATAGACACTTGATCTTATTAATCTTAAAAGATCTTTTTGTCTTTCAGCAAGCAAGCTATGTGACAAGAAATGTTAATTTGATTCGTAACAAAACCATTAATTCATGAGGTCCAAGGTGATCTGCCTTTTCAAAATGAAGTAAAGATAATTAGAAAAATTGGAAGTTATTCCAACGCAGAGTTTAAGGCAGCTGGAGATGGCTACATTCAGAAATCACTGTAGCCAGTGGAAACATTGCCATTGACTAAAGTACAGTCAAGTGTTCGCTCACTGTTTCAGAGAGGTTTTCCCTCCAGGCACAGAGTTACACCTGTGTTGCTGCATTTGCTATTAATGTCTCGGAATTCATTGCTATATTTCCATTTAGTCCAGTAGATTCCGTGTATTAGCAAAACAATAAGAAGTTAAGCCTGTAGGCCCACTACATATACATGTGGAAATAAAATCTCTATGTTTTAGAGCTTCCATACATCTAACCCGCATCATCCCTTCTGAACATGATTCAAACATGAGAAAAAAACCAAACATTTTCAATGCCTTTGACAGAAATAGCTTCCTTTGTTTATTTTCTCTTTCTGATGAATTAATAAATATTTAAGGATTCCTTCTTAAAACTAATCCCATATACTTAGAAGAGGTACCTCCCATAAAGAACCACTTTATATTCTTTTCCTAGACCCAAACAGATTTACAGTTACACAAAGCATATTAATCACTGCCATTATCCCAGTTTCCAAAGAATTGGTAAATTCACAAATACTTACCCAGTACTGCATAATCATTAAACATCTATTAATAAAACACTCAACCCCCACCAAAACACCTTGAAGTGTGTGTGTTTCCCAGCTATTTGTCAGAACTTGTTTCGGACTCAGAGCCCTGCAGGACCTGGAAAGTAAGGCCAACAGTTCACTTATTACAATTTTATAGTTGGTCTTACTTCATTCCAAAAGTATATTTAAATGCCCAGCATGATATTAAATCTACAGTGAAGTCTAATTTGTACAGGAGAATCATAAGATAATAATTTTTAGTAAAAAATGAAACCTATTATTTTTAGGGGACTTTATGATTGATTGTTTATGGTTTTGGTGTGGTAGGGTTTTTTTGGGGTGATGGGAATTTTTTGGTTTTGTTTGTTTTGGGTTTTTTTTTCTTTTTTAAAGACACACAGGCTGCCTAATAGCTATCATCTATTTTCCTTTACTATTGACTGGGCTATCATCAAACAAATAAGCAAAACGGGCATAAGATCAGTAAAATCTAAAGTTATTGGAAAATTTACTAGCTTTATATGATATATATGCATAGAAATATATATATATATAAAAGTATATCTATTTATATAAATATCTAAATAGATATAAAAGATAAATTAGTCTCTATCTTGTAGAACTACTGTTACATCACTAGGCCCATCTTGAGTAATTCACATTACCATGGTTCAGTGTTGGATTATTTCGCCAAAATAACGTTTCATCAAGATTTCACAGTCTTGCTCTAGCAGGAGAATAGGGCAAGTTGATTCTTAAGGGTTTGTACTCTCCATAAATGAAACGTCACACTGCTTTAAACGGAATACTTCTAGTGTCCATGCACTTATGCTCTGCTAGGTTTTATGACACTACTTGTCTCACAAGTAAAATCAGGTTACTGGTCTTAGGATTCTTACTGCTCTCCACATATGCTTATCCTCTTTATGACCTACAGTAGATTAATTACTTTTGCTCCCTATCTTCAGTGCTTTAGTGAATGTCTTTGTTTAATTTTATTCACTCTCACAGTAGCTTCTGTTATTCATTCAAGCCTAAAAAAGCAAGTTATTTACCTATGAGCAGAGACTTTTCCCAGCAAGTTTATAAGCACACATATAAATTAGAATTATTATTTTGACCGTGCTATAAAGCTTCCTTGGAATTCTCTAACTGCTTTTAGAGTTATACTGTAATGAAAATCTATTAATCTTATAGTGCTTTCCACACTGCAAAAGTAACATTTCTAACGTAACTAACGCATCGGGGCAGAGGGGAGAGGAGAGGTAACCTTTCAACGTTTCTAAATAAGATAGATAATGCATAAGTGGCCAAAATGTGCCTTAAAGAAAAAAATCTTTTCTTAAATGTATGAAGCGACTCTTTCATGATCTCCACTTGTAGATCTTCACTTATTAATAAAACAGGCACTAACTCCAACGTAAAAATAGGAAGTTGCTGTATCTTAACAGATTAATTCTTCTATTTATACCATTAATTCATCATTAGATGATGTTCAATCACTCAGTAATGTAAATAAAACATTTAATCTTTAAAAAGAAAAACTGATATCTAACAAGCAATAGGCAAAGTGAGGAAAAAACACTAAACTCAAGTATTCAAATGAGTTTTTCTATTCTCATGCTCCCTTCATGTCTCTGAGCAGCTCTTCCAACATGACACAACAAAATGGGTAGGTGTAGGTGACTGTTGGAAGATTTTAATCTTTTTCCCTTGAAACAGATGTTTTCTCAGAAAAGCATAAGATGCCTTTTTTTTTTTCTAATTATGTTTTGTAAAAGCGTTGCCTTACTGTAGGACTCCATCTTTGGCAGAACATTTTTGGTAGGCAAGGAACAGCTAGAATTTGTAGATTAAGCTTTTGTATTGAAAGTTTTGCTAGCAATAAAAGCTGGATGATGCTTCCAAAGTGTAATACTGATGAAAGATTGCATAGCTATTGAAATCCATTAAAGTCATCCTGTTGTCTTGAATGAGATTTGGCTAAGAGTCTAAGCTCTGCAAAAGAGTTCTAAGAAAACCATAAATTACTTGTACAAGAAAAAGGATTAAATATCTGAGGAAGCAGCAACAATATTATTTCAAGTTCTCCACCTGTATCTAGATATCTATAGAAATGAGAGAACTCATTGGCTGGATTTTGTCATCTATCGCATTTGCAATGAGATGGACAGACGAAACAGGCACACACTGTTATTTTCATGACAACGCTAACATGATAATTTTATATACTGCTTACATACTGGGGGGCTGGGGGGAGCAGGCACGAAGGGCAAGGATTTAGCTGTAGTGACCCTGATCTTGGTTTAGCCCTTTGGAAGACTGCGTTATATCAATTCTGATTTTTTAAAAGTGAGTTAAATGTAATTTAAAAAGAATAAGCTGAAACACTATAATCACTACCACCATGAAAGAACCACTTAGCCTCATTTTTAAGCCTCTGAACAAGACAAAGGTTACTAGGTTACCATCCCTGTTTCTATCAGTAAAGAATTAAGCTCTTGTGCCTGAGGTTTGCAGCGATTGTTCAGACAAGGGCAAACATGTATGAGAAGAAAAAGTGAAAATTGATTCATTTCATAAGTGTTCAAACAGACACAACCCAAATAATGAATTTTGTTGCCAATATTATTTAATCTTCTGACAAGCTTGCAGTAAACCATTAGCACAGTAGTATATTTCCCATGAGTCTGTATCTCACCGCTACCAGCCACCACCACGAACCAACCCTGGCTTCCTGTTGCACAGAGAAAGCCCATAGGCCACTGGCTTGCCAATTAACATGTGCGGCCATGAAATCTGGCCCTAAGCTCTAAAAGAGTATTCTCATTTTGTATGGCATGGGAAAACAAGTATGTTACTTTTTCACTCCGCTTGGTCATTATTTAGCTAGTTACAGATATAAAAAGCTTCCTGAAGGGACATCTATAGAGGAAAAGGCAGACATGGAAGAATACCATATCCTACAGAGGTGGTCTCAGATATCCTGAGGCTGTCCCTCTCAAATGCTAAAGAGGTTGGCTATATGCACTGGGGCCAAATTGAAGGCAAACAGGAGCTTTTCTAAAGATGTTAGAATGTAAATATGAGTGTCATACCCTAGGGGATAAAAAACCCAAGCTATTGGAATTTAAAAGCAAACACAGCTGCTCAGTAGGATATATCCTTGGTTTCTGAAGGTTGCTAAGCTCTCTCAGAACTTGAAAGAGAAAACTAAAAAAATGAAGCACCAGAAAACAAGTCACTTAAGTCAAAAGTAGAAATCCTTTTTGTCACTGCAAGTCAAAAAGCTTTCTCAAAAGCTTTAACAAATATACGCTATAGCATTTTCTACGCAAGAAAGTAAGAAAACCCCCAACCAAAGCAGCAAAAAAGCCAACAAATTAAATAAGAGGCCACAGTCCAAAAATTTCCTACTAGTGGCCTAAACGAACATTGCAGCTAAGGAACTCTAGTAGATAAAGAAAGACTTCCAAAGTTTGATAGAAGGAAGGACCAAGTCACTCTCATAGGGCTTTGTATTGAAAACCATCAGAGCACAATTTTATTCGCTTATTTATCCTTGAACATAGTAAAACAAATGATGGCAGAGATCCTGATTTCTTCAACCCTCCAAATTAGTTCCAGTAAGAACAGCATTCAGCGAGTGCCAAGGATCAAGTGGAATATGGACTGCAAACTGGGATACCTACTAAATGCACAGAAAGAGCTGCAAAAACACCAGTGTAACGTTATTAATATAATGCAATATGTAATTTGAAAGCATTATATAAAATGAACAAACAGCCTCCTCAGCTACACATATTAATGATAAATGACCATTTTACCATAATGCCACTTCCCTGCATAAAACTGAAATAAGTGAATATTGTCGCTTTGCTAATTAGTCATAAGAAAAAGATGTTAAACATGTCAAGTGTGAATATTTTACAATGCTAGGAAGACAAAATTAATTACTGTAGATGATATAAATACCTAATTATTGAGTATAATCTATAAATATGGAAATTGTAACTCATAAAACTGGTAGAACTCCTATTTCTCTATTTTGCCTCAGCAGTATGAAATAAAAGTACTTTCAGCAGCTTTACATGCACAAAAAAAAGCTCTTGGGAGTCTTTTCTGCAGTAAGCACACACAGATCAAGGCACCAATGGCTCCTCTAATCCAAATATTTGCCAGACGCCATTGCTTTCGTTAGAAATATTCCAGCTCTTGATGACTTGGCTTTTGAGCTGTGAACTAATAGCACCATTCCCTTTTTCAGGATTGGAAAAGTGATACTGCCCACTGTAAGAAAGTTTGGTGGATTGTAAGCACTTGTAATTATTTATTAAATGCTGGAACAGAAAACGTTCCTTTCTGTTGTTATCCTCTTCATCTGTGCAAACTTGATCTTTTTTACCCAAAATTCAGACTTAGTATTTGATCTTTATGCTTCATGCAAAGCATCCTTGTACTAATCACACCTCGGGCTTTTCACGTTGACCTTGCAAGACCTCCAACCATGAACTTGTACTTCATGGTCTCTTTTCTTTGTTTTGCAGCAAGTGTCTGGACAGAAAGGAAGGTGAAAATTCTTCCAGAAACATCACCTAGCAAGGTCTAATAATTCATATAAAAATATTTTTAAATTATTATTTAAAGATTTTCTTTATTATAATTTTTTTTTCTATTATCAGTTACCTTGAGTAGCTAGTATCGCTTTACACAACAATAGCCTTTTTACTAAGGAATACGAACCACCATCAATGGACAGTAAGAAACTTTGTCAAAAAGAGGTAGAAAATGTCATTGGTTTTGGGCCCACGTCCCAACCAAATACGACCACCAAGAGGTTCAGAGAGATGCGTTCAGAGACATTAGCAATTGACACAAGAGCACTAATACTTGACTGCTTTACAAGTGACTATATCAATGGCATTAAGTTGCCTAGATATCTCAGAAGTTCCCGGTCCTTGGTAGGTGCTTATCTGCTTTTGAAAAATACTAACTCTTATTAGGTATTAGGTACTGACTGAGCTCTGTGTTTTGCTCTTTTTAATGATCTGCCTTCTTTAGAACAGAGATTGAGTATTAGAAACAAAATATGAAGGACACTGAAGTCGCACGAGTCGTTAATTTACATAGAACAACAGCATTTTACCGTTCAGACACTACTGGAGACAAGCTGAAGTATCACACCGTATTGTGGGGGTATTACAATAGCAAGGAGTAATACAGTAGTTGCTGAGAAATACCTTTGCAGAGCATGGAAAACTTGAGGGGGTAAACGATCACAAAGATCTTAGAACACCATCAAAAGTTGATGACCTCGTTGTTCTCACGTACACATATATAGTCTAGCTCCTCTCCTCTTTAATCCAGACTTTGTTGCAGAGGTTGCCAGAGTTACAGACTGGTATGAACGGCATGTACTATATTTCTGTGATAGTAAAACTTAGAAAAAAATATTTTAAATCTCATTTGATAATCTGATCTTCATTTACCATAAGAGTTCTCATTAAAATTCACTAATAAATATATTTGCGTTCTTCTTTGAGTCCCTGTTGTATGCAAGGCTTTTGTGGCTTTCTCTAACTGGATCTGATATTAAAGCAGCTCTTCAGCTGTGAAAGCTTCAGCGCCCCCAGTTTAAGTGATCACTATAGAGAATAAAAAATTGAGGCTTTTGACTAGATGGTAAGAGGGAAAACAATCAACCTACAGGGAAATAATACTTTAATACATGGTAGGAGGGGAAAACAGATAATGACCTACAAGCAGAAACTATGAGTAATTTCATGTGCAGTTTCTTAGCTCGATATTTTCAAGCTATCCGTGAAATGCCAGCAGATCAGTGTTCTCACTTCAATACCATATTCTAGGGCAAGAATGAGACTTTGATAATTTGAATGCACTTTGATAGTGCATCAAATGAATTTAGTCCTGAAGAGCAAAATGGTTGTGTTTCTGAGCCGTAACCGGATGGCAGACAGAATATGAGAAGCAAAAAAATGAAAGCTTTTTTTTCCCCCTTCAGAAGCCAATCTTTATAATGCTTTCATTAGCAGTTTAAAAAACACTACTTTGAAATAGAGAAGAAATGGATTTGATGATGCTGAATACTATGGAGTATAGTTTTGCTTCCCCATTTTACTGACAGGTAATGTAAAGAGTTTATTTTACTGTTGTTATACTTGTAAAAGGTTTGCCTGTAAAAGAACCAAACAAAAATATAAGCAAGAGCAGCTGAAGAATTTTATTATCTTCCTAGCCCAGGTAAAAGGAAAGTTGTTCCTACATTTAAGCAAGAAAAGAGACAAAGTACATATTTTTCTAGAAGAGAAAATTCTGGTAGTCTGGGCAAGAAAGTGACATTTTCTCTTGTGAATGTGCGCAGTATAACTTTGTTTGTAGCATAAAAAAACCCAGCTGGAACTAGATCCAGTAATGTACATATGACAATACATACCAACGGAAATTTCTGTCATGCAAAATACTAGACTGCTACCTGGGATATAATTTTTATTCAAGCCTCCTAACCAGCAAGAAAATGCTTTAGGATCTGAGAAAGTCTGACTGAGAAATGGTTTCTTTTCATATCCAAGTACTAGCTATAATTTTACCTACCCTTTGACAGTTGGGTGCATTTCATCTGCCTGGATACAGATTTAAATGCTTCAGATATCTGAGCTGATTGTCCAGACTCCACTTCTTGTAAACAGAAGGAGATGTGCCTTGCCATGAAGTCAGTGGACTCACACCAAAAGCAGGTATTTACGTTGTTGGACAGAGCGAACTGCTTCCTCGAAGTGCTTGCTTCTCTCTACTAAGTATAAAGTGGGTCTAGACAACTAGGTGAGTTAAATGAGATGAGTTGTTCTCCGTTGTTAAGTCAGCATTCAGATCTAGGAATACAGCAGAAGTACGCTGATGGCAAGTTATGCCTATTCAGCCACTGTAAAGGGATGGGAGCCTGCAAAGGGGTGAGAAAAGAGAAGCGGTGACTTGGAATAGTCAAAACGGTAACATGCTCTGCTCTCATGAGACCCCACCTGGAGTGCTGTGTCCAGCTCTGGAGCCCTCAGCACAAGAAGGACACGCACCTGTTGGAGCGGGTCCAGAGGAGGGCCAAGAAGATGATCAGAGGGCTGGAGCACCTCTCCTATGAGGACAGGCTGAGAGAGCTGGGGTTGTTCAGCCTGGAGAAGAGAAGACTCCAGGAAGACGTTCCAGTGGCCTTCCAGTACCTGAAGGGGGCCTACAAGAAAGCTGGGGAGGGGCTGTTTGCAAGGGCATGTAGCGATAGGACGAGGGGCAATGGTTTTAAACTAGAGCAGGGTAGGTTTAGATTAGACATTAGGAAGAAGTTCTTTACTCTGAGGGTGGTGAGACACTGGCACAGGTTGCCCAGAGAGGTGGTGGAGGCCCCATCCCTGCAGACATTCAAGGCCAGGCTTGATGAGGCTCTGAGCAACCTGATCTAGTTAAAGATGTCCCTGCTTACTGCAAGGGGGTTGGACTAGATGAGCTTTAAAGGTCCCTTCCAACCCAACGCATTCTATGATTCTATGATATAACTTTCTCTATTGCACATTTGAATGGTAAAGATCAGACATATTTTAATCTGTCCAACCTGAGAATATCAGACTGGTACAACACTTCATAAAAGAATAAGAATTTGGTAGTTATTCTAACTCCAATGATGACAATTCAGGAAAACCTGACTTCAGATACCATAGGACTTCTGCATAACTGAAACAGTTTAATCTAAAATTCTTAAAGACAGCTAATACTTTAAAGCCTCAATCTTTGACATTTTGCTGGTCAAAGATTATTGCATGCCTTTTGATTCCAGGTTTCCCATCAGCTGTTATTCTTGCAGATTGTCCCAGGAAATCCAGACCGGTCAGACTTGAGAATTATATTTGTCTTCTCAGTAAATGTTCATGGGCATGATTACTCATGATTGCTCCTATTTAGCACAAAAACTTCACGAAATCAGTTGCTGAATAATAGATCATTTAATATTTGGCGAATACTGACTGTCGTCACTGATGGTTATATACTGTCTACTCTCTAAGTGTCTCATCAGGGGTCAAATGAATGATGCTACCTACAGTAACCAGGTACCCTTCTGTGATTCAGTGACTGAAAACTCTTTGCTTATTTTTGCTGACCAGTGCTAGCATACATACTAAGAACCAGGAAACAAAACAGATGAAGAGGGACCAATTCTTTTAGCAAACAAAGTTTTGGAATAAAGAGATTCTTCTTGTAACAGTTGTTTTCCTCCCCTCCCAACAGGATGCTTTCCAGATGAGCAAATGCTCAGGAGAACAGGCAAGCCCTATAGATTACCAATCAATTCTTATGAGCTTCTCAGAGAATTTTGAGAGTTTTAGAGCCATAGACTCCATTTCACTACTTACTACAGCCTAACTGCAGGCAGGAAAGTCCTCCTGCCAACCAGAACAGTCCCTCATCTCTCCAAATCATAGATTGAATCTTTAACTCCCAGTCAAACACAGCTATTTTTCTGCCTATGATTTTCAACTTGCCTTTCCAGGTGGTTGTTTTATCATCCAAAATGAAGGGAAACTGCCTCAGCCACTGCACGTAGCCACTCCTGCTCCTGAAGTGCGTATGGTTGACAAAGGAGCCAGACTCAAAATGTTAAGCAGAAGCAATGGCACCCGAACCACTTGGAATTTCGGTTCATCATATTCGGGAGGCTAATCTAAAGTGAGCTTCAGAGCACTATTTAATTGCTTGCAAATTGCCAAGATATCAAGAAATCTTCGTACAAGGTATTAATGAATGGTTAGAGCAGGGAAAAGGTGAGGAAGGGCAACAATGATGAAGACCCAAGCAGTTTCTCATGAATTAAAACAGAAACCCGTATATCAAGACTAAATTAAAACCTACATTGTCTCAGTTGTCTGTATTGAATCAAAAGAATTACTGTGTTTTCCATTTCAGCAATCATTTGCAAATCCAGCTCAGCTATTAGCCACCAAAAATATGTAAAAAGGTTTCATCTTTCAACAAACCTAAGCAGTTGGTTAAGTTATTCCCGTTTCCCTGGCAACCTGCCAGCATTCATGACCCTACGAAATTCCCAACTGAGTTGCTGATCAGGCAGTTAATAATTTAGATGTTTCTTTCTTTTGTGGGCTGGTGTTTGTCATTAATGACAGATGAAGAGCAGTTTGCTGGTGGCTCTATTTCCTAAGTGGGACAAGTGTGAGGTAACACCACATTCATTAAATTAGCCAAATCTCTTCAGATGTCTTTGCCTGGAACCATAGTAAAAACAAAGAACAAGAGCTCTGTTCTCATTGAGACTATGCCTTGATCACACCTAGAGTTATCATTAGTTGCTCTATCCTTTTTAAGTGCTGTTTTATTTCAAACTAGGTGTGAAAATACTTAGTACAGAGGTATCAGCTAATTGCCATCGTTACTGGGCTGTTTCCAACAAAGAAATGTCACTTCACTGACACAGAACTTATTAAAAGCAAAATAATGCTTCACTTTTTTGTGTAATCTCTATTGAGCAGAGAATGAAATAATACATAAGGGCAGACAGTGCTCTTAAAAGAAGCCTTGAACGAGGAAGACACTCTGCATCAGACTTTTCAAGGAATCTTTTCCTACCTATTTTCCTTGTATTCCTGAGCTACGTCAGGTTCTGCCCTTCCTTTTTCTAACCACTCTGGGGGAAGAGGAGAAATTTGCCCCAGTGATGCTTACTGCTGCATGCCCAAACCCAAATACCAGTGCAGCTGTGTGTGGGAGTCAAGGCTATGCAATAGCTGAAATAATGATGTCTTTGGCTCAGGAAAAAATTTATACCCAATAGGACCAAATGTGTTTCACCACAATATGAATAAGTGGCAATTTCCTGGGTGCTTTTTGAGTTCTGCAGCTTCCTCATAATTGAGTCCTTCATTAGCACTTTTTAAGCACCGCTTCTCATTTCCATTGCTTCACTGAAAGAAAATTGTACTTTAGCCTTACTTTATTTCCAACATTAATAGAAGTGGATATTCATTCCCCCAACCCTCCCTCTTCAAGATGAGGATCTTCTGCGAGGAGAAGAAAAAAAAAAAAAAAAGAGAGAGATTCTCCAAAAGCCTGGTTTCTACAAATAAATGCTTTCACAATTTTAAGAAAATTAAACCTGAAATTTTGAAGTGGCTATTTCTGGTACTATCAGGAAATTAAAATAGTCTAGCAGTACAAAGACCAGAAAATGAAATTCTCTATGAATGCCTTAGTGCTATTTTTTTTACTCAGACTGAAGGAAGTGTAAAGAGGTAAAAGTAAAAGTAAGGCTTAAAGTGTACGTGTGTGTGCTTTGGTAACCATTTTTTCCCCCCTCCAGTGCAGGACCACAGCATATTCAGAAACAATTACTGCCATTAAAAGATTTTCTTTCATGTTTGCTAGAAGAAGCAGAATCTTCGCAGACACCCTGTGCCTTAACTTCTTCCTATTTGCCATATTTATTCAAATATTTCTTGTGATTTTCAGAAGACCTGACCATGTACAGATACATATTTTGGCAACTTTATGCATTGCAATTAGAAAAGGCTTTGCAACTATGATGGTTAAAACCACTAAATAAAAAAAAAATATAAATCAAGTGCATATTTTGGACTGAGTACTTTTTTTTTTTTTAACTGCAACAATTTCTTTCAGAGCAGCAATTCTGGGTAGTGATTTGGAAGCCTAAAACTAGGCATCTAAGTACTTTAAAGTATCCTGTATGTTCTCCAGCTGCTACTCCAGAAGTGTCTCCCATTAATCCCACATCCTAGGTGCCTGCCCAGCCCTTGCTGAGGTCTTAGATACCATGTTGTGTATTCTCCCAATGCTCCTGTCTCTTTAGGCACCTGGGTAGTTCTCTTTGAGTCCAGTTTGCCTGTATAAAAATAGATAGGCAGCAAAGTCTGCTGCTCTGTAAAGCTAAGGAGAGGTTTCAAGAGTGCCTGATCAGTCTAAGAAATGTGAAGAGGCGGCCAATGTTGGTTTCAGTAATTTGGTCCATTAGGAAAGTAGGGGATTTATTCAGGAAGGCATAATACTGTGCTAGTGATGAATGGAAATCAACCTGCATCACTGAACCAGAATACACAGCCCAAGTAGAAGTGAAGTGCTGAAGCACCTCAGGTGGTGTGGTACCATTAGGAGAGGAGGTAATGAGAAAAATCATGATACAGAGAAACATTAGGAAAAATTAAGTTGAAAAAATTATAAGAAATGAGGTCTGGCTACGGTCTATCAGAACTGACTTTGAGCCTAAGGAAATGTACTTTATCTCCTAGGCAGGTAGCTCAGGCTGAGCTCTAGAAAAAAACCTCTTAAGTGCAGATAGACTATTTTAAGTGCATGTGAAAAGACAGAATAACCCTGGGAACAGCTTTAAGTTTTCTGTATTGACAGTGAACTATGAGATGCAGTTTAATGAATCAGGATAGCACCATAAAAGCCTATTTTTTTTTAATGTTCAATTTATTAATAAAATCAGATGAATTAGAGCAGGAGTAGCACACTATATAATAAAAATAGGACAAAGGATCAATTCTTGGGGGGGATTTTTTGTTTGTTTACTAAACTAAATGTGTGCTAAAGCCTGCTTAATACTGAATTAAAAGAAAAGCCACAGAAAAAAAACTGAGAGCACCTTAAACAAGAAAATTAATTTAGAAATACATAGAAAAAGCTTTTTTAATTTTTTTTTTTTCCTTTTTAAAAAAGCAGAAAGATGTGTTTGACTTCTTTTAGAGATCTTTTTCCAAATTTATCCACTGTGAGCCTGATCCTGCATACACTGAAGCCACTGGGAATTGCATAAGACACTTGCAGACTATGAAGAGCTGCCATGAGAAGACATTTCATACTCTGTCACAAAATCTACATATTTCAATACAGACCACTTAAAAATAAACAAGAAAACAAAATCTCTGGTTCTACCTACATTTTTGAATATGCCAATCAGTGGCAGTACTGTTTCCGGATACTTCTAAATCATATTTTTATGTCTAATCTGAAAACATCACATTCATCATATGTAACAGTAGGAAAAAACAAAAAATAGTCCACTATTTTATTTTTCTCCTATGATGTCTGTTCATAACACTGTAAACATTGGCAAAAAATAAGGCTGAAGTTACCCTTCAGCTAATATGACAACTCTTCTATTGCAACCTACCTGTTTCAGTGCCTCATCCCTACCCTTTACATCCAGCCATTTAGGAGATGGGCTTCAACTCCTACCTTAAGCCACTGGGTCCAGCAGAGGGCCACGAAGACGGTCAGAGGACTGGAACACCTAGGCTGTGGAGGACAAGCTGAGAGAGTTGGGGTTGTTGAGCCTGGAGAAGAGAAGGCTCCAGGAAGACCTCATAGCAGCCTTCCAGTACCTGAAGGGGGCCTACAGGAAGGATGGGGAGGGACTCTTTATCGGGGGTGTAATGATAGGACAAGGGGTAATGGCTTCAAACTGAAAGAGGGGAGAATTAGACTGGCAATTAGGAAGAAATTCTTTCCTGTGAGGGTGGTGAGACACTGGAGCAGGTTGCCCAGGGAAGCTGTGGATGCCCTATCCCTGGAGACATTCAAGGCCAGGCTGGATGGGGCTTTGAGCAACCTGGTCTAGTGGGAGGTGTCCCTGCCCACAGCAGGGGGGCTGGAACTAGATGATCTTTAAGGTCCCTTCCAACCCAAACCATTCTATGATTCTATTCTATGATTCTATTTTGGTTGTCATCGTATTTTCCCCAGAAAATCTACTACGCTATTCAGAGATTAACCTGCTGTATAGCATATTGTCAAATGTTTCCCTAAAAAGAAGATAAATTACTGTGATAAGTGGTATCTGCTGTCCTTATTTCCATCTTTTTAAATGGTCTCAATTTCAAAACCCAGTATTCAGAAATAGTCAGCGCTGCTGTGTCAGTCTCACCTTTTCATCCCTATGAAAGTTTGCAGAGTAGCAATTATTAAACAAACCAATGCTAAGGGAGCAAGCAAAGAGATCGAGTAGCTTCTTTTAGCTCCTAATCATTACTGCTGCCCATGCCCCTACAGATATGACTCAGTGACAAGCAAAGCACTTACTGTACATGGTCCTAAAAACCACCCAGTCCCCATTTGCGCCAAATCTACCTACTTGCCACATCAGCGGGAAAACTCACTTGTACGGCAGTCACATAAACATTGGAAGGACTGGCAGAGGACAGAGTCATGATGGTTTGTGCGTATATTTATAATACAGACATGTTTTTTTATACACTCTCTCAAAAAAAGAAAAAAAAAAAACAAAACCAACAGACTTCAGATGTGACCACTTCTTTCTTTTGCGCCTTTTAAAGCTCATAACAAACATTTGACTTGCCCTAACTTCCATCTGCTGTTGAGTAGTTTTTTGTTCGATTAGCAGGTTGGTTGTGTTTGAGTTGTTTTTTTTTTCCCTTTTTGGGGGGGAGCGGAGGGGAGAAGGGCAGGGGGATTGCTGCTCCTTTTTCTGTTGATGTTATGTTGCAATTCACAGGCACCATTTTCTTCAGTTCCTGCTTATCCACTTCTACGAAGCTTTCGTTTGTTTAGTGTGAAAAGGAGAACTTTAGAAAGGATGGTAACCCTAGGACAAAACAAACTTCTTCCCCAAGAGTGTATAAAATAAAACCCAAACCTCGTTGGGCTCAGAGCAATATTACAGCTTGCATACTCAGCACAACCTCCAAGGACAGTCAAAGGCTTGTTCTTGAAAATGGACACAGAGACGGTTCACATTTGCGGAAGAAGTTTTCAAAACTGTTATTGAGTTTTAGACTTAACACTGCAACAGCATGGTCCCTGGCAAACACTGTAACCGTGCTCTCAGTTAATCTTTTATAAGCGCTATATGGAGAAGTGGAATTGACAAAAACAAGGGGAAAAAAAAATCCTCTGCTATTTAGTGCTATAATTTTACAGAAATTTTTTATAATCCTTGGAAGCCATTTTAGAAGACTTTTTTTGCTAGGAAGGAAACAAAAAATAAAACCAAATCTCCTTATTCTTACTCAAAAACAAAAGCTAAAGGCTTCAGATTGTTATTTGTATTTTCTTTTTTTTTTTTTTTTTGCATTGACTGCTTTTTGTTAACATCACGAAGCCAACGTTTTGCCTATACCATTCGAGTTTGCCCCTAAACACTTCCAGAGAAAAGGAGGAAAGGATATTCACCTCATAAGAATCACACCACTTAACTGAAAATGTTATTTTAAAGGGGTTTGCCAAGGAAGCGCTGAGAAAAAAAAATAGAAATAAACATAGCATTAACACTATATCACTTCATTAAGTTAGTTATTATCAAAGTCTATTTAAAATGAATTCTTATTGTACCTGCAAAAATTAAGTATCATTTGAAGTCTGAACAGCGTTGATGGAATACAGTAGGAAATTCTAAGGTATCTAAGTCTATTTCGAGCTAAAAATACTAGCAACACTTTTTGAAATGTGTGGTTAATTGCTATGTTAATCAAGGTAAATCAAGCCGTGCATAAGAATGCCTTTTGGAAATAAGTGAATAATTCAGTTTTATTTTCTGTCTAAATTTTGAGGACATAATTGTTTGAAGACACAGCACCAGAGCTTTTTATAAGGAGATGAATTAGATCCATTCCCTTCTCTTTTTTAGGGAATAATTTTAAATAGCGTTAAATAATATGCATAAGAAAAAGCAGCTGAAGTCAAGGAACACGGATATGAAATGAATGAGACGTTATTAATAACAGTGCTGGCACAGTTAATGATTTTACCGCTTACTAGAGGCATGGCCAGTTAGGCTAGAATTACTTAGTAGCACAGTCTCTGCAACCCACTGGTATTTCCATTTGCCACTCAGCTGCTGGAGGAAAATGCAAGTGTTTTAATGAACTATGAAATCAACCAGTAACGCGCTTCAGCTTATGAGACAGGCTGACTAGCATCAAGGTGATATATCATATGTGCAAGATGCTGTTCAGCCTACTATGGTACAGTGAACTCAGCCTGCAAAGCTACAGCATCAGCCAGCAGATACTTACCAATAAAAGCTTTGCGAGGCAAATGAGGGTGTCTGAGGACAGCTTTAAAGTGTTTTATTGCTCTTAACTTCACAGAGAGCACAGTGGGGGGTGGAGAGAGGGAAGGGTTTTGCATTACTCTTCTTTAGTGACTCCACACAAAATTTGGTTCCCAACATAAATCAGATCCTCCTTCTACCTACCAGCCTTTTCTGGCTGAGACATGTAGGGGAGTCCAGCTGGGCTCTTTCTGGCAGCAGCATCCATATTTCTGGGCTAATTGCAACGACACATAGGTTGAGAGAGTGACCCAGGCCCCGAGTTCTGGACTTTAACCCAGTAAGTACCCTGATTTAGCGCTTATGCCCAAATCAGTCCACAGGCAGGCATATTTCTCAAGTCTGTGGCAGAGTGCGAAGGAGATTAATGCTGTACGGGCCACTTCACAAATGAGACGGGAGCACAGACTGTCTTCTGGAAATGAAGACTCAATAGCAACTACCAAGAGGGCAGATGAAAATCTGTTTTAGAGGCTTTTTGCCATACGTCTACTCAGGATTTCTTAGGTTTAGTAGTAAGTACTTCAGACACCTCAGACTGAGCTGCTTACATGCCATCCCCTTAGGCCAAAATCTCCATTTTGCTAAAATTGACAAATGGCTTTCAGAATACTTCAGTCATTTTGAAGTAAAACATGCCCCACGTTCTACCCACACAAAACGTGGTGATCCAGCTCATAAATTTTACAGATGAGCTCCCTAGACCACCAAGTTTATCTTCCAAGGACCAGTGTGGAATAGTTATAAAGTTGTGTAGCTAGATACTTTCCAGATATCCATACCATTCCTCATTTTTCCTTTGTGTGCCTATTGCTAAAAATATAAAGAATAATCCTGAACACATCCTTAATGCCTTCATCAGGCATTCCTGTTATAGTCTCAGAAAACTCCATAGTTATAATATACAAGCATTATAGGTTAAAAATATCAAAATTGGTTTTGAATAAGTACAGTCAGTTTAATTGCACATTAATACAACAGGCAATAAAATTATCCTCTGATAGTAGAGCATAAGCAAGAGCTAGTGAACTGATTGGACTACCCAACTTTTTCCTCACGCATGAATCCTATCAGATAACTTCCCTTGCTCACTTTGTATTTTCACTCCTTCAGTCTTTACAAACTCATAAACCATGTAAAAGAGATCAGGGAAGACATACCTTCTATGGCCAGTCATAGTAACGATAGGAATTGCAAGAAGTTATGAGGCAAAGGCAGAGAAGAGATGTGAAAATTAACAAGGAACAGTACAAAGTGGACAAGTTACAGAAATAGCCTTCATGAAAGGAAATCTCACTGTAAGCAACTTACACTTTTCAAGATAAGCATGCTCATGAATAGATAAGCATATGAGAACTTAAGAGTTGCTATCATCAAGTATTTCAGGAGCGCTTCAGCTTCCTGCTGAAGCTGTTACACTTTGCCCAGGCCAAAGAATAGACTAAACAACATTCTGGAGGGAATGTTTGGGTCACTGACTAGAGATACCTAGGGACAAAATAACAGATTAAAGTGCCTGTATCAAAGGGTTTTGATGATACTAGACCACCCAATGGATAACAACTTAGTCAAATCATGCAACGTTACCATGCAAAATTCAGTGCAGTGTAACTACATTTTTTTCCTTGTTGGCTGACAGCTTAACTTTTCTCTGCATCTCAGCTCACGGTCTTTAAAAGAGGGAAAACAAGACAGAGAAGGATCTATGACCTAAGAGTAAAATGCATATAAGCCTTGCATATTTCACTTACTTGGGTGGGAGCTGGACTGGGTGGAGAATTTCTCTTGTGAGCAGAGGGGAAAAATAAAGAACAAAAGTTTCTTCAAAGATATGTCTTTCTGTTTTAAATAGAGATATTTTGAGAATTAACACTAGTGGAATAAAACTCAGTGTAGTACCTACCTAAGAAATATGCATATATATACATGCATAAGACAAATAATATATGCTAGATGCTAAGTAAAGTCACAGGATCTATAATCCAGCCTTAAAAGTAAGTTTATTTCTTATGTAGCATCTTAAAATAAATTACTCCATGAATACAGTTTTGGGTTGCGGGGTGGTGGTGGGGTGTTTTTTGTTGTTGTTTTACAGACTCCTTCCTGAAGTTTCTCTACACATTTGATGAGAGATTGTTTGTTAGAAAAGGCAAACAACAGTGGTAGACTGAGCTGAGTCAACTGTTGTTTTCATTTGTACAAGCAAAGAGGAAACGCATGCAGGGGGGGAGAAAGTTATGGGAAATGCAAAATATTGTTCATAAGCCACACACTGAGCAGAGAAATACTACAAGTAGTCAGAGCAATTGGATTGCACCATCCAGTATTTGGATGATACAGAAATTGTCGAAGGTTCATGAATATGAGCCCCAAGATCATAGTAAGAAGTCTCACTACCAGAATTGTTAATTCTCCATCCCACCCTGGACATCTGCGTCTTTCAAATGTCTTGCTGTGCATGCTACCAAATAAGAGTCCCCACAACAGCAGAATTTTCTCCCTAGGAAGAGGAGAGGTTTTCTAAAGCTAAGCAAACGTATTTTGACAGAGAAAATATCGATCATCATTACATGTATTGCAATGTAGATATATGGACTTGGTTGGAGCAACAGCTGAGAGCTCCTTGCAAACTGCACAACAGGAACTCTTTGATGCCCATTGCAATTAATTATTGCAAAAGCTGAATATTAAAAAAAAAAATATTAAAGCTTCAGTCCTCCTACAGAATTGTTATTTTTGTTCAATGGAATAAGATTCTTAGGTCTTTGATTAAAAAACTTTGCACGTGACATTATGGAAGCTCATTCAGCAGCAAACATCTATTTCCAGCATTAGAACAAAGGGGTCAAAAAGATGAAGTGTACTTGTACTTTGAAATGTGGCTATAGAAGTGCTATCATTATGCTCTATGCTCATTGTATCTCAATGACCAAATGTACTCAATTTACATATAAAAAAATATTTTTTTGTCTGACTTCCAACAAAGTAAACTCAACAAGGGAGGCCGTTATTTAAATGTGCGCTACACTCAGTAGTGGCACAATGGCATTAGAACAGTCACACTGGAAAAATAAGTATGTAAAAGAAAACGGTTATTTATTTTGGAGAATAATCACAAGAAGCATGCTCTCAAGATAATATGAACTTGTGCACAGACTGACAGAATATTTTGCAACAACAGTATGTTTTTGTTCTCAGCTTTTTCCAATAAGAAAACTGAACACAATATTCTTGCTTTAGCATGAGAGAGTTGATATTGCCCCAAAACATTTCATCAACTACAATGACTGCAGTTGCCTAAAAAAATTCACAGCACTGGTATCTGTTATGAATGAGATAGGCAGCGAGACAAGCACTGAACAGAGACTGATGAACACCCAAAGAGAACGGAGATCCGACTTCTTGAAAGAAAATGGTGCCTGGAAGCTTGATAAACAGTAAGAAAAATGCTCAGAACGCAGCAAGAGGTGAAAGAACAGAGATGATTATTGCTTGATTTCGTTCAGTATTAGATTTGTAGTGTTTCACGTTGGCTTGCTTCTAACAAGTCTAATAATTGGATTCATATAGTGATGTGAGATTTTATGACCCAGAGAACTGCAAATTTTGCAGTTTTGGACAAACAAAAAAGAATCTATGAACACCAAGTAAGTTATAATAGTGCCAAAAGCAATCCAATACTTAAAAACTCCTTTCCAATTACAATGCTAGTTTTATTTATTTGATTGCTATCACATCTTTCAGACACTTGCCACAAAAGTCCCTATGAACAAAAACAAAAATAATCTGTTGGATGTAGATCAAACTATGGGACCAACCCAAACATTTCTGCTGGAATGGCAGCCATGTACTTAATGACAGTTCCTTGATTAGTGACACATAACAGGGATCATAAGAATTCTTTCTGCCCTGCTAAATCCTGGCTCCGGCCTCAATGGCACTGTCCAGACTGGACAGTGCCAAGTGACCTAACTTGTCTCATAACTTGTAACAATCCATCACGTGCAGCACTGGCTTTTGAAGGGCCTGGTTCCCTTTCTAGCAATAAAACACACATATCCAACTCAAGAGAAGAGAGAGGGCAGTAACCTGCCATGGAAATTACAGGCCATCCAAAGACTGACAGGCTCAGTCCTAGAATGTCTTAGCAAGCAGGGGTGCAAGTTAAAGCCACCAAGATAAGCTCGTCGTTGGGCTCTTAGGAACTGGGAATAATAAAAGCACCTCTAAACCCAAAAGCTAACACAAATGCAGCATGATGGTTGAGAATTCCATCAAAAAGTACTGAGATAACTGTAAAATTTAAGGTTTGTGCAGCAAATTAAATAGCTTATCCAGTTATTTTACGATGGAAACCCAGTAGCAGCACAGAACCAATAATAAAGGATCTTACCAAGGGGTCAATAGTTCTCCTGGCCTCAGTTACACAGTATGTAAATTCTTAGGAGAACCAGCACTAGTCTCTTCTTTTTACAGATTTTAGATATGCCTGGTTTTACTTCATGCCTAAATGACTACATCAGCATTGCAGAAAGTCCACAAGAACCAGCGTTTGTCAGGCAGTGTCAACTTAGGGATACAGCAGCTCTCCTACTGCCTACAAGTCCTACAGAGTAGCTGAAGGACCTCAGCTGGTCACCAGATTTGCACAAACTAATCCTTTCTGGGTTCTGTTGGAAAACTATCGGCAATATTAAACTGTATATTGTGTTCATTTTATCTCTTATCTGTGCAAAGACAAATCCCAAAGTGTGCAAGCACTCACATACAGCTGGTGAGAAAACCCACCATAGATTCTGTGTAGAAAATACATTGTGCAAAGGGAGATGATGAAGACCTCACCCTTATGTCCCCTCTAAGGATAGTTTATGGTTAGATAGAATCCAAAACTGGTGACAGTTAAGAGACCAACATGTTCCTGATGCAAGCTGAAGATTCTCAGCTCTCTGCTGGTTTATTACTGCCATCTGTCTCCTGATGCAACATCAAATTACTTTGAGAATCTACAGAGTTATGCTCTGACTTTGTTTAGCAGCAAAACACACATCACCCTTTCTCATGTTTTGTGATGGGACAGAGATTGCCTGTTTCAGTCACATTCTAAAAAGCCAAAAACGACCATCTGAATGCAAAACTTCCCATATGTTTGAGATGTACATTAGAAGAACACACTGTCCATTCAGTCACCAAAATAAATACTTAAAATGAGGCTGAAGAAGTGTAGTTCTGCCTCAGGTGGTAACCAGGGAAGATTTACAAAGAATTATTCCTTAATATGCACAGAGTAACGTGTTTGCTGCTATATACCTTTTTGGATGGTACACTGCTGCTGCTCCACCTAGGACAGGTCTACACCGTGCAATAGTCTACTCCACAGACACTCTAGTCAAATAGTGACCCTGCTAGGCCATGGACCTAGCCATTCTAGTCACCCTACACAAGACAAAGTTTATTAATTCATGCTGGGCAACGCGCAGCTCTGCCTTTACTGCTAGTATCACAAAAAGCACTGTGCTGAACAGTGTGTTCAGGTGAGGACCAGCTTGTGGATCTATACCTCATGCTCTGCTGGCAAAAGCAAAAGCATAGGTCTTGTCTTCCCACCTCCATTAGAAGCAAGAAGCACCTGGCTTCTTCCAGAGTACACATGGGATTACTGCATCCGAGCATAAGAAAGGACAGGGTGAAGAAAAGGGTTCAAGAACCATATACCTTTCCAGTCACAGAGCACATTTGTCTCAGAACAAGAACAGATCCTGAGAACAGAAAGTTTTTTTATCTACTCCTTCACTGTTTGTAGAAAAAAAAAAAAAATCAGCCACAACAATGTATGGATTTCTTTTTCTTCCACAGCTGTCAGAAGACTCCAAATAAAACCCCTGTCATTTTCTCTTTATTACCAACTTTAGAGCTCTCACTGGAGCTGCATATCTGTAGGACTTTGCTGGAAGCTCAGAATAAAATGGATGCATTTCAAAGCTAACTACAGTCTATTTATAATCCAACTGAATGCACCTTCTCATCTGCAGTGGGCTTGTGAATTCATGTTCAGTATAAATCTGCAGGGGCTGTCAACTCTTTCCAACAGAGATCCTTAACGTTATTCCTCTGTTCCCTCACAACTACTGTGCTTCTTGCAAAAACAAACCCCAAAGTAATAACAAAAGTTTCAACACTAGATGCCCAACTCATCATATCCCAATACAATTTATACTGTAGAAGTCTCCACAGCTAGTCACGTCTCCAAAATGGAAGACCCTATTTGGAACAGGAACACCAAGCAGAGACTCTTTACTGATTTGAGCATGATGTTGCTTTGCAAAGATGGTACACAATTACATATATGTCATAGTTACTTTGAGAGCACAAAAGGCAGGAAAGTAAGTGACTTTCCACCTAAAATCCTTTTAACAGAACCTGAATAAAACATCTAGATATTTTTAGAGCTCTCATGATGTTGAAACTCATGATTCATTAATATTTTAACCTTCCAGCCTGGAATATTTTACGTTCTCCTTTTCATTTAGCACTTCAGTAACCAGTCGAGTCATTTGAGTGAACATACAGGTATCCACATATGTCTAGGTTTCATTGATTCCACATTTTTAAATCAGCATTTGATATCCTGGAAGAGAAAGCTGTTATTGGAATAGATGAAAAGCAATTTTATATTTTGTCTTTCAGGCAACTTTGATTTCTCCTTCTTCTTTTCATTCTAGCAAATAAAAGCATCAAAATAAACAAACACTCACCCTCCCTCTGCTTTTCTAAAAGCCCAAGTTGAAGACCTAAAGCAAAAAAAAAAAAATCCCAGTTTCTTATGAAACATTTAAGAGATTCCCTTTGACTTCATCAGGGTGGGATTTCATGTCTCTTGCCTTTATAAAAATAAGAATATTAAACTGCTATACATAGAAAATGTTCTCACTTGTGAGGAGTCTTTCAGCATTCTTAAGATTAACTTCACTCGAAAAAAGATTAGTCAAGTGAAAACTTTTACTTGGGCAGCACGGCTATTTTTGGTTCTTACTGAATGTTCATTTCTTTAATTTCAAAGACCATTCATCTCACTTGGTAGTTTTCCCACCTATACAATTCACAAGACAGTTTGCAATTCAAACCCAGGCCAAGATTCTCAGATACTTTCAGCTCCATTTCAACACCAAATATTAACATGATTATCACTATCACACTGGGGTTTGATCCCTTTTGAAAACCTGACCGGACAGCTTAAGTGAAATCCTTGGCAGCACTTGTTAGCTTCTATAAAAGAGATCATCACATATCAGCTGCTCTAGGGAACTCTTCTTTCCTAGATATAATTAAACAAAGACTTTTGAGGCAGCAAGCAATTACTAATCTATACTGGGAGAGCACTGTGCGAACATACTGTAAGTACTGATAATTAAAAGTCAAATCCTGATACTACTGTAATCTTTATAAATTTCTATTTACTTCAGCAGGGTTGGGATTTTGTCATACTATTATGAATATATTCAGAGACTGCTATTTCTCATTTCTAAATACGTTCAGAGATGGTAAAGAGAGGGTTACGCTTCTTCCCCTCCTGCCCCACCATTGCAAAGTATACTCAGATAACATCATGTCAATGACAAAGGCATTCAGCAAAAATACACATAATGTACACACACAGCTGCAAACTGAGTCATGAAAGATTTTATTTTTTTTCCAAGGCAAGGCTCATGCAGAGTTATCTGCATACTTTTTGAAGTTCACACTTTGGACTCCTTCCATTACCTGCAACCTCTTTAAAAGGCCCAAATGATCTTGATCTATTCAGAGGCTTCTCTCCAAGCAGAAATGATGTTCTTAAACAAAATTCCATAATAGCTTCATAAACTATTTTCACAGAGGCAGAAACACTGGCCAGGATGTGAATGATCCAAATGAGGCATATTAAAAATGCATGTGTTTGTCCTTTCAGCTAATGCCTTGCTAGAGTTTGGACATACTAGCTGGCCCTCAAAAGCTGTCGCAGTTACTGTGTTCAGAGGACACTTATGTTCTCATCTCAATTAGGCCTTTTTTGTGGGTGTGTCCTTAATGCCTCTTAGAAACTGTTTATTCTGCTTCCCCCCCCCCCCCCCCCCCCGATATACATTCCTACTTGATTTCTCAGGGTGTGTATTATTGAACTTCCTGACATTTGGAGAGAAAACAAATGCCAGCATCAATTCTATTGTTTTCTAGGAAGCCTTTGTTCTTGATTTTGCAGAGAAGTATAGCTATATACGATTGTTTTGCTTTTTTAAGCATATTGAATTACATTTCGAGTTCTACACAGCCATAGATAAAAGGATAAAAAACAAACTAGCAAGCTGATACCTCCTAAATAAGCATGAAGAAAATGTAGATGTAGTATTTTGCTAATGAATTACACTACCATTAAGAAGAGGTTACTGTTTAGGTTTTCATGCCTTCAAACATTGTGCCTGCTCCAAATTTTTTCATGCATTTCAAACTGGATTGCTATATGATGCAGATTTTAGATCTGGTTAACTGTTAATGTCTCAGACTAACAGCTCGCAATTGCTATGAACGTTCCAGCCTCATGTTAATTAAATGTTGGTTTTCCACTTTTTTTGAAGTCTTGCTTCATTTGTGATGTTACCAAAAAAAAGAGAAATAGAAGTAAGACCCATCCCCATCTTCACCTCTCTCCTTTGGTTTATGTTAATGTAACTCCTGTGAGGCCCTGCACTAACTCCAGTGATGAGAGAATCTAGTTTAACATATGAAAAACCTCAAAACCCATGTTTTCTTTCTTGAGGGAACCAAAATCTGTACAGACTTCCCTGGAGATACAGAATCAGATGATAGATAAAAGCTAATTTGCGAGAACTGAAAATAAAAATCTCATTTTATGTGAAGTCTCAATATTAAATGCCATAGTAGCTGCAGTTTTGATAGTGTGGTTGTTAAACCTATTTAAATAATGGGTGTGAAACCACTAATATTATTTACATCTCAAAAACTGAAATGCTTTCAAGTCTTAAAAGTGACTAAACTCTCAATCCTCAGCAGTAAAACACATAGAAGAAACCCATCTTACTATGCAGATTTTATTTTAAGATGTGATGTAAATATATAACACCAAATTAAGTCTTTTTTGCCTTTAAAGGAAAAAGATCAAGATCAATACCATTAAGCCATTACATTTTTTTTTATAATAGTTTGTGGAAACCACTCATGAATACAGAGTTCTCTCTACTTGTCTATCTCTACTTCATCGTACTCAGAACACACATTGTGAGCAAAGCTATAAAAGTAATAATAAAAAAATCTGTTCAGAGAAATATTTAAAATTATTTTAAACTTATAATGCAGTCAAGTGCCATACTATATAAATTGGCACAGAAATAACAGCCACTCTAGGTTTTATATAAAGGGTCAAGAGAAATTTCCATAGGGCTGGCCATATCATTTCATAGTTTCCTTGAAATATTTTAGATAATTAGTTTTCTTCTCAGGAAATTCTTCGACTATCAATATATGCATTAATTCACATTCATTACAGCTACGTGTTCTTTATACATCGGAGATTTTGTTTCTGTACCCTGCCTACTGGATATGAAGCAAGTAGGACCTTCATCACTCTAAGTCAGGCTATTCAGGGTGTATTATAACAATTCCTTTCTTTTTGACTTGACCGGGCTTCTTGCCCATTTCCCTTCAAAGCTGCTACTTTGCCATGTCAATGTACAATGTTAGTGCTGGCAAGGTAAGAAAGGTAGCTGCAGGGCATCAAGACGAAATGAGTGTCTCCAAAGGAAAGGTGTTTGTTACCCATTGTCTGCCAGAGTCCCTGCTGAAAATCCTTTATGAGTTTTGATGACCAAGTAGTAGTATGGAGGCTGACCATGTTAATGCAGTTTACCAGTCATCTCCTTTCTTAGTTTCAGTGTGCTACCTGTTAGAGACTTCCAGAGGAGAAGGAGGAAAACATTAATCACAGAAGGCTAACTTTTGCCAACTGAAACAAATCTTTCTAAACTTTATTTTTCCCCCATTTGCATCATTCAAAAGACAGTCTAGGGAGATTCCACTCAGTAGGCTAAACTTACTCTTTGTTATCATCCCTCAGAGTCTCCAGCATGATCCTTCCTGATCGTTGGGTTGCAACGCACCACCTTCCCCTAGTTTATAATCAAGATAACAGTCATATGCATCCTGTCAGGCTCACTTTCACTAGATCTAATGCTTTCCCATGTTTCCTCAGAAGAAACAGTACAATTGTTATCCTTGCAAGTGCAAACTCTGTTAGCACTTTGCATGGTAGGATGAAGCAATGAGATTTGACAGTTGAGCAGTTTGACCTTTCCCATAAACCATTGCTTGATTCTGAGCAGTCTCTCACTTACCCAATTCACGGAATCACGGAATCTTCAGAGTTGGAAGGGACCTCTAGAGATCATCTAGTCCAACTCCCCTGCTAGAGCAGGATTGCCTAAAGCACATCCCTCAGGGCTGCATCCAGGCAGGTCTTGAAAATCTCCAGAGAAGGGGACTCCACAACCTCCCTGGGCAGCCTGTTCCAGTACTCTGTCACCCTCACTGTAAAGAAGTTTTTCCGTGTATTTGAACGGAACTTCCTATGTTCTAGCTTGTGCCCATTGCCCCTTGTCCTGTCGCTGGGAACCATTGAAAAGAGCCTGGCTCCGTCCTCCTTAAACCCACCCTTTAGATACTTGTAAACATTAATCAGGTCCCCCCTCAACCTTCTCTTCTCCAGGCTAAAGAGTCCCAGCTCTTTCAGCCTTTCCTCATAAGGGAGGTGCTCCAGTCCCATAATCATCTTGGTTGCCCTATGCTGGACTCGCTCCAGTAGTTCCCTGTCCCTCTTGAACTGGGGAGCCCAAAACTGGACACAGTACTCCAGTTGTGGCCTCACCAGTGCAGAGTAGAGGGGAAGAATGACCTCCCTCGACCTACTGGCCACAGTCTTCCCTATGCAGCCCAGGATGCCATTGGCCTTCTTGGCGACAAGGGCACACTGCTGGCTCATGGATAATTTGCTGTCTACCAGGACCCCCAGGTCCTTCTCCTCAGAGCTGCTTCCCAGCATGTCCGCCCCTAACCTATACTGGTGTTTGGCATTCTTCCTTCCCAGGTGCAGGACCCTACACTTGCTTTTGTTGAACCTCATTAGGTTCTTCTCTGCCCAGCTCTCCAGCCTGTCCAGGTCACGCTGGATGGCAGCACGGCCCTCTGGAGTGTCAGCCACCCCTCCCAGTTTGGTATCATCAGCAAACTTGCTGAGGATACACTTTGTCCCCTCATCTAGGTCATTAATGAATATATTGAACAAAATTGGTCCAAGTATTGACCCCTGAGGGACACCACTCGTTACAGGCCTCCAACTGGACTCTGTGCCGCTGATCACAACCCTCTGGGTTCTGTCACTCAGCCAGCTCTCGATCCACCTCACTGTCACCTCCTCTAGCCCATACTTCCTCAGCTTCCTAATGAGGATGTTATGGGAGACAGTGTCAAAAGCCTTGCTAAGGTCAAGGTAGATGACATCTACGGCTCTCCCCTCATCCAGCCAACCCGTTATAACATCATAGAAAGCTATCAGATTGGTCAGGCATGATTTGCCCTTGGTAAATCCATGCTGACCACTTCCAATAACTTCCTGTTCCTCTATGTGTTTGGAGACGACATCCAGAATGAGTCGCTCCATTACCTTGCCAGGGACAGAGGTGAGACTAACCAGCCTGTAGTTCCCTGGGTCCTCCTTCTTGCCTTTTTTGAAGATTGGAGTGATGGTAGCCTTCCTCCAGTCCTCAGGCACCTCTCCTGTTCCCCATGACTTTTCAAAGACGATGGAGAGTGGTCTAGCGATAACATCTGCCAGCTCTCTCAGCACTTGCGAGTGCATCCCGTCAGGGCCCATGGATTTATGAATGTCCGGCTTGGCCAAGTGGTCTCTGACCCAGTCCTCCTCAACTAAGGGAAAATCTTCCTCTCTCCAGACCTTCCCCCTTGCCTCCAGGGTATGGGATGTGTGAGGGACGGCTTTATCAGTGAAGACTGAAGAAAAGAAGGCATTCAGTAACTCTGCCTTCTCTGTGTCTTCCACCACTAGGGCACCCATCTCATTCATCAGTGGACCTATATTTTCCCTAGTTTTCCTTTTTCTGTTGATATACTGGAAAAATCTCTTCTTGTTATCTTTAACTGCAGTGGCCAAGCTGAGTTCTGATTGAGCTTTGGCCCTTCTAATCTTCCCCCTGCATAGCTTTGTTATATCTTGATAATCCTCATAAGTTGCTAAGCCCCTTTTCCAGAGAATGTAAGCCTTCCTTTTTTTCCTGAGGTCCAGCCAAAGCTCTCTATTTAGCCAGGCTGGCCTTCTTCCCCGTCGGCTCGTCTTTCGGGACATGGGGATGGCCTTCACCTGTGCTTCTAAGAGCACCTGCTTGAAGTATGACCAGCTTTCCTGGGCACCTTTGCTCTTCAAAACTGCCTCCCAAGGGACACTCTCAACCATGCTCCTAAACAGGCTAAAGTCTGCCCTTCGGAAATCCAAGGTGGCAGTTTTGCTGGCTCCCCGCCTCCCTTCACCAAGAATTGAAAACTCTATCATTTCATGGTCACTCTGCCCAAGACGACCTCCAACCTTTACATCCCCCACAAGACCTTCTCTGTTAACAAACAGTAGGTCCAGTAGGGCACTTCCCCTAGTAGATTCCTTCACCAGCTGTGTTAGGAAGTTGTCTTCCACACACTCCAGGAACCTCCGGGACTGTTCCCTCTCTGCTGTGTGGTATTCCCAGTGGACATCTGGGAAGTTGAAATCCCCCACAAGAACATGGGCAGATGATCGCGAGACCTCTGCCAGCCGCTTATAGAATACTTCATCGGTTTCTACATCCTGATTCCCTCCACCCAAGGCTCTCCTTTGAAAGGGCATCATCAGTTTCTGGAATCCTGTGCACATTTTTATGGCTCAGGTATCTATTGTAGGCAGACTCTTGGTTAGTCTCAGTATACCTTCACCTTTCTCTTGTCATTATTATTTGAGCTCCTGTTGCTGTCTGAATGGAATTGATTTGCTATAAACAGACATACATACCCTAGGATCACATGATTCTCTTCATACGTCTACTACTGAAATTAAACAGGTCAATTCATAAGAAGAAAGAATCTAACATATCGACATTTGTACCATTAAAAAGCCCACACAAGCTATACATGAATACAAATGAATCACATGCTAACTCCAAAGCCCATGGTAAAGCATATTTATATACAACATTTTATGGAAACTATTTGCTTGAAGCTAGTACAGCATAACCCCTAACCTGATTTACACTTTCTATTATTAGTAAATATACGCTTTCCCATAAACCCGCCTATTACAAAGAAGTCCCTGTACCAGGAGCTTTGAAAACAGACTTAAAACTACTTGCAGATCTAGCCCTGACTGACAAATGACTAAATGAATGAAAGTTCTCATTGGAACTCTCAAGAACTCTCTCAATTGAGTTTGAAAAACTCAATTGGAACTCTCAAGAACTGAGCAATATCAGTCCCCTGTCTATTAAGAAACCTTCATAAGTTTCTTCTTATGGAGCCCCTCCTTTTAACAGGAGGGGTTCATCCGTTACCTTTGGCTCCAACTTTCTTTCAGCTTAGTTAAAGGGAGGGACAATAAAGCTTTCCAAGAGGCATCTCATTTTAACTAAGCTGGAAAAAGTGCTAACTGTCATATTCTTCAGATAATAGGAGTAGCAAAAAAGTCATTATAAATCATTCTAGTTGGAACCTCAGTTCCTACATACCAATCTCTTTGCCCTTCTCAGTATTAAGTCTTACTCAGCATCAAGCCTCATGCAACAAAAGGCAAGCTATCTCAAAAATGGGGACGTATCAGAGTCCTATATTGTTCAGGCAAAATAGCTTCAAGATATGCAATACCATGAAGTATATTTCTGCACTTATCTTTTTGTTCTTTTCAAAGACTAATTTAACAGTATAGCATGTAAAATTAATTTTTATTTATGAATCAAGCATACAACAGCCTTGGAAAACAGAACAAAAAAATGCAAATTCATTGAGTTTTCATATTAGTTTCCCAAATTACTGGTAAAGCTGGGTTTAGGGGAATGCTTGATTTCACAGGTAAACATCACCTGCTATTCAGAAAGAGAGGTGATCTGACAAAAACAAAGGACAAAAAAAGCAAGCGTTGAGCACAGCTTTAACCCGTATCTTTACTAGGAACTATTCAGGCTTTACAATGGATAAACATTAAATCCTCATCATTACAAAAAGGTATCTAGTTCACTTTTACAAAGCAATCAGAAAGTTTATCTGAAGGACCTACCGCTTTATAGCCTCATGGTAACACAGAAGCTGACAGATGACTGAAGATGTCAAGGTTCAGGAGGGTCCCGTAGCCTGCTGCTGGTGACTAATAAAGGTGCAACAATCCTTCGATAGGTAAACTTAGATAGTCTGCTGTCACATCTCATCCTTGTTACAAATAATCAAGAGACTTTGAGCAGACTTAAAAAGAAAGCAGACATTTTGTTATTCAGGTATTAAAAGGGGTCCCTAGGTAGCACACTAGCTACCTGACACTAACTGAAATTTTGGAATTGATATTAAGACTTGTGTTTCAAGGGCATAAATGAAAATACATCAGCTACAAGAGAGCTGTTTCTCTTCTGCTCTTTCCCCTATTATTTCCTGAAGAAAATATGTGTATTTCTTCTGAAATGACATGGAAATACTGCTCCCTTCTCCAATGCAGACAGGGGAATCAAACACACCTCAAAAAGCTGGACCTTCTTCATTGAGCCTCTACAAGACCACCAAGTTTTGGTTTCATCATTACCAATCTCAAACCAGTGAGTTACTAATGAATATCACAGAAAATATAAGTAGATTCTTATTAGCTGTATCCATATTAGTAAATGCAACATGCCACTCATTCCTGGACACCGAGGCCTACTGGCACAGAGCAACCTACCCAACTCCTGGCTGTTCGGGACAGGGTGACTGCATGCAGACCACACATCGGGAACATTCACCGAAGCATCCCAACTCCTGAATTGTGCACACGCAAACACAAATACTTGAACATGCTAGCTGTTACAGGCAAAAGCAGCACCTGAAAATATGTAAACATTTTAATGAGCTACATGTTCTCATTCCAAAGGCTGGGAAATTATTTTGAATGTAGACGCAATCATAGCATCCATCCTACAAAAACATTAACTTCAGTGGCCACAACCAAGCTTGGTACAGCTTTGAGGTTCTTACCAAATTAGCGTTTTCTGTCACTGGAGCATGAACGACTCATACTAAGTCACAAATTCACCAGCATTTCAGTCCACTACTGTATTTTAGCAGGGTGGTTCCAGTGGGCAGAAGAGAAGGGCTGCGCAAGAGTACAACATACGGGTCTTCTATGATAGGTATAAATTCCCGAATACAGCACAGGGACACTCACCTGCACTTCCAGTCTTGTTCACGGGTTATGGGTTTCCTGCTCTGTATGTACTCTACCCTTCACTTGTGCTTTCAGCAGACATCTAATAAAGCTAGATTAATGAATTTATTTCAGTATGCAAGTGTTTGATGGCTGTTTTAGCAGATTTGATGTTTTGTAATTAACTAGTACAAAAGCATCCACTTCTTTTCACTTTATGCTAATGCTTGGTAAACGTAGATCATTTTATAGTGTCAGCATGAATGAAATGGTTCTTAATGATACTCTATCAACTTAAAAGCTCAAAGCTGAAAATGCCGGCATGTCCATTATAATGTCTAAAATTACTATATCAGAAGAAAATATAATAAATTTTTATTGCAAGAATGGTTTGAAAAGCCCCAAACATCTGATCACATGCTTAATTGTAAAAGTATAAGAACTTGCAGAGAAACAATAGCTGAAAATATCTTGAAAGTGACCATTTTGTTTGAGAAATACTTATATGAAAAGAGGTCCTTACAAGTATGGATTACACATGTACAGACCACCATCTGTCCTAGTCAGAGAAGGAAGCTGGACAAACTTGATGCAGTTGATTCCACGGGGAAGTTTGGTTAATCTTACTGAACTTTAAAAAAAAAAAAAAAGAGACTTCAGACTTGCACAGTGAACATCACATCTCATAAAGGAGTAATTGAAGGGTAACAATAGTCAACAGTATATGTAGCAGCAGCAAAAGGTATCTAGTGCCAAAGAGCAATGAAAGGAAGGCATTATTCTACAGCTGACTTTCCCGCAGAAGAGCGATGAACGATATTCAGCTGTATGATCACAATCTGAATTGGCATTTTGATCATTGCTCTAGAAAACAGGGTGTAACCATCTCACTGCAGACAAAGTTTTAAGTGTGGGTGGCAGAAGATAGTTTTAGCTATCAAACACACCAAAACACAATTTAGAGAAAAAGGATACTATGTTAAGGCAAATCAAAAAATGTTTATTTCTTTTGTGACTAAGCTAGGGGAATCTTCTGAGATGCAAGTAAATTAGCGTTTCATTATGTCTTTAATTTAAAAAACAGCTAACAAATTGTAATTAACATTATTCTACAGAAACCACTGAAGTGAAAATGTCAATAAAAATCTGTCAGTTATATGAAATTAAAGTCTTCCAGCAACATCTGAACGAGACGATGTTCATCTCACTTTCAATTGCAACTTTCAGCCTCTAATGGGTTGAGCATTCCTGTAAACAGAGTAACTTACTTTATTTGGAAGAACAGCTTTCCCACTTGCAGCCAAAGCATTCTCTTGGACACCTGCAAGACCAGGAAGCTCTTTGCATTTGTACTGTATCCTTTACCTTATAGATTCCAATTTCAAACACAAGGTAGAACAAGGATGTTCTGCTAACAAAACTTCTTGGGTTTGTGCCCTCATTGACTAAACGCACCCACAATTAGGGGTGCCAGCAGTGTAATCCAACGGGCATCCCCAGCCATTAAAATGCCACTAGAGGGCAAGCAAAGCACTAAGACCTCCTTATGCTCAGGTCTCCAGCGGCAACCTTGGTATCACATTTGTACCAAGGCTGCCCTGGACAAGTCTGAGGGTAGAAGGAGTAACAGAAGGGACGCAAATATAATTTAGCAAGATTTAACACTCTATGAGTGGGAAAATAGGTTAATAGGGCTTTTGCTTACAGAATTTTCACTATGATTACTTTACTGAAATAAAGTACTGGTCGCACAGTGTAGACATAAGAGGAAATATAAAAAACGTAACTAGCTAAGCTTTGAAAAAAAGGGATCGTAGTCCACCAGAATAAGCACCTATATATTATTGATGAAAGCTACACTGAAGACAGAGGACATGAGGGGACAATTACATTTTAAATATCACATTCCTAATCACTTCTGTTACACAGGTACAAGATTGAGTGGGTGTTAGCACGAGTATCTGGTTCAAGGTTTTGATTTCTGGGACCAGTCTAATCTGACCTATAGCACCTCAGGTACCCTGAGGGAAGTTCTCAGGCAACTTGCAAAATGTTGCTTTTGCTCCTCTCCATCTCACCATAACATGGGGCTACAGAAATTTAACAGTGTCATTTCGGCACCTCTTTTGCAAAGGTGAGAAATAGACTAAGTTTGAAATGCTACTGAATAGCATGCCCTGGTTTAATCATTAGACATAAAATACAGGACAAGTAAAGACAAAAGGAAAAAAAAAGAAGAAAGGTTGTACTATTTCTAATCTTCAATCTTTTCCTTCATTAAGCATTTAATCCAGGCCACTCTTGCATAAGACATCACGAGGAAGAGGTTTATGATTTCCTCTTTTTTCTTCATGATCTAGAGGATTTATACTGGGAAGCTTCAAGTTTTCACTCTGGCAGAGTGCAACTTAAAGTTCCACTTTCCAAAATTAACCTATAACCATGCTCGCTGGTATGGCTTTTCTTGTTCTCTTCTTCAGAATCAAAAATCAGTTAGGGAAGGATAGACTTGGGTAGTTTTAAGGTAGATGTTTCCTAGCTTTCCTTTGGTGAAGAGCTTTGTCACAAACAGGAACGAGCTGACAGATACTAAAACACTGCTGGCGTTTCAATGTAATCAGAGTTGTCACATCCTATGCGTACAGCTCCTGCATTGAGCAAGTAGTACATTCAAAGATGGTGTTGCCTCTTGACCGTGCAAAAAGGAATATTGTCTTTGACACGGTTATGACAATTTTTGCTGGCCCTGCTTTTTGGTTGTTGCTGCTGCTGTTCTCAGTTGGCGTGTACTTCCTGATATTGTCAGCTTCTTTATCTGCTTTGGCTTGAAAAAGTAGCGCTGAGCTTCCTTTTTTTAATCGAGAAGTCTATTTTAATCACTCTGTAATTAGCGGCTGCACAGGTACTTGCCCATTCCTCTTGGAGAAGATGAAAATAGATGAAAAATAGTTTGTGCAGAGGATATACATCTCCCTTGGAGCTGCAGACTGCTTGGATAAAAGGAGGGAAAGTATCTTGGCTGTGTATCCAAACACATTTCAGAATGCCTTTAAATGGGAGCGGAAGACACAGATCACACCAGGAAAAGTGCACTGATCTTCCTGTATTATATCATGGCTTTTGAAGGGAAAGATGGTGTACTCCAGGACAGCCCACACTTACCTTGCTGAGCACAGTCTTACGTTTGACAAGTATTCTCCGCAGCCTTTGCACAGGCAGAAGGTATGGCAAGAAGTGCTGACCAATGCTTTTCTATTTAAAACGGAATGCTGAATGCAAGTTCACGAATTTTTAGTTGCACAGCTCACTTAGGCACAATAGCTCCCACAGGTAAAGGCCATACCAATTTGTATGATTTCTAATAAGCACTTGGTGTGCACACATACAGTCCTCTTATGCAGTTGCACTGACTCTGTTCTAAACTTGATTTTTTTCAGGTACCTAGACATTCATCTCATTTCCTGTACCACCAAACTGGATTCTTTAACCTGAGTTTCAAGAATTTAGTTAAAATATCCAACTTTTACTGTGCTTGAAGAAAGGGCTTAGATAGCAGAGCAGAATAAACCTTAAGATTAAAATAAATAAAAAAAAAGTCAGAGGAAGCCTCCAGTGAATCAGAGCGGAGAAAATACAACCAAAGTACACAATCTTTCCCAGGCAATGAGAAGAATCAACATGCAAGTTTGCCATGCAATTTCTGAAAGCAATCATTTCCTACATTAGCCTTTATCAGCCACAGAACAGAATCTTGACCTCAGTCCAGTAAAAAGGCTCGTAGTAGTAATAACGAGCTAAATATATTTTTGCCTCATTTTTCTGCCCCTGTTTTCCCTCCCAGTGAACTCTACGTGTCTGTTATATCTATATACAGATAGATGGATGTGGAGAACGCAGAGTTACTGAATGCCTTCTTTGCTTCGGTCTTTACTGCTCGGCCCAGCCCTCAGGAGTCCCAGGCATTGAATAAAGTAACAGGGAAAGAAGAAGACTTCCCTTGGGTTGAGGAGGAGCGAGTGAGGGACCAATTAGATCATCTAGATATTCACAAGTCCATGGGCCCTGATGGGATGCACCCGAGAGTGCTGAGGGAGCTGGCAGAAGTCATTGCTGGGCCGCTCTCCATCATCTTTGAAAAGTCCTGGAGAACAGGCGAGGTGCCTGGGGACTGGAGGAAAGCCAGTGTCACTCCAGTCTTCAAGAAAGGGAAAAAGGAAGAGCCGGGGAACTACAGGCCGGTCAGCCTCACCTCCATCCCTGGAAAGATGATGGAACAGCTCGTTCTGGGTGTCATCTCAAGGCATGTGGAGGAAAGGAAAGCTATCAGAAGTACTCAGCATGGATTCACCAAGGGGAAAATCATGTCTGACTAATCTGATAGCCTTCTATGATGGCATGACTGGATGGATAGATGAGGGGAGGGCGGTAGATGTGGTCTACCTTGACTTAAGCAAGGCATTTGACATGGTCTCCCACAGCATCCTCATAGGGAAGCTTAGGAAGTGTGGGTTAGATGAATGGACAGTGGGGTGGATAGAAAACTGGTTGAAAGATAGAGCTCAGAGGGTCGTGATTAGGGGCACAGAGTCTAGCTGGAGACCAGTGATGAGTGGTGTTCCCCAGGGGTCAGTACTGGGTCCAGTCCTGTCCAATATATTCATCAATGACCTGGATGAGGGGATAGAGTGCACCCTCAGCAAGTTTGCTGATGACACCAAGCTGGGTGGGGTGGCTGACACAGCAGAAGGCTGTGCCGCCATACAGAGAGACCTGGACAGGCTGCAGAGCTGGACAAAGAGAAACCTTATGAAACTCAATAAGGGCAAGTGTAGGGTGCTGCACCTGGGGAGGAACAACCCCATGCACCAGTACAGGTTGGGGGCTGACCTGCTGGAGAGCAGCTCGGTGGAAAGAGACCTAGGAGTCCTGGTGGACAACAGGATGACCATGAGTCAGCAATGTGCCCTTGTGGCCAAGAAGGCCAATGGCATCCTGGGGTGCATCAAGAAGAGTGTGGCCAGCAGGTCGAGGGAGGTCATCCTCCCCCTCTACTCTGCCTTGGTGAGGCCGCACCTGGAGTACTGTGTCCAGTTCTGGGCTCCCCGGTTCAGGAGGGACAGGGAACTGCTGGAAAGGGTGCAGCAAAGGGCTACCAAGATGATTAGGGGACTGGAACACCTCTCTCATGAGGAAAGGCTGAGGGATTTGGGTCTCTTCAGTCTGGAAAAAAGACGTCTGAGGGGTGACCTTATCAACACTTATAAATACTTAAAGGGTGGGTGTCAGGAGGATGGGGCCAGGCTCTTTTCAGTGGTGCCCAGCAATAGGACAAGAGGCAATGGGCACAAACTTGAACATAGGAAGTTCCACCTAAACATGAGGAGGAACTTCTTTACCCTGAAGGTGGCTGAGCACTGGCACAGGCTGCCCAGAGAGGTGGTGGAGTCTCCAACTCTGGAGACATTCAAAACCCACCTGGACGTGTTTCTGTGTAACCTGCTCTAGGTGACCCTGCTCTGGCAGGGGGGTTAGACTAGATGATCTCCAGAGGTCCCTTCCAACCCTATGATTCTATGATATACAAGATGACTATCCTTCCTTTCCACTCAAGCTGCAATAAAGGAATTTCTATACAGTCTAGCACCACTGCAGGTCAACAGCAGCACTACTCTTTCTGCTAGGACAGGAGTCCTGTGGAACCTCACACATTCCGTGTTGCTGTCTGGCCAGCACAGGTGAAACACTCATCAGGACACATTTCCCCAAATGCTTCCAGGTTTGATGAATGGTGGAGGGTTCCCCCCCTTCACTTCCCCCCCTCCCCCCACCATTTCTGTATTTGGGGACAAAACCAGTTTTGTCAGCTCCTAATGGATGAACATTTTTTTTTGCATACACATGTATAATAAAATCATGATCATAGGAAAAAAAACTCCCAAGTATGACAAAAAAATATAGATATTATCTTGGATTATCCTGTATACAGCTTTCTGTTATTTGGAGATCCTATTTTGAAATAATGTTTAGAAAGCGTTTCCAATTTGAACATTTCCTTGATAGGACTATTTTCCCACAGTCACTAGTAAAGAACAAAAATAACTTGACGCTTCTCTCAGCAATACTGTGGCTGGTCAGGATGCTTGGGAGTCAAGAAAAAACATGACAGAGACCAGAACTGAGAGAAACTTATCTCCTGTTGCAGAAAAGCCCTTCAGGTTGGCTAAGAAATCACAGGTTGGAGCAGCAACCACCCCAATCAGGGGAATACAATCCTAGTGCATGACTTAAATTACAAATATAAGACTGACCAGATAGGAAAAAAAGTAACAAACCTGAACCGTTTGCTGACACCCAGGAGGGTGGAATTCATCCAGATAACCACTATCTTGTGAAAAGGAAAACTTGCTCAACAAGTCCTCAGTCAGCACTCCACTGAAAACTGTAAGCTTGTTTGATGCACATTAGATCATACACTGTAAAAGTGCGTCAAGAAGGCTTAATGTATTTGGGGAAACTGGTGGTTTATACCAAATAAAGGTAGACCTTAAAGTATTTGCCTATATTTGCACCAATTTTTTTAATGCAGTAACTAATAGTTGCTAGCCACAATACAGCTTACACATCCACAAAAGCAAGGAACACAATGGCGGGGGAGGGAAGAACAGAGTTTGTATTTACACTGTCTTTGGGACACTGCCTCCAAACACATTCTTCTCTAACCCCCTTAAATCACTGAGTAAGTAAAAAACCTCTAGGAGGGCCTGACCACCTGCAGAGAATTGTTATCTACAGATAATTCCTAAATCAATTGAGTCCCAGCCTAATTGAGCCATAACCCTTCCATTTTCTTTCCAGGATATCTAGGAAAGATGACTACATCACTTGAGTCCTGGGTATGATGAAGGTGCTCTTAGCATTCAAACCCAAGCTGGAACTAGCTGTGCTTGGCTGGTCCCTGAGCTATTTTCTGTGCCATAAGTTTAACACTTGCATGACTCTAGGGGCTTCAGTGACACATATAAGCTGGTTGTATTTAAGCAGTATTTAACCGCAATGCCAATAAATCAAAAGTGAAATTTCAGCAGAGCTGAATGCAGGAGCATCCACAGCCCCAGACATGCGTCTTAACTATTAGTAATGTTCACTGAAATCTTAATTCCCCCAGACTGAGGTAGAGTCAAGCTAACACAGAAAACAATAATGCTATCTGACACGCATGACCTTTCTGATTAAAGTAACTTGTCTGTCTTATAGAAGGCAGCCACTACAGCTCATTAACAGCTTTGCACTCTATTCTTCAAAATACTGTACCAACCAATCCATATTCTTTATTTCTGGTGGCATTTGGAAATGTCTCAATTTCGTCTTGAAGTTAATAAGAGACAATGGGTATTCAATTGTAGGTGAGCAATGATGGATGTTGCCTTATAAGTAACACACCCATCTAATTCTACAGAACATCTTGGGCCAGTTCCACTCCCATTCCCTGTACCTCTTCCCACCCTTAGTGGGAGGAAAAAAGAGAAAGAAAAAAGCTTGTTATCAAAAGAGCTGGGTTATATATAAAAAGGTATTTCACCATTTGATTTATTTTTTTTTTTAAATTGAACACAGATATTAGTGTGATACATAGAAAGATATTGCATTCAAAAAAAAGTTACTGTCGCAGCTGCTATCAGAAATCCAAGGACAGAAACTGAAGCCCAGGACAGAGAAGTTTCTTGCCCTAATTCAGTTCTCATGTCTCCACTTCAAAAACACCAAAACAGACCATTGATCACAGACCAGGAATCCCAGACACAGTATATTAACTGTGCCTGTACAAGACTGGTTTTGAACATTTAACTTTTTTCACAACATGTATTTTTAAGTATATAAATATCTTTTATCATTGCACTGCACGAAATTAAAAACACCAGGTTTCAGAACATCGGCGCGTATCTTCTAATATCACTATATTTGTTCCGACAATTGACTAGCATTTCCACAACAATTCCCTTCATACTGAAGAGCTAAAAGTTTAAGATCATTATCATAGGGATTGAATTCATGTCAGTAACATAAAGTGAATTTCTACAACCTTGTTGCCATCAGTTTTAGATACCATTCAGGAAGATTTAGAGATACCGTACAACCAATAAAAGGCTGCTATACTTTTCCAGTGGAAAAGCTAACAAAAAGTTGCATTTGAAACCTAGAAAAATTAAATACAGCTTGTTTTCTAGCTCAGGAAGAGCTACGTACATGCAAACTCACATGAAAATTAGATATGAGGTAAGGCATATTAGTTTTCCCTTTTGGACAAAGTTTAGTTGCCCGATTGCATTCGGGGTTAGTGTGGAACAGCTACATAGTAAAAACATAGTGATCTATTTGACACTGATAAATTAAGAACTATAGAAATGCTGTAAGCAAACAGCTATTGCTCAGTATTTCAGTGTGCTATTTGGGACATAAAACTGACAGCTTTTCCATTGCAAAGTATTTGGTTAATATCCACAGTTATTTGAGCATATTTTGTGATAAGAATCACATTAAACTGGTTATTTAAAGTACAGAAAAACCGCATGTGTGTATTTTTGCAGTTTCCTTCTCATTTGCTCAAACTAAAACCAGTTTTCACCATAAACACTGAAATCTGCTTTTCCACAGTAGGGGCTATTTCAGCTTTCTACCTCCAGCCTTGTTGGCTAGTGGGGTGCTTTAAACACAGATCCAAAGAGTCCCTGAAGGCAAAAGGTTTTTTCCCTAGCTTTCATACACTTAAAAATGGCAGAACGGTTATTGCTGCTAAAAGTCCACAATAAAACACCACCAGGACCACCTTCAGGTAGGAAAGATGACTGGAAAAAGCCAGTATGAAGAGTAAAATGTTGCCAAAATTTGTGAGCAACAAACCAGAGGTTTGGAATGAAAACATAGTTCACACAATCTTAACTACAACTAGTAAGCATAGAGGCTATTTTAATTGCTGTAGCACTTCACTAAGCTTTCACAAATACTTTTAGGAAGAATTATAAATGATGCAATCATTTTGTTTCCTAGAACTTTTAGGATGTAGAATGTATTGAACAGATCAACATCAGGCATTGGCCCTGACCCAAAGACTGCAAGTGCCAAGTAATGCGGTATTGTTGTTGATGAGGATTTAATATGTTGAAACAGTATTTCAGTAGCTTTGTGAATGTTGACTCGTTTCCTGCTACAGTAACACACTTGTACCTGATACGCTGTGAAGAAGTGATTTGATAATCAATCTAAATAAGTAAGTCCAGCATGCAGACACCTGCTTAAGAAACACATGGCCATGATATCAAGAGCCCAGCAAATGCGCTGTTACTGTATGTTTCTCAGAAACAGGCTCAGAAAATACAACAGTACGTTCTGTAAACGGAAACATAACATTTATGGAGATTCAGCTCAAATAACTTGGGAAAGTAAGCTCTTAAGAGACATTTTGCTGACCAAACAGAGTAAAACATCTATTTAATACCAACAACATAAAATATCAAGCAGGGCATGCATTTGTAGGACTGCTGTCTTAACATTGCAAGTACTTTGGGGCACAGATTTTGAATTCCACCCATGGTGGACCTTGAATGCCTGTCCTTGTTGTGTTCAAATTGGAAGTTTATAGTTTATATCCCTGAAACAAACTCTGGAGCAGTACTTTTACTCTCCATCACTAAGGAACATAACTGACTTCAACCTCAGAAACACATCAATTTAAGAAACCTATTTTGTAGGTGATTGTAGCTGACTACATTTACGCTGTTTACCCTAGTTTTGGGGTTGGTGGGTTGTTTTTTTTGTTTTGAAGTCAGGGAGAGAAACAGCTACGACTAGGGAACAATTCATTTCATCCTAGAGTAGGCATCTAAAATAGATCAAATTGTATCACAATGAATTAATTTATTTTCGCTGCCCAAACTTTCAATAAATCAGCTATACTATACTTGTAGATGTCTAGAATTAGTTGAAATTAATCCTATTTTGAATCTTCTAGGCACCAACATGGGTGCCTCTGTGCAATATCTAGAAATTTCACTGCCAGATCTGATTTGAGAGATGCTGTCGTAAGAGCAAGTGGTAGTAAAAGTCTCGTTGGAGTCTAGGTGAATTGTTTCAGTTCAGAGTTTTCCAAGGGTCGGAGCCCCGAATTCTGATGTCAGCACTGGCATCATTTACTACAACTATGTTAGCAAATATTGCGGTCCACTAAGAGCAGAGTTACACACCGAAACAAAGGATGTTACACAGGCTTTTTATTTCAAAGTAGCTACAGCGTGGTCCCATGGACGAGGTGCTCACTAGCAGCTGTGGTACGTTAGTTATTGTGATAGTGCACATCGAGGTCTGCTTCGTCCAACAAGAAACCAGTCTGTAACACGTATACCAAAGAATGTAAGTGGATATAATCACAAAATTAACTTCAGATGAACAGAGCACTTTTTAAACTAAAACACTACTGTAAATATACCTACTGACCAGCCTCAGAAATAACGACAGTTGTTTCCTAAATAAAGCTTGTCTTGAACTATCACTCAAGCCCCAAAATTTATATAACTAAGGTCTCCCACAGTCCAAAAGCCTTGCTTTTCATTTAGGTGTAGTCATACCAAACCAATTTAGACAGAGAACGAGAAAAAGGTCACGGGTAGTAAGCAGGCACCTTGCTTTTATAGATCCCATTTACAGGCATTTACCCTTGTTCATAAGTTGCACAGAAGCCCTGTGACAATTCAGGGGTTTGATGCACTGCACAATGACCTGTTCTTTATCTGAATCTTTGTCTGAACTCTCAGCAGAAGCAATAACCAAAGAGGAGGACATCCGTGCTCTTAGACAGTTAATACAAAGGCAGTGCCACTACATCTTGAGAGCTTCACAAGGTTTTCAATGCATAACTACATTTCAGGCCAATGTGTGAAACGTTGATCTTGAGCAGCATATGATGAAAATATAATAACAATATTTGTCATTTTGTAACTTCAGATATATAAGTTTTATTACTCCTCAAAGCCAGGCTGTCTGCAAGCATTCGTCCAGCTTCTGAAAGAAGACAGGCATAACAGGAAAGCATTCCTCAGTGCGTATTTGTGCTTGCTGAGGTGAGGTAGGAGAATTCTATTTCTCCCTAAACAAGCATCACTTACTCGGAGTTTGCACCACATCAAAACAACAGGAATAAAGCTGTGTCATTGCATAACTACCTCTTAATCTGGTGTCTAATCATCATACACTTAAATTTGCAGCTCAGTGCCAAAATCTAATCTCAAACTCAATTCCTCTAACAGAGTCTCTCTCATTCTTCATCTCTCTCCTGTTCCACCATGGTCAAACAGTTATTATAAAAAGGCAAATTGGCAAGAGCCTCATGAACTTGTAACTAAAGCAAGATAGATATATTGCATTTATCAAACTGTATGAGGCAATAATCAAGAGATTCAAACTACAAGCTTCTGTGAATAGAAGAGTGCATATTATACATCAAGTACAGCAGTCTTTTGGGTTTCAACAGAAAATAATTCTAAAACTAAAGGAAAAGAAAACCCCAAACTTACGTAGAGAAGATGAAAACATGAATGATATGGCAAAACCATAAAAAAAACATCCTGTTATTACATATTGAGTGTTCCCCCACAGTAGGAATTTTTCACTTGAGAATTGTTATGGGTTCTGTGCAGTTCAGATGGATCCAGAAGTAGTAAATGACTGCATACATAAAAATCTCAGATAGCAGAAAAAAAAATAAAAAATGGGTGAGTAGAGGGTCTTAATATTTAAAACCTCATAATCCAAAATTTTGGGCATCTACATTGCTTGCTATTAAAGCATGCAAGTTTCTTAACTAGGACATCTGTGTTAGCCTTGAGGAAGGCTAAGGAAAGAAGTAGCGTCATGCCCTCTTGCTGTCACCATGACCATATAACTTAGTGCAACATCACCACAACTCAACCATAAACAACTAGGGGCAAACACCCAAGGAGACAAAGGAGGTTATTTTAGCTTAGGTTAAGGAAAATCCTGCTCATAATAATTGCCCTGGGTGGCCCCAATATTTCTTTCCAACAGTATGAATAGAAAAACCATAGTTGCAACAAATCTTCAAAGGATATCAGCTTTGAGAAAAGTTGTAGCAGTGAATAACCTAGCTTCTTAAATTATCCATGACACTGGGGCCACTAAGGAAGGTTTTATCAGTGAATGCAAAAAAAAAAAACCAACAAAACAAACACCCAAGAAAGTCTTTTGTTACGTTAATAAACCTGTTAAATAAAATCACCTAAGCAGGCCAATTTTATGCCTAAATTTTTTCCAGTGATACAGTTGTTTGAGTAGTCTGGCAAGCAGGAAAACATTGCATGCAGTGATACCTGACAATGAGGAGTGCAGACGCACAAGACCACCACCCCCATGTAACTCAGTTTCACAGAATGTCCTCCTCTGAGCTGCAGGCACTACCCAAAAACTGGTAATGCAAAGTCCATACCACCTTGCATTAGCTGGTAAACTCCACAGGATGCATCTGGACAGCAGGTACAATGTATGAACTAGAGTCCTGAATAGTGTATGTTACCAGAATTAAACAATGCGAGGGCAGGTCTCCTAGAAAAACGAAGGAATGACTGAGAGTCCCCAAAAAAAACTCTGATGAAGGGTTTGGAAGATAAGGGAGGAAAAAGTGGATAGTGCTCATATACCTAGCTTGGCCCAAGTACCAACTAAATGCCAGTTATATGTACATACACCAGTTTGGTAACAGTCTCTGAAACACTGATCCCCTTTAGCCCTCTTCTCACCAGGCTAACTCTTTGCCTCATCTCTCCAACCTCTTTTTTTTAACCCCTGTTGAAGGCCTATGGAAGAGAATTAAGTTTTCCAGCATGCTTTCAATATTCAACACGGTATTAAATTTCAGAAACATTTGTCAGAACTGTTTCCATATCTGCTACGTTCAGAAGATAAGTCAGCCGATTATGGATTGCCACAGCGGGTCTGCCTGCACTAGTGCATTGGTCCCAAATGAGCTCTTGAACACTGTAAGATCCCAAAGCTGCATTAAGATCCATGTTTGGACTGAGACCAGAATAGCAGTTGTGTCCCAGAAAACCTCCTGAAGCTTATTATCAGTGTTTTCCTGGCCTTAGTATTGCCTCTTAGTTAAATAAAATCACACGTTCCAGAAATACACAGGTAGCCCTAAGGTTTTGAAAGGCATGAGGGAAAACACCGATCCCACTGAAGGCAGTCACTTCACTGATAGAAGTCTCCTTTGCATGTCTTCAAGTTATAAGATAGCTCCTTAATTGCTACATAGACCATCTCATCCCACTTCGGGCATGTTTTCCTTCTGCTGAATGCAAAGGATGCTCCACATTGACTTAAAGCAGGACAGTTTCTCCTCCTGGGGAGCGTCTCTGTAAAACAGAAAGTTGGGAGGGGGATGGGGGGTGACTGAATTTCCCTGTCTCTGTCCCTTTGTGGTTTACGTCTGCCTGGTATATGGGTAATCATTCCTTGTATGGTTGGGCTGAAAGAAATAAGAGATCATGGTTTAGATATTCTTGCATTGCTATATTAAACTTTTTGTTTTCCCCTTAACAGATCTATTTTCCAATTGACCTTAACTTTCTAGAGCTACAGAACTGCACCACTGAGGGAAGGGTTAATACTGCACTGCCAAGGACACTGATGATGTCTTACTTCCAGAAGAACATCAAGTGTGGAGTTACTGTTAGGAAGACATCTAATATAGTGTCAATTAATCCCTTTTTTTTTTTTTCCCTATTTATTTACTTTTTAATACATTACACCAGAAGAGCAATGCTGTAGTGAAATCAGTAGATGGTTGGGTGTTGGGGTTTTGTTTTGGTTTTTTTTTTTTTAATACCACATTGTTGATATTTCAGAGTTTTCCTTCAAGAACCTCTGAATTTATCTACAAGTCTTGTCCTAAGGGGAAAGAATCAGACTGCCTTTTACTATTAGTATTTCTCCTTTTGCATTTTACTTTTTCTTTTCCCATTGCCAGCTGCAGCTCTGAAGTTTTTATGACTATTTGACCACAGTATCAAATAAATCCTTTGGGAACAATCTGTCCTGAGTTTCTTCTTTCGAGTCCTGTGGGTCAAGTGCCAGTGCCTCAGCCTCCAACAAAGGAAGAAGCCTTTGAGGAGGGAAATGAGTATGAGTTCTTAATCTTTAGTGTGTTTCTTAATATTTTTTTTTCTTCCTTTCCTTTCCCTATGACTTCAATTTCTTCTGTGTTCCTAGTTCTGGAGAGGAAAGACTATCCTCTTGCATTAATCACTTTTTCAGGGTCACTATGTGAAGTCTTAGCCAGATTCTGCATTGCTCGAGTGTTAAGGCTTTTCTGAGCAGAAAGAGCTAAGTGAAGCTGTACTAGAAAGGAACCCTATGTCTTTTGCAAGGTCTCAATGACGTGCCTCAACATTTTTGGTGGAAACAATTCAAAAACCCTCTGCGTGTTTGCTAACTCTAAGGCATATGCTGAGTAAGGAAGGACAAAGCTTCTTGTGTATCAGTCTTCTAATTTTCACATTCTCTATCCAGTTCTAAGAACTAGGGAGGAGGTTTAAAAGTCTTGACCCACATTTTGTGCTCTCACTCATCACAGACGATTTCCTTTCAGTCTCAGTCCTGTACCCTTTTCTTTGTACCAGCCTCATTTGCAGAGAGCACAAAGCTGACAATCTAGAGACAGACCCAAACTGTGCTCTACAAACTAAGGGCTCCCTTTGTGTCATTTTGGCCTCCTGTGTACTGTCCATCTGCTCAACTGCAAATTTTGCAAAAGCTCAAAATTCTCCTGTTGAGTCAAAGGGCTGGCAAACAGTCCTGCTGTTGATGAGAGACAATACCCTCTTTTTCTCAGCCAGCAAGAGGCTTACAGGCAGCAAACATGAGAAATTAAAGCGGATGTTATGCCTGTTGAGGAAACTTCAAAGTTTTTCCACAGTTCTTTCAAACTGTTTTATCTGCTGCAGTTGGTGCCCACTACTGGCAATAACTGCCTTCAAACCGCGACAGAGAATTCCTGTATAGCCAAGCAATGGGATAACTATAGCATAACACCAGCAAAAGACACAAAGGGAGCTTTGTGTTTTTAACTACCAAGTAGGAACCAGGACAAAAATTTTCTAAAGATCCTGTAATGCATTTAAATACATGAGAGATCAATGTATGACAAGGACAACCTTCATAGACTGGAAGTCATACAATAAGCTTGGCTGGATCAAGACAAAGCACAACCAATCTTTTGTTGGCTTCTCAGTTACTGTCCCACTACTGAATTTCCTTTTGTCTCAGTGGTAGTGCTATCGTCTAGGTCAAGATTGACAGAACTAGAAGATGGTCAGTTATTCTTGATTTTATTCAAATAGTTTACTTAAAGCCCTTCATCCAATAGATGATTTAACTACCAGCATGCATCTGACAATTGGCATCCAAATGCAAGGTGTGGTTTTGTTGTTTCAGAGTGAGGGTCACATTCCTAGCAGCTGCAACCTTTTGAATCACAGTACCCAAAAAACACTTTCAGGACCACGTGTCTCAAATCAGGGTCAAGATCCTACCTGGTTTTGTGGTGCACTGACACTATTCTACACACCCTTCCTACAGCACTTCAGAACTCCCTCAAGCTCTTGGCTGCCTTCACAATTAGCAGACATACTGTCACACAGTCCAGCTAATTTGAGTCTACGAAGATAATGATCGAGTCAGACCTCTGGATTTTTCAATGGCTAATCTAGGCTCCTCCTGTAGACAATGTTGTCCTGATTACAAAGAGTCAGAGTTCGGCATACTTGGATTGCAGGAGATGTCATTCAAGCATCTTTCCAAGAAGAAACAGCAAGAACGCCACAAAATTAATTGTTCGTTAAATAGAAATAGTCCAAGTAAATGTAAACACTATGGCTGAAAACAATTCTAGCTCGCCAAAACCTTAATCATACAAACACTGATGTTCTTATTTATCTTCTTGATTGCCTGTTCTTCTCAGCTCTCTCTGAAAAAGGCAGGTAAGGTAGGAAGTCCAGAGACAGAATGGAGCTTTAGATAATTTGTGAAATACAGCAGCACTGAAAGCTTTAGAATTTCCTGGGGGTTTTTGCACTTTCATTGATTTGAATGAAACAATCTCCACTGGTGTAAATTTTCCATCCTGAGAGCTAATTTGCTTTTGGGACCGTCTTCCTCAGCGATTAACTGAAGGGGGCAGTTGGAGCAAGACAACACAGAGAATTCCAGCTGATGTAGTTTACATCAAGTGTTAGAGTGCAGCTTTGCTTTCCTGCTCTCTTCTCCTACTGGCTGCCACCTCCCTAATCCATCTGTTGAAGGATGGCCCCTTCAATTCACCATGTTGTTTTCAGAGAGACTCCCATTCTGCCAATTCCCCTATCCATCTGTCATGGTTTCAGCTGGGATAGAGTTGACTTTCTTACTAGCAGCTGGTATAGTGCTATGTTTTGGATTTGGGATGAGAGTGGTGTTGATAGCACACCGGGGGTTTTGACTGTTGTCAGTCAAGGCCTTTTCTGCTCCTCATACTGCCCCACCAGTGAGTAGGCTGGGAGGGCACAAGAAGTTGAGAGGCAACACAGCTGGGACAGCTGACCCCAACTGACCTAAGGGATATTCCATGCCATGTGACATCACGTTCAGTATATAAAGCTGGGCGAAGAAGAAGAGGGGGGGAAATGTTTAGGGGTATGGCATTTGTCTTCCCAAGTAACCATTATGTGTGATGGAGTCCTGCTTTCCTGGAGATAGCTGAACACCTGCCTGCCTATGGGAATTAGTGAAGGATTCCCTTGTTTTGCTTTGCATGTGTGGCTTTTGCTTTACTTCTAAACTGTCTTTATCTCAACCCATAAGTTTTCTCACTTTTTTCTTCTGATTCTCTTCCCCATCCCACCAGAGGAGGAATGAGAAAGCAGCTGTGTGGTGTTTAGTTGCTGGCTGGGGTTAAACCACAACACCATTTCAAGGAGGATGTTTTATCCTCCCCTTCCATCACACATGCACATTGTTTATGAGAGGAGAAAGAATATGACTCAAACCACAAAGCTGCTGAGATTTTCAGAAGGGGCTTAAGCATTTGTAATTATATCAACTAGGATTTGGCTTCCTAAATACATTTGAGTATCATTTCTTTGGTATTTATAGCACCTTCATTCCACCCTAAAAAGCACAAGGGTTTTCTTGTTTCTGCCACCAGAAAGTATACCAGCACAGCCCACATCAAAGCACTGACAACAGCCAAACCTTCAGCTGGGCCTACTCAGGAAGCAAAGGGATAACAAAAAAAAAATAGTAAGAATATGTTACCTGTTTTCCTCTTTATATGTGTAATCATTTAATCCAATTATTGTACTCTTCCATAATGATGAAGAACATGATCAAGCAATCAGATGGAAAACAGAAAGCCGCAACACCCACAGCATTAGGGAAACCACCCACAGTGCTATCAAGCTCAGTCCAGTAGATGCTGGGGTAGATGCTTTTCCCTTTATTTGAATGGAGTCATGACTAAGATGAACGGTTCTCAGTTGCAGCTAGACTTTCATTATTGTCACATTATAAATACTAGTGTATATGATTATGAGCTGAATAATACTGTAAAGTGTACGTATCCTAAGGCTGATTAAAGACTATACACACACAAAGAAGTGTAGGTCTGTTAATCTTCCTCATTTTCCAAGCACTTTACTCTTCCTGTCTCTTACAGTTCTTTAGCTCCAGTATTAATTTGGAGAGTTAGGCATCTCCCACTTTGGGAATTTAGCTATAAAAATACAGTTTTCTCTCAGAACATGTATTGCTATAAAGCCTTCTGAAGCTTTGGTCTCCAGTAGTACAAAAAACCCCAAAGATCTTTCTTTTATATTGTAAACACTGTTGCAGATTTAAGTGGCACTGTATAGTCATTTAGTTCCCCAAAATATAGCCTTTTAATCTTAAACGCTTCTTAGGTGTAATACATCTTTTAAATTGAACATTGACTCCAGAGTCATGCAAGATGTTATACAGCTGTAACCAGAACATTCTCAAAAAAACCTGCAACATCTCAATTATACATAAAGCAAACAAAAAAAAGCCATCATCTCCCAATCTGACAAGTAAACACAGGAGACTGATTTACACTGGTTGATTTCAGCTGAGCTACATTAGAGTGACTGACTAGCAAATGAGCCACCTTATATTGAAGGCTTTTAGCATTTTAATTTTGTGTTCTAGCATACACAAATAAGCTCTCAAAGTATGGCACTCTCCATTTTAACATAGATCACACTGTAAATTTCTGTTTTGCAGAGCTGCTTTTATTTCACAATGCTAAGCAAGATAAAAAGAGCAAAGTTCTTAACCAAGACCATCTTTCCAACCATGCTTGCCCATGTTCCCTTTATTCCACAGCTTCTACTCAGTGTCTGACAGCTCTTTTTTCTAACACTATCTTGCACTTCAGAGACCTCATTTATCAGTGAGCTAATTTAGCAAAAAAAAAAAATAACAGAAGTTACCCACTATTCTTGATGGAGAGCATTAACGCTAGGACTATGTATACAGGATCACCAATTTCCAATCGATCTTTTCTGCTGTCAAAGAAATTCCATTGTTTTGAAAACTCTGATCAAAAGCATTTCTCCCCCCCGCCCCTTTCTAGTTCTGTCATAAAACTAGAAATTTTTACTTAATCTACCAAGTTTTCCACCTGAAGACTTCTTTAGATCATCATATAGACCACCAGTAATGCAGCTATTAGGTCAATAGAATTCAATAATGCAAAATTAAGTGCTTCCCATTTCTCTGCTCGATGTAAAAACTACCATAAATCTGCACACAAGTGCTCACTTTCTAAATCCTCAGCGAGACTATTTTTACTAACTTGAGCCCAAGGAAGAAAGAACATATTTGGCTTTGCAGGCTTTAAGTGTGATTATCTAGAGTTACCCACTGCAGAACACTGGCCAAGGAATTCCATCCTTATTAGAAGTAGAGCTTTTATTGCAATAGCCTTTGGGCAATTTCTTAAAAAAATGAAAAATCTTATCACCTTACATGAAGTAACTGACATCATGGTCACATCTTTCAAGGACTAGAATTCCCTAGCTGGAATTCTATATTGATCTCTTCTTGCTCCCAAGTGAAATCTTAGGTCCAACTATATATGTTTCTCCTCTTCCCTGCCACTTAAACCTGATCCATGATTCACTGAGCCTTGAAGACATAACCAACTAATAACCTACAATAAAATTGCTTCTGATGAAACTAGGGTCTTGTGCCCTTGCTCAGTTCACTTGCAGAAAGCAAAGATCATGAAAAAGGATATTTAGAAATTCACAAGGAAAGCAAGAAAGGTTTTAGAGTAGAAGCATCAACAAAACATACCTTATTGTTAAAGCACACCCAAACTAACAGATGTTAAAACAGGTGAAATATTTGTTAAGTATTTTTCTACATGCAGAAATTGTTTGCGTCACCAAACATGTCTGGCCTACGCTTATCCAAAGCCTGACTTCTCACAATGGGTAAACTCTGACCATAATAGTCATGGCTGCTTGCAAAGTCAAGTCGACTATTTAATTCACCAATGCGTTATTATTTTAACTATGCAACAAATTATTTGAAAGCAAACCTTTACCTCAGAATACATCAGGTTTATGTTATAAATCACATAGAAACTTTAATGCAAAAGTGGTTGTCTTCAAAGACCACACAGCATGACAAAGTTTTAACTCTACTAGCCAGAGAAACACGTTTCAAGCCTATAGAAGCAGACAAACCACCCTTACGCTACAGATACGTACATACATAGAGACACATACATAAGCACTGCATTTCAAGAGGAACAGATTTTAATTTTGGATATTTGCATAGATCATTTTCTTTATTGTCTTATGGCATAGAGACTTAGCAGTGAACATAAGGACATAATACTTCATTGACACCTCTTGCCATGTATTCATCTGTTTCCTACCACTACGCTGAGGATCAAAGTTCTTGCAATTGAAAATCTGACAACCATTACATTATCTATTTCAGGATTTCCCAATACAAGAGAGGCTGTAGGGCACTACATCTCCACGCCTCAAGACATCAGAGTACTAGTCCAACTGCAGTCGTTGTCGGTAAGGAGAGATACAAGTGAAACAGTAGCTTCCAAGACAAGCTAAAACTTCAGTAACAGTTATTATTCAAGATCTTCACTCACATCCTGGTTTCCCCACCCCGGGATAGAATTTATTTTAACAAAAATCTCCCTTTGGCAAATCAGCCCTATAGGATTATAGGGAAGAGGGCACTGGAAAATAACACCTAATGAAGTTCTTAATTCTCTGTTTACCTTAAGATTCAACAAGCTTCTATTTGTTCCCATGCATCAACTTTTTACCACAGAAAAGACTCATAAAATAACCATATCCAGTGGTAAACCTCCCACTGGATAGATAGAAAAAGCAATCTTACTTCAGCCATCTTCCCACACACTCTGAGTAACAGACCTGAGACGATAAGAAAAAGCTGCAGGAGGGGGATACAAGAACAACTCATAATGGAATTTAATTTAATCCACCCACCTATACAAACCACTCACCCTTAACAGAGGTGAAGAAATACCTGCAACTTTTTTAAACCTTCAGCCACTGAGACATCCTTCACAATGTGATGACATTATCACCATTTCAAAGCCAGCCAAACATACACACAGAAATCCCACCACTCTCACATAAAAACTCGCTAACCTGAGTTTGCTGGAGCTTTTAGTCACACCCATCTGGAAGCACAGCATAGCCTTTAGGTCCAGTTCGTATTTAGACTGGTAACAAGTCTGATTTCTGCGAGGACGAAACTGAGTCACTGAAGGGTTGAGAGCATTTAAATACCTCTCCACAGTACTTTTTTCTCCAAGCTCAGGAGAGCCAACCAGCTCTTCTATCAGGAGACACTCAAAACACCTGTGCTAACAGCTGTACAAAATACCACAAGCAACAGCCCCCCCCCCGCCCCCCCCCCAAGCAGTTCACCTACCACACAGCAGCAACACAGCAACTCTGTCATAACCTCTGCTGGTGCTGAACAAAGGTAAATCAACACCTTCACCCTCAACCACAAATTACTTAGGCTAATATGGAGTGAAGACACACCAAAACTAATCAAGGAAAATTAATCCTAAATCAAAGCAGGAGAAAAGCTCTTTAATCTCTTGCTTTCTTCACCTGTTGTAATCAGATGTCCTTCCTGTTATACAGACAAAGTGAAGAGCCATAAGGTTACATTTTATATTTATGGACTTACTGACTCAAAGAATAATGTCTCTCTCCAGACCCTTAATCTCCTGATACCACAGCAACCGTTGCACAAATAACTTTTGCAAAAAAAAAAAAGGATTTGTGCTTCTGACCAATCCTCTGTTGCTTCTTGTTCCTGCTCCTGATTAATGTCGTTCAGCCGTGTCTCCTTCTCAAGCGCAGGGGAAGCCCTAGCACGCACGGAACAGGTGTTTACTCAACAGTACTATTTAGCCGAGTTGTTTCCGTACTTTCACCAAACTTATGGTCTTCAATTTTCAAAGTGAAACTTTCCAAGCTATGTAGGGCAGAAGCGCTTAAAATGTTTGACTTCATCCCTTTGCTTTTCATGAGAATTTGAGCTATGATTCTGCCAGCTCCTGGTCTAGGAGGCTTCCTATTCCTCTGCCTCTGCTGGGGCTTCAAGTGTAACTAGCTTAGGGGCTCCTAAGCTTGGTATTACAGAGGCCTGGCAACGCCCTGGGGGTTCTGGTCCAGAATAGTGTTGTTGCTAGGCTACCAGAAATTCTGGCCTTTTGCCCCATTACAGCACGGATATCTTCTGGGTGACCATCCAAGTACGCATACCCGTTTGTTTGCACAATGTGGGGTTTGTTCCAGCAAATATTGAACATGCTTTTGCACTAAACTGAGGCCCAGCCGAAATACCTGTCTACATACAATTACTGCCTTTTTTTTTTTTATTATTTTTCTGGTTTGTCTCGTTGCTATCCTGTCTGTGATACTTTACATAGACGAAGTACTGCTTATGAACATGTAAGATATACTATGGAAACATCATACTACTGTACAAGTCCCACAGTGCTGATTAATAGCAATAATAATGCACAAGCAATTGTGCTTTTATTTTTCCACATTTGTTCTATGGCCATTTTCCCACAAGTTTGATTATAGCAAGAAAGTGTTTAATGAATGAGGAATAATAGCAATATACGGCAGGAGAGCTTTATGTACAGTTTTAAGACTTATTTCCTTTTGTTGCTGAAAATGGGACACTGGAGGCAAGTCAGTGCATTTATGGCACTATGTTTTTACAGCTTTGTCTTTCCTTACTAGAATGTCACACACGGATTTACAATTGCCAACACGCATTTTCAATCGCTGAAAGCGATAGCTGCAATCTAAGGCAAGAGAACTGTGAAAGCCGAGATGTGCATACATCTGGCTTTACATTTCTTAAGACATCAGACCCATGCCTTTAACACAACTGCATTGTTCAAAAAAAGCTTTTCAACAAGGTTACAGCCCTCCACACAGCCTTTTTTCCCCTCTTCTTTTTGAAATATGAACCTCTCTTGAAAGCTGATACATTTCTGACTCTGTTCCAAACGATCTTGTCTTACATCCCTGTAGAAGCAGGTATTTTATCCCACTTCTCTTGGACGGTCAGTTCCAGAATAACAGCTGCTCAATGTGATACTGAGCTGCACTGTCCTTCCCTCCTAAGGAAAATCTTGGCACAAGCTGTCCTGCTCTCAGGGGCGGGAGTTCCTGATCAGATGTGTCCATCCACGCTCAGAAGTTTTCAGCGACCCTCTGGTTTGCCTTTTCTGGTATGCCTATCTACAGGCTCTGAAATGCATCAGAATAAGACAGGAAAATGATGAAATGAACCAGTAACATGATGATTTATGGAGGCATAACTTTTCATTAATTTTTTTAAAGTGCCTGAATGTTTTTCCACTGTGATACTTCATTTGCATACAGTAAATCACCTATCAGTTGAAAATGAGTAATAGCTTTTACTCTGTTTATTACATGGTATTTTATGCTGAAATGTAATACAAAGGTTTAATTTCTTAAAAATCCTGGCTAACGTACTGACACATAGGCTAAAATTCCTTATACCTTGACAATGACTGCTATAATCACCAGGCTCATCTTCTAAAACCTTTTGTGATGAAGAACACTCCTGAAATGGCCATTTATTTAGAAAGATGCTTTATTAAGAAATGTTTTTTAGGAGGTTCAGATATTGGATATATTGGATTTGATCTATCGGATCAAATACTCCCTTGCAACCTTACTACTTTTTGTCAGTTCGGTGGGGTGAAGATACTGGACACTACCTGAATATCACCCGTGGAGCACCTCTGTCATATAAATGAACCACCAGCAGAAAGGTATCATCTCCTACATGTAGCACTTGCCTTGCCCGTCAAGCAGAGTAGAAATAGCCAGTTGCTCCTCTTAGTGAAGGTTCAATACCCTCAGTTATAGGCACAACCCGCTTGGCTGCTCTAACCTCAGCTGGTGTTGGTGCTCGTCAGGAGGAGCAGCCTACCTTCTCTGCCACACTGTGACGACACTTGGCGCGGTTGTTCCACGCATTCTCATTTTGATACTTCCATTGTCATAAATGATAGCGGGAAAGCTGTTAAGGTAGCTCTGTCTGGATGCAAAGAAACCAGATCCTGCTTTGCTACGAGGCTGAAGGCAGCCTTGGTGAACCCAGCCCCGAAGAACTGACATCGTGACGTGTGGCACTGGCTGCTGGAAATGGCTTAGCAAGTTAGCTCCACGGATCAACAGGCTTTAAGGAGACATTCAAATTTTGCTGTTAATGACGGGAAAGTAATTTTAAAAACAGGATTTAGCCAGTCACAGCCACACATTTGCACAGGGGTACTTTAGAGCCATACTTCATACAGATGTTCTATATAGCCTATTTAAAAAAGAAAAGCTGTAAAGATTTTCTAAAAAACTGTAGATGGTGCAGTTTTGGATTTCTCCTAATGTGGTAGCTAGTATTTTGCTCACCTGTTCAGGCAGTACAATATATTACATTCAGAGGGCTAGAATTCTCCAAATATGCATACATTAACCAATCAAAACTCCGTTTTCTTTGCAAGGTCTTTGGCAGCCACTGATTGATAAGCCATAAAATGTTCATTCCTTGCCCAGAGCTTCTGATGAGTACTGAAGATTATACCATTTAACTTTCCCAACTAGTGCAGCAGAGCACTAAGCAGAATTAGAATACTCAGAATTATATTTCATCTAAAGATGGTTTCTTTCGGGTAAAACAAGCAGTTAATTTACATATTGTCAGTTATGCTTACTCCTCTATATGTGAAATTATAAATGATTCCCAGGGCTGAGAAAACAATAATGCTTTTCTCAAAGTCGAGCAAAGTGTAAACACATTCAAAAGAATAACAAAAGTAACTGAGCTGGTAAGGCACCACACAAATGCTCAGAGCTGAGAGCAAAACAGACTTTAGTGGTTAATAGAAAAGCTGAATACAGTTTCTTGACACGTCTGCTCTTCATCCCAGGGATGGTGTACCTCCATGGCATATCCTCAGGCTTCAAAATGTCGGTTAGGGAATATGCTGCAGTATCTGGCAGAGGTTGCAGTGTGAGCTCTGTGTCAGCAAGAGAAGAGATGAAGATACATTCAGGTCTTTCTCCATTGCAGAATACAATCTTCATCATGTCTTGTAATATAGGGAAAGGAGAGCCAGCTGCAGAACAGTATGCACTATTATAAAGCTATGGACAACAAATGCCTAAGAACTTCTGGTGTTGTATAAGCAAGTAGCTTATTCAGAGTTTCTAATGCTTGTTTAACTTAAATGCAGTGACTCGATCTAAGCACTGCGGCGATTTGGAGCTACCCTAAAAATAGACTGCAAAATACTACTCTTACAAAATGAGTACATATCGTGGAAGTAACTAATAGTCCGTGCAACTTTAAATGTGCCAGTGAGTGGGATGCTTCTCAAAGAGGTAGTAAAACCTGTCTATGTCTAGTTTGATGGAACTACATATCACCCAGAGATTCTAGTCCAGTTACCTTAATAACATAGCTTGATTATCTCTGAAAACTGTTTAGATAATCTTTAGACAAAAACAGGTCTTTCTTTGGATAAATAACAAGTAAGTCTGATGGAAACTCTAGAAGGGTTTAATTTGTTTTACACAAAAAGACTGGAACATCTAAACACTGAGATTAGGTCCTCCATAATCAGATGACAACCAGTGAAATTATGCAGACAAATGAGATCTATAGGGAAGCTTGATAGCGTTTTTAGCAAGAGCTCAAGGCATGGTTAAGAAAACCAGGAATGACAGAAGTTTCAGGAAATATAGGAAAGTTTGCATTAGTTCAATAATTCGATTTAGGTATATTAACTATAAAGATGCCATCTCTGACTACTAACTCCTGGATCACTACATGGTTGATCTGTAACTGTATTATTCCCAAGATACGTGCTGGGAAGGTATTGGTTACTTGGAGTCTAAGTCCGTCCTTATACGGCCAACAAATTCTTATATAAATTATATAAAGAGGAGACGTCATGAGGCCTTATATCTCCTAAACCATATAGCTGATCATGGTCTTAGTCAAAAATAACTTTTTCTTTTTGTTTACTTTGCCAGGATCTTTATATCAGAAGTCAATAAGGACAGAATTGTTAGATACATGTCCGAGTTGTGCCTGTGTGATGTTTTCAGGTGATATTGTTATCTAGCATAGACAAAGTTAGGAGCACTGCTAGACAAAAAAAATGCAAGAGGTTGATCTGTAGGTGCTGTCAAATTCTGACTGTCATCTGAGAATGTAACAAAGTGTTGGAAATCTTTCTGGATGTTAACAGGGCAATGAAGGTAGGGAGGACTCTCAAGCTCTCCTTTGTGGGGAAAAACCATGAAATAGTGTGAATAGAAATTCTTGCTTCTTATTCATGAAGGTTTTCCCCTGTTGCAAAATACAGAGAAGATTCACTTCCACTGGCCACAGATTCTGGCAAAATGATTCTAAGGGGAAGATAAAACAGCTGGGGACAGGTATCAGGCAACCTGCAGCATTCTCTGACCTTGCAGTCCATGTTGTTCAGTATCTCAACACCAAGAATGAGAAAAGGTAGTTTACAATGCAAGGAAAAGTGACTAAAATGGTAACTCAAAACAGTCTTAGAATCACAGAATCATTTAGGTTAGAAAAGGCCTTTAAGATCACCGAGTCCAACCGTTAACCTAGCACTGCCAAGACCACTACTAAACCATGTCCCTAAGCACATCTGCATGTCTTTTAAAGACCTCCGGGGATGGTGACTCAACAGCTTCCCTGGGCAGCCAGTTCCAATGCTTGACAACCCTTTTGGTGAAGAAATTTTTCCTAATCATAGAATTGTTAGGGTTGGAAGCGACCTTAAAGATCATCTAGTTCCAACACCCTGCCATGGGCAGGGACATCTCCCACTAGATCAGGTTGCTCAATATCCAATCTAAACCTCCCCTGGCGTAACGCATCTTATCAGAAGGACTGTTACTTGATAAAATCAATAAGAAACAGAGACCTTGAGCAGTCCAATTTTTCCGTGTTGTCCTACTCTGCCCATGGACCAACCATCAGAAAATTCTGTTTTGTTTTTCTGCAGTCATGTACACATTGAAAGAAAAAAATGCCGCAAAGGAATCCTTCAAAGTGTGAAGGGCATTGCCCTTTTTCATGCAGAACTAATTCCCACCATCCAAACAGAAGATCCTCCTCTGATGTCTACACCGCTCCTGGGATCTCAGAACTCCAGAGCCAAGAAAAGAGCGGCTCATTACCGCACATATTTCCACTGACTGTAACGTGGTCACTGCAGCATCTAGAGCTGTCTGTAAAGGTGCTCTTGCTGCTAACTGTCCCTCAGCAATTAGGGATTTAAATTCTTTTCTATGCTCCTGTGGTGACCTCATCAACAAAATCTGTAAACTTATTATAATTAAGAAAATCATAACATGCCAGAAGGACCTAATAATTTGACATTCTAAACGGCAAGCTTGCCAGTGAATAACTTTTATGACCAAGCAGATCTGATCATCTTGGCTCCCTCTCAGCAGGAGTTTGCATCAGTCTGTTCTGTCCTCACAAATGGCACACAGTATATGTATATTTTGTCTGCTGCCTTTGAATCTGCAATGACAATTCAAGGTCCTTGCCAAATATTTTTGCAGGTTCCAGTGAGGCCTCATTAATGGAAGTGTTTTTCTCCGCAGCACAGAAGTACGCAGCATGTCCAACAATTTACAGGTTCTGCGCATATTTTTATGCTGAATTTGGAGCGGTTTGGCTCTCTTTCTCACAGATTTCTGGAAACTTTAAGAATTATCTGATGCAATGGTTCCAGAAGGATCAGCTTGTGCTCTAAGACAAGGATTGAATGTTTCTTTTTCCTAACTCTGAAGGACAGCCCTAAAAAAATTCTTCAAAGCTATTTGTTTCAACTCTGTGGAGTCCTGTAGCTAAGTGTTTACAAAGGTCCCAGTGATGACCTTGCAGGTCACCTTTACATGAATATGAGGTAGGAATGAAGTAAAAGATTACTAAAACTATTCTGAGTCATTTTTAGTTTTTTATATCTTTTTTATAAAAGTACTAGGCTGGAATAGAATAAATCCTTTAACTTTAATCAGAATGAACACTGAATATATCCTAACAGGAATGCTTGATTTGGGAAAAAAAGGTCAATGTTTAAAACTAAAAGACATGAATCGCACATTCCTTGGACTTGGGACACCTAGTGGAGAAAGTTTTTACAGAAGAAGAAAATACCAAAAAAATTGCCAGAGCCCTCTGCGTAACCTACCGCAGAAAGGTTTCCCATGAAGTGTATCTGCTTCTCTCTGATGCATCACTCACTACTTTAGAGGGACTATTAGTTTTGCCACTACTACTGAAACCAAGAAAAGAGTAAACAACTGGATAAAAATATCATATTTGGAAGTGTTGTTATTACAGTTTATTATTTGTATTATCTAGAAGCCCAAGTTATAGACCAGAAATCACTGTGATAAAAGTCTGAAATTTGGGAGCAGATTCAGGTTTGTTTTCCTGAAAAGGTCATAAGCTGCTCATCTGAAATACATCACCCCTCCTGTATTGTGCATTATTTACTAACTCCGAACTTTCATTAGCTTGAGCAGAACACTGGCTCGTGTTTCTTTTAAAAAAAGGTAGAAGGCAGTAATTAATTTTTCTCCAATAAAAACTGGCTGATCAGTTTGCAATTTTGCATTTTAAAGAAGTTGTGCATTCTAAAATCATCACAATGTGTAAGTGTGTTACCACAGATTGTTTCTCAGTCTAGCGCCTACATGTTAGAAGTGCTCTTATTGGTAAGACACCGGCAGAAACGATCATTTCCTCACAATAAGAAACACAGCCATTGTCATAGTGATTCAGGCCAATTCATCTAGTCCAATATTCTCTTTCTGACAGTGACCAGCATCAGATGCTTCAGAGGAAAGGGCAAGAAACCATGAAATTGGCAATTATGGAATAACCTTTCAATAAGTAAAGTTGCTTCTCAAATTTGAATTTAGAAGTTAGTTTATGCCCTGAAGCCTGCGTGTTCATAGAAATTGTGCTAAACTTTAGACTCGTGGCATCTTATGACAGCAAGTTCTATACTGCTCAAAAGTATTAGTGTACTATTACTGTATATGCTTAATTTTAAAGGTATTTCCTTGTGGTTTTACTTTTGCTGGATTTTTGCTCTTGAAATGCAAAGGTTATAAGAATTTTTTGTAGCTGCCATTTAAGGAGCCCCTGCACTCATCCTCAAGGCAAACACAAACCATGTTTCTGCATCCCTCGAAGGAGAAGCAAAGAGAAGCACAAGACAAAGAAGCTTAAAACCACTTTACATCTAGCTGCATTCCTTTTCTACTCTATTAAAATTATGGTTTAAGCTTATATATATATACACACACACATGCACACGTGCAGTCATACGCGTGTGAATATCTATTTCTGGTAATCATGCAACACCAAAACCACACACAGACATAAGCATTAAAACCTCTCTATTGCTGAATACAATTTTAAACACTGAAAAGCAGTTTTATTAGCCTTTGAAGAGAATGGGGAAAGAGAAAATGGAAAAATATAAAATTAAATGTACATTCCCCAAACGGCCTAGGGAAATTAGCCATATATTCAGTCATTAAAACTAACTGAAGAAATGTGTACCCTACTACTTTGAAAATACCAGCTCCATTGTTCGGAGGATCATTAATAGAGGAACAAATGGTTGCAAAGCAAAACAGATAGAAAACCTCAAAGATGATGGAAAAGTCATACATGCAGTGCAAGTGTCTTAAAGACCTCTTCGAAAATCAAAACCTACCCAACTAACAAAGGAAAACAATGAGAAACTCTGAAAAGGAATAATCCCTCTATATGGTACAGTACTGAATGGATCTTCTACAAAGCTTATTGCACTGGTTGAAAGTGTCTTAATGTATATGCATACCTAGCTACCCTTGTTGCATACACATTGTAACTACTACTAAAGTCAGTGCACCTGAGTTATAAGAAAACTGATATAAATCATATGGACACAACTTCTATAATGCTTATATATATATATGCTTATAAAACAGAACAATGTGTAGTAAATACTATATATTACAAGAAGGGGGGGGAAGTAGTTAGAACAGCTACTGATACCCATTAACAATTTAGTAACGGAACCTTACTCAATTATTACATAAATTTGTAATTTTAGCACCAAGAGTTCAGCTGGTCTTACCAGACACTTTCAAACAAAAACAAATGTTTCTGAGGGCCTGATCAAACCCTGGTTAAAATTCCAGGAAAGACTTGCATTGACTTGAGTGGCTTTTGGATGGAGCCCAGAAATTGTTAGATCTGCTTGCTTTGAAGAGGCTGCCCAACTTCATACACGTGGCTAGTCCTATGAAGCACCAGTATTTAAGAAACCAGTCCTCCTTAATGACAAATCACACCTCCAAATTGCTTTCACAGTGGTGATACCTTGGAGCTATGCAAGACCCTGAGCTGTCCTTCAGTTTTTTGCCACCAAAAATATTGCCAGTAAGTACTGTTCTGTTTCCACCTGCAGCATACTCTAAATGAAGGTAAATAAGGCATTCATGCAAGAAATTAACACATGGCGTAAAATAATACTGAGCTTCAGGGTGAGAGATAGCGTCATGTCAGAGGGAAAATCAAAGAGTGTAATAGTGTGTGTGCAGTCCCAAGCAGGGGCTCAGTAAGACAGCTCAAACCCCTAATAGATGGATTGACAGAACAAGCACACAAACCACAACTAACACTTGTCACTTGTGCTATGGTCTGAAAAAACACACAGTTGGGGTTTTTTTTAACTTTCCTTGATTTTTGTAATATTCCTGTGTTCTTCCATATCATATATTTTGCTAAATTGTTTGCAAAACTCACATTCAAGCTACTTAACAAAACTAGCTTAATATATACTTTGCAATCTTTGCAGTTTTATAAGCAATGTAATGCAATTCTTATTCTTAGTACCATTCTGTGTGGTTTCTATTATTTTTGGGGTGGGGGGAGAACCAATGTCAATCAAAAAGTCTATGGAAGTCTCTCTTACAAGTGGGGCACGAGAAACTAGCTAAAGGGTCACAGCCATGTAAAATTCTGTGCCCGACATCCTGACGGTGTAGCTAAAGGGTCACAATCCAAGTGAACCTTCTCAGTTTCAGGCTCCATCAGATGCCTAAGTATCCTCTAACACCCCTTTATGTTTTGGTTGAATCCATAAATTTCCATGGTCCATTTCAGACAGATGAGCTGGGATCCCATCACTGGAATGCCTGAGGTATTTCCTACTTCATTCCATTTCCTCTTTCCAGATTCCATGCTGGTATATCATCAGCGCTGGTACCTCAACCTCTTACATGGCAACTAAAGTGATTTCAAACAGTGCCCGTGCCAGTGGCACTGCAGCCTGGTCACCCATGGGTACCCATAGTAGCCACACATTGCCAAGGGAGTATCCAGGGATGGTAACAGATGCAAGAATCATTTATTAGGAATTTTTAAACTTCCACCAATGTACATGCATAAACTAGTCCTTAGCTAGATTACAGCACGGGAGTCACATGGAAGTCAAGACGAGTTTGTGTAGCGACATTCACACAAATCCCTGCGAAACAATTTGAGAAATAATTCAGAGTTTAACTACGAAAAACATGTCCCTATGAACAGATTCCAGCCATGAACATAGATGGGAAAAGACGCACTGTAAGAGCAGTAACTTCTCTAGATATGTTGTAAAGTACTTGCCAGTTCACAGAGGTGAAAATTTCAGGAGAAAGGCCTAGGAATGGAAGAAAACGAGCTGCAGTAAACAGGACTGAATTTGCTATTCTTGCCACAAGAGGAGGATGCAAAGGCCAGGGTGAATGGAGGGTCACTTAGCCAAGCCAAAAGAAAGCGCAGAGTAGGTGTTTTGGATGATGCAACACTGTGAACCAGCCACCAGCCAAGGAAGGGGACACAAACAACCTTGTGTTTGTCAATACTGATGTGCAAGGGCCAAAAGCAACAGAAAGCAATAGAAAGAATATTTCTTCTCAGCAGGTGGCTCAAACTGCAGAGAAGATGCATAGGGGCTGGGGTGAGGGGAAGGGGGACACCGCATCCGCAGCCAACTGAGCTCTCCAGTACACTGCATAAGGGAGCTTGGGAGAAAGAAAGTTTGGGGCTAGGCCAGAGCATCATTGCACAAAACAGTTTCACTGTGCCAAAACTCTCCATGGAACAGCTGGTCGGATTTGCTGCATCCTCCTACTGTGAAGCAGAAAAGCAAGTCTGTGCCTGCTGTCTTCTAAGGAAAGCTCTCTGTAGGCTGTTGACACTGTATTTGGGCTTCGCTCTATCAATTTGCTTAGGTTTTCAGCAGGATAAAAAGGGGTAAAGCAAAGTAAGACAAAGGTCCTGAAAAGTAAAAGGAAGACGTGTGTTTCAAATGAAGAGAAAGCTGGGGGAGGAGGAGGATGGAAAGGGGGAAGAGGCAAAAGAGAAACCTTTCACTGAATCTGATTCATCAGGCCACTTTGCAGTTAAGATTATTATAATCTCCGTTGTTTTAATATATTCAGCTGGGTAAGGAAATTACTTTATTTCAATCAGAATTGTCTCAGGCTGAAACAACCACTGGCTAATGGCAGTCTAAAAAACATTCTCTCTGACTCATTATATATATTTCCAGGGGAAGGGAGAAAATCACCTAGCGACCAGAAGTCATTGCCGTCTCGTGGCCTGGCAGACGCTCACCAGAAAGCAACACGGAAACATCCTCCAGCTCTGCTTGTCCTCCAGGAGCATCAGCTTCTCTGGTCTGAGCGAGGAATTGCTCTGTGGGCCCAATCTGCCAATTCTCTGGTTTCAGTTGACAAGTCATGGCCTTTGCACTCTGCTACCACGCTCCTTTAGCATTTGCCTTCAAGGAATATTCTCATAAATTAGTTTATTGGTGAGATTTTCTCAAGAGGAGCAGAGGAAATGCAGTATTTTTCAAGGAAGAGAAAACCTTGTGTTTTGGGAAATGTCTGATAATAAGGACTAGGAAGATAATTTTCCATCTGCCAAGCTGACACTGTTTCTATGAATATGGTCCATTCTGGGACAGAATAGTGGACTGGACTACACATGGCTGTTCCCATCCTCCCAAGAAAGCAATTCTGAACAAACTAATATAAATTTTTCCTAGAGGATATGAACAAAATGCTCACCTAATACACATTACTTCTTTCCTCTTGTACCCTACCTTTTTCTTCATCTTAGCACTTTTTTTTTTTAAAGCAACACTATGAATATTTCAAAGCCGCTCACTGCAGGAAAAATGCTGTAAGACCAGTGTTGTACCTAAAACCAGCCAAACACAGTACAGTGTTTGACCGCGGTAAATACAAACGAAAATAATTACATATAAACTATTTTGCTGTCACTCTGTGCCGAAGTAGAGGTTCTCTACACATAAAACTTAAGGTCGATACTGAATCTTCCATTTGAATGTTTTTTAAGATAAGGAGGCTTTATTTGAGTCATTAGTCTTTCAAATTATCTTTAAAAGACACTGTAATTTTAAAGCCTGGTTGCTACAATTTTTTTGAGGTTTTCAAATGGTCTTGTGGCTGCAAATGCTACAACACACTAGATAACATTACGCGATTTGTGTTCTTCCTAATGCCACTCACTATTGGCTCTCAAAGCAACAGAGAGATAGTTCCTTACAAAAGACAATTTCTGTAGAGGTCCAAGAGACCAGAAAAGGCAAATAAATAGTTTAAGTTGAAAATGAAGTTAACATGTTGACTACGTGTTTGTGCCTCATACTGTTAGGTCACAGTAAGCCATAATTTCACAACATCAAAAATTCCTCCTTTAGACAGGTTGTTAGATGCAGCATTTAAATCCAACACGAACTTACATAGCTGGCACACAGTCCTGTCTTTTGCTATTTATAACTCCCTACAGTCACCAATGTTTATGAATATAATTTTAATTCAAGATGATCCTGATAACATTTCTCAAAACTTTCAGCGTCCTTTGATTTGTTTTACATTATTTTATTAACTAACCATACTAGTGTTGCAGTTTGAGTCATTTATAAATCCGTTATCTTCCTCCAGTGCACCTTTTATCACGCATTTTACATTTTAAATGTAGCAACCGTTTGGCATTTTGTTTGTTGTTTCTTCCCCTTGTCTCCCTTTGGCTTACTACCCAAGATGTGTGGGTTGTTGGGGTTTTTTTCCCTTTCATCTCATTATATAAATGCAATAATGGAAGTAATTAATGTTTAGCTGTTTAACTTCCATTTTATGCAGAGTAGACATCTGATGATCAAATCCACCCAATGTCTGCAATTAGACCAACTTGTGCAGCTGCGCTTCCTCTTGCTAGCTGGAATGCACTTCCCTTTTGCTCCGAACCGCTTTGTGATGCACTTGATGTACAATGCTCCACGCACAGCTTTGAAATAAATGTGGGATATTATTCTATCTTCAAGGCCAAAATAGAGAAGGGCTGTATTAAGCATTTGGGTGGGAGAAGGAGGGAGGGAGGGAGAGGCAAATAAAATGAAAAGGCAATGACTGCAGATGCCCGGGCTGTACATGGCACTGGAAAATCATTGTCGGCTTTGCTGTCACTGTCACACTAAACTTCCCAGATGTTCATATCTGGAAATGTCACAAAATGTCATGGCATAAGTTGCTGCATTTTGTTTTCTGCAGAAAGGGTGAACAATAATAAAACAGCCTCAGGAGTGTACGGATAGCCAACAGCAGCTTGTAAAGGTCTCAGTAAAACAGCATGTGTGCACGTTATGAAAAAGAAGCAAACATCAGCTTCCTTTTTTTTCTTCCCCCCCCCTTTTTTTTTTTAATTAATAACATAGTGCTTGAGCTGATAGAAATTTAACATTCGAATTAAAACACAAAGAAAAGGCCCTTTTGTCATCTTCTCTGGATCTCAAAGCTCCCTTTGTCCAAGAGCTAAATGCTGATGTCAGATTAGTTATTGACAGAGCCAGTACAAATTTGTTCCATGTTCATTTATCTTCTGGAATTTGATGTAGTGCCCTACAATTAAAAGCAGAACCCTCTGCGAAATAAGCTCTTCATTGGTGACACCAATGTGGGAGAAAGCTTTGCATTTTAAAGTAAGATCTTTCAAAGCACAGATTTTATCTTCTCCACAAGGTTTGTGTTTCTGAGGGACGTCCAGGTCAGGTTCTCTCTGCGACATCTTCTTTCTCTCAAATTATTTCCATTTGCTTTCCAGAAAGCAGTGTAGCAGCAAAACCAACTATACAGGCACTACTCAACAAGACACCCTCCACTTACCGTTAAGACGAAGCATTATAAAATTATATCTGCAGTCCATACATCCAAATAAAAAGGGCTTCAGATAAAACGATTTTGGCTCCTTTACAAAAGAAAGCAAGAAGGGAAATCAATCATCTGCTTTCCTCTGCTTATAGAACTCAATGCAGATCCAGAAGCTACAGTTAAAATCCTCTCCTTACAAGCTTGCTGTTGCATATAATTAAGTTCACTGTAATACGTTAATATTCCAATGTCGTGACCTACTTACAAAGCCAGAACTGTCAAATGGCTAAAAGTGACCCATTCACTTTCATATTGGTTTTGACTAAGTCACTAAGTCCCTTTGCCGTTTAGTGAATCATGTGCTGCCTCCGCTTAATCTGCGCAGCCTGCGTGGGGCACATATGCTCGTGCCTTTTTAAAGTGTGTGGCTACACAACTGGTGCTGCAAGTACGGAACAGAGGTGGGGAGAAGGAACTGATCAAGAATAAATGCTGAGCCAGGATCATTTGCTTTCAAAGAGATCTTTGCTCTGGGACAGTGATTTATTTCAATGTCCATTTCATATATGCCAAATGACTCAGATGTCATCATTTAGTCTTGTAGTCCTTGGTACATTAGTCTAATGTAACATCATTGAGCAGCTGCATTCTCATTTATTTGAAGGACAGATGGCAGCTATGCTTTGGTCAATTGTAAATTTGTTCACTCAAAATTTCTTTTTTATCATGCTATACTTTATACTATGACAATTGGCTCTACTCTTTTTCAGGGTTGGTTTTTTTTTTTTCCCTCGCAAGCTTTTGTCAATGTGAATGAGCTAGATAATCAGCAATCAAGCTGAGAAACACTTTATTTTTATTCTTTTCAGTTTTTTATTATATGTTACATTTTAAAAGATAGGTCAACTATTCTGTTTAATAAAATCGTATCACCAAGTGACAGACTCTACACATCATTCTGGTCCTTTCTGTTGTCATCTGAGGGAGGAAGAATTTACCTGGAAGCAGTCATTCATCATTCACCATTACTTGGAACAGGAGGCTTGGCCTCCCACACTCAATAAATCTGCAGGGAATGACAGCCAAAACCCTTTAACACAAACAATTGATACTATATTAATATATTATGAAAGGAAACAGACCTTCAGATCTGTCTCCTTAATTACTTGTTGTTCTTATCTCTTTCTCTCCACCTCTTCCTAAATGTTGGGCACAACAGCAGGCTATAACTCCATTTACAGTTCTTCTCCTTGTAACCACTCTGACTCTGGGTACCACCAGGCTCCTCAAATTCACAGCACAGCTACCTCTCCTGCGGTGTTGTCATGTTAACCCATCACTCAGGTGGCCAATGGGAGGCTGATGAAAGGCATCCATCCTGGTTTGTGCATTTGCCAGTTGCAGCACGTATGCCGCATGTGCACTTGCTGAGAACGGGTGTGGAGCCTCCTGGATGGGAGTGAATGCTTGTCTTGGAGTGGATGTGTTTGATTACAGGATGGAGCAGACAGAATGACTGAGAAACACAGCAAGCTAGGAGCCTCCAGCAAAAGCAGAGAATAAGAGACTCCTAAGACAAGCAGGGAACAAGCTCAAAGCCAAGCCTCAGAGCTCATGATTAAAAAGATATATTCGTAGAGGTTCAGAAGAGAAAATGCAGAATTTGTTGCAGCTCAGAAAGCTGATGAAAGTTGCTGGATTGACAGCAGGACAGGACCCACTCAACAAACACAGTGGGTCGGGAGGGGTAAGAGAGATCTGCTCTCAAACCATTTATTTTAAGCCATCTCAACCAATCAATCTTGAGTTTTCTTTGTTTCAAGACCTACTTGCTTTTAGTGGTTTTGGGTTGCTCACTTGAAGGAACAGATGTGGCCACATCTCTATGAAAGTTCTGGCCACCTCTGCTCTCCCACAGTACGTGTATCAGAATCAATTGAGACTAAGTTGTCAGACAATCCAGGAAACGCCTGTATCACTTTCATAGTGTTCATTATAAAGTTCTTCCTCTTCTTGAGCTCAGCTACTTTTCCCATTTTGCAACTTTCAGAAACACATTTGTTGCAGAAAATTTGGTAGGAGCTATACAGCCACTGCCAAATCTATACAATGGGGTGGCATAATTCTACTCTGCTCTTTCCACACAGGCACCTTTCTCGAGTGTTTGCATTTGCCTATTTTATAGAGACTATTTTAAGGATCTAAAGAGCTAATTTGCAGGAGGGGGATTAGCATACATCTTCCACATGTAAACACTACACAACGAGATTCCATGAAAACACGTATACTTCCCACTCATAAGAACTTCCAGCACCAGCAGATAATGTCAAGAGGAAAGCGATACGGCTTTACAAGAGTACTTCACACCACTGGAAGAAAAAAACAAACTGATGACAGAAAAGGGGAAAATAAAGCAAGCAGAAACACTGCTAAGAAATAGTTTTGTGTTAATCTACCCCACGTGGCAATAAGCATTGACACTAGCATGAGACTAAGTCAACCTCCCATTTTGTTTCAGCTTCTACTATGCTGTTTAGTCCTTATCCTGTGTACCAATTAAGCTGTTATTTCTATTTTTTGTTTTAATGGATGTGTAGGCAATAACTTATTTCATGAAATGAATAATGGGAGTCCAGTGCCTGGAGTCTCCTCAACATTTTAAGGTATTTCAAAAACTACATTTTTTTTCTCCTTTCTTGTCAATATCTTATTTGGGGAGGAGAGGGCAATGACTTTCAGGCTTTTGACATACTGGAATACAATTGTCTCCATTTATTAATATCACTACTATTGAAGCTGTATCTGTCTATATTTATTAAACTGAAAAAGCCCAGAGATATAAAATTTCTAGTACAAGAAGTCTTATCTCTCTAATTCGTTTTCTGGACTTGTTTCTTGGTGTACAGTATTTACTCCTCTGCATCTCAGATTCTCTACTTGAGTTGTTACGTGTTCTCTTAATCTTTCTGACAAATGAAAATATTGTACCAATACCTGAGGCAGAGTTTTCTGATAAAGTCAGTCTAATGTGTCATTTAAGATGAACATAGGACAGATTCATTCCAGAGCAATGAAGTTTGCAAATCTAGCAAGAGTGCTACACAGTATCTTTATAAAGAAAAGGACAATTTTTTAAAGCCAGCTTTTGATGCTCAAAACTCCAGAAAAAAACCCTAGAATTTTGTTTCTGATTTTTCTGATTGAAAAATCCAGTCTTTGATTTAAAATAACATTTGGGGGATGGTGAGGGAATTAATCTATCTATAATAATGCAAAAGTACACCAAACTGAAATGATAATATAGAATTATTTCATTTTATTTAAAACCAAGAACAGTTTAATTTATTGAAAAGAGTAAAAATTTTGACTTTTTATCATGATTGGGACACCATTATTTTTAATGTACTTTTGTTTTATAGAAAGCCAAGTAATTGTTTTTCACTAAGATCCTTCTGTAACTTCAGAATCCCTGAAGGGGTCCCCACACCACTTCCTGAATCCTTTTGCATACTACATCTTTGGAGGACAGACCATGACCAGCCCTCAAAATTACCCATGGCTCCACCTTATCAAACTCCTCTGTTCTCAGAAGACAGTAAAGGCAAGACAGTCTCCTTTAGTTTCATGCTTTATTGTTTTCAATACTTAATAATATATCTTTCTTTCCTATCATGATTACATGTCCCTAATATCTACTTCAACCCATAGTGGAATATACATGCTGGGAAAAATAAAAGAAAAAGAAAAAAAAAAGATTTAAAAAAAAAAAACAAACAAAAGCAAACAAAAATGAACATCAACCTCAAGGAAGTTTACAGAAAATTCTCAAAATAACCCTAGAAAGAAAGTGGGTTTAGATACAAGGCTTGAATGTGGTCAGAGAGCAGGGCAGTAAGTAGATATGTCAGCACTGGCTTTCAAGAAGCTTAGTATGCATGTGATAGAGATTGGACAAGTTGTTTATTGTTTGAGTGCTTGTCTTTGTGTTCAGTCCTAAGAAAACATCCCTGGCAACACGACAGTCCAACATGAACTACTAGTACTATCATTTTAGAGGTATCAGTTACTGCCATTTCAATGAACTTCTAGGTATCACACTGGAATTTCAATATCCTTTTGTGTTTGTGCACGCATGTAGGGTAGGTATAATTATACGATAGGAATGGACCAACTGTAACGCAGCCTGCGGTCAGGAAATCCCCCCCAGAAAAAAAATTCAAGGATCTCTGACAGACACTTCTTTCTTTTGGTCACAGCTTACTTGAAAGAGGTTACAAACTGAGGATAGCCTGCACTATTTTTTCCTCCTTGAAAAGGCTAAAGCTGAATATATTCTTGTACAACTTTGTATCAAAAACACACTTTCAAAAAAGGTACCTAAATGAAAGGGATTCCTTTCCATCAAGGAGGACTATGGCTATGTAGGATCCGGTGATCTAAAAATTTCTCAATAAAATGAGAGCATGATCCTAGAGTCTGGATTCTTTTTTCTTCTTTAATTGTAAGGCTATTTATTTTTCTATACAGACTGTAAGAGCCACCAAACCAGATGTCAGCCTCACACGTAGATGTATATATCTGTACTCTTGGGGTCACCGCAACATATCATGTGCTTAGCTCAGTTATTCCGCAGAACCCATCTGCTTCTGCCTTGACCTGTTCTAGACTAAAAGTGACCAGAGCCTGGGATGCAAGACCCATGTGGACAGCACACGCTGGAAGGCTCCATTACCTTAGGAATGAGATTCATTTATGGATTCCTCGCTTTTCAGATGACAAGGCCCTGTAGTTAGTCCTGGTGACACCAATCTTTTTGTCTTCAATGCACAGCAGAAGGACAGTTACTTTCCCAACCAAAGGATTTCTAATAAAACTTACAGTTTTTCTCCCCACTAAATAAGATTTTTTATTTAGTGATCACTAGGAAACTGCTGAGAATCCAGGCACGTGATCTTCGTAATCTAAAGCACGAAGTGAATATGGGTTTGCCAGTTTTCTACACTTCATAGTCACTGTTTTAAGCTGTGACTTAAAACAGTGCTACCTATGTTTTTCCCCCTAAAAATTATAATTAAGGAGATCCCATAGTTCACTTTATCCCCTCAGATAGCTGCAACAAGGCTCTTGTACCAGAAGCAGTACGTTTACTCTTTTGTTTACAGCATTTTCTTTTCAGAACGAGGCCTAAAGCCCAGCTTTATATATATAATAAACGCATAAAGTGGTGGAAAAAAGTATGTAGGTCACCGAGAATATGCAAGATCTCCACAAAATCATGTTAGGAATTTCCACACACACCCTTTTCTGTTTTGTTTTGTTTTTTTAAACAGGCCGTTCATCTAAGTAAGACTACTTGAACAGAGGCTGTGGAAGCAGCAAAACTGGTCTCAAGAATCCATCAATTTAGCTGGAGTGCACAGTCTCTTCCTAATGAATCAAAGAGAAAAAAAAAATCTTTAAGTGATCCACATTTTCTTAACTTTGAATATTGTAACACTGCATTTGTTCGAGCTACGCTTGAGGCAAGGGCAAGGATATTCTTTGCAACACCCTGATCGGGATCAGCTCCTAAGAGCTGTCAAAGATCACGTTAGGTGTTTACTTCTCCTTTCTCTGAGAGATCTCATTGATCGCATTTTCACCAGACACTATAACAGCCATAGGATGTGTTGCAGGCTGATGAGTTCCTGCCACGTGCCTCTTCACGTTTCTCTGGCACTGTTCTGATAGAGTGAAATAAAATCTGGCTCTGCTGGTCCCACATCCACATCGTAAAATTCATCCAATTTCTGATTTCTTTGCCCTGGCAGATGTACTCAAACACAGAAGAGACCATGACCTTTCCATTTCATTCTTCCGCGCTGCCATGTAGTAGCCAAGCTGTCCTATCCATTAGAGCATTTAAGTGTGTACTTAAAGTTATATACATGCTTTGCTGAGTCCTAGGCTGTATAATTATGGAAAGAATCAACAATTGCTTAGAGTACGGCTGTATTTTCGATAAATGTCAAAGGCATTTCCAACCCTGGATGGGTGCTTTTTAATGTGTCAAATAAATTTAAAATAAATACACACTGTTAGGATCTACTAAAAATCAAATACATTTGTCTTCAACTAGAGGAGTTACTCCCATAAAATCAACATTCCAGTCCTTTCACTTGTCCTCAGAAAGTGAAGTTCTTCATCTGTGTAAACTTAAAAAATTAGAATAGGAACAGTTCTTATGTAAATCATATCTTAATTTCTATCTTCTCTCCTCACATTCTTAGTCCATGGAGGTAACACAAAATACATCATTAAATGGGCACTAAGTGCCATAGAAGACAGTGAAGGAGCTCTGCTTCACAAAGTAATTAGTAACCTTTTTCACCTATTAACTATTGCTACAGGGGAAAAAAACCCAAGCCCCAAAACTCCGCCCTGAAACAAACCCAAAAAACCTCCAAAACGAATAAAACATGTAACACCTAAATGAATTAGTGACGGGATTTTATTTCCACTTCAAAAGAAAAAAAAATGCAGTATGATTTGGTTCTTTTAAGCCCTTAAATGCACTCTATATGTAGCCACTATGGTCAATTTTGCACTGCAGATTTGCTGACCTAGTGGAAATTTATGCTTTTAGACTCAAATATCTTCCATTTCCATATTTTCATTTTTCCAGCCAAGGATGCTGCATTACACAGAACATGCAAAGTGTCTCATTGCTTTCAACAACAGTTCAAAACTCAGAGGAACGAAACTGTCAGTTACACTCATCCATTGGTGTTAAGATGTCATATTGTGGCTATCCGTTTCTTGCCTTTTAGGAGACAGAAGCACTTAGCAACATAATCCTCATTAGATTCATAATCAGAATTTTTTCTAGCATAAACACTGTGTTATTTCTGCAGTTCAAAAAATTATTCCAGTAAACAAACACTTTCAAATTTTTTTAATTATATCTGACTTCCAGAGGATGTCAAATGAATCAATACATTTAAGAAGTATGCAAAAGTGCTGAAAGTCCTATAGGCAAAAATCATTAATAATGAGAGAAGCTAGCTTATATAAATTATGGGTATTTTTCAAATATTTAATAGAAATAGCCTTCAGGCAAAAATAATCTCATGTTATTCCATAGAGAGTACTTAAACTAGAGGTAGGGCTCATTAGGTGACAACTAAAAATAATTTTTTTCTTAAAGTGATATTTCATTATGCTTAGTCACAGTAATATATTATGCCTGTAACTCTACTTTCAAAGAAACTTCTTGAAAAGGAAAAATGTGCAATATTAGCACATTAATAAAGGTCATTCACTTCACCATAAATTTAGGGAACCAAGAGAAGTCTTACCTTCCTTTACATGTACACCGCAACTGGAATTAATGACAACTATGGAGAAATACATAGACTAAACTGTCTTTAGTTTATTCAAGAGAACAATATTACATCATTTTAAAAGTACCAGAAACCAGGGGCTTAAGAAATCTTAGCAGGTGCTGGGAAAGTGAAATAGATTTAACTCTGCTGGGAAAGCTCATTGATGAAAAAAGTCTCAAGAGTTTCCCAGTAAAACTTTCAAACCTTCTTGCAGTAGAGAGTCAAATGCTGCAGAGCAACTAAACTAAGATTAAGCACTTATCAAGGGGTATTTCCCCCTGATGAGAGCAGAGAAGTGGCCTGCAGCTGAGGTAGGCTCAGTAACTGAGCAGACTTTCAAGTACACAAAAGAGCGAGACAACACTACGTATGCAGAGGAGTTACTTCAAGGGCTGGGCTGCCCCTGAAGCACACCGAACAACAAGGAGGGTACCTCAATCCGGTATAAAAGCCACGAGGTAACCAGAAGTCAAGCTCCTGTATCAGCCCAAAATGTATCAGGCTCTTACCTACCAGGGCAATCAGCTGCAGGCTGGTGCTGGTTCATTAGAAACTGACGGGAGCTGGGGAACCAGCTGTAAAACCAGGCATAATCTTTACATGCACTGAGAAGAACTGAGTGTCTGATTTTTACTCATTTCTGGTCATTTTGTGGAGCCATCTCATTAGCGACTCATACCTCAATCACAGTAAAAGAAAAACTCCAAAAGAAACAATTTTCTTCAACCCTTCAGTAAGAGCTTGGGAGGAGCCTACCTCCTGCTGAAAACCGGTGAATGACAGTTTTGCCTTCGTGCTTCGATATAACTCCCATTAGACAAACTGACTCAGGTGAAAAAAAAAAAAGGAACAAGGGTAATAATAGTCATCCAACAATCTAAATCCAGGTGCACCAGCTTGGAAATTAAAAGCTGTTGCTTATCATGTCATCAGCAATGACAAGGCTATTTGCACCACAAACAGGAAGGTGGTGTGTTGGTGGGTAAACAGAAGGAAGCTAATCAGAGGCAGTCACTCTTGACTTACCTCAGTGCTCTTCTCAGTTGTAGCTTTTGGTCTTTCAACTTTATTTCTATTGCTATATGTTAGAAAGTGCTTGTTTTCCCTCCTGAACGTAGCAACACATGCAGCAAATGGATCTGGATGATCCAGAGGAAACAACCACTGTAGGGCTGCACAGTGACTGAGGGCATGGACATCATATGGCTGAGGATGCTTAAAACCAGCCCGTAATCCAATGTAGAAAGAATAACCTGTGCAATCAATTTGAGATAATTAGCAGTATCAGAAGCAGAGAAGTTCCGTTAAGACTTTCCCTTTTACCAGAGAATGCTCCAGAATCACTTAGAAATGGTATGTGGTACACTAATGGACTGATTACCACTTGTGGTTTTGGGTTTTTAGTGAGTAGTTGTAATATATCCTTCCTGTAGCAACTTGATCACAAGTTGCTACAAACTTTGAAAAACAAATAGAAGTCTATCTTCAAATCATGGTAACTGTACATTTAAGAAAATGTGAAAGAAGTTATTTCAGTTCTGCAGAGCACTCTGACTGGCAAAAGATAAAAACATGGTGTACAAATGTTTTCAGAAGAGTGTCTATATGCTAGGGCATGCCACAGTTATTTCTTTCCCTTTAAAACGAGCATCCATTGCCTCCCCCACCAAAGTTTTTGTATCAATTTCAGAAAGACCATATAAATTTTCAGAATTCAGATTTGAAGAGATTCTAAAACCTGGCGGTTTCATACGTCTCCAAAAAAAATTTGTTCATTATGACAGAAGAAAGTTATTTCCAGGAAGGTTTGGAGACTGTTTTCTGGAAGGCACATTGAATTGCTAACTAATTGCATTCACACTATTTGCTATATCATCAATGGGAAGCATTTTATGGCTGGATGCAGCTAGATTAAAATCAATTAAAAAGATGAGTTTGTTTTATCATGTATTTTTATTTAGTCTGACAGCTGCTTCCTGAATGGCACAGAAGAGTGCCTATGAGCCAGTTAGATCCCCTCTGAATAAACCAATTGTTATATTCTTTAGCTCTTTTATAGGTGATGCATTTCATAAAAGAGGTAAAGAGAGAGTTCAAATTCTGCCTGTTGTCATGCGTGAAGTCCTCGGCCAAAGCTGAGCAATCTGTACTGTCTGTACTGCCACACAGCACATTAAATGCAAAGATCTAGGGCTAAAGCAAAGGAATAAGTAAACATTGGTAAAAATTACATAGGTACGAGTATGAAGGTATCACTGGAAAGCTGAAAAGAGGTTGAAAAAAGAAAGCAATAGATAACTGTAAGGAAGAGTAGGAAATACTGGAGGAAAGCTGACATTGTCTTTAGCCTTTTTCCTCTAACATTCTCCTTTTGCTCATTTTCCTGCAACTGCTGTACCTTTTGAGCCCTTTGAGATAAATGATACTTTACAGTATCATAATGATACTTACACAGATTCCTTGTGTGTCCTGTAAAGTAAATAAACATTTAATCGACTTCAAATTTGTCACAAAGCATTAACATTGCTTTTATGATTAGGGTTGCACTTCAAAACTCTTTTAGTAACTGAGACGATGAAACACAGCAGCACCGACACTGATTCTCCTCACCAAACAAGAAATACTTCAGCATGGCATGAAGCTTCACCCCAACCCATGTCATGCAGAGCTTGCCAATATGCTTATGCTGGATTTCTTTGCTATGAAGAAATTCTTAGGTTTTTGTTCCCCAGTTTTTCTGTTGAACTCTCAGTTCTGGTTGAGCTTGCTACTGACACCAACATTACAATGTTGGCAAGACAGGGAAGATGAATTGCAAAGTGTTCCTACAGTAGATAAACAACAAGGGAATTGCAGAATTCCCTAAGCTTGCACAGAGATCTTCTATATCAACTCCTTTTAAATACAAATGAAGTTGACAAGATTGGTTCTGTGGTTGTCAATTAAATTTTTGGTTCTGGTGGCTGCCTACTGAAATCCCCTGTAGAACATGCCAGTCTCTTGACAAGCAATCCAGAGGTTAAAGTATGAAAATCTTGTAAAACTCTGTGGCTTTCTATGTTTTTGCTCAGTTATTGCTTTGGGGGTTTGGGGTTTCTTTTGTGTTTTTTTTTTGTTTGTTTGTTTTTTTCCTTTTTTTGGGTGGGAGGGTGACACTAGTGAGATTCTTACTTTTTTGGAGTTGCAGGTAAGGGCATTCTTCTAGTTGGTTTCTGGCAGTATTAAAAGTATATTCTGCATGGGAAAAGGCGAAGAACTAACTCCAGTATGAAAGAAGTGGGAAAACTTCCGTTGGTTAATGCTAGAAGGGCAATCATCTTCCAGTACACGTGGAACAGCAAACACAATGATGACTTCTCAAAACATAAAGAAACAAAAGTTTCATTGTCTATATAACTAAGCAATGTGGTATAGAATTACCGCAAGAAAAGAGATATGGAATGCTGAAAAATTTGTCATTGTAAAACTTTGGTGCTGCTATTACTGTATTTTAATGCTTCTTTGCTTATTTATTTATAGAAAGCAGCTGTGAAAATGCACTATCCATTTATCAATACGCAAATTGTTTTATGAGTTCCGAGTAAAAGAACATTTTAACAGGGCCTGTTGCGATAGGACAAGGGCTTCAAACTAAAAGATGGAAGTTTTAGACTAGATAGAAGGAAGAAATTTTTTAACAATGAGGGTGGTGAAACACTGGAACAGGTTGCCCAGAATAGTGGTAGATGGACCATTCTGTGAAACATTCCAGGTCAGGTTGGATGGGGCTCTGAGCAACCTGCTCTAGTTGAAGATGTCCCTGCTCATTGCAGGGGGGTTGGGCTAGATGACCTTTAAAGGTCCCTTCCAACCCAAACTATTCTATGACTCTATAATTCTGTGATCTTATCATTCTAACATTCTAACATCTTAAGGTTAATCACTGAAGAAAACAGCAAGCCCCGATTTCTTAGGGTCTAGCAATTTTAACTGTCGGAATACCTCAGGAAAGGAAAGGTACTGTGACTTTCATACTTTTCATACCTCTAACCTTTTAAAAAATATGTACAAGTGTACATCAAGCTGCTTAATTTCTTCCTCAATATAGACTTCGTCTTTATAAAGCAGCTTTAGTACCTCTATCCATAGCTGATAAATTGTAACCTTCTCTTTATTAATTAAAAAATATTCCTTTTAAAACTGGAGGTCATCACATGAACAAAACTTCTTTTGAGTGCAAAACCATTTCATAAAGCTTTGTCAGTTAACACTCTAAACTGAAAGAATAAAAGAACTACAGACAAACTCTCTTCCAGAATCTTTTATTAAAGGGTCATTAATAAGTGAGATATGCCATTGTGACTGCACTGACTGTTTTTGTCTTTCCTTTTTATTGTGTGGGTTTCCAGCCTATGAAGGCTCCCTACATCTCTTTTGAATCTAACCAACTGACCCAACAGCTAATGCACATTAAGTTTTGAGGTCTTCCTTTACCCTTTCCTTTCAGTTCTCTCACCTCAGGAACATGTTCTTACAGTAATATGTGCAGCTCTTACGAGTCAAGAACATAATTTGTTAAAGACTGCTTCCAGAGCCCAGAGCTTAATCTTACATTTTTAAGGACGAGTTCAAATGGGGGACGTGCCTAACCTCCAGCTAAGAAAGTGCTTTTCAATTCCTGGTTGAATGGTTTTTAGTATTTTTTTAACAAACGTTCCTGCAGTTTGGTTGCATGCGTCAGCTCTTCTGAGAAGCTTCAGCGACAAATTATGAACTTGGAAGTAAGGATCAAGAGTACAGTCATTCTGCCTAAATTAGGCATTGACGGGTTAGCTAAGACTACCTATGCTCTAGACTAGGATTTGCAATAATCAATGGAGAGAAATAGGCACCTCTGAAGTGTGCTTCATTTCACTGTGAGGATGTGAGATACCTGCCTTCACTTGATGTAGCTGTTTCTCTCCGTTGGGTAAAAGGAGGGAGTGGGTCACTTAGGGTGAGATGACTAGCTTTTAGCATTTACTGGGCGAAAAGAATCTCAGCTTAGATGTCTGAAAAGGAGGCAAATGTGACACCAGCTGATAGGAGTATGTTCCAGGAAAACTGGAATCTAAAATACGAGCTTCTTTCTCAATGCAGTTTCACGCTACTAGGGGTGAGAGCTTGAAACAAAAAATATGTTGATTACAGAAATGAATTTATATCTTGTAACTGTGCAGATCAAGTTGACCTTTTTAAACATCAAAGAACTACTGAACAAAAATCCCTAACGCCATTTGTTCCATTGGCACGTCTAAGTCTGCTATGCATGAGCTCCACATTGAACAATCCTTCCTAAGCCGTAATTCAGTGGTTTCTCTTGCCAGTTAGCTCTCTTGCCAGCTAGCTCTCTTCCATGAATTTGCCATTAGCTCTACTCCAAAAGTGCTATGGCATGGTACAAATGTATTACTAAGTCTTCTAAAAGACAGTAATAAATAAAATAACAGCAATTAATTGAAATTTGGGATCCAAACACTGAAAAAGGCAATGATTACTTTTGGCATGATCCCATAGTGTGCTGCAAATCTAACATTTGGTAAAGACACCGATCTACTGAAAAATAGGCAAGAGCTAGAATATTTCTCCAGCAGATTTTGAACGTCAGAGAAAATAAAAACAATGTGAAACAAATAGGGACACAGTATATCACAATTGAGAAGACAAGTCAAAATCATGAATGCTCATTTTCAAGTAGAATTAATCTCTCTTCTTTGTATTTGCAGGAAACTGCATAATCCAAGAGGAAGAGCTTTTCAGAAGAAAAGTTTCATAAAGGTGTAATTTCATGGATGTCATTAGAGCCACAAAAATCTACAGCTGTTAAGAACAAACCTATTACTTTAAGGTCCACAATTGAGATTTTGTTCTTCTTGTAATCCTTTTGAACTTCCTTTCAATCAATGTTCAGTAACCTGTACTGAAATACTAGTAATTTAACAATGCTGAAAGGCTTTCAGACTTGCACCTGGTCAGACATCTCCCCTCCTTCCCTTTAGAAATCCACAAATTATGCAAAATCACCTTGTTAGTATAAAGCAACGCACATTCAGCTGAAGTTCTGGCACAATATAGGGGTACAGCTCAGCTACAGTTTTAGCATAAGAAATCCTTCCAAAATTATAAAAGGTAAAATTTTGACAGGAACTGACAGAAATTGGTACTTAAGGTTGTAGGATGATTTGAACTGCCTGCACCGTGTTCCATATTCATTAGTTTATTTGACACAAGATAGCAGACTCAGTCCAAAACCCAATTAAGAAAATGCCACAAGAAAAATCCCACCCCTTCAACTCTGTACCATCACAACAGGCCCAGCGAAAATGCCCAAGATGAAACAGATCTCTGAAAAGAACTGTTCTTCATGATTAAGGAGTGCTCCTTGAGACAGAAGGCGAGCATGCTGACAGAGTAATGCTAGGGCAAGAAAGTAGATGCTCAAGTCGTATCTCTTCTGCAACAGGGACACGCAGCCTGAAAGGCTATTCTTCTATGAGAGCTAAATTCAGTAACAGCAATAATATAAGAATACAGAGAGAGTCTGCTTCAGAGTACTAAATCAAGCTAAAAAATAAAATAACAACACACTCCCTCACTTTAGTTGGAAAGTCTTTCAGGGAAAGAAATGGTAAAATAATATTTTCAAAGCCAGATCTAATGTGAAACAGAATCCGACAGATCTGATATGATACATCAAGGCAAAGTAGAAATTGAATGCAGTTTCTTTGAAAAGTGATGAAAATCTACAGTAGTTTTTAGTACTGGTGGTGTGATCCTCAAAGGTATCACCACCAGCTACTGAGCAATTCTGATCTTATTCCACTCCCTTGTCCCAGCTCTCAGATATGCAATTTTTGCAACAGAGCAAAGAGCTGAGACGAGATGAGCGTTGAATCACCAACACTTTGTACTCCAGCACTCTGACACAGGCTGAGACTCAGCAGCAAAAGTCAAAGGGGGTTCGGGCTGCTCTGCCTGAAGCTGTGCTTCCTGCGGTCCTCCTCGACAACCGACCTCTCCTTGTCAGAGTCTGCAAAAATGGTGCGCAGTACAGCTCTAGATTTGTTCTCTCTTTAATTGCCTCCCCTTCCACAAGTTCAGTCTTTGATGGATCTCACCCTTTAGAGGCTGTAAGCAGACTCACACAGTCCTGCGGTCTCTGCTCTGGCTGTAGGCTACTCCTTGCACACTGGGGTTGTTTCTGTGACCGCCAGGTTACTTCATGCTAGTTGGGCAACCTAAAGAGACCTTAACGTAACTGAGTCAGGCTTCTTGCTACTGGCCTTCAGCAGAAGTAGATTTACTCAGTCCTTTGTCCCTCAGCTCCCCAAAGCAGCACATTAGCCATCGTACATGTTCCCACCGAACTTTTTGTGAATTGTCATGGAAACTGGGACAGTCTGTACTGTGATGGCCTTCAGCTGGCAGGACATGAATGAGAGATCACAGGACCTAAATGGGAGGAAACCTCTATCTTGCATGACGCAGACTGATCAGATTAACTCTGAGAAGTTTGCTACCCCATTTGATACTTTCGAATGTCACAGAGGATCATTTGAGAGGGTAATTCTAGCAGCCTCATCTATAGTCTTGACATGCCTTTCTGTTATGGCTTTTCCTATTCCTGCTCACATCCTTTGAGGATGTGGGACACAGCATCTACCAAAGGTAAAACGGATAAAGTTAGGACATTTTCAAAAAGCAACAACAAGGACTGTCCTTACAGGCCTGGTAATTGCAGGGAACTATAACGTGGAAGATCTGAATTTAGATCTTGGGAAAGGGCATCTTGCCTCTACCTGAGATAATGTCTCTTAATCTTTGAAAAGAACAACATGAATACTATTCTACTTTACAACAAAAATAAAGGCACAGCACTGCTCTTTTTAAAAAAAACTATCCATCAGCAGTACTGCGAATAATATGAATGCAGTTGGTTAATAATTTATTGAGCTTTCAGAAAGAAATCTGAAAACCTCCTACTAATAACCTTCTGATCTCAAGTTTTTGGTAAGAGAGACGTTGTACCAACTACCCTGCTGCTTGCCACCGTTAATTCAAAGAGATTTAGTACCTGTGCTCACCTGGGGGAAACTCTAGTTTCAATCTGAAACTCGCAGCAAATCAATATAATCTGCATTACAATACATGGTCTGATTCAAGTGACAGGATACTTTTTAATGATCTCCCACTGTGTATCACTTTTATGTTTTATTGTTGAAATGTTATTTCAGTACCAGTAATTTCACCTGGAAAAAAAGACTGCTTTTGTTTCTGCCAGTGTCAGATGCTTTATTTTAGCGTTGCCTAAGTTATGTAACATTTTCATTCCGCTCCGCCTTCACCACAGAGATAAAGGCAAGGATTTATGTTAAATTATGCCAATAACTTCAGAAAATATGCATTAAAAAAAAAACAAAACAAAACAAAACACAAAAAAAAAAACAACCCACAGGAAATACTCACAGAGATGACAATGTTTCTACCACGTTTCTACCTTTTCTACCTACATACTTCTCTCTGCCCTTTGGAGGTAACAGAGAAAAGGAAAGCCTACTGACCAAGAAGCATCCTCTTCTATTTCTTTCAGCAAAGTAGCAATCCTCTTCCAGACAACTTTATTGTATGGTACTAATGTCTGATATTATTCTTTGAAACCTTCTCAAAACTGCTCCCTGACTACATAATATTTCTAATCCATCCTCACAGGAGAGGAAAAAAATAAAAATTAGAGTGAGGTAAACACAACAATGTAGTAAGTTGCCTGCATTTCCTGATTTTTGTTTTATAGTCTGTATTTGCTCAGGTTACTATAAAACATCATCTTCTTGCATTTGAAGAGAAGAATATATTCAACAAGGTGGCTGAAAGTCACTAGTAATTAGGACATCAAGGTTTTGCGTGCACTTTAATTTATTCATCTCAAACTTTAAGAAATTTGGGCAAAAATTATTTCTTTCTCTCAGAGAATGAGAAACAGCCATACAGGGCAGTAAATGATACGGCCAAGGTGATCCACAAGGTCCGTGGTACAGCCTGACTTAGAATGCAAGATTCTTGAGTCTCGGTTCTAGCCTACAGTAGAAATGTTAAGGATATTAATAAAAGACAAATGAGAAAAAAGTTTATAATGTCTTAAAGGAGGGGAAAGCAATAGTGCCTATAGTTCCTTGACAATATTGTGATAGAGCCCTGCAATCTTTCTCCTTACAAATAATGCGTCTATAATAACGATGGGGAATTATAACATACACAGAAAAAGAAAACAGTAGTAAGAATCCAGAGAAGAAACTGAAAATACTTATGAGATTGACAAATAAACTAAAAGAATATTTTATATGTGTCCAAGCGGGATATTCAGAAATCCAGACACAACTATCAGAGGTGTAATCTCTAAGAACAAATCCTTCTGCATAAGACTCCATTAAGTGTAGTGTGACTGGAACCAGGACTAAATGCCTCCGTCTATAGCAGCATCTAGTGAAGACTAATAGCAGCGCATTTCCTGAGCAAAACAATTAGCGCTGAGGACCTGACGCCTACACATTTGAGAGGGTTGTACTTTCAACGAGCCCTAATCGTGTCCCAAGGCCTGAGTTTGCTTTCGTAAGAAAAGCATGTGAAGTTTGTTCCTGGCAGTCCTGGTTTAGATTGATCCAAATGGGATCCAGTTAAAATCCTCATTATGAACCACAGCCCTAAAGCTGGGAATGAACAAGAGATTAATTTCAAAGCACCCTCTTGATGCAAACCTAAACACTATTAAAAATGCATTCAATATACCTTGAAGAAAAAAATGAGTACACGGGCTAAGTACACTAACTAGTTCTGACAAAGGATGCTTAATAAGGAATAAGAACATGAAATGAGGCAAAGGAAAAGGCTAGATATCAGGATATAGTAGAACTTAGAAGGGAAAATCATTAGGCCACAGTGTACCTGAAGGTAGATATTTTCCATCCATTGTCTGTGAACTCCTTGATATTGGAGCATTTTACATAACATGACAAAAAAAATTGAAGCAATGTCTGAGAATGAAAAGGAAAAAAATTCCAAACCCTTTGAAAGACTGGTAAATCCCTGTCTCAAATGAAATTCTTGATTCATCTGCAACAATCATAACTCACTTGGTGATTGACCGTGACAGAATAACTGTGTTGCTAGAGAGTTAAACTAGAGTGGCTGACTTGTTACCAAATAACATATTTCATGAATATCTATGATTCTAAAAGAAATCATTTCGGAATCAAAGAATGAAACCTTTACAGAGTCCTGGGGGAAGACAGCATGAGTGGCTGGTGATCCTGATTTTTTTCAATGACCATGCTTATTTCAGTCCTATTTTCTGCTGGCTGATCAGAAAGATATATAGATCAGGAAAGCGCTCGTCTCTGAATTTCTCCTTTTCTGCCTTTCATAAGCAAATCATTTTTCCATTTTAGTTTCCACAAGGGTGCTAATGGAAACCCATTTGGGGCTAAACAAATGATTAAGTCTAATGGTTTGCTAATGCATATTACGAGCAAAATTTTACGAAAGTCAAACTCTCAAATTCACATATCCACAAACAGGTGGAAGTAGATGTGGAAAGAACATTAACAGTAGAGGCTGATTTCTGTGCATGAATCTAAGTGAAGTTACTGCACTTATATATGGGGAAGAAAAGGAAGAGGTACTGACAGCTGGAAAAACAGTCAAACAGGGCATGGCAAAAACGTAGCTTTGTTACACACTTATAATGCTGTACTGCTGTGGAGTGGCTTCCATTTCTAAATCTGCATTTATCTACTTGCAGTGTAATGCTGACCAAAAAATTAGTTACACCCTGTTGTAAGTATTAGAAAACTGTGAGACAATCTCAGGTGTCTGCATGGAGCTAGAGATATTCTGCTGATTTGTCTTGGAAGCCAGAATATATGGTTCCTATTTGCTTCACTTCAGTAGGATGAAAGCTAAAGAATCTGTAGGGATTCAAGTGCAGTATTTTGCAGAGAAAACATGAACGCACAGGCAGCTCTGGGAGGTTTCAGTTTAACCAGCTCTGCTTGGTAGCCGAAGTTCTGTTTAAATCACTGCTGAAAAAGATTGCCAAAAATTAAAAGAAGGGACATTTATGGAAAGGCCATAAGACAGTATTTTTCACAGTAGCTTTTAAAAGATACCTATTGCTTTGTCACTGAAAAACTATATTTATTGCAAAATAATCTCTCTGGATTAAGCACAAAGATGTTTAATTCTCATCGCTTGCCCATTTTGAAGCAGTAATTAACCAAGAAACATAATTGAGACCCTGTGTTGATATCATTGACAGAATAATTGAACAAAAAAACTAAGCTACTTTAAAAACAAGCTTTACTCCAAAACTGGAAAAAATAATGAGCATTTCTGCACCATTTTTTCCTGATTTCCTGATGGGAAGTTAGCAGGCACAGTTACTGAATACACAGAAGCCCTTTAACACTTTGGGTTTATGCTTAATACGTTATGCCCATTTAGTCAGTTCCTACTGAAATACCAACTGGAAACCATTTTTTTCTTAAACATTAACAAAATTCCCAGTGAAAAGTCCACACAGTAAAGTTTTCAATCCGGCAAAGGTGTGTTGCAACTTTTTCATCTGTTTCAACAATATGTCTTAAAATATATACATCACAAAACTGTGAAGAATATGTGTTCTTTGGCACATGCATGCAATATCCTTTGAACCATTCTGTGTTAGCACATCTTAACTTTATCTCTGTTATCTCTTTCTTCACTGCTGTGTTTAGAGAACATGATGAGAGACGTTAAAAAGATGAGATTTCTATTATTCCTTCCTGCATGACATCCTTGTCTCTAAATTGGAGAGACATGGATTTGATGGATGGACCTCTCAGTGAATAAGGAATTGGCTGGATGGCTGGACTCAAAGAATTGTGGTCAACAGCTGGATGTCCAAGTGGCGATCAGTGATGAGTAGCGTTCCTCAGGGGTTGGTACTGGGATCAATACTATTTAACATTTTTGACAGTGACATGGACCGCAGGAGGAGTGCACCCGCAGCAAGTTTGCCAACAACACCAAGCTGTGTGGAGTGGTCGACACGCTGGAGGGTAGGGATGCCATCCAGAGAGACCTGGACAAGCTTGAGAAGTGAGCCTGTGCAAACCTCATGAAATTCAACAAGGTTAAGTGCAAGGTCCTGCACGTGTATTGGGGCAATTGTAAGCACAAATACAGGCTGGGCAGAGAATGGCTTGAGAGGAGCTCTGAGGAGAAGGACTTGGGGGTGCTGGTGGATGAGAAGCTCAACATGAGCCAGCAATGTGCACTTGCAGCCCAGAAAGCCAACAGCATCCTGAGATGCATCAAAAGCAGCAGGTTGAGGAGGCCAGCAGGTCGAGGGAGGTGATTCTACGCCTCTACTCCACTCTTGTGACACCCCACCTGGAGTACTGCGTCCAGCTCTGGGGCCCCCAACATCAAAAGGACATGGATCTGTTGACCAGGAAGGAGTCCAGGGAGCGATAGCACAAAGGGTAACAGATTTAAATTATGAAAGAGGGGAGTTTCAGATTAGATATTAGGATGAAATTCTTTACTCCGTATATGGTGAAACACTGGAACGGGTTGCCCAGAGAAGTTGTGGATGCCCCATCCCTGCAAGTGTTCAAGGCCAGGCTGGACGGGGCTTTGAGTAACCTGGGCTAGTGGGAGATGTCCCTACCCATGGCAGGAGGGTTGGAACAAGATGATCTTTAAAGTCATAAAAAACATAAAATAGGTTTTATGTTATTAAGGTTTAGGAGGGTTATATTTAATTTATTGAGCTCTCAAAAATAAAATCTATTCTAAGCAATTACTTCAAATATGTGAAGAGAAAAGGAAATGCAGTCTTAATCAATAACATTGCTGGTTTAGTGTTCTTTGTGTGGATCACAGATTTGCCCCTTTTTTAAACCCTTGGGAGTATAAAAGCACTCTGCAAATGCAGTAGGGTACTATCTCTTAACAGAAGGACCACTCTTTTTTGGGAACAAGAAGCAACTCACTATATTTGTCAAATCCACTTTTCTTGTCTTCATAAGGTGAGAAGTTTCACTGTCTTGTTTTCCTACTGCAAATGCCTTCATAGCTTGTTTATTATTTAATGTCTCATTCTGGTTGTAGTATTTCCCAAAAAAACAACATTTATTCCCTCTCATGCTTAGAGCAATGCACAAATGCTAGCTAGGGTTTATCCAGAATAAACAAAAATCCCTACATCGTGAGCTAGAAAGGCAAGCCTTCGTTTACTTAGGTACAACTGTTCTAAGTATACGCCATATAACCTCTTCACTGCAATAGTCTATTAAGATATGTTGCACAGTTCCTGAACATATCCTGCATTTATTTTAAAGGGTTTTTTTTAAATAACTATTAGAGTATAATCTTTCCTTCCATTCAGGAAAAATTCTCTTTCCGAGTTACACAAATTGTTATGAGATTTTTATTAAACTCCTTGCATAATATATATGATACCTCATTAGCTCATTTTAGCTTTGAGTAATAGAGCAGTTTAAAGTGTTTGCTCCTAGTTTGCTTTTAACAGAGCAGCATTTTCTTATAGAATATTCAATATCAGTAATAAGGTACAGACTTCGTCCCAGCTGTGTCTTCTATAATAGTTGTCAGCTGTTTGGACATATAATCCTATGCTTTCTTCAGAAGTCCATATTTGTTCCAGAGAGATTGTTTTCTTACAGATCCCTTCGCCTTCTGACCCAGAGTCTGCTGCAGTAGTGCCCATCTGACCTTCTTGGTGAGGTCGGTGCCATAATGCCCACAGCAGCATTAAGCTCAGCAATCACCAAATGTGATCTTATATGGCTCAAGAATTTCACCCGACTCACCATTCAAGTAGTCTAACCAGCACTTTGTTCTCTGTCTACTGGTTTTGAGACAATGTTTCTTGGCAGGATAAAATTATTTTACCTTATTCCTCCTGTGATTTGACACAAATGCCAAAGCCAATCATTTATTTTTCAAACCCAGGCCTAATTACAGAGATGGAGAGTTGAGGAAGAGGGCGAAACACTTCTATGACTACTGGCAGCTTGTTTATACTAAAGGATTTTAAAATATAATACTTTACTTTGAACAGAAAATACCTAATGACTGGTACAATAACCTTCCTAAAGCAGAAGATGGTGTTTCCAGACACTAGGCACACTAACATCTTTTGGATACAATGGATAAACTGCAGCTTATTAAAGAAGAGCTTGGGTCAGGTTAATTGAACCTTTCTGTTATGTTTTATGTCACGTAAGGAGCTGAAGTCTTGGAGTTGGGTTTTTTCCTTTCCCTGTAGGTAAATGTTTTTATTGTCAAATTCTGAAACATTTGAAAGGATCAGAGATCTATGAAGTGACGGGAATATAAACTTTAAAACTGAAGAACAGAATGGAAATCTTCATCTTCCACGGGAATCATACCATGCCTTGTTTTCATTTTAGTTAGATTCCTGAGATTCGTGATTTCTGTGACAGAAATACAAGAAAAGGAACAAAAAAAAAATACAAAAAGAGAAAGCTGTTGATTTCTTCATAGATTCTATTGTAGATATTTTGGAGCGAAGATAGGGAAAACAGAAAAGATGAAACTGAATAAAGGGTCTTAAAGAAATACATTCTGGCATGATCGACCACCTGTTTCTCACAGGAGCCGCCCAGTTCCTTCCCTAGCTGTCGTGTGCATATGATAATCTGCACCTCTGCCAACCTCGAGACTAAGAACCCAACTTAAAACTTACAGAATAGTGTTTCCATCTGCTCCTGTTTAGATCATCTAGCTATCTAACTTACGCTGGATTCTCTGCCGGAGGTGAAATCAAGTCATGCATAGAATCACTACAAAGTCTATGAGTCACGCAAGTCCTACCTGAAATAGAGTAAGGACCAACGTAATTTCAGCTTAATGAGAGGAATTTTGGTAAGAAAATGCAGATCAGAATGCACATTAGTGGTAAACCTATGTGACTAATTATAATGGTTCCACTTCTATGCATTGCTAGTGAAAGATCAAGTCCATACCATTTAATATCTCTCCTGTTTTCACAAAGCACTTAAAAAAATAGATTTAAAAAAAAATGAACAAAAAAACACTGACGCTGCATCAGAATGTTTACAAATTTTTCAGGTGCTAAAACCTGAAGGTAGGGTTTTGTGTGCTGCTCAGCAACATTGCACAGGTTTTTATGTCTAAAGTTCACTCTTCTGCAACCCCTTCCCACTCCAAGCTTGGGAGTTCCCTGACAAGCTTGTGAAAATATACCAATAAATAAAGCAGCCTTGTCAAATGTTCCCATGCCCCAATACTCCTTATGTAGAACTGAACCGACACCTTCCTGAGCCAGGATGTGACAACCATTCTAGATACATTGCTCAAAACCAAATTGCTGTTCCCCTGTCAAATTGAGTGATGATACCATCACTTTTTCTTCTTCTTTTTTTAATCGTTTTCTTTCCTTCGGTACGGTTTACAACTCCTTCCAGCCTCATACAATCTCAAAACATAGTTAACAAATGTATGCCCCTTCAAGAGCATAACAACAGCGTTGGTGGAGATCCTGTGCTGTCCTCACGTTCCAGGTGGCACAGGAGAAGGGAAGGACTGATGAAATCTCTACAGCCTCTTCAACTGGCGAGTTTCATGTACAGCTTTGGGACCACTCTGCCATACACCAGCTGGCAAATACAGACTGGGGAGAGAAGCAGAGCTTTACTCCCACAAAAATATCAGGGTTTCAAAATCTTTTCACGTTCAGCACTGGAACTAAAACAAAATCTTAAAACAAGCTAAGGCAACAATACTGAACGGCAAATAGCCTTCAGATCTGAACACCTTCTTGAGACCTGGGAGACCAAGTTTTAAATTAAGCATAGCAGAGACACTAACCTGAGTTTTATCTCTACGGAGGTGTTTCAACACCAGCTATCCCAGGAAGACGTATTTGGGTAAGACAGCGTGGGTGCTCATATGTTTCACTTTCCAAATTTCAACCAAACTGGAATTCTGATAAAGCACTGTCTTTCTGAAAAAACATTCTGACAGAAAATGTCTGTGCAAATTTATTGCTGGTAGTCCCAAACCACAACTTACTGCCTAGTCAGTGCTGCTGGGCACATTGCAGGAAATTCACAACTGACTTGGGTGATACTGTATCCTAGATCTTTCTGCCATCAGAGCTAAAATGTCCCAGAGGATCTGGACCACTAAATTAAACTCAGAGCGAAAAAGCACTGTAAGAACCCACTGGCAACCAATCTACTTTTAAATAAACTGAGACACATAACTGCCGGTCTGGATGGTGTTCATTCAGATAGGCTGGTTTCTAAAAGAAACACCAAACATTTTGCAAATCTCTATTTTTCATTCCTAGCATAATACTCAGACAAGGGAATAACTCTTTCTACAGTGTCTTCATCACTATTTTTTTCCCCAAGTGCAGCAAACTGCATTGTTAGTTTTGCAGCTGATCATGAGACCCATTAATACTATTAATGGTAGTTCCAAAATGCCTTCCAAATGTGATGGGAAGCCCAATTCTTTCTCTTTTTGAGCCAATCCATACTGTATGTCCTTCCCCTCAAGACTCTTATGGTACCTGAAGAGGCCGTTTAACATTTTTTGTTATTTACTGGGGACTGGGTTTAATGCTACTATTCTGTGAACAGGTTCAGATTACTTTGTCTTGGGTTTTTAGTAAGTTCATAAAAATGCCAGTATGCGCTGATGAAAATTATACCCCAGAGGAAATGATGGCTTGATATAATTAGCTTCTTGGCAACCGTGGGCAAGTCACAGGCTTGTAAGTCATGAACAGAGAAAAACATATCTGATGTATGGCTGGAGATCAGTAGTGTGCTGCCGTTTTCAAAATCAGTAGGCCTGGAAAGGCAAGAATGCTTCAGAGAAAGGATAAAGTAGTGCTCAGTAGTGCTTAAGGTAAAATAAGAATAAACACAAACAACTTTGTATAAGGAAGTCCACAAGTTTGGGCATAAGGCAGAAATGGACACAATCGCCACAGTGAATCTCTGTGCATTCGCACAGGGAAGAAAAGCTCTCCAGATTTCATCTGAATAAAATGTACTGACTGCATGAGTTGAGTTGAGATGATGAATCTCAACTCTCTGTGAACTGATGGACCTTCCCCAACTACTTCCTCCAATCCATCCTCCACTCGTCTCCAGCAGGAGGGGAGGGAATGAAGGAGAACAGGGTGGAGGAAGGAGGGAGTACGAACCGGAAGAGGGAATCTCAATACATGCGCCCAGCATACACGACACTGACCATTTGGCATGCTTAATGACAGCCTTTCTCCCCACCACATCAGTCTGTCTGACTGAATCACTCTCAAAAAGTGCAGCTCTACCAACATACCTTCAGCGTTTCCCTGTGGTCCCCTGTGGCCTAAGATGACCACCCCTCCTGAGGAGAGCTCCAGCCATGGCTCTCCTTCAGGTGCTTCCCAATGTCTTGGCACTTTCCAGGCCACCAGCATTTCCTGATGGCTATACCTGCCCCATGACACTGACTACTTTATTACGAAGTGCACTGCAGAGGTTGCTTCACCTGTCTACACCTGGAGGTTGAGATATTAAAGATTTTACATCTAAGAGAATTCTTCTCCCTCTGTGAAAAATACCCCTTAGTAAAATCATAGAATCATACAATTATTTAGGTTGGAAAAGACCTTTAAGACCATTGAGTCCAACCGTTAACCTAACACCATCAAACCCACCACTAAACCATATCCCTAAATGCCGCATCTACATGTCTTTAAATACCTCCAGCAATGGTGACTCAATCCCTTCCCTGGGCAGCCTGTTCCAATGCTTGACAATCTTTTGGTGAAGAAATTTTTCCTGTTATCCAATTTAAACCTCCCCTAGTGCAACTTGACACCATTTCCTCTTGTCCTATCACTTGTTACTTGGAAGAAGAGACCAATTCCCACCTCGCTGCAGCCTCCTTTCAGGTAGTTGTAGAGAGCGATAAGGTCTCCCCTCAGCCTCCTTTTCTCCAGGCTGAACAACCCCAGCTCCCTCAGCCAGTCCTCAGATGACTTTTTCTCTAGACCCTGCACAAGCACAAAACTTCATAGCTGAAGAATTCAGAGATCGTTTAGGTGTTTATTTATACTGCAAACAAGAGTATGTTGAAACTAGGCACAGCCTGAGGACTTTGAATTTGATCTTCCTGTACATATTATTTTTTGTTATATTTTTAATAGGGAATCCCCAAACAGCAGTTCTCAACACTGATTGATTTAAGTGATATTGGAAATACAACTCTACCTCTTTTATTGGAGCTGCTTACAAAACAAAAGGGGATTAACAGAGTTGGGAGATGGGGAACAGAGTATGATTTTATCCATGCAGCTGAAAGAAGAATCAGTGTGGGAATAAACAACAGATTAGCAAAATGTTAGTTGCTAGGATGAAAGGCTTTCCATACACTTTCTACTGATGTGCGTTCTAGTGAGAGGCATTTTGAAATGTTGCTTACATTGACATGGTAGGCTTTATACTGAACACACAATGATTTTCTTTGTTTGCCTTAGAAACAGCAACAGTATTAACTTCCAAAAGTTGCTGTACACAAGATTATGGAGATTTCTGAGCAATACGTTCAATAAACAATGCACTGAAATCAACGCACAAGGGCTGTCATAGGTAACACAGTCATGGTGAAATGTGTATCACCCAACTTCAAACTTCTATAAAAAAATTAGTTATATCTAAATTAGAAACTCTATGCTGCCTTTGTGGAAACAAATAGGCTTATCCTGTGGACAATCCATCTCAACCTAAGACAGATGCCTGAACTGGACAGACACTTCCAGAGGACAACACTCTTTTTTCCTCCTCTACTGCAGTTGTAAGTAGTTTTATGTTGATGGGTCATCTTTAAATTCATTGCCCCATTTCACATACCACTTCCTAGGGAAAGGGAGATTTTGGGCTATCTCAGTCCTATCCAGAAGATCTTTGTAACAGGGCTCTGCAGAATGAGGACATCATCTTGAAGGGCATGAAATTGTCTACCCACCTGTCCCTATTAATATAGACTTAGAAGGCTGATGATTAAAATGTCGTTGTTTTTAACTTTCACTTTCAATCCTAGCAATTTTCAGCTCAAGGGGAGAAAAACAAGCTGAGTAACAGAGGAGTTGCCTTCATTTATCTCTTTTCTTTACATTTTACTTGCATATACGATTGTAATACATATTTTAAAAGAGTGCAATTCTGAAAAGCTCTAGACTGCAAGGGCCTCTCTTATCAGCGCAATAGTTTCAATACAAGGTAAAAGCAGTGCAACCTGTACGTTGATTTGATGTTTATGGAAAAGCCAATTGAAGGGCCATGAAGACAGAGAACGTTATTCATCTTTACCAAGTTAAAGCCAATTAGTGCCACTAGTAACAAACTACAAAATGGATTAGCAACCAATCAGATATTCACAATGTTGCCCTTTAATAAACTCTTCTGTGAATGACTGATAGGAAATGTTTTTATGTTGGTACATCTAATGGCCCTTTTGTATACAGTAGAACATCAACAAATTAGTCAGCTAACAAAACATCATTACACTACATCATAAAAACAAAATGAAAGACATACATAAAATCTGACAGTGTTGCTATTCCTAATTTATGGTGCTGTGTCTAACTTTGACATGCACGTTGGCATTACAGCAAACTCTCCATTCACAATACACTCATCTCAAATATCTTAACAGATTGCTGCAATTTAAGAACTCTTATCTTAATTAAATTCTCTAACTTGAATGATAGTATTCATATTTAGGAACAGTTATTCTTCAAACTCATCTATTCCTCATTTGTGAGCAACTTTATGAAATTAAGGTATTTACAATGCAGTTATTGAAATGACCCGTTTCTTTTCCCTTGCAAAAAGATTTGTTTTGAGATGGAGTTTGTTTTGCTTTGAGGCAATTCGTAGTCACAAGCTCTTATGAAAGAAGAAAAGAACAATACCCTCTTCTCAGTCATCAGAATACGCGCTGCTTTTTAGCTCATTACTCTTGTCAAACTCAGAATTCGTGTCACTTTTACTCTTCAGACATAATTTCTCGGGCATCTGGATGTAGCTAATTATATATCAGAGAAGTTAAATGAAATTATGAAAATGGAAGCTTTGATCTTCTGTTCCCACATTGCTCAGGAACACTACTGAGGTCTTCACAACACTGTGCATTTTCTCCCCCTTTTGCTGCAGGAATAGCTTCTTTAAACTAACATATATTTGCTGCCAGCTCTTAGAACACAGAAACAACCACACTGTGATTTCTGAGGAACTAACAAGGCGTTTCATTCCTCCTACCCTTGTCTCCATACCACCTGCGGGATGCTCTTCTTCCCTGCCACAGACTGACAGCTAGATTCACCCTTCAGTTTGGCAAGCGCTTCAAACTTGGTCCTTCTCCCTAACACCCTGCTTCTTCTGTCTATCTCCACAGCACTTCTCGCCCCCATTAATGCAGAAAATTGTTCCTGCCTTCTCCCTGTTCACCTCTGGCCTGGAGAAAAACTTATTTAGGTTCATTATGGGCACGGCCCCAAAAGCTCAGTGGTCTGAATGTCAGGCACCTCAGTGACCAGCTCCAGGACTGAAATTGTGAAGATGAACAGGAGGAAAACACTGTTGACTAATACCAGAAACAACAGGCAAAAGAGATACACTCTCAATACCATTCCAGGCCTTCCTGATCCCCAGCTTGGCAAATTTCCCATACCAGCACTTGACAGCCGAACAGCATCAGATTCCTAAAGATTAAAATTGGTTTGTTCGTGTCCCAAACGTTAAATCATGTCAACATTTTATTTTATGAAGTTCTATATTCAGTCAGCCACTATTTAGCTGAAAAAATGTCGATCTGGGTCACAGAGCCTAAAAATAAAAGTCACAAGATACCTAACAAAATCCTAAGCCCCATCTCCCTAAATCAGGACGGGTTTCTGTTCTTCAAAACAACATTTGAAGTCTCCCATAGCGTGGAACAACTGCTTTTTCTATTAGGAGAAGATCATTTTACTATTCTGTCTTTAAAATGGGATGTGGGCATGTGGACTCCACACAGCACCCACATTAAAATAGTGCATGTTGGTTTCAAAGGAGCTATTATGCAGTCTATAAGTTCAATGATCTGCAAAGCAATAAAGAGCTCCTTCTGTAGCCCTCACGGCCTATTGAGTAAATAGTAAGCATTTAAGAAAACTCCATAATTACATGTTTACACACTGGAGCCATTATGGGCAATCTAAAAAAAAAAAGTATACATGTATTTTTCTAAAAAATATTCTTTAATTACATTTTTTACATGATTACAGCGCCTTTATAGCCACTAAGGACTACCAGCTACAGAATATATAGGCTGAAAAGCTCACAGTTACAGACTGTATTTACATGCACTGATGACAGAATATGATGTCAGATTAATATTTTAGGTATTTAGGTATTTAAGCCTAGTACTTTAAATTAAATACATTTAAATTACAAAAAAAAAAAATAGAATAAGGTCATTCTGAAATTCTCTGCCATAAGCAATCAAGAAAGGTAAGACGAATACCTGCATCTACCATTCCGGAATTCAGGTATGTGTGAAATATTGAGGCTTCAGGCCGAAGTTTGGTAAAGAACTAAATAGTTGATGCTTTTAGGTAAGTCAACAGGGAACTCCAATGGTTGTATACTTAGAGATCTGTGTCTTGGACTCACTTCCCTATCTGTGAAGTACATTCCCCTGCCCAGAGCTACAGCTGCTCCACTCTGGTCACACAACAATCACAAACTTTGGCTGCAAAAATAGTCTGTTTAATCCCTTCTTCATGTTGAAGTTTAAATCTGAATTTTTAAGAGACTGTATCATATAGATGGAACATGCCCTGAAACTGAATTTGTATTAGCTTGACAGAGTGGTGCACAGATAAAACATGCAGTAAAAAAAGAACAGCACCCATTAAGGATGCTTTTCATATGTGAAAGCAATATAGAGCAGATCATCAATTTAATTTGATTGCCATCACTTATGTGTCTTCAGAGAACCATTTGTAAAGAATTTGCATCAAACAAAATGCTTCTTCTACACGCTTGTACACTGCATGCTGTAAAAAAAATATTCAGAGTTAAGAATAAAGTAGTATTTCAGTACCCTTCTTCGTATTTTGTATTCTAATTAAAACATATCGTTGTTCATATTCTTAAAATAACAACGAAAGCCTGTTGACTCGCTGAAGTGAACACATCATGTTTTCTAGGAACTCAGAAAAATCCTTAAGAAAACATCAGGCAAATGCTACTAGAAGAACAACTGTGGTTTGAGATCAAAGATTTCCTTTTAACGTGCAAGTACCACCACAGAGAGTGAGGAGAATGCATTTTATTGAAGAATTCAGCTTAATCTTCATGGGAATAAAATAGGAGATTTCCCCCCTTTTTTCCTCACCAAAACTAACTGTCAATTATGGGTCGTTTGGCTTTACAATAATTCAGGTACTTTGAGGGATCACAGTACACTTCTACCTAAACTCTGAGAACTACGTCTTTTGTAATTGCTTAGGAATTAATTTACAGTCACAGGTTACAAGCAGTGTGTTCAACCTACTGCTCCTCTGCAACTTTACAATGGCCTTAATAATTCTGCCATAAGTCTATGCAGACCAATTAATGTAATGACATTCAAATGAACACCTACTTAGGATAGCTTCACGTTAATTTAAGACATTGATCAGTAACATTTGTATGCCAGATGCTGACACAGCTCAACTGTCAGGCAGTAGTGATGTTTAATGCACTACGCAAATGCACGTGTCTACCGTCACATCAGATATTGTGTCATATCTACCGCATGCCATTAAGTAACAGAAACACTGTAACAACCACGGATAATCTGTAATAACCTGACAGCAAAGACTGATGGAAAACGTAGAATTCTAGCTAGGACACCGATGCCTAACAACAAAATTATCTGCCATTGAGTAGCACTGTCAGTTGTACATCGCTGCTTGATAAATATACAGGAGAAGGAGGAATAAAATGACATTGGTATTGAAATGCAATTTAACCAGGATTTCTGTTTAAATTGGTGTCTAGCATGGGTGTAGTAGGTCATATTACCTTGACAGCAATTTTTTTAATACATCATGTATTTTCCAAAGGTCATTTTTATAATGAATGAGGATATTCTCTTTCAGTGTATCTTTATTTGCACAGCACTTCCTACCATTTAGATGCCTATGCAGATAATAGCAGCACACAAGACAGCAAAGACGTCAATGTGTGTCAGATGTGTTATTTAAGCATTTTAACAGTTAGAGAAATCAGCATTAGGTTGGCACCTAAACACCTTTAAAAACTCTGGCTGCCTGTGGGAAAGTCCATATTCAACAGGTCCATTCTGTTTAAGTATTCAGCGTCGTGACTTCTCTCTCTAGCAACAAACTGCACCCTGCACCACAGTTCAGCCCCATGAATCCTAGAGGGACATCTGTCTTTACCCTGTCTTTTGCCTCATCCTACCATTTTCTGTAGTCTCTTTACTATACTCCTCCAGCACACTCATTCTACCAGTAGCTTCACGCCATTCGGTGACTTTGGCAGGTAGAAATCAGCTGCAACCAGCCCACCCCAGTTCCGGGCAGCTAACTGGCCACAAGGCAGGCCACAGCTTTCCACGGGGAAATGTTAAAGAAATACCACTGCAGAACTAGGGTGCAGCTTGGTATTAGATTTCACGCACAGCAGAGCAATATGTAATCAACCGAGATGAAAATGAAAACTGCACTTTGGTCCTACGAAACCTCCCGAGCTAACGCAGACAGCACAAACTGGAACTTTTCATTCCTGAGTCAACAGAACTTACTACTTATTCTGATCTGTTATAAACATGCAAATATGAAGGTACTGAACTCATGATTCATCTTGAAGACCTTTTAGCATTATTAAAAGTCCATGGTAAGAATCTCGGTCCCCAGTCCCAGGTATGCTGGTAGCTGGTGAAAAAAAAAAAAAGTAAAAAGATAATACTGCTTTACTTGTAAATTGTGCACTTATGAGAGGCAGAAAGATGATATAAAATGAAACCTTGTTATGTTCTTTTCAGAGAATTGCTTTTCAAATCAGAACCACACAAATTTCAACAATTCCAGCACAAGAAGGCTAGAAGTAACACATAGGAGAGGTTTTATACTTCAATTTATTACAGTTATTTCAGAAGGTGGTTTGACTGTCAAGGTGGCGGTCTTGATCAATTCATGTTATTAAACAATGAGTTTTATGGTGCCTCTTCCACCATCAGTTACATCGTATGTCTAGATGTTTCACATGAAATTAACACAGTGAACACATTTACACACCCATTAGCTGAGGAATCACGCTTGTAGACGGCCAACACAGCCTGTTTCCATCACCATGTCCTCCATCCAGAGTCCAGTGAAGACTCAAACATACTGTTTGACACACACCCACACACAGACCGTTGCTCTGGTTCGGCTTCAATACTCTGCATACTCTTCATACACGCTCTTCATACTAAATTGAACTAGAATTCCTGTGGGCTGCTTGCAAGAGACTGTGGTCTTTTCAGAATATTGGCTTTTCGCTGTTATCCACCTTAGCAGAGTTGCTTTCCTCTCGAAAAGAAAATTATTCCTCTCAGGTAAAGATTTTATGTTTCCTTTCCCTCTCTGGAACACCAAGCCAAAGGAAACACAGACACAGATTATTTATATAAACTGTAAATACACGAATAGAGAAAGTGACAAAGCAAAACTGAGAGTAAGTAATTTCGGGTAATCAAGCCAACCTACTCTGTATACCTTTGTCCTTGCTTTCTTATTCTGCATAATATATGATGATTATTGCGTATTCACAATTAGTCCCAAAAAGCAAGCTGACATTAAAATAGCCTAGAGTGAAATTATTTTCACAGATGTTAGGAGCAGCTAGTAACTACATTAGTTAAATTAGGTTTAGCTGTATTTTAGATAAACTCATTTGCTTTTCATGCATATCCTATAGGTGATCCTACAGAGAAGCAAGAAAACATCATCCATTCATCTGAGTTTAATTGAAGAATAATATTCTTAGCAGATTATCCTCACACATTATCATACAAAGGATGAATTATAAATGGCCACAATTAAAAGTTGAAAGCAAAACATAACAGACCCTCACCAAACTTAAAGCATACGAGTTTGATATAGAATTCCCCGTGATGACCATTTACTTTGGAATCAGTATGGAAACCAGCATAAGAACACACTTGATGTTAGAATTACACTTTATAGTTACTTTCTAAAACACAATGCCTCAAATGGAAAATCTAACAGTGAGAAAGCCCTGAACTTCGCATTTCCCCATTCCAACTTTATTATGGGTCAAAACATATAAATGTATATATTTTAACTAATATATCAACCACATTATATTGAGAAGCTACCATTCATAGTTAGTCACTTTTCTCCTAGACCTTGATCTTAATATGTCAGTGACAAAATCCACACTTGCCTCTTTTCCTCTCTCATCCTATCTGCTCCTAAACTTCATCTTAACCTCTTTCTTACCTCCATTAGGGAGAAAAAAACCACACCAAAACCAACACATGCACATACACACAATCAGTCCTCCATCTTACTCTAAGCATGATCATCTTGGTAATTAACTTTTCTGGCTCATTTATTCTTAATGCTCTAAATCACTCAAGGTTCGGGGATTTTATTTTAATTAAGGATAGATAACTAAGGTGCTAAGCTGGTCCGTTTCTGGCAATTGGTTGGTCTGATGGAAAAGCCATGCCTTTTGAGAAGATGCAGTCATGGGAATGTGATGGGATTGCATGGTGCTAGCTATGATAGATGCTTGAGAAGGGCCAACCAAGCCACCTGCCTTCAAGACTCATACCAAAATAGTAATCCAGGCAAGACAGAAGACTCAGACCTTACACCTCAGGAAGCCAAAGGAAATAGTTTATAAGACGGGGATAACCCTTATTTTCCCTGCCACATCTCTGCTCCTTCGTGAGGTACGAATGGCACCTTCGGGCAAGCCAGCTTCTTTGTGCAGCTACGCATTTGGGTGACCAAGTCACACAGAGGGGCCCAGACCAGGGGACGGCGTCTGAGCAGCTCACAAGCCCCTGAAGATCCCAAGTCATGGGAGTCACGCTCTACTGTGCCATGGCACTGAAGGGATGTATAGTCAAGCTAAAAGTGAAACACTCAATCAGTGAAACACTGAGTTACAGAGCAACTTCCTAAACGACGAGGTTCACGTTAGAAGAAAATTCCTTAGTCTTTGGTAGCTGTACTTCATGACAAAGCTCTCAAAAAACTGAACAGTCCCCTAACAATACCAGTCACCGCAGTTTGCTGTTCTGCTCAGCTGCCTCTCTCCATTTTATGTTCTTTCCCAGTGACGATGGGTATGACACAGTCATTAGCAGGAGTAGGTAGACTGGCCTCCCCCCACCCTTCCCCTTAATCTTGTTACAAAACAACCAGGAAATTGATATTACCCTGAACATAATCCTTTGTTCCAGTGTCTCTTTGCATGTTACTAATAAAAAGAGCAAATCATAATATCTGCTCTTGTCTGTAATATGTGAGGACAGAGGAAAACAAAAATGCTTCTGTTGTAAGCCTGCTTAAAGATTTGATTTTAGGCTTCATTTTAGTCCAGTGCTAGGAGTATCACCACGAACGGTGGTAAGAGCACAAGAGCCAACAATCAGATTTGCCTCAGAGAAAAAAAAACAAACCATGCTATCTGGCTTCAGGTAAGAAAAGATGAACTTCTACTAGAGAAGTGTATTTTAGTAACTACCCAGAAAAGACAATTTGGAAGAACAGTTTTAAAATAATTTGAAAGGACAAGCACAGAAGATGTGAGCTGGAAAAATACATGAAAATCCAACATCAGCACACAAAAACCAGGAAACAAAGGAAAAAAGTATTAAAGAGTAAGACAGGATGAAAATCAGAAACCTTTGCAGTTAATTTACCAGAAGTAAATAAACCAGGTGACATTCTACACTGCTAAAAGTTTCCAGGGAGGAAAAATAAAATAAAATAAAATACAACATAACCAAACAAAAAAAGAACAGATCAGCAAGTACTGCTCAGACTGCATCAGCTTCTCCGTCTAGAAATTTCACAAAATGTCCCTGAAATTGTAAACACCTGAGTAGAACAGGTATTTTTATGGAAGGGTACGGGCCAGCCCAAAGGCTACGAGTGTATTAATAAAGAGATCACCAACTTTCTAAGGAAGCCATCTGATCCTTGTTTAAGTTTCCATTCTAAGAAAAACAGTAAACAAATCTGCAAAAGGTTGATGCCCAGGAGGATAATACGATGGTTTCCAAGGATTGTGCATTGAACAGATTTCTGAAATCATCAGAACCCACAGGGCTAGAGATTTTAATATAAGTACTATTTGCCTCAGTCATTCAGAGACAACAGAGAATTAACTTAAAAGGGCAATGAAGAACAGGATTATTTTTTTTTTCCAGCAAGCCTGTCTGTCCCACAAACGATTTGGAAGGGCTGGGGGGCGGGCAGGGCAGGGCAGGGCAGGGCAGGGCAGGGCAGGGCAGGGCAGGGCAGGGCAGGGCAGGGCAGGGAAGGGAAGGGAAGGGAAGGGAAGGGAAGGGAAGGGAAGGGAAGGGAGAAAAAGTCTGTGGAAGTAAATCTTTTATAAAACAGAAAGCTTGACCTTGGTGTAATGTTAATCCAGTTTGTACAGAGAAGTTCTGTATAATTTTGATTGCTTCTTTCTTGGCAGATAAGGAACCAATCTGCTAGGAACAAGCTGGCAAGGCTAGTCACGTGAAGTAATTAAAAATGCAAAAAGCGGGCACAAACATCCATTCTTGTAGCACAAAACCAAACTGTCACTGTGAAAATACTCAAATGTCAAATTTAAAAGAAAATATTACAGCCTCACTGATATCCAGAAGGGTAAGGATGGGTGAGGAGGAGGAAAATATCATCACAAGCTGATCAAAGAGCTTGGGCCGAAGGCCTGACGTAGGCAATCCGGCAATGAAGTATCAGTAACCGGTCAAATCAGAAATCATGAGCTAAATTCTTCTTAACCAATGAAAGAAGTATGCAAAGGATTCACGTCAAAGTTTATTCTGTGCCTTTTGGTTTGTCTTTAATATTGGGACTCCCAGTTCCATATGTGGCCACAGGTATATATGTGTTTCTACAATCTGTACATCTATATACGTGTATTACACTATTGATTACATTCTTTCCTTACAAAGCAAATTCTGATTCACTCTATACCATTCACATATATATTCTATACCAATATACATGTCACATCTACCACTAGTGGTCACCTGCACTTACAGTAACACCCTTATCCTGCTATTAATTATGAGTGCTTTCAATAGTACTGATGAACACGTGGGCCTCATTATGTTTCTTAATTATGAGCTTTCTGGAGGCAGGTGAAGAATTCTGGAAAATGAGACAGAGCGAAAAATTACATTAAAAGAATACTCAGATTGCACACATTATGAAGCTAGGGGATGCAGGTGTAAAGAAACTCAACATCTTGTTCTTCACTCATCATATTCCTTTTAGTTAATTAATTGCATTATAATCCTTCTAGGGGGCCTCTGGAGTGCTCAAGATAAACCGCGCCTACTACTCAAAGCAGGTCAGTAGAAAATAGTGTGCTAGAGCACTCGTGTGTCTTTGAACATAATCATATTTTTTTTGGAAAAAACATGTGTGCCTTCAGAAGGCTGTGGGTCCCACTGAGATCCTGAGAGCACCAGACGGTAGGTGGGGGGCAAAGTAGGCCCCAATTTCTACATCATCAAGGCATTCTGACTGGTAATATCTCACTTTTGTGAAAAGTGTGGGCTCCTGCTGGATTTTGTGCCATATCTGAATTTCTGAAGGATCTAAGAATTGCTGTTGTGCTTAGAAACCAACGGAAGTGGTAAGGTAGGAGAATCCATATCCAACCAAAGATACCTGGAATATTTCCCTCCCCATTTTTATCGCTAGCAGTGCTTCAGGATTAGTGAGTGTATGAGGTAGGATCTGAGGTAGGATCTGGTGGTTGGCACATTCCAATTAGCCTAATTTCAAAGCATTAAATATTACAGTGTTGCTTTGGAAATGAAGCCTTAAACAGAGACAATTACAACAGCTCCCGTATATGGAAGAGTATAGTAACAGTGGTACTCTTGTAGTGTGTAAAATCCAAGTCAGATCTCAGGACTTGGCATCATGCAAACACAGAATATGACAGTAAACGATCTGAAGAGCATATGGCATGTATGGAAGACAGCAGAAGGGTACAGACAGTCAAGACACCTCAGTGAATCAGAGAGCTATAACCCTGGTCAGCACAGCAGACTGCAGCCTCCACCTACCTGCTGGTAAACCAGCAACGGCCTCCATAGCTTTATGGAAAGATATGAGGGAGGCCAACTTAAATCAAAATTGCCCCAGTGAAATAATTCCTCCCCGGTGCGTGTGGGCACAGAGGTGGGGCAAGAGCAGAAACCTGTTTGCAGCAGGGCAGGCCCGTGAGAGGTCAGCACACAGCCACCGACCATTAACTTGCCACACTTTATGGCCTGAGAAGCGGGCAATAGATAGATAAAGCATACGCCTTTCTAGGTCACTTGGCTGAAGTCTGCTGTGCCATGTATCTGAAAGCCCCTGCTGAGAACAGCCGACAGCCTAATAACAATGTTTCTCCAGCTACTGATTCACTGATTTTTATCTTTTTTTTTTTCCCCCCCATGGACTCACTGTATATGTCTACTTTATCCTACGCATCTAATGAATACATACAGCATCGGAAACAAATCATACAACGTTCGGCTGATGCTGGGTCACAGCACTGAAACTAAGGTAACTAAGTAGGAAAAGCAAGAGCCAGCACAGGGCCCCTCTGACCCCTGCTCGGGACCAGGCACGGGGATGGATACGCCGGAGCTGTGGCGCTGCTGGGCTTGGGGACCCCCAGACCTTCATCTGCAGCTCCCCACGGAGATTGTGCTCCGCAAGTTTCCAGGTCAAAAGCAGCAACGTTTTGCTCTGTGGCCCTCCCGCCCTCAGCAGCAGCAGCAGTCAGCCCCAATTTAGCTCCCAGCACTTACGCTCGCAGCAAAAATCAGGTACTGTGAACAGATATATGAAGGCTGACAACAGCAAAGCTGCAGAAAATGCAAGTTACCATAAAATTATTAACAAATCCTTGGCATGTGAAGCCATTAATATTTAGTGTAATTGATGAGAGGTAGTATTTGGAGAACAGCAGCAATACAGACCCCCAAAGGAATGGCAATCCCCCTGGGCTAGAAACACAGCTAGTTTAAATCCATGAGCTCCATGATTTGATCCCTTATCTCATCTATCTGTCTACAAAGTACCTACATTTTAGATAGAAACTCATCAACAGACTTGTTCTTTGAACGCTTTCTGATTGTTACCCTAAGGCCCGTTCTACATTCACTTCAGTATTTTTAACTTTTTAATTCAATACATCCTGTGCCACCCATCGCCTTCCTTTTTATCCCTGCTGAGAGAGAAAAAAGCCAGAATTAGTCACAGGCCTTCAGTTAAGAGTAAATTTCTACCCTCTTTATCATCAATGATTCTTGATGAAAACTGCAAAGCTGTAGTTCTTAACTTACTTCACAAGCTACAAAATGCTTTTTAACTTCTATAAACTACAGTCCCATTATCTGAACCTGTAAACTCCACTGCACAATTTCTGATGTTGCAAATTAGCATCATATGCTCTTCTTGCAGCATAATATTTCTTTTACTTTCTTTCACAGTTGAATAAAATGGCAGATTGCACCCAAAATCTAGTCGTTTTTTCTTGATGTCATCATATGGGAACTAGAAAATCACTTTGGGACAGTATTTTTGCAGTGGAACAACATTTTCATGGATCCCATCCAAAGTACACTTGTGGTTTACATTCCAAAAATGTTGTATCCAAAATTCAACATACAGTGAACAGGAGCTGTGCTTACAAACCCCTGTGAAATTATGTCCTAATGTATTTCAGGTTATACATTTGAAATTGAGCTATCTGAAAGCAGTGGCCACTCACAAAAACATGGTCCCTCACCTTCTAAAACATTTTCCCAGTGCTTATAAATATATCTACCAAAAAAAGGTACCGGAAAGCTGAAGGGATAAGTGTTTTTAAATATGCGAGTATGTTAAAGCTAACAACACAACTCGGTTGTGTTTCTGAACCACTTGAGATCCTTGGCTGCTCTCAGATACAAGTGAAGGACCTGTGTTGACCACCTCTACCTGCCCCAAATGCTGTCCCTATCCCATCCCTGCTTCCCCCTTTCCCCCACGCTAAGGTCCCTCCCTCTGCTCTATTTCCCCTCCATCCTCCCTGCTCCCACTGTTCTCTTTTCTTTCCTTGCTACCTGCGAAGTCCTTCAAAGGATAAATGATATTTAATTATGCTGGGAACACTGAGAGGGAGAGCACTGCCCTGAGGGGCTGTCAGAAAACCAGCGTCAAACTTAATGCCAGGCCTTGTTTTATTCAGCTATTTAACTTACCAATTAATTATACAGTAAATAAAGACTATTTCCATGGGGAGTCAAAGTGCAATCCTGACAATCTTGCTGGCAACCACACATCCTCAGATCAGGGGCAATCACGTTACGACAAACTCTGTGATTAATGAATTAATGATATTCAGATAGTGTGACAGATGCGGTATTGCCTGTGGCCACTGCTCTGTAATGCCATCGCTGCTTAAACCCCTGCGTGACTCATGGAGAGGACTGTGACTACAGACCTTGTGCCTGTTGATGGAATTTTGGAATCAAGACCTTCTACACCCAGAATCCAGACTTCCAACAATGGACTCAACTACTTTTGTGTGGCTGCTACGTTGCCAGGTGGGTACGCCACGCTATGTCAGGGCTCCTCCGAAAACAGCATCCCCAGGGACTAGGTAACTGCTTCATCATCCAACCTTAATCCCATCTATATCAGTGAAGAGCCAGGCAGATGGGGACCCCACAGCACGTGCCTCACAACCTCCACGGACACATCCACTGTGACTTCCCTTGGCCTCAGCAGCATTAAATCACTTTCCTGCTCTAACTCAGAAACTGCCAGGGAGAATAACAAAAACTTGCCATGTCTGTCACTCCGGTCCATTAAGAGTGCGTGTTGGCCTGACTGCCAGTGTTTTACAAAATCCAGTGTTCTTCCCATTTCTTTAGTGCAACCAGTGGCTTTTGCAGTCAAGAATGGATAGAAGAAACTGTATGAAATTCTCTGATAAGGTGTACAATAAGTCACACAGAGGTATTTTCAATTTGAGTAGGAATGAAGCTTTCTTTCAAAAGTTGTTATCCAAGACCGTATGATGTAAAATCACATAGTGATTTTATTAATCACACTGTCAGGATAATCAGCAGAGGAACTACCAGAATACATTACAAGCTTTTTCCAATTTTACATTTGACTTATTTGGAAAGTGGCAAAGGAATCTTAATTCCAAAATGTGGGACTGGAAGGTTGCCTAACAGTTTTTAAAGCCAGATAAAAATACATGCCAGCAATTACCTTTTTGTCCACACATTAATTATGCAATTCTAAATTTCACAGCTTAAGTTCACATGCTTGTTTTGTATTTTAAAGAAACACACCATCATATACTGAAGAAAATCACATGCCAGAGACTGCAAGTACACATCAGAATCACTCCTCTTGCTTCCAAATCACCATTTCTCTCACCAATCAAATCTTCTTCATATGCTACAACATTATCAGGTTAGAAATTACACATTTTCCATTCTAAGAGCATTGATTTATGATGAAGAGTTGGACTCCTGACATGGTTTCTGCTACACTAGCCACATCTGTCTTCCATTCATTAGCTGGTGACCTGGTGAGGATGTCAGACCTCCCTTGAAACAGTACCAGGATCTTTACAACATACAGCCCACCTGATGTGCCTACATATTCTGAAGTTCACAAACTGCTTCAAATATGTCTCTGAGGTAGAAAAGCAATATCCAGAAGAGGGTGACAGATAAGACCACCACCTGACTTCAATCCACTTGGGTTTTTTTCTGTGTCAATGCCATAAAATGTTGCTTTCACTTGTTTTCAGTCATGTCAAATGATACCAAATGAAGGAAGAGGCAGCCTGACTCCCACAAAGCAGACCAAGGAGCAGGGAAGGAAACAGGTTGCAAGATGGAAAATGAGGGAGGACTGAAGTAAAGGAGGAGGCCTGGGGGAATGGGAAGAATCATGGTGGGAGGGAAAGGGAAAAGTAAGAAGAGCAGAACAGGTACATAGGGGCATGAAACAGGGCTCAGATTATGTGGTTTAGGTAGAGTAATCTGATGCTGGCAGAGCAAGACATCATAGTTTATCACTTCTAATATTGAACCATATACTGGAGTAGAGCTCTTTGCCTTTTTTATTTTAAGAGGGCCAAATTAGGAAAGTAAGTGAGTATAGAGTAGGTGGGTTGCAAGGATACAACAGATGGGATGTGGACAAACCTAGTACAGAAGTGGGAAGGGAAAAATGACACTCTGTGCAGCACAGAGAGATGAAGGAGGGAGACATGTGGTGCAGTATAAGGCAGGATTCATGGTCTGGATACTGTAGGTCTCATGATGTCACAGGAGATGCTGGTGTTGAAGTTCACTTGTCCTCCAGAGTGTTGGCAATACACTAAACATCACTCTGCACCCTGAAGATGCTGAAGACTCATGAAACTGGAATCATAAATAATAAGACAGCCTTCCCAGAAGATGGAACCTTTCTTTCCCATACCAAGTTTTCACTCAACCCCTAGGTTCATAAGAGACATTACAAGGTCACTAACAGCAGATCATATGACATCCAGAAGAACGAATATAGCATGTAATCGATGGAAGATCTTGCTATTTTGAGCAACTGTTTCTGGAGATGAGACATTTTGACAAAAGGTTTCTTAACTGCTTGCTGAGAGCAGATAATGGTAAAGACTTACAACTCTAGAGTCAAGTTGGGGAACCATCCTTCCTCTTTGGACAGACACCTCTGCGTGACCCAGAGTCAAAGGAACTGCACAACTTTTCATGTCTCAGTGCTCCTCTGCGGTCAGCACACAGCTGTGAAACCCATCTACTGAGCATCCTGCAGACGCTAGGCACTACTAAATGACTGACATAAGGGAGGACAAGCAGCCTACAATAGCTACCAGTGACTCTGCAGACTCAACTAGCAGCTAATAGGGTTTGAAATGGAGGAATTCAGTGTCTTTTCTTTGTGCGTATATGTGTAGCATGCGCTTCTTAATAAGAAAAATTGCAAAAATTTTATAATAAAGTTTGGAGAAAAGGCACATGCAAATTTTAGAAAAAAGTCAAGAGGCAGCCTCTGCAGATTTAATCTTCTGACCTTATGATACACCATTAAGAAACGCATTATGATATTATCTTTAATCATATGATCAGACAGGTCTCTCAGCACATATTTCAAAAATGATAAAGACTAAAGGTAGGTGGAAAAAATTGTGTTTAAAAAAAAAAAGTCTAAGAGCAGAAATAATCAAAGAGAATTCTGGATTGTTGCTTCAGAATTCTGTTATTCTTGTATCCTTGTGTATCAAAAGCTCTGGCTACTTTTTCAAGTCAGAATCTTGTTAGGAGGGGGGAAAAAAAAAAAATTTAAAAAATCTTTTCATCTTTAGAGGAATTAAACCGAGACAGTGGAACCCTGCATTGGCCTTTACAGCAAGCCAACAGCACTCCGAGTCCTCACTGACACACACAGCAGTGAAGTGCAAGGACCTGCCCTGCATAAGGAGCCACAAAAGAAGGAAGTAGAGCTAAACTAGACACTTGTCAAGGCGGGGAAATCTGTGTAGGAACCAGGCCTGAAATCCTTTCTCCTTTCCAGGGATAAAGAACTACAATTCTCTATAGCATAGGCAGGAGGATAAAAAAAAACAAAAAAACCCAAACATTTATTGGGACATGACTATTTTCACACAATATAAATAATCAGAATCTATCCAAAACAACTGTAAAAAAAAATAAAAATATCACCATTTTCCATGTTTACAAAATTCTACAGTGATTCTATTTTCAAAAAAATCCTTAGCTTGTAGAATAAACATCCACTTTTCAGTTCCAAAGTCTAAATTTTTTTTTGCGAAGTTGAGCGCTCGCCAATGACAAATCTCAAAACCACCTTTGATAGAAGACCAAACCTGGGGAATCAATTTTTTCCTCTTTTTGTCCTGTTTGTTTTGCCTTTTTTCTAGCCAGAGATGTAATTTATATGTAATTTTTTCCAGAATACTACTTCAACCATTGAAAAAAGTAAATACTTTAAGAACAGTATATAATCATTTGGTAAGAATATCTAAGTAGTATTTTAAGTATAGTGGTAATTGAAAATAATACAATATTAATCAATTATAAATTTTACAGTATGTGCTACATTTTCTACGACAAAGTCAAGGAATAAATGAAAAACTGAAAATACGTGAAGCTAAACATACATAGTATTAGGTGAAGCAAAATGAACTACATAATAAAATTAATTCTACCAATTGCAATTTCTGTTCAATTAAAATCTGAACACTATCCTTGAAGACATTCCTTGAAGAAGATGGACTGAATACAGCCCAAAATAAAGCTGTTAACCCGGACCGAGTTTTGCTACCAGTATAGCTACTGGTTTGATTGCTGTTGCTCTTGATTAAACGTGCTTGTATAAAATATTTTTCAAAAGTTAATATTCTAGACCAAATGCACACATAGCTTAACGATGAGCATTCCCAAATATTTGCCTGAATTGGGAAACATGGGTGAATCACTTTGATCATTCTAACAATATTTATTTCTCAAGCTGCCTAGAAAATAAAATTATATTAACACTGAAAGAAAAACTCAGAGAAAAGTTTTGCATTTTGAAATCAGTTGAGCTGAATACGAAGCTGACACCATACTTCAGTACAATTATTTATTACTGCTTAATCAATAGCAATGCTGCAACCTCAGCTTTTCTGTTCCTGTGAAATGCAGGGAGACTGTCGTCCTCAAATTATTGCTATGACTTAGCGGAGCATTGTAAAACAGACTGAAGATCCAATGCGCTGTAAGAGTATACATATATAACAAGAACCAGAGTGTTTGTGAACAACAGAAATCTATACTTTTCTGGACTGGCCCCGAGAGCTTAAACTCTGTAAGTCAGTAAAAATGTTACATAGATGGTAGTAAAACAAAGCCATTTTACACTATCATAGAGCCTAGCGATAACAAGCTGGGACCCTTCAACAGATATCTAAAATGAACAGGCGCGATGACTTGTTCACAGGACCTTTACTTAAGGATCACCACTTTTTCAGTCACTTCTTCAGCTCTGTTTTCAATACTCCTAACTTCCATCTTAGCAGGCATTATCACTGGCAGAAAACTATGCTCCTTAAAAAAATTTTCAAATACATAAAAGCAGACCTTTAATAGCTTATTGTTTGCCATAAATCTTTAATATTCTAGGCTAAAAAAGATGAGGCAACATAAATGGCAAGATGACAGGATCCTTTTCCTTTCCAATTAGTTCTTGGAAGAGCTTTCAGAATTAAGGAGATTCTCAATGGCCGCTTGAGGAGACAGCACAAGTGATAACCATTTCCAGCTTATATTTGTATTCTTCTGGGTGACTAGAAACACTAGTTTGTAACTTTTGATAATTTACCCAAACTTGCATACTATAATAACCACTCTGACAGCTTTGTCATACAGGGATCTATGTTATCTGATATTTTTACATGGTGACTAGGAGAACGCACCTGTAGTCTAACTTCAGTACTGCCATACAAATTAACAGGACAGATGTCGCCAAATATTGAAGATATTCCATTCTTTTTTCACTATAACTATTTTTGTGTTCTTTAGACCCACTGATAATCACTGTCTACATTTTTTGTCATAACACGAAATGTAGTTGTTCACAAACTCAGTTTAACTGGTCTTACGCCTGTGCCAGATAGACAGAAGGAAATTATGCTTTGAATAGAACAGAAATTAGGCTTTAAGATTTTCTTAAATTAATCTTTCCTCACATACAAATTCTAGCTACTAGTATGCATTAGGCTTGTGTGGCCAGGTTTTTTTGGGGGGTGGGGTGGCTACAGGGATGGCTTCTGTGGGAAGCTGCTAGAAGCTTCCCCCATGTCTGACAGAGCCAATGCCACCCGGCTCCAAGATGGACCCACCACTGGCCAAGGCCGAGCCCATCAGTGGTGGTGCTAGCACCTCTGGGATAACATAGTTAAGAAGGGGAAAAAAAACATGCACAACAGCAACAGCAGCCAGAGAGAGGAGTGAGAATATGTGAGAGAAGCAACTCTGCAGACACCAAGGTCAGTGAAGAAGGAGGGGGAGGAGGTGCTCCAGGTACTGGAGCAGAGATTCCCCTGCAGCCCCTGGTGAAGACCCTGGTGAGGCAAGCTGTCCCCCTGCAACCCATGAGCTACATGGTGGAGCAGATATCCACCTGCAGCCCATGGAGGGTCCTACGCTGGATCAAGTGGATGCCCAAAGCCCACATTGCAGTAGGCTCCCGTCAGAACCTGTGGCCCTGTGGAGAGAGAAGCCCACACTGGAGCAGGTTTGCTGGCAGGACTTGTGACCCCGTGGGGGACCCACGCTGGAGCGGCCTGTTCCTGAAGGGCTGCACCCCATGGAAGGGACCCACACTGGAGCAGTTCGTGAAGCCTGTGGGAAGGATTGTGGGAAGGCTGTGGGAAGGACTCACGTTGGAGAAATTAGTGGATGACTGTCTCCTGTCGGAGGGACCCCATGTTGGAGCAGGACACAATGAGGAGCCCTCCCCCTGAGGGGGAAGGAGCAGCAGAGACAAAGTGTGATGAACTGACCACAAACCCCATTCTTGTCCCCCTGCACTGCTCAAGGGGAGGAGGTAGAGAATTCAGGAGTAAAGCTGAGCCTAGGAAGAAGGGAGGGGTGGGGAGAAGGTGTTTTCAGATTTAGTTTTTGTTTCTCATTACCCTACTCTGTTTGGATTGGTAATAAATTAAATTCGTTTTCCCCAAGTGGAGTCCATTTTGCCCATGACAGTAATTGCTGAGTGATCTCCCTGTCCTTATCTCGACCCACACACCTTTCGTTATATTTTCTCTCTCTTGTCCAGCTGAGGAGAGGAGTGATAGAGTGGCTTTGGTGGGCACCTGGCATCTAGCCAGGGTCAACCTACCACATAGTATTACTTATCAGAGTTCTTTAAAGAGAGAATAACTTGTACGTGAGTAAACATTCATATAAGGATATATTTTAAAGATACTGAGATAGCATCTGATATTGTGCATATAATTGCCCATCTGTTTCTATAAATTACATTTAACATAACATTTAATTACTTCCTATAGAAAAGGAAGTCAGTTGGATACATATGCTTTAAAACTTCATTGGGAGATGGGATGGTATGGAAGCAAAAACGGAGAAATGAAAAGTAGTCATGAAACTGATTTCTACTATATTTCTTCTTTTTTGACAGTATTTACAATTGCAGATATAGGTGAGTAACGGGAAGCTAAAAGCCAGAAGGCATTACGTTCAAAAGTAATCAAAACTGGAAAAGATGCCTGATTGAGCTTTGTATTGCCAAATATAAGGAGCAGACTAAGCTTTACAAATGCCAAACATCATCTGATTATTTTTATGCATATAATAAGAGAAATAAAAATAAGACAGAGAAAAGAAAATACAACAGAGAAGACTCCAGGAATTATAGCAAGCAGCACATTTCCAATGAAGTAATCATGCTTTTTATTACTGGCAGTCTGGATGAAAAACTGAGGCAAGACAGCAAAGCTACTACATTAATGTTTTTGCCAATGAAAACAAAACCATGATGGTGGCTACCAATAATTTAGTTGAATCACTTGGCTGATACACAGGTTTCATGGACTGTTACTCTGGCAGTTGCTACTGAGCTCCCATAAGCTAAGACTTTCAAAGCTACCAGAAAGGCATTTGGATGTCCATTTTATATTTAAATTTTAACAGATGTGGGTGACTGAAGACAGGGGCAACTTTTAAAAACTTCACTCTTGCACAAACTCAGAATCGGTCTGTTGAAAGCACACTTGCTTGAACTGAAAGACACTGGAAACATGAAGAAACATCACTGACCTTTGATAAGCCCAGAAAGCACATCATGCATCTGATAGTACCAGAACTGTACTTACAAAGACTGTAGGCCATAAAGAAGTACATTTTAACTGGAAGGGGGACGTTTTGGGTGGTGGTGCGTTTTTTTTTCTTGTCTGACAGATGGCAGCAAGTTCATGGCAACAGTAATCGGATGGATATGCAACAAATAAACCCCAATGCGCTTTTTTTCACCCACATTCAAAGGACAACACAGCCAAAGAGAAGAATCAATTAGTAAAAGAATAGCTCAGTTCTGCCTGTGGAATACCAGGGATATAAAACATGGGACAGACAGCAGAACCTCCATTCTGTGCCAAACATGGTCCAGGCATATTGAAAAGAGCACCCAGGAAAGATGAGTCCAAAAAAAAAGAATCTCGATTCAAACATTAGAGTATCTTCAGCTGTTCTGGAAATTGCTGTAGGGGGCTATTCGGAGAAATAAAAGAGCCATAGAGGGATACTCAAAGGCAAAAGACCACAATCCAGTGAAGAGTTCCAGTGCCCTGTGCGCTGCCCTTGGCCCCTCACATGTGGCATCCCGCGCCTGCAGGGGACTCTCAAACTCAGCCTGGGGCAGGCTACGCACACACGACGCTGCTCTACAGAGAGGGCAACAGCGCTGAGAGAATGAAAAGAGCAATGCTACAACAATTATCAGGCTGCCCACATTTAGACTTACTCAGTATTTCTCCTAGGCCCCACAGAACTCAAAGTATACTCATTTTTTTTGTTATTGTTGAAACCAGCTTTAAAGTCTCACTGAATAAAATCAGACCATGACCAGTAACTTAGCAGAAGAAAGCAAGCTTAAGAAATTTCCTTTTGATAACTACTGATGATGACAGAATCAACCATATCTTAGAGTGCAAGTTAAAAAAAAGAAAGAAAGAAAAGTTACGTTTGATCCTTCTACCTTAATCCTGCTTTTCCTGACAAAGCAACTTGATATTGTAATAAAAGTAGTGTTTATGAGGAATCTTCTTAGGAATTTCGTTAGTGTTTTTAAGAAGACTTTTTGTTTCATAAAGAGACATTTGTCCTGAGGCCTGAATCTAGTTTTTTGGTAACAGCAATGATTAGTGTAACTAATCTTTGAACCACTTTACTAAAAAAGAAATTAAATAAGATCACTCCTGAAAGGGAAAGCATCAAGGATTAAGGCTTCAGATCCAATTCCCACTGATTGATGTCATGACTCTGGGCACGTGACTGAGATTATCTCTACCCAACTCAATAAACAAATTCCCAGTATAGATCTGGTCTCATACTGCTTATGCATCTTATAACTCTATCACGGAAAACAAGTAGAGCGGTCCAAGGAACTGAGTCCAGGTACATTTCTTTAGGGAACTCTTCAGTTTCACATATATGAAGCTCAAGCCTCTTTTTCCTTTCTCTGTCCTATTCTATTTCTTTCTATGGGAAAGATCCCTTCCAACCTAGACAATTCTATGATTCTTGGCCCAAACTGAATAAGAGACGGATAGATGTTCCCATTGCTCCTGGGCTGCTGGTGAGGGTATTCTCTCTTAAGATGGCTGAGAAACAAAGGCTTCAGTCTCAGTCTGCGCAAGAGGGCAACAAATGGGTGCTCTTTTCTTGTGTGCGCAAACCAAGTCACTTACTATGTGAAAAATGGGCAGCACTACAGCTACCACCACTCCTTCTCCAGACACATCGTGACAGAAAGGACCGAGCCTCTCCTCAGTACCAAAAGAGTGACCTCAGCGTCTGACTCCAGCACAGGTTGCAGGTGTGGATCCTGACCCCACAGAGGTGTCTAACATGGGCAGTGGGTGGGCACCTAAACCCAGCCAGGAAGGGGAACAAGATACCTTCCCACCCTCAGCACAGCCCCAGGAGTACTTTAGCCTGCCCTGCCCACCGTGTTCACTGCAGAGAAACCAAGCAACTAGCCTATGTTAGGACCTAAGGTAAGTCCATGGAATTAATTTAAACAGCTTTCACTATATTGACTATTTCTTAGCTTACCAAGTAACTAAAGCGGCACAAGTATGTAGTCTTCAGGCCTGACTAGCAGCTAAGGTAAGCTGGATGAGTAAGTACAGAAGAGCAAACTAAGGGAAAATGATTTAGCCTAGACTTATCAATGTCATACCAATAAAGCTTTAGGGGAATTTTATAAATACTTAAATTTTGAACAGAATTTTTTTTGTGGTGATTGATGAACTTCAGGAAACAAACAGAGATGTTTTTAAAGGACTACTAAAATGAAGTTAGAAACAACCACTTAAAAGCTCACATCAGCAAGAATTAACCCCCTACAAAATCAAAATAACACAATTTTTTATACATTCAGCAACTACAAAGCATGTACAACTCAATAAAATAATGAAAAGAAAAATGGAAAAGGAAAATTATTTTATGTTTTTGTAAGCTAAGTGAGTGAAAAAGTAAAGAAGAACATGTTTCAGAAGTAGGAAAAACCTGCAAACTACCACTTTGTCTTAGCCAAAAGTTCTCTCCCTGTGGGTAGTCTTAAAAATACTATGGTTGCCCAATCGTAATGCATTCTTGCCTTTATCATTTCTCTTGCTAGTGTGGGCTTAGTTTTGCTTTAAAAATCAACATTTATACAACTTATGAATAAAAGGTTGTCTTACTGACATTATGCAGGGTCCTCAATTTATGTTGACTCCTTTATAGTAAACTCTGAGCCAAAGCTTGACTATAGTAGACTTTCTAAATATATTAAACTACAGACTATGTTACAACTTTTATATTACTGGGTTAAGTGTACTTTTAAGGGTTTTTATAAAGTGAACTTTAAGTGTGCGTGCTTGCTGCTACGGCACATAAGCTAAAAGTTTTTTTTTTTTCCCACCCACACCACTCAAATGGATCAACTGATTTCTCTCTCAGGTGAGCAAGCTATGGGTGACTGGAATAAACAGAAAGGCAGGGTATTTCTCCACCAACGAAACGTCCGTTCTGATGGTCAGCAATACTGGTTGCTGGCAGAACAAAGACATCTCTGTCTGTGTGTGACAGTTTGTCCATCCCTGTTGTCTCTAAAGACCTCTCCCTTCCACGGGGCGTCATCCTAATGCCTCTAAAGAATGGCCAGAACCAACGAGATCCCTGGTCGGCAAGATCCATCAGCAGATGTTCTCTGTTTGTTTTCGCTTCTGGAGATTATACCATCTCAGAAAAGGAGTTCTGTATTTCTTTGTACCCAGCAGGGTCCTGGGTCTTGCCACCTCCACTCATTATTCAAGTTACTTTTTCTTTTCTTCTGCTCTCCTTCCTTTTCCTCACAAATTAGCAGTCTAGCATTGATAATAATAGTAGGAAGTGGCAGAATGAATGACCTTTCCCATTTAATTCAATGACATAAATATGAAACATTTATCATTTACTCAGCTTGTAGGTCTGCTAAAGACAAATTCACCTGTGACACATGCATCAAGATAAATTCATATCTCTTTCTCATATACTTCCATTAGCATGAGATTTATCATCCATTCTCCTAAAGTCTTGAGTACCACCCATGCAGCGTAGGAGAAGATGACTCTATTCAATTCAACAGGATTCTATTTTAAAAACTCACAGCACACACATTCAGAGTTATGACTCCATTCAGGCATATTTGCTTAAGCTGCTCTCTCCTTTTTTGCAACACAGCTGAAAATGGACATGTAATCCATTGCTTATACATACCCTTTATTCAACATATTGTTTAAGACTTTGCATGTGCCTAAGTTACATCTGCTAATCTTTTCCCCAAGACGACCAGTTTTCCACCTCAAGCTGTAGAGGTATATTAGTTTTTCTTTGAAAGTCCCCAACTCTGATATATTGAGTGTTATCACGGATGCACTGCAGTACACCTGCAGTACCTGACACATCTCTGCTTTAAATACGAATTTGATGTTAAATATGACATCTTTACACATCACTGAGACATACTTATTTTTCTTCCTGTTAGATAAACACACATACATTTCCTGTATATCTATACATATATTGAATAAATATTTCAAACTGGCATGCTTTCTTCAACTTTATGAATCCCTGAAAAACTGTTATTCATTTCAACCTTTTAGATTTCAGAGCAGTATAAAAAGACGTTCATCTAGGGGAAAGACATCTCTGTGAAATTAAATTCCCAAAATTCAAAATCAGTCCCATCTGTGATGTATTTTCTTTCCTTTCTCTTCCCTCCATCTCTTCTCCCTATTCCTTCATCCCCACATCTTGTGGTGTTCTGTTACTACCTCAGAGACCAGTTCTTATTCTCCTAACTGCACTTATTTAACTCAATAAGCCTTACTGTCATTCCATTCACTTAGTGTCAATGGATTTTCTTTCACTAAAGATGCATTTCCCAAGATGTGTTGGGGAACCTCTATGCCTCTCTTTCCCTTGTTTTTCTCCAACAGAAGTGATATTCCTGTGCGTTTTTAACCACAGTTACCTATGGGAATAAAGATGATAGTCCAGGGAACTGTAGCTGGATTTGTTTAGCTAGACATTGCCTCGTCACCAAGCAGATCACTGACTAACTGCAACCAAGAAGATTCATGAAGCCTCAATGACATACAAAAGAACCAGAAAGAGTGAGTGCGTCCAGAAATATTTCATGTCATTCATCCCAGTGGCCAGTGCGGCCCAAACTATGACAACTAGTAGCTACTTAGTAGGCAATTCTTGCTGCTTATATAGCCTAGTTAATAGCTATATAAGCAATATTCCTCATAGCAGCAGCAGAAGGCAAGCTAATACAACAAATATCAACTAAGCAGTGGCTCTATCTACCTTTTCTTACTACCAAGACATTTCAAGGAAGTAATATAAGCAGGATCTGCGTAGTTAAAAGATATGAACAGTGACAAAAAGAGGGTATGAAAGCAAACTGCGCTCTCATACTCCATTAGTGCCTGTCAGCTCTTAAAAAGCAGAGGCTCAGTCATATTATGAAGTTAAATAGTCCTTATAAGGATGAATTTTATTAACTCTATTTTACAGATTTCCTGTTTACAATTATATCCATCTTATTACATATGCAAGCCTGAAGAAAGAGCCTCTTTTTTGTTTGTTTTTTTCTTGATGTATTGTGCAGATCCATAAGTAAATGCTCTAATTTAACAAATCTGGTTATGGCAGGGTGTGCGTGTGCATACGCACGTGTGTGTGGCAGGAGAGAACGGTGCAAGCATCTACCTTTCAACTCTGCTTTAGACCTGGCCTGCTTCAGAAGCAGCACACCCCATCACACAGCGTGTCTGTCAGGATAAGCGATAACAGCCCCTGCAAAGGAGTCTTTTATCCTCCAGATCCTCTGTCAGCACGCCACCAAAAGAGACTAGGGCCCTACAGCTGGTCCAGGCAAACCACAGGCTACCTAATGAGGAGAGCTTGCCTGTGCTGTTGCACAACAGATGAAGGCGCTGAAAAAAATATAGAGGGGTGGAAAAGAAGGAGGGGGAGAAAGAAACAAAAAAAAGTAAAAAAAAAAAAGTTTTGGCAATATTTTAACCAACCCTACACTTAGCACAAAGAAGTATACACCAGATGTGCTTGGGGACAGAAAGAACATAGGTGTTCTGTGTACTCTAGGCCCCTAATTTAGGACCCGATATTCTGTATCAAGTTGGCAGAGATACTGATTCTTCCAGAGGATTTAGAGCACCTAAGTGAAGTTTGCTAAATGCTAACAAAAAGCAGTGAATTCCCCATGTAGGGGCACCTGCCTGCCTCCATCATCTTGATAGGCAGCCTAGGCGCTGAGGAACCTGGTGGGAATTCCTCCCAGGCACTTGCATGAATGGGGAAGCATGGCAGCAAATAAAGAAAGAGGTACAGAAAATGACACAGATCTCCAATAACAAGCACTACAAAAATCTAATTTAAAATTATGCTAGCTGGCTAGTGAAAGAGCTTGTATTACTTCTGTATTCATAGGAAAACTGTGAAGGAGACACAACAAGGAAACAACCATATAATCTTTTGCAAATATAAGTACTCTTGTTAGAAGAACTTCATACACACATATCTTCCCTAAGTGATCATTAAATGCCTATGGAATGTGCTTTCCCTTTCCAAGGCCAGCTTCCTTGTGGTAGCACTATTCACGGTGTGGCGTATCCAGTAAAAGCACTGTGGTGTAAAACATTCTTCTTCATGAAATTAGTAAGCTAATAATGTCAAAGCAAATATTTATCTTCTTACATTGTAGGAACATTAACTGAAATATGGGATTTTCTAACCCATTTTTAATCAAAAATGAGATGGTGTAACATTTCTGAAACATTAATGTGCAGGCAAAGCGTGGGATGAAAATCTAGGCAGAGCAATGTAACAAAAAGTAGTGCCAATCAGAAACATTCATGTAAATTTGTAAAACTACTTTTCAGCTCACCATCAGCTCCTGCTGAGGCAATTATTGATCAATATTCTGTCAAGGATAACATAATTCTAGAGATTTATTTTCTTTGTCCCTCACCTTAACCTAAGACCTGCTGAATTTCAATTGAAGTAAATAAATCATCTTTACTTTTTGACCTTTTAAAAAATATTCACTAAGCACATTTTATCTCTATCAAATTTGATGTTCTAAAGGGATTCAGGTGGCCGCGTTGGCATACTGACCTTATACATATTCTAGGATGGCTATGATGTAGTGCACAATACTTTTAGTAGAACTGCACAGTTACTCACCATCGCACACTGAACATTTGGGTCTAGGCTGAACCTTATGCAAGAGGCAGCACAAACCTGCACCACCCTAGGAAGGATCTGCACAATTAGGAAGACTGAATTGGCAGGGACCACAACATTCATCAAGACGGGTTCCTCACAAATGCAAGTTGACACTTAAATGCAAATGCTCCTGGAAGATTACCCATCCTTTGTCTCAGCAAGCACGCTTCAGCACTCTCCTCTCAACAAATATCACACCTTCAACATAAATGGTGTAAAGCTCTAAGCTACAAGGCTCCACTAAAGAAGATCAGAGACAAGCCGGTGCCAGTCTCAGGTCTCTGCATGAGCACAAGCCTTCTCCTCCACCTTCCTGCTGGATTACATGGGTGAGAAATTGACGCAATTCACTGTGAAAGCATTTAACACTGAAAGAATGTGGCCAACTCAGTGGCCATCACTGCACTGGAGTAAGAATGGTGCCACCATGGCTCGGCCTCCTGGATGCCACCATTCACAGCTTACATGGAGGATATTGAGTATGCGCTCCTCAGGATCCCTCAGGGAGAGATCTATAAGATCCACACAGGGACTCATCTATAAGAGCAGACAAAATCTTGTCCTAAATTATGCAGGTGGGCCTAGGGTGCAGAGATTAGTTCCCCTGAAATCTAGAGAGGTTAAAATACAAGGTTTGCAACTCCCATAGATTCCAGTTATGACAGACATGCCTTCTAAACTGCCTCAGAGTGCTGTTCTAAAGTTCTGTTCTGCCTCTTCTGGCACTTGCTGGTATCACCGGTTTCCACTTTTACAGAGATTTAAAATATCTCAGACAATTGGCCTTCCAGTACCTGAAGGGGGCCTACAAGAAAGCTGGGGGAGGGGCTGTTTGCAAGGGCATGTTGCGACAGGACAAGGGGCAATGGTTTTAAACTAGAGCAGGGTAGGTTTAGATTAGACATTAGGAAGAAGTTCTTTACAATGAGGGTGGTGAGACACTGGAACATGTTGCCCAGAGAGGTGGTGGAGGCCCCACCCCTGGAGACATTCAAGGCCAGGCTTGATGAGGCTCTGAGCAGCCTGATCTAGTTAAAGATGTCCCTGCTTACTGCAGGGGGGTTGGACTAGATGACCTTTAAAGGTCCCTTCCAACCCAACACATTCTGTCATTCTGTGAATTAAAAACTTTTTTTTTTTTAAAGTTTAGCACTGACCGTGATGCTATTCTGCATTTCTCTATTACCTAACCAGTCCAGCTGGGAGGGCAAATAAATGCCCCCACCTCCTCAAGCCATTTTTATTGAATGTGTCCATACTTATGCCAAACATCAGAGCAGCTAGGACCTTCAGTGCAGTCATTCTCCAGAGATCTCAAACTGAAAGGTAACAGGGAACTTACTATCAATCTAGGTTTTCTAATTAATATAAAAACATACTAGCAGTGTCAAAAGACAGCTATTTTTAAATGGTATAATCATAAAATGAAATGTCAAATATTAACTGTTCAATCCATTCATCACTGTAGCTTTGTATAACTGTCTTGTCTTAAATTAGTAAGGAAACTGTCTGGAATAGATGCTGCAGTTTTAAGACTAATAGTCTTCGCCTTCCAAAAAAAGTCAGGGCTTGTGCTCACCCAGAAATCCAATTAGTCACCACAAATACCGCAGACCTTCTAATTTGCTCAAATTTTGAAAAGCAAACAAAAAACAGCAACAAAAGAGAAACCTACATGAACACAAAGACGTGGGTTTACATCCCCTAAACCAGTCTGAGCTGCCCACTATGGAGATCTGAGCAGACAGAAGCAAGTGCTAAAGGATGTACACATGCAACTCATTACAATAGCTAAAATGCCAAGAGGTGGTTCTTGAGAATACATTCTTGGGTTTGGCACGGCCAACAAGCCTTGTTGTTCATTGCAAACATGTTTCTCCGGCTGAGTTTAGATTAGCTCCTAACGGCATTATGATGGCACCGTGCCACTTCTAAATTCTTCTTTGTTACAAATTGGTCCAGTTCTCAGCAAAAGTGACAGCAGGCAAAGCACCACTACCGCACCTGAGGAGCTTTGGAGAGGTCACACCTTTTTTAATCCTGTGGAATTAGAGAGAGACTGAGGAGCTACCATAAAACGCTTACAACGTGGAAACACCCCCTTGCGCACCAGTCTTCCTTGTGGCTGCTCTTGGTTGATGGGGACCTGAATAGTTGGCCTTCCAGTGAAGGCACTCAGCATGGTCTGAGAGACTCAGATGTTGTGCACTCAGACAGGGCCTTTCTTACTCACCTGTTAGAAGGGCCAAGTAATAACTGCTGGAAGTTCAAAGCCTCCTTACAGGCACTGCACTCTGAACAAGCATGTGAATAGTCCCAGCTTCATCACTGCTTCATTCCTGGTTTTACACCTGCGTTAATGAACTGAAACCATGAAAGATCCAGCATCCCCCATCGGTGTAATGCAGAGGAGGGTTACACTCATAACTTCTATTATTGTCAGTGATAGTTACGTATATGTGCTGGGCAGAGAGGAACAGCTGTCCTCTAATAAGGCACCAGTCATGACAAATACAATACTGACACGGGACCCACATAATTGTCTTCAGAAGCACACTGCAAAGCAAAGAAATGCCAGGAACCAGGAAAAACCCACAACGTTCTCTCCCCAATTTTTTTTTTATTTCAATTCGCAAGAACAGCACATTTCTGCAGTAAATAGAGCTTAGTAAACCAGATGCCTTTTGTTATTGTCCTTATGCCTATCTGTGACATTATACAACAGATACCACTTTATCGGTGTCCATAAATAACTCTTATTATGCATCTGAAAAAGCACAGTTTAGCACGACGCAGAACAGACACCATCTCTTCCAGCGGTTGAGGCCAAAAACTTTCTTCTGTACCTACCATTACGATCCTACCCCGGGTGACTGCTTTCATTTTAAAAAATAAAGAACAAAAAAAAAAACCAACCCAAACCCAAAATATTGTACCAGACAGCAGCTCCTCTAAATATTTTGTGAGGTTGCCAGCACCAGAAAGAGGCATTACTAGGTATATTGCTGAATGCTGCATCCAGCTTATTGTGGTATTCCCTCTGCAAGGACCAAATTTACTGCCAGCTCCACACTCAGGAAAGCCAGTCTGATAAAATCCAAGACAATGAACTCTGTTTTCAGGATATGCTGAAGCCCATGCCTTATGTTAACACTACCAGTGCCATCATCTGGCTTGTCACCAGCTGCTGCCTGTGACTGCTGCTACTGTCAAAGCAAATAAAAGCTAACTGGCCCCAAGGGGACAGATGGGTGTGGCCAAGAACTTACAAATAAATAAAAAAGGGTTAATCAACTAGTGGCAAAAATAACAACCATATTTTCCATTCTTTTTTTTTTTTTCAGAGAAGCCTCTTATTCTTTTGCATTCCTTTAGCATAGAAAACAAATGTTTTCATTTGTTTTACTGTCATTTGCTCTGCCAATTTGAACAGTGATGTAATGACACATGACTGCCTGATATTCAGTGGTACTCACAGCACCTTTGTCACTGGTGGCTCAAGTGCACAATGAACAGTATCTTGAGTTTAATGTATTTTTTGCTTTGTGAAGGCAGCAATGACACACAACGGGCCTTTTTCTCCTTTTGTTTCTGTGCTCTGTAATAGAACAGCCTGCCACAGAGACTGTGACCAGAGCATAATGAAAAATGCCAGGCCATTGTTGGCCATGGCAAAAATTTGCAAACTTCACATTTTGTTTAATTATTGAAGAATGGCTTTTCAAAGATCCATGCATTGTTCTAAAGAGACATCGTAGCATCTATCTTCCTTTCCTCACAAAAGCTTTTTATCTTCAAACGAGAAGAATATACTTGTTGAGGGACAATTAGTAGTCCATCTACGAAGGAGTTTAAAGGAATTTTTAATTAGTAAATTGACCCATGGTGTGAGTCATCTGGAAAGGGATTACATCGTTTTCTAAGACAGTTAAGCTTTCTTACAGAAATATTAGTCAGTGCCTTAGATTCAAGACCCTCTATTTCTTAGTACTATCTTGTTCATGTAGACCAATTTCATTCCCTACTCGAGGATCACTCAGAGACAGTACATCTTATTCAAGGTGAACAGGGGCAGCCCTCTGACCCTTGTTCTAGGCCTCTAGCACGACTTCCATTCATCCAAGAGAAATGTTATGCTTCGCTTGTGTTTACCCTGCCTAAATTCTATAAAATAAGGATTCTATAAAATCACCTTTAGTATAAAGATAATACCAAAGATGAGCAGGCTTAACTATATAATGAAGTAAATAAAGTTGCATGCAGAATAGAGGCTGGGGTTTCGTTGCCAACTGGGCAGCTACTCAAAGACCCCTACATAGTCAACGGAAAGAGGCAGCCACCTCCAGAAGGTGGTTCTGGGTCTACTCATTACATGCTTGAATGGGATAGCATGAATCTCTTTCCCGTCATCTCCAAATGGTCCTGCATTTTTTCCTTCTGAAAGGTGACATGACGTATAAACATGACAGGCATCACAATTTCGACATGCCTCTCAAAAATTATAGAATTAACCTCATACGCTGCCTTCTGTGCAAAACTCTACTAATGAGAATTCCTTCACAAGAAAAGAAGGGTGAGGAAACCAAACCTTAATCTGTTATGGTATGAATATAGGATATGACAGACTTTTTCTATTCCCATTCAAGTAACTGGTAACTTGCCACTAGAGATACAGCCTAACATCCCAACTGAGAAAAAAATCAGAAAGAAAACCCCAAGCCCCAACGTTAGAAAGCTACTACTTCAAACAGGATAGGAAAATCTGAGATTCATTTATGTCATATAAGTGGTACTTTTACTGATTTTAGCAATCAGTACAATAATGAGCATTTCTTATATACATTACATCATTATGTAGGCAGCAGAGAAGCAAGTTTGTGTATAAAAGGTAAATCTGAACCTCAAATGAAAGACATTTCAAGGTATCCGGATATATGTAAACATTTAAGTAGGAATCAGCAGAGCCCTAAACTTATAAACATTTCTCATAAGTTATGTATGAATTAAAATCAAGTTTTTTATTAAAAATGCATAAGTATGATCTGTGGTGAATAGAACTATTAGCTATGCATGTTTACTTTTTAGTGAACACAGAAATCGGTAATTTTTCTTCTAAATGTCATTTCTATCAGAGGGTTATAGAATGATAAAATGCTGAAAAAATTCTCAGATGCATCCAGCTGCTACATATACATCTAGGGAGAGGGGATAAAATAACAAACTGTCAAATGTTTATTTGCCACAGGGGCAAGAAAATGTCACTTCACCTATTGTGACCATTCTACTTTACCAGTCACATAGCATTCAACAGCCCTTCTCTTTCACTCACCATAATAAAAAAATAAGGATTAATCTGGATGACAATAAACTATGTGATGCTTTAAAATTACTGTGTTTTCAGCATACTCTTTATGGTCAGACATTAATTACAGTGGTCCATGTCATTCTCGCTCCTGTTGGAAGCCACGGAAAATCACCTAAAAACCAAAGAATTGGTTTTATCCATTTGATTTTAGCATATTTTTTTAGGGGATCTTAAAGGACGTCTGGACAAAAGCTGACATTGCTCCGGTGAAACCAGGCTCCTGCAGTCAATGAAAAGACAAACACCTTTCCAAAACAGCATGTCTCAATCATTAAAATCAAGAAGGCGTCAGTAAAATGACTAGTGAAAATGCAAGAGGGAGGAAAATGTAAATAACAAGTACTGTAAGCGGCAAAACTGCATACAATGGGTCTGTGATCTCTTCTCTTTCTGCCCCTCCCAAAAAGCCTACTTAAACTGAAGGACCACTTTATTTAAGACACAACTCTAAAGGGCAGTTTAGGGCAAGAAACAACCTTAGGCCGCCTAAAGGAGTCCCTCTTCTGGCCACAGAGGAGCCTACAGAGATTATTCCAATTTTGTCAGACCATTAATACCCATGCCCCAACCAAATATGAAAATATTCACTATTGTGGTTCTCCACTAAATGTCACTTAAATTCAGAATCATAAGTAAATCTCATAGAAATTCAAGATTTCTGACACATCTTTTCTCATTGGGCATAGCTGTCTCTTTTGGCATTGTACATCCAGGACAATCTCTTGAGTGGAAGCAGTGTGGAGTGTATGGGGATACCTAGGTAGTTCACTGGGCACTGACACCAACCTCCAGAGCAGGCACTGGCTGAACCTCACCAGGCCTTAAGCCCAGGGAAGTTTCTCAAAACTTCATGCTAACTGAAACTAGATGTTGAGACCCATGTGATTAGATGCACCAGGACATTGAGAAGACCTCCAATGGATTTAGATTCTTTGCTGGAACGAGTTACCAAGTACTTGTTTACAAACCTCGTCTGCTGCACTTGCATTGTATACATTCCCACAGCTCAGTCTGGGACAGTAAAATCACTACCAACTTTAAAACATTATGTTTCTGCTTTGAACCGTTCTGCAATGGAGCCTGTTCCTTTCTGTTGACTACAGAATGAGAGATTTCCCTCCACTGACTACAGAGTTTTTAGTGTCTTTTAGAAATGCTACTTAGTGCTTTTTGTAAAGAAACAGAAAAAGAAAAAGAAAAAAAAACAAAACCCACCCTGCTGCTCATCATTCAAGGTGCTAGCTCATATCTCTGTCAATACAGAATTAATTCCTACTGCCAAAGATTTGCCTCATGGCTGTACAAGAAGAATAACTTTGCTAGATATTCTAGGTCCCTATATTCAGGTAGTTTATTCAACTCCTCTTCTCTCAATCTATCTAAACCTTTCCCTCCTACCCATCATCACTGTGTCTGAATGTTGAGTCTGCTCATTGAACGCTAAAGAAGTTCAGCTTCAAAAAGCATTAAACTTGCTATTCAGCTGGTCTGAAATCTTCTACCCCTGTAACTTGAAACAACATACTCTGCTTTTCTTGAAGTGCATGATTGGTTATTCACAATTATTATTCATTCACACTTCTATGACAAATAATACTGTACCATTCATAGTGCACGTCAAGTCACTAAAATTAAATGACATAATGGGTCATTACCTCTAACATCCATTCTTTGTATGCATCACTATTTTTGACCTCAAGTTATCAGAAAAAAAAAAAACAGTTTGGTTATGAATCTTCAGCATTTTACTTCAAAAACAGAATAGAAAGAGTGTTTACTTTTCTATCAAGGTCTTACTTAAACCTAAAAAGGTTGCTACATATTTCTTTCATAGCAACAAAAGATGTTAGCTCTCTGAATTCATGATCAAGTCCTTGTTTTATATATTCCCAGCAACACCTCAAAATCTATTCCTTAGTATTATACAATAGCTTTCAAACAAAGATCTGCTGAAAGTCTGCCATTCACAGGACTGTTTCCTTTGCATTGCTAGTAGGATCACGATGGGTTTTGGATACAATGAAACTAAGACATTCACTTTCCTACCAAAATTGAAACAAAGCAAGAAGGAGAACTTTAAGGAAGGCACAGACACAAGCTGTTGACATAGTCACAATTTCAAAAGCAGTACTTAAACATAAGTACTGTCCAAAACACAGAAACCAATTCTTTCTACTCTCTTCCTAGACTGATAAACCGACTGATCCACAGCCTGAGAGCAGTAACAACATCACTTTCCATTCCACATGGAAAGCCCGCTTCTTTAATTCCCCTTTAGCTAGCAGAAAATGTAGGAACATGTACATGTCATCAGAATTTTCCATTGCAGACACTTTCTCCTAAAGCTGCTATTGAAAACCATTGGCAACAGCGCCAATGAAACACAATTAAAATACACACGCAAAAAGAAAAAACAACCCTCCCCCGCAAAAAAAAAATAATTGGGGGTTTAAAAGAACCTAAAAATGTCACTACCACTTCCTATAGCAAAAATGAAAAAAATAAACGTTATGCACACTAATTATGTAACTTGGTGTGCTATTGGAAAGTACCCTGATGGTACTTTCATGGTGTAAGAGTCTATATTAACAAAAATATGTTCTTTATTACATAAAGCTGCTGAGTAGCTAATCCGAGGGAGTATCTGGTGTGAATGCCTCCCCTTTGCTCTGGGGGACTGCAGCTCTAAAATCTGGCAAACCTCACTCCCTGAAGGTCCAGAGACAATTCAACCCACAACCTGTTAAAACATGAGGTTTTCCCCAAGCAAAGATATTCATGTGCTAAAAACCTTGTAGGTAGATTTGTGATGTAGACTATAACTTGCCATGATCACCATTCCTGAAGTGTTTGAAGGAGCATAAGAATGTTTGCTGTTCATGCTTAAAAATGGCAAACCAAAACTTCACAGGACTGATCACTAAGGCAGACTTTTTCACTAAGAACCAAGCTCTGTTACATGTACTGATGTTTTATAATGCACGAGAGACTTGGAAGAGAAGAGGACACTCTTCAGTCTTATATCATGCGTGCAATATAGACATCAGAAGAAGTCACAGAAGACATAACGGTAGGTACTACTTCCCAGTTTGTATGTAATTCATCTCCTGTGTTTGAGTGGTTCCACCACTTTACGGGCCTTCATGTGCAACAAGGTAACTCAATATGTGTTTATGGACATCGGTATCACAGGTAAGTATAGAAATTACCTCAGCTGATAGCGTTTTTTAATGAGATATTTGAATTTTCTCTTAATTCACATTATTCATTTGTGGAAAAACACAAAACAAGGACATTTCCGTACAAGCTTTTTGTTAGCATTTTGACCATTTTTTCCATTAGCTCAAAGCAAAGATAAAGACTGGGCCTATGTTAGCAAAAGCAACCAGCTCTGTGTGCCTTTGTTGTTCTGCTTGGCCGCAACAACACACTTGGACAGCGGCTTCAGCCAGAATCGTAACTGGAAGAGGTCACAGAGAGATACAACCAAGTTGTGGGTCATGGGGCTTACGCCCCAAACAGTGAGGCGTTAGTGAGGAAAAGGGAAGACTGCAAATGTCATACATTGATGTCTGTGAAAGACACTGATTTTCAGAAACTGCGGAGCCTTTACCCGCTGTAGCACACGCTTCTTTAGAGCATCAGACTGAATACCACAGAATTGCTAGCTGAGCCTTGATATATATGCAGCCTGTTTACAAATTTTACACAGTTTTTAATACTTACCTAAAATATCTGAACTGTATTACAATCTACTTTAAAAAAAAAAGAGAGAGAGAAGAGAACAGGCAAAATGTACAAAAAGAATCATATAAATAAATTCGGATGGAAACTGAGAGAAGGCAGGACAAAAGCTGCATTATCTGTCATCTAAGTAGCCTTGGGACTATGGCGATCTTTGCCTGATGGATAGAAACAATAAGGCAATGATTTCTGGAGACTCCAAGCTTCCTTACGAAATGTTGTCCGTTCTCATCACCGCACTTGGGAAGAGAGATTCTAAGCTGCAAACATGTATTACTTTTTACTGTTTTGCCACCGCTCCGAGTCTTCCCAAGTAGCAATAGAGGACACATAAAAAGTTTCAAACTGGTTTCCATGGGGCTCCTGAAGCCTTCCCAAAAGCGCAGAACCAACAATAATCTTGGCAGTTTCACCTTTGCAGCTCTTGCTATTAAAAAGTCCAAGCAACAAGATATTAGTGTTACTGATGTAAGCTATTAATAGAAAAGGAGACACCCAAAAATAAAGAGGTTTAAAGGACAAAATGCAATAGCAGAGAATTCTTTCAATGCAGCCGGGATGGTTGACATTCAACAAAAAACACCAGAGCCCCTAATGCCCGGGGTTCTCTTCAGAAGGACAAAGGGCAAGAAAGACCAAAATTATTATCTGAAAAAAATGAAAAGATATTTTGAGATCATTAGCTTGGCATACAGAAGGCAATGCCTTGTTCCTAACATCAGCAAAATTAGCTTTTACTTGCTGTTAATTCTTCTCATTGGCTACAAATGCAGAGGAAAATGAGCTGTCAAAGGTTGTTTTCCATAGTACAAATGAGAGCACAAACAGGAAGGTATATGTATGTTAATAAGCAGGGGAGCAATGATCAGTATGCCCTTGAGATCAGAAACATTCCTTGAGCTTTCTGATAATCTGATGGTACAGTATGTTGCCTTAGCTCTAAGCATTTGAAACGCGTTTATGAAAATGATTCTGCTTGCGCAGGGTCTCTCAAGTTGATGTAGCTCTACTCCTGCACCAGTATTTGAAACAACCACCTTTTTTTTGCCTATTCGCAGACACTTACATCATCTATATACGTACAACATGCAACAACTTCTCTATTGAACTGCAGTGTTCTTCAATATTATTTATTGTACAGTGCCTGCAAAGACCAATTATATCACCACACCTTAGCTCTGCAGAGCTGGAAGAAAATATTTTCATTAAAAAAAAAATGGAAGAAAGCCTTCTTTTCACTTTTTTCCTCAACTTTTTTCCTCAAAGAAAAGTATATTTTATACTTCAAACATGACCATTTTACAACTGAAACCCAGGTATCAGGAATAAAAGTTCTTCATGTGAAAAGCTTTATGCAATTTTTTTAAAGTATGGTTACCATTGTAGAAATGCTTCCCATGCCCATCTCCTCGTGCCAGATAACTTCTTCATCCTTTGTTTTTCATTTACATCTGCATTAACGTGGCTGCTAATTTGGGGATGAATCTCGACATCATTTGCTCCCTTAAGTAGCCTTTACCTAAAATGTAGTGACAACTGATCAATCACCCATAGGCCTACTCAGGAGAGTTAAATCTCCTTGACTGAAAACTCATGACCTGTTCCCATCTGATGGTATATGGCACAGGAAGAAATATGACAAGTCATTTTAATAAAGTGCGAAGAGATCATTTTTTCCATTCCCAACTACTTATTCTCATGTAAACAATTATTCCTGCTTTGAACGTATCTAAATGTCATTACATAGGCTAAGTGTGATTCAGAGATTTGTGTTACTGCTAGCCTGTCCCTTTCTTGCTCAGTAAAAATATCCAAGTTTGCTTTCAGTATATGAAAATATGTTAAAAGTTCACTTAAGCTACTCCAGAATACAATATTTACTTTTTGAAATATATATATTTGACGCTGACGTTTACAACCACTTTGAAGTAGCTTACAGTAATGCTACAATTCTACACCAGCTTACCTGCTCATCCAACTGCTGATACATTCCTATGGGGCATTTCTGTTGATGTTTTTGCTATGAGTTTTGTATGTATTTTTGTCACCATGAGTTGGCAAATATGTTTCTTTTCACAGACTTTCAGAACAATAATAATTTAAGCACATTCCATAGTCGTCATAGTTTGTTGAATGCATTAAAAAAAAAATAAATCAACTTTTATCAGTAAAAGGTACAATTCAAACCATTTTCGTCCCCCTTGCTGAAACTTAAACAGGTCTGAGGAACTTCAGTGATTAATTTTATGTTTCCAAATTGCTGGAAAAGGTTACATTCCTACCATTCCACTCAAGATTCACTACTCCTATTCAAGACTCTTTTTTTAGACAGTGTGCATGAATAAATCACATCTGATAAAACACATCCAGCTACAAAGAATCAGATAACTTACGTGGAGAACAGCATATACAAATAAAATATTTTCCAGCATACAAAAGAATTAAGGGTTGATTACACCCGATAGAAAGACCACAGGCATTTTGAATTTCTGATCTGCTAACACATCTTCCTTTTTCTGTGTACTGTTTTACTGATTTTGGTCCCTGAAATCTACTGGGGTTTTTGTCTGCTGTAGTTCTCCTAGTACCTGTCTGCAGGAGAGGAACTGGCGACAATGATGGTTGCTATTGATACTGACTAACACTTTCTCAGCAAAACTATTCAGTAAGACATCGAGGGATGGAGTAATATGAATTATTTCCTGCCTGCTGTAAGGTTAACTGCTTAACAAAGGTGCTTCCAGCACCTGTTCTGCCAGCACCCAAACACTTGATCTAATGAAAATAAGAAATGGGGCATATTCCATTGATGGATCTTTATCTGTGTGTCACTGCATCCAAATCCATAGGAAGTCTATACATCATGTACCCGATTTGATAACAATAAAATAATCCATGTATATATTACAGAAAGGGACATTTTCTTTAGTTTCTTAACTTTAAACCCAGTCACTTTTAAGGTGCTACAATACAATTATACAGTCTAACCTTCTTGCTAAGCAGATCTATTTTTAGGCAGTCTCTTTGTTATTGTATCTCAGTGCCTACTTTTTAAACTCAGTCTAGTTTTGCCGGCAGCTGAGCTTACAAGTGCTGCCACATGTCTCTCCTCTATAGATAAGTATAAATATATAATTGTTGCAGTTTCTGTACCAACATAATGATACAACGTTAACATAAACTGCTCAGTAAGTCTGAAAGACAAAAAAAAAAAAAAAAAAAAAGGAAAAGGGATATGCACATATACACCTGCAGAAAATCTCAGGCATAACAACTTCACACACACACCTGTATGGCAAACTGTTTGCGAGCCATGCATCGCCCCTGCCACGGCTTTACACGAGGCCAGAGGAAACCAGGTACCAAGTTGAGACAACGCTTGGGAAAAACTGCCCGAGTTTACGATGAACTCCGCCGTGCGCCCACCGCAGCCTCCCCAGCAAAGCTGCCGCCAAACTACCTGTAACGCTGCCTGTATTTCCCACCCCGCTCCCTCACCCCTTTCCCCATCCCGGCCCCCGCGCCCCTTTTCCTCTCCCAAACCCTCGGCGCTTCCCGCTCCACCACCGCCCCCCCCCCTCCCGCCGGGCTCCCCCTCCGGGCCAGCGGGGGAGCCGCCCCGCCGCCCCTTCCCCCCCCCCGCCCCCGCCACCTCCGCGGGCCGCCCCCGCCGCCACTCACCAGCTGCGCGCCGCACACCGCCACCAGCGTGCACCGGCCGCTGCAATAGCCCATGGCTCCCGGGCACCCCGCGCCGCCGTCCCGCTCCGCGCCGCGCCGCGCCCACTCAGGCGGCGGGAGAGCACCGCCCGGCCGCCGCCCGGCTCCCGCCTGCCGCCGCCGGCGCGCCCCAGCCCGGGACCCGCATGGGGGCGCGCCCGCCGCCCGCCCGCCCGCCCGCCCTAACCGCGGCCGCAGCGCCCGCCGCCTCGGCGGCCGCCGGCAGCGGGGCCGGCCGCCCCCGCGGAGGGCGGCAGCGCCGGGGGAGGGGGGAGGGCGGCGGCGGCGGCAGGTGCCTGCAGGAGGAGCAGCAGCCGCGCTCTGTCGCGCAGCCCCGCAGGCATCTGGGCTTCAAAGTTTGCCCCCTCAACTCCGCTCGCAAACCATCCGGGCTCGCAGCCGGCTGCGGCGCGGGGGGGTGGAGGCGGGAGGAGGGAGGGACGGGGAGGCGAGGCGAGGCGAGGCGAGGCGAGGCAGGCGGCGGTGCTGAGCTCTATTCACGCTCAGAAAGCGGCTTCCCTCCTGCCCACGGCACAGCCGCTCCCTCCCCCCCACCCCGTCCTTCCTCCTCTTCCTCCTCCTCCTCCTCCTCCTCCTCCCCGTAGGGCTCAGGCAGCCCCAGCAGCGGAAAGCCCTCGCCCGGGGGCTACCCCGCGGAGGGGCGGGGACGGGCGGCTGCCGCTTTGTCTGCGAGGGCGGCTTCACCCTCCCGGGCGCCTTTGTCTCGGCGGGACACCTCTCCGCGCCCAACCCTCCCGAGGATCCCCCGCACGGCACAGGACCGCGGCCGCCCAGGCACAGCCGCCCCACGCCGGGGGAAGGGAGGGCGGCGGCAGGGGCGCGGAGCACGGCGCGGCCGGCAGCGGGGCAGAGCGCGGCCCGCCGGTGCGGAACGGCGCGGAGCCGGCGCGGCCACAGCCCCGCGGTGGGGTGCGCTGCTGCCGCCTGCCGGGCCGCGGCTGGCGCTGCAAGGGGGAAGCCGTCCCCCAGCCCGCTCTTCCTCCGCGGCTGCCGCCGCCGCTTCGGCCGGCAGCGCGGAGAGCTCCCGGAGACCTCCACGGACACGACGGCCCCCCCGCCCGACCCTGCCCTCCGCATCGGCCTCCCTCCCACCCCAAGCAGAGGATGGAGGGGGAGGTAGATCAGACGAGGCCGACTGGGAGGGATCCGGAGCAGAGGCCCCAAGCTGCTGGGTTAGGGCAAGAAAAGAAGGACAAGACCCGGCAAATTTAGGAAGAATATTGATTGGTTGCAGGGAATTGGTCCTGCTCACCATCACCACGGGGAACATCCATACTTACTGGCATGGTCCAGCCTTTCTCTGCTGTCAAAAGCATCCAGAATACGTAAAATTGGTGGGAAATGATATGTCAAATTCTGGTCTGTCAATCAGCCTCCAAAGGCTTTTACTTGCTGTGTCATCAGCAGCAGTCTTGACATTGCATTCGGACCGGGTTACTGTTTTGCTGAGCTGCCCATTAGCAGAGGTAGTTTTAACAGTGGCATCAACAATTATGAACTGGAGGAACACCACTAGGTTTTCTGCGCACATGTGGATGTTTGCAGCACAAATAATCCGTGAAACTGGAAGATCTCTGGAAGTTTAGAACCCCAGACAGTTTGTCTCTCGCTTTCCGAGAGGGTTTGTCAAAATAGGTGGCAGCCTGTCAAATGAACAGTTATGACTCCTAAAATGCCCTATAACGTAATGAGCACTCCACAGGGGAGCAAATCTCACACAAAGGTGACACTGGTTGTCCTTTACTCCATAAGGACATCCTTCGGATTGTCAGCTTCTGTGCTATCAGAAACAGTATTGACCTGTCAAATCGCTGGTCATGTAGAGTACCAAGCACAGGGAACACATTCCCTTTAGGACCTAAGGAGACAACAGCTTGGGAGAGCTGTGTCTGAGAACAAATAAAGCTGTGGAGCTGCTGAGGCTCAGAGAGCAGAGACATCAAGCAAGTGGCAGACAATAGCTCAGGTACCTCTGGACGGAGTCTTTCTTGACTTCTTCAGCATGCCATTCATGCATTTTACAGAAGTGTCATTGGTGTGCAGACATTAGTTGGCATTATGGTTGGTTGAACTTTAGATTTGAACTAGACAAGATGTAGCAGTAGACTCTGCAGTTGCTGTATAAGTACTTCTGTCTCCTCCCAGGCATGTTAGTTTTTGTGTAATGATCTCTTCTAGTAGAGTGAATCCTGCTCGACTGAGGAGTTGGGGTGGTCAAAAACCAATGGAGAACGCTTTTTATTTACTCACAGCGATTGTCTCCTGGTAAAACTAACAAAGTGGCAAGAGCAGTGTATCTGATCATCTGAGACTGGGAGCTGGGAAGCTAACAGCAGAAAGGGTAACTTGTACTCTTTTAGACTCTTGAGAGGAAGCTAGTGTTCTCTGTGTGTCCATAACTAACCCGGTTGTTTATTACAGTGGGAGGTTTCCTAAGGAAAATGTGGGCAGTAGTGACAGAGTCCAAAAGGACGATCCCCAGGGACTCCTACAGCTTCCTTGACCTCCCTAATTCTTTTCTTTTCTCAGCACCTTCTCCTATAGTGTTGCTTTTTTAGTAAGAATATCTACTTCTTTGCACCTCCTGCACTTCAAAGTAGTTGTGTCTTTGCCACTGTTCCCCATTTTCCCCTGGTCTATGGCTTACCTTTTCACACAAACAGTCTATGTCACTTTTATCCATTCAACCTCTCCTTCCTTTGGGCTTCTCTGGGTTGTCTCTGCCCCATTTTCCAGCGGGAGCTGAGTAGCCTTTTTCACTCTGTCCTACAATATCAGATGTATGAGTATGGACTACATTTTGTCCCGTCTCTGCTTTTGACCAGAGCTGCTTCGTAAAGTCCCTCTTAGGAGCAGAATAAGTCCTCAGCAGAGGCAGATGAAGTCAAAGCAGTCAGTTGTGTGAACTGCTCTGTTCCCCGACCTTTCTCTGAGCTCTGGTGCTGTTTCCCTCTGCTGCTGTTCCAGTCTTTCCACCTTTCCAAGCATGAACCTTCCAAAAATCTGAGATGTAAAGAGAAAAGTATCCCTCCATCTCTGTTAAATCTTGTTGACAACAGTGACGTTTAGATTCTCTGAGAGAGTCTCCAGCTGTAACCTGCCGTTGAGATGTCAAAGAGGATTCCTCCTCCTTGTAGCCAACAGACTCACCACCATTAGGCTTGCTGTGGGCTTGCCTTTGCTTGCTCTGTGCAATTAGAGAAGCTACAAATTATATATTGGGAGGGGAAAAAAAAAGGTTATGGTATGATTATGTAGAGCAGAGGCGGGGGGGAAGGATGACTAAAGCACTACCCCTGAATCCTTATTAGACTGCTCCCTGCTCCTTGAGCACTTGAGGAGAGCCACAGGAGAGCTACGTTCAGCTCTTGTTAGGTCAAATGCTCAGGGCTTTTCCCAGGCCAGTCTAAGCCTGTTCTTGGGGCCCCGCAGCTTCAGCATGCTGCAAGATCAGCTGTGTACATACAGTAATATTGTTTTGTAGGTTCCCAGTTAGACTCAACAAAAGGCCTGTTGTGTGTGCTCAGTGAGTAATTTCCAAATGTTCTTAACTTTGTCAAAACAAAACCAATTTTCTGTGCAGCCAGGCTGTGCAGTGCTCTTCACCGAAGGTTATTCCATGCAAAATATTAACTTGCAGGTTTCAGTGGTTTCACCAGTTGGTTTGTGACCATAAAGAAGCCACAAGGAGAAAAAAAGAAAACAAGAAGATAAAAATAGGTTTTCTCTGTTTCCTTTCACTCTTCTCATAATCAAGTGTAATTTTATTCTTATTTCTATAATTAATCTCTAGGAAAGAGATCGGTTCCAAAATTTGTGACAATCACTGATGAATGGAAACAGAAGGCTACAGATTCATTTTACGGTCCCAGTTATAAGAGCTCATTGCTAGTGCCCGTATACCCATGGTGTCTGCTCTTTTGAGGGGAACGGGGAACACACCTTTCAGTGGCATAATGGCAAAACCCTGTCCCCCCCACGGTGCCTTCCCTGTGATTTCACAGGACTTACTAATCGGTTGTTAGCCTGTCCCTAGCCCGTTCCTTCCCCAAGCCTGGGGGAGCGCCTGGGGGTGAGAGAAGCCCAGAGAGGGCTGCAGCTACCAGCCCCCTGCATCAAACCTGCAGCCACCAGGGAGAACAAGGACTTCCGAGAACAAGCCACAGGCCAAACGAACCAACATGAAGGGCCACAAGCGCCTCATGAACCGTAGCTTATATATCCCTTTCCCTTAATAAAACTTTTATGTGAACTCCGTCAAAGCCAGCACAGCGCGGATTCGGCAGTGTTTCATCCCAAGCATTCCAGCCATGTAGGAGCTTGCCCTCCCCCGTCACCAGCACCCTGGCTGCCCCGGCTGTCGCAGGCACTGGTAAATCAGCGTGGGCTTCTACCTACTGTATCCGTTCTAATACCAAACCAGGCTGAGAGTGCTTGGTAATTGATAATGTTGTCATCAATAGCAAAGGGAAAATACTGTTTCAATTTAACTAACACCTTGTTAACAGAGCAGACCTTGCTGTGTGACGTGCATGTACATTATCTGGGGAAAAAATCAATTAGGGGGGAAAATACATGATTAAAACATAATACAAAATTATTGCAGGCTTAAGCACACTGCAGTAAGAATTCTATTCAAACCTGTAAGACTGTAGTGGTATTAAATTATTTTTTGAACCCCATACCTACCATGAAGACTGAGTGTCAGGTACTTTTTTCTCCTCCTGCAGGATTTCAAGACTTGATTGCCCAAATGACAGTTTACTTATTTTACTGTCACATACTTTTGTGAAATGCCATAACAAGTTGATTACAGGTTTCACATTTTGCATAGTGACAAAATCATCTGTCATATAATAGTCTGATGCCTGAAAGCCATTTAACTAAGAAGCAGTTTCTACTGAAAATAATGATATTTGGAACATTAAGGTAGGTTTAAATACGTACATCTTCTAAGCAAATCTTTGTTTTAACTGAATGAGAACACCAGTATTAATCCCTTTCAGGCATGAATTTAAGACTTGTAAAAGTCACCAGACAACAACTAGCCAGAGGGTGAGACAAATTAGGAGGGGCATGGCTTCATGGATGAAATGAAGGGCAGAAATGGGAAGCTGTGATACATCCCAGCTACTGCAAAGACAAAAAAGTACTTGGCTCCTATTTGGAAGACCCATTATTCCTACCTACGCTGGAGATCTGAGGCCGTGTCATGCACACTGGCTACCGGAGAGAAAAACAGGCTCCCTTTCCCCTCTGCACAGAAATACTCGGTCACTGGAACTGGTGTGAAGAGAAGAATAAGATTTGCCTTCCTTGTTCAACATTATCCATACCTTAGATGAGGTATAAGTAATAGAAGTAATAAGGATAATCCATTAATTTAATGTATTCAGTTTCTCGAGTGATTCTGAGTGACTGGATTTTGTGAATAATGTGATGTATCATTTCCACCTAGCAATGCTTACCAGGTTTCTGAGTGTCTGGATTTTGTAAATAATGTGATGTATCATTTCTACCTAGCAATGCTTACCAGTAAGGGAATTTTCTGGGCATTTTGTTATTGCTAAGGAGTGGATGGAGTAGCAGTAGTAGCATTCTAACTTCTTGTGTGCGGGCAAAGTATAAGCTAGTTTTCAAAACATGAAGGGAATAGGACGGGGAAGCTCAGCAAGCTGTTAGATTGAAGAGAATGATGTGTCCCTGGCACTCTGTCATAGACTGACTTTGTAGACAATGTATCCATCACATACCTGCCTTTATCAAAGCTAGTAGAAAATAATAGTAAATTATACATGAGGCTGAATGCCAAACCTATCTTGAGGGGTGCTGCAGCCAGGTGCTCAGCTGACCTCCTGCAGTGGGATGCAGCACAGGGCTCCCATTAGGTATGAGCAGAGCTCAGCAGAGCAGTGCCCAAGGATGTCTTTGACCTTCCCTGGCCGCCAACTGCAGCACACCACAAGAGGCAAAAACCTGCTCTGGGGGCACAGAATAGTGGCAAGCCAAGTGCTGTCACTGAATCTTCATTGCTGAGCTTGTTCTCTGCCCAGACTGGAGAGACAGCAAGGATGCAATGGCTCTGGCATTTCTCAGACAGCTCCACCATCTGTGGGTGAATGGGAAAAAGGAAGAATCGGAGGGGAGGAGGGACTCCTTGCCATGTTGTCTTGCTTCACACAGAGGCAGGGTTAAGAAAATTGTCAACCTGGAGGCTTACTACTGCTCTCTGTGGACATAATTTGTACAATGTTTTTTCTTAACTAATACCATTATTTTCTGTGCTTTTATTAGCCTTTCTGTGGAAAAAAAAAAAAGTCTAATAATGCTAACACTACTTTATTTTTAGTCAATGCTTTATCACCTGTGGATGTTAAAGCATTGTGTAGGTAAATGAATATTATTGATCCTATGTTTCAGCAGATCTGAGCACAGAGGTTTGAAACACTTCTTATGTTAGGTACTTTGGACATTGACATGGTAGATTTTTGTTATCTGTTTTCTATAAACTTGTGTAACCTTTAGCAAGTCGCTTAAACATTCTGCTTCCTATATAACTCATCTGGAAAATAAATGTGTTCTCATTTTGCCTAGGGCAAGGTAACACAAGGGAGAAATAATTTTCCTAGCTTTGGAATTTCCTTTCACTTTTAAAATTTGCCAATGTGGAGGTCAAATTATTCTTTGTGACTGTTGTTTTTTTTATTTGCTTCATTGTCACAGAATCATGGATGCATTTACACTACCAATATATTTTTAAGGATTCTACTATTAATATGCTTGAAAGTTGCCTTTTCTATAGTCCACTGTCAAATCTGATTTCAATTTATTAATTTTTTATTTATTAGAATCTATTTAACACAATATTTTAATGTATTTTAATTCTGAAATAAACGGGCTCTGTTTTCAACAAATATTTTGATTACCAGTGAAACTAAAATCTTGGCATTTGAATAACACAGGGATATTTTCTTCTGTGGGGAAGCTGTGACAGAAGTGTGATTGCAGCCTTAGAAATGGAGAGGAAAAAAAAAGTCCTATGGGAAAAGAGGAAAAAAAAAAGGCTCATCTTCAAAGAAGAGACTTGATGGGCAAATAAAAAAATAGAAGGAACCCTCCTATTGCCTTTGTGGTGAGAACTCTTCACCATCTAAGCATCTGGAAGAGCTCTAGCAGTTCTCAATCGCAGCCGAACCTTCACGCTCTGTATAAAACTGCAACCCGTCAAAAGAGGGCACTGTGCTCATGTATAGACACAACACCTGAACTCGGAAGCGGCCGTTCTTGTGGATGCCTGTGGATGCACCGATTTCCAGCCGGCGATCGCCGTTGCCCGCCCCGCCCGCTGCCCGCTGCCCGCAGCGCCGCCGCCTTCCCCCGCCCGCCGGGGAACGGAGGAAGCTGGTGCAGAGATACCAAGCTACGGAAGGCAGCTCGTCCCACTGAGTAACGCCAGCAGGTGAATGGACTCCATGTAGAGTGAAGTGTAAGGAGGAAATGTAAAAGAAATGCAGCAGATCTCATCGTCTCTTCTGGACTCCGGTCATGGAGGACCCTCCTGTTTTCCTGAGAGCATGGGTGGGCTGCAACTCACACAACTGATCAGAGAAAAGACGACCCCTAATTGTGTTTGTTTATAACATTTTGATGGCTTTCTAGGTGAAGTGGAGTCCCTGTGTTGATCCAGATTGGCCTCCTGTAAGAGGTCTCAAGTCTTCCTTGGACTGATTTCTGATAGAACTAAACTTTGGGGAAATACTGATCCAGACATGATTTAAAGTCTTCTAAAAATAAGGAATGCACAAAGCTTTTTAAACTGAAAGAGGGTAGATTTCAATTAGATATTAGGAAGAAAGGAAGAAACGGGGCTTTGAGCAACCTGCTCTAGTGGAAGGTGTCCCTGCCCATGGCAGGGGGCTTGGAACTACATTACCTTTAAGGTCCCTTCCAACTCTAACCATTCTATGATTCTATGTAATATAGCCTAGGGATTCAGTAGAAGCTATAATATTAAAAATTTGCATTTTAGTTCTTGTCTAAAGCTCATTTTTCAAAAACTGGTTCTTGCTCAACTTCTGCCTGCAACACTGAAGAGTTCCCTTCAGAAATTAAAAAAGTTAAAAGTTTTCTTCTCTCTATAAGCTTATCTAGACTGTTACCAGTTCAATACGTAGTCTTCCTACTGATAAGCTAAAGAGCTTGGTCTCCCTGTGTCTTATACTACCAGGTAGGTTTTATAATCCTTTAATCATTCTCACAGCGTTTCTTGAAATCCTCACTAGTTGTTCAACATTTTCTAGAAATGTAGACAGTGGAAGAGAATAGAGTAGTGAATGTGACATTATCAAACGCAAAAAGTCTTGTAGCATTTTTGCTTATGTCATCGTGATGAGAGGTCATGTCCATCTTGTGCATCACCCATGACCTCTAAAACCCCTTCTCTGGTTCTGTTTCCTGGGACAGGCTCCTCCATGAGTTCCCTCTGAACCTCCTTGTCTGTTCTTGGCTATGGGACTTGGTATTCTGCACTGCTCAGACAGATATGTTTCTTTGTGTTTAGCTTGCTAAATTGCCCAAATTACAGAGAAAGTAGCCAGTTCTCTTCATGGCATGCCACTGAAGCTATTTTTTGTCTTCAAGATAAATTCATAGCAATTTATTTTTTACTTTTATGTAGAAATAATTAAAATTGCAGATAGTACAAGGTGCTGTTGACATATTCAGTGGTGGTTTTCCATTTAAAATTACAATTTGAGACGTATCAGTTAGCTACCTTTTTGACTAACTTAATATGTTCTATGTTGACTTTTCATCATTCTAGTTTTCTTAATCGAATTGTCATCAAATTGAGCTCACCAAAATCTAAACTTTTTAAACCGACACAATTACCATCATCATCCAAACTTGTAATCTCATCAATAAAAGCCATCAAGTTAGCTTGACAAGATCTGTTTTCCATGAACTTATGTTGATCAGCATTAATTATATTATCCTCCTTTAATTCTTTATTAATTGAGTCTTATATCACTGTTTCATCATTTTGCTTCGGATCGATGCTAGACTGACAGGTATATAATTGTCCAGGTCATCTCATTTACCCCTTTAAAATATTAGCACAACATTAGCTTTCCTCCTTTTCTCTGGGGCTTTTCTGGTGCTCCAACTCTTATTGAAAATCAACATTAATGGTCCAGAGAATTTCTTTGCCAGGTTTTTCTAAACTCCTCAATGAAAATCATCTGGACCTTTTTATTTGGAAATGTGTGCTGTTAGTAACTGCCTTTTAATTCTCTGGAGTGACCGCTTGAATGGAAAGTACTTCAGTGTTACCTTATGATAAAATTTCTACTTTTTCCCCCCCTAAACACAGAATAGAGCTGTGCACTGAGCACACGAGGCTTGCCTGCATTATTATTCTTTATTCCGTAATTCCCATCTGCTAGTACAAAGCCAATATTGTTCTTCTCATTTTATTTGCTTTTAATATCCTTTTAAAAATCCCAAATAGTCTCTCTTCCTATTGACCTTAACAGCCATGGCAGGTCTTATTGCCTTTTCACTTTTGTAATTGATTCATCTTGATTTACTTGGATCTGGCAAGGTCCATTATAAAATGATTGTGTATTCTTTTAGTTTTCTTCCCTTTATTTTCACCAGTCCTTCTTCAATGTATGCTCATTTTATTGTGGTACTCTCTCCCCCCCCCCCCCCATTTAATTTGGTTCTTAATTGCTATCAACCCTCTGAAATCAACCCATTTAAAGCAATACATAAACAGTGCTGGCTGGGCTTTGTTCTCTGTGCAAACAGCAAATCTAGGAATTTGCATAAATGCATAACCATGATTTCTTACCTAGTAATATGTTAGAAATTTTCACCTGGAACTTTTTTAAATTCTTGAAAAGTTTTAACACTGGTATCAGAAATTCCTCTGCATATGTCACTCAGGCTGAAGTCCCTCTGATAACGCAGCCACTTATTCCTGCTGCATTATAGACAGGTACTCAGCTGAGCACCTGGCTTCCCGCTGCAAATTTTCTTTGCAAACTTTCCTTGCAGCAAATCCCAGCTGGTACTTTGCACTTTGCCAGTTAAATATTCACCCATAAACCTTCAATATTGATCGCTTCTACACTGTCAGCACTTGGGAAGAGGTATTGCCATTTTTGACATGAGGTGTCATTTTCCACTCTTTCTCCCTGCTTCATTGTTCCTAAATAGATTACAACCAGTGATTTCAACATTCCAGTCATGCAGATCACCCGATCAAGTCTCAGTAATGCTCATGAGGACAAATTCATGTTCATAAATGAGCCATCCCAATTCTCGTTTACTAGCCAGGCTCCTAGCCTTCAAGTATAGGCAATTAAAGATTTTTTTTCTTCTTCGCATCCCTTGGAGCTTTGATTAATCTTATTCTTTGTGTCTTGATTTTGTGCTAAATGACTGCTCTGTTCCTTTTCCCCCTCTGTCCTCCCTTTTTGTTATTAGTTTATCATCCTCAGGCAATATTTGCAAAAGGACCCTCGTGCCCTGCTGCCTGGTAAAATGTGCAGTGGAAGTTAGATGTTCCCAATGCAATGCATGTCAAGAGGCTGAAAGTGAATTCCCAATGGGAAGAGCAGAGTGCTGACAAAGATAGGCAGTAGGAATTTCTCCAGATTCAGGCATCTTCTTCCTCCGTGATTCACATCCATTAAACATCTCTGAGCACAGGAACAGCTTCCAGTTCATAGGGAGTAGGGGAAGGGCTTTAATGCATCAGGTTTTTCTCACTGGGTTAAAAAGTTTATCAAATACCAGTGTCACATTTTGTGTCTCAGCATTTGGATAACAGCAAACTATGCTGTGGTTTATATGGGATACTTGAAGAAGATCCTTTCCATTTGTCTTTCATGAATGGTGATTTTCTTCAACTATATAACTGACACAGAGATTTGAGGTAGATTTAATATGTGGAGATGATAGTAGCAAGATGTTATTGTGCCAAAAGAAGATACATATTGGAAAAATATTAACCTTTCAGACCACTAAATGTATATTAGTTTAGTTATAATGATAACCCCAAAACAGTATTTATTTTTTCAGATTTATTTTCTTTTCTGTCGGAGTGATGTAAGAAAAGTTTAGGTCAAACAATTCCTCAGGACAGGAATTAGATCTTTTGGTGGAAGGTAGCTATGGCAAAGCTGTAAAAAAACTATCAACTCATCATAAGAACTGTGAAGTAAACCTCTTCCCTGCTATCACCAACCTACCAGAGAGCCATGAAGGTAGATTAAGCTTTGATCTTTAATTATGATCTATTTACTTTATAGTAATGGGCTCCTGAAGTTTTCAGCCAAGCGTATTATTTAGAAGTAACAGTCTCTGATTATTTTTAGAAATTTAGGGTCTATTTTGTTTGCTCTCACTCATCCCATAAGCTTCTCCTTCTTTAAACCTTTCTTTACAATTAATCTCTGACATGCTTTTTCTAACATGAAACATGGATTTCATAAACCACTGAGACACACATAAGCTTAACAAGCAACCACCTGAACAGTGTAGCCTGATATAACCAATTCCAGTTCTTTTTATGAAATACTTTTGTTCTAAGCTGTGCTTTAAATCTAAATTGAATTCTTCAGGACAGAGTTTGGGCCTTTAACTGTATCATAAAATGTGTAATACATTTGGGCATTTAAAAAATGAACATTAAAAAGGCTAGAACATTAAAGAACTGTGTTCTTTAAGTTCCTGTTTTGTGTATCCTGTGAAGATTTATTGCAGATTTTTTCAGTTGCTCTAAAATTCACTGAGTATTTCAAAGGGATTTAATTTCTTTTTTTTCTTTAGCTGTGGCAGCTGTCAGCTCTCTCTTAGTTTTCTTGTAATTAATGCTCTTTCCAATTTTTCATGTTCTGCCTTAAGTTTAGATTTGGATGAGAAAGGTTTGTCAATTCCTGCAGCCACCAGATCTGGGGCTTTATTGTATTTGTTCCTACATTTTGTACTTTTTCTTTAAGATTTGTTGTTGCTCCCTTCTCCCTGTGCCTTTTACTGCTGGTCCAGGGTATTTCTTTACATTCCTCTCTGGAGAGAGCCATCCTCCTTGAGTGACCTTTTTCATTCCCTTTGCGGATGCAAATCACCTGTTTCTATTTTTGTGTTTAGGAAATTGTGTGTGTTGTTTCTTGTTCAGTATTTAAGTTCTTGAGGTACATTTCAGTTCCTCATGCCCTCACCTAACAATACATATGTACCTCCCGTGTGCTACCCATCCATCCCTCCAGCCAGCTATTGAGTATTGCTATCCCATGCACCTGTGGCTAGAAGCACCACAAACCAAGGCAGACTAACTTTGACTTGAAGCCTTCCCAGCAAACATGGATTTTATCAGCATTTTGCTACCGTTCCCTGGAAATAGTAAAAAAAAACTTTCTCTTTTTGACTGACGGTCAAAAAGAAACGGCTTGGTAGATGATAGTGAAAAAGATGGCAAATAATGTAAAAGAAAAGACCATTTATTTCTGAGGCTAAGAGTTCAGTACTGTTTCTACCATTATATTCAGTAAAAGTCCAAAACGAATCTCCCCTTCAGTCTGTTTTTCAGGATTGTTTTGTCAAAGAAGGTTTAACCAGCATGGAGTAATCTTTCTCTACTCGTTAGGAGGATTTCACATAAATAAATCATCCATAGTAAAACTGTATTCTCCAATCACATTTTATTCCTGTTCCTCCTCTTCTTTCTTTCTTTACCACTTTTTCTTCAGCTGTTTTACTCCCTGACACTGTGCTTTTCACACATATTGACTCACTTTCTTTTTGCTCTCACTGCCTGTAGGTGTTGCTTCTATCACTGAGTTTTCTTCACATCACTGAAGTTCTTTCTTCACTTGCTAAAATCCCTCCCATACCCCAAACTTTCTTAAAACCTCTGTGGTTCATTTGCAGATAATTCCTGCAGAAAACTCTCAAGGTGATCTTTTTGTTAGTCCTGGGGCTTTCTTTCCCTCTCAAAACATTGGTAGGAACATTCTGATCATTGCTTGAACGGCACTGGGAGAAAAAAATAAATTCAGCTGTACATTCAACACGTGGCTACAGGGTAAACCAGAAGAAGACTCAGAAATACTGGAAAATCTTCCCACTTCTGCTATTTTCTCATTGTATCAGTTTGATCAGAAAATATTGAAGATTACGATCAAGAAATGAAGATACTTAAGTCATGCAGGTTTTGACCTTGCCAAGGTTCCCTGTTATAAGTGAGTCTCCACTTGATTCTATTTGTAGCTTTCTTTTTAATTATCTAAAAATGAGATGGGAAATGAAATGTAAGTAAAAAAAAACAAATACCAGAAATGAATACCCAAGCTATAAACCTTTTTTCTCCTCATAGTAAGCAACTTCGCTTGCAAATATGCAGAGTAATAAAGTTATAACATAAGAATAAACAATCTCGTTCTCCATGCCCTCTGCAAACTATCTTACTAAAGCGACTTTCATTTCATCAAACAAGATTCTAGGAGTGGATAGAGCTGACTGGGATAATGCAAATCATTGTGAATAAAGGAATATGATCCGTGTAACTTTTTTTTTTTTTTTTAACATCGTCTTGTATGTGTTGAATTCATTTCTCTCCAAATTTGCCTGCTTTATCTCTCCTTGATGCGCTTAGTTTGGATGATTCGCTCAAGGTGATCTTTTTACACCATACGTATGGCAGCCGCCATCTCAGTCAACATAGTGGGACTGTTTTAAGAACCGTTACCTAACCAGAAGCATATTGAGTCCATAAGACGATAGGATTCTCTTCTCTCCCTCGTATCTCTCCACATCCACCCCACACACCATGCAATCGGCTTACGGCTACATCAATTGCACAGCAATAATCCGCTCCCCCGTGGGCTGTGGCTTTCGCAAAGGAGTAAGGCCTTCTTTTTACATTTTACAGATGTAAATGGAGCTCAGCCTCCCACCCCTCTTCCGTCTTGATTATTCATTTCATGCAGGCCCACACACTTTTTAACGATGTTGCTGCCAACTGAAACTTCTGATTAGCAGTTCCGCCTTCACGTGCCGGGAAGCAGAGAGCGGCTCTGCGCTTGCGGTGGTGGCCACGACTTTGGCTTCTGAGCTGACCTGCCCGCGCCTGCACAGAGGTGGCGGTTACCACCTGCTTCTCCTTGGTTCACGGGCTTTTCAATTAGCTCAGACGAACAACCAGCAGAAGGGGAAAAGCGACTTCTTGGTGGTATAGGCTAATATTTGCCACATGGATTCTAAGCCTGCACAGAGGAATGAGTAAAAAACCGGGCCTCAGAGAAGCACACTGTCTTCAGGGAAAATTTGTGGGATGTCTGGGCTTAAAAGGGGGTACCTCAGCTGTTGTCTGTATTGGCAATACTAATCCTGCCTGTAATAACAACCTGTACGTGTTTCTTTTTTTTCCTTCATGTTCACACAAATGAGAGTAAATAGACACAGGCAAGGAAGTAGAAACACAGAGGGATTGGGGTGTGTAATTACTAAAAAGCTACCTGGATTTCTTCACTTTGCAGAGCTGAGATGCGTAGACTTTTGAGATCGACCGCATTCATTGTCCTATACCCAGCTGATATATTTTAAATATGGATGGCCAACAGAGCATAAATATGTTGTGCATGTGCATTCTGACAGCACATGTATCAGAAGAAAGTTTCACTAAAAAGCGCATAAAACAATTGTCACAAAAACATTTTTTGATATCACACAGCCAGTCATCTGCCAGCAAGATGCCAGAAAAAGTGTTAAAACTACTGTATATATTCAGCTCAAAGTGTGTTTACATTTGCAATATGTTCTTTTATGTGAAAGAACAGAGACAGAATGAAAGGAGAATCCTCCCCTTGGTAATGACTATTTTAATGTCTGCCCAAAGCTTTGTAAATAATGCAGCACTATAAAATTTAGTCATAAGAAGTAATCATTATCTCTCAATAAAAGACAATAATTTTTCCATTTGACCTGCCATATAAATGTCTATAAACATTTTATTTATCTTTAAGACTGTTCCTTCTATTCATGTCCTAATACAAGCAATGTGAAGATTTATAGCATCTAGAAAATCACCCTATAATATACCAGGTTCCCTGTTTTTTTCTAAAACCTGCAGTTCTCAACAGGGATTTTTAATCTTCCAACAGACTGGGTCAAAGTCACAGAACAAATAGGCCATGAAAACTTCTTTTGGTTACTTCTGTAAACTTTCTTCATCGGTGGGATGCCGAGAGATATATTAGTGAAAAATACTCCTGTCCAAGAGGAAAAAGAGGCCAAAACCTCTTTTCACAAGATTCTCAGATGTTTCCTTGAGGAAAAGGCATGATGAGAAAATAGTGGAGGAGTACGTTTTATCTTAAATTAGAAGACTTTTCAGTGTGGCTTATTCATTAAAAGAAAAAAAAAAAGCAGCAGGTGATTGTTAAGCAATTTTACATTACACTGTCTTGAGAGAGAGGTGGTAACTGATGACTGATATATTGTCAAGGAATTTTATCTTCTTGTTTATATGTAGTGTGCTGCTGTTATTTGGTCACAAGATATGACACATGCTCTGTGTGACAAACTGGGAAATATTTGCATTCTGTTTGTTGGCATAGTGCATAACAGTGCATTTTTTGTGATAAATTACTTACAGTTTGGTGAGATCAAAAGATTTAATGTAGGAAAGGAAAAAAGTAGCAAACCTAGCATGATACAATACAGAATACCAACATAACAAAGGATTCCTCTGGGGCTTCCTCCAGGATTTTAATTTTCAGGTCAATCTTAAAATGAAATATATATTAAAAAGCTTAAAAGTTTCCATTTGCAGAAAGCAAAGAATGATGAGGTGGAAGTCGTGAGTGCTGCATTATGATTCAGGCTTGGCATCTTGATTTACAGAAAGCAAAGCCCAAGTATAGATGCATCAGGTTATCCTGGTGGGGAAAGAGAAGGGCATGCACCAGCTCTTCTGCAAGATCTTGTTCTCCTCCCCACACTTCCACACAGGTTCCAGTTTCCCTGCGAAAGAAATCTGAGTGCACTTTCCAGATGGGATCACTCTGAGCAGTACCAGCCAGCACGTTGCAGGCCTCAGGGCTCAGCATGCTGTGCAGCAGAAGGCAGCAGAGATGCACCCTAGAGAAGTCATTAAGTCATGCCTGTGTAGGGGGTTTTAGGGAGTTACAACTGTAGGTGAGACAGCGTACTGAAACGTCTTGCTTTACTGTTACTGTCTGAAGATTTTATGGGTCAGTTTTTTGTTAATGTTGATAATCGGGGGGAACAACCTGGGCTACTAATCGAGAGTTTTGATTTGCAGCGCCCTACCTCCAAGAGTACTAAGAGCACTGATAGCTTCAAAAAGAGCCCCAGTAAAAGGTCTAAGAGAGGTGGTCTGTGTACAGATCATGTAATATAGTTATAACCAATAGTTTCTTAGATCTTTTATGTGAATAAAAATCAACAGGAAATACTACAAAGAGTATTTTTGTAGTATTAGATTATCTGATATCTTGATAATAGCCACTTTCCCACAGTCTTCAGTTGGCATATATATGAAGATGGAAACAGAGAATCAGAAAATATTCTTCTGCAATTAGGCATGTATGAATTTCATTTAGAAAGGTACAATGGGTCGTTGTTGTCTTTTAAAGTGTGAGACAATGAGGATAATGTGATTGAACATATCTTTTATATAGTACGGATAAATAACTTTTCCCCCACTGTTAATCATATAGTTGGTACTGTAGCTTGTAGCTACTAGATCTTGTGTGACTAATCTGGAGAAACAGCTACGTGCTACTCTGTTGTCAAGGAAACTGTCCTAATCACTAGTTATACCATAACAGTAAGATGTTTCTCATCTTCATGGTAAAAATGGGCCATTCTGTAAAGATGTGAAAACCATCTGTAACAAACAATTGACAAGAGTCTTTATCTGGGAGGAAAGATATTGCCAGCTTCTGGTTCCTGCTCCAAATACTGTTGGTGTATTTTATCCTATTATTATTAAATACACAGTCTTGGGTGTAGTCTTAGTCAGGGATGTCTAAATCTCCAACTCTATCCTGAGGACTGCACTGGATTTCAACTACAGTGTTACATTAGGGACCGCAAACCCTTCCTAAATAATTTGAAAATAGCTTGAATATAATCACAGTGGGATTTTTTCTTAATAGATATGATATAATTACTTCTAAAACAAAGAAAGAGAAATAAAATCATGTAATGATTTTATAAGAGAAAAATCATATAACCGTGAATTGAAAAGGTTATCCACATTGTCAACAGCTAAAGTTATTAAGATGATTCCTACTGAATCAGTGGTAAGTCAGTCTTTTTTTTCTTTCTGAAGCAAAAGCTCAGAAGAAGTAGAATAAATGGCATATTCATGATACAGGAGACAATACATTACATTTTGCAGATACCACTGAGGACATACACAGTTTCATTTGGGGAACAGTATAAAACAATATAATCCATAGAAGGTAATAGCCTGATTTTCATTATTCTTCAAAGGAAGGAGGAAGGGTGTCCATAGGCAGCAGAGCAGATATGCAATTTTAATATTGCGTCTATGAAGGGAAACAAATACTCCTTGGTAAAGAACATGCATTAACAGGGACATAATTACTCTTGTCCTGACTACACTTGAAATACTGTGACCAGTTCTGGGCATCTCTATATTAGGAACATATTGAAAAAAATTGAAGGCAGCTCTGAGAAGAACCTTAAAAAGTTTTTAGACAGTTTTGAAAGAAGAGTTGCCAAGAGAAAGTCAAAGATCATATGCAGTGTACACGTAGAAATAAGGACATCCAGATCATTCAGCAGCACTGAAAATCCAACCAGTATGAATACCAAACTTAACTCAGAATTCATCTTTTCCCCCAAAATTCTTACAGAATCTAAATATCTGGATCATAATCCAGTGTGGACATCTGTGCAAATCCTTCAACAGACTGCAGCAGACTCTGCGTAAAACTCCAAAATCGAATTGAATGTTTTAGATGCTTGTAGAGAAAAGAAAAACATTAAATTAGACCTGAGTCTAATATTCCAGCTGTTATTATCTCTGAGTTTCATGGGTAAGAACTTTGACTCTTCACTTGTGTGTGCTCTGATTTTGTAAATGAAGATCAAAATTAATTCAGAAATTCACTTTGATATGCGAGAATGAAAGAACTGATGCTTTAAAGAAACAGCCCTTCAGACAAAAGCCAAAGGAACAAGGTAATGTTTTCAACGTTTTTTTCCAGCTGTAGCTACACTGAGCAATGGGTTGTTATTATTAGGCAAATTGAGGTAATTCTGGGAGTCGTCTAGCAAAAAAAGGATCTCTGAAAAATCATCATGCACTATCACTGTAGTCAACAGAGACCTGGTAATTACAATGAAAAGAAGCTATAGATGCATTTCCTCCTTAAACAGGCTCCATGTTGACTACACAGACTGGCTTTCCATAAAGCCAGTATGTTTACAGTGGCTATTTCACAAATAGACATCTACATTGCGGCAGTTAAAGTTTGGGTCAGGGAAGGATGCTGAATCTGAGAAAACAGCATTACTGAGTTAGGGTTATGTGTATGGCATAAAGAAGGCAACTTTTTTCCTGCTCTTTGCTTTAAAACCAGGAAAATAAAATGTCAGGAGAGAAATCACAGGGAAATTATTGTGAATATAAATGCCTTTTGGTCAGTAGAGCATCAATGGAACTAATATAGGAGCTCGGATGTTTTCCTTTCAGGTCAATTGGCTGCAATCTGGCTTCACTCAACTTCTCCCTGTGTGCTGAGATCAGATATTCTCTCTGAATAGACTCAGGTCAGTCTTGTTGCATTACTGTGTGCAAGGGTATACTACGACAAGGGAGTCTTTGCATTACACTATTCTTGTAATAGGGGTGGTAAGTACAGGGAAAAAATGCCTACACAGGTCACATTTACTCAGATGTCGTGCCAAGACCTGTAGTGTTCACGCTTCTGTAATACAGGCCAGAAGAAAATGTCTGCTTCTTGAGAAAGGAGTAGGCTTTGCAGAAGCCAAATCGTAAAAGCCCTGTGGGGTTTCTGGGTCCAAAATCTGGAGAAATTGAATTTAAGCTGGAACAGATAACTAAATAAGTAAATAAGTTATGCCATAATGGCCCATTACAGTATAACAATATGTTGCCTTTTAGATAACTTTCAGTTTGCTAATTTGAAAATTGCAACCATATGAAAGCTTTCAGAGTGACAGCACATTTGTTTGTAGTTCGGTATTTGAATATGCCAAATATTGGTTCTATTAAGCTATTATAAAGCTAAACATCTACATCAGACACATTTTCTTTCTGCATGAACACAAAGGCATAATGTTCCATGTTTTGCTGATATCTGCATGATTAACTACATTTGTTTTCTATTTACCACAGAAAGCTGTGCTCTGGAAAACCTATTTGAAACATTCAAACTTTCACTCAGGGACATTTCTCCCCATATAATGACCAAAGAGCAATAGATGTCAGTAATCAGAAGTCTCTAAGGACCCTGATTTTTGCAGCCTCATTAGTAGTGTCTTAATTAGTTGTCACCAGGTTAGCATTGACTTGTTAAGCTCACACGGAATGCACTGAAGGGCAACTGATGTGCTCTCAAAATGTCACGTCCTGTATCCAGGCTCCATTATATGATACTTTTGTTTAAAAAGGTTCGTCTAAGTAAAAGACAAGTGGTTTTATCTTCTGACCTCTTAGCTCTCTTAGTAGCCTCTGGGGTTTTGCCTTTATTTTGGGAGGAAAAGAATATTATTTTAGAATGTTTCACGTAAGCATACTTCAATTTACAAATGCAATTTCTGCTATATATTTGTACATCCTTTCATATGTCTTTCCAGCTTATGTGTTTGTATCTTTATATGTGGTGTGCATAAATATATATATATATGCATGTAAAGAGACGTGCATATGTTAGAATGGTAACTGAAAAAGGGTGTTGCTTAATGTACAAAATTGCAAGGTACTAGATTATTTTATCACTAAAGTATCTTTTTTTGGTAGCTGTCCTGATGCTAATATAAATAAATAATTTGCTGTTTCTAGCCTAATGAATGAATGTATGTCTACCTTGAGCAGGGGACCTGGGCAAGATGACCCCCAGAGGTCTCTTCCGATCAAAATTACTCTGTGACCCTGTTTACACACACAAAAATGTGCACACATGCATGCACACATTTCCCAAGAGAAAATGGCTTTAAAAAAATGCCTTGAAGATAACTAGTTGCATATTTACATGTCCCGGGTGTCTTGATAAGGTGATTAAAAACCACACTCACGTAAAGGGAAGGTATATACAAGTGGTCTATGTACCACATGAATAGAGTCAAAGTTTCTGGTGATTGGAGAGATGGTGCCTTTTCTGACTCCGAACCTTGGCTTCCATGGTTTGGAAGAACAAACTTTTTTACAGAGAGTAAGGTATTCCAAAAATCTGCACAACAGTTGGAACAAACTGTTTTTCTTCATATTAATGTTATACACAAGTTCAATTATGATTATAATTATAGTATTATTGTTGTTGTTGTTGTTGTTGTTATTACTATATCCTGTTAGACTTTTGAATGGTATCAAGTCCTGATTTGCCTATGTTAGCAGGAATCTCTACATCTCTATGGATGGATGATGAATTTGTCGAAAAAGAAAGGCAGAATTTATAATACGTTTGTTTAAATGATGAGGATTCTTATAAAAGAGTTACAGGTGGTTTGACATCAAATATGCTAATTCTTCTCTTATAAATGTAATCTACAACAACTAAAATGATGAAATCTCAAAAATTTCTCTCAAAGATGTTACAGATTTGGTCCTTATAAGTTACGAGCTATAGAGATACAATACAAAAGCTACATTCAAGATCATAGGGCTGTGATGAAAGGCTTTTTTTTTTGCTTGCTTCTTCTAAATGATATTTGAACCTCACTGATCTAAAATTTCCCCAATGTATTTTCTGAATGTGTGTCAGCTGCCCCTGAGATAGACCAGTGATACATTCCTTTAAACCTTTAACCAGTAGTGGTAAAACTACCTATGAGATGAAAGAGCTACACTACTTCAGACAGTAAAATAGCTCAGACCATTACCAGCATATGACTCACACAAAAATATGTTATCCTGTCTCTTCTTCACTGGTTTGGCAGACACGTTGAATGAAGTAGGTTACTGAGGCAAGGGAGAGAAGTCCTCAGTGAAAGAAAAGGTGAAGAATAAATTAAAACTCACTTGAAAGAAATGAATAGAAGAGCCCTCCACCTGCCCCATCATCATCTGCTGGAGTGACACACTGGGCAATAACACTCAGGGATCAAAAGTAGTCTCCTGGGTTGCTGATCTTTTAGGTGGAATAGTAGCTGGCACTAAAACGTGTATTTTCTAGGAAAGAAGATTTTTTTTTTCTTTCCCGGGAAATCCAGTGATGTGTTGCCAATATCTTAAAGGGATTCCACTTAAAAAAATATGCTCCTTACCCTGTGATAAATTTTTTCAGTAAGGATTTTTGTTACAGAGAGTAAGGCAAGGTAGTGGGAGGTATGTTAGTTTATTTGCTTGCTTAGTCAGAAATACTTTATTAGAAAAAATAGAAAAGAAAGAAGGAAAACACTACTTGATAAACACCTAAGCAACATTAAGTTGAAATCGTTTGTCATATGGCTTGTTCCTGAAAACACCTCTCATACATTTATCTTGTACAACAATTGTCAGCTAGTACGGTTTAAAAGGTCAGATATGTTAGGACAATTGTTAGTACAATAAAACAAGATTATCTATTTGGACATAAGAGCCAAAACAAAAGTAGTCAGTTGTTCCACGGTAGTGCTCCGAGCCTGGGGGTACAACAGGTTTCTCCCTTCCTGCATGATGGCGCTATCAAGTAATTTTATATAGTGTGCTCTGCAAGTGAAAACACCCCCTTATTGCTATCCCATCAATCAAACATTTCTCTGAGTAACGGTTTGGCCCTTCTTTGAGAGCAGTGCTGGCTGAGCTGCCGTTTTGGGCACCCAGCTGACAAATCCTGAGGTAAACCCCTTCTTGTCCTTTCATATCGTGGTAGGGCCACCAGCTACCGGAAGAGCGGCTGCAGCCTTGCACACACAAACTTGTTTCCGCTGTTGAACAACCGTCTGCTGCACATGCTGTTGCCACTGATTTTCACCAACTATTCCAACAGATTTTCTAAATCTAGTTGACTTCTGGAGCAGGATGAACTCCTGCACTCACTCCCGCATCTAGTCCTTTTAGCCTTCCTTTACAATCATAAATTCAGCTGAGCAGGAAACTGTAGTGAGATACTTACTGAGAGTTATTGCTATTTTATAGCTTAATTAGTACAGTTAATTATATTTTGTAATTATACTATGTTTTGTTTCTATAAACATGGAGGTCACATTATGTGTAGTCAGATCTACTGTAGAATTTAAACTAATGCTTATTTAATTATGAGGACAATTTATTTTTGCAGTTTTAAGGCAGTATACTGTCAAAAAAAAATTGGGGATAAGGACCCAGTTTTTCATCCATTTTTTTTATACAGGCTCTGTCCTTTAAGATTCATTCTGGTATTCCTCTTTTACTGAAGATGACTGTGTTCCATTTTTAAGTTTTCTTCATGGTCACTTAAATTCCATATGGGAATCCAAAGTTATGAAATAATTACGCAGTATGAGGAATTTTATTTACTCACCTGCTTAAAAATGAAGAAATAAATGCAAGAACTGTTGAGCAGATGACTGGGGGTTTTACCTGTGTTAATGTCCTATTAAAGCAGTCTTTTTGTACATAACATAGAGAGGCTTTTTTATGCTCAAATGTTCAAGTTAATATGATACTTAGCATGGTACTTCTTTGACAAAAGATGTTGCAAAAACTAATCAACTTTTAAAGTTGTCTTTTATTTTATTAGTAGAAAAAATCATGGTTTTGCATCTAAATGCACACTGATAAATACACCAGCATAAAAACATGCCTTCCTGAAAGAATGTCAGCATATGAATGTGAATTTGATTTAGTTTGGGAAGTAAGATTTTAATTATGCAGTTCTACAAATTCAGCTGACATTTTTGATTGCTATTTCAGTTCTAGTCTCTTGATGATTTTGATCACGATAAAGTTTTTAATTTCATGACTATATAGCATTGGTGAATATGACACCTTATTCTTTAATTAGAATAATTTAGTAAAAAATAAATGTACCTTCTCTGAAATCTCATAACACTGAATTCATCATATATATTATGTAATCTTGTAAGAGATGTTGTGATAATGTACTTTGATATTATCACATGAATGGATGAATCATGCAGAGAAACGCTATCAGCATAATAGCTATAAGAATTGACAAAAAAATTGTAAGCAAATTTACAGTCAGAATGGCTTCACACCACAGTTCAGTACACAGGTTTGCTCTAATTGCTTGCTTGTCTAATGCCACAGCATCTCACATCACTCATAATATTTCAGCATTTTACAGTTTCATTCCTCTCAAGACATTAAACTTCACATGTAAAAGCAAAAACAAAACAACAAAAAAAGAAACCTCTGTCATAAAAGATAAGCAATTAAACAATTGCAAACTTCTAATTCTTTCTTGAAACGCTTTTGGTGTTCTTATGGCAGCACAGCCCATCAAATGTTCCATAGCCAGCTACAGAGGAGAGTAACTACTACAGAGAAAGTTCTAGTAAATATAGTAGATAATACCCTTGCTTCTTTTCAGCCACTATGGGATAATTTTAAACTGTTTTTCAAAGAAAATATTAACTTATATTCTTTATTTTATACAATTAATGTTTGCATGTAATATATCCCGTGTTAATGACTATTTTTTGCGTATTTTTGTTAATGTACAATGCAAAGAACTTTATTTTCCAGTCACGCATTTTGGCTTCAGTCCACGAAAAATACCGTGATTCAAGCTTATGACTCATGAGTGAACAACAGTGACCTCCTGTGGCTGTTGCTTCAGGGATACATGTACCAGGCAGTACGAAAGGAACACATCTGTCTTCATGGCAGGAATATAAAAACGGTAAGCAATGCCCGTTGTGGTTCTTTGTGGTTCACTCTAATTCATTTTTTTGGTCTTAAGACAATGTTAACTACGATAAGTTCACTACAATACTGGTTGAGAAAGGAGCTTGATGAACGCAGCCATGAAATTGGCCAACAAGCTCTGTTATACATAGATAAGGTTTACCTAACGCCATGCTCAAGAGTTTCTGACTACTTCCCTGATAACCCTGTATCGGTTAGAGATCAAGTTTTTAACTTGGTATCTAGAAGTTTGGAGGTTTTTCTTCCTCTCCTCTCCTCTCCTCTCCTCTCCTCTCCTCTCCTCTCCTCTCCTCTCCTCTCCTCTCCTCTCCTCTCCTCTCCTCTCCTCTCCTCTCCTCTCCTCTCCTCTCCTCTCCTCTCCTCTCCTCTCCTCTCCTCTCCTCTCCTCTCCTCTCCTCTCCTCTCCTCCCCTCCCCTCCCCTCCCCTCCTCTCCATCTTCTTTTTATAATACCTTTATTCATGATGTAGGAGTATGTGCGTTTAACTCATTTTTTTTCAGTAAGGATATTCCATTAAAACGTATTGACTCTTTCCGCAATCGATCTCAGAAATAGTTATCAGTTAGGGAAGCTTTTAGAGAACACTGACTGAGATTTTTAGAATAAGAGGTCTGCGTCGTTCGACACCTTGTGTCTATGCAGAATTAATATTTTAGCATGAAAAGCATGACAAAGTAGATGCCAAGGTCCTCCTTGCATCAGCTGGTACAGAGGTGATGTTTAATTTACACCAAATGTCCTGCTTATTTCACTATTAATGGCCATGAAGGAGTAATTCAGTGTTTTGGGGTTTATTTTTTTTTTCCTCTAGACTAACTGTAATTCTGTAAACCGTGGGATAGATACATGAGTAGATATGCAGAGATGTGAATCCACATGCCATTGCTGCGAAAAACCATATTGAGTAATTGGATTGAATTCATCTGAGGACCACTGATGTGATTAAAGGCTGGAACACATGAGGTATGAAAGAAGATTGAGAAAACTGTGTTTGTTTAGGCTTGAGAAGACTGAGGGGAATCTTACTGCTGTCTTCAACCAACTAATGAGGGTGTGTAGAAAAAAAAGGAGCCAGATGATTCTTGGAAGTCAGCACTGAAAGCACAAGAGACAACAGGCATAAGTTACAATAGGAGAAATTCTGAGTATATATTAGAAAGAACAACACCAGAGTGAGTGTAATCAAAGACTGGAGCAGGTTTCACAGAAAGGCTGTGAAATCTTGCCCTGAACAACCTGTGCTGTGCTGCCTGTACTTTGAGCAAAGATGACCTCCAGAGGTGGAGAACCAAATTCAGAAATGTTTAAACTGTATGTAACAAATGACAGTTCCATCAAATTATCCTGATTTGAAGGAGATCCCTATCAGCACTATAAAAATATTGCATTGGATAGAACATTATTGAAACTAGTGAGTTTAATGGGTTTGTTTTATCAGGAATATTAGTGTGAGTGCTTTCATAGGAGACAGCTGAGTAAATAGCAGTCTCCAAATCCCCAATACAAAGCATCCATTTTCACCCAGGTCTAAAATAGGAGGAGATTGCTAACTATTTTCTTGAATGGGTACATGTCTGCATGTGTTTGTGTGTGTGTAGAGAGAGAAAGAGGGGGAAAAAACAAACAGCTGGAAAAGCAAGTCGCAAAATTAAAAAGGGAGTGAAAAGTATCACCCCAGCAGTGTAAGTGTACTTGAAAAGAAAACTGTACAGTCACAACACTAGCTGAAAAAGCCTTTGGACTGTGAGCACTGGTGGTTTAATTCTTCCTGTGTTCAACATAACATGATGATTGCATTCAGATTAATAGGATATCATGAAATATGCTTGGTTCTGTCAATACAGCATCCTCTGAGTTAGAACTACCAGCTAGATCTTTATTTTATGGGTAGTTAGGGAGGAAATAATGACATGTATTTATTAGAACTGAGAAAAAATATCTCCATACCTAAATTGTCCAACCATCTGGATCCTCTGATCCAACTTGGACAAGTGAATCTTGTAATTTTTATTCAAATTCTCTAATTTTAAGATTCTCACAGTATTTATTTAGAAAGTGTTTCCTTTAGCAACACTCACAAAAGGAGTTGTGAGGCAATGGCCTAGATTATGCATCTGCTTTGGCAGACAGCTATGAGCTGTTGAATTCCAGCTGCAGAGGGAAAAATGTAAGTTGCCAAAAATATTAACCTGTCTTTATGACCAAAAAAAATCATTAGATTTGTCTTAGGTGGATGCTTGCTTTCCTTTTCTCTCCCTGCTTCTTGAGCTAATGCTCTTAAGCTGGGAAGAAAAGATAGCATGAGAGTGACTGAAAAAAAAAGGAATAATATTGCCTTTTTTTTGTTGTTCTTTCTGACTCACAGTACAAATCTGGCAATTATTTTTCTACTATTCTCCTAAATCATTAGATTTTGGTCTAACAAGGATTTCTGTAAAGTGGTGGAATTTGGCCTAAATTAATCATTTGTTTAATTTCAAGTATGTGAGAAATCTCACAAGCAAAAACCCTTTTCTAGATGAGGGTTTTCTGCAAATTTTTGTAGGTTTTCTCCCTCATCTCAAAACCATTCCTATATTTAGCACAACCTTTGCAACAAGGGAGCGATCTGAATTCTAAGATGACTGATATCAGTATACCTTGTTCTTTTAAGTGGTGAAATCTTCTGCCCTCCAAGTTTCCCATTTTAAAGCAGAATTAGTAGTCAGGTCCTTTACTCCTGAAGGATTCTACCTGATGATTAAGGGAAGCAGGTTTTCACCCCCCTGTCATACAAAAGAGCTCCTACATACTTTTACTGGCTGCTATATTGCAGTTCAAATGTAAGAAATAAGTCTCAGCAGTACATGTTCATAAAAGACATTTCTCTGAGAGAACATTAGCCTTATGTCCATAACCATCCATCCTCTGCAAGACTACGGGTCTCTTCTAGATGTTGTGACACTTTCAATTTTAAAATAAAATAAAATAAAATAAAAATAAAATAAAATAAAATAAAATAAAATAAAAATATAGACAATGAGTCATATCTAAGCAGGCTAATAGGAGAATGGAATAGTTCTCATCTAGGTTCCCTCTCCCTTTCCTGTGTAAGTTTGCACCAGATGGTCTTTCAAGGTCCCTTCCAACCTGGGCTATTCTGTTATTCTGTGATTCAGTGACCTTCAGTTATCCCTTAAAAACCACAGGGATGCTCTTTTCAAACTGAATTCAATTGCAAAATTTCCTATTGACTTCAAAATGAATAGGACAAGGTCTGCAAGTTATAAAATTACATTTCCGGACAGAATAGAATGTAAATTTAGGTAATGATTTGGAACTTCTCCAGTTGTAGCTTAAGCCTTGAAAACAACTGATTCCCTCTGAAAGTGGTTGTAGCTGAACATGAAATTTCTTGTTACAGTATAGCAAGTTGACATCACACAAGCATAAGTAATGACTTGTACACCAAAGAAACAAAACACCTTCCGGTTTTTAGTTCTAAAAACAGGGGAAAAAAAGAGGACAATCAGCTATGTCTAAGTGAATTATGAATTACAGTTTGTTTTGATATGCTTACTTCATTTTTTTGTTTGCAATTCATTCTTTGACACATAAAATTACCTAACGAAAAATCATCCACACTGTTTTAGAACAGTATGCAAAAGTTACTCAAAAGACAGGTTGATGCTAGCAATTATTAATTTGTTTCAAAATTAGGAATTAGTAATCCTGACTACAGATAATCCCTCACTTTCCTTATTTCTTTCCAGTTTCATGGTAAAAAAAAAGAAACAGTTGAGAGGAATAGATATGAATGAATTATCCTACCTCTCCTCACAAGCGAAAGCAAATGTAATAGCATCAACCTGAATTTATCAGAAGTAGGAGCATAGAATTTACAATACTGAAAGAGACAGTTTGTCCATCAAGTCCTATAAGTATGTCTGGCTGAGGCCAGTAACTGAAACATTGCAGAAAAAGGAATGTAGAGACATGGAATATTCAAACAGATAATGCTTTCCTTAATGCTGTCTATGCAGGCTTTATTTTAATATTTTTATTTTTATTTTTAATTCTGGTGCTTGGAGATTGCCACTTAATACATTACAATAATCAGATGCTGAAGAAGCCAGCTGCTTTCACAAGCAGCAGCCATAGCAACCAATCTCTTCCTGGGTTGGGAGCCAATTCCACAATTTATAAGTAATTCCATGGGTTTTTTTCCTGTATTATGAAGCCAGTAGAGCCATTCAGCAAAATCTTAACTTCAGGAATATACATTTGGCTATGTTAAGGCAGTCAATACAGAAAGGAAGTTCTGTATCTTCAGCATGACTAAAGCTGCAATAGCTGTGTATGAGGAAGCTGTATTATTACTATTTTTCTTCTCATTACAAGGATATCACCTGATAGTATAATTGAGCAGTCGTCACCTGGTGTGTTTCTAGATCCATTCTCACAAAAGTCTGAAGGTGGGATCTGGTTAAGATTATTATCAAGGCTGCATAGAAGACATCAGTAAAGCTCATACATGACAAGTTTGGCTCAGGAATCCATGTGATTAATGTCCGTTTCAGTGAAAATGAAAAGCGTTCAATCAAAGGCTGACTTTGATTCCTAAGCATTGTACATAGTAGACATCTTGAGGTGATGTTCAAGACAATAGTATCATTACTTTGTTAAACAGCACACGCCACGACACTAATATTACATTACCAAGTTAATACCTGTTGGGGAAAGCCTCTACATGTGGTGAAAATCACTTGTTTTACCTCAAGTTTTTGGTGTAATTAAACAGTTTTTTCACTAATCTTCAGACAGCTCAGATATGCCTTGGGGAGAGTGGAATAAAAAAAAAAAAAAAAAAAGGAAGGGGAGACTGTCCACGTCATTGTTTTGGAAAGTCTCCTGCTAGTAGGAAATGTGCAACAGGTAAATCTATCTCAGAGAAAATGGTACTGAAAATCTCAAAGCTATTGATGAATTTGAGTCAAGTGACACTGTGAAGACACAGGTTCATGATTCCAGAGTAGAAGCTCCCTCTGACCATCTATTATGCCGTATTCTGAAGCAGGGGGTCAGTGCTTTTACTCATTTACTTACATTTGATCTGTATGAATTGAAACTTTGCCTAGGTATTTGAGCCTGGAAACAGGATCACCAGAACACACAGTTGCAGAATATTTCTTTAAATCTTCCTTTCATAATTTTAGCAAGTTTTGTAAGCCTAGTAAAGAATTTGTGTAATAATTTAGCCCAATTTCTAGTAAGTTATTATGACAGAGGGCCAGCCAAATCCAGACTTTTACTCTAGTAAGTCATTAGCAAAGATGTCTGAATCATATCGAGATGAGTGGAATGTTTATATCTGTGATATCCCTGCTTTACGCAAACAATTATTTTAATAAGTGCCTGAGATACAGCATACATTAATTTAATTAAGAGATAATATGAATTGAACAGAACATTGTCACAGGATAATAGTCTCTTGCTTTTACATGAATGCTAAGGTATTTGAAGTAATAGTAAAGGCACACTGAAACATTTATTTTCAAAGAAGACATAATTCTCGTTAGGTGGTTCTTGTTACTTGGCTATAATAATTTCTACTGCACCAACATTTTTATGTAAATCTGAAGCTTGAGCTACATCTAGGATAATTTGGTGCTTGCAAAGTAAGGAGTTTAACCCTACTATTGTGCTTAGAGAGAAAACACAGAAAGTTTGCCTTGAGTGAACTTGAAGTTCTCATTTTTCTGAAAAGCTATTTCCTTTTTTTTCTTTGATTTTCCCCACTCACAGAAATTACTCACTTGGGTCATTTCTGTCTAATAAATGTGTTCATAGCCTCATCTCACTGATTCTGAACTTACCTCACTCGGGCATATTTATTGAAATTTTCTGTGGAAGATATTATCATAATTTAATCTTTTCCCTAAAAAGCTCTCTTTAAATCTCAATGTTACTTTGTTATTATTTCTACCATGTTAGCTGTATTTTATTCAGATTCTCCTTTGCTGTGTCCAAATATATAGTGAGAAGATAATTGCTGCTTAAAGTTTAAGTATGTAATGATATAAAGCAGGCCAAATGAACAGTTGACAGGAGGGGTTTGGGATGGGTTTTTTGGGTGGTTTTGTTTTTGTTTTTGTTTTTGTTTTGTTTGGTTGGTTGGGTTTGGTTTTGGTTTTTTGGTTTTTTTACTTTCTAATCACTTCCCAGGATATGAAACTATTATGCTACTGCCCTCATAAATTTCTCTGTTCCAGCATAAAATGGATTATTTTTCTGGGCCACATGCTGAGTCTTTTGGAACCCTGCTCTTGAGATTGTTAGATAGCTTCTAATTTCCAGCCTGAATTCATTCCTCACCAATCTACACTGATTTGTTTTATGCCAGTTCTGTCCTTCATTGTAAATCGCTCTTATGTCTTTCTGGTATTTACCCTATGAGAGAACAATCAACTCTCTTCTCAGGCTCATGATTTTAATGGCATTTATTCTAATTTATATCTGGAAAATAAAGATCTCCCATAAACTGTTTCAGGAATTTTGCCATTATTTTAATAGCAGTACAGGGTTCTCTAGCGTGAAGGTAGATCATACCTGTAAAACCTTTTAAAACACCTTCCTCAAAAGAGTTTGACTCATATTGCTTCTTTTGTCTCTTTTTGTCCCACTTACGTCTCTGCAGTCTCTCATGGCTTTAACATTTCCTGTAATCCCCTCTTACCTGCCTTTATTTCTCCCTTTTCAGGTCAGTCCGTACCCTGCAGCACCTGTGCTCCACAACATTCATATAATATTCATCCTCATGTCAAGAAGTGGTACAGGATGTTACAATGAAAGAAGCACTGTTAGTTCAGTAAATAGCCTAACTCTCATTACAGAGAGGTTTTTTAAGTATTAAAAAACCCAATGCAAACAGTTGACTCTGAGTGTTCTCCCTCTAGATGGAGTATACACAGGGGAAAGCACACTGGTGAATGAGGACAACCAGATTAATAAGTAAAGAAGGTGACATTATGGGTCTAAATTCTTTGCAGAATTAGAGTTGCTGTACAGATGGTGTTATTCTGCATCTGCTCAGCTTACAGGTACACACTAGCTCCTAATTACTGCTTGCACAAAATTCCTTCCAGACTGTTCTCCTAGGGAGGACTTTCAAAGGGACTTCCAGTGGGACTTTAACATCTAAATCTCTTGACTGTTTTTGAAAACTCAAAACAGAGTATCTGGCAAGAAGTTTTGGAGTAGAAATCTTCCCGAAGAGAGAGCTTCTTACAGTTCCCTCTTTTACTTGTCATTGTTCTTCCATACTCTAGCAGATTTGTGTAACTACTTGATATCGTTATGTGAAATGTATAATTTACTTTTATTTTATTTTATTCTTCAAGTTTTCTTTATTCTTGTTCTTTGAAAAGGATCTTATTCTTTATGGTATTATGTCACCTTAAAATTCAGAATTTTCCAAGAGTCATTTAATGGAACTTTCATATTATTTGAGTAAAAAGGGCCAAACAAATGACAAATCAATGCCTGAAATACTTAAGATCTGATATGCAAAAATTGGCATGTAGAATGCAAATAACTCAAGAATAATCTTGGTAGGGTTACTGTTCTGATAAATAATATTATATGTGAAAGAGATACATTTTAGAAATTGAGATAAGCAAAGATTCTTCACCACTTAAAATCTAGAGCAACACAGTAATTAAAAGAGTAGTTTCCTACTCTAATTACAGAAAGCAGCTCCTGACCCAGCATCAATCCTGACACAGCATCAATTTTCCATTCTTGCTTCTTATCAGCCAGCTGCTGAATTGATTCTTTATGCTTTGGGTGATGCCCAGCCAGGGAATAGAGAAATGCTGCAATACAGTTGCAAGAATCTCATTCTGCCTTCTCATCTGTTCCCTTGTTTCCTGTCAAATATCCTGGGGAGCAAATTTACCATGCATTTTGGGGTACGTCAACACACCCGCAAAGGAACATAGATCCAGACAGGTTCATTGCAGGTATTCAGAAGTAACCCCAAGGAGACTTCTGAAAAATATGGATTACCTTCTCATCTTAGTTTCACTGTAAAATGTGAGAGCAACTCAGTTATCATCATCAGATTTAAGCTAGTCTACATCACTGACATAGTTACTCTACTCTGTATTCTTTATGTCCAAGAATGCTCTATTACCTTTTGTTATCACCAAATTTGGCCCCAAAGTATTGTCAGAAAGGCATTGGTTATAACTTAAGTCTCCCTGTGCGTAAAGAAATGTGAAGTAAATAATGTAGGCAAAATGAAGTTAAGAATAAAATAAGAAACGTTATTTTCTTCCTTCCTCCACGCACACAGTGGATTAAAAAAACCCAAAGATTTCTGATTTAATGTTAGCTCCTTCAAGCATTTGTGTTATTCAATTAAAATGCATTGAGCAATAAAAAATGCATGGCATACACATGGCATATACAATAAAAGTAGTTAAACAGGCTAATTGGAAACTTAGCTGTTGTAATGACAAATGGCTGCATCTCTTGCTTTTAATTCATATATCATTATATATCAATAGGGACTAATTTGTAAAATGCCTCACAGGCTTTGATTGACGCTAACTGACTGGCTAGCTGAAGCTGCCTTAATGATAGACATTTGCAACAGTCTCAAGGGTAAAAAGATCAGTACTATGCAACTTGTGATATAGCTCACTTGCATGTTTGAGTCTATGAAGAATAATAAGTTACAGCAATGGAATTTAATGTGGATTACCGTTCTCTTCCCAACTCAAATGTCATCGGAAGGATTCGCCTTTGTCAGAAATATTTAACCTCATTATAATTAAAGGCATTATCTTCAAACACAGGTTCTTCAATTAACGGTTTTGGTTTGTCAACGTAATTATTTCAATTGGTTTACTATGCAAATTCGGTGACTTTCTGAATTCATCTCATACAGAGATTGTTAAGCCAGTATTATACTGACTGTGCCAAGCTGTTCTTTTCTTCCAAAATAAGAAAAAAGGAATTATCACAAAATTATCCACAGAGGACTGAGCTAAGATCACGTCTGACAGACAAGAGTGTGGGTCCAAAAATTACTGCACTTGGTGGATAAAAAAAGCTAAAAGGATAGGATAATCACCTTTTCTTTGCTGAAAGAACTGAGATCCACCCCCCAGGGTCCTGCACACAAGATCTTTGGTATTCTGTCGTAACACCCAAAACTTTTACAGCCAGTTGTGAGAAACACCCCGAACATACTAGACCAGATGGAGACAACTAAGTGCAAATGCCAGCTTCACAGTATGAGCTAAAGCCCTAATACCACCACTCTTTCCCTCGCATGTCTTTTTTTCTCCTTTCTCTTTTCCTGATTTTTTTTCTCTTTTGGTCTTCTGTGTAAATAAGAACCAAGTTTTGCCAGCCACAGCTTCATCTCATAGAGGTTACTAAAGTAATGTTCTGAAATAATCTGCTGCTAGTAGAGGTTTTCCCAACCCCACACAGAGACTATCTATCTGCTGTGAAATACTTCATCCTCTTCTGGCTGACAAAAATAACCTCTTCAGGCAGTACAGCCATGAGCAGAAAAGGATGTGTGTCTCTGGTGGAGTGACTGGACATCCTGGATTAGCTAGGGCAGCCTCTCAGTTCTTCCCATATCCAAGTATGCTAATGAATTTCAGGGAAGTTCGTACTTTAGAAGGTTCACATCATCTTTCTGAAGGGCAGGTTAGAACAGCATGACCTCTGTTCAGACCACAGGATCCTCTTCTCATTATGGGCGGAGAAACTTACCCATTCTCAAACACCTTGCAAAAAAAAAAAAAAACCACAAAAAAAACCAATTCGGGAAGGGAAGCCCCAACCCCGCCATTAAGTCTTGTACTGGGTCATGCATGCCCAAAGGAGGAATGTGCCCTCTTCAAGTTAGCCAAAAGGAGAGCATGGCCTTCATCAGAGTTAAAACATTGTTAAACTCTAGTCCATAATTCAAAAGTGAAGCTCAGAAGCAGAAGCTGCATTTTTTTTTTTTTTTGCTGCTGTTTTTATCTTCTTTTTGTCTGTGTTTATCCTCTTTTGTTCTGAAGGACACAGACTGCAATAACAGCATCTATCTAAACCGCTTTTAGTTTTTTTTCTGTATCCCAAATGGACAGCTATTACCATCTAAAAGCTGTGATATAAGAAGTCTATTTCTAAAAGCTTTAGAGCAAAAGCAGACAGTAATAGAAAAAAATGCTGTTTAAAATTAGCCTTGTTTGGTTCCTTATACGTCATAAAGTTTAACTGTTTTCTCTTTTCATTTCGGTATCTTTAATAAAAGTTAAAAAGATTTTGAATGGTGTTTATTATCATGGTACTCAAATTCTGGACTTAGCAGCTGTTGGCGGCTTTATAAAGTAACAAGGTTATGAGAACAACTTTGTAAAGCCCAGCCAGCCTATTCCATGTGAATGAATGCGGCCCTACTATTTTTTTCTAGGTTTTCTATTAGCACCTGCCGTTGTACTGTCCAAGGTCCTAAACGGGCTCTTTAGAAAGAGAATGCCATTAAATGACTTTAATAACATGCTGGGTATAAACTAACCTTATAAAATGGGTATTTTAAGGTTTTCAAATTGTAGTGCCCTCTCTGCTTTCAGAATCCTACTAATACATGTTTTCCCTTATCTCTTCCTTGTAAGATTTAAAATTAATTCCCCTTTTTAAAAAATACATTGATTTCAATCCCTCTACCTGCATCTCTTTGTCCACCATAGGAGAGGTTTAGCTGGCTAGATGCACGCGTATCTTGTTCACACATCAACTTTTTATCTCCAGAACTGATTTTCAGAAAGTAAAATGCTGATGTTAGAAAAGCTTCATTATTTGAAGGCATGTACCTAACATTAAAGCAAACTCAGTTATGCTCAGAAAGATTAACCCCCATGAGAATGCATACAGAAGGATATACTCTGGAAAGCATGGAGCCACTTCCTTTCATAAACATTATTTGTGGTTCAGTTAACTGTTCACTGGGGGTTTTTTTTGATGGTGTATTTTGTCTCAAAAAGTTAAATTCTAATGAGAAACATTCCTCAGTGAAGATGACGTCCAGCAGTGCTCCCAGCAGGACAACAGTGGCTCCAACTTGCCCAGCTGGTCTTGAGGGGAACAAAATCCCAAGATGGGGAATGATGTGACCTGAATATTTGTGATGGCTTTTTAAATAAGAAAGACAAGGTTTGGTGATTTTGTCTGCAGTTAGATTAAAATTAAAGTACTTGGTGCAAAATGGGGTGTTACGTATGGCATGAAAGCTGAAAAATTCCCATATTATCCCTGAACTGGGATATCCCAGTCTGCACTTCATTGTTTAAATCACTGAAGACTGGGATTTAAAGTAAATCCTTACCTCATACATCCTGTCAGAGTCTTTCAAGCATTGCGCTTCTGGGAAAGAGATGGCAACGACAACCACTTTTTACAAAACAGCCCTTTTTTTTCCTTGTCTTCTATATAAATTAACAAAGCGCTATCTGTGACTCTGGTGTTAACAATGAACATAATTAATAATAAATATTTATTATTATTTTACCTGAGGTTAATTTCTTTTGTTTTGCTTTTTGATTTAATGAAATCTAATTTTAATTTCTTGCATTCATTTTTGGCACAGCTGAAGTAGAAAAAAACCTCTTATTTTCCAACCCCCACTTTGCCATCCCAGCCTCCCCTTTGACATCCTAACAGAGCAACCTGGTAACCATGTAGAAAGGAAGATATTGACAGGAATGTAATCATTGAGAGAGCAATCGGATTTAAAATAGGTGTGCTCTAATTTAACACCATCAATCTTTCTGGAGTTCCATTTGTGGGAATGGATTTTAGAGAATAAGAATGCAAAGCATGAACTTAAAAAATGCTCATTTTGTGATGTAACTAGCAGTAAACATGCATTCATTCATCATGTAAGTATTTACAGGAGTAAAGTGGCTCTTTTGAAGGCAATAAGAAGGCTTGGGGAGAATGCTTTGGCAAGAGCTATCAACACTCTCTGAACTCTCCTAAGTGCTAGAATAACATAAAACTTCAAAGTTTGCCAAACATTTGCATGAAAGAAAGAACACTACTCAGAGATAGGAAGGATTAATAAAATGAATGGATACATTAGTCATCTGAAGACTGGTTATTCGTAAGGTTCTCAGGAGATGTAGCAGAAGAAGCCTTATGTATTCAAACTTTAGCTCTCAGATATATCAAGACTTGAAACTCGAAGGAGTGCTAGAACAAAATATAAAGGTTTTTGCAATGCCAGATAAATTAGTATGCAGGGCCATTATATTTAATAAGAACGTTCCTGAAACTTGGAAGGTTTTAAAGTCAGTGTAATAGATACGTGAAACACTAATTTAACATAGCAGCAACATCAGTAGGTAAAACAACCCATGACTGAACATGAACTTGCATCAATTTCCATTGTAGAAAAAGAGAGAATTAAATATGGACTGTAAATAACCTGATAATATTGAGACTCCTTGTGACAAGCAGTTTGTGTAGTAAAGATAGGAGCACATACTCAGCAGCTTATGAGAGTGAAATACGGAAGGCGACATGGAGGGTATATGGACTGAGTGCCAAAGGCTAAGTCCAAACCAAGAGCTAAAGAATAGAAAGAGTAAAGATATGTTTTCACATGCTTCCACATTATCATTGTAGATGATCCAAAAAAGCTTGCACTAGACACTGAAACATATGCATTACTTCTCTGTGCTTCCCACTGTCAGGAGAGGTTGAACCCAGAAACCTGTTTTGACACAAAGAAAAACCAAACCAATGGCTGTGTTGCATGTTGCCTGTCAACATGTGAGATCAAATCTTAGCCCTGTGGAGATGTCTGCTAGAACTCCCAGGTCCTTCTCTGCAGAGGTGCTTTCCAGCAGGTCAGCCCCCAACCTGTCCTGGTGCATGGGGTTATTCCTCCCCAGGTGCAGCACCCTACACTTGCCCTTGTTGAACTTCATTAGGTTTCTTTCTGCCCAACTCTCCAGCCTGTCCAGGTCTCACTGTATGGTGGCACAACCTTCTGGTGTGTCAGCCACTCCTCTCAGTTTTGTATCATCAGCAAACTTGCTGAGGGTACGCTCTGTCCCCTAATCCAGGTCACTGACAAATATGTTGAACAAGACTGGACGGAGTTCTTACCCCTGGGGAGCACCATTAGCTACAGGCCTCCAACTGGACTCTGCACCATTGATCACAACCCTCTGAGTTCTGCCATTCAGCCAGTTCTCAATCCACCCCACTGTCCACGCATCTAACCTACACTTCCTAAGCTTACCTGTGAGGATATTATGGGAGACAGTGTCAAAAGCCTTGCTGAAGTCGAGGTAGGCAAGGTCCACTGCTTTCTCCCACCTACCCAGCTGTCAAGCCATCATGGAAGGCTATCTCATTGGTCAAGCATGATTTCCCTGTGGTGAATCCATGTTGACCACTTGTGATAACTTTCTTTTCTTCCACATGCTTAGAGATGACTTCCAGAATGAACTGTTCCATCACCTTTCCAGGGATGGAGGTGGGACTGACTGGCCTGTAGTTTCCTGGTTTCTCCTTCTTGCCTTTTTTGAAGACTACAGGGACATTGGCTTTCCTCTAGTCCTCAGGCACCTCTTCTGATCTCCATGACCTTTCAAAGGTGATGGAAAGTGGCTTCACAATAGCATCCACCAGCTACCTCAGCACTCGTGGGTGCATCCCGTCAGGGCCCATGGACTTATGGGTGTTGAGTTTGACTAAACAATCTCTAACCTGATCCTCCTCAACCAAGGGAAAGTCTTCCTTTCTCCAGGCTCTCTCTCTTACCTCCAGCACCTGGGATTGCTGAGGGCCAGCCTTAGTAGTAAAGACTGATGCAAAGAAGGCATTCAGTAAATCTGCTTTCTCTGCATCCTCTCTCACCAGAGCACCTCATTCAGCAGTGAGCCCACATTTTCCCTAGTCTTCCTTCTTGCACTTGGAGAAGCCCTTCTTGTTCTTGACATCCCTTGCCAGATTTAATTCCAGGTGGGCCTTAGCCTTCCTCATTGCACCTCTGCATACTCAGGACACACTGAGGACAGAGAAACAAGAGTTGCCCTCTTTGAGGCAAATCAGCTGATTACAGAAATGGAGAAGCTTTCCTTTTCTTTCTGATGCTGATATTGGCTGGTTTCTGCTCTGTTTAAAGAGACTGCAATAGTTGACAGTGCTCATTTTATCAGCTTAAATCATATTTGAAGAAGCAGAAGGTGGATTTCTTCAAATTAAAATGATTGAAAAACCTTTAAATAACCAATTTTAATAATGATGTAAATCAACAAACAGGAAACCTGTTTCAAAGATGAGGGAGAGTGGCTTCACAATAACATCCGCCAGCTCCCTCAGCACTCATGGTTGCATCCGATCAGGGCCCATAGATTTGTGGGTGTTTAGTTTGCCTAAATGATCTCTAACCAGCTCTCTTCAACCCCCCTACCTTCTAGAGCCCTAACCCATGGGATTCCTCCAAGTAGGTCTTTGAAGAGGCCAAAGTTAGATCTCCTGAAATCCGGGGCTGCAATCCTACTTATTGCCTTGCTTCTTTCATGCAGAATCCTGAACTCCACCACCTCATGGTCACTGCAGCTAAGGCTGCCCCCAGCCTCCACATCCCCAACCAGTCCTTCTTAGTTTGTTAGTACAAGGTGCAGGTGCACACCTCTCTTCATTGGCTCCTCCACCACCTGTGTCAAAAAGTTATCTTCAATGCTCTGTAGAAACCTCCTGGACTGTGTGTGCTTGTCTGTGTTGCCTTTTCAGCAAATATCAGGGCCTGTCTTTCCTAAAAAGTACATAGTCATCCATGACAGCATTCCAGTCATGTGAGCTCTCCCACCATGTCTCTGTAATTGCAATGAGATCATGGTCCTGCAACCGCACACAGATCTCTAGTTCTTCCTCTTTATTCCCCGTGCTGCATGCATTGGTGTGCAGGCATTTCAGAGAGGTAATTGAGCATTCAGGTTTCCCTGGAGGGGTGCAAGAGGATCCACCATAGCCATATAGACCCTTGAGGTGGTTGGCCTTCTGGTTCTTGTCTTGGGAGGCAGCTAAGGAACATTTGTGACAGCTCTGGTTGGCCTGGCTTATTCACCAGTTCGTTGCAATGGTGCCATTTTTGATGCTGTCCCCCAAGTCCTTCAGTTTAAAGTGCACCACAATAGGTTGGCCAGCTTGCTACCAAAGATTCCCTTACCTCTTCTGAACAGGTGTATTCCATCCCTCCTTAACAGGTCATAGTTACCAAAGAATGTCCCATTGTCATAAAAGCCAAAACCCTTGTGACAGCACCAGCCGCATAGACAGAAGTTGATTTGCATTATGCATCTATTTCTGGCTGCCCCCTTTCCTCCAACTGGTAAAATGGAGCAAAAGATAACTTGGGCACCAATGTTTTTCACTTGCACCCCCAGGGCTTTATAGTCTTCCTTAATTTTGCACAGGTTCTGGCTTGCAGTGTAATTCATGCCCATGTGAAAGAGTAACAGTGGATAGTAGTCCATGCAACCTCTCCGCAATGTCTCAGACCTTAGCTCCTGGAAGGCAGCATACCTCTCGTGACTTGCTGCCAGGTTGGCAGATGGGCACCTCAGTGCCCTTTAACAGAGATTCACTCACTACGATAACTCATGATTTCTTTTTACAGTATCCACTGTGTGCTGCTGGTACAGTTTCCCCTTGCAGATCTTGCCTGTGGGTGCCTATAGCTGTTAAATCTTCATATGTGTTTATGGTTGTGATGCTGGTGGGTGGGGACTGAAGGAGAGTCTTGCCTTTGTGGGTCACCAGCGTCCAAGGTGCCTCATTCTCAGTGGTGTCAACTACAGCACCATGGTTATGGAACCACCTATCTATCTCTGTCTCAACTCCTCAAATACTGCACAGCCTTTTAACTCTTTCCTGCAACTTGGTTATTTGACATGGCAGACCATCAACTTGTGCACACCTTATGCAGACACTTGCCTTTTCACAAGGAGAAGGGGCTGGGCACTCGCTGCAACCTACCATCTCTACTGAAATCTCCTTCCTTGCCAGTACCGTCTGAGCGGATGCTTCAGACATCTCAGGGGCTTTCTCTGTAAGAGCACTGGTTTTAGCACATAATACTTGTTTCTGGGTATTCAGGTATTAATGTCGCAAATGGTAGAAGTGGCTTGACGAAGCAATCTTACAGGGGCAGAAGTCCCACCAGAGCACAAAAAATGCTTGCAAAGACAGGCTTCTCAGAAAAATATATTTTCTCTAGGGTTACTGCCAAAATTGCCATGGCGTACTGTCACAAACACAGAAGAATAGTACAATTGCTTAAATAAGAAATTATGCAGTCTTAAGCCTAGAATGTTTTCCATGTCTGGAATGTTTCCAATTAGGAGCCAATGAATATAGGTTTCCATGGTGATTAGCTAAAATGTGGAATGAACTTCATTTCATGATAATTGCTACATATTTGCAGCCGAAGTGCATCTTTCAGTTTCAGCCTAAGATTTTCAGGCCCTAACCACAGCTCTGGATCTGAATCTAATGATGAAACCTATAATAAAATGCAGGGCTATCCTGCATTTGTTTTGGACGCAGGAGGGTTTACAGGAGACTGAATGTGATTTTGTTAATGTATTTCATTCTTTCATCTTTTGTTTGGTTGTTTGTGTAATCTTTAAAGTAGCAGCACATATTCTACTTTTTTTTTTTTTGAAAAAAACCTTTAATAGAAAATCCCCTTCTTACAACACTTGTGAAAAGCAGCCAGTACTTTGATTATCTGTCAGTAACACAGAGCTGCATGCTCCTGTTACATTTTCCTCAAAGCTTATATGTATGCTACAGTAATTGAATTTCACTATAGTTCTTTCATACCCTATACTTCTGCACATTTTACATCACAATACACTTGCCAGCAAAAAGTAACAGCATACCCTTTCACAATTTTATGGCATTGTGAATGTGTGCAGCAATTAGACTGTAATAATAGGATGTCAAATGCTTCTTTAATAGCGATTCTGAAAGCCATCTTTTCTTGGTGGAATGAATGACTATTTACAAATCCGTTTATCTTACAAATTCTGGTTGAAATTGAGGAGAAAGATTGACCTGCTCAATTAGGCCCTCCTGCTGGTTCAAAATTAAAAGGCCTGCTTCTCTGTTGAAGGAAGTTGACATACTCCTTAGATTAGATCATATCCCATTTTGGACAAAAATCTCTGCTACTTTTTCCACTGGTCTCTAAGCTGCGTAGCTGATCGTAGCGATTTCTTTTAATTGCTAAAAATTCTTCCCTGAACACAGCTTTTAAGGATTAATATCACAGAATTCTTCAGTGACCCATTCATTGTCATGCTGAATCTGACTTCTGCAAAGGCGGTGGAAGAGTTGCAGATCCACCCTGGGGAAGTGAGAGACACTGGCTGTGTGGTGACCCTTGAGAAGGACATCAGAGTCAGCTGCGGGGCTGCTGAGCCCCAAACTCTTGCTCAGTATGCTCCAAAATCGCAAAATCATGACCGTATACGGATACCTAAATGGTTTTTGTCATTATATGCGGAATTCTGGTGGTATAGTATGAAGCTGAAGATGTCTGGGAAGACAGGATGAATTTCACAGACTTCTGAATTTTTAAAATCTGAGGTATATATCATTCACTAAAGGATTAAGTTTTGTATAATTTGTCTTTGTGTCATCTGTGTGGAAACTTCTGAAATTTTTCATGCATAGCTCAAAAAATGGATGGCTGGTAATACCAACCAATACTTTAGTTCTGACCATTAACAGCATTGCTTTAATCCCTATAAACTTTTGGTTGCACTGTGGAGTTCGTTTCTTACTATGCTCCATTACAGAAAATACTCAACTCCTCATATCCATTCCCTTGAATCGTTTGCATACACGGGCCAGGAAACTGTAGCATAGTGCTTTTTTAAGAAGTTAGGTCAATTTTACCACAAGCGATGGAAGAGGTAGATATCTGACTGATTATTATTAACAAGTCTTTCCCTCGTGTCAAGAAGCCTTTGAAAATAGCAAATTAAAACTCATCTGGTTTGCTTTATCCTTTCTTTCTTATTTTTTTTATTTAATATTAAAAAAAGACTAATAGAATAGTTATTGCTCTAGAATGAAAGGCCCTTTATATGGAGATGGAAGAGCTGCTAGACTGGATTGTTTAGAACAGTGACACTTTGCAGGTCGAAAGGCAAGAAAAGTGGTGTTGCAGTTGAAACCACAATGCGCAATTTTTGAAGCAAGCCGCTGGTACCCATTTTATCTACCACTAATGTGTCACAATGATCAGTAAAAGGATGCACTAATGAAATAACAGCTCTCTTAATCACTTGATTAAAGTTGCAATAGGGCTGTATGCAAGGGGTTGTGAGCCAAATTAACATCTGGCATGTTATAAGAATAGGAAAAGAATAACTGAAGGTAAGTGGATGTCTTTGCAACAGGAAATTATGTTCCTCCTGTGATTATTTAAATTTATTTTCTGAATGTTTTTGAATTGTTTTTTCTTTAAAACTTGCAAAGGAAAGTAAGCATGTGTTTTGAGGAAAAACAGAAATGAAAATAATTTATGCGTGGATTTGATACGACGACAAGATTAGCACTGCAATGAAATATCAAATGCATCCAGTTCTTACTTGATAATCTGAACCATAGACAATAAAACAATGCTCTTAAATGTTTATTGAAGAGTACAGAGGTGATCAGAGAAATACATAGAAACAGTGTCATGGTATAAGACCCAAGAAATCTGGTTTGTTTTCCAAATTCTGTTTTTAGTAATTGATGATCTTGATAATTATATATTCCTCTTTGTGGTTTTTTCTCGTGCCTGAAAGTGGCAGTCAATAATGTTGTCTCATGCTACACAGCTTTGAGAACCACTGATGAAAAGCAACCTGTAAGAGACGTAAAAATTATGGCCAGTGTTTGCCACAATATTTTCCACACTTTATTTTTTTGTTAATCATGAATTTTCAGTGTTACGTCTGGGCTGAGAATACAAAAAGTGTCTTCCTAAGTTATACACACTTCTGTTCTGGCGCAAAATTATAATTTTAGAATAGGAAGAAGTAGTCTCTTCTGGCATCTTTGCTGAAAGAATAAACTCCAAGCAAGTAAGTGGGTCTACCTTTCATATATTCATGCGTGAGATGCAAGTTGAAACATGGTAACAGGACCACTGGACCCTGTCAAACGTTGTCTCTGAAAGCTACTGAGACTGTATATTAATTGGGATATGTCAAGTTTGATCACACATGGTAAACTGTGCCTCTAAGGAGTTCCAGTTTGTCATGAAGCCTTCCCAGCATGTATTTATGGCTGCCTTACCTTGTTATTTAAATTGAGAGCACTGAATTTGAGGATGGAAATATACACTAGTGAAAAGTACTAAAACATATTTTGTATATAAAACCCTCTCTGATATCTGCTTCTCTAATGGCAAATGTTTCCTTTCCCTTCCAGGTATTAAAAAACTTTACCTCCTCCTATCAGTTTTTGTAAATTGGTTGAAACCTCACTAATTTTTCTGGATTCAAGAATTCTCATAGCTTATAGACAGCCCGGTGAGTTACTGTTCAACATGCTTTTAATCTATATTCTTTGCAGCTGCCATACAATGTTCTTTTGTAATCTGTGTACAAAATATAAACACCAGTGGAAATATGCTGATGATTATTATTAGAGTTCTGGTATTCACAAAAATATGATTCAGAGGTGGAATACACTTTGCATATGAAAGGAGGTGCGAGATTTTCCATAACAGCAGCTCCTTCTATTTCAAAATTTGTTTTAAAAAAATGGGAATATTTTTCTCTCTAAAACATATTGTTCACATCCCCATCTGAAATTCTGCTCATTTTCCAAAAGGACATGATGGACATTGTCAGGCATGCATCCCTGAAGATCTGCACGGTGATAACATGGAAAACGAATGTGAAACTCAGCCGTTAGCATTTACTGTGATGCTATTTATATCTTGGATTGAAAACTGCTGGGAAGGCCTGGGGGAACTATTATCACGGGATAATCAAACTCCCTCTTGTGTGTCATAGATTAATTATTTTTATTTTTTTGATATTTAAATTTAAGGAAGTTTCCTAAAAGTTATTTTTTATTTTCTTCTCTTGCCTTCTTATTTAGACATTTACGCATACTTTTTGATATTTACCTATTTTACCAGATGTAGATATTTATCTATTTTACCTTGTATTTTACTTGGTTTGATTTAATGTTAATTGATCATGAGAACAGTTAATACATGAATATATAGGAAATAACATGAGACTGCTAATCTAACATAATTAATGATGATAAAAAAGGCATGTTCCAGTCTGTGAATATTATTTCCTTTGTGTATTAAATGAAAAAAAAAACATAATCAAGGAAAACAATAGAGAAGAAAAGTAAATCTTGGTTATTTACCTTGAGCTTATCCCCACTTTGGTTCCATGATTTTGAGGTCAAGGCTGAGGTTAGTCATGTATAAGGGCTATGAAAGCACCCTTCCCTGCCTGAGAAAAATTCCTGTGACTCAGAAACTAAGGAAAACAGAAGCAGGCAAGATTTTACAAACTTTACAGCAGTCCTGCGGTATGTTGGGGACAGAGGCAGACAGAGCATGGCAGGCATGTGATTGATTTGGGACATCCTACTACCTGTGGTAGGATTCACTGGAGATGGGCAGGCATCACTTTAGGCTATCTTCTAGGAGTGCCAAAGGTATTCAGGGGCTTATTATTAGCTGTTACAAATCCCTAGATTAGTATGAAACTGGAAATAGAGTTGCCATGCATCTCTATAAAGATTTTTAGTCTTCTTCAGAATTTGGCATTCAGTCATTAATTCCATACCATTTCTAATAGTCCTTGGAAAGACTTTCAGAACAAATGTGCTCGTGCTGGGTTTTTGCAGTGCATAATACAGTTGCTGAGGAGAGCAAATCTTCCCTTCTCAGGCTCCTGTAGCGTTTCTCGGATCCTGATCCTTATTCCCATCGGGAGGTCAGGGGACACCTTTTTCTAAATTAAGTCAGCTCTTTCTGTTATGTGGCTGACAGGAACCACTCGGTATCAAGCTACCTGCCATGGTTCCATAGTACTGACCCTCCTACTTGAGACTTACCGCTCTAAGTTACTCTTTGTCCTACCCTTGGCTCAAACCAGAGAAATAAAGTGGCCTATGCCTGTTTTTTTCCTAGATTTTCCATTCACTGAGGATCTTTTAACATGTCTAATATAGGCTGATCTTTTGCAAAGGGCTCAGACACAAGCTATACTGCATATCTATGACGGGGAGTTGGAAATCCCTCCCCCGTTTTCTCTAGCCTATGTGCAGGACAGTGAGCAGACACTGATGGCCAGTAATGGCCACTTTTGCAAAACTCGATCTCCGTCAACAAACTCTTTGTACCAGCGCACTGTGAAATGAGTTGGCAGGGAGAAGCAATAGTGAGTGATACAATCGGTTACCCAGGGTGAGTGAATAAACACAGTCGCTTGCTCAAGGCTAACATATCTTCAATATTCTAGTCTTGATCAGCTAATGGAAAATGCGGACAACTTTGATCTAACATGGAAGAAGTACTGAAATATTCTCAGAGTGTGGAGCACTGAAAAGACCTAGTAGAGATATTTACCTCATTCATAGTGAAATATTCATCCTCACTTTTTCATGTTTTACCTTTTCTTTAGACTGATTCTCTTCCTTTGGGATGTAAGGACAAGGTTCTTATAGACTTGAAGCTATAGTTATTAAAGAAAAATGATAGATCAGTCGTTATCTGTGCAAGAAATAGAAAAAGAATGCAGTTCTGATATGGTTATTTAATATTTTGGGGGGGAAGATAACAAAAATACTCTATTTTGTATCCGTTGTGCTTGCATGCTCAAAAAGCAATCACTCTTTCAAAGTTGCCAGACTCAAATACATATCTAATATATTTTAGTAAATGTGACATAAGGTTTTTCCTATCCTTTGCTGCCTAAGTGATATATCATAGAAGTATCTACATGGAATAGTGACAGTCTTGCAGAACAAGAGAAATCAAGGTCCTTGAATATCTAAGGAAATGTTTTTTTTTTCATGTCTGCCATTGCTTTTCTTTCTTCTAGCTGCCTAGAACTGAACATCTGGTTGTCACTAACACATGAGAAATGAATTTCTTATTACTCAAGCTGTTATCTTCTGTTAGTAGAAAAACTAAAAATATCGTAAGAAATGCCCAATGGGAAAAAAATTGCAGTCTAATTCAGGGTGTAAAATGGTTGACTTTAGAAATGACATTCAGACACTCCTACTGTATTTCAGGCACTGTAAACCCTTCACCTTTTACCTGCCCTAACAGGTTCTAACCCAGCTTTCCTAGCCAGTGTTCACTGAACCTCTGGACATGGGGTGCCTGTAGTAAACAACTTTAAGATGGTTTTCTCTAATGGAGAATATGGAGATGCAGGATACAGCAGCTTACCTCCAAAATGAATTCCCATTGCTCCCTGTTAGCACATTTTCTGTTGATATCTCCTACTGTTTTCTAAAACTGCACTTTATTACAACCTGACTTTAATAACTGTTAAGAAATTGTATTTATTTAGCTCTTTCTTGGGGCCTTTCCCAACAATAAATGCCACGAAATGTGTGTGATGGTACTACTGCTTTACTTTCTCCAATGATTAGAAAGTGTGATGCCGGTCCTGATACATTGAAATAAATGGTTTCTAACCTCTTTGAAGTCTTTCCTTAAACACACGGAAGTCAAGTTGTGGAGTAGAGGTTGATGATGTGCTCTGCAACGCTAAACTTTAATGAGGTCAGGGAAAGTTCATTCCTCTTGATCTCTGACTAAATCCTGTTAGGGTAAAGGGAAAACTGGTGTGTGCCATTTAAAATTAACTGATCAACCAGCAGTCAGAGAGCCATATCATCTTTTGCTTGGGAGAAACAGTTGGTATTCACAATTTCTTGCGTGTCATTTAAATAAGGATACAAATGTGTTTTCTTTCACTAGTGGGTGATCACGAAAGAGAGACTCCAAATAGAAGAATACCAGACTCTCTAAGAAAAGGTGAACATGTGTAAGGAGGACAGTGTTTTAGCACCGTCCTTGCAACGCCTCCTTGCGCAGATCTCAGTTTACTTCTCTTACACTGTCCTTGTCCATAGACAAGTTTAGGAATTCCACTCTAAAATAGCCCTGGAGGAAATTAAAGTTACTTTTTTTTTTTTTTTTCATGAGGAAATATTACAGGTGTATGTTATTTTCTCTATTTGCTTCTTTGCTGGGGATGAGAGCTTTCACTGTCTGTTCCCTCTGTACTTCTCTCATATTCTTAGAGAAGTCAGGGACAAAAATGGGGGTCTCTGTTGCAGGGTGGTGAAATCTGCCTTTACCGAAACACTAAACACTGTCCTTCTGGGTTTAGGTTTGGAGCAATACAAAGATAGCAAAGAAATCTCTTCAGGGTCTTTAGGTTTGAGCTGCTCTACAGTGACCTGACAGGAGGCTGCTAAAAACTAACCCTTTGCCTTCAAACTTTCCTTTTCATTTCATGTAACTTTTTAGTTCCTTTTTAGTTGCACTAAGAGTTACAATAAAAGAATAAAATAATGATACATTATCTATAAATTCAGTCAGCTTCTAACCACCAAAGACTAATGTGGATAGCGGGTAGGAGGAGAACCCTATGATTTAGGCCTTAGTCAGTGAAAATTAATAGAATTATTTATATTCAGTTCTCTGGTATTCCAAGATGTTTTCAGCCAAGTGGTCTGTGCATATTTAAAGCATAGAGCGAGAAACACAACTTACATATAGTTTTATTTTAGGAAGAAATACAGCAGAATTAAATCAATTGATGAATTTGTTCTATCTTGATACAAAGAAACGCATGTCAAGTTGAAATCTTTGGTGATTTCAGCAATAGGTAAGCTAACAAAATAATTAATAGAACTTAAAAAAGGAATCTTGTTAATATCAGAGGTGTCATCAGTATGCTCTGAGTCGTAAGGATAATTTGAGTCAGGGGTAAACTCCACGTAAGAATCTGGGATCCTGAGAGAAGATTTAAATGAAGGACAAAGCCACAGGACTGTTTTTGAACAGAATATTTCTATTTATCACAATTCTCATGAAAGCTTTTTTCCCTCTTTCCAAATGAGTGTTAGACTGCAATGAAGTGTGACATGGGAACATTAATAGCACTACTCATCCACATTAAAGTTAAAAAATGGTATATTTCAGCTCCTTACTGTGAGAGCAGGAAGCGGTTCATAGGCCCCGGTGGTCCTGATACGCAGTGTTATATGTTTTGTTACCAGACTGTATTTAAGCATTTGCAATAAAAGATCAGTATAGCTTTATACAGCTGACTACTGGTCTTACAGCAAAACTTTTCCATGGAATTTTTTGCCCATCACTGCCCCGACACTTGGTTCAGAATGACAAATCTTTCTGTCTTACGTAATTTTTAATTTGCTTTTTGACCTCTTTTACTTAGCTTTTAGTCTCCTCTTTAGGCTCAAATTTGAAATATAGAGATGTCCACATCTTGCATTCTGAGTTTTGTTCCTTAAGGAGATTTGACAGAGAGCACTGAGGTGAGTGTGCTGAATGGCTAAAATGGAAAGAGTAGAAATGCTGGTGCAACTGTCTCATCAATTAGGCAAGCTATCAAATCGGCTGGAAGCAGGTAGGTGTGAGAAGATAGTGAAGGTCTCCAAGGATGGATGGGATTACTACTACCATAATTTTTTCTTTCAAAAAGAGACAAACCTGGAAATTGGGGGAACTGATATTTTGTGGCCTCTGATTTTGGCTGCTGCTTATATTCAACCTTATATCTCCAACTGTTACTGGAGTCACTAGTCTCTCTATGAGAACATTCATGATAAAGACCCTGCAGTGAAGCTGCCAGATCCCTACCTGGTGCTGTGGTCATCCAGAAAGAAGCTGCTTGTTGGCAATTGGCTCTATGTTCCCCAATACTGTGATATTGTCCAAGTAACAAAAAAACACTATGCCTCAGGTGACAGGTGGAAGCTCAATGTGGTGAGAAAAAGTACCTGGAGGCTCACAAGGGGAGGAAAGAGTTGCCTGTATCTGGTGGTTGTCTGTAGTGGGAGTTTTGCTGACAGAGACTGAATGAACTGCATGAAATTAATTAGTTTCTTTTGCCACCAAAAAAAAGTTAGCTTAGTTGAACTATTGACATACTTGGAGATGTTTTGTGTTGTGCTGATCATCTTCTGTCTAAGCAACCACACCAAGGGTAATTGTACAGCTTATTTCTGATGACCCTTGCAAGACAAAGCAAGCCATTGTTATTCATCAGCCTGCCTATATGGGAATCCACCTCATTTCCATACAGTTAGGGAATAGATTTGTCTGGGTAGTGGAGGGCTTTTACTGGACCAACGGGGATGAAAATGGTAGCAGTCTGATAGTCTTCACAGGGATCAAGTGCCACTGGTGCTGGTGCTCCCAAATGACTGAGGGCAAACCCTGATGGGACCAGATGAAGCAGGTCTGTAGAATTAGGCAGAATGGCTTGCCAGTCTCTTCTCACCTACATGTCCCTGCAGCATACTCAAACTGCCAGAGGAAGACAGGGGTAGCTGTTTGAGAAATACCAGGGGAATATTTTGTTCCAGTATTTCTTTTGTGCCAGATGACTTCTAAAGCTAAAGGAATAAATTGTGAGTGCAGGGGATTTTTAATAAAGACTTTAGAGAGAATAGTGAAATAAGGATATCAAGAAGAGACTAACTTCATCTCAAATTCCATGACAGAATCAATCTGACATTGTAAAGATTCAGGAGATGTTTGAAAATCTGGAAGACAAAAGATCAAATTTGTGAATGCTAGGTTTTCCGGAGGGAAATGAGAGAGAAAAGAGGCTGTCATTTTATAAATAACTTTTAAAGGAAATCTTTGCGATCAAGTACACGTGTGCCTCTTTTTGCAATAAAAAGGCAAATCCTTCTGCTGACAAGCCATCAAGTGTAGTGATAGTAGACTTTCTGATCCTCCAAAATATGGTGAAGGTTTTAAAATTTGCCAGGAAAGGAATGTAGATTAGATATTGATCTGTGAAGTAGCTGAGGTTTATCGATACACACTGACCAATTAACTGGCATTTTGGCTACAGAATGATTTTTCTAGCAGCAGTAGAAAAACACTGGTCTGTTCACACCAAGTATCCTTTTTTTCTGCTTTTACTTTGGTTTTTCCTTGGTGGATATAGCCAGACAATTTGTTTCTACACTGTGATGAATTTATGTGGTAGATCTGCTCACCTTTTTGTTAGGGTATTCTTGAGAATGTTGTCTCTGCAAAATTAGTGTGTGAGCTTCACAGCCGCCAAAGATTCACTAAGCAAAGGAGGTGCATTTTTTCCTGTTACCAGCTTGTCTTGGTGCATTGGGATCACAAGAGCTCTAATGCTAGATTATCTTAAAAAGGGAGGGTGAAAACAGAGAAAATTTCAAATTCTGCATTTTCTTTGTCTTTTTTCCAAGTCGGAAAGGAAAGGAGAAAACTAAGTGTGCCCCCCTCATCTTGCAGATACTGGTATATCCCGTCTTTTTGGTTTTGCACTTTTGCGTTCACACTTTCTACACATACTTTCTCATACAACCAGGTTTTGTTCTTTTGTTTTGAGCTGAACAAATACAAAATGCTGGACTTTCTCTCAGCAGTGATCAGGTGTGAGCAGCAGTCATCTACTGTAACAACCAGTAAAATGGCAATTGCCACTGGAATTCCTCCACCTTAATGACACTATATTGTGTAGCTGTCAGAAGGCTCAGGCACAGCATTTCCATCCCCAGCGGCTCCTTCTGAACAGCCTCAAAATACGCTCTCTTATTCTCTGTGTAACATAACTGTGGACAGTACAAAGAGCAAGGCATATATATTTAATTATGCCCCACTGGTTGTGAATGCAAAAATAGCAGCTTGATTTGAAAGGAGAACCTTTAAAAACTCTTTCAAGACTAAAGTGTTCATACAAATCACTGTGTTAATTATATATCCTAAAAATTATGCAAATAATCTTTTTAGTGGTGAATTAATCAATGTTAATCACTTGAAAAATAGCTTTTAAGTGTTTTTTTTTTCTTATAAAAATGTGTCAAAGTATTTAAAATTCTCATGGTGAGCTTACATTTAATAGTTCTGTTTTATTTCTTTTTAACAGTGACAGACGAATACTCCCTGTGTTATTTTGGTGTTGAGCAACAGACACAGTAGGTGATCACAGGTGTAAACTTCTCACACTGGGTTTCAGATTCTTGCAATGGTTTGTAAAATAATCAGTTAGATTTCACATCTTAATGTTTCCTTTTAGACACCTTTGGCACAACAGAAATCACCCTAATGGAAATGTAAAAAGGATATCAACTAAGTGAGATGCAGTCAAACGAGGCACTTGACCTCTTCAGAGTTGTGGACATAAATTGCTGTCTAAAATCTGAAAATATGGCAGAAAACAGTTCTCGAGACCAGGGTGTGCGAATGCACTTGAATCAGAACTCTTAATTCATAAATTATTTTATATACCCATATCTGTTTGCTGTCCCAGAGCTGTATTTATTTCAGATACTTCCTCTGGTGAAGGTTAGCACAAGTCCAGAAAGTGAGATGACCAGCTCTTGATCCTCACTGTGTCTCCCCCAGCTCTGCTATAGCAGTAGGTCTGAACTTTCACACACGCCTAGCCACAGACCCAGGAACCACAACGCTGCTACTGTTCAACCTGGGGCTATATATACTTCTACATCTGGGCCCCTGCTTGAACTCTTGGGTCCCAAAACTTTCCAGTATTTTGACTTGAGATTTGAATAATCAGAATCCCACAAAGCTAGCCAGACATCACAAGGCAGCCTCTCCAAGAACACATTCAGAAAGTGCCAGCAGAATTTTTTTAGGCATCCTCTCAGCCTGATCAAAAGCTCTGACTAGATGTTTAGGCAAATTTGGGGCAATGTAATGGTTCCCATCCCCACAAGTAACACAAAGCTTATGCATTGGCTACATGCAACATGTCGGGATCTAGCCAAGACACAAATGAAAATTATTAGTGTAATATTACCGTGAAAACTGAATCCTTAAAAATTATCTGAAAATTTATTTTGGTGTGTGGGGGGGTGCATTTTGCTCACTGATGTTCATTTTCTTCCTATCAGTGACTGTGATGGGGTAAGCTGCTGCCACTGTGTGAGACTACTTGCTAACAATCTACCGATGAACTACAGGATTTTATGTAGTATATCTGTAATGGTCCAAGGAAGTGCAAAACAAACTACTTACAAAGTTTACAAAATTAAATTGAAATCTGAAATCCAATGTCTTGATACTCCCAGTTATGAAAATAAAGTTTCAATTCTATTGAGTGTACTACAAGATTATTTTAGAAGTAAATAAAAGAGGGCAGCAAGGTTTGCACAAAGAAATGTAACAGATATTACATGTCCTTTTATACCGTGAATACCAAATAATAAAGGACTAGACCTTTAAAACATGTGGCTACTATTCATTCATTCATTCATTTATTCATTCATTCATTCATTCATTCATTTACACATTCCTTCCATAACCTGACGCAAATTCTCTGCTGTTGTCCATTTAATGAAAGACAATTGGTGAATTGACTGCAAAACTTTGAATAGCTTAATAAAATGATTGTCTTTCAGTATGATCATACACACTTTCAATTAAATTCTTACGTTTACAATTACTGATTGCATATGCAATGCAAGTATACATGCAATACAAGTACATAGCCTGCATTCTGTTTTCAAAATTTCCAGCAGTTCTCACTTGCTTTAACTACGTCTTTGACAGTCTGAAAACTGGGCTCTAACTGATAGAGTTGAGTGAGCAAGAGGAAAAGGTTCTTTAGTGCCAGGCCTCTACTGTAATGCATGAGCAACAGGTGATAAAAAAGCTTCTTCCATCCATGCTGGAGCAGGAAAGGAACTTTCCTTGAAATATTCTTGTACTTCATGCCTGACTTCTGTCTGATGAACCACTGAGATAGTTACACTTTAAAAGGGGTGCATGATTTGCTGTGCTGGTGCCATTCCATTTGGAAGCAGCAGAATGCAGAAACAATATCCTTCGTTAATGCCTTCAAACAGAAACAGATAATTATCATAAATAACTTTCATAGCCAAATATTCTTCATCTGGCATCACACACATATCATGGGAGACAAGTAGTCTGTGCAATAAATGAACTAAAATTTGGTTATCATACTTTTTAATGCCCTTTCATTTTTCCTCCCAGTGATGATTCATTGCCGGTGTGCAAGTGAAGACTGTTTTATGTGAACCTGGCCACATTACCACTACTGCAGGAGGGATTCATTAGCATAAACTGTGAAAACTCTTTTTTTTTTTTTGTTAGTAGATTGTATTCCATTCAGTTCCTTGAGATATTGCATTAGATATTATTGCTTTTCGTCAGGATTCTGACAAAAATTTTGTAGGATCAATTTCTGACTTCTTGAAAGAAGACTTATATCACGCCAGACTGTCTAACTTATTGACGCCACAGTCTTCGGTGGTTAAATAAATAGTTTAGCAGGAGTCTTTCTGAAATATTTTTGATCTTTTTATACGAGATTCTGGTCAGGAAGGAGACTCCACACCTTTGTCTGATTCATCCCTGATCAAAAGAAACAATGTGAAGGAGTCTGTAAGTTGGATTTTACACCTGAGGGTGAAGGAGAGCTGGTAACCTGGCAGAATCCTTTACACTCAGGACTCAGAAATACTGATAAATGTTAGTGATGAAATCCTAATCGCTCAGCAATGACTGACACGGACGTTATTTTTGCAGATAACACTCTTATGGCACATGAAGCATTAGTCATATCTTTTAAAGAATTCAAGAGAATATTAGTATCCTCCAACTGTCTGGTACTTAAGAGTGACAGGTGTCTTTAAATGAACCTCTCAAAAAACACCTGGACTTTTCAAGACATGAATTTGCTTCAGGACCACGGGCTTTAAGTGCCTGATCCCCCACTCCTTTTGACTCCAGTGAAAGGGTTGATGGACCTTGAATGGCCAGGCAAGGCAAAAGAGCTTTTGTTCTCTTCCTGGTATGCATTGATGGCAGTCTGTCAGGAAAAAAAGAGCAGCGGCAAATTTATTTCCCATCCCACTTGTAGAATGGAGTGGAATAACTGGTAATGTTACTCTGAGTGATTTAAAAAGACTGTTAGGATTTAGTCTGCCAGTAGCATTTGCTGTTCACTGTCAGGGCACTACCATGACAAGTGAAGAGTTGTTTTTTAACTAAGAAAATAAATGTATTGATTGGGAAAGTGGGATAAGAAGGACTCACTTGACAAACGCTGTAAAAGAAGTGGGATGGTGTCATTTTCAGAGCAGGTCTGTCAAGTCAGATAGCAAAGGAGGGGGACTGGGACCGTAATCCTGCTACTGGCATGCACCTCTCACTGCTTGTGGTCTTCTGCCTCTGTGCATAACCTCCCCCAGGACCGCACAGCACACAGATTTCTGTGAGGACCTCTTTGCAGTATATGGGACATAAACCTGATCATGAACATTAACTCGAATTTGGTGATGTGTGAAAAGTACATGTTCTGGTTGGTTGTACTTCCAGCCCTACATATGTGTAGTTTCGATGCTGTCTCGTTTTTGTTATTACTGCAGCAGAACCAAAGGGTTGCTTTCCCCAGCTGTCATGCTCTGTTTCTTATTTGCAAAACAGATAACATTTTTTGTTGTTACTCTGAGATGTGGGGAATAGGAGTATTGCTATATCTGCCTTCTGCAGAGATTAAGTAAAACCGTGGGTACCTGACCTCTCTCAAGCAAAAATAAAACCCTCCCCTCTCAATTGTCTGTTACCTAAGTAACAAGAAACATGTTTTTTTCTTGTTCGTCATAAGGTAGCATTGTTAGTTGCAGTGGAATTCAAATATCCAGGTTACATTTGCTTCACAAAACCTTTTTCCCCGGCCTGAATTTGAGCACAAGTCTAAACTGCCCGGGTAGCTCAGGAAAGGGGAAGACCCACAAGTGATCAGAGAGGAAGACCTTTAAGGCATCAGGGATGTAAAATGGGATTTTATAGCCAACTACTCACTTCAAAAAGTGTCTATGAATTTAAAATGTACAAGTACAGATATAATTATTTCCAAGACCCACAAAATGATCTCAAGCAGAAACCTTTACGCTGGAGGCCAAGTCCCCCTGATGCAGAAAACAATTTGTGTCCCAGTCTGGATTGTTTTATGGTGGCACAACGGCTCGACGTGCTGCACTGCTGACTCTGGCAGGCGAGCCCCTTCACCCCACAGGGAACACCTGCCAACAGCTCCTTGGCAGCTGCGGTTCGTGCCAGTTGTACCGGAGCTGCACGGTTTCCTCAGGCCCTGGGAATGCAGCCGGGAACTTCCAAAAGTCCCCAATGTCCTTGCCTTGCCTTCCGAGCTCTGGGGACGCAGCTGAGGATCTTCTACACTGTGTCTCCAGGGTAATACTTTTATTTTCATTTAAGCTCTGAATTTGGAAAAAAGAAATGGTTTAACTGTCTCTTTAGGATCATTGTATTCCTCTGCATTTGGTCTATCTCTGTTCTGCTCTTTCAGGGAGAGAGGCAGAGGAGTAAGGAAGACTTAGGAAGTCTTTTCAGTAACTGCTTTGCAAACAAGTATTCTTTATAGTTTGCACTAGGAAGTTGACTTTGGACATATGTTGGAGCTTGGACAGGAATCTAATGTGATTGACAGTGACAAATGGTGACATGCTATTCAAGGAAAATCAGTATATATCTGCTATGATGAGGGGTAAAGATATTAATGCTCAAACTTATTTTTCCTTTTAAAAGACCTGTTATTTTTTAGACATAATTTTTTCAGTGCAGTTACAGCTGTCAGCACTGACAAGGTTGAATTTACTAATTCATATGTTCCGCTTGTGCTCTGTAAAGAGGCTAAATCGCCTAATGATAAAGCTTCCCATTTAGATTTTTAAAAAAATAGTGGCAGTAGTAGTAATAATAACAAAATGGGCTCTTCATCTGCAATTCTGACTTTGATCTGTCCAAGACTGTGGCTAGAATGAGAGAGAAAGAAAAAGGAAATGCAAAGAAAAATTATAGCTACCGTTGAAATGGACATATTTTTTATAAATCTGGTTGCTGTCATGTAATTTCTTTCTTCTAGCTGATAATTGCTGAAATATTTTGCCTGCTTTATATTTTTTCTCCTTTCTTCTGTATCTGTCTCTCTATATATTTGTGACAAATAACAGATGCCAGTTTTTCTTGAATATTTCACATCATAGGTTTGTGTATTGCTGGGTGGGTGACTGACAGAAAGGGTTAATTCCAGCTGCAGACTTTTGTATTTTAGAAGTCAAAGAATGATTTATCCACTGCCAGGAGCTGATATCTATCCCATCTGTGGGAATACATAAGTCAAGCATGTCCCAATGTCCCAGGGCAAACAGGGACCAAGGAGTAACAGAAAAACCTGCTGTTAAAAAAAAAAAACAAAAACAAAACCACAGGAGACACACACAGTCTACAGGACCCCTCTTAGAGATGCAACTGTATTACACACACACGGACATCCGGGAAAAAAAAAGGCCTGCTTAAACTTGCAAGAAAGGACTAGGATGTATAACCTTCTATTGTCTAAGCCTATTTCCACACTATTGTTGCATTTACAAAAAAACAGTGCTTAGCTTGGAGGTGGCTTTGAATTCACTGTGCCTAGATCCTGAGTATCTGCTCTCAGAAAGGCTAGGAAAGAGCCAAAATCCAGATGGGCCTCCTGAGGTTTTGACTGGAGTTACTTATGAGACAAATTCCTTGCTAATGTCACTATGGGAAGTCCAGTCAAAGCTGAATGTCTAAGATGGTACATAATGTAATTTATCAAGCAGAAGAATAAGCCATTAAATAGAAAAGAAGGTGAGATTTCCCCTTAGTTGTGAAAGTCAGACTGAACAGCTAGTTTCGAGTGTCCCCGAAGGGGTTCGCATTAGTGAAGATACTTGCCGGTTGGTTTTACCCCATATTTTTTCCAAAGTACTTGGTACGAGAACATATATTTGTCTGCCTTTTCACATTAGACTTTTGTCGAAATTTGTCTTTCTTTTAATCTGTTTTTGGCAGTGTATTCAACTGTGATCATATCCAAAAAAAAAAAAATGCTGATTTCTATCAAAACTGTTTTTAAGAGTAAGGTGTGAGGACAAACTTGAAATGTATCAGTGGAAATTTGGAGTTGGGTCTGAAATTTGAAGTTCAGGAACAATTTAGTTCTTTTGATACATATATTTGTGTGATATATTTCTGAGTCTTGTTCTTTCAGCACAGAAAGCTCGTTTAAAATAAAATTTTGAAAAAGCAGTCATCTTTTGAAAAAAAGATCTGTTCTCAAGCAAAAATTCGTCAGGATTGAAGTCATCTTGCTTTGAAAGAACATTTTTGACCAGCTAGCATGCCAAGCTCATCAGGATATTAAAACAGTTCTTGATCAGTATTTCTGACAGTGGTAATTCATGTTAGGTCAGAACCAAACCCCATCTCTACGAAACAGTTGGCTACCTGTTATGTTTGGTACACCATCGACCTTGGATGTAGCTTGTCCTGAAGAAAAGGACAATTAAAGTGGACTTTTTGTCTTTGCATCAGTTCCAGATATCCCTTCTTCGCTATCATGGACATTGTGTTATCTGTGAGACAGCTTCTGAGACATTTCCCAGATGTGAAAGTAATGCCACAAGGATGCTAATAAAAAAATACTCATTAAGAATAGCAAGAATAAAGTAGATTAAAGGAAAAGAAAAAGCGTGTAATATGGAACTGCTAAATCTCATCCAATTGCAGTCCACCTTGACACGCTGCAATAGATTCCCTCCCTGATCGTAGCTGATAGTCATACAGTCATACATAGAACAGTTAGAGCAAAGAACACTGAAAAAACTTGCTCTCTTCAACAAGGGGGCTGCTTTAGCCTGGTTTCCCTCCGCTGACTGTCTACTCAGTCAGCTTGCAAGAAGGCCAAGTAGGATATCTCGTAACATTCTCGTTCCCTGGAAGTAGTTTTATAATCAGTGGGCCTTTTTGTATGCTGGAAAATGTTCATTATTCAGTCACGCACCCAGACTGAGGCTACATCAGCAGTTTTGCAGCGTGATGTCTAATTGGGAGTATCGCCCATGGTGAAGAGGAATACTCAGTATCATAGATATTTATTTTGTATCTGCTGAGTTTCTCATGTGTAGCTTTGGAGTAATTTCTTTTTGTGAAACCTAACCTACCAAATGCCCCTTAATGAGCTCGGAGTGCCAAGGTGATGTGACCACCGTGTGCCTGTCATCTGCCCCCAGGCAGAGGCTGATTTGCATTCAGACCAGTCTGCCTACAGAGACAGGGCTTCTTAACTGTCTGTCAGTTGTTCACATTAAATGTAGAACAGATCTACTACAGAGTTCAACTAACATATTAAAGAAGAAATTGTTTAAAGGTACTGTGCATGCAACTCTATTTGAAAAACGATGCAGGCAGATTTATGAGAATGTTTAAACATATACCAAACTTTAACCTAGATCAGATATGACACCTAGGTCTTGTTTAGTTCTGTATTTTGGGTGTACTTTAATATATCCAAAATAAGTCTATACTTTGGTCATGCTGATATCAAAAATGTTGCAACTGTTACCCATGAAATATCAATTACAAATGGAAAACAATTACTTTAGAGTTGTTCAATGGTCTGTAGAAGGTCACAACTACATCTCTGATTGATCAGGACTTCAAGGGCATCAGAATATGAATGTGTGCTCCTATTCATACTGAAAAACATAGGGTTTTACCACTGGGACTGAATGAAAAGCTCATCTATAAGTAACAATATTCCTAAGCACAAATCAAACCAAAAAAAGAGTGGAAATGCCTGTTTCAGTGGAAACCAGCTGATGCCTCAAACAAATACTAGTATTTTTCTTCATATGCACATCAAAGCTCAGTGACAGACATCACTCTAATCCTATATTTGCTTCTGCATCTGTCTTTACAATTCATTGGATTCAATACCATCCACCCTTTCCCTAGCATTACACCTCCATCCTATATTTAGTTCTTATCAGTTGATTACTGGCTGTTTCTGATAACAAGGTACTCCCAGGATTCATCAGATATATTGTAGGTAAGGTTAAGTTTCCTTTCCTTGACCCTGCTGTGCTGCTGAGCCTGCACTGAGATGCAAAGCCCTTTTCTTTTGTTTAGTTTGATTTTGTAGGACTGAACTCTGAGAATTCCTTGGTAATGCGTTAGCAGGCAAGCTCAAATACTGTTCTGCATTTTCTTGTTGACTGAGGGTTTTACTCAATTCCTCAAATGCGTCTTTGTATCAGTATGGAAGTCTCTGCTCTCATTACCTAGTAATTCAATGTGATCTATTGTCTTTCCCTATTCCCTTTTTACTGATATCTTCAAGGCAACCCAGAAATCAACTCATAACGTATTTGTATACTCCTACTTTGATTATATGAACAACACAACTTTTCATATAAAAGCAAGAGTTTGTGTTATATTCTGTCAAATAGTCAACCTCTGACATTTTCCTAAAATAAAGTGTTCCAATAATTGCTTTTCTTTGATTTATGAGTTAGAACTTTCACTGAAATACACGTTATCTGAGATCAAGGCACACGGTTACATGCAGACATCTGTAGCATCATACAGTACTTTCTCCCATCTTCATAAGATTGTTACTTTTTCCCTATCCAGCCAACTACGGAGCAAAGAGAAGCTTCATTTTTCATTTTCTTTAACACAGACTTGTATATCTCAGGCATCTGGTGTGAGGAGGGACACTTACCTTGCTGCTATAACTCCCTCCATCCCCACTGAATGTGAGATCTGATCCCAGGACACTTAATTTAGCATGCAGCCCCTGGGAGTGGGAAGGGAGTATCTGCTGCTAACTTGAACCAACAGCATTTTCACATTGTGCCTGAGACCTGATGAGAAGAAAACAAGGAGAAATTGTGTGTGTCCAGGTTTGGATATCACTTGCAAGAACCAAAGTAACTTTAATTTTTTTTTTCATTTGAAATATGAACAAGGAGAGAGAAAGGACATTTTACAAAAGAAGATTTCCTATCAGGTTAGAAGGCTCCCACCAAAATGCATTCTGGGTCAGGTTCAATATATAAGCTCAGTAAGGGGATTAATGTTTACGTTCTCAGATAAAAAGCTGTATAGCGTTTGTGCTGGCCTTCTGCATAATGTGAATTTCACAAATTAGTGTAGAAGAAACTCCTAAACTTCAGCCAGGTGCTAAAGTTCTGTTTTTAACAAAACTTCTAAGCAGTCCTATAAAATATTGAGAATTTCCCTTGCTTAGACTCATAAAGAAGAAATATGTTATTCTGTATAAAATTCAGGTGGTAATGTTCATTTTTCAAAATACATGTACATGTACAGAAGCAGAACTTGGTTTACCTGAGTTCCCTGTATTTTTGCAAAGGCTGTGATTATCTCCAGTAAATATGACATCCAGCACCCTTAACTTTACCCCGCTTAAAGGGAGCAACTTTGTAACTTCCAATGCAGTTGCCTAGAGCTGTACTTCTTGTAAGATATTTGTGTGTATGACAGCTTTAGACTGCTTCCCAGAATGAATGTTTTGATTCTACAAGGCGTGCAGAGACTACCAAGCAGTTCTCTTTCTGGCCACTGGGCTGATGTTGTGGAAAATTGATTTCCAGCTGGATTCTCTCACTTCCTCTGCTCTTATATTTTGGTTTAGGAATATCAGCCCATGATTGAGGGTGAGCATAAATAGCAGCAAGGAAGTAAGGCATGGGGGCGAGAGGGCAGGTGGTAGGAGCTGAAATGGAAACAGTGAGGGACAATCAACCATAGAGATACAGTTATACAAGCAGATATGCCTGAGTATAGTCCACATTCTCAGGATCTTGCTACATAAAACAAGAACAAAATTCAGACATGAATATTTTACCCAGTTCTCTCTTCTTATGTACCCATACTGAGCCTTTATTATTTTATTTCACTTCAAATGATAATACAAGTGAAAGCAATCCTGACTTTGCAATATTGATTAGTTCTGTGCTTGGCGTAGTCATCTGAGATGATGCCTCTCACATCTCAAGTGAGACAGCAAGTAGCATAGCTGTCAAAATACAGATGACCCAAAATATTTAACTGTTCATGTGAAATGGCACTGCTCCAGCACAAGAGAAAGAAGTAATTAAGAAGGACACGGGCTTTGCCTTAGTGTCACACATCCTAGAACACTTTACTAACCACTGAGCTATTGTAGGCAGCTGTTGATGGGAATGTGATTCCACAGAACATTTCAGTGTTCATGAAAGGGTATTTTTTGAAGGAATAATATTCTGTATAAAATCTTTTCTTCAGGCTTGGTGAGGAGGATCTTCTGAAGGTCAGGGTAAAGGTGCAAACGAAGGGTTAAGAGGATGATCAGAAAAGCACTGACTACTGAGCACCGATTACTCAAAGCTTGTCAGGGCAAAAGATTTGGTCAGTAGAGCTGAAGAAAAAAGGGGATGGAGCACCGATTGTAAGCTTTGGCTAGAAAAGGCTAACATTTTCAGATATGTGGCAGGTTTGAATTGTGTTAGAGTAGAAGGAAGAGAAAAATCCTGGTGGTGACTGTAAGCAGTCCAGTAAGCCTTCACTTCTGCATCTTGTGCACTGGATAAACAGATTCCTTTCCTTATACTTTGCCACAGAGCCAGGTGCTTATATCTCCTGGGGGGAAGATGAGAAGTGCAAATGCCAGCCCATGTAGCGGAGACGAGCTGACTATAGGTTCCCTAGTAAGAACTGTTTAAGATGGTTTCTGATTTCATGTGACTGTGACATTTATGTAGAGGTATGCTGGCTTGAGGGTACTTTTTTGCTAATTTAATTTTCAAGCTCTTGCCCACATACGTCATTCCACAGCTGTGAAACTGCAAGCAATGCAATGAAAAGATTGCTCAGGTTTTAAAATCATTATTCTTATTTAAATTGTTAATATTTTTGCTCCTCTAAATTTGTTTAAAAGTTTATTTTTGATACAGTTTGATAAAACCTGGTTTAAAATCAGAGAATTTTTTGAACTGCTTAATTGTTTCCATAAATCAGACCTAGAAAAAAATCTGATCTGCTTAATATTTTGCATATTACCTTCATGAATTTAGGGTATATCAACTATTACTATTTACGTTTTTAACAGTGTTCTGTAATACTTAGATGAACTTCACAGGTATGTGTTGTAATTGCAGCAAAACAGAAGAGTACCAAAAAAATCCAAACTGAAGAAGACGACTTTCATAGGTTTAAAGTGGTGTCTTAATTGGCTCTGAACTGCCGCTAAGAATCAAAGTGGAGAAAACCACCTAAATTTACCCTCCCCCTTAGTCAGCGGTAAGCTTCATAGGACCCTCCCCAAACCAAATAAGGCCAGGAAGAATGTGCTAAGCACTGAGTGTGCTAAGAATAAAGTTGAGCCGGGATGGATAAGGTTACTTTGAACTCTATATTTCATGTTTCCTGACATACCCTCCAAAGAACTGCAATTATGCTAGCGAGGCTGCAGGAGTGTTAGACAGTTCTTTCCCAGTTCTTTTGCTTTTCGCTGCCTTTCCATGTGCTCCTGTCTTGTTTAGAGCTGGGCCTTTTAACTTTTATTTGTGGTGTGCATGGTTCTTAGGATATTGGAAAAAAACATGCTGAGGATTCACTGTGAGGCATGGCTATTTTTGTTAGAAGCTGATACTTCAGACTGAGCTTTAAGTGTTGCCTCTGGAAGGCCCTAGGTTGCTCTGGGAGGGCAGGAGTCTGCAGAGGAAAGAGAAAGTTCAGAGGGGCGCAAAAGAAGAAGGAACAGAATTAGAAAAAGCAGAGGACCTCCCTCTTCTCATTCTGCAGCTCCTGCAAGAGCCAGCAACCCAGAAGTATTATCTAAGCTGCCACAGTAGATCTTGACCTTTTTAACAGAGTATCTCTTACCATCTTCATCATGGCCGAGATTACAGCAGAAGGTACGGTAACTATTTTCAAATATAATTAACCAAAAATGATATGTACTTTGACAGTGTAATTGAGCCAGCGTGTCAATATGGTTTGTTGCTCTTAGCAAATAATGCTTTCACTCCAGGATCATTTCATTTTGTTTGTTGAATTGCTTTCTACTTTTCTTTCTTTTTTCTTTTTTTCTTTTTTACTCTTATAGCCTGAGTTTCTCCTAGTTACCGAAGCTAGATCTCTGTACACCTCTAAAAATAGCGTTAGAGTCATTTGCAGAACAACACTGCTTAGGCAGCTCCATTAGAGTGATACAAGAAAGGGAACATCTGAATGTCAGGTGGTTCCACCCTCAAGCCTTTGCTCAGGTAAAGCTTTGGTAGTCCCTTATAATTGGAGATTTGCTGGAGTCAGAATAGCTTAGTTTGTGGCCCTGATTTTTCCATAAGGAGCATAGAGTATTTGTGAACTGTGCATGAAGTTACTGAAGGGTAAAGGCTATCAACTCTGCAATCCTTCTTCAGGTAAACTTCTAAAGGAGTCAGTGAAAGTTGTCCTGAAATAAGCGTGCCAGAGCTAGGTCTGCAAGTATGAAAGGCAATTGTATTAACCGATAAATACATATTCTAAAATATGAATATTTCATGTGCTTTAATATTTCCTGACCATTCATATTTAAATAACATTTTAGATGCATAACAATATTTTATCAGCCGCAGTCAGACAGGGGATATATTTAAAACGCAACCTTCTTTAAATTTAATATTGAATATTTTAGATGAATTTCATTCCAATCTTCTTTTTTTCCAGTGTGGATTACTCCACTGTTTATCAGAATTTAATAATGGCACCACAAAAAAAAAGAAAAGCTTTTAAACAGTCTTCTGAAAGTTATTTTTATTCTACTTGTCAAGGTTATGTGGCATTTCAGCGTATGAAAGTTGTACTTTTCATCTTCCATTTTTCATTGTTAATATTTGTAAGAGGATCTGCATTAAGCACTATTAGAGAGAGAGAGCCCATTGTCTTCTAAAGGATTCATGTTAGGACTATGTCAAATTGTACGCTCCTTGCCTGATGTCTGGTTAGCCACAGCAAGGAGACGATGCGCGTATGATTTTTTAATCAGCAGTTGGAGGGATCTGTAATTTGCTTCTGGCAGCAAATACTGTCAAAACAGGTGGTTCAGTCTGACAGCCCTAACCCAAAAGCTAGCGCTAGTTTATTTGCGTATTCTTAAACTAGGTTTGTTGGAAATATTCATTACATTGTAGCTGCTATCAGGGAAAGCTCTGACATTATTTTGTGTTCCAAAGTGCGTGCATTAATAACATCAGTGTCAGAGGAGCATTATGGAAGTACCTCCAAGCAAAAAACCCAAAAGATTAGCAATATTTTTTAGTGCAAAATCAATAGCAAAAATAGAAGATTTTTCAATCAGTCTGCAAGTGACTTTTCAATCATTTATCTTATTAAAGAAAGAAAATAAAACACCCTACAATAAAATAAAAATAAAACAAAGAGTCTGAAAATGGTTTTGTAGTGCTTTTATAGTGTTGCTACAGGTGTTCCTTTGCTGTCATATTCCCTGTCTGCCTTCTGTGTTTTTTCTGTGCAAAGCAATAGACTTCAGGTGATAAGGGGCATCAGCTCCACAGTAACCTGACCTTCAGCATGACAGGTAAATAAGCAATATAATTAGTTTAGTTTAGTTTAGCGTAGTTTAGTTTAGTTTTGTTTTGTTTTGTTTTCTTATATTTGGAATGGAGTTATGTTAATTGGCTGATTTTTAAACTGGAAATTTTACTCATGGCAGAAAATTATGAATTCAGCCCAGGGCTAATGTTTCACAGCAGTTTATTTTCCTCTGGGGCTACTACAGGCACTCATGAAGCAATCTGAAAGTTCAAATCTAAACTTCAGCAGCATATAGTTTGGAGAAATAAAAAAACAATTAAAATACCTCTTGCTTCACACAATTCCTTTTTGATTTTATTTTATTTGATGCTACATACCAGCCCATGATTTGCTGGAGTCTTTGTGGCTTTATTAGGATTAAACTACTTTCTCTTTATGGGACGTATTCTTAACTCTATTTTACACCGTCAGCCACACATCAGCTAGCCTGTCGGGCTCCTGCCTTTTGGGGTACCATGCTGACACGTCAGAGAGCACGGCACAACAGCGATGCAGTGCTTCAACACTGCCATGGCCAGCATGGCTGCTGCTTTAGAGAGATGGTCCAGCCCTGGCAGAGTGGTGCTGTTGGTGCACATCTCAAGGTACCTTTTTCTGACAGCCCCTGCCAATACCATAGTCTATTCAGGGACAGATCCACTGGGCTGATGGGGGGCTCTTTCAGGTCGACATCATGGTAACGACAATGAGAGTAAGTAGCTTAAAAATGTAGCCAGCAAGCAATGATGCTGGCATGTCTATTGCATCTCAAGCCACATGTGCTGCCTATTCATTTCCACAGCTACAGATTATTAGTTGTGGAAATACTGGTGAAGCGTACCCAGTGAAAGACAAAAGGATATCTCTGAAGACAGCAATTTATAAATGTCCTTAGAAAGTTGGCAGGACCTAGGTCTCCTGCTGGTAAATATTTAGGAGAAGATTCCAAAGGATTATCTTCAGCATCCTCATATTACAAGCACAGAAATGTACTATTAAAATATGGAAGTCCTTAAAACGGTATACAAAAAAAAAAATCTCAGTACAGATACTAGGTAGTCTGTCTTTGCAACATTCTCAGGATGGTATATTATTATTATTATTATCATTATCATTATCATTATTTATTACTACTACAATGTTTTGACTCTTATTGAGTACTCTGTAACCATCAGGGACTTTACTGTGATCCACTTAAGAGCTTGCCTAGAAAGCCACGGGTATCTATGCTCCTCTGCTGTGTTCATGAACACGGGGATTGGACTGGACTCAATGGCGGATGTAGTTAGAGCTGCCACCAATGAAACAGGAATACAAAAAGCCTGCCCCCTCTTCTACCAATGTACAGCTTAATCTCTGTGTACACAATAGCTCCAGCAGCCGCCCTATAGTTGGTCTTTTCTAGTCCAATCTACTGCAGGTCACAGTGCAAGGTTGACGGCTGTCCCCTGGCGCTTTATCCTCCCAGGCAGGGAAGAATGAACAGAGACTTAGCTCTGCCTGATGCAATGCACCACAGACTGTACACTGATCTAATCCGGAGAGGTGAGGAGAGGAGAAAGATGAGGTTTCTATGCCAGCTGTTTGTCTGACACAACTTATTTCCCCAGTGGAGCAATAGAGAAGCGGGAGTCAAACAGAAATGTGACAATGAGCCACAATTTGGTCCTTATTTTGCTGCTGAGAGCTGTGCAGCTACACATTTCCTCTGTCTCAGAGCAGGCTGCAAGGAGACAGGCTAGCCCTGGGGCCACACACAGCTTGTTAGTGACAAAATCAAAATTAGCTACTGGATTTCAGTCCTTTTGTCAGGCTATTTGATAACTACGAAAGGTTTTAAGATGTAAAACCTTTTCAAAAGGTGGATTTAACGTGGTTTGTATGCCTGAAGTTTACTATACACGGAACTGATAACGTATGAGAAATAACACACAAGAGCCAGAGGTTAAAATCATAATGACCTCACGAGCGTGATGGCCAGAAGCTATCAGCAGTCTCCAGTTGGCAAAAAGTTTAGCGGAGTCACACTGCGGGCAAGAGGGAGATAGCTACTTCTCATGGTAATTCATGAGTCGCTGCTAGAGGTGCTAGTTGTGCCAACTGCTAAAGGAGCTGAGATGAATAGATTAGATTAGATGATTCATTTTGATGGCCAAAGGCGTGTGAAGTGTTTCCTAGTCTTCAGTCGGACTGCTGTTTATGGGTTGAGTTAGGGGGTTTCTATAGAATTGATCAGCAACAAGTGAATTTGCAAAATGAAAAGGTGTCATCTTTTTCTGGCTTTCAGTGTTGATGAGGAAGCAGATACTATACCTTTTGCATCAGGGTAAGGAAAATACAACAATTTTGGCAACAGTTATTTGAAGGAATCAGTCTGCTCTTGTTCACAAGTACCAGGTAAAGTCAACAGCCTAATTACCCAGAGAGACAAAAACTCAGAAACACCAGGACTGCCTTTAAAAAACTCAGTCTTTGGAGGGAACAGAAGCTCCAAATTCTCACTTAAATTCCACAAAACATGTATTCCCCCATACCTGTGAGCCTGGACACCCCAGGTCGACTTCAGCCTGGGTACTTTCTCATAGCCTGTTGAGGCAAGTAAGTGCAAAGCCGAATTATTTAGTTTAAGTTTTAGGTGTAAGAATTTGTGGGTATTGCTATTCACAGCTGGTACAGTATCTATGCATGTTCAGTTGGTACAGAGAAACTCTAACATATCATCTTAGGTAGACCGTTAGAAAGTCAACTAACTATGGACAGCATCCCTTAACACCTATAAATGAGAGGTTTAAGTTGATGAGCCGTGATGCTAGTTCATGATGGGCTAACTGCGTGTGCAGTTAACCCGTGTTTACTTGTGTGCAAACAGGTGGGCTGTAGGTCTGATCATTTATTCACTTTCTTTAAAAGAACCTTGTGCTCTTAAGTATTTGGAACATATTTTAAGTTTACTTATGTAAAGAGAAATATATTTAAATCCTGGCAGCATTTTCAAGTGTGAAAGGGTTCCTACCCTTGGTAGTGAGGGTGATCAATTCCTACTGATTTCAAAATTAAGTCTGTGCAACTACTTATATTCTCAAAAGTCCCAGTCTACAATGTCAAGTACGTACTCCTTGAAAAAAAATCTACTCTATAAATATTTTGTGTACTTCTACCCATTGTCTACAATGTAAGCACTGAGTAAGAAGTGTATTCATGTTGCTTTTACAGCTCTGCTCTAGAAAGCAGACACTGGTTTAGTTTAAAACATGTTTCATAATGCAGGTCTGGCTTCAGTCCAGGACACACCGAGGACAGAGAAACCAGAGTTGCCCTCTTTGAGGCAAATCGTCTGATTACAGAAATGGAGAAGCTTTCCTTTTCTCCCTGATGCTAATACTGTCTGGTTTCTGCTCTGTTTAAGGAGACTGAACCAGTTGACAGTGCTCATTTTACCAGCTTAAACCATATTTAAAGAAGTAGAAGGTGGATTTCTTTAAATCAAAATGATTGAATGAAAAACCTTTAAATAACCAATTTTAATAATGATGTAAATCAACAAACAAGAAACCTAGATTTCAAAACAGCAATTTTAATCTTTTTTGCATGAGTCTATCATTCTTTTTCCCCAAAAGAATGGAAAAGAGACACTGATTCCTGTTGGCTGATAACTAATATGGTGACTGAATACACTAAATTTGTGCCTTTTACTCTTAGAGAGAAAGATAACCTAAATCTCTATCTATTAAACAATTCTATAGTTCAGGAGCCATTTATTCAGATTCTTAGCCTTTACGTGGGTTTTTTTAATGATAGAGAATGGTAAATGGTGCATTTCTTTTTTACTAGATAATGGTTTCATTTTCACTTGTGATTTCTGTCAAGGTTCATTAGGATGGAAATTGGAATTCAATTAAAATGGTACAAACCCAGCATTTTAAAATTATATATTTGTGTACTGTAATTTTACTGGATATATAGGAAAAGAAATAGAACCTGTTTTGATATGCTAAGGGATTTATTAAACAAATATAATAGTATTTGTAATTTAGTTTCTGGCCATTGCATCCTACGGGAATGTAGAACTGATAGAGATAATTTTCTTTTGTGTAATGTTTGTTCAAAAGTTAGAGGAAGAAAACATATTTTCTTCTTTAAAAAAAAATCCTTATTACTTCTTGACATAGAATAAGATAATAATTGAGTTCAAATAGTAAAATAAATTGAAATCGAAAACATATTCTTTGCTTTGCAAACAGGTTATGCTCTCAAAAAAAAAGTCTAGCTTAATTTGACTCCATCGGCTCAGCCTGTGATTTCTAGCAGCTCGGTGATTTTTTTTACTTTCTTCACAACTACAATGACTTGATCATAGCTATTTGTTTACATAAAAGTGATTTCAATAGATAGTAGTATAAAAGTGTCATCCTTAGCACTGTTTTTCTTAATTTCATATTTAACTTTTAAAAGCATTTAAAGAAAACTTCAGCTTGTGATTCAAAAAACACCAACTATTATATTCCCTGCCTTCCCCCACCACAGCATCATTTGAGTGGGGCTTAAAAAGGACAAGTATTGAAGATTAATAATGAAATGTCTTCAGTAGTTGTAGCTGTATAGGTAGGTGTAAAATAGCAGCGATATTTCTTTCTACAGTGCTTTTGCAATAATTTCAAAGCAATTCAAACGTATGGTCAAATAGAACTTTACAGTTATGGGCTTAATATCCTTACTCCTTTACGTTGCCATATCAGACTGGTAACAGGGAACATGAAGCAGATAAGCTGTAGACTCACTGCATCTACAGACTTAAAGCTGTGGACAACTAGCTATACTTCTTATCCATATTATCCCACTGCCATGTTCTCTTGTCAGCTTTAAACAATTTTATCAGAAATTATGATTATTTCATATTTTAGACTTAGCCCTGTGTCTTTATATAAATCTTGCTTTGGTGCAGTGAGACATGACCATTCAGACTTTAGATCCCCATGTAGGAATGTGTTTAAGCAGTATCTGGTCAAAAGGGACCAGCAAGATTTAGCTTCTAGTTTTATTCCTAATACCTGCCTGCAGCACAGTTGATTTCTGTAAGTAAGTCTATTTTAGGAATTATGAAGCAAGTACATGGCTACCAAATATTTGGCTGATAGTAGAGAGAGCAATGCTAGTAGGTAGCCGCAGAGACACCAGATGACACTGTCAACGCATCTTGTCCTGTCCCACGTTCTGTCCTTTTCTTCATAGCCTCTGATACTCTTTCTGCTCTGTAATAGTTTTCCTTTTCCTCTTTGTCTTCTCCTCCCTCTTCCAAGATCTGATAAGTAATACTGCAGGTAATATGCAGGAGATTAAACTCCATTCCCTTCTCTAAATGTAAAACATAATCAGAAAAACATGGTAAAGCACACATTAAAGAGCTATATTATTCTTCAGACTGATCAGAAAGAGCTGAGATAACAAAACAGATCATGTAATGGGCAGAAGGCGAAACAGAAAACCTGTAGAAGATGATAAGGATTTTGTGTTTTCTCATCCCGAACTCTCTCATATGCTAAAACCTACCTATGTTACAATTTCAGTCAAATCAGTTCATGTCCTCAAAATCATGGTCGGTGCTGGGTTTTGCCCTTAGAAATCAGAATGCAAAACCTGTGGCTTTAAGTCCTGAATAAGCCTCACTTGAGTCCTGTGGCTGATTTGGGCTTTTTTTAGAATCAGTCCTACAGCACAGTGTGAACTTGTCTCTGGCCTAAAAGTTCTGCTTGGTGCCATGCGAAGGCATTTACCATAAGAAAGGAAAATATAAAATTCCAGGCACAGAAAAGCTTTCTCACTGGAGAAGTCTCCTCTTCCTATCTTCAAAGATAGTTTTAAAAAATCCTCTACAAATATGTAATGAGTGAAGACCTGCTACTCCCTGTACATGCTTATGTTCTCACAACTTCAAAAGTATCTCTGTACCTTTGCCTTTGTCAAAGGCACAATGAATCTAAGCCTTTGTAGCCTTCTTTGGTATGTAAATCAACTCAATTTTTTCCTATATTCCATTACGTAGATTTAAGTTGTGGTTCTCTATGCATGTCAGGAAGGCTAAATCTTGTTTCAGTCTTTGCTAGGAGGTTATTCACAATTGACACAATTACCATAAATATAGTTTTCTGGTAACTATTTTACTGTTTTTAGAGACATAATTTAATGCATCTATTGAAATGTTAAGATCCTCATTTTGCTTTCACCTTTTCCTCTTATAACAGGTAGGACCTTCATTTTGGCTTCAGATCTATCTATGTAACTCCTGCTGAAGTCAGCTGAATTGATACATGAGCATATAAGGTGCAGGATACAACTTAACATCCCAAAGAGGCAATATCATACGTATACATCATTCAGTTCTGGCTATGTATGTTTCATAGTTTTATAACACATTTTATTCACAGTTTTATAAACTGTAATCATAACATGAATTTAGTATCATTTCAATTGCTCTTCTTTTTTTAAGGGAAAACTTCAAATCCCCTTATTCCTAGAGATTTTGTTGCATCGTCATTCAGGATAGGATTAAAAAATATGAGCATTTAACAAGCAGATACCCAAAGTTAGACTCACTTGTTTTGGTTTGGTGTGGTGGTTTTCGTTTCATTTTGTTTTGTTTTGTTTTGTTTTGTTTTGTTTTTTACCAGGACTAGTATTTTAACAGTATTTATAGCAAAAGATCCATGATAGAGGTTGAATGTGACCCCTGTCTGCCTGGGACAGACACATGACTAGATGGCTGACAACATCCTATCACTTGGAGCACAACCACTGCATACTCTGCTCTTAATTTGAGTCACAACCTGTAAAGCTAATGAAGATGTTCTTTTGATAGTAGAGAGTAAATTCTGACAACACAAGATTTTCTCCTCCTTCAAAAAAAAAAGGAAGGGCTCAAAAAGCTTTCTTTTCTTTTCTTTTTTTTTCTTTTTTTTTAATATATAAATAAATCTGATAAAGTTACCACTTCAGTAAGATGCATTTCAACTCAGATCTAAATACAAGCATTTTTGTTCACAGCAAGAGTAGCCCTGTTATCAGACGCCCAAGCAGAATTAATCCACGTGATACACATTTATCCTAAAATACATCTCTTGTTCTAAACATTGTAATTTTCTATTGGTTACATAAAAGCCATCTGAAGCGCTCCGGAGAATGTAATGCTCTATTCTCCAGTTAGTAAACCAAATGAAGTGATGAATTTCCGGATCAGTAATAGCCAAAATTCTTCTTTCCCAACCTTCTCTCTCTCTTCCTTCCCCTTCCAAACCCAAGTGCTGTTGGGCCCTCTGCCCAGAGACACACCTCCGTTACTCCCTGCATTCAGCACAAGTGACGAATCCATAGATTCTGTAATACAACTTTATTATATTTTGCCTGCAAGTTCCTATCAAACCAGAGGTTTCCAGTGATTTTTTGTTGTTTTCTTTTAGTGATTTATATAAAGGTCATGTAAGAAGGATCACAGGGGAAACTTCATTAGGTGGCTGTTATTCTGGAAAGAAGGAAATTTAGTAACTTCGGAAATTATGGAGAAAACAGCTGCAAATATGTGAGCATGCAATTTCAGGAAAGCCTTTTTGCTTTGCAAGGTTAGCTACTAATATTGATGAGGTTACAGCACACACTTAAAATTAAAACTAAATGTGAATTAAATATGCATATGCAGATATTAGCGTATCGGGGGCGGGGGGGGCAATGTGCAATTTTGCCTGAGTTAATGAATTAAGATAATTTCAACTATACAGGCAAAGCAATGATGAGGGCCAGGTTTTTGTCTTAAAAACTAATTAGCAGGAAGTTTCTTTTAAGAATATATTTGCCGTTGTTTCATTTGTTGCCCAGTGTAGGCTAATGCATTTCACACTGTGCAGTGCTAAAGGCAGTATCACAGAAGAGATACAAATGACTAGATTCGTTTTACATGGCTGCCACCCTCTTTTCAGCGTGTCATGCTAAACATAGAAAACCAGAAATAATGCCGCATCTGCAGAGGCTGACAGAACTATAAGGTGGCATTGGATCTATTTTTATTTATTTCTTTATTTATTGTGGTAGTGCCTAGAAGTCAGGACTGCATTGAACTAACCACTTAATGTGTCAAGAAAGAGTCTCTACACTAGAAACTTACGGTAACTTTAACTTGTAGAGATTGTTTGATTTCCTTAATGTTTTAGAGAATAAAGTCCTCTTGGTAATAATGTTAAGCTTTAATGTTCTAGTAAAGTAAATATTAAACTGTACAACTCTCCAAAAGTTAATGCTGAAATTCTTGAGAAAATTTTTAGTGCTTACCTCTTCCATTTTGGTATATAAATCATGCGTTACATTTTCTGCTTGCTGACTGTTTTTTTTATATGAATAACCCAAAGAAGAATAAAAGAGACTACTCCACTCTACACTCTGCCGGAGATGACCAGATCTGGTGGGCTTCAGGACCTCCAAGCTTCCTCAGTGCCCCGCGCCCGAGCCGTTTGCAGTGGGACGCCTCTCCTCCAAGTGCTAGATGGCTTTGGTGGCCCCACACCCCCAGGTGCAGGGAGGAGGGCAGCTGAGCCCACGCTCCCCATAGGCACACACTTCTTCAACCCACCATCACTGCTCCTTTTCCTTACCTTTTGTTCCCCCCCTAATCATCTTGTCTATTAAATTCTTAGTTTTGCTGTCTCGAATCACCAGTACTCCAAGCGGGACAGAGGGCAATAGTGCTTCCCGGTTCTTGTACTTACAGTGATTTTGAGCCTGTTCTCGAGTCTCAGAAATCTTCATGTTCTAAAAGAAATTTTCACCATAGCAGAAATTGCTCTTAAAATAAATGTTCATCTTCAATGAGTTTTAAAACTAAGGCTTCAGACCCTGGAATATAGGTGCCTAAATTTAAAACTAGACAAGTATCTTTTCAGGCCTAAGGGCCAAGATTTCTTTCATGATGTGACCTTCCTTTAGATATTGCAAACATTATGCAAAATTTCAACTAACCCACACCCATTCTTCTCTCTGTGGCCCTGAGCTGCTCTAAGGGATGTTGAATGAAATGTAATGTTTATTTACAAACATCATCAAGCTGTAACCATTGATTCTCTGTATCTGCAGATTCAGCCACTTTCTCCTGTATTCTTTCATTAAGCTCCTTACATTTTCTTGGCATTTCTCAAATGTGCACAATTTTAACTTCCAGATGTTCCTTCTTTCCCTGAAAATGCCCATGTAGACAGATATGGATTGCATATTGTCTTGAAAATAGATATACGTGGTTTGTATTGGAGGAATTCCAGTGTCAACTGTATCCTACTGGAGGACACAGCTGTTTTCCAGGTGAAATTATTTAACTAGCAACAAAAAAACACTTTCTAATGCTATTATGTGTCTGTTTTCTAGCCCAGCAATCTCATTTTCAGCCAATTCCACCTCTCCCTGTTTTTCAATGTTTGTGTGAACAAGCTGGGAGACCTTTCCTCTTGTCCTGTAGGGTGTCTGCAAAAAACTGTGCAGAAGTCTGAATTCCTGGTGATGTAAGCACACAGGATATTAAAAAATAGTTATGATTAATATTAGGTCCTTGCGTTAAGAGTTAGAAAGGAAAGAAAGTGAAATAAAGCTTGTATCGGTAAGCATCTAGAGAATTCCCTAGATCTTCTTCAGCACTACTCATTTTCTCAGATACCTGGTGAACAGCCTGTAGTTCACTACGTAATATGGAGATCAGTCTCTAAACCCCAATCGACCAATCAAAAAAACACCAATATTTTTCTTTTTTGCACAAGAACAGGTATTAAAGCAAACAAAATGTGTAAAGTGGGCTAAAAAATTGGATTGTTTACAAAAGCATATGAAGTCCTGGTTTTACACTGTCTTCCTCTTTCTCCTCTCAGTTCTCATCTTTGAATGTAAACGATACCAAAGGTATGTACATTCCCTTTTAGTGTGTGCTTTATTAAATAAATGTAAATTAAACATGAGATACAACATTAATGCACTTTAAAATATTCTGCAGATAGAGAAATGGAGGTGTTAAAACCTTCAGGCTTAGTGGACTTCATGAAGAACTGCGCCTTGTCTTAGAGTCTGTGATTTTGCAGAATCATACTGTAAACTTCAGAAACTCCAGTGTACTTTTGAAAGTATATTTTATTATAATAGTTGTCTCAATAGTTTCCGGACTAAAGCAACTTTTGTCAGCTGTCCCTAAGGAATATAGAAGTGAAAACAACCTTCCCACAGACTCACTGGTTCAAGTTAGAGTGAATGAAAACTCATAGAATCATAGAATCACAAAATGGTTTGGGTTGGAAGGGACCTTAAAGATCATCTAGTTCCAATCCCCCTGCCACGGGCAGGGACACCTCCCACTAGATCAGGCTGCTCAAAGCCCCATCCAGCCTGGCCTTAAAAACTTGGGATGGGGGATGGGGCTTCCACCACCTCTCTGGGCAACCTGTTCCAGTGTCTCACCACCCTCATGGTGAAGAACTTCTTCCTAACGACCAGTCTGAATTGTCCCATCTCTATTTTTAATCCATTCCCTCTGGTCCTACCATTACCCGACATCCTAAAAAGTCCCTCACCAGCTTTCTTGTAGGCCCCCTTAGGATACTGGTAGGCCACTATAAGGTCTCCTCGGAGCCTTCTTGAACTCAGCTAACAAAAAATGTTTTTACAGGATACATTCTCTACGCTCATCTTCTTGAAGATATCATTCCACTTTTTTCTCTATCATCTCAGTCCTCTTTTTATTCCACTTTTTACATTTACTCTAAACACTTTTACGTTTGTGGACTCATTGAATAAGTTAATACCTTTGAAATCACTATTGTTCCTATTACTGCTAACACAATCCTTGTTATCTTTGAGTTTTTGTTGAAAATTATTTCATGTTGTCTAATTGAATAATTCTAAGTCTTCAAAAAGTAGATGCACTTACTCAGATCTTTAATGCAAGTTGCCTACATGAAGTTTGCTAAATCTGAATTTGGTTTTGGAAACAATTCTCTTGTTTTCAGCTACAGTCAGGACTTCATATCTATGTTTTCTTTAAATCTTTCCTCTTCTGCTATGCCTTTCATTTTTTTAATTGGAAGAATCAAACTTTTCTGCTACATTAAATGTAGAAATATTACCTTTTGTTGTCACAGTGATTGGAAAGAATATTTTCAATGGTAGTGAATAAAACTAGAACTACAGTAGTGTCTCACCAGCTGAAAAAGAAGAGCACATGTTCTGTGTGAAAAAGCATATATTTTTAGTCTATTATCAGTTAGTAAGTTGCCGATTGAATTTTGGTTGTAGAAATATTTCTTTTGTTTTGTGTTTCCAACTTGCTTAGATGCTAGGGCAATGAAGTGGGAAGATAAGGAAGTCATAAATTATTTTATTGTTCATTGATTTTATAACCAGCATTTCATGAACACTTTTTTTTGGACATAGATATGAATAATGTGAACTTTCCAATGCATGGACTATTAATTTTCCGTGGATCTCTTGTACTAATACCATTTTCATGGCTTGTGCCCTTCTGAAGGTATCACCTGAATTTATTCTGTATAAAAGTTACATGCCCCTAACTTCCACTATATGAATCTGCAAGTGTTTCAGCACTCTACCTCTTTTTAATCTCAACTTCTTTCTGCAGAAAAGTAGCTCCTGACTAAAGGTAATACTAATTTCAGGACCCTGTGAATTGGTATCAGCTGGGACAGAACTATGTTGTACATAACACAAATCCTGACAATTTTTTTCCATGACAAGTAGGTCTTACACTTTCTTAGGCTTGCAGACCTAATAAGGTTTTCAGCACTTGACCGCTGGAATGGTGACTTCAACAAGCCCCTGATGTTTAAGGGTCTTCCAAGTCCATTTGTGCAGTGGTTTGCAAGGGAATAGTACCCTCTGAGGAATGAATGCCCAAGGGACTCTGTCAGGTTGTAGTCCACCACATCTGAGCACTTCTAGAAATGGAAGGAAGAAAATCTAGCCTGCACCTGCCCATTTGGTGACAAGGAAAACATTCCAGCTCTCTCCCCCAACAGATGCCTTATAAATACCCCTTAAAAGCTAACAATACCATTCCTGCCCTGATCAGCAAGATGAGCAGGAGGGACATGTTGATCTGGACTTGGAAACAGGCTCAGCTGTAAATAAGACTGGTGTCTTTTATTTAAGTCTTATTTGCCTGGTTAGGTGGTGTGAAGCTTTTGTCACAGTTCCCAATGGTAGAAGAACCTTAAAAGCACTCTAGCTTTTCTCCACTTATCTGCCAAAAGCAGCCTGCCTGTGCAGGTCCTGGGGAGCACATGGGATGTTGTGCAGTATGTGGGTAGAGTTCTTTAAGAATATCATCCTATAGAGTTCCTTTCACACTTCCTATGTGGTACCTGGCCTAAGTTTTAAATAAAGCACTACGTTAAATAAATGGCAAGAAAAGTTATAGCAAGTATAGTACAATGTCTTATGTCCTACTTCTATTTCGTATTATTCGTTATTAGTCATTCAATTACTTTAGATACACTTTGTGTCTATTCTTGTCTTCCACCATAATACTTCAATAGCATTCTGAATGCATTGTACTTTTTGGGGGATGAATTGCGTTAGTGAGTGAAAGATTATCAGTTACGTGACCATAAGGATATATGTAAGCTGTAAGGCTGAAATATCGACTGTAATGTAAATGTTCATCTTCAATAAATGTGAAAGTATGCATTTTTTATTTATTAGCACTTATCTAATTACAGCTGAAGCTGCACTCTATTGATATAATGGAAAAGGAAATTAATAAAGAAAGGTTAGATGATGAATAGGCCTTTGACCAGAATATAACGGCTGGCAAAATCTTGCAAAGATGTATACAGAATAACTAAGTAGCTCTCAAAAGCTTTCTTAAAAATTTAGAAAGGACTATCAACTTCTACATCTGCAGAGGACATCTCTATCTCTTTTCATTATGCTGACAAAGTTATGAGTTGAGACTGCTGTATTAATATTAAAGAAACATCAGAGAATTGCTTGAAAGTTTCCTGAAATGAGAAAGTAGCAGTAGCTTTGGTATTCTTAAAATCCAAGATGGAAATACTTCAAGAAACTTTATAGGCATGCTGAATGTGTATAAATGGCTTTAAAATACGAGCAAAGACAAAAAACTACACTCAGAGGAAGCCTGTGAAAAATTTAGGTTAAATTTTACACGACATAGAGGAGCAGTGAGCCAGAAGTTAGAACAGGAGACCCAGGTTCAGCTCTGCCTCCTCCCAGACTTCCAGTGTGGCCTTCGCTCTTCACTTAATCACTCCGTCACTTCCTTTCTTTCAAATGAAAATAGTTTGGCCTTAACATCAGCGTGTGAACTGGAGGGAACAAAAATATTAGACAAATAAATCCAGATTTGGAAATCTATAAAAATACCCAGAATCGCACATTTTGAATATGACCTGAGACTATGTGAAGGTTTAGTAAATAGGAAAACATTGTGTTTATATGAATGTGTTTGAGTTCACTAGATTTGTGAATACAGCATAGGGAGTTTTGAAAGAAATACCAGGCCGAAAAATGTCCTTTCAGCTGCTGTCTCTATTTCATTGATAAGGAACAAAAGGGTTTTTCTGTTGGATGAAAGACAGCGGGATAAAATCAGGACAAATATGCATAAGTATCCTTTTCAGGCATGCTGGTTGAACTTCAGGCATAGGTATGCAACTTTGTTCTTCTCTTTTCCTGTCACCATGAGCGTCAAGAAGTGAAGCACAAAAGAACTAAGGTTGGGGCGAGATGCCAGGAACATCATAGAGGTCCTGCAAGCATCTGATGTGTATGCAAGACGTTCAGGCTGGGTGGAAACTTTGCAGCACCTGCTGTTACTGTGGGCTAGGAATACTGGGGCTCCTGCTGTATGGATCTGCTATTACAGAGAACGTGGGGAGGCGTTACAGCTAGTGAACAAGAGCGGAATGGTTTTGCGATGACTTTGTGCATGTTTACAGCAGATGCTAAAGATTATATGATTTAGAATCCATGGGAGGAAATAAGGAAACTATCATTCCAACCAGGTCAAAATCTTTCCCTGGTGTAGCTCATTTTCTGTACCAGTTAGCAACAACAACATGGAGGGGGCATCTTGAGATGGAGGCTCTTTTTAACTCAGAATAAAATGTTCTAAACTGCACAGAGGTGAGACTTTAACATTATGAATGCTTTTTGGTCTGATTATGCTGTTAAAAAAGTGGGAAGTTTCTCATTGGTTTGAAGATGTATCACTGAGATTTGAAGACTCTTCTTCTGAAGTCCACTTAGATGTTAATTAGTCTTCCATGACCAAATAAGTGGAAGTCTGCTTTGTCTTAGTGTCTAGCGTTTTAATTCAGACCCAGGAATTCAGAGGTGCTATGAACTTCAGAAAGATTCACATTCCAAAACTGTAGGTAAATGGATGCCCCACCCATGCGTAAGGCAGAGAGGTGCCCAGAAAGGGCAACTCAGGGGTGTTTCAACACTTTTGTTCCATTTCTATGCTAGTGCTGAAAAATGCAATGAGAGTAAATTAAAATTAATTATCATTTTGCAACATTCTATGCTCTGCACAAGCATGTATATTTTGAATTTTTTTCTATAATTTTGAATAATATATTGTTAAAATAATTTCACAAATATGTCTCTCAGTAGAAATTATTTTTATTTCGTGCATATTACAAACACACAGGGTTATCATTAATGCGTTCTCCCTGTTTTGGGTTATATGCTTAGAAGCTTACTGTAAGTAGGATAAAAAGATATTTTAGACATATTCTATACAAATAGATATTAAAAATAAATAATCTCCTGGTTTAGATATTTTTGAATTCAGGGAAGTTTTTTATCTTGTCTGTCACTGAATAAGTTTAAAGGATTGTTACCCTACAAGTAAATCTTTCATATGAATCATTTTCAAGATTAAGATGTCACTTCTCTGAGTTACTTAACAATTGTACCATGTACAATTTTTCCTTTCTAAGGCTGGAATCCTATACCAAAAACATCCTTCTCAGGTATTACAGCTTTTATATGCATAAATATTTGTATTTTCAAGGGTGTAGGGGAAAAGCCATTTTTACTTTTATGATTCATCAGATTAGTACTGAAAAAATAGATATATTCATAACATAAGGAACATGTTCTGTATTAGCATTGGTGATTTTGTGCTTGGTGAAAAAGATGCTGCTTTAAAATGATGTCATTTTTGCTTTATGTGGAAACCATTAATACTGACTATTGTGTCATATATACTTGAAAAAAGCATTCATTTGGGATTTGGATTTACTTTGTCTTGTGGGAAAATAACTTAGCATTTTTTGTAGGAAACAGGAAAATCTTGACATTCATGAGTTGATAATTCTTCCAGTTCTCTCTCTGTAAGTCACAGAAGTTGTATAATGCCATTATTATACACCAGAAAAGACTAAGCAAAGAAAATATCCTGGCAATATAATAACACTAATATAAGACACACAGAAAAAAACAGACTTTAATAACTTGTACTTCTTGGTATCTTCCATGCATATTTCCATGGCTATCATGCAACTTACATGACATTTCAAGTTAGAGTTGATGTAGAAATTGGAACTTCACTTACAGTTTGGAGATGAAACAAGTAGCCTTTTTAAGTACACACATCAAAATGTTGCTTTTCAGGCACTCATTTTTGCAAGAAAAAGTCATAGCTGACCCACAAAAGCTGAACTTGGATTCCATAGTTCCTTCAGACAAGTAGTAGTGGAAAGGCATGGAACTGTACTTGCCTGTGAATACATCTTAATCCAGATTTGCCCATAATTTCAAGTTTAATTTTATATGCCACATGGATATCTCAACGCCTGGTGATGGATATTTCTAGGAATTATTATAGAGAATGGCTCAATTTCTGGAACTAAATAATGTAGCCAGTTAACCACTTCTTGGCATTTATCACTGGGATAAATTAGAGACCACTCAATGTCATATCTGGTCAGTTGAGGTCTTTATTATTTTATCTCATTTATTCTGCAGAAGTCTGAAGAGGTGTGATAGGAAAAATTATACCGCAGGTCAATCTCTGATCCCTTGTAATGTATAAAATTAGATGAGGAGGGCTTGGGGCCTGATTTCCAGCTCACAAAAGCAAGAGTCCCTGAACCGATCTGTAGGCTATTCATCGTGCTCTTGAACAACTCTTCTGGGTTTGCCTGTTCAGAATGCAGTAGTGTGAAAAAAATGGCTTAGTTATGGGTACAAGACAGACTTATTAATAGTCTCATTTATTGTCAATTTACTTGTGGGTAAAAGTCAGGTATCGCTACCAATTTCTCAAATGTGGTGATGACCTTGTTCCACTGACAGGTGTTAATCAGTTTGGGCTGACATGGGTACAATCACTGAAGCAATTTTTTTTTTCCTCAGGTAACCTTCAAGAAATCATAATCTTCTTGGGTTGTCTTCTTTTCAGTGTGTAGGTGGGGTGCCAAAAATATCTGCACAGGGAGAAAAGATAGCTAAGACTCCATACCTGTACATGAATGCTATGTAATGGCCTTTTCTTCTCAATCTCGAATTGACAAGTTTTTCAGACATTCCAAAACTTGGTCAGGATATAATCCTGAATCAAATGGATTAAGACATGGCTAATTCATGGTAGCTGGTTCAGAAATGGCTGTGAGTAAGGGAGGGCACAGTGACGTTTTCCTACTTGGTCAAAGATTTTTCTACTTAGAATGGGTCTCAATAGTCTCACATATCAGGGAACTACTGGAGCGAGTCCAGCGAAGGGCAACCAAGATGATTATGGGACTGGAACACCTCCCTTATGAGGAAAGGCTGAAAGAGCTGGGACTCTTTAGCCTGGAGAAGAGAAGGTTGAGGGGGGGACCTGATTAATGTTTACAAGTATCTAAAGGGTGGGTTTAAGGAGGACGGAGCCAGGCTCTTTTCAATGGTTCCCAGCGACAGGACAAGGGGCAATGGGCACAAGCTAGAACATAGGAAGTTCCGTTCAAATACACGGAAAAACTTCTTTACAGTGAGGGTGACAGAGCACTGGAACAGGCTGCCCAGGGAGGTTGTGGAGTCCCCTTCTCCGGAGATTTTCAAGACCCGCCTGGATGCAGCCCTGAGGGATGTGCTTTAGGCAATCCTGCTCTAGCAGGGGAGTTGGACTAGATGATCTCTAGAGGTCCCTTCCAACTCTGAAGATTCCGTGATTCCGTGATATCCCATTTTATCTAGGTTACTTAATACACACTCGAAGCAAAGTTTTCTTCTAAGATACGAGTATCTGTCATTAGCTGCTATTAAAGAAACCTTTGTCAGATAGTGTAAATATTTCCAAGCTCTTGAGAATCTCAGAACACATTTTAGATGACAGATGTATTATTAATATGTATCCTCAACAAAGATCAACTGTTCTCACTGTGACAGGGTGTCCTACATGTCTCAGCTGCCCATAGACATCACGCCTATTTCCAGATAAAGACCAGAGATGAATGAAAATATTAATTTAGTCTATCAAGGTCTATCTTCAACTTCAGGTTACGATTTTTGGAATCAGTATTGCAAAAAGAAAATGAGAAAACACACCATCAACTTTTACCTAAACACTGAATGTTATTCCTCGGTGTCAGTTCAAGAGCCCTCTCATGCCCTAAAACTGAAGGGATATTTTCCAAAGGATGCTTTCAGACCAAAAAAGAAGAAAACAATAAACAAACCAAAACCTTCAGAGGAGCCATTCCTATCATGACTACCACTGCTTCCTAGAATTCTTTTCTTGTGGGAATACAGACTGAATACAGATATTATATCAGAAAGCATTTTGGGGGTATATTTTGACAGCCTCATAAGTTTCAAAGCAAGTTTTAGAAAACTTTGTTTCCCTAGTATTTTAGGTGCCTACGTAGTGGACTTGCCTTCAGCTGTTCAGATGAAGTACTGAAGTACAGATGGAGTACTCTCATAAAGTAACTCCTTGACAGAAGATGGACCTTGATTCATCTGTTCTTGTTTATTCCAAGCTATAGCTAACTACTGTCTCTCATGAAATTGGTTACACTGTTTTGCAAGCCACATAACAGTTTTCTTCAGTAGATCACTCTCGATTTTCTGTCTCCCAGACAGCACAACCTGTAATAGATTCATAGTAAGTTGTCATTTACAGCTGAGATATGTCAGTGACATAGATGACTGATTTTCCACAAGTACTTACTGTAGTTTTCCCCTTTTGTCAGATGAGGAATTTTGTTTCTCCACTTTTTAGCAAAGTCTTTTCAACATATATATGTATATATTTTACAACATAGTTCTTTGCATAGCAATTCCTGGATTCTTGTTGGCCGAAAATGTCTTTTTCTTCTGTCTCTGGTCAGACAGCTGGGGTCAGGTCTCTTCAATATGAGTTATGCGTGTATATATTCAAACTGTTTGCATGTGGTAATCTCCATATTTGAGTGCTGTAATGGCTGGGTAGCTCCATATGGAAGACTTGGCAATGTGAGACGCTGCTTTCACTTTAAGTTGTGGAGACCATTGAACTACTTTCATTTTCAGAGTCTGTAGATAGCAGTCCATTAAGACATACACAGTTGGTTCTACGTCCAGTGTCAGGTTAGCTTGGAATAAATGAAATCAAGCAAATGATCTTATTAATCATTCCTAGACACACTTATTTAGGAGATAATGGTAGTTCCACCAGAAGAAGCAAAGATCTTGAATTTTCTTTACAGAGTTTCTTTATACTGGTACACTTGTCTGGAGTGAAGACAGTGGTATTTGTAACCTACTATTTATCCTAGCGACTTTCAATATTTATTATGATTATCATTATTTTACAGATGGGAACAGATATTTTTTTCTTTTTTTTCCATAACAACAAAAAAGAAAGTCAGTGTTTTTCTCTAATCCCCTCTGAAGGCTGCAGGGCTGTGTAGAGTTGAGTTTCCAAAACAAATAACAAAGGGAATGCATACAGCGCTCTTGCTGCAGAAGGTTTCATGCTATTTAAAGATAAATGGCAACCATTTTCCTCCAACCTTCATTTTGACATTTTAAAAGATAAAAAGTACCTCTCAGCTTATATCAACTCACAAGTACACCTTGACACCCCTTTGGCATCTCTTTCAGAAATGTCAGATTTCTAAGAGGAACAGGAAGGTAAAACTTTTTACTGTTTTAGAGCACAAATCTGTTTCCAAAAAAAGGAAGGTATTACTAGTGATTGATAAAAAAAATTCAGGTGTGCAACCAAACAAACAATGGATTTCTCAGGATGCTGATAGTTTAGTATTCAGAATTCATAATGTTTAGTGTTCAGAATTCAGCTACACTCTTACCTCATCTACATACCAAGAAGCTGGAAATGAAACATTTGATTTCTGAACAAATCTCAGCATTTCCAAAAGAAAACGTAAAAACATATCAAACTGAATAGTTATTTAAAGAAAAAAAAATAAATTTCAACTTCCAGATCATGAAAAGGCAAAGCCTTTTGAAAACAGAGCAGCTCAGTGTCCCTTTACCATACTTGGTTGCTGGTTTAAAGTGCAGTAAATGGCATTTTTCTTGTTCTTATCAACTGTACCTCCTGTAGTTTAGATTTTATAGAAGTAATTTATTCTTTGTTAATTATTTTTAACCCCTGTAGTCTTCTAAGTTCTCAAGAAATTACTACACAAAGTGATATAGCTGTAAGTAAAATGATCTATAAAATTTCCCAATAAAACCTGCTATCTTTTAAACCTGGTCCTTAGGGCTTCCCTTACTTTTCTTTCCAAAGTCATTTCAGGTATGAATTATTGCAGAGAGGCCCACAGTACGGTCATATAGGACTATTTCAGCAGGCTCAACAACACAGAAGATCTTTTAACTACTAACTAACCAGTAATCCCTTCTGTGTCTGTTGTACTTGAATAAGCAGAATAATGTAAAAGCTCTTTGACATACATATGAACACAAGAAACAGCTACGCAGAGACAGAAGGTTAAAGGTTGTATTGGCATAATGTTCTTTATAAGCAATTTTGGAATGAAGTGAAGGCGGTTTTTACATTTCCTTGAAAAGGTATAGGAGACAAATTTTCCTCCACTTAATTTGAAGAATCAACTAATGCTCTACTAGACTATGAAATTCAAACACATAAGGAAAGATGGAAATTCGGCTCCAAATCACTGAAGTTCAACTTTTCAAGTGGTTTAGGACTCTTCTTGTATAAATTTTCAATGGGATGTGGTCTCCTAAATCCTGCAGACATCATCTGACCTAACTGGGCTCTCTGAAGTCCAAGGTTAGAAGTATGTCAGCTGAGAGGAAGTTAACTTATTTTACTGATGATCGTATTTTAAAACACAATGTAATTGGAGGCTAACTGAAACTGGCTTTTACTTCCCCTCCTTGAAGTTCTCAGATCACTTCAAGATGTCTGTACAAATAGGTAGAATTCCTCTTCTTCACAGGTAATTTATCCAATACTACAGTTCATACTTTGGCCTATTCCAGAACAAGTAATAGCTAGTATTAGTATATCTTCAACAGGATCCAATGATGCATTCCCCAAAAATGCATATGGTGCCTATTAGTTTTGCAAGCATCTACACTTTTTTTGTTTGTGTGTGGGTTAAGTGTTTGGTAAGATTTTTTGTTCCCACTCTTCTCTGTAGGGGAAATCTGTCTGAAGCAAAGATAGCTTTTCTTAGTTGTATATCCTTATTCCTTTTCAAAATCTTCTCAGTTACGCTTGTTGCTAGAGCAGAATGAATTTCCCAACTGTGGAAGATTGACTTCCCTGCTATCCCATTCCATGCTCTGAACTTTTCTAGACAAACCATCCTTAATTGCTGCTACTGAGATTTGTCCCCTTGATCGGGAGGGCTCCCGTGGGGGTGAAGACCAGGTTGCCCTCAGGGGATTCTGACTCCTTGTGTACAGTAATGGTCCAAATCCAACATTTGAATCTGCGTAGCAAGGAGTTAACCACGTATGCCAACTTTTTCCATGAGATACAACCAATCTTTTGTATATACACAAAAGTATTTTTAAAGTAATCTTTGTAGCTGTCCTCCGAAAAAAGCAAAATCAGATACATGCATTCAAATAATTGTAGCTAGGTGGAAAATGTGGGGTTTGGAAGCATTTTGATTTGGTATTCTTGGAGTGTGATGAAGAACTGCTGTGCTTCAGCTGATTAATTATTTCAAAAAGTGATTTATACCAGGTATATGATGCATTATATAAGAAAGAGCAAAATAGAGTAAGGAACTTATTTAAAAACATTGGAGCTTAGTTTCTGAGTTTTCCATATTTCTTCTATTGAGAATCAGTAGCACTTCACAGCGGGTCTTGAAAAATTGTTCCATGTGGGAAAACAAATCCTCCCATACATTTTCTATTTCTCCTTTTTATTATAAAGGACATTTGCATAAAAATAGTAGATTTGCTTCTTCAAAGTTCATTTTCTCTCACTGCTTCCTCCCATTTAGAATCGTCGTAATCCTCACAATAGATTGACATGGAAATGGTTGTAATATCACAATGGAAGAATTATGACTGCAAGCAGCAGGTCTTAAAGAAAGATCTTAAAGATCCTGTTTCCATACAAGTATCATTGCAAATAAAGAGCAGTGGAGAAGTAATAACAGAAATAAAATACTGTTTAAAATGGACATTTATTTGACTTTGCTATTTATTTGGTATTTATTTAGTGCAAATGAGATCAGCAAAAGCATGAGAAACAACCAACATGTCAGAGGATTAGGCCAGCTGGTGGGTTATCTTGTCTTCATCAGCAGCCACTGACTGAGGAAAAAGTGTAAGTTCAGACATTAAGTGCTTAACCCCTGCCCTGCCAGAATACTTGCTTAGCATTTAGGGATATGAACTAAAGAAAATTCCTGACTCAGAGATTATGTCTTTGTAGTCAAAAGTCCTGGTTTCTTTCATGCAGTTGCATGGTCCATATTGTAATCTGTCCATACATCACTGGAAAGTAATCTTCTGTTCCTATCATAGAGTTATGGAGTTTTTCTAATTAGTCTTAATTAAATTATTTTTTCAATCTGGTTTGTTGGTTTTGGTTTGGTTTTGGTTTGGTTTTTTTTTTTTTCCCCCACATAGCACATGGCACTGTTCTGTATCCTAAGAAACAGTCATTATTACAATCCCAAAATATATATCACACCTCTGAATACAGAATTAAAAACTTCTAGTTTTTAATGCTGTATGTATTAGAAGTAGTACTGCTATTAGTATTATTTACTGATACTGCATGAAGTACACACTTTCTTTGAACTAGATAATGAAACGGCTTGATAGGATGTATCTTTTATTCTACAAACTTCTTATTGGAATTGATGAGATCAAAAGATTGGTGTACGTAATTTCTTGGAGAATGAATAGGAAAGATTAATACAATTTACTTCTTTAAATTATCAGATGCTTTCTATTGATCAAAAATAAACCTATAGAGATATAATAACAGAAAAGGAAATTAAAAAAGTACACAGCACCGCATGTAATTATAAGTGCCTCTTCTGAATTCAATTGTTCAGTTAATTTTCGTGCACCATCCTCTCCATATTCCATAATCTCTATTCTATTTCTTCTGTCATGTAGAATTGGTTGCTGCATAATCCCCAACCCTATTTTCCACATTTCATAAAGAATATTACATTTTTATAACTATCAGTCACCAATACATCTGCAAATGTTCCCCGCACAGGCAGTCCCAGTCACAGGTTTCTAGCCTTTAGTCTGCAGAAAGACTACCTTTTAATTTTGAGAATTTTGCCAGTATACACATCATAGGCATTGAGAGGTTTTTCCCTTTGCGCTTTAATTACATAAACTGTAGAGCAACACTTCAGTACTCTGTGTGATGAATTCTGAAGTCTGTAAATTCTGGTATCACTTGTGAAACTCCTTTTATATATTATTCACTTTTAGCTATACCAGTTGCGTTAATTCATTCGTATGTACAGGGAAGTAATATGATACAAAAGAAAAGAAATAGCTGAATGTCAGCCATCTCAAGAGAAGATTTATGCTGCAGCTCTAAATAAATTAGCTTTTCTTAAGATCATCACATTTCTGCTCAACAGCTTGCAGAAACCTGTTCGTACTCAGACCACCTACACTAGGTGCCCACCACCCATTTCGGGGCTGAACTGCAGATCGCTGCCCTACTCACAGAGCCCGGTGCAGATAATGGTGAGAGAGAGGAGATTTCAAAGATAAACTGAATTTGCCTATTTAAGCCTATTTAAGCTTTCTTTCCCTGTTTCCACGTGCCCCTCTATCACTGCTAGAAAGAGTCTTGCCCTTGTGTTACCATGTATGTCCAATAGAAAACATGATCCACATTAGTGGATCTAACTCGGTTCCTAACCAACTGAAGGCTACCAGGACTACAGATGCTCCGTAGTAAGTGGTTTTAAATCCACTGTAATCACATACTTTATCAGCATTTGGAGGAGAGAAAAAGGGTTTGCCCATCTGGACTCCTCTTGCTTTTCTTTCTCTGATCTGTCCTGCACTCTGTTACTCACCGTCCAGTATCTGCGTCTCTTGGCCTCTGGTGCTGGCTGGATAAGACAGTGGAGGCTTTCTGTTCAGGTGTGTACGGCGGGTTCTGAGGTTCTCTCTTCTCTCTGCTCAGCATTTTGTTCTCACACAAGTGTATAAAGGAGGCAAAAGGCATGAGTCCAGTGAAGAGTTTCCAGCTCCCTGTGCCTATGGAAGTACTGGGAATTGGCTACATACCTACAATGAAGAAAAAGCTTTCTGGACAAAATTCATTAGCCCTCCTCAGGAAAGAATATTGCTACTGTTATTCTATTGCAAGCTTTTGGTTATTAACTGCAGCAGAAATTCTGCCTTTTCCTTTCCATTTGTATAAACCAAGGGTGCAGAAACCACAGCAGAAAAATTAAAAGAGAACAACTCCACAGTCAGGCATCAGTATCACCTGAACAACAGGCATAGGCGTAGTCCTTTCTCGTGTTAAAAAGCATTTTACCCGCATGGGAAAAAAATGATTACTGTAGAGGTCTGTGGACTCACTAAAGGTGATACGCTGGTCCTGAAAAAATGCAGCAGATGATTATTGCATATCCATTGCCCAGTCCTTCACTGAAGGGTTCTAATCCCTTGTCCTCGTCTCCCGGAGGTACCCTCCTTACCATAAGCTGAGACTCCTGCCTGCCTGATCGCAACAGTGGTGGATTGATAAGGTCACCAGGTTAAAGCACAAGGCTCAAGCCGGTGCTTAATATACAATGCCAATTTATACAGTCATTCTTTCTCTTTTCTGCTCCCTTAATTAGTATTTAAATATTCCAAGTGAAGTGGAATAGGTCGAACAGGAGACATTAATGACCTGAATCCAGAATACTCTATAGCCTGTTTGTTGGAGTGTTCATCTGGGGAGTGGAACAGACAAGACAAGTCAAAATCTACCAGCTCTTTCATTTAGAGCAGACTGCACTGAGGCTTCTCGCATCCCAACCGATTTGCCCTAGCAACAATATTATTATTTAGAAGGGAACAACCTCTTTTAAAAGCCCTCTGCTTTTAATATACACAGCCTTAAAAAGGCATTTCACATTAAATATTTACTTGACTTTTTTTTTGGTGCTATTGGCAAATACTGTAATACCTAAAATAAGTATGAAATACCATAAATACCGAAAAGTACTATTTTACATTTGCATAAGTCTGAATGAAGTAGGGGTATTTTTTGTTGTGTTTTGCCTTTTTTTTTTTTTCTTTTTTTTTTGCCTCTAGGGTAGTGGGAGGTATAGCTGCTGAACTGCAAAATCGAGTGCCCACCCTTAGCCATGGACTCTTATGTTTTTTATGCCTTAAGGAGAGGTCAGCTCACAACTACAAAGGGTATTTTATCTAAGCTGCCAGGACTACAAGCTCACCCTGGACTCAGAAAGTCGCACACTGTTCTCCTCAAAGTTGTCAGCAATTGTCAAGGTTTATTTATACCTATGAGACGCTATGGGTCTTCAGATTGTATCCTAAGTGAAACGCTGAAACCAGAGGAGTAGTAAGAATCTCAGAATTTGAGCTGTTTGGAATTTAGCAAATCAATCTGTTGACATAAAGGTGACATTTGTGACCTGATGGGGCAGTCCTGTGAGCATGAGAAATTGTGATGTGAAGTCAGAGGTATACATCCCCACAGTAATCTTTTTATAGAAATGTATATATAACTTTTTGAAGTTCCCATCCTCATTGAAAATCAATAGCAATCACAACCCAAAGTGCCAGGAGGCTCTAGTAGACATGTGGTTGTGGATTAAAATTGGATGGCTGAAATTGTAACAGCCTTCAGCTGCACCCTCCACTCCTGTGACGGATGTTTCCTCCCCCAAAATAGGGACAACTGATCTGCTCATGAATCTCCTGATCCACTGCAGTGTCCACTGCAGTGTTCATCTAAGTATCCTAAAGTAAACTTACTTGGATTCTGGTTGACTTAATGCAAACAGTGAAATTTGTCTTGGGAGAGAAAATGTGTATTATATGGGCAGCAAGAATGTCTGGAGAAGTTCAGGGATCTGATTTTAACCTGTTGCTGAAGGATCCCTGTCAATTTTACAAGTAAAAATTGATAGGCTTCATCAGGTGATTTCAAAGCACCAAAAGTACCTGTCTTTCTCATTCCCCTGCTGGTCAGCTGAGGCCTCACTGACCTCTCGGGCAGGAGCTTTGCTAACTCTGGCGTTTTTCTGAGAGAGAGGAGAATTGCTGCTGGTTGAATTGATTGAAACACTGCCCATGCGTAGGTCCCTTCTTATTCTACTGGTCTAGATGTGTGAATAGCATCACTGTAGGTTTGGAGAGGAGGTTAACACTGGTAGGAGATGGACAAAAAAGTACACAACAACTGGGGACTGCAAAGCAGGTACCAGGCACAGAAAAGCGTCAGGATAGGACCATGGGTACTGCAATAACAGAGTGGCTGTAGGGGGGAGGGCAATCATCTTGGTGTTATTGCCTCTTCTTTTTGAAGTCATGAAATTACAATGGTATCAATATACAATCCTCCTCACATGAGATTATGTATCAGCACACACTCTTCCTCGGGAGTCATCAAATAAACTCCTCCAGACAATTTTGTTTGTATTAGTAGCTAGGGACATAAAAATCTAATTTCTATTTTCAGTGGTTTAGGGCATCCTGTCTGGACTCCTCCAGGCAGTTCAGAAGTTACTGTCCTGTAGGCGATGCCTGCCAGTCCTGTGTGGATGCCTCTAATACCATAAAGCACCTATAACAACACTGGAGACCTTTCTTAGGCACCTGAATCGTACTGCAAGCAATCTGCCTCGGCAAAATCTAGCAGTATAGAAACATTTTTCTTAGCTTGACTTCCAGGAAAATTTGCATCAATAGCTGTATTTTACTGTATGACGTCCTGAGTTTTTAAAGGGAAATCTGACTTGGCTACATCAGCAGCCAAAAGCATGCAATAGATAACCTTCTAGCATACTTGATCTTTGTCTCTGCAGCATTGCTCGGATTGATAAATTGTGGGAAACCATTTTCTTCAGCAAAGACGACACATAGCAGTCTGAATTTGAAAAGTTAGGTATACTAAACAGGAAGGAACTATTTTTACTTTGAAGGGTAATTATATGTATATGTCTATATCCAGATACATACATAGAGTTTTAATTGCTTGTATTATAACTGTGCAAATATCTGCCATTAGTATGTCCTTGGAGGTATGCTGTGATACTAATCAGATTTGTCGAGATGAAACAGTACTTTCTATTCTCTCTTACACATCATAAACTCTGACTGATATCCCCAAGGGAAAAAAATGCATAATGTGTCATTTATGACCTGTTGCATGCGCAAATCACTTGCATTTTGTATGCAGTAGGGTAACAAAATGCTATTGATTCTGAATTTGACTTTAGGAAACTGATCTTTATTGCTAGCTGTCACTTGGCAGATTTTTTCTCCTGCTGTGAAATGTTTGATTCAAAATTTATGTTTGGAGAAATGGAAGCAGTGATGGTTTTATAATATATAAAAAAAAGAACATAAATTCTATCTTACTAGATAGACATTATTCATAAGCAGAATAAACATTCTATAAACAAGACTAAATTTCAAATAAGTACCAAAAAACATGTAATATGCCAATCTTGTTCTTATACAACACTGCTGTTGAGCAGAGCAGCTTTGTGGGGCTTGAAGCAAGGCACTGATCTGCAGAAGCAAGCTTAAAAGGTAGAGCTAAGGGAAGTACACACAAATGCAATGCACTACATAATAATTCAGGGTATGAATTTGAACACTCTACGGATATGGAAGATTAAGAGTTAGGGAACGTCTGATACCAGAATTGTCCTTCCCTGTTCTACAGATGTATGTGAGGTACATAAAGGTCATTTCAGTATCACTTTACAGTATTGTTCTCACTTTCTACAGAAAAAGAAACAAAATAAATATTGATTAGCATGAGGATTGGAAGACTTGTTATACCATCTTTTTTTTTAGGGAGAAATATATGTAAGTATGGGTAATATGAAGGATCTAATTCTTTGTTTATTTCTTTAAGAATATCAATATAGTGATTCTCAAATAGAGGCCACATACATGTTGTGATGGTAAATATCTGAAAGTCTTCAACAGCCTGATAACTTAGCTCTACCAATAAGTTTGCATGGCATATTTACCATTTTCTATGTGAAAAGTGAAACTAAATCTGTTTACCTTCTATAGAGCCGCTCTGTCACTTTCCTTATCTCCATCATCCTAGAAAATTGTCAGCTTTGTAGGTTGTACCAGCTGTGACAGAAGACAGGTGATCTCAGGGTGAAAAGCAAAGGTATGAGCAAACCAGGCATCACCTGATTTCTTGAAATTTCAAATCTCTGTGGGCAAGGGTCCCTGAAATCACTGACATTAATTTATGAGAGTTGGTATCATCAACCCTACCAGGAACATATGCAACATATCTTTTAATATTTTAAAAGTAACTTACAAGCAGATATTGTAAACTAAGGTAAGTGGAGGTACTGTGCTCTTCTACTGTTGTTGATTGTGGAGTTATGAATATTTTTGCTATTTTTATTGCATATACTGGAAAACAAATACCAACCAATATTGTTCAGGTTATCACTTTCTTTTGTGAGGAGGGCTAATATGAGAACTTTCAAATGTTGTCAGGTATCAGTCACCATAGTTTTGGTTTGTGTCCTGGATTAACATTTCTTAATGCTCCACAGAGAAGTAGATTAAGTCACTCCTGTTAACTGTCCATTAAACAGTCAATGTGTGTCAACTGTTTATTTAGCAAACATAGGTACTCACCTTCCTACCACCTTTTTAGTACCAAAGCTATGCTTTCTGGAATAAAGTCTGCTTTGGCACTGCAACTCTTGTTTTTTTAGGAGATTATTGCATTAAATAAAAAATGCCACAAAGGTAGGTATTTAAAAATCAGCTACAACACGCTTTGCAACTTATAAAGATACTGGACATGGAAATAATTTGTGTTTCTGTTAGACGAAATGGAGTATACACATTCCTATTGCCATTGAAATGTGTCCTTGACAGCGTAAGTCCAGCCAAACCTTGAGTGGCATAGACACATTAGCACCATTACAGTCAATGGAAGTACGCTTAATCATATCACCTGAGAATCTGGCCTACAGCCCGTAACAAGACAGTCCTTTGGAGAGTAATAATGTGTTATGCTTTCATCAATCACTCTTCTAGGTCTGTAAGCTATTCATGGCAGACTAAAAAATGTCTTATTACAATTAAAAAGGCCAGTAATGGCTATTTCACCATGTTTGCTCCCAAATCAACTTTACTAAAAGTCACCCCAGCTCAGGAAAAACTCCTTCCAGAAAGCAAAAGAGCCTCTCTTTCATAATGCAATATTTACATTTATTTGCAATATTCTGAGTACAGAAGGATTTCAAAACAACATTCATATTCTTGCTTTTTAAGCTCCAAATGTTACATTCTATTTCCTCTGCTTTGACTATTTGCCTAGGACGTATGTCTACAACCACGACGATAATAGATGGTAAGAACGGATCCATTCCCTCATCATCCATGAAAGTGGGCAAGAAATCAGTTACAGAAGACCTCGTGACAACGTTCAGCTCACCAGCGGCATGGCTTCTTGTTGTTGCTCTGATTGTTACCTGGTCGGCAGTAGCTATTGTAATGTTTGACTTGGTGGATTACAAAGCCTTTGCAGGTAAAATTCAGCTTATTCTGTTTGACGTCTTGTGTATTAAAATTTAAAAATTTATTAAGGAGTGTGTATTACGTAAATTTGCATGTCTCTCACCTTCTTGGAGCCAGCACAGTGTCTCTGATGAGTTTACCAAGAGAGGAGATACTGTGAGAAATGTCAGAACATATTAGTTTACACTTCATACATCTTTATAATTTAAATCTCTCCATTCTGCAGCCCATCCTCATCCTGGAAAATGTGTATGTTGACAGTAATATAATATGTATATAGGCATGTGTGGTCAGACTTTTTTTTTGTAACTTCTATATAAAAGTATTTCAAGAAAAATAACGTTAATTATTAATTCATATTTTCTGAAATATATTATAAAATCTTTAATAGTTGCCTTGAATCTTCTGACATCTGCTTACATAGTTCAATGACAAGAAAGAGGGTTTCTAAACATGCTAATCCTAAATTCATCTTCAAAAACCATAAGCACAGAAGACCAGTTTCTTAACATCAGCTAATTCACACCTTTGTCTTCAATAAGGCAATAATTCTAGCCTAGTTTAAGACTTGTCGAACTGACTGAACAAGATCAAGTTTTGGGGTACACATTTGTTACTGAGGGCAAAGATCAAAATGAAGTGTGTGGTACAAGGGCTGTGATCATGGTTGAGGAATGGGAAGAAAGAAATGGGGAATAAAAATTACCTCATTGCTACTTGATTTTTATGTCTTGTATCTGGCAATGATATACAATGGAAAATAAAATCAATTACCTATGTTTGTAAAGGGTGTGTAGCGTTCAGCAAGCCACTTCAGCAGCAAAACTTCTGTGAGGTAATCAGCCGTAATGACTGGGAAACATGTAAGTGAAGCAGAAAACAAATGAGTAGGGTCCTTTTCTTTCTTAAATAAGAATTCTAGATCTAAACTTATCACGTCTGTCACGATAATTAACTAGGAATTTACATTCAGGCTTCAGCCTTTTAATTCAAAACAAATTGAGTTGATGTTTCAAAGTTAATTTCCTGGACTTTATTAGTTTACTGATAAATCCATAGTTTTTTGTCCTGCTATATATCAATATTGATCTCAAGATTTACTTAAAAAGCTTTTGAGACATAGACAGAGCTTGAAAGAAACTGACCAATCCTGGATCAATGGATGACATAGAAACTGGAATTGTGGAGAAAATGTAACACAAACCTCACTAAAATGTTTTGCTTCTCATTTGTCTTTGTTTTCAAAAGGAATTCACTTAAGTCACAGCAACACGTAAAGTTCCTTTTGAGTGATCCTCCCAAAACAGGCATCAGATTTTAATTTGTACACAACACACTTAATGTTACAACACAGATGTAAACCAAGAGAGAGAAACCATATTCTGCTTTTGATTTTCCATATTAAATATAAATGAACCAGTCAATCAATCAAGTTCTTAATGTGTTTTTAATAAGCAGTCACAAACAAGGGCATAACTCGGGCAAAACTTCTAAAGTGATTCCTGAACTGACTTTCAGCTCACACATGCTTGATATACCTGTCAGGGTAATGTTAAGCAATGAGAATCTGTATTGGTACTGCAGACTGCAGGAAACTAAGCAGATGGAAATCTCATGTTCATGTTGTATTGGTTAAATGAGCTTAAATCCCAAAGGTGTTGACGGAAACCGGTATTTTCAGACCAGGTTGTAGAAATAAAAAAATGTGAAATTTAATCTGCAGGGTGAGTTCGTATTTTCTGGGGATCTCTGAGAGATGATACTTTAGTATTTCGAGTTCATGAATTCATTTATTTTCCTTACCAAAGTTATTTCTGTTCCTAAGTGATTAATTAAGCGAGCATTTAAATCAGGTCTCAGTGGTGAAATATTAGGAGAAGGAACGGCTTTGCTCCTTCAGACCAGGATGTATTAGTCTATTTTCTGTATTTACATAAATATAACAATGGCTACATTGCTCTTACCATGACCCCTGGGTTTCAACTCCTGAGCTCCTGCTCAGTGTGATTTTTCCAGGTGAAACCCACTGATTTATAAAAAATTCCATGGAAATAGCTGAAGATTTCACATAGGACCACCTGGCTGGTGTTCTTGATACCAGAATGATTTTCACCCTTCAACAGTTTAGCCCTTTGCCGCCAGCGGAGGTAATGCTGTCTTTATGTATAGAAAGAAGGATTTGGAGCATATTTTTAAGTGACTCTTTAAATCTAAAACCTAGTGATACTTCTCTTGGATTTGACACTGCTCTTTGAACAAGCTGAACCACATAAAAAAAGTGAATAGTTATTTTCGGGACTGTAAGTTTAGTTTTGCAAGCATGATTAAAATTAATTTCCTAGTGTTTAAATGTAAATTAAAGATGCGAAAGAAATTATATTCAACTGTATATTTTTTAATCTATAAAACACAGAATATTCAGTGTGTTTTTTCCTTAAATAACACTTACCTTCATAAGTCAGTGCTTTCAATTTCTTTCCCATTTCTCCACCTGAAGTTCCACGAAGTTCAAGTTCATAAAGTATGCATAGCATACGAATGAGGCAAGCTGAGAGCGCTGAACTCGGCTAGTCTAGGGAAGAGGAAACTGAGGGGTGACCGAAGAGCTGCCTGCAGCTTTTTGAAGGGCAGTTACAAAGATGACAGAGGACAAACAGTTACCAAGACGAAGACCTTGTTTTATCAGGTGATATAATGAGGGGGATATGGCCAGAAGTTGCTGCCTGAGAAGTTCATGTTGAACACTGGAGGTGGGGGGAAGTCTTTACCAGGAGGGCATTGCAGCACTGAAACAGGTTGCCTAGAGGGGTTGCAGATTCTGCATCCTTGGTAGTGTTCAATACTTGGCTAGATGGCCACGGCTGACTGGATCCAGTGTTGGCAACAGTCCTTCACTGAGAGGGATTGCACTAGATGAACTTTAGAGGTGCCTATTGATCAACATCTGCGTGATTGCAAGATTTCATTGAAACATCTGTTAGATTCATATAAGGTATTTAGGAAGCATCTAGCCAGGGATCTCAGTGGAGACGCAAAGGCAACTAAGGGGCGGATGCTCCCATCCTCTCATGTGAGGAATGGATCTGTGGACCTTTGTAGTCAGGATTTCACTCACTCGTTCATACAGGCAGTCCTGGTGATTTTTTGCTCCATAGCAGAACCGCTAGTAGTGACTGTACTGCACAGGGCTGACTGCAGCAGAAAACAAGAGAGGGCTGACCTAATAAATCAGGCTGGGAACTGTGTGACTGAGGAATATACACAGATTTGTTCCTCCTGATTACACTACAGAGCTGCTATCCTCTAAAGGAAGGGAAACACCCTGTATTATGAGTTTGCACCCTGAGCTTACACAGAGATTCATGGAGCTAAGTAGAAACACAACAGAATTGACCTCAGCAGACTAGGAAGACTCAAGCATTTTTTTCTTATTTGAACAATTAACAATTTTGCTGTCATTATCTTAAAGGCAAATAATGAAAAAAAACATGTAGAGTATTAATACCTGTATTTTATCTTATATATTCTTTTAATTTGTCAGTATAAACTTCACGTTGCCTCTATGATTAGAGAGTACCAACCCATAGATTTTGCTTCATGGTTACTATGGTTTCATGTTCTTTTAGAAGTAAACTATCAAGTTTGGGAGTTTTGACAATTTATACAAGATGAAATTTGTCCCAGGAATAACTATATGAAAATTAAGCGGTTTATTTCATCCCTAAATAGATGCAGTAAATTACTTTTTGGGGGAGCCCTCTCTATTCACTGTCTGAAAAGGAGCCTTTAGAACTGAGGGAGGCTGAGGGAGGATAACGCTAAGGTTTTAGATAGCTGAAGTTAGATGACATGAATTCAAGCTCCACTCATAGAGAGATTTAAGATATATTTTGTGGAATTTTACACATCCAGAATATGATTACCGTAAATTCTATAGTACTCTGTAGTATTCAGGAGGTGCTGGTTATGATAGAAAATATTGCAAGAGGACCCTGTGTTATGGGGTGCATGTGTAAAGCTCTGCCTCCTTGGTGGTTATGGGTCAATTTGTTCAGAGGTTAGAACAGAGATGGGATCTGCAAGTCAGCTTTGGCAGTGGAATTTGAGGAAAGCATAAGCCAAGAATTAGATCAGTGCTGAAAGATTCGCCCCTGTTCTATCTACCCAGAAGAAGGAAATTAAATTTTGCAGTGTTTTGCTTTAGTGTGTTATGTTCATTCCTTTGAGGAAAGAAATGAAAGCTTGCATTCCTATCATGTCGTGTTGTACAACTATAAACATGACTGAAATATTTTTAATGTGGTATGAAGGTGACATGCATTACAAAAGCCTGTTATAAGAAGCTATGAATCCCATGCAGTATGTAGAGTGTACGAACATGCAATAAGTAAAAAAAATGCTTTGGAAGATCTCTTATACATTCTCAGAATTTTCAGAAATTAAAAAAAATAATTAATTTTGGTTTGATGAATGCTTTGCAGCAGTTTGTTATTACTACCATCCTTTGTGGTAGAAAATACACCTTGTTAATTGGCTTCATAATTCATGAATGTATTTCACGCATTTCTTGTACACGTAACTGGATTATATATTTTAATTGGTAAATGTAACTAAATAATTTAAGATTATTTTAGTCCTAAAGATTGATTGCCCACAATTGCTAATGGGCTAATAAAGTGTTCAGAATTCCCTGCCATCTCTGTGACCAATTACAGCTAATTAACACCACCTTAATTTCAGCTCCAGAGTGTTCAATATTCAGAATAAATTGATAGTGATTTAGCCAGTCACCTAAAGGCCAGACTAAATCAAACCTAACGAAACCTCACCAAATCTATGAGGCCCGAAACTATCCACAAAATAATCTAAGTGAAAATATAGCACAGCCACACAACACGGTGAGCTTGCCACCTTATTGTGACTGCTTTCATAAAAGAAAAAAAGAGCAGGCTCTTTGTTGAGGATAATTCAGTTTGCTCAACCATAAAGAGGCTTTTCAGAGACCTGCAGCAAAGGCAGATCTCTGAGGAGGTAATGCCTGTCAATGACAGGAACAGGGAGCAAATAGGATATGTAGGCACGGAGCTCCCAGCTCCACAACAAGCAGCAGGGATTCCAGTCAGATATTCTCTTTAATGCTTTTTTTTTTCTTTTTTTTTTTCTTCCTTTTTAAGTTAATGGCAAAACGTCTGGCCAAATTGTCGTGGAGTTTCTCTCATCAGCTTCTGACTAACACAGTCTGAAGTCACCATTTCCCTGCCTTAGCTTGTGGTCTCTTCTATTATTGTCTTGTAGCCACAGAAAGCTTTTGGCTGGCCCTGGGTAGTCAGGATGATATACCTATTAATATCCTCCAGCAAAGGAAAACAAACAAACAAAAAATTAGAATCCATATGTTCAGAAGACAAAAGACACAAGAAGGTAGACACTTCAAACAGCTTGTACTCTATAATTGACACACAGACATTTGTTTTCCCAGTCACCTGCATGATAAATCTGTAAGGTGCAAAATCTCTCAGGTGCAGAGTGTTTGTTTTGTCATTAAGAGAAGTGGAAGTCCGCAAAATATGGCTATGCTACTGGCTTTATTTCAGTGGGGGTTTTTTGCAAGTTAATCATTATTAGGAATATATACATTCATTTTTTCTCCAGGAATGATCATGCTATAGTCATTCTATGGCATGTTTACTGGCTCGTGTTTACTGGAAAATTTTAAGAACTGCGAAGAGTGCACCTATATTTACTCTTGCATTTTAGGCCAGTATATTTGCCAGTTTTAAAACTGATAATACTTTTACACTTATTCAGGATTAATTTCTGGCTTAGTTTAAAGCACCAGCAAACTTAACAGAATGAATCATGAAATACCTCTAGTGCAAGAGGTATTTCACAGTCTTACCAAATTGAAATAATTGGTAAAATCTTTTCCATACCTGCAAAACCCTAGATAAATCTCCCACAGAACAAAGGAGTGGGACGTAAAAAAGGTGTTGGCCCTTGCTGTGCTCACTATGGAACTCATCAAAACAGTGCTATAGTCTTTTGAAATACAATTTTTACTGTATTTACAGGTGTCATTCCAGAGCATGAATAAACAGCTTACGCATTTCAAAGTTCTTAATGAAATCCTTAATTGAATTATACGGGACTTTCACTAGTGTATCCAAAACCTACAAAACAAATTTTTTTTCACTGTCTTCCATAATGATAAAAACAATTAAAGAGATTTAAACACAATTCCAGTTTAAAGAAGGGCTGCCTAGATGACATCTTCCCGTGTTTCACTCTGCAACAAATCATACCGCTGAGTTATAAACCCCTAGAAAATGAGTTTATACTGGAAAGAATGACAGTCTATGAAGTACTGCGGTGCTGCGAGTATTGCGTTCATCCCAAATGGTCTAGCATATACAAGATGATAAATTGTGATAGATCAAGCTTCATGAGGTCATGAAGTTGAAAATATGAAATTTCAGAAACTGTATTAATAAGGAAGGATCTAAGAAAAGAAATAAGTCTTGCACGCTTAAGTGCGCTTCCTTCATGGGGTACAAAACACAAACCAACTTGCTGGCCCATAATGGTATCTGTGAAATTTCTAATTATAAATGAACAAACAAAACCAGTAATTCATTTCAGTAACAATTGCAGTGATGTAATTTTTTGGTTATTTCCTGTTGAAGAAATCAAAATAGTTCAACTAGAATAAACTGTATGTAATATATTCTTTTCAGCAATAGAATATGTTTGTAACTTGGGAAAATACCTGTGCCTTATTTAACCGTGTTTTTACATTGCTCTGATTCATACTGTATTACCTTCCACGTACAGAGTATTGTTTTTCTTTTTAATGAACTGCAATTTCTGCTTTGTAACAGCAGCCCCACAGAGATGAAATAACTCCTCACTTCACTCCGTAACTGCTTCCTTTAGTCAAGCGACAGCTGAGGATGTTCGTTATTGCTAACGGTGTTTCTTCCTCTTTTTCTATTGGCCTTTCTGGGGTTGGTTCATCCTGTTGCCATCCGCTATAGCCACCTATTCACAACATTGCGATGATCCCTGTTTACCACCTGGTAAAGACATTCTGCCTGCAGTGTTCTGAATACGCGTGGGGGTCTGCTGGCCGGTGATAACCAAGCATGGGCACGAGCAGAGTGCCAAGGACGCGGCAGCACTGCTTCTCTGCTAACCCCAACTCTGGCTGGCTGGGGCTGCAAAGCTCATTGCAATGGCCTCCTCCCGATTTTCACATCGTGCTTGAAATAGATCCGTCAGCTCAGACACCCTCACTCAGGAGATTCCCAGGAAATGGTGGCAAGCTGGGAGATACTTGTTTTACCCTCATAAATGCCCTTTAAAAATGCCACTGTACAATTATTTAACAGCACTGCCTTTTTAATCTGAAGTTAAGATCTGTGTTTTTCATCAGGTAATCAAATCCTTGGAATGAGAAAAAACAAAGCTTCAAATTGTTTTAGATGAAATAACTGGCTTTTTCAGAACACACCACCTAATTAGGATCTGATCCATCAAATCAGAAGCCTTTCAGCTGATATCAAATCAAATTATATAAATTACACATAAAGCCCATCCTAAACCTACATTCTTGTCCATGTGTATGGCTATATCAAAAGTACCTGAAATTATTTGATACTTTGTGAAATTCTTTCTAAATTTTGGCAAGTAGATTCTAGCTATAACTACTTTGTGCTCATTTTGGGTAAAATACCTTTGTCCACTTTCAGGTGAGGTTTTCTCTTTGGACTTGACTTCAATATAATTGTCTAAGGCTGATATTAGAAAGAGCCAGGGAAGATTTATACTACAGACTGTAGTCTTCATATCTACAGTTTAACTACCTATAAAATGGAAATTGCTGGGTAATGTTGAGTCTGAGTTTTCTTTGGCACTGTTTTTGTACTTATAACTCAATACACTTATAATTTAAAATTAAATTATTATGTTTATACTTATAATTCAATGATACCCACCAAAGTTTGTTCTGATGCTTAGTGCTGTACGCATGACAAAAATGTGAGTCTGTAAAACAGGGAGATAAGACCTAAGGACACCTATGCTGATAGACTAGAATATTAATAATGGAAGACTTTATGTGTGTATTGAGTTTTGTATGATGTTAGATCCTACTCTTCAGAAGACCGCAGAGTAGAAACAAACTACTATTTTATAATAATATCAAATCTTAAAAATACATAAAATTTCAAACAAAAATGCAGGTCTCTATATTTCTGACATAATATTCTACGAAAACTAGGATATGTTTTATTATCACAAATTAGTGGTAGGCTTTTGTATTTTATCAAACATGACAGAAATTCTCTATCTTCATCAGCTGCACCTTGTCAGTATCAATGAATTAGATTATATCTCGTAGATCAATCTTTACACCAGATAATTACCGTCATTTGTAATTTAATTGCATTCAATTCACTGGAGTCAAAATATGTAATTGATGAAAATCCAACAATTATTAAGTAATTCATTGCAATTCATTAAAAAAACCCAACCAACTTTAAAATAGGTTGAACTCTGAGTATATATTTAACTATTTGACAAGCAGAAAAGATTGATAAGAGACTACATTCCTGGCAGAATTATTAAGACTGGGATAATGACTGAAGTGATTTGCACAGATAAATCAATTAGTCACTTTTTGTTGTGCACTTCACAGGAATAAATGACACAGACCATGAAACATAACCAAATTTGCTTGAGGCACTACAACAAATCATACCATGTGATTAATCAATTCCTATTTCCAAAAGCCACTGTTAAAGGACCCATTATCAGTCCTGATGAAAAAAAGGTTTATTCTGTTCACAAAATACCACAAGTTCACTGAAGGTGAAGTGACTTTGTCACTTTAAGAAAATTATTTTCTGTTCCATGAACATACCTAATGGTGACTGAAGAATTCAGAAGTTTGTCATTGGTTGATTTCAAAGAATTGTGTTGAATGTGAGTTATTAATTACCGTTAAAGGTACAAATTCTATTTTCAAATCAATTGAAGTTAAAATTGTGAGTCAAGGACAGTTCAAAACTGAAGAAATTAGTTGGTCAGAATTCCTGTTCTCACATTTTGAACCAAATTACTGTTTCTGTATCAATAATGCTGGAGAGCTACAAAGAATTACAGCAGTTAAATTTTGATGTAATGATCATGAAAGCCAGTTTCAAAATACATAGGGAGTTTACAGAAGTGTTTAATACCTCTAACACACCTGAAATTATTTCTTAAAGAATTATTTTAACTAAATTTGATTATGTCTAGTAAAGAAAATCCCAAAAAGTTTCCCATTTTTCTTGCAGATATCTACAATAGATAACAAACATTTTCCAACCGAATTCAGCTGAGTTTTCCTACAATAAGATTTTGTTGAAAGGTAGTATACAAAGTCCTTCAATCTGACTGTGATTCTTTATCTGTCAGCTTTAAATCCTCCAAGTTTCATCATTTGCCAGAAAGTTCTGGAATTTGCTATAGCAAAGCATTGTTGCTGGTGCCAGTGCTGTTTTGGAATACAAGTAATCTGTCAAGTTGAATAGTCATATTGACCTGGAATTAATTATGAATGTAAAGTTACAAATCTAAGTGCTTAGCCAAAGTGTACAATCACAAGAAGGATTTAAATATGACACAGCGCCACTAATGTGCTCCATGTCATATACCTCAGTCACATGAAAATAAGGTGTCATGTCCATGCTAATTTTTCAGGCTTCCTTTCCTTCCTAGACAATGAAAAGAGATGGGCATCTTTGGAAATTAATTCATATAATAAATTCATAAAAGGTGTCAGAGGAAGGTGAGAGGCTTGCTTTCTGAAGGTCACAATATATCTTTTTGCATTGGCTTTTGAAGGAGTCCAGAAACCACCAGGAGTTCAACACCTGGCTTTCAGGTGCATTTGGCTAAATAGGATAATCCAAACTTAAGCTGTGATTAAATGAAATGCCATACTGTCAACAAAAGGTCTTCAATACTAATTGCATGTTTCATGCCTGAGCTTAACCTGCTGAGTAACCGTTCGCTTCCTTTCCCCTCCGTCCTACTTTGACAGACATTTAGTATCTTTCCTCTATATTATCTAAGAGGAACAATTGGCTTGGTCCCTATTTACAAGTTCAGCAAAAGGTAGAACTTCACAGCCTGTATCTATCTGATAAATACTCTGTATTCATAAAGGCTTTTTACATTTTAAATTCAAGATCCTGCCCCTGTTACTCCCAGCACAAGATGATATATGATATATCATCTATTAATTCTAGTTTATCGCTATAGGTTAGTTAAAAAATATATATTGCATACTATATAACATATGCTAGCAAGAGAAGTATATTGTGAGCTTAGTTTTAAAATAATTTGTGTTCTAAGGTCTGCCAAGAAATGAAAAGTCAGCTAATCCAGTCTGAATGTGTTGAATCCAAGACTATTCTAAAAGGATTCATCATACTGTTCCCTTGCTGGACTTCCGTAAATAAATATCATAATCTAAATTACATCAAAAGATAAAGATCAAACTTTGTGATGAAAATCTGCATTCTCTCAGCTTTACTCTTGAAGCAAGAGTATGCAAATCCTCTGGAAATGGTTATCTTTCTTTGCATGTGCGTGAGGCAAATGGCATCTTTCTCTCTACTTGTTACCCCGTGCATTGCTTTGTTTCCCTTGTTTCTTGTGTGTTTTGTTCTACTAGGGCAAGAACCCACGATTGTAAAAGAGAGCTAAAAGCACTGATTTAATCAAGTAGTAATTTTCACTTCAGCATTCTCTGGTGTGGTGTTCCTAAGCATTTTAGGATACATTTTTACTGTTAGCACTACTTTTTAAAAATGTAGGGAATACAACAAAAGTTAAACAGAAGATCTATGCACAAGGAGACAACTTTCCAGGCCTGTGTCACTTGCATCAGGCCGCAAGCGGACCTCGCAGTATCTGTTTGTATACAAAATTTAATTTTTCAACTACCACTAAAGTGTCCTCTACACAGCCCCAAACTGATTTCTCTAAACTTTTTATGTTAAACAGGATTTCCAACTTGGGCCTGTTAGTGTAGGCGTGACTGGAGAATTTCGCCTCTGGACACTTACAATATCTAATCCCTTTTCATAGTTTGCTATGAAGTTGTGATGAATTAAAGACCAGGATATGACGTTGAGAGCTCTGATTCATCAGCAAAGATGGCTTGCCTTGGGGTGGTTGGAATAATTTCCTCTGCTCTTGATCTTGTTCTTCTCTGAGCATATCCCTTGCCTGCCTGGGGGGACAGCTCTGCTACCTGCGAAGCAGTTCTTGAACTGCTAGTTGATAGACCAGTATACTAAAATAAATCTACACCAATTCTTGTTTAGCATACAGCTGTAGTCCCTGCGGTTGTAAAAGCCTGTGGCTGGAAAAGCAACTGAGCCACCCCTAAGCAACCAGTGGGTAAAGGGTGGGTGGGTAGCCAGAGTGGAAATCAAGGCAGCTGTCCGAAGTTAAACCATCCCTGCTTGTGAATCAAAACCTCAGTTCTGCTAAGATCCCTCTGGCCATATCCATTCTATTCGTCCACTTGGACTCCTCAGCATCTCTAGACTGGAATGAAATGCAAGTAACGTCAAGGGTCAGGTTGCAGATTTACTTTTTAATAGCCTAGATATAGGTATTCATTCTCCTGGTAAACACTGAGAAGAGTATTTGTGGCAAATCAGTTGAAAAAATAATGTAAACATCTCAGTGCATGAGGCCAATGCAAACAAATAAATGCCTTATAATAATAAAAGTAAATATTCCCTGTTATACTTCTCGGTCTTTCTGAACACAATAGTGCACACAATAGTACACTGAATGAGATCATGCATATTTATTAGAAATTATGTCATTTCATCATGGCACTCGATTAATTTATTTGCCTGTGCCTGTGCCTGTGCCTGATTGTTCAGTAACATATCTCTATATAATACAATCTTCAAAAAAATGTTAACCAAAATATTTCTTTGGTTTACATTATTTATAAGCAGATGCAAAACAATAGAAAATCAGCCTGTTCTTTTCTGTTTCAGGTTAATTAATTAGAAATAAAAGGAACTATTTAGTGATGCATTTAAATTTCAGATAAAGTTACCAGTATATTTCATTACAGCACTTTAAAAAATAACTGTTCATACTGCTGTCATAGAAGAAGTTGCTTCAAGCCTGCACTTTGCCTGTCCTTGTAACCTGGAAGTCCATGCAAGACTACTTCTGATTACTGCTAAGACTTGGCTTGTGAGTCAGAACACTGCAACCAGAAGTAGTTCTGAAGAGACTTGTGTTTAACTTCCTACTAAAATATTTGCATACAGAAAGACAGTGGTAAACAGAGATATGGTTCCCATTTTGATACTGTTAAATTCAGTGTATATATTTCTTTTGAAACTCCTAGGAACAAGACTAGGCCAACAACTGAAATCGTATTTGTGATCTGCCTCCAATTGTCTACATTTGTGGGAAAGCATCACACAGATAGGTCAACCATTCAGTCTGCCGTTTCAAGTACAGTGACCAGTAACACAGACTGAGGGAGAGCCGTCCCTCTTCCTAAGCAGTGTTTGCTACAGATTTCAAGAAAGTAGAAGTCTGCTGGACAGAAAGGTCAGAAGAAATACTCTGTCAGAGGCTAAAAAGTTCCACTGAAATACTATGTCAGCATAAACAGAGTACGGAGAAATCTGGTGAAATTACAATTGGAAAAGCCTTTAAGGGAATACTTGTATTACCCACTGATGGTTGCTCTCCCTGGGTGTGGATGCACTGGGGAGCAGGGGCCTTACTTCCATTAGAGGTCCCAGGAAAGTGGAAAACATTAAACTACACAGCTTCCTTGTCTGCCGGCTTACTTGCTTACAGGAGCAGTAAGACAAGAACTAGTTAAATATGCAGATAGATGTGCACAAGCATATGTGAAAGAAATGCTACCTGTTTGAAAGTAGCTGTCTCCGTGTCACAATTTGGACTTTACATTCCCCTTCATTCTGGACTCAGGTTTATTTTGGCCCAAGTTTACACAGCGGCCGCCTTCCCATCCTTTACATGTACTTCATGACCTGTCTGTGTGGTTAAGCCAGGGCTCAGCAATTCCCTCAGCTAGGACTTGTGTAAGGGATGGGGCACAAGGGAGACGTGACATGAGGAGCGGGACATGAAGAGCAGTGAATCCTAAGCAGCCATCAAGAGGCAGAGGACCTGGGCCAGAGAAAAAAAGTGGTCTGAAAGGAAGGGATTATCTAAAAAGGATGAATATTAGGTAGAATCAAATCTGTATTTTTCCTTTGCCCAACCAAGCCTCAGAAAAAGAGTTGGAACTTGGAGCCCAGTATCAGATCAAATTATCCACTGGGTCCTTAATCACTCTGCAAACAGCAAGTACAGTAGGATACAGTTTATACCAGTCTTGCACAGGAAGGAGAGCTGTCCTCAGACCCTTGAATAATAAATATTAACATTCACAATCTTTGTTTCTGTTAAAGGAGGTAGTATAATTAGCCCTGTGTAAAATGAAGATTAATTTTAATCACTGAAGGAGGTTTTTATTATTTTTTTTTTCAAACCGCTTTTGTTTTAAACTCTGCACTCAGGAAGATCTGTTAACAAGCTCAGCACAGAACCACTGAGAATCATTCATGAGACATTGGAAGAATCCACTGATTGGCTTTATGGCTTTATTTCTTTTCTGTCTGACATCGTATGGAGTGATGATGATGACAATGATGAAGGTATTTGTAATGTAAAGACTTCTGTAACTGCTCTAACTGCTGTTTTACATGCATTATGTTGGCTTCCTCAGCTTTTAACCTCACAGACAAGAAGGTCAAACAAAACGAAAAGTGAACGTTGTTGCTAATAAAGCATCTACTGGCTATTCCAATCAGTAAATTGGTCTCTTTGTTAGCTTTCATCTCGTGTTTAATGTAGCATTACAGAAAAGCTGTCAGAATTAAATATTACCATTAGTACATCTTGAAGTAAAGAGCGTTAATTTATACAAGACTTCAAAGTGGCAACCAAAATATGCGTCAGGATATTGCTTCAGAGAATGGCAATAGCTATTTTGTTTTAATCAGCAAGAATCTGAAGAACCTCAGTAAATACACAAGATGGAACAAGAAACTCAGAACTTTTTTATTTGATATATTGATGACAGGACAATCTATTGGGGAAAAAAAAAAAGGAAAGAAAAAATAGCATTTTGACAGAACTAAAGGACTTTTGGATAGCATATTGCAAATAATTCCGTTTACTATAAATTTTGGTTCTGCCATTATAGTAACATACTTCATCTGATGTCATCCAATAAATGAAAGTAAACTGCTAACATTTCAAGTTTGGAAATAACTGTCCTTCTGTTATAAAAAAAAGTATTTCCCTGTGATGAGCAGAGCAGTAGTGGATCATCATGTCACATCATATTGGTCATTGTGACAAGCAGTGAGTGTAGGAGTGACATCTTCATTTCACGGTAGTTTGTTTTATATTCTGTTTTGCTATACCAGAATATAATTAAAAAGCAACGTGTACTGAAACTGGCTTCTACCTGTTTGTTCATAAACTTGAGATATTATCAAATTTCTACCTTTTGAACGTGTGCATGAGCTTTTTATATCAGCACCATATATGAATACTAATAGATAGGCTGCTACATGTGAGTCTGTGAACTGGGCATCCTATTCTGAGATATGATTTGCAACCAGCAGAAAGCCAGTCTCTCATATGGTTGAAAAACAGAAAAGGTGAAATATGGAGAGCTTGCTAAAATTTGAAAAGTGTTCATTTTTACCGTTTCATAGCTCCCAAAACACCTGCAAGCTCTCAAATACTTGAGTGGGTAAGTGTTAATGCAAGTAGGACATACAAAAATTCAAGATCTGAATGCTCACTAAGAAATATTTGTAACCCTCAGCCCCACCAGCCTTTAGTCCAAGTGGAATTTCATCAATATCTACCAGGAGTGTGAAAAGGCAGTAGGCAACTTACTGCATTATGGCATAAAAAGTAAGTGCGTGTGAACTCCCTGCCCATCGTGCGCTGCAGTCAGCGCAGCTGAGGCTGCACGCTTGCCACACTCGTTCAGGCTGACTCCTTCAAATTCCATGTCCTACGTGGAGGTGGAATAACACCTTGCAGCACAATCAAGTGCTCATTGTTCCACTGAAATTGAGTATTTTTTGACTTGGACTTCAATGGAAGTGTTGCTAGATTTACAACATTGCTAGCCTGCATATACATTTTATTATTTGGAGCTAAAACGGAACCGCTGGGCCTTTTGTTGAAACATGGAAGCGTGCATAAAATCAAGCAAATTGTAAATTGTAGTCACAAGCTAACATTCAGAAGCACAAACACAGATTTGAACGTTTCCTTGGTTACTACTGCACATTGAATCTACCCCAGACCCAGGAAAAACTCTATGGTAAGACAGATATGCTATGAAAAATCCAAAATCTCAGAATAGAGTGCTTGCCATTTAGCATATAAAGAATAGAATTATTTTTTTTTTTTAATTAAAATGAGCCAAGACAAGAAAAAATGTGATTTTTTTTTTTATGATGATATCCCTTCTCTGACGTTTTGTTGTTTTCTCTTGGTTTAGGTGAAGTGGAACCTTCCCTGAAAAAAGGTTGGTCAGTTGCCTTACTATAGAGGGCAAATATTGTGCAACCGTTTTAAGAATTAACTAGCATATCTGTGACATAGATTCTGTAATTAGTTACTTGTCAGTCTACTAACCATGTTAGTTGTGTTTTAACAAACTCATTAAATAAGAAACTAGAGTAATAATACTTGCTGTTCTGTTTGCTGCTCTGTGAGAATTCTTGACTCTTTCGTTATCACCCAGAAAATCTGAAAAATGTTCATAAAAAAGCAATAGAATTACAGAAATATTATTTGTACCCCTGTCTTGTGTGTGGGACTCCTATTCATGCCAATATGAGTTCTACGTATGTCTGGGTATAGATAATATTAAGAAATAATAATATATAAAGAATATTTAATGAGAAATAATGGTGAGGTGTTATAAAAGCATTTTATCTTGTGCCAATGCAGAACCCTAAAATAAGGACTACTTCTGAATCTTCTGAAAAAATTACTTAGTTATCATTGAATTTTTAAAGCAGACAAGTGAAGCGAGTAGGGTTTATAATATAAATCTTTTCAGACATGAAAATTGTTATGCTGAAACATAAAACTTAAGTTCAACTTCTATTAAATCAGAATGAAAATGTATGAGAAGGCTTGAGATATTGGTGATAGGATGTAAAGCTTTTCAAAACTAGGATGTGGTTTTTTTCTCCAAATAGAGCACAGCTTGATAATAACAAGCCGTGCAACCAGCCCTCTGTGGTCTGAATTTGGTATCCATCAAATTCTTAATAGGTAAATGCCCATATTGAAGAATCTATCAACCCAGTTGGTGCTGAGATTACAATCCAGTTTTCTCTGAAGTTAATTGGAACTGGATCAGGTTTCTATTTAACGACACGTTTTGTCAGTCTCAATAGGGCATCCAAGGAATTAATAGGCTTGAAGACAAGAACCATTCATCTTCCTGTGGATGATCCTTCATGTGAGGATTGAAGAAAACTTATAGACAGCATAGGAAAACATTTAATCTCTTTACTCCACCAGTAAGAATCACAAAAGGTTCAGCATTGCCCTGTCTCCTCTCCCAAAGGGAGAAATGCGTCGTTAATTTTACAGTGGGTGCAGAGTCTGAAGCTGTAGCACATTGTAGGCAGGGATGCCACGTATATGGGTGGAAGGTGTCTACTCACCATGGACCAGTGTAGCTGACCAGGCTGGGAGTACTGTGAAGGTACTTCACTGCTGGGAAGTCTTCATCCATAAAAACATTATGAACAACACTATGCTCAGCATTGCAATCCCTGCTTCTTTGGAAATCGGTGACATGCTCATGCCTTGCACTTTGCATTGGGACACTAGGCTGTAGAAATAGAATTCAGAGAAGCCATCAAAAGAAGCCTGAAGCTGCTTAAATTAGTCAGTTGGAAGTGATGAGATGATTGTTCGGACCTGAAAGTCCTCCATCCAAGGAGCTGAGTATTTAACTGCCATCTTGAAATGTTTTCCTTAGTATTCAAAGTTCGCAGCCCTGCTCTGGAGATAAATGCCTGATAGTCTTCTATCTTTGGTGTGAAGGAAATGGACAAGGAGATGGTGATTCCTCTAGAGCTGGTATCTTACAGGGCAACTCAGCCACACAAATGTGAAAAGGCACAAATTCAAACATGCTTCATCTGCCTGAGCAGTAAAACAGATTTTGAGTGGGCTTTTCCACTTCCTGGATGTGTGCTCAAGATCTTTCTCTCTGTCTTTCAGAGGATAAGGAGTCCCATCCTTTCCTCCCTGCAGAAAGTTGTTTCTTGACTGGAAGAGTTAAAGAAAGTGGTCTAAGACCCTTTCTGGGTATAGCTGTAAGCTTTCACATAGCAACATCCTCAGATGACTTGTTACCATCTTCAGATGACTGGAGGTCTCCATTTCATCCTGGCAGCTACGATCTGGCCTTGATTATATTTAATTTTGTCACCTCTTTTTCTGGGCTACAGAAATGCAACACATGTGGCCTGAAGCCACCGACTGGTCCCTTAGAAATGCCAGAGCAGAGTATTGCGCGTGTCTACTCAGTGACAGGCAGCCGTGAGATCCTCAGAGCCGTTACTGTCCCTCTTTGCAGACTTCTCTTAAAATTGTGTAAACATCAAGGAGCTGAATTGCCTGGGTCTAAGCCTATATAGAAGTTTTCTGAGAGCTCTGTGATAAAGCCTAGCGTCAACAGCTTTTCTGCTTCGGCGCAGTGAGATTCACTCCCGGGGCTAAAGCTCATGAGCGCAGAAGGCAAAACCCTGGTAGGAGAGGAGAGGGCTCCAGACGAGCATATGTGGGTAGCACTCTCACAGACATCACAATCTGTTCCTCTGAGCACAAGGTGCACATCTCTTTGAGTAGCTTTTCCTAACTAATGTGTGCTGTCATGTCTATGGTCCAGAAATGAGAGTTCCAGAAGAAAAGCTTGCTAAAACAAAACAAGACATTGCACCCGTGATTTTTCCCGCATGGCTGCTGTTAGGGCTGGACCCAAAGGAGGACCATCTATACAAATTTGAAGGCTTTTTGGGTATCAAAATATTAGCAGTTAGATCCGCAAAATCAGAACCAAATTTTTAGGCTATGTAGCATTCCCTGCTTTCATTTAAAGGACCATTTCTGCATCAAAGTCCCTTCCACTCTGCGCAGCATTGTTATCTATAGCTTTGTGAAATTTCCTTCTTAAGGTGACTCTTCTTATGCTTGTGGCATTTGAACACCCTAAACAAAAAAAATGATCCAGTGAGATTGTGCAGTACACTACTGCCACCTCCAGAAGATGAATAGTTTGACTTTTTGCACATATTTAGAGGAAATCTCAATCTAATTGCACCCTGGAAATATGCATTGCGATTGCTGTGCCTAATTTTTAAGTATTTGTATTGGACCTAACCCACAGCTATTGTGGTATTCATTAATAGGCTGAGAGGCTTTGAAAAATCTCCATACCTATTTTTGGTGTATGGACAAACCTTCAATCTTTTGCTTTGTTGACTAGCAGATTTTATGACTGCTAAAATGTTAGCAAAAAATTTACTTTATAATGGAATATAGTAAAAGTAACTGAAAAAAAAAGAAGATTGCTAGTACCACAATACAGGTACATATTGGAAAAAAATCAAGGGGAGTGGTAAGGACACTGTGTAGTGAAGAAGGAAGCAGAGAAAAGTGTAATGATAATTACAAGCCCAAAGAAAGCAAAGATCACCTTTCTAGAGATGTAAATTGAAAGCAAAGATATTAAAAGTACAATAATGACAATGAGCTTGCACACACAACAAGACTAATATCAGTTTCAGAATCCTTTAGAAAGGATGAAAATGCCCCTCGAGTGCATTTTTTATTGCAATTATTTTTGCCGGTCCAAGTCTTACCACTAATATTTATCTTTAATAATTGGAAAAGAGTGAACATTTGATATTGTCTGGAAAAAAACGTGTTATTCAGTGACGAAGTAAAAGATTATTCTGTAGAGGACTTTACTGTCTTTAACAATGCATATTCTCAACATGCTAAAACTGCAGAGTATTTTCACAAAAGATATTGAGAAGCCTAATAACAGTTTCTTGCAGGCTTAATATATTTTTGGCTTCATTTCTTTACAGAACAATGGTTATGGCTGATAGTCTTGTTCATTTTTTCAGGGTTAGTTTAACCTTCAGAGACAAATCCAACTATTTGACAGCTGTATGTTTTCTCATATTTTGGTCCTTTTTACTAGAAATTATTGTTATAGACAAATAGAGAAATACTTTTTATTTTTTGGTGGACATTACTGACATCAGTTGTGAGTTTGGAGAAGAGCTGAGAAACCTGGTGCAAAAAATTGGAAGTAATGATCTGTAAAATACAGGCAACTTCACACACTTCAGCATTGTCAGCCATGGATAAAAATGTCATTATTAAACTGTTCTGTAACTTCTCTCCGGTTTACATATGGTAACTGAAAATTTAAAATCTGAACATGGATTCCTCATTTAGCTGGCCAGGATACACCTGAGAAACTGTGCATGTGTAGCAGTGTTTTTTGTATGTTCATAGAATCATAGAATCACAGAATGGTTTAGGTTGGAAGGGACCTTAAAAATCATCTAGTTCCAACCCCCTGCCATGGGCAGGGACACCTCCCACTAGACCAGGCTGCTCAGAGCCCCATCCAGCCTGGCCTGTTCAAGTGTTCCATGGAAACGTTAAAGTAGCATCTTAGTTCACTTCAAAACAGCTGATGCATTCTGTCTGGAAACATGAATCTGGTATGTCGTCTTAGGAGTCAGTTGTTGGAAACCTTTGAAAAAGATTCCAAGGTGAGAACTATTTGGTTTTTTACTTTATACTTTGAAGCTTAGGAAATTGGTTTTGTAAGATATGCTTCCTTGATTTTATATTTGGGCTTAGGTTAAATCCTCTCTTTTGCACACTCTCTTTCTCCCTCTCTCTTTCACACATACATACACAAGTAAGTCACTAAGTATGTAATTTTCATTTCAATGAATATAATGAACTTAGAAAGTCGACTAAGAAATAAAGCACCGTCATGACACTGTTAACCATCTCTGCATCACCACACAGGTTTTTATTGGCATAAGATTATTCTATACCAACAATCAAAAGAAACTTGATTTCCTTGAGGTAGAGATGGATCTCTAAATTTCTGTGAGTTAGCCTATGTATGAGATAGAAAGATGTATACAATAGTTATATGAAATTATTCTATTCTCCTTACTTGGCTATAAAACTTTTTTTTTTTTTTGAAAAATACAGTTAAAAAATCATAGATTAAAACAAGAAGCCACAAAAAACAGAATTTTCTGTTAAAGGTTGCGAGAAACTTTGTTAATTACAAATAAACTTTTTAGCAAAGCACCTTATCCTTCTTTCTTAAGTTCAAATCAGAATATTCTTGCCTGAGTATTAGGCTCGTTATTAATATGCTGAAGACAGGCACGTTATGTTCTTAAAAGGCATGGCAACTTCTAAGGATACAATCAGTTACACTGATTTACTCTCAACAGCTCTGGCCAAGGTGCAGTCCCCCCAGACCTGACTCCAGACACTCGCTCCCATTAACTCCCTCTCTGCCCCAAGGTTAAGACAGTCAGAATTTATTCAACACAAATTATTTGTTTGTTCAGATCTGGATATTAATCTGTGCTAACAACAACAAACAAAATGCTCCCAAAAGGAGAGGTTCTCAGATCAGATAATTTCCTACATCTCCTTTTAAACGTGATCAAGCAAACGTTTATGACGGCTTTGTTTGGGAAAGGGGAGAGGCAGGAACAACCTGCTTAAAGAAGACTGGTAGCAGATTTGCTGATTTGGATTTGAAAGTGGTTCTGACATTCTGGTATTCACACAGGGTAGCGGAAAATATACCGACAAATATTTCAGGTTTTAGTCCTGCAATTTCTAATGCCTGTCACATTTTTTTTTATCTATTAAGTACATAAGACCAGTTATATATGATCAGACCAAAAGTCCAACTTACCCAGTAGATGAGACAGCAGTCCTTTTTGCTGCCCAAGAGTGACCAATGCAAATGCTTCAGGAATGATATAAGAACTGTTAAAAATTCAATGATAATTTCCCAAAATAGTTCTCCATGCTCTAGAAATTTGCCCCAGTCAGGGAGTTCCTGAGCCATGGTGTCACTGAATTCAAGAAGGACACAGTTCTTGCGTGGCTGTAATCCACCTACCACTTTCTATGAACCCAAAGCTACAGACAGTATGAATATTACCGTTAGGGAGCAAAACAACCATGGCAGTAAGTTGCTGGACCAGTTAGGTTTCATAAAAAGATTTAGAAGAAGACATTTTTCTTTCCTAAATTCCCACGTGATTAGTTAAAAAGCAATTAGTCCCACTCATCTGTTATCTTAAAGAAGTCCTGTACACATTCGGAAGTTTTACTTTTAACTCCGTATCGTGAAGCAAAAACCTTGTCCCACAACAGAAACACACTGGGCAGGATTCAGGTGAATAAACATAGCAGACTAGAGCCATTTTAGATACCACACGGTATCTCAGATGCAGCGTGGGACTGGCAGAAATGACACAGGACCTATGGGAGAAGCACACCCTTATAGGGTAGCTGATGACTACAGAGTACCTTAGGATATTTAAGATGCTACCAGGTGCATTTAAACATAAGAATCTATTAAGATTCTTACACTTAAATTCTTTACTAAAAGGGTTTTCTAAAGTTCAAAATAACTATAAATTACATATGAATAATATTTTTATTATTATAGTTTATATCAGAAGAATAACTGGAAAAATTCACATTGGTAGCTGATATGGCAACTAACTATTTCTGGGCAGAATGCTGAAATTAGAACATAATCTTTTATCATTTTGAAGTCCTTTTTGTTATACAGTAACAAATCTGGAAGAATCAGGAAAACAAGTGGGTTTTCTGGAGGTAATATTCAAGTTCAGACAACTGTTTCCAACCAAAAAATGGGAAATGGACTAGAGAAAAGAAATTCAGAGTACCATAGATGCAACCTGAAAACTAGGTTGCTGGTGTGGTTGTTATGTGTGTGACTTAGAAATTAATTATGCAGCTCCATTCATCCCTAAAGTATATATCTATTTGTACTGGTAATGCCTTCTGAATTCAGTTTCTTTTGTGTTGCCATATGGTAATGTTCACTTTTTTGTGTATGAGTTGCTATTATAGATCTCTCTAAAAGGCTTTCACCGTCTCCCTAGGCTACACTTTACTACAAAGCATTTTGTGTACCTTTGTGTAAAGTACACCCTGTGTTAAAAGATGAAAATCATTGATTGATTCAATTCTCAGATGTTAAACTGCTTTTCCAGATATGCATTTTTTGCATTTTGCATTTTTGTGGCATCCGTTTCTGTTATTAACATTCTTTTAAAAATCTCATCTTGTTTTATTTACTCTGATCAATACCGTAATAGCATATCTACTATAAAATAGCATTTTATAATGTAAAGAAAACGTTTTCCGTATTATCTAGATGAAACAAAACTATATACCACTAGAGAATAGGAATGTTCAATTATAGTTCTTTTGCCTATTGAAGAATAGTGATTGAGTTTCAACTGGAGTTGAAACACGTTAATCCAAACTTGCCAGCTATCTTTTAAAGGATACAGAGAAAACTTTGAGAGAGAGTTTCTGAGGGAACTCAAAACCCCTCACAGCTACTGCTGTGCCAAGGAGAGGATATAGCAAGTGGAGCCCCATGCTCATGACCCACTGAAACAGTGTCTCTCTTCCACATGACAGGCCCCTAAAAAAAATCAGTTGGATCTAGAAGTGATTGAATTTATAGGAATGTATATTTGCAGATTAATACATTGAGGCAGCATCTGCAGAGCTGATGTTTTTAAAGCTCAGCAGAGGAGCCGTGGTTAGTTTTGTGATTTCCTTATTCCATTTTTTCCTGCTTTCTCAAAAAAACCGCTATCGAATAGTTTTATATGGGAAAAGATTTCTTTGATGCTGATAAAGATTAGAGATTTTATGTATTACCGTATATATAATTTTGCTCTGTTTAGAGGTCTACAGTTTTTGTCTGCATTTTTTCTGCATAAAATTACATTCAATTAAATGCAGACTCTGATAAAACTTATTATGAAAAAAATAATTTAAAACTGGTCCAATAACATCTTTGCAGGGTGGAATCCGTAAAGAGAAACATGTCAAGACAATTTTACTTTCCACAGAAAGAAAAGAAAAATCTGGTTTTGATCACATGGCTCTATCTCTGATTCATTTGGATTGGGGGCTTTGGTGGTTATTTTTTGTTGTTGTTTTTTAATCAAAGTGTAATCAGCATTCCTTTTACATTTCACAACCAAGCTACAGAACTGCAATCTGGTAATGAAAAAAAGTCTTAACGTATTTATATTCTTGGAATAAAAATTACTTTTATGTAAGAGTATTTAGGGTTGAAGATCTTTTAGTAAATTCTACTTTTAATTTTCAAAAGCCCAGTCATTAAAATTCCTCCATACAAAACAGTCCGCATACAGTCTTCCTGAAGGGTGCCATTGCTGCTTACAGGAAAGTTAGTTAATTAAATAATTAGTTAATTAATTGCAAGTACCCTCCTCCCCTTAAAAAACTTTCTGTTAAGATATTATTTTTCTGCTGTAAATGGAAACCTTAACAGAGGGAAAAGTAAACCCAAAACATGAAAGCAGTTAGGCTTTAGAAAGAAGAGAAAACAAGTGTTTGTGCACTGTGTCAAGTTCCATTTGCCTTGGTAAACTGCGGCTTTCAAGTTGGAATTACCCAGAACCATTTCCTTTTTCCTGGTGGAAGATGTAGTACAACTTTTGGATTTATCTCAAAGAAACAAATCTTAAGAGAGTATATAACAGCTCCCATGTTTACAGCTAATTCTTCAACCTTGGGACACTTGTCAAACTCCCTCTCATCTCAGCTTTTCAGGAAAAGCAAATATTTTCCTATTTTGCTGAAAGAAATTTTGTATTGAAAGACTTTGCAGGATTTAGTTTTTAAGCAGCCCTGGTAGATTTACAAAAAAGCCCAAACATATAAAAACAAAGGGGAAAGGTCAAATACACCAATCATGGATTTTCTGATAAAACCGTTTTAGTAAGTACCTAGTAATAAAATGATTTACTCATCATTAATTGCTAAAGCTATTTTATTCTATAGCAAAAGGAAAGCTATTTCAAACAGCAGTATGGAAAAATATATACATACTCAATTGTCTTGAACATAAAGAGAAAAGGAGCAGTGGAATAAGCTCAGGTTAGGAAGTTGGAGATTATGAAAGAGTGGTTTATAATGAAATCTTTACACGGGCTGGGTTGTTTTCCTGTTCCTACACACTGTTCTGAAAATGCCTTTCTGTATAGTCTTGTAAAAATAAAAGATAAAACGTCATCCTGGAATCACCCCTCAGCAAGATGATGAAGATATCAGCAGGTCACCTACAGTGAATGTCTATTATAGACCAGTGAAACTACAATAGCGTGGAAACAATTTAATATCTCTTGAACTGGAATCTAATCTATTTATTTTTGTCCTGTTCTGGCATTATAAATAAGGCTTAACATATATCTGGAAGGCCATGTTAAAGCCCTGAATTCTTGGGAGAATATATAAAGCCTACTTGTCTGCTGTGTGCTACTCAAGATAGGTAAATTGTTCAGAATTATCTGAGGGTCATGTTCTCTGTATTGCTGACAGCTGTCTAGTAATGCCAAAGTATCAAGTGGAGAGAATAAAGGCAACTAAGGTAAAGTAGCTGAGCTTCGCTGAATAGGTTTAGGACCAATCAACGTCACTTCACGGCAACGTTTACAGTTTAGAACAACGTGGGTTTTTTGGGTAAATATACACCAGAGCACAGAGTTTTCACCAAGAAGAATGAGAAATGGTCTTCTGTGACCTCTGTCAAAAGTAGTCTTAACAGCAAATGAAAGAGATGCTGTATAGTTCTGCAAAACACGAAAGAAAAATTGTATGCTCTAAATGCTACAAACTGTAGTTGTGATTTCCAAAGAGATGGATAAACAATTTTGAAACCATACTTAAGAGGCACTGTGGCCTGGTATCTCACACATTGGGTGAGCGCCAAACCATTCAGCATTCTCATCCGTAAAAGGCAATTCATCCCCTGTCACATTTTCAAGAAAGATCTTAGACACATGACTTCAGGAAAAGGTATTCTGTACCCCAACCTGAAGTTGCTATGAATCCTCAGAACAGGACAAGATCTAAGAAAACACTGAGGATTAGACTGTGCTACTAGCAGGCTAGAAGGGAAGTCACCTAAATTAGTCATATGTGTCATTCAGACTTTCCAGCACTGAACTTAAAGCCTTCTGTTACACTGTCTTTGGTTCCTGGATATAGAGATAATACACCAATTTAATTCCCCAATTAAATATTTTCTGTTCTTTTTTTTTCACTGTGTTTTTTTCGTGTTGCAAAATTTGTTTGTTGTTTCTTTTTTTTTCCTCTAGAGTACAGTTACATGATGTATTAGTAGTTAGCTAGAAGTTGCTCTAATGCACAAATTCCTTTATTCTCCTCCTAGCCCCACAAGGATAACTGTCACCCTCACCGGCTGGTACTATCTCGATTAAAAAATAGACATCAGTTGCACAATTGCAAATTTCTCCTGAGGATACCAGCAGCAAGAGAGTTGACTACAATTCTTCATACAGACAGCATCTAGAAACACATTAGAAATGACATCCCTCTCATCTTCTAAAGCTCTTAACACCACTCACTCTTGCCTTGCCCTCAGTATCTATTTCCACCAACTCTTCAGGATAATCAGCTGCCTGCTACTAATTAGTCTTGATAAACTAGCAAGGATATAGCTCCATTAAATTGCTGGCAATAGCTGTAAGGGTTTTGACTGCTCAAATGCAAATCATTAACCTCTTTTTCACTAGTACTCTGAATAGGACTCATTTTCCTCTTCACTCTTGGATATTTATAAAAGAAAGAATGTCATAGCACTGGAGGTGTATATCGCTGTTACCTGTAAGATTACGAAAAAGACAACCGACTGGTAAAATTTGCTTAGAAAGAACCATTCTACCATTTCAAGTGAAATTCCATCAGTTTAATTATACCTTTAAAAGAGTAGATACATTAAACCTATGTTGCATCCTCACTACTCACTGGCTTTAAGCATGAGGCGATAACATTGAATTTCAGGGATCAGAGTTAAGTTCCCAGTTCTTTTCCTGACTTTCTGGGTTACCTTGAGTAACACATTCTTGTCTTTCAGATGGGGACAGTAATCCCTTTTTTTCTCACTTTGCCTCTCATAACATTGACATTTTGTATTTGGTTTATTGGGTTTTTTTAAGCTATATTTCATCCGTAAGATGGAAACTCAGCAGAAGGTGAGGTCTAGGAGCTGTTTTAGCAATGCCATATTGCTGCTCACCGCTTCATCCTCTAATGAAGCAAGATGCAGGCCTGTGCTTTCCTGCTAAGAGAAGAAATGTTGCCCTCTTAAAGTTCGAACTCCTCTGTTACAGAGATGGGATATCATATGGTGTTATAACTCCATGTGGAACCTGAAGCAATTCATGTGGACTGAGGCCCATAGGTGTTACCGTGATATGATACAGTTAAAATAGCTAAGAATAATGCTATATATTTTACTATGTTAAAAAAGGAGATAACAAAAAATCAAAATCGGAAACACGAGAGCAGACGAAGAATGGAATTATGTTTGAGGACCCAGGAGAATGTCCCCATGCCCTACCATGAGGGGCTGCGCCTCTCGGCTCTCGCTGCTGTAACCCCGCACAGTGCTGCACCACGCAATCAGGGGACTGCAATGTTTTTCTCCTTCTCCTACCCGGATCTTCCCTGAGCTTGGACTTTGTAGTGTGCCCTCAATGCTGGGCTGTCATCAGACACGGTGAAGTGCTGTTAATGAAAATTAGCTGGGTGAGGTGGGGGAAGCCGGTGCCCAAACTGCATGTTCAGCAGGGATTTTCAGTACTGCGATACTGATCCTCTGCTGGCTGTGAGGGCCTGCTTTGGGTCAACAGTACATAAATATATCAGCCTGCTAACAGTATAGTTGAACATATCTCCTTTCAGCCTCTTGATACGGTCAGTAGGAGACTACTAGCTTCCCTTCTTGGAATTGTTTAAAATAATCACCCTGCATGTTCTGTATATCTGCACAAGACCTGAGGTCTAGAGAAACTGGCGTCAAGCAATATCCATATTTAAGGAAATGAAGTACTTATCTGTTCAAAACCCAAGAAATGCACGGGGAAAGATAATTTTTCATGTCTACTTGATAACTGAAGAAAATAAGCAATGAAATACAGCTTTTAAAATACGTACTCCCTTACAATAATTTAATAAACCATACTGTCATCTCGTAAAGAATCAGGATGGTTGCCGTGGTGACAAAGATTATCCTTGCTGCTCCTTGATTCTGTCATTTTTCTAAACATGAATTCATAATATTTAGGATTTATTAACAATGTGTCACATTGATAGAGATAAATTGCATGCTTTAAACTGGCCATGTAAGTCTTCTATGATATTATAGCCGCTCTGTCAACTCAGCAATAAGATATGATGTGATTACTAGAAAATTAAAGCTATTTGTCATAAAAGATGAAGCAGAGAGTATCAAAACTCTCTGCGCAGAAAAAAAATATCTCCAATAATCTAATGTGTTTCCTTATTTTAAATATTTTGGTGTTAGCAAAGAGTCGCTATTTTCTGTCTTGTAAATTGATCAAGATCAGCGTATATTGAGACTAGATTTATTTGTGCTGGGAAAATTTAGATCGTAATGTATCAGAATTGATGTGTTCCAGGCTGCAATTTTTTATGATGGTTCAAACTATAATGGGGAGCTTGTGAAGAGATCATAATGATGGCACCCTTTGCAATATATAAAAACATATATACACACACTTATGTATTATGAAGATGTATTTCACTTCAAGGAAATTGCGTAGGGTTTTCTGTGATGGACGGTATCCTAATTGTGGCTGCAAGTTAGATGAGATTCTTGGTGCAGCTGTCTAGAAAATATCTTTTTGTGTACCTTGCTGAAGTATTTGTGTCAAGTAAACTTCACCGCTGATGCAGTGTGAGGCTGGTTCAGACGGGCAGCTCTACTGTCATTGCTCCATATATATTTTGCAGTCAAACTGGCGATAAGAAATTCCCTAAAACCACTGTAATTTTAAAAGCCTTTTTTTAGAAATAACTGAGGTTTATACTTATTTTTTCAAGAAAAATAGGCTTATTTTCTGTAGTGGGACACATAATAGACGGTGGGAACCCAGCGCAGCTGAGGCATCTTAAGGCAAGCAAGGAATATATGTCTGTGTAGATGAGACTGCCCAAAGAATGTGATTTACCGCTTAGTGGGCCCTATTTGCATCTGTGTGCAGGATGACCTCTTCAGTTGGGTGAGGTATGTGTCCGCTGTATGCTGGAACGCAGAGGAAGCGACTCAGCTTTCTTTAAATGCACTAAGTCAGGGTTTGGAGGCAGTCTGGAGCAGCAGCGTGGAGAGCTGCTCAGGTGTGCTCAGACTCAGGGAGCAATCCTCCGGCTCGTCTCGTCTTGCACCATTCCTACCACTTATGCTACCTAAACTAGTTTATGCATCTTTTTAAGCAGTACAGGTGGGAAAAGTTTGAAAATCCATCAACTAGGTTCTCTCAGCTGATAGAAAAGAAATCCTCACATAGTTGTAGAAAGAAGAATAATCCAGGCTCAGCTGAAATACAATAAATCAATAGGGCATGATTTCTTCCTAATCACTACCTTTGAGGTTTATAGAACAATAAATGAACCACACACCCAGGCTGCAAAGAACAAGATTAAAACTGGAAAGAAAGTCCTTTTAGCTTAATGACATCTTATAATTACCTTAGTTATGCTGCCATACATAAGTGGCTAACAGTAATATGTATTTTGGCCTTTATTACCCTTTATCTCAGGGATATAATGTTCTCTCTATCTGAAGACAACATAGGCTGATGCCACAGAATAGTTACATGTCTTGCAAACCAGACATAATCATTATTTCAGATGGCAAATACTACCCAATAAAAACTTTCTCTATTTATTTTCAAGGACCTATGCAAAGATCAGAGTCTTGGGAAGGGAAAATACCATTTCCTACTGTATCTCTTCAGCAATGTGCATCCTGTTACAATCTGAGCAAATAACTAAGGGTATAAGTGGAATATTTCAGTTGTCTTCAATAGGCATTAAAGAAACTGCTTAGACTTGATATGTAATATGCACAACTTTTTCTCTGTTGGATTAATTTTGGGGTCAGTGTTCTTGTTATTTAGACCCTGCAGATCAAATCTAACCAAATCTAACCCTAAAATTCAAGGAGGCACCTCCCATAGAGTCTAGTGAGACTTGCATGTGCTTTTGTCAAAGCTGAATTTGATCCAGTAATTAATATCGGTTTCCTACTGTAGGAAATACGTGCCCAATACCGTAAAACAGACACTCTGTAGAGTCTTAATTACTTTATTGTGCATCTATACTAAATGCCCTTTAAATTTCTACCACTATATGCAAACAGTGCTATGCAAGCTTGATTTAGTTCTCCTTTGCATTTTCTCAAATTCAGCATTTTGCATTCTTTAAATTATCCTGGTTTTGGCACAATAAGGACAGTAGGAAAAAATTGGTTGCAGAGGTACATAGCAATAATTTAATATCAACATCACAGGTGAAGAATTTTGTTCGAAAGAGATGGCATAGCAAGGACAGGAAAATACTCTATCACTTTCCTCTTCTAACAAGGCAGTTCTCAGTGCGTTGGTATACAGCATGATTAAAATGAGTCATTCTCTGAGACAACGATCCCTAACCTGGCAACTTTTATCTCTGTAATTTGTATACAGCATTGAGTCTAACTTTTATTGTGTGTTGGAGCTACCAACTGAGCATTTGAGCTTTAAAAAAATTTAGAAAATGAAGTAAAAAGAACATTTTTTACCCTCCAAAGGTAATTTGGAAAACATAAAATACTAATCCTGGTAAACAACTCCAGATACATACAGGAAAAATGTTTAGTAAAAGCATGGGGGTTTTTGTATTATGACCAACAATTTACTGTATAGCTGTTACAGACCAGCTTGACTTTAAAACTAGCTGTATTGCTCAATTAAAAACAGAATCAATATTAAAGTCATTTAATGTTATGATTTTTGTCCATATATATTGTCTGCATATATATGTAAAATTGAACTTTATTGTATATCGTTCTGAATATGCAAATGATAAAACCACATCTCTGCTAAAATATTTGACGCACTTAGTTATTTTTTATTATGTGAATGCATCTGATATTTTCGTGTGTGAAAATTATTTTAATATTGATAATTCTACATTGCATTGTTTTCAGAAATTCATAAAGAGAAGCCGGAGAGACATGAAAAAAGAGCAGCACCAAAGGGTAACTGTATTTTTTTATCTGTTTACCTATATATATATATGTAATATACAGAGTATTTGTTAACTATATATGTTACCACTATTGTATTATATAAGCATTCAAAGATTAGTTAGCACAGACTGTAAATGATCAAAAAAATCTGTATACCTTATACCTTAAGAAATAGTGTAATTTTATGTTTGCATGGCTATATTGTAAATGCACATTCATAAGAAGTTTCCCCTGACCAAACTTATCCAGGAATCTTTTTTGTAGCAAAGGTGCAAGAAAGTAGAGTGCTGATGAACTTCCTCTGGTGCAAAAGGCATGAAGTGTGTTGGGCAAGGAGGAAAGCGAATTTATAGGCCAGTGGGTGCCGTCCAAGTTAGGAAGTCACGGCTAACAGTGAGCCAGGTGTGTATCAAAGATAAGAAAAGCCTCCATTTTGAGAAGCTGCTCTTTTTTAGACTGTGTAATCTCCTCTAACTGGCACTTTCCAAAAATCCACAGAGGAACTGGTTTGGACCAGTTTTCAGAGGTCATGTAAACAAAGAAGTTTCCTGGGATATGTGCAGATTTTTTGCCTAGGAAAGCCTTCTCTGTAAAGGTTAGGCCACATAAAATTTGACGAGCATCTCCCTGATGCACCAGTGCTGTGCTTAGTTGTGGCAGGAGGAAGCAAGAAGTCAGGAGGAAGCATTAAAAATGGTGTGTTTGTATATACATACACCCTCCCTCACACAATTATATTAATTTCTGTATATATTCTTTATGTGTTTTTATAGTATTTTATACCTCTAGTGCTTGCTTTCCAGTTCTGTGTTAATCAGGGTCATCTGGAGTGCCTAGAACTGCTTCCCAACTACTTAATAAATCATGTTGTATGAAAATGAATTTTTTAGGGTATCAGTGGGTTAGCCTGGCAATAATGAACTCAGATCCATTAGCAAGGCATCCCAGTTAAGGTCTTTTCAAGCACAGTGTTCTAAAAACACAAATGATTACTAAGAAGTTATAAGACGCCAGAAAAAAAGCATTCAGGTGTCATTAGTTAAGTCCCTTTATGCATATGCCTGATAATGCAGCCTTTTGTCATACAACCACTTACTGAAGCACATGACAAATATTTTTTTTCTGTTTTTCATTTTCATATTTAGTCCCAAAAATGCATCTTGTACATAGGAGAAACAATTATAAGAAAACATTCTGTCTGGCCTCAAGCTAGCACATAAAGGCATGAATCTTCAGGGAATTTTACTGTTACCTTCTAAAGTACCTCCAAGAAGCGTGTGCAAATACAATCTTTTATTTGTATGACAGGACCAGAGGAAATGGTCTGCAATTGCGGCAGGGGAGGTTTAGATTAAATATTAGGAAGAATTACTTTACTGAAAAAGTGGTCAGGCACTGGAACAGCCTGCCCAGGGAGGTGGTGAGTCACCGTCCCTAGAGGTGTTTAAGAAACATGTAGATTTGGCACTTCAGGGCATGCTCTAGTGGCAGAGATTGTAGGGGTTTTTTTGTGTGTCTGTTTGTTTGGACTCGATGATCTCAAAGGTCCTTTCCAACCATGAAGATTCTATGATTTTATGATTGTTTTTTAATAGGAAAAATCTAGAGGTAAAATGAATGTTTTTAATAGAAGCAAATACCCCAAACAGATTTCAGTCGTCCACCCAAAAATATGGGGACACTAGAGTTTTAAAAATAATTTTAAGTATATTTTTGAATAGTCTAACTCCCTGAATCCAAGACCCAGGATTTACAAGGGAGTTCCATCCGTAAGCTTCATTTTTAAAAGATTGTACTGAAATATGAGGAATAGAGACAATGAATGCAAATCCCAGATGGAAGTGGCTGAAATTATGAAAGATTCTTACAGTATTAAGAGCCAGGCAAACTTGTGCCCTAAAATTTGCTTTTAATTAAATATTTTGATAAACTACTAGCAATTAAGTCCATTTCAATTATTGTACTTAGTCAATTTAATCCCAAAAAGAAGAAATACCCTGAGAAATGATTCAACAGAGCATTTACTCATGCTTAAGAGCACTGAAATTAAATTATTTCATGATTACGTGTACACATAAGAACAAAGTCACTACAAAATAGGGTCTTTACAATTTATTTGATGTATTAGTACTTTCACAAGGGCCAGCAGCACCTGGGCTGTATAAGCAGGATCTCGACGAGTCAGTGGAGGCAAAGGATTAATTATCCTCCTGTACTCAGCTCTCATGAGACCATACCTAGATACTGCGTCCAGTTCTGGGCCTCCCAGTACAGGAGAGACATCAATAAACTGGGGCGAGTTCAGTGTGGGGCCACTGCAAGGGTCAGTCATGGCTGGAGAGTTGCCCGGAGGGGAGAGACTGAGGGATGGGACAGTCTGTCCTGTCCTCACTCCTGTGAGTCTGGCATTTTGTGACATACACAGAATTTGCAAGGCTCTGAGCTGCTGATGAAGACTGTTTAAGAAGTAGGTGTTATAACTATCACTATTGATATCAATGAAGAAGAGGTAACTACGCAATCCTTTGGCGACAAGGAAGAACAACAATAAAATATATTGAGATAAAAGTAGATAGAAGTATATACTTTCTGTCTAATAGAAGGTCCAATCTGATCCAACTATCTGATCAATCCAACAATCTGATAATTTCTGATTTTTATGAAAAAATGATGTTAGCAGTTAAATGAATTGACCTGCATTTCTGGAAAATATCTGTTATTACAGCAGGCATTGAGAAGGAATGGGAAAAGGTTGATCTACTGTGTGGCTTTTCCCAAATGCTTCGCTGATACGTTATTGTTGGAGTGAGGGATGGAAGAAGACAGTATGATGAGGAAATGCCACCTCAGACAGCCATAGATTAAATCACAGTAATATCAGGACAGATATTCCCATGCCTCTGAATTAGCACTAACCTCTGATTTTTTTCAGAAAGTATTTCTGAATTCAGCCTGATTTGACAAATTGATTCCAAGACCTTCAAAACTATTTCATTTATTATGCCTGGCACATATCAGTCCCTCCTACCTCTACCAACATGCTAATAGTGCCCAACTGATAATGCAAATATTAAACATCACAGAATAAATCTGTTTGTGTTTTAGCATTGTGAGATTATATATTTAGCAATTATGAGATTATAAAGACAAATACAATGTATCCCCATAATTTAATTTGCTGTAGCTGAAGGATAAGGTATTTGACACAGCTGAATAGATAAATAGAGCTGAACCATACAAATGCACAATATACTAGAAACCCAAATAAGTTGGCAAAATTAGCAAGTTAAATGGCATATTAACATTTGACACAGGGGCTGTCTACCCCGATTTCTAGAGGTATGGCTACAGATATACCTGAGTTAACTTTAAACTAAGTAACATGGTACAGATAGCGATGTAGCTGTAGCGGCTCAGGTACAGCCGTCAAGTATTTATTTAGCTGTGCGGGCTTACAGCAGCCAAGGGTGAAGCCAATGCTGTGGGCAGTTTGGCTACCACCAGTAGCTGTCAAACCTAAATCTCAATTCAGATGGATGTAACACTGTCTGACTGCTGCAATTAAATCTAATTTTAAATTGTACAAACGTATCTCTTGAGACATTGTTTCGCTCTAATGTAGGCATTTACATTTGGTGTTGAAGGCTAAATCCAGCACAGGGTTAGGCGCTGCTGTGAGCAATGTGTCATGTCTGTTGGCGGCCGGTGAAAATCTGGGCAAGCTCAGAGGCAAGCCCAGTCCCCCTCCACAGGTAACTGAGGTGGTTTGCAATGAGTTCAGGTGCCTCCACAGTTCATTAATTGCTGAAATTTCCTCAGCTTATTGTCCTGGACCTGGAAGCCTGTACTCCACCCCAGATCAAGCCCTTTCCTTTTTTTTTTAAAAAAATAATTTTTTTTGAGTGTTCCTTCAAGAAGAATTAAGTTATAGCCATCTAAGGTTACTTTACTTCTGAATAAAAGCATCTACACAGAGATTTAATGCTCTCTGACTAATGCACTCTAACTTCATTGTATTAGTTCATTTATCTTAACTTTCCTGAGTGTTGCTCTGTAGACAAGCACTTAGTCAGTTAGCTGGAGCAAGCAATCTCTGCTTCATGCTTATTGCACTCATCACCTAGCTTTATACTGAGCAGCAGACTTAAGACGTACTCAGACGGAAACTATTTTTACTTCCCTTAGGTATGGAATCAGTGCCTCCTTATTACATCTCTTCTATTTGCACTTGCTTTTTTGGGATGGGGAATGTCTCTCTCTCAAATGCTTTAATGAAGAAAAACTAAATTAAATTCCCCTTCACTATGTTTTCCATTTGATGAAAATCAAATATAGTATTAGATGACTGAAATTTGTAAAAATCTTTCATGTATATGTTATACTTCTTCTTTTTAATTTTATGGGAAGAAGGTAGAAATATACGATTAATTTTGGAATACATCGTTAAATTACCTTAAAATTTTCCATTATAAGCTCCTATTTCAGATTATTTATAAATTTACCACACTCCTGTCATTGAGGATGAAATTTTTCATGCTCATCTTTTTGCCTCAGGCTGAATTTTCATTCAAAGTCATATAAAAATGTTTCAGCAATTTTCAAAATCTAGGTTAGTGAAAATTAAGTTGGGGTGTTGTGTTTTTTCCAATGCTAATAACAGTTCATTCTGAGTTTATGCTTTTTTGGTATTTGCAAGGAAGTCCAAGAAAATTTCTATAAGTTGTGGGAAAAATTTAGCTTAGACAAGTGTCATAAAACTATTTTTAGTTATTCTTCTTATTTTTTCTGGATGAATCCAGCATCCTATTTAAAAAAAAAAAAAAAAAAAAAAAAAGGAGGTGATCTTTTAATTACAAAGTGTGTCATAAAGAAAATAAAATGGTTGAATAAGCAGCTTTAGTTCCAGCATTTTTCAGCTGAAGAGTGCTTGACTTTGCAGCCTTACAAACATTTTTATGTGCTTTCTCTTTATTTTTTATATGCAAAAAAGAAAATCTTATTAACTCTATTTTTTTTCACAGAAACATGGCAATATGGCCAGCCTAGTTTATTTCTAAAACCTCATGCTTGCACCTAAGCGCTGTGGGCTTTAAAAAGGGCATATATTAAGTTCTTTACAAAGAAATTGATATCCAAGTGACTAAATCTGGAAAAGATCTGAGGACAGTGAAGTATTTTCTGTGACAGGGCTTTTAGGACTACATATGAAGCTGAACATGAAAACATTTCAGAGGGAAAAAACAGTTAGTTAATATGCAAAAGAAAAACCATATTTAAGTTTGTCAGAGGAAATGTGGACTTTGGTCCCTTCTGTGGACTTGGGTGTCCCTGCTGCACTGTTACTGAAGAGTCAAAAATGGCCAGTCATCACAGCCCTGAAACATGAACCCTTTAATTTTTGGCAACACCTGCCCTCCCCGGATAAGTTTCTACCCAAAAGCCTTTAGCTCTGACAGTGTCCATAAGAGGTAATGGTAAATATTACAGCCTGAGATTAGCAAGCTCTGAGGGTATGGGGATATCAACACACAGGACAGGGCTTTTGGACTAGCCAGAGATCGTCTTCAGCCTATCATTGAGAAGAGAAAAATAGCTTATGCTTATGCCAGCCTTGTCTCTGCTTATCCGCATTCCAGGCTCCCTGCCCAGATACACGAAGTTACTTTTCTTTCTCAAGAAGGGGTGAACTGATACCTTCTCCATGTTTTTAGCTTGGAGTCCACACAAATATTATTGTTTCTTTGCATTTTAGCCCTTTATACCATTCTGATGATGTGAAGGAACCTTAAATTAGATTTTTGTGTCTGCTTTAAGGTCTGATGACAGTTCAGTTAGTGTTGTTCAAGGCTCGTTTTGTTTTTGTTTTTTTTTTTTTTTACCAATGCATGAAGTAGGGAAATGCTATGGAAAATCATAGAATCGTTTGGGTTGGAAGAGACCTTTAAAGGTCATCTACTCCAACCCCCCTGCAACGAGCAGGGACATCTTCAACCAGATGAGGTAGCTCAGAGGCCTGTCCAACATGACCTTGAAAGTTTCCAGGGATGGGGCATCTACCACCTTTCTGGGCAACCTGTTCCAGTGTTACACCACCTTCATTGTAAAAAAAAGTCTTCCTTATATCTAGTCTAAATCTTCCCTCTTTGAATTTAAAGCCATTACCCCTTGTCCTGTTGCAACAGGCACCACTAAGAAGTCGGTCCCCATCTTTCCTGTAGGCCTCCTCTAAGTACTGAAATACACAATAAGGCCACAATAAGGTCTCCCCAAAGCCTTCTCTTCTCCAGGCTTCTCTTCTCCATACAACCCCATCTCTCTGCCTGTCCTCATAGGAGAGGTGCTCCAGCCCTCTGATCATTTTTGTTGCCCTTCTCTGGACCCGCTCCAACAGGTCCATGTCTTGCCTGTGCTGAGGGCTCCAGAGCTGGATGCAGAATAGAATAAACTAACACAAGTAAGATATTCTGTGGCTAAAACCAAGATTTCTGTTTGCCAGTCTGTTCCACATAGTTCAGCTGTATATTTTGGCATAGAGACTACAAGGGCTTTTGTCCAATGTGCAGGAGCTCGTGTTTCACTGCCATTGACCATCACAGAGCTATTGTTTGCAAAACTGTGCTATTGCCCCATCCAAAACTGACAACAAGCTGGCTCAAAGTGTTTTGCACAGAGCTAGCACCTGCTAATACAAATATAAGATGTAAAAGCATGCTACAGTTTCTGCAAAAATATTCAATCATCTAAATTCTGCACAGTATAGGGCGAGAGGAGACTGCTTCCCCTTGGTGTGCTACTAGATGTCCTAAAGCAATTGAATGAGTTACAGTCTGTAATTCATTCAATAATACATTGCTGGTGCTGCTGCGTTCTTCACAGCCTGTTTTTTCAGTCTAAATTGGTTGTCCCCATTCCTTAAAGGCTTTGAAAAATCTCCCTTCAGTCTCTTTCCACTGTACTGCTAATTGTTATCAACAATAATTTACCTGTTATGACTGGAAACGTATTTGGATAATGCAAGCACATGCAAAACATAATGAAATTAATGAATGTTTGGACTGATTTTTCTTAAAGACATGGGCCTATTTTTTAATGAGGAAATATTTAACCAACCAAAAAAAAATGCTTGCACCTCTGTGAAATGACATTTGCTGCAAAGCTGGTGAAATGAACGTATGCAAAAACGTTACTGGGCTTGTGCATAAAACTCCCAGTTGTCTTCTAGTCTGAGTTGTTTTTTCTGTCATTTACTTGTTGACAGAAACTTGGGTACTGCAAAGAAAATATTTTTTCCCTGAAATTGCGGAACGCTAGTCTTTTAGTGGTAGAGGTTGACAAGGAATGTTTTTGCCTATCTGAACCTTGTGGAATACAACCGTGTCCGAAAACAGGGTCTGAAATTTGGGTGGGCAAGAGAGTCTGTAAGGATTCGTGTTTGCCTGCTTCTAGCGTGACGTGTACTTGGTTGTGTTTTGAACAGCTGCTCCTCCTGAAGTTGCGCTCTGATTAAAAGAGGTGTTTTCTTGTTAATCCATCCTGTGGCTGAAGTAACAGCTAAAAATAAAGAAAAAAAGAGCATGGAAAGCAATATGCTAGCTGTTTTTTGTTAAGAATAGAAAGCAATGCTGTCAAAGACCGAAAATAATTTCCTCTGTCAGAAATCTTAGAGTCAGGGTGCTTGTGTAATGGAACCAAAAGAGATCCCACAGATTAGATTAAGGTTGCTGACTAATCACTTATTTGGCAAAAAGGACTATACATCATCTAGTACCTATGACTCAGAGATAAAATCCATTATTTCATTTTGCAAATATTTTTCCTTGATCATTTTGGTGAAATAATAATAAGCGTACGCAATACCTCCAGATTACAGACTTACTGTGTTTTTTTGTTTTTTGTTTGTTTGTTTGTTTGGGTTTTTGTTTTGTTTGTTTTGTTTTGTTTTGTTTTTATTATTTCTAGTAATTCACAGAGACAAACCTGAAAAACAAGAAAAAATTGAGAGGAAGGAACCCCTAAAGGGTACGTATTCAGCATTTGATGTTCTTTGTCATTTTACCAGTGGTTCAAAACAGTATAATCTATTGACTCGCAAATCCTTCTTGTAAATCCCAATTATGTTTAAGGAAGCAAGAGGTGTTATGAAAGCCAGCTGGAAGGAGAATGAGGATTTTAAAAGTACTTCGAATTCATCACTCTGCAGAAAGGCTAAAATAATATTCCGAGATTAATGAATAAGTTTTTACTGTATTATTAACTTCTGTAAAAGATGCCCAGAGCATAAATTGGTGCCTTTTTTATTCTTCTTTAATAAATCCAAGCATAATATTTGTCTTTGGGAATACATCTGAGCAGAACATAATGAGTAAATTATAACATAGAGGGCACGGTCCCTGGAGGCATTCTGCTTCAGAGACCTGCCTTAGAAAAAAAATTTCCCCAGAATCATTTCAGAGACGCTGGAGAGAGGGTGTTAGAGAGGATTTACTAATTTGCTGTTGGTGTATGCCAACAACAAATTACAGATCCGCCTGTTGTAGGAGTCAGAATGAGGATAATGCTTCCTCTCCACCCACGATTCATGAGTTAGCTCTGGGCTCCAAAAGCCACCATCTAGTTTGCCTCTTGTGATGAATTTTTTGGCAAAATGGAATTTTGTTTGAACACACCTACTTGTCAAAACACTTAAAGCCTTCTGAGAACATGCCCTTTACATAAAAATGTGATTAATGAAGTCTCAGACTGGAGGAAGAAACCCATTCTGAAAGCGCAAGTAAGGCAATGGTCATAATAATCACCCAAACAAGGCGAAGACCCAATATCCAGCCACAGCTGATTTATTTCAGACCAAGAACGTGAGTCTCACAACCCAAGTGAATATGCACCTTCTTGAAATCTGTGCTTGACTAGGCCTTTCTAATGGTCTCTGATCGGAGCTTTTCCATTTTATATAAATTATTCAAAATACATTGAGTTAGCAAAACTGACTCTAGAGGTTAACGGCAGGCACATAAGTTCAGGTTTCTGTTTGAATATTTAGGACTAGAAAATGGAACAGTGGTAAGAACAGAATTTTTTTCTGAGATTTGGAAATGTGACAAAGCAGAGACTATGATGTCCCATATTAAAACATGAATGGATCATTAAGACTTCTGTTATTTTGTGGAAAACCTGGGAAACTTTTCAATTTGATTTAGTCGGAGAATATATTTAATGTTTTTAAAAGTTTCTTACAACAGGAAAAAATTATCCCAGCCAATCTCAGATAACCAATGAAGAAAAATAAGAATTATTATACTTACTTAACTTGTCATAACTCCTACTAATATTCTGTCTACCTATCTGTATTTTATCTTAAGGTGAATGTATTACTTAGTTTTGTTTAGTAAACTATTGCTACAAATGCTACTAAAACACTACTGCATGTAGAGATCCTCTGTATTCACCTTTTGAAAGTTTCACTGCATCCCTGTATTTTAACTGCTTATTTTCTCTTGTAAATACATTTCATTTTCAAGATTTAGATAACAGAGAGAGTAAATAACATCCTATTCTAATTTCTAATCAACTTCTGTGATGAAGTTTAGGAGAGTTATCTAATGACACAGAGAATAATTAGAAATGTCTCAGTCACTTAGAAGTGACTGAGTCAGCTATGTCAGGAACTCGCTCATGTATTTTTTCACTATGTTGCTAAAAAAAAGTGAAAGCCTGAAAATTCCTCGCCTAAATTCTTTTGCTTCCAGTTAGATATGGTATTCAAGGTACTGTAAAAGAACTTCCTTATTTTTTCATATTTGACAAAGGGAGTTTTGCTGAATGGGGATGAAATCCCTGCAGGATTTAGAGTTAAAGCTAGCTTGCTTTTTCACAGATGATTTTTCTGAAGTGCTCTAAAATCCAAATGCTTATTTCCCCTTGCCTGGAAAATTATTGTGTAAAAACCTAAGAAAAGTGAGTGGAAAATGTTATGTGGCAGAGTGGATAGCATAACACAGTTTCCACTGTCATAATGTTAGCTTTTACTTTGCACATACTGGGCATCTAATTATGTCTCTGAGATCATCCTTGCCAGGGACTGATCTCAGTTAGTGTCCATTACTAGCTATCCATGTCCATTACTAGCTATCCGTATCCATTACTGGTTATCCATTTCAAGCCAGCTGGCAAGTGACAGACGTGTCATTTGTGCATGTGATGCTCTTATGCTCCAGGATTGATTCCAGGGTTTTTACCAGCCTCTGCCTGACAGAGTATGGGGTGGCCCAGGTAATGTCCTCTTTTTAGTGCAGGCAGCAGCAGTTACTGTGAGCTCTGCTTAGTCCTTGACGGTTTCTGAAAAATCTCTCTTCAGGAATGGACAGACAATTGGAAGCAATGATGTTATTGTAGCAAACAGCTGAGGCTCGCTGCCATGGCTTGGGTGGTAAGCAGTACCTTAGCTAGAGCTGTCTGCTCACACCCATGTTACGTGGTATGTGCTGTGCAGATACACAACGGGTATCTCAGGAGTAACAGAGTTTGTCATTTTGTCTCCTAAGGCTTATCTTGGTAGAATTATTTTTGATTCTTAAGTTTTTCCATGTTTGTTTTTTTTTTTTTTTAATAAATATGAGCACATTTCTTCTTTCCTAGTGACACATAAAGACAAACTGGAAAGACAAGAAAAACCTGAAAAAAAGGAAAGGCACACAGGTAATAATTTAATGTCAGAACTTATTTTACATTTTGTGGTACCCCCATTGAGATCCTAATTGTCTACTCAATTTCCATTTATCTATCCCCTTGATTGGAAAAAAGTGTTATAGAACTTGACAAATGAAATTAATGAGATCATATTAATGTTTGCAGACATACAGAGTAGCATTTTGTATTCCTTCTGCATGTTTTTCGTGTTTTTTCCTGAGGAAGGGAGTTAATGTATTTTATTCTCTGGATTAGTATAATCTCCCAGTAATCTCTGAGACTTTCCAGCAGTCACAGTAAATACGGTTGCTTAGAGAATATGGTCATCCAGGAAAAACACCTGACAACCTGTAAACAAAGGTAAAGGGGCAGGCCATGTGAAAAAAAATCATTTTAAATACAATACTGAGCAGGGTTTTTGCATATTGCATAGGCATTGAATAGGACAGGACTAATTCGTTACGTAGCTACTTGCAATAAATAGGTATCCAGCACTGCTTTGTCTTCCACAATTCGAACTTTCTTTTGAAACACCGGCACAAGGCTGGAGAGTACATAGCAATGCTCATGCATGCATTTTTGTGTTCTTAGTATAAACTCAAATGCCGGAGTCAAATAGGCAGCCAAGTGTTTTCACACGCCTGGTCCCTGTAGGCTACCTCAGGGGATACCGACACATACAAATATCAGTTCTGCGCACCCGTGGACAACTTACTGTGTAAACATGCATCGCAAAAATTTAGCAAATCAGAGCCCACATAGGAGAATATTCCAGGCTACCCACCACTCAGTGACTATTGTACAATCCAGGTGTATTCTGAAACCTGAGCTAGAAATCTAGTCACTACAGTGTACTTTATTTCAATTTCTAAAGCGGAAATTAAAAGCAAACAAAAAGCCCCAAAGAGCATTAGTTATAATGCCATTGCAATTAGATTTGTAATTAATTATAGTGTTTAATCATTCATAGCTGGAAAAACCGTTAGTTGTTATGTGGAGTTCAGAAAATCCTTCAGAAATGAACCAAAGTAATAAACAAGAAAGCTCAAAAATAACAATAAACCAAAACAAACCAATGAATACCATTAAAGATATTCAAAACTAATAAACAAAACAAAATGAATGACTAAACAACTCAAATAAGCATGACTCTTCTTGACTTCTTTCATGGGATTACAGTTGTGCCAGAAAGGCCATTCCTCCCCCAGCTGATGGCAGAGACCTCAGGGTGGTAGATGAGTTTTTGAAAGTTCAAATCACGTGTTTTGGCATCAACAAGAGACAGCAGCAGCTGAATCAATCTTTCTTTCTATGGATAGCCACGGTGCCTGGTTGTGTTTCTTGATGTTTTTTCTCCTTTTTCTCACTTAAAATGCAACATTTCTCTTTTTTAATAACCATTAATGTTGTTATTATTTATTTCTAGCTACTCACAAAGAGAAACCTGAAAAGCCAGAAAAACATGAAAAGAAAGCACCTCCTAAAGGTAATTAGTATTAGATATTGTACAGTTTTAGGTTTTTAGTGCTTATATAGTTTGGAAGAGTGTGGAGATGAGTATTTAAAGTATAAAGCTCTTATAGTCCATGCTGTATATTTTTTGGGTGCTCTCACTTTTGCTTGAGCAGGTCTTGATCAGCCCCTGAGGGAAACCTTGCTCAGCGTATATTTCTTGCATAGTTCTCTTGTTTTGATGCACAGACCTAATTATAAATCATTCTTGTGCAGCTAAAGAAATAAGCCTATGATTGTTACATTTCCATTCCTTGATGTCTTTTCCTTCACAATGGGATTCAGTAATTTGCCTGTAAAGAAGGCTTTCTCTTGTGTATCCGTTTTCAATCTGGCGCAGACCTAATGCAAGAGTGTTTACTAACTCTCAGTCTGGATCTTCATGATAAGCAAAAATAGATTTTCATTTTCTTGCCATTATTTTTTTGCTATAACATTTTCATTTCAATACATGATTTGTACTGTCCTCCATGGCAGAAGTGGCTTAGGTTAAGATTAACATATCTACTAATTATCATATATATTCTGAAGCAGGTTCATGTATAAGAGATGATTTTCAGTATTCTTTTGACTGATAATTCCATCTTTAACCATGACTCGGACAGGGGGATTTAAAAATCCAATCAGCTTGCCTTGTTATGCTATTTTTTAAAGTCGAATATTTATTATTTCTTGGCATTTGAAGGCATTTGAAGGCATTTGAAGGCATTTGAAAACATTTGAATGTTTTGTCTGTGAAGTTAGATATTTCTATAATGAAGTTAGGTTTCAGTCTTTGTCCCTTCTTACGTTTACTCAGTTAACTCTTGACAAAAATCCCCTAAGCAATGTATCTTGACATCAGTCTATTATGGCTTTCAGATTAACCTGATGATGGTGGGACACATTAATTAATTAGGTTTAATTTGAATCATGCAGACAATACAGATTCAGACGTAGAAATCAGTCTTTATTGGACTCGACCTTACTCTAAATAGAAATGTAAAACAGAAAGTAGGGAGTGAAGAAAGAGAAAAAGTAGAATGAAGACTTAAAGCCTTGAAAGACTTTGAAAGGCAGCCATTGTCCAGTCTCTCTTGAAAAGGGATATTTTTTCATTTTTTCTACTTGAAAGTGTAGGATTTTTTTAATAAAGTGAAATCACACTGAAGTAATCCATATAAAATAAATGCCCACAGTGTCTTTGTAGATTTGAAAAGCAAATAACTTCCAAGAATCGCTGAGATATTCCTAACGAGCAGCCAGCCTGTTTACCCATTTATCTTCTGCTAGCTAACCAAATAATCGCTTAGAGCTTTATTGTGTTTAATAGCAGCCATGACTCTAGTCACTGCCTGGAAAATTTTATGAAGAATTTGGCCACTTTGCATCTGGGGAGATTTGCTGCTGCAAAGCGACGTGTTACCCTCTCTTGAATAGTTTCCATGCCGTGCGAGTCCCTGTGGGTGGACTCAGTGCATTGGGGCACTCGTCGCCTTCAGCGCTTCCTAAGGCACATTCCGTGCCGTCTGTGTGCTGAGCTATCCGTTGCCAGGCTCACCTCCCTTTTGTCTGGGGGCTGCTCTAAACTGGATCCGCTGCCAGCAGCGCTGAGGGGCCATTTCAGCCACTTGCAGGCCCTAGGACATGAGGATGCTCAGCTCCAGGCCAACTTCAGGGAACAGGCGTAATGAAAATCAGGTGGCTGCTTCCCCCACGGTCAGGAGGTTTTCTCTACACCCGATAAAAAGGCTTAGGGTACTTCTTCAGCCTCTGTTAAAGGGTTCAGAAAGCTTCGGTGATATGAACGCTATTTAAACACACCGTCTAAGAAACAGCTATCTTAAAAGTAAAACAAGCCTAAATATCAATCATGGCTCATATAGGCAGCAATTCCAGGCTGGAATTCAGTTAGAGAGGATGTTGCTATTATGCAGTTATCACTTGAAAGAAGTGTAATTAACTCTCAAGGCAGTTTTGTTCTGGCAATATGTCTGGATGTCAACCAAGATAGACGTCTCTGCGTAACTTTTCAACAGCCTTTCTGGGACACTGCACTGCGTGTGTTTACACAGTGTATCCTGAGCAGACATGAACTCACTCGAGCTAGGCTCTGGAGTGAGCACCAGGCTTGTGGCTGTGTTTGTATGACAGCGAGCCCAAGCTAAGAAAACCCACTTTCTCTAAGATAAATGTAGCTGCACAGCTTCCCGTTGGCTGTGTCTGCTTGGATCAAGCCTGTGTCTGCTTGGAGCTTGAGCAGAGCAGGTTTGGGGCATCTGGAATATGCCGTATAAGCCCTCCCTACAAAGCTTCAGATGTGTCTGATTGCCTTGTCTCCTGGTCAAGTGAGTCTCTACAGATATTTTTAAGCTTTTTACCCCAGTGTGTGTGAACCTGAGAAAAAGAAGTAAGATTTTTGCAAACCAAATAACAGGAAACATGAAAAAATGTGGAACTTCCAGGGACACTGTTGTGTTTTAGCAATATTTTCTCATTCTTTGTTGCGTTTTTTCCCTAATATACAATTGTACTCATTTCCAGTAATTCAAAAAGACAAACCTGAAAGACATGAAAAAGCTGAAAAGAAACCTCCTCCCAAAGGTATTTATTTATTTATTTATACTATATTTTTACCAGAATTTACGTTAAAATTCATAAACTTTAGTTTATTGGAGCAGAGAATATAATGCATATGAAAAGTCAGCTACATGACATTATAATGAAATTAAAATGAAATTCGAATTAAAATGTCTTTAGACAATCCAGGTGTTAGTTGTACGCATGATGTCTTTTAAAATATGTGGAAGTTTCAAAGATGAAAATTAAAGGTATGAACCACTGTTTCCCTATGAAGTAGAAGTAGGCCTAGAAGTAAGAGATTTGACATAACATATTTTCACAATAACTAGTTAAGGAAATTCTTTCTTCACTAGACAGTAATATATTTGGTCATGCCGTGGCTTTGTTTGAAAGTAGGAATTGACCCTTGTAAAAGTATCTGTATTCTGGTTTAGAATAGGTAGAACTATTCAGTTTACACATTGATAAAATCAGTCTAGTCATCTCAGCGTCTTAATAGAAATAGAAGTCCAGAGTCTTACAGAAGCCATGGGTTTTCTTGTATTCAAGTGTTGCCTCAAGGACGGAGACCTTCAGAACTATGAAGAAAACAGAAGTGTGAACACCACACGAAACAGATTAGTTTAAACCATATTCAGTGGCATTTTAAATTACTGTTGTATTTTCCACTGAAGTGAACTAGAAACACAGTTATTGTCAGCACCCATGTCTCAGATCAGAAAAAGCTGCTGATATATATGAGCAGAAGGAATACTCCTGATCTCGTCAACTTTTGTACAGCTTCAGCCACTGATATTTACAATTCAGTAATTCTACTTGGAAATCTCACTCTGCCGTGGGGCACATCATGAATTGGCCTGTCTCAGACTAGTCTTTCAGCCTGGGGAATTGGCATAGAGGGACACTCAAGAACTCAAGAATTCTTGGGCACAGACCTAGAATCAGTGCGTAACAGTGACCCTTACAAATAGCCACAATTTAAATCTGTGACACTTACAACAGAGTTTAGCTCTGATCTCTGAAGTCTAAAGTTACTCAGATTTAACCTGGAAGTACCTCCCGTGTCTGTTTGCTTCATGATCAACTTGTGTTTGACTAGTTTATGCCATAAAAGCTAACATATTGTCATTAAAAACATTGAATATTATTTGCCATAGCCAAATACTTGGTACAGGACTGAAGGGAAAACATGCTTGCATCTCATATTTCTGTTTAAGTCTGTCTGGTTTTGGGGGATTATATCTTTCATAAGATCTGAGCCATGTGTCAGTGGTGAAGAAATACTCATTAGTAATAGCACAAGATAAACGGTATTGTGTATTATTCTGGGGGGAAAGAATGACACTGAAAGCTTTTCCTTTATTACCTGCAGAGGAGAAGAAAGTAAAGAGCACTAAAGTGGAAGCAAAAGTTAAAAAGGAAGTGAAGGATGGAAAAGGAGAAGCAAAGACGACTGAGAAGGTCAAGCAGGCAGAGACTAAAACAACAGAAGTTGGGCTAATAAAGGCCAAACCGAAAGCTAAGGAGGAGAAAGCTCTTCAGACTGTAACTAAATCGGAAAAGAAAGGTAAACAAAACCAGGAGGAAACAGACGAAGATCTTAAAAAGGTAGTAGGGAAGAAGCAGAGAGAATGGAGTTAAAGCTGGCAAGGACCTAAGGCCACCCATGAAAAAGAAAAGTGCAGTACAAATAAATTCCAGGTGCATCCCAGACCGCTATAAGGAGTCTATCAAGAATAAAATAAGTTTAATCTAAATATCCAGAATATTCTAACTGTTTGTCATGGCTAAAGATTCATTTAAGTTTAAATTCCTCCTTACCAAGGACCAATATCTCTTCAGATAGGCCTGAGTCTTCATGGATTTGCTCAGTAGATACCATGTAGTGTATTGCTAGTAAAGTTATTTGGGAAAATACAGACTGTCCAATGACCTTTTGGGAATTACGTTTTGTTTCTACAAAACGTACTGTTAAATAAGGAAAGTAGCAGCAGATGAAAGGGAACATAATAATTTGTATTACATCAGATTGTATGAGGCATTGTCATGTTGTCAGGTATTCTATGACATAATGACATACCTGCCTGATGTAATTTGATGTGAACAGCTCCCAGATTTCTCCTAACAAGGAAAGAAATGCCATTACCCTGGTGAAAGGAAGAAATTAAGTGATAAAACAAAGAATCAATATGCATCACTTCCAAACAGAGATGTTAACTATATGCTCCTCTTTGTCAGAGCCAGCCTGGATTCTTCCACTCCCAAATTGCACTGACTCGTTCCCTGATTTCCCTGTGGCTATTCCATGGTGTTAGGTACAATTTTGTATGAATGAAGGTGGCAGGACCTGCCTCTCTCTACAAGTTGCCACACGACAGGCATAGGATTATTCTGACATTGATAGAGGCAGCTCAGCGTTGCGTGGCGCACCTATCTGATCCCTTCAGCTGATAACCACTGATAAATTGTTATGCCTGAGCATCAAAACAGCCATCCCTGCCGGGATATCTGAATCTGACTGGGCAGATTTTCTCAGAATTTCATAGCCCTCAGCTCTGAAACCCGTAGGAGTTGCCTGAATTATATGTTTCTAGGAGTCCGAGAGATTTTGAGACATAGCCTCCTTTCTGACACGCATAATGTGCTGAACCAGCATTTTTAAACATTTATTTGTATTCTATGTAATTTTGGGGTTTATTTGAAATACTGGAGCCTTTGAGGCATAAAATCAAGGCAGCATCTTCCATGCTGATTGCTGTGACCAAGGGGAAAGTTCAGCAAATTGTTGAGCTCCTCTTGTGAGGTGCAAATCTCTCTCGGTTTTTGTTTGCTCTGACAGGCTTTTCAGTGCGCAGTGAGATCCACTCCACACCGGTCGGGATAAGGGTCTCAAAAAGCAACGATGTGGAGATGAGGCACTTTGCTCCCTGACAGCAAAATATTTTAAGCAAGTAGGGGTGGCAAAGACTTCAGGGAGCAATGGAGGGCGATGGTGGGGTTATTTTGTTTGTTGGGGCAGGGGGGGGCGGGTTGTGGGTCGTGTCCCCCTTCCTCTTACCTGATAAATATTAGCAAAATGATCCATCTTAACGTTAAACATTAACAGATCGCTTTGTAAGTCTGCTTTAGGGTGTGACCCCAGTGACCGCGCGCTGAATCGTGGCAGGGGAAAGTGGGAATGAGCAGCTGGAGTGGAGGAAGGAAGGAGCCTCTTAAACTGCCCTTATCACTGGAGATAGGGCTGCGCACATTCAGTGAAAGATGCCTTTTCTGCTTTTGCCCTTCCTTTTTCCACCATAAGCTGCTGCTGCCCAGCTGGATGCTCTCAGAAAATTCAGTTCTATATTTCAGTCCCACTGTGACCCAAGATGAACATAATTTTGAAGTCGATACGGTTTTGCCAAGATTTCCTGATCCTGCAATCCTTATTTTGCCATGCTCAAGGGAGTAGTTCTGACAGTTTTTCGGCAACAATGTAAAAAATACAACAGTAATCCCACAAGGGCTGTTAGGGTGTCCCCGCTGTTGCATCATTCCGTGCTCAAATTAAAATTAAAAAAGATAGGTCATCTCCTAGGGTAAATCAGATGAGATCCAGTGATAGAAATACCTATGACAGTTTTTATCAATAAGAACCTAGTCCCAAACTGTGACATGATTTATTACTACTTGTATAAGTATCTTTGCCACTATTACAGAGTTACAAGGTGAAAACTTTAGTGTGAAATTTTCTTTTTGACAGGAGAGTTTAAATTAAAATGATTTTTTAGCCATGAAGAGACATTTGGAAAATCATATTAATTTAAAATTCCTTAGGTTTCAATCTTTGATGACTGGCAGAATTCCCATGAACTTCAATGGGAAGTTACTGTACACCTTATTATTTAATATACAGTAGAAATGCTACTTTGTTATTCAGAGTTTAACATTCTGCCTTCATTTTTTTTTATAAATCTCAGTTTTCGGGGGTGGAGTTACTGAAGAAATCATATGATACAAAATCCTTGTTCTCAGGTACAATCAAGATTAAAGTTTTTTTTTAAAAAAAAAGTTTATTCAAATTACATTTATACACACACACACACACAAAGGAAAAAAAGAAAAAAAAAAACAACAAACCCAAAACAAACGAACAAACCCCAAAACCAATCCAACAATCCAAACACACACAGTCTCTTTTAATCCTGGTCTATTGTACTACGTTTTAAAAATCGATAATTTTAATATCAATGAAATGGTGTGGGCTGATAGGTCCTCAGACTGATGATATACATAACCTAAAGAGAACCGACATAGGATTGTGCTCTGTCCTGTGATTGTCTGTACAGCTTGTGTCCCCTGACACAGTTTTGTCCCATGCCATGTAGCAGTCTTCCATGCAATGCCCTAAAACAGTCCAGGGGCTCTTCCCAATGGGCAGCATGGACGAAGGCAACTTGTTTTGGCAAGAGAGGGGTAAAGAAAACTCAGCTTTGTGGGCAAGAGCTGTGCCCTGCCGTCTGCTTTCTGGGCTAAAGAATTGGCATTGGCCCATTTTAGTTATGAATACAGACTGACTCACTGAGGCCCTATTTGCAATTGCACCGAAGTCAGTGCAAACACTTTGCTAACTTCAGTGGCTTTAGATGGGCTTACTGAGAGTATAGGTTTGTACATACTTGTTTTCTCACACATACGCTGCTGCTTTTTTCAGAAAATTAGCACTTAGACTTAGGGCAGATAGTGCAGCCAAATTCTTCAGATTCCTTAAGGATGGAATACAAGGCTGGAGTCAGGCAGAATGATAACTTTGAATTCCTAAGTACAAAAGTAGAAACTATTATGAATATTCATTAAAGGTTTTAAAAGCAGCGTTTATAGCCACAGCCATGTGTACATCCCGAAATGTTTCCCCCAGGTTCTACAATACCAACCAGAATTACCCTCGCCATCTCAGTATCAGGAAACAGCTGCACAGGCTCCTATCGACTAGTAGAAACAATGGGGCATTTGCTGAGCTTGTAAACCCTTTCCTCATTTCTGCAACTGCATAGGAAATCATGACTTAAAAGCTGCAGTTCTCCACCCAAGGACTTCTATGGCACGCAACCACATAAATGCCTCAGCATCAACTAATACTGATGCTCCAGTGAACTGTGTAAGAAAACAAATAATACAATGAGTGTTATACACTCGGGAATGTCATTTTGCATTTAAATATAACAGCTATGCCATTTTTAAAATTTTAAGTATTCCAAAGTCTGCATAAGTTTGGTTTTAAGTTGTCAAAGCAAAAGTAAGTGGCTTTGTAGGTGAGTAGGAGACAGATGCAACAGGAGGTGGAGAGAGGAAGAGATGTAACTTCTGTAGCCAAGGAACTGTGCTAGAACAGTCTAGGACAGATGGATGAATATGCTTAACTCAAGGACAGTTGGGAATTAACTTAGCTAACCAGAGTTGGCATTTAGTCATCAACATTAACTTTCAAAGCTAATGTCACTTACAGTCCAGTGGGGTAACGTGCTTTATTCTGGCCAACTAGAGAATCCAGCAATACTATTGCAATTCTTTTGGACTCAGTTACAACCGTTAACTTTTCTTCACCATTCTTAATGTTAGAAATTTTTATTAAGGTCTTCAACTCTGCTTATGTATAGGAGAAATCAATAGACAATCAACAATTTTGGAAATCTGAGTTTCATTTAGATTCAGAAGTTTTTAATTTCTGAACAGCATAGTTTAAATATATATATACACACACAGAGATTTAATATATACATATATATATTTGTAAAGATTAGTGTTTGGAATATAATTCTGTAGTGACACAATATAATTCCATGGAAAAACTCATTGCTACAGGAGTGTAAGTACACAGACTTCTCTTTATATTCCCATTCGCTAAATGTACATATTGATTATACTGCTAGAACAGTATTAACACAATATACTGTAATATAAAACTTTATTGAATTTTTCTACCACCTGGCTGCGACTATTTGAAATGGATCTTCAAGGATAAGAAAAAGCCTCTGGGACCTGTGGCCAGGCAGCAGCTTGCGCAGTACTTGTGCCAGAACGGAGGCTGCGCGCTGCTGAGCGGGGGCACACGCTGGCCCTGCCCGCCCAGAAGAAGACATGGTAGCTCAGGGGCACTGGTAGCTCTGAAGTTCTTGGCTGAGAGGCTTGAATTAGATCTGGACAATAAATTTTCTCTTTCTGAACATGCGAATTACTTGAAGGTCAGGAAAAAAAAACCCCAAACTTATAAGGAAGACTATCCCTGAAATGTGTCTTTGCACTGCCAAGTTTTATCTTCACTGTTAAATAGAAACAACCTTTTAAATTTACTTTCTTCATTACTCTTTTTTTTCCTTTTTGCTCTGTTAGATCAATATGCATTCTGTCGCTATGTGATTGACATGTTTGCGCAAGGGGATTTTTATCCAGGTACTTTCCTAATTGAACTCTGTTCTAATATTCTTCTGTTTCCCTGAGAGTTTCTGCTCCTTTTATGTATTAAAAGTGTGTTTTGTACTGTTGAAAGGTCTCACAAGTGCAACAAAGAGTGTGCAAATAGTTTTAATAAAGCATAAGAGCTAATGGCTGTATTATTAAAGCTTTTAATTTTCTGTTGACAATGCATGAATTAAAATTAAGGTTGTGTTAAAAGTAGAGTCAATGGAAGGCTAAAGAAGTTGCTAAAATTTTCCATGCTTTTTTGTCTGAGATGCAAGAGAAAGGAGCTTATTGTTAATAACTTGTTGGGGTTTTTTTCCCCACAAATAGCAAGCCTTAACCCCAGAATGCTTCAAAAATAGAACTGCCATTTTTGTTCTTAGTACATAAAATATCTTAGCTGATCCATCACTTCTGTGCTTTGTCTTCTCTCTTCCCACATCTCTGTGCTCATCTGTTCTAACAACTCATCTAGCCAAAAAAAGAAGCTAGACCTACTGATAATGTCTGAGCATCATCTCATAATATTAAGTCAATCTACCCTGACCTTATTTAGTGGACATTCTTCCTTCTGAAAACCAGTGTAAAAGGGCATACTACTAGGACGTAATCCTCGGAACAATAAGCAATTATATTTATGAAAAGAGTCAAGGATAGAATACTTAAGGACACACTAAGTCTTACAAGCTTTGTTTAGTCAGTTATTTGCTCAAGAAGCTCTCCACTGATCCTTCTCTGAATTGGTTGTGTCTTCTTATCTCTACCTTGTGGCTTGGGTCCTCTCTTGACATGCACAGGTCCAGTCAAAGCTGGGAAGTCCTAAGGATGTAGCTGAGAAACAGAGACTCCCAAAATGGGGAGAGGGAGGACACAGATTTTTGTGGAGGAAAAAAGAACAAGCTTGGGATTTTGGATGGAGAGGGTCTGTATTGCCTGTTCTCAAAGAGTGACATGGAGAGATAGGGGGTTCCATTAAAAGAGAGAAAAGTATTATATGGCCTCTTATATAGGACATCTAAAGGCAGCCAGCTATAAACAGAGGGACTGATTTAGGTTCAGAGTGCGAGAAAGGTTAGCAAAACCTTCCAGATAGCATCAGTTACACTTTGATTTAAAAAATAACCCCCTATACCAGATGTGATTCACCCAGTTTCTGGCTTTACACAGCTGTACCATTAATAAATCACAACACCAAGACTCACATAGAGATCTTCAAGATCTCTCTTGTAGTTCTGACATTTGCAAGCAGCTTTGACACGTCAGAGTCCTTTTTTCCAGATGGCTCCTTGGACTCTTTTACATTCTCCTAAGGCAGAGCAGACATGCTGTGGGAAGGGAGTTTTGGAGAAGACTGCTTTTAGGTTTTGACCTTTTGAGCTATGAGGAAACTGGGAAGACCACAAAGGGGAGCAGGGAGATAGAGACGGAAGTCTGTAGTGACTTGAATTTCAGAAGATAAGAGACATAACTGTCTGCCTCCCAGTTTTCTCCTTGTCATTTCAGTGTGCTGTGACAGAGTTGTGCAAAGAAACCACTGGTTACACAGCTGATAAATGTTCAACGGTCATTGGGCTGTCAGCTGGACTTGCAGGTGAACAACTAGGGTGACAGCCTGAGGCCCTAGAAAGTGGAAATAAGTCATAAAGCAGGGTCTTAACTTAGAGTCTCCAAAAGTCCACCTGGGGCTCCATCTGTAAAGTAACTGCTTTTTGACCTGCTAAGTCGTTTGTCAACATCTGAAGTTAAATGCTGTGAATGGTTGTTTTGATGGAGCCTGATACATTTTTGTAGGAGGCAAAAAAACCCCATTGGCTTCAAAACAAGCTTTAGTCAAGCCACAAGCTGTGAAAGGCAATGCTGAAATATCCAGACCGTGTCTCTGAGAGGCAAGGCAAAGGCCAGCTATGCCCAGCTCTGTGCTCTTTACAGAAGTCATTGAGGAGAGTGCCACCAAACACTGCTCAGTTCGTGTTTGTTACTGCCTGTCTCAGGCAACGTGCTCATTTCACACTGGCCTTTGGGAACTGAAACATTACTGTAGTTCATTTTCTTGAATAGATAAATGTGGGGGAAACACCAGCACACTAAGTCCCTTTAATAACCCTGATATCCAATTAGCTTTAAAATCTGCTATATTTTATCCTTTTATCGGTTTATATATTTTGTGGTAAATTACGTTGTCTAAACAAAGAGATCTGAGTGCAATTCAGCTAAAGAATTTAATTACAGTTGCCCTGACACCACAATACTTTCAATCTAGGGATCATTTCTGTCAATCCCAATACTGCCATTTGTGAAAGAGAAAAAGCACATTTTTTTTCATAGAAAATTCCTTCACAGAGTTATACTGGCTTTTTGTAGGATCGTTTACCCCAAATATGAATTTCTGTCTTCGTGAGTTTATAAGAGCTGTATCCCACTCATTAGATTCTTTAGGCGCAATATATGGATTTGTGATGTCAGTAATAACAATACCATTCAGTATTTATCCTTTGATAGTATTTTTGGAATATTTGTATTATTGAAAAATTCATATTCATTACTGGCAACATTAAATTATTTTAGGTTTATATACATTTTATGTAAGAATTTATAGCAAAGTAGGACATTGAAGGTGGCATTTTATAGTGATCAAATAATTAAAAGTAGAACTCAGATCCTTGTGTTTCATTAATTAGATACACTTTTCAAACTATATCAATTAATACATTTTGACAGTCTCCTAAACAATCTATTGGAGGTCAGTTAATGCTGCTGTGTTGATTTTAACAAGTGAGGCTGAAATTTTGTTCATTTACTCAAAGTTTTGTCGCGTTACTGCAGTCTTAACTTTAAAAAATGAACAAAATGTGTGTAAAGTGTATACAGCAAATTCATAGGAAGCCATAGGAGGGAGAATTCTTGCTAAGCTGCTTCATGAAGCATTAGCTGTTTTTTTTGTTTCTCTGGCAAGCATTTGTCCCTGATACTGACTAGTTTCGTGCATATCCTCCTCTAAATTGCAATAATTATGTCAGTATCATTTAACTTCCAAGACTTTTATTTTACTTTTTATAAAAGAAAAGTATCTGAGGTTCTCAGCCATCTACAGTAGATATCAGTGGAGTTTTATCTGTAAACTCTGACAGGTTTTGCTAAACCAGAAGTCCATCTCATGCATATCATGACTGCAACAGTGACCTGCCCTGGGTTCTACTGAGACATTTATAGATAGCCCTCTTGAGCTCTACTGTATACAGGATGAATAGTTGTTTTCTGATTTTATCTGAAGTATGGAGCTTGAGAATATTTTTTACTTTCTGTCTAACATGCATGTGGTAAGTGACAATTTCTCAGAGGGACTGCTGAACCACTTTTCCTCCAAAGGACAGATTTTCTGATCTTATTTATTCCTGGACTACAGTTTCTCAGCCAAGTATGGGCAGTACCGTCTCAGCATTAACAAATCACTCTGTCCAAATTGCTTTGTACTGCTTTTGGCTGCCTGTAAATGAAGAATTAATATGCATATTTTCCAGGGTTAATTTTCCAAGATTCACTTCTAAAAATTTTAAAACCTAAAGCAGAAAGCTTGTTTTTTAAGAGATGCTGAGATATATTGGTTCTGACTGGCACCTCTGTTCTTCTGCTGGCACTGGTATTTCTGAGGTCCAAGACAGCCTTTCTGATACAGAAGGCCCCTGACTTTCTTTTGTCTGGTTTCATGGGTATAGTTCATTCCATGCATTTGGTAATTTATTTGATATCTCTGAATTTTGTTCTGTGTTTTTGTTCATATTTCAAGTGTTCTTGTTCATATTTTTATATTTTGTTGATAGGAGAAAAAGTTCTATTTTAGTAAAAACCTTTAACTTGATTTTCATAACTATGTTTTTGGCCTTAGAGAGTTTGAACAGATTGGACAGATTTCAGGGAGACTAGTTGGTCACTCTTTTAGCATGTAGCACATGCTTCTCTAAGTTAACTGGATCTGCCCTATTTTATTCCCCCTGTTCCATACTGTTTTACCACTATTTCCCTGCTTTCCCTGCAATCTTTTTCAGCCTGCTATACATTTACATTTTCTGAACCACTCTGGCAGATCAAGAAGTTCTTCCAATGAAATGCCTTTTTTATTTCGCAGCTACCTAAAGTGTATTCTTGCGTGCCTGTCTTTTTGCATGCCCGCCTCAGCATGTGGATATGCATGCTGTGTGCTGCTGAATGAAGAGTGATAAGCATCTCTTGGGTATTTGGTCATAACGTGGCACCCTTGTTTCCCACAAGTGTACTGTATATTTATGGTCAGATTTTTGTTTTTGTTTTAATCACTTGTTGTTCTTATTGTGTTCTAGTTTTGGTTAAAGAACTTGCATTTCTCATTAGACTGGACTCAGTACTGGATGATCTTTACAGTTACCTAATTGACAACAAAGACAGTGGGAGCACAGACGTAATATTATTGTCAATTTAGCCTATCTAAAATCTTTGCACTGAAGCACCCAATTATGCTATGTACCTTATACCACTACGTGACTGTTTCCAGTAATAACTGGACTGCAAAGGTATGTGGCCATACCATTTCCTTTCATCAGTTTACCCTCATATGTTTAATGTGTATTTCCATGCCAGGATCCAAAAGGCACAGTGATGTAGACGATTTTGCTAATCTTACACTGTTGGAAAAATATTTGTCTTGGAGAAATTCAGCAGGATTTCTGGCACGTTTACATGACAAGAGTGCATCCTAAAGGGTAAACTAATCATCCCACCTTCTCATTAAAAAATCATCGAAGTCTCACCGAAGTACATATGCTTATGAAAAAAAAAAAAACCACCAACAATTATAAACAGAGAGAATTAAGAAATTCAGGCAAACTGTGGCAAGAGTCCATAGGGAACCTACAGCCTGCTTGGTCCCGAAAAGAAGTGACAGACTGCGTTTCCTTCATGCTTACAATGTTCGTCCAAGGCTTGTCTCTTCTCTTCCATTGTCAAGAAGTATTCCTTCAAAGAGGAGGGATTATTGTTATTACACAATGTGGTAAGGGAATTGTCAGTATGATACTCGCCATTTAATATCCAGAGAGATTTATGGAGATACTGGTATAAAAGTACATCAATATTACAGTATCATGGAGTACATTACTGGAAAAAACCTGAGATCATTAAGTGCCTAATTGTGAAAGTCAAACTGCCTGTACTTGCTGTGGGTGGCCTGCAGCCCTGGAGCTAAATACTTGCCCTCCGCTGTTCAGATAGCAAAACGCTTTAGGCTCTTGAACTATTTTTAAGTGTCACTCCTACTTGATTAAAGACTAGGATGTGTTGAGGATATATCAATGACAGGGTGTAACTTTTCACCTCATTACATTAAATTTACATGGGGACAACTTCGATACCAGTGTAGCTTCTCTGGGGATATATTTGACGCACTGCAATAAAAAAATCAGTCATAATAAATAAGAAAGTATCGTGTTATTTGCTTCTTGTTTGGAAAAATTCAGCATGAAAAACTGTGGAACGAATTATATGCTTTCTCATTTGAGAGAGAACGATAGAGTATATTATTTTTTTCTATGGAGAGGTGCTTTCTGATGCTACCTACTCAATAGCTTTCTCCCCTACAGTAGAAAACAAGCAAACCAGATTTTTTTTTTAATGAAATGGTGAAGAGAGAGTTTTGGAGATGTGAAACTTACTTTTTAAACAGGAAGGGTACTTAAGAAACAACATGTCTTCCCCCTCTGAGGGCAGTACTGTACCCCGACATTTGTAGAGATTCATCCGGATTCATTTACAGAGTTGACAGTTAATTGTCCATCAGTTTATAAAAGAGTTGTTCGTATGATGAAACACTTGTCAACACATTTGTTCCTGCTGATGACATAAATGGAGATGATTGAACGACAGAAGCATTTATTCCTCTAGTGATCTCCTGGGGAAATTCCGAATACTTTTCAAACAGTCTCAAAGGAAAGAAGCAATTTTAAGAATATGTATGAGAAACTGAAAATTAAGTTTTAATTATTGAAAAATTTCTATCTAATTTATTAATGTGCAATTCTTGCAATAGTTTTAGCTGTCATTTGGAGTCTAAATATTGCTTCTTTACATTTTTATTCATTTATGTAAAACTAGAAGACATCCACTGATGTCATTTTAACAAGGCTCTTGCCTATGACTCCCCTCTCACCCCAAAAGCTGTGTCTATTTGGTCAAACTCTGAAATGACATTGATCTCTTAATGGGGACGTTATCAGCACACAAACCTGACACCATCCCACAGAGGCAAAACAGCTACCCATTATTCCCTGTTTGTACCATCCCACCATGGATCAGAGCCAGATGCTGGCACACAAAGCTGCATCTGTCAACACTCTTGTGGCACTTTATTGTAACTTTGCCAAAAAAAATGCAAATGACTTTCACTCTCTCAGAAGTAGCTACCCAGGGAATGCGTGGTATTCTGCTTCTGTAGAGAGAAACAGATCTCTTTCTTTGATAGTTCACTGCAAGTCACTCTGAGGAATCAGACTTATGTGATACAAAAGAAAGCCAAAACCTTTGCTGGTGTAAATGAGACTAATTCCTCGATTTTAATGAAAATTAACCAATCTGTGAAGGCAGAGAGACTGGAATAGGAAAAGTATCCTCATACTTGTATTATATTGTATTACTACTATTTCATATTCTAACCATTTCACATAGTTCAGTAATCAAGTTTCAAAATCAAGGGTAATTCCAAAAGATTCATTAACAATGTCTGAAAAAAGCTAGTTGTATTGCAGAGGATCGTCAAGAGACTCAACCACTTTAGTTTCGAAAAGTAAAGTTTAATGTCCTTACACAATACCTGGGAAACCATATAGGCCATCATGGAGTTGCTTAAGCCAATCAAGCCAGCCAACTACATCTTAAATGGTGACCATTACAGGAAACTAGGAACCTTACATGGGTTGCAAGCGAACTTCTGTCTTTGCAAGACATGACAACCCACAACCTTCTCCTTCAGTTAGTTGTATAAGCCCAGGTTATATATCCCTAAAATATGTATATTTCTAAATTGTAAGTGAGCTAATGAATCCATTACCTTTAGAATATGCTACTGAAACTCTCTTAGGGAAGCTAACCACCATACAATGAGTCTCAACTTTAATAGAAAGGAAAATAGCTGAGATCTATGCAAATGTGCCTTTAAACACCTCCTGATGCTGAATACACTGAAACATCGTGAAAAAGGAAAAATGTATACTGAAGGTCTTTCAGTTTTCTTCTGAATTTTCCATTAACAAAGCAAAACCTATAGCTCCATTGTGGGACTGAGAGAAGTTACTCTTCTCATCCAAATATAGATTCTCTGTTGTCTCTGCTGGAAAATGGTGAAGCTCACTTTTAATAACAGAAATGGTACCTGGTCACCCTACCACACAGTTAGGAAGAGCGTAGGCAGGATCTACAAATGCTTTGACAAGATACATTCCATCATGAAACATTTCCAGCTTAGCTGTAATTCCTCACGTCTTCTGCTGTGAGAACATGCCATGCAGAGGACAGAAGAGCTTTCAGCTGTGGCCTGAGCAGCATGTGCCCTCCCTGCCTTGCTGATGGCCACTTCCTTCTGCATCTAGTCCCCAGCCACTGCGACAGTTAGCTGTGGCAGGTCCATTCCTTTCACCATTCTCTGTTCAGGCACTTCTTCCTTTTGCTGTCCACTTTCTGCATGTATCTGCTTTGTCAAAAAAGACATGCAACTTACTGACATATACCTAGAATGAGTCAAGACTAATTTACTTTTTCTTCGTCAGGAAATGCTGTTCTTCCCTCTGGTGCTTCACTTTCCTTCCTCTTGCTTCACTTTGTCCTTCAATACACTAGTACTATCTGACAGAGTAAACAGCACATAGAGTTCAAAAGGCATTCGATGCCCACACACATTAAACCTAAGCAATGCTTTTATCTTTTTTTTTTTAGTTAAGCTTGACAACAAAATCCTTTCACTCTATGTGATATTCATTCATATAATCGCTGGGGGTTTGGGGAGCACTGTGTTACTTGGCAGCAGTTTTATAGTGTGAAAAATCATGCAGAGCGGTTGATTTTAGTCCTGGAGTACTTTGGTAGCATGTAGTGTCATCTTTATGTAGAACTGCAAAATGAGATGCTTGCAATTCATTGTACCTCGCTTAGATACCCAAGAGTTAATTGCCAAACTTTAACCTTTAGCTGGCTTTATAGCCAATGATATGAAATAGAGGCCTCCAGAGGACAATTTCATCCTAAAAAAGATGCCTAAGATAGAAAAGATGAATCACGCTTTGAAGGTACCAATTTGTCTCCATTGACTATAAATGGATCCCGTGGGTGACTTATCTAGATTTGACTGTCTAAAAGTTAACTTTTAAATGTCTGGTTGAGAAAGAGACCACATACATTCAAGAAGTATGCTAAAAATGTGCAAGCAAGGGTTTTACACAAATGCAGACTTGAAATGACAAGTTTTCTACAAGATTTCAAATGGTATTATCTATCAGGAGCAGTTAGTGGCTCAACCAAGAAACCAGCAGTGCCACTCTGAAAAGTATGACTGGTGGTAATAGCATTGCTATGTCATTTTGGGAATGAGAGAAGGGGAAAAGGAAGAAACGTGGAGGAAAATATTTTCTTGAATACATATGGAGGGCATTTCCTGTCCAAATGAGACAAATAAAAAAGTCTAAGTAATTTTAGCATCAGAACAAAGCCCCAGTCTTTACAGCTTTCACTTTCATAGAAGTTAACCTTTGGAATTTTTATTTGCTGTATGCTTACAACATTCTGTTTACTTATATGTTTATTTTAGAATATTTCTGTTATATTTGTTTATAAGTGGGATAGAAAGGCATGGTAAGTTAGGTCAGTTTCCCCAAAATCATAGAGGAGGCTTTGAGCACATGGGTTGGAACTCATGACAGTGAATCACAGAACCCTTTGTCCTAAAAATAACCTTTTTATAAGAAAGAGGATCTTTCCTGGGAAAAGGAAAGGGAAGGAAGAAACAGAAGTTACCGAAATGTGGTTGTCTTAAAGTAATCAATATCTCCATTCTTACAGTTTTTTTGTTCCAGTATTTCTCATAATTCTTCCTACCCTGTACGCAAAACCAGCAGCTTTAGTTTAAATTGTTTCAGCCTGAAAGAGTTCAGGCCATGTATTCTGTCTTGCTGTAGAAACCACAGCTGCTGAGGAGTATTGCATCAAACCTATCACCGTATGTTTTACAGGGTGTGAATTTTAGCCTCAAATTTCATTACATTTTTACTATCATCATGTCATAATCTTGTCATTCCCCAAAATATTACAACCATGGCACTTTTAGAAGAAACAGAAAGCTCACTGAATTTCTGAATTACACAGAGCCTAACCTTCAAGGGTATTAGATACTTAATGCCTACCTAATACTTAAGTCTCATTGATTTCAGTGGGAGCAAGGAACAGGAGTTAGTAGCCACATCTCTGCACTTTTGGGCCCTACTCCTGATATTTGATCAAATAAAGTCTCATTTCTTTTCGCTGTGACTTCAAACTGCATTATTGAAATTTTTACTTCAGAAAAAAGGTTATAGATTCACTCCCTTAGGTGTTTGTCAAGTATAGACACGACAGGTAATGTAATCAATTAACTTCTTGTTTCTCTCATTCTGGCAAAAATATTCAGAGAGGTGAAAAACTTATTGGGTTGTTGTCACAGCTATTTGGATTCAGTTGGACTTCCCGTGACTTCTATGTTAAACATACTCATCATCTATAGATATCTCTAATTGTGAGAGACTATATTGTCTCTAATTTGATTTTTTCAATGCTAGGCTGTTTTTGTTTAGCAAGACCTGGCATATGCACTCTTTCTTGAAGACAACATAAAGTTTTAGCATTCTTGAAGTAATGTCTACGTAGCTTTTCTGACCTTAACATTGAAGGTTTCTGAGATGCAGTTGGACTAATGACAGTTGAAATGATGCTATGTACAGATAAACCCAACACAAATAACTCATAGATTACTGAACAGTGATCCCATGGCATAGTCGATGTCTGTTGCCTTTCATCAGAACAGTTTATCAGTCCCTTCCATTCTGTATAATTGTTAGCAGCAAGTATTTAATTGCATTGTTTTCTTTTCTCTATTTTAATTATTTTCCTGTGGATACTTCATATTGTGAAAAGTATGCATCCATACCAACTCCTGATATTCATGTTAATTATGCTAGGGATAACTGTATATTATGCCAATTTATTAAAGGTTATCTGGGGAGAGAGTGGAAGGCTGAATATGTCTTTTCATTTTATAATCTGCTTTTACAGTCTTTTTGCACTGCAGTATGTAGCAATAACTCTAATAACCCATCATTTCCACACAATAACCCATCATTTTCACTGTCCTAGGACTTAGTTCTTTGAGATCCGTCTTTCAATATTTCTAAACATAACATGTAGGATTATTTTTACCTGCTAAATGCACATGATAAATAATGGGAGGAAGTGGAGAAAATTCAATTTTCAATTTTTTCAATTCAATTTTCTTTTAATGTCAGGAAAGGCTGTGTGACTTCTTACTTAATGTGCAATGACAAAACTGTGAAAACTTAACTTTTAACTCTTTAATGACTTCGGTCTTCTGAACACAAAAATTACAACAGTTTTCACAGATATTAATTGAGATAAAGAGGGATTTTGGAGCCTTAATGTGGTAAAAATCTCTGAAAAAGAATCTAAACAGGTATATTTTTGTAAATGGATTTACCTGTGCAGCTCTGTCATGCAGCTAAGATTCATTGCATGAATTTCTAATTTGGACCAGTAGCATTGGCTGTAGGTTAAAACAGAAGAAACCCCACTCATAGCGCTACCCATGCCTCTCTTGCTTGCCTAATTTGTACACTCGTTATGCATATCTACATTGTGTAAGATACAAACCCACAGGAAAAAAAAAAAATCAAACAAATTCCCAGCTGTGACTTTAATTGGTTTTGGTGGCTGAGTGAAAACCTACCGACAAACTGATGTTCACACAACCTCCAGGAATCTGCGCCGATGGAATCTCACACCTGTTCAGTTACCAAATCAAATAGTGCTAGAAAAAGCATTTTCTGTTCAGAAACATCACTAAGTAAATATCTGTATGTATTTGTGTATGTATGTGCATGCCTGTATACATCCATGCTTGTGCATGCACATGGTACATATTATATAGGTATAAATGTATATAAATTGATATAAGAATGCATCATCAAAAAAGATGAGCTCAAATCTCTACATATTAAAAATATATGTTAGACATAGTTAGACACTTACACATAAGTTAGACACTATATAGAGCTCCAATATTATCTGTGATATTTTTAATACATTTTAGACCCAAGTAGAACATACAGACGGATTGGACATTGACCATGTTATCTCTCATTTTCTTCTTTTCTTATGCATCATAATAGTAACCAGATGACAGCCGGTGTAACAGAATATGAAAATGTAAAGGATTATATTGCTACTGGTAATTGTTGCATTTTCTGTAGCAGTGTTTTTCCTTAAGTAATATCATGCAAAATGGGAGTTTCACTGTACGTAATAAAGAGACAGATCCCAAGTGTAATTGAAAAACTGAAATATATGTTGGCCTCTAGGACAGACCTCCTTAAAAGCCTCCTTTTATTATCCCTTAATTCCATCTGCCACTGTCAAAAGCGGAATTCCTGTTTAAACTTTTTTTTTTCCATTTGACATAATTTTGTTATTGCGTTTAAGACTTGTGAGCTACATCTAGATTAGTAAATCAAACTCAACTCAACTGTTCTCTAAATGTGATTCCCTCTGTCATAGAGTCATCTGCATCCATTACAGTACCTTAAGGTCAAACCAGGCCGGCTGCATCCTGGCTGCCTGTTGGGAGTGGTCCCCAGCCCTTGCTAACTCCTGAACAGAGCCAATGAATTGTTCGAAACATTGCTACTTGGTACAGGTCAAAATTGTCAGAGGCTATTCCATAAAATGAGGCAGGATATGTATGTGTGAATTCCAGAGCCCAGTAATATTCCCAGGCACCATTTAATTTACTAGTGTACATAAAAGCATCATGTTATGATGTGTTTCTCAGAAAGATTGCCTATTTGGGGCAACTGTATTTCAATTCATGCCTTCTCCTCAATCAGCGTTTGCATTGTTCAAAACAGTTACACAACCTCATCTCTTGATCCTAATCTATTCTTTCTTCATAAGAAACAGTTTGCTCATAGTTTTTCATGCACACATATGAAGCGGAGGAACCCTTCCTCAGAATAGTGACAGTCTAATGTCTGAAGAATAACCAGTGATAACTGGGGAGAGGCTCCTCTTTAACTTCAAGCAACCTACACATCACAAGTGGAAAACTGGATAGAATGGTGAGACTCCATTAAGATTTCAGTTCTCTAACAGCATATTTGGTAGTCTTACCTCACTCTGCCAATCCATGTCTTGTTCCAAGCTTCATGAAACATTTGATTTGAATTTACTTTTCATAACAAATGACTCTGCAAAGAGCACATTGAAATAATATTTCAATTATTTCTATATCATTAGGGAAAGATGTCACATTTTGACAGAATGAGATTTATCTGAAGACATTTTGCTGCGCTATTTGAGAGACACTGTAACAAAGTGTTGGTGCTGCTGGATTGCAGGATTCCCACTGTCAGACAACCGATATATGGATGTGAGAAAGCGTACAGTCATAGGAATGGTGTTGCCACATATTGCTCTCTGTCATGGCATTATACCTCCCCATATCCAACTGGAATACTCAGCACACTACAATCCCTTTAGTTTATTATTATTATTGTTATTGTTATTATTATTGTTATTATTATTATTGTTGTTGTTTTGTTGTTGTTGCTATTATTATTATTGAAAAATTTTAGAAGCATTTTCTTTTATCCCATGATCTATTGATTTAGAAAGATAAATTTGGAGACTTTAGCTATGTCAATTAAGGTCACTGCAGACAAATTGAACTGGGCAGATGAGGGAAGAAAGAAAACCATCATGATTTGTTGTTATCACAAGAAATCAATTTATCCTCAATGCTTGGACATGACATTTTTGACACATGTAGAAAGACACTTCCTAGATTGAGAAAAGTAAGGTAATTAAAATTTGTCTTGTATTCCTTATCATGTAATATAAAATCTAAAATATTCATAAACCAAGTCAGAATGAATTTCTTCATGACATCTCGAGTGATTTAATAAACACGATTGACAGAAGTTTCACAGAGCTTGAGGACTGTATCTTATTTTCAATAAAGTATTCATGTTACCATCTAGTGTCTTAAACCTTCTACTCATCTTTGCAGCAGATTTCTTTCCTTTCAGGGAGTGGAGGAAGCTACTCATGTCTTAACGTGACGCTTTTTCTCCTGGCAAGCACATTCCCATGAGCTTAAAATCAAAACATTTCACTATTTCATTTTCCATCATCTGTAATTTGTTGTCAGATAGTTGTTTACAATATCATATATGAAGAAGGTATCTGTAGCACAACCGCATGGACAGATTATGCGTAGAAATGTATGCACATTTTTGTGTTTGCAATTATATCCTTTTGGAGCAATCAAATCCTAATAAAAAAAAATCAAGCCAAATGAACCTTTTAGGCTTATCTTAAGGTAGAAAAGTGAAGTCTATATTTGAAATGAGAAGCAAATAGCTATGCAGACACTAAATTTCTGTGCTCTTCTCTGGCTGCATTTTTAAAGCAGCAAGATAACTGTATGTGGAATAATAATAGTGGTAATCTGGATAATGACTTCTCATGATTCACGGACTAATCTGATTGTGCACTGGGATCATTAAAAACATCCTGCCTTCCTCTCATTTACATCATGGATATGTGTCCAACTGGCCACTACTGGAGTCAAGATAGCAGACACCGTTAATTCTAACGGTCTGATCTGCTGAGGCCAATTCCTCTTTTCTGTTTATGATTTCTCTGTACTGCAGAAAGCCACTTGTTCTTTATAACTTACAGAGGAGACAAAAAGGAAGAGAGAAGGAATTTGACTTAGGATATCCCCTTTAACATATTTCATCAAAAGAATGGATAAAATATTTAGCTAGCTACTGTCCTTTGCATTCCCATCAAAGTGAATAGAGAGACATTTAATAACACATGGAAACATTAAAGAAGCTTTTTATCAGAGTGGATGGGAACCTGCTCAGAACAAACACTCTGGCCTAAGGGAAAGTTTTTGATCTGTGAAGCTTAAGCTTTTGGTGCTTAAAACACTCTCATATTGGATCATGTGGTCAATTTGCATGAAATAAATGATTTGCTTAAAACTTGTAAAACTATAAAATAGAACTTGACAAGTCATTAGCAATAAGTGGTATTGCACTGGCATTATACTAACACCGGTGCAATCATTAGAAAACTGCTGCTACAGCAAAGAACAGGATTAGATAATGGGGCCAGCCCATACGTTGACCTAGAGGTGTTAGATCATTGCCCCACACAGTAGATACCACACTGCAGTCCAAATTATTGACTATCCTTCTTAATTACCGATCTACTCAACATTCTGAGCCACTGCCCTTCATCATCTTTCACACAAAACAGTTAGTCCAGGTTACAAAATCTATCATTTCTTCCATCCAGGGATAGGTTTAGGCAAAAAAGGACTAAACTTTAGCAGAAAAGGTAATATTATTCACCTGCTCTTCATTAATTTTTATACTGTTTTTGTTTTCATTCTGAACTAGGAATTCAATTAATTAAGTTTATGTTGTCGGAGGTTATGGATATAACTTTTCTGTTCTAGTTGGCAACAAGTGGTATTCAGCATCTCATTAGCTCAGTTTGCAACTTCAGCATGATTTTTTTAAAGACATAAAGTGTTTGGAAAATGATGGCTAGACATCTGGATTCCTAAAGTTTGCCTACCGTTCATTTTAAGGCTAGAGTGATTCTGTGATGAGATTGGTAAATATCCACTTGTGTTTATTGCCAAGACAGGAGATACATGTAAAACCTAAGATTTTTACCATTTGTTGCACAGCACCTTCAATGCATTGATTTTGTCAATGTGTTGACATCTTGTCAGTGATTCAGGCATGTGAGTCAAGTTTGAGTGGCTCCATGTGTGATATTTTATACAAATTACCAGATGAACTAAACTACATGCTTACAAATTGTTTCCCTGCAATCATACATATGCTGACGAGATGCAACAACATTAAGACCATGGTGCTCAAATCCCACTGCTGTCTTCAAGGTGATGTTTTGCTCATGCATTCCCCATGAGTATACATACCTTTGTAAAAGGAGACGGGTAAGTATGATACCGCAGTTTCCAAGGCTCACTAAGACCTTAATTTCTCTTCTGAGTCTATCACCAAGCATGAGGCATGGCTTTGAGCTTCTGATGTGGAGCTGGAGCTGAGATTTAACAGCTTGATGGCATGTGGGCTCTGGTGCAGTAGATGTATGCTGGTAAATATGACTGAATCGATATTATATTTAACTACTTAATTCTATTTCACAGGTAACAACAAATTGCGCTTTCCAAATGACAATGACATGATAGTGAGAGATAATGAGTATAAATGTCAGAGAAAGGAATTGAAAGGAAATAAGGAGACTGAAAACAGGCATTATAAACCAGAAAAGAAGCATAAGTAATATAAGAGTGCAATAGATCTGTTTGTGAACCTTTAGGGAAATGAAGTCAAAAATATTTTGGATAAGGCGTGGTATCTGCACACAGGCTGATGCAGTACAGAAAGTCCCAGTTCAATACTATGAGAGAGCACAGTTCAACTCTCCGCGAGAGTGGAGGTGTTTCAGTCAGCAGCTGGAATCAGAATTTCATCAGTGTTTTCAGTGCATGACCTGGTTGGTACTGGCTAATTAAGAATAATCCTTGAGGATGAGAAACATCATAATTTTTACTGGTGTTTCAAGAAGTTCATAATAAGTGGACTTGAGGGAACAACTGAAGATCATTTTTTTGACAGAAGAAAATAAGCTTTTACTGTAGAAGAGGCATCATGAATATGTAACCTTATTATCACAGCATTATTCTTCTGAGTTTTTTAGTCTAATGAAGAAAAATAGAACTGTAAGCATTTCAGCATATGCTTGAGTCACTTGGACTTCATTGATTTAAAATGTGTTTCTTAAAAATAAATTACTTTATTTGTTGAGAAATACATTTCCTTCCTATGGTGTCTGGCAGATAATAGCTTTTATGCACAGTGTAATATTTTAACCATGAACAATTCTGAAGGGAGCTCAGCCTCCCAGTGAATCTGTGCAGCATGTTAGCAAATACATTTTCTATGCTTCTTAACCTGTACACTTATGTGCAGAACATAAGGAAATGGTACCACCTCGTCTTCTTCTTGAACACAGTCCAAGAAAGAAACCGGCAGCTATTGAAGGCAAGTCTGAGTTTTTTCCTCTATTATTCGCTTCTCCTCGTTCTAATGGATTATGTTTATAAATATAACCTGTGTTACAAACCTGATCAAAGGATGAGACCTGGGACATGAATGGCACAATCGTATATGCATGACAAGACCTAAATATTCCTTATAGCACTTCCACAGATGGCTCGGGGGATTTCCTGAGTGAAATAGATTATGGGATCGAGGCCCAAACTGTGAAATTATTTGGATGGTGTGCAGCCATAAGTTGCCATTTAACTGTAAACATCATCATTATCCTCTTAATATACTTTGGATTACTCTTTCAGCTATTGTTATTCAGTAATGTTTCTGTGTATTATCTGTAGTAATGAACATAATATTTCTGGCTCTGCATTTATCAACCCTATTCCTATTGTTAAAACCACTGAAAGAAAAATGCAAAGTCAGATCTTACCTTCAGAAGATTAAAACATAACCCGTGCAATTGAATTATGTTGTTTACAGTCTAATCATATCAGTAAAATGGTTGAAATATTCATTTTAATTTTAAAACGGACTATGTTTGATGACTTAAAACTGCTACTGCAATATGCGTTCTTGGTGTCTGCACCATATGATGACAAAACACGTGAGTCTTTTAATGTAATTATGTATCAGTTTTCGTATAATACTTGGGCGTCATTCAGTCATGTCATGGCACTTGCTAATCTCTCTCATAGAGGTCTTAGTTCTGTGTTATCCAGAAAGCAATTGCAATCTAAGAGAAAAACAGATGGGATGGCAGCAGAATAAGTAACAAGAGCTACAAGATTTGCCTGCATTTGGAAACAGAAAATGAGAGTTAATGATTTTGGCAGAACCTATGACTAAAACAGTTAAATTAATTAGATATTTCTGTAATGTGATTATTGGGACTCAGAACATTTGGATAAAAATAGTTATGTCACTTACTATCTCTTTACCCAAAATCTCTTTTACCTCACATGAAAATTTCTTTATAAACACACTGTTTAAAGGAGTATAAAATTGTGGTTATTGTGACACAATAGAGTATATAAATAGATTTGCAGTCCTGCTTATTTTAGGGAAATGTTTGAACTCTGCTTATCAGCAAGAAGAAGTCCCTGCAATGTTAAACACTGTTATCCACCAATTAACCATCATGGAAAAAAGACATAATAGAAAATACTGCTGCATTTGCTGAGTGATAGACTTAATCTTTAAATATAACTGTTATACAACATGAACTAGCATCAAATTAGCATTAAGTTCTTGATTTTCAAAATCATGAGGAGCATGCAATTACTGCAATTGCACATGGAAATGACTATTTATGACCAGTTACACATTTGTGTTTCATTAGCTCATTTATGCATGCAATTGAGGTAATTGTGAATGTAAATTAGACACCCATTTGGCAAACAAATTGGGGGGGGAGATTATCTGCTCAGAATTGTACAACTAAATTCCCTTGAAGTCTCAAGGCCAGTCACTAGGATACAATACTGTTCATGCAAGAGTTTTGGAGGAAACGAAGAAGGAAGAATTATTTGCAAAATGCCCCTATGAAAAGCTGCTGAATTTCACTCTTGTGTCCCCTGTACAAGAAAATATGCCACATTGCCTTTAGGAACCCTAAACCCTGAAGCTTTATTTCAGCCCTGGAGAAAATAATTAACTCACTCATGGGAATATTTGGCACAATGTCAGAAAGGAAAAGGAGGAGAAATTTAAAACTCTGAAATAGTTGAAGAGATATCTGTCTGTGACTTCTAAATACGTGCTTTTATAACTGGTACGTCTCTAATCACTGATCAGGGGAAGGGACAGATTGAAACAGGAGATTCTTCTTATCATAAATATAGCTAAAGACAGCACAATAAGTTCTCACAATAGGGAACAAGTACAAGCATTTCTTAATTGAGAAATGTTTTTTATATAACATGGAAGGACTGGCCCAGCCCTTGACAGAAGCAACCAGCTCTGAAAAAAGGTAAAACCGTAGGAAGTAACAGAACGGTTGTCACACAGAAAATTTATGAAACTGATCTATTTAGACCCTAGGCTTTCCAACTCAGTGATATTCAGACACTAGATACAAAACCATGCAGCAGCTGGTAAAAGCTGAAAAGATTTTACCCTTTTTCTAGATTCAGTTGTTTTTACTATGTAATCTTGGACCATTCTTGGTTTCTGATAAGGTGAAAATAGCGGCAGTATATGTGCCAGATGTCTCTAACGTTTTTAGATTATTTGATACTTTCACATGGAAAGCTTTTCCTGGATAGTATCCAATGCCCAGTAGAAACTATGCTCTGCTGAATTTGTGAGGTCTTAGAAAAAGAATATTGTTATTATGTATTAAATCTCAGCCTTTCTCTCCTTGTTATTGCCATTTTCTCTTCCTTCACCTCCACAGTGAATCTTTTGGGTAAGGGGTGATTATGTAAGAAAATCCCAATTTGTAGACTATATTCTAGTAGTATGCAAGAAATGGCATTGAAGTGCATGCATGTGAATTGTACTTTTCAGATATCTCCTGGTCAGAAAGAAAAATGCTTTGTACTCATCTGGTCAGAAGGGAAAAGAACAGTTGATTGCTCTCCTATTTCATGGTGGTTTGGCTCTTTTCAAAAAGTACTGCTGTCTTGAGATCTTATGGTCAAAGATCAATGAAGAGTTTGAAGTTTCAGGTCACCAATAGAAGAGAACAACAAAACAAAACAAAAGACCCTGTAACAATAAAAAAGAGAAAGAGGGAAAGGGAATTTGTGAAGAGAAAGACATTGATACCTAACTTCTACTTGTGTTCCAAGCTTGGAAACCTTGTTTGGCAAAACACAAAGTAAAATAACTTATTTTAAATTCTTTATCTTATCTCTTTCTGGAGCTTTCACGAGGACTTGGAAGCAGCACTTTCAGCTTGGCTGACACTCTGATGCTGCCATCTAGGGAGGACGTTGATGCTGGCTGTGATTTGAACAGATCTGTTCTCCATGGCTATCTGAACTTTGACTTTAAAATGCTTCCTCCTTGACTGTACTCCTCTCCACCTCTTTTAACTCTAGCTCTTTGTATTTTGTTATCCGCTGACACCCTAAAATGGCTCTGCAGTGTACATTGATTCTCTGTGAATCTCTCTCTCGGGTCTTGACTTTTTTGCTCAGCTCACATAGCTTTTAGCTTCCTCCATTTCCCCATTCACCTGAGAAGGACTTTACTTTCTGATAGTCCTCCCATGTTATGCTCTCTGATATGGCAAGTTAATCTCTCAGGAAGATGCTGCAGTTAGACAAGACATGTTGAAACTAAGCTCAGAGGCTTACTTAGTTATTAAGGCTTCATATTAGTTGGTCCAGCATAGGATGTCTTTGCTTTCTGATAAGATCACAGCACCTTCGTGAGAAGTGTGTATCAAAATCCTTCTCTCAGCGGAAGACATCTTAATGTGTATTACTTATGATCTCAAACAGATAGTATGCTTTGTACCACTTTGAAGACCATTGTATCACAAAAAAACTTCGAACAGCATTGCATCTGAGTATGATTTTTCAGGTTATATTGTCCTAGAAATCTGTGCTTGTATCTTTGGGTAGGAGAGCATCTATCACGGAACAGTGGTCAGCCTAACTGTTCTGATCTGTTAAAGGATCATGATGAGCTCTCAAATATCCCCCTCCTTCGACAGGAGTATCCTGGCTGTTCTTTGCCATCTTCCTAGAATTTGTGATATTATATGAGGTAAAAAAGAAAAATCTAAAATCTTTGTGATGTCTTCGGAGGATCTCTGAGGAAAAAAAGATTATTTTTTCTCGATCACTGTTTGAATTCTCTAGTTACAGATTTTGCAGAATGCAGTAAAGTGAGTTGCTGTGAAATATGTTTAACTTCCTCCAAATTTCCTGCGGAGGCTAAATTGGCATTGAAAAAGACATCTGCATCTATCTTTGTTGCTGTATAGAATGTACCTATCTGACTATCTTAAGAAGAATTTCTAGTCTATACCTCAGTTCATGAATATAACATTAGGGGATATAACCAAGAGTATCTAAATTACTAAAGCCAATATAAATTTTGACAAAGCTCCCTTGATGTACAGAAGTGTATAAATCTTGTACAAATCAATCTGCCTCTGTACAGTCAGTCAGTGGCCGCCTTCTCTTCTGTACACAGATTGTTCTATAAAAAACAGAAGGTTTTTTGTACTATAAAATCAATTACCCTTAAAAAATCCTTCTAGTGAAAGACAGTGATTCAAGATAAAATAGAAAGCTTTCCAAAATGCAGAATTTTGAAGTTTTCTCCACATTTAGAACATTTTAAGTAATACTGACATAATTTGTGGATGCAAATCCATTTTCTGATAAATTTTAATCCAAGGGAGACTATAAAGAAACAAGAAAAATGTTTCTGTCAGAAATATCATCATAGAATGGACTAGGTTGTGGTCTAGTTTATTAGAAGAAGCAGTTTAGGCAGCTTTAACGGGATACTGTATACACAGCATAAAAAGAAAGGTATTTTTGAGAAATATGGGTCTTACATCTCCATAAGTCTATAGTGAAGACACTAAAACCTTTGAAATAATATGCACAAAAAGTGAGTTATTTAGTGATTTAGATTAGGCATTTAAGCAGTGAACTCTAATGATTTAGCTATGACAAAAAATCCTAAATCTTCACTGTTTCAGAAAGCCCTTGACATTTTACTAAATGACACGAGGGTCTTCAGTACTACTTTTATTCTAGCATAAGACAGAAAAAAAATTAAACAGACATTGGCAAAAAAGCTTACTAAAATGTAGAAAAAATATGTACAAAGATATGTATTTTGATTAAGCATATTACTGTGTTTTCTCATTATTATTAATAACAATAATCCAATTTACAGTATTAGGTTATGCATTTAAAAATAAATTACACCAAAATCTAACCAATAAAACAAAACCAAATCACTCTGAACATTATTTTAACTTTTTAAAATGTTTTTTAACTGTTATAGAAAAGCAATAATCTTTTATTTATGTTGCACCTGCAAAGGGAAAATACTTACTTGGATTAAGATTTTCTGGGCTTTCAAAGGCAGCAATTCCATGTTTCTTTTGAAAGAAAAGGGAAACCCTTGCAGAAAAGGTTCTGCATAGCCTGGTCATCCCGTTTTCCTAAACCTGAGACATTCTTGCTCAAAAGCGTGCCCTATAAAAAGCATCATCAAAACCCTTCCCACCACTGGTAACACAATTGGTGCTGCTGTCGATTCATGTTGCCTAGTAGGAATGTCAGCCACAAGGAAGGAGAAGGCTAACCCTGCTGCCTTAGCTGTCTTAGTTTGGCTCTAGCTAGGGAAGGCCATACCATAAGAAGTCAGTGCTCCCCTTGGAACTTAAGTCTTCGTCATAATCATATTTTCATCATATTTGCCATTGACTATTGTCCAATGGATTTTCTATTGCTGGTCTTGTCATGGAAGTTGGCATGCCCTCTCTTTTTCCCCTTGGCATGCATACCCTGGTTTCATTACACTGGTATTCGTACTCCTTCACTCCACACTGTGTTGTTTACTGAGGGTAACATATGGCCCCATGCTATTAATGAATAGTTTTGGTGCTTAATTCAACAGAGCCATGAAAAAGGAGCCTATAATCACTGCAGGAGGAAACGAGGAACACTTATGGGGGTCACATCAAAGCGCTAGGAATTTCGAGCATGATATTGCTATTACATACTTTCTGCAGACCTCAAAAATATATCCATAAGCAATCTTCAAAGCTGCCAAATGTTGTTTCATATTGGGATTTGAAAACAGCGAAGCAGTTTCAAAAAGCAAAATCGGGCTGGAGAGACTGCCTAGGACTTCAGGGTGTACTGTATCTCCAATCACCTTTGTGCCCCATTAGTCTTTCACTTGCTCAATATGAGAACAAATTGTATTGCATTACTCTGCTGAAATGAAATGGTGCAGTTTAAACACAGCTTTGCAAAAAAAATGCACTTAATTTTGGCCTAAGCACTCACCTGTAAGTTAAAGAGTGTACGTGGGTGTGTTTGCGTGTGTGCGAGTGTATATGTGTTTGTGTGCAAAAAGAAGCAATTCTAAGAACTTTAGATTGTCGTGGTTTGGACAAACTGTAACAGATTAATACAATTTAGGTTTCTTTGGTCTTTCTTGACTTTTCAGTAGTTTGGCTGAGACAAGATAGAATTATTTCTCATAGAGAAAATAACTAGACCAACAAGGACACTTTTACCCCAGAAAGGGATTTTTTTCAAAGAGAGAGCTGAGATAAATTTTTACTTGAAATTTAGATTTAATCTTAAAAGTATGATTCCTCATGGCATCCTAAACTAAGCAGAAGTATTTTCTTGATTTTTTTTTTAATTTCTCCAGAAAATTTGTAACACTAAAGGGTCCTTATTGTGTGAATGTGTATGAAAGTGTTTAGAATCAAAAGTGCGACTGACCAGTCATTGTCAGTCTCCACCCTAAGCAAGATCAAAGGGGAAATAAATGTCATCAAAAGCTGAAAGGTAATGAGTTATTTTAATATTTAAAAGGATCTCCAGCTCCCGCTGAAATCCACAGCAAAACTCATTGAGTTCAGCAGGGAAAGGATTTCAGTCACCAATTAAAAGAAAGGAAATACAACCATAATGTCTTCAAAATTAATAAGGAAATTCAATTTTTAAAATACAATTTGTATTTTCTTTTGAAATGGTATTTTAAAATCATGCTGGTGGCAGCCTAAGGTGTACAGAGATGCCTGCAGAAAAATGGAATGAAGTTTTACCTGGAATGAAGTTATTGCGTTCAGTTTGAATTATAGTTTCTCAGGAAAAGCTAAATTAATGTTTGTTTTGTTCTGTTTTGTATGTAAGTGAGTATACACATATCTCTGCTGCTCCTCATTTCTGCCAGGACCAGAATCAGTAGGCAAGAAAAGTTGTTGTAGTATTTCACAAAGCCAGGCAATATCCAAATCTCTCACAAGGGCTTTTCTCCTGAGATTTCCTGACAACAGGGTTTTAGATAAATGCAGATAAGCCTTGTATAAGTATCTGAACTTTAGAAGGCTTATCTGAACCAAAACATCTCCAAACTTCTGGCATTCAGTCCCACTAGTTAGTGTTATACGCATGCTTCTCCACAAGAAGGTACCGGTGGCTGTATTTTGCTGCCCTCCTTACCTCAGTTTCTCAGAGGGGATGGGATGAGCTGACAGTTCCTTCCAGAGTCAGTTTTTCCATAAGCACATGGAGCATCTGGAGCACTACGGAGAAGAAACTCTTAGAGCACCTTCCTTTTCCAGTTCCCGGGCAGCATTCCCAAGACACTATGCCCAGTAACTCACATGCATCCCTAAATTTAGATTCCACTCAACGCTGGCACAGTAGCACACTGGTCTTACCAAGCCTGTTTTCAAGTGCTGCATTGTTAGCATGTTTCTGTTATCTCCCCTCCCTCTGTTGTCCAAGACTTAGTTGACGTCCCATGAGAATGATACAATGACATTGCCAAAGCTGGTAAAGGCAATTTAGATTGAAACACCTCTTTCTTGGTCTTTGTCGAATCTTACGTGGATTTCCAGTGGTGTCCTCTGTCCCTCACCCCTTATTCAGCAGTAAATAATTCCATCTCAGCTGTTTCTTTGCTTTAGGGCTGTTCCTTTCTTCACTTCCCAAGAAAACTATTCTATGCTGCTCCTTTTTTTTTTTTCCCCCAGGAAAAAAAAATTACCTGAATTTCTCATTCAATAGCACATCACTGTTCAAATCCACACTTCTCATGCTCACTGGATTCCTCCTTAAACTACATAAAACTCCACTTTTGTGTAGATTCTACAGAAGAAACTTGACTAAATGCAAAGTCCATTGCTGTCTTGCTGACTGATTCTGTCACTTTTACTCTTCCATCTGCTTATAATCCTATTTCATTCTTATAAATGCATTGCAGGCTTTTGAAGGTGAGGTCTTTTTGTACACATATCACTTACACCCTGTACGTAAAATGGGGTTCAGGACTAGTGCTCCTGGTAAAACTATAGCATTAATTACATTATCAAGAAATAGTAACAATAGCAATAGTTTTTTTAATAGTCAATTGCACTTGAATTCCATATTGTAGTCAACCCTGAATCATCAAAAACACCTTGTGTTTCCTTTTGTAACCCACTGTTCACCCATATTATGATCCCTCTTTATGCAGCTGACCCATGGACATTTGTAGTCCTGTTCCTGTTTCTAGCTAAAAAAATATAAGTACTTTCAATCAACAGATGGGGTACATATTTTACAGTGCAAAAGACCTGTGTAAGTTCCTATTTAATTATTTGTTCTGCCTCTTAATTTAGCTGTGTACATATCTGGAGAAAACCCACTGCATTTACTGCTTCAGAAACGATAGGTTTTGCTGGTGTTAAATATACACTTAATATGCAACAATCTAAATGTGAGACACTCAAATTGAGAGGAAATAAATTTACTCAAGAAATGGGATTGCTTCCTTAAATCGGAAATAGCTCTTTCCATAATATCCATTTACCAAGTCCGTCCTTCTCATTTACATAAACTTTTGTCAGTAGTCGCTGTGAGGGACATCAGTGGGGCCAGATGCAGCTGAGACGTGAATGGAAGCCCTCTGATGTTTTTTCTCAGACTTGACCAAGGGTGCATACCTTGCATTAGTCAGTGCCAGTGGGAAATAGGGGCCACATTCCTTTAATACCTCTATGCAATCGTCCTCTAGAAAATTCATAACGAATCTAGATGTCTCTAGGCTCCCTGGACACTGAATATTGCAACTTGAGAGCTTGATGGAAGAAAATTATGTCAGTGGAATTAATTGGTGGAATGACTTAGCAATAACAACTCTGCAGCCAGGGATGTAGTCTCCTTGTGCTTTAGGTTATTTGCAGTAAAAAATCCTGCTACTAACTGTACATCCTCCATACAAAGCTCCAATTCTCAAAGCTCCATGTCTCAGCTCATGGCTCTCAAGACACATATGGCTCTGAACCTTGCTATGAAACTTGGAGCAGATTTCATACGGCTTCTCTGGGCCCCAGAAGCATGCAAAATGCTACAAATTCAAAGGCAGAAATGGCCTTCGATTAGAGAGAATCTTGTTGGTTGTAAGGACCTTGGGCATACAAATTATTCCTGTGCATCACCTAGCACCAGAAGTATAAGGAAGCAGAAAAATTAATCTAACTGGAAGAGCAGAGCTGTTAACAGCTCCAGCAGAATGCCTCTGTCTGTCTGAGTGCCTCAACTCAGACAAAAATGGAAATCATAGAAGTACCACTAGCACTTCAGTCTCTAGTTACTAGCAGTAAAGGCTACTGGAAGTAAGAATGTTAGAAAGAAGCTTTATTTCTGGCAGTAACTGATAGATTTGATATGTTCAACAGTTTTGGTTCAATCAGGCAGAATGAGCAAACAACTAAACGACATTTTAGAAATTAGAAGAGCTGTACATTGCATTTGGAAATGAAATACTGAAAAGTGATAGGCGGAAGAGGAAAATGGAGCTGTGGAACAGCTTGTGTGTAATCTGAGGCTAAGAGTTTTCTGTTTTGGGGAGGCAGCCATGGTCTGTAGCATGAGTCTCTGGAACACTACATCGAAGAGAGAGAGAGACAACAACAAAAATATTAACTTATACAAGACAATGAAGCTCCAAACAAGCTTGTGGAGGATCAGCACTACTCTGATGCTCTATACGTGCTTAAGAAACCTGAGTGTCATAAAGCACGCTCACGACACAAGGAATTTGTAGCTTGAAGTCCATTACGCTTAGGGTTTCATCAGGGAGAATTAAGCACAAAACACCGGGAGAAACATTCTGTAAAACATATACAAGGATTTTCTGCTTCATTTTGTCTAGACAGTAACAAGGGGAACGCAATGAACAAATCTGTTTAAACAAGAAAGAACTGGAACATGTCAAGAAGATGCTTAACGTTAAACACTATTGTCAGAAAATCAGCAGAAGTATGGTTTGGAGACCCTGAATATTGCCTCCACAACAGGCAAAATAACTTTATTTATGAAATCACCACGGACAGACTGTGGAATTCATGTACTCGATGAAAATAACAATTTTTCTATCAAACCTACGCATATTTTGTTTTGGTTTAGGAAACACGCTGTGCAGTATTTCAATTAATTTTTTTTCATTCCCTGTTTGTATATATTTTTTCATGCAGAAGAAAAGTCTATTGTGGTAGCTAGAGAAGTGAAAAGTAACTTTATTCAATTTTCCTTTATCTTCATGTTAATTTATGCAAGGGATAATAGTATACTTGCGTCTTGGATCTGCTGTCTTCAGAAAATATTCCTACACCTTAAATATTTTTCAAGTAAAGAAAAGACTCTCACTTAAAGGCTTATGGTCCTGTGGTTGTGCCATTTTGTATAGTAATAGAACTTATCCGCATTCATAACAGTAAAACATCACAAAAAGAAAACTATAGTTCTGCTAGCTACATCAACAGACAAAGCCATGCGGCACAAACAGAAGGTAACAAATTTGGCTTTTTGTCGATGAGCAGTTAAAAAAAGCATTTAGATTAGCTGTTCCTGTACTCTTGTATTCTTCCCCATCAAAATGGGGATTCATTTCCCAAAGGAAAAATAAGAATTATATCTTCCTCATTTCCTCTACTGAACTCTCAATTTTCTAATTAATAACATTCATGGAATAAGTAATTAAATTGTTGTAGCTTTTGTAAAATAAGAAAAAAATATCCTTATTCCTACTGTTGTCCAATTAATTGACAAAACAGAGGCAGATGCTTTTAAAAGAACAAGTCATGTTCATTTGTAGATGGTGCTTTAGCTGCAATTCTCCATGAATAACAGAAGTCCTGTAATGACAGTTTCAAAGGTTCAATTCATAAAAAGCGTTATAAAGATATATTATATATGCAGGCTTTTCATGGCATTCTTCACTTATTCCCAAGTACCACTTGCAAGTTTTGCTGCCATTCAGTCAGATTTTATAAAAGAAGCAGAACAGGTGCATGGCTACTGAATCACCACAATAAACTCTTAGTTACACCAGGTTAATGGGCATAATTTCTTGAATTAGTACTTATTTAAGTAATTATCTGGTGTACATACTGCTTCCAGTTCTATCCTTAGCGCCATATTCACTCTCTGAGTATTAAGCTGTATAACTGAGCTGCTGATAGTAAACTCCTGCCTGAGTGACCAGCTTATCAAATCTAGAACCTATTGCAGTCAGTCAAGGATTCCGATCCCAAATATATACATATACATGTGTGTGAGTGAGTGTGTGTGTATATATATATAGATATGTAAAAGCAGTCAGCTGAACTTCTCTTTCCTTTTTTAGAGAGAAAAGAAGAAAAGAAAAAGACTGATGTAAAGAGGGCTTTGACTGAAACAAAGAAGAAAGGTATGGTTTGGGAATGTTTCTTATTGGCCTCATTCAGCTTTTACTCCTGCTCCTGGCTCAGATGTCATTGGTTTTTGTTCGGTTAATCCTATGCTTCTGGCTCTGTATCGTCCTTCTCTTAGTTGCTTAGACGCCATTTGCATGTTACTGCTTCTTCAGTATCTGACGTCCGATGTGTTCAGTGTCTGATATTTTCTAAACCCTTTTTCTGACAAATAAAAAGTCCCGTTTGGTGGTCATCTATGGGCTTGTTAAACAATTTAATGGACTCACGATATATAGCAGGACATAGTGACACTGCCACACACAAAACTTATGGGAGATATCACGCAGTGCATGGTACACCACTTTCTGAACATGGGGTAGATTTATTTATTTATTTTATAGAATCACAACCAAAACTTGCAGTGACAAACCTGCAAAGCCTTGATATCCATATAAATAATATTTTGGATCATTCATTGCCAGGAAGCATCTAAAATCCACTAAGGTCTTGCTTTCATGGGAAAATATTTGTGTCATTCATTATTTTTTAATGATCTCATTGCTACTGGAGCTTTAGCTTAAAGGTACCACATTCATGCACTGATGATTTTTGCCCAGCCTTTGATGAATTATTAAGGGTCCAAATCATCCATAGTTGATGCATACTGATTAATTTTCATTTTCAGCTGATTGCTCTGTGGCTAGTTGGGTGCAAGTGCTATAAAGGAATAATCTGAACTAAACTCCCAAATAAGTCACAGTTTTTTCAGCACGTGCCCACCAGGACTTGGCTGACTGCATATTTGAGTATATGATTCAGAGTTCTAGCATATTAAATTACTTTCTCTAATTAAATCTTAGAAAAAGAAGGGAAAAAAGAGAAAGCTCATGAGAAGACAGCTGTCCCTGAAATTAAAAAAGCAGGTAAGAAATTGAAGTGTCTTTATCTGCAGTAGATATCTGACTATTTAGTGTAAGCATTTTCAGGTTTTAAGCATTTGAGATAGGGGTGTATGTAATTCATTATCACTTAAGAATCCAAGACAGAGTGAGAGACATCATAGTATACTTATATATATGTGTGTGTAAGGTTTTTTCATTATATTATGTATTTATAGTAATTTATGCACATTATATAAATGCATATATGTATTTTTACAAAAACATTAGAAACACTGCTTTCTCTTATACGCTAAATCAATAAAGTGCATAAGTAATTTCAAAGGGTGCATGGCATGGAAAGATTGAATGGAGTGCATAATTTTTTGCACAAATTATTTCACAAATTCAGCTCATTTTAAGTAATAGAAGATCAACATATCAAACCACTTAATGGGGTAGAAAATAGATATTTATCTTTCTGAGACTTTACGCACACACAGCAAATAATTATTTAAAAAGTTAAAAATAAAGTTAGTGAATGTCCTGAACCTAATCGATTGCATTTGATGCTATTTAGCATAAAAAGATAAATTTTTCAAAAAGATTAGAAATTAACATTTGTGTCTTGTCTACACTAAACTTGTTGTAACTTTTCTGTCCCGTTATTTCAGTAAATTTGCAAGTATGTTTAATGCACAAATGCAAACATGTCTCCAGTAAGTGACACAGCCTGTGAAAGTGTCTCATTAAAATCATGTCTCATTAAAATCAAGGAGAAACAAATTGGTCAGTCTAGTGGTTTTGTCATCATCTTAATTCCTAGGAACACTGGTTCTACTTTCTGATTTGTTAGACGCTTTCTATATAACATTCTACAAGCCATCAAGTATTCAGATGAACCTTTCTGTAGACTAGAGTGATGCCTAACACCATGGAGAAAGGTTTAAAATAGGATTGAAAGATTCAGAGCTATAGTTACTATGTCCTCCAGGCAAGCCTTGTGCTCAATTATCTAATCATTCAAATCTGTTGAATTTTATCAAAAGCAGAACGGATATATATCCCATTGTTTACTAACATTGTGGATTACATATGCAAATTTCAATACGCAACTGGCTTCTTTGCCATTGAGTCGTACGTGGTCTGCATAACATCTTTGCCATTGAGTTGTACATGGTCTATTCAAGTGTTTATGGATGGGGAGGAAAATGTTAATTTACGTTTGGTACAATACAAAAATGCACAGAATGACACAGAGTACCTTGGAGTACTATCCCGGTAGCCCCATATTTAAATATGTTCCAGTCTTTTATAGTAGGGAGTGGCACACTGGTGAAGGGATGGGAATGAAAGGGAATACTCTTCTCCAAGTTGAGTTGCATATTTAATTGTATGAACACAGATTTAAAAAGAAAATAAGCTGACAATTCAAATATCTTCTCTAATTTTATTCTGGTTCTAAGCTTGTATTTCACTTGAGAATACAGAATTGTAAAAGATTACATTTTATGGCAGAGCTGCAGCATAAAGTTATTAATATGTTCATCTTCACAAGCCGTTGCTAAATCCAGTGAGTCATCCTACCAATGCTAGAAAGACACAAATTAGACAAACCGAGACATCCGCACATTTCTGTCCCTTTTATTAGCTCCGTAGGTTGCTGCATTTTGAAGAGTTTACTAGCCTTTGTGTAAAACGATGGTAATCCATAATATATTCTAGCTACACATGTTGCTGTTATTCCTCATTCAGCTTGCTCTTTGAATGCATGTGTACTTTCTAGCTTTGATTGGCAGCACCTATTGTTATCCCTAAAAGGTTTTAAGCCTGAAATAATTGCCACATTTGATCAACAGAATAGTAGCGCATAGCCCGGTTTTGAAATGAGGTACCTCAACGTCTGATAGTATTTACATGCTTTGAGCAGACACAGCAAATGAACCTCAGAGCGCTTGAATCAGCAGCGTCGATAAGCATCCACAACCAAGAGTGTAGGAACAGCTTCCAATTTTCTTACCTTTTCCCATTAAAAGGCTAGGCAGAGGCCACTGCATTAAAAACAAATTCCTCGCCCCTGCTTTTCAAATCCTGGCGTTACCTCTGGATGCCTCTGATTTTGTGTCTCATTTTTCTTCCCCCAACCTTTGCAATCCCTGAAGCTGGGGCGTGTGCAGGGCACGCTGCCTCCTCACCACCACCCATGCCCATCCCTGTGCCAGCAGGCAGGTCCTTCTTGCCAGAAGCCAGCTGCCTGGCACCTCGGTCCCACCTCCGCTCCTCTCCCTCGCGTATCTCCTCCCAGAAGACTCACCTCTGGCAGAAGGCCCGTTAACTAGGCTTTCCCCATAGAGGAACGGTGGTGTGTGCAGGCTGTCAGGCACGAGAGAGAGAGAAAGAGAGAGGAGGAGATGCTCCGTAAGCACGAGGTGACAAAACTGCCTCTACAATAATGCTCTGAGAGCAGCGCTTCCCTCTATTCCTCTCCACCTCTCCTCCTCTAACAAGGAATGCTTGTGATTGCAAATAATGAATATTTTTGCTGATTAATATTTTAGATTAGCCCTTATGTCCAGGAGAAAATTTCATCTCTAGGGGTAACAGAATGGAGTTTTTTAATGTTCTCCATTAAGTGCATCCCTGTGATGTATTTATTTGCACGCCAGCTCACTCTTTCTCCATTCCTCTCTTCCTCCATTCCTCTCCCTTTCTCTCTCTCTTTCTGCTGCTGCAGAGGAGCAAGAGTCATCTAATGTGAAACGTTCTCAGTCTTTAGCACAGAGTGAACTGAATGATTCTTAATTAGCTTTTAAAAATGCATTGTAGATAAAACCACATTAATCCTCTGACCTTCAGCTCGTACAAAAACATTGTGTTAATTGTCCTGAAAAATAGATAATTCCATTGTTACAAACTCAGAGGTCTTGCTTAAACAAACATAATTGTCAGACACAAGGGTCTGGCATAGCCACACTTCGAAACATTTTACAAAAATCTATCCAGCGCTATTCTGGATGAAAAAGGAGCTGCATCTCCAAATCTCCAGCAGAGACAAGCCTTTGCCAGGCTCTCCCAAAGCTCCTGGACATTGGGATGCATCAGCTTGGAGGGCTCCAGCCTGCAATCGGACTGAGAAAGGGGTCCCTCTCTGTTAAAGATGTAGCACCCAGCCCTACATGAAAATGAATACGCAGAGATTGGTGTTCTCAGGTACTGATAGTTTACTTGCAGGGTGTTTCCTGATGGTCCCTTTCTCAGAATCTCAAGTCTGGAACTTCTTTGCTCCTTGTATCAGCTTTCCTAAAAACTCATGATGTTCACATGCAGCCTTTGCCTTTAAGTTTGATTGCTGCGAACTCCTTTCCCACTTTGTTTTGGTTCTCACAACAAATAGCATAGGTAATAAATGAGCTTATAAAGCAACGAAAATGTCAGCCTGGATCATCACACCATTTCGTAACTAAAGCTCTGCTCGGCTGTCATTGATGATCTTGCCTTCCCATTATTGCTGCATAATTTCAAATAATAACGGTAATAAAAATACCTAGGTCTTGTGCAGCATTTTTTGACGGTAAGTCTTAGAATCACTTTAGAGGGATAGTCAGTGCCTTTTCCTCCACTTTCCACAAAGGGCAATTCAGGTATAGACATGTCACCCAGGCCAGTTGTCCACTGTACTTCCTCCTTTCAGGTAGCTGTAGAGAGCAATAAGGTCTTCCCTCAGCCTCCTTTTCTCCAGACTAAACAACCCCAGCTCCCTCAGCCGATCCTCATAAGACTTGTTCTCCAGACCCCTCACCAGCTTCGTTGCCCTTCTCTGGACACGCTCCAGCACCTCAGTGTCTTTCTCGTAGTGAGGGGCCCAAAACTGAACACAGTGTTTGAGGTGCAGCCACAAGTGCCAAGTACAGGGGGACGATCACTTCCCTAAGTCCTGCTGACTACACTATTTCTGATACAGGCCAGGATGCTGTTGTCCCTCTTAGCCACCTGGACACACTGCCTGTTCATATTCAGCCAGCTGTCAACCCATACCCCCAGGTCCTTTTCTTCCAGGCAGCTTTTCAGCCACTCTTCCCCAAGCGTTTAGCATTGCATGGGGTTGTTGTGACCCAAGTGCAGGACCCAGCACTTGGCCTTGTTGAACCTCCTACCATTGGCCTCAACCCATCGATCCAGCCTGGCCAGATCCCTCTGTAGAGCCTTCCTACCCTCAATTAGATCAACACTCCCACCCAACTTGGTGTCATCTGCAAACTTGCTGAGGGTGCACTCGATCCCCATGTCGAGATCATTGATAAAGATCTGACTATGATAAAGATATATCTATGACGCATAATACCATGTCATATGTTTCACACCAGGCAGTGTTAGCAGATGAGGGGAGTGGTGATGTCTCTCTAGCTACCAAACTAAATCTTTGCCTCCTGAATAGGAAAAGTCTCTGGGAGTTTAAAATTACAAACACCGAGGTACATTTTAATGATGTCACTGTAACAATCAAGTGAACTCGCTCTGCAGTCATGAAAAAAAAAAAGTTAATCTTAGACGTAAAAATTGAAAACATTGTCTTATGATTGCTACAGAACCAAGTTAACCAGGTTATTCTTACTACCTTGTCACCCAGTGAGATCCCGTAGCTGGGGTGAAAGTCTATGTTTAATCACGCTTTGAAGGAGGGATGTTATAGTATTAGGTAGGCAGAGCCAGAGTGGAGATGATCAAGGAAGAGCAAATAAGACCTACCAGGTCCCAGTGACTTTTTACATTGGCTGACCACAGATACATTTTCATCAACTGTACTTACTTTGCTTTAAATACCAATCTTTGTAATTTGCAAAAAAAGGCAATGATTTAATAGGAAATGGAGGAAAAAGACCATTTTATACACCAACAGTGTGTTCTTTGTTCTTGTGCTCTATACAGATAGGAAGACAAAATCCTCTGATCATTTTTAAATTCCTTATCTGAGCAACAACAAAACAATCCATTTAATTTTGTGTCTTCCTTGGCTCAACCATTCCCCTTGCAGTCTTGATAGGATTCCTTCCGTTACAAGAGAACAACTACTGACACCTGGTGGCCAATTATCTTTTTTTTTTTCATTCTATATGCTTGGGTTTTTGGTTGTTTGTGTTCAAATGTGGCTATTTAAAGAGTTTGCTGGTGAAATGATGAACCTTTTACTTATTTCCCATGCTCCTTATCCTATTGCTGTCATGGTTAGAAAGATGTTAGAACGCCATCCAAATGTGACAATATTCCCAGAAGAAACATTTTGGAACGACAGTACTTTCAGCCCTGCCAGAAAAGTAAAAATAAATTAAAATATACCTTATGACATAAGCTTACACTTAGGAAAAAACGTTCTTGGCATACCCACTGATCTAGAGGAGTAGACGCACACCACACTGCTTGAAACGCTTTGGGTTGATCCATCTGCAATGGATTGAACGCTTCAGCTGGGATCCAAATGTTGACCCCAGATTTTTTCTGATGAGCAAATGGGTTGTGCTTGCACACATTTGTAGGAAGCCATCTCTGTTGCCTCTCAAGAGCAGGGTTTGAAACTCCTCGCTCTGCCCTGCCCACTCCCAGAAGTGTATTTCCAGCTAGGAAATAACTGAAGTGCTGACAGCTTTCAGCAGCCCAGCTTGGGCACTGCCATGTGTCTCATGTTCCCTAATGTGATAGATGTCACACGATAGATGTCAGCAGACGGCAGGGTGATGGGTGCTTTCAGAAGGACCTCAATGCCAGATCTGCAAGGGCCAGTGAGGTACAGAAGCTGGCTCAATTTAGGCTGCTTACAAGGGCAAAATGGAGTCGTGAAGCCAGACCAAGAGAGCCCAAGGTATTTTGAAAGTGGCTGGTCACATACAGAAAACAAAACATGCTTATTCATGAGTTCTCTTGTAGCTTATTGGACAGAATATAAGGAAAAGGCAAAAACTGCAGTGGTAAGCAACTGGGGTGCACGTATGTGGTACTGTGCGTTTTGGATTGTCCAGGCCTGTTTTCAGAGTGGCTGCTGCAACATGTGGAAAGTAGGAGTTTTGAGGGGTAGAACCCCGTCTGACTGTTTCTTTGCTTAATCTTTTTTTGTTAACGAAAAAAAAACACTGTAGTGGGTTGACCCTGGCCAGCAGCTAAACACCCACACAGCTGCTCGCTCACTCCCCACCCACCAACAGCATGGGGGAGAGAACAGGAAGAACAAAAGTGAGAAAACTCGTGGGTCGAGGCAAAGATAGATTAATAAGTGAAAGAAAGAGGAAAAAAACAAGTGATGCAGTGGCAATTGCTCACCACCTTCCACAAGCAGACCAGCGCCCAGACAGTCTAAACAGCGGCCACCCTTCCCCCTGTTCTTCCTCTACCCTCAGTTTTTATTGCTTAGCATGACATTATATGGTAGGGAATATATCTTTGGTGAGTTTGCATCAGCTCTCCCAGCTGTGTCCCTTCCCAACCAATTCACAGCTAGGTGGGGGCAGGCAGAGTGGAAAAAAAAGAAATAGCCAAAACACTGGCGTGTTAACAGTGTTTGAGCCACAAATCCAAAACACAGCTCAATAAAGGCTGCTATGAAGAAAATTAACTCCATCCCAGCCAGATCCAGTACAGGAACCTATAACTCGTATTTATTTGCAGCTAGGTTTAGAGAGATTAGGAGGAGAGTCCAATGTAAAAACTAAGTAACAGAAATAATAAGCAATGAGTTGCCTCATGCAGACAAATGACTGTATAAGAGCAATAATTAAGGGAGTGTGTTATGTGCTGAGAGCAAATTTAGGAACAAATCACATTAAAGTGCACACACAAAAAAAGGAAGATCAAGTTATGGACCTTAGAACTGTGTGATCCTTCTCTAGGATATTATGGGTATTCTTTTGACAGCTTTCTCTGCTAGACTGTTCATCCACATGTACTTTTCTGCAGGCACCATAGCTTGGCTTGCAGTGTGTTTGTACAACCCTTAGGAAAGACCCCTTCTCTGGTCTCATCTTAACTATGATTTTAATCCGTAATAGCATTTTATGAATCAAAACCCATACACCAAAACCTATAAAAAACACCTTGTTTTCCCAGCTGGCTGTCTGGAGCTTCAGGTTTCATCTCCTATACTACAGGCTGATTCATTCCTGACTAATAACTTGCTCATGACACTATTATGCATGTCAGGCCCATCCTGATTTTTTCTTTCCTACTCCTCTTCTCCTGGATCCTATTCATAACTCACCCGCTGTTTCCTGACATTTTTGCTTTAGTGGAGGCTTCTGCTTTCAGACAAAAACTATGCACCCAGCCTTCAGCACTGGTTTTATTTACTAACCCACAGAAATGCTGGATTAGGATTCCTGCACAGTTACCAGCATGTGATGTTATTCACTCTTCTTTCTCTGACACAGACAGGGTTTAGTGGCATCTCTTGACTTTGATAAAAATTTCCTGTTTGTGGGGCTTTGTACAACAAAATCACAGAAAGTGGAGATGGAAATGACCTACTAGGTCACCTAATCCTTCCCTCTGGCAATGCAGGATAATTCCTTACAGAATATCTTCAAATGCTTTATCCGGTTTAGTTTTAAATGTCTGAAGTAACTAGGCCTCCATCAGTTCCCACAGAAGATTATTCTACAACCTAATAGATCTCACAGTTAAAAAGTATTTCATTCTAGTCTGCCTAAATTTTCCCTTGCTTAATTTTATCCCATTACTCAGAGTTATACTCTCTTGTGACACCCAAATATAGTCTTTCTAACCTAAGGGCCCAATTCCCTACTGCCTCATGTGTTATACTGCCACTTACATTTACATCTGGAAAGTCGCTTTAAAACTGACAAGGTGAATGGCAAGTTGAGGTTGATACTTTTTCATACAGCCGTGAAATTATAGACCTTGCAATGGGGAACATGGACTATGGCCGCACATCACCTGTGTACAAGGCACTGGAAAGACTGGAACTCACATGTCGATATGGTGTCCAAATTGGAGAAAGAACAGAAAAGAGTCACTCTGGTTATTTACAAATTAAGGATATTCTTCACATAGAGGAATGAAGGGTTCTATTCATCTCTTTAGAAAAAAGTGACTTTATTATTGTGGGTACTAAGATTCTGGCTACTGTAGCTCCCTTTAATCTAGTAGGAAGAGTTTAACAAGAATGAATGACTGGGAGCTGAAGCTAATTGAATCCGGACTGAAAATGAGGTACATGTTCTTAACACTAAGAGTGATAAACTACCACAGTATAGGGTGGATATTGCTTTCCCTGATGTCTGCAGAAGATGATTGTTTACCTAATGGAAGATACACATCAGCTGAAAAGGTGCCTAGTTGAAATATAGGAGTGCCTGAAAAAAAACTGTCAGACTAGATAACCTGGTGGTGTGTTCTAGCCTTGAACATTATGGAGGTATATCCTCAGAGATACCCATGATAAGTTAAAATAGAATGCAGCGGGGAGAATACAGGAATGCAGCCGGAGACAACTGTCTTGCAGGTTCATTGGAAAAACAGAATGCCTTTCTGCATTATTTTTATAAGCCTTTGTAAACTGAACATGACTGGTAGTCATCCTTTAAGTATTCAGTCTTCCATAGAAAATGTGAAAGCCTGCTTTTCTAATTGGTATTTCCAGAAATCATCAAGAGTCAGATATGGCTGTTTAGTAAAAATCAAATTGTATCTCCTCAAACAACAGCAGAAGAGTAAAACTGGGGTCACAGTGAGGGACAAGCCAAAAAATCCAGCAGGGATGCAAACACAGCAGAAAAGCAATTCCCATGATCACCACGTGACTGGCTGTTAAGGGAGTCTGCTCCTGAAACAAGACAAAAGGCAGCTCAAATATGTCCTACACTGAAATTTTCAAAGCACTCAGTGGACTTTGAATTTATGCTCCATCAACAGCAGTGATCAACAACAAGATTTCAAAGATATTTAGATACCTAAAGATGTAGCACAGCACCTGGTGGGATTTACAAGCATGTCAGAGTAGGCCAGGCACATAATTCTCAGAAAAATTATTTTCTGAGAGAACTGAGCCTCAGTTCTGAGAACCTCTATGACTTTTGAAAAAAGTACACAGGTTGCAAGACTACTGTGGTGTTTCTGAAAATATTGTCCCTTATTGCCTGTTGAAAGAGTTCTTCAGATGGGAAGGGTAACATTATTTACACCAAGACCAAACCAAACACTTACACCCTTCCAGGACATGGTTAGCGTTCAGTGTTCAAGAGCTAGAAATGACATGAAATAAGAAGAGTTAAAGGGTTAGAAACAAGTTTTTCCTGCCTTCCCCTTGTCTCTCCGTCACCTCACAACCAGCTCAACATAAGACTGACTCTCCATTGCGATTGATGTGGCAACTCTGAGGTGGAAGACTGACCTTCTCTTTCCTTTAGTACACATTGGCTTTAGAGGAAACTCTTGTCTCCGTTCCCACCTTTGCCCACCATCATATGTTGTGCAAAGAAAGCTCTACAAGAGAAGAAAGTGAATATTCACTGGCTGAGGTGCCTGCTCTGTCCATGAAATGTTAGGAGCAGATGAATAAGCTTTAAGCACCTTTCAGTGACCCCTTTGCTACCTATTGTGAGTTGAGCACTTTCAAGGCTATGCTGAATATTGCTCAGCCCAGACCTCTTTCTTTGTGTTTGTTCTTTTCCATCTTTGATTGCACAAAGCAGGGAGTAATGTAAGAAAGGCAAATGGGGAATGATGGCGGTAAGATCTGGTTGGCAAAGAATTAGAAATGTCAACCCTTTAATAAATACAGAGAAAAGGGGGGAGGCTTGGGTTTGTACTACAAACTCACTTTTTGATGAGTTGGCAAGAGAATCTTCCTTGAGCAAAGCATAGGAGTCATTTTAGTGTTTGGCAGGCAATCTCTTCTGACAGTGCATTGTCAGTCTTGTAAAGAACTTTTTGGGGAAATGTGATACTAGAAATAATCAAGCTTGAAGGTGATACATATTCAATCTAAGTCCACAAAGGTAACCAAATAATCAGTTTGCCTTTGGACTTTCAGATACGTAGAATGAAGTACCTGTGCTGTGCAAGCAGCTGGGTGGCATAGCTTTAATTAAAGAATCTAATTTATTGCATCAACCCTGTTTATGTTGGTCTGGGGATTAATGCAATGTTTATTTTTCCAGTCACATCCAGAAATAACAGGATTAGAGTATGCCTATCCCTCAAACAACACAAAGTTAATCTTTTTAATGAAGAAAAACAGTTCTGTGCCTTCAAAATAAGATGTACATCTGAGTCAGCAGGTCTGATATTTAGGATAATTATTCTATGCAAAACACCCATGCACAGACACATCAGCCAGACCGCAATGACATACCTACACAGTGCTATCTATTTCCTGCTGTCACTCAATGGGCAAGTCAAAGGCTTGACCCACAGCTAAATAAAGTCATTAGGAATCTTCAGAGTTTGGGATTAGGCTGATTCTCTTTCTTTTCTTTTGCTTTACACTTAAAAAGAAAAAGTAAATTTTCCCTTGACCTTGAAATGAGGTTTTAAAAGCTTTTAATGAACACATATTTGATAAAGACTTTCATGTCACTTATTTGAAAGTATTCTTCAGTCTCTTGGATGCCTTTCCCCCAGGAAGGTTCATAGACCAGAGGTATTCCTGACTTACAATAGGGTATCCTTTACACTTCACTCTTAGTTACAATTGTTTAACCTTTCACTAAATGTTCCCAATGGCCATGCTTATTCTCTTGATCTGTTTTTCAAGAAGCAGAGCCAACTTTGTGGTTTTGCTATACGTAACTCTGAGAGACTAAGTCAGATGAAGTATTATTGAATGTTAGGATAATAAAATGGGAAGATCTTCTTCAGCGGAAGAGCCATACATAGCTGTGGTTATAATTGCATTGATTTTTAGCTTGATTGCAGTAGGTTCTGCATGAGGTTGCTTTCTCATAGATTTTGCTTCACTTACGGGAGTGTAATTAGAGTAGTGTGTCACCTATAAAGATGAATGGATGGACATTGCATTATTCAAAATCTCCCTTTTCTCAGAGTGAGAATGCTGACTGAATCTGTGATCAGAAGTACAAAAAATATCTTCATCCTAGTGATAATGTCTACAGATGCCATCTGTACATCCATCTATCCAACAGAAAGAAAGAAACTGAAATGTGTTGAGAAGTACAGAAAGAGATATTGCAAGGATTCATAGCAGACATACACTTAACAAAGCCTATTCTGACTGTAAGAAGAAATCCTCTTGTGAATCATTCAAAAGGTATTGGTGCTGAGCTTTCTCAAGAAAAACATAGAGAGTACATCCCCCATGCTGTTTCAAGAAAAGGTAAAATATGCTGAAGAAAATTTTCAGCTGTTACAATATTTACACTAATTCAAATGACAGTTTATTCCAGGAAAAGATCTGATTCTTAAATTTTAGGAATTAAGATTATTACCTGAATTTGCTACGCACAAAAAAACCCCATTACTTTTCCCCTAAATGACTGCAGCTTGTGCAATTAACTGCACTTACAGCTTCCTGTGTGTGGATGACTGTGATCTCGCATCATGCTCCAGAGTTTTGCTTTTTTAAACCACTCCTGATGAGTACAGAAGGCAGTGGAACATGTTTCCACCTGCTCTACAGTGGGGGAGACTGAATCCATTTCAGCAATTACAAAGGAGAAAGGAGAAATCACTAATTAGTGGAACCATGAATCACTGGTACAGTTGAAATTGGCCATTCCCAAAGTGCAGGCTGTTCCTTACTACCACTGTAGCTGAATCACTTGTTTGCTCATGTCCTTCTCTACTTGCTTTATTTTTTATTCTATTGAGTGAACTTTTTTAATGATCTTGGGAAATCTGAGGTAACATTTAGTATTTCAGCCATACGCATTACCCCACAACTTTCTGGAAAGCTTTAGGCTTTAGGCTACTACCTACCTGTGATGCTGTGCTGCTCAGGGCTAGCGGACACTCGGTGGCTGCGCAGAATATAGAGCTCCTTTGTAAATGGTGATGGGCATAATCCTGTGAGGAGACAGTGCTGGTGATCAGAAGGGACTTGGAGACACCAAAGAAACTAAGAAATGATCAAAAAGCTTGCTACTGTGAGTGGGGAGGAAACAGAGACAATGGTAAGGAGTGAGGGCACCCTTCACAAAGAGTGGAAGGAAGGGCTTGAATATTTTTCCTGCTTCAATGGAAAATGATCTGTCAAAATTTTAGAGTGCTATCAGTGATTTTCTACTGTAATCAACAGAAGCATGTTAGTTAGCTAGCTAGTTTTTTCATAGTCCTAAATTCCTCAAACCTCTTTACATCCCACGTTGGTTATCAGTACCTTTGGAGAATTGTTCCTTATAGTCCAGTCTCGTGTCGCCTGAGGAAACTTGATTTTAACTTACAGAAGCTCCACTTCCTCCCATTTTCACCTAGCAATAGTAACAGCATCTGCAGTTTCCCCTCACTTCATGTCCTACAGCCTGGAGAGATTTAAACGTAAAACCTGTAATGTAGGATTCAAGACTTAACTGGCCTCAGACAATAATTTTCCCTGTTATTCCCAAGTTATTCTCAAAGGAAGCTAGCTAAACTCTGGTCTGGGAGTTTACTGCTGTCACCAAATGGGTCAAGGAACAGCTCTGAAGCAGCAGTGGCACAGTACCTTGCCTTTCCTTGTGTACATCTTCACCCTCACGGGTGCAGTGAGATGCCTTTCTTATGCTCACCAAGAAATGATATTTTGGAAAGCCAAGAGGAGTTTTTGTCAGCAGTTGTCACAGAGCATATGGCAATATCATTCTCAGTGATTAAGTCAGGGAACAAAATCAAATGTTGGTCCAAACACAGAATTTTCCATGTGGGAGAAATGTTGGTATTTTTGAACAGCTCTTCTGTGCCAATGTCAAATTTTAGGAGTTTGGGAAAGTATGTTAAAAAGTGAATCTTACATTAGTATGAGCAGTTTTGATAGACCCTTCCTAGAGTTTAAGCCCACTGAAAAGAAACGATATTGTTTTAATTCCCTGTAATATGAAATTTTAAAAATCTTAATTGTAAAATGGAGACATTACAATAGAAAGCGTAGGCACTGTGATAAAATGCCCCTATACATGGGCATCTGCTGTTTCAGAAGTGACTGAAAGCAAAATAAAAAATACTCCCAAAAGCTTTGAGATGTGGTAAGATGACAATTGCTTCATTAATGCCATACAATTAGTGTAAAATTACCAAAAATAGCATAAATTAAAAAGCAACTGAGTAACAAATTCTTAAAGACAGTTCGGAATTGAACACTTCTCAGAACATTGGAATATTAGTTGAAATGAATACTATTTTGTGGAAATAAGTTTTAAGAACACCGAGTAAATGAAAAAAGAAACACTATACCACAATATATTTCAATAGGAGGTTTGAAAATGCTTGTTTAATTACTATATGTTCAATAGCAGTTCATTTTTCATAATGCTCAGCTATCTGGGGTGTCTTGCTTTTTTACCACTGTAAATCACATTAACTGCAAATCTTGCTACTTAATAAATTGGTTTTAAATTCTGGTACATCTGCCAGTTTGGGAGCAGACTGTACTGAGACTGGTCTCTAGGCGACTTTAATTATGTTTTTCATTCACATGATGGAAACTCTCAGGCATCAGATGCCACCTGCTATCGTTTTTATTTCCACTCTTGTGAACTCTTGCTCAGGGCAGCAAAGGGAACATTAACTGTCGTACTTGTAAGGTGCATTGTTTTAAAAGCTCTGCTGTTGTATTACATTTGCAAAGCCAGAACCAAGCTCCGAAAGCATGCTCTCAAATTGTGCCTTGGTCAGTGATAACAGCAAGCAGCTTTTTTTTTCTTCTGGAGAACCAGCACAGTTTTGACTTTACAACATGGAAAATATCATTTCAGTTTTCATCACAGTTCTCTCTCATTCTTGAAGTTTCTGTTCATTTTTCTGCCCTCTTCTCTTTTTCTTCTGCTACTTTTAATTACAATATTATTTGAATACCTAAGTCAAAATATATGGTAAGAGCCAAGCAATGATGCAAGATTTCTGTAAGTCATCTTAGAAACATTCTTCTTTGAGTCAGTTGGTAGACCTCTGGTCACGTTGTGTGAGGCATCTTCATCACACAACTTATTTTTTGTGGGTCTATGTAGATCATTAGCAAATCAGTGGGGTTTGATTAAGTCCATTCTAGTATGTGATCATCAGCTAAAAGATAGAGAAGGCAGATGGTCAGTGCTAGCTGAGGTTTAGGATGAGAATTCCTCCTTTAGTAACTGCTTAACATTTTAAATTTCTCTTTAGTTTTTGATTCAGTGAATCATGTCTTTCAGAGGCATCTAGTAATTCTGTAGGGTCTTGGTGCTTAGTGTAGATCAGCCAGTATGGAGGAATCCTTGCATTCTTAGGATTCTTAGCCTTAGCTATTGGGTTACACAATGTTTGATTTGGATATTAGCTACTGTTCAGCTCGGATACTGTGGTAGCCAACTAATGCTGAAATTAGTTTCTGTTTGTAAGTTTGATATTATTGTCACGTTCTTTGGTAAGCTTCCAAAGAGAAAGGTTGTTTCAGATAAAACATATAAAATACTGCTTCCAATAGTAAAAGTGGGTTTTGGCAGCTATTTTAAACCAGGCATCATTAACAGAGCTAACGATATATTGTCTCTGAAATATTCATTTATCTAAACAACAATTTTAATTTAAGATTTTTTTATACACCGATGTATATTTGAGTGGCAGATTTCTAGGAAGAAAAAGCACAGAGAAACCTTTCAAGAAAGTACAATTTGAGACCTATTTATTTCCCAGAACTTCTTTTTTTTGTATAAAAATTATAGGTTGTATGGAGCTGCTAAAGATCTGCTGTTCTCAAATGTACAATGTACACTGTATTATAAATCCATTGCTGAAACAAGTGTAAAAGTTTTGTGAACCCCAGAATTCTAGGTCTAGAACTCACCTCAGAGCAATGTTTGAAATATTCCATTTTGGAAGTTTGTTTAAACTCAAACAACCACACTCTCTACTAGAGCGCTGGGGCATCCTTGTCTAATGGCTTATTACCAACCTCCTAGGGACTCGCTGGCATGAAAGGCACTATATAAGCTTAGAGGGATTTTTTTTCCTTGCCCCATGTGTAGTTTAGATGTCATTTGCAGTTACTGTGTACTGCTAGTTTACTTCAAAAGAATGCTGATCGAGGCCTGAGGAAAAGATCGAGCTATGTGCTAAAAGGAGGCGAAAGAATAAAGCACCGCTTTGCTGTTTCACTAAGATACATCTGTGCTGGCTGCCAGATGCGCATTTCTAGTTTGAATTCAAAATTGATCCTTTTAGCCTGTACAGATAAGAACAAAGTCAGATCATGTTTGTTTAAATATTTAGTGTTTTTTAATAAAGTAATAAAAAAAAGTTTTACTGTACTTTAATCTTTTTCAAGAGTGAGTAAAAGAAAAACCTGTTCATTCACCTGGGACGATGGGAGCCTGTACAAAAAGCAATGCTTGCTTTTTGAGAGTACAGTCCAGAATACAATTGTCTACATATCTCCTTAGAATAGCTGTAAAAAGAAAAGGGTGCTTCACAGTCCTCCACAGCTGACGAATGATTTTGTTAGCTATGGTGCTTAGCCTGTTGAAGCCTGTTGCAGGTGCTTTCAAAAAAGCCCATGGCTTCTACACTTCTACCTTTAAGAAGACCTGAATATCAAATGTGTCCTCAGCAACTTCTGAAAAATAGACTGCTTCAGTTTGGGGAACAAATTACCAGAATCATCATATTTCGAAGTTTTATCTCCTATAGTAAGTCTGCTAAAGTTTTTTTAATTGCTTTATGTTGTTCTAAAAGTGGGGTTTTTCTTGAAAATAAAATGCATTCCCTGGATATCAACTAATTCCGTCACCAATAGCAAGGACAGTCACAGTGCTTTTGACCATGCTGCCGGTCAAGGCTGCTAGAGTACCCAGGCTGATGTTCATGTGTTATATGGGTCCTAATGAAGTAACATGGCTTCCAGGAAGTGTGGGTGTCATTCTCATGCCATCCACTTGCCTTTTCTGTCACCAGACTTCAGATGTAAAGTTTTAAAGAGAAAATAGCCTAAAGGTCTGGAGATGACACTTCCTAGGCTGATGTTTTTAGGATAATGTTCATATGTTGCCTAGCACAGGCGTTTGAAAAAATTTAATTTCTTCTGAAAATTCCTCTTCTTAACTAACCTGAAAAAACAGACCCACTGAGAGGCCAGAGAGCTTGTTGTTATTTTTAAGAAAAAAACATCATGGATATAAAAACCTGTTGTACTGTAAGTTGTGTTCGCCAACCACACTCCCATAGTATAAAAGTTAAACCCTAGAACTGAACAAAACAAAAAATGAATGAGGGAAAATGCTCAATGACTTTAATTACATTAATAGTAATTGTTCAATTCATTTTTGGTATTATAATCCTTTGAGTTGTTTAGTTATGTGCTATTTGTGCCTTACAGCAGGTAACTACATTTAAGGACTTCAGAAATCCTGATCAATTTTCCCACCTTCTGTAAGATCTACCGATTGTTCGATTCTTTGTACTTGGGTCATTTATTTCATTCAAGTGAGGTCATTTATTTCATTCAAGTGCGAGGTGCCTAGATGTAAATACTATATACCTTCCAAGGATCCTCCATGGTTCAAGATCCTAAAAAACCTCCTCTGGACAATTTTCTGTAAATCATTCCAGCCTAGTTGCATAAGTATGGCTTTAGAAATCAAACTTTAGGCACCTTGGCTTGAAAAGAATAGCCTAAGAGTACAAATATTTACATTTTCATATCATCGTGTGTTATTGGAATCAGCTATGGGTAATTCTTCTGCTCTAAAAAACCAAGCCAAAACAAAACTACACCAAACCCCTCAAATTATAAGATTTTCTTACTGGAAAAATTGTCCAGATATTTACTCAGACTTTACTACATGTTATGTGTTTCAGATTATGGAAAAACACTTTGGTTCTTTTAACATAAATTATGGCTTTAAAATATACTAAAGTATGTTGTCCTAATAAATGGTGACTTCTATTAAAAAAGGAAAGAAATAACTTGAGGGCTTTATTTAGATCCAGTCTGTTATTGTAAATGATGCTGCCAATTTATTTATTTTTTTATAACCTCCAGCAACAGAAGATTATTGTGATAAATGATTCATTTCCCTGCAATATACACTCTTTAAAATTTCCATATCTGGCAACTAATAGGCACTTCTTGAAGGCTTCAATAGGTGCCTTAGCCAGATAACGTGGCTGAAAGCTGCCTCATGATTAATTTCATCTAAATGTGGTAATTATCATACTTTGAAGTAATGCCTGCAAAAAAACATGCTTTCACAGAGAGTTAGTGGAAGCAGAGGATTAACCTAGAAACATTTCTGTTCAGAGCAGCATGTCACCCAAATAGAAATGTATTTTCCCCTGAATTTTTCAAGACTTGTTATTAGACTACTTGGCAGTCATTTGCATTACCTTATCTCATATCAACTTTTTTACAGCAATTTAGAGAGCAACAGAAACTCAAGTAACTTTGTATTATTATCAGTAATGGGATAGTCTTGGTTTTGCAAGCTACTTATTTTGGCAGCTTCTGCCCTGAAGTATTTCTTGCATTAGTGTTTAAGTGCACAATTAGTTTATCATTCATATATGTTGTGGACATAAGCGTTATCCTGCCAATATTCTAGACACACTATAGATTCTTAGAGAGGATGTTCATTTCCCCATGGGTACGCGGTGGAGTAACTTCCATCACTACTCTGTGCATCTCTCTGATTCCTGTCTCACAGGACCTCCATGAACCATTTATTACTTGCACAGCTGAGACTAGTGAAAAAGGTACATAAGGCCCCAAGTATGGTTATAAAAATGGCTGCTTTTTGTACCCAGATAAAAGCCCTAAGGTAGAATAACACCATAAATTATAATGGAGAGAGAAGCTATCACTGAGTATTTCTGCCCACTTACACCTGTTTAGTAAAGATTCCAAATCTTCTCTCAGCCATCAGAAAAAAGTCCTACAAAAAAGTGGCCTGAAAATGCCACCTTAACTGTGAGACTGAACAGTCTCATCTCTGGTAGGCTGCCTGGCCATGCTGTATTTTGGTATAGCTGAGTTATCGTAACTTTATTTAAATCAACCAGGGGTGGATTTTGCCTATGCTTATGTGTAGGACTGACTGAGTTTCTTCAGGTTCATAAGCTATTCCACATTGGCTCAATTTTAGTAAGAGTCATCCATATGCTCTTTTTCACATAAATGAGAGAAATTCATTAGCTTGAACTTTAATTGAACATTGGGAAAAGTTTGGAGAAGCAGGGATCTTTTCTTCAGGCTGGACTGGAGGGATGGCTCGGATTCACTCTCTCCTCTCTTTAGCTGTAAATCTTCCATTTGTTTTGGCATGTGGGAAATATGTGGCAGCTGGAGTTTTGGCAAGGTGTTACTTGGAGCCTTGCAAACTAGGCCTCAGTGGTATGATTGTCAACAATTGTAGGAAGACAATGCCTTTCATTACATGGCTCTATTCTTAGGCTCTTAGCACATCTTCTCGTGCACTTCTGCAACCCAGCAATGTGCACATGGTGAGCTACCATGGCTCAGCTAGTACATGTAAGCCATGTTAACTCAATCACATGTCAAATTTCACATATTACAATATTGAAATTTAACAAAAATGTTCACGTTCACACAGATTTTGTTGCATTTACACTTCAGGTTAAATTAATGCAACTCTGCCATGGATCAGAAGCCACTGCATCATTCAAATGAACTTTCCAGCAAATAAGTGTTTCACCACTAAAGCACACACTACAGTTTTCTATCTACCTATGTCCTTCCTAACTATGTTTTTACGCATATGTGGTTTTTTTTATCTTACAGAGAAAAAAGAAGCTGCTGTGTCCAAAGAACTCAAAAGTAAGAAACTACTGTACCATAGGTTATGATCTCTTTTATATGTCATGTAGTTTCAAATGGCATGTTTCAATAATCCAAAGTAATAGTTATTGAATTGTTGAAAATACAAAGAAAGTAGCTACACCATTTGTAATTGAAAAATAGTATGTTTAGACTTCATCTGCCTCCTACATTCTAAATCCATTCTTACCCTACTTCTAATTCCACACTTCTCTTGGTGACTGACAGTTTTGCCTTCCCCTCTTTTCTATCACAGTTTTCAAAACCAAAGGCTTCATGGGGAAGGAAATGTCAAATGAGGTCTCAGCTGAACATGTTCTCAGTGGCAGCAAGTTTGGTAAATGAACTGAGAAGACTGAGCGTCCAACATGCTGAGGACCATCAAGTTTATCTTCACAAAAGGGAATCAAGGGCCTTGTCTATCTAGCTACCTCAGATTCAGACAGAGAGACTTCAGAGGCTGAAGAGAGGCAGGGGCGGGGCTCTTCTGCATAAATAACCAAAAAATGCTCTGAGAACATGGTATCATTAACAAGGGAACTCTTACACCTTTGTTTTCTACAAATTTGCAAGCATCAGTACCTCAACACAATAAGGATAGCACGACAGTTTCACTGGTCAGACTTCATCTGCTCAGATCCCTGTTCTGAAAGTACAGTATGTAAGAAAAATTAGGAAAGCTCCAGAGTTTTGAAATCTCATTCAAATTCATAATTAAAGAATGCACTGACTCCTGTCTCCATATGTGATCTTTCCTGTATGGCAGAAGAATCCCCTGCCATCCTCAGTTTTGCATGAATTTATTAAAACACCACTTTTGGCAATCAAGAAAAGCTTATACATTGGTTTCCTACCCAAATTCTGCAGAAACATTGAACAAAAGGTTCAATGGACTTAGTCTGCAAGTAATGTCCTGTTAGCGAACTAACTGCCTGTTTGCAAGCAGGTCTTAAAGGATCTATTGATCTGGGACATGATCCCTCTCATGGGAGAACTCCCCAGCAGCTGTCACAGCAAAACTTCCCAGCTCCATCACAAGAGTGAAATTTTTAGGGTGAAATTTTCAGCAGAGTCATTAGCACTGAAATAATTTGTGAATTACAAACTAAAAAGAGCATGCTTCCAAAAAAATAAGTTTAAAACATTTGACACTTTTGTTTCAATGCTGCTTAAAAGATAAATAAATAAATAAATTTCAGAAGTTTTTACTCAAAACTTTTTTCCTCAATTAAAATTATTGTAGTTGCTCAGAAATGAAATATTTCAAATGAAAATAAAAATCTTGGTAGAACAAAAAGAATCCTAACTTAATTTGTTTTCACAGATGTTACCAAAAAAAGAATAAAAAAGAGAAAGTCTTGCTGGCATGTAAGCTCTAACTGAGAGCTCAGAAGGGAATAAATGCAGGAGTTACAGAGTTTTGTATTAAGTCCATCTTGTCACTTGTAGACTGTGTTGTAGCTCCTGCTTCTTTGCCAGGAACAGGCACTCAGGAAAGTAATACTAAGGAATCTCTTCAAGATCTTCTATATATTTCCCTGAAGGAGGGGTGAGCACCTCAAGTAATTACAGTGTTGTGATAATAACTAAGTTAGGATATAATTATCTGCTGCAGACTTTTAAATGGATGGAAACAAAACAATCCCACACATGCAAACTATATTTTGTTTTCATTCTGTTTCACATCTGATGCATCTTTTATGAACTTCTGAAAAGACTGGAGGGGAAGAACTCAAAATTACATTCCTGATTTAGCCATATTCTTTTTCTTTGTAATAACACAATGACAGATGTGAAGGATTAACTAACATTTTTTTGGCATTCTGTAATTCAGATTGTGATTAAAATGATTAATTATTTCCTCTCACAATATGGGAATGTGAATTTTAAGTTAGAGGATCTTCTAGTTGATATAAAAAAATCCATTATGAAAGTCAGTGGAGTTTAGCTTATGGATATTTGTTAAATTATTGTAGTTCAAGTACAGTCTGTTTTAGTAGATTCTGAGGATAAAAATGATTAACTGAACACTGGTAAAGAGTAAATACATCCAGTAAGCTAGTTGGGTTCTTCTGTCCAAGGTTGAGATTCTCCAAGTCTGCTTGGAGACACATATACATTTCTGTCATTTGGACCTTCATTCTGCAAGGAAATGTCCTACCTCAGCAAAGAGAGGATAGTGCAAATGTTTCATGGAAAGACCAAGAACAGAAGAACTACAGTTAAGCAGCCTGAGAGGGCCCGATTCTCTGCTAGGAGAACCCAGCAGTTGATCTTTCAAATGCAGGATCAAGCATGAAGTTGTTCTAATGCTCCTCCATTCCTCAGGATGGAGAGAGAGTCCTGGTGTAGCCGTGCCTGTGAATGTACTTTGCAGAAGTAGCCCACTTTCGCTTTTTCTCATCAGGGAGGTTCATATTAGGGGAAAGGATGCCACCCTGAATAACTGTGGGATCCCAAGAGGCACCACTGATGAATTCACAGATACTCACCAGCTGCTGTAGGCTGGCTCAGGACCTTCAGCTCTCATAGCTGCAAGATCTAATGCAGAGGCTCCCAGCCCATAGCTGCTGCCTGAGCGGTGAGCCCGTGCCTGAACCCCTAGATACCTGCTTTGCTCTGCTTTGCCAATAGATATTGGATTATTAGACACAAAAAAAAGCTAGAAGTAGTGGTTCAGTGCCTAACAGCAAGAGTTTACTAGCCCTTCAGCTGGCTATTTTGTTGATGCCTTTGAGTTTATTGAAGGCAACTCAGCTCTTTTCTCTTTGGATAATCTTTGTCTAACTGTTCAGTGAAAAAATTGCCACAGGCTGTACCTCATTGGAAGCCTTTCCTTAGATTTCTGTTTATTTTTAAGATAAAACACTTTGTAGTAATTGATTTAATTTTTTCTCTTTTTTTTTAAGAGCCAGCAAAAGCTCCTGCAGCCAACCCAGCTAACAAAAAAACAGCAGCGCCAGGTAAAGGAATAAAATGTTCACATTCAGTGTATTTCTTGTATTCTTGAACCAGTTCGTTGCATCATAGCACCATCTGCTGGATTATATAAAAGTCGGTGGTTTGCGGGTTTTTTTTGTCCGTTTGTTCTAAATTATTGTGATAATTTATATGTGCAATCTTTGTTAAGAAAAAAAGCATTTTGCATTGATCTCTAACATTATGGTTGCTTCTTGTCCTCTCATGGCAGGTATGAGGTGGCATAGTGGGCCATTCTGCAGGGTTTGAGACCAAAAAATGAATGTGAATCTAAACACTGATTTAAAAAGCAATATTTACAGAAATGAGTTTCCATGTGAAGCTGTATTCGAGCACTTCAAGAAGGGGATCTGATTTTTCAAAGTGCTAGTCTCACAGTATGTTCTACAAAGATGAAGCTCTTTCTTAGATAAGCATAAATATGCACCGAAAAGACAACTAAACCTTTTTAAAGCAAAATAATGGCACAAATTAATATTTGAATTCAGATTGTATTGTAAAAATCCACCACTTTTTATTGATTTCTGATCTCTTCTGCTTCACAGCCATCTTCAAAAACTCCACGTCACATTTCTGCTTAATTTAATAACCCCCAATATAATGAATAAGAATCTAAATATTCAAGATATTTGTAATTTTACTACATTTTAAACTAACCAACAAAAAGCCCCTGGGAATTTGTATGTGAAAATGTGATCAAAATAAAACTGTAATATTATTCTACTCTAAAATGGGGCGGACAATGTTGTGCCCGGCTCTGTGCTGCTGAGCTGTGCCTGGTGCTGGCATCACAGAAGTGGCCAGCGCACTCCCTCTTCAGCTGATCCCACTGTATGTTGCTATGTAGATCTGTGTGGATCTGGGATCTTTTATTTTTCCTTTTTTTTTTCTTTAAGATTGTTCTCTAGCTGTCTTTCTCTATTTAGACCTTTTCAGTGGTCTACCTCAGAGATCTCCTGCACTGAATAAGGGAATAATAACTTGGGTCAGCAGGGGAGACTAGGAGCTGGTCAAGGATCAGTGCAAGCCAGGAACATCTTCAGTTGCCTCTACCACAAAAGGACTTGCAGACTGGAATTGCAGTTGATATAGGCTATCGTAGGGCATATTGTACAGTTGTACCATGTACTGTGTGAATCTGGCCTAAGAAGCGCCATTTCCCCAGGCGTGCTCCCAGTCCCTGCCTGCTGGGTTTGGTTGACGCCATCTTCAAGTTGTTCTGACACAACTGGGAGAACAGCATAAACCACACCATTGCCATGGCTGAGAGCTAAAAACTCTCCTGGAAATGTGTGTGTGTGTGTGTGTCAGGGTGTTCAGTCTGGATCGTTTCAGTAAGTCTAGCTCCACAAACATTTATATGCATGTAACTGATAATTTCTTAAAGCAGCTTTGTTGCCAAAGTGTGTTGTATAGCTAGACCCTTAGATGTCTCGACAGTACACTGCAGAAATCGTTATGTTAGTACCATATGCTTATAATTAATTCATTCCACCTGCTTGCATCCAATATTTGTGTTCATTTTAGAAAAATATTCCAATGAGTCTGCTTGCTGGCAAGAATGGTGATGACAGTAATCTGCTTAAGATAAAGAAAAGGGGAAAAACTAGCATGGCTTATGATGGAAAAAAAATTAGTTTGTCTGTTCTGACACATTTCTAAATATCTAGTTTGCCTTAAAAGTGATAAAGAGCAGTAGGCTTTGACTTCTACATTTTTATTTCCCCTCCCCAAATGGTACTTTTCTCTGAAAATTAGTTTATCCCCAGAATAACTCACCGTAGCAGAATATCAAATATGCTTGTTTGGCAACATCATAACTAGACTGCTGCCTATTAGTACAGTAAATTAAATACATTATCCAATTTCATATTTCATTTTCTTCAACGTATCTTATTACATTGCAACCTGTACCCCAGAATGCCTAAAGCTGAAGGTTTAGTCCTGTCAACAGACTGACCAGACTGGGAGCACAGCTGGTCATCTTCCAGTGCTTCTACATCACATATGTTCCTGGTCTTAATGTCACTGGTGAAGAAAACCCTGCCTAATACACTGTGCACTATTTTTATCTCCATATATTTATATGGAGAAAGCAAAAAAATCAAATGTGGAATTTGGAAGTCTATGAGAGCTTCTGCATCTGGAAACTGATGGCTGCTCTAGGAAACCAGCCTCAAACAATATCTGTTACTTGATTTTCAAAGTGGATATTTTCAAATGTACTGTTTTCTCTAACTGGAGAAAATTACCTCTCGCACTCATCTGAAGATGGGCTGGAGAGCATAGTATTTGGCTTTAAAGCAGAACAGTTTCATACATATATGCAAGTAATCCTATTCTGAAGGGAGAAAAAAAAGTTGAAGATATTTCATTACACTAGTCTACTTCAGTTACACCGTCTCACGATGTCCCCATCTCAAACCCTGCCGTCACTTCCTCTTCTTTCACCACAGTGCATCACCTCCCCAGCTGTGCCAGCAGGACAGGTCCGAGAGTGACCGAGCCTTACAAAATATCTGTCTATCGTTTTTCCCTGAGGAGGGGTGCAGGGAAACCTCCTCCCTCGCCCCCATCTCCTCCGAGCCTCACCTGGGAAGATCTCCCACACCGTGCCATGTATCGCACCCTGCAGCTATTGCCAACTCTGCTGGGTGAGTGGTCCAGGTGTCAGCGGTGAGGCACGGGCACATCACAGCTCAGCTTGGAAAGTGTGCTGGGTCTGGTTTGGCAGGGTGAGGACAGCAAGCGCATGGTGGTGCGGGGCAAGGAAGGGAGCCCATAAGACAGGCTCAAACCACGCAGGGAGCACTTTCAACAAAATTAGCAGAACGGTGACTGGGTTCCCGAGCAGGCAGCAAGGATCCTCGGTGCCACTGAGCCCCACACGCTCCCATGGCTAGGGTCAGGTACGCGAACAGCTCGTCCGTGAGTCCTTCTCATGGGATAACCTCACATTATAGGCAACACTCCTGCACCTTCTTTAAGCAGCAGCGATAGTGCTTTCCCCTGATGATTTGCCTGATTTAAAAATCAGATCTAACGCTTTTCAACACTGTAAAAATTAAATCCTAATTGCAGCTCAGAATTTCCCTGGAATGGTCTTGCAAATTTTAATTTAATTTTACAGTATGTTTAACAGATTTTGTACTGTCACTTAACTGCCTAATTGTTGATTTTTAATGCCTATTTTTTCCCATCTTCTTCTCCACAGACATGAAAAAAAAAATCTTATTCATTGTTCCCTTTGGGTTCATAACAGAAACTCTTTTTCAGCACCATTTACCCCTTGAAAATCAGTGAAATTTAGTTTGGACCCAGCAAGAATAAAATAAGTAAGACAGACAAATAGCCAGTTTTAAGTGTTCAGATGTCAGCTGCGTCCAATCTCTCAAACTGACTCTGTCAGTTGTGTTAGAATTATTATTATTATGCCTCTGATTTTTCCACTGTTGGTAAGAAGCAGAAAGAAAAAAAAAAGACATTATATAGGAAATTATATAGGAAATGGTTCATGAGGTAGGTACAGAATATTAGAACACAGGCTATACTGAAAAAACTGGTCAGAGGATCGGTTGAAGAGGTTCAGATCACTCTGCCTAATGCAGGAAGAACTACTGGTTCTACTGGTACTGGGCAGCATTTACTTAACAGACAAATTATTTTAATTCTTGGTTCAAGGTGAACAACAGCAACTCAAATGGCAGCAGGGAAGAATCATTGTACTTGCCATATGGTAAAACCAGTGCTATTCTACTTAAAAAGGAAGAAATAACACAAAGTTTTTGGGATAGCAGGTACACTTTGAAATGGAGGAAAGGTTGACTAAGGAGCTGGGCTCGTTGGTTGCCTTTTAATGATCACACATAGGACATAAGTACATAGAGAGAATGCTAAAACCCTGTAAATATTATGAAAGATTAATGAAATTCGGCATCTCTATTGAATAATTTACCAACACAGTGGAACAGGCAAAACTATCATGTATTCTTTTTCAGGTTTCTCACAGTCAGATAGCTCTCTCGAGTCACACGTCAGAGATGTATTTTACTCTCAACACCACATCCCCCCGTTATCTATCCATCTTCCGATTCTCTACTTGTATAGATATATCACCCAAGAGAAGAGACATCAAAATCCAGTGTAAATTGCATGTTACACACCCCCATGCAAGTATTTTTGGAAAGACAAAAAGGAGAGAAACAGTGTTTCTTCCTCTTTCTCTCTCACCGTATGTGGACATGGCCCTAAGCAGAGATTGCTATCCTGCAATCTCTTCAGGATCTTATGTCTCAGTGCCTCTGTGTGCCCTGAAATTTGTCTTTATAAGCAACCACTGCCCCTGCTTAGCAGCTCTGTATGTATTTCTGAGGTACAGGTGTCACCAAGAAGATTCTTCTGGTAGGTGGAATAGTCTGTTCAGTTTTCTAACAGCTGTTCTCAGGGTTTATTTTCTGGGTTTACAATTTAACTCTTCAGGAACAAAAGATAGAGATAACTTATTTCATGCATATAGATGGGCTTTGCAGTTTATTTCTTCAGTCAGGTAACAAGTGAATATGCAATGGTAAACAAAATAATGAAACCCTACTTGTATTAATCCTGCTGCTCAGGGTCATTTGGCTTAGGTTCGGGATAATTCTGTAGACCTCTTGAATCACAGAGGCTTTCCTTCTGGTCCAGGTTAGTATAATTCTTCCTTTCTCCCACCTTAACTCTTTGTGTAGTTAAACACCACATTTTCCCTGACTTACTCAATTTTCTTCTGTTTTTAAAGAGAGAGTTGCAGGCTTGACTGTCTTTGCAGAGCAGGTGGATATTATCTGATCTCAGTCCCCAGTAACCTGCAGAAGGATAGGAGAAACTGGGTCTTGGTCTTTACCTGTTTGTCCCAGAGAACTTCCACCCGCGTTAGTGAAGCCTTGCAGCTGACTCTGCTCCTGATTTGCCAGGAATTCATTATACCCTCACTAGCTAAAACCTTCCTGCTATGGCAGTCCATCACTCAGCCATTTCTTAATATCTGTGGGAATCTATTATGTGAATGGAGACAAATTCCACAAGGCTGAATGGGAAACGAAACACGAATTCTTGACTTGTCATAATATATGCCCTCAAAGAGAAGAATTTTGCAATGTTAGAAGATTCTACTTTACAACCTCAAATTCTGTACATACAGGATTTATTTAAATGGAGCATGAAATAGCTTATTTCACACTAAGCTTTTGAATCTGAAATACACTTTTTATTCACCAATTTTTAAAATACTTTTGAGTAAATGGTGTAGAATTCAGGATATTTTTTGCGACTTTTACTAGAATGTTGAAATGCCTGGTCTCATAGTTGGCATACTACTGTTACATTTATACATTCCTTACAGTATCCTCTGTTTCAGATCATATACAGTTAAAATAATTTCCTGTACTTTCACACCATAGTGAACCGTGAAGACGCTTGTACTAAAAATACAGCCTCATTTCTTTTGTTACTACTAGATATTTTTAAAAGCCACAGTCCATTCTATGCAATGCAGCAAAGTACTGTTGTATTACTAACTCAAAAATGTCATTACTTAAAGAGTAAGGCAGGGGGAGCAAGTTAACTACAAAAAAGAAGTTATTTAATACGCGAAAGTAACAATAATGAGAATAAAAGGGGGGTCAAAATTATATGCTATTTAAATACAAATCAGAGCTAAAAAGATTATTTTAGTGCCCATTCTTTATGGAAAAGGTATTTTAAAGGGTTTTGTTCTGAGGCTGGCAATCTTTCATAGCCCTGAAGTTGTTTCATGATTTAAGCACACTTTTGGCAAGAATTGGGCCAAATTTCAGCAAAGGACTTAACATAGAAAAGCATTTAAGCACATGCTTAAGTTTTGTTGAATCGAGACTATCACATACAATGTGTATATATTACCTTCCCAGGCATTATTCTGTTGGAAGTGGTACCACCTTTGCTTTGCTAGAAAGGGAATAAATGGGCCCCATCTTGATCATTAACACCATTATGAAAATAGCACTTGATTTTCAGGGAAGCAGTAGTGTGGACTAAAGTTTCCTACACCATATATGATTATATTACATCTACAATTCATGATGCTCTTGGATATGGCAGTGCTGTGTTTTAGAGAGAGAGCAAATGGAAACACAATATGCTTCACACTGATGTTTCTTAAAAATGAATTTTCTCACATCATCATATGGGTCTACATCAACTATAGATTTGAAAGTTTCTGTATTAAGAAGTTGCAGGCTAGTATCATAAGTACAAAACAAGTCATTACCAATGCACAGTACCACTTTAGTCTGCACAGTGCCACAAATAATTTGATGAGCGTTTTCCTCTTCTATAACAGCTGCTTGGAGTGCCCAAGTTTGGAACTTTAGATATTTCAGAAATAGTTGTTGCTGGGTTTATTTCATACATCTAGTAGACTCCTCCCAGCATTTTATTGATTGAACTGCACGCTTCTAGCGCTTTCTGTCAATGCCCTCCTTCATGACACTGCCTCTGCAAATATCTTCTTCAGAAGTTGCTTGTCCCGATTAAGGCAGTCAAAGAAGACTTTTGAACTAATTAACCAGATGCATGTCCTTTGTCTTGTGCTTTAAGAGAACATATACCAAAGGTTTTGCTCACTGTCTCATTCTACCCTACTCCATTGGGCTAGCTGACACCAATACTCAGCTTTAAGTCAGCAGCTACAGTTAGAGCTAAGTTCATTAACTTCAAATTAAATTTATTCCTTTAGGATCTCACTGTATTAATTTTTAGGGTCTATTGTTTTTGTTACTGAATTACCTAATGTAATCTGCACATCGTGTTTGCCTAATGACAGGCAAAACCTATAACTGGTATTTGCTTCAAAGTTTTAATTCTCTTCTGAAATATGTGTTCCAGACTCATATTCTCAATGAGTCATGGAGCTTGAAGCAGAAGTCCTTCCCTTGTCAAAAGAAGGTGAAGTATGAATGAGTTAAAGCATGAGCAAGTAGTAATGGCTGAGCACCATCCAAGCTATGACTGACCTCACTGGGTAAATCAATTGCAAAGTAATATGACTCATTTTACCTCACAATGAGAGACTATTAAGAAAACTGAATTACCTTTACCTTTCTGTGGTCTATCAGCATGAGTACAACTGCTGCACCTGATCTCATCCTCAGTAATTTGCCAAGTTGCTTGTTGCCCTCCTTTGAGAAATTCCACCTGGAGTGATGTAGACATGCCTCCTTAGAAGTGCTCCTGCTTCAAACTGATGTGATTCAACACAGGATTTTTCTAAATCCAACAGAGTATCCTTCTACTAATTGGGGATTGACCAGAAATACTCTACATCTGAGCAGCTTAGCCATCTTAGTCCTCAAAAGGCTGGAAGTACTCCTCACATCCCTATATAAAAGGAAATACAGTTTAAGTTTTTTCACAGGTAAAGACCTACTAGCAGATGTTAGTTCTCTAGAAAGAAACATAACATTTTTTTAAATTACCGTTTTTGCCAGCTGAGCCTTAGCCTGAATAGCCATGCCAGAAATCCTGAGACAAGTGAGGTTAATTTGTTCTTAAAACAAACTAGCGCTCGCGATAGACATTAAGAATTGATCTTTTCACAAGGGCTCTGTTTGTACTGTGTAAGGATTTTGCAGAGTGCTGTTCACAGGTGGTACATCAGTTTTGAGCACAGGCAATTCTCTAGTCAGAATTGTAGGATTAACCTAATTTTCTTTTTAAGGATTCTAAATTGGAAAAGATTTTTATTTCAATGGGAAATTAGGCATCTGTGGTCTATGAATATATCTGCGCTGTGTATTGGTTCTGCTCCTTCTGATGGGAAACCATAAGACCCACATGTTCCCCTTCTCATATGGCAAAAGTGATGAAAGTGTGTTGTTGTCCTTGGAGTGATCAAATATACTCTACATTTACATCAGTACGTGCTTCAGGAGTGTTGACTTGAGCAACAGATTTGCCTGTGTTTTTCCTCCACCTGAGAGGAGCTTTGCCAGGCTAGCAGGACAGACATCAGAAATATGCATTCTTTCCATTTCCTCTTTATGATGGTTCATTTTCTCTTTATTATCGCAACTTTTGCAGAAACTAGCAGAGCATTTCAGAGTCTGGAGAGAAGAAAGTACCTATCTCTTTGCTGAGAGACAGCTTTGTCTTTAGGCTTCATTATAATTATACTGGAGCCTTGTGGAAAGAAGGTGTTTCTTTCCCTCTGTGTTAATGTAACCGATGTTCTAAAAAAAGACGGTAGACTTTCTGCCTACTCAAGTATGGGAAGATAGATCCCATCAGCTTCAAAGAAGGATCTAAAGTCTAAGAATGACCTGAGTTTCTAAGTCTCACATCCTAGGGACAGTGCTCAATGCACTTTGATCACCTTTTTTTCTTTTTTTTTTTTTTAATCTAGCTTTCTGATGGGTGAGAAAAGGTGTACTAGACTTGAATGAAGATTTCGAGCAATCTGTATTCAAGTATGTCCACATAACATGGAAGACAATGTACTGTTACCGTTATTCTAACTTCAGGATGGGTTTATTTGGTTGTGTATACCTTGTGAGGAAAAGGCAGAGCCTGTTGACTCCTGTGAAACATAAAGAGGGGTTTACCAAGGTATGATCAGTTCAGCCTCTTCCTCATAACAACTTCAATAGCAGAACAGATACACGGGGGTGTGGGAGGATTTTGAAAACACAACTGTCTAGCTCGCTTTGCTGAGGACTGACTTAATTCACCCAAAATTAGGGACCTTGGTCAATTTGGCGGTGTCTATCCTAATGCTAGCTTCCTCTCTGAGTTTTGGTCATTCATCCAGGATGATGCATGAGCTATATTAAACAAGAAATGAACTGTATTAAAATGAGGCTAAGGCAACTAGTGAAAACAAGTGTTTGGATATGAAGCAGTGTCTCCGTCTCCTGCCCCCCAGTTATTTATTTATTCATTTTGTTAAGCAAAATCAAAAAAGTATAACCCTCCAGTATCAAAAGCTTGACTAAAAGCATAATCCTCTGCAGATAAGTCTTTAAATCCTTTGGCCGCTAAGGGATCCTGAGACATTCTTCCTGAGTGGTAAAGACTTCCATCCTCAGTTGTGGTACCGTGGCTTTCCGCCCGTGAAGAAAAGCTACAGACACAACAGGTTAGACTGAAAGCATTTGTGTTTCATCCAGGCCTCTCTTCTTTCTTTGCACAGTTTTTCCTAAATATTATTATTCCCAAATATTATTCCAAACATAGTAGCAGATTTCTAATACAAAGATACTGATACAGAGAACTGTCTCCTGCTTTCCTTTTCTTCACTTTTCTTCACAGAAGAGAAGCAGGTATATGCATGGCACGATCTCACCAAGTAAGGGATTTTCTTGGTGTGTTCTTATTCCAGAAACAACTATATTTTTTCCAGTTCATAATCTTTATAAATCAAAGCGTATGGTGGCAGTGAGTTTTTCTACATTGATCCAGTAAGTAAAACAGCAGTCAAATACAGCAGAACAAGTACTTCTTGGGAGTAGAAGAACTGGAAAAACCTAGTTTAATGCAAAACTTTCTCATGTGAAACATCTCAGGTCTAATAAAGTGACTGAGCTCATATTGCAACCTTTCCCTTCAACAGGAGGGACTAAAGGGACCTTTTCTGTATCTAGCTTATGTTCAATATTCTTAATGAAAGGATATCTTGGTGAGCTTTACCACCTTGTCTCATTTGGTTTTAATTAACCAACATGATATGAAGGTCTGAGAAGGGAAATGACAGGCATATAGCCTATAAAACCAAGATTACAAGACTGTAAGACCAGGCTAACTTTCTGTTCTCTAAGGATTTAAGTATTCAAGACACTATATGGAATATAACAACAGTAGGCTTTAATGAATATAAACTAGATTCATTGAAATAGTTGTGGCAAAATTTAAACACCAGTACAGAAAACACCATTTTTCTGCAGATACTGAGTGCAAGCAGGAGGATGTTGGTTATTTAACATGAGGTGCATACCACAGAACAGCAAATCCACTGGAAATGCCATTTATTTGAACGTTTTCCCAGTCTGTGTGATTCCATATACAGTTTTTATTATTCTGAAGACTTTGTGGACATGAGTGCTTTATCTGAATTAGGACATAACGCACATGCACACACAAATACATATATATGTGCACACATAGCTACACAAATTCGGATGGGATATCAATTGTTCCCTCCGGGTGGATGGCAGAGGATCGTGCTTTGTGACTATCTACCCTGGCAGTAAAGATGAAAGTGCACCACAGGAAGTGTGCCAGCCTAGATGTTTTTCAGCACTGTGTGCATGTTAGAGAAAAGTGTGGCTTAGGAAAGAGCTGCAGAGACAGGTTCAGGTTCTCCTCCCATCTGCTCCAGGGGTATCTTGGAGTATGTCACTAGTCATGAAACAAAAAATACATTTATATGGTTTTATGGGCATGTTATACATAACTTTGCCAATTTTCACAGAAAAGAAAAGCCATTTTTTCAAAGCACCAGAGCTTATAAAGATGGTGAAATGTCAAACTAAATCAAACCTCAGTTCCATGCAAGGTAGAAAAATCATATATTACCAGCAAGTTTTCTAAATAAAATCATGGTGTATCGTCTCATATACATACAAAAATGGTTAAAGTTAAAAAGAATTACAAGTATCATGGAAAATGCCTAATGTGTCCACAGTTGGCAATATCCTTTCATGTGTCATACTTATTATTCATTAGTAACAAAACAAAACACCAAAAAAAGAAAAGAAAAAAAAAAAAAGACATTGAGATCAAGCAACGATAACTTGTAGCAAAAAGGAAAGTTCTAGGTCTGAACTCTCCTGAAGTTTACGGCTCATGTAATGAAAGGTTTCAGTTCATTCCATCGAAATACCAAAGCAGGAATCACCTGAAATTCCATATCATGTCAGATCTCCCCAGAAATTCGTGATAACAAATTCTATGTTATTAATTTTTTTTCTTTTCCCCATGGGGAAGGATCAATCTTATTTCATATGTTTCTGGAAGTAAAACTTTTATAAAAGAAGCTCTATAGAACTTTCTTAATGTTTGCAGTTTTGAAAAACAGAAACAAAGCTAAATAAATGGAAAATTTTATACTTTGCAAAAACACTTGCTGAGTGTTGTTACTGTCATACTGTTCCCTGATCTCATGAGAGCTGACAGATCTTGAAATGAGAGGGAAAAATAATTGCCTCAGAACCACTACAGTCATAATTACGTTTCCTTCAGTTTCCAGGAAGCAGTCCTGAGCAATAGCAAAACAGAAACCTTACAAAACCAATCAAAATTCTCATTTCACAGAATGGCTCCTAAAATATCTATATGAAATTGGATATTCTGAAGAGCACTTGGGCTACACAGAACCAAAGATGCAGCTGTTGTTATGATTAAGCTCATTGAGTCAGACAAGCTACTGAGTCCCAACTTCTGTCGCCTCACGTTTTTGCTATATTTCTCCTACTTGACCTATACCAAGGTTGCCACCCAAGGTAGGATGCAATCAAGAAAAGATAATATCTATTCAGGCAATAAACTATTTAATGCCAATTCACTCTCTAGGTCCATCATTTTTCCATATTGCCGGGAAAATCATATTCATGGTTTATTGAATTGCCCACATCAACCTGCTTCATGACCATTTCCACTGAATCTCACCTCTCATATACAATGTGACTATAAAGCACCTATCATATTTTAAACACATATATGTTATATAATAAATACATTAACATGTGCTTTCTATAACTGTATTAAAGCTGGTTTCAGTCAACTACTCCTGATACTTTAAAATACACATTTTGGCTGAAAGATATTGCTTATGAAATTGTGATGAAATTCCGTCAATATTTTTGGCAAAAACAGAAAAATAAAAATCCCAATTTTTTATTTTTTTAAAGAACTATATTTTTCTTTAAAATATATGAAAGTTGGCACCTCAGATAGATTTAAAAACTCAGGCAAAAATGAATATTTTATTTCAGATATAACTACCTGTGTTGCTTGATACAAACTTAAGGGAGTATGTAGCAATGACATATTTTGTTTAAAATTTAGAAATTGTGGGGTTTTTTTCATATTTCAGATCAGCCTGCCCTTTCTAATACCAATTGTTTTAATAGCTCTGCATGGAGTATACCTCTTTTAGATGTCCACTGTGCATTCAATATTAACATTGATTATGAATGAATATTTAATGTGAATATTACTTGTATTAATGTTATTTATCAACATATTTAGTTTTCTATTGTCATTTCTTCTTCCTTTTTGCTTATTCAGTTCAAGGATAGTTCAAATTTAAGGATAGGCTTGCTTTTAGTGAGGGTAGGACATTCAGAATCACTTTGAACACGGAACTTTATATCTTGAATAGTGGAAACTGTTTAAACATTAATATTCCGCAACTGTATACCATAACATTAATACAAATATATCCTATAATAAGCATGGAGAAAATGTAATCATCAGATACTGGTAAGCGATGAGCATGGGCAAATGTATGTATTTAATAGAAACAGCCTTTATCTTGTAATCAGCCAGCTCAGATAGATACTCTTGAATTGAAGTAACGTGCCTGTGTGGATCCAAACGCACACCAGAACCTTTACTTATGCTGTTTTAAGCATCTGCAGACATCATCTGCAGACAGCAAAAGCTTATCTGTATTTTTGCTACTGTGAACGTCAGCCCTGGCTGGTAGATCCCGCTCACTTTCTGAGAGACACTTCCAGTCTCTCCCTCCTTCCTCTGGCAGAGGCCTTCCTCTGGCCTGCTCCTGCTCTGAGGAGGTTTGGAAGCACTCCCTGGCGAGATGGAAAGAGCTGTTACAGAAACTACCAGTAAAAATTTGTAAATCCCACTCATAGTTTGCCAGAGGGCACGGGGTTTAGGTGGGTGAAGCTTTTCAGCTTCAGGTCCCGGATCGCCTTTTGGTGATTAGCTCCTGTGGGCCACGGCTCCCCCCACGCTGCCCATTCGTGTAAAAGAGGCCGTGCCCCGCTCCCTTTACCCCGTGGCTGTAGAGTGGCAGCGGCTGGTCTAGATGTTTTCCTTATTCTCCAGTCTCTCCAGTGAAGAAAGGCAAGGACCGTACCACAGGTGTCCTGAGGCACACATGCCTGCTTCACAGGCCTTCGTTTACACCACCCTGAAGTAAAACTGCAGGTATTTTAACCTACACTGTTTCTAGAGTTTCCTTTTAGGGCTTTATTACAAGAGTTAAATCCTTTGGTGTACATTATTAACAGCTAATCTGACCCTGTTTGCGCAGTGTGAGAACCACTGAAGAGACTGATGACAACTGTAAAGGTTTTATTTTGACACGCAGGAAAACAGGGAAGGGCTTGCCTGGACTGAGACTCCAAAAGATTGTGCCACATCCAACTGCTACTAGTAACATGAAAATGATTGTCCAAGGCAAATAAAAAAAACAATATAAGGAGAGAAAAGTATACTTGATTTTTTTCTTTTTCAGAACCACACAAGAAAGAAAAAATGATGGAAACTGGTGAATATGCTCCCCCTTTTATTTTACTTTTCGACTATCCTACTGTTTAAAATTAATTCATGTCAGAAATCAATATTTTCTATTTCTTTCTTTGTTTTTACAGCCAAAACAGCAAAGAAAGAAGTAAAAGCACATGGTAAGAACTGTGAAAGACAGTAAGTCTCATTTATCTGGTTCATTTTTAAATTAGGACAGGATTACGTAAAGGGACAAAAAAAAGTGAAGCCAGAGATAAAGATTTGCTGGTTTAATCAAAGTTACTTGAGCAAATGAATGGCTGCGGAGCATCCATGCAGCCATTTGGTTTTCTGGAACTGGGATCTGATCAAATCTTGCTGAGAATGGCGAGAGTGATAATTTTTTATTTCAGCCATGAAAAGGTTGATCTTTTCAAGCAGGAAGGGGGCCTGCTTAAAGGTTACAGTAAATGAATGGAGAACAAAACACAAAATAGGAGCTCCAGAGCATGAAGGGGAGGAAAAATATAGGTTGATTTATTTGGCTTTTATTCCAAGCACCCATGCCCATGTATTTTATTGTTGTAGCTAGGTGTTGTTTTCACTGACTGGAATCTACTTCTCCAGTTTATCCAAATTTGGAAGAGCATAAAGATTTTAACTTCTCTTACAGCCAAGGTTGATGACTCATTCATCAGATGACTCTATTTTCTGTGATATATATTCTGAGCAAAAAATACCTTTGGTAGACAGTCAATTTATAGAAAAATGAAACTATCCTTTTCTGTAGCATAAAAACCTGTCACAGTGCTTCTGAATGGAGGTGTGAATAATGGAGAAAGAGAAACGTGGTAGCTTGCTTAATTTGGATTTAGTTAATCTAATTAGGAAAAATAATAAACAAATTAATCTCAAAATAATATATGTTCAAGGAAAACTTTTGAAAGTGGATCTTCCCCTGTATCACTATTAGAAGATTTCTGTGCTTTGAATTTTCAGCAAAGTCAAAAAACCACATCCTTAACTTCTCCAAATTACTGAAACTATTAAAAGGAGATTTCTATTGCATACCCTCCACCTGTGTTTGATATGTGCCTGTTCTGAAACCTGTTTTTACTCCTTCTCTCATCCTCATTACTTGAAAATAGTGGACCTATTGAAGCTCCGTATTGACCTTGTTTCCCATTGCTTTTAATCTGCAGGTCAATTAGTCATCTGCCATGAGACTATCAAACAAGCAAAATGTGTGTGTTTCAGTTGTCCTCTGCATAGAAAAAAATGAATGCGTGCTCTGCATAGATAGGTCGCATATTGACCAAGGAGAGAGCTGTTAGGATCAATCTCAATTTATTTATGCATTTGCAAAACTTGTTTACTGGAATGTTTTCTTTTGTTTTACAGCATCCGTTGAGACTGTGAAGTCAAAGGGTGGGTAACTTTGTTTTTAAAATTGAAATAGAAAAATGCTGTTGTTGACTACTGCTAATGAAAAAGCTTCTTGTGACAAAACTGCTAACAAATGACTTACATAAAACAAAGCGGACCTTTTAAATTATAATGGCTCCTTCCTTGCAGCACCTCAAAGCACCTCAAAAAACAGGTGTCTTTTCCCTGAGCTGTCCATAGACTAATAAACTGTAAGTCTCCAACTATATCAAATTCAGTTTCTTACCCTAACTCAAACCGTAAGCTTTTTGTGAAAGGCAAAAAGGAGAAGTAACCAATCTTCTATAGAGACATGACACAAAGAGTAATATTTCTCTTTTTGCCAGCTGCAGCACAAATCCAGTGACCGAACAGTTGTTTACTTTACTGTGTCTAGGCAGTTTTACAGGGAGGCTCGGTGAAACAGTTTTTGCCTTCCTTTTGTACAAGAACTGCCCGTGTGAGAAGGTGGGAGGTGTGGGGTACCAGCGCTTGCTCCAAAGGTTGCTCCTTTCCTGAAGGCACAGGGAACTGGGACTAGTGAGAAACCTCAAGGGCTTAAGTTCAAGCTGAGAAAATACTTAAATTGTTCATGTCAGCATCTGGCTTTTTACATATATACAATGCAAGATACTAGCTCCGAATTGCCTTCAAGAACATTACAGATGCCAGTTTTATCCTAGACACAAATGGAATATGGGATAGCAAATTACAAACTGCACTTCACTCTCAGTCCATGTTTATTCATATAATGACCACCTTCCTTTACATTCCCTTTCAAACAGACAGGACTGCATGTATCAACTGCTCAGACTCATGGTCTCCGAGCTGTCCACCACAAGTCAAAGGCAGGGAAATAAGAATTTCCAGTTTTTAACACACAGCTATCATTCAAGCATCTTCTTTTACTTTAGAGTTCATCTCTGAAGCCTCATTCACCAGTAAATACTGACACAAGCAGTCAGGCTGAATTGCAAGGCAGTAAAGTGCTTTTCTGGAGCATGAGGAAGGCTTGCAGAATTGCAGCTGTGGAGATTAATGTAAGGAAATCAAAGCTGATACATTATTCCCTTTATTAGATGTTTCTAAGTTCCCTGCTTCATGGGCTAAATTCATAATGCTGTCATTGCTCTGCAGCTAATTGCATAGAGAAAAACAGAAACCAGAGTAATTTAGGCATTTGTTCTCTTTATACTCCCACCAGACAAAACAGAAAAACTAAAGGGAAAAAAAAGTACGTTGAGTTAAGCTTTTGCATTTTTAGCAAATTCTAGAGAGCCAAAGCTGAAAATAAAGGTAGTCTTGCTGCGCTGGGTGATTGAATAAAGGTTTCCCCTATTGCTTGAAGCCTTGGAGCAAATCTTTTTGATACATTCTTATTTCTTCTGTAACGCCACACTATGCATATGAAGTCAACATTTCAACATCTGTGAACCCATTTCTGACAAGCTTGTGCCCATCAGGGTCTGAAAAGAAGCAAAGCAGTTGTTTCTTGCAGGATTAAGTATCTTTCTGCAAACTCGAGGTTTTCTTTGGCCACTACTGGGAAATGTTGTCTTATACCTTTTGAAATTGTTATTCACACTGATAATATTTACCCTTTTATTTAAAGTTATTCTGTTTAGGTCAGTTGTAAAGTTTACAACAGGAATTATCAGGATTTTTTGAAAAAACAGAGCTTTTACTTCTATGCTTTATTGCTGTGAATAGCCTCAAATCTTTCTAGTGAATATCATATTTCATATTTATTTAGATAAGAAGCAAGTATTTGTATATATAATGTCTTCATCATGTCTCCAGCATTTTGCAGCATGTGAGAAAACCCCTCCTTACAAGTTATTGGATTAAGGCGTACTTGAAAAAATTTTATAGGGCGTTTACAGTTCATTAAGGATAAATAGAAATTCTAAGTTTCTGTTATATAAAACAAGAATCATTCTGTTATTTGTGTTGTCAAAAGAGCAGTCTCACAACTGAAAATGTTGGTCTCAGACATCTCAGTTTAGTTTTACCATAGAATTAGCCTAATGTTGAACATGAAATCATTCTCCAGTATTTAAGTAAATAACAGTTTTAATTAGTCGCCAACCCCCGTTAAACAGAAATAGGTAATATGAGCTCTGGAGTAATTGTTAATTTCTGAAAAATTACTTGTTAACAAGTGATCTAAATTTAACTTTATGTTGCTACTTTTGAAACTCAAATATAGTCTGTACTCCAGGGGAAAAATGATATTTATATTAAAGTGTTACAGTTGTTCCTTTTGCCTCTTAGTAAGAATCACAAAGGAATGCTGTTATTTTCTTCTAAATATATTTCTTACGATGACGAATTCCAGTAGACTTTAATAGCTATACCTTTCACTAAGTCTGAACAAAACCATTGCTTTTCAATCTGAATTTGTTTGTTCTTTATTTACTTACTTCCCATTTTTCTGACATTAATACATTTAGGCTTAGTAGCTCTCTGGGTGCAATGGTTTCCAATATTCAGCAGCTGCTGGCAAGTTTTAAAATTCTTAAGCATATTCATGGAAGGTAAACAGTCCTGTGAGGAAAAAGTGAGGGTTTTGATGAAATTCTCTTATTTCATATTAAAAAATATGAATCTGCTGGCATAGAAAGAGGTCTGTGCTCTTCCCACTAGCTTGTACTTCTGATGAACTATCAGGCTCGTATGAACTTTTGTTGCATTTTCTTAAAAAAGGTTCTGTAACGCCACCATGGCAGGGAATTTTTTCATTTCTCCATGTAACAGAAAAGTTCCTAAATCATAATAGACACTTCTTAGGTTCATGTTTTCTTGGTATTAGTAATGTCCTGCCTCTCTGACCTCAGGGTTCAGCAAGTGAAGTGTTTGTTGTCTCCAGTCAGAGTGATTTCGTTTAGCTTTCCTTCACACCGAGCAAACATTTCAAAATAGCTTTAAAATCAGTGACATTTTGGAATGCATATTTCTGGTGTGGATGCTAGTTATGCAACCTGACTCTTTTGGGATAAAAATATTCTGACAAATTTGATTGTAGCCTACAACTATTGAGACTGCAGAAATATTTGACTCATGAATTGCTCTCCTGGCTACTTGCAGCACAAAACAATGTCTGCTAGGTTGACTGTCATTTGATTCTGAAGGGCTATGATGGAACCAGAGAAACAATTATCATAGAAATCACTTATTTGATCTACATTATGCCAAGTGGTGAAGAATTTCACTGAGAAATAAAAAAATACACATTGGAGTCCAGACTCCATTTACTTAATCTATTTTTTTTAACTGTAATTTACTGAAAATACGGATCTCTGACAAATTTCTACTTTTTCCGTTATTTGCATTAATTTTAGTTTGTATTATTTCGGGCAAGGGATTTGGGTGGGTTTGGTTTGGTTTTCTGGAGGTTTTTGTTGGGTTTTCTTTTTTTAACATCTGATATTCTTCTGTGAGGAGAAAATTATAACAAGTTAAAATACATCCATGTTACTTAAGTCATATGGCTAAAGGATCAGCTTCTCAAATCAGGAACACCTGCAATGGAACCATTTTTTACAAAGAGATAATTTTTCAGGCTGCCACTCAGAAGTGGCAAGAACTTTGAAAATGCCCAGTGGAAGGCATGAAATCTTGAGCTACTCGGAAAACTTTTCCCTGTTCTAATAGAAGCAAAACAAACCTTCTTTAGAGTCTTGTTCCAAACAGACACTATGTGTGCAGGCTTTCTATTTATACAGACTGTTACCTTGATGATGAAAGACCTCTCAGCATTACCAAATTAGCTCACACGTCCCTTCTCAAAAAGCAAAAGGAATAATGTAATGTCCTGTTTGTTCTTCCAGATACTACTCTGCCATGTCCAGATGATGCCACTTGGCAGTTCCCAAAAGTTACTAGAGCTCTGGTCTGTGTCAGCAAGTTCTTCTTTACAAACACTCACTCACAGAAATGTCGTAGAATTACTGAATGCACTGATAGCCAGAATACTATTAATAGTACTAGTTGTTGTTTTTAAATAGCAAGCTCAACACTTCTCAAGGATGGCTGGTTCCTTCATCATAACTCTGCTCATGGTCTACCACCACCACATGAATTTGATAACTCTAAATACCCGACCTTAGAAAGCTGTTTTGCTCTTCTAGCCTGCAGTTCAGTATCCAGAAACTACTTTCAATTTTTCTTCCATCAGTATTCTGGTTTTCAGAAATTGAACAAACCAAAACTGCTTTAGCTATAGCTAAAAAGGATAACATGATTTGTAGAAAACAACAGTTCTCAAGAATTCATTTTACTCTTACCGTAGCTGCTTTTGCAGCTTTAGATGCTAAAAGTACATTTTGGAATGCATATGGGACTGGTTTCTGGTGCCCCTTTTTGTATCCTTTTTTCCATATTAAAATAAAATTATTCTTCAAGATGTTGACCTTTTCAGCAAGGTTTTTAGAAGCACTGTGATATTGGTTTGCTTGGTGGCAGGGCTCAATGCCCAGATTTATCTAGGCTTGTAGGTGTCTAGTTTATTGCTCATTCAAGTAGCCCTGCTGATCTGGGCCTAAGTAACATGGATGTTAGTAGCAGAGATCTACACTAAATATGAAGGGACTTTGCTCCTCTTTGACTTTCTCTATGTCCAGCAACACCAATACAAAGTTAGGTACATGGATAGAAATAGAGTACTTACTATTTTTTTTCCATGGATCCAGTCAGTCATCTGTTCAGCCTAGACTTGATTTACAGGCAAACTGAGGATTATCTTCAATAAAATAAGTTACCTGAGGTAACGGAGGTGCAGAGGTGCAATATTTCCCCATTTTCATGGAGCTTGCACACAAACACCCACTCACCCCACAGCATCCTGGGATAAACAAGAGCAACTGCCAAGGGAGTGATTGATGTGTGTGAGTTCGTCCATCTTTAAACTCAACGTGAAGCAGTTCATCTGTCCAGACCCGACATTTCACTGAGTCTCAGGAAAGGTTTCCTGCTGGAAACAGAAGATCCTGCTGTTGTCCTCCAGCCCACTTGCAGACATTGCAGACAGGCCATAGCTTACTAACGCTGCTGGTCTGCTTGGGCCATCATGCCCAGCAGCTTCAGTAGGTTTCCCCGCTGCCTGGGCTGCAAGCTCAGCCCCAGAGGGGGCCACCAGGACAGCCCTCCAAGAGCAGCGAGTGTACATGGAGGCACTTTGTAGGTCCTTTGAATTCCCTGAATTTCTCAGCATAAATAATGATAACAGAACTTGACCCTCAGTATTTACTTTGGTTCCAAAAGCCAAGGCCTTAATTTACAGCTGTGATTTGCTGTAATAAAACACTGTGTTGAAAATATTTATGTGCTTGACAGGTTGAAATAACAAGCTGAGGGGATGTTATGTGCTGATAACTCCATAGCTGCAAAGACATTTCTGTACTTATCAGTCATTTGATGTAAATTAATTTTCACCATCCGCTTTAAATCCTGCCTTTTATGCTGATTGTTTATTCTTTGCATTACTTTTAAAGTAGGCAATGACAGTGAAGCTTATTTTCTTAATGACACATTTTTTTGTCTCAAACACTGTAAGAGGATACCTTTTTAAATTAAAGCAATGTTTCTCATTCAGCATAACAGTTATAAATTATGGCTACAAAAGCTTGGCTTTACAAAAGTGAAGTGTTGGCAGTGCCACTTACACCTAAACAAATATGTTTACATATTTGCAAGACTTAATGCTGAATAATTCAATTAGATGACAAAATACATATATTGCCCTAAATATATTCAGTCATCCACAGGAAATCTCCTACATTCCCAAACCTGCCATGTAAATTGTCAGAAACTACAAAAGATGTCAGTTTCCTAAAAGAGCAGTGTCTGAAGGAATTCCATCCTGTATCTCCTCCTCTTAGATCATTGAAACCTTAGCGTGGAACCATGAATAAATAATTTCCGTCCCTTGTCTCTCAAGCTCTGCAAATCAATTTAGGAACTGTGCAAGATAAAGCTTGGGAATAATAATTGGATACGTCCAGCCATGCTGACCTGGGCTGTTACAACTGCTTTGTCCGGCATCAGTAAAGGGCTAGCAACCCTGCTGCACAAGTGCTCTGGTTCACTCCTCTCTTGCATGCAGGAACCACAGTATTCACAAGGACCAAGTTAGGCGTCTGTAACATACAGTCTGACCGTGACCCACTGTCCTCCGTGAGACTAACTTCACGCTTAAAATTAGGAAAGTGGAGGTTTCTGCTGGTGCAAACAGAAAACCACACTCGTGTGGGGAACTCTGACATGGCTGGGCAAAGTAGAAACCTTCTTGCTTTGCTGCCTCCTTTGTGATGTACGTGCTGCAGTTTAGCCTCTATTCCACCTGAGATCAAGAAGACAATGCTGCTATTTATTTTCCGAAAGAAAACAGTTCCCTGTTTGCTTTTCCTCTTTTCTTTTTAAGATAGGTAAAAAATACTTATTATGTAGTCATATATCGGAGGGGAAAGGGTTTCTCATGGTTGCAAATCTTTCAAATCATTTGCCTCAAAGTAATCTGTAAGCATTTAAGAAAAGCTCTGTCTGTTGGAGCAACACTTCTGACTAGAAATCTTGCTTAAACGTTATCTTTGTTTTGCAGCAGTACCTGAAAAGCAGGAAGAAAAAGCAAAGAAAGCAGCTGAGCAAGGTAAAAAGAAAACAAAGAACGCTGGCATTATCTCTCCTAAAAGACAATGGCACAGAAACAAAAAACTCAGACAGCTGGTTGACAGTAACCTTTAAATCCATTGCTCTGCTAGTATTTGCCAGGGTGTGTTTATCAGAGCAACAGGGAATTTTGGCCAGGAAACTGGCTTTGTCCCACTTCCACAAAACTGCAACTCCCACAAAAAGCTTCAGGTGAACAAGCTGCCTGCTTCAGCTTAAAGGTCCTGTGCTGGGACTTTGTGTCTCACAGATATTGCAAGAAGCAGCTTCCTGCTCTTGTAGCCTGGGCAGGGATCAGCCTTTACTGTTCAGTATTAGAGAGTGGCTTGCAATGAGGTAAAGGGGTAAAAAAAAAAAAAAAGGTAAATGAGGTAAAGGCCCCCTAAAGTCAGCTGAGCTGCCTTTCTTATCCCAAATGAAACATTAGCCCCATGAAGAGCCATGAAGGTCCACTGCAGAGAAACTCAAAAGGTTTTGAGAGCAGCACTTGTAGATGTTTTTAGCAAAAAGCTTAGGATTGGTACGGATGAGGCATGTATGGGAATGCCTGGGACTGGGAACACCAGAAGAAGAAAGGATAGAAGAACTGCATGTGTTGATAGCACGTAATTTGGTGGGTCACAAAGTCTACATACAGTTTCCCAAGCCAACCAGAGCAGGAACACCAAGGGACAGTCTACACCCAGGCTGAAACAAAATTCAAGCTACTGAGTGATTGATGATCGTGAACATAAAATGAAAAGGATTGGGGCCTCAAAGCATGTAGATAAAGATGTGCCTTTTCCCATTATATACACATATTTATTATTATTGTTACTTTTAGCATTATATCCTCCATACCTGCTTCTTGTACACTTGTTAAAGGCAATCCATACTTTTTTAGGTTAGTACGGTAAGGAGCAAAGTAGTAAAACACTGGCATAAAGATCCAAAGCTTATCAGCCCTGACTTCCTTTGTATGATATACATCCTCATCTATTGTATTTTGTTAGTAACTGTCTACCAAAGTGATTTTTGTATTTACTCGTGCTCAAATTGGCAATTAGAGCCCTGATGTTGAATTTGGCATTTTCAGTCTTATTATTTGGAGTTTTTCCAAACTTGCCAGTAACCTTTAGAATAAAGTTTAAGGCATATTTGCTAGTGTAGCCTTGGTCAGTTGAGCTATTACCCCTTTCTTTTCTCTGGTTTCTCAGCTGCAGCCTTACCCAGCATTACTCAAATCAGAGCAGGCGCCCTGCAGCAGCTGTCAGCTGCTTGTTAGTTGTCATGGAAAATGTTATAATTAGGTGGGCCTTGGCCTAGATTTCAGTCATTGTTAGTCTGGGTATCTTCACACCATTTCCCATTGCTATACAAGTGCTTCCCCAGCCATCTGCACTTGCTTCCCCTCTGTTTGGCTATCTCATGCAGCAATGAGGTGGTGTTTGCTGTAAGATTTGTCCCTTCTACAATGTGCCACCAGTAGATGGGACTTTATCTGCTGCAAAATGTTTTAACTGTGCCATAAAAAGCACAGACTGAGTGGTACAAACCATAGTTTCACACAGTTGGCATTGAGCAGGGATTTCTAAACCATCGTTTGTGATGATACCCAGGGAGCTCAAAAGGGGGACAAACTATTTCCCATGACAGCAGTCAGCACCGGCAGGACTGTCTTCCCATGCCAGCAGCCATCTCGTTTCTGCAAGTCAAAGGAATAAGAGCAATGAGTAATGTCTATCGCAACTATTTCTACAGCTACTTCCAAGGACTGGCAGCAGCTCAGTTCCTCTGCTGCACAGAAGCGAACATAAACACTTTCAGATAGCACTTGCCTCTGCTTCTTATTTCTGCACCTTACATGTATGAAACTACTGCCAAGACATTGATCACTCAAAGATAAACGAGCCAAAAAAACTTTCAGGAAGTTTTTGGAATATTAGTGTGCACTTATATTTCTCATGGAAGAGTGAAATATAAGGTGATGGAAATAGCTCTGAGTCATGTTTAAGTGAAGAGAAAACTGTACCTAATTCACTGGTTCCAGGTATATGGAAGATCTGAGGAAAAGAGACACTGCTCTTCTTAACCAGGAAAATACGAATACACCAGGAAATAGTTTTTAAACTTAAAGGGATTTTTGCCTTTTAGACTGAGAAATGAAATAATTTGCCCTGCTAGCTATTGTACACCAGGATACATGTGAAAAAGTACATGGATTCAGACCTGATCAGAATTGGGATTTGAAATGTAAGAAAAACACTAAATATAAGGGGACTTGCGGGAAAACCTGGAGTGTTGGCTGATCTATTTGTTTAGCAATCAGGACATACATTCCTTGTTTGAAACCTGAAGATTTTAGTGATAAAACTCGATGTTGCAGCTTTGACCTCAAATCCCTATGGTCTAGAAACAGGCTAAAAGGTTGTAGCAACATTTCAGTTGACTGATCTTTTATTAGTAGGAAAGCAAAGTTGCACAAAACATTTTTAACTGTTAAAAGGAGAGCAAGAAGGCAGAGAACTGCCAAAAGTGTCTAGAAAAAGACAATGCTTTAACTCTTTGCCCTCTTTGTTTGAAAAATGACATGAACAAGTGTCAGATGGTTGCCAGGGAGTTACTGCCTGTCACTAAGGCCACTGAGAATTAATACTTAAAAGAAATAAGGAAAAGGCGAAGATTTTTTTTCTTGTGATATCCAATAGTACTAAGAAAGGAGTTAATAAACATCAGTTAAAGCAGGTCATATGAGACTGGGGGTTTTTATGCTCTTGTTGGCAGTCTGCAAGGTACTAGTTGGGAAACATGAACCCTTTTCCCGTATGCTGTCAAGCAACAGTGGAGTGGAAATCATTTTTGAGATATATTTAAGCACTTAGGGGCAACATATATTTAAATACATTTTCATTAGCTGATTGTATTAAAAATAATTTCCTACGTTAACATGTATTCTAATATCTACTTTTTCTTTTCACTTTTTCTTCCCTTCTCTTCTTTTTCCTCAGATAAAGCAAAGATGAAACAAGGAAGTAAGCTATGGTTTTACATATTGCTTCTCCCTATAACTGATAAAGCAATGTCAGATTTATAAATGAAAAAAAATGTGTAAAAGCTCCTGCTGCTGATCAGAATTGCAGATTATGGTTGATTACACAGACTAGAACTGATAAAAAAAAGGTTGATAACAATAATAATAATGGGTATGTTGAGAAATTCTGTCTGTTTAAGCCAAAGTTTGAATAAAAAAAAAAATTTTACACACAAAATTCTTCTCTACGCAGCTGCTAGGCTCATTACAGGTCTCAGTTGTGTATTCTGATGTCAACATGGGCTTAACACTGCAAATCAATACGGAGCACGTAACACAAGTCTCTTGCGATGGGATTTGTGCTACAAGTTGTCATTTTGCCAAGTTATGGCAGACTGTCTAGCAGACCTCAGTAAGTTCAGTCCCACAGAATTTGGCCAGTGTTTATTTACAATTTAATTTCCCATTTCCAGGTCAGTCCTGGGTCATTTTCTAAATTCTTCAGCAGTGTCTGTGTTATATGCCACACTATCCTAAAACCCATTTTTTTCTCCTGGAGATGACAGCTGGCTCTGAAGCACCTTCCCAAAGTTTTCCTGGTTTGGGGATAAAACAAAGGAAGCTTGTTTGAAGTCCATTTTGTCAAGTAGTGACTTAAGCTTTCAGTTCCGAATTGTTTAATGTTCTTTTTTTTTTTTTCAAGCTGCATCATTGAGGTAACATCTTCTGCAACAGTTTGGGTAACTGTGTTCTTAATAATGGAGGTTCACAACAACTTTAAGTTCTTACAGGCAGGTTCCTGAAAATAAAGGGTTTATATTTTGCATTAAATATTTTATTTTGATAGAGTCATAATAGTGTAGTATTTAGCTTTGAATAGCTTAGTATTTAGATTTGAATCATAAATCACACAAACACACACACGCACACAAAGAAAAAGGACTTTGTGTGCCACTTTTTTTTTTTTTTTTCTTTTCACGGAGACCATTGCACTGAATATGGAATCTCTCTTGGGAATTTTTCATAACTTGCATAGATGGACAAGTTTTTCAGTCTTCTCAGTGTTATTTCTGTTAGTACAGATTTCTGTCATTAACTTAATATTTAAAAATTGGTGTTGACTTTTTATTAGGACTATTAGAGATACTTCGTTGCCCTGTATATGCTTCACAGACATCTGCAGTAAATAGTTTTGTCACTTTGAAAATTAGTGACTGAATCATAAACTGGTGAGTACAAAACCTGAAGGCAGAAGCAGGAGAGCAGGGGTAGATTCTAAAGCAGATGTCTGGGATGTAGTGAGGATGGAAAGAGACAGCTTTATTACAATAAAATTATACTTTTTACCTTGTTTAAGAAATCCCTTTCCCAAGTCTTCTTTAAAAATTATATTGTCTGCAAGTATTGTCTTTTTAGAAGCACAGTGTAGAAGGAGAAAAATAATGAAACATTTATCCCTTGAGGTCAGCCCCCACAGAATAGGAGTTTCAATGTCAACAGTAAATTAATTTTTTCTACTTGATGGTTAATTCTACCATAAATAAAATTGTAGTATTTCTGGATTCCTTCAATTCAGATTGCCCATGAACTCAGTTTGTCTTACACAGAGCCAAGGACCAAATCATGAACAAGAAGCTTTATTGATACCATGATAAGTTACTATTGGACACAAAAGCAACAATTTGTAAATTGTGTGTGCTTAAGGCAGTAAACAATTATCACTCCAACTAACTCACTGCAGCTACTGAAAGTTTCATATCTCTCTCCAAGCACAACCGCCTCCTTATTAGGAGTCTTAACTTCTTATCTTATGTGTAGAAACCAAGAGGGTCTTCTAACAGAGTTTTTTAAGATCTAGCACTGAATTGCTGTCAAGTTTCTCAATAGAAAGAATTTTTTGCTTCAGATTTGATGGAGAACATTGTATTTTACTGTTTTCCAGAAAACATCTGTTAACTAGTTTTTGTCAGATAACAAGAATAAACCAGTGTAACCAATAGTCATATGGTTAAAACACTCATTTAACATGCAAGAATTTAAAATCCAAGTCTCTGTTCTTTCTGACTAGCCTGTTTTGGGACAGTCTAATTTGCTTTTTTATTTTCGGTTGCAAAATCCTTGGAGACCTCGGTTTCATCAGCCCAGAATGATGATCTCACATTTTGTCTGAAACAGAATTCTTGTTTTCTGCATGATGCAAATCATTTCTCATGCCTTTTGCAGGGGACTGCCCTTCCTTGTACAGTGTCCATCAAGGATGGTGTGGCCTAGCCATCTTCACTACTTGTCTATAGGCAGAATAAAAAGAACTCTTCATCTTCCTATTTGCCATTATTGTGTTGCTCTCTCAATCTGATACACATCTGACCCTCAGAAATTAATAGTTTCAATACTGTTGGACTTGCTCAGCAAGAATGGACAATCCCAGATGAGGGAAGTAGGCCACAGCCGGCTTTGATGAGTCAAAATTGGCAAAGGCTCAGTTTTGTCCTTTCTTGTTAAGAAAGTTAAAAAACTATCCTCATCCCATATTAATTTGAAGCTTGCAAATTGTATAGGTTTCATAGTTAAATCAATAAAACATACTTTGTGGACTGAACTCTCTGAATGGAAACAGGTGAATTTCATACAACTCTTGCAATCACTCCTTTTTTCATTATTTCTTCTAATATACAGTTATAGTCTCTAATATGATCTACATGCTTCATTCTCTTTTATGATTACATCTCATAGTTTCGCTCAGTTATGGCTTCTGACTGCCACTTTACTGGTGTGAATACTTCTTTTACAGATCCTGGAAAAGAGAAAGCATTGAAATCTCCAGCTGCTACAAAAGATAAAGGTAACACAGCAGAACAAAATTGTATAAAGCCCTAAGATCTATGTGCATCAAGAAAAAAAGCCTTGCAATGCATTGGCCTTTTTGTTTTTATGGTATAGTTTAGTTAAGAATTTATGACCATACTATTTCAGTAAATTTATGATAAAACTTAATTGGCATTACCTTGATCAGAAGTGCAGTTAAAGTCTTTGTAATATGAAGCATCTGTATGTAAACTGAGAAGTCTAAACTCAGAATTTAGGAACACTTGCGAACATTTGCTATTACAAGCTGCAAAGTGAAACAAGTTTTGAGCGATCTTTGTTCTTTCATCACACTTAAGAAAAGTTCGTGGTTTCACTTTGTGAGCATGTGAAAACTGATGAAAAACAGTTTTGCATTAGACGTCTAATTGGTATCATGGCTCAGTTAGGAACCATCAATTACTTGATCAATCATTATTCCAGAGCTATTAGATGTTAACCTTTTATCACTCTGGCTTGAAGATTAATAGATTATTTTTTACAGAACATGCTAAAGAAAAGGCAGGAAAGAATCCTACATCTTTAAAAGATAAAGGTAAGAATACATAATGGAATATAAAACTTGCTGAAAACCACACAAAGTAGAATGAAGATATTAATTTTAAAATAATCATTATAAATCTTTCCCATTATAAATCTTAACCGATCAACATTTAATTGGTTAAAATTTCTACAGGACGCACAGCATGAAAAAAGGGGGGGAAAAGGACATAAATAGAATATGGTGAGCCAATTAACGTTCAGAAGTCTCAAAATTATTTCAATAAATATCACAAAGCCACTTTGAGTAATGGTTAAGAACTTTTTTAAGAACTTTCTCTTCTGTACAATGCATAGTGTTTCATAGGAGCCAGTTAACAAAGTCTGAACTGAATGCTTGCATAAATCTGTGAACATAATAGGAATAAAGTAAAATTTATGAGCATATGAGTGGATAAGGTGCTTTCTGGGCTCTGTAAAAGCTATAGTTAAAAAAAACTTCATCCAGTCAACAGCCTGCAACATAACAGTTGGTGTGAATCTTTCTTTTATTCCTTATTTTTTATCAGACACTTCCCATTTCTTTTGAATTTGGTCAGAGTAGGTGGTAGCTCAGCTGAATTTCCTTTCATCCTTTATTTTGCTGGGTGCTTTTTACCCATTTTATTGCTTCCCTCCTTTCTAGAGATAGCTGTATTTGAAAGGAAAAGTGATTTATGGGTAAGTCTGATTTGACATGTTCTTTAGGTTTTTCAGGATAACAAGATCTGCCATATGGATAGACATATTAATGCTTTTTCTAAATTATAGTCATTATATGCTATTTCAAAGAAAGAACTGAATGAAGAGTTTAGTTCAACACTATGGAAAGATGAAAAAAAATCTAAAACAAAAGGAGGAATAATTTTATTACTGGACGTATTTTCAAAATCCTGGAAGCTGTGTTCATTCACTCACTCATGTTTAATTGGGCAATCACTAATTAGTCGCTTCTTTATACACAAATTAAAAGTAAATTATAATAATCTGAAAATCCTGTGGTTCATGTATTGTTCTTCTATGTGTATTCTATTCCTAATGTACACACTTCCCATTTACATGAGCTTAGTTATCTGGAGCAGAACTGCATATCCAAACTCTCCTGGGATCCCATGGTCCTCTCCAAAGGCTGCTTATAATCTGTTGTTCCCTGATGAGCTTGTGCTGAAAAATTAGAGGAGGCACTTAAGTGACAGCTCTGTCCCCTCCTTCCCTGCATATGCTCAGCCGGATGCTCATTGCAAAGGATTAATGGGGGCAGGGGGGAGAAAAAAAAGAAAGAAAGAAGAGACCCAAAAAGGTTTTTCCTCTTTGGCAAAAGTTTCTTAAGAACCCATGGAAATGGATTTGCCAGCCCTGAACAGGCTTCTGTAGCATGTCCTTCACTGAGTGCTCCCATGGCGCCACTTTTAATCTCCTGGGCTCATGCTCAATAGACCAGCAACTTCAATCACTGAGTTATTAACAGGTCCTTCTAACATGACAGAGGAGGTTAGACCTTCTCCACCCAGCCTTCAGAAAGGGGCAGGCCAGAATTTATTTTAAACATCAAGTGCAGGCCATGTTAATATCAGATTTCCTACACTTTAGGAAAACAAGGCAAAACAATCTCTATAAAAGTTCCACATATTCCAACATAGTGTTACCAGCTAGAGCATCACACCACATTCCTTATCGCATGTAGTGCAGTCATGTATGCACAATGCATTACTGCTGCTAACAGCAAGATCTCGACCTACTACTCGATGCTGAATACAGCTGTAAGCCCACTGCAGGCTCCTGAGCCCCGGCAGGGATGTTGATGGCCAGCCCAGCTGAGCCCAGCCCCTCAGATCCTGAGAGCCCTTGCTGATGCAGCCATCGCTGTTTCCTGTAATAGGCATCAAACTTGCACAGTTCAGCGTCTGTGTCTAAAAATGCGGGTGCTGATTAGCAAGCTGAACAGCTCAGTTCAAAATATATAGGCAGTGAAGACTCTATAGGAAGCACGTATAAAGCTGTGTGGGAGAAACTCTTAAAAACTTTGGTGCCTTTCTGGGCTATGTGCTTTCCCTATTGCATTTTGGATTACTCTGCTACATAAACATATATTAGAGACAGATCTCAGAGATCTGCCAGCTCTGTTCTGCTCCCTTGTCCCTGAGGGCAGTTTCCCAGGGGGTCCTATTGACTAATTCCTTGAACAGATGTAAGTTTGCTTTCCTAAAATTCAGGGTCCTGACTTTACTCTTCACCTGGCCCATATCCCTCAGGACTGCAAAATCCACCAGCGCATGATCACTGCAGCCCACGCTGCTTCCAATCTTGACATCACCGATTAGCTCACTTGCATTGGTGACCAACAGGTCCAGTATCGCATGCCCTCTGGTAGGGCTGTCTATTATCTGGCTTAAGAAGATATCCTCCATGCATTCCGGGAGTCTTCTAGATTGCGTACAGCTCACTGTGCTACTTTTCCAGCAGACGTTGGGTTGGTTGAAGTCCTTCAGCAGGACAAGAGCATGAGAGCGTGATGCCTCCTACAGCTACAGCAAGAAGGCTTCGTCAATAGGCTCCCCTTGGTTGGGAAGCCTGTAGTAGACACCAGCTACAAGGCTTCCTTTGTTTCCTCAGTCTCTAATTCTTACCCATAAGTTTTCAACCTGCTTTGGCTATTCTTCAGAGACAGGTCATCACACTCTATCCATCTCCTGATGTAGAGGGCGATGCCTCTGTCCCTCCCTTCCTCACCTATCACCGCATTCCAGTCACGGGGTTCGTCCCACCAAGTTTCAGTAATTGCAACTACGTCTTAGCTTTCTAGCAGCACAGTGGCTTCCACCTCCTCATGTTTGTCACCCATGCTGCAGACATTGGTCTAGAGGAATTTTAGCTGGGCTGTCAGCCATGTCACCTTCTTAGAGGAGCACCCCTTAATTCCTTTCAGGTATTTCATTGGTGTTTCCCTCTTGGCTCCTGTAACCTCAGAAGCCCCTGGCTCATCTTGGTAAGACTCCAAGTGTGCTGCAGTGTAGTCAGCACGTCCCAGCGCAGCATAATCCTGTATCTTTGGAGTTTGTTACTATTCGTGTAAAACCAAATAAAGCAACATTTTTAGATGCGGTGTTAAACACATGTGATGATTAATGTTTGCCTGGCACCTTATGCAATAAAAGAGGCATCATCATACCTCATTCTGTTTGAAGAATGGACTAAGTTTGGATGAACAAGGATGATGTCCAGATCAAAAACCTTATCATAAAGCAGGCTATTTTTCATAAACTGATGCATAATGTTTTTATTTAAAGCAGAGATAAGAAAAAAAAATCCTTGAATTTGGAGTTATTGCTGGGATATTCTACAGATCACAACCTCACAATGTTACCTTATCTATTTTATGAGGTGAATAAACTGTCTCCAATCTTAGAGTCTAATTTTATTGGCAGTAATAAGGAGAACAGTGGAAGAATATACTTTCCATTGTCTTGTGATAAAGGACATCTCAGGACTCCTTCTGAATTTAAAACTACCTTTCATCTTTTTCCTGAAGTAAAGAAAAGTAAAGAAGGCCACTTACAATAATGAATATAAAAGCTGATTTTCTGTTGACATAAGCATATTCAAATAATGTGAAGCCAATGAAACTCTAAAGTATAATTTGCCATGTGATTTTTTTGGTAGATATCTTACCCAGCTAATCAGAGTAGAAGCTCCTTCATCCAGAGTCTCTAACAGTGGCACTAAAAGCTCATGATATGTCATATAGGACTCCTGACTGAATTTTTCTAAGAAATTAACTAGAATTGCACTATGCTGAGTTACTAAAGTGGCAGCATTTGTGCTGTATAGATAATGTAAATTTACTCTTACCCTGTGTTCCATGATTTGTTTTCTGAACAAATGCTTCTTTTCTCCCTCTTGTTTGCTTTTGATATCTTTTGGGATATCTTTGCATCTTTTCTTACATCAGTTATGTGTGGATAATAAGCCTATTTATTTTTATGCACAGGTTTGTAGGGGAAATATGCCAGTAGTGTATATTTATTTCTTGCCATATACTTAATAGTACATTGTCATTAAAGAAACAAATGTGCTGATTTGTGCTTGCTATGTAGTGCTTGTGCTTCCTTTAAAGTAAAAGTCAAATGAAACATCTTGCCTGTAGCATTTATCTTTACTTATAACACACATTTTTATTCTTTAAAACTAGAAAATTATGTTGTGAGACCCACCTACAGGAAAGCAGTGTCTGTTCAGTTTATATTTCCTCCTATTCCCATCTGCTTATTTGTTGTTGTCATTTGCGTGAGAACTAGATCTTTACCCTGAAGAGTTCACATGCTGCTACTGCTGCACTTTCTGTACCGTCTTCCTAACCTGACCCAGCCTCACCCTTGGAGTAGGATGTGGGAGGAAAGCAGCAAGGTGAATGTTGGCTTTAAGACAACTTTATGTTTTTCTCCTTCTGGGACCAGCAGAAAAGTGGTCAGTCAAGAGCAGAAGCTTGAAAAGTCTTCAGTGAGCCCCTGTTTAAACCCCTGAAGATGAAAACCTGCTCCCTGGAAGGGAAGGAGCACTCATGATCTCAGTAGCCTTGGCTCAGAGGTTGTGAAAGCCAGTGCACCATGGAAAGTGTCCTGCATTGATAGCTGCATCCAGAAGTTTTAAGAGTCAAAAACACTGAACCTGCTTTAGGAGATACAAATCATAAGAAATCTCAGGGAAACCTGCTACACAGATGACAAAAAGAAAAAACCTCATGGGCACATGCCACCAAACCCATAAGGCCAAAGGCAGTGATTTATGCCTGTGGCTGTACAGTGGCAGTGGCCACTGATCTCTGAGATCACAAAGGTGCACTCAGACTAAAATGATGAAGTTTGGGTGCTGTTGCCTCAAGGCTTCCTATGTAGTCAACACAGAGGGTCCTTCAAAGGGTTTCAGAGTCTTCACACTGGAAGCTGTCTGTCAGTCCCCTGAAGGAGCCCACTTGCTGCTGTGAAGACCAGGCTCCTAATTTAAATACCTAACCCTGAACAGTGTGATTTGTCCAAAGGCTTCAGCCACCTTGGAAGTGAAGTTTTTCTGTTACAACTCACACTTAAAGCCAGACGGATAAGTGGCATCATTTTCTGGTACCATGGCAGCCAAAAGGATGATCAGTCTATAACTTATTTTGGAAAGTATCTTCTTTTAGCTTTATCTGGTTTTGCTGAAGATTTGGTTAACTTCCATTTGGAATAAATGGTATGTTTTTTCTAGATCCTTAGGTGCTATATCCTGTCAGATGGAGTGTAATTTGGTCTACTCAGCACCCTGCAAGCTGTGATATTCTCTCACTTAAAGCACATACATTCATAAACTTATGAAATTACTTCCTCGCTTTGGAAAAAACAATTTCCTCCTAATAGTCCCTGATACATACACTTAAAAGGTCAAAAGGCTGTTGCTTTAAAAAAATAATTATATATTAGTTGTTTATACAACATAATGTATGCTTTTCCTGTGCTTGCTGACCCAAAACGCATGCTAAAATTAGGCTTCAGCCCACCAGAGAAAACAGAAGAATCCTTCCTGTCTTCATGAAGTCTTGGATAAGGCCCTAAGAATTTCTAATTCTGCACCTTTACTTGCATTTTTCCCTCCTCCTTTCCAGTTTCTCTCTTCTGTTAGGTCTCCACAGAGTGATCTATAGTAACTTCTACTGGTGCATTTGCTACTAACACTATTGCAACTTAAAAAATATAAGATGGTTACTAGAGAGGATGTAAAGACAGGTCAAGGTTGCATCCATTTGAATATTTTTGTGTTTCCTTTTAAACGTAGAAAGGTGGTCCTATCTTCTAAGTCTCAAAAGCTTAATTACCTCCCTACAGATTCTCTAAAAGGAAAAAATCCCAAGAATCCAGAGGTGGCAAAGGAAAAAGGTAATTAAAGTAGTTAAGAAATTCAGAACTGAATATCAGAACAGCTATTCAATGCTACAAACAGGTCTTGAATTGGAATATATGAGGATGAAAACCAAACCCATCCTGATTTGTGTCTAGATTACTTTATCCATGATACTATTTTAACATTTTTGCTGTACAGTTCCCCAGTAGGGTCCCTAGAAAGTACCTGGGCTTCTTTTAAATGCAGAGATTTGAATTTGCATCCAGGGGGAAGTAACTAAAATGTATTTTTGTACCATCTTTGGATGTTAGTCTGTCAAAAACAAGTTGTCTAACACCCTTGGTGGGGACATTCCTTCAGGGAACTAGACTAAATCTGGTCCACATGGCTATTGCTCAGTAATGTCGTTGACTGAGAGAGACTGGCTGAGGGCTACTGACAGATGCAGGTGTTTGAGGGGGACTGGTGCGTCAGGGGTTTTTCCTAATTTATTTGCAACATAGACACATACATCTCTGATATTTTCAATTGCAGGAGGCTGGCCTGCTAGCTGTGCACACAGAGGTCACCGATTGTTTGATAGTGACATTTGGAGAAAACCCTATTTGTTGCAATGTGATGTGTATTGAACACTAATGTGAAGAATTATAGGATTCACAAGGACTGATGACTCTCTGAAGAGTACTGAAATAGCTCAAAAATTTCAGGGAAATAGAATTTCAGGGCTAGCAGAACTGTGTATGGTTCCCAAGCTATAAAGGCATATCTGAGGTCCAAATTGTGGCAAAGTCACATTTTTTTGGAAGCTGGAGATATTCAATGCAGTCCAGATAATGACTGGCACAGTGCAGGGTACTGAATAGGCATACAATAAAGTGATGCACTTCTGGGAGGAACATATTATTCCTTGTGAAAGCTCCAGGGGAATGAAACCAGGGCACCACTTGGCGCTCAGGATTCTCCTCTTTGTGAGCATTGTCAGTCCATGTATCTCACCTGGGCACCACAACAAGGTCATAGTTTTCCTTTATTTGTGCTTAGCCAACTTCCAGATTTTCTTCTGTCCTGGGTCCTGTCTTGTCAGGTACAAGAAAAAGAGCACTAGAATATCAATAGTTTTTCCCATCTCCTTTAATATTTTGACATATACTGCAGAAAATTAAAGATAAAATTATGTTCTTGGACTATTCATTGTGACATAAAATATATAAATGTACATTAGAAGGTTGAACACTGCTCTTATTTTATACCCAGCTTGCCTGTGATTTTAAAAGGCTATATATATGCAGGAAGAAAAATCCTGTTCACAGGTAATACCCATATGGCCTCTTTGATATTAAAAGAATAATAGATTCCTAAATGAGTAACTGGTCCTTTTGTCAGTCCTGAATAAAGAAAACTCCCACTTACCTTTATCAGCAGCCTCTGGCTTTCAAGACTAGTATTCTTAATATTTTAATTGTATCAATGTGGATTAATTTTGTATTTGGGTTCAGCAAAAGAAAAATCCATTGATGCCAACTGCTCTATAGAATTGCTTTCCTCTTTGTAAGTTATTATTCTTCATTGCCTACTTGTGAGACAGCTTAAGAGTTTCCTCAAAATGCAAAACTAATGACATATTGAAGGCCTATTATTTTGCATATCCAAGTCTAAAAGGATGAATGAATGACCTCGTTGTTTTGTCCTGTTCTTTATTTCCATGCTGTTAAATCCATTTAATTATCGCATCTTTTCTGCTCTCTACATATCAAACTGTTTGACTTGCTTTCTTTTCAAGTGTCATTTTGTTTCTCTAACCTGACTTGCGATAAATGTTAAATGTTTCTTTCTAGATACTGGTAAAAGAAAAGATGTGAAGCCTCCAGCAGCCTTAAAGGAAAAGGGTAATGTCTTATCATTATGTGGTTGGGAAATAACCAGTCATCCTCATGAAAGGGTCTGCTGGTATCTCAGTGTAGTTTCAATCTATTTTGAATTACAGGTTTTTGGTGAAAAGGAACTAAACCTAGCTTCTTCTCAATTAATAGATCTGATATATTGAAAGGAGCAGAGTTTGACACGATTCAGAAATAATAAAATCATAACCCTTATTCTGAGGTTCTTTAACCGCTGTCTGACCTGCACAGCTCATATTGCATCTGGAATGCTGGTCTATTCTGAGTGAATCAGTAACAGAGCTGTTACTGAATTCACAAGACACACTGAAATGATAGGCTGCACAGGAATTATTTGACCTGCAGAAACGTTGCCAGATAATTTAGTGGGAATTATTTTTGGTTTGCTTTCAAATTTTAAGTTGAGCCTTTTATTGAAGTAAACAGAAATTCTAATTCTTAACACATACCTCTTTTGCACATTTTGCTTGGTCTGTTGTTATGCATGTTTGTTATAGTACTGATGGACACAATGTATATTTATATTACTAACTTTCTGCTTCCATTTTTGTGTTTGATATCTTTTCCAGACTCTTCAAAAGGAAAAGAAATGAAGACCTCAACTACAACTAAGGAAAAAGGTAACAATCCCAAGTTGAGCTGAGCCTTAGCATAAGATTTAGTTGAGAAAATAAATCCTTTGTGCAAGTATTCTCAAAAGAAATCCCAGTTTCTTCACTTAGCCATCCATAAATATCCTTGACTTGCATCCTCTGCGGCTCAACATTCTTTTTACCTGGGTGATAAATGAGAGATACATATGGGGCATCCAAGCAAGTTGTAGCAGTAGTACTTCATAGCCCCCAAAGTTACGAGGACTTGTTATCTTCTTTCTTAATTTTGTCTTATTCTTTCTATTTAAAATTGTCATTTCAGATTGCATTTTACTTTTTTCTCTAACACATTATTTGACTGTGCTTTGGTCTCTCTTCTTACTTTGAAACATCAGCACTAGCCATCAAATAAAGATCAATTATAATGTATAGTACATTACCTCTTAAATACTAAGCATTTTTAGGCAGTCATAAAACTGTAACTGTAATTAACCAAATACTTTCAGGTTTATTTATTCATATCAATGAAATTCAAATAAAACTTCGTTTTACTTTGACACTATTTGCATATTGATTAAATACCACTTGCTCATTAGAAAGCAGTCTCTCAGGTTAAGTATGTAAATAATTTAACATGGATAAGAATATGTAATAACTTCCTAACTAATAACAGTCATTTGAGCCATGGGAATATAGTAGTCAATCTTAAAACCTTCCAGTCATTTTTGAAAACTACTTCAGATAATTGAATAATATTACTTCCTATCTTTAGATTTTCCATAAGGATCACTAGAAATAATGAGGCAATATTTTCTCTGATGAAGTTATGAAAGATAACATTTGCAAGTTTTTAAGTGCAGCTATTTCACATAGTCTATGTAGATAGTAAATAGCAGAATTGTAAAAATCAGCTATTACTTTGCACAGTGGTATCATTGTGAAGCGAAGTGAAGGCTTAAGTGCTAGAAGAGGAACCAGGGCTTAATTAGTCTGAAACTCTTTGCAGTATTCAAAGCAGATGAACCTGCATTGATAGTCCAAGGTCAGGGACATTAGAAAAACAGGGATGCATTATTGTACCATTTCTTTTAGTTCACTTTATTCAACAGGGAGTACTGAAGTACTGGCGGTTGGAGGGGTGTCTAGTGATTATTGGTTTAATACAACTTGGCTTTTATATTTTGAGCTTCAGGCACGCAAGGCCTATGGACTTCCTGCTAGGTTCTTGCAAACATATCTGTGAAACATAGGTAGGTTAATGAAGAGTTAAACATTGATTAGATCCTTAAGTATTTGACTATTGAGCTTCCCACTGAATTTCTTGTATAAGTTTTTACTTCAGCTCTCCATAAATATTTCAGGTTTGAAGACTGATTTATTTAAATTTAAGTGATAATAAAAGTAAAATACTATTTATTACAAAAGATCAAATACTATAAAGGAATAATACATGTCTGTAAGAGTTCTTTAGCTGAACTGATAATGAATTAACTTCAGTGAAGTGTCAAACCCCCACCCAACTATACAGAAAAATAAGTATTTAAAAAGGACTTAATTAACTCAATTTGATCAGCCAGTGAAACAACTGGTGAATAACAGCTCCTTTCAAGTTCTAAAACTGAGTTCTTTCAAGAAAGGACATGTTTAATTAAACATTGTAGAGTTTCACTGACTGCACGTGAAATCATTTATGCTCAGTACATTTGAGAACAAAACTCAGTACACCAAAGAGATTTACCTCACTATCTCTTTTTTTTTTTTTAATAAAATGAAGTATTCTTCCCATTGTAGTTGATAGGACCAATGAAAGATTTTTCTTTATATTATAGCAGTAGAAAATATGAGCTATGTCCCCAGTGAACTTTCATATCACACAGAATTGTTCCACACAGGCTAACTTTTTTACCAATAGATTAAAACACTGTAAGATACATAAAAGATTCTGTGTTGTTGTATCATCTTACAGTCTTACAGTTTTCTACTTGTCAAGACACAAGAACCAAGATCTGAATGTTTAGTGCAGAGTATGCAGAGTTTAACTCCACTGCAGTACGAGGTCACATTAGAGACACCTGTGATTATTTTGAGAAAGAACAATGGCTTGGATGAAGTCTGAACTAGAACTGGTTGTCTTTACAGTAACAACAGGATATTTGTGAGACCAGTGCCATAATTTAGTGGGGACTAATAGTGTTGAGTCTGCACAGGTGAGATGAGCAGCTTCCCAAGTGAGTTGAGCACTACTGGCTTCGGTTTTTCCTAGTGGCTAGCATGGGTCCTTGCACATCACCTGTGGATGTACTTGATGTCTTGCACAGCTCACTGAGAGCAACTGATATCGCACAGCAGTGGGAACATTTCTCTTTGACTCTAGCTGGCTCTATAAGAACTTAAAAATATTTGAATTAGATGCTGTCAGACACATGATCAGGCCAACTGCCTCTCTTTAAGTCCTGAGTGTCTCAGTTAGGTCTGTAGAGTGATTGGTCTGTGCAGGACTACAGAACCCTCGAGGCCCCTGGAGCAAGACTGCAACAGGAAAGTGCAACTTGAGTGGGAATATCTCAAGTTGTATACATGTGTACAGTGACGCCACCTTAGTGTCTACAATAGGATTCAGTCATTTTCTAGTCACCGACGTTCATGACACAGCAAATTTTAGACAAGCTCACTTTGAAGGCAGTTCAGCTCAGTGGCTGCAGGTTTTTAAAAATTGTTTGTCTTTTCTGTTCCATGTGACAGATCTTCATAAGCCATTTCTTAGCTACTGGGATTCATAGGAATGCAGCACTTCCAAAAGCAAATACAACTAACTCAGTGACACTGAATATGTTTGACAAGACATTGACATTTTGTCAGAAGAGTGTAACCCCAATGCACAAAGTGGCTTTAAGCATCCATGTGAGATGCTGTGCTTCACTAAACCTCTCTTTCTTAACAATGATAAGTGACATGTCACATAGATCAGGCAGACAGTTTGAGAAAAGCCTCTGTAGGGAAAAGTGTTCCAGAAATTTTGTGGCCATTGCCCTGTAAAGAAGTGCAAACAGGAGGTCATCTTTATGAGCACCAGTACTTTTTTTAGCTAAGTGAGAGTACATAGGGAACTTCTTCAGTGGACATCTCAGTTTAAACTATCCAACCAAAAAACGCCTTGAGAAACAGCAGTAGTCAGATTAGCATTTGCCACTTTATAGAGATCTGTCAAATCTAGTGTAAATTGCATTTAAAGATATGGTCATAGCGTAACACCTTCGTTAAGATAAATACATTTTTGAAATGTGAAAGTTGAATTCACACAAGCTGGATATAGAATTGCAATAGAAAATCCTGAATAATAAAGAACCTAAGAGTAAGGTAGATATATTAGGTGTATAAAAATTGCAATATCAATTTTTCAAATGGTCCCTCCATTACAGAACCTCATTACTGAACATTGCTGATAAGAAATACTTCAAGAAAACATCAGAGCTTTAAAAGTCAGGCACTAAGATAATGACAGATATATAAATACCAAGACTGAGTCATAGTGGGAGGTATAAAATCCCCATTGTGAGTCAGCAATTCTCTGTAAAAAATCTTCAATAGACATAAAAAATAAGAGAAAAAGAACAGAAATAATATACATAATATGAATGAATACCATTTTATAAAAGGAAGGAGATAAAATTTTAATTCCAGAAAGCAGTTTATATAAATTAAAGATGAAGCATGTTTTATGGCAAGCTATGAAGTGTAACATTGTCCAAATGGCTTGATACATGATTTTTTTAGTAATTTTTGGAAAATAGTCAAGCTTAATAAGTAGCACCTGCATATATATGAAGAAATATACATTCAGTAGTCAAAACAGGTTTGTAAATGAAAGTACATCTACTGATACTTAGGTTATTTCCTGGAGGCAGAGACTGCTACATGATGGGAGTCCCGGATCTCCAGAATAGCACTCTGAAAAGTCCTCTGAATGCATACCTATAAGTTTTTATTTATACATGCTTATGCAATAAAACAAAATTCCTGTTGCATTATATTATTGTTTCACATAATATTTGAGACCAGAAACCAGGCTTCTCTCTGGGACAGTGTGATTCTCAACAGCTCCCTCTAATCACTTCCTGGGGCTTCCTCTGATTTATTGCTATTTTATGGCCCAATTGCACTCTGTTCTGCACAGATCCAGTGAAAAACTGTCCCTCTCCAAAACCATTTTGCAGTCCCTCTGAAAAGTGAGATTGGCAAAGAGAGATTTGCACCCTCTGATGGGGCAGAGAGGTCAGACCCCTGGGTAGCTCTGCCCTGCTCCTTTTGTGATATTTTCAAACAGAGATTTGTGCCTATCTTTAGGAGAGTGCTTGAATGAGTCCTCACGTGTTTTGGGTACCAGGTTTCATGGCCTCAGACAGGCGTGGGAGAAGTCAGTATTTCTGGTTGCTTAGTTGTCGATGAGAGGCTGGACCAGACTCCACACACAGTCAAAGGGGACTCAGGAGTGTGACCACTCTCTTACTGCCTCTACTCAGTGACTTTACAGGGGGCTGATAATCCATATAGTGTGAATCCTGATAATCTGAAGCAGAACTCACGCACTTGTGTTGCTTTCATTCTAGACAATGTGCTTGTGTATTCTCATTAAGGCATTTCTGGTAATAAAGAGTAAAACACTGTAAATTTTTTTGGGACTATCTATCTAGTGAATTAGATTTTTCTTAGTAGGTCTGACAGCTATGGTTTACAGATTAGAACAAAAGGGATAGTCAGGTTATGCAGGGAGTTCAACCACAACATCTTCTTTGCCCATTAATAATAAAATGCGTGAAGATAGTTGAATAAGAAGCTATTTCTCCAAACCTGTTAATTAAAACCTGGACCAGAGGAGGAAAAGGACAGAAAAGGTGTTTCCTGCTGAATGAGAATCATTCTAAACACAGACGCTCCAAACAATTCAAAGGCTAAATTCTCCTCTCTGTTTCTCACTATACTGGTTCTATCAAGTGTGGTTTCTTAACAAGATTAAAATTTCTCTTGATACGACTAAGACAAATTCTGAACTCAGAAAGACTGGAAGAGAGAGATAAAATACCTGTTCAGAAGACCTGAGAGAGAAAGACCACTTTATACAGTTCTTAAATATTTTAAAACAGTACCTACTTCTCAAGCTATGAACAGATGGGCAATTTATGGTGAGATGGGCAAAGATGGTATCAACTTAGTAAATGCCAGCTGCTTTGCTGTAGCTGCCTACATGAGGTGGTTTTCACTTCAGCATAACAGAATGCATATGAACAGTTATCAGAGAGTACCTGACAGAGGGATGAATCTGCGTTTGATCTTGTTTTACCATAACTTCCATGTCTATAACCAAAATAAGTGTAAGAACTTAGACAAAACTTCCACCAACTTCACCTAAATCAGTAACTGCCTGTCTCACAGTGTCAGGGCAAATACAATATTTTAAATTGTTCTAGGGTTCTTCGGAGATTTAAAAATCAGTCAGAAAATTGGTGACATCATAATTAAAGTCAGAACAAAACCAAATATCTGGGAAATCATGTGACAGAGATCTAAGCTGCATGGTTTCTGCAAAAGGAAATTATGCCTTTGTAATAAGTATTTTGAATATCTTAATAAAGTAATAATCACAGCCTTTATGGGGTGGTTTAAATAGGGCTTTGGAAAGTTCCAGTATAAGAATTACTGCAGAAAATAAATAGCTGCTGCCTAAGAGGCCCAGTATTGAAGAAAATAAATATCTGATTAGGAAGCAGAGAGCAATTGATTCATTTTCATCTTGCAGCCCGTTTACAGAATAATTGCTTATGATTCCATGTCTGGACTCATGTTATATTCCTTAATTAACAGGAAAAGATAGAAATAGTAATGTAATGAATTTTTCAGTAGACATAATATTAGTTAAAGAATTCAGGATCAGAAGGGGCTGCTATACACTGAATTTACAAGGTGAATGGACAGCATGATGGGAATGAAAATTTAGAGTCAATAAATGGAATGTAATATATACTGGAGGAAAAATATTAAAGAAGAATTTATCTCTAAATTAACTACGTAAATTCAGGAAAGGACTTAAGTATTACTGCAGACAAGTCAGTGCATGTAGTTTTCTAAGGTCATTGTGTAAATCAGACGCATCTTCTCTGGAGCGTTATGTACAGAATTCTTACCTGATAATATAGTACTGGAGCAGGCTAGGAAAGTGCAACAATAGTCTCATGGAAAGAGAAATGGGAAAGATTCAGATTACCTTTGAGATTAATTAGCACTATCATAAGATTGAAGATGACAAATTTAAGTCAAGGGCTCTTCAAAAACACCACAGAGAAACTGGATATCTTTATGTAAATGTAGTTTTCATAGCCCAAATTTTCATAATTAATTATTGTAAATTTAGAAAGGGAGTTAAATTTCTTGTATCAGGATGGAAACCAATTGCTTGTTATAAGCAAGGTGAATTTAACAGGTGAATTTAACAGGTGAATTTGTGGAAGAAATCACTTTGACAGTATTTACCTGTTCCTGGCTACTCCTGGGTAATAAAGCTACAGGGAATGGACTATTGTTGAGTAGAAAACAGCTTTTTCAAGATTTTTGTTGTTTTCAAGACTTTTTCAAGATTTCAGAAATGTTTCTGTTTGCTGAACAGCCAGAAACAAGTCCCTCAGAACCATCACTATCTATGGGATTAAAGGACTGCTGGTGACCTAGATTCAAGTTTCTGATACAAGTTAAAAACGATACAACGATCCTGAAGCTGATGTTTTTTTCCCCTTCCATGAAGTGTTTACTATATTGACACATTTTTGTGACCTTTCCACCACTGGAAATTTACCTTTGTTTCCCACCCCGCTGAAAAATTTTTGAATAAAGCGTGTCGTAGGTCTAGTTCATAAAGGTACTATTTTCCCCCATTCCCAAAACATAAAAGATGTTGGTGCTCAGTTCTGGCTTCTAGAGCAGTTGTCAATCTGCATTCACGATCCCTGGAAATGGGAATAAACATATGGGATAAACATATTTTGCTTCATATGATATCTATGTTAACTGGAAATGTATAATTGGATTTGAATAGGTCTAGGAAAGGAAGACAGGTGGCAAAATGGAGTCACTGTGGTTTTAAGGCTGTTAATACAGTCCTTTTTGAACAGGTCTGTAGGTATAAATTCCTAATTCAAGAGCTAGATGATACCTCTCATTAGTACAGTGCAAATAAAGTCGGCTTAAGAATTTGTTCTTTCTCCAAATAATCAAGGTAGAAAAGAACACAGCCAAGAGCATCTCTCATATCTGAGCATCACATTTTCTACTACATCAGTAATTGCCAAGCTACAATATATTACTCATGTTTGTTCTCAACAGGTAATCTGGCTTTTTATCAGTTGTAGACCAAATTCCTTGGCTAATCTATCCATCTTTTTGCTGCATATCAGATACAAACACATTTCTCAGCTTCTGAAAGAGCAATGCAAATTAAGGTGTTTGTGCTCTTTTTCATTTATTCCTTGTCATTTTAAGTTTGAATAGCAGGATTTGATCAGAGCAGTGCTATTGGCAACAGTAGTCAGAATGAGGTCTCTTCTGTCTCTTAAGATTTGTCGAGTATTTACAGTACATTCCCTCAGATAAACCGTGGCCAAGGTGAAAATTCAAATAGATGTCACAACAGGATATAATAGCATAATAACAGAAATATAGCTAGCCATAAATGCAGTGGCAGGCACAGACGGACCTTGCTCTGCCTGAGCTTGCCTTGGGACCAGAAGTATTGTCAGCCACGTCCCATAAACTGGCAGGACTGAAGTCAGGAGGAGCCCAGAGGTGCAGTGCACGTTAACTTACAAGCCCTACACAGAGTCTTGATATTTGGGGTTTCTGATGGTTTGGGAGTTCCTCCAACATGCTTCAAGTGGCAAGTATGCCTTTCGAAAGCCACTGAGGCTTCTATATCAGCTTCTGGGGGAAAAACACTAAATCGTCTGTAATGAAAGTTTTGTGAAAGGTGCACTTCACAGCTTTGATATCCACATCACCTATGAAAGCAAAGTGCTTGCAAAGAGGACCAGCTCCTGGAAACCTTGTGCTTAATTTTCACTAATTCTAGACATAAAGACTTTTTTCCACTGCTGGGTACATTCTTGAGATAGTAAAAACTTATTTCATTTTCAAAGGAGAATAAGTGGCAGAAACCTTGAAAAATCTTTGAAATCGGAATCCTCTTTCTGCCACAGGCCATTGATAGATAGCATTTCAGTAATTTCAGGTTTAACCTTTTCCTTTTTGAGATGTTTTATCCAAATGTACTAACAGTTTGAAATAAAAGGACTTTTCATTTTAAGAACACTGAAGAGGCAGAAATCAGCACCCAAACCCAAAATGCAAACACCTGAAACCATGCCCATTCCTGCCTTTGGCCTCATGACCCTTGATTTCTGTCCTGCACCAGGGCACATTCTCCAAAGGAAGGGCAAAACGCTGCTTCTGCTTGTTTCCTTTCCAGTTCCAGCGACACATCAGGTCTGTTCATACAGCCTGGTGACATTTGCTTTTTTCTGGGGTGGAAGAGCTCTGAATTTGAACTCCTCTGTCTTCTTTTGCCCACAAAAGCTAGCCTAAGGCAGAGGCTTACTACCACCACTTCTGGCAGACATGTTTCAGAATAAAGTGACATCTGTGATTTCATTTTAGAAGATTCAGACCTATAAATATAGGATGGGTGCATGGATTTCAAATGGACTTAGGTAAGACAGGACCTGTAGGAGCAGGGCCAGAGGAGGGCCACAAAAATTATCAGATACTGGAGCACCTCTCCTGTGAGGACAGGCTGAGAGAGTTGGGATTGTTGAGCCTGGAAAAGAGAAGGCTCTGGGGACATCTAATTGCCGCCTTCCAGTACTTAAAGAGGCCCTACAGTAAAGATGGGGAATATGCAGCAGTGTCCTTCCAGTTTCTATCCAATGTTCTTTCCCACAAAACTCATGCTGTAGGATTTGGAGGTGGGATTGATGCATTATCAAGTCTTGTAATTCCCTATGTTAGGCAGAGGCTTAGAAACCTGAGCATGACTTCAGGTGGTTTTTTGCTTCTTATTTTATGCATTTGTTTATCACTACAAGCTTTGAAATAAAAAAAAAAAAGCACAAATTTCTCTAAAATAGATGATGCTTCATAACCTTCTTCTAGCCTCTCCTTACCCTTTCATGCCTTCCCATTCCAATCTATCCTCCTTTTTCATTGTTGATTCTGAAATACCCACTCTGTACACGTATGTCCCAGTATTAGTGTCTGGGAGGAACGATGACTGTGACTAAAGTTAAGTGTGGGAATGTAGAAAGCTGGAACTTGCTCTCATCAATAGCAGAGCTGGGTGTCTGTGAAGAAACACTTTATCTTTCTGATTATTAACGTTTTCGTCTGGCAAACAAATCTATTCTTATATTACATAATATATGTATGGTTTGAGATATCAACACAGAAGTCTCATATATAGGAGTTTGAATTCTTTTTTTCTAATATAACATGTTATAACTTTGGATGTGAAAATACAGTATTTTTGTTTCCATTTCAGCTGCGCTGAAAAAGGAAGGGGAAAAGAAAGGTAAATCAATTATTTTCCCTTTGCTGAAGTGTCTTTCAGGCTGTGACCGCTGTGAGAAATATTTCTTTCATTCAGTGATACAATTGCGATGACATACACCAACTCATGTGCTACCATCAGCTGGCTTTATCTACTCCTACTGTGATAACACAGTTGTCATTTCCAGTATTGTTAGCTCCTTTTTACCACAGGCCAAAACAGCCCAGTATCAGACACTTCGTCGTTCTGATTGGGAAGAAAATGAAAGGCTTTTGTTACCATGATAGGATTTGTCAAGGAGAACAAAACTTGCAGTGCGCCGTGCATGCTGACCTGGCTGTTTGTTCTTTGCAGAAGGTGCTTTCCTAGGGACATTTAATTTCCTCTTTTCAGATTATATGTCGCATGAATGTAAGGTTTGCTGAAGTCATTCTTTGGTATTGTAACAGATTAGTAGAAAAATTTGCCCTGAATCAGAACCTAAAACATTACTTAAAATGTTAAAAGATAAATATATTGGATTTTTCAGATTTTAAACATCCATTTATAGTGTTGTCTTTCAGAATAAGATTCACTGAGTTGAAATATTCTTTTGTAATTTGACAATTTTATTTCAACTGCAAAAATAATGAAATATCAGCATTAAGGTAATACTTTTCTTTAATCTATTCAACCTTATTGTTTATTTGCTTTATAATCCATATCTTGCTTACTGAACTGGGAACACTTCCAGGACTCTTCCATAGATTTCAGAGGATTATTTGACATTTAGTATCATAAAAATCATAAAAAAATGGCTCTTTATTTCTGAAGTTTACTGATGGGACGGTTAATTTTGCGGGGGGTGGAGGGAGTGACTTCTGTCATTTCAAAAAAGTTTGGAAATTCTGCAATTCACATAGTTGAACGATGAAGCCAACCTTTGCTGTCTATACATGAAGATATTTTCAATCCTGTTAATTTATTATTTTTTCTGTTATCCCTATACAGAGTCATTAACTGAACTGGAAAAAAATAATAGTCTCAACTGTTTTAACAGCTCACGAGTGAAATCTTGGCTGTGCTGATGGTAGTGGCAAATCCACTGGAGCCAAAATTTCACCTCATGTGTTTAACAGTATAATAAAATTCATTTTGGTTATCAAAAACAACCATGCTTTATAGGTATCAAGAAGGATATTTTGTCCAAAGATTAATTTGCAACAGCTGAGGCATGAAAGGCAGCACATGAAGCAGGGGCAATCAGAAAATTGGCAGCTACACTTACAGCCATTGGTTTTCAGGCATCAAAATGCCTGCTGTGTTCACAGCCTTGAATTTATCACATGGACTGTTACATCCTTAATCGAAAGAAAGGAGTGAGGTAATTGCTAAGGGTGCTACTTCTGTCAGCCTTGCCACAGGTCCATTCATTTACGGAAGAACATCAAGGGAATTTGGTTGAAATACCTACTGCTTGCACTTGGTTCATTTTTCATAGGTTAGGATTTTTTTCCTCTTTAACCATAATCTTCTCCAACAAAATTGATTAAAAAATGCATTTTTAATTAACATTCTTTGAAGTTCGTTCAATTTTTCCATTTCATTTTCTTTTTTTTATATTTTCTGCTAAAAAATAATTTCCTCTGGTTTCTTAATTTATTGAAAGGATTTTGCCAACAAGTATAGGTAGGATACTTTCAAGCACTTGGCTCAGGGCAGGGTATACCTCATCCTGCCGATTACCACCAACCTACTTCACAGAAACATGGAGGTGCAAAATGAAAGTCAGCTTTGGTCATTCTTCTGATACAATAATTTTTTTTAATTTTGGACTAAACTTCCCTCTGGTTTTCTGAGACCATAACCAACATTGTCATCAAGGAAGGTAGTGATTGCAGTGAAAAACATGGTAGTCCAAAGAAATTTTCCAGTAACTAAGGAAAACTGGTTCAGTAATGTTACCGTCTTCAGTAGATATACACTAAAATGTCCAGCTGGAGAGAAGTAAAAAGGCCTCTTCCCAAACATGAACATACCATGCTTTTGCTTTCTCATCTGGCTTCACACTCTGTGCAGGCCCCACACAGAAAATACTGCATGTTAATAGCTAACTCCCCAAATCATCAGGTTTATTTATTTCTACTTATTTGGTTGTCGTCAAAAGTTGCTCCAGGCTACATGTGTATTCCTCTAACTTGTAGTAAAAAGGAGCAATGTTTGCTGGTTTTGCTTAAGGAGACAGTATTTTTTACCCAGCTGCCAAAACAATAGAAGTAGCCAGGCAGTGCTCTAAATTGACTGGCTCATTATCCAAAATATATTGTGGTAGTAGTATGCACAGTTCAGACACCACTTTATCGTCTCTCATGAGAATCATGCAGCACATACGCACTGTACTGTATACAAAGCTTTCTCCAATTATTCTGCTTATTCAAATACACATCCCTTTCCTAGAAAAACAAGAATAATGAGAATACAGAGTGGCAAGCCATCATGAAAAGGGAAGAGAAGAAGATGGAATGACACTTTCTATCGACAGTACATTCTGCGCCGAGCATAAATCAGACATGAAGGAGTTTGAAAGAGACAGAAAAGAAAAAAATTAAGATGGAGGAAGCTTACATATTTCACTGATTTCTCCAAATATGAGTGATACTAACAAGAACCTTAAAGCACAATTTATACATTAACCGTTTCTATTTGAAAGGTTAGCTCGCTAAGACTTTGTGACCGTAGTCCTAGAAAATAGTCAGCTTCAGCTTCCAGCATCATGTTATGCCTTCTTTCAACGTGTGTGGAGTAGAGAAGCTGTCATAGAAATGTGTTAAAAAGTTGTCAGTTCCTAAAGGGCAAGAGGTAGCAACCCTTTGCATGAGGAAGGCACTTCTTAAAATCCCCAAGAGCGAATCTGGCTGCCAGTACACTAAAATTTTTAGTGCTCAATCATAATTCAAAGCACTGCAAGCAGGGATTCAAATGAATTACAATAGACCCAGGTATTGGTGATGTGAGATAAAGCCCATTAGATTCAGGGCACCTCCAGAAAACAATGAAAAGAGCTGTAACACCAAAATATTTCATCATTTTTTCAGTTTTACGTGCCCTTTTTAAAGGAAAGAAATGTCAATATTTTTAAACCGAAACAGTATTTTTACATTTAAAAAATATTTCATAATCACAGAGAATTAAAAAGATACTTTGTGTGAAATGGAACCAGATTAAAGCCAATTTCAAGGTTTCCTACTTCTGTATAAAATGGAATTTCTTATTGATTCATTCTCATCTCCTTATTGATTTCTCACTAAAGAGGGTATGGACTGAGATGGGGATGTCAAGCAAGCAACCTTAACAAGCTTAGTAAGTTCTCCCTCCAGGTCAGCCTCAGGAAAGCTTGCCTGAAGATTCATTACTTCTGTGATTCTAGTGAATCCAAACAGGATTTAACCATCACATCATCCCTATGGGTTATGCATCCACAGGCACAGGTGTAAGAAGAACCATCTCATTGTTTAAAGTGAATCACAAACCTGAGTTGCCAGGAAGTTGGTTTCTCCAGGGTCCCTACGGCTGATGAATGAAACAGAGGGCTCTGTCTTGCTTCTGAGAGCAAGCTAGACTGCGCATCTAACTCAGGGTAGTGGTTTTCTGGGAATCTCATGTCCTATATGGACTGTGTACAATTAGATGTTATGAGTACTTGTAAGCTAGTGAGATGTGGAAGCTAGTTGCCTGTCAATCACATGACTCCTGTTCTGATTTTCGGCATTATTGCTCCAGCAGCTTGCTCTTAAATTCACTTATTAGTTTATAGAATGCCGAAAACTACATTCATCTGACAAATTTTGGCAATAATAAACTGACAGGAGAGCATGCAGGATCACATTTTGACCTTTTCCCAATAAACGCAAACTACATATTTTTGCCAGTCTGGTAAAGGAGCATTACCTAATGGTAATGGTATTCCACGCATCGCTTGGAAACTGCTGTTCTGCATACAGAGTGGGCTATGAACTGGCCAAGGCACAGCAGTGTCCCTTTTCAATGTATATAAAAATCAAGATGCTTTCCAAACTGAAAAAGAACTGGGCAACAGTGCATTTCAGAACTGCTTCATTTTGTATTTGACCGGAAAAACTGGAAGACAGCCTTCTTATTCATAAAGCAAATGGTCATAGCAGTGGGAGTTCTGCTCATCTGGAAATGCCACTGGTGAAAAATGAACAACACCTTCATTATGTAGTTTTCTGACATGCCTCAAAGGATAGGAAAGTGGTCTACCTAATTCTATAACTGCAAAGTGTATTACACAGCCCCCTAATAGAATGTGTATTCCTAAACAGAGAAAAAAAAAAGAGTAAAGATACTTTTAATAGCATTTCTTAAAATAGTGTAAAAAATTCAGTATTATGTATGAGAAAATATGTACGAAAGAGCATGCTACTATGCTCTTTCGACTAGCAGTGCTGTGGTTGAAGGTAGGCATCTCCCTCGAGAGGTAACAGTCACTGAATTAGCCACAAGATGGAGCCCAAAGGATCTCAAGCCGGTAGTTAACATCGCCTTCCTGAATCAGATTAAGAACTAAATAAGGCATTTTTACCAAACACTTTATGAGGGCTCTAAACTACAGACAAGGTATTCTTCAATGTAAATCCACTCCTGCCTAAACACATTTGTCATTTAATACATGACTGGCCATACATTGGTGAGCTTTGACTTCCCACGCTGAAGCATCAACCCCCCGGCATTTTCAAGGAATATTGACGAATGGAGAATTTGCATGAAATATGGAAAATGCTTTAAAAAGTCTACAGCAGTTAGCTGAAATTTGCTTGATCTCTGTTTACCTTGTCTCAACTATCTTGGGGGGTATAAATAATTTATGTCCATTTTGCAGCGTTATGAGACTTAGTGATCTGTACAACCTCTGTTAAGTGATGGCCAGATCTTGAGGGATCAGGTTCAAGTACTTTACATGTTGCAGATACTTCAGTTAAGATAAGACATGACCAGAAAACACCCTCCAGAGTACCCAGTCAATATAAGTAGAAAGTAGACAGATGAATCGTGAGTGCAGCAGGCTCAACAGTTTTCAATGAATTCATAAATTTAAAGAACTTTTTTAGATCCTCAGATGAACTTAATCATTAAGAAACTTTAACTCATACAAATTCAGATGTCTAAATTAGTCATCTACGTTGAAGCTATTCACCCTAGTCTCACTTCAGAGTGAGAGAAATAAGCATCTGCAGAAAGTGTTTCATCTGTAAATCTTATATATCTGTCAGAATGCAAAGAATTGTCCCCCTGGAGATAACCGTACTTCTGAGTTGCCTAATACAAAGAACATAGTTTAGGCTTAGTAACAAAAATAGAAAACAAACTGAAATGAACATCAGGATAGTTTGTTGTGAATTATTTTGAGAACTCTCCCTAAACCTTTAGTTAATTTTTCTCTTTTAAGAATCTGACATCGAAAGAGAAGAAAGGTGAAAAAAAGCAGGAAGTCATTTATGGATCTCAATAGCTGATTGAGTATACACTCTCATTGAACTTAGAGGGGGTAATGCAAATATTTAATCTGGAATTCTTAACATTAAGCTGCAAATTCCATGTTTAGCTTTCTAGCACCTTGTTTTCAGTGTATTCATAGTTGAGACATGTAAAACTAATGATGCAAACTTGCATCCATGTTTTTTAAAAAAATACCCAGAATTTTATTCTCAACAGGATCTAAGCTAAACCTTGTCATTGGTTACACCTTTGTACTCCATTCAAGGTAAAATTGAGATGATACTTTTCTGTATGTCTTAAGTAACAACAAACCTGCAAAACAATTCATATTGATAGATCTGTCATAGCATTTCAATTGCAGTAATGATTACAACTTGTGTTAATCATTCTTACTTGCCTTAAAGTACAACAGTGATTTATTCAGCCCCTGCTACCAATAAATGGAGACAGCTAAACTAGTATTTTAATGATTATGAAACAGCTGTGATTTCTGAAGAAAGAGTGATCTGTGTGATTGGTGGTCTGTGTTGTTACTATAAGTTAGGTGTAATACATGTGTATTTGCATCATGTCAGCAACACTCTCACCTGTCAATCAGCATAATATGCTTAAACACCTGGATAGCCATATAACACTTGGTTAATTGGCTAAAAATTTCCCCATGGGATAAACTATCACTTTATTCCTCTGCGCAAAGATGTCTGCAAATGAATGCTCAGAGGTATTCTATTCAGATGCAATTCCAGAATTAACAGTTCTTTTAGTGGCAATCTTCATTTCCTTTTTTATCTATGCAGACATCATTTTCAGAAATGTGCTGTTACAAAGTTGTAATTAAAGCAAAAACAGTGATCAGCGTTTCATGAGGAACGAAGATGGTTAAGGATGTTCTGCCTTAGAAGTTAGTCATTAGCCCTCTGCTTTAATCACCATATTAATTTGGGTAGCACACTGGGAAAAGTCCATCTTTTCAAAAGCTAATTATTTTTTTATTGTTCTCCACTCATAATATCAACTAATCACTGCTCCAAAATTCTTCTTTTCTAGAATGTATACATTCAGCTATGATTGTACTTTTACAGATCCAGTCATAGTTAAGAAGGAGCTCAACAAAGAAGTATTTGCATGGAATCTGGACCCAGGGTGTTAGTTTGGCACCTTTCACAAATAGCAGGCATTATGAAATAGACTGAAGATTCAAATATTAATGAATAATAGCATCGTCAAGAGGTGCTCCTTTTGGCTCCAATTGTTTATACATAAAGGTGAACAACACCACTTTTACATAAACTAAATTCAATATTCAGAAAAAAATGTCATCACTATAATGTTCTACAACCTCAGTCTGCCCGATTTCACTCAGTTACCCTTTATGAGTCAATCATTTCTGTTGCAATAAAGCATGGCCTGAGCTTGGCTGTGTTTTGCCTTAGCTATACGTAAATGTAAAACTGATATTGCTAAAAGTGAAAGCTTGTTAAGCATATTCTCCCTCATCTGTATGTTCCCATCCCATAATTCCAGGGAAGAGCACATGAAAACGTCAGAAGCTGAGGATGATATTGAGAGGAAGCTCTTCAGGTCTATCACCACTCGTGCCTAAAGATGAAATGCATTAATGCAGCACATGTACCTCATCTACATTTGACTGAAATTTTATTCTTTCCAGCTCCGTCGATGGAAGATTTGTCCTCCTGGGATTTTAGGACTTAGAGTGCTTTAAAGACATTAACTTTCAGTGCTATCATGCAAGATTGCTGTTTCAACAAGACTTACATTTCCCAGTGCATTTCTATTGTTTAACTGACAAACTGGGAAACAGAGAAAGACTGGGATCATTACTGATGCTCCCTATAGGCATGCATCTCAGATTCAAGTTGAAGCAATTACTCTCATTAAAAATCATTTAAAAATGTTGGAAATGTCTGTACTTCTTTGCTACATCTACTATATTTACCCCATGCTAAAGTTTCTCCCTTCCCTCCTCTTTCTGAACTATTTTTTGTTTTTCTCAGTTATACAAAGTACTCTTGAATTGCCAGTTAAAAATAAGTCTTCAAAAACAAGTTGATCTAGACAACAACAGCAAAATCCGCCAAAACCAAGAGTCAGCTCATTCTTCACTATGAAGCCCTGAGGTATAAGGCAAACCAAACAGCAAGGACACAAACGTGCTAACTGTATACAAGCAGATATCTTGGATCAGGCTGCTCGGGTAATGGAAATAAAGCAGAATGAACTGTGAGAGCAACGCCAGCTTTTTTGGTGGAAATTGGCAATAGAAAGATCAGTCTGTTGCAAGTGAATTTTACAGCCTGAATATTACAGGCTCTAATATCAGCAGTTAATCCTTAATTATTAATTATAACGGCAAACCATGGCATTTTAGGAGGGTTTGCCTTAACCATTTACCCTGTTGTCATCATTAGTCACAAGAGTGCTGCTGAAACAGTGGGCCAAGGTGGAGTGTGGTGTTGCACAGACAAGCACTCCCTGGTAATGAATAAGAGTGAGAGCACTAGCTGGAAGCTCAAGTTCTCTGCTTCCCTGCAAACATTCCAGATAGTCTTAGGTAAATCACTTAGTTTTTCATACCTGTCATGTTAATTTGGAATAATACTTCGTTAATGTGTAGAAACCTGGGAAAATATCTTGGAAAATGGTAGTTTTGAAGTAATCAGAAATGTAAAGTGGATGCTGTAGGGAATTAAGAGATCTGTAAGGACAAGGCTTGCACAGAATACACATTAAAATAATCATACACCAGCTGCCTCTATTTGCGCCACCAGCACCACCACACTCTTCTTGCTTTCTTTACTTTGACCCATCCATAGGATAACTATTGGCAATACACTGCCAAGGCAATTTCCAAACAAGCCATCTTTTTGCAGCTAATCTGTTTTGTGGGGAATCATTTTTTTAGACATATGCTCATTAGACTTCTTTCTACATGATCAGTCTGCCAGTTGCTCAGCCAGCCAGCAGGACTTGAAGAGGACACAGGCAGATTTGAGGGATCAGGTCTGCTGATCTAGAAAACTTGTGGGAATATTTGACTTCTCCTTTGAATGACAAAGAGTACAGACAATAACTTCACAAAGGCAGGGAGCTGGTCTTGGACAGATTGATAAATCCTAATAACATCTTTTCTTTCCAAAGTTGTTATGATCTGAGACATTCCGAACTGGCCCAATGTAAGGAATATGTTTTATTCTGGTTTACTTTTTGATAACAGAGTTGCTCCACAGTCTGAAAAACCTTGCACTGGATACAATAAAACTGTTTTATTCAACTTTAAATTAAAAGCACATTGATGATTAGGCAGAATGTTGTGGCATCTTAAGCTCTTGCAGACTACAGTATTCCCACTGAACTTTGAAGGAGGAATGTCCATTAGTTTGTCTAAGGGCCAAATTGTTAGTTTGTCTAGAGCTCATTTTCAGGGAGAATGGACTGACTTAGCTTGAATAAGGAAATCAAAGTTTATCCTTTTTCATGACATAAACTGGAAGGTTAAGGCGCAAATCTTGAGAATTCCAATAAAAGACTCCTGTTGATCTTGATTCCTCTTTTGGTCTGTAATGGTGTTAGAGATTAATGTCATGGGTGTGTTTGTCTAATGCCCAGTCCAAATCCCATTAAAGAGTCTTTGTTCTCTCTTTAATGAGAGATGAACCAGGCTCTTACTTAGCCAAATGGAAAGTAACTTTCTTATTTATAATACAGATGTGACTATCCAATTAGAAATAATTTTCTCAGCTACAATGTATTATTATTTTGTTATTCTTCACTAAAACAAGTAATTCTGGCATTGTTTTCATTTCTTGCATGACATATTCCTTTCTTACACAGTGTGCACACTCACAAATATATTTGCTGTCTGAACAGCAAATGATTGTTATCCAGATGGAAAATAGACATGTGATAATCAAAAAGCATGTTCTGCTTTTAGCCTCACCAATTTATGGTTCAATAAACCAGAGTATTTCTTTTCTGAACCCATATCAGAAGCTAATTTACAAAAATATGCCATATATAATTAATACCCTTATGGCATTCAGAATAACAGGCGAGAGTCAAAGAAAATTTGAAGTGAATGTGAAAAACAGCAGGATAACTACCAAGGCCAGTTACCAAATTTAATTCAGAATGACACAAAAGAAATTTCAGAAATGCTTTTGCTGAGGCTAGAACCAGGTAATTTCATTGATCTGGTTTAGATCTTATGTACCTTCAAGTATTTCATCAAAGATCCATCTGTTTTCATTAGATTTGAATCTGACCCTTTTCCCTCTCTTAATATAGTTTAATTGTTGAATAAATTAAGATGAAATACATACTTAGGACTCTTCTAACATTGTGAACAACAAGCAGTTATTTACCCAACATGTAGTCTTGTTAGTCAATAACGTCAGAACAGCTGTTTGAAGTGAGACCAAGAGTTCATCTAATCCAACGTCCTCTCTCCACCAATAGCCAAACCATCGAACGCCTAGGGAAGAGTACAGGAATAAAACAGCCACACAGAAATCGCCTTGTGACCTCTTGCAATCTCAGCTCAGAAACTTCCTGAGCCAGAAACTGTATCTTCATGTTTAAGAGCACTTGGTAGATTTTTCTCTAATTTGCCCAGTCACTTTTTGAAATTGTGAAAATTTTCAACATCTGCACATTTTGCAGCATGGAATTTCACGGCTTATCTGGGCATTATCTAGGCAAAATATTATTTAAACACAAAATTTAAATAGAGCTGCTTTACTTTCAGTGCAAGGTACTACATGAAATGAGTGAGAGCAGCAGAGTACAGCCTTTCATTTCTCACCCTTTAGGTTAAGTACCATATAATAGATCACTAAGTATTCCGGAAAGTCTGACTAGCTCATTGATATTTAGCTTTTATCTTCTTCCTATTTTCACTAAGTAGAACAAAAATCAGGGTATCTGTGTTATAGACAATGGTGATACTGTAAAAATGAAACTAAGGGTCTTGGGATTTCATTTTTCAATTTTCTGCTTATTGTCTGAGTCATTTGAATTACATCTTTGATGAGATAATATGACATGTAAGGAAGATAGGGTTAATATTGAATAGACTGAAATTATAGTTATCAGATTTGTCAAAACATAAAAGTTTATCTTTATGGCCCAAAGGCCATCTCAAAATTTCATTTTGGGTTTTTTTCCAACAAATATAGATATGTTCTAGAATAACCAACACATCCTGTAAAAATTTTTAACTTTAGATGATCTTCATTATTTCATCAAAATACGAGGTAGAAATATTTCTGAGTGTTATGCCAGAAAAAAAAAAGGCAGCTGAGATTTTAGGCAAAGCTCTGGTAGCAATAATCTCAGTGTTCAAACTCTGGCTGGATACTAACACTATATGAGTTTGAGTAATTAATACTGCCACAATGTGGACAACGGCAACACAGACACCTTCCTAGATTTGAGGGACCAGACCTGGACTGACTTCCTAGTGTTTTAAACATTCTCCATGACTCATTCACTAGCAAAAAAAAAAAAAGAAAATAACTGAACTGGCTTCACCAGAACGTTAAGGTGCAATGGTTTTGTTTGGATTTTAGTGTTTTAAAACAAATTGCAGATCTAAGTGTGCTATAACAAAAGCTTGTTTGTAGAATTTATTAAACAGTGTCAGTAAAGTCTTTAAATGAATACTATTCATATGTGGCCTAGGTGTGATCATTGTCGGTGGCTACTGAAAGTGTTATGTGACACAAAATTTTGTGATAGTTATGTAAGTCATTATACCAGCCCCTGAAGTACAGATTTTTTTTTAATATTTGCCATGAATTTCCTTTTTCAAATTGAAATTCATAGCTAGATGAGCTTATCTCGCTATGTCTTTTGACACAATACAAAATCTTTTTCCTCTTCAAGTGTCAGACATACTTCATGGATGCTCAATTACAAAAGAATTTACCTTAAGCTTTAGGTTTAGGAAACTATATTTTGTGGGTTTGGGTGTGTTTAGGCAAAACAATTGAATCTAAATTTACAAGAAGATTTTCTTATGCACATAAAGATAACAAATGTGGATTTGTCATAGGATCGCTGTTTTTCTGCTGTTTCTTTTTTCTGGTTCCTCACTTAGGAGAAAGTATATACCCTTAATTTGTATCTTTTGTCTCTATCACCCCAAAAATGTTCTGTTATTTTTGCTTTGCTCTGCACACCATCACCAGTTGCTGTCTCCTTAAATGCACACCAGTAACTTGGATTAAATAAGAGACTGGATAAAAAATAGGATCGATTTGGGAAAACAAGCAAAACAAAAACCCACTTGCACAGCAGTTACTTAACGTTTTTGCCCTGAGTGGGGGCTCGGGAGCTCAGCGAACCACAGCCCAGGAGCTCGCAGCAGCAGAATTATTGCTTGTGGTGCTGGGCCTGCAGAGGCAGCTCCTTCCCAGCACTGCTGCATCTCTCCGTGGGATTATACTCTTTTCACACACAGCGAACTGCTACATGCAGGTGGTAGGGCCTTTATTCTCTTAAAAACAACAGCTGTCTTGCAAAAGTCAAGAAGAAAAATCCATCTGGTGGGCTAGGCCTTGGCATTTCAGTTCCTTCTGTAGCACCAATAGTGACATTGGGTAAAGCTCCCTGAGCTCTGGCTGTACCTGAGAAAAGTTCTCTTAAGGTCCATGGAAAGTATTAGCTCAGTTTTCAGTTTTGCCTCATCTGTTTATTCTGGAAAAAAAGTGGAAAATTAAATAGCACAAAGTTTAGGAGCTGCAACACTGAAATGCCGAGTCCTTTATTTTAGATGTGTCCTGATTACGTTAATTACCTTTTCATATACATCCTTCTGCTCCGTGGAGTATCACTGAATCCATCTGAAATTCATTGACTTCACTAGAGCAGGTGCAATTGTTAGGGACTCTTACATTTAGGCTGCCCGAGCTGTCATTTCCTCACTCAACCTAAAATTATCTACCTGGCTTGGTCCAGTATCAGACACCTCGTGGTCTGAAGCTGTGCTGTCTCTCAGTGGGCACTGAACTGAGCACCTCACTTAGCAAGGTAGCTGCCCCAGGCTTGATATATGGTCACCATTTAGAGAGGGTGACTCAGCCCACCAAGGAGGTGCAGAGCCTGCCAGGGGTATTTGTATCAAACATTGGATAAACGAGGAATTTAGAGTGTCTGTGTTCCTTAACTAAGTGTCCCAGTTGGGGTGGGTAGTATAAGTAAAGCAATGCTAACTGTTGCACGTTTTAATATAGATTTCACTGAACATTTATTTTACCAGTCTACAAATGTCATGAATAAATGCATCAAATCCTGCACTACAGTCAAAAAATATTAAAATACACCTTTTTTTTGTTTACTTCTAGCTACCTCAGAGAAACCTCACGAAAACAGTAAGTATCAAGTTGATAATATTGTTACTTCAGCTTTTAGGGAGGAAGGTTTTCCTTTGTGTTGCCAAAGTGTTAGCAGCTAAAGATGAGATTCATCAACGCAAGCTCACAGGAAATTTTTACTTATCAAAATGGTTTTCCATGACTCTGTAATGCAGGACCAGATGTGTTTCACAGGTCCCAGTGCGCATGGAAACTGTTTTCCAATCCCGGCTGGGGTAAGATCCAGCTGTGCCCTCTGCCTCCATGGCAGCTTCTCACTGGAAGACATTAAGGGAGACACAGATGAGGAAGGGTCATTGCAATTCTCTGGGAAGGGCTTGATCCAGGCAATTTATCTCTCGGTATGCTGCAGCCCTCACCTGCTACATAATTTAAATTTAGCTGCTATAAATCAGAATGAAACATATTTTTGGCATTCCTCTGAAATTCCAGGGCTTTCTTTTTTCTGTCTCATAATGTTGGGTTTTGGATATCTCACTGTTTTTAAATAGCAAAAAATTGCATACAGCTTATATTTTAATGCAGTATAATATTTATTATTTTTAGAATCATAGAATGTTTTGGGTTGGAAGGGACCTTAAAGATCATCTAGTTCCAGCCCCCCTGCCATGGGCAGGGACACCTCCCACTAGACCAGGCTGCTCAAAGCCCCATCCAGCCTGGCCTTGAACACTTCCAGGGATGGGCCAGCCACCACCTCTCTGGGCAACCTGTTCCAGTGTCTCACCACCCTCAGAGTAAGGAATTTCTTCCTAATATCTAATCTAAATCTACCCTCTTCCAGTTTGAAGCCATTACCCCTCATCCTATCACTCCACTCCCTGATAAAGAGTCCCTCCCCATCTTTCCTGTAGGCCCCCTTCAGATACTGGAAGGCTGCTAGAAGGTCACCCTGGAGCCTTCTCTTCTTCAAGCTCAACAACCCCAACTCTCTCAGCCTGGAGAATTACTGCTTTACATTATATCTATGGGATCCAGGTTAACAGAGAAATGTGGAAAGCTGAGGTTTTTTTATGCACTATAATGAACTTTTATTTGGCATTCTATATGAGACAACCCTACTTACTGTTGTAATAAAATACTTCCATGATTTCTGTATTAAACATCAAGGAGAAATTTTCCATATAGAAGATAGGTGATAGCAATCAAAATTAGTCATGGAAGCATTTCACAATTTTAGAAATTCTATGATATTTCTAACAAACACAGAATGGAATTTTGTGATTACTTAAACCACATTAAAAAGTAAACATTTATTTTTCTTTGGTATTATTTTTATATTTTAGGAAAAAGAATAACGCCTTTTCTGAAGAAAGATATTTATAAAAAAATTCTTCTCAAGTCTAGTGTGAATATGTAATGCATCTTTTAAAATGATAAAGAGAATCTTTTATTTCTAAAATCTTCTAAAAATTAAAAAGCCCTCTAACGTAGGCGTTCTTATTTTCAGAGCATGCACGCGTTAAACATGAAAAAGCTATCTCTCAGACTAAGACAGGTAGGTTTGGTAATTTAATTTCCAGTAACTCCAGGCTCCATTTAATAAGAATTTGTGTGTTTTGCAAAACTGGGAGACTTTCTTGAGCTAGGCATTCTTTCATAGTTCCTGTGACTCTCCTTAGTGCAGTACAGCTTATAAAGTGTTAGCAAAACCCATTTTCCAGAGTTTGGGGAAGGAGTTCTCTACTGCCTTTCAGTACATCAAAGAGGATTATTGGGAGTTACACCATTTCAGCCTTTTCTCTAAACCGGTTGTTACATTAAGTGAGTCTGGTCCCCAAAAAGGAGGAGCTACAATCTCACTGGGTACATGACAGCCCGCACAGACGCAGCCTCCAGTTACTGAATCTCAGAAGAACAAAAGCTGAACAATTGAAAAAAATAATCTTGGGCTGACTATGCACTCAGATAAACTGTAAGTAATAACCAGCGACAACTGACTGCAATGAGCAGGACAGGGGTCCCCCCCCTTTCAGACCAGGGCTTTGTGCCTCATCACAAGGCTTTTTGAGGAGGAGGACGCTCAGGGATCCACAGTTGGGTTTGGTGTGAAGAAACAAGAGTAAAGATATCCTCATAGAAAACTCAGCCATTGGTGCTCTGCTTGCATCGCTCCTGAGATGTCTTATCAGATTCAGTGGGCACTGAAGAGCAAGTATCAGTGTCCCATCGACTTTTGCTGGCAGCGCTGCTGTTTAAACTTCACATAAAGATGAAGTCCTCATGAATAAGTGATTAGATAAACCACTTAAAACCTTATGTGTTCAATGATAAGCAGGCAGCCATTTTTTTATTGTTTCTTTTCCTGCTTTTTTTTCGAAAGAAAACAATTTTTCCTTTGCATTGACTATTTTTCTCACTTGTTTTTATAATACAATATTTTATTTGTAAGTTAAGTATTTTCGTAGACATTTTGAGTTTTCCTACAAGCCTTGAGTGAAGTTTAGTGAGAGTGATTTAGTGAAGTTTAGAGATTAGAGTAAATATAGAGATTTAGAGAAAATTTAGAGAAGAGTGATTTAGTGAAGTTGTAGTACTGGGGTTAAGTCAGCAGGGGAAAAAAGCAATGTTTCTCACTGCAGCCTTTGAAGACAGAGGCCTAGCTTTTCTTTTTGCCTCGTTGACTACTTTTTGTGTCTTAGTAGCTAGCAGAGAGCTTCAGGCAGCTGGTAGGTGCAGATGGGCTCAGCCAAGGCAGGAGCATCCTAGTGAGGAAGGCACCTCATCCAGCTCTGTGTGTCCTGAGAGGGTTCGGTGGTGGCCAAACAGTGGCCAAACGACCACTCATCTCTTCTGCAAAATGAAATCAGTCCTGCTGATCTCATCCAGATAGCAGCATAAAAATAAATTTCCCTTGTGAGGCATTTGCAAAGATCAGAGCGTCACGTCACAAACCAGTACATTGGAAAGATTAGGATCTTATTCCTGTATAGTGTAGCATATTCCAGACTAAAGCTCTCGGCATCTAAATGCTTGAAGGAAGAAAAAAGAAAAGAAAAAAACCAAACCAACCCCTAACTAAATTTCCTTTAGTATAAAAGATCTCTTCTCAGGAGATTAATGGTTGCTTTGGAGAGCATTGGCTGTTTTGAGTTTCAGTTGATGACTGGAAGTATTAATCTGCAAGCACTGGTGGTAGTAGTGCTTCTGCCTGCTGTGTGCCAGTGAGTGCTCTTGAGTTAGCAGACTGAATTATAAAAGCCTCATTCTGTACAAAGCGGTGCCCTCCTTTTTCACCTTGATTCCGAGCAGCTTCAAACTATTATTCCTATGCTTCCTGCCATCAGACTTAGAAGTATCACATGACTGAGAAACTAGAGAATTTCAGAAAATATATTGATCCTGTAGGGGAATGTTTAAATTAAAGAGTGTTTTGTGTATGTGTGTGAGAGCAAGAAAAGCAAGAGATTCATTCCTGATGTAATTCTTCTGAAACTGCCTGAAATACACAGAGAAATATTTACAGCTTTATATTTTTCCATTTAAATTAGATACGTCAGGGGAAAAAAATGAATATTTATGCTTGTAGTACTGCAAAACTAGAGTTCTGCAGAGGAAAGAAATTCTCTCCGATGAAAGATTTCAGAACTTTAAACTTTCAGCTTATTCAAAAGCTGAAGAAAAATCTGATTTTTCAGAAATATTCACAAAAAAAATATTTTGGATTTTTTCCAGCTTTATGAGGTCATCAATTTTTTTTTCTTTTCTTTTTTTTTTTTTTTTTTTTTGGTCAGGCTCCTATTGGTACAATAAACAAAAAGTACATGAGAAATTGGAAATATTTCTTTGGTTCTTGACAAAATACAATGTATTACCCTCACCAGAAATGGTTTTGTGAAACTTCCTGATGTCTTGAAGTGTGTTCCCTCGTGGAGAGTGCTGTCCTTAAGTTTTGATAATCTGCTCCTTCAGTTTTCCTTCTGGTCATGACCAATGGTTAGAAACTCAGAGAAAAAAACCATAGAGCCACCTCCTGGAGATCTGCCAGGAAACGGGTGAGGGTGTTCTCCAGTAGAATCAGCAGATAAATAGTTACTGTGTGGTTAGGTCGTGGAATAGGTAGGTGAATGAATACCAAAGAATGACCGTATTTCTTCCCAGATAAATGCAAGTCCACTGGCCTGTTCAAGACATTCTGCTTTCAGGAATGAATTCATTTTGAAAGGAAAATCCCTCCCTTACTTTTTAGTGGATCAGACGTGCCATCCACTCACAGACTTATCTGATTGACTCCTAGAGTTACAGAGCAAAAACTGCTGTAAATTCTCACCAGAATTAGAAAAAGCAAAAATATCTTATTTAGTGTTCAAAAGAGTGGGGATAATAGCCAAAGAAATTTGAGCTTTACTTGTCATTAATCTAGTGGATATTACAAGGCCTATGTTTGAATTCAGCATGCTGGTGCTATTTGTGTATTGGTACATGGAAAACTTAACACCCCAATTAAATTAGTGAAATTCATCGTTATATACTAAAGCTTATCTAAGAGCAGAAAGAGGATACTTTATCTCAACAACTTGCATCTTCAAGCTGCTGGTTGTGCTATAAAAACATTTCTAGCTTCACAGAGAGCAATGAAACGGAGACGAGAGTTTTTAATTCACAGCTTTCATAAGAAGCTGACAATAACAATAGCTGAGTAAGGGCAAAAAAAGCCCTAAACTTAATACAAGTGAAGAGAAATTAAATCGCCACCTACCAGACAACAACTGAAAAGCATAGCAATGCAGGGTTATGTTTTCTTTCCAAAGAATAGGAAAGATCAGTAACCATGGAGCTTTATCCCTCCCTGTGTTTTCCCCCATCAGTACTGATTTCCTTCCAGAAACAAACCCAAAAAACCCAAACAAAGCAAACAAACAAAACCCAAGCCACAATCGCTGTATGTTTCATGTCGATACTTGCACAATAGCTTTGCTGGATATTGCTGGGTTATCGACAAGAAACACGGACTGTACAGTAATGAGGCTTTCTCTCCATTTATTGACATATGATAAATGTCTTTTTAGGCCTCTCTCGCAAGTGTATACCTCTGGGAATCTCAGAGAGCTAAGTTAAAAAGAAATAAGCGCAGAGAAGAAGATAAACCTGCTCTCTGCCCTCAGAAAAAAAATCCTCTGGAAGTTACATGCCAAATTCGAAGGAAATATCGTGTGTTGAGACCACTCAGCAGTCTGCCCTTCTAAATACTGTGCTATCCTTATATTTAGTCGGAGTGCAGATTTAGGATTTAGTATCCGAACTTGGACATTTGGGTTCCAGAGGAATAGCCCCCGCCCGCCCCCCCCGCAAAAGCAGCAGTTCTTGAGGTTGTGTTTGAGGGTACATAGGTACAGTGATGGATAAACCAGGGATCAGATAATTCACAGGTGGTTCCAGCCACTCAGCGCCTTCCTAGTACCTCCCTCCATCATCTTGTTTAAGAACAAGCTTGACTGCCAGGCTGGAAACATTGCTCGTGTTCAGGAGACAAGCAGCTTTGTGCATGCACAGACAGACTACCCCGAGGGGTTTCTAGCCAGCTAGTACTCAGATGAGTTGAATGGCTTCAGGAGACAAGACATCCCTGCACGACCTGACCTCCACCCAGCCGTTGTCAGCTTGCATCTGATGCCTCACAGAGGTCTTGGGGAAAAGGAAGGGGCCAGAGGCATGTGACTGTAAACTGCTTCCATCAGGGAGAGGAAAGGGAAATACATTCTGAATGTGTCTTAAACATATTTAAAAAGAAAAGTCGTGATGTATGTGAATGTTGAAAGGCAGGGGTTAGGAGAGGGTTTTGAATTCAGGTACGGGAAAAGAGAGAAAATGGGAGCAGACCTATGACAGGATCAAGAAGGGGAAATTTCAAGTCAACCAAACTAGGCTGTGTAGAGATCCAAAAATAAATATCCCAATTCCCACCTGACTGGGCAATTGGGGAGTTAAAAGACAAACGCCACCTGATCAGAAAGTGTAGTCCTCCTGCACCTCTGTCTGAAGCTTCATCCCCCAGCCTGCTTGGAGGAGAGGCAGCTCAGGTCTGGTGGCTGATGTCAATATGGGTCCACCTCATCTGAGAACTGTGCAGAGCAAAGCCACAGGCAGCTCAAGAGCACGTGAACTTGGGCAGCTTTTCTCATGAGATTAGCAGAAGCTGAGGGCTGCTCTAAGGTTTTGTGACAGATATCCAGCTGGGTCTAGGTAAGCTTGGCCAGCAGCAGGTGGTAGGAACTGACGGTCAGACTGACACTGTCCTATGTGGATATGGCTCTGCAAGTTAGCATGTGCTTGGGGGTCTCCTAACTTTCTTATCTTCAGAGTGTAGACACACATGGATACGTCTGTACATAACTGTGGTCAGGCAATATCTGAGCAGGAGTTCTCAGCATTGTATAATACCAAACTGTTGAACTTAGACACTGGGCAAGGTGATGCCCACAAAGTTATAACAGTTGTGTTATTAGAATACAGTTTTCTGTACATTAACAGTAGAGTGCCTTCCCGAAAGACACTACCAGGTATGTGGCTGTTTTCTGGTGGCTGAGACATTAGACCCGGTAATTTATTTTTTCCGTGAAGTATGATCTCACCATGCAGTCAGAACTCATAATGCATACGTGCTGTTTTACAGTGCCACAATGGGATAGTGATGCTAAAGACATGCATTAATTTTGTCATTGTGAACCATATGTATAACATCACATACAAAGATATTTTTCCAGTTATATGTGCCATTGCTAAGACAGTGTGAATTTCTAATTTTAATGCTGCTTTCACAATACAGAGGAGAAAATTAAACAACAAAAGACAACTCCCACTGAGAAGTCAGGTAGGAACAAGTCATTCTCTCCAGAATTTTGGGGGGTAGTGGGGGGGGTTAAACACTATTCATGACTCTTCTAATGTGGTACATTTGCATTGCAATCATTTTGTTACAGTATTTGGAAAAATAAGACTGATAAAGTTCTCTTAGAACAGAGTGGCAACTGCAGGTATCATTCTAAGAACAGCTTTTCCAATGAGAAAGCCAGGTCAAGACATTTCAGCTCTTGGGCTCCTTGTTCCAGCCTCTCTGACAGAGCTGGGCTAATGAAATGGGGTGGAGCTGTAAATCAGATCTCTGAAATGATCCCAAATATCCTTGTAAGGCATTGCTGTTTGGTTGTTGGTTTTGGTGTTTTGGTTTTTTTTAATTCATATCTTTCAAGCAACTGAATTTACAGCATAGAGAACAGTCCCCAAGTAGAGAGTGATGCAGGAGGGTGAATTGCCAGTTGGATTAGGCACTTGGATGGGTCTTAAACTGGCTTTCTCATAGGGAAAATGTTTTTGGAACTAACCTCTAAGTTTTTGGGTCTTTTCTATGATTTATACCTTGTAGGTTTTGTAACAATAATACTCACAGAAAAGATTCAAGTATATTGACTGCTATGACCCTGAAGGGTGACCCAAGGAATGAGAACATTTTCATTATCACTGACAGTCTACACAAAGCTGTTTTGAAGGCTTTTTCTAGATATCAACCTCTTGATTTCTATTGGGGGTAGCCTTGATCTAAACATAAAATGAAAGACAGCCAAATCTTAGACAATGATGCCAACAATGGATTTTCATTTGATATGATGATGATGGTGATGATGATCATGATGAATATTTTCCATAACATGAAATACTGTTTTCTTTTAAGCTGAATGGTGCTGTTTAATATCTCATTTCTATTCTTATTTTGTATGTTTTTCTTCTCTTCAGTAGCAGAATAGATGTTGTATAGAATAGTATGATTCTGTCTCTAATTGTGAACATTCATATAATTTGTGAGTTTATATTGCTTTCTGTCAGAACTCTCATGATAATCTGTCATTTTACTATGAAGTGATGTTTTACAGCACTCTATTTATCCAATAAAAATATTGTTTTGATAGTTCTTATCTGATCATAAACTGCTGTAGCTTGTTCAAAACCATATGAATCATGATTCTGTTAATAGAATTGGAGAAATTATTGCAAAGTACTTAAATATATTGCTAACCTGAACTTTCAATGAGATAGCAATTACTGACAGACAAACAATTTAAAGCAGGAAGAAATTACATCTTTGAATTTACAATATTTTCACACCTAAATTCACAAAATTTTTTAGGGTCAGTGAAGCTCCACTCTTAGTTTGTGAGAAAAATCAGAAGGCTCAAGCTGTGGTTTAGCACCGGTTGGAAACAAAACTGCTAGAAATATCAACTTGACTACTTTTCCTAAGATTTGAGTCAGGTGCCAAATCTTTTTCCTGTTTGATGCAACCAAACTGCAAATGCAGTATTTCAGATTGGCTATCTTAACATAAAACAGTACAAAAATAACTTGTAAGTTTTCAGATCAATACTTGTTGAGCTTGAAACAGGCAACTTCAAAGAGTGGGTAAGTCATCCCATCTTTCTTTAAGAAACATTTTGTAATGATATGAATTATCCTTTGGAGATGGCTATCACTGTCATGACTAAAAGTATAGACAAATGTTTTCTTGATGTTGCAAATCAGTTGAATCCCATCCAAAATTTCCAATTGTCTGTCAACTGGTCTGGAGCTCCTTCTGATTTACACTGTTACACAGGGATAAATGGTCCTGGAACACATAAATGTATTACAGTGTTAAATGTCAGGATACTGTACTGTTTCAACAGGAGCTGATAGTGGGACTTGCAAAGGTCTAAACATGTTAGAGCTTACCTGCATTTTACGGGCCTGAATGCTGTGCATCTTTACATGAGCAGAGGAAACTAAGAACAAGTCAGAACTGACTGCCATAAAAATATTTGAATATTGAAAAGAAAAAAAAGCAGAATCTCTTTTCTCTTTATATTTAAATATCACAATTTACCTTCTTTTGTCTTCTGTAGTCCAGGCAAAGCCAGCAAGTACGTGGTACCTACCTTGATCAGAAAAATTCCTGTAATATAGCTGGATATGTGTGGCTTTTTTGACTTTAACCTATGGAAACTGTCCCTTAACAATTTCTAGTTTTGTGTAAAGCTATAGTGTCTTTATCACTATGTCTTCCATTACTTTCATTTAACATATTGTCTTGTCACTGCTATTTAAAAGTCCATTTGCCATAACCAATTTCATCAGTACAGGAGTCAACTTATTCTGTGCTTCCCATATCACAAGTCTCAACAAAAAAAATTACTACAGAAGCTTTTTAAAAATCACCATTAACAATTAGTCAGGTGGAATTAACACTCCTGATGAATTAAAGAGAAAAAAGAAAGACATCATCACTTTTTCTTCATAATAATTTATTATTTTAGTATAACTGCATCTAGAAGTGTTCTCAGTTAAAAAGAACCGGAGACCATCCATACCTTAACAAATCACTCAGCCTGTTTGTCAGCTTTCTATATCTTCATGCCTTCAGCATGCAAGGTAAACTGCAAAAGTAGAAAAAATATATATATTCCATTTAGTTCCCAAATACTGTCACGCTCCAAAAAAAGCCCAGATGTGGGAAAAATATCACTCTTTACTGATGTAACTTTTAATTCACACCTCATAAAATTGTTTCCCATTTGAAATTCCCTATTATGTCTTCATCTCAGCGTTTCCCAGCATATATCTTTACTTGAAATCACAGCTCCTTGGAGTTCAATTATTCATCTAAGTAGCAGAAGGGCTGAGGCATAATGCCCTTTTTTCAGGGGCTACTCACATTTTGAACATTTTCCACTTTATAGCCCAGTTTTATGTCTTTCTTCTTGCTCAAAGAGAACCTGATGTACAGTTTTTTAGCTGTGGGAAACATCACTTGGAAACAAGGCCACCATAGCTGTCTATTGATTCGTCCACTCTAGAATGTATCGTGGCCCCTACTTACATGAATTTGGCATAGCTGCTACTATGCTATAAGATTTTGTGGATTTTTTTTCAATTCCTTTTAAGCAGGTACAACTTTTTTTATAAATTATGTAGTGTAAGACCTGATTTTAAAACAAAGTTTCTTCATCTTTCTATTTTCAGCAACCTAACATAAATTCTCTTTTTTTTTTCTGTTAATTCTGAAAGGACAGCAGTAAGGGGAAAAAAAAAGAGTTGCATTGCTTACCAATAAGTGCTAGTTCTCTAATTTTCCACAGCTAGATATAACATAGTCATATGGAATAGGATGTGTTTGAGGCTTTGGGAATTCAGCTCAAGTACGTCTGACTCAACAACATAGAAGTCAACTGATGGTTGCTGAGTTTGCTCTGTTCTCTCCTTTCTAATAACACAAATGGAAAGCAGATAGAAATTACATTTTAGAAATTGAGGGGAGCCCCTATTAACTGGCTTCTTCCTCAAGATACATGCATAACTCTCAGTAACATTAACAGTAGCTGTATGTGTGGAGCCATGTGCAGTATTACTGAACTTCGCTATTTTGTGGCAGATCCTGCAGTGGATAATCTGTCAGTAACTATGCATTTGGCTTTTTTCCAAAATAACAGCATGAAGCGACAGAAAATGAGTGTTTATTCCTGAAAAATATACATGCAATCCTTCTTAGTTAAATTAAATTTAAAAAAAAAAAGACATACAAAACGTAACTTAGAAACATTATGGCAATTTTATTATGCTGTTTCTTTTATCCAGAGCATGAAGCAGTCAGACATGAAAAAGATGTTCCACCTACAAAACCGGGTAGGCACTCCTGCACTTTATGCATTCATTACTTTTACAACTGTTATTTCAAGAAATCTCAAAATACAATTGCATATGACAAACGTAAAAATCATGGCCCTTTCATCTATTTTCCTGTATAGAATGCCCTTGACCTGTCATACCATAGCTAAGGTAGCACAGTATGTATTTACAATGCCTGTTGTTGTTTTCTGGAAAAATACATATCAAAGGTCAAATTTCTGCTTCTGTAATTCCACCGATGTCAAAGAAGCTATGCCAGCAAAGACTTCAAACCATTTTCTGAAAGTGCTTGCTTTGAATAGCTTCATTTTGCTAATTATTTGTGGGTATCTGCCATTTACTTGGACTTCACAGCCTTCCTGTATGAGCCAGCTTCTCAGGACCAGCAACAGTTTAATTTTCCTCCATAGCAGGTATTATATGATATTCTATTCAAATCGTGACCTGGCACTATCCATCATCTGTGATAAATATCTCTGCATATCATAACTCCTATGCAGCCTCACTTGTACAAGATGGACCAAAATTCCTGCTGGTATAGGAAGCAGCACCGTTCAGTTGCACTGCGAAGCCATCAACATGGGTTTAAAAAATGTCTTCTCCATGCTTCTCAGTGCAAAGAAATAAGCAAAGAATTAAAATTCTTATTGTTAGTATTATTCATTCTTAACTCTAGCACAGCAACTATCATGTGTAGATGAGAACATTCCTACTATTATTATCCATCATTAGATTGCTGTTAATTACTGTGAGATTACTAAAAATTATGTTTTGATATGCAGTAAATACATAGAAGAAGTAAGGTCATTCTCCACCAAAACACTATTATGCTGCACCTGACTGTTCTCACCCTTTTTCTTTCCTCTTTTTACTTTCCAGTCAAACTGAAAAGCACTGCAAGTATGTGTCATGTCTTGTTTCCTACGGGATATAAACCTTCTTTTCAGATGCATGTTGTCTCAATTTCCATTTTTGCAATTATGTCATATTAGATGATGCTATTTTCCTGCTTATACTACAGATATTCTTGTACTCAGTCTGCTTAGTAACAGCTGAACACACCAAAACTAAGTACATTTATAATTTAATATTGTGAAGCTGTAACACTGAAACTCTGTTTGCAATTTTTACTTTTTATAAAAGTAAAGTAAATAATGCTAGTAACATAATTGATGTTCTGGTGATTTTAAATAAGTGTAGACACATAATTTATCTTTATGCAAATATATTGTTCATTAAAAATAACAAAATGGCATGTAGCATAACTGAATTAGACAACCTTTTCGTTACTTCTTTTACCATTTGGAAATGACTTATTTCATGAATTCACTGAGCATGTTCTTGGCCTTTTTTCAATACACTTTTCTTTTCTACTTTAATAAAAACTAAATTAAATTAAAGAAGACCAAGGAATATTCCCAATTTAGCTCAGCTTTCAGGAGGATTCAAGGGGAATCTCTTGCATAACAAAGACTTCCACTGAAGTAATTGAGTAATGTCCTTGTTAAGGTCAGTAAGACTACCGAATAGATAAAGACTGGGATTTATGCTTATTGTGGCAAGTCATTGCACGTCACATACTGCAAATCATGATCAAACAACAACCAGAAGGTCAGTGTTTACACTGTATGCCTTGAGTTGTGAAAATATTGAAGTATGGACCTTCACAATTATTTGTAGCCTCTCTAGAACAGGTTCGTTTTCTTTTTTCATACTGTGTCTGGCACATCAAGACCAGACCAGGTGTTATTCTGATGCAAAGTATCTATAAAGAGTACCCAAAACCAAGGCTAAGCTCCATAAGACACAGCCCTCTTCCTTCTCCAGGTCAGAAGCTGACAACAAAGAAAGGCAAGCTGATGCCATTAAGCTTCCTAAATTAGTCTCTTATGTTAGGTGCTTAAAGTTAGACAAGATGAATACTCACTCTTAAACGACTGTCAGAAGACACATTGGTATTCTGAACCCCAGCTACAAAGGGAAGGGGGAACAAGAAGCATCTGAAATGTGCCAACACTGAAGGATCTCCTGCAATTCTGAATTGCAGTGTTCAGTTTTCAAGTCATCATTGCAAAATTATTACTTCCTGTGAAGCTATTGGTGGGTTTATTTGCATTTTTGCCAGTACTTTAAGTAAAATTTCCTCTATTTGATTCCATTTTTCAGATTTGTTCAGTCTTATGTTCACTGAATCTGTTCACTGACATTTTATGTCTTCTGTACTGATTTATCTGAGAGACCCACTGATGGCACTGTCTTCTATTAGAGAACCATCAGAGATTTAAGTGACTAATTCCTCATGCTTTCTGCAATAAGGATCATTTTAACTCAAAATCACTGTCTACAGTGCTTTTTTTTTTTTTATCAAGAGCTATATTACCTGCCATATTGTGAATATAAGGAACAGCCAAGATATTTTCCCTTGACCTTTGCAGAGGGATATTTGTACCACATTCTTGAGCTTATGTCCTGCTGCTTGAAATCATTATAAAGGTTAACAGGGCCTGCAGAAAAAGAAAGGAAAAAAAAAAAAAAGAAAATCAAAAACACTAACAGGTAAATTTATGGTCATATACAAAAGTAATTCTGTTTACACTGCCTATTTTGAGCTAATAATCCTTGAATATATCTAGTACAAGATTTTAAGCACCAGAGATATCTATTTTAAATTACTTTTTTCCACTCAAAGAGGAACGCTTAGTTGGATCACTGCCTTCGTTATTTCTAGAGCTCTGTATAGCTTTGCTTCATGTATTTCTCAGCTAGGTATACAGTATGCTTGCCATAATATGAGCATAGCTATCATGTAATTTAGCATGAGATGTAGCCATGGACACAAAATACTTACTGATTTTGGAGTTCAGGTCTGGTAGGAATGTAAAATAAATCCATACACATTTCCTGGGCCAAATTTATTCACACATTATACCCTGTGAAGTCTTACTGTAAAAGTGAACGGGGTTTAAATCAGTAGAGAGATTGTATCATTAAATGAATGACAGGTTATAAACAGGAATACAAGGTTGAGTTTGAAAAGTCCCCAGATTAACAATAAATACATTTTCAGAGTCACCTGCTAAGTGAATTACCATGCAATCATAAAAGTAATTAGGAAACTACCTTATTTTTCACACTTTCTGGTTTAGCATGCAGGAAGGTCTTTGCCAGCAATTGATCCTATATCAAATTTGAATGTGTAATGAAATTCAGAATTTACTTCCTGCATACTAGCTAAAGACTCTCAAATTGTGAGAGGTTACCTCAAACAAGAACAAAACCAGTGGCTTTTTTTACTCATGCAAGAAGTAATACCAAACCTTGTTTTGCAATCAAGAGGAAGAACTCCTTTCCTAGATTGGGTGCCTCAGAAAAATATTTTTTTTCCTTGTGAAAATGAGAAGGGATGTTAATCCATGGGTCACGATGCAGTAATGTATCAGCTTTCAGCAACTATGAGCATAAGCATAAGCAGAAATGTAAATATTAAAGGACTTAAGCATGCTAACATTTACTAGCAACAAAACTGGCCTTTGCTGAATGCTTGTGGTGCCTAGATATTGAGCACTGACATTTATGAGTCTCCTTATGAACGAAAACCTGAATGAAAGTTTCCTGGGATGTGTTAGTGAAAACCATGCTTAATTGCTCAGTCTTCCTGTTGAAAAAGCATTGACTGAAATATTTTCACCTTGGTGTGAGGTGTAGAACCTCATGTTCATCTGAAGCCAAAACTCGGCATGAAGAAAACACGAGATAATTCAATCAAATGAGACCTTGAAATATTTTGTGAGCATATTCCTATTTTATCCAGCTCTAGGTTCAAAGAATAAAAGTTTTTCTTGGCTATTGAGGTTATTCTCTTTCCTTCAAATGGGCTTCTAAAATAAAACTGAGACCAATGAACTAGCGATGTATGAAAAATTCTTGGATTCCAAATCACAATTTAATTCATTCCTTTGATTTAAAAAGAGTAATAATTTTTCATATCCCATTGCATTGATCACTTTTCATTAATTATTATGGGTATTATAATAGCACAGGAATATATGCTTCTTTTGTGCTAGGTGCTGTGCAAAGATGTAGTCCAAATTTTTCCAGCTCTCAAGAGGTTTTACTCTTAAAAGGCAAGGCAAACTGATAACGCAGGAGAAAGAGTTATGCAGGGGTGAATGCCAGCTATTCAAGGTCAGTGTCAGTCTTTGGCTGGGATGGTGGATGAAAAGAAAAGAAAGGTAACAATTAAACTGTATACATTTTTTAGAAAATACCATAGTCAGCTATAACCTTGAATGCACATTTAAAAATAACTCTAAATATTTCGTGCCAGAAAGCTTTGATTGGCACGCTGTTTGCATTTGCAGGAACCATTGCATGCTGGATTACAGCCCTTCAAAGAGTGGGACTCGTAGCTTTCAGTGTGAAATTCTGTGTACACGCCCATTGTTAAGGCACATTTCTTTGAAAAATTAATACCCTGCAGAAAAGTTGCAGATGAAAGACATCTATTTAAATGGTTCCTTGCCTTGAAAAAACATGGTACTGAACCTCATATTCTTTTTCTTCCCCCTTCCCCTTCATTTCTGATTATTTTCTGGGAGAGCCAACAGGTGAAATCCCAACAGCAGGTAAATACTACGTTTGTCTGTTATGTCTTATTGTCTTATGGAAAGAATTAATGAGCGTATCAGTGTTGATGAATACATATTGTTCATCAACAATGAACAATGCTGATGTAAAGCAGCAACAGTGAACTGACAGCATTGCAGCTATGCAGTTCTCTACCAAAAACTGCTCTGATCATCTGATATGTGTTATTTTCACTGTTCATCTTCTGCAGCAGGTTTTGGTGAGCTAGGCACAGGTGATCAGCACTGAACAAGCCAGTGTTAATCAGATAACACATGCACCAGAAGGCATTGAACGAAGTGTTATCACAACTGGTTGGGCGATATGAAGTGAAAATGAACAATTCAAAGGCAGCCTGCCAGTTTTCTGCTGTAGTCAAGAGGGAATACTGAAATGGGCTCAGATGTCTGAAGCGATACACCTTACTTAATTTTAATCTGCTTTGTTGAATGCAGTCACAGACCAAACGTCTGTGTTTGCGGGTTGGGGAAAAGGATGCTGGAAAAAAAAAAGCACATGTTCTACGTGTATGTACAATTAGAGAAAATAAACTAAATAAAATAAATCAGAATCTTCTACTGCAGGACTTCTGGGTGCTCACGTTTGTTGGTTCTAAAAGTCCATTTAGCTCTATATACTGGGGTTGGGGTTTTTTTTGTTTGTTTATTTGTTTCATATGATTGAGATTGCTCCTGGGAAAGAGTGTAAAAACGAGGCAATAGGCAGAGGGATCCTTCCCTGATGCATTTTGGGAACCAATAATTAGAAATTCTGACAGTAGTTAGGGAATTACAGAATTCTAGTGCCTGAAGCCTTTAGCAGGAGTTTCCAAACTACTCTGCAATTTCCAATGACTCTTCAGACAGCTGAGACCTGCTACTGCCACTAACGGTACCAGCCACTGTTGTAATATTAGATGCATTGTATACATGCCATGAGACACATTTACTACAGTTATTATTCCAGGGAAATTACTAAGGCAATTCATTTTGTGCAACGTACTTAACGCCAAGAGCCCCATATTTCTGCTACCTGTCACTTAATATTGTTTCCTTGCAAATTTTTCTAGCCTTGAAAAAAACAAAGACAGCTAAAGAAAGAGAAGGTAGGAATTTACTCTGTGTGTGCCTATATATGTAGAAGATCAAAATAAAAATAGTATGAGATTACAATTTTGCATATATTGCTATTTGAAACAAACCCCTTAAAGATGTGTGTTAATTTTCAAAGGACTATATTTGAAAACTCTAGGTAATGATCTATTTACTATTCAATTTGCCAACCTTGAACTGTGTTATTTTTTCCTTGCTAGAAAAAACAATTGAGAAGAAACATCTGAAAGATGAAAAAAGCAAAGGTAATAAAGGGATGAAAATCTCTGCCAACAGCAATGAAAATGCAAACGTTATTTTTTTTCATGGGATTGGAAAATGGAGCTTTGTTAGTCTTTCTGTGTATGTGCAAGTAAGCCAGAGTGATGAAATTGTGCATAAATCCCCAGTAATACAACATCTGGTGGCCCCTTTGCACGTGAGTGTCAAGGATTAGATAGGCACATCCAATCTGGCCACAGCGGTGCCCTGCCTCTGACCCTCCCTGGCTGGGGCAGCATTAGCCTGGCTGCAGGGTCCTTCAGCACTGTATCCGCAGAAGAGGGGATTAGTAATCCCCATTTAGTCTGCTGCTAAACTCCCAACGAGGTATTGCAAAGCTCATCTCCATAGCCTGTGTGATGCTTTAGATCGCCAGCTTCCTATTGTAACATAACTACATTGATAACAAGAAGCACCTTTTACACGTAAGAGGTACTTCATGGTCACTTATATTCTGATTTACCTGTTGGACACAGCACTGCCTTGATTGTTTCCCTACAGTAATATGCAGACAGGGAAAAGTTTTCTGCTATACCTCTGAATGTAATTAATAGTAACATGTTACACTAATTTATTAAGTTAGGTGTCTAAGACATAAATGTCTTCTCTTCATTGGTTAAAGAGAGTGACTTGCACATAAACACTATATTGAAGTCCTGCAACCTCAAAGGATACCAGTTAGTTGGGCTGGTGAAAGTTTCCTAAACTAGTATCTAGAAGGAGTTTGCTTCTATGGTCTTACTACATAAAATTTATACGTTTAAATAGTTTACTAGAAAAGTCACGTTTAAAATAAATCTGGTTTATAGAGATTCCAATTTGTGAGTTAATTCCAAGAGACTAGCATGGTGCTTATTGAAATTTATTTAAATATTTTAGCCTGAAACTGAAGATTAATTTATCATTTTGTTCTTTAGGAGTCCCACCGGTAAAAGAAGCTCCACGACATCACAACCTGACAACAGGTACACAATTTCCTTTTACTGTAAAGGAACTTCCTTTTCCTTTCCAAAATTTTCCTTTTTGTTTTTCATGTTTTGGTTGGGGGTTTTGTTTGTTTGGATTTGGTTGGGGTTTTTTTGTAAAGGAGATCACACTTGCAATCTTTTCACACCTCTCATTCAAGTCTAGGGGACAAGATGTGAGGCAAGTCTAGGCAACAAGAAGTAAATCAAACCCATGAATATTGTTCCTGTGGAGAATGATTTGCTCAAATGGTATTGCTTTACCACCTTCCTAAACTTTTAAACATAAATTCAGCTAATTACTTTATAAACTAAGTGGGCTGTAATTAATTTGGCAGTGCACTGTTTATGCTCCTCATAGAAAATCTGTTCCATAACAAAACCACATAAGGAGAAACGTGTTCAATTTATTTTCTCTGACATTAATAAACATTGTCTCCCATAAAAGTGTGCCCACCACCCCAACCCACCCTGAAAAAAAGGTGAATAAGGTGGGGCATCTTAGGAGGAATTGTCCCTGCATTGTGTTATCAGTTAGCTCCATGTTTTTCATAGCTTACAGTAAAAATAAAAATATATTCCAGATTCTTGTCTAGTATAAGTTAATTCCCATGACTTAAGTGAAACTGCACTGATTCGTGACAGAAAAGGATCAAAAACTTTAATCTCACTTATGAGGTGCAACTGGTTTACACAGAAAACATGAACTAAATATTAATATGGATTGTCCAGTGCAATTTTTTTATCTTAAACTACTGAGGAAAAAATTTTACTGTTAATCATCCAGACTGTCTTGTTGTATATGATTTTTTTACCTTTTTTACTATAAGTAGAATGCTTTAGAGTCCTATATACATGATATAAAATGTGTAATATATGTGTAGTTATATAAATCTATGTATTTAGAAATATGTATTTTTCCATAGGTATAGGTATAAACTTACAATATTTGAAGAATAATAAAAAAGGTAGCTAAATATAAAAGTACAGAACAATCTGACACCAAGGAAGAAAAAATGCAAAATAAATGCTAAGATCAAGCATCCACATGTTAGCATGTTTATTCGTATGAAAATATTTGCACGTGGAGCTCACACAATCTTGTTGTATAAGGGCAACGACATTTACATATAAGAATAGCTTAGCTTTTTTTTTTAATCTCTTTTTTTTTAATCAGGAACACAAAGTTATAGAGTTAGTTATAGACTTTAATTCCTTTTAGTGATTTTGTTGTTAACTGAGAGATGCAGAAGGTAGAATCTATGCTAGCAAAAAGTTATTATTAGTTTATTAATATAGAATTCATATAGATCAAGTAGTGCTAATCATAATAATCATAATAAGTAACCAGTAAGTTAAAGCACATAGTTTGCCAGGAGAGAAAAGAATTTCCTTACAGAGCAAAATTCCAAATTCAGTGTAAAACAGGAATGCACTAAACTTGTTTGTCAGTGGACTTTCTCCTGCACATCACACTCTGGCAAAGTTTACATCATTCAAAAACTGTGTTACTGTGGCTTTCATTTACAGTAATTGTTATGATTCGTCAACTTAATTCTACATTGTAATTGTGCAATTATTCATGAGTGGATGTTTCCCAGATCATAAGCAGCTCTGTGCAAACAGTTCTTCATAACTGGCTTTGCAAACAGAGCTTACTATGTAAATAGTTTCAAACTATTCTTTGTCCACTAAAAAGAATAAGTTAGTTTTCAGGCAATGGATGAGAGGTTTACAGAAGAACATCAAAGTGATTTCTCTTTATGAATGTTGTTCTTTGGTATTTGCTCAAATTGAGAATTTAAAAGTTGAGACCAAATCCTAGGTGATGTACGCTTGAGTTGGAACTTGATAGCTTTTGCCTATTCTGTTTGCAGATGAAGCCAGTGCATTGTCACCAGTGCATTGAATACTAATACTTTTCGCTGATAAATGGAAGTATAGAAGGATTTATACATTCTGAGATAATCTAAAAATTTAAATAGTAAATCTTTCAGCTTTGAAAAACTGAATAGAGTAGATTCCCATGTTCTTAGATTTTGATCAGTTCTTCAGCCTTTCCCTGATATTAAAAAGCAATCAGATGACGAAAAATAAGCAATTTAAAAAGCTGTATAAATCTTCAATTTTAGAATGCTCCACATTTAAACAGAATTTTAAACAGTACTGTACCTTTCATAAACAATGGTGATATGTGCAGTAGACATTAAATGTCACTCCCCTGTATGCTGCAAGCAATTAGAATTCTTTCCCCTTCTTTCTCCTGTCCTAAATGTCAAAATTGACACTTGGACTCAGACTGAAACTTACCTACACAAAAAACCGGGAATTCTTGGAACTCCATTTTTTTCCTTCTACCTTATAACGAATGTATTTGCAAGCTCACAGAAGCAGAGTTTTTGACTCCTGGTGTAAAGTTTGAGGAGTGTACGAATTCAACTCCGTGGTGAGGACTAGCTACCATACCCTGAATGAACAGTTGGATGCTTTCATATAAGTCCTAGTTTGTTTCAAGGCTTGTACCAGAGTATGAAAATCTAGATTAATCAAAAGGTGATTATGTTTATTGCAATTACCTTGCAACTGTCCTCATGGCTGAAAACTCAGGAAGCAACATGTATTGCATTTGCCATACAGTGAGCTGAAGAGGTTGATGGTTTTAGTGTGCTGCTATCTAACGCCACAGATGTGCAAATGTGGCAGAAATAGAGAGAGGCTGTGATGGAAGAGAATGAAAAGGGAAAAATAATGAGATTGATACTAATCCTGCATAAATTTCCTTGTTAAATTAGAGAAACGTGTGGATTATTCTCACGGTTAAGAGAAATCAAACTAGTTATGCTATCTTCCATGTTAATAGATGTGTTGTAAATAGACTTATGTAATTCATGCATCTACCCTTGTACATTATGAGAGCTTTAAAGCTTTCTTGCACATGAGAGTTTCTATACTTACTGCCTATTCAAAGAAGTTGTAACTCTGGGAAAACTAAGATTATTATTAAGCAGAGTTGGAACACCGTTTATATGAACATATTATGCTAGCACTTTTATGAAACAAAGCATTTCTCAGCTAAATTTTTCCTCTGCTTCTGCAGTGATAGAGAGCAATACAGTTTCTCAGATGTTTTCTAGCATAAAGAGGAATCATTTCATCATATTATCAACAAAAGGTATTCAATGGAACATAGTGATCACCACATGAAGACCTCCATTACTCAAGTGGATGAATTCATTACATGTCTGTATTACCACGTGGTGATTGGTGTATTACTGTAAAGTTGTTTTATTGCTTTGCAATTTCTGTCTTCCTGTAACATATTTTCCAATGCAAAGGCGATTTCCAAATCTGCAAAAGCAGAAAGTTCTATTTAATGTGAGATTTGATAAGAGAGACATTTGAGACACTATCAAGGATGTTCCTCAGTGCTGGGGGAACATAAACTTGTTAGCAGTGCAATATGTAAGATTTTTTCCTTGCATCATTATTTTGAAAGAGAATGAGACCACTTTCCTTTATTTTTTCCTTGGTTCTGAAGCATTTGAAGACTTTGGAGGAAAATATGATCTTTTTTCTTTATTCTGAAATTATAGTTTTTGTCAATTTCATCAAGTACAAACATATTGGTCCTGTTCTATAAAACAGAAGCATTGAACTACTTTAAAAATAGTGCACAATATTCAAAAGAGAAGGTAAGAAAGAGCTTCATCAGTGCAGGACAGGTAGCTCTCATCTATAGATAGGTGATGAACTGCAGATACTCTATTTTCTATTCTCCTTGCTGCCCGGAGAGTCTGTGTATCCCAGATGGCTGACGGTTCTGGTATTCTGTCAGCAGTTTCTTCCAGAACTTCAGCTGCATAAACTCATACTCCTGAAGCTTGCTCTTTGAATGCAACTAGATCAAAGAAGCTGAAGAATAACGTTGCGGAGAAAAGATATTATGTCTTTTCACAAAAATAGAAATATAGATCAAGGAAGGGACCATTAACTGTAACAGTTGTGTCTCTGAAAGTAATAATGAAAACAGTAGTAGAGATTAATCTTTTTTTTTTTCTCACCAGAATTCAGCAATAAATCACTCATATTAATTTCGTATTTTCTGAACATAAAGAAGTGTGCCATTGGCTGGAAAATAATAGAAGGAGCTGGCACTCTGAGAAGTTCTGTGCTCATTCATTTACAAAACCTGTGTCTATGCGGGATATTCTCATTCAGTAAGATTTTCCAGGGTGCTCATCACTCTGCGGTAGAAGCGCTCAGCATGAGAGCAGGATGAGCTGCGCGTTATGGCTGTTTGCAAGAGGGTCCGTGTAGAACAGCCTCCATTCCGTGGGTACCCATGAATGTCTCAACATTTCATGTTTGTTACAATTGTGAGGACCAAGGTTGCATATGCAGGCTTTCCAACAACTAACTCGGTGTTAGTCATTCCACTATTCTGAAGTTGACTTTTAAAGAAATACTTGGAGACTAATTCTCAGCAGGCTTGTCTAAGTGGAGACATGGAGGAATACTGTGCATTAACAAGAGGTGTATGCTTAAAGAGCTCAGTTAAACAGTGCTAAATGCTTGAGTGTCACTTATTAAGAACTAAGGTGACCCTGATTTAATTAATTTTAACCTATTTTGAAATTGGATTGATGAAAATTTCACTAAGGCTGTTTTAATTCTAAATGAGTGCCCACGTAACAATTTTATATGACCTAATTAATCCATTTTTAAAGTTAACTTGAATTAATCTTCCTGATGGTTCCTAGATAGAAAAGCCATAGAAGGGAGAAAGATCAGCCATGTTGTGTAGCTAGGTAAAATGAAAGCTTTATGGTCTGGTCTGATCCTGAATAAATCTCTCTGGAAAAATTCTTACAGATTGCAATAAGTTTTGAAACTCAAAATCTGTAAATACACACCACAAATGAGAAAAATACATGAGGTTTTATGTCAATTACAAGCTTATAGAGGGCCTCTCAGCATAGTGACATTGTAATCTAAATTACGAATTACAGACATTCTATTTAAATCCCAAAGGGTAAGTTTTATCTTTTGAAACAAAGAACTTCATGGAGAGAATCTAGAAGCTCTTTGGGTTCCTGCTGTGTCTTCTACAGAGGGGCATCTATCCCTGGCTTTAAACTAATCTCCTTTTTTACCTTTGGCTGTATTTGGTAATTCCATTACCTTACCATGAGTTTATTTGTTGTCAAGATTTTTTTACACATAGGAATTACTGAGATTGATTCTCAATCAGCTTTGCATTATGACGAGAGTTACTTGGACTCAGTTTAAAGACCACCTCCCCAATAAGCAATCGTAAGTTTTCACAGTTACCAACAAAGTGACAAAAGTAGGGTTGATTCAGTTCAATTTTTACGTACCATCTAAACATTACCTACATGTTAAGAGCACTTGAATTTTACTAGCTCAGTCTTCAAGACTGAGAACATTTTCTTATTATTATGCAAACTTCAGCTGTGCCACAACCGTGAAAACACTTTACAGACCCCACTGATAGACTCTCATTTAAAAGGTGTAAGAGAGAAATCCTGAAGATTAACAAGCAGAGAGAGCCCTTGACAATCAACAGTGAAAACCACTCTTACGAATATAAGGTCAGACCCAAAACATTATTTTTGAAGATTTTAGTGTCCCAAACAGTCTGTTGAATATGTTCCATAAAGCTTAAAGTTTCTACATCCGTAAGGCACCTTCTCATGCAAGCACAGATTTTTTTGGCCCATATATTCCTGTTTTTGAAACAGGGAAAACTGCCGGCCTAGTGCACAGTTCCTACAAAAACTTCATTAGGATCCAGAAACTTGATTAACAATTCCTGTCTGACAGACATGCTTTGAGTACAACTAACCTGGCAGCAACATCAGGCCCTTGACAAAATGCACCTATAATTACTTTGCTTTCAAAATGGTGGTGACAGTGATATTTCCTCTATACCTGTGTAATCATTGTGCACTCTCCAAGGGATTTAGCTGACACTCTTTCAGAGCCTTCTTCACCTGGAGAGACTCAACTTTATACCTTCTGCTTCCCAGGAGGGCACTAGGGCTACTGAGTTACAGAATAATACGGGTGGAACACCAGCTGCCTGTTCCTCTTGAATTTGCATAATTCCAGACCCATTAATACAAGAGCCATTGGTACTGGAGATTAATAGACAAGATTTCTCGATTTGATACAAAGGTCTGTTTCTGCTTCAAAACCCCTTTACATAAAATACTTCAAAACGGCTACTGGGAAAAATTTAGAAATAATTCTTGACTAATTCTTATACTATCAGGCACCTCTGGTAGTGGAGGGATATTTCCTGTTGTCATCGGAGAGCTGGTTTGTGAACATGACCTCAAACGTAGGTGCTGTCATTCAACCTAAATCTCGTTCAAGGTGTCCAAAGTCCACTCTAAGTCTTGGCCCACAAACATTATTCAGTCTCTCACATTATACTTGATAATGTCCCCTCTGAGCTTGGAATGGTTGTTTACATCAAAAGGGAACAAGCAAAATTCTACCAGGGAATACACTAAGGGAAACCTCAGAGTCCAGAGAGAGATCCCAGAAATAGAAGGATCTTTGGCAAAAAAATGAGTTAGAGGATCAGCAAAAGTTGAAAACAGACAAGATAATCAAAATTTGGTGTTTTTTACAATTAATTAATGAATTAATTATTTCTCATGTTAAGTCTAAAAATGATTTTCCTAGCAAATTATTAGAGAAACACTTATTTTTCTGTAAACATAGGGATAAATTAGTCTAACTAAACAACATATAAGGGTCGCAGCCTATAGAAAAGAAGACTATGAAAAAAAATATGTTTAGCATGCTGGTTTAGATGCAGTAATAAGAGTCTGTTTTGCCTATCTTTGCAAAATGAATCCAATTAGTAATGGTATTTACTCCTGTTGGACAATGATTTCATTCCCTTTCTCTTAACTGGGTCAAAACATTTTGCTAAAATTAAACTAAGTGGCTCCCAGCATTTATAAATGTACACTAAATTTGTGCCAAGTCAAATGAAAAAAAAAGGAAAAAAAAATCTCAGTATAAGGCTATGAATGATTTTGCCACAAATGAAACATCAATATCTAGTATCTTAATGTTTCTCATTGTTAAGTTGGTTTTGCCCTTTAATTTGACTGTTGTATCTTCTTAAATCACACTGAAAAAAAAGAGAAGAAAAGTAAATATTATGTATTTCCATGACATATTTCGTGGAAGGAAAGGTCGGTACAAAATGTAATTCTTCAAGAGTTTTCCAAGTCAGAGATTATTTATCTCAGTTTCAGATAAATGGCCATTTTCTTCAAATCCCTCTTGAACTTTAGGAAAGTAATTCCTCTAATGCCATATTCCTTCTCTTCTAATGGGCACATTGCTTAGAGGACAGAACAACTGTCTTACTTGTTTATCGACATAGATTTCACTTTTAAACATTTATCAACAGAAAAACAGGCAGCCTGATGTTGGAGTGAGTTCATGTTTCCAGGTTGCCATCAGTATAGTCAAATCCAGTGGACATATGGTAATTATGTGATGCAATTCCTTATTAGTGAGACCAGAACTGGCAGCAGATGCTCTGAAATACTTTAAAGAAGCCAGCCTACTGAGCTCCTACAGTTTCTTTCTGTTTTAACTTGTTCCTACAACTGTGCAAATTCAGAGCGGGGAAGACATTCTAATTTAGCTTCATCTTTTATTGTAAGTAGCACACAGGCACGGATCCAATCCTCCTAATCATAGACGCTTAAATAAGGGCATCTTTGCACAAGTTCTATGGTCAGTGAGAGAGCAACTTCTCCAATGGGTTACTCATCCCTTGGAAATTTGAGTTGCCTCCTAGCATTACTTCATGCGGCAAGAGATAAATCCAGAAGGTTGCTCCTCCAGTGTCTGATGTTAAGCAGGATGAATTTAGGCATATCAGGGTTTGTCAGTAGCATAGTTCAAGTCTTTTCCTCGAGTTTTTATTGTCATAAAGAAGTGCTGCTGCTCCTAACATAAAAATTCTCACTAGGGAAGATAAATATGTACACATAATGCTACATGCATCCAAAAAAACCCACCCTTTATTTAATAAAGATTTCAGTTTGAATAACCAAAATGAAGAAAGCGCTTGTATCATTCAAACATCAGCTTCGCTTTGATTAGTTGTTTAACTGCCTTATCATTCACTGTTTCTCTCCTCTCCCTTTCCTTCCCCTTCCTTCCTTTTCCCTCCTATCTCCATCCCATGCCTTCACAGCTGAATAAATATTTGGTATTAACTTCCATTTATTTGGTATCCATCCTTGTTAACATAATAAGATCCCTGATTGTTTTTACCTTCTTCTTTGGTTTTATATGTTTTAAATGTGTTCGTATGTAAGTTTTAAACCAATCTTTTAATGACTGGTAGTTCATTAGAAACAATGATTTTAATGCAATATATTGTAATTACATTAGTTGAACATGCTGGCCATAAGAATGAGTCGACAGAGACCATGCCACGTCAACATGCCTAAGGTACATGATCAACACACAGTGCATCCTACCAAGATACTCTTATTGTTTATTGAGCAATAGCAATAAAATCCAATTCTATATTGCTGTCCACCAAATACCACTGTAGTCTCATGTAATTATCATTGCAGACTGTGAATAAATCCAACAGACTATAATAGTCTTTGGATCAGGTCTGCATTAATTTTTTGGTCCCTCTTAAATATCGTTCTTTCATTCATTCATTTGCTCCAGTGTTTCACTAAGAAAACATATCATGCCAGCTTCGAAAGCTCAATGCTAGCAAAATTGTAAAGCCTGTGTGCTCTGATCATTGCTATGCTTTGTTGGAAATGTCTGTATTACCACATATGTGTCGTACTGTTACATCTTGCATGGTTCTACTGTCTAACAAAAAGAAATTTTTAATGAATTTTGGGGGAATATCACACTTTGGAGATATTCACACATTTACGTGAGAGTTTCGTGGTTTGTGTGCGGTGACCATAACATGGAATATAACACTTTTTCTCTAAACATACAGCTTATTTATCCACTAAGCCTTCTTACTAGACAATGCAAGAGCCAGTTAGCAAAATACAGATTTTTTTGTTCCCTTAAATGATTGTTAGGTGTCATCTATCGCATTCAAGTGGAAAGACAGAAATATTAAATTTCACCTTTTATTGCGGAAATTGGTTTTGTTAGAATAAAGATCTCATTCATTGAGCTTTGTTGTTATGTTTCAAAAAGAGCACTGACTTTGATAAGTAATAAATCACAACCGGTTTTAACCAGTTCTCATCTTGGGATCTTATACGTGTTTTTACCCTGGTGATTTTTTCCCCCTTCTAATGACATTAAATATGACCAGAGTGACCTCCTGGCACTATTGATCCGATACATTTACAATACGTTTTATACCAAGAAAGCATTATTAAAGACATGTACTACTGACTTTGTACTGATACTATTTTTGTGACTCTGATTTAAACACTAATGAAGGCTAGTTTCTTTTGTGTATTTAGCAAATTTCCTGAGTTAGTTGGGACTACAGACACTCTTAAGAAATAGAGCAATCTTCTGGGTGTTATTTGCTCATTGTTGAGCATGATTTTTGAAAGGATGTGTATTTACTCTTTTAAAATATAACTATTTTACCTTCTCCAGACCTTGCAGTTCCACGGTGCTTGAAAAGGAGCTGTTAAGGAGAACGTGCAATCTGAGTTCTCATGGCTGTAGTAACAATGTTGTTGCTAGTATTTAACTCTGCTACTCAAACAGCTTTGGTACTTGTTTATTAAATAACTTATTATCTGACAGTTCCCCTGCTAAAATGGATGTGAAAACTTGGATGGTGTTTGCAAAGATGAGCAATTATTGCATTATATCACAGACACTTTGAAAGTAGCTTTAAGGGATGTTTTCTGACCATTCTTCTTTTTCTTTCCTTATTCAAGACAGGAAATAAGATGTGAAAGTAGTATCCTCATGGGACAATTTCTTTTTTCCCTTTACTGTCTACACATTGTCTATACAATGCTAGAAAAATGTCATTTTAAGGGGATGTTTTAGCTATATAGAATGGACTTAAAGTGGTACTGATATTACTTGCACGTGTGTAATGGACATTTCTCCTCTTCTTTTCCTCCCTCCTCTTTCCCATTAAGCATTTTACTTCCTGAGAATGGCAGTAGTGTGACTGTACAGCATGCTCAATAATAAGAAAGGAGCTGAAAAGATTTATCCAAAAAAGATAAATCTAATTAACCGTGTTGTTTTGAATAGCCAGTATCTAAACATGAACCATATCATGAATTTAAGAAAACACAGGCCCTCAGCATTCACCTTTGCTATTCAGTGAAATGGGACTTAATTAAATGTCAGTTACACAGTGCATCTAAGCACAAAGACTTAGATACTTGGATTTGAAAATGTGAAGGCAAAACGTGATATTTAGCAAGGGTTCCACGCTACAACTCTTCCCCATCCACCCCTGTGCTTTCTCCTGTCAGTTTGTCATAGTGTAAATTTACTGAATAGTGAAGGGAAAGAGCCCAAATTATTTGATAGGGAAAGAAGCAGAGCAAGGAAGAAAATACCTGCTTTTCTTCTTCACCCTTCTGTAAGCATAAAAAAGTTCAGCTCCCTAGTCATTGGAACAAGTTTTCTTTGTTCTTGCGTGGTTGAGTTTTGATTGCTGAACCAAAACACAGCATGTGCATTCCTGAGAAGCCATCAGAAAGAAATGAGAAAAATTGTTAATACTTTCCTCCTGCTTATAATTGGTTACCAATTAGTTGTTTCTAATGCTATGATTGCCTGAATTTTTGTGCTTTGTTGAATTGTTGAATTCTATTAGGAAAGCCTCTAAGTGAAGAAATTTTATTCAAACTAGAAAACATCGTTGATAAAAATTGTTTCCTCACATATTCTCTGTAATTTTTCCCTAATAACCAAACTTTTGTTGCTAAAAGCTCTTACTTTTTAATGAATATTTTATTTGGTGGCTTGCTTTAAAAACAGCTATCTGAGCTTTGTAGAAATGGGACTTTAACCAGTATGACAAGTAAACAGGAACACATTTACATTCTTAGAATTAGTAAATTTTATTCCTCTCTGAATTTTCTACCCCCTTTCCTTATAAGATTAATTTTAAAGAAGACTGTAGTGAAAAAATGCATTTATTTATTTATTTATTTATTTGTATGACCATAATTCCTTGCACAAAACTCCCATTGAGTAGGCACTTGAATGGTAGTTTGGCACTTTGAATTAGTCTTCTCCAAAATGATACTAAGTCATATTAACTCAGGAGAAGCTTTCATGAAAATTATCACAAGGTCCCTGGACATCCTTGGATTTAAACATGTTCCCAACTAGACTGCATGGAGCTAAAGGGGGAAATGAAAAGTGCTTTTCCTTTTTAGCCCCTGAATTACCAGTTCCCTAACCAGACATTGCTTAAGTGTAGCTAGAGCCTATCATCCTTTGGAAATTGTGGATCAAGGCATTGGAAGCCAAGCTCTTTTCCAGTGTCCCAGAACCTTGAATTTTAAGGTCCATCACGCCTGTAAGGATGGAGTGCCCTCATATTCATCAGTTTTCTTGAAGAACTAAATCAGCTAGATGAGCATAGAAACAATTCCAAAATAGACTGCTTAGAGTGTAGGGATCTATTAAGGCGTAAATATGCAGGATGAAAATGAACAAGTCAGTGCTTACCTAGCACTGAGTTTTATAGTCTCTTCCACTACAGGGTTCATTTAATTAGCTGACAGATGCTTAATAGTCTCTGTCCTGGTGACTGAGCTTCTCATGAAAATCTTTCTCTGTCCAGATTTGTCACAGACCCCTGGTAGAGGACCCCTTGATTCCCTTTGGAAAGGAAAGCATGGAAGGTTCTTCTGGTTATCTATTCAGATTTAAAACTCTTCTCTTCCCCAGCAATTCCTTAACCCTTCTCTCAGCTGCAAGAGATTTTGGATCTTATTATAACTTCATCAGTGTCTGCTTTCTCATGCTTTGGAAATGTAAATGGCTGAGTGTGAACCTCTCTGCTCAGACAGTAAATAAAGACTGTTAAACCAGTATAAGCCACCATAAGGCAAAAAACTGTAACCACCTGCTAAGCAATATTCAAACCTGAGGGTGAGGCTTTCTCGTACATTGATTCTAATGTTCTATACAGATTCACAGAAATTGATGATTTATGCTACATACAGATGGATTTAACTCCTCACTGCCTCTGTCAGGGACGAGACACAGAGTAATCAGTCTATTTGGGTTGATAAAGGACTTGTGGATGTCACCATAATAGTATCTGTAGGGGATATGACAGTTATGGATACTTTGAAAGTTAGATCTCATTCTGGGATGTGTTTGGACTTCAGTGTGCCTGTCTGCTGGTTCTCAGCCAAGTCAATTCTGCTGGTATGTTTGCCTTATATGAATATATGGAAATTGAACATCATCTAAAATCACTGTTTTACTGTTCCAGCAATCTTACGGCTTTGGGATTCTCTTTGCTCTCTAGTGTCTCGTCCCTTATTGGGACTTGTGTCATCTAGTTGCCTTTTACCTATTACCTGTTACCTTTTTCATTCAGTACTCTTAATGAGAACAATTAAGAACAAATAGTATGTCATTTGCATTCTAGCTCATTTTAAAAAATCATAAATCATTTAAAAGATTTCTCTCTTTTCGTGAGAGAAAAAAATGCCTATATCTTTCACAAAGTGAAAGACAAAGAAGCAAATACTCCCTCCTCCAGCCTTTCAGAAATGAACTTGTCTTAGATATCAGATGTCCTTATATAACAGCTTTGGTTATAATTTGTTCAAAAAATATTTCTGCAATTTTCCAGTATTGACTTTTATTTTGTTTCCTTAGTAGTACTTATAAGGGAAATTTAACTAATATACTAATTCTCATAAACTACATTCTAAACAGAAGCATGAGGCCAGGTATAACCCTTTTTTTTTGTCTCAGCTAAGCTGACAAAAGTGTTAAACCACATATTTTGCTCTTACTGTTCATCTTTTTTTGGTAACATTTGCCCTGAAGATATGAGACAATACATGCAAAGTGAGAACCCACTTCAGATTAAAAGACATGTTCTGTATTCACATTGAATGTGGGAATTGCGAAGGCACAATGGGATGCATTTATAGTCTTATTTGCATGCCAAAATTCCAATTGTTCTCCTGGCTATGGCTTGTATCGTAACACTGTTGCAGATTCTGATACAGACACAGTTCTAGGGGTTGGTGTTTTTTGAATGAAGTTTTTATCTGTGTATTTTGCAGATGAGGTTTGCATGATAAAGCAGCCTAAGAAGGGCAACATGAAAGGGAAATAGTGAAAAAACACATAGCAAAAAGTGTCATTCTGAAACCATTTCCTCCTGCATAGACTTACTAAATGGGCAGCTAACTTTGTTTTACTTAACAAGTTAGAATATGCTAAAGACAGACCATTCAGTTTACAGAAAGTGTAAATCTCATCGTCAATAAAGAAGACAGATAATAAATAAATAAATAATAAAACAGACATTTACAATATGTCTGTTTCAAAGCTCTGGTTGCTTGATTAGATAAAACATAAGAGCGAGTGCACATTCAAAAGGAGATCGAGTGCACTCTCAGCAAGTTTACAGATGAGACAAAGCTGTGTGGTGTGGTGGATATGCCTGAGCAATGGGATGCCATCCAGAAGGACCTGGACAAGCTCAAGAAGTGGGCCCATGTGAGCATCATGAGGTTCAACAACACCAAGCGCACGGTCCTGCACCTGAGTTGGGGCAACTCCTGGTGTCAATACAGGGGATGAAGGGATTGAGAGCAGCCCTGAGGAGAAGAACATGGGGGTACTGGTGGATGAAAACCTGGACATGAGCCGATAGTGCATGCTCACATCCAAGAAGACCAACCATGTCTTGGTCTGCATCAAAAGAAGCGTGGCCAGCAGGTCAAGGGAGGTGATTCTGCCCATCTACTCCACTCTCGTGAGACCCCACCTGGAGTACTGTGGCTGGCTCTGGACCCCTCAGCACAGGAAAGAAATGGACCTGTTGGAGCAGGTCCAGAGGAGGGCTGAAATACCTGTCCTATGAGGACAGGCTGAGAGTGTTGGGGTTGTCCAGCCTAGAGAAGAGAAGGCTCTGGAAGCACCTTATTGCGGCCTTCCAGTACTTAAAGGGGGCCTACAGGAAAGATGGGGATAGAATTTTTAGCAGGGCCTGTTGAGATAGGACAGGGGGTAATGCCTTTAAACTAAAAGAGGGAAGATTTAAGCTAGATATAATAAAGAAATATTTTACAACTAGGGTGGTGAAACACTGGAACAGCTTTCCCAGGGAGGTGGTAGATGCCCCATCCCTGGGAACATTCAAGGCCAGGTTGGACGGGGCTCTGAGCAACCTGATCTAGTTGAAGATGTCCCTGCTCATTGCAGGGGGGTTGGACTAGATGACCTTTAAAGGTCTCTTCCAAGCCAAACTATTCTATGATTCTATGATATTAGCCAAACAACAGAGCTCACTTCACAACACTACAGGTATCTCAGAAATAATACAATCAAGGGTAATCTTTAGCACTACACATTCCAAATACACATAAATTTTAGACAGGTTTTTTTTCAAACAATTATTTTCTGTGCCGGTTTTTCAAATTCAGTATTACAGTCCACCGTAATTAGTTTGTGGCTGTTGGCCAAGTTGCAAAAATCTGAAAGTTTGCCCTTTCCCTTTTCCCTCCATGAATTTTGTGGCTTTTAACAATAGACTGTAAGTTCCAAGTGAAATGTTTGCAGTGGTCAGTACTACTGGTGATTTTAGAATGATTATCAGATAACAACTCTGGAAAACGCTGTGGTGTCAGGCATGCTATAATTACATGACATAAGCATCTTTAAAAGGCTTGTAAGTATGTAGATATATAAGTTGGTATGTATCAGGACTTTGTGAATGTATGTAACAAAAAAGATATTTTCTTTGCATTCTGATTGCATGTAAAATACAGGGGAGTTTAATCGTTTTTATTATCCTTAGGTAAACTATTAATTGGTATTTATTGGGGGTAGCAAGTGCACAATGCCCTACTTGCCTTCTTCAAAAAGAAGAGGGTTATTGACATTTTATTTTAATTTTTATATCCATAAGAGGAATATGCAGAAATAATTTCCATTTAAACAGAGAAAGGTGAGTTTTTAATTGGCAGCTTTCTTCCTGTAAGGTAGTTCTCTTTATCAAACTGGCACCAACTGGGAGTAAATTTTAGGGGGCTGTGTGTTTGGTTGTTTTGTTGGTTTTTCTAAGATCTGATTGAGAAGTCTCTGACAGAGTACTTTACTTTGGTAGGAAAATATTGGTTTTAATCGTACCGGGTCTTGTGGCAATATACTACTTTTAGTTAGTTTTACTCACAAAAATTACCTTGGTTCAAGGATGAACTAAGTCTATTTGTTGAAACTATAACATATCCCAGAAACTTTCTGGTCTTGCCCAAGCACCACTGTAAAACAGCCAACAGTAGAGGACATAGCACATCCACACCATGCACCTAGTCTGTGGCTTGTCAGGCCTCACAGGGAAACATTGGTCTGTCACGTTCAGGCTGTGAGCTCTAGTCACGGAAGTCACTTTGTCTTTGTTTTCTGAAGAAGTCTCAGATTCATCTCGAAGAGAAACATCAGAAATACTGAAAATTTGGGGAAAAAAATCGCTTCCTTTCTTAGATTTAGTGGAAAAGCAGTAAGCCATTTGCAGAAGGATCTGTTTTCCAACTCCATTTTCGAGTGCGCTTTTTAAATAACAAAGACTTAACCTTTGCGCGAATCAGCCAAGAAGACCACAGAGGATAATATAACTGGATTGAATAATCAAGCATTTCTGACGCACCACTCTGTGTTCCACCATTCACTGTGACTTGGCGGTCAATAAATAAACGCTGCACCTCAGTTTATAACACAGGGAGCCCTGGAGTCCATCTCAGTTCAGAACTGTCACAGGGAACGGCTAATTTTTTTAATATGGAATGAACAGCAGAGGAAAGAAAAAGGCATCAGAAAATCAATTGCATGAAAACTAACTTGTTTCAGATGCCACCATGCCTCCAATCATTTTCCCAAACACATAACTGACTAATACTTATCTTTTAAAACCTTGTCAGCGTTAATCTCAGAGTGCAAAACTCAGTTTTGGAATAAATTATGTCAATTCCATCTGTGCTAAAGTATGTTTTCTTGAAAGCTTTTAAAACATAATGGAAAAAACCGTGACTACACAGCCTAGTGCTCAAAAATTAAAAGGGAGAAAACCTCCCTGATTGTGAAAGACTAGGAAAGAGGTACTGTCATTTATTCATTTATTCAGAATAAAAGATAATTCATTTGAAACCTAATAAAATATGTCATTATCACTATTAGATATGAGTCCTCCTGGAACTCCTCAATGTATCTGAAAGTGGCTGTGAAATACAAAATCAGAAAATATATGTGTGAAGTTTGAGGACTTCCATTCAGCTATCCCAAAATGCAAATATTCTGGGAGAAATAGGACTGTAACATTGATAGGAATAATGGGTTTAAATATGAAATTGTCAATAATTTCTAATCTTGTGCTACATATATGTCTCATTGAGCCTTTTAGCTAAAACCTTGTTGACATGTGGAACCTGGCTTGTGATCACACTAGAGATTTGTGCTGTTATAACTCACTTAACGGAAATGAAATTACACAGATGTTTTCTGAAAGAACACGGAATGGACTCATGGCCCCAGTTTGGAAGCCATAGACATTAACCATCTCTCTTCCTTGTTTTCCTAGCTCCTGTCCGCTACTTTCAATGTGTCTTCCTAAATGGACCTAATGGATTTGGACTGCAATTTCCCACTAATCCCGCTTCGAACAAGGAAGAAAAGACTCACTCAAAGACTTCCAAGAGAAAGACAAGGAAACCAGGGCAGTAGAGAGACTGAGTTGTATGATCACTCACATTTTGCACTTTATCTTTTCTGCTGAGGTCCACAGTAGTTACAGTGGTATTTGTCATTGCAAGCGTGTGATCCACTTGGACACAGGTACCTGGAAAAAGTTTCCATGGGGCAGAGGCAAAACAAGCAGTAATGAACTGTGTTTGACAAAGGCAGAAATGTAAAAAAGTGCCCCGTTCCTCATGGAAAGGCTGCAATGCTAAGAAAGCGTTGGCCTGATGGTGTGTGTGAGCATGTGTGTGTGTGTTTTCCTGCCTCTTTTGCTCTCCTTGTTTTTCTTTACCTACCTGCTCAGCATTGAAGTGAGTCTGTTTTCCATTTAATCTTATCTAGGGAGTGAAAGGTTGAATATAGCTCTTATATCAGCAAGATTGCAAGACTACCTGCAATCCTAAATCATTTCTTCTTAACGTTCAATCAAACTGCTGACAGGAAAAAGCCTCACTAAGTCATGAAAATGTGCTCTGTGACTGGTGCTATTTTTATGTCTCATTGACCAGTGCAGCCTGAAGCTCACATTTGCGCTGAGCAGCTCAATATACCACCACTACGTTAGCTCCGCAAGTCACGTTAATGATGAATATTTCTATTTAACTCGAAGCAGTAGCAGCATGGTCCGTTTGCCCTGCCTGTTGGTGAAATACAATCCCTTCAGTTTCTAAAGCCCAAAGCGAGCAGAAAAAATGAAACAACACAGCAAAGTTGAGGAAAACCAGTGTTTTACCAACATGAAGAAAAAAACGAAGTCATTTTAGTACTTCTTCTACTTTTCTTCTGTGGGTTAATCGGGTTGACTTCCAGTGAAGGCCATGTAAATGGAGAATATACCAGCCAGCCATTTGTTATTAACATAAGTCAGATGAAAAGCTATGATGTGCGATGCCCCTCATGAAACTAAAGCAACCCAAATTTCCAGTGGGTAAACACGCCAATTTGATGCAATCTCAGATCATCAAAAAAGCAAGCAAACCAACCCAAAAAATTCAAACCAACAAACAGGAGCATATGAAATAATCCAAGTACCTGATTTTACTAGATGAAATGAAAGGACTTCCTCACAGCACAGTACTGTTGATATCTTATAGAGGAGAAATGGAAGTAGATATGCCAATCCTCAACATTCTTTTGTGCATTTCTGTAGAAATAATGGATTTGTTGCCTTAAGAAAGAGATGGGATGGCATTTGACCCATGTGAAGGCACATGTCTGAAAACTGCCATCTCAATTGTCTATGTGTCTGGCAGTGTAAATAGTCATATGTTTTTGCAAGCTGCTATGTGTTTGTATCTCCTTATTATATTTTTGCATTTAATTCGTGAAATGTACAGTGGTGATCTTAGTTATATAGTTACCTGGTGAAGCAGCATGGTACTCTTTGTACAACCCGGCTACTTGTAGAGTCTGATCACACCAGTAATTATATACTGCTTTTCTATTTTTAGCTTAGTTCAAGATAACAACAGCCCCTTCCCCCACCCGTCTCGCTGCCAACCTACTCTTACCTTAATCAAATAATCGACTCATGTGAATTTTGGACAACTGAGTCTTTGACAGGTTTATGCAATTCAGAAAGTTTTGTTGTTGCACTGCTGGGTCAGGTAGGTACTCTCTGATTACTGGTCATGACCTCAGGCGAACTGGGTTCTTGGCCTTAAAGCGCTCTCATATTGCACAGATCCTGTGCTGCAAAAACTGTCATTGCAACGAGCGGTCTAGACAGTGGTTTCTGGAAAAAGGTAGGAACAGATCCTGCTCTAGGAGTAGATCTCCCCACACAGGAGCACACTGCAGATAAAAGTGTTCATGGCGAATGCCTCCACCGTCACTGTGAAATCTGCTCTGGAGACAGAGCTATCGACAGAATAACAGAGTTTCATGGCAAAGTGACAATCTTTCGTTTTCTTTCAGTGGGACTTTTTATATTTCCAGTGACTTTTTTTCCTTCCCAATATGTGATTTTGTACATATTATTATGGATGTTATTTCCCTAGGTTTTTACTGTGAAACCTGTCTTAAAATGAGATTGTAACTTTCTGAAATTCAGTTAATTTAATTCAAGACTATATCTAATTCCAATAATCTGGACAAAATTTTAAGATACTATAAACTGTTATTTTTTCAGCTTCTTGCGGCAAAATAAATTTTGTTCATTATAGTTAGCCTTAACTTCCTATTTGAGTTGGGACATGACAAGAATATGTTCCAGATCTCATTTCCATAATGTTTAAATTAGGTATCTGAAAGCTTTGGAAATATAAGCAATTAATATCATTGAAAAAATTATATAAAACCAGTCATTTATTGTTGTTTCCTAAGCTCAGTGACTGCCTCGAAGAACAGAAGAAACAGGTCCGCTCTCAAAGTGGCAAGCATTTTTCTCTTTAAAACCATCTGGTAACTTAAAAAAAACTGAATTGCATGGTTTTACTCAAATTAGCCTGAAATATTGCAAAATCATATGCTGATTGTTATCCATTTTGGAAAATAAAGAATATAAACCTTGCTCCAATGGCTGTGATATGTTTCCCTGTGAATCCAAAAGTGGAGGACAAGGGTTTACATATGTAAGTTTTCTATCCCGGGTAAGTACATGCAAATCTTCTGAATATAAACATGCGGCATTTCTTACAATTAGGTGGGAAAAATAAATCATTCAACATTGTATTTATTCCTAATGAGCCTTTTGCAATACTTATCCTGGTTAGTCTTTTTACACACTTTGTGGATTACACTCTGACATACGAAAAGCTAAATTGTTACTGCAGTCATTCAAGGTAGGCCTTCATCTGTAGCCAAGTCACATATGTTCACCTAAGTAGTTACTTAAAATACAACGGCACAACCAATGCAGACAAACCTGCAATCTCCAGTGACTAGTCTGTAGTCCAGACAACTGGGAAAACAACCACCAAGAAACTGAGAGAGTGAAAATGGTGATATTCCACCACCACACACACACACACGAAACTATGTCATGCCTACATCAGCCCGAGTCTGCTTTGTCCCTGACAGTAATCAGCCTACCTGTCTTTATCTGGACTCACAAGCTTTCTTGTTCCTATTCTTCTTTCTTATTTTCTCCCCCTGAGGGAAGCAGTGAGCGAGCGGCTGGGCGTGAGTTCGGCTGGTAGCCACAGGTAACCCGCCACAGCTGGATGTGACACAGACCCTGCACACCTCCTACTAAATGGCAGCAAACTGCTATTTGTCCTACCTTTACACTTAGACCACAAGACAGAACACACATAACTTGTACATCGCCGCAAACCTTTAGCCCATTGATCCCCAACTCCAGAGCTGCACTGCTAGCTTTTTTATACACAGCCATTTACTACTTAGTACAGTCTCGTTTAGATGCCACGTTCCCTGCAGAAAACCTCTATGACACTGCGCTTTAATCCAACATAATACGAGAAGTGCAATAAACACAGTTGCAGAGGGCTTGCTTTATCTGCCAGGACATAGGCACTCAGGAGAGAAGCTGAAAGACTCTTCCCTTTCCTATCTCACTTAATGCTTTACTTCCACTGCAGCATCCCACTGTATAATCCACTCAGTATAGTGAGAAATGAGTGAAAGACTTACTCCCTTAGGGAGAACACTGGTTGTTTAAGCTGCTCTGGACTTAAGACAGTCAGCTGCTGACTGCGCACAGTTACATACCAGCAGTAACACTTCTTTCCAAGGATTCGAGATTTTGGAAGCCAAGAAAAAAGGAAAAGGGTAACATGAATGGTACTGGGACAAGGAGAAAGGGAAGGTGCGAGGGGCTGGTAAAAGAAAAAATAAGAGGAAATATCAAATGCCTTATCAGGATTCCTAGGTAGGAACTATGCATAAAAGAAAAATAATTTGGTAAAGATTCGGCTTTGAGAAGGTTATATTTCTGCCAGCTTTTAGTTCTCCAGAAGGAAGAAACACAAAGGCAAATGAAAATATGAAGCATGTGTTATTTATACACCTGAAAAGGTCACTCTACATCTAGCTTTCATACCATCCCTTTATCCTGAGTGGAGTTCTCCCAAAATTCCTAATTAGCCAAATCGTTAAGTAGTCATACTATTCACCTGTAGGCAAAACCTCCTTATACAGAGTGTACCTCTCAATGCAGAAGTCTTAGCCTTTTTAATTAAACAATGAAATAACATAAGCTTTTATGTTTTTTTCTCTTGGTTTATGGATTTCTCTGTATGCTTACTGTTTGTGATACAACCTCCACACAACAATCTGTTCTGCAGTGCCTGCATCTCAAGAACTGTGTTAGTTATTGCTGTAAATATTTCTCAGGAGTTTTCTTCAATTTCCAGTCATGTCTTTTATTGTGATAGAAATGAGTAAAATTTTTGGAACACAATGTTATTTTGCCTGGTCCAAAAGCTCAGTAACTTAATTTACTCAGCGGTGTTTCCTTTTAAAAAAGTATTGCAAAAAATTCAGTTTCCAGATAACGCCTTTATTATGTATGGGGAAAAAGGAGGTTCTGTTTTCCCAGTACTCACTAGATAAAATTTGTTTACAACTTTGAGCCCATTTCTTTGAATGAGTTGCTTATTTTCAAAGGGAAAAATATGTCCTTACTCAAATGACCAATGTGACCCTCTGTTCCCTTTGGTTTGGTTCTCGTTCTGTGTCAGGAAAAACCTAAGTGGTGTAATTTTCTATAGATTAAAGGATGCTCTCCCCACAGGCAAACTTCTTTCCAGATTTGTTTTTACCTGAAACCTTCTCCTAATTTTCTCTCAGAATATCTAATGGTAATAAGCATGCTCATATCCTAAACGTTTGGGTTTTGTCTCAGTTACGAATAGGAAATTGTACTAGGTAATATTGTCTGGTGTCTGAACGAGCAAATCACTGAATATGGTTAGTAGCGGAGGTAGTAAGCAGTTTCTTCCTGATAAGTGTGATATTTCCTCTCATAATTTAAAGGTTTCTCATTTTTTGTGCTAAATTTTGCTCAGAAATACCTTTATTCTCCCATCTACCCCATGCTAAGCTCCAGCGAGTAGAAAAAGCAAACATTCTTTGAAAACAAATGACCAAACTGAAAAATTGTAATTATGGTAAAGGGTAAACAGAAACACTTTAATCAGCTGCTTTTTCATTCTGCAGAGGGGCATTACAAAATTAAGGTCTTCCTGGTTTTGAACCTGTCAAAGAAATGGGAAAATAAAGCTTCTGGCATCAATACTCCACACTTTGCAGCTGAATGACAAAGATATAAATGCACATTTAATGTGCAACCCACCTCCTGTGCTTTTTTCCTTTCAGAAGATGAACAATGCAAAGGAGGAGTCTTGAGTACCACGCTGTTAAATTAGAACTTAGCCGTAGCATTTCAATGAAGAAAAGGCAACATGAAGACAACTTGATGAGAATCTTCCATATGCCTCTCCAAGTATCGTATCTTCCTGTCAAAGTGATACGGGCACCCTTTCTCAAAACAACTGAGTCTCTTTGTTCTCTCCTTGACCTTGATGTGAGTGGGTGTAAGTGTGGCTTGAGAAAATCTGAATAAATCGCTACTGCTTGGTGAGTTTTTAGAGTGTGGAAGTCAATACAGTGTTCTGCTGTCATATATATATATATATGTAAGTGTATACATAGGTATAATATACTTGCATATCTACCACTGACATTTTAATTGGAATGACAACATGTTCTCTGATCGGTCAAATTAGTAAACTAGAACAAGGAAGCTGGAGTGGTGAGTCAAATAGCATTAACTGTTCTTTTCAAATCCACAAAAAAAAAAAAATTACAAAAGCAGAAGATAAGAACTAATTAAAATATCTGCTTTTCTAAGAAGATTTTAAGACCCTGACTGTTTAAATCAAGCAAATCTTCTTTCTTTTTAGTTAATTGTCAAGAGTGTTTTCCCATTAATGCCTTGCCACCTTATTTATCATCTCTGGGCACAAGTAATAGAAGTTAATAGAATTCTATACACTTTAAGGACCTTTGGATCCAATCCTGAATCCACTTTTTTTAACTGATTGATCATTTAGCTAATCATTTTGGAAGCTTCCCCAAGAAGTAGAAAAGAAAACTGAAGTACCAAAGCATTTTTTCGCATCTTCATTTTCAAAACAGAATCAGAAAAGACACTTGGAAAATTAGTACCGATGGCAGTGAGGTTATTAAATGCTAAATGTCACTGAAAATGAAACATCTGGGTGCTTCAGCTTCCAGGAAATAAAACCAACAGCACGCCTCTAATTTGCCTGAAACTTAACGACTTAAGTTTAGCATTAAATCTAGCATTTTCAGTTTATAGCAGTGCTGATGATGTCCTATCGTTTGTGTGTTACAATTAGCGAGAATGATAAGTCCGTGTAACCAAAGACAGATATATGATCAAATTAATCCAGGTACAGGAGACCAATTCACGTTTTTCATTTATTTGTGGGCATCTGTTTCATGGATGGTAGTGATTGGCACACTGCAATAAAAAGGGTTTCTGCAATTTAGTTGACATCATAAATTCTCTGAAAAAAATTGCAGCAATAGAGCAGTTAAGGTTTGAGTATGACCCCATTTGACAGCTTTCACCCTTCATAGTGAGACCCCTACTATGAACAGCTTCTATAGACTGTAACTATTGTCAGTCTTTTGCTTCCAAGTATGTACCATTCTCTGCTTTTGTTTAGATATATACATATTTTCAGTGTTAAAGCCATTCTCTAACGTTTGTTTTCTAATTTAATATGCTATAAAAATAAAACCATTGGCTAAGATGCAAAGACTTAGCTTTGGTATGGAGCTGAGTATTTTAGGCTTATTTTGTATTGTATTTAGGCTTTGTATTTTATTTTTAAATCATCTGCTTTGGTTCCTTTTTCCTCTTTTTTTATTATATAACTGTCTTAACCAAAACTTTTACGTGAAAGAAAAATATATAAATTAAAATGGGAGGCTGTTTGATACTTTTACTAAGATCCTAAGATCACTGAGTAAAAGCATGCAAGACCTTCCCCAATATTTTTGTACACTTTAAAGATTGTTTTTGAAAAATAGCAATGGGTAATTAAATCCAGAATCACATGACATAGATGCTGTCTTCTGAGATGACAGCAATGACTGCTTTTTACGCTGGCGACGGTATCTTACCTATTGATGGCTCAAATGCGAATTGCTTGAAAAGTAGATTTAGTGGAGCTACACCATACCAGCAATCTGCGGACATAGCTTTCACAGTCATTGCGAAAACACCTTTACTTTCAGTAGTTTCATAACATTAGGTGATACTTCTTCCCCCTTTTTCACATTTCGTCTTGCCTGTAGGTTGGCCCTAGCTTCGTACCTGGAGAACACTTGCAAGAGCCAGGGAAACTAATAGGTTTTACCTCTTATCTCTCTTGACTGACTGGGTCATCCTTACAGCATTACAACACTTGATTCTACTCATATGTAAATATTCATCATTTTAATGGTTAAGTGCTCTAATCTGGAAGTAATTTAGTGTTTTTACTGTCTGCATGTATGCTTTCAGTACTATCACAAAGCTGAACTGGAATTGCACAATAGATGTTAATTAACTCCTGAGAACAACTTTTGTAAAATAATACTTCTTATTCACTTATTAATAAAAAAACCCCACAACAGGATTGTGTATGGGAAATAAATTATCCAGAGTATGAAAAAAAAAAGATGGCACCAAAATATGATGTATTTGGTGCAAAGAATTCACTGGAGAGATCTGAAGAGGAATTCAGTGTGATCATAGTGGCAGATAAAGTGAATGAAATTTGTTTCAATATGTTGAATAACTAAGAGACCGAAGAAGTGAGAATGTAGGAAGTTAGAATGCACTAGTCAAAATTTGGAATGGTCATATAAAGCCTAGTTTATTTTGTTGTGGAATGGAGAAGAACCCATAAATTTTAACAATATGGAAATAAAGACACTTGACATCATAGATGCAGTATTGGAAGGAGAAATTACGGTGCTTGAAATGGTACTGTTGGCTAGATAGGCATTTTTTCCTCCATCACAGGAAAAGGAAGAAATGACTTTCAATTTAATTCTTTCTCTGTTACCCTTAGAGCAATTACGTATTTGAACATGTCATTTGAGTCACTGACTAGCTCTTTATTAAAACACACACAAGGACAAGAAACAAGGCAAAGCCAAATTTTAGAGACGGTATGATGATAAATTTAAGCCCTGAACTTCAGCCAACAATAGAAGAACTTGGGTGTGATGTCAGCCCTTCCAGTGGTGCAGTAATTGAGTGAACTGCAACACGGTTCACCATCAACCCTTCACATACATGCGCCTCTGAATACACTCCACATGTAATGCATGGAGAGCTTTAGTATGTCTATATGTTATCATCAAAATGAATAAGCATATTAAAGTCTACACATTAAAATTTTGCATAATAAAATCTTTCATTTATCATATGCTAAATGAAGTACACAGAGCGTTCAGAAATTATATGTCACCTGCCTGCTTTTTATTAATCAGCTGGTGTTTCATTGGAACGGTTCCTTATCTACAGCACAAAAATGCCAAATAAAAATGTCTTTTGATTTATTTAAGAAGTCTTATTAACTCGATTTCAGTTATAATTTCTCATTTAAGCAAACTTTTCATTAATTTTATCAACAAGATCAAGCATTAAAAATAATTAGTAATAGAAATACTTTAACAGTATTACACTATACCTTTATTATACCTTAGTCACTTGGAAAAGGTACCTGTAAGGGAAACATTAAAACCACAAATGCATAATATAATAACTGGAATTACATTGTTGTTATTCTGTATTTTCATTATGATTTTTTTTTTCTATGACAGCAATTGCCAACACATGGGATCTTAGTACAAATCCAAGTTTTTCTAAAAAGTGCGAAGGAAAAACTTACTGAAAAATAAGAGGAAAAATCTGCAAATGAGGAGATAGATAAAACTTTTCAATTTTATTTTCCCATTTTCTGTTTATAAGAGGGTTTTCAATCTTTTCTTTACAACTTTTTCTTCTGAAATGCTTATAAGGTTTTAATTCATACCAAAAATAATATTTGTGGTATCGAAACCTTTTAGAATGGAAAGGTCATTTGGTCTGATAGAAGATATATTTGGATAACTTGTAAATAAAGAATTCAGTAACATATTCCATATCAGTAACGTATTTAGTATTCCACGGGCAAAACTTTAGATATGGTCTCCATGAATTCATACTGGCACGGTACAATATTTTGGGGTGGGATGGTTATTCAATTCCTTAGACCCATTTAGAGTACACATACACTTATTACGTGACTTTGCATCTAAATCAGTTTCTTTAGGGAAACTGATTCCTTCAGACCTCCTTCAAACATACTTAAAAAACATTGAAAACAATGTCAACAGTAGACAGGAACTGAGAGGTATAATGGCTTATTCGGCACAATAATATAAAATTCAGGTGGTTTTTTGTGTGTGATTTATTATACATCTAGCATGTTCTGAGTATGTGTGTTGGGTTGAGTCCTGCGAGGACTGTCAGTGCTACTCTGTCTCACGGAGCTTGATTTGGCTGTGTCGAGCATGAGATGCCTCACACGGGTTTTGACAGTTTTACGCTTTGTCAGAAATGTACTTGTGGGTTTGTGAAGATATCAGATCAAACAGGAAGGTATTTAATGACTATTTAATTTACGGACCTAAATTTTTCTTAAACCCTTTTTCGTGTATCTAGGTGCTTCTTTCTGGTTCAACAGCCAGAATAATTATCTTCAAAGCACATGTATAGAGAAATATATTGTTTCTCTCTTTTGTACACACTTAACTGAAATACTTCTGTTTCATCAAGATACTGACAGACAGTCAAACAGTTGTCAATCCTTATAACAAAAAAGGATATGGGAATACTGGGATCCAGACTCCAGGCTTCCTTTTCTCTTACAACTTGTCCATGCCCTTGATCCCTCGCTGCCTACTTCAGACTGACATATGTATGAAAGAAGGTGCATTTTTCTGAAGTTCAAGAGAAGAATTGGGGATCTCTCCTCCAGTTGGCATGGGGTAGGTGAAAAAAATGGAATTTGACAAAAAAAATAAATTAAAAAGACAATGTTGGCACTAAGAGTGATAAAGATCAGAGAGGATGATATTTTTAAATCACTCTAGATGTTATGATATGCTAAGGCAGGAGTAAAATATGTGCACTTTCATTAAAGATGTAGGAATTATGACAGAGCCATGCACTCAGAGCTCTAAATTTGTCATGTTTGGTATATAGATGAAACAGCAGAATTATCTTGGATCATCTCTGGACCATTGATGAGTAAGTATAGCCTGGCCTGGGCTTGCTCTCCCTAGTGTTGCCACTGAGGAGCTCACCACCGAGGGACAGGAGGTTCAGGGACAAATATTCTCTGTCTACATGGTGGGAGGCACACTGCCTTTTGTATTGCACCTGATGGGCAGCTGTATTTTAAGGACCTGACCTTCCAGTGGTTTGAAGAGTGGAAATGTTCCAGTTGACTTCAACGGTGCAAATTCAGGCTTTCAAGTTGAGAGGAAAGCCTTTGCCAAAGTTTTATTCCTGAATAGGAATATTATTGGCTGCCATGGTTTCATCAGTATCTCTGCAGAGGAATGAATCACTTATTAGGAAATGAGTGGTTTACACCTCTCTGAATTTGATGCAACCGTAGTAAGTCAAAGGAAAAAAAACCACAAAACCCTGCACAAGCAGTATGAGTAAAAGAGTGAAATTTCCCCACGTTTTTATAATGTCCCAAACAATTCAAACAAACATTATGTTCTACATAGTTCAGGGAGGGTGGGGACTGACAGGGGATACTGTAAAAATATTGTTCATAATTTGAGCTGATTTATACTCATGTTCTTTGAATCCCACCTGGCAGAGAGCTATGTTCTTTCTTTTAGCCTGTTTCTTATGTTACTTCTTTTTGTTCCTGAAGAGAAAACAGGATGGAAATGGAAAGCAGCCTGTTGTTTATAGGATCAGGGACTTAGCAGGAGCATTGGTACTTAGGGATGGCTTTTCCTTGTTTGGATCTGCAGTTACTCTGCGATGGAAGTACATATTTTAAATATCAGTAAGCCCTTGTATTGTAACTCTCCCACCTCATTTACAACAAAAAGACAAAGTCTACAAATCCAAGTTATGCTTGTTCCATTTTCATTCGCTAGGTATACTTACGTAAATAGTGGTGGCCTCTGTGAAGTGTCACCTAATCACTTGGTGAGAAAAAAACTCACAATTTGAAAGTCTAGTGGAAACTTATTCCTGTGACACGGAATTAAGAGAGGAGAGGGAGTGGGAAGAGAGAAATCACACTAATGTACCAAACATAATGTGAATATTTTTACTTTTGGCAACTAAAACCTGACAGAAATACAGAAGAAAGCTGCATTGCACTTTTTCCAGTCATCACGATTAAGGTCGTATACTGAAAGCATGTCCATTTCTAGCTTTAGTTCTAGGCACATAGCATCATAGTATCATAGTTGAGTCTCATGCAGCTTTAGCCTTATGAAAGCTAGAGGGGTCTGCTCTTAGCTAGTTAAGAATACTGCAAATGAAGAAAGAGGTGTTCCTCTCGTGGCTGATTCATCCCACCTCTCAGATATGTATTGCAGAATAGGTGAACTGTCATCAGGAATTACTGGTCTCTCTTCAATGACTATAGACTTAACATTGACTGAGCAACTACTTGAGACCGGACACCTGACAAACCAGAGATAAAGTTAAAAGTGAGACAAATCACATTCAAAGTGTCCTTCGAGTGATACAGTTCCATATTCACTTTGAGTGTTAGCTGTTCTCCTTTTGTATAGCAGCTCATCTGCTCTCTGACCTATTGGGAAATCAGAAATATAGCCTCAGAGATTGTTCACAGTTTGTTTTACAGATTTATTCTCATAAAGTCTAAAGTAACAGAAATATGTAATACAGCTGGATTTTTTTTTCTCATTCCTCTATAGCTTGACAAATTAGGACAGCTGCAGGAATCTTAAATAACAGGATTTCATTTCTAGATGTTGGTACAACTCAATGTTTCTGGAACAGCAGTTGCGTCACTGAGATTCGCAAGGGTTTTACTACAGAAGTGAGGTCTGACTTATCAGAAATAAGTTTAATGTATCCCCAAATTTGCAAAGATATTTGAAAATATGCCATAGTATAGAATGTCACAATGCAATCATTTCAATGAAAGCAGCTCAAATGCTGTTTTGAAAGCTGGTTGACTTTTGAGGAGCATATACTTTGGAATTTCAGAATTTGTTGTTACACGAAGAAAAATATTAAGGATATACGCTGACACAATCATAGCACATAGGACTAGAATGTATATTGCAAGGTGATCATTTTGCCCCTAGGCAGGATCAGCTATAATGTTGTCACTCCTGACACATGTTTATAGAATCATAGAATCATAGAATCACAGGGTTGGAAGCGACCTCTGGAGATCATCTAGTCCAACCCCCCTGCCAGAGCAGGGTCACCTAGAGCTGGTTGCACAGGAAAGCGTCCAGGAGGGTTTTGAATGTCTCCAGAGACAGAGACTCCACCACCTCTCTGGGCAGCCTGTTCCAGTGCTCTGCCACCTTCAAAGTAAAGAGGTTCCTCCTCATGTTGAGATGGAACTTCCTCTGTTCAAGTTTGTGCCCATTACCTCTTGTCCTATTGCTGGGCACCACTGAAAAGAGCCTGGCCCCATCCTCCTGACACCCACCCTTTAAGTATTTATTTGTAAGTGTTGATAAGATCCCCCCTCAGCTGTCTTTTGTCCAGACTGAAGAGACCCAAATCCCTCAGTCTTTCTTCATAAGAGAGGTGTTCGAGTCCCCTAATCATCTTGGTAGCTCTCTGCTGGACACAGTACTCCAGGTGCGGCCTCACCAAGGAGTACTGTGTCCAGTTCTGGGCTCCCTGGTTCAAGAAGGACAGGGAACTGCTGGAGAGGGTGGAGAGGGACCTCCCTCAACCTGCTGGCCACACTCTTCTTGATGCACCCCAGGATGCCACAAGGGCACATTGCTGGCTCATGGTCATCCGGTTGTCCATCAGGACTCCCAGGTCTCTTTCCACAGAGCTGCTCTCCAGCAGGTCAGCCCCCAACCTGTACTGGTGCATGGGGTTATTCCTCCTCAGGTGTAGCACCCTACAATTGCCCTTATTGAATTTCGTAAGGTTCCTCTTTGCCTTTTATCTAACCTGTCTTTTAAAAGTTCTGAAAAGTCTTTGGAGCCTGCCAATTTTCCACTGATTAAGTGTCTTTACAACCAGAAAGTGTTTAACCAAACCCTTCAGTATTTCTGATAGTTGGAGTGTAAGCGGAGAACTAATCCTGGGAAAGTTTAGACTGGGTATTAGGAAAAATTTTGTCACTGAAAGGGTTGTCAAGCATTGGAACAGGCTGCCCAGGGAAGTGGTTGAGTCACCATCCCTGGAGGTATTTAAAAGCTGTGTAGGTATGGTGCTGAGGGACATGGTTTAGCGGTGGATTTGGCAGTGCTAGGTTAATGGCTGGACGTGATGATCTTAAAGGTCTTTTCCAACGCAAATGATTCTATGAGGCCATGATTCTATGAGCCTATAATCCTGTCTTTATTTCTGCAGTGAAAGGAGTATGTACATTTTCTTCTTCTTACCCTCACACACTGGAATTTTACTCAGCAACCAGAATCACATTTGTTGAAGTACTACACCATGTAGACCAGAAGAGACAGTGCCTACTATGGAGGAAAAAAAGACTTATTATATATGAATATTTGTTTTACATAGAGAATTCCTAGTATATGAGGTTATGCTTTTGTACAGCACAGGGGTATTAAGCCCAGGGCTGTGGCTTGAAAGAAAATTTAATGCTTAAAACCACTGTTAGCTGTTTTTCATTCGGTCATGAGAGACTGGCAGAAGCAGGCAATGGAAAAAATGTTTCATAGAATCTTCTGGAAAGCTGAGGCAGGAGCTGTGGGAAGGGAAAAAGTTTTACTGGGTGTGATACCAGGCTCTGTACATCTCTTCCTACAGCTTAGGTAGAAGGTACTTCATTGTCTCATGGGATATTAGTGATTTTTTTTTTTCTTTATTCAAAAAAGAACAAAAGCATTATCTAATATTTGTTCCAATGGAACAAAAATTAAACATCTGAAGATGCCTTTGGACATATTAAAGGAGCAGAAAAGAGCAAAATTAATTAACTTTGGGCTGAACAGTTGGTTTTCTGTCAGGCAGAGTGATGAGATCTGGGGCCTTCTGTTTTTCTTTTTTGTACCTGTGAGGATATAATATAAATTACTGCCCAATGAAATTGGACAAGGGGATAAAACTCATTACACTTTTTGTATAATCCTACATATGTTTAAGTTTTTAAATTAGATGAGCTTAACAGTGATTGTTTTGCTTTTGTCAATTTTAAGGTTAAGACAAGTATTAACACAGTAATATACATTGGACTCATGATAGTTAAAGATCAGATGACTTTTTAGCTAAATTGTCATTATAATAATATATAATTATTATATATACTATTATGATTTTAATGTTAAGATGTGAGCCAAGCCCTGTGCAAATACATAGCAAATGATGGCTACTAATGATGACAATTAACAGAGCAACCAGCCTAGAAGAGCTGAGGAGCACTCTGCCTGGGTGCCCTGTTTGGCATGAGCTGGGGGTAACTACCCTGGTTCTGACAAACTCATGAAGCAAATGACCCTCAGTCTTCACAACCGCAATGGGCCCCATCTCCATAAATACTTTTGAGACCATATCTGGTGTGGGAGGTAATTGCCTGCGAGGTGACAGCAGTTCAGTCCACAGGAAGAGTCAGGATTACCAACACCTCACAGAAGCAAGCCTTTGTTGTATAGTAATTATCCAGCACATGATCATCAGTTTTCCAAACAGCACTGGGTCACACTGTAGAGAGGCAATTTTTATTTCCCCAGAGGAAATAACAGTCAAAGCAGTTTGGGGTGATGTTTGTCCACCAGCAGAGGATTGTACGGACAGCTTGATGTATTTGGGTGCTTGCCAGACAGAGAGGGAAGGAAGAGAGAATGCTAATTTTTTGGAGGGTCAGCAGCTTCGGATGCATAGCTGCAGATTTGTGCTGGCTAGGCCAATTGATTTGATCAGGGACTGATACCCATCAAAGCTATTACCAAAAAATAATTAAACAAAAGCAGACACAGTCTGCCTGTGGCTTGCAAGGGGAATGGATTGAATTCCCTGTTCATAAAACAGAACATGAGCATCCAAAGAGAGCTCCTCAGAAATACTTGCAAAATTGAATGCTACGGTTCCAGGGAAGAATAGTGAATGCTTGAGAGTGCCAAAATTTAACTTTGTAGCAGTGACATTGTGGTTTCTTGAGTTCCATAACCTCCAAATAGCCCAGGACCTCGTGTCCCTTGAGCCTTGACTTTGCTTTCATCTGCTTTCACTGTCCTCCTGCTTCTCGCTCTCTACAATGACCTGAAAGGAGGTTGTAGAGAGGTGGGGGTCGGTCTCTCCTCCCAAGTAACAGGTGATATGACAAGAGGAAATGGCCTCAAGTTGCACCAGGGAAGTTTAGATTAGATATTAGGAAAAATTTCTTTACCGAAAAGGTTGTCAATTATTGGAACAGGCTGCCCAGGGAAGTGGTGCAATCACCAGCCCTGGACATATTTAGAAGACAGGTAGACATGGTGCTTACGGACATGGTTTAGTGGTGGTTTTGGCAGTGTTAGATTGATATTTGGTATTGATGATCTTAAAGGTCCCTTCCAACCTAGAAGATTCTATGATTCTATAAATACCGACAGCATGGGAAAAAGAGAGTGCTTAATATACAAACCGTTCTGTTATTTTGTGCAAGGTGAACTTTAAACAGTTGTGCTTTATTCCAGCTTGAGTTATTGGGTTTGATATAAAAGGCCATAGGGTGAATTATAAGGACCTATTTTGGCTTTAAATTCCATGAATTTACAAATGTGCACTGAAGGAGAGTGCTTAGCTCTCTGCATATGCGTGTCCATAGGAGTACAGGTGCCTTGCTGCATCCACACACACAGAGACATTTCGTCTCATCAGCCTTTGCATGCTGTTTTCGCAATGACTGTGAGGGTGGTGAGGCACTGGAACAGGTTGCCCAGGGAGGTTGTGGATGCCCCATCCCTGGAAGTGTTCAAGGCCAGGCTGGATGGGGCTTTGAGCAGCCTGGTCTAGTGGGAGGTGTCCCAGCCCATGGCAGGGGGGTTGGAAACAGATGATCTTTAAGGTCCCTTCCAACCCGAACCATTCTGTAATTCTGTGATTTTGCATACTTGTTAGGTTATAACCATATTGAAGTCTACGACACATCTAGGTGAGTTAATTAGGATCTTGGAAGCATATTTAGAAATAGCTTGGGTAAGTCTGCAGTACATTGTATTGCATTAGGTACGCCAGAAGGGTCCTGCTCACTGTGCACTTTCCCTAAAACAACTGGATAGAAAGATACAATCTTGAATTGTCAGAAGGATTTCAATTTTTCTGTCGCACTCCATGACCTCTTAACTACATAAATGAAATAAGTCACTCCGTACACACCACACCAAAGATAGGGCAAAGAAAGCACAGCCTCTTTGAGAGCAATAAAACAGCACACCATTTAACAAGACTAGACAAATTTTCCACCAGAAAAGAAAAATGGACATATTTTTGCTCTGTTTAGACCAATGTCTGTTGCTGGCAGAAGATGCCTAGGAAATAATACAAGAATAGGGCAGATGTACAATATTTTATTTGGAAATTCAACAACATTCAGAAATAAGTTTCCTGAACTAGGCTTGTCTTTCTAATTAGTAACCTTTAACAAATTATTCTTTTGTGAGTTTAACCATTTTTTAAACTCCGTAAAATGTTAGCACCCAAAATATTTTGGAGTGAATGGGCTCCACTGTTTAATAGCATGCTGAGTGAAGAATCATAGCCTTTAGTTTGTCTTCACCTGCCACTTGCTGGTTTCACTTGATTGACCTCCATTTTTGTACTAGAAGGGACTGTACAGTAATTTTCTATTTCTGTCCTTTATGATACTCCTGATTTCATGCTTTTCTTTTATATCTTCAGTCACACTTTTTTTTCAACCTGAAAAGCCCAGGTCTACATCGTCATTCATCAGTGAAGTAATGTTGAAAAGGGGATGTCTTGAAAAGGGGATTTGTGCTCTTTTATTGAGGTAAGAATTAAAGCAAAAGTGGTACTAAACATGCACATATTTTGCTGATGTAATTTTCTTAATCTACAAAAAATTGCCAAGAAATCCATGTGTTATTTTCCACTAATAATTATACAAATGATCAAAAACATGGATTTCCTGTGAGGGTTCTCTTGTTCAGGTTTTTGTTTGAGAACTGGTGCCTGAGTTCTGAAGATCTGCAGTTCTGAAGAAAAAGGAGGATCTCTTTGGCAGTGGCTTTTCAATAAACCTCTAGGACACTCTACAGTAGGGTTTTAGCATGCACGGTTAATGTACAGAGGACTGTGTAGATTGCAGTATAGTGAGCAATGCTGGATGTGCAATGTTGCTTGACCCTTCATTAAAAAACACCTACTTTGTTACTGTTGCTTATCCATAAACCCTAAGAACAGGCTGTGTGTAGGAGTAATTTGGAATGAAACACCTGGTTCCGTTATAGAAGTTCTTGCCATAGACACAGCATCTTCTTTGCAAAAAAATCCAGCTGTGCCCAAGAGGCTTAATTTTAATAAGGCCATTAGGCTGGAATACAGTAGCCTTGTTGCATATATCAGGCTTGGAAACATCAGGGAGGGCGGGAAGACTGACAACATACAGATTACCAACATACAGCTAGATCGCAATGCAGAGGTGCACCCCTCTATCAAAATGGAGGACCCCAGGAGCTATTGCATCTATCTAGCAGATTTGGCAAAATTACTCACAAGAAGTATTCATGTGCAATATGATAGAATGCAGTTGACACCTGTATTTCAACTTACCAAATTTATGTCTGTAAAAATAAACAGCGTAGGCTGGAGTGATAAGATGTGAGGCATAAGAGCGCAGCAGAACAGGACCACCCAATAAAACAATTCATCTCCAGCAAAAAATAACCTGTCATCAGACAACTCTTGAAAACTTAACTATTCATTTTTCACACCATGGTGCTCAGCAAACCTGTTGTTGGTAATTGACTAAATTGTATAGTCAAACAGCTGTAGAGGTCAGGAGAATAGCAATGGGACACCAAGACTCAGTACTGAAAGCTGGTTTCAAGCCAGACCTGGCTGCTCCTGCCTGAGCATTATTTCCACATGACAGTGCAGCCAGCTGTGAAATGCATTATTTTCCCAGTTCACTTCCTGAAGAAAAGAAGCCCACATCACAAAAGCCAGTACCATTGCTGGCCTTTCTTTGTCCATTCATCAGCAGTTTCTGCTGTTCCAATCTCCTTGTGCATTAAGTCCATCTCTACTCTTTCAGTGTATGAAATGAGGAATGAAGTCCCCTGGTGAGCCAATGGGAGAACTTTGCAGCATCAGCCAATGTCTGTTCTGCACCAGCTCTATGGTGTATGAAGACACATTCGACTTCCATGCACCACTGACAATGGCACCTTCGTACCCTGATGGGACACTTGGACAATTACAGATGTATTCCCCGTTACCCACTCTGTGTGCTGACCTTTGCTGTGGTTTTGTTGGCTGTGCTCCATTATATCATAAGCAATCATGACACAGAGCAAATGTGTCCATCTTTGGCACCATTTATTTGTCTTCATTAGGTACTCACAACAGAAGTGACACATGCAGTAACTACATAAATACCAAAGCAATGCTACCATAGTTTTTCTTCCTGGTACTAAAATATGCCAGAAAGAGACTAAAAACAAAATCCAGCACGGTCTGCAAGACAAATAACATTGTCATGCTACCAGGAAAAGGATGTTCATTTGTATATGGAAAGCACCTTCTGTAGCGGACTCCAAGGTGAAACGATTTTGCCTTGTGGTTCATCTTGATGTTCTCAGATAGAGTGAAGTGTCTTCAAATCTAGCCCCCTGGAGCAGTGCTAAGCCTGTCTACATTTGACCCTTCCGTTGGGAAACCCTCGTTCAAAGATCCCAAGCCAGCACTCAGCTGTACTTATTCATATCAAGAGCTTTTGTTGACACTTCCTTAGAATCTGATACAAATTTGTTAGTCTCAGGGAAAGCTGCTTAATGGTAAATGTATCATAGAACAACAGATTCACACGAAGCAGAAAAAGACTGATCACCTGAATATATAAATATGTAGGTAATGTTCCTGTATTGAGTCTTGCATAGTGGAAGAAATGAACTAATAACTCTCAACAAGATCTATACATTTCAATAAGCTTTGTTCATGGGATGCTACACAGCTGAGAAGCCCTGACAGAATCTGAAAAAGAAATGAGATCATGAGTTATCATTTCTTCTCATACTGCTCCAGCACAGGAAAGCTTTGGTTCCTTTTTAACCAGAATGCAACAGGCTCACCTTCTCTCCATGAGGATTCTGATATATTAAGAAGCGGTATGACCATTTTTTCCCTTGGTATCTTCTAGTGCACCAGCAAGGAAGGTAAAACACCACAGCAATTGCCTCATACCAAATATATACAAACTGGGGTATACCTACTCCATTCATGTATAAATATTTAATGCAGCCAGTTAAGATAGAAGCTGATTCTGATCGCTGTGAATCACCTTCTCAAAGTGTTTACCACTAGAGAGGTAGCCTAGGCAGACTACTTATCTAACTTAGCCTGCTACATTACGTTCCTGACTTGTTCCCAAAGAATAATCAACACAAGCTCTGCAAGGAAGTGACTGAAACACACGTGATTCCTTTTTAGACTGTATAATCTGTGTTTTGATTTACAGGCCAGATGTAGAGGAATGAAGGATCACAGTCAAAAAGTGCTAGGCAAACCTAAGCCAGTCCTTTCAAGAAGTAATACTACTGACTCCTCAATGTGGTTATTTGCATGCTTTTCGGAAATTTCTAAGTTTCACATTGACATTTGATGTCTGATACACCTCACACAACTTATTCACTCATTTCAGTACTGATTTTATTCTTCTGCATTCTTAAGCCTATCAGACTGCACATTATTTCTTCCAAGCATGAAAGGTTTACCTCTCTCCACCATTGCCAAGTTCCTTTCCAGAACACTTTTGTCATCAGACTTTCGTTTTCACTAGTCCAGCAACACATTAACTGAATTAGTTCTCTCCATATAAAATGTTCATGACACATCCTTGCCAAAATCGACTTTGTACTGTCCTATTATTTTAATTAGACTTACTGGACTGATGTTTCCCAGAAGATTAATAACAGAATCATTTTTTTTAAATGGTCTATGCATTTCCAAGATACAACAAGAAAAAGTATCATTGCACATATGAGAAACTAAGGAAGAGGAAGGTGAAGACATTTATTTGAGATCATAAAAGAGAGCGGCGTTATAAACGTTGTGATGAACAAATAAGTAAAAGATGCAAAAATTAGTGCTGTTCTGCAACACTCGAATTAATGAATCCCCCATGTCCCTCCATGATAGTAGTTTCCCTCCACACTCTCATAACTTTCCCTGTCTCAGGATGTCCTGTCTAACCCTTATGGCTTACTCCCACAATGCCATGAACTCTCCCATTGTCACGTAGCCACATGGCGCACACTCTTCATTTTTTCAGCAAAGTAGAGGCAGGTCAAGACACTGCCTGTTGAAGATGTACTGATGTGCACCACCACTTGGATGGCTTACCACTGTTTCCATTTACACATGCTTTTCCACCAAGAGAAGCACCAACATGGGCACCCCTTCTCTACCTAGGCGCCAGTTCACATGACGTTTTCTGGAACAAAATCAATTTAAGAACCAACTCCTCTGCCAAACTGGGATGAAATTTACCTACCAATTCACAACTGCACAAAGAAAAGAGACAGGAACAGACATAAAGTCTGATCAGCCCATTTCAAAATTGCAGACCTGTGGTTTGGTAATGATTCTGCAGCAAACTGGAAAGTTTTGCTGGCATAGTACGTTACTGTTACTGTTACCTCATTGCTTTCACATTGTCCATCTTCTGTGTATGGCTGTCTTTGCATTAGAATATTTTGTCAAAAAACTGTAATGTAGTATTGGGAAAAGTTCAGATATGCCTTGGCTTGAGTTATGACATGGGACATGTTTCCCATTGGAATGGTTTAAATTTTTAATTCTTTAAGGAGGCTGACCTCTATTTTCCTGTACATTATTGAAGTGGAAATGCCTTATCCATTGACATGCTGCCATTTTGGGCGTTTGGTAAGTTTCCAATTTCAATTGTGTTAATTCATATCACCTTTACATTCTCTTTCCTTAGTCAATTAATGGCAAATAAATTACAACTCTCCTCTAATTTAGGACAACGAAGACAACTCAATTTGTCAAAGGAGCTTTTCACCTCGGAAATTTTCCTGTTGACAGATGCTTTATAACAATATCTCATTTCCCTTCTTTCCTCACAGGATTCTCCTGCACCTTATTTAGCAGAGGGTAGCAAACTGATAGTTTGTAGAGATGTGCAGCCATTAGCTATATTGATATGGCTGTTGATCTGACCTGAAAAAGCAGATTGAGACAATTCTTAATTGAGGCCACCTTCATTTTCAGGAGCTTCATGAATCATGCTGAAAGAGCTGAGTAACAAGCTCTCATCCTGTTTAGACATGAGGCAGTCGTTATGCCCCATATAGTATCTTCTCAAATACAGCATAGAGCCTAGCGAGCATTTTTCTTTAATGAACTATTAGATTTTGAAAATCTGCCAGTCTAAGACTGTAACAGACAAAGTCAGTCATGGAGAAAGACATAATGTATCTACAGAGACACTGATGGTCCAAAATTCATTTAATGTGTTTCACTGATAAACACAGCAGTTCCCAGTTCCTTCTTGGTTAGAATACTAACAGCAGACTTGTCCCAGGCTTACTAAGTAACAAATGTGATGATGGTCTTTCCTAATTTACCTGAATGTTCTGAGTACTGGCAAGAACAGTTTCTAAGGAGAAGACTTTTTATTTTACTTTTTCTTCAATAAACTTTGATTTTGAAAATACTCCAAGGTCAAATTTAAATCCAGGTCAAAAAATGCTTATGAAGCCTGTCAACCAAATAAAAAAGTTAAACTGAAAACATATGAAGAGCTGTTAAGTTATTTAAGGAAATTATTCTAAAATAACAAAATTTCACATTTCAGCACAGGAAGCGCTGGACCCAGAGAAATACGTAACATCATCGTTCTGAGCTCAGATATCATACTAAAGATCAATGAATAGACAGTAAATAAAAGTCATACTATTTGATTGTTAACAAAATAGAGAAGTCTTCCTTCGTATAAGAACATATGAATACTAGACCTGAAAGTTTGTACCAAAATCATCTATTATTCTAATAAAGACAAATTTTAAATATGACTCCTGCAGACTAGCTCGATGGAGTTTTGCTAACATGGAAGTGGCCCAACCCCACTGAAATAACTGGAGAAACAAAGTCTCTTCATTCAAGGACCAATGTTTTCAAACTAAAACCATTTTTAGTCATTTTAGAAAAACTCCACTGACTTTAGTCAAATTACTAATTACTTTTACCACACCATATAAAGGTGAAATCAGATCCAACATCTACAAATGCTAAAATGTATTGGCACTGTGTAATCAGCATGAGAGGCATGGCACTTGCCTGAAAGAAGCAATTCTTTTTTATCTATGGAACGTCAGAGAAAGAATGCCAACGGAAGTGGCATTATTTGCAAGGTACATTTTTATATGACTAGAACAGAATCCTGTTCTCTTCTTAAGAATGAAGAAACTGATATCAGAAAAATTATTTTGATGCTATGCTTTGTGGTAGGCAATTGGAGAAAATCAGAAAAGCTAGCTGATCAGCCATCATGTGATGTTTAAAAGATTATTTTTATTCCATTTGGAATGAAAGCATTTGAACATGCTCACCAAGCAGTTTTATCCCACAATAACTTGAGAAAAATTGAAAATGTCGACATTTGGGAGGGTAATAGTTCTCTGCGATTCCTCTTCTTTCTAGCTTTTCCCTCTCACTCTTTCTGCCTTCCCTTTTTTTCTGCAGCCTCTGGAAATCACAAGATCTGTAAATAACAAGGTAGCCTCCCTCGAATTTAAAAAACAAACAAACAAACCAAAAAAAGAATGAAAAAACCCCAACCCATCAAGACCTTTGTCAAATTCAATAACTCTCATGAAATACAGAAACAAAATAATTCATTGAAAGGACAACTACTGTAACTGTGGTGGGTTGACCCTGGCTGGACAGCAGGTGCCCAGCAAAGCTGCTCTATCACTCCCCCTCCTCACCTGGACAGGGGAGAGAAAATATAACACAAGGCTCACAGGTTGAGATAAGGACGGGGAAATCACTCAGTAATTACTGAAAATTGGGGAATTTTCGCCATTACTGTCATGGAGAAAACAGACCCAACTTGGGGAGATTAGTTTAATTTATTACCTATCCAATCAGAGCAGGGTAGTTAGAAGTAAAAAATAAGTCTTAAAACACCTTCCCCCCACCCCTCTCTTCTTCCTGGACTCAACTTTACTCCCAAATGCTCTATCTCCTCCCTGAGTGGCACAGGGGGACAGCAATAGGGACTGTGGTCAGTTCATCACACATTGTCTCTGCCACTCCTTCCTTCCCAGGGGGAGGACTCCTCACACTCTTCCCCTGCTCCAGCATGGGGTCCCTCCCACGGCAGACAGTCCTCCACAAATTTCTCCAACATGAGTCCTTCCCACAGGCTTCAGTGTTTCACGAATCGCTCCAGCGTGGGTCCCCCATGGCGTTACAAGTCCTGCCAGCAAACCTGATCCAGTGTGGGCTCCTCTCTCCACAGATGAGAGTTCCTGCCAGGAGCCTGCTCCAGCGTGGGCTTCCTATGGGGTCACAGCCTTTTTTGGGCACCCCTGTAGCCCCCCCATGCTACCAAAACCTTGCCACGCAAACCAAATACAGTAACTAACATTAAAATAGTGGATAATTATCTAGACAGATTCTTCTAACGTATTAAAAGGGTATGATTGTCCTTTTTCATATCTTGGTTGGTTTGTCCCTCACAGTCAAATTCAGGTAAATATTCACAATTTCTTCTCATATTAATTTTCCAGCCATTCTACTTGGAATGGAAATAAATCCCTGCTATCTATAATCCCTGGAACCAAACAAACTTTTTTGCAATCCAAAAGGGATCCAATAGCATTGCGTAAGCATCCCCAGGATAATTCTGGAAAAGCAGGGCTAAAGCACAAAATCTGAGCAGTCATAAAGCTAATTTTCTTAAATTTTTTGGTAGTGAAATGACTCCCAGCTGCGCCATATCATTGTTACATTTTAGAAAGGTCCTGTATAGTATATAATATTTCATATATAATAGAGAAATTTTTGTGCAGCATGCTGCCTTCTAAGATTTCTTAAATGTTGTGCTGCCTGTAACTGTACCAAATTGGTTTCTTAAATGATGTCTCTGCTTATGAAATGTTAGAATAAATCACACTGTGAATTTAAAGTTCAAGTTCTAGATATGAGTGACTGAATGCTAACCATTTTCCTAAGATCATGCAATTTTTCCAACATGTGGTGTATTTAAATCTGTAGTCCATTTATCCAAATGGAAAAGAGATTTTATGTCTGATCTCTTCAGTGTTAAGGAGACTTAGAAATTTTCCTAGACTAATAGAAACAACTTTGGTGGAACCTAAAAAGAAACGATAATTGCCTTTCATGTGAGAAAAAGATCCCTTTTGTAACCCATCAGAAATCAGTCTGCCAGGCTGAGGAGTACATTTAGAGAAATGATGGTTCGGGAGAAAGTTCTTCAGCAAAATTAATTTAATTGCCAAAGAACTTCATCAAGGACAAAATAACTAGGACTGTAATAATGAAACTTTTATAAGACCTAATAAAGAACAACATTATCAATTCAGGGAGGGTAGGAAAAAGCTAGATGATCTTTGAGACTGCAATAACAGAGTGAGGTGAAACTGAGGACTACAGAGTAGAAGGTTGTTCACAGAGGAACAATGACCTGACAGTTAGTCATTTGGAAATGAAGAAGCATGGAAAGGAGGATTAATGATTGAGGGACTGCATATGATGTAGCTATGAGAACATACACAAAAAAAGGTACCTATGCAAAAATAGTGTTGCAGCTCCCTGTAGATGAAAGAGCAAGTTATAAAGCAAATATGATGGTTTGGGTTGGGTTTTGGTTTTGGTTTTTTTATAACACTCTATCCCTTAAAGGAAAGAAAAGGGTTCAGCTTCTGAATTCATGTTTTGACACCATTGTTTCTCCTAACATCAACATCTGTTGTTTATCTGAAATATTAAGTGACCGAACTGGAATACATCTTCGCTTCAGATTTAAAATTATGACAGTAAATAACATTTGTCCCAGAACATATTGCCTACTCTATTAAAACCTATCTGTTGTTTGCTGGAAAGTCACCCAAATTTGTTTGTGTGATTAGGATTTCGGGTCCTGGGGGCAGGGCAATTTGATCATTGAAATAAATTGCTAGAAAAGCGTTTCTTTCAGCCTGGTCACATCTTTCAAGTCAATTTCCCCTTAGTGGATTTTCAGAACATCTTTCCTAACACATATTATTCAGTTATTAGGTGTAACGAAATCCAAACCCAATCTGAGTTCTCTAAGATATGAACCTGTTCTTTTCCACTTCCTGAAACTAGAGAAAATATTTTCAAAATGAGGGAACACAGCACCTTATTGAGAGCAGAAAGAGACACTACATTTGTCACAGTCTGCCTTAAAAGTGCCTATTAAAATTGCTTAGCCTGCTGAGAAAAGAGGATGAAAGTTAACTTAAATAATTAAACATACCTAAGGCATCTCACCTATGTGCTGCTCTGGCTTTCAAAATAGTTATTTGTGAAGAGCTTTTCACACGTGAAACCTGGGGTCACTGTGTCTTTTTGTCCTCTGTTGAAAAATAAATAATTCAACAAGTAATGTCTTGGCTACATTGTAAAAAAACATACCCATTCAGTGCAGAAATAGGGAGACATCAGCTGTGTACAGTCTTTTTTCTTTTCTGATGAGAGAAGAAAAAAATCCAAGAAAATGTAGTCCGGTGAGATCCTCTCAGGATTTTGGCAAGGACCTCCCTCTGTTTTATTCTCTCCCAAAATGTGTTATACATATGACATTACCTGAAAAAAACTTTTCCTACTTGCCTCATGAGAACTCATAAATTCTCTATAAATGATTCAACATTCAAATAATTCAGTACTGCTTCCGGACATCAAACTATTAACTCTTAACCTCCATCTCCTTAGCTTCTTGTGGAGTCTTTTTTTGCAACCTTATTCACAGCAATAGGAAAAGCAGGTGAAATGACCCATTGCCTCTAGTGTCAAGGCTCAGGATAGCAGGTTTTTCTGTACTTTCTAGCTACTTCGTATTGTGGTGGGGAATGAGGTATCTTTAGCTCGAGAGAAGCATAGGTGTATGTCAGTAGCAGTACTCTGGAAGAAAAAAAAAGGCACAGTATAGGCAGGACTGCAAAAGAGAATGATGTCTGGTTCCTGCCAAGTGACCAGTTCACTCTCTCTATGCATCAGTGATTCTTTCTCCGTCCCAAAACATGAACGGGGATGGCGAGTGAAATGTTAGCGTTGGCAGTCTGGGCTATATGTGATGCACAAGGCTCTAAATGGGAACCTCCAGTTCTTGGTTCTGCTGGGTGAAAACTGTATGGAGAGCATAGTACTAAGGTCCTTTTGGAGAAAGGGTCTGGTAAAATCCTACTTGCTCACATTTGTCTAAAACTCCACATTTTCACTCCCTAATGCATCAGATCCAGGGCAAGAAACCAGGGGAGAGACAGACATCTCCCCACATCAAAGCACTTCCATGCTGAGAGAATTTCATTTGTTCATAACTGAGAAAAGAAGGCTTAGGGGAGACCTTATCACCATGTTTTAGTATTTAAAGAGTAGCTGCAAAGAAGATGGAGACTCCCTTTTCACATGGAGTGACATGGAAAAGACAAGGGGTAAGGGGTGCAAGTTACTCCTGGGGAGATTCTGATTGGACACAAGAGGGAAAATTTTCACAATGAGAACAATCAGCCATTGGAATAATCTCCCCAGGGAAGTAGTGGATTCCCCATCATTGGACACTTTTAAGATTCAGCTGGACAGGGTGCTGGGCCATCTTGTCTGGACCATGCTTTTGCCAAGAAAGGTTGGACCAGATGATCCTTGAGGTCCCTGCCAACCTGGTATTCTGTGATTCTGTGATTCATGCAGAGCATAAGGACAGTAGAGGAAAGTGTTTAGTGTATGTCTTTAAATGCATTGGTTGCTACATCTGATTTTGTTTCATAATTAATCACAGGGATAAAGAAATATTTTTTAGAGTTTAAGTTCAGATCCTGCTCCACACTGTTAACAAAAGGAAGAGATCACACAAGTTCATATAATTTCCTTCAGGCTTGCCAGTGATTTGGCAAGAGGAAACTGTATTGTCTCAAACGGTGCTATTTGTAATGTTTCTGACATTTTAATTACATTGTTACTCTCTTGTTTCTTCTCAGCTGAAATTCTACACAAAATTTGAGGGAAAGGAATTGTAAATCTTAAACCTGTCTTCTAGCACTGTTTTTTCTCTAGGACTTGTTTACATTCTATATTCTTTGAAGACTACGTAGTTAGTTCAGCACTGGATTTTCAGCATAAAACCAGTGTGTGTGACATTTTCTGGTGATAAAGTGTCATAAGAAAAGTTGCAGAGTGGAAAACTACTAGCAGATTTCATTAACTTTGTTCAATCTTATACCTAAATCTGTGAGGTCACAAAGGAGGCATGAACCTCTGATATTTAATAATCTTTTGGATCTAAAATTATAACTTCTCATGGAAATCCTATACTAGGCAACTCAAGTAGGAATCTTTTAGCTAAGCAAAATAAACCAGTTTGATTCAAACCATTTTATGTGGTGAAATGAGCCTTTTCTCAATGAAAAAGATTGGACTGTAAAAGATATAAAGAAGCAGCCATGCACAAAATTTCTTTCTGTATTAAACAGTCTAACTTCTGAAGACACTAAAATCTTGAGGAGGACAACTGCTTAGCAATTGTCCATAGGTAACTGAAATTGAAAGAAGGCAACATCAGTAACATTAACTGTCATTAGAATATGGATCTGAAGCAGCCCTTCCAGAGGTCATATTGTGAAAGAAAAAAAAAAATCCTAGCTAGTTTTAAGAAGGAGTTTGCGTCTCTCCTGCGCTGAAGGACTGTTATAACAAATGCAGTCCAGAGTCATGGACTAAATGAACTCAACGGACGTTTTAGAGGAATGTCTATATCTATATATCAAAAAACAGGAGCGATGATAGTGATTAATTGGGATGTATTGGAGAGTGTGGGACCTGGGCATGATGTAGATGGTATAGAATAAGCGGTAGATATTGTCTTGGTTTCAGATGGCATAGAGTTAATTTTCTTCCTAGTAGCTGATATAGTGCCGTGTTTTGGATTTAGGATGAGAATAATGTTGATAAAACACTGATGGTTTAGTTGTTGCTGAGCAGTGCTTTCACCAAGTCAAGGACTTTTCAGCTCCTCATTCTGCCCTGCCAGCAAGGACGCTGGGGATGCACGAGAAGATGGGAGAGGACAGAGCTGGGAGAACTGACCCTAACTGGACAAAGGGATATTCCATGCAATACGACATCATGCTGAACAATAAAACTGGAGGTAGTTGGCCCGGGGGTGGCGTCCACTGCTCAGGGACTGGCTGGGCATCAGTCAGAGGATGGTGAGCAATTGCATTGTGCATCACCTGTTTTGTATATTGTTTTATCATTATTATTATTTTCCCTTCCTTATCTGTCCTGTTAACCTGTCTTTATCTCAACCCACGGTTTTTACCTTTTTTCTGATTCTATCCCCCATCCCACTGGGGGACAGTAAGTGAACAGCTGCGTGGTGTTTAGCTGCCTGACAGGTTAAACCACAACAGCTATTTTTATGAAAAGGATTTTATGCTGTAGTTATCCCCATGATATTGGGACACCAGACTCAGTAATCACGACACTTTCTGGCACTCCCAATGCTCGGACAAGGTGTTTCTGCAACCTGTTTGTTTGTGCAGACATTATTTCAAAGCTTCTGGGGCTCTAACTGTCCTCCAGGAGTTTGGAGAGATGTGTGAAAGTGTCTGGGGTAGTGGTTCAGCATGGAAGAGAGGTTGTGCTTCATTTAACCTGTCCATCACCCCACTCGCCTCTGGAAGGCAGGACCCTGCCAGGCAGGCTGCTGACTGCAGTATCCTCTGTGGGCAATTGTGCTGTGCAGAGGCAAGGGGTGAAATGTGTCTCCTTCTGACCACAGCAGTAACAGATTGGCCTGAGGAGAGAGGAGATACTTTAGGAAAGCTGGTCCCAGGCCAACAAATTAAACAAAATCCTATTTAGATCCCACTGTGTAGATGGTACAAATACAGAAACATTAGCGTGTGCGCTGCAGAAAGATATGCTCTTAATGAGCAGAGACTCAAATTCTGTTACACTTTCAGTCTCCAGATGGTTGTAAAGTATAGCCCTTAGTAAAATTCATTGCAAAGTCTGAGCTGAAAGTAATAGCTACCAAATGCATGACTTAAAGAAATGAGCCCAGATGAGTAACTAAATGAGGGTGAAGGGCAAGGAGGGAAACCAGATCCCTTCCTCTATAGTAGCACTCTGATTTTTTAATATCAGCAGTGAACTAACTTCATTTCTATTTGCCTCTTCTGAGTCAAAACTAGCAATATTATCTTTGCCATCTGTTCCTGCTGTTTCCCAGACCCAGCACTTTGTTCCCTTTCAAATCAAACATCAGCCATCCAGCCTGTGGCCCCAAACCCATCTGCATCTCAATAATAGATGCAGTTGCTATGGCTGGGTTGGGTGTTTTGGATGGATACATCTGAAGGTCATGGGCTGGACCACTCTCACACCAGACCCATGTTCAGAGCAGACAAAGGGAACCCTGATATACTTCATCCACAGAAATGGAAAATGCACTGCGTTCTTGATTAAGTTCTTCTCAAGCAAAATAGGCAGAAACTAGATAAATTAAGATGTAGGCCTGGAAAAAAATAAGCACTACCTACATATAGTGACTGTACATGTAATATATATATTTGTTAGAGAAATTTACAATTATGTATCTGTATAATAGGCTAAGATGTTAGAAGAAAATACCTGGATTTTTAACTTTCTAATTTACCAAAACTAACTATTTTGATCTTTTCTAGCAAAAGATTTACACTTTCCTGCTTTGATATAACTTTGTGTTCCAATTAAGATAAGTATATTTAATTTAAGCACAATCAGTTTTTTTAGATCCCAGTGAAAAATAAAAAAAAAAAAAAAAGAAAATATATTTTATTTGAATCAAATGTATTTTGGATTTCCATTTTTGCCAAGCCTTAGATTTTGGTGTTTTGTTCTAATCGAAGATAGATAATTTTTCTTCAGTACATTCATTTTCAAGTAAAATAAGAGTAGATTTCTTCCTCATTTCCTCCTCAGGTTGTCCTTGCAGCTGTAATTCAGAAAGAAGCTGTGTATAAGAGAGTATAGTATCTCCATTTGTGTATTATTGAGGTTATGGCTACTGGGCCAACCTTGTTCCAGATTCCAAGTTACTGAGAGATGTATTATTTTATTACCCAGTCAGGGACTTTTACTGAGATGCATACTTCAATTTCTTTTTCAGTCTTTGAGAAAGGCTTCTACATTGTGTGCAAGCCTGGAAGAAAACAAACAGCATATTATCAAAATAAATCTCACTCAGCTGAAAAAGGCCAAATAGAGGTTAATCCAGTTACTTAATGGTTGTCTCCTTTTGCCTCTTCCTTCAGGCAGCTGTGCTTTTACATGTTCTGCTTCCCTTTCCTAACGTGATTCTTTAGAGTCCTTTCCTTCACAAAGGAAAAAATACTTCACTGTGCTCTCTAAACCAAATATTTCTCCATTATGGATGGATAGACATATGCCCAAAAAATTGTACACGTAGTGCTGAAATTACTCAGATACAGCAAATATTTAATTTTCGTTTAAACTCAACAGGTCATTGCTCTTAAATTTGTTTGACTTATTCTTGAGGTCAGACTTCTTACTGAATTAAATATATAGTAGGAATAGCACTGAAAATTTGATCAATAACATTAATTGATTTGATCGATAACATTAATGCTTGACTCCAGTAAATACATGAGTCCAGAGAACATAGGATAAATAGCAGTAGGAGTCAAATAAATATGCTTAATAGAACTCTAATTAGAACAAAATTTAATGAACTGCATGTATATGTTTCCAACTTTCCTGCTTCAGGGAAATTGAGTGCACTAACTCCTGCTAGCATCACCCCTCTGGCAGTTTAATGCACAACCATTAAGCTGCACAAAATGATAACTGACCTACAAGGAGGGAGGGCAGCAAGTCAACAGTGAACAAGATGGTTGGGACAGTTAATCTCTGGCATTCACTCATACCTTGTAGAATAATTATTCTGCTGCATTTAGGACTCGCCAAAGTGTTCATACCTAGAGTCCAGAGAACTAGACATCCTGTGCAGATTCTCAGCACTCCTCTGTCATCCTCTCAGCCAGAGCCGTCATAGTCCATCCTTGGTAGTGCCACCTGGCACCATTTATTCCCCAATCACCCTGACCCAGTATTCTCTCTCCCTGCAATAAAATTGCAATATTTGTGCTATAGACTTTGTCCATAATAGCTTCTGCTTGACAGCATGTACAAACACTAAAATCAATCCTTTTTATTGCTAAATGAAAAGGAAAAACTTCTTTCCCCTGTGTGTTTTTACTGTCATTTACTCAGTGAGCAAAATTTTAAGTTATAACAATGGGACTAGGAATACGGAAAACTTATTTTAAAAGAATCTCTGTAAGATTTGGGGAGATGAACTGGATGACTAAACTACAAGGTGGGTGAATCACTTGCTGGACCACAAACTAGCTTAAAGTTGTGGTCAATGATTCAAAGTTCAACAAAGATAAATCTGAGTGCCTCAGGGCAGAAAAAAAACCCATGCAACAGCACAGGCTAGTGATTAGCTGTGATTAGCTAGTGGTTGACTGCAGAAAAACCATGGGGATCATGGTAGGAAACAAGTTAAACATGAGGCAGCAGTGCATCCTTGCAGTGATGAAGGTGAAGAGCATGCTGGGCTGCATTAACAGGGGTACAGTAAGTGGGTTGGAGAAAATGATTATTCTGCTCTGCTTGGCACTTGTGAAGAGGAATGTGGGGCCCTGTCTCCAGTTTTGCCACTCCAGTACAAGAGACATGACCTGCAGGCAGGCCAGAGGAGGGCCAGTAGCGTGGTTAGGGGCTTGCAGTACACGGGGCAAGGCTGAGGGAACAGGGTTTTTTCAGCCTGGAGAAGGGAAAGCTAAGAATGAAAACCAGCTGCAATCTTCCACAACTTAAAGTGTGATTACAGAAAAGATAAAAACAGGTTTCTTCTTGGAGGTGCAATGGTCGCCAAGTTTCAGAAAAAGAAAAAAATTCACCATCAGAGCGGTAAGCAACAGAACCAGTGCACAGAGAGGCTGCGGAAGCTCCATCCTCAGAGATTTTCAGACTTTCACTAATCCAGCCTGTTCTGGAGCAAACGGATATAACTTTGATAACAGTTCAGCTCTGCACAGGAGGTAGGACCAGATCACCTGCAGAGCTTCCTTCCAACCAGAACAGCCCTGGGTTTTCCCCAGCCTAAATTCCATCTCTAGTCCTGCTCTGGGTAGCATTAAGTAATGCAGGGTCAGTTCCTGCCACAGTAAATCAGCAAGAAGGTCATACAAAGCTGGGCTACATGGCTTCCTACTCGTTGCACAGGGGTTGTGAAAGGCATAAAATGACAGATGTTCCTTCAAGGATTTAGGGAGGGTGATTTACCCAAGGTCATGCAAGTCTATGGGAGATCTGGAAACCGAACTAAACACAGGTTTCCAGCCAGCTCGATGATTAATCAGCTATCCATTAGCAGTATGGTAGCTGCAGCTTCTACAGAAACAGGCCTGTTGAAATGATGCCTTCCATCTGCACACCATTTTTTTTGTAAAGGACTAATGGTAATTAAAAATGTAAATCTTCAGTAAACTGAAAACTTTACAAAAGAAACCCTGACATTATGCCCAATTCTTTTATGACTTTGAGTATGTATTTATGTTCTTGACAATAGTTCAGCAGCATAACAATAATGCATTCATATCGCCTTCAGCAGATATCTGTTATTTTGATTCAGCAAACCACTATGATCTTACCTGGAGACAAAAGACCCTGACCACGTAACAATGAACCAGAGATAAAAATCATGGGTTGTTTTTGAAAGAAAGGAGCAATATGATAATAATTAAATTATTTTCTATTTCTGTCTTTCTCTGTATGAAAAAGCATCATGATTCCTGGTCTGCCCCATTCGTGCTTAATTAAAACTCTTGCAAATTCACATTGATTTGTAGATATTTTTTTAAGCCCCTTATATTGCATCAAGTATTATGGACTTATTTAAAAAAAAAAAAAGGTGAGTTGTATTACTATAGCAATGATGCATCTGAAGTAACAGATAAGAAAATCTTTGATACGGAAACATATCTTGGAAAAGAGATCAGAAAGAAATCTTGTCGACACCCAACTCGGATCCAGAGTACTGCATAATAGTCCAGGTGCATTATAGGATTTTTTCCCATTTTTTAAACCCTAAGATATTAGCTAGGGAAAGAGGCAGACTACAAGATATGACGAGACAGTGGTTTGATCTGATATAGCAATCCTATGTTATTGTGGTAAAAAAAAAAACGACAAAACATACACATACAAGGATCTTCTCTGTAATGAACCATGTTCCTCAAAACATTGACACACTTGTACAGCTCCTATATGATGTGTTAGATAGCTGGTTCCAAGTGCAGTCTGCAGTGGACCCACAGCCCATGGCCAAAAAACCAAAAACTCGCCCACTGACACACACAGAAGGGAGGGGGGCCAATAACGCAGAAGAATGGAAGCTTGCAATGGCAAGGACCAGCAGGAGGAAGAGACTTCCCCTGAAGCCTGAGGTGTCCTTGCAGAACCGCTTCACCGCTCTGCAGGGTGAAGAGGAAAGGCCAGTCACATCAGGAGAGATGCTGGAGCTGAGTAAGGCAGCCCGATCTGCTCCTCGTATAACAACCAAAACAACTAAGAAAAGGTGACGGGTGATAGTAGTAGATGACTGTTCTGAGAGGTAGGGAGGCACCTTTTTGCCAACCTGACACACTCTCTAGAGAGGTGTGCAGCTTACCGGAGACTCATATGAGGGATGTCACTGAGAGACTACCAAGTGTCGTCCAGTCCACTGACTGTTATCTGCTGCTGTTGTTTTAAGTGGGCATCAGTGATACCTCCGGGAGCAGTCTGAGGAGAAACAAGGATTACAGCGTGCTGAGAATGGCAGTAAAGGACTCTGGAGCACAGGTAGTTTTTTCATCAGTCCTCCTGGTCAAAGGCAAAGGGCTTGAAAGGGCCAGTTGAATCTGTCGACTCAAAAAATGGTTACAGGATGGGTGCTACAGCAAGGGGTTTGGCTACTTAGGTGCATGATTAAGCAGGTACCTGCTTAATCAGGTGGTTGCATGAGTTGTAGTCCATAGTGAAAAGTAAAAGCCATGGAAAGGCTTAGAGGCAAAAAGGTACCCTAATACACAAAGTAAAGACGTCCCTAACCTTTTCAGAATCAACTTTACTGTCCACTGAAAATGCCTATGTGCTGCTATCTTCATAGACATCCTCATAAAGGTACACCCACCTGAGTGAAATACTCAACGGTCAGTTTATTACCAGATAAATGTTTGGAGTTTCTTGATTTCTCAGATCTCAAATTAAAAACCCTGTGTGAATTTTTCCTCATACCAGTGACTATCTCTTTTGATGCAGAGAAACAGATCCCATCTGTCCTTCGATAAGAAAACCTTCGTTTCACCATTCCAGAAGGGACCGATATTTTACTATTCACACAGGGAGGATCATAAAAGAAGTTTCAATCACAGAACTATTGGATTTGTTGGCTCTACATGTTTCAGATTGATTTTTCCTTCCTAATATAGGCAATTCTGGCAGCAACAAATGCGGTCTTGTCCCTAAATTCATCTTTACCCAGAGGGGTGTGTTCTGAAATCAGTAAAAATATGGAAACACTACAGTAAGTGAAGGTAAAGAACACTAACATACCACAGGGTTGCAGGGTGACTTAGGCTGGACAGGAGCTCGGGTCCGTCCCTGCCGCAGCTGGCTCAGCACTGGAGTCAGCCAGGGCTGCTCAGGGTTGTGTCCCATGGGGGCTGGAAAACCCCCAGACAGAGCCAGCACAGCCTCCCTGGGCAGCCCGCCCTCTGCCCCGCTGGCCCTCAAGGAGAAAAATATGTTTTCAACTGCTGTAGAACTGAAAGGAGACAATACAAAGAAACAACTGACCTTGTCTTTCCACATCATCAAATTTCCTAGACCTACTGAGGTGCCTGTAGGTCTATATATATAAATATATAGGTCTATAAATATATAGGTCTATAAATAACAGCATTATTCCACCACAACATATGGCTGTGGTGGGAATAACTAAGTGTGACGAAAAGATAAAAACCATTAAGGAGAATGCTTGTTTGAATAAGCAGGTTATACAATACATATCCACATGCTTCTGTAGAAGAGAAATTTTTACTCTAAATGCAACGTCCAAAAACCAAAAAGAAGGACAACAGGTAGTCATCACTTTCAGGGGAAAGAGACATTTCTTTCTCACTGCTGGTTTCGAGACACATAGAGCAATGTTATATCACGCTTCAACTTGCCATACATCTATGAAATCCAAAGCTTCAGTATCATATACTTCATGTCAGGACTCACTCTACTTCTCCACTCCAAAAGGAGATGACAGAGGATGTGATGACAGTAAATCCCAGCTCCACTGTGAATAAGAATGTAAGCTTTTTTTCTGGCTTGAGGACAACCAAATCCTACTGAGAACAAAAAGTCACCATGAGATCAGGGATAAATGTACAGAAATCAAAGCCACTATCATTTACTGCTGTTTTAACTATAGAAAAAGCATGGTATTGAAGAAATGTTATTTTCTGTACGCTCAGTCTTCAAACGTGATTTGCGGGCTGGCCTTTGATGATAGGTTTGTTTCATGCCCATTTCCTACTTTATACCTGCAACCAGAAAAGAACAATATATCACCAGCAAATGTATAAAAATCCTCCCATTTTTAGTCTCAGAGCTATAATTTTCAGGCCTGGCCTTCTAACTGAATTAGGTTAGACGGTCATAGCAAAGTCAAAAACTCCTGCTGCTGTAGAGTCTTTGAGGTTTCTTTCCTGTCATATTAAATCATGGCAGGGAATTTTAAAAGTTATTTGAGTTAGTGTCCTTCAGCAATACTACCTTTGAGTAATTTTCTGAGTATTATTTCTGAGTCTTTAAAGTTATAATTTCATAATATTTATTTAGCTCATTCTACGAATGAATATTTTATGTATGTGCTTCAGGTTAATACAGTATTTCATCTGTTTAGTTATCAAAATGAAAATTCCACACACAGAATAATTTAAAAGTAACTACTTTTAATAAACTACTGTCAAGTTACCATATACCAAAGATGATCTTTGGGTTTATAATCACTATGTCCAAAGGAAAAAGAATCTAAACATATTTTTTAAGAAAATCCATAGCTGCTGACAAAACAAAGGAATACTAACAAGAATCAGTATCAGTTTGTTTTGTCCTTTCCTGAGAGCAGGTGGTGTAAAACCATATAAGCATATTTCCAAAATATCTCCTGATAATCAGAAAATGCAGCTCTCCAACAATTAAATTCTTAATCAGATCTGCAGGACGTCTTTTATCAGCTTTGAAACAATTTATTTTATATGACTTAGAGCCAGTTGTAGTTTTCTCAGTTCCAGAGAAAGATATATTAGTTTACCAGAACAATTCCACATCACTGGGGTTAAAACGAAAGAGTGGAGTTACATTCCTGGCAAAGAAAGAGGCTTATTTAAAGCAGCCAGTGACAGCGCTTTCAAGATACTAGATTGTAGAATTATTTATTATAAAACACTTTTTTTTCAGACCTGCCAATTTCAGCAGTTCAAGAACCATGAGCCAGTTTCCCAAAAACTTCATTATCTTTAAAACTGCAAGATTTATTTTATCTAATTTAATCAAGGCTTCAGTGATCATGCTGTCAGTCCACCAGTCTCTCAGAGTCACTTTGGGGCACTAAATAATATAAATCACATTTTTACAGAGGTACTGAAGTTCCACAAAGTTCCGGCAAGTACAACGAAACCACCAGTCAGGTGGAGCAGCAGTGGTGCACCTTGTGGTGGAAAGGCAGGGGCACATCAGTGCTTCTGTATCTTGCCCAACAGCAGCAGCAGCCAGCAGTCACCATCTCCACAGCTTTGAATCAATTGATGCCTGCCCGAGCAGCATTATAAAGAGATAAGCCAAGCAAATGAGGTTCTTGGGGAAGATTATTATCCTTTGCTGTGTGAGAAAAATGAATTTCCTATTCTGATCAATTGAAGAGGGCTTGTAGGAGAATGGGAGGTAGCACGGTGGGGGGCACGGAGTAGTTGCAGCGAGTCGGGATTATGATGGTGAAGAGGCAAGGAATGCTGTGCAAGACTCCAAAGGAAACTAGGCTTCCTCAATTCCGCTATTCACAGAAGGATTTGTTTTAAGAATGGGATTTTGTTGTTAAATCCTTCTTGTGTTGTGTCCTCAGGCTACCTTAGTGTCAATTATTTCAGCCCTTCTCTGCAGGTAGGAACAGACTTTAATTTTTTTCATTAGCTTAGGTTCTCACAGTATGGAGCTTAAAAAAAAAAAAGGTCCCCCAAAAAGAAACAAAAGAAACAATCAAACAAAACAAAACAACACAGTTTGAGATATGTGATAAAAATCAACAAATAACTGAAAATGGAACTGGGAGGGATCTTGAGTAGGCAAGATAAGCTGTGCCTAAACTACTACCAACAGATTTGTACCTGTCTTATTTTTCAAAACCCACCAAAAATAGAGATGCAAAAACTTTCCTGGGTGCCCTGTTCCAGTTCTTCTTTGTCTTCACATCAACCTTACCAACACTTCCCGCACCAGTAGCTGGCACTGTCATTGCTAATGCATTACTTGAGAATAGCAGGAAACCTGTTACCGACAAGGACTAGACGATCATTGTAGATCCTTTCCAATGGAATATTCTAACAATTTAGACAAAGAGAGGAGCTATGTTCCTTAGCCGTAATTCAAAGGACAATGACTTTTTCCAGTTATGCTAATTTTTTGTTATACTGGGAGGAAAGGACCTCACAAATCTATCCTATCACTGAAACTCTTTTACAGAAAATGTGAGTCCAGCAAAATCAATGCAGAAGAGAAACAGTCCTGTTCCCAGTTCTTACCAGCACTTCTACAGATACACAAGTAATACAAATTTGATGTACAAAAATTCTTATCAGCTTCTGATAAGTAAAATACTTCCTCAAGGGGATACCTGCTTACTTCACTTTGATCTTGGAAGAATCCTTATTGATTGAACCTTATTATTTTCTACTTATTCTGGACAGATGCCAGCTGACACTCTTCTGTAGAAAACAATGTAAAGACATTCTGAGATACCCTCAAGACGCCACCTACCTACAGCTTCCCAGCCTACTTCTTTTCATTGCCTATTATTAAGAAATTTTAGGGGTCTCACGCTGTACCATTTCTTCATTGACTGACGAGAAATATGACCCAGGATTTGGCCATGGACATATACATACATGAGAGACTGAGACACAGGAGTGAAAATTTAATTCATAGCAATAATATCTGAAAAAAAAAAATCCTTGTTAAAATATTAGAAGCAGCATCTGCATCTGGTTTTGTAAGACATAGAACAATTTTATTCTGTAGATCTTCTTTAAACAATCAAAATTGCTGCAAGTGTAACTGAAATGCATCTACTATGACCCCATTTCACTGCGAATGCTCTGAGGTCTCAGTATTTGTCCTTCTGCAGTAACCTGAAAGCAAACCCGTTATTTAAATGTAATTTAGCCCAGGGAAGATATGGACTCACAAGGAAAAATTCTCATAGCTGTAAACAGGTCTTACAGCTGCATTCACATACCAAATAAAATGATCTCTCTCATAGAAATTATGCAACTGAGTTTTCAGCATCAGTATGTTTTGTTTCATATTTTGAACAGAGCGCTTGTGTCAATGTATGCCTGGTTATTTCATAGTGTGGAGATCCTTAGAGTTTTAAAAAGCGGCTAGAATAATATGGCTACGACTTTGAGTCTGAATTTGCAAAGATCAGTGATCTTTATTATCAGTATAAATGGCAAATGTGTTTGTCCTCCCTTCCCCTCTCACAAAGGAAGTTGTAGCCCCAGCTGAGCTGCCAGCACAGGAACCCTCCAGAGACCAGGTGTCTCATTAAACCCTGCTTGATCTGACTGCACAAAAGCCTTCAGTAAGGCAAACCTCTGCATAGAGCCACTAGTTTTCATTGACTCATACCCCTCTCAAAGGTTGGTCTTCACAGCGTGTTTCATGCAGTGTGGTGGCTAGCAGGCCGTGGCTCTGGGAGCCCTGGTGAGATCCCAGGCTGACAGGTATTTACTGTTGCCTGATTCCTGCAGACAGAGCTCCTCCGTGACTTCTAGAGAAACCTCCTGCTGCCGACTCAAAGGCCGCTGACATAACCTTCCCCAATGCTCCCTGCCATGTCTGGCAGTCTGGTCCCCAGACGCCAGCCCCCCGCAAGCATGTCCCCAGGAGGTGGATGCCTCCAAGCTGCCAGCACACCCCAACACATGCTCTCTGACTGCCCCTGTCAGAGCAGACCCCCTCTCTTTGCTACTTTCGCTCAGATTCGTTTCACTCCCCGACACCACACAGGCTTCGCTGTAAGACAAAGCAGAGGCTTATTTACCAGAGTCAAAGATAATAAATTCAGAACTATACCTACAGGACTGCAAGTACAGGGGATATAAATTGCTGTTCTTAACAGTAAGGGGTGTTATGACTTTTCCTGGGTGTTTCACACAAAGCCCTTTTGTTGTATTTTGGCCTGAGAAGCTGTGGTTCCTCTTTCATGAAATAGTGGTGGAGCCAAGCGATCCCCACAAGCTCTGGAGGATTTCTCTCCTTTCTCCAGATGCAACAAGCTCAACTTCTAGCTTCAATTCAGAGTCATGCCAGTGCCTCACATTTCGTACTACTATTGTGGTTTAGATTTTCCTGCTTATGCCATCCCCATCTAAGCTAGCCAATTGCAGACACAGCACAGATCCAAGCAGTGCGACGGCGGAGCCCACCTAGCCCAGCCACTTCTGGTGTGGGAAGGGCGGGGAAAGATTGAGGAAGGTGTTAAAGGTCTCTTGATTCCCACTGTAAAGTTATGCTAGCTAATGTGGATTGCTAGATGTTTTCAGGTCTATAAAATTTGACCATGAATCTTCATTATTGTCTTTATTAAATCTTCATTAAAATAATCAAAATTATTAAAAATAATTAAACCAAGTAATCTTCATTAAAAATATATGTCATATCTATTTTATTAAAACTTTAGCTTTTGGTTTTGGGTATTGTTCCAGCTTTTTGCTTGAGACTACACATGGCTTTTGGGATACGACTTTCAGAAAAGATGGAAGACTCCACCTGTAGGGGCAGCCACGCATGTTCCCTTCCCAGTACCTGTTCTCAGCTTTCGGATCTCTGGATCAAAGATTCAAAAGGAGCTCCCCTCAGAAGGGCAGTGAATGAGTCCGGGGGTTTTGCACCATCTCCACAGTTACCTCCCAGAAACACTCAGAGCATGAAGTCAGGATAAGAGATGATGAAAAATAGACTGAAAGTCAGAGTCATTTTGTTCTTGACAGACTTGGAGAATTATCCAACCCTAACAACCCTGCCTGCTTGGATTAGCCAACTTTCAAAGGAATAAAGCCTTCATGATTGTTTCTCCTGTGGACATTGAAATTACCTCCAGCCTCTCCTCAGGGTCCCTCCAAAGGGACAAGTACACTAAGACACTATTTTTCTGGAAATGGACACTAAATAAAGAGGCCGGGGGAGAACAGGAACTGTAGGTAGCTGTGAAACTATACACTGCTGGGCTGTTAAAATTTTTCAATTCTGGTTTTCTAAAAGCCTATGCAATTCTTAAAAATACATAATTTTAAATACAACCATAAAATAACAGAATTATATAAACAACAGTTGGGAGTAACCCTGAGAATATCAGTTATCCCAGCTCTGACAGGATCAATTATCCCTGTGTCGTTCATGAAAGACATATGGCTAAACTGTTCTTAATATCTCTAGCAATTAACATTTTACAACCTCTGCAGGCATCTGCTCATACAACACAAAGCTATATTTTTGACTAGCACTGTCACTTTCCCTTAAAAATGGGAAGTGTTTCCTAATATCTTACTCGATCTTTTCTTGCTGAAAACAAAGCCAATTACTGTTTCTATATCTACCAGGGACTTGGAAAATAATTTATCATCTCATTCTTTGTAGCAGACTTTTATACACCTAGAGTCTGTTATCTTGTCCCAACCATTTCTTATTCTGTGTCTTACCCAGGTCGTTTTTCAATATTGCCCCAGAGGCCATCTTTTCTAGAGATTCTCCTGGACTCTTTCCAGTCGCTTCACACCTTTCTCAAAGTGTAATGACCACAGCAATCCAGCTTGGCAATACAGGTCTGAGAGGAGTAGAAATCCTGCATTTTTGATTGCACATCCCAGGCATGATGTTCCCAGCCATATGACCCTATTAACTTATGTTCAGCTTGTGGTCCACTGTAAATCCCACATTCTGTCTCAAAGATCTGGTCTTTGATCCTATTTCTGTTTTGTCAGTTATTTCTATCCATGTTGCCATTAAGCTTCATCTTGGTTTTTCAGACCAAATTGTCAAGATCTGTCAACATACCTGCAGTCTTTCTTCCCTATTCTCTTTAACTATTAACCAGAGACTTTTGGCATACAGTTTACACTTTCAACGACCAAGCAAGTGTGTTATCTTCCATATACAAGGTAATACTTTTTCCCTTCTGCCTTGTTGGTCCTCCTTGAGCTACTATATGATTTATGTTCATCTTCCAGTCACATGACTTACCTCATCTCTGTTATGCCAGTTACTTCACAACAGTGATGTGATTAGGTTTCTTGCATTAATATATAGGTGTCTATGGTATATAGTATAGAAAACTTTGATGGGCTGTCCAGCTATTCCCATTTTTATTCCTTTCAAATAAAATCTTAGTGCCTTAGTAGCTACTAAGAGTAAACTTTTGGTATCTAGATCCTTGTTGCTTACATTTAGCTAGGATCTTGTCATCTATCACTGCTGATCCAGGCTGGTATCCCTTCTTCCTTGGTCAGCAAAAGAACATTTTAGGGTAATCTAGGTTGGCAAGATAATTCCCTGGTTTTGTGAGGTGAACTCCATTTTGTCAGTGGATCGCTGAACTTCATTTCCTGTTGAAAGGACCAAAGCTCATGCCATTGATGAACCTAAGGTAGTCAAAATTTGAGTTTCAGTTACGAAGAAAGTAATTACACATGCAAATATGTCAATTACTTATGGAAATTACAGGTTACATGACTACCTGTTCATTTGCATGCACAATTACCCAAACTGAATAAGAAACCATGACAAATTTAATGTGTCAATTGGGTGCACAATCAGGCATTCAGCTAACTCACACCTAATTGGGCACACCTCATTTTGAAAATTATTTTCCTAGTCTTCTGCTTACCTTTAACATTTTGGATGGAGGCTCTATAATAATTCTTTCATAGTTATAAAATCAAACAAATAGAAATCACGTCTGTTCACAAAAAACATACACAGCAGCTCTGCCTATAAGCTTTTATTTTTTTTCCCAGCTCAGCCTTGTCAGAAAACTATAAATGGTCCCACCAGGCCACAATGTTGGTGTTGTCATTAATCACATTACACACTCCATTCAACAGCAATCTATTAAACTTTTGAGAAGAATTCGACACTGATAACACCAACATGCAGAGTTTATGACTGACTTCTCTTTCAGTCCTGGGACTCATAGATTGTATTACATACACATAGCACTTGTGCAGCATGAAGCTATGTTTTTAACTAGGACAGCATTTAACTCCCTGAGGAACAGATTTTTGGTGATGGGCAAACACAGATGTTTGAGGAAGTCTGATTTCTGTGCATAAATGCCAGCTGGGTAATCATGAATCAGGTATCTGCACACATATGTGCTTACATTCATAGAATCATAGAACAGTTTGGATTGGAAAGGACTTTTAAAGGTCATCTAGTCCAACGCCCCTGCAATGAGCAGGGACATCTTCAGCTAGATCAGGTTTCTCAGACCCCATCCAACCTGGCCTTCAATGTTTCCAGGGATGGGGCATCTACCACCTTCCTGGGAAACCTGTTCCAGTGTTTCACTACCCTCAGTGTAAAAAATTTCTTCCTTATAGCTAGTCTAAATTTACCCTCTTTTAGTTTAAAACCATTACACCTTGTCCTGTTGCAACAGACACCACTAAGAAGTTTGTCCCCACCTTTCTTATAAGCCCTCTATAAGTACTGGAAGCCGCTATAAGGTCTCCCCCAAGCCTTCTCTACTCCAGGCTGGACAACCCCAATATTCTCAGCCTGTCCTCATAGGAGAGGTGCTCCATCCCTCCGATCATTTTTGTGGCCCTCCTTTGGACCCGCTCCAACAGGTCCATGTCTTTCATGTGCTGAGGGCTCCGGAGCTGGCCACAGTACTCCAGGTGGGGATCTCAACAGAGCAAAGTAGAGGGACAGAATCACCTGCCTTGACCTGCTGGCCACGCTTCTTTTGATGCGGACCAAGACATGGTTGGTCTTCTTGGATGTGAGCACGCACTATTGGCTCACGTCCAGGTTTTCATCCACCAGTACCCCCAAGTTCTTCTCCTCAGGGCTGCTCTCAATCCCTTCATCCCCCAGCCTGTAGTGATACTGAGGATTGCCCCAACTCAGGTGCAGGACCTTGCACTTGGCCTTGTTGAATTTCATGATGTTCAAACACGACCACTTCTGAAGCTTGTCCAAGTCCCTCTGGATGGCATCCCATTGCTCAGGCGTATCCACCACACCACACAGCTTGGTGTCATCTGCAAACTTGCTGCAGGTGCACTCAGTCCTGACTGATGAAGCTACTGAACAGTACTGGTCCCCATACGGACTCCTGTGGGACACTGCTTTTTACCAATCTCTATCTCGACATTGAGCCATTGACCATTACTCTCTGGATATGATCAAACAGTCCACCCATCAAATCCATAAGTCTCCAACTTAAAGAGAAGGATGTTGTGGGGGACCGTGTCAAAGGCCTCACAAAGGCCTTACAAAGATCTTACATTCTGAGTGGTTGTGCACAGAGGTAAACAACTCATTGAAGTGTAGATCCACTTCTAAGTAAGAGATGGGCTTATACTTGAGGTTCAGCACTTGCTCCCACATTCAGGTTAGTCACAGCTAAACTGGCTGAAAATAGCTGAAGAAGGATCTCATGATAAAGCATGAAAAGATTTCAGGAGAAATTCAGAGTCAATAAATGCAAAATAAATCCTATGAACAGAAATAATTGTAATTCTATATGTACCGCAGCAGGCTTTCAATAAGATTTTACGACTCAGAAATTAGACTTTGTAGATACTGTAAACAGTTCTTTGAAAATGTTAGCCCAGTACTCAGCAGCAGTCACGAAATCAGTTACAATATCTAGCATTTTTAGGAAAGGGAAGAAAACTACATAAGGTCACTGAATAAAATTCTTGTGTGTGTATATCTCAAATGCTGTGTGCAATTCTGGCCACCCTGTATCAGAAATCATAGAGCAGATATCAGAAACTGGTAAAGTAGAATCAGAAGAGAATGAGAAATGTAACAAGGATTATCAAGGATTATCAGAAGTATGTGATGGCCTCTGAGGACAAATTACGTAGAGTAGGACCCTTCTTAAAATGTAGAAAGACATAATCAACATTTATTAAATGATTTTTTAAATTAAAAAACAAAAATCACACCATGGAAAACATAAATAGGGAACAATAATATTATTTTTCATAATATATAAGGTAAGGGGCATACGATGAAATTATAGGCAGCAGGTTTAACACAAACAAAAGGAAGCAAAGTTTTATACAGTACACAATTAAATTGTGGAACGTTTTGCCACAGGATGATTTGGATAGCACAAATATGAATAGGTCCAGAGACTTTTTAATAAATCATGGAAGATCCACTAAGGTATTCTAAAATAAGATGTTGGAGATCTGACTCTGCTTCAGCAATCTCTTTATCCAGAGTGCCAGAAGGTCAAAGAGTGCATCAGGAGAGATGGCACTCTGCCCTTCCTGTTTCTTGTAGTCTTTTCCTAAGCACGCAATGTTTTTCACATTTGTCAGAAACAGACACTAGTCTAGGTAGAACTTTGACCTTACCCCATAGGGCTATATTTATTTATAATACAACTCTTGATCTTTCCCTTGGGAACTTCTACTTAATTGCCTTTTTCCCTGTCTTGTGTGCTGCTTTTATTTTCATCTTAGTCTTTGTTCTCATTCTTATTGAACTGCAACCTAGTTTTTTCAGACCATTTCTCCAATTTGTCAAGATCATTATATTTAAATCCATTTCTTCCCGTCTTCTCTAGTAACAATGATTACCTGAAGGAATGGCTGATGACAGTAACTTTAAATCTTTCAACACCTGCACGGTTAAATTACCCTAAAGCTCATAAAACTGACTGATGCCCTATACAAGGGAATTATGGTATTTTAAAATTGTGATATAGATGTCTGGATAGATCTGGAAAGATAGAATATTATGGTTCCCAAAAGTCTACGTGATTTTCCTTGCGTGCTGTTATTTTGTGTAATATCACTATTAGTATTGAACATCCTAAGAGTTGTTTCTGATCTATTAATATTTATAAGATTGGTGCAGCTACTGTTCTCAGTTTCTAGGCACCTGTTGAAGTAAGATAAATTAAAAAAGAAAAAAAATGTTTAATGTGGTACTAGTTTGAATGATCTCATATTACACTTCTAAGGTAGATTTTCCTTCTATTAACAAATGCTAATACTTAGAGCTGCAAAAGCATTGATGTACTGAATGCCTGGCCTTCAGCTGAAGACCCTGGAGTTTATTATTTTCACTTCTAGCAGGAGGGCTGTGAAGGGAAAGGGCTCCAAAGTGCAATATAATGTTGCTCCCTCCAAAGAGGAAAAGTCTATTGACTCTAGCAGAGTACCGTGCTAAAATGGCAGCTTGACCAATGGAGACCTATGTTTACCAGGCTTAGATTGAGGCAGAGCACATACATATCAGTAGACAACAGCCTGTGTAGATGTCTTTTCAGGTACCTAAAAATGGGTTGCAGAAGGGCTGAATTGGGAGACATCTAAACTAATCACTGAGATAAAGAGATGGAAGGAAGTAGAGGAGGGAATAGTTTGGACACTTTATCCTGTGTTGCACCTCTTTCCTTTGGAAAAGCTAATTGTCTTCTCCTGAAGCTGTCATCTATCTTTCAAAAGATAAGGAAGAATCAGTGCTTGTTAAAAAAGCAGGTCTGGAGCAGAGGGCTTGCTCTGCTGACCAAGCTCCCGAACTCCCTTTGACCAATAGAACAGCATACCGAGTCCTCTCTCACAATCTATGATAAACAATTTGAGCAGTAAGGTATTCAGGGATGAAAATACCAGCAAGAAAGAAGCAAGAGGATGCATCTTCATTCCCTTCCACTGAAAACGCTACACTTGATTTTAATTCACTTTTCAGGAACTTACCTGCAAGCAGGCTGCACCTGAGTTACAGTTCAGGCTGATAGTTCTTTCTTCCTTCAATGCAATTAGACTTAAACAAATCTTTAGAAGATGTTTTGAATCAGATTCTCTAACTCAATCCCCAATATGACTATATCCGTGGCTTTCTTTGATGTGATTTCTAACTTCTTCAACAAAAGTAATTGGTAACTTTGGCCTTTTATAAGGTGTTTGATTTAGTACCACATGTGAGCCTTATTATAAAATTAGTCTCTTATAAACCAGTAGAGAGCACATTAAATGGATTAAAAGCTCACTAATTGGCAGATGCCCAAGTGCAGCTGTCAATGAAGAGTCATCTTGAAGTGAGGAATATTCTAACAGGATGATCCCCTTGCAGGGATTAATTCAATAACGTTTTATTAATGCTCTCGAATAATACACAATATGACTGCTGGTAAAATGTGTGGATGACACATAGATTGCCAGGACAGCAGATAATGATGATGAAGACATCCAACTTGTCAGTCTAGGCCCACTCAAACAAATGATCTTTTTAAGTGCCAACTATCTCTAGACCAAAGCATGTGTACCATGCCTGTGAAATCTAATACTGCATATGGAACAGGGACTCAGTGAGAACCACACAGGTTGAGCAACTGAACGTGAGCTTCCAGAGTGATAACGAGGCGAAAGGGGGCTAATGAAGTCACTGTAAATAAGTAAATAGTGGAGCTGAGGTTGGGGAGGAGTGTGTACTTCTGTATGTGACACTGGTAAGGCAAGCATCTGAATGCTAGTGGAGAAACTTTCAGGAATTGCCACTACCTTCACACACAAGCAGCAGCCTTTCTCACTGCCTGTTGCTCATCACGTCCATTTCTGTTCTGCCTTTGCGTAACACCCTTTGGGTAAAGCATATGGTTTGTTTCAGGAGCAGGGGAGTGCCGTAACCACTGGGCAGCACAGCATTTCCATGCCTGCAGCTCCCTTCCCTTTGCCCCTGCTCCTTCATGTTTGTAATCAGAGCTGCTCAGTGCCCCATCTCCGGGTCAGTGCGGCAGCAAGTGTCCCTGTGACCCTCACCCCATATCCTGACCTAGGGTACAAAACAGAGATGGGAAATGTGTATCGCCTCAGGTCAAACCCTAGTCTCCTCATTGTAAGCAGCAGTTGTTGCAAATACCTTGTTATACAAAGAGTGATCGGGGAAACCGGTTGTGGTTTTAGTGACTAAGACCTTCTTGTTTTTTTGAAAGAGAGGGTGCAGATCACTCCTGTGAGCAGATAGGCTGTGGATACTGGGTAGGTGGAGTGAAAAACACAATTTAACAGCTCTCCCTAGAGGATGTGTTCAGTCTCCTAATCCTTCCACGAGGCCAAAAACACGCTGCATTTTGTCAACAGAACTTGACTTGCCAATTACATGACAACTGGAAAAACATTGTTTATTCTAATCAAAATACATGCAAGCATTTACCTCACCAATGGGGCTTGATGTATGGCTGCATGTTTCAGGACTTTTGGATAGGCACAAATCAGTTAAATATATAATTTTTTCAGTAAGAAATCTTTTCAAACACACCATATTATTGATGTTCTTACGATAAATATTTATGTTTACATAGCAAAACAATAAGGTAAAAGTTCATTATACATCTTCAAATAAGCTTTCTAATGATGAGAAAGTTATAACCAGGTTTCTCTTCTTTGCTTACTACAAGCAAGATAAATGACACACTACAGATTTATGCTATAAAGAAAAATTCCCCTCCCTCAACATGTTTTTTTACTCAGATTACACAGTTGAAATAAGCATACATAAACTATTATTGATTATTAAGAATATAACAAGTTATTAAATATACAGCTACTGTTTAATGTCCTTGGAGTCACAGCCTTGCTGAAGATTAACCTTGCGAGCTTCTTCGAAAACACAGGACTCTCTTCTGTGGCTTTTTATGTTAAAACTTCCCAATTAACTAGTTTAAACTGCTTAGACTAATATTTCAGGCTCATGCATAAATACATCAAAAGATAAATTAATCTTGTTATTCTACTAGCAGGAAACATGGCTCTTTCTCCCACTGAATTAAAATATAAACTTAATTTTCCCATATGCCCAAGATCCAAAGCCTGTTTTGAAAACTTCTTTTAGGTACTCGCCCAGAAGTCTACCTGCTTTCTGCTTGCATACATGTTGATTAAAACAGTCTTAGTAAACATCTTCATAAACATTATAATATCAGATTTTGTCAATTATAATGACACAGTCAGTACTAATATCCTCCCCTACATGCTTCGATCTGTCAGGAAGATTTTTCCAGCTCATGCCCATATCAGAAAACAATCGGACTCCCGACCAGCCCATGCGCGAGAGCAGGCAGATATATGTCTTTGCTCTAAGCACACACTCGGGCTTGTTCTCCTCCTAAAGCCATCAGAAGAGAAGGACCTTCTCTGCCCAGATGGAAGGGTGCCCTGCCTTCATCCAAAGAGAAAGAGGAGTGCTTTCAGATTATGATCACAGTAAAAACTAAAGATATGTCAGGACACAAAATGTTTATTGTTCTATAAAACAAATATTCTGTGTTCTCTATAGCCTCCCAGTTCTTCAAGGAGCTCCATGCCATTCAAGCTGGAGACTCAAGCTATAGCCTGCACTTCTCCTGAATCCTTTTTGGAAAGACAAGAGGCTGTGGGCTGAAGTGAATGACTTTAATGTCATGGGTGATGGGGAACATAATGCAGCCCCTCTCAAAGGAGGGTCTGAAGCTGCAGTCTGAAGCCACAAAATCATACCAAATTGCACTGTTATTATAAATTCTTCCTTCCCTTATATTCATAGTTGCATTTTTATTTATGAATAATGTGCTCAGTCCTCTAGCATGAAACCAAGCTTGCTCCTAAACGTACCAAGTTTGTTCCCTGTAATCCCAGGGGAAAACTATGATTAATATACAATGTCTTTATGCAAGAATTTAAACACAGTAGGAGTACAGCTAATTAATTTCTTATAGAGATGCCAGCCATCCTAAATCATTGGTAAATACAAGTCCAGGAGATCAGACTGCTGCAAAACAGTGAGGTGCAATAGATTGCTATGATTAACAGTTTCTAACAGATTCCCATGGAAGGAATGATTGATTTCCAATAAAAAAATCCTTGGATTCGCAATAGGGAAGCTACCACCTGCTTCTATTTAAGGTGGTGGTCTGAAATTTATAAACTAGTTTGTGTACAGCATTTTCTTTTCCTGCTGTGAATTCTTTAAATTACCTTTTAACCACTACTGACACCATTTATTTCTTTGTTCATTAGCCTTAGGTGGCTCTACTACAGAATTTTCACAAAATCCCAAGAAAATATTGCTCAAACCTATATAGTAATCATTGTTATCATCCACCCCTCCACGGAAACGTGACAGGGGATAATGGTACAACATGTACTCAGAAGTATAGGCAATTGCATGGCTGGCGCCAGAAGAAGGTAGTACACTGATGTACAGGAGGGTAAGAGCTATTTGATGTGTTACAAGCTCAGGCAGTTAATGAAAAGACGGCGGGGGGGGTGGTTATTGCAAAGAGAAGCAAGCTGCCATTCTGAAATAAACTCGTACCTCAGAAAGTCCTGATTCCTAATGAAATAGATAGTCTGACCACGCTTGGTTTTCAGGCTCACAAGTCTTCTGATGCTACTCTCAGTCATTTTGAAAAATAGCCAAGAGCAATATGCAGACTTTGGCTCTGGATATGCAGCCTCTCTCTTTTGAAGGAGAGCCGTACACACCTTGGTCCATCTCCAGATTCCTGTGTCTGCCTGCACAGCTGGCAATGGCTCTGCAAAGGGTGGGTACGTGCTTACAGACCTGTTAAATGAGAGCAGCTTCCAGCATTAGATAGAATAAAGCTCCAACTCACACACCAAGACAAGTACCCTAACACTTTAAACACTTTGCTATCATCTCTTCTCTCACTTCCCTTTTGCTCTTTTGCCTCCTTTAAAGCCTGAATGTACAAGGATAGTTGTCCTTTTAAATTACAGAACAAGTGAGGACCAAAACAATTTCCTGCTGACCACTGCAAGCAGCAAATAATAATCGTTCCCTCGCAGTCTCATGAGCTAAGAATCAGAGCTGCATCTCTGGTCCCTGTCCACACGTGAGTCAATGCTCAGCCAGTGCTCAAACTCACGAAGTCATTGATACCACCCAACCAAATTACTGTAACCACAATCCCAAATGCGTAAGCGCTGCCCATTCAGAAGATTTCCTGCACTTCATGAAAAATAACAAGTAATTCAGAATTTTAATATGTGGTAAATTCCAACTGCACCACTTAAAACAGCTTTGGATCTCTGGGTTGTGATACCCCCATAGTAAAAGGGACTGTGAGAACTTAAGAGTAAAGCCTCCAGGAGGAAGGCTTCGAGCCTCCACTGCTGTTTGAATGGAGACTGGATTTTTCAAAGAAGAGAGATTTGGTTGACTGCAGAACTGTGCTCCAGATTTATAGGCAATGAGTCCTTAGATCCGGCACAGGACCCTATGATTTTGGGGGGGGGGGTATTTTTAAGGAAAGAAGAAAAACTTCAAACGGCAGTATGCATCCATTCCGAAAGGTAGTTCAATGTTCAGTGTTCGCTGCATGTGCTAAGAGGCCCTTTTTGTTAAGATCCACTGCAGTGTCTTCTATCGATCCATCACCATGCAGATCAGTTGTTCTGAAAACCCAAGCTTACACTCCTCACACTTCTGAGGACTTGAATATTCACCATAATAAAGATCAATTTGGAAAAGTTTTTGTGCTATAATGCAGTACGTTCCTTTGCCTTGCCTCTGGAAAGAGGAGCCTGAGAATGTTTCAGTACTCAGAGCACGAGTCAACACGTCTTCTGTGAAGGAGAGGGGCAGATGGGTGTGCAATGGTGCCTCTTCAAAGATGAAGGCCCTGATTAAGTGTATTTTATTAAGCAAACATTTTCCTTTGGAGACCTACCTTTTCATGACAAATAAAAGGTGTGAAAGGGCCTGTTTAATAATTTCTAAAGGAAACATTCTCTTCTCCTCTGTACTGCCTCTGTGCAGTGTGTATGCTGTTTCAGCTTCCCGTTATGCCTCCCTTGCCACTCATACCAACCGTTTCCCCTAGCTAAGATTTCTGCTTCAGGATGTGATGAAGTGACTCTTATTGACTAGGGTCTATAGATCTAGCTCATATGTAGCTGACATTTGGTCAAATGAATCACACCCATCTTGACTCAAATGATAATTTTAAGCTGTTTTTACTGTACATTCTCCTTCACATAAGTATCCCATAGCTGTACCTTTGCATCAGAAGATCACACCATGACAGCAAGTAGTTCCCTTCAGATTAAAAATGTAAAACATAACATTTGGAGTATAGATTATATGACAAAACCTATCTCAAGGTAGATGGAGTATCTTCAAAGCACTGTGGTACATTTAATTTGGCTGAAGAAGAAGTGGTGAGCAGTTTAAGTGTCATCATGAAGAAACAATGACCTATTTTAGATGCAGACAAAGAGGAAGTGAAGAGAATGATTTTCAGCTTGGAAAAAGTTATATAGATAGTTGAAAGGATAGATACAAGATAGACTTTGGGAAGTTGTTCTTCACCGGTGATAAGAAAAACATTAAGGTAACAAACAATCTTTCATACGGCAGAAGGCCAGATGATTTTATCTTGAAAAGAGAAACAATGCTGAAAATTATATAGGTCATATTCCTGGATACAATTCTACTGTGAATGGATTCAACCACCAGGAATGCAGTCCAGTTCCTCTGAACCTGAGTCATATCTGCCCACCGTTCCTAGTGCTGCCCTTCAGACACACTGCTATGTGTCCTCTCCTGTCTGACACCATTCTTAGGCACTTCCATTTCCATAACACAGTTTTTAAGAGCCAGGAAAGATTTAAATGCACTTTTCTCAGTCCTAGCCCTTCGAATTGTAGAACTGTGATTTTGGAGGAATTACATGACAATAAAGCAATTAATATATTATTTTCTGGTCATGTTTATCTTCTTCAGACATGTTACATTCTAGGTGAAAATAAAGGATCTTTCTGGATAACAAAGCCTTTCTTTAACACTTTTGTAGACCCCAAACCTGGTTAAAGTCTGTATTCCAGACAGTTTTTCCAGCTGGTTTGCCCTTGCACTATTGTTTTAGAAAACATACAAATCTCGCTTTGAAAAAAAAAAAGCCACGTTTCCTCCATTCTTATGCAATGGGAGGAAGCAGAACCAGGATACAGCTCTCTACTTACTTCCCTTCCTTACCAATTCTCCCTTCACATTGTCTTCCACATGGACACCAGTCAAGGGCAATGGCCCTGCTAATAGAAATCTGCTGATTTCAAAAACAGGAAAAAATGTTCATTTTTCCTAGTTACACCATCACCTAGTTCCAGACCTAGTGGGATTCACATATCTAAATTTTGACAAGTGCGGTGTAGGTGTCTACATGGGAATTAGTCACTTGGCTCCCCTTACAGAGTGATAGGCTCCATAGCACACAGCTCATCTCCTAGGTGAGATGGCCCTAACCATGGATTTTCTTCTTCACTGATCAGAGGAGGGATCTAGGTGATTGCCTCACATGTAGATTTCTAAAGCTGGGTGAGATGAATTCCCCACGTCTGCCTTAAATGATAGCAAGACCCTATAGCATAACAGCCTTTGAAGAATCACAAAAGATGACAGTTCTTATAACAAGTAAATCTTAGATCCTTTGCAATGTCAGACACTACATAGATCTGTAGCATGTGAATTATTTTTAGTGAAAGCAGGAAAAGCCATACTTGGCCAGACTAAAGGCCCACCTAGTCCTGTTTCTGACAGTGGGCAGCAGCCGATGCCCAGGAAGGATATGAGAACGCTGCAAGCAGGAACTGATGCTGCCCTGGTGAACTGTTGCGACCCTTGGAGCCCCATAGCCCCATGTCTCAAGATCTCCCTGAGCCAGTGGCCATATTCTTTTGCATTTAATGATCCTAGGTGAACAATTCTTTCATGAATATGTTTTTGGAAGTCGTATGCACTTTCAGCATCTACAGTGCCCTGTGGCAATGCTGTAAAGATTTTAATTAGAGGTTGCATGAAGACTCACCTTCTCTTGTGCATCCTGAATGTGCAGTCTGATCATTTTATGTGGTGACTCTGTTCTTGTATGAAGAAAAAAGCGGCTATTCAGTTTCTCCAAGCCACTTACGAGTTTGTAGGCTTTCATCATGTCTCAAATTGCACTGGCTGTTTTCGGGGCTGAACTGTCCTAGCACATTTACTCTCCATGTGCAGATACCATTACACCACCTTTGTTATCACTCTCTATTAATTTTTATTTTTATTATAGCCTCTCTGTGCAGACCTGTACTTTCTGGATTGACTGCTGATGGCACTCAACAACACTGCAAAGGGAATACATTTTTTTTTTTTAAATAACAAAATGACATGTGGTGTGCTCTCTGCTAAAGTAAGTTGATTTTCAGTTGATAGCTGATCATAACGGAATGGGAACCCTTACATGTTGGAATAACACTTTGAGCACATCAGTGTTTACCCTAATGTTTTACTTCTTTACCATCACTGTCAGGTCTGGACCTTCACTTTACTCTCTCTCTTACCCATTCCCTCTCTCTCTGGTGTGGTTAGTTTTGCTTCCTTGAGGTACATGAGTTCATTGCCTATCATGCTATAGAGAAACGCGTTTGTTTTCTCACATTGTTAATACATTAGAAAGTGCATCTGACATAGTATGTCTCATAATGGTAGGATTTTGAAAGGAAATATCTTTATTTAATATACACCTCAGAAGGAGATCTCTTTGGCTGTTCTCAGGTGAGAGAGGATGAGGCAGAAACTTTGGGATAGATGAAGAGGAAGGAAAAAAAGGAATCATAGAATCATTTAGGTTGGAAAAGACCCTTGGGGTCATCAAGTCCAACCATCAACTCCACTCTACAAAGTTCTCCCATACACCATATCCCTTAACACCACATCTAAATGAGTCTTAAACACATTCAGAGATGGTGACTCCACCACCTCCCTGGGCAGCCTATTCCAGTGTCTGACCACTCTTTCTGTGAAGAATTTTTTCCTAATGTCCAGCCTAAACCTACTCTGTTGCATCTTGAAGCCATTCCCTCTTGTTCTATCACTAATTACCTGTGAGAAGAGACCAGCACCAACCTCTCTACAATGGCCTTTCAAGTAGCTGTAGAGAGCGATGAGGTCTCCCCTCAGCCTCCTCTTCCTCAAACTAAACAGTCCCAGCTCCCTCAATCGCTCCTCATAAGATTTATTCTGCAGGCCCTTCACCAGCTTCGGTGCCCTCCTTTGCACTTGCTCCAGCACCTCAATATCTCTCTCATATTGAGATGCCCAAAACTGGACACAATACTCAAGGTGTGGCCTCACCAGTGTTGAGTACAGGGGGACAATCACCTCCCTAATTCTGCTGGTCACACTAATTTTTGAAATTTTGAATGCATGAATATGCTTCTGAAGAGCTGGAGGCATATACTAATTAAATTATGACCTTTCTAAAAGTCCTCTACAGCAAACTAGAGAAGCTGACCCAAGCAAAAAATAAAAAAAGAAATTTCGTTCCTCAAAACAATTTATGGATTCTGATATTATAGTTGTCTCAAACTATAACAAAATGTAAATATCCCAGAAGTTTTAACAAAATAAAATACCCAACTTGAAGCAGAAATATTTTTCATTGTTTTAACTAATATATCATGAAAAGAAAAATTGTATTAAAATAAATGCATTTAAACTTTTTTAAAAATTTACTTTGAAAACGTAGATGAGATTGAAACGTTTCAAAGTTTGAGCTTTGCTATATCCAAAATCTTCAGTAGGAAAGAGCTGCTTGGACAAATTCTCTCTCCCTGCCTCATCATGCAGCTGCAGGCAGGTTCCGACGATCTCTGATGCTGGGCTACAGTAAGGAAACCAAATAGGGTGACATTAATCATCTGCGCTCTGGAATCATGGACCTCACTAGTTGTGGATGTCAGGGAGGTAATAAAGCTGAGGGATGAGTTGCTTAAATTTATGGACCAGGTGCAAGCATTAACTAAACTTTTCAGAAGACTAGTCTTACATTTTAAGATGGGAGTTAATGATCTGATTATTTTTCTAGTTCAGTAAATCAGAAAGTGACTTATGGTGTCCTCTTAGTCTCTTTAATCTTATTTGAGTGAATCAGTGAAAGGAACCAATATATATTTGCTATCTATGACTTATTTTGACAGAAGTCAAGCATGACAGCGACTTCAATATAGGAATTTCTCTTCCATGAGAAATTGTGCTAGTTTGGCACTTGAGCTTATTCTGACACAGAGCCAAACATGACATGAGAACAAACATGACCTGAGACTTCCTTCAAAAAATGTAATGTTAATAATTCAGACACATAATATCACTTTAACATTAATATTCAGAACAGTAGTTTTGATTTTTTAAAAAAAGCAACTACTTTAACCATTTTAGTTACATGTTATATAAAAAAAAAAATTAAATGTTTTTAAAACCATATAAAATTAACCATTTTAGTTACATGTTACAAACTGCCATAAAATCAATTTTAAAATCAAAGCCATTTTGACAAGGAAAATCAAAGACAAATCATTTTAATCAAATGCTCTTGCAAATAAAGACTGCAAACCAGAACATGAAAATCGATACCAGTAATGCTACAAGCCTCTGGTAGTTTTCTTCACAAAATAAAAAGTCCCTTTGGGAAACTCTTTCAGCTCGGAAAAGCTGACAGTTTTATTCTCTGCCTTCCCAAAATTAGTTCTCTGACAGCACCGATACTTTTTCCCTAGGGTACAGTAGTTTCGTACAGCGAGGCTATGTGAAAAAAATCCCACAGAAACTAAAACCCATATAAAGTACCGTTTATAAAGAAGAGGTTTGTGTATCTCAAATCCAAACCAAGGAGCTTTGCCGTATCTGGCCTCTGTGGCCCCTCATTATTTATTGACTTCAGCCCGTAACACAAACTCACTTCTGCAATTCGAAAGCCACAAATGTCACTCAGCAAACAAGCAGTGGTGAAAGGCAGCAGGCAGGCGCCTCTTCATTATGTGGCACCCAACAAATACACAACTTTCCCTGATAGGCATTTGTAATAGACAAGTTCTTAACTGAGGTTAAAAAAAAAAAAAAAAAAAAATGAACAAAACAAAACAGCAGTCATCTTATTAGTGCATGGTTTTTTGCACAAGGGAAAATAACGAGAAGGTAAAACTAAGTATTTCCAGGAGAAAATACTCAAGCTAAACCACACTATTTGCATTTTATTGTCTCTGCAGAGGTGTAAATTGCTGTCATCTTGGGCTTTATATTGCACAGATAAGGTGTTTCTAGAAAAGGGAAACTAGGCAGAAAATTGGCATCATTATGCATTTCTAAGATGCTTATATTTAATCATTACCAACAGCCAATCTTTGAATAATAAAATGGGGGTATCAAGCAGTCAAAAACAAATGTCTGCAGCTGCAGGGTTATGATAACATCATTTGATGAATTACCTTGGAATGGAAAAAAGGAATCACCTCCCCACCTTCCCAAAAAAAATCTCTAACGCAAAACCCACCTCAGCATCAATAAAATTAGAAGACAGGGAACTGACTATAAATGAAGACTAAAGAAGTTCCTACATAGCAGATCCATCTGCTTCCTTCAATAATGCAGGGCCATTAGCAGAGAAATTTAAAGGCAATGAGCTTTAGAGAACTTAAAGAAGGGAAGAAGCAATGGCAGTAGGTCACATTCCCACTTTCCCTGAAAAACTCTGTAAAATCCTCCACAAAAACAAGTGATAGAGGATATTACTCATAGGAATTATGACTTGAGGTCAATCATAGTCAATGCCTGAATTTTAATTAATCCACACTGCACTGCAGTTGCCTCTGCATTTTACTAAAGCCATATAATGAGACAGTTTTCTCATAGTGAGAAATTAACAGTAGGCTAAGTCCACTCTTCCATAGCATGATCTCTTATTAATTCAGCTGATTAACATGTATTACTAGCAGATAGATTCATTTTCCCCTTTCTTTAATTCTGGAGCTTGAAGACCATCATACCCTAAAGTGACATCAAACCATACCTCTTGAAGAGACTACGTACCTGACAGGTATATTTGCAAGGGGTTTTCCAAACACTCTCTTCAGTGCTGCATCTCTATTTTATGATTGAGTTTAGCCTTTATTTTTTTCAAATACACTATAGGTCAAATCTTTTAAATGAAACTATAATAACGTAAGGAGCTATTACAGTTTAGCATGCTTCTACAGGGGTGCATTACCTTGCTGCACCACATGGGCTGAGATTCATGGCTACAGTTTTTTTGAAGAAGGAAAAAAAGTCACATATATGAGAAATTAAACCAAGAAAGATCAGTATAAGCTGTGGTATGCCGTACCTTGTTTCTTTTCTGTTTTGTTTTAGGGTTTTTTTGGTTTCTGCAAAGAAGATGCTTTATTTCTCCTTGAGGTCTTTGCTATATGAGCATTAAAAAGATCTAATAAGATTTAACTTTAAGATTTCAGGGTATTTTCTTGTTGGTTTTTGGTAGCTTGATATAAACTGTGGAAGTTTATATGCATTAAAAAAAGAGAAAGAATGGTAAAGCTTTTGAATATGTTGTCATTTTCCAACATTGTGTTAATTTAGAAACTAATTAAAAGCTTCATGTTTCATAATCAAATTTTATAAATGTTCAGTTTATGTATCAAAATAAAGAAAAAATTATTAGTTTCTTCTCATTAAGATGAGCATTTCAGCAGCTTCTTCATCAGGGTTAGCCTTTATGTGGCGATTCTAGGAACTGGATATGGTAAGATCAGCCTGATTCTTACTTCGTTGCTTCATGAGGAAGAAATTGCTTGTCTGTTAAAAAAAATGTATTTGTTTCCAGAAACTCAAATAAAAAATATCGCTATCAAATAATACATTAACTGTTTCCTCTAGCATTACCACTGCTGGAAATAAAATGTAAACAATGAGATTTCATTAATACTTTTTTCATTCATAATTTTTTTTCTGTAAATTTGGGAAGAGGCAAGGTGTTAAATTTTTCATAAAAGTTGAAAAGTTGTAGCTCTGAATAGAAGAGAACGATAGTGTAAAAAAAAAAAAAAAAAATTTCCATTTTGACCAGTATGACATATTTTTGCTACATATGCACTTTCTCAGCTGCTGATCTCCAGAGCTTTCAACAGGTAAATTGATGGATGAAGGGAGAAAGATTGCTTGACAGCCTGGTAATCTATCCAGAGGGGAAGGGACACTGTCAGTCAGGGTTCAGGCACCGGAAGGGCTTTTGATCAGCCAACCATCTGTCCGTGTCTAGAAGGCCAAGTGCTATTTTTCCCCACTACTCAGCTCTTGAGAATGAAACCAGCACTGTCAAGATGCATGCGGGCAACGAGACAAAATACTTTATTTTCTACTGTCATAGGGACCTTGAGGCTTTGTGAACATTTACCATGTTTATATTATGCTCAATAGACACTTACAGAGTTGTGTAAGCACCACCAGTAGTATTGAAAGTATATAGCACTACTCCCAATTTCACTACCCACTGCTGTATCCTACACCATTACAGTGCTACTGTAGGCTGCACCAAAGTTGTGGTAGCACAACAGGTAGTTAATTCCCCGGACAAGTCTCCCATACTCCTTGCACATGCATCTGACCATGCCTCCACAGCGGTGGGAGTTACATTGGCACTCTCCTTTTGGCTGGAAGTCGTGTATGACCTCCTGCCTCTACAGAAAGACCAGTGTCTGACAGCAAGGGCTCGTTCTGCTCACCATCATAGAACGAAATGCATTGCTCTCCTCTGCCCACATACATATTTTTATGGTACTACATGTCTAAACTGTGTAGCCCTAGCATCCCGGAACCCTCAGACCAAAGTCAAATCCGGTACTCCCTCCCCCATCCTCCAGCCCACAGCCTGGTCTCCTCTGGTAGGAACCGAAGGTGCTGGAGGCGCACCTGAGCTGCAGGATGCTCCAGCCAGCTCCCACAACAGGGCCGGGCAACCTGGGCATGTCACACCGTGCTGCCACATGTCCACGCAGATGAGAGCTTTGGGGCCTCTGTTGTTGTCTCAAAGATAACTGACATTGGTAAAAGGGCTCCAAAATGGGAGGTGGGGGGAGACAAGCAGACATACACAGACACACACACACACGCCCTGGGATCCCATTGTTTTCAGGGGAAAGCAGCCTAGCAACATACGAATGGATAGTGGTTGTAACTCAAAGCGCTGTAGTGAGGTATTGCAGCAAACCACACCGGCAAACAGGGGCTTTAATTCCGCTCAGTAAGAGGGATGCGAGTGAGGGATTTCAAAGGGAGCAGAGCGCCGTATGGACATCTATCTTGTTACAGCTGTAACGATGAAACGCACCCTTGAGCAGCAATGGCTTACACACTGTATGCAACGATGCAGTGCCCGGGAGCTGGCGGACTACATTCCCACGTAGAGGACAAACCGTCAATATTTTTTCAACACGGTAGTTGGGAAAATCTGTACTTCTTGGGAAGTTATACCTTGCAGAATTGGCATAAGGAATGCATCTATACCACTGAGCTTACATGTGAAACAGAAAGCTGCTGCAGCCTTTTTTTTTTTTAATCTGTGTAAAGCAAAGTTAAGATATAGAAAATGTACAGAAAATTTGAATGCGTTCTTCTGCCTAAAGTAAGGAATACTACAGAAAGAGTAGCATTGGAGAAGCACATAAACACAGGACTACCATTTACTGGCTCTCTCCCTTCCAAGGAAAATACAATCTCGAATGAAATATGGTCATTCTACAGGCACCGCTTCGACATCACATAGCCTGCTCTGTCCTACCCTGGTTACTCTCTCCGGAGAACAGCAACATTTCCCTGAAGAATGAGCCATCTCTGTGAGGAGCTAACATCACTTGTCCCTGATGTGGCATCAAAAGAAAAGTCAATGAACGTGAGACGATGCTAGGGAACACAGTACAGAAGAAGTTAAGAGGCAGGAGAGCAGGAAGTATCCTTGAGGAGAAAATGAGCTTTTCTTGTGCCGCATCTCTGCATGATCTTCATCTGCGCAGACATTCCCGACCTGCAGACTTCCAAGAAGTGACAGCTCACAACAGTATTGTAAACGTGGAATATGTTACCTCTCTGAAACTTACTGTTGGGAGGAAAGAGACGTTCAGTGTTACCAGAAAAAAGCTTACATGCTGATATACCACTCAGTTATTTCTCATTTTTCTTTCAAAACCTTGATAAAAATCAAGTACAGTTCATTCAATTAAAATATACGTATTTCAGCACAAGCAAGCCAGACAAACACTCCCAGGCACAAACACAAAAATAAATATGTATTTTAATTTTCATTTGGTCATATTTTATTTAACAGAATGTCATTCTTCCTCAGTAACCAACAATGATTTAAAGTAGTAGTACTCTCCAAAGCAGCCCATTGATCACAGAGAACTGATGATATTTAAATATACAATATAAAGAGTGACATGTTTCACAAAGTTGCTTAACCTTCAGATTTTAGGTTGGAACACAACAGACCAAAAGTAACCGTCTTACTAGGCCCAAGAATAAAATTCAAACTGACAACAAGTTGTGAAAAGAGAACAGTTATTGAAACTATACATAGAGAGAACATGATTGATAGACTTGCCCTGGCTTTACAAATCTCAGACCCCCTGAGTCCTAACAGTACTAAACTGAGAAACAAACAAATTTTATCCTGAGGATACAAGCACTGTTTGCAAATTACTCCTGTAATCTAATTTTTGAATTTTTGATAACGGTGCTATAGTATTTTCCGTAAGGCTCTAAAGTAGATCGGTGCATGCGGAAAAAATGCATTCAGCAGTTACTGCTACGCAAGTACTACAGATCACGAGAGCCTTAAGGCACAGATAGCCAATCTAGCAATTTTAGATGTCACCATGACCAGCTGTTAATCGTTATTCTCATAACAGAGTTGTATTAATAGACAACGTGAATGCTTTTACATTTGCGTGAGTGCAGAATCAACAGTTAGCACGAGTTGTGCACAACCTTCATTGGGAGAGGAGCACTTCCATAACCTACTGTTGCTTCAATGTTGGGGCAGTGGTCCCTAGCTGAAGAAGGATAATTAACAGTCAGGGGAAGGTAACATCTTAAATCACAAGAGCTGTCTCAGATGACTGTCTCCCTACACCTGTGGGGACTCCTAGCCAGAATCTTTCTTGTATTCCTCTATGACGAGGTCAGCTGTTGCTCTCAACTTCCATTTCACCCTGTTACCAGAGATTTGTATAGGGGAAATATTTAAAATAGTGATCCTCAAGCTCTTGTCTGCAGTTTGTCAGGGTGTTAGGGTTTTTTTTACAGTTTTCTCCAGTTATTCATAGAAAAAAAGTACGTACAGAAGACAAGATTTTGTTGAATGGAAGGGGCTAGGTGAAGAAAGGATGCAGAGCTGGGCAAGTTTTGTAGGACACATCTCACAGTCCTACAGGGTGAAAGAGCTAGAGAACCAAATTATTTAAAAGAGACATTATTGTCAAGTTGAACACTAATTAACTGCAAAACAATGTTTTTAAATAGTGCCAGGTATCCTATATGTGCCCCTTTGAATATATCCATAGTTTTAGAATCACGTGTTCTACCATTTAATTCCTTCTGCCACTGATGCGTGAAAGATGCACATGAACCTCAGGGAAAACCATATTTAAGGGAAAGTGATTCTACACTAAGTCCCATTGAGGATACAATGCAACCAAACCCTGAAACTCTTTATCATAATCTCAGGCATTACTTGTAACAATCACCAATTTAATATTTTTAGACTTTGCGTAATGCTTAAAGTTGTCAGTTTCCGTTAGACCATCTCCACTCCGTGTGACTAATGGCTACAATTAACATCACCAGCAGAACTGTTTAAAGACACAGGACACAGATCACCAGCTGCAGCTCAAAGGCTGCATAATTAGCACAAGACACGGAGGTGTGCAGGGGAGATTCCCGCTCCACTAACACTCACAGCCTTCTACACAGAGTCGGCGCCAATACTGATGTCAGGGCAAGACAGGTTCTAATCCAAGCAAGCACTGAATTCTCCCACGAAATTATCTTTGCAGCAGGGATTTGCAGCATACATCCCTTCCTTGCAGAATACATTTTCCTACGGACAGGGTGGTGAACATTGGCTTTCCAGCTCCTGTATGATACATGATACCCACATCCCAAGAGCCACTGTGGAAACAGCAGCAGCAGAGGCAACTCAGGCCTGGCATACACATTAGGTTTAAATATATCGAAACCAAGTTTGTGTTGGAAAGAGAGAAAGATGTTCTCGCTCCTTTCTGATGAGATTTGTGGTGGGGTCTGTAAGTCCTCTCTTATATTACAGACCAAGTGAAAGCCTCCCGCACCATTACATTAAAATGATTGATCAGTTCACTCCAACTCCCCATTGTTTTCTCCATAGGTCTCCCACCTTTCCTTACGGGCATGTGGCTCCTTTCCTTCTCTCCCTGAACAACTTCTTCAGTCAGGCAGGACACGGCATTTCACATATTCCTTCAGGTACCAGGTCCGAGTCGGCCCAGTGCCCATCTGCTGGCACGCACTGATCCATTAAACCATGTTCAGCTACTGCACCTACAATTTCACATGGTAACTTCAGTGTTTTCTAAAGATTTAGGAAACTCCACCATGGCCAAACAAGGTGGACCATGTGAAAAATGGGAACTTTGCTCATAACGTAGACGGGGGACACGAGATAGGCTACTGATTCACTTATCGGAAGTATTCACATGAGTTCACTCACATCATTTTTGCCACTTATGCAGCTTTCCACTGCAGGCTTGCTTCTGGTTTTTATTTTAATTATTGTGTTTTATCATCTTCTATTATCTTTTCCCTTGCTTTTTTCTCCCCTTAAATTTTTATTAAGCAAGGGACCTGATTTGAGATGCCTGCCTTTAGGCTCTGTTGTGTTGCCAATGATGTGACAGCCTCTTTAAGGAATCACAGCAGCATTTCCATATCAAATACAAATCCTAATTAACCCCCACCATTTGTCTGCCGCAAATCGACAGATATGCCAATTCTCTGGAAGTAAATTCTCTGCTAACAGCAAAAGGAAGCTTTGTCACACCTTTATTAGAGAGGAGTTGTTGTAAGTGACTGATGCAGAAGCAACAGAGCTGGCTGATCATGGTCCCCATAGACGAAACACTTTGGCCGTGTTTTAACAAATATTTGTGTCATAAGGAAGCATCAGCATCTTCCCTTGTAGGTCTCTCTATTCTGCCTGTATGCAGTGCTTTCCCTCCATTTCAATTCCACAGCGATACCATTGACTCAGATTTTGAACTCACCGCATAAACTTCCCTTTTTTCTTTTTAAACTCATATCATGCAAGTTATATGTGGCATGTCTGTTATGAATCAAAGCATCTTACACACACAAAACACTGGAGAACGAATGACAAAGTAGTGGGAGCTTGTGACCTATGTTTCAACTTCACCACTGCCCAGCATACCACAAGTTGTTTTTTTTTTTAACAACAAAATGACTTTGCAAATTGTGCAATCCAACAGGGGTCAACGCCATTTTGTGGCAACAGACCCATATGGAGGGAACAAAGTAAGATCCTGAAAGCTGATAGGAAAAAATTCCCACACAACTGAAAGCTGAAATGCAGACTGAAGGGTATGTCGCGGTCAACGTGCTAAATACGTGCTAAATCCCCTTGACACGGGATCATTCAAGGTTACAAGGCAATACAGGATGTGGGGTTCTATCTACCCGGCCTGTACTTTCATTTGTGGTCACTTAAGCATGCCTCTAAACAAAATACCAATGCTCCTTGTATAGTTAATGGGAAATAAGTATCTTTCAAGGAGATCCTCTCTGACCAAGTTGAGAATTCTTTACTGGGCAGCCAAGATTTCCTTTTGGGGGGGGCCTTCAGAGTAAACTACCTTTTTTCCCTTGATCATACAGGGAAGAATGGCATTTCATTTGGGTGGCATGCTCCCTTTTTACCGTTTCCTCATCAGAAATGGCAAAATGTACATTCAGATTCAGATTGCACAGGAAAACAGATGACCCCTGGTTTGTAAAGTTCTCATGGTAAAATGTTTAGGTAGGTTTCTAAAGAAACTAGGCATGACTGAATCAACAGCCAGACATTCTTCTCACTCAAAAAAGGGACACCTTATTTCCTCTCCTGCAGTTCAAACCAAACTGAGTGATCAAAGCATTGTTTTTGCTGTATATAAACACAATGTAAATGTCTTCCATTGAGATTTTAATGTCTCTAACTGGCCCTGTTTCTGTTTTGCTACCTGCAAAATCAGATAACTCTTTATTTTCTTGATTTCGTAGTGTGCTTTGAACTTCATGGACAAAAGTACTATTCTCAGCACCATAAATACATGCCTATAAACTACTTGCAAAATGCCTTTCTTTAGAAGGACATGATACAGCAAGCCACGGGATTAAGTGGTTTTTCAGTCTCTTCGAGACTTTTGCTCTTGCCTTTCGCATTGATATTTATCTTCCAAATTTGTCCTGGTACCCAATGCTGTCAATAGTTCAGCAGGACATTCCCCATAGGCAAACAAGGATTATCAAAATCAAACTCAGCGCCCCCCTCAAATCCTATTGTAATATTCTAAACAAAATCCTGAAGCCTAATTTTGAATTCTTCTCTCTTCCATTCTCTTTCAAACACGCCTTTTTCAAAAACCTTGACAAATACATACACTGATAATAACAGAAACAATATAATAACAGAGACATGACCAAAGCTTATTGCAAAGTGTTTGGCAGGTAATTCTGGATGGTAGTTCTGATGATGCTTGGTAAGCTTTTTAATTTCCCAAACAGAACAGGTAAATAATAAAATGCATAAACAAAATACTGTCAGGTTACAGTTTTGTCAGATAATGTGCTTAGGCTTTGCTGTGACTGTGATTAAATAATACAAAGAGCACTTCATGCAAGGTACCGAGCTAAAACAATTATTTAAGAGAGACATTAAAGCAAATCTGCTCCTCCACAAATCAATGACCTCTTGAGGTCCCTTCTACTCCTATTTTCTTTAATTCAGTGTTTAGTTTATGTATGTCTCTACAAATAATCTTTTGTGACCAGGCATAGCATGTCTGTAGAGTGCAAAACATCTTTTTAAATATGCTATACAGTGAATTTACATTTCTGTAAAGACATCTTGAAGCTATTTTACAACTAATAACTATTGGGAGCCCGTGTACTTGTTGGAGCTTAGTGGGACTGATTGCCTGTCATTATAAAGCCAAGAGACTATTGACATCTCTGATTACAGGAGGAAGGCTTTAGGCATGGAAGTTTCTGTAACTTTTCCATATATTTTTAAACATTTGTTTCATGGAAGAGCCATCATGTAATGGGACATTTTCAGATCTTGACAAAGGCCTGAAACTATCAATTTTACACTTTTTTTTACTCCCCCTTTTTTCACTTAGTTGCTTGGACAGGTGTATCCAGTTTTTCCACTAAGTTCCTCATATTTCACGATATTTTTTATATGCATATCGGCATGCATAATTACAACAAGGTTTATTCTACCTGATACACAAAAAAGGTAAGAAATTAAGAGAGTAGAATTCCTCCCAAGCATTTGAATTCTATTTTCAGCACTTCAGTTCTGCTATAAAAATTAGACATCAATTCCTATGACAATAAAGATTGGAAAAGCTTTCAGTCCAAATTTAATCTATTAAAAATTGACCTACCTATAAAGATTTTCTACAAGAAGCAAGGGAAAGGCAGAAACCCTTTATGTACCCTGATGTGTAAAAGTGAAATGCCTTTAAAGAATACTGAGAGCGCATAAGGTATAATTATTTTTCTTAACCGTTTTCATACTCTTACCCAATGTCACAACTGCAGTTACCACTGTCAGGATTTGCTTCAGCAAAATAAAAGCTGCAGCCAAGAAGATCTGTGGCCCAACTCTTTAACAGTGAGGATCTTACTGAAAAGGTAGTTTTCTTCTTGGTGAAAGACGAGGTCCCAGTTAAACTATAATATATCCTACTTTCACTCTCTGGAAAGAATATATTAATACTCATTAACTTGAAACTGAAATCAGGCATCAGAAAACATTACATAAATTACATAAATTTAGCACATAAATAAAAGATTTGCAAACAAAAAAATGTATGAGCTTCAAACCAAATTTTAAGCTTCTTACAGTTGAGTAGATACACTTTCCTACAAAGATGCTCTGTGGGGATATAAAAGGCATTTGCATTTTCTGACCAGACAGCCGATCTACTCTAAAATCAGCGTTGTGCTGGTTTACAGGGTTTGGCCCATGTATCCAAAAGCATCCGTGAAGATTTTGATCACCACTGTGTCACAGTTTGCATACATATGGAATACTGACTAAATCCTAAAGCCCTTACAAGCAGAAAATTTCTATTGATGTTAGAGTTTTATCTGATAAGGATTTAAAAATCAGATCCATGGCAATATACTATTCTACTGACCGTAAGTGTGGGCGTATAAAACATACATTCAAATATGGCACTTATGCAAACCCTAGAGACACATCTCACCTATCCAGCATGATGTTACAAGGTACGTGAAAAGTAGGAGTGAATAAAATTGTATTTAAGACTTTATCAATCTTCCAAGTCTCTCAAAGCACAGAAGTAGTATTACAACAGTTTCTACTACTGAAAACTTGTGGGACAGACTGAAAAGACAATCAGGCTCCACATCTTTTCTCTTTGCATTTCATAACACGTATCATGAAAATGGAATTAGGAGAGCAGAAAGGCGATGACTTGTTCAGACAAGTTCCTGCAATGCGATGGCATGTTGGGGCTTACACTATTTATCACTAGCATTGTTGCTAATGAACTGCGAAGTAGGAAAGCTTTATCTGTGTGCTGCCTGGGCTAATCAAGGGTGATGCTGGAAGAGACAGTGTTGCCTCAGCCCTGAGAGACGCCAAAGCTGCCACCACAGGAGTTACAGCTGAACACTGAGACGACACGCTTCCAAGATTTCACTCTCCGCTCTTTCTTAACTCATCCCAGCCTACTGAATCTTACAGCTGCAATTATGCTGGGCGAGGAGAGACGACCTACAACCGGTGACTTTGGAACTTCAGTGATCACTGAAGTGATGGAAGAAATCCTTTAAACTCTGGCGCTTGGGAGGCGGGGCTGCTGTGAGCCATCTCCACTGTGCTCAGTGTACTCTTAACTAACCCCTGCGTTGCCCGACATGCTCTTACAACACCTCTAACTATTCAGATGTCTTGGTGGGCGCTCTGTGTCTCCTCACTCTTGATTGCAGAGTGAAGTCCTCGTAAGAACTGACATTCCTGCCTCAGCATGCAACAGGCTGCACACATATCAGCCAGCACACGACGATGACACAGCCCCTGCGTTTCAGCTGATTGACCCAACCCCCAGCGAAACCTGTTGCCCTTTTGAGGTAAAATGTATTTTTCTATTATGGCACATGTTCAATATATACAGTTACATTACAACCAAAACAAAAGTGTCCTAAACACATAGGCTGAGATGTTTGACTACAACTTATTCATATTAATCGTTACTTGGAGTGGGATGCTGTTGTTCTATGGAAAGTTTTACTACGTTACTAATGACATTGTCTCAATATACAATCTATAATATATCTAAGTACATTGAATAGGTATGATTTCTTGTATAAACCTTCAATTAAATATACCTGTCTAACAATGTCACCTTGTATGCTTGTCTGAGATTGGTAAAAATATATATATGTATCCAGTCTCCCAGTGCACAGGATTCAGTGATTAATTTTTAACCTCTGCTGCCAGGCTTTGCTTTCAAATATCGGTTATTACACTGTATTTAGAGAACTATTTCCTCATTCCAAGGGAGAACAGAGTTCTGGAAAAATTCTTGATGCGCACACAAAATGCAAGAGAAGTAACTCCAATGTGGCCCACATTACAACACCCAGATTAGGGTAACAAGCCAGGTTACTTGCAAACTGTAAATGAAAAGTTAAGGAAGAAATCTCACAGATCCATACAGCCAAACAACAAAGCTGTCAAACAGCTGGTTCCAGCTCATCTGTTATCTTTTTCACAATGCTACATGGTTTATGCTAAATCACAATCCTAAGCCACAATGTTACTTGGGAAATCAATTGCTACAGTTAGGAAATATCTGACTGATTACAGCATCTCCAAGTTCTTATATTCCCTCTTTATCTTTGCAGGCTACATGAGCATTGCAGACAGAAAACAAAACAGCAGTCAATACACTAGCTGCAATATGGCTTCCTATGAGAAGGACAACGTTTAATTGGCTTTGATATTTGTCCTTGTCCAGTATGTGTTTCTCTGTGTGTAGGTGTGTGCATGTGTGAGCGCGCACGTTTTCTTCTCTTTTTTTTTTTTATGGTGCACTTCACTGACATATTTAATAGTCACTCATTACCATAGCATTTCTTTACCATAACTTACAAAGTCAAATTGGAGGATTATATTGTATTTACAAACAAGTTGGCACTTACAGAATAAATTACTGATTCCTCTTTATTTTTTATTTCATTTTATTTTCCTTTTTTTCTCCTCTTCTTTTTCACCCCAGGGCATCCAGAATTCAGGCAGAATAGTAAAACCTGCTGCCTGCTGCCATTATGCTACATTAACATGAGTAAATAGGATTCCAGCTGGTAGTCTCTTTCCCAATGGTTTGCTCGCTGCTGAGAGGCAGTGCCTTCCACCTTGGTTCACGTCCGATGCTCAGGAACTGTTAGTCAAGTGAAAGCAAAGGCTGCATGTTTTCTTCCTCATTCTTATCCATGCGTTTCAGCACCCCGGGATCCACAACCGACTGAGACCTGCAGAGGGATACCGTGTTTACTTGACATTTCTAGATCAAGAAAAATGAGGGTAAACCTCAGCTTTCTTCTGTTTACTTTAATTTCCGCCAGGGCTTAAAAATAATGGTATAGCATTACCCAAGCATCTGATCATGGCAGATGGGCAGAAAATACCCTTATGGAGTGATCACATGGCTCTAAAGGGCTCTAGTGCTGGTTTGTGGATATAGGAGCAAAAGGTGGAATAAGGTGGGTCTTCTTTTCTTCAGTGAAACAGGGTGCATCTCCAGCACACAACAGAGGGCCAACTAAGCTGTCTTTTGTACCGGCTTAAGCACTGATCCTCTCTACCAGAAGGTTATATGGTACCGGGCTGGTAGAGAACGTACAATGCAGCCACCCAGCTGGCTAATGGCACGCTGCAATTAGTGGCATGTGTTAGCTGGAAGCACAAGTTGCTCCTTTTCTGAATAGCTCTTAAATGCAACAGTGCAAGCTCCTAAGCCAACCCTAGGGAACCCTGCCATGGCCAGCAGGATTTCTGGAGCAGTGGACACATCTGTCAGACTCACTTATCAGCTCAACTGAACAGAGACGAGAAGGATGGTAAAGGCAAATTCAGTGATGATTGTAAAATTTCTCCAGATTTTCTGATTCAGCACAGAGGCATAACACTGATACTGGTACCCTGCAACAGCTATGTGTGAGGGTAAAAGAGGAAACCCCAGCCTCCAGCAAAATCAAAATGCTCTGTTAAAAACAAAGTCCCAAGCGTTAAGACGGGGTCTTAAACGACCTACGTCCCAGTTTGTCAAAAAGCAGACGCTTCAAGGGTACAGTAAAAGCAAACCTTGTTAGATGTTTCCCTTAGTGAGATGAATCTCATGCTAGAAATGCCCATTTCTCTTCCTTTCTGTAAAGATTTGAGCTGGCTAGAGCATATGTACATCTCTACAATGCCGGCACCTATTTTTGATCAGTAGAAGCCACTGCTGACTGCAGCACAGTGCTACAGATTTGCCCATTTGGAGGGCTACAGCACATAGAAAAACCTTTATGAATTCTGACCTCCCCTAAAACACAGTCAATCCCCCACTCTTATAAACTGCCATCATCCACTGAAAACAATGAATGAGGCTGGTAGCAGGAGACAATATGTGGCCTTTCTCAAAAAATCTAAAGAAAATCTTCAAAAACACAAGAAAAAAACCCATCTGAATTAAAGCCTAGGTCAAAACTTGAAACACAAGGATGTTTTCTAATAATACCACATTCTCTTACTAATGCTAAAATCAAGAAAATTAGCTTTAAAAATATGATGGTCTCTCTTGTGATAAACATAATTAAAGTTTTTTAATTAAAACTGTACAATAACCCTGATCTAGAATGCTGTCCAGTTCCTCAGACACAAAACTAAACCACTGAATTAAAAATGCTTCTTTTAAAATCCTCACAAGGCACCATTCCAAGGCAAAGCTGATTGAAAATTTGCTGGTGGGAAGCTGTACTCCTGGAAAATCCAGTTCATCAAGATAAAAAGTACTATGGAAGCATACTAATTTCAAAGTATTCCACCTGAATGTAAGCACTAATAGAAGACTGAGCCTCTTCCTCCACTGCCAATGTTTGAGAAGCCAAGGTTTCCAGTTCTCAACTGGGGAAGTGAAGGCGAGCCAGAAAGGCTGCAAACCTGGCCTCAAATTCCCAGTGAGGCAGTGTTGGACATAAATGCCCAGGGCCTCCAAACTCTCCAATGCCAAGGCAGATGCGAAAATGAAACTGCACAAAACCTGATCTACGGGTTGTAAGCTCAGGAGCCTAAATGCCTTGAAGAAGAGCGAGAAATAGTTTTCATTCAGTTTTAAACCAACATTTACTGTCATTTTTCATTTCATTCAGCAGCAATTCATGAATGAAGGTATGTAAAGCAAAAAAGGTCAGTGTAAGTCTATAGCGCCTTCTATCCACGTCTCACAAATAACTTTACAGACATTACTGAATTAATTCTCACAAAGCACAGCGGGACAGAGCTGTACTACAAAGCCCCATTGCAGAGGTAAAGAACCAAAGTCACACACGGATACTCTGAAAAGCTGATCAACACCGACATCTGCCCTGCAGGGTTAGGTGAGAAGAGGATGCAGGTCTCCAGCTGGGTGCCTCAGCCATGAAAGCCACAGGTGGACACAGCCACAGGCTAAACACGACTGCTGAGACAGCTGCAATGGCGCCACGTGATGTGAACATGTTCTCCCCAGATGTCTGTGGTACAGGGGGGATTAATTCCTCCTTATCTCCACCACCCTCCCCACGATCAGCCTTCCATTCAAGTAGAGGTCATCCAATTCACCAAAAGTTCGAGGAGAACTGGAGGAACATCAGTGGTTCATGTGGAGGCAAAAATGAGTAACAAAGAAGTGAATTCTCAGCAGAATTGGTTTAAGAAGGATATTCTTTCAGAGCAATAAACTAATTTTAAAATGGCATGCCAAATTAAACAAGATAATTGTTGGAGATCTGTTAGACACTTGTGAAATTTGTTCTCAGAAGTTAAGTCCTTTTCATTGATTTACTGTCATGGGTTTTTATACGTTAAAAACCTTCTTCTGCACTAACATACCACACTGAGTGTGGGTTTAAACTGAGAGAAACAATCCACCAGGAGCCAAATTCAGGTTAAGTTTATTTTTTAATGAAATAGAGTTTATCTGTTTTACCTTAACTTCTTATTTCTGTTTTAACACAGTCTGTGCACTTAATACATCGAAGCCTTGGGACTTTCTGTCCATCTTACTACTACTCCCTTCTACTTGGTACTAGCACAGTAAGTCTACTTAGTACTTTTTATCTCCAACAGCAGGGAAGGAGGATTCCAGCAGGTGCTGCAGGCATGCTAACTGAAAAAGAATGCGAAGAAGGTGAGGAAATTTCAGTTCAATATTACGTAGACACAAATTTCAACATGCTTATTTTCTGCAGTATGTCTCCCACTGTGTCAGCTAACCCAGACCGATGGAATGTCAATTTGAAGCTTACACTGAAGTGTAATTCTGCATGAAGGATTTTTCAAGCACAAGTTAAATGAGAATAAAAATTCTTCAAGAAAGAATGAAGAATCTGGTCAATCCGCTGTTTTTCCATTTAATAATGTGCCTGCCCAGAATAGTCTGGAAAAGTCTGCTCCAAAAGGTCTTGTCACAGCCCTCTCACACTTTATTTTTGCATCCTTGGATGAAGCTATTTACTCTCATGACTTCGTTTTGCAACAGTAAGACTTCTGCATTTCAGCCCCTAAATTCCACCCTTCTCTCCAAGACAGCTTCTCTATTGTCACATAAGTCTTGTATTACGGGCAAAACATATAAATGTATTGCTCACTCTTCCCCTTCCCCTGGCACTTTGCTGTCCCCTTTTCTCCATTACTTGTGTTAATTGCATCTTTGTCATATGGCTTCAGGACGTTTTTTAACTTCGCCTTATCCTAATTCATTCCTATCCAGTCTCTTGCCATTTCCCACTTCCAATGCACTGTAGGTTTTTTTCAAGACAAAATCACAGAATCACAGAATCGTAGGGGTTAGAAGGGCCCTTCAGAGGTCATCTAGTCCAACCCCTCTGTCAAAGCAGGGTCATCTAGAGCAGGTTGGACAGGAATGCATCCAGGCTGGTTTTGAATATCTCCAGAGAAGGAGACTCCACAATCTCTCTGGGCAGCCTGTTCCAGTGCTCTGTTACCTTTAAAGAAGTTTTTCCTCATGTTGAGATGGAATTTCCTATGTTCCAGTTTGTGCCCATTGCCCTTGTCCCGTTGCCAGGCACCACTGAAAAGAGTCTGGCCCCATCCTCCTGACACCCACCCTTTAGGTATTTATAAGCATTGATGAGATCCCCTCTCAGTCTTCTCTTCTCCAGGCTAAACAGAGCCAGGTCTCTCAGCCTTTCTTCATATAAGAGATGCTCCAGTCCGCTGATCATCTTTGTAGCCCTCTGCTGGACTCTCCAGCAGTTCCCTGTCCTTCTTGAACTGGGGAGCCCAGAACTGGACGCAGTACTCCAGATGTGGCCTCACCAGGACAGAGTAGAGGGGGAGGATGACCTCCCTCGACCTGCTGGCCATGGTCTTTTTAATGAACCCCAGAAGACCTTCTTGGCCACAAGGGCACATTGCTGGCTCATGGTCATCCTGTTGTCCATCAGGACTCCCAGGTCTCTTTCCACAGAGCTGCCCTCCAGCAGGTCAGCCCCCAACCTGTACTGGTGCATGGGGTTATTCCTCCCCAGGTGCAGCACCCTACACTTGCCCTTGTTGAACTTCATAAGGTTTCTCTCCACCCAACTCTCCAGCCTGTCCAGGTCTCTCTGTATGGCGGCACAACCTTCTGCTCTGTCAGCCACCCCTCCCAGTTTTGTGTAAACAGCAAACTTGCTGAGGGTACACCCTGTCCCCTCATCCAGGTCATTGATGACAATGTTGAACAAGACTGGACCCAGTACTGACCCCTGAGGAACACCGCTAGTTACAGGCCTCCAACTGGTCTCTGCGCCACTGATCGTAACCCTCTGAGCTCTGCCATTCAGCCAGTTCTCAATCCACCCCACTGTCCACGCATCTAACCCACACTTCCTAAGCTTACCTCTGAGGATATTATGGGAGACAGTGTCAAAAGCCTTGCTGAAGTCAAGGTAGACAACATCCACTGCTCTCCCCTCATCCACCCACCCAGACAATCCTTAAACTTCACTGCTTTTTTTCTTTTTTATTCCTATGGCAATCTCCTGTTGTTTCCTCTCTATTTTCCAAAAAAATATCTGCCTTTCAAACCGCGCTGTCCTCCCCAGTCTATACAAAATTTTCCAGCCAAAATCATCTTCCTAGCTGAGGACTCTGAAAAAATTTTATCCTATTTGATTTGCTTCCAGAGTCTCTCTCCCTTTTGCATCAAATGCCATCTCCTGAAAATGAATTCTCAGCTTAGCATATTCTGACTTAATTTTAATGACTTAATTTTAATATTGTTTTCTGTCCTGTCTATTCTTTTCTAATTCATTACTAGTGCTACCCTTTATGAGCTGCACTCTGACTTTTGCTGCACTGCTCAACTTTTTCTATCCCCCTGCTGTAAGCTTTACCCTTTCTCTTCTACTGCCCTGGCAAGGTTGGACCAGGTTTATCCCTCCCAAGTGAATCACCTCACTGCTTCCATAGTTACTGGAGAGGTAACTAACCCCTTCCTATACTTTACTTCTTTTTGAATAGCAAAATGCAGCAAGCAATTATCTTCTCAAAGAGAAGAATATCAGAACACCAGGATGTTTGCCAGAGTCGAGTATAACAAGTGGCACTGGTTTTTGTCCTGGTTCTCCTCACTACATTTGCTCATGTTGTGTGCAGTCACTGTGACTGACAGTTCAGACGCTGTCAATGTCCTGGCACCTACAGGCTGGTGGATACCAGGCACCGGCCTATGAGATGGAGGAAGGTAAGAGTCATCATCACCACTCGACTGCATAATTGGCCCCAGTTGACCCTCTGCACCGAGGCTGACTGCAGCTAGCACTGTCTCTCTAATACATACTGTAGGCTGGGGTGACATATCAGCTTATTCCAAAAACAGTACTGCACACACTACCCATAGAGCACTGTAAAAATAATCAGCTGTGATGAGATCACAACTCACGTGCGTAATAATCAACACTATGGTCTATAATGAAGAGTGATCTTCTTAAAGGAAAAAAAAAGATCCTTGTAATAAACTGAGGGAATTACCTGCAACTTCATAAAAGAGGAAGGCAAATGTTAACCTCATGGCAATACTAGAAGACCACAGTACCTTTAACCCACCTTTTCATGGATTTGGGAGAGAGATCCTTTTCTATGTCCTTTGCAGGAGCGTTGTAAGAGTCCGCATTGCATTCACTGTCATCATCGTATTCATGGTCAAGCAGTGTTCTTGCCCACGTTCCCATGTCGTAGGGAGGCAACATTCCTCCGAACTCTGAAGGCAGGATCTCAGGGTGTATTAGCTGATGCAGGCTGTTGAGGTTATTACCATGCAGGAATATCTGTATGTACACATGCAGGTAAAAACAAAGCAGTATCACAAAAATCATCAAAGCCCAAATTACATCATCATTATTAGAGGATATTGTACAGTTCCAATTATCTGGCTGTGTTGGGCTAACCGAGATGGCCACCAATGCACACACTGCCTCTGCCTTAAGCACGGCCAGAATATGCTCATAAACCTATAAAGTGACTTCAGCATAAATGACTTAAAATGTTTGCAGCACGAGGGGCCTAAGGAGGGTAAGAACCGATGCCAGGTAACTAGCCAGACTGAAGACTGGACAGACAGACTGCCTATCTTTTGTTATTTGCTTTCCCTAATCCTGTGAATTAAATTAAGTAAATAAATTAAGAACATAAATAATAAATGAAATTAATATTCACCATATACATTATGGAATATTTATTGACTTTCAGCATCCAGCCGTGAGTTCTATAAATAAGATAAATAGTGCAGTGTAATGAAAACTCCACTGGAAATGGAAATATTTTCTTATTTAATATGGTGATACTACTAACTACCATCAGTACTTCACAATATATGAAGTATGTAATAATAGTAAAATAATTTCTGTGACAAGAATGAGGGAATAGTTGGTGGACAACTTGATATTTTCCATCAATGTTTTGGTAGACTGATTTTCCTATATGCTTTACAGTTATATATATGTCTATTAATATGCCATATGAATACTTGTATTTATGTTTATCTTTAACCTTATTGTTTCTCCTCAGAGATCTGGAACATGTGACCAATGAGCACTAGAAACAGAGCACCTCTGGATTTGGACAGCCTTCTCCCACAGACCCAAGGGACCTGCAGACTTTCCACGGGAGGAAATACCTGCTCTTGGGTACGGCTACACAGCTCACAGCAGCTATGTCTAGACTAGTAAGTAAGATGGGCCAGGATACACCCTTTGGGACTAGGAGCAAGTGCCATGGCACACAAACATCCATATGGTTAAACTTCTTTCATCTCCAGAACAAGCTCACCTCATCCATGCTGCTCACTGGTCCATGCTGTCTCCAAATTGTTCCTGGGCAACGTCTTAAGAAAGCACCAGCTGGCACTGGCCAGTGCCCTGCCAGCAAGTGCCTGTACAATTAAACTGGAGGAATGGCAGTGCCCAACCCTGTGTAACTGACTAGCACAGAAGCAGCCAGGAAGGCAAGGTAGGATGTTGCCTCCTAGCAGCTGTAGGTTGCCTCCTAGCAGCTGTAGGCTGCCTCTCGGTCCCCACGGGGCAGGCAGGGGTGCGCGCACAGACAGACCTCAAGCGTTATCGATTCACATTCCACTTCCCCTTGCAGGGACTTCTCTGGACAGCTATACCCTTAGCATACTTATCAAGAGGTAAATTCAAAAGACAAAAAGACCAAATATATGCGTCTTGTACGGCTTATTTCTGCCCATCTTCCAGTCAGCTGTGGAGACGGGAAGCTTAATATGACATATATTAAAAAATAAAAAATAATCCATGATAAATGCAACAGACAAATAGCGAGCCTGCTAAAATTCTGAAGAGAATGCTGCTGGGTTTGGGGTTTTTTTCACAGTTATTTGTTCTGTCTCATGGTTTTTTTAAAGCTGATTTTAAATTTTATGTGCTGGGCATAATTTTCACATTTTGACATTAAGTTTTGGACTCTAAAACCAATATTTAACCACCTGACTACTACTTTTTGGTATTCAGTATTGACAAAAACAGTTGTAAAAAGTCAGCATTTCTAAAATATATGCCATTGATTCAGGTGTCTAAATAAAAAATTAGATGCTAACTGATAAGCACCCATGTTCAACTGCCTTGTCAATTATTTTTAATGTTGTAACACGCCCATGAGCTGTACTTACTCCTTGGTTATGCATACACAGTACTTGACTGAAAAAGGCCCCGTATCTGGCACTATAATGTTCTTTGTTGAAGCTGCAGTCAACGGAGTGCAACTGAATCCTGCAAAATGGGTCTTCATTTGCATATTTATAACAGATATTACATAAAAGGCTTTGTGATCTATAGTTCAAAATCTGTGAAAACCAGAGGCCTCTCAAGCATAATCTGTCAGTAAAAAACAGCTAAACGCCAAGGATCATTGTGGCCTTGTCGACTGTGTTTGAGGAGAGAAAATACAGAGCTGCTTACAAAGCTGATCCCATCAAAAAAAAAAAAAATCTTCACATTCTTTATATTGGCTCTGTACATGATGCTGATTGTGTTTTCCTGGATGACAAACTTCCTGTTACAGAAATAATATCATTCTATGTGCTATCACCACCAAGCTCTAATTTAATTGCACTGATGCAAATGCTGCAAATTCAGCAACATCTCAGAGGCTGCTCGTGCTTATGCACAGATGCATCCACACAAATTTCCTTTCATTGACTTTCATCCAAATCAGTATTTGCAAACTACGATACACCAGCTGTGTATTTTAGTTCATCCTAATGTCAAGGAAATCACACTAGGAAAGGACTTCATACTCACTACCTCTGCTCTTAAAAGACAGACACAAATAATTTTAATAGAAATTGAAATTAATTTAATAGAAACTTAATAGAAGCTGTAATGTTGACAATAATTTTTATAAAACCCAGGAGAAAGCATATGCTTACATTTTAAAATATACTTAAGTGCACTGTTTGACTGTCTTCTTGAAGGATAATGCTGTAAAAGTTCCTAAAACAGTTAAAGATGCATTTAATGCAGATGTATTTAAATACTTTCCACCAAGAGCAAGCTGATATATTCTGTATATCTACTTTATTAGAGTATGATACATCTGCTGACTGTAACTGCCAGGTAATGGACAATTAAACAAAAGAATACCCTTTTTCGTGTCTTCTCCTTTAAAAAGGGCCGTATAACTGTGTAGAGAGCATGGATATACCACGGCTGATTGACGAAATGTATTCCTCCAAACCGAGCCGGGAAGCTGTCCTGAATGTCACAAAACAAATACATACAATGTGAATTGACTCTTAGTAGAAGTTGCACATGCATCAAATCTTTTTTTTTTTTTTCTGAATGCTTTCATTTCAATAATAAACCTTAAACAAGAAGAAACATTCTTCAAAATTGTATCCTCTCAGTTGTGTCCATTCAACTTCAACACCAAGCAGCAACATGCCCTGGAGAGAGCAGGGAGGAAGCGTACTGAGACAGCTGTGGCATTCAAATAAAGGCACGTCATTTCTAAACTCCAGAAATGCTTTAAACATTAATGGTTTGACCATAATCCATCTATGCAATATATTTTTCTCTTTTCCACTTCTACGGATTTCATTCATTTTTAATAGTAACCATCTCAACTCTTCCAGCGTCATTGAAGAGCACTAGAAATGTCCTTCGTTTCCACCTTAAAAAGAAAGTGTAAATCTAAACTACTATTTAAAATGTCTCCAATATTATCCATATTTCATAAAACTGAAAATGCATTAAACATGCTGCATAAACTGTTATGCAATATCCATGACAGTAATTCTCGTCACATAGTCAGGGGCCTTTTGGGAGCTTAAATGTAAGGATAGCACATCTGTATTGAAGCAATGACTTTTCTTGCTGAAAAACACAAGGGGCAGACAACTCACCAGGAAAGATTCTGATTTGCATTTTCAATTTCTAAGTCAAGAATATGCCAGAGGGTTTGGCAGTCTGAAGAGGGCAGCCACTCTGCCCTGGAATACCTTTGCCAAATTCACTGTGTGTCCTCATTTTGTCTTTGCCTGGTTGATCATACGCTCAACCAATGCAAAAAGCTGCTGCTGTCTCCCAAGTTGCCTGGAGTTACAGCACTGAGCAAGGAAGCAGGAGGAGTAAACAGGTACGTAAATTGATGCATGTCCTCTTTTGTTTTCAGGGGTTATGTCAGAACCTTCTCGGTGTTCAGGCATACAGGCTTATTAAGTGAACGGCTTTCATCTGAACCCTTATTCAACAGGTGGCCCCCTCTAGGCAACCATGGTAGTCACCTAGATCAAAACCAGATTCCTCACAACAGCAGCAATTCCAATCTCTGGCTTTACAATACAGGTACAAACAAGGACATGTTCCCCAGCTACACCTCCTTCTCCTCCTGTGTGGATGCACTAAAGGCAGCTTCAGGTCTGTGTCAGTGGGATCAGAGGCTCGAAAGGAGGCAATCAAACGGTGAGATGGGGCACTTCGTGCAGAGAGATCTATTTTGTCTCCTCTGGAGACAAGATAGCAGGCCACGTAGAAGCATTCAACAGCCTAGATATAATCCACATTTGAAGCATACTGATTTAAGGCCATACAGCACACAGCAAAAAAACGGCCAAGAAAAAGTCATAAGCTATACCAACCCATCAAGAACTTAAGGAAGGCAGGAACTGTAGGAAGGAAATCATCAATGAAATGTTCCCAGATAGGAATATGCTTTGAAAAAGTGCATATGCCAAAAAACCTCCTTAGTTCTGTGTACAGAGTTGTGGGAATAACGAAGCCTCTGAAGGGGTCACTCGCTCCTCTCAAAAGTACCATTCAAATACTGGCAGGAACGCCTAACCCCAGGGTTTTGTACATGAGGGCGCCACCTGCCTCCAAATTGCAACAACTTGGTGGATTACCAGATGAAATATTTTCCATCAAGGAGGCAACGCCTTAACAATGATCTACAGGGAGGATGACAGCTACATCACACACCACTAACATCTGGCTGGCCACAGCACAACAGTCAGTGCAATTAACAGTCTGTTTTACAGATTTTCTCCAGAAACATTTGATTAACAGTGGCCTTGAAATAAAAAAATCCAGTTGAAAGACTGTGTTACAGAAGCCTCATCTTGCTAAATGCCTAGTTCCTGTCAGTGCCGACTAAACGTCAAACAGGATGGTTGATAATTTGACATGTAATTCACCCAGTTCAATATCGTAAATCCCCAAACACCATTTTGAGAACACAACCTCTGATGTACAGAAGGTAGTAAATTATGTCCCTATCACAGCAACCCCACGAATCCATTAGGAAGGATAAATCACTGGATGACACCTTAACCTTTAGTTGCAGGAGATACCAACCATTCATCTGCAGGAGGTTGTCTTGATTTGGTTTGTGATGGCTGCTGCTCCAGCAAAGAAGTCCGGTGCAGCATGCTATGTAGCACGCACAAAAGAGCACACACTAGAGCTGCAAAAGACATCTTTTGCTAGTTTCATCTAGATGTCTTTGAAGATATCTTAAGAGTTAACTCTGGAATGGTAACTGTGTTAAGCCTCATCGGGGTCAAACGCTTTTCATAATGTGAGCATTATGGAAGACAGCAAAGCAAACTGTCCGTTCCTGGCTGCGTGCCTTCCTGCGTGATTTTATAAGCTTTTAAATTAACGTAAGTGCCCCAAAACTTACACAAACCAAGTTATGAAATGTTTGCTCTATATTGCTCAAAAAATGTCTCCCACAGAAATTGAGGACAATTTGTGAATGAGAAGATCTCAACAGGCAAACAGCCACGCACACACACAGATTCAGAGCCGAGAGCCAAAGCTATTTGTATTCTACCGCGGGCTCAGAAGGGATGATTTGTCAATACTCAGTGTCTTTATAAAGATATTAAATTTCTAGCAGATATAAGGAGTAGCTTTAGAAAGTACCACTTTGACACCTCCACTATCTTTTCCTGCATCTTGGTAACAATGTACATGGAAGATCATGAATATATGTGGAATGATCCTCAAATAGAAGATGCCACTTGATATTAAAAGCCAGTTTGTCTCCGTGTTTTTCAGCAATTCTAAAGGCATTTTCCAGAACTGACTAAAGAAGTCAGGTATTTATCAATTTCTGTGAGTGAACTGAGGTGCCCAAATCCAGAACCACTTCCTAAGGTGCAATTAGGAACCCCCAATATTTGGGCCTGGAGAGAGAAAGGGTGATTTGGTCACAATGATCCTCCACTCTACACAGTGCTGGGACTAGAATTCAAAAGCTGCTGAACGCAGATCTAAAACCCAATCTCAACAGCACCTGGTGAGAAAATAAAAAAGTGGAATAAGCAACTACAGCTGCTGGAGAAACAGGTGTCAGAAGGTTGTCTGGCTCTTCTCAGACAGATCTGACTTCCACATGGGGATTTGCCAGACAGATGGCCAGCCTACACCAACAGCAGGTAGGAATTTCTTCCAAATCATTGATTCTTGTGGGTTTTTTGCATAGATTAAGTCACAAACGTGGTGGCAGCCACAACTGCCTCTGCAGACATATTGCACTTCAACAGAAAAGTCTGTAATCCATGAATCACACGAATGCTAAGTAAAAGGAATCACATGAATGCTAAGTAAAAGGAATCCCATGCCAGAAAACAGTAAGAAATGGAGATCAGCCATGAAGCGAGCTGTACATTTGACTGGAAAAGCAATAAACCTGATGGGGCATTACCAAGCCACTAAAAAGAACTAATTATATGTACACAGTGTGTGGATTTTTTTAGTGTTCACAATGACCTCTGTTTATGCAGCAGACCACAACCTAAGCGTGCCTCTGTTGAACACAATTTGGGATGTGGCCATGCCACAGACACAGGCAAGCAGGTAGTTACTATTAGGGACCACAGTCCTCGCCATACAAGGCTTACAAGTGACAAATAATAGCGGGCTGCCAAGGAAGAGGCAGACCCCTACACTTCTGTTTGCAGGACCAGGAGACTGCCCGTGCACGGCAGTAACTGACCTCTCCTCGATCATCTAGAAGCCACCATTGGAGAACGATCCCAAGCAAACCGCCTCACCGAGTTTCCATCTCTGATGTCATGGTTCCGCTCCCTCACGGCACAGCAGTTTTATCTCTCTGCCACACATCACTCATCCAACCTGTCTTCTCCACAAGCTTCCTCTCTCAGGACCCAGCCGCTGTTGCCTGCTGCCGCCCTTGGCACATGCTAAGAAGCCAGATTTCTGCTTGCTGAGCACCACATCCCACCCTGTGCTGGACTCAGCCATCACCTGAGCCAGCTCTCAGGCTTTCATAGAGGGTCCTGCTCTCCGCTGCGGCCCGCAGAAAATATTACAACAAAACCAGTATATGACAGTTTCAATAGTACCTAAGAGAGGAAAGTGACAAATTCCTAATGAAAATCAGCGTGAGTCTTAGTGGTGTCAGAACTGTTATCACAGAGATAATAAAAATGGCCCACCTTTTTCATCATTACCAAATGCAAAAAATTAAAGAACTTCTTAAAACCCACAGCATTCTCCACACCTTGGGTATTGTGTCTACCTATAAACCTGCCTTTAAAGCATTAGCCTCCCCCCCTAGCTGAAATCAGTACTGGAGTCAAATTTGTTTGTACAGCTCTTAGAAGTGTAGTCTTAGAAGCTGGTGAGACCGCTGTGTGCCCGAAGGTGCACTGGCAGCCCAGCCACACCAGGGTCTCACAAGCGTGCTGCGCATCACCTGCAAACAGCCCTTCTGGAAACACCTTGCCACATACTAACACCACAAGAGTGCTTGGGAACATGTGCTCTGGGGTCTGTTTGAGGGTTTGCTGTCCTTATGGGTAGTGAAAGTGTTTTGGCGGACGGTCCAGAGGCACTCTTCAAAGGACTGTCTAGACAAATATAATGAACGCCGTTTACTAAAGGCTGTGTTTGAGTGCTGTGATGAGTTCAGGCCATAGCATCTGCAGGCGACAAGAGGCTGCAGAGTCAAAACTGGGAAAACTGCATCTTCCTAACAAAAATCACAAACTGAAAGATAGCATATTAAATTAATATCTTAAATGTCACTTGAGAGTTATTCCTGAAGATAACAAATTCAGGTCTCCTCCAGCTATTTCAAAAAGTCAAGCACTTCAGGGAGACAAAAAAAAGTCATTACGATGAACCAAAAAAAGTACCTTCATAATGGAAGGCTCCACTAGAAAGACACTGAAACATTCTGTCTGATGCAAGATGCACCACGACTAAACTTAATTTTTAGCACGTTAAAGAGGAAATCATGGAAAATCACAGAAAGAAAAGGCTCTGATCAGAAAGAATATTTCACTTCCTTAATACTCCAAGAGTTGAATTACCAGAGGAACCAAGAGCCACAGCCATCCACATCAGGAAAGGAAACCCAAGTCTTACTCCCAAACTGTAAGTTTCACTGAAGGTATGAAAGAGTAAGGCGTTCCTAATACCAAACTTCCTGCGGGCATCCATCCATGACAAGGGTAATTGCAATGCCTCAAAACAAAATAACCCGTGTGTCCAGACTGATCACCTGTGCTCAAGGCATGACCTCAGACTGGGACCCTATCCAGTGGTATGGTAGGATGATGAAGAGACTGAAAAGTGAAAACGTGCAGTCTAAAAGAGTTTTGATTGTTTTGTTTATGAAAACAAATACTGGAAGGCAGATGCTATCTATAAACACACTAGGGAGAATAAAGAACACTGACACCCAAACAAATGAGAACAAGTTCATCATGAACACAGCTAGACTGGAAAGCGGTGGACAGCTTTGAATCATCAAATATCCAACAAGTCTGGGGGGGAATAAGCAACCTACCTCATTTTGAGACAAAGATTACTAAATTATGAGGAAGCTAAGCTTCAGGTTGTCTGTAACAACAGGAGACTTCACCTCTGTCCCTCTGTGTTAAAGCCCTTTAAGGTTCAGATCCAAAAAGAATTTCAGGTTTCAATGGTGACTATGACGTTTTTCTCTCCTAGCTTGAGCTTTTCATTTTTATTAAACAATGTTGAACCATTTCTAAGACAAACAAAAAGTGCCCAAATAAATTTTTGTTACTGTGTTCAACCAAAAGAGCCCTACCTAAAGGCAAATTAACATCATTCAGTGACATTCCTACCAAATAAGATTTAATTATCTAGAACTGGATGTTGTCATTTTACTAAGAAGCTTCCAGTGAAGCAATTTGACTTTTGGCAGTCCTCCTTTTCATTTCTATTAGTCATTTTATCTTACAGCTCATATAGAAATATGTTAAATTGAATGAGTTGAGAAGAGAGAGAGATGGTATCCATCCAGTGAGAATATTGCTCTTTTTATTGAAGTATCTGTTTTAATTTCAAATAATCTTCCATCTTTCACTTCAATATGCTACTCATAAAAATTATATATTGGTTAAATTAATTAGGTGGATAGGGATTTAAAAGCCATCTGACAACACGTGTCTGCATGTTTATATATAAATATAATAAAATTAAAAATCTACATAGATTTTGTGCTTCCACTATTTGGATAAAGGGCTCAGATCACTCTAATTTTTTTAATTAGAAGGGCTTGATAAAGACAATATTTTGTATAAACCCTCTAATTTTCATTTGGAATTACTTTATTTTTGCAAATTAACTTCAAGAGGTTTTGGCCTGATTTTTTTAAAAGTTTTAATTAGAAATTGTGTGAAATTCTTTTAGCAATTTTTGCTTGTTTTGACAGGGGCTTGGGGGTTTGGGTATTTTATTTCCCTTGTCTCATTTGTTTAGTTTGAACCTGGAAAAATGAAGGCCTTAATTTTAAAGAGGAAATAAAAAATGCTGTTTTGCGAGGGCAATTCTGTCTTCAACTACAAACGCTGTATCTTTTTTAATTCTAAGTAACACTTCATTTGGAACATGAGATATTAAAAAGGCAGGGGGGAATCAAAACGCAAACCTTTTCACAGCATGATGCTGTTTCCAAATTGGCAAAACCAGGAAAAAGTTAAGAAAGATGGTAGAAGCAGGTTCTTCTATACTGTTTTCTTTTCCTGTGATGAAAATCATTCTTTACAATAGGCAATTATCAGATAGTGATTTCTTCTGTGGAAATTCCCATAGGGGGAGAAAAATCCATTTTCCAGGCAGCTTGTGAATGTCTTATTAGATTAAGATTACAGATAAATGGAAAAAACACTATACTGCAAACCACTGTGCATAAATATAGTAACAATACCTTCATAATGCTGGTGGAATAAAAATAATGGGCAAAATTACTGTTCGTAAAAATGGCATACTCTCATTCCTGAAGGCAAAAATCTTTGGCCAGGGACTGTGGAGGAGGAAATGAAATGCCACACCAGCATCTCAGCTTGTACCGTCCTCATCCTGAAGTCACCCTCTGTTTGTCAGCGAGGCTACCCTGATGCCCTAACTGCCCTTGGCCTCTGCAGAGACCCCTGACCACAAGACTACTGTCATGATGCTTTTCATCATGTAGAAAGCCTCCACGGCCCTGAGGCCATTTCAGAGAGGAGCATCAGTAGTTATCAGATAGCCCCTGCCTTGTGCCCAACTGCGTCCAAACGTGAGTAGGCTAAACAGTACCTTACCTAGAATTGCCTTAGGGGAGCTACACTTATTTGGTCTGTTTTATTCAATCACAACGTGATCTCTTATACTCTCTCGCATTTGCTTCCTAGCAAAAGGAAGGAAGGGAAATCTTAGGATAATGTTAGGACAATGACTGAAAGAAACAATGACAAGGAAGAAACCACAGAAATAAGATAAAATTGAGGAGCAGAGGAAATGAGAAGAGAATAAATTAATTCAGGGAGGGATATAGAGAAATTACTATGATGCACAAGAGAAAAACAGATTCATCACGTTCCTCTTCTAGGCCCTCTTCAAAACTTGCACAGAAAGGCAGGGAAAGAGAAATGTAAAGTATTCCTACATGGAGGACCCAAGTTTTATAGTCACGTGTCAAAGACAGATTTTGCAGACTTAAACTTAAATAGGGTAAGTAAATACCAAATCTTATGCCTTCCATATAATTTCTGCATATCATCCCAACTGAAACTTTCCCAGAAGAACCAAGGCCAGTTTATGGACTTTTAATTCTGGATTGCCTTCAGCCAAGATTTGCAAGAAACTACATCTGAACTGACTATCCTCAGCAGTATATCAGTATAGCTGTCCAGGCAATGGGGCACACGGGTCTGCAGGTGGATAGGGTGAACAGAGATACTGCACAGAGGCAAAAATCCAAGTTTCCCTGTTGTGGAAGCTTTCAAACAGCATTGCGTAGCTTCGCAGTGCCAACAAGTTACGGAGTTAAAAGATACCGATTCTCCAACCAGAATATTCACTTTTTTCCCTGGAAACGGAGAACCTCTGAGCTGTTGTCTACAATTTTATTATCCCAAGCTCCCCCAAAAATGCGACTCTCAGTTTCACACAGGATGCATTAAAATTGGGTTACCACTTTATCAGTTTCAATTTACAATTATACAATAGACTGAAAACCGTAGTGATTCAAGAGTTATTTCATGAGCCATATGTTTCCTCATACTATGAGGAATCAATCTCCATCACTGCAGTAGGCACTAAGAGCAGTAATCGCTTTAGCCATCCAATTTTAATCTGTCACTCCATGCAAATGAGAGTCCTGAGAATTTAACTGAACTGTAAAATTAGAGGGATAGTGATTTAAGAAAAATCAGCTGAGGACAGCCACTGAGATCTAGAATGCAGCATAATTAAGCTTTAAATTACTGGGGAAATTGAATAACTGACTGGAGATCCAATAATAAGTATTATATTTTATTAAAAGAGAGGTATCATGAACTATGCAGCATACAAATTTTCAAGAGGTCAGTTCCCAGCAGCACAAAATTATTTCCAGTTCCAAAAAGTGTTCAAATAGCTTTGTCATAATACAGAATGGAGATTTATTTCAGCCTTTCAGCTTCAAGAAGGCCTCAGTCTGAACTGCTCAGCTACATTTTATTTTTACAAAGGTGTGTGAAAAGATACCGTTTCCTACAAGGTAACTCCACCTCAGCCTCCCTCTTCTGCTGCACTGCTGAACGACTGCTGGTGGTATACACACGAAAAATGCTCTTGGGAGCCCAGGGAATTTCAATATTGTTTGAGGGAGAACTGTCATTCCAGTTATTACTCTGGAGGATCGTAAATCACTGTTGCTGAATTCTAACTTCAGACATCAATCCCCTGTCTTTTTAAAGCCATACAAGCAAGGCTGCCTCCGTGTTAGCTGATATGAAGAAAACACTCCCAGTAAAAAAACAGAGATTCACAATATCTGGGCAAATAAATAATTATTTGTTTTTATCATACATGTCTAGGACAAAGCTAATATGTTTATTTTGCTATCAGTATGTGCCAGTAACGAATAAATGTGATGCTAGAATCTATCCTAAAAGCACACTTTCGGAACTCTTGAAAATTCATATCCAAGCAGTTGGAAGATCAAAATCAGAAATGCAGATCTCTTCTTGCTAAGACAAAAGTGGAACCTATGTGAATGTTTTCTCAGCAGTAGCCTCATTCCATGTTACATGGATATCCACAGAGAAAAAGAACTGAACTCTCAAACCACCCGGAGTGCCGGGTCCGGTGCTGGGCTCCCCAGTAGAAAGCAGACAGGGACATACTGGAGTGAGTCCAGCAAAGGGCCGTGAAGATGCCTAAGGGAATGGAGCATGTCTTATATGAGGAGAGGCTGAGAGTGCTGGGACTGCCCAGCATGGAGGAGAGAAAACTCAGGGGGTTCTTATCAATGTATATAAATACCTGAAGGAAAGGTATAAGTAGCTGGAGCCAGGCTTTTTTCAGCGGTGCTCAGTGACAGGACCCAAGGCAATGGGCGCAAATCAAAACACAGGAGGGTCCTTCTGAACATAAGGAAACCACGTAAGAGTGCACAGTTATGAACAAGTCAGACATTGATGAAAAATATAAAATCACTGAGGCTACATGAGGTCTTTTTAGCTGCTATTTTCCAAAAAACAATTCACTTCCCAAAGCTGTGCTATTTTTGAAGTTCATCACCAGCCAAAGCAACCAATGTGATGACAGACTTCTCAAACTAAATAAAAAACTGATTTGCAGGTAGATGCTAATAGTTACCCTATGCAATGCACTCAATGACTGACGAAAATGTGCATGGCTTACTCCACCCAAACGAAAGCTTACCTTCCTTGAAAACTCGGAAGCTTTGTGCATCACACTCTCTGAACCAGGATTTAGAAAATATAGCCGCTGCCAATCTGCCTGCACAACACTGAAGAGGCTCCGTTTCCAAAGGCTGGGAACGAGCCCCCGGTTCTGGCTCGACACCCACCTGCGAGCCCAGCTTGTCACACATGTCACAGAGGGCAACGCAGGCAGCTGACAGAGCAGGGAGAGCCTGCAACACTCTGATTAGCTCCGCTCATTAACAAAACCTCTAGGAAAGAAGTTCAATTTCCATTTTGAGGCTGACTGTTTGGTGCCACGCTCTTAGCTCTACCAACCTAATAAAGGGTAGCTGCATCTGAAAGTGTATCTTTTTCCAAATATAGCATTGTTTAGCAAAAGATACTGCTGTTGCATAAGTAGCATCTTTAAATATTTGTAACTATAGTTTGTAAAATGTTCATTGCTCTACTGTTCAAACGTCATTCAAATTGTATCACCTACTAAACCAGCGTAACCTATTTTTCACAGACAGCTTAAGAATGTGCACAAAAAGATCCTACTTCCCTCTCCTTCCTTTCTACTTTTCTGACTTGGCCACCTTCTGATATGCAGCCCTCTTCTACAGCATGGCTTAAATTTTCCGCTTTCTTCTATTACTGTCACTCCAATGTTAGTGGTTGATGCTAACAGGAGAATTAAACCTGCAGTACGGGGACGATGACATATGGTATGCCTGAATGGACTTAATGGAAGGCAGAGACACCCTGTTGGCTGTCGCTTGCTTCCCATCCATTAGCACCATGCCCTGCACCATGCCATGCCATCCGGCACATACATGCTATTAGTCACGCAACCGTGCAACCATCGTCCACTTGTCATTCATGCTACAGCTGCAAATGCCCCCTGCTGTGACCGCCCCGCGTACCTCAAAAGGAGCCTGAAAATACAGAGCTCCTCACTTCAGTGAGAATATCATTAACCGTTAAACCTTAAACAAGCTTCTACCCCCACTTAACTGAACAGTCAACAGTCATTCCTCAGCAACTAAGAAAAGTGACATGTGACAAGCCGAAGCAAAATCAGAGCCGATGTTAATGTAAGTAGACACGGCCTTTTCCAACCTGTCCATTCGAAAAGGGATGCAGTTGTTGAGGGTATCTGGAGAGCATGTCAAACAGCTCTCACACCTCTACAAAAAATTGTTTAAGCAAGCAAAACCTTCTGTTAGGTATTAACAGGTGTGGGTTCACAGCAAGAGACAAATGCAGACCCAAAGTGTACAACATTTGCTAGACATCAGGTATTTTCAACTGCCAATGAACAGAGTTGCATCGAAATCTAAAAAGAATGTGTCAAATAGAATGTGTGTGTGTCTGTGTCTTTGTATAAAAATCATTACGCCTCAAACATCAAATTGATCTCTTAAACAATTTATTACCATGGATAATTTGTCAGTTTCCAGTAGCCTATTCACTTTAATTTAAAATAGATTTAATAGCTCAGACTATCAGCGTAGGACAAAAAAAGGAAGGCATTTCCTATCTAGGAACCAGAATCAGTTCTTTGTGTCCTACTGGTAGATCAATTATGTATTAGAGCTGCTGCTGCTTGACTTTTAATCCACATTAGTTCACAGACCTTGAGCAAATTTGATGCTACCATATTAAAAAGGGAAAGCACTGGAATAAGCTATACAGGAAAAAAAAGGAAAACAGATCAAGCAAGGGGCCAATTACTCAGCCAAATGCTGGCAATGGAGAGACAGGCTGCCTACTGCCAGCACACAGGGAAATAAGGAATGCACAGATAATCCATTTAAATTCTCTTAAATGTAATAAATCCCACTTGGAATAACCGTAAGATCATTATTAACATGTTGCATTGTCACCCTTATTTTTGGCAATTCAGGCAAAGAAATCTGCTGATGTGTATATATATATGTACATTGTAGTACTATAGATCTATAATACCTGTTCTCTTCCTGAATGAACAACATTTCAAGCCACATTCTAGATCTCAGAATCCAGCTGTATGCTTAGCCATTTAAAGATCCTGGCTGTGTACTTACTGAAATAGACAATGTAAAGCTTTGCTCATTTTGGAGCCCGGCTGATAAATCTTCACACATAGCTGAAGCATTAAAAAGTCTTCCATTTTCTGAACCCAAATTCCTGCATCATCACATCCACTACAGCCTTTCAGCACTAAAATTAAAAGCAGCATGAATATTTAAGTGGTTTGTGATAAGAATGCAGTAGCTATATCCGCCAGTATACAAAAGGCAAAGGCAACCTTAGAATTTGAGTTCACTGAAATACAGGATGGAGGGGAGGAAGGAAGATGTAAAAAAAAAAGGGGGGGGGGGGGGAATTATCTCAAAGTGCTTGTTAGCTATAACCACTGCCCTAGGAGCTGTAGTTTGAGTGCTCTAAGCTTCCATTTCTTTACAAAGACAACGTTATTTGGCTGAAATATTTTTCCTACGGTGCACAGCAGTGTCTCCTGGAGACAGGAACAGATACAGCCTAGAGGTAAATGGGGACGTGAGGTGTCTGAATGCTCCTCTCAATACTGGCAGCCTTCCCAAACCGAAACGCTTCAGTTTTGACCCACTTGATATTTGTCTACAGAAAGAAAAAAATCTCTAGAAGGGAAACACATTACATAAACATTTTTGTTTAGTCTTGATGGAAAATTTGCGACTCTTCTTTAGAAAGGCTGTAGTGTCAAACGTCATAATGTTTCCGCTTAGATTTTTAAAAGAGCGACGGTGCCCTTGTTTTCCTGCATACGAATGCAGCACTTTGGAGCTATACTAACAAATTCCACTCCCTTACTTGCCGTGATCATACAAAATGCAAGCTTATGCCGGAACCAGCAACTGAATTTCATGCAGATCTGATGTGGAGAGTTACGTGATGAAATAAATTACAGACAAGCACCATCCATGAGTCCCAAGACACCCTCAGCATTCACACAGATTCCTTTGTTATTTTGAGCTGTTAACACTGCTGGAAACTTCATCACCCGCTTGTGTGACTGTGACAGACCTCACTGCGACGCGAGGCCATGCAGGTTAATCTCCAGGTGGCAGCCGCGGGGCTGCACAACGGTGGGTGGCACCTCACTAACTGGTTCCTCTGCTTTGGACTCAACTCTGCCCCAAAGCTCCAGCACAATTGAACAGGATTGGTGTGCTCACTGGAGCCGCCTGCTTTCAGCAGAAAAAAAGCAACTGAGGTCTCGACCAGTTCTGGGTGTAAAAAATCCCATGGTGCCACTGTAGAAGCAGAAGCATTAACCCCAGTGTCTTGGTCAAAGAACAACTCAAGTGATCCCATTCTGCCTATCTAAATTCCCTCCATACTTTCAGTTGACTCCAGCATTTTTACTGCAGCATTCAGCTGCTTCAAAGTGTCACCAAGCATTGAAAAACACCCGACATAACAATTTATTCAGTGCAAGATGTGATCGTGTCACCACTACAAACACTTAACACTGAAAAGATCCATAAAAGTTAATGGCAAGTGGGTCTGCTCAGCTCAGTTCTGTGACATTCCCGTCCTGCCTCACCAGCCTGCAAGGGTGAGTGCAAAGTTCTCCAAAGTGATGCTCTTCGTATACAGCTCATGCACTTGAGCTCACTGGGGACTTGCACTAGTTTGACTACTACTAGTTTTAAAACGTACCAGAGGAAATACTGAGATACACAAAATAATGTTTTGCAAAACCCAAGCAGCATCTATAATGGGCATCTAACAGTGCCCAGAAGCATACATGGAGGAGAAACTCAATTATCTGTACTGTGAAACTGTTTGAGTAAGTCAAAGCCACCCAGCATTCTCCCAAATAATTTGGAAGGTAGCACAAATCAGGCACATTCCCAAAATGCTCTTTGGATGCGGCTATCTCTTTAGGATAACAAAACTTTAATAGTCAGAATGTAGCCACTCCAGCAATAGGGAGCAGCCCTGGGCATGTCTAGTTTATTAGCACAGACATAGCTACACTCTCTTAGAGACTTTTCCCGTTGGCAGCTGCCCATTATAAAACAGCAAGAAACCCATGAAAATATGAAATAATTTAAAATTATTATGTCTCACACAAAGCAAACATATTTACTTTCAAATGTAAGCTATAGACCTTTTAAATTCTATTGATTACACAGATTAAACCTTTTAAATACCACTAATTAAACAGAGTAGCTACTCAAGCACTATGAGGTCTATTGTGTAAATATGTATTAAGGAGTCCTGGGAGCTGTTTCCATCCACTGTAGTGACCTCTACTGAACAGGGGTTTTTTAAGAAAATTAGCATCACACAAATGATTCTGTTCATTTTGTCTGTTGTTTAAACTTCTGTTGTCCACATTCTGTATAGTCTGAAATGCAGACTAGAAAGATATTAACAATTTTCCAAGCAAAATACTCTACAATTATTACTCTTATCCACCAGGCCTTCACATCCCAGTTCCTTTCCTACAGGACTGAGCAATATACCATATATTTAAGGTAAGTGTTCAGTAATTAAGTTCTGTCCACATTTCCATTAACTCAGTAGGTAACTCAAAGGTTTCAACCTTAAAAGACTTGGATCAGTAACGAAATTGGCACTTGGGGAAAGTGAGGGAGCAGAAAGCGACCAGCTCCGAACATTAGCCTCAAGCGAGGGACACCAGTGCCCACCGAGCAGCAGATCTGGTGAGAGCATGCAGGGGTTTTGGAGAACCTCAGCTGTAGCAACATAACTGCTTCTGAGGAGCTACACTCTGCATCAGACCAGAATCAAGCCCAGCCTGATTACACAATTAACAAATCCAAAGTAAATAATAATCCACATACAGGCTTGTAAACGTTGACGCAAATAGTCATTTCTGACTGTCTTAAAGAGGAACTCACCTGGGCTGTGAGATTCTCCTTTTTCAAAACAACATACCTGTCTGGAAACAGTTCTCCACTACTGAGTACCTACTGAATGCTTTTTCTGTGTAAGAGGCTTCATAAGCATAATAATAAAAATGAATTATCCCCTATCATCAGCAGGGTGAACAGCACAGCCCCCATGGGAATAAGAGCTAGGCTAACAGGGAAGCTGAGTTTACGGTAAATAAATAATGTGATCAAGACCTTTTCATGGTTTTGTATGTCACAGACGAAAAATCAATTTACAAGTATTTTATTTTTCGGAATAAAGCTCTCCCTCATTGTGTTTTTTGTCACAAAAGTAAATACAGTTGTAGATGCGTTCACAAAAAATTAAATTATCTTTTCTAAAGTGCTACTGTTAAACAAGTGGTGACAGATTAACATAACCCAGCATCAATGCAAAATGCTTGCAATGTGCATTCCACTACAGCATCAACTTTATAAAGTAAAAGCATTGTGGCATGATTAGCACATTGTATACAGTTGTGTATAGTCCACATAAAATATGATTCTTCCCTGATCCGTATCCATCATACTGGGGTGTGTTTTTCAGTACTACACAAAGCAGTAAAAATTACAGATGCTATTTACTATCAAAGCACGTGGACAAGTAAGTGCATCATCTACAGTTGCTGCAGATGAAAAGTATTCCCAGTGAAGATCCTGCTGCGTTGCCCAGGACATGGCTCCCAGCCAGGCAGAGAAGATATTTTTTCTTCAGATGCGGGAGCTGAAATAATGCCTGAAGCAAGAATCAAACCAGAAGTCAAAATTTTGAAATTCAGGCAAGTAACTCTCTGTCCAACCTGGCATGCCTAGCCTTGTTTAAATCCACATCAAATTGACACCAGCTCTGGTGATCTCCGTGGACAGGCGACCACCGCCAGCTCTCCGAAGCTGCAGGGCTTCAGGAGCGCAGGAGGTTCCACCGGAGCTCACGGGAGCCTGCAGATGGGCACAGGGGAAGAGAAAGCATAAAGACCGATGTCACACACAGAAAGACATCGGCATTACGGACAGGGAAGTTCGTACCTCCTGCACTGGAGCATTTCATCTAGCTCAAGAGGATGGGAAGTAGGGGCAGAGGTTTGGATCAGTTTTGGTGAAAGGCACCTGCACGGTCACTGCAGGTAACCTTTGAGCCTGTTCTGCAAGGATGGAGAGCAGCGTTCGTTACCTTAAACATGTTAACTAGAAATGGGATTGTTAAAACTAACAAAAGATGTTTAAAAGCTGGGTTTGACTCAGTGTTATGTAATACCAAGGGAAATGAGATCTATTTTGGGACTCTGAAAATGAGGGCAAAACAAATGGCACACACAAACATGAACCTCTATCCCCAAGTCCCACTCCACAGCCTGGACCTCACTTTCCCCTGACAGGCTCACCTGTTACCTGGGAAACGACCCGGAGATTTGACTTTTCAGCACCAACTAGCTCCTCTAATTGTATGCCTGATGACATTTTCTTGCAGTGACGGCTCCTATTTTCACCCCTTCTTCTCCTTTTCTTTAGCATATAAACACGTTACAGTACCTTTTGCTGTACAATAACTCACCTTTCATCCCGTCTCTGTTTTACTGTTCATGCTGAAGAAACGGGATGCCCTCAGTTGCTGCAGTACCCATTTTCTCTGCCTCCTCCCCAGTCTCCCTGTTCTATGCAGACTGTCCTCCCCACGTTTCAATGCTGTAGGTCATCTTTCACCATCCCAACGACTTCAGCCCTTATTACCGCCTCTCTTCCCTGGAGAACATCATCCTTGGAGAACTCCCTTTACCTACGTGCATTTCACTGTCATCCCTGTGCTGAAACGCACGTCCCTCCACTCATTCTGTCTTCCACAGCCAAGCCTCACTCGTCATCCTACTTGGCTGAAAGCTCACTAACAGCGCTGAGCTCAAATTCTCTGTTTTGATTTTCTGCACTCAGCTAGTAAACTCACATCCTTGGGATTATCTGTAAAGTCTTGTCCTCCTCTAACACTATGGTTTGCACTGCAAGACCAACACTTACCATGTCTTCCCCCAAACAATGCTGTGGGGAACCAGACCCCTTTATCTTTACTAGTCTACTACGACGCCTTTTGTTGCCTAAAAAATTATTCAATTTAAGGGTTGGGCTTTTTTGATCAATTTGGGTTTGACGAGTCCAGGGCTGTGAATTTCACTCCATGTTGAAAGGATCAAAGTCAGGAGAGAAAGGACACGAATGCATCTTCCACCAGTAAAAGCAGAGAAGGAAACCAGGCTGATGCTACTCAGGTGACCAGAATTGTGGTCTATGTGAATCCTGACTGAATCCTCTTTTTAGTTTTTATTGTGCATTCAAAAGAAAATCAAGCTTCTGAACAAGGAGGGGTGAGAAGCAAGCAACACCTAGCCCAATGTGATGCACTAATAGCAAAAACAATCATTTTGAAACCATCTGCTTTGCAGTAGAACATGTCTCCTGCAATACAATATGTGAATCAAAGCTGGTTATGCCCGGGGTTCACTGCAGAACATGGAAGAAAACAAGTTATCCTAAACCAACCTCCCCATCAGCCCGCGACTGCTGCAGGCTCAGGAATGCCAAATAAAAAGCTGAATGGCATGCCAGGGCTCCGCTCGCTCCATCCGGCCTTACCTCAGGAAGAGGGACAGATGGTGCCAGTGACTCAGAAGGACGCCAAAAGGCTCTCATCTCACAGCAATAACCTATGTCCCAGCCTTGTGACAGTCTGTCATCCATGCAAACGGTATTTTTCAAGGGCAAAAATGTGAACTTGGTGCTAGTAGGAAAACATGACAGAGTGTTCTCCGGGACAACTTCTCGTTTTGCGACCTGGGCAAAGATAATTCCATTCTGCACCGTTTTACCAGTGTGCTCCTACGTGTGAGAAGGCAGGGCCTTGGGAAATAATGCTTGGCAATATAAATTACAGCTTAGTGTACTACTTTTGACTAAGTTAAAATTGTCAAAAACCTTTCCAAGAAGGAAAAGCCTCAGGGACAGCATAAAAGCTTTGTGCACAAGACATCATGACTTTAAAAGAAATCAATCCCAACTTTAAAATCTGTAAAAAAAAAAACAACCCAAAACATCCAGATTATGCTTTTCTATTTTCTGCTTTTTTCAATTAATGTATTTGCAAAATAAAACAAAGCAGTTGTAGCTCTATTCCCTACTGCCACTTTAAAATCTTTTCCATTTCCAAAGTGTAAAATTATGGCTTTCTCATTTTCAGTGCAGCAAAACAAATATGAAATTGCAGTTGTACTTCTGACCTGTGCCAGTAACAGCTACAGTGATGGTATTCTTAGTGCCTTAATGCTGTAATGACTTAAGTGCGTTAAGGTGCATGGGGAAGAAGAATTTTCTCTTAGTAGACAAAATAGCACAGAATGAGACAGTTACATATTGACCCAAACTGCTATTTCAGGGGTTGTTCCAAACTGAAAGCTTTAGATGGCACCTTTATGTCCCTCAATAGCGACACAGATACTTCCACTCTTCCAACCTCATCTGAGTGCAACAAAACGCCCAGGGGCTGGTCAGGCACAACCCGGCTTCCATTTGCCCTCCCAACTCTGAGCTGTTTCTCAAAAGACCCTTCAAACCCACTCTCCTTCACACGGTCCCCGAAGCACTCTGCTCTCTGCCCCTTTCTTTTCTCTCCCCGTGCGTCAGCCTGGCCACCCGCCTCCACCAGCGCGAGTTCAAACATCATCTCTCTGCTGGTAGCTCACATTGCGGCTTCTCTTCTCCAGCCCCCTCCCATACAATAACTTAAAATCGCAGCCTGTTGCTCTGAAAAATGTCCACCTTTTAAGCCCAATGTAGCTAGAAGAAAAGCTGATAAACTTGGCACCCTCACCTCCGTTCTCAAAGACTGCGCATAACAGAGCTGAGCCATTCATCGCGTTCAGGCCCTAGCATCAGATTTGATTTTGACCTCTCTCAACCACCACACATCTCTCCTCTGTTTACATCTTGCAAATTCTGCTTTCATGGTGTTGCTTAGATGACATACATGGCTGAGAGAGTGTGCTTACCAGTGCAGCAATTTATCTTTTTTTCCAAAAACACAGAGGCTTGCCTTTTTTTTTTTTTCCAGAGAAGACATCAATGCTGCAAATGCATGTTTTTTTTCATCTGAGTCCTCATGTCTGCTTTCCTAGCCGGTGATTTAATGAAAGATTAAAGACTAGCTTTATGAAAGTTCACCACGGCAACTGCTGATGTCATTGGGAACCGGATTCCCAATTGGGGCTTAAAGAAAGATGAAGACCATATTGATAATTGACAAAATTTCCAACATTAGTCATCTAGCTAATTAAGCCACAACTCCATGCCACTATATATGCTCAAAACTGAATGAACAGAAAATGTAACACCATTAATATGCTTAGCTATTGGTGTTATATAAATTTAGCCCACAGAAATTAACTGTTCATGGAAGGTACAGATTATTTACTCCTTTCCCATTCAGCAGCAGAAAAACAGAATTATTCATGCAGCTACTTCATGATGCCATGCCTCTGATTATCCTACTGAAAAAAAATACGTGCATTCTTCCTCACAAAATTCAACTAAGTAAGTGCTGTATTCCACAAGCTGTAAAATGAGGGAAGGTTTTCATCCATTTAATTGCAAGCACTTTTAAGCATTGAAGAAAAGGAGACACACATTACTAGCTCGGACAGCTTTGCACGTAAGGCACAAGCAGTGATTCTCCCCCTTGCTGTGCTTGCCATCTTTTTTACAAGAGGTAAAAGTTTTGTGTACGTACAAACACAAGAACAAAAAGCACATTTGAAGTCACCAAAGTGTATGCGTGTTCCCCTTTTGGCTCTTTCTGAGACAAATTACTGCTAAAATGCCTTTATGGTAGTTTGTTGCTTGCTCCATCCTCCTCCAGCAACCCAAAAGCAGTGTACTGAATGGCAGCCAGCCCCATGGCACGCGCGTAATATCTGCCACAAAGGCAAAATTCTCAGGGATGGAGCACGGGGGGCTGTTTGGGACTTTAGCGGATATGATGAGGAAAAAAATGCAATTAGAGGAAGAAACAAAGATCCGTTACACAGCTTTAAGAAACACTAGCAATGAGTCCAAATAGTTATGCTTTGTTTATCTGCTATGACTGCAAGTATTTGGATGACAGGAATGAGAATGGAGGTAGACGGACCACCTACTCCCTGCGCTTAAGTGAAAGCCCTGAGACCTGGGACTGTGCCTGAGTCCTGGATGCACAGCCAAGAGGCCGCACGGTTCTGCTACACAGTGTGGCTGCCATCCTCGGGGAAGGACATCAGAGCACATTACGAAAAAGCATAAGGTTGTCAAGGGGAGCTCTTAAAAGAAGACATTTACAGTCGCCATATGAAAGTAAAACAATCCATCAAGAAGATTTAACGGGACAGAATACCAACAGGATGAAGAAGAAATTATATAGTAAGGCTCACCTTGCAAGTAAGATGCTGCTCAGTGTGATTTCATCTCTACAACTTCAAGTAAGAACACACATGGTCCAAGCTGTTCCCATGCATCGCCAAATGGATTCATTCTTAATTGGCTTTCCATGCAGCTCTCTTTAAAGGCTTGAGTGCTACTTTCATTTGATACTGCATTGATTTTCTCTGAAGTTTCCTCCTATCATGGCTACCCTGATCAATTAGTGTGCTATAAATAGAGCAGTCAGATTCCTTTCACTGGTCTCATTAAATTGCACCCCTGCTGATTTTCTGTGGAGAACAGAATTGGATCATACTGATAGCAATAGTATGAAGATGCCCTCAGGTTTTCCAGTGAAAATCAATTGCTCAATATTTCTAACAAAAAGCTTTGAAAAGCGGGACCCAATGGAGCTCAGGTAATGCCCAAAACATACGTCAAACCTTGCTTGCAATTCTGCATCTCTAAAACCCCCAAAGAAAAAGGGTGGGAAAACAAGTGGCTAGGGGGCTCAGCCAGTTCCTCACTAGTATATAATTCCTCATCAATCGTAACTATTTAACTGCATCCCCTCATATGTGTTGCTGGAGGTATGCAGCTAACTCGTTCTTCTGCAAAGTGGAGTAAGGCTTCAAGGAGGAACACAATTCTAAGGCAATCGGTCCGTCAAAGTCACCATGTAATGGTGGTACACTTACTGACTAAAACTAGAGGGGACAGACAATATTTGGTGGTATGATATAGGCTAATTATTGCAGGTGTATGTCAGCTATGACTTCAAAAATGCTAATCTTTATTTTGTAATGGTACGGCAGCATACCCTTTGAAAATCTGTTTTAGAAATGACATTTTACTCAATGACATTGGAAACAGCTATAAACTAGGAAATGGAATTGTCTGCTTTGAAACATTTCAAAATCTAATCTGAAGGGCAGCTTTAAGGTCTCCACTCTGCCCTACACCCTGCCCTATCCTTTCATAACAATCCTGTCTTCTAACATCCTTTCTGTCCTCTTTTCTCCTCTGCTAAGCACTACCTTTCAAAATCTTTTTCATCTTCCTCCCAAAACGAAGCTACATTTTCATCATAAACTCTCCTGCAGGTTGAAAATCCCAACTGCAAAGGCTGCGTTTTTAATTACTGCACTTGAATTACTGAATGTATCCACTGTTTCTGTATGCGCTCACTGGTGTCTGGAGTATCCTCTATGGGTTTTCTGTGTGAAGGTCTGAAGGATCCACTGCAGACCTCAGAGGACTGGCTGTACCTTGCAAAGAATTTGCGAGAAGAATGCTGGAGAACTACCAGTACTTGATGATTTATTCTGGATCCTTCATACTTAGCACGGTGGCTTTCAGCCAGAAGACACAGTGCTCTTAATGATACTTTCAGTCAAATGCCTTAGTGCAGGATGAAGACAGCTCCCAACAAACTCGGAAGATTTTGTGGTAATAAGGCACATTCAGTGCAATATCAGGTAAGAATTAATGATAACTGCAGTCTAAAGATACCTTTAGGGACACCCTCTCCTAGAATCACAGCAGAACCACTTTCTCCTTCCAGAAAATGTTTTCATCGGGGGAAGCGCAAAGGGTTGAAATACTGTTCTTCTCAGACAGAAAGCCCTCCCCAAAAGGATTCTAACAGATAGAAGAGATTCTTAAGAACCAACTTAAAAGAGCAAGAAATTAACAAATACATTTGCAAATAAAATCTTTACTCACTGAGTAAAGATTGCATTTTCCAATGTCACTGTGTGGTATTGGAGTTAGACCCATAAAATAAGGGAGCTGAATACACATTTTATAGACAGAACTCAAGGCTATACTGCGAGGGACAATATAAAATGTAACCCACGAGAACCAGCAAGCACCCCAGTGTAGCCAGAACTGTTCTGACATGAGACAGCGTCAGGCGCTGGAGTTATATTCAGTTTTTTGGATTGAAAGTAGACCCAGATTTCCACATCTGGGAATCCACAGATACGTGCAGCCACCTCAGGTTTCAGCCCATACCCATGTCTGGATATTCATTACGTATCAACAAAACATTAGCGCTCAATCCCTTTTATTACAGAAGACACTGGGAAAGATCACAAGCACTATTTTCCTATTCAACATAACAAAAAAAGTCAGTTTTTTTTTTTAAGAACTTATTCTGATCTTTGCAAAATATGCAGGGAATGACTGGAGAAATGCATTTTGCCTGGGGTTTTAGAGTGGGGTTTTTTGGAAAAAAAAAAAAAATTATCCAAGTAGGAGTATGATGTTTTAGAAAGAGTTCATACTTAATTTTTCCTTAAGAAATATAATTTCCTTTATGTGTTATAAATCTAAATGTTCAGCTCCTGAACTACTTTAAATCACCAGTAGCACTTATTTAAACATAGTTATGTCTATTAAAACATATGAGAATATAATTGTCTTAATTTTTTTATGATTATGAAACATGAGATGAGAGAAACCATCAACAGCCACATAATTTCACATTTTTATGGTGCCTTCCGCTAGAGAAGTTTCCTATGTTTGTGTTTCAACATCAGTGAAATATCACAGCAGTGTTTTTCCTGCATGGCAATCACTTGTAACCAAAATCAAATTTTTGCTTATAACCAAAGTCAAACTGGATTCATAAAAATAATCATCGTAGGAGATGAACACTTGCTAAGGAATATAAACAAAAATCACAAAAAATTACACTGTATTGTTTTGGGGAAGGGGCACTGATATCACAGGGACTATTGCAAAGGCAGTATGTCCTGAAGACAATAACATAAAGCCAACTATGCACACTAATAAGATCACAGAGGATTTATGAGCATCACAGAAAACAAAGGTTAGACTGATTTCAGAAAATAATTCCAAGGTAAACCTGAGAGATTAACTCCAGGTAAACCTGAGAGATGTGTATATAAAATGCATTGATAACACAGGCAATTAGGACAATATAAAAAAAAAAAGTAAATTTAAGATCCCCAAATAAAGAGGATCCCACTGATTTTCACATCTCACCATCTCCAGTGGCAAACAAGACAGGAAGGATGTCTCCAGGTCCTGATTCCAGATGATTGCTGTTGCAGATAGAAACTCCATCAAACAATGGGTTTTTTGGGTTACTGAAAGTCACACACCAATTCCTGCCTTGGACTCAACAGCACATGGTAAAATAGCAAAGAGTTTTATAGGAGGTGACATTTTGAAATAAAAAAATTAGAATTAATGCCGAGAGGAAATCTGAAGAGCAAGCAGTCATAGAAAGTTTCTGCCTTCGAGACTTTAAATTAAACTGTGAAGTACTAGAAAATATAATGCATGAGATAATCTTGCCTTAGCAGGAAGGTGAACTATGATCTTAAAACATGCCTTCCATCTCTGACGTTATGATTCAGAACAAATTAGTTTTATTTCTGAGTGACCTTACAAGGAGGAATATTATTTATTCCCTTCGTGGCCTTAAGATACTGAAGCAAAGGGAAATATTTAGACCTTGATTGAGAAAAATCACTTCCAAAAATAATTATATATTTTGAAGCTAAGGAATGGTCATAACCCTATAGTTGTTAAACTGTGGCCTACCAGAGACACCAGGAAGTCAATCACAGTGTCAAAAGTTAATTCCCTACTCTGAGTTTGTGCTACAAGCCCTTCTTTTCTCATGCTGGTGCCACTCATCTTAGCATAATATTAGTTTTTCAGCTTAATCGGGGACATTTAGTCACTATCTTTATTTAATACAGATAGATTCAGTTTCCCAATAAAAGAAATAAAAAAGAAAAGTGGTTAGCATTTAGCAAAAGCTCATGAAAGAGGCAGTCTGCACGTACAAGAAGAATCTCTTCTATTTTCTTTCTCTCAAGCCGCAATAATTTTAATTGGATGTTTTTCTCTGTTGACAGAACTGATGGAAAAATGTCAACTATGAGCATTTTTATTAGCTTCTACACTAACCATGGCTACGTATACCCTTATGGGTACTTAGATCTTATAGCAGCCTTCCGGTACTTCCAGTACTTAAAGGCGGCCTACAGGAATGATAGGGAGGGACTCTTTATCAGGGAGTGTAGCGATAGGATGAGGGGTAATGGTTTTAAACTGAAAGAGGAGAGATTTAGATTAGATATTAGGAAGAAATTCTTTACTGTGAGGGTGGTGAGGCACTGGAACAGGTTGCCCAGAGAAGCTGTGGATGCCCCATCCCTGGAAGTGTTCAAGGCCAGGCTGGATGGGGCTTTGAGCAGCCTGGTCTAGTGGGAGGTGTCCCTGCCCATGGCAGGGGGGTTCGAACAAGGTGATCTTTAAGGTCCCTTCCAACCCAAACCATTCCATGATTCTACAGTTTGTTGAATTAGAAAAAAACTTCAGATACAAAAAGTCGTCTTTTCCCAGATCATACTATGTCATTCCACTGCAGCCCCAGAAGCTCCCAACATCTCCTGCCCAGCCCCATGAGCACTGAGTCATATACACCAAGCAGACCAATTCCAGTCTGAGGAACTACAGGGACTGTTTCCTTAACAGCCTGGTGGCTAGAGCACTCACGTGATATGTGAACAGATTAGAAGTCACTCTCTAATACCGCTTTCCAGAGTAGTACGAAGAGCAATGGTTAAGAGGAGATTTGAAGTTGGGAGATTGGAAGCTGATTAGATGCCAGATGTGGAAAGCATTTGGACAGTGAGACCACAAAAGGCTGAGATCTCCTAAAGAGACTAAGATGAACTTAACATGCCATGAAATCACCCACAGTGACTGAGGTTTTGGAGCATGATATCAGTACACCGAGACGAAAAAACCCACATCAGTGAAGACTAGTACAAAGTAAGGCAATGTCAATGGGAGTGGGATGAGGAACTGGGGAAGTGGTAGGACTGGGGCAAAGGCTGCTCAGAGAGAAAAGGGCAGGAGGAACGGGCAGAAGAGTCTGTGCCAGTTAGATCAAAGCGCCTGAACGAAAGCCAAGATCCCCACAACTAATCACGCCTTGCTTACAGCAAATATCTGCAAAACACTGGCAAAGTGCCCACTCTCTTTCTCGTGCGGGTTCACATGGAGGATGACAACCTACTGCAGGCAGCTACTGCGCTAGCTCCAGTGGCAGTGTTAGGGTGGTGGATATTTAACTCCACCAAGCATCCCTGCAGTTTTCAGTAAGATGCCACTCAGTAGAGTTTCTGGGGGTGAAAGGGGAGTTCCGTTTATTGCTTCTTACCATTTGTTTCAAAGAGACAGCAGCCCGCATGGCGTTACGTGCATTCAAAGAGCATCTAACGAGGAGCTCTAAATTTAGGCCATGCTAGAATTCAGGCTTCTGGCTTGGGGGTTCAGGATCAAGACTTTAGAAGTCTTGAATCCTTCGAACTAAAAATAAGTGGCAGCTGGACTCCAAACATATAAAAGGTGACTGAAAATCACACCACGGCCTGGCACGGTGAGCAACCCAAATTAGCAGACACTTTTAACGGTAATCTTTCAGTGGAATACCTCTTGGCTGGACAAAAAAAAGAAGATATAATAGTACACCTTCATCTTAAAAGTGTGTTTGTGAGAATAAATAAATTACCATTTGAAAGGCATTCAACAATTTTTTATTGATGAGCATCATAAAAGAATCTAGCAAGGAAATTAATTATTCTGTCTTCAGATAACAGGTTAACAGCTGGGATGACACTGGGTAACGGCAATGTCTATACAGGCATGCCAGTAAGCAACTGAACTTGAGCTCCGGCCATCAAGTACCTTCTCACCTGGCAGGTTAAACCCATCCAGACAGCTGGTAAGAAGCTAGCACTAACAATCACTTCCAGTCCACCCTATTTCCATAGTAAGTTCCTGGCAAGCCTTTTTGATGGCCTTTTTGGAAGTAGAGAAGATCAAATATATGCCCACCCTTGTAAAATAACAAGCTCTTAGGAAAAATATCCCGTGCTGCTGCTGCTACAGAACATGAGTTGAATTGATAAGAAATTGTGCTGTTTACAAGCACATTCCTCCACTCTCTGGGCTGGTCCTGGGCTCAGGGGAATCTAGCATTTACAAACAGCTTAATTCTTTGATAAAAAACTGAATGAAAGCAGCTACATGATTTACTAGCCCCCCTGAAAGCAGATGATATTCCCATTAAAAGCTTGAGCCTGCTACTTTTTAATATCCTCCGAAACACTATGTGACGTGTCAGGACCCTATTCTCAAAAACCGATGGAAAACTCAAGCACCGAATGAGTGGGTTTTATGGTTTTAAGTTTGGATGCAAAGACATTTAAAGCTCTTTTCTTTTTTTTTTTTTGTGATTTGCTGCTCATTGATACATGCTAGTACTGAGTAACTGTTCCTTAAGCTCGTTATTAACAATCTTATGCACTGCATGGAGCATAATGATCGTGTAATTATATGAAGTCAAAATACTGTTTTCAGAGGCATCCTTAGTTCTGGAAGTTCCTGACTTACAAATTCTTGACGCTGGAACCTGCTGCTTGTATAGATGTAGTCCAGAACTAGGTGGCAAAATTTGAGCACTGAATGTGGCTATCTAAATAGAAAGGTGAACCAACTGTGATGTCCAGATAAGATTCCCTGTAAGATACTGATGAAGTTCATGCTTAAAGAAAATGGTAGGAAGAAGTCCTGTCCCTTTCATCACTAGACTGTACATGCTCTGGTCTCTGTTACTTCCACCTTACACTGCTGCAGCAAATCTAATTGGAGATATTGTCCTTACGATTCACAAGAACAGCTGTTTGAAAGATGCTTTGGATAGCAATAGTAACTGCAAGCATGCTGTCTTCATGTTCTTTCTGGTTCGCTTTCATGTTCACAGTAACGAGTTTGTTTTAGCTCATGAAGCTTTCCTTTGTTACGAAGAAAAGTAACAATCAGTTGAAAGACCTGCCTTGTCCCCCACAACACTATCACTCTCTCTTCCTGTAAACATCCTCAACCCGAAAGCAAGAGCCTTCTGTCTTCTGCAACAATGCTGACTGTCCGCATATGCTCAGCACCCAGTTTAAATGTGCATCATCTCTTTTTCCCCAGCTTTTTACCTGGAGGAAAACACATTAATATTCAGCCCACCAATATCTATGCAGTTTTACAAAGCATTTGGAAGTACAGCCTGCCTGAGTGACAACACGCAAAACAAATCTGTCATGTGTGCAACTACTATTATGAGCTAAATAGAAATCAAGTATTTAAGAAGGATTTAGTGTTCCAGGTTTTAAAATCCTAAACATCAGTTAATCACTTAAAGTGTCTTATGCATACCCACAACTTTCCATTTTGCAAGGCTCGCTTATAACTACCCCCAAAGCTGTCTGTTGGAGGTAATAATAAACCACAACTTTCAATATCATTTTCAAATTGAATTTTCGATCTTTGACACTGTTTTTACCTGCTTTGTGAGAACAATGCTCTCTTGATACTTAATAAAAAGCCCATATATGTAACTATAAAAGAGCTATCACAAAGAAAAGAATCATTCCCAGAACCTCCTCCCTCCTTCTGCTCTCGTGTTCCCAGCTCTGTGTCCGGGCAGAAGGGGCCACGGGAGTGTCAGGAGCAGTGAAAAAGAGGGAAGGGGGAGTGGAATATACACTTGACTTAATTACGTCCCACCAAAAGTCCATCTAACCCCATATCCTGTCCTTAACAAAGGTGAAAAAATGAGACCCTAGAGCAGACAAAATGCAGGCAGCACGTGTGATATTTCCACTCAGCATTCACCTCATCTCCAACTATGTTCAGCCTGAGGAATTCTGAACGTTGATGTGGTTTTTACATATTTAGAAATCATGAGTTAATTTCTCTTCCACAAACATACCCATCTTCCCTGACCGCAACTAACCTCATAAGGTCTCTTCCAACCTGATTTATCCTGTGATCCTATGGTTTTATAGATACCTGGAGTTTCCCTCCACAGCCTTTCTTCTTCCATCCAGAAGAATCACAGCCAACTTAGTTGTTCCTTATACAGAAACTAGCCCATACCTTTCAGGGTTTTTTGCCCTTCTCCAGCCCTACAGTAGTCTTTCTGAGACAGAATATCAGAAACATCCACAACATTCAAGATGGAAGTGATGGCACAGATTTTTGCAGTGGCTTCACCATGTTCCCTGCTCTCCATTCCTTTCCTTACAGTTTCTAACATTTGATCTGCTTTTTCAACCACCATTATGGTTGAGATGGTATTTCATAGAGCTATTTATCAGACCATAACACCAAGGTGTCATTCTTGTGCGGTAAGAGCTTGGAGTTCATCACTATCTGTGGAAAGTTAGGCCTGGTTTTCTTCTGAGCTCTCAAGAGTCCTCTTTAATATGGGAGAAGTTTCTGAAGCACACAGATTGTAACCCCTTGCTGGTGAAAGAGGCAAAATTTTGCAAAGTTTTTCAAAGTTTTTGAAAGGGATTTATTCAAGGCACTTGAGCGTTGCAGCACACAATGCTGTAACACTCCCTCCTTTCAGGAACCCAGCTGCTGAGTAATGTGAGCTCCTTCACAAGCCCAAAATCAGTGCTTGGCTACAGAAACCAATGAATGGAGAGAAGTGGGCACCTAAACACTAGGATTCACAGACATCCATGCATTGAATATACGGCGGAAAACCAAAACAAGGTGCTAAAGTCAGCTCATGGGTTTCAGTCTCACCTCTCAAAGAATGTTTTCCTTCTGCTCGGGTTTCACAGCTCTGAGCTCTTAGGTGCTCTTAGGTACTTCTAGGCACCTAATGCAGACAGACCATTTCTCAGAAAAAGAAGAATATTACATCTTACATTTGCTTATGTTCTTATTCTTCACTACAGAAGGTGTAGGGGCTCTAAACGCAAATCCTCCTTCTCACTGACGAGGAGCAACATAAATGCTGTAGCCACCAGCATCCACAGGGACGAGTGTTGCTCCTTTTTTCCAGAAGCACAAGGCCAGTGTATGAGCTAGGACTAGACTATCAAGAGTCCCAGCCAAGTGTCCCAACCTCCACAGGAGGTTTTTGCTTCTTGGCTATCAAAACCATTTGATCTAAAAATTAGCACTGACTTACACTGCACCAATTGGTTGGTACAGCACTGTTCGGATGGATATGCTAGAAATTCACATTAGTTTACAGGTAATCACTGTCCTTTAACGTTAAAAATTCCACCACCAAAAGGCTCTTTTCCTGAAAACTACTACCTAGGAGGTTTTTCTAATGTCTACGAGTTAGTTAGGGGTACAGTTCCTTTCATACTCCCATTTAAATAGGTATGCAGACAAAGTGTATAGCAGAATTTGTCTTCAGTAGGAAACTGTATATATTTACTTATCTTGCTTTCAAAAGCAATTTCCTAAAAAATAACCAGTTGCAAAGGGCCCAGAAATGCCATAGCTTGTAATCAACTCTCTTTGGTATGTACCATATTGAATATTCTGCTCATGGAATCTAAGCAAATACAATGCAAATTTAGTAGATTTCATTCAGGAGGCAAAGGGATTTGGTTAACATCAAATTCAGTGGTCACTAATCCCACTTTCCCTGGTCCCTTTCCACCCAAGTAACACAAATATTTAAATTCCCCAAATGGTAAAGTTCAGCATCTTGAGCCCTGTTAAATCTTATAAGCCAAAGTAAATTCCATTTCTCTGATTAAACAGAGAGTATTTACAAAGATCAAAAATAAACAGTGTGTGAGTTGTTCTTTTTCATACAACCTGACTAAGCACTTTTTACTTCGACATCATTCAGAATGATGTTTCCACTATGCATTTTTGTCCAAAATGAAAGAAAAGGCAGTCCCTGTTGAGGGTAGGGGAACGTAACATTTCAGGCATGAAATCTGTCAAGAAGATGCAAGCCCAAGTTCTCTCTGTACCACCTTTTCACCATGCTTTCCTCTTATTTCCTTCCTGATAGCAACTGGTTTTGAAGTGAGGTTCTCCCTTCAAGATGCTCAGTACAGTTGTCTTTAGTCCTTTCCATTGATTCTAATATGTCTTTACATAGAAACATGTCTAAGTAAAAGAAAAAGAAAAAAAAATTGAAATTAAATATAATTAAGCCCCCAAGTAGTATAACTACTGAGAAAATACCACTAGAGAGTCAGTCAGTTTTGCTAGTATAAGAACGTTAGTCCTCGTTCCCTCAGTGTTTCTCCAAAGAAAATTAGACGCTGTATTATGAGAGCCCAACTAAGTGATTTCTTCAAAAGACTTGTGGTAAAAGGCCTAATAAAAGTTGCTGCTTACAGATAACAATACCTGTCACAGATTAGGACAGATTCCTTGAGCATTAGGAGAGTTTTATCTCACATTTGCCATTTCAGCGCCTTCTCATTCCCTCTTCTGGAGCATTTCGTGCCCAGTTTTACATCTCTAGAGTCAACAGGACTGAAGACTGTGGGCAAAAAATGATGCCCTGGGTGCTGACCACCGTAAGAGTCAGGATATTCGAACATAAAAAGCTGGGGGCATGGTTAAAATAAGCCAATGGACTTCACCTCAACTTGGTTATGAACCAATCGGTGGCAGGAGAACACAGAGTCTCAGAGCCCACCTGAAGTTTGGTAGGTTATCCATCATATTTTCAGATGCAATTATCCAGTGCAGCTCTCCTCAAAATAACCATCTCTCATTAATGTCCAAGAAGAAACACCACCATTTAAAAATGATGACTACTAAAGTATTTATTCATGTTCTAAACAAGAAAACAACGTCTAACTGAAAAAAAGCATAAAAAAGAAAACAACTTTGGAAGGACTAAAAGAAAATGCAGCAGTATTAGAGCACAGATCTCACTGCTGACTTCTAATGTAGTTCTCAAGACCATGGAACCACACTGTTGCATAAGGAAACACAACAAAATGAAAACAGATCTTTGTCTCATGACTGTCACTACCCTTCTGGGCGCAACAGCAGGCTGAATACCAGTTAAGCCATTTCAAGATTTAGATCAAAACTCCATACTACTACTAAACAAGTTTCTTCAAAAATAGCAATATCAAAGTGAAGAAAGTTCAAAGACAAGGCTGTTATTTTGTTTTATGAGTAATAAAAACATATAAATGATAAAACCATCACGGAAAATTAATATATACCCTTGTAAAACCAAGGCACACTGCCACAGGAGTGAATTACTGGTATTTTTAACACAGCAACTCAAGCTTGCACAGAAAACAACTATTTTACAAATTCTAGTTTTTCATTTTAATAAGCAGTAAAGATCGTAGGAGACAGACAAGAGTTATGTAGTATCCTTTCCACCAATGTGCCTGTGCCGTGTAAAGAGCATTTACAATGAGCAGAAAGAAATGTAAATCACTGTACACTCAGTCCCAGAAGCTGCTGCTCAATTTAATCCTGACCCAGCAAAAGAGCCAAGCACATGCTGAACTTTGAGTACGTAAATAGTCCCAGCTAACCGTCTAATCACAGTGCCCGACACTTTTCAGGACAAATGATGTAGAGCCTGTCTCCAATGGCATCAACAAAAAAAAAAACAACCAGCGTGGCAGCAGCAACCCGTATTTCATCAGCCCTGTGCAAAATGACAAGATAAACTGATTACTTCTAACTTGCTGCCGCAGAAGCTACGGTCTGAATTTACAGGAAGCCAGCCAACTTCGCAATAAAGACAGAAAAGTTACCTCTTATTTATGGCAAAAAAGGAGCCTACACAGCAGGAGTTACTGCAGTTAGCCGACCGAGCTCACACGTTAGCCTGTGCCACTGTAGCTTGCCTCTTCACCCATACCTTAAGAAGCCTTGCTATTCAGAAGTTCTTGGATTTTTGTTTCCTTTGGGGTTTTTTTTTGAGCCACCTAGATTTGTAAGGAAGTGATAAACGAAGAATTAGCAAAAGAAAGAAAAGATGAATGTTACCTGAAGGCCCTCTATGGCTAATCTAAGCATGCTTGGTGTGAGCTTGGAGGCCTGCTTGAAGGTGAAGTTGCTCCAGTCTATAATCAAAACAAATCCATTCACTTGAAGCTCGGGGTCTTCTATCATGGCTTCTAACGAAAGAAGTATGGCGCGCAAAATATCCACCAGTGTGTACCTGTGAACGTTAAGGGGAGATCCAGTTAGGAAAGGAGCAACGACCACAGACGTGGAGAAGTTCTGAGCATTCTTCCTGTGTGCTGCTTATTAATAGGTTAAATCAAAGGAGTGCCAATGTATCCTCAGAAGTCTTGGGTATGTAAAGCTGGGAAAGTCTCAAACGCTCAATTGGTTGAACTCATCTGGAGCAGAATTCTGCACATCTAGACCATCAGTCAGCCAGAACAACCTACAAGAATATAACACACCAAAAGCAAATTCGAACTTTTCTGTAGTCTCCTAAGCTGCTTTATTATCTATGCATTTTATTAAATGTCTGTACAAATATACCTATGCAAGTTGTATTTTTCTAAAATCATAACGATACCAAAACCAGAGTTTAACACCAGACGCCTAGACCCAAAGTTTCCTCCTATGTTTTTGCAAGGGATTGAAATAAAAGCTTCTACAAAATTATCAGCTAAAAAAGGGATTTCCACATGCTCCTCTTGCCCCTCTCTCTGGGTGATGTTTTATCTTAAATCTACAAAGGGTGTTACAGAAGGCTGATTACTCAAGGATCTTGAAAGCAGAAAGTAACACTCACATTAAGGCTTCGAGGTGTTTCTGGTTAAGAGCAACAGCAACCATTTAAGGGTTACTTAACCGCCCTCTGAGTACTTTGTATATCCAAATTATGTCGTTTCAGGAGTAAGTCTGGAATGCAGTATTTGTCAATCCTAGAATTTTCTGTGTTAAATTTGGGGTTACAAAGATGCCACCTACAATATGTAATTATATGGTTTACATATATGCACATAATCTTTTCTTAGATTGATGATCTTGTAAAAGACGACATAATTCCATATTGCCAAGCCCTGTTGAGTATTATCTTTCTTTTTTGAAGCTAAAGCACCTAATACAGCAGCTCAATAGTTTAAATATATACAGCAATGTCATCTTTAGACTGCCATATAATAGAGTTATTAATCAACTTGCAGTTTAGCTTATTGAGTTTTTTTAAAAAAGGTGAAACAACTGAATTATCTGGGCTATTTTAAGAGATACGAAAGTAGTAGTTTAAGCTTTGATTTTTTTTCCAGGCTTAGCTATGTTTTATATTTAAAAATCTTCTTTAAAAGTAAGATAAATAGTTACTGAAACAGATGTAAATTTGCCAGTCCGCACCACAGTATCAGATGCAGCATTAGACAGCTAAACCAGAAAAACAGATAAGCAAATATTCCAGGACAGTGCAGATATTTTTAAATAAGGCCCTTTAAAAGTCTCCCATGATGGCCTCAAACACAGAAGTTCTCAAAATTCTGAGTCCCCAGAGCAATCTTCACCACACTGCATATGTAGCAAAGAGCCTGTGTGCCTATTTAGAAATTACATTAAATTATACTGACTTCTGCTTGCTTTAATATGAGTACACTGTTCCATTGTGTACGTAACTGTATTTTGAAAGTATCTGCAAAAGGAAATAACACAAATGAAATTAATCTGCTCTAGCTGACTCCTTGCATCTTTCCATCTTTTTCTTTTAACCAACTAAAATTCAGTGAACTTCCCAACTATGCCTTCCTAGGAAAGGGACTAAAAAAACACTGTCTTAATGTCAGCCTAACACGAGTGAACAACACAAAGTGTGTTTTCCCCAGAAAACAAAAGCATTTTTTTACATGATTCCTCTCTTTGTTTTGGAGACCCTTACTTTGTTTTGAATTTGGTTCGGTTCATTGGGATGAAAGTTTTCATATTCACTCCTTTTCACTTTTCTGAGATTTAACTTATTTCTGAGGCTTTACTTTTCAGAGATCTAAGTTTTACAGGAAGTTTGGCATGCTACCTCTTTTTTGTTCAGGTTTTTTCAGCTGGGGGAGGAAAGAGCACAAGAAAAATTCTTCTCTGTAATTTCCCTATGGAAATCTTCAAAACGCTAAAATTCTCTTATTTCTTTTTGTCAGAAAAAAAAAAAAACACAAAACAAAACAAAAGAACATTTCTGTAAATGGAATCTTGTCCAGGGGGAAAAAAAAGGACACGCCTTAAAACCTTTTTTGAAGGAAAACGTTCAAAACCTGGATCCTTAAAATTGTTAGCTGCAATTTGATCGTCAAAGAACTGTTAAGCCCTGTCTTTGCAGTTGGCACGGTGAAGCAAACCCGGGCCTGGAGCCAACCTGCCCAGGGGCAGAGGGGCTGGGGTGGCAGAGCCAATGCCTCGGGCACGGCGCGGCTGATGCTCCCCCCTCTTCCCAGGCACGGCAGCAGCTCCCCCAAGCCCCACTGACGGATGCGTGGGGAAAACGCCACCGTCGCTGCTGAGGCCTCTGAATAAGCAAACAAACGCGCACCCCCAGCGCCGCAGTGCGAGGAGCGACCTGAGGAAAAATGAAAATAATCATTCATCAGCTCTTTCCCAAATGAGTTTGTGCATGTATAATGGGACCTGTAGGGAGTGTTTGGCAGCATAAAGACTATAGACGGTTTTACTGGCACTAGAAAGGTCTTAGTTTGCCTAGCATCTCTGCAGACCAGTCTGCCTACCCACTACAACACTGGCGCATGGAGGACACCTAATTTACATGGGAACTAAAAATCCCCTGTACAACATGCATTTTGTACAACTGCGAGCATCGGGATTAAAACATATGCTTAGCCTGAGGGAAGGAGGCTTACAGAGTCATGCTCAGGGTCAGGGCTGGGCTCAGAGCATGGCCAACTGCCTTCAAACTCCTGGTTACCTCCATAAGGTGGTGGAGGTCTCAGAAACACTATTTTTTTAATGACTTCATTAAATTAGGTGGAAATACACCCTGTAAGAGGCCTTCCTAGGGGAAATATTGCATTGGGAAGGAAATTACATCAGGTGAGACATTGGGAGAGCAGCTAATGCTTCACTCTGAGGAAAATCATCTATCAGAGCCCATACAAAAAATAGACATTAGAAATACTCAAATCCTAAAATTAGCCTGAACTTCACTTGATGTTTATGCCACCCCATTCAGAGGATCTCATTGTCCAGGAGAAGAGCTCCACAAAACAGAAGGCTGCTGCAAGCACCCTACATGCAGTTCGAAAAGACGGGTCCAAAGTTCCTAATGTAGATCTCTAATGTCCTCCCTAGGGACCTCAAGAAGACATCACATGCCTTGGATTAATGGCTCCCTACTGGCACAAGGCTGCTAGAAATCTGGTGCATTAGACATAAAGATTCTTTGTTTATGAAGCCAATCATATCTCAAGGACTGGCCATAAAATGCTTTTATATATACCTAAGTGATAAATATATAGATGTATACATATAAACACAAATACACCTAATTATGTCTGAAACTCGTTCAAGTCAATGGGAAAACTGTCAGGTGTCAAGAAGACCAGGACTTCATCCACCACGGAGAGTAACCAATGGTTGCAGTGCTGGGCTTCCACAAATCTATGGCATATTCACCATCACCGTAACTCCTATTGCAGGTTTGCTTAGTGTAAGAAATACAGTCCACAACAACAAAGGCGATATTGTATGTTTACTCACTGAAAAAGACAAAAGGTTGTCCTCTCAGTGAAAACAAGTCCTGAAGAACACAGGCCTAGCTAAAAGCAAGCAAGAACACTTTCTGCCAGAGGAAGGTATCTGATGTACTCTTTAAGTCTGAAAAGCCACATGAGGAATATACAGGGACATGTCACTAACCACTAAGCTTCCCACCTCAAATACCCTTCAGGGCAATTAGCTGAAGATAGAAGCTGTCCTTCATTCTGTAATGAACCTCTTCTCTTGGTTTTGATACCTTACTTAAGTACAGTACAGAAAACCAGACAAGAAAGGCAAATCCATTAGTGGGTATTTAACGCAGCTTTTACTCTGGACGCATGCTGAGGCAAGCCAGAAATGCAAACCCGATGTGATAGATGAGATCTTAGGTGGCGCAAATGGCAAACTAACTGTTGAAAGTACCAGCTGAACAGCCCAAGCAAATGAAAAATGATTAAAGAAACTATACTGAAGCCTTCACACAGCACAGAGTTATTTGCATAAAGACTCATCTTTAATCCACTCCAGCCCCATGTTGCCCAACATTTCACCTCACTGCTACTACTCTGCATGTCAGCACCAGGATGCACAGGCTCTGCCATTAAATACGCTCCATCCTTGGCTGGACTTTAGGGAAATTAAAATCCTACATTAAAAGATGGTGGGAAAATTTACTCTGGATTGTGCTGCTGAAACGTTTATTCCACACTGAAATTAGTTTCCATATAGACACAGAGATATAACCAATCAAACGTGAAAAAAATGTGATAAGCTAGTGAGTGTGAAATAAACTTGGTCCAAGATGGCTTTGACTGCCTTTCAACTTTAAAAAAAAAAAAAAGAAAAAAATCAACATATTAGCCTTTAATTTTAAGAGACCATGGTGTTCAGTCTGAGGGGAAGATGGTATTGCTTTATTCTCACCAATCTGTGTTAAGTAACAGTGTGCATTTAGGGCACAGCAAGCCGCTCGTTTTGCCCTGGCCCCAGTTTCACAATGACTGCTCCAGCGCCGTCAGGTAGGCGGGGTGTGCTGGGCCTTGTTTGCTGCAGGAGCTCCGTAGTAGCCTGGAGTTAGTCTGTGCAGAAATAAATCTTTATTTATTTATGGCTAAATTCAGTTGCATTCACTTGTTTAAACAGACTCTTATGGGACATAGTGTAGCTAGCAAGGTATTACTAATTGCTAGGATAATCGAGAACTCACAGTTAATTTAAATGTATTTAACGCCCGCTATTTATAGAACCATGCTTAATTCAACGGAGAGCTTAGATAACTTTTTTAGCCGAGTTGTCAATGTGAATAACAAATGCTGGAAATATGCTATCACATATATAATGTGCTCTTAATGTTCCTTTTTCTATGTGAGTTGCAGCTGGAGTTCAAATGAGGTGGGAACCGGTGTGCAGACACACTCTGCTACCTCTTGAAATTTTTCATTCAGGTTGACTTTAAAGCAATGAGCCTGGGAAGGCTTGACAAGTTAATAGCCACACTGACAGCAATTCTTTCAAATGCTTCGGGATGGCTACCATTTCTACCACGACAGAGACGGAGCTTTCTAGGGTAATGCCTCACTGAGGTCTTGGGTTTGTCAAGAGCAGAACAGCTCAAACAATGAACCGAGCAGCCCGCTCTCGTGTAATTCAACAGTGGCAGCAATTTCCCCTTTACAAAAAAAATAAAAGTTCTTTGAGATTTTCTATGGGACATGAATAGATTCAAAGTATTTGCAAGGATTTCTGGGAAAAACAGTCTGGCAGACACTGCTATCAACTCTTGGTAGTACTTCACTATGATCTTTCACCTTCATCGCTTGGTTGTGTAGTCTATGCGTTCTCTTCACTCCCAGGGGCCACTGTAATTTCCACCAGGCCAACAGAAAGAGAAGAGACAGGGAGAATGCAGGGTACAGATGTCTCATGTCAAATCCAGCTGTGTCAGCTCTTTTCAGTATTTTATGGTCTTGATGATGGGTGGCATCCACCGTATCATCTGTTCAACCAGATTCTGATTCCAGTCAATTCACATTTGCACTGAATAACAGGTAAGCTGATTTGGCAGAGTTGCCCTACTATCTCTATTGCTGTTTGTCATCTGCCCCCCACCTCGATATCAAGAAATTTCAAGTTATTTTGAGAATTAAAACTGAGTGGCATAACTCTGCCTCTCAGGATGCAAACTGGTAGCTAGAAGAGAGAAATGGCAAGTCTTCTCTGCTTGAATTTAAGCCGCATGTCTCCTGAAGGTCCCAAACATATAAGGAACACACAATCTGTATTTTAAGCTCATCACCATTTGGACAAGTAAAGGTTTCTGTCAAATGAGCCCTTGTGCCACTGTGGTTTAAAAGAGAAAGCTGGTCAAGTCTCTGAGCCATCATCCCATTTCTAACCTACTGCTCTCTGGCTCAATATTTTTAGAATTTCAGTGAAACATGAGCCCTCAAGATACACAAAGGAGTACCTAGAAACGATGCCTCAGATCTCCTTGGTTTGGCAGTCTGGGTACAGATTTGAATGCTGAAAAGGTGGGGGATCGAAACTTCTCTTATAGCTATTCTGCTTAAATAGTGGCAGCATGCCACTAGGGACCTTTATTCTAAAGACAAAAAGCACCACTAGTGTTACAAAAATGCATAGAAAAATAGAAACTGCTTCAAGTATTTTACCAGATTAGCTTTTAGATTCAGATTTAATACTATTCGTTACTCCTTTATGTTAGCCCAGTGTCTAACAGTCACAGCCACAGATGAAGATTCAGCTGATCTAAATCTTACATTAGCATTGATCAAAAAGATCCCTCACCACAACTCTCACAATCTAAATACAAGTGATAATAGGCAGATATAGATACCTGGGGGAAAGCTAGGAAACAATAAGACAGCATCCATCAGCAGGAGAAACTGTAGAAAAAAAATGACAGTGTTTGCACTATTTAATAATTATTATTTGAAAGATATTATTTCCAAACAAAAATTGACTCTATTAGCCAGGTATTTTGTTATTGTTAATCTGTTATTATTGTTAGCATTGCTATTTATTTTGTCACACTGCCTCCATCAGAGCTTGAAAAACACCCTGCTAGCTCGCCTGTGGTTAATAGTGATTTAAGGTGCAGACCAGCCTCCTAATAGCTACCGAATTTAAATTTTCATTTAACGGGAGGAAAAGAAAAGCTTCTAGCACTTCTGCACACGAAAGCATAGTTTCAAAAGCAAATCAGGGGACTCTGTCTTTGCCTTGCTGTCACCCATCTGATGCAAGAGCAGAGCTATTGGAACGGAGTGCAGTGATTTCCGTATTCACCAAGGATGGTGCGAGCTGACTGGGTCACTGTGACACAGACAGGCACTAGGTATCACTGCACTTTTCTACTGCACTTTTCTACTGCACTTTTCTATTGTACTTTCTAGGAAGAGTTCTGAGGTAATTAATACAGGGAAAGATTTCAAATAAATAGCCTCAAAATGGACTGATTTTCCGAGGGAATCTGTGTGCAGGTGGCACGAAGCACACAGAACATGCGTGACAACAGATCCCTTGCCGCCGTGTTGAAGTTAATCGCACCATTAGCTGAAAAAACACTTCACCAGCTGGACACATTCAGAAAGACGGAGTCTTCAAATGCACGTACACACCTACAAGCCGAATGTAGTTACGAACCAACAATCTGGAAGCTAACAGGGAAGGCTGATCCCTTCCCAAGTGCTCTCCAGCCTCCTGTCAGGAATGGCACCCTCTTCACTTTCTCCATAGTAGAGACAGGGTGGGGAATTGAGCAGGGTCCCATTGAAAAGCTGTTGGGCTATTCAATGCATTATCCTTCACCTTTCCTTTTTTTTGTTTGTTTGTTTGTTTGTTTTAAATACATGTCTGATTTAGTTGTTCAGATGGTAGGACATCTGGTACACTTTTCAGGCCCTGCTTTAATTTAACGATTTAACATCTAGTACACAGGCTTGTTTTACCATAGGAATTTTTTGCCTCCCACACTTTTCTTTCTAATTGGAACAATGTAAATCATAGGCTGCCGGTGCTATATAAATCATCTATAGTATGTCTGCTATTCATTTAAATAACAAATTGGAACTTTTTATTTCTAATTGTTGCATGCTGGCCATAATAAGTCGTACACACATGATAAATTTGGAGGCTTGCTATGCTCTGTTAACGTAGTTTATGAAGCATATGAAGAGGCCCTAACAAGACAGACTTCAAGAAGTAATCCTCACAGTGCTGCTGCCAGAGGAGCACTAGTTTATGTACTGTAAGATCTCAAGCCAGTAAAGCTTGAGACATGTTGCGCAGCGGCTCCAGTGTAAGTTCCACAGGCAGTGTTCCCCCGGTTCAGTTGCTGAACACCGGATAACGCAAGACCCTAAATTAATTAGAAAAGAAAGCGACGTAGCTCCATTCCCAGATCTGTCACTGACTTGTCATGTGCCTTGGAGCAAGCCACTCCCCACAGCCGGGCTTCAGGTCTCTCCCCTTTGTCTGAGTGGTCTATCTGAAAACAAATCCCTGGCTCCGGAGGGGAGGCGAACTGTGGGCGGGCAGTGCTGACGCGCAATAGGTGCCCAACTGCAAACACAGCCATTAGCTACTCTGGTGTACCCCAGTCACTTAGCTATCGTAACATAAATAATAAGAATTGTACCAATAGGACTTCATTAAAATGACCACAATAAATTTAATGGTGTGTCAGCTGATCTCACGCGGTTTAAATATCAGCACATCCAAAATTAAGAAGAAAATATACCTATTATTTTCACACAGCAATTATTTTTTTAAATGCTACTTTGTCTCTGAATTTGAATTCTTAGTGTTCTTTTCACTAAGAACTAACAATCTGAGAAATGTCACATAAAGCTTTGGGTTTTTTTTCATTAATGAGAAATAATAGCATAGAGTAGGCCACACTATCTTTAACAAGGGAATTTCTTCATGGTAGACATGCGACTTAATAAAAGGTCTAAACATCCATTTCTTTGCTAATTCTTCATTTGGGGATTTTTATGAGTTTCTTGTTCTTAATGTTTCTTGTTCTTCTATATGTTCTTAAAATAAAAAGTTGACCTGGTCTTTATGTGGGAAATGAAGCACACTCAGAGAGTCCTTAGCCTCACCACTGCTGCTTCCTCACTCAGCTTCTTTGGCTCCATCTGCCAGAAAGCCGAAGCAGGCAAAGGACGCTGGCCCCAGCTCTGTGTATGTTCATCCACACTTTCTAGTTGTTAGCGTGGTCGTGGGCAGTTTTGATTCGTGCCAGACAGCTTTCTCCCAGTCCCTGGCCATGATTCTTGGGCCAGGAAACACACCCCGTAGGCAGTGTGGATGTGGCCACCCTGTCTGGAGATGAGGAAAGCCATGATGGGCCAGAGGCCCTCTGGGCAGAGAATCATCCCGAGCTGTAATACCGACTGCTGCAAGGAGCTGTGGCATCGCTCCCTGCAATGGCTATCGACACAGCGGGCAAGAGGACAGACACGCAAACACTTAAAGGGCGAGCTTAAGCACGCCAGTCCGCCGAATTTTGTCCTTTCTATCCACACTGCAGCTATTGAAACACTCCCCATGTTTCAAAATAGCTGAGCTTGGCATATCTGGGCTGAGCCCTCAGTGCTGCCTGTGCCCAGCCTGTGCTGACAGCACAGAAGACGGTTTGGGTTCATGTGAAGGCAACTAGCAAGATTTTAAGTTTTCTCACTAAGAAATGCTTCAGGTCCTAAACCTGCTCTCAGGCTGGGAGCCCGGGGAAGCCACACAGTGCTCACAGCAGTAGGCTTTAGAGTTCACTCTTAATGGATTCCTTCATTTACAAGTGCTGAAAATCAAGCAATTTTTGTGGATGCAATTTTAGACTGCAGGAGAAACTGGGCATGACACCCAACGAGGTATTTAGAATAACCAGATACTGTCACATAGTATCAAGCCGATTGATAAAAGAAAGGGCCTTGATGGGAGACAGCTCTTGGGTCAGCCTGCTAAGTCATCTTCAGGCTACAGTAGTCCCAAAAAGGATCAGAAATTGTCCTGGGGACTGCACTGGCCTCCTTCAATTTGCTGCCAAAGCTTTGTGTGCTTGGATCTTATTATGCAGGGAATTCACACTTGGAGCAGCACGAGTAGGGAAAAAGAAGTGGTCACTCTAAGTTCCATTCTGGCATTTCCAGGTGGCTCTGGAAGAGCCTTCTGTCACTGTGGGAAAGGATTTGGAGCCTCAGTTTCCTGCTCAGGCAAACTTTTCAGTTCAAAAGCCATGATGGATACTCCTGTTCTACACACAGCATCTCCCACTTTCTCCTATGGCACCTGAGCAGCTCTGTGCGGGCTGAAGCAGGAAGACCAGCACAGGGTTCACAACCAGCCTTTGTCAGGGGCATAAGCACATCATCTACCATTCCAGCTCACCTCGGCTAAGGGGAAGCAGAAGAGCGTAAACCTCATATCAGCCAGTTGAGAAGAGCACCTGAGCGGTTCCCGCTTCCTTCCCAAAATTCAGAGTCTAAAGGATGAGAAGGCTGAAAAGGCCCTAAGCCACAAAATACATTTCTTCTTTCTCTTCCCCCTCTGCCTTCCAGGCTGCTGCCCAGCCCCCTGTGGGCCGAGCCGGGTGTGTCCCCACTGCCCACCCATCCTCTGCTCTGGCACAGCTTTTCCCACGCGTTGCCCAGGGAAAGAAGGGGTTAAGGCAGGCGGGTGGCTCTGCATTTACCTGCTCTGGTCCCAGTTGGCAGCAAAAAGGACGAGGATCTTCCTGCCGTAGTGGTCCAGGTTGGCCAGCCCGCCAGGGAAGCCATCCTTCAGCGCCTGCTTGATGCCCGGGTCCGTGGCCTTGAAGCTCTTGAACATGTCCAGGTTCTGCTGGCGATATTCAAAGTACTGGGCCAGGAGGCGAAACGCCTCGAAGTGCTGAAACTTCCTGGCCCGCAGGAACCGCAGGATGAAGGCATCGTCGGTGCGCAGGAAGCCGATGTCCGGCCGGGTGATGACCATGTCCCGCACCTCCTGGATGTCCTGGTGCAAGGTGTCGGGGTTCTCGTTCAGCTCCAGCCGGGCTTTCTCCAGAGTCTCCGGGGAGAGACCTGCCTGCAAATGAGTCATGGCGCTGCCCTCCTCCTCCTCCTCCCCTCCTCTGCTGCCTGCTCTCCTCAGACTCCCGGCCGCTTGCCCCCCGGAGGCGGGGTGCCCCGGCACCGCCGGCCGCCGCTCCCCCGCCCCGCCGGGCCTCGCCCCGCCGCTCCCCGGCCCCGCCGCCGCTGCCAGTCCGGCCGCCGAGAAGTCGAGCGGCTCCCAGGCAGCCAGGTCCCGGGGAGGGGACGGGGGGGACGGGGAGGGGGTGGCGGGAAGGCTGCCACCGAGACTGGCCGCGGGCTGCTGGCGGAGGCGCGTTATCTCTCTGACATAGCGCCCGCCCCGCCGCGGGGTCCGACGCTCCGCATCATCCCCGCAGCCCGCTCCGCCGAGGCGCCCAAACCCGCCGGGGACGGGGCTGCCGGCTGCCGCCCGCCCCCGCCGCTGCCGGTGCCGGTGCCGGTGCCGGTGCGGATCTCAGGCCGGGCTGCAGCGGCAGCGAGGGGGGCCCGGGCGCTAGGCAGGGCGAGCGGCTGCCGGGGGCGCTCCCCCGACCCGGGTCTGGCAGGGGGGCTGCCCTCCCCCGAGCAGCACCATTTACGTAAGATCAGGGCTCGCCCCGCTTCAGAAGCGTCTCCCTGGATTTGAGGGAGGGTTAAAAAAGAGAGGGGAAAAAAAAAAAAAAAACAGGAAACACCACAAAAAAAACCCAAAACACCAGCAGCGAGGAGGAGGGAAGCCGATCCGCAGGTACTTCGCCGGTACCGGAGCCCGGAAAGACAAACGGGAGCCTCGGCCTTGAGGATGCTCGTCCCCCTCCCGCGCCCTCCTCCGCTCCACGCCCCGGCTCCCAGATGGCACCAGCCGGCGCGGGGCTGCCGGCGCCGCGGCCCCGCCTTGCACACACGGGCACCCGCCCAGGCGCGGGCACGCGCATAGGGGCGCGGGCACCCGCACAGGCGCGCACCCGGCAGCCGCACCTGCCCTCCGCCGCGGAGGACCCGCCGCCGACAGCGCCCGGGGGGAGCCGCCTCCGCGGGGGGAGGCGGTGGGGAGGGGACGGCGACGCGGGGCGCTGCGGCCCCACCGCGGGTCTCCGCGGCTTTTCGGCTGGGGCGGGGGGGGCGCGTTGAGCAGAGCCGCGCCGCGGCCGGGGCTGCGCGGAACAAGATGGTGGTTGCCCTGCGGAGGTGGGGGGGGAGGAAGGCGGGCGGTGGCCGAGGGGCTACCGGGGCCGTCGGTCTGCGGGACCCCGCGGAGCATCCCGCGGGAGTCGGACCGAGGGCCCCCGCGTAAATCTCGGGGTCCTGCAGGTGGGGAGACGTTGTTCCTCGGGCGATGGCTTTGCTCGCAACCCGCTCTTTTGACTGAATTTCTCAACGTGAAACGTTGTGAGCTTCAAAACCTGGGGGTGAAATGAAGCAGCCCTCTTTTTTGGCCTCACGTTGGGGGCAGCGTTGTCCTAAGTTGCATTTTATTACAAGGGGCAAAAATATCTTGCTTCTGTGTCTTGAATATTTCAGTGAGGAAAGATGATGCCTTTTTGCATGCAGGAAAGTTTGATGCTGCAGTCGGCTTCCCGGAAAAGTTCCCACTGAAGAACATTTGACCTTTGTCTGAGGGACCGGACCTTTCCAATGCAAATACGCCTGAAAATCAAGCTTATGCGAAAGATAACGGCAAACAGGGGAAAGCCTGTAACGTGTACCTCCTCCTGCTTCCTATAGGAAACGCAGCTCTTGGATGCTGCATTGGGCTCGTTTCCCAAGATGACATAGCCAGAGCACACAGGCTGAATTTTTGAAAAGGCACTGAGATCACTGATCCGTACAGAGAGTATATATGGGGAATACACCAGCGGGAAGCAAATAAAGGTACTCATAAAAACATTTAAATGATACCCTGCGTTTTCTGCAGGCCATCATCAGATGAAAGAGGTGACCTCCACAGCAGGGGGGAGCCCTCAGCAATGAGCATGTTCTGCGCAGCGAGCAGTAGTTTGGTGGCAAAATCATCATTTTCCGGGGACTAAAGGGAGTTTTTGTTTTTATAGGCCTTTTAAGTTTTTGCAGTTCTTCACCAGATCCCTTCTTTGTGCCAAATAGGGATCAAGTTTTACCGCTTTCTTCATAGCTGCCTGATCTCAAAATATCTGCGGGATGGATGGCTGGAAGGGCAGACAGAAGCACCAGAAGCTCCTTACTGCGCTGGGTACCAGACTGCCCGTGGCCTCGCTTAAGGCGGAAACTGTTGGAAGGACCAGTCTGATAGTGCCCAGTCATCGTGGCCCTGCTTTACCCCATCTGAATTTCACGATGTGCTTTGAGATGCCTCAGGCGAGAGAAAGATACACAGTCTACCTAAGGACTGAACTTCTCTCTAGAAATGCTTATTTCTCTTTGTCTGATAAAAGGCCTTTAAATTAGCCCCCTTGCGTAGCTGTGATTCATCAGGGTTGATAACTCTTCCTTAGAGCAGCAATTGCTCCAGAAATTGTTTGTGCTTTTTTTTTTTCCTGTTTTCTGTTATTCTTAAATCTTCATTTTCCTTTGCTCTTGCTATCTTCCTCAGTATTACTTGTATATCCCTCGGCAGAGATCCTTTGAGAATAGCTGTTTCCATCACCCCTAAGGAACCAAGGACCAAACTTTTCCTGCCATCGTTTTCCATTTCTGATGCTATTGCTCTACCTTTTCCACTGCAACTAAGCTAATAAAAGAGTAGGTCATGTGACAAGCGCCTTGAAGTCACTCGGTGCGAGGCGAGCTGCAGGCATTCAGTGTCTTGCAAAATCAAATCCGTAATATATCCTGTCCATGACCTCCAGTAACACATACCTTAATTTGCTTTAGTTTTCCTTTGCAAATGGAAACATTCATGTCTATTAGATTTTCTCATGTGTTCCAGTGCATAGATGCACTGAACAGAGAAAAGACGTGAGCTGGCCGAAATTAAAATATTCATAATTTCAAAACTGCAGAAATTCTAAATATTCTTAATAATAAAAAAAAATGCATGGAATTTTATCTGAAAACTTTCAGTATTGTTCCATTTTTTTTGTTGTCCCCATTTTTGAACATATTTGAGCCATTCCTCTTCTTACCCGTTTTAAAATAAAAAAGAAAAGGAAAACACAGGGAAAAATGTGGAGGAAGAGGATAAAAAAAATGCGGAAGGCAAATATATTAATTCATCTCATCAAAAGCAGTCCAATTTCTATATGCTTCCCTTTCAAAGCAAGGTTCAGTCTCCATAAAAATGTATTTAATAATTAAACAATTTCTAACCAATACTTTGCCACATCAAAATGAAATTCACCAAATATTAACAGTATTTCAAGGAAGTCATTTTGCAGGGAATTATTGAAACATAGATCAAAATGTCCTCATCATGAAGGAAACACTTTACACGGCTCTTTCCTGAACGGAGCGGATTTAGAAGGTTGGTGGCTACAAAACCACATGCAGCCAGGCAGCCTGAAGGTAGAGTAGGTCAAAGAACAAGATTTTGGTCATGTTCTACCCGAGCCCCAGATGGGCCTTATTATATATAACCTTTTTTCGGTATTTTGAGATCTTGCATGTAAACACGGGAAAGATTTGTATTAAATATAAATAACTTGGTAGGAGCAATAAAAAATGTTTCTGTCATCTCTAAGCAGATTTACCAAACCATTTAAATAGTATAATGAAGAAATATGTGTTTTCCAATATGTCATCCTACCTAAGTCACAAGGGGAAAAATGGAGCCACTAATGGAGTTAGCTGCAACATACCGATGGCACAGTGTAAGTTATTTATTGTGCACACGCACTTTTCCCTCTATAAAACAGTAGGGGTGTCTGACTAAATCCATTGTGTGAATCCCAGCATCCTTTCACTTGCACTTACAAACTATTATTTTTCTTTGATGCTTTTATAGTCTCTTTTGCCTGAACTTCATACAATTAAAATGCAAGCGCCCTGCAATCCTATGAGCACTACAATTGGGCACCTGATTTGAAATAAAACACAAATAAGACACAAAGGTGTTTGTGTAGGTGTTTGATATCGGAGACGCTAATTCACATTCAGAATGAAATTGTTTAAAAATAGAAATATAACAGGGCAGTCAGGAACAAAAATGGAATACAGGAACAAAATTAAGCAAATTAAATACTAGATGGTGGATAAGGAAATAACTGTATTAAGACTAATGTTGATACCTCACTTTCTCTGGAGTGGTTTAAAACTTCAGGCAGCTTTTGCTGCTGTCTTTGGCTTAGAGTTACTTTTCCTCAGCATCCTCTGGGTATTCCTTCAGGACAGCTGTGCATATAGGATCAAATTTCCAAGAGACTTTGTATTATTTATCTGTAATATAGCTAAAGAGATGAGAAATATGTCTGAAAGTACATTTAACCAGGAATATATGCTTGCACCCATTCCTCTTCAGCAGTGTTTATGTGGGTGCTTTTAGTTAAGCGTGTCCTTGAAGATTCTGAAAAGGGCTAAATATAACTTTGTCAAAAGCACCTAAACGAGACCTAAATCAAAAGCAGCTAAATTCAAAGTCTAGGACCCATCTAGATCCCATCAGAATCAATTTAGAAACTTCATTCAAACATTTTAAGAGCATAAGAACAACTGTAGGTGGTCAGAACAAGCATCTTTGTAGGTTCATAGTGTGCCCACAGAGTGGCTTAGCGTGGAAGTATCAGTTAGTGTTAGGCTCCTAAACTCCTGAAGTGTTGTCTTCAGCGTGAGTTAATCTTTGAAGTCATTCGTTGACCACAGTGCTGTGACTTCACACGTTCCCCATGTGACAGCTGAGACTTGTCAGCTGATGTCATGGCATGGTCTTCTCTCACTGCAAGTAGCTGGTAAAACTTCCCAGCTTAAACCTGAGTGGCAGCCACATGAGGTTGAGGATGCTCCTCAGATGTCATTCTGTAACTGGTTGAGTTACGGGAATGCAGTCGTGTGTGAGCATGACGGTGATCTTTACAAAGATGGCATCTTCGTAGAAAATGTCAGAGTGCTTCACCTAGAAAGTCTCCTTATACTTGAAACAAGGGAACTTCTAGAACTGAGCTCTGTTGGAAATCCATCTGCAATTTCAGATGCTGACTAGCTGAAAAATCGGCTTCCAAGAGCAAACTAGTCATCTGTCTTTTATTCATCATCATAGGTCTCTAACAACATAAGGATAAATAGCCCTACAGTAGACAAGGGATAGCATCAGACCCTAATCAGAGAAATATTTCAGTATGACAAGCCTACTCACAGAATCATAAAAAAATAAAACTGGAAGGGATTTTAAGAGATTGCCTAGTTTATCTAGTCCCCGTCCTGATGGATGTTTGTGTGAGTGGTATTTAAAAACCTCCAGCAGCAGATACTCCACGGCTTCTCTAGACAGTCTGTCCCAGAGCTTCAGTATCCATGTGGTACATTTTTCCCAATGTCTGGCCTATCTATCACTTGCTGCAATTTAGGCCATTGTTTTTTATCTTATCTACTGTAGACTGACAGAATAATTTATTTCTTTATTTGGAGACTGGTATAAGGTCTCAGGTAAAATCTCCTTTTTTTTTTGGCTGCACAAACTCTGTTTTTTGATCTCTGGCATTTAAAACACTTCAGATGTACAGTATGAAGGGTTGGGTGTGAGCAGGGCATTAGCATCGTGGGGACAGTATTTTGATGGGCTTTCCTCTTCTCTCTACAGGAGGTCTTTCCATGCCATTTTTACTGTTGGAACAGACAGTCTTCCAGAGGTAAAATTCTAGGTTGAAATAATTAACCTATGATTTAAAAAAGTCAGCATCTCACAAACAGATGATGCACAAAAGTTTCACCCAGCATTATGCCAACACAAAATATCTTATTATCTGTATTACTTTAGAAAAAAAAAAAAACAACCCTAAACTTAGGCAACTGCAGCACTCCATCAGGCAAGTTCAAACATTAATTTAGTGTAAGTAAAAAGGTATCTGGAAATGTAATGAGGTTCATTGTTATATTAATACTGCATTAACTGGGAGCAAAGCAGTCAGACATATTTCACTGCTATAAAAATTTGCGTATCAGAGATATGTAGGAAATAATTCATAACTGAGCCAATAGTTTCAGTAAGCTTAGTCAAACGATGAGTTAGGACATTAAACATTCCAAAATTTCAGCACAGAATTAATACAGAATGCTGAAGAATGCTAAGTTTGGAATAAATGCTGATTTTATTAAAAATGGATGAATGCAGTCATGGAACAAAATTATTCATTAAATCATTTTTAATGCAAGTATAAGAAAGACATGTAAGTCTGAAAAGCTCCCAGTGATGATCTGTGCCTCGGCTTTCTTGAAGTCATTATCCAAACTTGCATATCTAAGTAGAAGGTGATCAGTTTTGTCCTTGAACACGTACCACCACGTGCCGCAGGTGGATGGAAGCCGCATTTGGACACAATGTAGAATGACGAATCTCAGTTGGTTTATGGTACCAGCATTACCTCTGCTGGAATACCTGCTAACTTCACGGTGTTGGAAACCAGGTAGTGTTTGGTTTGGCTGCACAAAGTAAAGGTGCTGGTGCCTTCAGTAAGTCTCATTCAGTTTACAGCTCAGGAAGCTGAGCACCATCCAAGCTAATATCGGCTATTTTCTTCAAATCCTGGTGGGAGAGATGCTGTAGAATGTGTTCATTGCTGTGAAGGTACTTCTGAAAGTCCTTTGCCAAATCTGTGGACATGTTTTCATCTTTTTAAGAGTGATCTTTGGGAACCGCAGTATCTCCAGCTTTAAAATCACTTGGTGGGTTTGCTTTTAGAATAAGTTGCAGCTTTCATCTGACTGGAAAGACTGCAGGGCTTTGTTTCATAAAGAATGGTCTTCTGTTGCTGAAAATCCAGCCTTTGTGAAGTTTTCTGTGGCTTATTACTCTCCCTGACTTATCTTTCTGTCTGTCTATGTGTCTAACTATTTATCATGTTTAGAGCTCATTTTGTACCAAGCAAGTAAACATTTCCTATTTGAACTATTATATCCTGTCTCCAAGCTCTCATTTCCTGATATTTCTTTATAATATTTTTTAACTCTTATTTTGTCCGCATGATCAGGTAACTCTATACATCTACGCTGGAAGTCTGTTTTACTCATCGTGTGACATGGGTGCCTGCTGGTGCACACAGCATCACGCGTTTTATGCCTAAATGTGCCTTTAGGATACTTTTCCCATGATAATGTGGTTTCATAAACAGTTTCATAGGTAGTTTTTAGTACAGTATTATTCTCAGTGTTCTCTGGGCAAGCTCCATTCAAAACATGCCCCACACCAATAATGATATATGTGGCTCTGCCAGTTGCAAGCTGGATACAATGCCCGATATTAATCCTGGAATATCACCACACCATTTCTGGCAGTGTTCGATGCCCGCATCTAGGCAAAATAACAAATCTTTCATCGTTAACTTGGCTACAACCACTGATCACATTAACTGGTGCAACCTACAGGTGAACACTTCATCAACATTCACGTCACCTTCCACACACGTCAGCCACAGGACCACCTGCTCTGTAAAAATTAATTATTTTCCTCTGCCATAACTGTACAGTACTTTGCTGAAATTTTCCCAGAAGTATCCATTCTGATCTTAAAGGTCATCATTTATATCCTTTTGAATGACTGAGCTTGTGAATTTGACTTGATTCTGTCAGTCATTTTGAAATATCAGAAATCGCCTCAAAGCAAAGCAAAGCAGAGCTGAAGTCAGCCTGTTCTCTTGAGGCAGCATTTTCACCTTGTTCAGCAAAATGTACTTATACTCCATCACAGCACAAATACTTATGTGGCAAGATAATGTAACCCCCATGGGCTATGTTTGGTGATATAATTTCATTAGGACTTTCCAGTTTTCTCCTTTCTTTGAAAACTTGGCACATCATCCATATATTTTGTGATTTTCTTTTTGGAGAATATCATAAAGCATGAGGAAGCTTGCTGCCTCTTAAGTTTGTCTCTAGCCTTTTTTTTTTTCAGTTAAAGAATTCAGGCTGTTTGAGAGCTTCATCTATTTACTAAGTCAAAAACAGATTGCACCCAAAAGCTATCGAGTAGCAAAATTGCCTTATGCTGTAACTTGTTTCAAAATAAATGGAGCCATTGAAAGTCATTAAACCAGAATGGGCAGAAAGGTGGCCTTATTTTCTAAACTTGCGCACATGGAGAGCTTGTTGTCATAGCGTTTTACAGACAGTAATGGTAGCAGGCAACAGAAATGCAGTTTTCTTTGAAAGCAATGATGGAAACAGCTCGATGCTGACAAATGTAAGCACATTTGGTTTTGGAAATTAAGCGAATTCTGCCACTGCTGCAGGTGATTTAATTTTAGCACCTGAAAAATGCTATGTTTAAACTTCACTCAGTCACTTAGGATTCAGTTCAGTTGGGCAAAGCACAGGCATTTATAATCTTTTGAGGTGCCTTCAGTAATCACACCCGTTCTTCAGCTGCTGCTCTGGAAGGCATGGGTCACCCATAGCTCTTATGTTCCACCTGCCAGCCCTACACAGGTGCCTTTGGTATCTCAGGGAGTCTCACATGGTGCTGGACATCTGTCTTTTGAAATACAAATTAAACCCTATTAAATGGCAACAGTGGAGGATTACATGTTCATTCAGTCCGGCTTAAAAATTTAGTTGTCTTTTGGCTGTTACACTGTTTGTGGAGATCTGATATAGTAGGAGGCGAAAAGGACACCTACACTTGATCGATCAGTTAATTAGAGAGGCAAGCAACTGCTTTTAGTTTTGCCTGTCTAAGTCTTAGGTCCCTTTATCACCAAGAAATTCAAAGAATGAAAAGTGCAAAATAAAATAAGATGGCCGTTGAAAACTTTTCATAGACTTTCCTGAGATCTTTCCAGGCATTGTTTGATTCACACTAGATGCTAAACAGCCTCCGAAGAACCCTAGGTTGCACATCTAACCTTCTTCCTGTCTGCAATGACATCGCTCAGCAGACAGGAGCAAAGGAGAAGAGCTGAGGCATGCACTGAGACACACAGAAATGTTTCCAGCAACAAAGGGAACCCTGCTGGTTGAACCTACCCAACTCAGGGAGAAACCCCAACATCTGCTATGGTTGTTCTTGGTGACTGAGAGCCCACTGGGCAGAAGGGATGCGCTTCGAAACAGATGAGAATATCAAAGGACTGAGCATATTCTGGGCTGAAGAGAAGAAATTGTGAGTTCGTTTCCCTGTCATCAAGTTGGAAATGTAGGGGAAAAAAATGGAATCAAGGGGTAACACCCTGTTGTGGCCAGGGCTCAGCAGGGTTTGCTCTCATCAAGCCTTTTTACAGTAGCGGTAGTGGAGGGATACCTTACTACCTCCTCTTTCAGTCTCGCCAAGTTTACTAACAGAGCCTAGAAAGGACCTGAATCCTCACCTAGTAGGTCCCATAAATAAAATATGATCTGTGTTTGACCAGTCTCTCGTATAGCCAAAAAGTGCCCTAAAACCCTTTTCCACCACTGTTAAGTTCTTTTGAACACAAGCATTCTCTTCTGAAAAGCTCTCAGCCTGTTTCAGTGAATTATTTTACTGAGGTGATGGCACCAAAACTGGGATGAATTTACTTGTTTTTACACATCGGTTCACGGAAAATGTCACGCAGGCATGAAGTCTTGATCCACAAAGTCAGAGGGAGTTTTCATCCTGCCCTTGAGAAGTGCGGGAATTCTCTCGGTTCTCAAACTTCTGTAAGTAAGAATACTTCTTCCAACACAGGAGGTCAGCTTAGACTAACACAGCAGTCCCCCTGGCCTTAAAAAATATATGGATCTATAAAGCATAATCTTCATGAAAAGGTCAACTACCTTACTGTTAACAGTGAAATAAAAAGAATTTATGATATATCACAGTGCTGACTAAGAAACCTACCACCAAGGAATTGGTAAAATTCAGAGAAAGGCAGAACCTGAATCATCAGATGAAATAAATATGGTCCCAAACTCTGAAAATTTTGTCAGAAGTTCATAGAAAATGTAGCTGAATGTATAGAAAATGGTACCGATGAAGCAGTAAGTGTAGTTCCACAGGTTCTCTGACTTTCAAGAGAAACGCTGTTAAAAATGAGCCTTTTATCTTGTAAAAAGGCACTCTGCTTACTGGATAAAAGCTATTTGATATTCCAGCACCGTAACAGCACTAAGTAAATCTTTGAACATCTCGGGTCAGAATACTATCAGGTTTTAAACCATCAGGACCACGTGAAATGAGTCCAGGATGTGCCCGTGCCTGTTGCAAGAGAACTTTGCAAAAGGAGTTCTGAAAGCACATTTGGCATTAGCAGTTCCTCTGACTTTCATCATACGGCCTCATAGTCTGTGGCATAGAGGTAAATTTTAGTTCAGCAAAAAAGGATTCAGTTTCTTAACTGCCACAAATGTTAATGAGAATCTTTTGGCTAAGCCTCTTCCTGCAAATTTGAAAGTTTACGTTTGAAGGTCAGAGGGTTCCCATGGCATTTGAAGACAATGAAATATATTCTCAGGGCATTATTTATTCTGCCACCAAAAATCTAGTTGGTGAGACTCAAAAGTCCTCCCAGTTACCTTTATTATGATTAATAAAGAGCAGAAAACTACACTGGCTGTTAAAATAGCAAGAATCCAGCCATATTCTCCTGCACTTTACCCTGGAAATAACCACAAAAGCAAACTGAGACTGGATCAAAAAATGAGTGATTCAGAGGTATTTCCAACCTTCCAAGTTTGGGTGAGATACACATGTGGTTTTTGAACAAGTGTCTACCTGCCAAGTTTGTTTCTACCATGAAGCAATGGTGAAAACAACACAAAAAGCCAAGAAATCCATGAACGCCCTAATACTATTACATATATATAAGCAAAACAAATAAAAATAATGTGTGGACACCTCCAAAGTGGGTTTGAGATATTGGGGTATGTTTTTATGCAAAACCTTGATTTATCCTCCAAAACAGTCTGATATACACCGTCGTAGAGAAAAGGTGACACACAAATCTCCGTACTGTCAGGAGCTGAATGTCTCCTATAACTCAAAACTCCACGGCCATTTATCTGGTTCTGAAGGATTTTTAAAAATTGGCTTCAGAAGAGTTGTGAAAGGCATGTAATAGTTTACTCTTCAGAGAAACAATTCTTTTATGACAGGTAGCTCCCACTTGGTGTCATTCAATTCACAGCAACCCTCCTAAGATAAGCTGGCTGGTCCAAAAGGATTGGAACAAGAAATGCAAGAGCATATTTTCTGTGACTTTTTCACAACATTATCCTACAGAGTCTGTCCAGGCAGAGATTTAATGCTGTTTTCTTCAGATAGCTGCAGCAGCAAACTGGTTCCGTCTTTCACAACTGTTATGAAAGAGAGTTACAAAAACATAATTCTCTTTAAGAGACCCTACCAACATCTGCATTGTATGGCCAGATGCCATATTAAAAATGGAAACATTTCCTGAAGAAGCAAGAAAGAAACGTAGATAATTGGATTTTCTTCTGCTTGTCAGGAACATACCACTCCACACCAGGCACTGAATAGAAGAGATACCACTGCTTAGTAAGTCATGGTAATTTGACAGCTGACCTAGAAGGCCATTTGACTGTGAACAATAGGTATCTGTTAAGGATTTATCATTGCTCCTGATTATATTACCAAAGACTTGCTTAGAAAAAGTGACAAACACTTAACAGGAGGAAACACCTCCTTTGTTATCTGGATTTACATTCATGTGACTCCACTAACCTTAGAAGAATTATCCCTGATTTCTAGTAGTAAGAAATAATAACCAAGCCAAAGATTTCTTCTTTAAGTTAGGTACTTGCCCCATCTATTTCACAGGGCTATTTCAAACCAAATGAAAGAAAACCCAGTATGTTCTGTTTGAGAATAAATAGAGATTAAAGACAATCATCAAGCACGTGTCCTTGTTGAAAACTGACGCAAGGGAAGATGAGTTGCATTAACTGAAGGTCTAAGATAATAAATGGTGGACAGTGCTGAAAATTATTCCTTCATTAGCCAGACAAAGCACAAGTGAAAGAAATCTTCTTCTCTCCATTAGCATTCTTGTTGTAAAGGAGCAGATCCTTTTGTTAAATTCTGGATATCTAAACAAATTTCCTTGTCAAAAACCGGTGCCTATTCTCCAATAACCTTGTACAAAAGATGGAGATGAGGAACTTGAAAAAGAAATACTTTTTTTTCATTATTTGCATCTGCTGATTTAAAAATAGACAAATTTTGTATTTCTTTGTAATAGTCTCTTTTGCACTTCTCATCAGAGGATTGATTTTGAAATCTGCTGCTTTCTTGTTTCATATTTCCTCTTATTCTTTCACGTATTTTTATCCTGTACTTTTTTCTATTTTCCATCCCAGTCCTCACCCCAGTCATCCCCCTCTCCTTTTTTTTGGCCAGTTAGAGTGGCAGCTGGCACAGGAAAAGGTGGAATGAAAGTGAAGGAAAATAAAAAGAATGAGAAAGGGAATGTGGAAAAGAAAGAAAAAGCTAATGCATGAGACAACACTATAGTGTAAGTTGTTAGGAAAAAAAAAAGATCTTTTTAAATAAAATACCTATTATTCTGAAAAGATTGCACAGCTATATTTTCTGAGGTCATTTAACTCTGGTATCTTTCCTATGTATGTCACTATAAGTATGATAACTGTCAACTGTGAAGGGTTGTAGCAACTGTATGTGCAAGATTAGGAAAATGGGGAATTTGCTGGCAGCTGGCTAGGCTACAGGCCCCATTCCCTTCTTGGCAACATATCCCACAGCAAACCCACTACACCATGCAAGAGGACTGCCAGCTTGTGACAATCGTCATGACTGTGATGACTATACTGAAGACAAGCAGCTGCGAGGAACTCACCTATAGGTAACTGGAGTCAGCAGCTCCAAGGAAGTGTCCTGTCTCCCAGAGTTCCTGAGCATCAGCCTGAGTGAGTTGTGCCATTTGCATTCACGTTGCACAAAAGCCAAGTTCTCCAAAGTTCTCCTTTCTAAAGTGACAAATTACTTCATGAGAGCCACTGCCAGGACTTTTGCACGGAATCTGACTCACTGCACTCTCTCTTCCTTTGCGCAGTTTCCTGCAAGGCCATAAACTATTAAATTATTAAATATTATATAAATATTAAGTATTAAGCTATAGATTAACACTAGGCACATCACACTATTCTCACTGAAAATATATGCCTGCTGTTGATTACTTAGAAAAGCTCCCATTTAATAACCCTGTGTCCACTACAACCAGCTGCTTCTGACTGCCAGGCTCCGTTAGCGCTTCTTCCACAGTAGGGACTATGTTTTCCCCAGTTTTACTCTGAATTCATATCTTCAGTACTGCAAGTTATTTATATGACAAGTTTGTTCAAGTGAATTTTATTTGCCATTGAAGTGTTGAAAATAAACTTACAGATGTTTGGAAAATTAAACTTGACCTTTCAAACCTGTGGAACATCGTACTTCGTACGACAACTCCTTTCTGTGCAAGTTCCAGCTACTGATGATGTGTAAGCAGAGATAAGATCAACCAATTTAATAAAATGCTCGCATTAAAAAGTGAATATTTATCATCAGTTTGTTTATTAGCATCTACCATTATTTCACTTATTTTGTCTCTGTGACATATCTGTGTAGACAGCTGACATAGCCACATCAGCGTGTGTGGCAAATGGCAGTGAAGGCAAGTATCCATGACAGGAACGTCGATCTGAGTTGATCCATTTTGGGAATGGAGAGTGTCCGTTTGAAAACAAGAACCACTCAGAACGGCAAAAATTTAAAGGGATGTGTTAACTAAATGCTGCTGTTTGATTCAGTTTTTATCAAAGTCAGTGGGTTATCTTTGCATAGTTACCCTTTTTTCACAGTGTGCTTATCAATATTTCCTTTGAACATTACTGCTTGGACTTAATTGGCAATATAACTGAATGGTGAGTGTTAGTGACGCCAGCAAACATTTTTTTCAGAAGAACTATATAAAGCAGTATTGGATCAGTAACAGCAGAAATGACATCACAGCAGTAACTGTAAAAAGCTTCTTTTATTATTATATGACAGTACATATATGAGCTCTCATGCTTCTAAGCAGCTTAACTGAACTTGTCTTTCTAATACAAAACTTCAGGATGTCCCTCGTTGACTCATTTTTACACGCTAGTGGAACAGGATCTTTTTATATCGATCCTTTACAAAGGCGCTTCAGTAGATTGTTTTTATACAGAACTCTCACGATGGAAACCAGGGTCAACCTTCAGCCCACTGAAGTCAGTATAAAGAGGCTAACTGATTTCAGTGGACACTGCATCATCTCCTAAACGCAGATATCTCTCCAGCATAGCTATGAACACTTGGCAATTAATTAAACCCATCAAGACTTAAGGAGCTAACAGGTCACTTTCCCACGATTTCTATTTTCAGTTTATGTAGTAGTGGGAGGTCACGAGGTAGACTCGACACTTGGCATTTTCTTTTCCTTCTCGCTGTCTTTGCAGAATTATGCCTGACACCCTCAGGCTGCGGCTGAGGTGTGCGCAGAGGGCAGAGCAGGAGAAATGCACAAGGGGAAAATGAAAGGTGATTCCAGCAGACGACAGACTCCTGTTAGGCTGTCAAAAGAATTTGTGCTTTAGGTATTTTTGCCACCATTCTTGTCAGCTTCAGGTTGGCATCTTGGGAGTTTACAGAAGTCCTTGTCAGAATAATACAAGCAGAATTATAGAAAGAGAAATGAAGGAGACAACACAAAAAGAGAGACTTAAGTTTAATTGCAAAACTGCGCTTTTCCATTTAGATGTTTTTTCTGCTAGCCGGTCTCAAGCTGACACTTGAGTCTTGTAGGTGTCCTTTAGCACAGCTAGATTACAGAAGTAGATGGAAAACTGAGGGAGGAGAATTTCAAAGGCATGAGGAGTAGTTAGGCTCTTCCTCTGTGCAGAAAAACTACCTTTCCTCGGAAAATCTTCCCCAAAAGGATACAGCTAGTTAGGACTTTTTTTTTTTTTCCAGTTCTCTAAGTAAGTCTGGGAAAGATCCTTCCCCCCCCCCGCCAAGAATGTTTTGTTCATATGTTTAAAACTACAAATTACAGGCATGGGTTGGTCAGAGGTGGTAAGCATCTGAAGGAAGCTGAAGGGTGTAAGTACCCATGAGGAGGAAGGCATGAACAGGCCTTAAAAAAGGGCTGAAGAGATTTTTAGAACAGGAAAAGAAAAACGTAGGCTGAGAGACCGAGAAATGCTTCCTGACGCACAGTGAAATGGCAAGTTCCCTGAAAATTTACAGTCTTGGACAAGATGAAAAAAAAGCAGCAAAAGCAGATTTTTCAATGATACCAGTTTCTAGGGTGCATTTTAAAGGTGAGCTGTTCTGCTTTTTTTGTGGTGCTTATCTGTAAGTATTTGTCAGTCATTAATTCCTACACTCTCACATGTGAAAATATTGTCCTCCTCTCTTCTCTGTATTTACATAGCATTCACATACTAATTAGAAGAACGGGTTGTATGGAAAAATATTACTACAAAATTCATACTTATCAGTTTGGCCTACCTTGTCATGAAGCAGGTCATTTAGAAAAAAGGAAATCCAATAACCAGATAGCTCTTTGCAGACTATCAGCAATTATTCTGTTAATTATCAATAGTTCTTGGATTATCTTTTGAAGATCACCAAAATCTATGCTTCATTTGCCTTTTGTTTCTGTAGTTTTGGAGTAAAAACGTACCTATTCCCCTCTTGGCAGTGATATGATCTGAGTAGAAAGATTGCTAATGAGAGCAATTGACCCTCACAACTGCTAATTTTAAAGAATGTGTTTTCATATCTATTGACAAAATATTCATTTTATAGCAAACTTAAGCTTCAGTCACTTTTGCAAGTCTTACAAACAATAATTGATATTAACTGCATCAAACTGAGATTTCAGCTCGTCTGTTGAATAGGGAGAAAGTTAAAATGATATGAAGAAGAAAATCTTGTTAGGTTTCCACTTCCTCAAGTAGAAAGTGTTTACAAATTGGACTTCTAGTTTATCTATTTGGCTCACGTTGTCCTATAAGATGCATGAAATCTTTCTTCTCATATTAGCAGGGGTAATTGCTTTACAAGTCCCAGTAGGCAAACTGTGTAGGTTATCCCAAGCTCCAGAACATTTGGCAGAGAGCAACTGTAACATCCTCCATTTCTATAGGATCCTTGGGATTTTCTGAGCACGCACGATTTTAAAAGGCAGTACACGTTGCAAGGGCAAGGGGCTCACACAGTCCATAATCAAGATTCTTAACTCTGTACTCAAGGTAAATGGGTGTCATTGTTTAACCATAGCTGACAACCAAGACCACACAGCTGCTCACTCACTCCCCCCAGTTGGGATGGAGGAGAGAATCAAAGAGTAAAATTGAGAAAAACTCATGGATAAAGACAGTTTAATAGGTAAAGCAAAAGCCAAAGCAGAACAAGGAATTCATTCACGGCTTCCCATCAGCAGGCAGGTGTTCAGCCATCTCCAGGAAAGCAGGGCTCCATCACACACAGCGGTTACTTGGAAGACAAACACCATAACTCTCAACGTCCCTCACTTCCTTCTTCTTCCCTCAGCTAACATGACACCATATGGTATGGAATATCCCTTTGATCAGTTGGTGTCAGCTGTCCCGGCTGTGTCTCCTCCCAGCTTCTTGTGCACCCCCAGCCTACTCGCTGGTGGGGCAACGTTAGGAGCAGAAAAGGCCTTGATGCTTAGCAACAGCCAAAAACATAAGTGCGCTATGAACACTATTCTCATCCCAAATCCAAAACATAGCACTACACCAGATGCTAGCAAGAAAATCAACTCCATCCCAGTCAAAAGCATGACAATATGAGAAAATAAACTCTCATGTAACCAGAAGAGGATTAATGCACGGTATAAAAGTGATTGTAGCAACACTTCACCATGTTTTTCCAAAATTTTAATCTCAAACTAGTCAATGGAGCTTTAAATTGGGTTTACTTCAATCTTTTGCAGGCAATATTGGGAACACGCACTCTATGATTTTAGTCAATATCTAGGACATGTTTATCCATTTGTGGTTGTAACACCTGAGAATACGTACCATAATACCTCACATTTTATATGCTCAAAGGGACTCAAAGGTACCATACTAGACTGCATTGTGGTGCAGGAACACAGAGAAAATAAGCCATATGCAAGGACGTATAGTTATTTTTCTATCAGGGCATGTTAGTAGCATTTCATCTGGAATCAAATCCTTCTGCTGGTAGAGGCCTGAGGTCCCCTCTCGCTTACTTGTTGTCAATATCGGTCAGTTTGTCAACATCAGGATATTGACATCTCTGCAATATCACTATAGGGCAGGAAGAAGGAAATTTATTGAACTTTATTTACTAGAAACAAAATGGTAAACAACGTCTCCATCTACATTCCATTTTGAATGCCTGTGACTTGTTAGGAAGAGAGGTGCATACAGGCCATTAGATGTCTTTTCCTCCAGAAAGTGCAGGAAAGGTTACAGCATATAACACTGCAAGTAACTTCACATTAAAGCACTTGTCATTTCTAGGAAAAAAGAATTTCCGTTTGGGTGAGTTTTACTGTATCTGCCAGAACAGGAGCCTGGCACACATCAGAGGACTGCTACCAAGATGCCTTACTATATATAAAAAGAAATGGGGCAGTTCATTTCGTCTATGCAATATGGAAATAAATGGTAATATAGTCAAGAAGGATCAAGTGGAATGGGCACGTGTATAAAACTGATCTGACAAAGATAATGTTAAAAGCTGTTTGAGAGGGGTTGAGGCCTTCTCCTTTTGCAAGCAGTAGTATAGTACGGTGGTATAGCCATCAGTGGTACTCAACGAGACAAAGAATAATTCCCCAAAATCTCTTCATTAACACGAATAAACACGCTTATATGACTAGTGGCAACTAATCCAGAAATGTTTATGTAATTCTCCAGGACGAAAAACTGTCTGTATGGCATCAAACTCACATTAAGTTCAAGTTTACTCATTCTGCTCAGATGTCTATGAAACTAGATGCCTCATCCCCCTCTCATTTAAATAGCTGCATCTAGCTGGGACTATAACCTTAAATTTTTTCTCTAGCTAAGGTATTCGATAGGCATTTTTTGGCCATCTCCTTTATCAAAATGTACCTTAGTAGTAATACGTATTATTAACTCACTTCTAAAATTTGTGGGTAAGATGCTAAATTTATTTGTCCTGTTCACAGGTGGCCAAACTATAGTTTCAGTATGTTTCAGTTTTTCCAGCAGTCTAGTCTACAAGGGTGAACACAAAGATGGGTGTAATCTTCAACTTATGGCAGCCTGCAGGCTGAAGGTTAGAATGGCCTAATACGCACACTAGTGCAATAGGAGTCATTAATGTGTAAGAAAAGCAAATCCCTAATACAGCTGAACAGTGCTAGAATCAGACCTGTCTTCAAAGGATTGTGCTCAGTGGCATGAAGCCCAGCTGGTGGCACAGCATTTGACCCCAGGGTCAATACTAGGTCCTGTACTGTTTAACATCTTAATTAATGACCTGGATCATAGAATCATATAATGGTTAGAGATGGAAGAGACCTTAAAGATCATCTAGTTCCAACCCCCCTGCCATGGGCAGGGACACCTCCCACTAGACCAGGCTGCTCAGAGCCCCATCCAGCCTGGTCTTGAACACCTCCAAGGATGGGGCATCCACAGCTTCTCTGGGCAGCCTGTTCCAGTGTCTGATCATCGAGTTCAGCCCTTAACCCAACCCTGTGTCCTGGTTTGAGCTAAAACAGAAGCAATTTTCTTTTCAGTAATTTTATTTTTCAGTAATTTTACTTTTCAGTAATTTTACTTTTCAGTTAAGCCTCTTCTAATTCTCAGAAATTAATGGCATATTCTTCAGACAATGTCTGCTTCCAGCGTGATAAGGCCTGATGTTTATAGTTAATACGAAGGTATGCAGAGAACCTCTTGCTTATACTTATTGCTATAACAACCAAGGTCAGCTAACTTTGTTATGTACCAAGTTGGAGGGCTGGAAGCAGAAGAGCACAGAGGGGAGGAGCGGACAGGGCAGGTGACCTGAAACTGACCAACGGGGTATTCCATCCCATCTGCATCATACTCAGTATAAAGCTGACAGATCAAAGGGGTCAGCCTCTTTCTTCAACAGCCAGCATCTGAGGAGGACTCTGTCTATCTCTCTGCCTTTGATCCCTATCCTTGCCTTCCTGAATCCAGTTCCTGAGTTCAGCTCCCGTCCATTGCTGAGTCTAGTCTGGGACTTTGCCTCTGCCTGCTGATGATGTGATTGTCATCCTGGGAGCTCGATATTGGTTCTGTACATGTTGTATATATTTCATTATTTTCTTTTTTTTATATTATGTTTTCCTTTTATTATTACTATTTCATTAAAGTAGTTTTAGCTTTCTTTTCAGCCCATAAGTTTCTCTCTTATTTTCTCTCCCTTCTCTTCTGGGAAGGGAGAGAGAATGGTAAAGAGTGCATCTTTTGTTTGCTTAGTGGCCAGCCTAGCCCAAACTACGACACACTGCCAAGTCCACCACTAAACCATGTCCCTAAGCATCACATCTACACATCTTTTAAATACCTCTAGGGATGGTGACTCAACCACTTCCCTGGGTGGCCTGTTCCAATGCTTGACAACCGGTTAGGTGAAGAAATTTTTCATAATATCCATCCTAAACCTCCCCTGGCGCAACTTGAGGCCCTTTCCTCACAACTCGAGGGAGAAGAGACCGACCCCCACCTCTCTACAACCTCCTTTTAGGTAGTTGTAGAGAGCGATAAGGTCTCCCCTCAGCCTCCTTTTCCCCAGGCTGAACAACCCCAGCTCCCTCAGCTGCTCCTCACAGGACTTGTGCTCCAGACCCCTCACCAGCTTCATTGACCTTCTCTGGACCCGCTCCAGCACCTCAATGTCTTTCTTGTAGTGAGGGGCCCAAAACCAAAGACTGTATTCGAGGTGGGGCCTCACCAGTGCCGAGTACAGAGGCACGATCGCTTCCCTAGTCCTGCTGGCCACACCATTCCTGATACAGGCTAGGATGATATTGGCCTTCTTGGCCACCTGGGCACACTGCCAGCTCATATTCAGCCAGCAGTCGACCAACATCCCCAGGCGTTTTCGGCTGGGCAGCTCTCCAGCCATTCTTCCCCAAGCCTGTAGCTTTGCATGGGGTTGTTGTGACCCAAGTGCAGGACCCAGCACTTGGCCTTGATGAACCTCATACTGTTGGCCTCGGCCCATCGATCCAGCCTGTCCAGATACCTCTGTAGAGCCTTCCTACCCTCAAGCAGATCAACAGTCCTACCCAGATTGGTGTTGTCTGGATGATGGGACAGAGCGCACCCTCTGTCAGGGGGGGACAAGGGGAAATGGGCACAAGCTGAAATAGAGAAAATTCCATTTAAACATTAGAAAAAGGCTTTTTACACTGAAAGTAATCAAACACAGGAACAGGCTGTCCAGAGAGGTTGTGGAGTCTCCATCCTTGGAGGTAATCCAGACCTAGCTAGCTGGACATGGCCCTGAGCAATGTGGTCTGTCTGGCCCCGCTTTGAGCTGAAGCGCTTGTGTAGATGATATCCAGAGGTCCCTTCCAACATCAATTATTCTGTGATTCGGTGATCATTTGCCTTAGGATAATATTACTTACCATGAGTTCTCTTTCCTAAAGAGAAACACAGCATTCACTGTTCCAGTCTTGTGTTGAAAATTGAAGGGATAATTCTCAGGGGTTACTTCACCTGGGTAAACTTTTATTCAGTCTTTCAATGAAAGTGTATCTCATAGCTCTGTCAGAGAGACGTAGTCAAATATATTGTTTTAACTCTAATACAGAACCTCCACAAAACCAAATATGAATCAGGAAGAAAATCAGACAGTAATCAGCAGTTCTACAGGATTCAAGGAAATAAAGACATCCTCTAACCCAGTCCAAAATCTCATTATGTCAGGAAATCTCAGAAGATACTCAAATGTCATTAAGAGAAAGACAGCTTGCTGAGATCTACAGATCATGTTCTCTCAGACACAGTTTTTATTCTTGTTCATGTGATTCTAGGAGGGAAGTGTAATTTCTACCTATGATTATTCTCACATTGCCCAGGGACACTATTTTAGTGAGCATAATATTGGAGACATTCTTTACATACCACTGAGAGAGCAAACTTTCATTAGTTCAATCTTATTTCCCTCTAGGTTGCCCTTGGTCTGCATCCATCTCTCTACCCAGTGAGATTTAATATTCCAGCTATTGCAACAAGGTCTGGAATTAGATGACGATGACCCCACACTCTTACAGTAACCCGGTTCGTTCTTTTCTGTCTTCTCCTGCTCCTCCGAATTGATATTTGTCTCTAGAGGAAATGAAACTCAAACATTAACTTTCCTGAAGCCAAGTGCTTTTTTATACATTTTTTAACTGATCACGAGGGTTGTTTTATTACTTACACATTCCAAGAATGTAATCACTACCCCCCTCTGAGAGTCATAGCTACTGTTTCAAAGAGAAAATCAAATACTTGCAGAGATACCGGTGATGCCCCTTCTCTCCCTAGTCTTCCTGCTGTCAAGCAAAAGATACAGGCAGGTGCACTTTAAAGCCAATTGAACTCGGGTTCTTGGATCAGTTGGATGCTTATGAAAAGTCATGTCTGAGAGAGCTGAGCACAAGACTGGAGACAGTTGTGTGCTGTGGTCACAGCCCTCAACCTGGAAGTTCAAAAGCCCAGGACTCCACAGTTTTCTATGGAGCATAGATGCTCTCGGTTCAGATGTAGCTTCTACCTCGCCTCTTCTTTCTCCAAATCTGTAACATGCTTATGGCACTATTTAAGTCTTCAGAGACATTCTGTGAAGTACCAGTCACCAAATTAAGCTCAAGTTATAAAATACCTCATAAATTGTATGATGTGATATGACGTGGCACTTCAGGGCATGCTCTAGTGGCAGAGATTGTAGATTGTTTGGTTGGACTCGATGATCTCAAAGGTCCTTTCCAACCATGAAGATTCTATGATTCTATGATTCTATATGGTTGAGCACCAACTCTAGGCCACTTACCGCATGCCTGTAAAGATATCCAGATACACAGTCAGTCCAGGCCTCCACACCTTAGAGCAGACCAACCAGTGCTCCTGCCTTTGGGTGTCAGGACAGACACTTCCTCTGTGGCCTTTTCAGAGTTGGAAACCCCAGCCAAACTGCCAGTACTAGCTTGTTGGTCTCCGATCATAGCTTGTTCACTCCGCGAATACCCTCTCTGTGGAGAGTGCCTGCTTACAGCTTGACTTTTTAGAAGGCATAAAAACCACAGAAGTTTAAGTAGACCTTGCGCAGTCTCCACTGACCTTCGGGTTTTGATTGTTTCTTTGTTCATTTGCCATACCAGTTGCTCGAGATCATGCCAAATCCTGACCCCATCCATCAACCAGATTTATAATACACTTACTTCTCTCCCACTACTTAATCCAGATATGCATCACTTGCCTCTTTACCTGACTCAATGTGCCAGCACATGACAAGAGAAAGCAAATTTGATTGCACAGGGTTGCGCCTCACATTGGTCTGCCTGCAACAAGACACCGTTCTATGTATGGACTGCCTCTGCTGATTATCTAGAATTATGTCCTATTGTAGTTAATGGCAAAACCCACTCCAAGCGCAACACAGTCAGCCTAAGGGAGGATCACACCTATTTAAAAAAGAAACAGATAGGCTTTATTGAGAAAAGACCCAAAAAAACCCTGTGAATGCTATTGCTGTAATGCTTTGTACCCTTTATGTTGCTTGTAAAATGCCTGAAGACTGCCAGGGTCTTTGCAATTATTGAAGAAGACAGCAGGAAATAAAAATGTGTTGCTTAGAAAGAGCAACGTTTCCTTTACCTTTATAAATAAACCTTATGTATGTTTTGACACCTGCAAGCATAATTTTCTTGGTTCCACACATTGCAATATTTCACACTTCCCGTTAAGCTTTGATCTGCATGAAAACATACTACGCAAGCAAGCTAAGAAGATAAATACAGTTAACAATCAATATTATTATTTTATTCTCTATCATTTTAATTTGAAGAATTGACAAAGTGTAAGAACAGTTTTTAAATATTGTATAAGCAATAATATAACCAACATGTACAAGAAGTTATTATGCATGCATAACTAGGAAGCACAACAAAATACGTTCTGCTGCTTAGACAGATAGCACGGGGTTCAATTTACTTAACTTTAGCCAACGAGAAGTTAGACATCTTGCCTAGAATAGCAGTCTAATCACTGGGGAAAAAAGAGAAGCACCTCTGGGGCAATTCACCTGCTCCATCCTGAGATGGATGTCTGAGATATGTAGGATAGATCACCTTTTGGAAAATGTTCTTTCTCTCGCTGCCTTTCCTGATGATAAGAAGGAGCCCAGATAACAAGCTTAGGTCACACACTGACCTTTTAGGTTAGCTAGCATTAAGTGAAATTAATCCCCCCTCTGCAAGGTCTCACCTTTCCTGGGGTTTTTATATTGCTCCGTGTGATAGTCATTGTGCAGGTAAGAACAATATGAAGGCCAAATGGAAACATCTTTTTCTGTGGGATTCCTCCCAGAGATTGACTTGTATTTCCATCAAAGTCAGTGGAAAGAGGCCACTGACGGAAACCATACTGACTATAGTCCCATTAATTGTTCAGCTTCCCCAGGAGCAGCAGCCTGAGGCTCTGAACCTCACCACTGCGCATCCATCCAGGTTCACTTCGTGTCCCCTGTCTGCCACAACTATCAAAACAGCTGTCAGGATCCTTCACCCCAGGTTATGAATATTGCACACCACCTCAGGAGAGGTCAGAAAAAAACATTCTAAAATCCGAATCCTTATTGATTATTTTAGGTATTGTGAACAGTAATTACTTTTGTTCCTAGCAAGTGCTTCTTTGATTGCCTCAGAAAAAAATATGGTGCATGTAAACACGGACAAGTAATTTCCCTTTACTTGACAAAATCTGCTTCTCTCTATCTCAGAAAAGGGGAGCTGATTGAGATGCTTTTATGGCAGCAAAAATAATTACTCTTCCTGACGCTGCAGCCAAAATGACACACATTAAGCCAAAGTGGATCTGCCCGGCCTTGCTTGGAGTAAAGCTGGACCCTGAAAACAGTGCTCAGTTTTTCAGTGCTAGTCTTTAAGCATGAGAAGGTCCTAGAAAGAATAAGTGTCTTTTATTAAAGCCACATGCTTTTTGTCACAGCTAGTGCTTGTTAGTGCTACAAGTTATTAAATGAGACCCTCTGAGCTCAAGGGTGATTCGGCTCAGCCAGCCTGCAGGTCAGCATGCCAGCAGCATGTTCTGGTTTGAATTCCCCAGATTTCACTGAAAACTTAACACGTCCAACAGCCTGGCTTTAAAAGCAGTGCTCCGAGGTACTTCCCCTTGACTCTTTCAGTCTGATCCAATACATTCACCAACATTTGCTCTTACTGCAATCGTGTGTTTCATTCATAAAGAAGGAAAGTCACTTTGCTCTGACACTAATTTGTATTTGTCATCATCAGTCAGGCTGAAGCTCTGAGCTTCTCAAAGGTGTTCAACATTTCAATGCAAAGGTCAATGGGAAAAGCAGGGCCCTTAGACTGGCAGTGGCTTATCCATTTTTTGTAGGCTTTGGCAGTCACCATTTGCAAAGGAGAGCCTGAAAAAGAACAATGAAGGTGCTTTGCAGATGGATCTGGAAAAAAAAATTTTACAAAATCCCGATACATTCTAAATACCCCAAAATGGTATCATTCCAAGGGAAAGGGCAGCACAAGATATTTGCAGGTAAATTTAAAAAAACAAGTTATGGAGGCTGTAACTGTGGGGTTAGTCAATCAAAATGAGAGATGACAAATAGCTGTAAAGATGAGTACTGTAAACCTGATGCACAAGATAAGAAGTAGTACAGCACATCATTTTGTTTAGAGCAAAAATTAAATACACAAAATATTGTGGTGATATGGTGGAGAATTGATTCCTTCTACCTCATTTATTGGCTGGTATTCCATCATACAGAAAAGAATTAGCAAAAACTTAAGAAGTAACAGAAAAGTTAAAAAGTTAAGCCGTTCATAGATATTGCATACACAAATGTATCCCAATATCACTTGTATTTCATTGTTTCTTGTTGTTTCAGTAATGGGAAAGACAGTAATTAGAAGGCTGCTTCACTGTTCTTCCTTCTGAAACGCTGTATAAAAATGCAAGTGATTTTAAAATGCAAGTTACAAATTAATATTTAGCCTTTTTCTTTTATCGCAAAGACCACGGATCCTGAAAATGAGGAATGCCTAAAATAATATACTACAAAAGGAAAGAATTTGCATGCAGTATTTGAACTGTCTTTTTTCACAATGTTGTATATGTATGTGAACCAGGAGAGACTGGAATTGCTTCTATAGAGCAAAACAGAAAAATAGCTCATGAATCATTTCTTTAAGCTAGAAAATGTTTCACGTTCATCAGTGTCTTAATTCAGTGTTCCAAATCAAAATCATAATACTAAAGATATCCAGGTCTGTAGAGGTAAATTTCTGTCGGAACAACGAATAAATCTAGAAATGATGGAATTGATGCTACACTTGTCTTTTCCCCCACTAGGCCAGATAGTGGAAGAAAGCTCAGAATTTAAGAGCATATCAAATTACAGTGGATCTCTTTGTCTGAATCAAATGACATATTATGAAAAAAACATTGCCTCCATTTGTAATTTGATTACAGGAAAACAGACTTAGAGAAAGCAGTTTGTTAGAAGTGGTAGCTGATATTCTGCAACTAAATGCTTGGTAGGTTGATATTTTTTTATGTTACAAATGTCTCTTTTACACTGTTTTTTTTTTTTCCATTAAAAAATGAAAGCCAAAATATTTAGACAAAATCCATGTTTATAATGTGTTTCATGAATGTTAAGGTGCGCTTCTATTAGGAAAAGTAGTTTTTACAAAATTACCCAGAGTCGCTTGTCAGTAATTTTGAAAATGTTACACACAGTGTCCGCCGTAATGCTATCAATGTAAGTGCATTATTTTGTCTGTGTGAGTGCTTATATACATGTAGTGATTTTGTTTCTAATCATAATTTATATTTAGGATTTCGTTTGAAATGTGCTTTTCCTGAACAATTTCACATCACATATTATTACACTAGGCAGTGTTTTGTGTTTACTTAGGGAAACCTTTCTCACACAGCTGTGGTTTTGCAACTCACAAAGGTAACAATGGGAGATGTTCTTTTACATACATAACGATCAAAATACAGGTATTTGAGGTTTTTCTGGAAAGCCTCTGGAATATTATAAAGTGAAATGAGCACTGTGACATGTTCAAGTTGCATCCCCCTTTTGCATTTCCTAAAGAACAGTGAGTGCTTGACATTTTCTTATCTTTATTGTGTCTCAGCTGTAAAGCTTCAGTTAAATTATAGTTTGAGATGTTAGCATTAATATGTTAATTGCTTGAACATCAGTTTTTAAATATACTATGACAGCTACTGAATAGCACAAACTATGTATGTATACTAATGCACTTTTTCTCAGATTCCTGTATTCTTCTAATCTTGCCAATATCTTTGAACAAAAAAGGTTTATTTTTAGAGAGAACATGTTCTTCTACAGGTTCTGCTTGTTTAGGAAGGTATTGACATAAATGGAACTTGGAGTGCTTTCAGTTTCAAAGAGGCTTTATCAGACAGATTTTAGAAATCATATTTGCCACTCCGTAGGTTAAAGATATATTCATTACAAAAGAAAGGTCTGTGCACTTATTGACAAAGCTCTTAGTAAACTCAGGCAACTTGTACATGGGTTTAATTGAACTTTGCTTTTATATCTGTACTGAATAGCTTCTAACCCTATCAATGCTGCATGTGTTCTACACGGTCTAAAATAACCTATGAGTATTTTACCGAAAGCATTGCTCCAGTGAACTGTCTTGTCTTGTCCCCTTTGTCATCTTCCTCTGTGTAAATCTACTACTTTTCTCCCTCTCTTCCACCCCTGTAAATCCTCCACTCTTCCCTTCCTCTTTCTCCCATTACAACTGCTCCTGGATGCAGCAAGCTGTTTCACACAGAGAAGGAATATAGAAAATAGGAACTCTTGCCTGTCCAGCAGTCCCATGGCTTTCGCTCTTGGACAAAGGCAAGAATTACCCTTTTGAAACTCACCATGTCCATGTAACCTTAACTTTGGAGGAGGAAAGAAAAACCTTTTTCTTTGTACGTGGTAGGAGAGAAGTAGAAGAGTTATTTTTCCCTGCTGCACACGTGCAGATATTACTACACTGGGACAGTGGATAACCTATTTGCAACATCCAGTGCGCAACGTAAGAGACCTGGGACAAAATAACCACACCGATACAAACAGAATATGATTTACTACCATTATGTAGGAAAGACATCCCGGGTCACAGTATAGCACTAAGAACATGTCATCTCTTCCCAGCAGTAGTCAAAAAATCCGCAAACAAAAGGATCGCAGTTCATGACAGCCTCACATCTTGAATACTGAGTGCACCCTGGCTAAAATCTCTTGAAAATATATAGTTGACTTGAAAAAGGCAACAAAGATAACGAGAAGTGTGGAATGGATGTTTAGGGGGAGAGTCTAAGAGAAGAGACCACATAGACCACGACTATTCAGCTTGGAAAAGAGGCAAGTGAAATAAAGCCTAAATTCAAGGTCTGTACAACTGGAAAGACAACTATTAGATCTTTCAACACAACAGCCAAGAACACACAATCTACTGATTAGACAACAGTCGCACTTCACACATAACTAAACTGGGAAAGTTTCTCCCAATGTCAAAATCACTAATGGGCTTAAAAGTAGATGAATAATGGAGGGCTAATTTAATTTGTAGTTGTTAAATATAATGGTCTTAATAAAAGAAAACCCTGTGCCACAAAGTGCTTGGGAGAAGACCAAAGAAAGGAACACCGCACATTTGCTCAGCTCCACAGCATCTGCTTCCTGGTGTTGAAGGAGCCAGGATTAGCATCTGGATAGAGCTTTGATCTAAAGGAGCAGGGCAGATATTGCACTCTTATGATAACCCATAACTGACAAAGTGCTTCTGCTGAGACTTGTTTAAATTCAAAACAGTATGTAAAGCAGCCACCTGCTTCCCCTTTCACCATAACGATTCTGGTGACAATTGGAAGAGGCAAAACGAGCCAGATTATGTTTCATGCCTTTCCCCAGAGGCCCTTCCTTCTCAGTGCAACAGTACTCTGCAGCCTATTATAATGTTCCCATCTGTCTTAGTCATCATGCAGCCAAGCTATTTGTATTTAGCTCCTTAACCTTTCCTCATGAATCAATTTCTCTAACTCGGTAATCAAGACTGTCTGACAGGGAGGGAGAGTAAATCTTGGACTTGGTAACAGGGCTTCAGACAGCAACTCCTGCAACAAGAGATATAGAAATTCTCTAGGTTCCTTGTCCTACCTTTGTTTGGATAAATTTGCATGCTTATGGGGAAACAATGAGGCAAAAAGGATTGACCGTGTTTGGAAAAAAGTGGGCACTGGGTAGGAAAGACCAGTGAAAAGTCTAAGAGCAAATGGCAGGATTAAGATGTGTTTTGTTCTTTCCTGGTGGATTATGAAAAAGCATCCATCCATCCATCCATCCATCCATCCATCCATCCATCCTTCTGTCCCTCTTTTCTTCCTCTGTGCCTTTCTTCCTTCTTTCCTTCTCTCCCTCACCCCTTCTTGTTTGTGCTATGGCTAGTCCACGGCTTTGAAATCTTTCAGGAGCGCTTTGAACCTCTAGAGATTTATGCTCTAATAGGCAAATGTGGTGAGGCAGAGACAATGCAAACCTTTCGTTATTCAAAAGAAACTACCTATATTCCAGAATGTTTATTTAAAGACAGTCTTTTACAACTTTATTGACTATTCCCTTGAAGTTCTATTTTAGTACTGATTCCTAAAAGAAATCAGTTTATATATATACATATATATATATATATATATATATGTAGCTGTAGGGAATGTAAATCAACCTGTGCCCCATCTTTGGAAAAGTTTTTCTTTGTGGTCAGTGAAATGGATTTTTTGGTTGCTGACTCAAACTAGACTTTCACAGCTGCTGATACAGAGAATTTCCATGGAGCATAGCCCACATAAACTGCATTTTGTGATGAACAAGAACCTCTACATACTGCATTATCAGCATTTGAAATGCATTTACAAACGTCTTTGATAGCACTCATTTTCATGCTCTGTAGATTACTCACTGTTTAATGATAATGAATTAGAAACAGTATCAATAGTTTTGTTGAAGGTATGGAGGTGCTGATTCTTATACCATATTATATTTTGCTAGTTAATTTTGTCTTTTTAATTCGTTGATTAAATATGACTTACATTATCTAAGAAAGTTTTCAGTTGCAGAACACCACAAATCCTGATCTGAACCTATTTCACCTACATTTTGGGAGGTTAAATTGAAACAAAAACTTTTTGATTAGGAAGAACATGCTGTTACTAACTTTGATATTGACTTTGATCTAACTAAAAGTATACTCGGGATATTCCAATTAATGTTCACTCAGGGAATGTGTATGGTCTAGTCAGTTATAAAGGTTATCCTGTACAGGCTCTTGTTTAGCACCACGCGGGCTAAAAATACAAGTGGCAGCTTTCAAGAAAATTTTGGAATCAAGCTTAAACCCACAGGCTTCTCATGCAAATGAACTAACAAGTATCTGTCATTGCCCAGTAGTGATAGTACTCACTAATGAACCTAAATACCTGTTACAGTTGCTTCCAACTTTACTGAGTTTTAACACTCCGCATTCATTTGCTTAGTACTTGTCTGCTTGAGGGTTGGTTTTATAAATCTTAAGGTAAAAAACCACCACCCTATTCAGTTCCAAAAAAACCCCAAAATTTAAGGAAAAGATACAAAATTGCTGTGAGGCAAGACCTCCTTGTGACTGCCTCTCCATGGACTGTTTGCCAAGGTTATGTTCACGATTGCCTCAACAGTCTTGTTTCAAAAAAGTTACAGATGCCTCAGAGAATGGGGTAACTGAGCCCCCCTAGACCCAACAGCTAGGGCCAAAGTGGGACATTAATATGTAACAAGACTCAGGGTGAGGCCTTATAGAAGGAGAAATGATATTCTCTTACAGGTTGCACTTGCTCATCTTCTCAAACCAGCACAGTCACAGGCAGCAAGACACAAGTGTCCAAGCTGCCTCTCCAGGATTCCTTGTGTGCAGCCCAGAGGGCAAGGGGCAACAGCTACTGAGTCCTCACGGTGTCTTCTGGGTTCCTTTTGCTCAGCAATGACAGGTTGCTGTTTGTAGAGGCCTTTTAAGGCTCCCTTTAGGACCCAAACAATTTTTACGGTGGGATCTTTCAACTCACAGCATCTCTTACCTCATCCTCCATAGATCTCAGAGAAGGTTGCCAGGCACTGCCTTTGGTTGCTTGTTCAGGGTATCTTTTTGGCTACCATCTGCCTTTTGGTTTGAGAGAAGAGAGCATGTGCAACGGGACCTACAGCCTGTGGGAAAAACTTGTTCACTGAACAAGTTCAGCTGAAAATCATTACACAAACATCTCAGGAGAGCAAGGACTAAACAGCACAAGCCCGTGTAGGATCATCTTATCTTGTATAAATTGCTCATCACATTACCAGGACTGAGGGACTCCAAAGAAAAACTTACAAGGTGTGCTGCAAAGTTCATTATCCCCAAACAGAATGGATACGTGAGAGACTTCATGCCTTGTTTTACTGTCTCTCAGAAGCTCTCACTGTGAAAGAGACTATGAACTGATGACATTAAAGACAAAATAAAAAAAGTTTATCCCAACAGGGATCCATCTTTATTTATGGACTCTCTCAGTTCCCTTAAAATACAAACAATCCACAAATTGTAAATTAGTATTTAATCCCACCTCATATAGATTTCTTATCTTTTTGAAATAGGCAAAATTTCTGTCATTCTCAAACCTTTTATTCTCCAGAGAAATCAAAGGAGTGTCTTGAATGACCAAGACATAAAATCCCTTTTAATTATGGAATTGATTGGGATTTGGGCTGTGAAAACTGGCTTTTCTTTACAACATGCTATGCTGAAGAAAAAGTTGGTTATGTGCACATCAGTCAGTGCTGCTGCTTCTGGTCTGTACTGCCTCCCTCTCTTCTAATAGCATGATCACTGCCATAATCTTGGCAACTTTACCTGGATATTACTGGCATAATTAGTTCTTCTTTAATGCACAGAATGAATTTGTAAATGAGTAGCTATTAGTAGGAAGCATACTGTGGACAGGGGTGATTTAGCTTAATGCAGCCTTCCTAACTGTATTTTCTATCTATTTCAAGTGACATAAACTGTTCAATAGCTCAAAATCCCTTTATTTTAATATTAGGAAATTTTCCCATTAATACTGAGTCTGATGAGAAGAAAAGGTGGCTAATGAAGGCCTGAAGTGAAATAGAGTAATATTTTCTTGATAATAAAACAAAAATTTAAGTAGTAATAAACTTTGATGACATTTCGTGTATAACAAATGACGGGGAAAATGTGTAGCATAGCCGAATACACAAGGGGGTGAGGGGAATTATAATAAATATGGCTTTATAAAATAACATTTTAGTAATTCAACTTACGACAAATTACAGCTTTAAAAATCTCTTAATATTCTGCCACACTTGCATTATTTAAACTTTACCTTTGCCACTGAGCAAACAATACTGTACTAATGGACATATAAATCTTTTTTCAGAATTATTTCAAGACACAAGGATTGGAAAAATCATTAAATAATTTATGACAGTTGAAATATCTGCCTGATTTAGAAGCAGATCTATTCCCAGGAAAATACAGAGAGAATGATAAAAAGAAGATCAATAAAACTCTGCTTATACGTATCATATGAAGGAAATAAAATGAAGATACAGTAGATGCAATGGATTCATAAATTAAACTGCAGACGGAATATAGTTTGTTTCCCTCATATTTTTGTTTCCATTGAAAGAGCAAAACCAAAACAAATTCATTAAAAGCACCTGAGGTAAAAATTTTACCCCATTAAAATCGAAGGGCATTTTGTCACTACCTTCAGCTGGGATGGATCATCAGTTATGCTTAGCTCTTGCTACAAATGGATCTTTATCTCTGTGGATGTAAAAAAAATTGTTGACACGATGTAATTCATCTACTGATCTCTCAACACAGTTTTCAGTCACTTAGCCCATGTTCAGAATAGAAAGTACTGTAGCTTATTTCCCCTGCTTTGCGGTAGCATAGCTGCAGATAATGAAAGTTGTACTATAGATAGGATGAAGGCATATCTGTTGTTGTTTCATCTCATTCTACTGATGTAGCTAGGTGAGATTAAAATTACTTTAGTCAGAGATGCACGTGCTCAAATCTGGTAACATTAAGCTTTACACATTATTTATTCCAGTGCTACTGATAGTAAAACCTGGGGTAGGAAAGCAGAGTGCCACAGAGCTGGGAAAGACTCTGAAGTTGCCTTATGCTTCTATGGTAAACCCAAACTACTCAGTTCTTTCATACCACACGGCCCCGAGACACCACTTTCAGACAGGTGATGGTTTGTTGGGTTGGGTTTTAAGGAAACATGCTTGTAGTACATAGCTTGAAATGCTACACAATAATTGGCCTATGAAAGTTTCAACTGCTTATTTTCTTCCTCTCTGCTTCCGTTTCTCTTTATCTAACTGACCCTTCTTCACCATAATATCTGAGCATCTTATTATGAATAACCAGAACCACAAAATAAATTTGTTTCCTGCCTCTTAAAAATAGCAAGATTCTCTTCTTTCTTAAGTATACAAGCAATTTAATTTCTTTTTCAAGTTCAGAGCAATTTCATTTGGCTGCTTTGGTTGTCAGATAATTCATAATTGACTTGGAAAAAAATCAAACTCAGCTTGGATCTAATCCATATCACAAGAACCAAAATCACAGCTGACACTCTCGTTAGCACAGTCAGCAGAGAAACCCAGAGCCTGCTCCTATAAACATTACTAAAGCAGAACTCCTATTCTCAGGAATTCATTGTTAAGAATTTTGAAGGCATGAGGACACTAGATATTGAGACATCCCTCCCTTGAATCAGACCCTATCTGTTCCCAAATTGCACCAGTTTAACCAAAAGAGTGTTTTTATAACAATTTTTGTTCAGTGCTTATGTAGGATTTGGAGGTTTTTTTGGTTGAAGCATGACTCCTGGTACTTAGAAATAAACAGAAATTAAATATTCGAAATAATATGCTTTCACAGTGGTTCTTGGACTGATTTTAATTCAGTTGCAAATAAAAGCAAGCCACCTAGGTAAACTAAGACAGGACCGCTTCCTCGGTAGAAAGGTTAATTCTGCCAGGAAAAGGACGATGCTTGGCCTTCTATCTAATCAAGTCACTGGTGAGCTCTCATTAGTTTTGCGTAACCTGTAGGACAAACTGGAAAGCCAGAGTCTGTGGTGTGCCCAGCTGAGAAATGGATTGCTTTCCTTTTCCTTGCTGGTAGCTGGGTCTACTGTGCGGTTACACAAGCTTGGCTACATCAGATGCCACAGGAGCATATGCGCAGCACCAGTCGGTGCTAATGCAACGGGCTTAAGCTCCTTATCTCCCTTTGATCCCTAACCTTAAATCCATGCTAGATTTTTTTATCATTCGTGTTCACTCCTTTTAAAAAATAGAGTAAAAAGCAGGGGGGGTTTTAAGTAATATTTCTTCTTTCCTCCCCTCTTCGTTGGTTTTACTCCTGTGTCCCTTTAATTGCTGTCTTTCATTGAAGGTTTCCAGCCTTCATCATGCCAGTAAATAAATTATTTTTATTTATAGCTCCAGTTAGTCTGTTCATAGCTGTCAATAGCTAATGTATTCATTTGAATCCTGAAAGGGCCCCAGACTGCAAAACCTAATTAATATTTACTAAGGAGCAGAAAATTGCATGGAAGAAAGCATTTCTCTCTGGCATGTATAATGTATACTTGTTCATTCTGTCTTTCCTTTTTCTCTGTACCCGTATTTGAGTGGATTTGTCATGACTCCCTTTTCTATAGGCATGGCACATACAGACCCTCTATTCTCTTGCAGATGCCACTGAGTAGGCATCTTCCTGAGAGCCATGAGTATACAGGTGGCATAGGAAGGCTTCCCATGGGTCTCAAAAAGTTCAGTGTGAGCAGACATGAAGAGCTGTGGCCCAAACTGCGTTCCTGTACTGCTCCTGCTGGTCCCGCAGTCATTTGTGTGAGGAGCTCACTTAGTAGACCAAATTTAGTAGTTCAAATCAAGATCTCATTTAGCAGAAGAGGAAACCATTCTCTGGTGGTTCAGACCATTTGAAACTGCGTTAATTCCATTCTGAGGGGCACTTCTTTGGCTCGCTGCAACAGGTATTTTTTTCCTCCCCTGACAATGGACAGTAAACAACCTAACACCCTATCCTAAACATCACAGAGATACAGATTAAGTGGACTGCATCCCATGGTGTAAATGAATCCATCACAGTTCAACATGCCCCCTGCTATTCAGCCGAGACCTATCCCATCGGCACAGTTTCTCTGCTTGGGCCCTGGCAGCTGGAAACTTGTCCTCTCCCCACTCCCACCCTGCTAAAACTAATCCTAATAGGACAAATTCTCTTAGCACTCAATATGGGAATTATGCAGACGGGCCTTCAATAATTGGGCACTAATTTAATACCATCTCTCTTTGTTGGAGGCGCCTGGAATTTCTGTTGTGATAAAAGCTTTCCCTGATGATTGAACTTTGTTCTCCTGCCAGGTTTTTTGTTTGGTTTTCCTTTTTGAGTGTAGCGTAGCCAGAAGAATTGATGTGTACACAGACCTACTCTGCTCTTTCACAGGCAGAATCTACCCGCGCGAGCGTGAGAAAATTCAGTGATCTCTATTCGGTTTCCAGCACCAGTACTACCTTGTCTGAAAGTTGTGGAGGCACAGCCTACAGGAGAACCTGCTCACTGTCATCAGTTAAAAAAAAAAAAAAAAAAAAAAAGTCAAAATAAAGCATTTAAAACATGAAAGAGAGTCTTTCTTTATACAGCATGGTCTGGTAAAATGGTTTTGCAGAGATGTAATCCTCCAAGTGCAAAATGTAATTGCCTTCCTAGATCCAGGCCCTGGAGACCTAACTATTATTATCTACGGAGATTTGTCTGAGGCACTGATGGAAGGGCAGGTATTAAGATAGGAGTCTAGTAAGTTGAGGTAGGGAAGATACAAATACTTTATGAAGAAATTAAGCTCTTTCTGTGAGTTTCAAAGCTGAATTTGCTATGCATAAGAGAAAGCAAACATTTCTACTGAAGTGAGTTAATTCCTTTGTCCATTGGAATATGGTAATTATGATACATTTTTAATTCTGGAAAAAGAACCTATGTTAACAAAGGAATTAATTGATTGTTTTAGAATATAAAGATTTCCTCATCTTGCCTTACTTAAGCTGGAAGTTCAAAACCTGCTAGACAGCAAACCACAGCTGAAAAGTCCTTCCTTGCTTTTCAGTGAGACTGATCATTGAGTTGTCATAAATCTGTGAAGTATGGCTCTACTTTCTTTATGGACCTATAATTATGAATCTATAACATAGGACAAACATTCCTATGGCACAACTGTGATTTAGGTTTTTATTTGCACATAAAAAAAAAATAAAAAAAATGCTTGCAGATGAATTTGGTCTAATCCTACAGTGATTCTCTTTGTAAATATTTAGAAACTAACTGCTTGGCTATTTGTAAGATACGAGATTAAAGAACGAAACTACTATTTTTATCAATTTAGTTTGTCAGATGTTTTGTTCTAAAATAGTAGAAACCTAAATGTTATAGGCCATTTTTTGATTACTGATTTTACTGCTGTAATGTAGTGGAAGGGTTCTGTTCAGACAGGTAATTTAAAAAAAAAAAACACATTTCTGATGCTGCATCTAAATAACTTATAGCCACCTCAGGCCTGAATCATCAGTCTGTGTATCACGGGGCTGGCCATCAGGCACACCCCGTCTCAGTGGGGCTCTTGCAACAGGTGTAATTCAGGTTTATATTGTAAATTATGTTGGTTTATTTTGTAAGGTTGAACACCCTTGCCTTAATAATCCCTATGTGTAACATGAGCAGAAAGGCACTCTCTCAGAGAAAGAGGGCAATACCCTAGAAACAAATTTATTTTTTTAAGTGGGTCTTTACAATAAAAGTTTACATATTTTCTTGAAGACCTAAATTTTAATAGCACACTTAAGTAGAGAAAATAATATCAAAAGGATTCCAGGGAGGAGGGTAAGGTACAGAGAAAGAAGCCGCTGAAGCAGAAGGGAATACAGTACTTGGGAAAACTCTGGGCAAACTGATTAAAACTGGGATTCTTTTTACCTACTTTGTAAAGCATTAGCCAAACTAGTTGTCTAGACTCTCTGTGTATGGAAAGAATACCCAGAGGGAAATTCATCTCAATTAATTTAGATACCTATCTTAGTCTGGGATGAAATAAATGTGCTCTGAAGGTATCCTTTCTCTCCACTAACCACAGGGGAACTTAAGCACCTGGCTTAGACTAGACATTTAGCTCTTAGACAGCAAAGTTAGGTGAGATGTATGGCATGCAAAGTGAAAACGGGAGCAACGTAGCGTCAACAGTTGAGAAATAAAAGGGAGATGACCTGCAAAGGGCCTTTGGGGTAACAGGAAGGAATATGGAAGACAGGAAATAATATAATTAGGTAATCAAGTGGGGCAACACAAATGGATTTGAAGAGCAGGATAAAATGATTTTGCAGCAACCAGGTAAATCTGACTGAGCTGCCATATGGTATAGAAGAAAATAGAAAAGGTGGCTAGGGGAAAGGTTTACAGTAATCAGTGCAAAAGTCGCTCAATGCATGAATAAAAGAGTCCCCTGTAGGGATGCGAAAGAATCGCCAATCTTTGGGATATTGTGAAAATACAAAAGGTATTCAACCACAGTACCTTCAAAGGAAGAGAAAGGCACTAAAGGTGAAAATAGGTTGTATTTTTACTGTAGTGGAGATAAAAGATACAATATGCAAAACGTAGTGAGAAAAGATATTTTTTCTCTTTGAACTGGATCTGGACCTCCCAATGAGAAATAGTCTGTTGCACATTGGTATGGATTTTTTCTGGTTGCATTTTGTGGCAGAATTGCTGACTGAGATACTAGACACATTTAAGCCAGAAATCTTTAATAGTACACTGTCAAAGGGAATCTATTTCATTGAAGGAACAAATAAAATTGACGTGATCAAATAAAGAAATCTGATCCCTGATTATGCCTTATATCACCTAGTCTTAACAGTCTGACTACCCGCTTAATACTACCTGCTAAATATAATAAATCTGCTAAACACTAAATATTACATAATCCAGACTAAGAAAAAGCAGAAGATTTTGTTTCTACCAAATCTTAATTACGAACTGATAAATAACAAGTGACAGCAATGGCTTCCAAAGCTGCCTCATTTGGATGTTTTGTGCTAAAGTACTAAAAAGTCCTATAAAAGCCTGTGGTGATCATCAATACCCTATGTTATTTGAAACCAATTACAGGGTAACTGAAGGCACTATTAAAGCAAATTACTCATTTGTGACTCTTATTTAACTAAAACAGTTTTATATTTTCCTCACCCATCCTGCCAGCTCAAAATCTGAGCTGTGCTTCTTGTGTTTCTCTAGGAAATCATCTAGGATTCCTATTTTTTCTCTGTGATGTTTTGACTGTATTTTAAGCATAAATATTATGAATCCTTTCCTGTCGAGTTTTGATTTACCAAGCATTTGGCCAAGTCAATGAACAGATTAAGCTCACTACATAATACCAGATGGCTTTATGGTTTTGTGTCCTCTCCTGGGCAAGTCCTGCTGTCATCTCTGAGCATCTGCACGGACCCACGAGGGACGTGTGCACTTTTCATTCATTCAGCTGGGTCACTCGTCATTAATATTCGGAGGAGGAAAGGAGGTGTCAGACAAGAGAATTGGTTCTGGCTTCTGTTAGCACATTGACATGTCAATCATTCACCCTAGAGGCTGCCAGGCCCAATTTAGAACAAAAGTAACTGCTGGGCTGAGCACATCACAAAAGGAGATGAGATTTCTTTGTGTTAACCGGTCCCTTCACGGGGTGGAAACGTAATTAGTCTTCCTCACAACCAATAACACATGAAACCCAGTGATTAGCAGGACCTACTTTGAGATAAAATCGCTGACCTCAATCATGTTATGAATGATTCTGCTGCAATCGTAGGGTGTTCTCAAAATGAAATTGTATTTAAAGCACCTCTCCTAGGAAAGCGGTCCAACCCAGCACAGTGATAGCTTGAATATGTTAAGTTCCCTGCAATTTCTTACATGACAGCTTTGATCATTCATAAAAGGTACTGTTGTTTCCCAAATTAATATAGTCAACTTTAAAAGAAAAACCAGCAGAAACAAATTAATCCTTAAGTCGTTTGATCTCAGTGCAATTTCCCAGCAGCTGCATGTGTAATAGCCTCTTAGTGCACTCTACTGGACTCCCTAAAGAATGCCTCCTGCTTCCATGGAGCAGCTTTAATGGGAAAAAGGTGGGTACGGTGGCAAAGCCCACGTGGGCTGAGCTGCTCAGACTAGAAAACAGGAATTCCTGGTCCATAAACCCTTCAACCTTTTCTTGCAAAATTGTGATCCTTTTCGGCACATTGAGTTAATTGAAACAAATGTAAGCATCAGCAATAAGAGCATTTGCTATCACAGTTCATACCTGTTTCCCATTAAGGGGCAAAAGCTTCACTTTGCTCTGGTGGGCATCATCTCTTTCAGCAGACAGGCTAACATAGGACAGCTTTCAAGTGTCTGCCATTATAATAGCAGACGCAAACCTCTCAGACACCAGGATCTGAACCCTGAAGCTAGCTTTTTCTCTGGCATAAGTTGAACCAACATCCAGGCTGCAAATATTCTGAGGCAGGTTAAATATTTATTCTATTGATCAGCTCCATGTCTGTGTGTAAAATCTCCTACCACCCAGTGATAATCAAAGAAACATTTTCTCAGGACAAGCCACATGTAAACCAGTAAATCTTTATCAGAATCAATAGATAGACACCTCTCTACACCGGCTGAAGAACCGTCTATTTAGTTTTAATATAAGGTTGTCAAATACATGTTTTCTTACATTATGCTTGCAGTTATCTGCTGTATACTACATGACACAAGCAATCCACCCTGAACTTCTGTCCTGGTCAGAAGGCTGGAAACCTTTCACCTCCAGCTTTTCCTGTAACAGACAGTCATTGTTTCACACGCTTAATTTATTTCCTCAAGAAAAGGAAAAAAGTATTCCAGTGTCCTTAATTCATTTATCTCCTTTAGTCCCACTGTCTATAGCTAACTGCATCATGAAAGCTGTGTTCTTACTGTGGCCTGGTTTTGTAATGAAGTTTCATGGCGAGTTAAATTTAACCCAAAGCAGCAACCCCACATCTCTGTTGCAGATCCTGCAGAACAAACACCTAACGTCATCAGCCAAAGGCTGCAGCTAAACTGCAGGAGTAAGAAGCAATGACAGTGGGAAACAATAAACCACTTCTCTTTTAGCTCTCATAGGTATATATTACTAATGCTGCTTAGTAACAAATTTATTTGAACTGCTGCAACCCATGGGCAGGTGAGAGGAAAGCTGGATCTCCCTAGTCACATAGATGTGCTGGGTACAAGGAGGGAAATGCCATAAAATATTTGGCTTTGGCTGTTATATTTACTGCTACTTTATTCATACAGCTATTTCAGTATTCAAATACCTAAGGACTGATTGTATGGCTGACTGCACCAATTATTCTGCATCTCAAAAATCCGGCAACACGCCCACAAAATAGAAGACTACAAAGACAGCAGTTTGATGAACTTTTAAGCATGTTTTGATCACTAGCATAAGACCATTTCCTCTTTATACTCTAAGAGACTAAATAGACAACACAGTGGCACTTTTACATGCCTTAAAGAATGCTACTATTATGTGAATTATATATTCCTGTTAATAAAAACACCTCCAAATAACAGTTCTTGCCTATTTTATGTAGGGCTGTAAGTTTACTGAAAGGATACAGCACACAAACTCTCAAAGAAATATCTGGGAGCATCAGTGGAGCATATGTCCTGGCTAAAGAAAGAAAGGTTCAGAGGAGCTTTTGTGCTCTCTCACGAACGGCCAGAAGTCACTCTGTGTCAGTCCAGCATCCTCTCCGAAGCTGATTACTCTAAATTATGTGAGGGGCCAAGCAGCTGATGTTCACCCTTTTTTTAAAGGTCCTTCCTCAGCAAAATGCTGATCCTTCAATATTTCAGACAAAAATATTGTGCAAAAGAAACTACGTACAGCTTAAGTCATTCTTAAGGCCAATTTCCCCACCACACGTCACAACGTGAAAAAAACGGAGGCTAAGTACAGTACAATTCTGGGTAAGAGCCATCGCTGATAATGTAATCCACTTGCATGGTAAGTACCTCCAAGTGCAGTTATGTCAATATATGTCAAAACTATGCTACAAATACATGCATATGCAGACAGCGTATCAGAGAGGCATGGCAGATCGGTGGTAACCTGTCAGCAAAGACAGGTTCAATTGTTTGCTCAACAGAGATTTGCCATGTTCCCATTTGTGCTCTTCAGTTCCTCATCTCTAAAATTAAACTGACTGTATTTTTTTTACATCACAGAGATGTGCAAGGACCTTAGAAACAATATTAATATTATTGAAATATCTTCAATACGTTGATTTGGGGCGGGGGGGTTAATTGAAATTGTTTTTCCACAAGGAATGCTGCTGTTTAAGTATAAAGATGCACCAATTTTCAACATGCTTACAGTATTTTGATTAGTAGGATTGTGTTTTCTTGCCCTTGATTCCATCAGCATGATTTTTACATGACACAACTGTAATTTTTCTCCATACATTGCATTTCCGTAAGTAATTTTATGAAGTCAGAGACAAATAGTTTGAGAAGGCCGTCTGCTTTCATTTGCATCATTCTCCATGTGCTCTGTGCTCTGAAGTATATATTATGTTTAGCAGCTGCTTAAATACTAATCCCAGGACTGAATTATCTCTGTCACTATAAAGGAGGATAAGAACCCTTTTTATTATGAAACATTCTATCTGTTGCAATACAGGAGAGAGGCAGACATACATAAGGCAGGCGATGACCTTCCATTATTGTTCATTCAAAGGTTTAGGGAGTTATTTTCATATTTAAAGAAAATGCATGTGCAAAGTGACTGTATCAGAGTACTGAAATAAGCAAGATCTCTGAGGGACATTTTAAAGAATGGAGTATTACCTAAGAAAACTCAGACAAAAGCTTCAAAGAGACTATGCAGCACTTATCCATTGTTGAAAACGGGTTTAAGAAAATGCCGAGTGGAGCATTCTCAGCCACGAAACAGTACTTAGGTTGAAAAAGCTAGGAAATAAAGTTAATACATTGAAGAAAATTTATACAATATATTGATTTTCAGATTACAAGAAACTGACTATAACCCCTACATTACAACAATATTGAAAATAAATATAAAGCACTTACTGTTTCTAAAGTCAGTTAAAAGTCGTCTATGGGACTGGCAAAAATACAGTTTATTTCAGTGGGGTTTTAAAAGAAAACTTTCTCTGAGAAGGCTATGCCTCTTAATTTTTGATTAAAGACATAGTCACAGCAATCTACATCTTCTTAACATCCAGGGTGGATTAGTACTCCTCATTGTACTGCCTAATGCACATGCTGAGATTAAAAAGAGCTTCAGCTGATTTAAATCCCAGCAATCTCTTTTAATGGTACTAGCCCCCAAGAACATGACCCCCTAGCACTCTGCTCTCTAGCATGACTCCAAAGTGAACAAAGAAGCCAGCTGGCCTTCTGTGGTACAGGGCTGAGCTATCTGGTGAGCTTTCTCATCAGGTGGTCCGAGAGCTCCTTGTTGGAAGAAGTGTTCATCACACTGGCAGAACTAGAGGCTGTATTCACAAAAGGATTTAAGATCATAAATTCCTCTTCAGGTCCTTAAGTCATTGGACTTAAGCACCACCCACATTCAGAGCCGTGACTAACGCTAGGCCCAAGCTCCTCACAAACAGGTTTTCCTATAACGCTTTGGGTGGACTCCTTGGGGTGGTTGCTGTAAAACAAACCTCACCTCAACTGGTATCTCTAAAAGAAATGCGCCATATTAAGATTGTCCTTAGTATTGACTACGCTTACTACAGGATGGTCCTTACTATCCTAAATAACTTAACCCTGCTCTTTCCTTTTTAAACAAAGAGGAGGGGGAGGGTTGTAGCACTAGTAAAATGCTCTGGACCTTACAGCAGCAGGCCTGTGAAATGCCAACAGCACGGTACCACCTGTGGCACACACCCCTGAGCTGTACAGGAGTCCTAGCCCAGCTGTCCCGTCCCCGCAGCGAGTTGCATCCCATGGGCCTGGTGACCAGCTCAGACAGCACCGGCCTCCACACAAGATGGGGTGGAGGGCAGAGTGGGGTTCTCCCTCATGCCTACCACTGCAAGGGCGGCAGTGCTCCTCCGCGACGGGGATCTTCCCACCCACCCAACTAGGGCCTCAGCTCTGGGTGAGGCTCTCATGGACCTTCCCATGGAGGTTGCATCTGCAGGCCTCCAGAGTTTGGGATGTGGAGAGAAGGCAGGATAAGAAACTCAAACCCCAAGTGGAGAAAGAAAGGTGTCAGCTGCTGACAGAAAGCCTGGAGAGGTGGCATGAAGGGAAGGCGATGGCTGGATGGGGAGCGTCTTCTGGAGGCCAGGCCAAAAGAAATGATGTTGTGAGGGAAAAGATAGCAGACACAGGTGCAGGAGGAACAAACCAAGTGCAAGGGAAAACTTGAAAGATCAAAGCTCTAAGGTGAGTACAGGAAACATTTTCACGAAAAACAGCTGAGAGGGAAGCGGATCATGGAGAAGGATACTACAGACTTGAACCATAATCTGCTCAGACACAAGGTTTCATGGGCTTTTGAGAAAATGGAAGGAAAGGAAAAGGAAAAGGAAAAGGAAAAGGAAAAGGAAAAGGAAAAGGAAAAGGTATAAAAAGACCAAGTCCAGTATAAAAAGACAAGATACAGACACCCGAAATGAGTTAATCAGCAGGTCAGAGTTGATGAGCTTTAGCAAGAGACTTCTTGTGGAAAAACAGCTTCAGAGATCTCAAGAAATCCTTGATCAGCTGATGGATGAAAGAATTAGGGAATCAAAGGAAGAATAATGAAGTTTTATGGCCAAATTTAGAGCAAAAAAGAGAGAGGAAGAGAAAAAGACATAGAAGTATGTTGCTAAATATGGCTGAGAGGAAATTTCAGCAAGCCCCAGAAATGCTGGCCAAAACTATTCAACAGAAAGTAAAACACATCAAGGAAATTAACTGTTTGAAAGAGAGAAACCACCGCTCTCAAAGACAAAACTTGATGATGATGAAAAAGGTCGACTACAGGAAATAAAAGAAGCAATCAGAAGAAGAGATCAGAGAAGCGATTTAGTGTTAAGAGATAAGGAGTCTGTTGCAGAAAAGCCAGGAAAAATACCCAGAGCATCTTATGGTCTGACACAAAAAATGATAGAACTGATGAATAGCTTAGCAAATGACTAGATGGCTTCAGATGCCTCTTACGGTGCAGATATTTTTAAGACTTAAAGGTTTCAGCCATTTTTGCGCCCAAAAGATAGCATGCATTTTATTCTTCTTGTGATTTGGCAAGAGCTCTGGGTTGTATCGCGCTAAAATGGTTTAATTTTAACCTCGCTGTATCCAATGAATGTGCCAATCACCACCTGAGCCACTTCAGTTCTGGCAGCCCGCTCTACCTGCCTGTTGTTCTAATGTTCTTCAGTGGCACGACACTTGGGCATGTGAGCGTCTACATGCCATACCTTTACACCAATGTTCTCTACCTAGATAGCAACGTCTTGCCGCGGTGCAGCAGCACAGGTGAGTCTACTTCGGCACTGCCAGTTGATCCATTGCCATTGCTGTAGCCCCCTCCACAGGGCATTTGCCACCATCCAAGAGTCAGTAGAAAGAATAATGGCCACTTTTCTCATTCAGCAAACCCTAGGGCCAGATGGATGGCTTTCACTTCTACAGACTGACTTGATTCGCCTTTTCCTTCAGTGGCATTATTTTTTTCAATATGTTTAATTTTCATTCCGAAAAGTTGAATCACCGTATCATTCACAGCATGCTAGATATAAAATACAGCTTTTAGGTTTTGAGAATAAATAAATTCCTGTGGTATGGGACCTTAAATAATTAAGAATAAATACTTTGGAGATGGGGAATTCTGTGCATTTCACTGAGTAAAATGTACTCCAGTTCCCCAATTCAAAGGCTCCAACATAGATATATTTGCTTGAACTCTTTTTTTAATCTTTTTTTAATCTATATTTATGTTGTTGAATATACCATCAGTCAATAGCCTAGGACAAGCAGAAGCGTCATCTGAAAAAGTAAAGAAATTTCTTTCCTGGGAAAGGAAGGGTGAAACGAAGTTAGTGGTATTAGGCTCTACAGGTTTGTAAGGAAGAGCAGCTGAAGATCCCAAAGAGCTGGCAGTTTCAGCTGATGTCAACTACAAAAGTAAAAAGTGATGAACGGGAAATAGACCAAATTTGAGGGCAAGCATGGATCTGAATGTCATCAGAGATCTTTGGGGGCTTCTGCCTCGTGAAACCAAGACTGGGTTTTTCCAAGCACATGGTTCAAAAATAATGTTTCCTTTTTAGGGAAGCAAAAATCTCAGCAAAGCAGAGAAATTTAGCAACTGATAGAGCCTTGCCCTTTCACAGCCACTGCTGGAACATCATTAAATTAGACTTATTTAAGAGCCTGTATGAAATTTCCTAGCTTCAAGCTGCAATTCAACAAGTCAAAAGTACTTCATGCTGGAAAAGAAAGTAAAACTGTATTTTGCCGATATAAATCAACTACGATTTGAAAACTTGTTCCTGACAGAAATTCAAAGAGATTGTAGAAGTGAGATAACCTGTCTAAGAACCCTACGGCTGGAAACATGCCTGCTCCCAGCAGAAGTCAGGAATCTAATTTGTAAATCATAACAGCAGGATATTTGCACACTTAGAAATCAACAGTATTTTCTACACTTCTTTAGAATACACTGTAGTCATCTCCTGGGACTTTTTTTAATCTTTCCTACTTTCAGTTGGAATCAGAAAGGATAATAGTGATCATAGAATAATAGCATGGTTAAAGTTGGAAGGGACCTTAAAGACCAGATACTTCTAACTCCCCTGCCATGATGATTCTGATTGCTATGTGCCGAGTCTCTAGCGAGGCACGGGCAACGGACTTGTTTGCTGCTTGCCACCCACTTAGCCTGTGATACAGAAACTCTCTCCAGCTCAGTAAGGAACACTCTAATACTATCCAATTCATAGTATTTCATGATAAGTGCAGCATTATTACCAACCTCTCTATTCCAAAGAAAAGATGATGTTACCTCTTTTTGACCTCAGTAGGTAGCCAAGAATATGGGGTCTTGTAAGTTATTTCAAATGGAGGTAAACAGCCAGAGTCCACCATATCTTAGATACAAATTAGCTTATTATAAAGAGTGTTCAAAGTCACCTTTCCTGAATGCAAGAGAAATGAAACAGCAAGGGCAGGTTTCTCAGCACACAGGTCAACTCCCCTTTCTGAACAACACTTAGACCAAAAATTCTCGCTCCATTTTCACCCATGCCTGTTTCTAATTGCCTCTTGTAGACTTTTCTCTCAGCTATTTCAGTCTGAAAACCACCACATAGCAAAACCCATTCGTGCTGTGTCTTTATTTTAGATGGAAGCTGTTTTCATTTCATCTCTCTGAATACCTAGAGGCATAAACATTTCTTACCTTTATCCCTCACAAAGACCTATTGTTAAACCCAGAAGCTTTTTAATGACATTTAGCCAACTAGAACAACACCTTGGTTTTGAATTCTTAGCAACAGCTACAAACTTCTCATTGCTGCGAACAGCAGCCGTATACTGCCCTGTGTCCCAACATTTATCTTCAGCAAAAGGGCAGATAAATTATCCTGGTCTTTGGAGATAAAGAAACAGCAGCATAATAGTTCTCATATGTTTGAGTGCTTCAGCTTCACGGTGGTGTGGTGATAAAAAGGAATTGACTCAGAGCGGCCACAGGCAGACAGCACAACCGGACAAGGCGGGTGCAGGAGGAAGGCGAGCTCAGTGGCAGTGCTGTCTTTGGAAACCCTGTCAATGGGTAAATGTCATAAAATATACAACAGTATTGATTCATGCTTGGCCAAACCTTGGAACATGATATTACTTGTCTTTCATGCTGCATCGCTGGAATACTGTTTTCTTTGTTCTGTAATAAAAGCAAACAAACAACTAAAACCACCTTTCCTAACTAGGCTTATCTGAGAAGGGAACCCGCTGTTCCTTCTAGTTTTGAACTACTATGGGCAGACATCTGTCTAGATGTCTGTGAGTATGTCTGCAGGGTGTGTGACTATCTTGAACCCTTGATCTTGAAGTGAACTCTGCACAGATTCACCTGTAGAGATGGTCGTGATATACTCAATGCCAAAACATAAACTAGCTCCTGGTTGTTTTGGATGTTCTGACAAATGCTGCAAATCTTCAGTTCAGGCTTGGCACAGTCAATCCACATACTTGGAAACAGAACGTTTTCAAATCACCATTTGAAAACATTCACTTCCAATAGCCAACAAACAAGCTATGTATTTTTGTTGTATTTTTCTTTAACCAAGATATGGAGTATTTACAAAAATATTTTGAAATATAAAATAAAATCCATGAGGGATTTTGAAGCAATGTTTATAATTGATTTGGATAAGCTCAGCTTTTAGGATTACTTTCTGCTTCTTTTTAAAATAACTGGATTATCTGAAGGATGAAGAAATCTTTGACCTATATATTCTAGTTACTGTCTGTCTTTCTTCCATTTACTTGTCTTTAAAGCATATTAAGACAAGCTAACCCATATAAATGTCTTGCGGGATATAAGATCCAATTTTAGTCATGCAAAAAGTACCTGTGTACCAATGGAAGACAGATGGACAGATTCTTATTTTAGCACACATTGCATGTCAGAAGCAAACTAGTGGAAAGCAGGACTTAAATTTCTCTCTGTCTCAGATACTTACAATCACAGAATTATCCCAGAAAATTATAATGAAATAAGAAAGAGACAAAATAAAATAAACAAACAAACAAACAAAACCCTTCATGCTCCTTATACTGATACTTCTCATATCAGTGTTGGTTACAATGCTCATTAAAGTTATGAACTTAACGTATTATCAAGGAGAAAGGACAGACCAGAATGTGGCAGCTTAATTTATCAGTGAATTCCACTTCCTGTAGGGAGGATGTGACAGGCAGAGGAGAGAGTAACACATGGGGAAATTGTTCTTTACTAGGAAGGAAATCAGATGGATGTTGTGTAGGTCAATACTATTCAAGTACTGGTCCAAAGATGTGAAGTGATAATCCTTTTGCAACCAAGGACCACAGCTAGCTCGGACGACCTCTCCCAAAAGTCTAAGGAAATCTGAGTCTCTTGACTGTGCATCACACCGTCTTGCCCTTGCATGGGACTGACGCCCAGTGGCATGCAGGCACAGACCCTCAGCAGAGATGGTGCCCTGCCTGTCCACAGTGCTGGTGAAGCCATCTTAAAGTACTGGTGAGGTAGCCTCCTGCATCTGCAAACACAATAGATCTTTTTCTTCATTCTCCTGCATCTAGCTTCCATCACCTTTATGCTCCTTCTTTCTTTGATTAATGCATTGATTTAGATAGCATACCCATCCTCTCTCGCAGCCACGTGAAATGCCCAGCATGTTCAATGCTAAATGACCCAGATAGATGGAAGAATTTCTGACTGGCCTAGAGAGTGCTGACCTTTACCATTAACTCGAACTTTTTTTCCACTTGTCATCCTCTGACATATTTCACCAAGAAGCCACTATCGTTATGAGCACCGGAAAAAAATGTGCAAAATAGAAAGACAGCACGCGCGCACTCCTTTAATGCTCTTTGATTTCTCTTCCTCCAAATGAATTAAATACCCCTGTTTCCCACTTCTGAAACAAATATATTGAATTTGGAGAGAAAACAGACAACAGTAATATTCATTTTAGGAATAAAGTCTCAATACTATTTTCTTAACCATAGTTTCCCGAAGAGACACAGGCATTTCCAAACTGGAACAGGGGAGGGCACTAAAGAGTTACACATGGATCTGAAAGCTGAAGAAATTCTTTGTCCGACATGTAAATTGGCTCTAAAATTATTTCAGGCTCATCATGTATACTTCTTGGATGAAAAAGAAGCTTTGATACAGCCTATTTTAGCTGATTGAACCGCGTCCTTAATCTTTGGGAAAAGCTGCTGAAGCCAAGTCTTGCTTTTGTGTTTTATCATCTTTCAGCCAAGTAAGGAAAAATACATCCTTGTCAAGCGTTTTCTGAGAGCATCTTAGTCTCTGAGAGAAGTAGAGACATGGTGTGAATCAGACTAGTATGTTTAGGCATTAGTTTTATCTGTCTCTAGTTCAGTCAAACTAAGTTTTAGTGTAAAAAACACGATTCTAAGGTCCATGCTCTAACTGGGCTAATGCCACTAAAGAACTGACACATTTGGGTAATGGATTGCAACCCTCATTGCACTTCTAAGAAATCTGCTGCAAGGTTAGCTGCAAATTTACTACACTTGCTCAGACTTGACTCCTTATGGGAAGCAACGATTCATCTTTAAGTGCAACGGGAGTGTGTTTTGTCAACAGAAATGAACAACACACATCTCTTTACATAATTAATTACCATCAAGCTCACAGTAGCGTAAGAAGCTGAGACAATTCTTCCCATTTTCTGCCTGTCAGAGTGTACTATCACAACTGAGAAGATGCACTGAGGTCTTTCTTTGTAAAAGCACATCTGAATGAAGACTCTGTTTTAATTATAGCAACTTATTTTTCCTAAGCAGGGGATAATTCTGTAACCAGTGGTAACATTTGTAATGATGCAGGCTATAATCAGATCTCATGCATTAGTAGAAAAATTTATCGCTGCAGAGATCAGGAAGGCTTTATGAATAGATGTTCAATAAATGTACAAAGTTCTGTATTTCTCTGGAGACCTTTTACACTGTCTTTCATACCACAACATGTAATAGAGATGGAGTAAACCTACATGTGTTGGTCAGTCACAGGACAGTTATGAGGCAATGGTATGCAGTGCCTATTAGTTCTAGGACACATGAGAAAAAACAATTCAAACGGAGATGGAGAGGTCTGAATGTCCCTTTTTACAGGCCACTGATACAGTTCTGGCCCACCGTCCTGGTCAGCCCTGATCAAAAAGATGAGATGAAAATGGAGCAGGTCAAAGGAAGGCTATCAAGGAGCCTTGAAACACTTGAGCTGCTGAATGTCTTGTATGCAATGAACACATATATACTCCATCTGTGGGCCTGATCCTGATGTGCATCCAACTCTTCTCCACATTGTAGTTTTCTCTAAAAGGAAACCCATGTGCACAGGCTAGGCAAGAACCACATTAAATGGTGCTTCAGGCAGAGGCTGGCTTTTCGGATGTCTCCAAGAGAAGACCTCCTATAAATACAATAGTGGCTAAATACTAGAAGAGGGAAAGACTAATTTAACTTACGTGACAATGTTCTCACAAAAACATATGATAAAAGATGGATGATAAAGAAAATGGGGCTGCAAATTAGAAGACAGCTTCTGATAATTCTCAGAGGTGTGCAGCACGAGATCTCAATTCCCAAATAACTATTTACATTGTCACTGTCACTAGCGCAACTGCATGAAAGCAACAATGGATACTCAAGGGTAGACAGGGTTCCTCCTAGCCACCCAGATGACATCTTCCTTGTTGATATTTTAGAAGGAACATCACATGAAGCAAAAATGGAGGTAGGGAACAAAGTGAGGCATGGAGGAACATGCCTGCCTGGAGAGTCCTAGAAGACCCCAGCTCGTGCAAAGGTGTGGTGGAACAGAGTCCAGCAGCACAAGCCTTCCAACAGCTCACTGCCCCGTGGCCAAGCTCTGCTCTGGTTTCCAGAGGAGTACAAGGTTGCTCCCTGCCTTCATGACAGAGACAGACAAATCCCCTAATTGCTCACGAAATTTGTTTCTCTCCATGATCGCAGTTTCTCATGACAACCGTGTTTCTCCATAGGGACGCTACGCCTCGCTGACAAGAGATGGATGTTTGTGAGTGCAGAAATTTCACAGGAGCTGGACCTGCCCCCAGCAGATGGGAATGGTCCGGGTGCTCATGGTTGTCCAAAGTATATACAAAGACTTCGCTTTCCCCATTCCATTTTTTCGCTTTTGAAAGAAGCAACAACCAAGACCCATTGCAAAGAGAGAAATTAAACTTCTTTTGAATTTCAAAACAGAACAACCAACCTATCACTTTCTCTTGAGATAATATCAGGAGCCTGCAAAAACAAGGACGAGAGCTGTGCGTATGTACCCATCTGTGGGTGGAACACAAAAACTGGAATCACGAACGCAGACCGTGTGTCTTAACAATAATTTCGTTGGAAGGGATGCGGCTGCTGTGTTACTGTCTCGACATAGACTCCCTAAATCTTTTGTCAGGACATCGCCACGAAAAACAGGAAGGAGGGAAGGGCTCTGGATGCTTGGCCATCCCGGGAGCTGCAGCAGGGTGTGGGGGGACAGACACAGGGGCTGTGGGTTATTTCCCCACGGGGCTGTGCGGCCCTGGCCCACGCCTTCTGATTAAACACCCCAGCGTTTGTGCTCCCTGGCTTGCTGGGGGGGGAGGGAGAGATCCGCACACGTGCAGCGGGTTTGTTCCCTTCATTACCATGCAGACAATATTTGGCTGTTCTCAAGAAAAGCCTGGGATCCCGGCTCTTTTTCCCAGGCTTTCTTCTTCTCCATGAAAAGGGGGAAAAAAAAAAAAAAAACAACGAGGAGCCTGTTCGGCTCCGTCTGGCCGAGCCGTGGGCTGACGGTGATGTCATGTCGAGCCCAGCGGTGACTGGCTGTAGCCAAACTGGTCATGCCCCGTCCAGGCATGGCGCGGCCACCGGCCACCTCACACCTCAGCCCCCGCCGCCGCACAAAGGCTGCGAGGAAAAAAGCGGGCGGGGGGGGGGCATCCGAGGGTGAACAAAGCGCCAGCCAAGCACGAAGCTGAAGGGGGTCTCCCCCTGGGCGGCAGGGAGATGGCTCTCAGCCCTCCTCGCGCCAGTGCCGCTTCCTGGCTCAGGCAGGGGAGCCCGTCCGGGGCTGTGGAGAAGATGATGCTGATTATTATTAGCTGGTGGAACCAGGTTTTATGAAATTGGGGCTGGCGGGGAAAGTAGGCGCAGAAGAAAGAAAATTACGTTCGTTTTGTTTGGCGGGGTGCAAGGCCAGATCTCGGCTGATGTACATCAGCACAGCCTCATTGCCTCCAGTGATTTATTTATTTATTCAAATAAACATCAGCACAAAAGGTGGTCCACGATGTCAAATAACCAAAGGCAGTTTACCTCTACAGCTGTTGCACCGTTCCTTGTTTGACAATTAGTAAGCTACATGTCTACTAACGTGTATTTAAATGAAATGTTTAGGCAGTGGGTTTAAATCTAGTTTGCCCTTTTTTTGTCATCACACTTCATTTTGCCTATAAAGTATTCATTCTCAAAGTAAAAAAAAAAAATACTTAGTCAATCCTTTGGTGATTGCTTATGATTGACTTTTCAGTTTTAATTTTGAAAATGAGTTTCATTCTTATAACCAGAGATAAGTTACCACAGAAACACAGTAATTCTCAGGCTTGCTGTGTGATCTCACCGGATGCCTGACATAGAAAGGTCTTATTAAATATTTGAGGTTCCTTCACAGTACAAGGTAGTAAATACAGGATTTGTGTTTGTTAACTAATTTGTTAACTAGCTTTACATTTTCAGTCTTCCTTCTGCCTTCACTCAGCCCATCAAAGACTGACTCCTGGGGTGACACATCCAAACACTTTGTTGCTCACAAGAGTTACAGCCTCTTGACAGACCCAGGGGGGATGAAAAGCAATGGAAGCTTGCAGCTTGTTTTCAGAGGGGCAAGACACTGAAAGCACATAACCAGATTTTTCCAAGAAAATATTAAACCTTAAGTGAAAGGGGAGGAGGAAGAATGGCAAGGATTAAGCACTCCATGTTATCTGAAATATCTCTCACCTTAAAACTGGATCAGCTTCCGAACTACCAGTCAACTTACCTTTCAGATGCAACTTCCCAAGATGTGGTATCATTTAAACTGGCATAATGGGTGTCTGACAGCATGCAGTTTCATCCTTTTAAACACCTTCCAGAGTCTTGAGTTTGAAACATGCTGCATTTAAATTCAGCCTAATTAAAGTTTGGAAATTAATTCATTAGTTGTTAATTACAATAGAAATAAGTGCCCAGATACTTGATCTGCATGCCTTTATACTCGTTAAAACATAAAGTCAAAGTACAAATAAACAGTAAAGCCCTACTAAGTAAACCCGTGTTTATCACCCAGCAACAGAAATACTCATTAAAAAAGAGACTTCCCCTCAAGTTTTTCATCAGCCTTTTAAAGTGTTTCCAAGTACATTTGTAATCGTCTTTCTATTACAGGACACTTCCCAAGAGTATGCAGGTGCTGCCTACTTCTGCAGCTCAATGACACAAAGTGCATGCACATAAAGTGTAATGAACATTTTCATTCGGGAGATCAGAAGTTGCCTTCTGGGCAGTTCCGTCTCTCATTTCCAGGTATTGGCACCTGAAGATTGACACATAAAAAAAGAGGAAGCCAAAACTGAGATATTACAGCAAACCCATGCATGCACTAGTACATTCAGGGTCTGCCTCTCTTTACCTTGGTATATCTCATACCTGCACCCACACACATGTTTATGACAGCAGGAAATGTATCCAGTAGAGGGACTACAATTGTACTAGTAAAATCAGAAATTGGAAGTGCTTGGAAAATGGAAAGATTTTCCCCAATAAAAGGTAAAACTAAAAATAAAATAGCTGGAGAATTCCATGAGCCTGCCACTGTATGCTTTTACACAAAATGGAGCTGGAGAGAGGAATGTTTGTGGTTGATTTGTTATTGAAAGGAAATTTTAAAATCATAACCTAGAAAACTGGAAAGTCTTCCCCCAAGCCATTTACTTTTCTAATTAATTTGCCTTCATCATTAGACTTTTTTCTTTTCCTGTAACAACAAGCTATGTTATAAGGCCTCTCCCTTTTTGTTCATGGTACTTTTAATTTCAGGGCTTTGCTCTTCATTACTGCTAGCTTGCAAAGACTACAATTAGCACAAGGTGCTGCCTGTAGCCCTGTGCTGTTAGGATTCTCAAGAAGATTTAGCAACTCACAGTTCAACTTGATTTTACCTTACTGCCGGTAATTCTTTGCCAAAACCACCTTCCAGTCATGAAATCTGAAAACTTAACAGCAACTTCTCCAAGGCTTGAATCTCTAGTCCTGTTCTGGGGGTTATCCAAAGCAACGGTATCTCTTGTATTTCTTCCACCACCCACAGTTTTTCACTGGGTCCTCTATTTACAAAGTCAAGAATTGCTTGAGCTATAATTTTTAACATCTAAACACTCAAGCAACATACAGAAAATGTGTCCAGAGAGGAGGAAGATGAGGCCTGTGAGCTGCCACTTTATTACCGTGCTTACAATTGTCTCCTGTATTGTAACAATATTTCCTATGCAAAAACTACCCAGTTTTGATTCTGTTAGTGACTGAAGAGCAGCAGAACAAACAGATCTCAAGAACACATTACGTTCAAAGAAACCGCAAAAAACTTAAATAGGGCACTATGCCACTTGTGAATTCTGGTTTGCTCTGGTAAAATTTGTAAACAATGTTAAAAAAAAAAAAAAAGAGAAAAAAGTAAAACCTTCATAGGCCTCCAGAGAAAAAAGAAGGCATCTATCTGTACTTACATGAATATGTGTTCGGTTGTTTTTGACAACAATGTTTTCTGTTGCCAGGAAATAAACATTTCCAGTTCCAGAGAGGAAACCTTCACACTTCAGAAAGGCAGAAGGAAGAAGAGGCTTTTCATTCTGCTGCGAGATGCTGGGTTTTGTGCTTGTTTTGTGTGTGGGGACCCAAGCTTTCATGCTGATGGGGAAGTAAAATAGTTCTTTATGGAGTATTTTATAAAGGACTATCAATCATTCCAGTATGAGTCTCAAGCAGAAGGGGAGCAAAGGAGAGGTCATGCACAAAAAAGGTTGTGTTTCACGCCACGCAACGAAAGGAGATTTGACTGTGGGAAAGGAGATTCACATTCACGCAGACCCTGAACTTGGCCTTACAGAGCAGATAAGTGCTGATTGTGCCTGCAGTGTCCTCTCGCTGAGGTCCACCACCTATAAAATAAATCCTGTAATGAAAGCAGATCACCTCATAATGCAGTCCTGGAAGGGGTTGATTCATCTAATATCTCTTGCTTACAAATGTACTGCGGGGTTACCACAGTTCAGGCAGCCTCATTAAAAGCAGTGCAAAACACGCAGAGCCTGAATGGAGATGAAATAAAAGCCCTATAGATGGCTGTTACACATAATCCATTTGTTACTATGCTTCAGGCAAACAAAGGAGCACATTGTTTATAGAGCTGCTTTCTGCCAGCAGCAGGACAAATTCTTAGATGATTCTAGTGAATATTTTACAACATTCAACATAACGAAGAGTGTGCCTTCTTCATAACGCTAGTAATTCATAACCGGGAGAGGGACTGAAGGCAGAATAGAGCGAGCGAGAGTAAAAAAGTGAGATCAGGTAATTAGTAACAGCTGTACAGGGAAACTGAAATTCTTACTGATTCTGAGCACCCGGAGCCCTGCAATGGAAAAGAGAAGGAATTTTTTCATCATTTTACATGCGTTGCATATAGTATATATAAAGTTTAGAATCTATTCCCTAACCACTAAATTCAAGTCGTTTATAATTTTGCATACCAGTGGGTGACAAAGTCTCACTAAGTTTGGATAGACAAAAATTAGAGGACATTCTTGAAACAAAAGTTGGCCAGACGCTGAAAACCACTATGACAGGCACTGAATGAAGCAATGAATTTAACAAGTATAGGACCTGTCTAGTTACAGAAAGAAAAAGTTTAAAATACAATCGCTAGTTCTAGTTCTACATTTGGCATATAAGCGAAGGCTTTTTTTTCACCCTAACAAATGAATGGAAAACATAGTTTGCGGTCTATGTGTCATTTGCTTTCTCACACCCTGGGTTAAATGATGTAGGTGCAGACTTCACAGTGACCTCACTGGAGTTGCACCAAATTCTAAGCATGCCAACCTAGGTGTCAACCTAGCCAATTAGCGCCACTTAATTCACATTTTTCACCACACCTTGCTTTCTTTTCCAGGAACTATGTCTTCAAGAGTACACTCTCATCGCTCATACATGTGAACAAAACAAGATTCCTGAAGTTGGATTTCTAAAAAGACACTAAAAAATCCTCATGCTGGCATAAGTGGAGAGGCGGTTTTTATGCCTAAACAAAGACAATGCGTGGAGATTATTCTTCAAGCTGAACATGCAATACACTGCACGGAGATAAACCTTTGGCAATTTAAGGATAGGACACTGATCTGTCACCCTGCTTACAGTCATACAAAGTATTAGAAAAATTTATCACTTGAAAAAAAACTTAAGAAGAGGGGGTTCAGAGACATAGCCCAAAAAAAACTATCATGAGGTTTTGTTTAGCAGCGGTATAATAGCAGTCATCTAACTGCAGCTGAAGCAAGAGATTTTCACCTCCCCTGGTGATGATATGACTTACCCCAGCTCAGAGGCGAAGGGGCAGGGTCTCTCTCAAATAGCCTTAGCCCTCCTTTGGGAGGGAAAGGAAGGCAAAGAGACCCTGAATGTGGTGAGGGGCCTCAAAAGGGAATCAACATATCTGCAAAGGAAACGACACACTATGAGGCCCTGGCTGTTAATACCATCTTTGTCCCATGAAGAGAAGTGGCGGCAAAACACAGCCTGGTGTAAAGATGTGAAGACAGCACTGGGGCAGATATGCAAATGGCTGTGGGAAAACATCCCCTCGGAGGCATTGAGAAGCACTGACATGTTTTCACATAAATCATTAGGTAAGACAGGATCCTATTTTCCATCCAAACGGCACTCCAGAAGACAGGGGGAGCTGAGGGCCACCCCTCTTCCATGCACAACCACCCGCTTTTGCCTCTACCCAGCTGATCACACAGCAATTGCTCTTCTGTATAATTATCTGAAAATAGAAAATACAATTAGGGTTTAGAAATACTTTGTGTTCTAAGGTGTTTATTGTTTGTGTATCTCGGGTAAATACTGACAATCAGGACACAGGAAGAGCTACATTCGGATTTCCTAAATACTAATTTTTCCGGACTCTTAAGTTCCAAAAATTATTTGAGGCGCTGTTTGTGTCATAGGCAGCTAATAAATTCCAGAATACAGATGCTGGTGGGCTGGATTTCTGCTGCAGCTGGGAGGTCTTGCGGACTAAGTGAGTAAGAAAATGCAGTGAATGGGAACTTTTTGACTGTTTTGATGGGTCAAAGCTTAATTGCTGGCATATTCTGAATGATGGACTCCACTGCAAACTTGATTTGAACTGATGCTACGCAAAACCCACCAAGTAATAGCTGACATTTAGCAAATAAAGAAAAGAGGAAATATGATTTGGTGATGGGAAAAACATTGGGTCTTAGAGGGGTAACTTACAAATCCTGAGTAGAGAGAAGGGCTGAGGAGAGGTGTGGTGGCCACCCAGCGAGATGCTGAGAGCAGGGACCTTGCGTTACTGCAAAGAGCTGAGGTACCTACTGAGCAACCAGCAGGTCTCCAACACCAGCGCCCACACCCAATGGAAAACCACCTGGATGCGTGCCCTAATGAGCCCACTAAACCTGATCTGCTCTCCCCTGCTGCTCTGCCAGCCTCCAATCCACTCCACAGGCAAACTCCCAGCTCCCGCTCCTCCTTCCCAGGATGGGACCGAAGAGAAAACTCCCATCTCCTGGTTAATATGAATACCTTCATCCAGCTCTAGAGCCTCACGCGGCCACACACACTACGAATAACACACTCCGCTTCCTTCGTGGGTCACTCTCAGCAGAGTGCTTCACCCATACAAGAGTTTTAGCAAGAGTTTTCAGCAGAAAATTCCCAGAATCGCATTGGATGGGACTGGGGGCTGGGGGCAATATAAGTGATTAATGGGTTCGCTGCAGAACAAAACCTCCTCAGCTCTGTCACGAGATAGTTGCTATGGTTTTTTCACACTGCTTAGCAGAAATTTGCTTTGGGCGCAGGGGGATTGAAGGAGGGGAGAAACACAAAAAATACTATAGAAAAATCCTCCATTGTACACTGGCAATTATTCTGAGCGAAATCCTGTGCCTGTCTAGAATTTCAAGCTCTGTATAAATACTTTCAATTAGATTTAAAAAAACACAAACCCTAACCAAAAACCAAACGAGGAGACTTTGTTAAGAACGGACAGCTTGAAACATGTCTTGTTAGCTATCAACAAAGTCTGTTAGAAATGTTGGAAGGTTTCAGCTAGGTTGATGTAAAAACAACATCAAATATCCCCTCCTGTGAGACTAAGTTAAACGTTCGTTGCAGTGACTCAATTAAGGCTAGGTAAAATGCACGCTTCATTGCAATCAGCTGCAACAACACCAGAATCTTTTAGCGGGATATTTTACCAAAGTCTCAAGTTTCAACTGGTTTAAAAATGCTTTGTGGCAGATGGCAGTTTTCGTAGGTGTAAAATATTCTAATATATGGGCCAAGTTCCGCCTGAAACGTCCAACAAAATAGGAATGAGAAGTTGGCCAGGGAAGGCTTTTCCAAGTGGATAAAAAGGGATGCTTCCCCGTTTTATAAGGCATAAAAAAGCCAGAGCAGCATGCAAGAGTTATAAGGTACCCAACCCATCTGGAAGACTCTTTCTGCATGTTATTTTCAGCGACACAACTACAGGCTTTTATCACCACCCCCACTTGAAGGAGGATCCTGCTAGACTGAACACTGTAGATCTTGGGTTCTGTGCTTATATAAGAGCCTAGAGAAATCCTTCAGCATCCTTGAGCAGCCTCAGTCATTTTTAAATTGTCTTGTAAACTCCAAAATCTGCAAGATGTAGAGTGCCCCACCTCCCTAGAAACACCGTATAAGGGTTGCCCATCTATAGTCAACAAACATCAAACCAGAAGACCTGTGAGCACAATTCCTTTGGGTTTGTATGCTTAAGTCTGTCAGCATGCATTTTCGTGCCATAAATCAACTCTATACAGGCAAACATCCAGGGTAGCTTGGAAGGGGAAGCAGGATAGCTGCGTTATCACATCACTCTGGGCTGCAGGGGGAACTATTCCAGGAAAAGCAGTATACTGATACAGCTACTCTACTACTGTGACCTCAGTCTGCTTGTTCAGTTCCAGGTGGGACTGCATTTTGTCACGCAGAAATATCCGTTGGGTATTTTTGAAAACCCTTTCCTGAATCTCAAGTAGGATTATTCGTTACTTTATTAATTAATTCATCGCTTCACTAATTTCACTGCTCCAAAGTCAGTTTTTACCAGCTGATCATCTGGCCCACACGAACCGTCAAAAATCATTGATTATATACGACAATAAAAGCTGCTGCAGTGTATCCACTGACATGTACTGTGCTGGACAGGCAAGGCGTCAAACTTTATAGCATGTGGGAGAGGTTCTTGAGAATTGCTTAACAGTTTTCAGTGGAAAATGCTGTGTCAATACCAGATTTTTTTATATAAATGTAACAGTTCCAATGAAAATTTTAATTTAGAAAGTTGTTCAGTTCCAGGGTAGAAGGAGAAAGCATAGTCAGACAGACGCAGAGCAAGTGCTTGAGGGGGAAGGTGGCAGGCTCAGGTGCAAAGCCCCACTTTGCATATCTCCCTGCCTAAAACCTCAACAAGGTCTTGGTTTTATTCCAGTGGGAAATATTGAAATCTCAGGATGCTTTTCAGGATGGGAAAAAGTTTTTTTGCCCAGCTGCACATTTGAAACTTCTCCAGCTTAGTTATTGCTGATGCCCGAGTGGTTGCTTTAAAATCCAACAAAGAGTTTATACAAGAACAAAGCATCAAATTTTCTTACCCGGTGCAAGCTGGAAGACATGATGGAGGAACATTTCAGTCATCAGCTGTAACACATTTGACAGGTAGATTCAGATCACAACTGGATACAAATGCAGGTAATAGAGGCAATTTTACAGTCTTTCAATATAGCTCTACCACTGACAGCAACATAAGTTGCACTTGAAAAGCTCTAATTTGGCCACATCTGTAAGCACATCTGTGCTCTTTACACTGCTTCACTAAGTGTCCATGGCAGGGGTTTGCCTGGAAGTGTTTCCATTGGTTTTGCTTTCTACATTTTTGGTGTAGTGATTCCCTTGTTACGATTTCAGTCATCCATGTTCCATCTGCATATTCCATCCTACTTAAGACCATTCTCCTGATACCTTTCACAGGTATGGTGTTCAGAGGCACACTGGCCTTTGCCATTCCCACAACCTTCAGAAACTAATTAAGCGTAACCATTAAGATGGTTAACATTTTGATTATTTTTTATCTCAGTGTTTTCTTTGAATTTCTGCAGCTGTGATATTTCACACACTGTATGAAAACAACATTCATTTTACACTAGGTTCTTTGCAGACCAGCAAATAACAAAACTGGTAGAATTCCTAGGTAGGATGTTCCTCCAGCAGAACAAGAAAGCTGGGGCTGACAGATGACAGTGGTAAGCAGATAAAAGCTAGTCTTCAGCTTTTGGAAAATAAGGAAGGAAAGCAACTGATCTAGTTTAAACAGTTACAGCAGTCCCTTTCTTCATTGGTGTTGTCATAGGCCCTCTTGACTGGGCATGAGAGGAACTTCCAAAAGGTTTTATTGTTAGACCGATGTGACAACTCACCCTCTTGAGATTCCTGTTTCCACAGGGGGAACTTACAAGACAGTGTTAAACTAGATCCTTATCCTTGAAGAAGCTATGTGCTCATCATTTGTCCACACAGGAAATGGACCACAAGGGACTACATGTACTTGGTCACTTATTTCTGTCTTTAGACAACTTAAGTTCATCACTTCAATTTTACTAACAATATGTTCACTCACCACCCATCTCCTCCAGTCATTTCAATTTCTTCAGGCTGGCAAGTGAAAAACAATAGAAGTGATGAGATCACATCAAGACACTACTGAATGCCCCAATCTAAAGCAATTAACGGTGGCCTCTGGATGCACATTCGCTTTAGTTCGCATCAGGAGCACACCTTTGAACAAACAGAGTTTAATGATCATCCCCACTTACTGTGCTTCTGTTCATGTCGCAGAGTGCTCTTGAAGAGTGCTCTTTCAGATGCAAGGCAGTTGGGCAGCTGCACTTCAAGGGTACATCTAATGTCCTCCAACTGCTAATGAAATGTGTAGCAGTCACATCAACTCCTCAGCACCAACTCTCCTGTTAAAGAAGGCACTCCTATTAGGCTGCAATATCTGCACAGTACATAAGCTCAGACAGTTAACTCCAGGAGAGAATTAAAGCACAAAAACTAACTGGAAGGAGACACCAGCCTGCTTAGGGATAGATCTTTGGTGTCGCATCCCTTTCCTGCTGGCTAGCTGAGCTGGATTCTGAGGATCCCTTCCCCTAGGCTCCAGTTCTTCCCTGGACGTGGGCTGAGACCTCACCTACCACAGGGTTCAGGATCCATCAAGTGACATGGCTTCTAGAAGCCAGCAACCATTTAATACCCAAAGAAAATGTGCTACATGGCAGAACTGCTACAAAGAAGTAGCAGTACTTCCTTCAAAAACTACTTACCTTCGAAAACTAGAAGTTAAATCCTACACTATTTTGAGAAATGACACTTCATCTTTACATGCCTCAAGTTTAATTGTAGATAAATGCAAAGCTTTTTACTCCACTAGGTGGTGTAATTTGTCTTTCTGTCCAATGTGGCCTTACTAATATTCCCCCTAATCTTTCATTCAAGATGGGGCCACAAAATACCGTATGAAAAGCAAAACCGAAATCTTGTCTACAGGAGTCAGCAACTTTATCAGGTCATGCCTCTTTGGCTTTATCTACGATTCCTCAAAAAAGCTTCTGTCAGGAAAGAATAATTAACCTTTGTAACATTCCTAGATCCATGAAGGAATAAAGCAGAAATCTGAAAAAAAGTATCATGGTCATCTTCTATTTCCCCTTACACCCAGGTGCCATCTAAGCTGTTCATGTGATTTATCTCATGTTTTTTACAGCGTAACATTCCTAGAAGCTCTCTCCTCAGTTTATGTCTGAGTTACAATATGACGCAGTCAAACATATTCCTGGGTCTTTCTTGGCCAGTTATGCTCACGCTTGCACGAGTACAGTTACACACAGAAGGAGAGAATGCTAACTTATATAACAGGGTGTACCTTGGAGGATAGACCCTGGCTAAACATAACCCTGGTGGATATATCCCTCTGGCTGAGACAAAAACAACCTCCTTGGCTGATGTCATCCAACTCTTGACTTCAACTGAAGACCAGATTACAAAACAGTATGTCTGGATCATAGCTTGCTATTTAGACATTTGGAGGCATTTATTTGTTCATACTCACTAAATAACATCTACAGACACACACACACAAAGGAAATCTAGGAAGCAAGACGCCCAACAGCCCACCACAGCATGCCACTCTTTCTAGAGTTCTGTAGCTATTAATCCGCCACGTGGTTCAGCTCTCCCTGAAGTTCATCAATAAAGAAGTCCTTAATGGAAGAATACAACTAGGTAATTTTTATAGTGTTTCCAGCATGTCTTGTAGGTATTAAGCTTCAACAGAAGTCATAGGACTCACAGAAGCCAACCAGTAGGAGAAGAGAGACAATTGTTCAAAGTACACGACTGAATTGAACAAAACCCATCTGGCAAATTGGAGGAAGCTCAGCTGTCCTATCAGCTGCAGTTGCCCTTATGCTATCCACCCACAGCTTTGCTTGCTTGCCCTTGGAGAACAGATACTGTTAACAGAGGCATTTTTTCATGAACAAACCCACGTGAAATGCAACCAAGAAACACATCCAACACAGAGGGAATCATCAGCTTTCAACATTGAAACTTTCCAGTACTTCCTCACAGTCACAGTCTGTACAGAACCCGCGTTAATTCAGATACATTCGAGATCAGCCTGAGCAGATAGCTCTAAAGAGTTTACATGCCCACCATACCCTCTCCAAGCACAGCATTTAAAATACAGGACTGCCTACTGTGCATTATTAATGGCATTTCTAAACATTAGTGCCACTGGAGGATTTGTTTCTGAATGCAAATTTAACAAACCAACCATTTCCTCCATGGGTGATTGATGCATGACAAATCTGAGGTATCTGCGTCTACACTTGTGAATACGACACACTTAGAAAACTTGTCTGGAAATATTCTGCTTGGGTGCAAAAGCTTGGGTGCAAAAAAACCCAGAAAGTTCCTCAATAGCTACAGTAAAGGCTTTAATCTCATGAAAATAAACAGTTAGCAATTGGATGTGTGTCATAATCACTTCTACAGCTTCAGTTACTCTGGAATAATATTATCTAGAGTAGAGCCTGTATGGTATTATATTGACCAAAGGTTCCAAAAGTATAGCTGTTGATGCGACAGAAAAATGGGTAAAGGTCCTTCTTTGTTATACACACTGGATAAATGGCCTTCTTTATATTATCATCATCGTGTGCACACATTAAATCACAAGAAGTGGTCTGTGCAATTGTAAATTCATACATGTGATAATCTTCGCATTAAGTACTAGACTGCTCTATGAAAAAAGAAACCTAAGAAACACCAAGACAAGTGCACATTTACCTGTGATGCACAGAGAATGCATATGCTATGCCTAATTAGTGACGTTCATCAATTTAAACCTGATTCATAGTCTGCTGCAAAATCTCCTATGGGGAGACTTCTTGACAGCAGTACCAATGCACATAGCTCTATCATAAGAAAAAAGCTCTTTGTGCTGGGCAAACACACACATTCTGAAAAAAATGCATTAAATATTTACAGGATGGAGGTTTGTGTTCCATTAAGTCACTTTGATGCTGTGGTTAGAATATGCCCCTAAACAGAGGTGGATTTAAGGGGTTAAGAAGGAAAATAAAACTTGGCAGAGGGAGATACCCAATACTGGCATTGCATCAACAACATAACTGCACTCCAGCCTCAGCAAATGCCAGTTTTGCAGATTTCAGTTCGCAAATTGTGACAGCAGATGGTTGAAACCTGCCCCCATACAAATCCCATGCCTGAAATGGCATTGCCTACGTTTACACATCCTGAGAAAGAAGACTTGGATTTCCAAAGAACTGAGTGAGTAAATTCTATTCTCACATACTGGATGCCTGTTACAGAGGGTACAGGACACTTGAAACAACACCAAAGTATCCGGCCACTATTACATAGCCAATAAACTTTTATTTAGATGTGGAAGAAAAACATGCTTACAGGAAGAAAGATCTAGGGAGATTTATTGCTCCCCTGAAATTCAGAGAAGTCCCATAGGCTCCCTGTCAGCATGTCAGTGCTTGAGCGAAAGGATGAGCAGGTTCTTTAAATCACACGCTAAAGTCAGTATCAGCATAAATTGCATGGAGACTTATCTCCATGCTGCTTCCCGACTGATACAATCTGTGTATGAGGAGTAATCCAAATATTGGATTGCACATACTTGGCAGGTCTTGCACCCCTCTTCACAGACAATGGTTTTGTCATAACTCACAATGAAGTTACTGTAATACTGCTCAAACAGTGTGCTGTGTGGCACAGACAACTGCTTGGCCATTTCATATAGGCTTTCTGGCTTCAAGTCTTCAATGCCGTAAGCTTTAGTAAAGATGTATTCTAATTTCCAGTTCGATTCATTTTTCATGTTGGCATCTCTGAGGTCCAAGTAAAACTGCCAAAGATCCTACAGTTAAAAAAAAAAAAAAGAAAAGGAAAGAAAAGAAAAGAAAAAATAGGCACGGCTGTATTGCTTTCTTTCCTGCTTCATTAAGTCTCTAGAGTGATATATTGATTAGGAAGCTGTCACTCCTCATTATTCACAACTGAACAGAAGGTCACGTCCCACCCCAAGAGCTGGGCTTACACCCAAAGCTGGTACTTGCAGTGCAGTAATGGTGGGGGGATGGGGAGGAGAAGAAAAAGGAGCCACAAAAGGCAGCAGTGGCAGTGTTAAAGGTCTTTCCTGTCCAAATTCTAAACCAAACTCCACTATGCTCATGTCTGCTTTAGAAGTGAGGCTAAAGGGTGGGAATCAGAAGTTTCTTTTCTAAGGGCACTGCTTGAGGGGCAGAATGGACAGAAAAAGAACGGCCCAGGGAGAATTTAAGGGAAAGGGAGAGATGGAGATGCAGGACAATCTGCAGGAAATCTGCACAAGAAAGGACCAGCCTGTATTAGCACAGGGCTCCAGAGAGAAACCCCAGTCCCAGTCAAGCTGCAGGATGCATTGTCACTGAACTCAGCAGGGTCAAGATTTTACCCTGAATTACAGAGAGAATATCTGAGTCATTCGGAGTCAAAATAATTATACAGGATTCACTTTATCTTCAAAAAATCACATGAGACTACAGAATACAAGTGTTCTACTTTTTTCCTTCTAAATTTATCTATCATTTCATATTAAACATATAAAGTCTATACAGGAGGGTGCATGATTACAAAAGACATCACATGGTTACAAGTGCTTTTCTTTATCTGCTCTTCTACACCCTTTAGAAGCATTTCATGGACTGCATCCCAAAGCTCAGGCTATCACCAGCAAACAACATTGGTATGTAGACAAGCCCAGGATTTAGGTGAACCTTTTTCACTGTTGCAGAGCTCCCTGCAAACAGTTTTAGTATTCTGCCCAGAAAATTTCTGTCTTTGATTCTACATTGTAAGAATATTCCATAGAGAACAGGAAGTACTGGGTAGTCCTACAGGCACAGAAAGACTGACCAAGTTCTCTTTCAGATTTCCTTTCCTTTGCCCAGGAAGAAAAATAAGAGCAAGCACCAAAGTTCTACCAATACCCATAATAATACAAAGGCTGACATCTCACCTTTTTAATGACACTATATTTAAAGTCTTAAACAATGCTGTAAAATCTTTACTTACCAGCAAGCTATAATCAACAAGATCATATTGATACAATCTGACACTGGGGTTATTGGATTCCATTTGCCATACATTCTTCACTGGGGTTACAGCAGGTGCCACAAACAAGGAATTTACTGGGTTTTCTGCAGGAAACAGTGAGGAAAGTTTCCTTTCAATCATTTCTTTCTCAAACAAATGTTTTTGTAGAGAACCAACGAAGCAAGAACCAGAGTGACTGGCTTAGGTATGTTAGCATTGTTTTCCCTGGATTAACCGTAGCACTGTGAACCCTATTTTGGGTAAACCGAAATCTGTGTAAAATACCACAGTACGCATCTCAGTGTGTACCGGTTAAATTTGTCTATATCAGAGGCTTCACATCAATTCAACTGCCTGTGCAAAATGGTCTTGCCTATATGTAAGGTCTCTGTATTTTGCCTATTTCTACAGAAATATTTCTAAACTTTTCGTTGCTGTCTCCATGCTGTATTTTACATATTGCTTTATGCATTTTTTTGTTTTATGTATTTATGGTGTTACTCGAAACACTAGGGTATCATCACCTGATCCTGACTTTACTCATCTACACTAGCCCAGCACACAGTATGTGAACACCAATCTTTACAGCAACTGAAACACGAGGACGTACATGGGTTTTAATTATACAGAATAAGCAGATAAGTACATTGAGAGGTTTTCTGTGGAACAAAAAAAAAGCCCTAACTATTCCTTTCTCTGACAACATCACAGCAGTGAAATCACAAGGTCAGTCTCCACATATGAGCAGAAGCTTTGAAAGCTTGGAAATCAACAGATTCTTCTGGAGAAGATAAAACTGAGCTCTGTATCTCAGTACACTCATGTTGGCTACAGTATTACATTTATCTTGAATTCTCTGGAATTTTGTCAAGAGCAAAATGGCATAAATAGAAGACAGTCTAAAACTGTACAGAAAAACACAAACTGTATTTAGCTACATGCAATTTCACCGTTTAAATTTTGTCAAAAGATGCAAAATTATTAAAATAATTTGGAAGCAGTTACTTGCACATGCAAACTGTAACGATAAGGCACCAAGATCAGTCTGTCCTCCGTGAAATTTGCAGTAGAGGTGATGATTTCATGCACAAAAAGGATAAGGTATAAAACTATGTAGGTATAAGACTGCTTTGAAAACCATTTTAAAAAAATATAAAAAGCCAGTTCTTTCAATAGGGCTGGATTCCTTTTTACTGGAGATTAATTCCATGATAATGCCATGTAAAATAGTAAATGATTTAGAATACTGTTGCCCCAGTCAACATTTTGGGCATTGCTTTTACGAGTTCATATAGAACATAGATAAAGAGCCAATTAATATTTCAGTATTTTACATAAACCAAAGCAACGAACCTCTCACTGGTCTATGGTACAGACATAAATATTTAACGAGTTACTTGTTAGATATCTTCTGTTAGAGATGATAGAGTTCTCCATACAGCCATGCCCATGCTTAAAACTAAGGGATTTCAAAGCAATAAACAAAATTTTCAAACCTGGGTGCTTTTCTTGAAGGGAAATTAGCTGATCTAAGAGATGCAACAGGCAGAGACTTTCTTTCCCCTGCCTCCTGCTTACCCTTATCTTAATTAACTTTGAAGCAGCAGGGAACTCAGCAGAGAGGCACAGTAATGATGCAGGAAACACAAGAACACAGAGCATGTCTAGCTGGCCTGAGAACATTCCCTTTGACACATTACACAATAGCAACTGGCTAGTATAATTTGCCCGTGTCACTGAGAGAGCGGAGAGGAAAGACTAGAAATTCTTGTCTAGGCATAAGCATTCCTTAAAAAAAAATAGGAAGCTTGGGGAGTCTCTTCTGACTTCAACAACAAAAATACAGTCCACTTTGCGAGATTCTTTGGAAAAAAATTGGGAGTGCGTGAGGCTTGAACTCTTGTATATAAATAACAGTATTTCCCAATTTCCTTTTTCAATTATTTATTAACAGAGGTTGGCTAGTAAGAACATGCAAGAAAGTATTAATTTGCTTTTAATCAAGAAGAAAAAGATGAAGGATTCAACAAGCATCATTACCTTCTTCATCCAGGAGGACCATGATACTATCTCTATGTGTATGTCCAAAAAACTGCCCCGCAATAACACTACTGTATTTGCGGAATATCTTTACCAGTCTCTCATTGTAATGCTCCCTGATAGCTGTAGTATTCCTTGCATATGGCAAGTATCCTATTGGAACATGTCCTATTATATATACCTAAGGAATTAGATATAGAAAGCACAATTAGTACCTTCATTTGAAATTTATACTTTGAGCTGTAACTTAGAAATGGTTACCACAATTTCATAATAATGTTGTCTTAGAAATGGCATTCTGAAAGCTATAAATCGTGGCAGTTTGGTTATACAAAATGCTAACAGTAAGAACGTTTAAATTCATAGTGAAAGAAATTGATTTTTTTTTTTAGTGAATTCAGTATATTCTTGCGAAAAAAGTTCTAATAATTCTGTGTGTAATTTTAGGCCAAAGGAAAATTTCATCAATTATTTAAAATTAAAAAATAAAGTTACTAGGGCAAGACTTATGATTTGGCATCTCAAGGGGATAGTAAGAAAAACTTATGTCAGAATATTGCAGAGCCTGCATGGTCAGAAAGTAAACAAAAACATGGAAGAACAGGTTAAAACCCCTCAGTCTGAGGCTGAGACTCAGTTCCAACTGCACACACCAACTGATATGCTGCAGGGTTTTATGAGGAAGGGAACTCTCTCTTGTCTCCCGACTGTAATATAATATTTTTTAAATTACAATACCATGGCAAAATGTAAACGTTTCAAGTTAAACACTTTTTCTGGTCAAATGATGATCCAATCCCCACACCAATCAATCAAACACGAGACAACAATTTATAACCTCACTTCAAAACCTGAGTATTATAAGACAATTTATTATAACACTCAAATCATACCACTTGCTGCAGCTTAGCTAAGTTTTGTCATTGACAATCTCCTTTCAAATTTCTATTTTTGATACTTGTAATTACATAAAAATGTAAATGAAATATACTAGGTTTTGTCTCAGGCCAAGGGTGAACATTTTAAAATTAAAGGCTACGCGTAAAAAGAGTCAAACAAAAGTGAAAGCCTTAAGTATTCTCATCCTGGCTTCTACAGTATTTTATATAGTAGGAAAGAGAAGGTATTTTACTGTATAATTTGAGAAACTGCATTCAACTATTTTATTAATTGTTGTAGTATAACATGCATATTCAAGGAAGAATTATTTAAAAAAATGAAATTTTGATTCTGCAGTATATTTGGCAGCATTAATATTCTTTTAGAATCATGTTTATATTTTCATTATCTCTACTTCTTACTATTTAATTTTTCTTTTCAAAGTTTAAACAATGGGTTCTGTTCACAGCCCCTACCTTTTCCTTCTTTTGTGAAGAGGCTTCTAGTATTCCCTCCAGCCAGGCAAACTGGTTGGCTGGGTCAGTGATATTCACAGTTACACTGTTGGGGCTGTAATATAAATTTGTGTTCAGACTGATTATCCTGAGTGGTTGAGAGCTATCACTGGATTCAAACAGCTGTGTGTAGAAGCCACCTGTGAAAATAAGACCAACATCATCTGAAAAATGAAAGGCTTAAAAGCACAACTTTAGAATGAAAGTACAGCACTGACAAAATACCCAGCCTTATTCTTCCTAATAAAATAGAATATGGCATGTTTATTCAAGCCACGCATCACCTTATCACAACAGAACATCTTAAGAATCTGTTTTTAGCAACATTTTAGTAGGAGAAGTTGACACTGAATTTTTTATGAATTCTTGCCTGTAATTCTTTGTGTTTAGTTGACAGTTTTCAGGTGCAATTATCCAACTGACAAGCAAGAAGTGCCCTGTAACCTTTCTTCCACACTGAGAGATGCAGTAATTGTTAAAAAGTACACATTTCTTGAAATACTGCAAATACTCAGTTCCTCCAGGAAGAACTGTTTGAGTTTAGTAGCCTTGTACTTTGAAAGTCATTTAACTTCAGACTGGAATATGATGAAAAGTAAAGACTACGTTTTTCAATCCAAGCTCCTAAAACTCTCCATGGCCTACATACCTTCTTCAATGGGTGCAATTTCATTGTTCATGGACTTCAACGGAGCCACAGCAATAGAGTTATAACCATATATCTTAACTTAAGGTCTGCCCCTTTGAGTTTTATTTTTCCTATTAGAGTTTCTACTTCTACTCTTACACAGAGTTCTTTCTCATTCAGGACACGAAAACACAAATTCAAATTAAACTTTCGAATACCTAATGTGTGAGTGAATTGGAAATTGGGTTGAACTTTTTTCTGTTCTTCGCTAAAAGGAAAAAACATAATTAGGATATCAATATTCTCCCAGTTTAGTAAGCTGGACACAAATATGATGCAATTAACAGTATAATCACCAAGACTATGTTTTATTATAACTCAAATATGTGCCTATTCAATATGCTCTTAAATACATATAGTATCAAAACAGAAATAACATTTCACCAATTTTTTTACAACCATATTTAAGTCTTCTTGTGCATCATACGCCTTTATCTAAAAAGTATTATGAGGTCTTGAAGGCAATAAGATATTTCACATGCATTGGTACAAAGCCAATGTACTGTACATTTTACGAGAAGTGATAATTATTGCATCAGAAGTGAATAAATGTACCCTGAAGATAAGCAGTGCTATTCAAAAAGACAAGTAACTTCTTCCAGGAGAAGCATTATAGGTAATCTATTGTGCTGATCCATCCTATGAGACTTTGCTAAACAAACAGGACAAATCTATAGAAACATTAGTTCTCTAAGCCCTAACTTTATAATGCATTACTGGCATATTTTACCTTTTCTGAAGGTATTGATTGCTTCATCCGTTAGCCAGGGTTTCCAGAAATCTGCTACAGCATTGTAAACTTCACTGGTAGTTACAGGAAGCTGATCCTGTGAGAAAGCAGAACCTGCCTAAGTCTTGGCATTCAGACACACACACACAAAAAAAAAATCACTAAATTATCCCACCTAACCTCTCGCATAACACCTAAGTGTATCCAGTCACTACCAGGAGGAACTCAAGAAAAGTTAAAAAAAAACAGCTTCTGAACATCCAGTATTGCTGATCAGGAACAAATGTCTGAACTTAGTCAGAACTGACTGCAGGGCCTTGTTAATGCATGGATAAACTAATGCCAGAAATATGTCAAGCCTTAGGAGCACAGCAGAGTGGAAAACGGTACGTTCTGCAAAATTAATAAATACATAAACTGAAGATTGAAATAAAGTCTCTTGGAGGAAAGAATTGAAAAAAGCTTCTTTTATAGAAGGTGAATTTTTCAAGCAACTTGGGGTTCATAGCAGCTCTCCAAAAGTCCACTAGGGCCCTAAGAAACATTCTGGTGAAATTCACATATATTTCCATGTTATCCTGTAGTTCTAGAAATACAGAAAAGAAAAATGTTGTCAATGTGTTCTCCCACCGGCTCCAATTAGGACTGTAGCACTCTTCAGCCTGAGCCAGGCAATGCCCAAGTGCCACAGCCTGGTAAGAGCCACGCTCTCATCTAACCCTGACAGGAAGATCCCAGCCTGTCCTTGCCTTTCCTAAAATATCTGCTTGGATTCTTGGTGCTAGAAGAAAAAAAAAGAGGTCAAAAAATAGGAACAGTATTACAGTGCATGTTTTCTTAAACATAAAATCTGACCTTTCTAAGCTTTTTGAAACTAACCCCATGTTATTAGAGGCTTAGGCACTAAGTCTGTGTCTAGGAGTAGGGCAATCAGAAGTCTGTTCAGACATTTGCTGCTTGCAGTGCACAGATACTAGTTATTAAGAAAGCTTTGAGCCATACCAGTTCAGCCAGAGCTAACAGTCACTAACAGACACAGCAAAATCTGATCTCAGATAAGAGGTCATGTTATGGACTGAAGGTGGTTTGGACCCAGGCAAGTCAGTGCTCTGTGAACTTGTGGATTAGACAGCAGTCCGGGAATTTGCTTTAAGCAAGGGCAAGGATATGAAACAAATAAGACTATGCAGAAAGACCAAGGTCACAATATACGATCTGAAAGGTACCCCAATGCTCGATTAACCTGAGGAGTATTTTTAATAGGCTCTGCAAGAAAAATCATCCAAGGTCATTAAATTGTTAAGACGAACAAGTCAGAACACAATAAAGAGGAATAAAATTCCTCGGTGCATGGTGAGCGTGCAGCTTTCACACTTGCTCTCGAACAGCCTGCAGTGTGTGGCTTGCTTCACATCGCTTCCAGTCTACAGGATGTTTGCCAAGCATGTCCATACGAAAAACAGAAATGTCATCAACAGCCAAAAAAAAAAAAAAAAGTCCAGCAACCTGAAATGACCCCAAAGTAGGGCGTTTCTGATCCCATGGTCTTTTTCAAACAGTAACAGGAAAGTATGTCAAGTTCTGCCCATTGGTGAAGCCTGCCATTTCAAAGCAAAGTATCACAGAAACACTCCTGTGTGGTTTTGTGCAGAGAGAACTACAACAGTTATTCCAATCAGCAGCCTGCTTCAAAATACTGTTTGGTGCCCATCTGCCCCTCCTGACCATCTTTTTTCTACCTTCAGATTTAATTTCACAAACAAAACTCATATTTGTTGGAAAAGTCACTACATTCTTTGTCTACAAGATTATTGTACACAGTTTTTTCCTTCTATATCAAAGGAGACTGCTGAATGACAACAATTCTCTGTTAGGACTTTTTAAAAAACAAAACAAAATGAAAGCAAAACATCAAGTGAGACTTCAGTTAAGGTGTTATTTACCAAAGTACTTTACCAGTGGTTTCTGGCAAACCAACCTGGCCCCTGTCAGTGCATAAGACAAGCTGAAGCTATGCTACCAGAGTAAGAATGCAAGAGACTGAAGTCCCAGGTTTGTTTGCGCACTCACATTTCCAAGATGTGTTTAGCTCTTATTTTGCCTCTCACATTTCCCTTTCCCCTCTCTGAGCACCTCTGTTACTCCCTGATTTGGGAATCACTAACTCCAGCAATGATTCAGGCAATGATACAATCACCTGCTACACTAAGATATATCCTGATAGGCCTAATGAATAACACAGAATGCTGAAATAAAATTCTTTGGGGCGGGGTGAAGGGGTGTTACTGAATTCCCATCAGATATTTCAAACAAAATATTTCAGTTGACCTCCTCCACATCCCTTCCGATCCCCTCAGATCCAATGACAGAATTTGCTTCTCAGTGCTGTGTGCTGCCATATCAACCCACAATATGGTTTAAAGGACACATGAAGCAACTGTTTACTTTTGAACTATGCCAAGAACAATATTCGCAGAATGCTGAAAGTAAAAAAGAACTGTCCTCAGCTGCAATGGTGCACACATGCAGTAAATCATCAATGCGGATATTTCTAAGTGTCCAATAAGGAAAGAAAACAAAAAGGCATATTTTTAATAATAGTGGCAAAACTGCAGGAACATTACAAAAATTCTGCCGTTAGTCTCACAAAAAAAAAAATAATCCAGTGATGTCAGTAGACAGATTTCCTGTAGGCCTTTCAGTAGGCCTTGAATCTTACCACAGGCTCACAGATCCATTAAGGGTGTCATTTCTCTTGGATTACGGTATTGTGCACACAAGCATGACTTACACAGGAAGAAAAAAACTAAATGCGTATTAACTATGATGAGATCTGGTGATTCTAAGCCATGAAGAATGATTAGCAGTAAATTTGCATGACCTCAGATTTTACCTGGCATCACCATGTATTTGGGAAACTTAACACAGAGAGATGTACTTTCTGTTCTTGACTGGAAGTATTTATAATTTTAAATGCTAATTGGAGAATTGTAGAATACTGTTTCCAGTATAACAGTTACACAAATTTAACTCTTATTTTTCATGCCTCCTTTCTAAGGGGTTAGGAACACACTCAATACGATACATCAAGAAATTTCTAACTTGTTTTACCTGTGGCCAGTAGTCATGATTGCCCAAGGCTGGGAAAACCTGAAGATCTGGAAAGAAATTACGAATTGTAGAACTCATATTGCCAATGATGCTAATGACCAACTTTGTGGAGAGTTCTTTTACAGGAACATGAGGAGGGCTATCTCTGAAAAGGGAAAAGGCTTTATTAACAAAGGTTTATTAGCAACGTCAGAAATGGCAAAAAATTCTGCAAACTTATCTACGTTCTAGCATGTAATATTGCTATAGATTCTAATTAAAATCACAGAATTGCCTGAAAGGCTCTCTGCAAAGGATCTTTTTAAAAAAAAAACAAACAAGTAGACTAATGTTTATGCTATGATTTGCATTTATCATAACTAAGATTTCTTAGAAATTAAATTAATTCAACTCCATCATTTTGAGCTACTGTGCAGTTTGGCTTATATATCTTCCATCATATGCACAACTTCATAAGTTTATTTGTGCTCTTTTCACATCCTGCTGGAAATGAAATACAATAAGGTAATGAAATAAAGTAATCACTTGTTTTTACATATTTGTATTTATTAACACCCTTCCCCCAGCAAAATTAAGTGACATAACTTCTATAACCTTTCCAGCAAAAAAGACACCATCGTTGATAAACAAACTAGTTCTCACAAACACTCAAAGATACTAATCTCTTTAATAAATTATCCATTGATGTATAACGTAAAAAATTACGTGATGGTAGAATGGAAAATTTTGCTATGGCAAAATGGTAAATGAATGTTATCTTTTATGAATACCTAGAAAGTAACAGGACATGGTACTATCGGGCTACTCATATGCCTCCCTTTCACACTTCTTTCTCCAGTCACACTGCTAAGGCACACAAAGCCTCTCAGATAACACCTGTGTGAGAGAGAGAGTATTATTATGCCCATTTTCTAATACGGAAGATCGTATTAGATACAGAAAAGGTAAATATTTTACTCAACAGGGGACTACACACATCCAAAATGCTGCAATGAGGGACTGTGAAACAACCACGCCTTCTTCAGAAGCACACGCAGCTATGAGTGATAGTAACGAAGAGAGCAACAGCATCCACGACATTCTCCTCCTCCAGCTAGCCCCTGATCTAGAATTCATACAGGTACTGAACCTCAATGGTAACTTTATACACTTTTAAAAAAAATACATAAACTATAGTATTGCTTGATTGTAGTTACCGCTTACAGAACCAAATAAAATATAATTAAAGGATATCTTCTAAAAAGGGATGCGCTTTAAATTTAATGACCTTAAGACCTACAAAATCCAATACCTCCCATAATAATACATTCCAGTCCGTTATTCCTCTGACCTTTCCTTTTGTTTTTTCCACTTCCCACCCTCCCCGCACCATTTCTATTAACTTACACTAATACAGTCATGTGGTAAATGTCCCAATGAACAGTCCAGAAATTAATAGAGATCAAAATCTCTTCCTGAGACCGTAGATTCAGTCTTCCACTGAAGACTGAATCTTCCACTTCCACTTCTTAGACTCAGTCTTCCACTTATTAGCCATTCAGACAACTAAAGAGACTATTTAAAAGTAGCATTTGTGAGATACTAAACTCAGATCTGTTGGTGCAAATATAAATTTGTGAACTACTGCACTATATGGTTATCCAGCTGTTAAAAGCTTTAACTGCAGTGACTTGAACACTTACCCCGTCCAAATCATGAATGAAACCTGCTGTTTTGAATCCTTCATGAATGCAAATGCTGACAAAATAAGCTGATATGGAGAATCACACAAAAAGTCTCCAAAAGGGCCTGGGTTGGAGGCATTAGCTCCTTTGGAAGAAGAGCAAACTTTGGTGCGATCAGGGGTAACATGGTAAGTCGGATCTAAATGTAGGTCAGATACATGCCAGAACTGCCCTGTTTTCAGAAAATAAAGATTAAAGAAAATGGCGTTATTTGCATTTGAACTGGATACACATGGGTAATGCCAGGTTTGCTGCAGTTTGTCTACTGCTGTTCCTCTTTCAAGTTTTGAACAGGAGAATAAATTTAACAAATTGTTGATTAGCCCGTCTGGTAAGTGTGGGTGAGCTCTGCATTCCTGACAAGTCCTTCACATAGTCTGCTTAGAAAAACTGAAAACAGAAGCAGAGTCATAGGTTTAAGCTATTCAACAGGAAAAAAAAAAGTCTGGTAGGGACTGGAAAATCAGCTCCATTTCATTAATAACAATCTGGAAACTGGGGAGTAGAGGAGGCGACAGAAGGACTTCTCCACTCCACCTGAGAGGGAGCTGCATTTTAATTATTTTTCCCGACCTTCCCTGGCTGGAAGCTAGATCACAGACTAGAAAGAAAGGCCAGAAACAGCACGTGCAAAAATTTCAAAGCTCCTCTTCTCCCCAGCAGCCACAGTAGCAAAGAGACTGGGCTTCTCACCAGAGATGTGTGTCAGCCTCACCTACTTGCTACTTTCCAGGCTGACACATTCCCAGCCAGTGCTACTTTGCACGACGCGGAGAAAGGAACTGAGAACTATAGGAATACGGTGAACAAGACAAATTAAGCTTGTATGAGGCCACCAGACTTCAAGTTTCATGTAAAATACCAGTAGTTTATTTTCTGTCGGTTTCAGAGCACTTGGGAAAGGCACTCATGTATCTGGGGCAGTGGTTGTGAAACCGGGACAGATATAAATTGATCTTTCCCAAGGTCACATGCTCACTCTGTGGCAGAGCAGGCACCATGTGACAGGGCTTCGTGGAGATTTATTTCAGGAAGCAAAGATAAACAGTGATCTTCGGAATCTGCAGAACTGTGACCCCTACCACGAGGAGACAGAGAAACGCCGGTATGACGCTGCTTCGTGTTTGGTCTGAGGGACCTGTGACTCCCAGGGACCCAGAATCCTGTGGAAACCATTTTGGGAGCGCTCACCTGCGCGGGGTACCGCACGGCGGATCAGGCCAGGCGGAGTGTGCGTGTGTTTGCTGACAGTGCGGACACCAAATTTCATGTTTGCAGTGCGTGCCTGGGGACACCCCGCCAAGGCAGGGCCGAGCCCACCCCACCGGCCGCCCTCGGGCCGCCAGCCTGCCCTGCCGGACTACACACAAACCCCATGTAACTCCCCAGCACCGGAGGAGCCGTGTATTTGCTTATCGAAACGTCAGATGAAGTTGAGGCCGGTCGGGGCAGGGAACACCACGGCAGCAGCGACAAGGGGCGGGAACCAGAGCTACCCCCCGCCGTCGGGCCCCGCGCTGGCACCACGGAGGGGCGGCTGTCCCGCTCGGTGTCCCCCCCAGCCCCAGGCCGGGCCTCCCTCTGCCAGGGAGGCACCGCGGGCCGCGGCGGCCGCCCCTCACCCGCCTCCCACGGCCGGGCCCCCGCCCGCCCTCACCCTGCGCGGGGGCGGCCCCGCTCAGCCGCTGCCCTCCGTTCGGACTCACCCACAGCGGCGCGGGGCTGCGGGCCGGCCGGCGCCGCCTCCAGCGCCGAGCAGAGCAGCGCCAGGCCGAGGGCCAAGCGGCCGGCGCCTTCCCCCCGCAGCTCCATGTTGGCCCTACCGGGGAAGCGCCCTGCCGGCTGACCCGGCTGCTCGTGTGACCGCCCCGGCGCGGAGGAAACGGGCAAGCCCGGAGTGGCTTGTGCAAGCCACCGGCCCTTCGTTGCCTGCCCAGGCCTGCCGGAAGCCGCCAGCCTGCCCCGCCCGCACGACCGGGGGCCAAAAGCCGACTCGGGACGGGGTGCCCTGTGAGGGGGGTGGTTGCTGTCGCCTCAGCCGGCCGTGCCGGGGTGACCTTCATGAGGTGCCAGCCCCGGGACAGCACTGAGGACCTCGTCGGAGCCAGCCTGGCCCCGGGCAGGGCTTAAATTCAGGGCACCGGCAGGTTTGTAGGCGGCCTCGAAGGAAGGTGAGGCGGGAAGGCGGGAGTCCCTTCCCGGCTCGGCCGGTGGCCTGTGGCGCCCGGCCCTTGCAGCCCTGTGCCGAGCCGAGCCATGGCGACTGCCCTGGGCACGGCCTGGCTCTGTCAGACGCCTCAGGGGAGCCTCGAGCATCTTTTGGAAGGAAGGTTTCTCACAGTATACGGAAGGTTTCTCACAGTATACATGTAAAAAATGGATCCTGGTTACTTGACACGCTTTAAAATGAAAAAAAAAAACAAACAACCCCAACCTGTGCTGTCAAGCACACCTTTAGCATGGCTTAAGGAAAATGCTGAGGTGTGTTGTAAATACACCACACTCCATTGCTAAGGCTTCACGGTAGGGGAGCTGCTGTTTATTGCTGAAGTCGGAGTAGTTTCTGTTGAGGAAGAGTTCTCGGTGTCTGTTTTACAAGCAGACCAGAATAATGATGTCCTGGATCCCATGGCTGCCCCCAGATGCCCTGCTGCTGCCTGTGCTCTTCCATTCACATCTGCTTTCCAGGGCTTTGCAAAGCTGTTTTGACAGCAGCTGGAGGTCCCGCGTGCCGGTATTTCCCTCTAATTTTTCCACTTCTCTGAGCAGTGCCACAGGCACTTCGCAGGTACCACTTAATTTTTTCTCTCCCTTATTTAATTTGACATTAATGTTGTTCATCTTTAGAATAGCAAAATATTTCACCAATAAACTTCATGATGGTTTCACGTGACTTACAAAACAATGTGTGCAGGGAATTTTTTTAACTCATGACCCCACAAATCGCTTATCATGAAGATGAATGCCAGTACTGGGGACCCAAGTCTGTTTTCCCCAGCGACAAAGGAAAAGCAGCTGCTCCCACCTTTCTGGGAAGGGCTGGCTGGGAAGGACAGTCATGGGGCGAGTGCAGCCACAGGCAGGCAAACAGGCAGCAAGGGAGGGGAGACAGATGAAAGCTGTATTAGGTACTGAAGCTGATTAAATAAGCTAGTAAAACTGAAGGGCAGAAGATGCTGTTTAAAGATAACTTGCAGTGTAGCAGCTGAAGCAGCCCAAAACAGAGACTGTAGCTCCCCATACCTCTGGAACAAGTTCTATTTTTAATTTCTCTGGAACAAAGTTAGCTCCTCGATTTTGAAAGCGATCAATCTCCATCAAATAGTGGTTCATAATTAAGACTCCTAGTGTTCCACACGAGAAAACAGACTTGGATGTTCCTTTCAGGCAGCTGCTTTGTGAAAAAGTAAAGCTAACAACATTAAATTTTGTACTTGTGTTGGTTAGGTGCCACAGTTGTGTCTGAACTTTTATCAGATAAGTGAGATGATCTATGCACATTATCCTAGCTACACAGGGAAGCAGAAAGCTGCTTCCCGTGATACCACCTAGCAGATCTGAAGGATGGCAGTTTTAGGCCCTGGGGAGCTGGGCAGGACACCCCCTCCTGCACAGCCCTCTGCATCCACGCACCCCAGAGTACTGACCAGACAAATGCCACAGCTCAGCTCTGCCTTTCATTAGAAAGCTTTGTTGGTATCTACACCTCCCTGGGGTCCACTAAGTCAGTGTGTCAGAAAACATGGATGTTCCAAACAATCTCCTCCCTGCTGCCAGCAACCTGTTTCGATTTTCCTAATACTCTGAAGTGTAGGGCAGTTTTTCCCACCCTGGTCTTTTAGGGAATATTCTTCAGGAATAAGGTTTTAAGGGTTTAATTTCTCTCTTTTAAGCAGCATTTTATTTTAAATTGCTCACAGTGCAAATTGTGAATTATGCAAATCTCCTGTGCATATTAGCTGTGAAACTACAGCTCAGGGATGGGAATCTCAGGAGGTTTGTCTTGTACTGTTTTCCCTTTGTTTTCCTCCCACCCCTGTGCAGACTGATGAAAGATAAACTTTATTCTTTAGGTTCCCCCAGTCCTGCCATTTGTCATGTTGGTCCTTGTGAAACATTTCAATCTTTTGTGTATTAGCAAAAAAGCCCACTGAAACAAATGAAAAACTCCCATAACTATTAAAACCAAAACTACAGGATCCCCCTGACATCAAAGGCTGTCTATCTATGGGCCTTAGCATGCACTGGATAACAAGTTCCCAGTGAAGAGAGGAGCTGAAACTGGCTTGAGCCTCTCACTTCTCTGCCCACATATATAAAGACAGGGGCTTTAGATTTCTCCAGCAAGAAGCAGCGACTGAAGCAGAGTGAGGGCAATGTTTTGTTTCCCATGTAGTCTACATCACAGAGAAAGGCTGCTGTGTACCACATGCTTGTCTGCTGTTTAACTCAGAAAAGGGAACATCTGACCGCTCCCTTCAGAACACTGGAATATTAGCCGATTAAATGCAAAAGGAGCACAGGTTTAAAAAACTTTTTAATTTCTGTTTGATTTGCATTCCAAAACAATTCAAATGTGTTCCATTTACTGTAAAAAAAGAGAGGCAAGTGTTTCAGAAATTTAATGCCAAGTTTAACCTGATTCACTATACAGCACAAGCTTGCCAGTTTTATGGCATAAGTTTTTTTTAAAAAAAAAACACCCCGCCCCCCCCAAACTCTTTATTAACCTTTCATGCCAGAAATGTGCATTTTAGCTATGTTCGATTATGGACGGTACATTAATCCATCCAGCAGAAGTAACATCTGGACAGAGGTCAGGTAAACTCTACGCTTTCTCATAGTGGCGAACAGCAACCACATCACCAAAGGTGAGAGTCTGCAAGTCCAAGGAAAAGACAGACATGTTAGATGCTGGACCATTTTCTGTAATGACTTAACACATATTCAGAAGTCCATGCTAGACCAAGGTTGTTCTACATTATGTAATTTATAGAAAAAACAAGTTGGTCTCGATTTTTAAATGAACAAGCGGCAAAACCTCAAAGTTATGGATCCCATAATAAACACAACTTTCTCCTTGCTACTTTCAAACCCAAGAAGCACATAATGCACATGTACAAGGCAACTAAAGTGAGACTAGAAATGACTATTTAATTTTTCTAATTTTGTGAGTGCAATTTCTTAAATACAGCATTGTTTTAATACAGATTTAACACTTATTTTCCCAAAGCTGATCACATTGCAAAATGTGCAGTCTAAAAATCCAAGTCCTCTATACACATAATTCTATACTATTATGCATAGGCATGTACTTAAGGAGAACCTTGTATTAAAATAAATGCAATTCTGTGACTTATGTGGCTAGAGCTACCAAATATTTTCGTTTCTGCAGTCGTGCAGAACACTAACCACAGTATGTGAGCTTTGGAGGTATTTCCTGAAGTGGAACAGGGCATCTTGCCACATTCAAATTTCCAAAGGAAAAGGTTTTCTGCATAGATGTGTAGCTGTTTCCAAAAAGCAAAGCATGTATTTTCCCTCAAATTGCTCATTACATTGTGTTGTTCTGACAGTATGCTTTAAGGCTTTAATTATTTGGAAGTCTCCATCCATACAGATACTCTCCAAAGTATTTAGAAAACTAGCTAACTGGTTTTCTCCAACAGCCAAGTCACATAGATTAGTCAGCTGAAGAGGGGTTTTTTTTTGACATTTACATCTCTGGGCCAAAATTAAGCACGAGAAGTGCCACCCTGGACATAAGATATAGTAATTTACACCTTTTATTCACCCCACACTTCTGTGCCTGAAAAGTCAGGACAGGAATGTGAATTTAAAACAAGACTTTTCTTCACACAATTGTTTATCACATTTTTTCAACAAGATAGAAGGAATAAACCATTTATTATTAAATATGAAAATGCTATTACCTCCTGCAATATTGTAATTTTATTTTCCTAGGAAACCACTTGTTCTGTGTAATTAAATATTATTTATGCATGTGTATTTAAAACGAGTTTTTAAAGAAATCTAAATTAGCACTGGCAACAGATCATTGCCGATATAATCAAGAAGTTTGTATCTTTTCCAGTTCACTGGGACCTTTTTTTTTTTTTTTGCTTGGGCATTTCCACAAAGTCTAAAAAGAACATATACACTCTGGAAATCCACAGGTTGGGCCGCCTAAAACCACTAGCAATTTTTCAGTTGTCAGTAAAATAAGACATAAAATAAAACGAAATAAATATTTGAAAAATCTCCACTACCTTTCTCCACCAATTATTTTAAGGGTTTGTGTATAAATAACACTATCTGTTCATAAAGCTCGAGGAGATAAATGTGAGGAGTGTTAGCGGTGTATGTGAATGCTCAGTGAGCTTCATACTTACCATTACCATTTTGCCATCCTTGATTTCTCTCACAAAGTTTGTCTCTTTGCCGTCCCACTTCTGTACGTGCACTAGCTTGTCTCCATCCAGGGTCACAACTGACTGGGAGATACCAAGAAACACAAAGACAGTCATTTATTGGGGCTGTTTGGGATTCTGCTCACACATTCAGCATGCACTATTCTATTGAATTCTCTTCAATAGATGGATGTGGATGTAGAATGATAAAGTAGTCCCAGTCATTTTAAAGCCAAGCCCATGAATCATCCTCATTTTAAGCATGAACTCCATACAATTCTTGTTTGTGTCAAAGGATGAAAAAAGTTGTTTTCTGTGAGTTCCAGGCTCACAAGAACCGCTGTTTCAGATGTGCGCTGGGATAACGTTTATCATAAGCCCCCAAAGTGGCAGGGAAGAAGGCGTTTCCCCATTTCGACTGGAAAAGGTTATGCCAAATGATACTTGGATTGAAAGAAAAACGGGCAAACACAATTCTTGGGCACAGGAAGGCAGACAGACAGGGGGCTGGCGACATAACACACAGCTTCAGACAAGACATGGCGTAAGCGGGGGCAAGTAAGATGCAATCTTGTCTTTTTTTTTTTTTTCCTGTCCCTCACAGTGCTACAACTGGCAGTAGCAGAAGTTACTTTTTTTTTTTTTTTCCTTTGACCCCACCAAAGATACAGCGGCGGGGGCGGGCACGAAAAAGGGCAAAAAGTAGCCACTGCAGCCCGAGAGTTCACTTACTTTGCAGTTTCTGTCGTCGGGGGTAGTTTCATCAAATTCCTCTCCAAGTTTAAAGCTGATTTCTGTGTTTTTGAAAGTGCTTTGAGTCCTGATCACGACTTTGTCCCCCTCGCTGCTGATAATCACAGTGGGTTTAGTCACATTCCCCACCTGCCGTGTTGCAAACCCCACTCCTAGACCATCAAGGGGAAAAAACAGAGAAATTCATCAGGTTTTTTTTTACTTTCTTTTTTTTTTTTTTTGGCCACACATCGAGGTACAGAAATCTCTACAGCTTTAAGATATCACAGAGAAACGCTGCTTTTTGCTTCGCTTGTGCCCTTAGAGCTAAAGGATCCATAAGTACGCACACATATAAAGATTTTTTTTTTTAATTTGTTTTTTTTTTTTTTGAGGACGGTGCTAAATTCCACATCTCCCGAACATACCGCTGCCCCCGACCTCCACCCCGGGCCGTACCTACCCAGCGCCTTCATGTACTCGTCGAAGTTGTGGCTGTCCACCAGCTTCCAGGTGGCGCAAAAAGCCTCGACCATGGCGGCGGCCGCCCCTTTCCCGGGTACCGATTCCCTCTGGACCCGGGGGGGAGAGCCGCTGCCTTCCCGCATTTAAAGCCGGCGCCCGGCGGGGGGTCGGGAGGCGGTGGGGTTGCAGCGGCCCGCCCCCCCCGAGGACAGGGGCCTCCGGCGGCGGGGAGCGACCTCCCCCGAGGGGGAGGTCGCTCCCCGCCGCCCCCGCCGCCGGGGAAGGGACGCGGCGGGGGGATCCCCGGTCCAGGGAAAGGGATCAGCACGGCTCCTCCCTCACCTGAGGCTCGGCAGGGGCTCCCACCGACATCTCGTCTCTTAATTTTTTATGTTTTTTAAAATTTTTTTTCTTTTTTTTCAGAAAGCAGCCTGTCTCCGTGGGACGTGTCAGCTTTTCCACGGCTTGGGGTGGATTCAGGAGTCAGCACCGAGCTCTTCGAGCTCTCCCAGCGAAACGTTGGGGGACTAAGCCAAAGAGGCTTGCCGTGATGTAGGAACAAAACCTCAACAGCAGTCCAGCCATACGAAATAGAAATAATTATGGATATTTTGCTAATAATTTTAAATTTGACTGTCATTTGCATTTCTTTCAGGCTCTTGTAGTATGGCACGTTCTTTGGGTGAAGGGCAAGTGATGCTTCTGATGGGATTTTAATTTAATTTGCCACTTTTTCACTTGTCCTCAGAAAGAATTAACCCCTCTCTGAATTAACCCCAGGAATATAATCCTAATTCCTTTTATCACACAACACAATTTTCATTAGTCTTGATAACCTAAGGGTATGAACTAGCAAATCTGTTTCTCTTTAGCCTTCCGTCCGGTTGCTCTGAAGTACCAAGAGAGACACAAACTGCCCTCCTGTAGCTGCTCAGTTGACAGAATGTCTGAATTCCTCTTCTGATCTGCCCTTCTGAGACATTTCGGCAGTGCTCAGAGCACCAGGGAGAGCAAGAGCATCACTGGAAGTAACAGACCGGCAATTGTTGTTCATGAGGCTGAAAGGAATCAAGTCCCTTTTTTTTTGGTCAAAGCTGAGTAATGCTGTGTCTCCAAAGTTTGCACAGAACACCAGCCGTACTGGTGCGTCTCATATGCATGTCCATAACGTGATGTCTGCAGCTGGCCAAACCCTCTGTAATGAATGAGGAATATGCTTTAACTGGCACTGTCACAGCACGGGGCACACGGGGTTGATACTGTGCACGGGTATGGTCCCTGACTCCAGCTCAGTTTGGGAATTGTGTTTCCTCGATACAGTAACATTATCAAGTATTTAGTGGTGTTCACCACCCCTAGCCGAACTCTGCAGCCATGGCCTCGCAGAGCTTCATCACCGCTACCCAGCCAGCTGACATGCAAGGACACGCAAACTGACCTCGCCACTCACCTACTTCATCTGAGATGCATCAAATTAAATCCTAAATTATTTTACCAATATCCTCATGAACTGACAGTGTCTCCTCCCCCAGGAGAGATGGAATTATCTGCTCATATAGATTCTGTTCGCAGAAGTGCTGATCCTTGTGGTGCAGATGTGCGCACAGAGCTCTTTATGCTTGTTGTGTAGAACCAGCCTCACAGATTTGTGTGATATAAAACTCCTGAAAGTGATTCTGTGCCAGTGCCCGTAGCTGGACTCTTCAGGGACACTTCTGCCTTGCACTGTCTTCCACACAGCACTGCAACCTGGCCCTTGGGAGGTAGCCACTTCAGGATCCTTCATAATTCAAGCAATCATACCTACACTGATGGCTCAGTTCTACCAGGATTTCTCAACACACTTCACTAACACAAGTACTTAGGGTTAAGAAAAATATATTCTTTAACACTTTGCACCATGCTTCGGATGAAAACAGGGTCTGCTAAGATGTTGATATTCCTTCTGCTGCTTAGATAGATTGCCAAAGTCATCATACCAGGTTTTATGCTGGTGAGATTGCACATTTCTGTGTTGGTGATGATTTGGGAGAAGGAAAAATCAACAGCAGGAAATGTTACGTTGTTGACACCTTGTGGGGTGACCAGCCACAGCCAAAAATGTTTCCCATGGCATCTTATGCCCTTTATTTGCTTGTGGATCCTTATGTGAGAGTTGTCTTAATGTCAACAGCTAGTACAAGTCATCATGACCTATATAAATGCTTTGCTATGGCTGGAAGGGAGATCGCAGTGTGAAATGCGCTGACCTGGTGTGCATTCTAGGTTGCTGTACAAGAGGCCAGCTTGGAGTTTGTTTTACGTTGTCAGCAGGGTTTGAAGGTTTTAACAGACTGCGTACTCCCCCGTAAAAAGCCCACATGACGAAAGATGTCTCTGGAGATTCCTCTCTGAACAGTCAGGGACATGTTCTCATTTACACTAAACTCTTCACACCACCGGAGCAGTGTAACGAGGCACATCTGAATTCTCTTTGCAAGGCCTGCTTGGAAGATGAAAATGCTGTGGCAAGACATCCCTGTGTAATAAGTAATCCTTGCTTCCAAAGGCCATCTAGGGTGAATGTGGGATGGCCCTAACCTTCAGCCTTTGAATACAGGACACAAAAACTGCTTTTGGCTACCTTTCACCCCCTGTTATATCCCTGCTTCGCATGCCCTCAGGCATTGAGAGCATGAGGCTCTCAGCCTCCTTCAGCCTTCTTTCAGTCCTCGGGGAAAAAAAAAATCACTTTTCCAGAAAAAAAAAAGAAAGGCACCACAGGATGGCCACCAGCTCCTGTGGTAGAAAAGTCTGACCAAGACGTTCTCTCATGCGTGGATTCCTCATAATCAATGTCAGGAACTGCTGAGCATCTAATCACTGCAGCCAGTCATTAAGGGCTTAGTACTTTGGTTATGGAAAGGTAGTGAAATTGGTGCAGCTCATGTTTGAAGTCAGGTTTATCTATCCTTCTGCTGCATCCCTCTCTGGATCTAACACAGGATCTACACCAATTCAGTTAAACCTACCCTTTCACCATCCTTGCAGTGCAATAGCCAGGAATAACGTATTACTCTGTAGAGTTTGATCAGTAGTTAAGGGGATACTATGTTATCAGACCTTCAGATAATTTAGTGACAGCTTCATTATTCAAACATTCCTGTGTTCAAGGAGACAAAGGCCCTGGAACTGCAGAGCATTTTGTACCCATGAGTGCAACAAAGGGTAGCAGTGACATCAGGGTCTAACTCCCCCGGTATGAAAGAAGATATAGGTACTCAAAGGCCTTTTAGGTATTGAATCCCATCGGAAATCCAATATGATTCAGGCTCCTAACTCACTTAGGCACGTTGGTAATCTCTCAGCATCCTGAAACATATAGGGGGTTACTTCTGAATGAAGGAAATTGAAAATAATGTGTAGCTGAAAGTAGAAGAGATTTCCTTCATTTGTGGACAGCAGACTAGGGCATTCTCAGCACATTTTAACCTTGTTTGAAGCCCTGCTGTGAATCTCTGTGCAGCTTTGATCTCAGTGTAGTGCAGAAATGACCAGATTTTAGTAGCTACTGTGTCAGATGGGATGATGTTGCTTCAGGGATGAGTGTGATTTGATTTTTAGTGCTGCAGAAAAACCTAATGTCAAACAGGGCAGTAGAATGTCCTTAACTAAAATTATCTCATGTGTCCTCTAGCTGTCTAAGACATTTGCTGCCCCCTCCCCCCCCGGTAATAAAAATAAACTATCTCAGTGCTGGCGGTGAGTCACAGAAAATCACTAGGTTTACTCTATTGATGGACAGCTCTATAGAAATCCCAGTTTAAACAAAAGTGGTAAATGCCTTACAGAGAAGACGCCCAATTATGCAGCTGCAAAAGCAAGTGGTTGAAGAATGGCCTCAGGTACAAAGCAGCTGTGTGAATCCAGCCTCGCGCTGCATAAATGCCATGGGAAGGGCTTTGCTAGAACTGCGGATCAGATGATCGGCAGGGTGCAAGGTGATGCAGGCCAGAGCAGGGAAGAGGTGTTTATACCGTATCCCTTCTAAGCACATGGCACACCTTAGGCAAAGCTTAGGAGCACGTTCAGCAGGTTTCCTGCCACCGTAAAAGCTCAACCAAAATAATGCCAGGGCAGGCTAACATTAGAGCACAAGTCATGTTAAGCTCTAATTCTGGTGTCTCTTGCTAATCAGTGGAAACGAAGTGGTCTGTGATCATGCATTTCATTCTTGTGGACTCCCTCTTAGGTTACACATTGGTGTGACATGAGATTAGGAGAGTCCTGGAAAGTAAATACCCACTAATACCTCATTATGAACTGTTAGACATTTATTCGGATTGGTTTAAGCTGAGAGGACAGCTGGTCTACAATGGTTTAAAGAAGGAAGCAAATACTACTAAATATCTCTAGAGTCTTCTCTGCTTTCTTAAAGGCATTTGGGCGGTTGTTGTCTGTTATTGAATATTACTATATCTACCATTTAAAGGACTCAAGCCAGAGGCTCAAAGAATTAGCTTGCGCTAAAACCAGACACCTTCCTGTCTCCAGTTCTATTTATTGAAGATGCGTTTTTTTTAACTTTGTAGCATTAGGCCTTTGGTTATTTTAATATTTGTCTTTGCTTTCTTTTGTGTTTAAGAGTAGAAAAACTACTTAAAAGCCTCTAAAATGTAACAGAAATATCTGATACTGGGTGTCACTTACAATAGCTGTCTAGTTATTGTAAAATCAATACATGAAATCAGCTTTCCAGCCTTACAATTTCAGCATGACCAAATGTACGATCATACACTGAGGAAGAAGGAAATACAGTCTTATAAATAAGCAACTGACTATTTCGGGGGTAATAATGACTCGCAGAAATTTAGAAGGCATATGAATAAGCAGAACATGCTAAATTAAAATAATCCTTGTGTGCATAAATGGAAAAATACACATGGGTTTAAGGAGATTAGATGACTTGCATTTGACTTGCTGCAACTGATTCTGGAAGACTTGTGTAGATTTGGTGTTCAGAGCAGCCTGGTGAGAACATTAGTGGAGCAGAAACACTGTATTAAGGTCCAAGGATTCTGTATTATAACAAAGGTAGGGAATGATTTTTATCATGATCAATACAAATGTTACGGTATTAAAGGTACAGGTGGTCTCTAAATGTCATTCTCTTTCTGTAGCCCTAGTACACGCCATGGAGGCTGTCTAAAACTTAATAAGTGCAACTATTTGGAATTCAGTATAATCAGTCTCAAGCTAAATCCTTGTAGCATAACAAAAGACAACTTTGCAGTCTGCAGTGCTGGATTTAAGAAACTTTTGGAATAGCTCAATGTACTTTCAATGTCCATACTGAAGCACCTCATTGCTGTGATATCCTGAAATCACTCCCAATACCATTTGAGATTTAGACAAAAAGTAATGTCAGCTTTATTTGACTGAATTACAAATTTAAGAAAATGACTACTAAATTTGGAAAATGGATGCAAAGTTACAACTCAACTCATTGACTACCTGCATTTGGATATTCCCAGGCTTGTCCTCTGTTCCACTTGGCTATGGACTGACAGGGCAGAGTCACAGCCTGCTGGAGCCCGAAGTGATCCTTCAGATGCAGCTGGAGCCACACTCCTGTGGGTTTGTCTCCTCTAACTTGGAATCTCTCACCTGGAGCAAGCTGTTTCCTCTGAAGGTCTAAACTGGCAGTGGGTTACGGGGAGTGTTAATGCACCCCTGAGAAATGTTTGAATTCCACAGTCTTGATAAATAATTTAATTAGGTTATCAATTTATGGGCGTGTTGTTGATGAAAAAATGCTTGACACAGACCAGGCTAACTTGATTCATTCAAGAATATCCCTCCTTTACATATTGGTTTGTGACCAAGTGTTGAGTCATTTCTGAGTTTTCATGAGTCTAAATATGTAAACTTCCTGGAACACAAAATTCTAGAGCAACTTGAAGATAGCTCATTACTAGCTTTAAATAGGGACTAGTACCAAGACAAACTTGGTGAAAACTTTGGTTATCCCAGCTGTTTGGAGACAATCCCAGAGAAACAGAAATAAGAGTGGTCTCTTCAGTCTGGTACACAAAAATCCAGTCACTGGAAGTTAAGCCTAGAGAAATTTATATTAAAAATGCAGTACATAATAGCTGTGAGGAGGCTTAACCCCTTGACCAACTTTCAAACTGCCTTACTGGACTTTTCATCCCTGCAAGTTTGTAAACTATGCTAACAACCACAGCTATTAGACACAATGCAGGAAGTAATTCAGAGAAGTTCCATATCCTGGATTATGCAAGACATCACATGAGATGGTCACAATGAGCAAGTCTAAACCAGGAAACTTAAAAATATATCCCACTTGCTGAGTGTGGGTTCGTACTTTGCCAAATCCAGAGTCTACTATGGGAAAAGATGCAGAAATGCACAGAAAGGAAAACAGGCATGTAGTCCCTGCATGGATCATCATGGGACTCACGTTCTGTACTGTACTGCAGCAAGTGCCAGTGGGGAAGTACTGATACATCCACGCTTCCTTTAATTCTATATATCCACATGTACATGTTTCAAAAGATTTCCTCCTCAGTGAGGCGGTGGTAAACATAACCCAGACCCTCTATGTATCAAGAAATCCTTAACTAATCTTGTAATAGTTAAACAAGACTTCTAATAGCATCTTCCTTCAGACCTTTGACACTTTCTTGAGTGGCTGATCAGCACTGCAGCCAGAGCTCAGAACATCCAGAGTCCAGAGCCAGCGGAGGGTGCAGGAGCAGGCTGACTCGCTCGCACCATGACTGGCTCAGCTCTTCTCCTAAAAGAAGGGCAACAGAGAGGAAACATGGCACAACTTTCACGCCTTTAACTCCATGTCACTGTCCTTTGTCTCCCCTGCCTTTAAATGTATTCCTTCTTACATGTCAGCATTTCATTTGAACCTATATAAATTTACCTAGAAGTTTCCACTCATAACATCCCACGTTAAAAAAAAAGAAACCAACAAAGATGCAAAATCAAGAGTTCAAAGGCTGTCTGAAAGAACATGCCTGAAAGAAACTTATTTCAGCACTTTCTTACATTGCAACACCATCTCTGTTTGCATAATCACATGCTATTTTTTTTCTAGAGAAGCTTTCCCTCTCTTAGTGCTCAAGACAAAGACTATTCAGGCACTGGCTCAAGGCTCTTTAATGACTCTGTCTTGATATATAAGATCTCTGCCCAGTACTTGCTGGGAGGAATAGCAATGAGTTGTCCTTCTACCATCTAATTTTACTGAATATGGAGGCAATTAGAGAGATTAGTTTCTTATGTTGGGTGTTTAAAGCACTAACAGTTGATGTTGGGTATAAGCAAGGGACAAGCACTGAAGAAAGGAAGTGAGTAGATGGACGAGAGCTTTGGATGGAGTTAGATGAAATTCAGAGGGATGGCAGGTGGTGGCCAGGGCGGCTGCTGAGGAAAACGCGTCTCCGTGGGCAGCTGCCTGCAGGTGGCTGCTTGGCCGCGGAGGTGGCCATGAGGGTCATGGGGGCTGTGCAGGAGCGACAGCTATGCTGGAGAGCAAGAAGTAACGTTACTGTCAATAAACTGTGTATTGAGGTGGCCAGACGCTGGTGTGGTCCGTGTGGAGGGCGCCTCCGAGGGGAGGCAGGTGCTGCCCGAGGGGGTTTGCGGGCTGGGGGGAGATGGCACATTTCAAGCCCGCTGCCCCCCACGCTTTTGGAGGCGCGGGGAGCTCTGGCGCCTCCGAGCCCCTCCGCAGGAGGAGCCGCCACGGCCGCTTCACAGGACAGCCTCGGGGCGGGAGCGGTGTGATGCGGCCGCCGAGGCCGACGCCTGCCCAGGGCGGGCGGGGGTGCCGTCTGCCGGCACGGGCCGGCGCCCCGGGGAGCAACGGCCTTCCTCCCGCCGGCGCTGCCGCAGCTCGCCCTCTTTTTTCAGGTTACAGTTCACACCGAAAGAGGCCGAAAATCTGCCATCTGCGACGCGCTGCGAGCCGCGGGGCGGATGCGGGCCGCGGCTGTGAGGAAGGCCGTGGGCCTGGAGCAGGCTCGGGCGCCACCTTGTGCCCGCCGGGCGGGAAGCGGCAAGGCCCGGGGCGGGCCGGCCTGTCAGCGTGAGGGCCGCGGAGCCCGCGGGCAAAAGGTGCTCCTGTTCCTTTAGGAAACTGGGTACATTATTAGAAAAGTACTTCAGGAATACCGCAGGGCGTTAACAACAGTTTACGTGCGCCTTCTTTTTTCTTTACTTTGCTGATGTGTCATTTACAAACGTGCCCAAGGGATCTGGAAAACAATAAAATATATAGGGAGGTTAAACCAGTTTCTCACATGTTAGCTTTTCTGTACATTGTGTGATAAATCCTGGGTTTACAGCATCAGTCACTGCACAGCAGATTCCCAGGAATAAAGCACCGGTAAGGATCGTCTAAATCCTCACATCAGGTCCCTTTATATTGGAGATAACTGCTGAATATATGTTTAATCCAGAAAAGCTCACAGCACCCAGGCTTTGTATCACCAGCCAGAAAGCCATTTTCCATCAAACATAAGTGTTGCATTAAAATACGGAGTTAGGACGTGGCACAGGACGGAGAGGAGGAGCGGCCTTCAGGCCTCCTATTGGTCCCAGACATCGTGGGATATGAACTAGTCCCCACCGGGCTGAATATAGAAACAATGCAAAACGCTGAAACAAAATAACAGATATCAACATTTATTGCTAATCACTATCTGAGGTAGAATCATAGAATCATACAATGATTTGGGTTGGAAAGGACCTTTAAAGGTCATCTAGTCCAACCCCCCTGAAAGGAGCAGGGACATCTTCAACTAGATCAGGTTGCTCAGTGTCCCATCCAACCTGACCTGGAATGTTTCCAGGGATGGGGCATCTACCACCTCTTGGGCATCCTGTGCCAGTGTTTCACCACCCTCATTGTTAAAAAATTCTTCTGTATAGCTAGTCTAAATCTTCCCTCTTTTAGTTTAAAGCCTTTACCCCTTGTCCTATTGCAACAGGCCCTGTTAAAAGGTTTGTCCCCATCTTTCTGATAAGCACCCTTTAAGTACCGGAAGGCTGCAATAAGGTCTCCCCAGAGCCTTCTCCAGGCTGGACAACTCCATAATACGTAGAACAGCTTCAGGCAGGGAAGGTGAAACTTTTAGGAGTTCTCCCTAGGAAAGGTCACAAGCAGTCATCATGGCAGTATTGGCACCCTAGCCCAATCGCAGGGTGGCGATTTAAACCTGGGTAGGCTGCAAGCCAGGCTTAGATACCTGTTTAAGGACAGAGTTTACAAGTTGAAAATGTGTTTGGCTAGTTCACCCCTCAGTGCCCAAGCCCAGCATCTTTCCTTTGGCCAGGCTGTGTGAGTGAGTTTCCACCGAGGCCTGGGACTCTGCATGGGATGTGACACTGGCTCCTGCTGCTGGGCGAGGAAGGGGGCTACAAGGGGCAGCGGGAAGGAACATCACACATCTCCGAATGGCAGCCCTGCAGACTGGGGAAGCTTCAGCTGGCATTATTTTCACAAGCCTGTGTAAGCCATTGGAGCAGTGTTCTCAGCGATGCGAGACGTTGCCTGTTTGCGATCACCCAACTTTCTGAATACACAGAGACACCAAGGTATTGGACCCTTAGGGAGACCCTTGGAAGTGAAGGTCTCAGATGGAGACAGCCTTCCTTTCACCAGGCCAGCTCGCACCCTCTTCGCACTTCACTCCCAAGCAGCTACCTCCCAGCTGGTTTTGAGGTCTCTTAAAGCTGTTTCCCTCCACTTGTTTGCACAAAACACCAGGCAGGCTGAGGATCCCACTAGATGGCAGGACAGTTTAAGCCCTTGCTGTTTCTACCCGAACCACTTCTGAGCATGTGCCCTAGGACCCCAGTGGGCTCAGCTCCACTGATCTGTGCTCTGTGGACCCTGAGGATCCCACACGCACCACCGTGGGTCTGGCGTTTATGCTGGCTGAGCACAGCAAATATGGCCTGTGCCACACTGGTGGAGAAATTACGCAAAAATCTCTGCTCAATTCATTTTCATGGGTTTCATCATACATAGAGCACCAGAAGACAGAAGAGAGGAAGATGAAGCAGTCCCAAGTAATTTCCTAAATCTTGAAACATTTCTTTTTGTACATATGATACATAAAGGATATTTAGAATGCATGACGATAAAGTGTAAACCTCTTCTAGCCACTGCTCTGTTGTAATTTTTAACTAATGCAAGTGCAGTTATATTATTTTGTATGATCACCATCGTGTGAAAGCTACACAACAGAGAAGTGGCCACTGTGGGTCAGATCGCAGGTCCATATAACTAAATATGTTGTGTTGGATAGTGCAAATATATATGACGTTTCCACTGACCAGTCTCCTTGCCTCCAAGCATTTTTGCTCACGTTCCAAGTTGGGAGAAATTTTCTGTATGATTAGTAACTCATGACTTATAAACTAAAGTTAGATATAATTCACACTGTGGTTAGTATAAAACCAAACGGTGTTTTCAGTGATAACTAGATCTGGCCTGCACATTACTATACTATCAATGATTTGGAAATTTCTTTTAAAATATACCACCTTGCAAACTGCTTTGCCACTCATTTTATCCATCCGAGCTCAGCCTATGCAGTATTATATCAGAATGATGGTATATGGCACAGATGGAGACAGCTGAATGAGGAATCGTAGCAAATAAGCTTCATTTTAAAAAATGCTTAATTACTTCTCTTAATCTTTTTAAATGAGAACATTCTAATAATCAGTCCCCTACCTCAAAACCTATTTAGTCCTTTATTGCCTTACAGATAACAAATTGAACTTTGCTCATTTATAGTAACAAAAGATGCGCCTCAGCATGTTTATCCACCTCTTATTTGGGGCTTCTGATGAAGGGCGCTGACCCAAAGAAAATTACCTTCTTAATGACAACTGGAAAAGCTTGAGGCCAATTTTCTGTATATTCAAAGTACCTAAATTGTTTTATATTTGCACAATGAAGTTACTGAGGGGGGTAGGTGTCCTGCCTTTTCTTTTTTCTTTTTTTAATATGTAGAGTGGCTAAGGATGAATAATCGCTTCATTAAGTTCTAAAATTTGGAGACAATAAAGTTACCGTTTTTGCTTTGTACTAAATGAATTTCTTTGCTCTATAAAAGCCCAGGATAGTGCCGTATACTGATGAAAAAGATGCCATTACCTGTGCCACAATTGCAGGAATGGAAATTGGGATTAATGCATTATAATACCAGATTAGCCTTAATAGAAGTTTGCCGCCGTAATTTATCAAGGTAATTAAGTATGTACCTAATTTTAGGCACTAAGTAGTTCTATTGACTTCACTGAGACTAGTCTGCATTTAAAGTTAAGCATGTTTTAAAATACTCTGCTGATTCAGGGCCATAACTTTGTTACCCTGTGGATTAAGAGAATGCACTGTCATCAGTATCCATTATTGGAGCTAATGGGAGGGTGGTATAGCCTGGATAATTGTTGAAACTGGATAAACTGGCTCAGTGAGAAATGTATTCAGAAGCACTTTATTTTCTCTTTACAGGTTCAGCCAAAGTTTAGTAGGACTACTAAGTATCTTCAAGATACTAACAAGAAAATGGACCACAGCTTTCCCAATTTTAGCTGTGTTTAAGATAGTTTCCCTGCCTAAACCCTGGACTACTGGACAGCATGGCATAGAGACCCCCAGACAACTCCAAAGGGGCTCACTCCTGTCTGGCTGAGTCAAGCGTAATACACAACTAACAAATTCTTCTGGACCAAAGTCTATATGACACAATGTCTCCCACATCAACCAGTGTTTGTGGTTCCATGTATACTGGTCAAAAATACACAGCTCGTTCAGATCTGGAAAGGTTTATTTGACAAAATCCAGGGTATAACTAGATACTCATCTTCTATATCTGAGCTGACTACAGAAGAGCTCTCTTCTTGCAGCCTGGACTAACAATTGTTTAGACACAAACTGTACATGCATGTGGCAAAGATGTGTTTCTGCATCTGCAACTTGGTTAATCTGCAACTAGATAATACACAGGCAAATGAGGATTGTATATTTGACCCACATATTATAGAACAAATATGTTCATCTTGCTTTTAATCAAGTTGCATTTTAAATCTTTGTGTTAGTCTTTACTTCTTATGCAGTTTTTCTAATTCTCTGTTAAAATTCTTCTTTCTATGGAGTGTGTTCTCTGTGACAGGTTCATAGAGCTTAAGCACAAAGTAAGCACCAATTTTCCAGAGTGTTGAGGACTCTGACTAGTTCTAAGCTGTACATCTGTGAGCAGTTAACTCCATGTATGTCCATAGCTGTGTAATGGTTTCTATACAGAGTTAAGCACATGAATAATTTGCTAAATTCAGCTGATTCATAATTGGTGTTTTAATAGTAAAAAACTTCAAAGCATCTTAGGTAAGCAAAATACTTATTTTAAGTATCTATTCCTGTAACACAAATTTCAGTGTCTGTAATCTGTAAGAGAAGAATCTAAATATATCCAGTGCTGCAACTGTGAAAGAAGAGAATTCAATATAGGCCACGACCCAGAAGAGCACTTTAGCATATGCTTCACTTAGAGCATATAAGGAATTCTGTTTCAGTAATACTCAGCTACTTGATTTCCATGGGATCATTTTGACTTCTTAAAATTGAACAGTTTTATGTACCACGATGCTATAAAGGAGGCTGGTATATCAGAATGGGATCACAACCTAGAATAAGAGCTTGTTCTACAAATATAGTTAGTTACCCTCAAGTGCCTTTCCACTGCGGTTTTCAACTCTTCTCCTCCAGTGTCAGCTAGTTCAGTCTCTCAGACTTTCTTAAGCCACCTGTTTTGCCCCAGTGGAGAAAGTTATTTGACCTTTAAAAACACAAAAGTAATTCTGGAATGCTGCACTTGTTAAATGAACACAGGTAAGTGGAGGGAACTAAGCGTCAGTTCAGTTGGATGAAACTGAATCCTCTACTGAAGGGTCCCCAAATGACAGCGGGTGAGTAAATGCACACTAGGAATGGTGGGTGTGCAGAGAGGCCTCTTGCAAGCTCTCTGCCAGCTATAAAATACACAAGTATTTTATAGATGGAATACCAGTCAAATGTGGAATGTACCCATTAGAGATGCTTCCTCCATCTGATTACAGCCCAGCAGGGAGATTGTGTGGGCAAAAAAAAAAGCATTCGATTGTCGGTGTTGGTTTGGTTTCAAGAAGTACATAAAAGGCTGCTGCCCTAGGCTGCAGTAAAGGTGCACATCTATACGTGAATCTTAGGTCTCCTACAATAAGGGAATGAATGCGAAGTATTTTCAGGAGCATGACCTCTGTAATAAAACAATGCCTTTCAGTAGAGAAAAACCTTCACTTAAAAATCTTTGTAAAAATCATGATTGGAACATCTTCATTGTCAGCAAACAATATAGCAAAACCCAGACAAAATAAAAGAAATAAGTATTATGTGGTTTTAAGTCTTGTCATAGAGGAAAAGCATTAAGGAATCAACGGAAGGCAGAAAAGATGACAGCTATTTAATTTCCACAGTGAGATTAAACAATTTTAATCACTTACAAACATGGCTACTTTATTTTAGATACATGTGAACAGCTACAATCTTGAGCCTGAAAACAGAAATGACAGAAGTGGCAAGACTGCTAAGAGCGGGAGAACTGAGATGATCTGCCATAATCAAGCAGAGTTTAAAGAGAGTGTGAAAACAAACACTGGAGTTTAAGTAGTATACAAAATCTTTTGGAGACAGGAGAGAAAAAAATTGTTTCTTTTTTCTATTTCTCACACCCATCTACGTATGCCTAACGAGAAAAAAATCTCAGGAGACAAATTACAGATAATGGCTGTAATCTTATGTATACTTAATATCATCTTAAATTGGGCAAAGTGAATACACCTCTGTGTCAGAGAGAAAGAAGCTATTTTGGGAAATTAAGAAACAGAATTTTTATTTTGAAGCAATCATTAGTTGGTGGTACATCTGCTAGGTACATTAATTGAAACTGTCAAAGAATATTAGGATGAATACCATGAGAACCATGAGAAAACCCAAAACCAAGAGATACATTCTTTAGTTCTCTTCCCCTTTGGATGTGTAGAACATTGGTTTTGAAGGACAAAAGTAGAAAAAATAGTAGTTCCACATTAGTGTCATCTAGGTGCAAGCGTGTTGCAAAATCTTGTCTGTGCTGCTAAAGTTGCTACCACACTTCAGAAGGGGAGACACAGGCAAACTGGAAAGTCTGTCGATGGGTTTCATTAATCCAGCAGTCCTTACGTCTTAGGAATCATTGCTTTTTCCTTCCGCCTCTTGACTTTCCAGCAAGGCTTTGGATGATGGCACTTCTCCACCCTCTGCTCCTTCATCTAAAAAAAGACAGAATTAATTTATGACACACATTTATATGACACACATTCTTGCAGCTTTTTTAATGTAGCCAAATATTTGGGTTCACTGACCATCTCGGTTTGGATTGGCTCTTTATTACCACAGTCACGGGTGCTGTAGAAAGGGAGATTAACTTGAAAGATAAAGAACTTGCAGAGGCGTCTTCCAAAAGCAATTGCCTATTGGTGTGGACTTGCCTGCTCCTTGCACATGCTGATCAATGTGCATTTGGTTGTAAGAAACAGATTGGAGATAACTTTTTATTATTGTTATTCTTTTTTTCTGGGTCATTTCCAAAGTCAAGATAGAATATTGCATTCCTCTGAGCATTGCTTGGTTTCAGGTAGATAACATTACAGCTTATGAACACGCCAGTTATCTGGCTGACCTTCTTTGCCAAGAAATACCTAGGAGGATTCACCCTGTCTTCACAATATGAGGGGATTTTTTTGATACTCTGATTTGGAAGTTCACTCTTCCATAGGTTAGTGTTGAATGCTTACATGACTAGTATAAGTAAAAGCTCCCCAGTATGCACGGCCATAAGATGAACTGTTCCACCCTGTCACTTTTGATGCTCAAATTCTCTCACTGAGAAACAGGAACTCCTCTTGCCTTGATTTCTTTGCAAAGCATAATAATTTTCACACCACCTTCAAGTCCCACATGGCATTACTAGTGCTAATAGAACAGTTTGTATACCCAAATCTGAGACAGGCCATAACTTTTGGGGGCAAGGAGGGGTTTGCTCAGCATACTTGGCTGTACCGTCTTCCAAGTCCTATCCACTTTAACAGTCATAATCTAAGGGGTACATTTAACTCATAAGGCAGACAGGGTAGAGGTAAATGGTTTGTTAGAGGAAATCTAATCTTTTAGTTGGTAGCACTTATGTGTGTGACAGGTGCTAAGCTGCTGAGTGTATTAAGATAAACACAGTCACCTAGAAAAAAAATCAGCAAACAATAAAAGTTATTGTCAGAATAGTGCCCTAAAGCAGATTACCAAATATGAGAGGCCAGTATTGCCTCTTTGCTCTCAAATTTCTTGCAGACTCCTCCTCAACCTTTGGATCACCAGTTACACCAATCAATTGTTTAACATGGTTCCAGTATGGCCTCTCACCAGAACACCTGTGGGAGGTCTCAGCCCTCTAAAACTTACACACCATCAGAGGATGATGAGACAGGATACAGGTGGTCTTCATTTCAGCGTTAGGCTCTGAGATAAACAGCTGGTGCCAAAATCTCTCCTGTGCATCTCATCAGAACATTAATTTGGTGCGGCTTGCAGAGTACATGGAAATTTATATCACACAGCTGTGACACTTGTATATTCATAAGGAATATATGTGAAGTCTCTTTTCTCTTCTAAGCCAGACAAAAGGTATTAGCGCATCCTGTTCCCAACCACTATGACAGCAGCTGATGGCATTTTAGAAAGAGGAAATGTATGATCCAGTGAGCATTAGCTACATTTGAATCAAGATGGAGAGAGTCCTCCTCATCATTTCCCATAATCTTCATCGAATCTTTCGGAGTTGAAAAAAAAATGGGGCATGCTTTATATAGCCACATGTTCCATCTTCTCCACTTTTCTCATTTATCCAACCTCTTTGTTCTGAGCTGGAAGTGACTTTCTTGTTTTTTAACAACTTAGTGTTAAAAACAGAAACAGGCAAGAAGAGATGCCCGTTAGAGCCCCAAATGATTCACAAACTGTTTCCCTGTCACAGCATTTGAGCTTCCAAACTTTCTTTCCATTTTGATAAATTCTTCTCGTTTTGCTTGCTGTCATAACTTGCAACACAATGAGGCTGTAATTCCCATCTGATACTTGTGGAATTCCCAACCTCAAAAAGCATCCAAGCAGTCAGAGTGGACCTAACTGTATCCTGTGTTCATTTCCTATTACCACTACTGCAAACTGCTGATAACAGAAACTGCTCCTTCCAGGCACGCTCTGGCACAGCTATGTGCCAGTGACAAAAGCAAAGAATAATTCCATGCTCTTAATTGTTCTTCAAATCCTGGCAGTGCTGGTCCTTGTATTTGTAAGAAAGCATCAGTACATTTTGCTAAAACGAATGTAGCTGTGTTTCATTTCTTGTTCTTAATGCATGGGATGGGCACCAGGAGAGGAGGATTATTCTGTCTGGAGGGCTAAGTACGTATTTTATGCTGTGCTGTAACATTTCTTTTAACAAGACTTTCACTCCTTCATGTTTATTTTTATCCAGGTTAAGAAAAAAAAAAATTAAAGACAGAATTTTTGCATGCTTTAAAAACTATATTCTTTCCAACTCTTAAACCTTCCAGAGGCCAAAATGAAACACATGAGGAAGTTATCTACAGCTGTTTTATTCTTTTGTGCTTTGTTTAACCTGGTTTTGTGCATCTCCCTCAAGGTTCACTGCTCTGAACAATACAAAGGTTAGTTACACATAATGTAGCAATGAATATTTCAGTGGGTTGGACTAGTCACTTCACTTCCACAGCTCCTGACACGAATAACAATATAAATTCCCACCTACCTCCCCTTTGATAAGGGAAACAGTTCTCTCCTGCTGGTGCCTGACCCCTGATCATGGCACACGATTCATGCCAGGTGGAAGAGCTTTTTGGAATAAAAAAAACCATAATATTTGAAAACAAAGCATTAAATGTTAAGTGACTGTCTGTACTTTGGAATGGATTTCCAGTGCTCCAGTTGCACACACCTGGAGAAGATCTGTAGGGGCATACTTTTCATATTCCCAGGGAAAAATCTCTCCTTGAAACAAAGGAGTTTTAACTGAGGCTTATCTGCCACCATTGCGCCTGGACTCACAGGGCTCCCAGCATTACTTTGAACGTACTCTGACAGTGCCCAGTTGTCCTTCCCACTTTCCCTTCCAGATTCTCCCAGTTCCCCTCACTACTGCCCTGCAGCCTGAGGGTATCTGACCTTGTTGTCTTTCCCTTTTTTTCTTTATGTCCACCCTCCCTCCTTCATAAATCTTTGCCCTTTCCTTTTGCAAAAGTAATACCTCCTTCCAGCACCCATTCAGATTCTTGTTTTCCTCTCTTTCCGATGTTCAAGCCAGGATGTGGTCATTCGGTCCCTTCTCGCTCCTCCTGGAAGCAATGTTTCTACCTGCCCTCTTCTTCATCAGCAGTCCTTTGAGAGGCCCATGTTGGATTTGGATAACAGAACCCCAAATACGTTAATATAAACTAAATCATCAAAGAAAGAACAGCTTGTAATCAAAGGAATCCTTCCCCCCATGTCACTCCTAGCCTTTATGGTGGTTTAGGAGGCTGTGAATCTGTAAATTCTAACATCCTGCAATTCCTTCAGGCAACACAGAAGCAGGACATACATCCTCAGAGCCTGGGAATCCCTCCTATAACCTACTTCAGTTTCATGGGCCCTCCACTCCTCAGCACAGGTCTGCTTCCCTTGTGCTGCCCCCACACCACCAGTTGCAGTGGCATTTGTCACAGCAGCAACAGTGATGGGCCTGGGAAGAAAGCTACTTCCAAATCAGAACCTAAAAAAGTAGGGGCAACCCATGCTCAGGGCCAACCTATAATTCTCACCTCATAGGCATTAGAAACCAGATTTTCCCACATCCGAAAACCCCCCTGAAATCCCCCTGAAAGTACAAAAAACTCAAATGTGAAGACAGTGTTGATTAAACCTCTACTAATCAACTGAGCAACATATCAAACTAAAGCACAGGGCAAAATACAACACTGGTCTCAGATAGCAAAGTTGAAAGCCTAATAGCAGAAGTAAATCACTGTAAACCCTACTCTTTATGTATATGCCTGAGTTAGGATGATAGCAGTAATCAGATTAACAGTGCAGCTTGCTGTCTAAGCACAGCTTGTGCTAAATTATCTCAGTGCAGGTGCAGACTCTAATTTATAGCTGAGTGCTGGTTTTCCAAGCTCCTCAGCAATACAACTGTGTTTGCTCTTCCTCAGGGGAACTAGAATTCAGTTCCCAGCACCATTCCCCAAGCTGCTGAACACTGAGTCTGTGGGTGGATATGGCAGACTTAGTCTGGGTTAAAATTAATTTGTCTCATCAGGAAATACAAGTGCTAACTGCTTTGGAAGGTTGAACTTAATCATAAATGTAGAAATAAATATTAGTATTGATGTACAAACTGCATGCATGGTGGCAGAAGTCTTAAGGAGAAAGCAAAGGATGACTGTATAAAAACATCCATTTCTTGAACGTGCAGGCTTTACCTTCTGAAACGGAGAGCTCAGCCAGTTTGTGTGGCAGGTCTGAACTCCCAGCACCAGCAGGAGAGCCCAAAATGTCTGGTAAGGCGTTCCGGCGGCCTGCCCGTCCTGATGCTGCAAAATCTGTGACCACAGGCTCCACATCAGTCATTGCTGACTCCTTTCCTCATAGCAACATCTGCATATAGAACAAACATAAGAAGAAAACAGCTGTAGCCCAGATGGATGCTAATCACCTGTTCAGCAATACAATAGCCATAGGCTTTGCCCAGTGGGTCTTTTGTTATTAAAAGCCATATATTTCAATACTGAGTGCTTAAGCTTTATTTGTGCCCCAGAAGAAGATAAAAGAATCTCTGTGCATTTCCTTATGTTGCCATTTGCACATCAGACTAGCACAGTGAACAGCTCTGTACCTACCAGAAACCTGTGGATAGGTTCAGCAACAGCCCCTTCTGCCAACCACTTGTATGTCTTTTTGTGACCTGATCGCACTTCTTAAGCGGTTTTGCCATACAACCGCTTGGAAGGGAACTGAAACTCTATTTTGTCATAGTGTCTCTAAGAATCAAAGCATGTTTTCTTTATTATGAATCTTGTTAGAGCAAACTCTTCTCAGAGGAGCAAATTATACAAAAAGGATCTCTCAAAAAACAGACATAAAATTTCTTTATCTTGCAGACATCAAACCATCTGCTTTCCTGTGTTCCTTGTTAGCTTGGTTTAACCTCAGCTTGTACATGTGACTTTTATCTATTAAATAACTGAATCCTGGAAATAGTGCCCTCCATCCCTCTCTCAAAGCCCATTGAATTGAATGGAAAAACTCCTGCTGACCAAAATAGGCTTTGGATGAGGCATAGAGGAGTTTGCAGGATCACACCCCAGGGCACCAGCTTAAGTGAGAACGCCGGCCGCAGAAGGAGGTGATACTTAGCTGCAAGTGGCCCAGAGTGTGAAAACTGACATTAGCAACTGTATTATTAAGAATCACCATCATACCAGAATTGTACACAATCATTTCTGATAATTAACAGACTCATTTCTAATAATTAGACAGGAATTGTTCAATTAAAACCAATATTTTTTGTTCTGTGTGCAATGTGGGAACAGGAATGTTGTGTCTGTGTAAATACGGTCAGTGCTTTGTGTGGGAGGGGATACAGATGGGGCTGGAGACCAATCTGATGGAAGGCTGTTGGCTTTCGGTTGACAACTGGCTGTATTTAGCATAAGAATTGGATAAGGAAAATCTTAATCATTTTAGTGTTGTTCTTATATGAAGCAAGCATCATACTCCCCTTTCGAAAATCCCACTAAGGTTGGGAAAGATCAGTGCTCTCATTTCATGGACAGAAAAACCGAAGTAGGTAGAGATTAAACATGACTTGCTCTGATGTGCAGGGAGGGAGGGGCAGAAATTTGATTCCTGATGCTGACCTGGCGTTTCCAGCACAAAGAACATTTTCCTTTTCTCCCTCAATGTGCCTTTCAGCTGTGTCACTCCAAGAACAAGAATAAATATTCTTAATCTTCTTTGTGTCTCTAAATCCTTTGTAATAAAAGAAATGAATCCTTCTTGGCAAGAAATGAAGGCATGAGTAAAAACTGCAAGTCTGAAAGATGACTTGAACGTGCAAATAAACCACTGTATTTGACCAGTCAGTAACTGACAGTTCTGACCCGGAGATATAGCAGAAAGTTCCGGTCTTGCATGAAAACAGTCAGGTCAAGTCCAAATGAATCTTTTCCATAAGTAGCAAAAATATAAATACTATACATGGACATTCAAGAATGCAACTTTGAGAAAATATACAAAGTATGTCTATCAACATGCTCGGTTAGATACAGCATTATACTATGTATTCATTAAAATGGGTGAGGTTAGGGCTTGACGAGAAATATCAAAATAAGGAGAATGAATCCATATTTACAGAGTCTCATGGCTTTTTGTGGGTGTTCATATTTACTTAACTGTAGATATCCTAAATATATTTATCCACATGCTCACCAGAGCAAGTAAAGAGACTGTAAATTACACATCAGAATAGAAAATACTCAGGATCTCCTTTTGCTTCGTAAAGCTGTTAAAATTTGTTCCCAGTGCCAAAATACTGCAGTTGCTGCAGTTCCTGCCCATTTCAGTTCGGCCATTTAGTTGGTGAGACAATAACACTGCTGTGAGCTGACTGCTGTGCACATAAACATCTACAGAATGACATTAACGTCAAAACACACCACAGACTTTCTCAGACCTGTCTTGTGGATTTATTTGTCTTTTCTCTCCTGCGTGGATGTTTTGGTCCCTGAATGGCTTCTTTTTAAATGGAGAAAATCTGCTCTACAACTCATACTCTGTGAAACTACGCTCTTCTACAATGCAATTTCATCTTACCCACCTTCTGCACTTGTTTCAAATCCCTCCCTTTCCTTTCCAGCTCATCTCTTTCTCTCTTGATGTAATCTTCTTTCATTGCATAATACTAGGAAGATGATGAAGGACGTAGGCTAACACGCTTTCATGTATATGAATTTTGATTTATGCCTTTGATTAAAAGAGTGTGCAGAGACAAATCTAGAACATCTGTCAGAGAGAAAATCAGCTCATCATTATCCATCAGGCCGGTGGCCATAACTCAAACGTAGCTATCTGAAAATAATAAAAGTACACATCCTATATATGTAGCAGTTACCATTATGCTTTCAGCTTTTTTTTTTCTATACTACACTTAAGGTATTGGAGGCTGAGAAGACTGAGTTCAAAAGTTAAGGGCTACCCACTGCACTAGCACAGGATGACTGCTAAGTGTATCTAAAGACGAGGGACGACCCCAGCAGACTTAGAATTGACATTACAAATAAAAGCTTAAGTCCATTTAGGTCCATATAAATCAAAACTTAAGTCTACCTCAAAACATACGGCAGACCATATTCAAAATCGCTTGCTGCTGAACTTTAGATAACCAGCATTTCGTTCTTTAATGTTCTAAGGAGTTTCTTCATTTTCATTCTGATGTTCTCTTATAATACTAAGGCCTACACCTACACGTTCCTCATATGTTTCGATCTTTAATTTTTTTAACATATCCATCAGGAAATAACTATCTTTTGGCATCTTCTTGCATCTGTTATGTGTAGTATTTTTTATGCTTCCTCACAGGGTAAATAATAATCACAGTGTGCATAGCATCTATTTTCCCAATTCTGCTCCTCCTCCCGCTGGCAACATCTCCTTCAGCTTCACTGAACTCATTTTGCTGTAGCGTTATCCAAGTTAAAGATACTTACATCATAGCAATGCCTGCATGCAGTAGCTTCTCTCAGCTTCCAAATTACTGTTGTCATTTTTCTCCCATGTCACTGCTCACCAGCGTAATGGTGTGCAGCTCTAAAAGAATAGTGACAGATTTATGGGGCAAAAGGTTCCCAACTTCCCTGGCTCCCTTTTTTCCATAGTAAAAACCAGGCCACCCAAAAGCAGAAGCGGACTGGGTGGGAAACAGAGTTGAGCCAGGAAGCAGGCTGTTTGCAGAGGGTCAACAGTAGGAAGGCAGGTGGACCTCCCAGAAAAGCTCTCCTGCTAAAACTAGAGGCCAAAGGCTTTGACTGGCACGATAAATAATAAAAAAGTATCCCAACTAGTACTCCATCAGTACTCCATGGCACCAGACTAACTTTGCAGCTCATCAGCGGGCCTTGACACAGCACTAAGGGCTTTTCAGGAGTACTAGTTCATCTCCTCATACACACCTCTGAAACCCAGAGGCCACCCGCATTGCACAACAGACCACTATGGTGTGCAAGGGAGAAGGAAATGCGCTGCTCGGTCAAAACTGGCTACAACCAAAAGTAAAACTCAATTATTGTTGTCTATCAGATATTCAAGTAAGTGTCCTCAGACAAATCAATGGCAAGTAAACTATCAGTGGGTTTTTCTCTAAATGAGACAGCTAGTTCGTTAATCTTTCAATCTTCTTTTGTTGACAGCATAGCCAGCCCCCTGGGGGGAAATGAGTCACAGAAGCTGGTGAGAATTTATTTAAATAAATGACAAAGGAAAAGAACAAATAAGTCTCCTGAAACAACTTGTGTTGAGGATCAAGGGAAAAAATGCTTTACGGTGCTCATTCATAGCAGGTGCCATGGTCCACATTAAATGTCAGCGCTGTCTCTCCCTCACCCCATCTGTTAAGGAAGTAGATAAATCGCCACCATACATATTTGTGAAAGCTCTTTTTTCTTCTGATCTTTTTACTGTTTTACACAGAGACAAAATACTGGTTTTGTTCTGCGTGGAAGGACAAACTATTCCTCAGGAAATGTCAAAAGGTTCCTGACGTTGGTATTGTTGCAACTCCACGCAGAAGGCTGAAAGACCAAACACATCAGTCTCTGCCACTCAGGCACTTCTCTCCCCTCAAAAACTTTTCTCTTAGGTCTTAGGAATAGTCTCTGTCCGCACTATCAGTGAAGGCTACACTTCCCAAACGCTGTTCCTTTTGAATGCCCCTTAGTAGGAACAAACTGGAAAGCATGAAATCCTCTCACAAACACCTGAAAAATACAATAGCCAAGTAGGACTTTCAGAGCCAGAGTGACTGATTTTGTGTCTTGATGGTCTCTTACTGTAAGATGCATTTCAGCATCTTACTTTATTCAGAAAGAACTTTATTCCTGTGTGACTGAGACAAAAACCACATCTCTTTGTCATGCAGTTGCCATGCTTTCACATCCTCTTCTGCTGCATCTACAGCCTGATGGCTTTGCCTCCTCTCCCCAAAGATCTCAGAATAGGAACATTCTCATTATACATGCTCATGTAATCCTTATGCTTTATCCTGTACCATTACTGGACCATAAAAAAAGGAAAAAAAGCTAGGAACATTCATGCTTTTAAGGAAGACAGTCCAGAGATTATTATGATGACCAACAGTAGCCTGGGCACTCGCATAACAATTTTGTGAGAAAAATTTCTTTTATGTGTTTTTTCACATCAGTAACATTTGTAACACACTCATAAGCCTAGTGCTGGGAAGCACACAGAAAGATAAGCAAGTGGTCTTTACCATATCTATATCAAACACAAGAGTCTTGATTCTGTTTGGGGCTTAGGACACAAGAGACCACACATTTCTTAATACACAGAAGCAATAGAGCTAGCTATATGAAAGTTAGAGTGAATGGCTCAGGAAAAAAAGTAAATTTATTAGCTTTCAGGATTTTTAATACATCACTAAAGTTGAAACAAGAGTTCCTTTTATTATTTCGTGTTAGAAAGATAATTTGGGTTTCCTGTACCAATGGAGATGGCCTCTCTAGTGCATGTTCTCTGAAAAATTCATGAGTTGTTTTCCCATACAGGGAAACCAAATTATATCCCATCTAAGTAGATCTACAGTGCAGAAGCATGTCTGAGTCCTTCTACATCTACTGGCTCAGTCTGGATGTTACAGCCCAATTAACACACGCTATTTTGGGGATGATAGTTTAAAGTTTGGTATATTGTATAGCAGGTTTTCACTTTTGGTTCTTTTCAGTGTACACAGCTGGGCAGACATTTAACACAAATGTGTGTTTCTTCTGCTCTGGATACATGACCTACTCTACACTCTTGCACCAGGAGCAACATTCTTCCTGATAATGTGCAAAAATGGCTTCCATACATGATTTTTCTAGTCCCGAACTGGTCAGCCTGGGATACCAAGATTACACCATTCCTCCATTCCCTGCCTCAGTGCTCTCAGAAGCACTGAATGAAGGTCCAAGATCATGATCATGTCGTTCAGATGCTCCTCAGTTTGGGGCACTGAATCTGAAAACCTTGGCTAAAGCTGTAGGATAAAGACAGGAGCTGATGAATTTTCCCCCTTGGTGAGTCCAATTTCTAGATAAATCTTGTCTATGCTTTCAAGGGGAATGGTTGAATATGGGGAATTAATTTTATGAAGTATTAAGAACCACCTTACCAATCTTCAGCTCCAAATGCACCATGTATCTTAACTTTTGCTGTCTCCTGCATACAGTACCTAAAAAGTGCATGCATGCACTTGTATAGATACTGCAGCTGAAAGGACTGCTGTAAGCCAGTATGCCACGCCAGCATTATAGGTATGTATGGCATGAAACCACTTTCTATGCAAAAGAATGGGATTGACTTTTTTCTTGCTCAGACTGCTAGTTCAAAACTTTCAGTTGAATTTTCTGATCACTTCCATAAAGTCAATGTTATACTCATGGAAAAGACAAAAGAAAAAAAGCCACATAACTTATTAGTTATGCTGTTTTTACACTTTTGGATAACGCGCAGATACCATGGTGCGGTTCACCCTCTACAAACCCAAACAGAGCAGAACAGCTTACTGTGAGCTGGGTTTGACCCTGAGTACGCACAGTGCCCTGATGCACGGAAGAACACATTACAAAGCTAAGAGCAGTTCTAAGTAATGGTACCATTTTCCCATTGTGAAAGAAAATAAGGACAAGAGGGGAAGGGGTCATGATGCTGACAACTGAATCAGAAGTTATCTGCAGCAAGTAATAAACGAAGTGACATTAGCTGAAGGCAGTCAATACCAAGCAAGCCAGCAAGTCACTTTCCAAATGTCTCTGAGTGACCAAAAGCGATGACAGACATAAACTTTAGTTGACTTCACAGGAAACACAATTCAACAGGGAAGAAACTCTAATGTATCAGCTGTGCTGGAAAGAAATCAAACGCATCCCCTACTATGGAATAAGAAATGAAGCTCAATGGAAACAAACCAACCAACCAACCAACCTAATTCTTCCTCTTATATTTTGGCCATTCATCCTCACAGAGTTTTCATTCCTTATTGCAAAATGTATAAATATCGCCTGTCCCACATACCCATGAGTACACTTTCAGCCACAGAGCTCCACCCTTCCAAATCCTTTCTTAAGATTTGCATCTGGCCTGAAATCCAAGAGAAGTTTGACGACCCATGGGAACATACCCAAGGAGTAATTTAGGCGTTACTTAGAAATCATTTTTAAGGCTAATTTTGTAGAGGCCCTGCAACTACAACATCGCAGCTAACTTGTATTTATGATTTTTTTGTATTGCCAAAGGCATACAAGGAACTGAGTATTCTTACCGTACTACTTAGTCTTGTTACTAGTCATACACGCATCACACCTTTCCTCCAACCTCTCCCATCTCCTTGTTCCTCAGCCTTTGAACTTGAAATTCTTCAGGGAAGAATCAAGACTTTTTCCCTCTGCTTTGATACCTGCTGACCCAGCATCCCACGAATGCTTCCTACAACACAGACAAGTCGACAGCTACATAAGCCGGCATATGTGTATGTCTGTACTGTATTCTGTATTAGAAGCAGCAAGAGATTTGATTCTCTGCTTGCCAGCTCTGTGGAAGAAAACTAATCTGACAAAGCCACTGGGAAAGGCTGAGGCAGTAAACAGCTTGTGGCATACTGGAGTACACTTATACAATGCACTCTAGTAAAGCAATTAGCACACTGCAATATAAAATGCAATCGAGAGAAGATGAATTTACAATTTAGCAGATATATGAGAATGGGACAATCCTATGCACATAACCAACACACCTATGTACCCAAATTCTCTTATCAGAGAAGGCCCAGGTCTTCTTGAGATCTTACTGACATGAATGCGGAATGTTTCCATCTAGTTCAGAATGACTCAAAGGGTACTGCTATGGACAGGGAGTCCCCAGGAATGGAGATCCTTGTGGAAGTGCTTGCAGAAGAGAAGGAGTTGCAGAGAAAGAGGAGTTGCCCGGGAGCAACACGTGGGCACAAAGGGCTGCAAGTCCGGAGCACAAGGATGACAGAGAAGTAAGAGGCATGGGGAGCCTGTTATGGTGTTTTTGTACAGAGAGAAGGGAAGATTAACTGAGGGTCCATCTGAGATTAAGAAATGACACGTCAAGCTAAAGTAACATAGGAAGAAAGGAGCCTCTGGAACCTTAGTGAGGAAAAGGAATGAAATCAGTAATGAGGAGCTTCTTTGGAGGGCAAGCGGGATGGAGGCAGGGAGGAAGAGAGGCTTGGAAAAGTTTGGGGAGCATTTCAGGAGACCAGCTCTGCTGGAAGATGTGCACAAAGAGGGCCCTGCAGAGAAGTTATCAATTAGCAGCAAACTAGCTAGGCAGCAGTGAAACAGGCTTTTTTTTTTTTTTGCTTAAAGGATTATATGTGTAATTATCCCAGTATGCCCACAGGCAGAAAACCTAAAGAGTCTGCGCAAGAAATACAAGGGCAATTTACTACACCAAGGATTCTTTTTTTTTTTTTTTTGTGAGGGGATAAATTATTTTGTTAACATGACATGTGCCACAACGTCTAGTTAACTGAATACGGAGTACCTGTGATGACCTTTACAGACTGACGTTGTGCAGACCCCTCAAAAGAACAAGCAGTTGCAATACGAGCTTCAACACAGACATGCCTCTTTTTTGCCCTGCCAGCAGCTCCCTTCCAGGGAGAAAAGTCACTGTTTATTTCATATTCAGACCTCCAGAGGGTCTTCCGGAGGCAGAACTGGATTTGGGGAAAGGACACAACCCAGTGCATCTGTCCATCTGGCCGTTAGGTGGTGACCATCTGGCAGCGAGCGGGACCTGTGTGTGAACAGCAGCAGGCACCTTGCTTAGCCCCTAAGCCTTCGAAGCATGAGGCTATTTCCCTTAAAAAGCAAGGACAAGCTCTCAGAAGCACTTTAGTGTTTTAGCTATGCAAATGAAAGCTGATTTTTGATTTTATTATCTTTGTCATAGCCAGATAACATTCCATAATTATATAAAAAAACAGATTAATCATATCTTATTTGTATGAGTCTTCCTCTTTCAAACCTACGAGCTGTACTTTTTATGGCCTGGATCAGACCTGGAGAGCATCCCACCCTATGCATGGACTTCTACCCTGGTCAGCTTCAGTTGCACCTTACTGATGTGGAAATACTTGTGTTTAGCTGGTTTATAGTCACACCCCTTAGTGCTTCTTCACCTGAAGACAGGCAGAAGAGGATACTCTCTGTCTTGTAATAGTATGGTTCATGTCTGATGAGCACTTTGGAAGAGCTAAAGTGTAACCAAATCCAAGCACCATTCTTCTCCATAAGTTGTGGGTAAAACTTTCCTATTTTAAATTTTTTGGTTTTGCATTCTGGTCCTACAGTGCCAAACACACAAGGAGAAGTCACGATTTCCAGACCAAGAACTACTCATAGCAGTCTGTTCTAGTTAAAAACAAACAAACAAACAAAACCCCAAAACAAATAACCCCCCCCAAAAAACAACACACAAACCAAATTAAAGTGAAACTTAGTAAATAAATGCTACTTATTCAGAGAGGTCTTGATACAGCATTTAAATCAAAGTCAGCCTAATCCTCAATTCTATTGAGCAATCAAAGTACTAATGTACTAATAAAAGCTAATTTTATTTTCTTTAGGACAGCAAGCTGCAACAAAGCTTGCTTGTTTTTGTCATGAGTGATTTTGTAAATGGAAACACTCCCAAGTTTTTATTACTCAACTAGCTTCCTTAAGCACCAGCCTGAAAGGTAAAGCAGTTGAGAACTTCAGCTATTTCACTAACGTTTCTCGTTGATGAGAGAATCTCTTCCACCCTATTAACAAAAAGCAAATACCAGCCCAAGCGCTGCTAAGGTATCTTGTAGACATCACCCCAACACTATACTCAAACATGGTTCTTAGAGTCTTAGCAGTCTTTGCTTTCACCATGAAGCTCTACATAACTATTTCGCCCCATAATTATTTATTTTGTCTCTCACTTCTACTCCACGAATGATCTGGGTTTCTTGACCTATTCTTCTGGCTCATCCACAAAAGCTTCTGTAAATCCAATCCAAAATACTTCATTTAGCATTTTTCACTGGATAGGATGTTGGAAATAGAATCATGTTTGCACAACTCAATAAATGTTTAGTTAGTTAATAAAATATTAATATTATTTTATTAACTCAGTTCAAGGGTAGTAAAAGGTCTTTGATTTTCCAAATATAAGTGAACTATTGTAGAATAATTCTATAAAGCCATCTCAGCTTGAGGGAGAGCTGGTCTACCTGCAAGTTTTTCCAACTACAGTTTTCTAACTAATAGAAGACGCTTTCTCTCCCTAAAGACTTTGTCTTGATCATGTCCTTAGGCCACCACAGGTGCTGGAAAGTTCTACAAAATAATTTTGGGTCAGTTTGCCCTCAGGGGAAGATGAACCAACAGAGATCACTGTGCTTTTTACAGTAATTTGATGACTTTGAGTCAGCCCAGGCAGAAAACAGCCATTTGGGATGTGAAATCTAACCTAAACAAAATGGAGCTAACCCCCAACTGCAAGTCACCTTGGTGCACTGAAGCACCCTTTAACGAGTTACGGCAGTTTCCTACTGCTGTGCCCGACATATCAGTTAACATTGACAAAGATGAAAAGTCAATAGGACATATGGCTACATTTTGAGAAGTTATGTTATGCAACTTATCTGCACTGTCTTCTAAAATTGCATTTTAAATCTGGACCTTTAGTTCCCTGCTCTATATGTTCCATTTATATTTTATTTATGCCTAAGCACATATTTTTTGCTTCAGATACAATATTTCTTCAATATTAAATGAATCATTTTTCATTTTCATTTCATTCTCCAACACACATCATGCCTACTCTAATACAATTCCACTCAGGTCATATCCTCTGGAGTATACCTGTTCAATCTTGGCAGTAGTCCCGTTTACTGACTTTTATGAAATTACAGATAGAAAAATCGGCCCCATACCATGGTGACTCACCAAGACAATAGACTGAGATTCGAGAAATGTGTCTTCCCTTAGCCCTATAATTTAAGTTAAATAATGACCTTGATTCACAAGACTTGCCAATTATATTTACAATGGACTTTAACTTACAAATAAAAAAAATAAATTCATTCAATTACAATTCACTGAAAGATATCCTGATTGTATAGGTTTACATTTTGATCCTGCAGTTATGCATGTACATAACTATATCTAATTGCAAGGCTTCTGTTCCTTCCATTGAAATTTGATAATACAGACAGGAGACAGCACTAGAAATGCGCTCTTTAACGTTCAGGAGCAGATCACTGGCTCAGATTTGTCCCACTTGGATTTGGAGGTAAGAGTTGTCTCCAGCAGATCAGACACCTGCCAATGCAGTCCCTGGTTATTTGTCTGCACCAGGAAGTCTGTGGCTGCACCTTAACGGTCAGAGACCGCAGGGTATTTACATACACACACAGGCACAAACGATCAGAACAAGGCAAGTCTCAGATTTACTCCTTTGCCAGACAATTTTGAGACTGGGGGAAAAACTTACCAAAATTTTCCACAGAATAGGGAGTATGGGGGCACAAATATTTGAGAGCATCTGATCCTTAAATTTTCTGGGAGTGAGCCAGCTACCCCCTGCTCCACTGAATAGTACCGATGAAACAGATTTTCAAATAAATGAAAATAATAACCCCAAACCCACAATCTCTTGAGGAGTAATGGTGGAAACAAATAGGCTATATGATTAGCCACAATACACACTAAGAACTTTTTTCTTGCAACTTATTTTGGATTAATTTTACTCTTCAGGTGAAAGGTTTATCTGTGGTACTACACTTGCTCTGCCTTCCTATTTTTAGATGACTCCATTTGTTTCCTCTGCGTCTCTGCTGAAAGGATACGAGTGCAGAGGAGGGCAACGAAACTGGTGAAGGGCCTGGAGAATAAATCTTATAAGGAGCGATTGAAGGAGCTGGGACTGTTTAGTTTGAGGAAGAGGAGGCTGAGGGGAGACCTCATCGCTCTCTACAGCTACTTGAAAGGCCATTGTAGAGAGGTTGGTGCTGGTCTCTTCTCACAGGTAATTAGCGATAGAACAAGAGGGAATGGCTTCAAGCTGCAACAGGGTAGGTTTAGGCTGGACATTAGGAAAAAATTCTTCACAGAAAGAGTGGTTAAACACTGGAATAGGCTGCCCAGGGAGGTGGTGGAGTCACCATCCCTGAATGTGTTTAAGACTCATTTAGATGTGGTGTTAGGGGATATGGTGTAGGGGAGAACTTTGACTCGATGATCCCAAGGGTCTTTTTCAACCTAAATGATTCTATGATTCTATGATTGATCACAGCGATTTATAAACCTCCCGACTTTCGTGCTATTTCAGAATGTCTCTTTTTTCCTATGAGAATAGGCCTAATAGGTGAAATTCATACTAGTTATAAGCCTGAACAAGTCAGTGGAATTACACCTGGGATTCATTTGTTTAATTTCTTTAGCCTTTCAATATACTTCTCTTTTATGAAAGTATGAATCATCTCTATTACCCTCCGATGCCCTTAGCCTAGGACATTAAAACAACCTTCCTATCTTAGAGCTTCCTGGTTACAGACTAGTTCTGTAAAATAGGCATATTTCGATCAAAATTCTAGTAAAATATACGAAGGAAATTATTTTATGGTCTCCCTGAGCTTACTTGGCAATTGAGGAAAATTATTGTCTTTCAAAAAAGTAAGCCCTAAAAGCAAATCCCTACCTCTAAATATTATAGCCTATCTGTTGTTCAAGAACAAACATCAAACAGTCATTTCCAAGGAATGCACTGGGCTGGCAGTCAGATAATTGCCACACAGTTGAATTTAGTATTTTAAACTAATTCAATTAAAATGATCTCTCATTAAGGCAGATGGCTTTAAAAGAGTCTTTTCCATTTTGGTAAATGATCCTTCATTAAACATGCCCTGCTATCGAAACACCTGGGAAAAGTGCTTCAAATAAGGACCAAAAAAGTGCATTTATAACCCAAATGATGAGGCTGTGAAAACACCCTGAGATGACAGAGTAGAAAGTTAAAGTGTGCTTTTTATAAATGACTCCAATGAAGTACGGCTGGACCCTTAGGCTATTTTAGCTGAAAAGCCACCAGGCATAGAACTTTTACTTAACTTTCTTAATCTACATGGGCCATTGATGCTTAAGGAAAAGTGGAGGGATGGAAACCAAAATATAAGCAAGCCATGAAGTTTTGTTCCTATTTGTTATACAGACAACATTAGCTGGGAGGTCTGCGCACTGAATCTTTTGGTTTCAGAAGTTTAACAATCAACTTTCTTTTTCCTTGTCTTTATTATCTTTAATATATCATTTAGTCTGGTATATTCTGAGTGAGGGGTGGGTTTAATTTTGACATGTCAGACCAGAGCCGTTCTCCCACAAGGAGTAGCAAAAACAACAAGGAACATCTGTCAGAGCGAATGTTTTTACTTTGCTTTTCCCCTGGAGCAGAAATGGATAGGATTTTCCTACTGAAAACTGTTTTCCATTCCAAAGGAATCTGCACTTCCACTGTCTGTTGGAACCATGCCGTTCCTGAATCACAGCAATTTTAACAAAACTTTTCTACTAGGTCCAGGCAAGAGAGGGCCCGCTGACTGCTGCCGCAGAGTTGCCTGACTGTAGTCAGGGGCTGGCACAGGGAAGCAGGACAGTCAGCTCCAGTTACTGCAGATTAGGTGAGTGCTTTAATTACCAGGCTCTTCACTACCTCCTAAATTCTCATTTGCTGGTTTCATCCCTGCAAGCACACAAACACGACCTCACCGGGTTTCCTCGCCCTGGAAAGAGCCTGTGTGCAGCCCCGGTGGTACAGGACACTTCCTAAAATGCTAGGAGGCCGGGAAAGCCCAGACCTTGCTCGGCTTTATCACAGGAGGGTGGTTCCTTTGCATTCGCATCTGACAGTGAGGCCAAGATGGTCAAGCCCTGGCAGCCACACAGGCCATGTAGGAGATGGGGCACCCTCAACCTCAACTCTTCCCTCCCTTACCCTGAGAGATGCAGCACCAGCACCGCCTCCCCTCTTCCTACCCTCCCACGGCAGCAAACACCTTCCCTCCTCTTTCTCTGCCCTTCTACAGCAGCAAATTCACCCTCCACCGACATATACCCCCCCAGGACACTCTCACTCCATGCAGAAAGTGCCAGTGCCCCCCTCGCCATCCAGCCCCTCCCACCCTGCCCCACAGGAGGACCACAGCAAGAGCCTACCATGTTCCTGCAGAGGCTCTTCCCTGGGCAGCACGACCCGTGAACCTCCCCGTGGAAAGACTGAAGAATGAGCGATGCAACCCAGAGAGGGGAGATAATCACAGCTGCCATTTCACTCGCTCGCTGAAGGCACTCTGATGCTGAGGAACAAGGCACCTGAGAGAACCCGGTTGCTTAAAGATTACTGTTCAGCACTGACATTTTGTAGCCTTCAGATTTTATGTTTAATTGGAAATACCACCCTTGCAAGGTCCTCTTGGGATTTTGCAGCCTTCACGGCATTTGTCCAGTGTGTATACATAGCTGTGTAACACGTTGTCCGAGTTCAGGAACTGATGAATGCTCAGAAACAAATTTTTCCCATCTGCTAAGCTAATGACCTCTTCTAAAATGTCTATGAGCTGTGAACATTTCCTTTTTTAGCTTTGCCAGCATAATGATATTACAGCCTGGCACCCGGCAGTGTAAATTAATCTTTTTTTTTTCCACCCATTTTGTCTTTTTAAGCACAGGAAGGGAAAGAAAGAGAAAAACAGATAGGCATTATCACTGACTGAATCTTTTTGCAACCTGATATTTTTGTTTCTAGACAGATGAAACCAACACCAAGACCATTTTGGAGGACACACTCTACAAGGATGCATCTTTCCCAGAAACACACAGACCTAACTGCCTTGCTTAATGGAAACTCTGCAGGACTTTTGTTTGTGGAAGTACAGAGTTGAGCTTTTCAAAACAAAAACCTGGCAATGATACTGACTGACAAGTGCAGATCTTTGGGGGGTTGTGCTGATGTTGTTGCAGTACTCAAAACATTTACTCCTTGTTTTATGTACTGGCATTTACTTCTGCATTGAGACCTGTATCTTCAAAGGGTCAAAAATAAGAAGGATGCTTGCTGTGCTCTCCTGAAGAGTTCATAGCCTTAGAGACAGATGGTGGATTCCCTTTTCCTAAACTCCACTCAACACTGGAGATGAGTAGAGCCTACACCTCCTCCCTTGAGTCTTGCATGAATTTGGGTGGAGAACTGCAGATGGTGTGATTTCAGGGGACTCTTTTTTGGGGTTTTTTTTTTGCAGATGACCTCTTGTCCTTGAAGAGCTACGAAAGACTACAGGCACCATGGGAAACATTTTTCTCTGGCCTTCTCTGCTACATTTTTATGGCCCACTTTAAAACGAGTTGTTGAAAGTTTTGTTTTATTTTTATCTTGGGTTTTTCTCAAAAAAATGCAGAAATAGTTCTGAATTTTCTTGATTGCAGACAAAAAGACATGACCTTTCACTGAACAGACCCGTATGCTACACTCATTTTGAAACTACGGGTCACATTCTGTTCCTCATAACATCAATCAAATCACTGCAGACTTGTTCAATGAAACAGAGGTTTAGGAGAGAACTGGCCGAAAATGTATCTCTGCAGATACCCTCCACAAAAGCCCTGCTCATTTATTATTGGGGTGGGGGGAGAAGAAAAAGCAAGATTTGTTGCTGCCTTACAAGTTTTAGCACTCCTCCCTAAACTGCAAAGAGTTCCTCAAATTTGTGAGGACCATGTGAAGGCCGGGTCCAAGCCCAAGCAGCTATTTATGCTCAGTTCAGAGCTGTTCGTGGCCAGTGCTCCATCTCAGACTCCTCCTGGTCACAGAGAGCTGCAGAAACCTGGCTGTGATAGGGATGTCTCTACAGTACTGAACATGACAATCCATGTTTATAGGGCCAGATGAACGGTGGCTCTCCCTGGTTTCGCCTGATGAATCCCTCTTCCCCTCTGAAGAAGGAAGAGGCGCACTCACAGAGGAACTGAAGCCATTCCTGTACTTCTCATCAGGGAACTCCCTAAGGCACCGACAGTCAGAGCCAAAGAACAACATCTGAACATATGATCTAGAGCATTTTTTTAAAAAAACCTAACCACATTTATTATACCAAACAAGATTCTTACTCTAGTGCTTCAGGAGACAGCCTAGAAAGACAAAGATGACATCTGAGGTGCACAAAGCCCACTGAGCGGGAGAACACTGGCAAAGGTACAAACATTTAAATAATAGGGAACTTTTCTGTTTGCTTAGTTTGTTCAAAGCAGTATGGAGACAAGCACAGCTCTTTAACTAAAGTTCATTAGGAACGCTAGATGCTGATGAAACCTTGTTAAAATAGTTTTTAAAAGCCTCAAAGAGGTAGAGAACACAAATGGTAGAATGTAGCAAACAAAAGCATAAGAAAAAAAACTACTTACAGGACAGCAAAAAGGGGTTGATGAATACCAGAGACACCCAGAGACACTAGAATGTGATCTCAATGTCTGGCTTTCAGATGACTACAGCAAAACTCCAGGGGAAACTGAACTGTTGCCAAGAGGGAAATGAAACTTGAATACATTTAAAATAAATAAACAGGCTACAAATTCACATACAGGAGCACATGCCTTACAGGTAAGACTTCTGTACTTCAGCCTTTCCGTTCAGGGCATTTCTGGTACAAAAATAAATCCTTAACAACCGTGTCATAAAACGAATTCTCCATCCTCCTGTAAAGGAGGGCAAACGTACTGCTGCATTCACCCCAAAGGTGGCAACTGCTGCCTGGACACCATGTAAGAAAGAAAGTTGTGTCTGTTCAATGACATTCCACTATCCAAAGCAGTAACACATAACTATGGCATAAAAACTGCTTTCACACTGTAATGAGATAAATAATACTTTCGCCCTGCATTTTCAGCAAGTATCTACAACAGAGTTAATATTTCATCATCTAGACACGGATAGTTCCACAGCGGACAAGAAAGCTACCTGTAAATAACCATAATACTGTTTAATTTTGCATTAGCTGTCATCCAGTTTGCAAGGAGAACCGACCAGCCTGCAGGGAAGAGGGTCATCTGGTATGGTTTCTTGGCAATCTGCCCAATTCTGCCCCCCGTCAAAAAGCTAAGTACCTTCAAGTTCGCGGTTCAGGGATGCCTTCAGCCCCGCAGCGTGGTCTTTCTTGAAGAGGGGCTGGGCATGAGCTTCAGAAGAAAGCCACCGCTCGAGCTGGGGGCAATCACAGAGAAGATCCAGGAAGGTGCCAGCAGCTCTGGCTTCCACTGTCTCCTTGAAAACAACTTGCCGTCACACAACTACCAGAGAAGCAAATCAACACTGGAAAAGCTTCCCTGCTTTTAAAAATCAGAAAGGCTGAAACAATTTGAAGCTATACAAATAAAAAAAGCTCTTGTGTGCTGAGTACGTCAGCAGGGGAAAAAAAGGAAAGGAACACTGAAGAAAAATTAACTTCTCAGTTGAGGAAATGACTCAACGTTTTGTACAAAGTCAAGACAGTCTCCACCTGACATTTTTCAAGGGTCAGTCGCCCACAGGTGGGGGCAGGGGGGAAGGTGGGGTTTTATTTACCACTGGATAGGTTTCTTCCAACACAGAGGACCCAAACTGAGTAAAACTCAACTGCTGTAAATCCAGAGCAATCCCACGGGAGTATGTTCCTCTGGATGTACACCAGGGAAATTAAGATAGGGGTCTTACCACAAACTGTTCACATCAGCCAGTCACTTAGTTACTAAAGTGAAAATGGGACATTTCAGTGGATGTCAGTAGGATCATAAAGTCGGGTAGCGGAAATAGAAATTAATTTGCCTACATACATATTCCTTTTTTGTACTGTGTCATCTCTATTTCAAATGTTTAACCTAGACATAGAAAGAAGAGGAAAAAAAGGAAACTATTTGTTTAAATGGCTATATTAAGTTAGCCTTCAAATCACTTATGTATATATTTGGGTATAGTATGAAACGACACAAAAGTCTACATCAATCTATTCAACAATTCATCACTTGCCAGGTATAACCTTTTCTTCCCCATATTCTCTCTTGCATGAGCATTCTCTGGTAGAAACCCAGAGGACCCCTGCCTGTTCACAGGTACTAGTTATAAAAAATGCCGCTCCAGAAAGTTACAAGAATAGTAATACAAAGATCAGCATTTTGAAGTACATAGGGGTTCGTCATGGAGAGATTACTGGATTTTGGAATAGTGCAAAATAAATTGTACCACTTCCCAACCTCCGGTTCAAATTTCTGCAACAGTAACCGATACAATAAAGACAGCATAAATTTACAGGAAAAACTGCAATCTTCCCTGAATCTGGTACTTGTTGATTATGCCTATTTTATTGGTTTTGCTTAATTAATGCTATCCAGAAGAAACTTCAAGGACTGTCCTTAACCATTGGTTACAAGATATGCTTCATTTATTTTACAGGTACAGTTGGCAAGGCAAAGCAAGAATGGGTTTCTAATTAAGAACTAGGATCTGAAGAGATTAGTGTGAATAAAGGGAGAGAGAAAATGTTATCAGGGTCAAACCTACCTGTGCTGCAGTAGCGGAAAGGAAGTCTGTGGTTGCCACCACGCTGATGCACACACACAACCCAGCTGGGGTAATGCAACGGCTACAGACCCATTACCCTCTTTCCAACCTATTTTCTTTCCTTCTATTCCCCCTCCCTTTGATAAATCATGATTGGTATCAGCAGGGAAGCACAAAACTGTGAAGGTTATCTCAAGTTAAAATGCTCTCTTGTTCCAAATCTGTTGCTCACCTGAAGACCAAAACCCATGCTTTTACTTCAGTTGACATATTACTGGACAAACCGTTGGTACAGTCAGTGCTCTGAACCACATCCTTAGCCCGAAATGCTTTCTTTGCACACAAGCCCTTTCAAACTTGACATTTTCTGTGTTGATTTTAGCTGCTTTATAGTTACCCAAGTGCTGAGGAGAGGAAGAAAACAACATGCACGTACAAAAGGTCTGTTGATGGGCTCTTTTTTATTTTAAAGTTCAAAAGCATATATATTATACATCTTTGCAGCTCTCCAGGGTTTCTACCAGATGAAGGATAGATTTTTCTGAACTGTTACTGCAGCTTCCAAAGCTGTGACTCAGCAACCGCACTTTCACACTTACAAGTTTGGCAAGTGGCTTGGTGCCAGATAAACTAATGATCTAACAGCTTCCTAATGTGCAGCGGGATGCTTTAATGAAAGTATGCCTATTACATATGTAAGGACAGATTATTGCTGTAAACTCAGATAAACTTTGTTGTTCTTGCAGTGCTGAGAGCATTCAGAATCTCCCAAACAACGTAATGTTTGGGTTGTGGAAAGTCTATTCTGGCATGTCATCATTTATCAAGAAACAACTTTTGCGTTTCTTATTTCAAGAAATTTCTTTTCCATAACAATGTTGCTGACACCTTTACTTGCTGACTTTTTCTACAATAAGTAGTTCTATTTATTCATTTTTTAACAGATGAAGAAAGTCTTTTCAACTTGAGTTCAGTGCACTTGAGAAGCTCAGTTAAATCTGAACCATTCCTTTTATAGACCAACCAACTTATCTTGTATGAAGTTTTAAAATAAATGAAAATTAGACTATGCGATATATTATTGGCTCGATGTCCAGAATGCACTTAGGTTTATAAATAAAATGCTTACCTATGCACATAAAGGAATTTCAGGTTATTTGTAATTTGCGTTTATTTTGTATTATTAGGTATGGATACCTCCACATCTCCTACACTGAAGTCTAAGGACATTAGGAGCATGGTTGAGAGTGTCCCTTGCAGGACCGTCCTGAAGGGCAAAGGTGCCCAGGAAGGCTGGTCTTACTTCAAGGAGGAACTTCAAGGAGGAACTCTTAAAAGCTCAGGAGAAGGCCATCCCCGAGTCCCAAAAAACAAGCAGACAGGGAAGAAGATGAGCCTGGCTAAATAGAGAGCTTTGGCTGGACCTCAGGAAAAAAAAAGAAAGTTTATGATCTTTGGAAAAGGGGGTTGGCTACTTATGAAAAATACCAAGATGTAGTGAAGCTATGCAGGACAAAAATTAGAAGGGCCAAAGCTCAAGCAGAACTCGTCTTGGCCACCGTGGTTAAAGATAACAAAAAGAGGTTCTTTCAGTATATCAATAGAAAAAGGAAGAGTAGGGAAAATGTAGGCCCACTGACGAATGAGATGGGCGCCCTAGTGGTGGAAGACACAGAGAAGGCAGAGCTACTGAATGCCTTCTTTGCTTCAGTCTTCACTGCTAAAGCTGTCCCTCATGAATACCAGGCCCTGGAGGCAAGGGGGAAGGTCTGGAGAGAGGAGGAGTTTTCCCCAGTAGAGGAAGATCAGGTTAAAGACCACTTGGCCAATCTGGACATCCATAAGTCCATGGGCCCTGACGAGATGCACCCGCGAGTGCTGAGAGAGCTGGCAGATGTTGTTGCTTGGCCACTCTCCATCATCTTTGAAAGGTCATGGAGAACAGGAGAGATGCCTGAGGACTGGAGGAAGGCCAATATCACTCCAGTCTTCAAAAAGAGCGGGAAGGAGGACCCAGGGAACTACAGACCAGTTAGTCTCACCTCCGTCCCTGGGAAGGTAATGGAGCGACTCATTCTGGACGTCATATCCAAGCGCGTTCAAGAGCAGGAAGTTATTGAAAGTGGTCAACATGGATTTACCAAGGGTAAATCATGCTTGACCAATCTCATAGCCTTCTATGATGTTATAACTGGTTGGCTGGATGAGGGCAGAGCAGCAGATGTCATCTACCTTGACTTCAGCAAGGCTTCTGACACCATCTCTCATAACATCCTCCTTAGGAAACTGAGGAAGTGTGGACTAGATGAGGGGACAGTGAGGTGGATTGAGAGCTGGCTGTGTGACAGGACTCAGAGCGTTGTGATTAATGGAGCAGGGTCGAGTTGGAGGCCTGTAACCAGTGGCGTTCCCCAGGGGTCAATACTTGGTCCAGTATTGTTTAACGTATTCATCAATGACCTAGACGAGGGGACAGAGTGTATGCTCAGCAAGTTCGCTGATGATACCAAACTGGGTGGGCTGGCTGACACCCCAGAGGGCTGTGCTGCCATTCAGTGTGACCTAGACAGGCTGCAGAGCTGGGTAGAGAAGAACCTAATGAGGTTCAACAAGGACATGTGTAGGGTCCTGCACCTGGCGAGGAAGAATGTCAAACATCAGTATAGGTTAGGGGTGGACCTGCTGGAAAGCAACTCTGAAGAAAAGGGTCTGGGAGTCATGGTAGACAGTAAATTATCCATGAGCCAACAATGTGCCCTTGTTGCCAAAAAGGCCAATGGAATCCTGGGCTGCATAGGGAAGAGTGTGGCCAGCAGGTCAAGGGAGGTCATTCTCCCCCTCTACTCTGCACTGGTGAGGCCACAACTGGAATACTGTGTCCAGCTCTGGGCTCCCCAGTTCAAGAGGGACAGGGAACTACTGGAGAGAGTCCAGTGTAGGGCAACAAAGATGATCGAGGGACTAGAGCATCTCCCTTATGAGGAAAGGCTGAGAGAGCTGGGACTCTTTATCCTGCAGAAGAGAAGGCTGCAGGGAGACCTTATTAATGTTTACAAGTATCTAAAGGGAGGGTCGAAGGAGGATGGAGCCAGACTCTTTTCAGTAGTTCCCAGTGACAGGACGAGGAGCAACGGGCACAAGCTGGAACATAGGAAGTTCCGTTCAAATACACGGAAAAACTTCTTTACAGTGAGGGTGACAGAGCACTGGAACAGGCTGCCCAGGGGGGTTGTGGAGTCCCCTTCTCTGGAGATTTTCAAGACTCGCCTGGATGCAGTCCTGAGTAATGTGCTCTAGGCAACCTTGCTTTAGCAGGGGAGTTGGACTAGATGGTCTCTAGAGGTCCCTTCCAACTCTGAAAAATTCCATGATTCCATGACATATGTCATCCAGATTCTTTTTTCTCTAAATGCTGTTGCCACAGTCATTAAGGTGAGATGACTTCACTGGATATGGAACTGTTTAGGTTCACACCACAGCTGATGAAAAAAACCTGTCTCTCAAAAGTGAATAAACGTGGAGTCAAGCCTAACTGCAAGCAGCCGTATGCAAAGTCAAGCTTTATTTGGACTGTCATGATGAAGGCCCACTACTGTCCCTGGACCTCATCTTGCCTCTTTTCTTGTTCCCCACACCACAATTTTTCATAGCATATGGGAGTGGGTTTTTCTTCGTTCTTCAGCCAAGAGCATGCGTAGGTACAAGGCAGATGCCAGGACACTTTTGCTCAAGGTACCAGACCTACAAAGTAGAAAGAAGCCAGACGGCAAAACTAGATGCCAAAGTTTCCTCTACCAAGTTGGGTGCTTCAGAAAACTGCTTCAACCTACAAATCTCATACATGACAGGAGAGCCACCTGGAACTAACTGACAGGTAATAGCTGGGAGAAGGGCATGCCTAGGGATCCTACCCATCACAGACTTTGCCTTGCTCTGGGTTGCTGGGAAGCACCTGCATCTACTCACCGCTCGCTTCAGCTGATGAAGAAATCACCACCTCTGCAATGACTCCTTCAAATCACCAGGCAGAGTTTATTCCCTCTTTTGAAAACATGCCCAGAGGAGAATACCTAGTGATGGGAAGAAAAACTGCCTTGAGCTGTCTCCTAGGTGAACGCTTTGATCCCTGGGGAAGAGATTAAGTTGAGCAATAGCACTTTCCACTGTGCAGCAGTATTGTAACTGAAATTCTGCGGTTTTGATGTTAACGTAAGTTTTGCCCTAGCATTTGCACTGTAACCTCTAATACAATGCTTTCTTTGAGGGGGAAAGAAAAAAGTATGTCACAGAAGTTGGTGTTCAGGACTGTCATTCATCAGGCCACCACTTGAAACACAGACGAAAAATATTATGCTTGAAACCTAAAGACTGCTCCTGTAATTTATGCAGTGACTATTTCTTATACAAGAATAAAGAAGCCTTGGAGTCAGTCCAGCATTCACAACTTCCACATTTCCAGCTGAGTACCGAAATGACTGTGCTCATTTTGTCCCCACAAGCCATGAATTCTTACCTGTCCTCTCCTCTAATTAGCTCCCAACTGGCTGGATAAAAAACGTCCGCAGCACTGAGCTATTAGGAAGGGGTTAAACCAAACACAAGTAAAACCAAAACAAAATTAAACCAAAACACCGTATGTTTATTTAAGTAAGGCTTGACACTGAAAACATTGACCATGCTGCAAGGAACTCCTGAGTATTTCTCTGAAAGAATATTTTCCTTGCATTGCCAGCATTGCATTAGCAAATGACTGATAAAGAAAGCACTAAAGAGAACCCCAACAAGATGCCGTTCTCTTGGAGACAACAGTTGCAAAACATCTTAGGGCATTTACATGCTTCTTGTAACTGAAAGTAAATGAGATCAATCACAACACGGACCTGCTAATCTGATGATAGGACAGTTGTAATTGCCTCTGTTGCCACATGCTATGGCAACTCACTGCAACTAGTCATTTGACTCTTCTTATCTCCCCAGGGGAATGGTTACTAGGATTTGTCCCTGCAAGTGAGGCGTTACCACACCTACAAATAAAGGAACAAGACTAAGAGAAAGTTGAAGAGTCAGTTTTCAATTATATGTATTATTTGCATGTACCAAACACAAACAGTGATTATTTACTCTGGAAAGAGTTTTTAGACAGTTTTAATACAGCTAAACTCAGTAAAAACAAATTTGCCTCTTGCCAGACTTTGATGAAATTTAAATGCACTGCATAGATTAGTTTGTCAGGAATACTGGAGTTAGAGTCCTGAAAAAAGTAAAGGAGCTCAGTGTAAGCTGTTAGACACACACAGCTTGAGAAAAACTGACCACTAACGTGTCCAAAATAAATAGAAGAAAATTATGCAATTATTTTGGAAACTCTTAGCATCAATTTCTGTGTTTATCATTTCTACATCACCTGTGTGTCTCCTACTATCACCTCAGTCCCCAAACACTGACAAACATGTACTTCATCATACATTAGAAAATGCCCCTGTTTTGTTCCTCTCACCACAGAGAAAGCCTATTTACCCGAGCTCTGCAACGGCTTGTTCACGTTCCCTTTTTGGAGAGAAGTTCTCAGGCTCATCCCAAGTTAATCACTAAATTTGAAGTTGGTGAACTCTTAACAACTGCTAAGAAAAGAGTGAAGACCCGTTGTCAAGGCAGCATAAATGGATGAAATTAAATGACTTTTGACAGACAAACTAATGATCCTACCTCACTGTCAACTCAAGGCCCTGTGTTTTCTGGGAAAGACTCTTTGCTCTCCTTATTGTCAGCCAATCTAGCAAACATTCTGTATGGATTCTGACTGCCGCTGAAGAAAAGCAAGAGCTTTCTGAGTTTTTCTCAAAGTCAGCAGAGGACGGGAAGGGAACAATTAACATAATTAGGAAGAGTACAAACTAGTTCAACGTTATTCTGTTTTGTCTTCTAAAAAAGAGTTCTGCATATGAAAATTAATTAGGGTCATTGCTTCTGGGACAACTCAAAAACCTAATTAAATCAAAGCAAGGAATCCTACTTGACTTTGATGAATACTTTACAAACAGATGGGGTGAATGAGACATAGAATCATAGAGTTGTCTAGGTTGGACCTAGATGACCTTTCAGATCATCACATCCAACCATCAACCTAACACTGACAAAAAACATCACTAAACCATGTCGCTAAGCACCACGTCTACCTGTCTTTTAAATACCTCTAGGGACGAGGGAAGCAGACTCTGGTGGCTTCCTGGAGGCCATAGTCCACTGATGCTTCCTTCAGAATATCAAACACAAATAAATTTAGGGATATCCTAAAATGTCAGTATCCTGAAAAAAAAGGAGCGATGACCTCTTTCACAGTGAAAACAAGCTAACAAAACAAAGTTCTTCTGTTCAGATGGGAGTAAATGGCTGAGGCAGCCAGGTGGAAATCAATAATTTACTCTTCCAGCATTGGTCAGAACCGTCTTCCTCACTGAGCAGGTTTACAAGGCCACAGGGACAGACTGGCACAAAGGTCTGAACTCCCGTACAGGATCATTTAAGGTGATGACTAGGTGTGAAACACGTTGTACACCTCCCGGATGCAGGAAGCCGCTAAGCCTCTTGACAGTGACTACTATTTTGTTGTAAGGGGCCTTTCATCTGTCTTTTTGCCTAGATGAACATATATCCGCTGTCTTTGGATCATTTACCATTCCTGCTCCCAGAAATTGCTCCACTTTATTTTGGACCCTGAATACAAGTTCTTTGAACTTATTTGAGGCTAGAACACTAGACAGTATTATTTCTTCATTTGTTGAAGCAGAAATAAAACTTCATTTTTGTTTTATTAAACTACGTCAGCTAGGTGTTTGCTGGAATGCAGTTCAGCTTTCTTGGTAATTATTGCAATGGATTCTTGCCAGCCATCATTTTGAGAAGTTAAATACTAGCTTCTAGATGAGCAGCAAAGCTAAACACAACAGAACATCATTCTAAAGAAAACAGGCGGCAGCATGAAAGGAAAGCAAAGATTTTACTGTTTGGACGGTTGCCTACAAGTCCTGGCTAAGCAACTCCCTTATGAACACAAAGTAGGGCTTTGTCAAAATAGAAGTTTGTCAACATCTCAAAACCAGCGTACTTTTCATCATGTCAAGGCTGACTCGGTAGAGAACAGCAGTGTTATCCTGCATTACTCGTAGGCCTCTGAGGCCATTGCTGCAGGCCTCTGAGAGCAGGACAGAATATGCAGCCAGGAGGAGGTGTCTGGGACAGAGCCAGAAGTAGAGGATAAAGCAAGGCTGAAAACTTGGTGACATAAAATCACAGAATAAATTCAGGTTGGAAGTGACCTCAGGAGGTCATCTACACCAACCTTCTGCTCAAAGCAGTGTCAATGCTTAATTCAGACCACACTGCTCAGGGATTTGTCCAGTCAGCTTTCTAATATCTCCAAGGATGAAGACTCCACAACCTCTCTGGGCAACTTGTGCCAGGGCTTGTCTGTCCTCATGAAGAATAAGCTTTTCCTTACCTCAAGTCTGAATCTGCCCTGTTCTAGTTCATGACCATAGTCTCTTGTTCTCCTGCTGTGCAACTCTGTAAAGACCCTGGCTCCATCTTTTCAGTAACACCCTATAGGTATGGCAAAGCTGCTCTCAGGTACCCCCGAAGTCTTCTCCAAGCTGAACAAGCCCCAGTCCCTCAGCCTCTCCTCACAGGGCAAATGTTCCTTCCCCAACCAACTTGGTCGCCTCCTGCTCCAGTTTATCAACATCATTCTGGTAAAGCAGGGGCAAAACTGGGCACAGTCTTGTAGACATGGTCTAACGAGTGCACCTTACTTGGTAAGTAGTGTTTAGTTTGTTGCAGGCAATGCACAAAGCAGGATAAGATGGTCACAGATACCAAGAGTTTTCGAGTTGAGCATCTCACCTCGACAGGTGTGCAAAAGATTGGGAACTGTCAACTGATGCCACAGGATTTTGTATTCTAAGAGCCTCCATCTTTTGGAAACTGGGCACGGCGACAGATTTCCAGTTCGGCTGTGAGACGCATAGAGCAGAGCATGTGGTACTCCAAATCAGGCATCAAAAATCAGCTTTTTTATTCTGAATGGGGCTGGCACTGAGTCTGTTTTCCAGATGGTTTTCTGTTGTGTGTTTCTGTTGCTCAGAGGAACACAGCAAAATCAGAAGGGAAAGCCCTTCCCCACAGAGAAGCAAGAAATCAGGGCAACAGAAGTAAAAACGCAAAGAATAAGGCAATAATTAGTGAGTTAAGTCACTTCCTGTGTCACAGGTTTCTCAAGAAAGGAACCAGCTGTGGAAACTCTCACTTTTATGCCAAACAATTCAGGTTTTGAGTCTCCTGTCTGTAGTAGTTTTGGCTGGCATTTTCCAGTCTTATTTATGCAGTTAGATGCAAAGCAGCCAATTAACATGCTTGTTATTTCTTTATTAACAAACATGGTCTTTGAAAGGACAGATGCTTATGTTTACCATCCCCTCAGATTTCAATCCGTCTCCGTATTGGTGTTTGAGCTCTATGCTATACAAAGTCTGACTTCTTTTGCTCTTTATCTGCTTTTGATATTTAATTTTTCAAACTGCTCAATGCCTGTATTATGGTCTGGTTTCATTTTTTCCATATTTGGAAATGTTCCTTACAGCTCATTGATCTCAAATTCATTAATGAATATCATTAAAAGTCAATGGGAAAATTCAGTTTAAGAACTTGACCCCTGGAGTAACTCTGGCTTCTAAAGACTCCCAGCATAGTTGAAGGGCACATCCTTAATACAGTGGGGACATGACAAAGTTGACTTAAAGGGCTGCTAACTACACTCACCTTTAACTATTTGACTACGTTCCATTTATTTATTGTATTGGAGCCTAGTAAAGACAACTCAAATACAATAGGGGATAATGTCAAATCAATAAACTGAAGTGCAATATACAATCAAATGCCACTTTAACTCCAATTTGTAGCACTATAGACTATTGTACTGCATAGTTCCAGTACACAGGAGCACTCAGTCGAGTGTTTCATTTTCGTAGTTGCTTGCTTAAAAACACATACTTACGCACTCTGCATAACTGGGGCCATAATCATTTATTTTATCTTATTTTTTAATTTCATCTTTCAAAATAGCAGCTGTAGGCTTCAGAGGGACCACCAGGACACAACAGGTCCAAATACTGAACTTTCTAGTCTTAACTCTGAAGAGTACTGAGTATTGTTGACTTCTACAGGTATTGGGGAGAGCTGAAGTTATTTAGCAACTTAGAGGATCAAGCCCTATTAAAATTGCATGAATGTGCAAGACTTCATCAGAAAGGTTTCTTTCATCAGGGAAATTTTCTTTTCCAACAGTAAACCTTTCCCTGACATCTGATCTCCCGTAACAGTCTGATACACCAACACATGTTCTTGTAGGTCTATTCTGCTGCTGTGGCCTTAGGGTCCAGCCCTCTGAGGAGACCAAAAGAGCAAAAATGCAGCAAGTCACGGAAAACGGGATTCCCTTTGCAGCTCGTACCATCCTGTCTAAGGGCAACCACAGGAGCCTGAGCCCACAGCTCCGTGCTGCTGCTGAGAAGCGGTAGCTGGGATGGAGGAATGGGGGCAGGAAGGAATGTTACCCTCTAACTCTACTGCTCCTTCAGCCCTCGCCTCTTGACCTTGAACCCACGTCATAGTTTCCTCACTCCTTACCAACTCTTCCTTTCATCTTACTCATGCAGAATTCAAGCTAGTAGGCTTTGTGAGCTCATTACTTTTCACGTCAACTACAACTTCTTTGGCTTGAAGCAGAAACCCAGGAACCTACAGGCTGTGGTAGCCAAAAGGTCAAACTGCCTTTGTACAGACATAAGCAGTGAATGGACAGAGGGGCCAATTAACCTGTGCCCCTAACCCTGCAGAAGTTAATGAACATGGGTAGCATTACTACTGGCTGCACTGTAAAAGGGCAAATGTGTGGTTGCAGTGTTAGGACACTAATAAACGAGTGGGCAAGCAGCATTTTGAAGGATAATTTAATTTTAATCACTGGTCAGAGATTTGCGGAAGGCAGAGAAGGCATTTTGGGCTTGCCACCGTCTACAGTACAACCACAGAGGTGCCAGTATGGCAGTAAACCACCTTTTTTCACATGCCCTAGCACAAGGTGGACACAAGCGGAGCGACAGGGACATCAGCAGAGCAACAACCAGGCGTATCTGCTAGTCTGAGATGCAGAAAGAGCCACAGACTCAAAAGGGCTTGGGGAGGGGTGGTGGCTGAAAGGACCCTGTCCTTCCTCTTATATTGTAGAGCTGATCCTGCTTGTGTGTCGCACAGAAAGGGAGAAGGGAGAGAAATCTCCCTCAAATGTCAGCATGCAATCTTTGGTGGCTTGCAGTCACAAATCAGCAAATTCACACGGATAGACCTAGGTCTGAGTGAGTCTACGGCTTATTTCCGTGCAGGTTATCATACTGTGCACAGGATTTTACAAGTGCAATTATAGTCTCCGACATCTTATCTAAAAAGAGTGGTCACCATAGTAACGTCTGAATCACATGGCACTGCACACCTGATACCAATCAATCTTGAAAACATCTTTTTAAAGAAACAGGCTCCTGGAAAACTGCAGATGGAGGTTTCTTGTTGAGACTAAGATGCTCTCTTATAACAAAAATGGAAATTGTACCTTGTAATCTTCTCATTTGATCCTCCATACAATCCCATTCTCTTATCAGTTTACAAAAGTGATAGAAAATAAAAAAGGGCAACGGTTCTGTGCTGAAAAGAGTGACAAACAGCCAAGTACAGCTGGCATGTAAATGGTATGTTGCATTTTCCCCCCAGAGTATTAACTGTGACTTCTGAGAATACAGCCACGCTCTGGTTGCTGAAACACAACAGAAACATGCCTACCATAGTGCCTCTCCACCTTCCCCGGACACCACATTTCCCCTCAAATTTAAAAAAAAAAAACCACAGAAATTTCATCAGCTGCTTTCTCCCTTTTTGCTTTCCCAGTCTGCAATTTAGTTTAGTTGATTACAGTTGTGTTCTTCTGTGTGAGTAAAAGAAAAGGAGCATGTTTAAGGAAACAATGTTTGTATTTAGATTTGAACTATGGCTTTCTGAAGTGCATTCTGCCACCAGCCCTCCAGACGCATCAAGCAGCCAAAGAGCGGATGACGTTGATGATGTCTCTGGGGTTTTTGGTGAGTTGCTTTTTTTTATACAGCTTCACCCCAGCAGCCTTTGGGCTATCTGTGCTGTGCTGGCTCCTCTACCCGTTTCAACATCTGGTGCCTCTCATCATCCTAGCAAGGACATGGCTACCTGTTGATGAAAATAATCCCAGCAAATAATAAAGTTCAATCTACTTCATCAGTGTTTCCAAGATAGTCTTGATATTTCCTATTTGATTCTATCCCAAATTATCGCTACTTTCATTATTTGAAAGTCTACTACTACTTAAATTTCCTTTTAAAAGGACTGGTTTTGTTCAGATGCCTTCCATCTCTGTCATCTTCTGTTCCATCTATATTTTATTTTTCAAATAAGTCACAGCTATCATCATTTATTCTGGCAATGCCTCGTCTTTTTTCAATGTGATTTCAGAATAGGAGAGCCACTGCATTTGCAAATGCCATTGACTGACAAAAGTTGGGATATCCAACTGCCAGAGTGCTAGTAACAAATTTGCTTAGAAATTCTTCTAGCATCCTGGAGATGAGTGTGAAAATGACAGGAGTAGACACTGCATGAGTCTAAGGAGGTAAGGAGATGCCCTTTACTAAGCTTGCTGAAGTCACTAGAACCTGCTCACCCCCTCTTGCCATTCCGTCGCTGCTGACCCACCAGAACAGATTAGGTGCACACGAACTGCTACCACAAGTCGTACTGTCTGTAACACTAGTGATCATGGTGTCCTGTTATCCGTAAGGAAGTTGGGCTTTAAATCTACTTTCATAGAGCGTGGAAGTTAAATTTATTCAGCTGCACTTCGGATGTGTGTCTCACAGTAAATGGAATTACTTTGCGACAGGGCAACAGACCCCCCACAACGGAAAGGTAAAGGTCCAAAATCGAAATTAAGATGTCACGAACAGCTGACATCATTGAGTTTTAAGCTATGCCAGGGCCCAGACACGGTTTTCAAGCTGCATAGGAATCGATAGCAAAAGAGATCCATTGATTCTGGTGAGAATCAGAGACTATACTTTGATTACATCCAGTATCTTTTGCAAAAGTAAGTGGCAAGGGAATATCAGGAAAGCGCAAGTGAGTTGTTACAGAAATTGAGAAAGCTGCTGGTGGCCTCCTGGGCTTTATCCGCCTCAGACTATACCCTTCCCAAATCCTTAGTTTAAAGACAATAACATAATCCGTGCAGTGAAACACACAAAACCAGTCCACCCTCGCCCTTAAAGAGCTTTGTCGTAAATAACTAATTAACTATGCAGTTCAGCCTGGAAGGCATTCGGACACAGGCACCCAGGAAAAACCCAGTTAAGGAACAGAATATCACGTTATAATTGCCACTGCAAAACGATGATTCATTTGTTTTCCATGTCCATTTATAAATTAAGGGTCATCATCATAAAAAAAAAGCGGCGAGGGTCAAAAACGTCAACAGTATTTTCATTACCTTCTCTAGCAGGTCTTCATACGCTTTTGCTGACAGCAAGATCACAAATCTTTCACCCTGACGCAGCTGACTCAGCAATGCTGTACAAGCTGCCAGTCCTGCAAGTTCTGAAATGTGTGCTAAAGCGAAGCTTTCTGTTAAGCTTGCCTTCCTTTGAGATTGTCCTTACGTGTATGAGCTTCAAATACCAAATACTGGACTGTGGACGTGGCATGTTCCTTTCAGGCTGTGTTTGGGTTTTTTTAGTGCTCCGTTAGGAATACAATCTCTATGTATACACATCTACACTGTGACTCTCTTTTATCCCCTGATGCCATACATACAGTAGAAATAACTAATAAATAGCTTGCTAAACAGCTATTTATACAAGTACAAACACAAAACCACTAGATTTGATAATATATTTTCCTTTTATACGAGTGTAAAATTGTAGTGAAATAAAATCAGCATGCTTAAAGTTCGGGCCGTAAAAAGCAAACACAATCAGAACAGCAGAACAAAGAAACAAAAGAAGTCAAAAAGTCTGTCTTCTGAGTTCCCCTTTCAGACCCAGACTTCCATCCCTGGCACCTATGGTAAAGATTTTTTTTTCCCTAGTCCAGTTTTCATTTCTGTGTGTCAGTACTATTGCCTAGAAACGCTTGATAGCTTTTTTACCCTTCTCTTTCTGTGTCTCAAAGAAGAGCAAAAAGCAAAGATAAAGCCTGGATTCTCTGACTGGGTTTGTCTTCATACTGTGATTGATGAGGCTGATGCTTTACTAAATTTAAACTTGAAAATGTCAAAAACAACATCTCTCTGAAGCATAGGAAGAAGGGCACCCACTCAGCCCATTGCTGTACGTGGCGTAGCCTGAAGTTGCTCGAATAGGCGCAAAAACATTTGAAGACAGAGGCCTGTCTCCTAAGAGAGGATTTATAGTATTCATTTACCTGGAATTTAGACTGAACAACCGCTACTTTCTAGCTGTGAAATGTAAAAGGAATTACTACCTGCTGCAGCCCAGCGCTCCCTTTCTCCAACTGCACCAGGGAAGGGTTTCAGCCGCACGTCCCCGGCGAGAGCCACCTCCCCCAGCGAGCAGGAGAGGGACAAGTCACCGGAGAGGTCGCTGCTCCCTGCCAGCCCACACACAAAGCTCCCTTTGTCCCCCGAGACTCCAGCTAAGAGGATGTGTGCGCCTTACCCTGTCCCGTGGCTGTTCCCCACCCGTGAAACGCATGAACAGGAGCATTGTGCAGAAGCCTCTACTCCAGCTAGCCGGATGGTCAAACAAGGGGGATGCCCAGCGCACCTTGGGGTGGGGGTGTCCTCTCTTATACCCCATCCTCACTTCTGCTTGTGATCAAATAATTTGACCTATTCAGAGTAAAAGGACACTTCTGGGGGATTTCAATGTGATTTTTACTGAGAGCTATTAAATGACAAATACTTTTGAGCACAGCCTTAAGGTCCCTGATATTTGATTTATGCATCATGGAAAGTCACGGCAAATACCAGTGCATCCTCCAGACACTCACTTGCCACTGTTTTCTCAAGGTACCCATGCCTTTCCCAATCATTCTCAAGATAAAAACGTAAAAGGCAACTGGCATGTCAACAGATTAGAAAGAAATGGCATCTTACAGCTGCAGTCTTTCAATTTTTGTTCACTTTCTGTTTCCAGTGAAGGCATAACCACTCCTAGCTCCCACTTGTTTTGGAATGAGGGGTGAGGGCACCGCTAAACACCTATCATCCAAGTGCACCTGCTCCTCGTCTGTCCCATGGACTGCAGAAAGGTAACCTACAGGAGACACCTCTGTCCCATCACACACAGAAACAGGGGGCCTATAGACACTGGAGGCCCCCACAATTAGGCTCCTGACGTACTTACCAGTTGCATCATTCTGCCTTCAGGCGAGTTTGCATCTTTCTTAGGAGCAGCCTCCAAAGTGCTGACCTCTGCTGAAAGGCATTTTATGCCAACTATTGAAAAGCACAAGCTTACCAGCTGAGTACAGCTGTACTGCAGAGGAAGGACCAGAACTTCATCCTACAGACAAACCATTCTCCTTAGGCTTCCTGTCTATGACTGCAAGTACAGCATCGCTTTGGCTGTAAGAGGCCAACTTGCTCTTTCTTCTGAAATACATAAATATGGCATCGGTTTGGACCGTGCAGTGCTTTTATAGCACATATTTAACGTGCATGCAGAGCAGCTTTAGAGATTCCTCTGTCCTTTTTATGAGAGGTTTAGACATGGTCTCTCCAATGAAAAAATCCTTCATCACGATTCCTCCTGGGTCTAGTATAATTATATTGACCTCGGTGACAGTTCCCCACTTCAGTGTGGTGCCTATACAGTCCTTGGAAGCTTTGAAGGAAAAAAAAAGTGTCTATATTAAAGAAACAAAGATGTGAACTTAACATGGACGGAATATTTGGTCTGACTCATGCTGAAGTCAGGGGGAGCATTTCTAGGATCTTAGATGCAGAACAGGGCTCGAAGAGGAGGATTTTGTACAGGCTTGAACTAGCAGCGAGGAATTCTGCCTTCTGTGAAGCATCTTTGAACCCTGAGAGGATGCACAATGACTTAATCCTCCTCAAACAGCCGATGCTGAACATGAAGGATATTGGCAGGCATGATTTCCACATTGTAAACTCATATTTGAGGAGATTATCTTTCAAAAATGGATGGAGCTTATAAATTTGCACATTTTTACCATTCCCAGACACATAGAGATGTGGGCTCTACATCTGAACAGATAAAGGAGGTCAATTTAATTTCTGGTCCCATGTTGTAAACTATTAAGCTACACAACTTGTGTCATAAGCATTATCTGCAGTGAAATACGTAAAAAAATTACATTTCATTAGTTCTTTTATCAAGGTTTAAAAAATGTCTATAGTTGATTAGTCTTATGCTTAAGCCACATCTATTTACAGTTGTAGTTCTTTGCTCTACCAGTAACTTGAGTAAGCAAGGGCATTCTACTACTTTCAAAAGAAATTTCACAGATGCAGAGAGTAAAAATCCTTTCCCATACCCAGTGTTATTAATACTTATTGATAAGCATTTCAAACTCAAAATCTGTTCTAAACATTCAGGAATGAGCACCCCAAAGAAGCTTTTTTTCAGCAACAGAAAAACAATTTTTCAAAAACAAAAAAAACCCAAATCCATCTATATTAATGAGGCCGAATTAAGCGTCTTTCCCTTGACAGTCCTGGCTGTAAGTACCTGCTGAATTACTTACGGACTTGCGGAACTGCTGGTATCTGCACTTCTCATGTGGGACCTCGAGAAACTTAAGTTAAATGATACAGTGTAAAAATCATCTCATTAGGCGTTAGTTTTAATTATGTAAGTTTAGATGTTTTGCTAACATATATTTTCTTCATACGTTCAAATACAACATGAAGGAGTTCTGCTCTCCTTCTCAACAGGATCTTAAAAATCACCAGGACTGTTTCTGTTTCTTCCAGAGCTGTGACTAGTTCCTGCTTCATTCTCTTCTGGGACATCTCAGTGTACGCCTTCTGAAAGCAAGCGAGTAGGTAGATGATCTGATGGGTGTTCACGGCACATAACACCCTTTCTCACCTCAGTATTTCTTTGTGTGCTGAGAGGCACATGGGCAATACTTCTGCCTTCGAAACCGCCTACCCTGCCACTGGCAACATCCCTACGTACCTGAAGTGGACAAGAAAGCGATGGCTACAGCTGGGGTAAGGACAAGGAGACGACTACATCAACTGGCAGAGGGTAATGAGGAGGTAGCAGTGACATCCAAAACATTTATGTTTTGGCATGCAGTGAGGCTTGGCTTTGAGAAGACTGGGCCTATCATTGTGGATGTCTTGTCCCTCGGTCAGGATCTGTGTCAGAAACCAACGCTCTGCAAATTCACGCACCTCCACAGTTTTATGGTTTGCTTTCCATTACACACGATCTTAGCATTTCAAATGTCCACAGAATCAATAAGCAACAAATCTCAATTGTTTCCAAGACAGAACTTGATGTCATGCAGGTGGCTTCAGGGAGCAATTTCTGGATGTCTGTGGCAAATCTATCCTGGGTCTAAAAACTGGGTTCAATCTAAAGAGGTGATTGAGAGGTTCAGAAGGTAATTAATAATGTTGAGAAGGTAATTTAAAAAACTGAAGAAAGCAAAATCTATCAACAGCTATTAAACACAAAGACACTGCATCTGGCTCAAGTAACCCGTGAGCTGCTGAGCGCTGGACACATGGAGAATATAGAGGTGATGGTACTTTCATGTGTTCACAGTGTTTTTCCAGGCACTTATTTTTTATGTCTCTCAGCCAGTTCAACCGTTTTTATGATCTGGAAGAACATCTAAAAATAAAAATAAACCCCCCAACAAATGAAATGCCCATTCTGTCAGTTCAAAGCAAATGGAAAACTTCCCTCCCCTTCCATACCAAAGGGCAGTCCAGGTCATTTAGTCAACATCAATTTAAGAAAACCCATTCCTTTCTGGACACCCAAGCAGCGGAACAACACAGCACACCAAGGTTTCTACTCCGGTGTTTGCTGCCTGGTGCTGCGGTGAGGCAGAACATCAACTTTCTAACAGCGAAGACCACAAAAAAAAACATTTTCTGTTTTGATTTCCATCCCCAGAGGCTGGTGTATGTGACCACCTCCAAGTAGGCCCACAGCAATCCCCTGCAGAGGTGAAGGACTAGTTCCTCCTGTGGCAAGAAGTCAAATGTGGCTGCTGATTTTGGAGGCGTAGAAAGCAAAAATCTGAAAGTAGAAAATTACAAGGGTGTTTTGGGCTAATAAGACATTACAGCTTTCCAATGAAAATGGGAAAGGATCCTATTAACTGTTCATTCAGTTCAGTTTTTTGATTTCAAAGAAGCATTAAAGAATGAAAAAGTACTCTAAAGATTGAAAGAGCACAATCAGAAAAGAACATAAGATTATCAATTTTATCTTCCTATTGAAACTGTATGACCCATCCACTTGTGCTGAACTCTTGCTTGAATGGTAAAATGGGAAGTTTCACAGTGGACAAAGAGGTGAACACATAGGTTTTTCCATATTGATCATCTCCGAAGCCCAGCAACTCTCCGCTGGTGGCTGCAGAGGCAGCCCTGCAGTGCTGCAGGTTGCCCTTCTGAAAGGGCAGCAACAGGAGCAATCAATTCGTAAAGCGGTGCTCTTCAAAGCAAGGTGATGCTGAGGTGATGCTTGACTGATAAAAGTCAAATGCCCCAAAGAAACACCACCTGCTCTCCTGCCTGCAGAGACATCCCTTACATTGGGCAGTCAGGACACGACAATTTATGTGCTGTATCTGCCATAAATAAAGCTATCAGCATAGATGTGAGAGCTGAAGTCAGCAGTTCCAAAACTAAATCCCTCTTTAAAAAAACCTGTGATTAGAAAGAAAAGGATGTCAGAAACCCAGACCCACCCTACCAGCAGCTTGTGGTAACTTGCCAATGTTCAGCTGAAGCAATCTGCTGGCACACCAGGGCGTGCTAAAGGTTAAATGGCATTTGGAGGTGAGGGGAAGGTGGTCCCAGGGAAGCTAATAAATCATATCTGATCCCTAAAGAGGTGGAAAGGGACGGCAGAGGCAGAAAAAGGTTTTCCTCAGCCTTAGTTCTTGCACAATACAGGCCAGACACAGCTACAGCCCAAGGCGTTCCCTGAGGGTTAGGACTGCACCTCTTGGCTGTCAGTGGAACAACAGCATCTCTGCAAAGAGCAGGAGAGGGAAAGCAGGAATCATTAAAGGCGAGCTCTAATGTCTGTGTACTCCGTTACAGCTTCATCCCTCAAATGGGATTTTTACAAGTGCTTTGCAATCCCTCCCTGCAAGACTCCTTGGTGCTATCCGTAGGGGAATGCAATTTTACACATCATGAAACCACAGCATTTATATTTGCATGTAGCAAATAACAAAAACCAAAAAAAAGCATAACTGATGTCAATGGCTGAAGCCTGGATGATAGGCTGGAAGAGAAGCAAGTATGTTTGAAAACTACTGTCCTATGTCCAGAGTCACTCTCAAGTTCACCATTCATTTTCCCCTCCCCAATTTCATGTCACTTTATCATCACACTTTCTCCTTCCTTCCCTCCACCCAAACTGTTCTGCGCAAGAACCTATCGCATTTGTTATCACAAGGGTCTCTATCATGCAGCCTCTATAATCGCATTTGCTAACATTTCTTTTAACCTAACAGGCTGTGACTGACCGCATGTTTTTCCACATCTGATATCACTGAGATCAAACCTGATACAAAACAGCGTAAGGAAGCGGTGGCACACAGCGTGTCCAAGGATGTCACATTGACGATAACTGAAGGTAACCTCCAGACTCAGTGTGCTGTGAAACCAAACCTCAGGCAATCTGGTGGTGTTCTTGCTCTTCTCTGCTACATACACCACTTAAATGATAGGGGAGTACTTATGCAGCTTTCAGCAGCCTCTAAGTGAACACAATTCTGATGTAAATTCACCAGGTATTATTCCTGGTCCATCTCTCTCTCAGGAATGCACAGCAACAGCATTCCCTCTGTTCATTCCAGGAAGGAAATCTTCCCTTTACCCATGTTCAGAAAAAGGACGGATGCGCTGGCTTGTTCTGACCACAGTTCATATGTCAATGCTCAACACAAGGATATGTTCAGGCCACACATCAATCAAACACGCAGCTTTACAGCCACGAGCAGGCAGACCTCCAGAATTTTTGATTGCCCTTGGTATGGAGGACACCACCAAAGAAAAAGCAGAGCCAGTGTACCACTGTGCTGCAGAGATCCATCTGAGAGGCTAATGTAGCCGGGCACAGTTTATAACAAATATTCTGAATTATGTCAGAAGCCAAATTCACCCTCATTTACCCTCAAGCTCAACAAGGCAGACAGGCACCAATACAACACACTGCCCTTCAAGTCCTGCGTGGTCCATTCCTTAAGGCCTTGATGAGTTGTGGGTCTAAGCTGCCTAAAAGTACCTCTTGAGGCAGGAAACTCTTCCTGAAAGAGCTGTTAAAAAGTTCTTCTAAAGATGCTTTGCTTCCAAAAAAATGCATTAAAAGCCCAGTAGAAATAGTGCTGCATAGGGTAGGATACATCTCATGGAAACGAAGGAGCACATGGCACAGTCCTCAAGATTTCATGTTTTCAGCCAAGTTCCTTTCACGGTTTTGTTCAACATCAGAAAAAATATTCATGCACAGCAATTCAAGCATGCCCATTCCCACTAAAGGATGTCCAAGCTCTACAGCCAAATTCTCCTTCAACGTCCTGAGTTTTCTCTCACTGTTTGTCCTTAGTGATTTTTTGCTTCTCTGAAGAATTCTGAGGGCAGCATGAAGGAAAAGAGGCAGCAGGTATTTAGCAGTAGTATCATGTCTGTTAAAACCACAAAAGCTACCCTGCCACAAATACCATTGCTCAGGGGGTTGTGCCCAACGCTCAGGCTCTTCCCACCACACATTCTTCTTAGGATGCATCGGTCAGCCAGTCCTACACTGTCCTCTCAGTTTTTGTCCTCACTTTCACAAGCTAATATTTGGTTCTTCAGAGACATACGTTTTGAACACATCTGCAAGCTAACTGTCAAAATACTCAATAGATATATGAAAATTACATCTGGATGAAGAAAAAGGGATGAATACCTACAAATCAACTACTCTCTTGGAATTGTGGTCTTTCAACTACAGAATTGGAGGTTGAAAAATGGGTACCAGCTATCAAAAACTGACACAGACAAAATAACTTAGTCAAAGGAGAATGAGCTGCAAGTTCACGCTACATCCTTTACCAGTGCAAGTGGCAATTTCATCTGAAACTGTAAATGACTATAAAAAGAAAAATCCAAGTCAGGATATACCAGTAACCTTCCTGAGATTTCACGTGGCAAGAAAATAAGCGGAACCTACGTATCCAGGAAAGGTGTATTTAGTAGAGTGTGGTTTCAAGTCGCTTACTAAGTGACCCCAAATGGTTCAATGGACCTGGAGTAGTTCAGTGGCTGTAGAGAAAAACAAATCAAGTAAAACAACAGTGCCCAGTCAGTGCGATGGCAGAACACTTGCGTTCTGCCGCATGTTTTACATACCTGCCAATAAATGTTTCCAGGATCATAAACTTTTTCACAAACAATGAATTTCCATTATCATCCGCTTGGCACAACTGAATCCAGAGTACATCACTCATTTGCCTCATTAGAAGAACATAAACTCCTCAGTCTTTCCATAAACTTTGCTGGTGACACGGTTGTCTGTTCTGTGTTTTGAAAGCTTCATCTCACAACTCAGAAGGTAACTTTTTCCCATTTTAGCAAGAACAAGCTGGAGATCCATGAGAAAACCTGCCCCTGCCTCACAGATGACCAGCTGAAGGATGGCCTCCAGCCACAGGGCAACAATTCCAATGCAGGGTGCCCCATAACCAACTGGGAGGAGCATCACCACCAAACTACAGCATGGAGGGATCTGTGGGGTGCCACAACCTAGACCCTGGCACAGATCAGCTCTGACAGCCAGATGTGGCTCATCAGCAGGCTGGAGAAAAGGCTGAAGAACAGTGCAGTGACTGGGACCACAAATGGCTGCGAAACCACCAAGCTGAGGTGGGGGTGTGAGGCTGAAGCCAAAGGTGTGATGCTCAATAGATGCGATACCACAAGCAGCAGACAAATAGCTACAGGTCTTTCTCCCCTTCCTCATGTCCCACGCTCTTGGATGTGGAGAAGGAGGTACTTGCTACACTGCTGGGAGGTACTGCTATGCGGCGCATCAACATCTGGGATTTGTTGAAGCCCATTCTGGATTGAGTGGATAGCTGCACTCATTACTCCATGCCAGAGAAACAAACACAAATAAAAAAATCAGGGTTACATAGTAAAAATGCCTTTCCAAAATCAAGTTGTGAAAGATAAAAAGAAAAGTTTAAATGAATTTCTGAACCAGAAGTAATCAATTTGGTGGAGTAGTAGAAAAGCTCTTTTGATCTGTTTGGTTTTTTGTTTGGTTGGTTGTTCGCTTGCTTTAATCTGAACTGTCCATCAATCTAAAGCTCTGTACAATTCCTACATTATCTGAGGAGGCACTGCTGATTCAAAGCAAGGATTAGTTACAAATCTGTGCCACCCCAGATCCATTAAAACTGTGAGTTAGTGGATGGGAAAAGGGCAGATGCATCTGATCACTAAAATGAGCTTTCTTACAGATTTCCATGTTTGATTAGAAGTATCTTTCCTGGTTATACAGATCCACTGGTACACTGGAACACCAGAGCTCTTCCTGAATTGTGGAGATGAGAATAAGATAAGTCTTTACCACCAAAACAGAAGCAGCCTCACACAGTGCAATTCAGTACTGCATACACAGTGCAAAATAGCGCAAAACCACCAGTACAATTTCATTCTTCTGAATAGTAAAGATATTTTAATAAACTCTATTAAACCCAAGCGCCAGTACCAGTCCCAGCATTAAATCGTTGAATACGGAGCAGTCTTTCTACAGGAAATTTATGACCAGAGGAAATGTTCTAGCCTTGGTATTTTTATAGCATCCATTAATTTTTAAATGGAGGAGGGGGAGATCCAAGATTTCAAAGGCTATTCAAAGTGTCCTCTACCTTGAAGAAGGAAAGCAACCTGAATCGGGACACCTGCCACAGCTCCCGAAACATGAGATGACAACCGGGTACCACTGCTGTCGCCAAGGCACATTCATTTAGTCAGCCACCATTCTCCTCAACAAACCAGAAGTATCCACAAGGTCTCATTAGATCCATTCTGCCCATTTTGGTTATAAAACCAAACCACCCCGACCTTTTATCTCACTCCTCTGCCCCCTACCATCAAAGCCCATTGTCAAAGCCACCGTGCACAGCACCAAGGCCAAATGTCACACAGCAAAGGGTCCTCAATCCCCTTCCATGTGCCACAGACCTTATTCCTCCTTGACACACTTGTTTCAGGCTTGACAGACCTTGTTCAGCCTTGACAGGCTGAGAGAGTAGGGGTTTTGTTCAGCCTGGATAAGAGAAGGCTCTGGGGAGACCTTATGCAGCCTTCCAGTACCTGAAGGGGGCCTACAAGAAAGCTGGGGAGGGGCTGTTTGCAAGGGCATGTAGCGATAGGACGAGGGGCAATGGTTTTAAACTAGAGCAGGGTAGGTTTAGATTAGACATTAGGAAGAAGTTCTTTACTCTGAGGGTGGTGAGACACGGGAACAGGTTGCCCAGAGAGGTGGTGGAGGCCCCATCCCTGGAGACATTCAAGGCCAGGCTTGATGAGGCTCTGAGCAGCCTGATCTAGTTAAAGATGTCCCTGCTTACTGCAGGGGGGTTGGACTAGATGACCTTTAAAGGTCCCTTCCAACCCAGCACATTCTATGGTTCTATGATTCCATAATTCCTCGAGCCACCTGTGGGTCTGTCACCCCAGCTCTGCCCCTTCCCACAGGCGGCTGCCCTTCCCACGGCATTCAAGTGAACATCCCGCAAACTCAGCACCCCAGACGAGAAATACAGACAGTTTATGAGCTATTTTCTGGCGATTTATTACGAAAAGCAGCATGATCTGAGGGGGAAAAAAATTAAATATATAATTAACTGTTATTTTTGTTCCTCTAATTTAGAAAATGAGGGTGCAATTTCCTCCAGAAAGCAGATGCCACAGAATTAGTGGTGGGTTTTTCCTGGTATTTTGTTCACAGTTTAAACATTCAAATTGGAGTCTCAATAAGTGTTTGTTGAATGTTTAGCACAGTTAAGCTCTATTTTTATCTAGAGAAGTATTGTTTCAGATGTCACAGCTCACCAACAAAATGCTGAGCGCGACGTTCGTGCAGGGTGGCATTCCTCCTGGAAACTACAACTCCAGAGCTGTTACTGGAAACGCTGCCTTCTCTGGAGCAGCAGCTTTTCCCCCGAAACATAATTAACAATATAACACATCACTGCAGCTCTGCTGCAGCTTCCATTTGCAAACAAACTGTTAATCTCTGTCAGATCCCAACGTCGCTCTCTCCTCGGCTTTCCGTCTTCCTCACCCTCTCTCCCTAAATTCAGAGTTACAAATATACAGGAAAACACGTGAAGACACTTTCTGAAGAGATGTAAAATGCAGAACAGAGTGTCTGCTGTGTTCCTCACTCAAAATAAGCCTATGTGCCTTTTCTACAGTCCATATGCTTATTTTCTTAACAATTTTTGAAACTCCCATACTGATACCAGACATGACCATGCCGCAATATTCCTTCTTCAGCTTCAGGGTAGTTTTTCTTCCCCCGAGGATTCTCTCCTCTGAACAAACCCCGCACAGCTCCAGCCGCTCCCGAGGCCGGTACTGGCTGTGCTGGCACTTGTGCAAGCGCAGCTCCAACACCACCGAGCTGTTTTTAGCTCCTGTGCTGCCTGATGCTGAGCATCTTCCCCCTCCCTCATCACATCCCGATGTGCTGCGCCATCCACCCTCGTGCTTTTGGACGCAACACTCCCTCTTAGGAGATCGAGCCTTAAAAAGGTCTCCATCAAAAAGGCATGTCTCTATGTGTGCTCCTATCAAGGTCTTTGCCCCCAAACATAGGAGAGCTCAACACAGACACCAGAAAATCAGAACTAGATCTTATCCTGCACATATTTTGTTCAGCTGTCTAGATCGGCTCGTTGCCTGAGGAAGCAGTTCAGGCTGGCACGAGAGGAGTGGAGCCAAATCCCCCTGCCAGCTCCTGGTAAGACATCTGAACAGACATCCCTATTTTGGGAGAAGTTGAATTTCATATGGTAATCACATCCCACCTTCGACGGGCTCCTGCTTTTCTAAGCCTAAACTGCTGGTCCACCTCACTCACTCGTCACAGACACAACTAACCCATCCGCTGCCATCTATACATCAAATGTGACTCCCATCAGATGGCAGCTCGGGCTGTCAGCCCCGCTTTTCTTCCTCTGTGAAATACTGACATTGGAAAGTCTTAACAAGGAAACCGAGATTATAAGAAACATCCGTCGCTCCAGAGACGGCAGTGCCGGCTGTTATCTCTGCTCTCCAGTTCTCAACCAGGAATAGAGCAGGAACAAATGCACTCAATCCTACCCCGAACGGCAGCCCTTACAGAAAGGTCTGAGCTGGAAATCCCAGCTTTTTGGTGGCTTTAATCAAACGGAACAGCATCAGGAGGAGGCGGGGAGTGGCAGTGGGGAGAGGCTGCGCCATCCAAAATTTAAACTGACCTTTTTTTAATCTGCTTTGATTCACCTCTGATCTTACACACTTTTTCCTGAAAAGGTAAAGAAATGAGGCCAAGATAAATAAATAAATTACCATTTCCTTTCAAAATGTATGCTCAGAAAACATACATAGTTAAAATATTTATAGTAAGAGCTGATCAAGCGATTAAGTATATTCAAAAAGTTCCCTTTTGAAAAAAAGTATATCTCTGAATCTCATCTTTCAGTTCTTCCAGAGCATAAATCTGTATTTAATTTTAAGCAACAGAACTTCAGGTTTTAGGTTTTACACAAATCTAAGGAACAAGCAACTTTTAAGATCATTATGGTGTGAAGTTTTGATTTTTTTGGTAGCTATCACTCCACGTGGACTTGCAAAATAGGTCAGCTGTCTAAATTTGTTCAGCTTTCTTCTGTGCTCTTTAGATGCCTCACCAATTACTACTTCTTTCTAAAGTGGTGACCAAACTTGTTTGTTCTCTCTTTATATGACATAATTTAACTCTCTACAAAGGACAGCTTGTTAGCCAGTCACTTAATTAACACAGTGAATATACAGTTGAATGTCTGATTATATCCACTCAAGATAGCTAAGTTTCTGTAGTAACATTCAGTTTCCATGGTAAGATGCACGAATTGCTATAGTTCACCCAAAACAAGACATTGTCTCTACTTAAACGTGATTATTGCAAGTGGGTTTCCATTTGGAATTATTTTAATAAGCAGTAAAGGTAAATCAGTGAGTATCACGAATTAATATTTATTTCTTTTACTTTCAAAACTTGTTAGAACAGAAACAATACACTGATTCTACTGGGAAATATGTCTGAGAAACACATCATCCCATTTATTCTGTTTTACTTTGAAGTGCTACTTCCAGCTACCTGTAAGTAATGAGAATCTGGGAGGCAAGAAGGAACATAAAAATGCATTAGCCCGTTAACAAAAGGAACTGCGTGGACAGCATGTACACTCTCTTCCAACTGTAAGTGATAAAACTGCAAATTCTGAACAGAAAAAGCTAGCGTTGCCTTTTCAGTAAGTCTTCTTCCTAAAGGCATCGTGCTCTGGCTGTATGCTACATGCCTTCCACGTTCAAGTGGAGAGCTTCCAACCACATCAGTAACAGGATGTTTCCATTAGTAATCGGATGAGATTTATTTTTATTCAGTTCCTTCCACAATTCTAGCTTTTCCAGCAAACGAATGCAAGTTCAAGGGGAAAGAAAACAAATATTCCTCCAGCCCTCACACGCTCACCTTCTGAAGCTTTTTTAAGCACTCCGAGGTAAACAGCAAGCACTTCCAGCGACAGTTTCTGAGTAATGATGGGGAAGAGTGAGGAGGTGGTTGAAAGCACCACTGGCTTCTTAATGCAAACTCTCTTTTATACTACTCAGGGAACACATGTTCAATCACTGCTTATGAAACAGCTTTGACAACATGAGAGGAGTTTTTGCTTGATGTTTGTTTAAGTGAGATTATTACTTTGGCGGCAATTGCTTTTATTTTACCTCCCCCCCCTTTTTTTGTTAAACAAAAGCAACCCAGAATCTTAATAACAGGTAAGTGAGTGGCTGTCTTCTCTGGAGACTTCATTATCATGAGGTTTCACTGCACTCCAGCTCCTCTGAGAAGACATTTAAAGAGAACCTAAGAAGGTAGTGTAGAATTTCTAATACCTGAGCCATCCAAGAAGAAAAACAAGCCAGACATATTAGAAGAATCCCATCCCCACTGAGGGACTTTTCTTTAAAGTCTCAAAATCACGCCATTGCACGTGATGCCTACTGTCAAGAAAGCGATAGGATTAGTGTTTCATTTTTGAACACAGAACATATTAAGCAAAACATGTTTACAGAAATCCCTGCATATTTATGGTACTATATTGTGCCTTGGAGAAAGCTTTTCTTAGGTGAACAAAAGCAGCAGTAAACTGAATTCTTTACTGTGAGGGTGGTGAGGCACTGGAACAGGTTGCCCAGAGAAGTTGTGGATGCCCCATCCCTGGCAGTGTTCAAGGCCAGGCTGGATGGGGCTTTGAGCAGCCTGGTCTAGTGGGAGGTGTCCCTGTCCAGGGCAGGGGATTGGAACTAGATGATCTTTAAGGTCTCTTCCAACCCAAACCATTCTGTGATTCTATGAATTAGACTAGGAGCCTGATTACAAATGATTTTACATCACTGAATTTAACCATATTTAAGACAAATTATATTATCATGATATTTAAGGCAGGGACTGCAAACAGTTTTGCTGTTGTAAGCATCTGTTTGTTACTTCTTATTAAAGGTAGTGTCACTGGCCTTCTTTTACTCTGGGAAATAAGGGTCCCTCTTCCCTGTTATATTTTTTCATGCACAGATGGTAACAAGAACTTCACACCAACTTTTCAGAGGCTCAGCTTTGAAGCTGGGATGACAGGGTCGCAGGATGGCTCAGGCAGGACTGGAGCTCGGGAGGTCCCTGGTCGGTCCCTGCCGCAGCAGGCTCCGCGCCGGGGTCAGCCGGGGCTGCTCAGGGCTGTGTCCTCTGCGGGCTGGAACCCCCCGATGGAGCTGGCACAGCCTCCCTGGGCAGCCTGTGCCTCGGCCGTGCTGGCCCCGGGGAAAAGCCTTTTCCTCGGGTCCCATCTCAACCTCTCCTGCTTGGTCCAGCCGATGCCCCTTGCCTCTCTGGCTCCCTCGTCTCCACCACCTCCCCGCAGGAACCCCGGAGCCGTCTCTGCCCAGGCTGAGACGGCCCCATCCCTCAGCCGCTCCTCACAGGGCAACTGCCTCAGGTGTGATTGTTGTGCTCCTGGTACTCTAGAAAACAGCTTCTTCACCAGAGGAAAGCGCACCCTATTTTATATGGAAACAAATCAAGGTGAATCACATCGACAGCCCTTGTCAGCTCCACAGCATCAGCTGCGTCAGGGCTGGAGCTGTGCTCCTGTGTCCAAGCCCGGCGACAGGCAGGATTACAGCTAAACCAGTGTCTCACCTTCCAACTACAACTTGTCTCTGTAAGAACACCCCATTCACGCTCTGGAAGAAGCGGCAACAGAAACAGGGCAGTCCCAGGGTGGCTTCCCTTTTTTGCAGGACAGTTTATAAAGCAAATCCTCCGCATTTTTATTCATACAGCAGCAGAAAAAATGCAGCACTCACACTACACGCTGGATTTAAATTAAGACGAAGGGCCACATGGTTGTTTAACACCTTGTCATATCACCTGTCAAAGCTAACAATGCTATTCACAATTGGCTAAGGCCTGAGAAAAGTGTATACTTCAGGTATTAGGCATTCTACTTGGTACCAGGGGGGAAATTCTGGTTCTATTTCAAATACTATTTTCCGAACTGCTTGTCCACTCAGAGACAGGATTTCTAGACATCATCTTCTGGCCTTCTGATTACTTTAGTCCTCCTATCTAACCAAACCCTGTCCACAACAGATGGAACAGAGCTTCCAAGTTCTCTGTATAAATACTTACAGGACAAATCTTACCAATAGTGTTTAATGGAAACTGTTAATTAAGGACTATAAGATCCAACTGTGTAGATACAAATTGCTTATGAACAAAGCATACCACATATTGCCCAAGACTTAAAGTTATTTTTGATGAGGCAGAGGATGAGTGTAGACTCACCTTAATGATAATCTCTTTGGCATCACACATTGATACGTTGTGGAGCACTTTTATTAGTTAGTATGAAATACATAACAGCTGCCAACGCTTCTGCTTCTGTCTGAGCAAAAGCAAGATACCCTGTCACGAAGAAATTATAAATATCGATGGGTGAGATGCTCGGCTACAGGATACAAATGACACAAGATTCAAAACTAGGGAAAACAAGACTTAAAGCAAGCGTCAAGCCTGAGCAAAAGGAAATACTTTATCCAGGCAGAACACATAGTCGTGTGAATTTTATTAATGCCTCGCTGGTATCTCAGCCTCAGTCAATAGACATCATACAGAAATCATGAAACCCCCATCCAGGTGTTTTCTGTAGTGTACATGAATATACAAATAGACACAGAGCTTCCACATAAACATTCCCTAAGATACAGGATAACTCCAAGATGTTTCCTCATCAGAATATGTTATGTCATGGGGAAAATGTACGCACTTTAATGCAATATTGTCCTGAAAGTATGAAGAAGTAGCACTATTAAAAGCTCTGGGCTCACAAACTGAAAATTCCTTCCTTCCTGGTCCTCCTCATTTTCATTTTTGTTGGTTCTTTTTCTTTTAAGGCCTATCACACAGGTACTACTAACTGTTTTGTATTCGCAACTAACTCAAAATACTGTGAAGAGTATCGTAGTGCCATTCCCCTTCAACAAGTCAGCCTGCTCCACCAGGAATAATAATCACAAAGACCAAACCCAGAGATCTGAAGGCATGTGGGTTTGTCTTGTAAAAACGGCTTGCGTACTCCACTGATGTTCATTTTAATACTTGTTTTTATTGACCTGCTGTCTATTCTTTAGGCAAAGAGAGCTGCAGGATGTCGATCCGATCCAAGGCTGATTCCAAAGGCGGAATTTTCATTGCGGAGCAGGAAGCTGTCTCTGCCCAAGAGGTGTTGAATGCAGCACGTCTTCCAAGGGTATTTCAACAGCTCTGCAGCTGCATTACTCATCACAGTTACAGGATACTCAGGAGCCTATGGACAAACTTGTGGGTTCCCCACAGAATTTTGTAAACCGGTTTCAAAGGTAATTGAAAAAGGCTAAAATAAAAGGTTGCCCATTTGCCCGTGAAGGCTGGAAAGCGGCATAAATTGTTCCCCTGTTGTGCATCAGCAGGTGTTTAGATCTGCAAACACAAACAGTACTGTGTACTACAAACCCATTGCACCTTCCCTCTGTTGGACGGAGTATGTGGACAGGATGGGGAAAGCCAACAAAGAGGAAAATAATGCATTGCTATCATTACGTATGCAGCAAATACAGCTTAAGCTGGATTAAAGAAGAAAAAAGCAAGAAGCACTCCCTCATCTGCACTTGCATCTCTGGGATCTTCCTAAGGACACCACAGCAAAACGGAAGGGTTTTCATGAAGAGCTGCGTCCTTGCAGCCCGACCTCGGGGGTCACCACGGGAAGATGTGTGCTACCTACCAAAGCAGGGACACGCGGAGAAGCTTCTGCCACAGATATTCAGCGCTTGCCGTGCTCCGGTAAGCCAGCCCCCCAACACCCCCTGTCCCAAAGCCTCAGCCTGGTTGCACACCCCTGACGCAGCTTAAAGGCTACTCAAGGTCTGCCTCGTACTGCTAAGTATTTTATTTAAAAATTCAATTTAGTTATTTGTCCTTCTTAAGCAAGTGCCTACTTTTGGATATTAAAACACACTTGACCAATGAAATGGTTGTATTTTTCAGCGGAGAAGTATCTTCCCTTGTGCAGTGCGAACCTGACCCAGCTGGTAAAATCATCATCTCCCTGTCGCAGAGGTTCAAGTTCAACACTTCTACTGGCAGGGTTTTAACATCCCTTGGATGCACCTTAACCGAAACAGACTGGGTAGAACCTCCGTACGTTGCTACATCCCGCATATGGGAGCAACGCAACTGCTGGCGAGGGGCTGAGGGTGAGGAACCGCCGCGGGAGCTGCCTCTGGAACCATCTGGGAGGGAGGCAGCCGGCCCGGCGTGACTGGTGGCGGCTCCCCGGCGTGCGGGGGGAGCCCTGCCAGGAGGGGCCGGATCCCTGCAGCGGGGAAGGAAGGATGTTTTGGCACCGTCGAAGTGCAAGAAGATGAGGCAGGGCAAGATGTTACGTGAGCATATGTGCCTATTCCCAGAGAAAAAGAGGTTCTTGTGCGCCTCGTTCCTCCTCTAAAGTCAAATGTAATCACTATACAACACTATCCTGTCTCTTTAGTGCAGAATGCAGGCTTTAATAATCTATAAACAATTTCTAAAAGGTGTGAAAAACCTAGTGCAACTTGAATGCGAATGCATATTTAAAAAGAAATTAGCATTACCCACTAAGCCACTTTACTAAATTGGTTTCATTTATTTATGTACGTTCATGGCCAGGCAGCAAGTCCAGTTGATACGATTTCTACAGTAGGAAAAAACCTAGAAAATCAACTTACTATACTATTGAAGCATTCTAAAAAACAAAACAAAAGAAAACAAAACATACCCCCAAAGCAATTTTTTTTCACGGAAGTAATGAAAGAGAGAAGAAAGGAAGTTTTGTGATGGTATTAATGTTGGAAAGAGAAGGAAGGAGTAGATGGGTAATTACCCGTAAATACAGCTCTTAACTTTAGTTATGTAAGAGGACAAATAATCAGAACAATAACTACCCCTTAAAAGTCAGTAAAAGCATCATGTATTTATAAGGGTCTTGCTAGATAAACTCACAGTACCTTTCCACATTTCTCCTCCATTATCCTTCTCCTGTCATGACACGGGGAGAGTGCTAGAGCATCCCGCTACGCAGAGGGAGCAGGCAAGGACGTTCGGATGCAGCCGAACAGTTCAATGCAGAAGAAACAGCAGTGGCAGCAGGAAGCAAATTGAAGTCTAATCAAAAACTTGTAAGCAATTCAGAGAAACTGATTGTGGAAGAAAGTAGGGTTTATCGTGACCACAGTAAGCAAGTGTTTACACTGAGTCAAGATAACAAAAGAAAATTACTGCACCATTGGCTATCAACCCTGTATCTAGAAGTAGTAAATTACGGGCTAGGAAAGCAACAAGTCGGTTTATGAAGTTAAGGAACAACAGCATTTATCTATACCTCATTACCAGAAATATCTCAGACAAATAGAGCTTATTTTGAGCTGACTATGGAGGGGAAAAGGCATGATCAAAACTTCCAAGACTGTGCACTCCCAAGGAGCAGAGAAATTGAAAAATATAATCACTAACCCTTGAGAAGCAGAAGCTACGAAGCTCAGCATCCTATGGAGCACCCATACAAATTTTCTGATGTCTAATAAGCTGAACACTTGCTACAGCTCTTCCCTCAGTGGGGGCATCAACCTCATCTCTCTCATCTCCCCGGTCACCGTCAGTCTTGAGGTTTGTAAGAATTTCATCACTTTGAAATCTCTATTCTTCCACTTACATTGGTTGAAATTGATCCCCAGGGATAAAAAATTACTCTGGGGCAATGAGGGGAGCTATCAGTCAGACAGCAGCATTATTATTTTAGCTTCATCTCCTTCAGAAACCAAGTTGCAAAGAATATAGTCAGGACAGAAGGGAGGAAATAACAAACTGAAATCCCAAATGGAAAAACTTCTAAAGCCAGAGTTATTAAGTCAAGTACAGAAGACGTTATTTCATGTGAGGAAAGCCAGATTTGGGAGCTTTTCACAAACAGATCGCCATTCCTGACTTTCTAGGATTTCTGCTAAGCCATACTCTCAGGCTGCAACGAAAATCTGGATGATCCCCTTGTAAAAATGTAAATGCCAGAATCTTAATCCATCCTAACACAGCTGTTTGACTGTCCAAATACTTCTACCAGACCAGATCGCTTGGATTTACTTTTGTAATTCTCCCCTGCCAGTGCTGGTGGCAATCCCATGGGTCTGGGTGGCCAGTCTGGATCCCACAGAGTGGAACGAATCAAGCCATCAATCCTAAATCCTGCATTGTTTCACTCCCTGCAAAACTGTTTGAGAGAACAAGGAGCACTCTAGGGAGACGAAGACTTTTTGGCCATCAGGATATGGAGAGAGACCAGAAATTTCCCTCACTCTTCCCCCAAAGCCAGTCAAGAGGGAGCCGTGCCCAGAGAAGTGAGTAAGGTCCTGGAGCATCTTCACCAGCAAGCGAAATCAATGAAGTCCAGCAGAAAGCCTGGCAGGAGTTCAGGGAACGTACAATCTCCCACCAGAGTGATCTTTAGCTGATGGAGAAAACTACACATATGATTCCTCAAATTTTCATCCCAGGCTTTAGAAATCAAATGAAACAGGTACGCTCTGAATGAGTCATTAAAAACACTCATTGTTACACTAACAGAAAATATTATTTGAACAGGATAGATCAATAAATGGACACAAGGGAACAATTTTGCACTTCCAGACAGATTAACAACATGACCTGACTGAGTTTCTCTCTCTCTGCATTTCATTATTTGCATCAGTATTTTTTAAATTTGTCATGATTTTGAAGCTCATGTATATTTTTATAGCATATGGATGTCTGTTATGCTGTTTGGCTTAAATGTGTCATGACAAGTCTAAGACAAAATAAACCAGACTGGTCTCTATTCCAACAGGGTGCATTTGAAAACCTATCTGCAGAACTACACCTTCAGTTCTAATGGTACAGTGAGGTGACTGATTGCTTTTAGAAGTTATTTGGGTATTTCTAGTGAAGTTTCAGTTCATCTTACTTCCATGTTAGCAGTTTCTATCAACCACAATGTAACATTTCACAAACATGGTAACAGAAACATTCAAGTTCATAATTTCAAAGGGAATATTAACAATTCGAGGAAAAAACAACAAAACAAAACCCAGACCATTCTCATCCCCATGACTTCTTCAGTGAGGAAAGGCAGTGTCATGGTCTTGCCTTCAGCTGTTTTCAAGTTCTCTATTATGATCAAATATTTAATTCAAACTGGCTTTTGCTAGCTACCAGAGGTGATGAAGTTATACTGGGTAAGTCGATATGCCCTATATATTTTCATATTCATAATACCTAACCACAATGCCCCCAAAGGCGGATTGAATTTTCTTGGAATGACCAAAGTCTCATTACTCTTCAAAATTCACAGCTTTAAGAATTGTGTGTATCGGTACCAACCAGACAAACAGCATGCTGTATATCATTTTATCTATTGCTTCAGGAATATTTTGAATACTCTTTTACTTTTTCCTTCGCTAAAAGCACTTGCCAGCTCTTCAGAGTCCACAAATAACTTTTAACAAATGGAGAGGAGCATCATTCATAACTGAATTAAGAAAAAAAATCTCTTACTGCCAACATTTTGTTGCAATCAGAAAGAAAAATTCCTGCCTTGTGAGTGATCAAAGTACAAGGACACTTCTTGCAATCACGGAAAGATGAAAGTCAATGATGTATTTTAACTGATTTTCTAGGAACATCTTTTGCATCAACAAACTGCATCTTACTTGTTCATTTTCCTGTCCGTGCAACTTTTAATTACGGAGTTCATGCACAAAGGTTATTTTTCAGAAATGTATTTTAATACAACTAAGAAGTGTTATTATGTAAATAAAGCTGGTGGATTTACTCTCTACTTTTCCATGTTCTTACGACGGGCCGTACAAACATAATTTCAGAAAGGTGACGTAGGTAAAAATTGCACCTGGAGCACTTCTGATTGCTTTTCAGCCGGAGCAAAGTCGTTTTACTTTTCCTCCTAATGAGAGGCAGTCTATTTCCGACACTTATTACCAGTTTCCCAGAGCACTTCCTAAAGGTTAATGCCTAACGCTTAACAAACCTAAAGCTGCTCGGTCGAATCGTAGGGAAGCATCTAGGGCAGGGAGGCACGGACAGATTATCCGTGATTTATCCACGGACACGCAGATCGCCGTGGGGGGACACACACACGGCGGGACGCTGGACCTCACGTCCCCGGGAGCACCCTGAGCATCCCCTCCATCGCTCCCCGGCTCCAACTTCTCCCCATGCCTCTCGTCCCACGCCGGTCGGAGCGGTGCCCGCCGCCAAGGGCGGCTGCGGGGACGGGGTGGCCGATGCTCCGGAGCCGGCAGGGACGCGCACCCTGCCTGGACACCCCGCCTGGCCGGGGCTGGGCTCCGCCGGCACCGCTCCGCTCCCCTTCGCGGCCGCAGGGTCCCTCGCGCGCCCCCGCGGGGGTGTCCCCTACCGGCACCGGGCGACCGAGCCGCCACCCCAGCTGGCCACGGCCGGGACGGGGAGCGGGTCGCCGCCCTGCGCCGCTCTCCCTCCGACCGGCCCCCAGCTTGCCCCGCCGCCGCCCCCTCGACCCCCCTCCCGCCGCCGCCGCCGCCGCCGCCGCCGCACTCACCCGGCGCCGGAGGAGCCGCTCCCGCGGCCGGCGGGTCTCTGCCCTCGGCCGCCGCCGCGCCGGGAGCCGCCGCCGCGCCGGAGGAGGCGGCGGGTTGCCGTGCCCGCCCTGCGACCGCGCCGCCTCCCTCCACCACCTCCACCGCCGCCGGCCCGGGGCCGGGGCCTCCCCCCGGCCGGAGCGCAGGAGGTGGCCGCAGCGGGGCAGCCCCGAGGGGATGGAGGGGACGGACCGTCGGCGTAACCCGGCCCTCGGCCCCTCGGTGGGGCATCACTCCCCAAAATAAAGTTTGCCCCCCAAACCCCTCCCCCCCCGGCAAGATTTCCTCTGCGGCCGGGAGAGGCGACGTGGCCGGGACACCCCCCCACCCCACCCCCCCCATACACACCTGCCCCATACACACCTCCAACAAGGACGGCGACATCCTTTGGCATGTCCCTTGTTGGGACATGCCTCCCGAGGGTCCCTGTCCCCACCGTGGCCCTCCCGGAGGCACAGAGCTGTCCCTCTGCAAACCGATGGTGGCAAGGACGGCAGGTCCGGGTGCCTGGTCACCCCAAAATAGCGGTGAAAAATACAGCTCTTACCTGGAGCCTTGCTCGTTTTGGTCTCAGTTCTTCATGTTACACTTTTTTTTTTTTGGCTGCAATCCCTCAAACTGCACCAGCAAAATGACACAGGACATCCTCCCGCTCCTGCCCGATGCAAGCAGCCAGCATCTGACAAATTATGGTGTGAAAACAACGCAAAAAGTTGGCACCTGGATGAAGCCATATGTGACCCTTTTTGGCTACAAGCTTTATTATACCACACGGGGAGAGGCCGAGGTGCAGCTGCACGCATCTGTTTTAAGACTTCTGCCCTCTGGGACATGAATTTACGCAGGAGCTTCAAAAAAAAATCCAACCTGGGCCTGAAATCAACAGTCCTTGCATTTTTTCCTCTTGAAATGTTGCCTTGTGAATGATATTGCAAGTTCTGTGTCTTAATCACTGCGTTTTCATGGGAACACAAAAGCTAACATCTGGCATCTTCGAGTACATCAAGGCACAATCACATTCCCTACAGCTGGATGCGCAGGACTGTATTATACCAAACTGATTTTGAAAGCTTTTTAAAAGATCTAGAAATTTCAGGCATTGATTTTCAATATAGTTGGGTTGTTTTTTACATTGTACCAAAAGGACTCTAGACTATCTATTTTGAAATCCCTTTAAACTGTTTTGAAAATCTCACTACAGGCAATCCATATTTATCTGAGCCTTTAACCAGCCATTTCCCTAGATCCAGTCACAGCCACGTGACAAGGGAACTCGCACAGAGGTTTTCCATTAGTAACTGATATTCTGAGAACCCGGCAGACTCAGCTAAAGATGGGTAGCATCATACCTGGGTTTTTCAGTGCTTACACTACAAGTTATGTCAAGCTTTTTATCATACTTATTTATGATAACAAATAAAGGGAGTCAGAAGGCTTAAAATTTTATTCTATTTTGAATCTCAAGTTGGAATATTCCTGAATCTAAAATCCCTTGGTTTTACTTTTTATATTTTTCTGGTGTGACCTAGAATACTTAGGATCTATCGTTAAGTCTATTTAAGCCATATTACTACAGTAATCCAATTTACAATGGGAGCTTTAAATACCTAATAACTCAGGTGATGGCTTGAAATTGGTTGATTATCTTGCATTTTTATTGGATCTTTCCAAATGTCCTCTTAAAGTATAACAGCTGTATTTTGGAGCATGCCACTACTCCCTCCAAAATCTTTTTCTTAGAATATCATTCACTATATCTCTATATTGGGTTTGTGTGGCAAGGTTTGGATAGCAGGGGAGGCTACAAAGCTGGCTTCTGTGAGAAGCTGCCAAAAGCTTCCTCCATGTCTGACAGAGCCAATGCCAGCCGGCTCCAAGATGGACCCACCGCTGGCCAAGGCCAAGCCCATCAGCAACGGTGGTAGCACCTCTGGATTAACATAATTAAGAAGGGGGAAGAAAACCTGCATAGTTGCAGTAGGAGAAAGGAGCGAGACTCTGAGAGCAACTGGTCTGCAGACACCAAGGTGGGTGAAGGAGTGGGAGGAGGTGCTCCAGGCGCTGGAGCAGATTCCCCTGCAGCCCCTGGTGAAGACCCTGGTGAGGCAGGCTGTCCCCCTGCAGCCCATGGAGGTTAATGGTGGAGCAGATATCCACCTGCAGCCCATGGAGGAACCCATGCTAGAGAAAGTCAATGCACCTGAAGGAGGCTGTGACCCCGTGGGAAGCCTGTGCTGGAGCAGGCTCCTGGCAGAACCTGTGGACTCATGGAGAGAGGAGCCCATGCTGGAGCAAGTTTGCTGGCGGGACTTGTGACCCCGTGGGGGACCCACGCTGGAGCAGCCTGTTCCTGAAGGGTTGCACCCCATAGAAGGGATACGCACTGGAGCAGTTTGTGAAGAACTGCAGCCTGTTCTTCTCACAGGGGAGACTCACAATTGGGGAAGTTCGTGGAGGATTTTCTGCTGTGGGAGGGACCCCATGTTGGAGCAGGGGAAGAGTGTGAGAAGTTCTCCCCCTGAGGAGGAAGGAGTGGCAGAGACAATGTGTGATGAACTGATCACTACCCCCAGTCCCATCCCCCTGTGCCACTAGAGGGGAGGAGGCAGAGAATGCAGGAGTAAAAAGTTGAGCCCAGGAAGAAGGGAGATGTGAGGGGAAAGTGTTTTAAGATTTGGTTTTTACTTCTCATTACCCTACTCTGATTGGCTTTGTAATAAATTAAATTAATTTTCCCTAAATTGAGTCTGTTTTGCCCATGACAATAATTGCTGAGTGACCTCCCTGTCCTTATCTTGACCCATGAGCCTTTTGTTACATTTTCTCTCTCCTGTCCAGCTGAGGAAGGGGCTGACAGAGTAGCTTTGGTGGGCACCTGGCTTCCAGTTGGGGTCAAACCACCACAATCTCCTTCTTTAATGATTTGTCTCTTTGTCATTTATTTTATTATTCAGGCAGATGGTTTGATTTCTCAAAAAAAACCCCTTAGGACTACTCTTTTTAGCTTAATGACAAAAATAAATGGCAGATATCTTTCATTTTCTGGGTTATAAGGGTCTACTCAGAAGAATGAACCTGCAGTTATTCTCCCATGAAGCTAGTATTTATGCTATAGATTTACATTCAGCAGCTCATTTTTCCTGCAGAAACTGGAATTCAGCATGCTGATTGCCTACAGTGCTTCATTTGTGTAAGGACACACGAGGAAAGAAGATGACACCCAACCACCTTATATATAACCATTACAGATATTCGTGCCAAAAAGCAGTCCTGGACTTCGCTTGATAATGTTGTGCGAAGGCCTTGACATCTTTCTAGCCCGTCTGGATGTCTTCTGAGGGAAAACCCAACCTGCGTATTGCTTCAGATTGATGTTGCAGTAGTACTTCTTCTGAGGCAGTAGATGTTGCTCACCCTTCCTCACGCAGCCAGTGTCTGCCATGTACAGGTGGGATTTCACGTGTGGTGTTTGGCGAGGAGAACTTCAGACACCGGTTCTGAATTAGACCCAACACGAATGTCTGGAAGAACCGCAGATGGCAATAAGTGAGACGGTTACTATATGGCAAGAAGCTCTTCAGGGATGTGCATGTTTCCACTGTGGCACTGAGAGAAAAATCCTTTCTGCAAAGGAGCAAATCAGTTACCTCAGTGATGTTCAGTAGTGGAAACCTGTTTTGAAGTAGCTGGGATCAACTTATTTTCTGCTGTGGGCATGCCTTGACAGAAATATGGAGCATCAAGAGGATTTCTCTTCCCTTTCTTTATCATAAACTGCTGCTTCTTTGATTTATCTTCATTTTTCCCTCCTTATAGCAGAATCAATGTCACTTGAAAAACAGATATTATATCAATAAGGCTTGCTGAGAAACTTTTCATGCTGTAGCTCTGTGCAGTTTCCACATTTTTATACATCTGGAGGATTAGGAAAAGATCCAACTGTACTTTAATAATATTCATGCCAAGCCTTTCTTTCTTTATATTATATTGTACACGTTGTTGGATGTATCTGATAGAAACCAATGTAAGATTAAATCCCAAAGAAGCTTCTAATGAAATTGTTACCACAGGAAACAACGCAGTGAGGAAAATATTGTAGATGATTATTTTTGAATTCCGGTTGAGAAATCTATGAAGAAGATTGTGGTTTACTGTGCCTAGAAGCTGGTGAATGAATTCCGTGGCCCTTGCTAGTCCTGTGACCATGTTCCATGTTCTACCTGGCATCTAAAATTTTTAAGATAAACAGGATGTAAACAAAATAAAAAAACAAAATGCGGATTTTTGCGATTATTTTGCTCCATGTGCGGTGCCTGGGTGATACCAGCCAGGAGAGGAAGGGGACTGCACCTGGGGAGCAGCAGGGAGATGCAGGACCACCATCTTTCTCTGTTGGCCATCTCACTGGAGGGGTCACGTAGCCAAAGTCCTGCCAAAGGCCCTTCCCCGAGTTGGGGGTACAGAGAGGTTTTCATAGGATCTGAGCAGCCACGGAACTGGATGTAGCAATGTGTCAGAGGCTCAGGCTGCACTTGAAGCTGGAGGAAGAGTCTTACCTCAGTAAAGGCTTCTGAACTCTCTCCTTTCTTCTAGAACGCTGACATTTTCCCCTCCTTAAAAGCATCATCTTAAGAGATGTAGAATAAATGAATATTCCCTGTAAAAAAAAAACAAACCATATATTCTTAGAGGGCTATAAATAAGATGGCAGACCTAAATAGAAGAAAAGACATCTGAAGGTAAAAGGCATTTTTCAAATAGTGGAACTCTGTGCGCAAACAAGGGAGCTTACATAGATCATAACCCCAGACAAAGTAAGCTTAAAACTATAAACAAAGAATTTGAAGAACAACTTGCTAAAATGCAGTTATAAAATTTACTAATAAAACTTTAAACCATAAGAACTAGGAAGGTTTGCAGAGCTGAGAGATAACCAGAGTAGATGGATCACACAAAAAGGCCACAGAAGAGGTATGAATTCTACTCTTTGTTGCAGTGTTCACTACCAAAGAGCTTGGAGGTGTTCGTAGCCATACACTTTCTTTACAAAAATCAGGTCGGAAGAGTTATCTCGCATTGAATGGTTGGAAGAAAAAAGACAGCTCAAATAAGTTAAATGGATAATAGAATGAACTGGCTAAGTCCTATTCACCAGAAGTTCCCAGGGAGGTCAGATATTGAATCAACTAACTGAAGTGTAAGCGTACCAGTCAAACAGTTTTTGAAGTCAGCCAAACAGAAGGTACCAAATCTTGAAAAGGGCTCCAAGGGGTTTTTGTATTTGAGGCTATCCACTTAAAAATATCCTAAAAAATAGTATCAGTTGGCACCTGAATAACCCTGAACTAATGGGGAAGCATCAACCTACCTTTTGTGGAGGGAAGCCATGCCTCCTCCTTATCTGCTGAAGGCTTCATCAAGCTCCATCATACGTAAATGATCCAGTCCATACGGTGGCTTTTAAATACCATTAATGCTTCTGACAAGGTCTTTTAGGAAAGTCCTATGAAGACCTTTATAAAGAAACTCAGCTACCTTGAGATGAAAAGGATTGGTAACTACTTGAAGGTCCATCACAGGATATTAAAGAAAATGGTCCAGACGCAAATTCTGTCTCACAACACAAGAAAAGAGGCACTGAATGACATCCTCAGACAGTGGGTTTGAAACAAATAAAAGGAAGTACTGGTTCCACTCCAGACATTATTAAATGACACTTTGCCCATGTAATCAGAGCATGATGTAGAGATAAAAATCACAAATGGGTCAAAAAGTGCAAATTATGGAAGAAATACCCATCAGGTGCAATTAAACACAAAAATTCAGATTTCCAGTTCTTTATGTGTGTGAGGTCTCTGATAAATGACCAAAAGCACCAAGGCTTATAATAGGCTACAGAAACAGAAAAGCAAGTGCATCATCTGCGTCTCAGCTCCCTGCAGCTTTAATGCCTGCGGTCTTCATGCTTACTGGGGCAAAGCTCAGACTCTGGAGACATTCAGAAATCTTCTGGGGGAGAATGTTAGTCAGAAAAGATATTTCAGTAGGAAAATTAGATTTTTTATTTATTTATTTACCATTATTTTCATTAAAATACTGACAGCATGAGCCCTGCACGGAGCCCTTCCTAGTTTGCGAAGCACAATTACTCTAAATGGTAGCATCCTTTTCCTCTTACCACTGAACCTTCATATTGATCAAAGCCAGGAGAGGGCCTCCAACATATTGGCCTCCAGCAACTGTCCTCTAACGAGGACGAAGCAAGAGTTAACTCCACGTAAAAGCAGGTGTGAAGGAAAAACCAAGCTTCTGATTCATGAGGTTACACGTATGCATCCAAATACATGCAAACTTCCAATGCAAGTGTTCTGTCATCTGTGGTATGGCATCAGGCTTCACATCTCGCTGCGACCTAGAGCAGAACTGACAGCTATATATGTGCTTTGAATTAAAGCGCTCTAAGGAGAAGGGAGGAGACTACATTGCCTAGATTCAGAAATGTCTGCCCAGAGGATCCGCAGCTGAAATGTGAGTTCGTATCGGAATGACAAAGCCAGGGTTTGAACAGAGATGCTGCTTTTTCAGCCCAGAGTTGGCCCTGACAGGTTGCATGTGAGATGTGCCCTGCAGATATCCAGCTCCTGCCTCCTACCCTTCCTCATCTCCAGGCTCCCACACACATTCATAAAAGGATTAGAGCATTTAAATAGCCCGGTTACAAAGTTGTATTGAAACATAGATACTGATGCAAATTCTACAGCCTGTTGGCATTGTATGAATCATGCCAGACCTAGAATGAGTCTATATTAATTCCAAGTGTGCCGTATTTCCATTTCCAAACTAGTTCTCTTTTGATATTCCTATTGGGAGTTGCCTTCTTTTTGATTATTTTCTTTCTTTTTGCAATTTTCCTTTGCATCTATTAATGCTCTTGCCAAGTTACTGTATACATAGTTAATTTCCAAAGCTTCCCTCATCCTGTGTTTGATCTCCAGTTCTTCCCAAGAAATGTGAACAATGGCAATCAGAAATTGAGATAAAGAAAGAGGCATCTCTTGAGCTTTAAGAAACAAATCCTTATTAGAAACAGAACCAAAAAAATCAGGAAAGGGTCCATTCCCACTGTAAAGTTGCTTTTTTGCCTGCCAGATACACATACAGTTGACTTGTGTCCCACCATTGTGGTCACCCTCACTTCTTTCATATGAAAAGCATGTGCTGCCCTCTGAAGCCTGTTCCCGCTTTCTAAGGGAAAGGGAGCTGTTCCCATGTCACCTCCATGGAGAACACAGGCACACGCGCAGCCTCACCGACTGCACATACACCATGCCATCAACAGCAGTCTTTTCTCCAAGGAATGGAGCAGAAGGAAGACACGTCAAGCTGGTGATACTGCCACTGAGGAGGCTACTCGCTGTGATGTCTGGTGTGATGAATGGCCCTACTCAGAAGACACATTTGAGAGCGGCTATAAAACACCTGTCATTAGGAGTTTCCATTTATCAAGTCAGACGTAACCTTTGGTGAATTTGGCACCTGTGGGGATTAACAGGCAAAATATGTGCAACCCTACCACAAAGTGACTCCATTGTTGCTTGATCCTTGCTACCAAAAATTACAAAAACCCTTGTAACAAATACAGTTTTCATAAATCCCTGGCACAGCCTGCTGGGTGAAAAGTTCATTAAAAGTCACATTCAATTAACAAATGACTGTCATCGCCAGATGTGTATATCCTGAGGTACAGTTTAATACATGTCAGACACAGCCAAAATGACAGGCTAAATGGTGATTAATGCTTAGCTGACTATTTCTCAAAGCATCACACTAAGTAAAAGAATACCTCTGAAATAAACAGCCTAACCCACATAACTTAAGCTAACTGGGGTGAAAATATGAAATAAAGGAAAAAAGATGATGTCCAAAAAATACAGAGGATTACCACACGTTTGCAGTCGTTCCCCAGGCTATGTTTCCATGTTTGACCCAGCTGGGGAGGAAACGTCTCCTTTTCAGATCAATAAATAGACAAACATTTTGTTATGAAGCGGTAAACCACAGCAAGAGAGCTGTAAATCCATTCCCAAAAAGGGATAATGAAGGCAAGGTAGAGTCTCAAACATGACTTGCTGAACTTCTGAAGAGGAGCAGCATTGCGTAGAGGCTCAGAAGACCCAAAGTGGTGGTGTTCATGAGCTTTTTGGAACGTCATCCAAGCCTAACGCTTGGATGCAATGTTACAACTGAAATACAGGCAGCTAGCTGAGACTGTGTTTTCATCATATGAGTGCGCTGGCAGCAACATTGAGTTAAGGAGTTCTTCTGCATCCCACACCTGCTTTGCAGACAGTCAATTTTAGCTCCATGAAATGGCGCATCATCTCCTCAGTTGTCCTGTACAACCGTCAGCGGGGTCACGCTGTAAACTGGAGCAGCAAATGGGGCACAGGGTGGGCCATAGGCACTAATATTGCCAGAGTGATATCATGAAAGCATGGTTTTCACTCCAGCTCTGCTACGCTGCAACCATCTACCTGTGCCTAACTTAATTGTCGGGTGGGTCCTCGAGAACTGGGTTGGCTGTGCAGAGCTATGCATTACCAGAAGTGTGCTCAGACATGGGGTGAAATACCCAGTTTATGCATTAGCATTTAAAGAGAAGACACGGATTGCTTTCATCCTACAGCTCAAAGTTCCTAGTGCAACTGAAGCAGTGCAGAAGAGTTGCCAGACCATCACCTGTCTCCTAATAGTTGAGTTTTGCAGGAGGAGGCACAGGAAAGGTACAACACGGGCACCAGAAAATTGCCGCCTGCTTGCTTTAGAGCAGCAAGAAAAACAACGCAAATTGCTTTTGTGTTGTGAAATAGTTTCTTGACACTCTTTGGCGTGCATGATTTCCACTTGTCTACTCAGTCACCCCAGGCCCTCTGTTGATAGAAATTATTTAGCAAGGTAGCTCAGTTGGAAGATTTACATAGGTTCTGTTTTCTGGGATATGAGATTTTGGTCCAAGTACACCTTTAATGCACCAGTTCCTTTTAAATTTATCTTTTTATTCATTTTTCCTCATTCTGTTGGAAAGGTACAAGGAGGTTGGATGATATTTACTTGTATGGCTGTCTGCGAGGTGTTTCTTTATGACTGAAGTCGATTCAGCCTTCCAGAGCTGCTAGCACTAGCTGCTGCAGTAATGTCACATCCTGCATGAATTCCTGGGATGAACATTTTGACTTTTTCTTAGCTGGCTGTCCGCCGTACACCATAGCAGTTAGACAAAATGATCATATGGGATGAGGATCCAGTCCCAGCTGGAAATGTTGGGAAATTGTCCTACCAGGAGCAATCTTGTCACGTGTTCAGAATAAGCTGTAATTACTGAGTGAAGGTGCCAAAAAGGTAGAGAACTGAGAAAAAACAAAAAAGTTGAACACAAAGAATAATTTCCAGTTTTCTCGCTCCAAAAGGGACAGGTTCACAGCATCCCTCTTGTCCCCTTCCACGTTTCTCTCTTCCAAGGGTAGCTGACCTGTCCCTCAAACCTGTCCACAAAGCACGTGCCTGTCAGAAGCACAGGTTGCTCAAACCACAGCAAGGCCAGCAGCAGCGGGACATCCCTTCTGCCTGCAGGGGAAGCACAGACGTGATGCAGCACGTGATGCCGCATATGCAGTCTAACAGCAACCACAGCCAGACACTGCTCCTGGCATCAGATTGACTCCACCAGCAGTAAGGACCGCTCGTATAGCATCACGCGGCCAGTCAGTTGCAAGAAATAAGGCTAGAAGAGTTACAGCGCCTGATTCTCCCCTATAATTCCAAAATAACACAATTCTTCATTTCCTCATCAAACAACTGGACACTGTGTGTTGTTGTTCATTTATGTCACAACTCCACAGACGATGGTGACATCTCTGTCAGGTCTTACTTCTCATGCAGTTTATAATGTATTTCATGCTTCCGTAACTGCATCACAACATTATTCTGTTATCTTTTATTTTTTTTCCTTTTTTTTTTTTTTTTAAAGCAAAGCAAGTAATAACTTCTCTTTCAGCTATGAATTCCCAGGGCTTTGGAGCAGTGCTCCTTTCAGAGTGCCAGTCCCAGCTAAACCAACACCACGTTAAGGTACCCCAGCTTACCTTTGTCGTCTCCAAAAAGCCAGGTTCTTCCTCAGACTTCTGTGAACTAGGGAGCACTGCCTAAAGGAGCTGGAGCTTATAAAAGGATATAAACTGGTCTGTCAGCGGATGCAACAGGCAGAAGGGCAAACAAGCCCTGAGATGCATTAATGAGGAATGGAGCACAAATCACTAGAGAGACAAAAGACAAGAGAAACAGCATTGTGGAGAATTATCTGCATGTCGTCGCAAGGTGATCAGTGAACTAAAATTATTACAGGCATCCAAGCACATGACTATCTCTTAATTTGGCATTAGTTGTCATTTTAATTTGAGATCTGAGTAATCTGGACTAAAACGTTCCAAATAAAGAAGACACAAGGCAAGTAATTTGGAATTAAAAAAAAACCCCAGGGAACAGAATGGACTTGAATCTGAGTTCCCACTTCAGATGTAGAGATCATTAAGTCAGGGATGATGTCAGGAGTAATAAACTTGCACTGTATCTTTCTGGGGGGGCACTCATTTCATGGCTGGCTCAGAGAAGTCTCCGGGGAGAGAGCACATGGATACTGAAAAGCAGCAAAAACCACTTCTGAAGAAGGGTGAAAGGACATTTTGTCTTTAAAAAAAAAAAAAAAGCCGAGAAAAGATGCTTCATAAAAGAACCTCTCAGAATGAATCAGCTTTTTGGAGTATGTCAAGTTAGCTTTACAAAACAGACTGTTTCTATGTATCCACCGTTCAGAAACCTTCAGTGAATCAGTGAATTAATTTCTTTCGGGAAGTTTCTCAAAAGTGCCTCACCAACATTCCTGGAGAATTAATCTTTATAATTCAGCTGTCACACAGTGTGACTGATCACCTGTAGTCTTACTCTTGCTCCCTCATTAAATGGTCTCTGCTTTAAAAAAACTTTTTCCCCTGAAAAAAAATCCTCACCTAGTCACAAAATTAATCTCAAATTTAAGCAGCCTTGAAGATCAAAGTTCTTAACTTTGTGTTTATTAGCCTCAGTCAGAATTATAATTATCTGAAAATAGTAGGAAAGCAAAAGTTTTGTTCCTTAGAAAGCTCAGGGGGAGAACATAACTAGGGCATAGAGGATGGATTTGAAGATACAGGCTGACGCTCTTAAATAACCTTGTACAAGACTCTCTGTAAAATGGGAATATTAATAATTCAGAAAATCATTAAGAGAATGATCACTGTGGATTTGAAGGTCCAAAACATTATACAAGGTAATGAGACCGTAGGAGGAAAGATTAAAGATGGACATATCTGAGATTTGATCAATTCTGAGGCAGGCAGTTTTGACCAAGAATCTGGTCAACAGAAAGACCCTCAGTGAAGGGTTGAGAGAGAGATGAGCTTTTAGGAAGCAGGGCTGAAATATTTTCCCCCTGACAATAATTAAAATGTGGAATGTCCAACCGAAACTACCAAAACAGATGCAACAAAAATCACATTCCAGTAAAAGTTGGATGTAATCAGATGGTACCAATTAGAAATCACATCTTCATGCAGAACCAATGAATGGGTGTATCTCCCATTTATTCAAACGCTAATAGGATGCCACAGCAGCAACTGTGTTTGCAGACTTTCCGTGGTTGTGAGAACAGCTGTAATGATTCCCACAAAAGTTCGATGACTGCAGAAGTGGTGCATGCGGTCTTTCCATAATTCAAACCTACTATGAAGTTCCTGCCACGACAATTTAGTAACAGTGAAGAGGTCGGTTACTGTAGAATACAAAATTTTCAAATCATCACTATGTAGAAGCCTGAGGTTTTCCCGCTCTCATGATCCCTGAAGGATGTTTCCTGTAATTGTCCACTAGAAAACATTATTTCCTCTTCTAGACATACCATGGGACAGTTCACAATATTCAGAGATGGCTGGTCTTCTAAATTCATAAACCAAACGATTTGGGGGGTTGTCATTGGAAAGTTTGTTTGCTGTGTTGTTTCGAGTTTATGCAACGTTTACTCACGTGAATGTGCTTCTAAATGTAATAGAGCTGCTCCTACAAGTAGGTCTTCACCTAGAACACAGACAAAGTGGTCCTTGCTGTATGGGAAGTGTCAAATATTGACTTACATTGATCCTGTTTTCGTTTCATGCAACACAACAGAATGTGTTTCCTCTACTACATTACAGATGTGAAATATGGAAATATATAGCAAAAAGATGTTTGCCAATCAGAAAATCTGATTTTTTTCAATTATTATTTTACTTTATTTAAGTCAATTCAACTTGATCATGAGGCAGTAATATTTGGAACCAGTAGTTGAGAACAGCAAAAACCATGAGCCTGGTACTGTAATGCTGAAATATGGTTTTGGGTGTAAAGTAATGGTACTGCTTCATTCATAGAATTGCAGAACAGCCCAGGTTGGAAGGGACCTCAAAAGATGATCTGGTCCAACCTTTTGTAGGAAAGGGAATTCATCAATTACAACCAGTTACGTGATGAATCCTTCTCTAATTTTCTATGAATGTTGATTTAATGAGTCCCATGGAGTGTAAAAGTTAATACTGGCAATAATAAATAAATAAACAAAGCATACAAAAGCAAAGATTTCAATCATTGCATGTTATGCTGTTGCCTTTCAGTTTTTATAAGATAAATTATATGACATCCTTAGCCTATATTTCACTGAAAATTTTCTAATTTTGTTGAAAAATTGTAAATGATGCAAAAAATGTAAGTTTTGGAATATTTTGTTTGGTTGGTTGATTGGTTGGTTGGGTTTTTGTTTTTTGGTTTGCTTATTTTTTTTTTTAATAGAAGCCTAAAGGGAAAGAAAGTCTGGTAGAAAGAAAAAATAACTTTCATTGAAGCACTGAAACATAGGGACAAAATATTTTCAAAACCTTTTATTTTTAATTAGCACCTATTAGAGTACAGCCCATATCGAAAGCAAAAGTATGACAATATCTTATTCAGAAAAAAAAAATAATGCTGATGGCAAGAAATAACTTCCACGGGGTTTTCCTCCATTTTAAGGAACTTCTAAGGATGTTTAAGTGTGTATGAACCTTTTAATTATTTTGCTCTTAAGCATTAACTGGATAACAAGGTAATGCTACAAATATCAGGAGCTGAAAATAAAATATATAGTACCAAACATAAACAGTAAAAACTAGGGGAACCTAGCTTGGGCTCGGTTGTTTCGATACATGCTCTTATTGTAGGTGGTTCTCCTCCATATTCATTATATATTCTTATTTCGTCTAGGTTTTCTTTCCCTCCTATATGACACAGTGCAAATTAAGGAGGCAGTGATGCCCTAAGACTCCCTTCCACAAAATCCCCATGAGGTGGTCATTGATGTGCCAGCGTAGGAGTACAAAGGATCTATAGTTTGCTCCCTTCTTTTGATTCATCAGGGCATGAAAGTTTCTGGGACTGACCTTTTTCCTTTCCTGCTGTCAGCTTTAAAAATTCTTTTTCTGCTAATGGTGTATCAAGGGATGCCAGAATGGTCTATAAAATGGTTCCTAGTCTCCTAAGCTTGACCATCTGTGGCCCTTTTTTTATGCCCATCTATGGCATAAACACTTACATAAACATGAGCTTCAGCAAGAATCAGCATTTAAAGTGCCTGTATATGAAAACACCTCCTATTAAATGAAATGCTGAAGATGTTACCTGGGGTCTGGAATGGCATCTGTCACTAGCTAAGCCAATAAGGATAGAAACATAGCACTGTAAATTCAATTTATAAGCATGGTATAAAAGTATTCATCATGGGCTTAACGTATTTCTTTTGCACTAATTCTATGTTTTATATATAAAGATACGCCGCATATTGATATGCCCAAACCATGTCACGCATGCTGGTAGACCAGACTGCGCCTGCTTGGACGTGCAAGTCTGGATTCACCCTGCCTGACTGCACTCTGCAGCCTGCTCTCCACTTTCATTCTCCTTCATCTGGGTTAGGATATACATGCAGGAAGGAGATTGTCTACCTCCTGAAGCGTATCTCCAGACCTGAGGAGAGAGTCCACAAATGAGTCCATTTTATTCTTCTCCTTGGAGCATCAAAACTGAAATCTGTCTCTGTTGTTGAGTAGCCTGGAGCTGGCTCTTCTTACCTGGGTAGCAGGGGGGTAGGCAACAACAACATCTTTATCTCCAAGCTCTGATTCACTGCTCAGGGCTGGCAGAAAATCTCATTGCCTTTTTTACGAGATCTTGCGTGCCCACCTGAAATAGGTTTGCTACATGGAGACAGGCAAATGCCATCCGCAACTTGGTCAGCTTTCGCCAAAATACTTTGCCCAGAAACCAAGCTGGTCTGGGGGCATTCCAGCAATGGCGGGAGGCTGCTGAAAACCCTAGTGCCGATCCCCACCAAGAGATAGCACAACCCAGGCAATACTGTCCCAGCTTTAGACCTAGAGTCAAAATAGGAGATCATCTAGGTCAGCACTGAAAGGTTAATGTCAGGGTAGGTGTGTGAAACAGTCCAGGTGCTCAGCACAAGCTGTGGTAAAATGTAAATTGAGAGGGCAAAAAGGGTTCTGCTCTAGTCCCTCGACAGCATTTAAACACTTTGAAAGAAGTTGTGGCTCTGTTGATAGAAAGTGCCAAATAGAGAAAGAAAATTACTGAGATTCTTGTGGTTTTCGGGATAACAAACTTTCATATGCAGTGCACTGAACCAGATGTATGCAACAAAACCTTGCTGTGCTTGGGCAATTTCATATGCATAAAGAGGAAATCAGTGTTGAACATATTCCAAAGTCGTCATAGAAATACCAATGCTTCTGAATGCTTCCTCTAGCCCATTCCACTCTTCTGTCAGTATTACAAAGCGACTGCTCCAATACCATTACTCCAGTGCAGAATACTATGAATGATGAAACTCAGATTTAGCAGTGAAAAAAACACTGTTCAAACCAAATTTTCAAGCCAGTGGACAAAAAATGGCAGAAGGATGTTTTTGTTGTTTGGTGTGTTTTTTTCTTTTATGGTGTTAAATCAGTTTAGCTTTGGTTTCTGCAAAACAAGTTGCCCATCATCGCAAACAAGCAATTGTTAAAAATTAATTCTGGCTCTAAATTGTTTTTTTCTGTAAATGGCGACCAAAAATTAGGCATGATTTCTGGGTGGCCTGAATGGTCTGCTAGCTGAAGGTCCAGAGAATCAGCAAGTTCAGCTGAAGTTAATGAGACTGCAGAGGACTTATTTACATATTAATTTAGGCATTCATCTCTGGAAACATTGATTCTTTTTCTCTCCGTTTAAAAACTGGTTCCATATGAAGTCAAAGGATTCTGAACATAAACACTGGTTTACTTCCTTGAATGCATTGACCAGTATATCTATGGTGTCTTTTACTATTAGGCTATACTTGCACACAAGCAACTTGCTCCACTCCAAAAAACAGCAGCGAGCTGTTCTAGCTTGCCAAGAGATCATACCGACAGCTTAACAGACTGAGAGAGCAATTTGTCCGTTTAGTACCCAGACACAAATCTTTTCTCCTAACAGCTTTGCTGAAGAGACAGGACTGTTTGCTTCTAGACCTGAACTGGCCACTAACATCTACGTGGTCGCACTGGGAAAGAAGCTGTAGTGAGGAAGAATGTTTACATTTACAAACATTGAATAGTGTTGCTCTCTCTCACGTGAGTTTATACAGATGCAGAGCTCATGTTGTAGTCCGAACTTTCCTCGTGTTTAGTACTTCAGTGCTTGTGGCCGTGCGAGTTAGGAAAGCACGGCCACGTCAAGCCCACCTGTACATATTCCACCGTTGCTTTCCCTGCACCAGGGCAGCTCTTGGGTTCAAGGATTACGGCCAACATGTATGCCTGGCTGGTCTCCCAGGGCTCTGCTGAGGAGGTCTCTCGTCAGAGAATCACTGAATGGCAGGGGTTGGAAGGGACCCCTGGAGATCATCCAGTCCAACCCCCCTGCCAGAGCAGGGTCACCCAGAGCAGGTTGCACAGGAACGCGTCCAGGTGGGTTTTGAATGTCTCCAGAGACGGCGACTCCACCACCTCTCTGGGCAGCCTGTGCCAGTGCTCTGCCACCTTCAAAGGAAAGGAGTTCCTCCTCATGTTTAGGTGGAACTTCCTATGCTCAAGTTTGTGCCCATTACCTCTTGTCCTGTTGCTGGGCACCACTCAAAAGAGCCTGGCCCCATCCTCCTGACACCCATCCTTTAAGTATTTATAAGCATTGATAAGGTCCCCCCTCAGCCGTCTTTTTTCCAGACTAAAGAGACCCAAATCCCTCAGCCTTTCTTCATAAGAGAGGTGTTCCAGTCCCCTAATCATCTTGGTAGCCCTTTGCTGCACCCTCTCCAGCAGTTCCCTGTCCTTCTTGAACCGGGGAGCCCAGAACTAGACACAGTATTCCAGCTGCAGCCTCACAAGGCAGAGTAGAAGGGGAGGATGACCTCCCTTGACCTGCTGGCCACACTCTTCTTGATGCACCCCAGGGTGCCATTGGCCTTCTTGGCCACAAGGGCACATTGCTGGCTCATGGTCATCCTGTTGTCCACCAGGACTCCCAGGTCTCTTTCCACAGAGCTGCCCTCCAGCAGGTCAGCCCCCAACCTGTACTGGTGCATGGGGTTATTCCTCCTCAGGTGCAGCACCCTACACTTGCCCTTGTTGAATTTCATAAGGTTCCTCTTTGCCCAACTCTCCAGCCTGTCCAGGTCTCTGTATGGTGGCACAGCATTCTGCTGTGTCAGCCACCCCCCCCAGCTTTGTGTCATCGGCAAACTCATCAAACTGCAGGAACCACATTCCTTTCTCCAAAATCTTCTAAAAACAATAGGGATGATAGAATTCTGCACTGCCCAATGGCTCAAGTTTTCTAAGTTTAGTATCTTCCATAAAAGAAGCCATTGATGTGGAAATTGTTGGTCTATTTTTAAATAAAATTATTAAGTTACATAAGGAAGAGCCCTTTTATCATTAAAAAGAGGAAAACCTAGATACTTTTCATTACTCAGTGTATAATTTTACACTTAGCTAAGAATATCAGAAAGGCTGCACTAGGTCAGGGCAAAAGTCTTCTTGCCCAGCATTATGTCCCTGATGGAGGCCAATAGCAAGTGTTTCAGGAAAGAGCATAAGTGAAGGACAAGCAGGTGGTGATCTCTTTGCCATCCTGGTTCCAGCAATTACCATTTTAAGGATTTCCTGAATAGAGGTTGCAACTGGACAATTATGTTTAATAGCCCTTGATGGATCTTGCTAGTAGCTATTAATCGAAAAGGGAGCCTCTTTTGTCATTTCATGACTGATTAGTTGCTTCGAAAGCTCTTAGCGAGGAGGACCTTGTGTGAGGCTTTTTAGAAACCCAGGTACACTGTAGAAGCCAAATCACCCTTATTCATATGCTCACTAACTTTCTGAAAGAATGCTATTAGGTCTGCGAAGCGTGTGTGTTCCTGGGAGGCTGAGCTGTGCAGGTGCCCTCCGAGCCTTGGGAAAAATTGGCATCGCGTTTGTCGTGCCCTGTCTTCTGGGACAACTGCCAGAGCCTGTCAAATAACAGCTAGGGGGTACAGCGATTTCATATTTTAGTTTGTTTAAAATAGCCGGTGAACAGCATCTGATCCGACCAACGTTGTTAATTTGCTTTTAATTTGAAATTAGCCACAATGCCTGAAAAATCAGTCCTAAAGGCAAAATAATCCCTAGCTGTTGCTTGCTTTTGGCTGCAACAGGTTATGGAGCAAATACTAAAGGCTTACAGCTTTGCCTCCTCATGATTACATTTTAAGCAGATTAGAACCTCTGTATTGCCACTCCTGACTGGCAAACTTTATACTTAGCCGACACTCATAATTGAATTGCCTTTGAAAATGAAAGGAAGGTGATTAATATTACAGACCAGTAACAGCTGATGTGTATGAGCATAGCTCCAGTAACATGCCTGCAGATACAAAAAAAAAAATCATCAAAAATAAAAATTAAATTATCTTCCCTAAAACTATATCAACTTTCTGTAACAGTTTTGCTTTTTATATATGTATATATTTTAAGGGTTATTTAAAAAAACTTATTTCAATAATCAGCTGGCTCCAGATGCTGCTGTCCAGAAAAGAGATTAAGCAGACACTGTCCAGACCATTATCTTCTTCCAATCTGGGCCTTAACTGTGAGGTACAAAACTCTGAGGCCATTTAGAATTAAACTGTCTCATTTAAAAACTTGCCTATTAATCCTGAGCTAAAAATATCTACATTTCTTGGCCTATTTTTAGATGAGACAGTAGTTACGTGTAGTTGTCAAAAGAGACGCAATTAACAAAAATGTTAAGCTCATATAATTATATGTGCTGCCTACTATATATATATAAATATTATCATCTTTTTAGTTAATGTTGGGGCACATACAACTCCACCAAATTCAGTGGAGACAGGTGACGCTGTTAGGGTTCTGGCCCGAGGCAGATTTCACATAGAAGTGGAAGCATTTATAAAAACTCAGGAAAATTATTTGGCTCCAAATTAGCCATTACTAATAAACAGAAATAAGTAAAAACCAAATGGCTGTGTATCTACAGTGTTGAAATGAAGAGCGAAGTGCCAACAAATTCATTGGAAGTGCTGGTGCAGCGTAAAGATCCACGGCAGTTCATTTCAAGTAACATATTAATGCATACAGGTACGTATGTGGACGTGTTTGTGTACACGTATACATACATCAGTGTGCAACATGTAGGTATTTAACGACACATACATTTTTATCTATATGCACACATCTACATGAAAAATGAGAAAACCCCAAATATTCTGTGTGCCTGTACCTATGAGGATAACTTGCACATATATAATGAGATGGTGATAGCATGACTTACAGTTCTGAACTAGTTTTTGATAAAACTGCTCAGAGGAAAAGCCAAGGAAAGCCTGCCTGCTCACAAAAGAAAAGACGATAATCCAGTGAAGAGGTGCAGGTCACCATTTAACACTGAACATGCATGAAAGATGGGCAGGGGCAGCTTTCAAAGCACTTTTTCTCTCTGTTCTTAGAATCATAGAATTGTCTAGGTTGGAAGGGATCATTGAGTCCAACCATCAACCTAACACTGACAAAAACTATCACTAAACCACGTCGCTAAGCTCCATGTCTACCTGTCTTTTAAATACCTCCAGGGATGGTGAATCCACCACTTCCCTGGGCAGCCTGATCAGTGTTTATTTATGGGTAGGGGAAAAGGGCAACAGAGCAGCCACAGCTGCCAGCGTGCACCCTGGGAACCCTGAGCACAAGCTCCCCTCCAAGCATGTGCTGAGAGATGCCTTCAAGAAAGCCACTGCAACCAGGTCTCCGGTCACTGAGGCTTGAGACTGGAGGCAGCCTAATGCAATGCCAGTTACGTGTCCTCAGGTTCTCTCAGACACACAAGAGCTCTCCGATACACAAGATAGGATGATTTTGAAGAAAATAAATTGAGCCAGGTCTTCTAAAATCTCACTGGCTGACGAAAAATAAGGGGGAAAAAATAATCCCTTGATGAATTCCACAGGCTTCTTTAGACTTATCCCCAGGATGAATGATACAAACACAAAGTTACTCATCGTTGGACTACTAGGCAAGATGGGAATAGACTGAAAGTTGTCAGTATTGGGTTTTAAAAGCGTCCATCACACACTGGTACCATGCTAGCAAGCAGTCTACAAAATGCCAATTATTTAGACACACTGAACCATACTATGCTACACAAATTGAAGGGGTTTGATTTTATTACAAATATTTCTGTATTTTCCTGTTAAGAACACAGAGCATTATGTAGTGATGTGGAACTGTCTTGTTAATTTACCCTTGGAGAGCATTTTTTTCCAAGCAAACAATAACAGTAACAGAGACAGAAATGAGTTTTCATCTCTTGCTTGCAATGACTGTGATGGGGCTTAATAGGAACGTTACTAACAATCTTGACCCAATCTGCATTTAATCTTCTGTTGCCATGAATGGAGTGACAGCAATTTGCACAATCTGATGATTTTTTGTTCTTTGCCTCATGACAGAAGCTGTATAAAACAGTTTCAGATTATTCACTCTTTTCTAAAGGAGGATTAAATCCATACTTGTTTACAAAAATTATGTATGTTGTTAATAAATTTCTACTCGGTAATGTATTTTTTTGAGATGACAAAACATAATTTGTCATAAAATACAATAATGCTTTACCACTTAAATCCATTGCATCATTTGATGTTGATCTCCATAAACGAGTATTGTTAGAACGAAAAAAAACCCAAAACTTGTCAGAGGAGGATAAAAAGAAACGTTTATTCTATAGTCCTATTTATTTGAATCAGTATCAGATTTACCTATACGTCAGTCCTTAAAAAATTTGGCCTCTGAATTCCATTTAACTTCTGGTACCTTTATTATCAGTCTTTGTACAGTCCATCAGAAAAAAGAATTTTATTATTTTGTGCTCCACTTCTCTCTCACAATAGAGACATAACCCTAGATATCATAATCTGTTATCACAGACATTATTTCAATATTACTTTTCATTTAGAGCATCAAAGGAAAAAAAAAGAGATTTTTGTAGATTTCACTTAAATACGGCTTAAAATGAGTGAAACGTAGAGTCATCCTGTGTACAGAGATTTATTCCAGAAAATACATCCCTGTAGACTATTTTTTGTTAACATTGTTGAGATAAAAAACACATCTTCAAATTGCCGATTTCCATTTAAACACCGCCAGGGAGACTCTTCCATTCTTTAAGTTGCACTGCCCTCTGGGGGAGATGATCTTCAAATGTCTCTCCATATCCAAGTCGAGAGAATAAAAGCCATCCTCGGTCTTCTCCTTCAGTTTTGAAGGCTGAACATTTTGCCTCCTCCAAATTTTTATGCCATGCTTGGTATGATTTTGGCATCGTAGCACAAAGATGGGAGAGGCCCCATTACAGCAACCTTTTGTTTGCTTTTTATTCCCTTACACGTGTTCTCTTTTATGTGCGCGTGCTTGGAAATCTTGTCTTGAGAAGGCCTGGAAGTACTTTTTCTGAGATTTGTGGATGTAAGGTAGTCTATCCATGGTGAAAGGTCTGATGCTGCTGTACTGTAGTGCTGGATGCTTCATGAAGCAATGCCCTAGGTCCTGGAGAAACATGCTCACAGCTTCTATACAACCAAAGGTGGACAGAAAACGTCAGGTTCAGCACTTCTCACAAAATGTTTTAACTTTTGCTTACACAGTGCATATTCCTAACACATACATGGACACTGCCTAACTGTATGGAGAACCGCGGGGCTTACGGTGGACATGTGGCATGCATGGTCGCAGTCCATACACCCGGTGTCTCCTGCAAGCCTTAGGGTTTATTCTGTGTATTCCAGGCAGTATATTCTGTGCATTGTTTCCTGCCTCCTACTTGCTGGTTCCTTCAAATGACAAATGCAATGAACATTAACTGAATTATCCAGAGCAGGAATTCACGGCAAGAAGTGCAGCCTCCCTCAGTGTGAGGCAGGCAGGCAACTTGTCCACCTATCACCCAGAGCAATTTTCAGGATTCTCTCCCTCATGATGTTTCCCAGTGTGTTGAACCACTAACAGAAAACTCTGGATTTGGAAAAGCCTTGCCTAAAGCATAAGCCTGTTTAGTGTATCTTGTTCTTCTAGCTCGCCCTTCCTCTCAATGGTCTGAGGACATGAACTCAAGAGACAAAATGGTCACCAGGGCTTTTCTGCTGCAAGTGAAAGTGTGTGTAGGTATGTTTGGGATCCCTCACAATGCAGCTCTGGGCTCTCTGCAGATCTGGTGTTCACTGAAGGAGCTGATGGAAATTGCTTGTGCAGACCATGGAACTGCCAGGTGGTCTCTAGCTTGGAAAAAGGCAGTTTTTAGCAAGAAGCTCCCTAACACAAAGGAGAAAAAAATCAAAAAGTTACTTCAGCTATTTGGGTCCTGTTATTTTCTGAAACAAATTCAGAGCGCTACTCAAATAACGGACAAGTACAATTTTCATATCCATACAAACTCAAGAGGCTCACAGGGAAGCAGGAGATCACACTGGGGAAGCCATCAGAGACAGATGGGTATAAAGGACGCCACCTCCCTTCAAACTGAAAAAAAATGAAGCACTGCAATGAAAATAAAGGACTCAAACCTAGCAATGCTGCAAGATGCTTTTCCAGTGGCAAGTGGACTGACAGCAAAGAGTTAAAAGAAACTCCAGTACAAAAGAAAGAATTTACCATCATGGCTGAAGGTAAGCAAAGTCCTAAGCATTTCCATAGCAGCCTATGAACAGACAAAATAGACCTCCAAATTCCCAAAGAATAATTTTGAGAAACCGTTAGTTTCTGCACAACCAAGATTTCACGATATGATTTAAAGCTGTCAGGCAAGCTGTATGACTTGAAAATGAAACAAAACTCCAGAGGAGAAATTCCTGTAGCAGATCGTTTCTTTCTCACAATTTCTTAGAAAAGATGCGCGATGAAGGAGGAGGAGGACTTGGTTCAGTGGAGTGTATGTAATGCCTCAGTATCTTTCCACAGCTGATGCTCCAAATAAGAGCAGAGAGAATGAAAGAATCAGAGGACAATGATGTGATTTAATACTTTGAAAGAAAAGAGATCAGGTTGGTCTGGACAGAAATAGTCTGCCTTGGCTATCAGAGGTTTTTGTATGGAAAAAGCGTGCACTGTGAAGATTGCAGGAATATTTAAGCAGAAAAAATCAGTAATTAATGAAAACCCTTATTTGGAACAGAGTAAGGGCTTCACAAAGGAGAGGGAATGGAACCTGTTTTGAGAGATTATGAATTCATCACACAAAGCCAGCCATGGTGTTAGCTGTGAGCTGACGTTGAGCCTGCAGGACCTATCGTGGTGGTGCTACGGAGAAGATGAACACAGCACACTTTACTGATTCAAATTAGTGCACAAACAAAAGCAATCGTTAAGAATTACTGTTGTGGATCTACTGGTCGAACAAAAGGGACTCCCAACATTTTTCCCTACCCCCTGCCCTCCCATTGCCCTTCTGAGGAGACATGGAACGCAGGTACCAAATCCTCATTCACCACCAGCCCCAGCCTCGCACCCCAGTGACAGGGAGCAGGAGAGAGAGCGGCACTCGCTGCCTCCCTCTCCCCATTTCTTTTCTCCTCCTTGCCACAGCTGCAAATCTGCTTCCATTACCCTGCCTAGCATGGGGGAAAGTCCCATTACGCTACAGTGAGTCTTGCGGGGAAGATGGCTCAGGCTCAGACCTCACGCTCAGATCAGAGCTTATTCGCACCTCGACTGCTGCTTCAGTGCGGGACTAAGAAGTGCTTATCGGCAATAGACCACGGACAGCCTGGTGGCCACTGGCAAGTAGACTATTTCGCTATGGAGCAGATGTACCCTAGTTAATTGTCAATCCCCCCTCCCACCCTCAAGTACCACCACTCTACCGAGATTTTTACTTTTACAGAAGCTTTCAAAAGCTTTCTTAACCTTTTGATAAGGACGAGGAGCCGCATTTTATTTCAGTTCAGCATTCAAGGTCCACCAATTCTGTGTGCTTACCTTTCAAACTTGTAGCTATAACCATTTTGTTAATTATTCCCATTCCCTTTTTTTTCACTGGACAACAATTGCAGCCTTAAACCTTCAGCCTGCAAAAGTTCCTTCTCAGCTTTTTCTTTTCATATTTGATTTTGAAAATAGGATTACCTTTAAATGAAAATAGGATTACCTTTAAAATAAATTATAAATGATATATGCAGTAAATATATAATAAAAACCATATCAATTATAAATGATATATAAATGATAGCAACATTCATAGAAAAGCCCAATCTGAGCAGTGCCTCTCTATGTAACAGAATCATCACTGCATATGTTAGTAAGATAAACTTGAGAGCCAAACATGTTTTTTAATTTGTAAAATGAAGTTACATATTGTTTATTCCATACGAAACGTTCTGCCTCATACTGCTAAGTATTTTATTTAAAAATTCAATTTATTTATTTATCCTCCTTAAGTCCCTACTTTTGGATATTAAAGCACACTTGACAAATGACATGGTTGTATTTTTCCGCTGAGGCAGCATCCTCGGTATCATTATGTCTACATTATTAAAATGTACGTTTTCTGTTCCTTGATTGTCCAATTATTTTCTCAATAATTTTGAGGAAATTTTTTTTTTCTCTTTGGACACTCCTCTTCTTTGGACTTTTCCTTTTTTGGGTTATGTTCTTCTTCTACACAGCACCACCACGGCAGCCAGAAGGGCCCTGCAAACTCACTGCTCTCACTGGTACTTCTAGGAATTGCGTTCTCTAATTGATGTGGTGAAAATTTTATTTGGTTTTTCTGGGATGAAGCCTCCCCTGTAGTACTGCTGAAGTCAGGGAGACTACAGCCACGCACCTCGACTATTAGCCGATTTCGGGAAGCACACGGTCACGCATCAGGACAAGAGGCTGGCCGCCCTACTGCTGCTGGTGACACGTTCCCGCCTCCCCGCACTCCCAGCTCCGGGTAGGCACAGGGAGGCAACGGAGAAGCACGGGACAACTCTTAACCACCTTACACCCTCTCAACACCTCAGGGCAGGTGACCAAAACGCGATGGCGGCGCGGGCGGCCGCCATTCCGGGGGAAGCCGCAGGCGGCGCGGGGGCCTGTGAGCAGCGAGGCTGTCGCCGGCCCGGGCCAGCCGCCACCTGCAGCGGTAGGCGGGGGTTGCCGGGCAGCTCGGCGCCTCCCCCGGCCACAAGCCCGACGGCGAGGAACCCGAGCCCGCATGAAGAAAAGGCGACGGCCGCGCCCCCTCCGCCGCCGCTCCGCCTCCCTCTGGCTTCCCTGCGGAAGTGACGTTAGCCGCTGCCGTTAACAGCAGCCGGAAGCGCCGTCGGGAGCAGTAAACAACCTCGTCGAGAGGCTGCCGCGCTTCCATCTTTGAGGAGCCGAAGCGGGAGCCGGAGCCCGCCGCGAACATGGGCGGCGTCCTGGGCCTCTGCTCCATGGCGAGCTGGGTAAGGCGGGGGCGGGCGGGCGCGGTGGTTCCCTACCCCTCCTTGCCTGTCGCAGGCCCGGGGGCGGCGGCCGGTGCTGTCCCCCCCCATCCCCGGGCCTCGCCCGTTGCCTGCCCGGGCCCTTGTCCTGCCGGGGTGGGACCGTCTCTGGCGCTGCCTTCCCGCCTCCTCAAGCGCGGGGAGGCTGCAGGCCCCCTCCCCGCTCGCACACAGGCTTTCTCCGCCCCGAGCGGCTGCCGCCCCCAGCGGCTGCCGCCCCCGCTCCGTTGAGGCCGGCCTGGAGGAGGTGGGCCCTGAGGCGCGCCCCCCCGGTGGGTGTCGTTCGTGTTCTCCCCCCCGCCCTGGGCTTCTCCGGGGATCCCCAGGGATCCGCCGAAGCCGTCTCGCTGGGGCAATGGGGAGCTTCGGTACTTATTCAGACAGGCCGGCCTGTCGCGCCGCTAGTCGCTGCTTAATGCGCGTTACTGGGGGCGGAGGCGTTACAGTGAAATTCCTCCTCCCCAAATCTGTGAAGGTGTCAAAAATCTAATTAAATGCTTAGAAAGTTCGGCGTTTCTTTCGGGAGAAGTAAAATTCACGCGTTTCCCTGATTGTAATGACTGTATTTCATTTCTCTTTCTTACGGGTTTGTCTTGAGCAGCTCCACCCTTTGTAGCATCTTTGTCTTATCGAGGCATCGTTTTCGCGCTGCACAGTAGTCTGCGGTGGTGTGTCACCATCGTCAGGTGACTTTTCTTAATGGGAAACAATAGTTTGAGGTGTTTTTAAAACTGTTAGCGCTATGGATAAAAACACAGAAATCAGAAGAGATCCTGCATAGCAGTCCTCAGTTGAGGCATTGCTGTTTTAAGGTTACGTGATACGTTTTTCCAAATCTAGTCCTTATGTAAATAGACACAATCAGCTGGATTGTGACTCTTTAGACATTTGGCTTAAAATGTCAGTGGGATTGTGAAAATCTGAATTTTCCATAGCAAAAATATTGTACTGTGCTCAGATTAAATGAAATTACCTATATTTAAACAGTTCACGCACACAACTTAGTGGTCTAACAAAGCCTCATATTGATCCAAGCTCCTATTTTCTGTGCTATTAATATATATGAACTTTGGTTCCCCTTGATTGATTGTACAGATTGATATGTAATTAGATAATACTTAACTCCTTAATCTCTTGTACAAACTCTATGAAATGATCCTAGAATTGGTAAATTTGTATGAGCTAAGCTTCCAGGCCAATACGCATATAAATAAGCGACTAGAACACCGATGATATCCTGTTAACAAAGTACTGTCAGTTTTCATTTTGCTTTAGTTAACATTTTAAACACTACTTAATGGATCAGCCAGTTAGGCTTTAATTACTAGCTGAATATAGTTAACGTTAACATTTTTAATTATTGTCAAATACTAAGTGACAGTATAACTATAGGTTTTAACTCAAATACTTGAGTTAATACGTACTGGATTTTCAAGTGCATAAACAGCCTTTCTCATAAGTGGCTGGTGTTTGTAGTGCATGAAGAATCCCTCTATACTTGCTCTTGGTTTGAGTGTTTCTGTACAGAGAAATTCAGCTAATGATTTTTTAGATAAAATTATTTACATGAGCATGTAATCTTGTTTAAGTCAGATTTACTGTGGGTAACTAACCCTCATACACCCATCCCTTCCTTTAAAGTGCCCAAACAAATCAGGGGGATTTTCTGTGTGGTGGGTTTTCTTGGTGGTTTGTTTTTTTTTTCCCCCCTCCTTCCCCCAGGTGACTTTTAAGTGTTTATTTTCTTTCCACTTATAAAACCATAGCTAGTCAGCACTTAAAGCCTCTAGCATAGTTCCTATAGGATAAATCTGCGCTGCTCTCCAAGGAGATGTCAGAATACACAGCATTTGTGGCTCTGAAAGAGAAGCAAGCTGTGAGGGTGAGGTAGCAGGGGAACCAGATGTAGCAATGCATGTGGCAGTGCTGACTGTGGCACCGCCAGGAAAACTGCTCCTCTTTTGTCTGGGAAGACGCCGCTGCCAGTATTGTTTCAGCTGTGTAGCTTCTCTGAAAGGCTGTGTGTTGTGCCATGCAGAGCTGCCCGGGGTACCTGACCTTGCCTCATACCTTTATTTCTTCTCGATTTTTTTGCGTGGTGTTACTGCTGGTTGTAGGTCTGCCCTACTGTGGCCTCATTCGGCAGTGTTTCAGTTTAGCGTTTTTTAAGAGTAAAGGTGAGCCTGTTAGAGATGAGGGGAAGGCCTTAAGAGCACTGTCATCTCACCAGAAGCCTTCTGATCCTGGCAACCTAGATTGGTCAGGCAGTGCTGTTGTCACTCTGCTGGGTCTTGCCTCTATTGCACTGTTCTCTGAAACAGCAGAGCTGCTGCTTCTCTCACTTAAATATTCACTATAAAGGCAAAGATCTTGATTGAATCGGTTCCTTTAAGCATATGAATAGGGATGATGTAGCTAAAACCTGACTAGGCCCAGTGAGGGACTTAGTGTTCTTGCAAATACTTAATCCAGTGTATAATAATTTAGTCATTACCCCAGTAAGAAGATTATGTTTGATATTAAAAATTTGTTTGGTGTGCATCAGGGGCAGTTGACTTTCAGTCAGTGCTTTTGTGGAGTTTTCTCTCTCCTCCTCTCTCCTGCAATATTCATCTTGTTATGTGTTCTTCCGGCAATTTACACTGCCCTAGAGATTGAAGTGACTAGTTTAGCAGGCATGAATTGACTTGTCTGCCCAGATGGGTGCTCCCAAAATAGGTGTGTGGGTCATCTTTTCGTATTTGGCCTCAGTGAACACCACTGAGCTGCTTATTTTTCTCAAAAATGTGCAGGGATGTGAGTTGGTTGTCAGGTCCAAATGTTACTGGATGGCTATAGGTTTATGTGGTCATGACTTAGTAAATGTTGTCCAAACTTCCTTAAGAAAGCAAGCTCAAAAGTAGTTGTAGAGTAGCTCTTTGTCTGCATCTCTGACTAAGCTGGGCTGCACCTGGGGATTTACTATTAAGCTTTGATTGTGTTGTAGTATCTTAGTCTTTGTACTGTAGTATTTTTTTGCGGGAGACATACTCTGAATTTAGGAAGAAAGTAAGTGACACAAACTGTCCTTGACTCTTCTGCTGATAAACTTAATTCCATAGGTCAGATGTTCTTTGCTCTCTGTTCTTTTTGAATTCTGTTACTTGTTAGAAGTGTTTTTGCCAATAGTACAATAGTATTATTTTATTGGAATGTTACATATTTTGTTCTGCCTGGATAAAAGGAGGGAGTTGGACTGTAATGTGATTCCTTGTAGAAGTGCCTGACTTGCATAAACAGTATCAGTAGGTGTCTTGTTCAGAGACGTGCATGATCACGGCTTGTAAAGATGAGCAGTTTGGGGGCAAAATGTTTTAAAAGCTGGTGGTGGAGCTCAGACACTTAAATGAGGTATATTGCTTTGTTTGAGGCACATTGTTTCCCATCGAGGGGAAGACAGTCATTCAGCCACTGAAATAAAGTGGCAGAAGCCTCCCCTGTCTGTAGAAAAATGCATTCCTCTCTGTTCCCCTTGACACACTCAGGAGGAAGCTGCTTGAATTACTTAGGTATTTAAAAAACAATTTAACCCTGATGACTTTATGCCGGACAGTCCTTGCTGCAAATGAGCTTAGGCTTATGTTCTACTCAGCCCAATTCAACCTTTTATTCAAAAGTATCTTTAAAAATATTAATGCAGATAGAATTAGTTCGAGAAAGTAATTTTTTTTGAACAGACTAGAAATATTCTTCACTAGGAAGGTTATTTGTGTGAGTGGAGGAAATACTGCAATACATCAGTACTGTAAAATCCTAATGCATTCTAAGCCAATACTTACTTTGTTTCCTGCTTACCAAGCATAGATGTCCCTAATATAGTTGGTTGCAGTCATAGAACAGCCTCGAAGGACCAACCTTTCTTGGGAAAGGGAGCCTAGATGAGATGATTTAGCATCCTGAAAACCTCCAGTGGTGGGGACTCTACCACATCCTCGGAGACTGTTCCAGTGGCTGATTGTTTTCACTGTAAAAAAAATGTCTGTCCTATACCGAGATGAAACCTCTCCTGGAATCAACACCTTCATAGCCTTTGTGCTATAATGATACTGAGTGGAGGAGGAGGTAAAAAAGGGCAATATATTATCTTTTACATACTGAAATAGTTATAATGAGAATTTACCTAGATTCAGTTTTTTAGCAAGACAAGTTTAATGGTGAAGTTTGCTAATTTAAAATGATTCTGTAGCATAGCGGAATGAAAATTCTTGGCTTCTCCATTCTTGGAAAGGAGCGCACTTACAAAAAGAATACAAGGAAATTATTTAAAAGACCCTGTTTGTGGGTTCAGTGTGTGGGTCTGGTTGAACGTGTAAGAACTGATAATCTGAGCCTTTTCCTGAGGGGTCCTCAGGAGGCTGCTGAGGGCACTGTGGCAGTCTGTCTGCTCTTCCCTGCCAGCCCTGGGGCCTTCCCTGTCCAGTCAGACTGCTGTCATTTTTGTTTGTCATATGACTAAACTTGTAACAACTCACTCTGACACATGGCAGTCCTACTGGATGATTGTCATGGCATTGGTCATGTGGCCATGTAACTGGTTATGTTCTTATTTGGTGTCTTTGACGTGGTGATTGACATTTACGGCTTTTGTCACATGGTGGAGGTGTCCCTGCGTATGTGCTGGGGAAAAAGCTGGGTTTTACCACCATTCTGTGTCTTTGTCACTAGTTGCACAGTCTCTTGTAGCTCAGATAAGGCAGTGCTCACTTGGTAACTTTACTTTACCTGAAAAATATGTGGCCTCCAAAACTTAGCTGTTAACTGCTCTCTAGGATATGGTCCTCTAGGCAGAATAATTTATTTGTAAACAGAAAAAAAAAATCCCAACCCTCAAACATTTTGATTGTACCTTTCCTCTTTTGGTTTAACTTTACTTGCGGAATCTTACCCTTCTTCTCCTTCCTGAATTGTCATTCAGCAAGTGTCAGAAAATTGCAACAGGATGAAGTTCATTTGTGGTGGTTTTTTTGTTGTGTGTCTGGGTTTTTTTGTGTGTGTATGTGTGTGTTTTGTTTTGTTTTTAATCTTCTCCCCTGATGAAATGGCACTATCTGCTCCCTTTCCTTCTTCCCACAATTTTCAGTTTTAAGAGTTGAATTTAAGTGTTGAATTGTCCTAATTTTTTCCCTCATAGTGTTACAGCTGTACAGTGTTCCTATCCACTTTTGCCATTGGTATTTGGTAGTGATGATAATATGTGTACCGTGTGTTTGCTTTGTTATTGTGGTTTGTAACTTTGTCATTTCATAAGTTAATTTTGCCATCTGACAGAGAATTATGTGATACATGAGTAGTTGCTAAATATGCAAAAATTTGCAACATAAGTTTTAGGCTATTTTACCTGTTGTTTGTGCTCCAGTAATGTTGGTGGCCCCAGTGACAGTTGTGGCCTTACTCTGTCAGATGCTGAAAGTGTACCTAGATCCCAGTGGCACTCAAATTTTGTTTCTGTGGTGTATTTGTTTAATCTCTGCAGCTGTGGAAGGGAGGATATAGTTGCTAACTAAAAGCAATCCTTGCATCTTACTTAGCTGAAATTAAATAAAATTCAGGAGGACAAATAAGCCTGAATCCAGCCTTTATTTCCTCTGAATGGATAAATGATTACTTTTCACATTGCACTAATTCCACTGTATGATGGTATGTTAGGAAGCGCTGCCAAGATCATTAGGGGGCTCTGTAACATGTTGGAGTGACTTAGTCTACACTAGTGATGAGATGCACAGGAGAATCATTTTCCATCATAACTTCTGATGATCTAGGCAGCCTGGTTAAATACTGAAATCTAGTAATGCAAGACTCTTTAAAGAACTTGTTTCGTGTTTTGTCTTTCTGTCAGATACCGTGCTTGTGTGGAAGTGCCCCGTGCCTGCTCTGCCGATGCTGCCCCAGTGGAAACAACTCCACCATAACGCGGCTGATTTATGCATTCTTTTTACTTCTTGGTGTGAGCGTTGCCTGTGTGATGTTAATACCAGGCATGGAAGAGCAGCTGAAGAAGGTCAGATTACTTCTTTGCTAACATGTTGGTAGAACAAATGTCACAGATAATTGTAAACAACACCTTGAAAGCATGGGGTTTTTTTGGAAATACGTAATTTTGCTGTCACCTGTGCTTCACAGTCACCATTAATTTGATTGTAGAACAAATAAGCAAAGAACTCGTGAGACAGTCACTGCATAGATGAAAAGCAGTATTCAGGAATAAAGTCACACCCCTTCTTTAATATCTCAGAGCAGAAAAAATAAAATATTGTGTCAAACAAGAAAATATTTATATATGTTGAGTTTTAAGTTATATTGAGATGCTTTTATTTGTGGCACTTGATTAATTTTGATTGCTGTTAATAAAAGAATGAAAAATAACCACAATCTAAGATATCTTATAGTTTCATTGTACTGTACTAGTTAAAATTCTATTTTAAAGTCTGCAAATGCATAACAAAAATATTTTTCACTAATGATAGTAGCATATTTTTCACTAAGAATAATAGGAAGTGCTTGCAGGATTTTACAGTTTATTATATGAAGATATGATGGTGTATGTAAAATACACTATACACTATAATAGAGGAGAGCTTACAGGTTCACTGAACTTGGGTTGCATGTGCTTTGGTTCTGTTAGGCTTCTTTTTGCAGTCTTTAATTTTTTTTCTAGTAAATAGTAACATCTGTTAGGTATGCTTTTGATTTTTGTCCCCCTAAATGATTCATCTGTAAATGTTTATTTCAGTGTAGCATAGTAACCATTATTATTTCTTCAGATCGCGCCATGCTAGTCACCTAGGAAGGAAAATTACAGCCTTCGGGAGTATGATTTGATTTCAAAAAGGCGTTACTGATGTCCTGGTATTGACTGGAAAGGATACTCTCAGCTGTTTCATATGGAAGTTACAGATACTTCTAATTGATTGTGATGTTACTTTTTTTAGGGAGGCTGTCTCTGCTTTAAAGAAATGTAAACAGGCTGCCTTCTCCTAGCTATGTCATGAACTTGATACTAACTGTCAAGTCAAGTTTACCAAGTCCCAGATCTTTTATTTATCCCTGGATTCAGATCAACAAGTGAAAACTGCATTTCTTTGAGAAATTCTGAAACTACTAATAACAAAAACCCCGACCTCGCTGCTGTTAATAAGATATATTTTTGGTTTTGTTTAGAATTTGCCTATGAGGGATTTTTTTCCTTGAATGTGTTGAATATTCTGTTTAGACTGTAACTAATAGTACCGTTCTTCAGTGTCATATTTTCTAGCAATGTTAATAGTTTGCGTAAAGTTACAATATTAATGAGTTATATATTAATAAATTGCTAATGCATATTTACTCACAGAAATATGTGATTTACAGATCACTGAAGTATCTTGTATTTATCACAGATTCCTGGATTTTGTGATGGAGGGATGGGAACAACTATTCCTGGTGTGCACGGCCATGTGAATTGCGATGTACTAGTTGGTTACAAAGCTGTGTACCGTGTGTGCTTTGGTATGGCCATGTTCTTCCTTCTCTTCTCCTTATTGATGATCAAAGTGAAAAGCAGCAACGACCCAAGAGCAGCAGTGCACAATGGGTAAGATACAGAAATGAGAACTGTGTGGATATGAGATACAGCTACTGTGAAAATAAAGCCTGTGGCTGAGCACACTGGTCAAATTTACTGTTCCACATACAGAGAATTTGATAGTGGCTAGAGGAGTGTTGTTGCAGTAGAGGGTATTCAAAGACATTAGAGTTTTAGACATGGCAGATTAATTTTTGTAAGAGGAAAAGATACACATGGCTGTCATTTTTCAGAGCCTGAATTATGTCAGTGGATAATCTGTTCAGAGGTTTCCCAAGATTAGAGGTTCTGCTTTTGTCCAAAGATGACAAAATTCAGACATAAATGATGGTGCTAAGTTTCATTCCACTGAGATGTTTTCATCAAATAGAAAGATTAAAAAGCCAGATCTGTCCTCTAGGAATTACATTCCTCCTGACTTTGATGTTTTTAAGCGCATGCTCTTTGCTGAACAGTTTTATTTTAAAGATGGTAACAGTGATATATAGGTGTCTATACACACACACACAGATATCTAACATATCTCCTCCCCTCTGCTGGCTCTTCTTCACTCTTCTGTTCTGCATAAAGGAGAGTGAGTTACGTATTTATTTCCTGAGCTTCACAATACATTTCTTTTGTATTTTATTATAGTTAGCATTATCAGATGGAAGATAATAGTGGAATTTCAGCTTGCAGGTTGACACAAGTGGTAGTTTTCATACAGGCTCAGCCTACATGTAATGTAGCTTCTTGAACGAGGGAGATGGAAATTTTTATACTAAGGCATGGCACTAGAAAGCATAAACCCATTTGTGCTGTCTGCTAGTGTTGGTGGTCACAGTGATTGCTTAGGCTACTACTTCTTCAAGGTGATTATATTTAATGGAAGCTATTAACAGCTAAGCCATAAAAATTAAGAAGGCATTTTTATTTTACGTTCAGTATAATAAGATTAAACATTTCTAGCATAAAATGAGGAAAAATTTCAAATTATTTCTGTAGGGGAAAAGAAGATAATTAAGACTGAGCAGAATATTGCTTTGTTTACTCTTTTGTTTATTTCTGTCTAAAGACTATGAGGCTGGGTACAGTATGAAGATGCGTTAGCAGCAGTAACTCAGTTCGGCCTTTCCCCCTGCCCTGCTTTGCTGAGGAGAGCATACTTCTTACAAGCAGGAGGAAAATGGTTCGGGTACATTCTATGTCAACACTTCATGTTTTTTTACAATAAAAGGCCCCTTTTACATGACGTGGTATCTCTACCTAAAACCGCATCTTAAGTGTTTGGGATCTTCTTGATACCCTTACCTGGAGTTGTGCTCTACAGATTTGGGTGCTATTTATGAAACCCATAGCAGTTCTCTCTTCTCAGACAATCTAGCATCAGCGCTAGGATAAAAGGAAAAATGACACTTGTTAATTGTTACTGGTGGAATATTTAATAAAGTTACTTCCAACACTTCTGTAATAACTAGTTGCTTCAATAGTAGTATTCATTACAGGTAGCTTTATGAAAACCATGGTTTTATGATTTTTGAAATCGTGATCTTCAGTAGTACTTTGCAATGTAGTCTTTCTGTCACTAGCTTGAAATACTCAGAATATTAGGTTTTCCTTTTTCATACTTGCATACAAGTTAAGCCCAATAATGTGGTCCAGTGCCAATGTTCACCTTCTTTTCTTCTGTAACAGCAGTCAGAATGGTTTCTTGCCTCAGGTTAAGGGTAATAGAAAAAAATCAGTTACAGTGTATTCATGGGATTGTTGCTGGCTTGCACAGAATGCAAGGTTCTGGAATTAGAGGTCAAATTTATACAAACTTGAATCTGTTCTTATTTCTGCAATGGAGAATGACATTGACGTAAAAAAAAAATAATTCCACACGTGGATTCCAAAACTAATTTTAGTGGGATATGTATTACACCGTAACTGTTGTAAGTTAGTTCAGCTTTGTCGTGGTTTTGACCGGATTGGCCAATCAGAACGACACATGGCCTTCCCCCCCTCTCTCCTCAGATAGGAGAGGAAGAGATAAGGAGATTTATGAGTTTAGAAGAAGAACTAAACTACTTTAATGAAAATAATAATAAATAAGAAAATAGTAAATAATAATAGAATAATAAAAATTAAAGAGAAAAAAGTATACAATATATACAAAACCGTATCATAGAATCATAGGGTTGGAAGGGACCTCTGGAGATCATCCAGTCCAACCCCCCTGCCAGAACAGGTTGCACAGGAACACTTCTGGGTGGGTTTTGAATGTCTCCAGAGACGGAGACTCCACCACCTCTCTGGGCAGCCTGTGCCAGTGCTCTGCCACCCTCAAAGCCAAGAAGTTCCTCCTCATGTTTAGGCGGAACTTCCTATGCTCAAGTTTGTGCCCGTTACCTCTTGTCCTGTTGCTGGGCACCACTGAAAAGAACCTGGCCCCATCCTCCTGACACCCACCCTTTAAGTATTTATAAGTGTTGATAAGATGCCCCCTCAGCCGTCTTTTTTCCAGACTGAAGAGACCCAAATCCCTCAGCCTTTCTTCATAAGAGAGGTGTTCCAGTCCCCTAATGATCTTGGTAGCCCTTTGCTGCACCCTCTCCAGCAGTTCCCTGTCCTTCTTGAGCTGGGGAGCCCAGAACTGGACACAGTACTCCAGGTGTGGCCTCACCAAGGCAGAGTAGAGGGGGAGGATGACCTCCCTTGACCTGCTGGCCACACTCTTCTTGATGCACCCCAGGATGCCATTGGCCTTCTTGGCCACAAGGGCACATTGCTGGCTCATGGTCATCCTGTTGTCCACCAGCACTCCCAGGTCTCTTTCCACCGAGCTGCTCTCCAGCAGGTCAGCCCCCAACCTGTACTGGTGCATGGGGTTATTCCTCCCCAGGTGCAGCACCCTACACTTGCCCTTACTGAATTTCATAAGGTTTCTCTTTGTCCAGCTCTGCAGCCTGTCCAGGTCTCTCTGTATGGTGGCACAACCACCTGCTGTGTCAGCCACCCCCCCAGCTTGGTGTCATCAGTGAACTTGCTGAGGGTGCACTCTATCCCTTCATCCAGGTCATTGATGAATATATTGGACAGGACTGGACCCAGTACTGGCCTGTGGGGAACACCACTCGTCACTGACCTCCAACTAGACTCTGTGCCCCTAATCACTACCCTCTGAGCTCTGTCTTTCAACCAGTTATCTATCCACCTTACTGTCCATTCATCAAGCCCACTCTTCCTAATCTTCCCTATGAGGATGCTGTGGGAGACCATGTCGAATGCCTTGCTTAAGTCAAGGTAGACCACATCTACCGCCCTCCCTTCATCTATCCATCCAGTCATGCCGTCATAGAAGGCTATCAGATTAGTCAGACATGATTTCCCCTTGGTGAATCCATGTTGAGTACTTCTGATAGCTTTCTTTTCCTCCACATGCCTTGAGATGACGCCCAGAACGAAGTGTTCCATCATCTTTCCAGGGATGGAGGTGAGGCTGACGGGCCTGTAGTTCCCCGGCTCCTCCTTCTTGCCCTTTTTGAAGACTGGAGTGACGTTGGCTTTCCTCCAGTCCTCAGGCACCTCGCCTGTTCTCCAGGACCTTTCAAAGATGATGGAGAACGGCCCAGCAATGACTTCCACCAGCTCCCTCAGCACTCTTGGGTGCATCCCATCAGGGCCCATGGACTTGTGAATATCTAGTTGATCACTCACTTGATCCTCCTCAACCCAAGGGAAGTCGTCTTCTTTCCCTGTTACTTCCCTCAATGCCTGGGACTCCTGAGGGCTGGGCTGAGCAGTAAAGACCAAAGCAAAGAAGGCATTCAGTAACTCTGCCTTCTCCGCATCCTCCGTCACCATGGCTCCTGTTTCATTCAACAGTGGGCCCACAACTTCTCTGGTCTTCCTTTTGCTTCCAGTATACTTGTAGAAGCCGTTCCTGTTGAGCTTGACATCCCTGGCCAGGTTTAATTCCAGGGTGGCCTTGGCTTTCCTTGTTTCATCCCTGCACGCTCTGGCAGCATTCTCGTAATCCTCCCAAGGGGTCAGTCCCTTCTCCCACTTATTGTAGACTTCCTTCTTCCGCTTGAGCTTTTTCGGAAGCTCCCTGCTCAACCATGCAGGTCTCCTGCGTCCCTTGGCCGATTTCTTTCTCTTAGGGATGCACCGATCCTGAGCTTGGAGGAAGTGGTCTTTGAATATCAACCAGCTTTCTTGAGCCCCTTTGCTTTCCAGAGCCCTAGCCCATGGGATCTCTCCAAGCAGTCTCTTGAAGAGGTCGAAGTTAGCCCTCCTGAAATCCAAGGTTGTAATTTTACTTCTTGATATTTTCTGCGTGGTACCTGTGATCCTGAACTCTATCATTTCATGATCACTACAACCTAGGGTGCCCCCAACCTTAATGTCCTCCACCAGTCCCTCTGTGTTTGTCAGTACCAGGTCCAGGAGTGCTCCTCTCCTTGTTGGCTCCTGCATCACCTGTGTCAAGAAGTTATCATCAATGCACTGGAGGAGCCTCCTGGACTGTGCATGCCTGGCTATGTGGTCTTCCCAGCAGATATTGGGGTGGTTGAAGTCCCCCATGAGAACCAAGGTCTGCGATTGCGAGGCTACCTTCAGCTGTCTGTAGAAAGCCTCATCAGCTTCCCCATCCTGATCAGGTGGCCTGTAATAAACACCCACAACAGTGTCCCTTATATTTGCCTGTCCCTTAATCCTCACCCGTAAGGTCTTGACCCTCTCTTCATCTGCCCCTAGTGAGGGCTCGATGCATTCCAAATGCTCTCTCACATAGAGTGCAATTGCACCACCATGCCTCGCTGGTCTGTCTTTCCTGAAAAGGACATAGCCATCCATGACAGCATTCCCGTCATGTGAGCTGTCCCACCATGTCTCAGTAATTGCAATGAGATCGTGGCCCTGCAACCGCACACAGATCTCCAGCTCTTCCTGCTTATTCCCCATGCTGTGTGCATCGGTGTATAAGCATTTCAGAGAGGGAGTCGTGTAGTTTTGACCCTTGAGATGCGGTGTGCCTTCTGGCTTTCAGAAATACTGGCACACTGGCCCACGAGAGCTGAGCAGCTATGCCCTGGCACCTCACCAGCAAGCCCAGTACTGTCCCCACCCCCCTTCAAATCTAGTTTAAAGCCCTCTCAATGAGCCCCTGTTAGCTCTTGTCCTAGAACCCTTTTTCCCCTGGAAGGCAAGGTGTTCCCACCGGTTACCAGCAGGCCAGGTGTTTTGTAGATCAGGCCATGATCAAAGAACCCAAAGCCCTGCTGATAGCACCAGGCTTGAAGCCAGGGGTTGATCTGCTGGCTCCTCCTGTTTACCCCCTCGTCATTCCCTGCAGCTGGGGGGATGGATGAGAACACAACTTGTGCTCCTGATCCCTTGACCAGGTGTCCCAGGGTCTTGAAATCATTCTTCATTGCCCTTGGACTTTTTCTTTTTACCTCATTGCTGCCTACCTGAAAGAGCAAAAGTGGGTAGTAGTCTGAGGGCCGTACCAGGGAAGGAAGCATCCTTTTCATGTCCTTGACCCAGGCCCTAGGGAGGCAGCAGACCTCCCTATGTACCGGGTCCGGTCTGCATATTGGGCCTTCCACTCCCTTCAGTAGGGAGTCACCTGTGACAAGGGCCTGTCTTTTCTTCTTTACCATAGAGGTTTTAATGTGGGGGGAGGTCTGACTAGACCTCGCTGATGCCTCCAAGGTAGAACTATCGTGTTCGTCATCATCCAGGTTCCTCTGCAGAGCACTGTACCTGTTAAATAATAGCACCTGGGAAGATGAGGTAGTCACAGAATCACAGAAACTTCAGAGTTGGAAGGGACCTCTAGAGATCATCTAGTCCAACTCCCCTGCTAAAGCAGGATTGCCTAGAGCACATTACTCAGGACTGCATCCAGGCGAGTCTTGAAAATCTCCGGAGAAGGGGACTCCACAACCTCCCTGGGCAGCCTGTTCCAGTGCTCTGTCACCCTCACTGTGAAGAAGTTTTTCCGTGTATTTGAACGGAACTTCCTATGTTCTAACTTGTGCCTGTTGCCCCTCGTCCTGTCACTGGGAACCAATGAAAAGAGTCTGGCTCCATCCTCCTTCGACCCTCCCTTTAGATACTTGTATGCCATAATAAGGTCTCCCCACAGCCTTCTCTTCTCCAGGCTAAAGAGTGCCAGCTCTCTCAGCCTTTCCTCATAAGGGAGATGCTTCAGTCCCTCAATCATCTTTGTTGCCCTACGCTGGACCTGCTCCAGTAGTTCCCTGTCCCTCTTGAACTGGGGAGCCCAAAACTGGACGCAGTATTCCAGTTGCGGCCTCACCAGTGCAGAGTAGAGGGGGAGAATTACCTCCTTCGACCTACTGGCCACACTCTTCCCTGTGCAGCCCAGGATTCCATTGGCCTTTTTGGCAACAAGGGCACATTGTTGGCTCTTGGATAATTTACTGTCTAGTCGCCGGGCTGTCTGGAGTGCGGCGCCTGTTGCGCCGTGCAGGAACTTCCTGCCATTGTCCCCTGTCCTCCAGGTTACCACCTTCAGTTGAGGTGCCAGCGGATAGGGAGTTCTCTGTTGCAGGGGTTCTGTCTGCCTGCTGGGTTTCTGTTGTGGGATGCAGGATTTTACTCCAAGAGTCTATCTCCCTCTTGCATTCCCTGATGCTTCTCAACCTACTTACCTCCTCCCTGAGCTCCATGACTAATTGGAGGAGATCCTCTACCTGGGCACATCTCCCGCAGGTGTGCCCATCGCTGCCATCCGAAACCTGCGTGAGAGCAGGGCACACCCTACAGCCTGATGTCTGTGTTCCCACAAGAGTTCTGTCTGAGAGGCTGCATCATACCTGGTGGTTGTGGATCTCATGGATGCCACAGTCTTCTTGCGAGTAGTTACTATTGCTACCTGGCTGGGTTGGCAGTCTTTCAACTCTATCCTGTGCGAACTGCTGTGCAGACTGCTGCGATTGGACTGGTGTGTCACTCCCTGTTTGGCTGCCCTTTTCTCCAGCCCAGGAAGTACACCCTTGTCGTGGTGCTCCCGGGTGGTTCCGCAGGTGACACCCAGGGAACGCCCACTCGCTGCTCGTTTGCCCAGTGTGTAGTGACCTGGCCCCAGGATGATGGGATCCAGCTCCCAGGATGATGATCACATCACCAGCAGACACAGGGAAAGTCCCAGACTGGAGTCAGTGACGGACAGGAGCTGAATTCTGGACCTAGAGTCAGGAATGCTTGGTTCAGGATCAAAGGCAGACGAACAGACAGGGTCCTCCTCAGACGTCGGCCATTGAAGAAAGAGCGAGCCAGAGCAGCCTTGCCCCTTTGGTCCCTCAGCTTTTATACTGAGCGTGATGCATATGGGATGGAATACCCTGTTGGTCAGTTTTGGGTCACCTGTCCCATCTGCTCCTCCCTGCAGGTGGGACCCCTCTACGCTTCTCTGCTTCCGACCCTCGAACGGGGCAAACAGCGAAGCGAGCTGACCTTGGTTGTTATAGCAATAAGTCTAAGCAAGAGCCTCTGTGCATACCGTTCCTTGGTATAATCAGGTCTTATCACTCTGAGAGTGAACAGTTTCTGAACAATATGCTGTTAATTTCAGACTTTAGTCAGTTAGAAGAGGCCCAGCTAAAAAGTGAAATTACAAATCAGAAAATTGGTTCTGTTTTACCTCAAACCAGGACAAGCTTTCAAACTGAGTTTAGTCACTTCGCTGTATCCCAGTGAATTCTGCCCTTCTGTAATCTCACATAGTTCCTCTCCACGCCATTAGAATTTATTCCTCTGGTCACCACCACGCAATTCTAACAGCCAGAAGGTGAGATTAAACTTGCTCGAAGTATAGGGGAAAGAAAGGGAAGGGACAGAAAACTTGAAAACTGTGCAAGTGTTTGACATTGCAGGGGTGTGGTACATGTCTTGGTGCTATATTCAGTTTTGAAGTACATGTAGATGGTACTGTGTCTATATTTGGAGCTGGCTGGCTGTCTGATCAGAAAAAACAATCTTCACTTTCTTGTAGTTTTGGCATAACTCTTTATTTAAAGTTCCGTATGCAGGGTATATTTGTACATAGTCTGTATTTGGGTGAGTTTGGAGAATCTTTGATGGAAGATATTTCCTTATCTGCTTTCTAGGAAACATCTGATCTGTTTTGTTTGGCCATGAGTGTGTATTTTTTACTGGGGAAAAGAATCCAATTCTACTGCACTGGAACAGGGACTTAGAATTTGATTGTGTCTTTTCTGTGAAGGATAAATCCTTTGCTTTTGTTGTTGTGATAAAACCTTATGAGATGTAGGCCTAAAGAGTGTGAAGTTAGGTGGGAAGAACCCAGGCTTTGGTACATCTCTCTCTTTTGTAGGAAATTAATCGAGACTAGTAGTGAACTCCAGCATTACGTTTTCTGTCATTGTAGGCACCAGTCAGATCTTCTACCTTTTTTTGGTTTTGATATGAAGAACAGTTAGGTATTTTTTTAACCCCTTTTTTCTGATACGCAGGCAGTTTAGTAATCTCACTGCTCTAGTTAAAAACCTTTTAAAAAAAACCCCAAACCCCTCACAATTATATTCCACCATAGCTTCAGATGTAATACGTCAATGAGATATCTCTGGGAAATGCATCAAACTCTGTGCCAGTCTAGCACAGTTTAAGCGTAGCTTTCTGGAGAATAAAAATCTTGGGCAGATAAAATAAGATTTTTATCCTACTTCAAAAGAAGCAAGTTAAGAATGAGTGATTTACCAAAGAACTCTTAAGGATGTGCGTTTTATGTACTTTTGAGTTTTTGTGAACTAGATCAGACTTCAGCAGTTGCCTGACTTTTTTTTTTTTTTTTTAAATTTCTCTTTAGATTCTGGTTCTTTAAATTTGCGACAGCACTTGCAATTAGTGTTGGAGCTTTCTTCATACCAGAGGGACCATTTACAACTGGTAAGGGAATCTTCCACTGTATCGTGGTGCAATCATAACTGGTTTTAAAACAAAACTAAATGCATGCTGATGTTTTACATTTTTATTGTAGCTGTGTAACTCTTCAGTGTTTAGGAACATTAAGACACGGCTGTAAATTATCTGTGGTTCTGAACTGGGTTTGTTTTATTTCTTTTCTAGTGTGGTTTTACGTAGGTATGGCTGGAGCATTCTGCTTTATTCTTATTCAGCTGGTCTTGCTTATTGACTTTGCCCACTCTTGGAATGAATCTTGGGTTGAGAAAATGGAGGAAGGAAACTCAAGATGCTGGTATGCAGGTAAAGGACTGTACTACAAACAAGCTCTAAATTTCATTGTGCATTATGTTAAATATGTTATTCAGTGAGTAATACGTTTTACCAGAGTGCAGAAGGGCTGCTTTGTGCATAAGTATCGTATTCTCAGATGGTGTAGTTCAGCTCCATTGTGTTGCTGTCCTTTTGATGTCAAGTTAAATAAGGGAGGGGGGCAGCAGCCTCTGAGTAGTAAGATCTAATGCCTGGGAGCAGGGCATCAGTTTATGGTAGCACAGCAGTGGCAGTTGTAGGTTTTGGGGTTTTTTCTTTTTTTTTTTTTTTTTTTTTTTCAGCCACAGGCTTTGTTACACCTCAACGCTGATTAAAAATGAAGTAGCCTGCTTCTGCTTCATGTTGAGCATAGGCATCTCAAATAATTGTTTTTTCTTCCTGTCTGCCAGTTGATCATTCTTTGAAGGTATATGCTGAGTCAAAGGCTGAGATGGTGAAGGAGAGTACAAGTGATCTCACAGGAGAAACGATACGTTAATTTTAATAAAGTGTTTCAGATGTGATAATTTAGGTGTTTCAAAAGACAGCACAGCCTGTCCTCATGCAATGGCCACTTCACTCTTTAGTGTTTTTAATAAGATGGAATTTGGACATAAGATTTTGTTTTTCTTTCTACTGGAGAAGTAATCCCTTAGTTTCTTTTTTTAAGGTTTTAACCAAAGTGTATGTAGTATAATTGTATTCCCTCATGCTTGCTCCTCTTGGTTGCTGTTACAGAACTGGAGAATCAAGTATGGCTTCAGGCTTCCCATTTATTGTGTTCTTTTTTTTTAACAGGGTATTTATTGAGAGGAACTGATTTCCTTTATGTTTCAGCGCTCAGAGCTGCTCTCTAATTCTGTCATTGTATACCATATCCAAAACGTGATAATCATGCAATATTATTTCAATTTTAATACTCTCCCTTGTTAACAAGTTTAACTCTGTTTTTGTCTCTTTTCACAGCTCTGCTGTCAGCTACAGCTATCAATTATCTGCTGTCTCTAGTGGCTATCGTCTTGTTTTATGTTTATTACACTCATCCAGAAGGTTGTTCTGAAAACAAGACGTTCATCAGTATTAATATGCTGCTGTGTATCGGTGCTTCTGTAATGTCAATTCTGCCAAGGATTCAGGTATAGTTTTAATTCCATTATCTTTTGTTTTTTCTGTATTATCAGTCCCAGAAACCTGTAATATGATCATGCCTGAGATCGTTTAATTTCCTAACTTTGCTATTTCATGACTTCTTCTATAGGAATCTCAGCCAAGATCTGGTTTGCTGCAGTCTTCTGTGATCACAGTTTACACAATGTATTTGACTTGGTCAGCTATGACCAATGAACCAGGTAAGTGTAGTAGCGATACGTGGCTTTTTGGGTAACCAGTTCAGCAGTAAATACGTAGAATACCAAGTTGGAAGGGACCTCAAGGATCAGTCGGACCAACCTTTCCTGGCAAAAGCACAGTCTAGACAAGATGGCCCAGGACCTTCTCCAGCTGAATCTTAAAAGTGTCCAATGATGGGGAATCCACTACTTCCCTGGGGAGATTGTTCTCGTGAAAAATTTTCCTCTTGCGTCATCAGAATGTCTCTAGGAGTAACTTGTACCCATTACCCTTTGTCTTTTTCATGTGACTTCTTGTAAAAAGGGAGTCTGTCTTCTTTGTAGTCACCCTTTAAATACTGGAACCTGGTGATAAGGTCTCTCTTAAGCCTTCTTTTCTCAAGGCTGAACAAACCCAGTTCTCTCAGCCTTTCCTCATCTGGCTGGCTTCCCAGTCATTCGATCATCTTTGTCGCCCTTCTCTGGACCCTCTCCCACCTGTCCACATGTTTTTTGTCTAGCGGGGACCAAAACTGAACACAGCATTCCAGATGTGGCCTGACAAGTGCTGAGTAGAGTGGGATAATGACTTCTTTATCTGTGCTGGTGATGCCCTTGTTGATGCAACCCAGCATGCTGTTGGCTTTCATTGCTGCAGCAGCACACTGTTCATTCATGTTGAGCTGCTTGTCCGCTAGGACCCCCAGGTCCCTTTCCACAGAGCTGCTCCCCAGCCAGGTAGATCCCAGCCTGTGCTGCACTTCTGGATTATGTTTTCCCAGGTGCAAGACCTTACACTTGTCCTTGTTGAACTTCCTAAGTTAGCCCACTCTTCCAGACTGTCTAGCTCTTCCTGCAGGGCAGCTCTCTCTTCCAAAGTGTCCACTTCTCAGTTTGGTGTCATTATCAACCTTCATCACTTGATCCCATTTTCCAGGTCAGTTATGAAGACGTTAAACAGCATTGGGCTCAATATTGATCACTGGGGACCCCACCTGTGACAGGTTGCCAGTTTGAAAAGGAGCTATTTACCACCACCCTCTAGATGTGGCCTGTCAGCCAGTTCCCCACCCGCCACACAGACCACTTGTCTGGACCGTAACACATCAGTTTCTGCAGCAGGAGGCTGTGGGGAACTGTGTCGAAAGCCTTGGAGAAATCCAGGTAGACAATGTCCACTGGTCGCCCCACATAAACTGAGCAGGTTACTTTGTCATAGAAGGCGATCAGGTTTGTCAAGCATGGTTTTCCCTTGGTGAATCCATGCTGCCTTGTCCTAGTCACGTGCTTCCTTTGACTTGTGAATGGTCCCCAGGAGGATTCGTTCCATAACTTTTCCACGGACTGAAGTGAGACTGATGGGCCTGTAATTTCCTGGATCCTCCTTTAAGCCCTTCTTGTAGATGGGGGTGACATTAGCCTTCTTCCAGTCTTCTGGCATGTCCCCTGATCTCCCTGACTTCTGAAAGATTATGGAGAGCGGCCTCGCAACATCAGACAGTGCTCTTAACGCTCTCGGGTGGGTATTGTCAGGGCCCATCGATTTGTAGGGGTCAAGCTTCACATAGTTCACATACCAACTCTTCCGTCACTGACGGTGGGTCTGTGTTTGCATCAACCTGGATTGCTGTTCCCAAGGCCTGGGCCCCAGCAGGGCTGGTAAAGACAGAGGTGAAGAAAGTGTTGAGAACCTCTGCCCTTCCAGTGTTGTTGGTGACTAATTCACTCTCCTGTTTAACAGTGGGCCACTGTTTTCTTTCTGCTTGTTGCTTATGTACCTGAAGAACCCTTTCTTGTAGTTTTTTGACCAATTAGCCAATTTCAGTTCAAGCTGAGCTTTTGATTTTCTAGATGTATCTCTGCGTGCCCTGGCAATGCCCTTGTAGTTCTTAATGGGTATTCAGCCACTTTTCCACCTCTGGTATGCTTCTCTTTTGGTTTTGAGCAGACTTAGAAGCTCACAGTTAAGCCAAGGGGGGGTCTCTTGCTCCACCTACTTCCCTTACCTTTAAAGGGGATTAACTGTTTTTCTGCTTCCAGGAGAGCATTCTTTAAAAACTCCCAGCAATCCTGTATTCTCCATTGAGGCTTCCCATGGAATCCCTCCCAGCTGAGCTCTGAGTGAGCTGAAGTTTGCTCTTCTAAAATCTAAAACCTTTGTCTTAGTACTAACTCCACAATATTGTGATCACTGCAGCCAAGGCTATCACTAACCGAGATGTTACGGAGCAGGTTTTCTTGGTTTGTGAGTAGCAAGTCCAGCAGTGCCTCGTACCTGGTTGGCACATCCAACATTTGTATGAGGAAACAGTCCTCTGCTCATTCCTTAGCTCCTGGAAGGCAGCACACCTCTTGTGATCCCTGTCAGGACAGCAGATGGGCGCCTTGGTGCCCTTTAACAGTCACCCACTACAAACACTTGGTTCTTTTTGTGGTATCCACCTGTGTGCTTCTTGCAGACCTTGCTCGTGGGTGTCAAAAGCTGTTAAAGCTTCACGTTTGGTTTTGGTTTTAACGCTGGAGGGTGGGGACTGAAGCAGACTCCTGGTTCTGTGGGTCATCAGGGTCCAAGGTGCCTCATTCTCTGTGCTGTCCGCCCCAGGAGCATGGTTCCCAAACCACTTATCTATCTCCATCTCAGCCCCAATGATAACTGTGCAGCCTTTTAACTCTTGCCTGTTCTCCAGGAGAAGGGTCTGGGCCCTCGTTGCAATCTGTCTGTACTGAAGTCTCCTTCCTTACCAGTTCCGTCTGGGTGGTAGTGTCAGACATCTCAGGGGCTTTCTCTCCAAAAGCACAGGTTTAACTCTGAGGCGTGAGTTGATTTCCATTATCTTCACCTTTTTGCGAGGCAGTGTTAGAATGGGATACTATAATGCAGGCAAGTTATAGGTAGGACTCATTAGTTTATGTTCTCTCCCCCCACCCCAGCTTTCTGTAATAATACTGAAGAAATAGTTCTTCTGAAGATAACATGTTTTTCACTTGCTCCTGTGCTTATCATATGGAAAACTTTCTACCAATTATCTGTAGGATTGCACTATTCGAAAGATGAGATTTTGCAGATGACTACAATTCTTCTAAGGTGTCTGGAAGGTTCATCTCCTACCAAGTGTCAAGTTCTTACCTGGTTACTGAGATGCTAATGATTGCATTTTTCGGAATTGAGGATTTTTAAAAATCATTAATGTTTTCAGTGTGTCTTGTGTCTGAAAACAGCCGAGCATCTCTAAATAAATAAATCAATAAATCCATAAATTCTGGTGATTAAAATAAACTGCTAAATATTGATTTTTGGTGTTTTTAATTTGGTCTCTGATGCTTTTATCTTAATTATGGATAATCATCTGTGCTTCTGTATAACAGCATAGATGAGAATGGTATCTAATTCCTGCACTAATTATGGGGAAATAAGCTTGTCCGCTACTTTCGGCTGTTTCATCTGTGTTACCTGTGGATGCTGTGGGTTGGGAGCTGTTGATAATATGACGCTGACTTTGTAGCATTCTTTTCCAACTCTGAGAGAACTCTGGTACCCCATCTCTACAGAGTATTATGTTTGTCAAACTTACTTTCTGGCGGTAGAATTTCTAAAGCTTAATATGCAGAGCACTTTTATTTTGTTGCATCTAATTATATGAGATGGAACAGTGAAGCAGTTGATGCAGATCTTATATAAGTTTAAAATCCTTTTATCTCTGCAAAGAGACAGATTTTTATGCCACACTGTCATTTGCCTGCTTTAGAGAGACTGTAGGCTAAAATTAGATTCAAAGCTTTTTTACTTTAAGACTGTCACGGTCACAAAGTTCCTTTCTATTCCTGTGCATTCAGTGTGGAAGTGTACTATTAAATATTTGTTCTGTTCTTGTTTTATGTGAGTTCCAATGTAATTTCCCCCCATAGACAGGCGCTGTAACCCGAGTTTGCTGAGCATCATTGGTTACAACAGCACCACCATTCCAACCCAAGGCCAGGTAGTTCAGTGGTGGGATGCCCAAGGAATTGTAGGACTGGTTTTGTTTTTGCTGTGTGTTCTCTATTCAAGGTAAGATTCCTTTAAAAATACCTATTAACTTGTATTACTTCTCATTTTCAGATACTAAGTTGCATTTATTTGGGTAACTGTACTGTGTCCTTTCCTGTCCAATGCAGCATCCGCACATCCAACAACAGCCAAGTTAACAAGCTGATGCTGACCAGTGATGAATCAACACTGATAGAGGACGGAATGCCCAGGAGTGACGGCTCCCTTGACGATGGAGATGATGTTCACCGCGCCATAGATAACGAGAGGGATGGAGTTACTTACAGCTACTCCTTCTTTCATTTCATGCTTTTCCTGGCTTCACTGTATATCATGATGACACTTACCAACTGGTACAGGTATTTATGTTTGATAATATATTGTATTAATAAGGAGCATACAAGACGCTATCTTTTGCTGGACAGGGAGGCGTAAGTTGTGTGCCGTGAGGAATGTAGGTCTGACAGAACTTCTCAAGGGTAGTATACTGTTTGATCTATATTAAATGAATTGAAAATTGGCATAGCCAGCCTTGTTCACAAGTGCCTATCATAATTTCTGGGATAATTCTCATGATTCACTAGACTGCTGAAATACGTCCTGCTGAAGTGAACAGGATAGAGTCTAAAATTCCATAACAGATAAAAATAAGTAAATACCAGGCCCATGTCTGGTACAGAGAGCTGCAAAAAGGAGAGATAGGAAGTGTTACATTGGCAGGTTCAGGGAGAGGTGATCCATCCCATCTACTCAGCACTGGTGACACCACATCTGGAGTGTTGGGTCCAGTCCTGGGCTCCCCAGTGCAAGAGAGACTTGGACATAACTGGAGAGAGTCCAGCAAAGGGACTGGAGCATCTGTTATACCAGGAAAGGCTGAGGGAGTTGGGGCTGGTCAGCCTCAGGGAGATCATATCAATGTATATAAATACCTGAAGGGAGGGCGCAGAGAGGATGGAGCTAGGGTCTTTTCAGTGGTGCCCAGTGACAGGACCAGAGGCAGTGGGCACAAACCGAAACATGGGGGGTTCCCTCAGAACATCAGGAAATAGCTTTTCATTGGAAGGGTGACTGAGCACTGGCACAGGTTGCCCAGGGAGGTTGTGGAGTCTCCATCCTTGGAGGTATTCAAAAACCATCTCAGCGTAGTCCTGGTTAAGTTGGCTTTAGGTGTCACTGCTTGAGCAGGAGCGTTGGACCAGATGACCTTCACCAGGTCCCTTCCAACCTCACTCATTCTGTGACAGCCAGGGTCTGGTGGAAGGAAATTGGGCTGTCTGCTCCTGGAAAGAAATCCTCACAATAGAATAGTCCTCCTGTGTGTGAATTGTTACTATGTTAACAGCCTGAGCAGATGTTCTTCAGAATTTAAAAAAAAAATAAAAATTATGGTCTGTAATAATTTGTTAAAGGATATTTTGTATCAAAACAGCAACACCAGAGAAGTGTTCCCTTCAAAAGTAACTCTTAATAGATAATCCTGCTGTGGATTTGATTTGTGGCCCCGCTAAGCTCAGTATGACATCAAGATTATTAATTCTAGGTGGTGTCTTTTGGCAAGGTGAAATGCATTATTTGTGTAAGTGCTGTCCAGTTCCTGCATTTCCACAGATTTGCTTAGAGATTCCTTGTAATTTTTTCTGCTTCTTGACAGCTTCTCTTACTAAATATTTTTTGGGGCTGCTGTTGCTTTCCACCTTGCTGTGACACCAACTTTCGGATGGTGTTCTTGTACAGATTGTTGTGAACTGATGGGAAGAAGGAGGGTAGAGATGTCCTTTGAGGTGTGGAGCTGAAGTGAAAGTGATCTACTGTGAAAACAGTGTTGAAGAGTGGCTTACTACACAAAATATGTCATACCGAAGCAAAAATTGCAACTTATCTCTTTTTCCCCCTCCCCCCCTTCTTTCACAGTCCGGATTCTTCTTATGAGACAATGACCAGCAAATGGCCGTCTGTTTGGGTGAAGATATCTTCCAGCTGGATTGGCATCGTGCTGTACGTGTGGACTCTGGTTGCTCCGCTGGTTCTTACAAACCGTGACTTTGACTAAGCTGTGCTGCTCTCTAGGGATATTGTGCTTGCTTCACCCTGTCTTTGAAACAAACAGTATTCCAGAGAGTAGTGCAGTTGTAAATACGTGTGTGTGTGCGCGCGTGTGTGCGTGTGCTCTCCATGTAGTATGCCCTGCTTTATTCTGCATGATTACCGTGAATCCTGTCTTTTGGCAATTCACTAAATGACTTTTTCTAGCTGAGCTCAGTGACAATTGCTATAACGATGGTTTTCATAGGATTACTCCTAGATTGAGTGCTTCAGGAGCATTAATGTAAGATCAAGACCTTTTGGAAGTAGGGTTTTTTTCCCCTCAATTGCATTAAATAGTTGTAGGAAAAAAAAGTGCAAGTGTTAATTAGGGTGACAAACCAGTATTAGATCAGGCTTTGCAAGCAAAGGAAGGGGCTGCCTTTGATCCTTGTTGCCTTGATTCCAAAGTAAGTCTTGAAGTAAGCATTCTTAGACTCAAAATTGTGTATGTTGGAGTTCATTGGACGTCTTGCAGCATTTTGGCACTAAAGCCTGACCTGTTCCTGTTTGGAGGGCAGTGCTACCTGTAGGGCCTGTGTTCAGTGGGCAAACCTGCACCTGAAGCTGGAGGAGCAGATGTCCTCCTCGGTGCTGCTGGGTCCGATGTGTCCCATTGCAGGCAGGAGGACAGACACCCTGGGGGGAAAAACATCCTGGTATCAGATGCTCAGAAGCATGTTTTTAAGGCACCTGTTTACAATGTGCATCTATGTATTATTATTTTTTTTTAAAAAAGTAGTTTAAATGGGATAGCTGTGCTGTAATTTATTGCTGTTTTGTGTGCCACTTATTTTCTTGGCTAAGCTACAATCATGGAGTTGCAAAGAGCCAAGTGGTGGAAACTGTGTAAGCCCTTCAGAGGAATTTTTTGAGTATTGTGGTTAAAAAAGAAATTGAGGGAAAGGAGCACTGAAATTACAGTAACAAAAAGAGGCTTGCATTAACTAAAGCTTCAATAAAAGTGTTTCTTAATATATTTTGGGCTCTAAATTTTGAAATCTTTTGATGTATTAGGTATTTTGCTTGTTGTCCATTGCCAGAGATGGACTTGAGCCTAGAAAGTCTAAATCTAGGCATGAGGTAAGACATCAATCTGTTTGTTTGATTAAAATACGGTATAGTTCCTGTGCAGTTATGAAATCCTAAATGCTTTTGTGCTTGCTGCTTTGTAACCAAAGTACGTAAGCTACATTATCTCTCTGTTACTTGCTGCAGCTTGAGACTAGAGCAGCCTGACTGGGAGTGACCCTAGAGCCCTCAGCAGATGTCGTGCTGATTTGTTACCGTGGTGGTTAGACCGTTACTTCCTGTTGCTAATTATTCTCTAAGCTTTTATTTTAATTCTGCACCTAAACACTGATATTTTCTGCAAAAGTCTGACAGGTCAGTCAAACTTGAGATGGCAATGGAAGGAGGATTAGTAAAGACTTGTAATAATTTTCAACATGTTGTTACCTTACTAATAAATAAATTCGGATGAAGAGGTCCAGTGGCTTTTGGTGTCTCGTACTCCTGCCAAGTGCGTGGATAGGGCTTAATATTGTCTTCTCATCTCTCTTCCTGGCATGTTTCGTAGCACTTGTCATCTGAGCAGTAACGGCTGACAGTGGTGCCCAGGGCACCTGTAAGGCAGTTCCTGGTGCTTTGGGAGATCACACGTAACCCCCTGTATGGAGTTTTCTGACAGTTCTTCTCTTTCTGCCCTGTGCAACCTCCCTCTGAAAACACAAACACGTGTCACGCTTGTAAGGGCATTCCCACTGCATCGTGTTGCACTGTCTGTGTTAAGTTTGGGTGACACACCCAGACACCAGCTTTAATACAGCAGCTCCTGTCCCCTGTAACAAATAGCTAGTCACTGCATTAGGAAGATGAACAGAAAGCTGGGTCTACAGATTCAGCTCCTTGTACAAGTGGCTAGGCTGCTCCTTTGAAAAAGGAAACTTTGGCTGTGGAAGGTGTTTTTCCTGTTGCCATGTGTGAAGTTTCTCCCTTCACCAGGAACATCCTACACACTGGAGCCTCTCAAACCTCCCCATCTACAGCTTTGAGGGCAGAGAGGGAAGAAAACTTCTATATTTAGTTACAGTTTAACTTACTGTTTATATTAAATCAGGAGCTGAGGGTGAGATGATTCAGTTACAAGTGAGTCAGCTGCACCTTCACCTAGTGTTGTGGTAACCCCTCTGGTGTTCAGCTCTGTGATGCAACTACAGTCACTTCACTTAATAAACACAGAAGGCTTTGCTAAAAGCAGCAATGAGAGCGCACCTTTTGAGTAGCAGAGCTCTTCCAGGGGAAGGAAAGTTACAGGGCTGTGCCCCAGCTTGCAGTAAGAAAACAAAGGAGAAAACATTCTTTTGCATAGTAGTAAAAGAAAACACAGTTTGCTGCATTAACTACATGTGTTGGAGGCTTATAAATAAACCTTGAAGTTTGGAGATAATGAAACTTTGCCAATAAACATGCATAGCAGCAGCCCTCATTGCACAGCTACTCAGGCATGAAAAACACAAGCTGTTAATTGACATCCACTAGGCATGTGGAATAAGAGGCAACTCCTAACAAGCATCACACTTAAGTAACATTTATTTTATCAGAGTAGATGGTCCAAGTTAAAAGTACTCATGCAGTCAAGGGGCCTGGTGGCTGTAAAGAAGAACTCTTCCCCAGTTTGTGCTATGTGTGAGCACTTCCACTGAAGTGAAAGTAAGGCAGAACCAAGATTTAGCAAGGTACAGGCACTTTGTTCCCAGTTTAAGCAGGGAAAAAAAAAGCCTACATCAGGTCCTGGTCCCCCCCACCCCAAAAAAGCCTCATGTTTGTTAAACAAAATGTTGTAAAAAATAGAAAAAATCCAAGATACAGAAAGTCAGTGCTCCCTAACCATACACTACTAGTTTACGTCATCATATGTAGACCAGAAGTATAAGAAATCATAAATCAAAGCTTACTATTAACAAGTGTTGCGTTACCTGGGATATTTAGCGATATGTGTAATACCAAGTATTTGACAGCAGTACAGTAACAGTCTGACTTGGTATTGCCAACCGTGTCCAAGAGCCTGTCTAACCCTGGGGTTAAACAACTGCTTACAGGAAGTAACACAGGAAAGGTATTTTAGATCCCACGTTATCTGGTTACATAAAACAGTGATTTACAAAAAAACTCATATACCAAACAATATTCTAAATAAATAGTTCATCTTCATGACTATATACAGAGTCCCCGTTACATTAGTTATCCAAGAAGGGCATGTCTGTGTCCATGGGCGCTGGGGCAAGTTCACATAGATAGAAGAGCGTGGCTTCGCTTGCTTCCGCCTCTGTCAGCGGCTCCAGCCGCACCAGTTTGCTCTGGGTGGGCTCGGGGTCCAGACTGCTCTCCAGGAGCTCGTCCACTTCCAGGGGTTTGTCTGCAGAGGAAGGAGTTTCGGCTGTGGAGCTCCCACTCTCAATGGCGGAGCCTGGGTTCCCATCGAGGAATGCAAGGAGTGGAAACGCAGTGTACTGTATGAGCTGCTTATCTAAAGGGGAAAAAAATCCCAAAACATTATCATCAGTTCACATGCCTTTCTATGTGCAGAAAGAAAAAACAAAATCCAACCCAGAGAATTTATTTAAAGAATAACTAACAGAAAAGATTATTGGTGCTAGTGTTTATTGAGTGACTAAAGAATAGTTACATTCATGCATAACATTTGTTCAGATTCCCTGGCGCAGTGCCAAAAAACCCTAAAACCCAAGTATAGTAAGTATTTTGTTTTGGTTATTTGCTTATCAGTGTGACACAAAACCTGACAAAGAGCAAATAACTGAGATGGTTTTGAGGACAATGCTAGTTCAACTGTTAAAACTTTCAACAAAACACTACAACTAACCTGATTTAGGCTTAGAAACTTGTGTTTCCTGTGAAGCCGCGGGACCAGCATTATTCTTGGTAGTTTCTATTCCCTTTGTCTCCATCTGGAAACAAAAGCAAAATCTTAAAACACATGCTTAAAGCCTTTTACAATGCCACTAGAACACAGATGACCAACTATTAAAAAAAAAATAAATTTTTATTTGTGAAGGGATGCAGTGGTATCCATTACCCATACTAACAGACCTTGGCTGAGAAAAGATGAAATGGAAACACAGGCTTACTCAAGCAAGAACCAAATCTAATGCTCATAAACGAACAGGACAAATTCAAAGAGTTAGATCTTTGCTCTACTGCTTATTCTTGTGTTTCTTTTCCCACCAGACGACATGGATGAAACCATTCTGACAAAGTGTGTACCATGTCTGCAAGTACTAAAATCTTGGAGGATACACAAGTCAAGAGACTGGTACAATGTAAAGGCATTGGCCTCAAGGCAATACCAGTTTTAAAGGACATTATTAATTAGTGCGCTTTTCCCTTTTCTGTTTAAAACCCAATCAACAGGATGAATTCAGCTGCAGCCTTCCTATTCTCATGGAAAGCTTCAAAGCCAGAGCATGAAAAAAGTGCTATTATACCAGTAAAGAAAACAGTGAAGGATGAATCAAGTTTGCATCTCCCACTACTGTGTGCATGGAACAATGGATTTAAGACTTACTTTGGGATTAGTGATATGATCTGTGGGATTCATCTGTACGGAGCTTGTAAAAAGCTAAATAAGACAAAACATAAAATTTTAGGTATCTCGATGCTGTTATTACAAATACAAGAACATCACATCTGCATGTGTGAGAATAATCCCTGTACTTAATGTTTTCACCCTCTATTTGGATTAGAGTTTATTTACAGGTAGTTACCACTTCTGCAAAGAAAACCTAGTTTTGGTGCATAATGGCTTAGAATTCCTCGGTCACAAAGGAAACAACTATATTACGTCTAACTTAGACTAACATGTTTTGCGGCAGGAATCTTAAAATACTGATTCCTTCTGCATGGAGAATTCTGTGTACAATAAGGAATAACACACCCTGATCATCAAGTTTGCAAGTGCCACCACGCTGGAAGAAGTCATCAGCCCATGGGAGAGGAGAGCTGCTGTAAGAGAGATCTCGGCAAAGTGGGAGAGGGGCCAACAGCCACTCCATCAGGTTCCACAGCCAAACGCTTTGAGGACACAATAACCTCATGCACTGGCCCCAGCTGGGGAACAAAGGCACAGGACAGGGAGCAGCTCCTGGGAGAGGGGACCTGGGAGTCATGGCCTGGTATTGTCTGCCATGGGCCAGCAGCAGGGCTTTGCTAGAGGGAGGCAGGCTCTGCTACAGGCAAAGCGTAGCCAGCAGGTAACTGGAAGCAACCGTTTCTCTCTGCGCAACACCTGAGCCCACTTGTAGAAGAGTGTCCAGTTTTAGGCCTCCCAGTACAAGAGTTTTCAAATTAGAGGGCATCCAGAGGGCCGCAGATGTTTGGGGGCTCATGACACCCAAGAGGCTGAGGGAGCCTGGCGAATCTTGGCTGGAAAGCGCAGACGAGGGAAGGTTACTGCACTCTCCCAATGCTTCTGAAGAGGTGTTACGGAGAAGACAGACTCCACAGAGGTGGGCTACGGACAAGAGGCAAGAGCTACAAGCTGTGGCAGGGAAAATTGTGACTGATATAATGAAACTCGTCACAAAGAAGAGTCAAGCACTGGAACATGCAGCCGAGAGGCTGTGGAATCTCCCATCATTGGAGATTTCAGAATTTGAGTCAAGGTCCCGAGCAACATGATACAACTTTTAAGCTGGCCATGCTTTGAGCAAGGGGGCTGGACTAGCTAACATAACACACACAGGCCCCTTACAACCAAGGCCATTCTACTTGACATAAATCTGAAGAGAACGTATACATACTCCTAAGAAATAACCTGAAATGGCAGAGAAACTTGTAAAATAAATGCCAAGAGTCTTTCTAATCCCAGTTCATTGAGAAGACCACAGATGATGTGCTGAGCTATTTCAAAGCAAGAGTATTAATCTAATTGCTGTCTGAGTTCAGGTAGCAACAAATACAAGCATTGTTTCATTAAGAAAGCCATTATTCAATCAAAAACTTAAGCATTCACTTGAGCAGTGGTGTAGCACTGAGAATTATACCAGTGCCCCAGGAGCACATATTTACAAATATTTATAACTTTTCTTTTTTAAATGGGAGAAAGGAGAAAAAAAAATATCTGTTGTGTTTTAAATCAATTTTAAACAGTAACAACCCACACAAATACTTTTTGTAGTGTATTACCAAAATACTTAAAATAAACAGTGAAAATTACATCGACCAGGAGATCTGGATCTATGCTGAACTGTCGTCCTGATAACATAGCTTGGAAGTCCTCTAAACTGCAGTCAATACTGTCAAGATAATCCAGAAGTTCCACTCTAGAAGACAAACAATATTTTATTGCTGTATCCCTTAACAGAAGGAAGAGAAATCCACAATTAAGCTTTACACAGATGTACTACATGCATCTAAAAATCTCCACCAGAACGAGAACGAAACAAGTCTTTCATTAGAAACAACCTCTGGAAAAAAATGGAAACTTTTAGCCTCTTTAGAGGAGAGCCCAAGTAAAGCAGACAGGGTGCTCCGAAACAGATATCACATCAGCATAACACTATGACATGACATTAGCAGAGATGCGATTCTTGCACCCAGGTAGCCCTAATGAGTCCCATCCGCCTGCAAGAGCTACACGGATAAATCCTGTCAGTTTGAACAACGATATCCACAACATTACACTGTCAGATTATGCACCCCAACTCACTCACTCGACAACAACAACCTGAGGTCCCAACTTAAAATAGAAGGATCATTAGGATCTGGCTAGAATAAAGGTGACCTATAAATGTGAAGTTCTCAATAGAAACTACTATTCAGTTATTTTTACTTCAGTAAAACAATCAGTTCTAATACTTGAAAAAAAACAAAAGACCAGGCTACTCACTTTCCAAGAAGATTTATATTCTGTGAAATTACTCCATTCTCATTGAGTATGGAATCCATCATTGAGACCGGATCTTCTGCAGTTAAAGCTGACTGGTTATTCAGCTGTACAGCACTTGACATCAGTGGGCTTGTACTGTCACTGACAGGGCTGAGGGGATCGTTAGCTGGGACAGCAACTGATTCGGTGCTTTTGTCCCCTTGAATTACAGGGGCATATTCTTCTTCGTTATCATCTTCCACAATTACAATATCGGGAGAATGACTACAGCTGTAACACCAAACAAATGAATTAAAGCATTGTGTAATGTAAAACATACACTCATTTAAATTGGTGCTATTCCACAGGTTTAGTTACTTCTCATTTCAGTCAAGCTACTATAAGGAAATAAACTTTTCTACTGCTTTTTAGTACATAACACACCAAGATACTCTCAGTATCTTGCATTGATATGGTGCTGTACTGCTCAATACAGTTAATGCAGCTCAGCTAGTAGACACTGTGTCCTAGAACACAATTGCAACTACTAAAAAGATATACGAACACTGATATTTTTTACATTAGAAACAACTATAAGCTCGCATATAAATGTAAAGTATGTACAAACTAAACCGATAATATATATGGTATTTTGCATCTTTCCTGTTGAACAGTATCAACTCTGGAGCATCCGTAACACAAAGGACCTCAGTCAACAATGCTGTAATTAATTGACCTTGTTATGTAGACCAGGAAAGCAATCTAAAAACCAACGTAGAACCTCAAATAACTTGCTTTTATCCATATTCTGGTTTTCTTAACCCTTAAGTAGCTGTAATTGGGCTGCCTTTCTATTGCAGCCTTATCTTCATGAAGCTTTTCTATCAGAGAATGCACTTCCAGACATCAGCTGAAAAAGAACAATGGTACTAGTTCAAGTATAAGCTAGAAATATCTGATTTTTATTCCTTGAGGCATAATACAGGCCCTATCAACACAATGCACCTCAGGAAGAGAGTTGCATCTCAATCCCTGGACCAAGTTCCAACTGCTCATAGCTGAAAGATGAACTACTTCTGCAGTGCTAAGTACAGACAGGAAGGAACACAGTCACAGAATATTTGAGACTCAAAAAAACCTCCTGATATTAACTGGCTTAATAAATTTCAAAGACCACACCAACACTTAACAGACAGCACACGCAAATTTTTCTCCGTAACAGTCTGTAAGAACAGGGGAAGTCATACCTGTCTGTATTCATAACCAAAAGTAAGAAGACGTCACTTGCTCTGTCTTTGGACAAGTCGTATATTTAACAAGAGTGCAATAACACTGATTGCTTCTCACTAGTTTCTATCCTCCACATATTAAAACTCCAAAAGCCAATTAACTATTTGGAACAAACCCAAAGGTCAATAAATCAGAACCTAGTGTGAATTCACAGATGAAGCTTCTATATGTGCAAGAGTACTGAATAATTCTGATCACTTCATTAAAAAAAAATTATCCAAGATATCTGAATTACTGCGTATTATACAACACTGAAAGCCAATTATCTATATAGACTTCCAGAGACTGCTTACTTGGAAGAATCTGAAGTGGTATCTTCACTTGCTTCTGGTGTAACAGGAAGATTTTCTTCATCACCCATGGGATTTTCTTCATCACCCACATCCTCAGTGACATCATAAATAATGATGTCATCTGAAATCTGTTCCCTTTGTTTTAAGCCCTCATTTCTATTCAGAGGTACCTAAGAATTATTTTAAAAAGAGTCAGGGGACAGAAGGACAATGAGCTTCAGCATTCTGGCAGTTATCATCGTATCTTACAATGCTTCAATTCTTATGACGTGCAAGAGGTTTCCTACAACTCAGAGACCACAAACTGTTTGTATAGATCTACATTTAATAGAAAAAACACAGAAATAAATGAACAAGCTAGAGAACAACAGCTACAGAAAGAATTCCAGAATCCCAGAATGGTAGGGGTTGGAAGGGACCTCTGGAGATCATCTAGTCCAACCACCCTGCCAGAGCAGGGTCACCTAGAGCAGGTTGCACAGGAATGTGTCCAGGCAGGTTTTGAGTGTCTCCAGGGATGGGGCCTCCACCACCTCTCTGGGCAGCCTGTTCCAGTGCTCTGACACCTTCAAAGTAAAGAAGATCCTCCTCATGTTTAGGTGGAACTTCCTATGCTCAAGTTTGTGCCCGTTACCTCTTGTCCCGACACTGGGCACCACTCAAAAGAGCCTGGCCCCATCCTCCTGATGCCCACCCTTTATGTATTTATAAGCATGTTTGGCACGCTATGTTTGGCATATGCTACAACCATATGTTTGGCAAATGCTACAAGCATGGAAATAAAAGTATACTAGCACTGTCAGCAAAACCAACAACAAAGCTGTGACAACAGGACAACATGAGAACTAAAAATATTAAAGCAGTGACTGCCATTTAAATAGTACTTTGTTTTAAAGCTATAATTCTAGTACTACGCTACAGCACTCATTCTAATGATTTCCCCACCAACCATTATTTGGACAGCAGAAAATAACTTTCGGTGGCCTGACGCATTCAAATGGCACAGGAACTTGACATGATTTTGCTGGGTTGGATGCTGCCTTGCAGAGCAACACGCTGGATCCCTGTCACTGTATGGGGCTAGGGGTGCCTAACGCCCAGAGATACCAACACAGCATACATATGCTAACGTACTTCTAACAGCACCATTATTAAAAGCAAACTGCTTTCAGTAGGATCACATCAAGCTGTATTTAATCTACAAGTAACTGGCTTATACATCCTTATATTGAAAAGTGATTATCAACACTCGGCTTCTGAAGGAAACACAACAGGGCATATCACTTCTAAAAGTTGATACCTCTCAGTACACAGCTATGTTTTGTTCCCATAAGACAAGCTACTTCATCCGTCTGCCACCCTCCACTCCTTCCTTCATCATAACAAAGAGTACGCATAAAAGAAAACTTACATGATGGTTACTGTCAGCTGGTTCTTTCACAATTTGTTGAAATACATTTGACTTTGTAGGTCCATTAGTGTTCAGAAGTAGAGGCCTAAATGAAAAAGAGTAAAGGAAGTAAGTCATTGCAGAACTAATTCTTTGGTTTTAGTCAACAAAACATGTCAGTATATTGACTGGGCAGCAAGTTTTCAAGACCATATTTACCTCTTGCGTTTTAGGCTCACTAGTTGGTTATTCTGCACCAAGGTAACAATAAATTGTACAATCTGTAAGGAAAAGAACACTTTTGTTAGTCACTCTACTCTGTAATTGTTTCTCACAGAGTACCAAGATACTTTACGGCAGACAACTTGAATAATAAAAATCTATATATAAACAGCAGAACACTTATTTTGTGTAGTAATTCTCATTTAGAACTGTTCTGAAGAGTTAAAAAATGTGGTAGAGTAGAAAACACTGATGGTAATATCTAAAAGGAATAGTTATTCAGCTGTCTGAGAAAGGCTTTTCCCATAGCCGGCAATAAAGAGTAGGCTTTTACACTACATCATACAGTACACAGAAAAACATCCAGTAGCTCAAAGAAGAACTCTAATAAGCAACGACAGAAGGCACTAGGGATGTTGACTGTAAATATAACATGCATCTGTAAACAGTGGTTCTGGTGAATGGCATTTTTGTCAGACTCAGAAAAAATGATACGGACACTTAAGAGTATTATTAGCTGCCTTTCCTTTTGTAATGTTAGACTTTCTTCCCTTATGTTTTAAATTTAAAGATTAAGTGCATTAACCTGGCTTGAACAAACTGGAAGAAAAAAAAAAATCAGTAAGACTCTTTGCTACAAGGCTGCTTTCAGTGTTGCTATTTCTGATATGTTAAGAAAAATAAACAAAATCTGTAAACTCTTTGCATTTACATCCGTTTTGGTAATCATAAATCTAACTGTTAAACTAAGCTAAGCTAACATAATCAGCGTGTTCCACTCAATGATCTATTATTCTTCTGATAACTCCAGAAATATACAATCAGTGGGTCAGTTAAGTGGGACAGTAGTGAATTTCCAATACAGAACTTTGCAATTCTCGCAGCGAAAAAGAGTTCTTCCTGAGATCACCCAACACAGAATGTTAGTCATCCAATTCCTGAAGTAATAAAAAAATGGCTGGACCATTTTTTAAGGATACCTTAATGAAAGATGTATGACGTTCTTGAACCTCTTTCTTTGAAAATGTTTACAACAGTTTGGCCTTATCTTCTGCTTACGTGGTGAGAACACTGAATGTTTCACAAAGATTTGTTCACCATACACCAACCTTTACCCCCCCCCCCCCCCCCCCGCATTAAAAAGACATACCACAGACTACAAAAAAAAAGAGTGAGGACAAAGTAAGGTAACATGCAGCACAGCATTCCTAGTTCAGAAGCACTCACTCACTCATTCGCATATGACACTTGAATGAAGCCTTACCTTCCGAATAACTTGCTGCTGTTGCAAGTGTTTTGCTCTCAGTTCTGCCACTTCCCTCCAAAGTGATTCATTCTCCCTGTTTGAAAAGGATGGTCAAAGTCAAACTAAAGCTAAGTTTTACAATATTTACATTAATCATTTTTGTTAAAGATTAGTTGGCTTCATTAAAGCTCTTTGAAATGTGTTTTTAAATTTGGGGAGTAGGCGGGGGGGAAGTCACACAGTCATCAACCTTCACAAATAATTACAAAATGGAGACCCAAACACAACAAACAGCCTGCAGAGAATTTCCAGCTCCCTTAAAAAAATAAAATAAAAAAAAAAATCCCCAAATTTGGCAATAGTTATTACACATAGATTCAGCATTTAAAAATTAACTATTTTGTTTCCTTTCCTGTAACAAAGTTACCTTTTCCTCTTCCTTCTAGTAATTAAATCCTAAGGAATTAAAGAAAAAAAATAATAACAAATCAAGTGTACAACTGGTCTCTGGCAGTAGCAAAGGACCAAACAGCAAAAGAATGTGGCTTCCTCCCACCACGAAAAAAGAGAGTTCTTCATCTATATCAAGCCTGTTTGTCCTCCCTCACACTCCTCTTGTTAGATGCAAGCCACCTGTCAGCAACAGTACATCCACCTTGAAAGCATCTTTACAGAACAAGCTCTCAAGTCACACATGCGGCTGTACGTAAGCCTAACAGTTGCCTCTATTATCTCCAGTAAAGGTGCATGTTAGGTGCTAAAAAATAATAGGAGCGCAGCAGAGATGGCAGTTTTCATGAAACACTGCCATTTTACAAACCTTGGTTGTTCCAGTACTCACTGGAGTCCAGTTACTGAGACAGTATAAAAACTGCTGTACAGTGGCCCTTGCTATTGTATCCATGAGCCTCCTTGTTTCCAACAGCATAAAGCATATTATGAGGTAAATAATGAATACTGAAAGCTTCAATGAATAAGGAAAGACAACATATCACTCTCATCTCTTTTGCAGTTTAGTTTTCAACACAGATGTATGCCAAAAAAAGAGGAAAATCTCTCCACTGGTGTTAGTGTTTTTAGGAAACCTTAAGCTAAGTTTTCAGAAACAGCTGCTTATATGCAGTGTGATGAAGCTTATTATTCACTCCTCAAATTGCTCCTATGTCCAACATACAATTTAAGAGTACAGTTCCATAACAAACTTAAATGAGGTCAGAAATTCTGAATTTTCTCAATTTCTCACCAGCTTTATTAACATATTTTGTTCTTCTGACTTAGTTTCGGTTTCTACCTCAACCATTTTAAACTCAAGGGACAACAATATGGATGTCAAAGACCGATCATTCTTTCTTCTCATCTCTACAAACTATCAGGTCGTTAGCAACCAGATGTCATTTCAGTCAAAGTCAGCTCTGCTCTGGGCAGGGGTTTGGACCTGACAGCCTTCTGAGGTTCCTTACAACCCAAATTCCTCTATGATTTGAAAAAGGTGCTTATGAACATTTTTCAACGTTTTTACTCTAGACTGCACAGATTTTAATAAAGACTGTTCCTAGACAAAATAAGTTTGCCTTTGAATATTCTACCACTCGAGTAACTAGAACTGAAGACTAGAAATGACAGCATTTACATCTTAAAACTTGAACTAATCAGTGACCTCTGCCAGAGAGGTACACAATCATTTACGTTCTCAAGTTAACATAAATTAAGGAGTCCTGAGGTTGAGTTACTGTTGAGGTGCTGTGCCTTACAGTGCATGAGCTTATGCTCATATATCCTGTCTGTATCTACATACCCTAAAGTGTTAAGTAATTTGTGACACACATCTCTCTCATTGTTGAGAATAAATCGTAATTGCTAAATAGGTAATAACGATATTCTAAAAATACTCTATTTACATTTGGATTTTAGATTCTGTACCTCTGTCACTGAGGTATAACTAATGAATTTCCAAATTAGATTTTAAATAGATTTTCACAGGCATTAACTCTTCTGCAATTTTTAGCAGTGGGGCAATGAAGAAAACACCAGGAAAATAAAGAGCAACAAGCAAAGACATAAACTGTAGTAAGAAAGTATTATAAGCAATTTGCATAAACCAAACTCTGCCTCAAACTAACACAGTAACTACTTCAAACTTGAAGATGTAAAACAGCATACCTTATGCTAAGAGCCGAGTTGAATATTCAGCCTCAGCAGCATTATGGAACTATTATTAAAGATGTTATTTAATTGCCCACTACTACACAGTTTTCCAAACACCAAAACTGCCTATTAATTTTAGCGATATCAGAATATTAAATTTTTAATGCAGTTCTTTTATTGAAATTTATTTTCCTGAAGCACTATTTAAAGTTAGGCAGTAAGAAATCAAGAGACATCTAAAATTAGGTCTTTTTCTGATATCTATTACCAGAATTACACAATTTTAGGGATCAGTTGTTGATGGAGCAACTTACCTCTTCAAAGCAGATAATCGAGATTCGATAGTCTCTTGTTTAATTTGCACCTTTTGAGCACTACTTATTATTTTGGAGAGATCTTCCTGACGTATCTTGTTTTCTTCAGGTCTTGAAGAAGAAACCTTTAAAGAAGATTAGAATCCAGAAACAACACTTTCCTTTACTCAACTACTAATTTTTTTTGGTGATCAAGTATATTTTCTTCTAGTGTTGATAAACTATGTATTTAAGTTAATAATAAACCAAGCATCAAAATAAAAAAAATACAGAAACACACAGGATTTTCTTCTTACAGCTGTCGCCCCATTAGCTTTAGCTGTTACAAACATTTGCATACATTCAGATTCTCCAGGCATCCTCCTAACCGCTCTACTTCATCGTAACTGCTTCACAACCACCCAGTGTTAATGAGTACATCCCTCTCACCATAGTTTAACTTGCCATATTTCCATTCAATATCTATACTCCTCTGCCTCGAAGTAATGGCAGAGCACATTTCAGAATCACATTTAGAAGCAAAACAAACATGTTTGTCCCCTGTCTTCTTTGGTGGAAAGTTTAATGCTTAGTAGCTTTGTTCTGAAACAAGCTACATAAACAAATGGATTGTTATACTACTAATGGTAAAGTCAAAGCATGCTCTGCCCTTCTTCTAATACCCATTTGCAAAATGTCTTATTTGTGTAACTCGCTCATTTTTGCCACCTGTGAAACTTGCTATAGTGACAGCAAAGCAGGTTATATAAAGTAGCCTAGTTAAATCCCCCAAAATATCTTTAAACAAGTCAAGATATATATGACAGCAGTGCAGCTTGCTTCCCCAAGCTCCAAAATTATTTGCACTCACAATCCTGCAATTAAACTTGACAGAAACTTTGCTATTCATTCATACATACTAGTACAGGTTTTCCACATACTGAGTTTTCACTGACCTTCCTTTTGATGTGTTCCAACAAGTCTTCTCGGCCCTGCTTAAAATACGGGTGCTGAAACTCTACTGGACCATCTCGCTCCAGTTTGACAATCCCAGAATCAACATGGACAACTTTACGGAAGCCATCTTTAAAATAAGAAAAAGAAAAAAACCCATAACTCTCAAAACCCATATTAAGAAATTCAAACTATGCTGTTCCAACTATCCTGATACCAGTTTTGAGGATAAGACAATATCCTAGTTGCAGAGAACACGGGGTCACTGCTCGAAGGAAATTGCCTATAACTAAACACGTACAGGATCTAGAACTATGCTAGAAATCAAAAACTTACACATGTTCAACTGTCGGACAAAGCTTGCCATGTTGTTGTGCTTGAAGTACTTGGGAAGAATCTCTTTTGCGAACCTTTGTTCATCCAACACCAAGAAACTCTGGCCATTCTAAAATGAGAGAGACACATTAAGCTACTTAAAGACCATTGTAGAAAACACGCTGCACTTTTAGAATTAATCACCAGATAGGAATGTTTCCTTTGTGCACGCAGTACGTAACTGATCTGCTTGCCTACAATTTTCCACAACAAAAGTGTACAAAGCCTGCAGTTGCAAAGCGACAGAGTATTATCAATTTACATGCCTATCCATATTTGAAGGGAAATATCTCTATTGCTACTCATTGTTTCGTCAGAAAGTGAATTAATTGTCTACCAACAATTACCACAGTTTCACTACAGGACAACACTGCCAATTTTCTACGTAGCTTCGAAGTATTGGGAAGGAATCTAACAAAGAGACTGTGCAAGGGGTAAAAAAGCAATGACCATCTGAGAGTCCCTTCTGCTTTCCAGTATACAAGCATGATTAATTTGATAGGACTTGTAGAGCAGATGGAGCTGGCAAAGAGCTGAGCGGGTCCACTGGGTTTTGGGGTTACCAAAAAGGTAACCACCCAAGGCAATATCCCTCCTCCTCCTGGGATGCCAACTGCAAGGGAGAACTGATCTTTTATTTCATCCACAAGCTTTGACTAAAATAGAAGGCTCAGCTCTTTGTTCTTCAGTGACTGTGCTCCATTAACTAAAGGACAAATAATTAATTGGCAGAATCCAAATTAGCTACTTCAAAATGGTGTAGGTTTTGTCTGTACATCCACAGTACTCTCACCCTGTATTTAACAAAAAGCCTATCATCTTTGACAAATGTCAACAGTGATACTGCATCTTCTTAGAAGCCCTTTAGTTCAACAAGTCACATTTGTTTCTTACCCTTAAATGCCAGCTCTATGATCCCAAGAAGCCCAGAAAACCAACCGTGAGACTACGTGAAAATCCTTGCCCAAGAGCTTGTTTATGACAAACTAGCAAGGATTGACAGAAACAGGATATATAAACAGCTCACCACTGTATGGATTAGGAGCTTAAAAGTGAGGGGAGGGTAGGAAGATGAAAACTTCCCAGTAATGCCTGCCTACCTCCTGATGAGAATCAGTCAGCAGAAGGGAAAGGGGAAGCAAAAGAAAGGGCAGGAACAGATCATCTTAGCCAATGCATTAATGAAACTCATCAGCTACAAGTGCTCAAACAGTACTACAGTGACCTGTGACGCCAAGAGACAGCTTTCATGTGGCCTTCACTCTATAGTCACTTTGACATTGTTCAGACCTAGCGCAGAAAAATCTGGGAAACACATCTACTAGTTCTTGGTGCCCTGACAGTCATTTACAGCAAAGCTGCACAGTTGCCTGACTTGAACTCACTGAAGCCTTACTACATAAATACTGTATATTATGTAGTATTGTATATATAGTATACTATACATATATACAATATATACATATACTATATGTATATATATAGTGTGTGTATATATATGTAATATCTATATTACTGTACTAAATAAATTCACATCCTAGTGTTCCTGACTGCAGCATACAGCAATCTTCCAAGTACTTCATTTGGTACTCCTTGTATGTGTTGCCATGGACAACACATACCCATGGCTTCACCAAGATACGTATGCAGGGAGATAAAATTTGGCTGTTTGGTTTCAGATGGCGCTTATCCTTACAGTCTAAGGATATGGATTTGTATAGGAGGAAAGTGAAATATTATATTAAGTGTACTCTTCCTTCCCTGTTACACTTGGTACACTTTCCGTACCCCATAAGGTTGACATGGTGTATTTTTAAAAGACGTCATCACTCATGTACTAAGTGATCCCAATACCTTCCCCCCCACAAGAACCGCTGAACGCTGGTAACATCAACTGTGATTAGTGGATCTTCCTTCCACAAACAGCTTTGTAGAATCTCAAACAATTAGTCTTTATTTTTAATTAAGAAACTAATACCTAAGGATACCTAATAGCAGCCTTGGTGTGCTTGTGTAAGGACAAAAAAATGGAACTTCTTAAGCTAGACAACATCTGAATCTCCATATAGCCCTTAGCACCCCTCCTCCAGAATAGAGAAGGAAAAATAAATCAGAAGGAAAAGCTGCTGTAATCTACCAAGTCTACCAGCTTCCTTCCTCAGAAGTTCTGGCTGAAGCTACTGGTAACTCATTATCAGTAAAATGTTTACGATGACATTTTATCGTTGCTTGAACATTTAAAATAAACTCAGTTGAGACCTGCTATCTCAACACCACTTGAAGAAGTTGATACAGCTGGAGAACAGGCTTTTTAAAATATAAGTTACTTTATAAACATCTAAGAACTAGAAAAAAAATGAAATTATTAAAACTGCTTAGCATTTATCATAAGAACTAACAATGCTAACTGCAGCAAGCTTGCCAGCCCTTCATTACTTTGTAAGAAGGTGGTTATTTCCTGCCTTCCATTATAAGGCACTTATAAATTTTGTGCTCTGATAACACTTCCTTATTATTCACTACAGCAGCCTGCATTTGAATATAAAGGATTCAAGACTGAAGGACATCCAACCCAAGTTTTCCAGTTTTTTTTTTTGGAAAAACAATCAAAGGATATACACATGGCCACCGTACACGTTGAACCTGCAGCTCCCAGGAAAGGGATCTCAGTTACTGAAACAAAGAGGCAGATCAACACTTGTGTGTCATGTCGTGCGTCCCCCCCAAGTCACTACTGACGGGTCCCCAGTTTCACTTCCTCCGGAGAGATGCCCGCGCTCCATCCCCTCCACGCCGCCCCCCAGCGGACACGGCGGGGGGGGAGAGGCGGTGGTTTGGGGGGGATAGCGTGTGCCCGCTCCCGCAGGTGGACCCCACACCGGGCCTGACGCCACCCGAGAGCAACAGTTGTCGTCCCCACGTGGCCGGCCGCCCGCCCGCCAATGAGCGCGGGCCGCTCGCGGCCGGCCCGGGCCCCGCCGCCCCTGCGGGCGGCACACGGCGGACCCGGACCCGGCCCGGGCCCGGCCGAAACGCCGCTCCATCGGGTCGGTGTCACGCGTGGAACGGCGGCCCTGCCCGTTTCGCGTACAGAACGCGCGAACAGCCCCGTTTCCCTACGTTCTCTCCCACGGCGGGACGCTGCCCCGCAGCCGCCAGCTCTCCGAGGGCGAGCCCTGTTATTTACCGACTCGCCAGCCCGCAGTTCCCCCACTATGGCTTCATAAAAACGGCGTGTCAGCGCTCTGCAAAACCCGGCCGCCGTCGGATCCCCGCCCTCGGCCCCGACCGTCTCCCGGGGACACCCCAGCCTGCTGGGTCGGGGCCGGCAAACAGCGCGGCAGCGGAAGAGGACGCGCCTCCCCCCACCCCCTCCCGCGGCGGGCACCGGCGCTCCCACTCCCCAGGTACCCGCCGCAGGGGCTGAGGCCGGCGAGGCGAACCGGCCTCTCCCTGGGCTGGGAGAGCCGAGACGGCGCAGAGCGGCCGGGGGGCGACTGGGCAAAGGCGGCGGGGCGCTCCCTCGGGGAGCCCGACCGAGCCCAGCACGCGTGCCCGGTCTTTCCGTCCGCCGCGGGCCCGGCGGGAGGCCCGGCCCGGCCCAGCCCTCCCTCCCAGAGCAGGCCCCGGGTCCCCGCCGGAGGAACGGGGACAGGACGGACGGATACACGGACGGACACGCACGACCTCCCGCCGCCCCGCGCACGCGGGCGATGGGGGGGTTGGGGGCAACGGCCGCGTCCGCACCTGGCTCCAGGTGATGAGCTGGTTGCTGGGGGCCTCGCCCACCAGCGCCCACAGCTTGCTGAGGAAAGCCGGGACCCCTGCGCCGCCGCCGCCAGCGGAGGAAGAGGAGGAGGGCGGCGGCTGGCGCTGGGGGGGCTGCGACGGCTGCTGCTGCTGCTTCATTGTCGCTCGGGAGCCTCCGCCGTCTGCCCGGGGGAGTGTGTGTGTGGTGGGGGGGAGGCCGGGCCCTCCCCCGCCCCGCCCGCGCCTGCGCACCAGGCGGCCCCCGCATGCGCGCCAGCCTGCCGCACGTGCGCCTGCGTGCCCACCCGCCGCCTTCCCCCCCGCGCGCTTTACATAACGGCCCCCACGTGCGCCGCCCTCACGTGTCACAACAGCGCGGGCCCAGCGGGGAGGCGGGGCGGGTGCGGCCCATGCAAATATTGAGGGGTCGCGGCCCAATGAAGGCGCGTCTCTCGCTGGGCTGGGCGGGGCTACTCAGTGGGCGAGGCCCCCGCTCGCGGCGGGGTGCTGCGGGGCGGCCGAGGCGATGGCGGGGGCGGCCGAGGCGATGGCGGGGGACCTTCGCAGAGGTCGGGCAGGAGAGAGCGGGCAAGCGTAACTGGAGGTAGTGGGGCTCGTCGGTGTCAATCGCGTTGCTCTAGGCATGCGGAGGGCTGCTAAGGTGTTCATCAAGCCCCCGGCCCAGCCCCACACAGCTGACAGGATGAACACCTACTGTGTACATATCAGCTGTGTAAATTGTTAAGGGCAGTATTGCTTCCATATGGGTCCCTCAGCTGGAGAAAGTTTGTGCGATCCCTTCCCTTCAGAAAGTGTCAGACATCCAGAGCAGATTGACACTGCGCCAGACTCAAAGCCTCAGCACCATCCCCTTCGGCCTAAGGCACGGCTTCCATCTTGGCAGCTTCCTCGCCAACGTAGGCAGAGCTGGAGGCACCTCATCTGTTATCCTCAAGCTTCTCATGGTTGTAATAATAATAAGAATAAATAAATAAATCTGACTTCCGGGTTTTCAGGTTCCTCAGTTTGATGTCATTTTCAGTGAAAATAAGTATAAAGTTGTTCAGGTTTTTCAAAGCTGGTTGAAACAGTCACTTCTGCTGCCAGTTCTCTCTCAGCAGTCTGCTCTTGCCTGTGACTGGGATCCGGGGAGGGCAGCAGAACAGGTTGGCAACTTACAGGTGCAAAGAACATGCATTTTTAAAGACTACCCAATCCTATGTTTTCAGAAAGGTCTGGTAGAAAGGTCAAGAAATACCCAGTCAACTGAAGAACATGGGCACGCATAGCACAGTAAATCATTATGTACATGACCTAAGAAAAAGAACATATAATAATATAAGCACATGTACAGCAGAAACATCCAAGCTATCTAGAAAGAAAGTCTGGCGGTCCCTAAGCAGACCTTCTTGCCAAGGCAAATTGTGTTTAGACTTCAGGCCCATTGGTTAGAGAGACTCTGAAAAGAAACTGATTTAAATCAAAAGGATACCTCTAGAAAACTAGTTACCCTAATGAATGGTAAAATGCAATAAAATGAAATTGTTTCCATACTCTACCAAGTATTTTGCAAATTTAATCACAGACTTAATGGCAACTAATTTTTAAGAAATTGTTCTATGGAAGTAAAACTAGTATTTTCACAACAAATTCTCATCAATTGACAGTATTACAGATGTTTTATCTTGTTGAGAGTTCTCAAAAATGTCTCAAAAGAATCAAGGTCAGCTTGATCTGCTTCAGTTTACAATGAGAAGAAAGTACAATGGCACAGGAAAAAAAAATTGAGAACCTTTCGCCTGGTAGCCTGCAGGAAAATGAATTTTACTGTTTCCATTTCAAGATGTGTATCACACAGCTTCTCTTTTCTCTTAGCGTTGTCAGGCCACAACGGCCTGTAACAAACTCGTTGACTGATACTCACTAGACCATTCCTGAGAGGAGAAGTCACTAAGTTTATGGCTTAGCTTGTCAGAGTCAGCATTTGGAATGATAAGACTTAAAAGAATGCCTTTTAAATTTAAGCACAAGTATACAGTAATTGTCCAAGTAACTTTTCATCTTGTCATACGTGCAGCAAGCTCCTAGCACGTTCCATTTATCTAGCTACAAATGCTAGATAAGCAGAGCGAATATGGTTGTGATTTAATCTGGACGCAGTATTGCCCTCCATCTTACATTTGTTACTTACAACATACATTTGAAAATAGAAGTTGACTTGCAGAATTGTTGGGCAATATTTCAAATTGTGCTTGTAAATGTTCAATTATTTCAAAAGGTAAAATGTTATATTGATAACTTTTGCTCAGACAGAAGTGGAACCATGCACTTAATTTTTTGCATTTCGCTAGTAGCTTGAACATCGTCTTGGTGAGAAAGACCATTGTATAACTTGATTTCCAACATCTTACAGTTGAAGGAATTCTTTTAAGCTTTCTTGCTAAACCTCTTTTTAGAAAAAAAAATTTCTTCTGAAGCCTTAAGGCTTAATAATTGGAAGTTATTAATTTAATACTTAGCATAAAGTGTTAGCTATGTACAACTCAAGTAACCCTCCAATTAGTTTTTTATTATCTTACAATGTCTGAGCACAAGGTAATTGCTTGCCCATGTTCATGAAGCTTCCCATTAATGTTATTTTACAAGTCAGCAATTGTAGAACTCACCAGTCTTTAACCCGGAGCTGTTTGACTTCCCAGTGTCTTCATGAGCAGTGCTATCAATCATCTTTTTCCCCTATGCAGTAAAGTTTTCCTCCATTCAGCTCGCAGAAATCTGGTAACTATCAGTTTGAGACAGGTCAAGCTATTTAAATCTTTCACAATACAGGTCTTGCCCTCTCCTCACCACAAAAACTTAACAATGTAAAACTTTTTGGGTATTGTGAGATGTTGGGAATTCAGAATGAACAGATCTCTTCCCATACCCCTCAACTAACCCCTCGAGCCCCATCAGATACTGTTCCTCCCCTGCCTCGTCCCCCCTGCCCAGTGCCCACAGTCGTCCCCCCCCGCCCATGCAGGAGTTCCAACTAAGACCTAGTGCTCGGGGACTAAGAGTGCTGCCAACAGGGAACATCTCATTTCCAACACCCTTTCTTACAGCTTTATCATAGAGAGGCTACAGCAGTAGCAGCACCTCAAATCTGTGCAGGAAGCCAAGGGAATAAAGCTAGGTATCTGTTCACATCATTACCTGTTTATTTTGACATCGCATATGCTTGGAATCACAACCGCTACTGGTCTTTTTCGCTCATGCTAGATCATCAAGCAAACCCCACAGCAGTCCGATATTCTCTTAAAGGAGCTTTGGCCACTGATAGTCCAGTTTTGATGTGGTCTAAGAAAAATAATTTGGGATGGCAATTCTTTATTCTACAGCATACTTACAAATAGAGGTCACAAAACAGCCCTCATGTAAAAATACTTTTCTGATATGAACTTCACCTACCCTCTCTCACTTTCTATTTTCTTCCACTATAGTGGGATCTACAGCAAGGGTCAACAGCCGCGCTTTCCTTACGGGCTGCTGCTATGTCTGAAGTGCAACCTGTGTGAATTCCTGTTACATCAGACCCTGAGTAAAGCCTACGACAACTCCCCAAAGAATACCACTCTATAGATTTTCCTTAAGACAAGCGGCATGATGCAAAACAAGCAACTGAAAATCACAAGGGAGCCAAAGTTAGGGTGACAGATTTCAAGGTGATACTCTCCTTTTTCTGTGACCACTATTTGTCCTGACTAAAATGCACGACATTTGAAGGTTCTGGCAACAATAAGGTAGTAAAGAATGACACAATCATCCTGTAACTCTGAGAGTTACATGCTATAATTTATGTTTCAGATCCAGTTGTCTTTATTGATTTGTCTATCTTGATCCCCGTGAAAGCAAAAGACAAATCAGTCACTGGGCTTGCATGTATGCTTCCCTTGAAACAAACACAGAAGGCCACAAGTAAACCTTCCTGGAATGTCTGTAATATCAAATACTGTGCATGGCACTTCACAGCCAAATTCGATGCAAGTCTTCCACCTTGAAAAAAGGTATTATGCCATTTAAATAACTGGAAGTGCTTCTAGGAGTCCCAGCTCTGCACATGTTAGGAGCTGCTTGAATTAGAAGTGGCCTTAAGAGACCTAGCTTTAAATTAATCCTCCTTGAACCTCGGACAGCCTTGGAGATTTCTATGTTCATGATGAAACTGGCTAGAGTAGGCAAGAGAGCTTCTGAAGAGACTGTTCTTCCAAAGCCAATATCCTTTCAGTTAGCTTTTTGCTGTCCTTGTGCATCTGATTGAAGTACTGTTCAGTTTTTTTAATAGCGAAGTGATTAATTGTCCTTCTTTTCTCCACATGCCCTGCAGGAAAAGCAGATGGCACAGTCAGCACACCGGATATCTAATAGACAATGATACAATAAAGACTGGCAGTAAGTTTTAAAATTAAATTATGATAAATGTTGCCCACAGTATATCTAAAATTAAGCTATGGTAAGTGAAACTCACTTCCATTCATGACCAATGGCTTTTTTTCTTGAAAGGAAAATTCAGACCTACATTCATATTTACTACTAACCCTTCGAGATAGCTTGCTATGGAAATGGCACAGAAATGGTATCCATTTCTTATTTGCTTATGTATGAGGAATATGTGATTTAGGTTTTTCCTAATTAGACAAGATCCTCTATACTCCATCAAAATGCTCAGTGTATCTTAAAAGACTATTTTCTCGTACTATGAGGAAAAGAGTTATAAACTTGCAAAAGGTGTATTTCAAACAAGCTAAGATAGCATTCAATTAAATGCAGTCAGTGTCTTTAAAAAATCCCAGTCTTAAAATGCTTGAAGCCATACACGACCCCCCTGCACACCCCTTTAAAAAGGGGACCAAAAACATACCCAAGTCTAAACCCATTTCTTAACATGCTTAGAATGAGTTCCAATTCAGGCCAGATCATCTGATTTTAGGGGTTTTCTGCAAAGTTAATCTTTTTATTGAAGCTTTTGGAAGAATGGTAGATATGGGGAAAAAAGGGAAAGCAGCTTCATAGGCAGCATGCCTGGCAGAAAACTTTACCAAAGTTTTAGAGCAGTTTGCTGTGGTCATGTGTTGGTAATTGTGGAAAAATAGTTCCTATGGTAAAAAACCCCTAAGCATATGTGCTTATTGGTTATCCAAACTCAACACTGTTTTATTACAAAATGAAAAGCAGATACCACAAAATGTTAGCACAGTTTTCTCAAGATTTCATTTCTTCAAGTAGGATTTCATAACATAGATGTTATGAACATTATAGCAATGAAGGGCTCATAAATCAAACCAAGTAAGGCATGAAAAGCAGATTTTATCTAACCTGAAGCTAGTTTAGCAAGCACATACTACATGATTTAGTTATTCAAAGGCCTCCATTTCATGCTATTTCACTTTAGGACCTCCTTAACATAACTGTTCTGCCAGCTCAATTCCAGAGCTTCGAAGAACATCCCTTGCATCGGTTTACTCTTATCAAAAGCACAAAGCACAGTAGAAATTCTTCACAAAGTACCCATAAGCAACTTTAACCATGTATTTGACATGTAAAATTAATGGTGTTCTTATTAAGTTTTAAAATTAAGTTTATTTTCAAGAATAAATTATATTAGATTAGTCTGCTTCTTAAGGCCATTCAGAGATATGATTTGAATGGACAAAAAACACCTGCTCTGTGGTTGTGCAGTCTGTCATGTCATATCTCTCTCCATGCTAATGGCCATTTAACAATCTCTTCAGGATGTTTAAAACTGGAAAAACCTCAGACTGAAAACAGAACACAGCAAACTGGTTAACCTCAGTCTAATTTACCTGAATCTGAACAGGTGGAACTGTAATCTTCCATGTCTGTGTCTAATCCCCTGTTGTTCATTGCTTTTTCAGATTCCTGTAAGTTTTTTTAAAGGAAAAAATAAATTACTTGATTACCAAAAATGTGACTGAAATTACTAGTTTTCTTGTATTGTGAGATACTACGCAAGGTAATGACTTGCTGTAGTTTTCACAGGATTCTGCTATTTCCTTCCCAGTTTGCTTAAAACTACTGCTGTAGCAGCTACACACCACAGTTCACTGGACAGCTGGTGACTGAAATGCAATCTATGCTGCAACTGCAATTGCAGCTGTCATCACCTTTGTTTAGTTAGTTAAATGTAATAAAACTATTTTTGAATTTGCACCAATGTTTTTTTCCTTGCCAGGCTGCTTGTTCTTCCCCACACAAATTGGCTGTTATGCTGAGAGCATATGTCAAAAAAACAAAAACAAAGAAAAGGACAAACCCACAACTGGTAGTCTTCTGTATTTTGCAGATGTAAGAACTAAATACAGACAGAGCATCTGGACTTCACCGTTCTGGCAGATTCTGTCTGTGGTTTGCACATGCTTGGTGCCTTATCCTGAAACTCTACAGTAGCCTCAACAACGTATCACTTCCTCCTCTTCTCTCCTCTAGGTAAGAGCTACAATCACATCCCCAAAGTCACCTCCTTTAGGGACATTACAAATAACAAATTAATATTTCTTTAATTTCCCTACTCATCATTAAGGTCTGTCACTCAGTGCTGAGGAACAAGTCTCAGGCTATGGTGCTCTGTATTAGTGACAAGTACTATTGTCATTATTGGGAGGGGTGGCTGACACACCAGAAGGCTGTGAAAGCAGCTCTGCAGAGAGAGACCTGGGAGTCCTGGTGGACAACAAGTTGACCATGAGCCCAGAAATACACCCTTGTGGCCAAGAAGGCCAATGGTCTCCTAGGGTGCATTAAAAAGAACGTGGCCAGCAGATAGAGGGAGGTCATCCTCCCCCTCTACTCCGCCCTAGTGAGGCCACATCTGGAGTACTGTGTCCAGTTCTGGGCTCCCCAGTTCAAGAACGACAGGGAACTATTGGAGAGAGTCCAGTGAAGGACTACGAAGATGATCAAGGGAATGGAACACCTCTCATGCGGAAAGGCTGAGAGACCTGGCTCTGTTTAGCCTGGAGAAAACAAGACTGAGAGGGGACCTCATCAATGCTTATAAATATCTCAAGGATGGGTGTCAAGAGGATGGGGCCAGACTCTTCTCAGTGGTGCCCAGCAACAGGACAAGGGGCAACAGGCACAAACTGGAACACAAGAGATTCCATCTCAACATAAGGAAAAACTTCTTTACCCTGAGGGTGGCAGAGCACTGGAACAGGCTGCCCAGAGAGATTGTGGAGTCTCCTTCTCTGGAGATACTTAAAACCCACCTGTATGCGTTCCTGTCCAACCTGCTCTAGGTGACCCTGCTTTGGCAGGGGGGTGGACTAGATGATTTCCGAAGGTCCCTTCCAACCCCTGCCATTCTGTGATTATGAAACAGAATCTGTACTCTAAAGCTGTATACTAAATTCTTCTTTTACCAAGTTAGTCACACACACAGAGGACCACTACGACATTCCACTTGCAGATTTACTAGTTATATTACTAAAGAAGCCCCATAAACATAATAATCCCTCCCCCCCCCCAAGAAACAAAGCTTCTTCCCCATGATACTGTTCAAAAACTGCTCTCCTCTTCAGCTAGGTGCTGCTCCTTCAAAAACAGAGAGAACACTGCAAGCAACATCAGGACATAAAATGCTCTGATTTGATAACATTTTCCGCTCCCTACCCTCCCCCTACAATGCCATGTTATTCAATCCTTTCCACTCCCTCCCTGCTGTGTTACCTCCTGCAATAACTATTCCTACTGCAGTAACTATTAGATCAAGACAAATTAGATTAAAAAAAAACACACACACAAAAAAAATACCTTAAACACCTGGGGGAGAGTAAGTTTCTAAACCGGTTCTTTAATCCAGGTAATTCAGATGCAAAAGCAGTTGCATCATCCCAGCTGAAAGAACGGTCTAGGAGTGGATGTAAAGAGCAAAGAAGCTTGCGTTAGGACATATTATACCTTGAGATTCTCTCCTCCCAGTGAAGGATTTATGAAGAGGGGTAAAGTATAATAAAAGCAAGACAACTCTGTTTTCAAATACTTTAAATCATAGGATGAAGCATAGGTTAAAGCATATTCCAAGTGCTTGGTATTTTCCTGATCAACACAGACAAGTGCCAAAACAAAACCTGTGTCAACAAGAAAAAGAAAGTATTAGAAACAATATAGCCTTGGGTTATAAGAAATCTCTTTATGTAAACAAACAGCAGGTAGAAGAATACAGTATTTTTTCTTACTAGATGTTCTTGATTTTCACAACTTCTATTCTGATGTCTAAGCACCCAATCTGTATTGGATGGATGTATTCCAGAAAGAGAAGGAAAACCTGAGTGTAAGCTGTGATAACACAATGCATAATTTCAGCCATGGAAAAACCATACTTTTAGACCAGTTTTCTTCAAGTTTGTTTTCACTGCTGGAAAAAAACATAGGAATTAAATCCGAGCACATGACAACTCTTCCACTAGTTTTAGAAAATACCTTAAGTTGTGGAAAAAAATCAGGGATACTTCCCATAGTCATACCCTTGCCCAGCTTTAAAATACCACTGGTGTGCTGCCTTACTCTCACTTTCTCACATGCTTCCCCTACCATTTCCAGGTAAGTTACATCTGTTCTGAGGCCAGAAGAAAGGTTAATTTTTAAGAGATTCATCCAATCCCATAAACTGTCCCCTTAGCAAGCCTTTACACTTAAAAGATTTTCTGCCCCTTTAGTTTGCCAGTTTCCCTAACTTTTCAAAATCTTGGTTTGTCAAGATACTCTTTCCTCGTTAGTGAGCTTGAACATTTTTATTGCAGTTTGCTTTAGTCTGTCCCCGCCTGAAGAAGATCTCAGGCTTAGGATCTTTATTATACTGACTGGTTTCTTTTCACAACCGTGCAGCAGAGTACTCCAAGTCCAACTGGGCTAAAAAAAAAAAAATATCATCTTCAAAAACAGTTGAAAATTTTGTGATTACTGCTATAAAAGCTATATTTTTAAGAGGACAATTAAAATGGCGTTATAAAGCGAAGACTAAATCTTGTTTCCTGTATGCCTCAATTTCTATTGAAGCCTGCAGGAGATATTGTGGAAGTAAAATGAAAGCTTTGTTTGTGTAATAGTTTTAACGCTATACTAAAAGCAAAAGCAAAACACAAATGTACTCAAACATGCAGCCAGGGTAACCATCAACAAAATACAGAAAAAACACCCCATTTCTCTATGCCTACAGAGCTAAAATTACAAGTGTGTTGATATTTCATTTAAAGTTTACAAAAACTTGCTGTTAGGTCTGTGGAGTTTTGCTGGAAAAAATGAAAAAAAAACAAAACAATTTTAGAACCTGGAAATGGCACTTTGTAACTATAGTTAAATCATGATGATGTAGCTTGAAAACAATCACTCTCTCTTGTAGTGTGTACATAGTTGCCAGGTGACCACAAAGCGCAGAGCTTTCCTTTCAAAGGCTCAAAGGCAGGGAAGGCCACAAATCTGACTTACGGGCTCTAAACTATGGTTTGCACAGGATGACCTTCTGTGAATCCTCATTGTGAGGAGGAGGTGTTTCTGCTTAACATCCATAGGACAGCGCTACCAAAACCCCCTACTCCTGACCCCTGGTAATGTGGTTAGCATAACTAATGCCATTTTTTAAGGCAGGCAGGCAGTGAATAGGTCACATATTTGTTCCCTTTCCCTCATTAGCAGCCCCTGAAGTATGAAGGGGGCTACGAACCAAGTAGACACACCAAACCGACTACTTCTTCCCCTCCCTACCGGCCTCAAGGTTCCTGGGCACCAGGACGATTACTCCCTTCTCTGTTGGCCTTGAAGGTCCCAGGCACATGGCCAGCCGGGTTGATGAGCCTGAGGAAAGTGTAACAGCGCACAGAGCGCTGTCTGTAAAATCAAGCAGTTACAAGTCTTTAGTGGGAACTTGGACCCAAACTGCTGCTGCACAGGCGACCCCCCGTGACCAGGGACACCTCCACTGTCGCCTGCTTCCTCCCAGGATTGAGGGAACGACTTGTATTCTTTTATGATTTTTCAAGTCGAGATTATGATTGTTATATTGTACACCAAACCATGTCCTAAGATTTGACCCATGCTGCAGAGGATCCAGGTGATTAGAAATCATAAATTAAGTCGTATTATAAATCCTATATAAATTGTTTGGTTTACGCTATTTATAAATCGTACTATATTGAATCTGCACCATTCTAATCATAAATTCTGTGCTATACCAATCATAATATCCGGTTAAGAAAATAAAGTTTTAATTATTACTACAGCTTAGTGCCATCATCATTCTGTTCAGGATCCCTAAAAGGAACCCATCTGTCCCCTTAGTGTCGGGTGACACAGGTGTGGATACATCAGGACTGAACACGTGAACTCAGTCTGCACATACGCCATATATCTCTCTACTAAACAGTAGGGATGCCCAAGTCTTAATGGAGACCTTTCTGACTGGGCCAGCCACCTACTTACTTTCAGGAGCAGGGGGACTGCAGACCAGTCACCTCCTGCATCACGCATGTGCTGCAAGTTTAGCAGCTTCCCCCAAATACCAGACTTACTGTTTCTGCACAGAAAGCGAACAACGTGCTACCATACAACCAGCCTGAGAAGTTCCCATGAACACTATTTTTACTATCAGCCCACAGTCAGCTCAGTTCTCCAGGAAAATACTGTTTTCACTGTTGGCATAGAATAAAACAAAGGACCAAGAGACTTTCCTCTCTTCTCCAAAAGATGCGGCAGCACTCTGGAAAGGCTGTAGTCACCTCAGTAATGCACCAGTCCACATCCTGCCCCAAGCTGCCAAATCACTTACGCTAACAGTTGAGCCTTCCAGATTTAGTGTTAGTTGTAGGACTGCAGCTTCTGACTCATCCTCACTGACAGGACAGCTGGAGAGGTTAAAGACATCTGACAAAGGCATTTTGAGTCACCCTACTACCTCAAGTATAGAATTAGTGGGACTTCAGTCAGCACCTAACCCTTTAAATACCCTTTTGAGATAACTCACGTAAGCTAGACACTGCTATACTTACTAGCACGACGGTTTGAAGAAAAGGCTGCATCATAGAGGAAATTAATATTAAGGAGGGTAGACGGACATGCTTTTACAAAAAAATGTTTGGTTAACTCACCAAATTTTGCATACTGACATACCAGAAGTGGCATGTTATGCACAAGTATTTAAGACTTGCTTTCCCAAGCATTCTGACAAAGAAGATCTAAATCTGGATACAATGCTTATTTGAGTGCTGAAGGGTTCTGACTTAGTATCTGTCTTGCTGACTCAGACGAAGCAGCATCAGTTCTGCCTATTTCTTCTTTCTTGATGTAATCTAGGTTTGTGCCAGTGATATGGTGGTTTCTGCTCATCCCGGAGCAGCTGTTGATGAGAACAGTATGCCCATTTACTAGTACAAAGCTGTCTATACCGACTCAAACACAGGACAGGATTCTTACCTAAAAACCTTCTCTACCCTGGGGTGGGTGGGGCGGAAAGAACTGTGTTAGAAAATGCTGGTACTAAATACAAAAGTATTGCTACATACAAGACTGTGGGTGTATGCTGCTCTACTACTTAGATACTGATCTGGAACTGGTAAAGAATACAGAGATATTGCTATGAATCAACTGTTTACTTAAGATATTTTTTTAAAGTTACACATAGGCGTGACAGACAACACTAATTTAACTACTGTTACTGAATGAAGCATGCCATATACTGACAACAAAAGATTTTAATTTTTTTTTCTAAACAAAGAATAAAATTATTTGTTGCTGTGTAAACGAGTAAAGGACCGATCTTAAATCCAAGGATTTGTACCACAGATGACAGGACTTAGACGCTGACACGCATTGTATATGCCTGGCCAGTTCTGTTTACTATTTTATCTCTTTTCTAAAGAGTAAGCCTCCTAAGGCAAGCTGACAGAGCACTGGTAAAAATGGAAAGAACCATTATATCTAGCCCTACCACCTGTTTTCCCTTTTTCCACTGTGGGATCACAAGATCTGGGACTCTTGCTGAACAGCAGTTTAAGTTCAAGGCTCCGGCAGAGCAAGCATTACTCCCAAAGTACGCTCAATAATCCCGAGGAGCCCACTGTTAAAGATGCAATTTGGGAACTACAGGCAACTGTAAGTTGTTAGTATTTTTAGATCAATAACTGCTGACTTAAAGCAAGAAGAGGTGGCAATCTCTGCTGCTTTGCAAATATACAGTGTTTTATACCACAACATCCAAAAATGTTTTGGATGAGGATTATACAATGAAAATCACACACATCTCAGAAAATATAACTTACTTAGCTGAATTGTGTCTAACAGGCATGTATCCTCTTTTAGGTTCCTTCATTTCACAATGACTTGGAAAAAACACTCAGTTTCTCTCCAAGTCTGAGAGAACTTGTTTTACACCCTCTGCCCTAATCACAAGTAATCTTTTGATTTTTCCTCTCCACAAGACACTAGGCATTCTACATGAGAAAATTTCAGATTTATTCCCAAAGATGCTCTCAACAAATATGACAAACGCTGATTTTAGATTAAAAGCTCCCAAATAAGATTTTAGTTAAAAACCAGAGGCTACTTGATTGTGGGGTGGTAGTAGAATGTGTTCAGGCCAAATACACAAAATTTTATGTTTTATTTTTATTGTTAGTGACTTAACACATCAGTATCTTAGCGTCATCATTCGATGTACTGTAAAAACATTTATAGGCAGATGGACTGCAAGGAATGTGAACAAGGAAAGCCAGCTCATGCTGTAGGGAGGAACACATAGTTCTGGCATACTAAAAATAAAAAGAAAGCATTAACACACCATATGCTGTGCAGCAGCAAATAGCGTTATTTAGAAGCGTTCCAATAAAAGCTAATGACAGCAAAAGTTCAGACCTGCTAAAAAAAACTAAGGTGACTTAAGTCAGCCACATGCTTCATTGCATAAAATAAACATGAGTTTTATCTAACAATTTACTTTCTTTCATTTTACACAAATCTTAGGGTAACATATGCCCAGTTAAAAAGTTTTCCTTGTTAACAAAGTTACTAACCGTGCCAGACAGGAGTTGAAATGCAAGCGGTGAAGCAAATTTTGGTTTGTACACAGCCAATGACTCTCTGAAACTGACTTGTCTTACACCTCAGTTGGGGTATCTTTCCATGGAGTACGTTCTTTTTTAACCTCTGTGTTAGTTCTGCTGCGCAAATGCACATTCTCTCTCAAGCTGTACGAGCACAGCAGTAAAAAAGGGAGAAGGCTTTTACTAAAGCAAAGTATTTTCTTCTAAGTAAAATTATTTGTTATCATAAAGCCATGTAATTTCAACTCAAGTAATGTTTGTTTTCAGCATTTTTGGAAGCCACAACATGGGTGCCTCTGTGTGAAAGCATAGTGGATAGTCAATAAACAAGCAATTTTTTCCATAACTTTCAACTGAAGATAGCAACCAGGACTGGTTTATTTATTAGAATGCATCAGTTAATGATCTTGCAACTGGGAAGAAGCCTAAGGAGACTCAGGAGAGTTAAATCTTTTAAGCAAAACAAACACTTCAAACTGCCACACAATAGACAATGTCTATTGACTGTCGCATGGAACTGCGTGAAAAATCTCATAATTTAATGACACCACAGCCTTGTGCAAATCTTAATCTAATTTTCACTTGGTTTATAAAATGGTGGTAGCTTCACATACCCAGCAGCAGAGATGTAAAATCAGTTAGTTACAGTCTGAATTCTTCAGGACTGGCAGCAAACTTCTCAGTCTCAGCCTTGTTGAAGTGCTCACTCATACTGTTAGGGTAACCAGCTCCAACTACAGGAGTGTACAGATGGCAAATCACTACATTTTCTTAAGTTTTTGTTCTGTTCTCTTGGTGTCAAAGCACAACAGAGGTCTTCCTATGGACTTATTTGGTCTTCTGCTTTGTAGCAAAGTAGTTAAAGCATGGAATCAAAACAAGAAACATCTGCTCAACAGCTGTAACTCCAGCCCATCAGAAAACGTGGAGGGAAATGCAATAGACTTAATTCTATATTAAAATGCTTCAGGAAATTACCATTCTGCAGTTGAGCCTGTGAGGTAACCTGACATCAGCAAAAATAGAAGCCAAGGATTAAAACAGCAAAAATTTCTATAGGTATATTAACGGTAAGAACACGACTAGGGAAGATGTGGGCCCCCTCAGAAAGGAAACGGGAGAACTGGTGACAAGTGATATGGAGAAGGCCGAGGTCCTCAACAACATCTTTTCCTCAGTCTTCACTGGCAAGAGCTCCAGCCACACTCCCAGAGTCACAGAAGGTAATGGCAGGGGTTGGAAAGAACTGCCCATTGTAAGTGAAGATCAGGTTCGTGACCATCTGATGAACCTGAAAGTGATCAAGTCCATGGGACCCGATGGGATACACCCACGGGTACTGAAGGAACTGGTGGATGAGGTTGCTAAACTGCTCTCTATTATATTCCAAAAGTCATGGCAGTCTGGTGAGGTCCCCACTGACTGGAAGAGAGGAAACATAATCCCCATTTTCAAAAAGGGAATGAAGGATGAACCAGGGAACTATAGGCCAGTCAGTCTCACCTCTATGCCTAGTAAGATTATGGAGCAGATCTTCCTGGAGGCACTGCTGAGGCAGAAGAATAATGAAGAGGTGATTGGGTACAATCAACACGGCTTCAGCAAGGGCAAATCATGCCTGACAAACCTGGTGGCCTTCTATGAGAAGGTCACAACATCAATAGACAAGGGGAGAGCAACTGACATCATTTACCTGGACCTGAGAAAAGCCTTTGACACTGTCCCGCATGACATCCTGGTCTCCAAGCTGATAAAATATGGGTTTGATGGACTGACAATTCAGTGGATAAAGAACTGGCTTGACGGCCGCACCCAAAGAGTGGCTGTCAATGGGTCCATGTCCAAGTGGAGTCCCTCAAGTATCAGTACTGGGACCGGTCTTGTTTAACATCTTCATCAGTGACATAGACAGTGGCATAGAGAGCACCCTCAGCAAGTTTGCTGACGACACCAAGCTGTGTGAGGTGGCCGACACACTGGTGGGAAGGGATGCCATCCAGAGGGACCTTGACAGGCTGGAGAGGTGGGCCCATGCCAACCTCATGAAGTTCAACAAGACCAAGTGCAAGGTCCTCCATCTGGGTCGGGGCAATGCCAAGCACTGATATAGGCTGGGCAGCGACTGGCTTGAGAGCAGCCCTGAAGAAAAGGACTTGGGGGTGCTGGTGGACGAGAGGCTCAACGTGAGCTGTCAGTGTGCACTAGCGGCCCAGAAAGCCAATCATATCCTGGGCTGCATCAGGAGAAGCGTGGCCAGCAGGTCGAGGGAGGCAATTCTCCCCCTCTACTCCACTCTCATGAGACCCCACCTGGAGTACTGTGTCCAATTCTGGAACCCCTACTACAAGAAAGATATGGACGTGCTGGAACGTGTCCAGAGAAGGGCCACGAGGATGATCAGAGGGCTGGAGCACCTCTCCTATGAGGACAGGCTGAGAGAGTTGGGGTTGTTCAGTCTGGAGAAAAGAAGGCTCCGGGGAGACCTTATAATGACCTACTAGTTTCTTGAGGGGGCCTACAAGAAAGCTGGTGAGGGACTTTTTAGGATGTCGGGTAATGGTAGGACTAGAGGAATGGATTAAAACTAGAGATGGGTCGATTCAGACTGGACATTAAGGACAAGTTCTTCACCATGAGGGTGGTGAGACACTGGAAGCCCCATCCCTGGAAGTGTTCAAGGCCAGGCTGGATGGGGCTTTGAGCAGCCTGGTCTAGTGGGAGGTGTCCCTGCCCAGGGCAGGGGGGTTGGAACTAGACGATCTTTAAGGTCCCTTCCAACCCTAACAATTCTATAATTCTATGAAAACACTCTTAAGCATATTCTAGAAAGGCACATTTAAACCAAAAGATGCATCGTTCAAGTTTGTTAGATTTTACCTGACGGGTCTCAAGTACTACTGAACTGTCTGAAAGAACTACAGTTGATTCAAAGCAGCAAACAATGACTTCACAAGTCTTTGTTTAGTTCCAGAAGATATATTTCATTATCATCTCAGATGGAAGTTTCAGAGTCCACAATATATGTTCATTCTGGTATACCCATATGCCGAATACTCCTTAAATTCCCTTTTGAAAACTGTAACTAGAACATTTGTTCTTAATGCAACACAGGAGTTGCACTAAGATTGATGTTTGCACTCTTATCAGAAAGGGAGCTGAAACAAAAGCAACATTCCCACCTCAGACCAATAGTGAGCACAAGCTGCCATTGTGAAGCCTTTCCTTTTGCCCGTGGCAGAACTCCATTCACATTCAGTGAGAATAACTAAAATATATGCGTGTCTCATGACTCATTCAGAGCAACTGTTGGACCACAATAACTGACATCCACTGAACACTTTGCCCTCACCACTGCCTGCTTCTGCTTTAACTCCACTTCCAACACAAACAGAAAATCCAAAAAACCAAAAAACTCCAAGACTCACTTTTCAACTCATAACCTGCCAAGTGAAAAGGAATAATACCCTGAGAATCAGCAGGCTGTAAGGAAGAAGTCTCCACAGAGACAGAAAAAGGCTCCCTTTCTCACCCTTGTTCCCATCAACATAAGGGACTGGTCCCAGCCCCCTTGTATCTAAATAGAGCTTTTAGAAGTTCCATTTCTTTTTCTTAATTCATAACTAGAGTAGGCCAGACAGGGAAGGAGGGCAGTACACCTTTACGAGCAATCTCATTCCTCCTTTCCCACATTCAAACACATGGAATGCCTGCTAACCCTTCCCAAAATACACTCCTGCCCCATGTAATACTCTTCCTTTCTCCTGCTACTTTACACATTTTTAAGTTCACGTTCTTTGAATAACCTAAACTTAACTTGGGTAATTCCTTGTGTAATAAATTAAATAGGGACGTTCTTTCTCAATATTTCAGATAAAGCGTTAAGTAGCGTAGTAATACTTAATGTAGTATATCTTTCAGGAAATTAATATTTTTCAAATGAGTCTAATAAAAAAAGCTAACTCCTCAATTTCCACATATTGAGATTAGTGTGCTAACAGTGTAGTGTGACTACTTAGATATTTTTCTACCACTTTGAGGTTCTCTGTCTCAAGACTGAACAAATGCCATTTTAGCACTGCATGATATTAACTTGAAAGCTTAAAACCAACCATATTCTCAAGAACAGCAATTTAGAATGACCATATGTAAGTAGTAAGAATTACTGTCATGTAAGGCATAACTTCAGAGTGCCATGAAGAATATGTTTTTTTCAATCAGATATCTGACCCTGAAAAATACACATCAGAACACATTAAAACTGATAGGGTTAAGCTTTTTTATTTTTTTTCTTTAACTTTAGAAAACCTCAAAACAGTAAGACTACCCAACAACTGCACTAGGGGTGCAAGAGCACTCTTACAGCAAGGCCCCAGAAGTTACTCCATACTTTTCAGTTGTATACATTCCTTACTGCTTTCATACAAAATTATTTACATCTCACATTGGTAATAAGAAAAACAAATACCCTGTAAAATCTCCATTATCAGTGTTGTTTTAAAACCACAAAAAGTAATGATGTTTATCACCAAGCTAAAAAACTAGCAAGAGTTAGAGCTCAGAGGAAAATGAAAAATCTCTAAGGGTGTAGAGAAAGAATTCCCTTAGGAAGGGCTGAGTAGTACTGAGTCTATATTAACTAACTACTAAGCTCATTGTATCATCTACCTATAAGCTACGAATTCAAGTGTAGACTGAGTGTAGCTCCAGCCATGACACAGCAAGTATGTGCTGAACACCACTGGTTACTCTAGAGAAGAGCTGTAAGTCCTTGGGGTATGTGGTAGAGCAGTTACTGGCTAAGCACACAGGAAAAAGAAAAAAAAAAAAGAAACATGAGAAATTTTATGGGAGTTTGAGACCAGTTGTTTTCAACCAGTGTCACAAGCATGTGGATCATGAATTACCTTTTAAGAGACCTGCAAAAGCTGGCTGGTAAAAGCAAACCTAAATGTGCTAATATTGCAAGTGCTGTATGTGTATGTTCTTATTTATCATAATTTTTTCAGGAGTTCCATTCAGAAAGCAGCTTGAAACAGATTTAGACATAGACTTCAAACACTATGAAGTTTACTAAGTTAAAAAAAAAGTTCTGAAAAGGGTTGCCCTCATTTACAAGCACTTGTATAGAAGTATGAAATTTAAATCAGTGAAATAGCTAGGTTGTAAGGCCATTTCTTTAAGTAATTGCATATCACCTTATGTATGTATCTTGCAAAAGGAATAAAAAACTACTACTCTCACATTTATATTATTTCAATATCAAGAGAGGAAGTGTTTCCTGGACTGGATCTGACAAAAAGAGACTAAAATTCTAAGAGAAACCTATAGGAGATACCGTTTTAATGACACGTATCAACGCAGAAAAACACCTGGGTCAGTTGTTTTCAGAAAGTTAAGTTTTACCATGTTTCACTTACTGCTTTTGTGGCAGGTTTAGAGTTTGACTATAAGACTGTAATGCAACATCTGGGGATGGGGGAGAGTGTGAACAAGAGAACAGACCACTTGCCACTCAACAGTTAATAAAAAATAATCCTTCCTACATCAGCCTAATTCTACATGTTCATTCATAATCAAGACAAGCAACATGTCAGAGTTCTTGTTTGCAATCATAAGACGAAAAACTCAGAACAATGATGTGGCATTAATTATATTAAATTCCTCTTTCTTAAGAGTAAGGATGCTGTGACTTCTAAAACAAAAAAATACCTCGAAGAGATTGTGACATGAAGAGTACTGATACTCAGTGAAGGTAAGGATAATCTACTGGTAACTGACTAAAATTCATGTGATTTATCGTGTTCAAGAGCCATAACAAAAGCCTATAGTAGTTGGAGAAGGCGACAGCTAGATATAAAATACTTCCCCATTCTTCTACAAATTACTACATTATCATAATTTCAATAACATTCAAAGCGCACTGAAACCTGGCTCTTCAGATAATCATTACACAACTTGGGGAGTGTCTGTACGTTTTGCTAGAAAAGTAAATGCACAGTTTATGAAAATTTATACATGATGGGCCACTACGGCTATGTCTTCTGCTCTTGAAAAAGAAGCAGTTTTCTCAGTAACTAATTAGATCACAGTAACAAAAATAATAAATAATAATAATAAAAAAAAAAAATCAACTTACATACCGGAAAGCCATTAGCCACTACATTGTCAGCACAAACCTTTTTATTGCTAATGGAATAGTATAAAAACCATCACAGCAAACACCCATGACAAATGAGCCTTGCTGGCTCTTTCTTCTTCATCAGATTGTAGCTTCTTAGCTACACTGTAGTTGCTTAGACAAGATACATCATATTGATACTAGTTATACACACACACATACTCATTTATGAGAAGAGGAAAGATGTTAAATATTCCACCTGAAATACCTCAGAGTAACCGGGTATAAGTAAGGAATTCTGAAGAGTAGAAATTTAAACCACCGCTAGATATTCTTACTTATTTAAACCAAAATTTGTCTTAGAAGTCCACACAGCTGGCAGTTACAGGTGGACACCAGTATACTCCTCAATGTCAGAGGTACATAAATAAATTGGACATAATCCCACAATTTTAAACTATCTAAAGTTTTACGTTTTAGCATGACTCAGTAGCTACGGTTACTCACCGCCTCAACAGAGCTGTTGATGCCTCATTTGTTTCTGTTTAAGATTGGTACCTTCCTTCCAAAGGGTTTTTTTCCCCCCCGAAAATTCAAGGAAAATATTTTAGTAGATCTTAAAAAAAAAAAAAAAGCCCAACATTGAAAGAAAAAGGGTGAAGGGAAACTGGGATTTTGTAAGTAACACTGAACTCCTCAAAACAATCATCGAATGCTTCCTTCATCATGAAGTAAAACCTATTTACATGAAAAGAGAGAAGATCTATGGAGATAAAACAGGGTAAGTGATCATTACTGACACATCCTAACACCTTATTTGTTAAGCTGCTTTTGAGTTTAGTTATTATCTCAAGCAGGATACATAAAGCAGGCATCAGAAACAGGTTTCTAGTATCCTTCACTTAGTAACTGAAAGGCAACAGTAAACGTCATCCCATGAAGCATTGTGTTGCTCATGAACACAAATAAGTTTTAAAAGCAAATACACATAATGATAAATTACACATACTTATACCTGAAGCATGGATGACCTTTAGGTTCCCAGAGTTACAAACCTGGGTCTCATTTATTAAAAACCATGCACTAAAGTGATGTTGAAAGATGCCAGAGCCACTGCAAAGTGAAATTTTCCATTTCAATTTAGACAAGTTAAATTTTCTTTCACAATTTACTTAAAGAAGAGACCATATTGATTAAAGCGGACTTCATCACTTCTTGAACATAAAACCCTACACCTGAAAAGTGCACATGGCAAACGAGAGAGGGAGGAACTGGAAATAGTACACAGAAGCGCACGTTGGTCTGCCTTGGTAATGGTCGCCATGTTGTTGCATCCTTAGATCACGAAGGCTGCAAGTTAGGCAATGTTTCTATGAGGAGGTAATACCTTTTATTAGGCTAACTAATATAGCTGGAAAAAAGACCTGATATGCATCTGGGTGCATAAACCCCCTGAGGCAATGTGTGACCAAAAGCTTGCATGGCACCCTGTCCCATTATAAACCAGTCTAATAAAAGATAATTACTTCCCTCCACCAGCCTCATCTGATATACATTATTATACCACATGCAGTCTCTGCAAAGAGGTGATAGTGAAAAATCACGATACTGGTTTAGCAACCGTCATGTACCGTCATAATACACAATCCCTCAAGACTGTTACAGCACTTCATCAAAACGTCATGAGCAGCAAAAAAGCTATGCCAAAAAAAAAAAAGGCCCTCTTAACCTGGAAGACAGTACATTCAGGGAACTCCCTAGATGGAGGGAGCAGCACCCTACTTGCTTATTTTAAGTGTGTAATGCAAAGCTATGGAAAAAGGCAGCAGGAGGAAATTTAATCCCTGGGAACAGGTAAGAACCTAGTTATCACGGTGGTATTTATTAAAAGGAGTTCCTATATTACAGGAGCTGTTTCTCTTAAAAAAAAAAAAGAAATATCATGGGAACAAAAGTTAGCCAACAATCCACCCTGAACAGGTGAAAAGAGATGGTGCTTCACCTGGAGAAGCAGAGATTACAGACATCCAAGCTACTCAGGCTGACAGCCTTCTGAATTAGCTTTAAAGGTCAACTCGTCAAGAAAGTACTCAGAAGCCCTGAGAAGGTCTCAATGAGGTACCCCTCTTCAGTTGTCTCTGTGGCTTTCACCAGCAGGAGCTCTCTCAGAAAAGCCTCAAGTTACACAAGAGCATGTTAGGCAATTTAAGTTTCCCAACTTTCTTTTACAATACAGGATTTAAACCTCTGCTTAAGAAATGTGTTCTCATAACACAATTGCACATCAGACACAACTGCAACAAGCATAAGGCACTCCAGGCATACTACATTTCAGCCACCTTCAGGCATCTGAAAAGATGACGTCTAAGCTAATGACTCAGATTCAGGAAGCCAAAGACATCCTAAAAGGTACTTTATCCCATATTAGAAGAAGGTGACTGAAGAGATTTAATTTTCAAACTAGAATTCCTCAGTTTAGCAGATAGCTTATTTCTTCAATTGTCTACCCTGCTAGATACATGAACACAACGAAAATTATTAATAATTTGGTGAGTACTAAGATCCTAACATTGTTAAAAAATGACAGTGCCAGGAATCTCAAGGTTCCTGAGTGCCAGGACGATTACTCCCTTCCTTGCTGGCCTTGAAGGTCCCAGGCATGTGGCCAGTCAGGTGCTGCTGCTGACCCTGAGGGAAGGGTAACAGTGCATAGAGCGCTGTTATCAAGCAACTAAGAGTCTCAAGCGGGAACCTGGACTGTGAGACCTGTGAGCCCCCCAGTGACCGGGGATGCCTCCAATGTCATCTGTTTCCTCACTGGATTGAGCAAGTGACTCGCATTCTTTTATAGGATTTTTCAAGTCTAGATTATGATTGTTATATTGCACAGCAAACCATGTATTAAGATTTGACCCGACCTGCAGAGGGTTCAGGTAATTAGAAACTGTAAGTTAAGTTGTATTATAAATTCTGTATTACACTACTAATAAATTGTACTACACTGATACTGCTTGTAGAAATCCTGCACCATTTTAATAATAAACTCTGTGGCTATACTAATCATAATAGCCGGTTAAGAAAATAAAGCTTTAATTGTTACTACAGCTTAGTGCCATCATCACTCTGCCCAGGATCCCTAAAAGAACCTGTTTGTCCCCTTAGTGTCAGGTGACAGAATAGGAGAAGGAAAATGAGGTTGAAGAACCAGAAGAAGCAAGCTTGCGCACTTCTAATACTCACATTAGCTGAAACAGGATATTTAAATTCCAAAATGAGAGAGCTGTTTATACAGCTCTTTAGACACAGATGCTAGATTTGCAAGAATTGCCAGCATTTCAGGATCATACACAACTGTGCCTTCTGAGACAGTACAGTTTGTGTGTTTGTGTCTTTTGACATTTTTAACTGAAGATAATTTATTAGGTTGCTCACCATGAAAAGTTTTCTTGTACCACAGTGCAAATACTGAGGACTACAGAAGCTGTAGTCATACTGTCTGCAACCAAAATAACTTAATAGTAGCAATACTAACTGATAAAGGCTTCTCATACCTTATGAGGTAAGTATGAGTAACCAAGAGCCCAAGACTAGAACACATCGGTATCTGTGAGATATCCTAAGACTGAGTAGAAGTATAATATTTAAAACCAATGAACAAATTTAGGATATTATTACCTAGAAACATAAATTGAAGTTATTTACTTTCCTTTTTATCTTTCACAGCAACTTTTTTTCAAAAAAGGACAGGAAAGGGATGCTGGTGCTTGCCAGCACTGCATTGTTCTTGCTCAGCGAAGCCCAACTCATATTGCATAACTTTATGAAAGTAATTTAAAATGAAAAACAAACACAAAGTTTTAGTTAAGTGGCATCTCTTTGTGTCCAAATAAAAAGGCAAAACAATACAGTTAAGACTTACATTAGCAAGGACAACAGTATGTTCATCTGTCAAAATTGGACGTGGATGTGGCCAAAGTTCTTATGACCTTCTGTGAAAAAACTGAAGTTTTTCCCCAAAATGGGACTGGGAAGTGAGGAAAGAGGGGGAAGGAGAAAAAGAAATCTTCTCCGTTCGGCCTTTGAAGGTCCTTTATAAATACTCTAAAGTTTAAATGATAATTGAGGTTTTCAAGTTTGGACAAAGGCCCAAAGTGAAAAAACCAAACACCTCCCAGCCACAAAAGCATGCCCCCATAAAACCTTTGGGCTGTATTCTCAGCTTCCGTAAGTAGATACTACCCAGATGCTCAGTTCAGGTAAATTGCACTACACATATTGAGACCCACTGAGAAACTACTATAAACAAAGTCTCTAATACATAAAAGTTCTTCAGCATAAGACTAAATAACTCAATTCTTAGAAGAAAAGAACAACTCCCCTAAGCACCCTTCCCCCAACAAAAAAATCCAAACTTACAACTGAGGAACTGAAAAGAACAACAGTTCACAGCAAAGAAAACTTAGAGAATATTATTTGGTGGCAGAAAACAGTAAGAGGAGAAAGTTAACAAAGGAATCCGTGGGTCTGGAGGGAACTAGCAGATGAAGTTGCCAAGCCCCTAACCATCATATTTGAGAAGTTGTGGCAGTCTGGTGAAGTTCCCACCGAATGAAAAAGGGGAAACATATCCCCCATTTTTAAAAAGGGAAAAAAGGAAGATCCGGGGAAATACAGGCCGGTCAGTCTTACTTCTGTGCCCAGCAAGATCATGGAGCAGATCCTCCTGGAAACTCTGCTAAGGCACACGGAAAATAAGGAGATGACAGCCAACATGGCTTCCTTAAGGGCAAATTGTGTCTGACAAATTTGGTGGCCTTCTACGACAGCGTGACAGCGTTGGTGGATAAGGGAAGAGCAACTGATGTCATCTACCTGGACTTGTGCAAAAATTTCATGCTGTCCCATGTGACATCCTTGTCTCTAAATTGGAGAGACATGGATTTGATGGATGGACCACTTGGTGGATAAGGAACTGGCTGGACAGTCGCACTCAAAGAGTTGCGGTCAATGGCTCTGTGTCCAAGTGGTGACCAGCGATGAGTGGAGTTCCTCAGGGACCGCGATTCATGTCATGTTGGCGACATGAATGTTGGGATTGAGTGCACCCTCAGCAAATTTGCAAATGATACCAAGCTGTGTGGAGCAGTCGACATGCTGGAGGGAAGGGATGCCATCCAGAGGGACCTTGACAGGCTTCAGAAGTGGGCCTCTGAAAAACTCATGAAGTTCAACAAGGCCAAGGGCAAGGTCCAGCATGTGGGTTGGGGCAATCCCACGCACAAATACAGGCTGGGCAGAGAATGGATTGAGAGTGGCCCTGAGGAGGAAGACTTGGGGGTGTTGCTCCTGAGAAGCTCAACATGAGCTGGCAATGTGCAGTCATAGCCCAGAAAGCCAACTGCATCCTGGGCTGCACCATTATTAGTGTGGCCAGTAGGTCGAGGGAGGTAATTCTGCCCCTCTACTCTGCACTCATGAGACTCCACCTGGAGGACTGTGTCCCGCTCTGGAGCCCTCAGCACAAGGACATGGACCTGTTGGAGGTGGTCCAGAGGAGGGCCATGAAGATGATCAGAGGGCTGGAGCACCTCTCCTATGAAGACAGGCTGAGAGAGTTGGGGGTTGTTCAGCCTGGAGAAGAGAAGGCTCCGGGGAGACTTTATAGTGGCCTTCCAGTACCTGAAGGTACCTACAAGAAAGCTGGGGAGGGGCTGTTTGCAAGGGCATGTAGCAATAGGATGAGGGACAATGGTTTTAAATTAGAGCAGGGTAGGTTTAGATTAGACATTAGGAAGAAATTCTTTACTGTGGGGGTGGTGAGGCACTGGAACAGGTTGCTCAGAGAGGTGGTGGCTGCCCCGTCCCTGGAAGTGTTCAAGAAGCTAGAGGAGGCTTTCAGCAGCCTGGTCTACTAGGAAGTGTCCCTGCCCACGGCAGGGGGGTTGGACTAGATGACCTTTAAAGATCCCTTCCAACCCGACACATTCTATGTTTCTATCAAAATAAATCCATAGTGTTGATAAGACAGATCTCATCAGACGCAAAGTGACCTATAATGCATTAATAAATTAGACTGTAGATAGGGTATACAGTAAATTAGGAAACACTACATTTTTCTGCAGAAAAGTAAGAGGAACAATCATCTGATTGACAGGTTCACAACTCAAGCCTTAAGACCAAAGCAAGTACTTTTCAAACCAGAAGTACATATGCTTTAAGCACTGGGCTTTGAAGCTAAAAAGATGAATCTTGCCTTTGCTTCTAATCATCCCCTGTAGCTGTGCTCTGAGATACTACATCTGATAACATACTATATTAAGCAAATATAACACAACTACTGTAAATCTGATAGAAATGCAACTAAGATGACCCAATGTATTTTTAGGGATATAGGACAGACTTTTACAGATTCCAAAATCCCAGATTTCAGCATACATGAACTTAATCTTTACACAGGAAAAAAACAACCCACACAACTCAGAGTAACAGTGAAAAACAGACAAAGTAGCAAGGTGAAGGCTAACATTAAGGAAGACAGGGCAGAGAAGACAGATTTTTCTTAACTCTTCATTAATAGAAATTATCTGAAATACCAAAGTAATATAAAATTTTAAATAATGCTAAGCCATTTAAAAAATTGAGCTAATTATCTATTTTCATTCTTAGTTTCTGCTTTTTGTCAGAAAGTTTAGCACAGCTTTCCAAACAACACGTTGCTCTTCCCACCAGAGGAATTGCTGAGCTATTGCTGAGCAAATTGCTGAGAATTTGCATGACAAATGCCCAGAATGCCAAACCACTAATCCAACAATTTGGGCCTTTATTTGAGATCTGTTTTAATAAACACAGTCTGCTTTCAGTCTTTTGAGTCACAAGAACAGGTTTAGGCTTGTACAATTTAGTTTCTTAAGAAAAAAACAGTATCAATCACCATTCGATCCAATAGTCTTTCCATGCAAGTGCATTCAATTTTCCATTCCTAGCCCTTGGCTTACATTTACATAGATACGACAAGCATCCCTTTCCCATGAAAAATTTCTCTTGGGGCAGGTCATAATTTCTTAAAAGACAAAAGCAAACTAATCCTCACCTTTTCAATGTGGAGATTAAATTACTAGGCTGTGCTTTCAGTCTTCTTGACATTATACTCCAATTCTAGATGATTACTTCCACTTTGATTTAGCACTCCAATTGAGAATAATGGGTGTAGAAGCACTGAGTGCTTTGGCTACGTTCCTTCCCGTGCAAGGGAGTCAGACAATAAATACTAGGGCATCCTGTTAGTCTTAGACTGTTCTAGGAACTGTTATGGACAGAAAGTGGAGAGAGTGCATAAAATTGAAGATCTGCTTTTTAAACTTAATCAGTAACTCGACCAAGAGTCAAGATGAACGTACTTCAAGAACAAATCAAGTCAGTAAGCATTTAAGTTAAGGCTTTTGTAGGAACTTCAGTACAAATAATCTTGATTTTGTAATTCAGTTTGATCATTTTAAACCTTCACAGAAATACTTACTACCATCACTAACCTTTGTTATTGATTTGTCTTTTTAAGCATATTCTCACAGCAGAATATTTAACTCAAAAAAGATATCACAGCCAAAGAGTGATAACTGACCCAGATCAGCTCCCTGACGGACTTCCCTGTGCAGCTGGAAGACCCTGGAAGGCCATGCAGGGTCAGCAAAATGTACATCAAGTCACTTCACTTGCAACTCACCTGCCTGCTTCTCAGCTCATTAACAGCAACTGGCTTCAGGTCAGAGTGCTTTCAGGGGCTGGTTCTGTCACTAAAAGGCGCCAAGCAGGTTCTTGAGAGGTTAAGAGATGAAGCTTTAACTGATCCTGTCATCACAAATAGAGAAATAATAGGGAAGTTAACTCTGGTCCCTGAAGCTCATTTGGACACACTGTGCTAAAAAACCCCAAAACGCCACAGACTCACATCACAACCCCAAAACTACAATTAATGAAAAAAATACACACGTGAAACAGAAAGGAGCGATGGAATAAAGATTCAGAGAGATGTCTATACAAAAAGGACATTCTAGGCAACTTCTCCATCTCTCTTTAAAGAGAGGATTCACATTTATCCAGTGGATCTGTTATGGATCATAGTGTTCTATACTTGTCGTATTAGCTGCATATTTACATGATGCACTGAAACTACCACACCACCACATCAGACAAGAGCTTGTAAACACCACTAACTTGTAACAGACATCTTATTTAAAAGATGCACGGAGGGGGCAAAATACATTTAATTTACAGAATAAGCCAAAAAAATAACATTTTAAAAGCTGAAAAGCTTTTACTGACTCAGGATTTCACAACTCTTTCAGAATTGAAATTTCTTGTTTCACTTATTTTAATCGAAAACTGTTAATATTATTTAAGCCTACACAATACTTCTGCCATCATATGGTGTGGTTTCTGGAATCAGAATAACTCAGTGGCAGTATTCTATGAAATACCTGTTGGTCAGAGAAGCCTTCATCTGCAGTTCACAACTGGACAGCCTCTCAAAAACGGAGGGGGGCAGAATCTAAATATTTTTAATCTAAATATTTTTGACTCTTCCCCTCTAGCACACAAAAGTCTGGAAAGACAAACAAAGGTTGGCCCCTGTTTTTTAACTACCATCCAGAAACAGCCAGCCTGACTTTTGAGTTCCAAGTGACAATTCTGAAAGCTACCAAATTAAATAAACCCCACACAATCTAGCCATATATAGAGATACACTCCTCACTCATTCTGTCTCAAAAGACATCCAAATAGGAATCTCTCGTACTTGACAGGTATCATTTTCTTTTAAAAATACAGAGAAGGATCAAAAGTCTCAAACCCTGACATCTAAAGTACCATAAAAAGCTCTCACGAGCAGTTATCAAGTTTCTTGGAGTGTGAATGGCAAGCCCTCTGTATAAAGTCTTGCTCAGCGAGACATAAATTTGATACTATCCGAAAATAACAAATGCACAAACCCAATGCAATGCATTTAATTAACAAAACCGTGATAAACCACAGTGAGATTATTTACTGATACAGTTGTGACATTCTTGCCAGGCATGGATTAAAAAGTTGTTTTCAGCCACAACTGTCAGTTTATCACTAAACAACCTAAATATGACACAAACCTATAAGTCACAGGCTTCATGTAAATAAAATTTCCACATTCTTTCATGATGGCTACAGTCCTTCCCAAGAGGTCCTTCAGCTGAGGCTGTCTATTCTGTTACACTGTTCAAGTCATGCATGCCGCAAAAAGAACTGTGCCTCACAAGCATACAAAGACTCTTCATCGTATCCCAAGTGACCTAACCCAGGCATTTAACAGATCAAACAGACTCCATGCTTTTCTTGATGAGGTTTCTTACAAGGAGCTTCTCTGCAGGTTCCTACTCTTCCTCTGTCCTCTTTGCCACAATTCCTCCCTCAGCCTCTGATTTCCCTTATCTGTCCACCTGGGTTGCTGCACCTGACTTGAAAGCACTGAGACACTGGGATCTAAGCAGCATGCTCTGGATGACTGCCCACCTGACTACTGCTTCTTGCAACAGTTAAGCTGCTCGATTCCTTCCTGGGGTGGTACAAGTAATCTGTGACTTTCTCTTCCATGAGGGTACCAAATTTTATAAGACTTGGAGGACCCTGTCCCTTTTCAGGTGTCACAGGAGTGCAGACGCACACATATTGTGTATACTTCATAAAGGCAGAGAACCTTCACAGATCAGCTGTTGCCCATGACAGACAGCAAAACTGTTCAGCCACAGATGCTTTTAATACTGTTAGAATCATAGACTGGTTTCGGTTGGACGGGACCTTAAACATCACTTTGTTCCAAACCCCTGCCGTGGCCAGGCACATCTCCCACTAGATGAGGTTGCTCAAAGCCCCATCCAACCTGGCCCTGAACATTTCCAGGGATGGGGCATCCACAACTTCCCTGGGCAACCTGTTCCAGTGCCTCACCACCCTCACAGTAAAGAATTTCTTCCTGATATCTAATCAAAACCTACCCTCTTCAAGTTTGAAGCCATTACCCCTTGTCCTATCACTACACCCCCCGACAAAGAGTCCCTCTCCAGCTTTCCTGTAGGCCCCTTTCAGGTACTGGAAGGCTGCTGTAAGGTCTCCCTGGAGCCTTCTCTTCTCCAGGCTGAACAACCCCCAACTCTCTCAGCCTGTCTTCATAGGAGAGGTGCTCCAGTCCTGCGATCATCTTCACGGTCCTCCTCTGGACCACCTCCAACAGGTCCGTGTCCTTCTTATGTTGAGGGCCCCAGAGCTGGACACAGCACTCCACGTGGGGTCTCACCAGAGCAGTACAGAGGGGCAGAATCACCTCCCTTGACCTACAAGCTATACTTCTTTTGATGCAGCCCAGGATGCAGTTGGCTTTCTGGGCTGTGAGCGCACATTGCCGCCTTATATTGAACTTCTCATGAAGCAACACTCCCAAGACCTTCGCCTCAGGGCTGCTTTCAATCTGTTCTCTGCCCAGCCTGTATTTGTACTTGGGATTACTGTGACCCTGTTGACCCTAAGGAAGTTCTAAAAAAAAAAAAAAAATACCAGATTGAGAAAGACACAAAGATCTGTATTATAAAGTGTACCATTGCTGCATTTCATCCCTAGTACTTAAATTCACATGTCTGGATTATAGTTGATTTGTCAAGACACAGCTGAAACCGACCAATTCCCTACCACTACTCACCAAATTACTCACCACTACCCACTTCCATCTTTTCACCTAAAGAAATCATGTAAGAACGCTCAGAGCCCTTTGCTATTTAAGGCATTAGAAAACAGTATTTTATTTTTTAAAAGAAGAATCATCAATGTGCCATTATTACTTAAACTGACATTTAATCTAAAGGTAAGCAGCAGCCTCAACAAAAGGCTCTTGTTTCCATATTAATGAAAGTAATTTAATGCTTTTTCAAGAACGGAATAAAATTGACAGGAAAAGATAGCATACATCTTTCTCAAGCCATTTTTGTCAGCCTCAGTCATAATCACTTGGTCCTTGCTAGAACATTTTATTTACTCTCTGTGATGCCTTCCAGTGTTCATTTATCCTGAGACACTGGATAAATCCTGTGTATCCTGATACACAATCCACAGCACTACCTGAAGACAGCCAGTACTCTTGCACAGCCTTCCTTTCTAAAGTGGCTGATTTGGGAAGACACATCCTAGTTTTAAACTACAGCCAATCCTCACAACAGGCTGCTAAGGATTAACACCAGGCCCTCCTACATACATACCCAAACCACCACAGAACTTTGCCAACGCAGCCAGGCATCACCTGGGACCACTCTCTTGGCAGCCATAAGCAATCAATGCACAAGGCAGAGGAAGACTTCACTACCAACACCAAGGTACCTGAGAACTAGCTTGGAGGCCCCAGCACGCTGCCCCACACTAAGCCTACGGGACAGGGCTTCCAGTCTCACCTGGCTGACGGCCCCCCGCGTAACTGGGAGTTATTTAACCCCCCCAGAGAGGCAGACATCACAGTTTAACCCAGGGCCGGGCAGAGAGGCCGAAGCCCTGGCTCTTCCCCCACCGCCTGGGCCGAGTCCCCCTCACCTCACGGGTTGGGGGGGTGGGGGTAAGGCGCCGTCAACGCTTAACCGCGGGGGGGGGCACCCCACCGTCAGGGTCCTGCATCCCGGGTCTCGCTCCCCGCTGAACCCGCCGGCTCGGGGACGCCCAGGGCCTGGTGAGAAGCTGGGGCACAGCCGCGCCTCCGTCCACCCCACCCCGGAGGCCTCCCGCCCCATGGACACCAGGCAGAGCAGCAGCGTAGAGCGCCTGAGGCTCCTTCAGACATGTTGGTCTGGGGCGGAAGTCCCGTGACTTCTCGCTCGTTGCCGGCAGAGGTGTTTGCCCTCAACCAAGATGGTGGAAAACGCTGGGCGTTGGCTTGTGCAGTTCTTCCCGCTCCGTTTGCCGCCTTAGGGAGGCTGTTGTCCCAGCCCGCCGCTGGGCTCCGTTGGCAAAAGGGCGTGTGGCCGTGGGGTGGCCTGCGGCCCGTGAAGGGGCGAGAAGGAGCCCTCAGCTAGGCCCGGCTGCTGCGCGGCCTCCGTCCCCCAGGCCCAGCCCTGGCGGAGGGCCAGCCCGCCGCCCCGGTGTGGGAGAGTTTAGGGGCCGGGGGAGGCGCCAGGTTGTCTTCCAGCTTGTGTCACACAGAGGAGTGGGCAAAGAGACCTGCCGGTGTCACACGTCAGCGTCCTGCCCTCTGGTGGAGCTATTACCTGTCTCGGCTGCGTTAAAAATCAAACATTTGTGACTGGTGGCATCACAACCTCCATGCTAAGAAGAGCGGCACAATGCAGCCCGCGGAAAACTGTCCGTGCCACCGTTTTCATGAATTTAAACACTTTAATATGGCAGAACAAGTCACCCATACATAGCAATTAGGAGTTTCAGTCCTTGAGCTTTGTCTGGGAATGAAGCTGCGCCTTGTGGTGTTTTTGCAGAGCGCAGCTGGTAGATGTGTCCATGGTGAGGCAAGGAGAATGATGGGACTGCATGACCTTCCCTGCTTCTATGAATTAATTTTTCAGGATCAAGAATCCTGCTATCACATTCACATCTTTATTTAAATAAAAAGCATATTTCCTGGGTCCTGGAAGAAATATTTAACTAAGGCATGTTTTCCTCCTTAAGTCAATTCAGGAAAAGGCCAGCACACAAAGGCAGCGATGGAGGCTCCCAGTGTGTGTGACTGTGTAGAGCATTCGAGTGACAAAAAGGCATGTGATAGGCTCAAGCTGCTTGCAGCTATTAGAAAGAGTAAGGTTTAGAATCATAGAATGGTTTAGGGTGGAAGGGACCTTAAGATTACCTAGTTCCAACCCCCTGCCATGGGCAGGGACACCTCCCACTAGACCAGGCTGCTCAAAGCCCCATCCAGCCTGGCCTTGAACACTGCCAGGGATGGGGCACCCACAGCTTCCCTGGGCACCACCCTCATAGTGAAAAATTTCTTCCTGAGATCTAATCTAAATCTGTCTTCTTACCGTTTGAAGCCGTTACCCCTTGTCCTATCACTACATGCCCAGGAAAATTACACTGATAGCAGTCAGACGATACATGTAATGAAAGAATTTATACCTAATGCAGTGTTGGGGTGTTGGATGAGATTAGAAAAAGACCCAAACTGATGTATTTTCATACTCCTGAAAAGGACTAGCAATAATTGCAGTAAGATATTAATCTGGATCTCAAAGAAATAAAATACTGGAATAGCCATGGTGAAATTTTAAATCATGACACAGAATAACATCATGACACACAAAAACGTTTTGCTGTTCAAGGAAGAAAGAAAGAAAGTGCGTAATGGTGAGATACTAATGTATACTGAAGTGGCGGCAGACTTTAGAGGAAGAGGAAAAAAACTGGGTTGGTTCAAATTCTCTGTAGAAAAAATTAAAAGAGACTGTATTGTATCATGTTTGGTATCTGCTGAAAACTTTGGCTCTCATTTGGTTAGGGGGTGTGTTGAGTACCTAATATTATTAGATAAGTTCGATGAAGTGGTTAGGCATGATGGCTGGATTTCATTTCCCAGTATAGGCTGGAGAGCAAAGTTATATTACTAACAGTGGGTCACAGTTGTTCCTAGTGAAAGTTAATAGACTTCTTCATCAAAGAGTCTGATCTGAGAAAAATAGTATATTTTATTAAACAAGCTTTTAAAAAGCTGTTACGATACCACAGAAAAGCTGTATTTATTTAGTTGAAATAAAATACAATAAGAAACAGACAAGTATTCAAGGCCTCGTTTTCAAAAGGGTACATTTGGAGAAATGTAGGAAAATATTAAGAGATGAGAAGGAAAACCTGTTAGCCACCTGTGGATGATGTGTCTGGCAAAATAAGTTTGGAAACCTTTTTGAGAGGATGAAGAACTGGAATATTGTACTAGAAAATTAGGAAAAATTGCACTAAAAAAAAAAGGTAGTTTTGAAAAACAGATTGGTAGGAAGTCTTTGCATGACTGAAAACCACAGGCGTGTACTAAAGAGAGCTGAGGGGAACTCTGAGAAAGTGTCTCTGGGCAAAATGAGAAATTTTTCTGTGAGTCCCAGGATGGGGCGGGCGCAGATGAGGCATGCAGGCACGTGTACGGTCAGCAGCAGTGGCCACTCCTGCAGCAATGTTTGTCCCAGCTTCTCCAACAGCAGGTGACTCCTGTAATTTCATGGCATGAAATAAAAATATGACGAAATGCAAAGTCATGTATTGAGGGATCAACTGCAAAACTCTCCTGTAAAGTTAGAGCTCATTTGTAGGAAATGAATGTCCTGGAAATACCAGAGAAATGTGGGATGACTGGGACTCACTGACACGATATGGGCCAAGAAAACAACAGAGGCAAGCAGGAGAAGTGTTTCTGAGACTCAAGGAGATGCTGAAGCTGGTCATATACAGGAATATTCTCAAGGGAATGAGCTCACTTAAAAGACAGATGTGATCATCTGTGTTCAAAATCAGGTGTACAAAGATTGTGGTTTTACTAGAATTTCTTAATTTGTTTAAAGATGATAAACCAGAACCATTTGTGCTTTTTGTCCTTTCATTTCAGAGGAGATTTTGTACATTTCAATTATGTGAAAATAAATCAATTTTCTTTCTAGATTTCTTTTATTCAAGGTGGAAGATAAAGAAAACGTTCTTTTTTGCAATTAAAGATCTCATGTTGGATGCAGACATTGGAGTTCAGTGTTGTATCGGAAATAACCCTCAAAACCACAGGCCAGAGTGAACCCTCTTAAACTAAAGAGGTATAACATACAAGACATTTCCAAATTAAAATCTTTCTCGGTAAAATGTAAGCGTGGTTTTAACATACGCCTCTAGGTGGTGCTAACGTTATTCCAATGGTCAAAGTCGCCGTTCTAAGAAATTTCAAATACCAGTGAAAACATTTTGTGCACAGCTTTTGAGTAGAGGGAGGCACATCTCTTCAGCAGACCACATATTGATGATTTGCAACTAAGAAGAATTCACACACTTAATTTCTGGTAAATGAATCACCCATAAATCTATGTTCAAATAACATTTAAAGGTCTTGTTCGAACCCACAGAAGCTAGTAATTTCAAAATGGAGTTAAAAACCCATCTTTAAGCAAATGTTGAATCAAAGAATTGTGGCATGTTGGATATTTGCTTGCTCACTATTGGGAGCTCCATCTTACACAAGCACTAATCTAATGACCGAGCTTATGTTTATAACATATTACAGCTTGCCATTTTTATTTTACCTATATGCGGCATATAGTAATTCTCATGTTGTAGAATCGGTAGCACTAATGTCCCAGCTCTGTCTACCAGCAGTTCTCAAGGCCTTTGGGAAAGCAGGCACTTGTAAGCCTTTAACTGAGTATTTTGGTGAGAAAGCAAAGCAAAACTTTCTATGGGAAGAGATTTGTGCGCGGTTTGCAGAAAATTGAAGGAGCTGGCATTATTTTATGCCTACTATAAAACAGTATCTCTTCTCTGATAGGAAATAAAATGTGATTATTCATCCAGCCATGTTTCCTTTGGACTGTAGTGTAAAATTTCGACATAGTTCAGGATACTTTTTCTTCCTCCTTCTTCATTCACACATAGTTCACTTGGCAGCCTAGGTTGCTTGGCATTCTGGTGCTTACTAATAGCTTTTGGATACTGAAAAGTGGGAACTCACTTCTGAGTCGTCATTGCTGACTGATAATTTTCTTTTTCAGCATTGCAATTTCCAGTTGAGGCAGAGTTCAGGGACAGGCTGTCCTGTAGCTCACCTCGATGCTTTATTAAATTAAAAGGAAATCTATCTGAAGCAGGTGGCTCCTTTGTGGGGTGATAGGTAGTCTGTACAGCCTGGTGGGAGAGGAGGCAGCTGGGTGGTAAGGATGGGCCTTAACCTTGCCACCTTCTGGCACCCCAGCAGGCACTTTGTCCTCTGTCCTCTGCTGGTTGAGTGCAGCGGGGACAGGCTGTGAACCCACTCCCTTCCTGGCATGAACCTCGGTGCAGTGCTGTGCTACATCTGGTTTGAGTCAGGGTGAGCACTGAATGACCTCATGGATTCTGCTGGGACTTGGGAGTACAGTGATATCAGGGGAAATCTTGGTTTCTCTGTGGTCAATATAGTAAAACTCCACAAATTTCTCCAAATTTAATCAGAAAGGTCTATTTAATAAGGGGTAGCCAACTCTGCTGACCTGCAAATTGCATGTGGAAGTCTTTGCATGACTGAAAACCACAGGCGTGTACTAAAGAGAGCTGAGGGGACCTCTGGGAACATGCCTCTGGGCAAAATAAGAAATTTCTCTTTTGAGTCCCAGGATGGGGTGGGTGCAGATGAGGCATGCAGGCACGCGTAGGGTCAGCAGCAGTGGCCACTCCTGCGGTAATGTTTGTCCCAGCTCCTCCAACAACAGATGATTCCTGTCATTTTATGAATACTGAACAGACAATAAAGGAAAATTATTATAACCAGAACAACAAATATTTCATTTTGCTCTGGTGGGGCTCAGTTACTTAAATTTGTTTCTTTTCTTTGCTTTTCTTGATGGTTTTATTTTCTCAAGTACATTGTCCTAGGGCATCCGATCTGAAATCCACCAAGCATTTGTCATCCCTTAGGAATCTCTTTTGGATTAGGTGTTGTGCGCTGATGGAAAAACAATAGGACTTGAGGACAGACGGTGCCTTGCAGGGCTGATCCTTTAATTTGTAAGGCAACACAGACATGTGCAGTCAGCATGGGTCTTAGTGTGGTGAGCTAACCACATAGGTAACACAAATTACTCACTTCTTATGGGTAATTAACCTGCTAATTATTCACAAAACATTTTGCTCTGTGGCGGTTTCGTAAGTTGACAGGAATCACCCAAGCTGAAAGAAACCTTTAAAAATTCTTTTTACCGTTGCCTCACTTCATGTCAAGTCACATCATATCTCAGAAGAACATTTTTGTATATACAATGAGGTAATAGTGAAAAAAGAAACTCCTTCCTTCCATGTGAATGCCAGCTGTCATTTCAAGTAAGCAGAGATACCCATCTATGTGAGGAATAAAGGAGTACAAAGAGTGAGCCTTTGAAGAGCATGTACCTGTTCCCAATTTGAGTTTTAGTATTTAGATAAGCTTAAGATCTAAGTTTTAGATAATGTCTGAAACTTAGATCCTGATTCTACAGTTTTATGCCTTAGAATGTCTTTTTAAAAAATAAGAGAGTTTCTTAATGCTTGTGTTTTCTTTAGTCATTTTTTGCTTATAGTATTCTACAAAGGGTAACCTGTGTGCCTTTTATCAGTGCACTCTTGGTACATATGGGTGAGAAAAATGGTGGACGATACCTGAATCTTCATGAAAAAGTTTCTCTTAAGATTTTTTTAAAATGGGATATGCTTAGCAATAAAGCCAAACCCATAAAATTAATCTTGGATACGCTTATCCCTTTTCAGGAAATAAATTGATACATAAAGAAAGCAAAATGTCTTAGGAGACTTTAGGCTGGGATTCTCCAGAGAATCTAAGGGAACTGGAACCCACTGAAACTCAATATGGGCTGTTCTGAAACCCTCACCTTTAGGCTTATGTGTCATAACTATCTCAAATACGTCATTGCTTGAAAAATAGCTGTACGTTGAAAAACACCATTCTTTCCCTTAAATGACAGATTGTGAATATGAAGATTTTTAGGCACTGAAATGGTACATGCACTGTAACTAAGCCATAGGGATAAGACAAAAGCTCCTTTCCAAAATGGTGAATGGAGGACAAGGCAAAGCCTTTTAACATTTGTTAGTTCATACTAGACCATTTGTCCATCGTTGCTCTGTTGCCTTTGAAAATGGCAGTTGTTCTGATGTGCTGGAGTATGGACACTCATACCCTAATGCACTTGGGCAATCATGAGATGCAGTGAATTACCAGCCACAGGGGAGAAAAAACACCTTTCAAGACTCATTACATTTTCTGTGGCAGTGTCAAAAGTACTAAAATTAGCCAAAGTATCCTGAGTTTGTTGGATGTGTGTGCTTGCCTTATGCTGTTTTGGTATATCAGGCAAGTGATGGGAATCATATTAAATGTGGTTTTGTTACAGTCATGCTGATTGAGTGGCAGTGCCTTTTATAAAAACATGCTGATCAATGTCGTTGATATTTTGTTCTTTAAATTGCTTTCCTTTATCCTAGATTTTAAATTGCTGTTCAATTAGTGATTGGGATGAAAATTTCAGAATTATCACCTCTATGCTTTTTACTTAGGGTCAAAAGAATTTCTGTATATGAAATGGAACTGAATTTTAACTCTCATTTTGATCATGTCATTCAATCTTTTTGTTCATTTGTTTTTACATTATAGTGTGCTCTCTGAATTATGCATTCAGGTGAGGAAAGGATTTTGCCTGTTTCATGGATAAACAGGGAAAGGGCGAATAACATTACTTGTCTTTACCCTTTCCTACTGTTTTTCAGCGTTAAGAATGTAGAGATTCATAACAGAAAAGTTAAGAATGACATGAATGACAGTGTTTAGATTTGAAAGTACTAGAAAAATGAATTAAAAACAAACAAGAAGAAGGGATAAAAGAATGGCATGTGTTGATGGCACCCAGATTAGCAGCTGGTAAAGAACAGAGCACATTTACTTCCACCTTCTCAAGACATCCTGACCAGGAAAACAAAGGACATGCTAACATAAAGGACAGGCTACATGCGTAAGCAGAGTCCAAAGAATAATAAGAAAATCAGCAGTGTTCCCTAACAACTTACAGAGGCCTTACAGGATGGAAATGGCAAAATATCACCATTCCTGTCAAGCTTTAATGGGTACAAAAGGCACATTAGAAAAATAGCACATGGTTGCCACTCTTAGAAGACAGATGATGTGATGAATAGCCAGTGTCCCTTGTCCTTGTCACTGAATTGACCCTGGCCAGACAGGGCCAGCGTGTGGATGTGAGAGAATCCATGTGAGTGAAATCAGTTTTTTTTTCCGTCAATATTGCTTATTATACAGTTTCACACTGACCTTTGTGCAACCAGAATATTGCAAAAAACCTACCTAGTTTGTGGCTGTGCTCGGATCCATAGATATCCAAGAGATATAGATGAACGACAGAAACTGGCATGCACAGTTATTTGTACATTAATTTTTTCCATCATATAATGTGACTTTTGTTAACACTAGTGTGAACATTTCAGCTGCTTTCAGAGTTAGACACAAGTTTTCTGAGAATATCACACAGCCTATAGGATCACGTAGAAAGTGGAAGTGCAAAATTCAAGTTAGGCTCTGAAGGTTTAGAAGATCCGGAGTCTTTTTACTGCATGTTTGGTAGGGGTTTGCGTGCATAATCCATTCAGTTTCACTTCATTTCTTTGCTTGTATCCTTTGCTTGTATTTATATTACAAAGATCATCAAAAATATTGTAAACTTCAGCATTTAACATGTCAGAAACTGAAGATGGAAGCTAAACAGCAATTTATTTCCTTAATAAGTAAGTCTACCAAAGACTCTTCAAGGAATCAAAGGGCCAAGCCAGTTGACAGCTTAGGGATGTATACCCAGGACAAGTCTGGAGTGCAGTCCGTTCTAGAGATGCTTTGCATTGTGCTCCTAAAAGACAATGAAAAGATTCTGGAAAACAAAGGCGATTATTTTATTACCAAAGTCCTGCTCAAGCAAATCAGGGTCACAGAAAATTCGACTACTTTGACAACTTCTTTCAAGAAGTTGTTGCCAGTAGCAGTTTGCATTTGCCAGGTATGCTGGGCTTTATTTTCTTGAATTGCCAGAAGATGAGAAAAAAGTCACAACAATGGTCTCACTGTTCTTTCATTTGTATGCTTTCTGACATTAAATAAACAGGCAAGATGGAAAAGCTGAAAACAAATTTCGGCAGAGAAAAAATGGTTTGTTTTCTTTTCTATATTCTCTTCCCTCCTTTAAGACAAAGCTGAAACTAAAAGATACCAGTTGGGAATACTTTGGATCATTTCTTGCTAGGTGGATGGCGAATTACTGTGGATGAATTTGTCTGTTTTCAGAAATGGAAAACATTTTGCCTTTTACTGAGGTCGATATATGGTGTTCATTTGAACTTGAAAGCATTTGACAATGAGGCTTAAAACACAATATAGAGATAAAATACCAAGCATAACCATATTACAGTGCAGTTGTTGACTTCTCTGTTGAATGAATAACACCTAAAATTTCCCTTTCGTTTGTTTTGAGCAATTATATTACCTTCAGAGCAGGTATGCTATTTTCATGATTTATGACTTCTGTAATGTGCACTGGTGATTCTTATCAGAGTTCAGGAAGTTTAGTGGAACACTGTACAGAAGGGCAGGGGTTGCTCATACAGAGTAGGTTGTAAGAATAAACAAGGGATTCATGATCTGACCTTCTTTTTAGCATCAGCTGTAGAACTTCAGTCTGTATTTCTTGCATCAAGACCATTACTTGTGATGGAGTGAAAATATCGGATGACCTGGGAGTTAATATTTGTACAATGGGGGGAAATTAATCTCATATAACTGTAGATATTTACAGCACACACATCTGCACCTGCCTTAGTCACTCTCCCCTTGTGGAGAAAGGAGGCAAATAAACACTTCTACAGCGCAAGTCATCTAATTTATTTCAGACATAAGACTCTTGCATGAAATGAGTTATTCCCAAAGTGAATGGAGTGTAGGGAGAAGGCACACTGCCTGGTATTAACTTAGCCTTGAGGTCTGTTGCCCACAGCATAATCTATATGCCAGTCATCTTCTCTCACGTAGGAGAGATTGTTGTCAAAGGTGCCTAGTGACATTTTAGATGCCCTATGGCATCTTTAGAGGCTTGGTCTGTTTGGAACAAGTCCTACAAGATGCTGTCCTGGACAGGCAGCTGGGGCCAAGTGGGATACATTAGGGCATCTAAAATGACATTAGAGAATAAACTAATCCTTTCCTGTTTATTTCAGTTTATTCTGCTTTTGAAAGGTTTACTATGTCTGCCTTCAGTTGCTCTTCTAATTTTGTCCATCTTCCCTGGCCAAGGGTGTCTTCCCTCATTGTTCTTGTTGCTCTGCTCTACACTTGTCTGGTTCTTCTGCATCTTCCTTGAATTATGTTCGAGAGCTGTACTTTATACCAAAGCTCTTGATGATGTTGGACAGAACAGAAGGATGCCATTATAAATCTTGCAGTCTATAATCCTAATTAGAAGTCTTGTCTGTTTTTTACCTTTTTTTTTTTTAATTTATTATGGCAACAGCATGATGTTGTTAACCCGTGTTTAGCTTGTAATTCTTTATAACCTTCCAGTTAGTTTCAGCAGAACTGCAACTTAGCCAGAGGTTTCCTATTCTCTGTTTCCAACAATTTTTTTTTTTGATTTTTCATACCTGAATAACATTTCACTTTTCCTGAACAAGATAATTTTTAAATTTTTATTTTGTCCTCTAACATGGTTGCAAACCCTTCCACCTTTGTGTTGCTGATATTTGTGTTAAGTGTACTCTGTATTGTATCGTTTAGGTAGTTTACATACTGAATGTATTGCATCCAGGAAAGACCCTTACAGAACTTTAGTTGCTACATATTTCCAGTCTCAGTGCCACACTAGAATACACTTTCTAGGTTTGGTTATCTACCAATGCTCTTCCATGCTTCAGACATTTCATCTAGAATATGTTTGTTAGGAACAAGTAACCCTTACAGAGCTTTAGTCACTACATCTTTCCAGTCTCTCAGTGCCACACTAGAAAATATTCCGTAGCTATTGTTATCTACCAGTGCTCTTCCATCCTGTGGACATTTCATCTAGAGTATGCTTGGTAGGAACAAGTAGGAAACAGAGGCTTTGCTATTACATTGCCCTAGAAGGAAACTAGAATAGTTTGAAACAATGTGTTCTTGACAAACTCCCACTCTCTTCGTCTTCTAGGTACTTAATTATTATCAAATGTTGTTTGATTTCTGAAACAGAACTGAAGTTATGTCAACGCAAATCTTTATCTCCTTTTTAAAGATAGGCACTATTTTTTTTTATTTTCTGGGCCTCTGATGCCTCCCCCTTCCTCCAGGAGTTCTCAGGAATAACTGCTGACATGCTGCAGCAGCCTGGTTTGCTGGCATCTTAGAAACAACTCTATAAGGCCAAGCAGATTTGAAAATATCTGACTTATATGAACATCATTTCAAGGCTATCCCCCCCCCCCCCCATTTTCTTCTTTCTTATTCGGGGGATTGTAAGCTTTGCCTTTTCTCATTTTACCTACCAGATCTCTTTGATCTGTGGTGTCTTTGATCTGATGGACACTTCATTGGGAGTCATTCTTGAGCAGTATTGCTAACCTTGACATTTTCCGCTTACAATTTTGAATAAATAATATTACCTTTGGGTTCTTCTGTTTTCTTTCTTTTCTTTCTTTTACCTATTTATAAGCTTTTGGGTAAGGAGACTTCCTTGCTAGGTGTGTAACTTTCAATGTCCAAAGCAGAGACTTTGATGAATCCTGGTTCTTCTCCATTTACTTTTGTAGAAGGCAGAAACTCTTCTCCTCCATGCTCTTTACAGGCAGATGCAAATAAGAAGATAAAGATGACATGTTTAGATCTTCAACTGGATTTTCTGAAAGATGATCAGAGAAATTTGTTTTACCTTAGAAGTACATCTTGTTTATATGTGCAGGGTTGGCCTCAGCAAGCGGCCGAGTACCCACACAGCCCCTCAGTCACGGCCCCAGCATCAGGATGGGGGAGAAAATAGAAGAACAATAGAGTGAGAAGATTGTGGGTTGAAATCAAGGCAGGGAAGTAATCTGCCATTTAATCTAAATATTTGAGTACTGATTTGGATATTGGGAAACACATGCAAAAAAAGACAGGCCTTTAAAACATGTGTCCTCCCTCATTCCCAGGCTCAGCTGCATACGGTCAGTCCAGACTCCTGTTATCGCCGCAGATTGCACTCAGTCCCTTCAGCGAGGCAGCGAGCAGCGCAGGAGGCACTTGTGGTCAGGACATGGCGGTTTCTCCTTCCTCTTCACTCTTCTGCTACACTCAGGTGTGGGTCTCCTGTGGGCTGCAGTCCTTTTGGGTGTATTTGCTGCGCCATGGAGTGCCTCCTCCTCCCCTGACTGTGGTGCTTTGTCTGCTGTTTCTCCTGATCCCCTCCTCATCTGCTGTTTCCCTCATGTTCCCTCCTCCTGCTCCAGCATTTTCTGCCCTTCCTTACACAGACTTTCCCTGAGGCGCCGCCATCTTGTCTGGGGGGCTGAGCTGTGCCTTGAGGTGGGGGGGGTTGGAACCGGCCGGAACCGGCTGTGTCTGGCTGGGGGCAGCCCCGGCCGCTCCTCACAGGGGCCGCCCTGCGGCCCCCCACTGCCAAAAGCTTGCCATGTACACCATGTGTACGCCATGTGTACACCATATACGCATTGTATTAGATACTGAGGGGCCTAATGTGAGTGCATACAGCTCAGTGAGGTAAATACTGTCCCGAATGGGGCAGTGTCCTGTCACGGAAGCTATTTTCTCGTTAACAAGCTCCTTGGAGATCACAGCCTCCATTTTATGCCATTGTATTTCTTTGGGTTGTTCTGAAAAACCCTACATGGAGTTTTTGGAAGACCAGAGACTTGGGTTTCCTCTCAGTTTTGGAGCGTCGTCGTTCTCTTCAGGGATGACACCTGCGACCTGCGCTGGTGAAACTGGGAGCAGAAGTAACTCCATAGACAAAAAGTTAGGATCACTTTGCTCAGGGAGAAGAAGAGTGAGAGGGGATGTTTGTGTTGCCTATAAAGACAACAAGCCAGTAAATATCAAGAAGGAGAAAAATCGTGTAAGATGAGTGACAAAGTCTGGAGGAGCACAGATAGATTCACCCTGGAATGGAGAAGGCGGCCTCCCACCGTCAGAGCCTGATGCTCTGGAATAACCTGCTAGGGTAAGTAACACAGACCCAAACCCACACTGCTTCAGATTGCATTTCTGAAAAGAATAACATGGCAGGGTGTGATGGCACATGTTTGGACCCGAGGCTTCCTTTCCCAGCTTTGTCTTTTATTGGCTTAAAAGGACTAGGAGTTAAAGGAGCATCCCATGGCTCTTTTTGCACAAAATGCAGTTTTCATATTCATTAAATATAGACGATTGTCTAGATAACTCCTTTCCAATGCAAGTTTCTTTTGTTTCGGATTTTCAGTCCTGTCATCACAATCTTTCAAGTTTTCATAATGAGCAGCTGCTGCATTTTTGCGTAGAACTTGTTTCTGTGCAGAAAGTTCCTGATCATGCAAGCTGCTAAGCTCTGCTTAGTTTCGGGAGTGAGTCCCTGAATGGGATTTTCATGCAGTGCTTACTAGAAGGAGCTTTTAGTTGCTTGGTAAACTGGCCATCACATTTCACAAGTGATTGAGCTATCTATAGACAGTCCTTTAAGGTAGACCGAGCTAAATCTGGACACTGTAAATAATAGGACTGCTTTTCTACTCATGTTGAGAGGACAATTTCCAGTGGAGATTTAAATCTATGAGAAGCAAGAACAAAGTGAACCTAGATACGTCTTTGAAGGGCTATATGTCCTACATGAAGAGTTCACATTTTGGTTGCTGTTGTCAGAGGTGAAAGAGTGGGAAGAACCTATAAGTCCTGCAGATTCAGCCATTAGTGTCTCAGACCTATGAAAATTAAATTATGCCATCCATTTTCCAGATACCTAGTATAGATACACTGAGGAATTGGCCAGCATGATGCTAAATTATAATAATTTCTTGCATTACAGGTTGTAAAGTTGGAGAAATACATTTGAATTTATCCCACGTTCAACTTACATCTGGTTAGGGCAAGAGCAATGAGAGCTTAAAGGCTAACAATTAGGTTTCATATATCCCAGAACCCTAGACCAACAGCTGCTAGTTTCCCAGGTGAATCTATTAAGTTTGTTTCAGTGCAGACCTCTTTCAGTGGAGACCTCCAAAATAAAAACAGAGAATGGATATTAAAATTGTTCTGGTCATACTTTTATGGTACACAGCTTTGCTTGTAAGCACTGGCCATGATTTACTTCATTTTATAGTTGCATGGCCTTTTCATATCCCATTTGCTTAGCTGCCTGCCTTCTTCCAAGCCAAAGTGGCTGCATTTCAGTGGTGAATATTTTCCCGTTTGAAAAAGGAAAAAAAACAACAAACCCAAAACATTTTGGGATCATTCATGCTGAGAAACAATGTAAATATAAAAGTGCTTTCATGACAGCTAGCTGGCTGTGATGAGAAGCTAAACAAAAACATTTGAATACAAAATATTCTCAGTGACATAATTTCCTTTCAGTATTTTTTGGAAAGATTTTATGAGGACAAAACTAATTTTTGTGGTCAATTATATGCTCTTATTTTAAGTCTAACTGGATACAGAATTATGCAACAGAAGTCCTTCTGTCTGATTCTTCCCAGACCTTGGCAGGAATAAGCTTACTGGTTACAAATTTTCAGTGGGGCAAAAAAATCCAGTGAAGTGAAAACAAAATACTGCACCTATCTACTGAGTACAATGGCTTATCAATAAATAAAGTGAGCCCCTTTCTGTGAAAATATATGGAAAACATACTTTGAGTGTGATTGACATTTATTTGCTCCTGTCTCACTGATTTCATGGAGTTTGGCAGAGCAGGCTGTGTAGTAGTGTGATTCATGGTGTGTCACACTTTCATAAATGAAAATGTTGTAATATATGGATTTCCTCTGATGGTGCCTACTGCCACCCCAGTCTTGCTTCTTTTCCTGAATCCTCTAATTATCCAGTACATATTCATTTTCATCCTACCCAAGGTAAAAATAAGCCATAATAAATTACATCACTCAGAATAATATGGATTCACAACTCTTTTTTTTTCAGTTGTCCTGGACCTTCCTCAGGGCTATTGTAAACTTTTCTACCAGAGTAATCTCGTTTGTTCTCGTTTCTGTACTCCTCCGCATAACAATCACTGTTACCATGATTTATGGTTACCACTGTTGACAAGGAAGACCTTTATCCCCTGAGTTTCACTACTGTGAGCAGAAAGATTATGCTCCATTTTATATTCCTCAGCCATGGGTAGGTGTGCTCAGTGGGCTGAACAAAGCTCTGAGAACAGTGCTCAGTTTGGTTTTGTTCTGCCTGCCTTTAGGCAGATCATTGCCTTTTTAGATCATTGCCATTTTAAGAGCCATGTGGAATTAAAATGATATTTAGGACCATGTTGTGAAGTCTTTTTTCAAGATGAGTTATTTTTGGGAGTAAAGGTGTTAAGAATAATGATGATAATGATAAACTCGATGAACTAAGAAACAGGGTAGCTTCATTTTCGGAGAAACAAAAATAAGATCCCAAACTCTCCTAGCATAGTGCTGGATCCTTATTGCGAAGCCCACAGCCCAACTCAAAACTCCACGCCCAGTGAATCTGGTCAGTGGAGAGAAGAGTTTCACTGGGAGTGAGACAGCAGCTCCTTGACTTCGGCTTGCTGCACTGGGCTGCTGGGGTGGCTTTCACTGACTTCGACCAGTTTCTAGGACAGGGGCTGTAAATAGCCACAGAAAGAAAATGTTTATGCTTGACCAAATTAAAACTTTACACAATGGGCCATCAGAAAGGCTGAAATATATAGCTACTTGTATTTTGTTTTTACTTATAAAACTAAAATTGACAACCTAACCTCTCAGGACACTGCGCCACTATGCAGCAGCAGCAGGAGCAAACACATTTTAAAGACCATTAGGGAAAGCAGTTAAGCAGAGATTTCTTCCTATACTCAGTCTTTTTGCCTGTCACCTTGTGTTCCTTCTTATGTAAGGATTGTCTAATCTTCCTCCTGAAGTGTTCGTGCCTTTATTAAGGTTTTATGCTGACAGTTCTCAAGAGTTATTGGATAACTCGGCAAGACATATGTACAGTTAATTAGAAATGAATGCGATATTACATCAAAAGGCTTCAACTGTTAAGTTTTAAATGGTTATAATTAACTTGCTCTTTGATTCTGAGCCGGATTGACTAAAGAGACAATGAAGGTCAATTTCCGTTCACTTGAAAAAATAAAAAAATAGAACGGCCATTAATTTAAAAAAACCCCAAACCCTCAATTGTGAAGCTGTTCAGTTATGCTGTACTGCCTTGATGTGAAGGCAAGGCAATGAAAATCCTTTTAATAGGCACTCTTGTTATCCTTTATTATAAAAATACAGAGTCCGATTCACTTGATATGGGAAAGAAAAAGGAGAGTCCGGTCAATGTTATTTAGTCAGCTTTGTGCAGATTTAGATTGGGTTTTAAGACTCCCAAGCTAAGGAAGACTGTTGATTTTTATGTAGTACTTTTTCAGGTGAAAATCTATAGTAAACTTTTAGAATTTGCAAATATAGCCAGTGATAGTGGTTTTATTTTTTAAAAATTACAATTTTCAGTATTTCAAAGCAGTACTATTTTATTATCTAAATAAACATATAAACTAGTTTTTCAATATATATGTAAAATTGAACCCCTCCACGCTCAAAAGCCCTCTTCACCACACCCTGCATGCATAAAATTCAGTTGTTTCCACTAGAGGAAACAGGATGCTTGGCCTTTTGCATTTTTTTACCCATGTCTTTTGGCTATATTTATTCCCTGAGAAGTAGGTACTTTGGTTTGAGATTTGCATACTGCTTTGTTTAATCTTGAGGAGATGCCATTAGCTCCTTTGACATCACATGAAAAGGGCAAATGCAACACATAATCACATCATTAGGACAAATACAAACACTATTATCCCTCAACAGTGGAACAGAAGGAAAATACAATGTAAACACTAAAATATTGACTGAATGCTTATCAAAGTCTGCGGTTGGTTTTGAATCTGGCAGAAGCAGCTTGGCTGTGCAACCTTCTTAGTTATTTCTGCTCTCCAAGTAATGCGACAGCCAGAGCATCTCTGTGGGTGGCAGCGGCACTGAAATCAGCAGCACAGGCTGATTGCCTGTGCACGAGTATTTTTAAGACTGTCCTTTAAAACAACACCGCTAAAAGTTTGTTCACACTGCAACAGAAAATGCCTGCACTCCTGCCTTTGCTATCAAAGGTAAAATGAAGTAAACGGAGCCTATAGCTTCTGATCTATCCTGAATGCCAAATTCCATAGTGCAAATTATCCTGTATACGGTACTTATCATCAAGTAGGATCACGAGATACTTGTAAAATTCTTGTAGCAACCTTGTGCTGGATTTTCATGAGCCGATTTCCCAGGGCTTGAGGGAGGGACTTGCAGGAGATGAACAACTGTAGCCCCAAGCCCTTCCCAGGAGAGGAAGCATCCAAGTCTGGAATTTTTTGGTCATATGTTTTGGTGCTGTGGGAAGGTGACTCTGGATACAGGGGTTCATAAAAAACCATGATGGTATAACATTAAGATCTATAAACATTTTTGGCAGTAGTCTGTACATTATTAAAGTGAAGGTACTGCTGAAAAATGTTGAAGGACACAGCAACATTGTACAGCATTGTAGGATAGGAAATCCACAGTATGACTATGAAGGAAATGAATTTTTAGGAAAACAGAATACCATAATTATCCAAACTTGAATCTTGCCAGGGCACTAGAGTTGATATCTTTGCAGGGGGATATTTTATGACCATTAACAAAAATTGTTTCACTCCTATGCCTCATCTGCTAGGCAGCACTGGGTCCTAGCTTGAAAGAAATCTTCTTAGTTTCTCTGTTTAGTATGTGAGGAAAGTGTTGCTCATGATTTCACTAATGTTTCCTTTGACAATCCCATTTGAGTTTTGAGATCCAACAGGAAAGAAATCTGAGCCAATACAACCACAGGTTTTTATAACTTCTTTGCATATAATTTTCTCATGTTTTAAAACTGAGCTCATTGCACCTGCATTACAATTAAAATACCCTTTTTTGGCTATTTCATAGATGCAGCCTGAGATTTGTATCTAGATCCTTATTTAGATATCCATTTTGTATCTCAGAAATCAGCAGTGGGAAAACTTGACCATTCAGTGCTATTAATGCTGAACTTCTGGGGTTTCTGCATTCAGATCTGAGCCTGAATGAGAGCTCAGCAACCTCGTCCAAGTCTGACAACACAGAGCTGAAGCTGGAAAGACCTGTTAAATATCAGACCTTTCTCTTTGTTCTCACAGGAGCATGCCTTATGAGTTCAAGTGAGACTGAGGGCTCCCTGGCAGTGGCCTTTCTATTGTGGATCTTAAGTAAAGCTTTGGTTTTCAACTGTCTGCCACCAGATTCACCTCGATTCTTACTGGGGCAGGTGCCACAAACCCAGAACCGCAAAGCTTTCTGACTGTATGGGCAAAAAGCTTGGAATAGCACCTGAGAGAATATCTTGAGCAATAGGGAGTGTTAATAGGCAAATAGATTTCCTCTGGAAATATATGGGGTTTTTTTCCTTTTTACTTGCTCCAGAGAAGTTTCTCTCTAAGAAAATGGCTTCATAGTACTTGGCAGGTGAGAATGGCCCTTAGGAAATATATCTTCTGATTGTGCTAGCCTGCACATATTTGACTTACTTGTTTTCCTAGGAGGACCAGGGCTGGAAGGGGAAGGCTTTAGGCAGCCTATTTGCATGCTTAACAGAGGAATAAATCAGAATATTTACAAGAGTTTCTAAATCAGACTCATCGAATTATGCTTTTTCTACTTTTGCTCTGGAAGTCTCCTCTCACCTAGAAGCTGGAATTTTCAAAAGGTTAACGAATAAAATTATGTGATACCAGTATTTTGTTTAACAGGCAAAAGAAATTATAAAGCTGAGGATTAACTAAGTAAAAATAATTTTAAAAAATGGTAACTAGTTGAAGATTTTAACTTTGCACAGCATTTCTCCCCCTTTTTGTATGTAGATGGAAGTTCATACAGCATCCTTTTGAATTAATCTGTCATGCTTTATGTATTTATGGTGTGTATGTATATGTGTTTATTTATTAATTTTAAAATGTAAATAGCTGTAAATATTGGAAATTTTAATGCACTGTTCATATTTTAGATGATCTTAAACTCTTTCACTTATTTTCTTGTTAGTTGAGTACATTTACAAAGATTTTATTTCAAAATTTATTGTTTCAATACACTTAACTAAAATCTGAGGTAACTGAAAATAATACAGTGGCTTATACAGTGTATAGTATGTAGTCATCTGGTGCTCTTAGGGGTCTACATGTTTTAGAAGAAAAAAGGAAAGAAATTGTTTGCAACTTGTACCCATGTTACAAAAACTAATTTGGATTGTAAACTGTGCTGCAATTTAAAAATCAAATTAATTCTTTAGGATCTGTGCATCTTGTGCATCTTTTTGCACTTCTCACTCTGCATTTACTGGACAGTAACTATAAAATGCATGCTTTTTTTCTATCCTCATTCATGTATATAGCATACTATATAACAGTTATTTTGTAGAATGAGGAGGTTGGTTGCAAAGCTCATAACACGGAGCTTACTTCCTAAAATAAGGGAGAGAACAAGGTAAGAGCTAAATTCTCTTTAGCTTAAGATCAAACTCCCTTAAGGTTTAAGCTTATTTCTAAATGATATAAATCAAACAGAGGTAAGCCTTGTGCCAACTGAAATGAGCTTTTGCATAGCTTTTTATATCAGTTTAGCTAAATTAAATGCAAACCTTAAATAAAAGTGTGTAACTTTCCATCTAGACAACTTTTGGCTGAGTATTTTGTTGGCCCAATATGCTAGCAGATATTTACTACTTTTCTCATTGTTATCCTTAATTTGTAGCATATTGTGTCAATGCAATTTATACTTACATATCATATAAATAGCTTTTGTGGTCTAGCATGGCATATACAAAGCAATATGCATGCTAAAATAGATTATCCATGTGTGGCTAATTGCAAGAGAGTGCAACACAGATATATCATTGTGTGCTCTTTTAATTAAAGATAGGAGTGAAATGCACAAGTGAAAAAGAGTGAAGACATATAGTCAACACTAATTTTATCTATTTTGTATTCTTTGTTGTGTCCTTTTAATATTCTCTAGTTACAGGAATCTGTTAAATTAAAGATAATTCATTTAGGCAAGTTGTTAATCCTGGAAATGCTGTGGAAAAAATTTTTACATGTCTTCCTTGCAAGCGAAGGCTTACCTTGAAAAAGGTGATGTAGGACTGAATTTGAGAGCATTCTTGTAACACTGCAATTATGTACCTGCATACCACTCTGGAATTCCATAGTTTCAGGTTGGAAATGATAATTCAGTGTTTCTGTGATTGTTTCAATAAATGCATTGTACTTGCTCGGTTTTGTTATGTAGAATTCATGTTCTTTGGACAGGACTTTACTTGCATAGTGATTTTAACTTGCTTACCAAGGCAAGAACAGAAATCTGCAAAAACATTGATGATAAAGAAAACTTTACCTTGGCAACTATCAAATACAGCACTATTTTTTCCTGCAGACTAGATTAGTTTGCTAATACATACAGAATTGCAGAAAATAATTGGTATTAATTATCACACTAGCATTACAGCAGAAAGATTAAAGGGCAAGCGAACAGAATGTCCTGCTTGCCGTTACCACGTTCCTCTTAGCAGTGTCATATTTTCTAATAACCTGGAGTAAGAGGGAAAAAAAAAGGAGACAATCCTCCAGCTTATTGTGAAATGTCTGTGATGATAGTTTCTCTTGCAGCAAAGCTTTTTAGTTGTGCATAGTTCATGACCTTTAGCATATCTGAACTGCAGATAATGTAAAGATTAATAGTTGATTTAGTTTTCATTAGATTAAAAACATGGTGAGAGAGATTAGTTCTGCAAATCTGGTCACTAAGAAAATTCATTAACCCCCTCCCCCCTCCAAAAAAAGAAGGAAAAAAACACCTCTTTTTTTCTTTTTTTGTAGCTGAAAAATGTTTGGACAGCAAACTGTCTCTACAGTGGAGAGAGAGTCCTCTGTGGGAGTTTTGGCAGTCTGTGGTATGTGTCACTCCTCTCAGCAGAGCCAACTTTAGATGCTCTCTTAGATGAAAAGTCCATTCTGGAGTCATAGAGCATCTTTCTGTTCTGGGAAGCTCCCCAGAACAGGAAAGGGGATGACGTGCGTTCACCCAGTCCCGGCTGCGGTCTTAGACCTCCTTGCATATCGCTGCTTCCTCCTCTTGGCCTCCCTTACCCCTTTCCATGCATGGGGGAGACCTGCAGAGAAAGCAGGGAACTATGATCTCTTTTAGGTGTGCAGCTGGTAGAGACAATACGGATATTTACAATGTTAAACCTAAATACTTCATGATATGGAGAAACCTTTCATGATATGAGACCCTTCATGGTATGAGAAACCCTTCATAGTATGAGAAAACTTCATGATATGCAGAAACCCTTTCCCTTTGCTATCATTACTTTACCTTTGACTCAACTGATAATTTTTCAGTATTTAATTAGGTGTGCAGAGCTGTTAGCTATCTATTAGTGCCCGTTTCAGTGTAACTTTGTGTTGTGTGTGACAGATTGCACATCTTTTGCAAAAGTTAAGCAAAAAAAAAATTGGCAGCTAATTTTACTCTAGATGCAACTGCTAAAGTCGTTAATTGCCCATCAGATAAAACTCTGTCACTTGGAAAATTTTGCTAGACTAGATGTCAGTGACAGGCTGGTGCTGTGTGTGCATGTGTAGAAAATGCCATCAAAATATTTTAGCTACTATTAAGAATATGGTTGGGTAAAATGCATTTAATTAAGTCAAAAGTATTTTCTTACTTTCTGTTCAGATACGCAGCACTCTCAAATTCCTACGTTCATGTGCTCACTGCATCTCTTCCCTGTTGGGGCGGTGAGGAGGTCTCACTGCTTAACGGCATGGGTTATGCCATTGGATGAACCCAGGTTTGCAATGTGTCCTCTTCTCACCTGAACATCTGCCTCTTGTGCATGGAGCCATGCTGCTGCCACCATCATGGCAAAGATCAAGGCCTGACATCTACAAGGGAAGGACGAAGAGGAGCCGCTGATGCAGCTGGGTAACCAGAAGCTGGAACAGGCTCAATGCCACATGCTGACGATCCTGGGGAAAACAATTTCAAACTCTCCGAGATGCCATGTGGTCTCTGAATCCACTGCCAGAGCTGTGGCTGTTATCAGTCAGTATCAGAAGGAGAACTTAAGGAAATTTTGCAAAGGCAGAAAGCACAAGCCTCTTGAGCAGTGGCCCAAGATGACACATGGTTGGGCGATGCATGCAAAATGAGCACAAAGGCAGTCTGAGACCAAAAAACATCGACAAAAGGAACAAAAAATTATACCCTACCCAGAGGTTCACTGTTGGGGCATAAAACTGCTGCATACTAATGTTCTTAATTATTTTGGAAAAATATTTTCTCATTAAACAAAAGTTTGCTTTGGGGGAGAAAAGGATTTTCCCAGCTGGTTCGTACAGCAAGGAAAGGGAAACTGTGGCTGCACAGACCCAGTGAGGAAATCTGCAGAAGGACATTACCTGATATAAATGCAAAATGGGAGAAAAATCCTGTGTATGGAAGAGACAAGGAAGAGATAAAACTGATGGTATTAGGCAAAAGCCTGATTAACAAGAAGTGGAGAACAAAACTGGGACAGTCTGGGAGTCAAGAAGAAAGGGCAGGTAAGATCGTAGGTGAGGCATATTTTGGAAAAAAGTGCTGGGTTTGGGAACTTGGGGAACAACATCTGTAAGTGGAAGTCTGAAGTCTGTAAGATGACATCCAGACCAGAAGACATTTAGCAAAGGAGAGGGACTGGGAAAAGGCATGCTTCTTGCAACAACGCGACTGAGCAGGGCTTAGAGACAGAGAGGCTCCCTGGAAGAAGAGATGGGGATGGGGAGACCTGAGGAAAGCAAAGCAGTAACGACAAGGATGTTCCAGATTATGCGTCGAGGAGCTGGTTAGCGGCGGATGTCTGTAGGGAAGATCAAGAGGTTTCAGCCCTGCAAAAAGCACATGTGGGTCTGATTATGGAGCTACACGCTGCAATTGAGGCTGGTTTCTTTTCAGTTTTTGTTTGTGGTGTGTTGTTTTTCTTTTCTTTTAATCTGGGGCATTACACAAAAATAAACTGTCAAAAAACATTACTGAAGTTGCAGTTTCCACTAGCTCAGGAGCCTCTGTAACACGAATCTCTGTAACATGAATCTCAGTGGCACAGTTCATGTTTGCTTATGGAGTCCCTGTACCATCAGACACCTAAGGCTTTACCAAGGCAGCAGTTTTATTTTACTACTTGCTGCTGAAGGGGTACCGGGAACCAAAGAAAATAATGGCTATCACTTTTGCATGAATACACATATGTATATACATACATACATACATATATAAGTTTGCATATATATGTGCATATATATATGCAGAGAGGGGAAATATATGATGATATAGTTAATATATTTTTTCATTTGCATCATACATGATGGCATACAAGGGTTTGCACTCATTCAGATTAAGAATCTGTCTATCCTATCAAGGAGCATCTGCTCTTTGACAGTGGCTGTAGCAGATGCCTATGGAAGAATAATCAACTATACAGTCATATTATACTGTCTCCCTCCTTCCCAGTTTTTAGTTTCTAGTGATCTATAGCTCAGAGATTTCCTGTGCTGGAGAAGATATCTTAGTGTTTAATAGCCTATGATGGATTTTTCTTCCCACCCACAATATCCTGTGACAACGAGTTTCACAGTTTATAAAATTGTGTGTGAGAGAAAGGATATCCCTTTACTTACTTGTACCTGCTGCTTGATGTTTACTAGCTCCTGCCATATGAGGCACACTGAAAAATTGTTCCCTGTTCACTATCTTCCTGCCATACTTCAGGATTATTCAGGTGCTTGTCATATCTCTATCTCCATCACCTCTTTTACAGACTGAAAAGACCAAGTCAGTGTACCTGCTTGGTACCCTTTGGTTGTACTAGTCACACTTTTCAGTGAGATATTATCATCTTACTCAGAAATAAAAAATTTACATTTGAATGAGATAAGGGAGCTTAAAAAAATCCCAATAAATTCTCTTAAGTTCTGACACAAAATACTTTTTTGAGCATATACCACATAGATACCACATTTTTGAGTATTTTTGAGTATATGCCACATAGAAACATGATTTCAGGAATGTTCAAAACAGTTTGCAAACTTTTTATAAGACTGATTCACCTATGTCTTTGTTAGTATGGCTCCATATATAAAAAATTGAGAGGAACCTTATAACCTCTTCCTTCCCTTCATCTAGCATCAAATAATTCATTAATATTTGGAAACGTGACAGCTTAGAAATCTGATCTAAGAAATCTTGTTGGTCTACATGCAAGAAACCCATGAAACAAATGGGATAAGCCATGCCTACAAAGGAGAAAGCTGACAGATCTTGTCATGACCATTTTGTATACAGAAAAAATACTCCCATTGTTATAGGAACAAATCTACTAATTTCTAATCTTTACTTACATGAATTTGGGAATGCAGATTTCATAATGGAAAGAAAACAGTAAATATTCCTAATGCCAGTTTGATTACATTCATTTATTCATTAATGTATTTGTTTTGATGTTCAAACTGTCTTTTTGAAACTATGTATTTGATTTTTCTAGTCATGATTTTACTTAAATGAACAGGATTTGAAGGTAACAGTCTCATAAACACTTGCAGAACTGGAAGAATTTGTATATATGGGGAATCTTAGAGATAAAATCATCATAAGAAAAGGCAAAACTGCTATGATTATATCCCAGGAAAATAGCACTATACAGTTCCTACAAGCAGTATGTATCTATGGCTTTTCCTTAAGTTTTAGCACGGGTAATGCTGCCAGGATTTTTTAAAAAATTATTTGCACTAACTTTTCTCATAGCACCTTCCTTTAGCATGCTGGCCAAATGCTTTCCTTCTTTTGCTTTGAGGCAATCCACTATTCCCTAGAGAAGGGCAAACCAGAGCCATTGCATGTAATTTGAGTCTTACCCCTAGGATCTTGCTTTTATTAAAAATCACCGCAGTGATTTTTAAAAGTAACGGTAATCGTAAAAAATCACTGCAGTAACTCTTTTGTAAATGGTTGGTTTTTTTCTGTGTGTGTCAATTACAGTCTATGGTAATTTTATTTTAAAATAGAATGAAGGCAAGGGGTCCTATGAAGATGTTAGGTCACTGGTCTCCCTCTTAATTTTCCAGTCAATAACTAAGGGGAAAAAACTTCCTTGGAGCAGTTCCTCTCCAGCAACGTGTCTTCCACAACTTGGTTCAGAGGGTGCTCTAGGAAAGGCTCAGCAGGCAGTGATCCAAGATGCACCGGGATGGGGAGAAGGTACTGAACGCACTGAGCAGCTAAGCGTGAAAACAATATATGAAGCTTCTCATATCACTCCTCAAGCAGGTGTGTCGATAAACCCTACATACACTTCTAAACTGCATGCAATCCAAACTGCTCTTACAAGTGTTAAAAATTATCACTGCTGGAAATGCTTAATCTTTAGATCAAACAGAGCAGAAACATTAAAAATGTTTGAGAATTAAATCCAACAAGAAAAAAACCCAAATTATGTTTTCCTTTATGTGGTCTGCCTACTATATTGGTGTTGTGAACAGTTGTGTGGAAATGAATGCAACACAATTAACAGCAACGCTAGAAACATTTCTATACTACTAGATAATTAGATTTTTTGGGTTTTTTGTTTTGTTTTGGTTTGGTTTTTTTTGAGAAATTACTACTTCATGTCTCTTTCTAATTGTAGGTGTGGTTTCCAGCCAAGTACTTGTCAAGTATTCTTGGTGATAGCAAATTGCAGGGTACAATTCTCTATGGAAATTTCCTCTAGCTTAAAGCCAATTTGCCTACTCTCATGCACATGAAGCTAAAATAAGATACCTATGTGCACACACCTTTTTTGTATATTGGTTTGTATACAAAGTAAAATCACACAGGATTTTCCCATGTAACAGGTAACAACCACCAGAGAAAAATGTTTTACTGTAAAGTACAGGGTGCTTAATGTTCTTTCTGCACTAAGAGCAGCAGCAGACAGAATTGAGATATCATCCCACAGTAAAAAGGGACATACTTCCCCTGTGGCAAGCTTTGCTGCATCATAGCAAAACCACCTTTCTTTTAGGTTGCTATTTCTTATTGAAACGTGGGGTGCCATTACAAGGGTAATTTATAATCTTTTGGGGAAATGTATAAGGCAGGATGTCAATATACATTTAGTGGCTTTTATTCTCTGTCATCATGAGTTTTACTTGGTAGAAATGCCTGTTTCCTAGACAGATAAAGAACTTCTGACTAAACAGTGTAGAGCACCACCTAATCCTGATTCCTGTCTCTGGTGAACACTAGTCCATTTTCGGTGAGATGTGGAAAAAGATTAAGCAGCTCAGAAGCTGACCTGCTGCAAGGCTGAATGTGTGGCCATGTTGATTTTGTTTATCTTGACTGGACTATCTCCTTAGGAACTTTATTTAAAAATACTTTGCAATTTGTTTCATCTTGAACAATGCTGAGTTAGCATCTGATAAGGTTACAGCTGCCTAGAGTATGCTGATATAAAAGACCCATAATTTTGTTTCTCTGAATGAAATCAGACCGCTATGTTTGTGTAACTCCAGTTTTGGAGCTAAAAGGGGTTCAGGAGCAAAGAACACTGAGCACAGTGCTGAAGGAAGTCTTAACAGGACAGGTATAGAAACCACCGAGCTTTGGCAGAAAGCTTAAGTTTCATTGTTTAAGTTAACAGAGAAGGTGAATCACAAGAAGGAGTAAGTTTGGAGGACATTCAGCATATGTAATTTTTAGTCATAGCAGGATGAGAATGCCACGTAATTCTATTGCGTTATTTGCCTCTTTTTTAGTAGTAGCAGCTATCCACAATACTGATTTATTTGTGTATGTTCACCTTACGTATGAGTTCCTGGGCAGGGTTAATTGGGAATAATTAGGCCTCCTATCGTTCTGACTTCCCATACAATTTAATTAGGTTTTCTTTTTCTCTTGTATGTCAGAAGCCTTTTACGGACTGAGATCTTTGATGTGAGAAAAAATCTCCAATTGCTAAAGCATACTTTGGAATTTCCTAGTATGTTCATGCCAGCAGTGCAATTTTATCGGTTTTACTAAAAAAGGGTCTTTAGCCTGGGTTTGAGCAGCTACACAGCACAGTAGTATATTTACTAGGTAGCCATTGCTATTTCAAAGGTAGTACATACAAGGGAGGATGATAGACCTTCCTACGCACTAGTATGCTTTGAATTTTAAATATGAGTTCTGATGTTTACGTATTCGTGGTGCAGGTTTGACTGATTCAGGCTGTTGAACACCCGCTCTGAAGCTTCATTTGCCACTTTCTTTCCCCCAGATGTGGGTGGTCTTTGGATATTCCATAAGTACCTTTTTGTATTTTAAACTGCCTCTGAAATACAAACACTATACTCTATCCACTGGTTTTTTATTTTGTAGTTACATGATGAGACTTACTTTTATTTGTGGTGCACGGACATGGGTAGTTATCAAGCACAAAGAAGACTTACTAGGGAGGTCTTTTAGTGTTAGATGTTAATAAATGGCTTTCAGTTCCATCACCATTCATATCTCTTAGCCCAACAGACCGGAAATTTGGAGAAAAGCCTCTGCTTTAACTACAAATTTAGAGTTGCCAGGTGTGTACGCAGACTTGGACTCAGTGCCTACAGTTGTACAGGGTGTACTCATTTACTAGCCAAAATAGGAAAGATCTCCTGCCCCTCCTACTTCCTTTCCTTGTAGCTTTCTGTTTTAGGCTCCCATTGCCTACCTTGTTCTAGTTCTGGGTGTCATTTGAGTCAACTTATCTTACTAATATGGCAAATAAAAATGTCCATCTGTCTTAATGAGTTGTAGCAGGTCATGGCAGGATCCAGTGGATGCCACATCCTGTGCAGGAGACACTGAGTCGTTATGGCTAGGAGAAGAGGAGGAAGACGGGCCAGAAAAGGAACAAGGTCGCAGCCTCCTTAGATAGGCTCATTTCTACCTATGAAGCCAATGTCAAGCTTGTTCACTCCCGACTAATCCAAATGAAAGTCCAGGTCCTTCTCAGATCCTCAGCCCAGGCTGACACATGCTGCTCACATGCTGAGGTCTGGACAGAACAAAAATCTTGGCAACGCTGGCTGAATCCTTCCTGCTGCACTCCCTCTTTCTAGAAGACGGGAGAGATGAAGTGCCAGATAGGACAGAAATCTCTACCTACAACATAATCTGCCAAGAATACAAAAAGTAAAATTTTAGCATAAAGGGCAGCTCTTGTTACCCTGCCTCGTGCCCAGGGTAACTGGTAACTTTACTGGTCCAGATTGCACTCTATCTTGGATACTTACTAGATGTCTCATAAGTGCAAAAGTTGAGATCAATGTAGACATCTGGGAAATCATTTGTGGGCTACTCAGAGCTGCTCCAGGGATCCAGCATTATCAGGTACTGCCGAGCTACAGCTTCTCTGTAAGGGCAGACTGTCTGGAAAATGGGGCAAGCATGCATCCCTCAGACACACTGGCTGTGCAGTCATATTAGCAAAACCGAGTCTGCAGTGTTTCTTTGTTCAAGCAGAGAACATTTACTGCTCTTTGTGGGAACAGATAATTGGGGAGGAAGTTCTGCATCATAAGGGGCATTCTGAGAAGATTCTTGGGTATGCTGTAGTTGATTTTCAGGGTGGTGCGTAGAGACCCAAGTTAGCCTAATGCTATTCTTCTGAAGTTTATAGAAAGCATATTCAGTGACTGGGCCAACATGATATATTGATTTTGTTCATGTGTTTCTGTTTATGGTGACTGAAGCTGGGATTGTGGTGATATAGTTCCAAAGATCATTAATCTTCTAGCATCTTTTTTGTTCTTTCCTTCTTGTTCAAGTTATAGATCCTAGCTGTAGATATAGCTGGAAAATGGCTGTCAGAATGGAATACGATAGGGAGCTGCTGGAAAGGAGCCATTGCTGTGCCTTGTTACAGATTCAGAGCAAAAGCTTTCAAAGAGCATTCATCCAGCATTCCTGCAACCACAGTGTGTGGCACTCCTGAAAAGTGTTTGGATGAAGGCATCTGACCCACCTACTTCACTTGTTAAAGGACATATTGACTACAGGGTTAAAGCTGGTGTGAGGAAAAGAAACCAGTGGAGGTTGATTTTAGTTTTGCTGGGTTGAAACAAAGTCAAAAGGTCTTTTGCTTAGTCAGAGCAATTAAAACACAGTAAGCCAAACAAAGCACAATAACGAGTAAAAAGAGCTGTTAACTTGTCTGTGATTTGATTCATTTGTTGCAAGAAATGGAAATAAAACTGAGAATCCACTTAGAAAATCAGACGTTTAATTGTTCGAAAAAAATAACTGTTAAAGCAATCATGAAACGCACGCGTCCTGTGAAGGACTCTAATTCTAATTGCTGTGTGTATAACTCCAGCTCTGAGTGTGAGAGATAAATTTAAGTGAAAGCAGTGCCTCTGAGTGGAGTGTTTTGATCCAGGTGTAAAAAGGGATCCCGAGTTATCATCTGTAGCTGTTTCCTTGCTGATGCCTCTCACAGTGATGAGATTGCTCCCTCACACAGCTGTATGACTGAAGCTTCAGGTAGATAATGATTTAATTACTCAGTTTTTGGATCGTTGATCAGTGTCATTCGTCTAGGATGTGCTTTCAGTAACTCTGTGTATTTACTGGGTTGGTAGATATATGCACATGGGCTGAACTCTGATCTGTTCAGCTGAGATAACAGCATAGTATCAGTCTATAATTAATACACTCACTTGTGCTTACTATCTGACTACAGAAAAAAATAAATACTGTTCCTAACAGTGTTAGTATTCATCCTTCTCTCTGAAATTCCTTGAGTAATTTTGTAAAGCCTATGTTCTCAGAAAGCAAACTGCAAGGAAAAATTTAAGAAGTTTCCTAAATTATGTTCTTTAGTTCATAATATAGTTTGAAAGTTTTATGGAACAACTAGATAGTGTTGAAGAACTTGAATTAGTTAACTTTTTACTTAGCAGCTTGGTTATTTCTGTCATTTTGTTGTTTCATTATATATACGGCAGAACCCAGTTACAATCTTCTCCTTCCAAAGCAATGTATTTGTAACATTGGAAAACTGCTGGGAGCTGTGATTTCGGTATGCTTGAGTATGTGAATGGATATAGCTATCCATGTGTCTGAGGACTGTTCTATTCACATTGCATTTAACTGTACATCTATAATCTACTCAAATTCCCAATGTCACCTCTGTTCATGGTGGCTGTGGAGGTGCTATTATTGCCAGGAGACTGGAATATGCTTGCAGCGTAGCTACTGTGCATAAAAAGTGCTTTGTGTTTTTCACTGACAAGAACTTCAAAAGCAGTGGCCCAGAGAAAGATAGTGTCATTGAGAGCTTCTCTCTTGGCATTTGGAATATTTTTAAAGTAGAAAATGATATCTCCAAGCTTTTGGCAGTTTATCCAAATATTCCATTCAAGGTCACCCGGGCAGATCTTGTGCACTTCATACCAACTCGCTCAAGCTGAAATCACAGGGAGGTCCACCTCTTCTCCAGGTCCCTCAAGTGTATCTTTCTTCTGCTGGGATTTAAACCATTAGGGCAGTTGATTTCTCTGTCTTCTGTGGAGAAGTTGAGTGAAGATACTTCTTCCGTCTCTGGTATGGTATGTGCTATTTCTGATGTCTACATTGTGGCAGAACAGCCAGCTTGGAGTGAGTGGTTCAGAAACATGGTTAGGACTAAATAAATGTTCCCATGTTCAAATTAATGGCCTGGAGCTTTTTCCTTACTCTGAAACTGCTTTTATCCTAACAGAAGGAGTAGCCAATAAATAGGTTTGATGTATGGCACCGAAGTATAGTATAGCACTGTAGCAGTAAATTGTAGCAGAGTACATGCTAACAAACACAGTATCTACAAACTGATGGGTTTTTATAATTGTTTACTGTAAAAAAAACTTCCTGTAAAGAGACAGGCAATGCTTTTGTTTTGTTTTAATTTTACTATAAGAATGGATAAGGGACAGAGGGCGCAGCTTGTCATTCAGGGAGTGGCAGCTCTTTAGCTACCTCCTGTGTGAGCAAGAGGCAAGGCCAGCTCTGGACAGAGGCAAAGTAGTCAATCACTTGCGACAGCAGGCTCTTGACAGAATGACTCTGGATCCCTAACTGCATCTATCTGTGTTAGAGACAGGGAAAATCAAATTTGCTGGTGTCAGACAGCGGTGTCAGAAAATGTGAGAAGGCAGCTGCTTGGGGGAACATTTACTATTCTCCGACCAGGAACAGCAGGATCACAAGCCCAGTTTCCTGGAGTTTGCTGACAAACCTGTCTTATCTCTCACCTGTCTGTTCCAAGCAACTCAGTTTCAGATGGGGTTCAATTTTTGCTAAGAAACTCTGAGAAGCTAACTCTGGCCTGGGGTGATATTTGGCTTGTGAAGCTGGATGTGACACAAGTACAAGCATGCAAACACACGAGAGTAGGAAAAAAGAGTAAGTTCTGTTCATAAATCATTCTCATTCGTCTGCCTTATAAATGCAGGCAAAAGAAGATCACTTTATATAGGCAACAGGAACCTCTAACCTTTTGGTTAAAACACCTTTCCCAAGGCACTTTCTATAACTCGTACATCTATATTCCACTCATAGAATCATCACAATGCATTTCTTTCAAAAGTCTGTGCTTGTAAAGACATGAAAATTGCCTTGTCTAAAAGCTGTCTGGAATGCATGTTTCTGTCTATTAATATATGTCCATTAAAATATTTTTTTCCAGAAGAGTTATGCAGAAAAATAACTTTATTAAATGGGAATTGAGACTGGATTTTAAAAGTTGTGTTTTTAAAAAAGGAATCTCTGTCTCTCAAGTTGTTCAGAGTTGAACTTTTAAAAGAATTTCCTAAGCACTGAGAAAGTTGACTCTAAATCCTGGTCTTTCCCTTACTTTAAAATAGATGTTGTCTGCCTGCATTTTTTGAACTGCAGCATGTTTCCTACATAGTTCAGGTGCACCTCCAAGGCATCTCTGTTTTTACTAAGAGAGGAAATGACTCATCAACTGCTATTCAGCAAACACTATGTGGGCACTCTGAGGATGCATTGGCATTCCCAGCCTCCCAAACTAATCTCACAGTGGTACCCTATGAAACAATTATCCTGTCCCATTTGTGAACTATTCAAGAAGTTCCCCCATCTCACCACTTCAAAGGGTGTGGTATATGTCTTGTGACTCTCAAGACAGATGAAGATTTTGTTATATCTCACAGAGCAAGAAAATTTGTCAGCAGCCTTTAAAATGTTTTAGATGTAATGACAGGACCTGAACTGCATCACTTACCGGCCTTGGAACAAAGTTTTGTTTGTACATGAATTGTTCTGAACCTCATTTTAAATATGAAATCAGCTTGGTTGAACCCTCATGCACACTTTTTGTTGAGACAGCTCAAGATATTAGAAGAAATGCTGAATTGAGCAACTCATGGGTTCGCAAGACTCATGGGTTCACATTTTTGACTTTGCTTTTCTTCAGGCATGGAGAGAAGTCTGCAGAAGCCATAGTATTTGCTTCAGCTGACAGTGAAGTGCAGATTTCTTGGTTGTATGCAAAGCATATTGGTATACTCTGCAAACACTTACAGCTTCAGTTGACATGGTATTGATACTTACACAGATTTCTTCTTGTTATACAATTATGGAAATGAGCCCAAAGGATGCTTAATCAATGACTAAATAACAGGGCTGAAATAGTGGTAATAAGAGCACAATATCCTTACTAAGTGAGCACAGTCAGAGAGAAGCAATGATAATCGTGAATTATAAACAGGTGCTCTGGAGTACCACATCATTGCACATTTTCATACTAGGAGAAAACAATCCTTTCATGTCCAAAAGTAAAGATGCAACAGAAGCAACTGTTCTTAAACTGCTACATTACTTAAACATTACTACAATCTTAACATACAGGTGGCCTTCATTTTTTGAAAATCATTGGATTAGCATGCTACTTATTTCTTGGAACAATAAGGACTTCATTTATTTGTAGTAGGGATAGCAATTTTAGTAATATTTTCACAAAGAGTCTTTTGCACGTTCCCCACCCTTATAATCTTCCTTGTCTGCAGGTTTTCAGTCTGTATTTATGAATTTATTTTGGTGTGCATCCACTTATGTATTTGAATAAGAGGTTTTCTACATGTATATTTTGTTAGGGCACTTCCTTTACTCCCTTCTCCAATGTACGTACAATGTGTGATTACATGAGGTTTTACTGGAGAAATGAACTTTTGAAGACAGAAGTCGTGTTTGTTGCTTATCATGGTCCGTATTCTATGTGCATCTATGGCAGTAGGTCTGAACTCATTCCTCTGACAGGAATATAGTATAATATATAATTGACGTTTCAATCTGAAAATTCAGTATTTTTTAGAAAGAACAGAGTTCCTCTAAAATAGGATGCTATATTAGCTGCTGAGTCTTACAAACACAGCATAAATGGCATCAGTCCTTGGCGCAGACCAAGCTGAGAAGAACTGGAGGCAGTTTTCATCCTAGCTATGAGTTCCCAGCTGTGCTGTCAAATAGCTACTACCTTTATGTGAACTCTAAGGACAACAGAGATCAGTGAACCACTAGACCTAGCTTAAAGGCATAAATAAGAAGTACTTCTTGCAACGTACAGTTGTACCTTGGAACTCAGAATATTGTGGAGGCCAAAAATACAGATGGATTCAGAAAACAACTGGATGAATTAACGTAAAAAAATTCCGCAAGAGCTATTAACTGCAAAGATGTGGGTACAGCTTCTGTCTTATGATGTCCTAAGAAGCATGTTTTCACAAGCTGCAAGTTTAAGTATGTCCGAATACTTTTTCCTTATAGCCTTTTCCTAGATAACACCACTGATCAGTTAGAGTTGGGACGTGGAGCTACACTGAGCTAGGCTGTGTCTAGGTAGACCAATATAGCCACATTTATTTGAGATACAGGTGACTGCGCATGTCCCAAACATTCTCTTAAATAACAATCTACATGATGCACCCCAATTGTCCAGAGCAGAGTAATGATAGTAGTTAACAAGAGACATGGGAATTCCACTAATTTCCTGGTCAGGCAGTCAAAAGCTGGAAAGTATGGAAAAAAAATAACAGTGTGACATGGTACCAAAGGCAAATAAACAGTCTTATTTGCACTGCTCGCCTGGAAGGTGTTTCCTGGTGTCCTCACCTGCAGGTTGTCCTGTTCCAGCCCCTTCCTCTAAGATGCTCACCTCTCACCTTCACCCCAAGGAAGAAGGATGGGGTGGTTTGCTAGTGGGCTCACTACCAGGCAGAGCTGTGGGGAGCTGGGGACTGGCCCTGCTGTGGCGTTGCTGAGGCAGGGGCGGATGGCCGGGAGAGCTGAAATGGGGTACAGGGCTGTGGGCAGGGTGGGAGGAGCCCCAGGGGCCTGGGCAGGGACAGGTGTGCCCTTGGGCCCCGGGCAGACTCTTCACTCCTTTTCCACAGGGTAGGTTAGCTCTGGACTCCACATGCAACATTTTCTCACTAGGAAGCGAAAGGAGTGAGTTTAGGCCATTTTAATGGGCACTGGCTGACTAACAAAAAAAGCCCATACTAATAAAAAACATTGCTGAAATAATAATAAATAATAAAAAAGTATTGCTGAAAGAAAAACCAAGAGAAAAACGCTTGTTTTCTTGTGTCCTTTTCCAGAAGGCAGAAGGGAAAGACAGAATGGAAAAAACTGAATTATAAACAGCACAGGAAAGATCAGCTCAAGGAGCTGTTGAGAGAAAGGAATTTGAATTATAAAGAACTAAAAAAGCCACAGCCCGCTTGCCTGAAGTGCTGGAAAGGCCATGCTGTTCTAGGGTCAGAGGTGGCCTCAGGCAGGAGGACACATTTGCTAGTGTGATCCACCAAACTTGCTGGACATGTTTAAGCTGGAATGGGCCACCAGCTTGTCCAGATGCTGGGGAGATCCCCTCCTCCACAGGGGTGCTGGTGACTGACCATGCTGGAGATTAGACTGAGGTTTTTGACTCAGGGAAGACATGGAATATGGGAGACAACTTCTTGAGAGAAAAGCAGGTGACCAAGAAAAGGAGCCGGCTATACAAGACAAATTAGAACAGCCATCTAGCCTATGCATAATTCCTCAGGCAGTATGGATCCTGTATTTTTTACCTCAGGATAAAAACAGGGATGATGTGGAGATATTTCTAAGTGCTTTCAAGAGGAAGACTGAATTAAAGTAGGAGACTGATGGGAAAACGTAGTAATATTTCTTTTCGTGTTTCCTTATTCATGGAAAAGGCCTCTAGATATCGCATGGCTGACAGTGTTACGGAATATAGTAGTGGACTGCTTCAACTTCCCTTACTTAAAAAACTGGAAAAGGTTTGAGATGGTACCCAGAATGTTTACGAGGAAATTTTAAGGAACTTACGAAATAGGTTGATCTTGAAGTATTTTAAATTAGGAAATTACTTCTAATAAGTATTTAACAGCTCTTAAAGAGTTCTACATGTTATCAGAGCTTCAGATATTTATGCTTTATGCCCGTATTAACTAAATTCTGTTACAGACCACAAACTAACATACAAGTAGCTTGTAAGATGTCCAGTAAATACTTGGAGCTCATTTCCATGTTTTTTACTGAAGGTTAAGAAAGCATGTTATCTATGCAGAGGCTGCAACAAGCAAAACCAGTAATTCTAGTGTCACTGTGAGGTCCATAACACATAATTGTCACCAGCAGGCTTATCCACATTAAAATGGAAGTGCCAGCTTCTGTTTGTGGTTTTGCTGTAGGATATATAGTTCACAGGTTTTAGTTACCCAGAAAATGGAGGTCCCACACTCTTTCAATAGCGAAGATGTGTTCTGAGAAAATAAGCATGGGAGTAGTCATAACTAACTCTAGATGCCTAAACAGTAGAGACTCACTTCAGTTGCATAAGTGTAGGCTTCTATGCAATTTGTGATGGCATCCAGTGTGGCTGCTGGCTACCACACCAGAACAGAGTAGGCTTCTTATACGTCCCCTGTCCTATCTGCCAAAGCCATAGGATGTGTACGATACCCTGCAGCAACTCAAATCTTACTAGATGCCAATGTTTAAGCAACTGAATTCAGTTCCAGAGAACTAGTCTAAGCAACTCATCTGTGGTCTCTCTATAGGCAGGGGAATTCTCTCCTTACTTTAGAAAACAATAACGAAAATGATACAAAAGTCAGTCTCTTTAATCGTGCTTCAAAGCCTTTCTGTATTGTGGAAGCTGCTCCTCAATGGGCAGGTCTCCCTCCCCTGAGATGGGGTCTGAGGTAGATGTAACATTCCCTCTCTGGAGATGCAGATCTTTCTCTTCTGATATGGTAGAAGATAAATGTAGAAGAGATTGCTAACTTAGCCAGCAAGTGCCCGTGTGAGATAAGTGTAGCCTTAGACACAGTCTTAAGCTGGAACAAAAGAGTATGGGCAGTGTGACAAGGTGTGGAGAGAATGAGGAATTGCTATCTAGGTAGAATGAGTAGGCCTGGTGAACTCGAGGCAGACTGGGAGGAGCAGCGTCCTTGTCTGTCTGCAGGAAACCAAACCATTGCATTTAGAATCAGCACCGCATTCGCTGAGAATACGAACCTCCTAGTAGGACCCTAGCTCCATGGAGTAGATTCTGTACTGAGCCTGCTCTGTAGGCCAGTTACACTGCCAGCGATATTACAGCCTAACTAGTTTAAAATTAGCCTCTGTACGTATATGTGAGCAGGATATATTCTTAAATGAAGCACTGGAAGTCTCCCCACAAACTGATCGTTAACTCTGCTATTTATACTTAGAAGGAAAATTCACACTACTGTCCCAGCTAGTGAATAGAAGGTATTGATGATGGAATTTGGTCCCTAGGTTCTGCTACATGAGAGTAATGTGATTATGCCTTAGTAGAAATGGTGGCTGCTCTGGGAATTATTTTAAATCAGATTATGAATGTTGAGGTTCCTGAATGGAAAGTTATTTTATGTTATCTGAAGCAGAACAATGATCCCTCCTAAGTTTGTGTTCAATTATTTTGCTAAGTGCAATTATGTGTTGGTGAGCTACCACAATTTTAATAGGAATGCCTTGATACTTTTATAGAATTTACTGGATTATCAAAATGAAATGGTAAGTGAACAATCTGAGCATTTGCAATTGTTCATTGTTAAACTGACTTCTGTCCTAGATATAGAAACTAAAATTAGTGCTATTTACTCAGGCTTAACACCCTACATTACACTTGCAGGAAATGATAAGCTAGAGAGGAAGAATTCAAGATGGGGGGTAATCTTTAAGCAAAAATACAGGGGTGGGTTGGGGTTTTTTTGGAAAGCCTAGTTCAAAGAGTATGTAGGCATATAATTTGGGCATGCAATGCAATTACCAGAAATAATTTAAAATGGGTTACTTCACTTGAGTATGACTCTTTGAAGAATAAATAGTAATTGTTTTAAATGCATAATTACTTTAATATTGGCTCCTTTCAGCAAGTTGCAGACTCCTAGATTAAGCTCTAAGTCCTGTGCATCTGTCCACTCAAATTCGGTTTATTCTTCAGGCTGTCATAGTTCCATTATTAAACCCCTTGAAGCCCTTTGATGTGTTCCTGCACATAAAAAGACTGGTGCAGTCTTTCATGCAGCCTGATCTTTGCTGTGCTAACTTTTTTTCAGCACAACTGAAGTCTGAGAGCAAGTTAAAGTCATCATTAAAAAATCCTGCTAACACGAAATGCTGTATTTTAGAAATGTATTTATGTCCACATAAAAAGTTTTTTGCAAAGCCTTGTATGTGAGGCTGCAGACATATTTCTGATTTTCAGAAAGAAATCCAGTATTGGAACTTGGCTGTGTTTCTTTGGAAGGCACAGACTGCTCTCTGTGCTGAGCCACAGAATGGCGTGCTTTGATCTTATAGCTAAGTACGGTGCTCTGAAGCCTGTTGGGAAGCAGCGCTTGGGATTTATGTAGCAGGTCCTTTTTGGACAGTGCTGTGAGTACCATCTTGTGGACTCTGAGGTCCTGACCACCTGTGGCATTCAGCTGGGCTCTTGATCTACACCACCAAAACAACCTTGATTGGTTGCTTATTTTTTGCCTGATTTGCACAGGGTGACAACCATACCCGTGGCACAATTGTCTTTCTGCTGTCCTGAATCACAAGTAAAGGTTCTCTGTGCTATTATGTACCGAGTGTATACAGACATCCCACTTCTGTGCAAATACTTAACAACGTAAATATAGCTGGAGGCTTCCTTAAATCTGCTGTATGTCCTCTCTGCTTTCCAAAAGCTCCTCTTACGGATAGCTCTGTAAGGCTTTGGCTGGTGAGCTGCTGAGATCTTGACTCCAATGGAGTCACATTGCCAAGAAGCTGGCAGAGAAGAGCATTCACATCTCAAAGCGGAGAGAAAAGGCTTTCTCATGGATAGTTCCAGTTTCTGCCAGATCCCTAAAATCTGTACAAATACCAGAGGAATCCAGGGAGTTTCTCTGAGGTGAGAGTGAAAAGAAAAAAGAGGCTGTTCTTTTATCACGATTTATTTGAGGAAAAATTTCCTTTACATTTTTCTTCTCCTTGATCTTGCTCATGTAACTTTTAGCTATTAAGAAATCCACGCCATCTTTTTAATGAGCAATAAAACATGCTGAACTCCTTGTGTTAGCCCAAATCTGATCTGAACAACTAATTTCTAGTTTTCTGCAATCCCCTGTCTCATTTCTATTGTCTTTCACCTCAAGAGAAAGACTTCTTAATGCCGATTAACAATGCAGAGAACCCACATGTGCTTATTCTAATGCATTTTATAAGCCTTTGTTTATAAGAAAAGAACATTGTACAGAATAGTGAAAACTAATAGAAGTTAAGCTCTCCAGGAAGCATGGTCATCATTTATTCTGTTCTCTTTCTTACAATGCAAAGTTATGTTTTATCAGAACAGCCTGTAACTAAGTATTATTGACACAGCACTGAGACATTCATTGTTTCTTGCCTTTTTCCTCTGGTTTACAGTTTTTGAGAGCGCATTTTACCTCCATGGGGGTTCTGCTAGTCCTCAGTTTGGTCCGAAGGTGGCAGCATCTTACTTCAATAGAAAGTTTCAATCCTGTTTGTGTTGTGGCTTGATCCTGGTATTGTCTAGGTCTTCTACATTAGACACACTTTTAGCTAAGCAAATGAAGACGTATTCTCTGCTTGCTTTCTGGAGCAAAAAGCTTTCAGTGTGAGGTACAACATCCCCAGAAAGTCTGCTAATTGTCTACAGATAACTTTCTATGTATGGTAATAAAAGCAGAATAACTGAATACTTTTCTGTTTGCATTTTAATGCCATGGTAATACTGTTACAGAATGCCTCTGACTGCAGCTACCACTTGCCCCTGGTACAGTGTTATAGCATGTCTGCTGTGACAAACCCTTGGGGGGGACGCTCATTTTCTGTAAATTTGAGGTCCCCTTTTAGCTACTCTGTACCCTCCAGTGCTCTTTGGATTTTGGCTGCTCATCATGTCGAGGGTGGAGGGGTCCGTATGTGCCCTTGTTATCCTGGATAGAGTTATTACCTAGGCCAGTTACACCTGGGTAAGGAGTTGACAATTTTACAAACTTCTGTTGGAAGATGGTTTTGTGATCAAAGTGCCTGGGGACTGAGATGCTGCTGGCTTCCCCTCCTGTCGTAACCTTCCCTTGTGAATTCAGGCCACTTCCCTTGGGTCTGGGTGCCCCACTTTCCCAGTTTGGAGGAGAGATAGCAACAGTGTCGCCCACACACCTTTTTTTCTGTCCTGCCAGATTTGGCTGTAGACTTTGTGGACAGGAAGCTTCTCTCCATCATTTGGCCAGGGACTAGCACTGGGGTGGGAGGATGGTTCCCCATCGAGACCAAGCAGGGTTGTCATTATCACTGTAACATAAATAATGATTCAACACCCACTGAGCACTTTAGCCCTTCACTAAATGGGAGGGAGGGGGAAGTGCAGGCTGTGCTGCTGGGGTCAGGCTGGGTAGCTAATGGTTTTTTAGCCTCTCTGGTAAATCTGTGTCTGTAACAGCACAACAGTTTCTCTAGCCGTAATACATCTCCCTGCTTCTGCTTTTTTGATTTTTTTTTTTTCCACTTGAAATGGCACTGCTGAAGACCTTCATAATGGCTGAATAGATCTAAACAATAGCTGCACTGACCATGCCAGCTCGACAAGGCTGAATCACATACAGCTTATGCTTCAAGATCTGAGTTCAGAAGGAAAGAAAGTGGAAAATGTTTTGTGCCTCTGACCTCTCAAAAGTCATCTTCTTAGCAGCTCAGATCACTCTTCAAAATTATTCTATTACTCGTCCAGCTCCCTGACATCTGTTTCATCGTTTCCTGTCCAGGCAGTAATCCAAGTAACCAAAATAAATATTTTTTTTTGAAGCAGAACACCTTGTCTGTAAGCTTGCAGGGATGACAAACCACAGTAAATACTCCTGATTGTGTGAAACTCCATCATTACAACTTGAAAATCCAACTGAGAGGAGGGACAAGGTAAAGATGTGTGTTTATAAGAAGCAGTTCGTTACTGAACTAAGAGTATGTGGCATACCACATGTATCCCTGTCAATGACATCGCTACTGTCAGTGGTGACGTCACTGATAGGAATATGCCACTGATTTACACTCACCAGTCTATATAAGGATTGCACTCTGAGAAGCAATAAAGACAAGTATGAGTGGATCAATAATTTGTCTTGATGCTAAATTACTTGGATGATAAAGAGTTGTCAACACGCTAGCGTTATGACTCGAGCTACAGACAGTCAAAACATCAGCTGATATTGATAATTACAGAGCTACGACAATAACACCAGCTGGGGGTCTGCTCTGTTAAATGGGCCTGGTGCTGATCTCATTTGCTGGGACAAATGTAAATTCATTATTTCACTGGAGTTACTTGGAGTATTGGTGAGCTCAGAATTTGGCTGACTATCCATTACTGATTTCTGAAGCATCATTTTACAACATTAGTTGCTTATTCTAAAAATCTAGGACTGTGGGTAAGCCATCCACCACTGCTTTGCATTACCTTTTAGTAACAGGATTCCCAGATTCCCTGGTGAAGCTAACAGTAAAGCAGTAAAGATTATATTTTTCCAGAAGTGTGTGGAAGTCCCAGTGATGCTTTGGGTCGCAGCTTGTCCCCTGCAATCATAGATGACCATGCAATGGGCCTTTTGCTTGCGCAGAACAGTCCTGAAGACACACAGCCTTTCCTCCTATACATCTCCAAACACTTTATGAAGGCAGTTAAGCATTATAACTACATATACAAGACCTATTTAAATAGCAATAAGCCATAGTAGGCTGAGAATACTTAGTCTATTGACACACGTTGCTGGTGTCTGAATCCAAGACTGCTTGTGATCCACCTGATAGATATGCCAGTAAGTCTCTCACTACAATTTGTCAGTTCATTGCTGTTGAAGCACACAGCAAATTACATTCAGCCAGAGTCCTGGGAGTAGAAATTGCAGTCGATAATATCTATCACAATTGTGGCATATCCTCTAATAGTGACCCAGCAGGCACTGGGTGTTTAAATTAACTACGATGCATTAGCCTTGAAGATAATTAACCTTTTTAGATTTTTTTAAATTCAGATACTTGTTCGTACATGCAACATAGGTCTGTGATACACTGCAAGAAATTTCTGGAGATTGCCCTGGCAACATACAGAGAGCAAATGACAGTGCCTTGTGCTTGCTGTTTAATGTGAACAGTTCAAGAGGGTAAGGCCATTTAGACTTCATTGAAAGGATGAAAATTGATTCTGTTTGTTCAGTGTGCTTCTGTAATATGTGGTGTAGGCTTGCTCCCTAATAAAGGGGTTAGTTTTTCAAATGGGTAACTTTTTACAAAGTAAGCATGGCACATGTGAAAACGATGACTGACAAAGTACAGGCAATTAGGGGACTGATCTGGCTCACTTAATCATGAAAAAGTTTTGATGATTCGGTGAACCTCCAAGATATGTGGCACATTTTGAGGTTTGTATTCCTGACCCTTCCCACTGACCCTCTTCCTGCCAGCTGCAGCGATCCACTGTTCTCAGTGCATGAATGCAGCTTCTCTTGCTCAGAGTCATGGGGTAACTCTGTGGGCCAGTGCTCCCGGTCAGCAGCAGTCAGCAGAAATGGCTAATGTGGTTGGATTGCTCAGCACTACATCCAAACAGACCCTGTTTGTTGTGTTAAATATGGCTGCAACAGGGCTCATGTTACATGGCATCACCGGTGGCCTCGGTTTGTGTGACTTAAACTTGCTCTTATTCTTTAAATTCAGCTCAGGACAATAAAAGGGATCATTAGTGGGAGAGTGGCCAGTGAGACATGCTTGGTGGAGACAGACAATAATTTAACTAATGTTGAACTTAGAAACAGATCAATATCTATCTAAGTCTATATCTAAGTTTATGTATATATATATTGAAGTTAGTTTCACAAGGGGAAGAAAGGGTTTTTTTGACACCTCTTATTTTGATAGATTCTACTGTGCTTTGTACTGAATAGCATCACTAAAGGACCTATAATATATAGTTGTCCAGCTGACACTGAAGCAAGAACATTCTCACAGGGAATTTTACTCAATCTTGTTTCTTAAAAATAATGGTGAGGCAGGTGAATACATTTTTAGAAAACCCAGCAGATTGTACTGCTTTGCTCTATTAAGTCCCTTAGCTTCTGCCAGAATGTCTCTGAGAAGCAGCAGAACTTTTATATGAAGTATAGTAGTGAGATGAGGGTGCTGGAATGGAAACTTCAAGCTTTTATTTCCACATGTCACCAATTCAGTGCCTGACCTTTGATAAATCCCATAACTGCTGTACAACTCAATTTTCCTTCCAGTGGCCTTGCCTTTCACCTTCATTAATTCCTGAAAGGCTGTTAACGCTTCAGAATCTTTGTCTGAAAGGTTTTAAGGAATGTGGAGCATTGTAGTAGGCAATAATAATAATAATGATGATAAATATCTAGTTCATGCTTGTATCTTTTTACTTGCTGTCTTTCTGAACCTAAACCACACCATTTTTATATTTCCCCCTCTTTTACTTTCTCCTGAAGATCTGTCTTTCTCCCTATCATCTAAAATGCACTATTCCATTGTAAAGCGTGCATTCTACATTTATTCTACAATTTCTCATATAGTCCTATATGGAATTTAGCCGATAGATAGATGCATTTGCTAAACAGCGTGCAGTATTATCATTTGCCACAACACAGCATCCATCTGGGGGCAATCAATGTATTTCTACACATTTTTTTGCTTATATCCAAGTAATCTTTTATGTTTATCATAGCTTTGCATTTATTCGAAGCAGAATTGGGTAGTGGAAGTACCCTTGGAATTCAACTAAAGCACAAAAAGTTATTTCTGTGTTGAATCCTGTATGTGAATAAAAATTCCCCATATCGATGCTCTACTCTTATAAAACTGGAATTGGAAAGAACTGCTGTATGTTCCGAATTGCAAAGTTGATGTTTCCTGATATTGCTCTTTCTGTGGCTGTAGTTCTGGCATCCAGGGCAGCAGAAACCCAGGGGAAGGTGTGATAAAATCATAGTTTCTGTCCTTACTGTGTTTTCAAAGAAGTTTTTCTCTTAGGCATTCAATTCCTAATTATTTAGACTTTTTTTTTACAACTTTTAAAAAATTTACTTGCGAATGGAAAAATCTATAAATTCCAGGGAACTGTTGTAAAGTGTGCTCTCTGCTAACTGAACAAAGGACTGGATTGTGTTAAACTGTTCATGTGAAATTAATGTTATTTGTTCCCTTTTTGATAACAGGAAAACAAAGAGCTAATTTTTTTTTTAAAATCTCTTTTGTATATTTATTTGTAAACAGTGCTAGAGGCTGTATGTCTCTCTGTGTAATACAAAGGTCCATAATATAATGATATACAGATAATATCCATCCATATGAAAACCATCAAGTATATTGGAAGTCTTTATAGTGATCTAAGACATGGAGTGGGTTATCCAAAAGTATCAATAAAGTGCTCTCTGAAATTGAATTGAACCATAATTACATTTTTCCAGATACTGTCTATAAAATCTGTGCCTGCATACACAAGCCAAATACACATTACCAACCCAAACTTCACAGTCATCTCTTCGACCATGTAAAGTGCATATTGTGCTTTTTGAGAATTTTGCATGTATAAATCTGGTTGTGTGTTTAGAAGTGTGCGAAATTGTGCAAGTGGCTCTCAGATTCTACTTGCTTATTTCAGATAGTAGGGAACAGGCCATCACGTAAAAGATTAAGTATATATTCTCTCAGAAATGCAGATGAATACATTATTTTTCGTTTATGGCTGTCAGAATATGACAGTACTCTTGTCCTCTTATCACCACCAAACCGGACCGTTCCAAGTGCTGTTTTCTCTAGAATGCCATGGCAGGTCTTAAGTGTAAATGGGACTTGTCTCTTCACTCCTTTTTGATGGAGTGCATTTGACATAGGAAATTTTGCATTAATTGTTACTGTTACATCACTATTTCTTTTGTAAATGCAGGGCATGAGCTGTTGGCTTGCCTAGTTGTAAGTTGAATTATGCCTCAATTCTGCACACAGTCAGGAAACAATAAATGAAGAGGCCACAAACACAAGCAGAAATATATTTTGTCATTTTCTGAAACTTTTTTAAAAAAAGAAGTAGCAGAAGAAAAGACTGTGATAGCGTAGGAAGAGAAGACTGTGAGAAAAAAGAAAACAAAAAGGGAATGAAGTGTAAAATATGACTCTAATGAAAAATTGCTTTCTTTAGATGTACATTTGCTTTGAAATCCATGCTGGGTCTCCTAGTACCTGCTGAGCTTAGCTTTAAGCCCTGAAGCTATGATTTAAAATAATATATATTTGCTCTTTCATCTCTGTACTCTATTGTATCAATTTCCATGAAAACACCTGGAAGGATTCTTAGAGCTCGTCATGAACTCTGACTCTAGAGATTTTCATCTTTAGTTCCTGCTGTGAACTGATACTACACATGCCACGATCTGTCTGTGGTTTCTTTCTAATCTTTGGTATAAAATGTAACATATATCACAGGAACCAGTGCAAACACATTCACCTGGCTAGCAGCCTTTTACAAATTTGTTTCCTTTTGAGATTGCAATCTGAGCTCATTTTTACTTAGAAAACTGATATACAATGCTGATCTCAAAAAACTTGGAATTTCTAAATCCAGAAAGTTTAGGCATGTGAATCCATTCAAAGTTTGAGTACCTAATTTCCAAAAGTATTTAAGGCTTTAAGGTATCTTTTCTTTTTCTTTCTGCTTTTTCTTATTTTTCTAGTGGTTATCAGGGGGCCTTTACTCTCCGTGCCAGTGACAAGGACCTCAGGCCCCTCTCTTTACCAGATGCTCATATTTTTCCATTGCAAGGTCTTCATTGACTGAAAACCCACAAAACCTTCCGAGACTGTTTTGTAAGCGAAGGAATATTGATTTCACTCTGAATTAGATTAGTCACTGGTCTCCTACTGTTAATAGAGGGACAAAGATAAAAGCATCCTTTAGAGAATATTATGGGTTACATTATGATGATTTTGTCAAGGATCCTTAGTAAAATATGTCTGGGTATCATCCTCAGATGATATATAATAATATTGCAGTACAACTCTACAGTTTTAGAAAGGTGCTTAAATGTCACTCCTTTTCCATAAGTCTTGAGAAATAGAAAAATTATGCAACATTACAGATTCATTAACTGAGTCACTGTCCCAAATTGAACAGACAGTCTTTAAGATTTAAGTGAGGAGGACTTTTTCCACACTTGTTATTAATTTTTGTCACATAACTTCCAATTCTTTCCAGTTCTTCAGAATATTTTTAAAAAGAATTAAACAAAAAAATCCAAATTCAAACTGAGCTCTAGGGTGACGTTATCAGGGAGAGTGATACTATCAGCTATATGAGTCAGTCAGCTACCAAAGTAAATTCATGTTGCTAATTTTGCAGAATAAGAGTCGTTTTTTGAACACAAAAGGTGCCCCGGCTTTATGAAGTTTAGGCTTTTGACTGCAGTCTTTTGTAAGATGTTTTGATGAGATGGATGCTGAAATGTGCAGGAAGAATCTGTAGGACTTTTGAACAATGTTGTACTCATCAGTGCTTCTCTGTGCGTGAAGATAAGGCCCCTTGGCATTTCCTTCCTTATCCTGCATTAGGAGGAGTGTCACCAACAGGTCGAGGGAGGTGATCCTTTCCCTCTGCTCAGCGTTGATGACACGTATCTGGAGTGCTGGGTCCAGTCCTGTGCTCCCCAGTACAGGAGAGAAACAGACATGCTGGAGAGAGGGCTACAAGTATGATGAAGGGACTGAAGCATCTCTCATAGGAGGAGAGGCTGAGAGAGCTGAGACTGGTCAGCCTGGAGAAGAGAAGGCTCACGGGGATCTCATCAATGCCATGTAAATAAATACCTGAAGGGAGGATGTAAACGGGATGGAGCCAGGCTTTTTTCAGTGGTGCCCAGTGACAGGACCAGAGGCAGTGGGCACAAACTGAAACACAAGAGGTTCCCTCTGAACATCAGGAACACTTTTTCATTGGGAGGGTGATGGAGCACTGGCACAGGTTGCCCAGGGAGGTTGTGGAGTCTCCATCCTTGGAAGCTGTCTGGATGTGGTCTTGGGCAACTGGCCGTAGGTGGCCCTGCTTGAGCAGAGGGTTTGGACCAGATGACCTCCAAAGGTCCCTTCCTACCTCGACCATTCTGGGATTATATGATCCGCCTCCAAAATTTGGACTAGAAATGGCGGAGGGATCTGAGAAAGGAAAAGACTCACACTCTCTCCCCTCAGAGAGTGGAGAGAATCAAGAAGGCATTCAGGCTCTGCACTGCAAGGCAAGGGCAGGGGTGGCCTTGTCTCCTTCCCAGGTGGCAACTGATGCCTCTTGCTGTTGCAAACCCCAGCTAGCTCCCACTGTCACCCATCTTCTGCCCCAACAAACCTCATCTAAACCATGCTGCTCCCCAAAACTCCTCAGCTTTCAAAAATATAAAAAGGCCCTGAGTATAATTTGGCAATGTCATCAGTTCCTTCATAATTGGCTGCAAAAAGACACTATGATACGCCATCTTCCAGGGGACAGAGTCTCTCCTTCCCAGCTCCAGCTGTTTCCATGGCTGAGCAGCAGGGGAAGGCAGGAAAAGACCCCAAAGATCTTCTCCATTCCCAGATCTGCCAAATATAAAGGTCTGGGCCCTATATGGGCAGCCACTGCTGGCTTCATCCTTGACTCACAGGAGAAGCTGGCTGTGGCTCTATATGAGAGCTGTATGTGGCTCTCAGAAGGTAACAAGCCAACGCTAAGCTCTTAAATCTGATGCTGTAGGAGATCTGTGTCTGCTCACACCATTCTGTTGGAGGCGTGTGCACCATACTTCGTTGGAGTATGTGCACCAGCACTGCAATGGTTTGTGAACTACCAGTATAACCTGGTTTTTGGTGGCAATTTTTCTCTACACCTTCCTAAAACCACCTTATTTAACAAGGTAAATATGGCAAAATTGAGATTGAATTTCTTTTATGCGACTTTAAATTAATGTTGTACAACAGTCTCTACAAAATGCTGTGTAAGTTGGTTACTTAGGGCCTTTTTCAGAATTTTTGCTGTAATCCCGGCAAAACCTTAGTCTGGATTTTATGTAGCCTCAAATACCTTAATCAAAACAGAGCATAGCAACATTATGGCTATCGCCAGAATTTGAGGAGTGGGATTTGCTAAGCAGTTTAGTGATATGAGTCCCATTAAGCCACTTGTTACCACTCCCATAGCCACAAATCCTCAGGTCTGCTTGTAGAGCTAGGGAGTCTCCACTGAGTTTTGGGGTACTGCAAAGGATACTGTGGTATTACTTTACACAATAATTAAATGTAAACTGAAGAAGAGAAACCTGCCTGTGTTCAGTAATAGCGAATCTTCAGATCAATTAGGGGGATCTGTCTATCACATATTCTTTGTTAGCAATCCAGGTTCCCTATAACTGAGTTTATGAAATGAAAACAGTTCTGTCAAACAGGTAAACAATTTTTACAGTCTCTATCCTAAAGAAAAAAGACACAAAACCCCTCTAGTCCCTTCAAATGATTTGCAGGGCACTGGAAGCACATTGGCAATCAAGTAATCTCGGTGCCTTTAGCTGCACTTTCTGCCATCTGGAGACAGAGTGCCTAGAAAGAGTAAAAAGCACAAAAATCCATTGTCATTGTGTAATGGGAACAACTTTGTGTCTTTAGATATATAGGGAGAAATAGTGGGTTAAATAGCACAGTAAATGCTCATTTTTAAGAACAGTTGAGTCAAGCAATGTAACGATATGACCTCTACTCACAGATTTTAATGTTGGGAATCTCTCAGCCCTGGCTATTCCTGCAAATGACTGTTAGCAGCTGTAGCAAACTACTTAATTCTGGGAACTGCGAGTTACTATTTGGTGTCATGAAGCCTGAGCAGCTGCAGAGAATTACTTAGCCTGGAAGTGAGATGCTTCTTCAGGGATTGTGTTAGAATTGTGCTTTTTGCTGTTGCAGTCCTGGAAGCTTCCTGGTGCTGTCCTGACAAGGCATCTTGAGACCCACCTCCAGCAGAACATCACTTGCTAAAGGTAAAAGCCATTTGTTAGTTTTTTCTGGATGTTACCAGCTCAAATGCCTATTAATGGCAGATGCAACTGTTATCTGTGGACTTGACGTATTTTCCAGATGTTCCTGGAAAGCCTTTTTTTTTTCTTTTTTAAAATAAGGCAATTATTTAAAATGTGAAGTTAACCACTTGGGAAATACTGAATTTCTTTCAAAATCTTCATATCTGTTTATCATTTGGGAAAATATGAAAATATGCTTTAACTGAAACACATGGAATGCTTTAATCAGACAATACAAGTTACTGGCCTCAGAGACTGGATGAAATTTGCTGGCAAAAGGGCAGACTAGATGACCCGCTGGTTCTTCCAGGCTTCCCGTTCTGTTAATTTGCTAATCACATCTGTGGGATTAGAAGTGTGTTTAGAGAGTTATGATGTCCAGACTATTTGTCGTGCTAGTTTAGTAACGTCCCAGTCCGGGGGAAAAAGAAATACAGCTCACTTGATGTCCTCCAAGCACAGGAATTGTCTGATGTCTTTTGGATTAGTTCAGCCCGTGTAGTGATTAAAAGAACTTATGTGAAGCTCAAACAAAGTTGTTTTTCCTTCAGTCTAGCAACTAGCAATCACACTAGTGGGCCTAATTCTCTGCTCTGTTATGCTGTAACCCTGCTGGTTTCAATAGAGTCATGCTGGTGCTGAAATGATTTAAAGGACCAGTGAGTGAAACATAGCAGCTGAAACATATAGACTATACAAAAAAGCTTACCAAATCTGGAAAGTTGATTGGAGGCTTTTTCTTTTTTAAAAAAATTATTTTATCTTATTTTATTTAAAAATCTGTTATTCCAGGACGTGGATGCTCATGTTGTGGGACTTGCCATAAAAGTTACAGAAACTGAGGTCTGGACTTCTCTTTCTCTTGGGCATCTGTTTATCTTTCCTTCAGTTCATGATTGTTCCTTCCTCTCAGGGTATTCTTTGGTGCTTTGTTCAGTACAAGGAGGCTCCTGCCACTTCCTTTGGGCGATGTGAACTTGTCTGGACACCGAAAATGAGAAAAGAGAGTACTTTCCCTGCTTTTATTCTGCTTTGTATTGACTTCTCTGATTTGAATGTTTTTCCACATATTGTTTTTCGTCATCTCACACCCTAACAAGATATTATCATATAAGATAGCACAATCTGTTATGAAATACTTAGGGCTTGCCAGCAGTTTTTATTTGATACTTTAATAATGATCTTTAGGAGAGTACTGGGAATTGCAAAGAACAAAGAATCTCCAGATGTCCTAAAAATGTACGACGTAGGATTTGCAGAATATTTCTCTACTTGAGAGATTTCTAATTTTTGTTTGGAACAGCACAGTCCTGCGTTACCCTTGCCTGAAGTAAAATGAATACAATTTCGTTTACAGATTGTCTCTTAGATTAGCCGTGTACCCTGGATGTGTCTGGTTTATTACTGGAAGTGCACTCCTTGCTACTTCTCCTATTCGCTGTGGTTCTTGTAAACCTACTTTAACAAAAATGCAGTATCTGAACTTAATTCTTTTTGCAGCTCACCTTCCTCTCAGACAAGGAAATAAATGTCAAGAAACTAACTATAAGGTTTTGGCATATGTCTGCTGAATGGCAAGCTAGCTCTCAGCTTCAATATTTTGTGCTATTTGAATTGTGCTGTACAGAGTCACATGCTTTAAGCTAATTGCTCCCATGCAAGAATTGTAGGAAATAGAAAAGCGAAGTTCCTGTGGTGAGTTTTTTTTTATTTTTCTGGGGGCTGAGCTGAGCCTGAAATAGAAAAATTCCTTCTCTACTCTGGTTTTCATCTTTAGTTTCATGTCTGTCTGGTTTTTTTTTCTCTTTTTTTTTTAAATCGCATAAGAAAGATGTATGTGAACCCAGTGTGTTTCTCACCATTAGATCAACTCAGGTGGCATAGAAGCCTAACCAGTAGAAGAACCATGCTTGACCAGATACTGTAGAACATATAAGAACAGCAATAAGCAGATTATTTCAAAGAACTAATTTATAATTCCAATGTTTTCTTAAAACACATTCGTTTAGACGTATCTTCTCACATGTCACCAATCCTATCTTTGCAGGAGTGATGGCTGTTGTTCTAGGTGATTCTGTCAGTGGAGTTCCCCTGCTGGACACATGATAATAGGAAAAAATGCAGAGAGGTAACAGCTTAAAGCTTTCCCCTCATCGCTTCTTAACACCATTTCAGGAGAGGCTTATCTTAGTTTCCTGTTCTGAACCTCCGCAACTTCTTTTCTCACTTACATTTGGACTTTCGGTAAAGCTGTTACAATCGGTTCACATCTTTATTTGTTTTAACATGAATTACATTCTTTCATTTACAGGGGGGAAAACCAATCCTGTAGCTCTTCATGTTGGGCTCCTTAACAGTAGGGAGGATTTCTAATGTGTATTTTACTTATTTTTTTAAAGATGTACCTATACTCGAATGTTCTAATGTTATTTCCAATAGCTTCTGTTTCTGAACGACTCTCTGTAGGAACATGCTTTATAAATAGTTTCTTTAATAATTTTAATTATGCAGCTTTAGTCTGTGATTTGACAATGAACTGCATGGAGGCACAAGGCTTTGCCTACTGCAATCACAGATTATGGCAGTCACAACAGTTTAAATTTCTTTTCTAATTAATGATAACATAATTTTCTAGTTACCCCATAACCTTATGGTCATTCATCTTAACTGTTGTTTTTAAGTGTTTTTAAATAAAAAGATTGCAGTCAGGAACCCAATGCTCAATGTTATAAACTACTATGCTATTAGGAGGAGTAATCTGTAAACTACTTTTTGGAAGCTACCCATCCCCAGTGCTGCCTCCAACATTTTCTAGTGCTGCCTCCAACATTGTGCTCAGCTCTGGTGAGCTGGGTAATCTGTGGTACAGGCAAATAGTTTAGGTGTATACTGTCCTATCAACCTAGAACCAAACTCCTTGCCTTTCTGGAAAAGGGGGGGGGGGGAAAAAGGGAAATTTCAGAACAGAGCAGTTTACTCAGATGAAATGAATATGAGTCAGGATGATCACTTCCTTGGAAAACTGCTCTTGTTCTTGACAAATTCAGGATGTAATTTGCCTTTTGCTGAAAAAATGCCAACATAACCTCTGTTTAGAAGATAAAAGGGTTGGTTTTTAACTTACAGGAGCTTAGAAAATAACTCATATAATAGAATTTGGGTTTTTTGCACCTAAGTCTATCTGCTTATAGTTGGATATATCCAAGTAGCTTGTCTTGTTAGGATTGTATGTATTACATTTATAGAAACGTCTTTCAGCCTGAAGGATCCCAGTGTGCTTATGAATACTTGCACTCATTGCTAGAATGAATTGTCTTCTCGGAATAAAGAGGGAGGTAAGTCTAAAAGTCGAAGCGATAAATCTAGAAGTATTATAGACAAGAAAAATAATGTATTGGGTTTTTTTTCTTTCCTCTTAGAAATTCAGTTTCACTATTATGTGTGTTAAAAACACTTTGATGTGCTCTTCTTTAGGGGACCAATGTGCATACATATACCTGATATGAATCAATTTTATTTGTAGCTCTGTGCTGATTGGAGTGAAAGTCTCTGTGGGAGAGGGAAACTGCAGTTATGAAAGGCAGCCACAAGGCTTCCAGATGCTGCACTCTTGCTTAACCAGTAATTAGTGGGTAATTTCATGAGTTACTGAGCGAGGCTGATAAGGTGTGGGTTATGCGGGTGGTATAATGATGTCTTCTGGGCTTGGAACTCATACTTCTGTCTGTTCTTGTGTTTGGTTTTTTTTTTTTTTTATGGGGGATATAACTCTGTTGAAGCTAATTTTGTATGGGTGTTCTAATATCCAGGTGGAGCACATGACTGAGAAATACTGTATAAATTTAAAGTAGGAACAGCTTTAAAGAGACAACAGGAAAGAGACTACAAATGTGTTAAAATCTTGGGGGCTTGAGGGTTCCGGACCCTCAAGTTTTGGAAATAGGAAGGTGGAGGTGGTGAAGAGTAGTGCAAGGAGGCTGAAGAAAACCTAGGAAAGACAGGGAAGTGTGAGGTTGCTTAGGCTACAGCATATTTCAGAGGAAATATAGGTGCAGAAGAGTGTGCTTGAACATCTAACTACTTTTGAAGGAGGCTTCATTCTGCAAGAGGAGGGAGATTCTTCTTGAATTCCACCAACCTGGGAGGTGAGAGGTGTGGACAGCCTTCCTGTTTTGGGAAGGAAGAAGGTTAAAGATACCAAAGGAGCCAACTAGAACAAATCTTGTTGCCTCAGGTGTGGAGTCTCCTATGTTTTGTGTGTCTTAATCGGGTTGTGCCCACCATGCTGGGAAAATAATGTTTTATGGTATATCATAGCTTCTGTGCTGCATGACTTTAATATCCTAAATTTGTAATTTAGAGAACTGAGTCAATAACACTCTCATCTGAGGTGAATTTGTGTGTTTACCTTGATCATCACAAAAAGGGTGTTCTGTCCTTCTGTTCATTCATATAGGAAATGCTGTGAGTCTTGTAAAATTCCCAACTATGAAATACAGATCATTCCAGGAAAAAAAGACTGCGAATCCAGCAGAACAAGTGGAAACTGCTGAAAACATTAGTTTGAAAAACACTGTTGTACCTCTTCAAAAGCATTTAGAAACAATTTAAATGATTAATAGGTTCTAAAAAATATTTCCTATGGTTTTCAGATATTCCTTCCCTCTTGGCCCTTATTATAAATTACTGTTGTTGTGTGAACACAATCTTTACTCCTTTGAATGAGTATATAGAACTCTTCTGCCCTAGTCACAGCCTTCAGGATATTGCAGATATTGTCATGGAAATGGCTTATCGTTTTTCATAGAGAAAATTCTGCCTCCAGGGTGCTTAGTATAACCTTATTAGTCATTACATGGGTGGAAGACTTTACTGAAATATTGGTGCTGCTTGAAACGGATATTCTTATAGGAGCTAATACTATCTGCCTTGAGGCAAGCATGCTAGAAATATCCTCCGTAATTCTTGATTAGTAACTTCCATCATACACTATTCTGGGAGGATCCTTTTCTTTTGGGATGAGAAAGGAAACCCTTTCAGAGTGTTACAGCTATGGCATGAGTGCCTCAGATTTTCTGCTCCTGCTAAGCCTCTTCCTGATGGATACCAGTCCCCAGGACCCTTAGTTGCTAGTAGAGATGGGCCTGAACCAAAATTCTGAGCACAAAGCTTCTCAGGTCCAACGAAGCTCTACTGTACCAGGCTTCTGAAGTTGAGGCCTTCGTATAGCTGTTGATCTTCCTCTTTAGGAGCATGCAATACTCCAGGTAGCAGTAACTGAATTAATTAGGACTAAATTAGCAATTAACTAAAATTTTGTATGGCCATGTTAAGGATTGTCTGTGTTTGCCATTCACTAATAATTGCTATGCTTTTCCTTGGGCTAATGAGTGTTTGAGTGATTGAGAGTCTAAGGGGGTGTCCTGCATGGTATCACCATTCATAGTGAGCATTTCCAAATGAGGAGAAGGAAATTATGTGTGTAGGTGTGTCTGGCACAACAAAAACATTTATTGAGGTCTTAAGAAATCCTGGAAAATGCTATCTGCAGTAGGATTGCCCAGATAGCCTGGGATCTTCTGAGGAAAACGGGGCTTTGTTCCACCTGGATCCTGGGGCAGCAACACGCATGTTCAAAGTCTGTAAACCAGCCTGTGTATCAGGCCACTGAAGCCTAGAGGTTGCTTTTGCCAAACTTCAGGCCTTTTTTTTAAAGTCTGTTTTGCTTTGAAGTTATTAATGTTATACAAGGAGATTTCTGTGTCTCCACTGTGGTCAACGGTTACAGCTTCAAGAATGACAACAGTGAAATACCATTTGTACAAAAAGTGGGGACAGGAAAAATACATGTTCTTTTGCAGAACTCTGATGGACTCAATTTACATAAAATAACTTGTTTTGTGTAAATAAATAGGTGTAAGGTGTAAATGGGGATGGCAGCACTTTATTTTTGGGAGGAAGGATCCTGAATTAATTTCCCTCACTATGTTCAGTGGCAAAAAGGAAATTATAGGCAAAGCCAAAAAGAGAACTGGAATTTTTTGTTCTCAGTGAAAACCTCAAGGATTAAAAGCAAAACTCCAAAGCTTTTCATGAAAGTTCAGGGTTTAGAAGTGGGCCATTTATCACAGAAGAAACCATGTTTTTGAACGGAACATTGTGTCTGGCTTAAAATCATAATGAATGATGGGGACAAACCACTTGATTCATTAGGTACATAGTTCGCTTAAAAACCTGTCCTGTTCCTGTGTTGCTGAAATCACTGAAAACATTGCCTTTCATGTCAGCAGACCAGGACTGAACTGTAAACCACAGAAATAACTTATTTATTTAGGAGATGCTAAATCTTCAAAACACCGAGCAGTTTCTGTGATATACTGAGTACCCTTGTTTCCTGCTAGCTTGTAGGGTTAGCCCCAGCATTATGAAAAACTGACTGTTATGTGGCCCCGTCCGTTTAGGAACCGCTGATACTCTCCTTTGTTGCTTATCAGTGTAATTTTTTCCTGAAATACTCTTGTGCTTTCTCTCACCACCGTTCAAGCACTGGAGGATTTCTCCATAAGATAGGATCACAAGGTTAAAAGGGACCTCCTGACCCATTGAATTTAGAGCTCATGAGAGCAAAATTTACATGTGGGAAAAAGAAAGCTTTTGGAAGACATCCTATTGCCGCCATTCTCTAGAGCAGGGCTGAAATTATGTCTGCTCTTGCAGCAGTACGTTTTACAATGACCCTCATAAACTTATTCAGCTTCCTTATAGTCTGGTTTTGGTCCTACCAACATGGCTGCAGAATCTGCTGACTCTACTGGCTGGGGAGTCTCTGCTGATCTCCAGCCTACAGCTTGTCCATCTTCTGTACATTTGTTCATAATCCGTTGTTGTCCAGTTTAATAGCTATCCTCTCTTTTATCTCTGTCCTCATAGAATCATAGAATGGTTTGGGTTGGAAGGGACCTTAAAGATCATCTGTTCCAACCCCCCTGCCATGGGCAGGGACACCTCCCACTGGACCAGGTTGCTCAAAGCCCCATCCAGCCTGGCCTTGAACACTTCCAGGGATGGGGCAGCCACCACCTCTCTGAGCAACCTGTTCCAGTGCCTCACCACCCTCACAGTAAAGAATTTCTTCCTAATATCTCATCTAAATCTCTCCTCTTTCAGTTTAAAACCGTTCCCCCTTGTCCTAGCACTCCACTCCCTGATAAAGAGTCCCTCCCCATCTTTCCTGTAGGCCCCATTCAGGTACTGGAAGGCTGCTGTAAGGCCTCCTTGGAGCCTTCTCTTCTCCAGGCTGAACAATCCCAACTCTCTCAGCCTGTCTTCATAGCAGAGGTGCTCCAGCTCTCTGATCATCTTCATGGCCCTCCTCTGGACCAGTTCCAACAGGTCCATGTCCTTGTGCTGAGATAATGTACATTTCAGGCAGCACGCATATTCCCTCTCAGCTTTTTCACTGTTCTTCTAAACAAACTAAAATAATTTAGTTCTTTTCTTGTAAACAGAACTGTGCTCAGTACTGTAGATAAAGCCTCAGCACTGCTATGCACAACAGCCTTAATACTTCCATATCTTATCTAAAAGTATCTGTTTAGAATAATTTTAAGGACCATGTTAGCATTTTTATGGGCACATCATTTTAGTGATGTTGTTCTCCTTAAAAGGAATCTTCTGTCTTCATTGTAGCCTGGGATGGTACAGTTTTAACAGAATCAAGGTTTCATCTGCTGCCTTTACGTTATTTTTCACGGTACTGTCATCTCACAACTTGTCTGTTATGTTTTGACGTTACTTAATATACCTTGTCATACTTCTGACACAATCACACATCCTTTAATTCAGGAACAACCTTTGTTGGGGCCTTTCAATACTACTGTAGCGTTATCCAAAAAACCAAATAATTCATGAAGTACGTATGGAACAGAATAACCCAGCTCTTAGCTGCTGTTATTTTTTTCAACAGTGTCAGAAGCAGAGGACTGGTCTTTGCTAGAATGCAGAAAGAAACAGAAAGAACTCAACAATTTATGCATCCTGAGACCTCAACACCACCTGGACTTCCTTTAAAGCACATGAAAATACTGCTTAGAAAGGGTTCAGAAGTCAATTTTCAGGATAAGGAAAAAATGTGAGAGACCACAGCTAAGTAAATACATGGAAAGAAAGACTAGACACCAGGGGAATGGACATAAAAATGTGGAGGTACCTCAAAGGAAACCATAATCAACAAACACAAAGAGAGACATTGCTGGAAAAACTTTGCAGTTCCACGAAATCTTAGCAAGCCAAGCCACAAGTCTATAGTTGTAGCAGCTGTTAATTTCACAGCCATGGATGACATGGCATTTGAAGATACACCAACAAAGTACAAAAGTCGAGTGTGTATCTATTTTAATAATATGGGATTTTTTTTTTTAAAGAGCAATACTTTACTCATTGCAAAATGCTACCTAGGGAGAAATGAGTTATCTATTTAGACTGTGGACATACTGAGCATACTGGCAGTAAACTGTGCTTTGTAACTCCTACTGCATAGTGTTATTTTATTAATGAAGTGAACCTCGATGATATTTTAGAATTGATTACCTCAGGTAATTTAGCATGCATAATGATTCAAACAATTTTAATTCAAACAAGCTACAGGCCAGCGAAGAACCATTCCTGCCTGCTGTGTGCATATTCAGGACACTATTTCAGTAGGTCCTACTGTGACACAGGAGAATATGTTTTTCGCTTGCATTTTCTTACCAGCTGGGGACACATAGGATTTCCTTCGCTTTTTTTGATTAGGGAACTACTCTGTTGCTTCTCCTGGCTCCCACTGGATAGAAGACACTTGGCATACGTCCATCAAGATCAGCCTTAAGGTCAGCTTCTAGCCCACCATTGTACCCTTTCCACCCAAGTATAAAGCTTACTCTTGCACTGCCACCTTTAATCCTTTAAAGGTGCACTAATAACAATTCCACCATGACCCGTTCCTGACTTCTGGTCCTTCTGCACTCTGTATTTACTGCCTGTTCTCCAGAAAAGAGTTAGGAAGCTGGAGAAGACTGATTCTTAAAAGAGCTTAACAAGACAATAAAAATAGCCTCTAGAAGGCTGATGGATACTTCAAGCTAAGACACGTATAAAGTGGTTCTGCCCAGTTGATCGTGACTGGTCAGGGTCACACCTCAATGTCTGTGGAAGCTTACCTTGAACTGCTTAGTCCAAAGTCTATGCCTTGCAGTAGAGCTTTGCAGCTATTTCAGCTTTTTTGGATTAAACCTAGCACACACAGTAATGCTAAAGACTGCTAGAGTCAGTCTGTATTCTTTCATTTCTATGCTAAGATGAAATGGAAATCATCAATTTTCAGGAGGTGATGGAGCAAGTATTAACCTTAAAGTGGTCACTGTAGTTTGAAAAGCAGAGTATGAAAATTGGGAAAATAAATGCTGCAGCACAAATGGCTTCAAGAATATCAAAGTCAGGTCTGCCATTGAACAAAAGCAATATGTGCTGGCTCTTTCATCATCTGATTTCTTAAAAAGGCCATGCTCTGGGGCTGAAAATTAGTAACATCTTGAAGTTCTTGAAGCTGATGATATAAGGGAAACTAATTACGTCTGAAACCAATACCAAACTATTTTCAGTTAATGTTATCTCCTATTCTACTTCAAAGGCTGAACCCTAAACTGACTCAGAATATATAGTGAGGCTATCTTTGTAAAATCTCTCATTTCTGTTGGAGGAAACACGATGGACTTAAGATACGCACACTCTCTGTCTGAAGCATTTGCCAGCAGATATTGCTGTTTGAGAATAGTACAGGTGTACAGGGAGGTCAGTCGCCTGACTGACAGCCGTTTGTGCGTATGTGACATTGCTTTGAGGGTTACCATCCTCCCATGCTGTGCTGTCCTTTCAGAAAGCAATGCAACTCCAGGGCAGGACCCTGCGGCATCTCCCTGGAGCAGCTGATGACATTACCAGCACCTCTGCAGAGGTGTGTGGTTTTGCACTGCAGAAGAGTCTCTGTCACATAGTTCCTGCAGTCCCCACCAGTGGCACCTCCAGCGGGCGGGGGGTCATAAAGCAATCCAGCGGCAGCAGCATCTTCTAGTGCTTTGGTCATCTGCAAAGCAAGTAGGAGCTTTTGGATCCAGGGACAGAAGTTGTGTAGGTTTGGAGGACATGTACACATAAATCCAATCCAGAAGGGGAGAGGGGAATCACAGCAGGTATAGGTAATCTGCCGAAGTCTATTTCACATTTTTAACCAGTCTTTGTATTTCTGAGCTCCTGAAATTTTAAGTCAATCATTCTGGTTTTGATCAGGGTCAGCTTAACTAGTTTCTTTATAGAGCACATATGGACCTGTCGCTGGGCTGTTTAACTGACACATTTACAGTAATCATTCATCTGGCATGCAGCCATTAGCATATAAAACACTAGGTCTGCAAAGTTAACTTTAATAACGATATATTAAAAATATTCAGCAGACTTCCCCACCTTTTTCCAGAAAAACAGTCTGTGGGCTATCAAATTTGCTCATAATTGGGCACAGCAGATGAACAGCAGCCATCAAAAGCCACTCTGTGACCTGCTGGAGAGGAATGTTTCTTTCTTTATTGATGGGGCAGCTATTTAGTTCTCTTTTTTTTCATGGAGTGGTGAACTGGACTGGCCAAGCTTCACACCCACATAAGTTTCATTTCTGTATATGCCACATGTGACTGGTCATAACTAAAACACAATCACATTCCTTGTTCCAAGGCTCCTGCTGGCACAAAACCTTTGCAGTTGCACAAAACCTTTGCAGTTTTGCGTAGGTTTAACATAAGGGTATGGGGTTTGCTTTCCAGATGCATTACCTGAATACTTTTGTAATATTTGGCAACCTCTGGAAGTGCAATGCTTCATTTTTCCTGTGGTATTTGGTGGCTCCTGGAGAAGTCTTCTCCCATCATTGTTAGCATTGCCATACAGACTCCTTGTGTTTCAATAGAACTGTCTTTATTTAGCACAGAAAACAGGTGCTTGATGTTTCCATTTCTTTCTTGTCTTCTACTTACTCAAGTAATCGCAAGCTGTATGTGTAGCAAGAAGACTAGAAAGTATAGTACGTGTAGCTGAATTGCATATCAGCTGGATTGTACTCATCTCAGGTAAAATGTTTTGATTTTTAAACTTTCCAGTAGTAGCAATTTGTGCTTAAGGTTCAATAAGGTAGGTAATTTTAAAAAGCTTTTACAAGCACTTATTTTGGCAAGACTGTATGTGCAGAAATTGCTAATAAAATTTCAGTGGCCTTAATCAACCCCATATACAATGTAATGGTGAAAAATAGCATGGGAAAAATATTCATACAGAAACATTTTCTCAGGCAGACTTTCTTCAAATAAAACAAAACTCTTCTGACGGCAGAGAAATGTCTGATCTTTCTTTACAAACGTGGTGAGCAAACTCAGTTCAAAGTGCAATCTTGTGCTCATTTCTAGATACTCAAATGTTTGCATAATTGGAGAAAGATTAGGGACAAAAGCAAAACTTGCTAGCCAAGTGTTTTTAGTTTTGAATCCTTGTTCAGAAAAAAATGTTAAATCACTTTTGCAACACTACTTGGCAACTACTTAATTAATGCATGATTGAAAATCTACTACAAGGGGTAATCATTCAAATGCAGTAAGTAGCTCTTTTTGTATGAGCTGTTCCTGCATTTCTTCCATGCTTTGATGAACAGTGGAATTGTTGACATTTAAAGTGTCCTTATTGCCATCAGATTCATATAAGTAGAAATAAATAAAACCCTTTTAACCTTGGACTTGTTTTTTCAGGTTCTCTACAAATTCAAACAGACAGTAGGCTACATTTTTGAGGTTTTCTTTGTAAACATACCACCTATACACTGACTTGTTGAAAACCAGCACCCTCTCTCCCCAAAATAAAGCAAAATACAGCCTAGACTCTGGAGAACATTTAAGATGCCTGAGAGTTAAACTTGCATGTAAGCAAAAAGTATACTGACGAAATATTGTTTATTTCTGATAGTGCTTGTTTCTAATGCCTGTATGTTTTTATGTTTTAAAGTTAACTGTGAAATCATACTGCAGAAGGATCTGGAGTACTTAAGTCCCATCATGAAATATGGTGCATGAAAAAAAGTTTGATTAAATTAAGGCTGACAGGTCTATTTTGTAATTAAGCTGGGTGGGGACAAAATTGGACGAGACGGTAGGATGCTACCCAAAAGAGGGGCTACTTGGTTTTTAATAACTGACCCCTGACAAAATTAGAATTTGCCGAGTAAAAAACTTAACCAGCTAAAATACATGTCTAGGGAGATTATTTTTCTCTGGCAGTATGAGATTTCAGATTTTGTATGAACCTGGGAAAGCTTGGTAGATACGGGTGTATTCTCTTGACCATTTAATAGAAGGTCAGTGAAGCTAAGAACAGGTCTAGATTATGTTTGTGTCGCTCTGATCTGCTCAGCCTCAGGAGGAGTGCAGCCAAGCGAAGTGCCATAACTACTGCTCAGATGAAACCCATCGGGCGAAACACTGGGGCTGTGAGCACAGATGGCTTGGACAGTGTTTTGCCACCTGTATTATCAATTTAAGGGAGAAGTTGTTAAAGGCACACCTAGTTATTGGCAAGGTGATGCAGAAAAATGTATTTAGAAGGAAACATGAAGGTCACTTGGGGAAAGAAAAATCTGAGAAGGTCCAGAGAGATTTCCTGCTGACTTCAGTGAGCAGTGACATTGAGGAAGCTGTTAAACCTTGTCAGAGACACTGAAAATACAGGCCAAGTTGAGCCAGACTCCTCATATTAACCTATAAAAAAACCTGTTCTCTTGGAGCAAGTGTGCATAGCTTTGTCGTGTTAGCTGGAAAAATGTGTGTAGTAGTTCTAAATTAGTTTGTTTCATTACTGTAAGCTAATCTTACCATGTTGGATTGTACATAACAAATGATTTTTGCAAATTGTATTACGCTTGAGATGGCAGACACTGGAAACAGGATATAGATTCATAGGCATGTTTGCAGTCAAGCATGAACAAAACAGATAATCCTAGAAAAAAAAAAAAGCCAAAATAAAACATCATTTTAACATCCATGAAATCACTATCTGGCCACTACCTCATATTATAAAATTTCAAAATACCGACATTGAGATGTAGTCTATCGCCTATTATTGACAGCCAGTTTGACTGAAAACAATCAAACACTGAAGCTGTGAAACATTGAACGACTTATAAAGCTAGTAGCATTGCCCAAATGTTGCTTTATTATTTCTGAAATGGATTAGTTAGTTTGTACGGGTATCTCTGCATGACATGGTCTTTGGCCAGGAAAGTTACTCAGAAATTACAGTAACTCTGGTTTGAACAAGAGGGGCAAAACAGGGAAATAGTTCATTTAATAAATGCTTTTTTTTTTTTTTCAAACAATACAACATTTTTCCTTCAGCTTCTCCTTCTGCATGCCAAGAGGCTTCTTTCAGAGAGAGGGAGAAGAAAAGTACAGAAAGGACACAAAGCATGTGAACGCAGCAGGTCCCTCCAGCGTTTTGTGCAGTGCTCAAAGTACAAAGAAAACACAAAGTGATGAAGAAATGGGGTCTGACTGTTCCCGCTTTTCATTCCTGAATTTAAAACAATAACCTGGGGCAAAAGATTAAGAAAGAAGGTCAGATGGAGAGTCGGAAGGAGCAGAAGGGCTGGTGGTTTTAGAGACATCTCACTTTCCCAAAACCAGCTGAACAAATTACTGCGTGCCTCTGACTGAGCAGCAGATTATAGAGACTCGAGCAGGATCTCTGAGCGCAGCTGAAGTGGTGCTTGCTTTTCCGAGCCAACAAAATGCTCATTAGCTTGTTCACATTTGTGAGAGTGGAGCTGGGCTGGCGCGATCGCTGCTGGAGAGGAAGGGAGAGCGGAGCAGGCGAGGGGGAGGGAAACCAGGGTCTTCTGCGAGGGGATGTCGGTGGGAAGGGCCGACAGTGCTAGGTCAGCATTATTGGCCCTGTCTCCCGCTCCATAAAGGTGACACATATTCCAGCCAAACTGGAATTTGGCTAACACATCCTTCCTTGAAGAAAATACTCAAATAAAAACCAAACTTGAAAATTGCTAGTATACTTTGCTCTTTTTTTTTTTTTTAAACAAAAACAAACCCAAAAAACCTGTGGCAAGATGCTGAGTGCTGACAGATTAGAGAAGCACTGAAGACAAGTCCATTTGGCTGAGTACACTGGGGACAGTATGCCTATTCTTAGAAATTATTATCCTAATAATTATTGCTAAGTACTTTAAAACGATGTATTTTGTGCTAAATACAGGCTCAGTGAGCTCAGTGGTGCCTAGAAAGGGAGGAATACACAGCTTGTATCCTGGAGTTTACAGTCTAAGACTTTATCATTGCAAGACACAAAGCAATAGGAAAGATGAAAGATTTGCAGGCTTCACTCTACGTTAAAATTACTCCAGCTCAGAGCAGCGCTGCAGTCCACTGAAATCAGTTAAGAGTCTTTCTGCTCCATCCGCTTTCCTGGGACGGGACCCAGGGGATGGCTGAAGGGATGAAGACTTCTGGGGCCGCTGCTCACCTGGGTGGCTACCTGCCTCCTCCCTCTGCTCCTCGCCTCTCACAGCTCTGGCTCTGCGGCAGCACTGCAGGGAATCAGGCCAGCTCTGCCCGGTGCTGATGAGGCTTCGGGAATTTCGCTGTCTAAGGGAAGAATGTTGTTATGTCTAACGTTTAATGCAGTGCTGGCACTGGGAGGCTGCAGGCAGATTTGTTTATTTGACAGGCTCTGCTAACTTGACTTTCTAAGGGTAAAAAGCTACACTGCTATCTGGAAAGGCTTCTATAGGAATGGATCGACCGGTTGCAAGGGTCACAATCACTGGGAGCCAACGGGGCTGATAAAGTGTGCCCTGGCCAGAGTCTGTGCTCCAGCTTAATACCAGCGTGGCACGGGTCTAACACAACCACCAAATTCAGTCCATTCCTGCAAGAGGCTCGAAAGGGCACAGTTTTCTGTACTGTGGGTGATTTCCCTCTTTCAGAATTATATTGGTAAGGTGGAGCCTTCATGGAATCAAAAATGCCAGTAGCCTCCATGATTAGCTTTCATATTATTTTTATGTTACATGAAAAAAAGTTCTTGTTCCTTCCGGTTGTGGAGTGATAGTGGTTAAATTATATCTTAAAGTGAAGAAATGCTTGCAGATAGTGTTGATGATTCAGATGGTTTAGAAGACAGACTGTTGTTTTAAGAGCAGCATGTGCTTGTTCAGAAGACACCCTCAATGCCATCAAACATAACTAACACTGACCAAAAAAGGTATTTCATCTCGAATTTGAGAAAGCATAAATATTTGAATCCAAGCAAAAACATAGCTGCAATTTCAAAAAGCCAGTGGAAGAACAGCAAGAACCATCATATCTGTAATCGAAACTTTATAAAGCACCTTTAATACAATAAATATCCATTCTGTTTTTTGAAATTAACTACATGGGCTATATCTCTACTAAGGCCAGCAAGGAGAGCTGATGATCTTTGAGGTAACTGTTACCAAAACTTCTTAAGAACTAGTTCATCCCAGGAAGGACTGCTCCTCCAAATCTCGTCGTGCAGGTATTACAAATTGCTTATGACATTAGGAGACACCAAGAAGGCAGAGATGGAGCTTGGGGCTGTGAACAGGCACCAGGACAAGGATACCAGAAAGCAGGATGTAAAGAGCCAGAAAGTAAGGACCAATGCTGAGCAGGGAGAAACAGGGTCCAAGGCGAGAAATCAAAGCAGCGAGCTCCAGAACCTCCTGAGAAGTCTTTTTGCAAGACACCCTCCTGCTCTCCAACCGCCCATTTTGGAAGTGAGGGAGGAAGGCTTTACTCTCCCACTTGTCCCCAGCCTGCTCAGGGACTCTTTGCAATTTCCAAATTTTTACTATCATCTACGTTGAAAAGTGTGAACTGTAAAGAAATAATTTGGTCTGGGTCTGTATTTAACAGAAGTTTAATGAACTGTCAGTGAACCTGGCCTATACATTGAGCTTGCTGTGCTCAAGCCTAGTTCCATGTAATAAAATTGTGTGCAAAGCCATGTATTTTTGGATATATGAAAATACTTTGCAGATAAACATGTACACAAAGATAAACACATACAGACAAAATTCTGTGGAAAACATAACGTGTTCTATATAGTATGTATTTGATCTACAGTAAGTACATTCTGTTGTATTTATGCTTCCTATGCTTAAATGAAAATAATGATATGGAAGAATTTTAAGCTTTGGTCTCAGTTTCATCTCCTCAAGTTTCCTGAAACATTTAAAATTGTAACTGGAATCTCATGCTTCCTATGTAAATTTAATTTGGAACACAGGCTAATGGAAATATAGTTAATTTAAGCCAAAGATTGCAAGGATTTTGCGATATCTAAACAATATGAAGGAGTTGAAGTCTTAGGTATTTAGTCTCTGAGGCAGCATGTAAGATATTTGCTCCTATTATGTGATTGTCACCCTTCTCATTGACAGCAAACAATTTTATTTGTTTGTTTAAGAATTTCAATCTGTTAAACCTTTCAAAATGAAACCTGCTACTAGCGACTTGTCACAGAAATTCAACAAAGTAAAAAAAACTTTGTGTTTTGCATATCTGATACTACTGAAGATTAGTCACCTAATGTGATTCATGCACAGTGTACCGTGGATGATGAAGTCCCAGAGTCCTCAAAAAGAAAAAAAAAATTTAAAAAATCAGTATGCCTTTGGAAGATGTACAGCTCCCATCCGCCATTCAACTTTTCTCCTTTCCTTTCAGGAATAAAAGCAGCAACTTTGCTTCTCATCATCTTTAAGTGACCTGACTCTACGCTGCTACTAGTGTCTGCTTTTTCACAGGACAAAAATCTCTCAGCTTTTCTTCTCACTTTTATTGATTATCTATCAGATTTATTGCAAAGTTGTATCTGTCTCATGTTTTTGTGGTTTTGCTGTAGGATAACCACTTGGGCGGAAGCACACAGCCCAAAAGACAAATGAAGCACTATGTTCATCAGATCCTCTAGGGCATGGGGACTCTGAAAAAGTAAATGGTTCGGTTTTCTTATAGGCAAATATTGCCTTATGAGTTTTATTATTTTATTTAGATTTAAATCAGAGATTCCCTTTCTATAAGTGCTCCAAGGCACATTCAATTCAAAAGCAAAAGTCTTTTGACATCACGGGGTCTTGAGCTAATTTTTATAATGTTTTCTTTTTTTCATTTTTAATTTTCATTTTTATAACCTTTCTTTTTTTCAAAAGATATGAAAAGGTGCACCAAGGTTAAAGAGATAACAATCTAATAAGGTGTGATGTCAAAAGCACCTATTTTTGGTATAATTAAGTCACACTGAATTTGGTCCTCATTTAAATCAGAGCAAAATTAAACCCATTTTTGGATGGATGTACAGAAGAATTACAATGCTGGAACTGTTGAGAAATTTAGGCAGGACAATTGAATAGTATCAGGTTGGAATTTGGACATTTGTTTAGACTAGCATTTTTGCTTATCAAGGGTACCATTCACTTCTCAGTTCCTTTACTTCACTATTAACTGCTCAGGTTGGGCTTTTGACCTAGGAATCATAATTCCGTTGCCTTTAATGATTTGCAGCTCAGCACTTGAAGTTCATGGTACATAACTCATAATACTGATAAGAAGGTAGTAAAAGCATTTTTTAAATGCTACTGGTTATCTCATAGCAAATTTCCATTTAGAGAGAGTCACGCAACTCTGTTGTCCTCTCTTATTTCATTTGCGGACCAGGTAGAGATCACACATAATTAAAGGCATGCTCATGCATGAGTTTAGCAATAATAAGGCAGCGGTTGTGAAATGTATCTAAAACTTCAAAAGATAAGGTCCCAGATGAAGGCAAACTTGTTCGCTAAAAAACATGTATTCCTGATATGTGTTGGGCTGACATATTGAGTTTGTTCAGGCTCTGATGTCCAAATCAGTAGCAGGAATGGAGACGGAGCCTGGGCTAGGAAGTGATGCTGGGAGGGTTGGTGTGCCTACCTACAAAGCCAGTGTTGACACTGGTGCCTTGAAGTAATAGGAAGGACTGGAGTTTGTACAGAGGTACGATAATTCATTCCTTTTCCTTAGTGTTTATTATAAAAATGTGCAAGTTCAAGTTGGAGACTTGGCACACTCCATGTTAACAATATAACAACTTCCACTATTGTTTTACAACAATAAACACTTCCGATAGTAAAAAGCCATATTTTACCAAGAGATTCCGTGCAGTATGACCTATGCATTGCAATGTTTCTTGAGAGAAGCATCACACACAGCATCCTGGCTATTGCTGCAGCGGTCACCTCCATAAAAAGCATGAAGGTCAGGTAGAGTGAAAGTGAGAACTCTCCTACTTATTTAGAAGAGCTTTACCATCTGTTTCATTTTGATTTAAGGAAAAAAGCACCCAAGAAATCATGTTTCCTCTCTCATTTCATTAACGATCTGATTTTTCACACTGTAATAAAAATGAGTTATGCCATTCGCTGACAGCAAAGTTGATTTTCTTCTGCTGGACATGTCCTGGCTTTGGACCATGTGCTTACCACCCCAGCTGTACAACAGAAGACATTATCCAATGTCTCCATCAGAGAATGCAGTAAGTGTGGACAGAAATGAGGGAAGGGGTGAAAAAGGGAAAGAGAGGGTAAACAAACACTATTTTACTAAATGTGTTTCAGAAGATTCTATGATGGAGATGTGGGTTAAATGGCAACTGGTCTTCACTTTAACTCGTGGTTGGGGGTGAAAGTGGATTTTTTAAAGTTGCCTTCTGTTTCTGTCTGCCATTATATTAATATTTATTGACTTTAATTTCCTTCTCCCTTCCAGAGCTAGCAGAGCTTTCCCTTGCCTGCTTGCCTCATGCAGCTGTCTCTTTATGGATGGCCTGCTTCTCCCCTTTGGTTCAGAGTATGCTCTTAGACAAGATTGAATAAATGCGGCTTTGCACATCTTTTCTTGTCCTCCTCGTAGAAGCGATTATGTCCAGAAGCTTGGCAGCAGAAGCCCAAGGATAAATCACCTTGTTTACCAGAGCTTCCTAGCAGTAGCTGCCTACTGATGGCCAACTCAATAGAACCATTAATAGGCAAAAGCCGTGTATTACCAGGCGTAAAAGAAAATCTTTTCATCGGAAATGGAGCAGACTGCATTTTACTGCAAAATGTCTTTGTTTTTCATGAAACAGGGACAACACTGCAAACAACTGGTGCTCCACTTTCTAATAAAAAATTGTCTTTGGGATCAAAATCAGAGTTAAGTAGCTATTCCTATTAACCAGCTTCTTGCAGCATAACAGAGTTGCTACAAATGACATCAAACTCAGTATAACCAGGGAACTTGTGTCAAGAAAAAAAGAAATCCATTCTAAAACAACAGATATCACAACTTTGTCATCGAAATGTCAAAATATTTGAACTAAGAAAATGTAAATATTAACAGATTAGACTAACCTGCCAAATCACAGTTTGCCAGTGTTCCAAGTAGACAGACGGTGAGTTTCACCAAATAGATGCTGGAATTAAGGATGTCTTGTTGTTTTTTTTTTAAATTTGTTTGTTTTAAAATCACAGTTGCATGCTATGTATAATCAATTTCCGATTGTATTTCATTTCACTAAAGTACTAGGAAAACTTCTGTCAGCTTTAAGATTATTCTGCAAAATTTATACACATGGAAATTTATTCTTAAGTAACTATTCTTGATTAATGATTTTCAATTACCTTCCTGTGTAGATGCTACTATATGAAATAAGTGTGTTTAATTTTGAATGTGGTAGCTATTACAGCCACTTTTCATGTCCTACTCTAGCCCAGATTAACTTTCTGGGTAGGCAAAAGTGTACTTTCTAATTTACAACACTTAAAAGTGAATTTGATGCCCAAACCACAAGATTTGAAAGGGGTGGCAAAATATAGTATTAGACCAAGAGATGGAACTGGAAGAAACAGAAAAACTTTTGGGCCCACATGGCCTTCTTCAGATCTCAGATGCCTGAAAATTTGCCTATAGCTGCTTTCTCTACAAACTTTATATTGCTTTTTGCCTTAAAATCACAGGTACAAGACCACTGCTACATGTAAAATCAGTTCCTTCTTCCCTTAATAATGAAAAAATAAATCCATGCTGGAAGACAATGGTGGTCATTAAACGGCATTTGTCCTTTCTTGCTTGTAAATTATGTTTCATTTCCTATGCAACAAGTTTATACCTTTTTATAGGCCAAGAAAACTGGTTGTGCTTAAAAATATGCTTGCTTTTATGGTTCAAAGACTCTGATGTTCAGGCTTTGAAACTTTTTGAATGGGTTGCTTGACCATGGTCAGTTGTTTTTTTCCTTTTACTGTACCTTGCAAGAGCCATAGCAAAAGAATGACTCTAGAGCAGGGGATATAAACCAGATTTAAATACTTAGCATTTTACTTCAGGCATCTGGCTCATCCAGTCATATTTAAATATAATCAAGAAATTCTTGAAATGCTTTAGAAGTTTATATTTCAGGGGAAAGGCAAAATAAGAATTCCTGTGAGAACAAAACCAACACAACATTGCCCATATCTGGCCATTTTATCTCCTCCCTACTTCATCTTGCTTTTTCTGCTGCAGAAGGAAATCCATTTGGGGTCACCTCAGAAAGATTCCTACCCCTTAAGCACGATATTGGTCCACTAACCAGAATACTGATGTATCCGTATTTCTGTGGGCATTAAAAAGTACTGATCTGGACAGAAAAGGCAGAACCAAATTTTGTGTATCGTAACATTCACAATATACGCCAGCTTTGCTGAAAACATTTTTACTCATTAGGCACAAGTAATGCTTCTAGGAAATAACTCCTTTTGGTGATTATTTGGACACTTTACTATTGTTTTCTTCTAGTGTCATTTTTTTTTTTTTTTTTTTTTATTACCTAGCATATGTTGGAATTCATGATTTTGTAATTCTTGTAATAATCTTTAAGGTAAGAGAATGGGCGTTGAGGACTAATAGCACTTCAGGCCTCCTGTTAATACTCACCAATGTAATAATATGTGTTCTTGAAGCACAGCTGTTGTCAGGGCCCTGTGGCCATGCAGCATCCGTCTAGCCCTTGGGCAGAGCTCCTGCAGAATGGGGGGCCTTGTGGAAGGGTGGAGGGTGAGATAATATCTGCTTGACTCCTGCTCCAGGTGCCAGCGCTCAAACGTTGCTCCTAAGTGAATAATGCTTTATAAGGAATCTGGATAAGCAGTTATGTCCCATCCAAGTGGGAGGTCAGCTTCTTCTGAGCACCCACCATGTGACCCTAGTCAATGCAGAAAGTAAGGACTTTCTTGTCTCGTGTGGTGGACAAGTGGCCACATAACCACTCTGCTGGGATCTTGTTCCTTTGGAGGTAGGAGTGAGCATTAAATGAGCTTGGGAGTAAAGAAATGGAAGGCAGATCATAGAGTCTTATACTCCATCACTGTACCTTGGATCTGGATCAGCTGCCTACAGTTGGTTTCTGACTAAAAAAAACCATTAGAACTGGACGGCATCTCTCTTCTGCAGAGATCAAGGCTTTCTTGCAAAACAAATATTTATCTCATTCTTAAAACTCTGTCCTGTCCTGGACAGAAGAAACACAGGAACCTTTTGGGAATGCTGATCTGCCAAGAGTATAAATGAATTTATGTGGCATTATTTAATAGCTACTGCCTAGAAGATTGTTAGAAGCCATAGATCATGATTGCAACATCAAAAACTCTGGAATGGAAACAAAATTTTCATTTTTTCCCCCTCCTGTCCCCAATTGCTTTATTCTGTTGGTGCTGTTTCTTGACCGCACTGTGAAAGCAATGTAGATGTTTTGCCTGTGAAGCTCAGAAGCATCATATTATGTTCAAGCTTCAACCAGGACATAGCTTTTAAAGATAAGAAATTTCCAGCCTTCCTCCTCCCTCCCTGTCCCCCTCCTGCTTGCAAAAGTTGATTGAGAACTAACCACTGGAAGATAGCCACAATAACTTTGTACCTTGACATTCGAACTGGAAAGGATTCATTCCACCCACCAAAGCCTGCCAAAGGCAGGATAAGTCTTTAGTACATGTAGTGTAATAATTCAATTCTGTTTTAAATAGCTGTATTAAAAGCTTCTTGTATGCGTCTTGGGAAGCTATTCCCCAGTTTAGCAGGAGTATTTTCCTCTGATTTTAATTCTGTGTTTTCCAACTGGTGAGCAGATTTAAGCCACTGAAATGTTTGATCCAAGCCAAACATCTAGGCTGTTTCTGTAGCCTGTGGATTACCACCCTAAAACAGGTATTGAAGATAGATGAGATTAATTACCTTCTGCAAATGCGTTTTGATCTGCATTGATTTTGTTGGGAGCTTGGGGGACTGGGCTGGATACCAGACTTGTAAAGACCCGAGAAGAACATCCCACCAGAGCAGAGCGGTCGTTTCTCCCACAACTCCTGGTCACATGCGGCTCTGTCATGATGAAGGTTTCTCTCTTGGAGGAACACACTGGCTCCACTGGCAGTTAAGTTTTATAGTTACCATTACCTTATTCTGTTTATTAGCTTCCCTAGTTTTGTACTGACCTTACTTGACAGTCTGATCACGTTTGGTAACAGACGTTTATCGAGTGGAAATGAGCAGAAATGACCATTGTCATTTAATCTGATCTCCTCTATAACATAGGCCATAGGACTTTCTGAATTAATTTCTGTTTTAGCCAAACTGTTTGCAAGTGCAGAGACCCAGCTGCTACCTGTGGTAAAGTGTTAGAGTTTATTAAACTTCAAAATCTATGTTTAGCTTCACTTTCCAGTTACGTTATGCGACTAGTAGCAGAGATGTATATTTTTTTCTCTTTTCTTCCAAATTCTTTGCTTCCTTATGAAAAAAAAAAAAAAGCCACTCTTCTTATCACGTTTGAATTACAGGGGGTTTGGATGTGTAGATTTTTACAACCTATGCCCACACTGCTTGATTTTTTGAATTTTTTTTTTAAAGTAAAGTAGATTGTTTCTGCCTTTCCGCTCCTAATACTGGACTAACTCTTCTGAGCTGTGATAGTGTCAGGGAGTTGCAAATCTCTGAAGAAACTTGAACTCATGGAGTTGCCATATCAGAGTAGACTGTTGTTGGGCCAGATTCCAGGCTCACCTGGTAACCCTGTCTGTGTGTGGTGAACACTGACTGTTCAGAGAAATTATTATTACTACCTGTTCCATGAAGTTTTTGGATATCTGATTTTAATTAATTTTTTAAACTCTTTTTAGTTTTTGATTTCATACCTCCTGGTATGGATGAAAATAAAGATCAAGTGGCGTGTTTAGGCTCATGGTGCAGGTCACTGGAAAGCAGAACTCAGGAATGAAATCCCTATCCAGCTGCAATTAGTCAAAGTTTTGACATCAAATTCTTTCTCAGGATCTTTCTCAGCAAGAGGTTTTCATAGGTTCTTCTGTTAGAAGCTATTGCTATTAGCAAAAAAATTAGAAGTCTGCACCGAGATTAGAACTAAATTCCTGAGGGTCTGTGAGGAGTTTGCTGGAACATGGGGATGTGTTGCCCACAGAAACTGTGGAATCTCCTCCACCTTTGGAGATATTCAAAACTGGACCAGAGATGGCACTGAGCAACCTTCTGTAACTTTGAAGTTGGCCCTACTTTGAGCAGGAAGTTGGACCAGATGACCTCCAGACCTCACTTCCAATGTGATTCTACAATTCTAGTTTTCCATTTTTGATTTTCATCAATGATTTCTAAGACTCTTTCTGCTTTTGTTGTCTTTAGATGCTGCAGTCACACAGCACTGATAACCTGGAGAAGATCTGCAGCGTATTGAGGAGCTTGCAGTGTCTCATGTGTCAGATGTGGGAGATTTAACACAGCGTTGTCCTGGAAGCTGTAACTTCTGGGTGAAAGCTCCAGTAAGCCCAACCTGTAGTTTTGTTATTGGCATGTGATGGTAGAAAGACTTAAGTTCAGGAATGGGGTCAAGGCTATCCTTTGCTACCTTATGATATTCCTGGACTGAAAAGAGAGAGTCTTGTAAATGTCTGTGGTGATGCATTCCCATGATTAACAGGGATGTCAAAAATAGCGAGAGGCCTCACTGACATTTGTAAAAGCAGAAATACTTTACTGTTCTCCAATGATGAGAAAGTACAAAGAAATCTGAAATCAGTTAATAATAAATAAATAAATAAATAAATAAATAAAGGAGATTTAAATTAAATTTCCCAAATTTAGAATTAAAATAGAGCAGAGCTGTGGTTCATGAAATAAATGGAGAGGATTTATAGGTCAGCCATTTCCATGGGTAGGTCTGAGACACCCAGGACCAATGCAGAGTGCTCCAGAAGTGTGCTTCAACCATGTTCTCACAGCTCCAGGAGGAAAGGGAGCTCAGGCAGTAATGAGCTTTGAAAAGTGATTGCTGAGCAAAGAAAATCACCGTGGAGTGTTTCCACACCGCCAACATCCCCAGTTCTGAGTTTTCTACACTTTACATTTACATTTTGCAAAGTTACAAAACCCTTTCTTGAGTTTTTGTTGTTGTTGTTGGTTGGTTGGTTTTGGATTTATTTTTTTTTCTTTTTCCTCCTTTGGATCTTCCCAGTACTTTGCTGGGCCTGTTCACCTGCCCTGGTGGCCTCCATGTATTTTCATGAAGCCTCCTGCCAAAGCAAGTGGAATATTCATTAGTCAACAACTGATATAAAAACTTGACTGGTTCTTCTGTCTAAATGTAGATGTATATAGTGAAATGTAAACTATCAGATGGTGGACTCTTCGTTTCTTTTCAGGCTGCCATAAGGGTATTCAGGACCCGGGTGCTGCAAATCAAGTTTCAGAACATTAACTTGCTTAGGAGCTGTTTGGTGATAGTGGACCAGTATTTGTTTAGTGCCCAAGACTGGAATTTGAGGCAAGATTGCTGTCTCTTAGCCCGTCATGGAAAGTCATGGAAAGACAGAAGGAAACCATCTCTACTATCATCACTGGGAGATAAACTTGGAGATGTACTCCTTGCTGTTAGTCTTTTCAAGAAAGCAATTGCTTTTAAATTCCCCTTTAAACCTTCTCTGATCCTAGGAGAGAGCCAGAAATCACTTCCCAGTAGAAATAACAGCAGAGGAAAGGTATCCTTGAGAAAGGATTGTTTGTTCAGCTTTAAAGTAAATTTTTGGTTTTGTTTCCTCCCAGCCATGAGGAATGGCTGAGCAGTTTTTTTACCCCCAGGAACATAACTGATGATGGCTTGCAGCAAATATTTTTCATCTGCAAAGGTACTAAAGGTCTCTGCAGGATGAAGGGCAGAGCTACTAATCGGATTTATGTGGGAGGACTATTGTACCTTCTGAGGAGCCTTGTTGAAATCAGTAGGGATTTTCACATATTTCTGCACTTCGGTAGTTTGTGAGTCTCAGTATCAACTACTGGGTAGGGAGTATGTATCATAGGGGTATCTACAACTTTGCAAACCTGCATATAAACATGAATAAGAAGTTTATGTATATAATGTGGTACTGGAAAGCAGCCGCCTCTGCATGGAAACTAATGACCATTGAGGTCAAGACAGAAAAGTAAAAATTAAAATACTCCTCACCCAAGAATAAAGCAAACAATGATATTTGCAATCCATTACTAAATTATCATTATAAGTTACTTCAATGACTCTTTTATGGCTGCATGTAGTTGACAGAGGCTTGCTTTTCAGCTTATTAGAAGATCCTACATGGGATAAGCTATGTGGGATGCAGTTTGCCATGGGAAAAACCCTTATTGACTTTACTGGCCTGAGGATTCTTAAGAATTCAATTCTTAAGAACAATGTTTATGACTCTACATCAGCTGCTCCCTAAAAATCTACCTATATATTGTCTTAAAGTGTGAGCCCGTCTGTGATTGAGCCCTGTTGCATTCAGGCATCGATATTGGAGAAACCTTGTGCACTGGAACCGACTCCTAGTAGAGGCTGCTGCGCACCCAAATCTGCAGGTGGCCGTGCTTGTCTCCCCGAGTCTCCTGTCCAACACCCCATGATGTTGTGACTCATCACCTGGCAGTTGCCTTGGCCAGCCTCCTTCCTCGCAGGGTCTGAAATGTCATGAAGGGCAGGCAAATGGAGGACAGATGCTCTCTGGCAAACAGGACGCAGAAGGCATGGTTTTGCTTATTTTTGGAACTCCCCTCTTTCATACAGTGTCAACATAGCCTTTGAGTATTTTCTGGCTTCTCTTCATTCATTTCCTGCCTCACTGTTGATTCTCACACACATTTCTGTCTGGTGTCCTCAATCCTGACTCCTCAGGTTGCTGCTTTTACAAAGTAAAACATCACAGTTTTCATCATGCATCGTTGGGGTAAAGTTCTGCAGTCAGTTGCAATCGCATTGGTTTGTATCAGAGGTGCTGACAGTATTACAGCCTGCAAATCTGAATCCAGATATTTCAGACCTCCCATTTGTGGTGGTCACATTTGAGATGCAATGGACTGCAGGGGGTCAAGGTCAAAATGATAATGCACTGGTGAAATTTAGCATGTTGCGACAACTAGTCATAGAACACAATGAGGTCAATGGAGCTTCTTTATAGCCGTTATATTATATATAAATATATCCTATTCTATAGGAATTCTATACCTGTACGTCTATTCTATGTATATCCTACGTATTCTTTTTATATACAGAGAATATGCATTTTTGATATATATGTATATATATCATTGCTAACCTTTAAATTAACTTCAGTATCTCTATAGTTATGAATTAGATTGCTTATTTTGGTTTCTTCCACTTAATCTGGGAGTGTGTCCTTTAATAATACAGCTTCACTCTTAATGAGAGCAGTCATCCTAAACTCATGCCAGAAAAAACATTGTACTACAGTGCTCTATCATGTGTTACATTCATTATCTGACTGAAAGGCTGCACTCCTCCATACAATTACATTGAGGTCGAGCATAAAAATGTGTAAATGTGTGTACTTGTAATAGGAATGTGCTCTGAGGGTTAGATCTCTTTAAACAAAGACAGGAATTATCTCATTTATTTAGCCAAATCTTGATCCCTCCTTAAAACAGATCAACATCTAGCAGAGCGTATCCATGGCAGCTATCATAATAAACTCTATCTTAAAACAGTGAGGCAGTCTTCAAGGTCCACTCTGAATCTGGATAAAAGAATAAGCAGCAAGAGACAACAATGGGCAACAACGGTTGACTATAAGACAAACAAATTAAAACTATACAGTAAAGGAAGTCATAATATTACAAATCGACTGCAAATGTTCAGTGCCTTTTTAAATATAGAAAAATAAATTAGAAAAGCACATTTTGGCTTGTTTTGCTATCCTGAACATTTGTAGTTGATTTCTATGCGTTGAGGTTGTTTTTTATTTAATTGAATAGGATCTGTGTTCTCCTAGGGATGTCCAATGTCTTGGCAAGGGCACAAAGTTCTGTGGGGCAGGATGACTGCGGAACTGAGGCTGGGATTCGGTGCGTGCACATGTACGTTGAAAAATGCGGTGACTGGAAACCATCTGTGCACTGAGATGCCTGTCGCGTTGTACAGATGAGGCAAAGACATTTCTCTAAGCCCAGCACCAGGCAAATAAGCCTTTGAAGTCCAAGCGCAAAGAAGTCAGCAATAACGAAGTCAGAGAGCAGTTACCGAATCCAAAGGGGTATTTCTCTCTCTAACTGAACTTAATAGCTGTGCACAAGCTGAAGGAAAGGTTTATTTCTTGTTTGCGATTGCCCTGAGTATTCAATTACCTGTCTGCAGGTCTGCAAAGCAGTTGCAATCAAGACTTCCAACCATCTCATAGAAAGACAACTACGTTCACAGCTGACACTGAATAACCTCTGTTTGGCTGGATTCTGTCCTGATCGACATCTAGGGTGTTAGGAAGGTTTCTTATGATGTATGTTCAATGGAAGGATTCAATCCACCTCCCTTACGCTACGTTTACACCACTAAATTGCACAGTACCAGGGAGGATTTCTGTTTACTGAAACCAGCTCTGCTTCTGGGGTAGGAGGGTTTGTTGGCATGGATGGGGACTCTCCTGTGCTGGTTGGCCTGGATGCCAGAGAAAGGTACAAGGAACATCTGATTCACTACTGCCAACATAAGCAATAGACTTCAATGAAAAAATAAATATATCTATCTTCCTTCGCATAGAGGACAAACCAGTTTTCATTCGGGGCAGAAACTAAACCACTCTCAGCAAGCTGGTGGTAGAATTTGTCCCGATATAAAAAACTAGGATCTGTTTGCGTGTATTTTATCATCCTTCACAATTCAGTAACTATTCCCATGGTACATTTACCAGTGGAATACGGAGGCTATGGCCTTATCACGAGTTGCAAGTATGAGCTCAACCTGGCTGCTCTCCTCGGGAGGATGACAGTTGTGTGACACTTCACAAAACCCAGCAGCGGACAGCATTTGGGGATTCTGGGTGTCCCCACTGATAGAGACCCATGGAGGAATGGATTCCTGCTCCAGCTTCGCTCTTCACATGCCGCAACAACAAAAGGTTGCTGTTTTAGGGTTGGGTGGGACTTGCGTGACTTAGATGAGAAGTGCCTGGAGTGTTGTGAATTTGTTGAAGTGTGCTTAGAGACATGTTGGCATGTTGAGCTGTTAAATGAAAAATGTGTTTTACTGCCGTGTTGTAGGGAAGCCTTAGAAAAGAGGAGTCAATCTCAATTAATGTGAAAAGAATCTGGCCATGTGTATATTGAAAAAGGTTTGCTTTCTGCCATCAAAGTGCTCCCCAGCTGGATGTTGTTAATAAATAATCATCTGGTTTCACTTACTGCCTTAAAGTTCAAAATATTCACGTTTTATGGGTAGTCAAACAAAGTAGAGAGCAGGAAGATCGGAAGATCTGAGTTACCATTCCTGGATATTGCAAGTCATTTTATATAACCTGATGATACCAAAGATAATTATTATGGTCATACACAAAAAGTTGAAGTTCTCTAGCTGCTGCCTCCAGTGGAGAGGCCTCTGTTTAGAATTTTCTTCAAAGGTCCTTGTTTTGCATGTTGATACTTGCATATTTAATGAATGTTGCTTGGGCTTTCTTTTCCTAAAATTATCTCTTGGTATAATATCATGATCTGTTTGTTCATCCTTTTATTTAGATGCCCATCATACTCATGCAAAAACCCTATTATATTTTACTTCAATGTATTTTATTTAGTTGAAAACTATGTATCATAGCACACCTAATCCGTGTTTCCTTTAAATGGAACAAAATCTAATCAGGAAGAGGGAAGTAATGCAATTAGCATTGGTTCACTTCATTACATTTTATACATACAAATATACATTGTATTTACTTTCTAGAACCTATTTGTTGTGAAAATTGTTTTCATCACAGTTAGGATATCCAAAGATGCCTGAAGGACTTAGACGCTTAAATACTATTTGCTTTTCTGCATTTGCTTCTGCTTACTGCAGAAGTTTTCCAGTGGAGAAAAGTCTGGGAAGTGTTTAACGGAGGGCTCACCTCAGAAATGTTATGCTCGTTTTTGTCTGCTCTTAGATTCCAGGAGTTCAGGACATGGAATGAATTTGCGCTTGGTTGATATTTCCAAGGTTTTTTTTCTGAAAGTCTTGAGCAATTCCTCCCTGTTTAGTGTGCTTGGACTTCTTTTTCGGGAGCTGGCTTTCTATATGGCTATTTAAGATCAGCCATAAGAGTCACCCTGATTCCATATTTGCACCTCAGTATCGAAGATGGAATTTAAAAGTCAAAGCCCGATTTTATCAGGTGAAATCAGAACTCTGAATGGTTTTCATTTCAGCTCAAAGTTCATTTAAATCAGGTCCAGCCTTGAGCATTTGAGTTATAAACACGTCTTCATTTGTAACCTAACTGATGTTTTGAGCAGATGAAAAAGTCTTATGAAAGACAGGCCTTGGCTTAGCTAAATGGTCAAGCAGAATGCCTGCCTTTAAGATGGTCTTGCTTGTCTAGTCAAAGCTAAGGCTTTTGTGCCAACAAGCCAAAAGAGTATCTGCTATCTTATGCACGCCTGTAGACTACTTAGTGCGCTTGTCTTGCTGACTAAGTACGCTGGGCTAGGATCCTTCCAGAAAAAGCTGAAAGGATGGTAAGAGAATGAACAAGAGTAAACAGCAGCAGTTCCCCCCGGTCCTGCCCGCAACCCCCCTCCCCTCACCCGCAAATCCCTCTGGTCTTTTAAAAATGTGTGATGTAATTTCTGAGGCAATATTGTGTTTGGGTATAGGCTGTGGGTGTAGGTTTTTCCACAGAGTCATCTGGCTCACATGGCCTAATTTGAACAATACATTTGAACGCAGCTAGATGTAAGAACCTGGATGTTGAAGCAGAGAGAAGGCCCTGCAAATGGGGGGCTGAGGATGCGGTGACAGCAAAGAACGTGTTGAAAGAATGGCAGATAATGATCTGAGGCTTAGATTGTCAAAAATGAAGTGTATGTCTTATTATCAGCTATCGCTGTACATGGACACGGCAGGCTGTCACCCACCAGCAGTGACAAATTGAAGATGAAGGATCCTCTTGGAAGTTGGACTGCAGCTCAGGCAGAACTGCATTGCACCAACCACTTGGATATGACCTAACAATGAGATTCATTGCAGGCAGCAAACTGCTTAAGCTAATTAATAGAGGTGTACTCTTTGGTGTGCTTAGGTAACGATCTGTAGTCCTGAGTCAGGCACCTGCTGGAATTGAGACAGTTCATAGAATCATAGAACAGTCCAGCTTGGAAGGGACCTCAAAAGATTGTCTGGGCCTACCTTTTGTGGGAAAGGAAGCCTAGATAGGATTATCTAGCACCCTGTCCAGCTGCATCTTGAAAATATTCAGTGGTGGGGACTCCACCAAGTCCCTGGGGAAGTCATTCCGGTTGACTCATCTGTTTGAGGATGAAGACTTCACTCAGATGAAGAGGGGAGACTTGATGTTGCTACCACCTTTAAAATGGTAGTCCAGCTGTCAGGACACTTGGCTTGGACATCAGATTTTTAGGCTAAATACTTTCCATGAAAGTATAGTAACCTTAGAATAGGAGACCTTTCTGGTCATGGCACTGTACATCTCAGTTATAGAAGTGTTGCCACTCATTGTAAAGCATTGCATCAGTCCCTGGCAGGGAGAGTTTAAGCATGATCATGTAATCTTGATAAGGACACTCAATGGGGAAACACCGTTTTCCTCTATGTACAGCTGCGATGTGAAGCATCTTTGCTTGTGAGTCCCAATCCACGTGGAGCGCTCAGGTGCAGGCTCTGCTGAGCTCTGCTGTGGCACAGCCTTGGATGGATCTTCTCGGACCCCCGCAGACCTGTCTGTGGAAGAAGAGCCGTGGATTGACCCCATAGACCAAGGCACCACTTTCTTGCCTGATTTAAATTTTAAACTCCAATATCCCATTTTTGATCAGGCCCACAGAATGTAATCTATTGTAAAGAGGTAACATGCGTAGTTTTAAAAACATAAAGGTTCAAATAAATAAATTCTTTGAGAGCAGTGAAAGATTTTCTTGGGAATATGTGCTTATATAGCATATATTTTAACTCTATGTGTAAAATACACATTCACTGGACTTAGTCTGCAATGGTTTATATCCTTCTAGTAGCAAAGCGTTATTGTTTCATGAGATTGCCTGATAACTGAAGATGTGTTTTCAAAACATTAATGAGGAATTTTTCTATTATTTTGGAAGAAAAGGTTTGACAGTTCAAGGCAGTAAAATTCCTGTCTTGCAGAAAAGAACATAATTCTACCTCTGTCAAGAAGCAAGACCAAAATTCGTAGCTGATTGCAACAATAAGCTTCCAGATTTTGTAAAAGAGATTTTGTTTTCCTAAATATTTGTATCAGAAATATGCAGATAAAGAACAATTTAAAGAAAACAGTTCTTGCAGCATAGCTCGTGCACCAAACATAAAAGCTTATCATCTGCTTTACTTTTTTTTTGTCCAAAATTTTCCGACCACAAGCATTTAGTATGTGAAATCAGCTCTGGTGTTATTCATGTTCATCCTGACTAATTTAAATAGCTTTAGGGTTGCTTTTTCTAAAAAAATATTAGAAATATATAGGACTGTGAGAGAAATATGGGGTCATTTCTTTGTGATTTAATGTATGAAACGAGCTGGTGGTCTCAGCTCAGTTCCTTGTTAAGAAAAAGTGTTGTCATTGAAAGCAATTAAAAACCTGGCATCTTTCACAAAGACCATATTCAATTTTGGAAATTAAGAAATGAAAGCCAAAATTATATTTGAATATGCTCATTTTAATCATCCTCCTACATCAGTTTCAGTTTGTAACAACCATATGCAGTAGAACATTTGGCTATTTTCAAAATAGTAATTTCTGATTTTAATATTATTCTGTTCCAGCTTATACACAGCCCTTTTGTTATTAAAAGTGTTTCTATAAAAAATATGAAACAGAAACACAAGATATATGACCCTGAATTTAATGGTACACATTTTGAATGGAGATCAGTCACTTCAGTATTTACAAATCAGGCTGGAATAGAAGGATAAGACATTTATAAAACAGCTACCAAGCAAATAAGTGATTCATAGAAGTTGCGGGCAAGTGACACATAAAAGAAAGGGAAAAAGTGAAATAATTTAATGTGAATAACTCTCCTACAATAATGTTCAGTAAAACATACAGACATTTTGTGTTGAGAGCTCATATTCTAGACTTGACGTTGTTTTTCTTTGAAGGTAAGTTTGTAACCTAGCTTCAATAAAAGTAATTTCATTCAAGTAATAAAGTTTGAATTCTATTTTTCATTCAAACTATATTATCTTTTAGCTGGTGAACTCCAGGCAGCCTCTTCTAGGAGCCTACAGCTCTGACGCCATGTTGTTCTCCACTTAACCAAGGGAAAAGTCCTGCATCACTTTCCTTCATGATCATGATTGTGTAGTTCGTTGTCTCCATAAATTAAAGTTATGAAAGAGGTTATGTGTTTTGTGGTTTTGTGTCTTCTGCTTTTTGTGAAATTGAATGGCAAGATAGAGGAACACTGGCGTGAACCTGCAGTAACCAAAGTGAGAGAGACATAGATCGGGTTTTAGGTGAATGGTCAACTCTTTGCAGACCACAGCAAATGTTCCATGTTTTACCAGTTTGTGCACTGTGATTTAAAAACTTGCGTTTTAAATATTTCTTTTGTTTCATAGAACTTCTCATAATTAATCTGGGTTAGAAATTAAGTGATTTACCGTTTTAGTGATTCTTAATATGCTTTATAAGGAACAAGGATTCTTGTTTTATTCAGGAACATAGGAATCTTCAGAAATGTTCAGCAGAGTTATATAAAAGATAGCATTTTTAATAGACTTGCCTATGGTGCTGATTAATATCAATCTTCTTATTTCAAATATAAATAAGAAATTATAAACATGACAGAAACAGACAATAATGGAACTGAAGCCATTTGAATCTATCTGGAAAAGATTCATAAGTCGCAGTTCCATGTCTGTTATGGGACAGGGAACAAAGCTCCAACCTGATTTACAGACTAAATCTGGTTGAACTGTAAGACACATTTTCTCCTCCTGATAACATACTGAATTTATACCAATAAATAATTCCAAACATAACTATTATGGCTATAGGTAATTCAGTTCATTCAGGTACAACTGATCTTACTAATTTTCATCTTCCCAGGGCAGGTATCTAACAACACACACCTGTGAAAATGTTCTTAACATCTACACTTATTAAAGCAATATATACAACAACACCTCATACCAGTACATTTTCCCAGCCAGATTTATTTTATGGAAATGAATGGAATTGTATTGTTGCCAAATGCATGCTAACTCAAACCAGTACCTGTTCCTATAATTCAACCGGTAAGCCTCCATATATTTTAAACAAGGAGATTTGCCTTTGAGAAGGGTACACTGAGAATAGTGGTAAATCCTTCAGCACGCCATATGATATTGCGCATTTGTACCTTGATCCTTTCTTTGAAAGGCTTCTAAGTCAGTTATGGGCCAAGTGGGCTATGCTAATCAGCTGAGTTTGAAAGGTCACAGATATTAAACTTAGAGTAAATCAAATGTATTTTTAGTTTATAATGACTAACGGATGAACACACCTGTTCTTTTTTTGATTGAAGCAAAGATCTTGGTGTGTTACACCTTTGTTTTAAAAGAAATTTGCTCAGCCATTTTTTTCTCAAAGCATCCATGCCATCTCTATGTGAAAGAATCCTGATGCATTTCTTGAGCTACTTCCATGTTTGTAGGTGAGAGAAGTGAAGCGAATCATAGATAGAGTTGGTATCTAGAGTGAAGCAAAATAGTAAATCTCCCCAGGGCACAGAAGAAGGCAAGTTTTCCTGGGCCAAGGAAGCCAAAATAGCCATAACTATCTTCCTACTTTGTCTATGCTCTGATGTAGACAGACTTGCTACCTGTGCCTGAGGATCTGCCATAAGATGCTGGTTGCTACTTAAAAGGTGATATCCTCTTTTACCTAGCAGCAGCAGTGGTCATGGATATCATACATCCCACGTACTTGGAAAAAGCTGCAGCTCAAACCTACATTTTCAGTCTTGCTCACAGGAATTTCTCGTATCATGCCCTGTCTTTGTTTTGGGACTTCTTACCACTCAGAGGCGGTGAAGAGCTCAGGTATGCCAGCCCCTACTTAGCCCTCAGCTGGAAACCCCTTCATGGAGCAGTTGGCCCAAAGCATGTTCTCTATATGCTCTCTAAAGCTACCTGAAAGGAGGTTGTAGAGAGGTGGGGGTCGGTCTCTTCTCCTAAGTAACAGGTGATAGGATAAAAGGAAACGGCCTCAATTTGCACCAGGGGAGGTTTAGACTGAATATTATGAAAATTTTTTACACTGAAAGGGTTATTAAGCATTGGAACAGGCTGCCCAGGGAAGTGGTTGAGGCACCATCCCTGGAGGTATTTAAAAGACAGGTAGACATAGTGCTTAGACATATGGTTTAGTGATGGTTTTTGTCAGAGTTAGGTTGATGTTTGGACTAGATGATCTGAACGGTCCCTTCCAATCTAGGCAATTCGATGACTCTGTGTTCATGGGCTGTCTGGACCCATGCTCTGCCTGTGGCCAGGGTGAGACCCTACCAGGGTACATATACACCCAAATTGCACCAGCTTGGGCCTCCTCATCCAGCTCCTCCTGGGGCCTTCTCCTGGCTGGCACCTAACAGGTCATCCGCACTGCTGGCAGGGATCCAGAGATCCCAGCAGTCATGTGTCCCTTCCCTTATCCCTAGTCCTCTTCTGTGAGCAATGGATGCAGTTCAGGGTGAGGTGCTTGATAGTCACCTCTGTGCTCCTTGGACCCATGTCTGAGCCTTCAACCCTCACATTGCTCATTAGTTGTCCTCCTTGTGCTTCTTTCCTCATGAACTATTTATCAACTGGGCATGGCTGATAGCAGTAGTAAGGGCAGGAAGGAAAGGAGCAGTTGATCCCAGCTCTGAATGTGTGTTGAGCTGTGGCTCCATCCTGATGCCAGTCCTTGGAGTGGTGGAGGACTCCAATGGGATCTCACCTGTGGAGATCTCTACTTCCCTTAGACAACAGACAAACACAGAACAAACCCCCTAAACCAGTAGTTGCTGCCTCTATCCTTCCCATCACACATGGCAGCAATAAGCCTGGCTCTTTTGGACTGTACTTCCAGCTACCTATCCATCTGATCCTCCTCTTTCAAGAAGGCAAGAGTGGGAAGCCTTCAGCCCTCATCTGTGGAAGGGAAAACTACAATCATAAGAAGTCTTGAATCAGAAGTTGTGACTAGCTGCAATACTTCCCCATAACAGCTAAATACTAGGTGACAGGACAGTCCTGGGTCACATCTCTTAAGGAGCAGGTGTTGCTTCCTTCACCCACTAACATCTAAAAGAAAATGTTATACTTGATTAATCATGGTTTTATTTTTTTTAATGTTCTGCCAACAGCATAGGACAGGCATCACAAAGCGACTTTTGTCAGGTTCTTTGCTCTAATCATACACAGAAATCATAGCATAAAGGTACAGCACTCCTCGGGCTCTTTTAAAGCCTTATCAAATATCATTAAGTTGAGCTATAGCATATTCCAAATGCTACATGAATAAGTGGATGCCTGTTTATGAACAGAAAGTTGCAAGGATATTGCAGAAGCCAGTAGGTAGGAAACATTTAACATTAGCAGAAAAGCATTACAATGGCTGGCTCTTTGGGAGCCGAGCACATGATCCACGTGGGTTATATCTGACTGGTAGGTATACAAATTTGCAGTATGATTTTGAGACATTTTGAGCTAGAAAGAATGGTTTAAAGAGGAGGAAAACCTGTAGATTTGTGAAGGATTTGTCTCTCTCAGGAGTTGTTAAAATCTAAGGATGTGTTTCTGCAACTGCACCCTTCCAAGGGAAGGAGATTGACCACTGCATTTGAATCAAAGTCTCACCCGTGCACAACGTCACCAAATTCTGCACCCCTGTGTGAATCAGTAGAATATAGCCCTAATCCCCTTCTATGTGTGTTGCCACTGGGCCCAGATCAGCATCCTTGCTGCCCCACGCGCTGCAAGCGTCACTGGGGAGCCCCAGGGCTGCCCAGGGCGAGATCTCATCCCTAGGCTTTGTCCCCAAGCCCAGATGGTCTCTTTTCCCTGAGACCACCCCGAACACTACTGGTCCCTTATGATCTCAAGAAGAGCCTCTGGTCCCTGAACCAAAATTTACCATCTGGAAGATAAAGACGAAATAGGTTGAATTTTGTCAACGCCAAAGAGAAACGATGAGTCGTAAAGCACGCTCAATCTTACACAGGAGTAGACTGCTCAATTCACAGAGAAGCATAAGTTCCAGGAGGAAAACATAAAAGTGTAAAAAAGGGGCTATGAAGTAAAATTATATTCTATTTAGAGACGGGACAAAAAGTTTGGCTCAATTTCTGAAGCACAGGCAGGGTTTGCTATTTTCTCTGAACCAGGGAAGTTTTTGTGCGCCTGTGGTGGAGATAGTAATTTAACAGTTTTCTGCCTTGGCTGAGTGCAGGGGGGCAGAACCACTTCTTGAGAAACCGGTTGTGCTCGCGGCACTCAAGTGTTCCTCTCCTTCCCCAAAAAACAACTTTTATGTGAAGACTGGGATTTTGAAAACCATGCAGAGCTGGCCTGACTCTCCTCCTAAATGTCACAGGGAGTGCTGGAAGCCGCTTCTTCTGTGGTTAGCCGGCGACACATCCAGGCTTTGGAAACTCTGTATAACGGCACAGATTTCCACAGGAATCAAAACCAAATGCAGTGTCCTGAGAACAGTTTCAAAGGTTGGACCGATCTTGTATGTCAGAGCTGAGTGTCACTTAGAGGCAGTAGGTGTAATGCGGTGCAGCCCCTCTCTTCTCCCCAGCAGCACAGAGGAGCTGGCAGGCTCTTTCGTGCATTGCAGATGAAATCATGACCCCATTGACGTTAATGGGAGTCATGCCACTGGCTGAGATGTAGCCAGGATTTTACCCTCTGTGAGTGTATACAATCCAAAATTGGAGATGCACCGAAGAGTCTCTTCATTTTATTACCCGGAATTCCACGTAATGCCTTTGTCCAGCTCCGTTCTCTGCACATCTTTCCAATCTGCATTTTTCTGTGGCTATTAAAATTTCCTAACATTGCACCACTTTGTATCTGTATCTCTATTTGTATTTTTATGTGTGTTTTCATAGTCCCTTCTGTCATTTACTGAAAAGGATTTTGTAAATAAATACAAGAATTGCAAAAAGGATAAAGGATATTTTAGGAAATAGAGGATAAAATATCCTCTTGAAGGATATTTTCATTTTTGGTTGTGGCTCATCGGAAAAGCACTCAGCCTGAGAAGACCACCCAACATGAATGAAAACAAACACCTAGAAAGAATTCCTTATTCAGCAGGTACAGAATCTCAAACTCCTGCTGCACGTGGAAGGTGGATAGATGAGTTGGATCAGGAATCAGGCAGGTTTTTTTTCTTCCCAAACGGTGACAGTTACAAAGAGAAACAAAAAAGTAGAGAGCCCTTTCTTCCTCCATTGTGCTCTGCCCTATTGAGGAGCCAACGTGGAAGCAGATAAATTAAAACGAGCACTTGTTTTTTTTTCCTTCCTCTCCTTCATTTGCTGCAAAATATTATATGTCACTACAGGAATCTCTCTGATGCTTGGGGGACAAATGTCGCCTATGAGAAATAATTGTTTGGGTGAAGGGAGAGGAGCTTCCCCGAGACACACCAAACTTTTCCAGGATCAAAGTTGCTTGCAGAGTGCCAGCTCAGGTGAATAAAGTCTGATCTTGCTCTACAGAAAGCTGTGGTCATTTTTCAAGAGCAAATATTTATATCCCAAGTATATATATCACATGAATATATGGCACCTGGCCGCATAGAAATGGATGAAGTGCAAAGACCTGTTCATGCTCTTGCCAGAGACAGCGTCTGAAGCAGATTATGCAGAAGTGCCTGAGAACACGTGTGTTGCTGCTGCGCACGTCTCATACCTACTCCTATTGAAACTGCGACATGCAAGGAGACAAGGACTGTTTATTTCTTATTGTTTATTTAATTGGACACAAGGGATGTTCAATGCCTTTCTCTTGCCCTAATTGCACAGTCATAATGACAAACAAATAGAGGAAAATATAGTCTGTTGCTCACTTCTTTCCTGAGTTGGAAGATACGAGAAACAATTTAGGTCTCCTCTACCTCAAAAGACTATGGAAAAATTGCTATAGATAATAGACCGTGTAATACTAATACCAGTCTTCTATACTATCAAGGCTCCCTTACTTATGGTTTTAATAGCGTGAGACCAAAGACTTCCAGGGGAAAATTTAGTGAGTAAATACAATCTGTTGTTCAGAAGGAATCTGCGTAAATTAATTACATGCAGAAATGGTTTAGAAATGCTTGTTAATAACTTCAGTGCATTACTCAAAGGTAAAATAATGTTTGAAAGATATTCAAAATAGCTTTAGTAAAGTAATAAAATGTGTCTCAGTGCTCTTTACGTGCAGATTTATTAGCATAGTCCTAACTGAAAATGAATTCTCAGAGTGAAGCGGGGAGAGGAGGAAAGGTTAACACTAGGAAATGTTGAAATGTGTTGGCTGAATATCCTGAATGAGAATAATCTTCCTTAGGGGCACCGCAGGTTCCTTGTTTCCTTCTTATCCTCCCCACTTGCTGCAATGACCTAAACCAGTGGGGTCAATGGAGTCCCTGCCCCACTTTCTTTCCTGTTGCCTTTATTGCAGCCTGGGATTTGAAGTTGTTAATAATCGTTCAATGCACCCCAAAGAAAGCTACAGTTAGCCTATACATGAAGTCACGTACCTCTCCAATGCACTGATCACTCAGTCTTTTGCTTTAGGAAAAAGAGAGAAAAAAAAAGCTTGTTTGGAAAAATCTTGGCTCATTTGAGAATTTTCAATTCTAAGTACTAATTTAATGAAGGAAATTTTAATGACTTGTGCTGTTGCGATTATATTAGGTTACATTTGTCAGCTTGCTTCCCTTCTCCTACCGAAAGACCTCCAGACTGGCCAGTAATCTAGGTTTGCAGGAATTCCTACACTTTTTTTTCCAGCTCCCCCTAGCAATGGCTGATGAGGAAAACGAGAGGTGCGTCCTGGTGTCAGTGTGCATGTAGCAGGGTGCCAGAGTGCAAGGCAGTACTGATGCCAGTGTGAAGGCAGCAGCTTCTAACTGGGAGACAGGGGGGATGCAGGAGCCAGAGGAGAAGTGCGGTTAAACCTTCCTCCCTTCCTGCCTCTCCCCCTGCACCACCAAACCTCCCCACCTCAGACTCCGCTGCTTTTTTCCTGGCTTCCCTTTCTCACGGCCTAATTCAGCTCCTCTCCAGCTGGTCTCAGGGTCCTGAGACCAGCTTTTCATTTTCTTCTGTTTTTTTACTTCAGCTTGGGCATCGCAGCCCATCAAGCTACCCGGTTATGATAGCAAACCGATGCTCTGTGTAGTCTTCATCTGCCATAGAGCGGAGGGAGAGTGCTTTAATATTCAGTTCACTAATGATCAGGCGAGCCTGTGAATTCCTCTTTAATCTCCCGTGAAGTATTTTAGAGCGACACACTGAGGGTTCCCATCATAACATTCCTTAGTACAGAAAATACGAGTTGGATGACACCATCAAGGACCCTTAAAAAAACTGAGGTATGTTTATAGACTGTCAAAAAGTCCACTTGCACGTTAGGAGACTATGATGAGGTCTCTTTTTCCATAGAAAGCAATGAGATCTCAGAAGACAGCAATGCCAAGGCACAGCTGGTCCCTGGACTGCTTGCACCACTCCCTATCAGAAGCAAAGCAAACCAGTTTAGCACATCCTTGCCTTATGTGTCCCAGATGACACAGGGACGCTATGTTAAACCTTGTGCAATTAGGTAGAACAGGAATTGAAATCCAACTTGTGACAGGCTGGTTATACCGCTCCTAGCCAAGACTTTAAAGATGTGTGGAGAGTAATTTTAGAAATGCTATATATGTACGTTGCACTTAAAAACCCTTTGCAAGCCTAAAAGGATGTTTGGAGTTACAGTTTAAAAACAGTGGGATTTAGTGCAACAGGTTTTGGCAAATGAATCACTGCAGTTCCTACAGCTGACGAATTAATGTGGGCCCGACGGACTAACATGTACCATGTGTTTATTTTGGCAGCAAACGTGGAAAAATCATTTGGAGAAAAATTGTATTATTCAACAGATTTCTTTTTTTGTTTCATTTTGTGTTTTTTCCTTCCCTTAATTGAAATCACAAAGGTAAGGCTCAGAAAGTCTTTATGATTGGTACCATATTTATCATGTTATGAGAAACTAACGATACTATTATATGATTTTTTGTGTATTAGGCTATGTGATCATAGTATCTCTCTCAACTACAAAAATGCAACAACACCCTCCCATATCCCATCTTGTAGATAAATGAAGCAGGTAGATGTCAGACCAGAAAATGCACTGCCATTTTTTATGGTTTAAAACTCATTTTCAACGTGAAACTTTTTTATAAAAGTCCAAACATATCTGTTCTCAAGCTAGTTTATGAAAGAATAGTAGTGTTTCACAGAATCATAGAATCATAGAATATGTTGGGTTGGAAGGGACCTTTAAAGGTCATCTAGTCCAACCCCCCTGCAGTAAGCAGGGACATCTTCAACTAGATCAGGCTGCTCAGAGCCTCATCAAGCCTGGCCTTGAATGTCTCCAGGGATGGGGCCTCCACCACCTCTCTGGGCAACCTGTTCCCGTGTCTCACCACCCTCAGAGTAAAGAACTTCTTCCTAATGTCTAATCTAAACCTACCCTGCTCTAGTTTAAAACCATTGCCCCTCGTCCTGTCGCTACATGCCCTTGCAAACAGCCCCTCCCCAGCTTTCTTGTAGGCCCCCTTCAGGTACTGGAAGGCCACTATAAGGTCTCCCCTTCAGTGTTTTCCACTGAATTAGTAACAAATTCTTTAACTCAGTTCTATGGAACATAAAATACACCAATCACAATTAATTTTTTTCAAATAGGTTTGCAAATGTCGTCATATTCAGCTGCACAAGTTAATTTAGGACTCCACGTGACTGAAAGGATGAGAAGGATAAAAACTGTACCTCCCCGGAATGGAATTTGCAAGTTCACTACGTCTCTTTCAAACCTTGTAACCCCTTATCTCACACTGATTTTTGTACACAAAAAAAATGCTGAAAAAGGACAGCTGTCCATTTTCAATAGCACCTTGATTGTTTTTTCCCTTTTTGACTCCTAACTTCTCCTTTTCCTTCCTTCCTCTTCCTTCTTTCCACTTCTTTCATTCCTTCCTCCTTGCCTTTCTTCCTCCCTCTCTCTTTCCTTCCATCCAACCATTATAATGAATTAAGTGAGATGTAAACGCAATATCCCTGGCAACGTAGTGTCTCTCTTTTACAGGTTGGGGTAGAGCAGCACTTTGTGCTTCTCCAAACTGCCTCAATTCTTTTGTGACCATGTCTACATACCACAGAAGCTACAAGGCTATTCTTGTACACATGAGTGTTTAAATTAAACTGCATGCGTCTCAGAAGAAAAATAAAAAAGCACCAACCCTATTATGAGAATGAGCTAATTCTATGTGTGACATTCTATGAATTTCTACCAATTTTGTTACGTGGGAAATAGATTTCATTACATTAATGCTTTTCTGTCCTAAGATTTCTGACAGATGGTATCTTTTGAAATTCCTGTTGGCTTTCCCAACACTGCTAGACTTCTTTTTTTCTTTCTTTTTTTTTTTTTTCAATTCCTTTTAAAAGGTCTGATTACAAACAGTAAACAAATAACTAGACTTTTCCATCTGCAGAGAATTTAAAATTAGGTTTCGTTAGCAGTTGGGAAAGTATGCCATGGAAGCTTGGGGAGAAGTGAGGAGAGTGACCTCTAATGACCATTAGCCCTGCATCCTCTTCCTTGCCTCCTCTTTCCTTTAAGTCCAGCAACTGGCAACATCTGTAGAGACACTGTCTGGCCATCATTCATTTGGATTCCTACGTCTGTGTCCACTTCCCACCCTCAAGCATGGAGAGTGTCAGGAGGGGTATAGTCCCTTCTCCTTGGAATACCTAACAGAGTGACGGACCAGTAGTGGATGCTTAAGAAAAGATTATGAAAAGTGTGCTTGTGACCCACAACTTCCAAAAGTGGAGTTTTCCCAAGCATTAGAAGAGAAATTAGTCCTGTGTCGCTCAACCCAGGACAACCAAGAAGACACAGGTTGTGGTGACATCCAGTATTTTACTGGCATTGAGTCTGAAGCATAGAGCCAGTACAGAAAAGTAGATCAGAATCCAAGAGCGCCTCTGGTTACCAGAGAAAGAATAGCCTTTTCTAAATATCATGGTGGCCGCTTGAGAGCTATTGCTGTGCCAGAAGACGTCTGAAGACATTAATTTCCAAAGGCTGGTTTCAGTCAAATCTTTCACAGCCTTGTAACAATTTTGCTTAATTTAATTTCCTTTTGTTTAATATAATTTCCCCTCTTTTAATCTAATTTCCTATGTTGTGTTTTAATAGAAGATGAAAAGTAAAAATGGAAAAAAAATATCAAGAACAGGGACGAAAGGAAGACGTATCCAAACATATATCCAGGCCCTTATGATTAAGTAAGTTCTAACTGACATATTTGGTAAGTTTGTGAACAGACAAATGCCATTTTTTTGCATCTCTCTTTCTGTGTGTCTGTCTATGCACTTAGCTCAATACGAATGTCTGTGTTTTATGGGGACATGAGAAAAATGCAAATGACTTGTCCTGTAAATCACTTTATCCAAAGTAACAAGTCTCTGACTAATGAATCAATGTCACAGGCACATCCCAGAAGGAAAACACGATTTCGCTAACATTTGTGCCTAAATCATTGTCTTTGTCTTGGCTACTTCAGCTGGTGTTGGGACAGTGCTGATCACAGAAAATGGGGGGGTTATGTGTGTCCCTTTCAGCAACGCTCTGAGAGGGAAAACCGTACCAAAGCTAGACAAAGAAAACCCTAATTTGCTAACACAATAAGACAATAGTTATAAAGAAAAAAAAGCCCAAAAATAAAAACCAAAAACCAACCCCCCAAAACCCCACTTCAATATTTCTTATAGGTATTAGAAAATGCTCAGACTTCAGAAGAAAGATAAACACAGTAAGGCATTTTAGATATTTAAAACATCTTATTTTAGAAAGTGTATTCCTCAGGGTCCAACAGATTGGCAATAATAAAAAATGAAAAATTAGTTCTGGTCACTAATTGATTTTCAGCTTTTAAATTTCCCATCCCCTTTGGTTTGTTTAGCCCACTTGTTGGTATGCAATTAGAATAAGTTTAAATGACAATTAACGACTGTCTGAAGTGGATGCTTGAAACATTATAAGCATCAGGTGCCATTTGTGAGACCTTACTGCCTGTGACCATAAGGCTTATGGGAGTGCTTAGTGAAATTTTTGTCTTTAATTTTAATCTTGTAGCCTGGCCACAACACTGGCCAATTAATTTAGGCTCATAAAAATTAAGATCTCTTTAAGGCCTTGATTAAAGTTATTTGGGGAAATGTCATTAAAACTACCCTTTTACTGCTGGAATCAAACCTGCCACACCAACTTATATCTTAGATAATTTTTTTTCCTAAGGCAGAAGTTAATCTAAAAAATAACATATTCTTATTCCCTGGCTTAAGTCTGTTTCAAACAGTTTTGTTCATAGAGAGGGGAAATATATTGCTGTGAAAAGAATTGGCAACACTAAATATCAGTGCTCTTGTGTTCAAGAAATTGTTCTTGTCTCTGACAAGGAGGATGACAATTTGGAATGCAGTTGGAAGGGTATGGATGATTCAGTAATTAAAAGGAGTGTGATTATACCAGAAGCTACTCATGCTGCCATTTGTGACAAAAATAATTGGCTGAGGAAAAGAATGTCTTGGCATTAAAGAGCTCTTTGCAATATATTTGAAATTGTTTCTAGGAACTCAGCAAAGCTGGCTGTACAAATAAAGGTTCAAAAGTCTGACATGAGTGGAAAATATAAGGAACTATAGAGATAGCTTCTGAGCATATGGCTATATATGTTCCTGTTGATAATTTTTTCATGCTGTTACAGACAGAGGGGAGCATCTGCAAAGCACACAAGAAGCAAAAAAAGGCTGGTGTTGACAAGTTCACCCAAGACAATTAAGGATAAGTTATTGCTTTAACAACATAGACCCGAATGTGGGGCAAGGCAGAATTACATGACCCAAAGAGGAGCATCTGCAAGATTTTACTTCTCAAAGCACAACTCCTAACGGCATTTCTCCCTGGGCAGGGAGGCTGGTACGGAGTTTCCCTTGTGACTTCGTAGTCCACTTCCCTGGCACATGTAGGTCTAGGCGAGTCATTTCCCAGGTTTCCCTGGAGAAAGCGCAGAGGCTGTTTTTCTGAATTGCTCTTGTGAAAATCTGTGAAGCGAATGGAAGCTGCTGGTTTGCCCAGGCACAGCAGGTCCACAGCTGGCAGAAGATTATGTGGCAATTTGGCAGTCTACTCACAAGCTTTTACTTGTACAAACACTGCAAATGGAGGGCCAGATTCTCAGCTGATGTCAGTCTACACATTTATATATCTCCATTCATTATCATAGTCTTGCGCTCAGTGCAGATTGTCTTGATATTTTTGTTTTCATTTGCAGGTGTATTGTTTGCACTCAGATCAGGGGTGTCCTACTGGTTTCTCCTCTTTTGCTGCTTACCCTTGAGTTGATTTTCCAGATGAACACTAAATTGAAACAAGAGACCTGAGTTGCAAGTGGGATTGAGTAGCCTGGAAATGTGAATAACAGCTGCTCTGCAATTAAAGAGTGTTTGAGCTTGCCCACAGACATCTAGTTTTACTTTTCTCACTCAGACTGGTTGCCACATGATCCACACACAAGTGGCTTAAAAAAAGAAATAAGAAAAGAAAAAATAAATGGAATCTTTTCTTGAAAATCTTTAGGAACTGTAGTGAAGTGACATGACTGCCAAGAAAGCTTTATTAAATAGCCATTAAACATAAAAAAAAAAAATGTTCTTGTAAGAGTCTTGGCCCCAGTTAGCTCTGTGGACTTGGCATACATTCTAAAAATTCTGGATTTCTTTTAGTTCTTTAGTTTTGCTCTCTAATCACTGTTTGACTTCAGAGCCAAAGACCTATGTGCTTGCTCAAGAATTAGTAGCTCCAACTTGTATCTGAAGAGTCATTGAAAGATTTGTATCTGGTTTGGCAATTTTGTGCCCTTTGTTAAATGCCATAAAATGCAGTTCTTCTCTACCACATCATCATTAAGTAGACTAAATCTGGCTTCTTATTTGGTGATACTTTGCCACAGAGAGCCTTGTAACATTACCAGTAGGACTGGGTGAGATATTGAAGTCATCCCTCTCTGTAAATGATCAGACTGTTTAGTGGTCAAATATTTCTGAGTACAGCATTCATAGTCTAGGGAGGGGCTGAAGGTGTTTGTGCATCCTCTGCTTTACTCAGCTTTTTTTGATAAGGATAAACTTAAAGTTCAAGTTTATCAGCACAAAACCTAATGGTAGGCACCTCAAAAGAAGTCTGTTTTCATCACTATGCTTAATACACTTATAAAAATATACTTTGAAAGCCCTTCACTTGGGAAACTAACAGATCAGCTTGGGTAACCTTGCTGTGGAGGTTTATTGTAGTGTTTCTGCCTCCAGCTGTCCACCTCGTGCTTATGCCAGAAACTATTAAATGATCCTTCTGGTTTTGGCTGAAGTGGTTGACGCCACTTCATTTTTTTCCTAACTCCTTACTTGACAGTAGGATGATAAACTCTGGTAGGGTGGCAGAGCAAACAGCTAGGGGCTTTATCATCTTAAACTGTGCAGGGAATAAAATGCTCCAGACTTGCAAAAATTATATATCTATCTTCCACAAAGCCACCCTCATCTGCTGCAGAAAGAGGGTGCTTTTTACCTAGTCAGTTAAAGGGCAATTACTTTTCAGAAATTCCTTCAATAATGAGTTGAGTTTTTTAGCTCGAAGCAAACTGATGTGGGTTTGGTTTGATTCACAAAATGGAGAAATCAGCAAAGTACCAGACCTGCCTGAATAGCAGCAGTATTTGCTAGTGTGACACGAAAGTTCAGGTCGGAGTCTTGCACATGTTGTACAGCAGAGGCAGGAAATCCTCCCTAAAACACATCCGATGGATTTCTGGTGGCTGAATGAAACCAGCTCTCAGTGTAACCTAACCTTTCCAAACTCTATGAATTGCTATGAAACCGTATTCCAAGAAATGTATTGCAATTACACACGGGCATGGCTTCACAGTAAGCCTTTTTTTCTTTTTTTTTCTTTTTTCTTCATTAAGAATTCTGATTCAGAGGCAGAAACTGGCTTTGTTTGGCACTGAGGGAGTTTTTCCTGCCACTGTCTATTCTGTCACCCCATGATCCCAGCTACCCAGGAAGACGGGGCACAGCGCAATTTGTCAAAACAAAACTGCAGTTTTCCAGGCTAAAATTCATTGCAGTTCAGGAGTTGGTACTTGAGATGTGACGGAAGCAGAGGTGGGCAGACCATTGCAGTTGGGAAGCAGTAACTCTCCCAAGACAAGCTGCTCTCTGCTTTCCATGGGAGCGCCAGTAAACTAAGGGCAAAATGTTGAACTCAGTTGAAACTTTACCACCTAAATTCTGTTTTGATCCTCCAAGGGCTTTGATTGGCTTAGAATAGAAATGTTAAATTGTAATTGCTTTGTATAAGTAGAGTTACTGTGTTTACACAGCAAAGCAAAGATGTGATTACAGCATGAACTAGAGCATAAGCCCTCTGGGCACCAAGGGTACCACACGTCATTTGCAGTCAGTGCTATCCCAGTATATCTTCATTGCTATCATTACCTCTGCGAGCTAAGTTTTGATTGGTTTTGGTCTGTCTGTTTCTGCTAGAGCTGCCAAATGTGGCAAAATGGAGGCATTTTGTTGCTCAGACCTGTCCTAAAGAAATTTAATCTAGTCCAAACAGAATCACTGCATGGGATTCATCTCGCCTAATTTTAGCTATTTAATAGCTAGGCAGCAAGTTGAACTAGTTAACTAATAGCCCCTGGAGAGGGATGGCCATCTCCAGAGAATGACTTGTCCTAGCCTGTGTCTACAGTGAATCATTTTCCGTAGGCACCCATCTCTCCCTGTTGATTGTTGAGGAGTCTAGATGACTAGCCTAGATGATGACTGTAACTTTTTGGTAGCGGAAGTTGGGTAACATGAATCCCTCCAAATAATTTTTATCTAGGCAAGACAAAGTTCCCATCTCAAGGTACGCTGCATGTAGCCAATGCTTGAAATGCAGTGTCTACAGAAAGGGCTATAGGAGCTGTGAACACAAAGAGTGTGATATACTCTTCAAGCCTTCTGTAGCCTGGCTAGAGAACAGGGCTCATCTTATAGAATGAATCATAGATCATAGAATGTTTTAAGTTGGAAGGGACCTTAAAGATCATCTTGTTCCATACCCCTGCCATGGGCAGGGACACCTCCCACTAGATGAGGTTGCTCAAAGCCCCGTCCAACCTGGCCTTGAACACTTCCAGGGATGGTGCCTCCACAACTTCCCTGGGCAACCTGTTCCAGTGTCTCACCACCCTCAAGGTGAAAAATTTCTTCCTAATATATAATCTATACCTACCCTCTTCCAGTTCAAAGCCATTATCATTCTCCTTATTTGATATAATCAGCCTTAAGCTGCCTTTTTCCCAATGGGTCTTTATGAACAACACGCAAAAGGGAATGATATCACTGCTCTTCATTCATGCTTATACAGCGCTCTGCAAGGCCCAGAGAGAGGCTTAAATAGATGTTCAGACCATGAAGAATTAAAGCTCAGCGCCTGGTGCATTTGGACATTATAGCTGCAAATAAGAAGAGGACAGACCTTGCCTCTGGGACTTAAGGCATTTTGACAATAGCTGGCTAAAGTATTCTGGAGGTGACCAAGGTATGAAACGGACAAGTCCTAATGAGCAGATTCACACCAGGCCCAAAATTAATTTTATTTGACTAATGCCAGTCTTACTCAATTATGGTGACTCACAGTGTTTTCTTGTAGCATGAACAGAAAGAACCAACCTAATGTTTGGAAATGTCTGGCTTCTCCGAACTTGTTAGACATGTAGTTTATTTCTGTTCTGAGGAGATGGGGAAAACAAAAAACAACCCTCCACCCTGGCATGTAATGCTTCTATTCAGCAGCAAGCAATAATTTCCCCATTGCTTCAGCAATCTTTTGTCATGCTTTTTTTTTCCTTCCAGCTAACTCAGATGCTGAACATGGGAAAGTTGACTTCTTTCTCAGCTCTGAGTATTTTTTTGTGAAAACTTTCTAATACATGAAAGGATTTAGTTTCAAAACACCAATTTTGTAGGCAACTAACAAAGATGTCTTTTTTCTCCCCTTTTTCTTGGAATTGCTTCTTAGAAAAAAATCACAGAAGGGGGGTTAATTTTTAGATAAAAGCTGCTACTTGTAGGAGACCTTTATATGCTTAAGAATTTAAAAGAAATGTTGAAACTTTTGATACGCTACACAGACAATGCCCTTCACATGAAAATCATTGTAGATCACTCAAATGCCATATAGTCTTTGTGTCGTGATAACCTACTGTATAAAACTAAACAGTCATAAAAGTAATGATTTAGGCAAAAGGTTGCTATTTCATCTGGCAGTATAGTTATTGTAATAATAGCATATCTGAGACATGAGAGACTTTAAGAACGGGGGAGACAAAAAGAACTTTAAAGCAGCCAGTGTCTGTTTCCCCTAAGCTACTAAATCACATCCTATTTCAAACCAAGGTACATGTTTAAATTTCCATCCAAGTTCTAATCCAGTGGCTTTAAGCTAAGCTAGTATCTGCTGCTGAACTGGATCTGCTCTTGGATAAGATTCCAGCAATGCTTTTTTCTTAATCGTGCCAAGACACTTGGCAAACTGCATCAATACAGACCAAGGGCATACAAGTCTCTCTCCTGCTTCAGGTTCATATATCTTTTTATCTTTCTTCTTGTGCTGTGACACAAGATCTCTGGATAAAATTATCTGTTTTAGAGCATGCATTATCATTGTAACACTATAGCATTGCTAATATTAGTAGAATAATGGCATACTTTAAAATGATTCATATTAAAGCACACAGTTAAATACTGTGCCAGACTACACACCCAAAGGGTTGGCATTCACCATATCCAACTTGATGCCCTTTTTGTAGGGGATTTAGTTCAGTGCTCAGTCTCTCTATACAGTGAAGCACGAGAGACACTTCTAAAGGCTACTTCTAGGTGAAGCGGCTTGATTTCTAGAGGTGCCTTTGTGTCTCCATCAACAGTAGGAAAAGTCTGTATTGTTGCATGCCTTAACCAGGACAAATCTAAACTAAAATGCATTTTCAGCTTGCACTTTGGAGTTCCCCAATTTGTGAATGCCAGACTTTGTAACACCAACATCTTTTTTTGATACTGTATTTTCAGATACCAATTACATGCTAAAACCAACCACAGATGGATCAGTCGTGTAATATCTGCTAGTACAATCTCACTCCTTCAACAGCCCCCTTGCCTTTGATCTCCAACACCCTGATCCCACTCCAGTGCTAACGCTGCTTTGTCCCCACTTCTCTCACCATGATGGCCAGCCCTTGCCAAAAGTTAGGGAAAATGCTGGACATGAGCCTTTTCAGGAGGTATAAACAGCAGCACCAGCTGTCCTATCTATGACAACAGTTCCCTGATTACCTTATGCTCCTTTTTTCTTATACCCCATAAGCTCCTCCCTCGTCCCTACTCATCCCATCAGCCCTTGGTTCTCATCTGCTCCCCTCCCTCAATGTAAGGAAACATGCTGAGAGGTGGGAATTTTTTATTGCCCTTAAGAGGGAGAAAACAAGGTAAACAGAACAGTACAGCAGCTAAATTTTGGGGCTTTATATGTGAAAACAGAGTGAGGAGCAGGATTGTAGTGAGTGCTGTAGAGGATTGCATAGGTCTGTATTTACAAAGTGCTTCAAAGTTTGGAATTTGTTTAGCCAGTTCTCAGGCCCGAGTCTCTTCTGTCCCTAAGTTTTAATTAGGTTGATGATATATCTCATAACTTTCCCAGTCCTGGAATGAGGGGCTATTAGGTGTGTAGTCCATGTTTGGTTCCTATCTAAACAAATGTTTAAATTTAGCCCTAGGCAGCTTGAGAAGGTAGCAACACAGTTTTAAGGTCTGGGGTACTGAAGTAGGCTTCAAAGCTTTGGATAAATGTATATCTTCTCTGTTATTAGGTGATAGCTAAATAAATAGCTATAAGTACAAGTAAGCAGACTATCTGTATGAGAACAAAATCTGACAGTGCAGTGCAAAGACTGACTCTAAAAACATGAAGAGGTGAACTGAAGCATCAGATCTGAACACTCATGCCCGAACCTTATTTCTGCTCTTTGGAATACTCAGGGGTTTTGTTTTGGTCCTCTACTTTGTAGGAATTTTGCTGATATTCAATACGTAATATTAGATAAAGCTGTCATCCAGGGGCTGAAAACCCGTGATATCGATGTACACCTTTAACATCAATCTGCAAAAGATGAAGTTTCTAAATTAGGAGAATTCTACCAAACTTCTTTTGGTCAGGACCTTTTCTTCTTAGATGAAAACACTGCCTTCCCCACCTGGTTGGGAAGAAAAGAAAGCTTGCATGGCTTTTAGTTTCTTTGAAGTATAAAGCTGACAGGACGAATAAGGATTTGTCCTCTTCTTTCGGTATAGGTGCATGCAGTAGAAACAGTGACAGGCGGACGATAACATCATTCCACCGTATTTGAATATTGTGCTTATAAATATGATCAAACTTAACCGGAAAGTTTTAATGAATGCAGAATCTCCCCACTGAGCAGTATGTTTCCCTGATCCCTCGAATAACTCTATATTGAAGCAAAAAAACTTTAGCTATAAAACTTTCAGAACACAATCTTTTGATTTATATTTCTCTTTGCCTTCGTGGTGGTACAGAGAAGATCTATACAGGCAGGATGATGTACCTCTCAGGGGCTTGATCAAGCCACTCTAAAACTGCTGCCAAAATATCTGGTCATTTATGTAACTCAAAACATTCTGCCATGCTAGAAAGGAAAAGTTGACTGCTGAGCACCAGGAGGCACAAAATATTTCTACCCAATGGATCACGGATTTCCCTGTGTCACTTATTTTACCATTTTGGTGCAGTACCATATGTTCCCATACAATTCTGTAATATGACCCATATGTTTGCTTTCCGTGATGAAAACCAAGGAGGCAGCAAATTATCTGCAGCAATGACAGATAAATCGTGATTTTTTTTATTCCTGAGCATAGATTCATTTATTTTACTGTTTATATTCTGCGGGGTAAGTGCTCTCCAGTGAAGGCCCATATTTCGTGAAAAATTGTGAACAACTGTTCAGGGAACAAATGTGCATGAATGTTCCTAAATAACAAGTGTCATGGCATAATCTATTTCATTTTTAAGCTAGGGATGGCATTTACAAAAAATACCACCTAAAACTTCTATAACTGTTCATCTCCATTGTGGAAAAAATTAAAAGAAAAAAACCTGAAGATCTAATTCTTCCAAGTGAGCAGAGCTAAGTCAGAGGTGAATTTGGCCAAATCAGAGATCTGCGTCTCAGCTGTCAACGTGGAAATGAATTAAAGTACTTATCAACAAAACTCTGACCAGGTTTGGGATGAACAGGGAAAACTGAATGCAGCTCGGAATGGTTGAGAGTTACCCAAGCCGTGACTCTCTCCACCTCTGTGTGTGTGTGCCTGTGCCTGTGTTTGCACGTGAGAATAACTATGAAGCTTTGGTCTTAGGCAGGGCTTCTGATGATAGCATAATGTTTTAATCTTAATGTGGCCTAACTAACTGACTACATATGGAGCAGTGACATAGCTGTGACATTCTTTCTTTTAAGACAGAAAAGACTGACTAAAGATTGAGATGATCTGTTTAAGTCCTATGCTGCGTTGCAGACTGCTGTGACTTTCATGGGGTTTTTTTCATTGCATACAGCATACTTCTTATTGTTTAAACATCTACTAGAATTTTTGATAATTACAAATTATGGTACAGATGGTCTACTAAGGGACATTTGGAAAAACTTAAGAAAGTTAAATATGTGAACTCAAACCATATTACATGCCCGTGTGGACACTTGCTCTGGGAATTACAAAGAAGTCCTCCATTCAGTTTAACTTAAATCACTTCCAAAATAAATGAAAATAAATTGTATTAAGGCCGCCAGTTCACCAGAAGGAGATCCACAAAAAGAGCTATGTCAGATCAGCAAGTCCACATAGAGAGCCCATTCAGCACAATTTTTATGGTGTCTGGAATTTACAGTCACAACAACTGCAAGTATACTCCCAGCAGACCTCTAACTCTTTCCCTTTCTGTATACTGAAAATTATGTAAAATAAGGGTTAACACGAAAGTCTTAATCCAGCTGATAAATCTTGGATGTTTTTGAAAGCTTTTGGCTATGCAACTTCCAAACACCACACTCTGTGATTTACCCCAAGCTCTGTAGGCAAGAGAAGATGGAATTAAAACTGAATTTTTGCAGCATTTGTGGAGTTAATGCAGAATGTAAATGCTACTTAGCAGGGTTGGGTTTTGGGGATTTGGGTTTTTTTTCATGTTTGAACAGTTAATGAACACTTCCAGACTGTGCTCGTTGTTGTGCAATTTAGCAGGATGTATGGATGCCATGGCGGCTGACTTCCCCTGAGGCCCATTGCTTCCTGATCTCTGCTATCAGATCAGATTTATGACGTGGATAAAGAGGGGTTTGGGTCCATTTAAGGTTTACTGCTTATTGACCATTAAAACTGCTAAAGTGATTTCTAGCAGCAGAGAATATTATATTGGAGATCAGGATTACGCAGGGAAGTGTTTATACTTTTTAAGGCCTACCAGATTTCTGGTTCACTGTGCTGCAGAGCAAAGACCTTTTCTGGCTCCAGCAGGATTTTCCTGGTCGAAACACATACCTGAAAATACTGCAAATGGATAAAACAGTTTACTGAAACCTGCTAATCTGAAAGTAAAAGAAGTCAAAAGATGCAGCTGAATCCTTTCTGCTTTAAATTCAGCAGTCTTTGGAGGCTGCGTGTCAGGCTCAATGGAGGCAAGGTTAATGGACATCATGGAGTTATACCACAATTTATTCTGTCCATTTATTTTATACCTTCTTCAAAAGGGCACAAGGACCATTTTTTCGTAGTCCAGAAATGTCTTTCTGATATTGTAAAGGCAGACTTGTTTCTGCTTTAATTCTTTGGATTTTAGCTTCAACTTCCTTCACTAGTTTAGCTTCACTAATTTTTCCGGATTTTTGTTTTTAATGTCTTTGTGTGGTTTTGATATCACACCCATGCACACTCTTAATGCTGAATTCAGGGTTTAAAACAAAAATCTGGGAAATGATCTCATGTTTCTGCACTGATGAAGCCTTAATTTTAGAGCATTACTATTATGAAATGAAGGCTGCATACATAGTATATTTTGAATAGTTTCTCATGTAGCTGCTCCTTCATGACGTACATCAAAGTGCGCTATCTAAACCTTGGGTGGAGGGAGCGGCTTGGAATCAGATGAGCACCAAAATACCTACACACACTGAGTTTTCAAAACTGAGCTGTTTTGGAAAGCAAGCTTTCCAGTCCATTTCTGCTTTAGTTTGGTTTAGATATACTGCAGCATCAGCACTGGAAACAATAGTTCCTTTACTCCATTTTGTCAAACGGGAGGCTACTTCTTGTCAAAACTACCCCTGGCCAGGCCTAGATAATTCCCCAGCACTGTAAATGAAAGTAGAGAGAATGTACATTAAAAATCATAAAAAAAACTGAGGGAGGCCCTCCAAAGATGAAGACTTGAGTGGATTTTTAGTATCTGTGGGCAACATTTCCAAAAGAAGTCAAGTTATGTAAGAATGTAATCATTAAGGTGATTTTGAAAAAGTTACTCAGAATCAGGGAAGTTACAGTCTTTCTGTTGTTTCTGAGTTCTGAGTATTGTGTTATTTGTATTTTGCATTGGAAAACATAAAACAATGAATAGAAAGCTAAAAATCCATTAAAACAAAATGATTTTGCTCAGGTTAAGTTCTAGGTTTTGGCAACTATTCAGTCGTATTTAAAAATTGGCTAACATTTCTGTTAGTCTTCAAAATAAGGTAAGAAACAGGTGAATAGCTAGTAAATCAGTGGGTCATTCCCACTTGATTCAGGTTTCTTCTGGTACTGTATGAGTTAGTTACATGGTTATTTTTTCACTAAACAAGTCTGGGATGGTTGTTATCGATCAGCCAGAGATTCTAATTCTGGATGAGAATGAGACCTTTTTTTTTTTTTTTGATGAGATCTTTTTAATGAGATCTTACCTCAAGAGCTTTCCTATCAGGTATAATGTCCTCAAAAGAAAGGCACATGAGAATAACAGAAATGGTATCAGTTCCTCAGTTTTATTGTTTAGTCTTCCACTAGTTTATCCTCTGCCATATACAGGCAACTTAAAATTAGTGCTGGTTTTACTGTAACTGTGATGTCTCAGAAGCTGTTTCACAGGCATTTCAGCCATCTAGCAACCTGTGCTAGAGAGGCTGAACATATAGGTATATACTCAGGGACAGGGACGTTTCTATCCATATTTACTCTATGTTAGTGATTATACATAGTTAGTAAGCTTGCTTCCTGCTAACCCCTGACCTCCCATCATCGTGATAGCTTGGCTATAAGAAGCTGTCTGGGGATTTCTCTATACTTGAGAAGAGTTGGTTGGGAAAGCTGCAATACAATAACTATGCCAAAAAATGTCCTTAGAGGGGACATTCCTTAGTACTGGAGGAGCTCTTTTGTTGGCATCCTCAAAGAGAATTATCTGTACTCACAGAAAGACTTCTTGCTGCAATGGTAACCATAGCTTAATGTTTTGGGGTTTTTTTGCAGACAGAGTTGTATCATGTAGGACTGCAACTTTTTCCCATTTGTAACTGATTCATTTATACTCAACAAATGTTTTAAGCCCATTTATTCTGTCACCAAAATCTTACTTTGTTATCTTTTCAACCACCCCTTTGCTTGAACTTGGACTCTATAGTAGAAGTTTTATGCCTGTGCCAGATATTGCTGTGGGAATAAAGAGCACGAGACTCTTCAAATGCCAGTAACACAAAGAGTCATCAAGATAATCATAGTATCTCAGTGCTTGAGGGAAGCACCACTTCATAAGCAGCACAAACCCAATGTTGTCTTTTCCCCCTTTTATGGTAAGACCTACTACTATACGCACTATAATTATGTAAGTCTTTAGGGTTTTTTTCATCTGGGTAGGAATCTGTCCCAGAGCAGCAGGTCCTGCATGTAATCAGAAAGGAACTGAGATACAGGGTTGTTCTGCCATCTTGGGGAACAAATAATAGGTTCACAGCACAGTTTTTAACCACTTTCCTTTAAAGCGTCAGATCTCCTACAACGATGCAAATCTAGTTCATCTACTGGCCATAAACAATGGGATAATTAATGGAATACTTCAGCTTTGAAATTGAATCCTTATGATCTAAGAATTATGAGTTGGATTGTAATCAGTCTTTGAACCATTTGATGGATTCAGATATAATTATCACCTCATAAGCCATGGAGTATGTCGTTACTGAGTATTTGTTATATAGCCTTTGTCATGTAACTACAGAAAGACTGCTCAGGGATACATGCTTTATAAAAATGAGTGAAACTAAATACTTACTTTCCTTTCTTTATGTATGTTTATTGTTTGGCATTTTCTCCATCAAACTGTTTACAGGTTCTAAGGCAGGAGAATTGTTCAAGTGCACTTGGAAAGGATATTTCTTTGCAGGTTACATGAAAAAGCACTTACTTGGCTGCATTTCTTTATAGACAAGGCAAAGGAGAAAGCACATGATAAGGTTTGTATTAGTAAAAATGTAAATTCCCCAAGTAAAATTAATTTTATCTCTTAACTATTGACCTGAAGGTACAAGATTTTTTTTTGTATGTGCAAATGCCCCCGCATACTGCAAATATATTCTCTTGCAACAAACTAAAAGCACGGCAGATTCCTCATTAAAACTATGGGGTTTTTTTCCACCATTCTGTTGCAGGGAAAAGACTTAAAAGAAAATGCAAATGTAGTGGTTGATATAACTTACATCCACTTAAAGAGCTCTTTGCACAACCAGAATGATATAAAGCATTCAATGTTAATGAGCTTCAAATCAGGCATGTAGACAGGAATATCAATACTTATCACTACCTTAATTGGATATTCGTTTTGCTTCCACACACCTCTCCCCAGGGGTATGGTAACTAAGGCCAAGTTTATTCTTGGATCGCTTTACTTATAAACAGACTGATAGGTAAAGGCATTCCTAGCGTGGGTGCAGTTAGCCTGGCATTGTTTTGCCATAGAAGCACACCCTTCCCTGAAACAAGGAGACACACAGTTTGCTGGTGTAACTGTCTAAAGATCAGGAGTTTCTGTCAGCACAGCCACTCCAGCCAGGGATCAAACCAACACACGTGTGGCAAAAGTCTGGGGGGAAAGACAGGGCTTAGGAACGGTGCGATATGGTCCCTGTGCTGAGAACGATACTTAGCACTCACTCCCCGGGAAGAGGAATGAAACATATACAGTATTATTTCAGATCATTCCCCGTTCCTTTTCCATATCCAGTGCCTCTCCCAAATGACTCGCTCAGTGCAATAAAATAAATGTATTGTATTTTATCTGATGTTTTGTCTACTGTTCTCAGCCACCTCCCTGTCTTGTATTCTTTCATCCATGTGACTCATCTTCTTTCCTTTAAAAAAGCAAGCATGTCAGGGCATTCAGGATATACTAGAGAAAATAAGAAGCTAGTGAATTTACTTGATCTTTCTTCCAGGATTTCTGTTGTGTAAAAAAAAAAAAAAAAAGAGCAAGCAATTGTTAGTTAAAAAGGAAAATTCTGGATGAAGTATTTCCCATTCTTCAAATGGAATCAGAATGAAGACTTCTGAAAACTCAGGAAAATTAGGTTTACAATGCCATTATTCCCTCCTTTTCTAGTGGGATTTCAGATACATTTGCTGCGTTTGATGCAGCAAACTACCTAGGAATCTCAGTCATATTTCAGAGCACATTGTGAAGCTCATAGAGACAAAACAGAAAAATATTTTCTGACATAAGGAGCTTACAATCTGAATGGAAAATCAGAGACCATACAGATAAAACCAGACAGAGCAGAACACAAGGTAACTAATGTTCATTGTTTTTTGTGATGCCAAAGGACAAATAAGAGAACCTTTCTTGTGAGAGGAGATTGAGAGGAGCTAGGTTTGTTTTACCTCAAAAAGTCAAGGTTGAGTGTACCATTTGTAGATACATTTTGGAGATGGCTAAATATCAGGGAAAGAGAAGAACTGTTGAAATTCAAGGATAGTTCAAAGCAAAATGTACACAATTTCATCCTAAAACAAGCTAGCTAGAAGAAGATTTGTATCTCTTGGAAGCACAGAAATGGCTTTCCAACATGGGAAGTAAGAGGAAAGAAATTAAATCACTTCAAGACGGAGCATGAGGTATTTACAGCAGGATAGGGAGGATCCTGGAGTTAGGATCTACAACTTGGCATATGAGACTCTGGCGGCTCAATTTGCTGATATCTGCAAGAGAGGCTGGAGGAAGACTTTATTGCTGTTTGTTGACCCTCTCTGTTTGCACTCTATTCATACTGTACTTAGTTAGCTCTGTGCTTCAGGACCTCTGCCAGGTAAGTGCAGGAACAAGGAAGAATGTCCTCTTTTTCTCCCCTTCAATGCAAAACACGGCTTCTGGGGAAGATGGGGTTTCACTTCCTTCTCATATGTCAGTGATCAGTGTGAAGTCCTTGAAATACTGAGATCATTTTGGCTTATGTGCCTTAATCATGTCCTCAAGGCAAAAATCGGTCGTTATATATCAGGATTTGTACTGTATTTTCTATTTAACCACTAATGGATTGGGCTTTGGATTTTGGTGGGGGAATTGCCTTCCTCTGCTCTATTTTCATCTAACAAGTCCCCTGCCTATGGCAGGGACCTCAGATACTGCATTTCCCATGCTTTTGCTGGTCCCTTCATTTGGGATAGGCTACTTTGGGCAGTCTTTCTTGTATCAGAGTTTCTAATAATGTTCCAAAGATTTTAGTGTTTTTTGGTTTGGTTTTTTTTTTTTTTTTGTGGTTTCTGGTATATGGGATCATGCAGTGTAGAGCTCTCTGGACCCTGCATTGAATATGAAATACTTGTCTGCCTGCAGTTGCAAAGGATTTATCTTTTTAGGATCTGAAAAAAAGACAGTGAGGTAACTCTGTGGATGTTTCTTGTTAGCACAGGGGAAGGGAGCAGAGGGAATGGGCATGAAAATGCTTGTCTAAAACAACTGTACATGAATACTGTAGGCTGACTTCCCAGGGGCAATGTTTTGGCAATTAAAAAGCCCGCATCCTTGTCTTTCCAGGGCATTACCTCCAGTGGTCTGCAAGTACAAGGGAAACAGCTTTTGTGAGGTGGAGGTCTCTGTTGAAGGAGAGGGACTGATTGGGGAAAAGGGTGTGGAGCCCTGTACCTTCAAAGAGCATGCCATGGGGCAGGGCATGAAGACATTCTTGGAGAGATTTTCTGTGAGAATGAGAATAAAGCATCCAGGCATGGGGAAAATCTGGATTTTTTTTTCCCTGCTCAGAGGACCCGAGGCACCTGTGGCTGATCACAAAGGGAGTTCAGAGCAGTAACCGCCGCCGGCACTGGCAGCAGAAAAGGATGATTTTTTATCCATATATGGAAGGAGCATGAAGGTTCCTTGAAATGGTTTTACTGTCTTTACAAGGGGTGAACTGAATTTAATAATCACAGGAAAGACTGTTAAATGTTTCTGTGGCAAAATCCACATGACACATCCACACCGACTCCACATAAATCGAGGGATTTATCTGATGGATGGATGAACGGAGATTGAGAGGTGCTGAGGAATTCATGGGCCCAGTGAGCTGAGGCTAGACAGGATGCAAGCTAAGGGCATAAAATCTCCTGTGCTCCTGGCACTTTATTCTGCCTTTCAGTTAAAAGTTTTACCACAGTACTGATAAAACTCACAAGAAAAAAACCCCAACAATTGAAAGCATATAATTTGACTAAAACTTCCAGTTTTAGCAAAACAGTGTTTTCTTTCGGAGATGCATGTATTTTGTTTAAAAATTTTCAATTATAGCGACATATGACACCTTTTACTTGAGGCAGACAACCCACTGGGCCCCAAGGACAGGACCGCTTGTGTGCCACTGAACACAGGTAAGGCATTGTCATCCTCTGGCATCCAGGTAGGAGCTCCTCGGACCCACCCTAGGGACTCAACAGCTGTTTTCCAACAGAAGCTCTTAGAAAAAAAACAGCCTAGCTGAATACACCATCACTTTCGGATAGGATTTTACCTCATCAGAACATTCCCATCTAGGTCTTATTCCAGCACTGGATCAGATGAGCCGGCTGGTCCCAATGGATGTGCAAAAGAGAACAGCTGGAAATAAAAGAGATCACATGCAAATGCTGCCTTTTATCAGCCTTAAATCAGTGTCTTTTAAGTTCCTTCCTCTTCCTTTCTAGTAAAAGAAATGGAAAATATGTTGACTTTGTCTTTGCTCTTCATTCCTTGATGTAATCTCCCAAATTTCAAATAAAATTGTTGCTACACATAACATTAGATCCTGATACTTGGATATGAATCCATTATTTGTGTGAGACAGAAGGCACTTATTTTATATATTTTAAAACATGTTTAAAAATGTGCCTTATGGAAAGCGTGCCTTAAGGACAATGGGTAAAACTATGGTAAGGTCACAGTATAAAACTGTTCTGAAACAATGCTTTTCTTCTCAGTTCTGGTGACAAATACAAGACTCCTATGGATGAAGAGCTTTCAGGACTTCCATAATAAATAACAGGTAATCACAGGAATCCTGACAGCTGTTAGAACTCACTTACTCATGAGGGTAACACAGCTGATCCCTTTGCTGATCCTTAACAAAAATTAAAAGGCACGAAAGCCAGGGATCTGGTTAATGTAGTTCCTATCCAAAGGGCAAGATTAATCCTCTGTACTGGAAGCAGAGATTTGCTTTTTGTTTTTTTACAATCACTGTACGTGATCAGCATGGCATAATAATATTGAATCATGTTGTTACTAAACATTTCTCAACAAGACACAATTTACTCTTGAACTTTTGTTCATTTGTATTTGACAACCGAGATGTTTCCTTTTTTTTTCTTTTTTTTTTGTTATAGAGGGAAAAATTCCATCTCACTTGAAAAGTGTTTCTCATGTGTTTTTCATCAGAGACCAACAATTATTGTTTATGACCTTGGATTTTAATTGTAAATCCAAACCCATCATTTTGGAAACTTTACGAGTTTGCAAGTAAACCTTGGCAAATTTTCCGTGCTTGAAATCTGAACACTTGTTTTAGCAGCATCTAATGCTTGGTCCTACATATGTATAACCTGAAGCCTTTAGCTTCATGCTGAGAATATAACCAAGCAACCTGCTAGCTTTCAAGCTATCCTTATTATAGCCTTGATTGTCTCCACATCCTTTGGCTGAGCAATGGAGTCTTTTGAAACTTCTTGAAAGTCACTCAAGTGATTTCTTCCATCCTCTCCTGGCTAAAGAGCTGAGTATTGACTCAATGTTAGGCATTGAGACTGTGCAGTTATGCACCGGATTATAAAACTTGCAAGAAATTTAGCCAAATTACAGAAAAAGCAAATCACATAGCATCTGTAAGTGCAGCCTTGACAGAAAAGAGTCACTCCGTCCCAAAACTACCAATATTGCTGTAAGTCAGCAGAAGCATGTGGTTATAGACTGTGCTTTGCGAGAACCAAGGTCCCACCACAGACTTCCTATATAATTTGGGCAAGTCACTTTGTAATTTCTCTCTGCCTCAATTGCCCATCTTTAAGGGACAGACCACAATACTTTGATTGTCTTGCCTGTGTAGCTTTTTGTGGTACAGACTGTCTCTAGCTGATAGCACAGCACTTAGTACAGTGGAGCTATGACCAAACCGTGTTTCCCTAGGGACTTCTGCAGTAAGTATGGTATGCACTTGTCCTTGTCAAGGCAGAGTACATGTTCTTAGCCCGATAGCCAGAATCCGGAGCTTCAGAGATGCACAGTAATGCCATGATAGAGGTTTTCTCTCATCATCTCTGTAGAGGGCAGACTGACAGCAGTTTGCAGGTTTCTTTCACTCTCCTGGTTGCCCTTTTGCAGGAGTTAAAGGGTCCTCTCCATCTGAAGGCATCTGAAGGCTCATTGCACAAGGAAAGGCTGGAGGCTAATAACAGCATCTTGAGGTCCCTGCTGTGACCAGCAGAGACCTTCAGATGGAATAATTTTAATGAACTTCACATGCTTGTAGTGTTGAGAGCTAGTTTCCTTGACTCCTTTTATAGTCATTGCAGACAAACAGACACTTCCAAGATGGGATTCATCTTTCCTATTTTAGGTTACTATTTTAGGGTGAGATAAATCATCCCCTGGAGTGTCCTATTTCTTTTCATTGACTACAAAGAGAGTCCAAACAATTACCTCATGCGTGGACTTCTACCCTGTAGATCTGGACTTCAACTCCTGGTACTCATACAGGATCTACAGACGTCACCATACCTTCCCAACAAAGTCAGTATCATTGTCTCCATTTTGTTTTTTCTCAGTGGGGACACTGAGGAGCAGTGATATGACCACAGTGTTCAAGGCCAAGCAGTCCTATATTAACCCAGTGCTTGATACACTCAGTAACAGCGCAGACCCAGAACAGCTGTTTTCTAAAGCCTGGCACCACTCAGTTGAGGCACTCCATGTTTAAAACTGCTGAATGCTTGGATCTAAAGGTCTTGGATAAAGCTGCTCTAAACTAGAAACACAAGTTATGCCTCATAGTTGATGCTTGTCATTAGTGCAATGAGTTTTAAATTTTAAGAAAAAGAAATCACCAAAGGCAACACAATAGCAGCTACAACTGCCACCTGAAACGGATTATCTTAGACATGTCACATTAGACATGTGACACTTGGTGGTGAGTGAGAGCTCTTCTGAGTCATTCCTAAACCAAGCAGAAAGCCTGCTGTGTCTGCAATACCTGGGTATAACAGTTCTTAAGACAGATAATTCTCATGGATTTGACTTATTTTGAATTTCCAGGGTATAAACAGAAGGATTAGTAAAGATGGTGTAATGTGGCATGTGTAAAATAAAAATGAGTGGAATAACTGAACAACTGTTAACAGCTAATCAGCTAGCTTAGCAGCAGCATGCTATCTAGCTACTGAATAATTAGCTGCTGTGTCCATTCCTCACGACAAGTCAGAGCAGAGCAGCCTGCGTGAAAGGCACTTTCATGTGGTTTCTCTGAATTGTTTGAATGGATGTGACTAGCCTCATCATTTGGTGAAATCTCTCTGGGGGATGAGATAAAAGACTCATAATCTCTGCCACCTATCACACAGCTGTATCAGACCATGTTTCTGTGGTTCTGTGGTGTGATCCCCAGCAGAATGTGTCCTGTTGTGGAGACTCTTAATGACAAGCACCAGCATCATGCAAGGCTCAGCTGATGTAAGATCCAGTTCTAGGCATTTGCACTCTTGGCTGATTTCGGGGGGCTAAGTACTGAGCAGTTCTACCATTTCTGCAGGAGTTGGCACCACTTTCTATGATCGTGCAGCTCTCTATTGTGGCAGAGCGTAATGCTTCACATTCTGACCTCAGGAGATCACAGAGGTGCCTTAAGGAAACACAGCATCTTGAAACAAGGAGGCTGCAACCAGTTTAGAGACAGCTACTGCCCTCCAAGATCCCTCCCTTGCTCCTGCTGCTTCACTTCCATTATGCTTCTCCTTTCTGGCACGTCCTAGTTTCTTGCTTTTCTCCTTCACGTTTGTCATCTTGCTTCTCCTCCAGTAGCCTCTCCTTACTATCTTTCAGCTTTCTGAGCGTGATTTTAAACCATTTCTGGGCTAAGTCCAATATGTATAGATACCCCTCTAAAGGTAATATCAAAAGAAAGCCAATGTAGGTATCTAGTGAGGAGACAGATTGAATGCTTTTCCGATTTGGTTTCATCTCTTCACATTGCCTGAACCTCTCTGTGTCAAACTCTCTAATTGCCCGTAACAAATTCAAAACATGTTGTCCAGCATCAAATAAATACACCAAAGGGTGAACTTCACAAAATATTACAACTTGTTTGACACTAGGGTGGCCAAGAGAAAAGAGAGTTACTGTGAGAGCATCATCTGAAGGAAAAGCTACAATGTAAGCTCAAATTGTTAGATAGAGAAGACACAGAAGTTCTTATATAATGAAATAAAAAAATTTAATTTGAACTGACAATCAAACATCAGACATAAATCTTTAGGAAACTAGGGACTGTTAGTATCACAGAACCACTTGTTTACATCTTTAGCAAGGTGAAGGAACGAAGAAGAGAAGAGAACAACTTGGCAGACGAGGCAGAGTAGTGTCTAAAGACACTCTGGATGCATAATGCCTATTATTTAGACGGATTTCACTTTTTGTCTAACTCCATTGATGAAATGTGCTATGTAAATCAGGGAAGAATCTTGCTTTCCATAGCTTTTTAGAAAGATAATTTTGTCTCATCCTTGAAGAATGATGTAATCAAATTTGAGATTTTATATTAAAAAAAAACATGTTAGGTTACAGAAAGGGGAAGGCATTAAGCTTCGATACAGATTTTGTTTATGATTCAACAACAGACCATGCCAGTGTAAGTTTTTTAATGGGCACTAGGATTCTCCTAATTATGAATCACAAGTAACCTTGCCCCACTGGAGAGACAGCAAAAGCTGATACCCTGGTGTTGATCTGACAGGTAATTATACAATAAATACAGTTGAGCCTGTACTGAGACTTTATGACCTCTTCTATGCAGCTACTACACCCATGTATATGCACATATTTCATCAACTAAACTCTTAAGTAATAGTATAAATACAATAAATTTTGCAAAGTCGTGTTTCCAAGAGTTAATGGCAGAATTAACATCATGTTTTGTGTGGCTTTAATCACATCCCTAGACATGTATGTTTGATGACATTAGTTATTCAGAGCATCTTTGTCTCACTCAATGTGGATGCTTGCTTATTTACCCTGTCTACTCACACTTTTATTCTATTCTCATTACTTAGTGCATTTATATTTTAAAAAAAATCTGATTAACAGCACACTAATCAGATCTTCATGTGGATTCCTCTTTTGTGCTCATCATTATTTGACAATGTTCCCAGATTTCTAATACAATGTTAGTCTTTGTGGTGGGTTGACCCTGGCTGGCTGCCAGGTGCCCACCGAGCTGCTCTATCACTCCCTCTCCTTAACCGGACAGGGAGACAAAATACAATGAAAAGCTTGTGGGTCAAGATAAGGACAGGGAGATCACTCAGGAATTACCAACACAGGCGAAACAGACTCAATTTGGGGAAATTAATTTAATTTAATGCCAATTAAATAGAGTAGGATAATGAGAAATAGGAACAAATCTGAAAATACCTTTCCCTTACCCCTTCCTTCTTCCCAGGCTCAACTTCACTCCCAACTCTTCTACCTTCTCCTCCAAGTTGTGCAAGGGGATAGGGAATGGGTATAGTAGTCAGTTCATAACCCTTTGTCTCTGCGTCATCACACTCTTCCCCTGCTCCAGCATCAGGGGGACGCAGTCCTTCATAAACTTCTCCAGCATGGGTCCTTTTGATAGGTGCAGTCCTTCAGGAAAGGACTGTTCCAGTGTGAGTCCCACCCAGGGTTGCAGTTCTTTCCAGGAAACCTGCTCCGGCATGGATTCATCTCTACAGGCCACAGTTCTTGCCAGGAGCCTGCTCCAGCATGGGCGCTCCACAGGCTGCAGCTTTCTTCAGGGCGCATCCACCTGTTCCAGTGTGGGGTCCTCTGTGGGCTACAAGGTGTATATCTGCTCCACTGTGGTCTCTCCATGAGCTGCAGGGGACGGCCTGCCTCACCATGGTCTTTACCATGGACTGCAGGGGAATCTCTGCTCTGGTACCTGGAGCACCTCCTCTCCCTCCCTCTTCACTGGCCTTGGTGTCTGCAGAGTTTTTTCTCACGTTGTCACTCTTCTCTTCCATGTGGTGCTGCACAGCTTTTTACCATTTCTTAAATATGCTATCACAGAGGTGCCACCAACGATGCTGATGGGCTCAGCTTTGGCCAGCGGTGAGTCTGTCTTGGAGCCGTCTGGAACTGGTTCTGTCTGACATGGGGGAAGCTTTTGGTGTCTTTTCACAGAAGCGATCCCTGCAGCCCCCCAGCTTCCAAAACCTTGCCATGTAAACCCTATACAGTCCTGTCTGTCCTGTCCTGGTATCTTAATTTTCTGGTCCCAAGCTCTTCTATCATAGTGCTTCATTCAAACCCTGGATTAACTGGTTCCCACATCCCCACTCACAGCTCTGTCCTCCACTATATCTTCTAGTTCTTGCTTTATCTGGTCCCACTGTCACTAAGTGTGCTCATTGACTCATTTCCATCATCTTTGCAATGTCATTATGAGCAACCCTAGTTTTTCAAATCAGCCATCTCTCTCCTAGATTCACGCTGAATACCAGCAGAAAATCACTGCAAGCTCAAGAGACTCTGGCACCCTGTTCCCACCCTGCATTAGGGGACCTAACAATTCTTCATGAACAAAAGCATGCTCAGCTTTTGGTTTTTCTGGGCTAATACCTTCATTTTTTTGGTGTGGTCAGCACGAGGGGTCATGAGAGACGTGAACAAGCTTAGGCAGATTTCTGCAAAGACAGGAATTGTATCCCCCCAATCAGCGGGACCATGCCACCCACTAGGATTTTCAAGTCACAGCTTCAAACTGTGGAGGAATTGGAGGGTTACAAAATGAAGATGTCAAGGACTGAAGCAAACTGTCTCTCCCCCAACAATTTAGTTTTTGGAAGTGGTTGAAGCATTGGTGGGCAAACAAAATAAATTATAGCAGCCCAAGGCAAGCCCATTGCTTACTATTCGTTCAGCAATGAGTCTTGGATGAGAAATGAGATGTGGCCAGACAATGCTTGACTTGAGAACTAGCAAAGAAATGGTAGCAGGTTGCCTGGGGGAATGCCTGGTGTAGAAGGAAGGGCTCTGAGCTCAGATGAAGAAATGGCTGAAATCTGACAAAACTGTGAGCAACAAAATTGATGGTCTCACAGTGGGACAATTGTGTCGGGGGGTTGATGTCAGGCTCAGGGCAATGAGGGCCCCAGGAGAAGCACATGACCTGCTGGGAATATGTTGGAAGGCAGTATTTTGAACACACATCCATGCTGCCTGTTGGTGGACATTGGGTGACAAAGCCCTCTTCTCACCTGCATCCCGCTGCTTCTGTGGGAGGAGCTGTGCATTCCCCTCTCACCTGCAGACCTAGAACAAAATGGGAACTGAACAAAACTGATTGTGTAGGTATATCCTCTAGCAGGAAACAATTCCACCAATGCCAACGATTTCTACTGGCTGTATCATATTACCTACTGAGCTTGGTATGTATGATCTATTGATATTATTTTTGATTTTTATTTGGATTATTTATAGAGCTCTTAGTAAGCTCAGGGTTTCGTTCATGGTTCACACAGTACAAGCAAATTAAGGAAGCAATATGTTGTTTCCCAACATTGTATTTGTCATGCTCCTGGGACTGCTTTTACATCCAGGTGTATAGTAATATCTTTTGGTTTTTCAGTGAACAGAAGAGTCTAGTGTAAACTGTGTCTTTTCTTAAATCACTGTCCTTTGAACTTTTATTGCAGAATAACTGTCTCTTGGAAGCCTGTTCCACTGGATCCTGTCCATTGTCTTATTGTCCAAAATTAGTTTTTCCTGGAAATATTAATTTGTCTTACAAGTACAGTAGGTTTAAAGTGGAAGCATATACTCAGGTAAACAGATACAAGAATAGCTAAAAAAATAATATCAGAGAAACAGGAATAAGAATAGGTATTAGGACTTGAAGATAAACCATACTACAGTTATGTAGCTGCTACTATGAGGTAGAGATTTCAGAGGTAAGGTTATTACTAAAAAAATCCAAACTTTTCCAGAAAAGGTAATTTAAAAACGAGGTTACCAAAACCCTTAAGTCTGTACTGCAGTGACTCCATCTAATGACGACAGGATTCAGGCAGATTTTAGTACAGGCGACCTCAGATGAAATGAGAACAGTTTCGATAAGCACAATCGTTAGGCAAGAAGAGCCAACATGCAAACTAACAGAACGTACAGGGAAAAGTCACAACAAGGTCTGGGTGGAAAGCCCGCTGGTGTTTCTCTTACTGGGTGTGTGAATGCCCTGGAGACTCTGCAACACCAACGTGTTGCATAGCCAAGGGGAAAGGCGTGAGTCAAGCTCCAACAAGTTCCCAGCAGAAGAGCCCTTGCTTGTCTTGGCCGACGGGCAGCAGCAGCCCGGCACCGCGCACCATCTGTGGCCGCGCTCATCCTGAAGGAGCGACTACATTCTGGCTGAACACCGGCAGGGGCCCCTGGGACTCCTGCGCTCCCCTGACCAGGGCCAGGGTCACAACCTCACTCTGCGAGACAGGAACTCCCATTACCCCTGGTAATTGCCCCCCGCCGTTACCAGGTACAGGCAGCCAGGCTGCCATGCAGCATCCCCTGTGAGCCCCCCGGGGGCTCCTGGCAGTGCTTCCCACGTGCTGAGACAGGGTCGTTTATCTCCATCACTATTTAGCTTTTCTCACTTCCAGTGAGGAGAGCAGATGGGGTAGTCAGCATCTGCAGAATCTAATAAATGCTAAGAGATATGAGGGGATGCGCCTGCTCTGAGAAGCTGAACAGATGTGCTAAAATTGAGCTGTATCCCCAGAAGGCTTTTCATGTCGATTTGTTTATTTTTTGGACAATATCAGTCAGACTGAATTGAGCTATCTGGATTTTATGTTCCTGGGAACCAGTTTCATTCACAGACCTTATGCCAAAAATTAAAAATTATCTAAAACTAAAGATGATTTCTAGAAACCGCAAAGGCCAGAAGATGTCTGAGGGCTGCCTTCTCTTCTGCGAGGAGGAAAATAGAGCTTGAGGCTTTGGAAAAACTGGGCCCACTTCAGAACTCAATCACTGGAAACTCGTTAACTAGCCCCGAATAGTATCAGGACAAGTCAAAAAGATGGAAAGGCAGGCTTACTGTTGTGACAACCTGGTTCACAAACCATGAGGTGCTCATTTTACAGATACCAGAGGACAAAAAATCTCTGGCCTGTGGGCTGATACTCTCAGAAATTAGATGAAATGTGTAGTCCTTATCCATTTAACAGAGATAATGGGGAAGGGAAGACCAACAATGCTGAGCACTGCACATTTCTTGTGGGAGCTCACTCAGTAGGAAAGTGGCCAGAAGGCAAAATTTGAACAACACTGGAGATATCCGAGTGACAAAGACTGCAAATCAACTCCATTACACACCGTAATCTATTTAACTGCAACCGATATCCTAAAAGATGGGGTTGTGCCCAGCAGGCCTACTCAGCTGTTTGCTTTTCCAGTCATCCAAATCTCTGCTTATTTCAGTATTTTGATATTCTCATGGATAGTATTTTACCATACTTTGGTCAGGCTTCAGAAAATAGACATATTTTAAGAGTATGAAAACAGCAATTTGATTTTTTCATAAATGTATCTGAGACCTTTTTTTTTGTGTACCATAAAGCAGAAGTATTTGCCAAGGTAACAGGTTTAGATGGAAGAATACCTAATTAAAGTCCTCTGTGCACAAATTGAGGCAATTCTGCATGGTACTGCTTGACATATTATAAACTAGAAAACGTTAGATATTAATTATTGACACAGCTGCTGTCAGTTTTACAAAAGAGTAAAAATGTGTAAATCTATTTGATTATTCTAGAAAATGTACAAATAACAAGTAGAAACTGCAAGCAAAAGTTACAAGCATAACTAATACAGACAACAGTATAAGAATATAGGAAAGTAAGTACTATAACCAGGGCAACCTGACCATTTTGTATAGATGTCAACTTTTCAAAGTTGACAAAGGAAGGGAATGCTGTGGAATTTTGCATTTTATCTGAATTTTCTGATTATTTTTCTATATACATTTTCTCAGACCAAAGAGCTAGATCAGAGCACTTCTGAAGAGTTTGAGAGTCCAAGCCTCCAACAAAAATCTTCTACAGAAAAGCTTCATCACATAATTTCTTACATTTGGCTCTTCAGAGATGAACTGGTAGTCTCCCAAAAGCGTGTGACTAAATTTGATTGAAGTCCAATTTGTTACACATGTAAGCATATTTTCTAAATCCTCGTTTATGAGCAAATAAATGATTATCAGACATTTTGATTCAACAGAACATTCTAAGAGGGAGTGATTTTTCCCTTCCCAGCACTCCCAGCATAGCTTTTAGTGATGCAGCAGTTCAATAGCTGGGAATGTTCAACATTCACCTGTACTGGTTTTGGATGGGATAGAGTTAATTTTCTTCATAGTAGTTTGTATGGGGCTATGTTTTGGATTTGTGCTGCAAACAGTGTTGATAACACAGGGATGTTTCAGTTATTGCTGAGCAGCGCTTACACAGTGTCAAGGCCTTTTCTTCTCACACCACCCCACAAGTGAGTAGGCTGGCGGTGCACAAGAAGTTGGGAGGGGACACAGCTGGGAGAGCTGACCCCAACTGACCAAAGGGATATCCCACACCATATGACATTGTGCTCAGCAATAAGAGCTGGGAGAAGAAGAAGGAAGGGGACAGACATTCGGAGATACAGTGTTAGTCTTCCCAGGTAACTTTTACATGTGATGGAGCCCTGCTTTCCTGGAGATGGCTGAACACCTGCTTGCTGATGGGAAGTAGTGAATGAATTCCTTATTTTGCTTTCACACATAGCTTTTGCTTTACCTATTAAACCGTTTTTATATCAACCCATGAGTTTTTGCACTTTTAGCCTTCCAGTCCTCTCCCCCATCCCACTGTGGGGGGAGTAAGCGAGCAGCTGTGTGGGGCTGAGCTGCCCACCGGGGTTAACCCACATTCCCCCAGCATCTCTGTGGTGGAAGACAAGTTACTCAACATATTGAAATATGATTTCTATTCATTTCTTGTGTTGGAACTATTATTTACTATTCTCTATGAATTCACTAGGAATTCACTGTTTGATTTTGGGACATGACTATACTTTTCTATTTGGGTAGCTCAACTAATTGAAAATGATTGATGATATTGATTCTGAATATGAGGAGTCTTCTGATACTAGCTGGGGGCAAAAAACCAATTTGCAACAATAATAATAATAATGACACTTGTTTCTTGAAGTAGCTCATTGTCCAGAAATCATGCTAATTGGAAATTAATTTTTTCCTTTTCAATGTTAAAAATTTCTGATCTGTGCTTCTTCTGCCACGTATAGACACTCAGTATGCTGCATTTTTTTTTTTTCAGGCTTAAAAGGAAGTATTTGTGGTATTGATAACTCTGTATTTAAGGCTGAGTTTCCTGGACAGCTTTTATTGATTAGGCACAAGCAGAGACAGGGATGTCCTTGTAAGTTCTTGATTCAGTGATCACTGAGCACAACAACAGTTGTCCCACATCATCTGCTGCCAGGCTGCATATTGTAGACCCAGGCTATTTATTATGCCTTGGAGTTTATGGCCCCAGTACTCAAAGACCCTTCATCCAGAGTTTTTGAACTCAAATTATCCATTTGCAACTAAAAAACAATCCCAGAAATAAAAAATGTAAAATCAGTAAATTCAAATTAAATTTCCAGCGAGTGCGAATAACTACAGTGAACTTACTTTCCTAAGACAGTTCCAACAATGTATTTAGAAGTTGTTCAATGGCAGTTATCAGATGGTAATTTTAAATAAGCCTTCTACTTTAAAGAAGCAATCTAAAGTCACTCTGAATTTTTCAATACTTTTTAGTTGGTTTTGGTGTGACATTTTTGGAATCATGTAGTATGAGATACTTGACAGGAGTCTATATTCATGGGAAAAGAAGTTCAACACTATTTGAGGAACAGGTTTCCTTTAAGGTGTATCCAGAAATGAACTATAGAAACCTGAAATTCTTAGTGAATTGCTCTAAGGAAGCCATACGCTTGCCAAAAGGAATGAAAAAAAAAAGAAAATCCACTCCCAGAACTTTCCATCTTTTCTTTAAGATGAATAAAGAGCTCCTGTTCCCAGTTCTTCAAAATCTCTTTGGATTAACTGTGATGTAAATGAGATCAAAACAGGATTTTCTAGCTATAATAGTTATACAGAGCTGCCTACGAGCTAAATCGAAGAATTCAGCCATCTGGGAGAAACCTGAGAAACTCCAAAATCCTGAGATGAACCTTACTGTAGGTGGTTCTGGCAAAGTTGAAAAACATCTTCATGCCTAGAGAATGTACCATCAAAGGGACAGTCTCTTTCAGAAATGCTCATCAAGGATGTTACTGGGCCTTATTCTCATCTGACTTGAATGACCAGCTTGTAAAAAACAAACAAGCAAACAGAAAACCATGGGTACAGAATCAAGCTGTAGATCAGGATTAACTCCATCCACCAAAGTCACAAGTTTTAAAGCAATGAAGATCAGTCAAGCACATGCGCCACGTTGCCCACTGCCGACAGCTTTAAAAGCGCTCAGTACGCTTTCTGAATGCGTTTGAAATGCCCTGCCGCTTGCCAGATAAGTTTTCTTGTAAACCGGAACAGTGATGGGGTGTTACTGCTACTCTAACATCTCATGAGACCAGCTCTTCTTACACTGCATTGTACGCTATGCTTGCAATGTACTGGATGTCCTGTCAGCACATTCCAGTAATTTGGTGGCACAGCCGAAACAGGGAGAGAAAAGAAATTGTAGTTATCAAAACAGGCAACAATATGAATCTGTTAGTTAACTTATGGCTCAGGATCTTTCTAGACAGGAATGCTGGCACCAGTTTCCTACAAACTAGTGCAGCTCTGCCAACGCTGTACAAGTGATGCATGAAATTTTAGTGTGAGGGCTGTTTAAAGTAAGCTTTTGATTGAGGATTAGGAACAGTGAATGTTAAGCCACGGGACACCCCTGCAGTGTGCTCTACTCCACGCTCAGAAAAATAGAGGTCTGGGTCAAGAAAACATGGCCTACATGATGTCATCTCTTTCTGAGATGATCTTGAAACGACCTTGTTTCTCTGAAGCAAGGGTGAATATGTCTTTTCCCAATGACACGCTGTACCTATCTTTGTGCTCCTATTGCCAAGATGGCTGGGCTGTGCTCAGTTTCCATGCAGACCGAAAGCAACAACAGCAAGTAAAGCCTTACAGTTTCAAGACACGTCTCCTCATGAGGCATCTTCCAGTAATAAAATCTCAGCTTATTGAAAGGAAGGCCTTATATCAAAAGTCTGATTCATTCCAACAAACTTCATGTTATGATTCGATGCTCTTCCCTCGCGTTATCTCCGTCTGGTCAGCAAAACTATTTTAAGTAGGGTATGCAATGAATTTGGATGCTGGCAAAATATTGCCCTGGAGACAAAATTTGAGAATTTCTTTTCTCATTTCCCAATTCAAAGCGCATCTCAAAGTTTTTCTGGCTCTTTCAATGAAGGAGCTTAACAGAGACTTTCTCTGCTAAGGCTGTTTTATTTTTACAGGCACAATGAAGATTTCTTTTCTTATGGGTGGAAAAAGGAGGTGTTCCAAAATGTTTACCAAAGAATAGCTGTTTACAAAACTAGCATCTTGCTTTTTGTCTTGGGTAACTTAGCATCCATAAATGGCAAGAAGATTGTTCTGGTACTTCAAGTCCCTCTGCATTATTCATTAGGGAAGCTCAAGCTGAATAACATTCTCTGGGACAAAGCTGTTGCTAAGCTTAAAGTTTGGGAGATCTAGTAATGCAATTTTGCTTATCCTTCTCCCCAGGAAACTCTTCCACTCACACGATGTGAGGATACCGTGACTTGGCAAAATCACCCTTTGTGCTACTTCCTGGATACTGGACAACAGGACAACTATGTGAAATGAAGAGAAGATTTATTAACCCTGACACTTCAGCAATGAATCAAAATGAAAGGAAAAGGAGGCAGAGGGGGGAAAGAAAGGGGGGATAAATCTAGTTCCTCATGGCATCCTCCATATGGTATGACATGGCTTTTCCCAAAATGAGCAAGAAGAGAAAGCCATACGTATATGTACATTTTGTAACATATGTACCAGCTTGAATGACAAATGTAACTTCACCTCTGCCAAATAAAGGCCCATCTTCTATTTGTCCTGTTATAAGGCAAGGCACAACATTCAAGATATCCATTGCTTTTTCAGTCACTTGTCTACAGAGTGGCTGAGTGCACGATTTCCACTGTTGCAATTTCACTTTAAGGAAATGGGGATTTCACGTTTGGATAGCAAAAGAAAGCTTCTGTGTTCTAAAAAAGTGGAAAGGACTGAGGTTCAAAGCTGAACTGCAGCTTTTGCTGATGCTTAGCTTTTGGTCACAGTGTCAGCAGTGTGATCCAGGAGAGCGTGCTCTCCTAGCACAGAGGGTTTTGGCAAGGGTTGAAGGGTGAACTCAGCTGGGGAGGCGTACAAGAAAGGTGAAAGGAAAAAAGAATCTGGAAACCAACCGCAAGTAAGACATATTGCAGAAGCTTAAAGCATTTCTGCAAGATTATAAAAAGATTATAAGACTCTCTGTCCCTGTGCATCAGTCCTTCCCGAAATTCCTAGACATGTATAGAAGCAGAAGAAGAAACAGTCTGAAATTAAGTCCAGTGCCCCTGTATTGAAAGAAAGCACAGTAAACAGTGAGTTAATTTGGCTGCAGTGATATAGGACATTTGCCAAAGTACTACTCTGGTGCATTTTTCTCAGCTCTGACTCTCCAAGGGTGTTCTACCTCCCCTCTAACTTACACTGCAACTCTGAGAAATGACTTCGTGTTTCAAAAACTCCCTTCAAAGGTTAGAGGCTCTTGGAAATGTTCTTATTCTGGCATTCTCAGCAGAAAAATCATGGGCTGAGTGAGCACAAAGACTACCTCTTGATCCCTAGAAATGGTTCCTCTGTGGCTGTGTGGAGATATACTGGCAGGTTGTTAGGAAGAAAGCTTGCACGGCTTCCCCCTTCACTAGGCTGTTTCTGCAGATAAAGCTATCAGATCTGCTTTCAGTGTTGTCAGTCCGGGACTGGACTAGTCTGTGAGTGATGTCTGTGGAGATCAGGGGAAATCATGCCCATAATACTGGTCAGAAGCACCTTTTATGAGACTTACATCTGCTATAACTTTATTTAAATAACAAATATTTCCAAATCCTTGGTTGTCTGATTTTCATAACATTGCGATATATTTTTGTTTGTTTTCTCATCTGCTTCTTAGCCCCCACAGTTAATTTGCCCATGGATCTTGTGGGAAACAGGTTATAAGATTCTGATGGGAGATGAAATGAATCTTTTTCAGTCAGATATTTTCCAGTATAGCTACTATTTTTCATACAAACACTTTCATTTACAGAACAGTATGCACTTACATACACCACATATTTTAAAATAGCAACTTTTGCTTTGATTTATTTTTTGGGCTCAGCTCTGGTCAGTTAAAATGAAACCATTCTGTGTTAGAAGAATGATTCAACAGTTGCAGTTATCTATCTTACAGTGGGTATGAAATTATTAATTATTTTCACTTTATTGAACACAGAAGATGTGCGAGTTCTCTGTCAATGATTATTATAATTACTATTACATTTTGAATTGATATAATAGTGAGAAATTAACAAACCAAATCTGAGTAGCAGGTAACTTTGAATCCTGTGTTGATTTGTCTCTGTTCATAGCCCTCTTTTACAGGCTTTCCTGACTTCCTTTACAGCACAGTGCAATTCTCAGTACACAGTTATTTTTATATTCACTTGTCATACAAGTTGCCTACGGTATGATGTTCCCATTTATCTTAAGTATCCACATGTTCCTAAGACGTAACCATAGGCTGAGTGCCTGCACGGTTGATTGTATAAAATAGGTGTGTCCCGGGAGTGCAGCGTGCACTTAGGCATCTTTATTTTGGAAAGTATGTTTTGCATTCAGTACTGCACATTGTGCATTTCAGCTCAATGTCTGCAATTCATGGGCATTTCTTAAAAACGCTCTTTGTTAAATAATCCATCCATATGCATTTGTTTCATTGATTATAAGTGACTGTGATTACTAGTACTACACAGCTAGTAGAATGCGTATATAATCAGTTCAGAAGAACTTAAAACATGTATTTTGTTTTCTGGGCTCACAATGACCTAAGAAAACTGGTCATGACATGTGAATTTAAGGATTATAGTGAGAACACTCAAAACACAGCATTGGAAGGAAATGGGTCACTCATGTCCAGTCCAGGTAGCATAGCTCAAGAACAGACTTGACCGTCACCACCAAAAGGTCTAAGGTCAGAATTTGTGTGTTTGGCCTCCCCTGACTCTATACAAATGGTGATGGTGCTAAGGAGTTGGGGAAAAGATTTGTTTGCGTAGGACTGCTTCTAAACAGAATGCTTTCCAAACTTTTCCATGCAACATCAGCTGGTTTTAAATGATAATATTTTTATCTTCCACTAATACACTTAAGGCAAGACATAACAGCCTTGTTCTGTTATTTTACTGGAATTCTTATTTTGATGTCCTCACATCACTTCTTTAATCCAATTTCGGTCTGAACGGCAGTGCAGTAACTGGTTTATAGTCATGGAAGCGGCTTGTGCCAAATTAGAAAAAGCACATTGTTGTTATTTTTGCAAAGCTGAACTTGTTAGGGAAATTACAGGGGTAATGCTATGACAAAATCAACCACTGAACTGTCATTCTTCTAGGTCCAATTCTAGGACACTTTATATGGGCATACAAGGTCCAAAAACTGTTTAAAAACCTCAGTGGGAAAGAGCCAAGAGAAAATCAACATAGAGCAAAAAAAATCCCTGAAGAGTGAGTTTGTATGTCCATGTGTCCTTTATAGGAAATTTCTTTTGTAAGTTTTTGAAGCTTACAACAAACAAGGGATGGAGATGTTTTAACATTGCAGGACTACAGCAGTGGCAGTTGTCCCTATTTATGAGCTTATTCTGGTTAGCCTGTAATCCTCTAGTGTATTTTTTGGAAAGTGTGAATCATCCTAATCCAAAAAGAGCCCTTGCTCTTATCACATAGTTTCTTTGGAGACTAAAAATCACATCAAAGTGCTACGTTCATAAGGAATGTTGGGTAGGATGGACATCATGAGAAGGGAATTTAGAAGATTACTGTGAGCTACTGAGCATACTGTGCATCTTGGACATACCTGTATTTTCCTTGATCTTAACTCCCAGGTGGAATGAAGATTTTCCCAAGTAGATGGGATTCCAGAAAAAACATATGGAGAAGCATGTTTGTAGAGCATGGTCTAAAACTCTGACAAAAATGATCTGTGAACAAAGAGTAATGATACCAGAATGGAAAAAATTATTTCTATTTTAGATTTTCTTTTGCCAAAACTAACAGTCCCTCATTTGAATAATGATTCATGGCACAAAAATGAATATATAGTGTTAGTTATTGCATATAAATGATTACATGCAGGTTTGTTATTCTATTGTTTAAAGATGGAGATTGCATATCTGAAATGTATATGTAAAAATATGTAATTACACTGGACAAACAGGAAATTTTAGGTTAGTTCTGGGAAAATCAGATCATATAGTTTTATATGGATGTCCTCCTCACAGACTTGAGAAACTATGAGTTCCAAGACACATGAGTTAAATGTATGTGGAGCAGAAACAATGAGATAGGGACATAATGGGATTTTGAGAGGAAGAACTTTATGTTTGATATCACAGCAAAGAGCAGAGATGTGGTCAAAACAGCAGACAAGTGAAATGATGAATTAGATGTACAAGTAAAAACTGTCTTAATTAAAAACAGAAAAAGGGGTGCTGTGTTAACCAAGGCACAGCATGATTCAAGATGCTTCCAGGAGGTCATATAGGAATTCTCACTATTGTTATCGTTATCATTATCCATATGCGAAGCTCTAGTCATGGCTGCAATTGAAGATTGTGCATGGTGACTGCCAAAAGAAAAGGATAAATGGTGATATTTTCCACAGCAACTCAAAAAAGGAACATCGTGGGGAAAATTATGTGCTCTGTTTTAACAATGACAGGTAGATATTGGAGCTGACAGCTGGACAACCCTGAGAAAATGTCAGAGACAGAGGCTAAAATTTGAGTTTACATGGAAACAACTGGAGCTGAAGTGAAAAATATAGTTTTATGAGATATTCAGTTGAGATGCTACCTGAATTTGGTTTTGTGGAGGAGATTACCACAACGGAGAAGAGGAGGTGATGAAGGACAAGAGAAGACATACACATCAAAGGAAGAGGGAAAATGGGAGTAATACAAAAAAACTTAAGGAAAAACTGGGAGTAGAAGGGCAACTGAGAAAACAAGGAACCATAAAATCCAAGAAAGAAGAGGAGCTAGGAAAGGAGCACTGCTGATGTTAACAACAGCAGTTGATAGGTCAAGAAGACAGAAGAGGCACTAATGCTTCTGAGGTTTGGTTTTTTAGAGACTTTAGTCTGCAAAAATTTAAGACACTGCCATATTGGGAAGTATCTAGGACTGAAGAACTCCAGACACTGACATTGAGATGAAAGCTGGAAAAGTAAAAGATGATGGAGGTTAAAGCTGATGAGCTAAGTCGAGTTAAAGGTGTTGTTTTTAAGATGCAACAGAGTAATGGACTATGGTTACATGATAGGGTAAAGTGGGAGGGGAGTCAAGGGTTAAGTGGGAGAATATAGGACTGTTGGGAAAAATCTGATACTGTACCTGTCTGCTATTTAATGGGAAGCTATATTGCTCTGTTGGGAAATACATCATGAATAAACCATAAAAATACACTTTAAAAAAAAAAAATAGTGATTCATTCTATATAAGAAAAAGATCATCATTTTATCCAGCTGCTTACCAGTAGCATAAAGCTGGTTCCCATTATTTTTCATGTTCTCTTCTACCACTTTCCCCCTCTTCTTAAAGTGCTACCATATGTTATACACCTTATTTTCCTGAAAAACTTATTACTGGAAACCCAGTGGCATATGTGCAATGTTAAATGCTGATGCCACCCTCTACCTAACATGTAAATATATAACTACTGACTCTGCTTTCAATGGAAGCTGCAAACTTGACTTTGGCTGCTTATCATCTCTGAAAATTGAGTCCCTCTTTCAGACGCCTGAATGTAGATTTAATTTTCTAACTGTGAACATTCTGGTAGCATTTTAAAATATGTTGAAGAGTAACTTCCAAAATAGCTTTTAAGAAATTAAAGGTTAGATGAAATTTAGATCTTTGAATTCAAGGTGACATCCCTTTCCCTGACTAAACCATGCAGGTGTCTGGGATACCTTTTCAGCAATTAAACTTTATATATACTTGGATGGGTTAGCGCATCTGCCCATACACTGAGCATCTAGATGCATATTTTCTGCCTGTGGACATTTTGGGGTTTACAAATCTGGTAAGGATCCCAGGCTAGAGTGGGTTCAGTGGTTGTGAATGCATTCTTGCAGAAGCAGGGTCAAAAAGGAAGATTGGTGGCGGTGCTGCTGCCACTCATTCTGCTACGAATAAAAACAGTAGGAAAGAGCTCTGGTCTTTGCTCCCTGAATTGTTGAGGCAGCTTACTTTAGACAGGCACTGGACAAAGCCCAGAAATGATCCAGAGCACCGGGATTCCCTATTCCCGGCAGCACAGTCTAACCACCAAGCTCCCTCTTGTTTACTTTTCTACTGGTCCCATGACTCCGTTAGTCCTGGATGCTCTTGGCCACATTTGAAAGAAACAGTTGGTGTTTTCTTTCACCATTGAAATATTTCCTAACTTTGCTACTTCACAGATGTTGACTATTTGTTGATTCGCTGAAAGCCTTTAAAACAACCTCACTTGCTTCCCCTCTTCTCTTTTCAAGGTCTAAAGTTGGGCTGCTAAATTTACACTGTATGCAGCAGGACATGTGGAGGATTAAGAGTCTAAGAACCTGCAACCCATTCCAGGGGAAGAGGAGATGTTGAGTACCTTTGGAAATCAGAAAATATCAGGAAACTCAAAATTCACATTGGAGATAGATTTAATTTATGTCATTCAACTTATTGCTTCTGATTTTGCTCCCTCCCACCCCTAACCCCCAGTCTAACCAGATATGTGGCCCAAATGTGTACAAAGCACAAGTAACTATGCAGTAATTAAAAAAACATTAGGAACTCCTCTTCTGATCCTTATTGGAAATCTTCAAAATGAAAACTCAGGTGTAGCTCCCACATGTAGGCCCAGAAGCTTCAAACCTGAATCTGTTCAGCCGAGTAGGATCTGTTTAATTCTGATCTGTTTTTTACTTATCAAATGCAAGAATCATCTAGTGGGTTTGTTCATGGACTTGTTTTATTAGCAAATAATTCTTCTCTGTCTCAGTTGTTTACATTCCTATGTGGCCTGTTTTTTCAAAAGATACGCAACATTTGCCAAACGTACTTCCTGGAATTTCATAATTGCACTCTGATTTGTTTCCTCTCACATGTCTAAGGATTTCTTTTCAATTTAAAAACCAAAAAGCAAAGAGATGAACTCAGCTTAAAAGGGCTTGTTGGCATCAGCATCTATGTATTTTGGGGGTTATCATGAAACCGAAACAACATGAGATTAGGTGTAGTCAATTACATTATTGACTGCTATATTTAGAAAGAAGTGAAGGAAGCGTCTCTCCTCTGCATTGTGTGGACTTCACCTGTGGAATCCATTACTGCAGGAAATAGTTTCAGTCAAATATTATGGCTAAACTTTAAAAAAAAGGATACGTATAAGTATTGTCTAAGAATAACATCTGTTGTGACAAATGTTAAGAGTACTTCAATACACTGATCTCATTAAATAACACTATAAATAACATTTCACAGCCTGGGAGGAGTATTGTTTTGCTTTGCTTGCTGGCTTTTATGACAGAAAAGCACTGGCCAGCCTCGGGGGAGGTATGCAGAATCACAGGATGGCTGAGTGGTGGAGGCCCCTTGATGATCCAGTTCAACATCCCTGCTTAGAGCAGGGCTGCCGAGAGCAGGCTGCTCCAGACTGTGTCCAGCTGGGTTTTGAGCACCTCTGAGAACGGAGACTCTACAACCGTCACTATAAAAAAGTCATTTGTTGTGTTTAAATGGAATATCCTGTGTTTCCATTTGTGCCCATTGCCTCTTGTCCTGTCAGTGGACTACTGAGGAGGGCCTGGCTCCAACTTCTTTAGTCGCCTATCAGGTATTGATAGGGTACTGCTGTGCAGGCCTCCTGCCACCTTTGCTTGATTTTCTGCTCACGGGAATGGAACAATCTTGAGCATAGAGGAGATGATCCTTGAAATTATCAACCGCTTTCCTGGATCCCTCTTCTGTTCAGGGCTGAATCCCATGGGACTTTTCTGAGCAGATCCCTGAACAGCCTAAACTCTGCTCTCCTGAACTCCAGGGTTGTGATCCTGCTTTTTCGCTTGTATTCTCCTCTCAGGATTCTGAATTCTGCCATCTCATGGTCACTGCAGCCAAGGCTGCCCCAACCTTGGCATTCCTGAAAAGCTCCCCTCATCATCTCCTCAGTCATTTGTGTTAGGAAGTTTTCATCAGTGCATTCCAGAAACATCTTTTATTGCTTGTGCCCAATGTATTGTCTTTGCAACAGACCCCCTTGCAGGGCCTGTGAACATGAGACTTCTTCCAGTTGTCTGAAGAAGGCCTCATCTACCTCTTCTTGATCAGGTAGTAGCAGATTCCCAGAATATGTAGGAGCAGTGTCTTTGGAATGAGTTTCTAAAAGTATCATACCTGTGAGTTGTTTGGGCCATCAGCTACGTTTTCATGCCGAAATTTTGGGAAGGCAGGAAGGTAGCATGACTGGTATTCTACCATACCTCTATGGGATCCTAGTCTTTTCTCTTAGACAATCCCAGATGGAAACAACGACTCTGAAATTCCTTGAAAAGCATCAGTGGAGGACACAGAGGAAAGGCAAACATGAAAGGAAGCTATAGCCAAAGACATTATCATATTTAAAGAGGCTTAATATGAAGTGTGGATGAAGCCATAGAAAATTATTTCATTGAATTTGTGCCTAAAAAAGAGGCTTTTCAGGGCTTCCTTAGTCTGAATTGACTACACCTTCTTTAATTTTTGATAAGCAGCAGAAAGCAGTTATGTTTTAAAAGCACTTTAAAATGTGGGAATTTTTAGCCATTATATCCTGTCAGAAAACTCTTGTATTGCACATTTTAATCCTTGAACATAAGGGGACTCTTTGTTACAAATGCTTGTTTCATTTCAACAGAAAGCTGTACAAAAATTTGACATGAAAATGACCCTACAAATCCTTTTATTAGTAAACCTTTTTTGTTGTTTCTACTGTGTATTTTCTGAAAGTTGCCATTTTCTGTTTCCTATACAGTCCTGTGTGCTCAAAACACAGGCTGACAATTGGTGTGATTTCTTCTCTTGTCAGGCCTAGTGGTAATCTTTACAATTATGTGCAGAAATTTGAGATTTTTTTTTCTGCAGTTATGAAGATTTGCACTTTTTGCACTCATGAAGTATGAAGATCAGGTGTTCTTTATAAGGTGGCATTCTTCCAAAGGCAGCTTTGGGAAAGCAATGCATTCTCTGTTAACCCTCAACCTGCTTACTTGGGACCTTACTTACTTTTTCTTTACTTCAGAAAATATTTAAAGCAGAAATAAGGGTAGATTTATTATTAGCAACAATGAGCTTGAATTCTCTGAGATCATGAAACCATGGAGGAATTGTTGAACAAGAGACAGAATCCTCATCCTGACCACTTCTTCTCGGGTCTCTTTTTTTTTTTTTTTTTTTTCACAACAACAATGTCCTGCCCTAAATAAGTGCTTGCATGATCCAAATGCTTTGTAAATGGTGAAATACCACAAAGCAATAAAATAATTGACTACAATCATTTTGAAAAAGAGTCTAGGTATCATATTGATGTAAACCCAGGCTGTGGTAATCCAGTAAGAATTATGTTAACAGTAATATAAAATTGCTTTTCGGACCCATTCCCAGACCAGAGGAATGCTTAGCCTGCTGATTTAGTCAGTTGTGGAGCAGCCTGGTCAAGTTTGACATATGGGAATATAGTTGGAAGAAACACCTAGGCTTGACTTATCTTTCTAATTTCTAGCACTCTGAGGGAAGGCAGAGTCAGAGCTAGTCCAGGACATCAGAACACATTCACCCAACAGGAGCACAACACTAGAGGGAATCTCTTGAGATCAGTTTAAGTGCTTAGACAGAGGTGTCCTAGACCATTTGGGACATTTTAAGTATTCTTCCCGGTCTCCACCTGCCATCCCAGAAAGTTTCCTGTAGGTCGTATGTCTCGTATGCTAGTCTCACGAGGATGTGGCAGATAGCCTAGCATGTCTACAATGGCATTTACTGCCTATGACAGGGCAACTGAGTTGCTCCCCTAATGGCATGACATCCAGCTGAAGCTGCTATCAGACAGAATTCAGTTCCTAAATTGCCTACGCCCCATTTAAAAGCTACCTAGGTTTTCTGACTGTATCCTAGAGATGATTCTGTGGTCCTGGTGTCTCATATAATGAAAGAGAATGCAGACATAAGTTATTCCTGATGAACTTGAATTGATTTTCAGCTCAAAAAAATATTTATCTTGAAAGAGGAAAAGTTTTCTGCTCAATTAATTTTTGAGTGTTTGCGTGAACAGCCTTGTCTTCCTGATATTTACACTCTTCTCAACATGAGCATAAATACAGAAAGGAAGATGACTTCTTCTGACCTTGTTTTTTTAGCCTAAGCAAAACTCATCTGGATCCTTTTCATAGATGGTCTCTCCAACTTTCAGAGCATCCCAGGAGCCTTTTCTGAATCATGTCTGACCTCTACTATCTTGAGCATGGCTGGCAACAGCCGTGCAGTTTCACCAGTTCCTTGCAGATTAATGTTAACAGACTCCTAATTCACTCTAGAGTTGCATTAGCCTTTTTCATATCTTAAAATAGTATTCAGAGCCAAGCTTTTTTCTTCTGTCTTTTCTAGCACTAGAGGTACAAGCGGTGCACATTACTGACAGGGTGGGAGCTGGGTTAGTTCTCTACAAAGATTGTAGAAAGTGTATGTGGGGACGTAAAGAATCAGTACTTAGAAAGACTTTCCTAATTAATATTACACATATTACATGTGTTAAATGAAATCCTATCTGGAGGCTTAGCACAGTGAAGTCAATAATATTCAAAAGATATTTCTTTCTAGAATAATAATCTTTAGTGTGGCAATAAATGTAATTAAGTCGTTCCTCAAAGTTCCTTTTAATGACTGCTCTGTGCAACTTCAGGAAGTAGTTTCATCCATTTAATATTTCACAGTTAAATTCAAATTTAATATATTTTATTGAAATGATAGAGCATTTAATTTTTTTAGACTATCATAACAGCATTTTGGGAAACTTCTTCTACCAGGTAATAACTGTAAGTCTGTTTTTTCCTCTGTTGGTCTGCTGTCTGCTCAGAGGATGTCTAGGAAGGTCACGCATGGCAGAAAACTCTTGACACTTCTTTATCTTCATCTGTTTCATAGAGTAAAAGACCAAAAGTGCAAAGAGCTTTCAAACATCTGCCTGAAATATTCCTTTTTAAATGAAGAATGAAAAAAACTGAGACAGCAACAACATGGTTTTCTGGATTGTCTTATGACACCTCTAACTATAAGCAGGCTCTGCCAGTACATCACATGTTTGGTTCATCTACCAAGGAAGACGAATTGGAAGGGCAACAGTGACAGCATTTGTATATTTAGATCTTACATGGCTCAGGAAGAGTGTGTACTCAATGGTTGGCCATAACGCTCAACATTAGTCCTGTAGTCAACCACAGCTCTGGACTTTGCAATGAATTTTTGACAAAAAATTGGCTCCTGTTTGTACTGTCCTTCAAGTGGCTTTTTGGAATGGAAATCAACATTGTTTACTCAGAAGCAGCTCTCTAGTTTGACAGGGAAGCCTCAGATATTTTTACAACTGTTAAACTTGTATTTGTAAACAAATACTGATGTTCTGTCATGCAGATACGCTGAGCTGCTGAAACGCCAGTGTAACTTGTTGTACAGAACGCTCACAGCTATTCCGGCACTTACCCACGGGATTTATAGGCATTGCTTTCTGACATACGAGCTTCGGAGTGGATAAAACCACTGCAAATTGTCCTGTTCTGTAATCTTGCTAAGACACAAACAGAGAGAGTTTATTGACCTTTAAATGTATAACAGATTAAAAAATCTGGCAGTGACCATAAAACTGATAAAGTATCATAAAATGTCATCTTGTACCATAAAAAATGCGTCAGAGAGCAAATAAAAGCCTACTTAAAGTTGTGTACTTATTCACCCATAAGAGATTTTCATGAACTTGTAATTTTTATGTATATGTCTTTAGGTGAACTTGATAGGACAAGGGAATAAATTTAACCAAAATGCAGATTGAGAGATAAACTAATGAATGTATTCCTGCCATTTTTTTCAAGCAGATGCTATGTTCTCTCCTCTTTCTAATATTTCCTTGTTTTATATATGAACTGTGTGCTTGCACCTGGGGAAGTCAGTCTTACCAAAATCATCTCAGGAGACCCCAACAGCTTTGAATGGAGTGTTGCACTGGTAGTGTTTATCTGGTCTAAGAAGGATGTTTGGATATTTGAAACTTTGCTGAAAAAAGCACAAGGGTTCTGTACGTTTCATGCCATCTTGCCTGTGGGAAATACACAACATCTTACAAAGTTTATCCTGGTAGGGCTTAACTTCACTTTATGTAACATAGGTATTTCTGAGAAACAGTCCTTTTTTCATTTTTTAGTAGATTCATCTTACTTGCAACTATTCCTCTTATTTTTTTGTGTCATTCTTCGGCCTTGTTAGCCATTATACCTTTTTTGTTATCTATAAATCTTGCTACTGAGAAGCAATGAAGAATCCTCCTGAGATTACTAACTCCGTGTAATAACACCGGTTCCTGGAGAAAGATATGCTAGAATTTGCTAGATATTAGGAATCGGTTCTTTAGTAGTACTGGACTCTTTATGAGATTTGAAAATTTTGGTGACTAAGGGAATATATTTAGTTCTCAGCACGTGATATCCAGAGAGATGCAACTTCTGTGAAGACTATCTTCCCAGACTGCCTTCACACACAGATATCAAGCATTCAAGCTGCTGCCTGAATACTGCCCAACTTAACAAAGCGTGTCTATCTCACCTACAAAGACTTTGCAGACTCTGCATTTTCACGTCCTTTTAAAATTTTCCTAGACCCCATACCTACAATGTATACGTAAATTAAACCTTTAAAAATGCAGTAGTCTTCATCAGCCTGGAATAGTGATTTGATAAGCTCAGTCCCATATCAGCTACCTAGCCATACAATGATGCTACAAATGTCACAGCTTTTTCCTGTGAAACCAGTTTCAGCATGGGATATGAAGAATGTAGAAGGAAAAGCTGTGAGTATAGTGGTTCGCAAATGCTCTAGGGAAGAAAAAAGCACAGAGGAAAAAGGGAGGGAAAAACGAGAAAAGAACAGAAAAAGGGTGAGAGGAGAGGGAGACAGAGGCCCGCGCCAAGCAAACTGCTTGTACTCAAATGTACCCCATCCCCCATTGTCGAGTGATGACTAGGAAACTCTGCTATTGCACAAATCATAAATAACTGCCACTTAAGCCATACAAAGTCCACATTTACCCCATCCAAACATCTCAGTTGGACATCTGTGGGACTTTTCCTGTAAGCCAAGGCAAGCCTATAGATCAGAATTTATATTCCAGCTCATGGAATGCAGTTCTTTCCCTGACTCATTTTGATATACCCATGTGGTAAGAAACGTGAAAGGATGGTTTTGGTTTGGTTAGAAATCTATGGCTTGTCTTTCTGACAGTCCTTGGTAAATGTGAAAATTTTCATCTGCTCCAAATCCAGGCTCTAATGAACTTAACTTTGCTTCAAATATAGGAAGATAGTAAGTCCAAATAGTACCTTTGCCCACAGCAAGAGCTAGTTTGCATTATGCGTTTTCACTTGTTCAAATTAGTTTAAATCACTTCCCACATGATCAGAATAAGTAGCCAGGGATATACCTGACTCTTTCAGCTTTATTGGTGGAACACAGAATCACTATATAACTATGAGGAGTTACTCATACTCATAGTGACTGGAGTAATTCTGGGAACGTTCTTCAACTTTCCCATTATGTCCTTAGCATTTCCCTATGGTATATAACTTTAGCAGGTATAGACTGAAGACTCTTGATGAATTGATGGAGGCAGCAGAAATTACAATTTCCTAAAGATAAAAGAGAATTAATATCAAAGGAATTTTAAGAGATATACCTATTTTAGCACCGGATATGCAAGGCTATACAGCAGAGCTCACTGAAGAGAAAGTGACCTCTATCAGTCTAGATTAAATTGACAAGAAGATACTCTAGACAAATAACTGCTAGGCTAAATTGTACAATTGCCGGGACTCATCTTGAAATTTTCCTTTGCAATTTCTGTCTTCTTTCAATTGCCTGAAATGAATTTTACTCAGGGGGCAATAATTAGAAATTGTTCTCCCATTCTGCACTAATATTTTATCAATAAAAAGAGATGGCCAGACTCTTTTTCTTTCGTTCTTCCCTTTCCCCAGACATCAGAGTAAAGCAAAGGAAGACAAAGTAAAACAAGAAAAAGTGAAGCAAAAGAAACTTTTAAATGAAATACTTACACTTTTCATACAAAACTGATTTTTCCCTTTGGAATGAGTATTTTTCTTCCCAATTTTCTATTGAAGTCATGGTTTTTAAAGTCAACCAGTGCAGGTGATAAAGCTATCTCACCCAAAGACTGAATATACAAACATTCAATCTAATGAAGAAAAGATAAAGCTATCAGCATCCTTAAATGACAGCATCAAGATGAAGAAGCATTCATTGTGTAAAAGCTGTTATGTTCAGTACTCATGAAAAGGTGTGTAAATGAAGCATAACAGTTGCAGTGTGAGTTACAGGGATCCCAGATGCTACAAATACATCTATTATTATCAAAAATAGTATTGTATGCTATTATTCCCCATTTCTAAAATTGCTTGGCTGGCAGATTTTCAGCTTTTCAGGACTCAGCTGTGCTGAACATGACATAATGATTCTGCATTTTATTCCGTGTGAAGATCCTCCTGATATTAATACGCTCCCCCCCAGTTGAAGAAATGCCTTCTTACACAAGTAAACTTGTAACACTGGGTTTGCGCTTGGAAAACCAATGTCTTTCCAGGTTTTGGAAGTTAAGCCACACTGGTGTGTGACCACCACAATTTTACTCTGAAGTCTGTATTCCATATTTAATTGTTTGAGATACTAAGTACAAAATACTAGCTGCTCTCTCCCTTTATCAGACCATTTTTCTTAATATTTAATTCTTCTGTTTTAGATTTATCACGTCAGCTATTGCACTGCTAGAGATATATGATGCCAGCACCATATTGGTTTTCAGGCTTCTGAGGGGAGTCCAGCCGTAACTCTCAGGCTTTTCTGCAAAGGTGCATTTATAATTCTGGAAAGCTTTGAAGGCTTAGCCTCTAGGCTTAATATCCCCTTAGGAAATGGAAATTCTTCTCCCATATGGAAATAATTTCAGCTTGCCCACCTCCTCCTTCACCGCACTGGCTTAATCCACTCAGCTACAGAAAGCTGCCAAGTCCAGTTATGAATCTTAGTCTCTACATGTGTTTTTTGCCGAAGATCAGCAGACAAACCACACAGTGGGCCATGAATATTTGCTAAGATGTGTCAGAGTGCATCAGCTAACATGGGGCATATTCCATCCCACACATACTTCAAGTCCCAATATCTTTTGCAAAATGCTGAATTAATATTATTATTACCTGCCGACTTGTCCATTGACACAGCTAGTCACAAGAAAAAGGACTGAATTTTCAAAAGAAAAATTAAATATTCACTGTCTTCCACTTTTTTCTAATCTCTTGCTCTACCATAAGACACCAGGCTCCTGCCTGAATTCTGCCTCACTGTAAGTGGAGAGACAGAGTGTAGTAGGAGATGTAGGTATGGTCAGCACTGTGCCTACAGGGCCATACTAAGCCCAGAGAGAGGAGATGATGAAAAAATGTGAAGTCATGGAAGAGAGATTACCATATTTGGAAACCAACTTTTGCTTCTAGTTTGAAGGATGTGTTTGGGCAGGTTTTAAAGTCTTTGTAGGAATGGCTAGTTTTATGAACATCAGGGCCCAAGTGTTAATTTAAAGGGGATGAGGATACAGGGATGACTAGGCTATCAGTAAGATTAGGATAACCCAAAGAGACAGAGAAACCCCAACAGCAGGCAAAGAGACAGAAACAGAAGAAAGAGGAAATGGATACTGAAATTATCTTGATGCAACAGAAAGGTTGGGAAAGAATAATTAAAGATGAAAGGAAAATGAAGGCAAAACTATTCAGTAGCAAAGACCGGAGTGATGTCTTGACCCAGCAGCCGTTGATGAGACTTTTGCTTTTGCATTCAATAGGGACCTAATTTTACCTCCCATCTCAGAGGTGAGAAAAATCTTGACTTCGGGCTGAGAAGAAGCCAATGAAGAGATTTAAACAGGAGCTTGGTAAGACTGGAGTAGCACACAAAAGGGTGAGACTTAGTAAGTGTCCTATGAATCACAATAGACTTGTTGACAGTGACTGGCTTCTTACGTAGTTGCTAAAAGAAATGCATCTTTGTGCACAAGATAAAGGAAGCCACGGATACGGAGTGATTTTGGAAAACATGAATGGTTTTTCGGGCAACAGGGAGGTTGTAGAAGTAATGAAACAAAATCCACGGGAGGCTGCTAGAGAAGAGGTTGCTGCAGCAAAAAGGAAGAGATAATAAGAGCCAGAATGAGCTCAAGCAGAGAGGAGGAATACACAGACATGGACAAGCACAAAGCGGAAAGACACGCTGGGGAGAGGAAACAGGGAGAGAACATAAAAATGTCACCAAAACTGTAAACTGACCAGGACTAGGGGAGGAGGTTGGCACTCATTGCCAAGAAACAGAGGGAGAGTGTTTGTGAAGGAGTTTGGTTTTCACAGCACCGTATTTCAGACAGAGTTAGGCTGGTCAGAGGATGTAAACAGAGAAATATGCAGATGTTCGTCTGAAGGGAGAACCACATACAGGACAGATACTTAAAAACATGTGGTGAGTTGATCTGGATAAAGAAAGTGCAGTGGAAGAAGGGAAAAAAGACTAGAAACAAAGTTTTGCAAAGCTGAAGAACATGGAGGTGTTTCAGTGCATTTAGCAGGAACAGGTCAAAGCCTGCTGGAATGTGTGAAACCTACCAAAAGGAGATGATATACTTTGTGTTGGATACAATGCTGCCACAGCTGGTTCATTATTAATACAAGATGTAGGTAGTTCATCCTTGTGATATGCTTTGTGGTTGTTTTTTTTTGCTACAGAGCACTGATGTAACTACAGTCCAGGTGGAAAGGAGAGAAAAAGACACGTTGAGGGAGAATGCACCAAATAAATTAAAAGTAGAAGACGTATATGTTAGGTTATGTTACTGAAGGCTAGTCATATTAAACTAAGGCCTGTCGAAGATAAGAGAAACAATGATGGTCGGAGAAACCCCCCGTAACCTATTAAATTCAAACAGGGTGCCCTGACCTGGCCACTCCCAGGGTTATTGAAAAAAGATCAGACCATGGTGTCTGGAAAGAAACCAAGAGGAACCAAGGAAAACACTGCAAACTGGCGAGGGTTACTGCCTCCAGGGGCACATGGCTTCTTGTGGGGTATAGGGGGCAAGAATTGTGGTACTGGGTAAAACTAGTAGACCTTTTAATAGGAAGGTGCAAAACTTACTAAGGGATGTTTAGGGGAAGGACCAAAGGAAAAGGGAGGGGTGAGAGTGGATCTAGGAGGAACAAGCATCTCTCCTATCTTTTTATTTAAATCCTGTTTCTAAGTGGATTCTCCATGGCTGTGCTTTCTAGTCTGAGAAATACTGTGTTGTACGACCACTAACGAAAGTAAAGTTGGACTGGGTGGTGGGTCGGACAAGAGGTCTGAGTGCCAGGAACTGGAGAGAGAAGGGGACCATTGGTCTGAGGCGGCCGTAGATTTGGGGGTCAGCAATGGCAGAGGCTGTGAGTCTCAGGCCAAGTACTACAGTCCCATATTGCATTTGTGCATGCTTAACTGCTAATGAAGTGCAAGCCAGAATGGCCGACGATCAGGGTGGGAGACCTGACCACCAGCCATGGAATAGGACCATCCACCAAGAGCAGCAGAGGGAGACTAGGAACAGCTCCTGGATCCCGAGAGCCTTGGGCCAGCTTCTGGTGTGACACACACCCTCTGTGTGTAGGACCCACCGGTGGGCCTCCGGCCTGAGCAGCTGAAGAGGTGGAGTGGGCTGGAGCCCTCTGCATGGCTCATGTTTATGAGAGGGCTGTTGGGGTTTCTGTGGGTGCTGGCAAAGGCACCACACTCCGTGTTGGTCTGCGTCTCCGTGCGTGTGTGCGTGTGCACGTGTGTGTGTGTGTGTGTACACACGGGTTGTGGGCTCATCAGGAGCACAGGCTCAGCCGTCCCCCTCTCTGCACCTGGGGACATAGGACTTGTGTTCCTGGGGCTGGGACAGGAAGGATCCACCTGGGCCCTATAGGCCACTGGATTCAGCTGCTTCTGTCTTTTACATATGTGTATACACACACACGTATGTATTTATTTATGTGCACACAAATATTTCTTCTATTTACTTTTATAATTACATTTATATTTCTATATTCTCTTCATCTGGATCCTGAATGCTCATTTGAAAGTTATTTTGCTTTTTTCAATTTAAAAATGGTGTCTTGACGTCATTCTTGGAGACTCTCTAATTGTAAATATCCAACTTTGTATAGACAAGGAAATGTTAGCAGGGGACTGGTTTGTTTTCCTGGCGTATCTCCAAACATCAGTGATTTAGAGACAGTGATAGAAGAGCTGGCCTGAATAGAGGCTGATGGGATACAATAGAGTTCTGAACTTCTTTTCATTTTAATAAAATGATGTTTTCAACATCTGGAACAATTCTAAACTCTCAGTCACAATATAATAATGCACAAAACATTTAAACGTCATAAAATTGCCCCTTAACACTTTGATTAATTGATGGTTGTCTTGAATCCGCTTGCACCAGAGTAAGTATAAATGGATTTAAGTGTTAAGAAAACCACTGGTTTAGTTTAATAGTTGTGTTTCTTCAGCTGTGTGTCCCAATGGAATTCTTACACTTATAGGGACTGCTAAATATCACTTCGTGTGGTATTGGAGAACGACACTTGAAGTGTTTTTTATGTGTCAGGGCTTGGAATGGATTAATACTGGTACGGTTGTAGCTCCAAGGATGTGTCAGAATAAGCTAATATTGCACCCTGCTAATTTACTAGAAGTGAGTGAACTAAATCCTGTCAAAATTAACAGGGTTTTCTTTTATGTAAATTGTAATAGATTCTGGATTTATCCCCCCTGTTTTATATTTGTCGTAAAGAAATGCCACCCACGTCTGCATAGAGTCTACACATTTTTAAGTCTCCTTGAATTCTTAAAAATCTCCTTGGAAGATTGTGTAGAATGTGCTTGAATTGAATAACAATGAAAGTCGAAGGACGTATTAAGACAACAGCCTTGCTCCCTGACCGACAAGCCCAGTGTATTGCATATCCCTTACAGCAGGATAGCACAACTGTCCATAGTAGTAAAATTCCGTATTCCTGCATTACTCAGGTATATGTGCATGCTTGCACAACATTTTAGGGTAAGGATTTCTGTTACCCCTCCTAATCTTTTTAAATAATTGTAGTATTGATAGCTATAACTAAGGTAGGCTGGTCTATTCTAACGCCTGATTTTATTTGCTTACAATGTCACCGTAATCATGGAAGCTGGAATTTTCCATGCTTGCTCTTCATTTCAGGCTGAATTTCTTTGGAAACTTAGGAAACCCATTTCTGCCAACTCTGTGAAGCTGCTTAAGGAAGCACAGCAGATAGTTTTAATCACGTTAAAAATAATTTCTGACTTTTTCTAGGAGAAGCTTTTGTGGTTGTTGGATTCTGCAGTAGAAATTGAAGTTTGTACGATTTTTCTGTCCTAAACTCAGAATTCGCCCATTGGTTGTTAATAAATCTGTGTACATCGAAGGGTTTGTAACTGAGTGAAATCTTCGAACACTTAATTAAGAATATCAGGAAGCATGAGTCAGATATTTTCTAGAGGATATAATTAAGCAAATGCCCAAAAGCACTTCTGGAAGACTCAGAAATAGGATGAGCCAAATTCTTTGTCAACATGGACAGACAGTTCATGTGTTCAATGGGAGAAAATAATAACTTTGCTGTTCAAGAAGAGTTACCTTGGTATGTTAAGTTACCTTATAAGTTACCTTACAAGTTACCTTACAAGCTACCTTACTGATATCAGGAAGGTTCAAGCTGTCTTTTATATGTACACATATGAAATGTGACCTTGTCAGGAAAAAATGTCTTAGATTTGCAGTAATCTTTGGTAATATCTGTATATAAAAAAATAATAAAAAATAGTGGAGCTTCATAACAATGATGAGCTCTTCCAGCCTTGGAAAACAAAAATCTAGAAACTCCTTCAGAGAAGTAAAGTAGATGTACTATTGTAAAAACATTGAATGTACTATTACAACTCTAAATTCTAAAGAAAAAATTATTATATGAGACCTATGCAGATCGTTTCAAAATTCTTCACAAACTTCCCAGAGATCTTTTTAACTTAAAATGTGTGTTTTCGTACTTTAACCAAGGCAGATTTATAGAATATTTCATCTTAAATCAATTTAGCCTGAAGGAGAATGTTGACATTATTAGCATGTACTCATCAGTGTATATCTTGATGGTGGAATCTATATGCAATCTATATTTGCTATAAGCAAAAGCTGGTGGTAAGAAGTCTTGTGGGATATTTGCTGATCTTCATCTGCGATGTAGGTATAGCATAAGTGATTTCATGACCCATAGAACAGCTAGATGATAGGGAAAGACACTCACCCAGCATCCATTAGTCACGATCCATATGCCAGTGAAGCAACAGGAATCTGAGGGATGCCTCTGGTGGAACTACATAGGAAATGCAGCGGATTGATTGCTATGGGCAAGTTCAGTTTTCAAATTGGTGTGGAAATTGCAGCAAGATTGATTGGAGAAGTATGTTTATATCTTGAAGAATGGCTGAAAAAGTCTTTCCTTATTTAACTTGCTTTCCTCCGTTTCACATTCCAGCTTTTTCTGGAATGTTGGTACCAGTAAAATTAATGCATCCACATAATTTGTTGGGTCAGGAACTGATCCAGCTTATAATTAACCTGTCAGAATAACAGTTAGTTCTCTGATCCAGCTCATCAGACAGCCACTGAAAAGTAGGATCAGCGTAAGAAAAGTAGCAAGAATGAGACCACCCCCTTTTGGCAGTAGCCATCACTTCTGTCAGTGTAGAGTGATCACAGACCTATAACCAGAGCGAGCCAAGGAATTTATTTCACCCAGTCTGTCAATGGCAGAATGACAGATTCATGCAACCAGTTACAGTAACTCCTATGCATTGCTGCACAAGTCCCTTAGACTATTTGGTGTTGCTCTGAAAGACCCCTCTTCAAATCAAATGTTTATAGATAGTAACATTTAAATTCTATTCTAGCTTTCACAGTGATAAACAAAAGTTTGAGAAGGCAACCCACATGCATTTTAAATGTAAAGGAACATGCAGATTAGTTTTAAGCTAAGCTCATGATGTTGATTTTTAAGACCACCTAGTGATTGCCGAATGCTTGAAATAGGCATTACTGTTAAGAACATGGGGAGCTGTGGAGTCGCTGAGGGCACAACAGGAAGAAAACTGTTTTTTGCAAGGCTGAACAGGGCCTTGTTTGATCTGTAGGACCGCTGGTACTGCTGTTGATGCATAAGAAGGAATGAACTTAGATGTGAGAGTCAGGTCCAGCCTGTGATGGGAAAGCCGCTAGTTAGAAAAACAAAACCATATTTTTGCTTGCGTACAAAGTACATTTCCTCTGGAAATCTTTGAGACACAGTAAATGCGGGGCACTTGCAGTGCCATTTATTGTCTGAGCTTACAAGAACTTGCAGTCTGGCCATCTCTGTTTGGATGTTTGGACCTAACGGAGTAACTTTTGAATGCCACATCCAGTTTCTTCCAGTGCATCTTCTGGGCATCAGCGGGCAGAACCCTAGGGGTTTGGGTGGAAATCAGAAAGCTAAAGGATGAAAAGGGGGGACACACAGAGTCCCTGGCATCTGGTTAGTTGACAGAGCATCTCTTTAATTGTCTATTAAGCAAAGACACTCTCAGAAAACTATTAACACATTCCAACAGAACAATGTCCCTCGTTTTAGCTATTCTCTTTGGCTTTTACAGTATATTGTTGAAGAGAAAGACAAATCAGGGAAAATACAATTATGAATGGTAGATGGAGTAGGTATCTATGGGAGGGCTGAGAAGAGGGGATGTGGGGGAACTCTAAGTGGGGTGTAGGCCCTGGAAGAAGGTCCAGAGAAGAGGGGAGTGAGTGGAAGGGTTTGGTATTGGGCCGGGAGGGAATGGGAAGCTGGGAGGAGAGGGGAGAATGGGCACTGGGGAAAGTGAGACTGGGGAATTTAACGCTGTGGTCCTGGTCATGGGTGTAGCTGCAGACTGGGGAAGGAAGACAATCCTTGGCCTGGTGGAAGGAACGCACAGAAACAGGCTAACATGGTGCCACAGCATAATATCAGATACACCAAGCAATGGAAAGAATGCCTGAAAAAGAGTGAATACTGGTAAATAAATCTTGGGGGAATAAGAACAATAAGATGGAGATGTGCCAATAATACCATTGGATGGTAGTAACAGCACTTTTACAACAGCAGGAATTTCCTACAAGAAGAAAATATGTGTATTTCTGCATATTTCATACCACCCCATTATTTGACTGTTAAAGGTCTGATCTGAAATCCATTTGGTATTTGGCTGATATAAGTGCACATCGGATAAAGCCTTCAAAGATTAAGAAATTGATCTAGTAAGTTCCTTATTGTTTATAGCAAAGAAGGTAAGAAAACATATACATCAAATTTCAGCATTAGAATAGTCTCTGTTTTAACACATAAATCACTGCTTGACTTTATTGCATTTCTGTTCTGGAAAACTTATTAGTACCAGAGATCTAAACTACAGAGAAAAAGAGAACCGCAAGAAAACATCCAGAATATATAAATGCCACTTCCAATAATATAGAACTAAACAATTTCCTTTAAAGATCCCGGTTTGTCAAACACTGAAATGAATTATGTCCTATTGCATTAAGAGCTAAAAGCAGCAACTGGCACACTCTATCCTTCACTTCCACATTCATTCAGATGTAAATCTGAATTGAAGTGATAGCAACAGAATTTTGCATGCAAATAATTTGGGAAGAAGTCTTCACAGTTTCTCACGCAATCTGGCTGGATGCGTTCTCATGCAATTCACGCTGAATGGACAAAAAGTCACTCAAGGCCTGTGGCAGGGTTCCTAGTACTTCCAGCCAGTGTTGGAATTGCATCAGAAATTCTGGTTTTCATTTAAAAAAAGAGTAAGCTTCAAGTGCCCGTGTCTGGGAAGAATAGTTTGAGTACCTGTTTTAGATGCAATCAGCACCTAATTGCAGGCAACTTTGTTCCTTCATAGAAGCGGAGCACTAACTTCAAGGTCCCCACACTTTGGGGGGCTGAAGGAATGCAAGGCTCTGCAAACTCTGGTCCCCTGTAAAGCTGTTTTACATAAGGAAATGAACAGCAAGCCAAGCTCCAGTGACCCTACTGGCCTCCCCCACAGGAACAGAAAGTCCTTGACAACATACTTGTTGGTTATATGATGGTGGTGCAGTCTCTTGGGACCTAAGGAATCTTGGAGAAGATAGGCTGGATAACAGACAGGGTCAGAATTCATCTCCCTAATTCATCTTCCAAAACAAACCACAGTATCATGACACTTTCATGGAGAAACCTTGACCAGAACTACAATAACTTGGTAGTAGAAGAAGGACTAGATACACCCTGGTCTGCAAGCTAAGAAGAGGAGAAAGCTCAGATTGTTGCTTCTATCTCTCTGGGACGAATAAGAAACTCTGGCACCTGGCAATGCCCAACATCATGCATGGGGTTCCTAGAGCCTTAAATATGTGACCATGCAGTTCCTTTGATAGAAGTATACATTAAGAAGTATACATCCAGAGGTGCTGGATGAGATGCTGTAATAGATCCCATTCTTCTTCCTGGTCTCTTCTATTCCCTACTTTATTTCAGGTGAGCTCTCGGATGAGCACGCAGCTAGATGACTGTCTTCCTTTGTGCGTGAAATGTCTGTGGTGTATGTTGCTTGTTTTCTCCATGTGTCCTCAGTGAGTATGCAGGGTGCTGCAGTTAGATTTGCATTCTTAAGTGCAGTTTAATTTTTTGAGTTAGGGTGCATATCTGTTCACTGGTTATTTAAGTCAAGGTGAAAGAACCATATAGTTATATATGCCATTATCTGGGATGAGAGGGCGTACGGCTTGTGAAGTGTTCAGCCCCTGAGGGAGGTACTACAGCCCAATCTCCAGGAGTGTTCTGTGTCTTGCCTAGGCAGGCTTTACTGTTGTACTGTTCTACTTTTACCAAGGAGCAGAAATGTCAACCCAATTCATATTGTGTTATATTTTTCAACAAAAGCTATATGAATTAGGAATCAGAAATTTCTTATTGCTATAACATACCAACATTTTCAAAGCATTGAAATGCCTGTGAAAATGCAAAAAGAACAGCGTTATGCTAGGACCAGAAAAGTAAACCACACGTCTATCCTCTCTATTACAATTGTCCTCATGAAAAGAAAGAGAAAACTTAAAGAGGCATTTTAGACAGAGAAAAACATTGAATAGAAACAATGCATGGAAAAATAATATGTAAGACTGCATGTAGTTCTTTCAAGAGACACGAAGGTCAGAGTTTGACTGATACTGGTAACAGTCCAAATTCAGATTAGATAATCGCCAAAAGAGTTTCAGAAAAATCAAAATACTCAAAACCCAGTATTATGTCACAGTTTTGCCATAAAATATACTATAAATATGCTGGTATTTTGTATTCTGCTTGGACTCTGGGGAGACAAGACATGTCATTGTTGCACCACTTCTCATGGGAAGCTAATGGCTTCTAACGCATTTTAGCATAAATAATCCGTAGATACAGTACTTGTTTGTAAGAAAGCTTTTTCTCAATATTTCTCTAGGTGTTGACATTACAAAATTCAGCCAAAAGGTAATGTTTCATTAGGCTTCCTCAATTACCAAGCAAATTATTACAGTAAGTAATAAATGGTAAGTAAATAAGCAGACAAAAGGCCTGGTGATTCTAAATAAATCGCTGCTCATCCAAAGATAACTTAAATTGTCCCAATAACATTTTTTTTATTTGTTTCTTGTTGTAAGCAAAATAGGAAATTAAAACATCCCTGGCGGAAATATGTTTGGCCACACAGTCCAGTCTAAATAATGCTTTTCTTATTTCCTTGCCTTTTTAAAGTAAACGCTCCTCAACAAAAAAAGCTTATCTTTCGTTGTCTGGAATTATATTGCATTAGTCATTCTGCTGCACACAAAAGCAGCGAACATTCAATGTGCGTGCCACAGTGCAAGGAGACATAAGGCATTTATTATAAATGAATTCCAAATAATTAGTGTAAGAGATCATGAAATGTACATAGGAAAAAAGATTGCCTGAGATGTATTGCAAACAGGAGTGGGACCAGGACATTAATAGGCAACCTGCACTACTGCTGTTCCCTCAGGGGTCTTCTGCAGGTGGTTCATATTTCTGGAGTAGAAATGTGTGCTATATGAAATGGAAAATTTATTTAAGAAATTTTCCACTGCACCATTTGAGTTTTGATTTTTCTTACTTCTGTTGTCCTTGAAAGTTGGACAATTGGTTTATTCTTGTTACCTCATTTTGGAAAAGCTCTGCCTTTTAAAGCTCCACTTTCACTTTAGAGATTTGTCATTTCCCCGCTGGGTCACATCAACATCCAAACTACAGAAAATGTAAAGATAATGACAACTTGGGCAAGAGTTAATGGGATAATCAAAAGGAATCAAGAATTGAATGTAGGGAGGCCTAAGCTTTCTAAATGAGCTGGGGCACTGCAAAGAAAACTTTAGAATATCTGTTTAGGACTCCACTATATCATATCCCAGAACACAGTTTCTACTATCAGAGTTTTCTGCATGATACAAAGTTCATTGCTTCTAAAGAATTTGTACTATTTATGCTCTATATGAATTTATGCTTATAGCAAACTGCTTTATCATGTAAAGCCTTAGGAAAGAACTACCTATGAGACAAATGAAAGAGAACCCCAAATACCCTTTGAGATTTTTTTTTTTTGAAGAACAGTACATTACAAAACACTTGTTGCTGGACAGAAAGCTGTTCCAAATTTCTGGCAAAACTCAAGCCCCTTTACTGCTGTGATGCCAATCCTGCCTGTGAAGAACACCTTTTTCCAGATTAGTACTGCACAGTTGCTGGTCCTTGAAGTCAGGCTTGGGCATGCTAACATTATTATTCATCCCATGTGGTGCTAATAGAAAAAGAAATAAAGGTGAAATGTTTATGAGGGTGAATTTTCAAATTGGCCAGTAAATGAATTTAGCACACAAAAAGTTGATAACATTTACTGGGCCACAAAAAGGCAAAGTAAAGCTATGAAGCACTAACAGACCATCCTTAAAACTTTCCAGTCCTCTTAATAGCTGAAACAAAACTACCATCATTAAATAAGCAGTGAAATGTGAGCAGTAAGATAAGCTCTTAAAAGAAAACATTTAATGGTGCCATACCTCTATACTTTCACAGGAAAACACTTCAGAGAAAGAGTCATTTAGCAACTTGAATCTTAGCGCTTTTTGTTCAAAACTCATTAAAACCCTTTTGAAAATGCGTGGATATTTCTTTTCAACTAATGGCCATTCTACACAGTCCTTCAAGAGAAGAAGAGACTTCTTCATGTCTTTAATCTAGCAAGGTTCTTGTTACGTTCATAGGCCCATAAATCACTAGGTCAAAGTTTCCCACTGGCCTTTTATCGTGGCCCTGATTCAAAGCCGCTGAACTCAATGCAAAACCTCCTGTTGACTTCATAGGCTTTGGATCAAGGCCCAAGTGGCTACTGAGTGGAGCGTATGAGAGACTTTCTAACCTGAAAGAATGACCTCATTTATAAACAAGCTCCCTTTGGGGAAATCTCACATATTTTCAGTGACCAGTCAGAGGCTTTGGTGGGTACAGTTTGTAGGTGACTAATTAGTACCACATAGCAAGGCTGAGATTTCTCTAACAAAAATATGTATGTCTGTGTACTGTGCAGGGAACATGGAGCAACTGGGAAGCATCAAACCTCCTGTTCATGTATGCAAAGAGAGTCAGGCACATCTATGCAAAGATACCCAAGTATGAAGCATGTTATGCAATTTGTCTATGGAAGAAATACTTACCTGATATGCTGAGGAGTGGTTAAACCTACTCACGGATGCAGCAACTCTAGTGCATTGAAAAACAAGGTAGAAAAATCTAACAAGTTAACTCCAAACTGCAAGCAGAGCGGAGGACATCATTCTAACAGTATTGTGATTTTCTGCATGCTGCTGCTGCTGATAGCCTTGATATTCTGTACGTCTGGATGTTGTCATGGTTTAATGCCAGCCGGGAGCTAGAACAACTCCGCTGCTCACTCACCCCTGCATTTGTGATGAGGGAGAGAATTGGAAGAGTAAAAGTGAGAAAAAAGCTCATGGGTTGAGATAAAGACAGTTAAATAGATAGAGCAAAAGCTGCATACACAGGCAAAGCAGAACAAAGAATTAATTCACTACTTCCCATGGGCCGGCAAGTGTTCAGCCATCCTCAGGAAAGCCGGGCTCCGTCACGCATATACAGACACACCATTTAAAGTTTATTTATCCTTATGAACAATCAAGCTTAAGATTAGAAAACAGCGGTGAACACTACTTACCCGCACCACTAAGATTTATAATAAATATAAAAATAATAATATAAAAATGATTTATATTATAGTTACTTTTGAGAAAATAAAAAAAACAACAGACAGGCCTTGAAACATAGAAAGGAATTCTGTGTGTCTCTGTTCATGTCTTCTGGAATATTATATGAAGCATAATCCACAGGAAAGTACAGAAGCTGGATGCCAGTTTCTTGTGAATTTTATCTGCATCTGATTTGTAAAAGCTCAAGATATGCTACTAAAGAAAAAGTATTCCCATTTAATAGCTAACCCAGATGTCAGTGGTTAGATATGTACCACAGTTGCATCTTTTAGAGATGTTTTCAGCTTGGGAGACAATGGTGCACACATTTAGAGATTCTTTGCTGGAATAAATCCTTTTCTCAATGGTCCTAGTGAAGTCCATTCCTATTTTTAAAACTTCTGAAACTAACCTTTTTATGTAATTCCAAGACGCAGTCATCTAGGAAATTAATGCTCTGATGATGTGATAAACTCCTCTGAGCTGCGGCAGTTCCATTCGATTTACTTTAGCTGAGACAATAAAGAGTTTTAAATTAAATCAATAAAGGTCATTTTATTTAGACAAGGATGATTCTTCACAAAGCAATTTCTCTTTAGCACAGAAAAGCAGAGAATTATTGTTCGCAAGACAATAATTTTTCCCTTTGTTCCAAGTTAAGTGATCAACCAACAGCCTTCCCTCCTCTCTGTTTTGCTGGACTTAATATTGATTGACTGAAGGTGAGTTCAAGCACTTAAAGAGAAGTTAGTTAGAAAAGCAACATGTTGCTTCTCATCATCTGGGTGGAGAAGATGGGTGTTCTGTCATCCTTCAACACAAACAGTTATGACTTGACTGAGCAATATGTTATACAAAGTGAAAGAACCTCTTAGGGGAGACAGAAATATGCCATAAGTTATTGTTAAAGAAGAAGAAAAAAAAAGCTATGGCAGATGTGACAATATGTTTTGGCCTGTTTTTTCACTTCTTTGAGGTTGCTTTTAGAACTTGACAGTGAGGCACTCTCCAGAGCTGCTTTCATGCTGTGAGAAGGGTGGGAAGAGAAAGAAACAGAGAAGCAAGCTGTGGGAGTGCAGTTTTACTTTTGAGTACATGGAAGAGCAGTATTTCTGAATATCAGCACTTACACATAAGGATTACAGTTCCACAGTGTATAAATGGGGAAATTTTGGATGGAAGTCCCCATATTGTCATATGTTCTCCTCAGGGCAAGAATGTTTTCGCTCTTATATTTTGACAGCCAAAACAGATTTGCTGCAAAAGAACAGTTTGTAGACTTTTGCATTTTAATCGAGCTAGAGACACAAATGAAATCTATATCATTTCCTTGTGTCTTCAGAAATATAATTTGGGGGTGGGGGGCTGGTGTTGTCCTGGATTCCCACATAAACTGCGAAGTCAACATTAGACGAACAAGATTTCACCTCTAGTATTGCCACAGATTGGTGGACTGCTTCTTGCAAAAGAACAAGAAACAAGAAAAAAACAAGAAACAAGAACAAGTACACCAAGAACTGCTGACACCACACTAAGACACTGCCCTCATTTGAATGGGGCTTTGAGTTATGAAGGGCCTGGACATCTGCTGTGATGGCAGGCCTAGATACATTGTTCTTCAAGCTCACTTTTGATGCTAATTCATTGCTATTGTGATATGTTGCATCACATGCTCCATAATTAGGTTTCAATCCTGATTTGATAATTAGCTCCAGGTAAGCGCAGATAAGAAAAAATGACTTTTGTGCCTGTGAGAACATGATCAGTATCGTAGCCATAATGAAGGGCTCAGAGATCATCTCCTTGCATGAGCTGATCTGATTCCATATTAATTTTTAACATTAAACTTAAGATGTCATTAGTCCAACAAAGCTTACATGATAAGCAGAAATGCATATGTTTTCCCTAGTGTGCTTAACTCAGCCAGCTCAGTGAGGAGACTTGTCAAAGTTTAGGCTGCACTGCGCTGGCCACTAAACGAACCACAGATGTTCTCTATTAACCCCTCTCCCTTCCCAGAAGGGGAAGGGAGAGAGAATAAGAGAGAGAGAGAGAATTCTGCGTTGAAAAAAAAAACCCTAAACCTGCTTTATTGAAATATTAACAATAAAAATAAAAGATAATATTAATAAGAAAATAATGAAATACGTACAAACATATAAAAAACCAATATCAAGCTCGCGGGATGACGATCATGTCACCGGCAGACACTGGAACTGGAACCAGCGGCAGACAGGAACTGGATTCAAGAAGTGAAGCACTGATCGGGATCAGAGTCAAATGGACGGACAGAGTCCTCCTCAAACACCGGCCATTGAAGAAAAAGGCCGATCCCTTTGATCCCTCAGCTTTTATACTGAGCATGATGCAGATGGGATGGAATACCCTGTTGGTCAGTTTTGGGTCACCTGTTCTGTCTGCTCCTCCCCACAGATGCAACCTCTCTGTGCTTTTCCGCTTCTGACTCTTCAATGTGGCACATAACAAAGTTACCTGAAAAGTATATTTGGTATTTAAAATGGACTCTCAATTTTTTTTACGGGAGGACAAGTTTTCAAGAAATAATGCGTGTAGGGGAGAGAGAAAATATCAAACAATGACTCTGAAAAATGGTTCGATAACAAGTACAGACTAAAGAAGCTATTTCTTTTATAATCAGAGACGCTGTCAAAAATGAGTAAGTGCAAATGCAACCTCGTTATATCTTTTTGACACAGCGGAGGGAATTGGGGCCTATGTTAATTATTCCTTGACCAATGCAAGTAACAGAAGAAGCACTTAAAAATATCTAATTATCTTGAAGTTTGGCACATCTTTGTACATAGATAATTTTTAATGACTGTGCAAGAGACTGTATAATAAAATTTTTGGCAAGACCAAGGTTTTTTAATTTAAACATCCGTGAAGTTTAATAATCAAGTGTGACATTCCTAGAAGATGTTTTAACTTGTATAACTAAGTAGGAGAACAATATGCAAAGGGGAGTCAAAAAGAAAACAGACCTGTTTCTTTGTGAAATTAATGGGGGACAGCAGGCCAACTTCTTATGCCATAAGAGTCTTGTTGTAGCTTTTACCAGCATTAAGGAGAGCATCTGAAATCAAAACAATTAGTGTACCAAATCAATATGGTGTAAGTGCTGAGTCATATGGATCATGTGCACTGAGCAAAAGACAAGCATTAAAATATATCTCTGCACCTGAGCTCTGTTCAAAACCAGCCCTTAGCTACCAGCAATCTTTCACGGGGACAGGCAGTAAGGTGAAAACATCATGAATGCTCCACGCTTCGGCATCAGAATGTGCCAACAGGAGAAATATATAGATCAGTTGCTCTCTCCTACTCAGCTTCATGAGGAGATGCATGCAAGTACCAGCAATGCCCACCGAAGGCTCTGGAATCACCCGTAAAAATGCTTAAGGAAGTTAGGTCACTGTAATGCTACTTAGACAGGAAGGGGGGTGAAACACAAATACTAACTACCCAACTACCAGCCAGAGAAAATGGTTCAGATCATCACTTCTGAATACAGTTTGAGAACATACCAGAAGGAGAGACAGATTCCTGCTGAGAAAGATTTGTTGGTCTAACGCAACTTCAAACCCATACCAAGACATGTCATGGAGAAGGTAGATCTGATTCTTCTCAGCCTCACCAGCCAAAAACTTGACTTTACAGGTGGGAAAGATAATTTTATGGGTACAGAACCTCTAAGGAGATTTGCTTTTTTCCCAAGAATTACAGCTTTTTGATGATATTACGTGATGGCTTTTGTGCCTTGCTTTCCTGATGTATTTCCCCTGGACAGAGTTCAGAGAACTTTCAGTCTACGTAGTCTGTGTTGTGGCATTGGATTGGTGGAAGAGGAATAAGGAAAGAGAATTCTATAGCATTTATTTTTACATACCTGAAAGAAAGAGTTCTACATCAAGGTCAGGTTGGACAGGGCTCTGAGCAACCTGCTCTAGTTGAAGATGTCCCTGCTCATTGCAGGGGAGGTTGGACTAGATGACCTTTAAAGGTCCCTTCCAACACAAACTATTCTATGATTCTGTGATCTGAGCATAGATGAGAGCTCTAGTACCTTACAATGAGTCCCTAGAAACTGCTTTGCTCTTATGTCTTAGAGGTGCCAATGACTTTGTGCCCTGTGCAGCACAGCTGGTGCTGATAATACAGGTAGCTATTTCATATAGATAAAACAGTCCAGGAGCTACATTTTAGTTCTTCTGAGGACAGGATGGACCATGAACTTGTCACCCAATTTTGTCCATACACGTTCAAATAGCACCACTAGACATACATCTGCACAGCTTACACCCGGAAGAAGAACAAAGGATACAGCTTCCCACTCCACTTGGTTGCTAAAAACACCATCAACAATTGTATGGGGGACACAGGCTCCTTGAACTCAGGTCTTGGCAAACAATGCAGGTCTTTGGTTCATCTTTAACTGGACAACTGATGCAGAACATCTCCTATTATAAATTCAGTTGAGTTTTACTCTACTCAACAGAAACAGTTTTTCTGGATGGATGGGCCATTTCTTACAGACAAAGAGTACATTGAGAGTAAATTAAGCACATCTAATTGGAGAAGCGAATCTCTCACAGTTTCAGAAGACTTGGTCTCAGTAAATAAGCAGCTCTTCCCATGCCAGAACTAGCAGTATCACAACAAAGGGCTTCTTATGCTTTGTACAAGCCAAATGCCATCAGTCACAATATGATCACTATACCTGCTTTTATATAGAATGGATGAATACAAGCCCTTTATATGAATTCCTTTTCCAGTTCTTGTAGCTGCGGTTGGTGCTTACGCACTAATTAGTCCTTTAGTAAGCATTGTCTTTTATAGTTACGGAATTCTTTTAGATGCACAGCATAATTTGTCTTTTAGAGTATGGGCAGAAGCAACAGATCATGTGTTCCATTGGAGAGCAATAGATAATTGCTGAACAATTCCTCTTGAAGGCTTCACTGGGCAGAACGGTCAGGCTCAAACTTAAAGCAAAGTTGAATGATGATGCTCCCCACTCAAGTAGTTTTGGAGAAGTGTCTGTTACAAATTAATTTCTGTATTGACTATGATGAAGGAAGTTTTCCTATTATTTGTGATGGTATCCCACAAACAAAGTCCTCAGTCCTTTAGGCTGATTTCTGTGCAAACGTAAGACAGAAGGCTGATGTCTGCCTTACCAAGCTTTACAGTTTATATACAAACCAAATACAATTAGTGGGTAAAGATGGGATGGCAAAGATGCACAAGGTGATAAGGAGAAAATGCATGTACATGCCTAATGCTAGCATATAGCTTAATGACCTAAAAGAACCATATTCAACAGAAATCCAGTCATATTACTTGTGTGAAGAACTGTTCTGATTAAGATTACATTGCTGTGTGTGAAGAGGTTTCATAATAACACCAGCTTCATGTAAAAGGGTTTTTAGGCTTTAATTTGTCATTAAAGCAGATCAATTTCCAAACCTCACTAAGCAGACAGTTAAAAAAATTGTGGTTTTAAACTATTAGATTAACTCAGTTATTCAGTGACGCTCCATTTTTGCATAATTTTGGCAGAGACTTTACTAGTCTTGCTTTGTTTTTTTTACTAATAAAAGGTCTAAAAAAGAAAACAATGATCAGATTCAAACTGAAGCCCCAGAGGCAGGAGACAGAAGAATTAGGTTCTCAAACCATCTTAATGGAGCTCTATTCCCGTACACCCTTTTTGGGTGAATAATGCCCAGTGTGACTGTCGCACCTATCTTAGGTGTGACAGAGCAAGTTCAGGTTCTAGTCCAACATTTTTAAGAAAGCATATAAGCTAGTGTCTTGAAAATATGATAAGAACTCTGCCTTGCTTGTTTGTTATATGTAATCTTTCTTCAACAAGGGAAGGGATTTGTGACATAAATGTTCCATGGTCATGTAATTAAAGCCTTCTTTGTAAAATGAGGAAGAAGATTTAAGATTGCATGGGCAACCCACACATTGGCATTTCCTAACTTGATTTTTCTCCCAGTATTGTACCAAAGATACTTAATAATTAAAACAAAAAAAAAACCCAAAATAAAACCCTGAGGCAGTACAGTTGGAGTGGGTCTCATTGTAAAGTCAGAGTTTGCCTAGAGCTATCTTAGTCATGACAATTATTGTCTTTTCTCAGAGGTAATTCTTGGCAAATGTTGGCTATACAAAGCACATATTGTAGACATAAGTTGTGGACTGTATTTAAGCAACGACATGAGATTTTTTTTTCTGTCCCCTTCCTTTCACAGCCTGCTTGAAATATAAAGGCAGATGTCATGATCTCAATGCAATTAGTTAAACATGGGTGTACTTTGCTCTTTTAGATGCCCCAAGACACCCTATGTGACACTCAGATGTTAGTCCAGAAGGGCACAGGTCTCCCATACATCCTGTGTCTTGTCTGCCATCCCCTGTGGGTGTCCTGGATAACCTATGGCACCAGACACATCTGCTTAGGGAATTTTATCACAGTCTATGGGTCTGGATTTATGCAGTGACTTGTTTTCATTTCAGTGAAATATTCACTGAAGTTTCTGTGGCAAATCTCAATGTTCCATTTATTACTTCTTGCACCTTTTTATAGAATGGCAAAAGTCACCACGCAGCATCGAGGAGTGTTCAAACTGATGAAGACACCAGTCTCTGAGCAAAGAGAGGAGTTCAAAGCATTTCTCTGCCATTGATTGACTGGGTGACAAAGTCCAAACTGCTTCATTTCCCCTTTGAATTAATGAAGATAATAAACTGCTCCTTTCTAAAATGCTCTGGGCTCAAGCTGTTAAGACATATAGGACTTTTCTTATAGAAAATTATCCATATGTGGGAGTATGTGAAAATATTGCAAGCCAAAAAGTTAGCACATTACTTCTTTACAAACACTGACAGTTAGACCTTCCAGGTAACTGTAGTAGGTGGAAGAGAAAGGGGGTACCAACATGCTAACTGAGGGTTTGCCAAGTTTTACTTTTCTCCTTTTTGAGGAAAGAAATGCAAGGGATGGAAGTGGGGTTAGTAGAAAATGCTTTTCAGAAGCCAGCGGTAAATGAAGCTCTGGCTACAGCCAACTGTAAAGATTTTTTTCTGGTTTATAAAACCGTGAATTTAGACTCTAGGCTGCCATTCTGATTGTCCTTATTAGGGTGAGCTGAGCCAACAGCGTCTTGTTTTAAAATATCTTTTCCATAACTAAAAAAAACCCCACATAGTTTCTCTAGAACTACCACTGCAGACTGATATTAGTGGTCTTGCTTTGAAGTTAGAAAACATGGAAAACTTCTGTCAGAGCCAGCCTGATGATGTGTTTGTGCTTCGTACTGCTGTTCAGCTCAAGATGTCACTCCTTGGACTGGCCGCAATTGGCAATGCTGCTGAAACTGTGGATTCAGGTCTCCACAGAGAATCAACCTGAAAAGCAGAGTAAAGTAGGTCTTTCAAAGATCCCTCCTGCTTAAAGTAGGTTAGTTTTGGAAGTAGGCTCGTCTACTTAACACTAGCATGGGGGTCTGAAATTTTCCCTGAGGATGTATCCAGAAAGTCAGACTTAGGACTACCTCTGATTGATTTGAACAGCAGAGATCAGTAAATAGGCAGTAAGAATTTGTTTCCATCCTCCTTGTCCAAGAGAAGCTGATTTTCAGGACCATGTTTCCAGAAATTAGTGATGGATGGTATAGTAGGCAAAATACAGATGCTAGACCACAGTAGAGATGCAGGAGAACAGAGAATGTAGAATTTGTGTGTGATCCACAAGGATGGTGACTTAAATCAGGGTGGCAATTTCATGAGGCCAGATAAATTCACTTGGCAGTTTATAATTCCCAATCCCATCTGCTCCTTTTCTCTCTCCCTGCTCTGGGCTCCCTGTGCTTATTTTGCATGAGCTGCAGCACTGTGACTGACCACCAAACCCCTGTAATGGAAGGCTCAGAGAAAACAGATATTCCACATATTCCTTCCTGGCCATTGGGGTTGCCCAGTGTCATGATGATGAGAATACAGGCACTGGTAGTGGGAATCACTTCTGGTTTTTAATTTAACTCTATGTTGCAATAGCTATACTGTACTTGTATTGTGATTTCAGTATGTTGTTTTATCACTGTACTAAATCAAAATTCCATGAAATGTCAAGTGTCTGAAATAAGTAAATTTGATATTAAACTTTAAACCCTCCGCATGTGGAATATGTAACAGAACCTAGTCAGAGAGTATTGGACCCTGACAAGCACCCATGACATCCCACTGTGAGCGGATTTAGCTCACTAACATTGCAAAAAAATACCCTTACAAAAAGAAGTGGATTCTTTTCTGTCAACTCAGTGATGCTGAGTTTTCTCAGGGATGTGTTTTATGGGAGTTGTGTGATAGGGGATGGGATGAAAGCAGGGAAAAGTCAAGGAGAAGGAGGAAGAGATGGGAAGAGAATAAGACAAGTCCCTTTGGCTGTAGTGATCATCTGAACTGATTCAATTGCTTGTGAAATCTTAGCCTAAGGTTTTATTTTTGAGGGCTAAGACTGTGCACCCAGCCATTTTCTGTTTATATGTTTTAACTTGCGATAGTTGGAGCCCTAAACCTTGAGCCCTGAAACAAGGCCTGCAGCAAGTAGAAGGAAAATATGGCAGAAAGTATTGGACAAGGCTTTGCGAGTCATCAATCCCAGTCATTTCACAGCTGAGCCTTGTGAAAACAGAACATTCTTGAGGGCAGATATGGTCATATTTGCTCCTCAACAAGCAGATGTTTACTGCAGAACTTAAAATAAGGACATTCTGAGTACAACCACGTGAGAAATCACAATGATGCTCCCAGGTCTCCCCAGAGACTGGTCCTTCTGGCAGAGCCAGGTCCCCTAAGCTCTCATTTATAAGTGCGAGACCAGTACTTCTATTGTGCATGATCAAGTCCAGACAGGACCTAGAGAATGAGAAATAAAACAAAATAAGTTGATGAAGGGGACACTCACTGTAGCACATTCTATATTCAAACATATTCACTAATAATCAGCCAACTTCTTGGCCGCATTTTTATCTATAACATTTTCTGCTCAACACAGGACTGGCTCTGGTCTATATTATTGAACGATCCTGGCACTCTTTGTTGCAAAGGCACAGTTCTTAACAGCACTGAGTGCTCTGGACCCATGGAAAAAAAGTGTACAAGCACATATTAGCTACCAGACAAGTGGTGTTGTGCTTAACACATGTAAAATTGCTTCCTAAATATCTTACAGAAGAGCAGATGTGAGTCATACTTAGTAGCGATGTGGTTGTCACCCTTGACGCAAATTCTTTATAATTTGTTTTGTTCTTTCTTTTCCTGCCTCTAGATTTGTGCTGGTGAATGCAGAAGGCTTTCTGTGTGCATTGCATTTGGCATTTAACGTTGAGCAATCATAAGACGCTAACCTCTCTATTCCACCGTCACTGCTGATGCTTCTGCAGTACATTCTTTGTTCTATGATGATTTTGCTTCATCGTTTATATGGAGCTCCCTGGAATCAGTTGTACAGCTTGCAGAACTTCGTTCCCTTTTCCCTTCTCCCAAACCAGTGACTCAATCTTCATTTTAATTATAACAGCTAGTTTACATTTAACTCTAACATCCGTTACTAGCCCCAAACAAAAAGACAGGACAAATGGACTTACAGGATCCATGATGTTCTTGGTTTTCAGAGGTGGGGAGCAGCTACCAAAATGTCTTAAAAATACATAAAACATTTTCCAGATCTAATGGCAGCCATACCATGATTATCATCCCAAACTAATGGAATGGTCCATTTGCAGAGCTAGAAACAGGAGTCTCTATTGTGGACTGCTTGAGAATTCCTCTTTTCCTTGCATTTCCCTTTCAATTATGAAAAAAACATGGAATGCATTAAAATTTTTTTTTTCTTAAATCACTACCTCAGTACAACAACTCTGACCACAACTACTTCATATTCTTTTAATCAATTGTCTACTGAAAAGGAAACATATAAGGTACATATTAGATTATTGAAAAGGAAGAAGAGAAGGGAAGGGGAGGAAGGTACTAAATTGCCTTCAGTAACATTTTCATAATATTGTGTTTAGTCATAACGCTCACTAATACTTGTTTCTCACCATCTTAGTTAATATTCTTTCTTTTCCTGAAATGTTCTTTGTAAAAGCTGATTAAAACAAAATTAAGAGGTTACTGTATTTAAGTACTTCTGTATTAAATGAAAGAAAATGAAAGCTCTGCTTTACAACTGCTTATCTTTACATCTATGATATAAAAGACATTTTTCTTTTTAAAGTTCTGATTGCTAATCTAAATTCTGAGTATGATTATCTGCTCCTTTTACTGATAATATTGCAATATGCATAAAATTGTCATAAACACAGTGGACAAACAAATACTTCTAACTGCAGTAACACAAGCTTAATAGATGATAGATTCCTTTAATAGTGAATAAGAGAAAGGACTCAACCAGAACACGCCAAGGTTAGAGGGACGGGGTGCTAGTAAGGGCCCTCAGCCTGTTGCTCTGAGACATGCTGACTACACTGCAGCACACCTGAAGTCTCAAGAGATGAGCCAGGGGCTCCTGAGGTAATGGGAGCCAAGAGGGAAACACCAATGAAATACCTGAAAGGAATTAAGGGGTGCTCCTCTAAGAAGGTGACGTGGCTGACAGCCCAGCTAAAATGCCTCTACACCAATGCCTGCAGCATGGGCAACAAACAGGAGGAGCTAGAAGCCACTGTGCTGCTAGAAAGCTACAACCTAGTTGCAATTACTGAAACTTGGTGGGACGAACCCATGACTGGAGTGTCGCTATTGATGGCTACAGGCTGTTCAGAAGGGACAGATGAGGAAGGAGGGACAGAGGCATTGCCCTCTACATCAAGAAATGGATAGAGTGTGATGACCTGTCTCTGAAGAATAGCCACAAGCAGGTTTAAAGCTTATGAGTAAGAATTAGAGACTGAGGCAATAAAGGGACCCTTGTAGTTGGTGTCTACTACAGGCTGCCTAATCTACTACAAGCCTATAGACGAAGCCTTCTTATTCGAGCTACAGGAGGCATCTTGCTTGCAGGCTCTCCTCCTGCTTGGGGACTTCAACCACCCTGACATCTGCTGGAAAGGTAGCACAGTGAGCTGCAGGCAGTCCAGGAGACTCCTGGAATGCATTGAGGCTTACTTCTTAAGCCTGGTAATAGACGTCGTACCAGAGGGCATGCGATACTGGACCTGTTGGTCACCAATGCAAGTGAGCTAATTGGTGATGTCAAGATTGGAGGCAGCCTCGGCTGCAGTGATCATGCACTGGTGGAGTTTGCAGTCCTGAGGGATATGGGTAAGGCGAAGAGTAAAGTCAGGACCTTGAATTTTAGGAAAGCAAACTTCCAGCTGTTCAAGGAGGGACAGGGAGCAGAATAGAGCTTGCAGATCTTTAAGGATGCTTTCCATAGAGCACAAGAGCTCTTGATCCCCAGATGTAAGAAATCAGAAAAGGAGGGCAAGAGGCCGGCATGGCTGAGTCGAGACCTGCTCATCAAACTAAAGGGCAAGAAGGAAACACATAGGTGGTGGAAGCAGGGACAGGTATCAAGGGAAGAGTATAGGGATGCTGCCTGGTTGTGTAGGGGTGGGGTCAGGAAGGCCAAGACATGGCTGGAGCCAAACTTGGCAAGGGATGCAAAGAATAATAATAAGGGCTTCTGCAGGTATGTTAGCCAGAAAAGGAAGGTCAAAGAAAGCATCTACCCTCTGATGAGCAAGACTTGTGAACAGGTAACAATGTATGAGGAGAAGGCTGAGGTACTCAACAACTTTTTTGCCTCAGTCTTCACTGGCAATCTCTCTTCCCACACCTCTACAGTGGATGGCCTGCAAGACAGGGACTGGGGGAGCAAAGTCCCTCCCACTATAAGAGAAGATCTGGTTCGTGACCACCTGAGGAACCTGAACATATATAAATCTATGTAACCTGAGGGCATGCATCCCAGCATCCTGGGAGAATTGACTGATGCAGTTGCCAAGCCAGTCTCTGTGATATTTGAAAAGTCATGGCAGTCAGGTGAAGTCCCCAGTAACTGGAAAAAGGGAAACATCGCAATCATTTTTAAAAAGAGTAAAGAGGAGGACCCTGGGAACTACTGACCTGTCAGCCTCACCTCTCTGCGTTGGAAGATCACGGGACAGATCCTCCTTGAAGATATGGTAAGCCCATGGAGACAGCCAGCATGGCTTCACCAAGGGGAAGTTCTACCTGACCAGCCTCATGGCCTTCTATTGTGGAGTGACTACATCAGTGGACAAGGGAAGAGCTATGAGTGTTGTCTATCTGGACTTCTGTAAGGCCTTTGACATGGTCCTCCACAACATCCTCCTCTATAAATTGACGAGGTATGTATTTGATGGGTTCACCATTTGGTCGATGAGTGACTGGTTGGATGGTCACATCCAGAGGGTAGTGGTCTACCGGTCAATGTCCAGATGGAGATTGGTGACAAGTGGTGTCCCTCAGGGGTCCATACTGGGACCAGTACTGTTTAATATCTTCACCAATGACATAAACAGTGGGATTGAGTGCACCCCCAGCAAGTTTGCAGATGACACCAAGCTGAGTGGCGCAGCCGACACACCTGAGGGATGGGATGCCATCCAGAGGCACCTGGACAAGCTTGAGAACTGGGCCTATGTGAACCTCGTGAGGTTCAACAAGGCCAAGTGCAGGGTCCTGCACCTGGGTTAGGGCAACTCCCAGTATCCATACAGGCTGGGCAGAGAATAGGTTGAGAGCAGCCCTGCCGAGAAGGACTTGGGTGTGTTGGTCGATGAGAAGCTTAACATGAGTTGGCAATGTGCACTTGCAGCCCAGAAGGCCAACCGTATCCTGGGCTACATCAAAAGAAGCGTGGCCAGCAGGTTGAGGGAGGTGACTCTGCCCCTCTACTCCGCTCTCATGAGACCACACCTGGAGTACTGCATCCAGCTCTGGAGCCCTCAGCACAGGAAAGCCATGGATTGAGTCCAGAGTTGGACTGAGTCCAGAGGAGGGCCACAGAAATGACCAGAGGGATGGAACACCTCTCCTGTGAGGACAGGCTGAGAGAGTTGGGGTTGTTCAGCCTGGAGAAGAGAAGGCTCCAAGGAGACCTTATAGCAGTCTTTCAGTACTTAAAAGGGGGCCTACAGGAAAGATGGGGACAAAGTTTTTAGCAGGGCGTATTGAGATAGGCAAGGGGTAATGGCTTTAAACTAAAAGAGGGAAGATTTAGACTAGCTCTAAGGAAGACATTTTTTACAATGAGGGTGGTGAAACATTGGAACAGATTGCCCAGAGAGATGGTAGATGCCCCATCCCTGGAAACATTCAAGGTCAGGTCGGACAGGGCTCTGATCTAGTTGAAGATGTCCCTGCTCATTGCAGGGGAGGTTGGATGACTGTTGGACTAGCTGACCTTTTAAAGGTCCCTTCCAACCCAAAGTATTCTATGATTCTATGAAATCCCATCCTTCTCTCCTGAATGTGAAAGAAGCTCAAATTAGCCTCCAGATGTAATGTTTGTAGTTTGTTCATTTTTTCTTGATGGAACAAATATGAATCTTGGCGCAGATCATCCATAACTCTAGTTTCTGATCCAACAATATGTGGAAGCATATGCTTAATTTCAGACTTGTGAATAATCCCATAGATCCCATAGATCCCATAGTTCAGGGACTAAATGTGGAACATAGCTTTGTGAGTCAGGTGTATTCCCAAGTTGAATAATCAAAGTCCAAAGTCATAATCTACTATTCTTCATAGATGAACTACATGAAATGTATGTATAGTGTAATAGATTTTCACAGAGAAACTGAAAATCTGCCCGAAGATACCTAACAAAAATATATTAATAGATAAAAATATATGTATGGATGAAAAGACGACAGGAATTCACACAAAACAAAGAATTATGTAGAGCGTGATTCGCCCCACCTATGTGTTTAGTGTCATAGGACTATGCTTAATTTTTTATTCAGTTTTCTTTAAGAAAGTAACAAATTGATCTGGCAAAACACATTTCCAAATAGATCTCTCTTGGCAAGATTCTGGAGTGAAGTCCTCTGAGAGGGGAGACAGTGCAGCCTGAGAATTTTGGTTCCCTGACTGCTTTGGAGGCCTTTTTGCATTCCTTGTTTCCCACTCAGAACAAAATTTTAAAGTTGCTGAGGCAGCTTCTTGCAGTCCCTCTGCCTGAGAGGGAGGGAATGTGTACTTGATTCACAGCCCACTGGACTCAGAAGAAAATCAGTTGCTGGCTTCAACAGCCTCATGGTATTTGACTTGTCCTCCCCAAATTAATAATTTATCTGCTCAAAAATCTGCTGCCTGAGAGTGAGAAAGTGTCCTGATACTTATTTTGCAATAGTTGTAGAAAAACACTGCGTCCATCCCCAGTTCCATTGAACACAATGGAACACTACTTCCAAAGGAAGTCCATGGTACCTGGGTTGCATTAGTGTGTAGCTGAGTTTCCTCCTTTCAAGGAAAACTTGATTCTGTAAACCAGAACATTTGAAAATCCAAAATGTGTCAATGAAAATAAACTTTTAGAAGAGTTTAAATGTGATTACTTGAACTCCTCCCATGGCCCATGAATGTACACGTTCAAGTCTCAGCAATTCTGCCGAGAATTTCCTTCTATATCTGTTTATGAAGTATTAAGAACAGAATGTCTGTTTTAAATTAATAAATTGACCACTGTTTTTCAGACAGGCTATATAACGGTCTTTCTTATTGTTTTTTCCCTATTCTCTAAATTTTGTCTTCCACTTTATAACAGCAAGTTTTCTCTAAGCAGCAAAGTTAATGAAGTTCAGTTTCCTATGAACTGCCTTTTGTCCCATGGACGCTTTGCTGGTCAAAGAGAGCATACGGAGCTATTTGTATGTGGTTTGGTTGCTGGCAGATGTGCACAATCTCTGGCCATGCAACTGTGGCCAAATGGAACTAATTCTGCCTGCCTTTCCTCAGTGGAGAAGCTAATTTGGGTCTTTCTCCCTAACCCCGCATTTAGTTTGTAGGTATTTTAAGTCTTGCATGCCTCCTTTAAATAAATTGCTCAAGAGGTTCAAAATCCATTTGAAAATAGAGGTTGCAGGCAGATGTCAGATAAACAATACGGTTACATCTCTGGAAAGCAATTCTCCCCCACCCCACCCCCCCCCCAAAAAAAAAAAAAAAAGAAAGAAAAAATCTATTAATTTCAGTAGATTGCACAGGTATAATCTTCCCAAAGGGTTATGGAGAACGGACAAATCAGTTTAAACGGCAGTCTCTGGAAACTTCGTAGGTTTTTTTCAAAAGTATGTGAAGGAAGTCTTCCTTCAGGGGAAGAAATCTTCTTTTGTCTTTCCTCCTACCCTTGTCAAAGCTAAAAACTTGGAGGAATTTAGTGCAACCTGTACCAAACTTGTTAATCTGCAAAATCAGCCTAAATCCGGGCTAGTGATGCGCTCCTGCAGTTGAACTGAGCTGTTAGAGTAAGACTGATGTCAAGATAAAGGAAACACTTGGCAGCTCATTCCTTTCAGAAAATATGTTTGCCTACCTTACGTTTGTATTTCAGATCAGACTCTGTTAACTCTACAGGTGATCTTTAAACACAAATACTTTGGAAGTATGCTTCAGTATGCTGTGGCAGCTAAAAAGCTTTTCCGTCAAGTCCAGTTGTAGGGATTACACCTCTGGGGTCATCTGACAATAAGGGATTGATGTCCTGAAGGCTCAAGGCTTCCCAAGAAAAACCAACCCTTTTTTTGCATGCTACCATGCGTATTTAAAGTAAGCCCATGAAGAACAACTACATTTCATATTTTCAGATTGAATCCATACTTGACTACTGGAAGAAATATTATGAATAAGGCTTGAAACCAAATTTAATTTCACATACATTTCACTTCTAACCTTTTACTTCACTGCAGTGAAGTTTTTCTCTAAGCTTCCTAATTAAACAAATTCTAAGCTTGGCTGGCCTCACTGTACCGTACCAGAGAGCACAGTGTCAGTAAGTGTGCAAGTGCTTAACTGTTAATAACATTTCCAAATTGTGCACTCTGGTTGAGGACAATTTACAGATACTTAACATTATAGACTAAAGTAATGAAGATGCCCAGTAAAATCTACAGGAAGTATAGCTAAGGAGTCACAGGTACGTTTTTATCTGTATTGTTTCTTCTTTTCCTCCCCCCAAGCAGATCTAAATCAGAAGAATGAGTTCAGTGGTTAAAGGGAGGAAACCGGGCTTCAACGGAGTGAAGGTACGCATCAGCTGAAAATGCTGGCTTCTGGAAATGAGTTATTTTATAAGGTTAAGTCAGAGTTTCCATCAATGCAACCATATTTTTGTCAGTCAATCACAAATATTTTCCTATTGATGTTAGTCTGGAATTTGTTCAGAATTTATTAAACAAATAATAACAGCAAGTCAAAAGAAAATGCCTCAGCCTAACTTCATTTTAGTCTGTCTCTATGCCTCGTGCTTCCGATCTGTTTTCAGTTTCAGCTTATTATTTGAGACATAATTTGAGCATAACTCTGACAAACAGCAGCATTGGGCCATAGGCTTTCTATGCCTTTGCAATAAAACCTTTATGTTTTCACCCAAGCTATTACATCTCTGTGTGCAGTGTAAACATACCCTGATTATATCATTTCCACTTGTGTATCAGTATTTAGGCAGAATTTGCAGTTCGGTGGAAATGACCAATTCTGCTTGAGATGGAGAGGGATCCAGCTCACGTGCCCTTAGCATTGTCATCTGTGGTGGTGTAGCCCACCCTCCAGCATGTCCTGTTTACCCCTGTATGCCTTAATAGAGAGGTTGTTACTCTGCTAATGCTGCAAGTCTTTTTGTAAATGAAAATAGATCATATGAACACAACACTGAATGGTTCTGACTAAACCTGTTGTGACAACATTTGTGCAAGAGGAATAGCTATTTTTAGAGAAATCACTGTTGTGTGTACTACAGGGCTGCAAGTGTGTGAAAACAAGGCAGAGAAAAGTCAATCTAAATAACAGAGCAGTTCATAAGATGGGAGCAGTGGGAAAAGAGAAATAAAATGGCAGCTTTTCATGAACCATAAGTGAACGCTCAGAGGACAAAATAGAAGGATTATTGTTTGCAGATGTGATTGTGGCAATAAAAGAAGGACATAATGAACTGACAAACAAACCAACCACTCTTATTTGAAATTGCTACAGAATTCCTCAATGATCATCCCAAACTCTGCAGTGTACAATTGTCATATTGATAGGGTAATTATGGCGACTCTTGTAGTAAAACCTTTTTTGAGTAACTATGCTTTGAGAATGTTATTGCAGGAAGTTTTAGCCTGTTTTAATAGGGAATGAACCAAAGTAAAGTGGTATGGATAGACTGGGAAAGCAAATCGGTATAATAAAAAACAAATGCAAAAAAATGTTGGAAGATAATCATAGATCGTTAAATACGTCCACATTTTCTCTGGAGAAAAAGATGACTGTGTGACATTCAAACAAAATGCACTTCGCTGAAGAAAATTAAACCAGTACAATGGGTCAATAAAGAAAATAAAGGTACAGTGTTATATTAATGTGCTATAATACTTTGGTTAACCTCATCTAAGCTAGCACAGGTAATGGTAGCTGTTAAGACGAGACAGTATCAACTTTAGTACATGCTAGTAACCAGAGTATGACTAGGTCAGTGGCATAGGTGCTTTCACATGCCAGCCTCGGGGTATGTCGTCTTCTCCTGCTGTTCTTACCTGGACCAAGATTAGGCTAGCCATGGCAGGGATCTGCCACAATCATCCATCATCTTTCTGGGCAGACATAGTTTCAGTGTATAGTTCTTCTCACCCATGGTTAGCTGTCTGAAAGCTAGGCATGTAAACAAGTAGTTGAGGTTCTCTCTTTAGTCAATGGAGAGGATGTGTCTTCCAGAGAGTGATTCATTTCATCCTAGAACAATTGTGCTGCTGGGGAAATGATCCAGTTGCCTAAATATAGGAGCTCAGTACCGTTTGAGGTGCCCTACAGTATCCAAAACATTATCATGGGGCTGGCAGGCATGAGATGGTTTATGAGAAACCTTGGCCTTCTGGGCAGTCAGTAGCTGGAGGCCAGGTTCCTATGGTGTGTAAACCAGTGCTAGATGCCTATTTTTAGGCAATTGAAGCAGGCCTGGAGTATAATTTTTCTTTAGCCAAGGGCTAGTTAGCAGGAAATTCTGTGCCAACAGCATAGCACCATCTTAGATACAAAGGAGATGTTTGTTTTCTGGGGGAGGAAGGAAGAGAGGTTTTTCTGTTGCTAGTTTTCTGTTTACTTCCAGGAAAAAAAGAAAAAAAAAAAAAAAGGAAAAGTTCAAGACTGTCAAGACCGAAGCCTGTCCTGAACTACACTTTGTCTTGCTATGTTCAGGGTGAGGGAGACACTACAGAAATAGAATAGTTATGGGGAGAAAAGTGTTGCTGTAGAACAGACTAAATTGGATGGTAGAAGGGGGGAGAAGGAAAGAGAGTGTTTGACGGAATGAGAAGAAATACCTCCCAAAAGAAGGAACTTAGGTGACGCAGTTGAGGCAGGTGAACATAAAGACTTTCACAGATGAAAAACTAGGAAATTCAGAAGCTCAGACGGGAAACACCTAGAATAAGACCCTAGAAAAGACAGAAACCATGAGGTGGCAAAACAACCAGCAAACTGAACTGGCAGATTACCCCCACAAATGGGAACAAGAAATCAAAAAGCAAAATTAAATTTTTCAGAAGGAATAAAGACTCTTGGAGGAAAGTCCATCTTGGCCAGACCAGATTTTGATAAGCAGTTTGAACTCTACGGTGTTGTATTTTAGGTAGAATAGGGACAATGATAATGCAAAGGTCTGTAATATGCCATTGTGGTGGCCATGAAAGCCATACTTATTTCATGCTTGGACCTGAAAAGATCAAAAAAGACACTGCATTTCTGAGCAAAGTATTAATGCTAAGATCAAAAGCTAAGGTAGTTAGCATGGTATAAGCACGCTACGATAGAGATGAGCGCTAATGCTACTGCATCTCAAGAACTTCACTGTCCACTGATGTTTTCAGATAGAATTGGGCAACTCTACTTTACTCACATCAGCTGAGGTGGTATGATGTGATTGTCATTCATATTATTAATGGCTTGTCCCAGATTCTCAGATGCAGATGCGGGCCACAATGGGGGCTGGCTGGAACAAAATCATGTTTTTTATGCAATGGTAATCCAAGTATGTGGGTGGGAAGGTTCACTTTACATGACCCTTGGTCAGGAGTCAAAAACCAGTATGGTAGGTCACACTGTGCAGCACAGACATGGTTTAGCTGAATGTGAACTCAAGGTCCATAGTTGAATCCATAGTGAACACTCTTCATGATGCATGATTTCATAAAATGTTTTAATAATCTTAAAAGTACTCTGACCACCTAGAAGGTCATAGGACTCCAGGCAGTGATTAGAGCCTTAATTAGCTACATTTACAGAAAATTCAGCGTGAAAATAAAACCATATGAGAGAGAAGAAAGTTCCTCCTAGAACAAAAGGGCAGTGAAGATCTGAAGTTTTTTAGGGGAAATGAGAATGTGTTGCCCACCTTCTGAAGGGGCAACCAAGGAAGAACTGTTATTGTTACAAGTAATCTAGTATAGAAAAGTCTTTAAGCATAAATACTTATGCTATTAATTAATTGGAAACACAATAACAGGTGAGAATAAGAACAAAAATATTTTTTAACCAGAACAAACTTCCTGCTTCACTCTCAAGCTATTATAGTTTTAAAAAAACAATACTGCCAATTTGGAAATGCTTAGATTTCCCCAAGAGTGAAGAACCTAGAGCACAGTGGAGTTATTCATGAACCTGTCAGGAGAGCGTACCTTCAGAACTGCAGCTGCTGGGGAAAATTGGGTGCACTAAACAGAGAAAGCGTTAAAAGAGAATCTTCCCTGATGGATACTAGTCAGTACTCCTCTAGCAGGAGGTAAGTGGCAGTCCACGGCTGCAAGGGACTCAATATTCCTTAAGCCATCTACATCAGAAAGCAGAGAAGCATATTCAAGGCCTCTGCATTGCAATGGACATCATCTGTGATATGAAAAATCAATAGAGCTTTCTTCTGAGCCATTAAATGATGTGTTTAAATTCACCGGTGCAACTAAGGGCAGAATCTAGTACTTCGTTTTACTGACGTCTTTTACTACTGAGTGCGACCCATACAGCAATTATTACATACGGCTAGATTTCAGTCATAATGCTGCTTAACGCACTATTGCAAATTGTTATGACGGCCTCAGTAGCAAACTGAAGAGAAAAACCTAAGATAAGAAACCAAAATGAGTGTGCAGTGGGACAAGTTGGCCAGAGCTTGGTGTGAGATTGATGTATATCTTCTCTTTACGGCAACCTAATTGAAGATGTATAAAAATACTTTTTTAATTTTAATTTCTAATATGATAATTAGCCATGTAAATAGGCAAAACTCAAAGTGATTAGGGCAGATGGAACAGAAATAGGAAATGCTTATAGCTAACTCTCTCACTACATACTCTGCAAGCAAATCCCTGCTTCCAGGCTTGGTTTTAATTCACTCAGTGACTTTTTGAGTCTCAACAAACTCTTACCAGTCCCCTCTGGTCTGGTTCGGCCAGGGAGCAGACCAGGGAACAACCAGCTAGACCCTAGGGCAGATGAAAAAAAAACCTCTGGGCACCAGAGGGGCCTGGGCAGAGTTTTCTGTGACTAAGAAAATCACTGAGTGAGCTGAAGCTGCCCGTTGCCTGCTCTCACTGCAGTCCCACTGCCTCCTTCCTCAAGCAGCAGGCTCCTGCTCCCCGCTGTGACTCTTTCCCACTCTTTCCTTTCCTCCACACACAGCCGCCCCCACATGCTTTTCTTCTCCCCCTTCTTCTCCCTCCTTGTCCCAAAACAAGCCATGCTACTCTATGGAAAAGAGTAATCTCTCCTTCCCTCTGCACCCACTTGGGTCTTTTCCCGAAAGAAACGTAACACAGAGAGTCTGAGAGAGCAGCAAGGAAAAGTATCTCATGCACTTGCTCTGTTCTTTAAACCCTCCTTCAGCCTCTGCTTCTTGCCATTGTTGGGGTCAGGAAAACAAACCAGATCAACCTTTGCTCCAAGCCAGAGCAGTGGGTCCTGCCTATATCCCAGGTGAACCCTCACAGGTACTCATTAGTCCAGTATCTTAAACAGGACAGAGGAGGCATGAGGCATGTCACCTTTTTCCTAGCCGGTGCACAGATGAATGGCTCCGACACTGTGGCCGTCACTGCTATCCCAATACATTTAGTGACCTGGCTATGCTGAGTTTCCGCTATGAATGTTGCAAAAATCAATCAGCAACAGCAAACTCCAGCGTGCAAAAAATTATCACAGAAGTGAGGCACGATTTCTGGACTATTCATTCACTCATTGTTTGCCAGCATGGTGTTTAGTGTGTGCCCCAGTTCAGTATTTGACTCTAAGAGAGCTGGAATATTAGATCCAGAATTAGGAAATATACTTATTCCAAGTAATACATATTTTCCTTTGCTTAAAGGTCTCTCTTCTATCATAACCTAAAAGACATGCTGCTTATCAGATCACTTTAGAGGTATTAGTGCAACAGTGCTGTTAAAAACAGATATTAGTAAAGCACATTTCAATATACTCAAATGTAAGACATTCAGTGCAACATCTATTTTTTGACATTGTTTTATAAAAGAAACCAAAAAAGAGGGGAGGAGCACTCAGTGATGTAGCGTATTAGACATTACTTGAAAAATCGTTAAATTGAACTAAATTACAATTACACAGCAACATAAAGGGAAAGGGAAAAATAAAGCCAACCTCATTTTATGAGAATTGCAGTCTACTTGTCGCCACTGAGGATGACATTTAAATTAGTCCAATTATAAAGTTTGTTACTTTATTTCTCTCCCATTCCCAGTATTGCCTTATAGTCCTAGTGCCTTATACACCGGTGTGTAGACATACGGTGAGGCTATGCCTATACCCTCAGGACTTAGAGCCATAAAGACATTTATGTGCCTACTTCTCACGGAAGTTAGTGCCTAAGAAGGTGGTTATGATGGCCTGGGACTCCTAACCTAAGTAGGAAAGTCAGATAAAACCCAAGGAACATAGAGCTCTAATGGTCTTTTGCCTCACTCCCACCACCTGGAGCAGAGTTTGAGACCGAGGAGTGGGCTGCAACAAAATGTTCCTCTGGTGGGTGGGAAGACGTTTCAGCAGCACTGGAGCAGAGAGATGCTACTGTATAAAGCCACAAGCTGCCTTCAAAGTTTGTTTTATTTTTAAGTATGTGGTCTTGTCTCATTCCTTTGAATAGTCCTCTTGTTACAGAAAAGTCTTATTCCCATTTTACAAAGCAAAAGGATTCAATATTCTGCCAAGTGTTATACATGAAGCCAGTGGTAGAGCCAGCAAATGAAGGCACAACTTGTGAATTGCTGTGTGGTGCCTCAAGGAGAATACTATACCTTTTTTCTATGAAGGTAGACAGCAAATTGATGAATAAAACAAACTTTATATACCACCAGGGTACCTTCACTCCAGTATTAAGAACTTTAAAAGTGTGCATTAAAATACTAAAAGAATTTAGGCGAAACCATACTTCAACATATAAAACAAGTTTCATATACATTACAGTGTATAGATGTATATATGTGTGTGTGTGTGGTAGAACTTATTATTTTAACTGGCAGGAAGCTCATAAAAAGAAAAGCTTTTGGGGTTGGCTCAAACTTGGAGTGCACTTTAACGTGCTGGTGGTACTTTATGAAGAAATCTCAAATGTATCCCATGTGTTGCAAATGCTTAAGAATGGGCCCAAGATGAGCTTTTGTCTGCCTGAGCCATACAACTATTTCAAAAATATCTTCCTTCAGCAGCATCAATATTTATTTTTGTATGTCACTTTTGTAGTTTGAATGCTGGATTTGAGTTTCCATATTGCCGTCAAAGAAAAAAGTGAAGAAACCAAAACCCTTAATAAATCTAACAACAGAATCTGGTTTCAAGACTATTTTCCATAACTGAAACTTTTTTTGTCAGAATCATTTTTCTTAGAACAGCTGACATATCATTATTGTTTTCCTTGTTTTAAAATATTGGCTTTCCAAAAATGTCCAATCCATCCTTGAACTAAAAAAGGAAATGCCTTCAGAGGCCTGGCTTCTTTTTCAGTAACGATAATGTTCTTTTCCCCTTTCCACCACCACTATTGTATTAAGTGACTGCAGGTTTTTGGGACATGAATAGAAATGTACATAAAGAACTGTCATAACTACCTGATTGTTCTCCAGCTGTGTGGGATCAATACGACTAGAAGTAACTTAGGAGGTGAACTCCCTTATTATCCTCAGTGGTCCAATCCCACACTCCTACTTCTACTCTGCTTTTAAAACTGATTCATTTTGGTGGATTTTTCTTCTGTCATCCTGTTCTCATTAACCGAACTCTTCTGCCTTCTCTGTCATATTCAGCAGAAATTTTTATTGATGGCTACAGTATCACATCACATCATCTGTTAGTTTTTCTCAAGTGACTTTAGAAAATGTTTTCAACTTAAACATGACATTTCAGCCTCTTCATATCAATAGGAGTTCAAGAGTGGCAAAGTTTTGCTCAAAGCACAGGCATGGCCTATGGATTGAGGAGTTTAAATGCTGCTTTTAGGTTTTAATTACTGCTTTCTCAAATGGAAATTGAAAAAATACCAAAACTCTCCTTCCAAGTAGCTGCTTACCCTGAGCAAAGAAACATTAGAAATAAAACCCCAAACAACCGCCAAAAAATAGCGATCAAGTAAACAAACCATGAAAACTTTAATACTCCTTCTGCATTTTTCTAAATTTGATTATTCATGAAGTCACAGGGCAGCCTAACTGCACACTTTTTAATATTTCAGCAGCAGATGAATGATCTTTTGTTGACAAGAAGCCCGATTCTGTACATTCTAATTTTTCAATAGGTCCACAGGAGTCCATAATCATTCTCTTTAAGTGAATGGGGTCTGAAAAAGCAACAGGAATCTGTGAAAAAATCAGACAAGCATCAAAGCTTTTGGTGAAATTTCAGAAACATGAGCTGGATTTTTAAAAGCCTGTAACTGAAATTTCTAAAATTTTTGTGACTATTCAAGTACTTCTTCACAATATCTGTGAAGCAGATTACTCATATGAGCGATACGGTAGTGAAATAAATGACAGAAGCACAGAGAACTCTGACATTTCATGATGACTAAGAAATTCCCATGATAAAGGATTATGAACACAGAAAAAGAAAGGTCACTTGGGTGTAGAATGTGAGCTAATGGCCAAACTTCAATGACTAAGTATCAACACTTATAAGTCTCCCTTTTCAGTGATGCTGTAATTCACAGTCTTTCTGTGATGCTTCTGGTTCTTTTTGGAAAATAATTAGAATAATTAGACCTTTATGACATATAGTCCAAGGAGTGCAAGCAAAAAACTTGTGGTGCGGCATCCCTTTTGCCTGGCCTATTTATTGAAACTTCAGCAGGAACGGGGTCACCTATCTGGAGGTCTCCGTTGTTTGTATTGGGAATATAGGTATTTACATTAGAACTGCCTTGGTAGGTGTAAAACCTGAGCACATACAAGGTACCTAAGTCAGAATTCATTTCATGAGCTCAGCTCAAGACTGTGTGCTTGCTGGCCTCCTCCACTCTGTCACAGGGGTCCCCACAGAGCTGGCAGTGATATCACGATGGCTTACAGCCGTCCCTGCTCTACTATTACGCGTCATTTAGATGTCCTGTCATTGGGGAACATAGGCTGGTGTGCCATGTTGTCTATTAGAAGATAGAGTGCCCTCTTGCACATTCTGTATGGTAAGCCTGAAGCATGGGCCTTCGTTTCTGAGGTTTCATGCTGGACCTGTGTGTCTCGCTTCTTACACTTCCAGGACTTTGATTCCTGTGACACACTATGGGAGCTGAGCTGGATTCCTAATGATAGCAGTGTCTGTCGCTCTGCTATGTTCATTTTCAGACCTTCCTGTGCCGTGTAAGTGTTATTGTTTAATTGCCCATTCCCCAGTGTAACGTGATTTTTTAAATTAGCTTGACATTTTGTGTGTTTCTTTTACAGCTCATCTCAGCTGTTAATGAGGCCTTTGCTAAGTGTCTTCAGTACAGATCATTATAGCTCTTTAGTACTGTCATTTGAAAGCTAATACCAATAAACAGAAAAATTACTCAGCAGGAGGAAGGTAAGTGTGCTATGTTCCCAATTTTTAGTTTGCAAAGGTTAGGAGCTATTCAGTAAAACGAAGCCCTTTTTTAAAAGTTAACAGTAACCAATTGATGTGATTTGCTCCAATGGGCATTATGGGCTGTCTGGATGCCAGGCCTGCATCATTCCAGCCCTGAAAGACCTGTGCAGATACAACTTGAAAGGTATCCCTAAAATGCAGGATAGTCCTCTCCCTTCCCAAGATACCATGAGCAGGTTCTCTTTTAACATCCTGGAGATTACCTAAGCCTTATCAAGTGAAGAGTATCACAAAGAAGAGGAGAACCTAGACCTTGACAAAGGCTTGAGCCTGCCCAGGTACATGCTGAGATCTGAGGAGTGAGACCACCAACCAGAATGGGAAACTTTGAAAGCTGCCTGACCCACAGGTAATTACAGAGGTTATCTTATTTACAAACTCTGTTTCTGAAATTGGGGAAAAAAGGAATTTCTTATAGGAGTTGTTTTTTGTTTTGTTTTGTTTTTTAATTTTAAAGTTTTCACAGTACTTCTGCCTAGATACTCTTGGAGCCTGAATAACAGTAGACTTGTGGACACAACTGAACAAAGCCCTGACTGCTTTTTCCTTAGCTAGCAGCACCCTTATAAGAGGACACACCTAAGAAAAAACTGATTGAACTGCCAAACCTGTAAGGAACGATTCATGATTTCAACAGAAATGGATATTAACTGGTGAAAGTTTGTGCAAGGTTACAAATGCAAATGTCTTATGCTAGGGATTCTGTATATTTTTCTTCATACTATCTTTAAATATTGCTTTAGGAAACATCATAAGGCCCAGACCAGTGCCAATTTGACTGCGCTAACTAGACCTCCAAGACTGTGAACCTACAATATTTGAGTTCACTTGTCAATGTTGGTAAGAACAACTAATAAAATGCCTTTCAGTACACAATGCAGCAAAAGCTTAAATTGAAAAACTGTGATTCTGCAAGGTGCTGGAAAGAAGTTTGTGAAAGACAGAGGGCTCCGGTGGAATGCTTCTCCACTGATGGACAGATAACCAAACTGTATGAAGAATGCATTCAATTGTACACTGACCATAAAGCAAACACAAAGATTAACACAACTGTAATTGTGAAAAGTGCTGACTTGTGAGACAGTAAAAGTATAAAAAGACTGGAAATTCAGGAGAAAACCAAAAGATGCCAGTGATGCAGATCAGGAGCTACAGACCATGACAGTGTAAAGTACGCTTTTTATGAAGTAGCAGTCAGAAGAATTTTTTTTTCGTATACAAGATTGGCCAAGAATGGTAGAATCACAGCCTTTTATAGGCTATGACTAAGTCTAAATCAGTGTAATTCTCCCTGTAACACAAAAAACTGTCAGAAAGTTAAGAAAGAGAGACAAAAAGACTCACAATGTTAAAAATGCTAGTTAAGAAAAAAAGTCACAAATAGAAAATCTGACTGCTGTGGTACAGTACCAGAACTTTCCAGAGCAAGTCTTTCTGCTACATTACCTTTGAAATAAAACAGGGTTTTGAAGGGGGAGGCTGGTATTGTCAAGGCCTGGATGACATTTAAATAAAACAATGCTGGAGTAGTACATGTTGCTATGATTTTAAGTAAACAGATTTGTTTCACAGCAGAAAGCTGAAACGTTTGTAGAAAAGATGATAATAAGAGTCACAGCTTTCCAATAAATGAAATAATACTACATAGATTTACAGAATATTCTGGTTAAAGGCATCCTGGCAGTCTTGTTTTTAAATTATTAGATGCTCCTATCTGAAAACATGTGCTTGGGAACAATAGTACTGGCTCATTTGCCACTGATTTTAATGGTGTTAGTTATCTCCATTAAGCTGAATAGCTGGTTCTATTGATTTCAACAATCCTGGGAGCACAACCAACCATTCAAACCTTTAATGGCCCATCGCAGTTAGAATTGTTATGTTTTGTAGGTGTGCGCACAGCTAATGGGAAAGCTGATGGGATAATGAATGCTCAGTTGCTAACAGTAATGGAATCACTAGACACCCACATTACATGAGATCTGCACTGCATTAAAAAAAGATGTCCTTACAGAAGACAAGAAAAAATTGGGTAATTTACAAGTAAATTTGCGTCCTTTCCATCATAAACAACCCATTAAGACGAAGTCATCATGTCACTTATTAACCCCATTATTATAAATCTCATTGTCACATGAAACATGTTAGGATATATTGCACAGCTCTGATACAATCTATTTCATAGATTTAAAGATTTTTAACAAATATTAGTAAATATTCTTAAAGGCAAAAAATAAAAAAGGCTTGACATTGGAAATTGTACATCAGTCCCTTGGAGGGAGACAATTAACAGGATCTTGTAATTGTTCTCAAGCATTAAAATTCCAGGAAGTTCAAAGATAACTATGTATTTTATTTAAAAAAAAAAAAATCAAGGCGTTTAACAGTATGAAAATGAGGAGGTAGGGCATCTGCAGAAACTTGTCTTTGTCCTGAAGTGATACCATGGTGGATGAAAAGGAGAGAATAAACCAACAGCTCCTTCAAAAAAGCAGCTAATATGCCATTAAAAATCAGCTTAATGTAATCCTAGTCATTGAGTCATTGCAAGGAGTTTCATTGCACTGAATTAATGACATCTTTTACTTTCTGGAAAACATTACAGATCCTTTAGTTGTTTAAACTATTGAGTTGTTTTCAGTTCTGTAATAGAATTTTTTGCTTGAATGTGGATAATAGACTTTGATGTTATTGTTCCCCTGACAGAAACTTTTAACAAAAAGAGAACTGAAACAGTGCCCGTTTGTGAAAGGCTAAGATACATGGACTCAGATCCTCATCAGGAGTAAGCTGTGAACCAGCTCCCTTGGCTTTAATGGATTTACAACAGCTGATGAGCTGGCACATGATATGGAAACATCACACACTTTCAAAGATTTCTGCGAAACATAAATTGCCTTTTACTAGTGCTCAGAGACTTTAAAGAGAAGGAAATTGCTAGGAGAAACAAGTTGGTAAAACTGAGCCTATGGTTCCACAATACAGTAAATCATACTTGATGGCTTCTAGAACTAGATTAAAACAGGTGTGACTACAAGACAAAATGAATTAAACAATTTAAACTCAATTGCCTATTCTAGCGTGTTCGAAATTTTGTGAGGGACCATCCTAATATAAGTGGCTTCTGTGTAGATCTCTTCAAACTCCTATGCCACTTCAGGTATTTGGTCTATCACATCAAGAGAGAAGCAAAATAAAAGTTTAACAATAGCATGATCTCTGTATCGGATACCCTGGCTAATTCAACAGCAATGCAGTCGTGTGCCCAAGGTGGATCCAGTACACGTTTCTATTGCTGGATGCACAGACCTAGTTTAAGGATAACAGACCCATGTCTGGCAACTCAAGGTGGGGTGGGAATACCTCATGATGTCAAATGGGAAGTGGAGCGGACACCCGATCAAGTAAACCCACATGCAGCGAAGTAGGATTAATGCAACGCTAGCTCAGATTCAGGAGCAGGCGAGTCATGTTATGTTGCAAAGCGCCTGTCAGGAGGCTTCGATCGCCATCTGCTCCAAGGCAGAAGCTGAAGTGGCTCTGCAGTGCATTTTGTAGTGCTCCTTATCCAAAATTTTACAGGGTGAGCGCACCTGTACCTATAGCATAGGGGCATGCCCTGTGCCTTCTGATTGCTCACCGGGCTGCTGTGCCATTAAGTAACTCTGATCACTAGGGTCAGAGTCCAATAAACATCAAAAGAAGTCCAAATTTTTTTTGACCAACCAAGCAAAAAACCACACCCAGAGAGAAAGGTGGCTGGTTACTGAGTATATGAATTACAATGGCTGAAAAAGACGGGGAAAACATACCTTTTACAGCAAGAAATACAATTGGTGGTAGACAAATTCTTCTGAGCGTCACCTGTTCTTCAAAAATTAGATTAAACAAATGAACAATAATTATCTGTTCTTCTACATATTCTACCTTCTGGTAGGGTGGTAATGCCATATAATTAAAGAGATCAGAGCATCATCTCCTTTGGGAAGTCAGGTTGTATGCAATGCCCACTATTTCTTACCTCTGTGGCCTGGAGCGGTTCCCTGGAGGCTGAAAGCCTGCACCACAGTGTCAGTGGATTTAGGTAGATAGTCTTCTGGCAAGCATTATGGATTTTATTGCCTTTCTTGTATTACCTATTTAAGACTGTAGTTTTAAAGAGAAAATCATAATAAAAATGCTGCATTGTACTCAGAAGATCTATAGCAATTTTTAAACAGAACCTCAGCACTGAGAGATTTCCCACTCCAGACGGCCCAGGAAAGCTATCAGCTTGTGTAAATGTGGGTGCTTCACAAAGGCCAAAGCATGGGAGAAAGAAGCAACATGGACACCAGGTCTCCAGCCAGAATTTCATATCCCAAGTCCTCCCTCCTCTCTGGATAGCTGCTATGTTTACCGTCCCATAACAATACATCACTGGTTTAGGACCTCAGACTACTGTTGCCCGTGGTTTAGATTAACAACGCATTAGAATGGCTCATGTTTTCTTAGATCAGATACAAGCTTTCTCTGGACAGAGCTATTATGGTGATCATCCTGGAACTACTGTTATATACCTTCCTCAGCCTGTCTTACTCCGTACTCTAGAGGCACACAGCTTTTATAATAGGTCCAACTTTTCTTCAGAAAAGTTTAGAGAATAGAATAAGAAATTCTTGTTTCTATTGACTACAACGTATTTTATAGATTATGGTGAATATATTTAGCCAAGACTATACAATATCTATTAAATTAGCTAAAGTCTATTAAATTATTTAAAAGGAAAGTGGGTTCCACCGTAAACTGCTGAAGGTGGGACAGAGAAAAATTCTTTAACATTAACAAACAAAAGAGATATAACTACCTTATACAATGCGTAAATAGCAGGACAGAGATTCAGGTGTGAGACCATCCCAATCACACAACCTCACTTCTCCCATCTGTTGGACAGCAAGGTTCCCCAAATCCGCAGCCACATGGTAATGAAGCATAAGAGTCACATATCAAGAAGTTAAGGGGATTTTTTACAAGGAACTTCAAATATTTCAGCTGATACTAACATTTCGTGATTCAGAGTATTGTGAAACAGAAGCTGTTTCCTGTCAATGCTGTCCGACAACTCAGACAGAAGACTAGAGCTCCTTGGTAAGAAACATTTTCTTGATACATTTCCTTGAGCTTTCTTAAAATGATTAAGGAAAGGCTTTCATCGACCTTTTGAAAGAAAAAAAAAAAAGCGTGGAAATGGAAAAAAGAGGAAAGAAAACTAAATCAAAGCCCCTCTATGAAAACCCCAAAGGACTCTTGATTGAATTACTTGGACACGAAACCAGAAACACTGAGTCGATGGCAGAACCAAATTGTCGGAGCAGTATTTGAGCAGCCATGCTGCTGAGTCCAGTCCCAGTTCTCCATGGAGAGGGGACTGGGATAAGTCAGACTGAGCAAGACCCGTCAGTGCAATGCTCCTTACCATCTCCCAGTCCCTGCCACGACAGCAGGTAGTGAACACAGTCTCTCATTATCCCCCCAGTTACAAAACACTGTTGTTTAGAGCTTTTCTACCCCTCTGCAGTTACAAGTGGGACAGTGCAGATGCACTGGGAATATCTGGCTGGACTGGTGGAAGTCAAGTGCCAGGTGACTCACTGCATGTTCATAGAATCATAGAATAGTTTGGGTTGGAAGGGACCTTTAAAAGGTCAGCTAGTCCAACCCCCCTGCAATGAGCAGGTACTTCTTCAATTAGAGCAGGTTGCTTAGAATGTTTCCAGGGATGGGGCATCTACCATCTCTCTGGGCAATCTGTTCCAATGTTTCACCACCCTCATTGTAAAAAATGTCTTCCTTAGAGCTAGTCTAAATCTTCCCTCTTTTAGTTTAAAGCCATTACCCCTTGCCTATCTCAACACGCCCTGCTAAAAACTTTGTCCCCATCTTTCCTGTAGGCCCCCTTTTAAGTACTGAAAGACTGCTATAAGGTCTCCTTGGAGCCTTCTCTTCTCCAGGCTGAACAACCCCAACTCTCTCAGCCTGTCCTCACAGGAGAGGTGTTCCATCCCTCTGGTCATTTCTGTGGCCCTCCTCTGGACTCAGTCCAACTCTGGACTCAATCCATGTCTTTCCTGTGCTGAGGGCTCCAGAGCGGGATGCAGTACTCCAGGTGTGGTCTCATGAGAGCGGAGTAGAGGGGCAGAGTCACCTCCCTCAACCTGCTGGCCACGCTTCTTTTGATGTAGCCCAGGATACGGTTGGCCTTCTGGGCTGCAAGTGCACATTGCCAACTCATGTTAAGCTTCTCATCGACCAACACACCCAAGTCCTTCTCGGCAGGGCTGCTCTCAACCTATTCTCTGCCCAGCCTGTATGGATACTGGGAGTTGCCCTAACCCAGGTGCAGGACCCTGCACTTGGCCTTGTTGAACCTCACGAGGTTCACATAGGCCCAGTTCTCAAGCTTGTCCAGGTGCCTCTGGATGGCATCCCATCCCTCAGGTGTGTCGGCTGCGCCACTCAGCTTGGTGTCATCTGCAAACTTGCTGGGGGTGCACTCAATCCCACTGTTTATGTCATTGGTGAAGATATTAAACAGTACTGGTCCCAGTACAGACCCCTGAGCATCCATTTTTTTAGTAATTTGTTGTGCTATCTGTCCTACACTTCCACAGAAACCTGTCATCAGCCTTGTGCCAGGCCCTCGTCTCCAGGTTGTGCCCATGGCGAGTCAGGCTTGTCACCATGTGCCATGTCCCCTCACTGCCCCTAGCCCTCTCAGCTCCTTCCATTACCCTCAAGGGCCTCAGGGCCTGTGGGCAGGGTTGGTGTGGGCAGAGGAGGCATGCGTCAGTCTCCTTGCAGGAAACTCAGGGCAAAACCTGACCACTGGGTTTGGGCTGCATGGGGGAGTGTTGCATGGCATGGTGGCATGGCGTGGCTGTGTGGTGGGGCTGGCATGGTGGCATGTTGTGGCTTGTGGGCCCTGAGCACTGTCAGGTCGTTGTTGCCTGCAGCGGGCAGCCTTGCTGAATGAAAGTGTTGAACAGGATCCCGCAGAAAGTGTTGCAACTCATATTTGGTCCGCAGTCAATAAATGAAAACATAATAGAAACCAGAACCTATGAACAAGAGCATTAAATGAAGCATGGGTCTAAGGCAACAGTCCAATACATATTTAATAGCAACCTGCCAAATGGTGTTTTCAATTATGACCATTTCATTTTCTATTAAAGTAGCACTAGAGGTCAAGTGATACAACCAGGCCTGATGCTCCTTCCGCTGCATTAGATGGTGTAGAAATGCGTAGGATGTTTCCCTGAGGCATTTGCTAGCTAAGATGAAATAAAAAGCAGTCTAAAAGAAAGATAGCTATTCAAGTCCACAGCTCTGCAGAGTACTCTGTGTTGAACAGGGATCCACCGACAGGAAATGTCTTCCAAGTTCAGGATCAAGCTGAATGATATCTCTGGAATATATTCTCAGTGCTCATGCATTATTTCTTCATTCAAATTTCAGAGGAGTGTTTGACTTTTACTGTGAAACCATAAATCACCATCATTCTTGGCACGTCAGAAGTTTCCCTCAGTTAAACACAATGAGTTTCCTCCAAGGGAAGAAGGAACAGTGTAAATAGTGTTTAAAATATGTTACTAATTTATTGCAAGGTCTTGCTGGATATAATTATTTCAAATGGTTTTGTATATTCCAACAGGAGATACACATCTTTAAGTAATACCTGTTCTTTGAGACCCCTGCACAATACGCATGTATCTTAGACCAAATATTCTTGGTAGAGCTGGCAGATGCATTTTAGCTGCAGTGGCTGTGAATAATGGCCCAGATTTTTGTTGTCCTTGTTCATTAGTCTGTTAGGAGCTACTTGTTATTGAACTGAAAGCAAAGAGCTTTTCTTGTCCTTCTCTTTTACTGCAAATGTATTTTAAAACAAAACACAAGAAAGAAACATTTATAAGGAAAACTAGCATTTGCAGTGGCATAAATTGCTATGGCAGACTATTTTTTTGTGATAATTATAAAGAAATCTTTTCTATACAGACTTTTTGTATTACTGCCTGTAAATATGATAGTTTTCTACTAAAGACCGTTACTAGAGCTACTAGCTTTGACAGTTCTTTGGCACGTTTTGGGGGCAATTGCTTTAAGAAAGAAAAATAACTACCTGCTTCCATCCGATTCACATCAAAAAGTCTCATCTACACTGTTCAGCGGGTTGTGGCAGACCCTGGGGCTTTGCCAAGCAGTGCTTGTTCTGCAGGCTCTTATCCACGTTACTACCTGTTATGTCTTGGGGTGGGCTATTCCAGAGGACTACTTCAGTTTTTAGCTTTGCCTTTAGTGCCAAGCAGACTGCTGTTTTTGCAAGTACTCTATCAACTCAATTTCCATTGATTTTAGAGAGCACTGTAACTCAAGCTATGGAGTGTGACTTCCATTCTGATGTAAATTTACGAGTGTGATTTTCTACTTCTTGCAGACAGGAAAAGGGATGAGGAACAGATTTTCCTTTCTTTGCTTATATCAGGGTTAATGAAAGTGTACACTTGGAAAGTCTTTTGACTAGTATGTTTCAGAGTCTGCTATAGCCTGACATAGTAGCAGTCTCTTTTCAGTTGGCAGGTTTTGAAACGTTTGTGAAAGCCAACATATGATGGATTAATACAAAAACAACTTCTGCACAGCATTCTATCATAATAAATATGTTGAAGGAAATGAAGACTTAATAGCACCCTTATCTCACTCCATCTAGCAACTATGGAAAAAGACTGCTAAAGATAATGATTAAGGTATATCCAGGATTCTTGATCTGGGCTGCTGTACCCTGTGTTTCACTAGACATGTCCACTTTTTGGCCCTTAACATTTGAAACAGATGGATTTTTGGCATGTGCAACTCATGTTTTTTTAAATCCACACTAGAGCAGGAGCCAGGATTTTGTTTCTATTAAAAAAAATATAAATAAAAAAGCCAACAAAAACCCAGGTGAGGCTTCCAGCTCAGCTAGCTGCCAGTGGTCTACCGAGGATCTGCAATAGTTATCAGCCTCCAGTCAAAGTGTGGAAAGGAAAGTGAGAAAGGAGTGGCAGCCATAATGTCTAGGCATGAAAAGCCAGAAGAGGAAAAATATAAACAATGTGAACTTCAAGATTTTTTTTTGAGAATTAGGAAGACAGGAGCTTCTCAGAAGAAGAAGGGATGCTTCTAGGCACAAGCAATTCTAGGTTATGAGGAGCTGGCTTGCTATGTGTACAGACCATCCTCTTTCCCGTTCTGATGCCTTGAACAGAATTGCTGTATCCTCTCTTCTAACTCAGGCCCTTGCTTTCCAGTCACCTCCTGTGGTGTCCTTCCTGTCCTACTCACCGCTCCTCTTTACCATTGGAAATGCTATGAACTACTTGTTGCCGGTTCTATTCCTAACCTGCCTGAATGTGAGTCATTTAATATGGCTGAATGATCCATCAATGGGTCTAGTCATACGCAGTTGTCTCAGAGGAGTGTTCTGAGGTTCACAGGATGTTTGTTAAGTGATTTTGGATCTTTCGGTGAAAGATTGTTTTTCAAAGTGCCATTATGATTTTTGTGTAAAAATATCGTGCATTTCACGTATAATTAATACTAAAATAGCACACTCATCATAGTTCCTCATTATGTTGATTTTATTTAAAAATGTATAGATATACAAATATCATACTGAGTGTATGTTTGTACACATATATTAATTTTAAAATCTGTTGATTTTCTTTGAGCCAAAGAGGAATTAAAAGTTTGTGACGAGTTAAAATGTTGCTATTACCACTTAGTGTTCAGATGCTCTTGGAAAAGAAAGATGGAATCTTTACTCCGAAACGCAAAATGTTCATCTTAAGGGAATGCTTTAATGTCAGTGGAGAGGGACCTGGTTCAGAATAAAATTTCAGTTAAGCTTTACCCAGAATAATTTTAAAGATACATTCTCATGATCAAGGTGTGGAAAAGCATTGCATTTTCATTTGGTGTGCACATGTGTTTGGAGCAAATCTGGCCTGTGTTTCAGGGCATCCAGTCATTAGCATCTTTTGCACACTCCTTCTCCGAAGCACTAAAGATGTGGTTTTTAACTCTGACGTTAAAGAACTATTTGAGGTCAGTATTCTGAAGAGAAAATTTGTTTTTGCAGATCTATTAAAAATCAAATAGTTTTACAGCATAGCTTATGAGGGCTTGAGTTGCTGTACAAGTTTACTGACATGTAGTAAACCACAAAACATCCATTTAATTTGTGAACATTGATGGGCTGGTGTAAACTGGCATTGCTTCTTTGATGTTTGTGGAGTTGTGCCAATTTACACCAGCTCAGGAATCTGGTCTATTGTTCCTGCAAACATCCTATGACATTTTAAATTATCAGGATGATCATCTTGCAAAGACAGCCAAAGTATTAGAATAACAGTTCCCTGCCAAATTCTCTTGGGAGACTTGACTTATTAAAAAAATAAATTACACGTGTTCTTTTTATATAAATAAAAATTTCTTTCATAAGAATGCATGATTTACTAGGAGGCTGAAGTTGTGATTTCCTAGTTATGAATGTAACTTCGTGAATCAGAAGACAATGCTCTCCCACATCTCAGTGAAGCAAGGGATGTTTGCTCAGACTGTAGAACATAAACAGTTTTAGTGTCCTCAGAGAAAGGCATCCGGGAGCTAATCACGTCGTCTTTGGCCCATTTTTAGTGGTTTCTCCCTGTCTTTTCCAGCTTTTCCTCCTCACCAAGACTGCATGTAAAAACACGTTTGAGAAGGAAAGAAAGGCAGCAAGTATTTTGTCTTATGTTTTCTATCTCTGTCTTTACAGAATTAACCAGTTTTTACCATGATGTCATGTTTGATCTTGAAATTGATTTCAAGCAATCCAACTGAAAACGGATATTTCATTTAGGGGAGTGGCAAAGATATCAGAAGGTACAGAAACATTCTACAGAGTGCAATGCAGGTACACATGGGACATTCGTGTGTGAATCTGCAAGGGTCTGCATATAGGATGATAAGTGCCAGTAAAGTTTTCTGTGTCCAGTATTAGTTGGAGCCTTTCAGAAAGGAGGGAGAAATGAGGAAAGAACTGAATCTTGAAGCTAGGAAGAAAGGAAAGCTCACCATAAGCTGCGGCAGAAATGCTCAAAGCCAGAGCTACATCCCCTCTCTAAGAAAAAATAGATTAGGCTAATGGCAGACGTGAGTAGCGGTAAGAATTCCACCTAAAATGACTTCATATGCCCAAGGGAGGACACATGGATATGGGGAACTGGAAGTAATGGGGCTTCAAGAAAATCTATACACAATCTGAAGACGTTACAAACTCTGCCACAGTGCTCACACATCTGTTTTGGTGAAAATTTTTTGGCAAGGCTTCTTCACATTGCAAGAAAAAGAATCTAGTTTTTCTAACAGTGAAACTCTGCAAAAGGAAAGGAAAAGCATTAGAAAAAGGAGCTAAGAGATTAATGGAACCTTTTAAAAATAACAGTATCTGGAGATACAGTTATGTGTTTGGGTATTGCTATATCAAAATGGTAAAGATCATGACAGGCTTATTTATCAAGTATTCAACCTTGGAGAACCTTTGGTGCATGAGAATATTAATCCCCTCCTGCATACATTTATATTCATTTTGAGTTTATGCAGATACAGAGAAACCTAGAGGCCAAAACTGTTACCCTGAAAATGAATTTGCACTGACTGCTTCACTGTTTGGATGGCTTCCAACTAGCAATGAAATGTCATTTAGGTAAATTCACTCATGTTTTTACTTCCACGTTCCGGTAGAAAAAAATACTGTCTTGCAGAACACCAGAGATGAACATTTTTAGGATTCAAATCAGATAAACATCATACTGGACAAAGGAAGTTAGTCAACATAGCTCTGGGAAGTTGGTATTTTGCTGGATATCAGTGGAAAGAATCATTCCGTGTTGTTGAGAATTTTTGCTATTTTGAGATTAGATTTGATCTCAATATGGGGTGAAAAGCAACAATTTAGAAATTTTCAGGTTTGGGGGTCAGTCCATTGTCCTGGGGTCACTGTATACTGGAAACCCTGGAGATGTTTGTGGAATGCATTGTCTTGCAGCCCCAGAAATTGGACATTTGAGCAGCCAAAAATTTATCCAGAGAGGTAGTCAGAAGATCATGAAAATTTTGATGGGACCTCCTTTTCCGTTCCTGAGCAAGGTTGTCCAGGTGCTGTAGAATAGCAGGCTATTCTAGAATAGGCTACCTTTGGGAAATGGTTCAGCTTTGACAAATCAGTAATTTCATTTTGTGCGTCACGCGCATGTGTATAACGATGCACCAGAAGCCAGTTAAGGATTGTATGGCTGTGTGATAGAGGTCATTCACTGCCACTGTGACGTTGTGGCGCAGTGGCAATGGCAATTAAAGAGCTGAGCTGAATACATTCTTCTCCTCCTAAATATTCAGTGATGAAGACCTCTGTCCCTCAAACCCAGCTGCATTTTTTTAAGTACTCCGAATTTACTGAAGCAAGGCAAATGAAAGGATACATTTTACCTGACAGTGATGCAGGTTAACTGTCAAGCTGACACTTGGAGGGAGACACACGTTAACTAAGTTAATGTCCAGATGCACAAATATTTTTGATAAAAGCTATAGAAAACGTATACGAAAATGGGCTCAAACTGAGCAGATCCATGCAGCAACACTGTGAAAGCAGAGAGCTAATCAGAGATTGATATTCTGTTATTTAAGATTTGCGTAGTCCTATCTGCTGCTTGGAAGAACTGGATTTCTGGTTGACACAAAATGACTGAGAGCTGGATTTGGGAATGTTTTGACCCGTGGTGTCTCTAGAGCAGCACTGCTTCAGATGTTCTATGTTGTTTTAGGACACCTCAGAAATCAGGTATGTGTTTGACTTTACTATTTCTTGACAACAGAGGAAGGCAGGAAAACAGCAGGTGAATTCAGTACCTGAATTTTGGGGTCCGTTCTCTACATCACTAAACATTTAAAAGGAGAATTTATTTGCCCCAGATCTTTATTTGTCTATCCTTTGCTTTCCCTATTGGCTAAAATCTGTTTATTTCCTTATTTTAGAGGAAGACGACATTGAGGTTTGTGAAGATTTAGCAGTAAACTGCTGATAGTGTTGTATTATCAATGACTAGAGATAAGTATATGGTTTCATAGATTGTATCTAAAGGAATGCAATGGTATTATTCTACACTGCCTCACAAATGTCATGTCCTTACCTTAAAATGACAAATAAGCATATATTTAGACACAATATATACTTGGGAGATTATAGAGGCTAGCTTGATTGATAGGAAAAGGAGAAACTCTTTCTGGCACCTTGTAATGATCTTCTAATTTGGGGAAGACACTTGAGAAAGCCAGTTGAGGCAGGAAAAGTAGAGTCATAGGAAGCTACAGAAGGTTTATCTTGCAGCCTGAGGTGCCTGCCAGGTGCAACCTGTTAAAGTATAAAGCTGCAATAGTTGTTTTAGATTTAAGAGAACTGGATGTCGCTTACTGAGCGTGAGACCATTCAGCACATACTTGGTGTTGGGGGATGATGCTCACCCTATGAAGTATAAAGTGAATAATGCTTTACTTCTCACCCTGAGTCTGTATTTCTTCTGTTCTTAGGCACCACTACTGACTGTACAGCACACAAAAGATTGCTAAGATTTCAGATGCGGTTATTCAACTTTATGAAGCACTAACCTCCTTCACTAAGTGAAAGAAGGTTTTAGCTTCTGACAAGAAGTGCTTTGTAGCGTTGACCAGCTAAAGCAGTGGTTTCCAACCTTGTTCACAGAACATTAATGTAGTGTAAATACAAATATTATAACTTTGGTGGGAAACAGATTCTCTCAACATCAGAGCTTCACTTATAACTGGTGTAAGACCTCCTTTGGCTGTGATACATTCACTCATTTTCATACTGATTCAAACCAAAAAATACAGTAAACCAGTTTCCATTACAAGCCTGATTGTGGTTAGCTATCTGTACAATGATGAAATTTGTTATAGTAAGTCTTAAATTAAAGTCAAGAGAGCGAAATGGGAACTATTTCTGACTTAAAAAAATGTAAAAAGTAGTAAGCAAAATTCTGCAGTAATGCTTTTAGTGATTTTTTTTATTTTTTTTAGAAAAAGGAAGTAAGACTGTTATAAACATCTTTAAATTGCAGTTTCTAAATTTTCTACAGAAGTGAACTTGTAATGTTTGAGCGTCTATGTTCTCAGAGCGATTAAATGTATTTTGGTGATAAATAGGTTTTCTCTGCCCCCTTCCACCCCCTCCACTGCTGTGTCAATATTGTGACTCATAGGATTGTAGCATCATAGAAACATTTAGATTGGAAAGGACTTCTGTAGGTCATTTGGTGCAATTCCCCTCACACAATTCAGGGCTTACTTTAAAGTGAGTTTTTAACAGGCTGCTTTGGGAGATATTGGCACTCTCTGTGCCGCATGAGAGAACTCTACTGCACAGGTGGTGACTGCGCAAAGGGCCAAAGCAGTCTTTGAAAACAACTCTGATTCAGTGGGCTCTCCTTAAATAGGGCTTAATGATCAAGAAGCAGTTTGTAGTGTAATGAGAAAAAAAAAAAGTGAATGTAAACCATACAGCATTTTTGGCCTAGGATTATGATTATGTCAAATCAGGTTTTGAAGAAAACTGTATTGGGAGATATGAAGGATGTCAGAAAATGTAATGGTCCCTGTTTTAAGTCCTTCTGGAAATTCTTGGAGAGAGTGTGCTCTGAATGCCTCTGTCTGTAGGTCAGCACAGGCAATTATATAGACTTCAGGGGACTGGTGATATATGCGACCACTTTCTGTTGAAAACCCTGCTGCCCCAAGGGGCCACTCCAGCAAGCAGACTAGCTCTAAGAGGGAAACTTGAAGCATAAATTGCTAACCTTGAGCGAACAGTACAGCATTCCAGCAATAAATTCTAGCTATAAACACGGGGAAAGGCTACATCTTTGATAGCTTCCTGAAATGATTGCAAGTTTCTTTTTACGCCTTTCTCTCACTTAAGCATCGCAGAAGGTTAAGGTGTAGGTTACTGTGACTTTTACTTTTAAAATGTTTACCCATGTGACTTTTATTTTGCTAGAGCTATTTAATCTTTTTTTCCCCTCCCCTATTCATATGCTTTCTCCCTTCTCCATTTGCTTGGTTACATGAATCCTACTATCCCCTCACAAAGGGAAGCCACCATGAAGCCCATGTGATTTTTAATCAATTTAAATTTTTCTTCATGGTCTCAAGGGACCATTATGCAAGATATTAGTTTGATTCACTGAAGGGATATTCCTTTCCTATATTTATTTTACATTCCTTGCCTTCTGTCATTCATTCACATATTTCACCCCTCCTAATTCTTTTTTTACCTACAAAGATGTGGATGATGTAGGTCTTTCGTGCCTGTTCTGTATGTGTGTCTATATCAGATCATTTGTTAAAGGAAAAAAGTTTGGCTAAACAAGAATAATGTTGTAATAAGGGTGGAGTACATTTCTTGTTTTTAAAAGTTCCTTCCAAGATTTTCATCTTCGTTTTTACTTCAAATGTTTAGCCAAAGAAACAAAATAAACAGAAAATCCCAGAGGGTAAAATTGGTGTAAAACACCAGCAATATTTTTTTGTCTTTGCTAGATACAGACTGGTTCTTAACTGAATTTAAAAAACAGGTCTCTTCAGTGTCCACCATTTATAATCTTTCCTTGCTTTTTTCATTAAGATTTAAAACCACAGTGACTGTGGGAAAAAACAAATCCAAAGCAGGCCAGATCCTTCAGCGTGTTGCGTTGTCTTTATACCACATTCTCTGTGTCTACACCAGTGATTACACATGACCTTAAGGTGACCCTAAAGCCCGGTCTCACTAAAAAATCTGTAGGGCAAACCCCATGTAACCCTTCCTCAGCAGTCCTTGCTGTACCTGCAGGCTCTGTGGCAACCAGGCAGCAATAGATTTCCGTTCAGTCCCTTTGGAAAACATGCACGTGTGTACAGGCACGGAGCACTGCAAGTCCATCAATAGCAAGCCCACCTCAAGTTTGCTGTTTGTGTTCCTGTGGCACAGATAAGCCTAGACAGACAGACCAGAAGCCCACAATTGGTTTCCTAGGAGGCCTGAGTAAGGGAATCTTGGAGATACCTTGTTGCCGTGCTCTAAGAGTGAGAATCAGAATGTGGCTGGCCTTTATGAAACTTGGGGATTTAACAGAGAAAGGAAGCCATGTGGCTGGGCTAATTACCCTGAGTTCAACCTCGTTACTGGTTCTCAGCAGCAAAAAACCTGGACCTTACAGTGCCTTTACTGTTCAGAGAAGACTTGTTCTGCTGCAGAGGCAAAACTTGCAGGGGTCCACAGTCTGTGTGCCATTTTTTTTTCCATCTGCAGTGTATCAGTGAAAAGGAGAAGGAATTAGCTGAACAGGGACACTGGTGGAGTCATCTCTGAAATATGCTACTCTGTGACTTTAAACGTTGGCCTCATGTGGCCATTGCTAGTTGGGGAGCTTTTCTCAGGAATGTTTACTGAAAGAGCACATTTTAAACTAATAGGGAGGAATACTTGCCAAGTGGAAGCATTCTTACCCATATCTTGTGACTAATGCATCCAATCAAAGCAGTTCAGTTTTCCAGTCTTGGATAATGAAACCAGATGCTCTTGAATAAACTACAGAATATTGCAAAACAATTTTTCTGTTTAATTAAAATGATAAACACTTTCTATTAATACAGAATGCACCCACAAGAAGAAAGGTGGGATTTGGCTGCCAAATTATTTGTTATAGAACATTTGCTGTGTTTCAGACTGCAAGGTGGTCATTTGTGACACTGCCATATTATTTTAGAACAAACATAAAAGGTTTGCCGAACATAAAAGCTAAGAAAAAAGGAACATCTGTCTTCCTACGGTACCTGGCAATTTGTCTGCTGGACCTAGGTAAGAGATTACATCCACATTGTTTAAATTATTTTTCAAATGCCAAATAGTAAACCTGAAAGATTTTTGGCTTCTAAACAAAAGACCAAGGGGAAAGGTTGTGACCATTTCTCAGGGAAAAATAATGGTCATGTTTTGTATAGCAATTTCATAAATATACCTAAGAAGATCAAATTTACCTAAATCTTTTGCACAGAACGGCTTGCACAATTTTGGAGATTTGGTTGATTGTTTCTTTGTAGTATATGGTACGATAATAAACAGAAATTGTGTGGTTAGTTCTTTTTCTGAATGTCAAATGGAGAGGGTTCAATTTCCTTTAAATACTATGCAACAGAAGAAGGGAAATGTGAACTATACCATACACTGCCAAGTGGTCATATTAGGTTTTCTATTGATAACTATTTTGATTAGTAAAATAATATTTAACTGAATGAATTAGCCTTTCTTGCTGCCTACCATCAAACTGTAAATGTTTTCAAATCACATAGAAATTTATTTGCTGATGCTTTTAGATGTTTTGCTTTCATTCAATAAGTTGATTGCTTTGGTAAGTAATAATGTAAGGGTGTGGAGTTGTTAGATGTGACTTAATACCTAAGTTATATGCCATCGTTTCTGTTTCCTGGCTGAATAACTGTACGTCCTAGCTAGACAGTCTTGAGAAAAAACTATATGCAAAGAAAGAGTTAGGTATGGCAGTACCTCACTTGTAGGTGGCTACAACAGAATATGCAGTTGTCTGCTTGACACATATCTTCTTGTACTATCAATTCTTAATCCTTCTAGAGTACTTCCTTCCACTTATTATTCCCCTTCTGCCATGTCTGCCCTGTTGTCTGCCTGGCAACGCAGTTAATCCATATTGTCTAGGCCCAGTTCTTTATTCCCATTCTTCCAAATCCTTGGAAGATAAGCTTGAGCAAAATTGTCCCTCAACCTTTCTGTTTTATGCCACAGTTTTCCCAAATCTGCACAAATATGTCTGCACCACCTCATACCTGTCTAAAGTTCTTTATACTACTTCACTAACTGCTTTGTGGCCAATCTGGTTGGAGCACTCCTTGCTAAAAAGAAGCACTGCCCCTTCTCACGATATTCATGCAGTTACCCTGCCACATTCTTGTGACTCTTGGCTTGGCATTGCACAAGAGAAGGAGGATGAGTATGTAACATAAATGGCCTTATGGGACTGAGATGCTTCTGGGTGGATAAAGAGGAGAGGTTTAAGTCCTAAAGAGGACCTACAAGTAAATTTTTTGAGTAACAGATTTTGACTTATATGTGTACATCCTGCGAAATTCCTGCTTTGGGATGGAGGATGGAAATGTGTTGTTCAGCATGTTCTTGACACATTGATGTTAATAAACATCAGACCTGTAAGTGTTATTAGCCCACAGATATTCATGTAACATCGCCGTCCTCCTAGTTGCGTGCAAATCTGAATGGAAGATGTGATGGTAGAGAAATGATTAAATAGCTTTAGATGTAATTTTCTCTGTTCCCAGGGTCTTTGACCTTGAGAGAAAGTTAGAGTAGTGAAGAAGCAATAAAATATTGTCAGCTGGCCATTGGTCCAATTTCCACATAGCAGTGGACAGCCATCTTCAAATGCACACAAAGATGGACATAAATTACTGTTCCATTTTTTACAACTGCCTGCAGATATCTGTTTTGGATTTGAAATGCCTAAAAAATATCTCTGCTATGAATGAAAATGTGAAACAGAACTGCTATGTGCACACTTATTAATTTAATTTTTGAAATCATGGTGTTTATAGCATTCATAATCTATGCACAGATGGGTTAATCCAAATTTAGATGGGAGACTCCTGTGCACGTTTGTTTGTTTTTATCATAATCCAGTCATCTGCCTCACAAGGAGAGTCACTTTAGAATTCAGCAGGTGGGAGATATGAAATCTGGAGTCTGATGTTCCTTTATGACATCTGCAGTGCTTCTGCGTATAAAGAAAAGAAGTCACCCAAATGTATCTGAACTTCATTTAAAAAATAAAAAGCTACACTTAAAAGCTCTAAGAAGTGCAGAATACGGTGGCAAAATTAAAAGACAGGCAAACTCAAAGAGACGCGCTTCATTTAAGAAAACAAAAACAAGCTTACAGTCAGCATGTGGTTACCCCTGAATATAACACTCTATCCATCTCTTACTCCCTGTCATTAAGTGGTAGTGCTTTTCCCCCCACTCCCATTCCAGTCGTGCCATAGTTAAATTAGGCAGCCGTTTCCAGCTTGCAATATTCTGGTAGAGAGTTAACAACATTGCTGACAAGGAACACTTGAAAATCATTAAAATTTATGACAAATTAAGGGAGTCAGTGCAACCAGTGAAGACTATAATTTTATTTTTAGATGCAGCCACTGGTTTCTTGCGATGGACATGGTAGACAAGGGTAGCAAATTATTCCCCCAGAGTTATTTAGCAGCAAAATCTCAGTCCGATGAGAAGGCCTTTTGAAGATCCACAAAACTCTTAACAGAAGGCTACATACCACTTATATGGAGTTAATAGAAAATGATTCACATTTCAGATGTATCAGGATGCAAAGGGAATCTATAGATGTGTACGCAACATAGCTTATATATTGCTTTTCTGGAAATGTCTTAAACGATACTCTATGGGACAGATAGCTTCGTATGAATAATGACAGCTTTCAAATTTAAGGCAGCAGTGAATTTAACATGGCCTAAAGTAATGGAATTAGTATTAGCAATGTGAGCAGCAGTGAGGAATATTGCAAGGTTTGTGCTCAGGACAGAAGGGAAAACAAACTGGCTTAGTAAACAAAATGCAAAGCACGCTGGAAGAGTCTCAAGCTCACAAAGGATTTTTCTGCTCTGGAACGGCTACCTCACTTTAGGTCAGTATGTATATTTTAAGTGGCCTCATGTCAGAAATGCCTCAAGATTAGGCATTCAGGCAGAAAATGCAAAGCAGTCCATCAATCATCTCAAATCAATGAGGTAGAGTCCAGAAGACGGTAGGAAAAGGAAAGAGTAAAGAACTTTCTTATCCTGGGGAAAGACATATATGCCTGAAAGGAAAGGGAAAGTAGAATCTTGCCAACTAGTGACACAGATAAATAATTAGATACCCAAGATGTGACATTACACGTTTGTGTATCAGTATACATGGAGTATATAAATTAGCCATGCATAGCAGGGCTGATCCTGGTCACAACTGTAGTACTGATTAAAAAGCTATATAAAATAAATACTAAAATATAAACCCTAAAATATATAATAAAATAAAAACCTAAGGAATAAAAAGACCGGAGTCTTATCTAGTGCTTGTGTCCAAGGGACCAATGTAAATATCTTGGGTAGAAGGTTGCTTGTAAGAAATGAAATTGAAACTGGAGTAAACCTTCAAATAAGGTTCTACCACACATCGAAGATGCACAGAATGCTGTTGTTGAAAGGGGTTAATGAGTTGTAAAGATCAAGATCTATATCTAGGCCAAAACATATGAATACAAAACGGGCTCTTAACATCCTCAGAGAAAAACCTGAGGTTAAATTAGAGAGTCTAGATGATAGGCCAACATCATTTCACCATTGTAATATTCTGAATAAACCTTCTCTATCATTAAGCCAGTCAAAACTATCCACATCTGAAGGGGCTACATAAAAGCTAGTGACTAATGTCTCCATGTTAGATAATTACTTTATGTGTACAGAGAGAGGACTTGCCAATAGAGTTAGTTGAAAGATGATCGTAAGAAAGATATGGTTTAGACATTCACAAAGGTTTGTTTCTATTGACGTAGTAAATTGCCAAGTGAACTGTAATAATCTTCCATAATTTTCTAGAAAGGTGATTTAGCAAGTGCTATGTATATCCTTACCTCAGGCAGGGGTAATACTGATAAGCCAAGCAGGGTACTTCAAAAACATAAGCAATGGGGCCTCCAGTAAAACAAAACACAGACTTAAACTGCAATTATGGATCTGGATGGCAGCAGAACAGGCAAAGAGGTAGTCCTTCTTGCAGAAGACACAGGATGAACAGTGAAAGGATTCAGATTTCCCAAACATAATATCTAAAAGCATGTGTGCATTCATTTAATTTTTATCACCATGTTTTCTCCTTGTGCTTTAGAAGTTTTAAATGATTTACATTGCTTGCTAAGAACAAGAGACACGCCTGGTACTCAGAAAGAGAACCAAGTGTTTTGGAGCTTCCCAGGCCCTCCATACTATTTATTTATTTTGAGCAACAATTTATCTGTAATGTAAGAGAAGGGATAGTTCTGACCCATAATGTGACAGCCACTGAGGAATAATCAACTGGCAGGATAGAGTTACTGCCGGTTGGAGACAGAAAGTCTAACTGTTATCTTTGGACTTAGAAGTGCCTCAATAATTACATGGGAAGTCTCTTTACCATTTGGACAGATCACAAACCACTTGTGGGTTTTGCTAGTGAAAGTCAGTGCCAGCCGTTGCAGCTGTCTGGCTGTAGCATCGGGCTTTGACCGAAGCCTTCAAAACATTCGTTAGAGTGCCATGAACAACTGCCGTTACCACAACAATATGGGAATTTGGAGTGCCTATGTTATTTGTGAAATACCTGAGGTAGATGCTGATGAAGGCTTTCCAAATAAGGAAGGCTTCCTGAAGAAACCTTGAAGATGGGCCTTTTTATTGAGGGAAGATCATTTTATCTCCTGGGCTAGGGTAAATAATTTAAACACATTCCAAGTGGAATGAATTTGGGAGATTTAAGAGCAAAGGACTAGAAGAATACTACCATCACCATATCTAGCGAGGAAGAAACAAAATCCCAGTCACATTATCAGAAGCATGGTCTGTTAATCCTTGCATAAGTCCTTGGCTTGTGTCTGTATTCAGTGGCTGAACAGAGATGATACTGCATGGTCAGAAATGGACACTGAGACATCACCATGGCTATTGGTGAAAAGCAGAGACAGATATCAACTATACACAAGTTTGTTCAAGAATACCAAATCTTGAGTTTAAATTTATATGCTGTTACCCATATTGCCCAACTGTAGCTGACTGTCTATTAGAGCCTGTGAAGAAGACATAAAGGATGCAGTTAATGGGAGGTTAGGAGATCTGGCTAAAATTTTTCTGAAATGCAGAAGATGGGAAAAAAAAACAGTTGTATTTAATCCAGACAGCATGGAGGAGCATTAGGGCACTGTGATTCCAGTAAGCACTACAAAACCCAAAGCCGCAAGTATCATGCCAAAGACAGAGAACTGGACTCAAAGGCCTTGTTTATACCATCATTTCCAGTCCCTAGCAGCAGATTTCAGCTATTATCCTAAATCAAATCCAAACTTAGTTATTCAGAAGTATACATCAGTGATGTAAATAAAAAGTGGCTGGATGAATTTAAGTGCTCAAAATGGTGTTATCTGGGCTACTCAGAGTATTTTCAGTATGGGCATTTTCCATCTCTTGCTTTTGTCTTGTTTATTCTGCAGGAATTCTTCTCCCCATCTATGTTTGAAACGAAGTGACCGGGTCCAACGTGAAGTATTGTGAATAGACAGTCACCCTTACGTTTCCACTCCTGTTTTTTTGAAGTAGAGAGATCTGGTTTGCTCAGATAAGACCTGGAAAAACAGCAAGTCCCTGGTGGTCCTAATAACCCACTTAAGATTTTGCACATCATTAAGTACGCATCATTTTCCATTTATAAAGTATTGCTTGATCTGCTCATCCATACTGTGTGGGGGATTAGGAAGCACACATGTTTGTATACATGCCCATGAACACTACTTGCTTGCCTTTTCCTGCATGTGTAAGAGCTAGATCAGAAATGCTTGAGGACCCTGGTGGTCACTGCATGCCTCACAGGAATCCCCAAAAGCCTGCTTAAATTCCATCTTCTCAGGGCTGTTGGACGGAAGCATACAGTTGTTGGTTTGGAGTTTTTTTCTTGTCCCATTGATCTCAGGCCTGCAAGCATAGTAGAAAGGAATTAAGAAGCTAGTCATGGATAAGAAGCTTCCTGGAAGAAAAAAAGATGCTTAACTTTTGAGAGGAAAGGGGAGTAGAATAGATATCGGTTTAGAAAATGAATAATGATCTAGGCCTTTAAAGATTTTTTAAGATCTAACATCTTTTTTTTTTTTTAGTCTTCTTTCTCTCTATTAAAAAGAGGACTGAATAGTAGGACTTGTTGATTTCGTGGTTCTGCTCAGCTTTCTTTTTCACTTTGTGTCCCTAGGCCTTGAGCTTTTAAAAGACTTCCCACGGGCAAGAAATGTGTAAAGGTAACATTACTGCAAAAACAGTGAAGTTCTGCACTTAAACAGAGAGAGGGATGTTTTCCTAAACCACAGAGTTTGCATCTGCTACATAGCCGAGCTGTTAGAGAGCAATTTGGCTCTTAGGCGTGTATGTGTGTGCATGTTGCGCATGTGCGAGAAGGAGCCGCTACTTGGCAACCACCCCCTCCTATTGCTGGCGGTCTGACCGTAATGTCACTGCTCGCCCTCCTCCTACACTCGCTCGGCCACGGTACGTGACCCGCAGCCACCTCTGGACACACGCAGGATGTGCGTGGCAGCTGGAGGATACTGAGCCGTCAACTTCCAGGCTGATCTCTGGCAGCAGCAGCACACGGGCTTGCTGCTAGGTCTCTTGCCGGCCTCTCATATGGCACTTTGCCCATTTCCCGAGAGTTGTCTGCAGCTGCCTAGCGCAGGCTCAGGCTGCAGAGGCCTCTCTCGTTTCTGGATGATGAGCTCCTTAGATTCCCTTTGGACTGGAAGAAATCTTCATCCCCAGTTGCCGCTGTTGTTGGAGTAAAAGGAAGTACAGCCTGCGAGAACCACTCTGAGAGAAGGGGCTGTTTTCCCATGTGTTCACCTACTTAGGTGCTGCTTAACATTGGTATAGACACTTAGCATTGTGTCGTTGATTCTGACTGACACTAAATTGCTAAGGTTTCTTCTCTACAGACTACAACGTCTTTTCTTAGTGAGTTTATTTATTTATTTATTGCTGTCAAACTTATGGTGCCAAGACCTTGCTGGATCTAAGTGGCCTCCAGCTTTTTTTTTTTTTTTTTAACACTGATGGTCCAGCTAAGTAAAGCTTCCATCACTCTCGGGCTGCATTCGCATTATTCTGAGAGGCATGACTGTGTGAAATTGAAAATACTAAAGCAGATCAGATTGACCCAGTGTCCACTCAAGTCAACAGAAAACATTAAACCAAGTTCATTTTGAATCAAGACTCAAATGCAAGGAACTGTGACTCCTACTCTTTGAGTTCCCCAGTTTAGAGGCTTTTAACATCTGGCTGACCTGATGTTAATGTAATAAGCCACAAAGATGATTACCTTCCTTGTCGAACAGTCTCTGTGGTTTATGTTTAAAGAGCTCTAGAAACAACAGCATTGATTTTTTAACTGCCCACTGTTTAGCGATGGCCCAGAAAACTCTCGTTTGAAAATCAGAAGGCATAAGGAACTTTTATTTTCCTGTTTGAGTACATTCAGACATTTTTTCCTTAAAAAATGGTTAGACAAGCCAAAGTAAACTAAAGCACCAAAGCAAAATACGAGTTTCTTATTACCACATTCTCCCATGAACTTATTTATTCATGATATCTTCAGCAGGAATAATAATTAAGAAATGTCTTCTCTTCTAGCTTTGTTACAAACATCTTGGGTAACACTGTAGGCTTTCATTAAAAGAAAGCTGTCCTTTCAGCTTTTTGCTCTGCTCTTTTTTTGCTGTATACTAAAACCTGCCTGTAAGACCCCCACTGGGACTGGGAAAATAAGTATCCTTTGTAGGCAGGTGGTCTTTCCTTGAGCATTTTCTGATTAGAAACACATGTTTGTGAGTGTGAGGAGGCTTCTGTAATGGGAGAGTAAAGCAGAGGCCAAGGAACTGGTTGAGCTGCACAGGCAATGCAGTTGAAGCAGATCAGGTTTGTAGTGGCGTTATTCTGCACCTCTTAACGCGTTTATTTTTAATTTGATCTGTTGCAGTTCTCTGCTAAACACTGTACATTATATTGATAGCTGACAGGTTTTGAAGTGGCCAGAGCATGTGCCCTCACCATGAAAATGCTGGATACAAGGATACTATTGCAGGGGCATGCGTCAGCAAGGTGGACTGATGCTCCAGGAGCCTTTGTTTTTCTCTTTGCTTTCCTAAAACACAGTGCCCCTATCAGTGTGGTTGATTTTCTTAAGTGGGAAACACATTTTCCTGAGAATAGGGAAGTTTCCTCATAGTAGGCAACGAGTAAGAACGGAAAGAAGAACGATGCCCCTCAGTCAGCGGGCCAACCTCCCCAGTGCTGAGATCGTCTCAAAGCACCAGGGCACAGGGGAGCTCTCAGGAACCCCGTGAACAGGGTCATGCACCAGGGGAACATGAGGAGGGGCAGAGGAGCCTCTGCTTGTTCCCGCACTGCTACTGCTGTCACCTGCTGCTCTTCATCACCTTCCCACCCTGAACAGCCTTCTCCCGCTGCTCAGAGGCATCGTCACCGTCACGGCATTTACTAGCACTAAGAGTAATTGGAAGGAGCTGTAAGTTGTGGGGAGGGAGAGCACTGCCGCTGTAAGTGGCCAGAGGCAGCTGTGATGAGCCAGGGGAAAGCACTCATGGGCTAAAAGGTGTTGAGTGGAAGTAGGAACTAACGAGGAGCACGTCACACAGGGACTGCAGCTTATAGCTCTGTGTCTAAGGTCTTCAATGAAACAATATGAGTTCTTGGCATTCCTCCCCCTTCAGTCTTTCTTACTTCAAAAATCAGGTTAAAACATTTGAGTAGTTCTAGTCCTCAAGTGCCTTTCCTTTGTGTGCCAGAGACAGACAAGCTTTCCTGTAGTTCATCAGGAAAGGATCAGGGAGTGCCCTCACTCACTGCTGCATAGAAAACCATGTGATGATCCCTGAGAAGTCAGAGACACACATTCTTTCAAAAGGCATTTGTTTGCTAATACAGTGAAGAACAGATACGTTGATATATTGGTGGTCAAGCTCAGGAGCCAACAACTCAGCCAAAGACGGATAACTTCATAGCTTTCTGCATTCTGCTGCTCCGGAGCTGACTCTGAGATGTACAGACCATGAAGCACTGCTCTCCACTGCCTGGCAATGCTTCTCAAGGCCATTTAAAAACTAAAAATCAGTGGAACCTCCTGGATTTTGGCTCTGTACCATCTTGTCCTGGGTGTTATGTTTGCGAGACATACGAGTTAGTTATTTTCCCTTACACCAGCTGAGGAACTCTCTTTGGCAGATGAATTCTTAGTTGTCCCTAATGTGCCAATATCTATCCTATATCCATTACTGGACCTGCACAAAGTACATAGTTCAGGGGAGAAAATGCATCCCAATGTCAAACAGATAAGTTTTAAGTGACCAATAATAAAATATTAGTAATCCAAATAATCATAATAAGACGCTGTGTACGCTCTTCATGGAAATGGCACATTCGTTAAGTTCACTCAAGGATAGGATATTTTGTTGTAGTCAGTAGCAAAACTCCCATTGACTTCAGTGGGAACAGAACCAAACCCCTTGCCTGCACCACCAGACAGTTACAGCCATTTATTAATAAAGTCCTGGTGCAGCTGGGATGATGACACATTTTTGTTGCATTGCCTGGAATAAAGTAATAATAAGCTAAGAAAATTTTACTTTGGATTCTCAAATCAAATGGGCTTTTTCATTTTGTTTTGTTGCATGTTTGCAGGATCTACTCACTGATAAAGAGGTTAGTTTCCATTCCATCACACAGCAAAATATACTAAAAGATTGACAGACTCTTGGTGAGTCATGAAATTTCAGTGGAGCTGACCAAAATGTTCCTCATAAAACAGCACAAGCTTTAACAGCACCTGTTAAAACTAGACTCGCAGCTACACAAAGAATCCAGTGGAACAAATTTAGGAACATGCCAGAATTTTCATGGCTGGTTTGACTCTGAAGAAAAGGCTTAAAATCCTTTTGCAACACAATCTATTTGTTGATTTAAGGCCAGTCTGGAGAACGTATTTAGGCATTTAATGATGCAAATAGATGCTCTGTGAGATTTTGTAAAATGTCCAGCTCTCCTAACCGAGGATACTCAAAAAATACTTTAACCACTTTCCTTCAAAGTTTGGAGAAACAGTCGTCTTGGCTTTCTGAGTATCTCTGGCAACTGTGAGGCCAAACCACGTTTCCAAGCCAAACAGTGTCTTATATGGAAAGCTAGTAGCCACCTTAGTGCTGGAAAGGATTTGCTAACATAAACAGTGACTTGGAGATATTTCCTGTAAATGAAAAAGAAGATATGTCAGCTTGACATCCACATAATATATCCACAGTACATTATGTATTATTTGTAAAACTGATTTGCTTTTATGTGCAGTTATTCCAATTATTTCTCAATGAAGATACACACATCACACAAATTGATACAAGACTTGCAAAAACTGAAGTGATTGCAAAGTTTTTGTTTCACAGGTGCAGTTAATTGCTTGAACATAGGAATTCAGCTGAAACAGGAAAACGCAGTCTGCATTTGCAGGCATTTTCTTTAATTATGTGATGTTTTGCATCTCTTGCAAAGAATCAAGCAACAGCCTGCGCATCTTTGTTGGACCTCACAGGCTTTTTTGGAACTAGATATTATTTTGTACTATAAAAAAGCAGGTGTTTAATTTGCAAACACTAAACAGATGGTTTATGCATTTATAAACATAGACCTCCTGCGAGAGATGCGCAGAAATTGAGGTTTGGTTCATATGCATCCCATAATTTACGCCCTTGCAGCAAGGAAAATATAAACAGGATCTTCTTCTCCCACCATGATCAACATCGCTGCCAGATACAGACAGTTTTGGATGGTGTTTCTGGATAATCTTGAAATTCCATCTGCCTGCAGGAGGACTTCCTGACCCGCAGGGTGAATCTTATTAACACCGAGTTCTTACGAAAGCAACAACCAAAACCAAACCAACCCTAAGCAAAACACAAATGCCTCTCTGTCTGCAAGACAGGTGGAATTATAAGTCTCTGAGACTTAAGCATAATGAAGATGATTAAATACAGCTAACAAATAAGAAACAATCTTGCACCTACAGGTAGGAGCTGAGTATCGTTTCCCCATTTCCCTGAATTAGAAAGCCTTGCTGCAGGCATTATTACAATAATATTGTAATTAACAACAATTAATACAACAACAATGATGGCAGTAAACAATTAATGTTCATGAGAGCCCTCTGAGGCAAATAGGTGAATATTACACGAGAAAACTTATCTGGGGAGAAAAGGCTCTCCCTCCCTCACCATCCAGTCGGCACCATCCTTTGCAACACATAATGCACGGCGCATGGGTGGGGTGGCTGCTCTTAGAAGATCACGCTATTCCCCATCCTCACTGAGGTTGCATCTAGCCCCTAATGTTACCTCAAAGATGAAAACTGGGCATTTTTGCTTGCACAAGCCTAGAAAGAGTCAGAATCAGACCCGAGATGAGATCTCATCAGTCATTCCTAAACTCAGGCCTAAGTCACAGGACCCACATTGTGGGCGCTGGGACAGACTCCACGGAATTCAATATGAACCTTGAATTAGGACCCACTCTGGTTTAAGAATGAACTTAGTGACAGAGATATGAATAAACCAAAGCCTTTGACTCCAATGTCTTGTTCATTGGACTGCCCAGGAGACTTCAGTCTCTGTCAGACCGTATTCCAGCTAAAAGAAATTGGGCCTAGAAGTGAGCTTTGGCAATTATCCTCTGTAGTAAAAAAGATGCAATGTCAATGGTTAATTTATCCACCACACAGAAAATTGTTATGCGAACTGGTACCTATGCTCTCAGGTCTGAAGAAGCGTATAAATAGCTTGGTGTAGTATTCTATTATTTTAATTCATTTTTTCTTTTTTTTTTTCTTTTGCATTTTAAAACACTTAAATTAGCAGGTAAATAGTACACAAAGTTAATTAGGGATGATATTACTTTCTTCTTAACAAATGACCCTCTCTATTTCCTGTACCTACTGAAAATACTAAAAAACATTGAAATCTCATTACACCAGGATTTGGTAATATCGTAATGAGAAAAATATTAAATACATGGCAGAAAAAGGAAGCACCTGCAGTAAGTTTGCTACCATGACAGTGAACAACAGAATCATCGAATAATCTATTCTGTCGCAGGGGCGGTCTGGAGGGCATCTGGTCTCAGCCCTTGCTCGCAGCAGGGTCAGCTTCGGAGCTGTCTTGGCTCGCGCAGGGCCTTGGCCAGCTGAGTGGTGAGCATCTCCGAGGATGGAGACTCCACCGTGTCTCTGGACACCTGTTACAATGCTACATACACGTTTCCTTGTAAGTACAGTAAGTTCACAAGTGAATGGAATTTCAGTGAAAACGTTTCAAGAACAATTGGAAGCTCAGAAATAAAGTTAATTTAATGCTGCAGTGATTGCTTACAGGGCTGGAAAAATCTTTAAGCAACACTACCAGTGCTATGACTCAATAACACAGAAAAACACCCCATAGTCTGGATTTCACTGCTGATGTGAGTACAGGTTGTGGCAGCTGGAAGGTCAACCATTCGTTTTCCCCCCTCCTCCTTCTCCCCTAGAAAGTGCAATGGTTGGAATTTAGAAATGCTTAGTGGTTTGTTGGGTCCTTCAAAGGAAGAGCCTCTGCCAATTTTTTAACTCAGACCGTCTATGGCTTTTACTGTAAATTGCCCAATTTGCAGAAAATCCTGAGTGCTCACAAGTATCAATGATGTAGGAGTGGCAGATATTTGGCCCATTTGAAAGCCTGGCATTATTTCTAGTTGGGTGACTTTGCCTGAATTCATGGGTTAGCCTACACTACAGATAGAAATCAGGGATCAAAAGTATGGGATATCTTTTCAGTCAGTAAAGGGAAAAAAAAATATAGAAAAGTATTTCTGAATGTAATGACCCAAAGAATCCAACTTAGTATAAACATACATCAAAACATGTGGTGGTTCTTCAGAGCAGGAGGATGAAAGGGTCAGTCTTCAGATGCCAGGGTGCAAGCACGTAGGTATTTTCGTATTCAACTAATTCACAGTTAACAGCATGTGGTGCTGATACATTGCACCAAAAGATTTTCAGGAGTCCCTAGATATTATTCCTTTTTTTTTTTTTTATAATTTCCTCAGATCAATACACGGCAACAAACGTATGGTCTATACAGAAATGTAGCAGTCCTGTTACATTTGTCATACATATTGTAGCATAAGCTATGTGTCTTTCCAGAAGAGTGAGTTGAAACTCAATCTACCTCTTCTGCTGAAATCACTAACCGCAAAAATGAAGACAGACATACAGTTTCAGTCTGGATGCTATATTATAGCCAATGGCAAAGTAGTGATTTCTGGGGAGTATTTATTTCAGATACTTCGTAACTGTTATAAGGGGAATAAAAAAAACAAGGGAGAAGGTTCATTTTTAGTCTGAGTTCGTGCAAATGCAGTGATAAAGGCCAGACATTAATCTTGAGGTATGCAGAAGAACATTGAAATGCTTAGAGATGCAATGAAAAAAGTTTGAAAAACAAGTCTAAGTCACAGCTACAATCAAAAATACAATCAATAAGGTGGTTATGCTTATTATTTGAACATGGAAATGTATTTTCCATCTTCAGTTTTTCTTTTATTTGCTTATACAGGGAAACTCAAGGGAACAAATGCTTATCCGCAGTAATTGTAAACCACAGAAGAATCACAGTCAGAAAAATATTTTCCTTGAAAGCTCTTTGGTAGACATTTGGAAAGATATTGCTCTTTGCAGGGTGGAGAAGGGAGAAAGATGTATGGCTTTGTGGGTATAAAGTTTTTAAAGGATTTTAAAAAGAGGACGGTTCCCCTTCCCCTCAATATTATCACTTTTTAAAAAAGTATCTCCAGGTTTCTCTTTTCAGCGCATATCCTGTAGGAAACTATGAGAAGTTGATGACTAAGATGTCTAAAATAAGACACCTTTGAACCTCATGTACCGAACCCCCAAACCTTGTCATTAACTTTGCACTTTGCTCCTGTCTCTTTAAAAAAAAATCACACGCTTGAAGTCTCCTTCGGGTTGTATAAACTCTGTGTGGGGGTAAGGACACAGGGCAATCCAAGATTTCAAACAACTAAATAAGAACAAAAACATTTACAGAATGTAAAGCTGTGTGGCTTTTTGACTCTGTAAATAAAGTGCAAGACTTTCAAATGTCAAAATTCAAACATTAAACAAAAAAGTTGTGCAAAATGGCATTATAAATCATGCACCGGTAACATCTAATTACTGTGAATCATAACTTTGTATCCCTTGTCTATAGTACAGCGATGGTACTGAAATGTAGGAGTGCTGCATTTGTTCTTGAACCCTGTTTTTTTCATGTTCATGAATTTCAAAAGAACAGTCTTACCTGACAGAGATGTGCTTCCTAAATGAGAGTGTGGTGCCTGTACCTTTTTACGTGTACCCTCTACTGCAGTAGTAGAAGTACCACCCTTTATTTTTTAAAAAAAACAATTAATAATGTAAGTATCTTTAGAGTAATAATTGTAAGATTAGCATGTTTCCAGGTTAGGATATAGCTAACTTCAGGTTAGCCCAAGAAAGAGGCAAACGCATCCAGACAATGGTTCTTCTCATTTTCTGTAAGCAGCTCTGGCATCAGTCTCCCCCTGGAGACACCAGTCTCGTCCTGGTGCTTCCAGAGACATGCTAAGCTCAGAACAACATAGGACAACTGTGAGGTGGCTAGTGCCAGGTGGGATTAATCCAGCCCGAGGTCAGCTTGCCTGGCTGAGGGTGTGCTGAGGAGGGAGGGAGTTGGGACAGGGCTGTGCGTGCCTGGCAAGCCCAGGTCTGTGGCTGGGGATCCTCAGGGATGCTTTGGCCAGTGGTAAACGTGACAGCCCACTGTTCTACACCCACCCCCTCCCGGCATTTTTTTTTTTTTTTTAGTGGCATCTGTCCTGGTGCTCTTGTGGGCAGAAAAAAGGTCGTTATTTTATTTAGGGAGGATGGGCTGAGCCTCTTGCCTGTGCCTGGCACCAGCGTGTGCCATCCCCCCCGTGACAGTGTTGCGTGGCCACCACCGCTGCCCTCCAGGTGCCTCCTGCCCAGGGAAGCGCCCGCCGCCTGACCCAGAGCCATCACTTTCCTGGCCTGACACAAGCACACCAGTGTGCATCCCTGTCAGGGCAGGCCGCTGTCGTGTGGCTGCACACCAGCTCAGCGGCGTTTAGCTCCCCATCACCGGGAAAGCCGGCGCAGGCAACCTTCCTGAGCACCCTCGGCCAGCTGAGGCAAGCCATTGCCTCCAGAGGAACATGAGCTTGTTTTTTCATGATGCTTCTCCACCCCAACATTTCAGGGAGACATAGACCTTTATTGTTTTGCCTGATGCAGCAAAATGGGAGGGTGGGGAAGGCAGCAGTGGCATTCCAAACCTTGCCAGTGTGATGGCCACACAAAGCAGCAGAAGCCGTTTTCACTGTAATTTGCTTTATAAATCTGTGAGTGGAAATAATTTCTGGGAACAAAAATGTGCAGGACTTTTTTTTTCACTCCTGGATGGAGAACGGAGGGGACCCAAAGGAGATAAATCCCTGAGAACGTGGCTTTGAACTGCACCACTGCACATGTCCCGTCTTGCTCCCTGGATGCCGTTCAATGCCTGCACTCCTTGCTCACCTGAAACTCTGAACTGCGACATGTTCTAATCTCCTCATTAACAAGAAGAAAGGCCTGTGCTATTCCAGTTTTGCACCTGCATACCTCGTTTGAAATGGCAGTAACGTGGTGATTAATCTAAGCAGAGCATATTTTAAAGAGGCTGATATGTTCTCTAATGATGGGCCAGGCATCTACCTTTTATCACTTATCTGTATCTATATTCAGCTCATTTAAATTCTCATGCACAATGTTCTCTTTACTAGGAAATACATTCTTATCTCTTTTCACGCTGTGTAAATATCTTCACTTTGTGCCAAGTTATGTCTAATGGCTCAAAGCAAATCTTTACCTCACCTATGGTGTGCTAAATTCTTCCTTTCTAATAAAATAAAAAATTAATAGCATATTTGCCATCAAATTCACATTAGGAGGGACAGCATGCGAGGCAGCATTAGTTACAGAGCTCTCCAAACTGTAAGTCTATAGTTGACTCCAGCTGTGTTTGCACTGTTTTGGACTCATTACTACTATTTTTATTCCAATAGGTGGTGCTGTGTTGAAACCTAAATAATTTTCAAAATTTATGCTAATCTATATGCCTTCCTTGAAACTATTATCAAATTATTATTCATACAAATTCTTACATACAATCTGAAAGAAATGTTCCTATTCTGAACAGTAAAAATAGCGGGTGCTGGAGGACAGTTGTCGGCAGCTCAGTGAGTTTTATTTGCAGAGGGGTTTTTGGGTTTTGTTTTTGTTGTTCGTTTTTTTTTCTCAGCAGTTGTTGTAACCATGTGTTTAAAACCAAGCCACACAGGCTCCCAGAACAGGAACATTCTGTGTCGATGAGGCCCATCCCTTGTTACTTGTGGCTCTGTCATGCAATCCTTGCACAAATTTATAACGACTAATCTTAAAACAAGTTGTTCCAAAAACCTAGTCCTGCAAGGATAAGAAATCTTCCCATCTCCATCCTAAATTTATTTGTGGGTTGTTTTTCTCTCAATGGTGTCTATTAAGAAACGTCATATTGTGTCCAGGCCTTAGATCTGCTTGACCTGATTTTTGCTAACAACACAAAACTCTTTTAATCAGCTTTTTTGTTTCTTGCAGTCTTTGATTATCCCTTCACTGCGCTGATTCTAGTTCAGGCTCATCGTTCTTGAACACAGAACTGAATGCTGTATTTCGCATCGCTCCAGTAGTTTGCAAGGGAAGAGTGCAAGGCAATACCCTTGCATGTCTACTGTCACATCTCTTCTTTTATGGATGCACCGCTCTGCAAGTTCATTGTCATCCTACCATCAACCTGTAGACCCAGATCTTTTCATCTCAGTGCTTGTTTCCGGTTGCTGAGCTCCTCAATTACAGGATAAGTCTATGGTGGTGGCTCCCATAACTCGTTCTGTTACAACATCGTGTCCACAAGTTCTTCCTGTTTGCTTCCCTGGTGTTTCCCAAATCTGTCCTCAGCAGATTTCATCAGAAAATTTCATCACTACCCTTCTTCCTATTCTGTCAAAAATACATTAACGCCCCCCACCCCCCCAACCACAATCCCAAGATAATTTCAGTGGTACTTCTTGCAACAGAATTCTTCTTTCAGATCAAGGTCCCCATACACGTCACTTTTTGTTGCGCCCCTTTTAGCAATTACTCAATTATCACTCTTTTTCAAAATTGAAATGCACCTGAATTAAGTGAATTGTTTGTAAAGGAGGAGTAGAAAGATAGAAGAAAAGTCCCCAAAGCTCCTAGTGGGCTACTTTTCCCAGGCTTTGAAAAATGGTGGTTTTTTTTTTGTTTTGTTTTGTTTTGTTTTGTTTTTTTTAAATTAAAAAAAAAACATTACCTCACCATAGATTTGAACTGTTTTTCCTGGAAGTTGACGAAGGTTTTGCCATTGATTTCGATTGTACCTTAGGGTCTGATGCTGTCTCCAAGGAAGCAAACAACAATGCCCAAATGACTAATGTTTAATGAGATCTTCTATGCAGTTATGAAAACAAAGGATATTAGATACTTGATTTCTCTTGATTTAAATTAAAAAAAACCTCAGTTGCTACCTGTTTGCATCTTAGAGACAAATAGGTGCCCTCTCTGCCCTCCATGTTTTGAAAAACAGACCTGAAGAGCCTATCATTTGCAATGAGGTAATCAAATTAATCTGCAGTTTGGGGGAGGTTTATATAAAGGATCAAATACGTGTTTTTTTATTCTTTCGATCCATGTTTTCACAACCTCGGTACTTTACAATGACGTCAATGTTTCCAAACATAACTATTTTGGCTTAAAACCTATGTCCACTTCTATTTATTCAATTTTGTATTAATGGGATTTAATGAATTTTGAAGTAATTAATTAACTTCTGAATTAATTAAATTAATTATCTGTATTGTACTTCTACCTTTGAAAACCATATTCTTTATTTTAGGTGTAAAAATGACCAGTAGTTTTGGAATTTAAAAGGTCTGCATAGCCCAAATCATACTTGATTTCTAAACTGTTGAACATGCGTCTTTTTAAAAGCCATTACCCTTAGGTATCTTTAAAAAAATAAGATAATCAAGTTGCTCTGAGACACCCTAATACAAGTTCCTATTTCTGGTTCCAAAATTTGACTTTGAAGATGCTGCCTCACTAAATATTTTTCATTTGTCATCCTCATTCAGTGGCCCTGACCTAGTTCATAGTGCCTTTATGTATGAAACAGCTGCTCTGCTGTTTTGTCTTTGTTTCTGCAAAGACATAACATGTTCTCTTCCATAAGGTACTGAAAAGTTGCTCCGTTGTTAGCATAATTTGGACTCTTCTGAATGTTTCAGTGTTGGAAAAAAAAGACTTATACCTGGAGTTCTAATAGGAGAAGTAGTGGGCTTCAATTTTCTTGGCAAAATGAAAGTTGTCCAATTACAAGTTAATGCAAGAACAATAACTGTAGGTATGTGAACAGTGAATATATGTTGAGAAATCTGTGGGCTACAGTGTATTGTGCCTGACCGATGTAGGGATGGGAAACTAAAGAGGCTTAGAGGCTTTCGGTCTCATTTCTACCCATTCACAGCGCATTACCCAAAGGTCTTTCCTCTTTGTGCACGCTGAATAGGCCGATTGCTGCAGTGTTGCATGGAGTGATCCTGTCTCCCCGGAGAAGGAATTAGGGAGCGTTTCCCTTTCCCGTACCAGGAGGGGAAAGAGGCCAAGAGCACTGTTGGGAAGGGGAGTGCACCTCTGGGCACCGCTGAAAGAGCTTCTTCATTCAATCCTACAGATTTCCCACCCTTGAAGGTACTTAGGTAACTAACTCTGCTGAGATAATTGGAAATCAGTAGCTAAAATAGCTTTAGGTATTGGATCAACATCTTTGGGAACTCCTGCTACATTCGAAGACAACTCTGTATATATTCTTGCCAATAGATAGCACTCAAAATCCCACAGTGGGATTCTTTTACCTACTACACCTAACACCCGGATCTTCAGTCTCAAGGACAAAAGCTGGCTAACCCACTAGTTTTTGTGTGAAGGGAAAAACTAGATTTTTTGATTGTTGTTGATTTGGTTTTCATCTGAGCTCCCTAAAAGCTAACCTGAAGGGAAACAAAGGGTTCTCACTGCTTGCTGATTTTCATAGAGCAAAAGCAGGAAGCTCCTGAGGGTCCACAAGCCGGGGCAGAAAGGTTCCTCACCCAGCTGCGGATGTTATCATTTGCAATGCACATTAGGTTTCCAGCATGTGACACCGCCTTGTCCTACCCTGATTGCATCATTGCTGGTGTAGGGAATGGGAAGGAGACTGTTCACAAACCACCATTCCAGAAGAAAGTTGTCAGCATTCCCAAAATGTGTTTATGAGCATTAATAGTGTTAACTTTAATGAATCACTAGCCAGAATTGTGTGAGCAAAAGGGTGAGGCTTCGAGAGATCCTGGCAGTCAGATGAATCAGAAGTTGGCTTCGTCTGGCCTTTTTGCTTCCACAAACATGAAAGATATGGCAGTGCAATTATTCCTACACAGTCCTTTGGACTAGTTCGATTCTGTGTGCTGAAACCCCCAAAATCAGGGCTGAGTTCTGGCAAATGCCCATGGGGAGGACTAAAGCGCTCCTAGATAAGTCTGTGCATAAACAGACAAAACCACTATCAGCTTACTCCTGTGCCTTGCATATCCATGCTGCTTTGTATTCTTTCTCACAGTCTTTGCAGCTCATCAAGGGTGGCACAAACTAGCTGGAATAACTGGAATGGATAAATACCATCCAGCTTGCTAGGACAAGCAAAAGCTCATGCCTCCCAAGAAGGGCTGCAGGGAGCTGGAATGCAGAGCTTCCTTCCAGATCTGAAAAGAGCATTTCCAGAGACAATATCCACAGAGAGCCTCACATATTAATAAGTAACACATTTAAGATAATTGTGGTCAGATTTTTTAATTTCAATTTTAACAATATGGTCTGTTTTATCTACTCAGAGGAAAGAAAAAAATAGTAATGAAAGGATGGTCTGAACTTCATTTTCACTTGAAATTTCCTTAGGCTTCTTGTATATTACATAGATCTCAGATAATTCCATCTATGCTTTGCTCTAGTAAGGCATTAGTTAAGGGACATTAATGTTAAGTTTGTTGTTTTTCTGATTTAGCACACATACATGCATGTTTTAGCATTGCTGCACATTTATTCTGGTTTTGCTTGGCTTTTCAGTGGTCGATTTATAACTTTTTTTTAAGTGTATCCATGTGTATCATTCTCATATATTGTGTATTCATCTACAGCTAGTTTTAATTAAGGTAGCTTCAATATGGGAAGCAACTGACTGCTGGCAGAACAAGTAGCTCCACTCAAATTAACTTACCATGTCAAGGCAGGGCAGGGCAAAAGTAAAACCTTCCCCAACATCCTTCATTTATCAGCTGAAACTAAGACACAGACATCAGAGAAATATACGTAGCTGAAATTCTATAACTGTGTGGTGTAGGGTCTGAGCCTAATTGGGATTTCAGTCATGCCTTGACCAGGTGCTTTTCCTCCACCTGAAGGTGAATTTTGCTTGCATGAAACAAAGGAAAGATCAAGCACGCCAAGTGATGTACTAATGGTGTGCCGGCAAAGCTGGCGACTCGTGGTTTTTAGAGCTTCTTTCTCAGTTTAATCACAAATACGTTCCCCTGGAACATAACATAGAACATAGAGAATTATGTTTTAAATGCGGAACTGATATGAACAAAAATAATCAAGAAAAAAACTAATTACCTTCAGTCAGTGCCATGTGCAGTATTTGTATCTTTGCATCTCTGTGATAGATCAGTTATCAGGAACAATAATTAAGCAGACAATTATGGACATATAGCTTAAAGTGATAGTGACAATGCTAAAGTAAATTACTTTCATTTAATAATATAATCATCACTCTTCAGTCATTACAGTCACTGTGGCATGCAGTAAACAAAAGCAAAAAAGCCAGATTTGAAGTGCTTTAGGGGAAAATGTATGATCTTAATTTTTATGAAAGAACTAATATTAGGTTTTCTAACCCCCTTTCCTTCCCCTTCCCTTCCCCCCCAGATAATCAAGAAATTAAATAAAAAGTCCCAAAGTAATTCTAAGTACAGCTGTTATTCCAAATGAAGGGACTATTAGTTGTGGGGGCCTGACAAATTTTGGCCTTTCGAATAAATGTAATTTTAAAAGTCACGCTGTGTAAACCTTCATCTCAAAGAGGGGAACTGGTTGGAGATTTTTTAATATACAGGTTTCTTCACAGAAATTGAATATTTTTGTTTGGAAAAGAAGTAATTATACAGCAAATAAAGTCACTTCATTGCGCCATAGGTTCCCTATAGGAAGTTATGTTGACATAGCTGTAGCGCTTTATTATACTGCTGTAATTCTGCTGGTCTATTTGCATGTGTAGGCAAGCGATAAGGAAGAGCTGTAATCCTAAACTGCTTTAAAATTTATTCAGAGATGAGTGACTCTCCTTCAAGGTTTGCCAAGTCTGAGCTATGGGACTTACAGCACATAGTACACTAAATAAACAAGATCTGGGCCTGAAATTTGGGTAATGTTTTAAAGTATCCTGCTCCTGGATCCTAATCTGTCTGTTTCTTTAGGTTCCTAATAGCCAAGTGGATTTGTGAATCTCTTTCAAACACCGTCTGCTTGAGATTGAGTTGTAAAAGGACTTGCCGCAAATCACATCAGACCTTTTTGCCGCCATCAGCCATTTAAATCTGAAGTACCTCTAGGAAAATGTTGTTTAAATGGCCCATAGCTTATGGAAAACTAGACTTTACAAGGAGAAGGAGAGCTTGTAATTGAAAAAAAAAAAAAAAGTTTTGAAGAGAAAACCCAAACAAACAACAAAGCCCAGCAGTGCTGGACAATGAGAGTATCTCTTCCTGTCCTTGAGACCAGACAAAACAAAGCTGACATCCATCTCTTCAGTGACCCCCCTCTTCCCATAGGTACTGTGGTGGTGAGAACTGTGAGGTGAGGACAGGTGGGGTTTATCCCCTAAGCATACCAGCGTGCTAATGCCGTTATGGGACACAAGGCTTGGTACCACATTAGTGCAGCTGGTCCTCCTTCAGCTGTCTGAAAGCCGGGGCAGAGCACAAAGTGTCCTGGGGAGGAAGGGCAGGCTCAGTCCTCATTTTGTCCTTGGCTGTCTGCTGGTGATATGGTTAACAAGAGAAGGGGTGATCCTACTCAAACTCTCTTTGGTGAAATCCTGTTTCTCTGACGTGGCTGCAGCAGGGAAAGGCAAGATGGGTCTCCTCACACCTCGGTGACATACTCTGGAAAAAGTGGTGGCAAATCAGCTGTGGGGGAAACCTGGGAAGCTCCTGTGAGTTAGAACTGGTGACTGGAGACCTCCTGAAGTGGGACACCCTGTATTCGGCTCCAGCAGCTAGAGGGGAAAATGGAGATCTTCTCTAAGTATGGAAAGGGCATCCCACTGTGGGAAGTGGCTGGCCTGGCTAGAGCTCTGCACCCAGGACACAGCAGGAAGAAACGGCGGTGGATGGCCATGCCACTCATAGATCCCAAGCCAGCAGCTCCAGTCTGTGCTGAGCCCCGAAGCTCTGTCCTGTCCCTGTCCCCTTTCAGGGCAAAATTCATGCTGAAAGCAAGGTAGGACTTCTCAGACGAAACAGTCTTTGTGTTTCTTCCCTACAAATGGAGACCGGTATATGTCGTACAGGTTATTAAGCAATCATAGGATTTATACCACAGCGGGGACTGGAATCCATCCTTGGTGACCTAAAGGAGAGCGAAAAACCCCATTTCACAACAGCCAAGCATCAAGCAATCTTTTCCTATAAATGTCTTTTTTTTTTTTCCCACTTTTCTGGTGGTTTCAGATAAAATGTCAAAGTATTTGCATAAGAAGTTCAAAATGTTAGTGCCACTATGTCATGAAGGGTTTGAATAGCTCTAATTACAAGACGAATCATTCCAGTACTTATGAGTAGAGTGCAAAGAAAGGATATTGAGAACAAACACATTTCTCAAACTAGAGTTTTGCATACTTATAAATGTGGATGAATGCAAGATACTGTAATTGAAATTAATATTAAGAAATCAATTGAAAAGAGTATACAAAGCTCTACAGCTTTCGAACACTGTAGCTGAAATAAAGATCAACACGTACAAGATTGTATAAATGATTTTTTAAAATAACTTTTACAGCTGAGTGCTTTCAATATGCTAGAGCTACAGATCCAGTCTGCATATAAAATGTTGGATATTCCAGTACTGCATGTCAATTCATAATTAAGTACATTAAGTGTTGCAGCTACAGGAACAGGGTACTCTTTTTCTTCTGGAGGGTCAGATGAATCATAGCAGTAATAGTTTCATTGTTTGTGGTTTGAACTTTTAGAGTCAAATCCTGTACTACTGAGATCAGAAGCAGCCCTGTGTATGTCTTTGGGAGAACTAAGCATCAGAAAGATTAAATAAAAAGAATATATATATGTGATTCTTATTTTCTCTCCCGTGCACTGTAGTTTTTTGTGTTTAAAGTTACGACGCTGTCACAAAAGCAGTGGCCGGCATATAGGAATATGCTTCTATTGTTCTTAGGCATCTTTCCTGCAGATTGTAAAAGTTTGGTTTTGTTTTCCCTACGTGCCTCGGCGCTTCTGGTTCCATCTGGAAGTGGACATCAAAGCGCTGCAGTCCCACAAGCAAGCTAGCATTTCTCTCTTGAACTGAAGCAGGAAGCCCTTGGAAGGCTCACAAAGAGGCACGCCGTCGCAGGCCTGCATCCAGGGCGCCGCAGAAATTCATCGCTCCTACTCACTTCAAGGGGCACCAGCTCACGTTTTTGAAGGCTGATGTTTAGGTACGCTGCACAAACCTACCTGGACAGCTTATGGCCTGGTTTTATACTCCACCGCAATACATCTGTTTTAGAAGGAAAGGCCCCTTTTCAAGCACAGTATTAGAGTAATCAGACAGAAAGCAGAGGAGAAGCTCATTCAAGTTAACTGGCAACATGCTGTGCGCATTATGAGACCTCACTTTCAGTAGGCTCATAAATTCCACAGTATTATGAATGGGGCTGTGTTGAAGAACAAAGCAAAATGGGCTGCCTTTAAACATGATTCCGTTCCTGCGCTTCCCTCCTCTGAAGGTTGGTAACTTCTGAATTAGAGTAATTACTACAGCTTCTGGTTCTCAGCAATTAGTCTCCTTCCTGCTTTAACATACACAGTATTTGAAAGGTCAGGCCAGAAACAGAGAGATTCTCTCCCACTGTGTAGCTGACCACACCATCTTGAGTGTCTGCATACGTATATGTCTAGCTAGAGATGTGTATTTGTCTTTATAGAAGGGACCAACTGTGAATGTCCCTTTGATGTTTTTCAGGAGCTCTTCAGAAAATGTTTTAAAGATGTGCTTAGCTGAACTTCCACGTAATTTTGTGCTTAGGAATACAGACTACGTACAGCCACCATTACTGTTGTTCAGAATGACCCCTTTTTAGAGGTATAAAGAAACATAAAAGGTAAGATATAGGTACAAAATTGTATTTTAAGAGTGCAACACTAACTTACTTAATCAGATAATTTCAATTCCTTTGCTACAGATACAAAGATAAAAGGCAGAAAGTTTCACCTGATAAGGAAAGGCATAACTGCGTGAAAAAAAAACCAAACAACCCAGCCTTTTCAGTTCCCTTCGGGTTTGGATTCAAGCTGCAGCTGTGAGCTGAGCTCACGGCTGGCTGCTGCCAAAAGGGGGAAGTCTTGCTCTCCGCACCTCCTTCCCCACGCCGCCTCCCGGCCCCTTCCTTCCTTCAGCCACCGGCCAGACGCCCCTGCAGCCAGCGCTGGCATCCCTCTGCCCAGGACACCAGCCAGCTTAATCCCTGGCAATAGATAGATAAATAAATAAATAAATAAATAAATAAATGTTGGTTTTCTTTTTGGGAAGGTGAGGGGACTGTTTTTCTTACTTTTTTTTTTTTTTTTTTTTTTTTTGGAACCGTTTTAGCTTCCTGGGTGGACAGACAAGGGGTATAGCTGGCTGCTGGGGAGAGGAGAGCAGGGAAGATGGGGATGAACAGAGCAGATGGATGCTAGTGGCAGCAGGGTCTCCTCCCTCTTCTGTGGTGCAGAACCATGAGTTCATCTCCGGACACTTTAAGAAACCATAACTTTACAACACAAAGGGGTCAGAACAAACGGTTTGGTTTTGATGGATCCAAAACCAACATTTTGCCTTTATGTGGGTTTTGCATGAAGCCAAATTATTAAAGTCGGATCTCAAAATATTTCCTTTTACATGAGAAAGACCCATTTATTCTCAAATGATTTTTTGGTCTTTATTTTTCAATGAAATGATTACAGAGTTTCAGATGAAATATCATCTAGAACCTTATCATGGGAATACTGGTTTTGAGATTTTCCCTTAAATTTCACTTAAAAGAATTTGGCAGATTTGGTAAAAAACTCAGGAAATCAGATGACCTGGCTGATTTTTTTTTGGAGATTCCAAATAAAAAAGTTCCTTGAAAAATGTAACTGAGATCAAATACATCTTCTGGCACATGCACATGCGAGGCTGCTAGGGTCTTGTGGGGAGATGCAGGGGTTTACAGAATCTCCGTAACATTTACCTTCTTCTCGTCTGGTGTTCTCTCTCCTCTGATTCATTTGAAGCTGACTCTGGGTCCTGGATGAGGGTCAGCTGATGAAGTCCAACTAAGAGCTAGTGTCTTTCCAGATAAAACAGAGACTAAGTACCTGCTGATCTCGGCTGCCTGTATAAATCAGAAATGACTCCACTGAAATTGGTCAGTGGAATGATTTGGCTTTCCTGATTCTCCTCTGTAGTATGGTAATGCTTGGACAACTCGAGCAGGACCAATCCCTCTCTGTACTGGACGTGGTACAAGTATGTAGCGATGGGCATGCAAACTCATGACTGATTTTCTGTGAAGTTTGGCTGCATGAAGTGAATGTCTGCACTCAAAAAAATTGGATTAAAAAAAAAAAAAGCTAATCCCATCTCCAGACTTACCTGTAGCCTAATGCAAAAAGAACAAAACTGATCTGTCTGAAGGGATTCTCAGTGGGGCGTGTCGTATTAACTTCAAATTGGTGATTACCTGACACCTTCTGGCCCTGAGCTCTGGCACAGAGAAACTGTACCCTGCAGCCGGGCTGTACCATGCCATCAGACAGGGTCTTTGTAAAGCTCTTGGGGTGGGGGGTGGTGTCGGGGGGAAGCAAGTGCAGACATGGGACTAAAAACATTTTTACATTGTTTTGAAACTGAAGTGAGGTGATTATTAAGTTTTCCATGAGTCATCTGGCATTTCTAACTTAGACAAAATTGTATATAGCACTTTGGTCTGCAGTTTACCCCTTCTCACTCTTCCATACCAAATTTTCTGTTCTCAAACAAGACAGATAATTTTACTCAAAAAGGGGCACTACCAGGAAACGGAGCCCCACAGGCCCTGTGTCCCTCCCTGGCAGCTTTTCCTCCTGGAAGGCTTGGCTGAGATTACGTGCCAGGAGATGAAGGATTACGGTTTTCCCTGACAGCAATGGTGCAGTTCAGGGTTCACGAATGGCATCTGGCATCACAGAAGGCAGGGAGCTGCCTGTTAAAGAGCAAATCTCCTCCATCGCTGGTGATGGTGGCTCCTGCCAGCACTGCTATGCCAGTGACTGCATCTGGCAGAGGCACGGTGGGTTCCCCTACTTAGTCGCCACTGTTACTGATGAAGGTCTTTTTGTGGCTCAGTATGGACATATTATTTTCCCTAGCTTAGACGCCTCCAGGATCTCTCCCTTTTTCTCTGAAGCTCCCTCCCTCTCTCAAGGCTGGTTGTTCGGATGCTGGAGTGTTACTGGTATCTGTCTTGCAAACGTGCAGTCTCCCATGCCAGGAAAGGGTTGTAGCAAGGCTCCCCTGAGCTATGCCATCTCTTTTTCCTGCTCTCATGCTGTGAACGTCTTTTTCTTTCGCGCTCTCAGACCAGACGTTTACAGTTAATGAGCTGGGTGTGGGCAACCCCAGTCTCTGCTCTCCCAGATGCAGAGCCTCTCAGGGCAGAAGCCTTCAGCACTTGCTCCAGAAGGGATTTCTAGCTTTTTACTAATCCCAGTCTGCTAAGGATAATACCCAAGAGCCCTGGTAACAACCTTCCTTATCATCTTAGATCCCACAGCTAGGAAAGAGATGGGAGAGCATTATGAATATGATAAGACAGGGCATTGCAGTGCTTTCATTCAGTCCAAATACCTCCAGATGAGGCTGTGCGGAGCTTGCATGTCAACAGGGCCTTTAGTCCAGTTTATCAATTCATGGATGATAAATAAAGGCACAGTGTTGCTAAGGTCCTGATGGCCTAAGTATATAAGGGAGGATTTAACATCTATAGAAAAAGGTCATATTTTGTATTAGAGCAACAGATACAATTGGAAAGGATGAGTTTTTATCCTTGAGTGAAGGGGCTTGTACATTGCTTTGGGTATGTTGGTCATAGCAGTTACCAGCTGCTGTCTCCATATGAGCTGGTGTACTGGGCTCAGCTGCGATACATAATTTTCTTCCTAGCAGGCTGTGTGGCGCTATGTTTTGGATTTGTGACCAAAAGAATGTTGATAACACACCCATCTTTAGCTATTGCTGAGTAATGTTTGCACGGTGCCAACGTCTTCTCTGTTGCTCATGCTGCCCCACCAGCAAGTAGGCTGGTGATGGGCAATGAATTGGGATGAGACACAGCGCAGACAGCTGACCCCAAAGGGATATTCCCTACCATGTAGCATGATGCTCAGCAACAAAACTGGGGGGGAGTTTGCCAAGGGCTGCCAGTGAGCGGCGACTGGCTGGTGGTGATTCCTTGCTTTTGCATCACTTGTTTTCCTTTGTTTTGTTTTGTCTTTTTTACTTATTAAAATGTTTTTCTCTCAACCTGTGAATTTTCTCACTTTTCCCCTTCCAATTGTCTCCCCCGCCCCGCTGCGGGGGACATAGCTGCCTACCAAGGTTAACACACAACATCTGTGTAATGAGTTTTTATTTTGAATATGACTCTCTACAAACATCTATGCCCGTTACTCAGAGATTAGACTCCTCCATGGCTCCTCCAAGCATGGGGATGTGCTGGTAGGACCACACCTGAAGTGTGTGCGGAAAGTGTTCAAAAGGGTTTAAGTCATCCCAAACTTTGGTCTAATACATTCGCATCTCCACTGCACAAACTAAACTGGAACCATCAGCATAAAAATGGAAGTTCTGGCGGAGGAAAAGGCCACAGAGGAAAAGGCAGGCATATCAAAGCAAGGCAAACAAAAGTAATGCAGAGTTTCTCTGAGGGGCTGTAGCATGGTCTGTAAATTTCTGAATGGCAATTTCCGAGTTAAAGGTAATGAGGGAGCCTCCAGTGGTTCATTGCCTGGAGAAAGCAATTCTGGTGGCTCTTTCATTGCACAACTGAGACCAAATAAATTTGTACATTTGCCATATACGGTACAACTGGCCACTCAGAAAAAACAAGCATGAAATTATTTCTTTGCGAAGATACTGGCTGTGACATGGAGCTGTGGTAGGTTATCTTTCCCTTTCCTGATCAACATGGCCTTTTGCTAAGAACTGAATGCCGGGAGGTGCTTGCAGGCTCTTCATGCCTTAGATGTATCCAGACTCACCAATTAACTTCCCCAGCATTGGTCTGCCACAACTGAGCTTAGAAAATGAAGCATTTCCTCATTTAAGCAACGCTTAGAGAGCACTCTCTGTTGCTGGTTCCACCTGCCAGGGAGCGACATCTGTATATCAGGGGAAGAACAGAGTCCACAGAAATTCTGGAGCTTCCGTAAAAGCCATTTCTCTCTTTTCTGACAAGCTGCTTTTCCTCCCATCCGCATTCTCCGCACAATTGCTTCTCGGAACCAGGCCCCCAACAAGGTATTGTTTGAAAGGGATAAACATAGCAGACCTGGATTGTTAAACATTTGACAAGTGTTTGTGATATTTCACAGCTGGCACATAAAATACCTTGTGGAAGGACCAGGCTTAAGGCTTGTTAGCAGCTCTCCGTGGAGCAAAAAAAACCTGTTTGTTCTGAATTCGGCTTCCTCTTTTTGGTCAGGAAGATACTCCCAGGCACTCAGGGAAGGTAACGTCATTTTTCTCCTCCTTCATCCATTGTCTTTTTTAACACTTGACTTCCCACAATACACAACTCTTATTTTTCAGCATCTCTCTCTTCCACTCCTGCTCTCACTCTGCTCCAGGAAAGGGCTCAGATCACACTAAGGCTGCGCTGAAGTACAAAACCAAGTGTAGTCCAGAGAAATGAAGTTCTCCAGCTGCCCTTGGCCATTCTCTCAGTGTTGGTGCTGCTCCGGTGCTGACTTTTAAATATAGATAAGGCCTCATGTCCTTTTGAATTGCCTTATTTTTCTTCAGCTTCAGCACTGGCAGCTGCATGTTGTGCTTGGTCCCCTGTTGGCTTTGGAGCCCTCCCACCATATTGTCTCATGTTGATCGTACCTAACAGTTCACAGTGCATCACTTTGAAGTCTGGGTATTAGCCACTTGAAAAGGACAAATGCTGTCACTGGTTTTGCCCATCTCCTTCTCCACTTTTTCCCCCAAGGGGAGTAATCAAATTCCTCATAAAAGAGCAGGCCACCTCCTCCTGAATTCATCATAGCGTCAGCTCCAAATACACATTGCAAAGTGTCAGGTGTCTCAGGAGCTTTTGCTCTTTTACAAGGACTGCATTTACTGATCAGCCAGAAAACGCCCTGGTCTTATTCCAGCTTTTGTGGGCCAGGAACAATCTGTCCCTAAGTCCTCTTCTGTGTTTACGATTTGATAAGATAGAATAGTAGATGGTCAAAAAAGGAATTTTTCAATGTGTCCATATTTCCACATAACTGGCACATGGCAAGTGCTCTGCCAGAGTGTGCCTACTGGCCTGCTAACAAATTGAATCACTAATGTGGGTGACTTGAGAGTCAAATATTTATGGTGGATCTGAAACAAAAATGTCCAGGCTTGCTGCCATGCAAAAAAAACTGTAAAGCCTTTTTTTTTTTTTAAGTTTTCATAAGTGGAAGCCTAACAACATACAGTAATTTAACATTTGAGATTTGGCATGAGGTTGTGAGCACCATGAAGGTTTCTTCTTAGTTTCATTAGCAGCAGGAATGCCGCAGAGTGAGTGGTTTCCTTGTTCTCAGCATGCCTGCTATTAGTGTCCATAAAGTCTCTGAAATAACTGCAAAGAGATAAACCTAAGACACAATTTTCCTTCCTCCTACCCTTCTATTTTTCAGGCTGGGCAGGAATCCTGTGGCATTTTCAGTGGAAATACTGAGAGGCAAGTGCTTACAGAGGGATTTCCATCAGCTACACAAGGGCAGGAACATTGCTTTGGCTATTTATCAACAGAGAAAATAAATTCTAATATCTATGCCAGTCAAAGCACTTGGCACGGGGCTAGATTAATTCAGGGATCTGCGTTTGAAGGGGCTGGAACTGACACAAGACGGATTTGCTCATTATCATTAGCACTTTGTTTGCTATTCTTGACAACACAAAGAAGGCAGGGGTTACGTACATAAAAAGTCTAAATTGCTGTTCATTTGGACCATGCGAGCTTCCCTCTCTCATTCAGCAAAGCTGGCTTCCTTTTGCTGCTTCTCTGTTCACTGGCAGAGTGTCAAGGTGGTTGATACGCCTTAGACAGCCGCGTACAAAGGCACGGGCCCTGCGAGAGGCTGCGTGGACTCTGCGCCCTTCCTCCAGCCGCCGGCAGGCTGGGAACCCCGCAGCATCTCAAGCTTTCCCAGTAGAGTAGAAAACAAAACAGAAGGCTCAGTCTCCTGCCCATTGTGTGTCCCATGGAGGAGAAGACTGATGACAATAAAGAACATATCAACGGACATAGAGTTCCTAGTTAATAACAGGAAAGTATGACAACTGAAAATTGTTCTACCATGAAGAAGAAATTTACAAATTGCTTTCTGGTTTGTTTCTTTTTTTTTTCCCACGTGATCCTGTGGTAGCTTGGAAATGTATGAAACAAACAGAAACTTGCCTCCTTGCCTCCTTTGGATGGCTGCTTAAGGTGTATTCTCACTCTACCTGTGGCTCTAGGGCTGGGGAAGGCATTTGGAAAAGGCTTGCATCATTTTAACAGGTGACTCGCTTTCCAGGAGATTTACTTAGAGGAAAGCCCCAAGAAATACAGTCTTTGAATAGGATAATACTAGAGGAAAATCTGCTTCCTAAGGAGAATTTATAGCTTTCCAAATGCCCCCAATTTAAAAGAAATGAAAAGGGAGTATGGTCTATTGGCTACAGCATGATATTAATGCCAAGGAAATCCTTTTGGTAAGGGCCTATATATCTTTCAGTTAGCTTGGGCTTAGCCTTCTGTCAATGCTGTCTATTTGCCAGCATCCTGTGAAGATTATGAGATATATGAGACTGAGAACTTGCAGGAAATTTTGGAGCTAGGGTATATGCACATCACCTTTGCCTGTCAATGCGTGCTTCTGTGAGCAGTGTAGTCAATGTAGTCTGAGTCTATGCATTTTCTGGTTTCTGGTGTCTAATAAGGTAACAACTTCAAGTAAAACCTTTCCAGCTGTTGAAGTGTTCTGTCTGTTACCATTTGTGGATTTTCTGGTGTTCAAAAGCAGCTGAGTTTTCACAGTATCATTTGCCCCAGTGGAAGTGCTAATAGTCTTGGGGTTTGGGGATTTTTTGTTTCGTTTTGTTTTTCCTGCAGGGCTTCAAGGTTTCAGGACCCTTACAGAAATATTTTGACTTTGATACCTCTATTGCTGTCATGATTCAGCCTAGAGAATTAAAAATGATTGAAGGAGAAGGGAAAGCTGAGAAAGACACTTTGGTGCACACAGAGACATGTGATGGATATATACACAATCACACAATCATACATGCCTCATTTCCTTAAGGAACAAGACCGAAAAGGGCTGTATCTATACTTGGTATTATTCTATAGATGGCAGTACACTTCCAGCTTCCTGTAGTAATGGCAAAACTAGTGCTATTTTCATTAATTTTGTTGAAGACTCCCTCCATCTGTTTGCCTTCCACAAACCTTTCTTATTATTTCCTTTCATCCACAAAATCCCTCACCAATAACCTGTTCACCATCCAGTTATAAAGTTGGCACTGCTTAGAAAAAAACATGGGTTTTATTCCTCTTTGATTTTTCCATACTTTCTTACACCAGCAAAAATCCATTGGTTAACAAGAAATTATCCTTGGCATAGACTATGCCAAAAAAAAAAAAAAAAAGGCGAAAAATACCTTCTCATCAAGACGGCATCCAGAATATATTAATTCCATGAGAAGTAACATGGTCATATGACATTTGGATAAAACAGACTTTTCAGAGACTGGAGATCCAGCAGATATAAATCCCCTTGTCTTTGGTGGATGAACTCATCCACATGACAGCACTTCTGGCCCTCCTGGGTCGATCCCCAAAGATATTAGACTGTGATGTTCCAGTCCCCCGTTCTGAAAGAACATGGTGTGAAATTAACTTTGTGAAATTAAATAAGGAAATTAATATCTTAATCCTTGCAATCATAGATAGACGTTATGCACAGGTATATCATTCCTCTGTGTTGTTTGTGGGTTTATTTTAAATTATTTTTTGTCTGCTAACATCTATTGCTGTGAAACAGTGGCGTTAAGCTCTTGCAGCTCTCTCTTCCCCAGGAGAGGCAAGGACTTTTGGCTACCAGTAAGGTCGGAAAGCAGCAGAGGTGGGATCCTACCACGCAGTGAGGGAAGCTGTCTGCCGTGCATAGGTCAAATATTACTGTTCCGGTGATGAGAAATGTTTTGCTTGTCTGTGTGGAGGCATAGGCATCTGGCCTCAGCTGAGTTTGGAAAGATAGCCCTAGTTTTCTTCTCCCACGGTGCTCCGTTAAGTACAGGTAGCTGGAATGTAATTCATGCGTGTAACAGGAAAAGTCGTGTCTGTTACTGGAAGTTCAGTTATTTCTGGGTTGCAGCGTAGCAACTGTTTTAACAGAGAAAAGACGCAAAGGAGTTTGTAATGAATGGAGCTACAGTGACTTTATACAAGCTGAAATTCTGCTCCTTAAAATAAGAAAGCACCGCAAAATCAGAATTCCAGCTGCTGGAAGAGCAGAGGAGATACAGAGGAACATCGTCTGTTCTTCTTCCACAGAAGTCCCTGACGCAGACTTACGGCGTTTCTTGGGAGTGAGTAAAATAACTCGGCAGTTCTGGATGTATTAGTCAGTGGTTTAAAAGTTCAGCAGAAGAGCTCGCCATTTGTTCACTAATCCTTAAATTCAACAGATTTTCACGCTGAAGTTCTGAGCAGCACACCCGAAACAGTCAGGGAACAACATGGCTCTTACCAGGACTCTAAATTTGGAGACAAAAATTTGTTTTAAATGATATTTTGTATTAGCAAGGGAAAAAAGCGTTTCTGGTCTGAAATTTTATATGGCAACTTTCACCTCAAGGTAATGAAAACAAGCTGAGCTATAAACTCTACAAAACTAGGGTTTATGGAAAGGCTGACAAATCCTTTACTGGAGTGATGTGGCTGGGAGCACTTTAAAAGATTCCCATGAAGCACTATTGATCATGATCACACGCTCCCAAGCACTAACACCGGGAGGCATCAGGCAGAAGGCCGGCTGTTTTCAATTACCGTGCCGTCCCGGCGGCATGTCCGGTTGGCGGGGCCGTGTTAGCGGCTGGTCATCTGCTGGGTGTGGGCTCCGTGGGCAGTCCGAGGCCAGTGTGCTTCCCAGCTGGCCCTCTGGCCACATCATGTCCCCTGTACCCCACAGATGGGCCAGCAGCCCGCTGCTGTGTCATTTCTGGTGAAAGCTCTTTATACTGTCCCCATGGGGAAGGAGGCTGGTTTGGGAGAATGAGAGGAAGGAAGAAAAGAAAAACACCCAAGTTTTGGTTTTCTTCTTCTTTTCGCTGGAATGAAACATCACACATAGATCATGTAAAAGGAATTGGCTTTTAGTGAGAGGATATGGCTTCACTTCTCAGCCTCTTCCCTTCGGGTTTCAAAGTGGAGCCATCTGACGTCGGAAGCACCAGCAAGAGCCGGTGATTGGACCTCAGGAAATTCACAGCGGTGTTTTTGTGCTTCTAAATGAGCAACACTGCTGCTTGTAAAGACCTGAGGTAAAATCCTGGCCCCACTGAAGTCGTTGGCAAACCTCCTACTGCCTTCAGTGGGGCCAAGATTTTACCCCAAGTCCTGCAAGCCATTAGTCTTTTGAGTTTTTAATGGGTCCACTCCTGCACAGACAGACTGTTCTTGTAAGAAAGGGTTAGCTAGATTGGCTCGTCTACTACACAATTTAAAACTTAAAGGAAAGCAATTTTGTAGTGAAATTAAGGGACTATAAAAGGAATTTGGCTTTAGACAACTTGCTTCTGTTTGGATTTGGATTAGGCTGCAATCTCCTTGTCTGTTTTTAGAATACATGTCCCTGCCAGCATCAATAATCTATTTTCCTTAGCGCAAGTAAAAGGCTCTGATGGCTCAGAGGTGTAGTCTGGTATCCAGTGCTGCTCTGGATTTCTTCTTTGGTTTAGGAGTCAGGCTACAAATAGTCAGCTTCTCCTTAACATTTATGTGCTGCCAACAGCCGATTCATTGACACGTGGGCTGACACACTCCTCCTTTCCCGTCGCTCTGCTTCAGTCACTCCTATATTTTTCCTGACCCCTTGAGATAATCCAACTCCCCAAACCCTTTCTCTGCCCATGCAGTCCCTTCCAGCCCAATATCGGCATTTGTTTTCCCTTGGCCTGACTGTGTTTTTGTTGGCAAAATTCCTTTTATCCTGTCCGGCAGCGTATTAATCCTTGAGCTCTTTCTTGAACTTTTCAGGTCTTCCCAAATACCTCTCCTTCCCCCACCTACTCCAAAGTAAATAAATCAGAACTTCAGATAATGCACACCAAATATATTTTTCCACCTCGGGTCACAGTGCCATGTGCAAGTTAAGCTCAGCAGGGCTAGAGGTTGAAGGTGGAGACTACAGAGAAAGCTGGGGAGGAGGAATGTGTGGGGGTAGCCATCACTCCAGAGGAGCCCATAAAAGATCCAGCAGTAACATTAGGAGAGACTGTGCACAGGGGATCCCAGATCCTACTGGCATCCGCTACTGCCTCAAGGGAGCGTGTGCTGCAACCTGCCAAGGCATGGCTCCACTTGTGCTCTCCGAGCAGCTACACTCTGAAGCTTAACTTCGTTCCTCTGAAGGTGTCTCCTCCTCTATCCTGTCTGAAATATCTTTTTTTTTTCTTTTTTCTTTTTTCTTTTTTCTTTTTTCCTTCCTGGGCATGTGAGGTGCTGCATTTTCCTCTTATAGCAGCTCTGCTTGTCCTTGGCTCGTGTGCTGAGTTGTAAAGCTGGAAAGTCTTCCTGGACTTCCCTGAGCCTGCGTATGTGTGAAGTCTGAGGCAAGTCCAGCAGGCACTTGACTCCGGTACTCTGACATGGCACTAAGGACACAGTGCTGCTTGGAGGATGCCTTGCAGAAAATACCTAAAAGCAGGGCCCCAGCAGCCCTTGTCACACGAAGTAGTTCCTCAGTGTTGCCAGCCGTATTCTGCTTTGCTGACTTCTAAGTGGAACGAGGGTCTCTTGAGAGTGGTCCCTGTTATGAAATCTTTGCTGGGAAATGGGGCGAAAGGAACGTTTTCCTGGTAAAACTAATGGATTGTAAAGAGGCGGATCCTATTGTAATGGGAAAGGACCATCAACTGCTTTATGTTAAAAGTACATGAACGAGGGACTTTTTTGCGACATCCCAGAAATTGCATCTTGGCCTCGTCTGAACAGCCATCTGTCTCCTTTAGCATTCCCAGTATTAATTAAAGCCACTAATGCTTGTGTTGAAGTCTGACGGAAAGTCCCCCCATGCAGAAGAGTACGTGTAAAGAGAGAAAGCTGCAAAGTGTGCTTCTGGCAGGGCAGCTAGGAAAGGTGGGAGAAGAAAGGAAAGGTGAGGACCTTCATCTATGGGATCCTTCATATGTTTAAAAGTTGAGATTTAATTACTACACTGCAGTTTTTTGTTACAGGAGAGTAACCCATCCTGCTCTAACATCCTAGTGGAGATATGCCCTTGTAATTTTGCTGTCATGGAGACTGACTGAATCAAACATAAGCAGGGACTATAGCAGTGATTTTACAGAGCTGACTTGGTACAAATGACAGGTGCTTTATGTCTGCTAGGATTGTGTAACATGATACTTATTGCATGCTAATTTATAACCTCCCACCTTTTGGCAGTGAAGGGATGTATGGAAAAAAATATAAAGCCAAAAGAGTAATTGCGCTAACATGTACTTCAAAAAACGGAGTGGAAACAACCCACTGAACACGCAAGATAAGCATAGCCATTTAAGCGCAAAGAAAGTTTGACTTTTGTGAATGCCTCTGTGCTAATCATGCAAGGAAAAACATTTAAGCCAAGCTCCAGCAGTGATCATCGGCATCAGAGAATTCCCAGACATTTATAAGGAAGCTTAAAAAGCATCTGAAGATTTCTGGAGAACAAAATACATGAAAAGTACCACTACGTCAGGTCACAGCTTCTTCAAGATTGATTTCAAATGCGTTAGCACTCTGCACTCCACACAGCAACTCTCTTCCCGAAGAACCCAAAGCACCTGACATCCAATAAGATCTCTCTGTGTAGCCATTTGCACCTTGGCAAACCAAGACAAAGTACCTAATAATTTGTAGCTTGCACTGACAGGGAGTAGCGTATGAAGATTGAGGAGAATTAGGGGGAGTTAACTTCTACTCAAGCATTTAGGAGAGGAAGGAAAGAATACTGTATGCAATTTGACCTACTATAATATGTGTGAAACTTTCTATGGTCATTTTTTTAAAAAAAGATGATTAATCCATTTTGGAATGTGTTCACAATGTGCCTTATCTTAATACCTTTCCTTACGGTGACAATATTTTTCCTAATGGTTTCAAATGCAAGGGAACAGCGTCAGGACCTCAGCGAATGTGGCTGCCACTGATAGACAACGGACCAGGAAGAAAGGCAATTGTAACGAACCTCCTCGTTCTCCCCATTTCGTCAAGAATTTCCCATCACTGCTGTGTTTGTCAGTTCCCCGTGGCAAACAGGGAGAATGACCAATGAAATGATGCATGTTCTGGCTTACTCTACAGCTGACTGCTCTGTTTCACTTGCGTTTCCTACTTGTACTGCCTGCTGTACTGTAGTTATATAGATTATATGTCCAGTCAAATTTGGGTTGAATGGAGTGCTGCCATCTCTTGGTTATTTTAGGCAGATACACTCACAGATTGTTCATTTTCCTGCCACTCAAGAACGGTATGAAGTAACATATTCTGGATTAAAACGTTTAGGCACTTAGGAAGCATAATTGTGGTTTTTATATATTTAAGCATGGAGAACAGAGTATATTTGCTGGTGTATTGGATCTCTGCATAATTTCTATTAGGCATTTTTAGCAAAACTATAAGCCATGAACATTTGGAACGCTTTGCATATGATGTGAACACCACAGAGAAGGGAAAGTGATATTTTTTAGACATAATTGTAGGCAATAAAGACATTAAGATGCATGCATTGAGAAGTACTGGATTAGTAAGAAATGCCTGTCTTATACTATGTAATTTCAGTCATGAGAGGTTCAATTATTCATACTCAAGAATTGTGAAATAATTTATTTGAAAATGCTTTTGCCATTACAAATGTAATTTTCCTTACTTCTTCTTTCTAACTGTGACTGGAGCCAAAAGACTGTATATATTGTAATGATAGGAATGCAGGGCCGCCATTTTCCTGGGCCTTTCCAGGGTTGGAGACCAGAAGTGCAGGAGCCACATGTTTGTTTAGTTGGCTTTCCCTTTTTAATTGAAATATGGGAGAAAAGAAAGTCTAGTTGAATTCAGAATAAAAGATGAACACCAGAAACTTCCACTGCCACAACCTCCCACCACATTGCAAAGAAAAAAACATAAGAAAAGGATTTTGAAATAATTTGTAATGGAATAATTAATATGTAAGTAGGGACATGTCCATTATGAATAAACGCTAATATTAGAAGAACAGGGGATTAAGTTAATGATTACTGCTGCTGTACCCTGGATGAGGGTCATGGCTCCTCAGGGTCATCCTATAGCTTCCTCAGGGAAGAGCTATCAGAGGTGGCCTGCCTCCCTGCTTCTGGCACTTCAGAGGACCAGAAAACCCACAGTCTGATTTTTGGTGAATGCTAGGAGTGGAATTTAAAAGCCATTGGCTTTCTCAGTGCTCCTCAGCCACCATCATTGCATCTGTACCAGTCATCCCTCCTAACATGAGGGCGCAAACCCAGTAGCAAATGCTTGACAGATTATTGCCTCAGTGCTGCCACGCGTAGGGTGGAAAAGCATTGCCTGTTGTGCAAGCACAGAGCACTCGGTATCTGAGACCCGGAAAAGCTTCCTGGCAAGGATGTAAGTTCTTGAATGAGCCAATGTCAGTGTCTGCTGTTGCTTCTGCTCATCCCTCTGCCGCAGCCTGTCCTGGCTCCCTAGCAGTCTTGTGCAATGAGCACGTGAGTTCTCAGTAATGTCAAGGACTTGAACTAATTTTGTTCCCTTGTTTGTACGTTCTGACACTTTTAATACTAGGGTATTCCTACTATTCAGCAGCAGTCCAGAAGAGTGGTTTTAACATACATCTCTAAACAACCAATCCTAGTTGCTGTCAAAGAGTGCTCTTCAACGAATCTGAGTGAAATGAGGGCAATACCACTTTGTTCTGTCTAAAGTAGGAAATCATCATCTGAGCAGGAAAACAAAAGGCTTAATACTAGCTAACTGTATGAGACATATTCCAGTCTTCATCCTTATTGCTTCCACCTCTGTCCTGCAAGGGCCGCTTGTTCCCTACCCTTCCTGCTCCCCTGGGAGCACTGCGGCACCAGTTTACCTTTAGAATGAAAAGTTGCGAAATCACTTTCAAATGAACATGTTCCTGTTTCTCTGAGGAGTTTAAGAGGTACCAAGTTTCTCACTTAACAGTGGAAGCAGGAGCATCAATCTGCCTGCTCAGAAGCTGCTCAGCGGAGCAGTCACAGCTATGGCATTGCTATAGTTCCCTGAGGCATCTTCCCCCCTTATCAGCTGGCGTCATCCCCATAGCTGATGCACGGAGCTTGTGTGCTTTGTGGCAACTTTCCAAACTCTTCTACCTAAAACTTCACCCGCGAGCCAACCTAAGGCATATGGTAACTTAAGGTCATCTCCCAAAAGTATGTATGATTCACCTTGGCTCCTGCATGGTCTCCTCTTTTTAACCCGTCGATTCCTCCCTTTCTCCTCAGGCTGGCATTTGTGGTTCTTACAGCTTTGTTCTTCCGTTTACTTCTTTCTTTTTGCATTCGAAAGTGATCGCTTCTGTCTCTAGCCAAGATTTCTAGCTGTGTGTACAATACAGCCAATGACTGAGTGGCCTGATAACTATCTCTTGCTAAAGGAAGATCATCTAATAGGGTTATGACTGCACTGTGTTTACAATGTTTGGACACATTGTGTTACAGTCTCTGGAAAAGTAAAGCTTTTCTTGTATAGGTCTCGTTGTAGTAATCATAGAAAGAATAACTAATTACCAAGTTCTAGGGTCACTCCTAGTCCTAGGCAAAGAACTTTCCTTTCAAACAGCCATTTCCTAACAAGTTTTTTATATATATTGAGAAGTGAACTGCAAGGAAGGGGTTCGGAGTTTCATAGAGTAACAGGCAGTGTGGAGGGGCTCCTGGAACACGTGATGCAGATATTGCGAGGCAGCTGCAGAAATCCAAATGAGGGTGTTATGTGGCACTACTTTTGCCAGTTTCTACTAAAATGAACCTTCACTTTTGCAGGATTTTTTTTCACTGTAAAATGTGTTATGTGTATATGTACATGTACATACCCATTGTCTGTACATCAGTAAAGAAGGAATGTGCACAATGCCAAAATACTTTGCCAATGATGAGATGACAGATCACAAGCAGGCTTAAGGCATCCGTTACTGTTTATGGAATAAAAAGAGCAGTTCAAGGCACTCCCTCGGAACAAACCTTTATCTCCTCCTTCAGTGGTGTTGACTGTGAACACTATGGAAATCTCTGGGTGGCAATTTCCTGGATAGCCCTGGAGGAGTTGGGCTGCATTTGAATCAGAACTTGAGTGTGGGTGGTAGGGTGGAGGAGGGAACAGAGGTACGTGGCATAGCTGCATTTATCTCCATAGCTATTCATCCACCAAAGCAATGACAGCATGTAGAAGTGGTAATGTGATTTCACAGTTCTAATCTGGCTTATCATCATTTTTTCCAAGTCGTGCCTCAAAGCAGTCAGGGAGGGGAAATACACATTAATGCTCCGTGCTGGTTCATGACTAACCAAGTTCAAAATGCGCAGTGTTTTCCAGAAGAAGTGAGGGGTTTATGCCTTATTATCTCTTCCATAAGAATACAGCATTATCTACAGCTGATATATAGAGAGCTCTTTTTCTTTTTTTTTTTTGACACACTGAAGATGTGCCTATTCACAGGCAGAAGTGATCCAGACACACAGAAATACAGTCTTCTGCCTTTCTTTGCAGGAAACGTACCTTTATTTATGAAATTCACAGTTGTATCTAAACTCATGGGCAGCATAGGAAAGAAAACCCATTTAACAAGGCAGGGTTGGAATAATGTATTCCTGCATGGATACGTTTGATCAGCACTGTATGCTATATTTCAGGGTAAGTGACAAGACATACTAAGGTAGGTATGGATTTTGACTGAAAACTGGTGCTTATTTGTGATAGAATTTGGCGATAAATGGTTTGCAATGAGAAACAGATCTACAGCTTTAGAGACAGATATGATTTGTTTATCCTGCAGCCAACATCTTCATGCTCAGCTTGTCAGCTGTCTTTTCCCTGTCACAGATAAATACCTGAAAATCAGGAAGACTGTGCTTTCATGGATCAACTGCATTAAACAGTTGTCAAGCTGAGAGCCAGTTTGGTCCAGATTTATGGCTGGCTCAATCAAGCCGGTATTAGTAGAGTTGTGCTCTTTTACCCAGGCTCATCTTTTGACCCTCTCAGTTTCATCAAAGATAAATTAAATATTCTAGCAATGCAAACGCAATGGATAAAAATGGATTATCTCGAAGAAGACAATGAATAAAAATAAAGCCAAGCCGTGCATAGCTGTGGATCTTGAACGGGGCATAACCATGAATCTTTAGAGGCAGCAGTTAGCAGAACAACTCCAGTGCTATTTCAAGATCAGGATGCAGACAGCAAGAAAGGACATTTCTAAAATAGCTCTGGAACATTTTCATTCTCATCTGTATACTTGGGGTTCTGCTAGCTAACAAACATTTATTAGCTGTTCGTGTCATAATCAGTTGTAAGTGTCAATATCCCACTAACTAACTTAATCAGCTTATTTTTAAATAATTGCATTGGTGCTTGAAGGCCTGAGTATAGAGAGTTGAGACTTCAGCTAAGTAGGATCTACAAATGCCTGCCTGGGAAACATGTCTATGATAGTAAAAGGCTCCTTATCAGATAAGAGTGTAGGAAGATCTGTGGCTAGGAGCTGAAACTAAAGCAACTCAAGCTAGAAATAAGGCACAGTTTTTGAAAGGTGAAAAAAATTAACTTTCGAAATGACTTACCTAAAGAGAGAGTGAATCATTTAGCTACTTGACACCTTGAAATTGAGATAGATGTCTGAAATACATGCTGTAGTTCTACCACAGTTTACTGGACCTGAGGTAAAATACCAAGTTAAATTATTCTACGACCTGTATTATGCGAGAGGTCAGACTAGAGCATCCATATGATCCCCCCTGGCTTTTTAGAACTATGAATGTTCATAGCTACAAAGGCAAGGAGGAATGGGTCCAGACATTTGTGAACACTATCATCTTCCCATACAGCCGAAGGGAGGTGGCACAACTACAAGACAGAGGATGAAAGTGCAGTTCGGCTTCTGAACGCTGATGTTAGATTCAAGGGTGAGGAAAAAGAATTCCTGTGGTGACCCTTCATTTTATGTTCCCCGTAGTCCTGATCAGAGCAATAGAGGATATCTGAAGGCAGCAGCAGCCGATCACAGTTTTGACTGAGTTTAGAAGATACCTATGATATATCAGCTTTGAGCAGCTCAGTGTTTTGATTGGGCTGTGTGCTTTTAGGATTTGTATGTTTCAACTTACTCAATCAGCAACTAATATTTGGAAAAATATCTCTCCAGTGTCCAGACCAGCAAGATGTGCTCATGGTACTCTGTGACTTCCATTCGTACTGTTAAGTGCATAAACCAGAAGCCTGATGCAAGTGCAGATCAAGCACTCTTGTTGAAGGGTAAAGCAGTGCAGAAGAATGAGCAGTGACAGTAACCTCACTGGTGAGCAGGTCCCTATTTACGTCTTCATGATGCACTTAAATACATTTAAGATCTAAATAATAGATTATTCTAAATTTAGGGAAAATGCCAAAAAATTTTGTATATCTAATCTCTCTTTTCATACCTTTTCCAAAGTGCCAAATTATGTACCCTTTTTCTGTAGTTTTCATTAATTAAGCCAGCCCTGACTTCATTCCAACTCAATCTGGGTTATAGTGCTAGACTGATAAAAAGCAAGAAGCTAATCATGAAGAATGAAACAACTGAGTCTTAAGAGTTCTCTGTAAAACCAGACTGAAGATCCCACCTGTCTTTCCAGGACTGCCGTAGGCACAAATGTTATTGACACAACACAGGAGGTGGTTTCCCTTGATATCGCCACTGAGTGCAGAATAAATTATGAAAAACTTTGCCCAGACATGGTGAATTCTGCAAAAATGGCTGCAATACAACTATGCACACAATTGCGGAATGTTTGTATGATCTCAGATTCAGAAGTAGACACTTAAGGCTTTCATAAGAGGGCATTGCACTGTTTTTAAGCTGGGATACTGAAGATAAGGCAGAAAGGAATATATACGCCATTCACAGAGGTACAGAAACACATGCTTCTGCACTCATCGCTGCATTTACTGCAGTGCTGCACCACTAAATGTTGTGGCTGATGGATCATGTGTCTGCTGATGTGGAAAGCTGAAGCTCATTATCCACCCATCCGCCTCCCTAGTTCCATGGAAGATGGTATGCTGATGTCCCTGATGATCTTTTCTCCAGTTGTGTCCTGTCCAGGCTCTGTATTCAGCCTGGAACACTGATAAATACTAACAACTTCATCTCAAATACACGCGTAGGATCTCAATGGCTCTGTGTGACAGTGCTATCTTGTTCTCACTGGCTACCCAGGCAACTTTTGCCACCTTTGGATTGCCTCTAGATGTGCTGCTTTTTTAGTGTTTCTCAGAGTGATGAATATGCAATTCTGGTGCCAAGGCATTCTGTCTAAGGAGTGTCCTGACTTCAGCGTGGGTCTGGGAAGGTGAGAAAGTCTGACAAATGCTGAATAACTACTAGTCAATGAAGCTTTGACATCTCAAACAGCAGAAAACAAGTTTAACAAAATGCTTTGAGGGGAAACGGGCAAGTAAAGCAGGCAGGAAGGTTTGGCAGTATAAGAATTGAATATAATTCAGGGCAATAGCAGAGTCTAGCAGACAGCTATGGCAGCATGTGCAGGCATGAGATTAGCCTGCAGTGATGGATAGGAGGGAAACTTCCTTCTGCCAGTTATCTTTTCTCCTGCAGTATCACTAATGCAGAGGAAAGGGGTGGAAGGTAGATGTCCATAATGTTGCATCCTTAGATTTAGCATTCTGATTTATAACCATCCCTTACATGATTTATTTGAGAGGACAAGGAAGACAACAGCTTCTGCCTATGTGGAGAAAGGATAGAAACATGTCTATGTAAAGACAACGTTAAGCTACTATACTGCTCTCTCAACAGAATGTAATAGCACTTTAAGGTATCAGACTGCAACACAGGATTTTTAATCCACTTTGGAATGAGAAATGGAATCAATAGCGAGGACTGGTACTCAGTGCCATAGGCCGGATAACTGAAGATTGGTAACTTGTTTAAAATAATTCACCCATTCTCTTAATTTCTTCAAGAGGTTTAAGTGAAAGGAATTATTACCTGGCAGTCTGAGTCAGCAGATAAACCAAGAAGATATGGTTGGTGGCCCATGAGAAATAGATGGCAACTACAATTTAAAAAATGCTGTTTAAGTTGTGCAAGGAAAAATCTTTTAAATCTTTGACTTGGAAAAAAGAAAGTCTTCTGCTCTTGAATATTATTTAGATGTTGGGAGTTCTGTCTTTGCCAAATATAGCTACTGCATTCAGAATACAGCTAATCACCACATTTTTCACTTATTTGTGCTGTGGGTCGTGGTGTTTTTAAAGTCCAATATTGTTTTCCTTTTGCTGAACAGTGACTCCAAACATCCTTTGTGTGGGAATGTTATTTAAGCAAAAGAAACATTTTGTACATGCTAGCAATTCACTAAACAGTTTCCCTTTACCTTTAATGACCTGTTGTAAAACACTTGAATGATTCATTGAGGAGAAAATCAAGATAACGCAGGTCATTTTGCAAACCCAAACACAAGAAGCAGCTTTTTTATCTCTGGAACAGACAGGACTTAAGCAGTGCTCACTGTCAGTCCTGTGAGAGTTCAGAAATGTTTGTCATCTTCCCACTACATAGAGTCTGTTTTCATTGTTTTATAACTTCTGCCAAAATAATTACTCCAAACTGCGAAAAATTAGCAGAAGGGGGTCTTAACCCAGAAAGAGTCACTTGAAATTCAGTTTGAATAACCTTGGTTAGGCTGACTTTAGGGCAGAAGATGTGGAACTGCTTGCAGATTTACAAACACCTTTGGTTTATTTAACTTCAAAATAGCTTTGAATATGCATTTTTCGCATTTGGCAAGCACATACATTCTGGGAGGAGAGGAAGGCAAGGCATTAATCTAATCACAGAAGTGCTGTGCTTCAAACAGTAACTTCTCATTTGCAATAATTATTATTTTCCAGAGTTTTTCTTTTCAGTCTGAAAAATTTACTTCGTTTCTTTGTATACCGCTTAGGAAACAGAATGATTCACACTATTTTATTTTTTTTTTAATAAACATACAAGCCTTTAGGAAGTCAGTATATTACTGTCAGCAGGCGCCTTTTCAGTTCATCTTGGCAATGACCTGTAAGTTAACAGCTGGATCCAGTGGTAACTAAAGTTCCTGGAGGGATTTCTACTGATTTCAGTGGACTTTTGTTCAGACTCGATCTGTCTTTGACATTTGGCGCTGAGGACAAGGGCACTGATGAAACAGTCCAGACCAAACATGTAGACGGTCCAGTGAAGGTGCGGTTAAGAGGAAAGCGATGTAGTCTTTTAGTATTTGTGCCTATGGGAGTGCTTGTCCTCTTTTTAAAGGCAGCTTCACATTAACATTTAAAAAGCAAAATATAACTGGGAAAATGCAGATTCCCGCAAGCCCAAGTCTCGGTCATAAGTGTAACATTTGTTTATGGACAGCGGATTCCTCCTCAGGCCAGTGCAAGGCATCTGTATTTGACCAGTCTTTTGCTGCTTCTAATATATTTTACTGGTTGCATACATGATCCTTTTAGACAATATCTACCATATCAAACACTCTGCCTGGTGTAGAAGCTGGACAAGTCCAGAAACTTCCCCGACACAAAGAATTCTCCTCAAGAAAACTGTAAGCAACAGGTTGTCTCCAACAGATGAAGAAATTACTTTCCTACAGACAAAGGAGTGCAGGATACTAGCACAGATGGCATTGTATGGATGATACCACTTACTGGATATTTTGTTGCCAAAAAGATATAAAGCTCCTAATTAAGATTTTTTTTTTTTCATCACAGGAGACAGCTGCTGAAATATCCAGTAATTAATGCTGTAATCTTACATGCTTCTCACTTCAGGAAGCGCAGTGACTCCTTACCGGTTTGGAAGCTGCTACAGCAAGGATGAGTGCAAATTTGTAGCATCTTCGAGCTTCCCTAGAAGCTCTTCTATTATTTGAGACAATCATATCGTTATTCTGCAAACAAAAAGGAAATGCTGGCCAACTGGAAGTACAAAATAAGCCTTCATACATTTTGAGAAAAGAATAGAGGCTTTCAGATAAATTGCTTTTCCTTGCTGAGCCCTCTTTTGCTGTAGTTAATTACGAGTGGCATATACAAGAAAAGGCAAGCCAATAAGAAAAGTTTACAGGCAACACTAAGGAAGCGTCCTAATTCCTTTGGGCATTTTAGCATATTGTTGTACACCACTAACCATTTGCTTTGAGTGATCTCACCAGGGTACCAACAATGTAGATGTCTTCAATGGATGCTTGTTCAGGCCTAATAATTACAGTTTAAAGAACAGTTGGCAATGCATTGTCTCAGTTAAAATTAAGACACACATTTAGTTCCCACAAGAGATTTGACTGCGGTTTTTTTCTACTGAGGAATGTATAATACGGAGTCCAGATGAACAATAGGAACCTGCAATCAAGACATAAGTTTTAGAATTGCAAATGTGGTTGAACAACAAAAGAGTATCTTTTGATGTCAGAAAGGTCACGAGGCAGCAAAAAACAACATGCACGCATAATGAATGGCCAAAATACATGAGCCTACTGAAAATAACATTTCATTCCTATCAAAATAATTTATTTCTTATTCTCAGGGAAATTAGAATAAGTTAATTGCATATGCAACTCCTTACAATTTAGACATGCCTTTGCTATAAGGAATGAGAGCAGAAACAGTGCAACGAGGTATTCACTTGAACTGCTGCTGCCTACAAAATAAAATGCAGCACAAAAGGAGCTGCTCAGTAGAAAGACTCTGCCTGCTCAGAGGTAGCTTTGGTTAATGAATGAATCCTATTTCCATCAGTCATCTTGGTGAAGGCAAGGATAGAGTTAGGGTGGGTTATATTGCACCTATCAATGACCCTCTAGGTGTTTGATGCTTGCTCTATTAGCTAAGCTCTTGCTGTAGACCAAGGAGAGAGGCAAAGAGAGAAAAGAGCATCTTCAGAGAGTGACTCATTCCATGCATTTCAGATATGCTCTTCACATGCAGTGAATCACCTTCAGGTGCTCGCTGTCTCTTACACTGACAGCTTGGAAGACACCTGGTTCTTAGGTGCCTGATTTGAGGTATACTCCATTTCCCATTCACAGTAAAACCAGGTCACCTCCTCTGAAGCTGATTGGGTTTTGCCGCTTCTTTCAGTAATTCCAGGGTCTCACTCAGCCCCATGGTGAGAGTGCATGAAAGGACCCACCCCGGGCATCGCTTGGGCAGGGCTGGGAAGCCCAAGGTGTCAGAAAGCACTGATGACAGCAGCATGGTCTGGCTGTGCTCTCCGTCTGACTCTAGTCTGGACACAATGGAAACAAATAGCAAAGAGGTGATGCTGTGGCATGTCCTGGTTCCTCCTGCTACTGCTGCTCAGAGGACTCCTGCTGATCTCCTCACCTAGAAAAGGGGAGGACGCCATGTACAGAAAAGAGCACAGGAGGAGGAGGGAAGATGGCTGCTCTTGGTCCTCCTCCTGAGCTGAAGCAGTCCCAAGCTAACCTCCTGCCCTCTGTGCCCTAGGGCCCACCATGGCTCTGCCTGTATGGGCAACGTTCATGAATTTTGCATTGCCCAAAATGAAGCTTTACCACACTGCATTCCATACTGACTTTGGAAAGGAAAAACACAGTCCAGTAAACATCACTAGGATTCAGATGTCTCAGTCCTAAGTGTTCAGAAGCTTTTAACTATTGAGAACACCAGTCCTATCAAACGGGATGTCATTCCTATTTTTTACAAAATATCCCTGTGTGTTTCTTTGCTATTTAAAGCAGAGGTGTGTTGGAAGAAGAGGGAGATCGTACAGTACTTTCTCCTTTTTTTTGGTTCTTTTTTTTTTTAAACGTTATGCTAAGTGTCCCCAGCACCAACTCTGTATTGTGTGCAATACAGGTATCATATAGATGCAAGTTTACTAATTGATAACATTTAGTCACTACTAATCATCCATCATAAATGATACTGCATATAGTAAATTCAGTGTGAGGGCAAAGAAAAAAAAAAGAGAAAGATAACCCAAACGTATAACCAAGGTAAGATGTGATGCAACTTAAAATGCCATAAAATATGCTTGGATCTAATACTTGATGCCCCAGGCTTCTGAGTATGTTACTGATAAACTATCTAATGCTTAGAATTATTAAGACCATAAACTTGCACATCCTTTCTTTTCAAAATGATGGTATGGAATTATTAACAATTCTGATTTTTATTATTTTTTTTTCAGAACAGTTGATGGAGATCACTTGAAGACGTTGCTGGGAATTTTGCTGCAGTAAACCATCTGGCAGATAGAAATATATGTTCTGAATAGTGTACAGCTTGAATCAGTCACATAAGAGAACTTGCATGTTGAAAAGAACTTCTTAAGAGGCAGAAATATAGCTAATAGAGCATGTACTTCACTGATTATTTTCTGTGAAGAACTATTGCAGGGCACTAGCTACTCTGCTAGTGATTTGCAAAGGCAGAACCCAAAGAAATGTGACGGCTCCTTCAGAAACCAGCAAATTGGCCTGGCAGTTTAATCCTTTGGAAATGATTGACCATATATACTAACAGAACGTTTAAAAAAAATATAAAGCTCTGAATTTTATTAACTTTTATTTTCATTGGGCTAAAGTTGGCAGTGATATTACTGTCCTAACCAGAGAGGAATTCTTTATATGTTTTTACTTGGGAGATCTTTTGTAATCTCCCTGCATGCTTGTGTTACTCTTGATTCCTATTATCACTGATACTGATTTAAGGACTCAAAGGCCTGAGCTCTTTCTTACCTCCAATTCCTTCCTGAAGATTTTTGCAACAAAGATCAGTGCTACAGTCTTGTACAGCTGTCAAAATCTCTGCACAACCTTAAGAATACATGAGAGCATCTCCCAGGCAACAGACACCGGTTCAGAAACATATACGGCGCATATTGGCAAGTTCCCATTTCTGCTTCTACCTACCCACCATATTTCCTAGATCAGAGATCGTGAGGAATTTAGTAAAACCTGGATCTGCTAGCTACAAGTCATTATGTTGGTAGCTAAGCATCTGGGTTCCCTGGGCTATGCACTAGAAATACAGTGCCAGAATCTGAATCCTGTGCATGCCAAGGTATTACCTTTTCAAGACATGTTCTTATCCAGCTGAGTGACTAATTTTTAATTAAAAAAAAATAAATAACTGATTAATACACATTTGGTGTCATATAGAGTTTACCTTGACAAGAATAAAAATCAGGTGTATATACAGTTAATCAAGTCAAAATGTTGGCAGGCCATATTGTCTTAAGAGCAGCTAGGAATTTTACCCATTTTTTTTTCTTACAAAGAGAAGCCGGTAACTTTGCCAAGGTCAATTTCTTATTTTTAATAGGAAATTTTCTAATTCTCTTGTTTTGTCATGAAACTAAACCCATGACAGCAGCCATTCTCACATAGAGGGAAGTTGGTGGGGGAGTCATCACCTCCCCCTGTGGAATACAGAAGTGCTACGGAGCTTGGGAAGAAGTGTTGCTGCGGGGGCCCTGGGTGTGAAATGAAGGATAATAACTGGAAAGAGGTGTCTGTGTCAGAGATAAAGCACAAAGTTATGGCTCGATGGCTCCAACTGTGGAGCAAATAAGGAGCTCCTGAGTGTGAGGAAACTATCCTGCTCAGACATACTGTTGTGATCAAGTCCTGAATCACTGAGATCTTAAAAGGCTCCCAGTGACCATAAACTTTCTCTGCTCTTAACCTTGTTGTCTGGTAAATATTTCTCATCCTGCTCCATCTCTGGGATCACTTCTACCTTCATCTGTTCTGCACTGCCTCCTCTGATTCTTCTTTCAGTGGCTTCTAACCATGTGCCCTCCTGAACTGGTCCGTGTGGAACCAACGCCTGAGTCCCTAATTCTTACAGGGTGCATGTGAGGGAGCACAAGGAAACAATATTTAAGAGCTTTGGGTCTCCAGAAATCTCATTCCGCCTAAAGTAGCTGATAACAGCAAGTGTGAACAGAGAAGGGCGAACGGAGTTTAAGCTTTGAGAAGCCAAGTTTCTTGATCCTTATGATGATGTTTCTACTAGATAGTTCTGGGCAAAGCTTGAGGTATCATCCTGCATTGTGTTATTTTCTGAGGGCATTTCACCAAGATCCTCAATAGAAGCAGGAATGTTTTGGGGAGGAGATCAGACAGTGCCAAGAAACATATCCAGGAATGTCTGTCCAGGGTTGCTTCAATGGTAATATACACTTGACATCATTTCACTTGATACTTTCTGGAACATTAGTTTTGTAAAAAGAGAGAATAAAAAAAGTGTTCAAAATTCTTTCATATGCAAACTAGCTAAACAAGAGTATGTTTGCAGTGGGAGAACAGATGGTGCAATACATGACGTGGAGAAGCTGGACACGGTAGTGTATATTGAAATAGTAGTGTTAAATGTTGGCCAGTAACGTTTTTCATTTGACTGCAACAGCGAGATGTTATTGGCATTTTGAGATGATAGACCACTTTCAGGTTGGCATAAAATCATGAATATGCTAATTACAATTTTCTTTGGTGGAAAGACTATGCAATGCACATTTGGAACCTAGTCTGTAAGAAAATCAGTTAGTTAACAGAGAAGATTAAAAAAATTAATTTGGTGATTTGCCATTTTTGCCGATGCTTGGAACTGAATTTCTTATATGCAGTAACTGTGTGAGAAATGACTCAAACTTTATAAATATATAAATAAATCAAAGAAAGGAGCTGGAATTATGACAAACACTTGTCTATTTCTTTCCACAGTTGTAAGAATCTGGTAGGCTTTTATTCTTCTGAACATCAAATAAGTTTATGTCCTCTTTTTCTCTCTAAGAGCTATTGCAGAAATTACATCTGAAACTGAGATTTAACAAAGTAAAAGCTATTCTCTCTGTATCACTTTTCTGAAATAAGGCTGTCCATGTATGCTAAAGAAATCAATCCAGGGAAAAAGAAGGTGCCAAAGCCACAGCTAATATTTAAGTCAACAGTACAACATTTTACCAAATCTTTAAGCTGTTGTTAAATGAGGAACAATTATCAATTGTCACTGTCAAAAGAAAGAAATTATTAAATAAGTTTGGCTACTGAATATGCCTAGTAATGAAATGAGGACACTGAAGATAAGATTGTCTGCCTATGAAGGCAAACCCAACAGCACACTGGGTGGTTACAACCTGCTTATGGAAACATCACATCCCACGAATAGTATTGTTTCAGAAAACAATACTGAGGATGAAATACTTTCTGTTGTACGATGTCTTCAAATGCTATTAATAGCTTTTCTCTCTCATATTAGGGTAATTAAATAAGCACACTAATTTCTGTCAGGGATTAATTTCCTTACAGTTTTCTGAGTGTGCAAATGGTTCAGGAGGATCTAACTGAGATGTTTGAGGTCTGCAACCCTTATTTCCAAATAACTTTGATAAAGGCATCATTTTTTGGGTGTCCCAATTGCAGCTGAATTCATTTGTCTGCTGGATCATGCTTGCGTGCTATTCAGTCCCAGACGTGAATAGCCGGAGTTACAGCTTGCAGGTTACCAGCACTGAAATAATTTAGAACCTTTACTTTGTTTCATTATGAACAAATCCAGGCTTGCCAAAGCCTATTCCTGCTGCTTTTCTCACCTCATTTTGCAGCACAGCTGTTTTAAACTTCCTAAAAGGATTCAAGGCTGATCAGCTGGTATTTATTGGCTTCAGAGAATTTGCTAGCAGTACATGCTTTTGATGCTTAAGAAAAAAGCAATGTTTGTTATTAAACAGTTTTGGAAAATGTTTTAACCACATTTAAGAGGGTGACAAATAACTGTTCTTTAAGGGAATGAATTTTAAAGAAAGTTTCTTTCTGTTTCCTGAAGGAATGCTTCTTTTGAAAAGATCAGATTTGTAAACTTTTCAAAGAGCCAGTGCACCAAAAATGCTTTTGTTGCTTCCCTGGCTACTTGAGATTTCTTTTCTCTTTTAAGTAGTTCCCAAAAAGAAGAAAAGAGTGAATACTTTTTCCCAAGTGGGACTTTTTTACTTCTGAAAGGTGAAGGAAGAGGGAGAGCAAAGCACAAAATATACTGTGTTCTGTAAGCCTGAAATTCCAAAGAGATTTTCAGGAATCCCAGCTAAGCAAATATAACGTCCTGGAGAACCAGCGCTGCAGAGCAGGGGATCAAAGCAAAGGCTGAGTAGTTAGGATGAGGCTTGCTGCCTCCTTTTACCAATCTGCTTCCTATGTCTTTCTCAAGAAGACAACAGAAATTTTGGAGAATAAAGTAGAAGTTCCCTCCCCTTCTGCTGTCTCTTGGTTCTGTTTTTTTCTAACTGGCAGTGCCAATTTTCAGCTATTCATGTGGTGAGCTTCAAAAAAACCCCAAAACAACAACAAGAAAATGAAGAGGATTTAACTATTAGTCTCATTACCCTGGATACATATTCAGTTCAAATGTCAGACAATAAAGAGAAGTCGTGACACACAAATCCAAAGGACGTGGGAATTGATTGTCTGTCCTAATTAAATCCTCTCACCTGAGAGTGTGTTCAGTGTTTTGTAATGTTAAGCCCATTTGCTTTTAATGACCTGTGCCATCTATTCAGATGAAGAGAAGACATTTTCCTTTTATCTTCCTCAGATCTTCTTTTCATATTTGGCATCTTATCGAGTTAATCTTTTCACATACATTAAGAAGTGCAAGACCTTAATTACGCTGTTTTTCATAACGACAGTAATATATAACAGAAACTATGAAAACCCATGGGGTCTAATACATGCCTAGTTGACATGAATAACTCAGACAATATGCCACTCTAGGACCAACGTGTAAATGATTTTCATACAATATTGGGAATAGATGAAGATGTTTGTTAATCAAGCCTTATAGCAGTCTCTAAAATATAAAACATGCCCCTTTCTTTGTTTCCCTTTTGGGAAACAAACACATTTGCCTGACTCCTGGTTGTGAGAGGCAGGAGGGGGGAATGGATGTAAATAAATTATAGTCTTCTCTTAACTGCTTGTTTTTAAAACATCTTGCTAGCATACTTCGGGCTTGTTAGCATACTTCTGACTATAAGGTTTCCATTGGAATCTGTGGAAGATCTCTGGTTACTTCAAATCCAAAATGGTTAATGTCACAATTACTGGTTCACAGTAAGTTCATTATGTAGTGATAGCAAAAATAATTTCTCCTTTTTTTTATTTTTTTCCTCCTTCTTAAATTATGACTCACATATGTTTATGTAGCTCCAGGCAAATACAAGAACTTAAATGAAAAACTCAGCCCCAAACCCTCTTCTCTCCTGGTTAAGATTGCTCAGCCTCAGTACGCCCAATGGTAGAGTGTTTTTATGACCATTTTTGGCAGGAAATTTTTGCAAAAACATAACTTTATTCCAACTGTATGAAGCAATCTATCTAGTGTGAAACTAAATGCAATTATCTACTGTGTCATGAAACACTTGAATGTGAAACAATGACTTTCGTATGGAGTAATTTAATTTCAAATGCAAAGGGGATCAAAATACACTTTCCTGATTGAAATCCCCCATTTTTTCACAATATTCAGGATCTTGAGTCTATCTTCCTCAGCACAAAAATACGAATCCTAAATTTAAATTAAATTTGTCCACTTTTTTTTCCCTCAAAACCAGTTGCTTTTTTTTACCCCTAGTTGTACATTTCTTTGGGCTTTTACACAGAATGCAAGAAACAGACTTCCAGTTTTCAGCTTTGATTTATTAATGGTCAGACTTCTCCTATTTATTCCTGTGCCAGCATTGTTTTTCCCTCTCTGCTATTGAGCTGTTCATATTTTATGAGGAAGAGTCACGTCCCTTTTTAGCCTTTGTTTTACTATATTAATTAAGCCAACTTCTTTTTCATATGATAGGTTTATTCTTTCCTTATTTATCCTAACCTACAAATTCCCTCATTATAGGTATTGTAAAAATCTTTTCTGAGAAACCCTAGGATTTATAGCTTTTTCAAGCTTATGGTATGCTAGGAACGGAGTCATTGTTTTTGTCTTAAATATTCTTATGTGCCAATGTCTTATTTGTTGTGTAGGAATTTGGGAAACTAATGTGAAACAGTGATTCATACAGATGCTCCCAGATATTCCTAATCTGATTAAACTGAAGGTTATCACATCTCTTACCAGGCTTCGTTGTCCTCCAGTTACCTGCAATTTCTTTCACTCACTCCAGTAGCTTTAGGAACATTATCTATTCTATGTGCTCAAAATTACTACCTAAACTGTAGCAACAAATTCACCAGAGTAACTGTCTCCACACTCTTCAGGAAGCTCCAAAGCAAACTCTTTGAGCACAGTTAAACTAAAAAGTCATGGTCTTAACTGTTGGCTTGAGTGAATCACAAAGATTATAGTGCCCTGAGTATGACATATTGCTCAAAATTAAACCGGCCAATGTAATCACGCACAGTGGAGAAATTGCACTGTGTGGCTAGCTAACAGTTCCAAAAAACCTCCAAAATTTCCAAAAAGCTAACAAATTACTTATTATCATGATGATTTTTATTATGATGATTTACCTGCTTTTGTTTGTTTGTTTGTTTGTTTTTGTTTAATTACCTAACGTTCACCTTGATCTAATTCCTGGCTGTGCAGAAGTGCTTAGAGGTTAAAAGAACCTATAACAGATATTTATGCAAAGGTATATCCATATTTTGTGCATGCTCATTCAGAAAGATTGTTTCAGAAATCTCAAAAAAACCCCCTAAAACCCTTCTGTAATTAAGCCAAAAGTTTCTATACCGAGTTTGACTAGATAAAGTATATTTCTCTCTCTGATGTCTGAGATCCCAAGTGATCTTTTGCCTGATGTTAACTCTATAAAGATATTTGTTTCTTATACCGAGAATTGTTGAAATAATGGATTTACAAATAGAAACAAACTATGCTTTGGAGAGGCCTACTTAAATTAGTTTTTGTTTTGTTTTGTTTTATTTCTCTAACAGGCATAAAAATATTTTGACCTCAAACAGAAGAATTAAATAAGTATATAAAGTTTTACTTGAATACAAGGTTTTATGACTGCTGCTATGGGTGAAAAAAGCATAATTAGTCTCATACTATAATTGAGCATTGAGTCTAAGTGTTTGTAAACTAAGTAATGTGGACACTTTGGCCTTAAGTGCAGAAGACAGGAAATAAGGCTACATTCTCCAATATGTGCAAAAGCAATCTCTAACAGCACTGGGACAGGCATAATATAATGCAAGTTAACATTACCTAACAGGCGTATTGTGAAGCGCTGCAGGCAGAGATGTAGTTTACAAGTTTGTGTTGGAGTTTTACATCCTACAGATAAAAATAAGACGTTTAGAAAAAGAAGAAAATGTTGTTTTGGGAAGAGATCTGTGACACACGTCCTTTATCTTCCAACCACACTAGAGAGAAAGTGTATAATCTTGTAATAAAGCCCGCAGGAGCTGCTAAAAGTCTGTCTTTATCAGCAAATTTATTTGACAACCAGTAATAAGGAGAGTTACGTTTATATTTTGTTATTTTATTATGGAAACATATGCTATATGTAATAAATATATTAACTTTCATAATTTTAATGTGGTTGTTTAACAGGAGAAAATAAAATTGAGGAGCAAGTATTTAATGGGCCTGTTTTTATCAGTGCATTTTATCTAATAGTTCACAATAATTTATATGACATTATGTGTCAGTAATTGGCATGGTATTTTAAAGAAAGACTTTGCATCTGGCGTAGGCTGTACTGAGTACTGGAGTTTAATGTCAAGAAAGATGCAATAAAACAGAGAAAACTAAAAGGAGCCTTTTCCCCTTCTAATAAATCCAGACGGAGAGTCCTGTTTTTGTTCCAGTGACATCAGAGCACTGGACCGATACCAAGTCATTCTGAAAAATGCCTTTAAGAAACATCTCTCTGCAGACATGAGATGCAGGAATACAACTTATAAGAATACATTTTAGTACAACAAATCAAATGAATAAGCAATTAAACATTTTCCCACAAACTAGAATCAGAACAGCTTACGTTGTTATTTGATTTATGGGCATGAACTGAAATTTCCTACAAAACAAGCCATTGTGTCTACTTTTACAAGCTAACGAGCAGCGTGTGACTGTTTCTTCTATTTCTTAAGGGATATAAAAAGTCTCATTTAAAATACTTCGTTTATTGCATGTCACATTTCATTCCATATGTGCTTACGCTGGGCTGCATCATATCAAGCCGACTTCCAACTGCAACATAAACCAGAGCAAGACAATAGGCTAATATCTACCAACTCCCCCCTTTAGTTATGTGCTTTCCCACTAGATGTAAGTGTTAACTTAGTTTCCTCTGTGTCGGGAGGACACCTTTGGGTACATTTGTTAGGAGGTTAGGCTGTACTCCCACAGCTTCTACTGGCTTCAATATAAGGGCTGATACAGGTACCACCCCCAGAGCTCACGGCCACCCTCTGCTGGAAGTTACCAACCCCTCATTTTCACATGCAGTTTGCAACCTCATTCGTTTCAGCCAAATGAGTTGGCTAGCAAAGACCTGTTGCTTAAACTAATTCGTTTGATTTTCCTGAAACACTTTATAGGACTTTCAAAAATGCGTTGCGGCTAGAAATAGTGACTTCCCAGAGGGAAAGAGGGACGCAGCTTCCATGAGGAGGTAGGGTGGGTAGGGTGATAATGCAGCTGTAGGCTATGGAGGAAGAAGGCATCTAAGAGATTGTGAATGCCCATTAGGTACACAAGTGCTTCACAAATCCTATCAATCACATGTGTATTTACATAAAATAACACAATTAAACATTCGTGTTCTGATGCAAATACTTCCTTCAACGGGAATATGGTTAGATGTTTAAATATTTTTGTGAAGAACCATGAAGGTTCCTTGAAGAGACAAAATAAATTAAAGTACCATTATCCAGAAGTCTATGCTGTTTTCCACTGTCCAGCATATTTTGAAAGTTATCTTTAAACTTTTTATTTTTCAAATAAAGGAAAATAAAACCCTTAAGCCCCAGGAGACTAGCCAATAGGTGCAAAACTTTCCTTAACCCTATTGTATTTTCTTTTGTTATTATTCAACTGGCTGTTGCAGTAGGGGATGGGGGGAGCTTTTCTGTTTTTTTTTAAGGAAGTGTTTTTGTGTGTGTGGGTAAATATTTTTATTACCGCAGGCCCTGTTCCCCATTTCACAATAAGATATTCCTTGTGCATAACTCCATGGACATGCTTTTGAAATTGCAATGATCTGACAGCAAAAACTAACAAGAATCAACTGCATTTTAAATCCACCTCTACTGAATCTGGAAATTATTGCTGATGTAAGGGGATTCATATATCACTTGGAGCATACGTTCACTGTTTCACACTGCTAGATGGCTTGCCTCATGTTTTTTTTCCCCCATAAAATGTCTGTGTCAATTTGCAGTTCAAAAGAAACCACACTATTAGGATTCTTTTCAGCTTGTCTTTATTTTTAGTTTTAGACTAACTAATGCCTTGTAACACAGAAAAACGAATTCCAGACATGAATTTTGTACACACATGTTTTTCTTATTTTCTGTTCATATTTGCTCTTTCTAGTAATAACCAGTTTTTCTTTTTAGAGGTTCATCAGTTCACAGGAGATTTTAAGCTGTTAAAGATGGGATGATGCTTAGAAAGTTTATGTGCAAAGATGTCTGCTTCCCTACCGGATCATATTGATCTTGTTGGAATAGTCCCCCAAAAAGCTGTCACTATTACAGTAAGAGTATTAAGAATAATGATAACCATATTTCTAGTAGGGCATTTTTATAATTTTGAAGGGTAATCATTCCATAATAAATGTAGATCATGAATACAGCTGCCATGAAGACCAAAAATGATCTTACATGATCTTGCAAAGTTTGGGATCTGGGTTCTGTTTTGTTCTTTCTTTCAAAATGAAATAAATTTGGAAAAAAATATTTTCAATATCAATATGTTGTATCAAAGTCTGGGCAATCATAATTAAATTAGCATTAAAAAGGGTCATTCCTTCATAACTCAAGCCAACCCCAGAACACTTACTGTTTTTCCTAGCCTAAAACGTTCACTGAATTCTTCCCATTCCAGCTTCTTCCAAACAAGAACAGAATTAACCAAAAATGTCCAAAGAACTGAGAATCTCAAGCTGTGAGTAGCTCAATAAAGAATTCTTCAAATGGGACAAGTGAGCTTAAATGTCATTGAAACATATGGTGAAACAGTTTTCATGATGCGCCTGATTCCAAACCCATTAAGGGGAGCTGTTCCACTGACTTCATTGCGTTTGAATCAGGCCCCAGAAAAGGTGCTTAAAAAATGCTTTTAAAATCAATGCCAACTAGTGGGGGCTCCTTTCCAAATGAAAGTGATCTGGTTTGTCCAAGAAAGTTAATTTATACTCGATTGGGCGCCCAGTTTCACACATTGGAATATTCCTATGAACATTCTGGGTTAGACCTTCAGCTGGCATGTTTCAGTGTAATTCCATTAAGGTCTATATGTCTGTGACAATTTACATCTGGTCCATACTTTTCAAAGCCATGTTCTAAATCTTTGGAGATTTTCTCATCATGCCTCACTGCATTTTTCTTGTTTGGTTTTTCAAGTATCTGTTGAAGCAAAACACCGTGTCCAGGAAAACAGCCTGAACAGAACTCCTTTCTGTATGTGAAGAAAGACAATGGAAATTACTTGAGAGCACTGCACATGGAAAAAATTTTCAGGAGAAATCTGGATATCAAATTTTCTCCAGTAAAATTCTTCTTCCATGCAAGGGAGATTGTTAACTACCTTGAGGCAGCAGTCTTTTTTGTGTATACTTTGACAAAAATATCAGCCACTCCCTTCTGATTAGTTTCACCAGGACAGATCTCCGACAGGATCAGAGTCAGTCAGCAGTGTGTGAACCTTACATGAATATCAGATTGTTGCAATAACAGATAAAATCCTTGTATTGCAGAACACAGCTTTGCTTGCCTCGAGTAGGTGGGTTTCTGTTGGGTTTTTTTTTTTAATTTAACACAGCATTAATCAAAACATTGACATACTATAAAAAACAACAAACATTCCTTTTCTCTTTTCCAATTTAAAAATATGTCTAGACAAGAAATCAAAGCAGATCGTAACTTTTGGAAGCCAGTCCTTAACTTGTTTTAAGAAGTAGTCTCATAAATACACATCTGCTTCATTCTTTACAAGTTAGGGAGCAAAGGAATAGTAAAGAGATCATGAGTTTGAAACCAAACAAAAATTCCTGCTTTCTTAGTTATTTAAAGTTCAAGTGTTAAAACTGGCTCAAACAAAAAGCATGTTGCCATTGCTTATTACAGTTTCATATAAAAAATATAGAAGAGGGATGGAGATGGTACAGTTACAGGATTTGTCACGTCTGCTGATGTCACCAAATTGGATGAGGTTTGGCAGAAAGCCCTTCGTGTTCAGTAAGTACCAGATTTAGAGTTAATTCAAGAGGAAGATGCAGGTCTTACAAAATCAACACTCTTCAGGTACACATGATAAATTGCCTTCAGCATTAGCAGTTTAAAATGCATTTGCTGAAAATTCACTTAGATACAGGTTTAGAAAACTTGTGACCAAATTGTATGTGTTTGACTACGCCTCAGTCAAAAAGGTGCTTGACTTCTTTTGATAGATGTGTATAAATATATTTTCTCTCCTACTGGCTTAATACTAAGCATGTTGAGTAGATCACTTTTGCGTTAATTATTTACAGACCTTTAGCTTTCTGTCTGGAACAAATTATTACAACAACCTAATTTATGTGTATTTTAAGCTGCAAAAAAATGTAATTATGACACCGATGATAAGGGTTTTCATTAAAGCAATTTGCTTAAACAACATGGAGAAGTTGTAGGAGTCGTGATGTGTTTGTATTTCTGTGAATTATTTGCAATCCTATGAACGATTTGCAAGTGAGAAATCACATGGAAAATAACTTTAAACTATAAGCTTACAAAATATGTTTAAATAAATAATACTTTAACAAAAAATAAAACACGCTTGCTGGGAGTCACTCTATATATAGATGGCCCTTGTCACTGCACAACGACCCTTCTCGTCCCCTCAGACAGCTGTTTACTCCTATACCCACCGCTTCAAGAAAGATACCTACTTTCCCCTCTACAGGTGAAGAAATTCTGTATGCTGGGATAACCTTGCACTTGACATCATACTTCATGGTATATTAGTCCTTCAACAGGGAAGATGGGAATTTGTACAAAAAGTGCAGAGTGCACATACACAAAGGAAAAAAAAAAAAAAAGGAGTAAGTGGGTTTAAAAAAGGAGGTTTTGTGAATGACTATATGACAGACCTAAAGGGACCTTAACTCCCACATCAACACTGGGCAAGGAGACACCTCTCCCCATAGAAAGTGACAGGATCACAGTGACCCCAGCCAGGACAGGCCAGCAGAAAGCCGTCAGTGCAAGTGAGATAAGGAAGCAGTGCAGACGCACAGCATTAGGGTAGATGATGCTTTCCAAGCAGGCTCCTAACGTGTTAAGCATTTTCAGAAGCCTGCGTAGGCTTAAGACAAGTAGTATGATTGTGTCTCAGAGTACTGTGTTTTCCATTGAGTGGATTTGTTTCTAGATTGCTTTCCAAACACAGAAACTTTCATTAGTACTGTCAATGGAATGCCTACAAGGGTGTGACCTGCACCTCCTAAGCTCACCGTTGTCACGCAGGGTAAATTTCTGTAACAGTCTGTCTTTCCTCAATTCCCTTATTTGTAAGGAAATAGTGGTATTTTAATTTATTATTCACTTAGTCTTACAGTAATTGAGTTCCTTTTGTTAACCTTCTCCAAAGACTGCATACTGAGTCTGACAACACACTTCAGCGTGTCCTGATTTCACACATCTGATCAACACTTCCATTTAAAGGTTCCTCTACTGAAATCACAAGTGACCGTGAGCTCAATCCTTATTATTAAATACAGTTTTGAAATAAAACTCTGGCCAGTAGCCACCTCTAATCTGCAGGTGCTTTTTCATTTGGAAAAACTTTTCTCTTTTCTACAATTGCTCTCTAAGTTGTTAAAAATGGTTCTGAGCAGCTAAATGAGGAGAGAAAGTCACAAAACACTGAAGAGACAGGAAAAGGTAGCCAAAAACAAGCTCTGTAAACTTTCTGGAAGCAAATCTGGGAATCCATGAAGGTGTGTGAGGCAGGTGAAGAGCTGAAGAAAATGTGGTAGGCTTTTTTTTTTTTGGTTGGTTTGTTGTTTTGGGTTTTTTTTGGTGGTGGTTTTTTTTTCTACGTATGGTTTCCAGGATGAATCTTGTTCACACAGAAGTCATCTGGGGGGTAGATGTAGGAAATTGCTCCCTCTCCCTGCCTAGTCTGTGACTTCCCAGAACTCAAATTTGACACAGGTGACATAATTTTAGGTCCAGATATACAATGAATCAAGGTGTGTTGGAGAGTTCCACAGTGAGTTGAGATGTCCATACCAATGGAACCGTTGTCACTCAGCCTCATGGACCTGATTTTCAACCTGCCAGTTTGTCCTGGTTGGCGGACTTTGTCCTTTATGTACTTGCGAAGTTGCACTAACAAACACACCTTCCCATACCCAGCAGTGCAAACACTTGCACCCACACTTGAGCTGCTATTCAACACCACCAGCACGCAAGTGCGAGATCTGGCATTCAAACATCCACTACAATAATCCACACACATAATATCGCGTGTTTGCGCAGGTGTTGGAGTCAGTCAAATCTGTAGCCATATGCACATGAAGGAACAGTTTTGTACACACGTAGCTTCAAAGGCCAAGAAAAGACTTGGCTTCAAATATACTCCTTACTACTTCATCACAGACATAATTTAATTTACTTACACAAACTTAATTGATGGCATAACCTGGGAATGGAAAGACATAAAACAATCGCAAAATATTTTAAAAGGCCTTACAATGCATGCTGGCTAGAAACGGTAATGTGCATTTTGTATTACAAAGCAGTCTGCCTTTTTTCATCTCTTTATACACTTTGGGACTAAATCACTCATAAGTCCATTATATGTACTTATAACAGCCCACTTAAAACAGTGAACAAAGTCACTCTGAAGCTGAGACAAGTCAAGACACTGCTCATTTCTTATAGACTTACCTAGTATGGACTCCTTTATGAACACTGGTTACTGTGTATGTTTTCTTAACTCTGCTTAGTAACAAGCAATACTGTTTATAATAATAACATTTTTGGTCTACAGATGAACCTTCTTGAAAGGAAATAATGTTTTTCAGCACCGTAAATGAGACCTCAGGAGAAGTTAGTTACCAAAGGGAATTGTAGTTCCAGCCATGCGTTCACCTTCTTGTAAGCATCAGCCCCACCAAACCCAAACTCTACATCTAAATAGCCTTGCATTTCTTTAGCAAATGGAGACGAGGGTCTAGATGAAAATGGAATGCAGATCTTGGTGTCAATGTCATAGTTTTCATTTATGTCTATTTCAAAAATTTTTCCCTACATTTATGTAATCAGCCCATGTGGAAGGTTGTACTCCTGCCAAACCAAATGACCCCAAAAGGTCTCAGCTTTATTTTCCCACTGCATGTTCAACTTCAGTGTAGCTCTAGCAATTTTGAGGAGAAACTTTCCTACAGGGAGGGGAACAGTCCCGCTGTAAGTGATCACCTTACACACTTAGGTATGTATTTGGAAAGAAAGATGTGTGTGAGCATGTATATATGTGTGTGTGTATGCATTTCAGAGGCACAGGCATGTGCTTCTGTGAGAAGCTGGTAGAAGCTTCCCCTATGTCTGATAGAGCCAATGCCAGCTGGCTCCAAGACAGACCCACAGCTGTCCACACACGTGTAGGGAAAAGCAAAAACTGGATGTATTTGGGAAGAAAAGAGAGGACAGGGGGACTGGCAAGCTGTTTGTTGCTTGCTAAGTAGTGTACAGCTTGTCATTAGTAAGAAGGAAAGGACTAGAAACATCAGAAAGTCTATGTGACCGTGCTGATTATAGATAAAAAACTTCTTAATGAACACGCTTTTATTACTATAGGGGACTTTTATCACTAGTCCTTTGCTCAGTAGCTAAGGAGTGATGACAAGAAGATTAGTGTATTTAAATTAAGTGAATGGATAAATGAAAGTAGGTCTACAATAAAGAATATTTTCATTAATTCAAAGGGTACACTTTGAGAAGTTAAAGGAATAATTAGTTAAGAGGCAGGAGAATTTAGGGATTTAAATGTAGAGGACAAATTCAATAGAGAATCCTTTAAATAAGGACAGACACAGACACACAAATATCTGTAAATTGCCTCCAAACTGAGAAAAATCTTTTAAGAGAAGGCACCACATCCTCACAACCAAATAAAAAAATGAAATGGTGATTTGGAGAAAAGAGGAGACTTGGCATGCAGAAATGCAACACCACAAAGAATTAGTTATATAGAACATCAAAATCAATTAAAAAAAATTCTTTGTTCATAAACAAAAAGAACAAAAAAAAGCCCAAATGAGGTCATGAATACAAAGAGGCTGGTGCTGAGATTAAAGCTAATCTGCAGATGGCCTCCATGATACTTTGCCTTCAGTTTCAAAAAGAGCAAATATAATTGATTCAAGAGTTTCCTTCAAATAAATAAGCAAAACTACATCAAAAACCTCTCTTTTGTACCATCTACCCAAAGGCCAGACAAGCCACTTTCTCAACACACAGAAGGACTATGACTATCCAGTATAGCTTTCCATGTAACAAATCAGATTACCAAGACTCCGTTTAAATGATTTGAATTCCTTCAGCAAGGTCTGCGAATGAGGACTGAATTGCAATGCAGGTAGCAGTCAAAAGGACTGAAGAAAGCAAGTTTAGGTCTTATAGGTAAAAAAAAGAAAAAAGACCTGAGAATCACAACACAGTCAGCCGAACGACAGTAACTAGCAAGATACTGAAACACGTAATTAAACAAGCAATTTGTAAATGCTTAAAGGTGAGGGGAAACAGCAGACTTAAATTTGTCAAGAGCATATTATGTTAGATTAGTTTAATTTCCTTCTTTGAAAGGGAGATACCCATCAGATGAAGAAGTTAGGGACACGAGATACCTTGACACTCCCTTTTGATATCCTATGAGGAAATTTGAAACATATGGCCTATAATAAGTTACTACAAGATATGTGTAAAGCTGATCTAAGAAAGTACTTAAAGATAATCATCAGTTATTCAAGGCAAACTAGGAAGATATCCAGGAGGAGGATGAACAGTACATATACAAAAATAGTTTTGTGGTGACAAATGTGATATGAAAACTTTATTATAATTCAACGAAGAATTTTGAGAATGGGGAAAATTCTGAAACATTTTGTTTCATCGCTTTCTAGATTAAATATTTTGCTTAGGAAATGCTGAAATATTTGCATTAACATTTTCTAAAATCACTTTCATATTTGAAAAATCAATATAAATAGGTCTTAAAAGATTACAAACAGTTAAAGAACCCAAACCAAAACATATTGTGTTATTTTGCACTTCTATCATAGAAACAAAAACATTTTTCCCCTTACTTTGAAACATAAATAAATTGGAGAGGATTCAAAGGTTTTTATAATAAAGCTGATGATAAGTTAGCTTCATATTCCCAAGAAAAACAGAAGAAATAATCAGCTTAACTTTTAGTGAGCAAGAGTTTGATTAAATAGTAAACAAGCCTTTGTAATTATACACAGCGCTAAGCTTTGGAACAAGACGGCTAAAATATCATTGGTGTTTTCTGAAAGATAGATCCCAAAACAAACAACGAATGTGGACAGTCTCTCTGTCGTTCTGCCTTTAAGTGAAAGCATGAATCTGATGACATCTTGATATCCTCTTGTTCAATTTTGTATCCCTACTTAGTCTTTAGCTTCCTTGACGGTGAATGCAGTGGTGCCAAAGTGTTATGCTGTCGCCATACTCTCCAGGGATATCAGGGTCAGAAGGTAGGCTTCACGGTATTGAGGGAACATCCTTTGGATCAAGATCATAATTTGCATTTTAGTTACTACAAAAAGCTTTATATATCTGGTGCAATATAAATGTTTAAAATTAATCAAGCCCTGTTAGTTACAGAGATGGAAGTGTCCAATGTGGGTCTGTTGACAGGGCAGAAAGCAAAAAACCAAGATCCTGGGAGACCTCATGGGTAGTTAGATGTTAAAAGAGCTGTTCTGATGAACAATGTTCTTTATGTACACTAGTAGTCTCTTCTGTAAATGTCCATAGCAGAAAAAAAAACAAACCCTGCAATAACTGAGAACTTCTATATACAAGATATCAGTTCATTAGAGCTGGGACATTTTTTATTTTTGCCCAAGTACTCTGTTTTAGCAAATCCAAGATGTTTCATGAAGACAGACTCAGACAGATAGCTGCGTCAGAACTGAAGAGAGAGAGAGAGAAAGATCAGTGAAAAAGAGGCTGTAGCTTTGTAGTTACAGTGTGATAAGCAATATAAAAGAATCAAGTTTGGGTTAACTTGGGGTGACATGGAAGGAACAGACCCAGGATTTGAACAATCAAAGTGCAGGGTAACAGTTGCAGTTAGAAGCATCAAACAGATTCCAAGGTTTGGGGATTTTTGGCCTACAGTGAAACGAAATTTAGAACCTTCTAAATGTTGTCTAAATTTAAATTCTATATTTGTGATCAGTACCTTGTGGAAGTCTATACTTCTATGTAGAGGAAAAACCTTCTTTCCTCCTTAGAAAAGAAAAATTGTCTTCCACCATTTCTTGCCTTCAGTTGCCTCTGTCTAGTCCCATTTGTTGAATTCCAAAAGGTATTTGACGGAATGAGATCAAGAAGAAATTAGGGGGAACCATATTATGTGTCTGAGTAACTTGGCAAAGAGTTTGCAGCTAATTGAGATATTTTACTGGCTAAGATGCCCTGGCCTCTTGCCCAGTCATCAGACCCCTTGGAATAAGCAGTAAGATCATTAGTGTTCAGATTTAATACCAGATGACCTTTGAACCCCTCTTTTTCTGAGAGTAAAAGGAATTGCCTGGTTTCTGTAGCATGGGAGAGTGACACTTCAATTCTGCAATTTTTCATTCTTTTGCCTTTTGCCATGCACTGCTTCTTTTTCTTTTCTTTTCTTTTTTTTTTCACAGATGACTGACTGACCTGTAAATGGCAATTAAATAATTTCTTTAACAACTTCAGTGGATTTCTGACCTAACTTACTGCCTTCACATAGGTACCAAAGGTGTTCAAAATTTAAAACCCCTAGATCTACCTAGATCTTACCACTTTTTTTTTTTTTTTCTTTTCTTGGTCTTTAGTATGAGTTGGGGATATAAAAGTCAACCTAATATGCATATACAAGTCCTATGTGTAGATCTACGTTCTGCTATCTATGATTATATTCCTTTAGCCTTTTTTTCCCCATATGTCTGCCAATAATACTTTCCAGTATTTGTTCTTGCTCCTTGTTAACTCTGATACTGTATGTACTGTTCAGAGATTCTCATCGCAAGGGTGTTAAAAAGGACTAATGAAATCACCAACTTCAATACAGACAAAACTCTTGAGCTGATTATTTTAGATGTTTTTTTACCTTGCTCTGCTGATTTCATAACCAGGGATTCTTCTTTGATGACTCTTCCTTATGACTTAGAAAACCACATTCCTCCTTCACAATTAGATCAGAGCAGTGTAAAGAACAACAGTTTTTGTGTGCTTGTTCTTCTAATGTCCACTGACACACAAATACCATTTTTCTCCTTCCATAGAGAATCCTGTCCTAATGAATTCAACACACGTTCTCTATCGTCTGAAGCAGAGACATAGAGCAGTTACATTTCTTTTGCCTACAGCCAGACTTCACGCTGTCCCTGCCTTGTGCAGTACTTCAGTCAGCAGAGTCTTCCTGCTTAGCTCGGGTTTAGAAACTTCAGTTGTCTCCACAATGACTTTCACAATCTAATTTTCTTTGGGAAATAGGAAATCACACTTATTTTTTTCCCCGAGCTCAATGACTCTTGAATGCTTGTTTCTGCCTAATAGGTGAGATTCAATAGGACACTCAATTTGAGTTGGGTTTGAAACTTCATGGGTAATGTGGCTTCAGATCCCCAGACTCTCTTCTCAGGGGTTACTGGCCTTTCCGTGAGATTATTACATAGACAAGGCAGGTAACATCATCACCTTCTTCTGACATGCTCATGTAAAGTGATAGTAGTATCTGTGGTGATAGTGTGATAGATAGTGGTATCTGCAGGGAGCTTTCTCCGGAAGATGATGTTGGATCAAGTCCTGTAAGGGACGTGACAGAGGAGCACGTAGTTTGTAGATACTGATCAAGCTTGGGTGCTGAGTTGTTAATCTCTGCCTGTCAGCACTGGAACATTATTGGCATGTGCAGGGGCAAAATCTCTAATGCTAATCTCTTGAGGAACATTAGAGTTAAACAGGGAAGTGACAAAAAGTAGTTAAGAGCCACCTACCTGTACTTTATGACCCACTTAATGTTAATTGATGACCCACCTGTGTTGCCTCTGGCTTTTGGTAGCTAAAGACAGTATAAGACTACAGACTTCCAAGAAAGGGAGTGGTTGCTTGTAGTCTTTGCAAATTACTTGATACGTACCTGTCAGCCCATTTCTCTGCTTGAGGTTTCTCTGAAGCGCAGACCTGCCCTACTGTGCATTGACCATTTCCACCAATTTGATATAATCCCTGAATTTTCAAACCTTGTCTAGACATGGCCTGAGAAACCTGTTCTAGGTGACCTTGCAAGATACTGAGAAGAAAAGAAATCTTTATGAGTGTGTTCAAATATTTATTTGAACCGTTGTACAATTTGGTTCTGGAATCTCCATCATTGCAAATATTCAAAAGCTGACTGGACAAGGTCCTGAGCAACCTCATCTAAGTTGCCCCTTCTTTCGTTGAGGGATTCAATCAGATGAGTTCACAGGTCCCTTCCAATCAAAATTATTGTATGATTCTCTGTTTTTATGATAGTAGATGAAGCAACGTGCATTGCTCTTTGGTCAGAACTTATTCTAGGTGGGAAGCCTCTAGGCTTATTCTAGGTGGGAACCCTCTGGGGAGGTCTTAAATCTTGGATTTATTCCTTTCTATTCTACCTTCCCGTATCTTAGTCAACACATTAATGCAAGACAGAGAGAGTAGTTCTGTCTCTAATTTTTGCATAACTTATTTTTTTTCCTTTTACAGTTCATAATGATGTAGTTGGAGGCAGCTTCACTTTTGAGTTAATTGTGCTTTGATATTTAGGTTTTTTACCTTGTAAGATGGTGTTTCTGGCAGATTTCTTTCTGTTTTCTTGGCTTTTATCAGTTGTATATGCCAATATGGTGTACTAAAAGGATTCAAGTTGACTTGTTTAAACATGTAAAAGACTGAAGATTTATGGGAAAAAGTTTATTTATTCTATTTTTGGTCAAGGAAAGAAATATCCGTCATTTCCAACATATCCAACACTGTTTTGTTTTGATAAACACAATATATAATTTTTTGTGGTCCAAAGGGTTACTAAAACACCACAGATTATGCCCCTACTGTATTCACTAAGAATGTAAGGGTGGTGCCAAAGTTTCATAAATAAGCCACAAATGACTTAATATGTGTATATTTAAAGCACTATCACCCGTGGTGTCAGTAAATAAAAATACATGTGTTCTAAGAAAGACTAATAAAGAGTGTTGCACAGCAGCGGGGCCAACAGGCATGGAATCACCGGTATTTCTTCTGGTGGAGACTGTCTTAGCTTCCAAAACAGGGTGACACTGTGCACATTTCCTACTGGGAACAGTCCCTGGTGTGTTCTGACTTCAAACAAAGGAAATTGTACAGGGAAAATGCTAGCAGGAAGACGACAGATTTGTGTCCCAGAAGAATTTAGAATTTCATGTGTATGAGTGATACCATTTTAATGCAGTGAAGTATTCCTGGGCACACTAAAACTTATTAGTGTAGATTGTTCCTGTCTTCTTGAGTTCACTAGAATCAGGACCAACCATTGGTCCTTGATCCATCCATTTTTTTGCAGTAACAGATGCTAAAAAGAAGAGCATTTCAGTACCTTCTGCTTGACTTTTTAAATTGGAATAAACAGCCTAGATGAGTTCACTGTCGGCCCCTCATTGCCTGTACCTAGTGAAAAGCACTAAAAACTTGGATATATAAAGGATTATTTATTTTCTTCATTTTTAGAATCAAAATTGAGTTGCATAGGGAGTAACTACTGGAGAAAATGGCAGAAGTTTGAGCAGAGCCAAGAGATGACCCAGTTTGTGCTGAGATTGAATCAAGATTGTCTGGGATAAAATAGATTAAGAGAGTACAGAGAGTGCAGAGCATCCCTGTGGGGCAGACAGGAACCTACTAGTTTAGTGCCTGAACAAGGTATACTGCTTTAATAGCACAGCCCTTTTGTAGAGGTAACAACTAGGAGAGATGACAATGTATAGTAGTCCCCAGCGCTCCTAGTTCCAGGAGAGCTTTGTTGTTCTGGAGTGATGCCACATAGCTTCAGAATGAAATAAAAATAAAAGCTGATAATATGTAAGCATGTTAAATGAGCTTGTTTGGGAGCGGGTAGGAAGGGGAAGATTGGTGTAGTAAGAGTTTGCCTGCTTATCGGTCTAGTGGCAGAGCAGTAAGTGTAGAAAAAAGTATAGGCAAGCAAAGAGGTATCAGCTTCTGCTAAGTAATGGAGAAGGTGTAATTTCTGCATGAGGAAGAACCTTAGGCATGCCGGAGTCTTTCATTAAAACCGTAGAGTTGACTGTTCCAAACTACTTGAAAGCACTCACGTCAAAAGCAAAAGGCACGTCTTCTACTTTGCCTGTTTCAAAGAGGGATTGAGCCATTCTCTGCCTCCCTGACATCTGAAGCAGGATGATACGCACCTGGTTACACCACAGTGTAACTTTTCCACTCCCTTCTGATGAAGCTGTTTCACTGCATAAAAATTAACAGCAACAGAGACAGGCTCCAAAACCCAACTCACTTGAGCACAGGGCATAAGGACAAGTAGGTTAGATTAGACCATATGTCTCAATCTAGTGACGAGCATCCCAAATACTAGCAAAGTCAGGCCTCATTAACTGGCATTTCCTGTCAAGAAACATTCCATCAGAACTGCCGTACTCACCGATTAAACTTCCACTGAAAGCCACTGAAAGTAAGTTTGTGTCTTACAGAAGATGGAAATAAAGCATTTGTTAGGAAAGGGGACAAGTTTTCTATGCTGGTTTGTCTTCCTGCTGCTGAGTCATGAAGAACCCCTGACATCTTATTCTTTTCTAAACACTATGGAACGGGCATTTGAAAAAATAGGGTGCTCTGTTTTGTGAATCTTAGTTAGCAAAGGTGACTAATTTCACATAACTTTCAATTAGTTAGCAAGGAATGTGTACCTCCAGGCACCAGCCTTCTGGGATGGGATAGATCTGTACTACTCTCTAATGCCAAGGCTTAACTTTAAGGTTTGCCTAAACAATAAAATTACTGTTCTAAAGATCAGGAGGTAAAATCTCTTTGTGATTGCATTAGCTCCATCACCTTCCGCAACTCAAACCTGACATTTGAAAAAAGGGTTTCTTAACCCTGAGATGTTAATGGTTGTAAAGAGAAACACCAGAAGAAAGGGTATGTTAAAAGATCATTGTGTTAGTACAGAAAAGAATCGATTAAAAATATATTCTATTATCTGATGAGCTCTCCACTATTCAAACTACTTGTTTACATTTTGTGTCTGTCTGGAAAATAAACCCAGTTTTAGCGCTTTAGCGCTGATATTTCACTTCCTGCCTCTCACCAGGAACTCAATGTTGTTATCTTTGGTTTCACTGCTCTGCATGAGATGTTTAAACAGAAAGCCACAATATTTTTATTGAATCTTTTTATAAAACCAGTAATGAAATGTCTTCTGCCCTAAGCATTTGGTTTTTTTAAGCCACTGTGCTACAACATTTCCAGGTAAAACCCTAAGATGGCACCAACTGTTGAAAAGATTTTTATAGATGCCGTATTTATAGAGTCAGTCTATATAATTTACTTTTTGAGGATGACTACAAAGTGTACTGCCCAATGTACTGATCAGCTGGAGTTTGGGCCTTAAATAATTCAGTCAGTTTCTTCCACTGTTAGAAGTTACTCCTTCATGTGGATTAAGGTAGTGCTATAAATGTAATAATTAAAGCTGATGTTCACCTCCAAACTGGAATATGCAAGACATAAAAACAACTACAGCACACTGTCATACTAAGAAGCAGATTTACTGTAATTCCAAACAATTGTTTCTGTTCAGCTTTCATCCACATAGAAGAATAAATAAGTAAGTGACCGAGAGTAGAGGATAGTTCATCTGTTCTGCATAATTTACCTGTAAATTGCTTGGTCCCACGTGGGAAATATGTTTTTGCATCACTGAGCTGTCAGGGTGAATTGAGGAAAGAAGTCCCCTTCCCACATTGAATAATCTAATTTTCTGTTGTCCAGTCAGAGAACAAGCCATTCAACCATTGAACTGTCTGATCTGATTCTAAAGATTAGACAGAAAATATTCCATACTGCTCCAACTGCACATTGACTGTGTGTTGCAAGATGAATAGATACACTTTTGGTATTTAAAATTTTTCCACTGACGGCTGATTGTTTCCCAATGGCATCTTAGCTATTTCAATTTTAAAATCTTTGTTTGCACTGAACTTTATTCATGCTTAGTCTAACAAATCAGATGAGTACTCTGTGCAGGATACATAATTTTGTCTGATCTTTTATAATGTGCTTGCAGGAAATGCCCCGTTAGCAAACAATAAAAGAAAGATGTTTGGCTGAATAAGGAACAATGGGATAACTGTGGGAAATAATTAGGAAAGTTCTATCAGAGTTGTAGGAGAGCTTATAACATGAATGTAAGGAAGAGAACTAATTGGGAGTTTTAACCTGCTATGTTTTTCTTCTGACAGACAGATGCTCCCAAAGGAGCAAAGATCTGCGTACATCAGTAACACTGGTTTTGTTAGAGGTGTTTTAATCAACATAATTGGCTAAACCTCTCCAGCGTCTAGGCCTCTAGTTGTTACTTTATATTCAGAATTTGATAGTAGTATCTTCTTGTCCATTTTTTCAGTGTTTATCAGAAATACCCTCCACCATGAAGCAATCTGTTCACTCTCAGGTGCCAAAGTTAAAAATTAATTTGGGAAGCTAGCTGATATGAATCAAAGAGGTGCAAGGTCTGTTTTATTAGGACTGAGTTTCAAAAATATGCACTCCTATATGTTAAGAGATTTATCAATATAAAGTGAACCGAACAAATTACTAAATAAGACTGTAACAGAGTATCTTGTTATATTAGGATCACATTGCCTGATTTCTGAGTCTTTTATGGCCTTCAGAGAAAAAAAAAAAAAAGTTATGTTGATCTGTATCATTAACTACCTTCATAAATATATATTAACTCAGTATTATTTTAAAAGGAGGTTATAAGCATAAGTATCACACTAATGGCTAGGAAAGTTTTTGTACCAGCTCACTTATCTCTGCCTGCTAGTGGCACCTATAATAAGCTGTAATTGAACAAATATGGAAAAAAGCTGAACAGTTTCTGATTTTTTTTTCTTTGCATATTAGGGTCTATTCTTCTTTGGACTGTGAGTAGAAATATCAGTTTAAGCCTAATAAGATATTTCAAGCTCTCCACTTTGCAAAAATCTAAAAAGGCAAACCTACCATTGGTTGGTGTTTTTCCTGTAAATTAGGCAAGATCTAAGAATTAAAAATGTAGACGAAGATTTTATCTAGCAAATTAAACATCTTGTTTAGCAGTGTTGTAGTCTGTGCTTTTTAAAAACTGAGGGTTTCATTTCACAGTGATCTTTCAAGCAATCAGATTTCTAAAGAAGCTGCATGATAAAAAATGCCAGTGAACAAAAAAAGGCATTCATATTCCTTACCTATTAAGATAACTCTTGGCAATATTTCTGAGTAAAATACGGGATCAATTTTAAGTTTTGATAAAACTACATTTTCAATAACATTTTCTGACCTATAAAATAGAGAACATTCTGAAAAGCATATTTCAGCTGTGATAGTTTCTGTTGATGCTAAAAATGAAAGATTACCATTTTAGAAGGAAAAAAGTTTTGTAAAACAATGACGCTTTTCGAATTTGATATAATACGTAAAATCATAAGACCAGGACTACTTGGTGGGTGGAAATTTTGCTTTTCCAGAAGTAACTAACACAAATGCTTTACCAATAAAGGTAACATATTTTATGATGAGATAAATTATTAGATACGAGCTAAGATTCCACTACAAAGTCAAATTTTAAATCCTCCTCACCTCCTGACCATGTTATGGTCCAGAGTCATAATTCAGTTTGCTTGGGATGATTTCTAAAAACACCGTCTTTCCAGAGTGATCCAGAAGTCACTGATTCTAATGCAAAGACTCTCATTGGTTTCCAACAGAGAAATACTAGACTGGTGAAGCTATTCTGTCCATCTTTTCCGTCATTCCAGCAAATTAGAAAAGCTGAACTAATTCTGGAGTTGGAGGTAAACTGCATGCAGCTCTATTACTTTTGGAGAGTTTACAAGCAACTTAAAGTGACAATCATCAACTTTATCCACACAGACCAGTAAACAAAAGATGGTCAGAGCAGAAAATTGTATTCCTTAAACTTCTTTTCTTCTTGTAAAGCTATACTACTGTTGTCCCCTTGCATAGCAGTGTTAAAAATATGAGGCATTACATTCAGCTCTACCTTACGCACTGTCATGCATTACTGAGCTTGTAGTTTAGTCGTTATGATACCAGAGTTGTTACATATCTTGGATCTCTGTGCTGAGTCCTGAATCAGGACACAGGCAGTGAAAACGTAAAAGCCCGGTTTCCCACGCTCTGCATAAGCTATTGTTATAAAAACAATTAGTTGGCAAGACTGGAATATCTGGAATAAAATAAGTTGGATTCTTTGAACACCTGCAGAGATATGAGGAGAAAGGAGATCTGTTGATTTCTTTTTGTTGAAAAGCCCCATGGAATCCTTCTAGTGCTGATTGTTATCCTTATCACGCAAATGGTCACCTAACCAGGAGATGAGTTGCCTTTCCACAGTGCAAATATTGCATTTTAGCGATCCTCAAACAGAAAAAAAAGACAGACTTATCAATTCATATTTCAAAAAGATTATTTGTTTAGTTATCTAGCAGGCAAGAATAGATAATTAATGCTATTAAATCTAATATACCATGTTACGTGATGTAGTTGGTGTAGTTTCGGGCTTAGTCGTTAACAGCTTCCAGCTCATGGATAGCAAATGCGAATTTTCATTGTATACACTTTTTCAGGAATAATTCTTCATACTATCTTATCACATTGCCATTAGCCTCTTTCCACTCGGCATTGCACGGCTTCCCATTATTCCATGTCCAGTTTCAAGTGATGTGTGCTGTAATTATGTAATGCTGTATCATCATATTTTTTAATCCCCGGGGCGCAAACAAACAGTAAAATCTTTCACTGAGAATGTAATTAGTGAGTAAAGCTAACTGAGCACTTTCCACAGTGGTTTGCAGGTCTGATAAGAATGCCACAGAATAGCAATTTAGGCTACTTGGCAGTGCGTGATAGAGTTACTGTGAGCAAGGAACTCTTTTGATTTTGCATTTTGTGTTATAATAGATATCTACACTGTATAATTAATAAGGTAAACCTATGAAATATGATAGTCGGTAGAGAAAAGGTCTCTCCTAATGGAGTTACCTAATGAAGTATATAGTAGAGAGAAACATTCAACATGGTTTCTGCTGATCCACAGCAGGGCTCTTCTGCAATCTATAAAAACACCATCTGCTTAGAGCAGGGGAACCATGTGCAGCTCACTAAGATATAAACTTCTAACCAGGGTGTTCAAAGCTGTGTTTAGCCACACAACTCCCCATTAACGTTAATCGGAAGTGTGTGGTTTTCATACATCCCTTTGAAAATTACATCCCATGAAGTACTTTGAAACAATATATTCCCACAAGTGTGACTCAGAAACCAGTCCTTCTGAAGGAAAATTGTAGTCTGAATCACTGCAGCTTAAAAATGTGGACTTTTTCCCCCCAAAGATCCGTGGGCCCATGGTTTAAGAAAGAGCAGTGCTCTTCAATTAAAAAAAAATGTTAATGAGATCCTTATTGTTTTAACAACTATTTAAGAACAAATTTTTCTGCATAAGTTAATGACAAACCATATTACTGGAACACGAATGAATTCTGAAAAAAATGTATTTTCATTACTTAGAATTAATGAAATTTACTCCTTTAAATTGTAACCGGACAGATTTTGTCTTCTGCAAACAGTAGTAGAGATGCTCATTTATTTACATGGTGTAAGTGTATGAAGCATGTTTAAATATATATATGTGTTCTAAAAAAGAGGTTTCCATCTCACTATCTCAAAATTTCTATGAGTTCTTTCTCCATTAGAAAATAAAATAAATTTAAAAAAAAAACCCACCTGTGTAGTGAGAGACCAGCAAAAGTATCATGTAAATGAATCATGTAAATAATTCCTTCACATTAACTGTGACTGTGGAATGGATGAAAAATTAAATTTCAAGCTTCATATAGTTGCCAGGACTGATGATATGGATTTACACGGAGAACAAAAGGATCTGTAGCCATTCTTATTGCAGGCCTCACTCCTAATCACGAATCAGGAGGGCAGCCCTGCAACTTCACATTCCCTCTCTGTATCAGACCTGGCTTACTCTATTCAAAATTGATGGTGTTTGCATTCTAAAGCATTACAATAAGAGCTAAGTGCTTTTACCAAAAATTCGGTGGCCTCTGCCCATAGATAAATGCCACTCAGAGGAAGACATCCATACAAATCAAATGTGGAGAATAATACATAAAAGCAGGAATCAAAAAGGTTAATTCCTCATTTAAGTTAATTGACTTAATTTCTCCAACTCTGTGTAAAATATTACCTAAGGCCAAAAGTAACATCTGTAACCTATCCCTTAACTGCCTTGTTCCCAGTGCATCTTGCACCTGCTTGGGTTAAATGAAAGAAAATGTTATCTGTTCTCTGTGAAAACATTAGGGATGTAAATAAAACTTTTTTATTCAATTATTTTGTCTGCTCCATTCCCCTTCCACCACCTTGGGATAGGCAAGCATGAAAATTAGATGTGAAGTTGGGCCCTGAAGTTAAAAGCTTTGAATTTCCAGTCTCAGCTCAAAACATTTTAGATCAAGCTTATTCTCATCTGTCATTCTTACTGCAAATTATTTCAACAAGAGTAACCAATTTTCTGAAAATGCCCTGGGAAACACCTCCCAGTTTTTCAGGTAGATTTTATTACAATAATAACCAAAAGAAAAGTGAGGGTTTTTTCCTGGTGTGAGGACTGAATATGAAAAGTGCTTGCCCATGGCAGGAATCTTCAGCATGATGACATCATTTGCAATTCTTCCGTTAAGATTTCACTTGTCTGAATGAATACAGTGAAACAGCTCTGCCTTTTTTCTTTCAAACACACAAATAGCATGAGTGCATCTGTTTTGCCTGATCTCTGGCAGCTCATTAAAAAAACAAAAATGCACATTGCACAGCCTTTGTCCAAATGAAGTGAAATATTTCATCTAAAGAGAAAGAGCTCCCCTGACCTTGTCCCCTGCAACTTTGCTTGTTATTTTTATCCACCCCTAATTTTAAAAGGATAGAAAGAAAAGCATCTAGGTTCAGCATAAACAACAGGGAAAATTAAAGGGAAGATGGATATCAAAACCCAACATCCTACCCACAGAAGTGGAAAGTGCCTCCAGTCCCCAAAATACAGTCTGTTAACCCTCAAACAGGGTTAACAATCAAGAAGCTATAGAGTAGTTTGAAAAATAATAAGACATTGAGCACTTCCTTGGGATTATTTTATGCCCTCTGAAGTGGGATTAGAAGTGCAACGAAGGAAAAAGAGGAGGGGATCAATATATGGCAATGGTTCTGTTGTGCACTTCAGAGTTTGTTGCTATTGGACCCGTGGCAGTGCAGCCTGCTGCAAATTGTTTGATTGTGATAGGATGCCAATGTGATGCAACACAAGATGCTGAAGATATAAACAACTAGCATGTAACAGCAAAGTTGTTGCCAAGAAAGCATTTACCCTGCTATGCTATTATCATTATTGTTTAACACATTTGTACTTGGATTTTTTTCAAAGCCTAATAAAAATTATAAGTGGAAAAGAAGGATGCATTTGCCTTCATGTGTGATCCGCTAATGGGAAATTGTATCTGGCTTGTCTTCTGCATAAAACATTAATATCACATATTGTCTCTGGATTACAAAGATTGTTTATTTGTGGCACTATGTTTTGATATTGTGCAGCGGGGAGAAAATGAGAAAATCTCATTCAGGTTTTATAAATTGAGGAGAAATAATGTCTTTCTGCTTTCTTTTAAAGTAAATTGCCTTGAGTTTTTAGAAGTCTTCCCCAGTAGAAGCCAAATTATCTAATAATTTTCATCACTGCAACTCCATTGACTTTAAGGGAATTGTTCTGGGTGTACACGTAAATAAGTGAGATCAGAATCAGGTCCAATAATTATCCTTTGAGCTGTTGTTGTTTCAGAATAATATGCCCTTTGGGAATTAACCTAAGACAAAATGATTATCTCTGTGTGAGACCTCCCCTTCCCCAAAGTTTTCACTCGAGACAGGAGTAGAGGATAAGGAGGGAAGGTGGTGTTTCACCTCTCTGTGCTCCTTCCTTTTTTTTTTTTGGGCAGCTGTAGAAATGAAAAAGGAACTCTAGAAGCTCAAAAAAGTGTGAACGGCCTCCAGGGAACTCTTCTTAATTCTTCTCTTTCCTATGGTTCACTTTCTTCTTAGGATAACTTTAGATACATATATAGTCAAGCATCAAATTGTTGCAGTAATAGAGGTAATAAAGACACTGAATGACTTCAGAGCGGATACTTACAAAATGAACTGGAAAATATAAACTTCACTTAACAGTTTCCATTTTCACCTGAAATTGCAGGTAGTTCATATTTTGGACTGATTTCTTTGTAGTGAACTGGTCTGTACGATAGGTATAAGAAAAAAATCTGCAGAACATTTCAATTGATCTTCAAAAGATTAGAACCTTATTATGAAAATGTGATAGGGTCAGAATTTTAAGAGGATAAAGCAATAAGGGTCTACAGAATTGAAATGGGTTTCTGCAGAAGTCATTCTGAAAGCAGAGAGAGTATAAAATAATGATCTATAGCTACTGGGTTTCATTAGCCTTTTATAGGACTTTTCCATAACGGCAATCACTCTCTAAGACAGAGTACGACATAAAAAGCAATCTGCATTATCTCTTATCATTGTCGGACTTTCAAACCAGAGTGACTGAATCAGCTGTCCTTTTTTCTTTCTGTGTGTAGCAACAAGAGAAAGGGAAAAAAGAAAACAACGTGTTTTTGCCCAGCGCTCCATAGCCAACATTGCTGACTCATTTGCAAGTAACAGCTGACCAAACCCTGGGCCACAGTCAGGCTGGTGCTACCTCTCCAGCCTTCAAAACCCAGCACTGCAGAGGACAGAAGAGTCAAAATAAGGTAATAGTGAACCAACTAGATAAAAGACTAATGTGAAAACAGAAGGGCAAGTATCTAAAAATAATGCTGGAGGAGTGGAAGAAAAGCATAGCAGAATACATTTTTCTTTCATTTTTTTTTCTTTTTCTATTTACCAACTACAAGCCAGCTAACTGCAATTCAAAAACTATGAACTGAGCTGACAGAAGTCGATTTGAACTCAGAAAAGCAAAACATCAGAAACTTTCACTAACACAGAGAGTTTCTCTACTGCAGAGACACCAAACATGATAAAGATTTTGAAATTATTGATAGTGCAGCAAATCAGTTATGTCTGTCTATGAGGCCAGTCATGTTTCAGAAACGCTAGTATTAAAAGAACAGGGAATTATGTTTAGGTATGGTTTCTGATCCTAAGAAACACATATAGCATGTTTATGATCTATTCCACATCATGGACCTACCCATACTAGTAAATTAAAAAGTGCCAGGGCACTGGAACAGGAGCTGAAAGTCAATTGTCTCTATTATTAAGCTGTTGAACAGTCCCTGGGATACTTTTTGCCTGGACCAACTAGTGCTCTCCCTAAAAAATTCCCAGAGAATGTTAAGAATTTGTCATACATGTGGATCTACAATGAATTCTGACCCCACATATCCTTCTGTGTGGCAGGAAAGGGGATATGAAGCACATCTCAGTGCCCAGTCATACTGGACAACCAATTGCAAGTTGAATTGAAAGAAAGTCAAAAGATGTACCAGTGTTTCAGCCAGGCAGGTAATGTCTTTAGCCTCAGCTGGCGACAGTGAGAAACACTGATACCTATCAACCACGTCCTGCTTTACCGTTGGTGTTTTTTTTTTTTTTTGTCTGAGTATCTCATAGTAATTATTAAGGTTTTATAAAACTAGTCTCTCTTAGGTACACAAGTCCCAGAAAACTACCCAGTCTGTCTTCAGTGTAATTTGATCATTATCCAGGTTTCCTATACTATAAAGATAATATTTTTATAACTTTCTTTGGGGTCATATTTCTGACATAACTTATTAGTTTGACAGACTGTTTTATAGAATAAAGTGGATCTAATTCTGACTGGAACTCTTAGAGATTTTTGTATATGACAGTGGGAAGCATTTGTCACTAACGTGACCCCTATGCCAAGCAGGAGAAGCTGAGGCCCAGAGGGGTTAGACAGCAGTTCAGCAGCAGAGCCCGGAATAGGCTCCAGGGCTATAGTTGCAGTAGTAAATAAAAAAAGCCTAAGGACCCCTTTCTGGCACTGAGGCCAGCTGGTACGGCTCATGTGCAATATCAGCTTTTATACCCTACAGAAGAGCCGCATTCACGCTCTCTCTTGAGAACAGTCACTGGGCTGTGCTGAACCCTCAGTTGTGCCCAGGCATTGCTTAGGAGGGTGCTAGATGGCCAAAGTGTGGCATGGGCCATGCTGGCAACAGCAATGCATTGACCATGGGACTGACCCATGCCTTGGAGCAGTTTCGTTTACTAGCAGAGGCAGGGACTGGTTGTCCAGTCTCTTGCTGCTCATTCTGACTACAAGAAAGTTCAACTTCATCTAAATACTAAAGTGTGCTTGGCTAGGTTCTTGCACAGGACTAAGTGTGTTACTCCAGGTAGGCCAGAGTTTTTAGGAATGTTAAAATGTCTGACCCGTGAAAAAAATTTGTTAGAAAATTCCTGCCTTCTCTGATATACTAATTCTTCACCGAGGATTTATTTTATCCCAAGGAACTGTAAATATATCTGACAATTGGAAACCATGTTATTGAGACAGACAATTATGAAGAGCAGCTGGCATTTCATATACCAATGCAAAGGCTGGCGGGAATGTTTTTTCAGTCTAGACTGTCTATGATTTCTTTGCTGACAAATAAAAACTGGTTTAGCGTATTCAATGGCCAATGCTTTAAAAAGAGTTCTGCAATTATTCAGGCTGTGTTCTCATTTTCATTGACTTAAATCTGATGTTTTTTTCAAATAGTTGACTGTGAGATGCAAACAGCTTATGCAACTTATGCTAAATAGAGTTGGAAGGAACCTCGTTTTACTGCAAAAAATGCAGAAATGAACATTTTAAAAGCTATCACATGTGTACACAATGATTTATATCCCCAGGTAATGTGGCCTTTGGAAGCACCATATATATATATATATATATATATATATATATTTGGGACATTCAGAGTGTTTTTAAACCGGTGTGCTTTGAACTGCTTATTCATTTTTCATCATTAACAGGAATTATGTGGTTAACTCCCCTCAGAACATACCTTAATAATCACCTTCAATCCCTTCAGAGATGATAAAACATATTTTAACCTTGCATGAACAAAATTTAGTTTTTTCTTTCAAAGAAGCATGTGCACATTGCTTGTAGAAAAAGAAGATGAAAGTTAATCCCTAAGAATATATTTATATATAACCTTTCCTTGAAATTTCGACCATTAAATTTGGGTTGTTGCTGGAAAACTGAAGTGACAAGCAAGGTTCTTTGGCAAAGGATCTGAAGTGGGAATAAGAAAGCTGAAGGTTTTGCAGTCAATACACCATCGGCCTTTTTTATCTGTACCACATTGTCCACTGAAGGAGGCCATTGGTTTCACTTTGATTAAAAGCAGATGCTTAAGGCAGATGTTTGGAGTTCAAAAGAATAGAGCTCACGTTTATGAAATGCTTCCCTGTGAGGCATTCAGGGCTATGAAAACAGGTACAGAGTGTCCTCAGGTTCAAATTTCAGATATTCTAGGTAGCAGGGAAAAATAATAAAGCATTCACCTAATACAATACTTCCCTACGGGCAGAAGTGGTTTTCTGGGGTTTGAGTCTATCTGTACAGTACAGTCTGATTATATTTGCTCTCTGTTCAGTGATAGTTCAGAAAAAAAACAAAAGTCCACTCTACATTTGTTAGTACTGTACCTGGTTGTCCCTGTAGCCCTGCAGTAGCCGTGGGAGGAGGTGGGACAGGCAGGATGACAGACACTGAGAAGATGGGCAGAAGGGGAAAAGAGCCGGGTGCTGTAACGTGACGGCATTTGTCCCAGCTCTGGTTTTGGTATTTAATGGTACGTACTGATTTTTTTAAGTAACCACTCACCTATACTAAAAAAGCTCACTATTTCACAGAGGAGTGTGTAAGAGAATTAAATTGTTAAAGGAAGGGGAACAAAGCCTCAGCATCACGACGATGAGGGTGCCCACAGCCCTGTCTGTCCCTGTCCACCTCTCTGGGGCCTCCTCCCACCTGCCCACAGCCCAGGACCCCATGTTAGCCCCCTGATGCCACCAGCCCCTGCCCCAGGAATGGTGCAGCAGGGCTACCATCCAGCTCCCTGCAGCCCGGCCCTGATCGGCCATGATATCTGGCCCATACCCTGGCCTGCCCTGCCCGAGTGACCCCCAGCTGCTCTGCTTCTGCCTGGGCGGCCCTGGCACCCCTGGCCCCTTCTCAAGGCACTGAGGAAGCCGCCAGCGTGTGCAGCGCCCTGACCATCAGTGCAGAAGCACTGACTACATCTCTGTCAGTAAACTAAGTGACTCAGAGGCCACTGGGCAGAGTCTGTCCACTTAGAATCATAGGATAGTCTAGGCTGGAAGGGACCTTTAAGACCATTAAGTCCAACCATCAACCTAACACTGCCAAAACCACCACTAAACCATGTCACTGAACACCACGTCTGCCTGTCTTTTAAATACCTCCACGGATGGTGATTCAACCACTTCCCTGGGCAGCCTGTTCCAATGTTTGATAACCCTTTTGGTGAAGAAATATTTCACTTTCGTACTATTATACTTTGTCAGACCTTGGAAGCAGGATGGGCACATACAAAATGCCCCTTGGGGAATGGTCCTTGGCCCACTCTGCCTTCCAGACCTGCTCTGGTAAGGTTGGCCATGGTCTTCCAGATGCACAGGCATCACCAGTTTCAAAGATGGGGTCTTTTATCAGGCCTGCTTTTAAAAAAGTCTGAAGTTTTAGAGCTGTCATATTTCAGATCTCGTGGGCTTTAAAATTAAAAGACAGTTGCATGCCTGGATAGATTCCCTACTGGAAGAGCACTATGTTTACTATAAACATGAACATTTGAAATGCTCCAAACTCTTTGTAAGCAAACTTGTCTGGTATTACTTGACAATGCGTGTGTTTTCCATTTGCAAATAAATTTCTGAGTGTCCCACAGGGGTTATGAAGGATTCAGAGGAACAAATATTTCTTTCCCTACAATATTTTACCACATTTGAAGACAAAAAAAATGTATAATGTGAATGATTTGAGTTGCTTCTATAAATATAATTATATTGTACTTTGTAAAACCTTTTATCCTTTTTGGGAACAGCGTAATCTATGTGTGATATTGAAAACACAAAAAAAGGGTCCTCAATGGACAAGTTGAAGCAGAAATTCTTTTATTTACTCAGTGTAGTTTATATGTAAGGAAGAGGAGGAAACCTGAAGGCAAGAAGAAAAGTACAGAGCGCGCTGCATATTCTCAGTATTTATGCAGTGGCAGCGCAGAAGCTCAGAAACTTGCTGTAGGTGCATAGTGCTGTACTGAATTGGACAGTCAGGATTAATTTTCAAAGGGATTCCTGGCATTTCAGCTTCATAGATTTTCTGACTTGCTGTGAGTCTGTAGATATCTATAAGGATCCTTTACAATTCAGACCTACCTCACTGGATAGTAATTTAGGGAAAACGTACAGAAGGTGGACCAAGCACTACAAATTTAGTACCACCATCAGCAGGAATAACAGGTAAGATGTCTCTCAATGGGACACAGACAGTGCAACAAAAGCTTAGAGAGAAAACCAGGGAAGAATGGAAACCCCGAAGTCAATGGATGCCAGGACCCTAGGTACATCAGAGACAACAGGAAGCTTAAAGAGATTGTGAATAGGTACTGGTCTTGAAAAATGCCATGCGTAGGAGTCAGTAGAAGGACTCTTCAAGAAATGTGCTGGGGGACAGCTGGGAATAAGAAACAGGTTGGTGAAGTCCAGCTAGAAACAGAGGGAAGTACACCAGTATCCAGGGTAGAAAGAGAGTATTTGATGATACTGGAAAAGAAGGTGAAAAGGCATATATTGCTTGAGTTGGCAGTTTCATGAGGGAGTTGTATAAGAGGACAAGAAAGTGATACAAATATTTAATAAAAAATTTCCATCCTCTTCTATGGTTGTGTTCGTTGTTATCATTTAAAACCTCTAGTCCAACAAAGATCCATACCCCCTACTCCCAAAACACAGAAGTTGCCAGAGCGAACTAATATATTGTGCTCCTCAAGCAGTTTTCATGTTTTTGAATTTGATTTATTGAATTTGACACAGATGCTAGACCCTTAAAGGTCTCACAAAACTGATCTATGTTGGCAGTGTGCAAAAAGCAATAGACACAAAAACTTATGGGCAATGAACCTCAGCTAGTTTCTCCCTTTATTTTCTTGACTTTGTTACCCAATTCAGTCCTAAAGGCAATTTAGTCCTAAAAGCAATTTAGTCAGACATGCAACATATGTGTACTCAACGTCTGACAACAGTGATATGTTGATAAGACATTCAACCCAAAATGTCAGCAAGTATGTGGATCAGGGGCATGTGATACATGAGAACCTGACTGTGATTCAGCTCAGACAAGATGAGAGCAGGAAGACAAGTTGGGAAAAATTGATGACAGAGATGCCAGAAGTAGTCTCAGCCCTCTACTGACAGAGCAAAGCCTTTCATAACTAAAATTGTTCACAAGTTGGAGGAGTATCCAAGTGCTGTCTGATGACAGTTCACACTAGCAGCTCAACCAGGAATTATCAGTGCTATTGACGGGCAAGGTGACTTTTCTTCTTAGGTACAGAGGTTGCCACTGGTCTTTGAAACCCTGTCACCTCAAGATTAGGTTATTGCAATATATTTGTTATGAGGCTACCCTGTGAAACTCTTTGGGTTTGGTATTTGCATAAAAAGTAATAACTTATTCACAGGGATAGCGTCTTGCTAGTAGATGTTTGGCAAGTGGCATCTAGAGAGTTTTTTCAGTCAAATGACAGGTTTTCTGCAAGGGACTTTTGTCAGATATCACTCTTAAAAGTAATTTATGTGATGATAGTAATGATAAGGATACATGAATACAGTTGAAACGAGACATTTTGCCAGTAGCCTCTCTGTGAAAGTAAATTTCCCTCAACTTTATTACCCACAGAAATCCAGCAGAGTAGTTTTTAATTTAAAAAATGGAAACAGCATAAGGATGAGTAACCACAGAATTTTTTAAAAAAATGTAAGCAAACAGGGAAGGCGGCCAAACGTTTACAGAAGCAAGGAAGTATCTTTTGAAGACATTCTATCAGGAGCTCAAACTGAATATGTAATACATATCAAAAAGGACTTTAAAAGAACAACAAAAACGAAAAAAAATTGATAAACAGCAGAGAAGGGGCAGCTCTGGAAAATTTGTTCTTCAAAAAATCAATGTTGTATTAAAGCTAAAAGAAAAATAGAAAATATAAACTTTCATTAATTAAATGCTAAACAATTATAATACAGGCCAGCCAAAAGAGAATCTTAGCATCAACTTGTTAAAGGCATAAAATTATTAACCAAAAGGGATTAACTAGAAAACAAACATACCAGAGACTAGAAGCCAGACAGAGTCTGCAGTTTTAACAGATGGTCAAAATGTGAAAGGTTTACTCAGAAAAGGTGAGATGATAAAAGCAGAGCTAAATTAATTCATTGCATTCCTGCTGACTATGAGGAACGTGAGGAAGCTCCCATCCTGGAACCGTTTTTTCTGGGGGATGAGACCAGAGGAGTTGTCTCGAGCAGAAACAGGAGCAGGAGAAGCTTAGAAAAACGTCCATTAAATGAGGAGTGATGAGCCACAAGACCGGAATAACAGTAATCCAAGATCTTTAAAAGGACTAAAATATTACATTGCCAAGCTATTAAATGCTGTATACAGTCTACCAATTCAATCACCATCCAAACAAAATAGAAAATGGTTTGTTCTTAAACAGGGACTCATATGGATTAGAGCCCAGTAACCCTAATTTCTATACTTGCAAAATTGGAAAACCCTGTCATAAACACAGACGTAGTAGGCATGTAGCTAAATTAAGACACCAGGAAAGAGTCATCATCTTACTTGTAATTTGTTGCTTCAAAAGCTTCAAAAGCTGTTTGTGTTCTTTGAGAAAGCAAAGAGGCATATGCATGACATCAGGTTAATACAGTGGACTTGGGTTTCCAGACAGCTCTCAGATGCTTGCTCACCAAAGATGGTTAGAGAAATTAGGCTATCATAGGTTAAGAAAAAAGTAAGCCCTCTTATGAATTTAAAGCATAAGCAGAGATAAGATGCTATTTAAAAGACAGGAAGCAAAGAACAGGGAATAAGCAGACAGATTTTCCCAACTGAAAGAGGTAAAACTGCCAGCTAGACAGGCAGATAAAATTCAATAAATGTGAACAATGTGCATCATGTATACTACATGCACTGTACCAGGTTCTCAATTAGATACTACCACTCCCCCCAGAAAAGAATCTGACCTAAATTTTTGCTGTAAGCAATTTTCTGGGGAAAAAAATAAAAATCAATCCCCAACATGCAGCAAAAAGACAAAAGGAGTATTAGAAACTACTAGGATATGTAAAAAAACAGGAAACCAAACTATGTTATGACATAAGTATGGTGTGTCCACTTACTGAGTAAAGTAAGTGGACGTGAAGTTTCTGTCTCCTTGTCTTAAAATTTGGAGTAGAAATGATACATCAGAGATCAACAGGAATTACAATGGTGAAGAACGATTATCATCGAAGCAGGCTACATAACTAGGGCTTGCCAGTCTGGTAAAAGGAGGTGAGGGATTTGAAAGCAGTCTTTGAATTACGAGTTGCATAGAGAGGGTGATTAAGTAATCTTTATGCATTGCTTCTTACAGTGGAAGAACTAAGAAGGATCAAAAGAGAAATAAGTAGTTTTGTTACACAGTCCTTACCTACAAGTTACTGAAGATGACAAAAAGCATAAGTTCAAAAAGTGACTAAATATTATATAGCTACTCTGTGCCCATCAAGGCTTAATTTACAGAGAAATGCTGTTGCGAACTCAGGAAGTCCCTGCACCACGGATTTCCTAAAGCTGTGAGGACATACTGGGAGAAGTACCATGCAATGCTTCTCCTGCCTCTTGTAGACTTTCTTCCAACATTTAATACTGATCTTTGTCAGAGATGCAGTAGCGGGCTCCTTGCACCCAAACCCCAAATGAAATGTTCTTATATACCTTAATGGGACAGTTTTCTCCCCTTGGTTGGATCATGGCCCATTTACACGCATTGCAATTTCCACACTAATGACAGAAGAATTAAGAGAAAAGCTTGTTTCTAATTTCAGAAACGTTCATTTTAAAAATGGAGACTGTCCTTTTGGTCTTACACATTGCTAGGCTTTATACTGTAAATCACCCTCAAATAATTCTTTTTATTTCTCTATACTTTCCTCACCTCTTCTTCAAATAAAAATAAGTAAAAAATCCTCTTAGCTAACCATTTGCTCAGCTACGATTGTTAGGAGAATTTTTTTGACATTTCTGCAGCAAGAGTCAGAACTGTATAAAAGCCACAGAATTGACAGGAGGGATCTAAGATGTGAGCTGAAGGTGTAAATTAAATGAGCTAGCAAATATGAAGTGGGTTTAACAAAAGGATCTCACAAAATATCATATTTTATGGCCATGGCTTTTCAGTTTTGGAGGTAAAGGTAAGTAAAATAAAAGCAAGTAGAGTTGAAATCTCTAGTCCTGAACTCATCCCGCTGTTACTGAACATAGGAAAATAGTGACAGGTCAGTGAAAATCACAGCTCCCCCTTCATAGTCTGAATTTTTGTGATGTGACACCAAGAGGCAAAGCCTGTTGGAAAAGATTATAAGAATGGCACCATGCAATCTTTGTACCCTTTAATCCTAGAATATTACAGAAAAAAAAGCAGTCTGTAATATAAAATGGTGCAGCCAGAAAATGGTGCAGCCAGGAAATGGTCCAGCCCACCAGCTCCTTCACCTGAAATTGCCTCAAGTACTTAAGTTACCAAGACTTTTCTCATACCATCAGTATGACTGTAAACTAAACTGGTGCGAGAGTCTGGTGAGAAAGTCTGCTGAGGACAGTGAAAGTGAAGACTTAAAGTGTGAAAAATACTTTTGTCATCAACAGATATTCAAGGAATTGTGAGAATAAGCATCAGGATTTCCTCAAATGTCGGCTGTGAAATATTGTGATTTATCTAGGGCTGTGCACATATAAGGAAATTCCAGGTGTACTTTTTAAGGCAAGATTTCTCTGAAAGTAAAAGGCATCAGAATGGCAGGATTACAAAAGATGATCTGAATGTTTTTGCATTTTATCAGCTGTAAGGAGTCACACAGAAAATAGCTGCACCTGGCATGGTGAAATCTTTTCATTTTATCATTACTAAAAGATGAGCTTGCAAATTGCAGGTTAAAAATGTGGGCAAGTGGACCATGCTTTAATTTATTGCTTTTAATTTCCTGTGGAGTAAGTTCATTATGAGGTCCCTGTGGATAAGTTTGTTATTTAACACTTCATCTAGCACCCTCCATGAGGCTTTGTGAAGCTGCAGACCTGGGATCATACTGTCTGTGTTCTTTGCCTTGTTCACAGTGGGAGCAAACACCATCCTCATGACAGCAACTCCAGCTTCTCTAGCGTGTGTTAATTACGTTTCCTCTTGATCATTGGGTGAGAAGAATCTCTGTGCTTGTACGTTTTATTACTTGGTCTGGCCTATCAGCACATTCTTGATGAACTAAGCCTTTGGTTATGACAGAAAGAAAAGGCTAAACAAAGCATGAGTTAGGAAAAGCAAACAAATTCATTTCTTTGTAGCTTCATGTAGACTATGAGTTTGGAGGCAGTGGACATTGCCTTACATTCTTCTCTAATGTGTTTTTCACATTGACATGTGAGACTGGTGCCATGGGCCTCCAGGTCTTCTGAATGTTTGCTTGGGGGCTGAGCCTGTTTATCTGGACCAGTACTGCCATTTGACACATAGATCTCAGTCTAAGATAAGTTGTCAGTTTCTAAAGATGAGAGGACATTCTTCATTAATGTTTTATTTTCTGAGAGAAAAGATGGGATACTTCGTTTTCCTAGTAACAGCGGCTTTTGCCAGTTAATAACAACAAAAATGTATTTACAGCTAATATCCTTTGTTTACTGTACTTCAAGCTGATTCCAGGGCTGTTCTTGATATGCTTTTTGACTTCTCCTGACCCCTGATTGAGTGTTCATACTTATTTTGTCCACCTTCATTCATTTGTCCTTGGATCTACCAAGTGACCTAAAGCTGTCTGGCAAGGAGGCAGGCTAGTTCTGCATGATTACATTCTGTTTTGGAAACTGGGGTCAGCTATTTGGAAGAAAGAAAGCCTTCAATTGCATAAAACAGGCCATTCAACCTGAGTTGGAAGTGATGCAGTCCAGGATAGATGAGTTTTACACTATTTTGGTCAACACAAATTTCGCTCCCTTTTTTGTATAGACCTATAAATATCTGGGCTTAACCAGGAACAATTGTAGGATAGGCTTGTTGTTTGTGGGTAATCTTATTATTACAATTTAAGCTTACATTACATCTGTTCAACAAGGGGATAAAAACACAGGAACTGCCAGAGCAGATGAGATCAGTGATCCTTCCAGTTGACTCTTCTTCCCCTGAGAACAGTTGCTCTACAAATCTAGTAAGAAGCAAAGGTTGATATACAGGAGTGTAGTAGAAATCTTGCTGACCCCGTCAGTCAATCTGGAGGAGTACATTTTTCATCTTCCACTGCAATGGTGTTGACTATTTGACCTACCACTTTCGAGAACGATTTAGAATAATTTCCAACCAAAAAACCCCAGAAAACTCCATACTGTTCTTCTGAATGAGACTGATCAGACACTTATGTTCAGAGGACATGTAGCAAAAGTAGTTCATAACAAGCCACAGCACTCTGGGAAATAGTGAGAAATTCAGGTGACTGAACACATGAATCTGGTGACATTTTTTTGAGGCCTTATGTTATTTGGCACAGGTATGACACATGATCTTATGGGACACCTGTATCTTTTTGTAACAGCCATTGGAGATTAAACAGGATATCCTTAGGCACTAAAAGGTCAGTTGTCACCTACGTTTAGGTAGCCGTACATCTCTTTTGCTGTCAGAGGCACATTATTGGGTCAGATGAGTTAGTATCCCTGTTCTTATCTCCTAAATGTCATCTTGGGTAGGCATCAAAGATATTACACTTCGTTCCGTTGTAAATCTGCTTTTGTGATAAACTGGCCATAGGTTTGGCACTGCAAGGGCATTCAGTCCCCTCTTTGACAGAGCACTTAAGCACTTGCTAATCATAAGCACAGAAGGTCACAAACCTGTAAGTTTCAGGCTTCCAGACTGCTAATTAAGCTTGATCTTAAGCACCTGCTTAAGTGCTCTGCTGAATTATGACCAGTGTCCTTTTCACATGTTCAAGTCCACTATCTAGCTGTAAGAATTGATCTTTTTAGAATGATAAAAAGACACATTTCAATTTTCTATATGAGTATTCAGAAATAATAACTTAGTTATGAGAAAACATTCTAAGAAAAGATTATAGTCAATGGAAATTTTAATGCTGAGAGGATTAAACATTTGTGTTTTCAATGGAAAAACAGTGAGACTCAGCGGTTATGCCTTGATCTTGAGTTTTGAGGTCAACCCTGGTCATGAATAATCTTTTAGTGGTCTTTAGATCGAATCAAGGTCAGTTTAACATTCCTGTCAAAGTGAACATCACAAAAACAAAACTTTTAGAAGGAAGGGTGTAAATCCACAAAGAATGAAACCAAGGAAAATGTTTGCAATAACCTTTGCAGCAGTGAAACTGCCCAGCATTGGGAACAGTTCTGCATGTTCTGCTATCATCACAGCAAGTCATCAGAAAAATAAATGACTGCTAATACTAAAGCACTGATTTTCATATTGTATAGAGTTGTAGATTTGCATTTTTTAAAGGTTCAGACTATTTTACTTGAAAGCAGGCTAAATTAAATTAATCATTTTGAAGTCAAGCAAACTCATTTTTGATTATTCTAGTGGAATTTATCTTTGAGAATACCCCTTGAACTGACAGTTTTCTCATTGTAAAGATAACATTCCCATTATCACATGAACATGTACTTGAGTCCCTGCTAAAGAACAAACAAGGAGGAGTTCTGGAAGGTGTGAAAACTGAGTGGCTGATGGACTCCATTGGGCAAGGGGACAGGTCTTCCTGAGAGGACTGTTTATCATTTGGCTGTGGATTAAACAGATGCCCCAGGAAGTGTTTTTGCAATGAAGTTCATGTTACTCCACCATATTTATATTTCAGGATAATGGCTTTCCACATTTGAATTCATGGAAATTAACATGTTCTGACCTTACTGTCTTGAGAATAAAGTCTCTTTCAGCAGGTATACAATAAAACAAAGCAATGTTCTTTTTTCCATTTTTATTTAAATAAACCTTGTCAGGAAAGGATTGGTAACAAATAACCTATCTATGAATGTTTAAAAGTTAATGGAAAGCAAATTTAAAAGTCCCTCTGTAACACTACTAATATGACTGAAAACGTAAGAGCAAAATGTTAATTTTAAAGCCATGGAGCCAATGTACATATGTAGAGATTTACATCACTTAATTGTATCCATATCTATGTACAGGAGGAACAATCTACAACACATGTAGATACACAACCCATGATTTCATTTTTATGTGTTTAAATACATAGTTACAGTACTGAATCTAATTTTTCCATTTGCCAAACTCCAAAAATACAGAACAAAGCAAAGTATGGTGTTTGATTGCATATATCAATAATCATTCTGTATGTCATAAGATATCCAAACACTCCATTATTTAAAATCTAAATATCTGCAGTGGCTGGAAATGCATTCATTCTTACTGAGAGCTAAGCCCCTACAATCTCAAAAATCAAGCCATTTCTAAGTAATTTGAGTACCTCACAAAATATTTAAAACATATCTTCCACCATATTTTCACCCTAGAATAATTAAAAGCAGTCAATTTGGCATTTACCAAATTTATGCCATAAAAATATCTCTTTACATAAGTAGAATTATGTCAAATATCAATATCAGGGATAACTTCCGGGGGCAGAAATAGCTTAAGTGCAACAAGAATGAGAGGGTCAGACCACAGTCCCAGCTTTACATTAAAACAAGCAGACAAAATATGCAATTGAGCAAATTTGAGGATCATTGTTGTAGTGTGAAATGCGACACATATAAATTTACTGATTATTCCAGAAACTTTGAAGAAGAAATTATTTCCCACATATTAGATTCCTTTACCAAATGGATGATGCACTTCTAAAATTTCACCTATGGTCCCAAGTTTCTTCCTTTTAAATTATTTTTCATATCTTCTGTGACCCTGATATCATGGTAGGACCAGATGATATCCTGAATACAGACGGTAGAAGGAAGTGTGCTGTTTATGGAAGAAAAGTCTTGTGTTCAGCTCTGCAAATGATTAAAATTTGAGTTCAACAAGGATTTTTGCATGATGATAAAGACTTGTCCATGAAAACAGAATTGTTGGATGACAGCCTGTGTTCTTAGTTCTTGACATTAAGATTTCACAATGACTTTGATATGTATGCAAGGTCATCAGCACAGTTTGTGTTTGTTATCAATATTTTTTACTCTAACAGTTCTTCATTGGCTCTGCAAAACTTAAAGGAAACTCTCCTAGATTATTATTTACAGCCTGATGAAATTCTGAATATTATTTCTGTCTCTGAAAACTTAATATTGCCAATGGCAAGCTGGTAATTATATTTAATACTTACATATCAAAGTATGATTATCTACTCTAATCCTTGAACTGTGAGAGGTCTCTCCTTCCTCTTTGTCCTTGTTATGTTCTTGGCAAAAAATCACCCCCAAACCCCCAGATCTTTTAGAATTTTTTAAATTCTCATACCACTTTCTGGTTACATTATTCTAACTTAAACTTTAAGTACTTTTTATTAAAAAAATAAAAAAATGAGGCATTCTGTTTAACTTAAACACAGCTGGCAAATTCTTCCCTTTCTACCTTGTTTAACCCCAACTAACTGGCACTGTGGAATATGCCTGCCCCATGAAGGAATGTTTATTGAAATCAAATTACATCCAGTACACCTCTTCAACCAAAGCAAGAGAAAAACTACATAGAACGATACGGCATCCTTGACTGGCAAAAACTTTACCTGCATTCTATTTAAAAAATGTTGGTTAAGATTTTCCCACTGGAGAGCTCAAAAGTGATAGGATCAAAGTCATGAACCTAACTGAGAAAACAGAATCCAACATAAGAGCCTCAGAAAGACTAATTAAAATTTCCATGCTCTCTTAGACATGACCTAAATGCTGCTAAACCCTGTATGATTTTTTTTCTGTGACATGAATGCTGGGTAGATCACATGCCTAAGTCCAAACTCTATAGACCTTATATAATTTTCCAGGCACCAGTTCTGCACTATGTGTCCAAATAATTATGATAAGCTATCAGATATGTGGAATGGATTGTTCTATCCTTACACTTGCAAAAGCTTCACAGTAATTTGAATTATTGTGTGTGCTTCTGGTGCTTCATATTTCCTATACACTCAAATAAATATGGTACTTTAAAATCTTTTTTTTTTAATGATTGTTTTCAGGAGTCTAAAATTAAACACCCATGAAGTTTTCATAGCAGGAACACAAAAACAAGAACCACAAAGAGTTGTATCACCGTTAAAATGTCTCTCCACCCAAAACCCATCCAAAGCCCAATTTAAGACTCAGAACCTGTTCTGAAATACACAAACCACAATTTGTATTGGCTTTTCATAAAACTGCATGCATATCTGCAAGGGCAGAAGCCGGATTGTTTTAACATAGAACACAGGAAAAGATTATCTAGCACAACATAAATTCTGCCTAAAATAGACATAATAAACATATTTGGTCTATGTCCAGTTGAGCTTCTGGAGCCTGTTAAATCTTCCAATGTCTTAAAGTTTTCGTATGTTATCTTTATATGTAACTTAAGTTTGTGTGTGTGTACGTGTGCATGCGTGTGTGTTCATGGGGATTAGAATTTATCCTGCTGGGTGTGTGGGCAAAGAATTATTTTGGAACTTCTCAGAGGTGTTACTTTGTAAATGGTTAGTCACAATGAGAATTAGGGGGGTTGTCAGAAAAGTATATTTTAAGGCAAATCATTTTTTTTCACCCTGACAGCAGCAAAAGTTGGATTTTGCTCACAGTTTTTCAGGTGGTTTAAGAGGATGTTGTTTCACTGAATGTTCTTTCTGCTAAGTAGGTATGAGAAAAATATAAGCTCCGCTGTTCAGGAGAGCAGCAATCAATTTGCAGAGGGCAGAACAATGGCTTTTGCCAGCTGTGCGCTTGGGCGTCTGCAGGAGGAGAACACCCAGGAGATAAGTGAAGTGGGCAGGACATGGTATGCTTTTTTTCCAACCAATTCTTTGTACTACTAAATTTGGGCAGTTGTCTAAGGGAATAAAGTATAAAGGGCTGAGAGATTTATATAAGACTTCCTGAGGAATCAGAGGACTGGCACTTCTACTTAATGGGAACAAAGACAGTAATGTGAACCCTGCTCTCTTCATTCCCTGCTCTCATGTTATTAGATTCTTAAATTATATTTTCATTAGAAGTATGTATATATCATTAAGAACTGAGCCTTAAGCAAATCCAGCAATGGGCTAAACTGAAAATCAACAGTTTCCAGAAATATCCCGTGGAAAGTATAACACTCTACACAGTAAAATCTACAGTCAAGGAGACAGGAGGGGAGATTTTCTTGGAGGTCTTCCTTGAAGAATTAGGACTGTGTTGAGAGCGTGGGCCCTAAGTCTTTTAAGAAAGTTTGGGTGCAAGAGACATAGACTCCCATCACACCTGGAATCTGCAAGTAATTAATTATGCAAGACCTGTGAAGAAAAGAGTGAACACTTCTACATTTTATTTTTAATTTTAATTTAGTTACTTTGTTTCAGAAAAAGCAATATTAGAAATACCCTGAAACAAAATCAGTTAGTAATGGAGAAACTGTTGTCCTCTGCTGCTTACAGAGGAAAAGGGAGGATGACGAATGAAGCCTGCAGAATTAGGTAACAGCAGAAAGACAAAATGAAATGGAGGACCGTGGTGTGAGAGAGGAATTGTTAAGGCCAGGAAAGTGGTACTGAAAAGAAGACATGATATATAGCTTGACTTTTGTCAATTGAGCTAAAGATGGCCAGAAAGTTTCTGAGAAAATATCTTGCCAAGATGAATGTAATTTTCTGTGGAGACGCACATATAGTTTTGACAAGGATGTTCAGATAGAGATGCCTGAGAAGGTCAAATACACAGCTATTAAGGTGTTCACTGAGATATAACAAACAGTGGTTAAAGTTTTTGTCGTGGTGGATTTGGAGCAAGGATTTGACTCTCATTCACTGATATTGAATGTTGTTGGGTGGCCGTGGTGAGCGGACTATTTCATCAACCCCCTGCTCTGGCTTTTCTGCTTTTCAGACTGGAACAGGGGCTTGAGCTTTGGTCTTCCACACCCTAATGAGGGCTAGCATCTGTTGTTGGGGCTTTTGTACCTTGATTAAGTAAATATCTACTGGATAAGTGAGTGAGTGAGCAAGCAACTCTGACTCTGTGACTTGCTAATAGCCTTTTTTTATTCCCTTCAGTAATGAATGATCAATTGTATATATACAGATTGGGAGAAATCAGAGAAGCTTCAGTCATCTCCTCTCCCCTCCTCTGAAATACCTACCTGAGATACTGGTGCTTCCGTTCTTTTGCTGAGCCAGGCTGAATAAAGTGTTGGTGCCTGGTATTTCAGCTAAGTTCTCTAAGGATATTTAGGTTAGGACAGCTGGGGATTATTTAATGAACAAAAAAATTGGAAAATCTTGGGTTTGTCCTGAGAAAGAATGTGATTATTTTTTTTTAACTCTTGAGAATTTCCATAGGACAGGTTAAGTAGTTCTTTGCTCAAGCCCATTCAATCCCACAGTTTGATCTACGCATTCAAATAACTGAACTGCATGAACAAACATGAGTCAATTAAAAACAGAGGAGGCAAAAAATGCTCTGTAAAGAAATATTTTGACATTTGCCATATGCTTAAGCAAATCAGGCATCTGTGCACATAATAACTGGCATGTGTACTCAAAATTCCAGTGTGCTCTACTTTGAAAATCTATTCTTAAACATATTTTTAAGAAACATATCATAAGGTTGATATCCTGGTTGAAAAAGTTTTCTCAAGCAATTCTTAAAACTCACTTAAAATAACCAAGTCTGTGAAATGAAGCTGGCAGTCTCACAAGTTTGGACTTTTCTGTATGAAACCGCTTCCTTTGTCTGCTTAGACAAGCAGTCAAAAGCAAACCATTAACCCATTTAACAATAGTAACTTGCTTAACCTGGTATCTATCAGCCTTTTTTCACCTTGAAGAGAAAACTAATTGGCTGGACAAGATATTTTATTGGCTTCCCCTCTATCCAAGCCTTTCTTCCAACCTGAAGATAACCTTCCCCTCATTTTTACAACAGGGAAGGACCAAGTATGAGGGCCATGATATGGGCATCATTGAAACCAAGTTTTAGAGCTGACGAGGAACTCTTCTATTGTCAATAGTAGTATATATGGGGGAGGACGGGCTAGCAGAATATTTTATCTTCTCCCAGAAGCATGTGAACTCAGCTGTTGAATTCATTTTATCACATTTTAGCAGATGCTTAGTGCAGAAAAGAATTCAGCAGTAGGTACCAGTCCACAATCGACTGGAACGGGAAGCCAAACTATGAAAAGTAGCTCCAAAAGTAGCTCTTAGTGCCTGGTTGCAGGAAGGAGATACACACTTCTTCCTTACAGTTTTACCTCTCCCACTGTCTTTACCCGTCCTGGCAAGAGGCAACAAGGTCTCACATTAATGGCACAGAGTTGGGTGACAGCATCATCCAGTGGGTGCTATGAATTACAGCAGATGAATGATTTAGTTGAGAAGGATTATTGCTGGACATTTCCAAATATGTTTGGTCCTTCAGAACTGCATTGGGAAAGAACTTCTGGCCCAAACACACCTTACTATTGTAAACTTCAGCTGTTTAAACACAGATGCATCTTCCTTGTTTCTACTTGGGTTTAATAAATAAAGGAAAGGAAGAAGAATTTGTCTCACATGGAAAATTCTGTTCTGTTGTCACGATGCATCTCAACAATCTTTGCATTACGTACCTGACTGCTACCAGATGTCACTGATATGCTACAAGAAGTTTCTATACACAATACTACTGTCGGGTTGACTTGTCTTTCAGAGAGGTCTCTGAAATCCCATCAGGCCAGAGTCTTAGTGGGTTAAAATCAGGACAGAATTAGTCAACTTTATGTTAGCTGAAATATTGATTGGAAGATACTAGAGTATATTCCTGACTTGTATCTCTTGATAGAGGAGTCAGGCCCTATAGATAGCAAAGACGGTTCTAGAAACAGGCTTTCATTTGCTTCCTTATATCATTATACCTTTTAACATCGCATAGCTTATAAAACAACAGATACAGTAGCTGACACAGCTTTGCTCTTCAACTCAAGCATTGCAAACTTTTTTTTCATCTTCACATCTGCTCTTTTGTTAACCTTCTTAACCACTGGCTAACATCTGCTAAAGTGTCTCTCAATGGGATTTAAAAGAAAGGTCTTGATAATGTATTAAGCCTTCCTGCAAAGAGGATGTTACTGCCTGAAGGTAACAGTGCTTGGATGATGGAGGTGTTTCATCCCTCCCTTTAAAAGTAAATATGGAAAAGGGTCTGGTCATATTTACATTTCTCTTTCTGCCCGGTAGGAGTGTAAGAAAGCAGTATTTCTGTGTGGGGCGCTTGTCTTAAGCCAAGTGTTCAAGTTGACTCAAGTGGAAATTGTGTAACACTTATCAGGTGGATGCTTCCAGTTAAACACATCACCTAGTTGGATATAGAGTCAGCTTCACACAGGAATGTGCTAAATTAAGGCTGGGAGGTTACTGCTTATCATCTTCCTTATACATTTGCTCTAAAGAAGGCCAGAATGCAAGTTATCTTTCAGGGCAAAGTGCCAAAAAATAACAGCCTTGTTAGGAGAAGCTGAGAGTCCTGCAAAAGATGATGTACCGAGCCTGGTTTGTCCCAGCAGAGGTTCATCCTGATGCCCTTGGTACTGCCTCACAGAATGGCTCTAGGACCTCCACCACTGCAGTTCAGCCCCTCTTCTCCACCTCTACAGATCTAGCACTAACTTGTTTTACAAGAGCTTTTTGTTTTACTGTAACTTCCAACACCAACATGCAGAATCTTGCTTTTATTAAAAATGTGCTTTTATTTCTATTTTCTGTACAAAACAAGCTTTTTGGCATGAAGAGCAAAATCTGTTTCATCAAAGAAGCGCAGAGTATAATACAATCCATTCTCATAACAATGAGGGGAGGCAGAAGCTGGTGTTTAGATATGCTTGTAACTTATTTGCTTTGTGTGCCACACATTCCTGTGGTTGACAGGATGCCAGCAGTAGAAATAACACTACCTATGAAATGAGGGGCTCGCCTCATCTCATCTCGAGATCAGAAAAGTAGGGCTCGTGCACTCTAGTCAGTTTTCAAAATGCTTTACTTTGTGCATGAAGTGCAACTCTACCAGTTCTGCCATGGTGATAAAAAATTGCTGACCGATATGGGAGAGGAGTCACACTTGGGAAGCATGTTACAAGATTACGTGTAGAATTGTTTGCATGGTTTTCAGGAGAACATTTTTTTCCACCAAAAATGTCTATTTGTCAAAAGTCCACTCATTCTGGGAAGCAACATTGAATTAAAACAGTTGTTTCATAAGAAAAAATGAAAACCAGTTTTGATAAGGTTGAAATCCTGCTGTAAGACCCATTGGAATAAAACTTTGTATTATAGCATTACAATGAAAGATACAGAAATCACAGCCAATACTATTTATTTGCCGGAAGCTTCCTATTTATTTAAATTTATTTAAGCCATTGCCAGATGTTCTCCAAAAAGCTAGCTCAGACTTCTAGATTCTTATAACAAGTCCTTCCTCTCTTCTTAAAGGAGACCTAGTCGGCACCTTGGATTTCACTCCAGTGGAATCTGTCTTTCTCCAATGACATACATTGCGTAGACTATTCTCCCTATGCATAAACCAGGGCTTTGAAACTGGTACGAGTTGCAGACTAATCAGTAAGATAAATTGTTTCATTACTAGCCAGCAGAGTTGTGCTCTAAATTACAGCAGGAGTGTGCTTCTTGATGTGTATCTATGGCATGCCATCTACAGAAGACTCTGGTCCTTGCTGTGGATCTTATGCCCACCCTTTTGAAACCACCTTTGGAAGTGATCAAAGACCCTCTGATATAATACCAGCTTGGATGCCTTGGGTCTTTGTCTTCAATAAACATTAATGATCATCCAAAATTAAAGCGTTCTCGGTATGTACAGCAACAGTGAATTTTCTTACTCACTCACTCTAAATGTAAAGGAAAGAATCACAACTCAACAGCATTTGCAGAACTGAGATTGAGTTTATTTGACAAAAGGGAAAAAAGGGCTCATAGAGGATAGAGTGGTTCTTTAGTCTTCTATCTTGAAAATTGGTGGCAATTCTAAAATAGTATCACATCTTATCTTCTATAAACCAGACCTGTGAGATGTTTTTCTCATAAAAGATCGCATAGTGTGCTAACTTCTGACCATAGCAACTTGGACCTTTCTTTTTAATTTCCAGTGAGACTTGCAAGACAAATGAAATATTGTTGACTTCAGCAAGAAAAGGTGTGTGGAATTTCAATGTACTGTCTTCTGAACAATTATGGGAAAATACTTAGTGGAAAATGCTTCTGCCTTCACATGGATATGAAGTTCACACGGGATGTGAAGTTCCTGAAATCGTTATGAGAAATGGTATTAATTACCATTTTCAGTTTGGGGCAATTGACTTAGAATAGTTTTCATTCAGTTTGTATATTGGTTATTATTTTTGGTAAAAAGCTGAAAGGAAACTACTCACTACTGAGACAACAAGATGTTGGCCAGAGGCATAACTTCTCGCAAAAAGCTTAGTCATGGATGGATATGGGGTTGGCATGGATAGATCATTATACATATACATTTTTATCAAGCACTTTTATCAAGCGTTATTGGAAACAGCATACTGCTTTTCTCTTTGGTGTTTCACCACTTATGTCAGTGTGCAGTCCTTGCCAGAGGACACCTTCGTCTTTGCAGGAAATGCATCACGCAGATGACTAACAGGTTCCAGAACCACTCACAATTGAGTATCAGGCACAGTGTGAGTCATTGTGTAGCTGTGTAGTCACTCATGAAGAGAAGAAAGCCCTGAAAAAAAAATTCTAGTGATAAAAAAGTCTTCCTTATTTTTAGAGTTTAATTCTGTCATTTCCATCCGTAGATTTGCATGCTTCAACCTATCCTGTTACAGAACAGTTTACTGCAAATCATAGATCAATAAGATGACCCTTGAAAGTTATATATCTGAATAAAACATAAGATTATGCTAAATACTGCAGCTATTATGCAGAATAGCATTATTAATAAGTAATATGAGCTAACTTGATTTAGTTATTTTTGAGAAGGTCTGCATGGAGACTACTGCACTCAATAAGCAATTGGACTAGAAGAAAGTTGTCACTGCAACCTGTTTTTTTAGTCAACTGTTTATGTGGGAAGCCCTATTCTGTGTCTGTTTTTATAACTAACACTGTTCATGTGGATAAACTGTTCCTTATCCATCAAGGGTACTCTTACACATGGACCATTAATGCTGTTATGTAAAGGGTGGTCGTTTTACTATTATTGTATTCATCAGATAGCAAGTGTTGCGTAAAATCTGCCAAGCTGGAGTTTGTCCAAAGCACCTTCTTGGGAGGAATGTTGATGTATCCATACCATTCCCCCTCAGAGTTCAAACTTGTCCAGAGACAGATTTTGCATCATTAGGTGGTGATTGCTCATGTGTTGGGTTCATGATTGATCATAAGGCATTATACATGGGAGATTTGCTCAATTAGGAGTCACATCATTTGATCCTGGCATCTTAAGATTTATGTTTTCAAGACTATGAAAGACTCATTAACTTTCTTTTGGCTTTTAAAGGAAAAGTTACATTTCTTTGGCTCAGGTTATCTTTGGAAGGAAGGCACTATCATAGCTGTTAATCAGCAGCCTGCCAGATATTAAGTCTGTAATATATGGTTGTATTTTTCAAGCATTCATCCAAAGAAATGCCTTCTCTTTCTAAATTTAAAATTCAACAGCAGTTTAAGAGAGAATATTCTGGGTACTCTCACGAACACATCATATATTTCTCCTACATTTTTCCTCCAACTATTCAGGCCATCTAGTTTTAATTTCCCAAACTCTTCCTAGTCCATTTGTGATCCTCCGATAGAAGTTCAGTTCAACATTCAGATTATGTATTCTGTTGCTTTAAATGGTTTAGTGAACGAAAAGTCTGATTTCAGATTTATAATTCTGCTCTTACAGCCACCTTTATATTGCCATGTACAGTTATTACAATTATATATTACTGTTATATACCGTTACTTATTATATACCTGCTTCAGAGAATCAACAATAAGTGAAAGCAAAGAATCATAATGCAAGGATTGGAATATGTATACACAGTGTTGAGGCATGCATAAAAGAACCAAATTTAAGTGGAGTAATTATATTTTATTGCTCTTTTCTTTTCCATCCTCCAGTATTCTCTGTTCAGCATCTGTGCACTTTTCCCTCTGTGAATTCTCTTTCTTCTGTATTGCTGTTCTGAAGTACGCTGTTTGGCCCTCCAAAAGCTGGCAGGTTGGGCTCAGAAAACCATGTGAAAGTTCAAAGCTGGTCTCCATATATCCTCATCTCTTTGATCTGAATTCCTGTAAGTACAAGCTTTCCCAGAGACCTCTTTTCCTTCCTGGTGGCTGCCTGTAAAATGTGAGAATCCTCTTTCACACTGCATTTCCAAGCTTTCACTTCTGTCTTGAACTAGGAGGTGAAAATATACGTGGAAAAAAAAAAAAAGTCTAGGAAATGTTTTTTAGACATCACACAATATTTCTTTTTCAACTTGTTTAATTTGTATTCAACTCACGCTTGCAATTGTTCCTGTGTTCCAAGACATTTTGTCAGATATCTGACCAATTCTGTCTTCCTTTTCTCCTGCAACATACAAATTCATAAAACTTTCCCAATACTTTTTTTCTGACTCTGTTTTGTATCTTCTACCTCTCTCCTCATTCGTGAAATTCCCTTTTCTCTTTTTTCCTAGTCCTGCCTCAATGCTGGATCTCTTTCTCAAAAGGATAGATCTCCTTCTCAAACACTAGATCTTCTTCTCCTTCTCAAGGGTTTCAACTTTTTATTCCCGTTTTCCTTGTATATTCTGTAATGTTTCTTATCCTGTGTTTTTGCATCTCTTTGCCCCCCTCTTTTATATCTTCCTTGAACGCCTGCCTGACCATGCATGGAATTACTCACACATAAAGTTTAAATTTTGCTCTCATTCTCATTGTTCAAATCACAGACACAGGGCAGATACATGTCTCATCATGTAGTGGAGCAGCCTCTGCGCTGTACATCCTGCCATTGCCCACACAACCACTGCAGCAAGACTGCTACACGTAAACCAGCACACAATATAGTTTTTTTTACTTAGCCCTCTTCTTGTGTAGTTTCTGATACAAATTATATGGGTAAAAATAATTACTGCCTTCATGAAAGCCAGGTCTATGTAACAAACACATTTTTTTCCTACAGACCCTAATAGGGAACCAGTCCAGGTGTTCTATAGCACAAAATCAGTTCTGTAACTCCAGTATCATACCTGTAGGCATCAAAAGGCAGTACAAGGAAATCCAGGCAGTGAGACAGAGACTAAGGAGGAAATGGAGAAAAGCACAAGACAAGTAACGAAGCAGTGAGATTAATCAAGGAATACTTCATTTGCCATTCAGGTGCTTGATTGGTGCCCAAAGCTTCAGGTTAAAATACCATATCAGCCACAGTCATAAATTGGAGGAGACTATTTGTTTAATTTCTCATCAACAACATAAATGTGACACTGCAGAGACTATGTGCTCCTGTTAACATCACCTGATGCAGAAATCTCTGCAGACCACATGGCAGAGAGATGCTCTACTTCCCTCTCTCCTCCACTTCTTCATTGACACCGTAACCAATGCTGGCTTCAAGCATCAGCCTGTAAGAACTAGGAGAATAATGTTTTCTTTCTATATTGTAAACACTTTGGGGCACAGATCTGTAAGTGTCTGATGGCTAATTGGCTAATTTGTGATTTGCTATGTTTGGAGTTTTTTTGTTTGTAGACATAATTTAGCCATAGGTAGACCAAACATAGACTGGAATAAAGTGTTGTATAGTATGTACATATACATGGTGACCTGTTAACATGTATTGCACTGTAGTAGTCAGATGAATGCTACACTACTAAGTTTCTTTTCCCTCAGCTCTTCACAAGATATGACATTTCAGACAATTTGACAGAAACAGGATCCTTTTTTCAAAATTTTCCCTTCAATTCTTTGTTGCTGTTTATCATTCTTTAACATTTCAGCTCAGCAGCAGTGAAAGCCTATGTCCCTACTTGCTAAGCTCCATTTCCTCCTACTTTCATTAATTCCAGACAACTAGAATGTTTGTTTAATTGCATAGCATGGCAAATTATGCTAATCAATTCTGTTCGCACCCAACTGGGATGCCTCATGATACATGGATATCTGTAGCTGGTGAAAAATGAAGAGACAGAAGTGGTGAAATTAATTCAATAATTCATCATCCTAGAAGCGTGCCCAGACCAAAACTTCCTCTGCAGACTCCTGTCCAACCTGAAAAGCTTGGGTCTGAAATCCTCTCTGAAACCTTTCCCTCAGGAAGGTTGCTAAACTACAGAAAAGATCTTCAGAGAGTCTGAGCTCTTTAGAAATAATTAGCGGTTTATGTTTGTATTTCCTTTTAGGTGCTTTGAAATAGGAATTGTTCTCACCGTTCTTAGTGGCTGGACAGTTACATTGCCACATGCTGTTCTCTTCTGCAGAAAAATGAATTAATGTACTGGGACAGGTAAGATCTGCAGAAAAACACAGAGGGTAAACAAAGCACATTTTGGTATCATGCTACCTTCCTTTTCAGCCCTCTACTTCTTCTACAGTCCACGAAATCTCTGCACAAGGATCTACCTGTTTCTTTTGTGCCATCATGGGACAGATTCTCCTAGAAGCTATGCTAAGGCACATGGAGGACCGGGAGGTGATTCGAGACAGCCAGCATGGCTTCACCAAAGGCAAGTCCTGCCTGACCAACTTAGTGGTCTTCTATAATGGAGTGACTACATCAGCTGACAAGGGAAGAGCTACGAGTGTCGTCTATCTGGACTTCTGTAAGGCCTTTGACATGGTCCCCCACAATGTCCTTCTCTAAATTGAAGAGGTATGGATTTGACGCGTGGAGTGTTCAGTGGATGAGGACAGTTGCATCCAGAGGGTAGTGGTCAATGGCTCAATGTCCAGGTAGAGATTGGTGACAAGTGGTGTCCCTCAGGGGACTGTGTCAGGATCTAGTTGAAGATGTCCCTGCTCATTGCAGGGGAGGTTGGAGTAGATGACCTTTAAAGGTCCCTTCCAACCCAAACCATTCTATGACCCCTAGACATTGGTCTTAATCTTTCTGGAGGCTCTTTCAAGGATACAGTAGGATACAATCCAAAATGTAGGAATATAAATACACATTTTAAACAGTCCTTCAGTGAGTACGAAAATATTATTGCTTCCTTATGTAAGTAAAAACATTTTGATCTATGTATGCTGATGTAATTTCTGTGGATTGATAGAAAGATTTGTGACTATAACACTGCCTCAAAGCCAGAGTCTGATAAAAACTCATGAATTAAAATTTATGCTTAAGTGATATATGGTGCAATTCGCCCTGGAATCTTACCTTGGAAATGTATTTCATTTAAAATTTGACATTTTGTGATTCACTTGACAGTTGTATTTACTCCCAGATCCTGCCATACCGTTGTAACAGGTTGAGGCAACAACATTGCATATGAAATCTCCAATGAAAACTTGAAACAAATTTAAAATTTGGAGAAGGGAGGACACTTTTTTATACATACTATGTATATATAATTATTTGGAGCAACGGTCTATTCCAAAAGAACAGAAGAAGCAACTTTTTTCAGCTATTTATTTTTATTTGTATTTTTCCAGGAAACACACCAGTAAGTTCCATACATGCTCACATATTCTTAATATTGGCAAAAGTACAGTATTGCCAAGGGGGCACATTCAGAGGTAAATTGATTTCACTCTTCTAATGGAAAAAATGCATGGTATTCCAGAGTCTTGAAAAAACACCAAAGTGAAGCAGCATCCCTTTACATATGCATTGGAATCATTCCTAAGTGCATAAAGATGCTTAGGTGATTTTTAGTCAGACCAAAAAGTTATATCCAGATGTGAATAAATGGCTATGTGGATTGCTTTTCTATTTGAAAAATGATCTATGTACCACAAAATAATATATACCAGACTGGCCTCCTGGTGTCATCGTTGTGATGAATGAACATCATGGGGGAGGAGGAAACTTGCTTTCTTCCTATTTTTACTTCCATATTTGTAAATTTATATTGAGATGATAAATGAAACTCTGATGCATTTGCTGTTAAGTTGTTTTTGAGAGATACACCCCATTCACTAGCACTGCTCGAAGACATCGGCAATTTCTGGGATAAAATTGTGGCTACATCTGGGCAGCAACTGATGGAGAGTGGAGAGAGAGGCACGGGGCCCTGCTACCTGCCTGCCTTCCTGTTGCACAGCTGCTTCACAGACAACCAAAAGACTGTCAGTGTAGTAGGTTGTGCTTAAAATGCAACAAGTCCTGTGTGCTCCAGGGAGTACTACCCAGACTGCCCATGCTGGATGACTGCCTGCGTGCATGCAGGGAAATTTGACTTTGAGGGCATCTGTAAAGCCAAGAGCAGGCAGCCTCGGCATGTGAGGAGCTGCACAGCTCCATTGTCTCTCCAGCTCCTGTAAAAAACTTTACATATACTTTCCAAAAGCAGCTTCGTGTAAAAGGCAGAGAGGTAGGTTAACCAAAGCAAACGGAAGTCCTTAAAACCAAGCCAGTGCTGTATTCTGTGATTCTGTGATTACTGGGAACCTCTTTAACTCATGCAGAAAATCTCCGCTCCACTGGCTGGCATATTGTTACAAGAATTTTTTCCCGTTGCCCATCTTCCTCCGTGTTCTTAAGAAATATCTTTTACCTGCACGTGTGAAATAAAAATGGCACAGCACTGCTACATGCATCCAATTAAGCTCTGACTCCTTAAAGGAGCCTCAAAAGCAATCTCAGTAACCCTAACAGTTTTTCTGACCCAGACATGTGTGGATGGGGACATGAGTTTTTCACTTTCCCTGTCATTAGCATATCAAAAGATAGAACCAATATATTACCTTCTTAAAATTATACTTTTGTGTGGGTGTATCTTTCCTGATGTGAGAAAGGTTGATTTACACACCTCTTACGCAGACTAGTGATGTTTCTAAAGGAGAATAGAAAACCATCATGCTAAAGGGAAAGATCATGGCTTTTTCTTCCCTCTACTGTTGCGGTAGTCAGGAGAAGATAGGCCTGAGTTTGTCTTAGGAAGAAAACTACTCATCCAGATACAAGACTTCATGCTTGTGAGGCCAAATGAAGTTAGAAGTAAAGGAATTGAAGGAGTGGGGAAAAACAATGTAGGACTCATTTCTCAGATTCCAATGATGAAGGATGCTTTTAGCTATGTTTGCATTACTTGTGGGAACTGAAATGAAGTACTTGTGACTTCTGTTGTTGCTACCAGCACGTGGTTGGAAAAGGACATTAGTGAGGTATACCAGTATGTTTGCAAGCTTTAATGAAATACTACAGAGAGAACTTCCAAAGCCTTTGGCTTCCAGATAATTCAGATGATTTTGTTTCCTTTTTGGCAGTCTCACAGAAAGACGGGAGAGGAAGTGCTACAGTATCATCTGGGCTGTATATGTCCGTCTGCACAGGAGTCTCTGGTGACAAAAGGTCATGAAATACCTAAACTGAGGATTTCCTTCTTTTTTTCTTTCCCCTTTTTTTTCATAATACATAATATCTTGTTTATGGTGGACTTTGCATACGTTTTTTTTAAAAGGATGCCCTGGAAACCCTTACAGATTTTAAATTTGAAAGAAACTATTTGCAAATACCTGCAGCAGGTATATTTGGTACACCTCCCACACTTCTTCTCCAGCAGACTATTCCAAATTTTCCAAATATTTCAGGGAATAATCTCAACCACCTCCAAGAACAGTAATCCAACAGCAGTATGGAAAACAGATGCCTGAACTCCGAAAGCACTTTCAGAATGATCACCAGTCCTGTCAGCTATCTCAAAAGTGGGAAGGAGATAATTTTGACTGTCATTGATAATAAGAACAGTTGGAAGAACAAAAGGCATTTTAAATCAGCACTTCAGCACAGCTCCCTTATTCCCAGCACTAAAATAATTGGTGTGATGCACGTATCACGCACAAAAGACCTGAGACAGACTCCCTCAAATTAATTTTCCCTGAGGCTTTGGTCTATACCAATTACATAGCATTCCTTCTCTTAACAGGTCTAGCTGAAGAAAACTTGTGGGCCAGGGTAGTAATCAAAACCTTTTGGTGGTTTGCCCAGTTCACCTCACTCAGCCAAGATGTACTCCTTTACATCCAGGGCATCAGGCCAAGGTCTTTCTCTGCTGTTTTTAATGACTAGCCTCAACACCATTACTGAGACACCTGGCTGGAGTGAGCAGGGGCTCTGGAGTTCACCAAAACTTTCTCAAAACTTTCAGTAGGCAAAGACCCAAAAAAGGTGTTTTCCCCACTCAGGAAAGAGCGCTGAAGAAGCTCATAGCACCACTTTCTTTTGTTCCTGCCCCAAATCAGCACTGAGTGCCCTGTACGTGACCTGAAACAAGTCATTTAATCCGTCTGTGCTTTGCTTCCACATCTGTAAACTGGAGATAATCCTTCTCCACTTCTCCAGGCAGCTTGGAAGATAAATTCATTAATTCTTGGGAGCTGCTCAGTACTTTGACAAATTGGGCTTTCTGCATGCAAGCACTTACGAAAAATTTCTGCTCCTGAAGTAACCCTTCTTCTATCTGACAGCTGAAAGATATAGGTTTGAACATACTAATCCACTGGGCCTTAAGACTTTAATCCTCCAAAGTCACCCTAGTGATTATTATGCCTGGTTGAGCATCAGAACTGAACAAACAAATGTTGAATAAAGTCAGCCTGCCAAAAGATTTCATTTCAGACATTTAGGTTTTGTTGGGGTTCCCCCCCGCCCCCCAGTCTCTCTGAAGAAAAGGAAAACAAGCTGATTGAATATTAAGACAGCTGCCAGACTTGGTTTTTACCACAAATACCATGAAATAGCAGCCAGGGAACTCAAAATCCAAACATCTCTCTGCTGTTGGGGAGGCAGGAAAATGAACAAGAACAAAGAGGAGGAACGAAGAGCATTTGAGGACAGAGAAAACTGTGATAAAGGTGGTCTTGGTCAGGTCCATTAAAGTATTGTGCATCTTCACAGGCAGGAAGCTCTAGCACAAGGCTGGTGCATGGGTAACATTAATTGCCACTGCATATGTACAGTAGACACCAGAACCATGTTGGTGGTGTGTTTCCTGCTACTTCTCTTTGTTTTAACATTTACTTTGAATGACTTTTGCTGTAGTGTCCTGCAGAGATGCACAGAGAGGAACATGCTTAAATAGACATTGGAAATTTTGTCCCTATGAAGAAAATACTGCTATGGGATGGGCAGATCTGTGAGTCAGTCTTGTCTGAACCCCAGAGGTGTAATGAGATTTGGATGGGATATATTTTAGCCATACTGTCTGCTTGATGATTGTGACCGTAGAAACATATAACTAGACCAACAAGGACAATTGATTTCCCACATTTCTGTATGTACCTTCCTCTATATTATCTTGCCAGATATTACTTGTGATTTGTATAAATTTCATCACTCGCTTTTATAGGTCCGTGAAATAGAACCATGTTTCAAAGTTTTGTAATTGAAAAGCAAATATTTTAAAACATAATTCTCTGGAAATATAGTACTGTCATTCAGGAGAAAGCATTTTGTAGCAACCAGCGGAGCACTCAGAAAATACAAATCAGCATGTACCCTTAGGGCTAGAACTAAGTGAGCAACATTCTTTGTGTTTATCTTCCATCCTGATACCTATAAGAAGTCATACTCATCACCTGCTTTTAACTTGACTGTATCACTTTGAGGTTCAACACTAAGTTCACATTTGTGGGTGGATCTAAAGTTTACAAGTTTGTTGTGATTCTAATCAGCAACATACTGTTCAAGTACTATTTATGAGAACTTGTTGATATGGAAAATGGGGCTGGAAATATTGTAAAAACACACTCAGTCTGGTATGGAAACAACTTCCAAGAAGCTATTTTTGAGCAATTTCCACTTCTTGTCTTGCCCTTAAACAGGAAACAGTAAGAATCATAACAGTAACTATGTTTAAGTTCTTAAGCTTTTTAAAACCTTGCAAACAAGTTCAAGTTTCTGGCACAGTTACTGGGAGATTCTTATTAAATTCTGATAAATTTTACGATTCTCATCTTTTGCTTTCCTCACCAAGAATACCTCTAAACTCAAAGGTGTTTTCAGCAGAAGGGTTTTTTAAAAATCTTTTTAGAAAGACTATGATCCTGTCTGAGACAATCCTTTGGCAGCAAAGGATTTCTATCAGTTCTCCGCAGTTGAAGAATTTGGCTGAGAGGTCCTTGTCTGACGGTTTCTTCAACATATATACATGAATCATAATGTTTCCCATTGTCCCGAAGCTGCAAAGAATTGTCCAGCAAATTAATCTCCTCATTTGTAAGTGCTCAGGATTTTACATCAGGATGGGATGGATGATTGTTCAGATTAATAGAAGGAACTCTGTATTGTGTTTCAAATATACAGTTAGTCCAAGTGAGTGCCAGTAACACTGTGGGTGTGACGTGTTTGTCTTATCTGTCCTTGGCTGATAATAAAGGAACAGACAACTAACGAGCAGAATAGTTGTTATGGGGTGGGGAAATAAAAAAAAAAAAAAGCTGCAACTTTCCTTTTGTCAGATAAGGGAAAAGAATAAAAAAAAAAGCATCTTGCACCTGAAATTACTATTAGCAGGAGAAAAAGTAAAAGACGCTTTTTCTTTTGTTGTTCAGCATGTTCTACTTGTTTTGCTGGAGAAATCATTTTGTCAGCTAATTGTGTTTCTAACAATAGCTGATGCAGCGCATGGGAAGCTGGGCTACATGTTCACAGCCCTTGTGCCTGCTCAGGATGTCCACCGTGTGCAGGCGGCCTCGCAAGCTTTCCTTACAGAGGGGGTTTCTGCCGGTGACCTTCGCAGATCTCATGCTGGGCTATTTTTGTTGGTGGGGTTAATTTAGGATATAAACCGGAAAGGAACTTGTTACCACAAGGAAGGAAAAATATAGCATAACCTTTGTGGAAGTTTTATCTGTGTCCGTATCTCAAAGTCATAAAACCTAATCTGACTGAGATATGCATGAGAATGGAACTAGGCCTTAAAAAACAACATTTAAAATTTACAGCAAACAATCTCCTCTTTTTCTTTTGTCCTTCTCTCTTTTTCCTCTTCTCTTGCAAGTGAATTGGGTTTCTCTAAATGTCTTCTCCTTACTCCTCCCTTACTTAGTTCAAGTGTATGGGCAGATTTGTGTTTTATTTAGGAGGCAGTATTTTATTTAACTGATGGACTTCGGTAGAAAAGGCAAAATTTTTAAAAAACTTCTTAAAACACTAAGAATTGAAGTAATCCCTTGTTCCCTTTCTCTGCTTTTAGATATTTACCGCAAGCCACTGTGGATGGATTACAGTGATGAAACTATATGTGCCTCACAGTATCGTTACCTTAGTTAATTGAGGAATATGAAAGGACTGACAGTAGTGCTTATGGTCTTCTGTTAGCTGCAAGGAACTACTGCTACTTGTACAGACATACACACATATACGTGTGTGTATGTGTATATATATATACACACACATACATGCATGCAATTATTTGTTCTTTGATGTTAAAACAAGATGTTTTAATTCCCCAGGAAAGGACACTTCCTCCAGATGCGCACACTTTTCAAGACAGAAGTCTAGAGGATGGTGCAGAGTGGGGAAGGGAGGAATGCTGTTTGGCACCTGCTTTCTGCACAGCTAAACAACAGGATTTCTCAACACCATGGCACCATAGCACATTTCGGAAATACTAAAAATCTACAATGAGGATGTTTCCGCTGGAATTTGAGAGCTCAGCACAGAGAAGTGAGAAGAGTTTGGGCAGTCCAGGACTGAAGTAAGCCTTTAATTACCAAAGCTTTTCAGAATTTTAGGACAAGTACGCTATTAGTCTTATTTTTCTGGAGAGATGAATGCATACCAACACTAGACTGGAAAACAGTCTCCCCACTTTTTTGAAGTGATCTGATCTGTGTCTTTCATAATATCTCTGTCACACTATCAGACCTCCCTTAAAGAAAACCAGTGATCTGCTACATCTCAAACAAGCCAGCTCAAAAGAAACAGTGGCTAATTATTATTATTAATTTCTCAGTGAAGCTAAGGAAGCAATCTTTTAATCATACTCTGTATCAACTGAAAAAACCCCACACCTGAGTCTAACATCTTGCCATTCCTTTCTCAGTAGCATAAGCATTGCTATACTTCTTTTCTTGGTTTTGTTTATTGGCTTTGAAGTAAGGGTAACAGAGCTGGAAACAGATAGCAGTAATGGTCTCAGTAATATCCTATTAAGAAATAATATTATCTGCTACTTTTTCAAGGTATTCATTTGTTTATACATCCAAAACTGATGTTTTCCCTCCAAGTGTTGCTGTCTCTGTAGGAGCTCATGTTTAATGTGTTACCTACCAAGGAATATGAAATCTATTTCAGCATCACTTCTTTGCAGAAAGCAAACTCTTCTATACATGCTGTTCCTAGATGAATGACCATGCATTTCATTGTGCTAAACTGTTTATTGTACAACTGAACCTACTTTATCAGGTTAGTTTGATTGCTAAGTGCCACTGATATGAAGAAATGTGAACTCTACAAAATCACTCAGGGTAGAACTCATCTTGTCAAACTTAGTCTAATTAAAAATTGGCCATCCTGGCTGCATTAGCCACCTAGGCTCAAGAGAGAGAAACAAGCCATTCCTAACAGTAATTCATGTTTAGGACAAACACGATAAATGACAACTTGCAAATGCCTGATTTTCCTGCATTTGTGTGAAGGCAGATGATGTGATTTTTTTGGACTTCACTCCTAACTTATAAGGGTCAAAATGGATCAGATGATCCCAATTTTAAAACTTCTGCCCTTGTCCATTACAATTCTTCTGACAGTTTGTCTTTCTGAACCATTCCAGGAACTTCTCCTTCTGTCTCTCTCCTACCCTGAAGGTAATAATACTGATGGAGTAGTAATTTTAGATATTTTAATAAGACCAGTGATACTGCATTGCACTGCCAAGACCAATATTCATGTGGAGATGCTATGTTTTCTCTTCTGGTATCATGTGCTCTGGGTTTCTCTTTGTGGTTTCTCGGAATATATTTTTTTTCTGTATTTTTACAAAATGTAAAGTGAAGTTTATGTTTATGAATAGAGTCTTGGAAACCAGAAATATTTATCTCAGAAGAAGTCCAGTAAGGGCAGCAAGAGGACAAGTGAACATTGTTTTGAGGGTAACCCTGAAGGATCCCACACGCCTGGGAGAGTGAGCAGTTCTGATTTTTGCAGTGGTAGATCTCAAGCGGGCTCAACAGTGAGATGCATCTTCGAGAACTTTCTCCACCTGGAATTCAGCTGACTCTATATTTCTCTCATAAATCACAACAGCTCTTAGAAGATGATAGAAAAAATTTTTAATCAGTGGTAGTCCGGGCCAAATTTGAAGATATGACCAAGAGTAGAGAGGCTTCCTTTCCCACATATTTTTTGCATCCTGAAGGTTTGAATGAAAAAAATCATATTACACAAAAAACAAGACCTAGGCCAAAATCTTCCCACTTACAACTAGGCAAACCTCATTGACTTCCTAGCCAAAACCCAGTGCTGTGAGACCCAAACCATAAGACTCTAGCAGCAGAGAAAATAGGAAGGTCATGTATTTATCCACAGACCACTGATTTCCTAATTTTATACTCAGTATCCTAGATTATGAGACAACAACAATGCCGTCCAAGCCTCTTTGGTTGTGAATGTATTATCAACTGCATATCACACATATACTTTAGATATTTTGTAGGGAAACATAACATTTTTTTAAACTGTCTTTTTGAATGGTATGCTGAAAGAGCTTTTGTAGATGTAAAAATGAAGTGGGTCTGAATTTGATCAAGGCTTTGGGATTTTTTTTCAAGGAAAACTGATACTGTGATTAAAGCAATGGACTGGTATTCTCTCACAAAATTTCCAGTTTCTTCTAATAGTACTTTTAAAAAGTCATTTAATTGCAGAGGCAAACCTTTAATAAAGGGAGTCAGGGCACTGTAACAGTATAGCAAAACCTATAAGGCAGTCTCCCAGCTCCAGGAGTAGAATTATTTCTGCTGAGATATCTTACTTTTATAGATGGTTATATGACATATCTCTCAGTGGAAGGAGAGAGGCTTCTGCACTGAGATACTCAGCAGCCATGGCTAGGAGCTGCAAGGCTTCAGAGAGCCAGTAGGAAGTGTTGAGAGAGATGCCGATTTGAAATTTCCTCTCCAGATTGACTTGAGTACATGTTTCAATGCCGTAATTAAGCAGGATTTATAAAAATTTGGCCTTCACAGTCTGAAATGGCTTCAGTTTATCTATCTCAACTACAGTTTTCTATCAGGACTCTTTGTATATTCTGCATCAGACCACTGCTGGAAAAATCAGATGTATTCTACAGAGCAAAATCTCCCTTTTCTGTCTGCATGTCTGGGGCACAGAAATACTGCTTTTCTGTTTTCACATTGGTCTGACTTGCCCTGGAGATATGAGCAGTATTTTCACACAACAAATCTCATAGGCTTTTAGTATGGTCACTATTTTGGTGCCTTGTACTGCGGACTCAAACCTCCAGAGGCTAGGAAACACGCAGAGACCAGGGGTGTAAGGTGTTGGAGGTGCTCTCCACTTGTCAGCAACTATCCTGACCCCTGTCATCTTTGAGTGGAGGTAGCCGTCTGGGTAGTCAACCTAGAAAATGAGAGGTGTTACTGATCCATTCAGTAGGGAGGACGTAAGAAATTTTTCTTCCCTGAAATTTTAGGCAAGGTTATCCTAAATCTCTTTGCTGGATCTGGGGTCTCCACTAAGGACACTTAGGCACACAAGTCATGTGCTGAACCACAGTGTTTTAGTTCCCTGAAGTAGATGGTCTGTGGACACCTAGACATCTAGTTGCCCGTGGCTGTGGTGCACTGAGCTTAGTGACTGAGTTGGTCCCTTCCCATCCTACGTTCCTAGAATAGCATGTGAGCATAAGAGCAGGATTTCCTTTCTTCCATGCCTTCTTTGTGGTGCCTACTTAGTTTCAAGGGTTTTTCACAGCAGACGTCCTTTGCATGTTTGCACCATTTCTGGCGTGAGGCTTCAGTCATGGCTGCTGCCTGAGGCATTACCATAATGTAAATAAAAAGATGATCCTGACGTTTCCTGGAAATCTCTCCTCAGCATCTGCGTGCACAAGTAATGCACAATTTACTTTATATCACAACACAGCCTGATCCGTACACGTCTTGACAAGCTCAGTTTCTGCAGTGTGACCTCTACCTCCGAACAGACCTCGGGCCTTCACCACCACATTAGCCCACCTCTAAGAAACATGTTACACACCATTAAAGGCTTAGCAAAAATAACAAACTGTCATGCGCCAGGCCTTATCTTGTGGACATCAGCACATGAAAGGAGAAGAACCCACCCAACATTAGGCAACCTTCTCCGTGTGGGAGGATGAGAGTGGCAAGATGGGGTCACTGGCTCGGCACACACACAGCGACAGGAAGAAAATTCAGCAAGTGCAGCGCTCCCGGCCCGGCCAGGCACGGAGAACACGAGCCTCGAATCAAGATGCCAGTCAACGCTGCCTCCCTTTGATGTCATGCAAGATGGGAGGCATCAGCCACAGGTATGCAAACATGAAAGTCGAGCGCCATCAATCACAAGGGAGCAGCTGCCTCGGCAAACCAGACAGAGCGTGGGTTTCCATTTGTCTAAAACAAATAAAATCTGAGAGAAAAGAAATAACTGCAGATGTACCTAAGTCACAGCTGAACTCTTCACTGCGAAAGAAGGGACAGAAAACACAGAAAAATGACAGCTTTCAGATGCAGATTTTATTGAGAGTAGTTATTACAACAAAGCTGTGGGTAGGGAAAGGGAATGATATTTGCTTTTCTATTGCCTTCCTGTAAGTTTCTCTGAGACTTTATTTGTCATAGCAAGCAACACGCTTTCTGAAAAGCTCCACACATTTGCTCTGCAGATGTAGCTTCCATTTTTATTATCACTTGAGATTGGTTTGTCTGCATCTCTTTGTTATAAGCATTAAGACTTAGATCACGTCACTCCCCAGGGCTGGGGAATATGGATGTTTTTTGACATCATTTTGATGATTTTCCTGGGACTTTCTGGACCCGCAGTGCAGATGTGGAGGGTTCCACATGTGCTACAAATGATAGAGTGAGGTAAGGAGTGGATGGAAACCTGCCTGACATTTCCCGCTCCCTCTGCCTCGGCTGGCAGAGCCACTGCTCTGCATTACGCCGCACTTTAAACAGAGATGCCACAAAGCCATCATTCATTTGGCTGACTTCTTTTCTTTACCTCAGGCAGCACCTGGTCCAGGAAAGCTCTTCAGATTAGGCTTACCTTTAATAGCTGAAAGGTCCATAGGACTACTTATAACTCAGCATGTACTACAAGTCTGGCAAAATCCCTTTGTGAGAGACAGTTCCACTGGGCATGTGTTTACACAGGTGTGTTTTTCTGAAAGTGCCCATAGACTGTGATATGGTTATGGAGAACCGTGTCTTCAATGAGTCAGGCCCTGACAGCGAGCCTATTGGGCTAGTAATTTCAATGGATGAGTTAAGACAAGTTGGAGTGAAGAATAAAAATATCCTGTCCTCTATCCATTTAGCGTTTTCTCAGAAGCGTAAGGTTGTAATTAAAGTTTTACTTTAATGCTGTGTTATTTTGAGTAGCTAATGCTTTCAGCAAGGCAATAACTGGGCAATAAACATCGTGTAGGTGATGCACAGAATGTGTACGTGTAGCACTAAATATCAACATCATGTTTTTTCAGGAAAGAATTTTCACTAGAAGAAGAATATCTATTTTCTCTGTGTAAATTTTTATAGAATGTCTGCACGAGAGGTCTAAAACCAGGTGACAAAATAACTCTTGATATACATTAGCATCATCAGCTGAGACTTGGATCCCTCTTTCTGCATCCATTCTTGTCTAGGGACCCCTTCCCTGCTTCGTACCATCTCCCCTTTGTGTAGGACAGCAGAGAGAAGCCAGACAGAGACTGAAACACTCCAATCAAATACTTCTACAGTATTAAGATCACATTTACAGCTGTTTCAAATCACAGCAGCCCGTCTACCCAGCGACACAGACCACAGAGAGCACACGAGTCTGCCTTCTTTCTCTTCACTGGTGCCCCATTGACAACTCGGTCGAATGCAACTCGGCTTCACGCTTCCTTTCAAAAGCCCTGAGCAGGACTGGCTTCAATTACCGAGTGCACTTCATACTCCCACATCACTTACGTCCTGCTGGAAGGACGAACTCGTCAGCTTCAAGTAAATATTGCGAGTGCAGGAAACAAAGCTTCCCGAAGGACAGCCCGTGACCCTGGAGCTCACTCCTCGAAAGGCACGAATGACCAGGAGCGACTGTGCCAGGCAAAAGGCAGCAAGATCTTTCACTTTGTCCCACAGCTGCAGCAGGGGATTGAGGAAAGAAGCAGCTGTTCAACTAAACCAATAAGAAATGCACTGCAGTGTGGGGAGCCCTACGCTTCCCTCGTAGGTAAATACAGGGAGTGGTTAATATAGCTTGTCCTTGATTGATAGTGGCCAGTCACGTGGATAAAATAAAAGGCAGGGTTTTGCTGGGTCTGAGAAGTGTTCAGCATTTCATAAGACTGCACATTTTATGTGTTACCAGTTCATCTGGGGTTAGATGCACATGCCTGCTTGCAGTTTTTGCTTACCGGGCTCCCTTACTGTGCCTAATGATTTTTCCTGTTCCCTTAATTCTCAGTAGTAGCACAGAGTAGATAAGACTCAGATGCTATAATATATTTTTATTTTAAGTGGGTAAAACAGGTCAATTCCTTTTTAAAATGTACCTTCTAAAGCTGTCAGGTTTTAAAAATACTTGGTTTCATCTTTTTTTCGTTATACTTGTTCCGTTAAGTATATACCGATGAATTACCCTAATGGCGCATTACTGTTATTTATGCCCTTGAAACTGGCTTGAAGTCCAAATTCCTTTATTTTACAAAGAAAACAGACTATTATTTATGATGTTGTAGGCTGTTGTTTTAATACTTCGCATTAGATCTGTTATTCTAAGGAGTAAGGCTATTTATGTACTTTTTCCGCATTTAAGGAAAACAAATATATCTTTTAACCTGTGCGCTTTTAAGGATAAAATTCTCTTGTGTGCACATATAAGAAAAGGCTCCAAACCAGCAGAGATTGTTCTGTCCGTAGAACAGCACAGTCCTACAGCTGGTTACATTTTAGAACAAAGTAGGGCAAGTACTTCCACGACTATGCAGATCCTTTAGCAGTAAGCAGCACAGAAGAGCGTGGGTTACTATAAAAGCAGTCTGGAGAGTGGTGCCCTCTCCACCCATTGCTTGCTGGTGTCAGTGGGATGGTTTTTCCCAACTTCTGTGACAAGCACCTGGGAAAAGCACGCAGCTTAATTATGAATTGAAAAATGTGCTGTTTCTAACTCTTCTTGAACATTTGTTCACATTTAAATACACCGTAAATAATGAGCCGTAATATTCTATTTTGGGGATTTGCTTTTTGGTGAAAATACAACAGATTTCAACATCCAAAAGCAAATACTAACACCACCATGCCCCACCCACTCCCCCCTCCTCTACAAAGCATAACGTTTTCCCGGTCCCCTTTATTAATGACATAGTAAACATGTATGACACTGAACATCTTTGGAACTGAATCCAAAACATATAGAATCATAGAATATCTCAAGTTGGAAGGGACCCATAAGGATCATTGAGTCCAACATAATTGCATTGTACCCAAGCATAAAGAAACTTTACCACATACTTAACCTTATTTACATGCTTAAATACGAGGTATGCCTTGCAGTGCAGTCTAGGTGGGTAGCTGCTGTCACTGCTGAGCCAAATTCTCCTTATATTTTACCTCTTTTTGGAACACTGGGCTTTTTTGGTAGAAATATCTGGGACTCATTAATAAAGATTGTACAAGAACACATAAATCCAGCTTCCTTTAACCACACACAGAGGCAAATGGTTTTGTTAAATAGTAATTGTCATTTCAGAAGGAATTATGATTTAAGATGCATTATGTCATTTTTTTTCATGTTGTGCCATTTGGTCTGTGATCAGTGAAGAGGCCCCGTGCTTTCTATGGAATCAATTAACCCTGAAGACCGGCCATAGTTCTAACCTCAGGCTCTGATAGAAACCACTAGATTTCTTCTTTACCCACCTCAAAAGTAATGTGTGACTTGAAACATACAACCCTGTGAGCCAACTGGCCGAGAGAGTACGACTCCCTCCATCTCTCCGTTTTCATTGCTACGTGAGATACCTGGATACCTGGAGCACAGCATGTGACAGTAAATAATAGATGTAGGAGGTGGCCTGGCAGACAGCTTTGTCTCTCTTAACACAATGAGACAGAAAACAGAAGTGTATGCAAGGTGTTACGCTGAGCTAAATCAGTGAAATTCCCCAGCCCAGAGCAAAAAAAAGTAGCTTAAAATATGCAGTGAGCCAAATACACTCCATCAAGGCCACCAAATGAAATTTTAGCTAAGGGTGTTGTCTAAATACACAGAAAGGCATAACGATATAAAGAAATAATCTTGCCAAAAATTACGAACCCGTACCTGAAGAACATTTCCACCCTCACCCCCCCAGTATCACGTTATATGTTTTAACTGAACTGTTTCTGTTTTTTCAGTTCTCTTTTCTCCTCCCTTAAAACTCTCCAATTTTTTTAGTATGGGTTTGTTTCCCATCCTGGCAAACAGCATGTAAGGGGAACCTGGGTATTATTTCTGTCTTTATTGATTTTATACAAAATAACAGTGTTCCAGGAGACCTACCCAACTATTTGAAAACATCACTTAAAAAAATCCAACCACTGAATTTCCACAAGTTGTTGCAAAATACAATCAAACAAATGTAAAAAGAAAAAAGAGACTAAAAATCACCCTTGCCTCACCACACATCTCCCACTCTGTTCCCCCTAAAGCCAGGGGAAATCATTAGAGTTTTGCAATTCTCTTGAGAGGGAAAATAGATGTGGTTGCCTTCAGACAAAAGACAAAATATGTTCCAGACGAGTGTCCATCCAAGCCCATGGCTTGGTAGCAGTCTGATAGTTTCTAAGCTACACAGGTTCCAGCCTGTGAGCTTTATCTAATTGCTGTGATGACAGATTCACACTGGAAAAGAAAGAGGTGGTCGTTTGCGCAGATGGTTCCATGCCACTAAGCCAAAGCCAAAAAAACTCCTCCACAAACCAGCAGACCAGTGACTTTTAATCTCAGGGTTCAAGGACACTGTAACTCTATAGCCCTGTTCACAGCTGGAGGAAATGAGAGTTTGGTATGGAGAGGAAAGCATAATGCTGTCCACAGCTCACAGCCTGCTCAGCTGATGGGCTGGGAACTGCTGGAGACCATGGCAGTCTCATTGCAACTCCTCCTTCTGCACACTCACAGAAAGATGCACCCTCAGCAAGTGGGTGTCTATTTTTTGTACTTCACCCACTTTGAGTAAATGCTCGCTGTAGCTCATTTTTGATTTACCATCTTTAGTAGCTTAGCCAAGTTTTGAAGTTAAGTTATTGTTTATTTGCTTTTCTGTTAGGGAGTGTTCTTTCTAATTTATTTTGTAAATTTTAAAGTGTGCATCCATTTAATCATTATATAAGAATGGTTGTCTTCTAGATCTCTTATATGTCTTCTGTCCAAGAGTTAATCCTCATAGACATTAAACAAGTTTAAATGTACCACAATGAGAGAAGCATTTTGATTTCAGAGGGACAAAATTAGCTGTAACATCGTAAACAGAAACCAGGGTGGAACACAGCAGGAAAAGGATATCATGGACTTGTGATTTAGTTGAATCTGACAAAGGTCAGTACAGGTGCGACTGAAATCACCTGTGTCCTGATATGTGAGCCGCAGATTACAATTAAAAATTAATTTGACTCTCAATTCACAAGGAAAAGGAAGCTGAGAGTGAGGAGTGCAGCATGTGACTGTATACATTACTTGCAAGTTTGGAGTCCAGAGGGTTTGGCACCTACAAACAGATTTAAGTATAGCTGGAATTTGACAAAAATATTGATTTTTTAATGAGAAATTATATCTCCGTTTCATTTGTATCCCATTAACAATGCAAAATAAATCCTTTGTGGTTTTGTAATCCAAGTAATGCTTTTTCTTCTTAACTTAGGGGAGTTTGTTGTTGTTCATTAATATATTTTTATTCAGAATATTTTATGGTTCCCATATCACTGATTCCATTGACATTTATGTGAAAATATTGTTTTATTTATAAGTGGTTTTGTTGATCAAATCTTCCCCCTTTTTCCACAGAAGCAGCCTCTAAGAAGAGGCAAAAAGCAGAGAAGAGGGTATGCCTTATATCCCCTTTGGTTGGCATCCTTCGTGTCACATTGATATCAACTATAACAGAAAGCAATAGGCAGATATCTGAGACTCAATTCTTTATGGCCTTGTTCTGCTCCTACAAGATACTACAGGAGGTATGATCTATAGAGGGCACAACCAAAAGTCAGGATTCATTTGATTCAAATAAGAAAAAGAAACTCCTGAAGAAGAGAGTGTCACCTGGCATATGGGACGGGACACAGTTCACCTGACTATAGAATATTCATCTCACCAGTTTTAGACATCAGTTGCAAGTGAGCTGGATTGTGCTCTCGAATCGTTCTCTAAAAAAAGGGAACCTACATGATCTTTATTAATGATCTGGACAGGGGGATCAAGTGCACTCTTAGTAAGTTTGCAGATGACACCAAGTTGGGCAGGAATGTTGATGTGCTTGAAGGTAGGAAGGCTCTACAGAAAGATCTGGACAGGCTGGATCAATGGGCCGAGGACAACGGTAGGAGGTTCAACATGGCCAAGTGCTGGGTCCTGCACTTGTGTCAGAACAACCCCATGCAGCTCTACAGGCTTGGGGAAGAGTGTCTGGAGAGCTGCCTGGAGGAAAAGGGCCTGGGGGTGTTGGTCAACAGATGGATGAATATGAGCCAGCAGTGGGCCCAGGTGGCTAAAAAGGCCAATCACATTCTGGCTTGTATCAGAAATAACATGGCCAGCAAGACTAGGGAAGTGATTGTCCCCCTGTACTCTTTACTGGTGAGGCCACACCTCAAATACTGTCTTCAGTTTTGGGCCTCTCACAAGAAAGACATTGAGGTGCTGGAGCACGTCCAAAGAAGGGCATCGAAGCTGGTGAAGGGTCTAGAGAACACGCCTTATGAGAAACAGCTGAGGGAGCTGGGGTTGTTTAGCCTGGAGAAAAGGAGGCTGAGGGGAGACCTTATCACTCTCTACAACTACCTGAAAGGAGGTTGTAGAGGGGTGGGGGTCAGTCTCTTCTCACAGATGAAGGTAATAGGACAAAAGGAAATGGCCTCAAGTTGTGACAAGGAGGGGGTAGATTGGGTATTTGGAAAAATTTATTCTTTGAAAGGGTTGCAAGCATTGGAACAGGCTGCCCAGGGAAGTGGTTGAGTCAACATCCCTGGAGGTATTTAAAAGATGGGTAGACGTGGTGTTTAGGGACATGTTTTAGTGGTGGACTCGACCATGCTAGATTAACAGTTAGACCTGATGATCTTAAAGGTCTTTTCTAACCTAAACGATTCTATGACTCTACAATTAGATCAGGTCACAGACATCTATGTTTGCTCAAATTAATTCTTCCACCGGTGTCTGCAGTTAGAAGCCCAGTGACACAATGCAAATCTCTTAGAGTTTAAACAAACTGGACAGTTAAATAACAATTCTTCCACTAGAAAAGTGGGAGATCTTTCCAAAGATACTTAGTGCTACCATGCAGTCAGACTAACTCTAAAAGTATAAGCTTCACTAAAATTCTTTATTTTATCTCCTCCATCTCTGTTGGCTTGAGGACCTTTCTACTTTCAAACACCAACAATCTCCTGGGTGTTTGGTGTTCTCTTTCAATAGCTGTACTGGCTGTGGACAGGGTGCAAGGCTCTTGAGTTGAAGGCTTGGTTCTCTTAAGTGAGTGGTATAAGGAATTAACTAGTCCCAGCACTGTCACGTCTCTGTTCCCTTCCAGGGTTTTTGTTCTGTCTCATTGTATTACAATTTTCCTAAAGTAGGAGCAACTTACTTAGCACAGATCTTAGTAGTGACGAGCTCCCGGACTGCTACTGCAATTAATAAGAAGTACAATAACAAAAAGTTCTTCAGACTTTATTGCTCTGCTTTTCCTGTAAAACCCTCGGCCAGCAGGAAATATTTGAATACCTTTTTTGTTCTTGCTTAATGGCAGTGTAGCATACAGTTCAGTGGCAGAACAGAGAACAGTGGCAGGTGTCCTGCCTTGAACCTACTCCTCTGCCCACTACTCTGCATTACCTGCACAGAACCTCTTCTGGTCTGAAGTAGAAAGAAAGAGGATGGTAACATCTTGCTTGTGGGGTCATAAGATTCTTCACAGTTCCTCCACTCTGTTTTAGTTCTCATCATGGAACAACATATCCAAACAGCATGTTAATGTCAAGCAAAGCAAGGAAGGAGTTAATATCTGTGATAGGAAGAGTCAGCCTCAACTGCCGGTGGAGCCACCTGGTACCCATTAAGGAGTAGTTATGAGAGACGGGTGAGAGATAAAGTAGGAAAGTTTTATAGCGTAGGAGAGAATGAGCAAGAGGCAGCATTGGGCTAGTCGTAGGGGTAGTAAGCAGAGCCAGGTGTTTGAAGCTATGGAGAGAAGGGAGATTTATAGGCTTCTTCAGTAGACAAAAAGCTACTTTCTGCTTCCACCTGTAGGTAATGAGATACTGGGAGGGCCTAAACCAACTAAATGGTGATGTAGAGAAGATACCAAAATAGTTAGCATGAAGGTGACTGGATATTTACTTAAGACTAAAGCAAGGATCCTGGGATAATATTCACTGAACGGAGCTACTGGTGTTCCAGGACTTGACTCATGCCCCTGTCCCTGTTTGTTGTTAACCTTCTGAGGGTTTTACTTTTAAAAGAATCTAAGGAATACCCCTGTCTGCCAAGTGGTCTGGTAATTTTTAGGAGACAGAGCTGGCCAAACAGACTACTCATGAACAAACACTTTCCTTTTGCAAAATACTTCTTGCCTGAAAAAGGCAATATGTTTCTCAGCTTCTATTAGAGCAAGCTGGGTATTATTAATCTTTATTCTCAATTGCTAGGTTGTCTGCTGCTCCCCTTCTCTGCCCTCCTATTTCCCAATTCAAAATCTATTGTGAGAAGTATATAAATCACAGTGGATAACTAACTCCTATACAAAAAATGACTTTGCAATTTGGTTGTTATTTCCCCTCCAAAATAATGTATTCTTTTTATTTGTAACACAGGGGTGAAAGAAGACTGATGAGTTATTTCTCAAAGGTCTTACTGCAGGACAAGAAGAATATGAAGTCTGAGTAGCAGAAATGGCTCCGAGTGCCAGCTTCTGCCCGGTCTCCTCTGGAGGCTCCATGGCAGGCAGTAGTGCCACAGATGCAACTAAAGGACAGATCATTTTTATGTGCCTTACTCTAACTTGTGGGTGTTCAGGATCGTCGTCCCTGAGTCAGCCTTTGTCACTGAAGACATGGTAAGAAGTAAGTGGCCAACTGAGGACGAGGGTCCTTTCAGCCTCCTGACTATTATTTGCTTGCCTTAGAAGGTTAAAATGTACAGCATTGTGATGAATGCATTCAATTTAAATGGTAAGACCTAGCCTTACAGTTCTTTGCTGGGTTCTGCTAGTCTTAGGGGATTGTTAACGTGCATTGACTCTGTGGTAAAAACGATCAAAATGCAAACTCCTAAATTGATGTGTTTTTCTCCACTCATTAATGCTGTGGCATAAGCATTGTTGTCAGAGGCGCCGTTTTCTTCGGTGGTCATTTGGCAACAGCGAGAGCTGAAAACACAAAACACAATAGCGGACGTGCTGGAGCACTTATCTGTTCCCATGATCCTTTGTTAAGCTATTAACTCATACATCTTAACGCCAGCAGAACTGGAGTAATTTGAGGAATAGATTTTGCTACACGGTTTTTGGGGAGGAGGAAGGGGCAGGGCTGAGAAGATTGAATCTGCCCTGTGCGAGTACACTGGCCATTCTTCCCCACACAGCTAAAATACAAGTTTCTTTTGATAAGTGTTTTTTGCGTGGTTTTTAGGAGTGCCAGGAGTTTCAGAGCAGGTCTGCTAAAGCACTCTAGGGACCCTGTTCCTTCCCCTTCCCTCTCCAGTTTTCCTGCAGATGGTGAAACTTTTTTTATGTTGGGGATTGGTTGAAATGATTTGGTCTCTAATTAACTCAATAATAGTAAATTAATTCGATGAAATACTGGCAGTAGTTCTGCATAATACCGGTTTAACAGCTCGCTGTTAACTTAGGTGCTTTCCTAAGTGGAAAGTCTTAAGGGAGCCTATGTTTGCCATTAGAGTGCTTCCAAAATGTCCTGGATTTCAGAACATCTCACTTTTTTTTTCCAGTGGTTTAAAAACACAGCAGTGTGTAAGCTGGCCTGATGGACTAGCAATGACAAGGATGAATGACGTATTTTTAGGAAATCCGAGTATGCTGTCTGCGCCTCGGCAATCCCATGTTAGCTGCGGCTACCTGGTTCAGCAGATTTCTCCTTCTGTCCCGCATGGACCCCAAGGACTCAGCTGTGCCCTGCAAAGCTTCCTGTTTATGGCTGAGCATCCTCCGAAAACAGAGCGCTCTCTGCTTCCCACATCTCAGAAGCCATAGACGGATCCCGTAACATCCTGTGCCTTTCCGTCATCACAGCGCTGCTTTTTCTGAGAACTGCCGGGAGAAGTCGCTCACAGGATTGTTAACAATTGGTCATCACCTTCTGGATGTGTCAGACCGTCGAGTACTCTGGGCCATCGGGCTTCACTGACAAGGAAACAATATCAACAAAACATTTGCCCTTTGTTCCCCCTGTTTATTGAGTTCACTGTGTATCACAGCGGATAGCACACTTCCTACATGGAGAAAAATCACTGCCTTTTGAGTTGAGGCTGAATGTTATATCGCTTAAAGTGCACAGACTGAATCAAGCCAGAAACGCAGCTCAGTACCGAATGGTCCTGGCAGCTGCACAGCTTATCTTCCCCATTTATCTCTCCCTTATCTCCTGAGCCATACCTGGCCCAAGTGTGTGTGCCGTCTGGCTCCTGACAGTGTCATAGCCTCCTCGAGGAGAAAAAAAAGTCCAATCTCCAGCTCCCTTCAAAGAGGAGCCCAGATCAAGACTTCGTTCCTCTCACTTCTTCCTCTGCCCTCTGCACTACAAAGCGTGGCTATCGTCCTCAGCAATTACTGAACAGTGTTCAAGACAGAATGAAGAGGAATGATAAATTGGAATATAAAGAGTGAAATCCTCCTTAGTATGGAAAAAAAAAATGAGCTTAGCGGTACTGTAGGTAATAACCCTTGTCTGCTGAGGGCTGCCTACACAGGCATGCTTTGGGTCATGGAAAAAAAATTAACTAAAGCTGAGCATACTCTTTTTTTTTTTTTTTTTTTTCAGAAGTAAGGTAGCTTCAGACTGTATAACCCAAACCTGACCCCAGCCTTGCACCAACTTTTAGTGAGAAGAAACCTGGCGCCATGAGAAGTGGGGTGCACCACTGCCCACAGCATCCCTCTCCCTGCAGAGCGGCAGGGAGCTGCTCCACTTCTTCCCTCGGTCCTGTCCATGGCAGAATGCTGGGATGTCAGTGCCTCTGTGTGTCACACACATTGCGTAAATATAGGTCAGGATTCAGCCTCAGTGTGCAAATCTAGATTTGCCCTGTAGTATTAAGATTGCGTGAAGTTTGGAATCTGTATTGCCCTTGTTTAAAGGTTACCTCCAATTAAGCCTTTCCAAACATATTTGGGGATTATAGATCCCTCACAAAATTTCCATTGTTCTTGCAGTCAAAATAGCAGCAGCCACAGCCATGCACACCGCATTATTAAAAGAAAGAGAGTAGTTTAAACTGAAGACTATAAGTGCACACCACTAAGTAAAATGTATACTTTAGAAATTCTTTCTAATATATGAAAAGATTCAATAGAAGGTAGAATTTAACACAAAAAAAGTTGCTATAAGCTCAAAGACTCTCCCTATCGAAGAAAAAATATTTTAAAATGTAAGAAAACTAAACCATGAAGAAAGGTAAGATGCTTGAGAAAGGATCGAATAAACCCCAAATCCACTGCTGAAAAGAGAAAATTCTTCAATTTACCGTTTAAATTAATACAATAAAAAATGAACTGTAAGCTAGGGGGAAAACCTACTATCCTTAATCCTTAAGTAAAATCACTAATGAAATCAAATAGTAAACAGATCTTCCTTTCTACATGTACTCTCAAAAATAGTCAATGGACATGGAATTTGTGTGAATTAGGGTTTTGGGAAGAGCAACGAGCTGTTGCCAATACTCATTAACTCTACCAACTTCTTAATTTTTTCCCCATCCATCTGGAATATACATCCACACCGTCCTTCTCACTGAAAAATTATTTCCACACTCGCACATAATGTCAAACCAAAAGAAACGCAAAGGGACAATGCAATAACCTGGCACATGCCTTGGAATTTTAATGCATCTTTCTTGCCTTTGTGTATGTATGCGGTACCTTTGTAGGAACAGAAATATAAACTTTGTTCTTAAAAATCTTTCTTAGTCAATCGCTGGAATGCTGGCACATTATCAAGCAATAGATTTAGTGTCAAGTTTCTTTGTTGACGTTGGGTCTTTGACATTACCACCAGCAAGGTAGGGTTTAATTTGCTGGAGTCATCTTGGATAGGAAGCTTTCTTTTTGCTTGGAGGGAATTTTCGACACCATCTGAGTGTTTTGTCTCACAAGGGTATGTTGGACAAACTGTGTGACTGAGGTATACAAGTATTTATTGCTGTGGGACTGCTATATGATTTCTTTTAATTGGGTGGTATTATCTTGTTGCCAGATCACAGTAACGGCAAAGGTGACTCAAGTTCCCTGTGAATTTTGCTGTGATGGAGTCCCCTAGGTTATTCAGGAAAAGTCCAGCCCAACCACATCCCACAACTATTGTGTGATTGTCATTGAGTCAACAAAAGGGTCTGACCCTGAGTGAATTTACACGGGGCCAAGATAAACTTATCAGTCTCAATAACCTTCACACTTTTTTCTTCCTTCCTTCTATTTCAACGCATGCTAGTTTCACTCTGTGGTAGCACAGATGCTTTGTGAGCCACTGTGACCTTCCTTTCCCTTTCTAAATCTCATTACTGTGTTTCTTCCTCCATCCAAAATTTTATTTGCTCTGTGGAACTTGCTACCACAAGCTCTCAGAGAGATCTTTCCATGCTGTGGCTCTAGCAAGGATGGCACAGCTATGTGCAAGACTACAAAGTGGTGCAGCCTGGCACTCATAGGGCTTGCCACTTCTCAGAAACAAAAGCTTGTAAGAGACCTACAGCCTCATGCTTAATGCCATAGGTCAGCCTCTAGGTTAGGGCAGATTACTTTATGTTTGTCACTCCAGGTCTCAGGCATTGTCCTCTAAGTATAAAAGACAGTTTACCTGCTCTAACTGCTGGTCTGCCCATTTCTGTGATCCTGTCTTGTCATCATCTCACTTCAAAGCCTTAACCATTGCCTCAAGAGAGCAATTATTTCCAGGCTTCAGCCACTTTTCAGTGAAGACGAAAGGGAGTGTTTGCAATCCCTAACTAAAAGTTCATAAGAACCATGGTAATTTTACCAGCTCAACCTGAGGTTAGGGCTCTAAATAAACTTAGCTATATTTAGTCATGCTCTAGTATGACTACACTGCACCACAGTCGCTGGTCTTCCTAAATCACATCACTACCAATTGCTGACTCCTTTGCTGGCACTGCAAGCACTTCAACAGGTAAATTTGGCATCAGCGAATTGTTTGGGTTTGAATTATCCAAGGACTTCAGGGGGACCATTAACACAGGCTACAGACTGTTCACTGTATTCACTATGTAGAGAAAACAAATACCCTGAAATGCAACAAGTTATGTAGTTTTCAGTAACAAATATTACGTTAAAGAAGACCCTTTAATAAACAAACAAAAAAAGATGATGTTACAGAGGTCTCTACCCATCCTTTTCCCTTTCAGCTGACAGTTCAAGCTCCATACCAGGAAGCAGGCGTACGCCCAGTGCTAACTTTGTTCTGTAACGCTAATTAAGCACCGTCTCTGGGAGAGGTGCTGTCCTTGGGGAATGGCTGTTAGACTAAGGTCATGTCTGCACATCTCTGGTATTTGTCTATGTGTCATTTTTATTTAAAGAATATGGTAATAAATGCCAACATCCTGGTTAACATTTCCTCTATCTCTGCTAAGCAGTTTCTTCTGTTTGAGACTATATTTGTGAGCTTTCTGATTGCTACATTTATGACAGTAATATGTTACTCTACAGTATTTAATGACATGTTTTGTTGAAAGTTCTGTATGTCCAAGACACACATCCATGATGTTTGAGAACTAAGCGATCAAATAGGCAACACTCCCCAGCATGTAGGTAACCCCACTGATTGTTACGAAGTTATCTGAATACAAGTTTGGCTCTTCTAGGACAGTCCTTTCTCCCACACCACACCACAGATAGAGGTAATACATTTCCAGCAACTATTCCTACTTTTCTGACGGTAGAAACGCTGCTACCATTTACATCGTTTTTTTATTAAATTCCTTTCTCTGAAGACAACAGTGGGACCTGCACTTAAAATATAAATGTCCATAAACATGTTTTTCAAGTATTCAGGCTCTGCATTTAAGAATACTTTACTGCAGACTCACTAGGCAATGCAGGGCAGGATCTGGGTGGGGTTTTTTTTGTGATATCCAACAGCTCCTCAGTTCCTCTCCAAATATATGCAGTATTTGTAAGTCTTGTATTTTAATGGAGTAAGTTACATCCTACTGACAGGCTATTGTCCCTGCTACTTGTTAATGGACTCTGGTAATTTCTTCATTCTCTCTCTCTTTCTGTACCCGAGGCAAGTTTAGCTGAGGACTGTGCTAGATGTCTCATAAAAATTCCTTTACGGCACCTCCCAAGGTGAAGGAGTCTTGGTGAGGCATTTGTCATCCAGACTGCCTGAAGACCAGAGACTGTGTCTATGGAGACAAAAAAATGCCCCCAGTGAGAAAGCAGATGAATCAAAAATCTTGCCCTGACCTTTTCCTGCCATGCAAGCAAACACCAGCCAGACCAATCCGGAGGATGACCAGGTGGGAGCAATACAAGCATCAGGAGGAGCAAGCGGCAGCTGTGCTGGTGCTTTGCAACAGCCCAGCAGAGGAGAGGAATCTATCCAGACTATTATCCTCATTAATTTCCTTTGTAATTCAGGTCAACGGGAAGCACTACACAGCTATCAGAAAGAGATCTTGATTTAGTATATTTAAGAATAGGGAATGGAAGTGGAAAGTCAAGGAGTGAGAATGCTCAGGTAGAATGAGTGCACACAATTTATCTATGTCATCTGTACTGTGAGTTTGCTTATGCAAAGCATAGTCAGCCATGAAGGGCTCAACCCGTGAAGAACATCTATCAGGGCTACAGACTCCAATATGACACAGTCAGTCTCGCGGAATCTGGTTTCTTCCTTGCTTAGAGCAACGTGAACAGTAGCTTAATCCTGCCCAAAGAATGATATACCTTTCAAGCTTTCCTTCCCAGTTGCCTGTTCTTCCTGAGTAACCTGAAAGTGCTGAAAGAATAAGGTAAATAAATTCAGAATTTAGAGCTGGAGGTGGCTGATTGATGTTGCTTTCTCAGCCTCTGCTGAAATTCTGGAGAAACATGCATCCTAGAAGTGCAAAGACTGCACTGAGGTTTTGTTGTTTTCTGGGCCATTTTCCCTTGAATCTATGAATGTAGATCTCACCAAAATTAGTGGATTTATATTCACCTAACAACACTAAAAAGAAAGCCCTTCCAATCCCCACATTATTGACAATAGTAAAACTTTAAATTCTCAATTCTTAATTATTTTCTACTTTCATTCATTTCCAACCTTATAACCTGTGACAGATAGTTTTGTTGCAAGACATGCCCAGGCTGCTGAGGGAACACTTCCGGCCTATGCTTATATTATTCTTTTCCTCTCCTCCAATTTGTTATCAACTCTATAATACAGAAAGCGATTTGAAATTTGACCCTGTTTCTTTAATATTTTACCCATCAGTGGAAGATCTGACTAAGGGGATGGACACCTGAGAAGATGGTAAATCAGGCTACACCAATTTCAGAACAATGTCCCAAACATGGATGACTCAACCCAGCAAAGGCAGCATAAACCCATCCAGCAGTGATTTTTTCCCCAAAAGCATGAGCAGTTTTATCAGGATTTCAGATCTCTACCTTTTAAGCTGCTTGTTTTTGCGCAGCTCCTGTAGCATGACTTGTTTATGCCTCTGGCTCAGCCCCTCTGGTTGTAACTCCATGGTGTGGGTACCGGACTCAATGCAAAAAAAGTTACTTCTGTGGTGAGAGTTCAGAACCCCCGATCTCCCCAGCTGAAGGTTAAGTTGCCTCTTCCTTTCTTACTCCAGTTTATTGCTATTGAGACAGAGCTGTAAGTTCTGCTGTGGAAGAGAGATTTATAACACATGGCACAAAATCAGTTTTTACCCTGTCCAATTACACATTTTTGGAGATTGATCTACTCCCCACTGAAGTCAGTGGGTGGTTTTCCACTGAATTCAATAGCTTTTGGATTGAGCCAAAGTGAAGGAATGAAGCACTAGGGCACTACAGCACATACAAAGAGCAGGACAGTACATTAAGTGCATGTGTTTTTTCATCACGAGTGCTGTTTCAGGCTGTTAAAGCACTGCCTCTCCCAATATCATAACAAAAGATATCTGGGCCTGGAAAAGATAAATTATTTCAGTGTTTTTTCTTCTGTTGATTTTTTTAGATGTATCCAAATAGTATGTGCCAAAATGTGACTTAATTCCTATGTTTACATAAATTCGTAGAAGGTCTGTTCCGAAAAAAATTATGTCCTTAGTACTTTTCAAAAATAATCACCTAGCTTTTCCGAAGTATGTAGGTGTTTAAAATAAGTATTGTTACATTCTCGTAGGAAATCACATGCCGGTACACACACATATATTCAAATCCAAGCAAACACCATAAGAATTCTCCTTGATGGTAATTCATATGTCTTAATATCTGTTAACATTAGTCAGCCGCACATTTAAATTTTGTTAAAGGTACAAACTATGTGGCACTTCACCCTTGTTGCAACATCAATTTGCAGTGTCCAGCATTTTGTGTGGTTTAAGGACATATTGTTTATCAGGCCAGGGGTCTGTAGTAAACAGTATTTGCCTAGTGGGAAAAAAAGAAGAAGGAAAAAAAGAAAAAGAATGATAAGATTTTGCAGACACTGAAGTAGGTAGCTTAGACAACACATAGATATTTTTTTATTTAATAAAATTTACTGAAACAAAGTCAAGCCCTGAAAAGAACCAGATGATCTTTGAGGTCCCTTCCAACCCGAACCATTCTAATTTAGAAACTAATCGCACTAAGGTCACCCTTTCAGTGTAAATTCACACTTTGTGCATATGTACTTCATAGTAAAGCTTTACATACATGAGAAATTAACACTGTTATTTTATAAAACTTCTTTCCATTCTGAGGATGGATGGTGCCCCAGGGATGAGTGTGCAGTGATGGCTGTAAGAAGAGGAGGTGATATTGGACTGGGTTGCTCCAGCTGAATAAAGCAGACACCGAATACCTGCAGGTCAGTGCTGATGGCAGGAAGGAGCCAGAGAATGGGGCAAGACCCTATTTGACACCTGCTGAAATCTCACTGAGATGGGGATCAAGATCCTGCATTATAGCGTACAAGAAAAAGAGACCATTTTTGAAACACAGGTTTGGGTGGTTTTAGGGAATTAAGAGTCCATGAGATTGCAAAGGAAAAAAAAGTCATTCCCTAGTAACCTCCCCGATTTCCACCCTGTGAATACCCATACTGCATGCAGGCTAGTTTGCCCATGGATTAATTTTTTTAAAACTAGTTCTTCTCAAAGAAAATCCTGGTATAGTTTGCAAAGGGTTTGCTGCTTATGTGAATGATAGGTAATATTTCATTCAAATTTTCCACCTCCTCTTCAGTTTCATTTTCCACCACTGTTCCCATGGACACTGTGCCCTCCAGTACCTACTCAAGCCTCCATGACATATTTCAAGACATGCAACAAACATGGCATGGGAACTCTAGCTATATATTTACACACGGAGTCTAGAGGACACTTCATATGTCTTGTCTTGTGGATGCGTTCAATCCACTGTAGATGGGACTAGCTCTGGGCAATGAGAATTTGAACCATTTTGCACGACTTGGTCTAGGGGTGAAGATGAGTCCTTGCAACCAAGGCCTTTGACATGATGTAGAAGACCTGGAGTAGAATGGAGACTTAAATAAATTGAATTATTCTGACTATATTATGGAGAAAGCATTGGCAGGCTTTAATAGCAATGCCTGTGGAAAAGGAATGAAGTGACAGAGGTAATGGGAACAAGGACAAGAGGTAACGGGCACAAACTTGAACGTAGGAAGTTCCACCTAAACATGAGAAGGAAATTCTTTACTTTGAGGGTGGCAGAGCACTGGAACAGGCCGCCCAGAGAGGTGGTGGAGTCTCCATCTCTGGAGACATTCCAAACCCGCCTGGACGCGTTCCTGTGCAACCTGCTCTAGGGGACCCTGCTCTGGCAGGGGGGTTGGACTGGATGATCTCCAGAGGTCCCTTCCAACCCCTACCATTCTGTGGTTCCATGATTCTGTGACAGCAGGAGGCAGCAGGATTTGTCTACCCCAAAAATACGTTGATTTAACTATTCACCCAAATGCAAAGGCCTAAAATTTCACAGGTACATGTGAAATGAAAAAGAACTTATTGAGTACCATCAGCATAAAAATGTCCTCTGCAGCATAGCAAGTAGAAAGAAATTAACATAATTGGAAAAATTGTGGAGGGGAGAGAGAGGAAAACGAAGATGTAACTCTGTGGAGCTGGCGCTGGGCTTCCCAAGCCTTTAGTTTTATGAGTAGCTGCAATATATTCTGCCTCATTTCACTTCTAGAGGAAATTACAAATCCTTACAAACCCCACAACATTCATGCAACATCAAATACTGAGAATCTGAGAAATCTTGATGCTTTCTGGGATATTTCCAGATCCCACTTAATGTTTGACTCATGATGGCAATTATCCTTTCCATGCTAGGGGTACAGTAACTAATTAAGTGGGCTCATGAAAGCACATCAGAATCTGGAAGGAAAACATAACTGATGCGATTATATTCCTGACATATTCCTTGGTCCAAAGCAAGCTTAAAACTGTTTAAGTCCAGAGTTCAAATGAATAGAAATCAAGTGGCAGAGACTGGAATTACTGCAGTTTAATGTACCGTTTACTTTAAAAGATATTGTTCTTTGGAGGAGTCATTCTTTAAATTTTATGATGTTTGGAGGCAGAGTTGTCTAATGACTGCAACTAAAAACTGTCTGGGCTATAAGTACAAGCGAACTACTTAAACAACATTGGTTATGAGGGAAGACTGATGGTTACCTTGATTTGTAGCTGCCAAGTAAAAATAAGGGCAAAGTACTGGACGTCCTGGAAATCAAATAAACTGCACGTCCTGAGCAGACCCAAAGGACAACGCTGGCAACAGCCGTGCTTGCACCCTCTCTTGAAGTCCGAGTTCCTGAGAAAGAGGGTGATCAAGGCTCCTGTGCTGCCCAGAGTAATTCAACTAATTTGGTGTCACACCTTTATGTCCTCCTATGTTTTTTGTTTTTTTTCTTACAATCTATTAGGCAGAATTAAAAGAAAGAAGACAAAAGAAAGAATAAAAAAGAAAGATGAAATGAGGAAAAAAGAAGAAAAAGAAGAAAAAACAAGAAAGAAAAGAAAAGAATCCAAAATTTCCCAGAGAAGAGAATATTAACAAAAATAATGTATTTGTACTGACGTTGAACCAGGGAAATATGGAGCAGAATTTGCTGAGTAAGGAGCTGTGTACAAAGGACCAAAATGTCTTCAGGCACTCAGTCACACCTTACCCTATTCAACTTTTTTGGAGGGGGTGCTTCAAAAAATTCACTTTTCACAGTGTGAGGAGAAGAGAGAAATTCCCTACTCCATCCTGGATAATTAATGATCAAAGTCCTCCTTCTTCCCCAAGGCATTTGCTAGCATTTCAGTTGATGATATATAAATGGGTATTTAAGAATGAGGAAGAGAGTTACTTGGAAAGTGGGGAAATTATGTCCAAAGACTTACTAAGAAATCTGTGATTCACACTTTCTTTTGTCACTGTTTCAATTAGCTAAGAATCAAGTTCATATATAAATATATGTACATCTACATTTGTGTGCATGTGGTATAAAGACATATGTAGCATATAAACTTCATATGCTGTGTGCATGTGTGTGTGTGCGAGTGCACCAAAACTTATAGCTCTTTAGAGCTTTCTGATGATTTTTTCCTTCTAGCTTACACCTTTTTTAACATTTATATTTAATTGGGTAAAGACAGAAGACTCTCCATTTTGTATTTTCCCAGCACAAAACACAGAGTAGGATATCAGCAGTATTTGACAAGGTGATATTCCTCCCACACCTCCACACACACTTTCTTCCACACACACATACACACAAATGTTCAAAATATAATAACTTACATTTAAAAAATGGAAGAACACTACAACTTATCTGAGTCCTTTCAGAAGGAGAAATAGTTCTCATTGAGTGTTCAGATCACGGGATCACACTGTCACGTGCAGTTTATGTGGCTGATTATACCTGGATGACTTCACAGCCTTTCGCCAAAGAGCTTAAGCGTTTTTAATACTACTATTAAAGTTTTCCCTCTGCAGCTAGGTTTCAGACACTTAAGAGTTTGAAGTACTTTCATTACAGATCTCTGACACTGTATTTTCCACTCTGATGCACGCTTCTGAGAACAAAATTATATAAATAAATAAAGCCTGCGTGTGACAGCATGTCATGAGAGACTCAATACTATAAAAATATGTTTTAGCTACTTATGTTAATTGATTTTTAGCCAATCCATAAACATGTCTGCAATTGCTACTGTCTTCTCCCTGAAATTATAGCCCTCTCTCTGGCTCAACTATTTAGTCTTTCAGAAGTTTGACACCAATTTCTCAGTGCAATTATTTTGTTCCATAGCGCTCTGCTGTAAATTACTTAAATACTAAAGCACGGAGGCATGTTCACCTGCTCAAAATGCTGTATTGGCTGAAAATATACAATGTTTTTCTTTTCTTTTCAACAGAAAAATCACCTTCAGAGGAACAGCAAGCCATTCCTTTCATGCCTCCTCTTAGAGACATAATGCTTCTTTTTGTTCATTTTATACTGTATGTTGTTGTCTTTTGTTTTGACTAAGCATTTTTAAATATGATTAACTGCACCATAAGACAATGATATTGCATAACCACACTCAGAAACAGATGAGTTTGCCTCTTGTAACAGAATAAAAGTATATTTCAAAGTAAAGGTGTTGCCTACTATCATTGTTTTTAGTGTAAGTTTCATTTATTTTACATAAAAGAAAATATCAGTCTTCTGAAGTCAAGGGGGCAACGATTTAAATCTATGACTTTGGTAATGGAGGCTGAGCTATTCATACGTATCTAGGGTGTTTAGCTAGAAAACTGTAATTAAATTAATGGGAACTGCATGGCTAAGCCTTCTGCTTGGTATTCAGTCATAGCATCTGCTGTAGGATCCTAAAAAACTGGAAAAGCTGCTGTCAGCTTTGAAACTGGCTGGATTGCTTAGCCTGCCCACTTACCTCAACCCTTGTTGGGCAAAGGGTAAACCTTGACATAATTGTTGTGTTTTCCATTTGGCAATAAAGCGTGTAAATCATTTCGTGTTAGTACAAAGGCTTTGTGCTTATAAATCTTGCCTGTCATTACAGCTGTAGAACTGATGTAGTAATCTGGTGGGAGACAGTCACTATCTTACTGTCCTGAATTTAAGAACCAATATTCAAACAGGAATAACAGAAAAAAAGTTGGGAGAACGTGCTGAAGGGAGCTCTGACTCACAGTACGGTGGGCTGTAACACAGAAAATTAAGTCTGATAGCGGCAGAGCAGTAGTATCTCCAAAAGTTCTGTCCTTTCTTCTGCCTGTGCTATCTTACATTTGAACATTTTGTCTTTATCCTTCTATTGGCAAGCAGCTAATACAGTACAGGCAGGTTAGACACTGCCCTCATATTTTCAGTCATTGTTATAAGCCTCATAGTGAGCCCAAAAGGAAAGCAGAAGGGAATTAGAAAACATCCAGACAAAATAATGTTCTACCAAATTTGTCTAGATACTTTCAAATGTTACAGCACTCACCACTCTGCTGCTGGAACATGCTCACACATAATGGACGCTCATGCAACGGGGTCAGGGTTTCACTCAGACTCACTGAGGTTCTCCTTATTTTTGGTGTGAGCCAGTTCCCAATAGACATGTCAGAAACACTTCCACCCCACAGAAATCAGGGGGAGGTGGTCAAGGGCCGCCAAGCAAGGCGTCGTAGGGAGGAATTAATACGAATTATTTCACTTCCCTATGGATTGTTGCAACCAAGCAGTGCCCTGAGGGGTATTGCTGCAATCTATTCACCGAATGACTCAATGTCAGAAGTTTTGTCTTTTGTTATTCATTCGTAAGCTAGAAGGCAATGTAAATATAATTTTCCTTGTGATGAAAATGGAATAGTTTAGGAAAGGGCATGGTGTTTCTGAGCCCTTTTAGCTTAAAAAAAGAAAGTGAGATCTGACGTGCTGTTAATATGAAACATCTTAAAAATCTAAAGTAATTGAAAATGTGATTGCAGTAGACTTAAGAAAATGGAAAATACTACTTTTCTGGAGATCAATGTTTATATTGAACTATACAGGTCCCTGTGTACTCTGCAGCTGCGTATGGTCTTATAAGACCAAAAGGAAGTGAGGGAACTGCTGGGGCTCCACTGGCTGCAGAGAGACTCCGAAACTGTGAAGCACAGGGGACCATGAGGAACCAAGGAGCCAGGGACCTGGTTAATGCCACGGTTCTTCAAAGCAGCTGAGGAAAAAAAAAAAAAAAAAAAGAGAGCATCTGAGGAATCACCAAGATTCACTCTGGAAGGGGACAACTGGGACAGAAACTAATTGTCAAGTTTTATTGGGTAAAAGGAACAAAAAGAGCTACTGCTGGGAGCAACTGAGCTACTAAACCAAATATTTCTAATTGCCCTCATGGAGTAAAAACTTTCTCAGCTGAGATCACGTTGGATACTTGCAAAAGTGCTACCGTTTACGATCCTTAGTTTCAAGAATCTGGAAATACGTATCTATCAGCTGGTCACACAATTCATACAATCTCCTAAATAAAGATTTTGAATGTCACAGTGAAGAGAATTAATAGACAGTTAAAACAAAAAAAATTACAGGTGATGATCAGGTGTTTACTATGACTTATTGCCCATCTTTGTCTAATATTAGTATAGCAGCAAGTTATTTTCATGGATAGAGTTTTTCTATATACAAATTCCTTTTCATGGGTCCATATTTTGTACATAAAATGAAAATACTATGAACAAGTGTAAGCCTTTAATTTCACATAGATCCATGCTTTGTAGTAGGAAAGAACCTTTCATTTTAAAAATATTAGAAAATAGAAAATGAAATGTTCTTAACCTCTACCTCCCTGCCAAGTTTTCTTTCCCCCCTGAGTAGGGAAGTTCATTTATTCAGTCATCATAAAATGTAAAAAATGCTTTCTTTTAAGTCTTCAGGATTTATCTGCCTCTTTAAACCACACACCCTGCCATCATTGTCAAAGAGTCAAAACAAAGAGATTTTCAAATTGCAGGAGCAGGTACCGAGAGAAAATGTAAACCTTTCATAATGCAAAAATCTATCTTTTTTTAAGATAACTGTGGACCAGATAGTTAATGTCAACATTTTTTCAGAAATTCTCAGACCACCCACCAGCATCAGTAAAGATATAGCCATACATATATGCATGTATACATGAAGATACAGAGTATAAAACAGAACCATTTGGAGAAATATTTTTGCTACTTCTATAAAATGACTAATAAAGTCAATAAAAAGATTTGCACAAAGTGAAAAAGAATCAATTCTGGAGCCCTTTAAAGTCACCAGGCAATTGTGGAAATGCACTTTTTAAATTGCATACAATTCCATCTCTTTGCTACAACAACTGAGATGCTCAAATTAGAGACAAACAAAACTTGAAAGTGGTGACTCATTTTGTTTGTATACATGCCCAGTTGACCTGAATCCTTTCATGTCTTCTTTTCCTACTTCTTTTCCCACATTTCATTTACCTGTCTTGTGATCATTCAGTGCGTAACTCTGACCATCTTCCCAGAAAAGAGATGCCAGAAGATCTTTCCAAGGCTATGTTCTCCCTTCCAGTTTCACCTTAGAAAGCAATTTGCCATCACCTGGGTTGTCACCATAGACGCAAGTAGATGTGTTGCCTTTTATAATATGAAGATACTGAGAGGTCAGTTTATTTAGGTCCTTTGAGCAAGAAATCTCCATTGTAGTAGGCTGATCGTCATCTCCAGTCTCCAGTTCTCTCTTTGGTGAACCCATATCAGGAGCCAGGATCTTGAAAAAAGTCGATCACTGAGAAAGATGATTATGTCAGGTAACTCACACCTATCCCTACTCTTTAGAAAGGAATCGTTCTTAATTAGCATCAAACGCTAGAACTGGACTGAGAGTGAGGCGGAACACCGTGCCAAGAAACAAATATGAATATTATTCTTCTCTCTAATGCTGCTTGTCAGGTAGATCTGTGTATTTGTCTTCCATCTCTTCCTGAACTAGCTTTGCAAAGAAACTTCAGCAAGTAGTTGAGAAGGAGCTGGGGGGGAAGTACAAAAAACTTTCTGTAGAGAATAGCTGGGGAGAACACTTCCCGCATACGAGCTCCACTTAGGGCATGGTAACAGGAGGGTCATGCGGAAAGCTAGTTTTGGATCTTCGTTTTTTTTCTGGTGTGAATCTAAAAAATGCTTTGTTGTCCTCATACGGTGTTTGTTCACGGAAGGTAGGATTCCTCTCACCTAGCATTAGCCATCTGAAACACAGGCCTCTAGTCTGAGCTAATCCTTGAGGGTTGTATTACGGATTGCAGTAAGAAAGAGGCCCCTCCAAAGAGTAAGTGAGATACTTGTCTTAGGGCAGGATGGAGAGTCCTCCAGACATGCCCATCTTCCTCCATTGACTCCAGAAGGAGCTTAGATGATTTGTTCACACCAGATGACTGATCTTGATGTGGCTAACTTCAGGCCAGCCTCAGCTTGCAGGATAGTACGCCAGATAAGGAATGGCAGGGCAGAATACAGCTTCATCCATTCTTCTGATACCAACCTACTTTCAGTGTACTCCATCTGAGGGATGAGTCCCTTCTGCATGTTTTGGGAAACAGGCCGTATTTCAGTGAGGAAGAAAGATGCAATCTGCCTTCTTTGTTCAATCAAAGTGCCACGAAGTTCCAGCATTAACTTTCCGCAGTTAACTTTTAAGGAACAGACTGCGTAAAGAGAAATGATCATCAGACCTGCAGGATAGATCAACTTGGCATTAAGCGGTCAGCTCATAAAACGGAAAAAGGTCAAATTTTCCTTTTGAATTAAATAGCTAGTTGTAAACTCACATGACACTCTCATAACTTAAGCTGTTGTGACAGCCACGCCCAAGTGAGATGGAAGTTACAGGAATCCTTATTCTGTTAACAACTTTTAGGGAAAAAAATTTAAGACGTTTTCCAGAATAGTTCTGTGCGAAGACTGACTGTCCTTGCTGTAGGGCCTTAGATCCATTCAAGTAACTGTATGAAACACCATATAAAAGCCAATGAAAATAAAGTGTGGAGCATTCAAAACTATCCTATATTTAGACATCTGGTATTTTATGTTACTACTAGTTAGCCTACCCTTATTTTAATCCTCCACCCATATCAGTCTATTTTCGTCTAGGTTAACCATATAGCTATTCTTGTAACTTGGCCATTCTTTCAAGTAAAATCACCGTTTTTCTACTCAGACAAGCTATTGAATATTGATATAACATTATAGCTTGCAAGTATCATCAAAAGCGTTTAAAATACATTTGAAAGACTTATTTTTTTTCATTTCATTTCACATGTTAAAAAGTGCCACCATGCTTTACACATTAAGCGGTTGATTCCAGAGAACCTTTTTCAATTATTTCAGGTACACTAGAATCAAGTCAATTAAACTAATAAAAAATGGCATATTATTAACTCTCACTCACATGATGGTGTATATTTATTACGCCATTTAAACTGCACATGAATCATTTATAAGTACAGAACCAAAGTGAAGGAAAAAAGTCCTATTTTTTTAACAGCCAGCTTTTGTTCTGAATGGTTATTTGAAGTTAAGTGTCTTTTTTTTTCATTGTGTGTTTAGAGACACCTCTCCTCTGATGATAAAAGACAAACACTGGGACTTTGCTTTATGATGAACTACTTATTTCAACATTACAGTAGTAGGATAATTTACATCAGATCTGTTGACTAATGTACAAGTTTACACCTCCTAAACGTGACAAGCTGCAGGTATGAAAACTGGGTGGTGTCTTAAAAGGATATATCATTGTTTGGCCTGCATTTAATGTATTTTATCTACAAGTGCTGGAATACTTACAGAGTTAAAAACCTGTTACAGTTTTGCAACGACTGACATATAATTAATATACCAATTATAGTTAGTATTGAGCTATTCATTGAAGCCACTCTCTGGGTTTGGTGTGGGGGTGAAGAAAAAAAAATGTCCTGAAGAATTTTCACATATGTGTGGCGTAAGCCCTCTTTGTAGCATTTCCAGCTCCTCTCTGAAAATCTAGAGATACTCTTCTATTGGTGATGCTGAGTGAGGGATACCCCTAAGATAAAGCTATAATCCTCTAGTATAATATGTAACCCAAGACTGTGTAGCTTATCTTCCTGATTGCAGCTAGTGTATGCTAGTAAAGTAAAGCCCAGGTTCCTGAAGGTATCTAAAATCCCACACACTTATTTAAAGAATTTCTTGGAGTTTTGCAGAAGAGGTAAAGGTGTTGTAAAGTATCTATGCCTGGTCTCAGGAATCTTTTATAGAAAACTGTTTGGTTTTTTTCCCTCACTTAGCACTGGTCTAAAGAAGACTGGTATTAAGGTAAATGGACAGACACTGAGAGACTGAATCACATTCAGATTTATCCTTTCAACTTTTAAACACTGAGACTACTTTTTTGCATAAGTTCTTCTAAAAAAAAATATTCCTGTCAGTATTTAGGTAGTTCTGATCAAATTGTGTTGATTTAAGATTATTTGAAGAGGAAACTGTACCTTTAACTGCTAGCTGAAGGAAAATCTGGTGCATGACAGTTTCTGTTCCACTTTGCTTACCAGAAGGAGAACCTGCTGAGCAACTTCCACTTCTCCCATTCCTTCTGTAATAGAAAGCAACAGTGATATTGGAAAGTCCTGTCCCAGTTGTTCACGACTGACTGTTACAGCAGGATCTTGTGCTCACAGCTATGCAGAATTCCAACACAACTAAGAGTAATAATGAAATTCTAATATCAACCAAAGGGGGAAAAAAGATAGTTGCACACATATTAGTAAGACTCCCTCACAGACACGTGAAGGATATAGATGGTACACGAAAGATACACAGCACAATGCATGAGGAATTTTACAGAATATTATATTATAGTATGGTATGAGTTTTTTCTTAAACTGCACACAAATTCTGTTCAGAATAGGAAAATGCGTTTCCAGAGATCTGAATTTTCATGCAAATGGTTACATTTTCTAGGAAAAAAAGTTTTTGAAAAACTGAAAAAAACCAATGTGACTTAGGTAAATTAAACCACTTATCAGAATATCAAAATGCTTTTTCTCATTTGAAAAATGGTGAAACGACTTAGCTTATTATTTCTGAATCAAAATGCTTTATAATTTCTGTTCTTCAATGTGCTTTGACCTTTTGTCCCTATTTGGAAAGTAAACAGGTGCTGAAATGAATAAATGTGACAGAAACTTCACTTCCATTCAGCTGTATTTATTTCCACGTGTAGCACTGTTCAATTCTGGAAGGTCTTTTGCAGCGTCCTGCACTCCAGAAAGAAGAACCAGGAGGAGAGGGCTTGGGAGAAATCTGTATTTCCAGCTAGTGCTCTGTATTCCACTAATGGAAATGGCCCTTACAGAGATCAGAACTAATAACATATACAAAATTGATAGCCACATGTCAACATATGTTTCAGATGAATAGTTTCAGGTTTAATTTGGCAATTAAAATAACAAATAGAAAAATCTTTTTAAAGTGCGGTGCATTCTCCTTTGCTTTGCCATTTCCTGGCCCATTTCTTTCTTGATTCCTCATGCCACTTCCATCCTATAGATACGGCTTTTTTTTTTTTATTGTTTTAAAGAGAAGGTAATACATAATATCTGTCTCTGAAATAGTATAGGGGAGAGGGAAGTGGAGGTGATCAAATTTTTTTGCAAGTTCTGTAGAGAGATGGGTTTAAGCCATAGACTTGTCACTGGATTTGAATTAAACTGTAGGGAGGAGGGTGCTGCTGACAGGTAAAAATGCAGTTTTGTGAAAGCTCCATAGCGCTTTCCTCCCTGCTCTGCAACCAGAAATAGTGCAGGGGTGCACAGCACACAGGGAGCCGAGACGCTGGTACAAGCAGTTGCTTGCATTCAGCAGAACAGGCCCTGGCTGCGGGAAGCCAATATTGGTTTTGAAAACAATCTTTGGAAGCAGTGTACATTTCTCAGGAAGCTCTGCAGGTGGCCCTAGCGCTGAGCTTTTAAAAACACAAAGCTTTTAGGCATCATCACAGGGATCTGCTGTATACTTAAGTCAGGTCTTAGAATGGATGCAAGGTGCCCTAAATACAAGGTTGTTATCATAATAATAATAATTAATTATAATAGCACTATATAACAAAAGCTGTGAACGCTCTACCTTACGTGATCCTTAAAAGGGAAGCTCAAAAGCTAAAACGTAGAAATAGCTTTTTATTGGTTTCTCCTTTCTGTGACATTCATGAGTCACAGGTCTGTCAGGAAAAAAAAAAAAAAAAAAGCAACAGCAAAAAAGCTCAGACCTGCCTCCTTTTAATAGTTTAGCTGAAGTTGGAGAAAGATGATGCAAGCTGTTTCACCCACTGCTGACCGAGCTTCTTACTCGGGACACGACAGAACTTGACTGCAAAGTCAAGAATCCCTGTCAGCGGCAGAATGAGAAAGGGGGTATCCCTGGAGGCTGCTCTGTCTTTCATTGCCAGCCTCTATAATTATACACTGCCTTTCAAAGCAACTTGTGAAAGCTGTCATTGCAGCCTGCTTCTTTTTCCCAGGCCCTGGGGAAAGTGCATCACAGCCATTCCCTGCCAAATCCAAACACCTTACGATCAAGCATTTCTAAATATGGCTCTGCAGTAGAGCTGCTGGGGGGAAGGGGGGGGAAGATGATAAAACTTTTTTTTTCCCTGAAAAATGGCCTTTTGTTCAACGCCTCAAGTTTTACGGAAGTATCTAGATTGTCATGAATGTCTCACCTGGAAAAGTTTTTCAGGTCTGGAATATTATTAAAGAGTGGGGAGTCGAAAGGCTTTATAGTAGCTGATAGCCCTAACTCTCCGATATTTTTCTTTCCATTTCCAGGTCACCAGTTAAAACAAACTGTATTTGTTTGTATTCAGCAAAATCTTTCGAAACCTTAAACCTCTTCATAAAGTGGAAGTCCTCTCAATCTAGCCCTAGTGTTAAAGATACTGTAGATACTGTCAAAACCGTGCGTAAAAAAGTCTTTGTGCTATTACTAATAAATGCATACTTACAACACGGATAACAAAGGATAAGCGCATGTCCTCCTGCATGCTTATAGGCAGGGAAGAATAGATATTTTTCTCTCCATGGCCTCATGTGGTAAGAAGCCAGATCATTCCTGCTCATGTTATTGCATTCCTTGGGAACATTCCTGTACAATACTGCACTGGTTCCCCGGTGCTAAGTGATAAGGATTGTAACTCCTTGACTTGGTCTGGTGAACATTTGTGTGAGCAGATTCAGTTTCTTAAGTGAGTAAAAGCACGCTGACATAGGTACGGACTGCAGAGGCTACCTCTGGATAGGGGAAGGCAAACACAGATGTGTCCTTCAGTTGCTCTTTTCTCAGCTGATTCAGGTTCCCAAGGCTAAACTTGTTGTGTTATCCTTTCCAGTGACTGTGCACTTTGGAAGGATAAAGAACTATTTTAAGTTCTCATTTATATGGTGTGCTATAAAATAAGGCCCAAGATGGATGAACAGAGGCTCTGTTTTTTAACAACAGTGACTTAGAGATTTGCACATCAGCCATCTCTCCTGTAAAGTCAGACAGATTTACAGTGCCTGGAAATGTTTGCCAACAAAGATGTTATTGTAACTCCAGTGCCTGTTCAGGGAAGTTTATGAGGTAGAGTTAGAAACTGTTCATATTGTCTTCCTGCACTTGATGTATAGGAGGGACAATATGCCAAATGCATTGCTGAGTTAAAAGCAAAGCTACTGCAATGTTAGGATTGTATCTAACATCAAGTACCTCACTTTCTGGGCTGTTGCCTCCACCCTTCACCTAGAAAAGAACAGCCGTATTTAACCCTCCTTGCATGACTGTGGGCAACTCAATTATCTTTTCTGTCTTTTTGCTTGCACAACTGATAAATAGGGCCAATGCTCATTATCGGGCTCAAATTATTTGCATCTGTTCAATTCTTTGTGAGAAAGTTGCCTGGTCTTTCACATGATTTGTTGTGGTTTACAGTACTAATAACTGACTTTTCGCCCTCAGATACCACCAAAGTTGTGTCACTAAATTCACTAAATGACGGGTCATTTCTGTAAGTGGGCATAACTCCATTGGGATTCACAGCAACTGACCTTTTTTCTGGATATTCTTTTGCTGTCTGAAATATGCTAGTGCTATTTATTTCTTTTTTTTTCATATTGACCTCTTGGGTTGCCATTTTTGCTTATTCTAAACACCAGTCCACTGCTAATACAGTTACCCAAGACAGCTCATAAATCTTTATCCAAAGACAGTTCCACTTGCTAGTGGAGAACAGGACGTAGCTCTGCTTCTTCTGCTTGTAATTCTTGAAGTGTACAGAAGTTTCATATGCGTTTATATGCCTAAAATGCACTTTAACTAAATCCCTCCTGCGGCTTTAAAATTGAATATTAGTTGTCTCTTTAATTAGTGAGATTTTAAATAACTTTGCTCCTTTTTTATTCTCTTGGAGGAAGTTAAGTAGGCTTCACAGTAAATATCCTGCTCAGGGAAGATCCCCTGCCTCATTTCTTCTACACTTTGCACCAATTGTGTTAAGCCTATGCTCAAGAACCAATGCTTTCCTGTGAATACATCACTGACATTAGCTGCACATTCCTTGGATAGCAGTAAAGGATTCGGCTGTCTAGACACAGCCAAATAAGAGCACAAAGCTTACTTTGAGCAAATCACTGACAACTTCTGTTGGCCAACAATGGGCAGAAAGGTTCTCTGATCCCTTTAGCTGTGGTGCATGGGAGTAAGTCCAGGCTCTACGCAAACTAAGTCACTGCAACATTTTCTTCTCCATCATTTCCATTCTAGGAAGAAAAATATGATCCAGAGAGACTATAAAGAAATGTGGGAACACAGCCAGAGTAGTCGCTGTTAAATCTCTCATGTTGGTGTGGTCATTTTTTAATAGCCCAGGTGTAACATAATGTTGGAGGGATATACAACAGGCAGACGGTACCTGGCCAGTCCCTCTGTTGTTGAAATGGTCCAGTTTCTCTCCCATTACCGTCCAGTTCTATGTTTGGAACATTACTTTGTTTAGGCTGAAAATTTAGCATTGAATATTTTTTCTACTTGTGGTGAAAGCAGATTTTCTCTTTGTGATCCATTTAGACTTAGAAGTAAAGTTTTGAGAGCAGTTGTGTTTTTGTCTACTTCCTTGGTTTTAAGAAATATTTGCCCAGAGAATTGATGCTTTTAAAGTACTCAAGAGCCAGATTTAACCATATACTCCATTAGAAAGAACAAGAAAACTGTATGCAAGTCAGGATAACAGACAAAAAATACATGGTGAGAGAAGCTTCATTGAATGTCTGAGGACATTTTCAGGCCTGAATGCACTGAAACATTTCCTGTGATTCTATTTCGGTTTCATTTGTTCATTAGAAACAAGGAGGCTCCTACTTAATCAAAGATTCAAAGTCATGGGACACGTGGGTCTTTTTTTCAGTGCTATGTGTAGCAAATTAGACAATAACACTCTTGGTATAACAGAAACTGCTCATTTAATCCATTCTAAGTAGCACGAAACTGTAGATTGCCACAGTACATGCCATTAATGTCAACTAGAGAAGTTGACCTTGTGAGGGGTGTGGACTTGCCACCTGTTTTGTAAGTGATTTCTTCTTTAAAAAATTTTAATTATCTTTATACCAATAAGCCTTGCGATTACTGGTAATGATATTACAAACAGCACCCATCTCATTTATTTTCCTTTGACATTAAAGTCACTGTATCATTCTAATTATCTTGCAACCCATACTAAAGACCTAAGTGCTTGGATCCTTACAGTTATGTTAAAAAACAGATGGAGGAGGCCTTGTGGACTGTGTGCTTGGTACCAATGGTGCATGTAATGCTTCAGCCCATTCAAAGGTTTTCAGCCTGTGAAGGCTTGCGAGGAAATGACAGATAATAAATTATTTACCTTAAAATATGTTAAACAGGCAAGAACCAGAGCCAGTAAAATGAGTGCATTTGTTCTGTTTCGTGGACCTTCTGCTTCTCTCGCTGCAAATAACCAAGAACGGGTGTTGCTTCACTGCCACTTCGCTGTTACAATGCACCGTGCCGTAGAGCATTGTAGAGTGGATGAAAAAAAGAGGTGCCAAAAGGGGTTAGAAATATTTGTCTCTCTGTCCACCAAAAATACTTTCCTTAGTCCACTAAAAAGATCTAACAGAAGGTCCTCTGGGTCTACACATGCTGCTGTTGCCAGCTGTCCCCATCCAGGCTGTGGCTACAGCAGCAGAGGAAAAGCTTTTCTTTCAAATGTTGTATTACTACTTCAGGATACTGATAAAGGATCTGTGATGCAGCAACAAGTATTCAGGTGACTTTTCCTATTCTTCAAAATGTATAACCAAATAGTTAAGACACAGTGAAAGATTTGCTGCATGTAAGTTAGAATTAACTGAAGTAACAGTTGATTTTCAGCCAATTGATTTTCCAAACTGCTCTAAGCACAGTGATGGTCCTTTTGCCCATTTGCAAAAAGCAAGTGTTTATCTAGAAGCAGATGTCAATGACAGCCTAAGAACATGCTCTTTACACTTCTGCAGCCTCAGCTGGCCTTGCAAGGACTGAAGTTCAAGGTCACCAACAAGGAATGTTCCAGAAAGTTGTCATATTTAGCACAAAATAGCACTCTCATCAATCATCTCTGTGAAGCAAACAGGATTTTGACAAATGGCATGTTTGTACAAAGTGTCTGAAACTATTGCTATTTTAGGAGGCCTTGCTCTATTGTCAAAGTAGAAAAGCCAAAGCCATTTCACTTCTTCATGTAGTAAAATCACCTGTTGAACTGTGGCACTACAGTGTTGCTGATCACCAACCCAAATATTTGATATGTGCCTATTCCTCCTGCTCTGCTGTAACGCGTTGCACACATCATACTCAACAGCAGCGGAGTGAATGGGGCCCCTGTGGTCACTTCAGTTGAGCGAAGGCAGAGTCCTGTTCTCCAAAGGCTGGACAGACAGAGCTCTCTGGTAATATGAGACCTCTCTCCTCAAACCCACCTGGGGCTGACAAACCATGTCCCTCAGTTGTCCTCCTTACCAGCTTGCTTTGTCTTTTTCCTTCCTCCTTCCTCTTTGGTATGCTAGAAAACCATCTGATTTTCCCAGCTGTTTCATTATAAATCCTTTATTTTTGCCTGTGCTGGTGCAATGCCCTTCAGCAGCACTTGTGGGTAGATACCTTGAGAAGTGGAAGATCTGATGAGGAGGATGACAGCAGTGAAGACTTTGTCTCCAGACGGCCTCAGTTTCTCAGCTGTCACCGGAGACCCACACAAATGGGAGACACAAGAGGAGAGCTAATACACTGTCAGTGGCTTTTGTCTTCTTAATATGCCTTCACTTCTGAAATAAGGCAGTGCATTTTAGTAGCTTTCCTATTTCCTTCTTCAGAAGCTGTTAGTGTGTCAAAAACAACAAATGCAGATTAAATGCTAACAATATGTAAGGAAAGTACCTATGTTTCCTATGTTTTGTAATTCTAGTTTCTTATTTTGAAATTAGTTATGAATATTGTTGTTTGGGGGTGTGTGATTTTGGTTGAAGTTTTTTTTTGCAATTTGTTGTAAATAGTGTTTTGTTATTGTTTTTGTTACATTTATGAGTAGGTTTTAATAGTATTATTATTCTAATTTTATGGTGCTTTCATCAAGCTCCCATGACTGGACTCTGACAAAACAGCAGATTTTGTATCCCAAAGATGTCCAGTAGTATCAGTGTCATGATTTTCAGCACCCCGTGGTCTAAGCAGCCAATGTTATCTTTGAGCTCTTTATCAGACAGTTTTCCCTCTCTCTTACTCATTTTACAAATTAAAGCAGAGGTTAACCTCAGTCCAGTACCACCCATAGGGCCCACACGTCGTGACTCTCCACTGCGTCTCATCCCACAACTCCAGTCTTTTCAGCATGTTACGTTTTCCATTCACTCTGTAAGCCCATGGAATATTTGAAGACATGTAGGCACAGGCAATTCCGAGGGATTCCTTTATTTTAGTTAGCACGGAAAATACACTGGTCGAAGCGAAATTATACATATTTCCCTATCTCTCTTGGCTTTCTTACATTTTTGAGTAGCTGGGGGGCATCCTTCATCTTCCACACCGCTCCTTTTCTGTCTTTATTATAGATATCCAAATACTTGATTCCTTCTCTGGTTCTTTGGTCACAAATAATTTGATAGAAGCATTTCCCTGCTGGAAGAGTGACAATTCCCCTTCCTACCTCGTGTCCATGTTTCCTGTGCCCATGTATCCTCACCTTTTTGACCTTTCCGTTTTCAAAGGCCTCTGCCAGAACTTTTTTTCCTTGGTTCTGCCTCTGAAGAAATGCTACTGATGTAGACCCCAATGCGTCACAGAGGAGCTTTCCCCTAAGCTTCAGCTACCCTATTGTTTTGTCTGACCAAGTCTATTCACAAGATAATAACACTTAATGAGTCCCTCTCTCTCCCTCTTTCCCACAGACAGACTTGTAGACGCCACTCTTAGGCTTTTTAGCGTTAAGAGTAGGAAGCAGTCACTACAAAGGCATGTCTACATTGCAGGCAGAGCTATGATTGCATCACAGGCAGACGTACTTGGGTTACCTTTACGGTACTCCCAGTACCTTACTGGGTTACTGGGAGCCATTCTGTCAGCCCCAGGAGACTGTGTGCTTACCTGTGCCCTTAATCTCTGCTAAACTACAGCCTTCTGCAACTCCCTTTCCATTTGCAGCTGGGTTCCCCCAAGTGTGTTCCCAGAGGTGTGTATCCAGCAGACCTCCTGTTGTATTGTAAATATTTTGAAAGGCTGTCAGATATCCAAATAACACCAAAAATTTATAAAGCCAATCCAGAATCCATGCACTTAGCGAGGAATTTTCTATGCGGATGCATGAAAAAACAGGTCTAATGCAGTGCCTAGTAAGAGATATTATGGTACACGTAAGTATTTTCTTAAAAAGGTGACTTTGTCCGATTTTTTACTAATAGCATCATCCCAACATCAGCACCAAAATGGTCTTATCAGGCTTACAGCTGTACTCCTACAGTGACTTTTTATGTCAGGGCATATTTACTGAGCAGCAACCGGGAATGTATCTCTGCTGGGGTGCTCCAGTTGCACAGAGGCACTGCAGCACGCCCTCTGTACTTACAACCTTGAGTAAAAGAAGTAGTCTCCTGGCACAGTTCATACCCGTGAAACGTGCTGAGCAGCGAGTGATATATATCCATGAAGATTTTTCTGTCTGCGGTCTCCCTGTTACACCATCTCCTTCCTCTCATCATGGAGACAAATGTGCTGGCAGAGAGGCAAGAGTGTCCTGGCTGGACACTTGACTGCCTACTCCCAGGAGAACCCTCATTTTTAGCTCATGGGTTTCTCACCTCAGCTGCTGAATGGTGAGCAGCTGCCTTCCCCCATCTTTTCTTCCTTGTTTTTCTACATCTGGCGAAGATCCCCGAGGAACACCTCCTTCCTTGTTGTAGAGACAAGAGGGCTTTTGCAGACAGCTGTTCCCCTGCGGATGCAGGACAAATTATGAACCTTCCCCATCCTGAAATTTTGCTCTGCAGTTAAGTCCCATTTTGCCATTCCCCTTACTGCATTTCCTAATGGATGTTAAATCATTTGGATTTTTTTAAAATCCCTTTGCTTTGTATGTGAGCAATTGCTGTTGTGTCAGTTATTGCAGCTATCTGCTTTGTCTGAGGCAGTATTTGGAGATTAGCGAGATCCACCATTTGAAAATTATACATATAAAAAATACAGGAACATGAAAGCAGCGGCATGTTCTGGCAACTGCGAGGATGATCTGCAGGTGGGAGCTGCAATTTGGGAAAATTAGCCCGGAATATAGAAGGTTGAATGTTAAGATTGTTATGTCTTGCTTTTGCAGCCTGTATCCAATTGCACTAAGAGTGCCAGTTGGTTACCTCTTTCGTATCAACAAAATGCAGTTAAGTAACATTTTATATCATATCCGACATGCATAGCAATTTTAATTAAGATTTTTAAAAGTATCAGGGATTATTTTAGATCAAGTTCTTGGCTGGTAAAGTATCTAAAATAACAGTTGTTGTGTTTTCATTAAGAGTTTCTTGATACCATTCATAATATTAACATTGAGCTGCTAAAGTTGATGGCTTGCTGAACACTAGCTCTTGTGTTGCATTTTATGATCCCTAATTTCCTTACTAATAAGCTATGGGTCCTTAGCGTATTTAGCACGTTAGCTGCATTCTCGGCAAACACCGATCCATCTGTTCTTTGAGTAGGGTGCAAAAAAGGCTGACAATGCGCAGAGGGTGCCTAAAGCAACTTGTTCTGCAATGAATTCAGCTGCACAAATGTGACTCAGAGCCTGCCCCTCTCTTTAAATGTAATTGCCCAGAACAGCTGACTCAACCAGCGTACAAAACTCTGCCTGTACAGAGAGCTCACCTACGCCATTCGACTTGGTTTTGCTGCTTTGTGCCAAGCATTCTCAAACTATTCTTGCAGGGTAAGCCCCTGCCCATAGGACACCGTCCACCTCCCCGTTGAAAGCACTGAGATGTTCACAGGTGGTTTCAGTGGTATGTGGAACCTGTGATCATCCCAGTATGGATATTAGTCCCCAAGAACAGTCCTCCTCCTCCCATCATTTTTATTACTTGCTGGACACCTTCATCTCCCACCACATTTTAAGGGACAGACCTCCCAACTCTCCACTTATTGGACTCCCAGGCTTTTGGACAATAACTTTAGGGATGGATGGACTGCAAGGTGTGAGGGATTTTCAAGGGGAGTGCCAAGGAACACTGAAAAACCTTAGTCACGTGAAAGTGAAGTAGCCTGTGACTGCATGGTCCTCCTTGACGTATCCAGCCTGGACTCCCTCTCCTCCTATTAAAGAAAAAGTGATAAGCATAGTGTAAGCACTGTCATCTGAGGTAATCTAATATTTGGAAGCAAGGGGGACAAAAGCAGGGAACAAGCTTGATGCTGAAAAAAGTGACTGTTGCTCATACCGAGCTATGATGAGCTCTGTGCTGCTGTGTGTCTTGTCAGATCCAGGCCAAGGACACACATGTGACTTGTCATAGGATTTGTGCCAGATCTTACTGGTGAGGTGGCTCACACAGCCGACTCCATGTTCATGTGAACATGCTCCTGCCCTGCTGATTAGACAGGAAAACTCAGGAACTCTGGTCAGAGAAGGAGGGTTAGCAACCAGAGTAATAAATATCAGAGAAACAACTGTTGTATGAAAGAGAAACAAAAAAAGGAAGGATATACCAGTAGACATTTGGGTAAATAAGAAAAGAAACAGAAACTTATGGAAAATAGTTATGGAGCTATATATTATCTCAGTGTAACTTCATCCACCAAGCACTGCTCTGGTCTACCCACAGTAATCTCTTCCCTCCTTTTCATTTTCTCTTACTGTAGCTTCTCTCTCCAGTTCACACAAATTAACCACAGATTTTTTAAATTATTAGTCATGGTTTTCAAATCAGTCACCTGTCACTATCTTCTTCCTGTGTCCGGGACTTCCATGTTTTAAATATTCCTGTCTCTTCCGATTTTTCAGCCTTTTCCTTCAGGGTCTGTCCTGAAAGCTTCCTGACCTTCTGCCCATAACTTTCTACCATTCTATTCAATGGAAGTGTCTTGTCCAGTAATTTTTATATGTGCTTTTCCAAAATCTATTTGTATTGCTCCCATTGAAAATGAGTACAGAGATTGTGCAAAGGAGAGCAGAAATTTCCCCTGAAAGGAAAAGCTAGGAAAATTACTCTGATGAATATACAATCACATTCATTAAGTTTAGAGAGGTAATAAACACAATTTTTCTTTTCAAAATGTCCTCTAATACTGATTTTGTAATGATGTAGTTTTTAAATACATGATTACAGTACAAAAAAAAATATTAAAGATTGAAAGTTTCACTTTTCCAAAAAATAGCATGTATTGAATGTTTCAAAAATGAAGGGGAGGGGTTTTTCTTCAGATTTACCCATCACTAATGATAATGAAGTTGAAAAGGTCTTCTTTGGTTTACAAGAATAAAAACTTTGAAATCATAACACCAACTACAAAAGTCTTTCCTCTGCAGAGCTTTAAATAAAATAACTTGCAGTTTACTGTACAGGCCAAACTAATTCCAAATGTCCAGGGGAAAAAAAATATAGGACTATTTGGGGCAATTCTGTTTCCAAATTTTCTGGGTAGATGGCTAGCAAGAACAATCTGATTTTCTTACAGGTATGAGGATGTTAAGTGTCCACTCCAATAGCTTTGTGAAGAGTTCCTGCCAATTTCTGTTGCAAATATAGAAAAACCTCATGATTTGAAATGTTTTCAACTCAAAGCAATCATATTCTAAGTCTTCTTTCTTGCTATGCCTAGTCTATATACTCTTGAAAACTCTTTACCAGTGTGTACTATCATCAAAGGATAATACAAAATTATATGTAATGTCTGCCTTGAAAAACATGCCAGTATTGCATTTTAAATACAAAAATATAACTTGATTCTACTGTGAGTGTTATTAAAATCTTCTACATAAGGATGAAATTGTACCTTATTTTAAGATGTATTCCAACCCATTTCTGTAACAACTGAAAATAGGCTTGTGTGAATTCTTCAACAAACCAATTCTTTCCTAAGTAAAGCTAAAATTACAGAATCAGGTTATATTTCAGTAAAATAAAAGTGTTTTGACATTACTCATAGGCCACATTTTTAAGGCAAACAGAGAAGTTATTATCTCTTCCATGACACATTTGAGTAGCCACTTCTAAGTGGTTCCAGCTCTGAAATATGAGGAATTTCCAGCCATGAAAAACAAATACATTATAATTCTGCTCCTCCTGTCATCTATAACTGTGCACTAGTGAGAACAAAATCTTCTCACAGCAACTATTGAATACATGAACTTTTTTTAAGTAATTGTATGGTTTTCCATATGATACAAGCAAGAAATGAAGCATTGGAGTTTACCAAATACAGACTAACTCCTGCTATGAGTTTTAGAAATGTTTTAAGTTAGATTTTTCTACTAAAATTCTCATTATGTATTCTCTGTATTCTTAGTTATGCCAAGGAGTTCACTTCCCCCAGATATGCTTTATTTTCAGCTTATGGCAATTCTTCTACAAATACAGTAGAGTAGTAAACCATATTGTGAGCTAGTATATTAAGCCCAGGCAAAACTGGAGATTCCTATTTAAAAAAAACCAAACCAAACCAAACCCATAAAACCAGCTCATGCATTTGAGAGAAGTGGTTGCACATTCTTTGAGGTTAATATACTGACAGCAGAGAAAAAAATCTAAATCTAAATGTACAGTAACAATAAATTACACAGATGAGAAAGTCACATATTAATCTCATTACTGGAAAAGAATCATGAAAGAGCAGAGCATCGGATGTAAGGCTGAGGTTTTCCTTAACCCCTTCAAAAAGCGTTACCGGATAAAAGGTGGGATAGTGCAGGCACATTTGAACAAACTGGGTCCAGATGTGCACTGTGGGCCTGATCCAAGGTGACCGAGACTGACGGGAAAGCCCTCACTGATTTCAGTGCTGTTTAGTGCTGGCTCTCAGAAAAGTGACTTCTCAGCCAAGTGCCACATTACCAGGTCGTTCCTGGGCTGCTGAGCCAAGCACTCCGCCTTCTCTAACAAACTGTCTTTAGTCTTTTGTGTAATGCTTCTGGTTGGTCGTGCCACAGCACCCCTGGGAAGGGATAGAAAAGCAGATGGAAAACTGAGAACAAAATAGGCACTTAGATGAAACTTCCTTGGAGAGAAAGAGAGAACAACTGGGAGAGATCAGGCAGAAGTTTTTGCCAGGATGTGTGAGTAAATGACATCAGGCATTTATGGAGGTTAAAGCAGTAACAGCCAAATTCTCTCAAACTTGAGAGAACCCACTAAGGGCTCTGAAGCGGAGTGAAAGGAAGGGCAATCTGTCTAGTATGCCTGCTTGACGTATGTGCATGTCCTGAACATCGTCTGTTCACAAGCCTCCAAAACCACAGCACCATACAGTATGCAAACTCTTCTTGTGCTGCAGAACCAACGTATGCATCTCTTGCATTACCTTGGAGGGGACCATGAGATGATTTTCCAAAGATTTCTAAGAAAGTTGTATACCTTCACTGGTCTGGAGAGAAAATATCCGTGCCAATGAAAAGAACACATGTTTTCCTGTTCAGGCTTTCAGCTTCTGTTGAAATCTAAATATGAAGCTAACCACAAATTTGTGGCCAAACTTCGTCTTGGTGTTGAATAGCCAAACTCCACCAAAATTCATGGAGTTGAACCCCACAACATAGCATATAGTTTTTCCCAGTGCTTCTATGCATTTTAGTTTCTTACACTCACCTCAACATTTCTACACTAATCTCTGACTCTCCAATTTTCCAGTATAGACCATTATACAGACATTTTACTGAAGGCAAGATACCTTTTTGTTGTCAGTGGCAGTAGACCAATGTGGACTGGCCAGCAGAGGGTGCTACTTGAATTAGGGAATAAAACATATCAATAACCTTTACGAATAATCATATTTCCGTAAGATTATGCTAATCACAGGGGTAGCCACCTCCTTATGCCATTGGTGCTAAAGAAAAGGAATGGTGGCATATTTTTTTCCTGAAATACTTATTTCAACTGGTAGTACAAAATGCTGTGGAGTGATCTAAGTAAAGCTTTGGATTTACGCTCTGATGTCAGTCTAAATGGCGCTAGATACTGGTGGTATAATGGTACAGGAATAAGCATTGCATAGACAACCCAATACTTTTGGTTCACTTTAGTAGACTTCTCATTTTATATTCTCTCCACAGATAAATTGGAAATTAGGTTTCCACCCCAGGTCAGGCTTTTTACCTCTTTGCCTTTTACCAGACCAAACCAATCTGCTTGAAATTTCGTAAGTGTGTTATGCTGCCAAAGTAGAATTTTAATGGAAAGTTTGAGGTAAATTCAACAAGATGTTTGGGAGACAGAAGAGCTCAAAAAAGGAAGCAGTTTCACCTCTTGAAAATTTTCCTAACATTTTTTTTGGCTTATAGTAACTGCAAAATGGCTTGGCTGAGAAACTAGAAATTTGTTTTAATCTTTTGTAGATGGTGATTTCTGTTTCCTTTGGCTTCTTTTGGGGTGCTTCAGGGGGCAATTATTTAGTCGCTAAAAGACATTTATGCAAACATTTAGGGTTCCTAAATCCGCATGTCAGCTCTTATAGGGCTTATGAAATCCACAATAGTGGAATGCAGCCTTCCCAGACTGCACAGACTTTTTCACAGGATAACTCTTGTGATCAGGGCAGGGCAAACAAACTTCATTTCAGAAAAGACTTTAGTAGTTTTCAGTTGCCCTGTGAGAAGTTCTGAGAGGTCCCACCCACAGTACCATCAGGTCCTCCAAGACCTGCTCAAGGCAAAGGCCATTCCCATAAAGGCATTTTGCTTCCTTTTTGTCTCTACATCTGCTTAGAGCTCTCCTACTTGTCTCTGTTATCTGCACATATGTCTCTTGGCAGGATTTAAGGGAGAAGATATTTTTCACCACAAATCTAAACTGGTTCTGTAAGCTATGCCACTCCCAGTGCATGGCCAGAGGCAGGGCTGTATGTAAAGATTTACCCCAATGAAACCCAGAAAAAAAATCAACTTTTGCGTTCTTCCCACTGCTTGGTGAAATGTCCTGTATTGGCCCTGAGGATCACGTCTTTAAGTGTCGTTAACAGTTTTTCAGTAGTTAGCAAAACTCTCCATGACAAGGTTTGAAGGTGTTCTGAACTTTCGCAGTGTGTGATTTGTTACTCCTATTGTCCCAAAGTCTAAGGAGTGAAGCGATTTACTGGCAGCATTTTTTGTAGAAAATATTAAGAAAAAGCTGAGGTTCCCTAATGATTTATGAACAGAATATGGTCAGAATTAACACCAACCTGGTGAAGATGCTGTTCCATTTTTGAGATTTTTGTGCTGCTCCCAATTTCTTGGATTTACCATGAATTATATCTTTTCCAATCCAAAAATACAGAAATAAGGAGGTAGGATCCAAAAATATAAGCCAGAAAGAATCTATGAAAGTTTGGGAAACTTGAAACCAAGCTGTCAGAAAGGAATGAGGGAGGTATGCAAAAAGTATAAAAGAATTAATATTACACCTGAAGGCAGAATTATCTTCCAAAGTACAGAATATTTTCTGAAAATAATTTAGTGTGATTGAAATGTTGACTAGAAGAAACAACCTATGAAGCCAGTCCTGAGACAGCCATTGCACTATGAATGAGATGTCTTTCTGTAACCAAGCTTTCTTTTTCCCTGCTCCCTCTTTTCTCCTGTCTCCCCACACCCAGCATTACTGTAAAATCTATTTTATGAAGGGAAAATACATTTTGAAGAAAGCCTTACTTATAGTCACCTATCAACCTTGTATATATGCAGTTACTGGTCCAGAGTTTTATGTGTCAGTAAGACAGCTGGTAGTGCCACAGAAGGGCCTTAGAAGATGATGTGCTAAATTTGCGTTGGTTAAACTAATGAAATTCTGGTGAGTTCAAAGAGATATGGACTTGGTAGGCAGAAAGACATGATAACAAAAATGAAGTGAAGAATGAAGCAGAATGATAGAAGTGGGAGTTATCTCAAAAAGAGGTAAGAAGTGGGTAAAAAAAAAAAGAATAAAGGAATTCTCAAAAGTTTGTTTCTGGAGGGCAAAGGGAAAACAAGCAGAAAATTCTTTTTAATGAAAACCCTCATTACACTTAACAAAATGGCCATGATTTAGAAGTGTGCAGCCTGTTTACAAAGACTTTGTAGGCTTCACTTTGCTAACATCTTCTATAGAAGGAAGGTCTGCACTGGGTGATTTTCAACCCATGTGTTATTTCTCTGCCATCAAACAAAAAGTATTGAGAAAGCACTGATGAATAGAAGACCAGAAATGCAAAAGAGATCAGAAAAGAGCAATGCTATGAAACCTCAAGGGCAACCCTGAATGTTGTCTCTTTTAAAATGCTTTCTCAGGAAGAGGTATATTTCACCCTGCAAGTAATTATGAGGACCAGTCATCATCTAAAGGAAATTTCTTCATTAAAAGTTATTTGTCTTGTAATTTCTCTGCTCGCAAATATGTGGGATTATTTTTTTTCCGTCAAACAAGTCCATCACCTTTCCCATACTTGAAAGGGAAACTCCAACAAAGAGTGCTCGCAGGTTCATTATTTGGCTCAGTTATTTGCCAGATGTGAGTGAGGCTGTGTTTTGGCTAGCCTGCATGCTCTAATGTAATATTAAACCAAATAAAAAGTTAAATGGGGTCCAAGTGCAGACCTGCAGCTAAGAGAAACATTTTATGAAAAAAAGAAAATTTCTGAAATTTTATCTTCACTCTTGAGATAATCTAAGTTATTTATGCCAAAAACATACACTAAACTCAATATTCTCTTAGAAATATCCACTATTTTTTCAATCTAATTAATCTCCAGCAACACCCACCCTATTTTACCTTCAAGATAACATTGCAATGTCTGGAAGGGCTGCTTATAAGGGATTCTGACCTCTGTTTCCAACGTTCATCCCAAGAATTGCAGGCGATCTGCAGAGCTGGTTTTCGTGTGCCCCAATTTATAATCATATCAATAAATTTATTCCACCAAACATCCTTAAATGGCAAAATTGCTGTTTCTAGCATACAGTTCACAAAAGTGTCTGAATTATTAACTCATCCACAACAGCCAAACAGCAGGTTAGCTGCCAGGTTACAGCCCGATTGAGAACAGCACAAGATGAAAAGCATTGTATTAAGACATTTGGTAACTGATTAATTTTTTCTCTATATGCCAAAGCATGGGGTTGGAAGGTTGATAACGTTTATCATTGTGACTTTAAAGTCTGCTTGTAAGATTAATTGATCTCTTCCCCCTTTATTATTGCTACATTTATGAAAATGTACTCTATATGCTTTTATGACTTTATGTCTTCATCTGTTATATAGAACAGATATCATAAAACACTATCCTGAAGACAAAAGACATTAAATGCATATTTAAGACAACAGAACCCACATGAGGAAGCTCACTGAAAAAATCTAATTGCTGATGTCACCTGATGGCGAAGATCTCTGACACAAAGTCTGTTCTTTACTGGAGGATTTTAGTAACAATCTGCAGCTAATGTAAAAGTTGTAAGACAATTTTGTTGAAAAATATTCTTTTTCATTTACTATTTGCAATACTGGGTCCGTATAGTTCCACAAAAGACCTGTTTTGGTTTGGGCTTTTTTTTGGAAGACCCTGCTTGACTTGAACAAGCTTCGCGCTAGGCCTCAGTTCTGTACTAGATAAAACTCTTCCATTAGAATTTTTCTGCCATCCATCATTGACTAATTAGGAGGAACCAGAAGGTTATCTGAACCTTGAGGTGCACGGATAGTCTTGAAAATTGCTTCTGGCTTGTCTATAGGAATGATGCAATAATCACCCTTGCAATTGTTTGAAAACTCTCTAAACTATCCCTCAAATAGGATTTGTTTAATTTCTTGGAGCTGCTCTGGGATGATATGCATTCTTCACTTACAACCCATTTTCCGTGATAGATGACCCACTTGTGAGTGGCACAGTGATTTTCAATTCCTTCTGGTATAAATTTGAAACTATATCACAGCATGACAACCTTCCTTCCTTCCTTCCTTCCTTCCTTCCTTCCTTCCTTCCTTCCTTCCTTCCTTCCTTCCTTCCTTCCTTCCTTCCTTCCTTCCTTCCTTCCTTCCTTCCTTCCTTCCTTCCTTCCTCCCTTCCTCCCTCCCTTCCTTCCTCCCTTCCTTCCTTCCCTCCTCCCTTCCTTCCTTCCCTTCCTCCCTTCCTTCCCTCCTCCCTCCCTCCCTCCCTTCCTTCCTTCCTCCCTTCCTTCCTTCCTTCCTTCCTTCCTTCCTTCCTTCCTTCTTGCTTTCTTGCTTTCTCTTCATATGTATTGACAATAATAAATAGGCAAATAAACTTAGGATTTCACCTGTATACATGCATACATGCACATATTTAAACATTTATGAAAGAAACACAAAAGACAGATGTATGAACAGTCTAGAAAATAAAAGAGTGAGTAAAGAAATGCTTTTTGGTGTATATAATAAATGCATACAACTTATATAGGCTGAATTCCATGTACCTGCATTTGTCTTGAACCATACACATGTGGATGATCGTACAGATATATGAATGTCGGCACTTAAAGAGGAACAAAACAGTGTGAACTAACATCTATTTGAAACAATATTGCATCTCTTCTTAGTGAAAACGAACAGGAATGGAATGATGTTGAGACAGGTCTTGTATTTAAAAGGCTTTTTCAGCTGTTTGAAATTCAGGCAAGAGAAAGTTTAGGCCTGTCTGGGTTTGTAGCATTTTGCCCTAGCACCTCCGCCACAATTAACGAGCGTAGCAAAGCTTTGTGAAAGTTGTGGTTGTAATAGCTGTTTGTAGCAGAAATAAAATATACAAAAGTTATTACTTACATTTCAAAGCAGTTGTGATTAGCCATAAAAAATAAGCTTAGTAATTATCACAAACATGAATATCTTAAAATACCTCTAGCAAGAACTAAACTGTAATCGCATTAAAGCCATTTGATACAAACTTCTAATTTAGCAATAAACTGTTTGCTTGTAGTAGCTAGAAATTACTCTAGGTTTAAGCAAACATTGTTCAGAGTTTAATCTTCCATTTGCCATGGTTAACTCTTTTGTGTCTTCCGTAGGGAAATGTAGATTGCCACATCATTATTCACTGTCCTCCCTCTGCCTCCTCTCCCCTTCCCTCCAGTTGCTTCCACTTATTGGTACCAACCTTGGGGAAACAAAGAACATCCTTAACTTCCTTGATGCAGCAACCTGAGAAGTCTTCCAAAACACATGCTCTAAAGAGAAAATTATTATCTTCATATAAAAAGTACTTAGCAGAAAAGGATTAGGTTTCCATTTATGCTTTCCCTTGGGCTAAAAGTAGGGAAGTATACAGAAGCCGTTAAAAGACTTTCCATATATCCCCAAGGCCTTAGAGATATGAGAGTTTGGTGCCTAGACCTTCTTGTTACATTTAGTTTCTTGCTTGTCAATGAAGCACATATCCCCAGGAGGCTGGGGGCAAATTTGCACCTCTGAATTTTGCCTAGGTCCTCTGCCTTGCTAGAGAGCCACATTCCCGCTGGGTCTCCCTGCCTGCCTGATCCCTGCTGTTGGGATCACAGCTTTCAGCTCAGGAAAAAAACGCCTCTGCCCCTGAATACCCTATACAACAAGGACCTCCTACTCTAAACTAGCATACTCTTTCAGAGGGGTGAAAACTATGTTTTCCAACCTGGTGGGGCTGGACCAAAATCCAGGTGTTGCAGTCCCTGGATATACTCTAATCTTTAGGCCATTGTGCAAGTAGGCATCAACAAGTTTCTTTGGGGAAGGTGCCTACAGGTAGTGAACTCAAATCCATCCGGAAGTGTTACATGCTCTCTGAGCAAACAGAGAATTAAGAATACTTTGTTTAAAATTCTCAAATGGAGCTAAGTGGAAAATAGTCACTTAATCATCTCAGGTGAGCAGCCACACTTCTGCACACTTACACCTTCCTCAAGCTACATATGCTGGGGAGCTTCCATCAGAAGAGGTACGTGCATGTGCTATCTCAGATGTTTTGATGCATAAAAACATGAGAGTGGGCTAACTGGGTCACACCACAGGTCCATCCAGCTCAGAGTCCTATTCTCAAAAAAGTCAAAAAGAGGATGTCTAGGGAAGGGTGTAAATGATGCCACTCAGGGATATTCATCCACATTCAACCATTCACTTTTTGAACCAGTTGTCTTATATACAATAAGACAAAAATCTCAGTGGATTTTTCTTACATGAATTTGTGTAGTTGATTTTTGAAATCAGGTAAACTTTAAGCATTTGAAACACCCTCTGATAAGGAATTCCACAGTTTAACTGCATGTTGACACTTGCTTGTTTGAATCTTGCTTGTTTGAATCTCTCTCCTGGACCTGAAATTACACTCCGGGAACTTAAGTGCTATTTACAGTTCACTCTTAGTCCCCTAACTCGTGACTTGGTTGAACAAAATCTGAAAGCCAAATACCCACCAGTCCCACAAAAGCTTTAGTTTATTGTCATTACATTTAAGCTATTTTTCTGGGGTGACACCACAGTGGTGTGCCAGGACTGAAGTCTTAAAACTGGGCCACTTATTAGACCTGTTCCACCCTGCCTTCACAGAGTGTTTTATTTGCTCCTTCATATTAAGTGCAATTCCCTTTGCTAACACTTGCACTGGGTTTTTTTTGATTGTTTTGGTTTTGGGTTTTTGGGGTTTTTTGTGGGTTTTTTTATCGACAGAAATACCATATATTAATGACAAATACAACAGGAAGAATAAGAAATTTACATTAAAAAAAAATCCAATCAGACTAAGCTGAGGTAAGGTTTTAGGACACCTTCTGTTCAGATCTTGGACAAGAAGCAGCAGAGAAAGGTATTAAGTATCACATTACTTTTTGATGGAGGAATGGAAGCAAAAGTATTGCTGGTAGCAGTTTGAACATTTAACTCATATTGAACAAAGGAAAATCAAAAGATAGAAAAAAAATCTGATTTGTACTGCAAACATTTTGGTTTTGTCTTTTTTATCTCTTTTTATCTGTGCGCAAAACCATCTATTTGTTTGACTATAACCCACAGGTCATTTTCTTGCCATTGTACATGCCATTCCCACTGTGGTATTACAGATAGGCAAAGCAGATAAACAGAAGAAGCAAATAAAGAGTCTTCAGTGTGATGAATACAATTTATAATTAGCATGGACAGGGAAAAGTTCTAAGCAGAGGCTTAAAAAAAATTACAGGTCCTGATGCTCAACTTGTTTCTAAATTCGTCTGTGAACCACTGATAAAATAGAATGAGAAAAGTCTTTGTAAAGTAAATGATATATTATTACACAAAATAATAGGAACATGCAGTGCTGTAAGTATGAATTAGGCATTCTGTGGTTGATTTTGCATCATATAAACATACTAGTCAGTCCAATGCTGAAAAGAGAGCTAGGAGTCCAGTAACCAGCGTCCCTTGTCCAGCTGTTAGTGACTCTCAAAGATCCTTGGTATAAAGGATCCATAAGGAACTACTCATGTGAGTAAGGTAAACTGCTAGAGTGAGCTATACATGATGAGTAATAATATATTAGCCAGAAATTGAGAGTATGAATATATGAAGCACAATTAAAGCTCACTGAATTCAATTAGATTTTTCTATTGGATTTGTTGGCATTGAACCACAATGGGAAAAGAATTTGCTTAATGCATGCCTAAAATTATTATTATTATCTAATCATTATTAGTCATGCTACCACTACATTGCATTTGTTGAGCAAAGGCCTAACAAAGAATTTCTGATATTGGATTTGGTAATTTTTGAGATGGAAAATTTTCCATTAAAACCTTAGAAAATGTCAATCATGCTTTAGTGCTGGCAATACTTCAGGGTTGTTTTTTCCCCTTGTGTTGTGTGGATACATGCTTAGGGAGATGATCATCCTGCTTACTAGTTTGGTTTAGCTGTCAGCAGCAGACATTGGGCTTTCTTCATTAGAACATTATTCTGTAAATACTCAATATCATTTATTTCCAAGTTATTGCTGAGCCATGAACAAATAACTTCATTTTGATGGAGTGCCACTCACTTTCTCCGTTTACTCAGACAGCCCCTTTCTCTGTTAAGTTCTATAACTATGATATTAACATTCAAGTCATGAACATCTCTCCAAATTTCATTAATACCAACTAAGTCAAATTAAGCCCATAAAGCGAGCAGTTCTCATTTCTCTTGTTTATTACACTGGATCCTAGCATAGACAGATAATTAAAGGCATTTCTTTTCTTCATGCTCCTTGGTGCCTTGATTAAGGCTGCTCTTGACAGTCTGACATTCCACTACGTGCATGTCTTCTATTCTTTTTCCATTTTTCTGTAAATTTAACAGTCTTCCAATTAGTGCAGAGGGTTGGTGAGACAGGGACCATTTACCTTGTGTATTGACTTCTCTGCTTAGAAGGTGGACCACATTTCCTTCCACAAATGATAGCTTCTGCAAAAGAAATCTTTCTCTTTACCATACTCGTCTTGCTGGTACTGCTGCGTGCTTGCTGCTCTTACGACTAGCGAATGGCAGCAACGGGAGGTGCAGACCAGCAACAAGGAGATACCATGAAGCTTATTAGTAGGATTCCTAGTAGTGCTACAGCCCAAGGATAACCCAAGGAATCTGCCATTATCTACAGAGTTCCTTCATCATTTAAGTCAGCCCAGGGATCTTTTCTGCTGATGGAGAATTCTAGTTGTTAGGATGGCCAGCCTTCTAGTAATCTTCCCACAGGCATGTAATTCTTCATTCTCAGAGGTTCAGAAGAGAATATGATCTTCTCTGAGCTCTAACGCGTTATGATACTTGGGATCAGCATGGAGTACAGAGTTTCTCACTGTCTTTTATAGCACCGACATGTTATAAAAACATAGAATACAGCTCCAAAGCTTCAAATTCATGTATGGATTACTATTTTCTGTACATTTTAAAGGTCATTCCAAGAAAAAAGCCATATGAATATAATGACTGGTTGACCTCCCAATAAACTTGGATTGCTGTGAGGCAAAGCATAGGATATAATTTCAGAATAGATAATTTTTCATTTGTAAATGCTTAGCAAATCAAGTAAATTGGCAAATGAATCAAATTTATGAAACTAACATAGCTCTGAGTGTACAGTCATTAAACATGGCTACCTCACAGATGTCTTTATGATGTAATATGTTTTGTGTTTAATACCTGCGTTTTATACCAAACATCATTAGGGAAAGTAGTGGGCACCAGCAGTATAAATAAGCAGAAATTACACTACTTTCCTCTATATTATACATGGACTAAGTCTTTGGTCACAATAATATAACTGATTATTTTACAGTAGAATTAAAAATGACATTTACTCACTCTCAATGGTTGGCTAAATCATGCTAAATATGGCTAACCAGACTGACATGCATTTAGTGAACCAGAACTAAAAGTTATTTAAATACAGTTTTCTTGCTGTCTCAAAATTCCAGAGGAATACTTCTGCCCACCAGCAGGCATGTACATGGAAAAAATGCTTCTGAAATCCTCAACGTAACATTTTCCTTTTAGCCAGCATAAGTGCCCTTAATGTAAAAATCTGATCCCTTAATAAATTAGAGATTATGTAAACTCTGCAAAATGCTTTTTACAGGCAAAAACTAGTCCTGATGAAAAGCTTCTGTGACTAGGTTTTATCTCTATTGTTTCCTCGATCAGGAGGAAGATCAGTCCAGGAAAGAGTCCCTGGCACCTTCAATCAAAAGTAGAAATTAAGGGACCTGGTAAATTCAAGAGACATTTGCTTTTAAAATTACGGTTTATGTGCGCTGTCTCAGCTAGTCCAAGCTTGTTTCAGGATGATTAGTAACTGTATTTTCCAGAGTGTTAGAGCAGGCAAGGATTTTACATTTGCTGGTCAATGCACAGTCAACCTTGTTACAGCAAAGAGATTAGCCTCAGACAAACACAGACACACAACTATTATACTAGTGCTCTCTTAGGACTTGTACTTCTTGCATTAGATATTGAAAGAAAATAACTCAGGTGCAGAATGCTACTTTTACAGCCTCATTTTGCAATTCCTTGCTATAGTCTTTATTCACAGAAGCCATGTCATCAGCAACACTAGTGGGACTGTTTCCATGATTACAGCCTTCTCCAGCTTCTGATAGATGAAGATTCGGAGACACCATTAAAGATTATTTCTATTACTTTAAAATTTGGCTCTTCAAAAAAAAAGAGTTGGACAAAAAAATCTGATTACACACTGAGATTATTTTAACATCGTAAAATCTACAGGCAGAAATGAGTTTCCTCTGTCTCCACTTCAAGTACACAAAAACTTGTGTTACTCCACTATAGGCTAGTAAGAAATTGTGTGAACATAGGTAAAAGCCATGATGAACCTGAGCAAATAAGCCTTGCTGAACAGAAAATAGGTTACCTGAGAACTGAGGCTGCACTACACATGTTCACATAGCTTCCATACAGATTTATCATGTATATTTGATCTTCAGTCTTTTGGGACTATCTCTTTCCTGATGTGTTTTTTGAGGAAAGACAAGCTACAGATGATGGGGAACTGCACCATCCAAAGGGGAATATGGTATAAATAACACTGGAGCAGGAGGCCTGTTCAACAAAGGCACTTAGTGCCGACTTGCTGCAAACCCAGCTCTCCCCTTTCAGGGCGCCAGATGGCTTCTGGCTTCAAGCCTCGTGGTGCTTCTGAAGCAGGTTCCCTACACCAGGCCTGGAATAAATGTGAGTGGAGTCTGATCATGTCTGCCCTTCTGTAGTGACATAAACACCCCCAGAGGCATCCGTCTGGTCCCAAAGAGAGACTTGAGTAGCCTCGGGTTTTCTTTACACTGTCTCAGCCGTGCAGCATACCTAAAGCCTACACAGCATGACACAGAGTTGGAGGTGAGGGGTGGAAAACCAGAACACTAAATTCTGCGTGATAACCGCTGGGCGGGCAGCAGATCTAGATAAACTGGCTTCCATCTAATTTGCATTGCTTCAAATCTATTCCGACATCTGCATTCGCTCCCTTAATGTCTTTTTATACTGAATTCCCATCCAGAAGTTCAAGGAGCTTTATCTGGATGTTAAACAGTCTGGGTAATCATTGCAAAAAGAATTTGCAAAAGTAATCAGGCAAATGTTTAGAAAAAAACGACACTGCTTATACCCTCTTCTGTTCAAGCAAACCATTTTACTGTCAGATATTTTCAAACAGAAAAGCTGAAGTACAGGCTGGTAGTCATTAACAGTGTACAGAATGCGAGTTCCAAACCAGGAACCTGGATTTAAGCATAGACCCCAGCCAGTCAGAATGGAACTGCACTGTTTGACCTATTTCTCCCACCTCACATAATCAAAACAACTCAAACTTCTCCTTTTGAATACATGACAGTCACAACACACTAATTGCAGCTAATCTGCAGGCCAAGAATTATGCAGACCAATTACACAGTAGAGTTTCCAAAATCCATGCACTTGAGAAAGTTTCTATTTGTGGATTTTAAACTGGAGAATTACAGATGCTAAAAAATACATAGTGCTGTGCAAATAATCTCCTAAATCTGGAAATTAGTCTTTCTTTTCTTTTTTCTTTTCTTTTTCTTTTCTTTTTCTTTTCTTTTTCTTTTCTTTTCTTTTCTTTTCTTTTCTTTTCTTTTCTTTTCTTTTCTTTTCTTTTCTTTTCTTTTCTTTTCTTTTCTTTTCTTTTTTCTTTTCTTCTTTTCTTTTCTTTTTTCTCCTTCCTTCCTTCCTTCCTTCCTTCCTTCCTTCCTTCCTTTCTTTCTTTCTTTCTTTCTTTCTTTCTTTCTTTCTTTCTTTCTTTCTTTCTTTCTTTCTTTCTTTCTTTCTTTCTTTCTTTCTTTCTTTCTTTCTTTCTTTTTCTTTCTCTCTTTCTTTCTTTCTTTCTCTCTTTCTTTCTTTCTTTCTTTCTTTCTTTCTTTCTTTCTTTCTTTCTTTCTTCCCTTCTTTCCCTCTTTCTTTCCTTCTTTTTTCTTCCCTTCTTCCCTTCTTTCCTTTTCTCTCTTTCCTTCCTTCCTTCCTTCCTTCCTTCCTTCCTTCCTTCCTTCCTTCCTTCCTTCCTTCCTTCCTTCCTTCCTTCCTTCCTTCCAAGAAAGACAAATAGCAGCATTCAATAGAATGTGGTTTCATTGAGCATCAAGAAAAAGGATTCAAATCCTTGCTCTTCCTCATATAGGCTAGGGGCTTGATCTCAGATGCCTTAATTTCAAGGTAAGTAATATATATTATAGTGTGAGTTCACTTTCATTTTGACATTAAATCCCACACTATGAACCTGGTAAATATTTTTTTTGGTGGAAAAATACACTGTCAAAAGTTCCCAGCCAGTTCTAATTGTAAGTTTGTTTCTGGAAAGGGAAAAATGAAAGGGAGGAAATATAACCATATTTGTTGGGCAAATCACATGCTAAATACATCCTTCTGCTGGAACAAACAGAGGAGGAATGAGAGGCAGAGTCATCCAAAAAAATCAGTCTTTTAGTTGGCAGCAGATTTATGTTCCAGTCCGGGTTCTGCCACTGACTGATTGGGCTTTACATTCCAGCTTTTTGCCTTTTTGTATCCATTATGTATGTTGCCTATTTAACTTACAAAAACTTTGGCGTAACAGCATTCCCTTAAAATCTGTAGCTGTTCCGTGAAACTCCATGGTAGCAGTACCGCCGCATTAGCAACATCAAGCTGTAGGGACCTCTCAGTCTAGGTCTGAGTAGGCAAAGGTAGGAAGAGCTGCTGCAGCAGTGGGAATAACAACTTAGGAGCAGTTTTTAAGAATCAGTTGTGCAAACCAGGCTGAGCTGCTTCCAGCACAGCTCTCAGCCTCTAGCTGCAAGTGCAACCCTCCTATTCATCTCCATCGTCCAGGGAGTTCTCTGTCTGCTTGCATAAATTTAGAGCTTAGACATGAAAAGGATAAGGCTTTTCTCATCCTCAGGAACTTTTCCACTTAGGGACTGATACTGTTACTATTTACAACCAAAAGAACTTCTTTGATGCCACAGAGGGATACCAGCATAAGCCAAGGTCATAGTGATAAAATCAGCCCCCAGTGCAAAATATTAAACCTTTGAAACACTAGTACTTGACAGGTTGGTTGTTGGGGTTTTTTTTTTCCACTTGGCTGTATGGAGTTTAGGCATTAGGTCAGATTCTGCTCTCTCACCACCACGAGTCTGGGAGACGTGAAGTTAATGTCAAAGACAGATCACCAGCACTGTGCCTGCAACATTTATCAATAAAAGTGTTGCACATATTGCTAAATGCATAATTTATTCTCAGTTTTGAAATGACACATGGTATCTTTATAAAACTAGAAATAATTGTTCTTCAGTAATATATTAACAGCTACACCTGTGTTTTATGGAGCATTCCTTTGTGTCAAAAGGGCTGTTAGATTGTGACACCAGGTTTTATTACATCCTCATTTTTAATTTCAATTTTATCCATTTAGGAGGGGTTTTTTTTTATTTTTAGTTTCCTTGACTCATGCTTGAATTTACTAAATTACTCTTCCCAAATGCTCACAGGGAGAGTCTTTTGAATTAATAGATAAAGCTAAACTCACTCCCATTCTGCAACTAAATTAGTATATTACACGCAATTATTTATGATTCATCCAAACTGGCTTCCCACGGCCCCATAAATCTTACAGAGTCAGAACATTGTGGCATCATCTCTTCTGATAGTTTTCATTCTTTTGCCAGGCATAATGCTCCTTGAATTGGAGAAAAACTGTTCCTACTCAGCGAGGACCAGTTACACTACTGGCAGCAGCAAATTTTGGGAACTGTGTCCGGCCTAACAGAAGGAAAGTAGGTATTTCCAATGGGACTAAGCACCTCCATCCAAAACTGCAGTCTTCTAAATTCCTGCTCATTTGTTGCCACACCCTGGAGGTGCTTAAGCTCCAAAGACGCCAGCTTTTGACATTAAAATTCCCCAGACTCCTGAACTTCTGCTATGGGCATGTCCAGAAATGCCTCTCATGTCATGGCACCGAGTTAGCTCACACCCCGGCACCGTCTGATCCAGTGAACTCAGCTTTCCTGCACCTGCACCCATCTTGCCCAAGGGGTAGAGCCGCTGAACGTTCCCAAGACGCAGAGAGCTGCCGCTCTGCGAAGTGCAGCGGCAGCAGTTGCTGTTCTCCTCTGCCGCGTTTGAGAGCTCCTTGGTCAGAGCTTTTACCCTAGATGTGGGAACTCTGGGTTTTACACCCTCCTGCGCCCGAGGAGATCAAAACCCACGCCCTCGCCACAAGGCCGGGGCTGTTCTGGGTGAAAGTGCTCTCCACCCTGCCCTTTGAAGCTCTTCCACCCTACAGGAGCAAACCACAGCTTCGCAACAGCTGTGGAGAACATGAGCGAGCACGATGCTTTGAGGGGTGATGGCCCTCGTGGGAGAAGGCAAGGGTGGTTTCGGTGCCGTTTCCCTCCCCTAAGGATTTTCTGGGTATTATGTCCGAGGTCCAATGTATAAATGGTCTTTTTGGAACATATATGGGAAGGGGCTTCCCCGGTTCTGCTCAGTGGGATGCCGAGGAGGCTGGCAGCAGTGTGTTCCACCTGGTGCCCTAGTCACCCCTCCCCAGTTGACACTGCCACCGGCGCCTCTGAGCACAGCTGCAGCTCCTCCTGGCTGGCTCTCCTGAGGGCCTCATGAAGGCTGAGTTTCTCAACGACTCTCCCCAGAGAAGCAAAACAATAACACCAGCGAACAAGGACCCGCTGCAGCATTTCAAGCACGTCCGACCTCCGTCACACTCCACCTCCCAGCCACCCTGCGGTCCCACACGCAGCTGTAGCTGCAGCCACCCTGCTGGAGGCCAGCAGGCTCCCTGTGCCTCCATGGCAGCCCTGCTGCCAGGTGACAGGGACGCTGCGTGTCCTCATTTGCCGTGGTCCAGGAGCTCTGCCCTCGCAGCTCGCTGAAGCTATTGTCTGACAAACAGCTTGAAGAAAATGGTGAACTGGGTTTCTTCTTTCAGGGGTTTTGGAGAAAGAGTTGCACATTTCTCCGCAATGTGCATCTATCCGGGTGACAACCCTGCCAGCCCAGGGCTGCCCACTTCTGCTAGCAACCACTGTTTCCCCGGGTAATTTTTGCAAAGGTGTTGCAGCGTCCGGGACCCCTATTCACACTGAGCTTTTTGTTTTGCCTTGACTGTTGGAAGTCTCCAGTGACTCTCCAGTTTCTAGCAGTGAAGTCATATGCGACGCTCAAGTGCCCTTCAGTCTGTGCGTGATAGTTCGGGTGCGTGGTAGTTTGGGTTCCTTGGCCCACAAAGGCAAACCGCTACCCCACTTCATGAGCTTGAGTGAGTCCTTTGGCTCGCCAAGAGCATTGTTCAAAGATTAATTCTTGATCTTCAGCGCTCTTCTTTGACTTCCTTAGGCATGCTTCCAGTGGAAGTAAAACTTGCGACATCTGTCTGTCTGCATATCTGTGCCATCCACAGTGCATTTTGCCTCTTTTGTCTGATGTCAAACAAACCTGACAGGGAGGTACAGGTTTGACAGGAGAGACGGGGCCTGAGCATTCGCAAGTTCTCCTCAACAGGTATTGCCAGCTGATTTCTGTAGTGAAATATGTGTATATGTGATGCGTGATACATATATATCATTGCCAAAATGCTCTTCAGAAGCAGGTTAGAGATATACACTGATAACAGAAAATTTCATTAAAACTAGTCAACTGACAGACAGAAACAGGTAGAAAAGCATCCTTCAGTACTGTCCATATTTGGAGAATTAATTATTGCAGGGCTAGTGAGAGAAGTGAGGTTAGTGATTGAGAGGGCAGGCACAGCATGAGCAGGGTTACGAATGCGTCCTGCGCAGCTTACCAGGTGAGGACAAGGGCTGGACCTGGCTGGAGGCAATTGTTTATAGCTACCTCAGGAGTGGTTAGGGGTATATTACTACTGCCAGGGATCCATACTCACCCCATAAATAACTATGTAACGTTGTTTGTGCAATTAATTTTGATCTGGTCTTTTATAAAGGATGTGTTCATTCAACTTGAACCCTTTTACCTACAAAGCAACTGCAAGGTTGTCTCTCCAACTTCAGTACTGTCTGTTTGAGTACAACAGTCATACATGTTTTGTTTTTCCTGTGGTTTGCAGTATTCATGACTTCTTTTTTTTTTTCTGTTATAGAAGCTGACTACACTATAATCACTTCCAAATACTCCCCCTGACAAGGATAAATCAGCCTGTGCTGAGCTCTGGGCTGCTATGGCCAGATTGCTGCCAATATCAAAGCCTGTTTAAAAGTAGCTGGGGGATCTCAGCGCTGCTCTGCAGATACAGATGTTTAACATTTCATTACCAAAGTTTTATGCTAGCCTCCTCTACGTGACTGAACTGAAACCTTTTCAGTATACCCAATGCTGCAGAATCGACTATTGTTGAAACAAGGCTATCTTCTGTATATCTTCTCCTGGGCTGGCAGGTGCTGCTGGCATGTACAGTGAATTACTGTTTACCCCTCCTCCAGCAATCCCTTATGCTTCAGCCTTGGCAGGGCGTTTAGCAGCTCCAGCAGTCTGCGGCTCCTCTTTGTTTTACTCCTAGTGCCCTAGGTGGTTGAGTAACCACTCAGAGCCGAGGACCGTGACCAGCCGGTTTCTAGATGGTCAGCCCTGCAGAATACTGTCCTTGCAGGACCCTGCTGGGTGGAGAGGATGGCCTGGAAAAGCACAGGCCAGCTCAATGCCGTGGCTGGCACAGATCATGAAGCTGTACTTCTTTATATACTACTCAGCTGTGCTTTTGCTATTTTCAAGCACTAAACACCTGCACTTCTCAAGCTAGAGGGCCTTGTTGATACTTACAGATAGTCATAAAAGCACTGGATGGCTTTTTCAGTTGAAAGAGAATCTCCCTGGTCATATATCAGTAAAGAAAGTTCAGGTGTTTTCATGTGTTTATACAGCCTGGGAAATATATTTTATGAATCTTGGGCTGCATAGGAAGAAGTATGAACAGCAGGTTGAGGGAGGTGATTCCCACCCTCTGCTCTGCTCTTGTGAGATGCCACCTGGAGTACTGCGTCCAGCTCTGGGGTCCCCCACACAAGAAAGACATGGAACTGTTAGAGGAGGTCCAGAGGACGGCCACGAAAATGATCAGAGGTCTGGAACACCTCTTCTATGAAGAAAGGCTGGGAGTTGGGGCTGTTCAGCCTGGAAAAGAGAAGGCTCTGGGGAAACCTTATTTTGGCTTTTCAATACTTAAAGGAGGTTTATAAGAAAGACTTGGAGATTTTTCACCAAGATCTGTAGTCACAGGACAAGAGGCAACAATTTTAAACGGAAAGAGGATGGGTTTAGATTGAATGTAAGGAAGACATTTTTTACGATGAGGGTGGTGTGACACTGGAACAGGTTGCCTGAGAAGTTGTGGATGCCCCATCCCTGGAAGTGTTCAACGTTGGGGCTTTGAGCAGCCTGATCTACTGAAAGATGTCCCTGCCCATGGCTGGTTGGAACTAGGTGATCTTTAAAAGTCTCTTCCAACCCAAAGCATTCTATGATTCTATGTTTCTATTATTCTATGAAGACAATGAGCTAGCTGCACTGACCGGAAAGCAGTACCTTGTAAGGCTTAAACAAAGTTTGTTGTTATTCTATTAATTTAATATTTAGCAGCTCTTGTAAGACTGACTCACATCCTAGCTTTGGTAGTGACTAATTAAAATCACTGCCTCCTTTCTTCCAGCAAGATTACAGACCCACTGATTTCAGTAACGTCCTTCATGACACCTTGGGAGGTGAAATTTGATGAAGTTCAACACAAAACTATAAATAAAATGGAAACACTGATAGATAGTTTAAAATGACATCCGGAAGCTTTGCAAAGAACTAACTAGAAGGACTGCTTGAATAATTTTAGATCATACAGCAATGAGATATCTTGTCCCTTTAATTTTAGGAAACACTGTATTTGCATGAGAAGGAACACGTTTGCAATGGCATCTGAAAAATGCAAAATTTCAGCTAAGGAAAGATCACTGTAGTTTACAAAATAATTCCATTTTCATGAAGTTTCCACCAGAAAGTCCTTTAAGCGGAGCTGTTTTCCCTTCAGCACACTTCAGAGCACGTATCACTCCATGTGGCAGCAGATACTTTGGGGTAAGAGCTCAGGCAAGCATAAATCAACAAGCCTATAGCAAAATCAGCAGAGGTGAGATGGCTTAAATCAATTTAGAATATGGCCCATCAGTTGTACAAAAGTGCTCTTTGTAAATGATGAAGTGACAAAAACGTGTCTGGCTTTTATGAATTGATTAACCTGTGCTAACTACTGATGGTGGCAAAAGGACCTTCAGATACAGGAAAAAAATATACGTCAGCTTTAGAATGAGATGAAAGTTTTACACAACAACCTCTCCTGATAGGACTGATTTTTGACATTTTCAGGTACGGCAGACTTAGACCTTGAATACATGTTGCACATACAAGAATATACATGAAGCATTTTGTGACTGTTTTCATGGGAGATATATTTACAGCAGAAGAGTGAGTTTGTGGACTGCCCCTGTTTTATCCTGCGAGAATTTGCAAATATTTTTCAAAGGAGGGTCTGTTTAAGTGTCGGTTTTGATCCCTGCTCTGTTCCCAGAAGGCACATAAAGGCTAGCCCCAGGAAAGCGCTGGCCGCCAGCTTAGGTCTGGGAGTGAAATCTTTACGCCCGTATATCTTCGGAGGAGAGCCAGGTACTTCGGAATGAGATCCAAAACAGCCAGCATGCTCAGCTTGGACCTGCCTAAAATCAGTACACTCAGCAGGCAGCTGCCGAAACCTACTTATTAGGCAGCGTTGAGGGCAGGGGACGGTCTGAAACCCGCGGCTGGCCCAGAGCTGCAGGTGGTCACCTCTGCCCGCTGCTGCCGCCCAGCCTGCAAACAGCCCTTGAGAAACCCGAGAGGCGAAACTCCTTCAAAGCACCCAACAGGTCTCTTTGCAAATGCCTATAAAAGACAACTGCTCACGGTGCTGGGTTTTTTTCATTTGTTGTTGGGGTTTTTTTGTTGTTGTTTTGGGTGTTACCGGTTTGGGGTTTTTTCCCCACAAATATACAGTCCCAATGGTAAGAGAATGGAATTAATTTACCTTCTCAGCCTGAGGGGTTCAAACCCACAGCCCTCAGAAGAGCAGCCCGCATATCAGCCTGTGGGATAGGAATAAAACTTTCCACCCACCCGCCTCGCTGAAACTGAGCCGCAGCGCAGCAAAAAATTCAGGAGTCACTGGCTGGGAGCTGCTTGTTCCTGTCAAGACAAGGGCAGTTCTGGGCATGTACGGAGAAACCTTGTGCTCTGCATGTGCAGAGGTACAGCCCCAGGGGCCTGAGAGATGGTAAAATTAAAAGTGGTGTCTGAAGGGGGAAAGTTCATCTGGGATTTCGCTGCTGGAAGGATCACAGCCCTGTGCTTTCATTCTTGTCCTTGAACGGTGCTTCCACACTTCTCACCCGTAGTGCCAGCCCTGAGATGTGCAACCTTTCACTGCGGGACGGTGTCAGCAGAAAAGCATCTGCTAACCCCGCTCTCTGCCCCTCTGACCAGTCTTTGCCTTTATATCCTCTTCCAATCCGTCTTTGAGAAAGGGATCCCCCCCGCCCTTACTATCTCGCTTCCACCCCTGGACGGTTTTATGTCTTCGGGGTGATACTATACTGTGAATAATAAAATGAAATGCAGGCCCTGCTTGTGCTGCTGAGGTCGGGGAAGCTGAATCTATTTACAGCAGCTGAGAAACTGCACAAATGTATTTGTTTTCCTTCTTTGCTCGAGAAATCTGAACCCTTCATTTTCTGTTGCATGAAAAGACACCGCATAATGATTATTTTGGTGGATCATTTCCCATCCGCTCTGGGTTGTCCTTTTTTCTTTCTGAGTTTATACTGAAGTCTGGACAAAATCTGTTTAAAATGCTATATTTGCCTGTGAGCTGCATCCTGACAAAAAGAAGGAAAAAAACCAACACAACTTTTTATTTAACAAAAAAAGTTCTCAGGTGTGTTTTGGAGAGGAGTAGGAAAGAGATTCCAGGACCATCATAGCAGCATGTCTGTGTAAACTTGTACGGGATATTTCATCAGAATTTGATAGCTTTTTCGTTTTAACCTGATGTCTAAATGGAACTACAATAAGCCTGAGATGACAGAAAACTTTCTTGGATGTTTGAATTCCTTGGCAACTAAGGCATGTAGGTTGAAATAAATCAGTTTCAAGCTTTGGTTCATGTACCTGAAAGGCTATATTAATTCTACTGCACACAGTATATAGAGGCCTAATTAGTAACTGCCCAGTACTGTGATTCACAAACCTGTCCCTGCTCAGAATGTACTTAAGTGTATGCTTCTATGAACCCAAATAAATTCTTCCATATTTTTCAAGTAAGAGGCCGCATATTCAGGAAAAGTAATGCCGTAAGATCTCATACCTAGTTTTACACTGCTTTAAAACAGCTATAAATCATAGCACAGTAAAATATCAGACCCAGCAACTCAGAGGTCTGAACAGCCTGCACTGTTTATGTAGACTGGGTGATAATGCTGACACTTTAATTGCTCCTTAAAGTTGTCTTCCCTGGTACCTTAGTGCTCATTATTTTTGCAGTCACTTACGGCTACTGTGTTTATCCTGGAATCCAAAATCCACCTCCTAAACTGTCCAGGTACTCAAACTTTCATTTCTCTACTCCCCTTTCCTCCACCCCCAGTCTCTTATCAGTTAGGTACTTAATGCATTTGCAGTAACAAAATGTTTGGAGCATACCACAAGATTAATATGAAGCATTAATAATGTGGAAGCTCTTAAACTCTTTCATGAGTAGATCTTTCCCTACAGAATTCATTTTAATCTGTGTTTGGGATGAAAATTTACACGTAGTCAACCTCCAATCTCCAAGTACCCCTTTCAATATTTAAACACAGTACTTAACAAATATGTTTAAACATTTAAATCTACTGTTGAATGTCAGAGGCATATAAGTCCACAACACTGCAAACACAAACTGCCCTCTTGCATCTTTTTCGACCTCTCATCCCATCTGAAAAAAAAAGCCACTAACTGCAGGAGATATTGCAGAACATCAGGAAAATTAACAAGTCTAAACAACTGAAGAAAACAAATATTAGAACCGGTTTTGCCCATAAAATTGGACTCCGAGCAGATTTACTTCTGTATTAATCACTAGCACAAACGCTTTGGATGCAATAAAAACTCTCTGAGCTGAGCAGGACTAATTCATGAAGAGTTTGATGTTGAGATCTTCAAATAAACTGTATCTTGATTTTAACATTGACTGGCTCAACAGGGATAGCCTGAACAAGGCTGCGCCCTTCAGAACAATTGTGCAGATCCGGGCTGTTATGGATAATATTGTTCAGAAGTTGAAAGGCTGACAATGTGCTTTATACGATGAGAAAAAAAAAAAAACTCAAAAAAAATAAACTCCACTGGAATTTTGAATGCATAAAACTTGTGTTACATGATTCAGGGAGAGATTTTTATGTCCAAATAGTACAGAGTATATAGTCTTGGGATGCTTTTGCTCCATTCATGAGTTTATCTGATGACTCCACTTCTAAACCTCATATTTAAAAACATGCAAAACATGAACTTGCTATTGTTTTTATTTTTTGGTATTTATTTGTATTTATTTTATATTTAAAACTGATCTCAGCCTCTTCAACTTCTTATTCTATAGGGACTCTGTTCTCAAATCTCCACACAAACATAGCTCCCCTATTGTGTGCAGGGTAGGATTGTGCCATTTCTAAACTATAATCAAATGTGAAATCTTTTTTTTCATTTTTTCGCTTAAAACAATACACTGTTTTAAACAGGGCATTTTCATGGAGCTATGAATAACTCTGCCTCACACAGATTTTGGGAAAAATATATCATTATCTCCATCAAAGGTCAACCGCAGATTATAACCCTCTTTTTGCTTGTTATGATGAATGTCTTTTCTGTGCACAATGATAAGATATGGCAAGAAATGTGTGAGAACAGAATCTTAAGGGGAATACATCGCCTTGGGTCCAAGAGCCTTTTTCCATTATTTTGCACTATGTTAGTTGGCTAATGCTTAATTACCACACTTCAAATTAGTTCACTTCTACTCTTTTTCTTTCAGAGGCATCTAGGGGAGCACTATGCATCAATTAAAGCTGATGGATGCTGATCCTCAGCTTCTGTGACTTCCAAGGCACTCAGAAAACGATCGCAGGGGAAGACTGTTACAAGAAATACTGATGGAAAAACAGACCAAGAGTAGAAAATCTGAGAATCAGACGCATTGATTTGGGGTCTGCAGGACCCAATTATAGAGCAGGATTGCTGAATTGGATGTAGGTGTAGAACCCAAATGTAACTGGTAACATTGCTTGAGAAAGAAAACCATCTCTAGGCTGGGCACGTGCTGCAGAGCAGGAGCAAAACCACATGGCAAAAATTTGGAACATGCAGTGATTTGCTCCTGTCGTTGCAAAGTACAGAGAAAAGCTCTGAGGAATAATCAGACCGGATTGGAACGCGGTAAGCTGAAGGAGACATTAGCTGAAGTACTCTGTGACCAGACTTTAGCTCATCACGTATAATAGCCAAGGGTTGCCTCAGACAGCTTAACTCCCACTTTGTATTTTGTAACTTCTTTCTACAGTGCTACAAGATGGAGCTCACGTCCAGCAGCCAGTGGCCATACAGCTGTGTATGCAACCGTGAAGTTGTAGAACAAGAGAGCACAAGAACATTTGGGGTGCATCCACAGAAACAGAGGTCCACAGACACATGCCTTGTTTTTCAGACCAATTGGTAGAGGCTCGCTCTCTAGTTGGGAAGCAGAAGGGAGGGAGTGTTAGGCTTTGCAGGTTTTCTATTTTATTAGAGAAGGTATTACTGAACTTCCTAAGTTTTAAGAGCAGGGTACACATGCGTTAAAGGAGAAAAAAAAAAGATAAAATGCAATCTTCTCTCACACGTGCACCTATATAATATATGAACCAAATTCTTATTGTAATATTGTAACCACAATACTTTGCCAATGAATTTTCTTCATTAATTAGTCCCTCTTCACATACTTTTGAAGGTAGCACACAAGTCTAACATTCAGACTTGTCTATCTCTAAAATATATTTTGATTTGTTAAAAAAAATAAAGGAAGAAAATAGACTGGTCTCAATTAGCTGAATCATACAACCAGTTCATTCTTATGACTTGTTATAATACAGTAGATGAAGAAAGAACTGCACAGTTATTACACAGGCAAAACTCCCCAGAACAATAGGGGAAATCTGGCACAAAGGAAAAGCATCGTTTTCCACTGGGATAGCAGCAAAAGCACTATTATGCAACAGTCCCTCAGTACTATAGACAAAAGCTCTGATCCTGCTGCAGAACGTGGCTTTGCGGAGATTGTGTCTTCCTGACTTGAAACTAAACCCTGCAGTTTGCCCACTTTGCTACGTTTCTGCCGCTTCATGAGATCTTGCAATTCCACTGCTGTTATTTGTTTATTGATTCTCCTGTTAGAAGGATCCCAGCACAGAAAGGAGAACACTTACTATTCAGTTTTTCTCTAGGCATACAGGGGTATGTGGAGAGGGGAGGACAGCATTGTGAAGTGTCTCCACCTGCACTGACATTAGTAAGACTGATGGTGTTTCTCCCACTAGGAAGAAACGCATTCTTGAAAAAGGAAAAAAAAAAAAAAGGAACTTATCATTGGCTGGAGAGAGGCTGAGCCAGTAACAATGCCATGGCGTGATCGATTTGTTTTTTCTAACACAGCCTGTGCAATATCAATGAGTTGAGAACACCCAGATGAAGGGAGGAAGATTAGGTAATACTGACTGAATTTCTCCACATTCTTTTATTTTTTTTACCTCTCCCAAAAAAAACATTTTCTTTGGAATAAAACACATTTGTCAGATTATACAAAAGGGAATACATCTTCCTGGTGAAGAGGATGTTCTTGTGGTTAAAGCATGAGCCTGGTAATAGGGGTTTTCTGTTCTATTCTCAGATATTTGTCACATCAGGCCGCATTCAGCTCTGGCTATCACAGCAGCCCCCACTGGCTTCAAGGAGAGCTCTATCTGCTTAACCCAGGTGTGCTGCTTCTGGCTGGGAACGGCACAGATATTACCCAGTGACTTTGCTTTACAAGTGTGTTTATGAAGATAATGTTCACTCACATCTTTGAGCTTTCTGAGGTGCTGCTGAAACACCAAACATTTTTATTATTTACCATTAAGTTACAACCAGCAGTCCAAAAGGCCCAGCTGGCATCAGACATTTTATTGTTCAGTTTTATTAGGGGGCCATCCTTATGATTCATTGCAAAAGTGCACTTGTCCTGTGTCTGGGTTCCTTCTCCACTAAACCTAGAAGGGTGCCAGGAAGACATTGTTCCTCTAGCCTTAAAAAGGAAGAATTATGTATGTTCACAGGTCAGGAACAATTTTTTGGAAACTACAAGCAATTCAACTCATCTTTCTCTCTCCATGCTGGTTGTGGATCTCCATCAGAAGCAGCAGCTCAGGTATTTCAGTACATCCATTTTCATCAGAGCTTCCTTTAAAGAAGCTGAATTCATGTTAGTTTTACATCTCTTCTCAATCTCCTGTTCTTCAGATTTTAAAAAATTCAGTTCCATCACATTTTCTTCTTCTTCTTTCCTTAAGAGCCCTTTCTGAGTATAGTGCATTGCCTGGTAGGTATGTATGTGTGTGAAAGTGAAGGGTGTCCAGTCTGGGGGTAACAGTGCCAATAAGGTACTGTATTCCACCTTTTTGGGTGTCAGGATAGCCTGCTACTCCAAGCTACTGATGGGCTGATGGTACACAGCTTTTAGTCTTTATTCTATCTCTCAATGCCTCTACCACTCTTACCATTGATTCAGGGGACTGGCTTGCGCTCACTCTGCACCAGGTAACCCATTAATGGGGGACAAAAATGATTGAAGTTACTCAGTGCTCATTTTGAGGTGCTTTTACCATCATTCTCCAGCCTTCTCTCAAACTGCCTGAATTATTGGTGAATGCAGATTACCATCTGAGGGCAGCTCTGCTAACATTTTCCATCACGTGACATTGTGGAGAAAATTGCAAATCCCATGAAAGACAGAAAAAAACCAAAACCACCCTACAAACCTGTGTTCAAGGACTTTGATTTGTTTACTCCGGTCTTCAAAGCATTATCTTGCTAGGAAAGTGAGAATTTGATAATATGGACAAGGTCATGGGAAACATAAGTCTTATTTTGGAGGTTCTCACTCAACACAATCATTTAAGCACTTACTGCTATTCAGCAAAACACTTGTGTTTACCTTTTCCTATCATCTTCTTAAGCAGGCAGGCTGGAAAAAAAACATCTATGCCACAAAGATCTCCACTGAAGTTAGCAGCCATGCATGAGCATCTCTGAACTGAGTTGAACTCAGAACTGGACATTTTTCTCCTGTAGTAATTTCTTGAGAAGCCTTGAGAAGCCTAGCTCCAGTCACTGAAAAGACACCCAGAGTCATCCTCACATTGCACAGAACAGGCGTAAAGACTAAATTAAAGAAGAATCCTAATTTTCTTAGTACCCTGAGTGCCAAAAGCAAGTTCCTGCCTGGAGCAGACCATGTGTCCAAATGTTCTCCAGTTTCTGGCCAAATCCAGGTCATCTTAGAGCTACCAAGCCCTCTCTGAGTGGCAGGTTCAGCTGCTCTCTGGTCAATGGCTCTGATGCCGTCTTCATAATCATGAGAGCTGCGTCCGTATAACCTAGTGGTGCACCCTCTGTCCTGTGAGAGCATAAAGGAGGTTTGGAATGGGAGGCTGCATTGACAAATCAGCTTCCCTAACCTTACCAGTACCCTAATCTCCAACTAATCACTCCAGATGAAAACTTCGTAATGCCAGTCAGCAAGAAATAAGCCGTAACTGTGTGGTCAGTTCAAGAAGTGAAATAGAAACATGTAAAGTACTGCAAATTAATCCCACAAAAAATACACACATCAGTGAACACAGAAACTGATCCCAGCCTCTTCTTTACACAGATCCCATTAAATCTTTGCAGACTGCTTCCTTAAGAGCACTAAACCCCCTACAAACATAACTCATTTGGAAAGCAGTTAACCAGTTTCTCTACTGCTTAAAACACATTAAATAAAGTATGGCCATGACAGCATTGTATACTGATTGAAAATGAAGCCTTGTCTATAAACTGCAATCAATTTTCTTTGGCAACAAGGAAAGTACCTATGCTCAGCCCCTTCCATGCCTACCCAGGGTGGAGGGAGGCATAGGCTGTGTTTCTCTTCACTCCTCACTATCCACGTGAGATAGTCCCTGCAGCTCCACAAGCAGCCTCCTTCCCTTCAGCCCAAAGGGCGGGCTGGCAACCTATTGGAAACCAGTGAGATTTGAGCTTCTGAATCATTTTGTCTTATTTTTTGACTATTTTTTTTTTAATAGCCCACCCTGAATGTGGAGCACGACATTAACTGTGGAAATAGCAGAGTTCTTAGTTGTTTTCCCTCATCAAGACTGGTGTCCGTGAAGAAGTAAAGCACAACTACAGCATTTGGCATATATCACAGTATGCTGTAGCTGAAAATTCGCAGTATCATTCCCCTGCACTTGGCACAAGTCCCGCTTGCTGAAAGTGCGATGTCATAGAAATGCAGTTATCATGCCACTGCCAGCATTTGCACAACAGATGCTCATTAAAGGGAGGTTGATGGGCATTACTATAGAAACAGTTAGTTAGGGAACATCAGCCTCAGTTAAGGAGAGCCACTCTGGCCAGAAAATTATAAACACTTGGAAACTGAAATGACTGATGAATAGTAGGTAAATTTATCTACTTTGCTTGTCATTTTGATTTCTTTTTCACTCTACTAGATTCTTATTGTAACTTAAGCTTAACAATTTCCAAATATAAAAAAGTATTTAAAACACTGGAAAGACATTACCAGATCCTCCTCCAAACTAATCTGCCAGTCCAAGAGAAGTGGCGCCACACATAATGCAGCATAAAGCAAGTAAAGTTATACAAAGCCGTGCAGCTGCACAAATTTGAATTAGATCATCATAAATCCAGTGTGTGGCCCAGTCCGGCCACCTCACAGTGCTCCCAGTCTTATACCGATGCTTTGGCTAGCTTAATTTCTCTGCCCAAGAGGCTTTCTGTAATGCCTCAGACAACAGCATAATGAACTGATCAAAAGCAGAGCTGCCTTCTGTTCTTCACCATGAACTCACATATCAGTGGTGAATTATGTCATTCACAGCACACCAGGAGAGTTCCAGCATATGACAGCATCTCTTCTAACTCCAGACGAACTGCTAGGAAGAAAGATAAAATTTAGGAAGGTATATTAGCTGCAGCACATGCGTGCACATGTGCGTGCACACACACGCACACAAGAGTTTGTTACTACTTGCATTAGGTCGTTCGGTCCAATCCTTCTTTGCCCCGAATTCACATCATCACTCTGCAGCACCTGGTCCATGTTATCATAGCAAAATCCATTTCAGTGATCACATTAATTCACTCCAGCTGAAGACCTCGGTGAAGTTGACTGACTTCAGTGAGATCATTAAATTCAACCTGGGTCTTTCACAACATCTGTAATCACGATGGTGTCCATTTTACGTTTCAGTGGTGCTAAGAAAGAGCTGGTATTGTTATGCAAGAGGTCTCGCAAACTGGGCTTTGCTTTCCATAGTGGTAACATGCTCTCCCAAAATGCCTATTTCCTTTTTAGCAAATATTTTCCAGCAATCTGATAAAGGTCATGGCCACCTTATATCACACATCAGTGTGTTTTGTATCTTATCAGATCAACACTTCATCTGTTTGCCCCAGTCTTGAAAGGAGGTATATGCACTATGAAATGTATTCACCAGTAGTAACATAAAAATACAAAGCAATCACTAGTAGGGAAAACATATGTCTGTCAAAAACGTACAAACATACTATTACCTTTTATCTGTAAAGAATAGCTTAGAGGACAGAAAAATATTTTTCTTTATTTTTTTCATAGGTAGGCTCTTAAAAATGATTGCATGAGTTTTTCCTGTCAATTGAATTTTAAGATTACCTTTCAAAATAATATGTTATGAGAAATATTTATGTATATTAGGCTGTTAGCACTGAGATTTTACTTTTTAGATTTATTGTGATTATTGAAATATATGCATATCACTATAAGAGAGCAGAGCCATAGGAATTCCAAACAAATGATATTTCTGAGTAAAGGGTTCTTTGCTCTAGTTTATATATATGTAGCTTTTAATGTAAATATACTGCAATAAATATCATAAGAAAACTTGGCATTCAAACTTTCCTTAAGTAGTTGAAAAATTCTTAGCTTGAAATTGTCATTTATCTGCCATTTCTGAAAGGTCATTATAACCATAATATAAACCACAATGTTAAAAATAAAGGCACTAAACATTTATAATAGAATATGCAATCCCTCTTTACATTAATCATAGTGTTCATGTGCGTGTTTTATGCTGTAATTCTCTTTAGTGTTGCTTATATTTATTTCATATAATTGTTTCTATTCATTGTTAAAATTACTCCACTGTACTTGCTATTCTTTTTAATGTTTCTCCAGTATTTTCTTGCACAGTTGCTTTAAGGCATTTAAAATGAAGGTTCTTTCTTCAAAAATAGCTCTTGAATGTTTTCTTTTAAAGGAAACTCCTAAAATACACAATTCTAATTAGCTGATGCCTTTACAGTCCACAGTCTTCTGCTATTCTGTTCATTTAAAGAAATAAGAATAGCAAGAGGCATGTAGATGTTCTGTTCTAACGTTTTGCCCACTGATTAGAAGTGACTCCACCTTGAAGCTCGCTCAGGCACTGGTCTCTCTGGGGAGGATGCCAGAGGAAAAAAGGTGTTTTTGAAAAACTACACACTTTTGTGTGGGAGAGTAGTGGGATAAGGAGCACCAAATGCCTCTCACTAGGCAACAGCCCGATGGCAGGTAATGACTTCAGCAGTGCCTGACATGACTGAATTCACTGGTATGAAGGAGTTCTTAAAATACTGTCAGTCCCAGATGGTGTTCTGAAGACAGAGTGCTGTTTGCTCTGTAACAGTTACTTGACCTTTGTGGTAGGCTTTGAACAAACCAAGTAGTAGGAGTCTACTTCCATCAGCTCCTCCACCCTGGCCTTCATGCCCAGCATCATCCTTCCCACCAAACTCAGAGGCAAATTATTAGGTTACCTTGGGGGCCAAACCTACATTATCTGCCCTGTGCTTACTAACTACTACCACACGTTTAATGAGAAACCTCTTCTTTCCTTGCTCTTTATGTAACTGCCAAAAATATTTTTGCTATTGATCCAGTTTTCTTTGCAAAGTTGAACTTATTGCAGATTCCAGCAATCCTCATTTTTTCCTTGACATTTCTCAACCTTTAAACCACCAGATTTAACCACCAGTCTACCTCTAATATCTTTCTGAATCTGGTTCTTCCATCAGTTATGTTAGGAACATTTCTCTGTAAGTCTTTCTCCCCAGCATGGACTGGTGAATTGTCATAGCTCCTGGTCTACCTGATATAAAGAAATTCCAGCGTGCTCACACATTGAACTCCTTGAACTCTTCGGTTCTGCTGATGTCTTTAACAAAATTATGTTTTTGCAAAACCGGGCTTATTAAGAGTTTCCACATATGCACCAAACGATGAACACTTCTCATGCGGATAGCCACATCACTTAGTTTGTTGCTTGTTTGGCATATTTCTTATCCTTAGCCTTTTCTTTTCTTTTTGGAAATTTTTCCTGACTTGCTTACATGCCATAGGCTTGATGCATTTCTTGAAGACCTTTGTTTGCATTTCTGTTTCTGATAGCTGTCTTCTATAGGAAAATTCTTTTGAAAGTGTCTGGTCAGACAGTAAGTAGACTTTTCCCTACTCTTTTTTACAACACAAATCTTACTTGGTTTTTGATGAACCTGCTTTAAAATGCCTAAAGATGGCTTTTTAATTAATTTCTCTCATTAAAAAAAACCTCACTGTCTTCAAGTCCTTTATTTTTTTTTTTTGTTTCTGCATTAAATAAAACACAAAACCTTTGTAGCTTTTTTTATTCTCGGAATGTAATGATCCTCTGACTCTCTCGCTGCTTCTTCAAAGCTTTTTTTCCCTTTTTTTGTTACCCTGAGTATGAAATCTTCTGTGTCTGCCCAGTGCTTCTGTACCAAACCACTATCCCAAGTAGTGCCATTTTTAGCTCACAGTCACATCTGTGGATTTCCTGTACAGTTCAAATTGCTCTTTGAAACTTTTTCCAGGGCTGCAAATATAAATTGAAACTGCCACCACTGCATTTGTTTTCCAGTAGCTTTTGTGCCAGTAAAACTCGTATCATTAGAGTACTTATGAAAAGTTGTCTTGAAAAGGGTGGAAGATGAGTCCTCTCATTCACTGAACACATAGTGACTCTCTCTAAAAAATTATAGGGGATTACTAATCTTATTTTCTTAAAACAGCTCTCTGTTGAGTCCAGAGGTTTGACATGGGGCTTTTGAGATCTCAAAACTGAGTCCACGTAGCAACAAAATAGGTAAACTTCTGACAATCTTTATAAATGAGGAAATCCTTGCAGATATATTTTGCAGTGCTTATCCAACACTAATGAATTTTTACCAAGCTTGACAATTTTTCCCACTTTTTGAACAAAAAGCAAAGGCAGAAAAATAGTATTTTTTTTCTCAACAAATAGTTTATGTGCTACAATTTTTTCTACAGAATGGCAAGATGTTCAAGAGTCCAGAATAGGACAAATCTTAACCCAAGTCATAGTTTTCTCCCTCAGTCGAACTGTCCTTCAGACAGTGAAACTTGAACGATAGATTTTGGAACTCAGCGAAAAACCAACAAGTTCCTCAGTTTCATAATTCCAAAGAAATCCTTCTGATTTCCTGTGAAGTCCAACCTTATATATGGTAACGATAACTCTCATCTTCTGTCCTAGCCACAAACTATGAGTGTGACTCAACAAGTATGCTCTTTTCTGACTTCTGGGTTGCTTTTTTTTTTTTTCATCGGTGTGCCACAGTGTTAAAATGCCAGCTGTGGTTTCTGCCTGGCCCTCCTTTTCATTTGCCACTGCCTGTACATGTAGTTATATTTTAATAAATGAAAAGAGTTCTTACTAAGAACCCTTATTAACAGCTTACATGCTGTGTTGCACAGAGCAGGTACGTCTTGGCTGAAGATCCTTCATTCCAGATGGAGACCTGGGACTTCAAAGCACATTGTCATACATCAGCCATCTGGCAAAACAAGCACAGCAATGAGATCTCCAGGCTTGCTGCAGGCACAAATGCTGTTATAGCGACTCTTTCCAGGGTGAACGTAACTTCTTCCCAAGTACAGCACGCTGCAGTAAATAAGGTGAAAGCTGCTGGAAGTCCCAGCAAGAGGAAAGTCACTGTGACCAAGTTGCCAGGCGTGCAGCTCTAGCACTTCAGCCACTCACCAACAAAACCAACACGCTTCTGCAAATCTGTAAAGATGACAACTACAGCTGGTTATCAGACAGAGCAGAGCTCCCCACGATGGGAAATGCTGTGGCTAGTTCTGCCAAATATTTTCCATTTGCTGAGGTCATTCCTTCTATTTTGCTCACTGTGAGTTTTAGCCTGTAGACCTTTACAAATGTGCTAATTTCAGCCAGGTGTTCAGGCCTCTGGATTATCAGCACTGGGAACAAATAAGATGCGCGGCTGAGGGTACCTGCATGCTGCAAACCTAGATGTTTCATGATTTCCTCCAGGATATTCAAATAGTAGTTGAACAAAATAAGCGACGGTAAAAGGTACATTGGATTTATTCTCATTACAAAGTCATCAGTTTGAGAAAAAAAGAATATCACTAGAACCCTTCAATGTGCTCTCTGTAGATCAACAGAAAGGTGGGAAACCCAGAAATCCCTCTGTTCCTGTGCTCAGTACAGGGTTTTTACAGCCAATAGAGGTCACCACAGACTCCAGTGAACTTCTCTACGAAATAGGCAGACAACTCATCTGAGCATATAATGCTTTTCAGGGTTGATGTGAAACAGTAGTGCCTGATTATATGATTTACTGAGCTGAAAAATGTTGGTAACATAACTTGGACATGGAAAAATGCCCAAGCAGGATGAACTACGATTCAAGGATTATCTGTTGAAGAAGACAAAATAACCAGCAAAGAACATAAAAAGAAAAACAGAAAGTTTAGCGAGTGCTTAAAAGGCATAGAGTTAGAGTGACTGAACTGATAAGGAAATGAGACCTGGATCTGTCAGTGTTAAAAGAAAATTAAGAAATGCTTAATGATCAGAATCAAAGTTTGGGAGTAACTTTGTTTGTTGTTCTTGTTAAAAAACATGTATGTTGCAATGGAAAGCAGAAACCTTGAGATGTTAATGATGAATGCATGACTTGTCTGTGAGTTCTAATCATTGATCAAGACCCTATTCCCTGTTGTACTGGTCAGGGAAACAAGTGAATGGCTCCTTCCTCAATACATTTATAACCTAAAATGGGGGAGGGGGGGGTGGGGTGGGGGAAGAAGGTTGATATGGACTCTGAGTAGAAAAGAGTAGAAGAAGAAGTAGTACAAGAAACTATTAAAAAGCATTATCAACGGTGCCAGCACACCACCAGTCTACTTGCTGGGGTAGCAAAATTTGATTTTGCCTACTCTGCTGAGAAACCTTGAGCTGGGAATGTGCAAGTACATGTCTGAAAATCTAGGGTGTGGGTGGGGAAAGCTGGCCAACACAGACAATGGAACTGGCTGCTAGGGAGTATGGTAGCAAGCCATGAGGCAGCCTGAGAACAGCAAGGGGTAATTCTTTTGATATGGCACTGAAGGGGGAGCCAGCAGAGGAGCAGAAAGGGGGTGAAGGCCATAGGGACAGGCAAATAAGCACTGCAGAAGCCTCCTGGAAAGATATGTATAGGGCAGCATTGCATTAGCCAGAGAGACGTGAATGTTGCAGCAGAAGGGTTCATGGTGCATTAATAAAGACCCCAGAGGATAACTCTGGATTCCCAGGAAAATTTACTCTTAAAGGTATTACAAAGGAGAGTTTAGACATAGCCTGGATTTGTAGAACTAAAGGAGAAAGTGTGGATAATGTTGAGAGTACAAATGGGAATGGCAGGCAGGAGCGCGGTGTGTGAGGCACTGTACAGACATCAGGTAAACTCTGACCTGAAAAGTTTGCAATCTCAAACACAAGGCAGGTGTTTAAGGCAAGCAGTGGCCAGTTAAAGTGGAGGGGTGAAATGTGCTTGTAATGCTTAGTGGAGCTGCAGCAACAACCACAAGTCACAATTTACATAAGATGTTATTGCACAGCAGGTTCCTTTTATGCATTACAGCACAGATGTATTTTAAAGTGGCATTTGAAGTAAGATGAGTTGAGACACTGTCATGTCCAGACATGTGGAAAGCAGCAAAGACTCTGCTTCTGTGCTAGTACCTAGATCTGGAGCCAGGAAAGGACTGAAGGGAACTGAATCTTCTGGTTATACATCTGGCTTTGGGTTGTACAGCATTTCTTGACTAGCCTGCTACTAAAGAGTCAGCTAAATATTTACTTGCTTGCATTATCGCAACCAGACTAATGTCAATATTTTCCTTTTAAACTGTTATCAGTATATTACATATTCCTAAATGTGGGAATGTTTTTTTCATATTACATAAAATGGGAATGTGAGCAATAAACACAAACTGAGAGAGTGATAGTAGCATATGTGTTGCCATGAGTTTTGGCAAGCAGTTTGAGCAAGAAGAGAGGATGCTGAAATCATGGAAACTGGGTAAATAAGTCCTCTGAAGCTCAGGAAATTACTGCTAGGACACAGAAACTTTATGTCACAAGTTGAAATCCAGCAGGAATTTCTTTTCTCATAAGAGAGCTGCCTGACAGAAAGCACAGACACACTGTCGGACAGATGTTCTCTCTCCCTGTTTTGAGGCATCCTTTGTCCCTGGGACCATGCTGGAGAGACATCTCACCCCTGCACAAGACAGGCTTGCGCAGTGGATTCCACAATTCTATTCCACCACGTCGCTGTCTTTCAACTTACAGCTTTTTCCCAATACCACAGAAAAGCTGTGGTATTTTGCTGCAAATTAAATCAACACCTTCTTGCCTATCCTCTGTGGACATGGAGAACAGCTAGCTCCATGCACAGGGAGGCTACTCTCACATTGTTCTCATCTTCTCTCTCTAGACTAAACAGAACCAATTCTCTTGACCTTTCCTCATGCAGCATGTTTTCCATACCACTTATCATTCTTGTTCTTCTCCTCTGGACTCTCTCCAGTTTGTCTCTGTCATTTTTAATGTGTGGTGCCCAAAACAGGACAAAGTACTCAAGCTGAGTCTCCCCAGTGCCAACGGAGTAAAACAGAAGAGCCAGCCACATCTTACATAAGATAGTTTTGCTAAAACGCACTACAGTGAGACTTGTCTTTCCTCAGCCATACGATGCATCTCATTCTTATTTGGTTTATGGGCTGCATAGCCTTCAGATTTCTTTCCTACCCTGCCTCCCACATGAATATTTCCCATTTTGCGTTCATGCAGTTGATATCTGTGACAAATTACATTTGTCTGTTTTTCTGAATTCATTCTACTCGGATCAGATTGTCTCTTCAGGCTGTAATACAGTCCTCCAAAGTGTTAGTGTAACTTGAAGATCCACTGCTTCATATTCCAAGTCACTGATAAAAAATATTGAGTAGAACTAGACCACGAAGTGACATCTGTTCCGTGTGTATGTTACGGTGAACTCATCTACACTATATTTTCCTAGTTTACTTTTGAGAAAAGCATGTAGGACTGCGTGGAAAGCATTCTTAAAATGAGGATCTAGGAAGTCTACTGCGTCATTCTTACACACTGGGCCAATTGCTCTGCCAAAGGAAAATGAGATGGATTTGTTTCTGACAAATCCGTGCTGCACGTTGTTATCACCGTGTAATGTTCAAAGTGTTCACAAAGTGATAGTCTGCTGTAGTATTGTAGGATTTTTCTGGTAACAGGATTATCTTTCTAGGCATCTACAGTTTATTAGGCTCCCATTTTTACAGATGGGTGTTATAGCAGACATTCTCTCACCCTGGTATCTTCCATGGTATTCCGTATTTTCTTTAAAATACATGTTGATTGTTCAGCAATTACTTTGGGTTAGCTGATTAAATGTTGCAAGGTGCACATGCCTGCCTGTTCCCATTAACAATGTGTTTTTGTTCGATGACTATATGGTTCGATACACCCTACTGGAAAAAAAGGTGTCCACATCACAAACTGAGAAGTGAAAACTCCAAGGACTTGAAGGAATACAGTAACATGAGAAACAATTGGTATTTTCCAGTCCTTACAAATGGTTCCCTAGAAGAGTACTGAGGATACTCACTCAGTCAAAATAAGGAAACTTGCAGCTGCAACAGTGGAGTGGGAAGGGGTTTCCTGTTTCAAGGGTTCAGTAGGCGTTTTGGTTATGTTAGGACTAATGCTAACAAATATGAAGGTGAATTTTTACGGGTGTGTATGATAACCAGAAGTTAATTATTATCTGACAACAAGAGTATCTTAATATATTTTCCTTACCCTTTTCGTATTTGCTTTGATCACTGCTTAATATGATATAACATGTAAAGCTGTGATTACAATTTATCTTGCTAGTTAGTTTGAGGATTAGAAATATTTCCTCTCTTTATTGGTTATCTCACCTTTATCATTGTAATATATTGCCATCTATCCCAAATAGATTGAGAAGCGCAATTTTAACAAATTTTAATAAATTTAATAAATGCTATGCATTATCACTGCTCCCTCTTGGAGTAACAGAAAGCATTGCTTTGGGTTGAATGTTCCTGCTCACTTGTCTTAAAGGTTATTTAAAACATGAGCAAAAGAAGAATGTCCCTACCCTAGCCAAACATGAAATGCCATCCTAAAAATAGAACTAAAATCCTCACTTTGATGTGACAATGCTCAGATCCAACTCACGAGTTAGTGAAAACCTTAGTGTAGAGCACAGAGGAAACCTGACTGTCTCAGTGAAAAGATATTTGTTGCATTATTCCTCAGCATCTCCTGCTGGCTAAGAGACATGGAGAGACTTTTATGAGTATAAGGGCTAGCTGGAGCATAGCCGGCGTATAAAAACATGTGCACAAAGCCGAGCAATACTTCGCCACCACTCAGAAAGCCAGGGGTTTCTGTAACGTTGTCAGTAGTGATGGTAAACAGAAAGAACAGGTTTGAAAAAGGACAAAAGGAAAACTAGAGTTTTGAGCAAGTTATAAAAGTTAATACTCTAGGCCTGATTCTTCATATGTCTTTCTACATCAAAATTAATACTGCAGAGACAATCAGAATTATATCAGAGTGAAGGATTTGAAGGTGGAATAAGAATCAAGAAGAAGATAGCAACAGTAAAAAGGGTATGCTGTAAAACACAGAAGTGCTGCAACGAAATGACGTATATGAGGGTTCTACTTTTGATGGCATTTATATTTCCATTTCAAACATATGGTGGGGCAAGGGGAATATTGTTTGGAGCACAAAGTCTTTAAAACTAACTTCACTGTAACCCCAAAGTGTGGCTTAGTTTCTGAGGATGTGTATAGAGTGAGTATCAAAATAAACTACTGGTGTTAACCTTCTGCATCTATTCAAAATGAAAATTTCGGGGAAATTTGCCAGCTATAAAAAAATAAACATTGCTGGTTAATGTCCCTGGACCAGAACGAGCTCAGCGTGAATAGATTTTATTTACATAAGTGCAGAAGCAGGTTACATTTGCTATTAGATCTTCTAAGGTAAACTTTCTTATATAAACTATGGAATCTCACACTAAAATAGTACAGTGAAAGAAAGCCAAAATTCAGGGTTAAAACACAAAGGCTGTATTTATTCTCTGAAACGCACACAAAATCTCATTTTTTTCTGCTCTGTTCATCCAAGGATCACAAAGGCAACTACCCGTTATAACAATGTCTATGTCTCCATTACAAATCGTGGCACAATAGGAATGGACCTGCAGAGCAAAGCAGTTAGTACCAAGGACCCAACATCCCCAATACCAAATGTTTTAGGGGTTTTACTTTGGACTAGCATTAATCCCTTCCTGTTGATTGGACTGCATCAGATGACATGCAGCTGGAGTATGTCCTCCAGCTGAGCACAAGGAAAGGAAGGACCCAGCTAGCATGTGGTGAGACTGCTCCATGATGTGAGCCAAAGGGTGGTAACTGGTGAGGATGAAGAAGTCCACTTCAAAAGCATGCTTTGATCCGAAATAAAGCACCAGTAGAGACACACCCAGGGAATTACGCCCTACCCAGCAGCCCGGTGTGCAAGGCAGATTTTATTAACCCCATTCCACGGGTGGCAGATGGAGGTACAGCAGATTTAGATGAAAAGGAAGTGGCAGAACCGTGACAAGGCTGAATAATTTGCTGTCCAGAGGCACTGGGCATTGTGGGGCACTACATTTCCTGCAAATGGACAGGGTACAGTGGTGGAGTAGTGAACTAATGCAGATAATCTGTATCAGGAAAAACAAAGCACAAACAGAAATTAGAGGGTCTTGATTAAATGATCTGTGAATAATCTCTTTCAGTCTTACCACTGTCATTGATAAGGAGGATAACAATTAGACTGGCTGTGATGAGTAGCGATTTAGAAATGGGCCATGAGACACAGGTTTAAGTGAGAAAGATGAGGGCAAAAGAGGCTGCAGCCCCTGGCTTGGCATTGTCAGATGAAGAAAACGTCACCCCGCTGGCAGGTCATCCACCTCCATGATAGCTACATCCAGCAACAACTGTATTCAACACCAGAGCTTCCAGAGGAATTCACAGAACCCAATTATTAGGACTCCATTGCTATCAGTTCAGTGACTTCACTACCACAGAAATGTGTATGTTATTTTAACCAGCAGTAAGAGCTAATAATGTCTTATTTTGTACGATGCATTCTGTGGTTATCGTATAAAGCAGAGCTTGCCATTGCTATTTTAGTATGTTTTTCTGCTATTTAATATCTGATAAACAGCTATCCGGACTGGGTATGATATCAGCTAGATATTTAATTATTATGTGGCTGTACTGGAAAGTGATGCCAGAAAGTAAAGACACCCCAGATGTGCCAGTGTTGATTTTGGGCTTTGCCCACATTTTTTACCAGTGAAGAAGTTTCATAAGTACATTAAAGACATAATTCTGGAGGACTCTAAAGCAGCAAAGAGTTACCACAAAATCACTGGGCACGGATAATCACCCAATTCATTGGTAAACTTGTAAGAAGGGAAGCAGCCTGAGTAGAAAAAGGTCTCAGATATCACGCTCGCAGCGGAAGGTGGCAGCAAGGACTTGTCATGAGATAGGGACTCAACAATAACGGCTCCAAAACAGTCACTGAGTAGAAGTAAAAATATCTGTGAATGAAGAGCCATGCCTTTACTCTTCATGAATCCAAATGTACTGCACCTAGAGGAATAATTGCTTTAAGGTTTCCATAAAAGATCTTATTTTTTTCTCTCCTAAGTGATTTTAGAAGGAAGAAGTCTTGAATACTATATCTCTATTTCTTTTCTAAGTGTGCACTTAAAATTATTTGATCATTATATTAATATGGTTGGATATGACAGGGGCATCTTTTTTGTAAATGTTGTATAATTGCCCTTTAAAATATTGCCAAATCTTGCCAAAATTTGTGCTGAATCCATTGCTGATCTATACAAAAAAATGCACTCATGTTCCTCTCTCAGCCTCCATTTCCACCAAAGTTCATTTACAATTGTTGTATTGTCCAATATGAACATAAGATGCAATTGTTTCAAGAGTTGCATCAACTCCGCTTGAAGGATTGAGCAGAGCGTCTTGCCACCACAGTCAGAGGCGCTGTAATTCCCTCTGGAAATTCTGTTCCTTCCCTTCACCTCTACAGCTGAGCTCCAGAGCGTGATGCTGTTGAGTCACAAATATGCAAGTCAACAAAATATGAAGCCATACCAAGATGATGCATTTATAGGAACTGTGGTTTGACTATAAATTAGCCTTTCCCTGTCTAATATTTCCCAAATTCTCTTTCATACTTCTTAGCACATTCTTTTAGGAGACACTTCATTTTAAAGACTTTGGTAGAGCACTAATCACAGAATCATAGAATCATAGAATGGTTAGAGTTGGAAAGGACCTTAAAGATCATCTAGTTCCAACGCCCCTGCCATGGGCAGGGACACCTCCCACTAGACCAGGTTGCTCAAAGCCCCATCCAGCCTGATCTATAACATTTCCATGGAAGGGGCATCCATAACTTCTCTGGGCAGCCTGCTCCAGTGCCTCACCACCCCCACAGTAAAGAATTTCTTCCTAATATCTAACCTAAATTTCCCCTTTTTCAGTTTAAAACCATTACTCCTCATCCTATTGCTACAGTGCCTCATAAAGAGTCCCTCCCCATCTCTCCTATAGGCCCCCTTTTAGGTACTGGAAGGCCACTATAAGGTCTCCCTGGAGCCTTCTCTTCTCCAGGCTGAGATGCGCAATGATAAATACTGACCAAATGGTACAAATACAAATTGGAAGAAAGTAAGTTGATGAAGAGACAGAACCTCATCAAGACTAGGAACACATCCTATGGTATTTTAGAAGATAGAAATAAAATCGTTTCAAGGTTTCCGTAGAAAAGCTTTCAGCAGCGCCATTTTCCTTTTACTCTATTCTCTATTCGTATTTACAGATGGGTGAAAGAACTTAAGCTTGTGGAAACCAGCAGCCTTTTGTCAGTTTCTAAATTGTTTGTCATCTTCAGACTCCTGCCTATCTGTCCTCCTCTGTTAATTACACAACCTATTCAAGAGTCAACTTGGCATCGTATATAGTGGAAGGCTGCATGTGCAGCCATACTGTGAATATTTTGTGAATAACAATGATGCCTCGTTCCAGCAAAGTTTGAATTCCGTATGCTTTTTCTAATTAGCTATACTTGGTAGCTAACAAGATCATAAATCTGGTCATTCAGTATATTTCTTCCCATTGTTTTAATTTTTTAACCTGGAGAATTAAACCAGCTGATGCATATTTTGCTTATGCAGAGAGTTTAGTTGTTGTTTTTAAGAACTTTAAAATTGCTTAAGATCTAAGCTGTAAAGCAACAGTCCCAAGCTAAGATTTTAGAAAGACAGCCTACACCAAAAAAAAAGGTAGATTTAATATTTTTCTTTTGTGTTACAAAACCTTGAGAACAAAATGTTTACTCCTCCTAATTCCTCTGTTTGTTTTCATTTCTGGACAGTCAGATTTTCTTGAGCTCTGCATCAACCTCAACACAAGTGTTTAAGAAATTTCTTTCTATATTTCCATAGTTGCTTTGTGCCTAGAATCGTGACAATGTTTGGAACCTGCACTACCTACGGACTCCCAAAGATTATCACATTGTCTTCCTACAATATTTCTGTAAGGTTTAATACCTTTCAAAGCCATTTGTCTGTTGTCAGGCTTGAATAGCATCGCTGCATATTGCTAGGATACGGTAAATGTTTTTAAAAGTGAAAGACCTCCCCTTTTTCCTATTGCTATCTAGAAAGTAAGACCAGATTTTAGCCTCTGATATGTGAGTGCAACTCCCTGTGGAATAAATGGGGTCATACATGTGTAGAAAGGGCAGACTTTGGCCTTAAAGATTTATAGAGCTATAAAAATACAAGTAGGTGGTGTTTTCTGGAACTTAGGGCCGAATCCATATCCCTAACAAAAGTTTTGTCTCAAAAATGGCATTAGTATCCCTTGGAATATGATTTTGGATTATTATTATGCTCTTTTAGGTCTTTGGATTCATTTGACCTTCAGTCTGATCTGTCAAAGGTAAAATTTACATTTGCACAGCAAGACAGCACAGTTCCCTTCCCTCTCCTTCCCTTTCCTATCTTTTGGTTTCACGGGTGGGGCAATATAGGAGAGAAGTCAGGAGCCGAAATGCAGTACCGGCTAACTCAACATCTCCTGGAAGTTGCAATAGAGATTCTCCCACTGTCCAGGAGAAGGGAGGTGAGCTGGGAGTGGAGCTGTGTGGTTTGGAACAACACCAGAGGCAGTGACCTAGAAACCTTACGTAGGAGGGAAACAACATAGACTGTGAGCTGCAATAGTAAATTACTCGGGCTTTGCGCAAGTGAGTGAATCTCATTCTTTTTCTGACTTGTCATGGTGTCCCAGAATATTCTTACCTTCTTCTTTCATTGTTGAAAATAATTTTCCAATCTTCTAGGCACTCACTGAGGAGCCCTCCATTAGCCTTTTGAGAACTGTGTAGCATAATGTATTTATCGTAGGCCTCCTTTTTATTTACAGTCTGTTTTTTCCACTCTCAAAACAAAATTATCCCAAAATAAACACCAGACGATGAGAATCAAAAGCATGTGTAATAGCCATGCCATTTCATAACTACTTGCTACATCTTTGTTTGGCACACTGGACTTTGTTTAGCAGAAACTTGGTGGTATCATAAGGTCCGAGTCCCCACAACTTAATCCATTCCTAAAAAAAGGCTGAAAATCATACAACATAGACCTCTGTACAAAAGAGTTTCAACCAAAGTTAAAAATAAATCCCCTCAAAATGGTGAGAAAACTGTAGTCAATTATAAAGAGGGAAAAAAAACCTGAAAAAACCCTCTCCCCACAGTCTCCTCAATTAGTTCACCTTTATTTTTTACAAAATGAGCAATTTCACATATGAAAGATGCAGTTGCTTTGTTCTCTTGGCTAGGTGCTACATCACCTCAACTGTGATCGTGCTGGAACTCATGAACTAAGCAGGGCTAAACCTGTTCAGCAAAGTTACTCATTGGGGAGTTCTCCAAGACAGGCACAGGTGCTTGCAGGGCTTGCAAGCAGTGTTTTACAAGAAGAGTGGAAGTAGCACTCCGCTTGGACTCACGGACCCATGCTGGATCTTAGGAAGAGTTGTGTTACTAGGAAAATTAGTGCTAAACTAGTGTCTAAAACAAATGGTGGTGAAAGACGTTACTCTGTAACTCATAGATGCAAGCATACAGGTACATATGGACCACCTGCAAAAGTAAGAACTTGTGAGAAAATCACACTTCTCTTCCCATGATGCTCATCTTGCGCTTTTGCACAGCAGACCTAACTCTAACCTCTCCCTCGTAGCTCAATGCCACCCAAAGGTCCCCCAACAATTCTTCCAGTTTGTTGTGTACTGAACTGAATTGTATGAAATGTCACCTCTCTTCTAAACTTCACTGTGACCCAGGGCCATTCAGGATCTTTTACATCCTCTAGAGTAATTCCACTGCTTTCATGCATTTACAATCCTCTTCAGCTGCACAAAATCCAACAGACTTGTGGCCAAAAGTACCAGAAGAGAGTATAAGTATCATGAACACGTTCTTTTGAATAACACTGGGGAAGCTCTTCCCAGCTCTATGTCTCCTCCTTCTTTGTGGAGTGCCATTGGTGTTGCAAGACCAAGAATTGTTCTAATGGGAATTACACATCTCACGACAGTGGGAATTCATATTCTAATTCTAGTCTAATAAACTAAACTGTTTAGGGATCATTCTCTGTCCTCAAGAGTAAATGTGAGCTCATGATTTACACGCTTTCTGTTTGGCTTCCTCCGCCTCCCTGCCACCCTAGGACATGGCAGCCTCAGCCACACAGCTTACTGACAGTCAGTAGCAGGTGACTGGCCGTGCTTCTTCCCAAATTGTGTCTAGGACACATCTGAGGGGCAAGGGCCAAAAACCATGACAGAAAGTAGTTTAAACAATGCGGATAGTTATGGGAAAATAATCAAGCCTGTGTTTTGTATTACTGTAAGGATGCAACCTATGGTCTCTGCACAACGAGCAGGTGGCACTGTGACCTGCCATGTGTCTTTGGCAATTAGAATATTACTGATAGGGAAATAAGAGATCTTATTATTAGTGCTTTAATCACAATGAACAAGCCAATTGTCTTTTTAATTAGCTCAGTACATACCAGCCACTAAGGCTAAATTTGTAACGATTGCCATATGCAATAGTAACAGACTGTAACTTGATCGGCAGTATTCCTTACTCTAATGTCCAAGTGATGCCATTGACTTAATACCTAGTCAGCAGAAAAAAATAGAGTTTAAGCTAATACATTTAGCTCTTGTCTCCCATCGCTACACCATGAAGTGGTTGCAATTACATTTAAAAGTTTTGGGGTTCTTTTTTTTACGCTTCCTTCTTTTGATTTGGCTGCTGTATTCAAAGAGCAGTGGGAAATAGCTGACTTGGGCCTGTATAACACATATCTCACAAAATAACTCCTTTGGTCTTTTCCCAATGAGAGCAATGCTGAGGCCTCTCCCCGTTGGAAGCTGAGAGGCAATACATTGCCTCAAAGCCACCAGTCCGAAGGTACGTATTTCCTGGCTGGGCAAGCAACCAACTGTGTGTATGTGTGTACGCTTCTGACTGAGCCTAGAAGAAATATGCATTCTGGCCTGCTGGCTGCAGCTGAGAGCTCCAGACTGCTTTTCAAGATCTCAAGCAAGCTAAACAGGAAGTGCCTACTCCCCAGTGCAACTGGTTTGGTATTAGTAATTACTATTGCTGGGGAGGAGGAAGACAAAGCCAGATATTTGCAATAGGAAGGGGACTTGTGTTAAGCAGGAGGAAGAGAGAGGCATGGTTTAATCTTAATAAAATTGAATCTTTACTGGTTTATCCACTCATTATGTTGATGACATTTGTTCCATGAAGAATGAAACTGAGATAGCAGTAAGTTACATCAAATACATGAACCCAACTTCTGTTTTCCCTATACAAGTCTTTTTCAGTTGTAGTAATTTTAAGTGTTACTTGAAACCATTGCAGGTAGTGTCTCCAGGCCATTGAATACATGAAAGATATATTATTTTTTTTAATGACATCAACCTGGTCAACTCACACGAAGTGTTAAGTGAATGTGCTGTGCTCAACAGCATAGACACCTTCATCTTTGTTCAGGCTTAGTGATACAGCAAGGCTTGGTTGCTCTTCAAACCAGACTCACTAGAATTACTTAGAGTTGTTATTACAAAATCTGTAGTTGTATTCCCCTGTACTACAGGTTATTTCTCTGATGAGCATACAAAAATCTTTAACACAGGTCCCAGAGTAACAGCCCATAGTAACACTCTCTATAAAGAGCTCTGAATGGGGAGATGGGAAATTTAGATTAAGAGAACACGTACATTTGCATTTCAATAACACTTTCTATTGAACCACTTTAAAGCAGTGATAGCCTGATCCTACTTCCATTGAAGCAAATGGCAAAACTCCCACTTAGGTCAATGGGAGGCTTGATCTGACCCTAATTCATGAATGGCCAGATTTTGGTCTTCTGACTCCCACTGAATAAACAGTTCAGTCTGTGCAATTCCACTTAGCTACTTATTTTTGAAGTAAAGTACTACTCATGCTCAGTGTCTGTCATGAAGCTTGAAACACTCCTTTGAGGTTCATCGCTAAAATTGATGGATCTATTCATAGCAAAGAAAATATATTATCAGTGTGTACCATAGATACTCCTTAAGTAGTTATGAAACATTTTGGATAATATATTTGTAATTTTGATGTTTTTATGACCTGATGGTTTTACGACCTTTTTATGACTCTTCACTATTTATTTTGTGAGATTAGTCAACTAAATCACATGCATAGTTGTATCTTTGCTGACTGGATGCTAACATTTTAAACAAAGTAACTGTAAAGAACAAGTTTATGGTATGATTGCTCATAACAGTGGCTAAAATTTGTATAAGTACCTTCCTGAATATCTAAAAATTGGCCAAATACTCTGAATAAGCCAAATAAGAACCTGTAAACAGAATTCAACTTGGGAGGGGGAGTTGTTGGTGGTTTTGGGGTTTTTTTCCCCACAAAAATAACTGTATGTATTTACTCTCTTAGGTGATGTAGAGTATTTTGAAAGCAGAAAGGCAAATTCACACTTGACTACCAGTGAAGATCACTAAGAATTTAACACAAAACATACTGTCCAAAATACTGAGAAAAAGGGAAAAAGGCTTGTTTTAATTGTCATAATAAACAACAGAAATGACAGAAATTTGATGAGGCAGCTCAGACCTACAATGCAAAAAAAAAAAAAGACTCCAATAACCCAAAGAATCATGAAATAAAGCCAAACTCAAACATTCAAATATCATCTATCCCTCGTATTAACAAAAAATTATCAATAATCTTATCATTACAAATGTCATTCATAATAGAATGGTGAGCTGAAGAGACTAGAATAAACTAGAACTTTTTCCGTAGCAGCTGTGAATATTTGTACAGTTAAGTAACTTTCTGGTTACAGCTCAGCAGGAATTACTTTACTTTCAGCAAATATTGATAATAAATACAGAATCAGCAGGGCCTGGAAAATAATCTGCTCCAACACTCCTTTCACAATCAATCTATTTTAATAAAAACACTAAGATTTGTTCAAAGTTGAAAGCAAATACAAAATTTTTTCAAGCTTAAACAACAAATGCCAGGTTTCATTCTTATTATTAGTACTGTTGTCATCAGAATTGCACAAGACGGCATGTCAAATACATCAAAATCAATGGAATTTAAAGTCCAAAGTCATGACAATTCTGCAGTTGTGTTAAGATTCTTCCTTTCAAAAAAAAATGTTTTCATTTGCTTTATTTTTTGAACTGTAGTATTATCTCAGAAGAAATCCTCAGCTTTGTCTTCACTGGGATAAAGGGCTACTGAGATTAAAATGGACAATTAAGTTGTACTCATCTAGGGGTACAATCTGCCAAAGTCTGTTGAAATCTTTCAATAATCTTTGATCAGTCATGGTGATTGGGAGAAGCATCCAAAGACGGGAGGAAAGGAAATGTTGCTCCTGTGTGCAGTATATTTCAAATGGGTTTTGGAACTAGTCATAGGAAATCAGTTATCTTCATCAAGGTGGCACCTGCAACTCCTGTTATAATATCTAGAGCTGGTATACCATTATCCAGCAATACCCACCACAAAACTCAGTTTTCAGGTACTTAGAACCTGATGTATATGCATTATGCTGCAGACTTTAATTATACATAATCTCTATTTTCCCCCTACAAGATGGTAATGGTGGCCTCCTGAGCTGCATCAATACTGTGCAGTAAAGAAAACTTCAGTTGCAGGATCTCTACCAATGTCAGAGGTTGAAAATGGGTAGTGAATGACACAAGGGACTGCAGTAGTTTCTTCTTCAATATGAACATTGGCCTGGGGAACTAGGCTCTCCTCATGTGTTCCTACTGTGTAATTTTAAAAGTTGACCAAATCACTCACCATTTGAGAGAAGTTTAGCAGCTGTCTTCATCTTTTGATGAAGAATATCATGTGATTTGGAAAACTGCTGAGCTCTTTCAGCTGTAAATGATGTTAAAGGGAGCTGTGCTTAAATACATATTGTGCCAGTTAACACAAAACACTTCAAAATTAGGTCTTAGATAACATACGTCAGATGCATAAAATTAGAAATTAATCTGCCCATGCTCTGGTTCCTTATCTCTAAATGGAAATAAATCCAGTTTATTTCACAGCAGTCTGACAAAGATACGCATTAATTAGTTTCTGAAGCTCTCTAATACCACCACAAGCACCACAGCAAAACCTGTGAGGAAATTAGTAATTCTAATTTTAGAAGAGAATGCAGTAAATAAGGCATCCAGCCACACACTGAACAAAAAGAATGCAGTTGAACATTGTTTAGTGTGTTACGTGAGTGCAACCAATCAGATGCACTGAATCCGGCAAGGATCCTCTTAAAAAGATATGTGATCGCATAATCAAAAATCAAATTATAATGTATATTTAAGATAATTAATTCAGCCATATTTCCTGGCATTAGTATTTAACGTGGCAGCCTTAGTCATCTACCTCTTTTAACATAGGTTTTGTATTTAATCACTGATGCTACCACTCTGCTCCTCCAGAAAGTTCTTCCAAGAGACTCCACCACAGTTCAAGAACTGACAACAAAAGGTAGTATGACTGGTTGAGCCTTACCTTGTACACTGCCAGAGCCCCAAAAAGTTTAACAAAGATATCATAGAAGTTTCTAGGAGTAGCAGAATGGACTGGGGCAAGTTGTCTAACCCCATGTTTTATACCTGCGCCATATCCTCTTTATGCAACTTGGAACTAATCTGGGAGATTGTATGAGGAGACTCAGATCTTCAGTTGAGAGAATCAGGCAGGTGAAACAGGAGAGGGTTGAGACTCAGGGAGCATCAGGGAGCATCCATTCATCCACCACTCAGTCAGTAATGAAAACCTTCTGATACTCCTCCCCACATGTTTTGGGAGAGAATGGCATCTGCTTTATCTGGTCAGGTTTCACTCAGTATATATTTGGAGACTTTAATTCCTACCTGTAAGAAGAGGCAAGGGATAATTTGCAGTCATTTATCACACATGATCAACACTAGCTGCAGAAGGCTCCAAAACCCTTTCCCTATGTCCCAGCTTCCCCTCCTTATGCCACTCTGACTCCCCACAGATGGGAATCTCCCAGTTACACCACACCGCGTCTTACTCTTGCCATGTTCGATCAGAGGTAGCCTTTGGCCTTCTTCATTTAGTACTGGAGAGCCATGATGTTAAGTGTGACAGGGACTTACTAGGCTTCTTCCTGTGTGATGATTTTCCATGTTGGAACAAAATATTGTACCAGCAATTCACTGCTACTGCATTTGCATTCAGTTGAAAGTTGCCTCATATCCTGCAAATCCAAGGCAAGCCAAGAGCAACCAGATGGAATAGACTCAGAATGATGAGCACAGTATGGAAAACTGGACTTTGCTTAGAAGAACAGGACTGTCAGGCTGATAGGTATTCGAAAACTGTTCATCAGCCTTTAAAGAAAATCCATCTGAACACAAATTTCTACTTTATTCTGGATCTAAAACTACTGTGCTGTTCTCTATCTGCTGCCCCAGCTGAACACTATCTTTACAATACTTGTCTCCATGAGGGATTTTATTTCAGTGTGAGACTTTCTAGATCACAATATTTATAACTAAAAATATTACCTTTAAAAAATCAGAATGGCCACCTATGTTCTATTCCAAGGACCTGATTCAGCAAAGACCTTTCACGCTTAACTTTAAACACTTTACTAGTCTCATCATCCAAACTCCAACCTAAGATCAGAACACTAGCATTGTGAAAAATGCTCTCTCCGACAGACATGAAATTAAAATGAAAAATAGAAATATAGAATTGATGCACTAAGATAAAAAGTCCATTCCATTTTCAGGGAAGGATTAGCCCCTTCTGGTTTTGTGTGTTTGGGTTTTTTTACAATGTTTTGAATTATGTTCTTGCCTGCTTTAAAGTGCACCTACTGTTGACTAAAACGAAAAATTGTGTTTCTGTAAAATATTAGGCTTACATTCTTACTGAAGAATTAGACCTTTTTCACATTTTGTCTTTGAAAATGAAAGGTTTACAAAAGAAGGAAACTGTTTCTTCTGCCACAGCACATCACTGAATGTAGGAATTTTGCCTGCATTAGAAGTAGGATTGTTGACAAGGAAGAATAAAAGATAACTCAGCTAAGGTAATTATTCTGCCTTCTTCCTGCTTCAACCACGACCATTTCAGATAGAGTTTCTGCAGGGGAGCTCATCTCTGTGCAGAGCTCCCTCTCTACAAACATCACTCTTAACACTCGCAAGAATTGCACAATCACTTGTGTCCCTGCTCCAGTGATATCTGCCATCACAGGGCTTCTGAGGTTCAGCTGTAAATCACTCAACATCAGCTAGATGTAGATTGTCCCAGAAGCTCTTGAGAGCTTTCCTGATTCCACTATCTGGAGTACTCAGCCACAAGTCTCCATTGATCTGGCCAGGGTTGCTCAGCACCCTTGTCATTCAAGTGTCAGGAGGATAGTTTAGGGGCAGCTTAATGAAATCAGTAGGTCTCTTGTTTCTGTCCCCCTTCACCTCACAGAACCCATGTTAGTCATCTCCATCCCTCTGGCGCTGGGATGGCCTAGACGTGAGTGTCTCTGCTCTTGTCCCAGAGACTTACACCCCTCCAATTTGAGAGGACTGCGCTGCTCTCTGCTTTTGGGTCAACTAATAGTATTTTTAACCAATCACTGCAGATACCTTACTGTCCCCTTTTTCCCTCTCAAATATTGCCATCAAGCATCCTGCCCTTCTATTCAGGTTCACTGTGAGTGGACTTGTTTTATCACAGGAGAGACTGTGAATTTTACCATAGAATGTCTCCACTCATTTCAAAAACCTTTGAATTCTATACGAATCTTTTCATACACTTCAATTCTTCAATAGACTATTTGATCAAGATGAAAAAAACAGTAGAAATCTGACTTATAATGGTACAATAATGAAAAGAAAAAGGCAAAAGCCAAACTGAAAATTTTCACAGACCCTACAGCTTTACATATTGATAGCCATTCTCTTGAATATTGCATGGCGTCTAGAAAATACTAAAGTTAATTCCCATACCACTAGAGGTGAAATACAGAGATAAAGGTGAAAAAAAAAGGGCTTTTTTCTCCTCAACGTTAAAATGTATAACAAACTTAGCAATTTGTTTTATATAGTACAGTAGCAGAACAATTAGTCAGTAAGATCATGAAAACTGCCCCCATAATCCTCAATACCTGCCTGTCCCCTGAGGAGCTTGGTGCTATCAGGTTTTCTGTCCTGTGCATGACAGAGGTTTTATTGTTTCTCTGATATGCTTCAGTCTGCAGGGAACAGTGTGATTAAGATACTACCTCTAATGGACAACTTTTCAAGTCACACCACTCACCCTGGAAAAGTGCTCTGAGATACAGGGAGAAGCAGTAAAGGGGTAGACTGTTGCGAATTTTTGCTATTGTCCTTTCTTTTTTGTTTGTTTTTATGTAAAGCATCTTAATTACTTAGTCGGCTGAATGGGCTACGTGTCTGCCAAAGGAGACACATGTTGTCTATTATGCAACATGGGAACTACCATCCTTTGCTGCTGAACACACTGAAAATATCATGTACAATATAAATGTATAAATATGTTAAACGTATCTATTCTTTTACCAGCTCCAGCTCATACCATGTCCATGTACTGTGGCTTGGGAAGCAAAAAATCGGCCCTGGGGAAAAAGAGGACAGTATTTTTTCCCAGTCTAGGTTACCAGGAGGTTATAGTACACACTGTACTCCAGATCACACACTAAATGCCCTTCTTCCTATTCCATCACCTGATCCTCTAATAACAGAATAAGAAACAACTTTGAAAACAGAAAAAAGAAACCATCAAACCATACCCAATGCACACATACATTATATAAAATCATTCATGCACACATATACATACAGTCAATATAAATAAATGTATTTGCATATTCATGCACACTCTTATGATGCAAAGAAAGATCAGATGCAGATTCAGACAGTCAAACACACAATTAACTAACTTTATAAAAGAACCAAATATATGTCATTGATTTATCTGATTAATACTAAAATGTTATATTTTCCATACAGTCTTTCACAAGCTCCCTTAAAGGACACGCTGTTAATGTAGCATCAGCCCTTCCCATCTACTGTTTTCCTTACCATTTAGAGTTATATTTGGGGGCACTGCTGATAAGGAGCTGTATGAAGAATGCACGGCGATAATCTGTGGTAATGATGGTCGCTTGACTTAAAATAAAGAGGAGCAGCCTTTTAAGGTCAACTTCAGTTCCATGTTTGGATTGTTCCTACTATTTGGAAGGGGTTGACATGTTTTAAATTACTAAGTAATGTGAAAATACATTACTAGCACAAGACTGTTGTCTATGTAAATATTTTATGGGTAGAGTCACACACGATTGGTTAATAAGGTAACACAGATTCAAAGCTATTTATGTTGACTCATATTTTTAAGATGAGGAATTTAAAAACAAGAAAATGTGACAGAGTTGATCAGGACGTAAGACAGTGGCTCACAGACAGAGTGTGTCTTGCATGTCATGAGCAGCTCTTTAAAACTACGTATTGAAAAGAGACGTAACATTGTCCATGTGAAATCCATTAAATGAATACCAATGAGTCACCTAATGAACCTAAGTTAAATAGCTATAATTCTTGCTTTTGTAGAGATGAAAGAAAAAGATCCTGATAGGCTTAGCTTCTCCTGGGTCAAGTATTCCCATAAAAACAGGAACTATCATCTCCCATGTGTACATGCCATCAAATACAATAGGAAACACACGTCGTCTATCGTCTATCCTAAGTGGAGATGAATGCTCTCGCCCTGGGGTCAGCAGTGTGACTGGGGAGTGGGTGCAGCTCATGGGCTCAACCTGCAACAGCCTCCCCCTTGCTACTCCCCAGCCTGCCTTCATTCACAGGCAGCACAAGGGCTTCCATGCTGAATTGCTCGGTTTGGACCTACTCGCTGGCTGGGCTGGTGCAGGTGGTCTTTCTCATTGCTCTTGTCTGATCATCATCGCACGAGACCAAACAGAAGGGCAGCTCATGCTGTCCCACTGCCACTGTGGGAAAGTCCCACAGTCCAGGAAACAAGGAGAAGAGGAGATGGAGTGATGTTGTGCAGGGCCTGCAGTATGGTGCTTGCCTTGTGCAGAGCCCATCAGAGATGTGGCATGGCAGCTGGTGGCCAGCAGGCTTCTGGAAGACTTCCTCCTCTGCAGGCTTGCATCAAGAGAGATAAATCCTGTCCCACCCTTTCTTTTGGGCAATGCCTTAGCAGCTTGTCTTAGTCTTTTGCAAGGGACTTGGGGGTAACAAAACACATACAGGTATTGCAGCTGATTTTACAGAACTGCACAACGATGAACAGTGTGTCATTTCTGTGCAGGACAGCCTTTCAAGTTTATTGTAAGGTAAACATTTCCATCAGCTGATCACAGATTTCATGAGGACCATGAAGGCTTTGACCTAAAGTCTCTCCTGAACACTCTGGCCAAACAAAACATATGCCTTTGCCTAAATACTGGACCATATGGCCCAATTAATATGCATTTGAAGTGTTTGTAACTCAGCTAGTTCCAGGGAGGTCCTCAGGCAGCATTTTAATTTCATTTTACAAGTTGGTCTCCTGCTGTTTTACTGTGTTTCATTACTTTTTGGACTAAAAATTCTGATGTTCAACATACATTGTGCATACTAAGGTAGGGTGATAGCTGCTCAAGAAGCAGCTGCTTCATAGTATTGACTGTTTCATGGTGGTAAGCGTGCAGAGGCAGGTAATTCTCATGTTTAGAATTATCTGGCAGCCTGATACAGTAGGATTTAAGCCACGGCGTATCAAGGCACCATCCAGACCCGGAGCCATACTAGAGGTTCCTGTTCTTTTACCACTGGGAGCTCGTCTCTGAATGTCCTCACTCCTGTACAGCTGGTACCAAGATGATTTGCCAATACTTGCAAGAGCCTCAAGTAGTTCATCCAGCCCGCCCTCACAGATCGGAAAACACTTTTAGTGTGTGTCAGCACTTTCAAGTGCCATTCAAATCCAACAGTTAGAATTATATTTTTAAGTACCCTTTCTAGCAGGCTCCCACACTTAGCTACAGAGACAAAGTCTTACCCTATCAATCTTAGAAGAACGGGAATGTATGAAGGATGCTCATAATGATTTTGAAAGAAGGTGGCTATAAAGCCTCGTTTCCAGTCAGAAGATATAGCTAAGCAAGAGCTGTGGAGAGCCAAAACTTTGGTGGAAATACAAGATAGCAACTGTAGTGAAAGGGTTCCTGAACCTGTAAAGAAGGAGGTTTGTATGTTTTGCTGAGAGGTCAAGGTACGCCCTGGGCAATGTCCTTGCTGACCTGTTCCTAGGAGGAGGAATCACACAGGAGTGAGAAGACGTCTGGCTGTGCTGGGTGGTACCATGTGTCACTTTCCATAAGCCAGGTCAGAGCTGCGTAAGCAGTGAAACTATTTTCATTAAAGTTTAGGCAGACAGTCTGAACTTAGGATAGGCACCCTCAGACCCTGACACAGGACTATTGCACATGCACACAATTGCAGAGGCACAGACACCCTGAAGCAGTCGGAGATGAAAACAAAAAAATCCAAACAAAAACCCCAACCCTTATGTTCACAGTTTGGTGCTGTGAATCCTCACATGGGAATGATCTGTTTCTGGGCTGCTCAAATAAAATCCCCAAGAAATGAAGTTTATGATGTGTGAAATAATGTACACGGACAACACTCCCTTCCCCCTGCTCCTCAAAATAACCCCCGTGCTCCTCATGTACACCCAATTGATCTTCCTCTCTCAGGCCACAGCCCAGTGGAGCCCCATCCCTTCCACCCTTCATCCCCCCCCTTCAGTTTACGCAATAGATTATACGCAACGCGTGATTTTTGGAAGCCACATCCTGCTGTAGGCAGGGCTGGCTGTACTCCCTAACACAACACTTGGGGATGACTCTGCTTCCAGCAAGTGGAGCCGATGTGCTGGACGTGGTTTAATTGGTGCCAGCTTTGTCCTATTAACAAGTGTCGGCTTTCTTCACTTGATGTATCAAGCGGTGATGTTCTGCAGGTTGTAGCGCCCTTATGCATTAAAGCCTTTTGTATATGTTGCTGCCTGATTAGACAGGAAATAGTGCATGGCACCAGGGGATAATTCATGTGAATAAAGTTACTTGCATGCATATGCATGTGCAAAACTGGGGCTCCAGATGCGAAATACATCTTTTTCTAATCCCTGAGCTATTCTCTGTGTGTATGTCTATATACACATTGCATGCTTATTACTTTTTATTACTTTTAAAACTTAAAAATAAAATTGGCTTGAATTAAGTTTGAGGATTGGCACCAATCCAGGACATTTCTCGTTTTAACTGAAACAGTTTGCCCACTGCTAATTTTAACACGAGCAATTTATTTTATTAACATGGATGCAAATGGTAAGCACACTCTCCCTTCCTACCGGGGAGCCTTGGAAGCTCAGCACAAAGCCTCAGAAACAGCGATGCTATAGATCTGGGGAGATGCCCTCTTTGTAGGAGAAAAGGTGCTTTTGAGAGATGCCTAATTTTCACACCTGCTTTTGCTACCTGTGCAGGAGGGAGGGAGCCAAACGCCTCACACTCCCAGATGTCTGCAAGGCCATAACTGAGTGAGACACTGCGTCTAATTATCCCAAGCCTTTCATTCCCTTTAACTTCAGTGAACACATAGAGGACTTGGCTCCATTATGGCAGATGACGAGCCTGTAAGCACTACACCTTCAGCTAGGAGCAGGGAGGGGAAAAGCAAAGGGTAGTTGCTATGTATAGACAGTGCAGTCATTGAGAGACCTTTAACCTGTTTATCTTTCCTTAAGAAAGTTTTTGCAATCTATGAAAGAATGACTCTGTTATTCCTCACCAAGCTTCGGCACATGACCCAGCTTTTTCTACCATTCAAGGAATGTAATTTAATCTAGATTTAGACTCCTCTGCGTGGCCAAGCGCGATGCCCACTGGAATGTTCAGCTTATGCGGAATTGTTTGGTTCCGTTTAAATAAATAAATAGTGTTAAAATCTAATCATGGAAAGTGTAGCTGTTAAAAATAGACTGAGGTAGCGCTCACCCGAAGCGTCGAGAAAAGGTATGCACAGGAGGGATTCTGAGAACCGATTCATCAAGTGCAGGAGCAACCAGACGACCAATGCTGGCGAGGTTTCAGGCACGTAAGCATCGCCACCGAGTCTCCCCACCCTGCAGCAGGAGTTCCCAGCAGGAGTTAGACCTGTTTCCTTTTTTTTGCACTTCAGCCACCTGCTTTCCCTTCAATCAGATTTTCTGTGGGCACACAAGATCCTCATCGAGCTACCTGTGGCGAGCCTGGCACCCAGCATGAAAACCACCATGTGCAATATTTCGCCACCTGTGAAGCAGCCATTTAAAAACCAAGCAATATTAGAAACGATTCTACCTCAGTAAGCAAAAGGTGTTACGAATCCAGATGGCAAAAAGAGTTTCTGTCCCAAATTTTTTCGCCTTGTGCCCCTTTCTGCTTACTTTCAGTCATCAGCCTTAAACATGAAACTGTTATCATTCTTGATTAGGACACACAAGTTAATCAGGGCATTTAATGAAAAAAACTTGGAAGGCATTTTACATATCAGGTTCCATGATCACATTGGGTTTTGAGTATTTGTGAATATTTATGAATGGAAAAGAATACTCCCTCTGGCGCAACATATTTTGGATTTTCCAGGATGCACCACGGGAACAGAGAAGAGGGCTGGCCATGGTGCATCATGGGACCTTTAAAGTAGCCTGGAACCCAGCCAGGAAAGCTTAGTGCAGACAGCAGCTGCCGTGAAGACCTAGAGTAGCTTTTCCAAATGAGCACACCCCCTTTTTCACTAACATTTTCAGTTGGAATTTCACTTTCCTTTTTGCTCCTGCAAAATTAAATGCTTATGGAAAACAGAAAACTTTTTGACCAACTGTACTCAAGTGTACCGGGGTTCTTTGGTAGTTGAATTTCTGTCTATATGCTTTTGACAGACAAATGATGGTGCTGTCAGTAGCGATGGCAGACAAGGTGCTCAGCTGCTTGCTCCACCTGCACTGCTCAGAGAACAGACCAATGCATGCGTCTGCTCCGGAGCCACTAGGCTGCAGTGAGATTTCATTTAAATTATTAGCGATGAGAACTTGCTTTAGAATACTAATTTGGACATGAAATCTCTGCAGGAACTGACCGATCAGTGGGCCAGATCTTCCTGCCGTGAGGACAAGGTGGACAGCCCAGAGCAATGACTGTATCCCTTCTCCAAAGGTGAGCTCTCCTAATGTCTCAGGTAAACCTAGTTCTGCACAACACTAGTCATCTCCTTGTCCGCAGACCTTACAATTTCCATATATAAGGCTGACAAGGGATGGGACTACAATCAGTATTTTTCAGAAAGGAAATCCAGCACTCAAGGTAATTCATTCACAGACTGGAGATTTCCTGAGTCTTCTTCCAGTGACCTGCAGTCACTGCTATTATCTCAGACAACTCCCAATTCAGATGTTAAGTGTCATGGGTGACATCAGGTCACGTTGAGAAATTTCACTAAAGACTTTAGAAAATGGATGTCAGCTTTAAGTTTTTCAAGAGTCAGTGAAGGAAGTAAAAAATCTATGAGAAATGTGTTCATTCATGATGAATGTTGCCTAGAGAAAGCTACGTAAGACTTCCAGTTCATTCACTTGTAAATTCATTAAAGGGCCCAAGAGCACGCAGGGGCCAAAAGAATCATTTCTCTGACACTCTGGTTCTTAAAACCTGCAAAATGAATCTTCCTCCTTTGCCCAATACATTTCACCATTAACAGATCAATTGCTCAATTTGCATGCTGCTGCAAATGGCCTATTTCCATTTGCTAGGGAATGCCTGAAAAGCTCCCAGTTTGAAAAGCTTGTCTGAGCATGGCCCAGAGCAATGGAAAACAGAACAAAGAAGAGAAGAGCTAGTGGCATTTGAAGGTGAGATGCCACAGGGCGCAGATGGGATCCAAGAGGCAAGTAAAACCTAAGAGGAGGAGGAGGGTGGAAGAAGGTGCCGGGTAGGTCTGCTGTGCACAGCAGCTGGGTGCAGTTCTCTGAGATTGCCCATCTCTGAGCCAGCAGCAGCCTGGGCCAGTGCCTCCTGGTGACTCAGCGCAGCAGGGTGTGACAGCTGCCGAAGCCGTGCAGCCACACTGCTGTGGCACTCAGCCCCGGCTCCTCACATCAGCTTCTCTGTTGGACACACTGACTCAGCCGCAGCGTTGCTAGGATGTGGAAATAGTGCCCCCAGTCCTAGGGCTGGCCATACCTCTGGGTGCTTGCTCAGACCACTGACCACTGCGTGGAGGAAAAAAAAAGAGGCAATGACAGATAAATAATAAACTAAGCAGGGACAAACAGGGGTCCAACAGGGAGTAACAGCGTGAAAACACAACTGCACGAATGGTTTTGAAAATGAAGTCTGAATCAGGAAAAAAAAAGGACTAAGTTTCCTCCTCATACCCTTGAACCAGACAACATGCCTCAGCATGGCTGTGTACTGCTCAGCAGAACTGTGAAGCAAGCTACATTTATCTGCTGAGATACGTATTCATCGTATGTTTCAAAAGAGTGCACTCTCAGCTCCAGAGAAACTCCATGAGTTCCTGGAGACTCTTAAGCTCCAAGATTCTCACCTCCAACACCTTCCACAATGTAATCTCAAATTCAAAGTTCCTTTATTGTTGCATATGGGAAGATCACAGAACAGCTACTGTCCTGCAACTCTTTCTTTTCAAACATCCGTTTCCCGGTTGTCAACTTTTTTTCCTACACCACCTCTCATGTAACTGTGACTGGTCACTCCCTTTCCTTCCTCCTGCCCTGAGACCTGCAGTTCCACCACTGTAAAAATAGCCGGTGTGGAAGCCTAACTTCTCTTGTTAGAGAACTGAGACAGCTGTGGTTGCTTGAACTGTGGAAGGACTGCCCAAAGGATTCATCTTGCTGCTTTCCCCCAGCCCTTTTCTTGTGTTGCTGTTTTCCCCAAACATTATTTCTTATTTACAGACAGTTGGTTGTTGTGCCCGAGCTGACGAAACTCTCCTGGTGCACCATGGGAAAGAGCAAATGAAGCTTTAGGAGATATCTCTCATACTCTTGAGGTCATCTGCTGACTTTTCCTTAAGTAGTCCAGGAGTAGCTAAAAATATGCTGAATATAACACACAGAGAGAATATATTTTACCTGAAGCAAATGGAATAAGCAGTAAAAATAAAAGCAAAAAGACAGTCCAAACCATCGCTCGTCAGTAAAAACCTCATTCTGACATATGGTTATGTTTATGGTTTTGTGTGATACTTAAATATAACTGCGAAGAACACAATTAAAAAAAACAAAACAAAACAACAAACAAACCACTGATCTTAAAATGGAGCAAAAATCAAGGCATGTGGACGTGTGTGTCCATTAACTGCATGGGAAGCACAGTTACTTCTGCCTGATCACAACTTTTGAAATTGAGTCTCCAGACTATTCTTCAGATGACTATTAATATACACTGTGGTTTAAAAGGGTATCCATTTGCCCCATTAAATCTCTATAGGAAAATTTATTTGGAAAAGGCAAATAAAGCACATTAGCCACTCTGCTGAAAAAATACATGCTAGTCAGTGTACAAGTCTGGGGAAGACAGAAATCATTAAAGTCCAGAAATACTCCAAGTTTTCTTTATCCAAAATGTTCTGTTCCTCCGCACTGTTATGTTCGCCAGATTGAATGGGCTGCTACTGCTCTTTTTTCCTTCTCTTTTCTTAATGGTGTAGTTTTGAAAAGGCCGTCTGCAAATTTATGTTGGGATGACAATCTCCAGCAAATGCCAAGCTGGTTCAAAGAGCAAGCTCCTCAACATTCACAAGGACCTGTTGTAAGCATGCTGGAAATACTTGGAAAATACTATCATCTTTAAATTGTGCTCATCTGGATGGTCAATTGCCCATGGTTTACTCCAGATAAGTTCCTCCCCTGGAGCCTCACTAAAGTCTGTAGAAACCTACTTAATGTTATATTTATTATGTCTGCACCCCTTTTGGCTCCATCAAATTAAAGCTTCCTAATAAAAAAAAAAGATGGTTGTATTCTAGTCGCATGAAGATGAAGAGTCCATGTAATTAGATAATCTACCTGTGATCTGCTGCCAGCTTGACTGAGACATAGTTCAAGGTAAAATGTGTTTAGAGATCTGAAGTAGTAGATAGTAGATTACCAGCAAAGAAAACATTCCTGTTTCCTTATCTTAGGGAGACTGGCTTCCTGCTAGTTGTGGATCCTCCTCCTGAGTGAAGTACTAAAATACCCTTGTTCAGCATTTTTTATTTCATCTAGTAGTGATAATGGAGGTTATGTATAATCTTTGTGGCTGTTCAGATTCCCTTTTTGGCTTCTACAGTGGGTAGTAGTGGAGTTCATGCAGTATCATAAGAGATGACTCCATAGCACGCTAATTATATAGGGCTTTCAAAGTACTTTGAAGATGAAAATTGCTGTATCAGTGCAACTTCAGGTATTACTATTTGTATAGCATACAGAATCATTAGTGGAAGCCCAGCTTTAAGTCCCTTTGGGACTAAGGTGGGAGGAAGATTTGGACAAACTCCATGTCCTTGCACTTTCACTGCATCTGGTTAAGGTAGATAACTAGCATCCTGAGTCTCTCTGCTGTCTTCCTTAATTATAAAATACTACAAAAAAGAAAGCGATTGAAGCAAATGTGGACTCCTATGAGATGAGATACAAAATGACTTTCTAAGCTGTCAGCCAAAATTTAGTTATAGTAGTTAACACCTGTGAGATTCATTCTGAATGAAACGAATAGAATAAATTCACTCATTCTAAATGAATGAAATAGGAGAAACATCAGCTTGTTAATTAACAGATATTTAATGGAGCAGGATACTCAAATATCTTAGAGTGCTCCTTACCACATGATGCAAGGAAAAAAATAATCACTACAGAAAGCTTTTTCAGTACAAAACATTAAATACCTGTTGCATAAGCGATATGCAGAAAAAAAAGTGGGTGTTGGGAGAAGATGGCCGCATGCGAAGAGTGGAGGAGAAGACGAAGGAGATTAACAGGTTATTACAGCTCCCAGCTGAAGCCCCAGACAGGATGGAAGAGGGATGAATTTCTACAGTTATCAGTATCATCCATGCAGAAATACCTTCACACCTTTTCAGCTAGACTTTTCAGGACAAGGAACGGTGATTGACTAGTTTGCTGTGATTCTACAGGGAATCCTATGGGAAACAATCCAGACCCACTTTCTCTACCCGCACACCCTTTGACAGCACTAACTGAACACCCACCCTACCACTGAGGGCCTGAGTGCTACAGTCAGTCCAAAGTCCACAGAGCTGGGGGGTACCAACAACCAAAATGGAGGCAGAAGAAATTCCTCGGGGACTGTCCTAGGCCTCAGCAAGTTACACAAGACCCACGGATTCACAGTTGGATCCTCTGTGTGCTCCTGAAATAAAATGACAGGGATTGAATAAAAGAAGGTACTAAGTAAAGCTCAGAGCAGGGGTTTCATCTCACGTCACTCAACAGAAACTCCTTGTCCTCAACAGAAGTAAGCCAGGTCAGACCAGGTAGGATTCTTGCCTAAGTAATACTTCTTCACCTCCACACACAAAACCCAGGTGACAGTCTTACAGTTGTCTACCTATTCAGCTTTCAAACAACTATGATGAGCCTCCCAAATATATGGCAGAGTACTCCCAGCGAAACACTTTGAAGTAATGATGCATAGATAATTTTGAATATTCCCTTTTGAATAGGGAAATTCAAAGTGTAAGCAGAGCCTGTGTTTTGAAAAGGCCTCCCTGTGGAGGGTGTCCTATTATATGTAAATACCACTGAGAATAGCATGCAAATATGGTCATTAGTGAAGGTTTGAACTTTTCCAGAACAACTTCAATTTTGAGCCAAGCTACTTCAACCTTCAAAGGCAGCAAACTCTATGACTCAGCAGAAGCTGAGACTGAAAAAGCCTGTTTCAGCAAGGACCGGTGGTTTTAAGATGCTGAAGTATCCAGAGGCTTTTCTAATCCCTTAAGCTATTTTCCATGCTGTTTTCCTATTCAGTTAGTTGCAGACGTGTAAAAGAGAACTACTGCATATTCCATGATCGCACTGTTTCGCTATCAATTGTCATTGTATTTCCTTACATATTTGGGGCTGCTTATGCTTTCCCCTCCAGAGTTTATATTATAGCTCAAAAAAGAAGGAGGAAGAGGAGGACACAAAGACTTCTACCCTAGCAAAGCTCACAAAAGAGGTACTGAGAACAGAGACGCATTCAGCAGCATGGAAAAACAGCTCAGGTGTTTGGGATATGAAAAACTTTCTAACAAGGATGAGGAGAGGCAAAGTGAAGATTTCGCTCCTCAACTGCCCAACCCAGCAGAGTTAGACACATGTTATAGAGTAGCCTACACTCCCTGATGTAGTCCTGTGTAAATCTGACATGGACATCACATAAATGTATTTCATTACATTTACAGAGTTCACGTCTGTATGTAAAAAAAGCAACTTTTCATACTTTTAAATTTAGATTTCTTTTAGATTACTTGTCATAAACTTGTCTCTGCACTGAGTTATGGTAAAAAGAAAGCTGTGAGGAAATAGTATGATTACACATATTCAAGTGGTCACCATTCAAGACTTAGTAGCTTATACCCATCAACTTTCCCTTTGCAGTTATATCAATGAAAATTAGATGCCATAATACATCTTTCTGGATCCAACCTGTTTATGTCTGAAACTGTGAGGAACTTTTACATTGATTTAAATGACTGAAACCCTGGAACTCATGTGAGCATTTTCTGTCAGTTCTAATGGGAAGTACGCAACTGCGGTCTAGGCTTGTTTCGAGAAGCAATTTAAATGTCTGAACATTCTCCCTTTTATGCTGGTCTAAGCTCACATGTCTCATTTTGTTATGCACATTTCCTCAACATAGTAGCAGAGACCTGGTCTTTTTAAGTGATGGGAGAGTCCGCAGTCACCAGAAAGCCATTACTTTTGACCAGTTGACTCCCTTGATTATTACTAACCCGGTACAGCCTGTCCTCGACCCTCTGCCTCTAGCAGCTAGCACTATGCTTCTTTGGCACTTAAAAGGAGTTAACACAAAACGATCACTGTAAAAACATGTCTGTCTCTGCTTAAGGTGTCTTTGCATTGCAAATTCCAGCAAGCCACTAAGGCGGATGCAGCATTTTGGCTACCATGAGAAAAGAGTGAGGGCGGCCATTTTGGAAGCAGTTGGTTTTACCAGTTTATTGAGCAGCTGTCTCTGTTTAAACAGTTTCTAGACACCGTACCCAAAGATAATGCTTACCACGTATACATCACAGCGTCTGTATTGCTTCATAGGGTCTCCTGGTAGTGCTGGACGTTAGGAAGTATTTAGGGCAAGTTTAAGACCGGCATTCTTTTTTTGTGTCTATCAAAATACCTTTTAAATAAGTACAGGAACCAATAAGCTCTTCCTGTTTCAGTCGAGTGATGTGCTAGCATCATGTAATTTACATCTGACACACTTTCCAGGACTGACAGAGTCTGGGTGTGAATATGTCCTTGGGCACAGTCAAAAGCACATGGTTTATGCCAGGGAAAGGCAGTCATCTCTTTACAGAGCTGTTCTTACAGCTCCGTGTTTCCAGAGCCATTATTTTAGAATAAATGAGAATAAAATGGAGGACCCTCAAATAGTTTCAAGGGACCGAGCCAGAGAATATGTCTAGGTAGTGATTTCTCAGGCATGACTTATGCTTCTGACCTTATTATCTACGTTGGCAGTAGAAATGAAAATAATATAGGGGTAATGTTGAAGTAGCTTCAACAGCTCTGTACCACCCAAGGACTGCTTTTTTTGCCAGAGAAATCCTCAAGGGCCTTGCACCCCCCCCCCAGTTGTCAGAGTCCTCTGGCAGATCTAACTGCAAATTGCTGGAGTGAATAGCATGAGACCGAAAGGAAGACATCTTCAAGGAGATTATGGTCAATCTGACCTTTTGTATAATACACTGCTTTAAAAAAATATTGTATATCAGGGGTAGTTCATGAGCTCAGCAGAAGACTTGGTCTTGACAGGTTTGGATTAGCAATAAATAGAAAATATTCTACGGGAGGAAGGTAAATCCTATTTTCTGTCCTATTTTATTTAAATTCTGGAAAAAGGAGCAGTGGTAATCATGGAAAATTTACAAAAAGAATTAAAAGTAGTCCTGACCCAGTGGGGTAGAAACAGCCGCCACCAAAACTAGAGGAGGTTTGGAGGTTTTGACCTGACATACACAGAACTCCACATTAACCAGCCAAGGTAACTTCAGATCTGGATCGACTCCCAGGTCTGAGTTGCAAAACTCTACACCTTACATCACTAATTTTTTTTTTTTTCTTGAATCAATACCAAGCTGCAGAGAAATTCTGAGGGAAATGCCAGCATGGTGGTAACTCGCAGTGGAGCTGGTGATGCTGTGTAGCACAGCAGCACTGCAGACAGCCTCGGTTCTGCAATGGTGAGACGAGTACATCCGTTAAAAATGACCAATCTCAAGGGGTGTGACAGGTAGACTCAAAAAGTTTGTTCCAGTTCTCAAACTCTTACCGTAGTTTCCACTTTAAATATGGAAATTTCATTTCTAATTTAGGAAACAACCTTCAGTGTGTGCTCACTGTGTTTAAAACATCTTTAAATTACATGATCTGCATATAGACTTTAGGCTGTTTGTAACTTGCATTTCTAACTTTACTCTTTACAGACATTTCAAATTACTGGGGCAGGGTGGGAGCCTTAGGATGAATTTGCCTTTTTTCAAAATACTTCTACACAAAACATCGACACAAATTTTAAATAGTTTACAGGTTTTGAATTTGGGTTTTCCTGCTTTTTTTGTTTGTAACCCTGCTTTTATTTTAATTACCTTCAGAGATGTGTATTTTGACAGGATATTTTCTAGTTTGAATTCAGTATCTAACATATCCTTCTACAGAGGTTGAGAAGTACGCACTAGCATTGTATCACACGTTATTTTTTTGTCAGCTGCAGACAATGCAACTGCTGCTGCAGAGATGCACCAGGACAAAGCATATAAAGAATTGGATGAAAGCCACACAAAATTATGTCCCTGTGATGACGTTGCAGTGTGTAATAAATACACTCCACAGAAATAAATCTAAAGTGGGAGAAATGTCCCATGGAATATCTTCACTCTACACACACGCTCGCGCATTACCACCAAAAAAATCACTCAGAGAGCTTTGTCACTGAAGCACTAATTTGTATCAGTTGTCCAAGACGCTTCAAGGAACTGAGACCTTAACTTTGGACGTACGTGACAATCAGCCTGTCTAGGAGACGTGAGATTTCATCTCAGGGTGAGCCCTTTTCTGGATGTTTCTGTATCCACCTTTCCAAGGGCATGATCCTCACAAAACACTTGGAATGCCCTTCCCTTTGTACAGATGAACTAGGACAAGCAAGCTTAAATATGACTCATTGTTATTATTTAAGGACTATTTCAAGGAGCCATTCCTTGTGCTGGTGCTTGTGTAGTATCTCTCAGAGCTGTAAATCCACTACCACGGTCCTGCTTATTTTTCCCCTTCTTTACGAATAGGTGGGGGAAAAATTTGGACTTAAAATGGCAAGCAAATTTGAAAGCAGGAAGCTGTACAATAACTGCATGATCATTATATTTTGATTTTTCAAATAAAAAAAAGGAGTTGAATCATCTTCCCTTTAGAATTCAATGCTGGAAACTGAAGCGCTGCATGTCTTCCTTAGTGATAGGGACCTAAATGGTGAAGCAGTAGACAGTATATGAAATCCCAGCCTTATCAAAATCAGTACCTTTCTCCCATTGACTCTGAAGGAATGAGGATTTGATTCCAGAAACTGATTGTCAATCAAGCAATCTGATTACCTGGGGAAACATAAACTAGAGGCAATGATTTCATAATGTTGAATGTAGGCCATATATAAAAATAGTTTGAAAAATTATGCGATAGTATCTTACTACTATCTTTTTTATAATAGTTTGCAATTAAGTATATATTTTCTGAGGCTCATGGGAAGATTTGTATAACAGTAGTTCATGCTGACTATGACTTTGTTGCAGGAGTGACACAAACGATGCTTGTTTTTCCAGTGTTGTGAAGGTATCTGAATCTGATCCCGTGAAATTTCAGTTCAAAGTAAATCCAGATGGATTAAATCAAGAATACTGCTGAAATGCAGTGACTGGGGAAAAATGAAGAGGGAAGAAATGAGTTTGGATTATAAGACAGAATCAAAAGATATATGGACATATAAAGCAGTAAAAGACAATTAGAAAATAGATTTATACTAAATTAAAACTTTATTGACTAATGTTCTCCAGACAACATGATCCAACGGACTATGGTTGCATACATGCAATGAAGTTGAACACAACAGTAGTTTAACATGGAATGTCAAACAAATTAATATAATGTATTAAATGAAACAATTTATCTGTGTTGCTGTTGCTGCAAAATGAAACCAAGCTATGTATTTCCTTGGTCAATCTGTGTTCAGCTAAGAGGCTATGCATTTGAAGAAACTGGTAGATTTCTTTAGCATATATTTCAAATAAATTAGCTAGAATTGTACTCTTTAAAAATCCTTTCAACTTCACTTGCATTTCAAACAAAATCTAAGTGTAAACACTAAAGTTGCTAGAGCCATCTAGAAAGACCTAACTGTCAAAACTCGGAGTGGACGTTACAGTTCAGTAAATGTGAATATTTAGAACAAGAAAAATACCAGTTACTGCAAAAGTCATGTAGGCATCTTATTATTAATCCAGCACAAAGCATTTCTTCTAAGTTTCTCACATAAAAGACTAAAGCTTGCTTACAGTACTACATCTTCTATCATTCAAGCATCATTATTACCTATCAGGGAGATTGGCTAGATGACCTAATGGGTCTTTTCCACCCCTAACTTCTACAAAAGAAACTCATTCATGCCAGAAAGAACATGGTTCGCTACATCTTGGGCTTGATCCTGTAGCCTTCGTTCAGGCAAAACTCCCACTGACTTAAAAGAGAGATTTTCCAGAGCAAGACATCCAGGATTAGGCCCTTTTTATTTTTTTTTACTTTTAAAAAAGCATCCATTTAGGATACATGGAAAATATTCTATAGAATTAAAAAAATATAATGACATGTGCTTCACTTGCATTGAAGGAATCAGAGAATGTAAACACCATAGTGGCCCACATCTTCACAATACCCATGAAAAAGTGTCAACTGCTAGTAATCTGTGTGTGTTTATTTCTCAATGTATGCTTCTAAGGCTGTTCTGTGTATACCTTCACCTCCACATCCACACACATATATATACACCCTTAATATACATAAAGGTGTGATAAAATTCACTAGAGGCAGTTGCTTGCCTGTCTTAATGCTTAAATCTGCAAGTGGCAGCAAACTGGGTTTTATATGACGCTAATTAGACTGTACGTGAGCAGCAGGACACGAATATTGCTGTGAGCAAGAAAGTGTGGTTGCCGGTTCTGCAAGTGTGGAGCCATCCCGCTTACGCACATCACAAAATCTACCTGTGCGAAGGGCTGGAAAGGCAGGTGACCAAAGTATTTCTTGGTGGGCCAATGTCTGAAATCTGAGTTGAATGACTCAAAGGCTGTAGATTGTATTCACAGGAGCCTTTCGACAACCTGGAGGACCATGTAGGAAAGTTTACCTTCAAAGTGCACTTTCTAAAAATGGAATGTTCTTGACAGGGAAATGATCAGAGGCAATCCTGGACTTTTTTGCTTGTTGAATAGGAAAAATGCTTTCATCTTCAGGCAGCACTTCACCCTGACAAATGTGAGTTCAGTTATTATTGGGTTTTAGTATTACAGAAGATTCTTTAGAAACAAACACGATAGTACACACATACACATACACTCAGATATTTACAGCCTTTCTAGAAAAACAACCCCCTACCTTAGTACTGACTACCTATCCTTTTCCTTTTTTCTTTTTTTTTTTTTTAGTATTTAAATTCTTTAAACCAGCTACATTAAATATCAATGTGTACTGTACCACCCCACACCAACCCCACATCCCCCCCAAAAAAACAGCAAGTATTTTAAAAGTTTGTTCACTCGTTTGTTTGTTTTTATGATTGTTAAAATCTCCTGCTTGAGACTGTTAAGTACCACCTCCACTGGAACAAGATCAGCACTGACTGCATCTTCCAATGCACGTCGTTTCATAGTAGAGCAAGTACTGCAGCTAGAAGCTTAGATCTCCAGGTCGTCAGGTCGAGGCCTGCTGCTGGCTCGGCTGCTGGCTCTGCTGGGGGGCCTCTGGTCCACAATGGTGAGCGGTTGCAACTCGTGTCCCGACGCCAGTTTTTTAGTGTTCTGGTGCTCATCGGAGAAGTCGAAGGGCTGGGCGTGCGAGTTGGAGATGGTGCTGCCAGCTTGCCCCATTCTGTTCTGCTCCGCGCTGTAGTTGGCCCAGTTTTGCTCGCTGGCTTGCTTATTGTAGTTACGACAGGAGGAATTGTTCCTGTCTCCGGTAACGAGCTTGTACCCCGGGGGAGACATGGGAGACAAGGGGGCAGTCGGTGAGGAGCAGCCATTGTAATAAGCATATTTGGGGGAGCCGCAGTCCTTGGAAGGGCTCATGGCACCGCTGTGGGAGTAGGGGTCGGTTTTCCCTTTCACGCGATCCTTGACACCCTTGAAGAACACGTAGAAAAGCTCGATGATGTTCAAGGCAAGAGACACCAAGGACACGACCAGCATGAAGAGGATGAAGATGGTTTTCTCAGTTGGACGGGAGAGGAAACAGTCCACTCTGTGTGGGCATGGATCTCGCTCACAGGTGTAGATGGCATTCAGGCTAAACCCATAAATGTACCACTGTATCAGCAAGAAAGCCACCTCGAAGACAGATTTAAACAGGATGCTGATGATGTAAGTACGGAGCAGTCCCCCACGCATCTTCACTTTGCCATGCTCTTCAATCCCATACTTGAATTTCTTAATTTCTATTTGCTTGAGGTGCATATCCACATTCACACCATCATTTTGGACCACCTTGAGCTCTTCTTCTCTTTTGTTCAGCTTCTCTTCTTTCCTCATTACATAGAACACGTGCGCCAGGTACAAAAGGGTAGGTACGGACACAAATATGATCTGCAGAACCCAGAAGCGCACATGGGAGATGGGGAAGGACTTGTCATAGCAGACGTTCTCGCAACCAGGCTGTTGAGTGTTGCACCGGAAAGCAGACTGTTCATCTCCCCAAGCAGATTCAACTGCTGTCCCCAGTAGCAAGATTCGGAAAATAAAGAGGACAGACAGCCACACTTTCCCTCCGGCAGTGGAATAGGCTTGAACCTTGTCAAGAAGTTTTCCTAAGGCACTCCAATCACCCATCTTCACAGGATGCTGGCTAAAGAAGGACACAAAGGAAAAAAAATAGCGATGGTTAAGACAGAGCTTTTATACCATCGATACAGTGAATCACAGATTGAGACTAACAGAGCAGGGATGCCAGCTTCGTTTTAACTCATGTTTTTTACATGATCTGAAGAGAAACCAGAGTTTTAATTAGTCTGCAGGTGGAGTGGGAACGCAGGGAAACTGAAAAGAGGAAGTAACATATAATGTCTCAGAGCACAATGAAAAAGGAGGTTTCTAAGTTCACTCCAGTTTTCAAGGAGTCCATGAAACCCTCAGTTGCCACCGTGGTTGGCTCAGCTTCCTTGGTGGCAGCCTCAGTTCGATGATCTACACCTGCCTCAGGCAGAAAACAGCTGTGCCACACTGCTGAAACAGGGTGTGGAAGTACACAGTGGCACTGCCCAAATGTGCTAGGAATACATGAAAGATTTCTCTCTTTCAGTGTGGATCATCCACGGTAATTTTTATGTTCACTCTTTAAGAGGATAAGAAAGCAAACCCTAGTATAACCTAAATGCAAAATGTTACACTAAGTTAATGTTAGGGTCAGATACCTAAGATTTTATCATTGCAAAATGTGTGCTATTTTTACTACAGCAAAATGAAATTGAGTTCTTGGCTATCACTATGTTGTCTGTAATACACTTAAAAGTATAGTTCCTAATGATGCCCAGCTTATACTATAGTTAACTTCAGAAAAAACTTGCTATCTAAATAAAGTTTATACATTAGTATTTCCAGCACAAAGATCATGGTTAGTAGTCTTTACCTATAGTTTTATGAAGGAATCAAAAATAGTAAATACGTGAAGCACAGCTAAGCTCATGTTACCATATTGGAGGAACTGGTTTCCTGTTTATCTGTGGCTTGCTTAATTTATTGTAGTTTCAGCTTTGTATTTGCATGTCTTTGTATTTAAATTCCTTCACTTTGTTTTGAAAGGAAAAAAGATTTAGCAAGAAAAAAAGGTAAATGAGCTCTTTCTCTTTTCAAGGCAACTCCTGGCGTGTGGTTTGCATTCCAAGCGTTGAACACTGCAAGTTTAAATTGTCTCTCTCGACTTGAGTTTTAAAGTGCACATTTCTGGGACACCGTCAGCTTCTCGGGGATATCTGGAAATACACAGGATGACATAAAAGAAATGAAATGGTTTACTTGATGGGTTAGATTCCTAGGGAAAACAAAGTTCACTATAGGGTTCTTATCAACTGGAGAATGATAACCTTATCTGCATAAAAACTTACATTTTAACGTGCCCCACATGAACAAGCATGTGAAATCGGGCACTTAAAAGGAAAAATAATCACAAAGTTTCCCTTTTAAAGTAGATGCTGCTGGGTGTAGACATTTGTTCCGTGCATGCTGAGTAATCCCTTCCTAGTATTAATAGTTTTGATAATGTCCAAATTATTTCCTCCCCACCGCATCACGGGTATATTCCATAGCGAAGGTCATTTATAGAAAAAGCCCTTTTTGGATAATTCATAAAATAGGAAATTTTAGCGCCTTGGAGATTTTCTCTCAAGAAGCAGTGAGTCACTGGAAACATAAGATTCTAAGTCTGGCAAACTCAATTGTAACAATAGATGCCAAATCAAAACACACCGTTCCTGCCATCGGAAAGAGCCTGAGAGAGTAATGGGAGACAAGTGTTTAAAGTACTCACTCCCATAGCTCTCAGATGCCAGCTATCTTTGAACCCCTGAAAAATACCCCAGGGCCGTCTCCTCCGTCCGCCTTGCTCTGAAGTTCACCTACTGCAGCGTGCAGACCCTTCCTCACGTCATTCCTTGTTTGCGTGAATGAAGCCCCATCAAAGGATCAGGCCAGCTCCAGACTTTTAAATCTGGAAGCCTCCGCTGGGAGCAGTACACAGCGTGTTTATCTCTGACACTTCCCTTCAGCCATCCCCAGCTTTAGTCCTTCCCAGGAAAGGCTACTTTGTCTTTACGGGCTCAGGGTGGCAGAGAAGAAGTCGGGCACAGGACCGTGGAGGTCTCTGGAAAGGCTGGAATGAAATGTGACCACGCTCCTCCTCAGGCTGGGATTGTTAAAACAGAGAACAGCCTGTAACTATAGAACACGTGAAGTTTGTTTTAAAAGCAAGCTATTTGCTCCATGTCCTAGAAGTGGAAGTGGACAGAAGGAGCCTTTTTCAACTAACAGCTTCTTGATTTAATTAGGCAGCTTTCCGATGATTCGAAACTACTGCATTAACAGACTTTCCTCAGACTCAACGTATTTTTTTACTGACTAAATGTTATTTCAGATTGAAAGTTTGATTAAGAAAACAGAGGACGTGTTATTTCTAGGCAGTTATGTGTTGTTTGTTTTTTAATTACGCTCCACTCTGGTCCATTAATGCAACGTGATTTACTTCAGTTTTGACCTACTTAATCCCACACCTGCAATATTTTGAGAATTTACTACCTATTTTTTAATTTGCTTCAGCATGCAAAATTGCTAAGTTTCATTTATGTCCTCTGGCAATATAAACTCCAGGAGGAAACATTCCATGCTTGAATTACTCATACATAGTTTTGAAAAGCAACTTTTTTTTAAAGAGATCAGTTACACACTAGCCTTTGCCAGTGATAAAAAACCCCACATCAATTCAAAACATTGTACTGTTAATCAGATAACCTTGTGGTGGCACAAATATATTATTCCTTTGCTTAAGTGGATTCTATTGCTTTATGAAACACAGTACTTTGTTTTGTTGTGGAGAAAATTCATTCATCGGCTTTAACTTGTTTGCTTTCGGGACACTGAAAGACCGTTTTTTATTAACCGATTACAATATCTGTTTACTAGGTATAAAAAGAGGGTTTGTATCAAACAGTTATTTAAGTATTCTAGCTTTGTAAATAGTTTGAAATGGATGGAAGATAACCTTTAAAAATAGTTCTTCAGCATTCTGGACTTAAACTTTTTTTAACAATTCCAAACACCTTAAATGAGTCCACTGAATGACACAGGTTGACCTGATCGATTGGTACAATTTCAGTACTTCAGGAAATTAAGGATGTGGCTGATGATGAGTCTGTGCATTTCATGAGTTCTTACTGATTATTACTTTACAGGATTATAACCTTTTTCTGAGACAGACTAATGCCGGCCTAGTAAACTCTTTAAAAGATGGATTTCTTCCAGGTCCTACTGTGTGTGGGTAAAGATAGGAAAAAAAGCCATAGAGCAGCAGGAGATATGACAACATTCATCTGCATGAGTTTTGGATGACCACATATATAAGAAATTTGATTTGTAAGCCACAATTAAGAAACTCTAGACCTATTTTTTTTTATGGACGGCATTCATCATGTCATCTGGTTCATATTTTCCAGCAAGAATAATGCAAACTCAGTGCTGTGCTAACATGCCCAGGTCTGACTACAGTGTTAAAAGGTCACATGCTTGTGGATGGAAGAGCAGTAAGTGTTAGTGTGGCATCTAGAACGGGATTTTGCAGCTGAAGCAGTTGGGAAACGAGGCAAAGTTTTGGTTTTCCTACCTTTCCTGCGTTTTTCTGTGTGCTCACACACACACAAATAGCCAACAAAATATTCTGGACCTTGAACATCAATCAGCTTGAGTAGTTCCCAAAAGCAACCAGCATTACGGAGAAAGCAGCCGAGGTGTACAACTGATGGGATTTGGATGGGTTGGAATAGGGAAGGCTAGTTTTCTGAAATCTTACAAAAATAATCAACAGTCTTCCAGACTTTCCCCTGGAAAGGTGTAGTTCATTTGTAGGTCTGCGGATGAGCTTCAGTTCATTTCATCCACTGGACAAAGATTCCGCACTAAATGGTTGCGGTAGCTAGAATTTAAAGTGTCAAAACTGTGTGGTTTTTTTCGTTGTCTGCTAGTGTTACTGGTGGTTCTACCACTAGTGGATCTACCCCATAGCCTTTGCCTCTCCTGTGTTGTACCCTCTCCACCTAATTTAATTCTAAAGCATAGTTGCAAAAGGACCCAAAGCAACCGTAAGCACTTTCTTAGACATTTGCTAATTGTACAAGTTAAGTCTACCCTCTGTGTTACTACGCACATTCATCCCTCTCCTGGCTCACTTTGGAATATAAGAGAAGAAACGCTGAATTCCCTGAGGGGGCCTCGGGCCCTCTGGTGCTCCTGCTTGTGGATTTTGAAATCTAGATTTCTAAAATGTACATGTGGCATAAACAACAGACCAGGTGCCTCCATGCGAGATAAATTCAGTGGGTAACATGGGGAGGAGACATCAGAGACAGGGGGGGGGGAAAAGAGAGAGCCAATTTATCTGATGAAACAGATACATTGCTCAATGTCATCTAACCTTCCTCATGCCCACAGGAATCCTTGGCCTAAACCAACGTTCATTTCAGAGACAAATAGAATTAATCTTTCGTACTTGCACAATATGAGAGCCGAGATAACTTTACAGTTTGCGCTTCTGAGTGTATAAGCATCCAGATTTCTGTCGCAAATCAAATCCCTTGTGTCCCTCTCTTCCCTCTTCTGAACTCGGCCTGCTGCTCACCCCTCTCCCATTTGTATGCTTGTTAGGTATCATGGGTCAGTGCCAGTGTTTGGCTTTGAAGTTTCTGAAGGAAACACTTCAGTAAACATCCCAAAGACTAGAGGCTTAAATTCTGCAGTGCAGTGTGCTGTCCAGATGTTAAAAATGGCAGGATGAAAGCTTCACGCAAGTCCTCCAACTTGCTCCCTGTGCGCTCACAGACACGCACACACACAGAAGTCAGGCAAAAGGTGTCCGTAGCCCATTTTTGTCGCCATTACCAGGGGTTTTCATCATAAATCTCATGTACACAAATCAAAAGGAACTCCTCAGACAAAATATGCCACTTCGTGAGGCTCGCTGGTTATCTCAAGGCAGAACGTGAGGACACCCATAAGCACACTATATTCTTGTTTAAGAGGAGAACGTGTTACTCGATAAGATAGACTCTGTGCTTCGTCTGTCTTTCAGCTGAAGGCTCTTTTTCCTGCCTCCTCGTGTTGCTCTTTAACTACTGGCGAGCAGCAGGCAACAATCGCTATAAAGGAATCACTCCAAGTCTTGCAATGTAAAAAGCTTTTTAGTTCTCCAAGAGATGCTGCTCAAGCATTATTTTTTTTTTTCCTCTGCATTTTGGTATTTAAGCCTTCAAGCTAATATAAAGGGAATGTGTCATATTGGGATTATGACACATATTGTGGATGTTCTTGCACAGTTCCTCTTAGACAACTTTCATTTATATCCACCCAAGACTTTCACAGACATTGCCAACGTGGTAAAGGCATATCATGATATCTCACATTCCTTCTCTAAAATCCCTCACCGAGGTTGCTAAAACAGAGTAACTATACACAAACCAGGTTAAAAATCCATAACCCACGTCTGGATTTTATCACATCTATTTTAAAAGAAAAGGGGAAAACTTATCAGGAAGACCACGTGAAAGTCACCACTCTGGTAGCTGCAGCATTTAACAAAGCACCTAATTAAGAACCTTGCTCCGCAGAAACTATTAGGCATCAATCAGGATTTCCATATGAAAGCAAAACGTGTGGGGCAGAAAGGGGGACGCGCTCAGGACAAGGTCTCCCTATTAGTAACTTCTGATGCAATTTCGGTCCAACAGAGGAGACCGAAGCGCACCTCGGGTTTGTTTTTCTTTTTTCTTTAAAAGAGCTCATTTAGTCAGAGGCAAGAACACAGAGTAGCGATTTCACCCAAACACTAGCAACAAGTCTGCAACTCAGCCCTGCTCTCACAACTTCATCGCAGTTTCTCTCTCGGTGGAGCAAGGTTAGAAGTTGTGGAAGTGTAATTATCTGCTGAAACGTATAGAAACGTGACCAAAGAAAGAAAAGAATTCCTCCAAGTTTGAGCTTAGCACTTTAAGACAACTTACACTTTTATGGATGTCTATTTTTAAACAAGTTCAACCATCGGCGCAGCAACACAAAATTCTTAACGGTGAAAAAAAAAAAAAGTGTTTGCAGAAAAAGTGGTACACAAAAAGGAAAACTTTTAACTTACCCTTGCTGATCAGCAGTGAAACTGGATCAGGATACTTCTTTGGAGGGTTAAAGTAAAATGGAAGAGCACGTTCAGGCACTCAGACCTGTCTATTTAAACTTTAAAAGTCTACTGCTGGTTTGTATTTTTCATCCTTCCTTCCCCACTAATGAAAGAAAAGTGCTGATACCTCGTAAAAGTTTTTTCTAACTTGGAACACTGGGAGAGCTTTTAACAAGTTTTCAAGCCTCTGACTGTGAAAGAGGAGGGGAGAAGGAGGGGTGGCAGCCCAGGAGGAGGGGCGCGCTGCAAATGGAGAGGAGGAAGGTGGGGGAGGAGGGAAAGAACTGAAGGCACAGCAAAAAACCAGCCCGGGGAAAAGGAGAGAGCGAAGGCGTGAAGGTCCACTCTTGCTGATGTAACAAAACAAATCTAAGGGCAGTCAGCAGCCACGCCACGCCACCAGCCCCCCCCCGCCCCCGCCCTCCCCGGTCACTGAGGGCACCTGGGTGGCACTTCATCCAGATCTGGGCTTGCCCGGGACAGATGAAACAATTTAGCTCTCTGGTGTGCACCAGGAGTTTCACTATAGGGAAGGGGAAAAAAGCATGAAAGGGATTAATGAGTAACCAGCGTGAGCCTCCTGGATGCTGGGGCTGGACCACCTAGCTCTTGTCTCCATTCCCTCCTTGCCACCACATAGGAGAGGAAGCCCTCTCAAGCCCTCTGGACTTTTTGTTGTGAACGTGGCTTTGTTTACTTACAGCTATTTCCTCTACGTGCACACATGAAAGTACACACCAGGAGCTGTGTGTTTGTTTCTACAGGAGATACACATCACACATTTTTTTTTTATTATTATTTTTGTTGTGTGTGTGTGTGTGTGTGTGCATGTCCATCCCATGGGAGAAATGAAGAAATGATCTCACATTCCAGGAAACTCTTTCCAGGAAACTTCAGAAAATAAAGCGTAATACAGAGAATCAGTCTTTAATAGTGATAAGAAATGTTCCTGATGATTTTTGAGTGCGTTTTATGGAATAAAAGCATGGTCCAAAACTGATCTATTCAATTAGAACAAAACTAGTTTGGCTTTGCTCCTGACCAGTCCCTGGTTAAAGGCTGCTTGAAAAATGCCTTCTCTATAGAACAGAGATTAATTTATTTCTCTGCCTGTGTTAAGCTCCTCACACATGGAGTCCAAGCTGCATTAGGAATTGGTCTTGTACTTGTTTGCGTCATGGGGTATTAGCTCCTCTGTGGGACTGCTTAAGAGCTTCTCTAGAAGAGTTTGTGGTTAGACACTTCTCAACAAAGTTTCACATTTTCGGTTGTACCAGGCTCATTTGGGTTTAAATTAATGTTATTCTTATGGGCTGTTTCTGGGCTCAGTAGCACAGATGAGCATTTTGTTGCTCTTTAAAGGCTATAAAGGAAGGGAGAAGTCCAGTAATGGCCATTAAGAAGTTCCTAAATAAAGATTCTCTTTACAGTTTCCTCTTGAAATAATGAATGTTGCACTCTACAACACAACCTAGATATTGCTGCTTATTTTTCACAGCCCTTACCCACTGTTTTTCACCCAGAACGCTCTGGAGAAGAGAACTAAGACAAGATCTTTGTAGAAAGATCCTCAGCAGGGAGCTTTGAAGCTGGGAAACAAACACACCGTCCTGGTTCTTGCTCTGGAGCTGTTTGCAGCAGACCACACTGCCTCCTGTTTGAGAAAAAGAGCTAGTACACTACAACTGTACACCTTCCATCCTCCCTCCTCTGGCTACGGATGGAGGCGGCTGGTTTCCCTAGCTTGCCCCCTTTCCTTTGATACTGGCTGTTAGTTTTGCCAGCTTTTTTAGTTATTACAGTTGTCCAAGCCATATGGCAGAAAGAAACTTTTTCTTCATGTTCTGTGAGTGTTGTTTTAAGGTTGCTTTTTCTCTTCACAGCAAGGGAGAAATGGAGCTTTGTGCTTAACAGGCTGTGGGCCCTTGTTCTTGGGGATGAAAAAATTGTCGTATACAAACCATAGTGTTTCACTGACTTCATGACTATGGTATAGCCAGTGAGTAGAGTACACATAATGCTCCTGCTACTGCTCCATAAAACACTGGTTATTCTAGAGCAAAGTACAAAACGCCACCAACATGGCTATGAGTGCACTGATGCTGAGACAATGAGGAGATTTGTGATGTCGTATATGTTGATGCTGAAAAAGCTGCCCCTTAGGAAAGAAGCATTATGCCAGGAAAAACCCCTTGAATTATAGCATGCTAGAATACAGTGCTATCATTCCCTGTCAAAGCTGGCAGGATCACAGGGTCCAGCTTGCCTGATCTTGCATTTTTCCATGTATCTTCCTGTATAGGCTTTGAGTTTGTCAAGCACTCTCTTTTTAAAATGAGGACTGAGAAGTATTTCTCCGCTTAAATAAACAGTGTTTCTGAGAAGCCCAACACTCTTAAAATCCACTTCGCAAAACTAAAATGCATATGTTAGTAACAAGGGAAGGATAATTTTGCAGCAATAATAAGCATAGCACTTGGCTTTGCTACGGCATTGTCCACATGAAAAGGGAAAGTATTTCAAGTCTGCACTGTGATACCATCTAGAATTAGAAGTTTTATTAGTTCTGATAAAAATGCCTTGGAAATGTCTTTTAGAGTTTGGAAATAAGTCTCCACGATCACGTTTCACAGCCTGCTACCAGAACATATTCAGCTGAAGCTGAACGATGCAATGATCTACCATTTCAGAAGGTTACCAGAAAGTCTCACACTCATTTGCATCGCAATGAAGATAAGCTTTTCAGACTGAAGAATGTCTTCACACACAGCCCCTCTTCAGCTGAAGCTGTGTTCAACAGGGAAGCATGGGGGTCTCAGACATGAGACGTTTGCAAGTCTGTTCTTAATTACGGACTGAGAGATGGGTAAGAAGATCACAGTTAGATTTGAAGCCTTGTATTGTGGAACACAGGCTCTTTTTACATCATGGAACTGAAGATTTTGGAGCCCGGAGCTCTCTGGGACCTATATTGCCATCCATTGACATTTTGCCTTTTGGAGCAAAAGGTGCTGTCTTGTGAAGCAATCTTTTAGCGTGGCAATGCTAGGACTGCAGAACCTGTTTCTCTTTGGTTTGGCAGCCTACAGCACAATCAGCAAGGGCACGTTCGCACTGCGACCCAGACGCAGTGCTGGAGCCCAGGCTCTGTCAAGTGCATCTCTGGGACTGAACCTTGGGGTGACTTCCACAGGATTTCTGTCCACCCTCTCATGAATCCTCGGCTGAATCAGTGAAACAGTTCAGAGCCCACCGTACCGCTGCTGCTTTTCTACACAGGCTTATCAAAAGGAACCATAAATTGGATTATTTAGTATTTACAGCCTTTGACACACATTCACGGTTAATACAGAATTCAGTCCACTGTTTTCTTTCTATTTATTACCTGAACATAAGCACAGAACTCTATACAGAAACTTTTTCCTCGTATTGCCTCCAAATATTTCCTCAAAAATATTTTAGTAACCTGATTCACCAGGAAAGCCCTGGCAAATGTTTCATTTGGAAAGCTCTCCAGTCCTTTGGCCATTACAAAATTTCCCGTTAATACCAGTGGGGTTCATGGTCTACTCGCAGTTAAGGATGTCTGTGATTTATGGAGCTCTTAAGACAAAGAGCATGTCTTCACTTGTTTTTGATTTGTTTGCAAAATTCACTTCCCAATACTCCCATGCTCAGCACTGTCCTCGTCCTGTGCAACCTGGGAGAGGAGTTCATGGACTGGGTAAACTGAATATACAGTAAACTGAGATGAATACGCACATGTAATACAGATTTTCTTGGGTGCCTTTCAAGGCAGCTGTGCAGTCACCCACGTCCCTGGATGGCACGTAAGCTTTGGCACGTTTACACCGATATCCCTTCTTACACATTTGGCTTTAAAGACAGACTTGTGAATAATGCGTGGCCCTGTTTCATGCCCTATTGAGGCAAAGCTTTCTCAGGATGTCCAAAGAACAATAATGCGGTATTTCTTGATTACCTAAGCACATAAATGTGCAGACTAATGATTTTTTTTTTTTTTTTTTTTAAAGCAGCCAGTGGTTTTTGCTTGTTTAAGGAATTTACACCATGAAGAAATATAATGCAGCTTAGAAGTTGCTGGCCACAGCCCTTGCATGTTCTGTCAGCCGGGGCCACTGGGCTGGAGCCCACTGGAAGCTGCTGCGCCCAGCGCCGTTGGGTCAGCAACACACCGCCTTCCCCCACTGAATTTCAAAGGGTCATCGCTTGTTCAGAGCAACGGCAATTGTCATCCCTGAAGCTGGTAGCTGTTCCCGCTTGGGTGGCACATAGCATAAAAGAGAATATTTTCTGATAATTGTAAGGATAGTAATAACAAAAAGTAGGATAACCACAAGACTGTCTCACTGCTTAGTGAGCACACTTGCCATTCCTTGTTGAAACTGGTCTCTCAGACTCTTTTGATGAAGCTATTAAATAGCTTCATCTTTTTAATAGCTATCTAGCTATTAAAGCTAGATATTCCCTACGGGAAAAGGAGGCTTAGTCAGATTCTGCTCTTACTGATCTGCCTGCAAAAGGAAAAAAAAACCTGCTATTTTATAAGACACCCTGCTGGAAACACATCAAGACTGAAGTACCTCGATGGAAGTGTGGAGAACTTCTCAGTGACAGATGCCATCGGATCAGAGCCCAGCCTAGCACATGGCCCCTGTTCTCTGGAAATACTTTGCACTGTTGCACAGTCATCTATCTAGAATCTCAGAGCGTTTTATAAATATTAATGTGGAACAAGTTACCTTATATTAACCTATTTTACAGAGATGGGAATTTTGTCGTGGAGAATATCAGTACCTCTTCTGAGTCATAGACAGCTCATGGCACAACCGGGATTAGAAACAAAATTTCTTAATGCCCGGCTCCATCCTTTAAGCTCCAAATTATTCTGTCCTATTCTCTAGTTGCTTTTTGAAATATCACCTAGTAGCAAAAACTAAATGAGTGTTTCTTGTTGCAATATATGAGGATCACAGAGAAGGAAAATACATTGTTCAAAGTTTGGGGTGACTGTCTCCTTCATGCTGGCGCCTGCCACTTCATACCACTAAGATCTCACTGCAACTTCTTCATGGTGATACTCAGCTTGCTCACTTTCCCAGGCTGTGTTTAGAAATACGAATTCATTCCTGGCTCACTGATGGACAGAAAGGGAGAAGGGTAATACATGGAGGCTCAGATGCTCTTCAGCTATGCCAAGGAACTTCTAAGCCCCATTACAGACAGCTTAGACACCAGCAAAGTTAGACTTAAAAGGATTTATCCCAACATTGTAACTGATTCCGATCAATATTTCCTCTGAGTTAGCTGCCCCTCTAGAAAGAAAATAGAAAACCATTCAAAGAAAGAATGAAGTATGAGTTCACAGATCCTTATGAATTTGGCTCCACCTTCTGTACACAGTGAAAATAAACATGAATTATATTGGATCTTGAGTGTCAGTTAAACTTTTTGTTTATTTTATTTTCCACTTCACTTTCAAAAATCCTGCACTGAGATGGTCTCATGGTATTTTGTGTGCTTTTATTTCTCTATATCGGTGGTGAGGATTTCCAGTCATTTGGTTCCAAAGGATGGGAGTTTTTAAAAACAAATATGGCCATTTCAGGTTTTCAAAACGCAGAGTCACATAGTGTGAAAGTAAGGTAGCCTTTCACAAAACAGTCTTTAAATTTCTTCAGGGTGTCTTGCAACGGCTAATACATTAGAAAAGAAATAAAACACATTTTCAGAATACGTATTGACACCATCTGCTAATTCCTCTGATAGGAAATCTCACTGAATCCAATAAATCTGCACACAGTAAGTACTACCCAGCAAAGTCAACTCCAAAATAGAAACCTGCACAAGAAAAATAGAGTAGGTAAATCCCCCAAATTACTACCCAGTTGAAGATAATTTTGCACCTTTATCGATGTGAAACATTTTCTTTATTACTAAACAGAAAATCAGATGTGCAATAATCATTGTGCTTTGAATGTTTAGAAAAAGTGAGTTTGATGGCTTTGACATAAATTCTAATACCTTTTGTCCAGGCTTTACAAACAGCAACTGACTTACTGTGGTAGTCTTTGAAATCTCGTAGAAATTGATGAGTTGTCCACATGTGGCTGAACCAAGGGACAGAAAATTTGGCTATTTTGCCCATGTCAGAAGAGCAAAAGGGAAACATGTGAGCTCCCTTCCCCTAAAGAAATCTCACCTTTTCCATCCTGTCCTCAGAATATCCTCAGGTTTTATTTCATTTTGCTTTTTCATCTTCTCATTTAAATAATTTCAGAGTTTCACTTGGCATTTGAATGGATTTGGTAATGGGAGGCATAAAGAAATAGTCACAGAGCAATATTTTTATCCTTAGTTAGGCAATATCATTGGTTATAGTGAATTAAGTTGAGCTCCTTCAATATTTAAATAAGCATTGAAGTCTAACCAAAAGTACTTTTTTTCCAGAAGAACAAAATGAACACTTTATTTATGTCGGTCTACAAATTGTTTAATATTTGGAAATAAGTCGCTTTTTTTTCTACCACTTCCTACACATAAAAAGAACAAGAATAAATTATTTATAGGCTCTCATTTATTATTCCATATGTTTGAGTAAGATTTGTTAATCACATTATTCATTTAATTCATTTTTTTTATTCATCACAAGATTGGAGAATGCTTGTGGGCAGCCTTTTCCTGTAGACACAATAATTTTTAGATTGACTAGCTAATTCATATTTAGATGAGTGACTGTGTTCACTCACCTGCAGACAGCCTATGTTGGTCATTTTAAAGTCTTCTCCCCACATAACTGTCATTGAAACAAAAAGGATCGTCTGTCCTCTCACTTCATGTTTTTTTGGTCTGCAGACAAGAGAAATTTAACGTCACCTGAGAGAATGGGCCTGAAATACACTATTTCTAAAGATTTCTGAAAGACGAGGGCAGGGTGTGTGAGATGTTCCTGGCTGAAAGGCAAAGGCACCCTCATTGGGTTTGTTGGTAGCATCTCGGGGGTTTTTAAGGACGTGAACATTTCAAGGCTTCCCCTTCATTTTCCCTACACCATTCTGTTGCCATTTGCTGTACAGCTGCATATATGTTGGCCAGAATCTTTTGAGGAGCATAACTGCTCCTTTCTTTCAGCATTGTGCAGGAGTAACTGTTGTAGACATGAAAGGGTCTACAAAGAACTGAACATCAAGAAATTTTACATAAAAGCAAGTAAAAGTTATTAATAGGGTTGACTGCCGGTAAAAGCACAAATTGATTAAAAATATACTAGTAATTAAGGGGTTCCCATAAGAACAGCTTTAGGAAAACAACTGGAAAATTAATCTACTGGAATTAGCTGCTTCTGTTATAAGATTTTCCCAGAAAGGGATCTCTCAGTATAATCCATGAGTCCTTTTCCCAGGCAGTAAAGAACATCAATTCCAGTAGTCTGCTTTGAATTTAAATGTATTTATATCCATTTATTTAATTTCTCAGAAATTTTAAAATTAATTGAACTGGAAAAAAAAAGAAGTCAAGTCACATAGCGTATCAGTAATTTAATGACAAGTACAAACGAGGCATAAAGAACCTAAAAATCCCTGACTCCACAATTCAGGCTGGGAAGCGCTCATTAGCTATTTCTAGCGCTTTTCAGCAAACATGAATGGTGCATGAGGGAAAACATGGCATAAGAGATAACAATATCACTCAGCTATTAAACTTTAATACAAACGACTCTATATCAAAAGCATCCTAAAAGCATACAAAATAAGATCCATTCAATAAAGTGAGAAAAAATAGTTGTAATGTATTGAGCATTCAACTAAGGGTTAACTTTTACATGACAGCTTTGAATAATAAAACACAGCAGCTCTACAACTTTCTGAGGCTGCATTCAGAAGAAACAACTTTCAATTACCTGCCCTTAAAACTAACACTGGCATGTTATCCATAAGCATAGGTCTTGTAAACTTAGAGTCATAGAATTGTAGAATCATTTAGGTTGGAAAAGACCCTTAAGATCATAGAGTCCAACTGTAAATCTAACACTGCCAAGTCCGCCACTAAACCATGTCCCTAAGAATGACGTCTACATGTCTTTTAAGTACCACCAGGGATGGTGACTCAACCACTTCCCTGATTACACGTCACTTGATTACAATAAAAACCAAAATGGGTACCAATAAGCACAGACTATTCCATATTTACAGAATATTTTCAGAAGACAGGAATGTAGGAATTAATTCAATGTTCTCACAGTCAATCAGGGTTATATCTTGCAAATTATTCTGTCTAAAATATAAGTAAAAATTTGTAGGCAAAGCCAGTTAGATGTTAGCTCCTAAGAAAAAAGAAGTGCCCTTATATGAGTAAGTGCTTTTTAAAGGTGATTTAGTGTAAGCATTGAGGATGAGAATGAATACAGAATTTAGGTCCTACTGCAGACACGTGGAACTGAGGCACACAAGTCCTGATTTCTGTCCCAGCAGCCTTCCCTCGTCATTCCCAAGCTCTGGAAAAGCATGAACTCCTGCAAAGCTCAGGCAGCACCTGCCATGCTTGGCATGCCCAGAACCACCCCACGCCAAGCTGCCCGCTGCCCACCTCCCATCCTTGCTCTGGGCACCCTGAGAACCCAGAGGCACCCCCACCTCCCTCCCTACAGAGGCCCCGTTTCACCATGTATTTTTTGGAGCAGCCCAGGACACGCTGCCCCATGGGGCTTCCCACCAGGCGCTTCTTCCCAGCTGAGGCCACTTGTGATGCTGCTCCTGTGGCTGCTGAGGTTTTTGCTAATTTTTTAGTGATCAGAACACTTGCCCCCGAAGTGGCAAACTTGCCTGCAAGCCCTGCTGAGACTGTAAGCTTCAAAACAGTATGTTTAGCTTTCCAAGCCACTGCTTTAATTAGCAAGACAGAGGACAACTGGAAGAAAACAGATGCATCTTTTATTCCTGTAGAGAAAGCTGTGTTCTTTTGCAAAAAGAATTGAAAAGTTCGTTAACCTGAGAAAAAAATCATTAAAAAAATAAAAGTGATAATATTTACAGAATGCGAACAGACTTCTGTTTGAACCAGAGCTTAAGCCCTATACCATGTGGTTAAACTTCCCAATTTTATTCTGGTTTTCTTTGAGCGTGACCAGAAATTCCAGGAGCGGAATGACATCTCCCCCGGGGGAACCTGAGCTCCCTCCTTCGTGCAGAGAATGACAAGGCAAAGAAACTGTGTCTAATGACTGAGAGATGGTATTCCATTGCTGATACTAGCAGTTTAACGCCGCACAGAGAAACAATTTCCCTGGAAGAAACAAGATTCTGACTTCTCTTCACCCCACCAAGCTCTCAAACCACGAAGGCAGAAAGTGAGGTTTTCACCGTGCAAGTATCCTTTTTTCCCCACTATTTCATTAAGTAAGTCTCAATTTCAGTGCAGAAGCTCACACTTTCAGGAAGTAAAGATTAGATATATATACACACACACACACATATATATACACACACATATATATATATAAAAAAGTTTTGATACATATTTATATATGTTTGAGATATTTATATATACACATCTTGACGCTCTATGTCAGGAATTAATCGTGTCATCAATACAATGTTCTCATCCCAACAATTTGCCGATGTAGTTTTATGATCCTGTGAAAATATTGATCTTTTTCAATTTTGTATTTTTGGAACATACTAAAAAAAAAAAAAAAGAAAGAAGTGTGAAATAGTAAGTTTGGAAGAGAAAAGTTGACTGCCAACACGCACATTTTCCAAGCAGTAAGCAAGAACTTGTAAGCAAGAACTGTCTTTCTTTGTGTACTCGATTATCAGAAGCTCATTGTCTCACTGAATGAGAAATAAAAATATTACATTAATAATACTTCAAAAATGAAATTTGAGGAAATTTGGATCATCAGAGTAGCATATTTTATTTTATTTTATTTTTTTTTAATTTGATTAACTGCAAGATACAAGGTAGAAATCCAAAGACTTTCACAACACACTATGTGCAAAAGCTGCTTTTACATTTTTTGGAAACTTTGAATCCAGAACACTGACAATTTGCTTTTCTTAACATATTTTTCAAAAATACTCTTAAACACAGGGTAAGTATTCATAACATGCTATTGTAGAAAGTATATTTATTTCTGACAATTTCAGATGAGCACAGCACAAGCTGATACAATCTACGTGAGCCTCGGAACTCCTTTTGCCACCCATTGCACACTAGTTAATGATTACTACATTTCAGATGAACTTCTTTAGTCACTGTTTATACTCCTCTGGGTAAATTCCTTCTCTGAAACCTGGAAAGCAGTCACAGGTATGAAGCCAGTTAAGCTGATAAGTGTAGAAGGAACTGCCGAAAATGTTTACTGATAGAAGGAGATCACGCTGATTAGCCAAATGAGCCAGAAAATGAGGGCTAATCTTAGGTACAGGAAAAGGAAACACACATTATAAACTGCAAGTAAAATTCTAAATCCAAAGTAAAATCTCTTTGGATTACTTCATAAAACTGCCACGTAAAGCGCAGATCATTTTATGAATTCATGTAGAGTCAAGTGATACTGACGCACCTGCACAATTTTTTCTCTTTTCATCGGACATAAATAGATCTTTGTTACTTACTCAACTTTGTTCCCAGCCCTCAATACCATTTGATTTCAAGTAGGAATTCTACATCAAGAACAAATAGGGGCTCTACCAGCCTTTGAAATGGAAATGCAGAAGTCAGTGTGAAATTGTAGAAGTCCTTGATACGCAATCTGCTTGACCTGCAGACTGCGTCTGAAAAGTGCTGGCCTATGTGTTGGAAGCCCTGGTGTTATATACCGTCATAAACCAACTCACTTCTACTCCCGGTCTCTGCTGTAACAACTTACCACGAGTTTTTTAAAAAGTGTTTTGCTCTGATGATGGTTATGTGTAGATTTAACATCGGACAGGCAACTGGGAATTGAGTATATATTGCAGATAAGTATTCTGAATATTCATGAAATCTAGGGAAACATATTTAAGGCAATACTATACACTTAAAAATGTGTGAAACAACTTCTGGCTCCCTTGCAAACTCCACAGTGCGGGGCTAGTAGGCAGAAGCCTTATTCTATAAATTGTCCCAAGGAAGGTTTATTCTCGTACACCTACAACTGATTGCCAATGTTTTCGACTTAGGGGCGAAAACAAAAACAATGAAATAATGAACAAACAATATAGCATCGTTGCCTGACTTATTTTTTGAAGACACTAAAAATATTCAGGAAAGCAGGATAACGATGAGCTTTGTGGATCAAATCCCTGAAAGGATCCTAACACTGCAGTGCTACTCAAATGTGGCCACACTGATGATCATCACAGAAAGGACTTATTCAAATTCCAGTTCTAGCTTAGAAGGATGCTTTCCTCTCACAGGCTCCACAGACTGAGGCACCAAGCAGCTTCATGCTCTCAAGAGCAGCATGCTCCTACACAGTCACAGCAGGAAGCAATTAAGGGACTTCTCAGAAAATGAGGTGCCTCCAGACATGGCAATTGCTGACTTGGAGCTTCCAGGCTATTACAGCAGTACCGAAAGACCTAAAACATAATTCAGCACCAGAAACATTGCATGTCTTTAAGCCAAAATCTTTATCTTAATTCTAAATGTTATCCTGAAACGTAATCTTTCTTTATGTCACTGTTAATTACTGATTTTACTACAAGCTCACATTTCTATGCAGCTCTGCAAACCAAGGTTGCGGATAGATATTAGACACAATTTTCAGATTGTGCCAAGAAGAATAACTGCTACTGGGCAAAATGCCTGATGTGTTGTTTAGCACCCCAATCCTAAGCAGGGTTTGAAGCTTTGGTGGCTAGGAAAATGTGTCATCTGCAAACACAGCAAATTAACCTGGAAGATACTGAAGGACAGCACATATGAATTTCCGTATTGTCCTTATTCATATTTGCACCATATCTAAATATAGAAGAAGCTCTATATTCGGGAAAAAAAAAAATAGATAAAAGCACAATGCTGAAGTGTTAAAAAAATAGATCCTTTTCATTTTAAAAAGTTTTATTGGTGGCTATATTATTATTCTAAGTAATGTAAAGATTACCGAAAATAATTTTGGTTTTATTCGGGATTTAAGGCATAACAAGAAAAGCCTGGGTAAAAAACAGAGGTTTGGAAAGGTGGGGGGACCGGGGGGCACGCAGGAGGTCCCACGTTGCGGCCAGGTCCCGCTAGGGGGGGGTGTGAGACAAAGGAGACCCTGGGTCCCCGCGGCGGCGGCGGAGGCTGGGCGAGCGGCGGGGGCGAGGGGATCGGGATTAGCGGGGGCGAAGGAAACCGGGGAGCGGAGGAAGCGTGCGGGTCGGCGGCGGTAGTGCCTGCGGGGGGGACATCCCCCCGTGGCTGCGACGGTGAATCCCCTGTACGGGAACCCGCTTCCCACCAGAAAGGCACTACACTGCCTCTCTCCTTATACCTCCATCAGCCTATGCATATGCTCATGTATACGCACACAAATAAACGCTTTTTGTAATATCCATTAAAAACAATATACGTTTTTGTGCTCCTACACCACCCCCCCCCCAAATAATAATAATTCATGAACGAAAGAATTAACTATAAATGTGAAAAAACATCACTTGGACATCAAGAGATTAGGTTCGTTATGGCCATTCTTCTCTTATTTCAGGAATGAACATCTGAGGATTTGAAACTAGTGAGGTTTTGACAGGTTTCCACCGAAACAGTAATGATTCTTGAAATATATTTCAAGGTCTTTCATATCGTGGTCTATAATATATGCTTGTCATAACATTTTCAGACTTTGACAAACTGGTCAACAATTTCAGGTTGGTTTTAGTTTTCCAGGGAAAGCCAAGATAAGTTGCAGGAAAGTTTGCTTCACTATCTATCAGCTCGGAACATCTGCAAAATTAATCGCTTTCACCAAAGGCAAGTACATCCATCTCAGAAGGTCCGTCCTTATTTTTCCTCTTGTACCAGGATTTTTGCATTACATATGAAATACAAATATACATAGTGTAGTGATTTGGCTAGTACCCCAGAGTTTTCAAGGTCTATTAGTACAACTAATTAATTGCCATTAATTGTCTTCCAGGTTCTTTGCTGTCATTCATATAACTCTATTAAAATGTTCTGGCTCTTCTGGGAGCAATATTTTGTATCCTTTTGTCAATAAACTTACAATACAGGCATTTTTCATTAACGGTGTCAGTCAGTTGTATATGAAGTGAGCGATTACTTATAATTGTTTTGATCAATTCCTTCTGGGCAATATGATAGAGCAATAGTTTTAACAACAATTTCAATTGCAGACAATGTATGTCAAGCCTTAATGTTTCCATCTGGAGATATGTTCACCTGCAGTAAAACCGAGTACTTAGATCACTTGAGATCTAATTATCTCTAGAAGCATTGAAATGACTTTACAATAAGTTAATAGAAAAAGTATCAATTAATAATGATACCTAAGGATATGCTGCCTCTTGATGTCACTTCCAGAAAAGGCACTGTATGTGTTTGGGATATAAAAAAAAATACTGTGTAAGATAAATAGCCATAGGTAACATGCAGAGTCACTGGCAGATGCAAGGAGCAGGAACTTAAACCCTTTCTTATTACTGTTTATAGTATAATCAAATCACAGGCATCCCTCCACTTGTACTGTAGATACAAGTTAATGGTAAGGGAAACAAATTAGCAAAACATCAAGAATATTTCCACTTCCATCAGTCTGAAGTCGTTGTAGCAGTCATGCAATGTTGACTGCAATAGGCATAGTAAATAGGGTATCTAATGAATTACGACATTTTCCATCTTTACATGATATTTCCAGGCACAGTTTGATAATTACAAAGGTACTCATTGTTCAAAATTATCCATTTAAATGTTTATGTTAATGTATTTCAGGAATGCCTCAGGAATGCTCCTGATACTCATCATTCAAACAAACTACCCTTGTTTCCAACATGAGTTATGTGTAGGCTACAGTTTGTGTTGCTATTTTTTCTACTGCCTGATTGATTTAATCTTAAACCCACAAGGGACCTTCCAGAAGAACACGTGTACTCCTTTAGATGACCCCTAATAAAAAGACATGTACAAAACCACATTAATTTGATTCTAATATTTGATTTTCAGCAAAAGTCCCTGATAATAAGGTTTATCCTGTATGACTGTCCTTAAGAAACTGTAGAATAAAGTGGGTGTGTTGTAGTAAAATCTTGAGTTTGTAGTAAAATCTTGAGTTATTTGGCTCAGTACAAAGCTATAAGGGTACAAAAACCCCAAAACATACTAGGTACAGGACTTAGGAGGTCAAAATAATCTAATCTCCTTTCTTGGCCATAACCTTTATGACTCCATTGATGATAATGATACAGATATGAATATTAATTAAAAAATACAGTTTCACAGAATTTGTCCTGCAGAAGGTTTTTGTGTCCATGACAAATCTTCCAATGCTGGCTGCAACTGAATTACATACAGATAAATCAAGACAGTAGGCAGAACAGTATAATTTACACTCCAAGCCCGTAATACAAATTGAAATGAAGGATAATGGCAAAGTTTGGGATTTTCCTGTTTGCCTGATTATTTGGTTTTCTGCAAGGAAGGTGAAAAAATACAAGAATTGAAAATAGAAGGCAGACTACTAAAGATGCTCTCGAATGAAGGAAAATCTTTTCCAACTATCAGGGAAATGAAACTAAAATTTCGTTGCTTTTGTTCTCAGCCTTTGCATGGCCTGAGTTGTTTATAACTCACTTGGACAAAAGCCCTTGAAAGACAGCAATTCTGAAATGGAAAAAACATAGATGAGAGGGCCTAATGAAAGCTATTTCCAGCTCTAAATCTTCTGATTTTGTATTTCAACAATTGAGGTCTACTCCTTCATTGTAACGGGGAGAGGTGAAATATAGTCATAGGAAAATCAGAGATGTCTACTTCTTGTGTCCTCTTTGAAGGCTGTAGAGATTAATCTCCATGCAGTGAACAGTATAAAGAGATATTGCCAAACTCATGGGTGATTTTTAAACATCAAGTCCAAGAAGATGAAACAATCTGAAAAAGAAATGTATCACATGAAGATGAAAACCTCTTATTGAAAGCCGTGCACCGCATGATGGATGTGCACAAACTTATTCAAAGCACACTTTGCCGTGGCAATTTCTAGTAAACTATTATCTCTTTAGAACAGATGCTGTGATATTTTAGAATTTCCAGTAGCTGGAAAGACCTGTCAACACAGAGTTGCACTTAATAGCAGTACATCCTACAGGAGTGTGAGAGATTTTCACAGAAGGAAAATGCATGTAGGTCTGTATGAAATATTAATGATATACAACAGTGATATGATTAATGCTTTGATATGGATTATACTTCTGTAAATGTAATCTGATTTGGTTTTGAAACAACCAGATCAAGGTATTTCTTTCATTGTGATCATCACACTGACTTAGATTTTCCATTTGCCTTTTCGGGTTTTTTGTTTGCTTGTTTGTTTGTTTGTATGTATTTTTACTTTCTTCTCTATTTGGTTTCATAATAAGCAGTGTTCCCTGATCAGTATTAAGAACTTTGCTGGATTAACATAGTTTTCAAACTCAGATTGAGCATCCAAACAATTTGGGCTTTGAATCATGGCTCAGGGTGGAGCAAATAATGGGTAAATGTAAGAAACGGGAATTATCTCATCTAAGGACTTTGAAAGATAATTCCTAAAAGTATCTCGTTAATGCAAGATTTGGTGGTTGAGTATAATCAGTAAGAAGTGTAGCTCCATTATGAATTTTATGCAAAGTCATGGAGCGCGCATACGCAGTGCCACGCCATTAACAGTTTGGGTAGATCTTGTTCTTGCTCATTTGGTTGCCTTTTATTCCCCAGCTTTTGGAAACTATTCTCTTTTTGTCAAGCTGGGTTATATTCTACACGTGCCACCGCTGGCAGTGTATGGAAGGAAGATATAGCTATGACACTGGTTGGATTAAATAAAAGATTCAACTTTTTTCAACATAAGATTTCTGTTGCACCAATTGTATCTACTGTATCTGGGACAGATAACCTGCCTTAAAACTCACAACTAGAAAAATCTGAATAATTACTATCTGGTAAGCAGGTGCAAACTTTAATCTGCAGGTGAAAGGAGAACAAGAAAACCATTTAGGGATTGTGATAACTAAACAAGGAAGGATATTCAAATCAGTCTCAATACCTTCTCCCAAAGCTGAAGGTCCACCAATCTTCCAGTTATCCCCGATCTAATTTCTCCTGTAGATTAGCCCATCCTATGCTCCAAATTGTTACCTAATAATTGCTTCCAAGGCTGTGCCTTTGCACAGGTGAATGTACTAATGTGATCTGCCAAATGATCAACAGGTTCATATCTTATTCCCATATTCCTAGCACCAATAGGTTAAAATGAAAAATTTTTCACCTTCTGAGAGCAGTTGTAAGTGAAACTCCGTTTTCATGGAGACAAGGATTTTCTTAGTAGTGATTCTCTATGTGATTCTAGGAGCTGGTTGCCTTACTCCCAACTTTTCCTCCATTTGCAAACACAAATAGAGGCATATGAATTCCTCTCAGATGGTTTTCAAAATAACCTGGCTATTGAAGGATTAACCTTCAATTTCTGTTCCTTGGTGTTCTTCCCTCCAAGGCATAATTTACCAAAAGGTAAGACCATTGAATTTTCTTTCTACCTTGAATCAGTGCATGAGAAAACATCTGGTTTACACACGTGATTCACTTTGGAATTTAGTTACTAAAATTCTCAAGATGGTTATATATTTGAATTTGCTGAATTATGAAATAGTGCTGTAGGGTAATGCTGTATTTCATGGTCTGCCCATTTAAAAATGTGATGGCAATTTTATCAACATTTTTAATAGAAATTCGTATCGAGACACAAATAGCCAGCTATTAATCTGAACAATTTCTGTCATACTGAGGCAAGAATATTGATGGCTGTGTATTTGTCAGAATGCAGAACAAAATTATATGAAACCATTTTAATAAAAGGCAGGTTCCCCTTCAGCAAGATTTTAGTTGACGTTTACTTCCACTATTTATTTGAATCATTTAATAATCTGTTGCAGTCCAATTAAAAAGACAGATTGGACTGAACCCATATATTGGAAGAACAGGGCATATCACTTTCTCCTGCTGTCAAAATTCTGTTTAATTAGCACTGAAATTTGCAGCACCTTCCTTTCCACCTAAATTACTGTAGCCAGCTAAAATGCAATATGTTTGCATACCTGTAAAGTATTCAAGATAATCAGGAAGAAGCAAGTTGTGCCTTAGCTCAGAATTTTCAGATTCTCCTACATACCTAGCTGAATGCGCTCACAAGTAAAATCTTTACCGGTATCAAAAAAGCAGATCACAGACCTGGCAATACATTCAGATTTTTTCCAAGGCAATGAAGCTATTCAATAATTAAGGTGAGTTGAATCCATTACTATCTTGTTCTGAAAGCAAATCTGTTATTTTAATGTTCAGCGTGCTCAGTAGAGCCAGGCTGTGGGATGTGTGTGTATACATCCCATGTAAAGAAAGAAAAAGCAAGAGGAAGAATCGCTAACTACAGAAGCGTTAAGGCCCATATGTTCCCAACAGCTGCACAAGCTGGAAAATTGTCAGAAGCTGGGCAAGATCAGTCTAACAATGTCACCTGCCTGAGCGCGCAGGGTGCATGGTTTTAATGTCACAGTCAAATTGCTGCATATGCTGCTGTCTCAATGATAGCTGTGGAGACAGAGCCTACTCCCCAAGTACCCTTCATCTTCTAGGCGGTTTTAGAGAAATGAATAGCATCTTCCTCCCCAGGAACTCCTTACGGAGTTTCGGTGGGACGAATTCCAGGACAAGAGACTGCGCTGCTGAGAAAGGTTGGTAGACTTCGGTATGGAGAATGAATCAGGAGCAAAAAGGTGAGAAAAACTGAAGGATAAGATAATCTTTCTTTACAAATAATAGTTTCTTTGTCTCTTTGATAACTTGCCATCATCAGGAGTTAGAGTTTCTGTCTGGGCACCAGGAATTTTAGTAAGAAGGTGCTGAATTGAAGCACTTTGCCACCCGAGCACTATAATTTCACATCAGAGACACCTGTCTCCTTTTCTGATCCACCTAGCCACCACTAGCTCTCCCTGTTGACCCTATTTATTCTGGGGTGGCAGCTGCAGGGCACGGGTTTATTCTTATGGAATAGCTCTTGTGGACCACCCTTGACACAACTCAGGGACCTCAGTGGAAGCAGTGTGGTGCCCAATTTTCAAGCACCAGTACAACGCGGAATAAAATTAGTTCCTAATCTGTTGCTAGAATATTATAAAATTGTTTCCATTGACACATGCTGAAGCTCTTGCCCAGGTTTGTCCTTGAGAGGACTGAACTAAGTTCTGTGTTTCCACTATGAAACTCCCACCATTTTGATGTGCATTGAACCGGAGCTCTTCCTAGAGCTGGGTAAAAAGTTCTTCAAGGTGAGTTGAACTGTGCAGCTTTGAAATATGTTTTTGTATTAGGAACCTGACAAGTATCACATTTCTACCTTGTGCATTCATTCTTTGAAATATAACTACAGTCAGATTCTAATATGCCAAACACCTATGCCTCTTTTTCCTGTCATCTATGAAGGAGTATTTTCTTGATATAGAAAACTAGCTGTCTGTTTTTTTTTTCTTTTTGGCTTCCCTGGAAAACAAAAACTATGGGTTCTAATTTGAGTGATAAAATCACTTCAAAATGATGAATTGTCACTTTACCTGGGAAAATTCAAAATTGCTAAGAATAACAGACTCCAACAGAGATGTAACTTGGAGGAAAAACTTCTATGACAGCAGGTTTTTTTCTGTGCTAGAAAGTATGTTAAATAAGATACTGTTAAGGATAAAATGATCCTCCCATCAGAAATCATAAGCCCTTGTATTTTATTTAAAACATAAAGAAAATTAGTTGATTGTCTTTAATTTTCACTTGTTTAACTTCTGTGTTCACAGTTCTGATCCCATACTGTAATTCATTTCCGCATGAAGTGCCTCCAAGTTAAGGGGGACGAGTGTATTAGTGAAAAGCAAATAGAGTGAACTAACATGTTACGCTTAAATGACAGGTACTGTTTCATACACAGGATGTAGGAACCTAAACAGGAGTTAAGTAGATGTTAAGAATGAAATCTAGTTGCATGAATTGCATGCAGTGAAACTGCCTATATTTACAGGTGGCTAGGGCCATTTGGTGCACTTAGGATAGCCACAGGACTGGGAGAAAATCATAGAAATATAGGAGACGGTCAGCGCTCTGGCAAGGCTTGCCTTAAAGTTCACTTTAAGTTAATTCCTTTTAAACCCACCTTCAATTTAAGCTTACTTGAAAGAAACACAGAAGACTTGATTCAGTGGACTGAAACAGGCATCTAGTGCCATTTGAGATGCCCTAGGGCATTTGTGACAGGCACATGTGTCTGGCAGATGTGACACAGGACAAACAGGATGCCTGCACTGTTCTGGAGCAGCTGGGTACCATGCACTGTGCCCGAGGACATCTCAAACAACACTAAACGCCATTTTTAGACAACTGAATTTGCTGCTTACTGCCCTCAAAAAACTTTCAAAACCATTAGCCACAATAATGTATTGTAACATAGCAAATGAAGGCCACACTTAACTAAGGAATTTTCGTGTGAATTGCTCCAGAATAAAAAACTGGATTTTGTTAACAGATGGATTATTTTCCCATTGTTGCCTTAACATTGTTCCAAAGCATGTTCAGTACATCTGCAGGGTACTTTACCGTCCTCATTGCCAATGACAACTCGCAAATACCAAGCAAGATGGTTTTGCATTGCCCAATTCTGCACAGCCGTGTGTTTCACATAGACAACAGATTAACACTTGCGCATACGCCACCACTAAGAGCCCAGGTAGGGCTGGAAACAATTTTATGAGACTCATCTGAGTTCACTAAATAGAATGCTTTCGTTAATTGGACTTTCATTCTCAGCACTGATGATGTGGAAATTAATGACCCAGATGTAGACAGAGCTGCAGCAAAGGCTAGTGATTGCTGCAAGAGCCTCTGAGCACTCACGCACTGCTGTTGCAGACAGTCTGTCAGGGGAAAGGGCTGAGCAGCTACATATCAAAAGAGGTCTAGCAGAAAAGCAATTTAACATGAAGTCTGTGAATCCATGTCTTAACATGGACCACACCCTAGGTAATTCAGTTTGTGTTTTCTTTTGGCCCCTGGTTATGTGATTCATACTTACGGAGATTTTGAAAGCTTATTTCAGCCAGATTCTCCCATCAGTTACAATATTATAAATGAAGGATAACTTCCAATGGACTAATTTACTAGTGTAAAATAAGCAAAACAAATGAAAGAAATCAAATAAATTTAGATTGCCTATATGCCTTCTACCCATTTACCGGTGTGCCACTAAATCCCTTTTGATTCTGTTCTGTTTATTCTTCTAACTACCAGTTTCTCAATTAAAGAATGTAATTTTACTTTGCTTGTTATTCTAAGACCACTAGAATCATTTAAAAGAACTGATTTCAGTATTTCATAAACTGGTTTATACTGCACTTCCATTGAGCCATTTTCATTAATATGAATACTTTAAACAAATTACAGGTTCTGCCTTTATCAGGTTTGAGATTTACAATTCTAAATGCCTTCAGATTTGCCCAGCAGGATACTTAATACCAGAAGGATGCAAATCAGTGAGTTTAGAGAGTTAAAGCAGCTACATTAAAGAACCTTGAGGGCTGAGAAAGTAATGGAGAAATATTAAACTGAAAAAGCTCCATACTGGCGGTGTGGCACTTTTGAAGAGACATGCTAAGTGAATGTGCATTGGGTTTGCATGGCAAGGTTTTGGTAGTGTGGGGGTGGCTTCTGTGAGAAGCTGCTAGAAGCTTCCCCTACGTCTGACAGAGCCAGTGCCAGCTGCCTCCAAGATGGACCCACCACTGGCCAAGGCCGAGCCCATCAGCGACAACGGTAGCGCCTCTGGGATAAAATATTTAAGAAGGGAAAAAAAAACCCCTGTATGGCAGCATTTGGAAGAGAGGAGTGAGAGTATGTGAGAGAAGCAACTCTGCAGCCACCAAGGTCAGTGAAGAAGGAGGGGGAGGAGGTGCTCCAGGCGCTGGAGCGGAGATTCCCCTGCAGCCCCTGGTGAAGACCCTGGTGAGGCAGGCTGTCCCCCTGCAACCCATGGAGGTTAATAGTGGAGCAGATATCCACCTGCAGCCCGTGGAGGACCCCATGGCAGAGCAGGTGGATGCCAAAAGGAGGGTGTGACCCTGTGGGAAGCCTGTGCTGGAGCAGGCTCCTGGCAGGACCTGTGGCCCTGTGGAGAGAGGAGCCCACACCAGAGGAGGTTTGCTGGCGGGACTTGTGATGCCATGGAAAGGACTGCTGGAGCTGTCTATTTCTGAAGGACTACACCCTGTGGAAGGGACCCATGCTGGAGCAGTTTGTTAAGAACTGCAGCCTGTGGGAAGGACTCACATTGGAGAAGTTCATGGAGGACTGCCTGCAGTGGGAGGGACCCCGTGTTGGAGCAGGGCAAGAGTGTGAAGAGTTCTTCCCCTGAGAAGGAAGGAGTGTCAGAAACAACATGTGATGAACTGACCACAACCCCCATTGCCATCCCCCTGCACTGCTCAAGGGGAGGAGGTAGAGAAGTCGGGAGTGAAGTTGAACCTGGGAAGAAGGCAGGGGTGAGGGGGTGGTGTTTAAGATTTGATTTTATTTCTCATTATCATACTCTGATTTGATTGGCAATAAATTAAATTTATTTCCCCAAGTTGAGTCTGTTCTGCCCATGACGGTGACTGCTGAAAGATCTCCCTGTCCTTACAACCACCCACGAGCCTTTAATTGTATTTTCTCTGTCCTGTCCAGCTGAGGAGTGATGGAGCGCCTTTGGTGGGCACCTGGCGTCCAGCCAGGATCAACCCAGCACCATATGCAAATATTTAAAGGGTAAAATATTCACTACAGAGAAAGCTGTTTTATAGCAGTGCCAAGCTGAAAAGCACAGGACAAAGCCTGTGAGAGTATGGGGATAAAGCATTCCTCACAGAACAGATCCAGCTAAGGTAAAATAAAAAAAAATCATAAGAGATTATAATCTGACTTTCTTTTGGAAAAACAGCAAAACCTTAAACGAAAGAGACTCTCCGCTTCATTGAAGAACCACACTGCTTTGTACTGAGAAACATTAATCCCTGCCCCCATCCCCAACCTGAATTGCAGTAATCTGAAAAAAAAAAAAAGAAATCACTAAACCAAATTATTAGAATCTCCAAAGTTAAAAATCACACAGCCCACGCAAAGACCTACACTGAAAAAGAAAAATGCCAAAGAAAAGAAAATGCCAGGTACTCTCTGAATTCCTTTAGGAACTTCTTTGTTTTTACTGTTTAGCATGAAAGATGATCAGATATTATGATAATGAATTGCAGTATAAACTATATTGGGAGTTATTTTCAAGATAGGAGCAGTGAGACTGGCTAAACAAAATGTAAATCTGATTTTTCTGAACTCTCCCAAAGGTTGTCGTTTCTGCCACATCAAAAAGAAAACAAAACCAGACAAGCATGCCCTAGAAAAACCTCACAGAATATCTTGTAGGGGAAAAATCCTTCAGAGATATGAGGACAGAGGATATGACCTTAAGGGCCAACTTTCAAAGGGCTTTCAGCTTCGGCTGTAAATTGAGTATGCTGCCTGCAGGCACAAACAGGATCTATGCTTGCAGATAAGATTTTGCGATGTTCTCAGATCACTGCTGGGTCAGTCACTTACTTGCATGCAGTAGATCTGCAAGAGGCCATTAAGGACTCCCGTAAAGTGGGTATGACAGGTCATTTCCTTCTCTAATTCAAGTGTTTCTGTGACAGCATATGCTAATCTATGAAGAGTTTACAGTATTAACATATTCAGGAATGTTCCACGGACTACATCTAGCAAGACACAGTTTCCGTCAGTAAGTGCAGATGGCACGAAGCAATGAGTTTACTCCATCAGCAGGCTCACAGCTTTGCACTACAGGAAAATTATACCATTATTTATTTATTACACCAACTTGAATTTCATTGTGGCCCTGTGTTCAACTTACCTCTTTCTTTGCAGCTTCCCCAAACCTTTTCCTCTTTTTCTCCTGGTCTTTCATGCTGGTCTTTCTCTTTCTTTCTGCCCTCCTACTCCAGCCAAAAGCATCTGTTCTCAGTCTGCAAGAGGCTGCAGGTTTTACTGTGCTTTCTGGCATCCCTAACTGTGGCTTTATTTTCAAAAATAGTTAAACTGGAAGAATGCAAACTCTTTATTCAGCTTCCTTAAATAGAAATTTCAACTTTCAATTTCCTGCTGTTATGGACAAGCACCACAGGATACACTGGCACACTCACAGAACAGATGCCATTAGTTGGAGAGGAAGGGTGTACAAACAGTAGTTGGAGTGTTTTATTCACAAGGCATTTTTTTCTTGGATCTTTTAATTAGTTAGTTTTGGGAGGCTTCTGTCATCACCTAGAATTGATGCAAGTAGGTAGCCTGAGATTTTCCACAGTGGGTGGCAGCAATGTGTGTAAAGTACACGTGCAGGGAGCTGCAGGGCATGGATACACAGCGCTTCCTGAAAAGCAGGCTCCAGCAATTTCCTGAAAAATACTTAAGCACCCCCAAAATCAACTACCTTTTGGAAAACCCCAGTCTTAGCATTTTATTGTTCTCACGCTGTGTCACTCTGAAGGAGCACTCGGAGGGAGCTCTGAAGAACCATCCCCTTTCTCCTGCTGGTGGAACCCTCTCCCATATACACAGCCTCACTGAAGTTAGTCAAGTCACTTATAAGGTGATTAAAATGATATGAAGAACCACAGTGTGGCTTGTTGCGTTAAAGGAGCCACTGCTATCACTTTACATAAACAATTTCAGGTGGCATTTTAGTTTGTACCCCCGGTTTCCTCCAGCAACCACTGCAAAATCCACGTGGTAGAAAGGGCCTCAACATCCAAGCACAAGCCCAGGCTCCCTGCCCTTCCTCTGTCCATGATGCAATCACTGATGTTCTGCCACTCAGGCCATAGATTGTTCTTTCTTTGTATCCAGTATTGCTATTAAACTGTATTGAGGAATCACTGTGTAGCCATAATTCATTTTTTGTTCTCCTTGCCCGCCAAAGACATTCGGAGGCACAGTGAATAGGGCTGGTTGCTCACTAAGGGTTAAAATTGCACTCAACAATGCCAAAAAACTCAGAATAGAGAGGGAAGCTTAGCTAGAAGCAACATGCAAAAATGAGGTAAGTGTAGAAAAGACCATCAAGAAGGTGTGTTGGAGAAGACCAACCCGTAACTATAGTATCTGTATAGCTTTTTTCAATCAGCAAAGTATCATCTTCTCACATTACATTTCATTATACATAACATATCTGTAATACGCTAGTTGTTTTTAAAAGCGAAAACACAGCTTCATAATTTTTTTCATGCTTCTAATTTTTTTTTGTATTGTTACAAGGGAAGTTGGACTATGGGACAGAAAAGCAGCCTCAGCAGACAGAGGAGAGGATGCTGTGACTTTTTACTAAATCGACTACACAGACACAGCACAGAGAGCAGGGTGCAGAGCCAGCGTTTAAGACGCAGCAGTGTGCAGCACTGGCCAAGCACTGTCCTCCTTGGTGGGAAAAGTGGGAGCTTTATGGCCGGCCAGCACGCTCAGTCCCTCTGCGCTGGCAGAGCTTCACGCAGCTCACTGCATCCATTGTTTTCTTCGATGGACCATGGTTTTCTATTTTTCATACCAGTCAGGCGCAAGCCAAATTTTTCACGGCAGGGGAGGTTACACTATCATACATTAATGGTGTAAGCATTATTTCTGATATACATAATGGAAAATTAGAAGCTTCGCAGTATACTTGCACAGTGTGTGACCAGGAATATGGGGCAGCGTGGTGCCGTGATGAAGGAAAAGCCTAAAGCAATGGAAACACCTATTTGTTTCCAAGTATTTCTGCCACCATCACATCATTATACCTCTAGATAGAGCAGCTGCTGTTGCTCTCGTTGGTAATCTCCTGCTCAGTACATGCATAGTCAGTGTGGGTCTAATGACTGCTGTCTGCACCCAGATCAGTGGCCACAGGCATTGGCACGAGTATGGATGACTGAATGATGTTTGCTGTATGGATGCACATCGTTAGGCAGGGCCTGTCATTACCAAGGGAGAAACCCTCCAGCCCTGCTGGGTAGGCAGGGATCCTGTCCTGGTTTCCTGGGAGCAGCTTTCCACTGCAGGCACCTTGTGCCTAGAGAACACCGTCAGGATTTATGTTGTGAATGGCTTCATTTCTGTGAATAGCCTTCTTTAGCCTTTGGGTAAATAATAAAGTTTAGCAGCTTAAGATAGACTCACGTTGCTGATTCTTTTGCTTTTTTCCCCACAGAAGGAAGAAAAGCAAAGAAAGGAAGCTGACGTGCTCCGAGCTGTCGACTGTACTGAAATGCAGCTCGGCTCTCACCGCAGCACCCCCTCCCCAGGCCCATTAGACTTGCTAAGTGCTATCTGCAGCTCTGCTCAGGAGCATGGAGAGCGGAAGGAAGCTTTTATTACTAGCTGGTCCCACTGAATGTAACTGAAAAAGATTTTGCAGCCTAGAAAAAAAAAAGTAGGAATGTGAATGAAATTAACTGTCTTGTCTAGCAATCATTTAGTAATTTTTATGAATGAGAATTTCTCTTCAGGATTCTCCTTCACTGTCCCCTCCCCAATCTTAATCAAATATTCATTAGCTAAATAACTGGTTTAAATTTATGGTTTTGTCCTGAAGGTCTAGGCAAATTTAGACTTTTTTGGTTTTCATTTCCCTCCCTGCCCCCCCCCCAACTTTGTACACCCTGATTCAGATCATATGGGGACAATAATACCACCAACCCTATCTTCAAAATATATTAAATAACTGTTAATTCACCATGCAGCAAGTTATGTTTTCATGTAAAATTAGTTTAATTTTCCTTACTGTTAATAAAGCCGTTTAAAGCATCCTTCAGTAACATAGGGAAAAGAGTTCTATAGAATGACTCTTCAGGTAAGACAAAGTTATCTATTGGCACACATACGGAGAAGAAAAAACAATGCAGTGAAGCAAAATGACTGTTCAGGAGTACCTCTATGATTCAACAAGCGGGGTATCACTTTCACAAAGCACGCCCATCCATCATTCTTTAAATGACTGTAAAGAATTAATAAACTTCTTTTTCAGTGCGGTTTCAGCTTTTTAAGAAAGAGTTACAGCCAGTGAGGCACCTTGCCGCTATGCTGCAACCCTCTCGCTGCTCAGTGCCTGCAGACACATCTGTCTGGCTGATTTCATGCTTCTCTCTTCTCCCTCACTTCAGCAGACCAGCAGACCACAACCACAGGCACAGTGGGGAAACGTTCCTGTGATGTGGTTTCTGAAATCTGGCTCAGTTTTTCTTCGCTTGGCAAAGGCTTATTCATTTCCATGCTCTGAGCCAATCCCGTTCCCAGTCAATGATAGCTGTTTGAATGCATCTGAGTGCTGAATTTGGCTTTTTGTGTTCAGCTGGTTTCACAATGGCTTCTTCTGACAGCGCTCATTCTGGCAAATAAATTCAATTTTTAGTAAGTAGAGTTGCCACTTAGTAGGTTTTTTTATCAGTAAGTAGGTCTATTCCTACTTCACTTTGATTTTGTTTTCTTTTTTCTTAAGTTAAAAATCAAAACCTTATTTCTAAGAACTGTTTAGAGTCCACACTAGATTAAATTCTCAGGTATAAGTAACATATTGGTCAGCCTTAATAGATCTCAGTGGTAGCTCGTGCTTCCTGTAAGCAGTTAGTTTACTTGCTGATGTAAGTAGTTTAAAAGTTACCTACGTGATAAGAACAGGCTTTCAAAAGCAAAAACCTAGCATAATTTCTAAACCCATCGTTTCCAGAATGCAGACGTTGACAGTTGTACAAAGGCTATATAATAAAAATGCTTGGGAGGTCCCTGGTCCAACCCTGCTCAGCGCTGAGGTCAGACAGGGCTGCACTGGTGATGTTAAACAGGTCGGGTCTCAAGGCAGGCCCCTGTGGTACTCCACTGTCACCAGCCTCCAGGTAAACACAGTCCATTAATCACTGTCCTTTGAGCACAACCATCCAACCACTTTTTAACCAATTAGCTGTCCATCCGTCCATACTGTAATGTTGCAACTTAGTTACAAGAATATTGCAAGAGACACTGTTGGAAGCCTCGCTAAAGTCAAGGTGAATGACATCCACTGCTCTCCCTGGTCCTCAAAACGAGTAATTTTTAACATAGAAGTCAATCAGGTTGGTCAGGCATGATTATTCCCTGGAAAATCCGTGCTGGCTGTTGCCAATCACTTCCTTCTCCTTCATGTGCCCAGAAATGCATTTGAAGAGGACTTGCTTCATGGTCTTCCCAGGGATTGGAGTGTCCTGGAGACTACTCTGTTGGTAGAAATTGTTCCAACTTCCACGTAAAATAAATTGTATCACATTTCCTTCTGTGCTACTAGGCAGATTTGAAATCTTCAGAGTGGATACAACATTTGGCTAGTCACTCAACTTCATTTTAAGTTGGTGTCTTCAGGAATCCTACTAATTAAATTCCACTTCTTTCATGAGATCTTTTGTCCGTGGCTTGACAGTGGAATTTAAGGCTTGGGCTGTAAAATCGCACCAAAGGTGCTGAAATCTGTGAACATGGCTGAGGGAAGCTTTTCTTTTCAGGAAACAAGTGGTGACCATAATTTATTAGTTCATTATCAATACAATGCCTTTAGTTTCATTTATTATTAGAATTGTACATATGCATTTATTTGCATATTTTTAACTGTCTATGTTAAACAAACCTGAGCTATGTTTGAACTGTTAAACATGTTTGCTGATGACGCTAAACTGGGTGGTGAGGTGGACATGTCAGAAGGGCAAGCCATCTTACAGAGAGACCTGGACAGGCTGGAATAGTGGACAAGTAAGAACTGCATGGGGTTTAACAAAGACAAATGCAAGGTCCTGCAGCTGGACAACATAACCAAAGAGTCCTGTACAGGCTAGGATCTGCATGTCTGGGCAGCAGTCTTGCTGAAAAGGACCCGAAGGTGCTGCTGGACAACAAGCTGGACATGAATCAGCAGTGTGTTGTTGCAACAACAAAGGCAAATCAGATCCTGGGCTGCATCCACAAGGACATTATTAGCAGAGATAGGATGTGATAATCCCACTCTACTCAGCACTTGTCAGGCTGTACCTGGAGTACTGTGTCCAGTTTCGGTCTCTACAATTCAAAAAAGACACGCACAGACTGGAGAGGGTACAAAGGAGGACCACAAAGATGATTCAAGGGCTAGAGAACCTGCCGTATGAGGAAAGACTGAAGGAGTTAGGTCTTTTCTCCTTGGAGAAGAGAAGGCTCAGGGGAGATCTCATCACAGTTTTCCAGTACTTAAAGGGTGGTTAGAAAGAAGATGGCTCTCGTTTCACAAGGAGCTACAAAGAGAGGACAAGAGGCAAGAGGTACAAGTTGTACTGGGAGAGGTTTCATCTTGGTATAAGAAAGAAATTTTTTATAGTAAGAACAATCATCCGCTGCAATAACCTCCCCAGGGAACTGATGAAGTACCCACCACTGAAGGTCTTCAAGACATGACTGGAGAGGGTGTAGATAATCTCATCTAGGCTCCCTTTTCCATGAAAGGTTGGACCAGATGATCTTTTGAGGTCTCTTCCAACTTGGGCTGTTCTATTATTATATGATCCAAACTACACTAAGGTTTTTTGGACATGCATTTTTGATTAAGAAAATGTCCACACAGTCTTGTTATTAACACACAGCATCCTCCAGAGAGCATCACATTAGCAGCTTCTCCTCATGAGAATAAGAAAAGAGGCCAAATTTATCCCCAGACAAACCTAAGTGGAAATGGTAGGCCAAGTCTTCTCCTTTCTATTAGGCTCCACAGTGTCACTTTCTTACCCAGTGTAAGGCAGCAATGGCAGAGGTTGTTTGGTGGCATTTCTCAATTTCCAATAATATAGGTCTCAGCATGTCTTAAAGACAGACAGGTGGGTTGTGGTGGGTTTTTTTTTGTTGTTGTTGTTGTTTTTTTTTTTTTTTTTAATTTAAGACCTGCATGAATCCCATCTAAGCCTGAAACTGAGAAGCAGATGGGACAGTTCACCATTTGCTTGCCTGAATGAGATAACATCAGAGATCTCTCCAAAATGTTTGATTATCTCCTTTCTCTCATCCTCTTACAATTCTCTTGGAATTTAAATCAGATATGATAAATTATTTCAGGATTTTTTTGACATGAATAATTGCGTCTTTTGTCCTGGCTCCAATTTCATAGTCAGCGCTGAACAAATGGCTTATCTGCCACACATTACCATTCCTTAACTGTGTGACTTCTGGGTGTCTAAAATAGCAAAATTATCATTGTTGCAGACACCCCTTTTCTCCTTGATGAAGGATCATGCCAATTTTTTTTTCCTGAACTAAATTACATATAAGTTGGCAGAGATACAGAAGAAGAAAAATTCCACAGTTGGGAAATCATAACAAAATGAGAGGAAAGGATTATAAATATGAACCAACAAAACATGATTTGTGTGTCAACTTGCATAGATTTTGTGCTATCTTTATTTGATATAACTTTAAAGCACAGATCCAGCACATGACACACAAGCATTTAAAACCATACAATATTTTAGCTATTAGGAACAAATAAAAGATCCCAGCGGGCATTCTGATTTAGTCTTAAAGGCTGGAAAAATTGCAAAATTGCATCTCAAGGTCAGAAGTAACTGTCAAAAAACATTTACAGAGGAAAGATCCGGTTGTGAAAGTTAAGCCAAGAACTCATGAATACCCAAGTGTGTATATTTAGGAGATATATGTCAAGAAGAAAATTAGGAGCTCCAAGCTTAGCAAAGCAATTTCTTCAATAGTTCATTAAAAACATTAATGTAAGATGCCCACCTTCTTGCACCAATTTACCAGTCAAATGTTGAAATTTGAATGGGACAACTGACTAATAGGTTGAGAGTTTTGAAATTAATTTAAATAAGCAGAAAAACATCGCTAAATGAAGAAGAGGTTCAGTGAAGAGTAACAGAAATGGTCAGAAGGCCGGGACTAATTACAAGGTACAATTAAAAGTGCTAAATACATCAAACTTAGCAAAGGGTTGACTGAGGGGTAAAGTAACCATAGTCCAGATATATTTTTTTAAATGTTAACCTCAACATGATATGGATAAAGTAATGCTGGAAAATTTTGGTTAAATATCAGTAAAAAGTGAGAATGAGTGTTTTCTGGTTTTCTTGATGAAAAATAAAGGAAGTTGCATGGCCTGGGAATATTTGGTACATGAGGCATCATTGTAAACGTGCAGATGGTTTGTATGAATCAGTTGGCCACTGCCTTTATGAAAAAAAAAAACAAAAAAAAGAGCTTTTTCTTTTTTTTTTTGGGAAAAGGGAGTGAAAATTCACTGAAAAAGTAGTTACATTTCAAATGGCTCAAGACACAAGTCAAGAAAGAGCTCCTCACTGTTGCTGTAGTTACCACTGACTATAAGAGCAAGCAAGTGTTCTGGGGAATTAAGATGAGCCATGCAGTCCTTCTGGCTTGCTGGATACTGTTGTTACAGAAAGAAATTCTGACGAACACAACCCGTCCTTTGGTCTCACGGCCTTTATCCAAACCTCTCCGAAGTCATCAGGAGTCTTTCCACTGACTTAAATAGACTCTGATGTTCCCTCATCATGAAATGAACTTATGGCTAGCACCCAAAGTTCGGGAAAGGTCAGAGGACAAGGTCCTGACCTTTCCATGCCTAACAAGGGGAAAAAAATAGATATAATAGTAAAGGAGGAGGCCAGGCAGGCCTTGTAAAAAAGAATAGAAACTTTGGGGCTTTCTTCCCTGAGGCATGTCTAAGGTAATGATACATGCTGGGGCTCTACTCCAAACTTTTAGGGAACAGAAGAGGGATCGTAGGAAGCTGGGTCAAGGAAGAGGGAGGAAGAAGAGCCTGGTACAACAGAGAGGAATGAAGAACGCAGCTGGCAGCCCTTCCAGAGGGCTCTGATAAGAGCTGCAAGGATTTAAGATCCTCCAAGTAGTTTATGAATCTCTCCCACTTTCCTATTTCCATTACAAATTGAAGCAAACCTGAAAGCAATAAAGCAGAGGAGACAAAGAGGAAAGGCTTTGCTTTGGTGGCAAGAGGAAGGAAGTAGGCTAATTATGAGGGAAAAAAAAATAATGCAAATCACAGACATAAGATGCAGTGTCTTGTATTCTGCTACTATATAGCATATATTATAATACCATGAACTTCAAGCCTGTCAGGAACCCAAAGCTTCTGTGAAGTACATAGACTGGAAAGACTGGCAAATGTATATGACATAATAAATGAGGGGGAAGAAAGATACAGTCTCATTTATGATCTTTTTCAATAGATAATGACATTTGGTGGTTCTTCTCATCCAAGCACTGAAAGCAGTAACTGGTAGGTGTCAGAGAGATGTATTCCTGAATATGATGTAATAAGATGTAATACTGAATCAGAACATGGAGAATGAGCAATAGTGTGGTGGCAAGAGGCGTGCACCTGGTGGACAGTCAAAAGGACAGCCTCCTCCCTCTCTTTGTTGCTATCTTGGGTTACAACCCAAGCACAGCCAACCACCCAGGATGGTCCCACCTCAGACTGGCCGCTTTGTTTGCCCCCAACACACGCCACTGACTTCAAGTGATGGAAATTAAATTTGGAGCATGTCAAACATTCTGTCCTCCTATTCAGTTTTAGGGATTTTAACGTCATTCTCTGTCATGGGGCTTGGGCCTCACAGAGGTGGAGATACAAGCCTGCAACTGCTTCTGCCACTGAAAAATCACATATGACATGTCACAGGCCCTCAAACATATTGTATTATTGAAGGCACAGAGCAACCAAAGACTACAAGATTTCCAGTAAGTTCAGTAATACTTATTTTTCCTCCTTAGTGGGATACGGAGGCTTAAGTTAAATTTCTTTTCCCCAGAGGTATCTACCTACCTACCTGTTACATTAGATGGGAGACAAAGCTAAACAGAGGGACAGTTTCCATTCCTAAACCAAGCAAGTCAATCAGACAGAAAATGAAAAGCAAAAAGTGACATGAGTTATTAATGAAGGCCAATTTTATTAATTTGATGAAATCAAGAAATACTGTTATAATTATGAATAGCTGCTCAACACGGCCATAAGTATACGTGTACATACTGATAAGTTAACACTGAAGAGAAGGGTTTTGCTCAGATAAAACTTTCTGGTTAAAGTGAAGGATCCATAATCAGGAAAGATGATTAAATATGGCCGTGGAATAAATGGTTCGGTTTTACTCAGGAGATTCCACCTGCATGGATGAAGCAGAATGGCTGGCCTTAGAAAGGGACTATGAGAAGAGATGTGAAGAAACAGAACACCCACATTAGAAAACTGGTGACATCCATAATAATAATAATAATAAGCTTGCACTAACAATGTTTTGACCGAAGACTGCACAGAGAGCGCCTTAAAATTTGTCTTCTTGGGAGGTGATGCGCCTTGGCAGTCACAGACCAACTCTGTAACTACTGCTGTGGGGACAGTCCCTCATCTGGGCACGTGCCATGTTCCACGTGGCAGATGCTGCTCAGGGCTTTCACCAGCAGTGGCTTCAGTGGAAGGGTTTTGCCTCTCTCCGCTGCCAGCCAGTCCAAGCACAAATGTTTATTCAAATGGGATAAACAGCAGAAACAATTTTTGGAAGAAATAGAAATTCAGTTTATTAGGACTCTGGAAACACAGTGCCAGACATTTAAAAGTATAATCAAGCCACTTAAGTCCAGCCATAACATTTAGATTCTATTTAATCCTAATGTATTTTTGTAACTGATTTTTGATGAACTAGCCTTTTAAAAATCTTTACGTAAACTGTTCTTTGGATTTATATGCAAATACTACCCTTTGTAAACCTAAATGTTGGCGTATAGTCTTACTACAGTTTACAAGTAGCCTAACTATTTACCTTTCAGATTATTCCTAGATCTTTTGATGGTAAGTAGTATGGTAAGAAAGGAAAGTGCCACCTTTTGTTACACCACTAAAATAAACAGGCTCGGGGACCACAGAAGTCCTTCTGCTAACATGCTGACAAGAAGGCTAATCTTAACAGGATGGGTTAGCTCGATTTTGTTCAGATTATTTTCTTAGCATATGCAATAGGAACAGTTTGGGGAAATTATAAATGAGCTACTTCAAAGACTGATAGAGTGTGTAAAAAGTCATTTCACCTTTTGATGTTTGTAGTTGACCAAAACAGTACTCTTGACTGGAACTGAAGTGAAATACATGAATAGTGCTGAATTCAAAACAAGCAACAAAGCAATCTTGTAATGACCTGCTAAGCTTCCCTACGAGGTCAAGTACACTCAGGAAGAGGTAAGACTGGGAAGGGGACTGCAGACATCCTTCTGCTTAGGAAAGAAGGAATTCCTATTCTCTTCTGTTCTACAAAAAGGGAAAGAACCCTTCATCTTCTTATGTGCCATGTGTTGTTCCTATAGCAATGGACGCTTCTTAAACTCTGGTCATATTAGAGACTTCCTTCTACCTACTTTCATGGAAGTTTCCACCCTTACATAATTTCCCTTGTGCTACAGATATTTTCATCCCTGTCTAGTAGCCTGGAGTGATCAAAAAAAATCAATAAGACTCCAGAAAACAAAAGTCACGGTCTGAGTTAACAGACTTGAGCAGTGAGATAGAAGGCTGGGCATACCCATAGACTTACACATAGTAAAAGGCCCAGAAATGGCCAGTTAGAGCCAAAAGTCCCTAACCTCACTTTTAAAGATGGACAGAGATTCAAATTTCAGCTCGTGTCACCTCAGATTTCCAAGAGATCTTCCCATACCCTATATTGCAGGTGACAGCCAAAGCTATAATTTCACTGAAATGTCTGTAATATTCATGCTGCATTTTGGTGCAGTCTATAATTAACTGCTCATATGGAGGCCATCAGATCCACTCAACTTCATTTATGTATTTCTCATTGTAAAGATTCACAAAACACTCCCTCTGAATAAATCCTTCTGCTTAACATACAGAAACATATAAAATCCCTCCAACAACACATTGCTATATTATACGCGATACTGCAGCCCTAACATCAACTCACACATTTTCAGTTACTACATCCTATATAAACACCCTCAAACAATGCATTTGAAATGCAAACATACATGATAAAACAGTGAAATAATATGCTATATACCTGTATAATATAACATAAAGACAAAGCACTATCTTCTCTTTCTCATCGGCAAATTAAGTCTTGTTTAAATAGGCACTAAAAATATTTAGGATTTAAGGAGTCAGATGTTTTAAAGAGTTAAGACAAAGCTCTACACAATAATAAAAAAGCTAGCAAATGTAACAAGGTTTATCTGGGGAGACTTTTAGCTCATTCCCTCATCTGTTCTTTAAAACTACTTTGTCCCTTGGTGGTGCAGAAGCAAATTAGCAACATGGGGAAAGTACTAGGGAAAACAGAAGGTGTACATTAATTTCACACCTAATTATTAATTAATTTGCTCAGGCTCTGCTGGAATAATCAGCACTTCAGCAGCTTCACTTGTTCCCAATGAGCCGCTGCAGTGTCTCTGTTTAAAATTCCAGGGGGGTCACAGTTGCAGCAGGCTGAATAGTAATGATTGCAGGGAGTGTGAGCCTGGACCTCCTTCCATGGGGCTTGCACCACATGCTTTTACAGTATCAAGCATGACTAACGCTAGGGTAGATAATGTGATTTCTTTCTGATAGCTGGGTTACACTAGCATAAAAGCGAAGAAGGATTTAGGTGAACTCACTCCATTGGTCTTGCGTTGCTGTTAAATAGTTAAGAGCGTTAAGACAAGGCCAGTGTTACTGATATTGGAAAAAACTATCCAGGACAAATTTATCTGCATAATGTATTAGGAACCAAGGCTTTGGTGCTCTGATACAAGCAATATGTAATGTTGGGAGACAACAGGTTCTTCCAACTTAATAAACAACACACAAATAATCTTTGACAGACAGCTGATGTGAAAGGCTGGCAGAAATTTTCCTACGGGCTGCCTCTTTTTCATATAAAATGTCTAAAATGCAGCATATATAAGCAGTTCTGTGTACATTTGATCCAGATTGCCTTTCACTCCCTTCTGTACCTCATGGAGGCTGTAATTTGCTACATCTGTCTGATAAAAAGCCTTCCATTTATACCAAAAAAATGACAATTTTAAAAGGAGTATTATGCTTAGACAAAGATACAACACATCTTCTACATCCTATCCTTATTATGTTATCATAGGTATCAGAAATTGGTATAAGAACTGTCACTGACCTAGAGCGAACTGAGCAGAGGAAGAGGCCCATGTAAAAAAAGGAAAACATTTAGGAAGAGATTCAGAAGGAACTCTGGTATAAACAGGACTTGGTAAAATTTATAGCCCAAACTGAAAATTAGGATGCAGCCTCCTCTTGGTCTCTGAAGATCCCCAAATGCACACCTCTTTTCGTTTCAGTCTCACAATGCTCACTGACGCTGTCTAGCTCAGCCTTAGAAACTGGGAATTCAACACAAACCCACCCCTAGAAGAGTTTTATAGTTGGTGAGGAATAGGCTAGGCTGAGCAGGACTTTCCTCTTCTTCTGCTGAGGACTTGTGAAGGTCAGGATCTGCCAAAGAGGGAGGGAAAGCCAACAAGGGGGAGCTCAGCCCTGCAGAGCCACTAGGACACTTGGGTTGGAATGAGATGATGGGACTGTCTTTACTGTCAGGACTGATCATGCATTTTATATTAAACAGTCACTGGACTTGAGAGTAATAAAAGGAAAAGTACCGCCACCCCCACATCAGTACTTAACCATAATGCCACAGTCAAGCTCCATCCCTGTATGCGCTTTTCAGCTACAGTCATTTAGTTTTGCTTTGGGAAACTTCCTTCCCATCCCTGCGGCACTCACGTTATGGACTGCTGATAGGGACTTTGCTGACAGAGGAAGGTTTGGGGTCCCTCAGGCTGGAGGATGCCTAATATGCAGATCTACCACTGATAATCTCTCCCCAGACAGCTAGGGCACACTCTGAGAAGACACCAGGAGTTTTGCCTCATGTTGCAGTTTAATCCCAGTTGGCAGCTAGGACCATGCAGCTCACCACTCACTCCCAACCCAAGCAGGGTTGAGAGAAGAGGTAGAAAAGGAGGAGAAAAAGCCACCCACAGGTTGAGATAAAGACAGTTCAATAGAACAATAAGTGAAGAGAAAAAGAATAATAACAATAACGGTAAAAGAATATACACAAAAAAATTGATGCAACACAAGCTGCTCTCACCACCTGATGATTGGTTCCCCAGTCTGTCCTGAGCAGTGACTGGGGATTCTTGCCCCACGGCCAACCCCCATGTATATACTGAGCGTGACGTCTATGGTATGGAATATTCCTTTGGCCAGCTTGTCCTGTCTATGCTCCCTGTCAAAAAGTCCTTGACTAATGTAAAAATTACTTAGCAACAACTAAAACAATACATGTTATCAACATTATTCTCATACGAAATCCAAAACACAGCAGCCACTGAAGACAATGAACTCAACCCCAACTGAAACCAGGGCACCTAGCTTATCCAGGCAGTTTTGATGGGTGCTTACTTTCAGGAGAGAATATGGACTCCAGATACCAAACATAGAGAGAGGGACATACCTGCAGCCCTGAATAAGGCCCCTAAGCTCCAGAGCAGGATTTGAGGGACAATCCCTCATTTTCGATTTTCTACACGCATCTTCCTTGTTCAGTATGTTGGGGAAAGGCAAAAAAACTAGTAAGAATGGGCTGAGGGCCTTGGGACACTGAACCTTCCCATGCACTGCCTAAAAAATGCTATTTCAATGGTCCCTTTTGGATATCAGGTCCCATTCTGGAATCAAGTCCACAAAATGAGGGCTATGCAGTACATTTCTGTAAGTAATTACAGTCATCTGCAGAGGACAGCTCATTTCAGTAAGCTTAGCTAAATATTTCAGTCTCTGATGGATAGGAATTGGAGAGTCCCAGTTAAAATGCAAAAAACTTCTACATATGGGTAAATAAGAGAAAGAATAAATGGTTCAGTTCTGCAAAGTGAGATTCTTGGCATCCATTGCCTTCAGAAACAACTAAGAATGTGCAATAACCCTCAGGACTGATCTTCAAGTAACCTCTGAGGCAAAGCATTACAAACATAAGCTAATTTTAAAAAACAGGTGTAAGACCCATAAAATTCTAGCAGAGCTTATTTACTGTTTTATACCAAGATCTATATTTGTATAAAATTTCATGAAAATTACACCTAATTTACCATGGGTTATTTCTTGAATAAAATGTAGGAAGAAAGGGAATAATAATTTCCCTATATTTTTATATTATTTTCATCACAGTAGGTAACCTACCTGCAATAAAAAAATGCAGCAACTCTGTTTTGTAATGCTATGTTCATTGCATTGAGTTATATGCAATATAATACACATCAATACCATATGGTGCATAAGCAGTAAAATAAAGAGTGTGAAACACAATAGCATTACACTTATTTAGTGCTATAACCACTATAAAGCATCAGAGTAGCTAGCAAAATTATGCTGAAAACTACGCAGGAATGTATTTTTAAAGTTTTTTTGAGAACTTTGCCAAGAACTACTCAGCTGTGAGTATATCCTCCTTAAAATTGGGTTTGAATCTTCCACCAGTGTAATTTAACATAGATCCATCAGCATAAATCAAGGTAATCAACATACATCAGCTTAGGGTCTACATCCACATGGATTCTTTCCTTCAGCTATCACATTATTCTCCAGTGCAAGTCCAGGAGCCTGAGTTATGCAGAAAGAGTGTGCCAAAAGGGAAACAGACTTTAAAATAGTAATTAACACATTATTAGCATACTTTGTATTGCTACAGGAGCGCTCCAAGGATTCCAAGCAGAACAATCAGTCTTCAATCAAGTCATCACACGTTCACAAAACCCATTTTACGTATGAGATATTCGTTATGTGAAAGGATGGAAGAAAAAACTCCTGACCCTCATCATTAGCCGACTTCTCCCACCCCAGAGCCACAGCCCTTTTCCCCCTCGGCAGCACTGACTTGCACACTGCAAGTCTGGCGCAGAACACAAGAGTGCTCAGAGTCTGGAAAAAAGGTACCTCCTGAACCAAGGAACCCGAGTCCCACCTTGTGGATTTAAATAAACTTCTGACCCAGGAGAACAGGGAGCCGGTGTATGTTTTTTTCTGGTAGTTGCCCCAAACAGGTATGCATACGTACAATTGCATGGTTGGAGAAGTTGGTCCCCTTAAAACAGATTTGAAGAGATGAGTTTTCTAAGCTGAGGGCTGCAGGGGGCGGGGAGGGGATATATTTTTTTCAAGGCTGTCCAATTTTCTCCCGAGTTTACAGATAGAGATTAAAAAAATCAGGACATTTCATGTCAAACAGGCTGTTACATTCGAAGTTCTGGTTGGTGGGAGGAAAGACCTGTCCAACTGAATGTAGCTTTGCACTCTGGCATCCTAAAGCACTGGCAGAGAGCCCTAATAATTTCTGTTATGCCTGGCCTGTGGATAGATTGCTTCGTTTTGCTGCAAGCCATATGGCTTTCTGGAAAATTACTTTTTTTCTCAAGATACAAAGTAAAGTTATACATGGCTAATATTTTATTTACTTGCCATTATCTTTTGGGGACAATGATTTAGTTTGGGATAAAATATGCATTACAAAATTTTAACAGTTACTGTTGAGGTATATCAATATATAGAAGTATTTGTCTTATTTCTCACGGAAATTAGTTTGACTGATAAAGCCATCTCTGTACTGGAATTTTACTCACACAATAACAGTGCTAAAATAAATGTCAATGAAAATATTAAGTATTCTGTTTGTTACTTAGAGATTATTATTCATGTCAGAGAAATGTGTTTGCAGACTTTCTGAATCAAATTCATTCTTAACACTGAAATTCACTTGAATTATACCAGAGATGATGGTGGCATATTGACTTCAATAATACAAAACTATAACACATACATTTTTTTCTTCTCCAAAGAAATGAGATTCATTATCTTAAGGGATGCCTGTGTGTTACCAGTGAGATTTCATTGCACAACAGATTCTGTTACACAACAATCTTAAAATCAGTTTTCATCAAGAGACCATTTTTTTGGTGTGAAGACATTCGGGCTCATATTGTTCTTCATCCATCTTTCTTTACTCCAGGCACAGTATTTGTTCAGAGAAGCTCCAAAAACTTTTCTCAGATGTAATATTATGTTAGGATCCCAGACATTATCTAACTGAAATAAAAGAAAAAGTGCTTTCTACAACTTAAATAAACAGTGTTGTTACCAAGCAATGCTTTTACTATTTCTTTAAAACATCACTTTGATGTTTGAGGAGGTCACAGTTTGCTAGGACACAAAATATTTGAAAAACAAAGCACACATCTCATGTTGCTGAAAGTACACAGAGGAATAAAGCATAGCAAGGTATGGGCCAAATTCTGTCCTCCCAGGCAAGTCTTACAAAAGAGTATATTTTCAAATAAGCAGCAAAGAGCATGATTTGCTTACTTCTCAAGCATTTTACAGCATTCCAGAAATGAAGAGAACAAAGTTTTCTGTGCGTCATATCTGGCTAGACTAATCTGTACTTCTAGATGAAACCCTTAAAAACAAGGCTATAACTTATAGTAACAAAAGAATATAAAACAACAGCTTACGTAGCAAATGTCTCAAGTATTTGACTCCCCGCAAATATTAAGATTACAGAAAGCACTTGGTGTGATGGTGCAGGGAGGAAACTGTATTGTGTTTGACAGTGGGATTCAGAACTATAGCAGGATAAGGCACTGGGTAAGGAGAGCTGTAGTTTATCTGAATGGATACAATTTTCAGAAGACAGATAGAAAACAGAAAGAAAGTGTGGTGGCTCCAACAAAAGCACTTATACAGGCTTTACAGTACAGATGGTATAATAAAGGAAGCGATAGCAATGACATATTTTAGGGAAACCTAAGACAAAAAGGAATAGCAGTCAGTGTCTGCAACAGAATACCAAATCAGCAACTCAGAAGAGCTGATAAATGAATTCTGAAATGTCAGTGTGACGGGTGCAGGAATTAATGCTAATCTTGGGAGGAAATTTGAAGGAAGTTACTTCAACGATCCTGTACAAAAGATGAGCCTAAAATCAAGCAATTATAAAAATATTCAACTTCAGGATATCAAAGTTTTGGCTTGCAAGGTAGCACAGACAGTAATTGGGGAGGACAAGAAAACCAACTATTCTAAGGCACGGCAACCCTCATGTACAACTACAAAAAAAGGCCACCAGGTTTGCTAAGCAGACTCCTGAGAAAGCACAGAGTAATAAACCCTGTTAGCATAGTTTAAAATTGTAGCTTTTGTGTTCCATGCACATTTAGGTGGGGAAATTACATTTAAAACAAACACAGTTGTTTCCTTGCTTTTCTCTCAGGATTAGACAATATCAACTCTGAAAGTATAAGAGGATTTGGGAAGTCTATTTGAACCAGTGAAAACTCACAGGGAAGCCTCTGCCTCCACTTTGCACCTCCTTTGGCAGCTGTGCAATTCCTTTCCTCAAAAGCGGCCTTTGTGGGACAGCAGTGCCAGAATCTGGGCCCCTCTCCTGGATGCTTTGGGAGAGCAGACCTGGAGCTGCCAGAAGACATGCAGGCATGACAGTCAACTCACTTCATGCAGTCCTGGGGTGAAAGATGAAGAAGAGGAGAGCCTGGCTGCAGAGATGCCTTTGCTGGCTTCCATAATTCCCCACTCAGGCTGCAGCTGGGATCTGAAGTCCCTGACCAGGCAACTGCTAGCAAATTGAAAGGAGAAGAGAGTTCTCTAAATTGTTTCTTATTTCTAATGCTGATGGTAATTACCTCGTCTCTGTAGCAAAAACATTTCACAATTAATGCAAAGTGTATTGAGTCGAAGGCAAAAGGAGAAGTGGTGAAGCAGTGTTAAAGATTCTTTTTGAATTAAAAATCTGTGATGCTGGTGTAAGATACAGTTGGCCTGAGTGACTCTAGCAGTGATTATAAACGATTAAGATCAAATGGAAGAATGGAACTGAGAGGAAGCCTATGGACAGGCTATAATCTTCCCCCAGTGATCGCAGATAATATTTGTAGTGTTTTGAAGTGCTAATGTAGTGCCCATAAATTAGCGAACAGTTCAGAAAATGTACATGATCCAGACTCCACTGAAGTCTATGAAATGGATAACTTTAACTGCAAGCAACAGTAAAATGCTAACTAAAAATATTTAATACTTTAGGAATATTCCTTTAGCTTCTGAATTTTTACTAGACAAAAGAAGCAGCAATGCCATAACCCTGAGTCAACATATTTTCTTCATATTCTGTGGTGATACTGCACATCATATGTTCACAACTACAATATCTATGCCATCAAAGTTTGACTTTAGCATATTATAAATAGCCATAAATACAAATACATTTACATTGAAAGAAACACTGTATTCCAGGTCAATAGGTTAAAAAGTCAGATGTCCATGCAACTCTTGAATATTGCTGCCACCTTCAGGAAACACATGATAAAAAAAGACCAAAATATTAATTAGAAAAGAAATGGCAAATAAATCAGTTTTATGATGTCAATTGGTTATTATATTGTACTTTGGTGACATTAATTTTTGTAATGACATGTAAAGATAATTTGGAATTTTATTATCCTCAAATTTCCAATAAAGAAGTAAGTCCAATGTTATGAGAATTACCTAAGGCCAGCCATAGCCAGTGACACAGGTGTCCTTAGCTCCTTGAAGTTTCATCAAGAAAGATTTGCAGATCAGAAAATCATGTTATTGGCATTTGGATATTTATATTGTCATTGAAGCTTATTTTGTCTTTGATTCATTGAGGCAGTTACTTAGCATTACAGTGTAGATTTAATCATTTGTACTGAACCTCAATGCCAGTAGTTACTTTTATAACCACATGCAGAGTATCTATTGAAAACTGCATCATAAAATACAGATAGAAAAAGCAGAGTCTATATATTCACTGTTAAATTTTTAATCAATAACATTCCTGATTGTAATTGGGCAGGATGGTTCCAAGTTGGTGCTTCACGATGTTATGAGAGTCCCATTGATTTCCTGACAGTTTCTCACTTTTTTTCTCACATGAAAGAAATTAGAAATGGCAGTGTAAGAGCTTCAGTCTTTATGAAATATTAGCATAATTGAAATTTAATTACCAATTAAGTAAATGGACCCAATTTTATTTTTTGATTCTCATAAGAGCTTACATGTGGTTTATATCGGCTTAGCTCTCAGTAGCAAGGTAGAAACTCATATGATGTAACTTTAGACTAAAGTCATGATAGTTTACTTCCTTTTTTTGACATAGAACCAATACAAATTCTGTGTAGGTATGTTTTAACATAGGCCTCCCAAGTGGAGCTGATAGTATGAAGCATGCGAGACTCATCCCCATTTACCCATCGATTCCTCATTGTTTGTTTTAATGGAAACATCTAGGAATGGGTTAGTATTTCCCCAGAGTGCACAGGGAGGAAAGGACAGATGGTCTCTAAAATAGTAAATTTCCTTTGGACACTATTTAAAAAGACTTTCCCACCAGCAGTAATATTTTAAGCAGTTTCCTTTTATATATTTATGATTAGATTATGATCTAACGAACTCTCAAAACATGCTCATTGTTCCTCCAAATTTGGGAAACTCCCATGATTATAGTCATGTGAGAGGGCAACAAACACCACAGTGGTCATAAAAGGGTTGATGAAGTGTCTTCATCTTTTATTTGGGGGCTCAAGAACTGCTTAAGGGATGTCAGAGTATTCAGACAGGTGGGGTAGGCTTCTCATGTTATCTCCAGGGACAGACGATATACGCCTTTGAAAACCGTATCAGCCAAGGAAAAGTATAAGTGAGATTTCAATACATACTGGTTATTGTAAGCTACTCTATCAGATACTAAAAAACAACCCCTTTAGTTTGCTAAAACAAAGGCCCTACTTACTGAGTTGTCGAAAGTCTTAGTTAAACATTCTTGGAGACACTAATGCTGTGTATCAACTACATAAAATCAAAATCTCTCCGTACCTTTGTGTGCCATCCACAAAAGGGTGGTCTTGTGGACAGTTACAATGAAGGAAAAGAGGGCAGGGCAGAACAGAGCAGAAAGGGAGGAAAGGAGAGAAATTATGTCCCTGGTGTAATGACATTAGCATTAAAAACAGATGTTCCCACTACTACCATTGGCTGTAAAGAAGATTGCTTTGTTGCCCACGGTTTTTTCCTTTCTGAAATGCCACATTGGAGACTTCGCAGAAACTTTTTAAATTTACAGAAATTTGGAGTAAACTAGTAATTCAAATTTGGGGACATGTTCAAGGTATAGGGAGAGAATCTTCTTATTAATCATCAGGTACAAAATTTAAACTTCTCTGTAATACTTAAATTACTCACATCTCTATAATATTTCACAATTTGAAACTTTGCTTACCTTACGTGCAACGCATTCTAAGAGCAGGTACGTTTGCTGTTTCCTCTAAGTTTCTAAAATTATAGGTGTCAGCACTATGACTTTCTATGAACACTGAAATTCTAAAAGACTTGTTTGTATCTCATGTCTTCCTGAGCTAGGGCTAGGAGCCAGGGGCTTTCCTGTTTGTACAACTGGGAGAGAACATCTGGAATATTTTTTCTGTTGAAAAGGATGCTTTTGTCTAAGAGACAGTGGAATTTCACCAGTATGAAATCCGCATGAGCAATTTCACAGCGATTTCAACCTCTCTCATGTGACTGACATCCACCCATGTAAACATAATGCACTTCAGAACAGTGCTGCTCACTCTGGAGTGTCACCCCTAGAAAGTATCTGCCTGGATGCACTCTAATGATCACGCCAAACAGGACCCGAGATCTGCCAGCTTGGCTCAGGAGAAAGGCCTCCAGGTTTCAATTGCTGCAAAACATGTGGCAAAAGAATCTGGATGAAACACAGAAGGTGGAAATGAACAGAAAGGAATGGAAGGATTTCAGAAGCACCACAGGTACCATGAGAACATCTTCCTGTGATGACACTACAACTGCAATTTGCCTTATAAGGTGTTTTATAAGATAGGAAAGGCATGCTAAAATGGAGGCTTTTTCAGTAAGGACTAGGAATGCTGAATGTTATGTATACTGGATTTCTGTATTTCATACCAGCCATGAAATTGAGGTACTGTCACTTGAATCAGTGCTTCTGAAGTGACAGAGGAATGAGAAGTGTTGTACCACAGCACAGCACTTCTCAGCTGGCATGGGGACAGAAAAGAAGGAAACCTCTCTATTGGCTGTGAAAGGGGAGCCTGGCTTAGACCAAAAATAAGCTGCTGTCACTTGTAGCTGATTCCAAACAGTGCACTTATAAGATGTGGAGAGTGCACGGCCAAGATGACAGGACTCTGATCAGTCTATTCAGGATCCTTTGCAAGCAGCAGTCAGCAAACAATTGTTCTAGTTTTTGTTTTGTAGGTACCTGAGGGCCCTGGCCACTTCAAAGCGCTGAAGAGAACAGCATTAAATGTACCACAGACTCCATTGCTACTAATCAAAATCTTGTTTCTGAGGAACTAACAGCAAGACGGGTTTCTGTTTCAAATCATGAGTCATCATTTTTCAACAGAAATACCATATTTTACATGCTTGGCCCCAATGTGCTAGTAATTCTACCATAAAAGAGTGGATCCCTACCTTTAGGTAAAGCTCTATTAACTGAAGGGACTACAGATCCACTTACAGGAACACGTCGCCACGGAATATTAGCATTACTGACATAAAGGATAAAAATGTACAATGTGCAACCTTACATGCTAGCACTGTCAAACATCATTATGCGTGTTTATTATAACTCATTTCTGCTTGTTACAGCTAAACGAATGGAAAATGATTTCAAATCAAAATGCTTTCGCCGTTTTCTTTTACGCCTTTATTTGTTGAATAGAAAAGAATCCTATTTGCTCTCTTGGTAGTATTTCCTCCATCCCAGGAGGGGATGGAGAGTTAGAGCACTGGAAAACACCTTGCCACTCATATTTTTATTTATTGAGGCAATCTGTTCCCTTGCTGACATCAATTGGGAGCAACAGCACGAGCGTATTCCTTTGATTTCAGTGGAAAACCTACATGCCACAGAAGGCTGGACTGAGGCAAGCCCTGACAAACCAACATGAAGATGGGGAGAGACAAGTTATCTGAGGCTGAATGAGTCTTGCTGGGGGGGACGGTGTGTGTGTGTGTGCACAGGACACTTCATTGATAAGTGTGTCCCAAGTTACCCAAGCCCTGGGTCTTCCCTTGCTGCTGCCTGGGCGCAGGATCCTTCACCACAGCCACAGAAAAAGAGGGGAAAGTGCACATCAGTCTTTTTCCTATGTCGGTGCTGTTCTTCAGCACCTTCATTTTACATAATTTGGCCGACAACGCTGAGACCGCCAAAAAAAAATGTCCTTCTGTAAAGGAGAACCGGGAGAGTCGAACAGCCCCGGTCCGGCAAAGCAGGCCGCTTCGCGCCCGAGCGCCGCAGGGGCTGCCGGCCTCCCGCCCTTCCCGCTGCCCAGGGAAGCCCGCGGCGGGGGAGAGCTCTGGCGGGGGCTCGGAGCCAGCGAAGGCGGAGAACCCGCTCCTCGGGGCCGGATTGGGACAGTACGAGCAGCTTCTCCGCCCGGGCAGAGGCAGCAGGCGGCGGGCTGAGGCGGCCCGGCCTTCCCGCCTCCCGTCGGCCTCTCGCGATGTTGCTAAGGGCCCTCCGAGAGCCGGCAGCGGGCGCCGCCGGTTGCTAAGGGCCGCCGCTCGGGGAGACGCGCGGCCGCCGCGACGGGGAGGGCGGCCGCCGCCTCAAGGTGATTCCCGCCGGCCCGGGGGGGGGTGCTGGGCTCGGTGCGGGGCGGGGGCAGAGAGCCGGCGAGGGCCGCGCACCGCGACACCCCTCTCCGCAACCCGCGGGGCCCGGCCGACCTCTCCCAGAGCCTGGGAGTGCGGTGCCCGGGGCCGGGGTGCGACTCGGAGGCCTCCCTGGGGCGGGGAGTGTGGGGAAGACCGGGGCGGGCAATCGCAGCCGGGGGCGAGCGCGTCCAAGGTGCCCTAGCAAAGGCCTTTAGTGCTTTTAGCGATAGCGTGAGGGAAAGACTTGGTCAGGTTTCGCCTCTTCTCCTGAGGCTTTTAAAAAGGCAGACTGCTTCCTTGCTGCCAAAAACTGATACGCAGTTGCATGATTTAGATTAGATATAGGGAAGAAATTCTTTACTGTGAGGGTGGTGAGGCACTGGAACAGATTGCCCAGGGAAGTTGTGGCTGCCCCATCCCTGGAAGTGTTCAAGGCCAGGCTGGATGGGGCTTTGAGCAGCCTGGTCGAGTGGGAGGTGTCCCTGCCCATGGCAGGGGGTTGGAACTTTAAGGTTGGATCTTTAAGGTCTCTTACAATCCAAACCATTCTATGACTGATGATAAAAACTGAGAGAGAATAGGAATTCTCATACTACTCGTATTTCTGTTAACTCCTCTTATTGGTTTGTTGCTAAAATTACGACTTTTTTTTTGTTGTTGTTCAAAGCCTTGCTTAAGGAAAGGCTTGTGTGAGAATAAATGCTGGCTGCAGCAGGCCATGCTCGAATCATCCTGTGGGTTTTGGGGCAGGCCTTGCAGTTGCAGGACAGTGCTGGGAAAATGAATTTCAGCTTGAAAAGGCTGCACAGACTGGGGTTGGGGTAAGGTTTTTTTTAGGGAGAAAACTATCATTTAAATTTTGCCTGGAAAACTGAGTGGGGGATATGCCTGCTGAGGGAAAAAAAAAAAAAGGCACAACAAACCACAAACCTTTACAAATTAGTTTTAAGATAAGTATCTCTGTTAGTGATTACATAAATCAAATAAGACTTTTCAAAGCAAACTGGAGAGGAAACTGCCATATTCTCATGATTTCTCTTTGTGAATAATTGGAGTGGGGCTTTGCACTGGTTGTCAGCCAGTATCCAACTTACACTTTTAAAAATATCTGGTTATACCAAAATACTGAGTGAAGTCTTTTGCAGGGGATTAGGATATTATCCAGTGTTAAGGTCAAAATATCAGACTTACGAGAGTGGTTTATATAGATCTAAAAATGCATTGACTTTGATTAAATATCTTGAGACTCTACAAGGAAGAGGAATGTAAATCAGGGAGTTAAGATTATCACAAAGGATTTGTGGGGGTTTTTTTTGTGTGTTTTGTTTTTATTTTAATGCTATTTTTGGTAAGATGATTGAGTTAATGTTGAATTATGTTTGATCGAAGTAAAACGTTCAGCAATTAACCACAGAGAACTGCTAACTCAAGGTTAACTGTTACCTTTCATAAAGAGTAACTCTTGCAGGTGGTGCTATTTGGCTTTGATTTTTTTTGTTAGTGAATAATGCTTAAGTTTGAAGAAGTGATTTATTATATTGTCTCTTCCAAGTGTGCATATTGTTTATTCACAGGTGCTTAGAGAATCTTTGTTTCACTTTTTTTTTTTAAATAAAAACGAAGTCAAAGGCCTCTAAATCATTCTTCCTCAAAGAGTCTAGAAATATATAATCTAGAACTGCCACCGGGGGTTGGAAGTATTCCTTGGCATATAAAGAAGTTTAAGCCATGAATTTAGGTTAGTTTATTAATCAAGATAGAAATGGAGCTTTTGTGGTTTTTTGCAACCCTTGAAAATTAAACTGATAAGATGCTGTCGTCTGGACTTGGCAGATGTTTCCAGTTTCTCACTGCTGCTGTTCCTCTCAGTTTTTCCCAGTAGCTGTAGGGTTAAAGTGACAGGACTCTGTCATGTCACTGCTGTTGATTACCTTATGCAGGAAAATTAAACAGTTCTGATAATTCCACCTCGCTCTTGCAAAAGCTGCCAGAACCTTTGATTATGGGCACAGCAACAGCTCTGAGTAGAGGGATCCAAAAGTCAGAACTGGGTAGTAATAGTGGATGAGAAGCATCTGAGAGACTTGTAGAGGTTTCTCATCAAAATACAGTCATTACATCTGTAAAACCACCTTTTTTTTTAAATTACAATGTAGTCTTGTGCCTATTTGATGGGCAAGTCCTCAAGTAACTATGAACAGGAATGTTCAGGCTTTCCTTAATGCAATATCTCATTTAAGAATATTGTACTAAGATAACAGGAGGTTTATTAAAACAGATTTGACTATTTTGTTTCCATTTTGTCTGAAGATAAGCTCTGTTAAATAGCTGTCTGTGATGTGTCTTTTGATAAAAAATCTCATGTTGTTGATAACAGGAAAAAAAGGGACATTTTGAGGGATTTGTGCTTTTCTTATCATCTCGAGGGGAGGAAAAAACCCCAAAACTATAAGAGCTTGTTATTCTTATATTTGCTTTGTACAGATGTCTCACTTTACAAGTGAAGATGAAGCTCTGTTACAGTCTATGCTTAGACAGTTGCTGCAGAGTGTGAAGGAAAAAATCACTGGAGCCCCATCAGTAGAATGCGCAGAAGAGATTCTCTTGCATTTGGAGGAAACAGATGAGAATTTTCACAAGTAAAAATATTTTTATTATTTTTAATATTTTAAAGGAGTTGAAACGTGTTGAACTATATTATTCCTGCGAAATGTTTGCAATTTATATTGCTGTGTGAATATGTATGTATTTGTATATATAGAGATATTCCTGTCACTAATCAGCTCTCAAAAGATGCTAATTTAGAGAATAAAATGAATTTTGCCATTTTTTCTGTGTTTTTTGTTGTTTTTTTAAACTTTTGTTAATATATTTTTACTGTAATAGTCATTGATCAGCTGTTTGTGAGAAAGGAACTTAGAAAACTGCCTAATTTAGCCAACTCTGATGCATTTGTACATGTAATGTACTAAATGCACATGCAAACAGAAGCTAGAAGTCCTCACTGAAGGCTCTCATGCATTTTTTTTTGATACCTGCTAGACAATATAATTTTGTTTTTCAAAATAAGGTAAATTTTCCGAAGGCTACTTGGCTTACATATTTGATTGTTCTGTCTGTTTTATATTACTGAGCCCTCGTATAACTCATCAGGTAGTCATTCTTTTGTGTTTTGAATGAAGCAGAAAGATATCCCCATCACATTTTTGTTAAATCAGACTTGGCAGTGTGACCTTGCTTACATGCGATCTAGATTTCTGGAGCCCACGATCGTCTTTGCATTCCATGGTATTCTAACTTGTTTGGTTTTTTGCTACATGGGAGATTTTTAGTATGCATTTATGACAAGTCAAGAGAATATCAAGCTGAAATTACCTTGAAGATGTTCTAATAAGGACCAGAGTTCTGTGACCTGACTTCTTCTGAGAGCTGGTTCCCTGACAGTTTTTTCAGAAGTGACACTATCTACATTCTCTTAAATTTGTCTACTTTTTAGTATTGCTTTGTCAGTGGTAGAAGTTAGGTAAAAGTAAATAAATGAAGCAGAACTAATGTTTATCTAAAATTTCTCTATAATTTTAAAACTTTCATGCTTTTGTATCTTTGAAGATGCTAACTGCTTTAATTTTAGGTAACTTTTAATTTGTTTTACAAATTGTATCAGGTAACACTTTTGTTGGCAGTCTTGCAAATTTTGAGCACCAGATTACTGGGTGACAAGCACGAGAGTAAAAAAGTTGGTTATAAACATATCAAAGTTGAAAATTACATGCAATTTAGAAAGAAAAATATTTATGTAAAGGAAGATATACACAGTAAAAAAACACAAACAACCAAAACAACCTGTGAAATTACTGTTGTCAGTATTTCTTCTTAGGATTTATTAGAATACCCAGGATGAGGGAGTAAAACCTGCAACTGGTGGAAACGATGCATACATGGCTTTCCCCTTTAGAACAGTGAAACCATGACATCCATTAGTCTTTCTGGTATGTTAAAAAATTGGTGATCCTAAAGATACTTTCTTTTCATGAGAATAGTTTTAACTTGCATTTAGTGGAAAAACAAATGATGCTTTAAATGCAGAATGTTAGTGTTAATCTCTGGTGGTGGAATATTTCTGGGGGTATTCTAGTCTAGGTTGGTTTTCATGGAAGGTCAGAGAGGTCATATAGCGATTTATTAGTGAGACCATTAAGAGACTTTCTCCTTGACCCTTACCCCATCCATCCAGACTGCAAGCTCCTTTATTAGTAGTGAGTGCTTTTGGATTGTCCAGTATGCTAGTTCAGCTCAGAATGTTGATGAGCACTGTTTCTGCCTCATGGTTATTTTGCCTCAGTAATTTTATCAGATTTTGAGGCCTTACTTTATCCTTTGTTCCCACTTTGATGTAGAAGAGACAGAAGCATGGGATCCTCAGAAGCCTAATAAAATAGAAAACTGAATCAAGTTCAAAATTTAGGCGCAATAGTAGAAATCAGAATTTTTAACTAAAACTTTTTAGCATGTTTTCTGTTTTATTTTTTCCTTAAATTAGAGTCCTAGAGGTTTGGTTTTTTTTTTTTTTTTTTAACACTTCCCCGTTCCCTCCCTTCACCCTGGTGCTTCCTTTGTAAGCCCAGCAATATCAATCTGACTTGATTCTGCATGTGAAGGAGTAGTTCTATCATTGCTGAAATGCTTACTTGTTACAAAACATTTTTAAGGTGGAAGAATGATGCAGAAGATCAAGGCTAGGACATCCATCAGACATAAATGTAGTGGCATGAATAATGATGGGATTGCCATGTTTTTCAGAGTAAAGCAGTCACTGCAAAAATGTATACCCTGGAAATGTCACTGTCATAAAACAAATGGGAGAAAGTTTTATGAAAGCTTTCATTCAGTGGAGAGGCATGTGCAATTTCATTGTTGCAGAAGTAAAAAGCCAGTCTTCAAGACAAATGAAAATGCAAATAAACATGTTTGCATCTTTCCTGAGATTTATTTCTGTTACTTTCACTGAGAGCAAAAGCAATGTAGGAACAGAAATAAGACTGTTATACCTGATGGAACTTGAGGTTGTCAATCTAGTGAGGACGTATGTATCTTGATGCAAGACACAATTTTCTGTGCTTTTTTTTAATGTATCTTGAATGCAGTCTGATTTTTATTTATTTATTTATTTATTAATATCCAAGAAGGGCAAAACCTGCAGCCTGTTGTAACAGTTGCTTTTATTTACATTTGCATTTTATAGCTTTGGACTCTGTACCGATGTGGTGAACTGACTTTTTAATTTGAATTTTTTTTACAAAGTAGTTGCACATCTGCATTTGATATAAAGAAAATATAATGATGCATCTGCTGTTTATGAGTGATTACTTTTTTGTGTGTTTGTTTGCCTTGTCCTTTGTAAAAATCTGAAGACTAACCAAAAAAATGTTTGTATGTTCTGAGAACTACTTTTTTAGCAATTTCTATAGCTAATACAGAGTCTCAGGACCCAGCGAGAGTCTTTTGTTTGAAATCCCCCTCTGATTATTCTTTTGTTTAAACAAGTTTCTGTGAGTATCTAATAATAAGAACACAAAGTACCAGTTTCCTTCTGTTATGTACATGTAATCACAGACAGCTAGTTTGTCAGTTTGACTGAGGGGTATCTTCTGCATACTGTCATGACACGTAGACTTTCATAAGCCTTAGATGTGCTTATATGCTAGAATTTATAAATTATTTTCTTTTTTTTTTCTCATTTTGTATGTGTATTGCATAAATAATACTACTAGATGGCTACACCATAACACAGTGCTATGTTCAGAATGCTCCAAATAATGTTTCTTTTGGAATTCTAAGTTTGAGATTTCTTGATATTCTATGATTTTTGTCTACAAAACATTAACCATTTGTCTGAGTAGATTTTTACATTCAGAAGAAGCACAAAAAGAAATAAGAAATATTTCTAAATTATAAACAATACCAATATTTGGTATTGTTTCTTCTTGGAATATGCTGATAACGACTATATTGAAGAAAATAAAACTTCACTGTGTTTTTTTACACCGTTGAAATTTATTTCTCTGCAAGTCATAAGCTCTTACCTTAAAGTAACAGGTCTGCTGGGAGAGAAGATAGCAAATGTTAATATAATGATGAAAATATTTGATGGTGAGCTCAAGGCAATCTGTTACATTTTAATTTTGTGTATTTGTTTCAGCTATGAGTTTGTGAAATACCTTAGGCAATATATAAATAATACTGTGGGATCTGTGATTGAAGAAGAAACAGAAAAATGTACTTCTGCTCAAAATCAGGGGGAAGTATCTGGCTATGACACGCTTGTCCAACATGTTACTAAGAAGACACGTGAATCAAAAGAGTAAGTATATACATGTAATTCATACTTTCGTTTCTTCTTGGTCTTTATCTTCCTTTCTGCTTTCCAGAACTTGTTCAGCAAAAATAAATTCTGAACCATTGGGTAACAAAAGTAATTCTTTGATTTCAAAAATCAGTGCTAAGCGATTCATATATTCCCACCTTACATTGCAATTTGTCATGCTTTGTCTCACTCTGGAATTAAGATAATGAACTATTGCATAAAAAGATCTGTAGCAAATCTATGAAGTTTTTGATTTATCTAGGACTGGAGTTGGGCAGGGGCAAGATTTGCGAGAAGAATCACTACTTCATACTATTTCACTAGCTACAAATTCAGTTGTAATATGGAAGCTGGCATAAAGGAAAAAGTTGGTATTGTCAGGTATTAAAGTTTGATAATTTCCTTAGATATAAATGGAGAGTCTGCATGACAATGTTGTTTTCTAAAAAAACCATAACAAAATATAAATTAGAATACATCTGTATTTTTTTTAAGATTGCTTCCTTGGGATCTGTCCAGGTGTTTAGCATGTTTAGTCAGGTCTGCTTTCATTGACTAGTTTAAAAATTGAAATTTGAGTTATCTTGCTTTGTATTTTAGTGTATATGCCGAGATACTTCTGCAGTGAAGTCTGTATAATGTAGAATTGGTATGTGGACTAACTGTGTATAATTATCCAAGATTTTTTGACTCAGACTGTCAGATGGCCAGAAATCAGTAGGTTGCAAAAATGCGTATTGCAGGGTCTATGGTCCGGATTAGTTGGCTTTGAATACCGTATTTAGTAAAGAAGCCTTAAATAGAAAAAACTCTGTGAGTACCAGTTAAATTATTTTCTTAGTCATCTCTTCCATACTACCTTTATTCACCTTCCTATGAACATTAAAATAACTTTTCCTTGGAATACAGAGGCTGCTGGCTCTCTTACTGAATTTTCACGCTTTGGTTTTCAAATTTACATAGGCGGATAATTGCCATGATTCTTTAAAGCAGTGGTCAGTGGATATACAGCTGCTGTTTCCAGAAAATACATAAAACCTCAAAAGTTTAGTCTATGCATCACATTGGTTTTGGAATTCCTGTACAGAATTTCACTACATCATAATCCTTAAAGCAGTTCTAAAAGTATTGTTTCTTTAATTAAAACAGACCGTATACTTTTGTCATCATATTGAATCAGGTCTTTGCGTTTCTATTTTTAATTGTCATAGAGAGCCACGATGAGGGCTTTACTGAATTTGAACCATTACAGTGTGAAAACAATGAAACTAAAGTGAGCACCTGAAATGGTGAATGTTGAAAAAGGAAAAACACCCAACCCACCCTTTGCTATTTTAGCCTCAGTGGTCATTTTTATGTGTTGCAGAGGAAGAGAACAAAAAAGGCAATTTTTGCCTCTCATATATTTTAGCCACTTAAATGATTTTATACACAACTCCAGCTGAACTGGTTTTTTTCCACTCATTTTTATTGCACAATGTTAATTTTATCTCATTCTCTCTTTTTACTGGAACTAGCATTTTACTGTGATGCCTATTGTTTACTATGTGTCCTCAGTAAGAAGGGAATTAAATATAGTGTATGTTTCTGTTCTAGAAGATTTTATTTTCTGTTTATTTTCAAAAGGTTTCTTATCTAGAAGTACAGAGAAATATGTTTTATAAATTACGCTTTTATAGGGTCCTTTTCTTGTCACCTGTCTGCAAGCATTCTGAACTCTGATCGAGCATTAGTTGGGTCTCACTGTGATGGTCTTCCTGTCATTTCAGGGTCCTTCAAGGTTCCAGTTTTGTTCATTGCAATTACTCATTTTCTGTTGTAGGTAGTATGCGTAAAGGTATTTATGGAGAAAAATGTCTTACAGAATCAATAACTCCTTAGTGATACATTCTGTATTTTCATAGTATAGTCATTTATGTTAGAAAGCAGTTCTTAAGCAACTACTCTTGGCTTTTATTTTCACCTAGAAAATAAATGTTTGGATTACTGTTTTTCAAATTATGCTGTTTGTGTATTTGTGTTCCGAGGATCAGGACCTTAGGGTTTTTGTGCTTGTTTAAGTTGGTAGAAGAAGCTCCAATGAACTAAATATGCCTGTATCTTATATTTCTAATTTGAGAAGTAGGAGGATATTAAAGCACAATATAGTAATTTATATATTTGGTGACTGCCTTAAAGTAAAAAATAATTTGAAATATAATATCAACATTTTACAATAAGAAGGTTTTTTGAAGCATCTTTTATTTTTGTGTTGCTTCCTTGTGGATATTATTATTCAATTTATGTAACTTAGAAAAACCCTGGTTTTGCTGAAAGAAAATTGGTTTGTGTGCATGACCTGTACTCAAGATCTTTAATCATGATGATGTGTTTCTTGTATTGGTTCTGCTCGAGGCTTATAGCAGAAGAAAAACTGGATGTTGAACATGAGTAAACATAAACAGTAACAAGGGTGAGAACTGGCCTGTTTTCTCAGGGACAGGTTCTCCCCCTTGGGGATTCACATTGTTCTTTCTTAAGAACTTCCCAGAACAGGATCGTTAGTGGTATTACACTGAATGCTTTTAGAAGGGCAAAAAGGAATTTTATTATACATTTCAAATAAAGTTATCTGAAACTTATAAAGTACCTACATGTTTTGTTGCTCATTTTGGATTTGCATTTGTTTTTCATTCATCTCTGTAAATTCAGTGAGTTCAGGTCTAAGTAGCATTATGCCGTATTCAGTTATTCACGATTTGGTGAACTTTTTTCAATCAGTGATTTTTATGCTCTTTAATATTAAAATCATCTTTACTTTGAAGATACAGGGAAATGATGCATGCCTTGAAGAATGTCATGATGGTTGTGGTAGAATCCTTGATTAACAAGTTTGAAGAAGATCGGATGCATAATAAGGAGGTGGATAGCAAAACGAAGAAAGAACGTCAGAGTGGCTATTATACAGACAACTGTTCTGACAGTGACTCCTCGTTCAACCAAGTACAATGTGTTTTCTCTCTCTGTTATGAAATAATCATGTTACTGCAAAATTTTTAAGTTTCTGTCAGTGGAAATTGAGAAGCAGGCTTGAAAGAGATTGATCAACCTTTCTATCTTTGATATATCCTAAGATGAATTAATTACCTTTCTTTCACTCTGAGGTAGTAAGCTTATACTAGCTAGCTTATGCTAGCTGTCTAACCTTTAGACAGCATATGCTAGATGAGATGAATCTGATGCCCATATGCTCTGAAGTACCTATGCAAGTACTGCATAGAAAAAGATAAAATAATGGTAAAAGCAATATATCATCTAACTTTTTGTGATTTTACTTTATGAGCCAAGTAACGTGCAGTTCATTTCCAGACTACTGCACTATGCTGTATTACTTACTGAATGAATTATTATAAAGGATTTTATGAAGATACAGGAATCTTTTAAGTAAACCAAAGCAAAATATGTAACAAGACTTTTGTTGCTGTAAATTTAACTTTGGGCAAACGGCAGAAAATATACAGAATGTTGACTTTCATGTTAAATTAGTATAAATGTTAAAGTCCTAATTATTAAAAATAATTTAGATATCAGAAAGACTGATGATTTTAATCTTCTGCTATTTTGTTTAATAAAATACTCAAATTATCATTTTATAATGTGTATTACAGAGTTATACGTTCATGAGTCAAGAACAGTTGCAGCTGCTTGTAGAAAGGCTTGACCCTATTCAGCCTAAGGAAGTAAGTTTCAAAGAAGAAATAAAATGTTAATACAAATGAATGCTTAAGGCATATTAGAAAACAGACTCTATGTACATAAGAGTTCATATGTACCCAAGTGTGATCTTGTCTTTGTTGGTTCATAGATCATGGCTTCAGTGCAGCAAGTGCTCTGCAGTGCAGTGTTTCGTTGTTCATAACCATATGGTTCAAGAGCTAGTGTTGCAACAAGTATCTTTTTTTTTTTTTTGTTAGGAATTTATGTGCTATAGATGGGCATTTTTAGTTTGGAAAAGGTTGTTCTGTGAGAAATAAAGTTATTGAAGGTAATTTTCCTGTAAAAGTGCCCCTTTGCCCATCTTGGTAACTTCCGTGTTGTCCTTTTGCGTTGCCCGTGTCGGAAGAGAGAGATGCTTATTCGCCAACAAGCTGCTGCCAGGTGGAATATACAAAGTCCAGGTTAGGCTTGCCTTCCTGTCAGCGGCAGTGCTAATTTGGGTCTCTTAACCACCAATCAGCACCAGCTGCTGATATTTTTGAAGCTTGGAGAAACATCATTTTTAGAGCGCTGTCTCAGTAAGATTTGTTTGGGGTTGTCTGGCGGTTGAGAAAGGCATGGTAGATGGGAGCAGGTATAAACATTGCGATCGAGTTTTCTTAGAAGACTGGGTAAAAAGTCTGATGCTATTAAATATTGTTAAAATTTCCTATAGTTAGTTTCAGTAACGTGAAATAAATTACTAGAGATTACAGTTGTCTACAAATAGAACAAAACCAAGATTATTGAAATTATTGAAATTATTGAGATTATAATGCTGATGAAAATTCAGCGGTAAAACGTAGCGTCTAGTAATTCTGTTTCCTCTTTCCCTTATGGACTTTTTAGAGGCACATTTGTAGCATTTGGTGATAGTTTCCTGTATTCCCTGATAAGAAAATATTAGATTACAAGCAGGAAGTAGAACATAATCCTTGCATCCAGTATTGAAAACCTATGCATAAAATGGTTTTGTTGTTTCTTCAAATATGTTTGGGTTTTTTTCTTAGTGATGTAGACGCTTGTCTAAATCACCACAAAAATATAGCAGAAGATAAGTCTTCTGGAATTCCTTATCTGTTCTACAGTCAGGTCCTGTTCCTTCCTTCCTCCAAGTGTTATTGTAAATTACGTATTTGAGAGGGCACTGTGAAAAGATTTGTGGTGTTTATCTTTTTGTCCACTTCAGGTTCGCCAAGAAGCAGTGGAAACACTGTGCTTTGCCCCTCCCTCTGATATACTGAACTCTGAGAGTTGGCCAAATCTGCGTAAGCATCTAACAATGTCTCTGTCAGATCCTGATGGAACATTCAGTGTAAGCTAATGTTCTTTATTTAGTTATTAGATGTGTAGCCTTAGTTAAGAGTACTGAAGAGGAGTAAGAAGTTACATATATATTATGAGTGGTCCAATAGGCTCCCAAGACGTTTTATTATTTGTGCATATATCAGATAAACTCTTTTTGAAGTAAAAGAACTATATAATTCCAATAGGTCTTGATTTAAAGAATTATAACAGGATTTCAATAGGATTTTTAGAGACTGGAGTACTCATTTACATATCTTTTAATAGGAATGAGAGGTTTGAATGTCTTTTAGCAAACAGATGTAGAAAAAATAATTTACAAGACTCTTCTGTAAAACATGTCATGTTAATATCTCCTATTTAAATCAGATATATGCTCCATGATGTTGAGAAAATGATACATAGTAATCCTGTATGAGGTTTAATAAGACCAAGTGCCGGGTCCTGCATTTCGGTCACAACAACCCCAAGCAACACTACAGGCTTGGGCAAGAGTGGCTGGAGAGCTGCCCGTCAGAAAAGGACCTGGGGGTGCTGGTGGACGGCCAGCTTAACATGAGCCAGCAGTGTGCCCAGGTGGCCAAGAAGGCCAACAGCATTCTGGCTTATGTCAGGAATAGCGTGGCCAGCAGGAGTAGGGAAGTGATGGTGCCTGTGTACTCAGCACTGGTGAGGCCTAACCTTGAGTGCTGTGTTCAGTTCTGGGCCCCTCTGTACAAGAGGGACATTGAAGTGCTGGAATGTGTCCAGAGGAGAGCTACCAGGCTGGTGAGGGGTCTGGAGACCAGGTCATATGAGGAGAGGCTGAGGGAGCTGGGCATGTTTAGCTTGGAGAAGAGGAGGCTGAGGGGAGACCTCATTGCCCTCTACAGCTACCTGAAAGGAGGTTGTAGAGAGGTGGGTGTTGGCCTCTTCTCCCAGGTGAATAATGCCAGGACCAGAGGAAATGGTCTGAAGTTGCGGCAGGGGAGGTTTAGGTTAGGTATTAGGAAGAATTACTTTACTGAAAGAGTGGTCAGGCACTGGAACAGCCTGCCCAGGGAGGTGGTGAGTCACCATCCCTAGAGGTATTTAAGAAGCGTCTAGATTTGGCACTTCAGGGCATGATCTGAAGGGCAGAGATTGTAGTGTGTGTGTTTGTGGTTGGACTCAATGATCTCGAAGGTCCTTTCCAACCATGAAAATTCTATGATTCTATGATTACACAGGCACTAATGAGGAGAAAAATGCTTAAATTGCTTTTACATTATTTATTATGCCAATTAAGTCTTTTTTTTCTTTTTCTTTGAATTTTAAAGTGATTATCAAATGAATAGGAAAGTTGCTAAAACTTTTTGCTGTCATAAATATGACAGTTGCTGTCATGTATTTCTCTTTTAGCTTAGAAGGTCTACAGTTTCTTTTAAAACAGTACTAGTTACAAGTCATTGGTACATTTAATAACATAAAAACATTAATGTTAATGGAAAAGTACAGTAATATTTCCTCATCTGCTTCTTTGTATCTTAGTGAGGTGCTGTCAGTTAAAATATTCAAGTAAAATTTCCTTTCAGCTGTAGGTTTCTGTGGTCCCAAGCTGTATATTTTTAAATGTGCTTCGCATCTGTAGAGATATCTGAGCAATATGTAATATTATGAATAATGCCACTACATATTGATTATTGTGCAATAATAATAGACAGTTACATGACTATTTAATACATTTGTTGCTTTTTCTCCCTTAGGAGAAAATTCTTAGATTCTATGCAAAAACCTTTTCTTCTTCTCCATTTAATATGACAAGAGAAGTTTATACAAGTTTAGGTATGTGCATTTAATTACATGAGTCATGTACTTCCTGAAAATCAATTAACTTATATAATGAAGCTGTATAATACAGTCTGTTTTGCCATTATTGTCAAGGAGGTGAGGTTTTTTTTTTCTTTTTTCCTTCTTTTTTAGCAAGACACTTGGAGTTGTACTTTCTTTCTGGAGAATATTCTCTTCGTATTTCAGCTGGTCTGGATGTATCTAACACAGACATAAATCGTTTACTTAAAAAGGTATAAATGAAGTTTCCGTGCTTTTTTTGTCATTACTGAAACATCGTGCATTATTTATTTTTTAATTTTAATAATTATGTTTTCAGGTCCGCCTTTTAAATGAGTACCAAAAGGAAGCTCCCTCTTCCTGGATTCGTCATCCAGAAAAGTATGTCACATTCAAAAACCTGTCACTGCTTCTTAATTTAATGATTTTTGACATATAATTAGATGCATATAATTTTAGCAAAAAGTCGATTACAGGATGCGCAGATGACTGGTCAGTGATAAGGCGTGGAAACATAAATAGAGGGTGGGAAAAGTGGAATAGGGAAGTTGCATAGGAGTAGTCATGGGTCATATTAAGCTGCTTGCTTAGCTTTTGAAGTGTTTAAGTGCTTTTTAACAAAAATAATTTGGATGTTTTACAAAGTAACAAGTGTAATAAAATACGTAATAATGAGGAGAATATGCATGTATGTTGTTATTAGTTTTATTCATGCTAATGTAAAGAATTAATATCCTTACAAGATCAAGTTAAAAGATAATGTTGATATTTATGATTTATCTGAACAATGAGGTTTTACCAGAAATTTGTTTCTGAGTATTGCTGGTGGAAAGATTTAAGTTATTTTTGTTTTCTGTTCATTTTTTCCTTTTTGTGTCATAAGGTACATGGAAGAAGTAGTGGAGAGTACCTTGTCACTTTTGTCAGTAAAACACGAGTCTAGTCCTGCTGTCTCTCCAGATTTTTTGAGTCCAGTCTACTTCTTGGCTCTGCTAGATATCAAAGCAGTGTGGTTTAAAAAGTGGACGGTAAGCAAAAAAACCTCAACCCAACAACCCGTAACTTGTTCATGTCTGAGAGGTATTTTGAAAAGTTTGATTTATGGCTATTATTATCACAGACCTATTGTGACCTGATAACAACCTATAACGAATACTGTAATTAAGGAAGTCTGGCAGTTTTTTTAGGCATTTATGTCCTTTGCCCTTTAACACTACTCTCTCCTTCCATTTCTATTCAGTTACTAGTTTTCATAAAATTTCTGAGAACTTACTGCACTTTGGGACTTCAGTGCCTTTTTTATAATTGACTGACAGCTATCAGAAGATGCAGATATTTTTCTGGAAGAAATGACGAGCATGAAAGTGCAGTTATATATATGATATGCTGCACACAACTGGCTAACCTCCAGTGGACATTAGAGCTTTTTGCAGCCTACCACGTATAAACTTATAATTTAAAATTTACATGGAAATGTCAGAACACGGCGTAACATTTCATCCATAGTTATTGTTTTTCTGTTTATTGCGTGTTCTGCCACACATTTTTCTAATGACATAATTTTTTTGGTCATCTTAAACGTAGTGCAAACAGAAGCCTCAATTGACTATTTTATTGGTTTACACAAGCTGGAGTTCAATACACTGGACATGTACTGTGGGAGTATCCCTAATAGAACAGAATCAGGGATAATTTCTACTTGTTAATTAAAAAATAAAACTTGTATGTTTAAAGTTGACATTAGGTCTTCTTTGTCATTTTAGCATGCATATTACAGCAGAACAGTGGTGCTTAGGCTTTTGGAAAAGAAATATAAATCTTTGGTAAGTATTTCCCAAGGCAAATTTACTTGGAACCTGGTTTTGCTTTGCACATTGTGGTTTAAGCAACTTTTTTTCCTTTTTTCCCTTTTCTCAGATCTGTTCCGTGTTGTTTAGCTACATGAGCTGTTTTGATTTTTTTTTTTTTTTTTTTAAATTTCTGTTTGGTTAAATGAATCATTGTTAAATGCAGAGAAGGGTATGTGGCCAGCTCTGAATAAGGGGAAATTTGGATGTTTTATAGCAGGCGTTTAATTAGTATTATTATTTATTAATTCCTTATGTTGCATTCATATTTAGAACTATTTCTGACAATGTATAAAAATAGCAGATGGTGCATGAAAAAAATATCATAAAAACTCTATGCTGAATTTGGATTTTTTGATGGAGACTAAAAAGCCACTGTTGTGTTCTTGAAGTTGTGATATGAAACATTAAGGATTCAAAGTGTCAGCAAAATAAATCAAACTGGGAAAACATCTTTAGTAATGTAGGTATTAATGCTATCACATATTCTGTATGGGCAGGTCCCTTTACTGGAATGGAAGTTTCATTGTTTTCAGTAAGACCAATATAGATGTGAGATCCCTTCATATAGACAGAACTTTACGGTTTCTAAAATCTTGTAATACAAATGAAATATAAGGTAAAATATATGTGACTGATAAAACTTTAAGATGGGAGACAAGGATACAGACAACTGTAACAGATGTTTGTCTTGTTTATCTGTATGCATAGAACAGAGCATAGAATAAAGCATGTCCCATGCAACAAAAAGTTTATAATAGGAAGTCCATGAGCAGGGTAGTCTGATCTAATTTATTAGTATAAAGTAAACATCTGATTTAGTTGTTTTTTTTATTACATATGTCTGTATATTTTACTTACACTTGTGAATAAATCTTAGCTGCTCGAAACTGTAATAAATGTAAATGTACCACTGTTCATATGCTGTATTCGTGATTCATTTCTAAATCCATGCTGATAAACTTTTACATACGTTGATTAGATGATGTGCTATGATGATGATACAACACTTCTGCAAATAACAGTAATAGCACTGACAGCACCTAACAACCAAACTTACAGTTTAGTAAGTATATGCAAGACAAAAGTTTTTCATGTGTAGAAAGTGAAAATCTTCCATAGTAATGACAATATGGCAGTCAATCACAGATTGCCATTAATTTCTCAAAATACTTGTATGTTCTCAGTACTCTTTTTCATAGATTATCTTAATGTTTATAGAGCTGGTAGTGTGATTATGTAATAATAATGGCAATGTGTTTTAATTGTAAAATTTTGCCTTCTGTTGATTAACCCATACAAAGCACTGAAACGTGAGGTAATTGCAATGAAGTGGATACTTAGGTTCTTGTGTTGAAGGACGGTACTTGGATACAAAAGAGAATGACTTTATTGTAAAATACCAGGTATTTTATTACTTTGTGCTTTTTTCCCCACAGATTAATGCAGCTGTCCAGCAATGTCTTGATTATTTTGAATTTTGCAAGGCAGCAGTTAATAAAAATTCTGGAGTCAGTGATTTCTCCCAGCAGCATTGTAGTGAGTATCTTTGCATGTCTTGCACTATGTGCATGTACCTCCACTTTCTCTAGGTCTTTGAGCACACTACCACAAGAGGAAGACATTCTATCTGTTCTTTTTCTTCACAAAATATTGTATGTCTGTCTTTTGAGAGAGCACGAATAGCAGTGGTTAGTTACTTAAGCTGTCTGTCTTTATATACAAAATGATCCATGTACATTGCAGATATTAGCGTACTATAGAGTAAACTAAAAGAGTCAAGTTCTAATTTTTTGGTTTTATTTTTAAAGGTGATAAGCAGAACTTTTCTTACACTGGACCAGAATTGCAGTATGTCTGTTTTGTTCATTCACTGTGCCTTTTAGGAAGATTGTTGATCTATAAGCAAGGCCGAAATCTCTTTCCGGTGCAGCTGAAAAATAAAAAAGGTAAGGGAAGGGCTGAAGAAAATGGAACCTGTTGAGCAACATTTTATCCATACTTGATATATGTTTCCACTGCAATATTGTGGACACTATATTCTGTTCAGCATTTCTGTGCCTGGAAGCCTTTCTAAAAAGATGGTATAGGTAATTTTGAGCATCAACACAGTTTTAAAATCTTTGATGGATGTGCACTTTTATCCTTACGTTTGATGCATTAATTTCACGTTGAAGGAGATTTGGATCAGTGTGTAGGTGATTCAGTCTTTCTACGTATGAGTAATATCTTTTGTCAAACCAATTGATATAATTGATTGGAAGAGACACGTGTGCAGGGACCAAAACTATTTTTCAGGTATGAAACAAAATCAGTATTTTCAAGCTAATTGCAAATTGAAAAAAATTGCTCTTAGCTTAACCTATTAATGTAATTAAGGTAAAACAATGGTAGAGGAAAAGGTTGTTACCTGTGAAACAGAGGTGTTGATAAGGATGGAAGATAGGAGATGGAGAAGCCCTTGGACATACAGAAAACTCTACATATGGTGATACGTTGTGCAGGGTTGGCAAATGCAAGTGTGTGAGAACAGTTGTAGTATTCCATTATGTTAATATCTGTATTAATTCAATGTATTATTCAAAACATTACTGGATACTAATTCTGTGACTTGTTTTTTGAAGATATTTTGCCCCTCTGGTTTGAGGATCAGGACTTAATAGATACATTGTAGAGCAGTTGTGGGAAACAAACATAAACTAATCGAGTGCTTTTGTCATTTATGGATTATCTGTATAACACTATTCAGGCAGTGATCCATTGGTGATGGTTGCTTTTTTTCCCTCTCCTACAAAAGTAACAATCTCACCATCTGTCTTAATAGTGTCCTCAGCTTCATAGATAGCAACCCTTTCCTCACAAATGGATTTATTAACATAATTAGATTAAACTTGGAGCAATAGTTCCCAGCCTGCATTTAGCTACATGTTTCTCGTTTTTGTTTCAGACCTGAGGAAGAGTTGTCTGACAGCTTGTCTCTTTTTCCAGTTGTTTAACTTAATCTAATAGCAAGGTAATGCTTTTTCCTACAGCCACGTATATTCAGCATTCTCAAACTTTGGCTGCCATTTGTTTCAATGGAAGACCTGGTAAAATTGACATTGGCTAAATTGGGAGCAAGATCAAGCCTTATAAGTTGATCATGAAATACCTTGGTAGAGTCCCAGGGACATGCATGTCCTTTGTGTTATGAGTTGTACATACCTTGATTTCCTCAATAAAGCAAAGCATTGTTTATGTATATTTACAAAATCCATTTTTTATTTGTAAAATTAAAGTTGCACTTAAATTTGCAGCCTACTTTACTCCTCCTTTTTTTTTTTTTTGTTAATAGATAGTGTATCCATCACCGATCTGTTGGTATTATTTACCCAGCTTATTTATTACTCTCCACGTTACCCAAAGACAGCTTTGACAATGCATACAGGTAAATGTGTGGCTTTAATGTACGATAATTATGATGCAGCATGTGGAAACTTCTCTTGCAATTTTTAATTTGTGTCTATTATTTGTGCAGATTTTTCTTTTCCCTTACACCTGTATCTTCTAACCTGGTTAAATCAGTGCTTAACAAAATTATAATTCAGAAGCATCTACATAAACCATATAGATATGTTTCCAAGTTAAAATATAAACAAATACTTCTTGTGTTCACCAGACAGTTATTCTCCAGCAAGTCTTGTTATGGAGATTCTGCAAGTTTTTTGTGATCAAACAGGATGTGCTGCTGAATGTTTATACAAGGATGCAGTGATAGATGCCCTACTTCATCCTGTTCAAAGTTTACTGAGTGGCACAGAGGTTTGTAGTAATCTTCCAAATAATTTTTAAATCTATAGAGTATTATCATTTTTCTGTATTTTCTATGTAGATTTATTTAGTCACATGCTAACTTCTGTGGTATTTTCTACTTTACCTGTTATAGCATGCCTTAAATAGTGTAGGCTGTCATTATGTTTGGTCTGACAAACTTGGATTTCTTAAAATCTTGTGAACAGTAGCAAAAATTGTTCTGTAGTGAGACCATTCCCTTGAGAAAATCGTATTGCTTAATTTTTTTTATTCCAATGTTTTTGTGTGTCTTTTGGATATTTCTTCTTCTTATTTGCTCTACCTGGTATTTAAAAGGCAATTTACTTTTATTCCTTTTTAAATTCAGCTGGCAACTTGAAGTTAAGTATTCTCAATAATTATTATAGGTAAAATATGTAATTCTTCATGGAAAATTATTATTTTCTGAATTGGTGAAAGGAATAGTTTGTGGGGGTTATTGTGGTTTTTTCGTTGTTTGGTTTTTTTAAACATTTCTATAAAAGTTGTAGAAAATCTTGGAAACATTATCTGCCTTGGAAGTCTAGTTATAGTTTCAGCCTATTCTGTAGTTTTTGTTTTGAACGAGATGACTTAATTGATCTAGGTGACTGGACGTCTCAAGACAGACAGGCTGAAATGCCCATGGAGGAGCCTGAACTGTCTTACATAAAGAAACTTTGAGAGAAATTAACGTCTGAGAAGTTTTGAATTTACTTCTTGAGACTCATGCTTGCAAAGACAGTCTGGGTTCCTAAGTTAAATACCTCATCTACATTTTTAAAGTCGGATTTTGTCTTACATTTGAGTCAGTATACTTATGATTATTTTTTCAGTGCGGTTTGTTTATTTTTCAGAAAAGACACTTCATATTAATTACTGAAAATATTTTTACTGATACAAGAATATTCCAATGCTATTTCAAAAGTGCAAACAATCAATTTCCAAGTAAATATTTTAGTGTATTTCTGTAAAACTTAAAACCATAGTCCTGCAAAAACTTGATCATGTCTTGATCATGTCAATAATTTAGCTCTTCTGTGGGTATCTGTGCTGAGTACAGCAGCATTACTTATACATTTTTAAAGCTATCTATGGATGCTTTTGCAAGATTAACACTTTAAGTTGTCTTGTTTTTACTGGACATTGTAAAAATTTAGTGCAAATTTTTTCAAGTACAAAAATGACTGAGCCTGCATATGCTCTGAGCACTGATGGTCAAATTTAAAAACAGTACAAAGGCAATCATTGATTTGTTGATTGATTTGTTGTGTAATCCCCCAGGCAATCTCTATGGTCACACGCTATTCTAAAGCATATAAAACTGTCTGTCTTTGTTATTATACATTAGTAGTTAAAACAGAATGTTTAACGGTTCTTCCTTTTTTTTTTTTTTTGTTTTGCTTGTTTCTGCCGTGCTTAGCTGTCTCTCATAGGTAGTTGAACTCTTAACAAACTGTAAACCCTCCTGTGACTTAGTAACTGGTCTGTTTAAAAAAACAGGTCATATTCAGGCATATTTAATGCAGAGTAGCTGTAGTAAGTTGGTTATGTGTCGTGAATCTGGAATATGTTGCATTTGTTCTAACAAAGGTTCAAATTGTTTTGTATTGCATCTGGCAAACAATAGCTAGGAAAAGTAGGCCAAATCAGAGACACGCTCTTCCCCTTTTACAAGAATTTGGACTGGTTTTTCTTCCAAACCAAATCATTGGCACTTCTTAGATACCCAGGAATCCTAATGCTGGACTCTAATACTGGACCATGCCTATCTCGGAAGGCTATGGCCACGCACACATCTTTCTTCAGCTGGGCTTGTGGGGTGGGCAGCACTGGAGCTGCATATGGGTCTCCTTGGTTGTATAGTGGGCTTAATGAGGAAACACAATGCTGTTATTTTACATTTGAGCTCTGAATTCACTTGGGTAAGTGCAATCCTTACTTGCCTTTTAAGCAGAGTAGTGTTGTGTATCTGTAGTAGAGAGAAGAGGAGAAACTCGGTGGTGATAAGCAGGAGTTGTCAGTTTGTGGGCAGCAGTATTGACCTTTTGGGCTTTGTAGCCTCTGAAGCATAGCTGGTGCAGAACTTTACATTCACATTTTAAAGAAGCGAAGTACCATGTTTTGGGAGTTTTTTGGTGTTGCACAGGGAAAGCAAAATAATAGCGTTCTGGAAGAAACAGTGAGAGCACAGTATGTTTCTTTCTTAGAATCCCGAACAATGATACACAGTAACCTAAAAATAAAAGGTTAGGGAGATTTTTAACCCTCTGTATCACTGAACGTTTTAACCAAAAAACCCAAAGTTGATATAGTATTTTTCTCTTGGGTTATTTTGACCACCGTCACCTTAAATTCCTTAAAGTAGGAAGACTGTTTATTTTTCCTCTGAGCACTATATGAAATACAGAGCTACCAGTAAGAGAAGAAACAGGAGCTGGATTACATAGCATTTTAAAAATAATTTGTTTTGTGAGTCCAGCCATCCTTGCTGAATAATAGGAGAGTGGAAAAGATTTAAGCAGTGGACTTCAACATCAGGAGAGTGGTGCTTTATTCCCCATTCTGACATACTAGATATTTAGCAAGTGTTACTACAAAGAGTAGTCGCCTCTAGCTCATCTCACTTTTGACTGCACTCTGTCACACTGGGTGTGGGTACGGTGAAGCTACTAAAGAGGACTTCTCACTTTGAAAACTGTCCTTCTTCTTTGTAAGTACATTTGTGTATAAATCCTGGGAATTTGGAGTGTTTCTCAGTCCCTGGATGAGAACGTATGCTTTGATTGTCTCATAACCAAATTACCGAGGCATATGGACAGGAAGAGAGTTTTGGTGAGCACCTTTAGGACACTGCATAAGTCCTGCAGAATTACAGCTGCTGTCTGCCGTCAGGCCCTCGGCACATCTTCCCATTACTTCCCCTCCCCTGGACTTGGTAGCCTGGGCTCAGGACCAGCATAGGTAATAGCGTGGGTGTCCAGCCTTGCAGACAGCTGTTTGAGAAAGCGCTACTAGGAAGCCTAAGCAGAGATCTCCCCAGTGATGACTCAGCTAATAAGCTTCAGCGTGGACTCACTCTGCCTTCCACTCAGGAGTGTTTCTTAAGCTGAGATTCTGGTCCTCATCCCCCACCTGTACTATGTTGTAGCAGCATGGAAGCCTAGTGACCCATTGGTCTGAACCCTGACCCACAGACATGACTTCTTCGCTTGCTTTGCCTTGGACCTGCTTTGTCACTACAGATCCAATTGCATGGTGATCATTGGGCTGTGTCTGACCCTGGTTACTGTGTCTGGAGCTGACCCTGACTCACTGACTCCGCGTCCTGGCTTAACCTTGGACCTCCCTCATCACTGTGGAGGGGATCTGGACTGTTGGGTGAACCTAGTTATTATGACTGGACCTCATCTGCTCACCTTGCTTGGGGATGGTGGGGCTGCCTGCCCATCCAATGGCAAGCCACTGCTTCTGCCTACCTCGTTATCACACTCAGTTCCTGGCTTGTCTCTTGCAGAGCATCCTGCCCTTGCTGGTCTCTCACAGGTTCTTCAGGGAATACCCATGTTCTGCTTGTCTACTAGTGGAATATTGACTTCACTTATTAATGAGCAATGGCCAATTTAGCATTAATTCTGGCAATACATTCATTAGTGATGGTACCAGACCAAACACTCTGAATCCCAGTGTTAAATGTTCAAATCTGCTTGATTACAGCCTAGTTGTGCCTATACCATGCTCTGAAGTGAATAAAGAATTGGCAGATGACTTTTGCTTTGCTCCAGTGGGGCAGACTTTCCTCATGATTTCAAAGCCATTTGGACTTACCACAGCCTAGAAATGAGGTGAACACAGAAGATCTTCTTTGGAACTAGAATCCCATTTCTAACCAAAGAGTTGCCAATGCATATGAGCAGTGAGCGAGTTAGCATGTTTGTCACCTTGATTCAGGTATTGCTTTTATACCCCTAGATCAAGAGCCTTTCCACATTCACGGTGGAGAAAAAGGAGTTTAGGAACTCTGTATCTATGCAGTCATTGAACTTCTGCCGTAATCATTAAAGTGACAATTACTGCCATTTATGATGATGGTGTTTGAACATAGGCTGTTTACTTATTTTGTTTAAGCCATTAAGCAATCATCAGAGAGGTGACCTTCAGGGTCTGTGTACATCAGCCAGACTTGAATAAACAGCTTTCACAAAAGCATTGAATCGAAAGCTTTTTTTTTTTTTTCCTGTCTTCCAAATAGGTGCATATAAATTGTCTTGAAACCACTTTAATTGAAGTAGCTGATACTTTGGCAAGGATTGCAGCTGTAGAAGATGGTCTTTCTCTTCTTCTTTATGGAGAAAATGAAAAAACAGCCAGAGAAGACAGGTAAGGGTGCATTAATGAATAGCTTTAGTGAGTACTTTAATGAATTACTTTAGTCTTATGAGACTCATTTTCTGTTTTTTCATTTATGTGTAACGTGATATGTTTTGCTTATGTTTGGAGTGAAATATCTGATTATCAAGTAAAGTAGTAAGTGTTGTAGAGAATGTATTAGGGAGACATTTATGGGTATAAACCAGGTGAAATAGCAATTTAAAGAAATACTTTTATTAAGGGAGATTTCCATGGTTTACTTGTTTTTCTTACTCGTGTGAGAGCTTTCTTTTCTCTGAATGTAGTTCCGTTATATTCATAGTGCTGCTGTTCAGGCCAAAGGCCTCTCTTCTCTGCTTTTTGTTTTGTTTATTTTTAGAATAAACATTAAAAATCAACCTAATTTGTTGAAAGAATAAATTTAATGTAGCATTCACTTTTCAATACATCTAGTAGAGACAGATCTTGTATCAGAAGCTGACGTTTGTAACACTGTACCTAACTTAGGATCTGTGTGATCCTATGGTATTATATTGTTAGTTGATGCTAAAACTCAAAACAGGGCAGTAAAATTAAGACTAGCCTTTAAAAATATCTAAGCTGCAGGTCATGAAAATGTATGTCTTCTAAGCTGAGGAGCCTTGGAAGTTGCATATCTTTTTAAGGGCGGTTGGAAGTAAAAGACAATGTTTTGAAGAAAGAGTTGTCCTTTGTGTTGCAAGCCTGGAAGACTTCAAAAGGAGATCTCGGATAGGAAAATGGAAGGACAAGGACTAATTTTTGCCTTGTAGTGATATCCTTAACACTCATTAAGCAGAAGCTGAAATGATTTTCTTGTTACTATTCCTAACTGGACTTTTATAAAACAGTCTGTCTAGTTCATGGCTCTGTGGGCTGGATAGAAGACAATGGGTGCATTTTTGCTTTATGTGTACCTGTAGCCCAAGCCAAATCACTTGCTGTACATTTCATTTCTTCTGACTGGTGTTACAAGTTATAATATAGTTGGTCCCTCCATAATGGGTCACAGTTTCTTTCCATAGTTTCTTTTCCCTAGAAAAATTTAAATAAATGTAGTCAGAGGATTTGTTTCAAGGCTTATTGATGACTACAAACCAACATTTTAAAACTGTTATTTTATTTCTAGTCCTGCAGCTGTTCATGTAATTATTCAGTTTACAAAGAAACTTCTTCATGACGACATTTCTCTTTTATCTGGATCTGAGATTTTGCCAGTTGTTAAAGGAGCTTTCATTTTTGTATGTCGTCAGATGTACAGAACTTGTGAAGGCCTGCAGATGCTAATTCCTTATGGCTTGCATGAATCTATTGGAGAGGCCTGGAAAAAGGTAAATCTGTTTCTTTGGATTGGGAAGATTGGAAAAAAGCTTACTGTAGAGGTTCAGTTTATGTAATAGTTGTTCTTTGCTTCAGGTTGCTTATATTTAAGTAGTGAGATAATGCTTGGAATTGTTCTAAAAATTAATTAAATAAAAGTTCTATGTTTCAACTTTTCCTTCTGTATGTGAATATAACAGAAGCTTAGTTTCAGTCTTCTGTCCCTTAAGGTTAAACCAGGAACTGTGAAGATGCATTGATAGACCTATGATTCATAGATCAACTCCTTTCTAAATATTATCCTTGATGCTAGAGGTCACCTGATGTCTTGATAGCCAGTGTCCATCACAGATCTGGTGGTCACTCTTGGCTTGGGATATTTTGAAAGGAAAAACTCATGAGATGTAGTCTTAGTAATTTTTAGGCTAAACTAGTTAGTTTTGGTGGGAGATATGGAGGAAAAAAAAAGGAGATTCCAAATACTTGACTTAAATAGATGCTATTGAAAGATTCTCAAGGGACTATAATGAGCAGTGCTAGGCAGGAGTTCTTGTCCTACCTATGTACTTGGATATCTCATGGAGTGTAGAAGTTGTACAAAACTTCCGTTTGATGGCTAGTCTAAAGTTTTTACTGCATGAAAGAGCTTGGATCCAACAGTTCTGCTTATTCTGCTTTCTGTTATAAATTTACTGAACAAGGTATATGGATGTCTGCCCTAAAATTTTCTATTTTCATTGTTCTGATAGCTGTGTGCAGTGTGAAAATTCTTATCTATTGCTATAAAATTTAGTTAAGATGGAAAAATGACAACAGATGCTGCAAGAGCAGTTTTCAAAAAGTTCACAATGAAGTAAATTCAAAGAAATGTTTGAATCATTAAAATAACATTGGCAGCAATTAGGTAGGGGTAGCGTACAAAGCTTCAACTTTGGCTTCCAGCTACACTGAAAGCATATTTAAACTATAGGTATTAGAAGTCTTAGTGGAAAACCAAAATTTACTTGTGTTGTTTCACTTCATACTGAAAAATGGAACCATCTCTTTTTTCCTGTAGTGATTTTAAAATACTTTCTTAGAGAAGGATCAGACCAAGCTGGAAGGAAAAATTGGCTAAAAAAACTAAAGATTCTTTTTGGAGGCAAGGAAGCGGGAGAAAAATTCAATGCAAAGGAAAGAGAATGGAACAGCTATTCTTCCTGTCAAATGATGTATGCTTTTATTATGGTTAGAAATTTTAAAAATACAGTCACAATGTAAACTCGGGCAGAAAATATTAGAAAGATAGAACATGAATAGAAGCAACACTTAAATCACCAGCTTGTGTGTATTTCTCACTGCTTTTATATATGAGTATTATCATGAAAGCATGCATTTTGATTGAAAATAAAATATATCATTACTTACAATCATAATTATATCACAGTAAACTCTCTTTTTCATCAAAGAATGTTGGTTTTGAAACTCAGGTTCTTCCTTGCATTGAAAACGTTAGGATTTCATTGAATTAAGAAGTTCAGTTCACTTGAATCATGCTGTAATTTACATAACTGAACAATCTGTCTGTCTTTCTGTGCTTTCTTATTGTGTAACTAGTCAGTCTTACTTGAACGAACCTGTTACTCTATTTAATGTCTATCACAGGCAGACTGTTATATGCTTTTGATGGGCATTTCCAGTTACTTGCTCTAAAGCACCACAGCACTTGCACATGCACAAAAGACTTCCTTGCACATTAAAATAATTTATTATGGTATAGAACATCATTTAGACAAATTGTTTTGACACATACAAGATAAGGAGGCTGAATGTGTCAAATTTTAAAACAATTGTGAAACATTTAGCTGACAAAATGCCATTTCTTCACATCACTTTGGAGGTCAAATTGAGATTGAACTTGAATCTACATATTCAGGACTTCAGGAATCGGCACGTTAGTAAAGGAAAGTCACATTTTCTACTTTACCATCCTGATTACTTTTTAAATTATTTTCTGTAATTTTTAAATTTTAAAGCATCTGCAGTTTATAAAATAGTCTACCATTTATAATGTAGCAAAAATGGTGGACTTTGGTGGACTCTATCCAAGCAGTAGTGACAGTTTTTTAATGGATAGACTGGTAATTTGTTTCCTCCTATTTTACATGTCTCCTGGAGTTTTAAGACTGATGGAGAAACAATTTTTCTTCTTGGCAGATTCTGATGGAATTCTGGGACAGAATTTGTACAGATGATAAGAGGGGAACATAACAGATCCAGGAGGACTGACTAGTTTAATAAATGAATCTTTTGTGGAGTTATTAGACGATATTTATAAGAGAGTAAAATAATGACTGCTTGCTTTCATTTGAATGATGCAATATGCTTTTTACCCCTGGAAACTTAAACGAGCTTAAATCATTAGTCTTAAATATACAGTGTTTTTGACACCAGTTATTTTCAAATATCAATTCAATTAGAAACTCCATCAAATATAAAAATATGTATATATATTTATCTATGTCAGTACCTCTAATTGTATCCATACCAATATAGATACAATTATAGAATTTATAAATAAATAAAATAAAAATTGGCATAATTCCTTAGGAAATTTGGTGTTGAGTCGTGGAATCCAGAGGCTTTTATTTCCATTAGCTGGGACAGAAGTAGACTACAGAGTTGCTTTTTGTTTTGGTGTTTTTTTCAGTTTTATTTTTTTTTCTTTTTTAAATACTGATTTTTTGCTTCAGGAGTCTCTAGTTAAAAAGTAAAAAGAAAGTGCTTTTTATTTTAGGAATTTTAATAAAATTTTTTTTAAAAAATAGTAGCTTTAAAATGGTTTATGCCCAAATAAAAAAAAAAAAAAAGCTTTTCTGGAATAAAAACTATACTGGAATAGTGTATTCTGTGCCAAAGGCTAGACTACAGCCTGGTCACTGTTATTTTTTTAATGTATAGCAAGAAAACGAGCAAGATCTAGAGTTTAAAAATGGTGTAAATAAACAGTAAGGAGGTATGTATTTATTTTTTTATTTTACAGACAAGTTTGCTTTCAGAAAGAGTACCTACTCCTGTAACTGCCGTGGACTCGACTTCATCAGTAAGTCTGGAGTCCAAGAACATGTAAGTTGATGCTTAATTTTTGCACACGTACGAGTATGAACACAGACTGCTACTTTATCCACAGTTGAGGCATCTTATAACCTTGTGGTTTTTTTTCCAAAAGTGTAGGGGTAGGTAGAGAGATTGAAGTCATTTTAGCATAGGTCTGAGTAGAGTTACAAAATTTTTCTTGACCTTTCAGGACTTTCTTGGCTTACAGAGTTGTATCTAATCTGTGTAAGATTGATTTATACTTGATTCTCTCAACCTGGTCGAGTGGGAGGTGTCCCTGACCATGGCAGGGGGATTAGAACTAGATGATCTTTAAGGTCCCTTCCAACGGAAACCATTCTATGATTCTGTAAAATGTGAATTAGAAAGCATAAAACAAAATAGCTGTCAGAGTTTATTTTATGGCTTTGATATGGTGGCTGTTCTGCGGAATGGTATCCATACCTTCAAAATATTATGTAGCAAGATTGGCAGCATTCTGGCTGAAAGCCTGATACATATTAAGTGAATGGCATCCTTCCATTTATACTAAAACTTAATGTCCCTTTATAGAAGTTTGTATGCATTAAGATGAGAAATATACAAATATTTGTGAGCCTGAAAATTCAGGTTGATGTTGGTGTTCGTGCAGAACCTAGTTGATTAAGTAAATTCTAGATATACTTTACCATGTATAATTTGCAATGCTACCTCAACAGTTATTACTCTGGTCTGTGGTGGTGGCATGTGAAATGGTTATAGCAATTCAAATCTAGTGGTAAAATGAAATGTAGGGATGCAGAGTGCTGACTGAAGAGGCTGTTACTAATCACTACCATTGACGTAAGCTACAAATTCCTACTAGCATCTAGATTTTTCATTTAACTATGGAAGAAGACATGCTTATATATTTCTGGGTGCAGTTTTTGCTTCTGAACATGACATGGCAGGGATTCTGCAGGAGCAGTGATTAAAGTTCGGGGTAATGGTTGACTGCTACCAGAAAAGCTGCTCGCCGGTGATAGGAGTCAAAAATGAGAAAGGAGAACTAGAGATGAGAATCCAGTAAGCAAATGCTTTTAGAGAAGCAGAATCACAAGAATCTACTGATACCTGAAGGGGTGAGACCTAATCAAAGGTGATGTAATTGCTTCACTTTTCTTTTTAGGGCACAGAATGTTGTATAGGGCAGGCTTTATGCTTGCAATTGCTGTTCTTCCTGCCATGTCTGTAGAAAATATTTAACATTTACTGCTGTTAGTACGTGAAGCTATTGTGTATATATAGCACCTCGTTTTCATAATTCTGTACTGCTTTCTAGCAGGAGCCTTTATTTCCTCAAACTTGAGTTTTTATTGGTTCCTCATCGTGTTTTTACATTGGTGAGAAATTCTGTGCCTGCTTTGCCACTTTGTAACTGCCACATTAATACCTTAAAAGACTTGTCTAGTGTCAGATACTAAGTCATAAGTACATTTAAGGATTGGATAGGTCTTTTGGGTTCCCCATTACATCATCTTACTATTCTGTGTTCTTACCTAATCTTAGTTCTGCCAGGATGAGTTTGAATGTTTGTACAAAATACAGTCTAATACATATTACAACTTTCCCAAATGCTTTTTAAAAACTAACATAAACATATGGAGTAAACATAGAGTCCAGTGAATGAAATGTTGTTTTTCAAAGTTAAAAACTGTAGTTTTTCTTCTTTCCCATGCTTTTTTACATACCTTTTAAAATGATTATTTCGCTACTCTTGCAGTTTGTTATGGGAAGAGACTTTGTTAGATGCCTTGCTAAATTTTTCTGCCACACCCAAAGGACTATTTCTCCTTCATAGTACAGGTGCCATGAATGACTGTGTGAACTATATGTTCAGCAGTTTATCAAAAAAGATCCAGGTAAGCATCATAGAGCCTCTATAGTTTTTCTTTCTTTTAATGATAATAATAAAATAAAGAAGAAATAAAATAAGAAAGTAAATCCAGAAACCATCTTATCACTTAATTTTTTGCAAAAGTGAATTTAAAATGTAGCTTATCATTTTTCATATTGGTGCCACACTGATTTATGTTTGTTGGATGTTACTCGTCTTCAGTATGTCAGGTATTTATTTAGGTTTTCTGACTTTTTACTCTAAAGTTTGAAATGCTAAGCAAAATATTTTTTCCTTTTTTTTTTTTTCTTCTAAGTGCAAATTTTTCTATGCCACATTGGTAGGTGGTGTTGAAATCTAGATACACCAGACGATACATGAAATGTAACCAAAAATTGGATAATATACATTTTAGGAGAAAAAAACATAGTTACAGACATCCTACTGAATGTGCGCAAAACCCATAATACTAACATTTTTATTCTTTGCTGATGTTGCATGTCTCAACCATAGTATTTTGCATTTAAATTTTGCTAAGATCCTTGATAAAGATGTTTGGTTTGGAATCTGACCCTGGTAAGTCTGTAGTGGATAACATCTATGAACTGTTCAAGTCTAACCATACAGGGGATTAAATTCTGTAAACAAGTGCAGGAAAGATCAATATTTAAGAGATCATTTGAGAGTTTCATGTCGTTTGAATAACTAACACTGTGCTTTTATATTTGTTACTAATAGACGAATGACTATGAAGAGTTTGGTAATAGAGTGATTGTTACACAAATCGCAACAACACCAACAGGTGCAGTAGCTCTACAGAGTTCAGGTAAATTGAAGAATGATGTTTTTATGAATACTTACATGCTGTAGTGTTGCATGTTAGGAAAAGGTAGTGAGAAACGTTAAAAAAGATCAACTGAGTGGAATAATTACAAAGTATTAGCAAAGGTTGCTTAAATGTCTATTGATTTCTTCTTGATGGAAATTTATTCTTTCCAACTTCTAGCTCATTTACTTATCTTGATGCTAGGTTTTGTTTTGTTTTTTCTTAAATTAAGCAAAATCTTTACTTCATTGGTTTGGATTTCCAGAAATTTCCTGTATGTGCATGAAGACATTTATATCTGTTAAAAAATAAGTTGCTAATAGTTTGCAAGTGCTTCTTATTGATCTACAGATCAGAATTAATAACTCTTGATTTCTGTAATTTGTATGTACTTTTCTGTGGCTACTGACTGCTCACAGTCTCTGCTCACTAGTAAGTTATAGTAAATTTGTATTTTTAAAACCACAGAGCAAATGCTAGCTAAGCCTTGATCTGTAGCAGTCAACTTGTTAAAGCAAATCAGCAGCTCATTTACATGGAAGTTATATAAATATCCTACTTTAATATAATTTTGCAAACTGTTGCTGTAGATTTTAGATTGAATATAAGCAGACTGCTGTAGAAAGGTGGTTTTGGCTAAAGGATTGAGAGTAGCAGGATAAGTAACCCTCAGGCAGTCTGTGTTGTGAAATTTTAGTCCACAATGTGGAGAATTTTGAGAATGTGAGTTAGAATTATGGTGTAAAGTGTTTTTTAATATGACAGTTTTTTCTGGTATTCTTGCCATTATGATGATTAGAAGAAAAATTTGTTTTAGGTTTTATAAAGGCACTTGTAACTGAATTATGGGCTCTTTTGGAGTGTGGAAAAGATGACGTGAGGATAACCCAACCCAAATCTACTCCAGTTGAACCTATTGACCAAAGCTGTCGGAAGGTGAGCAATTACTTAATCTTCTGTATTGGCATGTGAAAAACAGGGCTGTGTTTCAGATAGGATGATGCATACATTTCTGTAAATTTTTATTGTGACTATACCTGCTTCTTGGTGTGTGCGGAAAAATTAGAGTAATACACTAGTCAAATGATGACTGAAAGAATTCTTGTACTGCATGGCAGGTTACAATGCCAAGGATCCATTAAAGTCAATATAAAATAATAAATAATAATCATGACAAAAGGCAAAGTCTTAAAATACTGGCCATCAGTTCATGTCTCCTATTACTGTAGTAATATCAGGGAGAGTGACGTGCATTAGAATATGCTGTGTCTCTAGATTTTAGAATTATGTGATAATGAAAATATTCAAAATTGCTTGTACAATTTGATAGACAATACATATTTCACAGACATTACTGCCATTTTAGATTATGTAGATACTTGCTAGGGTCTGCAGTCTTATTGTGGGCAGCCTTTGGGCAGGTTCAGCCTACAAAGAAGGATAAGAACAAACTTAAAGTTAATGGCAAATAATTTTTAAAGTTTATTTGGTTCTACTTAACTGATTAACGTTCTCTTTTGTCCCTCCTTTCTTTTCTTTCTCCAGTCTTTTCTGTCTCTGATAAACTTGCTCTCTTACCCTGCGGTTTTTGAGCTCCTGAGTAAACAAGATATACCAAATAAACCAATATATTCACTCCGTGAAGTACCTACAGATATTATTGTAAGTATGTTTTTTATTTTGAAAGAAAAATAAATACTTCTGTGAAGACATTTTCCTGAGACAATGTTACTGTAATAATAGAATAAGATTTTTCTTCTTACTGAATGATTTTGAAGTTTTCTGCATTTTGTATTATATACAGCATGAGGGCAGTATATGCACATATCACTTCATGTTAACCTAAATTTTCATTTTGAAATCCTAAAGATGGTATAAAACTTGATGCCTAATTTAAAGATCATCTTTCCTGACTAGTATTAGAATTGTGGTTTTCCATGGAAAAAAAATGGGCATACAAACCCACCTCTGTATGTGCATGTAGATACATGCTGGAAAATCTCTATACTTGTATTTTATATAATACGGCTTTATTACACTGTCTGTGGATTTAAACAAAAATTAAGAAAAACCACCAAACCAAAACCTCAGGCTTTGTCAATAGCACAGATGATTCACACACAGGAAAAATCACTAATTGGAAAGTTACTGATTAAGGTATGTTTCAGTCCTAAAAAAAATGGTGTTACCATTTCTGTATTTAGTATTATTTTTTAATAGTTCATTCAACTGTAATCTTTTTTTTTTTTTATCTATAAAGCATGGTCAAATTTAATCTGTGACCTTGACTGGAAGTTAAAATCAGATTTTTTTCTGATGAGCTAGCACTTTGAGTTGCTGTTGTGTTAAAGTGCTTATTTAGTGCAAGCTCTGGATTGGTGGTAGTTTAAGTTGTTTAGACAGCATATATCATGATCGTGTACTTAATGTTTGGAAGGGATTTTTGTAGGTCTTTTTTGTAACACTGTTTGTGTGATTTCAGGAGAAAGTGGGATGGTAAATTTCATTTTTCCAACACACTCAATGTTGGTGTGTCCACCAATGGATAGTTCTGTTCAGTCATCAAGTTTTATGAGGAACTGGGAGCAGGGGAGGTAGAATTATGTTGAAGGTGATACATTTTTGAGAGCTTTCAGGTTGGGGTAGGTCTTAAGTAATGGTTTTTGTGACTTTTGAAAGCCTGTGTTGTTTCGGCTTTTGAATTACTTCAATAGTTTGATGGAAGTCTCTAGGTTTCCAGAAATAGCAATACTGATACAATTGTTCAAAGTTCCCTGAACTGTTACAGATGTTTTGGATGGGGTTTGTCTCACTCACATACTGTGCAACAGTGGGTTTTGTATGACTAAGCTAGACATCCAAGATTATGTAGTCAGCAGAAGGGAAATAGTTAATCAAATGTTAATTTAACATATAATGGCTAAGCCTAAGTACTCAGAAAAATTCTGGGGTTAAACGGACATAAAGATTTGTTATAAGCACGTTTTTGGGCAGTGATTGCAGAAAGCTAAAGGTAAAAAATTTGACTGGATGTAATTATGGTTAGAAAGCAAAGTTAAAGTCATTTTAGTGCCACTAGAAGATTTGGTTAGAAGACCTAATTTCTTTGTGTGTTTCGTTTTTCTATATTTCTGAATCATGTCACATTGCCACAAAATCTGAGTTGTAGTATTTATGCTGAACTATATTCGATAACGCACGTGTTTGTATGCCCTTTACTTAAACACACAAGATTTAAACATTTTTTCCTCCTTTGTATTTTTGGCTAACGAGTTCCATCATTGGCTGAACAGATTATCAGTTGGGCTTTTAGTACTTTTAACTGTTGACTAATCGAGTTTTTATTTTGTGCCCTTAAGAAAATTTTTCTTAATACATGACAGTTTTTTTTTTTTTTTTTACTCTGTTTGCCATATAAAAATATTTTACGAAATGGAGCAGATGAATCGGGGTCCTTCTGCTTGCCTCCACTCTTCTTTTGAGAGGTTCTACAGCACATAGGGAATGTAGCTTGGAAAGTATCCTCCAAGCTTTGAAAGACATGTTTAAGGAGGTGAAATTCTTCCTCCCCCTCCAGTGATTATGGAGAATCTTATATTTAGTTGATGTATCTTAAGTATTCAAAGTAGATGTCATCCTGCCTATAATATATAAGCTATGCACTGTAGTTGAGCCATCAGATTTATCTGCGCTTTTTTCTGATCGGACCTTGCATTGGACCTTGTTCACTGTCATCCTTCTTAATATCCCAAATCAGAGCTTGGTCTGCTTTCTCCATAGTCCTTTCTCTGTGCCTGCTCTTTCTATTCTTTTGCAGGCTCCAAGCTTTGATGTGTAGATGAGAGGAGGCGGCTGTTGGCAGAGAAAATATCCCTCAGCATTTAACTCTTTGTACATGCAAATATGTAAGAAACCTTAACCCCCCCAAAAATCAATTTCTTGCATTACCAATTTTATGAACAGCCTTGAGATCCAAGTTTAATTATTTTATTGTGAATTTCACGGTGAACATACTATGTGGAAAAATTAATTCTTCATAGCCCTCTCCCCTACCTCTCAAAAAAATCTAATAGGGAAAATACGGTTTCACTGCATTTTAAACAACAGTGTGTTTTCTGAAGACATTATACTTTGACAAGTTCTAGATTTTTTTTTTTTTTTCTTCTACTGGGAGATTTACTTGTGGTGTTTACTTTTCTCTGTGTTGAAAAACAGAGCTTTGGTGGATTTAATGAAAGTATGGATCCTAATTTTTCACTTGTATTGAAATGACTCATTGGTCAAACCAGTTGAATAGTAACTCTCTGCTGTCTCTGATACTATACTTCTTAAACGTAGAGAAAATAAAAGTTTGGATTTAATCCAGATTAAGTAAAGCCTGTAAGACTTTGTAGTCTTTCTTCTGACCATAGCACAGCAATCTGTCTCAGATGATAACATCTGTGAATGAATGTTTTTATGCATTTCTTAGTCTTTTAATGAAATAATTTCTTTGGAACCAGTTTGGATATGCAGTGAACCAGAGGGGAAGATAATTAGGTTGGATTTGTGGAAGAAGTGGAAAGCAGCCACAGGTTGTTGTCTATTACATGAGATGCTGTAGGATGAAAGATGTAAGCCTCAACATCCAAGCTAAGCCTTGTTACACTGAGAATAAATGGACATATTTTGAAGCATGTAGTACTAACGAGTCTTAGAAAGGGTATTATACGAAAGGATTTGCTGTTCTTTTCATTAAAATAGATGTATACACATTTCAAACATACAAACCCCCCAGTTTAACATTTTTTGTTGTGGTTTAATACTAGGTAGAAACTAGGGTACTTGATATGCTAGGATGTTTAGTGATTTTTTTTTTTTTTAACTGTCATATTTGTTTCCCCCTGACCTTCTGTATGGTTTCTTTTTGCCATTGACTTTCATGGTGGAAAGCCCCTCTTCTTACAGAAATAATTTCAATGTGCATTTTAATAAAAGGTCTCATTTTATAGTAAACATCCCTATGAAACTATTATGTGCTTAAAATAAAAAGATCTTACCTGAGTTTTTTACATTTGTCTTCCTTTGGCAGGATATCATTGACAGGCTTATAATTTTGAATTCAGAAGCTAAAATTCATTCCTTATTCAGTTATGAACAATCACATATCTTTGGTCTGAGGTAAGATGCTCATTTTTTATTCTCTGGTCACATTAACTAAATAGGATATAACATGCTTGGATGTGTTGCTTCTGATGAGATAACATTGTTTGGGTTTTATTATGCATGAAGGTGAAATTCCTCCTTCTTTTTTTTTTTTAACATAAGAAGATTAAATGAAAATGGCCTACAAAATGACGATAGCAATGAATCTAATCTTATTACCTGGAAATGGATATATTGTAATATGATAAGCAGTAATAGAAATTACATGTTGTTTTTTTGCCTAGTTGATTGAAAAGAACATGTGGTACAGTCATTGTAGTACATAAAACAAAAATCATACCGAAATACGGAAATAAACGAAGTATTTTTTATCATGTTTATATAAGTTTCCTTTACCTAGTCTCCCTGTACTTAATTTTTTTATGTACAGATTTAATTATCACCAATTTCACCAAATTTCACAGTACCATTTGATCCCAGATATTTCTAGAACATGAACACTTAAAATATGCTCACACTGTCATGCTTGTGTTTTGTAATATTTTAAACTAATAATTAGATTCTGCATTGTTCTGTTTTCCAAAGTTGAATATATAAATCCTTGAATTCACATTTTTGTTACAAACATATTTTGTGCAATTGAAGTAAAAGATCTGCTGGATTGTGCTTCATAGTATGGAAAACCTTGATAACCTTTCTTAGGTTATCAAGATATAGCACGATTAAATACTGCTGCATTAGCGTTCTGCAACTGTATTGGTACTTTGATATCACAGTAAAATTATTTCATACTATGTATGAATAACCATAAGATACAGTATAATTTGATGATAAGGATGAGCATGACGGAGGTGAACAGTGGCAGAATTCGGAGTTGGGAGATACATGGTTTTGTCGTATAATTCAGAAGTTATAAATGCTATTTTGAAGCAAATCACTAGTTGGATAGGAATGAGAAGTCCTAAGATGAAATTTGAAAAATAAGATATTATTCTTCCTTTAGGACTATACTGACTCCATAAAAAGCTTCACAGAACTCCCATTGATTTAATTAAGGATAAGGGAAAGTGAGATGTTTTCACAATTTAAAATAATAGTTTGTTTTTAGATTGTGTTCCACCTTTGTAAGGTAAAAGAACATATTTCTTCTACGATGATATTAGGAACCCTTGTTAAGGTATAGGCAAAACCTAATTATTCAGTCTGGTTGTATAAGCAGTTGACTCCCATGCTGTAAGACAGAGACTAGCATAAAAATACGTGGATCATGTGTTGAAGTTGTGTTGAATGCTTACAATATTTTTAACAAGGCATATACCCTGTGAAGCAACAGAACTACCCATAACTACATATATGAGCAAAGTAATAAGCTCATCTGTAATCATGTAAAAGAAGCTATATTATTACACAGATAAGATAAGCTTCAGAGTTCACTGTGGTGATGGCATGTTCTGCTGGACTCTGACAAAGTCAAAAACAAAGTGAAAATTCAGTCAAACTGCCAGATTTCAAGGAAAGATTAAGGAGTATTTTCAGCGTGGAAACCTACTCATAGAAGTGGTAGGTATCTTAATTAGTAATCAGAAAAAGGAACATTAAAAAAAAAATTAAAAGAATTTTCAATAAACGCTTTGTGTTCCACAGGGACCTTTGAAATCTCAGTGATTTTAACAGATTCAGTTGTTGTTATTTGTTTGTTTGTTTTTTTATTGTTCAAAAGCCCTGTTCTCTTCCCCACTGCTTTTCATTGCCTTTGCTATAAAAGCAAGGAAGACACAATTCTAGGGATTTTAATATGGGCCTATAGAAATGTTTTTTGCAAATAATAGAGAATTGGCACATAGAAGCCTTTTATAATGTCTAATTCAACTGCCTGCACAAAGAAAATTTTTATCATTACGTAGTTATTCAAAGTTCCCTGTTAAAATGATACCAGAATTGTGGATGATTCTGGAATTTGTAACGGTTACTGTATTGTTTACAGTATTAAGGCTTGCAAGAAACCCTAGGCTATATTATCTGAATATGAGAGGTATACTGTTCATTTTAAATACCTTTTGAAACCAAGTTCCATGAGCTTTTCTGTGAGTGCTGCTGACACCAGACATCTGTGTTCTGTGAAGTGAACCTTGCAGTGTGTAGTTGGTTTGCTTCTTGACCGAATTCCATCAAGAATACCAAATTCAGCGGCAGTTAGATCAAATAATATCAGATGCTTAACAGATCTGAAAATTTAGAAAATTAATTAGAGAGAGAAAAAGATCTACATTTCTCGTTGCTGATAGGTAGAAATAAAATATTTAAATGTTTATGATAACTGCAATATTGAAAAACTGAACAGTTTTGTGACCGGATGATTTTGGTGAAACATTTGTCTAGAAACATTTCTTTCTGCTAGAGTTAATACCAAATAGTACAGCCAAATGCACATTCTTTAAACATTCACAGATCTACACAGCTGTATACTTTGTTATTTGGTCAGGTATCATTGTGAGTGTGGCTCACCCAGAGCTGAGTGCTGAACCTCAGATCTGTTTTAACTTACAGGAATCTGAGGTCCTTTAACCTACTTCTATTCAAAAGAGTTACAAATTTGCTTACTTCAATGTTAAGCAACTTCTGCAATTTAGAACTTCTTCTGGTTTCAGCTGTGATAATTAATTTTATTCCTAGTAGCTGCTGTGTTTTGGATTTCGTATGAGAATAATGTTGCTAACATGTATTGTTTTGGTTGCTGCTAAGTAATGTTTACGTTAGTCAAGGACTTTTTCAGCTTTCCATAGAAGCTGAGAGGGAGCATAGAGAGGACAAGCTGGCCAAAGGAATATTCCATACCATAGACGTCATGCTCAGTGTATAAATGGGGGTTGACTGGGGGGCAGGAATCTGCAATCACTGCTCATGATGGGCTGGGCAACTGATCATTGTGTGGTGAGCAATTGCATTGTGCATTGCTTGTTTTGTATAGTCTTTTAGCATTATTATTGTTACTACTTTCTCTTCCTTTGCTGTCGTATTAAACTGTTTTTATCTCAACCCACAAATTTTATTTTTTTTCCCTGATTGTCTCCCACATCCCACTGTAGGGGTGGGGCACGGTGAGTGATCGTCTGCATGGTGTTTGACTGCTTGCTGGGTTAAACCACGACAAAACTATATTTTTCTTCATGTGCATACTGTGCTTCAGTGACGTAAAATTATTTTGGTTATTAACTGTGTAAGTATAGGTATTTCCACAGTCTGTTTAATCCAAAAAGCACAGGCGTATCTATTTATGTTTTTAATGTTAATATTGCATTTTCTGGTGGATGATTGTTTTCATTTTGAAAAAGGATGAATTCCGAATTCTGAACTATTATTATGAAGGACAGTCCTGCAGAGGCTCTGCTGTCAACTTTCCTTTTCAAGCTTGCCTGCTCTGAAAAGTTGTGTCCATGCAGTAGAAATCAAAGGGAAAACGTAGGGAAGCTAGATATGGTTTTGCATAGCCAATATCTCTCAGTCTATAAAGAATACTCCCTAGAGTGCATTTTTACAAACTAGGTCCTGTGTGATCAAGGTAAAATACTGAGTTTCACAGCAAGCTGTAGTCTAGTGTGACTTTATTTGTTGTAATTCTTAACTTGGAAGTATCTTGGCCTAGGATTCCTCTTCAGTAGTTTCACAGACACTGATTTGGAATTCCTTTAATTGCAGCTATTGCGTGCTTCTAGGATAAGTTTCACTCACTTGAAAGCTCTTTTAAAAATCATCATTATTATTAATTAAAGGAAAACTTTAGGCAGTAAGGTGGAGATAAGAATAGAAAAGTGAAAGTATATAAACAGTTACAAATTTGTGCATACAAAGATTTTCAAACTGTCAGTTCAACTTCCAAATTCAAAGCATATTCATACTTACTTAGAAGCAGGAAGGTTCTCAGTCGGCCAACATTGGTTGATAAAAGACCACTGAAGGCTGTCTCAGCCACTCCTTTGTACAGCGTGAAAAATCTGCGCGCATAGAAACTGATGCAAAAATTCTCAGTATTCTTTCTATTTTAGAAGATACTGAACTTAATTGGCATCAGGGCACGAATCCTAGAGAAAGGGGATTCACAGCAGTAATCAAAGTAATAAATTTTTAACATACTAGACACAGAATTTTCTTAATTTAGTGATCAGCTTTATTTCTCTCACACAAGTGTGCCTGTTGATTTTTACCTTATAAGTTATTAGACATGAGAGAAAACAATTTTCATAAAGGTGTGACATTATAGATCTTAGCCATCTTCCTTTCAAGGCCAAGCTCTTTGAATCTCTGTAACTTATATTAACAAAGGAATTAAGTAAACAGCTGTAACATTGTTTTTCTTTCAGACTGATTAATTATATGGCATCAAGGCAACTTATCTAGTATTTCAGTACAGTGAATACATCCATGAGTTGTGAGTTTTTACAGCCTGCCAAGAAAATATATGCATAATATATATTTTCAAAGCATCTGCCTGAAGCATTATCCAGGCATTTACATATTGCTGTCCTCTGTATTCAGAAACTGAATTTTCTGTGAATGTTAGTGACACTGTGTTAGCTGGATTAAAGTGTGGCAAAGTACCAGATTTCTACCTTCAATAATCAACCCTCTGTCCCTAAAAAGCATCGATATTCCAAAATAAACTCAAAGATACTCAGTTTACATAAAAATTAGGAGAAACAGTGTTACTGGCAACAGGCATAGACTGTGGGCCTATGAAACTAGTAAGGGAAAGATTTAGGGAAGAGAATTTAAATGGCTTATGCTATATTGACGTCAAAATCAATCAGCATCTTGAAATTTGCCTCAAAGCAGTACTTTTTAGTCAAGATTTCATCTAGTGCACTCCAGTGAAATCCAGGTGAATGAATCTCCTACAGGAGCTGGGAGATGAACAAGTGTAGGCAAGAGACAACTTTGTGGCTTTAGGAAATACAGCTAATAAACACCTGTGTATTCTTTTCCATTGTGTTTTCATCTGCATTGTAAACACACCCTCTTAAATAATTGCATTTTAATAATGAGGTAGCTTCAGCATATGAAATAATTTATTCCCTTAATTGTACGTACATTATGTGTATTGTTAATTAAGAGAATATGTGATTTTAATGATTGCAACACAATGGAAGGAGCATTAATTATCTTGTTTTCTAAAGGTAGAAGATAGGAATCCTGATCATTCTTTTTCCTCAGGTCAACGTGCTATTTAGGTTTATCCCCTCTTTCTCTTTATTAAAAAGTGTTATAGTAGCAGAAGCTTTTTAAAAGTGTTCTTATATGATTCTTTAAAATCTCATTCATTATAAATTGAAGCAAGTTTCGTTTAGATGTGGTGTTAAGGGATATGGTGTAGGGGAGAACTTTGTAGAGTAGAGTTGATGGTTGGACTCGATGATCCCAAGGGTCTTTTCCAACCCAAATGATTCTATGATTCTAAGACCTTTTATTTAAAGCCATTTTTTTTTTAATTTTAAAATTCAGTTTCCCCTTTAGAAAATATGGTATTCTTTTACTAGTTTCATGTTTTCTTTTCCATCTTCCTTGCAGAGCCAGAAATAAGGCTTCACCTCTTGCTTTCCGCATATGTTTGTTTTAAATATACTGTCATAGCCCATGAACGCTGTTGTCTAATGTCACTGGTGAATCTTTTTGATCACTAACATTTGAATGACTGGCTGGTACATCAACTCCTGCAACAGCATTTACTGTGCTATTGGCTGGATGTACTGAAGAAACCCTTCTCATGGCACAGATATCCTGTGGCATTCAACATCCTTATGTCTTTGTGAACGGAAGAAAGCCATGTTCATAGAGTTCCTCTCGAGGGGAGGGAGGAGTATGGTGAGAGAGGGGAGGAACTGAGCCTGACAGTATTTATTTCTTCTGAATCTATCAGATATCAATTCTTATGATGGAAGCATGAAAGACTATGTAGTCCTCCAGTTACTTTCTACCAAACCTTTTTCAGTTAAATAAGGAGAATTGGTTGAGTTAATTAATTAATGACCCATTTTCTATTATTTTAAGTGTGTTTTCTGCATCGTAAGTGACATATAGTTCTTTGGAAACAAACCTCTTCCTTCCAAGTGTGCGTGCTGGATGGGTGTGAGGGAGGAGAGAGTGTGGCGTGTCCTGTAAATCTTTGACCCCTGTTTAATAATCCAGAGGTAAAAGATGACAGAGTCTACATTAGTAGTTATGAGGATTTGCAACAGGATTATGTTGGCATGCTTCCACATCATGTAGTTATGTTAATTTTTTTTGTTGTTAGTTTATATATTAATAGAAGTTTGTTAGATTTATTAATTTATAATTTATGAAATAGGAACAGCAGATTCTGTGATAGGATTATGTCAGTTATTTGTTGATGGTGGTTTTTTTCCTTTACTTCACTGAAGGAAATTCACTTCCTGCAGTTTAAAATCTGCCTCACTTCTGAGTCCTCTAGGCTAGCAAGTGATGCTCATGAAAAGCATTTTTGTTTAGCTAGGGAAACTCTTTTACCACTAGCAATCACATTACATGTGATTTGTAAGGACATTGGGTAGCTAAAATGCTGTAGGTGCTCTTTTGAAAACCTTTTCATGTGGAAAACATGGTAAGGAATACATCAGTCCCTGAGTTTTCTTACTGGGAGAAACACGACTGCCCTGAGGTAGTAGCTTCCACTGCCTCAGGCATCAGGGGTGTAACTCAGGGTGTTGATAAATACTCTTATCGTGGTTTCATCTGTGATGAAGTTAACTTTCTTACTAGCAGCTGGTATAGTGCTATGCTTTGGATTTGAGATGAAAATAGTGTTGGTAAAACACTTATGTTTTGGATTGTTGCTAAGCAATCAAGGCCTTTTCTACTTCTCTTACTGCCCTGCCAGGGAGTAGGCTGGGAGGGCACGAGAAGTTGGGATGGAACACAGCTGGGACAGCTGACCCCAGCTGACCAAAGGGCTATTCCATACTGGGTGATGTCATGTTCAGCATATAAAGCTGGGGGAAGAAAAAGGAATGAGTTACTGCATTTGTCTTCCCAAGTAACCATTAGCTATCCTCATAATGGGTGTTTTTAGCAAGTCAGAGAAATTCAGAGGTGGCTTAATTATACTGTTTACAGGTGAAAGAATTTAGAGAGACAATATAAAAATTAACAAGTTTTTTTTAGCAGCTAGAATTATTTACTAGCTATTTCGTATCCAATGAAGGACCTTCTGTTCTGCCGTAATTAAAGATGTCATCATGATTCCTCCTACCAAAACCAAGGAGATAGTCAGTTTACAAAGGTACGCAAGTACCAGTTAGTATGCCTTCTTTCAGACTAGAGATTTCTACAATGAAGTATTAGTTGTGAAGGGGAAGAATCCAGGGAGCAACCTCAAAGAAAGACAGGGATGACATAGGACAGGAAATGCAGAATTCAGAAAAAAAAATTACTTATTACTACCATATTTTCACAACTATGATATGTATTTTGATTTTTCTGAATTTCTTTAAAATTACTGTTCTATAAAAGACTGCCTTCAGATAGCCTTTTATTTTATCTGTATTGCAATTTGTTTCTGGGAATATGGTGTATCTTATTAGTAGTTTTCACAGAATTAGAGAATTGGGGTTGAAAGGAAGATTAAAGACTGTGTAGTCCAATTGCTCTTCTACAAGTGGGTTTGACTAGCATTACTCAGGGCTGTGTCCAGTCTGTTTTAGAGTACCTCTAAGGCTGGTGATTGTGCAACATCTTTGGGCAACTTGTTCCACTGTTTCACCACCATCACAGTACATTAAAATGGAATTTCCTGTGTTTCAATACATGCCTATTGCGTCTGTCCTTTCACTGGCTATCACTAAGAGTCTGGCTTCATCTTCAAACCCTCCTGTCAGGTATTTGTACACATTGACGACATCTCCCCTGAGCCTTCTCTTCTCCAGGCTGAGCAGTCTCCCCTCTCTCAGCCTCTTTCCCTATGTCAGATGGGCCAAGCCCTTAATCATCTTTGTAGTCTTTTGCTGGGTCTGCTCCACTGTGTCCATGTCATGCTTTTATTGGAGAGACCAGAACTGGACCCAGCACTCCAGGCATGACGTCACCAGCACTGGTAGAGGAGAAGGGTCGCCTCCTTCGCATGACCTTCTGGCAGCACTCTTCATTACACAGTCCAGGATGCTGTTGGCCTTCAAGGGGATATTACTGTCTCATGTACAACCTAGTGTCCACCAGGACCCCCAGGTCTTCTTCTGCAACTCTACTTTCTAAGTGGTCAGTCCCCAGCCTGTACTGTTGCATGTAGATATTCCTTCCCAGGTACAAGACCTTGCATCAAAGCATGTCTTCCAATTTTCAGCAACATTTAGGTTGGGAATTCTATCTTCTGCTTTAAAACCAAAATTTTTAAATAGATCTCAAAAAGATATGCTTTGTTGTTATTGTGTTATATCTGTCAAGGTTTTATACCTTTTCGTAACCATGCAGTCCTTGTAGATAGGATATTGGTCTGGGTGGTCTGATCCAATTCTTATGTTCCAAATGCAATTAGAAACAAACAAAAAAGAAGACCTCCACAGCCATATTCCAGCATGCTCACAAATATACACACTATAAAATGTGATTTTTTTTAATATTTTTTGTGTTTGTTTCAAACTTTAATCTATACATTTATGACTTTGGAAGGTAAAGCAATGGGATATTACCTTTAACCAAATATCTATACTTCAGTAATGGCATTTTTAAATGAGTTTTTCCATGTAGATGAAAATTTCATTTGAATGCCCCAGCAGAGGCTGCTCATGTTAGATCTCATATATTTTTTTCATTTATCTTACCACTATCTGTTCTACCTGGTTTTATTTGCTTATGGTTTGTTATACGTTTTTGCTCTGCCTCGTGTACCAGAGGAGGTGTTATAAGCATTCTTGGACATCAGTCTTCTCACAAGTGGTTTTTGACTGCTGGAAACAGGTTCTTTGCCGTTTAAAGTCATCATACTTAACGGAAGAAACGGTCCATCTTCATAATGGTTTCAGTGCTCTTTTTGTGAATTTTTCTTCTATATAATAATAAAAAGAATTTATAGTTGAACTGTTATTTCCTCTCCTGTGATTAAGAAAATTACTGAGAACCAATCAATGTCAGGAACTAGTTAATGTAAAATAAATAAAACTTGAAGAGGACTGAAACTGAAAAGATCAAGTTATATTAAAAAAAAAAAAGGAAAAAGACATATTATCATCTTGACTATTTAATCCTTGGCTACAATTGTGTGAATTTGCAGGTGTTAAATTATCCAGAGAGTGGCTTGCAAATTTTGCTTTTGTCAGTAGAAGCATATTGGGAGTTACATGGAAGAAAATAAGCATTGACTAGCAGACTACAGATTTCAAACAATATGTATTCTCTAGTTCATATCAAGTCTTACGTGAATGCAAAATATAATGCTGATTAGACGTAATTTATGTTGTGTTTTATGACTGTGATAAAACAGAAAATAAAAATAGCAACAAGAATGTTTAGTCATATTATTTTCCATTACCCATTACCCAGGAAGCCTTCAATGAAATTATTCTGTTGCTGTGTTACAGCGAATAGATTAGTTAAAAAAAAAAAAAAGGTAATATGACTTGGATTGCTCTACGTCAGATTTACATGAAATATATTGAAGTACTTTCACTGTTAATGTGCTATGAAGTTATAAAAGAAAATTGTGTGTAATGTGTTGTTGTGTGCTCTTGTGATTATTAATTTCGTCTACCATTGCTCTGTGTTTCTCTGAAATAAAAGAGAAAACACATCAGATTTGTTGTTTTTGTTAACATTAAATCTTTTATTGCTTTCGAACCATGCTATATTTGATTATACAGAAATGCTTAAAAGCCTGTTTTCTAAAGGAATTTTTTTTTTTATCTCACTCCCTCCCCCCCTTCGGACAACCTCATTCGGAGGTGCCTTACCAGCCTATTACCGTATAATTTCTTCACATTTTCCATGGAATGCTGTGTTAAGTCTGTGTCACTTTTGTTATTCTGTGATACAAACTCAAAAGCAGACTGAGCTGACCAGTGAATATTTTCTCTGGTTGTCCAGTGCACACAAAAAATCTGTTGTGAACCATTCCCTATTTGCTCCAGGCTGTGCCACTTGAGTGGCTAAAAAGGATATAAAAGAGTGTTCCTGACCCAGTTGTGTCTGGGTATTTTTCAGACACTTCAAGTTTTTTGGTTTTGGGGTTTTTTTTCTTTCCATTTTGAGATCTCATAAACATGTTCGCTCTTCTCTTATTCTGCGTTACTGAGTTCCTGACTGATGTGCTATCATTTCAATGTGTCCTTCTGCAGGTTGTTAAATGTGCTGTGCTGTGAGCTTAATACCCTTTTACTCTTGGAGACTCAGTATAAAGTGTCACAAGTTTTACTAACTGCTCAGGAGGAAAATGTCACAGAAACTTCAGAAGGACCAGGGTAAGAAGTAACTGATGTAAATGTTAACTATCAAACTTTTCTCCTGAGAACAAATAAATGAACACCTTAGTGGCTTTAAATATGCAAATGCTCTCACTGAAGTTGGGTTCTAATGTGCATAAGTGTACCTACATGCAGGTTCATCATCAATATTTTTCTTATTTTTATTTGCATTACTCTTACATTATTTCTTTTAAAAAGTGCAAAATTTGTGGGTATAAATCATAGAATCATAGAATTGCTAGGGTTGGAAGGGACCTTAAAGATCATCTAGTTCCAACCCCCCCTGCCATGGGCAGGGACACCTCCCACTAGATCAGGCTGCTCAAAGGCCCATCCAGCCTGGCCTTAAAAACTTCCAGGGATGGGGCACCTACTACCTCTCTGGGCAACCTGTTCCAGTGTCTCACCACCCTCATGGTGAAGAACTTCTTCCTAACGTCCAGTCTGAATCGTCCCATCTCTAGTTTTAATCCATTCCCTCTAGTCCTACCATTACCCGACATCCTAAAAAGTCTCTCACCAGCTTTCTTGTAGGCCCCCTTATGGTACTGGTAGGTCTCTATAAGGTCTCCCCGGAGCCGCCTTTTCTCCAGACTGAACAACCCCAACTCTCTCAGTCTGTCCTCATAGGAGAGGTGCTCCAGCCCTCTGATCATCCTCGTGGCCCTTCTCTGGACACGTTCCAGCACGTCCATATCTTTCTTGTAGTAGGGGCCTTTTTATTTTTGTTTTATATTATTGTTTTATGTTACGTGTATAATTTAATATTAGGGTATTGTTTTAATGTTTATGGTTTAAAGGCATCATCAGTACATTCTTTTTTTGGATTTTGTTTCTTTTTATTTATAACTTAGTGGACTCCAGCTTCTGTGACATTCCATTGCTGACTTTTAAATAAAATTGCACAATGCATTGTTTCAAAAAGAAAAGTGTATTTTGGGGAGAGTCACAGACGTTTTGTCCTTTCTCTCAGCATGCTGAATTTTAAGAACTTTCCTCTTACTCTTTGCTCTATGGGGCCAGTACAGAATTTAAATCAAACAGCGTGGGTGGAATCTCAGCAGATACAGATGTTATATACCATTTGAGGATGAAAAATACTGTTTCCTTAAGAAGGAAAAAATTGTAAGAAACTTGGTGTCTAAAAACTGGTTTTTATTATTTTTAAATAATTTTATACCTTGGGCTACACAGTGGCGTCGGTCAGCAAGTTGACTGTGTGTTAAGTTATCAATAACTGCTTATTTGCGGCAGCAGAAATTTGCTGGTAGGCAAATAAGGAGCAAATTTTGTTGGTCCATTAACTGTCTCTGCCCTCATTACTGAGCATGTGGATATAACAAAGCCCATGAAGTTTTCTACTTTTTTTTGTGTCCCCTAAATGTTCATATGTTTCCAATCAGCAATGGGTAAGGAAGTTCAGAGTTAAGATAATCCGTGCAGACATCTCAAAGTACTTCATGTTTCTGTTTATTTCCTTATGCCTGTGTGTTTTCCAGATTGCGTTTTAACTCCGGTATGTCTCTCAAGGTATTCTTGCTCAATAAAGTTTGCTGAATTAAACAATGAATAAATCCAAGTGATTCTGATTTTTGGAGTTTTTTGGATTTTGTTTCTTTTTTCTCCAGAGATTTTATAATTGATGGTCTATCAGTGGAGAGAAACCATGTTCTTGTAAGGATAAATCTGATTGGAGGACCACAGGAAAGGATTTTGCCTTTGAGAGTACTAGATAAGGTTAGAATCTAAAGTTTAACAGTTTCTCTTTCCGTAACTCCTGCCTTCATTAATTGAACATTTTTGCTGATAATTCAGCACATACAAAATTATTTAATATTAAGAAATACCAGCCTACCTTTAGCTTTATAAAGGGCTAAAATTTTAATTAGTGATACACTGAAAAAATACATTGTTTCCACTATCTGGGGATTGACATGTTCCTAAGACATATTGCGTTCAAATTAAATGTTTATATTGCTTCATTTTTAATGTTACTTTTCCTACTATAAAAGTGCATGCAATTTGTCTTTTTTTTACTTTTATATTTCTGTGTTTTCTTTTTTCCATACTTAGGTTTTCATCTGCGGTATCCAATACCTGGAGCTTTCATCGATGTTCTAACAATACACTGTTTGTTAAGCAGCTCCTTTAAATGTTCTGCTTCTCAGTGGCTGTCAGTCTCATAAAGATGAAATGCAAATTACTGTCAGCACAGTGAGACAGCTAGATCAATGTATAAAATTTGAAATACAGTTTTATGTGGTTTTTTTAATTATTTTTATAAAGTCTGCATTTTCCTTTTTGGTTGAAAAAAACTGTAAAATCAAAACTGTTAGTGGTACATACTTGAAAATATTCTGGCTCAAATGCTTTTTGGATTTTGTATGCTTTAACTATTTTTTTTTTTTTAGTTATGGAATATCTCATCGCGAATTGTAGTATCAAGCATAATTTTGGTGCACAGACAATAAACCTGTGTGTTATCGAGCAAATGCTATTAATTCTTCTCCTAAATTAATTTCTTTCTGGTCCTGTTTCTAGGGTAGTGATCCATATCCTTGGCCAATGTTTTCATCATTCCCTTTGCCAAAGTGCTATCTTGCAGAAATTCCTAGGAAATCTGAATTCAGACAAGGTACATACAAAACATACAAGCAGTGTATATGTCAAACAAGCATCCCTGTTGATTTTTTATTTTTTTTTTCCTTCCTCCCTGTCCCCGTCTCCCCCGTCCCTCCGCCCCCACCCCCCATCCTCCAGATTATAATCTCATAAGTATTTAAGGATTTTTTTTTTTATTGTTGGCTGGATTTGTAGCTAAGTAAATTGGTTTGGTTGTGCTTGTCTGCCTTTGTGCAACTGTCAACCTGCAAAGCTCTGTTTAGTAAACTAATTCTTATGCAAACTTCAAGATTAACCTTTTGGCTTGTCTCAGGTGGGTGACTCATGAGATGCATTTATATCATCTCTCTAGTAACTGAAGGAAGACAGTATGGTTAAGCTACAAATCTTTTGTACGCTATTTTCGTGATTCAGATCCCTGTGTTTACAAAGCTTGGTGGTGTGTGAAATAGACACTGTTTAGGATAGTTGGTTTCCGCATTGAACATCAATTTGGAATGTGGGCAGACTGAAGAATCCTTTGAAGAACTATCTAGGCAAAGCAGTTTAATTCATACAGAAAAAACGTTTTAAGGTTTTAATTTGCATAGACAATGCAAAAGAATCTGATGAATGGTTTATAGTAAATAAATCGTTCTTTGTATTTGTTCATGTTCAACAATACATGTTCATGCTCATGTATTGTTGAGATGTACTTATTAGAAATTATTTGTGAATTTCCTTCACAGATGTAGATTTTTCAAAAGTGACAGAAATTCTTCATTAGCTGTAGAATACAAAATAATCAGTTTGTAAATACCTAGGAAAAAAATACAAAAAGGTGATTTCCTTTTCTGACAAGGGGAAAGGCCAGGTAGGTATAAGAGAAGGGAGTTTTCTCTATCTTCACTGTTACAGGCTTCCCAAGGCAATTTTCATAAGACAGCAATCAAATCACTGTAAAGTGGGTGCCCAGTTGTTTTAACTATGTCTTCAAGGAGGCAGGTAGCATTGCTCTTGGATTGGAAAAGCATATTTTATTGTAACCCATGGAACCTACCTGTTCTCTTGTTTAGAGCAATTCTGGCGCTCATCATTGACCAGTGGGATAATAGAATAGAGATTGTAGTTGTGACTTTTGTGGATGACAACCAGCTAGGAAAGCTTGGGTAAAACTTTTTGGCTAACAGTAAATTTGCTGAAAAGAACTTTCAAAGGTTTGCAAATGTGCTAGAAGGAGTATTGAATATTTTAAATCAAAATGTCACTTTTTATGTTAAAGGTAACTGTAGAAAAAGACTATATAACTGAAAAATGAACAGAACGTTTAGTTTTATAGTAAAAAAAAATAATTTTGTTTGCTGTTTGAAAATGAAGGAAAACAAAGCATTGAAAGTGTTCTATTTCAGTTCTCATTTACAAAAAATAATATTCTTCCACCAAACACTGAATAGCTGATTTGCCAGATTGAAGCTTTCAGGATGCCTAAGTTATTTTGAAAGAAAGTATCAGAATAAGTAGATCAGAAATGAAAAGAATGAAATTCATAAATTGCTGTTTCCAATGCTTTGGAAAAAAACAAATCAAAGAGCATGAGTAGAAGATGGGGAATATCTGAACTGTATTCTTCAGCACTACAGTATGGTGGTGGTAGGAGTGCTCTTTTGCAAGAGAGGTTAAAAATATGATTGTGAGAAAGATCTGTGAGTTACATTTGTACAAGACAGATGATCTTTGTTAGTTGAAGGTGGTGAGTTCTTGGATGGAGTACCACTAGCACGGGCACTGCAGTCTAAGGAAAATAGATACATTTGAGGGATTCTAGAGTACAGATACATATCGTGACTTTGAAATGTGATATGTGAGTATAGTTTGAAATAATTAGAACTGGCTGATGCTGAAAAGACAGAGTTCATGCAAGTCTCTTAGTATGTTTAAAACAATTATAAGGAGGACAGGTTGGTTGTTTTCTATGTCTCTGTGCAAAAAAAAAGGAATAGTTGGCTTACTTGGCAGTAAAGATTTGTTGCAAATTAATAAAAAACATTCTAGTAGGATACATCTGGGAGTCGTGAAATCATCATTGGAGGTTTTAAGAACAACTTCTTTGATGTGAATATTCAGAATTCATGTTGTGTGTTACTTACACAACTTGCTCACAGGTTTTAAAAACAGTTTAGGCAAATACTTGCTAAATTTTAATTCTGCTCCACTGCACGAGATGGACAGGGTTCACACAGACTTCTGAATGGCAAGAGTTCTGCAGCCATGCAAACACTTGTACATCATATGAGTGGGAATGCATGACTGCTTTGTTGTATCGAAGATCGAAGGCCAGCAGAATGTTTCTGCGATTCCCTGAAGCTGTCTGTGTTCACATTTCATGCTGTGGTGTTTCATTATATAACCTGTGTGGTATCATTCCTGTCTGCTTTTTGGGGTGTTTCTATTATGTGAATAATTAAGACTGCTAGATTCTTAGTACTGTTAAAGAATGTACAGTCTCTTTGGATGGAAAGGCTGTAACTGTAGGTTTTATTCTGTCTGTCCTGACCACTTATTTACCTCCTCTCTCATTACCCAGGTGACATGGATACCTGAAGCTTATGTTTTCTTTCTCCCTTGAAAATTGGTCCTGTGTCCATCACATAATTGTGATGTCAGCTGTAAAAACATCTGAGTTGGTTTTTAGTTTTTGGGTTTTTTTGTTGTTGTTGTGTGTGGTTTTTTTTTTTAATGTAACTATAATACAGATATTGGAGATGGCTGGGAGGGGAGGAAAAAAAAAGGGGTTACAGATGTGCACTCAGATATGATATTGCTGTCTTCTGACCCTTCCTTCAGGTGGAGTTGAAGGACAGATGCAATAACAGAACCTTTGTTTCCCGGGGGTGTCTCTCAACTAATGGAAGTTGCCTTTCTGAGCGCAAGCTGAAATTACTCTGAATATTTTGGAACTAGCGTGACTGTTGCTTACTGAAAAGATTATGTACTACTGAGGTCAGGGAATAGGAAGCTTCATTTCTACAGCCCTGGATATCATGTAGCCTGTGACTGTATCTAGTGTAATGGAAACGATAGATAAAGTAGCATATCGGGGTGGTCACTGAAAAGGGCTTATTCGCAGTGAGTTTTCTTGAAGAAAACATGCAGCAGTGGCACATTTTTGGTTGTTCAGTTTGCGGGGGGGAAAGGGAGGAGGACTAATTAGCTCTGAGAAAAAGCAGAGCAGTGCTAACTCTGCAGAACATCTGGAACATGTGTTTCCCAGCACCAAGGCAGGAATACTGCATCTTGGAGAACTTTTTTTTTTAACACTTGCTATTATTCTGTGCTGATGTAGTGCTCACAGACACTGGCAACTAGATATTTTGCTTCACTGGATTGAAAATGAAGCTATCATAATTTCTGCTGGTAAAATTAGTAACTATCCTGGAGTAGTAGAGTAATTCCTCTGTTTCATGATGACACTTTGAATGGGTAGACTCACCCAAAAAATGTATTTGTATCTGAGGAAAATCTGTAGTGCTTTACTCTTTACAAATATCTGCCCTGGTTTTGCAGATGTTAGGCATTTGCCTGTATAGTATATGTGGCTGTAGGAAAGGATATAAGGAAAAAAACCCACCTTGTTTGGTTGTGTATTAATATGCATCAATTATTTCAGGAAGTATTTAGAGTTGGAAAACTATTGGATAGCAGTATATTAATGGTTCGCTTCTGTCAAAGATAACTTGTAGTGAAGCTTCAAATGATTAATGCGGATCATTATTTACATGTGGAAATTCATTATGCCATTTCCACCTGTTTACACTGCAGCAAGATACCCTGTTGCTTATCTTTTGTCTTAATTCTTCAATTATTATTGCAGTAAGATAATTTGAGGAAGAACTATTAAGTGGTTTTCAAAGAGTGATATAGTCCTTTGTTATTCAGGATACAACTATTAGTGATTTTTTTACTTGTAATGTTAACTACATTGTAGGTTATTAGAAGTTAAACTTTTTCAAACTGTATTAAATTGTAATATTCACTCTTCTATTTGCACAGAAGATCTGTTTTCCTTTTCGTCTCGTAGCTCTGCAGTTATGACAGTTGGTGATGAGTGTGACTGAAGAATAGTGTCCTTAATTGTCCTGCAATGACGCATTCACTGCTTATCATTTCCATATACATAGGCAACTCATTATTCACTAATCTTACTCTCTTCCTGACTCGTACAGTCCAGAATTGCTACCAAAAAACGTGCGTGGTAATGTTCTTAAAGTCTTTTGATGTTTTATCTCAGTCACTGTTCTCTGAGTTCTTTGCTTTGTACTCTTTAACTTGAGTGGGAACATGCTGCCATGTTTCTGTTTTCCTTTTCTTTTTATAAATCAGATTTCTTTTCAGCCATTTCTTTCACAGCAACACTGTGAAAGCCCACCCTCAGTAACAGGCAATATGCAAAGCCTGGGACTGTGGGATGGTTGGAGTTCCAGCTACTTGGTAATACTTTTGGGCAAGTTATAGTTGCCTACTAACCTGTGAAAGTGAGCTGGCATTTATTTGATATCATGAGTTTTTTGGAAGCAATTGTCATTCAAAAAAATCCCCAAGGTTTTCTTTTTCTGGTACTGTAATGACCTGCTGGAGGAAGTGATAGTCCATGTTTAATGTCAAGCTGTTAAGAGAGGCAAGTGGTTTAGCTGAAAGAAAATAAGATGCGGTAAGTTGCCATGATATGCTATCAGTTACAGTATGTAATGGATGTATTACATACCTGGTTATGCTATAGTATCTTGTTTGCATGGATCTTAAGCTTGTTTCTCTGTCGTTTGAACATTCCTGTGTGCGCTCTGAGGATCCTAAGTCTTGTATCCTCCTTGAGTTCTTGTTTTGGTAGGTTGCTTGCCTGTCGCTATTCTAACAACATAACGCATTATCTGCGTTAGTTATATTTGGTACATATTTCAAGTTGCTTAAGTTCCTTGTTTTTTTTTTTTAAATACTACCTTCCCAGAGGAACCTTAAGGCAAATACAGTGGTCCATGATCTTTAGCAAAAAGACTAATACTGTAATTTTTATTTCCTTATCTGATTGTTGGAGGATAAATTAACATTGTAAATGGTTACATGTTTAAACAGTACAATTTTGGATGCATCGACACTGTGAGATACTAGCATGTGTGCATTTCAGCAATCACAAAATAAAGATTTAATTTTGCAAAACCTGCAGGACAGGAAGAATATTAGAGAGAGAAAGTGTGCAAAGAAAAATAGGGGTCAAATCAAGAAGGCAGAAGGAGGCAGCAGAGGTGGATGGGATGGGATATTGAAATCCTGTTTTCCTGCAATTATTGGAGGATCTTTTTTTAGTAGTTTCATTTCCTTCAGAGGAATCAAAATTTCACCCTAGTCTCTGATAAGTTGAATGATTAAATCTCAGCTTGTAGTCTCTGATCCTCATCTGCCAAACTGAATTACTACAATCCTTTAGGAAGTAAAATAACTATTTACCTTGTAGAGGAGTGTTGCTTTGCAGTTCTAAGATTTCCTTCAGTCTTCACCTGTTACAGCAGCAAAAGGCAAATAAAAATATAGAAATCCTACTGGTAATACTATAAGAGTAAATCCTTCTTCACATTAAATTTTCATACTCATGTAATCTGTTCTAAGCATCAGTGCATGTTATTTGGAAAGATGCTAACTGAGGACGTATTCCTTTGTTATCCTCAAATAACTTTCAGATTAATTAATTTGGAGTCATTATTAGTGATAATAATTAAGTTGCTATAATAAGGTTCTTTTGAAATACTACGTATTGTCTAATAAATTCCAATGACAGACAATTTACTGATTATAAATCATTAAGCTCTTTAGATCAGTTTAAAATAAATTATGTGCAATATTGTAGTTCTGTTGAAAATATTCTCATCATCTTAAAAAGATAATTTGAAAATAGTATTTTGTTTGTGGAAACAATTAAGTTTTATTGGAAAACTGAAATACTATAAAGAGGTAAAACTAACAGCAAATATTCTAGATAGCCATAGACTGGCTCAAACAATCATTGAATCTTTAATCAAAAGTCACCTTTCATGACAGAATTCATTTCTATAGCATCCAAAATGTAGAAACAGAACAAAGGAGAGCTTGCAAGGCATGAAGAACCTTCATCACCTTAGTGAACAGTTAGTAGTAGTGTTAGACTATGATCCTTTCTTAATGATGGGAACTGCATGGTCCCACAGCAAAGGGATTGCACACAACTGGAGTGGGTACACGTGCATTTACCTTATTAGAGATACCACCTTTATTTTTTCCTTCAAGTTGACCAGAAAATATTTCATAGCAGCATCAACTACCTTGGGAACCAAGTTGCCCAAGGAGAGGCAGTCTAATTGGTTGTTTCCATTTTGCAGGGGTCAGTATTTTCTGTTAGAAAACAGAGTTGGATCAGTTTTGTATTACATAAAATTACTTTATAAAATTACTCGGCATTTGACCTTGAAATTTGTTCTGCCTTCAGAAAAATAGAATTTGAATAGTCAGCCTTCTCCAACATATTAGCATTTTTTAACAAATGTTGCATATGGGAAGAAATTATTTCCTCTTTGATTTGCCAAAGCATATGTATGCGTTATTTTAATGGCTACCTTGCATATATTATTCAGTGTGCTATGTCATCGTGCATCATGGTAGCTTGCTAATATTTATTGTTCAGTATGAATTCCAAGATTGACATTTTGGTTGCAGAAGACATTTGATTTAAAGAAAAAGTTCTTAAGGCTTTAAGTATAGACATCACATTGCTGAAAGCCAACAACATTTTCATGTATGATTACGCATGCTGGTTCTACATTTGTTGCTATGGTTCTTCTGTTTTCAAGCCTCTGTAAGACTCATCTAGTTGTGAAATTTACTGCCTCAGTCTGTGATATTTTATTCCAGAAAATTGGTAAAATATGTGTAATTTCCTCTAATTTAATAGAAAATAGAGGGAAAAAAATCACTTTTAAGCAAGTCAGAAGAGAACGTACTTACTGTCCTTTTGTCATTGCATCAATGGCAACTTTAATTTTGAAGGCATGTCTCCCTATTGTAAAGAGAGAATGTGTCTTTAATGACAAGGTAAGAGTAACAGCAAGGAGCAATCTTTGAATTTCTTTCTTTGTGTTTAAAAGGAGTCTTTCATAAAAATCTCTTTGTAAACTGTTCCACAAATTTGTTTTATAAGCAAGCTGGACATATAATGAAAACTGTTATCTGATATATTTGTGCCTCATATATAAAAATTGTACCAATAGACTGTGTTTGAATAGTGCTCAAGTAAAAAGTCAAGCATTCAGAAGTTCGAAAATGCCTGAATTGTATTGTTGCAGCCTCTAACAGCACCCACAAGCAGCCTGTGGCCCTGGGCTGGAGCATCTTGGGTGCACCCAGATTCTTAAGAAAACTCAATTTAAAATTCTAACTTTCTCTAATATTAATAGAAAACTTGCAAGGTGACATTTCAGCGACACCAAAAGTATGCTTTTAGTGTAACCTTTTGTCCTGATTTTAAGTCTTTGTGCTAAAGTTGGGAAACACTGGAGATTATCAGCAAAGCTAATATAAGAATTCTCAAAGAATGGGCAGCCCAATGTATTTTCGCAACATTTACGTGATAGGTATGCCTAGCAACCTGAAGGCATACACATATATGTCATAGTATCTGCCTATAGTAGAAGCATCTGAAGGAAGAAAGAAGCTGAAATTTTCTATGGAACACCGTTATTTCATGTTCTGCAAAACAGTGCTGCTACCTCACGGTTTTATTATTAAACCAATGATATTTGGTTGAGGATCTTTGCCTGTCTTCCACTTTAGATTCTCAGTGGTGAAAACACATGGAAATACCAAACTGCTTTCTTTAAAATGTCTTTCCAATTCTTGTAATTTCAGGACACAGGAGTAATAACTTTAGAGGAGTTATAAAATGTGCCTCAGTGATGTCTTAAGTGTTCAAAACGCAGCAGTGACTAGAATGAATACATCTGTTCTGTGTAAAGCAGAATGTTGTCAGCTTTAGGACTGCTGGTTTAATTGTTGTAGGATAAGGGATGTTTATTTACTCTTTTCTTCCTAAGGTATGAGGTCTGTCAAAAATACTGGGCAATGACAGGGCTCTCAGCTGGGTCTGACTTCCCTGTTCTTCATTGAAATGGTTTCTAGTTTCTGAATGCATCTACTTCTTTCTACAGTACTCTCTAACTAATAGCTTCTTCTTACTTATGAACTAAGTCTAAAAGAAAGAAAAAATAAAAATAATAAAAAAAAACTCAAAAAGATCCAAGATTATCATCATAGAATAAGACTCTTTTTTCATTTCTTCTAGATAAAGATCTTGACAAGCTCTTATCACTCTTAAAAAGTCCAGAGAAGCAAACTGGGTGGAGAGAAAGTTGTAGAAAACAGTTCTGCAAAGTCATGAAAGCCAGACCGGATATCATCAGTGGAACAAGTGAGTATGATTTACGAGTTTAACAAAGCAAGCAACAGAATGCCACTTGTAAGTGATCATTCTTTAAAGTTTCATTGAGGATTCCGTTATCTAAACAAGTAGTCAATAATTTTGTGTTGATTATGAAAACTATTTCAGTGGGATTTTCCTGAGGAAACAAGGCTTATGCCTTATGTCCTATTTTTCTCTCTTTATGGACATTATCACTTTGTGTTGGCTGTTTTCAGTGAACTTTGACACAGAAAGAGAGCTCAAATATAAGTCTTTGTTTCAGACCTCTAAAGGGTGCATTACTCAGATGCTGAGAAAATGGAAAAGAGAGCCTGAGAGAAACCAAATGTTTCCCAGAGATCTGATGGTGAATGACTTTAAGATGGGTTTGGAAATTATATTAATGGCCAATTACGGTAAAAATTTTCAGAATTAAGCCATACGAAACATCAAAGAACCCACTCATTCAGGTTTTTCTTCATTTTCATATGTATTTTCTAGTGAAGGGTGTGCTCATGCAGGAGCATTGGTATAGATCTGTTAAAACAATAAAACCAGCCAAAACAAAACCAGTCATCACCCATATGACACAAATTATTAGAAAGGACACGTAATAATTCACTTGTAATATAGAAACTTGTGTAGCAATAAAGAAGCTGGGTGTTTTCAGAAATTGGTGACTTCCATTTCTGTAATAATTCTGATTATGGTGAGATGGTCAGTACATAGTCTGACAAATGTTTTCCCTTTAAATTCTTTAGGTAAGCAGTTGATAAAACTGGCAGTGAAGACAGATGAAGTGTCTTCTATATGGGATCAAAGTAACCCAGCATTTGTGTTTTCATAGGAGACCTGAATTTTATGATAAATTATAAAGCAATATAAAAGTTACCCTGTATAGAAGTCATTTATACAGGGACTGATTAAATATTAAAACAGTTAATAAGAAATCTGTTATTTGTTAATGTGGTTAAGGTCAATAATTATTGAATGTTTCTAAATACTGAGCTTTCTGTTCTTATTACTTGTTTGAAACAAGCTTGAGTCTGTAGTCTTAGGTGACTGTAAATTAGTCAGAGCTTTCACCTTCTGCTTGGAAGAATGTGTGTATAGACAGAATACATATGTATTTGTGTGTAATGCATATATGCATTTACAATATACATTATACTGTACACAAATGCATGTATTCAGGCAGCTTTGTGAAACAGATGAACAAACAGATTCATAACCATTCAGGAACAACTGAAAGTATTTTATATGAGCTTCTGCTAGTATAAGAAAAACAAATTGAAGAGTAGCAATAAAAAAAACCCTAGATGTTTCTAGCAAACTTGTATGTTAACTTTTCTTGTATGACTCTGACCTAGTAGTTCAGTGAGTTTTTTTGATGTTATATATTGTGAAGCAGAAATAATTTAATCTTTGTAAAATCAATTTTATTTGAATGCATCGTATTTTCCTGACTGATCTCTTCTTGGATTATATGAAATTTTTGTTAAAAATTTTTAGTCTGTCTTCTTGTATCTAAAAGGAATTATTTGTTGGAAAAAAAAAACCAAACCAAACAAAAACCAGAACATAGATTTAAAGCAGGTGGCTTACAAAGAAGAAGAAAAGTCTTTCCTTTTGTGCTTTGTAGTTATCCATACACAGCCTCAAAGCCTGTATACATCATTTTCTGTAACTTTGTTGCATGTACCAGAAGCTAGAATGAGGAATTAAAGAGAGTCATTAAGATTTGTTAACCCAAAGCAAAAAATTATGCTTGCTTTTGGATAACTGTTTCCAGCTGACATGGAACTGTGAGCAAAAGTCAGCAAGAAAATATCTGTGGAATTGTTGTTAAGCCTCACAGGGACTTCTGCAAGTGCTTTCACAAACCACACAGAAAAGTAAAGTATGAAAATAGAAACAGAATGAAACGCTAATAAAAACGCTTTACGAAAGGATAGTAGTATTATAAACTCAGTATAAGTACTGGTAATTTAGGGTGGATGCAAAGTGGTTTAAATGTTGTGTATTTACTTGGAGATATTCCAGAAGCAGCAAAATATCTGCTAGCTGTGTGGTTTGAGACAACATCATGTTCATTGAAAGTATTTTATGAGGGACAGCTGTGCTGCTATGTATCTTTTGCAGCATGTGAAGTTCTCCCAAATTTCAGAGCAATGAGTGGCTTCAGTCCAGATCCCAAGAAATCAAAACTTTCTCTTTAGTTACAGATGGAGCAAACCGAAGGATTCCAGAACAAAGATACATACTTATGCTTCCTGTACTGGGCCCTTTCTAAGGGAGACTAACAGTAGTTGAACCAGAACATAATCAGTAAAGACAACATAGGATTCAATGACTGTATAGTGTAGCATGTATTGATTTTTAAAATATTTTGTGATCTGGTGTCAGGGTTACCACATGCTGAATCTATAGAACATGCTTGAATTCCATCAGAAAATTCTTGAGCAAAGCATATAGTATCAATATCTCTAATTCAGTCTTCTGGTGTTGATTGCCTCACATTGACTTGGTCAATGTTTTTGTGTTATGGTAGCGCATTACTTCTGGAATGTCCATCTTCATCCCTAGATTGGCGTTTTCACCTCTGACTGTAGCCTTTAAGTAATTTCTGTGATCAAACATCAAGATCCAGTTTTGAATGGCTTTATTGAACCACAAAAGGAGATACAAACCTTCCTCAGGCTTGTATGTCTTTCAGTGTGGCAGGACTGAAAGCGTGGGATTTTTTTTGGTCATCTGAAAGCAAATTGTATTCTGGACAACTGGCTTCTACATTCTGTTATTCTAAGCACCATAAGCTAAGACAAAGGCATTCTTCCAGTCATTTCACTTCCATCACTTACAGTCATCTTCCAGTGGCACCTTCTTTAAAGGTGCCACAGATTTGTGGATGCTAGGGATATAGCTGCTTGTTGTGGAGCGGCTTTGCATATGTCTGGGTCACTTAGATCAGCTAGAGAAGCATGGATAGAGGCCTTGGTCAGGTTAAGTCTTGGCCTCTTTTGGACTGCTCCTTGCAATACTTGTGGCCTCCCTGAAGCATCTTTAGCTCGTCTAAATAAGAGCTTTCTATGTATTGGCATCCAAGATTTGGCAGGAAAAGAAACAGGCAAAACAACTCCTCTGAGAAATAGCTTAGATTTATGTAGAAAATTAGTAGTCTGTGTGAATCTAGGCTTAGTATATTGCATATCCAAATTGTTTATGTGATTGGGAGTTATTTTTTTTGAACCCGTATCTCGGCTTGACTATTTCATCCATGCCTTCTTCAATTGTCTCCCCCTTCTTGTTCTTCAGGTATGGCAGAAGGGATTTCTGGTGTTTTCAACCTCAGCAACTCCTTTTTCATCTGTTCCCAGTTAGTGTTGTATCAGCAGCTGACCTCTTTCCTGTCTGGGCAGATTCAACATCCTTAATTCTCTCCTCTCTTGGGAGACTTTAAACCCTAAATAAGAGAAATTAAGGGTGTTGCAGAGATCATATAATTACATGCTAACATTCTTCCCTTCATAATGAGAGCTATTCAGTCCCCAAATCCTAATCATTCTCCTCAAGCTTTATATCCGTATGTGGGTATGGATAGGGATAGTAAACTCAGCTAAAATTACTTGCTCCATGGAGTCATGCAGAGTTTCCATGCAATATCTCCATCAGAAATCCAGACTTAGATCACCAGTATTCTTTAGGGCCTAATTTACCTCCAAACTGTTTGTTCTTAAAAAAAACACAACCAAACAAAAAAAAACATGTGGGAGGCATATTTCTTTTTTAAGGTAATTTTCATCTTGAGGAAGTTGTTCTTCTAGTCTCATCAACTATTAATGACTTCAAAGATACAAAAAACATAGCAGCTCTTGAAATTGCATATGAGATCTTACTGGAAAACACAGGATTTGTCTTCATTTTTTACAAGTTAAATGGTTGATGAAAGCAGAGTGGTTGTGATCAACACCGTGTTATGGAATCCATTAATGCTTTGTGAACTCTGCATCATCTGGGGTAGCTCTGCCAAAACATGCTGATGAAAAATACTATGATCCTTTGAGACAGCGTCATTGTTTGTGACATTTTCACCTCAGTCTTCACCATCAAGGGCTCCAACCACACCACCCAAATTGCAGAATGCAAAGGCAGGGTCTATGAAAATGAAGAACTGCCCACTGTAGGAGAAGATCAGGTTCGGGACCATCTGAGGAACCTGAAGGTGCATAAGTCCATGGGACCAGATGAAATCCATCCATGGGTCCTGAAGGAGCTGGCAGATGTAGTCGCCAAGCCAGTTTCCATTATATTTGAAAAGTCACGGCCGTCTGGTGAAGTTCCTGCTGATTGGAAAAGGGGAAACATAACCCCCATTTTCAAAAAGGGAAAAAAGGATGACACAGGGAACTACAGACTGGTCAGTCTCACCTCTGTGCCTGGCAAGATCATGGAGCAGATCCTCCTGGAAACTCTGCTAAGGCACATGGAAAATAAGGAGGTGATTGGTGATAGCCAACATGGCTTCATCAAAGGCAAATCGTGCCTGACAAATTTGGTGGCCTTCTATGATGTTGCCACAGCACTGGTAGATAAGGGGAGAGCAACCGATGTCATCTACCTGGACTTGTGCAAAGCGTTTGACACTGTCCCACACAACATCCTGGTCTCTAAATTGGAAAAGCATGGATTTGATGGATGGACCACTCTGTGGATAAGGAAGTGGCTAGATGGCCGCACACAAAGGGTTGCAGTCAATGGCTCAATGTCCACATGGAAACCAGTGATGAGTGGCGCTCCCCAGGCATCAGTACTGGGACCAGTGCTGTTTAACATCTTTGTCGGTGACATAGAGAGTGGGATTGAGTGCACCCTCAGCAAGTTTGCCAATGACACCAAGCTGTGTGGCACAGTCGACACACTGGAGGGAAGGGATGCCCTCCAGAGGGACTTTGACTTGAGAAGTGGGCCTGGGCAAACCTCATGAAGTTCAGCCAGGCCAAGTGTAAGGTCCTGCACCGGGGTCGTGGCAGTCCCAGGCACAAATACAGGTTGGGTGGAGAAAGGCTTGAGAGCAGCCCTGAAAAGGACTTGGGGGTGCTGGTGTATGAGAAGCTCAACATGAGCAGGCAGTCCGCACTTGCAGCCCAGAGAGCCAACCGTATCCTGGGCTGCATCAGGAGAAGTGTGGCCAGCAGGTCGAGGGAGGTGATTCTGCCCCTCTGCTCTGCTCTGGTGAGACCCCGCCTGGAGTACTGCGTCCAGCTCTGGAGTCCTCAACACAAGAAGGACATGGACCCGTTGGAACGGGGCCAGCGGAGGGCCATGAAGATGATCAGAGGGCTGGAGGACCTATGCTATGAGGACAGGCTGAGAGAGTTGCAGTTGTTCAGCCTGGAGAAGAGAAAGCTCTGAGGAGATCTTATAGCAGCCTTCCAGTACCTAAAGGGGGCCTACAGGAACGATGGGGAGGGACTCTTTATCAGGGAGTGTAATGCTTCAAACTGAAAGAGGGTAGATTTAGATTAGATGTCAGGAAGAAATTCTTTACTGTGAGGGTGGTGAGGCACTGGAACAGGTTGCCCAGAGAAGTTGTGGATGCCCCATCGCTGGAAGTGTTCAAGGCCAGGCTGGATGGGGCTTTGAGCAGCCTGGTCTAGTGGGAGGTGTCCCTGCCCATGGCAGGGGGGTGGAACTAGATGATCTTTAAGGTCCCTTCCAACCCAAACCATTCTGTGATTCTGTGATTTGTGTGCTGCAGCCTTTAGCGATTGCTGCAAAAAGTTAAAAGTAACTGTAGAACTTTCCCCATAGGATGAAGAACCAAAAAGGTGGATATTTTAAGTAGGTATGACTGTTGTGTATGGTTGTGGGTTTTTTTTATTCAGGATAACAAAATGCTAAACTTGGGCAGTTTATCAAAATAACCTAATGAGGCATTGGAAATGTAGCTTATATCAAAGGACACTTTACAGCTATTAGAATCTCAACAAGGAAGGTATCTCAGTTGTCATCACTTGGTCTGTATATATAGTAAGATATATACAAGTAAAGATAATAGGGACTTCAGTTTTTGATGAAAAAGATCTGGATTCAAAGGCAATGAAATATGACATTGTTAGAGTCATTACTAGCATGTTGCTCCTTTTTTTAAGGAGAAAATTATTTAAATTTCAGTCTTCATTAGGTCCAGCTAAAGAAGATTTGACTAACTTTAGTCTTGCATAGTAGTCTTCTGTAAGCTCTCTTGTTAAGTATGTGAGAGAGAATTCTATCGGCTATGATTTCAAAAAGACAAATCAGGGTAACTGCATTAGATTTCCATTCTGAATTAATCCTCAGAGGAGCTTATTCTTCGCTGTGAGAAGAGCACAGATTTTCTAAGCTCAGTTTGAATATTTTTTTTTTTTTTGTAAATATGGACCAAATCTTCTGCCTTGAAGATCACTCAATTAGATCTAGATTCTGCCTGTGGTCTGCATTCATTTTTTAGTATGACCAATTTAAAAATATTGCATTTGCAAAAGAGGTTTTAAGAATGATACAGAGAAGATGTTTACCTTTTTATATCCTTATTTGATTTTTCAAAGAGGCTTGTTTCAGAATTAGGGTGGAACAGCGGGTCTTTCATCTTATGCAGGAAGAACAATTGCAGATCAAAACTTTTTTCTTCCGTCCCTCAAGCCAGTTTGGAGCAACTTCCAAAGGAATATCCTGTAAGCAGTGTAAGTGCACGTGAGTGTGCATGCCCGTGTGTGAAGATTATGACATTTGATTAGGATTTGAAAGGCTGTTTTTTCCATTAATAAGGAAGATACTTGTATATTAGTATAAGATATGCAACCTTCATATCTAATGGAAGCACTGTCAGAATTTTTATTATCTTGTTTTCTTCTTTTCAAAGAAAATGCAGGTTGTTCCTTTGCCATTTCAAGGTACAATAATTGAAAGACTCATTATCTTAGAAATTCAAAAAAGTCCTCCTTATCGTTGCCATGAAGTATGGAATTGCCAACTGTGTTTTTCACAGATTTATTAAACTGAAGTATGGGTGGTGGAGTTGAAAATTTCTGACATTACTCTTACAAAGAAGTCAGCTGTCCAAGGTTTTCACTCTTGAATTTTTAACTTCTAACACAAGTCAAGCGTGGAAACTTAAGGAAGTTTTTTTTCTTTTAAACTCCTCTGAAGCATCTGTGAGTTGGTATAGAGTATGATCCAGTAACACTAGTTGCATTAGAGGATCTAAAAAAATCTGATGCTTTTGCAGTTTTTGACCTTTTTGACTTAAAACTTTGAGAGCAGGAATTAGATAACCTCTCATGGTGGTTACCAATTAAAACAGTTTTAATCATATGAATTTTTTTAATCACTGTTCTTATGCAGTTTAGAACGCGTTTTGATTACCTTCCCTTTGTACATTAGTTCTTCAAGGAAAAAAAAAATCCTGCAAGAATTCAGGTATTTTATGAGAATACTGCAATCATTTAGGGAATTTCAAAACTCTTTCATTTATTTTTTATGTGATTACACACTATTAAATTAAAATTCTCTTTATTTTGGATGTGTGCATTAAATTGGCATGAAGTAATTGCCAGTCTCTTAAAAACTTCAATGTTAATACAGCCAAGCTACCATAATTTAAGAAAATTAACATTTTCACTGAGTTGGTAGGCCACAACACTACTAGTCTCTGTCTCTGAACATAACTTTTGCATGAGAATGTGGGCTTTTACAACAATACTGACTGTACTGTACAATGAACTGTCCTGAATTTCTTTTGCCCACTTTTCCAGTTCAATGAAAAATCACTGAGCCAGTTTCCACCTTTATAGATATTTTCAGGGAGTGTCCAAATGGCAGCTAAATGATTTAGTATTAAAAGGCAAAAATTAAAATAACTACTTGTCATTTTACATAGACATTCTTTTGGAAGAGACAATGTCCTGTGAAAACCCTCTATTTATGTATTAACCACATTTGTTTTGATAAATTCTTGTGTGTGTCTTCTTCTCTCAAACTTGATGAAAAGCTTTTCAAAGATCCTGGTAGGCATTTAGATAAATACTTTCAAATGGTGGAAATCAATTTAGTGCTTGAGTTTCAAAAAATTGCTTAGCAGTTGAGCTGTCACTTCTCCCATTAACTCAAGCACTGAACTGAAATATTCGACTGCTAGGTCAAGCGTGTGGATGCCTTCCAACAAAAAGGGAAGAAATGTACAATGTTCTGACTTGGTTTTAAATTTTTCTGAATTACGTGGTATTTTAGTCTTTTAAACATAGTTCCTGTTTGTTATTATAGTATGGTATATTTAAGTACTCACAATACTAATAATCATACAGTAAACATCTAGTTCGTTACAAATTTTAAGTTTAATTTCTGCTCCTTGCTATCTAGAGCTCCAGATATACACGCCTTTTCTCATTTCACGCAAATATTTGTTATATTGTTTGTGGACCAAATTCCAGTAAGCGAGTTAGTGAAGATTAGTGAGATTGTTTATTCTCACAAAATGAATAAACTGTTGCTCTTCTATAAAATAAATTGCTTTTTGCTATCCCCATGTGGTTTATTAGCCATTATTAAAAATAGCTATATTATGTTTAATTAGCAGTTTCTTCTCTTCATAAAAATGCATAAGAATATAAATTACACATGTAATTTTTTTTTGTTTTGATTTAGTAGTCATTTGCAATGCAAAATTGATTTTTTTACTGTTTGAAATGGTTACTCTAACTGTAAATCCTTGCTTAAGTGTTGTAGTGAAACTTCTTTTTGCCTTGCCCTACCCATCAACATAGTATTACCAAAACTCAACCTTTTAAAAATTTTTCTGGACTCATCCAATGTAAATTAATTTCTGTAAATGTTTTAAACAACTAATCAAGAAGAAAAAAAATAATGTTTTAATGTCAGCATGTTAGCTTAAAATGATTGGAAGAAGAGTTAATTGCCTTTATGGTATCTTTTTTCTTCATTATTTTTTTCGCATAACAAGCATCAGACTGCGGGCGGAGGTTCTGCCATCTTCCTTCTCCTCCTCACGCGTGAAAGAGCTTGCACTGCAGTCTCCTGTGTTAGTTTTCCTGTCAGCAAGGCTGGTTCAAGAGTTTTCTAGCTTTTTCCATCGCCACCCTCACCACAGATTGTTATGCCTTACTTCTGCTGCTACAGCTGTTTGTACAGCTATCCACTTAAATGGTTTAGTGGAATTATTCTGTCTAAAACCAGCAAAACTACCTATGAACGCATGGAGTTATGCACAGGAATGGGTGACTACGGGCTGAAGCTTCCGTGCTATTAAATTGAGCTGCTGCCAAGGACATGGTGACATGCGGCCTCTTAAAACAGGAAATCTCATGGGTAGCAGCACTCATTACTCTCTAAATACACTTCTTTGCTTGGTTTAGTGTGAAAAGAATGTTATATCACTGTTCTTTAAATCCTGTTTGGGGATAGTATTTACTTGTAAAAAATGTTCATTGTTGCTATCTGAAATTCTTAATATGGCTCATCTCAATATGGGTTCCCTCCATGCAGCATGTGTAAAGGCTTCCTGGTATCCTTCGTTTCCATCTGTAAGGCGTCAGTGTGCTCAGTTGCCATAGCCCCAGACTTGCAGAACTGAGGAATCAGGAACAGTTTTTTCCTAATGATAAGTCATTGAGAGGTCTCCCTACCTTCCTGGCGAACATCTTGTTAAGGTGGGAGATGGGCACGGGCAGGGACACCTCCCACTAGATCAAGTTGCTCAGAGCCCCATCCAGCCTGGCCTTAAAAACTTCCAGGGATGGGGCTTCCACCACCGCTCTGGGCAACCTGTTCCAGTGTCTCACCACCCTCATGGTGAAGAACTCCTTCCTAATGGCCAGTCTGAATCGTCCCATCTCTAGTTTTAATCCATTCCCTCTAGTCCTACCATTACCCGCATCCTAAAAAGTCTCTCACCAGCTTTCTTGTAGGCCCCCTTATGGTACTGGTAGGCCTCTATAAGGTCTCCCCGGAGCCTTCTTTTCTCAACAACCCCAAATCTCTCAGTCTGTCCTCATAGGAGAGGTGCTACAGCCCTCTGATCATCCTCGTGGCCCTTCTCTGGACACGTTCCAGCACGTCCATATCTTTCTTGTAGTAGGGGTTCCAGAATTGGATGCAGTACTCCAGGTGGGGTCTCACGAGAGTGGAGTAGAGGGGGAGAATCGCCTCCCTCGACCTGCTGGCCACGCTTCTCCTGATGCAGCCCAGGATACAATTGGCTTTCTGGGCTGCTAGTGCACACTGACGGCTCATGTTGAGCCTCTCGTCCACCAGCACCCCCAAGTCCTTTTCTTCAGGGCTGCTCTCAAGCCAGTCGCTGCCCAGCCTATATCGGTGCTTGGGATTGCCCCGACCCAGATGGAGGACCTTGCACTTGGTCTTGTTGAACTTCATGAGGTTGGCATGGGCTCACCTCTCCAGCCTGTCAAGGTCCCTCTGGATGGCATCCCTTCCCACCAGCGTGTCGGCCACCCCACGCAGCTTGGTGTCGTCGGCAAACTTGCTGAGGGTGCTCTCTATGCCACTGTCCATGTCGCTGACGAAGATGTTAAACAAGACCGGTCCCAGTACTGATCCTTGAGGGACTCCACTTGTCACTGGCCTCCACTTGGACATGGACCCATTGACAGCCACTCTTTGGGTGCGGCCATCAAGCCAGTTCTTTATCCACTGAATTGTCAGTCCATCAAACCCATATTTTATCAGCTTGGAGACCAGGATGTTATGCGGGACAGTGTCAAAGGCTTTGCTCAGGTCCAGGTAAATGACCTGTTAGCATCATTTTGGGATGATGTGGGGTTTTTGTTGTGTGTGGGTGGTTGTGGGGGTTTTTTTCAGGTTTGGTTTTTTTTTTCTTTCCTGTCTACATACATAGACAAATATGGTAAGATATTGTGGTTTAATTATAGCTAATTTTCATTTCATATTGAAACCATGTAACAAATTCTGAAGTAATCCGTGGAGGATGTAAAGATAATATAGGATTCTCTTTCTATTTACACTGAATATATTCTCAGTTAAGCTATTAAAATTTAATTTAAGTTAGGAATAGTGTTAGGAATGCAAAAGCGCAATGCTTGCTTTGAATTGTTCCCCCATAAAAACATGAGTAAACATGCAGCAATTCAAATAGCTTTAGTTTCTCACATATTGTCATTTTGTTAGGTAATGTAGTTCCACATATTGTACGTTGCCTCCAATGTTTTAATGGATTTTTACTTTTTGCAGTTTTGGCGGAATTAATTGAAAAGTTCGTGTCACATCTTTCGGAAAGCCGATCGGATTGTTATTTCAGCATGGGAAACTATAAAGGTCAGTTTCCTAATAATTTATTGCCATACAGCCTCTTTATATTTAAATTACTTCCCTTTTGAATGTATCTGTAGCATTTTTAGGGTTCTTTAATATATTCTTTAAAAACTCAGAAATTCAGTACTTAACTGGAGGGAAATAGCTCGTTTTGGAGCAAAAGATGATGTGCTTGAGTAAACAGTACAGATGATTATTAGTGACAGGCTTTCACATTTCTGTATGTGTAATGGAAAGATGGAGATGCAGAACAGGTGAGGGTATGATTCAAAGTATTTGTTCACACCTATTATAGAATGATTTGCAAAGCTGGTGGCATAAACATTTACGATGGTGTAAGCAATCTGGCTCACCTTTTGAAAGCCCCATAATACATAATCAACCCAAAGCTATGCAATTTATATTGCATTAAAGGATATATATTAAAGAACTGCTATTGTTGACAGAGTAATCTGAGTGTTAGTTTTGTACAGGTGTCGTGCTTACAGCCAAGAATAGAGGATGAACGATAAAGTGAATTTATTCTGAGTGCAAAGTAATACATTTTGATATTTTGAAGAATTTGCAAAATTAGATTTAGAAGCATTGTTAATATCTGCTGGAAAATGCACTTTCATTCTTTACTATCTGTCGAGGACTTTTCTCTTAGGTTGTAGTTCAGTCATTTAGAGTACTTATTCTGCCACTAATTCTGGAGAACCAAGCCTGCTTTGAGGACAGTCTGTTATTTATACTGGTATTTTATTCTCACATCCATAGGATGCAAATACAGTGTCCTTGGAGACTTCAGGCTTGCCTTTGAAGTTTCAAAGCATAAAACCTGTTTGGTAATTTAGAGGATCTCTTTCCTTTACGTAGTGGCCTTCACGTTCTGAAAGCTGCTAATGGAAAACTCTTTAATTTTATTTGAGATCTCTCTCTTTGCTTAATGAAGAGAGTTGCTGAAGTGGCAGTTCTTTCTGTCACTATTTTATTTTTCCTTAAAAGATCCTTAAGGGTTTGTTTTGTTTTGGTCCTGCATTAGTTTGTCATTTACTTTTCAACTACTCCAGAGGCATAATGAGCAACAAAAATCTCTTCATGGACTCATAAGTCTTGCTATTTACATGTTTCTGAAACTTCCCAATTCAAATGATTTTGATGGTTAAAAGCCCACACAATGTCTTCATGACATAAAAGATTTACTTGAAACCTAGAATGCCCCTCCTGCTCCTCTCTGTACACCACTCTTTTAGGTCACAGTTCGAAGTATCACGCATTCTCTGGTGGGATGGAAGGCCCAGGTGTAGTTTTCTTTTCTGTCATGGGGAATGTCTATCTTGCATTTCTTTGGAGAACAGTATAGCCCGCAGACATAAATTTTCAAGGTTATCTTAAGTGTTTCCTGTTAGAAAACCAGGAAAACCCGCTTGGTTTGGAGGTGGCAAAAACTAACTAGAGGAGGAACAGACATCTAACTGTGCAGTCTCCAAGTGGATGTCTTGCCCAGCAAAGACAGCATCTTGCTGTTTCTTAATTGTAACAGCTAAGTGCTTCCATCCAGTGTGGAAAAACTCTAATGAAGGGAAGCAGTGGTCCATGCTCTGTTTACTTATGTGTCAAGTACCTTAGTTTCAATCCACTCTTCCCAGCCTTTTGTTCAAAGCCAGAATTTCAAACACGTTCAGGAAGGTTGAACCTGGATCTTCTACTTCATTGATGTGGAATTTCACTATGAACCACTGATTAGGTGGAAGTGGCAGCAACACTATTTATCTAAAATTTAATGCCAACTTTGAAGAAACACCAGGTTTGGAAATCCTGTAACAATTGCATACATTAAATTAATTTTTTAGAATGGAAAATCCCAAAGAATAGATACAGAAACAAAACAAAAGATAGTATAGTAAAAGTTTGATTTTCTTGAGCTTGACTGATTTTCTTTCTGTGATAAACTAACCCAGTCTGTATTACACTCCTTTTTGTATTTCTGAATATTTTTTTTTTCATTCACTCTTACACAGGCACTATTGGACATTAATTCTGGATAAGTTCTCCTGTTCAGCTCTCAAATAAAAGTTCCAAAATTTAAAGGGTTGGCTGACAAACAATTTTCTAAAAATACTCTTGATATTTCATGTGTTTTACTGAAGACAAGCTTGGAAATGGGAGAGTGAGAAGAAGCCTTCTCAGAGGTAGTCAGAAGTCTGGTGGTAAAAACCTGACGTAAAATGTAGGCAAAGGGCTGGTGGTGTCTTACTACTTTTTTCCCATTCAGCAACACCATTATCACAGAGACATTTTGTGAAGAGTTCTCCAGTCCAGGAAAGAATGTTGCTCAGGCAAGCAGCATGTATTTCATCAAGTGTTTCTTTTAAGTTTTATAGGAAAATAGTTACTAAAATTTCGTAGCACCTTTTTCAGAGAGGCGTAGCAATGAGTGTTGCCCAGGGAAACTAGTTCAGACCAATAATTTCGTGCTGGTTGACGTGAAAGTAAAACAAAAATCTGGCTCTAAAATTGAATCTATGATCATGCTCCACTCTGGAACAGTAAAAGGGCTTGATTGCATAGCTACATTTACGCTCATTTCAGGTTTTTTTACAGCATGAAACATACAGTGTGGCATTCCAATGAAGACAGGGAACGTGCTTTAAGAAGCCACGTCTTCCTATGTTTCTACAGAAGGGACAAAAAAACCAGACTCAAATCTTTATAGAATCATAGAATCGTTTTGGTTGGAAGAGACCTTTCAGATCATCAAGTCCAACCATTAACCTAACACTGCCAAATTACTACTAAACCATGTCCCTCAGCACCATATCTACATGTCTTAAATATCTACAGGGGTAGTGACTCAACCACTTCCCTGGGCAGCCTGTTCTAATGTTTGACATCCCTTTCGGTGAAGAAATTTTTCCTAATATCCAGTATCATCCTCCCCTAGTGCAACTTGAGGCCGTTTCCTCTTGTTCTATCGCCTGTTACTTGGGAGAAGAGGCCGACCCCCACCTCTCTACAACCTCCTTTCAGGTAGTTGTAGAGAGTGATAAGGTCTCCCCTCAGCCTCCTTTTCTCCAGGGAAACAACATCAGTTCCCTCAGCTGCTCCTCATAAGACTGGTGCTCTAAACCCCTCACCAGCTTCGTTGTCTTTCTCTGAACACGCTCCAGCACCTCGATGTCCCTCTTGTACTGAGGGGCCCAAAACTGGACACAGTACTCGAGGTGGGGCTTCACCAGTGCTGAGTACAGAGGTACAATCACTTCCCTAGTCCTGCTGGGGACTTTATTTACTTAAAATTAGGTTTCTCATTCTCTCACTGATTTAATAGTGATTGATCAGATTTGTGTACGTTTCCCAGGATTTTTTGCTAATGTGTATGAGGGGTTGGAATTTCTCCAAGGAGAACAATTAATTATTGAATGCCATGTTATTTCACAGTATCTTTTCCATATATGTATGTGTACGTGCTATCTAAACTAAATCCTAAAACTGCTGTTACAGTAGAGATATGTTTCTGAATTAGGTAAAGCTAATGAGTTTTTAGAAGGTAAACTGTATTCCAGATGCATCTTTCTAGCTGCACATCTAAGTAAGCCAGACATGCACTTGGCAAGTGCATTTATTCCCTTGAATAAATTTGGGTCTGAGGAACTGAAAACCAGTTTCTAACAGTTGTTTAATTTTAATGAAGAGAAGCCATGATTTTCATGAAGGTGGATTCAGTACAATGCATAGATATTCAGTGTTTATCATTTTTCTTGAAATGAGAAATTGATTATCTTAAAAAATGACAGCTTTCTAAACCCGTAGGTAGTTGTAATTAGAATAACACAGTCATCCATCTGCTATGGAATCCCTCGGGATTTTAGTCTATTATAAAATTTGCAAATATGGAAAAATCAAATTAGTTTGGGTTGTTATCATTTTCAGGATAAGAGAGAAAGAAAAATATCTGATAAACCACTATGCAGTTGCAGCGTTTAATTATAAACAGTAACACAAATCTTACTTGAAGTTTACTTTCTGCTAGCAGCAATGATACTGCTGTGATGTGGATTCAGATGAGTAAAATAACATACAATATGTATGTTAAATGTTAATGGACTCTGTCTATCCTCTTTCCCAGAATGAATACTTTCTAGTTTGCTTTTATTTTTGTTTCTCCTTAAAAAAACCCATAACCATTGAAAACCAAATCATTGGTGTCTAGCTTTAACAGGGAATAGGATGGTAAGAAACTGAAATTTGCTATAGTAGTAAAATAGGCATTACTCATTAGGGATATGAAGTTCCTAAAATAGCCGCTTGCTCTTCCTGTTGTTATCATTGCAACATAAATGCTTTGTGGAAATATATTAGTTTTCTTAAGGTTCCAATAAACCTATTTCTCAGAGACTTCCATTTAGAGAGTCATCTAATCTATTAGTGTCTGGACTTCTAAATTGATCTCCACCATGTGTTGCAGACTTCCCAAACTTGGGTATGCTACAACCGTTCAGGTTCAACTGGGTTTTTTTTGGTAGCTCTGGTTGTGCAGATGACCTTGCAGTTGAGTTCTCTGTTTCCACCTAACTTTGTCTCTGAAACAGCTCTGCCATGTACGGCCAAAGGGACAGAACCTGAGGGATTTCAGGTCTTGGCCATAAAACTCAAATGTCACGGTGTATTCCTCTCATAGGGACTTTCTGCCATTTAATGAGCTCTTAATCTTCAAAGGTTCAGGTGTATCGGGTAAGGAACTGAGAAATTTTAAAAACACCAATCAGTATAGAGCTGATCGAAAGGAGTAGCAAATAAGAAATACAGGAATACACCCCCTAATTAGGCTGAAAGGCAAGAAGGAAGGGCCTGCTTCCCTTCTTCCTGCATCGTTTGATGAATGCACTTCTTTAAAGATTATGTGTGCCCACTTTAAAGATGCCGTTAGCAAAAAGGATTTTGCCCTTTGCTAGTTTATATGCAACTGGAAGAAAATATGTTCCTTCTTAATGATGTTGCTGCCAAAAATAGCTTGAGTATTTGTGATGATCAATACACAGAGAAGTTCCTGATATGAAAATTCTGATTTTAGATTGTTATGACAAGTGTACTGATGACATAACAGATACTTTGAGTAGTCAAGGTGGAATTGCACATGGGATTACCTAGCTATGATGAGAAGCCAACAACATTGTCCAGCAATTATTGTCTCCATTCACAGCTCAAATCCAACAATAATAATACTTTTCTTTGACGTGGGATTTCTTTATAGACCATTCTAACAATGTGTATAAGATTCAGACTGTCAGAAGTGCTCTAGATGAGTAGCCTGGTGGAGGAGATGATGCCATCAAAAAATGGTAGCAAAATGGCTGAAGAGAATATAGTGAGAAATGCATGACGACTTCTTGGTCCCAACTCCATCATCAAGTTAAGATCATCAAATCTAACCATTAATGTAACACTACTATGTCTCACCCAAGCCTTGTCTCTTCCCCAAGCCTGTGACCACCCATCCACTGGATTTAACTCCATTCACCACAACTCTTTGGGCCCGGTCATCCAGACAGTTTTTTACCCAGAGAAGAGTACACCTGTCCAAGCCATGAGCAGCCAGTTTCTCCAGGAGAATGCTGTGGGAAATGGTGTCAAAGGTTTTGCTGAAGTGTAGGGAGGCAACATCCACAGCCTTTCACTCATCCACAAAGGGGGTCCCCTTGTCATAGAAGGAGGTCAAGTTAGTCAAGCAGGACCTGCCTTTCATGAATCCATGCTGACTGCGCCTGATCACCTGGTTGTCCTGTATATGCCATGTGATGGCACTCATTTGATCTGCTCCGTAACCTTCCCTGGCACTGAGGTCAGACTGACAGGCCTGTAATTCCCCTGATCCTCATTCATGCCCTTCTTGTAGATGGGCGTCACATTTGCTAACCCTCCAGTCAACTGGGACTTGCTCCGTTAGCCAGGACTGCTGGTAAATGATGGAAGGTGGCTTGGTGAGCACTTCCGCCTGCTCCCTCAATACTCTTGGGTGGATCCCATCTGTCCCCGTAGACTTGTGTGTGTGTCTGAGTGGTGTAGCAGGTCACTAACCATTTCTGTTTGGATTATGGGGGTTTCATTCTGCTCCTCGTCCCCGTCGTCCAGCTCAGGGGGCTGAACAACTGGTCTTACTACTAAAGACTGAGGCAAAGAAGGCATTAAATACCACAGCCTTTTCCTCATCCTTTGTCACTGTGTTTCCCCCCGTATCCAATAAAGGATGGAGATTCTCCTTAGCCCGCCTTTTGTTGCTAATGTGTTTATGGAAACTTTTTCTATAAGATAAAAGATATAATATATTTATAGAAACATTTTTTTATAAGATAAGCAATAGGAGTGAAGCACGCTTTACGTAGGAATCCCAGATTAAGGCTAACCGAACCAGGTGGGACGAGTTGCTCCATGAGGCCTCTGCCATTTTTTGCCCTGCTCCCTACCCTCGCTAATCCCCCCTATTCAAGCAACAAGGGTCCTAATTATCTCTCTTTTTGGCTCCTTATGGATCACTGAGTTTGATTTAGAGGTAGAAAGGTTGGAAACAACAGGAAGATTACCAAATGATAAAAAGAAGTACTTCTTTACTGTAGAAAAAGATAATTACAGTTTTTTATGCGTAGTGTTGTTGTTTGGGGTTTTTTTGTGGTTGTTTAAAGTTATCACTGGTAATTAATAGTTTGCAATCCTTGATGTTTCAAATGAAGCATTTTCTCTTCTGAATGAGAAAGAGTGTATTAAATAGTGAATTTAAAAGAAAAAGATTTGAGAGCAGGCATACTAACATTTCTTATGATTAGCTTATCTGAAGTATGTATGGTAGGTTGCTAATATAAAGAGCAGTCGTATGGCTAAAAAAAAAGAAAATAACATTTACAGTTAAAAATGGTCTATACTTACAGTTGTGGGGTTTTTTGTGCATTTTAGAATGAGAGATAAAGTCAACTTTCCATAATAATATTTTTTTAATTGTAAATTGGCTCCTAGAGAATTCTGATATCCTTCAAGTCACTAATTTCATTTTGGCTTAATTTCTATTTTACAGTGGTTTATATTTTTAAAGAAAGAAGTGTAAAATACCTGTTCAACATAGAATTTTTGATTTGTTAGATAAATAAAAAGGAAGTTTCCAAAGCACGTTGTTCATTCCATTTAATAATAGCCACAGTGCTGTATCATGCTGTTATCTAATTCATGGTTCAGAGAGGTGTTCTGTCCTTTGTTTGAGGATAAACAGCATTCTTATTTAGAAAATTGATCTGTCAATGCCTTCTGTTACGAAACCCATTGTGTTTCAAGACAGTTAGTTGTATCAGGTGTATTCATAAATATCAGTCAAATGAGTTTTGTAGAAAATTTAATTCAGTGTATTAACTCAGAGATATCATGAGCATCATTACAATAGTACAGTCACAACATACTCCTGCAAACTTACTAGTCAATTTTTTATGCACGGATTGCAATATGCAGTATTTCAATATTCCATTTATTGTTAATAACAATTCTTGAGGCTTAATGGAGCATTTAAGGTTTCTAGGTCCAGTTTTTAATCAGTGGGAAGTGGTCCTGTGTGTCTTCGAAATGACTTTACTGAAGTCTGGTCTTCTGAGTCTATTAATTGGTAAATGAAATGGAAAATCAAAACTTTAGATGGAGGACAAAGAACCACAGTTTGTGTGTTCCCATTGTGACTTGTGGATTGGCAGCAACTTGACTGATTAGTGTATGGAGCTATCATTATATCAGGTACAGTGCTGTACAAAAGCAAGAGCTTTTGCCTTGATAAGGTACCATGTAATATAGAATTATTATTCAGTCCAAACTCTATGTTAATTTTATCTTCTTTCACAATACAGAGTAAAATATCAAAAGGAAAACTGATGAGGAGAAAGCCCTTTTCAGCAACTAAGAAATTATTACAACAGAGAAGAAAAGGCAATGAGAATCAATGAAATCAGTTGTGTTCTTTTAATGTTAATAGGAAACAAGTATTCAGTACTTGCTGTGAACTGTTACAGAATGGACACTGGGCTCAGATTGTGGGTTGTGATACAGGTGTTCCTCACTACACCCTTGCTGGACTGGGATACCAGCTCCTGTGTTGCCATCCGCAGGAGGATGCACCTCAAATTGGAGGCAGGGCTTCCTTGTGTCTTACGGATTGTTTATACTGCTTGCCTCTCCCCTGCCATTAAATATGGTCGTGCCAGGACTGAAGTAGCCATTAGTCGTAGAAACTCATTCAAATTCCCCATTTTGTCTTCCATCATGGTTTCTAGGGTATAAGTATGTTTCTTGCCTTCACAATTGCAAACAGGAACCTGAAAATGAATTGACTGTGGTATGGTAATCGCAGTTGAGTAAACAGGTACCTTGGAACAGGAGCTGAAAAAGATATGAACTGTTTCAGTCATCTCCGTGGGTTTTTAACTGAAATGCCCTGTGGTTTTACTTGCATTCTTCCAAATAGTGTGTTGCTGGTATACTACGCAAAATACATTTGAACTTCTGTTCTTCGAGTAAAAAGACCTCTCTGATGTGGGATTCCTATTTCAGTCCCATCAGGTTTTTGAATAAATTTGTTTTACTCAAAGACCAGTTGATTTTTCTTATGTGTAAATGTATTTGTCAAAAGTACAATGTTAATTTCTCATGACCCTAACACTTAGATCGTTATCGTCTATTAAAGTTATAATGGAGTGGAGTTTTTTTTCTTACCGTACTTCCTCTGCTGAATTGTCAATTGTACCTTGCTTCATTGTCAAGTGTAATTTTGCTGTATTATTCTCCTCAAGAAAATTTCAACCTACTTCATCTGAGCAGAGTGCTTAATTTTTTTTTTCTTTAAATTCTTTTCCTAACCAGAGGCATTTCTTCCCTTAACCTGTAAATATTTAATCTTTAATACCTTAGTCCTCGTTTGCTTACCAGCAACATCGAGTGTTTACCTGAATGGGTAGCTAGGGAATCCTTCAATTTTGATTTCTCTATCTGTCTGAGAAGGATACAGAAAAAATACAAATCAAGTTACCATGTGATCTGCTTTATCAGATTTTTACATTTATCACTTATGTGAATATATTTTAACTTCTGCTGCCATACCTATTAGTTACACTTTTAACAAACTATGTTGATTGTTAGGGTTTTGTTGTTTGGGGTTTTTTAAATTTATTTACCTGTTTTCTTTGGGGTTTTTTTTGGTTTGGTTGTTCTTGTTTGTTTTGTTGGTTTTGTTTTTTTTTTTAATTAGCTCTTTGTCTGAGAGAAGTATGTTAAAGGTTTAAGCCCATGGCTTTGTAAATCGTGATATTATTGGACTATAGTTCTTCTGAGGTAGAGTTATCTTAGATGATATACGTACACAAGAGAAACAATGCCCCATTTTTAATCCCTTTCAGATTTTAAAATATTGAGAACATATTACAACAGAGCTTTCTTTAATTCATAATTTATTAATTTGTCTAACTTGGATTTTTCAATTTAAACAAATGCAGAAGATCGGGGTATATATTACTCTGTGAAAGAACAATATATAGTAATGCAGGATTTTTAAAATCTATCAGCTATAATGTTTTCAAGTTCGTATAAAAATAAATTTTTATGTTAATAAGGTTGGTTTCACAGCTAGGAGACTTTAAGGCCACTGGAATGGAAGAAAGTAGATCAGAAAATGCTGCTTTGTCTCATTTCTTGTCCAGAAGGGATAACGCTATACTAAGAAATGGTTCCGAAAAAGGTATAGTTTGTTTACATAGTGCTGTAAAGCTAATGATAACCATACTAAAAGTGAAGATTTTCTTATAAAGAATGTGATTTTAATTAAAAAAGTATAAGTGTATGAGGAATGCAGGTTCTTCATGCATCCTTTGCAAACACTACTAAACTCATTTCAAATAAGAAACATTTTCCAAAAATGGTATTCCTGCAAAAAAGATTGACGTTAGTACTCAGTTAAAATCATGTTTATCATAATACTTTACTATATTTTTCCTTTTGTTTTAGCCACAGATGCAGATGTGAAGACTGAAAGCCTTTCATCTGTGCAGCAGCTTGGTGTTGAAATGACAGTCAGGTACATAGTATTAAAATATTTCCCTAGTGTATTTCTACAATTTGTTTGATTTTCATGAAATGACTTCAATGATATTTAATCCATAAACTTAGTGCTTTATACCATTTAAATCTAAAGATCACCTTTAAGAAAACAAAATCTAACTTTGAAAATGCAAAAGGTATTAGTACATAATTAAATGATCTTTACAGATTATATAGGTTATTATCCTTTATTGTTGTAGAGACTAATTGTAACTTGTTAGTAAGATTTACCGTAAAATTACATTATCCTGAGTTATGTGTCTTTTTTTCCTCACATTACTTCTCTGAATGGCTCTGCTTAGCTGAGCTTAGTTATATGCCATTTAAACATTTTATTTGGCTGGTAATTTGCACAGCCACGATGAAGGAAAAGCTAATGTGTCTGTACTTCCACAGATTGTTATCTTTAACATTAATATTTTAATTCTGATGCTAATAATCACACATACAATATACTTGGATGGAATTGTAAATAATGTATGTGAAGAAAATGAGTCATGTGTGTTAGAGTACGTGCCCTTCCCCACCACAGTCTCTAAAACTTAACTAAAAGGAATTTAGCTGAGGAGTTGTAACACTAAGTAGCAAATGTTTGGTGTGTATCCTTCCTAGATAAAGCATAGTAGATTTTATTAAACCACTTCTGTGTGGTTTATAGAAGTGTGTACTTCTATAACATAGTATTTGTGATGACAGCTTAACTGTCACAGGCCTATTAAATATGAGTTCTTGCTTTTTGGGAATTAAAAAAAGTATTTAACCTTTATAAACAATTTTGGTTTTTAACTTTTTGTGCTAGATATGGAAAATATCTAAATTTGCTGAAGGAAAATGCAGAAAATGGGCTGTGCTTTGTGTTAATGAATTGTGAGAAATTTCTGAAACAACAGCAAAGAACTGTGGAATCCCCACTTTGTATCCTTTCTTGATGGCATAAATTATATTGCCTAAAAATACCAGTGGAACTTGAATTCTCAGTTTGGGCTTTTGATGGTGGTGTAGGTGTGTAATATGTACTGAAGAAAAAAAAAAAAAGGCGGCACTTTTACTTCCAAATTTTGTTAAGTTAAAATGCACACCCAACGCACTCAAGAAAATCTTCACTCTTTTGTTCCCATGCTTTGCTAAAATGGTAGGTCTCATTCATTTTTGTCTTAAACTGTTTTGGAGCAGGATCTCCTCCTTCTGTATGTGATAAAGAGTCTGGAGCAATGCACCTTTGAGCATTAATGAGTACTTGTGGTACTCCCACAATACCAACATTGTTAATGGTATTGCCCACGTAACGATATGTGGCTGTAATCTGATCAACAGGAATGGTTTGACTTCTGACTCTTTGAGATCTACTGTGGAAAAATTTTTTAAAAATAAGACAGGTACTGCTTTCCAACAAGCTTTGCAATATTCTTCAGGTGTTAGGCTTACATGTCACTATTAAAAACACTTCGGGTATATTAATCAGGATATGCTTAATCTCTTTATTTAAGCTTTTCTTTTACTTTGGGGTTTTTTTTCCCCATAGTCCTTACAACTCCTGTTTTCTTCTATTCTTCCTGTTTACACCTTTCTCCTTTCTTGTACTGTAGGCACGCTTTTTTTGGTGCAGGGCTTTTTGCATTTACTTGGTTTTTGTTTGCTTTGGTTAATTTGGCTTGACTACGTATGGACCGGAAAAAAAGTAGTGTGCAGGGGGAATAGCTTAAATCATTTCTCTTAAACCAGTTTGAGAGGCAGCTGTGCCTCAAGAATCTACCCTCCGCGCAGCTGTATTCCACTTGTCCCATCTCCTACAAACCAGCTCTTGCCTCTGTGGCCACGGGCCTGAGGAGGAGGAGGGCTGCAGGTCCTGCCAGGCAGGGAGGAGGACATTTCTGCCCAAGTTCCTTAACCTTCTCATGCAGGCTGCTTGCAGGAGCACTGTGCTGGCTACGACTGGTTTGCGTCTTCTGTCTTCCTCATAATGTCAGGGGACAGGGAGAAGACATTCACATTTCTTCAGCGATTTTCACGTCTTCTGGTTTCAGCATTTCTCTGGCTACCAAGACTGCATATATCTGTAAGAATTTAAAAGCTATTTCTTTCTGAAAGGCAACTTCGAAAGTTTCTAAAGGAAACTTTATCAATTTCCTTAGTTTTGGGTGGGTTTTTTAAACGCATTGAGTTTTCATTAAAGCCCTGTAATTGAATACGTGACCCTGAAAAATTATCTCAGAAAAATACAGATTTGACAGTTGCTCAAATGGATGTTTAAAAGTAGTGAAATAACAGGTGGACTGATAGTAAAGGCAATGTTATTGATTTTTAAAGCTGTCAGTGAAATAAACTTTTTTAGTGCATTAATTCTGTGTGAAGACTGTGATACTGCTGAATGACTTTTTTTTTTTCATTTACAGTGTGCAAGTCCATATTGATTTTTTTTTTTTTTTTTTAGTAAAACTATCAGTTTTTAAATTTACTAAATATGAAAATATTGAATGCATGGCAGTTTTAAATTATTAGTATTTTGGATCAAGTTTGTAGCATAAGAAACTTAATTTACACCTTTATTAGATGGGATTCCATCTATTTAAAAAAAAAATAACCTTTAAGTTTGATTTTGTACGTTGTCACATTGTCTTGAATGTTTTGAACATAAACAACTGTAGTCTTTACTAGAGAACTCTGGGATATAAGAAGCACGGATTAGATTCCATATCCCTTCTGCACTTAAACCTCTGTGTTAATATGAACAGATCTGTCGTGTCACCAGAAGTGACCCTATTGGTCCACTCAACAGCACCGAGTCCAGCCCTGAGGTTGTTCCAGCACAATGAAATGTTGCTCTGTTGTGTGAGTATAATTGTGCTGAACACCGACAGTGCTGAGAACCTACGAGTCACCTTCCATACAAGAACAGCATTGCCGGCAGGTTGCTGCAGTGCGAATGTTCATTCTCACTACCTAAATGATTTCTCTTTCATAATATATCTTGAAAACACAAAGAGAAAATTCAATAATTAACCTATTTGCATAACTTCCACAATGTAAACTAAAATAAAATGTCAAAACATGAATGAGGAATTATCCAGCCACTGGATTGTAATGCTGCCTACCTCCATGACGCTGCCATCCAAAGGATGTACCTTGACCTTCTGGCGTGAAACCAAGGATTCATTACCTAGAACACAAGCACTGACATCCAGGGCTTTCCACACCGATAAAACCTCTGTTCCTTTTGCTGCACAAAGTAGAATTTCACTCATACCAGCCATGCATACTGCAAAGAAACGTGCACACAGAAAACAACTTCAAATACCATAGAAGTACCATTCTGTCCATCTGTAAAAGGGGAAAAAAAATCCAAGAGAAATTAGTCTCTTTTTTTTAGTTCTGTTCTTTCGTTTAAAATATAACAGTGGTTTCTCTATCCCTACTTTGACAATTAAAGCTTGCATGCAATAAAGAACTAGACTGCTAATGCAAAGGAATAGTCAGGCTATATTTAATAACAGTTTCTAACGTTTAATTTTCTTTAGTTTAACTACACATTTTTCCTGATGGTAGCACCAGCTTTTTTATTTATTCTATTTACTCCTGTCTCTAAAATAACTGGGATGACTTATCTTACAAGCAAAGGTGTATGTATATTTTTATATATTGTTCTCAGCAAGGTATTTTAAAATAACACATTTTTGTAGTCTGTAATCCTTTTCCTCAATTTTGTTGTTGTTGATGATTCTGTTGTTGTTAATCAGGTGCACCTGCCTATTACCACAGTGGAATCTGGCATCCATCCAGTCTATTTCTGCAGCGCTCACCACATTGAAATGTTGCTAAAAGCTGAGTTGCCACTTGTCTTTTCAGCCTTCCACATGTCTGGTTTCACTCCATCCCAGGTAACTGATGAAAGCGTCTCAAAGTATCATCAAGTTTTTGACTTAAATCTGACGTTCAGGAACGACTGTGTTTTTTCTATGCAGCACCTGTGTGGTGGTTATGAAACCGGGGGTAGGAGATAGCATTGAATGCAAAGTGGCTTAGAGCATCTGAAGATACAAAGCAACTGACTTTGGTTGAGTAATGAGAGTGTACTGCAGCTGATGACCTCCATTACAAGTTCATGCAGAAAACTTAATGAAAATAATATATACTAAAACCTCATATTTATCATTAAAAATAAATAGAAAATCTTATTCGCTAGAATAATTTTCTAAACTTTCCATGGGAAGGAAATGAGAAACTTGGCATAGGTGTATAAATGGAAGCAGTTCAGGTGATATTAGAGCAAAATTAATTTTAAATGAGCTACCATAAATATTACACTCCAGTAACACGCTATTCTTCTATATTAAAGACACGTTAGTAAAGAAGAATATTTATTCATAATGTTAGCTTTCATTTTACCTACTTACTACAATTCTTTGGTAACATGGAATGCTACGTACCGATCATGATGAAGCATAAAAAGCTTCGTGCAATAATGAGTCAGATTGCCAGCACAAAGTACCTCTCACCACAGTAAGAAAGCTTATTGCCATTCCAAAGCAAGAAAAGTATTTTTCATCTTATGCCTTCAAAATTCCTTTTTCCTGCAAGATGTGCAGCTTAAGAGGCTTCTTAATGGGGGCAGATCCCGGTGTGGTACAGACATTGTTTAAAATAGCTTGGGATTTGGTCTTTGAGGAGAGAAGACTGGCAGATGAGGGACTTTATCTCAGCATAGCAGTGAGGTTCTTATAATAAAGTTCCTGTTTTGGGGTGGGAAAACACATGGGGAAAGTCACTCCTTCCTCAGCTACTCTTGTGTAAGTTATACTGTATGGGTTTTTTTATTGTTTGCACTCAATTCATAATCGACTAGTTACTGTTCTAAACTACTGACAAGGTTTTTTGTTTGGGGAATAGTTTTGTTGTTTTTTTTATTTAACATGTTACTGAAATGCCACTGGTGGGTGCCACTGTATCTTCCGTGTGATTTTGCAGTTTTACTGCATGATTAAAAGCAAACAAACCCTGAACTGTGAAAACAACTCTAAGGTATATAAGCGCTTGTGTGCCTCAATAAATATCTGAATACAGATTTAATGCTAGAGTATGGCTGTTGTCATTTGATTAGAATCTTGGTGCTTCTGCTGCTGTGTATTTTTAAACATTTTAAGGACTGATTAGCAGAAGATTTGTGGTCTAGAACTAAATGAAATGTGCTGTACACATCCTAATACATTGTGATTTAGAACTGGAAAAAGGAGTCGCTAAGTGTGTTCCATACACTCTTCATTAAATGAAAACGTGCCTTAGGGAAGGGCTTAACATTTATTCATAAGGCAAAAAACTACCTGAATTTAAAGGAAAATTTACACTAAACACACCTTCATCACCCTCATTACCCTCTAGGCCATGTTTTAAAAAAATCTTGAAAAAATCACCTTCACTTTCATTGGACTTTGAGCTTTCTGTCTCGACCTCAAGAGTTGCCAGAACATACTCAGACAAGCGAGATGCACGGATGCAGGGTATTATGTCTAGCAGAACTCACTGGAAGTCTGTTCAGAGGCTGTGATTTAAAAAATGGTCATTCTTGTCTTCTTTTGTACTTTATTCCTTTTATTTTCATAAGTAGGGTGATGTTACAGGAAAAAAAGGTCTGTAGTGTAGAAAAGTTAAGAGAGAAAGCTGATCAATTATGACAATGTCTATAGCGATTTAATTATATATTCTTTCATTCTCATCTAGATTTGTCTGCAGTGGATAAGTCAGTGTTTCTGGAATTACATGGACTGGAGTGAGATCTGTCACTACATTGCTATATGTATTTTTCTGGGTCCTGATTATCAAATATATATGTGTATTTCTGTGTTCAGACACCTGCAGCAAGACATCCTGAAGCACACTGAAGCCCAAGATCTCCAGGTTTTTCTTAAAGTAAGGGTTTCTTTTTTAATTTTTCAGTTGCTGATGGGAAGCAAAGCTCTCAGTACTGAAAAGATGTATGTTACTTAATCTGAAGCTCTTACTGAATTACACTTAATGATTTTAAGTGAGTGAAATAATACTTTAATTTTATTTACTTCCTGGCAGGAAATTGTGGTGTAGTATTTTCCAGAGAACAGTTTTCCTGCATTTTGTTCTGATTGCTTCCCTTTGTATGCAAAGTGAATAGCCACATTAAATCATGAGATCATTTAATTCACTTCATTATGTGGCCCCAATCTCATTAACTTAGATGTTCTCCAGAAAGGTGGGTTTACACAGTGGTCTCCTACTGAAGCTTGAAGAGATGTTGCACAAAGCTCAGTGAGCCGTTATTTTGAACAAATGCCAATTACTATACAACCAGCTTCACAATTTCCTATTCTTTGCCATATTTTAAATTACGTTTGGTTATTGGATTCTTTTTGTAGGGTACTGCTTAGCTATAGATGCAGTCATGAATAGATATAAATATTTGACTCCTCTTTTTTTTTTTTTTTCCCTCTGGTCAAAATTCTTTTGAGAGCTATATATCTGCATCTCGGTCTGTCCTAACATCAATAGCACATGTAGGCCAGTATGTCAGTCTCTTCTGGGAGTAATTTAGCTATTCTTCACTTTACTTTCTGTGCGTAGGGGCCATATTACTGACAACTAACTGTAGACCAATGCTTTAATATGTGCACACATTTAATCAGTATAAGATTTGACTGCTTAAAAAAAAAAAAACAACACAGAAAAAGAGTTAAATACCTCCTACAGTTCTCTTTTGGAGTCAGTTTTCTTTTCCACTGTAGTCAACCTTCTTACAGTGCACGAAGAGCAACTTGGAAGGTAAAATTGTGCCTTTGTTTTCACCTTTGAGTAGGGGAGTAGAAATACAAGGACCATCTCGAATTTCTGTTCCGATGCCAAAGAGCAGCCTTCCAAGCTTGAGCAGGTGTTCTCAGGAGAATTCTGCTTAGCAGAGATACACCATGTGGCCACAAGGACTATCTGACTCTAAAGAGCTTTTTGCAGCATGTGCTGCCAACAGTGGTAATGCTGTTCAGTAGATGGTGGGTGCATGAGTTGTTCCAGTTCAAAGCAGCAACGCATTCACCCATTTTACTTAGACTGTTCTTCAGGATCCTGCTTTCCACAGTGCATCCTCCCTCTCCCTCTAGTGTAGTAGCCACGAGAAGGAACATGGCCTGTTTGTTTCTTTATCCTGAGGGCATCTTCTTTTACTCTATGTTTTAGAATTAGTAAAAATTAATTGTGGTGATGCAGAAGTATTTATTCTGTTTTTATTTAAGCACTTCATGAAGATCTTTATCGTTGATTTTAAAAATAAGTATCTACTGTTACTGTCCTGGTTTTATTGAGAATCTAGTTGGATGTAAAAGCATGCAATGTGCTGGTATAAAAGAGTATTTTAGTGCCTGGCTTTTGCCTCTTTAAAGCTTACTTTTTTTCCTTAAAAATCTTCATATGTTCTCCAAAGATGAGATGAACAACGTTCACCTGAAAAAACTATTTGTTACCACGACTGTAATTAGGAAGAACTGTCTGGAAGCAGATATTACCAATTCTTTATTTCTAAATGAAATGTAATAAAATGTGTATATTTTAAACACCCAGGCTGTGACGAGCAGAACAAAATGAGCTATATTTAGCAGCTCAGAAGTCATTAAGTTTGAGTCATGCCCCTTTTTTTCCTAACTAATAAACGTTTTCTGTGTGTATTTGTGCAGGAAGAAGCACTCCATGGATTTCGCGTGAGCGATTATTTAGAATACATGGAAAGCTTGGAGGCGATCTACAGACCTATGCTGCTGAAAGACATGAGGAACATAAGAGTGCAGAATACATAGATGAAGCAAACAAGCACTTTATTTGCCAGTTTTGGTTACATCCTTTAAAAGGATGCTGATTGATTGATATATCAATCTCACCTAAAATAAGTCAGGCTATGTAAATGTTCATACTATAAAATTCATAAGGAGAGTTTTCAGAATATAGTTTTTGCAAAAGGACTTAATCTAAGTGTGGTGACCTAAAATACCACATTTTCCCAGACAGGCTTTATGCACAGCTGTTGGCAGAAGGCAGCTTCAGAACCCACCTGTAGGATGCTGAAGTATCATCCTTAGAACATAAGTCTTCCTTATAAAGCCTTGAAACTGTTCCAAAATCATTGCATTATTGTCATCTCCTTGTAGCACAATCCTAAAACCTTCATATTTGCTAGAGTCTGACAATGATTTTTCATAGAAACAACTGTTAGTGTGTATTCATATGCATGAAAAGTCAACAAAAGAAGAACAAATTCCCTGTACACAGCCGTTCTGACTTTGTGGATAAGGTTGAGAAAATGGGGTGTTCAAATACATGCAATGAAAAAAGACCGATATTCCTGTATTTTTTTTTAAATAAAATAAATCTTTTTATGTCATAAAATGTCTGTTTGTAACATACACTCTCTGTATGCATAAGTTAATGAGAAGTCCTTGAATGGCCTGATTTTCATAGCTCTGGAAAATGATCGTTTTTAAAGACTCTGGTTTCGTTCAGATGGGAAAACTAATAAGCGTCATCTGTGCTTGCCTTACTTCATGCTTTTCATTGATGATTAAAGGCTGCTGGATATTTTTTAACACCAGCAGTGGAGGGGAATTTTCAACATTGTTGAAGTTGACTGAAATTCCCAATTTCAAAAGAAACATGGTTTTCTTGAGGAGCGCTGCATCCCATTTGCTGTAAGGATAGCCTTTAGGTAATGGTGGGCAGCTTGACACATTCATGTGTCTTTCATATATCACTGTTAAATATTATTTAAGAAATCAACATATATTTGTGCAACAATTAATAGTTGTTTTTTGAATCCAAATTTCAAAGCACTGGCCGTGATGTTGAGTCAGTAAATAATACTGAATTAGATGGCACATTCCTAAAGTAAATATACAGTTGGCTTGTCAAGAATTAATAAATACTTTTGTATTTGATTGAAATGATGGCCAATAAAATGATAGTTATTGGCCAGCAGGAGGGCTTCCTTCAGTATTTGCCAGTAATCAAAGGATGTAGATGGAAAAAGACAAAGTATCATCCTGTGGCTATTTAATATTTTTCATACAGTCAGTCAGATCCGCATCAAAATTTCAAAAAAATATAATAATAAAGTAGAAACGTAACCTTTACAAAGCCCACATGAGGTTACATGTAAAGTAGGCATTTAAGATGATAGCTTACGAACTGCAGAAATTCCTAGTCACATGAGAAGAAATCTAAAATTAACAGTTATTACAATTTATTTTCCAATTGTCTTGACCTGGCAGAGGAGAACCGATGTGGTGTGTTTGGTATATCCTACCCATCACCAGCCAAGGTTCCTCTTGGAAACAGAACACTTGTCTGCTTCACTCACTGCCCCCCATGGTATTTGTAGTTTGCTTGTTCTTTTTGTTTTGCGTGGATTTTTTTTTTCTTCTGTATTTTGTTGGCCGGTTCTGTTCAGGGCTTTTCATCTGTGCTTCCAGGTATTCTCTTCGTAGACACACAAATGCCCATTTCTCACCACCTCTATTCTACCCTATTTTTTCCATTGTCCACTACAAGAGGCATTGTAGTGCTGTGGACTTTCCTCTGTTTCTTATATACTACCTCACCAGTACAACCCTATGGTTTTAAGCTCTGTCCTGTGAGTTGCCCAAGTTTACTGTCTTGAGTATTGGGAAGGTTGAAAGAGGTCAGACAGTGGGATTACCTCAGCCTACGAGGCTCAGAGCAAAACTTTTGGGAGCGTTTTGGAGCAGTAGCATCCATCCATGAAGTAAGACACGCTTGCCTGCTTTTTCTCCTGTGCTACACTCGGCGCAGAATTGGCGTTTGTTGCATGCTGGTCCACAGCCTTCCTCTCAGAGTAACAGTACTGCTCTTTTATAATTTTCATTCATTCATCCATCCGTCCAGGTGGTTTTGACTGATGATCTCCAACTTTGGTCTGAAGGCTGGGTTTGTTTTTTTGTAATTATATCACAGATGTTGTCTTCTGACAATTCCCTCTCCTTTAGGCATTATGCTTTATAAATAACATCCTTATGCCATGCCAGACTACATCAATTCTCTGAATCTTTCATGCAGTGACACTTCCTACGTTACATTTTCTTCTTTCTGGGATTGTTGAAAGGTAACATCTGATACAGGGCATCTTCATGCTGATGGCAGATGGGAAGAAGCACGTAAAGACAGGTTGTTCTGTTGAGGAATTTTCTAGTATAATGGCTTCTGGAGTATCCAAATCTGGTATCTGACATACAGATGGCAACAAAAGGAAGAAAGAGGTGAAACCTACCATAACAAAGCTAGTTGTCATCAAACCAAATGTTCAAGAGTCACACCAGGTTTCAGAATATTCTGCAGTAGCTGTAGAAATGTTACATTCACTTCAGAGCATTTAGAAATCCTTTCGCACACTTTTCTAAAAGTTTCTTGGAATACAACTGGATTACTTTTTCTAGATTACCTATTAAGAATTTTATGTTGCATGATAAAGCTTTGCATAAAAAGGCCCACGGGACCTCTGGATACGTTCTAAAACTGGCACATAGCTCCTCTTGGGTCCTGTGAAGAAATTCACCAAGGAATCCTACTCCCATATGGTGAGGTGTTGGCTCACTACCAGCTGCTTAGGCAGTGACTTGTCATTTTCCTGTCTTAGAGGCAGGAAGCAGTCTGTTTTCAGAAGTATCGCAGTCAGTAGGCAAATCTTAGTTGAAAGTCAACAGAACAAAGGAAGTAATGGCTTTAGTGGAGATTTTGCTTAGAAGGCTTCATCTCTAGGCACCTTCCCCCTTCTCTCCTCTCACGTCCTTTGTTAATGCATTTCTTCAAACTGTTCTTTGAAAAAAAAAGATATTTCAAAAACTCAGACTTAACACAACCATGCTCTCACCTAGTCCAGCCTTGATCAGGATTTACCCAGCACCTGGATTTACAACGTCTTTCCATGAAACTGCCTTAACTTTCATTTAAGGTCATGGTGAACCTAGTGTTACTCACTGATGACATGTTCAGTGATGGCATCTAAATAGGTTTTGCAATTGGATGAAATTAAAGTTCTACTCCAAAGAGTACAGAAAATGCTAGGTTATTACTTATTTTGAGAGTATAAGAGATTCTCTAGTGACATCAGTATCAAGTTCCTAAATAGCGTTTTGAAAACGCAAGATTAATTTTTGGCTTAGTCTTGGACAGTAAACCTCACTGTAAAATACTCATTTTCCCTGAGTAAATCTGCATCAATAATTCTGAAGTTTTTTGAAATTTGTGCTGCCCCCTTCAGCTACCCAGAGGCAAATACTGAACGTATTATTTTATTAGATCTTTCCTTTCTTAGGATTTCAGTTTCATTTCAGACAAAGTAAGAGTTGCCCTACTTCAATTTAGAGTGAAATGTCCTGTTTCTGAAGTTACCTTTAAAGAGATTTTCAGTTTTGGTAATTATTTGGCCTAGAAAGTTGGTAAATTGCCCTCTACCTTCTAATATCAGACCCTTACTACCTTGTTGTCTCCAATGACATTGCTTCTTTAGCAAATAAAACAAGATTCAGCTTCTCCAGCAAAAAGTTACTATCGTCTATATTCTTATAGGGAGAAGTCTTTTTATTGTGAAGTGTAAGTAGCCAGCATAATTGGTCAAGTCCCTGCTGTAGCTGGTTTAATAACTAAGTATAAATTCCCCAGATTGCATCCTAGTTATGTAGGCAACATTACCAGATGATGTTACATAGCAAAAGTTAAGCATCGAGTAGTTCTTTATTTGTTAAAGAAGTAGGGAAAATACTACGTTTCATCAACACCTGCAATAACACTTTCTTTCCAGAATGTCTGGAATCTCCAAATATTTTGATTAGAATTTGTGATATAATAAATGTTTTAGAAGTCCAACAGAAACCACAAATGTTGAATTTAGACTTATCCACTATCATCGCCACATTCCCATGAGACAAACTAAACATTACTGCAAAGTTCTTGAAAAACAACTTCACTAGATAAAATGAATGTGTGAGCACATACACGAATTCAAATTATAAAATACATTAGAACCTGCAGTGAAATTTCTGTAATTATATGCAACCTAAGAGTGAGCAGCACTGACAAAGGTTTTGCCACTAATTTCTATTTTCCTGACTCTGCATTTCATAAGTTCATGGGTTTAGCTTTTTTCCCTGTCTAGAAAAAAAAAATGTTTTAAGTATATGTGGTCTTTTGTGAACTGTGTTGGCTTACCTACATTAATAAAAGGGGCTGGCAAGTATGAGGGAAGAATTATGACAACAACTGATGGACCCAAGTGTTTGCCTGACACCAGGGTCAAAGAATGCCAAGACTCCCATAAAATCTGTTCTTTTAACCTTAATAACAGTCTCTTTTTTTCAGAATAACTTTTTTTGGCATGTATCTCAAAACAACCAAATGACAAATATCCAAACGGTAAATAACACTAGAACACTAATATATATGTGTTTCTAGAAATTATATACATATTTAAAGAGACCATGGTTGATCAAGCTACCAATTATGAAGTCATTGGTTCCTTTATCAGCAGCAGATATTTGTCAGGGAAATTAGCTCTTGTGCTAGGCATTTGAGTAACCCAGGGATTCCTGCCACCTAAATAGCTGCCACTTTGTATTCCTCATCCCCCACCAAAGAAGAGAGAGGCACTGCAGAGCTGACCCTTAATATCAGCGGCTTTCATCAGTATAGCATCAAATCCATGAAGATGTACAGTCCACAATAATCGGGAAGATGAGACGAATATAAATGTAAAACAAACAGCCTGAGCACCAAGTGCTGCTACTGGCAGAAGCACTTTCTGCCTTGCCTCCAGCAATTCAATCAGCTGTGGTTTCCCCATCTGCAAAACAGCTGCAATTTCATACAGTCCATGTAGGTGCTGAGATGATTAATTAGAGAACATTTGTAAAACATTTAGTGCATGAAAATTCCATGTAAATGCTAAATCTTAATACCTGATAATAATACAGAATTCCATTATGCCCTATGACAGAAACAGGACATTGATACATGTAGACTGAAACAGAGCTTGAAGTGATGGTAGTCAGGGAAACCAATGGCAACTTCTTTGGATCGACGACAGTCTGAAAACAAATGACCATTTTAGCAACAGATATTGGAAGACATGCTCACATGCAATGTTACCTCTGGTTTGAACACTCCCTCATCCACCCTTGTTGCCTGATATATAAATTTCTCCCTTTACTCAGCCCCCCATTTTCTTTCAGGGAACTAAAGTCTACTGAGATGTAGACATTTGCTATCTCTAAATCTATTTGTATTTTTCTGGTTGCCTCTTCCAGCTTCTTTTTTGCTGCTTTCTATCTAGATTGTATTTACCCCCCTCAGGCTTTTTCTCTCTCTTATTTTCAGCTGTCTCATCGTTCCTACTCTCCAATGACAGCGTAAGCACTAAAGATAAGAAGTGTTTCCTTGTTTGTATCTAAAATGTGTAACTAAACATGATTTAAAATTAGCATAATGGGACAAAAAAAAAAAAGGAAACACTAAATAAAAACCCAACTTGGAAAAACTGGGAAGCCAGTTGTAGGAAGTCATGACTCCCCAGATAAGCTGGCCCAGTCCCCCATTGCAGGGAGCTAAATACTGCTGCCTCTGCCTGTCTGCCACACGCCCCTGAGCATGAGCTGGGATGCCATGCTGCATAGGAACATCTGTGTGATCCCTAAAAGACACACAGTTCCCAGGCCACCTCCTTAAGCAGCATCTGCAGCATGACTTAGCCTTTTGGGATAAAATCCGTAATCTACAAAAAGTATTTTTCACCTGTTCGTGTCTGCCATGTTGCCTTTTGCCAAGTTATTTTACTTCTGAAAAGTTTGAGTGTCTATCTAAGAAGATTCAAGTAATGCTTACTTGCTTTTGCAAAAACGATAGTTCTGTAGGTGGTAACAGTAAGTTTCCCCATTACCATATGTAGCTGTCGTGGTTTTGGCCAAATTGGCCAATGGCCAGTGACAGATGCTCTCCCCCCACTTCTGGCACAAGGATAGGAGGAGGAGAGATAAATAGATTTATGAGTTTAGAAGAAACTAAACTACTTTAATGAAATATTAATAATAAAATAAAAAGGAAATAATAAAATAGATATATATAAAACCGTATTAAGCTCCCAGGATGACGTCACCGGCAGGCACTGGGAAAGACCCAGACTGGACTGAGTGACGGGTGGGAATTGGATTCCAGATCTGGAGTCAGGAACCCACAGATCGGATCGGGATCAAAGGCAGATGAACCAAGTCCTCCTCGGACGTTGGTCATTGAAGAAAGAGAACTGACCCTTTGATCCCTCAGCTTTTATACTGAGCATGGGGCAGATGGGATGGAATACCCAGTTGGTCAATTTTGGGTCACCTGCCCTGTCCGCTCCTCCCTGCAGGTGGGACCCCTCTGCGCTTTTCTGTTTCCGACCCTCTAACGGGGCAAATAACGAAATCAGCTGACCTTGGTTGTTATAGCAATAAGTGTAAGCAAGAACCTCTCTGCGTACCATTCCTTGGCACTAATTGTAAACATTAGTTTTATCACTCTGAAAACGAACCATTTTTGGCACGATATGCTGTTAATTTCAGAGAGTTAGAAGAGGCCTAGCTAAGAAGTAAAATTACTGAACAGAAAGTTGGTTCTGTTTACCTCAAACCAGGACAGTAGTGTTCACACAAGAGAAATACTGGCAGTGGAAGCAACCAGAAGGTAAAAAAAAAATAAATCCTTTAGATCTGGTAGGAAAAAATAGTTCAAAGTTAAAATAGTTACACTCTAAACTCTGTTTTCCACTATTTTAAGATGTCCAACTCAAACAGTCACTGGGTCAACAGATAAACAGTCTCAGCTTGTCTAAACCACTTGGTGGTGTCTTAAAGTAACTTCTAGCTAATCCATAGCAATATTCTGTTGATTTCAAAAGGTGTTAAGTTTGACTATCACTAAAAGATTCCAGTAAATAGACTGAATATCAGTATAACATTATAATTAATGACAAGAGATCACAATACAGAACAATAGGAGAAGCACTGCTGAGTTGGTATTGAGAAGGAAGATAGAAAATGCCAGACTAAAGGCAAAGCCGTGGTGTCATATAATGCACAGTAGTGACACAACACCAGTCTCTTTGCATGTCATCACCTCCAGCATGAGAATCATCCTTTACTGCTTGTACAGGTAGTAGTGAACATGTACTTGGTTCAATCATTTGCACTTTTGTTACAGGGATGATGTTTCAAGGACGGCAAGAAATTTCTCAAGAAGAATGGAGTTAACACCAGTGGAGTTTCAGGATAAGTGTCTTCTCTGTCCCTACTAAGAGCAATGCTCAGATTACAGCAGGTCCCTCACTCACTGGTGAGTCACAGCAGCAGCTTCCCAAGGAAGGAAACTGGGAGTCTGTCAACATTTGAGAAAAAAGGTACATTATTGGACATCATTACTAAAAATCTACTGCCGAAAGCCATCACTTTAGGCTGCATTTCCTAAGAAAATGGGCAGGTTCATCAGCCTTATCCACACACCAGGGCAAGGACATGTAACAGGACTTGCACCAGCAGGAACTGCAACAAAACCAGTGATGTAGGAGAAATTATAACACCCTCTCTCAGAAGCATTTCCAGATGACCACAAAACTGATGGACAGGTACATAAAGATTGAGATAAGCAAGTGATGGAGATTGATCAGTGTGAGTTGGTGAAGCAGGGTAATTAGAACGCATACATTTTACTACAGTCGACTAACAGGTCACATATCTCAACAGGGGCCAAACGTCATGTTTACAACATGAAGGACTTTGTTATAAAAGAACAGTGACAAGGACAAATATGTTTGCTATCCAAAAGAATTCCACTCAGTCACAATAGAGAAATGTATAAGTCATGGCTAAGAAATCCTAATTTGTAAATAGACTGTTTCCTCTATTTATAACATCACGGACTATTAAAGAAATAATGTCCTATCCATTCCCAAAACTTCCAGGATGCATGTGTAAAAATTAGAAGGCTGAGAAAAGAGCTACAGTAGGTGTCATACCAAATAACTGTCATACAGTTAGGGACCTATGAGGCATAGTCTAGTAGGTCCATTCAAGAGAAGATTGCTAGGTTAGATTGTTGGAAGATGACCTGCTTGCTGTCTCGGACTGCCTATGTAGAGAAGAGATTTCCGACAACATCTTTTTAATCTAGCCAAACATCTTCCCTCCACCCCACAAACAAGAAAAGAACATCACCCACAAAAATGTGCGAGATCTGAGAATGAGGAGCTATGGAAACAGATCGAAAGAGGTTGTCATTTTACAGTGAAGATAACTATCCAGTAGAACAAAGTTATTTTTAAGATAATAAATCATCAGATCAATATTTTCAGTCAAGATTTGATTTTTTTTTTCAGATACATGCTATTCTAGAACACATGCCATTCTAAAATATATAATTTATTACAAGTTCCACAGACCAAGTTCCACAGTGACTTAACTGTAATATCTGACCTTTCTGTCCCTAAAATATATTAAAAAAATATCAGTAAATGTCAATGGGATATGATCTCTTCCAGTTCACTTTGCTGCATTTTAGGCAAATCATAACAAAAAAAAAAAAAAAACAAAACCAAAACCAAATAAAAACAACACAAGGAGTTAGAGATGGACAGATCTGGGGCAGAACAGAAAAAAAATTATATAAAGAATTTAAGAATGGATGGTAATGACAGCACGCATTTTCCCTCCCAAATTATAATATATACCTATATACCACATTGGACTAGAACTGAAGATACAATTTTAACTAGTTTGAGCAGATAGAAAATCAAAACTTTTTTGAAACATAACATTGTATTTGTGTCAGAAGACGTTAACTAGTATTTATTTCCTGTAAGGAAGCTGTTTGGAGAGCTGCAATGTTTGTACTGTTTCTGCAAATCAGTGGAGTATATTCATGACACCTCTTCCGGCATTTTGTTTATTAACAGATCACAGAGAAGCAGACAGAGGTATGACTCTTACTTCAAAGCTAGGTTATTCAACTGAGTTTCCAATTATTTAAAATGCTATTTACAGTTACACAGACCATGTCCTTTCAGATTTCACTTTTGTTCAAAATCTAAGATAGAGCAGAACAAATCTTTTAATTTCAGCTCATAAACGAGGTACCGCTTTTATTACTTCACCTAGCAAGAACTGGATCAAAAAGTTTTGTATACTCAGCAGAGTATCAGGAAAAAAACACCTTCCCTGTTCCTCTGATACCAAACCACCAGTAAATTAAAAAAGCCCCGCTGCTCCAGAGCATAATGCTCTTTGATTCTGTTTCATCTCCAAAAAAAAAGGTCTTACAGCTTAACATACAAATGCAGTGGTGCATGGGGAGGTATCAACATGGCTTGAAAAATTAGTTCAGATGAGGTTAAATTGAGAACTGACAGTTGACTAATATTTCATCAGGTCAGTTTCCTGCTCAGAAATAGAATGAGACAAGGAGAATACTTGAAATTCACTTAGAATGATGAATGGGGAAAGCAGGCATTTTTGTGGTAGATTTTTAAGGAAGCAAACACAACAAACCCCAAAACTCCAAGGGAAATTAACCATTTGAAAGAAATCAATGTTTACTCTCTCAAAAGATTTCGTCTGCTTTTGGTATTTCCTGTGCTCTAACTCAAAGCCTATGGTGGTATCAGATTCATTCATGACGTGGGAATTAGCTGCTTTTAAAAGGGGCTTAACTTTTAAAATGTTGCTTTAAATTAATACAGGCATTCATAAGCCAGCATCCATTCACGCTGCAGCATTCCTTTGCACCATGGCCGCAGGTAAGGTCACTGCTGAAAGAAAGCAATATTCCTAATACAATCAGGAGGCTGAGGGTCTCACCATATTGATAAAATGAACATTAATTGAAAGGGGAAGGAGCCCAATAACAAAATCCATTTGTCAGCTGTACTCTGGAGTAGAAGAGGAAATTTCAAGCAAAACAGTAAAAGCGAGGAAAAACAGTCACTATGCCCATTTCGTCATATTTGCATTTATCTATTTGAACCTCCCTCTCCTCCACATTCTTGGTGGTTTAGATAAGGTACATTTTCTGGCGTTATCAAGACTACCTCCTGCAGCATAATTTTCACTTAAAAGGCAAATTACATTTATTTTTTTCAGGTCAATCTTTTCTTGGTTTGTAAAACCCACTGCTGTGAACAATGCTGTACACTGTCACAATTTGTGCCGTGGACCTTCTAGGTAAAGCTTTCAGATCCAAAAGAACTTATACCCCATTTTGATTCAGGATAGTGTTTAGTTATAATGTTATTTTTCTACAGCTCTAAATCAACATGAAAGGCCTCCTGCTAGAAAACAGGAAACCAAGGTTTGGAACAAATGCAATTTTGGCAAGGAATTCCTTCTGAGGGAAATTATAAACCCATGAAGCCAGTTAAACCATCTGTCTAAATCACTTTGGAGTCATTCAGATACTCATAGGAAATTCATTTTCTATGGATCCTGAAGGTGAGGGGAAACCATGGCCTCTAGATACCCCAACCCTTTCAGGCTCCCATGAAAATTGAATTTAATGAATTTTCAACCAAATCACTTGGAGCCAAACAACTTTCTCCCGTAGAGAAACTAATTTTATATTCTGAATAATTGCCTTCGCCTTCAACATGTAGTAGACTTGAAGCTTCCAAAACATCCTGTATTGCAGGAGTGGGAGAATCTCAGTGTAGCACTTAACAACCACTGTTCTGAATTTATTCTGCAACGCTGCTGCAGACGACCGCTACGGCTATTCTTAGTGCCAGCTGCTTTTCATCTGTGCGGCTAGAGTTTCAAACAGCTATTGACAACATCGTGCAATACTAACACGCTATGCTGAGGAAAAACAGTACCATCTTCCACCTGCAAGCTGCTAGCTCATAGTCTGTTGTGAATAATAATGGAATTGTTTGCTGCAATAAAATTTTGACATCAGATTTCATCAAATATTTTCCAAAAGCACAGTCATTCTTTTCTGAGCGGGAAACATTCTTAAATGTCCCCCATAAAAAGAGCCCCCCTTTCCATCAACATGGCCCCTTAAAATAACAAGGAATTATTTAAAATATAATACTCCTTGGAGAAAAAGAATAATAAAGAACTCCCAGGTCATGCTCTCACATGCAGCTAAAGCAACCTAACAACCTGATACCTTCTGTAATCACTGCTCTCATGTTGAATGATTCTTAACAGATCCTTCCACTAGCTGGTTCATATCATTAAAACAGCAGAAGGTCATCTTTCTGTTTTGTGGGGGTTATTTCCTAGATGCTTGGATGGGAAGTGAGAGCCCCATCAGGGTTGCAAGCTGAACCTGTAACATGAGTAATAGTGCACACATGGAAAAATTTTCTCTCCTCCACTTGTGTCATGCAGTTAAACTTTCTTTTGTTACACTAGAGAAGATGAAATTGTCAAACTCCAGTGTAAGAATAGTTTGTTTTCCCCCCACGTGAACATATTCCTACTATAAATTTCAGCTATTGAAGAAGAAGTTTGAAAGATTTAAATAAAAACATTAACATACTCTATGGTATAGCATGGTCTGGATTGTAAGCAGCCAGTTTGACTTGACTTTAAAGAGCAGAGAAGTTAAACGTCAGAACCTGGTATTCCGAATGAGCCTTTCAGAAGATATGAATGGGTAATAAACTAGAAAAAGCCCAAAGTTCTCTCCTATTCTAACCAAGAAAACAATCTCGACACCTACAACACAGACATTGTTTCCCTTTGGGAAAATTCTGTCTGAAACCCACAGTAACTCTTCTTTGGCACAGAACTTTCACTTGATGATTGAACTGTCCTTTTCCTCCACTATCTACCACAGTTGCCAGTGTCTATTCCTAAGGTTCTTGTATTCCCACCACTTACTTACACTTTTGAAAAAAACAATAGCAAAATTATACAGTGGCTGCAATAGGATAAGATCCGGAATTCCTTTTAAAGGGTTTGTTATCTTCAAGCAGAAGGGTACACTCAAACCACTAACTGTAAAGAGGTATGTGAACCATTACTTGCAAATTTCACATTGATGACAATACAGTCAACTCATGATGATTTTGGGGTCTCGCAATGTGTGTTGTGGATCAGCCAGGTTTAGTCTTTCTCCATCTTCCCTGACTGCAGCCACAGGCCCCTTGCACGTGGCTTTGCTCAGCCTGCTACTGAGTAAAAGTTGTCACAGCTCCTAACAGAAATCTGTCTGGACGCTTGTCCCAAAGTGAATGTTCTACATATAGTCTCTAACTGAGTGTTAGTTCCTTAAAAGTATGAGCAATATGGGAAACTTCACATATACGTCTTCAAAGGTCTCTTGTCAGCGGACACTCAAGACAAAAAGTTGTGTTTAGTTCCTGCCTCTGTATCGCTCCTCATGGGCAATGGTATGCAAATCACAAGTTCTCCCTGCTGCAACTCCACAACTGTACAAGATGGAGAATAATACTTGGTCCCTCTCCACCTTAGCCCCTGCAAGATCAGGAAAGAGCCTGCTCCTTAGTATTTGTACTAGCAGTTTCTGTTGCAATTTCAAAACATTTCAGGACACTGGACAGGAAGGTACGAAGAATTCTTTGAATTATAGTAGCAGTTTCATGGTTTATGTTTATGAAGAAGTCAAAGTCACAAAAAGAATGTGCTGCTCACAAAGGCCAAGTGACCTACCTGTACTTTTATCACTTTAGAAAAACATGCCACTCTGCCATGCAGTAGAGGCCAATGTTGATGGATCTTTTTTTTATTTAATCCTGGTGATAATTTCACTGAGGTTAGATTAGGCTATTTGCAAATTCAACTTCAAAAGTTTCATCTGTGATGAAAAGCCATGCTAAGACTTGCTAAATCTTTTCTGCAAAAAGGTAGATTGAGGAATTTAGGATAGATGTGATGGTTAAGGTAATATGTAGCTTTAGAGTCATTTAATCTGGCCGATGAAATTAAAGCTTTAGGTGTTCTGCTTGCAAAGAAAATCTTATAATTCTAAAACCAGTGAACAAGTCAAGGCAGTCCATTTAAAATTGTAGCTTGGAAAAGTACATACTTTTTTCTATTGGCCTCAAGCTAACATTATATTAAGACACATCATTACCTTTAACAAAGAACGGGGTTAAAGAAACTTTTTTAGAGATCTCTTGCTTTTATTCATTCCAGAGCAACTGACCTGTTCAGATCCCAGGATTTCTTCTGGTAGAGCTGAATGTTAGGTAAAGTTTCTATGCAGGTGTCAATACAGAAAGTGAGAGCTCATAAAATTCAGCAGAAGTTTTAGCAAACATACTGTGATTGTTTGTGAGGTGACTGTGCAGTTTGATAGATTGCAATTATTATCAGTTAAATGTTCAATTCTTTCCACAAAGTAATCAGCCAACAAAGATTAGCTCATTATGCAAATGCAGAGAGTGAACACTGTGTGCACAGTGGTGTAGCAAAGATCCAGCACTGGCAGCAAGTACTTAAGGTACAGAGAGAAACCAGAATTTAAAAGAGTAAATGTAATAATAAAAAACAATTAGAAGGAGTGTAAACATTAGGTCTGAGACTAAGAAATTAGAAAAGAAATAACTAACAAATTAGTATGCCAGCATGGAGTTGGAAAGCAAGGCCCTTCATAAAATAATCAGAGCACAACAGAGACGATCTGAATTTAAAATTGCAGTTCCAATGGTTATGAAAGTATCATCCGCTTGCAACAAAAATGAGCCCCAAGGGGTATATGAAATGAACAGAGCTCTCACTGTACTGTAGAATGGTGTCTTCTGTGCAATGCTGTCCTGTGTTTACACAGCTGACAATTTCTTGACAGAACCATTTTGTTAAAAATGCCAGTGTATTGGCCTCAGGCAGCTCTTTTGAAACACCTTACAGTGAAGAGTTTTCCATAAACCCACAGCAGGTATTTTAAAAACCCTGCTTGCCTTACCTGAGATCAAGGTCTTTCCACCCTCCCAACCTGGCTGCTCTGGAAGTGCTGGCAACCTCACCAGAAGCAAGCAAGAAAATACTCATCTTGTAACACCAGACAAGTTGCCCAGGCTGTAAGCTAACAAGGCACAGCCCGTTATAGGTTGGGAAGCCTTTTAGAAACATGAATGCACATGTGCCCATGACATGTCCATACAACTTCCAGGCAAGAGTGATCAGCTTTGAGTTAGCACATAAATGCACATCTCTGTGTCAGCCTAGGCAGTTCCAATCTCATTGAGAAACTGCAAGCTCTGAACACCTTATCATATGGAAGAGCTTAAACAGTTCCAAGTTTTTGAATAAAAAGAAACCCAAAAAGCAACAATTAAAAAATATCAACTGGAAGACTATGCGTTTGTTTAGGTAAAGGTATTCCACCAGCACTACAACAGATAACAAATCCTAGAAACGAGTTTAAAGAAATATACTTGTTTGAAAGTTTGGGGCACTTAATACTTAGCATTCAATTCTTTGTATAGGCATGCAAATTGCCACGTGTACTTAGATCCTTCTGAAGATGTTTTTCACATCTTTAGAAAGATCTAAGGCTTTAAGACCAGTGTTTGGATGTTCTACTGCAAATTACGGGTGCACGTCCTAAGAACTTGCTCGGTTTCTTTCAAATATTTTGGTCATTCACAGTCATTCTCAGACACACATCACTGATACATTACCCTCCAACACCTAGCTGCAAATAGTTCACTGCTTTTCAATATGATCTTCTTCAGGCTTTATTCACAAGGAATCAATAATCTATCTCAATTGCTTTTTGCAAAGCAGAAAGCAGTAATGGATTTTAATTAGCCACATACAGTAGGAAAGCGTTCATTCAGGAGACTACTTTCTTTCTGACTATTTTCAAATTGTGACTAATCCCATCTCCCCATGCTGCTTTGCTGTGACTCTGCAAGAGCCATTTATTTCTTTGTGAATAGGGAACACTGTAAGAGAAAATCTGTTCTGAAATGCAGCAATGCAGCACTCCACCTGGTCTAGAGACGAAAGGTACAATAGCTCTTAAGCAGCATAGGCCATTCATCAAAGAGAAGGATTTCAGACTGGAAAAAAATTTAACCCCTCTCACCCACAAAAATGTAAGGAATAAGCCCATGCCCAATTTGATAGGGAACATATTCCTTGCTGCATGTTAGAGTAAAAGCAAAACACCAGTCTTAGAACGTGGTATAGATGAGGTGTTTGCAAAAGAGGAATTAAGGAGGAATTAATTACATATTATCTTAATTTCTCAACTTTCCCAGTAAACACCAAAAGTTAATTGGAGAGGGAAGGAGTGAAAGAAAACAAACAATCAAAACAGCCCTCAAACCACCAAGAATAAATAAAAATGGGGACAGAACATGGTTTTTTTCTCATTCTCTTCTGATACGACTTTAAGTTTCTGTTCTGCACCTCAGATTAATGCCAATGGGAGAAAGGTATTTATACTTTACCATTGTGATGATATTATAATACAGGCCATTTCCCACAATACCAAAAGGATTAGGACCCAACTACCTATGAATCTTTGGGTTAATCTGCCTTTGATATTGTAAAAATCACTGCTTGTCCCTGATCTAACTCTGTAGACACTCCAGCCTCTGAAATTTCAGACAGGGAGATCTCCAAACCGAATCCAACCTTTTTAGATTTTCTAAAACTTTAAAATTTACACCTGGCTCTTCCGTAATTCCTAAATCTGTATCATATAAAAGTTAATTCTCGGGTGTAATCTCAGACTGCCTGCCTGTTCGCAAAAGAGGTCAGTAAAAGAAATTTATACCATCTACTACCGCTACATGTATAACATTACTAAAGAAACTCTAAGAGCCTGTTTTTTCACAACCTAGGGGCACCGATAACACTCCCAGTGTGTTTACTATGATTACTTTTTCAACTTTACCTCTTTTCCCATACTGCTTGTGCACATGGCAGTGATCCTCGTTTGTATTTTTTCAGTTTCCCTCAAGCTCAGTTTACCCCTAACACCGGGGCTGCAGTAGGCTCATGAATACCTGTAGTTTAAAGCAGAAGAGATTAATTCATTGCAGGCCAGAGGTCCCTGACGTAAGCTTTATAACTAATGACCCACCCAAAATTATATTAGCACTTAGTTAAACACTTATTTTAGTAGCATTTCTACTCATTCTTTTTCTGCTTAATCTCCAGCAGGCAGGCAGGGGCACGCAGAGCTGCAGGCTGCGTGAGGCCCCGATTTGTATGGGCCTCCATGACGGCATATGCCGCTTCCAACGTGGCTTCGACCCTGCTGAGTTTCCAGCAGACCATTCGAAACATGAAAGTCCTTAGTTTTTGTATAAAGTGTCTTTCTGAACTTTTGCCGACACTGAACCCGGCATTTTGCATTCAAAGCTAACATTTTAAAAATTGGAAAGCAGCAAGGAAGGCACTCCAGCAGCCTACCGTGGAAACCACGCCAAGAGCAAAGCAGTGGGAATATTTTGTCCATCCGTTCCAGAGATCCGTATAAATGAAGACTATAGTTTCTTTCTGGTAGCTTCTCCCTCCCCTCTTCTACAGCATATACTAAAAATTCTCGGTTTAATATTTTTTTATTCATTCCAACATCCCTTTTCGTCTGTGTATCAGGTGCCAGTGCCCAGGCGCTGGCAGCTGAGGGGCTGCAGGGCGGCCCCTGTGAGGAGCGGCCGGGGCTGCCCCGAGCCGGACACAGCCGGTTCCAGCCGGCTCCAACCCCGCCACCGCAGGGCACGGCTCAGCCCCCCAGACAAGATGGCGGCGCCTCAGGGAAAGTCTGTGTAAGGAAAGGCAAAACACTGCTCGGGAGCGATGAGTGAGGGGGAACTCATCAGTCGTGGTGGGAGAAGGTAGAGGAGTCGGGAACGAAGGAGTGAAGCTGAGTTGCGGCAGAAGAGGGGTGGGGGGGAGAAGGTGTTTTAGCTTTGTCTTTTTTTTCCCCACTATCCTATTTTTGGTTGTCAATAAATTAGATTAATTTTCCTCAAGTCGAGTCTGTTTTGCCCATCACAGTAATTGGTGAGTGATTTCCTTTGCCTTTCTCTCCACCCATGAGCTTTTCCGTCGTGTTTTCTCCCCCTGTCCTGCTGAGAAGGGGGAATGAGAGAGCAGCTGGGTGGGGGTCTGGCAGCTCGCCAAGGTCAACCCACCACAACGTGGTTCTTTCTGCTATCGCTAATCGCTTTTCCCCATACTTTAGGAGGAAAACAAATACCAACTTTGTCCTTAGTTGCTACAGCTTTGCTTTTCTCCCACCCAGGAAAGTGAACAATTATTTCTGGTACTCTCTACATTTTTGTAGCGCTGGAGTAAGTAATGTAACTGTTTTTTAAAAACAGGTAACATTTACCTCATAGAATCATAGAATGATTTAGGGTGGAAGGGACCTTAAAGATCTAGTTCCAACCCCCTGCCATGGGCAGGGACACCTCCCACTAGACCAGGCTGCTCAAAGCCCCATCCAGCCTGGCCTTGAACACTGCCAGGGATGGGGCACCCACAACTTCTCTGGGCAGCCTGTTCCAGTGCCTCACCACCCTCATAGTGAAAAATTTGTTCCTGACATCTAAAATAAATCTACCCTCTTACAGTTTGAAGCCATTACCCCATCTCCTATCACTACATGCCCTTGTAAAAAGTACAGCTTTGTTGTAGGCCCCCTTCAGATACTGAAAAGTTGCTATAAGGTCTCCCCGGAGCCTTCTCTTCTGCAGGCTGAACAACCCCAACTCTCTCAGCCTTTCACTCCCATCCTTTCAGATGGCTACTTTCACAGTATACTCATGAACGGTGTGATGCAACTTTCACCATTTTTGTGGCATCATCAATGGACAAACCGTAGCTATGTTCAGCTTACAACAATATAAGAATTCAACTGTGGAAAATCTCATTTATTCTATCCCACTTGAAAGGATAAAGCAAATTGTAATATGTGATCAGTTGAACAGATAACTATCAGGATTTGTCACAGTGGCTATATTAAGAGGGCATTATTTCTAAGTCTAGACAAAAAAAATCTATGACTGTGTATACAGACGGAAATTTTGAAGCCTGAAGCCCTTCCCAAAGTCCTGTTGCATTCAGATTTAATATTCAGTCCTCAAAGGCATATAACCAAACTAATTGATCAAAAGGTAATCAACCAAACCTTAACTGAATCCCCAGGTAGAATTTTTAGTGATGATACTTGCATATATATTAGTACAGTAGACGATATCAGACTGATCAATTCTGCATGTTAATTTCTGAAGTTTGGTAGTGGTGAAATCAACGATTCATCTTGCAGACTTGCAAAAACAATCTAAAGACATCTATATAATGAGTTATAGTCAATTTTCACAGGCTGACACACAATTCTATTCGTGATTAAGCTACCTGAACCCTGCATACAGTACTTTGCAAAAGATTTAAGAGAAATTTGCTGGTTTACTTTACCATTTTTCACAATATGCCGTTTCTTTCACCAGGAGATTCCTGTTTTCAACGCCCTTCAGGATACACACCTCAGCCATACTAGTGCCTTTAATCAGCACAGGTAAGCCAAAAAATACGGTTTTTATTATCCTCTAAAACCAGTTTCTCTCCAGGTTGCATCCAGACTGATCAATAAGTAGTCATCTGTGTTTATAGTCTGAGAGCGTCTCTGTAGTCCTGTGCCTATACTTCCAAGGCTTTTGTTATCATCCCAGGATTGTCATTTGACAGCCTTAACGATTCTAAATTATGTTTCCTCTCAGATGGTTTCTGACAACTTCAGCACACCTTATTGATGGCTGGTACACATGCTTGTTACAGGGCAGCTGAAAATTCATTCTGTATAGCGGTGATTCATTAAAAGAATACATAATATTTCCTCAACAATTCATTACAAATATCTATGTCAACTTTATTAATATGTGTTTGAATTTGGTTCTTTTTGGGTTATAGCACTCCTCTCTTCCTGAAATTCCTGTCCATGCACGTGTACTATGCTGTTTGGACACGTAAAACTAGGTTTGGGACTTATTGGTTAGGAATGTTTGTTGCTATATCAGCAGAATACACTAAAGCGTACTTCTGCCTCCAGTTCAAGCCCTCTCCTTCTCACCATGCTGTAAACAGGAACTTACAGGGTTTCTTCACACATTCTGGAAATTGCTTTTCTTTATGCATTTTTTTTAAAACAGATTAATAGTTCACTATAACATCTATCAGTATGAAGCATATATTTATTATCAATTATAGTGTCATGGAAGAATGTGGATTCCCAAAGCTAAACACTTTCCCAGGCCAGGAGCAGTTAATGACATTCAGCAACATTTGATTTCCCTGACCAAAGAGTACCTGGGAAGCAGATGTGCCATTGGTATTTCTGCTTCATGAAACACCTGGCAAGTAAAAAAGTTTAATCTTAACCAAACAGGTATTTCAGAGGTGAATGCACCCTGTCACTGCGGTTGGTTGGCACCAACATCTGGTCTGGAAAAAAACAGAAATATCTTACAAATCGGATACCAATTCTGTTTTAAAGGTATCTTACTGGTACAAACTCTTCTGTCTTAAGAAAAGCAATACTGGGTACACCACAACAGACCTTAATGCTGTCTACAAACACAGCCCCAGGGGAGTCATTACCACCACCCGTTGCCATAGCCCAGTGATTACTGCTCAGAAGGATTCTTTCCCTGCTGATGCATCGTGTCAGGTATTGAAATAACACTGAGTAGCAGCAAATTGTGCTATATGCCAGCATGGGGGGGACTTTAATGAGAACAGATGCTCCTTTGCGTTTGCAATATTCCTAGCAATTTTTTCTCTTTTTGCACAGATATCAGAGCAGTGGAAAAACTTCCTCAGTTATATCCTTGAATAGAAACATATAGTCTCTTCTGTTAGACTCCATAAGGAGTCTACCATCACCAATTAAGGACTATATACCTTCTCTCCCCTTAGAAAAATAAAATTCAGAAGAAGGTTTCAATTCCTCCCTTTTTTCTTCTGCTTTCCCTTCCTCACTGTCCCCACAGAAATAGCAAATGAAGGGGATATACCTCCTCTGGAGCAGATCTTATCCAAGCTCATTACCCTACCACTATCGTTATCTAAGCCGTGACTGCAAGTAACAGGCAAGTGAATAGGCACTGATGGGATGCTGAGGTGTATCAGCCAGCCAGACGTGCTTTCAGTATCTACTGACAGAACTAAACTTTCAGCCATTTAGAGTTCATTCGGAGTTCACGTTGGCCTCTGATAAAGTCAAGGTAGTTTTCCCATCAACTTCAAAAGCATCGATAATTCACTTTCTGATTTTCCACATTTATTTGTATGTAAAAGGTAAGATCTAGTGGCATATCATTCACATGCTCTGCCATAAAGTGGAATGAATAAAGGTGCTTTTGGTTTCCCTGTCAACTTTTTTTTTTTAATTTTATTTTTTTTAATACAACTGGCAGTACTTGCTTTAGGGAAAGCACTGAGAAAATTAACAAAAAGGAATAATCATCTTACTGTTATCACTCTCCTATTTTAGAAGGCTGCTAAGAGTTACACATGTAAAAGATTACAGAAAACATTTCAAAGCTCTAACATGACATTTTGCTTCAAACTATTCAAGTAACCTTCACTAATTGCATTGATTGTTACAAAAATGCAATCCCTAAATTAGCAATGGATCATTATCAACATTTTTTCACCTTTCCAAGAAAAGCAAAGCACTTGTTCCAAGAAATTTAATTAAAGGTGCATTAAGCCTGCATTATCAGAAAGAAATACTTAGGTTATTAACATTCCAGTTCCACTTTAATGCTACTGGCTCTAGCAATAGGTCAGTAACAAAACCAAAATTTTAATTACAAAGTAATAAAAAAAAGAGCCACTCATTCAATCCTTCCTTATTTAGCACAAATTTGTTTAACTTTATCTGAATGTCGCTGTTTGTTCGCTCTGCCTTGCAATGTTGCCTGCAATGATTAGTTCTAATTCAACCCTAGTCTCTGAATCAGACATTAGCATGCCATACCTGCCCCCAGACTGAGGTCAGCTCTGCCAAGGGTTGAATTTTTGAAGGTCCCAAATGGTTAGTTCATCCCAGGCTTTTTAATATCCTACCCAAGTTTACTACACACCATGATGTGGAATAAAATGGTCAGCTCTTCTGTGAGGATGTCTTGTAATCTAATAGCAGCAGCAAGAAAGAAGGAGGACTTCATGGGCAATAAATCAATGTTAGATGTGCAGTGTGTCAGGGAAAATTGACATTTGGTTCCTGTTGATTACAAGAATTGATCATTCTTCAACTGACAGAGAGTGATTTTGTTCCTTAGCCTCTTTGAGGTACTTGGGATGATTGTCTGTACTCTCAGAAATATCTGAAACACAACCCCTTTTAAGGAAGTAACAGTCATCACCAGAAGCTCAGCCTTTGAGATAGGAGTAAAATAGAATACGTCCATTTTGCCTGACACTGTGGTCTTGAACAATAGTTTTTTTAGTGCATGACTGATAGGTAATGAGACTCTTCTTACAGAATGTCACTGTTGATGAATTGATTTGGTATTGCAAAACTGACAGACAGCTAAAAAGACAGATGAGGAAAATAAGGAAGTGTTCATATTACTTTCCCGGTCCATCTAAGAACTGATGCCGCTCTCCGGGGAGCTTTCATTTACAAACTGTCTCTTATTTGCTGTGAACATAACTGACTCTCATTAGATCAACCCTCCTTATCCTCACTCAGAATGAAACTGGCCTTTACCAAATATATAGAAAGACTACATTTCTGTAAATAAAAGTTATGATTCTGAACATCATCAGTGCATGCAGAAACCTTTACAATACATGGATAAAAGTCTCAAAAATTTAAAAGTTTCACCTCCTCCTCAATTCTAACAGAAGTTAAAAGTGAAAATTTCTATACATTTTTACCATCTTAGGAAGAATAAGAAATCATGCCTTTTTCCATTATTGTTAAGTAAGTTCTGATTTATTTTTGTAGTAACAATGAAGCTAAATTATGGCTCCGTGTTTATCTCATTGTAAGAGCTGATTCTATGTGAAAATAGAAAGACTCCCAGACATTTAAAAATCTTTATGAATCACCATTTCAGGATCCAAATTTCATGGCTGAGACCTTCTTTGACTTAATGCTTAAGCAATGCTCACCTCAGTTTATGTCACCTATGCAAAAGTGATACCCCACAGTAGCATGACATTATGAGGTGACTGTGGGTTTCAAATGGTAGACTGTTGTACTCTTAAAAGCTAGTCAGAGGTAAAAGCAGACTTAATGAAATAGGCTCCCAGCCCATGCTTCTCCTTCCAAGAAACTGTGCAGATTTCTACATGCCTCACATAATTCTGTAACTTTCATGATTGCCAACTAAACTTCAGAAAACTGTTTCTCTTTCACATTTTGTTATTTACTTCTGCATTCATCACAGCTGACAGTGTTGGTCCCCTTGCTTTCATTCAGCAGAGACTGGAGACTAAGACATTTATAGGGTCAACTCAGAAAGACCTTTGCTGGGAAAATATTTCCTTTCATTCTTTTCTTCAGTAAAATCAAGAGCAACCCTCAAAACGGAGCCTATTGGGTATACTGGAGCCCATTTAAAAGCCTTCCCTGAGGCTGTTTAAGTTGTTGCTTCCTGCTCTAGGCGTTACAGTATGCTGACACCTTCAACAGCTGTTAGCAAATATCACTATACTAAAACTTCTCCCACTTACTCAGATAGGTATGGGGAAAAAAAACAAAACAAAACAAAACCGAAAAGAAACTTTTGGTTCAGCAATCTCCAAGTATCACAACTTTTTATAAAGCACAAAGCACAGATATGAAGTTCTATTTCAATACGGCCTTTTGGGACAACGTAATTTCTATTCTACAGCAGCAGACAAGGAATGATTCGTCTGTGCCATCTCCCGGCAGTGGTAGTTTTACTATATCTTTTAAATCTGTTATCAGCTCATACTGAATACTGATGCTTTTCTGTTCAGGCTAGCACACGTTGATGAGAGAATCATCCTGTCCTGACTTTAATTCAGCTCATTGGCATTTTCTAGTGCATTGAGCTCCCACTATCCTCACAGGGCCAAATTTGTGTGCAGAATACAGGCAGGTGGGAGGGCTAAGTGTAATTCCTCCCCACAGTTTCCTCGCCCACTGCAGTACATGCAGGCTGGTCACATTACATACTCGTATAGATGCCACCTTTATGTGAGAAAGATCTTTCCTGAAAGAAGGAATATATGGTACTGCACTGCAATGAATTCCTATTTCGTCTCCTTATTATGGCCAGATATCTCAACTCTTATAAACCATTATACCTTTGCCTCCCCATCTCCTCCTCCCTCCAAAATCAATCCTACAATGATTTACAGTTACAGAGGATATTGTCTCTTTCCTATAACTCCATTTTTCCTTCAAGAAGAGATGAGAAAACTCCCAGCAAGATGCACAGAACGTTACATCTGAGCAGAGACAATGCTCTCTTGACATAAAGTGGTCAGTGCTTCATCAAAATTTCTGGCAACAACAAAAATTAACCCATACGAGGATCGGCTCCTAGGACTGCAATGAGGATTAAACATGAACACTGATTTTAGCAATAAGCAGTGAGTGTAATATACGCAAGCAAGTAAATGCTTTGGTATTCTAATAAAAGATGTGAAGCCTTAGGCAAAAAAACAAACCAAAACAAAAATTCCATCTGCCTTCCCCTGAAACACAGATATATGATGCAGACAGTCTCTGGCTATCACAATGAGAGCTAGTGTGGAGTAAAGGTAGAAGTGCTGGGTAAAAGCTGAAATAGGCTACAATTTGAAAAACACTCAGAACAGTATTTTTAAAATCCCATTAAGAAGAATAGGCTATTCAAGAAATCCTAAAGTGCCGTTCTGCACCTTAGCAGAAGTTCAGACTTCCCTTTTCAGTCTCAGAAATGAGTAGCAAAAAGAGCAAAGGGCTTATCTTTTCTGTTCTCAGCCTCGCTACAAGCTTTATTAGTAAAAGCTTAGTCTCCATTCTAGAATCACAAATTGAATTCAGCTGAAAAGATGTAGTGCTTTTGGCCTCTAGTTCCCTTGCATAAAATAAATACGGGAGATTTTAACCGCTATGAAAATTATTTCAGGCCACATCTAGAAAGCACAGTCCATGTGGCAAATGATGTTTCATTACAACGGCAAGTGATTTCCTCCTGTTTTTAGGGGAAGAGATGTCATAACTTTAGATTTACTTGGCATTTCTGATTTAACTAATGACTGTAATATAAATCCAAGTGATGCTAACATTGTAAAGAAGTGAAGCTGACTTACTCATTGCTTCTGGTTTCCTTCGGAACTGCTACTCAGCCTCTGTACGCATAATGCAAGAAATTAATCTTACTAGGGTGAGTAAAAATGGCACAGACTGTTCTGTTCTTACCACTTCAAAAATTATTCTTCCCTGGTGGGTTTTCTGTGAGAAACAACGTGAATAGCTTTCTTCTATTCAAAGTGCAGTTAAAGGATTTTCATCTTGGAATGAAAGGAAAACTGTCTGAATCTCATCAATCTGGAGTTAAGTTAAATGATGATGGAGACCATGTCTTTTATCTGTCACTTAATCTGTGAACTACCAGGCCCCCACTGACTCCACTGATGGACAGACACATACTGGCTGCATATACTAATGTGGCAATGTCCTTGCTAAGATGAAACTCTAGTTACTGGATATGACACAGACCTCCTTTAACAGAAAACTTTCTGTCTGCAGTCACCTGGTCTCCATTTTTATTGTTGCAGTTGAATAATAAATATATTGATCAAAGGATATGGTCTTGTCCTGTTTAGTCACTGACACATAACTGTACCTGTATGGACAAAACATGTAATAAGAGGACAACAGCTGCAGTGTTAGCATTGCTTGTCAGTCCATATGCTCTGCATAATGATTACACAGTCCCACCATCCACAATATTCCCATTCTATTCCATGCTGAAGGCAAAGAGTTGGACTATGATACATTTACTTTCACATCTGGCCAACAAAAGTTAATACGCACAGCAAGGAAAGATCTGCTTACTGCTACCCAAGGTCAAAGTAAGAGATGTGACATCAAATACCCTGACTGCAGACATCTTGACAGGGAAAATACACTGGTTCTGGATCTTCAGGCAACTGGCTACTTGTCTCTTTACTGCTCTGTGTGGGCCTTTCCTCATCCCTGCCCCAAAAAGCAAACTGCTGCATAGTCAGAGCGCCATGCAACTTGATCCCCAAACCATTCCAAATCCATCTAGTGATACACAGAATACAGTCCTACCTTCAAAAGTGCTACTGAGATGGACGCATGATTTTGAGAGAGTTAGGAGGTAAGTGTTCAATTGGGAGCATTCCAAAAAGGACAACATGAGTGTGCTGAACAAAGCTAGCTATAGGTTAATTGAGGATTAAAGGGAAGAGCTGTTTTCCTTGGAAATATGGATTAAAGCACTAACAAGAAAAACTACTTTTACAGAAAAGTCACAAATCTTCAGGCCAAACAAATCATTTATGACGAAGTACTGACTTCCTCTATAACATAGGCCACACACCCCTCCCAACCACTAACTCCTATTTGATCTATATCAATATGCTCGGTTGTGGACATCTCACTACCTTCATTGGTTGATTCCTGCTGTGGCATCCATGGACCATTCCTGTTCTAGCACAGGAGGGAACTGCTAGATACAGTGAAGCTGCCGTCACTCATTCTCATCCCCAGATGGCATTTTGCGGGTGTGACGTTTTTTTAAAATTTATTTACAGATAGATGAACTTCCAAGAGGAGAGCTTCAACATATAACTGCTAAAAGTAATAGCATAAAATGGAAATCATTGCCCAAACTGCAACTCTTTTTTTTTAACCCAAACACTAACAGAAATTCTTCATGAGAAGAGAACTCATTTTATACATATCCTATTCTTATTCTTACTTATGTATTGAAAGGTTGGACTATGCTCCTAAGTTTTGTTATTTTCTTTCTTTCTTGAAAAGAGAACTGTCTTAGATGAATGGTCACTGGTTTTAATTAGTCATAGGATTGCTGCTATGCCAAACATGTTGCTTGGTTGCTGTAAAGGGCAGAAATATCGTCTTCCTCCTTTCATCCTTCACAGTGAAGCAAAATGCCCCATTTAATACATATTTTTTCAAAATTTTATCTACTGCTTATTAGAAGACAAAGCTTCCCACTGATATATCTGTCTCCATGCTCCTGGGGGAAATATGGCACAATAGATGAAGAGAAAAGAATATGTTCATCAGTCTTGTATCATGGTGACTCTGCAGTGACTCCATATATGATCTGATAGAAGTTACTGAAAACACATTGTATCCCACTTCTCCTATCTATGAGAGAAGGCTAATACTTTTCTGTCTTGTAGGAGAGTTATGAGACTAAATTAATATAAAGACCTTTCAGATAAGTGCAAAGGCATTATTTCCAGGAAAAAAAAAAAAAAAAAAAGGTATTAGAAAGCTTTGAGAAAAAAAAAAAGAACCATTCTTGTTATCTGACATTGCAGATGACAGAATATTTTTTTTCTTTTATTTTTTTCTAAATATTAAGTACTGCCCAGCAGCTTACCAGGAAGAGGCATTTTATGTAGTGCAGTTAAAGGCTTTTCGTCTGACAAAACTTTCTGCCAGAAACGTTCCTCCCTAATATTTTGGTCTATTAAACAACATATAGGAATCCTCCCTAGAACATTTCTCGCAGCATTGAAAGAGGAGTAATAGCTAATATTTTAATTCTTTCTTAGGGATCATCTGAGACCCTCCCCTCCATATGCAAGAGGTGGAGAACAGATAGACAGCTAGCTGGACTGAAGAAATAAGAGGCAAGCAGAAGAGTATTTTATAATCTTTACTTATTACAGGCTTGGACTTTCTGCACAGTACTCCCAAAGTTATCTTCCGATGTAAGAGGTAAGTGCTCTAGCACAAAACATGCATTCAAATGAGATATAAATGACTATGTTCTGATTCATTCTGCATCCTTGCACAGTTATTGGATAAGGCCTGAAAGACCAGAAAGAGAACATAAAAGGAAAGTCACAATCTAAATGCAACCTTTTGTACTCAGATGGTTTCTCTCATAGATTGTAAGTAGCCTTTTTAAGGAGAATCACTTTCCAACCTACAAAGCTCAATTAGATCAGAGATTCTTTGAAAGGTCATCAAGGTTTCTCTAGGACCCAATCAGACTATTTCACATTGATGCTATATTATATATATAAATAAATCTAAATATGCTATATTTCTTTCAATCCCATGATCCCTTAGAAAAACTTCTTAAAACTCAATACTCCAGAACTTTAATATGTATGAATCCTTTATACAGCTCTTGACTTATTTTATAGACTGAATCGTCATTTAGATGAACACTTGGGTACTAAAAGAATAATCTCTTTTTTGCATTTCCAACCCAAGAAAGCCCACAACATTCCTATTCAGCCAATCTCTGAACAAAATAATAGTTTTAAAGTTATTCTACACCATTTTGACTTTCTAAATTAAAATTTGTGGAGGGGAAGAAAAGAACAAAACCTTTTCATAAAAAAAAACCAAACCCAAACAACAAAAACCAAACTACAAAACAGGTCATAAACATTTCAGCCAGAATGTTAGTGACTTTTGAAAAGCAAGTTTGTCATACTTACCCCTTAAAAATCTGAGAGACTTAAGATGGTAGAATTTTTTTCCCCTATGAGATCTATTCCCTGTAACCTATTGAAATGCATGTTTCTCAGCAGCTAATGATTTTTTTTTCATATCATTCTGTACCTTCAGATGTTGCTGGTTAGGGTGTAAATTTTCACGGGTGAGGATGGAGAAGTTCCATATACGAGTTTGAATCTGCATAGGTTCTTAAACCTATACTCCTCCATGGACTTGTGGAAATTTTTCTCAGTCCCTAGACCATCAATTATAGACCATCAGCTGCATAAACAGTGTCTACTCTCTCATCCACTTTCCAAAGGAATGGCTGCACGATGTTTTATTTTAGTGAGGCCTGGATTTGGGTTTTCCTTAGTGAATGCTGCTGAGCATTGAGCCCTTCCCATGACCAGTTCAGAATGTTCCTGCCCTGCCTTGGCCCAACAGCCAGTGAGCTCTGACTTCCTCATGGCCAAGCTCTACTCACCTGTAGAAACATCTTTTCCACTTGAGTCAGCTTTTAGAACAAGATTTCCATCTTGAAAATCCAGGCGTCAAGGAATAGCTTTGAAAACACAGTCTGGACAATGCTGAATCCTTGAATTTGTGTTGATATTCTGTGGGAAGCCAATATGCACATAAAAAAATCTGATCTGACGTGCACTTTAAGGGCTGACTCCTTAACAGATGTAAAAGCTGTTACCTCACTCAGTATTCTTCTTGGTGGGAAGAGGAGGGGGCCACTGCAGGAGACTAAAGACAGAAAACAATGAGTACTATTTTACAACATTGCTATAGTTCTGCAAAGCTACAAACGTGTCTACTGCCAGATTCAATTACTATAATCATTCTGAAACATCCCATACTGGAAAAACAAAACACACTGTCTCTCCTGTTTGAATGAGGTAGGGAAGAGAGATACACTACTGTCATTGCGTCTGTTGTCTACCCGGCCTTTTCATAAGTAATTTGTCAAGAGGGTTTTATGTGTCCCAGGGTAAGGGCCAAGCACTATGAATGTCAGGATCTACTGACAAGGTAGATAATGCAATACCTTTTACCAGGCCAACAAATAAATTATTATGCACTAGCTTTCAGACCAAAAAGGCTCTGTCCTTTGGACATTGTCAGAATTTCCAGAGTATGGCATTTAAATGAGGAGGTGATTTAAAGCCTTTCAGCTGTCCAACTTAAATCACATCTTAGGGCTAAATCGGAAAAAAAAAAAAAAAAAAAAAAAAAAAAGAAGCCGCCTGGGAGAAAAAGCCAGGCAGGATGTCCATAAACCCGGTTTCCTCTGTTTTAGGGAACCTGTCCTGATATGTCTAACTATAAAGTTATTCTATGGGTTTTTTTTAAAAGGTATTTGAAGAACAGCATAGGTTCTGTAAAAAATTGTCAAAATAATCAGGAGTTGGGATACACAAAGAGAAATTACACTCCCTAATTAATTTGCAAGAGGCTCAGGAACCCTTAAAAAGCTGACAAGGGCCCCTCTGTAACCTCTCAGCAACGAAGCTGTAGCTGGCTCAGGAAACAAGTGCAAGGGCACACATTTCTCCTATGTCCGAAATTACTCGGCTTGTGAAAAAACAGATTTCCTTAGAAGAGGATTGCTCTTAGACCTTCAGCTAACAAGATATCTCAGGCCTCCTTTCCAGCTATTTTCTTTCACTGGCGCATTGTTGGAGAGCACCATTTCAGTATTAGTAAACTCCTGATGCTACATGTGAAAATAACAGATTATTCTCATCCTCCGTTACAGTGACCAGTAAGTCTTGTATATATGCCACTGTTGATTGCTTTATGGCCCATTTAGTGCTTTTATACCTCTTCCAGAAGTGTCCCCAAATCCCTTTCTCTTCTTACAACAGTTTATTTCACCGCAGACCCCAAGATGGTGAAGAATCACTCTACTTTTTAATCTTTCAACAATGGCAAATTAGTACTCTCTCTGCTAAAAGACAGCAGTAAACATTCTTTTAACAAGCTTCCTTAATCTTTAATTCCCAGTGTAATGGAAGAACTACAGCTAGCAATAGGCAGTCACTTTGAAACAATCAGCACCATGGCTTGTAAGATTTATGGAACACTCAAACCCATGAAACTGCTTAACCTATGCTATACAAAGGGCAACTTCATAGCCTGAATGCATGAGAACGTTTTGTTTCTTAACACTAAAAGCTGGAGATGTAGATCTCAGACTCAAAAATCTGTCACTAAAATAGGAAAAATTAAAAAATGTAGTGCACCTGAGCAATAATCAGTACCTTAAATTTTGTAATTTGTAGATTAACCTTTTTTATTATTTGCAGTAAGTTATCAAGTCCTTTCCAACTAGTGACCTAGCAGTCTTTTTTGTCTTTTTCTTTATAATATTCCCTTTGGTATTACCTAAACATTTTCTGATGGAGTTAAATCCAGCTCGTCACAAGTGGTGTTCCCCAGGCCTCAATATTGGGGTCAGTTCTCTTTAATATCTTTATCAATGATCTGGATGAGGGGATTGAGTGCAGCCTCAGTAAGTTTGCAGATGACACCAAATTAGGTGGGAGTGTCGACCTGCTGGAGGGTAGAAAGGCTCTGCAGGGGGATCTGAACAGGATGTATCAATGGGCCAAGGCCAATGGTAGGAGGTTCAACAAGGCCAAGCACTGAGTCCTGCGCTTGGGTCACAACAACCCCATGCAGTGTTACAAGCCTGGGGAAGAGTGGCTGGAGAGCTGCCTGGCAGAAAAGGACCTGGGGGTGTTAGCCAAATGCCAGCTGAATATGAGCCAGCAGTGTGCCCAGGTGGCCAAGAAGGCCAACAGCATCGTGGCCTGTATCAGGAATGGTGTGTCCAGTAGGACTAGGGAAGTGATTGTCCCCCTGCACTTGGCGCTGGTGAGGCCCCAGCTTGAGTACTGTGGCCAGTTTTGGGCCCTCACTACAAGAAAGACACCGAGGTGCTAGAGTGGGTCCAGAGAAGGGCAATGAAACTGGTGAGGGGTCTGGAGCACAAGCCTTATGAGGAGCAGCTGAGGGAGCTGGAGTTGTTTAGCCTGGAGAAAAGGAGGCTGAAGGGAGACCTTATCGCTCTCTACAATGACCTGAAAGGAGGTTGTAGAGAAGTGGGGGTCGGTCTCTTCTCCTAAGTAACAGGTGATAGGATAAAAGGAAACGACCTCAAGTTGTGCCAGGGGAGGTTTAGATTGGATAGTAGGAAAAATTTCTTCACTGAAAGGGTTATTAAGCATTGGAACAGGCTGCCCAGGGAAGTGGTTGAGGCACCATCCCTGGAGGTATTTAAAAGACAGGTAGACATAGTGCTTAGAGATATGGTTTAGTGATGGTTCTTGTCAGAGTTAGGTTGGTGATTGGACTAGATGATCTGAAAGGTCCCTTCCAATCTAGGCAATTTGATGATTCTTTGATTCTAAGACATTACTCGTGTTGTCAAAGTGCTGATAATAACTAACAAACTCGCATACTAAGAATCACAGCTGTCTCTCCAGATTAGGAAACAAATATCATCTATGGATTCATACAGAATTTTACATTTTCAGAACTCTGTGTACACTCTGGATAATTATTTCTCCAAGCAACACTATTAAGAGAGCAAGTATTTCATATATTACTCTCATTCTAAGCATGGATGCAGTGACAGAGAGGTAACACAATTAGTCTACGGTCACAAAAACCAAGATGGGTAGAGGCAGGAATACCCTCTGCCCAGCTCAATACCTACTTTGCTTTGCAGCTGCACCCATTAGGAATTACTAGTCCTCAATTCAAACACTGAGTGTAAAACAAATGGCGATACACAGATACACATACGCATTCACAGGCACGTACAACAAAAGTAAATACGAAATGTTAAACTTTCAATTTTAACAGAGGCCATACCATTATTACTTATAAAACTATAATTTTTTACTTTTTTTTAATATTTTAATTTGTTCTTTATTGTATCAGATATAATGATGACTTATACAACTTCCATGACCTTCTCTGGATCATAGTCTTTTAGCAAACAAGAGAAGCTCTAGACGAAGACCATTTACAGGTACTTGTCCAAAATGGCTGCATGCTCAACCTCTTAAAAATGGGGATAGGATATTTTTGAAAGGTTATCTGATTCACTGCATTAAATGAGTCCTTTAGGACCATGCGAAGAATGTCCTGAAGGCACACACATTCAACTTCATATTAGTGAAAAAGAGTTACTTATGAAGAATTGATTCGGGATTAATCATCTGGCTTGTTATTTCACAACAAAATTTCAGTGCACTGTTTGCTAGGCTAAACAATATAGCGATATAACAAGAGACCTTTCCAGTGCTACTGTAAATAAATATTATTTTGAATTTTTAACTCCTTATATTTCCCTAGTTACACTACTAATTACCTGTTTAAATGTCTTTGAAGTATTAGCTCATTGTCAATTGTGATGCAAAATTTTTTATAAATCCAACACATTAGACCAAAAATGTGTGTCCATAAAATCCCACAGCCCCAAATGGAACTTGTTCCAGGCTATATATTTAGCATACACAAACATATCCATGTTTGTATGCAGGAGGTAGACAATCCAGAACAGGAAGTATATAACATAGAAAATAAGCAACGGTATGTTTTTCTTGATCATGATTCCTCTATCAACAAAATTATATATGTATATGGTATAAATATTAGTTCTATAAATAAAACCTTGAAATAATTCATATTTGACTGTTCATTAAGTAAAACAATAGGCTTTACATTTCTTCTGAAGGGTGATCTCACATCTCCAATGGATTACAAACAAAGGATCATTTGTCAACTTTCTAAAATATTAAGTACTAGTAAGAATTTTCTGACAATAGCACAGCACATGCTAAGTACATGCTGGGAAAAGCAGTTACAACAGTTGCACGCTTTCAAATATTGATTCACTCCAGTAAAGCTCATTTCCTCTGCTGATTCATGTTACAATTCAGTCCTCTCCTGTCTAACTTCCACAGCATCAATAAAAGCAAAAAACCTTTTCTGCTCAGAACTTTTAATGAAGCCTGGCTGCAACACACATTAACTGCATATTTTTTTTTTTTCAACTTGTTGAGCATGTCTGCCTGCCTTTCAAATACCACTGTTATACGTTCAACCAAATTAAATCAGTTGTCCCCTCTTCCACATAAGTGTTATCATCATGAGAAATAAAGGACAGTAAGTCACTCCGGAAAAATCAATCTGAACAAAACCATAGTTTCATATTCTTTGGTTGGTGTTTTTTCAGAGGTTCTATATCAGTTAGAAGACAAGAGAGACAGAAACCATAATCTGATAAAAATGGATGTCTCAAAAGAAGAAAAAGAAACAACCCACCACGTTAAACACGGATTTTCAAATAGAACAGTTAGCTCTTTGGGAGATCAGACAGCTCTAATGATTTTGGTATGATTGCCTTTGATCTAACCGAGAATCTGGTGCACTTTTTTAACACTGGTTAAAAAATTAGGACATGCAATATTCTGTTAGAACAGAACAGAACACACAAAAAAGGTGTATCTACATTAAAAGAAAAGGATTTCCAATGTAGTATCTTCCAAATATTGCATAAGATCATTTCTAAACTTCAGAAAACACCACGATTATGTACTTGCATGTCGTTTCAGTGCCAGAATTTAGGGTCAAGTTTTGATGCCCTGTTCTGCTGTAAAGTTATGTTACACCCATACAGATCCAGCTCTAAAAATTTCTGTCTCCATCCAAATACATTCTCTCTTTTCTAGTGATGACTTTGAGAAAGGTCACCCTTTACTTCCTCCGTGCTCCGAACATTCAATGTTGTTGTAGTCTGGAAGAATTTACCAAAGTATTCCAATTAAAAAGCAAGCATATTTTAAATCAGAAGATGGGTAGTTCTTGAAACAAGCTAACCAAAGAAGTGGTAAATGTTGATTTCTTAACATCTTCAACATCAATAATTTAAACCTTCCTGATCAGACATGCCTATCAAATACTGGTTACTGAACTTAGTGAATTTCTGTCAGTCGGTGACCTGAATGAACAGACAGGATCCCATCATCTGATGTTGCACACCATGAATCTCATTATCACTTACATTTGAAGTTCTAACTTTAGATGTATAAAAAAAAAAAATGTGTTTAAGGCTTACCTTCAGGGTCCATGTTTGAATCTTTTTCTGTATATAAAAATATCAACTGTATTCCGTTACCCTTTCTGAAAGTCTAACTTCCCTTTCATTGTTAACAGTGAAACAATGAAGATTAGAAAAAAAGCAGAGACTTAAAGCCAGTAAGAAAGTCTTCTAGGAACAATATAGTTTTGCATGAGATGCTGTACTTGCTTAAGTTCAAGCCCATTACACTTTTGAGAGTAAAGGTTTTAATATTAAGTGGTGGTTTAGATTCAGATTATACCAGTCTGTATTATTAAATAGATGTTACTATTTCCTAGTAAGTTATTTTAAAAACACTGTTTAATTCAATCTACTCCACATATTAAGATACAGTGGCAAAAGTCTGCATTTCTTAAAATAAAATTTTATAAAGATTCATCTTCACTGAAAGCTTTATCTATCATAATGGCTATACAGGATTTTCTATGAGGTGTTTGGTATTTATTATTATTAAAATTACTGAATTTTAATTTTTAATTATTATAATTATTATATATATTATATATTAATATATATATTAATATATAATATATTAATATAAATATATTATAATAATTAATAAAATTATTAAAATTACTGAAAGTCCCCTAGGGCACATAGACATTTTTATTTTTATTTTCGTATGGCTGTTCAGTCCTTGACTAGTAAAACACTTCAGAAATGAAAACAAAATAATAGAAGTTCCAATCTACTGAAGGGCTTCAGATTTGGCCGAGGACCTGATCTCAGACCTCCTAGCACTGTCTTCTTCTGTACAGCCCTTCCCTAGTTATTAATGAAGTTGTATGCTTCCACGCACAGATTCAAAAGGTCACGCAAAACTACTTTTGTCTGTGCAGTTCTCCAAATCCTCTATGCTTTACATCTGTCCCATGTGCTTGTCACTCACACTTCTGAACTTTACTTAACTTCAGCACCTGCTGAACATTACAATCTATTTGATGAACATAGCGACACAGCTCTTGACCTTCATAAATATGTGACAGCAGCTTTCAGACAATGGAACACGGCTCGTTTGACAGATGTTAGAGTTGCAGTACTCACTTTCAAAAGTGAATTAGTTTCCACGTCTTCAAAGAGCAAATGTATGCTTCCAGTCTGAACAAAATTAAGTTTACATTGAAAGAAATGTTTAACAAGAGTGAAGATTCCAGCAGCTTTATCCAAACCCTCTTACAACAAGGTAGGGGGGATACTGGAAAGAGGAAGAGAGAGAAGCACTCTGCCTTGTAATATCAGCTGTTCCACTTCGTTCTTGAGACAAGAAAGAGTCTTCAACGTTTTAGAGATATAGTTGTACATAAAGCTGTCTCTCTAATGCCACTAAGTGTCCTACCTAAAAGGAGTCTGGAGACCACTCATTCAAGCAACATTCATAAAAACAACCGGGTATGCCATGTGCTTCAAGATACTTAAAACGGTTTGTCAATACTGAGAACTGAATAAGAAAAAATCCAAATCAAAATAGCTATGGAAAATATTTATCTGCATAGCTATCAGGCTGTATCTCCACAGAGATGATTTTTGTTTGTCTAAACCAATAGACTAGTGAAGCCACATTTTTTTCTTTTCTAGAGACTTTCAGTAAAGGAACACGTGTACCAAGTCCACTTCATCATTTTATGTTATGGGTATTTTGAAAGACAGATTATGTATGTGTTCCAGAAATGTTTCTCAAAACAGTGCTGTAGTCACAAGCTTTATAGCACACTATCTCTGCTTCGAGTAGATTACTCATAGGTCAGAAGTGTAATCTTATACAACATGTTAAAAATTATTTTCAGTATTAACAGAATATATAAATGCCATACTCACTAATATTTGCTTTAAAAATGTCCAAACACACCATGTTATTTGCTTTATCTGTTAGGTACATTTCCGTATTGTCTTTCTCATATATTTTGTTGCATTCACACTCTCAATGTTAATTTAAGCAGCACTCAGAACTGACAATGCAAAAGCAGTAAGATTAATGAATGTGCAATACAAACAGAATGAGCGTGCCAGGAAGTTTATTGTATGCTTCAGACACAGTTGTTTATTGTTAAATGCACTCAGAAACAGTGCTTTTTTTCAGCTGCAACATATAAAAGCAGCCTTGATTACTCTGTTCTACTGGTAATGGATGAAAGATGCAATAATGGTTAAATTTTACTGACATTTTCTGCTACTTGGCTACCCAGTGAGCAGGTCAACAAGTTAAATAGTTAATAAATAATAGTTAAACAAGTTTGGAAAACTGTTGCAATGCTATAAATACCCAGAATTATATTTTCTAGCTGCCACATGCTTATATGAAAAGGGTGTACTGCTGTGTAACTTTTCTGGTTGTTTCTGCAATTTGAGTGCATTTGCCTTTTTTACCTTTGACTGAAGAGAAGAATTTCTAAAATTTGTTGTTTCCTAACAGGATGGCACCTTAAATAAATGCTAAAATAAAGATGTCTGCTCTGCATACTCCAGATGTTAAGGTAGGCAAAAAGTCAGAGGAGTTAGAGGGAATCTCCCAATGCCAAATTACAGATTTAAGAAAGATTCCAACCACTCAGACATATATTTGGAAATTGCATCTAAACTAAGTGTACACATAAAAGGGATATTTTCTCTTACAGGAGTCATGAAAGCATTCAACTGATCTTGTTTTTTATAGGTTGTTTGGAAAGAGTATAAAACTAAATCCCTACTCCTCCAGAGTTAAAAAAAAAAATCTCAAGCATCATCAAGATGCTCTGAGCCTCCAATAAAACTACTACGATATTAAGTAAGTTACACAAATTGTAATTCAGTAAGGAGAAAAACTACAGAAGGACAAAAATAATTTAAAAATTATTAAACTGTCTCCAGTAAGGATGGTAACCCATGGTTTTCCCTAGAACATCTTAATCTTAATATAATGTTTAATTCAAACTTGCATTTTGCTTGGTTATATATAAACTGGTTACAATGTTTTTCAAGTATAGGGAAATTCTTCCCTGCCACTCAGTTCCCACATTTGAATTTCTGAACACTAGCAGGCATAAGAGGACTAACTCAGAAATAATCGTGTGTTTATTACTACCATTTAAACAGCTTACGCTTCCCACAGTCATTTCCTTTTCTAGATGTGGCAGTCTGGTGAAGTTCCCACTGACTGGAAAAGGGGAAACATATACCCCGTTTTTAAAAAGGGAAAAAAGGATGACTTGGTCAACTACAGGCCAGTCAGTCTCACCTCTGTGCCTGGCAAGATCATGGAGCAAATCCTCCTGGAAACTTTACTAAGGTACATAGAAAATAAGGAGGTGAATGGTGACCACCAACATGGCTTCACTAAAGGTAAATCATGTCTGACAAATTTGTTGGCCTTCCACGACAGGGTTGCAGTGTTCGTGGATAAGGGAAGTGCAACTGATATCATCTACCTGGACTTGTGCAAAGCATTTGACACTGTCCCACATGACATCCTTGTCTCTAAATTGGAGAGACGTGGATTTGATGGATGGACCGCTTGGTTGATAAGGAACTGGCTAGATGGTCGCACTCGAAGAGTTGCGGTCAACAGCTGGATGTTCAAGTGGAGACCCGTGATGAGTGGAGTTCCTTAGGGGCTAGTACTGGAGCCGATGCTGTTTAGCACCTTTGTCAGTGATATGGATAGAGGGATTGAGTGCACCCTGAGCAAGTTGGCCAACAACACCGAGCTGTGTGGAGTGGTTGACATGCTAGAGGGAAGGGATACCATCCAGAGGGACCTTGACAAGTTTGAGAGGTGGGCCTGTGCAAACCTCATGAAGTTCAACAAAGCCAAGTGCAAGGTCCTGCACGTGGGTCGGGGCAATCAATCCTAAGCACAAATACAGTCTGGGCAGAGAATGGATTGAGAGCAGCCCTGAGAACCCCAGGATGAGGGGTAATGGCTTCAAACTGTAAGAGGGTAGATTTAGATTAGATATCAGGAAGAAATTTTTCACTGTGAGGGTGGTGAGGCACTGGAACAGGTTGCCCAGAGAAGTTGTGGATGCCCCACCCCTGGAAGTGTTCAAGGCCAGGCTGGATGAGGCTTTGAGCAGCCTGGTCTAGTGGAAGGTTTCCCTGCCCATGGTAGGCAGGTTGGAACTAGATGATGTTTAAGGTCCCTTCCAACCCAAAAAACTCTATGATTCTATGTTTCCACTTGTCTTACTTAACTTGGGTGGTTTGACACACAAAGAAACAACTACATCTATTTATCATTTATCAATCCATACTCATACAAAAACCAGCTGTATTCCATGCTTAGTGGAAGGAACTTGGACACTTGGTATCAGTACCCTGGTTGTTAAGGCTGGACAGCATTCCCTGGTCTTGTTTCAGTGCCTCCTGCAGTCGTCCTCTGGTCTGCAGTGACCCAAGGCAGAAGATGGCTGAGGAGGAACTTAATGCAAACTGTGGGTGCAGTGACAATTACAGACCCTAGCATTCTTCTAGGTCAGTGCATGAGACTCCTGATCATGTCACATCATGAGAACAGCCAGTGTGATAAGGCTACAAGGAAAGTCTATCTTCCACCAGAGCTCAGATTTCGGCTCAGAAATCCTTGCCAGGGATGAATACTTCAGCATTCACACAGCAGGTGTGACTGTGAAGTGAAATCATGAACAAACCTCATGGTGGGTAATAAGAACTTGCCAGGTGCATAAGTTGTGATTGTCGGTTTCTGAATGGGAACTCTTGATATATTAGACCTAGTTCAGTCATGTTAACCCAGCCTCTAGTGACGCTGGTGATCAGCTTTCTTATCATACGTTACAGTGGCTTTTCAGTCGAGATAGTCCTATGCTGTTGCCTTGAGTCTGTGTAGAACTACACACCCACAGTGATTAGGTAGGAGTCATTAAATATTTTAGTCATCTACAATGTATTCTGTAGGATCATACTCAATAAGACTGGAAGAGAATTTCAAAAGTTCGTTCTTCAAACACAGTCTGAAATCCTTCTGTTAATATTTTTTGAGATAAAAAGCTTTACACGTATTTGTTATTCTGTAAGAGTTTCTGGAATGGAGAAAAGTTGGCTGCAGGTATTAAATTTCTTCAAGGATGCAACTTTTAATCAATTTGAACACAGGCCAAGAATATACAGAGGCTTGTGAATTATTATACAGGGGCTCAAAAGAATTATACGTTTGGAGATGATACTCTGTAGTTTTATACAGAAATAAAAACACAGAAAGATCGCATATCTGTTTCAACTGCAAAATTGAACTTTTTAAAATATTGGATGGAAAACTGAAATTTCTGTGTATCCAGTATATTAGGTAACACAAGAGAAAGTCTGGCTATTAATTAAAGGAAATGTGTTCCCTTAATTACAACATGCAGAAGTTTAAAACTGTTTGGATTATTTTCTTGTTTTCACACCACAAATAAAGAGTACCGCATTCATATACAGCACAAGTACTTTTGAAATGTCTTTAAAGCAGACAAATATTATTAATTTACACCTAACAAGCCAACAGTACAGCTTCCACTTAGAGCACTGTAACCCAAGAAGCTCAAAAGCACAGATCCATTCTAGCCAACGAAGAGGCCACCTCAGAAAATTCCCCCTTCTGCCTTTTTCAAAGGGAGAAACACTATTTAATGTCATTGTGACTGAGAAGTAAATTTTCAGTCAAAAATAAAATAGAGAGAGTCAGTTCTGATGAATTATTGCAATGCTTAAGATGCAAACACCCTTTACATGAAAAGTATTTTACACATATAGACTGGTTGCAAAATATGTGGCAAAATAATAATTTACTTATTTTAAATTAAGACAATCACAGTAAAATTTGAACTCTCAGCCTTATAAATGTAGGCAGTGTTACATTAGCCAGTAGGGTACTTTTTCATCATTTAATAGTTATGGGAGCTCGTGGATACCAGATTACCTCTAGGGAGATATATTCTTTTTCCATGACTTCAGTAGAAATGGATTTAGAATTGCAAATTGCAAAAGAATTCTAATAAAGATGCTGAATATGAATGGTTACACATTTTAAAGCCAGTATATTCACTAGTTCATTTCATTAACTACAATTTTAGATGTCACAGAGATTTGTTATGAGATACCTTGTACTCCTCAAAAATAGGAAGAGGAAATGACGATTAAAAAGTTAGCTTTATAAACACAGGTTTTTCTGCATAAGTTAGATGTATTAAGCTTGTGTAAAATGAAAAGTTAAAAAGATCCAGCCACCTGTTAATGTTGCCTGGGTAGTATCGCAGCTTTCCTCACTCGTGACCTGATAACAATCACCTCAAACGTAAATATCAAAATCCAGATTAGCTTCAAGGAAAAGATGAAAAATAATAACTCATTTTGCAATTTGGCTTAGAATTATCATTGAAACATTGGCTATATGCATGGAAAAGTAAAAAGCCTAAAAAGATCCTTGGGTTACGGACTAGTGTAAGGTGGCAGCAGCTAGTTCAAACCAAAAACCCCAGGAATTAAGAAGTAATCAAGAGGGTTGAAACTCTGTTTCTTTTTATAAGAATGTGGTATTTTCCCAGTCATTGCAGTATTTTTAACCTCCCATTTCAAGATAGCAGTGTAGAAAAGACTACTTAAACCACAGTGTCTTAAAAGTCTACAACTAAGGGACAAAACCAGATGAAAGTGAATCTTAGATCCTTCTGGAAATTAGAAGGAAATAGGCACCTTTTCCAATCTGTGCCCAGGAATTCACAGTGAATTCTTGAATGGCAGTCTAAGGAAATGCAAACGTTGGTAATAATTTGAAAAATGCTAATCTGATAGAACACTTAAAATACAACAGAGGTCGTTTTTTTATTTTAATACATTAGTATTAGTTTCTAACACTGAAAGGAGTTCTTTAAAATATCCAAGCAGAATATTAATGAACACGGGAGACTTTTATTTCAAAATAAACACTTGAAATTGGTGTGTCAACAACTGGAGTGGTATCATAATCACCAGCTGTGTCACAGCTCCTTCCTTCCCTCTTAAGCCTTCTGACAAGGAAAAAACCAAGCTATTAAAGTTCACTGCCACATCAGCACACCATCACCACACCAAAATGAAAAACAGTCATCACCTAACTTCAAAACCTTTGCCCTCTAGCAAATGCTGAAACTTTAACTACACACAGTCCTAAATCTCAAAATCACATTGTATATTTTTGTCTGAGAGTGGTATCTAAGTCAAAATCGCTTCCTATCTCCATCTCCTTCCAGAGATAGGAAGCTTTTTATTAGTCCTGAGATCTAAATTTCCAATCTCGGTTGTATCCCTTGGGACCGACAGGAGCTTGTCAGAAGCACGAGGCTTCCTGTTCCAGCCGCCTCGCAGTTTTAAAATCTCCATTTCCCATCTGAGGGCTGTCATCCGAGATTCCACCAGCAGATGAGGTTTAAAAGGGTTTAAAACTTCATCATCATTTTAAGTTACTCCCTTCTTCCACACTAACAAGAGCACATGGGTAGGATTGCTTTTCTTCCCTCAGTTTTGAAATACATATTAAAAAGAGGATTTCTTTCATATACTTGTGCGAGCAATGATGCCTGAATGTAAAAGAAGGCCTTTTGTTTGTAACTGCTTTTATCTTCTAATTCATAGTTCTTTTCTGCAGAGCCACAGAACACACTGATTCCTTTTCAAAGAAATCTTTTTGACAAAACGGCTCATGCACCTGTCAGAGTAATAGAGGATGTTTTTATGTTAAACAGAAACACAACCCCCCCAGCAATACCAGTGTTAATTGCTGTATTGTTTCAAGAAACAAAAACTCACAGAAAAAACGGCAACTGCCTACATAACACTGTGTATCTAGAAATTGTTGGATGCTAATTGCAACAAGCTTGCGACAGTTGTCCCAGCACTCCTATTTCATAGTACAGAGGCTTCAGGAAAAAAATAATGCTTTCACCTTTCTGGCTTTTGAATCTTTGTTTTTCATATCGGTTTACTTTGTATGTAGTGACTGTTGCTTTTAAGTAGCTACTGGAGCACAAACTGATACCTGAATCATAAGTCTCTACTTCAGACAGAAACTCATTTCTTGGGGAGACCAAACACGCAACAGCACCCACACCATTGTGGCTTGGAGCCGGGTGTGCCACCAGGCACCAGATGTGGTAGCTGCCCTCCCATCCCTTGGTTCAGACCATGACCCCTCTCAGCTGTGGTTTCTACAAGCAACTGAGGGAGAAGATGGGACATGACATGACAGGGGACAGACAGGACACAGATATGCAACCAAACCAAAAAAACCCAAAACAAGCCCCAAGTTACTATTCTGTGAGACCACACAGATTGGCAGAAAGGCAGAGTGTTAGCAGCTCTTCTATTTGCAAATAATGTTATCACTGCAAATTAATAGTTATCCCCATAAAACATGAAACACCACTGCAATTTTATAACCTGTTTAATTTAAAATCCTGCATTTTCAAATCAAGAAACTCAGACTGAACTGGGAATTAAAAGAAACTCCTTCAGGTCAAAGACATCTCTAGTTTGCCTCAAATGTCACAGAAAGCAGGATTTTATATATATATATATATATTAATAACTGGTTCTATCATATAATTTGGTTTTATAAAAACACAGATCTAAACAGTCAAGTGGAAGTTTCACAATGACACATTCCTTAATCCTGACGGTTCGGCGTGGGCTCTCTAAGCAGTAGGAAATATGGAACAACAGACACTGTAAAGTCTCTTCTCACCTTTCAGAGTGTTTCGAAAGCCTAAGAGAGAAAACTGAATTAGACAATTAGAGATGCACTACGATTACACCATACGCGGTAAAAGGATTTTAAAGTTTCTACCTAAAGACGGGCAAGGCAGACTAACCACCAGTGCTGCACCACCAACCTGAACTAGAAAGGACTGCCAAGTATCATGCAACCCTAACACAGTCAAAGAGTTCACAGTTGCACTACCCATTCCACATTAATTCCTCCCTGTAAAAATATCTATGGTAAAATCCCATCAGCCTAAACAGGGCCAAAACTTCACTCCCAAATCCATTCTCAAACAATGCCCCAACTGTATCTCCCAAGTTCAGAGCTCAGCTTTGGCCTTAACTGCAACAGATTTGTTACACAAAATTTTCTGGATCAAGTCTAAAGAGATGAGGTTGGGTGAGAATTATTTAAAAAAACCCCAAAACAAACAGCAGATGATAGATGGATGTGGATGGACTTGTTTGACTAAATGTTGGCACCTGAATCATTCAAGACAGAGACCCCTTTTGAGTCAGAAAAGAGCTATTCAGAGTTAATTCTATCCCAAAGTAAATGTTCAGCAACGTTAAAAACAGATGAATTGAACATCCTCCTAAAGCACCCAATTCTCTCCACTTGGTAATGAAAAGAAAACTTACACCAAGTTCCATACACCTATGATTTTACCTTAGGAATTCTTAACCTATATTAAAAATAAAGTGATGTCCTTAAAGATGCCTTTCAAAACCAGGTATCTTCCGGATTTGTTTATTTTATAGAGCATATTAGATTTTAGTTTAGCTTTCCTAAAAAATAAAACTCAAGTGATTATACTGTCTGTCACTGTCCTGTCAATAGGTTGATTTCGTTCGTGTTTGAAAGAGGACAAGGTTTTAAGGATATTAAAGTTTGTTGGGTTTTTTGTGGTTTTTTTTTTTTTTTTTTTTTTTTTTTTTGCTGTTAGAAATTTAATTCTAGGGAGAAGAGAAAGATACTATTTATCCCTTCAGTAACGGGAACTCAGAAAGAGCTCAGTCGAAATCTGTTCCAAGGGGCAGCAGCCAACGTAGAGGGGGAAAGAAAAGAAAAAAAATAAAAAAAATTATCCATTAAGCAGGTGCACAGCTTTAGACAAACTACTCTGCTGTGGTGGTTGCATGACAAAATATACAAGTGTGGGCTGGTGTGCAAGGACAGATGACAATAGGAAAGCAAGTTTCATTAGTTCTGCTACTAATGGAACAGTTTGTTTTAGCTTATAAACGTTCTAGAAAAATTTAACGGTTATTAGAAACTTTGAAGATTACATTTGATCATTAAAGTGTGAAATAGAGAAATTTATGTCTGTTTTAATTGAAAAGCTTAATGCAACCTTTACGGCAGAGTTACCTCCTGATATATCTGCAACTGTCTGCAGAAATTTTTTTACTGTGCATATTTTACATATGCCAGGAGATTCTAACTATGAGAATTAGATGGTGAGGACAGAGACAAATTAATGTAGATTCAATTAAGATGTTCATAATTAAAATCTTTACACTTAAGACTGATGTATTTGTCCTTTCTACCTTTTCTAGTTGTATAAAACAAGTGAAAAAGTTGGTGCAATCCTAAAGGAGTCATTTTAGCACTTCTCAAGGGAATACCTCTCCACACAGTATATACTCAAACCGTAGATTTGATGGTGAGTTGATCAGCACCTCAAATCCTCACCTGCAGCACTCTGAAGAGTTGAATTATTCTATTGCAGCTAGTCAGGTTTGTATTTATGTGGGATAAAACTAAGATAATGAAGCTGTAAGGCCTGCAAGGGTGAGAAAGACAATCCTCCTGCTCTCTGATGCACCTGGTGTTGCATAAACTATGTCGAAAGAACTGCTATGACTCTCTGCCTTGTCTCCTGGAGACCTTTGATTACAGGGTCAGCACAGGAAGGTCCAAAGATAAAAGCAGATTTGATCCAGAAAATCATCTTTAACACTCTCAAATATATGGATCTACAATTAAGCAATTAGATTCCAAATTAAGTTCCCTTACCAGCAGAAATTTAAATTCATACTTAAGGTCTTACTGTAAGAGGTGACAAAAAGCTATTGAAGTCCACATAACGAAAAGGAATTCTATGGAACTACTCTTATTTGACACCTATGGCAGAATTTGGATCATCGCTTGTGGCAGAGAATATATAACAGTTCCATTAAAAAACTGGAGCCACAACTGCCAGAGGAAAATAGGGGCGAGGCACATAGAAGGAGTATCTACAACTTTAGCAGCCGCCCACGCACCCCAAAACTTGGATTCCATCCTCTCCACCAGCATCATAAAAACTCAGTATTCATGTGTTAGTCATAAGACAATATTGAATTTAAATGTGAAAACCAAAACAGATGTTTGAAAGTGTTAGTCTACAGTGTCAAAACTGTGCATTTGAGCACCATCACACTGAGACACTGTACAGCTTACTGGGACCATAACGGGTGTCAGATGGTTCCCTCACCATTTGCATGGGGGAATTTATATTCCCTCCTTCTCAGATTAGAGTTGTAGTCAGAAGCATCTTATCCAGTTTCAGTAAAAGTTCCTCCCTTGGGATTAATGGCAAAAGTTGATCAGAAAGCCATCACCTACTTGCTTTATTTAAATCAAAAACACTGAAAAGAAAAAACATAGGGTAGCTCCATTACTGAAGTCTGTGAGTTCTTTGCTCCATTTGGAGCGCTTTGAATACTCTGACAGAACGGATGTGGTGCTTTCAAGTGTACGCATCTCAAGTTACTAGTTGAGGCCAAAACAAAGGAAGCAACAAAAACCACTTTTCAGTATCTGATAGCTTGTCCATAGCTTCTGTAAAACAAGTTGAGGGCGGTGATTGACGAATGGGATCTCAGACAGGTGATTTGAAAGACAGATAAATAGCTGTTGTCTGGCACATACTCACAACTTCATTTGAACTGGCAATTTGAGACTACGAAATACGATTTGCAGCCTTACTGTACAGCATGGGAAAACGGCATGGCAGCCAGCATACAATAAGATGCCAAAGGAAAAGCAAATGCTGAAGGAACTTCTTCAATGACTAATGAAAAACATAACACAAGGAGGCTCTGAATATGAGAGAAAGATCCCATCCAATAGAAGTTAATAGAAAATAAAATCCCTGTAATGTCCTACAGAGGATTCAGAACTCCGTAACATTTCTATACGATGCTCAGTTTTGTAAATTCTACTGGTGGCCACTGATTTGTGTGACAGTGGGATGATAAATTGTCTATCATGTTTAAGGACTTGACTGTAAACCCTACAAGAAGTTTTCTTTTAAAAGTCAGTTTTATGAAATTAAATTAATAGCAGGACAAACTAGTAATTCTGTGATTTCCACATTATTATTCAAGGCATGAGGCAAAGCAACGTGGCACCAATCAGTAGGTGTGGAAGCTTGTGCACTAGAAAGAAGAGAGCAGAGGGAGAAGAGGTGAAGGAAGGAGGCAAATCAAAATGTTAGCTTCGAAGAAAAATCAACTAGGAAAATGAACAAGGTGTCTAGGAGAAAAAATTTGAAGAAAAAAAAACAAAGCAAAACTCAAATGTATCATCTTGAGGGATAGGTCTCAGAGAACGAAACTGATGAGAATGAAAGGACGAAAAAGAATTAAAAATAAGAACACTGGAATCTGTATGCTTCTACAATGTTAAGATGAAATACACAATGTGTACACAACACACACATCTATGTTGATATGTAAGAAGTTTTTTTCCCAGAATAAAATGCGTGCTACTGTGATATATAAGCATCAAATATGCCTAAATTTCAGATGGCCACATTATATATTAAGGCTGGTTTTGAGGTTGAGTTATTTAGGTGTCCAGTAAAGGTCACCGGAGTGCTGGTAAAAAGATCATGCGACACCAAGGTGTTACGCATTTTTATAAGCTACGCAGATGCTGATTTGGTAACATTTTAGAACCGCAGGGAGCACTTTCTGCAAAATTATTTCTTATAGCCATCTTTTAACATGTACAGTTCACTATCTGGAATCACAGTGAAACAAGTTAAAAGGGAAGAAAAAAACTGAGATTGATGAAGTGTGGTATACCTCCAAAAGAACTCATCAGTAAGAGCGTCATTACTATAAGATACGGTCTCTTTGAACCTTGTAATTCTACTAGCCAATATTCATCCTACTATCTAGGCTCTTTTTCTGTTTATTTTACATAGTTTCTTCATACTCTTCTTGGTATTTTCACACATAAGGAATACATGCATTTATACTTTGGGAATGCTGAAGGACACGCTAATCTTTGTCCATAGAGATACATTCACATTATAGATGAACCACGTGAAACTCCTGAGGTCCTTACAGATAGAAGACACTGAACTTATGTCTGGAACTAGTATTTCCCCTTCTAAATTCTGTATCAGAATGATATTATCAGAATTCATACAGTTGAAAAGAAAATAAAGTCTCCTAAAGCCTCCTGAAAATTTAAGTGTCTCACCTCCAACTAGTTCTGGGTAAATTATTGCATTTTTACATTTTTATTCTATGTTGACTTCTGTTACACTTCTGTGCAGACTTTTTTTTTTCCACTGCCTTTGGTATAAGGAATAATTCTAAAACAGCTTCTTTCCTACAGCTGTTAAAATAAAATGTTAAACAAAGAAATGCTCAGGATAAAAATCCGTATTATTTCACAGCCACTTCTTGTCTTCCTGTCTGAAGGCATGGTGACCAGGACTGCAAAGAAAACCTTTCTTCAATGACACTGAATCTCAGTTTGATCTCTATCATTTCAAACATCACTGTTGCTGAGCTACCTGTCTTCCACAACCTGTCCTTACATCATGATATTTCTTCCTACCTCAGTCATTTGGGGATTCTCTTGCTCATATTTCAAAACTTAAAACTTTTATAGAGTTAATTTATTCATCCACTAAACAAAAGGATGAAAGAGTAATGACATGGCTCAAGATTATTATGAGAACTGGGAAATAATTGGAATTGTTTTGATGGAAAATTAAATTTATGAAATTTAACTTGCAGTCAAATTTGCTATGAAACAATTTATTATTTTATAATTACAATAAGACAAATGTCATTGTAAATTAAAATCAGAAACTTGTCTTTTTATAACATTTTCAGAATATCTTGATCTTATACCAAGAATAACTTCCCTCTTCATGCATTGATTTAAGAAATAAAATTTATTTCAGAAGTTTATTGGGATAAATTGGTATAATTTTCCATCAAAAGAATGTTGAATAATTAATTTTATTGTAAATTATTATGCATATTTTGTATGCAGGTTTTGGTGTATTTTTTGTGCATTTTTGGATTCCTTTTCCACTCTTCATAACTTACATCAATTCATAAATTTTGTTTTGAAGTCAGCTAGAAAAGATTCAACATAGCAAAGCATTGACTCACAATTTGTGAAATCTAGACAAGTACTTTTGCAGACGTTTGATTCTGAGAGTGGAAATATGCATCTCCATTTAGTGATGTTTTTACTGGTTTTAATAACATTTGATGTCCATAAGAGACCTATAAACCCCTGCCAAGGTCAGACCTTGTACTAGGTAACATTCAAACAACTACTGAAAGAGCCCTTTCCTCAAAGAACCTGAAATCTAGGAGAGTCTAACTCCTCTTTCAGCAGTGTCAAATTGATGCTTGAACAATTTATACCTCCAAGGTTTCTGTCAGGGCATCATGTAGAAAGCCAAATGCAGGGTTAAATGTGTAACATGCAGAGATTTAATAGAAGTTAGAAAATGAGGCAAATGAGAAGATCAAGGCCTTTCATGTTAGTAAGAGATAGGATCTAGACAGAAATACAGATCATATGTGGATCAAATCATGCTCTCAAGATGTCTGTCATTTCAGTCTTAAAAGGAGTGGCCTGATTTAATTAATGATCTTGATTTAGGAATCTTAGTTAGATGTCTAAAAAGTTTGGTGGCATGCACCCTGAAGTTCAATACTGCATATCCTCTGCTCAGCCAAGCCACTAGAACAACCCTCTGCCATACCTAAGCCATCGAGATTCACAAACTTGGCATCCTGATCTATGAGGGGTATGCAATAGGCATACCCTGAGGAATAACTCCAGGATTTCCTCAATACTTTTTGCTACACAAAGGCAAGAATGGGGGGATTGGGGGACACAGGGATGGAGGGGAGTTAACCTAGAAGCATACGTGTAAGTAAAAAACTTAAGCAAGTGACCTAACAGACTAGAGTCAGGCATCCAGTTGTTGCTTTTTCTTTCATTCCCAGGATCTTGCTCGTTTTTTGCACATTGGTCAAGTGCTGGTAAATATGGGTCTACAGCTTACCCAAATGCTCTGGCAAGCTGGCTAGGATACTGCAGTTGACCTTTTGTATCAGCCAAGCACCTACAAGTCCATATAACCATACAAAAGTTTCTCTTTGAATCTGGGCTAGGTATATTACAGAAGACCAGATGATTGCATGCAGCAGTTTTTTTTCTTCTAAATCCAGAAAGTATACATCACAGGGAAGCAGGTTAGATTGTTTTAAATATGATTATGTAGATGGTACTTTATAGGTATGTGAGTCTAAATTCAGGATCAAGCCATTGATCCTGATTTATAAACCTATTGGTAGCTAAACCAATACCAATACTCAGAAGACAACAAAATCATGCATTCTTCCACATGAAGTTATGCCTTTGAATGCTGATTTTCCACGTTATTCTTTTCTTTCTGACAAAAGGCTCCATTTGAGTCGTTAAGAAGAAGAATTTCCCTTTCAAATCAATGAAGGTTGCAATTCTGATTTCAGTGTTTTAGGAATGGTGACAGTTTCTGAATTACAGGTTCCCATACACTTGTTTGACTCAGATTTATAAGCAAGGTCAGACACAGCAGTGTGAGAATGGCATTGTAATTAGAAAGGTGCTTGTTCTGCCAGCTAGGTGTAAAATGCCCCAGCAGTGCACAGTGAAGCCTTTATTTTATGCATAAATTAATTGCAATAACTATCAAACTACAGCTGGTAAGGCAGTCAGACAGGAGCAAACAGGAATTCCAGACTGCCAGAGCATTCCTGCTGGAAAAAAGTGTCTCCACAACACAACTTCAGCTATTCAAAGTGACAAACAGGAAAGGGAAAATGCCTGCTTGAGCACCTGGCTTGAAAGTGGGCATCTGAACAGCTGATACTCTAGATAAAGGCAAAAGAGGAACACAGAAGAAGCCTTCAAGAGATATAGCCCAAGACCAAACGTTTGAGGTTTCATGTTTTTGCAAATTGCACTTGAACTATAAAACTGCAAAGCAGAACTGTTAGTTTCTATGACTTCTATACTTGGTTATCCCTTCAGCCCCTTCCTTCTGCTTTTCCATATGGAGATGGAAAGACAGCAATTATACAGGGAGTGTGCAGCTACATGATACAGGGTCTCCAGCAGCAGTAACAAGAATTCTGATCTTCTTCCCCTGCATACAGTGATGCCTCTTTCACTTTAATGACACAACCCTTCGTGAGGCCATCCTTTGAACCGACTCACTGAACACATATGAGCGGAAATAAATCTTGAGGGAAAGAAAGTTATTATATTCGGAATCCAATGCAGAAGTGAACATCTCTCTTTGTCAGAAGAGGTGGCTTGCTTTGGTTCCTTCCACTCTGGAGAAGAACATTTTCCCTGCTGCTTGTAAGTTTTGAGAGCGAATGGTGGGTGAGGAAGAGATGTGAACTGACACAAGATCTGACCAGGAAAGTGCCATAGGAAGGTGGGAGGGGAAGAAACCCTAACATATCACAGTGGAGTTGTAAGAGAATTTTTCAAACGCCCTCCTTCATTACCCATAGTAGGTGTACACAGTTATTGCCCTGTATTTGCAGAGACTGTTTCTGGTATTAGAAAACAGGTTTGCTACTCATGCAGAGTTGGCAGAGGAGGAGTGAGGAAAGCATGATGCTCCACTGTTCGGCAGAAGGCTTAGGAAAAATCTAAGACATCCTGACCACTGTAAAAATTCTAAGCCTGATTGTGACTTATATTAGGAGATTTAGGTATATATGACTATTTCTTTCTTCACTTATGCTAAAGTTAAGACGTGTACTAAAATAACACTTCACAACACTCTGCAAAGACTAATCTGATTGTATGAGTGCTCACTTGCCATGTGTAACTTTCTGAAAACATGCTGTTCTTGCCTTTTGAAAAAAATTAATGGGACCTCAATAAGATGGGGACTATACTCTAAAAGGCAGCTTAAAAAAACAGTTAACTGAAAAGTCATTTCAATGTTCATACCTGTTGGAGTGATCTAGAATTAAAAACTTTACAAGCAAAAATAAATGAAATAGATAGCGCTACAGAGTCAGGAGCAAACCAGGTAACAGGCTGCAGTCCCTCGGGGGTGTCCCTGCTTTGGTAGGGGTCACCCACACAGGTTGCAGTCCCTCAGGAGCGTCCCTGCCCCAGCATGGGCTGCCTGCAGACACAGCCCCTTAGAGACTTACCTTCCCCAGCACAGTGTCTCCTTCCAAGAGCTCGTTTCTAGCTATATTTCCTTTGGTTTGCATCACTCTGTGTCACCTACCCCAGCAGCTACTGCCCTTTCTTAGGCGTGTTTGAGCAAGGCACCTTGTCCTGGCATGCAGCGAGCTCTTGCCCTGCAACCTGCCCCAACCCCTGCCAAATGCCTGGTACTGGAGACCACCCCTGCCACTGGTCCCTGAAAAATACTGGACACAGTAGCTTATAAGCTCTAAAAAAGAAACACATGTACCATAGATGAGAGGAAACATCAGAAAACACTGATAAGGAAACCCAACTGTAGCACACCTTTTGACAACTAATGCCTGAAGCTAAGAAGAAATGATACGTTTTGCTCAGCCAAGATCAAAACGGCTGCAAAAAAAGCTGGTAACACCTTGAACAACTTTGCTTTTTGGTCTATGACAATAGCAGCTGTTTCCACTCACAAAGTCCCTAAAATGTAATTCTACTATAGTCTCAAAAACATTTTAAAATCAGATGGTCTTACAGAGTTTCAAAACAGTGTTTTCACTACAGTCATTGACCTAGTCAATATTCAGAATGAAACCAAAAAAGCCAATTGTAGAAATAATGAATAATGATAAAAAAGACCTCCTCAGCTTCAGGAAAAAAAAAAATATCAAATTTTCAGAGTCCTAAGTTTTTATTTACTTCTGTACAATAACACACACAATGGACCTACTTCTTTTTTGTGTTTTAATAACTTTCTCATGCTGGCAAAGCTGAGAGGTGAGGAGTCCTAGATGCACCCAAAACTTAAACCGAGGTCTGAAACATAGGGCAGAAAACCTGCAGTTCATCCATATCCTGTGAAAGTGTGTTCATGCAGAAGGGGTTGGTTCCTGGTTAAATATACGCTGATGAGAACATCTTCTGTGTTGGACACTTTCCCCTTCCCTTTTCTTCTTTTAAAGCCTGCAAGTTCATTCATACAGGCTGGGCTAGTGTAAGCTCATTTGGAAAGGCAATTTCTAGGCTACTCTGATCATCCACAATGTACGAATGATAAATTGAGAATAACCTTTCCTGGAATAAAGCTTTCATCAATCAAAACAAGGATGAAACACATCCACTCATTTATGAACACAGAGCATATAATCTATTTTTGCTTGTATGCACCTGTTCACTTTTCCATCTGTCATAGAGCAGGGAGGAATGCAGTCAAGATCCAGAATTAACAATACAGATCTCATGCTGTTGAATATCCTCAATGGGCTTGTCCACCTCCAAAAAATTGCATTAATTAAGAACATTAATGCTCAATTTGTCTGACACAAGATTATGGTTGTCTGTGTCAGCTATCCATATATCAAAGACCATCAATCACTAATTTTGAGTGTTCAGAATCATACTTAACCATGCCGGCAAGCCTAGGTGAAATCACAAAAACAACAAAAACACCAACAACCTCTAGAATTCCTACTGGGACCGTGTTTTCAAGCTGTAATCCCTATCCTCAGAGAACAATTGTGCCCTTTAAAAATACCAGGCCTTGAAAATAAGTAAGTAGGTGATATCTTCAAATAACTCATGAAAATCAGTGGGGGGGAAGGAGCTAACAGTAGGAGAGAGTGTTGAAAAGAAAATAGCAAGATACAAATGGATCAGAGGCCTTGGAGCTGCCTGAGAAAGAAGATCTATGAATTCAAACTGTTGATAGTTCATAAATTTAGCTTGTTAGGCTAAATTGTTTAGCTTGTTAAGACTTTCTCTCTTGTGTTATTTTAGACAGAATCACACACACACAGAATCACAGAATGGTTCGGGTTGGAAGGGACCTTAAACATCATCTAGTTCCAACCCCCGTGCCATGGGCAGGGACACCTCCCACTAGACCAGGCTGCCCAAAGCCCCATCCAGCCTGGCCTTGAACACTTCCAGGGATGGGGCATCCACAGCCTCCCTGGGCAACCTGTTCCAGTGTCTCAACACCCTCACAGTAAAGAATTTCTTCCTGAAACAGTGACCAGATGACCAGAAGTCATTTCATATGCTTGAAATATAGGTGTTTCCAAAATCCCTGCCCTTTTTTCTAAACACTCCATTTGCATTTTGACCATAGGGAAAGACCATTTTCTTTAGGAAAGATGCATTTTAAAAAGAAAACTAATCAAAATAAAAATGTTGATCCTGAATGGATGCTGTGATTTATATGCTTCCATTCTCCCCTCTAAGCTCAAGTAGATATCTCGAGATGCATTACTCAGTAATAAGATGCAATGTAGTGAGATACATCAATGGGAAATGAAGACAATTTTCATCACTTTAGTTGTCGCACTAAAAATTCTGGCGATTTCCATGGACAGAAAACAATAGGCATGAAATCATTCATTTAGTCAAAACCTCATGTTTCCATTACAAACACTTTTGACAGATGACGACTGATAAGCCCAAATTAAAAAGCAGAAGATCAAAATCATACTTATTTGTGATTGAAACATCACAAAACAACCACTTGGCATCTCCTCCTGGAATACAAAACACTGCTAACAGTCAAAAAGCCAAATTCTTTCAACAGCTATCAAGTAGTTGCCACCAAAAAGAAGGTTTCAGAAATTGTGATTTTTTTGTAATTTTTAAAATCCTTTTTTTAAAGATAGGAACATGTATCTGTCTTCTCTATTGAAAGAAGCTTACAAGTGAGGTTCTTGGAAGAAATATCATTTCTGTTCTGGCCACACAACTAATCTACCACTTTACTTCTCTCCTAAAGAAGACTATATATTAGTGAGTAAAACAAATGAAGAGCAAACGATGAAGAAAAGAAGAGATTTTAAAGTAGGAAAGGAAAAAAGCAAGATGTCACAGCCGTCAGAACTTTGCCTATATCACCTAACCTGAAGTTAATTTTTACAAAACGTATTTCAGTGTTGCTTTAATTAACAGCTATAATAATGAATGCATCTGTGAATAACCTTCTGTGAATCAAAGCACACCACCTTATTTACATTACATTATTTGAAGACCATTTCTTACTGCAACATTCACGGATGGAGCATTGCATCCTCCCATACCATAAACTCAACAAAATCTTCATATGTGTATGAAAACAAGCAAATAACAATAAAAAACCTGATTTCTACTCAGGTCAAACTAACCTGCTTTGAACCTTGTATTTTACTCTTTGAAGAAATCACGAAACATGTAAACAAAAATTTAAAATATTTTTAACAGTGAACATACAAAAGATATTCGATCCACTGCTAGGGAGACAGTAATCAAGAAAGCTGTGCCACTGTATGAAAATAAGCTTTCAGAGTTTGAACAAGCAGACAAGTGCAACTATACATATTTGCTTGGACTTGACTCTGCGGTCAACAGTTTCCTAAAAATGCATGAATCTCAGAGACAGCAGTCATTTGTTGTGATTTCCCCAGTCCAAATGCATGCAGTCTGGGGTGTTAAATACCTTAGCAAATAACTTATTAAATTTAGCCTTAAACATAACCAGCAGTTTCTCAATATAGGCTTTGTTACTCAGTTTTATGGCTGAAAACACATTTGTTTGCATTTATAATGTATTATTGCCCAGGGTGCTCTTCTGCAATGAACTGTATTGTTCTGAAGCCAAGAAATTTTGGAAGACAATTACAAGAAATCACCAGTTAATGAGGAACATATTATCTAACTAAACCTCTTCAAGATATCTTAGGTGAAGAACTAATGCTAGGTCAACAGAACCATACTACCAACTATTTTATCCAACATGGAGAAGTACACACAGACCTAAAATTAACTCCTAGATGGTCTCACCCCCACTTCTCAAAGGACTGCTGAGAAGGGTTTGAACAAACGTTTGTCTTACAGACAGGAGTCCCAAAGAGGTCTACATGATCTGTGTTTCAAATTTCTTATAAAGTCACTTGGAAGAACTATAAGATAACAGGCTGATGACAATGAAGCCTGTAAAATGATACTTCTGATATGTCTTCCCTGCAGTCCAATACTGCTTGACAATCTAATTTCTTTTTTCAGTTTGGCTCAGCATTAAGATCGATTAAATCAACTTTGTTCATTCCAAATGAAGTAGGAGTGACATTTATTGTCGTTGGAAGGAGTAGAGTGGTGTCCCTGAAAAGTCTTTTGGTAGGCGACACAATTTATTGCTAAAATGGTTCAGAGGCATTACAGGCCTTTGGGCTTTGCAAAAAAAAAAAAAAAAAAAAAAAAAAAAAAGAGAGGGAGGTTTGGATTCTCCAAGGGCATCACAGACTTGAATCACTTCTTCCTCATGGCTGATCAGAGAGAAAAAATAATGAGATTTCTATGTTATGTTTGACCAGATCACTTAAGGTGGCAACTAGAATTGTCTTACCATGCAGTGGAGTAAACTGAGCCAGTAAGAGTGAGCACACTCGGTCCATCTGTAAGCAGATTTCTTCACGCAAATTTTTGATAGACACGTGGCTCCAAGCATGCTGAACAAGACAGGCCTTACTATCTGGTATACAGCAATGTAATATCTCTAGGAAACAACAGTGTTAGTATTTACAGTTATAGTAAGTCACTGGGGAATTGAAAATGCATGGATCAGTTTTCAGAAACCTAGTTATACTTTAGGAAGCCAAGTTTGGAACTTCAGAGTGCATGTTCCTCTTTTCTACATCTTCTGGATGTTTAGATGAAATATGACCTCTTGAGAACACAAGGCAAAAAAAAAAATTAAAGATGCTACTTAGACCTAAACAGTATGCCTATCCTTATTCAGTAGCAGCTCGGCATTTTCTGTCAGTCATGCAGAGCTTTACTCACAGAACCTGCGTGGCAACAGCCTCACCAGTGCTTTGAAAAACCTAAAAGCTAACACTGAAAGCTGTGCATTCAACCTATTATTCTCTCTTTACTTGATCCATTTTCTTCCACAGATACTGTGTTTCTCTTCATCTATCTCATTCATTACGTACTTTGAAATGCCTGCCTCATAAAATCTCAAGAAGAAAAAAAACTTTTAAAGGAGCAGACTAGCAACAGAATAAAATCTGAATGGAGGGCACAGCTTTACTCTTTTACCATTTCAAAGAGTCAGAACCCCAGGGGAGGGGGCAAAAGAACAAGAAATGCGCAGCCAACATGACATAAATCAATCCTATGAAAGGGGATGATCCTCTTAAAATGTTATTTAATAATAATATGACCATCAGCGTATCCTGTGTAACACTCAGTAAATATTTGAAGGCATATCTTCTATGAATGCATTTTACTCTGCCATGTCTAGTCAGACAGCTGAATGATTAAGCATGTACTTGTCCCTGAACACCTTAAAGGATCATAAAACAGCTCCTCTATGTATTATCGTCCAGCATCCCTGAGGCAAGAAAAATGAGGAGAAGAACAAATATTCATTGCTCATTCTACATATTGAAAAATGGGTCGCTACATTAAGGTAGCGCTCTATTTTCCAGTAGGCATGAGTTTTCAAGACAAACTATGAAACATTTCATTTCTCCTGCTTTTCATCAATAAATCAAATAAATTTTTATTTGTAATGATTTCTGAAACTCAGTCCTAGATTTAGATTTAAAAAAAAAATCAGGTCATTTAAAAAAAAAAAAATGCTACCCCTCTCCCTCCGCTCAAAAGCTCTAAGGAATATAAATTAAGATTTCTGATTAAGGATGTGAAGCTTAATGAAGAACTGAAGGGACAGGCTGCTTTCTAACAGCTACCCTGGGGAAAGTGTGACAGAATACTGAGGACGGACTGATCTCTATGTGTATAAAGCAAGCAGATTTTTAAGCTTCCCCTTTTCTTCTTGATAAAGCTCAAACATTCTTGCATTAACTACCAAGTAAAAATTTTCTCTTTTCTGCTTATCCTGACCTCATTAGCATCCTGTCGATTGTTTAAGACAAGATTTTTTTTCATTGTAAATTCTCTTTCAAACAGTACTCCCCCCCAGACCCCTGCTTCCCCCCAAGGGCCTTTAATTGTGCAGACTACAGACATTTGACAAGGATGACAACTACTTTGAATTAACGCTGCAAGATTATTTATATGCTGCCTTAATTTTAAAGAACAAACCTGATTAAAACCAAAACTTTGAGTTCCAGGATTCTATAAATGAGCTGCAGAATCAGCTGCATAAGATGGGCATTTCCGGCAAAGGGCCATTTTACTACGGCATTTCAAAGAAAAATGGCAATAAATCATTGCCTGTATCAATTACAAATATGCACACGCACTCTCCAGTCATAAAGTAAGATCTTCTCAAAGTCTGGAGCCCTAAAACGCGCCTGTTCAATATAGTCAAGCGAAAGGAAATCATTTTGGTTAAAAGAAACCTTCTCTCTGCTTTGTACCTGTGCCTAATTTTTACTGCACTGATGATGAAGTTAACAGAATTAAATTTCAAACGGAAATCACCCCCTTTTGCTTTTTTTGAGTGCAATTATGTGCTTATCAGTGCACAATCTACAAAAAAGGAAAATTCTTGAAGTCGTTTAAGAGAGGTTGTTATATTACAGCAATGAGTGTGAAAAATCCAAAGGTGAGGAGTTGGGGAAAAAAGGTTTCCTTCAGTGCTAAGGTCTGCAGTCTTGTTTCATTTCCATAATGCTGTTCTTGAAGTGTATAAGCACTTGACCTGAAGCCTGTGAACATGAAATCCCTCCCCTTCCTTGCTGAATTTGAACACAAAATAGCTGTTGTTCATTTTTTCTTAAGTTTAAGTAGTCAGCGCTGAACGTCTAAAGAAGAAACAGTGTGGTGGCAAGTAATACAGCACTTTTAGGGTTCCAAAATGTTTTACAAGCACATGCAAATTATTACACTACCACATATATGCAGCCACATCTTGGAGGAAGCAAAGCAATTAGTTAATAGCACACTGCACCTCAGTACATTTGCTTAGTCATGAAAAATTATTGAATTAAAATTATAAAATGGGAAACTATGAAGAGACGGAATACGATTTTAACTGAAAACTGCTCAGGAAACTTGTTAACCTTGCTAGCAGGCAGTGAATCAGCACTTGAGGAGCAGCAGCACTGTTAGGATGCATGATAAGAAGCTGATTTCCCCAAGCATGAAGGAGCAGAGCATCCCAGCGCGGGGGGGGGAGGAACTCCACTCACCCAGTCAGGAACATGAGTCCCTGCCTTGGCCCCGACTTGGGCATCCCAGAAGGGTGTCAACGCAAAGGGCTGTGGGTGACACTCACGTCCGTGAGTCAGCAGGAGACCCTGCCCTGAGATCACCTACAGACTGAGGGGTCACTGCTGGGGGATATGAGCCCATTATGGGGGAAGAGCACTTGGGGGTGGCACTAAACTTCTTATGGCATCTTATGGTCAGAACTAAACAGAAAAAGGAGGCAGCTGGGGGTGCCAGGAGCCAGGCAGCTCCTGGGTAGAAAGCATGTCTGAGGGCATTACTGGGGGGATCCAGTGAATGTGTGTGTGTACACATGCACGCATGTGTGTGTTGTTGTGTATAAGGGTGTTCGTACCAGCAGCTGGAGCGTGGCTGTGGGGCTCAGGGGCTCATGTGCCCTGGTGCAAGCAACTGGGGAGTCCTGGGATCCAGGGGAAGCTACTGGTCAGACTTAGTATCTAAGCCAGATACTGGAGCAATCAGTATTGTGTACATATATATATATAAAAATAATTGTATTTTTGTAAATACACACACAAAAATATGTATACACATACACACAAATATACATATGCATACACGTATATGTATCTACATATAAAAGAAAAGTAAGTAAGAAAAAAGAGGCAATGCCATTAGACTGGTAACTGACTGCATGTCCTCACCAAGGACAGTTTGGATCAAGGACAGATTGTTATAGGAAAGCAAGCACACCACTGAGAGCAAAACGAGGAAAATTAGTATAAAATATATTCTATTTTCAGTTGCTTAGTACAGTTTTATTTTTCAGTCTGGAAAGGGCTCCACTGTGTCAAGCCAGATCACCTCCCAGCATGATGTGACCTTCCTTCAGGCTGGTCACTCAAGTGAAGTCAGAAAGTTTCTAGGGCACTTCATCTTAACTGTAGCAGTTTGAGGCTATTTTAGACCCACATTAGCAACTTCCTCTGGTTTGGGTTGCATAAGCATTTCCCATCATGTTTTTCTCTTGAGTTCACGATAAGTCAAAGTCACACATATGTATGTAAGGACAATCAAATATGCCCATCTGTGAATGTCAGGAAATCAGTAAAATAGAGAAAAGATAATGTAAAGGACCATTATGTGAGCTCCCAGGTACTATTTCAATTAAATAAAGTCCTTGGATTTCTTTCCTCCCCCTGAAACATATAGTTTGTTCACCTTTGTTTATCTATTACATTTTCACCTGCACGGAAATGGTTAAAGCAGCACCTCACTCTCAGCAAGTTTTGAATCAGTTACTGAAATTAACACTGAATGTTGCTTGGGTTGCCTCTGAACTAGGGACGTAAGAGAGATTCTCATTGCCTCTCAGTCAGGGCCAACTGTCATCACGGAAAATCATGGCCTACTACAACTAATGAAACATGTAGCAAAAACAACGCGCACATGGCCAGGCACATGCCTACAGTTGCATGCCTGCTCATCCATGCTCTGAGCCAGCCCAGTTCTAGCTTTTCAACTTCATCATCTCTTCTGTCTGCCCAGAACCACAGCACCCTACACGTGGCACCACCATGGCTGGGCTGGAGCTGTCTCAGAATGCTGGCAGGATGGGAGCATACATGTCCAAGCAAGCGCACATGCCTCAGAAATGTCACCTCATGGCCTGGAAAAAGGCTGAGTATACAGCTGGCATAAATGCATAAAACAGGTAGAAAGTCTATAATGTAAGCCAAAGGTAATAAATCTAACATGTGGTTGCATATTTAAACCGAATCCAGCATCAGTTGCACACATTCAATTTTCAAAAGCGTAGGACCACAGCCCGAGGCAAAGGGAAGGCAACGGATTTCACTGGAAAGTGGCAAGGGCAGCACAGACAATTTAGAAATCTATGACCCTTCTCAAGTCAATGGGTGTTTTACCATGGATTTCTGTGAGGCCAGAGTTTTACATCTTGCACACTGACCGCTGTTGGGAATGAAAAAGAGAACTGGAGAGAGCTTCATGCTTTACCAAAGGAAGAATATCTTCCCTGTTAAAGACTGGGGAGTCAGAAAAGAGAGGAAGGATTCTTCTTGGAAGCTTCATTGTCAATGGAACATTAGTGTAAACAAATCATTTCAATCCTTAACACATATGCATTTGCTCAGCACGTTTAGTGTCTAATTTGTAAGAGGGACACGGGACTTCCCAAAAACTGAGCGCATCCATGTATTCTTTTCTGTCTCTGAAGATGAAAGGTTTTCTTCCTGACAATCTAACCAGAGAGGACAAACACTGTGATTTGAAACAAAGAGTAATAATATACCCAATACCTTTGAAAAGAATAACTCCCAATCTTCCAATAGTTTTTAAGGCAGCCTTGCTTTCATCAACCAGAAGGAATTCAAATAAACTGAGCACTATTTAAAAACAAACAGAGGAGTTACGTCTAAACTGGAGCACAGGGAAGAAATGAGGCATGTCATTTCCATTAAGCTATGCTCTGCATACACAAACAAGGAGAGAACTTACTACATTTGAAAGACCTGCTCCCAAATGCATTTACTTGTATCCGCTATACACACTTACCTATATTTGCATTTACTTTCTCTCTTGTCCTTACATGAAATACTCCAATTTACTTTAACCCTGTCTTTTACATAAGAACAAGTATGAATAACAGGAATCTGCAATCCCCATAAGAGTAATTTAATAGTCATATAAAAGATAATAATCACCTAATAAGTAAAAATCCCACCTGCAACACAACGGACTTTTTCTCAAATGCAACTTGAACTTATTTAAAAGGTTTATTGCTGTTTCATTTTAAAATCTCTTCATCTCCCTACTACCCTTCCTTCCCACAATACCAATAAATGCACTACAACATTTTCTTTATGGACAGCTACTGAAATTATCAAGAACATAAATGATGTCAGCACTTGTTTACCTGTACAAAACAAGGAATTTTACCTTCAGTTGGAGTCTCCAATTAAAGTTAGTGCTTAAATAGGACAACTTGATATGTTTGATCACTCCACTTCTCAGTGCTAAAGTGCTTCCTTAAAATGTCCATGAAAAGTTTCTGACCTTTAAAGTGAAATTCACTGACTAATTTCTCTAAGAGTGTCAGAAAAACAGAATCAGATTTCTTTAAAAAAACCATAAACCTGTTCTGCTTGAATATTCAACAAGCTTATTTTTCTTCCAGTGTGTGCTAAATGTAAAACTGAATATTTTTTTTCATAAACTGCCACTACTGTTCTTCGATAAGCTCTGGTTAAAATAACATCAGGAAAAAGGTGTTCAATGAGAGTCCTTAAAAGGTATCAGGAACTCAGTTCTCAATTCACAGCCGCTGAAATTGCCAATACAGTTGGACAATCCTAGTTCTACAACTCAATTTCTGCATCAGTAAGCAAAGGGTAATTGATTTCATAAAGCACCCGGAGAACTACGGTGAAAGGTGCTAAATGCTATTACTATTGAAGCAACATTAAACAACAGATTTGTCACCAACTTTTCTTTTCGTTCATGGAGCAAGTTAAATCCCCTCTTTCAGAGGAAGCCTCCTGCACAGAGCCCTCAGAGCTTCACAGTGACGGTGCAAGAAATGAAGTCCAGCAGACTTGGACCTTATCACGGTTCATCGTAATTAGTCTTCATCATGAAAACAAGCAAACAAGCATTGATGATGATTCTCCATGATAACATAAAAAGATTTTCTTCCCCCTGCCCCTTCTCACCCCCCAAGAACCAATTACTATTACTGCAGGATAACATTAGACAAATTTCCCCCTTTCCCGCCACCCGGCCATTGCTCAGACAGAAAATTCCCACATCACAGCACTCTCCGCAGGCTACGCTTTCCTTTTGCAGCCTCACTCCAGCTGGAATGTCAGGCTTTCTTGTTCTCCCAACCCTAACATTTCTGTGCTAATGGAATAGTTCCTCTGCCACTTTTCCAAACATTAGTAAACAAAATAATATTTTATGAGGCAACCTCTAAATTTTGGAAATCAGACCAGACAGAATTAGATGAAAGACAAAGCAGGCCTCAGTCAACCTGTCTTTCTTCAGTGTTTTATGAACATCAGAAATATCTCTGTTAAGGATTTCCTGAAGCTGGACGTAATGGAAAAGAAGGAAAAAAATTGATGGCTCCTGGTCAAGCCCCAATCTAATTCAAGCATGAATTCCTGTCTCTTAACATACCTCTTGTATAGTGTTTGCTATATTTTTGAATAATAACAGACACTAGATTCCTATAGGAAAAAAGAAAAGAAGAATGAAATTAAAGTCCCCAAACAGGCAAAAGTGTATTATATTTCTATGCCTTTCCACTTACCCTTCAGAGTATTTCCGTATCACAAAGCTACCTACCTACTTATTATTGCTTCTCTCCCCCCCCTCCTTCTTCGACAGCTATTCTTTTTTTCTATTTTCTGCATTCACATTACTTAAATTGAGCAACTTCCTTTTCCCAAGAAAACCACTGAAAAAGAAAGGAAGCTACCTAAAACTTCAAACCAGCCCTGCCTTTACAAGTTGTCATTAACTATTCACCATTTGGCTCCCAACGTGGCAGGAACTGTCTGTTCTTTTTCCACAATTTAGGATTATGCACACTGTCTCCCAGTGAAGAAGAAGGATCATTTCAGCTCAAAACTGTATGTTTCTGGCTTTACACGTCCCTCCCTCTGGAGATGGGTTACTATCTTGGCTTTCAGTCATAATTCCCAGAGCGATTTGGTGAATACCTCAGAAGCGTTTCATTATTTACAGATATTCACAAGTAGCTGGCAGGAAAAGATCTTTAAAAAAAAAAAAAAACCCTATCTGTGAGGTAAGGTTTGTATGTTCCTTTTCAGATTTCAAATCAAGACAACCAGTATCCAGTGACAGGATAAATGCGAGGAGTTGCTGAACATACCTATTTGCTTCTTGTTTAAAGCGTGGCAATGAACAGTTAGACATGGAATGGAATGGAGTAGTTCAGTTGGAAGGGACCTACAATGATCATCTAGGCCAAATAATTATAAAGTCTGTGTAGTCCAGCTAAATTTTACTCCAAAAGGAACAGTACAACTGTATTTCCTACAAAAAAGAAAAGAAAGCATGGTCCAGGGCGAAGGGCACTGGCACTAAAAAAATGTCCCTTCTTGTTTCCACCGTTAATTGCCTCCCAGTAAATCAACAGCTGAGTTATTCACTCTTTTCCTGCTGCTGTCCTTTAGCTTGTTTATGTAGATCCTAATGTGTAGACTCTCCCTGCATCTAGCACTGGCTGTTCTATTTCAAATGAAAACCAAGAGTTTAATATTAAATACCATCCACGAGCCCAAAACCTGGCATACTTGCATTCTGGTCTTTTACTCTGTTTTCTCATAATGATGTGACAGTGACGCCTGTAGACTCTTCTCTTCTGAAAAAAGGTCACATCTAGGGGCTTGCTATTGTCAGCGTTGTGGTCAGTATCGGTTGTATAATGCTATTTTTAGAAGCAATTTCTGGCTACGTGCTTGAAAACACAAGGATTATCTTGGACAGGCCATTTAACCATTGTGTACCTCAGCACCCGTACATAGGACAAAGTGCTGTAATCTCAAAATTAATGACAACTGTGCCTCAGTCCTCATTTGCTGAACCTATCCTATTTCCCCAAGGCACAGCTTAAAGACCCTATGAGTACGTGCTAGCCACAATACTTATAAAACCAGATCTAACTAACATGACCCCACAGGGGAGAAAAAAAACCAACAAACCATCAAACAAATCACTGAAGCATAGATAATACAGGGTTTGCTGCTCCTCTCATTTGTAACCGCGCCCGCCGTCTGAACACTGCTGTGTACAGGGCGTCATGTTTCCTCCCTGCTCCTAGGGCAAGAGTCAGATTTTTCTCAGTGTGATGTCAGGTTTCCAGAAGCAGTGTTACCCAAGCTGCCAGCCTCAAGGACAAGAAGTTAAACAAGAGCATAAATGTCACTCTACAGGGAGCCTGTATGTTTTCCAAGCTAGAATTTAAACTGAAAGGCTGTAGGAAGCAGACCCCCATCAAGGCCAAAGATTAAAATATAATCACTTCCATACGTGCTCTGTGTATAATATTGCAGTAGTGGCCTGGCATGAAGTTACCTCTCAAATGAGATTTCTCAATTAGCGAAATAGCTTTTCCTGGCAAGCTAAGCATTACTGTGTTCTTTCAGAAGCTTCTCGCTTAGCGTGAGCAAAACGATACATTATCAAAGCAAATTCCTTATTCATTAACTCCAAACTGAAAATTCCCTTGTAATGCAGCTTTTCACAGAGGACTATATGACAGAAACCAGGCAATGGAAATAAACTGTTTCAGAATTGGTAGCACAAGCAGCCTATGAACAAGGCTGAATTAGCACTGAAAACCTTTGCAGACACCAGCCCCGATCTCCAGCCAAAATCAAGAAATCACGTCTCTGTGGGATATATTAATTTCTATTCACCGTTAACGAGCTCTTCCCACCTTGAAAGTAGGTTCCTCCCTGACCTTCCTCACCTTTACCCCTAGTCTCCAAGAACTGGCATACACAAGTTTCATCAGCTGCTGCAAAGGGCTCCCATAAAGATCAACTTCCATTAGCTGGTAAGAATTCGCATCACCTTTTCATGAAAAGGCTCTCTTTGCTCACCCTTCATTTCCATTTTCTTACTCGCTTCGTTCTAATGAAGTCTCCTCTGTGTTTGGTGCCAGCCCATGCACATCCTCTGAATTCCCCTCACACATCTCTTTCTGCTCCCTTAATTCCTCCCAGCACATTCTTTTTGGAGACTTCTCCTCCTCTTGAATATTTCAGCGGACTTTTTTTGGTCTGAGTTACTGCATGATGCATTAGTTGAACTATTCAATTTTCATTAGTTTATTGTTTACCATATGCTTCTTTTCCTATAATTTCTAATGAAATCCTTGCCTTCTCCTCCCCTCCCCACACATCGCGCTCGTAACACAAGTAGAGAGTGGAGGCCAGCAAGATGGTAACATTAATTTCTTTTGATACTGTTTTCCATTTTATCAGGAAAATCCTCACCGCACCAGCAACACAAGAAAGCAATCTGATTTTACCCATGTATTATGTAAAACTGGAAGCGATGTATCACAAAATAATGCAGGATGGAAATGTCTAAGTGGATCCTCACAGACTCCTAGGGCAAAGCTGACTAAGCTTCAGCAAATGAAACAGAAAACACTAAAGCTGTTTTGCTTGCTGGCTCCCATCGATGACAGCAGGCCCGCTGTGCAAATCCACTGGTTTGATATAGGCGTTGCTCTATACAGCACAAGCTTCAGTTCTGTGCCCTCCTGCTTGTGCAGGTGTTGTAGTTTATAGAGAGGGAACTCTACTGCCTCATTTCCTCAGTCATTTGCTCATCCAGTTCAGCATCTGTCGCTGCGCTTTCCTGCTTGATACAACTGTAATTTTCCCACTTAATTCAGAAAATCTAACAGCTGCAATTCAGAAAGCAGGCTCACCTTAAGAAAGCATCTGAACTGAGCAGAACTGTGAGCAGGTGTTCATTTCAGTCTTATCATCATCCTCAGCACACGCATCTTCTCATTTTCTTTCTCTAGCTGAGAAGGGGTGGTGAAGGAAGGCGGAAGCATCCCCATTTCCATGTTGTTTTTTTTTTTTTTTTTTTTTTTTTTTTTTACAGTGATAAATCTTCCAGGAGATTACGAATTCTACCGATGGATTTGAAAGCTGCTGATATGTTTTTGAAAAAAAAAAAAAAAAAAAAAAAAAAAAAAAAAAAGGACAGTTCTTTCAAGTATGAATAAAAATGCATTGAAAGGAAGGTGGGAAAGGAATGGTTCTATACCTCCACATTTCAGAAGTTAATAAGAAATGTGATTATATAGCTTCAAAGTTATATTTGACCCAATTCTACTCCAAAATCCCTTCAGTCAAAACACCAATGGCTTCTTAATTGGCATTCATATATGACCTCCATACTGACTGCAAGGGCAAAAGGTCAGGTATATTTCTATCTAGAGTCAACTGTTGAGCTCAACAGCTCTGATCCCAGGAGGTTCCTGAGGAAGAGGGGTGTCAATAACCTAATGGATCCTGAATACCAGTGTCCTTCTGCATGTGCGCTGGAGGGAGGTGTGAGGTATAAGAGTGGGCAAGGAAAAAGAAAAGTGATGACTCTGTGGACCAAGGGCTAATAGTGGCAAAAAGGCCACACAAAGTTGCATTCTTCTCTGTTTCAGAGCCAGAGTTCATTAGACAAACAAGAAGAAAATAATGAAATGATTTCTAAAAATAACAATTGTTGCTGACATAAAATGGAGGTACACCAACAGCCTCAAGTTGCACGAGGGGAGGTTTAGATTGGATATTAGGAAAAAAATTCTTCATCGAAAGGGTTGTCAAGTGTTGGAGTGGGCCGCCCAGGGAAGTGGACGAGTCACCATCCTGGAGGTATTTAAAAGATGTGTAGATGTGGTGCTGAGGGATATGGTTTAGTGGTGGACTTGACAGTGTGCCATTGTTGGACTTGATGACCTTAAAGGTCTTTTCCAACCAAAACCATTCCATGACTCTATGATTCTGTTTTTCTCTGGAAAGAAAGCTTAACATGGCCTTCCTTGGGATTTTTTTTGTAGTACAGGAAGGAGGAAAAAAAAAAAAGTAATCCAAAGCATCAAACATGAATCCCATCTACAGATACTACTAGATAACAAGATGAATAAGGAAGAAGAATACCAGAGTTCAACAGCAGGCTCTTTGCTTATATGATCTTTGGTAATTTTGGAAAACTTAAAAGCCAAAGATTTACTTTTTAATTAAAAATAATAATAAAGAAAGACTTTGAACAAAGTTGGACTTGAACGTTATAATGTTGTCAACAACCACCCCTTTTAGTTTCTTCATCAGCCTGATTTTGTTTCAGTGCAGAAAAGGAAGAAAAATAGTACTATGATTCAGAATATGAAAAAATAAAGTTGTTAGCTCGGCTTCAGGCAAGTCACTTTATTTTCTGTCTTAAAAATATGGGTGATATCGTCTTTCTGCTTCCATTTTCTCCATTTAGACTGAGTTTTTTCAGGAAAGGAACTATTTCTTATCCTTAGTACAGACCATACCTAGTTGAATGAAGTCTTCTAGTTTGGGATTTCATTATTACTTTAAGAGAAAGAATGATCTAGATGCTAGTAAAGACCTCTGGACAAAGGAAAGTTATTTCAAAACATATTCTGTAATTTTGCTGCACAATCTTAGAAAAATGTATGCTTTTAGAGGAAGTGTTTAACCTTAGTGACAGAGGGGCTGCACTACTCAAAAGGGCTGTGTATCAAATGATTTTAATTATGCCCTCACCCAGAAGTGGACCAGGATTTAAATAGCTGATGAGACTTCAAAGCAACTGCACTAAAAACTGTGAACTACAAGGAAAACTTTTAAGATATTTTCCCTGTAGACTAAACAGAAATATCTTCCTTCCAGACATAAAAATGTTGGGTATATTTCTCATTCAGTTCTTAACACTAAAACGGAAACAATGGAATCAAAAAGACATCAAGTTGCCTGTAGTTAAATAACAATAGCAACAATTCCAGCTCAGAACCTTTTCTATAAGCAAGGAAAACACCAGGCCTTCATTGCGGAAGTGAGCTGCTTTCTCTGGTATTTCTGCTCATTTTGTGCAAGAACCCCTCCATTTCTATGCAGCTTTTAACATGCATCAAGGTTCTCTAAGGACACTGCAAAGTACACTGCAGCAGGATAATACTTTCTTCATCCTTCTCTCGTTATTGTAATTATTACATCTAACTTCAAGACTCTAGGTTTCCAAGTAAATGGTTGAAGTTTTGTTATGCTTTGTTGGGAAATAGGCATAGGCAGTAGGCCCTAGAAAGAACTGCCATCCTAAGATTATGGTAGTCTATTTTATATTAAGATCTTAATTGCACTGCCCTTGTATTAGTGTATTTTCCAGCAGCACATTAAGCAAGGCTTCTAACACTAGTTATGTGTGAATCTCTCTGTCACCCTGCCCTCCGAGGACAATCATGTGCTCATTGTACTGTTTCAGCAGAACGCATACTTGTTCTTCTACTATATAAGGTGGATTAGACAAAGCATGCGGTGTGCTTGGGAGAGGGATATGGGAAGTTGTCTGCTTTTCCTTTGGGTTTCTCCACACAATAACCACACGGTGCCTCGTGGAAGAGTGTATAACAGCATTGCCTACTCTAGCAGGCCGCACTCGGGACCAATGTTGGCCAGCATGTCTCTGCCTCTCACTTGCCTCCCATGTAATCACACCTCTAGTTCCACGTAAACTCTATTTCACAGTCTCAGGATAACTCAGTCTTCTTCTACAAAACACCTAGACTTCTCTTTAGTGTGAAAAAAAATAACACTGGTTCTCATAGTTCCCATGGATAACATATTTCTGTTACAAGTTGGGAAAAAAAACTCAAGAGAATTGCTCTCTTCTAAAATTCTGGAAACAAGTGAGACATTTTCTATTTTTTACACACTATCCCCTTGCCTGCTTCTTCTTACAGAACCCCTGCTAACAAATGTAATGTTAATTAACTGCACATGCTGCCTTATTGATGGTAAAAGACAGAATTCTCTCCCTGGGATCCCATCGGTAGAGAGCAGAAGAGGAAGCCTAGTTCATATCTCAGAAGACAAAGATGTGCTGAAAAAAGCTCTTACAATGTCTAAAGAGAAGACGTTTTATGCTGCCTGTAGGGTAAGATTGGTGTAACAGTAAAACTAAACCACTTGGCAGTTTACCTTAAAATGTTCAAGTCTGCAATAATGAAGCTCATATTACTAAATCTGAAGTTGAATGCAAAAACACTAAACTAATCACAGTTAAATAAACCCAACACTTCATTGTGCCTTCAAAAGGCTTAACGTTATGTAGCCAAAGCCAATATTTTTGTCACCTGAATCACAGAATTGTTGAGGTTGGAAGAGACCTCTGGAGATCATCTAGTTCTAACCCCTGCTCAGAGCAATGCCACCTGGAGTGCCACTGTGCAACTACTCAGTCAGGTTTTGAAAATCTCCAGGGATGGAGACTCCTTAACCTTTCTTGACAACCTGTTCCAACGTTTGACCACCCTGATCACTGTAAAAAAGTTTTTTTCTTTTTAAAAATTTATTTTCTTGTATTTCAATATGAACCTATTGCTCTTGTCCTTTGACTGGGTGCCGCTGAGAAGAGTCTGGCTTCTTCTTTACCACCCCCATCACGTATTTATACGCACCGATTGGATCACCCTGAATCTCCCCTTCTCCAGGGAATGCCAGCTCTCTCAAGCCCTTTCTCATACATCAGATGATCTAAGCCCTTAATAATCCTCATAGTACTTTGCTTGGTTCACTCCAGTACATCTGTGTCTCTCTTGTATGGGGGAGCCCAGAACTGGACCCAGCACTCCAGATGTATCTCACCAGTGCTGAGCAGAGGGGAAAGATCACAGCCCTCCACCTGCTGGTGATGCTTTTCCTAATGCTGTCTTGGAGGCCTTTGGCTGCTTTTGCCATGACGGCACACTGCTAGCTCATGGTCAACACCAGAACCCAGATCCTTCTTTTCTGCCAAGCCAATTTCCAGTCCAGCTGAAGTACTATGGATCACCACAGAACTATTCATATTCCTTGTATGTGCTATTCTTGTCCTCTCTTTTGTATATAGTGGTTGGTTTTTTGAAATATCCACCCTAAAAGAAGCAGCTGACTACCTTCCTCTCACCAGCCTTTGCACAGTCATGTGTCATTCCTAGTCATTTCCTAATCAGTACTGTAATATGTAACAGGGTTCATTGTTTAGGTACCCATCATGTCAAAGTATTAATCATGATTCTTGTTTTGATATATTTTTGTGAAGACTGATGACTTATTGCCAAATCTCCATTTTAAGAACAAGACTGTTCACACACCACTGTGCACAGTGGGGTTATATTATGTGATGTACAGCACTGTTTTAAAAGAACACACACCTCTTGCCTTCTTTTCCTTTGCCCAACCATGAAAACTCTGTTACATATTTTTGTACAGGTGCTATCCCACAAGCGATTATAGCAAGAACTTCATCTTTACAAGCATGGTACAGAATAGAAAAAAAAATCCCTAGAAACACAAAACATAATTCTATTCTCAGCTGAAAACAAGCTTCTCCATCTTGTGTATTCTTTCAGCTGGTCTGGAGACACTCATGATCATGGTGTATGGTACCTTTGGGATAATTCCATTACCATCCATTCTGCATTGACCCAGCATCTCTCGGCTACGGTTTTGCTTCCATGATACCACCCGCACCTTCCAGGGGAAAAAAAACCTCACACTTTTATTAGTCTTAGAAATTTTGGAAAAAAAACCCCAAAACTGTTTATAGCTATAAAAGCATCTCAATTCTGTAGAAGTGGGATGTGTAGAGGGTTGAGTGCTGCACTAGCATCAGCCTGGAATTTGATTAATAAGACAAAAAAGGCGTATTTCTTCACCACACAGCAGTGTAGCCCATAAACAAACCAAGACCACATTATCATATTCATTATAGTCTGACAAAATATCATATTTTGTCAGACTATCATATAGTCATATATATTTTGTCAGAATATCATATACTCTTACGTTCCTTAAATTCATACTGAGGGAATATACCTTCCTGGGTTTGACACTGAAAATAAAATTACTCCAAAGGAAATATATTCTTATAAATGGCTACAGGGTTTGGGGATAGGCAGACGTTTTGCCCGCTGTTCAAATGCGGTGCAACTAGGAGACGGTGAGACAATAATTTCACAAGACAAACTTTTATCTCCTCCATCTTTACCTAAACCATTTCATCTGTTATTTCTTCTAAAGTGTTGAATAATTTGACAAAGAAATTAAATACACAGTTAAACCCCTCATTTCCAAGAAAACCTCATTTCCATTTAAGTCCTGCAAATAATCATTCTTTTTCTCAACACTTGCAGTTGTTGTCTCTGCACTCAGTGCAGAATAAATCTCCTTTCTCTCGGCTTATTACTATTAATAAGTATCCCATATTTTAAATGGGACACTTGATATAAGAGACTCTCTGGTGAGTTTGTACTGCAGGAAGAAGAGGGTAGGGAATTTATGTATCCTTCAGTTCTTTTAAATGGATCCCTACATTTGTGTGAAACACAAAACCAAGCAAAAATGCTTTGCAAACAGTGCCTAAACCAGGGAAGCATATTTTATTACTGAGTACAAAGCGTGTATCACAAGCTTGAGTTTATAGGGTACCAACAACTTGAAATCAGCCCTTCAGAATTTAGCTCACAAAATAAAGTTCCATACAACAAATTAGCCTATGAGTTCACCTTACAAAAATACGGAGAAGGAGGGTCTTCTGGATGATAGTCAGATGCTTCTATATTAGTGATATAGACGTTCTGTTAATTTATGTTGTGTGTAATGCCTATGGAAGTTGAAAATCAAGCAGATGGAAGAACTTTTCAGGGTACCCTTGACATGACTATTACTTTTATGAAAAGCATCTATGCAGAATTACCAGATACACTAAATTGAAAATAGTTCCCTGCTTTTGACAAATATAAAAGTCTGTAGAATGAGCACTGGAAGGACTTAACTGCACTGAAAAAAAGGTAGGGAAAATACCAGGGCAGAGATGTCAGCCCTAGCTTTCCCTTCCAGCCTAGCTCAGAATTTAAGGTGCATCCTACTTCTCCCTCATGCTTTGCAACTTGGGGAAATCTGGCTAACTCAAAGTTAGAAACTATATATTGCCAAATCACTGTTTTCTTTTTCTCCTATCAACATAATCTGCATGCGGCTCCCTGAGGCATCTGAAATTGCAAAATACAGTCCAAAGCTATAGAGAGGAGCTGAGGAATAAAGCCGCAGTGAAAAGAATAATAAAATTGGATTTTTGTCAGAAAAAATAATAAAAAAAAGATAAGAATTCAGCTGCAGGGAAGAATGACACTAACAGGTGAGGAATTAGTTAGGAGGAGGTTAGTGGCAAAGGTTGTATAAAAGCCTCTTTATTGACATCTGAAGTAAAAATGGAGAGTGAAAGGAATAGCAAATGACACCTGTCTAATTAATTTAGAGTACTGGACTTCTTCAGGTACAAGTGGGTAATTTTTAATGCAGCTTAGTATCCAAATTACAATCTTGGCAGGGAGAGGATAGAATTTGACGAAGTCTTGGCTGATTCATGCTCAAAGCAGAATTACAGCAGGGACTAAAATAAACCTGCCTTCAGTGATAACACTGAAATATTGTAATTGGCCAAAAACAATACTTTGTTTTATTTTCTTAATTTAAATTTCTTCTTTTATCTATTTTGAACTTTAAAAGATACCTCTTTTTTTTTTTTTAAAGAAAGAAAAAGGCAAAACCTTTTGAAGTTTGAGATACTTAAGGATCTTTAGCATAACAAAGCATAGGCCTTATCTTTCTGAGGAAAATCCTTCTGGTCAACAACTCTTTGTCAGCCACCTTTAAACTGTAAACCAGTTGGGTCCTCATCTACTATTAATAAAAAGACAACTATATAGCTATACATCTAAAAGCTTATAAAACACATTCATATCTCAGATGTTTGTGTCCTTCCTCCAAAAAGCAACTGTCCACAGGGAATCACCAGTTAGAGGGTGGTACCCACAGGAGATGATAATAAGTCCATTAACATTTCATATTTTAATGAGTGATCTGTAGAGAACCATAAAACCACTAGAAAATTTGTGAAGCATAAAGAGTGGTGAAAGAGTAAATAATTATGATGAAAGGTCAGTCACAATACGCAATCTGAATCTCCTGGTGAGTGTTGCATGGTACTCTGTGGGTCAGGTGGGAGCCCAGACCTGTACACTCTGCCACTCATTAGGCTTCTGTAATTTGCGCTTGGCACATGCTAATGCAACTAAAATTACATAGCGTGACCTCAGCCAGAACCAGCAGTAGCTGTATGTATATATAACCTTCGTTTTAAACAGTTCCAGTCTGTTAAAAGGGGATTTTATTACTGACAAACTTGAAGCAACCCTTTTAAAAGTACACCGCAGCTATCTAATCAAAGGACTGCTGTGCGGCGCAGGGAGTCCCACAAGGATTTGAACCATGCAGCACAACAGAAGTCCCAGCCCAGTGCTGTGGTTAGCGGGGCAAGAAATTTTGGGATGCGTAAACAGAAACAAAGATAGCAAATTGGAGTAGGGAGGCAATTTTATTGCCATCTGCATTGTTGGTTGTATTTGGTTTACATGGGAAAGTTTTGGTAGCAAGGGGGCTGCAAGGGTGGCTTCCGTGAGAAGATGTCAGGAGAGCGGTGAGGCTGCACACAGGCTGGGTGCTTTCCTGGTAAGTGTGCTTTAATCATAGCTACCATATATTAATCAAACCAAAGCTTTCGGGCCCAATATGAAGAAGTTTAAAGGATTGTGATACAGAGATTAGTTTGGATGGGACAATAGTCCCTTCTGATCTTGAATTAAATTTTCAGGAAAGTCAAAGCACAGTGGATTGATACAAAGCAGGTCAGAAGAGGTTAGAAACTTTTCACATCTCTGTGAAAGAGCTTCTGTGAAACGTTCTCCACTGGCAAGATGGAGAAAATGCACAGCACTTTTATCAGACCCATTTCTCTCTTTATGAGCTAGTTTCTGTCCTCTGAGAAACAGCCCTGGCTCGTAATGGAGCCTGGGAAAATGCTGGGGGTTATTGCTGCTGCTCCTACCATGGTGGTATCAAAGGAACCTGCAGAAGGATTTGTGTACTATTTTTCTAAAGGTGGTACAAGCAAACAGAAAGACAGGCTTTGCTTCGGGGACTCCCAGTCTAGGAGTACGTAGGAGTTGAAGGAATAAAGAGGTGTCAGCGGGAAAGAGGCCCCTGGCTATGTCTGAGCCTTTCTTAGGTTGCTTTACACATTGGGTGGGTGAAATATCTTAATTTGTCTCAAGATCCGCATTGTAAGCACATCTTTTTCCATCAGCTTTAGTCAGTGGCCTGAAGTACTAGGTTTGAAATACCAGAAACAGCCATGACAGGAGTATCAACACGCTAACACATAGAAATTGAATATTTTGCTAAATTTAAGAGCTGTTTGTGGGGCTGGTAGAGAATGCAGGGCATGATTAGAGGTTATAGCCAGATTTGAAGCTCTGGTTGTAGATGAACTAGGTTGCACGTGAACTTGGGCATGGACACGAAGGACGAGGCAGAGAGAGCAATGGCTCTATGAAAAGGAAAGCAAGTAGGGAGAATGGTCCTTGCAGGAGGGGTTTGCCACTGCACTGGAAATTTGGGGTTCACAAGGCTTGTACAGTGCCTGTGATTTAATAGCGCCCGCAGCAACACCTCTGCAAAAGATTCCTTCTTGCCTGCATTTGCTGAGCTGGCACAGGTTGTCCTGGCCACTGCAGAAGCCCTGCCAGATGCCACCTATGTGGTGCACCACAACTTTTCAATATGTTATATACCATATATCTATATAGATATAAATATCCTTTTACTTACCATAACACCACTAAGTACATTAAGCTATCAACAATGTAGTTGAGAAGTTATCCACCTTAGTAAACTTAATCTGTAACAGTATTTTCAGTTATGGCCCATGAAAACACTTCTTCCTTTAAATTGCATATAAAAACCACGTGTTTGCTGTGCATGTAAATTAAGTTTTCACAATGAGCATGCAAAAATGCGGAATCTAATTTTGCAAGATATTGTCCTTTTGCTTCCTTGTTTCTCAAGAGTGAAATTTAAAGCAGAACGTTAGCATGCATTGTTTTATTTAAAGTTTATGTTAGTGCAGCAACATTAGGAACAAAGTGCTATACTGTAATGTACAAAGCGTACAATACCAAGCACATGCAGCAAGCTTTTTTCTTGTTTTCCCCATATCATATAAATTATAAATAAACACAATTCTGGCCATTGAGGGAGAATTTTGAGACATAATTTGCTGATGTATTAAAAACCAAAAGAAAACCACCAGATTTACAACAATTGATACAGACTTCTTGCTTGCTGTTTCATCCTGTGAATAGCTTTTCTAGGTTAAATGCAAATATGACATGCAGAAATTTATAAAGGAAATTACTGCTTAAGTTAGTGTGAGTCTCTGCAAACAGAGTATGTATTAAAATGTAAAAATATTGGGACTGCACATTTTTATGAAGAAACCGCATACTAGAAAAGCATTAAAAATAACATTAATATTTCTTCTGTCTCATAGAGTTTATAAATGAGGGAGAATACAGTGAGGAAAAGGTTCTCAGTGGGAGAAAATTATTTGAATTTTACTAGGTTGAAAGGAACCAGGAGTGTTGTTTGAATTAATTATAATTCTACAGCCTAAAAAAAAAAAAGTAGAAGTACACTTGCAAGTTAAATACCTTTTTGAGGGTTAATAAGATCAATACCGAAGCAAGTAGCAGTAGTGGGATATGTTTGCTTCAACCCAATCAACCACAAGCAAAACCCAAATAATTGGCAAGGCTTCAAAGCCAAGCATAGCGTTGCTGCTGTGCTCTTTTCATAAGGCTAGGACCTTCATTTCTGAACAATAAACTCCCACCAAAGTCCAGAAGACTCCATTTCTTATGTAAATTATAAAAGGCAAAATATTTCCAACAACATTTTGTTAGTTGCTAATTAAACAATTTCAACTCACCAATATCTGCAACGTGGTAGGGCTTGAGATTTTTTTTTTATAGCTGCTTTTCTTTCTACTTCTGTATTTTGAAAGGCCATATGGTAACATATCTTCCATTAGACAGTGTTAGAGCCACATTTTTCCCCTTGCTAGGAAAAAAAAATAACAAAACCGTCTTTGCTTTTGGTAATTCATTTCTGCTTCTGAAGAAATCAAAGAGAATTCTGCCACACCACTCAGTGAGATCTTATTTTTTTCTGAATACCCTACCCACTATTTTTTTCATGTGTAATTCAATGGTTTGACCCATCACATTACTAAACAATATTAACATTACTGTAACGCAGGTTCTCCACTGCGTAATAGAATAGCTTTCATTACAAGGCTTTTGCATACTAATCACCAACTTTCTAACCTGTAATCTTGCAATTTATTCAGTGGTGAACTATGGTTCTAAACCCCAAGGTATAACAGCTGCCCTGGTTGCATGGAAGGAACATCTGTCATTGCCTGGTGGAATCCCAGATTGAAGTTTTGTAACAACATACTACAAACGGAGATTTAAACCAGCAGGACTGTATAGGTACATAAAATTAAGCACGATCCCTAAAGTTGATTAGAGTTATTTTCCTATTATAAGATACATCTACAGAAGGATTTTAGTATAGAAAAAGAGGCAGGAAGAGGTTGTGCCTTCTGGTGTCCAGCACCATCTATAACTAAAAACATCACAGAGGAGGAGAAATGAAAAGCTGCATTAATTCTGACATGGAGTAAGAATGCATGGAGAAGCAGGGCATCTTAGAAACTTCAGGGAAAATACAACAAGGTAGCTGTTAAAATCAGCTATTGCTTTCTAAGTGTGTTCTTCAAACCTTTTTTTTTTTTTTATTTAAAAAAAACAAACAAAAAAACTGACCACAAGAGAAAACACAAGCCTTGTTAACTGAAGTTCACACTTGCCCTCAAGTATGAGAAGATGTACAATAACTTTGCAGCTGCAGAGGCTGTGCATGTTTATGTGTACTCTTCAAGCATTAGCCAGCTAATCCTTTTTTTTCCCCTATTGGAATCCAAGCCTGTTGAGAAACTGTTTTTATTCTTAACCCACCCTCACGTACACCTCTCTCTCCTGCTGGCCACACCCTGTCCTTTACTGTTTGTTCTGGTAAAAACTTGCATCACCAGAAGACTTTTGTTCTTTAACAGATCTCTGGAGGGATTATTACTTTCACTTACTCAAAATTCCCCAATGCCCTTACATATGAAAATATAAATGAATACGTTCTGGGTCTATGAAATACGAGCCTTGGGAGACACTGTGATTATCTGACCTGAAAACATTAGTTTGAAGACTTTTCCTGAACAGCAATGAAGAAATAATTCTTTAGGAAGTGGTACAGAAAGATTTTTGCTGAAACTACCAACAACAGAAAGAAATTGGGGGTAGGAGAGGGCAGGAGAACTGCCAGTCAGTAGATATTTATCTATTTAGCCTTTGCTCCCGTAGTTGTAAAAAATTGAGACTCTGAATGCCACATAGTATAGTAGAAAAGCTAGAATAGCACTGGTGAACCGCTGTCTTTAAAATAAGTAATAAAACAACTGACAACGATCATGGTTCAAACACATGGTTATGCCAAAACATTGTGACTTTCCCACTGATTGGCACTAACTCATGGGAAGAAAGTAACATTTAAGAATGGAGGCATTATATGGTACTACCCATCTCTTTGCCTATACATATGTGATTGCAGGGATCAGAAACACAAAACCTCCAAACTCCAATCTTTTAACAAAATTGTACTTCTGTGAAGAAATGTCTTCCACATAGATATTACTGCCCTCTCCTCCCAAGCTAATGTCCTATTCCCTTTTCCGCAACTGGATTTTCAGTTCAGGCTCACCAGCCATGGATGTACAAGTACCGCCTGCTAAAGGCATCTACCTACAGGCAGCGGGGTTGTCCCAGAATTAGGATCTGGATCAACAGCATTTGGTACTGGAGGATCCACACTGAACCCTGTCTGAGTCAGGTCTGTTTGGTTGCTGACATAGTCTTGAGGAGAGGTATGACAATCCAAAAAATACCCAGAGCTAAAGGATTTGACAGGGGGGAAAGCCATTACTTACCAGGAAAAGCATCTCCCAACATAAGGAATGGTTATTATTGAAATAGAAATTATCTTGCATGGATCACTTTAGGGAAGATTGTTGGTAAACTAATGAATATGCCTACGCCCACAAATGTTGCAATCCACCCCACAGGCAAACACCAGAATTTCTTCCCCTAAAATCCAATTTCAGGTTTGTTGCAAGCTTTATTTTGTAAAAGAAAGCTCACAGATGTACTTTGCTAATAACTTCATTAAAGCACACCTGAACAGAATAATTAACAACCACTCTGGTCTCCCTCGACTAGATTAGTAATCATCGTTGATAAAAGATCTGCTCACATCAAAGAGATAACAGACTTTTCCCTTGAGAGAATACCATTAATGCCCAGCAACTGTTGATGGGGTAAGCATTGTGAGGAATTATGTCCTTGGAATGCGTAAATGCACATCTGCCGTGGAAAATTTTTTGTTATTGTTAAACAATGCTAAATATTCAGTAAAATGCAAATAAGATATGGTTGTGCTTTGCCTATTTTCCTCAAATAAGCAAGAGAAAGGTTTCAAGTAAGCAGTAATCCATGTCCACTATGAACTAGTCTTGTCATCCCTGTTGCCTCCATAGCTCGATTTCTATCTACATAGAAAACCAGACAAAGACCAGGTTACTCATAATTTACATGTCTGCAGAAAGGAGAACAGAAAGCACTTTTGTATATCAAAGCAAGTGAGACAGCTGTCTGTAGCCCACAATCTGGTTCCCACCAATTTTTAATAAAAAATAAAATTAAATACTACCGCAAATTAGTAAGACATAAAACATATGGTATTAAACAAGTCACATTATATTGGTAGTTGGAGCATTTTCCTCTGAAGAAGCTTTCAATGCTACCTGATTATGGGCAATACAATCATATTTTACCTGTTTAACTTTCCTACTATTAGGCTTCCTTTGGAAGGAGAAGCCAGAGCTTGCTTGTTAGAGAACTTTTGTCCACAGATGGCCTTTAAGCAGTAAAAAGGAGTTTGTCTCCTCAAAACAAACAAAAGAATCTAAACTTTGCAAAGATAAACAAAAGAATCTAAACTTTGCAAAGATAACCTTGAGAACATAAAGTAATTCAAGCCTGTTTGCACTAGAACAGCTGCACTCTCTTTTTGCACCAGCATTCAAAGATGCGTCCGCATTTATGTCAAATGAATCAGGTAAATAACATCCTTGTATGTGTCAGTTTATTTTTCAAACCTGTTCATATAATTTTGGGGTTTTCTTTGTCATCAACCGTTTCCTGAGGAGGACAGAAGTGCAAATGAGAAGTGCTGACCACACAACATATACACCCCTGGTTATCAGAACCACGGCAAAGGCTATGCAGGGAATTCATCCTACGTATTCGCACAAGGCCACAGGAGGCCCCTGACAGGGGAGGAACCTCATGAGCCTCTGCGTTGACCCTATACCTGCCTCCTCAGCCAAGCTACTGCTATGGCAGGCAAACAGGAGACTGGCTAACCGATTCTTTCCTTGCCAACAGTGTTTGGAAACCGAGGTGATGTCAGGAGAGAGCTGCCAAGAGTTTTGGTCCATTAAACCTTCACTGCAAGCACCTGGAGAACCTCTGCCAGGGTATTCCACTTGTCCAGGCTTGCAGAAGTCCTCTCCTCTGCTTCCCCTTCGTCTGTACTTGGGGGACTGGTTGTGCCCTGAGCAGGAACAAAGAGCCTAGGAGTATCCTGCCAACCGTTGCTTCCGCCAGGACCAAATACTGTGTTACTTGCCTTTTTAGTGAAGGAGAAAGGCTGAGCAGAGCCAACAGATTTAGGCTGAGGACAGGAATTACATTTTAAATTGGTATATAAAAATAAGAGAAGGGAGTAATTTGAGAAGACGGATAATTTTCTTTGTCTACTTTATTCAGGGAATAGCAGTGTGAATCAGTGACGGTGCTAAACAACCGAGAAAACTGGTATTTTATCCTCTTACTGCTATAGCAATACAAAGGACATGCCACTGTCACAAGATATGATGGCACCATTAAAATAGCACAGTAAGTGCTGTTATAAAAAACTCTGAGTAAGTGCAAGGCCACTTCAGTCCCTCAGAGAATAGTTTGTTCATGTAGGTTTCCATGCTTCAGGAGAGTTTTAAATGTTTCAGACAAATCTATTTCCGACTCATTCTCTGTAATTATTCTTGACATAGTCTTCTATTAGCAGTGATGGGTTTGCATCTGAAAAATTCCAGCCCAACTTCTTTACTTATTGAATCTTGTGCCGAAATCACAATGATCACATTATTTTCTGTTGCAATAGATGAATGTCACGAAAGTGTCATGACCTACCAGCCAGACTGGGCAGAAGGAGAAGGTGGGTAAATAATGAAAATCACCTTTAGTTGTGCAGTAGCTGAATAAAAGCAGAGGAATGCAAAGTGATGGACAGTGTGTTGTGTACTTACTGTGTCTTCCCCCTTCCTTGCCAGACTTCCACCAGTTGACAACATAGTCATTCTGTCAAGAGTAAACATGAGCTAAGAAATCATAACAGTATGAATAAGGCTGGATAGGCTACTGCAAAGCTCCATATTCCAATCCAGGAGGAACATATTTCTTCTGCTGAGGGTATGGCCTCAACTTCATCCTCTAGAAGCAATTCAACTCCCTTTAAACCCAAACGTTAAGAAACACTTCCTTCTGTGGCAAGTGGACTGAATGTGTGTCAGCAATCTGGTTTACATGTGCCTAGCCTTCAACCAAAAACATTCTGCCTCCTATTTAAATGCAGAAGTCTAACAATTAGATATTGTATGCACTCTGTTTTTAATAGGCAGCGACAAGAACAAGTGCCCTATATGTTAATTAAGCTTTTTGTATCTCTCCTTCTGAAGCATCTGAGAATGTCAAATAAGCCATTATTAATTATCACACATTTCCAGTCATCTTTTGATTTTAGCATTTTATCGTCCTACTGAAGGATTCAGCACTGCTGACCTCCGCTGCAGGATGCTACAGCAATGAAATTTACTATTTTTATATAGCAAGTAATGGGGAAAAAAATCATTATTTTTGGAGGATACACACTTTACAGGGTGGGGAAAGGGAAGCAAGTTGTCACTGGACACCATTATCATGAGATACATGACCATTAATTTAGAATTGAGCAGATTCTTAAACTCCGCAATTTCTTGGCTCATTTATTTCGTTGTCCCATTTTAAAAATATTTTACAATTTAAAAGGAAATTTTAAAAATAAATGTAGGGTGTTTCTAAGACAAGAATCTGGACTTTTAAGTGTTCTGATCATAAAAAAAAATAAATTTAGAAAATAATAGCTTTAATCACAAAAATATTTACAATGGTAAACATACAACTTGACAATGTCATCCACAAATGCACAATGATATGCATGGTAAATTATGTAGAAATAATCTGAATTACTAATAAGGTACATGGGTGGAGAATTTTAAGCTTTAACACAAAATACTTGTGCATAGCAGAAGTTCTTTAACGTCATACATCAAATCAGACAACAATGTGACTGGATATAAAAATTAGCAATATACTAAAAATGGAACAATTCAGGGGTGAATCTAGCAGCATACATCGTAGCTTCAAAATTAAATATCGTCTCTCATGTTTCCCATTTGAAATCTCTTTTCTAAGGTGTAAAGATATGACTTCCAAGTTAACTTTTTTTCTTGCTGAAAGGCCATAAAGTGGTCAGAGTTTTTATTTTACTTTGAATTAAGTGATCTCAACAGTGACGTGTGTCTAAAATTAGGCTCCTGTAGAGCTTCAAATTAAGCTCATATGTAGAGATGATGTGATGGGTGATGAAAAAGAAAATTCTTGCTAGAGTAACCTTATTTTACCTGAAGGGTCAGGTAAAGGATGAGGTTCTTTTTCTATCATTACTGAGCAAAAATATTGACAAGGGAAAATATATAAGATAAAAAATATAAAAAACAACCTGTCCTGTAATCTTGTTTTTTAAGACTGTACTTGAAGAGCAGATGTACTGTTTCCACTGCATACCTAGTTATGTATTTCAGACAAATAGCAAGAGTCATTAAGTACAGAAAGGCTAAACCGGCATTATAGTCTGATGAAAGGAAGAGCATTGCTTGGACACACTGTGGGATTTGGACAGCAAAAGCCACTTTTCAGAGTGCCATGCCGTTGAAAATTCAAGGAGACAAGAGTCAAAAGATAAATGCTCCTGGCATCCATTGTAATATTTTGTAGCAGCTCTGTTTAATTAAAATATAAATTATCTCATTACTAACACCAAGAATACCTAAAGTAGTTAGCAAGGCTCTCAACAGAATAAGAAACATAAGATAGAAACCAATTACATGAAGTTTGGAAGCAGACATTGCTCTATATAGAGGATTACAATTGTTTGATTTAGATGTGCACAAATTAAGTGCTGTGAGGAAAGAAGGCAAACAAGAAAGTTGACTCTTGAAAAGGAAGCTTTTTTTCCTTGCTCAGTGGTTCTGCACCAGCTACCTGAGAAGCAAAGGTCTTTTGAATTTGGGTTTTTTTGATTGGTTGGTTTTGTGTTTGTTTGTTGCTTGGTGGTTTGGTTTTTTTTGTTTTGTTTTTTTTTACGTTAATATGGAAATAGCATTGTTCTTTTGAGAAAAGCAGAATTAAAAGGGAGATTAGTGATTGTGTAACAATAGCTGAAGTTGGAGGAACAGTGAAAGGCTTCTGAAGTCTTAAAACATTCAGTTACACTGAAAGCTCCCCTCCATATGCACGAGTGGTTGGAAAATATCGCTTACCACTGGATTCCCAGCACCGTTGTTTACTCACATAGTTCTTTTTTTCAATAGATGGTCTCCAACAGCCAGATAGACTTTGATTCCAGTCCCATCCTTCAGCCATGTTGCTCCTAACACCTAGTCTCAGGATAAAGTTGTCATCTCTATATTTAATAGCTAAGGCCCTGGCTGATCTGAGGTTAGAACCTTAATAACAGCCACGGCAGGAGTGATGCACAATAATATCATATGTAAAAGGAAATATTCTTCATTTTCTACCTTTTTAATACACCAGACACCTTAGCATCAATAGATTTGATTGCATTCCATGTCAGTTCTGACTTGATAAACCTAAGAGAGGTGGAATACAATTATTTGCTAAAACAAGAACTAGAATTTTTCCCAAAGTTTAACAGCAGAACATTTTGGAATTCACTGAAGGGAATGGTATTACCACTATCCTGTGCTTCCCCCCACCCCAACAACGTATTTCTACCTACTTCGGAGCTCCCAAATCATCACAATACAGAAAGTGCAGATACTTTCATTGCCTCTGAAGATCACTGAAGTCTCAAGAGAAAACATTTTATTCTGGGAATTTTGAGTCAGAGTTCTTGATCAAAGAGATTGGGATATAAAAGCTCAAATGAACTGTCAAACCCTTTGAGATTCACATGTCAATGTTCCTGGGAACACACAAACACTCCCCCCCACTGCTCTTCATTAACAGCACACCGAGACTCAGCCTGGCCCAGTGGTTCAAACCTGGATTGCCCCTTCTATCATCATTCCTTTTCAGAAGGTCTGAAGAAAACAAACCATAATGCCAGTTGTAGAACTTTTGACTCTTTTCTGAATCTTTTCTACTTTTTGTAGAAATTTTGTCCAATTGAACAATCCTATAGATCACAAAAATATGTTTTGGCTGACATAAAAAGAATCTGGTGTGTACACTAGCTATTATACTGGCTCTCTGTGACCTGCTTGTAATTGCACGTCTCATTCTAGCTTATAGCAATAGCATAAGGCGTATACCCAATAAATAAATATATTCCACTGTTCATGAGGCTGCCCTATGGGTTACATGACTGTAAAACTGTGCGTGCCAAACCAATATGTACATGAACAACAAAAAAGAAGGAGGCAAAAGATGAAAAATACCTTAGAGAGGACTATTTTTCCATCAGTTACGGAGAAACAGTTCTTGTTATGATGAGGTAACTTGAATGCTATTTTATGAACTGCATCCTTTGAATTACGCAATTCTGTGTTACACAAAAGGTGACCTTTTCAGTATGCTTTATGGGAGTTTCAGTATTCTTTATGGGAATTTCCTGGACTTTCAGACCCTTTCCCCAAAGGTTAGTCTAGTTATAATCAGGAAGGAAAAAAAGATGGCAAGCTATTCAACAAAAGATAAAATGTCTAGATTTATTCAGTGTCTTTTTATTTTTTTTGTTATGTTTTATTTCAGAACTATGTTTCCAAGAAGTGGAAACTGCTCTGATTTTTGCAAAAAAATCTCTGCCTACGAGAATTCAAATGTCAGACCAATATGTATTTAATTATGTGTATTTGACAGCAAGGACTTCAGTTTGCAACAGGTTGGATAATCTACCTCCAGCAGCAGTCTGCCACAAGCTTGTGGAGAAATTACAAGAGTAGTTCTGTAATCAGCAGAATTAAAAATTCTCACTGTGCATGGCTTTGTCTCATGGTATGATGCCTAAATATAAGGTACAAGTTTTCGATTTAACAAGGCCAAGTGCTGGGTCCTGCACTTGGGCCACAACAACCCCATGCATCGCTACAGGCTTGGGGAAGTGTGGCTGGAGAGCTGCCTGGCAGAAAAGGACCTGGGGGTTCTAATTGACAAGCAGCTGAAGATGAGCCAGCAGCGTGCCCAGGTGGCCAAGAAAGCCAGTGGTATCCTGGCTTGTATTAGAAATAGTGTGACCAGCAGAATTAGGGAGGTGATTGTCCCCCTGTACTCAACACTGGTGAGGCCACACCTTGAGTATTGTGTCCAGCTCTGTGGACCTCAATACGAGAGAGATATTGAGGTGCTGGAGCGAGTGCAGAGGAGGGCACCGAAGCTGGTGAAGGGCCTGCAGAATAAATCTTATGAGTGACTGAAGGAGCTGGGACTGTTTAGTTTGAGGAAGAGGAGGCTGAGGGGAGACCTCATCGCTCTCTACAACTACTTGAAAGGCCATTGTAGAGAGGTTGGTGCTGGTCTCTTCTCACAGGTAATTAGCAATAGAACAAGAGGGAATGGCTTCAAGCTGCAGCAGGGTAGATTTAGGCTGGACATTAGGAAAAAATTCTTCACAGAAAGAGTGGTCAGACACTGGAATAGGCTGCCCAGGGAGGTGGTGGAGTCACCATCCCTGAATGTGTTTAAGACTCATTTAGATGTGGTGTTAAATGATATGGTGTAATGGAGGACTTTGTAGAGTGGAGTTGATGGTTGGACTCGATGATCCCAAGGGTCTTTTCCAACCTAAATGATTCTATGATTCTTATGGTGGCAACTGGGGAATTCTCTGATGCCTAAAGGCTAAGCACACATTTCTTTGGAATAACAGGTTAAAAGAGGAGGGCAGAATCGAGAAGGAATGATCACAATAAGTCTCTTTCCTTTGGAAATGAGGTCTAGACAACACATTTAGCGGGATAACGTGTTTGCAGATAGCTAAAACTAAGATACTATTTTTAAATTAAAATGCATATTAATGCAAGAACTGAGATTTCAGTGTCTCAAAACAGAAGAAAAAAAAACACAAACAAAACAAAAATAAACCCCAACAATCCTTTCTTCTGCATTTATCCACACCAAAAACTAGACCTGATTTTTTTTTATTTTTTTTAGCCAGGCTGACTCATAGTTCATTTTGATTTTCTGCCAGCTCCAGTTTCTTTCTTCAGGATTTATATTTTTGTCCCCTTGACAGTTGATCTTTCGGCTGTATATAATTTTTGAATTACACAAATTTATTTTTACTAGACCCTTTAGACCACCACACCTTACAAAACATGAGCAAGCCATATTGCAGTCTGGAGAAAAAACATCAAAGTGCTACAAACCTTTTAGTTCTGGGAATTTTATATAATTCTCCCATCCTTCTAGCTTTCCTCCCTTCCCAAATGGAATATGTATTATTCTCACAAGTACTTGTCAGCAACCAGAACACATCTATCAATTTAACACCAGAGAAAAAATTCATATCTACCTTTCCCAGCAATTCCCAGCCTACAGACCTGGGTCTTTTCCAAAGGATTGACCTGAATTTCTAGGTAAAGAAAAAAAGAGCCCAAGGGGGTGGTCTTTTCATCAAAATTTTTTCCAAAGGCCATCTTTGTTTTCCTTCAGTTCTTAATTTTCATACTACTGCTTCCAGCTGAGACCAGTGGACAGTACTTTAAATTTGTCAAAGATGATATTTCATTTGCCATAAGTTACCTTCCAACATAAATCAATTTTTTCTTGGACTTCAGTTGCCACATGACCTGCTTAGCACTCCTCGTTTATCTAAACATCATAGATAACCAAAAAATCAACTCAGTCTCATTTTTGCCTACAACATTTATTTCTCATGGTATAAAAGATGAAGTATTCAAAATGACATTTTTAACACTGAACTTACAGAACCTTTAGTTTGTCTAAACTGTTTACCTCTTGTACTTCCTTTCTCAGTTTCTTTTGCCTTGTAGTTTCTGGTATAGTATATGATACAAAACTAAGTTTAAAGTTTTAGCTCAAAATATGTATCAAGGAAAATCATTGTTCCTGCCCTCACAGAAATACAAGAATTGCCACACCAGGAATACAAGTATTGCCACTGATTCATAGTTTGCTGCAAGAAACTAGTAAGGTGGTTTTAATTTCAAAGTCAAATAATAGTCAAGAAAGCAAATCGCACTTCATAAATAGATACATCTAGACTTGAGAAAGAAGCTGTAACTGCTGTTGGGAATTTTACCATATTTCTTGTGTTTCCAACTCATTTGATATGTATACATAACACCAGTTTATAAACACTGAATTACCTATGCCAATCAGCATTTTGTATAAAAAACTTCTATATCTTCACACTCTAGTTTTTAAGTACTTTCTTCCAACACAAAAAAAGAAAAGAGATGCCAGACCTTACTTTCCAGCTGTATATTAAACGTAAACTCAGTTGAGTTTAATACTATTTATATCTACTTTGCACTAACATGAGAGGGCATTCAGGTCCCCCCACTTTCATACTCTTTCTCTCCGCCCAACCTCCCCCGTGCCAGAACTAAAAATACACAAAAATGCATCTTCACTGGCCATCCAAGAAACTAAATAACATATTTCATAGGAATACCGTTCATTTAAAAAGCCCAAAGCAGATTATATAATGAAATAGTCCCTTAAAATAAGACAAGCAACTGCTTTTAACACTCTCGTACCTCCTTTCCTGCCGTATGTTTCTGTATGCCTCTCTTCGGCACTGGCTCTCACTGCCATTGAGAGTACCTAACAATAGTATTCATTACATTACTGCCCTGAAGTCAATAAAAATTTACCAGCCACACCCAACAACACAGTCCCCACAGGTGATTATTATTAGTACTTCAAATATCTTGTGTAAGGCAGTTGAACTGAGGTCTCTGTTTAAACACAGAGTCTGTTTTCCCATTGAAGTTTCTTTTCAGTTTGACAACAAGGTAACTTGTAGGAAGAATACAGCAAAAGGTTAACGTACAAGGCAGAGTCCCACCTGCCTTACTTTTAATGACATTAAGACAGTAGATTCTGATGTGTTTATAATGAATTACTAGTAAGTTCAAATCTTCACACTTAGGCAAATAATGAACTTTAATTAAGTTCATTGTCATAAAACAGTCTTCCACAAGGTCACTTTGAGTAACCACTACACAGTCACTGTCCTGGGAATGCAGAAAAAACTGGGGCTGTTTAGCTGCAAAGGGAAAGGCATTCTTAAATGTAACCTGAAATAGCACACTGATCAAAAAGGAATGATGAGATTGCTATAACTTCATGAAGAGCACTGCCGTTGACTAGCATCCGTCAAATCTTGGAATACTAAACAGCCCGTGTTTGCATACAGACATGATTTTGAGACTAAGTAAGTATTGTTTCTATAGCCACGGTTTTTAGCTCTCTGGTGAAAGGCACAACTTTAGGCAGATTAAACAGCAAACATAAGATATTATTGAGGTAGAAAATACTAAACGGGATTAAGAAGCAATTTGTGAAGTGTTGAATTTAAAAAATAAATAAATCCACTCAAGACTGTTAAACATAATGAAGCAGATAAAACTTTCATTTTAAAATTCTTCTCCTGGGAGGAAATACTAAAGAAGTATCTCTCCATATTCACAGCTAATAGCTACTGTTTAGCAGTATATCAAGTTTGACGCACTTCTGCTGCTTCTGAGCATTCCTTCTGTCCTGCTTCTTACAGGAGAGCCAATGAATTGCTTTCAAGGGAAAAATGAAGCTGCTTTCCCCTCCTCTAGATACCTAACAAACTTTACATCAGTACAGCAAAAGACCCGCTCACTCAAGAGAAATACAGAGCTGAGAAATGTGTTTATCATCCCAAGAATGTTCAATATTTCAGGGACCAGAAGCAGCAACAAGAAGTTAGACAGGAGCTAAATCAGAAGAGAAAAGCACAGGCACCATAGAACAGTTTCTTTTATCTCTTCGCAATCCGAGAATACAAGAAAACAGCGAGAAGTAGCAAGTGACAGACAATTAATTCTCTCTTTAACTTCAGGAAAGAGCTGTCAATTACATTCAGCAATTAAACCTGGTTCTATATCACCTATTCTAGCAGGAATGTGCAAGACAATTAGTAGCTGTATTTGCATCATGATGCATTGTGCTACCAGACTGGCAGAATTCCAAACACGCATTTAATAAAACATTTTATTAGTTGTGATTTTGAAATACTTTCAGTAAAACTGGAAAGCCTGCATGGTGATAAACCATTCCAGAACAGTCCAGCTTACACCTAAGCTCTCCAATTTAGCTGGAGGAGGATTAGGACTGAATGCCAACAGATCTTTTGAAGATATGTAGGCATTCATGAAAATTTAATAAAAGGGACTTCTCAGTGAATGTAAGTTCATGTTTCTCCACCTTTTTATTTTCTTTTTTAAAGGTAAAATGAGGAAGACTGCAGAATACAGAGTTGAAATCACAGAAAATGAGAGATAAAGTTCTCCTCATTCCCGATAAGGAATATGATCCACATATTGGAGCACACAAACTTCAGAATACAAATTCCCTGGTGGGATTTCAGTGTATTAAGTTCTAAAAGTAGAAAAAGGGCAAGAAATAAGATTAACTGAAGCATGACCACATCACTACCACCAGCAATCGCTCATCACTTGCTCGCTAACTTGTAGGCAAGAGGTAACCAAGAGAAAAGGGATGCTATACTACAGAGGCAATATTTAAGTATCTGTTCTTGTAGAGTGGTCACCATTTATTTCCCCATTTTGCTGCATCACTCAAATTTTTTGCTACTACAGCATTTTAATGTGAGTTTTACATGTTTTTTCAAAGCCTGATGTCATTTCAGGGGGAGGGGATGGGTGTGTGTGATTGTTTTTTGAAGCCAGCAAACAACCCCTAAATATACTAAGCAATATCTCTTTCATTATAAGGTGGCACACTATATAGCTGGCACACTATATAGCTGGCACATACAAACTACTGTAGAATTATGAAAACATAAACATTTTCTCATTAGAAAGAAAAAAAATCTAAAAAGCTGTTACCTTTTCAGATTACATTAGTTTGTAGAGTTTAAGAGAAAAAAAAAAAATTATTAAAATATACATTACATCCTATAATTTGGAATTAGTCCAGACAATTTACGGCTAGATCCCACCCTCTCTCCTCACAGGTGAAGATTTCACAAGGCCAGCTTCCAGCTGGGGACCAAAAAGGGTTTAGAATAGGAAATGTTGAAAGCCCACAAGCTACTGACATGTAACAGAGAAGAGAAAGATGCTGTGGGGAGAATGTTGGAAGCAGCACAACAGGAGATGAGCATTAACTGTGCAGATGTGCAGTGCCAGTTGTCAGGCTCATTTCTACATCTCACTGCATCAAAGGAAAAGGTTTTGTACCCAGCTGAGTAGCAAATAAGATAGGGAACTAGCACGTAAACCATCCTGGACTTTTAAAATGCAGTTCTGCTTTGGTCAAAGGAGCATAAGAAAGGATTTTTTTCTCACGCCTCTAGATCAAACCAAAGATTTAAATCACTGAGGTTCATTTTCAAATTATTTTGACCTTTACCACTGCCATACAATCTGAAATAAATAGCTCAAGGGACAGGTGGTGAAACATGCTGAAGTTCACAGACTTCAACACATACCTACTGTTTTTTTCCCCTTAGGAAGGGCTAGTTCTTTAATCTAAGAATCTAAGACATAATACTAAGTTTCAGAGGTAAGTGTACTCAAATCAATAACTACACCACATGGCTGGATTTTTGGTTTGGGTTTTGTTGTTTTGTTTTTTTTTTTTCTAAACAAATATAACCCAATGTCTGTTGGTATCATTTTTCATTGAATACAAGGGTACCCCCCAAGTTCCAATCTTCGTTCAAATCCAGACTCATAAAACACAATTCTTGTTCTAACATTTACATGATGCTACATATTACTGTACCCAGCCTCTGGAACAGTCAGTCCTGCAGAACAAGAGTGCAATGCAGCCATTCAGAGAACAGAGTATTTTTTAAGATGAAAATGCTTAAGCCTGTTTGTAAAGAATCATAAATTCATAGAATGTGTTGGGTTGGAAGGGATCTTTAAAGGTCATCTAGTCCAACCCCCCTGCAGTCAGCAGGGACAACTTCAACTAGATCAGATTGCTCAGAGCCTCATCAAGCCTGGCCTTGGATGTCTCCAGGGATGGGGCCTCCACCACCTCTCTGGGCAACATGTTCCAGTGTCTCACCACCCTCATTGTAAAGAACTTCTTCCTAATGTCTAATCTAAACCTACCCTGCTCTAGTTTAAAACCATTGCCCCTCATCCTATCCTACACGCCCTTGCAAACAGCCCTCCCCAGCTTTCTCACAGGCCCCCTTCAGGTACTTGAAGGCTGCTATAAGGTCTTGAAGTCACACAGGCTGCAAGGCGCAGCACAACTCACCTCCAGGTGTCTGACAGAGTCAGTCACTCAAAATTGGTTGCATCTGGCTCCTGGTTGTCTGAAGCTTCTGAGGGCACGAACCTTTAGAGACCTGATGAAGCTAAGACCTACCGGTGGAACTGTAGATATTCTATATTTGTTTGTTTATTCATTTTCTTTCCCAAGTGTTTGGTCAGGAAATAAGAGAAATGGCTTTGAGTTAAACTATACTGATGTTTACATATCACAGGAAATCACACGGTGCTTGAAGGCACCAAGAATAAATTTCTGTCTCTCAAAAAAGTAAAGAGGTGGAGACAAGTCCTCTCTTCTCTGCTCAGCTCCATTACGGGTGCAAGCCCATTATGAGTTGTGTCAATTTTGTTCTTCACTATGTGGAGAGACACAAAGCAGGAGATATAGAAACAGATGCAGGAGTATGAAGTAAGTGTGGGTGAATAGAGTAGGAAATAAAAAATGGAGCAATACCTGCTCAAATAGAGCTAGAGGGCCTATTAATATTAATGTGCTGCACATAGTCTTTTATTCACAATTGGAAAGACTCCCTAGGTAAGTGAAAATTTACACATGCTAAACTTTCTAACTGTAGTTAATGCAGTTTTATCATCTTTAAAAAAGTGGGAGTCTCCTGATAAATGAAAATATCTGATAGTTCTTTGGAAGCTTTTTTCAAACACCTACACAAGTTATATTAACGCATTTCTTCAGTAAATCTCCAGGGCAAACCTAAACACCTACTGAAATTCAAGAAGGATTGTACTTTACTGATAAAAATGAGAAATAAGTTAGACACCACATACCTTCCCTCCAAGTCTTCACTGTGCCATCTTGTAACATTAAGGAGGTAAAAAGGGGATACAGGTTTCAAGAACTGGTGCAACTGTTGACCTGCTAGTAAACTCCTCAATACCGCACATGACATTTGTCATAAGAGATATGAAGTGTTTCAGACCATCAGAAATCTCACTGTACTTTGATGAAAGAAGAGCATTAGCTCAATGCGCTGGCTAAATTCCATCTCTGATAATTACATTCTAAATACTTAAATCTCCACTGCCAATTTACTGGCTGTAATATGTTATGTTCATCTATTTAAGTACCATCATACTACCTGAGTACCTTCTAAATGCCCTTAAACTTGTCCTGTGAAGACACAGGTCCTCCTAGGAGGCATGGGTTGTTGTCTTGCTCACTGAAATGGGACCTGGAGCAGTTAGTCCGAGGTACAGTACTGTAAGATCTATTGTCTACATTTAAAGATGCCGGTGGAAGCTCTGGGGATCATTCTCTGCTAAGAGAAACTATAATTACTAGATCAGATTGCTTTGGGACATACACAATCCCAAGTCTCTAAATCAGTTTGTGAATAAAGCTTCCATCTCCTTTACGAAGTGACAAAGATGAAAACAACACGAAAAGCTTTTTACTTGGTGTCAGCCTCAGTCATACAGTTGAAATAGCTGCAGCTACTAGACAATAGAGCTTTTAGTGCCCCCTGCATGTCACTTTTATTTCTTAGGGCATGTACTATGACTGAAAGACATCTCAAATTTGATCAATGTATGTTATCCCTAAAAGAATGATACCGGTTCAGAAGCAGCATGGCTGTTATCACACAGTACCGCATCGGTACATACAGCAACGATTTTTTGCTTCCACATCATAGCTGCTATTTCTCCATGTCATTTCACTGTGCACTCTGGACCAAGTGGTGTGGGTCATCACTAATTCAGAAATCATGTTTTGTTTTCTTTAGCTAGTCTGTTGGGTGCAATGGAAAAGTGATTGCTTCTAGTCTCTGCATTGCGTTTTGATTAAGGTTTGAATTTGGTTTATTTCTGCCCAGAGAAATAGACTAGAAAATTGCATATAATAAATGACATTCGATCGTTATTGTATGACTTTCCCATTCAACACAGTTGTGAGGTCTCCAGTGCAAGATACCAAGTTCGTATTGATCCCTGGTCCCATCAAATATTCAGAACTATTTAGGACTCCGCAGGTTAACATACCCTGCTCTGCCTAGACATTTCTTGCACTGCAAGAATAAAGTGTAGCCATCAGAAGAGTTAATGGAGTTTTGATGAAAAATACACTAGAACCACCATATCAGAAACAGCAGTAAATGCAGAAACCCAGGAATAAAGTCACCTGACATAGCTAGTAGAGGAGGGGATCTTCTAAGTCCAGTTTGCTAGAATTTGACTTGTGCCCTGAAGCATGATGGCTTATCTTTCTTTTAAAAAGAGAGAGACTTTTAAAAAAATATTTTATATAGATAACAATATTCATAGCTGCGTAAAAATGTATCTGTAATGATGTTATTACAGTAAGTTTTATGGTTTAATTATGCACTGGGTTAAAGTAGTTCTTTTAAAATGTAATGCCTGTCAGTTTCAGTGAATGCTTCCATGTTATTGTGTTATAAAGAGATGCAAAGAGAAATCTTTTTGACCCTCTTTCTCCACAAATCTTTGGAACAAAAGGACCTCGTCTGTGTTTTTCTTTCTTTTTTTTTTTTTTTTTAATTGTGTTTCATGGTCCAATTACTGCTTTAAATGAAGCAAGCTTAAATATTTTCTTTATCATTCCCTTCTTACATGGACATCACTCCCTATCTCTCATTTTTCTTACTTCTGTATGACTTCTGTGGACTATTTCTCCCCTGTGGTATTTGGAACTGGAAGAGAATCTCCATAGCTGAGGAGTAGGCATTACTTACTTATATACTGTTTGTATAGCACTTGATTTTAATATTGCTTTTTTTCTAGAAGGATTCGATTTTTAAAAACCCAACCATATCTGTAGTTAGAAACAGGGATTGCTGTGTAGCAGACCAGCCAAGAACTATTCCATTTCTGTCATCATCTGTACTTCAAATGACAGTTGAAGCTTTTAGTGGGGAGGAGATGGAAAAAAAAAAACGGAAAGAAAAAGGAGGAAAGTGATTTTTTTTTCCTGATTTCTTCCTAGCTCACTCCAGAATAATGCAGTCTGAGAACTCTAAAAGCAGAATCATGGCAAAACCATCTTGCAGTAAGACCATACAGCAAAAGCTTTTGTACTCAAGCCAAGTACAAAGTCTAATTGTCCAACTTTAAAATAAAATACACCTTTTATTCCCTTCTCAGGCTCTTGCTTTCCGTTCAGAAAGGGATACAAAGGCTTCAGAAGTTCTAAGGGAAGTAATGTCTAAATGCACTTCAGCTACTTTCTATGACATACCAGCAATTCCTTGTTTCCTAGTCTGTTCTTAACTATGCAAGGAATAAGCTCTGGATCTAATACCCGGTAATTCTGCCTTATCTAAAACATACACAGTCATTCACCAGTTACTTAACTAAAACTGCAAAGTGCTATATAAATTGACACTGATGAAGAAAGCGTCATAGAGGCTTCAAGGATTAAGCATCAGAGAATTAGTACTGGTATGTTTCGGTGAGAAAAACAGACCAGGATGTATGGGACAACAGCCTAAGCTCCTCTTCAGTCTCAAAAAATACCATTGCATAACAAGCTTGTTCTAGGATCTAAAATCAGTCTCAAACTCTCATTGAGCAGTCCTGACCATGGACATTTCCATCTAGAAGTGTAATATTGATTTAACATGCTGTTGTGCCAATACTAAGGCTTTCTTTCTGTCACAACTATTGCAGCCATATAAGATGGGGAGAACAGGGAAATATTGAACAGGACTTCTAGTAGCCTTAAGTTTCCTTTAGCTATTATTCTGCAGACACACTCAGGTTGACAGGTCCAAGACACCCACTATACAATGTGTTGGGATCCACAATGGGTATCTGCTTGCTGTATAACACGTGTGGAATTTATAATGCAGTGTGGATGTAATACACTAAATCTGATAGCAAGGACAATTATTCCCATCTCTACTGAGATAACTTCAAGAGAACAGTAGTAAATAGTCTGCAATTGATAGTTTGCACAGAAAAAACCAGTGTGAATAATGTAAAACACTTTCTTACTTTTCTAAATATTAAAACTGACCTTAGGAGAGGGACAGATTTTTGTATTCTCATGTTTTATGTGTTGTTTGAGCCATCTGGCTGGCAGTCAGAGAAACTGAACTGTCATTGTCTTCATCTCCAAAAGAGGAATATAACCTGATTTTCCTACTATAATGTGGACTGATAGAACAAGACGTAAAAGCTTTTACCTGGAACAGAGCCTGGGAAGACCCCGGTGACAGCGTTTATGGCATTTCAACTCAGTTTCTGAGCAGGAGAAGTTGGCCATTCCAGAGCTGGTGACAGCTCTTTGCTGCTTGTTGGAGAAGAACCTGACACGCAAGGACAGATGAGAAGGTTCAGCTGCAATGTTTTTACTGAACCTAACTAAGCCAAGATTTCTGAACTGCAACACCATGGTTTACCCGGTCAGAACAGTAACTGACACATTGTCACCAGGTCAGTTCGAGATACAGGCCCATACAACATTGCAGAACAAAAATCACGTTCATCCTCCTTACTTCCCCTGCAACAGGTTTATGCTCCCACACAGATATCTGGGAAAGGTTATCCTCTCCCTTAGACACTTTTAAAATAGGTAACAGTTCCTAATATATTCATTCCTTAAGACTACACTTTTATGTGTCCCATAAAGAAAATATTTACCTGGGGAACACTCCGCAACATGGGGCTATAGCCTTTGCCTCAGTTTTTCTGTGTTGCACAGGTTCTTGAGCAAATAGAATTGAATTTTTGAGACAATTTGCATCCCTCCCTCTTTTCCCCCACCCATGAATCGCAGTTATAATTTGTGGACTCTGTGTAGTGAAGTTCCTGAGTGGTGCCGAGCACCAGTGGGTTTATCTCAACCTCTGGATCATAATCTAGACAGATCTCCAAGAAAGATGATCTCTCACAACCTTCAGCCACAGACCCTTTTCCATGCCACTTATAGAAATAACGAACCTCTGTCCAGACCTTTCTGTAGTTGTTAGCATAAAGACACCACAGAAACTCACACACCAAAGTACTTCTCCTTGCAGCTTGAATGAAAATCCTGACTGTGACAGAGATGAGATTTCAACTCCATCATCATCACACCTCAAAAGTTATTTCTCATGAACACAGACTCCAAGTCAGGGCCAAGCCCAGGAGACGAGGAGAGATCCTGTTCCACAGAAGTGTGTCTCTGTTGGCATGGATACAAAAGTTAGGTGGTGTTGAACTCTCTGTGCTGAGCCTCCCAAGCGATTTAAATACGGCAATGTTCTTTAGTCTTACAGTGAGAGGGTATTACCTCTGCACTGAACAGCTTTAACACACTTCCCTCTTGCACTGTTGTACTAAATAGCACCTCTTCAGTCCTGTCCTCCATTTGCTACTAGTCAGCAGCAAAATCTCTCTTGTCCCCAGAAGCACGGTATATCACAGGCATCTGCACACAGCAGCTTCTACCACCGGCCTCATTTTGTGGCTGTCTTACAGAAGGACGGTGCCTTAATATTTCTCCCTTCCCATATCTTTTTACCCTTTCAGGGGGCTTCTCCAGTTTCAGACAGAGGAAGATACAGCTGTCTGCAAGCACCTTACCACAATGGTAGCGTCTAATTTTGAGTATGCAGAAATTTAAAGAAAATTGTATAGTAAATACCTTATATCGTTGAATAGTGTATATTTTCAAGTCTATCCTCAAAACCAATCTGTGTCTCTGCCCATGCCTTTGCATGTTCTCACACCAAAAGGGATCTTCTAGTCATTAGTCCCACATGCCCTCCTCCTGGAAGGTTCTTGCTAACAAAGCATTATCTCAACATTTCTTTTCAAGGAGGAACAAGAGGATGGGAAATGTATCCTGCTTTACTTGAAATTCTGCCGTCTTACATACTGCCTACACAAAGCCTTGTTTGAAAGGCAGCATTGGGAACAATTACTGATGCTTGTAGTTGTGAAATCCAGTACTTCAGACTGATGATTCAAGCGCAGAGAGTACCATCACTACATGGACACTGAATCCTGACTTGCTGTATATAGAATTCAGTTTTCTCAATATATACAGTATTGTGTATTTCCACGCTCAGCACCGAGGGTTTCCAAAAATCTTGGGGTAGCTTTAACTCAAAGTGCCACACAGAGACTATTCAGAGTCTAAAGATTCAGCCTGTTTAAGAAAAGAAGCTTCTCTCATTCAGTCTTCTTTTTTTGTCTATTGCCTCTATCCTGCTAGCCCGGAACCCTATTTCTAAGTCCTCCTGTCCATTTCAGGCTCAGCTGCATCTTTGCTCCCCTGATGCAATTAATTTTGAGCATGGTATTAATCCCCGTACCAGTGGCTAAACAACACTGATTTTAGTTGTATGTGAGCCATAGTTCATTTACATCTTGGTCTTCTAATCAATCAACATATGACAATAGGAAAATTTTCAAAACCAAAAACTAAATTACTTTAATCTAGATGAAATCTAATTCTCTAACTACTTATAAGTCACTTGTGCTAAAAAAATAACAAGGTCTCATAATGAATATTCAAAATCTAAAGCCCAAGGTATCAAGAAAACATAAAGTATATGTAAATATATGAACAGGACAATGCTACAGTGCTTAAAGTAATAGGCTTTTGAATGAGATTCTCTGTCCAATTAGGAAGTCAAAGGAGTTGTTATTTTTTTTAGAAAAAAAACCCCAAAGTTTGCAAAAAGTAAGACATCTCTATATTGCATTTTAATACAGATAAACTTGAATTAGGTGATATTGCAATAGTAACATTTTAGCATTAAGTTCTCTGTTGAACACCCACATTTTATTTGCATGGTTACTGCCACTATGTGCTATTCAATATTTTCTTGAATATTTTAAATGTAAATTCATAATGCAGAGACAGCAGAATAAAAAGTTTACCACACATTTCTAACTCCTGTTGGCATGGGCACATCCATCATAAAAACTCGAGTCTTGTCAAAGACATTGTACTGTTGGAAAGTTGAGTGATTGGGGCACGACAGTTAGTGCCTCCATCTTGAGTCATCTGTAGCTTTTATGTTGTTGTCCATTGAACCTCCTTCATCATTGACAGTTTCCTCTAGCAAAGAAACTCTCCGCTCCGCTAGCATCCTGATTAGAAATAATCAGGATCACCTTCCAATAAGACCCATCAGTAATCACCAACTAAATCAGCTCTTACCATCTGAACACCTTGCTGTTTGGGGTCCTTGATGCCTTGACAATTTTCAGACTGCCACCCTGTTACGGGCACCTTTTATGGGGAAGCTGAGAATATAATCTCTGTCACTTGAATAACAAGAAATTCAGCTGTATCCGCAGTTTCTGTTTCCATGTATTTAATTAAATCTGATAGATTACAGAATATTTTCCAAGGATGTTTCTGAGTCAGGATGATTCATTTGTATTAATGGTGCTGAGTATGATAATTTCCAAATGTTCTTAACTCTTCATTAATTATTTCCTCACAGAATATGTACCATATTTCCCACATAATTTCCATGGAAGTTCTATGTTTCACTAAGATACATACATGCAAGGCTATTGTGAACGGAAAAGAAAGTTACATGCACAAGAGCTGGAAGTTAGAAATAAGAAATTGTGCAGAGGCTCCGTGTTGTTTTATAGACTTCAATACACCTTTTAACCTTCTTTTACTGGTGGGATTAACTGCTTCACTTTCAAAAGGCAAAGAGACTAGCTTAACAGGCAGTTCTAAGACATTGGAATATTTCTTGCAATCACATTAGTTACTACAAAAAGAAAGGCTGAGAAATCTTTTAAAACCTTGGGAACAAAGTTCATATCATCAAAACTAGGACTGTATTAAATGGGTAAATTTACAGAGGCAATCATAATCACTGAAGGCAAGGAGTGTTCCTAGGAGGACTTAAAAAGACCTTAATTGGCTCCTTCCCAGTACTGCCTACTGAGGGAAAAAATCAGAGCCTGTGGGACATGCTCACTGAGGAGAAGCCTAAATCATTACAGCTATAAAAAGAAGAAAACACATATTTAAAAAAAAAAAAAAAAGGGAAAAAGAAAAAAGAGTAAAGGAAACAAAGGAAAATAGAAATGAGCATAATTGCAGTTGGATGTGGCATGAGAAAGAGTTCTGCTCACTGCTCAAAAAATACAGAAATTTGATTCCATTTAAATTCAGGAGAAAAAAAATCCCAAATTTCAAACTTTTCGTGGAAACAAGCAGAGCTACCAACAGTAGCATGACAGTCCTGAAGCCCACAGCATGCCTGCTGGCTGCTCAGAAGACAACTCTGGAATTAGGGCCCTAAGCAAGGACCAGCAAGAGCGAAGCCACTTGCCTGCCAGGAAAGCAGATGTACTGCAGGAAACTTGTCTGGGACTCACTGAACTGCTGAAACTGGAATCAAATTATTTTATGGAAATGATTCAAACAACTGTCATTCACATTTTTTCCCCACTATCTCTAGCGATGCTTTTGGCACTGCACTAAGAAGGGAGAAATAGTACTAATTAGGTTTACAAGTTTCCAACAGGAAAATTAATAAATCTGAAGACTACAACATCACAATCACATATGGGTAATAAAGGGGGAACATATCCATGACTCCTTGGTTTGCTACTGTTGTACCATAACCTATCTACAGTCTCCTCCATAGGAGCAGTAGTGGAAACCTCTGGCTTTCCACCTGACTCCATTCATCTCCTTGTTCTCCCATTCCTTCTCACTTGCTGTGTACCGAAACCCGAGAGAGGGAATCACTGTGTTGGTGAACAGCAAAGGATGATGATAATGGAGCATCATCAGGCTCTACAGAATATTCAGTGAGGACATGTCTTTCTCTTCAGCATGACTCTCGTTGCATTTCGCTGTTCTCCTAGCTCTTTACTGTATGAGCAATAAAAAAATCTGTATGACGCAGGAGCCACCACATGTGTACTTGAGAGTTAATGTGTTTTAACAAAGCAGATGAGAATTTTTACAGAGCCTTCTGGATGTGTGTGTTTAATCTCTTTTGGGATTTTCCCACTTCTACCCTAGGAACTCCTGATGCCTTTTCATTCTCTTTCCTCCTCCACTAGGAGGTTACAGGTGGCACTGAGTAGGCAGAAACAGACATCTGAAATCAGATCTCTGCATGCAAATCACATATGCTGAAGCCGTGTGCTTTTACCTTTTCTAAAGATAAATGAAAGATCTGGTTCAAAATTTCTAGTTCTCTACATAAACTTTCCACGATTTTACAGTTTAATTGATGAGATTGAAGAGTATCCTCTGAAGAACTTTTTTGTCCTTCTCAATTTCTTAAATAGACCACTCCTGAAACCTCAGCCCTCTGTTTTTTGTCTTACCCTTTAAGGGAGAGTTGCATCAATCAGATCTTGCAGTAAGACATCTGGATCAAATACATACTTTATTCACAGTCATCACAGGACTATAAAACTATTTTTACGGAAAGAGTTTCCACCCAGATATAATGTTCAAGGTTCAGTACATAACACTGTTTGCTTTTATCCATTAGCTGGGTAAGTGAACTCCCCCTTTCTGCCTGTAGTTGTCAATTAACTCCCACTTTCCCCTCATCATACATCAAAAACGCAGTGGTAGTTAGGATCAGAGGACGACAGACAGCAGACAGCTCAGTAGGGACAGCTGGACTCCAAAACGCAAATGGTTTCCATGCCAGAGCACGACAATTTAGGGCTTTGCTGCAGTTTCCATGGCAGCTGCAGCAACCACTGGACCAGAGCAGCCAAGAAGGCTGGGGCAAGTGGAGACATAGCTCAACAACAGCGAGTGGTGCGCCACGAGACTGATTCCCAAGGGAAGCCTGGAGAGGGGATGAGTAATTGTCAGTGTTTGGCTGCAGCTCAAACAGGAGCACCCAGGGGTGCAGTTTCCTTTCCCTTAGGGGAAAGGGAAAAGAGGCATCAGCCCTGATCCATGATGATGCTGTTGTCCTCCTTTCTTAATGCTGGAGGGAAGTTGTTCAAGCCCTGTTTTTGGTTTTTTTTTACTCCCACTGTCAGTTTAAGAGAGTCTTGTGCTCACATGCCAGCCCCATAATTGTAACCCAGGTGGCTGAGTACACCATGGGGGCTGTGGTCTGGCCACCGGCTGAGAGTAGCCCTGTGCCCTGGGCTTGCTCGGCACAGCCAGCTCATGTGTCAGTCAGAGTCTGGCACCAAGATTAGCAGCCTTCCATTTTAGCCTTCTGTAGGAGTCATTTTTTTTATCTTTTGTCTGCATGCAGAAAGCAGAGAGACAAAGTGTAGGCACGAGGTGGTCTTCTTTTCCCTTTTGGTGAATGAAATGGTGTTGGAAAACAAAAAGGAGTTTGTGGCTTGTTATCAGTATCAGACACTCATTTCTTGCCTTTGGTAGATCCCACAGCCTGCCAGTATTTCTCTCAGAATAAAGAATATAGCCCCTGAACTAAGCGAATACAAATAATTCATTCAATAAAAGATTTTAAGTAGAACTATGTGAACTATGGCATAATTAAGAATAAAATGCCACCTTATATTTATTTAAGATTAAATTGTCCTGATCAAAAAAAAAAAAAGTCTATGTCATTGCCAATATAAGAATTTTTGCCTTGATTTATTTGCAACCAGACTACATTGACGCAGAAGCTGAGAAGACAAACCCAAGTGAATAAGTGAATAGCCAGGTGTATGGCAAGGCACAAGGACATACCTTAAGACAAATGAGAAGTGAGATTCAGGGCACCTTCTTTCAAGCTCAAAATAAAATTTGGATGAAATTATGATGCGTAAGTACAAGAAAAATTCCACCTGGAAAACACAGTCATTTGGAGTTGCTTTATCCCTGACCCACTTAAATCTCGCGAGGCGTTTACCTGTCAGCCTGAGATTTGTCTGGGTAGCATAACTTTGGTGCGTGAGCACAAGCAAACACATCTAGTTGTAAGGCATTAGCTGATGCACTCCTGATACACAAGAACAGTCTTGCACAAAGCGCAGGCATCTGGAGTCATTCGTGAAATGGTGCTTTCATTAAAGCAGTCAGATGCAGGATGGGAGTGCTCTGTTCAACTCCTGTCTTACCTTCAGGACATTCAAAAGTCTCTTCCACTTCCAACCATCGCCTAGTCTCTCTTGTGTGCTGAAACTCAGCTGCTCTGCAGACAAAATGGCACTGCGCAAGGAAGAGAGGAGGAAAGAGGAGTCTGCCTGTCTACAAAGCAATACTTACATGAGAAAGCCTGAAATTCAATTCCCTGGTCATCTAACATAAAATTCACCTAAAGACAATCATAGGTGACAGCATTTGAACCTTTTCAGTGCCAAGTACCTATATTTAGGAATGCAGCACCCATGTCTGGGGTGATCAAGTATCTACTCTTGACGGTTTCTCTAGACCACCTAAAGTATCAAACTGGAGAAGATGCAGAAAGGAGGACATTTGTTCTTCTGGACAATATCTACCCATCAGGTATGAAATGTCATCAGCTTAGAACAGTCTCCCAGTCAGACTTAAAGTGTAAGAAAATCTAGGTAGATACATACCATCGCCACAGACTAAAATAAAACTGTGACTTGACAATCCTGATTATTTATTTTTCAACAATGAAGGAAGAGAAAGTAAGTTTCTTGGTAAAGTTTTCAAAGTACAATAACTTGCTGAATATCTGCCAGAATAACTTCTTGACAGCTAGTTATGGAATTTTTCCTAAGTAGTATCAGAGGGTGATGGACTAAAAGTTGGAGTGTACATATTTACTTATCTACACTCAAACATTCTTGCTACTGTACATGAATATTTATGCTTGAGTTATCTTTGAAATGAACTCTTGCCTGAAATTCCTTGTCAACAAAGCTGTAATGGAGTACACAAGCTTGCCTCCTTCAGATTCTTGCATGTATACGCTCCGTGACGCTTTCTTAAGTGATACTGTTTTACATACCATACTACAAAGGTATGTACTGTATATGCAATTTACATCTATTTGTATGCATATACTTGTGGAAGTGGGTAGCTGTCTCTGCAAAGACTCATACTGCAATAAGCTTGCAGTCTGTGCTGCAAATCCAGCGCAGGAACTGTGACTTCTCAGTTATAAATAGACCTATGAATGAGCCTATGAATAGGCTTATCGATTGTTGGGGTTTTTTGATTGCCAATTGATTTACTTAGTCACATAATAAAAATTCATTATATTTTGTGGTCTAGAGATTTTGCCTTTTTTTTCTTTAATCCCATAAAGAGAATTAGTAAATTGGGTTAACACATACAGTGAATCAGTTTTATGATCTTTTATTCACTCTTAAGGTACTTGCACACGTACATAAATACAAACATACTGAAGTGCAGCAATTATTTAAGTTGAAAAGTTAAACACAACGCAGGATGAAGTAGGATTACAGTTGTTTATACAGACTCAATTCTAACTTGAAGTGCAATCTTTAATAACATGGCTACTCATTATCACTTTTCCTTACAGGATTCATGACATATTTAGGGCTGAAGGTGGACAGAGTTCATTGAGGAATATGTTTCACAGTTTGTTTTTCCTTCTTCAGTGTTTACTATTATGTAACCCCTGTGGAAATGAAATAAGATAGCTGGGAGAAATGTGGTGTTCAGAGACAGGCTGTGCAGTAGGGCCTTTGGCAAGAGTACAAAACTAGGTTATATACATGTCCATCAAAATTGAAAACAAAGCAAAACAGAAAAAGAACCCCAATCCTTCTGACTAAACATTAGCCAGTGATTGCTGCATTTATTGCTAAGGATGCCAACATGAAACACATAATGCCATAAGGCCATAATGCCATGCACAGCATACATGACCAGACTGATTAATCAGCTTAAGGGAAGTTCAGTGTTCTGGGTGGAAAATTGTTTAAAAGCACCAGACAATTTCAGGATGTTTTTTATAGAAATTTATAATAAAAAAAAGAACCTGTGGATCATTTAGGGAGTAAGAAATATTTAACAAGACGTATTTTTTATTTGCTGCAGAAGTATGGCCTCTTTGGAAATGTTTCTGAAATCCGAATAAGTGCCAGAAAGAAAAAAAAAAGAACCCCGCAGATATGCAACGTTCTTTCTTTTCTTTCCAAATGCTTTTATCTCTTTGCTAATTACATTAGCAGTTCAATTCAATCATGAATCTGACACTGACCACGCTCCAAGAATATTCCACTGACATCAAATGAATGCTACCCTTGCCTATTAATAATCCCAAACAATAACCTTTCAATTCACTTTTTGAGGTTCAGTTCCTACAATCAACACAGTTAGCGTGTTGCTGGTGTTTATTTTTACTATAATTAATATTATAATTTGAGTAATTAGCACATATAAATGAGAAATATGCTTGGTATTATGTTTATAATTATAAATAATATCATATTAGTATTGAACTGACATTAAATATGTCCCAGTTAAAGCAATTTCAAAAATTTATGTAAAATAAATACTCATAGCCAATGACATAAAATTTGAAAGCAGTTCAGGATCAAAGTATTCCTAAGGAATAAGTCCCTGCAAATGCTCATATAAAGGAGAAATTTATAAAACAGATTTGTCTTGCAAAGAGCAAGCTTTCTCCAGTTCATAGAGATTTCAGGGTTCTTACTCAGAGATTTATGAAGATACAGTACCTATCCTTCCTCTTTTGGGGTTGTGGTAAAGACCTTCTAAGTCATAAATTCATGAGAGACTCCTTTAAGAAAAGTACAGGAGACTAAGTAGAAGAATCATGAGAGAGCAACCTAACTGTACAAGAGACTTTATATTCTGTTATTGGAAAAAAATTCACAAAGAAAATCTGGAGGCTTGTGGAGAAAAGCTGATAATTAATAAATCAACATATCAATAGGGTTGAGAACACTTTTCTAAAAAAAAGGTTTGTTGGGAAAAAGAACCAAACAATGCAAAATCTGAGGTTATCGAGGGAGATCTTTTCTCAGCTCTCATAATCAACAAACAGATTTATAACACAGACATGGCATCATGTTTATGAGGAAAGAAAAAAACCTATTTCATATTAATATGAAAGACTGCATTTGAGAATTCTATTTTGTTTCAGACAATAGTGAAGGTAATACCATGTTAAAATATTTTAACCTGCATCTGTATTATCAATGACTGTGCACACAGATACACACACACTCCTGGAGTTCCAAAACAATCTAGTAGACCCAGTGAAATTACTTCATGCTAAAATATCCATTTCTGTTTGTTTTTCACTGAGAAGTAGTTTTCAGAATGAAAATTTAACTTGCCCAGCATCAACGGAGGAATGCATCGTGTCAATGTATGATATAAAAGACAAATATTTCAGTATTATTTTTACTTTTAAATGATTCATAGCTGAATCAAACATTAAAAATATAGAAAAGGAGTGTAGTTTTATGGTGCTATCATTCCAACCATAAAGAATTACGTACAGGATACTTCTGCTGTTTGTAAAGGAAGTGTTCTGGCTGACATGGGTCTGAATCGTAAGTCTGAAATTTTCAGGGCAGTGTAACAGGAAACCAGGCTAAAGATTCATAGTTTGTCTCATATGCTTGTCATGTAGCTACCCTTGATCATCCTTGTCAGATTTCTTCCTAGTTTTTCTAAGTTTGTCATCCTTAGTGGTGGAGTTGGCAGTGTTAGGTTTACAGTTGGACTCAATGATCTTATGGGTCTTTTCCAACCTAAATGATTCTATGATTCTTATAAATCCTCTTTATATATTGAAAGGCTGCAGTAAGCTCATTCTGGAGCTTTCTGTTCTCCAGGCTGAAGAGCCTAAACTCTCTCAGACTGTCCTCATAAGAGAGGTGTTCCATCCCTCTGATAGTTTTTGTGGCCCTCCTCTGGACCCGCCTCAACTGCAGGTCCAGTTCCAACATGTCTTTCTTGTTCTGGGGACACCAGAGCTGGACACAGTACTCCAGGTGAGGTCTCACCAGAGTGGAGTAGAGGAGCTGAACCACCTCCCTCTACCTGCTGGCCATGTTTCTTTCTATGCAGCCCAGGATATGATTTGCTTTCCAGGCTGCAAGCACACATTGCTGGCTCATGTCCAATTTTTCATCTACCAATATTCCCAAGCCCTCCTCAGCAGAGTTGCACTCAATCCATTCATCCCCAGCCTGTATCGATATTGGGGATTGGCCCGACCCAGGTGCAGGACCTTGCATTGTGCCTTGTTGAACTTCAGGAGGTTCACATTGGCCAACTTCTTAAGCCTGACAAGGTCCTGTTGGGTGGCTCCCCTTCCCTGTAGAGAATCAACTGCAACATACAGCTTGATGTCATCTACAGGCTTGCTGAGGGTGCACTCAATCCCACTGCCCATGTAATTAATAAAGATATTGAACAGTATTGGTACTAGCACAGACCCCTGAGGGACTTCACTTTATTCTGATCTCCATTTGGACATTAAGCCATTGACTGCAACTCTTTGGATATGTCTAACCAGCCAATTCCTTATCCATCTACCAGTCCATCTGTCAAACCCACATCTCTCCAATCTAGAGACGAGGATGTTGCGTGGGATTGTATCAAAGACCTTACAAAAGTCAAGGCAAATGAATGGTTTTGCTGCTATGAAAACAGATAGACAACATCCTCTTATGATTTGATGTTTTTTGCTCTGTTGGTTCATTATTAGATATCTGCTTAAGCTTTTCCCACAGTTTATTGAGCTACCTATGTAAAGATGTAAGTAATGAAAACAAAATGGAATGTATATTAATATATAATCAGTAAATGCTCCTGCTTACCAAATGTGTGCAAAGTAGAAGCTTGGCTGAGATTAAACTGTTCCACTAGAAATACCTGAATTTACAGAAAGCGATTCAGTGATCACCGAATTTTGTAGTACTGATTAGAGACAGTCCAGCTCTTGCTACCAGATGACCAGTTCATCTGTGTATCTTCTGCCCATGAGCAAAACAAACTGTCTAAATAGGTTATACTAAGAACTGAAACTATTCCCACATTCATTTGCAGGTCTTACTTTTAGACACTGGTGTTTAATTAACTTTCCTCTGGTGTTTATTTAAGCAAAGTAATCCTTATCTTCATATAGGCAGTCCTATTAACTTTATTGGGAGTGATCAGATACTGTTGAAGTTAAGAATGGTCTTACATTGTCTTACAAATTATATTATGAAATTTTTAGTAAACTTTATAAAGCATGAGGAAAATTGAAAACCAAATAAAGGAAAGTTTCTTGTTGTGCAGGAAATGAGCAACTAAAGCAGCATAAAAATTAATAAAACCTTCAGTGTTAAAACAAAAAAAAAGGGACACAGATCTGGACTGAATTTCACTAGTCCAGGAACTATCTGTCTTCTAGAACTTATCTCAAACTGCTGCTTTAAATGAAGTCACATAAAGCATATACTCTCTCAATTATGAGTAATTTGGAAATATTTTTCAAATTATGTAGTTCATAAACTTATTAAGAATGAACTGTTTAATGAAAATAATATTTGTAGCTCTTTGTAGAATTCCTTGATTTTCCCTGTGTATTATATATTTTTACAAAATAGACTAAAGATTGTTTCATATTCACCAAAATCCTATAACTGAGGAAAACTTGCCTCTTTTCCCTTTTATAATGGGAGCCCACGTTTTATTTATAGGATAAGTAAGAAGGGAAAAATAACAGGACTAAATTTTTGCCTTTGGGAATATGCAAACCTCTAAGAAAAAAGCTTGTTTCTACATAGTATTAACACATCAAACTGTTATTGAATAAGTTAACAGTTGTTTAAAAAGTTATGTTTTTCAGATTCAGTTTATTAAAACAATAATAAATGTACATTTTAAATTATCAAGATCTGTAATGTAAAGTTTACTTTCAATATGAGAACTCTCTTTTCAGTGTAGCGGCAGTGAGCAATTAGGGTTTCAAAGGAAATCCTCTAAGTAACCCAGATCAGTGACTTAAGATCTTTCTTGCGGATGTTCATATATTAAAATAAGGGATACTGTGAATGAAAAAACAAAATACATGTTGGAGTGAGAAGTGTTCGAAACAAATCCCTGAGATCAAGAATGAAAAACAAAGAGGCATTCCTTGGCTACCTCAGAAAAGTCTGAACAAAACATCCTCACCTGTAGAAAATTCCACTTCCTGCAGTTGTTTTTTTTTAAAAAAAGTACTATTTTGTCCTTATATTTGTTAACAACTCTATGGTATAGCCAAAATTCCCAGGTGTTTGGGCTTTTCCTTGACACTACGTTTTTCACAAGAAGGGACAAGTTTGCATCTTTTGCTACAAAAAGAAACTGATTCTCCTATTGCTTACAATGCTTTAAAACTGATGTGTCTTCATCAATGATCAATCAAACCGATAAGCGTCTGAAGTCTCTGGAGTCATTATTCTTAACAGTGTACCACAAACCCTTAAATCCTGCACGAGACAAATTTTTCATTCTGAAAATGACAGCATATAAAGCAAAATCAGAAAAGGATAATTTTTGCTTTTGACTTTTCAGAAGGCCTTAAGAGGAAGCAAGCTTTGTTCCATTCATCTGTTGGAATAATGAAACAGAAAGCAAATATCTTGGGGAACACCTGTTGCTGACTTTGGATTTTAATGGAATGTTTTTACAGCCATAAAACTTTAAGCATTAAAGTGACCTAATGAAGAGTAGCACCATAAGTTGCTATTAATTCTGCAACAACAAAAATGGTTCTTGTCTATCACTGTTACTAACCATGTAATATGGGACAATTATTACCATAGGTTCTATTGAAATACATTAAAAAGTAAAACATAAAGTCTCTAAGTACTTAATTTCTTTCCTCATTAGGGAAGGTACCCCAAGAGCATCAAAGGTGTTTCAGAGCTAGTATTTGAACTTAGTCTTTCTAACACATAAAGCCAAACTTTTGACATATAATAAACTTTTTCTGCTGGTAATACTGTCACACCACACAAAATAGGCTTGTGAAGTGGCTAAAAGATAGTTCTGGTGAAACGCAGCCCAGGTGTGTCCTCAGATCTCATCTATCCAAAATGGTCTTGGCAAATACTTTAGGCTGGAAGAGCAGGCTAACAACAACCTTATGAAGTTCAACAAAGAGAAGTGTAAGGTCTTGCACTTGGGAAAACATATTCCAGGAGTGCAGTACAGACTGGGATCTACCCGGCTGAGGAGCAGCTCTGCGGAAAGGAACCTGGGGGTCCTGGTGGACGAGAAGCTCAATATGAGTGAACAGTGTGCTGCTGTGGCAAAGAAAGCCAACAGCGTGCTGGGTTGCATCAACAAGGACATCACCGCCAGAGATAAAGTCATTATCTCACTCTACTCAGTGCTTCTCAGGCCACATCTGGCCAAAACTGTGTTCAGTTTTCATCCCTGATATACAAAAAAGATGTGGACAGGCTGGAGACTGTCCAGAGAAGGTACACAGAGATGATCAAAGGTCTGGAAAGCCTGTCATACAAGAAAAGGTGGAGAGAATTGGGCTTGTTCAGCCTTGAGAAAAGAAGGCTTCGGGGAGACCTTATCAGCATGTTCCAGTATTTAAAGAGTAGCCACAAAGAAGATGGAGACTCCCTTTGCACAAGGAGTCACATGGAAAAGACGAGGCGTAATGGGTACAAGTTACTTCTGGGGAGATTCCGATTGGACACAAGAGGAAAATTTTTCACAATGAGAACAATCAGCCATTTGAATGACCTTCCCAGCAAAGTAGTGGATTTCCCACTTTTAAGATTCAGCTGGACAGGATGCTGGGCCATTTTGTCTAGACGGTGCTTTTGCCAAGAAAGTTGGGACCAGATAATCCTTGAAGTCCCTTCCAACCTGGTATTCTGTGATTCTGTGATTATCTTCAGGAGCTTAATGGTCTTCTGCCTGCTCTGATTAGTCAGTGCATGGAAGTAGCTTCTTCCAGAGGAAGGTGACTTCTAGGAAAGGTGACCTACTTTCCATTGATTTTGAAGGGTGTCAGGGAAAACTAACCAGATAATCTGTGTGGCTAAGTTCAGTGCTTAGCTATCAGTGATATGAATATCTACAAATTTTTAGTAGTATTAATTCATTCTTACAGAATCAATAGTTCTGCAAGTGGGGATATGTTGTGGATGACTCCCTATCACCTACAGTCCTGTGCACACTTCTATTAAGCTCCTTGGTGCTGAAAGGATGAAAGTACCACCTGAAGTCTTGGCCATATGAGCACTCTTATTGTTGTTATCAGAAGCAGCACTGGTAGAAAAGTTTAGCAAAAGAAACCTTCAAATAGATCTCATAAGAGAAAACAACCTCTTCATCTCTGTTTCTTGAAGTGGTTTGCAGTCTTCACAGCCCTTTGTACATACTGGAGCACAATTCAAAAGCATATTTCTTTCTAAGAACCATAAATCAATACCTAACTGGCTTCATCTAATACAATTACTGCCCTTCTTAAATTTGAGTTTATTTTATAAAAATAATAGGGCTATTCTAGTCTGCTCAATAAAGCAGACAAACTGTCTAGCTTCAGAGATCTGCCAGAACAGAGACAGTCATATTTTACAATGTCAATCTGGATTCAGCTGCGGTCAGTGATATCACATTTTTCCTGTTCATTGCTCACTAATGGCGGGGGGGGATGGGAAAGAAAAGAAAAAAGTGTCCTTTCCCTTTTTTCATAAAGTATGGTCTTTTTATAGGACTACAAATATCTAACATTCAAGTATTTCACGACTGGACCGTGTAGTCCTATAGTCCTAGGTCACCAGAAGCATAGTATGCTGTGGTGAGGGGGTAAAGAGAGTCTCTGGCACTCTCTGTGCCTCTCATTAATGTTTCTAAACAGCTCATCACAGGCTGGAATTGCTGAGCAGTATTATACTGAGACATGCTGCCTTTTGATCAGTGTTCGGACTCTTACTGTGTACATCATCTGAGCGTGTCTCACTTTGCAAGAAGTGATTTATCATTGCTGCCCTCTCACACAGCAAGATGTGCAGCAGTCACTGTAGTTGGGCTTAAGCTGTGCGGAGATATTCTTTGAATCTGAATTTCAGAAATGGATGCAAGATCTCTGATGTAGTATACATGCAGGTTTTGTTCTTTTTTGAATCACACTAGATTTGGAAAAAGTTGGGGAACGAAAATGTCTGATCTAGTTGTGTCCCATTTCCATTGGGGTTTTCAGTGTTCCATAGTACACGCCAATCAGTATCTTTCAAGCTGTGCTCAGGTATTGATCTTATGTGTGAAAAATTTGAGAGGTCATAAAACCAGGGCCAAAAAAAGAAAAAAAAGCCAAATCAGTCTCTCATTTTAATTATGTGTAAAGGGGCTTTTTAAAATATATTTTCCCAAGAAATGTACTTGATATGGAATTAAATTTTACAAAGCCCCTGCTTAGAACAGCAGGAATTTCAGATGTATGGGAACGTTAATTTATGAACTTTTATTGTAAAATTGTATTGTGTTCATGCATGCTGAAACTATAGTGTATTTGCAATGACCCATGAGATAGCATATTTATGCGGTAGTTGAAATATCCTCTCTATAAACAAAATAATTGAGAAACCCAATGGTGAAAAAAAACACATTCATTTAATATCAGATTGAAATGTAAAGGAATCTATGTGTTTGGTGGCAATACTGAAAAATTCTCATACTGAACCTTTTTTATACATGAGCAATCTATCACTTTCAGGTTCAGCTGATCATACCAGTATACAGAAAATGCACCCACCCAAATGGAGTGCATATACATACACACATATATATATGCAGCAGCAGCAGCAAACACGCTGGATAGATGAAAAATCTTGAGCTAAAATATATATGCTTTTTTTGAAAATTCTGACAAAAAGTTTTTACCAGTTTGACAGTCGCAAAATACTGTTATAGAGAGATTGGTCATCTATATTTAGGAAATGCTTTGCTTTTGCTTGAGGTAGTAAAGGCAAGTCTGATTTCCTGTGCATAGTACTCTCAAAGCGCTGATGACGCCAGTTTGGGTCTATCCTGCTGGAGCAGCTCACGGAATAGTTTATTCACCAGTGTGGTCTCCCTCCACACAAGGCTTCTTGTATTCCTAGCATCAGGAACCTGGTGAAAGCACCAGAAAAGAAGCTGCCAGGCATATTTGAGAGGAATGACTTTTCAAGGTTAGGATTATTATGAGTATGACAATACATTGGGAATACATTGGGGAGGGAATCAAACATCAGTAAAGGAGGAAATGCAGCTATCATGGAAGAATAATGTAGGTGAGATATTTGAAAGAGCGCCAAAAGAAAATTGAAAGGTGTTACCAAAATGAGGATAAGTACAATTCAAGAACAGCAACAAGTTTCAACTGAGATGACAGGTGAGGCAGAGAATTCAACCAATGATGAGAATGAAGGGTGGGAGACAAAGACAGGAGGACAAACTGGCTGTACAAGGAAGTAGCAGTTTAAATGATTTTGTTCATTAGAGACTAAGCAACAAGTAATGTGAGAGAATGGTTGGATAGTCAACAATGAAAATATAATTATTAATGACATTATTAATGTTAATTCTTCCCTGTATATATAGCATATATAATGATATACCTCTTACATATTTTCACTGGCTAAATTGAAAGCAGAGTGGTTGTCTCTCAAAATTTATTACAATATCACTAAAAAATGATTATGTTTTAGATTAGAGCATTCAAACACATTTTCATCTGAGTTTACATTTGATATAGACTTACAGTTCTTAGGGTCCTCTGGCTAAGTACTCATTTATTTCCTTCAGAAACAGGTATAAGCATGTGTATAGTAAACTGAATTAACTGAATTCAGGTATCTTCTTCACAGAAATCATGTTGAGAGTTGCAGTACGACTTCAGATTGCTCTGGTACACAAGGATGTAATTGAAGCCATTCGCTCGTACATATACATGCACATACGTATAGACATGCACATACGTGTACAGGTATAAATATACATGTTTGTATAAACATACATGTATCATTACATAACATTAGGTCAAGGTATAATATATATTTGTAATGCCCATTAGTTTACTAGTGTAAGTATTGTCTCAATACAGAATAAAAATAAACTAGTTTAGGATAACTATAATTTGGCTGGGAAACGATCTTTTCTATGTCCTCTGTAGGCCCTCCTTAGAAAATGGTTCGTTATTTCATATTCAAAAAGGGAAAAAACCCACCAAGTTAATTTTTGTTAACCTAAGGGATAATTTGAAATCTGATATTATTAGCATGCCAGGTTTCTAAATATATGTGGTTTTGTTGTCTGTGAATTGAATAATCTGATTTAGTAACAGGGTAAATTTGCATAGATATGTAAACTGAGAATTACACTGGAGGACTGCATTAATTTGATTCTATTTTTAAATTGCGTATGTTCTACTAAAGAGACATTAATTTGGAAAATGCAGTCAGCTGTTTGTATGGAAGCATTCAGACTTGGCACCTGATTTCTGCTATGAAATATTTACACTCAATTGCTATCTAAATATGTTTTATGTTGCACCTTACACACATTTCCAATAATCTGTCTGTTTGATTGTGTAGGCTACACCCATCATCGTGGGGTGTGAATGCTTAATGAGTTTCTAGTCTCCACAAATCAACTGCTCAAAGGAAAGAGCTAGCAGAAGATAATCTTTTAACTCAAAATATAGTGATTGTATTAGGCAAAATACAAAGAGATAAAATACAGAGCAGTATACTCAGTGCTTCACCAACGGCAAAGTATAAGGGGACTTAGATAAATGACAACTCAAGTACAAATGAATATTTCATGTATTGCTTGGAAGACCTCTCTTGAAGACTGCAGCTCCAGAGGGGGCAAATGTCCTTCAGTACAACCATTTTGCCTCAGTCTGTACACATCTATAGCTTGTTGCTACTAATGTGTCAGACACCACAGCTAGCAGTAAGTAGTCAGCGATGACTAGCTCTGCGCATAACTTCTGGCACCAGGAGCAGAAAATTTTAACTATAGGCAACATATAGGTTGATTGATACCTCATCGTGAGCTAGCTGGCTTGTTTATCAACACTGTGGGAAGAATATTGTTACTGCACCTGATGCTGTACAGTCTAGAGCCTGAGACTGCAGGAAGACCGTTACAGAATAAATTTTTGCAGGTAACATACAATATAATTTGATGAGCGGATAGGTCAGTAAGGAGACAATAAAATCATATACAAACTAGCTCATCAATGTCCCATCAAATAATCATCTTTTTTGTCTCTCAGAAATACAGAACTCTAAGATCTGACAGACATCATTATCTCTTCAAAATCAGTCAGGTAAGGTGGTCAACCCGGTAAGCAATAAAGACTGTTTGAAGAACTGATAAATGCCAGAAGTTCAGGTACCAACAAACAGTTAAAAGAGGGCCGCAAGGCGTTGATCAAAAATTCTCTTTGCTCTTTCTATCAGTCGCAAAGTTTACAGTGCCATCTGACTACAGTGTGTGCAGTCAGCAGGATTAATTCCTCCATAAACTCAGCTTAAATAAGTTCAATCAGAAGCAGTACTAATATATAGTTAGTTCGTCTTTATGAGGTCATAAATACAGATCATAATGTTGTATAATATCAACGCTGACTCTTTCACAATGGAGCGAGGAAACAACTTACCAGATGCAGGGATATACAAACAAAGCTGAGAGAAAAGATTCAGTTAAAAAAATAGCTTGTAGTTAATTTATGTTGCTTTATGTCTTATTTTTTCCCTTCTCTTAATCACAGGATTTGAACTAATGCAATTTATTCTGATGCTTGCCTTTCACTTGCAGAAGTCAATCTCCTTCCTCTTTTTCAACTTAAGGAGCAAATACTCCAAGTGAACAACTGCAATTTTGACTTTGATACAATTAAAACCTTTTTTTATTTATGTCCCCCAAAATGTCCCTGGACTGTAAATTTATTTGAGAACTGAAAGTAAGAACATACTTCAACCCACGATATGCTTTTTACTAAAACCCTGAATCTGAACATCCTTCTAAAAGTTGTGGGTAACTTGAATAGGACTGTGCATTCAGATTTAGATTTTACAAAGTGACATTTTTGTTAAACCAGGCAGAACTAAAACCCCACATCAGACCGCCAAGCTCCAGTCTTTGAGTTTCTGAAACCTCCATCTAAATGTCATGGTTTGAGGCCACGTCTTGTTTTCCTTTCATGATATAATACTGAGTAAATCTGATAACTCTAAATCATAACCCTTCGAGCTAACCTTCAGACTTATTAAAATCAAACTGCCATAGTGACCACACCAGTGATACTAAATGGCACCATAAAATATGCCCAGTAGGTCATAAACAGAAATTTGAAGAAAAAGACTCAGTTACATTGATAAAAATGAAAGATAAAAATTGGAGATATGTGTGCCTCAGTTGTGTACATTATGTAAAGTTATTTCAGAAAGCATTAATCACATTCACATCTGATGCTCAAACAACTCTGCATTGCCCTTGAGAGAGTTTTATTGCTTTTTGTGGTGTTTATTTAAACACAATATTTTCAGTGTCACTCAGGCATTGCTTTCCAAACTGTAAGATGATTTCTACAATACTTAGGTTACCAAAACACAGTTATGAGAAAAATCAGAATCATTTCTGTGGAATGAAGGTCCTTTTTTAATAGGTCAAATTTCATACAGAATTTATTAATATAATACCAAAAAAGCAGAGTAAGATTTGTACTGACTTCAAATCAAAACTGTATTAATCTTTGGAAGCAGGGGCCCAGACTCCTGTAATGCTGAGCACGCAGCTGCAGTTTAACGAACACATAATAGATGTTTCTTCCCACCCAGCATAAACAAGGTCACTTCAAAATTAAATGTCTGAGGTAGATTTAACCCCCTACATAAACTCATTCTGAAAAATATTTGCCTTTCTGTGACAGAAGGATAGTACTGCATTAAAGAAATTAAATTTGCAATTCAATTTAAAAACTTTTTAAACCATATACTCAGTAGAATTAAGAGTACAAGGTATTTCAGGCTGCCCTTGAAGAGTGTATACAAAACACAACTGAATGCCTCAGCCTAATTGGGGCTGCAGTCAATCATTGTGAAGCTCAGAAATGGATAGCGTGTCTCATCTTAGTGCCTTAGGGATAGATTTATATCTGTCGTTGGCATATAGCTAATCAGGGTACAAAATTCTTGTTCTCACTAAAATTACCCCTGGAAAATCCTGTCTCTCATCATTGGAAATGGATGTGAAATGGCGATTCTAGCCATGATGATAGGACCGGATTAAGGAAGGTAAACGCAGGTGAGCAAAGTGAAGTGGACAAAGATGTACACAGAGGGACGGATTCAGGCTGCAAGTTACAACCGGGTGTTAGGGCCCATGTTCTTAGTATGCTCCTAAGGACTCCTCTAGTGAGACTATCCCAATCCAACAACTTCATGCCCACAGCACAGGCCAGTCAGATACCCTGTATGCCTGCCCTGCTTACTAGCAGCCTTCAGCATCTGCGCTGATGTCTCTGCATCAGCATGTAGAGACAAGCAAATTAGTGAACTCTGGAGCATCAGCTTCTATGGAGGCCTCAGAGAGTCTCCAGAAAAAAATCCACTGCTAGTGACATGAACATGATGATATCACCACAGGAAATTCAGCCCTAACAAGTGTCTCAGAGGTGTATCAATCTGCTTGCAGTAACAGGAGAACACAATCACATTGCAGGAGGGAAACAAATTTATTTTTTTCTTTCTCAAACCCATTCTGCATGTACGTTACCAGCACCAGAAACTGCACTGCTCCCTAGAGACTCAGCAACAGGCCATGACTCTTCAGCTGCTGGAAACCTGTACTTTTCTTAAAAGGCAGTTGCCCACAGCCAAGCCCCGAACCTTGTCCCAGAGCAGGTAGCTTTTGCATTCAGGCAAACGACTGTGCCTAACTTCTACCAATCGGTAGAAGGCAAGTTCAGCATTGTCAAGCCTATGTTAAAAAAAAAATAAAAATCCACTAATGGGCCCACTCTTTGGTGGCTGTGGCTGAGGACATGTGGGTTAGCAGTGCTGCTTTTCAAGTGCACTGCTATCTATACCAAGTCCTTCCATGGTTATTCAGTGTCCCTCAGAAGAGGTCATGCTCCCTATTCCTTCCCTGCAGTTGACTTCTTTATTAACAGCCTTGGTAGCGCTGGTGTGAAAACACCTGCATGTGTCATAACTCTGATGCCTTCCATCCAAATCAGCTCCTCGCCTGTGCTCTTGTCCACCAATAGCCATGCCATCAGTGTCCCAGCTGCTACCTGTCCTGGGCTGCCATCATACTAAAGGCCATATTGTCATGCCTTTAGACCCTCATCAGTTTCAGGCTGATCCTTGGCTTCTGCTAAGTGACCACCAGGAATGCTTTGAGGCCCCTTTTGCATATGAAAAGAAAAATAATTCTTTATGTTAGAAGCTAATACACAAATCTATGCTCAACAAATGCCAAAGAAGCAGAGAGATCTCTTTCAATCACCTTCAGGAGAAAAATCACACCAAAGGTGTGTGCTCAGGCTGCTTAAATCTGCTCAGCCTCCATGAGCAGTAATAGGAAATGCATATGTATATAAAAGAAAAATATTTTTATTCTTGTTTTTCTCTGGATATATCATCCAGATTTTAAAAGCAACTGTGTTATATGGCTTTCTCTGCCTCTGATATGTAATAGATGGGAGAAGAACCAAAAATATTAATTTTACAGGTTTTTTACACAGTTTTTTCCTCTCACAGGTAACCTAAGATTTTCTTCCTATTTTACTCCTGTTAATATAACTGTTTCAGTATTTAATGCTTCTTAATTTTGTGAAAGCATTGTATTTGGAGGCACAAAAAATTATGAAAGGTAAGATGAAAGCTAGCGAAAGGAAAATAAACTAACATTTGGTATGATAGTAGTCCCCAAAATACTGGAATGAGTGTTCACAGCCTTTCTTTCAAAGCTTTACTAAATAGTAAGATCAGTAGAAAAGTCTAATTTACTTCTTTCCCAACTTTGTTCTTCAAAGACTTATTAACAGAAGTAGACCATCTGTTTTCTTAGTGTTTGTAAATTTTTAGAGTTAGCTTTGATATTTAGATTCAAGTGAAAACAACAGCTTCATTTAATTACTTCACTTTACTTCTTTTTAACAAGGTCATTTTTGCAGACAGCAGACAGCAAAAAAAAATCATTGACTGAATCATTTTCATCTTATTCTTACATACATGTATGCGGTCTTTGGATACAGAGTCCTGAATATATGAAAGAGTTTTCTGTGACTCTAACATCTCTAACAAATCACAGAACCACCATTGCATCATTGAAATTTTCAAAGCATCTGTGTTCTGGTGCAAAGTTATTTTTCTTAGTTAAAAGCCTCAATTCAAGGAAGCAAGGAACCTTCATTCGAATATTTGGCTAGTCTGATAATCCACTAGATAAAATCTGCCATGTGGTTAAGAAGATTTAGGTCCCAGGTGCTCACTGATTACCAGCTACTAGGGTCATAACAGATCTCCAAAACTCTTCACAGTTTCAGAAATTACTCTAGGAGGTTATGCCAGGTTGCAATGAGACTTCAGGAGCTAATAAAGCAAGGCATAGCAATAGACTATCCATAATGTGTTCGCATGTTCAATAATAACTGTATGGAGGAAATACCAAAGCTCCTTAGGAGATACCAAGAGCTTGCAAAAACTAAATTGAGGTGAGCGAAAAATCACTCCAGCAGCCTTGCCACTAAAGCCATAGGCAAAACATTTTTTGCAGCTAAGGATGACTCAAGGTAAACTGCCTTCATGTTCACTAGCTCATAAAAAGCTCAGTTACATGGAGATCTCTCTAAGCACATTCTGTGTTAACTGACTACCAACCTCCAGAAACTAATGGCGCTGCCTTTGTGGTTCACAGTTGGACTTAAATTCATGGTTTCCTATCAAACGAATACTGTGAATCAGAGCCGGCACTATGAATAAACTAGATTTTGGAGGAACACATAGTGAAAGTATATTTCTTCCTCACAAATCTGATATGCTTTTTCTGCACTAACTTTTATGGCTAATAATGATCTTATTTTGAACATCCACTGTTAACCATCGAGTTATGATCGTACCACTTTTAGAAAGGTGTGGAAAACGTTGAACTGACTAATGTTTTGATGTAATAAAACTAAATCACCTGAAAATGTTGAAAAATGAAAGTGAGATTCTGTTCTGCAATTTTGGGAAGCAGAAGATAGTTCTGAGTTGGATCAACTGGAAAAAGAAGAATCAAGCCAAAAAATATAAGTGAAAATTGGAAACTCTCCAAGACTGCTTAAAGAAAACTATAATCCTTCAGAGAAAGACGATGATATGAGGTAAAATAACCCAGTGACACAGTTTAGAAGGAAGGTAAAAGTATGCATATAAAAATGATAGTACAAAAGAAAATTAAGAAATGAAAGAACAAAAAAGATTCTCATAAGTCATAAATATTAGGTGCTTGGAGCTGTAGAAAACTATAAGGGAAGCAAAAGGAGAAATAACTAGGCAGATGATAACAAATTAATACTTTTTTTTCTGTATGAAGAATTTAAATGAGCCTAAAAATAGAACTGGGTCTTTTGGATAAGGTGGTAGGACTAGTAAAAAAAACCCAAGAAAATTGTCCAATAAATGAATGTTTTCTTCCAATATGTATTGTGGTTTTGGGAAACAAGAAAATATTTTCACAATATAGTAAGTCCTTGCAAAATACACTACTTTCCATTTGAACAGGAAGCAGTATAGTATTGAACAGAAATGCTTAAAGTACATCAGTGGTTCTATATAGTTTATTTCCTAGAATTTTAAAATTTATGTTTGATTCTTCTATCATTTGTGTTGAATTTCCATAAATATTAGGACAATGCGGTAAATTCTGAGATCTATTGTTTGGCTGTTGGCTAGGAGTTCAGATAAGCAATTGGCCTGAGTTAAGTATTCAAAGGACTGTCAGAATGACCCAAGAGCAATAATACAATTGCTGGTACAGAAAGGTATTGATAATAAAACCGCCACTGTTCATCATACTTCTCTAGGAAATAGACGTTGACAAACCAATTTGATTTCTTTTATATGAGTATAATGGTTTAATAACAGCGTTTTCTATAACAGTAGTTATTTTTAAAGATATCCCAAAGTTTTATAGGAGGCTTCTGTGAACCTGAAAAACAGTATAAGAATGTAAGGTTAATAGAACTGGTCATTGCTGAAGTAATTTCTGAGCTTTTCTGCAGATATGGTTTATTAAAAATGAGGCTCAGGCAACAGAAAATGAGCATTATAGACATTAACTAGATTAAAACTTGATTGAGGGGTTTCAAGATGCAACTATAAATGGGAATCTTCTTAGAGAGTGAATATTCTACTGCGTTCTGCAAGGCTGAGTTCTTGGCTGTAGTCTACGCAACATTTTTATCAGTGCTTTGGAAGAAAACAAAAAATCATTATTAATGTTGTTTGTAGTTGCCACAAAGATTGCAAAAATGGAAAAATCTTGAAAAGGATTACAAGTGCATAATGGGTAATCCACTAAACACGAGCTCCTATTTCAAACAAAGCAATGCATTCCTCCGTTGCATAAATATAATAAAATCTTATATTGAATCTGAAAGTCTATATTTACTTTGTTCTTGGTAGAAATGTAAATGAATTGCCTAGCGATGCACACAATGGGGGGGATTAGAGGCCGGGGGGGAGATCCATTCACCGCAACACCACAAATAGCTAATATCCCAGTAATTCAACTTTCTGTTCAACCCCAGAGCATTCTTTAGCCCTTCAGTGGATAATCAAGGTCAGCATATAACTGGATAGTGGCCATGCTTGCAGAGCTGAAAACATCAACATTTTTTTATTTTATTATTTTTTGTTTAATCTATGAGACCAAAAAGATAAAGATTCAATACACCTTCAGAAAATGTCATAACATTTACTAAAAAACTTACTGTCGAGGATAAACAACTTTCTTGAAGTTTCTACTGGGAAAGGTCAAGCAAATGTGTTCGTTTGTGTGGAAAAGAAGTTTGATCATGCCCTCTGGGACCATTCTATTTATTTAAAATCTTGTGTTTGGTCTAGTTCTGGCCCTCATACTAGCAAAACGGAAATTTTCCCAACCAGACCTTCACAGAAAGTTTATTATCATCAATATGCAATATAACATATTATTGAAACAAAGGTTTTTTGGGGGGACTTTCAGTAAAATTATATTTTTTGAGCAAATAAAACACATAGAGACTTATATACCTAATCATGTGTCTGTATGTAAGCAAATTATAATAATAACTCACACAGGCCAAATTCAGCAAAATACTTAATGATATGGTTAATTTCAGGCAAAATTGAGGGTAATGGCACTGTCAGGATGCTTAAAGATCTTTACAGATTTTGATGAGTCAGGACTAAAGAGATTGTCAAACTTTCTTCTGACAATTCCCTTTCCATCTATTCATTTTAAGTAGTCTCAATGCATATTCCACCCAACAGAGTATGTTGATGTTTTGGGTTTTTTTTACACCAGGTTTCTGACTATTTTAGTAGAAAATTATAGTATCAACTGTAATTTATTTTTTAAGAAGGTTAGAGACATTGAGCTTCATAAGTTGCTGCTGGTAAAACTACTGTGTGCAAACATTAGATGTAAAGCATCAAGGGAAGAAAATTAACATTCTGAAATGTAATAGGCTAAAACTTGCATGATCTTCATGTCAGCTCAGTGCTTCAGATCAGTTTCACTGTAGTGGCACCATCATCCCTCATCAGAGGATGAGGTGAATCCACTGTGCCTAAACCAAAGTAGGCAATTACAGAACAGTGCTGGATCAAGTGACAAATAGATACAAGCGTTGTAATTAGCTAGATATTTCATCGCAATTCGCTGTCTGGAAATCAGGGATATTGAAGGACTGATACAGTGACTCCAAGCAGCACTTGGAGAAATCATAAAACTCAGCTGCCTTAATACCATTGCCTTTGTAGGATCGGTAGTTGCCATTTTTGGTTAATTTAAAAGAAAAATCAAAATTTATCTTTAAAACAAAACTAAGTAATGCAAGGAAGAGTTCTGCTCATGAATTGCCACAACAGATGAATATGCTGAGACCATTTGAAATTTAGCTTTGATCACAATTGGAACACATTTAATGATACTAAACCAAATGCTGAAGTGTATATTTACTCAGAAATCCACACAGCAAAATGTTGGGCTCTGCCCGGAAAAACACTGGAGAGAGATGAAGCCAAACTATGAGATTAGTTAGGAGCAAGTCAAGCTTGAAGAGGATAGTCTTTAAAACCTTTTCAAACTGCTTAAATTTCTGTAAGGGATTATATGAGACTGTTCCTAATAGAAAAGTGTGGATCTGGTTACCCAGAACCCTTCCTCTCTACTTTGTTTTACCTTGTGATTGTACTTTCTCAGTCTTGTGAGGTTTTACTATTCAGTAAAAAATCCACACCCCTTCTCACTTACCAAGGACAGATTAACTTCAGCTGACAAAGGAAGCTGTAAATTCTCACTTTTATCTCTTTCTCTTCTTTTTCCACCCTTTCCTCCTTAACCTCTGTCTTTTCAGGAGGAATAAACCCAGCTCCTTCACCCTGTGTTTTATGTCATGTGTTCCAGCTGCCCAACCATTTTGTTACCCTTCCTGTGGACTTGCTCCGGTTTGTCAATGTTTTTGTTGTGCTGAGGACACAACACAGTACTCCAGATGCAGTGTCCCAAGTGTTGATTAAAGGGGAAGAATCACTTCCCTCACCCTGTGGACTTCAGTCTTGCTAATGCACCCCAGGACATGATTGGGGTTTTTGATGCAAGAGTGCACAGTTAATCATGTCTAATTTGTTGTCAATCATCAGAAGTGCCTGGTCTTTTGCTGTGAATTTTCTTTATAGCCGGTCTGTTTTTCTGCATGGGATTCCAGGTGCAGGACTTTGCTACATTTCCTGAGGTTCAAGTCACTCCACTTTTTCCAGCTTGTCCAGGTCCCTCTGAATAGGAGTCCTGTCCTGCAATCTGGTAGCATCCAAAAACTTGTTTACCCTCTATCTCATTACCCATGCCATTAACAAAGACATGAAGTAGGACTGGCTCCACTATTGACCCCTAAAGGAGCGCTGCTAGTGACCAGCCACCAGCTGGACTTTGTTCTGCTGGTCATTACCCTTTGAGCATGACAGCCCAGTCAGTTTCCCATCCATCTGATATTGACCACTTTCCCAATCCCCATGTCTCCAGCTTGGCTATAACTTGAAGTAGAGACAAGTTTGCCTCCATGCTGCTGCCCAGGGGATGGACCTGCTGGATGGGCTGCCTTCCCTGCCTTGGCTGATCTTCAGTCAGACATCTGAGCTATCTCTGACCATCTTCCACCACGGGCCAGACACTTTATGCGCTAGGAGCCTTCTCAGATTCACCATTCAAACCAAGGTCAGGCCAGGATAGATTTTAACAAATGTATAATTCACGAAGAATCTAGTAGGTTAATAACATCTGAGGTAACCAGATGTATATAAAATCAGGATTTACTGAAAGTTTAAAGTATTTCAGACATGGAGAAAACAGGATGCCTTACCATGGGAACTGTCAGAGGTCAGCAAGGTCTGGTGGCTCCCTGAGGTTGGGCCGCCAGGAGAGTTGGGGCTGGCAGTGCAGGACCTCACAAGCAGCACCCGTCCCATTGCCCCAGGCAGGAGCAGGGCAGCTGGGGGGCAGCAGGGCAATCCCTGTCCCAGGCATCAGGCACCTCTCTGGGGATGGGGATGGGGACAGGCTGAGGCTGGGCTGAGAGATGAGCCTGCGGGTGGGCCCAGCTCGGTGTGACCCATGGCCGGGCAGGGCAGAGCTATGACGAGCTGGAGACCAGCCCTGCTGCAGCATCACTGGGGCAGGGGCTGATGGCCCTGAGGAGCTAACATGGGCTCCTGGACTATGGGCAGGTGTGGGAGCCCCAAGGGCCCAGGCAGAGATCACCAAGCCTGTGGGAGCCCTCAGGGCCCCGACAAGAATTGGGTATTTTCCATTTAAAATACAAATTAAATGTAATATCCAAGAATGCCCCAGTAAGGAAGACTCAAATATGGAACTAAATATGTCTGGAAAGTGGAACAACTGAAATCCCAGGTGTCCCATCTCCGTTTAATATTTATGTTGCTGTCAAATGTATTTTATCACTCCTTTATCTATGGATCACCCCGTCCCCTCCTGTGCCCTCACCTTTCTCAGGCCCTGCAGCAGCGTGACCACCAGGCAAAGGAGAAACACCAAAGCACCGGAGAGAGATTTGCAGCACCCTGAATTAGTCTGTAAATCCTTTAGGAATGAGTTAAGAAAATGAATTGTTTCTGTTGCTGCTCCGGGTTGGTTTTTTTTATTGTCTACTTAAATGAATGCTTTTCTGAAAGATAGAATTTATCTATAGTTATTTTGTCCCATTGCAATTACCTGTACTCGGGGGTTCTTTACTTACATCACTTTCTATTAGGGTATAAGTTCACTTTGCCTGATACTCATATTATTTGAAATATTACTTTTTTGTACTTTAGAATAAAGAGAAACTTAGTTTAATGGCAGTTTGACAGCTTCTCCAAGTGACAAACTAAAATTGATCAAATGTACGTTAGAGCTTTTAACTCTGAATCATGTGGTATCCTGTAGGGAATGCAGCTGGAATAAGCTATGATGTATGAAAAACACTGCATTCATAACCAGATCATTCACACTAAACTTCCAGTTATTGCCTTTTATCTGCTTGACTGGCTTCACTAGATTTAAAAGTGGTGTCCAGGGCATCTATAATAGCTTCAGATCAAAACCCTTTGAGTTCTTTGTCACAGTCCTACTGTGTAGTTAAAACTCAGGCACTACGGATCGAGTATTCAGATAGTACTTCTCAGCCAGTATACTACAAAAGTCCTGATTTTCTTGTATAAAAGGAGGTTTTTTTAAAGCCAAAAGTGGTATGGCACCCATTTAAAAAAAAAGGCAAAAAAAACCAACCAAGAAGCAGAGTGGTATTTATTATTTATTTGTTTAATAAAGTTGAATGTTATACTAGTATAATGTCAGTCATGACATTTACAAGTGAAAAAAAATCACTTTCTCTTCAAAATTATAACACCTGATTGATCACTTGCTTAGATTGACATTGATTGGGAGTAACTCCACTTACATCAAACCACGTTCCGCTATGTAAAACAGGCATGAACAAGTATTTAGTTATAATGCTTTTCTGATGGCTTGTTGCAAGGATGCTTTTATATTCACAGCTTATTGGATTCTATGATAGACAACAAATGTTTGCAGACACCTTGGAGCAGTTTCTAACCACAGTGAAATATTAACAGCCACATATAAATATTTTTTTCCATGTAGAGCCTTTCCCTGTAGTCTATCCAGTGAAACTGTAAGGTGAAGTATACGTATTCACTCTAGATTGATACTTATGTTCAGCAAATAGCCTTCTAGAAATTCACAGAGATTTCTTCTCCTAAAACATAAAATGTCTTTTGAAACCTATGAAGTATCGTATCTCAGCAATTTGACTTATTATCAGTAGGATCATGTTTATTCTTTACTTCTCTTCACTGGACTTGAAATCTTCCTGATTTTTGGAGACTTCATCTTTTTTCCACAGTAGGAACTAAGAAGTTTTTTATCAACCAGCTGTGAATAAATAAGGGAAGTTTATTTCTTGACAAATCAGATTCCTTTTTTGCATTTTGTCAAAGGTTCTCTGATATAGAATATGGCACTGCCATCTACAGAGCTGACAGACGCACTTTACTGGTATTTAAATGAATTATTATTTCTCTTTCATTGTAGTAATGCTAACATCTCTTTGGCAGTTATAACCTCATAGTGTACTCAATTTGAGGCAGCTTTGAAGATGACGCTGTAACAGTTGCCAGGGCTCTCCAGAGCTAAGTATTGTTCTCCTGCTACCTCACTTCTGTTTTCTGCTCTCTCTGAAAGAGTAGTACTTGGGGAATATCATATTAAGAAAATTCTTATGCCTAATGCACTGTCCTCTTCAAGAAAGTTTCCTGCAGATGCAAACCCCGTGTGATGTAGATGCTGTGTAAATGTTCCAGGCTGCAAGTAAATGAAGCTTGCTTTCCTATGTATACAGGCATTAAGAATATGACACTTGTTAATACCAAAAAGAACAAGAAAATTCAGAGCAATTATTCAAAAAACAAAAATTAGGCGTGCATACTAACATTTCAAAGAAATGGGTTTCAGGAATAGGAAGGGTTGTTGCTCTTAACTTCAAAATGGGGTGCCAGATTTAGAGCTGAAAGGATGAAAAAAAAATATATTCAAACACATTTTGTGTTACCTTTTAATGCTTAAATTTGTGCTGATAACTGCTTTTCCAGATTCTATTACCCATTTACCTACTATTTTGTTACCGTGGGCTGAGCAGGCTGCACTTTTAAAGGAGATGCCACAGTGAAATGAGTATCTAATCTAATTCCTAAGGACATGCTTCCTTGTTGTTTAAAAAAAAAAAAAAAAAAGAAAAAAAAAAGAAGGAAAAAGTAGGAGAGACAGGGCTTGTAGTTTAAACATGTCAATGAAGTGGGACTAGGATGGAATATTAGATATATATGTTCATTAAATTACTGTGTAGCTCAAACTGTTTTTCTATAGACGATTTTCAATTATGTTCAGAATGAATGTCAATTCAAAAGTACTGAAGTAAAAGGAACAATTAATGATGATATTTCTGCATGTAAACTTCTGAATGACTTTGAGATTGTATAGAACATTCTGTACTGGGACACAGGGGAAAGGAGGAACTGGGGAGAAAAGAAAAAATTATCTAGGTTAGTGGGAATAAATTATTCAAACAACTTATTGCTCTCCTCTCTCACTTCACCCCCATTTAATTGTGGTTCCAAAAATCAGCTGTAAAAAGCTATAGGCATAGATGAGTTTAGGAAGTTGTTTTTATCTTTTTATATTTGCAATATCAGCACTGATTGCATCAGAAGATAATGATACCCACGCAATTTGTGGCAGCAGATGCGTGCAGTCAGGTTTCAGCAGCCACTGGCCTTCAGTGGTTCTAGTTCTCAATCTGAGACTGCATAAAACCATAGAAAAGTTCATTGGATGAGATCTCTTCAGACCATCAAGCCCAGCCTTCCTACTCAAAGTAGAACTATTGCCAACACTAGGTCAGGTCACTCCTGGTTTTATCTAGCTGAGAATCAACAACTTCCAAAGATGAAAGATCCACAACTTCCCAGGTCAACTTGTTTCACTGCTGCACTTAACCTTCTGGTGGAAAAATTATTCCTAACACCAAAAGTGAATGTTCCAAGCCAAAAGTCATATTCTGTACTTCATTTTCCTACCTAAAATCACACTTCAGGAAGAACAGTTAAGTAACGGTGAGCGTGTCAATGATATGGAGAATAGATCAAATAGTGCTAGCGAGGCCTGAGATTTTATCCATTACAGGGAAGATTCAGAAAAGAGAAAATAAGCCAAGGTAAAATTATAGGAGAAGTGAAGAAAAAACAAATAAATACGTACATATAATAACATAACTTAATGTAAAAGAGAAGATATTAATGAGAAGAACAAAGGTCAGAATGGCAAATGGAAAGAAAACAAATTTACAAGATGCATGAAACGTTCAAAACAAAAAGTATCAGTATGGAAAAAAGCAAAGATGCACAATGGACCAAGCTGACCTGTAACTTAACTATGTGGCCTGTGTTTTTACACCAGAGATTAAATTTTCCCAGAGAAAGTGAAAGCACAACAGAATACAATAAGAATATTAGACATCTGACTCAGTAAATATAAAATCATGTAAGTATGAAATTATTTTCAAGAATCCTTTCAAGAACCTCTTTATCTTACGTAGTACACAAGTGGTGAGACAAAAAATTCGGTGGAAGATCACTAGATTTGCAGTTGTATGGGTGTATGATCTTAGGTAACTTACAAAATTTCCTGAAGCTCAGTTTTCTTGACACTAGAATGGTAAGATTTAGTCACCCTTGGTGAACTTCTTTTACAAATACAGACAAAAAGAACTGTATGGATAGACATGATATATTATTTGTAGTCAGACATACCCTCAGAAACTTGAAGTGGGCACCAGAAGAAAGGAAAAGGGGCAGAGGGGGGGGGAAAAGGAGAGAGAGAAATCTTTTTTTAACAATGAAGATAAAAATCAGAACAGATTGATTTGTGAGACAAAACACTAAAGCACAATATCAACATGGGTTCCCATGGCATTTACAATATGGTATCATATGATCTATATTATATTTAAACTGTAATCCTTGGATATAGAAGTCAAAAGGAAGTAAGTGCACTGTGATGAAGAATGGATGTTATTGAAAAGCAGGGAGTGAAGACATCTGCAGTGACCGAGACAGCTCATGTAAGAAGCAAATACCCAGGTGACATCCTAATTACATTTAAAGCTAATAAAAGCCAAATTGCTTCTTTATTGGAGATTTTTTTTTTTGTAATCCTAGTGGTTTACACTACATTTTAAGGGGCTGCTCTGATCTGGGAGATGCCTTGCTACTTAATTGATTTGATTTAGGTACTCTGTCACTCCAAAGTAAGATGTGTGTAACAGTTTCTTGAAGGATACAGGGAAGGAAAAAGCATCTGCTCCATTAGGGGTACTTGGTTGTCCTTGTTCAAGTTAAAACAGAACCAATTTTCTGTTCAGTAATTTTACTTTGCAGCTAAATGTCTTCTAACTACACTCTCTGAAATTAACAGCATATTGTCCAGACACTCTTCACTGCCAGAGAGATAAGACCTGATTGTTTCTGATTTATGCCAAGGAATGATATGTAGAGAGGCTCTTGCTTATACTTATTGCTGTAACAACCAAGGTCAGGCAACTTTGTCATTTGCCCTGTTGCATGGTTGGAAGTGGAAAAGCGCAGAGGGGTCGCACTTGTGGGGACGAGTGGGCAGGACAGGTGACCCAAAACTGACCAACAGGTATTCCATCCCATCTGCATCATACTCAGTATAAAAGCTGAGGGACCAAAGGGCCAGCCTCTTCCTTCAATGGCCGATGTCCGAGGAGGACTCTATCTGTTCATCTGCCTTTGATCTCTACCCGTGCATTCCTGAATCCAGATCTGGAATTCAGTTCCTGTCTGCTGCTGAGTCCAGTCCGGGTCTTTCCCAGTGCCTGCCAGTGATGTCATCAGCACCCTGGGAGCTCAATACTGGTTTTGTATATATTGTATATATTTCATTATTTCCTTTTAAATATTTTATTAATATTTTCATTAAAGTAGTTTAGTTTCTTCTAAACTCAGAAGTCTCTTTCTCTCTCTCCCTCCTCTCTTTGGAGAGAGCAGTGGAGGGAAAACATCTGTCCTTTCTTTCAGTGGCCAGTCTGGGCCAAACCACAACACTGGTCGAAGACCTTTCCGATTTAAAAGATATGAAGCAACAAACAGAACATAGAAAGGAAGAAAACTGACCGACAAACAGTAAGGGAGGCAGTAATAAGAACCAAACCCGGTCAGTCACACTAATTCATAAGGATATATGTAATGTGAGAATGTTGATTTTGGTAAAATTACCTGCTCAAGAAACTTGTCAAAATGGGACGGAAAGGAAAAGGGGAAGGCAATAAACAAAACAGGCAGAGGCACAAACCTGTCAGACAAACATAGTGGGTATAATGAAAAGAAACAAACCTCCACTGTCACACTAATTGATAGTCTATCAAGAAACTGCAGGCAAACCCATACCTTGCCAACTGATAAGGATACAAATCTGGACGGTCCAGAATATCCAAGGGAGTGGACAGTGGAACTATGTGAAGTGATGAAGGAATATGCAGGGGAATAGGATCAGGTAAGAATAATGGGGGAACAGACAGAAAGAGGTATAAAATGTGCTGGTCACATGTAAATGGGTTCAATACACTTGTCTAACTGACCCTTGCGCCTGATCATGGCAGTTTGTGCTGCCTTCCTGTTAAATCCTTTCTTGACTATGTCTCTGTGTAATCTCACCCTCTAATCTGTCTGCTACTGCGGGGACGGGTGTGACTGGATATTGGGGCAGGACCTGGAGTCAGAGCAGGGGTGTGACAGCCACTGGAGAAGGTCGGGGTCTGGGTAGCCAGCCATGCCCAAGCCATTCATGTGCGTGTCTCTGGGACATGTGCTCAGATTCACTACTGCCTGCATCTGCAAACAAGAAAGCAGCAGGCTCATCCATAGCCGTGGAATAGAGACCCTGGGTCCCCAGATGCCACAGGCTGGACTCCGGTAGCTGGGCAGGAGGGATCCCCAGGCTCTGAGCTGCTGGAGGTGGTGGCCGCTCTTAATATCCCTTACACTTTCTGCAATTGCTTCCATCTACCTATATTTTGCCTTAGTAGAAATAAATTCACCACCTTTTGTATTCTTCAGAATTTTTTTTTTTTTAGAAATATTTTTGCTATGGCTCTGTGCATGGACCAGTGAGAGTGATGGTGACTGGAACCTGTTCAGGGGTCAGGGAATGCCAGCTATGTCACCCTCTCTAAAAATAAGTGCTGCAGTCACTCAGTAAGAATAAGAAAATTGTTATCCTGACGGTGTGTTCAGGCATGAATTATACTTGCATATTGTGAGTGACAAAAAAAAAAAAGAAAGAAAGAACTTACTGTAAGTATAGCATAGGTACAGTGAATTTGTTAAAAAATGAGAAAATGAATTATTGTTCGATAATAGCTGAACACAAATACAAGTAGTAAATATACATAGTAGTTCGGAACATTGAGGATTTTTAGATCTGTAAGGCTGGGGCAACATGGGAGGCAAACACAATCAAAATCTTTTCCGTATGTGGTATTTGCTCAATCTACAGGTTTTGATTCTGCAGTCAGGAGTGGGAGGGATGAGCAAACCATGACTGTTATTAACGTAACTGGGGTTGATATGGGTATTTTAGTTCTGTGGGTTTGTTTCTCTAATGATTGCTTATAACTTTTTGTATAGTGTGGACACCGCATGTTAGCACTCATGACTGTGGTAATTTCCATTATCTTTTGCATGACCAAAGAGAGGCAATTTTCAGGTACTTTCTGAAAATAAATAATTTTGAAACACTGAAGACACTAGGTGCTTTTGTTTTGCTACTTGAATAGTAATTAAATACCTTATGAAGTGAGACCGATAAGATTAAGGAATCCTGTTGTCTGGGAGTAAAGGCGAGTGGAGCAGCAGAGAACTAGAGAAACTGTTCGAAACTTGCCTATTTTGGCTGAAAAATGAGAGTAGACTGCTCTACTTGGGCAACGTTACCCAGCATACGTACAATTCTAGTTGGGTTTGCCAGATTCAAGACCCAGACTTAAAGTTCTAACCATGCAAGCAGAAGAGAGGACAGAATTTTTGTCAACTTAACATGCAGTGTTAAGTTAAATATGAAACATAATATCTCCAAGTGTCCTTTTTCAGAAGATTGGTATATGTGACCTCCTGAAGGAAGGATTAAGTACAGGGTTGTACTGGAAAGCTAGAAATCCTGAGGAAATTTCTCGCCCTACAGACTTTAAACACATTGCTGCTTTTTGTTCAAAGCTCTTATTACTTTTGCATAGGCCTTTGCAAATCATATTCTGCAGTATATTAAATCTGAATTTTTTTCGACAATGTTAAATATGTATACATCTATTGATTTCCTGAGACACATATTTGACTGAAATCTGCCTCAGCAAAGATTTTTTTAAAATCCTTAAATCATACATCACAGTTGATCTCAACTAGCCCAATAAAATGCACGTCCTACAGACCTTAGTCCTGACTCAGTAAAGCAATTAAATGCATCCTTTACTGTTAATGCATATACTGTCATGTGTCCTCAACTGAGAGCTTTAAAATGCTTTACTTTAAAAAGCTTATTATTTTAACAGGCCATCTTCCCTCCTGCATTTTTTACCTCTCATTTTGCAGTCCTCTCAAATGAAATTCCTCTATGCTGTCAAACTAGGTTTTATTTTGAATGGACTTTTTCTTAGTTGTTTCGTATATGGTATGTCAAGACAATGATGTTCAAGATAAATGTTCAAATCTAAAGTGTTTAAGATGATTTTAGATTAGGCACATCAATTCACCTGTCCCTACCAATTATCATTGGTTTAACAATAATGTATGTCATATTCTCACCTGGAAGATCTACAGTAAATTAAGCAGTTAAGTTTTCCTTCAGACTTTGAATAGTTAAAATCAGTGTATTGACCATGGAAGGTGGAGCAGTCTGTTTACACCTGCAGCCTAACTCCAGACAGTGGATTTTCTATAGCTTACCTAAAACTAGTGAAAAAGACGTCAAAGATTTAAGAGGAAATTGAATCAGACCTCCAAAGACAGAAATGAATGCCATCTGCATTTAAATCTAAGGAGGGAGTTTGATTTAGAATTCTGGGTGGCATATAAAGATAGCATAGGAAAAGACTAACTGCAAATACTGTTTTAAACAAAATTCTTGTCTAAATCACTGTGAAGATTTGCTGAAATGGAAGGTGCCTCAGGCCATCTGAGCACCTGGGAGGTTAACAGATTGGTTTGTGTTTCTAAGACAATCAGAAACCAACGACAAATAATTTATAATGAAAAGTTTAATTAAAGTCATGAATGGAAAAAAAAATCTTTTGTTTTCCAACAAAGACAAGCAAAAATACACAGCCAAAAAAAAATTAAAAGAAGTTCAACCATTGTCACATATTTGAGAATCTGACCATATTTACAATGATGTCTAGGTATAAAATGGTTACTGAAAAGCTCAATATTACAGCACCTGTTTCCTTCAGCAGTTCAGGGGGAAAATGATTTACCTTAAAAAATCCTTCTCAAAATCTAGAAAGCAGAACAGGAAGCTGTTTGAGAATGACCAATAAGGACACACTGAAGGAAAAATTCTATGTTAAATCCAGTGTCTCTGGATAATGGGTGCCTTACTTACATTTGTCATCATTTTCTGCCTAAACCTTTCTGTCCTTTGCAAACTACTCAGTACTCAGGATGATACAGGTCTTTCTCTTCAAGGCAAGACTCAGTTGTAGGGGAAAAGTGCATGGAATATGTTTGAGTTTAGTGGTATTTTCCAGGAATTAACATACTCCTAAGCTTTCATGAGAGTGATGGAGAGCTTAGCAATAGTTTTCTGTTTACATCACTACTCTGAGATGTAATAGACTCGAGTTTAAGTGCAAGTATGCTACTGCCAAATTGTGTACTCATGGAAAACCACTAAGGTATTGATCCTACAGTAGGTCCTGTGTGGTTACACAGCATCTGCGTTTGAACTTCGCAGTTTACACAGAAGCAAGACTTGTTTTCCTGTAGGATTTGTGCTCTAAGTGTGATTTTTCAAGGTCTGTCACTTATCAAAGGGAATTCCTTCTCCTGGGCATTTTATCTTCTTTGATTGTCCAGGATACACATTTTTCAAGTCAGGGATTTTCTTTCCTAATTTTCTTGTGTGGTGCCTGTTGTACTTGGGACCTCATTTTAAGCTGAGGTCTCCTGAGATTGCCGAAATATAAGGAAAAGGATATCATCATGTAAGTGAAGGATAAAAAGAACACTCTCATCCCTAATGGTCCTGTTTTTTGTTAATACTTGGGAGCATAAAAATTGGGTATTAGAAGCAATAGGCTGAGCCTAATTTGAAGTCAGCTGGGGCTGGAACAGACTATGACTTATTCAAACTGTTTTAATATGAAATGCTTATGAGTTCCCATGATATCTCTTTATCTTCTGGTAGAGTTCCTCATCTGAGTTTGTTTTCAAGATAAATGCAAATTACAATAAATCTTGCTCTTGTGGTGCCTACCTAATATGAAGATAATGCAGTTCATTTTAAATGTGCTATAACTTCTCAAGTAAAAACTTAATCCAATTAAATATATGCCTCGCTAGATCTTAAAGTGTCCCAATTCAAATAAAAAAAAAATCTTCTTAGGTTTCTTATGTTAAAATGATAAGAAATGCATTCTCAGATATAAAAGAACTTAATTCTGTTTTTAAAGCTTATGGTGAAACCTACAGTAATTCATTACTTTTTTCATGTCTCACTACACATTTCTACATCTGCAGTTGAATAAAAAGCCTAAAAGCCTGTGTTTATGAAAATACATGGCACAAGTTTGCTTATTAAACCCATGGAGATAACCTCCACTTGGAATTGGTAGCATTTCTGGGTTCTTTCTGATGGGACATAAATTCTCCTGTATTAACATGTGCTGACCCTCATTAGTTCAGTGTCAGATGCAGCAACGACATCTAGCAGCCTACCTGATTTAGCAATCACAAATCAAAATAAAACCAAAACAACATAAACACAAGGAGAAATGCACGTTCCCCGTTTCCTAACAACACCATGATTAATGAAGCTAGTTCTTGAAAAAGTTTTAAGTGTGTTACTGTTGTTCTTTTCACAGATACTGCTTCCTATATAAATTAATCTCACCAATGTATATTATAAACCATATAATTATGGCATATAGATGAAAGAATAAGTGCCAAGTGCACTGTAAGTTTTACCTTGTACTTCCCAAGATTCATGTACACTCAATTTATTATTTTATCTCCCCAGTTACCTATGTATTTACAAAACCTTTGACATTAGGATCAAACTGGTACTATACCTATTAATGTTTATGTATTTACTGCGTTAATTTTTCCCTCCCACTTTCTCCTTTCATACGCCTCTGCATTATGTGTTTCTGGTTATTGCTTTTCCTTCTTCTACATTATTCTAGTGATGATAACAGAACACAGGTCTAAAGAATTTGGGTATACCACAGATATACCAACTAAGCAGGGGAGGCAGGACATCAAAAACACTTGTTACACAGACTCATGTTTTTCAGTCTAGCTTCACTCCTGCCTTACGTGGAAGAGTTGAGTTTGCCTCAATGAAGCATCAAAAGGTGCTCAACAAAAAAAAAGAATGGAGCACCAAGTAGAGTCAACATGGCAAAGGAAATATATATAAAAATTAAAATATGGTTATCCTTTTCAAATGCTCTGTCTCTGAAAACAGAGGGATATAGGAAGCCAGAGAAGTATTTATGAGAGGGAGTTTGAAAGCTATATCAAAGTCTAATATAAGAGAAACTAAAATTATTTTGAATCTAAGGGTTTCGTGACTAAATAAAAAAAAAAAAAAATCTAATTTGCCTTTATCAGATGAAGAAAAAGATATGGTAGAGCCAGAGTTTTACATTTTGAGAAAAGCATAAGGACTTTTAAAGACCAGAAAAAAAAAAAAAGAGCGAAGGTGCCAGTTAAAATGACTATTGTAGGCTTTCACTGCTTAATGAAATATTAGAGATAGTTGGTGCTCTGTAATGGAAAAGGTTCAAGACTAGCTTCAGCATGCTCAAGTAAGTGCTACCCTCTCAAGTTGAGATTTTATACTGACATTAAAATAAAAGTGCTGAAGAGTTGAACTCTGCCTGTAAAAGGGGATACAGGAAAAGAATTATGAGACCAAAATAGGATGAATGAAATTTAATCACTGGAAAACAACAAAAAAATAAACCCCAAAACCAAAATTCTGCTTTATCCTTGCTGCACAAAAGTAAGGTAGGTATGTTTGAAATGTAGAGAACTTTCTCTGCTTAGAGGATAAAAACACAAAGTCCTTGGTTACAATAGGAAAAAAGGAATAGGAAGGGGAAAGGGAAGGTCAAATGGAAGAGGAAGGAGAAGGCGAGGCAAGGCAAGAGAAAGGGTAATTATGTTGATAGATATGATAAGGAAATCTGTTTTCTTCTTCAGCTTGGAGCAGGTTTGGTTTTTGTGTTTTTGGTTTTTTTTCTGCTACATATTTTGGAATAGGAACATCTACACATGACATTCTTTTGGTACAATTTTTTTTGTAAGTGTCTCCATGTACAAATGACCTTAGGATCCTTATGGTAACATTTTTTTTAAAAAAAAACCCAAAGAGTAAGATACAGAGAAATATTTAGACACCAAGTGCGATCCATGGGTCTGATATGACATATAAGCCTGAGTCTCATGAAAGCCTGGCAGTTCTGTGTTGGCTGCTCTTGAAGTAGATTCTAGGGTGGTTTTGGCTCTCAAGAGAAAATGCTTTCATTTCCCTTAATTCATCCAGGACTCCTTTGCCAAATTAGTGGAGACTGTAATAACGGTCATCTCTCAACACCAAATTGAACGTTGTTCTCCTTGTTCTCAAAATTCAAGGGACAGATTTTTAAAATATTCATTAACTTTTAAAAACTAAAAGGATGCAATTTTTTTTCAGTGACATGCATAAAAAATGAAGCCTTTCTTCACCACATATCTTTGCTGGATACAAAAAGAAATTAAAATAAGATCACTAGAGGTCTCAATCTTCCAATGGCCTCTATTCCTTGGTCTTCTTTCTCTTTTAAGGCTTCTCAACAGCAACATTCTGCAGAAATTTTCCAGGCATTTACTCAGGAAAAACTCTCAGTAACTTAAATGGATAATTACCTAAATATGGTCTGATCCAGGGAATAAACCAGTTCCCTATTATATTATTTTCATTTCTTTCCCTTTATGATTGCATTCTAGGAAACTGAAATTTCTTTGTAAGCTGTAGCCAAAATTATTCACTAAGAGTGAATTAAAATGTGTATTTTTCATGATACTATTTTTCAAAGCTGTTAACAAGTTCATTGCAAAACATTGTTTAATTTTCCTAAATGCTGAGCATAAATTCTGAGAATCAGGTTTGCAATGTGACTGTTTGTATTTATGAATTAAAATAACTTGCCACAAATGATCCCAAATATTGGCTTAATTTTCATTTTTAATAGAACATTTCATAGAAGCAGAATCATATAATGGTTAGAGTTGGAAGGGACCTTAAAGATCATCTACTTCCAGGCGCCCTGCCATGGGCAGGGACACCTGCCACTAGACCAGGCTGCTCAAAGCCCCATCCAGCCTGGCCTTGAACACTTCCGCAACTTCCCTGGGCAACCTGTTCTCACCACCCTCACAGTAAAGAATTTCTTCCTAATATCTGATCTAATTTTACATCTAAGTTTGCAGAAAAAAGCAAAAAAGGTGTATAAATATTTTAGGCAAATAAATGTATAGTTATAACAAGCATTACTTTTTATTATAATGCCATGGAAATATCTAGTTATACTCCTAAAGATTGGAGCTAAATTGAGTATGAAGTTATTGCTTCAAGGCAGAAATGTAATTATGAATCATTATGAGCCACAGAAGCCTTTCCTATGCATGTCACAAAAGGATATTTTCAAGAATCACAAAGAACAAATTAAAATACATGTTCCTCTATGTTTTGAGAAGTAACTGTCAAGGGCCAGTTACTGGCTTTACTCTGAGTTAATAGAAGTGAGAAATTAACCTGACAGTTTATTGAAAGATGCTGTATACAAGCTATGCAATAAACTTCTTTAAAAGTTCAGATGAAAATCTTGAAAGTAGATCCAGTGTTATTATGGAGTTTTAATCTGAAAGGAAAAAACAGCAAATACTATTAGTAGTCTAGAGGTACAAGGAATATGCTCTTATGACTTGACTGCTTTCGATAAAATCTGATGTATTCTGAACAGCTGAGCTGTATGCTGAATTCCTTGTTTGTAAACTGTCTGAACAATACAATTGTCAGCTGGATTTGGAATTTGACTGATACAATGTGAAGAAACACTAAAACATGTTTCCGGATCACGAGATGGTAAATATTAGAGTGCCGTAGAATAGTTCAGTTTGGGGGATCCCTCAAAAGATCATCTTCTCCAAGCACCAGTTCAGAAAAGGACCAAGTTTAATGCTAGACAAGGGACATTATTTAAGTAAGTTTTGAGTATCTCCAATCACGGAAACATCTCCGGATGACCTATTCTAACATGACTGTCTTCATGGTAGGTTTTTTTTTCTCTAATATCTACCTAATATATATGTATCTAATAACATCTACCTACCTAATATATATCTAATAATACTGCTACACTTGTAATCATACTAAATATAAAGTATTCTTCATAAAGACATAGTGTCATATATTGTCATAAAGATATAGTGTCATGTATGATTTGTGTAACATTCATTTTGAAAGACAATATGTCTCTAGAAATTCAACAAAAGATGATCCCTATGCACCTCTTCAATCCTATAGAACAATTTGTAAGTTGAACTTAGGTTAAGATTTTGCAAGTCAGTATGGTTGAAATTTAGTCTCAAATATAAGTATTGCAAGATAACTTGACAAGATGCAGGCTAACAGGGGTTTAAACTTTCTTTGGATTTATCATATCTACTCAAATTCTGCACATCACATTTAAACCAATATTGTTCAGCTGCCTGGAAAATTTTTTAAGGAAAGTCAAAAGATTAATAAAAAAACCCTAATGGCTAATCTTTTAAAAAAATCTGGTTATTCTTTTATAGTAATATATGTTAAGAACTACAGGATAATCAATTCTGACTGTATATCATGACTAAAAAAACTTGTGATATATAGCTCCTTCATTGAAGAGGAATAGACTGGTGCAGTTTTCCCAGCAGACAAAATTAAATGATGATGGGTGGTCTGTCAAGAAATGGCACTACATTAGCAGAATGAGAAATTATTACAAACACAGAAATCTAATAAGCAGAGAAAGAAATTATCAGCCATTGGAACAAGCTTGGCTCCCTGCCAAGTTTTACATAACTTCAAACAAATTATCTTACAAAAGAGGTTGAATTTACAAATACATTTGAACACCAGGAGTCAAGATTTTTTTACGCTTATTTTACCCTTTCCGATTTTTTTCCCCAGAAGGGGCTTCAGTAACAACTGGAGATAACCTGGTGGAATAAAGTACTCCTCTAGCATAAGAAATTATGTTAGAAACTATTTGGGTACTAGCAGTAATAGCAAGATTTTAATTTTGTACTAGTAATACTGGCAAGGTATTCATTGTGTATTACCTATGAATAATCTGTAGGGTGACTCCAGCATGACTTTGAACAGGAACTATAGAACATCCATGATGCAAATGCCTTTCACTCCATTTGGTTCAGGTAAGAAACTAAAGGACCCCATCACTGTGGGTCACTTTAACTAAAATATGCAGCGGAACATTTTTTTTCCATTTAAATTTTAGGAAAAGTTTCAAGGTGTCCTATCCAGAGCCCAGGAAACCAAATTCCCTTCTGATCTGCAGAGCAGTTTTCAACAGGAAAAATTCAGCCTCCACATCTGGGAGGATTCTGATAAGACTCCTGACAAGGATACAATTACAACGTGATCTGATGCCAAAAGAGTAAAAGCTGTATTTTAAAGTTAGGAACTTTAAAGATTTTCAAGGCACAGAATCTGCATATATAACTTAGGTCATTGAACTACACCCTGTTCCTTTCTTCCTCCCACCTTTTCAGTCTAATGGTTTGAGTGACCTGGTTTCATGTTCATGTTCTGCATATATTACTTAGTTCTATATATTTACACTAGAGAAGGAGAGAATTCTGAGTAGGTGTAATAGATATGAAGTGTCCACACGTATGGTGATGTCCCTGGGAGGGTGGTGTGTAACCTATTGGTAGCATCACAGTGTGTTGCTACCAATCATAGAGGGTTGGCTGAAGACAATTTGAATCAGAAATTGCCATTAGAGAACTACTGGAAAGAACTTTGATGAAGTGTGGTAAAAAAAACAGTAAACTCCAGCAGTTCATAAAAGGAGCAAAGATGTTTTAGCTTTTTGGTCATGCAGACCAGATCAATAATGATGAGAATCTATGAGGCTTGTTTCACAGCCTCTGTCGAACAGATACAGTGTTTGACTCAGTTTTCGAAGTCTAAGCATGTAGAGCATAAGACCACCACTTCAAATAGTAATGATGTTTTATGGAAGTTTTAGTGAAAAATTTGAAACCAACTAACATCAGAAACAAATTTCCCTCTAAGTCAAGATTTAAATGCAATAGTATGGTCAGGCAAGGTTAATTTGCACAGCTGATTTGTCCTTCACTGTATTGTACCTATCTTCTGAAGTTTTCATTCTTTGACATGGTTGACAAACAAGTATGCTTACACAGAAAAGAAACCCGTTTTTAACCTTAATTACTGGGAATCGGAGAATAAATTCTGCCCAGAAAGGGCAATACCATAGCTGCATACAGATATAGTGCTGATTGATCAGCAAGGCTAGCAAACAACACGGAGCAATTATTAATAGGATTTCAAGCTTGATTAACTTTCTAAGAAATCTATCCCTCACTGCCCATCACTGGCTTTTGATGATTAACAAGACTTGCCTCCCTTTTCTGAAACCCCTATAGCTCACTATATGGCAATAGCAGAGCATAATGCATACATAAGAGATAATATTACTCTACTCTCTTTAGGTCTGGAATTGAGCGATTTATTTTCAGTCTGGGTTTAACGATCCAAACAGCTTGACTTTCTATCCATTATGAGCTACTTATAGCAACATTTTCCATAAACCAATAAGCTTTCAATCCAAACCAAGACCGTTTTCATTCCTCATTATATTATTATTTTTTGGAGGCCAAATTCCGATTTGTACTTTCAGCTTCGATGGCAATTTGTCAGAGAATAAGAGAACACAGGACTTTTAAGAAAGTCAGTGCCAAATAAGCCATGAAATAATTTTTTTCACTGTAAATAATAAGACCAGATAATACGATAAATGGCCAGCTGCTATTTCTGGGAAATACATGGCATAGTATAATTGCACATTACCCTCTATTTCCATTCAGATCTCATTTCAAAGATTTGGTAACACTTCATATTGAGAAAAATTTCAAGGTACATGCTCTGAAATTCTTCTTATTAGAGAAAAATATAGTTTTTGCTCAAAAGAGCCAAACTTCTGCAATTACGAGGACACTGAGGAATAAATTAATCAAGTGTTCACAGCATACTTGTGATTTACTCTCATTTATTCAACAAAGATTCAGGAGTAAATAAATACTACTAAAATATGTTTAAAAAGTAGGATATATTTTCCAACTCCTATTCGGTAGATTTAAGTGTTTATTTAGGTATGTTCTACACATATCTTCAAAAGTTTCTTTAACCCGGTTCTTCTGCGGACTCTAGAAAAGATTTACCGCAGAAGAATGTTGATAAGGTTTTTATTGACCCCTTCAAAGACCATCATTTTCACATCGTTTCACACACACATGCCAGGCTGTGTGATATGGCAGTGGCTGGGCAGATCTGCATCTCTTCCCTTTTCTGTAATCCTTATTGCTGTTATGTTCAGCCCTTGTGTATTTTTTGGTGGCATTTCTGTAGTATGTGATCACACAACATGTAAACCACAGTAAACGCAGCTCATTTGCCAAACTAGTGTCAGAGGATCTCTCAAATCAGATAGAAAACTATTTGTATCACGACTCTGAATTGTTCAATCTGTCCTTTTATTTATTTCTTTAGCTGGGCAGAAGAGATGGGTTTGGCATTGTAACATTAGTCACAGCTCTGCTGCGGGCCATTTGCCATGTGGTAGTTGATGAAGACCTCCAGTCTCTGCTCTTTATTATGACTGAACAAACTAGTTTAATGAATATTAGTGTCAATTCACTGAAATACCAAATTATAATCAATTGAACTAGAACAACAGAAAAAAATTTGTTTCAAGAAAAAGTTGGGAAAAAAGTCTTCCATGGGGAGAAATTGTAGCCTCAAGTTGGTCTAGGATGAGGAAACAAGCCTATATGCTAGCTGAAGGGTCCTGATTACTGAACTAGTCTAAAAGTTCAAGCTATTATCTTTCCTTAATTAGCATTTAACAACACATTTTAGCATAATGAGAATCTTGCAAAGTAACCTCCAGTCAAAAGGAGGATTAGACAAGAGCAGGAAAATAAACGAGTTCCACTAGAAAAACCTTCCATCACCCTTTTCACCACTTCTGTGTGCTTCATGCTCATTACACTCTGGCTAAGAATTAAGCTGAATGTCCAAGATGAAAGTGAGAAATTATGGACTCATAATGCTCATATCACATCACCAGCATGGAACTTTGTCTTCCAAGCTACAGGCAAGAGCAGCACTGATCATTTCTCACACAGCATCATCAGCCATTATAATGTGTACTATTACAATGATTTAAAGCCCGTAGGCTTTTAAGGGACATAATATTTAATGCCATCTACCTGAGCTAAACCATACTTCATTTTATTTTTGTGCTGCTTTATAAAACGAGGATGAGATTTTGTTGTTTGCTTTTAAATAATCACCCTGCAGTGTGATGAAGTATCCCAGGCAGAATTAGACCTTGAGTGCCTGACTAACTCAGTATGGCAAAGCAGCACTAAGCAAATGCAGATATGTCCCTAGTCTCATTCTGAAAGGCCAGGAATGAGCCATGTCACCACAAACGATCAAATAGATTTTTCAAGATTTTCTTATTATTACTATTTGTTAAGTATATTATTTCAACGTCAGCACTCTAAAGGACAACCCCACCCTCCTTTTCTGGAAGACATTATTTTCTCTTTTCTATGAATTCTTGAAAATTAAAGACTTCAAACTTTCTGTGCATGTGTGCTTCGTTCGGCCTACATGAGTATTGTGTCCGGTTTTGGGCACCTCAATACAAGAGAGATATCGAGGTGCTGTAGTGAGTGCAGAGGAGGGCAACGAAGCTGGTGAAGGGCCTGCAGAATAAATCTTATGAGGAGCGATTGAAGGAGCTGGGACTGTTTAGTTTGAGGAAGAGGAGGCTGAGGGGAGACCTCATCACTCTCTACAACTACTTGAAAGGCCATTGTAGAGAGGTTGATGCTGATCTCTTCTCACAGGTAATTAGCGATAGAACAAGAGGGAATGGCTTCAAGCGGCAACAGGGTAGGTTTAGGCTGGACATTAGGAAAAAATTCTTCACAGAAAGAGTGGTCAGACACTGGAATAGGCTGCCCAGGGAGGTGGTGGAGTCACCATCCCTGAATGTGTTTAAGAGTCGTTTAGATGTGGTGTTAAGGGATATGGTGTAGGGGAGAACTCTGTAGAGCGGGGTTGATGGTTGGACTCAATGATCCCAAGTTGTCTTTTCCAACCTAAATGAGTCTATGATTCTATGATTCTATGTTCTCCTTCATGCCTTTTTAACCTGTTACCTGACTTCATTTTTATTTAATCAAGAAACACAGTTTCAAAGATAATTAAATTTTTAAAGTTGCATGGAAACTTTTGTCCAAGAGGACTATTCTATAAACATAATTGCTGAGGAAATAGCTAATATATGAATTCAAACCTTTTTAGACTCCATGGAATCTGTCTGGACAATGAAGACCTTACAGTTCTCCAGACAGGAAAAAAAATCATGGAACGTGATGGAAGTGAGGTGCTGAAAATACAGTACAGAGACCTGACTGACTATATTAAGTAGAAGCTAAGGAAGAAATGTTTGGAAAGAAAAGTCAGAGTCAGGCAAAATAATTAGTTCATATGGAAACAGAGTGCCTATAGAGAATTCACCTGGCTTTTCAAGAATCTAAAGACATAGCACAACTTTAAATAAATCCTCTTTGCTTTGTCACTCTGGGGGAGCAAGAGGAGGAATGGAGAACTGGGGCGTTCCCCAAACCTTTTATTGAAGCAGCTGTTCCCTAATAGCTTGGGGTAAAAGAATTCACCCGTCTTGCCACAGAAGTGCTGCTGAGGCATTTGAGCAGCATATGGTTTTTAAGAAAAGAAAGCTGCTGCAGATTTCTTATCCCTAAAGCATTTGGGTTACCCATGCTGGTTTGAAGAGCCCTGTGACACTCTCAGACCTGACATGAGTTACTGTGTCAATCCATTCTGCATCTTCAGAAAAATAATTCCCCCCAAATGTCCACTGCTGTTTTTGACAGTAGAATCTTTGGGAGTAAAATTCAAAGCATAATGCATTGCACTGTAGGCAAAAAAAAAGAAGTACAAAGGCTGGGTGTACCAATAAGCTTTTAATGTTTGTAATTTTCTGCTCATGCTGGGAGGAAACCAGTAGAGACAGCACTTTTAAAATACATGAGACAGCTGTTGTTGGGGTCTGTAGACAGGCTGTGCTAGCTCAAGGCATTCCAAATAATATTTTTGCAATGTCTTTTAAGATACTCAGACAGAGACACATTACAAAGCACCGTGGCATCAACTACAGGCAGTCTCTTATCCAGACTCTTAGAAAAGCGATAACAAGGGGAGCTGATTGCCAATCTGCATTCACATAGTTTCCCTCAACTAAGCTGGAGAAGCCTGCCCACACTGTATGTGTCTCACAGCTTTTGTCAGCATCAAACAACAGCCCATGATTTTTAAAGATAAAACACATAGATAAATATGAATACCTTAAAAGCCTTCATATAAAAGTAACTAACTTGTTAAATACCTTTAGCTGGTATCAAGAATAATTTGAATTGGAAACGGATTTTTATTTATTTGTGCGGTTAAGTAGGGGATAAAGTTCTAAATTGTTCTAAGACAGCTGTTTCCATTTTAGCTGTTGTAAATGGATAATCATGCGATCTTGTACACACAAACAGGTGGGGCCATTAAATGCCTTCTTTCTCTGTTCGAATACCTCAACTGCTCCCCATGAATATAGCCACTAAAAGCTGTACAAAGCTTTCCTAATGAAACCACAGGGAAACCGCTGGTCCATTTGGGGTTTCAAAATCAATTACAATATCCTGTTTCAATTAAAAAAGGAAGTTTTCAGTCACAGTTAGGTCCAGCTCCTTTCAGCAAGTTGCCATAGAGGCTGAGGATAAAAGCAAACGCTCTGTCAGAGGGGGAAGAGGAAAGTCCTAAGGGGGGATGTGATTAGCTGATGGCTTTGCAAACGTGTTAGGAGATTATTTTTTATCTGTACAGTGCTTCTGTTTTCCCAAGATGGGGATCGTAGGAAGGACGTGGATCCTTTCAAGGCAGTCCTGGTTTCAGGTTTAGTATTCTTCTAAGTGGCAATGCCAAATGAAATCAAATTTGCCAGCACGGCATGTTGAAAGCAGAAATCTCACATAGTACAGGTGCAGATCAGCTTCTGGAGAGTCCAGATGTTTACTTAAAAATTCATGCTTCTCATAAAGACAGCTGAATCAATCAGCTCCCATTGACTGAGAATATTACACCTCAGTGCAGTTTTGCAACAGCTTTGGAAAACCAACTGCATGGCTAAGATAGCTAGCTTTCTTTTCAGTGGGAACACTTTATTATTGCAGCAGTGAGGTCTTATGAAAAATATATAATCAAACTGAAGTACCCAAAATAGCCACACTGTGTTAAAATTCACCTGATTTATTCAGTCAGTTAATAGAGAACGTAAGAGACATGTTAGGTGATTGTTGCTGTCTTCACATTCACCATGGCACTCCTTCATGTCACAGGACATAACAAAATATACTCCATGGATTGCACATTTTGTATCAATAGGAAAAAAATCAGCAGCAGTTTGCCTATTTACTGACAAAAAAAAAAGCGCCCTTCCAAAATCCAAGACAGATCAGAAAATGTAACCATATTTAATCAGATATACATCCCAAAAAGTCATGTTTTTTTTTTCAAGGGAATTAAATTAGAAAGACGAGAATGACTTGCATGCTAGCACAATGCTGACTCAACAGAAAGCTAATAGAGTAATGATAAAGGCACCAAGTTTCATCTGCTGAGGTTTGGGGCAGGTTTTGCTACTTGTAATATATTTTCTAGGTAGTTATTGAAGTGTGTATGTACCCCAGTGTTTACCAGAAATGGTGATTTTTCTTGTGTTTTTACTGTTTACTATTTTGTTGTTTTAAAATTAAGACATGCAATGACAGATCAAAATAAAAATTTAGATAGCTGTCTGTAAAACCAGAATGAATCATTCTGCTTATCAATTCATATTTAGTCCTTCTCTGTGGCTGACGTGGTGTTGGCTTGACAATTAAACTTTTCAATACAGTTTACTCACTGATCTTAAAGGCCTCAGCCATTGGTATGTTGTTTATTTTGTGGCAACTTTTTAAAACCAAGTCAATAAAAATCAAAGGTCCGGAATTACATGTATTGAATTTTCCTTGTGATATTGTATAGGAATATAACTGTTTTTTTTAAAGTAATCATAGCATGGCTGACGCTAAACACGTCACAGAATTAAATGCAAATCCTCCCAAATAGAACATGAAAATCATAGAAATAGACCAAAAAATATTGAAAATAATGGTTCTTTCATGCACATTATACACAAAAATGCATGGTTTTTAGCAATGTCTTTTAAAATTGGTGACCATGGCTAGTTCTAAGGAAGAATTTAATAGAAAAAAAAATAGCTGTAAATTTAAAAAAATCATAAGACCTCAAGACCTGAAACTGGCAACAACAAAACAATGAAGGATTAATATTTAAAGATAGGAAAGAGGAAAACACGAGGAAAGCATGACTTAAAATAATGGAAACAGTGAGTACGTGAGTACCCAAAACATGTAATAGATGCAGAACTTAGAAGACTTTTTAATGAATAGTGTCACAGAAGCACATATCCCTTCATCATCAAGCTGGTAAGCGTATAGAAATAATTGCTATGAGTACACAGAATGGAACATAGTATGGGAACCACTGCCATAAAACAGAATAAAATATACCAGTAGGAAAACTTATGCACCAAGGCAAAGCCATGCAGTTTCAGATCAGGGATTCAGTTAGCCCAATACCCTGTTTCCAACACTGATTACAAGCAGTCTAGGTAGGACTAAGTCTAGGAATATATATATATTCCGAGTCTAGAAAGTATAAATATGTGCGTGTGTGTGTATATATACACACACACACACTTTCTCTCTGTGTTCTCCTGATCACTGTTTTTATACAGGTTGGTGGATAGGCTTGTTCATTCATTGTGGAAATCGCCAAGAAACTACAATAGGCATACAGGTTAAAGCAGTTATTTAAAGAAAGAATCACTGATTTTCAATGATCATACTATGAACTTATCTAACCTATATAACTATGTACTTTAATTAGTGCTGGTTCCTGTCTCTGTCTTGTTCTGTATTCTTCCTGGTTCAAGGAAGTTTTTTTGGAGGCTAACCTCCCACTGATGTCAGTGAGAATTATAATTTAAATTAAAAGTATGTCAGCAGCTGAGTCAGCAAGCGTTCAGAAAGTGAAGAAAAAGATACGTCATAAAAATGAAAGCAGGAAAGAGGAATGAAGGGTTGAGATAGGATAGAATGTAACAATTCTTCAGTACACTTCAAATTCACATTTGACTAATGTTTACATTTGCCCTGAATTAAAATTTTTGTTTCCTAAGCCTGAAACATTTAAAATGTGGAATCTATATTAAAAGTAAATACTAATCTGTTTAATGTCAAAGAGGTTGAACTCACCATGCCTAATTTTTAAAGGAATAATATTGGGAGTAGGGTAAGACGTTGAAGTAGCATAACAGAAAAAAGAGGTTGGAGTTAGGGAATGTCTACAATCTTCAGCAATTAAGTTTATAGCACACAGAGCCCAGCTGAGGAAGATGGTTAGTAAAAAAGAAATCATAATATCCTCAAATTACTGATGCAGTGATACAATGATAAATTTTACATCATAATACAGTGATAAAGCTTACCAGCAATTCTGACTAGATCCCAGCTGGAAGACATTCCCTTCATCAGAGCATTCCACATAAAAACTCATTTAAATGTCTATGCATAATTTGCCATCTGAAAGTTTTAACCAGCTGCTCACAGATACACTTATATTCTCTTACTTCAGTGATGCAAATAGATGTTTTTCAGCTTTTTTGACAAAGCTAGTTAGGGAAATTCTGTCTGTTTTCCCCTTCTGATGTTGTAATTATATTAGTGTGAAAATGGCCAGCCGTTGAAGCTTTCATTCAGAATACCCTCAGACATTTAAAGCCCAGTTCTTTAAGGATGGTTTATCTCTAGCAGTTGCATTACTATAGACCTTTAACCTTCCAATCCACAAGCAATTAAGATGTCCTTTTAAACAAACTACAGAAGCAGTTACTCACTGTGCAGTCCAATTAATTGTTTGGGGGACTTGCGTTTGTATAGGGCCTTTTTTTTCCTATACAGTTGAAAAAAGAGTCTTTTTGAAAGAACATTCAAAAAATTGAAAGTGTAGTATCGATTGTAACTTCAATGAATTTGTAATTGGCTGATTTCGGCAGTCTTCATCTATGCAGCAAAGTGCCTTAAAGTCCTCACCTGAATTACTTTCCTCTCTGTGCCCTAGAATTTTTATTTAGAAAAACTGATGGCAGCCCAAGAAATGCCAGTGCTGTGAAAAAAGTAGATGCTGTGGCTACACGTAGGTTTGGAGCAGGAGAGAGCACAAGGGAACAATTTTTTCCTGCTCCAAAGCCGTCTAGGGTTTTAACATTTCTATTATGCTTCAGCATGTAAATTAACATGTAAAAATGAGTTGCTTGTCTAAGGTGCTCCGTCAAGAGTAATTTCCCTTGAAATCTTGCCCCTGCAAAATATTCTGCGATCTGATTACTTTTAGGCCATAGATCATAACCTGCCACCATCTGACAAATATGTTTTATAATGTATATATCAATAGAACACAGCATTCAGATCACATGTTCTACCAGAGGGTCTGAAAGTGCCGTGCAAACAGACACTCAGCAAGCCTCCTAAATCCTGTTAGCTGGGTGACTATTTTACCCTGGCTGGGAAAGAAATATGGAGCTGTTGCATTGATAGTGCGTAGCCAACTACAGTGGTGTCATAATCAAGATTTCTAAATAACAGCCCTTGGGTCCAACCAAACGGCTACTTTTCTGGCTCCTCTGAGCGTGTTTTCATCTTACCCAGTTTACACGGTATGCTCAATGTCTTGTGGTGCAGAGCTGGATTATCACTGACATATAGAAACACTCGTTTGCAAAATACACTCTATAACTCAGAGCTTCCAAGTTTATGAACAGAAGACTTGCTTTAGAGTATGCAAGATATTATTTCAAACACACTCTAAAGCTTCGCTGGGACTAGTGCTTAAATTTCAATTGGGTTATTGCCTTCATTTTGTCCCTTCGTTTTGCTTTTCTTCATTTTGCTCTACAGCCTTAGTTATCATATCCAAGGTCAAGAAAAATCCAAATTCTATCCCAAGCTTTTAGGGGAAAGACATGTATCTTCAATAGATTTCTCTTTTCCTTTCTTTTTTAGAAGGACTTGACTTCTTAAAATTTCCTGTAATTTTTTTCTGTTGAAAAATAGAGAACTTGCTTGCAAAACACTAAAATCAAATAAACTAACACTATGACTCAGTAAATTGTGAATCAATTTGTAAATCACTATCAGCTCTCAGATCACACCTCTGATCCTCATCCTTCATCTTTCACGGGAAATGACCTAATGCTCATGACAAATCTGGATTTTAAATTAAAATACATTAGTTGGGGCTAATTCTGCTATCCCTGGAGACAGCGAACAGCCAGCTGTTGATGATCTGAACAACTCTGCATTTGAACTTTCTCCATTGTCATAAATACTTCTTTAGGAATACATTAAACAAAGCACACAAAATTGGATCTCTTCTAAAACTAGGCAATTGTTTTCTGCAGCCTTCATGTACAAATGAATGCAAGATTCTATTAAAATAACTTATAAATCAGACATTTTTTATACTTCAAACTTGCTTAAAACATAAGACCACATTTTAAAAGAAATTTGGATGCCTGAACGTACAAATACTACCTAAGAGAAACTTTCATTGGGAAGTTCGGTTGTTAGTACTTTTGGAAAATCCCACCTAGCAATTGTTTGCTTCTTTATCTGTGCTCAATTGCTTCTAAATACATGCCCCTATGCATTTCATTAGAACACATGCTCTTGACGTATTCCTATCAAGCTGAAAAAATAAGTGGAAAACCAAACCAGATATTTAGGGGAATAGAGAGGATGGAAGCTGATATACTGAAGAGTGCCTGTAGTTACACAAAATTACATTATATATATTACCTAATTATGTGAAGGTTACTTTAGCAATAGACCAAAGTTATCTTTTTATGTCTTTCATGGGGCAATGGACAATCTGTATGCACTGGTACAGTATGCATTCTTCTGTATGCATTCTTCTACCACATTACATCTCCAGTGCTCAGGTACTCTGTCAAGCTGGCACAGGGTTCGGACTCACACGATAGCTCAAAGTATGCTGAATGCATACACTCTATAAATCTTGGAGCTAGCCAGCTAGGCCATCACCCTGTGAAGCTCAATCTGGAGAGGGAATAACAAGTGAAATGGTCTGGGCTCCCATGATTTCAGAGTCAGACAGTGTTATCTGCTCCAGCCCTCTCTTGGACACAATTACAAAGATGTAAGATAAGGTCTTATGTCTGTGCATTGTCAACACATGAAATTTCTTTCTAGTGGGATTCACTTCTCAGTCCATCAGGGAACTCAGGGAAAGATTGTCCTTGTCATATGTTTAATATAGCTTCCTGAATGATTTCTCATATTCCTCAGGACTGTCAGAAATGTGATATTACATAGTATAGGAATACCTCTCAGGTGACTTGGCTGATGTGTCTTGCTCACAAAGCTATGCTGATTGCTGGATTTGATGGAGAGAGAAATTTTCTGCCTGATGAGACTGGCAAGATGCCCAAACAGATTGGTATTATCTCTGCTTTCCTCTGTCTCCTACAACATAACTTACCTAATCAATTGTCTGCAAAATACCGCAGGGTCCTCTGATGCTGCAAACTCTTTGGTCTGTCTGGTCTTTCCTATTCCTTATCTTACAGGATGGAATTGTTCTGACCTATTGAAGTCCCTTTTGACCTTACTTCCTAAATTGTATGAACCCTTTAAAATACCAGTAGTATCTTCTTTATAACATACATTTCAAAGGAACCAGAGACAGAATAAATTCTCTTACCACACAGGAAAACAGAGCATTCTTCACAGGGACATGAAAATGATAAAGGAATTCAACTGTAGATGTTGGAACAGTCTTTTTGGAAGAAGACAGTACACAGGCATGGGATTGTTCTGTTTTTCTTCACCTACAAACCTGTGTTGTTGTTCAGTTCTTATTCTGCATAGTCTGAATCTCTACAGCTGGATGTCTGTGGATAAGAAGAGTATGAACGCTCTCATTAGCACTTTTCTCTTTGGACATTAGGCATGAACTCACCAAGAAGACTTGTCCTAATTCAAATTCTTGAATATCAGCATTGTAAATTCCATCTGAACACAAGAAAAACCTCTTTTATCGTCAGAGTGGTCAAACACGGGAACAGGTTGCCCAGAGAGGCCATGAAATCTCCATCTATGGACATATTCAAAAGCTGGCTGGACACAGTCCTGGGCAACCTGCGGTAGCTGACCCTGCTTGAGCAGGGGTTGGACTAGGGGTTCTCAAGATGTCAAAAATTTCTAGTTCCAAGCTAGAAAGGTCTAATTTCCTTCTTCATCAGTCCCTTGTTCTTGTAGTACACAAGGAAACTCTGAGAAGATACCTTCAACATCTCTGACTGAATATATGTCATTCTTTTACATTTTCATGATTTACTATCTGATAAGTGATAGAAAGTATTTTCTGGTTTGATTTCTTCTTTGTCACCTTCCTCTATCCTTTAAACTGTATCTTGTTATCTTTTAAATTTGTAAAAGCTCATCTTTAATTTTTTGCAACAATGCCTATTCAACACTACATTGAATGTTTCCATTTCTGTTCAACTAAATAGTTGTTTGTTCTTCCTCATGTATCTAGTCTGCTTATCTGCCCATTTTTTTCTGCTTTCAAGACTAATCCTAAAGTCATAACTTTTTTGTTCATGAATTATTTTTAGTTTTGATTTTAAAATTCCTATATGACAAATTAAACCACTCTTGTCATTTCATCATGTGTGCCAACTACATTTTTCTGGTTTTGCCTCCATGTTTGTTAAAGGCATCTTTCTGTATAGGTGTCTGACAGACTGATTCAAAGAGTAATAATTTACAAAACTGATTATTTCTGTACCTGGTTGGAAGCATGCTGTGAGCAATTTCAATTTAATATTGAAAAGGTTCAGCTCTTAGTTGTATGTTTACATTCTTTCTTATTCTCACTGTATAAAACTCCATTTTGTGGATAGGAGCTGCCCCCACCCCCTCAAAAGACCCAAACTTTAATTATTTTTTTGCAAAAATCCCTTTTTTAAAAAGAGCTATTTGCATTATTTTATTCATTACTAATAAGCAAGCACGATTTTTTTAGAAAGGAGTTGGAACAGGTTGCTGAGGGAGGTTGTAGAACCTCCATCCTTGGAGATATTCAAAAACCATCTGGACATGATCCTGAGCAACTGCTCTGAGTGGCCCTGCTTGAGCAGGAGGGCTGGCTTAGGTGACCACTGGAGGTCTCTGCCAACCTCAAAAATTCTGTGATTCTGTGATTCTGAGTTTAAAACCACACTTGCAAAATAAAGGATATAGCTTTAAGTTTGTATGTTCACAATTTTCATCTTTTTAAATGTGATTTTACGAAACATTTTAGATAAAAGATTGTAAGAATTTATTACCCTTACTGAGCCAAAAAAAATTGAGTAATTCATTAAAAATTTGGCAAGTTTTAGTTATTTTTCTTCCTTAGGTTTTTGATTGCACATATTTTCTTTATGTCAGATCACCATGCTACTTTTTAAAAAACAACCTGTTCAATATGCTATGATTTTGTTTTTCCCAAAGGTAACTAAATATCAAGGCACACTGATTTTGCTGTTTTTTTTTTTTTTCTCCTTGATACAGACTAAAATCATAGCCACTCTGTATTTCCTTGACAGACTATGGGCCGTTAGGTTACTGGTCTTTTTTATTTAATTCAGTTAAAGACCTACCTTATTGGGATTTTTTAGAGTTATTATATTATATAATAGTATATTATCTTTTAAATTATTTAACATATAATCCAATTTCTGAACTACTCCTTCTTTCATTACTGCTTGCCAGTGTCCCACTTCTCACTGATGTTAAAACTTCACAAAACGTCAGAAGGTAATCTTTCTCTGCCTCCTTCTACTATAGACCACCTCAACTTAAAGCACTGATGTGGTCTGTCTCCTATTACATCCCCAATTTTAGCCTGGAACAATTCTGTAGATGATTTAAAAGTATTGATAAAACAGAAGCATTCCTAAAAGCATCATCACTGAACCTGAGTAAAATATATAATTACAGCTCCCAGCGCAGTGTGTCTTCTTGGCTGTGGAGAATGCCACTGCTGTCCTTCATTCCTATTCTCCTTTGGAAGACATGGAAACAGGACTGATTTCCTTGAGATCTAGGCTAGTCACATACCTACAATAACTATATATGTTTTTCTGTCACATTGGCTTCTTATTCAACCATTTGTTTCTAATCATTTTTAAAAATTCTGACAGAGTGCATTTTAAATATGAAATTAATATAAAAGGGAAAAGTGAGGTGGATGTAAGAATCAAACTAATAAATACAAGTCATAAATCCATTGCATAGAGAATCTGAATGGCTTATTACAAAGTCAAGAAATGCCCTTGAGCTCACATTTTAAACTCTCTGCTATGGCTACATGCAGTTTTATACATGTAAAACTATTTCAGGTATGATGTTAGACAAGCGTGAACCTTAGTGTAGATTTGGTCATTTTTGGATAGAAATATTTATATCTGTAGAATATAAAAATATATATACATTTTACATGGGTAGCTCTTCTACATCTCAGGTATGAATAGATATACTAGTGTACTAATGGTATACAAATGTAAATGTATGTAAATGTATATAAATGTAATGCATACAAATGGTATAAATGGTATACAATGGTAACTGTGTCAGGCTAGTTAAAATGTCTAGTGAAAACACCACTTTTCTGTGACTAGATTTCTGGTCAAGCATAATTTGTTCCAAGCCTGCGTTGTTCATTCATACCTAAAATAATAGCAATTAATTTTAAAATTACTTTTTTAAAAAAATCATAACAAATTGCATAAAAAACTGCATCATAATAAATGATAATCATTTAAGAGAGCTGCAATTTCTTCTTATTATTCCCACCCCCTTGTTTCTATGCCCTCATCATGCTTGAGCAACAATTTGGCTAAATATTAGAACAATTAAATTTTCTTTTAATTTCCTCAGAAAAGTAATTATTTGGTGGCAATCCCTTATAAATTTTGAATATAGATGAGAACCTTAACGTCATAGGCTAAGTCTAAGTGTGGATACTTTATGGATAATTCATAATGGGTTTAACCATGCAGAACTCTGCGCTGTTAGATCGTTTCAACCCGATTGCCTATTGGCTGTGGTTGATGTTGTAAGAGACCTCTGACGCGCTTAGTATGTTGTCTGAAATATAATTCAATTTTCATGAATTGAAAGGAAACCTTAATAATTTTCTCAGTATACAACCTTGAGATGAAAGCCATTATACTTATCCGATCATGACCGGAGTTCCTTTGTCAAAAAGGCCATTATATTACCATTAGAAGAAAAGAGGGGGGAGGGAAAGGAGCAGAGAGAAAGAAGTGAGGAAACTCATGGTCTGATTGTCAGGAATTTGTGATACCTGCTGCTGCCATTGAGTTCAGCAGGACCTGCACATGCTTTACACTTCCAAAAAATCAGGCCATTCGACCATTAAAAGCCAAAAGACACCAGGCATTTAAAATGCATTTACTTTCCAATTTTGCTTACTCTAATCAAAATGACCTTTCAAAGCAGAGCTGGAGGGTCAGGCTTATCACTTTTGCAGGCTTGAGTAAAATTTTCTTATTTAACAGGACAATTTGCTGAAAAACGCTATTTTAAGAATTGTGTCAATTCATCTTCCTATGCAGAGTATACAGGGCTTGATCGGAGGCAATATCTGCGGACAGCAGCTCATCACTCGTTACATTTATTGAAGCAAACCTCCTAGAACTTGTTCATTCATTGCTTTCTTCTAAAATGTATTTGTGGGAAAAATAGTAACTCACATTTTATACATTAAATAAATGTTTTAATAAATAGAAAAATTTATAGTGGCTAAATGCCTGAGGGTAAAGGCAAGTGTGGTAACATTTCTATGCTTTGCCTTACTAGGGGTCATTTTCTCTTTAAGGCCTTCTGCCTCTTGGAATTTTAATGAAGAAAGCAAGTTGAAATTAATGGTATATGAAACCCAAAAATCTGTACAACATTAAGGCAACACCACTATGAAGAAATCATGCAGGCAGGGGCAATTCCATCACATTCTCCTTTGCATTAGAAATCTCATTATTCGCACGTATCTCCGAAAACTCAAGAGTGCTGAACAATAGGTTGCAATTCAAACAGTGAAAAAAGGATCCTGACATACAAAAGATAGATATGGGAAATGGGAAACCAGAGAAGAAACGATAAATGGATTATTTCTGATATCTGAAACATACATACACCATCGTCTAAATGTAAATATTAATCTCTTATCTTCCTTAGCATAAGCCTGCCTCCCTAAAACACTTCTATATATTTCGTGAAATTCAAGTGTGACTTTCAATTTCCAAGGAGTAACTATTTAAAAAAAATAGGGCTAGGTACAGAACAGAGTAGTTCATGCTTTCTGATTCCTAACATGAATATTATAAGTTGAAATCAAAGGAAGCTAGGAAACATGAATAAAATTCATGTGCTTCCTGGTCCTAGATATCCTTTAAATTTGTATAACAACATTCACAACTTCAGATCTTGTAGGTGAATAAAGAGAGGCGACAAATCAAAGATTTTTTCATGAACAAAAGGCAGAGTTACAATTTTGTGCAAGCTGGACTTTGTTTATCTGTCTTGGAGTGGACCATCATATCTGACTTAGAGAAATCCCCATGAGGAGCAATAAATTATGCAACGTTTGGTACAACTTACCATCCAGTTGTGGGAACAAGGAGAGATGATGACCACAATTGACTTCTTAGCATATATCTAAGCCCAAGGCTTGAATGAAAAATTTTATAGTACCCAGTTTAGCTCTGGATTTTGGGTTATCACTGCAGGCTGGTAGATTGGACAGCTTTTCTGGTCCCGAGGGGATATTGGACCTGTACCATGGCCACACACCAGCACTACATGGCTGAAGTGCTATTCTGTCCATGAACTTCTTCCTTAGTGGGCCTGACTGAGGGCAGAGCAACAGCTCAGAAGATGTCACACTTTTATGCTCAGGCAGCAAAGAGCAGATTTGGGAAAGCATGGTGTCTGCTCCCACATGTCACACAACTGGTATGTCTACAGGCCCGGACTCCATTCTCACAACACAGGCTACTGGTCACAGGCTCACACTGAAATCTTCTTTCCAGCTGACATGTTTACTGTAAGCCCCATTTATGTAGGCTGTTGGCACTCTGATCTGACTGATAACATTGGAAACACGGCCATGCCGGAGTTAACAGTGGAAGCAGGCAACCAGTTTTCTACTTTAGAACCCTTTAAAGATGAAAAGCAGAACAAACGTGCTAAAAAAGTGCTAATAATTTCTGGTTTTTATTACTACAGCAGCAGGTATGTCACACTCAATGTCTCATGCTGTGGGCTGAGTGAATATCCAATCATATATCATTTTACACAGGTTTTGTAAAACTGTTTCCATGAGCTGACTGATTTGTTTGGTTTTGTTAGCCATAATCCTTCCAGAATAAAGTCAAGTCTTGCCTTTCATTTTATTATGAGACGATTCCGCACCACTATTGTCTTATTTGTATGAAAACTGATAGTGATCTATCCTGGAGAGAAAGATTGTCACTTGCATTCTGCGTGAAAGTGAAAGGGGAAAAAAATATCTCAATCTGTCACCAGGAAGATGTAGATTAGAATTTAGGAAAAGGTTTTTACTGATTAAGTTGGTGAAATGTTACAAAGGTCTTCCAGAGAGGCTATGGGATCTCTTCTACGTTGCATCTCCAGAGCAGGTTAGCTAAACACCTACCGTAGACAGCTTAATTATAGTCATTTCTGCTCTATGGAAGGACACAAGAAGGTAAATCAGATAGGTGGCATCTTATGCTCTATGTCTCTGTGATTCTTTGCTCCTGTTTTCTAAAAAAAAAAAAAAAAAAAGGAAAAAAAAGTGCGTTGCAATGCAAGAAAGAAAGAAGCCAATACTCAGAAGATATCTGCGAGGCGAATGATTAATATAGCCGTATAATTAAAATACATCTCTACTGTAGCAAGCTTTCAGTCATGCTGAATCACGGGTTAAAACAGCCCCAGAGGAAGAGGGTAGATAATATTTTCATAATTTACACACTCTTTTCATTACTATTCTGGAACAATATGTTTCCAGTGAAGAAATCCCAAGTTGATGGGCTTTCCTCTTTCAGGCATAAATTGCAGCAAGGTATTAGAAGAATATTAAAAGTGATGAAAGAAAAAAAAAATCAACTAAAGAGAAATAATCTATTTAAAGATGATCTTAGGTGTTTGGGGGATTCTGAGAGGTTTTTATTTCCTTTCATGTGTTCTTGAGAAATAAATACTGTTGCTAAGTTAGTAAAAGTAAAGCTAAATGAAATAATGTCCTTAAAAATTAGCTGGGGGATTTTCAATATTTTTTTTTTTTTTTAACGTCTTCCTTGGAAACAAACTTGTAATTCCTGGGTGTTGGGAAAAATCAGATGTAGTAGATTTACTACCTCATCTCCTTAGGACAACTAACTGAATACAGTCCAAGAAAAATCACTCAGTTCTGGAGACAAAGTACTAACATAAAACTATTTACACAACAATATCAAACTTTATATGAAAGAAAAGCATACACTAAATATTTTATTTGCTGTGATGCCTATGATTCCCAAGTGGTAGAGAAACTCATTGTAGGGAAAAAAAAGAGGTATCTGTCTTTACTTTCTTGGGTTTTTACCTCTTCATTTATCTTGTTGTTTTTGGAAATTCAATTTGCAACGCTTTGAAAATTTTCCATATTTTCTCTGAGGATCATAGTTTCCTGCAGCAATTCTAAGCAGAATACAGAGTTATTTTTTTGTCGGACTTGATGAATGTTGGTAGAATTTTGTAGGAAGTATTTTCATACAATCAGCTTCAGGAACAATATCCTAGCAGTGCAGATGACATCCCAAAGTGATAAACAGATACTCTGAGTTGAGGAGAGCCCCTCACCATTTAACAAATTGGTCTTTAATATTTTCTAAATCAGTTTGCCATAGACTTTCTAGGAACTTTGATTTGGAAGGAAAAAAAAGTGAAGATGGTGCCTCCATGGTTGTGAGGTACATTTTAAAAGGCCCAGTGAGGAAGAGATGGGTCTTGTGAAAGTGATAGTGTTATTCTCTCACCTAATTTTAGCTATTCATTATAACTACCCAGTCGCCTGCAAGGAGTACTCTGCCTCTCATGGGCACTTCACCCCCTACAAAGGTCCCCCAGACAGGCAAGCGGCATCCCAGGAGAGACAGCGAGCTCTCTCATCTTGGAATACCAGGAGTCACAGTGATGCACATGACCTAGATGCACAAACAAGGCGGCTAAAATAAAATGATATGAATTCACTCCTCAGTGAACCTCAGCACTAAGTAACTTTTTATCACAGTTACACAAAGCTTTATTCTAACAGAAAGTGTTTTATAAACACTACAATAATAACTGAAAGAAAGCGCATGTCCCTAGTGTCTTGAAGATATGGAACCCGCTGTAATCTGGTTTTGCAAACTTCTTGAACAAAGGTATAGAAGCATGACAGCTTTTTGTTTGTTTGTTTGTTTGTGTTTTTTGTTTGTTTGTTTTTAAAGCAGTAAAGAAAAACTTTGTCTATCAAAGCTTATGGTAAACTATCTTTGGGAGAGATGGATTTTGGTATTACACACATTTAATGAAGGTTCAAGGAAAACCAGAACTCCATTAAATAATATGTATACAATGGCATGGGAATCTATTTAGGCTGATGGTTCTGGTCAGGAATTATGGTTTTGGAAAGCACTTTTGGCTTCACTTTTTTTTTTTTTTTACAAAAAAAAGTAATCTAAATATAAGAGGAGAAGGGAATTAGGGTCTGAGTGTGAGGTGAAGAGTTGTCACAGGTAGGAAATCATGCATGAGAAATGAATGGAGCAGGAGTGAATGAAAGAAGGAGGCTCAAATGCTCAGGGACTCTGAGGAGTTAAATAAGAAAGAGCAGAGGGAGGGGATAGCAAAGCTCAGAGATAGGAGAACTAAGAGGAGCTGCTGGTGAAGGAAGAAAAAAGTCAGGGAAATGGTAAAACATGCAAGAAAGGGGAGAGAAGTTGAGAAAAATAAACAGAAATCTTTATTAGATATGTAAGGCACTTGAGGAAGGCATGTGCCAGAAAATTAGAGAATAGGAATAGCCAAAACATAAAAGAGAGAAGTGGGAGCTTTTTTTTGTTTTTCTGCAACAGCAGGGGACTGGATTTGGTGGTCTGCCTCATCTCCTTTGTTGTGACTACTCAACTAAAAATAAGAAACAGGAAAATGCCTCTTTCCCTGGATGACATGAGCCAAAGTAGCAAAGCCCAGCTCCCTTGGCTCCTCCGGAGTAAGCACCAAAACTCCTTCCACCAGGAAACTGAGACTTCCGTCCTTTTCCTTCAGTTTTACCTCTCTACAGTTTATTTTTTATGCAGTGTCTTTTCATCATTGTGTCTGGAGCACCCTGGTGGTTTATAACCAGTGACTGGCTAGGCTAGAACTGAGGAGGCCAGGTTTTCAGAGCTGCTTCTTGTTTGGAGGCCCATAATTTTTCCACCACCTGAGGCCTAATTTTCAAAACTGCTTTGTAAATAAATTATAACATAAAATAAATAATCCTGAACCCATATATTACTGTTATTGACAGTTTTTATTGTTTTGGGAAAAGCAGACCTAATAATTAGCATGACAGAAGGTAGTATCAGAAAGGCAGCTTTTGTTTATAAGTACAGGAGAAATAAACCTCTAAAGAGAAATTGGACTCAGAACATAAGCAAAGTAATTAATTTTAAATTAGAAGAAATAACTGTTGTTTTACCTAAGAAAGGGGAATATAAAGTATAAACATTTCATAGTTTTTTCTGTTAGCAAATCTTTCATGAGGGATTCTCAGTACAGATTGTGTACAATCAACAATGTAATGAAAGTGCAGAAGACAACTGATGAGGATGTTTTTTGGTTGTTGTTTTGACTCAGATATGTTATAATAATTTTTAATAGAAGTAATTATGCAGTAGGTAATTATGCATAATTGTTTTGCTTCTGTTGTATGCAAAAAGTTTTTAAACACTTTCCCTTGTCCGAACAAAGGGTTAAACTCACTTTTTTTTTTTTAAATTTCCCATAAAGGATCTAATACAGAATTCTTACAAGCAGATTTTCCTCTTTCCTTCATTTCTTTATTTCCTGTTCTTGTCATTGAAAAATAAAAAACAGAAGTAGGTAAGAATAAGAATGAAAAGATATGCATTCTTCAGTTTGCACATGTAGCATTGGATTTATTTCTCATGACTTGGGGTGTGCAAAACTGAAATACCCAGCCTAATCTAGTTTTCCTGCCCTTTTGTAATCAGCGTTTGAGACAGTGGCATTTCTGGAGGTCAGTTTATACGTTGTAAGATAAGTGTCTTAGACAAATGAGTTATGGAATGGAATGGAATAGAATGGAATGGAATAGAATAGAATAGAATAATTTCAGTTGGAAGGGACCCACAATGGTCATCTAGTCCAACTGACTGACCATTTCAGGGCTGACCAAATTAAAATTCTAGACAGTCTTTTTCTTACCTTTGGGTATACAGGGAAGCTAGTTGGCAAGCTAGGTCAAACTTATACATAATGTTTTTCCCACTCCTTAGTGAGGAAATTCTATTTGTGTGCATATTCTTTCCAGGGGTGGGAATCACTAAAATATTTACAACTAGCTCTGATAAATCAAATGAATGGGTTTTGGTTTTTCTTTTCTTTTTTTTTTTATTTATTTATTTGTTTGTTTGTTTGTTTTGTTTTAATATCTACATTCTTTCTAAGAAATATCACTCTCAGGTATTATAAGATTTCTTAGCTACCTGTGGGGTATTATTATTACGCAAATGCAAAGCTTGGGCATAGAAAAGCATCATAGTCAGCAATAACGAGGACTGTGACAAACTCAGCAATGTGATTACCAGAAAGATGGAGATTATGCTTGATTAACACTCCCCACCCTGTCCCAGCAAGCTCATCTGTGCGACAGTCACTTGCATCAAAGCAATTTCAGAGCCTGAACTTTCCCAGTATTAAAGGATTGCTTCCCCATTAGGATCCGGATATGTTTAGTAGAACAGTTTCTTCATTGTGACAAAACAGTTTCTATCAACATTAAGAGGGCAAGTTTTAAAGTCCTAAGGCTTTGCAAAGTGTTTTATAGTCAGGGCAGGTATCACAGTAACTCACAGCAATACAGCAAAGGATCTCATTTCAAAGTCATCTCTTATGGGCTTCCCTTTTTAGGATTACAGTACAAAAGAGTAACTACTGACATTACGCAGCCTGTCTATCTTTGGAGGATAAAAGCAGATTTTTTTGCATCAGGCAGTGATGAGCCTGCTTTGGAATTTTCTTTTGCCTATTTCTCATTAGCTTGTACAGTGCTACTCTCAGCAGGAAAAGATCAGTATCTTTGCTGTTTCAAACAGGTACTACTAAAATTAGATATTGCTTCTTGCTCATGATAGTCACCTGTTCCCACCTCTTCTGCTATATATTTGCTAAGTACTAGTTTTGAAATACAAAACATACAGTCCATGGTCAGGTTTTGATTCTACGCATGCTTATGCATATATAACAATGAATAAGCATGCTTCAAATACTAATTCTTCACAGTTTGATGAACATATGACTAGCACAGATCGGAAAAATATTTTAAATTATTGCTGAGACATTTTCTAGTCACTCATGCTCAAGAAAATTGAACTCAAGATTGAAGAGTTTCAGGAAAGCAATATTAGATATCCAAGGGAACAGAGAGATTATTTTAACTGAGGACACTGGGAGAGATTGGTTTATTCAGCCTAGCAAAAGGAAAACCAAGTGTGGAAATACTTGTGTTATGTAGAAGCAGTAAGGAGGGAGAAGAATCATTTAAGTTATCACATTAATATGGAAACAAATGGCAATAACCTGACATCAAATATGTATGAACTGGAAACTAGAAAAATCATTCCCCAGTTAGAAATAAACTTGGAAAACAGGAGGGGAAGTGAATGAGGAAGGAGCAGAGGAGGATACAGGTTGACGATAAAGCAAACAAATGCAAACAATTTTTTTTTCTTGCCTCAATACATCATGTCAATTTTGAAATAGCTTTGACCTGCAAAAAAAATCTAACAGATCCAGAGACAGAGTGTAGATGACATTGAGCTGAGGAAGAAATTATTGCTTGGTGACCTAAAAAGAACTAAGTAAGGTTATGTTAATTTCTGGCCTCAAGAAATACATATTCAAAGAATAAGAGCAGTTCACATTAACAAGGAGAATGATTTATGTTTGTATCAGCCAAAGAACCTTAGTGTATTGTTTTATTATATTGTTTTATATGGATTCATACTGATGCTCTGCCCATCTGGGAGACATGTCATTATGAGGAAGATGGAGAGGCATCTCATCCATCAGCCGGGAATCCATGGATCAAAGCTTGGTGTCAGCAGAAGCATGTATTCATTCTTCTAAAATAATAATGAATAATCATATTTTCTTTGAGGTGCTTTAGAAAGGAAACCTATCAAATTGTAGCACAGAAGATAATATCAACTGAGTAGGACTTACATTGCTCGCTGTTCCATGAGAACTAAACTGGCTCAAACACTGAAACTTTCTCCTGTGATAAGATCGAGTTCGCAGAAAAAGTCTCCCCCATCTATGTTCTCCACCTTTCCACGTCTGCTCTTTTCCCTTGCTAATTGCATCCTGAGAGTAATGCTATAGTAATGCTCATACTGAACCTGAGCTGTTCTATATTTTCCTCCAAATTAAGCAAACAATCTAAAGGCTAAGCCCCACATGCTGCTTTTTCTTTTCAATTCCAAGTTAGTTAAGTGTATTATACAACGTAAGGCAAGGTGACTCTATCAGGATTTCCCACACAGCTCTTTGTTTTTATAGCAGAATCATTTAAAAACCAAAACACATAATCCATTACTGCTGGCTGCTTAATGGAGAAGGAGGTGCTTGTTTGTTTTTGTTTGTTTGTTTGTTTGTTTTTTAATTAAAAGAAACACTCAAAAATCTGTGAAAAGGGTCTGTGTTTGTCAGATCAGATGGGTAGTGTTACATTAATGAAGATTCCATTATGACCTTATTAATTATGAGAATACTCATGCATATAATTAAAATAGAGATGAGAATTTGGAGAACAGTCAACAAATCACATTCAATGACTGTTTTAAAGTTTCTCTCCTACACATCCAAGCTAATTAAAACCTACAAATATAAGAGGAGAATAGTGATAATATTGGTTTAGGACTCTGGTGGTGAGATTAAAGGGTCTATCATGTGTTGTCTAACCTACAGGCAGCCTTTAAACTACAGGCAGCCTTTCAAAGAAATAGTGGTGATAAGCCTTCAAGTGAGTGAGACAATGCTGTAATAAAGATCAATGTACCCCAAAGGACCATGACAGTATACGATGGCTGGAGGCCTAGAAGCTAATGAAAGATAAACTGTCAACAGAAGGACTGTCAAAGAAAGTAAAAGGTATAAAGAAAACGCCAAGGCAGGAACAGAGCATATTCTGCAATAATAGTGAGGGAAAGAAAGATTGGAAGAATGAGGCTGTGAAATCCTGCCCGATCTTCCGACTTCTAAAAATGTGTGTCCTAGAATCAGCCTTTAAAAACAAAGAGCTTCATTTCTGCTTTCCCGTGGATTATGGAAAGTCACTAAAAGCAAATTTAACCTTCATAATGCATTCAATAGGTAGATTGGAGGTCATTATTTAACTACAATGCACATCACAGTATATTCCCTTCTGAAATTAGAAGGTCATGGCTGAGTCTCAGGACTTTTGGGTTATGCGCCACATGCTACATTTAGGTATGTGTTAGCCGTGATCCAACTCGTTCCTGGTTTTCACTCAATGAATAGCTAACTTCCTACAGCCAAACAAACCGACAAACAAGACCAAAACAGTAGTATTTCTAGTATATATTTTCACAGGGAGAAGAGCTCAAAAGCTCTGAGGAGACATATAAATGTGCTCTTTTTATTTTTTTTCTAGAATGTTCATTTTTTTTGCCACTACATCCTTTGCATATACATAAGCACATACAAAAAATGGAATAACTACATCTCAATCACATATTCCAACAGTTCAAAAGAAGGAGGAGCCTAATCTGGGCTTTGTAGTACTACTGAATGCTCTTAGAACATCCCCCAAGGTGGATGACATATCTAGCCCATAAATTCAGAATTGCTGTCATATCTAAAATGCGCTCATGCCAAGATTTTCAGAAGCACGCAAATACCACCATAGATAACATCATGTTCCTCATAGGATTTAAAAAAAACCAACAGCCTAAACAGCTAATTTTTTTGCATTACTTTTTACTTCTGAATTGTATGTGAAATATACGCTAGATATTCTATTAAACATAAGCAAGAATTACAGATTTAGCTGGTATAAATTGCCTCTTTAAAACACACGTAAAAACAATCAGTCTGCACTACACAAACTTTTCGTTTCTCTGTTTTCTAGACCAAACTGGACCAAATAGTTGTTTTTAAGGAATATGACTCTCACTCTTAAGAATCTCAAATAAGCGTCTATCAATCAGCAACCAGTAAACTAGAAAGTTATTGTATGGCAGCAAAGTTAATTCAGAGGTCTCTGTTGGGAAAAATATCCCTTTCATCACTTCTATCCCCTGTAATTGATTTTAATTATCAGTTTGGTCAAAAATACATTGGTAGGAGGGTCAGAGCTTGCAATGAGATATCCCACTGCTTGCAAGTTAATAGGACACAGCTGCAAAGGAAATAAAGGACTGTAATTAAACTTTTGTCTCCTTGATTCCTTTCTTCTGAGTATCACAGATGCTATTTATGTATTAGTGGAGAACAAAATAATTAAATAATGATTTTTAGCCCTAAGAAGTACAGACTTAGAGATCCTTCTCATCCACATCTCCAGTACAAATACCATTCCAATCACGCTTCACGGGGCTCTCATGGTCTAATAGATCAGCCCCATTTGGGTCAGCAACAAAAGATTGGAGCTGGAGGTAAGAAGAGAAATAAACCAGCTCCAGGCTTTATACTTACAGGACATGAAGACTAAGAGAAGGAGAACTGATCTTGTTTTCACTTCAGCTCCGATTTCATAGCAGTTTTCTTTGTGAAAATATTTACTCTAAGCCATATTTTCACAGTGCAGAGGACTATGGTCAAATAACTCAACATTTTTAGACTCTTAGCTGGTAGTATATGTCCAATAGTTGATAAATTTAATGTAAAAATGAAAGTAATATGCTGATCTCTGAGTATTTCAAAATATTTCCTCATTTAAATTGTTTTCATAGTGCACTGTGGCAAACAGCCTAACTTACTGGTATCAGTTTTCTACTATTTAAATATTGGTTATTTCAGTGACAATTATTCTATAAACGGTACTTTTCTGAGTGAAAATAAAATGTTTAAAAATTATTTAAATTATGACCACTATGCATGCTTTTTAAAGCATGTATCTTCTTTCAAATGAGATGAAGGCTTCTAACAATATCATGGAGAAGTACTAATCGACATTTACCTACAACATTGTGGAAAAATGCAATGAATAACAGGGAGTCAAAAAGTTTTTGATTTTGTTTTTTTTGGGTCTTTTGTGTGTTTTTTTTTAAAAATAACTCCTTCCTGATAAGACTGGAGAACAGTTAGTCCATCTATTGCATAAGAACTCAGATAGCAGTAAATGAAATAATATGTCCACATCTTGAAGCAGTCAATGTCATTTCTGCCTTTTACTCTTCTCTAGCTGCTGGTCCCTTTTTATATACAATTAACAGTGTAAGCACTGAATAGTTAGTCTCAGAAAATGGTGTCACAGGTTTTCCATGCCTGTGGGTCTTTTCTTCCAAGTACTCAAAGAAGCAATTTCCGTGTTCTGAAGGAGGAAAAAATTAAAAGAATGAAAAAGGAAACATTATTTATATCCTGGCAATGAAACCGCACAACCTTACATTCCAGATCTATAGAAATGGACATTTTTAATATTGAGAAATAAGATATTTTGGGAGGGAGGAAGGGGAAGTATATAGTTTTAAAGTAGCTCTAACTCCTCTCTGTAGAGATCTGTATTATGCTCAAGCAGAATTAGATAAGGAAAAAAAAGTCTCTATAAAAAATAATGCTGTTAGAAATGTTCATGTTAAAATGGACTTGTCCATTGAAATACATTAATAGTTACAGTACATTATAGCCATAGAATCTATCTCAAATAACATCAGGGATTCCAGTATATATTATAAAAGAGAGATCATATCTTCCAATTTGTTCTTGTCTCTTGTTACTCCAAGAAAGGGTAAAAAAATACTGCCTCTGATCAAGATCTTAGCCAAGTATTACGTATAAGGGAAAACAAAAAAAACCCAAACACGGGACCACAAACCTTCATTCTATCCTTCTTATAGACTTCATTAACTAGAAAGAGGAGAGGAGAGGAGAGGAGAGGAGAGGAGAGGAGAGGAGAGGAGAGGAGAGGAGAGGAGAGGAGAGGAGAGGAGAGGAGAGGAGAGGAGAGGAGAGGAGAGGAGAGGAGAGGAGAGGAGAGGAGAGGAGAGGAGAGGAGAGGAGAGGAGAGGAGAGGAGAGGAGAGGAGAGGAGAGGAGAGTGGAGGGAAAACAGTTAAGTTCAGTTGGAAGGGACCTACAATGATCATCTAGTCCAACTGCCTGATCAGTTCAGGGCTGACCAAATGTTAAAGCAAGTTGTTAAGGACATTGTCCAAATGCCTCTTAAACACTGACAGGCTTGGGGCATCAACCACCTCTCTAGCAAGCTTATTCCAGCATTTGATCACCCTCTTGGTAAGGAAATGCTTCCTAATATCCAGCCCCAAACTCCTCCAGCACAGTTTTGAACACTTCCCATGCATCCTGTCACTGGATAACAGGGAGAAAAGATCAGCACCTCCCTCTCCACTTCCCCTCCTCGGGAAGCTGCAGACAGCAATAAGGTCACCCCTCAGCCTCCTTCTCTCCAAACTAGATAAACCCAGAGTCCTTAGCCGTCCCTCACAGGACATGCCTTACAGCCCTTTCACCAGCTTTGTTGTCCTCCTCTGGAGGCATTCAAGGACCTTCACATCCTTCTTAAATTTTGAGGCCCAGAACTGCACGCAGTACTCAAGGTGAGGCCACACCAACGCTGAATACAGCAGGATAATTCCATCTTTTGACTGGCTGGTTATGCTGTGTTTGATGCACCCCAGGATGTGGTTTGCCCTCTTGGCTGTCAGGTCACACTGCTGACTCCTATTGAGCCTGCTGCCATCCAGTCATTTTCAAATACAGTAGTTAGTGATGCAACTTTGCAGGAAAAGGTAACCAGGATCTTGCTGTATTGCATAGCAAGAACAAGTTCATAGAGTCCACCTAAAAAGAAGGACAAGATACGGGTAGAAGTACTGACCATCCACACTGTTTAATTTTTAGCCGGTTCCTGACAGAGATTTGGCCTGTGACAGTTTTCACTCTCACAACCAAAGTCCAGGCACACCACAGGGGACAGCACATGCCAAGGACAGTTTGCTTAAAGGCAGAGCAAATGTGTCTGTACTGACCTAGTGGCAAAAAAGTCCCTGACTTTTTTTATTTACTGGCAGAGTTGCTGTTGTGTAGCCTGGGCCATTCTCAAGTTCACTCCTTTCAGACATACAGGCAACAGTGACTGTCCTGAGCTGCCGAGATAGTTCAGCTTCTTCTAGGCAGCCTGGATCAGGAGTCCTGGGGTGTGAAGGCTAACTCTGTAGAGTAGATGAATATAGGGGTTTTTTCTTCCTTAGTAGGGATTCAAATGAGCAGTTTTTCAGATTCAGTGATGCTGAACCTAGAGGCTTTCTCAACCCAAACTTGACACTATCCGTCTTTTTAAGCATCGTAATTGTTTTATGAATCCTCATTCACATCATAAACTACAAATACAACTTTTATACCTTCTTTTGTCATAAGTATTCAACAACTGAGGATGGAAAATACATTTAAGGACTTACAGTGATGAGCAGAGAAAGGTTTGGGACCGGCCGGCAAGGTTATTTCATCCTCCTATGCACACCAAGACATCTGGAAAGACATCTGAGCTCCTGGCAAATCACATCCTGAACCATCACCATTTCCACAGGGCATTTTAACAGAAAGGAAGGGAAGAAAAGGGGAGGGAAAACATTTTTCTATACTGTTCACTTTTTGATGATGCCTGGAACCTAGAAATCAAGAAGTTTATATGTTTCTATTTTAAATGAAAACAATAGATGAAATTCACAGGACAATTGTTAAACCCCATTTTATTAGTGCTGGTGCATTGACAGCTACTGTTGTATTTTATTAAAACTTCTGTTGTTGTTGTTAAAGAGACAAAAAGACCTTTTAATTTTTAACATAGAAACTAAAATGTTTAAATGAGGCTTGTCATATTTCAGCTTAGTCTGTGGTAACAGATCCTTAGAGTATGTTTGATTTCTGTTTCATGTGGTATATCAAAATGGTAAGCAGTTACAAGACCTTTTATTCCAACAACCTGTGCATTAACCGCCTATCCAATATAGGTAAGGGGCAGGGATAAAGAGCGATCTGTCCCACACAGAAAACGTACCTGGAGAGCATCTTCTTACACAAACTAAGATAATAATAATAAAAAAAAGTTTATCTTTTATGGTGTATTACTTAGTTTATGTAAAGAAACAGCCATATTCATTCTTGCCATAACTCAGAAACATAACTTCTGAGTATGTACTGAAATTATACTCTAAGGCAGTATGATATGGATGGGAAGGATGAGAAGAAAATATAAATCTTTTTTACAAATAAACAGACTGGAGAATCATCTCTTCCTGCTCAGCAGCCTCTGAAAGACAAAGGCACAAAAGCATCAATCAGTAGGAGGTGTTGTTGCATAGTTTTTGTTTTCTTTATGTAGTTTTTGTTTTCTTTTATTCCTACCCTTTGCATGTATAAAAGAACCACACTTTAAGAATCATGAAGGTTAATGTAAAAGGTAATACAGAAGTTTGCAGGAATGACAGTAGTTCAGAACTTTGACCTGATAGAAGAAAAAGAGGAAAGAATATTTAGAAGGGCATCAAGCAGTTAACTCTGTCTCTGTGTGGAAGGTATGAAAGAGAACATGTTTGTGAAACAAAAGGAGAAGCAATAATCTCAGATTCTTGCTGACATCCTACAAACTTCACCTTTGAATGTGTCACTCTAAGTAGTGTATGAAATACAAGGCTATTTTGTTTGCAAACTATCCGTTTGTGAAAAGACAAACAAACATTTGTTTTGCATAGATAGGTAAATTCTTTGAAGTCATTTATCATTTCCAAGAAGATATTGGATGATTATTCAAATTATATTCAAATAAATATTCAAAAAATATTCAAATATTGTTTGTTTTACTTCTGCAAACTAGAGGTTAAATTTTCTCTCCTTTGCATATGGTAGCAGCTCTGTTCCATGATTATTGGTGGATGAAGGCAGCACTTAACATGAATGAGCAAGGCAGGTTCTAGATCAAAAGTTCAAGATGTTTCCCAAAACAAAGCAAGTAATTTCTGACATTCTCCTCCTCTCCACTAAGTAGAACTTGCTGTTGTATTCCAGTGACAAATGCAGAAAATGCAAACCACCTTGCAAGTACAAGAACAGCTGCCATCTGTGTTCTGCCATGGACATGGTGAAATTCATCAGGACACAGTTGACTAGCTACCTGAGAAACTCATTTTGAGCAAGAAATGAGTGAAAATAAAGACATTATTATTTCTTTACATCACAGGGTTTTTTTAAATTACAGTTTAATTACAGTTAGTATGAGCAGGGATAGTTTGATCTCTGTTCATACTAAAGCAGTCCTAAAATTTTTAGATAAAGCTTAGTCAAAAGTGTATCCAAAATAATGACTGCAATTTTACATCCTGATCACAGCCTTTGCAGAGAATACAGATTCACCTTAGCAGTCCTAAGTGCAATCAACAGCATGCTAAGTGCTTATTTTCCAAAATGTCTAAACAAGAAATTATGGGGCAAAGAATGAGAAAATAAAGCTGTGTTTCGTAATGAGAAAAACTTAAATCACCTCAAACGGAGATCATGACATTCCTACATCACGCAAGCTGTTTTCATGGTATCTGTACTATAGTTGTGACACAGAAAAATGCTACAGGGAGCCCTGCAAATATAAAAAATAGAGATAACTGTCAAAATCCAGCCTGCATATTTCTACTGACTTGAGATTCACAAATTATTTTTGATTGTTGGAGTAGGGAGGGGCTTCCATTAGCTTTAGCATGGGGCAGATGAGCAGCTTGAAAAGAGGGAGAAGCTTTTCTTTTGAATATCTCTTGTTTTTTTCAGCAAATTATCTTTTTTCCAGCCCGGTCTGCAAGGTCTCTTTTGGCCACAAAATGCTTTGTAAGTGGGCAGGAATAGAAAATTCTCACTAGACCATACTGAGCACTCATAAAAACCCACATTTTCTTGCAGAAGGGAAATCACTACAGTGTAACCTTTATTTAATCCCCTACTTACCCCTCTCCTCCCCCCCGAAGATACATAAGATTCAATTACATTTTTTGCCTCCAGTTATGTCAAATTTAAAAAGGAAAACGAGATCTTAACAAGACTGGTTTTAAAATAGCTGCAAGTCATAACTTTTAAATCTTGGAACTTACTGTGCAGTGTTCCAGACATCTTAAGTGAATAGTCCAAATGACTCAATACTAGGAACATTTCCAATATAAACCTTCAATGCATTCTAGGTGAGATGATTTGCAATTAAACCCCAGAGGATGCTATTTAAATTTTAAAGGGGTCCCCTACTTTCTCTTGGAATAAGATTGACATACTTGCTTAATAGTTTCCCAAGCTTCAGTAATTGGATTGCCTCCTCTGCATTTTTCAAGTCACAATCCATTATTTTAACATTTTAATTTGTGAAAATCCTTTGTGTTTTCTTGTTTAGAAAAGTTGGTGAAATAGCAGTCTTGGGAGTTCTGCTGTGCCTTAATTCACCATAACCCCCTAGCCTTTTTTTTTACCCGTCCTTTTTTACCCCCATTTGTTTAGAAACAGCGGGTTTAGGTACTTAAAATGCAAGCAAAATCCAACGCTAAGAGTCATTCTACAATGTCTTCACATCACAACACACAGCAGATTTTATAGGCTCTCCATTGTCAGGAAGAATGTAGATTCTGCACTGAATCTTAATTTCCCTTTTTTTCCCTGAACTTAAGGCAAACACCCTCTGGGGGAAGAGAGCTCAATATTTTTAGACAAGCTCTCATAGCTTAAAAAATCTTTCCGACCTCCTTCAATACTTCAAATATTTATTGTATTAACACCTATTTATGTGGTATTACTTGTATGTCACAGTTGTGGAACCTCAAGTACTTATACAGTCCACCTGCAGCAGCTCATATTACATGAGGCAAAAAAAGGAGGACGTGGAGCATTCTCAATGGCAGCTTTGTGCCCTAGAGTAGAAAAAGAGGGTATACTTAAACTGTTGAAAATGGGAAATGTAGAGGTTAGGAATGTGGTACTCTTGCAATTTGACTTTGCTTTGACCTCTTGCAAGCAGCAATAGTACTTGCACGATGAGGAAGCAGGAGAACCATCCCTACCGCTCTCAGTAGCATGTACTCCAGGGACCCTGTACGCCTACTAACTTGGTCTGATACACTCACAGGCCCCAGTACAATGCTGTCTAGAGGTAACAGCATCTGAATGGCAACAGCAAAATCCTGTTTTCAGGCTAATGAGTTTTGCCTCATATGTTTAGGATTGCACAGTACCAACATATTATTTCTGGTTTTAGGACCAAGCCCATAACTGAATGACATATCAGTTGCAATTAATGCTAACTTCAGAGTATGCGCACCTAGCACTGCTGATCAGCATAAACTTCTATAAAATAATCTGCTAATCTGGTAATGTGCCCCACAGACCTTAACTCAGAACCTCTGAAATGCAGCACTGTACTTAACTACAGCTCATTCTTCAGCGAAGTGGTTTGAAATCTACTTTGGATTAAGCAGGTGGGTGTGAAAATGCCAAAGCAAACCATGAAACAAGTGCCACTGCTCAGTCCATTTCTGTTACTAGAACACAATTAAAATGAGGGTTGGGAGTGTCCCTCGAACACATAAATAGGAAAAGAGGAGAACTGGTGTTTAAGCACATTCCACTAAACATAGCAGCCAGACGTCAACAAGCAAAAATGACTCGTTAGACTTACAGTCATTATCTTCATGCCCAAACTGAGAGCATTTTTATACTGATACAACAGTAAAGAGCCCCAACCAAGGAAAACTAGAGATGCAGTCATTTATTCTGAGTGCTGCAAACAAAGAGTGAAAACAGGATAAAAAGTCCTTTTCCTGTCCTCTTCCCTACCATAGACCCAGCAAAGGCATAACAACGCTAAAGCCGAATCCAGCCTTCCAATCCAATTCCCATTCATTATATTTACTGTCAAGAATGGCTGTCAAGACTGACTTTCTTGTACATTGTGCATTACCTTTTTTTCTTAAGTCCACTGAAACATTCACATTTCATCACCATGAACTTGCTATGTTTTCTAATTACTGTAAAATTCAACTTGTTCTGCTCTGTTGATGCTTCACCAAAATATAGCCATTGTGCAAATTAATATTTACTGTGCTATCAATGAATAATGCAATGGTTCATGTACTCAGCAGTGGCTCAAAGCATAAACTAGGCTCCTTATCTAGAAGTGTGCATTTTATTTTAAAGACACAAGTTGAAGCAAACCATAGACAACATCCAGCTCTCTGATTAAAATTCTTTCTTTCAGCTTCTGCTTGCCTTTCCCCAGAATGGAAATGTGTTTCTCACTGTTAATTCTGATGAGCATATCCTTGGATTCCTTGCATGATTTTTACTGCTTGTATCTGCACTAGACTGAAAAAAATTGCTGTCTTTTTTACACAGATTATTGGAATACTGTGCAGAAACTCTTGTGTGAGGCTCATACATAGGAAGCATTATCAGAGAATGAGTGCTTTGAAAGCTCGAATATCATCTTCACAGCATTAATGTCTAAGTTATGCAGAGTCATTAAGAAATAATACTTTATTTTATGAATAATCATTGTGTAATATACATCAAAGAACTGCTGTGAATGTTTGTGTAATAAAGACAACATTTTAAGGATTAGCCCCATACCACTGGTTTGGGAAGAAGTATGATCATTGTGGTCTGTCAGCAGATAATATATTCTACTAAAATAGGCCATATACTAACATAAGTATTTGTGCAGCTGCTTTAAAAAAGACACCCAAAACACATAACTGAATTCATTAATTTCAAGAAATACTTTGTTTATTACTACCATCATTAGGGTTGAAAATAGAAGTGGACAGAAAGCCATCCTTAACCTGTGGCAGCTTATAAATACAATGGTGCAGTCTGTCAAACTGACTATGAAACCCCATGACTAGATGAGCAAGCAGCAAGCTCAAGGGGTAAGAAAGGAGCTGACTGTTAACGGAAAGTGTTATCACTTTATTATTGCTTCTGGAAAGAACAGAAGTCATTTGTCTTTTCACACATAATCTCTATAAATAATGAAGGATGTTCTGTAATGGGGATAATAAACTGTCAGTTGTATTTTTACAGCAGCAAGACACATATCAGGATTGCCCTTGTGGAAATATAACTATGTAGAACAGCAATAAATATTGTTCCACATGTTTTCGTGATCTATTGTTCTTATTTTTAATTGCTACAAACAACTACAACAACACAGAACAGAAGGAGGGCTTTGGCATTCAGCAGGGTTTTGGGAGACCTCTGTCCTTTCCAAGCTTTTGGTTGCAGGATTTTTACAACCCCAGACCTTCTGCAGAAGTACATCAGTTCATCCTCAGGGAGTGGTCCTTTCCCTTTCCCTTTCCCTTTCCCTTTCCCTTTCCCTTTCCCTTTCCCTTTCCCTTTCCCTTTCCCTTTCCCTTTCCCTTTCCCTTTCCCTTTCCCTTTCCCTTCCCCTTCCCCTTCCCCTTCCCCTTCCCCTTTCCCCTTTCCCTTTTCCTTCTTCTCTTTCTCCTTCTCCCTTTCCTTCTCCTTCTCCTTCTCCTTCTCCTTCTCCTTCTCCTTCTCCCTTTCCTTCTCCTTTTCCTTCTCCTTTTCCTTTTCCTTGGAAGCAGATTTTTGTCTCCATGTCCATACAAGTACTACCCTTTAGCATTTGTCAAGTATTATTGCAATTTTTACAGTGGTGCCACACAAAGGCAGTCATTCCTTGACATAGAGTTTTACAGTGAGAGAATACGCTTTCTCTGCACAGGGGCAAAACTGTCCAAAAGGATTTCTAATTAGACTCTGAGACACGATGTAGACTTCCTGAGCCAGCTGATACCTTATCTTGTCATAGTTCAAATCTCCATAATCCAAATAAAGTAATCGTCAATTCTATTGACTTCAGAAAGATCAGTCCCTAAAACAGTATTACTGAGTGCGATTTAGGCATTGTCCATGTGGCTTTATATAAAAAGTAAAAAATATAAATATAATCTTCATTCTCTGTCTTCAAATACAGCTTCAGTAGACTCATCAGGCAAACATGGACCACATATTGAAAACAGGCATCTGAATCACACCCAAAGCACTATCAGGTGAACAAGAGAAACGTTCCTTGGGTGTGTTTATCTGATGGGAGAAAGGAGTAGCAAGTAGGCTGAGAATGTCTTCGGATACCACAGTACCACCCCAGTGAACCCGGTGCTGATGCTGCCAAGGCTTCACTTTTAATTGTATATTTTCTTTGCTGGTATACATTCACTAAAAATTGTCGTTCATACAAAGAGAAACAAATGTCACATACAGGTATAAGGGATAAGCAATAGGAAACTGGGATTAGGAATGGAATATATCCTCTCTGACAGACTGGGTCAGGTAATCAGGGGAAAAGACATAACTGGAATAACTGACTATTTTTTGAGAACTTGATCGAAAAACTTTATCCAAAGCAAAATATAGCAAAATGGACATTGTCATCTCTTATGGCTAAGAACTTTCGGGAAACGAGTATTCATTCACTGTGTAATAGAAAGAATAGAATGGAAGAATATAATAACAGAAGAATGACAGTATAGTGCCATATGGAAGCGAAGTTTGTTGTGAAGGTACTTGTTCCACCAAATATTCCCATTTGACTTGAGCTAGATATTCTGCATATCTTTCAGATATTTCGATCTGTAAAGTAGTAAGAGAAGTATTCCCCTAAAGTTAAACAATTCTACACTCTTTATTCTATGTGCAATATAAAAGATTTTGAGGCCCTTATTTGAGGCCCTTAAATATTACAGTAATGGAATATAGCTACTTCTGATAGACCAAACTGTATTTGGTATTTCAGGTTCCTTGTTGTTTCCTTTATTTCTTAAGCCAGAAGAAGATGCATCACACTGATATCTTATTTTGTCTGATGAAGGTCAGAACAGTATATATGAACAAGAGACAGGAACAGCCTGAGGAACAAAAATTGCCTCTGGATGGAGAAGATGTACGAATTAAGACTTTTGAAGAATTTCAACAGCGAGCGCACACAAACATACATGCACACACATGCCTCCATACAAAACCACATTATTATTGCTTTAATGATTTGCTAAAGGGATAACTGTAGTATTATAATAAATATTGTTTACTTTTCTGGCTAATTAATGAGTTTTGATTGCATCAAAATATTAATTATGACCTTAAGATATTTTTGTAATTTTCTATTCTGAAAAGTCATCTATAAACAACTCTGTAATGCAGAAAATTTCACCTCTATTCTGTGAATTACGTGAACAACATGAACAAGGCAAGTATTTGCGAGAGTTCACAAATGTATAAAAGCCAGTGTTAGGTTAACTTTTTCTCTCTACGGAAGCAAATTTATGAACCAAAAAGTTAATTTAGGCAATGTGCTTTTAAGTCTTTTTAGCATTTGGGTCACTACATTTATGAGCTTCCCAGTCACACCCTGCAAATACGAGCACAGAGCAGATCATAACGAAACTTCTCTTTCTACAGCTAGGTAGACACTGACATCCTAGTTTCCACATGAAAGTATCCTTCTTTCAAGTATCCTTCTTTCCCCCTTCACCTTGTATTTTGAACTGTGACTAATTGCTATTTTACAAATTATTTGCACCACAATTCCTAGTGGCCCTAAGGAGACCAGCGCTGTAAGAAGACAATTTATGAACACTTTAGCAACACATCCATCAAGAAATGGGCTTAAAGTCTGAATTTGACAAAGCATCCAGAGTCCAGGAGGTGACACAAAGTGGATGCACATTGGATCTCACCACAGGGTAGGACTGGTGGATAGTTTTCTGAATTCCTACCCTGGTAACATGCTTAAGGCTTTATGTCTCTCTCTCTGTATTGCTAATCAAAGAAATTGAGGATGCTTTTAATTGCAGACTTCTATAAAACTGAAAAATAAAGTGTTACCACAATTAATGGAAGCTTTTACCTGTCACTACTGTGCGATAATTTAAAGCAGACTGTTATGCCTGTATTTTGCAGACAATAATCAGCAAAAGCACTGATTTTAAATATTTCATGTCAGCATGCATTTTTAATACACGTGGAAAACACTGTATCTCCTGTAATAACTTAGCAAACAATTCCTGAGGAATCATTTCCTGCATTTTTTCTTCCATATCTGTTTCTTCTCTCCCAAGTCAGACGTCACTAGTCTGCTCTAAACCCATCACTGATGCTGCACCCTAACTCTAATAAATCCACTCTCTTTGTCCAAAGAACTTCAATTCTATCCTACATATTCATATTTTCCAGTAGGCATTGTGAAGAACGGATAATGAGAGCAGATCCCTGGGATAAAGTTATGTTAAGCACAGTGATAAGAAAGAAGCAGTAGGGGTGCGCAATCTTTCTCTTAGACTTGAACTTTACCGCAGTGCCAGGACATGATCCTGAGCTCATGATCCAGGTTTTGCTGTAGAAGTGATGTGAACCAAAACACCAGGGGTTCCCGTTAAGATATGAAAATCTTTCAGCTGTACTCAGTCTTTTTTGTCCTATTTTGCATCAGCAGACTTGCCTCGCTAGAGGCTGGGATTAATATGAAGGGCAGCTTGCATAGAGCAAAGAAACACACTCTTATTTTAATTTGAGCTGAGATATATTGTTCTCAAGTAATGGGAGAGAAGCGTGCCTCTTAACAGAGCAAACATCTTTAACGATGCCCAGCCTGTCTCTCCACCCATCCAGCTTTTCCTACCAGATGCCCTACTCTAATTTCACATGCTTGTCTGTGTTTCATTCAGACCTTTAACATTAAGGGGAATATAGACTGTTTGCCTCTGGATGTTCCATCATTGCTGTATTAATTGCTGGGTTATAGTGGCATCTCATTATGCTGATGGACCAGCAGGTGGATCACACTGCACTCAAGGGGCTACTGCAGTTTGGCAGATAAAATTCCCAGCTTTGTGAAGAAAAGGAAACCAGGTTTCTGAGAGCTATTAAGAACTAAATTTAGCAAAAATGAGGTCATGAGAAAGCAGACTCTGGTGGCGGCTTTTTTTTTTTTTTTTTAAACGGTGAGTTTTCTCAAGTCAGCAGTGGCGCAAGGAATAGTGATGCATAAGCAGTGGCTGGAGTCTGCTGAAAGACCAAACCAAAAGTCACGTCTTACTTACCTACTGGTAAAAGTGAAAAGGCAACACAGTGGAAGGCTGGGAAGAACATTGTATGTTCAGTTATTAAGGACATCTATTATTTGCTTCTAGAGATAGGTCTTCTTATCTGACCAACAGTATTTATGTCATTTGTTAAAATTCTCACCTGCTTTATATAAGTACTTTTCTAGGTTGTCTTTTATTTCTGATGCTAGCCAACTTTTATATCTAATAATATTTTAAACTACATCAGAAATACATCACTAATTTTGAATCATGACACAAGTCTGTGTGGCATAAACCCTATCTCCATACAAATTACATGAAAAAATCATGTGCTCAGTCATTAGGAAGTGCCAGAATTAAGGCTGCCTGAGCAGTATTCCTTCCACTCCCTTATATTTATGAATCATTAAACAGTTTGCAATTACTTGATAATTCAATACATGGGATGCAACATTCACTTTGTCAGCAGGGATTCAGTATTTCTGTTTATCAACATTATTCAATGAGAGGCTTTGTACATCTTTGTACACATCATTCAAATCCTGAACCAAGGACAACATAATTAATTTCTTCAAGGTTTTTCCTCAGGTAAAGTCTTTCTAACATTTTAATACTTTCTACATATTGAAAAAATCAATCTTCAGAACACTTCTGCAGGGTGAGATAAGGGGTGCTTCTCTACAGAATAGATGCTTGTTGGACTAGCCAGAACTGTCCCTGAAACTTATTTGTCCTATGTAGATATGGCTTGGTTCCTGTGTAGGAAAAAAAAATAAATAAAAAATCACATGACTCTATAATTAATGTCAGGGGAATGAATTAGATTTGCATAGGCTATAGTCATAATGCTGGCATATTTTAACTTTTAAGAATATGATTTAATGAGCCTAACACTTGCTTTTGGAAGTAATTTCCTCCTTTTATTTTAAATTAAAAATCTCAGAACTATATCCTGTAGGGGTATATTTACTCTCTGCATGATTCATCTTCAGGGATGGTATCTTTAGATCTATAGAGCAGCGTTCTAATCATTTGAAAGCTAACTGATTAAAAGATGGAGAAGAATTCAATTGCTGACAGCATTTTGACAGCGATGTGGACCTGTCACTAAAGAGTGTAGAGATACTTGCTTTATCAGAATTGTAACCATTTGCAAATAAAAATTTTGAGACTCAAGATTCAGTTTTCTCTGCAAAGTCTGTACAGAGGCATAGCTAGAAATTTCTGTCTAGGTCTGCTGTATGATTTTGCAACTTTCCTCCCCTCAAAATGGCTGTGTGTGTGCCAAAAAATATAAATCTGTGGTTTTCCACAGAAGAGATCTTATAAAAAGAGTCCTTTTGAAAGTGGTAGAAGCCTGTGGGGTGGGATCCTGAGTGAGTGGCCCTGTGGCGGTGGAGGAAGCACACTGCTAATGTGAGCTGAATCAAAAGTGCTGAGGAACTGGGAAAAATGTCTGAATATTTTTAACTTTATCCTTTTTTTTCTCCCCCCCGCCCTGTCTTCTTAAACTTTCCTTTTGCTTTCTCCTGATCCTGCTACTACTTCTTCTCTTAGATAGACAGCATGACTTCTGTCGGGCGAATTCTGGCTGTTGTCTCAAAAAAGGCTGAAGAATTTTACCCAAATTTAAAGAAAACAACCAACCATACCAACAAACAGCCAAAGGCAGATGCTCAGCTTCTGAAACAAACATTCACACCAGGTTGCTGCTGGAAGCAGTGAGCTAGATGATCTTTTGTTTCACTTGATGTGGTCATCCTTATGTTCTAATGAAATTTCAGCTTACTTATTTTAAGTATGGCAACACAGGTGGAAATCAGGTTCTCAGAATGCATTGTGAAACCTAGACCCCTGATAATGCATTGAAATACTGAGCTTTTGTAACAGAGTCAAATAATCCCTTCACTCCAGCATATCTTTGTCTGCTAGAGCCCACCCCCTCTGACATTATAAATTAGTACCTTTCTACTTCTAAAAACCTTTAATATTATTACAAAGCTATCATCACCATAGTAGCAGATGGCAAGTGGTCTGAAGACTTCCCAGCCATGTCAATGCTGAAATCTCTCTCTGTGTCTGAACTCAACAGCATATTTCATCAAAGCAAGCCAAAGAGCAAGCATCAATATGAAAAGTCTGTGTGGCAAGCTTAGAAAAGTGTGCAAATCCCACTGGCGTTCTGCGGGGTGGATAGCACTAAAGCTTGAAGGTTACATCAGGAGTTCTCTCAGGGCTAGGATCCTGAAAAGACTTGTGTATGTATTTAACTTGATGCACTATGAGTAGTCCCAGCTGCTTAGAACAAAAAGTGTGCACAAGCCCTCAACAGAATACAGAGCTCAGGCCTGTCAGTCTACAAATAGTACAGAAAGTCCATGGATGTCATATAGTTGATGCCCCTTACTGGAAAGCCTATTTAAACTTTGAATTTAAACATTGTTGGTGATGGTGACAGTCTTTCTTCCATGTCTCCAGTGGGAAAAGAACCACCCATGGAACGGCAGTTTGTGCAGAAAAAAATAAATGACATTTTAATGGAAAGATCCAATTTCCTAGCTGCAGGAGGTGTTAGGATCTGCAAACAATCTAATCTGCTGGATATTAAGTATTTTCAAAGCTTCACAGCTCTGGGAGTGTGAGGAAGGAACTTCCCATAGAGCAAAATAAAAGTTTTTAAGAGAGAAAGGAAGAGCAAGATTGCTTTTCACACATTTCTTTACTAAATAAGCAAACATGGCAAATTAAAGGCCCAGACTCAAAACCAATTTCTATGTAGTGCGTGTCCACACATTAATCTCAGTAGACCTCATATAAATCTATGAAATAAATAAATAGACCTGCTAGTGGCGGGAAAGAAACCCACCCTGTGTGAAACTGAGGAGTCCAGAAATACGACTCTGCGTTAAAAGCGTGTTAGTACTCATTTTTAGTGATTTGTGAGTGTTTCAGGCATAAAATTTAGGTTAGGCATGTTGTTGACAAGGAGACGTAGTTGTAGGAGTGTCACCAGCTCTGTGGCGAGCCCATAGCCATTATAAAGTATGAACGTGGTTATTCACGTAATGGCAGATGTGGTCTGGGTTGCAAAGACAATCATTATCAGTTTCATGTGAAATTGTATTTTCTGCTTTTTATTTTACCTATGCTCATAAATAAAAACATGTCCCATTTTACAGCTCAAGCTACTTTCTGCAGCAGGACCTAAAGAAGTGTAAACAACTGCTCTACACAGGATCCACTGTATAATATAACCTAGATTGATGTTTCTGTAGCAGACTTCACCAAACCCTAAACCATTCAGGGAATTGCGAGTAAATGAGCTTTTTTCATTTGTACTCTACCTCACAATTAAGTAATTACAGTCTCTTTCAGAGTAAAGAATGACGTGAAAATAAATTTCAGAGCAGATTATACCCTAAACAAAATATTTCTTTAATCAACCTTCCTCTGTCTTTCTTGCCTGCCCGCAGACTGTAACTTCTATTAGTATTATTTGGAAGAAGAAACAGTTTTGTAGGTATGACAATGTCAGTCTAGTACTTAGTATAATCTGATAGGTACACTTGTTGACAAGGAATAAGAGCATACTTAGAAATCACAAAAGGAAAGACAAGCTTACTTTCCCTCCGAGAGCAATAAGAGTCTGGTTTAATTAAGCAACAGTCATAGGAAAAGCAACACAAATGGACTGAAAAAGCCCCCCAAAAGGTGAAACCATTTTGGAAGGTAATTTTGTCTTTAAGATTAACAAAACTCTGCAAATCTGATGCTTTGTAAATTTACATCCTTCATTACAAAATGAGATTGGTATCTTTCGTAGTTATATTACAGAAGTAGAATTCACACTGAATATTATAAATGTATAAATGCTAAGTTTCTACACAAATACATCTGGGAGCTCCAGAATTTTATTTGCAGTGTCTCAGACTTATTATTTTGGCAGGACCAGCACTGTAGAAGTGATACTACCATCTACTACACAAAAGAATAGCACAGGGTACAGTGAGTGTTCTTACAGATCAGAAAAAACACTGAAGTAAAAAAGAGCTACAGAGAAACTGTGTGTTGAGAAAGGAGAATGGAAAGGTAGGGTATTGTGGTATGGGAAGAAAGGTTTTCCTTTCTTGACACAAAACCAGCAAGTATTGAGGAAAAATGATCTTACACATCCAAATTATGTGTTATATAGTAACGTATCACAGAGGAAACCCAGTCATCTCTGGCCTTGCTACACTTACAGACTAGTCCCTTGGTCACAGTTTGCATGATGGGCATTTGGGGTACACTCAAGAGGAGGGAAAGCAAAGTTTCCAATGATAATACTGAGCTGCTTATGTCACCTGACAATTCATGGCAGAAATCCAGATGATACTGTCCAGAGTCAAACTGGACAGCTGGGAGGACTGAGCAATACGAAGGGCAGCCTCGTGAAGCAACACTGGCTTGGCAGTGTAAGTGCAAAAATTATTAATTGTTACCGGGAAAGCAATATCTGCTTCTTTACACAGATAAGCACATTTCCTAATTCAGAAGCCATGTTGGGGAGCACAGTCTTCCCCATAAACTGACTTCATTAGTGGCAGGTGATTTGAAGGAAAACTCTCACTAGGAGCAAAACTGATGCTCAAAAAGGCTATGTTGATGTGTTCTTTCTAAGAAAATGATATGAAACATGTTTCAACTAACTGTAGGCTACATTTTGAATAGACTGCCAGAAACATAATTCCAGTTAACAAAACCACCCCTCAGCAAGCTGTTAAATGCAGTGTGATATCATTTTACTATGGGATCTTACAGTAGTGACCACAAAGTTTTGGAGTTCCAGATCCTGAGGGAAGTGAGAAAGGAGAGTAGCAGGGTAAAGATCCTAGAACTTTGGATAGCAGATTTCAGCTTATTCAGGAAACTGGTAGGTTGGATCCCATCGGAGACAGCTCCAAAGGGCAAAGGAGATCATGAAAGCTGGCAGCAAGAAGGCAGCATACAGGAGGAGTAATCAGGGACAGGCTACAAAATAGAAATTCAGAACTGCTTTCTGAGCATGCAGATGGTGCTGGTAAAGCCAAAGCTCAAGTGATATTCAGACATGCAAGGCAGGGCATCAAGGGCAAAAACTTCCACTATGTTAGTATTAAGAAGAAGTTAGAATTCTACTGAAGTTAGTACTATAAATGTGAGTCTGTGGCTCATTTCTGACTAGGGTAAGTGATTTAGTAATAGTGGAAAAGGTTGAGGTGTAACAAAATGGCCTCTGTGCTTAGTGAAAGGGTTCAAGGATGGGACAGACCAGCAGTGAATGAAGGTCAAGTCATGGATTGCTTAAGAGAGCTCAACCCATAAAAATCCATGGTGCACAGTGTGTTGCACTCAGTGATGCTGAAAGAAGTGGTTGACGGCCTCTAATACCTTCAAAAGGCTGTGGAGACTGAGGGAGGTTCTTGAAGTCTGGAGAAAGGTAAACGTTATATCCATCTTCAAGAAAGACTAAAAGGATGATCTCGGGAACCAATGACAAATCAACCTCATATATAATACCTAAGAAAATCATGCAGCAAGTCCTTCTGAAAGACGTTTCTGGGCACACAAAGGATAAGGAGGTGACCGGGACCATCCAGCATGGATTTACCAAGAGCAAATCATGACTGACAAACGTGGTTGACTTCTACAATAAAATGACTAGATACCTGGACAAGAGGAAAGCAGAGGAAATAATTTATCTCAACTTCAGCAAAGCTCTTGACGTTGTCTCCCACAATATTTTTATATTCAAGGTAGGACACTGAGGTTTGGATGGATGGACAACTAGAATGGGTAAAAATTCTGATTGGAAGGTTGTGCTCAAAGCATAGTGGTTAATGGCTCACTCTCTAGAGACTGATGACAGTGGAGTACCACATGGGTACGCCCTGGGACTCCTACTCTTTTTAACGACTTTGTCAATGACCTAGAGGAGGCAACAGAGTGCATGCTTGTCAGGCTTGCAGGTGAAACTATATGAAGTAAGCAGTCTATACATCTGAGATCAGGGCTGCCATTCAGAGGAATCTAGACAGTCTTCAGAAATGGACCAATAGGGCATTTATGAAATTCAGCATCTGAATTCTTGTCCCTGGGAAAGAAAAACCTGGCAAGTGTACAGTTTGGAGCACAAAAGGCATGGGAGCAGCTCTGCAGGTAAGGCACTGTGGCTCTGGTGCACAAAGAGCTGTGCATGAGCCAGCAGCACCTGAGCAGCAGGACTACAGCTTGTCCATCAACGGATGGGATTATCCCATTGTTTTCATCACGCAGGAGACCACATCTAGATATTGCATCAGGTTTTGGGACTCCCACTACAGGGAAGACACTGATAAACCGGTATGAGTTCAGTGGGATACCCCCAAGCTGGTTATGGCTGGAGCAGTTGCTCTGCAAGGAGATTAGAATAGACTAGACTAGACTAGACTAGACTAGACTAGACTAGAATAGAATAGAATAGAATAGAATAGAATATTTCAGTTGGAAGGGACCTACAATGATCATCTAGTCCAACTGCCTGATCAGTTCAGCGCTGACCAAAAGTTAAAGCATCGTTCAAATGCCTCTTAAACACTGACAGTCTTGGGCATCGACCACCTTTCTAGCAAGCCCATTCCAGTGTTTGATCACCCTCTTGGTAAGGAAATGCTTCCTAATGTCCAGTATAAACTTCTCCTGGCACAGCTTTGAACCATTCCCACGCATCCTGTCACTGGATAACAGGGAGAAGAGATCAGCACCTCCCTCTCCAATTCACTTCCTCAGGGAGCAATGAGGTCACCCCTCAGCCTCCTTTTCTCTGAACTAGACAAGCCTGGAGTTCTCAGCTGCTCCTCACAGGACATGCCTTACAGCCCTTTCACCAGCTTTGTTGTCCTCCTCTGGAGGCATTCAAGGACCTTCACATCCTTCTTAAATTGTGAGGCCCAGAACTGCACACAGTACTCAAGGCGAGGCTGCATCAACACTGAATACGGTGGGATAATTCCATCTTTTGACTGGCTGGTTATGCTGTGTTTGATGCACCCCAGGATGTGGTTTGCCCTCTTGGCTGCCAGGTCACACTGCTGACTCCCATTGAGCTTGCTGTCTCCTATTGAGCCTGCTATCAACCAGCACCACCAGATCCCTTTCTGCAGGGCTGCTCTCCAGCCACTCCTCTCTCAATTTATACTTGTACCCAGCCTTATTCCATTCTAGGTGCAGAATCCAGCATTTCAACATATTACATTTCATCCCACTAATCATAGACCAATAGTACAATCTATCCAGATCCCTCTGCAAGACCTCTTGTCCCTCAAAAGAGTTAACAGCACCTCCCAGTTTGGTATCATCAGCAAATTTGCTATTGGTGCGTTCAACTCCTGCATCCAGATTATTGATAAATATCTTAAACAAAACTTGCATTACAATTCTCTACTAAAAAAAAACTCTACTAAAATCTAGAAAAACTACATCTTGTTCCTTCACTTCATCCACTAGGTGGGTGATCTTATCATAGAAGGATATCAAATTAGTTATACAGGACTTTCCCTTTGTGAACCCATGTTGACTCTGCCTGATGATTTCATTATTCTTTAAATGTCTTTCAATAGTACGCAGTATAATCTTCTCCATAGTTTTTCCAGGAAATGAGGCTAGACTAACAGGTCTGTAGTTCCCTGGGTCTTCTCTCATGCCCTTTTTGTAGACTGGAATAGCACTGGATACCTCCTAGTCATAGAATCATAGAATCATAGAATCATAGAGTCTTCATGGTTGGAAAGGACCTTTGAGATCATCGAGTCCAACCATACACACACCCAAAAAAAAAACAAACCAAAAAAACCCAACAACCTACAATCTCTGCCCTTCAGATCATGCCGTGAAGTGCCAAATCTAGATGTTTCTTAAATACCTCTAGGGATGGTGACTCAACCATCTTCCTGGGCAGGCTGTTCCAGTGCCTGACCACTCTTTCAGTAAAGTAATTCTTCCTAATACCTAACCTAAACCTCCCCTGCCGCAACTTCAGACCATTTCCTCTGGTCCTGTCGTTATTCACTTGGGAGAAGAGGCCAACACCCACCTTCTACAACCTCCTTTCAGGTAGTTCTAGAGGGCAATGAGGTCTCCCCTCAGCCTCCTCTTCTCCAGGCTAAACATGCCCAGCTCCCTCAGCCTCTCCTCATATGACCTGGTCTCCAGACCCCTCACCAGCCTGGTAGCTCTCCTCTGGACACATTCCAGCACTTCAATGTCCCTCTTGTACAGAGGGGCCCAGAACTGAACACAGTACTTGAGGTGAGGCCTCACCAGTGCCGAGTACAGAGGCACCATCACTTCCCTGCTCCTGCTGGCCACGCTGTTCCTGATACAAGGCAGAATGCTGTTGGCCTTCTTGGCCACCTGGGCACACTGCTGGCTCACGTTAAGCTGGCCGTCCACCAGCACCCCCAGGTCCTTTTCTGCTGGGCAGCTTCCAGCCACTCTTCCCCAAGCCTGTAGCGTTGCTTGTGATTCTTGTGACCGAAATGCAGGACCCGACTTTTGGCCTTATTAAACCTCATACAGTTGGCCTTGGCCCATCGATCCAGCCTGTCCAGGTCCCTCTGTAGAGCCTTCCTACCCTCAAGCAGATCAACACTCCCACCTACCTTGGTGTCATCTGAAAACTTACTGAGAGTGTGCTCAATCCCCTCATCCAGATCATTGATAAAGATATTAAACAAAAATGGCCCCAAACCTGAGCCCTGAGGGACACCACTGGTGACCGGCCACCAAGAGGATTTCACCCCACTAATCACAACTCGCTGGGCACGGCCATCCAGCCAGTTTTTAATCCAGCAAAGAGTACACTTGTCTATGCCATGATTCGCCAGCTTCTCCAGGAGAATGCTGTGGGGGACGGTGTCAAAGGCCTTACCAAAGTCCAGATAGACAACGTCCACAGCCTTCCCCACGTCCAGAAGGTGGGTTACATGGTCACAGAAGGAGATCAGGTTGGTTAAGCAGGACCCCCCTTTCCTAAACCCTTGCTGGCTGGCCCTGATCCCTTGGCTGCCCTGCACTTGCCATGAGAGCTCACTCAAGATGATCCTCTCCATGATCTTTCCTGGTACCAAGGTCAGGCTGACAGGCCTGTAGTTCCCCGGATCCTTCTTACGACCCTCCTTGTAGATGGGCGTCACATTAGCCACCCTCCAGTCATCTGGTACCTCCCCTGTTGACCAGGATTGTTGATAAATGATGGAGAGAGGCTTGGTGAGCTCTCCCGCCAGCTCCCTGAGCACTCTTGGGTGAATCCCATCCGGTCCCATAGACTTATGTGCATCTAGGTGCAGAAGCATATCATTGACTACTTCCTCCTGGATTATGGGTGGGTTGTTCTGCTCTCCATCCTTATCTTCCAGCTCAGGAGGCTGAACACTCTGGGGATAGCTGGTCTGACTATTGAAGACGGAGGCAAAGAAGACATTAAGTATCTCAGCCTTCCCCTCGTCCTTGGTTGCAACTTTCGCCCCTGCATCCAGTAAGGGATGGAGGTTTTCCCTAGCTCTCTTTTTGTTGATGTATTTATAAAAACTTTTTTTGTTGTCTTTAATGTTAGTGGCCAAGTTGAGCTCCAGCTGGGCTTTTGCCTTCCTAATTTTCTCTCTGTATAACCTAACGAGATCTCTGTACTCCTCCTGAGTTGCCTGTCCCTTCTTCCAAAGGTGTTAAACCCTCCTTTTATTCCTAAATCCCATCAGAAGTTCCTTATTCATCCAGACTGGCCATTTTCCCCACCCTTTAGACTTGCGACACTTGGGGACAGCCTGCTCCTGGGCCTTTAAGATTTCCTTCTTGAAGACCATCCAGCCTTCCTGGACCCCTTTGCCCTTCAGGACTATCTCCCAAGGGACTCTCTCAACCAGTATTCTGAACAGGACAAAGTTCGCCCTCCGGAAGTCCAAGGTGGAGGTTTTGCTAACCCCCCTCCTTACATCACTACGGATGAAGAGGTTCAGACAGGACTTTAGGAAAAGGCTTTTCCCCTGGACCCAGCAGGGCAGCAGTGAAAGCTGTCCAGGGAGGCTGTGCTGGCTCCATCCCTCCTGGGGGGCTAGTGGAGAGGTGTCAGCTGCAACTTTTAGAAACTCAAGAACCCCACTAAGAATGCTTTGCTAATTTGAATTGTGCTCTACTAAACCGAGATGCTAAGAAAGCATGTCTATTCATGTGGGAGTAAAAGATAATTTAAAGACATGCACATAACTTTATCTAATACACAAGGACACTGTCAGCTATATTCTACTTCTGAAGGTGCAGAAGAATGCACTATTTTCTTCCACGAAAGAAGCTGGATAACTCTCAAATTGGTATAATGAAACCTTTCAAACCAAGAAGCACTCTTAGGCTTCAGTGGGAGTAAATAAACAAAGATGGCCAAATTACTTCTCAGATTCCATTTCACATTGCCAGACTTTGTATTAGGTATTTACTCAATCAGCTTTTGTTATAATGGAAGAATTTTACTCTGGAACTAAAGTTTTTATGTTTCCGTAACATCATGAAGAAAATAAAATCTAAACTTTTGCTGTGACTACAGGAATATGAACACACACATCCATCGATATCTGTGCTTTTCTACACAGGAAATCACAGCTCAGGAAAAATAAACTGAAGGGAGAATGAACAACTCCAGCTGTACGGAAGAGAGCATATAAAGAACACTGATGACTTAGAGATATACTTAAGACAGAAGCAGCAGTGTATAAAAAAGTCCTGTAACATGCATATTTAATTAACAAAGTGATATTGTACCTCAGTTGTGATAAACTAAGTGATTTATCTCCCTTGCTTAAGCACTATCTAGGACTTGTTTTTCCCATGGAAGAATTGTAGGTGCAGCTGCGAAACAATGCAAACTTGGAAGGTCTCCGAGTATGAGATTTCAAATCCTTAATACTGAAAAATGCATTACTACCACATAGTACGTGTTTTACATAGTCTTAAGCAGCAACGGAAATAGAAGTGTCACTGTAATTCCAGTTTCAAGTTCTGTTGGGCATCTTTCCAGCACATATGCCCAGATATCACACATGAGTTTGAGATTAGTCGCTCTGAATTCTCATTTGTACTTCCTCTTTGAACCTAAACTGTAAAAACTTTCTTTACAATATCAGAGTCATGGATTTCTTTTGCAACAGTTTCTTACAGGTCATTGGAATTTTTAATTATTACATGGATATCATAAGCAGAGGTTTTCTATAAACATGTTGTCTTGTATCAGACAACCAATCAGACAGACTGATGTGAGGGTATGACAAGTATGGCTATTCCACTCCTTTAAAAAGCTGAAGACTACACAAGGGCGAGCTCACAAACTCTTGGTAAGAATTCTCTCTGGCAAAAGTTAGAGCCGTTTTGGTACTGAACACACCATGGACTTGCCTAGGGCCATCAACCCCCTCAGGAAATGTAAGCCTATACACTTGTGGAAAAAATGATGAAGTAAAAACACATACAACTCAAAGACCAATTTTTATTTGCCATAGTATACTTAACATGCCTCACTGCGTCAGGACACTGTGCAGGCTGGGGCTATAAACTGACAATTGGAGAGGGAAAAGCTGGTACAAGTACTTAAAACATGAACACCAAATAATACAGCACAGTATGGGTTTTATATTTATGCTATTTACACATATTTCTTCATTGTTCACTCTCGCCATTACTGAAAAGATATAATTACGGGGAAGTTGCTTTTCAGCTTTTTAAAAAGAAGATGCTTTTGCGTGAGTAGTTTTAAGATTATTATCACTGTACACAAATGTTGATGCTTTTTGTTCTGTGGAAATTATGAGTCCTGGGATGAAAAACATAGCTAGGAGGCCTTTCGACTATTTATAGGAGTGCTTGAGGAACACTGCTTTGCTGATTGATGAGTAGAACATTGAAAGTTAACTCAGTTGCAGAGACGTTGTGGGATACCAACAGGCAAAAAATGGCAGCTGAGATAATAAATTCATACAGTTCAATGCTGGCTTTGACTATAAGATGATTTATTCTGAACCTCTGGACCTCATAAATATTTTCTTTTCAACAAGTTACCCTTCAGTAGCTCAGTTACTGGTGCTTGATAAAGAATTGGATGCCTTTGACTAAAGCACGGTTTCTGATATGCACCCAATTTTGAACTGGAGAAATGAGAAATGGGACTCTCTGATGTCTCTTGAGTTTGTTGTGGGTTTTTTTTCCTGCTTTTCCCATTGATCCAGTCCATCTAGCTGTTAAAAAAGTTTTTCCCCTTTTTGAATTTGTCCGGCTCCAGTTTCTAGACATTGTTTCTATTTTTTCCTCCCCTAGATTAAACAACCCTTTCCTGATGAGAAAATGGCTGGAGAGAACAATCTAGCAGAGCTGAACACTGAAAAGCACTTTCTCTATTATATTCACAGTGTAGAAAGAACACATTTTGGAGAGGTAATAAAATTTTCCACATCAACGGGGTAGTTCCTTGGTGGAGATGCTGCTTACAAATCGCACCTTTTTATTGTATTTATATTTGTCTGTAATCAAACGATGGAGAGCTTTAAGTATCTCACTGAAGTACTCTCCAACTCTTTTATAAATTCCATAATTTCATTGTAGGTTTTACTTTTCCTTTAAAAACTTTGGAGCCCTACATTTTATGAAATAATTTGCTAGTAACTTCACAATGTCTCATGCTGAATGAAATTACCTTGTACTTCCACCTCCATTTTTATATAGTAATTTGTATCTTACTCACTTATGTTTCCCCAATATCACATTCAGGGTTCGTGCTTTTTCATTACCTATTACTAAGTATTTCTTCTTTTCAGAGTCACTGATCCTGAGACAAACCCCCAATTTTTTAAGATGAGGACTGAATATCTTATTTCTAGATCCATATATTTGCTTTAAACTGTAGAGAGAAGTCTAATGTTTGAAAGGACCTAGACTAACAAGTGATCAGGAGGATCCTCACTGTTCATTTGCCACTGTAGTAATCTTTGTGTCATCTTGCAAATTAGTTTTGGTTTCATATTTCTTCCACACCATTTCTTTCAGGGGAAAATGTTGAGTAGCATCAGGCCTGATACTACATATAGTGCATATAGAAACCAAATAGCTCCATTGCGTGACAATGCTATATTATTTTTTGTGATTTATCAACCTACTCTGGTTAAATTAACTCCTAGTTAATACTCCATGTGGTTCTGAACGACAGCGTTAATTTCACATATCTAATGTTGTGCAGAATTCAGACAGGTTCTTAAGAAAAAAAGTCTACAAATGACTGCATGTACATAGTTATTTTTTTCAAGTGATAAATGACATGAGGCTTGTTTTATTCATGATAAAAACTATCTGTTGATTAATTTTCAATTTGGCACCCATCACCCATCCAGGTCCTTTGCACAAAAGTTGCTCTTCAATTGGTTCCCAGGCAGCACTGGTGAATGGTAATGTTCCTCTCACTGTGCACTTTTCCTTGCTGAATTTCATGGCATTTCTCTTGGCCCAGTCTTCCCTCTGGATGAAGTCTCTATCACTCAGTATGCCAGCTGCTCCCCCTAAATTAATCTAAATCTGTCAGACTCCCATTTCTCCTCTGCAGCTGAAATTATTCAGTAGCCTTCTATCTTTTTAGACTCTACAAGAAATACATTGTTATAAAGGCAAAGTTTGGAAATTATTTTGGATTATCCTATTTACTAGGCTTAACTGGAATCCTGAGATAAAGTCTTAAGGAAGAACAAGAAACTCTAGGAGGACCGCAACAGAAGAAGAGAGAGCCTCTGAGAGAAAAAAAAACAACGAATACTTAAATTTAAATAATACCAATATTGAAAATATTACTTTCCAGGAAACCATGCTTGAATAAAGTTTGATAAGTTATTATCAGAGGGTTAAAGGTGGTTGATATATTGTCGTAAACAATTTTTTTATGCATAGCTGTAAAGAATAACAGGATATGTTATGGAAACATATGAAAATGCATAATTCTGGTATCACTGAACTTTTCCAGTCAAAACAGGATTGAAACCTCTTGGTTTCATACTTTCTTGATGAAAACTATACTCTCCTTTTACTGCTGAAGATACAAGTGAATTTCCTGAGTTAACCCTTTCTATGTTATTTTTCAGACATTGCAAACTATCCAAGAGAAAAACTGTCTTTAAAAGCATACTGTTTTCAAATTCATTGTTTTTTCTATTCTTCTATTCTATTCTATTCTATTCTATTCTATTCTATTCTATTCTATTCTACTGATGTTATTCTTCAGATCTTGCTAACTATCCAACAGAAAACCATCTTAAAAACCATACTGTTTTGAAATTCATTGTTTTTAATATTTTTTCAGCTACATCAACTGGCTTACCACACCCTCCAGAATTCACTACAGCAATGGAATTTTCTTCCTTTAAATGTTTATGAGTGTGAAAAAATTGATATATGAGAGCAATTCTATTGAAGTCAATCTGAACTAACCTCATCCTATTCTAACAGCCATCAGCATATCTGCAGGAACAAGCACCGGTACAATGAACAAAAATAGATTCAGTCCCTTTCCATTTTCAAAGTTCCCATCCAGCAAAACATACCAGTATGTGTTGAACATTAAGCACATGTTTCAATTCCTCCACAGTCATACAAACGTTTAAGAATGTGCTGTGCTTAAGTGCTGCTTAAATCAGACTGACAGCAATTTGACTTAAGCATACGCTTAACTGCTTTTCTGGATTGGGATGGGATGAGATAACTAATGTGTTTAAGACTGGAAATGTGCTGCATGTGGAGTGAAAGCAACATGATACTATCACAGAAAGTTTTTGGATCTCCCCAGACTCCACCATCTGCTTCCATTTCTTCACCACCGTTGTCAGTTAGGTTCCAGTTCACCACAGCACCTAGGCAAATAACTTGCCATAAAACAAATGTAGGAGGGTCACAAGTTACATCCCGCTCTCTATTACTTCAAAAGTAGAGTAATCGTGAACCCAGGTCTTAAATGAGTCCCAAAATCTGGGTCCTGAAAGGACTCTGTAGAGATGTGTTCTTTATGAAAGTATAGAAAACAGCTACCTTGGTACAACTGGTCAAAACTTGGCATGTTCATCCCATACAAACTTCTTCTATTTTGGCTTTTAAAACTAGTTTTTTGGTCCAAATAAGAATTTCTGCAGAAATACAACTGAGAAAATTTATTATCATTTTTAAGAATTAGAATCATAGAATCATAGAATGGTTTGCATCGGAAGGGATCCTAAAGGCAGCGACACCTTCCATTAGACCAGGTTACTCAAAACCTAGGGATTTGTGGGGCATCCACAACTTCTCTGGACAACCTGTTCCAGTGTCTCACCACCCTGACAGTAAAGAATTTCTTCCTAATATCCAATCCCAATCTACCACCTTTCTGTTTAAAACCATTACCCTTTGTCCTATCGCTACAATCTCTCATAAAGAGTCCCTCCCCATCTTTCCTGTAAGCCACCTTTAAGTACTGGAAGCCACTATAAGGTCTCCCTGGAGCCTTCTCTTCTCCAGGCTGAGCAACGTCCAACTCTCTCAGCCTGTCCTCATAGCATAGGTGATCCAGCCCTCTGATCATCTTCGTGGCCCTCCTCTGGACTTGCTCCAACAGATCCATGTCCTTCTTATGTTGGGGGCTCCAGGTCTGGACACAGTTCTCTAAGTGGGGTCTCACGAAAGTGGAGTAGAGGGGTAGAATCACCTCCCTTGGCCTGCTGGCCACACTTCTTTTGATGCAGCCCAGGATAGAGTTGGCTTTCTAGGCTGCAAGTGTGTGTTGCTGGGTAATGTTGAGCTTCTCATCAAACAACACTACCAGGTCCTTGTCAGGACTGCTCTCAATCCATGCTCTGCCCAACCTGTATTTATTCTTGGGATTGCTGTGACCCGGGTGTAGGACCTTGCACTTGGCCTCGTTGAAATTCATGAGGTTTGCATGGGCTCACCTTTCAGGTTTGTCCAGGTCCCTCTGGATGGCATCCCTTCCCTCCAGTGTGTTGACTGCCCCACATAGCTTGGTGTCATTGTCAAACTTGCTGAGGGTGCACTCAGTCCCACTGTCCACATTGCCAACAAAGACATTAAACAGCACCAGTCCCAATACTGACCCCTGAGGAATGTCACTCATCACTGATCTCCACTTCAACATCAGGCTGTCGACCGCAAGTGCAGCCAATTCCTTATCCACTGAGTGGTCCGTCCATCAAATCCATGTCTCTCCAATTTAGAGACAAGGAAGTCATGTGGGACAGTGTCAAATGCTTTGCACAAGTCCAGGTAGATGACATCAGTTGCTCTTCCCTTATCCTCCAACACTGTAACCCTGTTGTAGAAGGCCAATAAATTTGTCAGACACAATTTATCTTTAGTGAAGCCATGTTGGCTGTCACCAATCACCTCCTTATTTCCCATGTGCCTTAGCAGAGTTTCCAGGAGGATTTGCTCCATGATCTTGCCAGGCACAGAGGCGAGACTGTTGTATGTAATTCCACGCGTCTTCCTTTTTTCTTCTTTTAAAAATGGGGGTTATGTTTCCCTTTTTCCAGTCAGCGGGAACTTCATCAGACTGCCATGACTTCTCAAATATAACAGATAGTGGCTTAGCAGCTTCATCTGCCAGTTCCCTCAGAACCCATAGATGTATCTCATCAGATCCCACAGATTTGTGGACCTTCAGGTTCCTCAGACAGTCTCGAACCTGATCTCCTACAGTGGGCAGTTCCTCATTCTCCCAGTCCCTGCCTTTGCCTTCTGTGACTTGGGTGGTGCGGCTAGAGCACTTGCCAGTGAAGACTGAAGAAAAAAAGTCGTTGACTACTTCAGCCTTCTCCATATCCTGGGTGATCAGGTGTTCCATTTTCTTCTGGAGAGCACTCACATTTTCATTAGCCTTCCTTTTACCACTGACATACCTGTAGAAGCTTTTCTTGTTGCTCTTGATGTCCCTGGACAGATTTAATTCTATCTGGGCTTTAGCTTGCCTAATCTGGTTCCTGTCTGCTCGAACAATGTCTCTATTCTTCCCAGGATACCTGTCCTTGCTTCTACACTCTGTAGGCCTCTTTTTTGTGTTTCAGTTTGTTCAAGAGGTCCTTGTTCATCCATGCAGGCCTCCTGGACTTCCTCTTTGCTGGGATGCATCTCTCCTGAGCTGGGAGGAAGTGATCCTTGAATATTAACCAGCTTTCTTGGGCCCCTCATCCCTCCAGGGCTTTATGCCATGACACCCTACCAAGCAGATCCCTGAAGAGGCCAAAGCCTGCTCTCCTGAGGTCCATGGTGGTGAGCTTGCGGTGAACCCTCCTCGTTGCCCTAAGGATCTTGAACTCAACCATTTCATAGTCACAGCAGCTAAGGCTGCCCTTGAACTTCATAGTCCACACCAGCCCCTCCATGTTGGTGAGAACAAGGTCCAGCATAGCACCTCTCCTCATTGGGTCCTTTCTGTTAGGACTTCTTTTCTTTCAATTTTTATAAAACTTAAATGAATTAATTGGCTACCCCACCTTTTGATGATCTAAGAGTCCTTCATAACAAAATAGAGGGTAGAAGAGGGCTTTCAGGATTTTCAAACTCTATGCCACATAAATAGAAAATGGCTTCAAGAACAGCTCTTCCCATGTTTTCTTAGATCAACAGGGAACCCAGCAGCACTGTAATTCCTAGTCGTGCATCAATATGCCAGCAGTGTGCCTCTGAAGCAAAGAGCTCACAAGCATGGACAATGCCTGTCCCAAAAATATTATGAGATGTGTTCAGAGAACCACACCATCAATACTCTTGTGATCCCACAGCTTGTCAGACTCACTTGGTAGGTTTCATTGGAACCCTCCTCATGCTTTGGAGGAAACTCACGTGTACAGAAAAGAATATTTCTACAGAACATCTTGCTTTCTGACAAACCTACATATTTCAGAGGAAATTATTGTAAGGCTTCCAGCAAGCTCTAATCCTCAGGAGAAAACTTTTGCTACTCAGCTCGACAGTGGCAGCTGTCCAAGAGAACAAGACATATATGTTTGCAATGGCTTGAGATACTGTCACTTAAGTATAGTAGTAATTCAAGGAATAAAACACTGACAATATGCAGCTCTGAATTACATCATCTTTAACCTATAACAAAAGTGATTGCAGTGAGTAAAGGAGAGATTGGTGCCACTCCTCATTCCTGCACAAGAAGTCACAGTGGCCCTATCTGTCACCCTAAACACTTGAACTCCTCTTCCTTCTCTGGAAGGAATTATGGCTAGAGCCCAGCTGTATGTACCAGCACCATAAATTCTGACAAGGTCACGCACACCAGTAAATACTGATTGTCACAGGGAGGGAAGACAGAGAGTGCCTGAACTCACTCCAAGAAGTACTTGGCACAATAAAGAATTCAAGATAAACACTCTCACATGCAATACAACGACATAGTAGAAAAACTGTCTAACAAGGTAATTGTAATGGGTAATGAGCATTTGATAGTTTAATTTCAGCCTTCTGCTTTTTGATGCCCTGTACAGAAAGTATTCTGCTATGTGCATCCCACCATTCGCTCGGCAGCACTGCTGCTACTTCTGACCAGGAAATATGCTTTGAATGATATTGTTGTTTTAAATCTAACCTTCACCATGTCTCCTGCAGGGAAAAATATGAGAATACCACAGAAAGATCATCAACAACCTTTGCTCTCATGCTGGAAGCAGACACCTATATCAACTGGTGCTAGCGGGTGGACAAATACATTGCAAGATCTACATGGTTTCAGGGTTGATAAAAGTTTATAGAGCCAGAGGTTGCCAGCAAATGCTTTACTGCCATTGGATGGTAGTAAATTAGATGGAAACATTTGCTTTCTGTTAACTCCTAGAGAACTAGTCAAGAGCCTTGACTGTGGTGATAGCAAAGCCATCTCTTACTCAGGATACTCCATTGTCCCTTTCAGCAATGACGTTAGCTGGGCAGCTGCCTACCGCTGAGGTAGCCCTGCCAAAGGACACAGCCACAGCTGGGCAGTGAGGCAGGAGAGCTGGGAGGGTGCCATAGTCACCACAGAAGTGCACATGTGAGGACTGACGCATGGAGATCCACCAGTTATGCAGGCAGAGCACCATAGCACAGGGCCCAGGAGCAGGGTAGAAGACCAACAGCTACTTCAGTCAAATGAAAAGTGCGCAATAAACCCCCTGAGCCCAGCGTGCTTCCTAACCCTGAGTCTTACTTGAAATCAATAGCCTGATTTCAAATAAGGTCAGGTAGAAACCACCTCTGCGTTGTCACCGCTGCCTCTGCCCTCCCCATGCTCCCAGCTGCCCCTGCACATCCCCTGCAGGTACGCAGCTGCCTGATGGCAAACGCAGCTCCTCCTTGGGGATCCTCAGCAGTGCCACCACCAGTCATGGGGAACAGCACCCCAAACGGCTGCACCCTTCAGCAGCCCACAGTTTAATATCACCCAAAGTGGAGTGCCTTTTTCCTCTGTTCACCACCAGATATTCAGCAGAGAAAAGCTGATACCGTTCCCTATTCAGCTCACAAACTGTGCATCACCTTTCAGGACTTTTTCTGTTGACTGCGACTGACAGCAGTGCGAAGATTAGGCAGCCTTTTAATCTTATACTAGCCGTGATTACCATCAGTGGAGTAAAAGAGCAATTGCCTGGCAGTGCAAGTCGCAGACCAATAAAAGGTTCTCAGAGCAGAAAGCAGTCATACACTAAGTTAAGCTTCCAGTCCATTCAAGTCCATGATGCCTCTCTTCGAAAACTGCATAACTTAGTGATAGTTGCCTGGAGGATTTTTCATGAGCCTTTATGACAGAGGCCCATATTTCTTGTTAATAACATTCTTCTACCAAAAAAGAAAACACCAGCAAAAAACCAACAGATAAAAAGGTTCAGCTCTTTCTTTTTAAATTACAAACCTGAACATAATTCTTTTTATCTTAAGCATTTCAATATCTTTTCTTATCTGGAAGACTTTAATTTGTATTTAAACAGATTATGAGAAAATTTTGAATGAAGAACAACTGATTTCCAGAAAACTGGAACATCTCACTAGTACTCAGCAGCTACCTGAAACACTTTCAGCATCAGGAATGCTCCCACAGAGACACTTACGCAGCTCTGACAGTATATGAGCAGAGATTATTTTGATTTAAGAATAAAAAAAAGAATTAATTTCCCCATGACATAGGCATGGGGAATACAAAGAGCACTGATGTTACAGCTCTGTTCGGACTGAAATTAGGCATACAATTTCAGATCATGGAATTTTGGTTAGTACCAACCCCTAAACCAGGTACAATCTACAGAGATTTCTGTGTAGATAAAGTCCTTGCAGGTGTATCCCACAGCTCTGTACAGTCTTCATCACAAAGGTATCTGTCACCTGTGTCTTGAGTTCTCTTGATATGTACAGTTACTGAACTAAAACATCCTGAGTGTGCTTTCACATGTTCACACCAACCTCTCTGACACAGCATGAACGTCACTGTCAGGACAGAAGAAGAAAAGTGTTTTGGGCAGATGTGTTTAGAAACCAAAATCTGATTTACAAAGCTAACCTAACCTGTTAACAAAAGGTAACCACTGAGTAGTAATGACATATATAATATTCAAGTAGGTGAAGTCTAAATTAAAGTTTTAGATATCTCATTGACATGCTCTGAGTCGCCCACATCTTTCTCAGCCTTACAGGAGACCTTCTGTGAGTTAAACTCAAAATGCCTTTTGAAGTAAACAGAACTGATGTGATATGGCTTTGCAGTTTCTTTTTTTATATGCTGATTTTGTTTAAGTATTCATAGAAACACCCTGCCCATTTAGATGGGCACTTGTCACATTATAAACCTAAACAAACACAACAAAACTGGCTTTCAAAAATCTCTAGTATTAAAAGAAAAGTGGAGCTCGTAATCTCAAAAGTAAATGTGACTGACTACAGTATTTTCACTCCAACAGTCAAGTAACATAGGTAGTAAAGAATAAATATTTGAGCCACAGAGATCAACAAAGGTGAATGAACAACCTGATCTTACACGTGGGAATATGACAGATCATAGTAGTAGAAAAGTCGTAAAATTAAATTCACTTATACATTCTCTCCTATTAAATCGGAACGATCCTTGTTCACACAGATTTAAGAAGGAAGATCACATCATGCCATAGGTGACATTAGGTGAAATAAAGGAACCTGAACGGAAAAAGAAAATATAAAAGTAGCTAAATTGTACATAATATAATTTACGGGCTCCACACTGGAACTCATCTGCTTTTTGAGACATTGCTGACAAATCAAACTACTCTGATCAAATAGAAGCATAATAGGAAGTGCAAGATATTTGTTTCTTTTTGAAATCTCATCTTGAAATTGAATTGTTTAACCTTATGCCTTTGTAGAGTTCTCCAAAGAGGCTAAGAGACATAAATGCATGAGTAAATGAACAGTGCACTTTTCAGTATGCAAATACTACAAACTGACTTGATACTTCTTGCCATCTCCTACAAACAGCTCCCTAGCTGAACCGTCACTGACAGTGACACTCTTCTCATCTTTCACAACAAAGAAGAAAAAAATTCCATACTGCTCCTGCATATGTGAGCACCAGCTTCTTTCTCTTCCACCTACAAATTACTTTTGAAGAGCATCTCACAGTGCTCCTCAGAGAATAGGATCAGTTAACGTTTTTTACATTGAGCACATCTGGATAAACTCAGTGATTAGTGTATATGAAAACTATAGCTTCATTTGCATAATGTCAGTTCCGTGTACCATACAAATAGAACTTGCAGTTTTTGTGAATTCTCCAACATTTTGAATGATTTAGTACAGTGACAGCACACTCCGTAAAAGCAGCCGTCTGATTTTCTTCTATTTATACACAGGTCTGGAGTACAACAGTAACCACATCAGATACACTGTTAAAGTGGTATTAACTAAAAAAAAAAGGACATATAATAGTATCTACACACACTCCAAATGAGTGTAAACACATACAAGCACTCTTTGAATTACAGAAATACATGGACATACTGTCATATGATCATAGCACCTTGGAGCTAGGAGAAGCACAGAAACTTTTGTTTTAACCAGAGTGTTTCCTTCTTTTATTCTACTTTGCATCTCCAAAATTTTTATAATATTGTACACTCACGAAGGACATCTACTCAGTCTTGCAGCATTATAATCAAACTGGATGAATTTGGCAACTGAGGACAGACTGCCACATGCCATCCCAGGCCAATTTTACAGTCCAACAGGCAGGTTACATCTTTTTCAGAGTTTTCCCACGGTGTGATTTTCGGCATATCCCTCTTGCTTCTAATTTCCATCTGCTCACATCAGCTGCTGCTATAAACACAGGTCCATAGAGGGAGTCTGCAAAGCAAATGCCTATACAACTGCCATTCCTGGCAGTTACATAAAAAGTCTATCTATCTATCTATCTGATAAACCCACAACCATAAAGATAACAGTCAAAAGAAAGGAAAAATTAATCCAAGTTAAAAAAACCCAATAAATTAAAAGGATAACAAAAAAAAAATTATCACCAAATTTATAGTATGTTCTGTTTGATTAATTTCTATTTTTCATGGTATGCCTGCCGTGAAACTCACTTAGCAGGACCACAATCTGTCTCTTTTCAGGGTGAACCTTTACAGATCTAGAGATTTCAAGTTGAGAACCACAGTAATAAATCTGAGGCAAAAAATTCTTCCGTCGCCAGCAACGGTGGTGTGAGAAAGCAGACTGCCGAAAAGCTCAAGCTGAAATGACCAACAACCAAACAACATTGCAATAACCCTTTTCCTATGTCCAGCTGTCAGTGTAGAACATATTGTACCAAAATAATTTCTAGGAAGTCTAACTAGAGGCAAATATTTATACTATACATCAGAATGCTTTTCCTATGTCACTAAGTTGTTGGTGCAGACATACATTTGCATAAAGAGGAGATACTGCAAGCGTGAAACAAAATCTGCAAAATTTACCAATGAACACAACATTTGCAACTAGGAGATTAGAGTGAAGGCAGCTAAAACCAGCAACTAGATGTTCTGGAGATTTCCCTAAAACAAAGATTCAGGTCAAACACTTTCAAACATGTGCTCATTTGTGTATCCAGACTGATGGACTTTCAGCATTCAAATCAAGCTGATTGCACAAGCTTTGTAGACATGGAAGAGCTGTAGGTCAAACAAGAAAGGCATATCCATGGAAATTCTGGGCAAAAGTCAAAAAAGCTCCTCTGCCCAGGAAGTTTATTCAAGTTTATCCAGGGACAGCCAATCTGATCCACGGCTGAAAGGGTGAATTCAATGCTGTTTGCTATAAAACCATTATCTGAAGTCTCTGTGGATTTCCTGATATGGGTATTTCAGGAAAAGTACTGTGTTCTGCCTCTGCTGGCAGTGTATGCATATTTAATTCTGTTTTCCAGCAATTGCTGGCAGACATAATGGTTGTAGAGTGGCCCTACACTACTCAGTAAGGCTGCTTTCCCAGGACCCACTCCAGCGCTTATTGAAACTACTCAGAGGAGTCCCTTGCAACCCATAGACGGTGAATCAGACCTTTGAACTGAAGCTACCTGAAAATCGCCACGAGGGAGTTTGTTCTTCACGTTGAAGGAAGAGAAAATTTCCAGGCATTTCTGCTTCTGAACTCTTTTGTGGTGCAGCCAACATCAACAGCTTGGACTCTCCACCGTCCATCAGGCAGAGAGATATTAATTGAAGTGACTTTCCTGCTACCTGTCATACATGTGTTTTTGAGAAGGATCCACAGAATGAGGTAATGCTCTTCCCAGGAGGTTCTTATGTCAAAGTCCAAGGAAACTCAACGCAGCATTTAATTAAACAAACAGTTGTTCATGTCCATACTGGTACACGCAATTAATATAAAAGTGAAGGCAAAATAATTTTCATGACAGCCCCTCCATTTATTACAAAGAAAATGTACTCTAGGAACACTTGAATTCCTGAATCTCCCTGTTCTTGTCAATAGAAACTTCGCATATTGCAGGCACAATGTACATTTAGTAGCGAGTGTAGTTAATCACAGGTGCAGAGCCCCTTTGAGAGTAATGTCTTCCCTTTCACTGGGAGTCCTGAAAATAAGAAATGAACATTTCTAGCCCCTAGTTCAGGGGCTTCATGAAAGAATCCCTCTGTGAAATCTATTGCCCGTGTTACAGAAGAAGTAAAGCTGGCTCTTTCTGGCCTTAAAACATACAAGCCTCCAGAAAGTCACAAAGGAGATTCTCCTTACAGTCACTGTTTTTTAACCTCAAAAGCTCTTCTTTGGGGTAAGACTGACATTTAAATGTTCCCCAAAAGAAAAGAGTAAGGACTTTAATTTTCTGACTGAAGGTGCTAGTTGTGAGGCTGGCTTTTCTGGTGTCTTTGAACTGCAAAGGAAATATAAGTTCAGAAGAAGCTTTTAGTACAGCAACACCATGGTCCATGCACTTTATATTTTTATATTTCACGCACATACATTAACAGTTTATTTTGACTCAGAAGTGTGCTTTCCAAATGATCCCCACCCATCCTCACTTTGCACACTTTGGCTCACAGCACAGAGCAGTGTTCAAGTGCATGAACTAGATATCTTTTGGCCGAAACTAAAGTGGAATGCATGGTTTAGGAGTGCACCTACTAACCAGGGACCAAACTAGAGTTAATGTAAAACCTGATCATATACCATGCACAATGGATGTAAATTGGACTCCCCAGATCCACCCCTAATAAGCTGTACTTTTTACTGTGTGGACAGGGCAATTCTTGGCACCAGTTCAGTGACAGACAATCTATAGGTCAGGAGTGTAGCATCTATCCAAAACCTAGGAAGGTTAGCTCTTGGCCAGAAGATGTATCCCCTTCTCCCTTGAGGCACTGTGCTACTGCGGATATATAGGACCACATTTCCAGGACCTAACCTACGCACCAGCTGCCTAGACTGCACTGATGAGTTCCCGAATTAAATATGTTCTTGCTTATCACCTACATTTACTTCCAAAGCTCAGATCATGGCTTACTCTGGGGTCTTTTAAGCAGGCTGTATATGGTATGAGACGCCGATTTAGTGTATAATGCACAGTGTTACTTTGACAGCTTTTGCTACAACCCTCAGAGCATACAATGAATGGCAGTTTTCTGGAGTCTGATCATCTTTTTGATAATCTTTCTCCTGTCAAAGAGGAGCAACATCACAAAGTTTATTAAGTCTGATAATAAATGGAAAGAGAATTTATTCTTCATAAATTAAATGGGAGAGCAAGGGATTACTGAAGGCACCAAGAACAAGCAACCATCAACTAAAATAATTTCCTGCTAAAAAGGTTGTACCTTCAAAGCGTTAAGAGTAACGGAGAAGAAGCAGGGGTATACATTATCCAGCCAGTAAATAGCATAGCAGAGGTTGGCTGTAGGAAACTGTGGGGTTTTTTAATGAGTGTTTGTTTTCAACTGCAATTAAACATTTATCGTAAGTTTACTTATTTATCTGGGTTGAACTCACACATAATTTTCTATCCCTAAGTTGGCAGCAGTAGCCGGGCAGTATCACTTAGAACTTCAGTCCTGTAATAAGAGGACTTCTTGCAGGTTCATTTGTAATTGTACGGAGATATTCTAAAACTTTAGCAATTTTAACACTAGTACTGGGCAAGAGGAAAGCAAACATTTTTAGTTTTGTGGGGTTTTTTATGTCTTTCCTAGTAGAGCAGAGACAAATAGATGTTTTATAATATATGAAACAGGTATGGCCTTACTCCACGTGCTCAGTCATGTGAAATAACTACCGATCTGCTAACTAATTGCTCCCTCAGACATTTAATCACAAAACTACAGAGCACTTCTAGTGCCTCTCTGGAAGATGAAACTATTCTTTGCTTCACATACGATTGCACCTCCTTTTATACATACAATTCAGGCATCAGAAAATATCAAATTTCTTCATGAATGTCTGAAAGTGCACCCAGCTTATCAGATAAACTCCTTTCCCTGTTTACCATTAACCTCCCAAACTAATGCGCGTACATACATCTCCACCGTTACAGAGGGTACATCTCAGTATCACAGAACTAATAACAGTATCTCCACAATGTTCAAAGTACAATGACTCTCCTCTAAAGATGAGAAACTGAGGCAAGTTTCCAAGCTTTTCTGCAGTTGCCTCAGCGTTATTGTAAACAATTTCAACCCTGAGGTCATCATTATTAACTTGCCCGCCTGGGTTGACTAGGAAATGGTAAACCTGGATCTACCAATGCCTATTAGCAGGAGGAGATAGGAGAGGAGAATGAACCTAACAGCAAATAGCATGGTCCAATAAAAGTCTGATGTCTTCTAATTCTCAACACAGAAACTCCAATCCCAAGGCCCCAAAGTTAATGCATCTTTTGTAGCTTTAGATAGCTGTTATTTTACATATGACCTGCTGATCAACCTGTTCCCTGGTGACACCAGACAGACATTTTAATATCCTACTCTGTAACCAGTTTGCCAGTAGCAAGCTGACCCACTAGCTCTGACCTTCCCCCCTCCCTTCCCCACACACACATTTTCAAACATCTTCTCTACTGATGAGATCTTTTTCAAAAACTTTCTAATATTTTTGTTTGTTTGTTTTGCGTCAAGACACATTTTTGTGGAAGGTCATTCCTTCCCTCACATGCAAGCAGCTTCTTAAAGGTGTCTTTATACCCTTCAAACGGACACACAATTTTTTAATTTTCACATTAGTTTTCTGTTGAGAAGTCTCTGAACACTTCCTCCTTTGTAAATTAACTGGTGAAAAATGTCCCTGGGTTTCTGAAGGTGAGGTAAAAAAAATTAATTCCTACCCACTCTGATTAACTTGTTTTGCAAACCAGTTTTAGCAGATATCCCCTCTGGAAAAAATTCTTAATTGCTTCCTGAAGGCAGAATGCCTGTGACTAGTTCTTGACATTATTAGGGAAATATTTTACTGTGATTTTTGGTGTTGTGCACACACTGTACTACTTAGAAGGAAACAAATCTCAATGCTCTTATTCATAATTTCCTGAAGTTTAATAATTAAGATGGAAAGAAGCAGTCAACTGACAATTAGCTTCATTTTCTTGAGGTTCTTAAGTAATAAAAACATACATTCTGGCACATGTGTCAAAAAATTCCCCAACTATGCAGGCCTTCTATCCCCAGAAGATGAGAGATGTTATACTTCAGCAAATTCAAAGTTTTCGTACAAACACGAGGAGATATACATCTCTATGTAAACAGAAATATATATTTACATTTATATGTATATATATAAAGGGTGTCGTTTAAAGACAATTTAAAAAAGTCCTAGGTGTAAGATATAAAAACATTGCCCAGAATGTCGCATATTGTGTGAAGAATATTTAGGAAAAAAGGCCCCACTGACTGACAGGAACTGTAAAATACCATGAGATTTCTAAATACAGAGAGCAAAGAGGGAAGCGTCAATAACAAGATTTGTCTTTCGTAAGACTCTACCACCTGGCCCACTTACTGTTCCTAACAAATGGCAAAGTCAACTCAAGGAAACAGACATCATCAGGTTACCGTGACCTACTGAGCATATTACTTCTGCAGGTAGGAGCTAAATGGCAAAACTCTACACTTCACTGGTCAGCTTCACAAGTAAGAAAGAACTGCACTGGACTTTGCAGTAATTTTTTTCTCTTTCTGCTTTAGAAACAATCTATATATTTTTTCCATCCATAGAAAAAAATAAAAGAAAAAAGAAAAAAGAAAAAGAAACAAGTCCTATAAAAGAAGGTAAAAGAAAGTGCAACAAAAAGAGATCTTGGGATGTTTAATGTCAACAGCAGCTCCAGTTATGAAACATTATCTTTTTAGACAGTGCCTAGATAGGACATGCTATGGTCTAGTGGTTCATTAAACTGTGATGAACTAAATCCACTGGGTATAACCACTGGGATGTAGGCTACTCTGCTTGTATGTGTCATGTGCGGTAAACGACTGCACTAATGATGTATTAACTTGTACTGCACCTATATGGTTTAAAACAAGCATTTAAAGCAATGAAGATAAGTATTCTGGTTTCCCTCACACTCATAATGACAGACTACCTATGCAGATTACAAGATGCCGTCACACTTAAGGAAAAAACACAGATCTGTGGCTGTGAAGATATATCATTGAATCTGGTTTAAAGACGTAACTGGAATGTCAGGGGAAGATAGCTCATCATTTATGATTTATCAAAATACAGAGCCTACATGTACTCACTACGCTGCTTCTGCTCTAGTCCTTTCCACTTGATAAAGCATTTTTATCCTCACCCTGCCTACTTTCATGTTTCGCCTCCTGCTGTCGGATGAAAACCACAGCAGAGAAGTAGTGGATGGACTGTGTTGGACACAAAGCAGAAAAAGTCACCACACAAGAGGAAAAATCACATGTCTTTATGAGAACTGGTGATAATGACAAAGATAGATTGGACAGAAAGCTGATTCAGTTGGGCTCAAGTGTCTTGTTCACTGAGAGAAGACGCTTTCACCTCCCAGGATTTAGCTTTCTGCAGAACTTTTGTAGGTAGGTTTTATAGAAAGATTTTATTTTTGGTTGGCCAACCACACTACAGCCAGCAGCCTCACAGCCACGAGTGCTGATCTGAAGCCAGGGTGTAGGGTAAGCATCCCACCCTTGCTCTATTTAAACCTGTTAGGGGTTGGGAGAAAACAGGCAGTTATAAAGTCTTCATATGTTGTTTTATCTGCCAAAGTGGCCATCCTTAGAAAAAACATCCAAGCTAGATAATCCATATTGCAGAAAGATACTAGCACCTTAACATCTTGTAATGGGTGTACATGTCAAGGTGTTGGCAGTGGAGGGGGGATATGCTGCAGGGGTAGCCTCTGTGAGAAGACATCAGGGGCTGCCCCTGCACTGGACAGAGCCAGTTAGGGCTGGCTCCAAAATGGACCCACCAGTGGCCAAAGAGCCCGTCAGGGATGTTGGTGGCACCTCTGTGATAACATATTTGAGAAAGGGTAAAAAACACTGTGCAGCAGCTATAAGAGAGGTGTGACAAAATGAAAGAGAAAAAGCTCTGCAGACCCCAAGGTCAGTGATGGACAGGGAGGAGGTGCTTCAGGTGCCAGAGCAGAGATTCCCCTGCAGCCCTTGGAGAAGACCATGATGACACAAGTTGTTGTCCTACAGCCCATGGACAACCATGCTGTAGCAGATATCTATGCTGCAGTCTGTGGAGGACTCAGCACCAGAGCAGGTGGATGTGCCCTGTAAGAAGCTGCAGTCCGTAGAGAGCTCACAGTGGAGCAGGCTCCTGGTAGAAGCTGCAGCCTGTGTAGAGGAACCCATGCAGGAACATGTTTTCTGAAGGGACCCACGCTGGAGCAGATCATTCCTAAAGGACTGTAGCCCTTGAGAAGGACCCATGTTGGAGCAGTTTATGAAGGAATATATCCCATGGGAGGGACCCTACATTGGAGTAGGGGAAGAGTGTGATGAGGAAGCAGTGGCAGAGAAGAAGCTTTATGGACTGACCACTGACCACATTGCCCATCCTCCTGCACTGCTCAAGGGGGAGGAGGAAGAGGAGTCAGGAATTAAGTTGAACCTGGGAAGAAGGGAGGACAGAGGGAATGTCATTTCAGTTTTGGTTTTCTTTCTCACTGTCTTACTCTATTTTTAATTGGCAAGAAATTAAATTATTCTTCCCCACGTCGAGTCTGTTTCGCCCATGACAGTACTTGCCGAGCCATCTCCCTGTCCTTGTCTCAACCCACGAGCTTTTAATCTTATTTCCTATGCCTGTCCTGCTGAGGAGGAGGAGGGAGAGAGCGGCTGGGTGGGCATCTGGCAGCCAGACCAGGTTAAACCACCACACATTTTTACGGAGCTTTTGAGGGATCACAATAGTAACATCCATACCAAGCCTTTGAGGGATTACAATAGTAACATCCATACTGAGAGTGACTAGCAGATGGGGCTCGGTACAATAATAATCCTTCTTGCATTAGCCAAGAAAATATGACTAATGGACCATAACTGCAAAGTAGCAATTGTGTACGTATTTTTTTCCAGGGGGCAAATTAAGAGATATCTCCTTTCAACCATTTTGCTAATAAATAAAACAGGGAGGTGGTATCAATTGCCACAGATCAAGGATACTTAATATTCTTACTTCTACAAATTAGCACTCATCAACGTTCCCTCCCCTTGCTTTTCATTTTATTCCAGAGAGGTTTCCATAGAAACTAGGTCATGTGCCCAGTTTAATCTTCAAAGCTGTAACATTACAGTGGATTCTTGCTGAAAGCAAAACAAACAAAAAAGGGCACTTTTTATTTGTAGCCTCTTAAATGCAATAATGGGGCTCTACAAAAGAGTCTGGCAGTGAGGCATGTGAAAGTGCACTGTATTTCTCAGGTGGTGAATAACTGGTTATGGACACCAACATGAAGGCCTGGAAGCAACTCTCTTCTAGAATTTTTCCAACATAAAACACAGGACTACCCCAGACACCAGCAACATTTCTGGAGGCGAACAAGTGACCTGTTGTCACTAGTCCTCCATAATCCCTTTCAACTGGGCAGTGCTCCCTTAACACTGCTTCTCAATTTTTGAGAATTGGGTTGATACGATTGGAGAGAGAACCTTAACAGCTTGAGCAAAGCAGGTATTATTTACATTTCAGCAGTGTGTTCCCATCCAAAACATTCACAGATGTAGAGGATAAACAAGGTGAAAGGAGCCAAGCACTTTTCACTTTTAAACACAAGCTTAGACTGACTACAAGCTGGTTTTGTGGGATTTCTGGTCATAAAAGTTAACATCTGAATACAAACCAAATAGTTTCTAACATGAGTTTTATATGGCAATGGAAACAATGAGCAACTTGATTCGAATGAGTGCATGTTCTCCTATGCTATCCCTGTAAAAAGTAATAACGACCTGCCAAAATTCAGAAAATTGCCATCGTATTCACTTAAGCAGCCCTGTGTAACCATATGAGTGCCCTGATCTCCCAGAGTGCTGCCTTCCAGCACTAGCTGGCAAGAGACAAAGCAAGAGCTCCTTTTTTGTGCAGAATCCCTTCTCATTGTATTCCTCATCCTATGAAGTACCCCGCGTTCTGTTTGTCTGTTTTTTCACCAGTTACCACCCACCCAAAAATAGCATTTTCTTTAGGTAAAGTACAGAGCTCAACAATAAGGACAAGGTCTTTGAGTTGGTTTCAAGGAACGGGTGCCATGAAAGTAATAAAACAGTCTAACATATTCATATGTAAATGCATAACTGGACTGGATGGAGTTTTTGCCTCGCTTTACAGGGAACTTTTGCGCTTCTTAGAGGGACAAAGTGCAGTAATGAAAGCTCCTGGTTAAATCTCCCTTTTACAAAAATATTCTAATGAAATGTGAGTTCTTGTACCAGGACTACCCCCAAAAAATCTGCAGGACTAAATGTATCATAGAATACTAGTAGAAGACTAAAACACTGTGTGTGCAATCACAACTCTGTGGGAGCCTGAACTAATTAAATATGACATCATTCCAGCGCTAATTAAAATGAAATATTGAACTCATCTTTCACGTAAGAGAATGAGAAAGTGAATTGAGTTTAATGAAGAGGAAAAGTTGTAAGAAATGAAAACATCTACAGAATTGGTATATCCTCTGTTAAGAACATTTAGTGAAACAGCTCACTTCTGGTATATGTCCTCATTTTAATGTTTGATACCTAATACTGCACTGTATGTTGGCCTTTGGGAAATCCAGTTCCAATTTTCTGTACGCCATATTCAGCGTCAAGTAGGAAAACCCTGTAAAAGCAGAAAATGCTATTTAACCCTATAAACACTAACCGTGAGTCCTTCATAATCTCTTTCAGCTATCAAAATCACATCGTGGCCCAGATCATGGACTTCACTGGTTTTAAGAAATACTTTTTATCCATTCTATTTGAAATTAATTCTTACACGACTGGCAAACTAAATGCCAGCTTTGACTTTCTTCTCAAGCTTTTCTCGCCTTTTCTCTATTATAACAGTACCTCACTGGCTTTTTAATGAAGAATAGCAAAAAAAAACGAAACAAAACACCAATGCAATCTCACTCCGCTCCTTCTTTCTTTATTTTGCCTTCCCTGCCCCTCCTTTTTATTACTCATCCTTTGCCGCCCATGGAGACCTGAACATCTCTTGTCTTTCAACTCTTCTTACCTGGCTGAATTTTCCCCTCATGCCCCTCACACTCCCTTTCTTTTCCATCTCCCGTTACCCTTTCTTTTACAGCATAAACATAAGCATATTCCGTCCATCAATAAAAAATTGATTCCTGGTAGTACTTATTAGACTTCAGTCATCGTTGCAACGAATGTGCCACCATCATTAGACGCTTTCAGTTCCTCCAGACTATTTGATTACATGTGCTTCCTCCCCAGGCTAAAATGTGGCTTGAACAGTGCCACACAGGAAGAACCTGGCCTGCTAAAACAACGTATTCAGCCCACAGCCTCATTCCTTCACATACCACCCTTTGATTGATGTGTGCCTATCTGGTACTCCCTGGCTGGAGTACAGCTTATTGCATCAGTCACATGAAAGGACAAACATAGTCAAGCCATTTCTTCCCAGCTGTATTCCTAGGATAATCTTTTACTTGGATCATATGAGAGGGGCATATCTAGACTGAATGCAGGACATAAGTATGCATATATATAATTTCTCATGAAGAGACCAGTAAAGTATATAGGGAATTAAAGCACTGGCATTGGGAGAAGTGAATGGCAACTAGAAGAAATGGTAAATTAAGTAAAGGAAGTGTGACAGATCACAATTCCCTTGAAACTGGATTGAGACTTCATGTGAACCTTTTGATAGCATAAAGCAAGGAAAATGCCAAAGATATTGTCTTCCTTAAACTACTTAAGTTCCTTGATTGATTTTATAGATAGCAGAAGCTCTTTCCACAGCTATTTAGCATTGCCACTTAAAAGGAAATGGAGGTGGCTAAAAAAGGTGAAAGAGGATTGAGAGAGAGAAGACATGGAAATGAGGCAAAAAATAACAGAATCTATGAAAAAGAAGCATGATAAAATGAGAACAAAATATAACTTAATTTTAAAAAGGTTAAAAGTTCTATTAAAGGTTCATTTTAAAATGTATTTTCATCTTGTTCCTCCTGTAAGCATGAACAGATGGTAATGAACAACTATCAGCGATTTCGATTCATTTGTCTGTTCCTACCTTCCCTTGATGAAGAGGTATCTGTGAGAGACAGAAGCTCAAGAGTAAAGCAGCAAGCACAAAGACATCACTGCTTAAGGCCATATCTTTTTAGTGCAGTACTTTTGCATTTATTGACTTTCCTCAGTAAATCTCTGTCAATGTAAAACAAAAATTGATTAGTCCATGCCATAAAAATGCCTGTTCAAGCTATAAAGTTGGAAACAGAGGACAACCCTGAATTTGACCATTTTCCTGAGAAAATACAGAAATGTTCCAGAAGTTATTAAAGGCAAGACTTAGCTGGCATGCACAACAGAGAGGGGCATCTGTGGGTGACCCAGACGTACACATCTCTGAAAACAAAAAGCAACCATCCTGTATTTAGCTAGGAACTTGAGAGCATGTAACTGGCCACACTGTAAAAAGTCTTGTTCTACCTTTCAAAAATAGCATTGTTTGACTATCCCTCAACCAACAAATTTCACAAACTTTATGTTCCCTTTTTGGAAACAAGACAGATGAATTGTGTTCTGTCTGGTCTTATAAACAATTTGATTTTGCTCATCAGGGTGTACACAAATACTTTAAAGGTGTGATAGACAGATTTCCCTTTTCTCCAACCTCCCAGTAAAAATTTAACATTGCTTGTAGGTTAAATTATTGAAAATACTTCAGGAGGCACTTGATGAACAAAATATTTAATATTCAGAAGAATGCATCAAATAACATTTTTTATGATCTCTCATTGAGAAATGATGGGCAATATACAGCTAAGCTGTATGACTATGTGCCCAGGTGACTCCACCTCCATTTTTTCTTCTGTGCTGCCTAGCAGTTAATACATTTTATTTACTCTTATTAGAGTATTTCAAATAATTTTATAACAATATGGGGAGGTTTGTACTTGAAACAAGCAATTGCTAGCAGTTTTTCTTCACGTGGTGTACTCTATTTGTTAATGTGGAAAATGATGTAATGTTTAGGTTTAGTAACCTAGCAATGAATAGCAAGATGATTTCAACACTTGAGTCTCTTTCCTGTATGTGGATATTAAAGATTGATAGCAGTGAAACAGGAATGAATTGTGGGACACAAAGGAATGTAAAGTACCATAAAGGCCCTCCTTACTCACACCCAAGCCAGACTGGATACTGGAAACATTACATTAAATGGAAGAAGCCCTGGAGGCAGTTGGAAGCTGCTATTGTGGCTAAGCAGCTAGGGCACCAGTATTGATTTCTTTGCATGTGTTAGACATAGGTTTAGTTCAGTAGCTGCTAAACTTCAACAGGTCTGATCTACTTCCAAGACTTTCAAAACCTTTCATCTGGGTAGCAAAATAAACACGAGTCCTGCTTTGGTCAGTAAAAACACATCAGTTTCACCACACAACAATCCTTCTGGACTCATGGGAAAAAAAGCAGGCTTTATCCCTCAAAAGTTAATCAGTTCTGTACCAGATGAACTTTGTGATAGCCTTCCATGGATGCCATTTCCTTTGTGAATGAAAATAACTACTGATTTATTTTCTAGCAGGGATCTGTTTACATTTACCTTCCTCAGGTATCAACCAGTGATGTTTTCTTTTTCCTACTATTTGCCACTTCAGTGGATCTGTGACCACAGCAAGCTTTTGATAGGGGAGAGTGCTTACAGGCTACAGAACTGCCCATAAGGTTTCCCATGAATTTCTGTTTATTTCTTTTTTGACATTTGAATACGAAAGTCACTTCTGTCAAAGTGCCAAAAAAAAATCACATAGGTGTTCTAGGGCTGCGTTCAGATCACCAGCAAAGCACTAATGACATTGGAAAGGTATGGCACCAGGTAGGAATAAGATACAAGAAAAGCAATCTGCCCTATAAGCTTGACCATCTCTAGGTATGTTTTGCTGTGTTGGCACATCAGATTGAGGACATTTCATTCAACCAATGACCAAACTCATCTGTTTTGGTTACCAGTCAACTAAGTTTGTCCTTCAGTTCAAATAAAAGAAGTGTCCGCTGATACACATGAGAATTCAAATTTTTCTCACTGAACTTGGGGTATTTCCTGAGTTTGTTGCACTTTGTGGAAAGCATTTTGGAAATGGCATACAAGAATTTTAAAATAATATTATTTAAGATGAAAAGCTCAAGAAACATTGTTGTAGTCCCTTGTACATCTGCATTAAGCCATAGCCTTTGATTATGTAATTATATCCTATTTTTCTTCATAGAATCACTACCTAATTCTGTACACACAATTAAATGCACAAGGAACAGAATTAAGCGATGGATGGAAAACTGTTGAAGAAGGTATTTTTGCAACTTTATAATGTCTTAATTTTACACCTACATAAAGTTCTTCTAAACCTTTTCAAAATTAGATAAACAACAATATTCTTTGTTTTGAGTGAAAGACTTGCAGTGATGCTGCAGCTGTAGGACAGATGTCTGGCATCAAAGTGTGGGGGAGAACCTTTGTGGTTCCACAGGTTTTGCATAGAGTGTTATGAACAGTCACTGCTGAACTAATTAATGTGGGCACCAATTTCTGCTAAAAATAAGGGGGAGAATCCCTGCCAGTGTAGAAAAGAACAGAATTCCCTTTCTCCTGATGAATACAAGTATCACGTTATTATGAAACCAGTGGAGATAAAGAGCAGAGTTGCTAAACTCCACTCAAGCATGTTGAAGAACCTTTAATTGTAAAGGAAAAATTCTCAGGAGTCTTTCCTTTTGTTGGTCTACAAACAGGGTGTTGATTTTTCTCCTTAATCTCTGATTTAAACACGGTGTTTAAGAAGTTCAGGGTTTCTTTTGTATGATATTTCAGAGTAAACAGGTTGCCCCATCTTAAGACAACATACCGATATGGTGTACATCGTTATCAACACTGGGAGTCGTGAAGAGTAGGTCTTAGAAGAGGCATTCAGAACCACAAAAGCTCAGTATGGAAACAGAAATTTCTCAAATCCTGAGATCTGGACTGTAACATAATAGAAGTAAAAGACTTTTTTGGGGGTGTTGCTTTTTTGGTGTTAGGCTTGTTTTTTTCCAGAGGAAGGGTTAATTTTTTGCATAATTACTCCATTTCACATATTTCTTCTCATTGGAGACCCTACTAACCATCTTTTCCACGTCCATATGCAGGCTGACAAAAAAATCCTTCTAGCATGTTTGATCATACTTAGATGACTCTTCCACAGAAGTATGTATTCACAACATTTACTCTGAATATCTGAGAAGTATTTCATACATTGCTCTTGAGTTATTCTAAAACAGGTGAAAAATGTCACTTTGTCACAACTGAGGCAATCCCAGAACTGCCAGAGTTAGGGCAGTTATCTTGGGCACTATGTTTTAGAGGAGAAAGGCTCTCTCCAGCACCTTATTCTCCGTGTTTTTTTGACAGCTGATTTTTCATATATGTTTTCCATACTTCTTTACACAGAAGACTTCCTTTCATAGAAGGTTTGCTTTCATTTCCTTATCAGGGAAATAAGATAACCTCCATCCCAAATTCTAAGTGAACTGACACATGAGATTATAGACCTGAACTTGTGTTGCATGATTGGAAAATACCAAACCTACTAATACAAGAAGGGAAGGACACAGGAAGTGCTCATTAACGTAACCTCATCAAGGGCACAACTGATTTAGAAATTAAAAAGTAAACACAAAGAACAAATAAGTAAGATATAATGCAATATATGTTCACCTAAGTTAGAGCATGCCAGATCAGCCTGATATCTTTATTGGGGTAGAAGAAGTTCAGGAAGAGTGCATAAACTGGATTTTATTAAGCCCTATTTAACTATGGGCTTATTTGAGAAATTATTTGATTGAAGAGCAGTGGAATTTGCACAAGGGTTGTAAAGTGGGTAGTAAACTAATGGATGGGAAGATAGCTCTTCTTAGAAGTTAGGGCCTTAGAAATGAAGGAGAAAGGTAACTCATGGAATTCTTCAGGTGTCACTGATGTAACTAATTTGATTTTCTATTTTCTATTTGATGGGTTGGCACAAAAAGTAGGAGGTGGTGTTGGTGCTGGAAAGCTAATAGATCCAATCAATGGAAAGGACTGGGTTATTGGATGGCAAGAACCGAGTTACATTTGGGCCCAGGCTGAAGCATTGCAAATACCAAAATACCAAAATGCAATAGCGCAATATACAGGTCATGTACTTCAGGACTTAAGATAAGAATTTCTGCTAGAATGTATGAGCTTATCAGCTGGAAGTGACCAAGAAAGGGAAAGACTGCTGTATTGGCTAATTGGAGGATAAATATCAGTAAAACTATAAGACACTTTTGATAAGCTAACATTTTTCATGGAACAGAATTTCTGTTTCCTGTAAACTCTAGTAACAGTGTGAAATTTATCTGGAGAGCCAAGAGTTTGGATGAAATATTGTGCTCTTGAGAGATAGGCTATGCACAGTCTGAGAAATACTGTTTTGATGTATCCCATTATGACAAGGTTCCAGTGTGATCCTTGATAGGATGTGAGGGTTTTTTACTTTTTTTCACCTTTTTTCTTTTTTTTTTTCTTTTTTTTTCTTTTTTTTCTTTTGCAAAGCTTTCCTGACTTACGATTTCACAGTCAGGCAATCATTTCAGCAGAAGAAATCATGAGGTACAAGTCAAGTCTAAAAAACATCTCTAGTGCTAGACGCAAAGTCCTCTGAAGTAAATGGAAAGATTTGCATTAGCTTCAGTGTGCTTTAGTTACAAAATATAAAATGTAAAGGTCATTTTAATACATATTTCCTGCCTGTTTTTGATGGAAACTTAAGAGAGAAAAAGCAGGGAGGGATAAAGATAGTATTTGGGTAGCTGTCATGTAGGCATCCTAATAATCTAACCATGCAGCAAGTTACTGAGCCAGATATACCGTTCAGTGCTAGTCCAAAAGATTACTCATTCTCTGGGTAAAATTCATTAACCTTTAAGTACCACTTAACTAAATCCTTCTTTACAAGTGTCTACCACACTGTGACAGCTTTAAGCTGTTTACAGCCCTAAGAGACAGAGAGAGCTGAAAACCTAGTACGCCTCTCTCCACTGAGAAAGTGTATGCTGTGTATTTATTGACTTGCAAATTTTGACAACAAAATAAAAATGAAAGTGGAGGTCATTACAAGGTTTTGTTGTATTTTTGTTATCATTTACTACTCTACTACAGTGTTTTTGCAAGTGCTTTTAGCTATCAATTAATATACCTCTGCTTCATAGAGAAAATGCTTGTTTATTTCTTACAGTTAATTTTTAATAAGAATGTGGATAACAGAAGAAATCCAGTTTGGTAAAATCACATTTGAGAATTCTGAAAATCCTGCTTAGAAAAAAAAAAAGATTGTGTTGGAGGTAGAAAGTGTGATTTGGCTTTCAGAGAGGAAAACCTGACTTAGAGCAGATGATCCTTTGACTCTGAATGGAAGAAATAATGAAGACTTAGAAAGAAACGTAAAGTGGCTGAAGCTGAAAAGCTGAAGAGAAAAGGAGGCCAGTCAAAACAAACTGCAAAATAGAACAGACACAAAGATTAAGGAAACATCCACCACATTCCTACGATCTCCTTCTGGAGAGGACCGCAGTAGCCCAAGCCTGGAATAGCAAAACATACTGAAGAACTGGAGCCCAAAATAATTTTCAGAAGATTTCTCAGGAAACAAGGGAAATCAGGAAAGTCATGTTTCCTTGTAATTTGGTAAAGGACAGCTACAGTATTGGAACACTGCACTAGAAGGACACTTCTGTGTCATTGAGACAACCTGAGAAAAGTATGGTGCTATTTTAGGAAGCAGAGACAAGCAACATGCAAATTGTTTGTAGGAGATTACCTGTACCTTTGTAATTGCCAAGTACATCTCAAACAGATTAGAATAAATAAGGATTTTATTAAAAAGATTAATAAATACACAAATTAACATAAGCCAAGCTGCTACATAAGTTCTGGTAGCTAATTAAAGAAAGGACCTTTTTTTCCCCTCTCCCCCCCATAGCAGAAAGCAAGGTCATAAGTAGAGATGTGATGAATATGTTCAAATCTTCAAAGCACTGGATATTAAAAGCAGGTAATCAAACTAATCAAACTGAACTACGGATAAGAAAATTACTTTGTCAACTTAAATCATGAGAATTTACAGAGGAGAGGCCTTTTGTGTTTGAGACGCTTAGCCAATGTTTAAAAAAATACAGTGTTTTTTCTTTCTACTGAAGGACAAAAAGATCTGTAGGATGTGACTGTCTGTGGGACAGTCCACTTTGATCTCAGATTCTTGCAAGAATAAACTGTCCAAACATACAGTCATTGTGTCTTGGCTCTCCTTCAGAAAGTTTAGTAACACTTATAAAAATTGTGATTTATCATGTTGTCCTCCAGTTTCCTATTACTAAAATTTATTTTGTTTCATCCCTTCTGATAATAACACATACTCTTTGCACAAAGGTGGAACACTTCAAACTTACACGCCAGCAGCTTCTGAACACCACCACTTTTAACTCCGAAGAACCTACAGACTAATAGGAGGGTAACCGGGACTTACTTTTAGGAAAACAATAAATAAGCAGTTCCCACACCAACAGGCACAGCTTATGCACACAAGCAAAATCATAATTGAAGAAGACCTTCATTAAAACAAATATTGCTTCACCTTTGTGGGAAAGGCTGACAGTTCAGACATTTTGGGAACAAGTAGTGTGGAAAAAACATCTGTCAAAGCTCTTATCGGTCTGGTGTAAGACCAAATTCTTGCATATTTGTTGCATGTCAGATGGCAATTGACACAGTGAAAACAAGCAAATTGTCTATGGCCACTTGTTTCCCTGGCCACGGCTGACTCCTCCAGGGTAAACACATTGCAGCTGGAAAACATGACAGAAGATCTTGGTAACACTGTGGCAGAGAAAACAGGAGAGGAGACATAGCTGAGTTCCACAGTGTCTGCTGATCTCCTCCCACCTACTATGGCAATTTAAACAGGGGTAAACAGACCTGCCTCAGAGATTTTCCTAATAGCTATGAGGAGTCGGTCCCCTCATCCCACAGAGATACGGGTCTGTTTGGGAAGAGCAGACCTACTGAGCAGACATCTTTGTGCTTTACCAGTGAGAAAGGAAGCAGTACGGAGCAGTCATGTCAGGGAAGCACAATTAAGTGTTCAGTTCTCGGACCTTGTTGCCCCTGATTCTAGTAGAAAAAATTTTAAAGAGGCCATTTGTTAGCAGCACTGCATTTTGTGTGGATCACAGAAATTGAACGCTCACTTTGAAGGATTTTTATACTTTACTTCAAACAGTTTTTATCTTGGGTGCCATGGCAATTGCCATCTGATTTGCCATGCTGGATCTTAAACTGTGTTTTGGCAGGACGTAGCAGGACAAAGTCTGTGACAATTTAATGAGATGTTTTTTGGCTTCTGCACAAAGGAAGAAAATAAGCAAAGGCACACCAGTTCCAAGTTGTAAGCTCCTGCCTAAGCTAGTGTCTCAAGGACATTAAGAACACAAAGTATGCCTATGGCATCAGAATTTTAAAGAAACCCTTCCTCACAAAACAGGAATCCCAACCCCTACCCTGTGTCCTCCATCCTATCCTCATTGGAATTCCAAGAAAACCTGCAAAGCTGTGCAACACTGCGTTCCCAGCCTTGTGTACTGCCCAGCCTTGCATTAGAGACCACTTACTGGCACCTATCTACGTCTAGATTTTCCACAGGCCCTTTGGAAAAAAACTCTGAGATTTAAGAAGCACAACATCAGCTCTTCAACAGTCTACCTTGCATGTACGTCATTTGCCATGCAACAGAGACGTTACTCACTCACGCGCAGAGCACACACCTGCCCTATGCCCAGAGGGATCTGAACTCCAGGAGTAAGTCTCCCACGCACAAACGCCCCCTGAGCTGCCCCACTGCAAGTGTGCCAGACTGCCTCAGGCCATCGCTAGCAGCAGTTCTGTGGGGAAAGAGAGAAAAAACAACAAATATTTGGCCACTTTGTCCTCTGCCAGCAGCTCCTGAAGGCAGGCGGAATGCCAACAAAACCCAAGCTCAGTGTTACTAGGAAGGAGGAAAGGAATAGGAAAGGATTAAGTTAGCCTAATCACAGAAACCCTATGATTAACTTATCTATAGAGGAGATGGTCATCACTTGGCAAAGTTGGGAAGAAAAGATGCCAAGGGAACACTGTCAGAGAGGGAAAAATCATCCACAAAGTAGATTTTTCATTATAGCACAGCAACAGTGTGGAAAAGGTTGACAGTTAGTTTGCAGTTATCTATGCCTGATCTACCAAAAAAAAAAAAAAAGTGAGTTTTGATGCAACCACCTTACAGAACAAGAGGTTAAAAAGGTAGGTCTCAGAGTCCTGTTTTTCAGTGACTAGGGAGCACGTCACCCAGGACCATGATCCACAGTAAGAAGTACACCGCAAAGCAGTACTCCCTTTTCATATGAGTCAGAATTTGCTTTAACTAAATTACTGTGGCTCTTAGTGAGCCAAAGCTCAGTCAGGTGAAAGGAACTGATAGATGCATATGCTTTGCCTAAATGACTATAACACTTAGCAAGCAAAGACCCTGCCAGGTGAAAGGAACAGATAGAGGCAATACCAATAAAACTTTCCTAAAAGTCTTTATTTTTACTCTGTAAAATAACTTTTCTAAAACGTGCAAGATAAACAAAAATCCTGGGTCGTTTGCTGTAGTAGATGGGTTTATTTAACATGTTTAGGACAAGCAGAATAATTCATTCATAGCTTTACTTTTTGTGGATCAGCCAGCTGTTCTGTGCTTGAGCCAATAAAAACGTTGCTCACATCTCCAAGAAAAGCAGCAAATGCAATATGAAGAACCATCCAAAACAAGTACCTACTAAAAGTAGGTTCCTTAGTCTCTTGGAAATTGTATTCAACAGCTATTTGAATGTCAAGTTAATAAAGATATACAAATTCATATCTGCATTTTAACTGACAGCTTCAGCATTTTTCCACATTTAAACCACAATGGATTATGCTTGTATGTTTTCTGGTAGATGTAGCCACAAGGAAAATTTCTGGGACAGAGATTATGAAAAAGCCCTCACTGATTATTTTATGAATCAAAGATATGTATTTCGCATTTAGTAATCGCAAAGTATACCACAGCATTTGGAAATCATCTGTCAACACAAAACTTAATGAAAAAATAAATTAAATTTCTTTTACTGTTATTTTTTCTTCCAGCTGCACCGACTCCAAATAGCCATCAAGGAAAGGCCCCCATTAGCTGCTATGTCAGTGTGGCTTTAGAAAGCAATTCCCTAAACCTTCTGTGGTTGCTTTCCAGCCACCTCACTTTAAAGGAGGTTGACAAAAGGTGTACTACACTAGCTCATCACCAGTCCTGGTTTTAACTCTTGCGGTTATAGAAGTAACACATCGAAAAGGTTCAGGAGGGGAGATCAACATCCTGAGAAGCCCTAGAACAATTACCCGTTAAAGGAACACAATGGCACGTTAAGCGTATGTTCAAGATCTCCCCCTCTTTGCTAATATTAACTGCAATCTAGGTTTTCCCACTGACTTACCCTATTGTTTCTTTAAGATATTGCATATGCCTGCTTCAGCTACCATTTTGAAGGTCACCTCTTTCCCCTCTGTCAATTGTTCAGTTTGCACTTGGCTATCTGCATTTCTAGTCTCAGGGGACTAGAAATCTCCTTCAATTTCCTGGCTGTATTTTTTGTTGTTTATTTATCCCCTTTCTTCCCTTGACCAAAGGTGGTTACAGATGGTAAAATGCTGGACTGTTGGGACCCATTCTTGGATCTTGCTTCTTCTCACAGGATCTCTCACTAAAAAGCATCTTCTTTCCTTCACATGCACACCATGAACTATGTGGGCACTCACCATTCACAGTCCTTTCAGAGGATCACCTGCATCTCCAAGTCCGCTCTGCCGTTCTGCAGACAATGAGGAATGTAGTTACTACCTTCGTTTCTTACAGTAAAAGGGACTGGGCTCGTTTCAGAATTAACCTGGAGATTTTAGTTGGTGGAAATCATGAGCTATCTTCAAAATATTAACATATAATCCACTCTCAAACTAACAGTTTACACTTGTACATTGTATCAGTGGAATGAAAGGTATCAGCAACCCAAAAAAAGATCTAACATATATCCAAAAGCTGTTAGAAACAGATGCAGTTAGATCCAAACATCAAAAATTCCACTTTGGATCTTCCAAAGTCCCTTAAAATACAAAATACCCTTTAATCTGCTTTTAAAAGGCTATATTTTTTTCAACTAACGGTTTCAGAAGTTTTGAAATATGGCTTCAGCTGTTGCCTAGAACATCATCTCTCCCCCTTTTTCCTGGATTAAAATATCTGAAATATATGAACAGTGTTAAAGGAACACGGAGCACCTTAGTTTACTGCTGTGAGAAACTGCACTCTTCTGCTGAGTAAGCATGCATCCCAGATTAGATCTCCATTGTACAACTGTCTGAAAAATTGTATTTCTCTCTTGTGGATCTGAAACGTGTTTTGCTCCATCAGAATGGGTAGTCAAGTTCTTTCCCTCTCCTGTTTTCAAAATGTATCTAATATAACATATCAAAGCTGAAACAAAATATTTCAGTGAGGTAAAAGTGAAATGTCTTGGTGACAACTTGTAGAAAAATGTTGACAAAATTTGTATTTTCCTGAGAAATGTTTTTATGTTATCATATCAGTATTTTGTATGGAAAAATTGTTCACTTGGACCATGTCAGTCCATTCATCAATATTATTTTGATAACTTTCATTTTATTGAACATCTCATAAAGAAAGTCTGTGCTATAGAGTGTATTCTATTATGATTTGGGGTACCTTTATTTCTCGTCAGCAGTGTAGACCATTGAAGTTTCTACATGGGTGTGCTCTTTAACTGGACATCTTTCATTACTGCCTTTGTATCCGTAAGTACAAAATGAGTAAAGAGATACTATGAACATTGTCCTACTTGTAATTATGCACATCTAATTAGTGAAAAACCTCTCCAGAAACATAAAACAAGTAAATTATTCATGCTCGTGTATCCTACAAGAAAATGTAAAGTTTTCCGTCATGTCTGTATTATGCTCATCACAAATTTTCAATGTGGAATCTCCCTGTTTAAAGTAGTGACAAGACATAAAGGAATTCCTTGTGCTCTGTAATTGGGGACAGCTTTTTACTGCCTATAACTTCACATCAGGGTAACTCAGTGAATTGCCTTAGAGTTACTCCTGACACATGCTTCTGAAAGCAAGAAGTGGCACCCTCAAAAAAGGGATGTTTATTCTGCGTACAATAAACATGAATATAGCATACAGATATTTTAATCAGAGAGAGCGAAGAGATGAAGAGAAATAGTTAATCTGAAGTAAAAGAGGCAATAAATATAACTGGATGTTGTAGATACAAAGATCCTTCAGCACCTTTACAAAAAGAAAAAAAAAAACAAACAAACAATTTGAGTGATTTCCCTTGGCAATTCTTGTAATGTTTCATTTACGCTTGCACAAGAACACAACATATAGCTAATATTCAATTTTAGCTAACCATACTACTTCTGAAAGTCAGTGGACTTTTCTAAGGTATTTCTACTGTTAATTTTTCCACTCTTTATTTCCCTTTCTGTCTCTACTTTTTCTATTTTATTTCAATCTGCTGGACAAAAACTGACGCAATGCTGCCTTGGTTTCTGGAATAGGAGGTCCCATATATATTGTGTCTAGATGACACCTACTGAAGAATATTAGGCAAAAAAAGATGTTGCAGAAAAAGAAATCCTGGATATTCATTATGACATTCATGAAGAATGTTGATGTATCATATGCAAAAAAAGCAGTGTAAATTAACATCTGCCTGTCAGAAGATGACAGATATCTGTTATAAAATACCTGCGTGGTGTTTTCTTTCAGGGTCAGCAACCTGCTCAAATCCCATTCAATTAAAAAGAAAAAAAAAAAAAGAACAGACAGATGACAGGCTTTTTCATATACTAAATCACACCCTATAAAATTTGTCAGCAAGGAGTGTTCAGCCACAAAGATAAAGGGAGACACACGATTAAAAAAATCATTTGGTTTGCTTGCATGAAGTGTTACACTACATACCACATTTGGGGTCTGGAAGACATTTTCTCACAAAGACTAGTGGAGACAGTAAAAGTCTTTGCTTTCCTCTGGAGAAAAGGGTTGAGCATGGTCAATCTAAGGACCCCACCCCAGCCCCAACATCATGGGCTTTCAGGTGACAGAGCGGTTATGGGTGGTGGATGCTGTGACAACAGTTGGCTAAGTGCTGTTGTTGTGACTGTTTACTAAGTCATCATCGCTAAACTACAGATAACTCCCTGGTTTAGGTAAAATAAGTACAGGCAAAGAAGAGCAGAGGGACAGAGACGGGTAGCATTTGGTCAAATTTAGGAAAACTAAATCAGCTTTATCTGCTGTTACCAAGGAAGGGAGGTAGAAAAATCATCATTAATCTCCTCATTCCCTAGCAGTGCCTGATGGAACAAGCTCACCTCTCTTCCAGCTGTCAACAATTGGACCAATTTAATGGTGCAGGCTGTGAAGAAGGCAACAGGATCAGCAAATTGCATCTCTAGCAACCACAGGGAAACAGAAAAGTCTGCAGAATATTTTCATCTCACAGCTCAAGTTCACCGAGGACCACAAATGCTTGCTACCAGCCTAGGAGAAATTCACAGGCAGAATCCTCAATTCTAATGTGCTGCAAGAGGTGTGTAGAAGACATTAAGACCAGTGCCGCTCTCTGAGTCCCAACAGTAGCGATTTGTTGAGTAAAACTCCCAGGCAGTCATAGGAAGTGTTTCACACCCTGCAAGCCAGAGTAAAGCAGCCCTCATGCTTTTTAGTTACAATTGAGGACTTAATAACAATCTGTTTTCCCTTGACTGAAGTACACTGACAGCTAAATTAGGAACGTGTGAATTATTTTCTCTGATAAGTATTGAATAGATAATGCCTAGCATAGTTTTCCATTTTAATTCTTGTCAGGTGTGTGAAGGGATGCTCAGATTCCCAGGCTGCGCGGGCTCATGAGAATCCACTGAAAGCCAGAGTCAGTCAAACCTGGTACTTTGAGCATCTCCAGGCTTCTACCTCTGACACTGCAATTCACAAAGTTCCCTCTAGAACACACCTAAGGAAAAAAAAAAACTGCACAGAGCTGACACTGACAGACGCAGAGGGGCTAGTTGTTGTTTCTGGACATATGTTTGAGTATTGCTTTGGCCGTGAAACTTATAAACCTCAATTACCACTCAAGAGAGATGTCTCTTCTAATCAAATCATGTCTTAAACAGCTTGGGCCCTCTCCGGTCACAACCATGTTTTTTTCTTTTGTGGGATGACTAAGCTATTCTTCCAAGTTTTCCAGCTTAGCTTTAAACTGAAAACAGGTACCTACACAGCACAAGCAGATCAAGCTGAAGAAAGCTTTCACGCTTCACAAGTCCTAAAATATATTCTCAGAGTTGTCAGAATACAAATGCTAAACAAGAAGGGTTTGGGGACAACTTTGAATTCTGATTGAATCATTGTGTTTAAACTCTCCCTTAATGAAAAAAAAAAAAAAAAGAACATGAGAGTGCCCGCTTTAGGGCTTTTATTGAAAAAGCTTCTTGGTTTACATACACATCTATCGGTCTGCAAATAAGTGTATAAAAGTACCTCAAGAAGCTGACTTTCCATCTCAATAAACAATTCGGGACAGTTTTTGTGAACGTGTTGATCCACATATATTTTTTTTTAACATTAATTCTCTATAGTTTTTAATCAAATTCTGTTGTTGCCAATTGATACATGATATTTGTAATTCCATGTTGTGTTAGTGAAACGTGGCTGATCACCTGCTTTGTGCCTCCATCCTGTTAAACACAAAGGAGTGAGGAAAATGGTAGGAAGAAGCATTTTAACTTTTAATTTCTGGAATATAGGTGAAGGAGTAAAAATAAATCATGTAAGAAAATGATAGCTCTTTCCCCATCTGAACTCCATAGGGTAATATAGCTTTAGATATTTATTAAAATTTCTTGGCTGGATGTGGTACCTAAAGTTAGTCTTCTCCTGTTATAGTCAGGCAAATTGCATACATACTGTAACACCCCTGCTCAGGAACACAGGCAGTTTTTTATCCTAGGCTTTCTGTTGGATACGTTCAGAACTGCAAGGAGCATTATCCTCCAACAGTGTGAGGGTTTTTTTCCCCATTCATTGAAAATACAGAGGGGACAAAGCAATCTTCCTTCATTCATAGGAAGGTTCCTTCCAACCTCAATTATTTGCTGACTGAATCTGGACTACACAAACGTCCTAAAAAAGAAAAAAAATAAAATATTAAAAGGAAGCATAGAGGAAAGTCAAATCCATTTCTTTATTTATTTACATTAAAGTAAATAATTTTAGAATTAGTCTTTGGATGTGGCATATGTCCAGTTTTAGAGTTGTTAAAAAATGAAAAAAGGAAAAAAAAAAACCTACAACTGCACTTCAAAATAGGGCTAATTCAAGTAATGCATCTGGTAGGGAAAGCAAAACTAGTTGTAATGAGAGCAGATGTAGCTCATTGCCCACATAAACCTTTTCCCACTGTCAGTCCCAAAATAAAAATTTCTGTGCTGAAAAATTAATTTATTTTTTTTTTTTTTTTAAGTGCCTTCCTGGAGTTTTAAGGATCCTGAGCTGGAGCCAGTGGAAGAAGAGGGTGGCGCCGCCCCCATGGAGAGAAAGGGGGAATCAGGCAATAGCCCTGCCCCTGCTGGGTGTCCCCTGCGTGGGAGCCGGGCAGCCACGAGGTTGAGCTCGCTCCAGTCTCAGAGTCAGCCCCACCACAGAAGAGTGTAATGGGGGAGGTAATCTATCATCTATCGCTTACTCCTGTTATCAGTAAATTTAGCAATCCTTTTTAAAAGTCCTTGCTCCCTTATAATGTTATTCCTAGGCCTTTCTGTAACGGTTGCATGACAGAATTGCAAGAGCATTGAAGTATCATCATTTCAGTGGGAGTTAAGTACCTCAGGGTAAAAATCTTTTATAAGTCTATCCCCACGCTTTGCTGCCTAAATACCCTCAGAAACTGGATCCTTCATAGCTACTCAGGAAAAAATAAGAAAATAGTCAAATGCCATACTCTTCTGTTATTCATGTTACATAGCAAAGACAGAGCAAAAGCAGCAGAAATAGCAAACATGCAGCCTTTCACACAATGCTGTGTCCATAACACAGGTTATTCCCAATGACAGTTGAAAAGGATTGTGTTCAAAAAGTTTTTTTTCTTCATTTTCTTTCCTCCTTGACAAAATCTAATGCATTTCAACAGGAACCAGCAAACATTTTTTGAACTTAAAAGGTGAAAATAACTATAGAAATATGTATTTTTGTAAAGTTATAATAAATAACAAATGTATTTCCCAATTTAAACTAAGCAAAGAGAAATAATTTTTGCTTAATTGTCAAACTCTGCATAGTAGTAGTTATTTTGAAAGGCACATACTTTATAATTCATTCATTTTAATTTAATTCTTGTTGTGGTTTGGGTTGTTTGTTGTTGTTTTGTTTTTTTTTATTTTTTTTCCCCTGTCAGGTTCACTTGATTCCCTAGGTAAGTAACAATGCAACCCAGAGATCCCATTCTGCTATTTATTTTTCTGCCATTTTGCATCTGGGTTGGCAGTCTTCTTTTTCAAGTCATTTAGATTGATCTTTTGCAGTAAGCAGTGAGATCAGAAATTAAGGTGATATAAGCTGGAATTCATATTACGGCGTCTCTATATTATTCTAAAATTTGACATATCTAAGCATATTCTAGCAAGACCAGCTCAGCCACATAGCAAGGAACTACCCACAGTAAAGACTCTCCTTCTGCACCTAAGGTCTTTGGATTTCCCCTACCCTTGTTGTTTGTGGGTTTGAATTTCTGGAAGGAAAACCAAAAATAAACCAAACAACAATAAAAAGAAATAAAACAACAACAAAAAGATAATCTTGACATGAAAGGTGGGATTGGATATAGCCAATATTTCTCTTTCTAAATGGAGAATTACGGCATACTCACAAATGGTGAAGCAATGTAAATTGGCTTATTACTAAAAGCTGGAGAGGGACTTTTTATGAGGGCATGTAGTAAATAGGACAAGGGGTAATGGCTTCAAACTTGAAGAGGGTAGATTTAGATTAGATATCAGGAAGAAGTTTTTCACTGTGAGGGTGGTGAGGCACTGGAACAGGCTGCACAGAGAAGCTGTGAATGCCCCATCCCTGGAAGTGTTCAAGGCCAGGCTGGATGAGGCTTTGAGCAACCTGGTCTAGTGGGAGGTGTCCCTGCCCATGGCAAGGGGCTGGAACTAGATGATCTTTAAAGTCCCTTCCAACTTAAACCATTCTAGAATTCTATCATTAGAGGTGAAACAGGCTGACCAAAGAGTGCAGTCGGACAGAAAGATTAGATTAGGCATTCAACAACCACTTATGGCCAGAAGGACTGTTCAGGCCAAGCTGCTTATACTCCTGATGAAGACTCAAGTGCCTCAGATTTCAGGACAAAACTTTGCTGGATACCCAAGGCTGTGCCATTAGACACATACTGTTAGTCAAACTGTGAGAGAATTTCCTTCCCAATGGTATTCAGAATGAAGATAACGGCATCACAATTGAATTTATCCATTAGAAAACAGACTTGCTCCTTACATGTGCTCAGAAAACACCTAATTTTTTTTCAAAAGAATCTGAAAAGAATTGGTTTGAAAGAATACTGGCACTCTGACTGCTTTTAAGTAACAACTCATTATTTACAAAAGCAGTTTCTCACCAACACTAGGTTGGCTCTTGTAAATTAGTAACTTAACAGAAAGCAAGTAAGCTCTGCAAGGATCTGTAGTCTGGGCCATTCAGTAAGCTAGAAAAGGTGTGCATGCAATTCAAGGAAGTAAAGCAGACTCTTACTGAGAAGGCAGGTTTCAGAGGATCTCATGGTATTAAGCAATACTGATGAAATCCTGTTCAAACCAGTATAGATAAAATTGAATTCAGTGTTGATAAACCCAAAGGAACCCAAATGAGGAACAAACAGACCTAACTACCTGAACACAATAGTAGGCTTCACATTAGCTGTTATCACTAAAGAGGAGATTTTGGAGCCACTGAACATAGTTCTCTGAAAATATCATTTTCCTATCTGTAATGTCAAAGAATAAATCAAACTATAGAAGTTACTAAGACAGAGAGAGCAAAGAAAATATTCGATGCTGCTGCATATATTCATGGCATATCTGGATCTTGATTCCTGTATGAAGTTCTGGTCACCTGTTTCAAAAGGGATGCAATATATCTACCGAAAATACTGAGAAAAGTGAAAAAATTGATCACAGGTATGGCATGACGTCTGCACGACGAGAGATTAAATTAGCTACAATTGTTAAGGTGGTAAAAGAAAGGACAGCAGGCGGGAATATGGTAGAGATATATAAAATAATGAGTGGCATGAAGAAGAAATATTATTCAGATCATCATAATGTCAGAACAAAGGGGCATCGAATTAAATTACCAAACTGCAGGCTTAAAGCTGAGCATACTTAAACTACAGAACCATCTGCCGCAGGAGGCTGTAGAGGCCAAAATTCTAAATGGGATCAAAAAGTAATTAGATCTAGGGAAGAAAAGTTAAGGGCTATTAAAGAGAAAAACACTACCTGTGGTTTGGTAAGTCCTTACACCAGGAGCTGCAGCACGTGAGCAGGCAGAATCAGAGAACCCTTGCTCCATGTCTGCAGTCTGGCCAGGGCAACTGCTGCTAGTCACAGTTAGAAACCTCCCTGGAGCTAGGCAAGTCCATTATAGCTGTTTTACAATAAAAATTAGCCGTGGAGACTTTCTCCCCATAGTTTTTCCATGGAAAGCTTAGAAATCCCAGTTTCCCACTGTTCCTGTAAGTGCATTAAACCCTGGGCTGTGAGGGAGAATCTAAGGGCAAGAAGTTGTTTAACTCACCAACTCTTCTAGTTTCGTAAAGCTACATAGTAGGTAAAAGCTGCAGACATACTCCTCCCCTTAGTGTTTCAGTGCAGGTGTCACTGCACTCAGCATGTCGTTATGATGCATAACACTGAGGTTTTTACCCTTCCCGTAACAGCGTAGTGCCATCTTTTTGTTCCTAGGTCAACCTCATAAGTTCTGCCCCCAGAACCAGCACCTACTTTTTAGAACTGCTGGACCTTACAACACCCAGAAGCGCTTAGTGAAGCCAGAACAGAACTCCTTCCTTGTGATTCCCAAATGCTCAGTTTCACTGGGCTACAAAGGGTACAGGTAGGGTGAGGGGACCTGTGACAGAGCAGAGGGCACAGGGTGAAACCCCAGGCTGAGCAGCACCGTCTTTTGCAATAATACCCTTGTGATCCACCTGAGCAGATCTGATCCTATCTTGTCAAAATGTCCAGGACTAGAGAGGAGAAAAAATAGGCCAACTCTGAGAGCAAAATAGTGGAAGCAGGAAGGTACAAAAGGGTTTGAAGAAACATGAAAACAAGTGCAGCCATCAATGAACAAAAAAGGAAGAGCTCTGATTTCAGTGCAGCCTTGCTGTGAAAGGAGCCCTGAAATAGGCCATATTTAGAAAAACAAGAAATGAATTAAGATTTCTGTTCCAAGTCTGAGAGGTTACCTACTGGGAGCAGGAGCTGGCCATCTTTGCCAGTTCCACACACTAAAAGAGAAAAAGGTAAGAAGGCAGAAAAGGAAGTCAAGAGTTGCGACCAGCAGTGCAGCCTGATGCTGCTGCTGCCTTTGCCTCATTCAAAACTACATACATACCTGAATGGTCTTACAGAAGCTGAAAAAGCTGAACTGTGTTCAGAATATTACCGAGAGCATAGTACAGGGCCATAAAGCACAGAAACAAATTTTGCATGTAGCTGCACAGAGAAATGGTCACCTCATTACCTCTGCAGAGCAGAAACAGTGACTATTCCACATCCTTTCCTATTTCAGACTCCTGGAGTCCAGAAGACTGTCTTTTCTAAATTGATACACTCTTTGTGTGCCTATGTGTCCTGAACACCCAACGCTATCATTCAGGGAATGGTTAAGCAGATGGAGAGAGCTGCCAAAGAAAGCACTGGGACCTGTATTCATTGCTTGCCATATTAATACATTTATAAAATAATACTGTCCCTATACACCCTCAGGGACAGGAAACAAAGCAAGGGTATTTGGAGTCAAGACCAACAGGACTGTATCGGTTTGTTCCTCATACTCCCCTTGCACTGTGCTCCAAGCACTGGAAATGGAAGCAGCCAGTCCTAACTCTCCATTTCACAGCCATCGGTAACCTTAGAGGAAACCTTAGTCAGACTGCCTTTCCAGGAGCCCCAGAGCAATCAGTTTACCCATATGTTTAGTATATTAACTGCAATTTTTTTTTTAATTCTGCCCTAGAAAATACTACTGGCCTGATGTTACAAGTGCAGTTCTGGACTTCTCAAACAGTTGCTTGCTAATAGAGCAGGAAGCAGAGAATGGAACCTCTGCTTGGATTTGTAAGAAGGATGCCAGTGCAATAAAACTGACTGAAAGAAATCATTGATTGACAGAGCTGTATGCGAACATTCGCTACTTTGGTCCATGCAGTTTCTAATTCTACTACTCAAAAGGAGGAGCTACATATTTGCCTGCACAGCAGGGCATGGAGAGGCGGTGCTGGGAGTGCACGACTACAGGCAGCAATGCAGGCAGTGGGGCAGGTACAAACCACCTGGCCTGGCAGCCAGGCTCCACCAAGGGTCATTGGCGTGAAACAGGAATCCACACGGTCGGAAAACAGCACTGCTGAAGGAATTTTGGCCAATTTGTGGATGTCTCAGGGCTGTGTGGGAAGAGAGGCAAGAGAAAGAAAGAGAAAAAATAAAACCCAAACCGAACTGGTACAGAAACAAAGGAAAAAACTTTGTTTGGCCCCAGATGGACTATTTTGTGGGATCTAGCTTGCATGTTCCCTCTAGCCAGGAATAAGAAAAAAGATGGGGAGATACCTCCCAGTTTTCTGTAAATCTAAGTCCAGCACAGAAAAGTACAGAACTAAAGGCATCTAGGAAAAGCACACAGAAGATAATCTTACTTTCCCCCCCTCCCCGCCTTCAACAAGACTGTCTGGCAAACACTTACATACCATGATTTTAAGAAAAGAGATGTCAAAATAGCCCTGATGCCTTTGGGTGAAAAGTATAGAAAATTCAAAAAACACAATAGAACTCCTGGAGATGTATGACAGCTAAGCTCAAGCTTTGCTCCCTCTGAATCAAAAGCAAAGGCTTAAGCCTTGCTTCCCCACAGCCCAGGTGGATCCTATCTTTAGGGCCATTCTCTAAACTACATGCAGGAAAGATATCACCCTTCTCACCACAGAGGCCTTTAGACAACCATTCCCAATTACACAAGCCGCTCTGCGCATGATGGAAAGCCACACAATGGTACACCAGGTACGTAGGACATTTGCTCCTGTTGCCAAGAAACAGTCAGTCCTACAGAATGGTTCTATTTTCCTGAGTGGAACATGCAAGTCTTTTGTACACATGGTAAATGCCACCTTGTTAAAAATGAAAGCTAAAAGTGTTTTTCAAAAGCATGCATGCACCCACCTTGCAAAAATGGCCTCTAATTTTCTGTATAGTTGTAGAGGTTTTATTTGCTGAAATACTGAAAACACCTGCCTCTTGCTGTAAATACACCATTAGCATAGTATTTATAAAAAACTTTTATAATCACTGTCTAAATTTCTAGTTGTGTATCCACACAGAGATTAGGCTGGGTCAGAAGAGACAAGGAAGAATTAAAAGTTGCCCAGGCATCAAACATAACCTGAAACAGCCACAACAGGTAAGTTAAACATTACATACACATTACCCAATCAACAGAAAACAATTCAGCTGAAGGTGCAAACACAACCTTTTTGCTTCCTATTGCAAATGAAGTGATTTCATCTGGAGCATCTCAGTTGAGGGAAATGGTAGCTGAAGCACATATGACAAAGCAATATTTACTATGCTATCAGTAGAAGCAATATTCATGAATGAGAGAAAAAAAAAAAATCATCTTTTGCATTCATTGAGGGTCTTGATGAAGCATTGCTCAGCTCCTGTAAAGGTTTTGCTGAAGTGCTGAGCAATGTGGGCCTGAAAGGAGCTATTTACCATGCAAAATCCATCAACTTTAATGAGTTTAAATGTAAAAGGAGAATAGTGAAATATGCAGAGCCCAGACCAAGGTTGATTAAGCGAGACAAGGTTATTAAGCAGAGGATGGTCAGACACTGTGTGCATATAACATGAACATACAAACAGGATGGATTTTGGTTACAACTGTCAGTGTGAGGATGGAAGGCAATATCTAATCTGTTTAGATCAACATATGAAAGAAAAGTTGGAAATCACACAGCTATTTATTGGATCATGAGGTGGTTTGGTGTTATTACTCTGTCATGTTAGCTAACGCCTTGCCAGGATGAGCTCCTTGCTGACAATAAGCATGTCTCAGTCTTTGCTTCCTAACTGCGCTTGTGGTCTTTATCTGTGGACCAAAGCCTACCCTGGAGCCTCTATACAGCTGGCTTATCTGCTCAAGGAACGCTGAGACCACAGGGATGTTACGGCATTCTTCAGCATCGATCATTTGAAGCGCTGGTGTACCTTCCCCCACACTGTGACTCCTACAGATGCCCTATATTTCAGTAGTCACCCCTACACTTTCCTTCAGGGCGAAGGAGGTGGAAAGAAGGCCTTTGGTGATTGGCTTTCCCAAGGCCAAAGAACTGTGCCCTAACTCTTAAGAGGGCACAGTATTTGTAGTGAACAGAAAGGCAGGAAGGGAACAAAAAATTTTCTTTCAGCTTCATTTTGCACCTCCCCAGTGAGCTATGAGAGGGCACAGATTTCTCATATACCATGTCTTCAAGCAGATAACTTACTTGGAAAAAAGGAGTCTGCATCTCATTCACAAGAGATGAATGAACAGATCCTGACATCACTAGACCAGGACAAGTGGGCTGGTCCGAACTCCCAGGAATGTGGGTGGTCACTACTGCCATGACATTGTTGCTGTCATGCAGGATGAAGAGCTGCAGGTCCACTGAGGCTGGAAGATGCAAGAAGAAACAAAGCACTGTGGGAAGAAGGGATGCTGGAGAGATGAGCCTTGAGCACTAATACATCTCAGCACCGATTTATCCAACACCTATCCAAAGAAACACAGCATGACAAGTGTTCTTAACTTGAAAGATGAATGGCATTTAGGGAGAAAGTTATCTTCTCATGTTCAGAAAAAGATTGAGCTGTTGGAGGAATAGCAAAACTATCATGCAGTAGTGCTCCGTGTGGTGAAATACACATTGGGAAAGGATGTTCTACAAGGAAGGACTGAAAGGCAATGCTCCTCCACTGTTATTCCTCCATAGGTGCATGGATGCACGTGTAATATCCTGGACACCAACTCTTCTACCTGAGGACTAAAGGAACATATGGCTCATTTCTCCTTTATTCTTCATTTTCTTACCTAAATTTTTGCTATATCCTCAATTGTCTTTGCCATCTGTGGTTCTTTGACTCTATCTCAAGAGTTTCTCTTCATCTGCTGTAGAATGCTTCCAAACCTAAGTATATTTTTTATACAATCCTTGATCTGTTTGTTCCAAAGTATCTTTTCAATGTATTGTAACACCTTTTTGATCCATTAGGGATTTGATACAATGTCTTTTTTATTTGCATATTATTTTGGTGCTTTTGAACAGCAGTAGAATATAAAAGAAGAAAATATGTAACTTTTGATGCCAAGAAAGAGGCTTGGAGGTGGAATTTTTGTGTACCAGAAAGCAGCTGCTGCAGGTACTAGTGAAGAGTTTCTTGAGCAAAGATGGTTTTAGGCACAGAATATTTCGTATCTCTATGTTAAAAGTCTTGCAATTAAAAATGAATACTTGCTTTATCATCACACTATCACATTTTAAATTATTTATTTTAGCAGAAAGGATGCAATCACCACTACCAACAAAGGGGATTCATTAAATGATTAAGATTCCTGCCCTAATCCCTATTAACCTGAAAGATCCTTTCAACACTACACGTAAATGCATTTCCTATTCATTGCAAGCACTGCTGTGGATTACATGAAATACTTTCATTCCATCTAGGGAAAGGAGCGTTTGCGATTTAATGTATTTGCTCTTTACATGAACCATTCTGCAGCTCTGGCAGCACTGACGGCTGCCCTAAGCGAAGGTATGTGACACCTTGACACCCATTTTACACTCCCAGATTATTAGAAGCCACAACAGTGCTGTTTCTAGACACACATACATGCCCCAGTATGGTGAGTGACAGTAATTTATGGTGAAAGCAATCTTGAATGTTGTGCATATTAGCCACAGTCTTTACAAAAGGCTCTTCTTTGTAATAGCAAGTAAAATGCACAGCATATGGGCTGCCCGGTTTCTCTTAAAATTTGCTTTTGTAATGGTTATTTACTATTTATCCTCACTGCATGAAGATAGCTGTTTAAATGACATCCATGGTAGAAACACACATGATGTAGTGCCAGAAAAAAAAAATAATAAGAAATTGACTGAGGATATTCTATTCCTCTCTTTCTCTTTTCTGTAAGTGTCTATATTATGTGAATCTCAGTTCAGATACAGAGCTTCAAGTGGGGAAAAATGAGCCAGGGCTATTTTCTTGTTTTTAGAAAATGAAACAAGCAATCCTCAACTTGAATTTCCCTGGTTACAGTACTCATCATTGGCCTGAGACTCTGACACAACAAACAGCACAGAAAAGCTTTTTGAAATACCACTTCAGTCTTGTCCATAACTAGTATGACTGCAGAGTTAAAAACATTTAACTAAACCAGGTTTCGTCCCATTTCCCTCCCTCCCTTATCACAACTAAACGTACTGCTCCTCCCACATGAATATCTGAGTGACTTGAAAGCTGCCCCGTTAGGCCATGTTCAATAACAGCAGTTTAAAATCCACCAAAGTCTCTGTATCTAGCATTTCCAAGTAGCTGGCTCTACGCAGCTTTCTGCTGAAAGCAGTGGCTTACCCAAGGTGCCTGAGTCACACTTCAGAGGCTGTCAGATGCTCCTGGCACTCTTCATGAGCCAGGCACAGGGACAGAGAGGAAAGGGAGATTTTCTGTTCTTCCAGCCCTGCTTCTCACAACTTGTCTCCGTAATAGATTCCGCTCAGCTGCAGACCCTCTGCCTTGAGCAGTCACTCCAACCCAGCCCAGCCAGGCTCAGGGACCTGGCAGAACCAGCCCAGGTGCTGCCTCTTTAGAGGCTGAATAAAGGATTTTTCAGATTTCTTTTTCCTAGACATAACGCTTATTTTTCATCTAGAATTTAAACTTACAAGGTGTTGAGATTCTTAGATAAGCAAAACACAATGCGTGGGTCCGTGCACCAGAGGCCAGACTGCACTAGCACAGGCTTTTCAGCCAGCATGGATCATTGCTAGTGGCTCTATATACCAAGTATCTCCATGTTCAGAATAATAAAATTTAACATGATGCATTTTTCCTTAGGCAGAATCCTCACGCTTGCCTAATTTCTGCACCTCTCCTCTGACAACACCTTTTCTGACATTCTTACAGAAGTCCGGTATGAATGATTTCCCTTTTATTAACACAGGATTGCAACAGAAAATCTTCAGTGCATTGAAGCTGAATTACAACTTCCCAGTCACCAGCTTGTACACAAGATAGGTATATTTTGAAATCCATCTTCCACTTAGCACTGATATTACAATCACAAATATAGGCAGAGTGACCTCACCACTGTATGCTCTCGAGCACCGTGCTGTCAATGTCATTCTGTTGCTGAAACCACTCCCAAGCTGGAACTGAGCTGCAACACAGAAATCCCCAGTTTTGGCAGACATTAGTTAGGCAGGTTTGTATTTCATTCTTTGGTTGGAGGTATAATTTCACCTGCCAATTTCATTATTGCCTCCACCTGGATCCAAACCTGTGCTCTATTATACTCACGACTAGCCTTCCCGTAACACACTGGCCAGCTTTTTAAAGTTAGATGTCTGAAGGTTGTCCCAGGCCTATATTTAGGGTCTCATAAAGCTTTTACTAGCTTCAGGTGAAATAGCCTCACTCCTAAACAGCAAAATTAGCTGAAGTCACCTTTTAGTTCCTATTTTGTTCTTGTATCAAAAGTATGCAATTTATCTTTATCAAAACTAATTCACAGTAAAAGCAAAACAGTAATTTACAGTGCTTGATTCAGTCTCCCTCCTGGTTCAGCTGGCTTAGTTCGCACACTGTGAGCCTTGCACCCTACCTACTTGCTCCTTGCCTACCTCTATTTGTCACTACAGCTGCAGTCCCTTTCTCAGTGTAGGTAACCAGTGCAAGAGTGCCTTACTCGCTACAGATCTTCACTAAATCCTGTGAAGACCTTCTTACAAGTTACTTCTTAAGAGCATTTTGTAACAAAACCCTCACAGGATGTAGTGTTTCCTTCATCGCAGAAATTGAAAATCATGCTGAATATTATGCCTGCCTTTTAAATGTCAGTGTGGTGAAAGGAGTTTGTTAACTCTAACAGTACTCTATGACTCTATGCATAGTTTTGATGATAAAAGTTGTTAAAAACAAAATACCATTATATATTTAGTCTAGCTTGCATCAAACCGTACTCCCCATAGATGACCAAAACTCCGAAGACAACTAAGTCACCTCAAATATTTCCCAAGAGCAGTTGCATCTCTGATGACTCACTAGAAAAAAACAAACCTGTCTTCTTGGGGGAAACTACTGTGGCTACCTAAGCCACATTTTTTTATTCTTCAGCTTAAATATGTTTGTACTTTTCCCTTTTAAAAAATCCGAACAGCTTAGTTTAGAGGAAGAACATACCAAGGACTACCTCAAAAAAGACTGTCTTCCACTCTGTAGGAAAACGTTCTCTACCCAGCAGAGGTAGGCCAATTCTTTCCACTTAAAAAGATGTCATCTACTTATTATTTCTCCATAAAATTATGTTTTGACTTCAGTTCCAAAAGAACGAAAAGGATTTGCAACTACCATTTATAAGTCAAACCCACTGAAGCATCAAATCATATCAGACTCATAAAAGTAGAAGACTTTTGTAAGATCAAAAGCTATGCAAATGCTGCTTTGCAGCTCAGGTATATCACATCAGGAGGACCACAAGAGTACAGTCTTCAAATTATAATAAAAAAAGGTTAAGTGTATGTACTATTTTCTGTTCTTATTACAATCATGCATATTCATTAAAGATTCTTTTTTTCAGCTGTCTACACCAGCAGTACAAGAAATCAGAACTACTTTGCCTAACAACAATTGTTAAAGATAGTTATGAAGGCGCTGGACTGATTTAACCTTTTCAATATCCTATAATTTCGACTAGCTGGCATCCTGCCCCTACCTCGCAGCCCAGAAGCTGAAGCCACAAGTGTTAAGAAATCAATTGAGCTGCGGAAGAGCTTTGAAAAGGTCACCACAGTACATTCAGCTACTGCCTTTCACAGCTTGCACGGGGGCTTAAAACCACCTTCTTGTGCCAAAGACAGCAAGCACAAATCCAGAAGAATGGGTATGCCTACACTGTGGTTTGGAGGAAGACAAAAACTTATTCTGCCCACGCTCCCAGTGGTTGGGAAGGAGCCAGCTATGATCTGGAAGTTGTACAGGTATATTTGCATAGCAGTATGGCCCTGTGTTTGAACTAACATGTTCCTCTGAGGCACATACACAACACACAGAAGTGAAACTTTTCACTGCATTCTCCATCTAGCAGAAACATAAGTCTCAGGCAGTGCAACCTTAGGAAATGTCGTCCCCACAAAATGCCTTGAGAAAGAGAGGGTGAAAGTATAAGCAGAATCTTTTCTGTCACACTGCTCTCCTTCACGGAAAGGTTTTCAGATACTTCATTAATAATACAGAGCCTTTAGCAAGGCACCAGATAACTTCAGCCAGCACCGGACCAGTTCACAGAATATCAAAACTTTTCTTCTGTTTGATTTTGCATCTCGGAACAGGAGAGTATTTCAAAGTAGGAAATACACATTTGAACTCTGACTTCACTTACAGGCAAGTATGGGGAACATAGAGAAAGAGAGTCTGGTCAGAAAAGCTTTGCAACATTTCCAGCAAATAATGATTCCAGTTAGGATATTTGCAAGAATAATGTTGCCATTTTCCACATATTAATATCAGAAAGCACATTCAAGTGCTCTCTGTTTACAGTATGCCAGATTTCTCTGCTTTTTCACAGGTTTAACCAAAGTAAAGAATGATCGCTTACTTCCGAGCTTAATATTTACATCAGAGCAGGGATGAACTCTCTGGTCTTGTACACAGGCTGCTTAGAAGACAGAACACACAGGACAGAGAATCACAAACCCATAGATGGAATTTTAAACAGAAGGTTGCATCTTATTATTTTTTAGCTTTACTATCAAGCCTTCTCCATGTCAAAGAACCTGGCATTCCTTGAGACAACTGCAGCATTAAAGTAGCCTCACACCAAGCAGTAACTTTTGAGATTGGCCTTTTCATCCTCCTTTGTCAGATTCTGTTTGCCTCTGACTCTTCTCATCTTCCTCCTGCAGGGAGAAATGCGGTGCACATGAAGGTAACTGGAGCAGAGGCTGTAAGATCTCTTCTCCATCCAAGCTAACAGGATCAGTGGTTATTTCAAAGGTTTCATTTTCACCTGTGGGAGCTGTTTCCTTTGAACTTCTCACTTGCTATGGACAAGTTTAAACAAAAAAGCAAACTCCACTTTAAGTGTGAGGATTTTAAATTTTTATTCGTGCTTTTTAATAACTAACACTGGCATTCTGTCAGAGCAAGTAGAAAAATCTACAATACCTTACTGTGAAAGGAAAAAAAAGTCCTTCTGAATTCCAAGTTCTAGTGATAACCTATGATGAAATATTGCCATCAGAACTTCTTGGAAATGCAGTTCAAACACCATTTCGGGGCAGGAGGGGTAAACGCATGCAGAGAAGATTTCTTAACAACCACACACAATCAGTCCTCCCTCTTTCCTACTTTATACCTCAGCCAAAGGCAGCAGATAGAGCCAGTGAAATCTCCTATTTATCACCATCACCAGAAGCAGGATCGATATTGGTTATTATCAGATATTCTGAGGAAGAAGGGAGAGGAGAAAATACCCCAAGCAGCACAGCCTGCCTCTCCACGTAGGTCCACTGACCTCAAATACTCTCAGCAAAGTTACCCATTTATTGAGACAAGGGCTATGTTGTCCTCTGGTTTGTTACGGTGGTAGCAGCTTGTGGAGGCAAAATAGTGCCAGCAAATCCCATGCAAGTGTATTCAGCAGTGTTGCAAAATCCTGGACAAAGCCCTCCAATTTGCATTGAATTGCCAAGCTTCCTAAAAGCATAGGAACGCACATCACTCTGGTGGTGGTTAATGACTGAAGTTGGTTCTGTAACACATTTAAGCCAAATTAATAAGGAGAGACAAGTGGACTAGAGTCGGATACACTACCATCTCCAGGTCTGAGACACAGCCAGGTTTCATATTCCACTGGCCAAACCATGAGTACAGAAGTTGAGGAAGAGAAAGAGCCACTTTCAACTCTTCAGTGAAGACAGCAACAAAACACAACAGCAAAAAGCTGAAACAAGACAGTCAGCAACATGACTTCTACTCAGTCTATATGATTTCTGGTTTGAAATCTGGGGTAAGTTCAGGTCCAGCAGCCCTGAGTAAAACTTTCCCTAATGCTGATAATGATCAAGGGCATCTTGATATAAATTCAATACTGGTTTGCCTTATAGCATGAAGTTAAATAACATTATAAAGCAAATCAGTGTGGAGTACTGGTGTACTCACCACAAGACCTTGCCCTCAACGGAAGCGAGTTGATTTTTTTCTTTTTTTTTTAAGTGGCTCAAGCACATTATCGCATTTGTTCCAAAGACCCAGTGTGCCCGATTTGCTCTTCTGTTTCTGGAGCCCTCCTCTGTAATGGTAACAGGTATTTTGACCTTCCAGATTCTGTGCACCCTGAGATGTAAGTTAATGGCAAAGTACCAGGCACCTCTTCTACCACTCTGCCTTTTTCTTTGCTTTTCATCCTCTGTAGTTTCCAACAATGTGACACAGCTTAAGGTACTGAGGAATACAGTGCTCCCTATGGCACAAGAAATTTTGCAAAATATGAGTATGACATGAAACTTCTCCCAGGTGCTGTACTGCACATTATCTGCACACTGGAGCAAGGAAGTCCATCGAGATGCTTATTAGGATAGGAAAAGTTCTATATTAAAAGAGACCCCTTTCATTTCCATCCTGCTCTCTACTTTCACTGTTTAACTTCACGTAACTTATCTAATCATTACCTCTTGGAATGGGAAATGAAACAATTTCCTTTTACGTACATGGGGGGGATAGGTATTTTTTTCCTTTTCTTTTTGTAAGACTTACCACTGAGCCAAGAACTCCTGAGCATTCATAATTAAATGTTATTTTACTTTTAAATCAAGTATTAATGATATATATGATTCATGCTTTGCAAATTGCATATTCCAGGGGGAAGGACTTCTGTTAAAAGGCACAATAAAGTGAATATCTGGATAGAAGAAGATCTGTCTAATAGATGGAACAAGAAACAGATAGGCAGCCGGAGGAGCTTTTCAGGTAGAGATGAAAGTCATAAGTGTGTGTGTGAATTAAAAAGAACAGATCCATTTATCTCTGTCTCTTTACACCTGGGCTGAATGCTAAGAACCATCTGTCAAAACGGCATGTGAGGCAATAAAGAGTGTTTTGTTTATCTGTGAATAAATTAAGAGCCTCAGACAGGATTTCAGCAGACGTATGGTAAGTTAAGTTGATTCTCTCACAATATACTCTGGCAGTTGTCCTTTCTTAGGAACCCCAAGAGGTCTTTTGATGGATTTGCTCAGAGGTGGAGGGGGAAAATATCCAAGACATACCACAATCAGCTCTTTCCTTTTAGTATTGTCTTTCTGATTGTCACTGTTCTCCTTTCAGGGCAGACAGATGTTATGTTTCTTAAGTGAGAACAGGCTAACCAGAGCTACTAGAAACTTCTCAGGACTGTCCCACTAAAGGATGAGGGATTCTGGGAAGCAAAGAAGCTGACAGATTTGAAGCATCTGAACATCACTGTGACTGTCATCACTGATGGAAAGAGTGTTTCTACATATAAAGCCAAGGGATCTATTGCTGGAAAGATTCAAACGTGTTCACATGTGTGGGAATCCTTCAATTAAATACCATTACTGATGATTAGAAACACAGGAACTGCAAACTAGTTGTTACCTCTGCTGTAAACGATATATGAATTTGGGAAAGTTATTTAACTTTCATCTTTCTGTTGAAGCAAGTAGGAAAAATATTTTCTACATTGTCTAGAATATATTGTACTGGTCTGTTATGTTTATCCAATATATTCCCTAGTTTATATGCTAGGGATTTCTTCAATCAGAGTGACACAAAATGGCAATGAACTTTAAAATAACCCTGAAATCTACAAATAGCAATTCCTGTGTATGAAAATAAAACTTTCCAAACCTGCAGAATGGACCCAGGACCAATAAAAGACCAACAAACTTTGTAGTAAGAGAGACTTGGGTGGGAAGAGAGAAATTGCCTGCAGAAAGAGCTGGAGAGGAAGAAATGCCTAATAAAATGTTTGATGTTCACCCTAATGGAACCATGACCTTATAATTACAGTGCTCTGGGAAGGTCTCAAATGAGCCAAGTTCAATTCCCACCTCTTCCACAGACTTCTGGCACAACCTTGGCTAATTATCCAAATCCCTCTGTACCACAGAATAGGCAGGCATAATAGCAGACCTCCCCACTGCCTAGTCATGTCTAGTTAGACTGTTAAAATGAATTGTTTCTTATAAAGTACGAGTTGTTCCCTCTTATGCTTTTGTGCAGGGCACTTAGCACAGTTGGAGTAAAGGCTTTAAGTTCTATAAGTAAAAAACAAGGCGAGGAAGGAATTTGTTGCTTCTCGTTATTATTCAAGTCTCTTGCTGGAATAAGTGTAGGAGCTTTTCTTCTAAGGGTAGATTTTGCAGAATGACACCAAATTCTCAGACCGACTGACCTTGCCATCTCAGCAATGCAAATGAAAAGCAGAGGATTTGCACAAGAAGTGGTAGGAGCAGCATATCACTGGACCCTGCATGGAGAAGTGGCAAGGACTGAGAGCATCCTGGCACCCTTGATCCATTATCTGCTGTGTGATTTTGAGTATTTTTAGCAATCCCCTTGTGGGGAGGCAGAGGATAAATTGTTGTCTGGCAGGTTATGGTAGGGATTTCAGTATACAGCGTTAACATAAGCTAAGAAGCAAGAGTATAAGGTTTCCTGCCTCATAATGCTCAGAGTTGAAATTTTCCCAGTGTGAGCTGTAAATAGAATAAATCTGACCCTGCTAACACTACCTTAAATGTTTTTTTTCAGACTGACTTAATTAGGCTGACCCTGCCTGTGGGTCCTGCCCCACAAATTAGTAGCAGCCTCTGTTTGTGTGACCCACACACAAATCTAGTAGTGTAGTTTGAGCTGTCATTCTGCTTTTCCTGTTTACAAAATATGTGCCTTTTGTAGCCTCTGGGTACACATAACGGCTTCTCTTCTGTTCTCTACTCAGCAGAAAAAAACCTGTGTCTATATAGCTATTTATGTGACTTGACAGTATTAACTCATACAATGTGGAAGAACACCCTGTACTAGAGGAAGTACTTGGTGGTGCTCTGTTGTCTATGGTCAATCAATACAGATCACGACATTCGCAGCCGACAACAAGTACATTTTCCTTGGTCCTGTATGTGTTGTAACCACAAATAAACAGCCGATTTGTTACTTACTGCTTTCTTAGTCATGCCATTTGCCTTCTTACCACAAGATTCAACACCATGAAATTCACTTCAATATTCCAGGTCTAAGCAACTTCATCTGAGGAGCCTTAAAAAGGCTGAGCTGCAAAAGAAAAAGTTTCCATTTCTGAATTTGAAATGCAAATTTAACCCTACTGATTCCCCTCCGCGTTGAGTGCTTGCCATGGATTACATGGAATTATATCAGCCTGGGGACCTGGATGGAGAAATTCTGTTCTCCAGAATAGCAGACACCGATAGTCTCACCACGCTACAAGTTTCAAAATCCACGGCTGTCTCCACCTTTCAGGGTAGATGGATGGCTTACAAAGCTGAGCACAGGAGATTCTGAACTCCTATCTCTGGAATGAGTGCTGGGACTTTAGTGACTGACCATACACAAGAATAATGTGTGTTATACTTTTCAAAGAAGGTTCATTTTTTTTCCTTTTTTTTTTCTCTACTACTGAATCTCTTTCACATTTTTCATGGCAGGGATAAGACCCCTGGTCAGAGAACAGCATACAAACTTAGGAAGGGGTGCTAAAGTAGCTGTAGGTCACCTTCACCTGTATGCCTTTTCAGTCCTGGACTGGTCCAGGAGATAGAGGCCCCTGGTGATGTATGGAAACCCCCAAATAAATTGTAACAGCCAACCTCTAGCTTTAAAGTTATGAAGTTCTGTCACAATAATATGTACTGCATCGTAGCTCCTAATCTATTCCAGCTTTTTTGTCAATAAAAAACTCAGCTGCAGTGTTCAAGATTTGTCCGGCTTTCAGATATTATTCTGGCCACAGTGGTTGTCACAAGGAGCCTGAAGCAGGGCATTTGTATGTGGGCAAGATGTCATCAAGCTTTCACTAGAGGTAAGTCATTTCACTAAGAGGTAAGTGTGTGCCTTGCTCCAAAGGGATTCTGAAGCAATCAGATTGTTTCAAAGGAGATCCTGGCCTGTAACAGATAAGAAGAAGTAGGTGACAGATTATAGAAGACAGAATAAATTGTCTAAGCTGTCTCTTTCGAACTTTCCAAATAATAATTAAGTGGCTTTTTCAACATGGGGCAAAATACGCACGCAGTATATCCAGCAGGGTAATTGTCTAGCATGCTCTTTTCTTTGGTGTGACTTCATTCATGGCTGTTCCAACTGCAGGTAACGTGTCAACAAAATATTCATAGCAGATCATGGTCTCTTCCCCATTCTACATGTATTCACACCTGCCTGGGTGAAGAACAATGCTGATAATCATAAACATCCTAAACCTTTCTCATCTGAGGAAAATAATCCCCCCAGCGATCAAATACTATAGGAGATTAAATGTTCACACAGATATCAGTAGCCCAGAGGAAATATGAATAAAGAAAGAATCACTTTGAATTCTAGGATAAACATATTTTTTAAGGAGATATACCCGAGATTAAAATTGTTTACTGTGAATTTGCTTTAGAATTTGGTTGCAGATCTCTGTAAGGAAACATGCTAGAACAGACTCATTCTGACATAGATCTGGTAGTCCAAACATCCATTCTATTCCTAAATTGTCCATCAAATTGTTCATTTAGAAATCTCAGATTCCATCAAATCCAATCTTTTTAGGCAATAAGCAGTACTTTAAGAATTATTTCAAGTAATTAAAATTAATAATAAGGTTTTTGCAGCTAAATCTTGAATCAGTTTTGCCTTCCTCCCTTTACTGTACCCATTACAGTATCTCAATTCAGCTGCCTTTTGGTTTTTCTCCCTTATTTAAAGATCTTGTGGCCTTAATAAAGAATTAGACACCTGACATACTATTCTATAAAATGTTTCAAAAAGGTTATAGAAAGGCTTTTTATTTTTGAGAAACAGTTTGTTTTCTTAATTTCCTTAGAACCCCATTGGTTCAATCTCAGTTATGCTCTACAAGACTTAGTCATAAACATGCTCTTGTCAGAATGCTCCCTCATTTATGCCCTTGAGTCAGGCTGATGTAGATTTGTATCAGACTGATAGATCTCCTGAGAAATTCTTTATTCTGAGGGTGGTGAGACACTGGAACAGGTTGCCCAGAGAAGTTGTGGAAGTGTTCAAGGCCAGGCTGGATGGGGCTTTGAGCAGCCTGGTCTAGTGGGAGGTGTCCCTGCCCATGGCAGAGGAGTTAGAATGAGATCATCTTCAAGGTGTCTTCCAACTCTCACCATTCTATGATTCTATGATTCTATGTCTGGGAGATAGAATTAGGAGAACTCTAAGAGGCTTTGGAGCTTAAATCTAGATTTGAAAAGCCAACAGTTTTTCTAAGCAGGTTTGTTGGTTTTTCCAGTCCCGAGAACCTTTACACATAACTATTCCAAAAAGGAAGAAATAATTTTGCATGTAGAGAGTCTACTAGAATATTCAATCTAGGACATTAAAAAATAAATTAAAAAAAAAATTAAAATTTATTTCTACTTTTTTTTTCTTTTTTTTTTTGTGCAGCTGAAAATGTGGGGGTTTTTTGTTATCTGAGTTGGACACATGCCATTGTCATCTAGGGGTCCAAAAGAGATTGTATAAAACAGTAATGAATGCATATTTCATTTCAGATTTTGCTGCTATTTTAGCAGGGCAAGATATCTCTCACACCACTGAAGCTTCAAAATGCACAGCATGAACACAACCATTACAGCAGACAGGCATCTTCCTATGTCAGTCTTCTTCCCACACTCAGCTCTCCATCCCTGCTTGCACAGCTGTTTAATTCTGTGCAAAAGAAACCACTTAGATCCAAAACATCTATGGGTCTCCAAAAGTCACAAACTTTCTGATAACTCTAACACACAATTGGAGCAGTGCCATGGTGAATAAGGAAGTTAAGCTGGTTCATTTGATAAGCTCGATAGAAAGGCTTGCAAGGCCAGCTTAATGCAATTCAACAAGTTACCTTATACCAAAGGAGGAACGTAAACAGCAGGTATATACTTTGAACCCACAATCCATCCAGCCATCTATATTCCAAGATGAAGATTTTGTTGAAAACATCCAAGAAGATATTCTTGCAAACATCCATTTGAATAGAAAAGCTGTTTGGTCCAGCAATATTTTTTTTTGTTGGTATTAATGGGATTTTATTTCTATTAGTGTTCCCCCAGTTCATTTTCATATGAAGAAACAGGTATATTTGCATATGCAACAGAGGATTATGCATGTACTTTTTTTTTTACCCATTACTGATAAGCCACAGGTTTTAAAAGATACTTCCATGCAGGAAAGAAAAAGTAGTGCCAGCGAGGTGACCGGTCAGATCACAGAGAATTCAGACAAACGATTTGTAAATAATACATAACATAAAATGGATTTGCTGATTAGCAAATGCTTACTAGTAATGATTGTTTCCATAAAATTCTGAATCTGCTTATGAACAGAAAAAAAAAAAAAAGGGCTACATTCAGCCAGATAATTCACGGTAGTACTTTGACAGAGATAATAGAAAGTGTCATTACCCTTGAAAGAAACTACGATAGATGTGGTGCTTTCTTGATGACATAATCTGTTATTTCATTGTTCACAAATTCCAGGAGCATTACAATTTTAACAAATCAAAAAGTTTAAAAAATCTATCATAAATATCTTCTGGGCCCAGATGTAGGTCAAAAGTACATAGAAAAGCAAAGCAAGCCAATCTGATTTTGCAAGATTTACAAATTTCCATTAATGACAGAAAAAGTACTTAGATAAATTGCAAAAATGCACCAAATCTTAATTGGTAAGACCCTAGGACCCTTTTTTTCTACCTTAAAAAAAAAAGAAAAAAAAGCTAAACAAAATTTTGGAGTATTTTTTCACACAGTAAATTTTTCATTTTCACTTCTCTGCTGTTTGCTTTTTTTTTTGTCTTGGTTAAACGCAGACAGCTTAGACAAGACATCCAATAAAAGGTTTTGATTCTCCTGTATTTATTAAAATCAATTAAAATTGTCTAATCACTTGGTGTTGTGGCTAATGTCGTTATTAGCAGTACCTTATTCTGTTCACACACTATTCTTCAAAGATACATGTGCAAATAAAAATGTGGTGTGATCACAAAAACCCGATACACTCTAGGTTAAGTACTGCTACCACAAATAGCAAAAAATGAAGTCTGGGATCTTCTCTATTCAGCAGAATAAACATCAGGCATCAAACTTTAAGAAAAGTGCAAGAGAGAAAGTCATTTTCCCCCCATAAGAGCATATATTAAAGTCTCTCTTGATTTTACATGTAGAGCTTTCCCATTGTTCTGAATAAGATATTCTATCACTTATGCACGCCTGTAGCAATTCATGAGATGTATTAGATAAAGAACAAACCAACATTGATAAGCTCTTTAAAATAAGACTCAAAATGAAGCAGTGAATGGAAACCATCTAATTAGTGATCTTCTTACCTGCAGCAAGTTTTCATGCATGAGAAATCTGCAGAGTTCAGATGGACCAGTTCCTCTGTCTTAGCAAAATTTTGCTTTTGAAGTGCATTTTTCAGTTAAATGGAGCTAGCATTCAACAGGTTTAAAAATGGAACTAAATCTATGCATTTATCAATACCTTAATTTTTAACACAATTTTATGTTTTCAGTGTCTTGGTTTTTTCCTTTCTTTGCATTATGTTCTTAGAGCATTACTGCATGTTCTTCTGAGTAGTATAAAGTCTCTATTGCAAGCCTCAGTACAGTGGAGGTATTCCTCAATAAGCCCCAAAGAGTAATACATTAATTTTCATACCCTGTTTGATCATAGCAGCAGAAAAAAAGATGAAACTCCTATCAATGAGCTGAACGTAGATAGTGACTTCCTGTTTGACAGAGATAGTTCAAATCCTTAACTGACCCAAAAATCCAGATTGTGTGTCACAGAACTTGTGACCTATGTTCTCAACTTTGCACGTTCCCTGAATTAAAAAAAAAAAAAAAAAAAAAGTAGTTCATTGTTAAGGAGATTTGAGTGAGATGAACAACCCTAATCCAACACAAAATTAAATTTGGTATTCAAGTGTCAAATGGAACCACTCTAATTTAGTGAATGCTTGTTGAAAAAATCCAGCTTGCCAAAATATTCATGAATATCATGGACTTTTCTTTCACCTTGTTGATGAGTGGCTCAGTATATGTAAATTACTTCATTATATTCTATTGCTTTAGAGAATTTTCAGGAAGTAACAGTTTCGTAAGCACCCATACGTGCTCATAATTTCTTACAAGAGGATGAAAGCTCAGAGAAAATTATGTAGCTCATCTTCCTTTATGCTCACAAATCCAAAACCTCATCTCTGTAGAGTATGAGCTGTAAAAAAACCCTCTTGCCCTCAGCCACTCTGAGTGTGACTGCCTGGGTACTTCAAATCCAAAGAATGAAGTGCAATGAGAAAAAAAAATTCTGCAGGAACAGCAAGGAAAAATGGGGCATTAATTTAATTCTGTTTTTGTTTATTTCAGGGTTTATTGACAGCGTGAGGTTGAAACAGGAGATTGTTTCAAGAGATCTCCCTGTTGTGACTGTCTCAGAAAGAATAACTTTATAACACAGATACAAATGTTTTTAAAATATATTCTTGAAGTGATTGAAATGCTACTTGTTGTTAAGAGAGGACATCTGCAAAGAGGTGGGGCTTGCTTTGTACTCACCATCAGGAACAGTGGAATCATAGTGATACCTGGCAAACAGTTGTTCATTTCGCCTTGAGTCCGGTCCCCCAGGTGAATGTCACTGATTATGCTATGCGGTTTTGGGGAGGTGCTGTTCTTCCATCCCTAGAGCCCAATATCAGAATCGGAGACCTGAATTGAGACCTGGATAAGTAGAGACAGCAAAGCGTGCTGAAGCAAGAAGTAAAGGACATTTGTTATCTTGCCATACTTGTAAGAACCGCAGTGTGTGCTGTAGAGCGCAGCGCACCATGAAGTCCTCCATTTCAGTGGTCTCTCTGGCTACCCTTGACTGCCTGACTGACATCTGCCAGTCACAAGAGCAGCAAATCTCCTGACACTACACAAAAGGAGAAGTTTAGTCCTGGCAGCAGGAAATGTCACATCAGGAAGCCCAGCAATATTTCTAAAGACTCACTGTTCCTGTGACGATGCTCAGTCCAGACCTGACCTGGTGTGAGTTTGCAGCACAAGCAGATAGCTGTAATCAGCCGCTCTCCCCAAGAGGGTTTCTCAGTGAATGCCACCCCTTTGCGGAGGCAGAGGCAAGGAGCGTGAGGTGGAGTTGCGGGCAGATGAGGGGCAACACGGGGATGGGTTGCGGAATGGGACTTTCAGGTCCATGTCTATAAAGACGAAGGAAGAAAGGTCTCTGATTAGTCAAACACAGGAGGTACATAGTTCCTGGCAGCAGGGAGTGGAGCTAATTGTACTAAACTGGGCAAACTGGCTTCTAGCACAGCTGTAGCTTGCCCACAGGGTCTCACCATCCTCTTCTAAATTCTTACTAAATGTCCAGGTACACAGTATTGTCCTGATGTGAGTCATCCTACACCCCAGAAGAGAAAGACTAAATATTTCAGTGTTAAACATAATATTTTGGTATTGATCTTCCGTTCGGGTTTGTGCAGGAACATCAGAAAGCTGTGAGGCTTCTGAGGAAGACTGGGAAGTTCAAATTTAGAAACTAGTAAAACACCTCTTTATGCAGAATCTGGAAAATGTTAATAGTGAGGCTCCCATTGTTTTCACGCCTCTTTGCATTCAACTAATTTCCCTGTGTCCTATGAAAAGCCAGTCTTCCATTCCCCAAATGGAGCAGCCTGTCTCTGAGGTATTGCGAGAAAATGAGAGAACATCACTTCAGTGCACAGCACCTTCCGCTGCTCAGCTCTACAGATTAAGAGCTCCAGATAAGTCCTTATCTGCTTTCTAGCAGGAGTCAGAAAGTTGCTATTCTTCAAGAATACAGTACACCAAAGTATGTACCTGAGAAAATAGCCGCATTTGCAATTTGCTTCCTAAAAAGCAACTATCAAACACAGTAAAAAAGAGAAAGTTGTTTTAAGTATCAGGTATCATCCACAACCACTTGTGGGTATTTCGAATGATTCCGGCATTGCAGATACATCTCTTTTTTAAATATTACACACAGGGTCAGTTTTTCTTTGTCTTTTGACTTCCTTGACACCCATTGCTGCCCCGTTGCTGCGGATTTCACATAACACCTACTTCCTCTCCTCCTTAAACATTGTTCTTTCTTTCTCCTTTTTCATCTCTCGCTCCTCTCGAGTTCTTTGCCAGGGGGCTCTAGTGGATGCTTTTCATTTCCTACATCTTTCTGGGTATTTATTTGGACTCCTTGGAGTCAGCCAGCCTTACCATATCAGGTCTCATGAGGCCATTCATTCTCACCCCCTTCAAAGTCTCCACAAATTAAACAGCAGCTTTCTGTAAACTAACACATTTAAATTACTTCTATTCACACTTTCCAGCATATTCTGCTTTGCTAAAGAAGATTTCAGGACAGATCTCAATGGTTTGCCTGCCTGAACAGGTTATCTGTTTCTTTCCTACAACTCCCCTCACAGCAAGATACCACCAGTAAAAAACATCATCGCACAGGAAATTTCTCTCAAAAACAAGCCAGTCCACTTTCATCTGGGTTTACCACAAAGCAGATACTGAGGAAGAAACCACAAAAGATGCATTCTGAGAGAAAACTAAAATTAAAGGTTCGGGTAACTATTCTTGTGCACAACATTAGGGTGCATATGCAATACCCCAAAACTATCTCCAGTAGCACCCAATTTTGATGCAACCAGAACATGCTGAAAATAGTTTCTTTTGTTTTGTTTTCAGAACAGACCCAAGACAAGCAGAAAAACGTTCACAATACTCAAATCAGCAAACACGTATCAGTGGATTTCATAGGGACAGGCAGAAAAAAAGGTAGAAAAACAAGAACCTGGGCAAAAAAATAACCATAATTGTAGTTTCCCCTTAGGTATGTTTACCTTCTCTACAAACAGAACTCTTGATTTCATCATTTTCCATTGACAGAGGCTTCAAGTGAAATCCATTTAATGACTGGTCCTCCTAAACTAAACTGAAAATGGAAAGTAAAAACAAAAACATTTTTTAATGACTGAACGTGGAAAGAATGCAGAATATATAATATAAATGTCCTGTACACTGCGCATATACTGTGAGGGGCACTAGACCACAAACAGGCTGCATTCATGCTGTGTAAACAGCACAAAGTGACTATAAAGGGTTGAGCATGCATCTATGAGAACTGTATCACAACAGTATCTCTGTTCAACTTCCTTCACCCCTGCTCTGGGCGGGCCTCTTTCTACTAAGGAAATAATGCTGAAAAAACATTAAAGAGTTTTAAAAGGGGGATACGTCAAGGTTAGGCTGCAGCAGACACTGTTTCAGATATTCCAGATGATATAGCTGCTGTAATTAAATGTTTCTAACAGAAAAAGGGCAGCCACGAGACACACTACCACTGGAGGGGCACAAAGCAGTTCAACATCACTTTATGCTACTTCCTCTTGAGCTGCGGGATCTCAGATGCACAGCACAGACTACCAGCTCCTCTTTCAACAAGGTTCATCATTACCTCCTGCAACAGTTTTTGTAGGCTTATATGAAACAAGTATATTATGATGTGCATTGACATAAAAATCAATATGAAAAGGTTAAATTCATTTAGAATTTTGGCCAGAAATCCTGAGTGACCTAAGTTTAATCAGGATAACTTTATTGTTCTCTACCTTTGGTCACTGACTGTAGAAGAGTTGTTCATAGAATGTAATTTAGATATGGTGTTTCAAAGGATCCAAAACATATTTTGTTCTTGAATTCCCCCAAATAAGGATCAGGCAAATACAGTACTTGACCTTCCTATCTGTTGCCCTAAACCAAATCTTGAGCCACAATCAAAATCAGAGAACAAGAACGAATATCAGCACTTTTGGCTTTCTGAGCCCCTGCCACCTCAGTGAACACACTCAATCAGAATTCAAATTTGAAGCCAGAACTAGAGTATACAATATACTATTGCAGGGGCCACACGAGAATTTAAAGAAATAATACAAAAGAAACCAGCAGCCGTGTTTTAGTAAGTGGTGCTTGGCTTTCCGGTGAAAGAAAACTTAGTTGGCAGGATTCAAAGATTACATCTAGGCGACGGCTGTCCCCAAGCCAGCACAGCTATAGAAGGTTAATGCTTCAGGAAAGAAAATCCTTGTGACAGCCCTTGTACTGAATACTTCACCAGTTTAAGAAAATTATCTCATTGATTCTTGGACATTTAAGCTCATGTTCACGCGGCGGTAAGTAAAGAGAGAACAGGCCTGACCTGAGACCCGTGAAACCACGTGTGTTAATGGTGAACAGCGAATGTGACTGAGCGTCAAAGAGGTGCTGCCAAATGATCCAGTGCCAGCATAAGTACTGCTCTAATCCAGAAGGGAGTGACCTAACTCGTAAAAAAAAAAATCCTCCATGAAATGCTGAGAAATTAGAAAATAGATAATTTATAAGGCTTTGAAGAAAATAATAGTTGATGATTTTTGGAAGCTGTCTTTGGAGCTGCAGCTAATAATTACCGTTCTCAGGACTGTAAAGTTCCTTGGCTGTAGTAGAAATGACTATTCACACACTGCCAGCCCATCTAATAAAAATATGGAAGAAAAGGAGGTCTGCTGCGAAGTGATTTTATGCAGAGTAGTTAAAAGGAATGGTACAAAATGTCACCACTGGTAACATCAGCAGATGCCAGGATTAATCTTTCATAGCTCAAGGTGTCAAGAAATTAGATCTCTGAATCTAAACTAATCACCTTCTGCTCCTGTTATAATCAATGGGGAAAAATGCAAGCACTGCCCAAGCATAATTCATCTGAACTGTCTTAGATATCTGTCTCAGGCATTTACAACCTACAGCAACAGAAAATGTTGGAATATTTCACCATAATTAATTTGTCAGTGCCAAAGTAATATTCTCCATTTTCTTCATAATCTGCTATAATTTCATTTTCTTTTAAATAAATGTTTACTTGATATTCAGGAGTTTAAAAAGCTCGTGATAAGGAGAGAATCAGGGAAAGGTTGCCTCCAAGAGCTGTGAGAGTGCATCCCCCTCTCTTACAATAGTTATTGTGAAAGTCATACAATACAAGTAACAATAATACAAAAAAATTAAAATAATACCACAGTGGCCACTATACAACTCATAAAAACCATAAGACCATTCAAGGAGAGAGAAGTTGGAAACATGCTTGACTGGGCTACAAAATATTTATTATTATTGTTATTAAATTAACCTAGCAGTTAAATTAGAAAAAAAATAAAATAAATTTCCTCAAAATAAGGTAGTTAGCCTTCCTGCCTCAGTTTCCCTAGTCATACATTGGTTTTTATTAAATACCGTTAAGATTAAGAATGTACCTTATATGAGCAATATAAAAGGTATTATAAATTCTATAGCAGAATGTTTTCCCACCAAGAGTGAAATAACAATGTATTTCTGCTGGCAAGTGATGTACGAATAGTTCAGACCTTGGGTTAGGCAAGAATATATCATAAACTCCCACCTTATATTCCAGTAGACACAAATACTATTTACTTTCCCTGTAATTTTAAAAATTACTAAAAGATTTGAAAGCTCCCACTGGTTTTTCAGTCTATGAACTGTATACCATAATCAGTGTATCATTTCAATAATGCCCAAATATAAACCTACTTATACACAGCATCTCGCTGCTGTGCTTAAGGAAGCTGGAAGCTAGAAAGTTTACTGGAATACTCCACACTGATGGGCATTAGAGGTGAAATACTAATTATTAAATCTTTTCTATTATGGTCTGGTTTTCAGATATTTGAAAGATATTTAATCCCGTTGGTATTTCCCTTATTACTACCCCCGGCTGCATATTATGTACTGCAAAATTAAAACACTTCATCTCACTCCTACGTAATCTTTTTTATTTCTGCTACTGTTGTTACCTGAGGCAGAAAAGTAGACATGTGAAAGACTACCTTAGTCTTGTCACCAGCAGTTATCACACTTCATTCCTTTTCCATACAAATATATTCACACATGTGCCCTTGAGGGCTTAATCCCTGGCATCTAATGCACAGGCACGTATCAACACGTACCCTGAAATATCAGCTTTGCTGAAGTCCATTTGCACAGAGGACAGGACTTGAGACAATCCACAGACTGACTGCCTTTCTTCTACAGAAGAGAAATATTTGCATATCTGGGAGCTGAATTTAGTCCATGTAGTTGAGTAAGGTTCAGTCCTTCCCAGTTTTCCTTGCTGGTCAAAATCAGGAGCCAATGCCATGAAAACAAATATTATAGACTGAAAATGAAATGTTTTAATCATGCCTCTGCTAATCATGATCATTTCAGAATGTAAACTAAGCCTTTTCAAAACATTCTCTCATAGCAAGTCACTCGTATGACTTAAGCATATATAAAATTAGTGATCATACTGTAAAACTATGGAACTTAATTTATCTTCCAAAGACACCTTTTGAAAAACAGATATTAATGAGAGGAACAGAGAGAATTAAAAGTTGAAGGAGATGAGGTGGTAGAGCAAAAACTGAATACACTGAACTTTGTAAAAATTATACACCGCTATGTTTACACGTACCATAATCTTACATTTAAGTCTATTTAATGCTGTCCTATGATTGACAATTTCCCTTTATAAAACCTCAGCCTATTAGATAAGTAGACCACCTCCCTAAATTCTTTGTTCACAAACCAAAAACTTCTGATTGTTGTGTTTTCATCTCTGCAATTTATTTTTTTTCTCAGCTAAGCAACAAGACATGATTCCCATGTCAATGGCATGCTCACAGTTCACTTTCTTTGTTTGCAGAGCTTCCCGCTGAAACTCGTGGATTTGTGTGGAAAGTAGTTTTTATTGCTTCATATTGCAATAGACCCTCTTGTGTCTGTGGATGAAGACTTGCCAGAGTGCAGGAAACCACCTCTATTTCTCTTTCCCTGTACGCTTCACCTGAGAGAAGTGGAACTATAATTAACAACCTGCAGGCTTCTCCAAAGCCTTCTGCTTCACCCCTAGCTTCTTTCAGCCAGGAGTGCAATTGGAAGAGGCTGGTCCCGAACCAGCCATTTTCCCCTTTCATCTTCTGCTGCATGTACGCGCCAGCCGACATCACATTTATTTTGTATTTCAAATCCAGTGCACACACACATACAGCCATTTGTGGTGTTTACCATCTCCCACACACACCTGGGGAGCGTGCAAGGTAGAAAGTGAAATTATCAGATCTTAATGGTGTCTGTTTTATACATTTTGCTTACTGTAAATCCATCCGGGGCTTTACAAAAACTTTAGGGCTTTTACAGAAATCAGCCAAGACTTTCTGGGTTTTCCTCACTTCTGTGTGATTCAGCACATGTAGAGAATCATCACCCCTATAATAAAAAGGTATTTTTGCATTCTTTCTTCTTAAAGGATGTAATTTCCAGGGACTGTGGGAACAGCAGGCAGGTCTTTACCTTGCACGGGGTTCTGGTGCAGGGATGGACTGCTAGACTCCCTCACTGGAAATCAAATGATATTGAGTTGTGTTTCAGGGTTATTTGAAAGTTGAATACTTTCCTGAGGAATTGTTTCTGCAGTGATTGCCAATTTTCTGCTTGAGAGGTTTATGATCAAATAGTTTCTGGCAGGAGCTTTTTGTTGGGTTCTTTCAACTGCTGGTTTTCCGAGGACATTTGCTAGTGAATGTTCAAATTTCTTCTGCCGTTTCTGTTAACATTTACAGAACAAATTTCAGCACCTGCTAGATGATGTGAGGCACTGATAACACATAGATGGAGAGGATATGGGATCAGCTGTGGCAGGAAATAATAAATAGAGTACTTTGACTACACAGCAGAAGATAAAGGTACAAATCCAGTGACAGATGCTAAATAATTTAACATTAAAAAGAAAAGGCTTGATATTTATTTTAAACTAACTTCAAAAGGGAGCCGGCTGGCTAGTAGGACATATCTGTCCCAAATATCCTCCCAAGGGGAGTCCGTTTCCAATGCATTTTTCAAGAAGTACATGCTGAGGTCACTTATAGACACGGGAGCATAGCTGTTATAAAAACAAATCTAAATTATAATATTTGTGCTGTGATGCACTTGTGAAATCAGGGGCAACTAAAAATTCACAGTTAACTCAGTACAGCAGGCATCAAAAAACCCTTGCATATGCTGGGGGAGTCAATACAAAGTGAGACACACTGAATAACCTGGCACTTGCATGGGGCAATATTATAATAATAATAATAACTATTTGATTCCTCTGCCGTGTGCAGCAGAAGACTGAGTAAATGAGTCACACTCAAGTTAATACTGGACATAAAAATAAGCCATTAAGAGGCCATTGCTATATCATTTGCATTTACAAGGAAAGCTGTTTTAAAACATACATACTTAGAAAATTGAGACTCACCATGGAGACTTGAGATAAGCTGAAAAAAACAGGAGCTACCATTATTCTCTTGAGATAATCTCAGCAGGTGAAGAAGTAGGATGGTCATTACAGTGGTGAGCAAGCAACTTTATTCGTTGTGGATTCTTCCTTTTGTCATTTGTTTTAAATTGGTTTTGGTTTTCTTCCTAATTGAATGTAATGCTTGTGAGAGTTGGGCTGACAAGGTTGGAAAATTAAGTCCAATATGCTCATTCCTAAAATCAGCAGAGCAAAGGCAGAAACTGTGCAGCCTTGCCCAGCTAAATATGCCCTCTGTGTTGTGAGCTGGATGAGAAACCATTAGCGTAACTCCTAAAATGCTCCTGTTTTTTCTGATGCAAATATCTTGTTCCAGCAACTGCATTAAAACCATGTATTTACTGTGTAAATATAGCTCTCATTCATTTTCAGAATCAATTATATCTAACCTACAGATCTATCTGTAAATCATTGACTATTATTATAACTGTCAGCCTTATCTCTATTATTATTATTACTGTCACTCCCTTCAGAGCCAACAGACTACTTTGTGATAGGCTACGTCCTGTATGTGTATATATTTAGAGAGCATATAGGCTACAGTAAAAGGCCCCACTCTGTGGTGGACTAAGGCCACAGCTCAGGAATGCCGTATGGAGAAAACCCAGTATGCACTGGTGAATGTCCTTTCTCAAACCGTTCTGATTTCCATTCATGAACAGGATAGGTGACAGATGAAGCAGGACCATTTTGCAGAAGACTCAAAGCACAGACAAATGAAGGGACTTGCCAGCACCTGTCATAAGGTAGGAATTAAGTGCAGCCTTTTTGTAGCATTGCAAAGATACCTTTGTTATGTTTATTTTGTGTGGGTCTTTCTCTCTTTCTCTTTTGCTTCCGGTCCATGTGCAACTCTATATCGTGTACTCTGCCACGGCGACACCAGCTCATGGGGAGAATTGGGTAGACTTGAACGACACAGCCTACCTCCCTCTGCTCTTCTGTCCGGGTGAGTATGTCCCTCCTGGCGAGGTTTCCTCAGCCTGTGCGGGCAGTTCCCTTGGACAGAAAAAGCTCTGCATCTGAATTGTTTTCTCACCTTTCTCCTACCTGTTGTCTTTCTTCATTCCTTTTTCAATGCACACTTTCATCCTCCCCATGCCAACATTGCCATAGGAGGCAGAAAAAACTTTCTCTGTTCACCGCCATTTACTGCTTCTTTTTCCTGCTCTGTAGTTGTTTAAACAGTTTCTCTACCCACACTATGGAGAGCTCTATTTTAATTTTCTTGTAGCCATCACTTACTCGAAGTATGTAGTTTCTGCCTTATGGCTTCTTATAGGAATCTGTAGCTAGTGTTTGCAATAAAGTTTCTCTTGATTCGTTCAGAAATAATATTGGTAATTACTATAATAGTCCTAAAGTGAGAGATCATCCACCTTACTGCACCTTACCTCTTTTCAATATTTGGTATGTACTGTTTCTCACTCTCTATTCCCAAATTTTTCTTAGCCAAACCACAGACAGAGATAAAGTCAATTAATGAACTGACATAATAAAACACTTGCATTATATCTTTTTCAAGCACAATTTTTTTCAAATCTAAACCAGAGGGAGGACAACTTATAAATGCTAAGAGATAATTAGTGGCCGGACAAAGATGACAGGAGGACACTGAGCTTTTCCAGCAGGGGAGAAAACATTGCCTTCCAAGTAAAGGCTGAGGCAGTATTTCAGTTAATTCTCAACAGTGAAAAATCTGTTCAAAATAAGCCAAACAAGAAAGCACAAGGTCCCAGATGAATATACTTATTACTTTCTGTAACCTTCTCAACAAAGCTATCAAGGCTAATGGTAGCATTAATAGCAGAATGCAAATCAAAAGCAATCCCTGGAGCAATTTATACCCAGTCAGCAAGAGGGAACGCAAGCTGGTCTCTGAAAATTAACACCTTGTCAGATGATGAGAGAAACTCAGGATTACAGTTTGGAAGTTAAAACAGGTATACCAAGACACCCTACATTTTCTTCACTGGTTTCCTGTTACAGTCCTACAGCTTTAATAAATAAGCAAGTCAAAGATCAGCCCCTGCTAATTGGGATGTAGACACTTGCAGGTCTGCCTGCTGTAGAGAGTCGCTAATTCTAAATTACTGATTTCGAACTTGATGTTGGGAGTCATGGTTACAGCACCATGTATGAATCATAAAGCTTCAGAGGAGAGCACCTATGAATTCTGCTGTAATTCACATACCGGGGGGGGGGGAAAGAAGATACACTGTACTGCATATTTTCTCATAATTAAATTGGTATTATGTCACAAGTCATGGGAACAAGAAAAAAAAAATCTTCTTAATGGCAGTGGTCTTCTAATAAAACAGAACAGATAACTATTCAGTCCTTCTGGGAAGGTGGAGACGGGTGCCTTAGAACTGGCTTTTGCCAACTACTGGTAGGTTCTTGCTGAATCAGAGGAACTTATTCAAAGTATTAGGGGAAATGCTAGCATTCTGGTATGGTGTGAAAAAGTATTTTAGTTTTGTGAATAATAAAATTATTCATAGCTTTAAACTTAAGGACTGGGACAAGGTCTATGGCAAATTGTAGGACTCAGCCCATAACGTCAAACATAACAATAAATATCTCCATGTCTCCGGAACTTAGATTTTAGAAGATTGCCAATTTCTCCTTGAAAGTTAAAACCTTCCTTGGTTTTATGTTATTCAACCAACAGCTTTTTCAATATGACCTTGATTCTTAGTACCACCTCTCCCACTGAAAAGGCATACTTTCAAGATGGTCATGTAGTTAGCCTTAACCATGCTGAAGAAGAAATGCCAAAAAAAGTATTTTATGTCCTCCATATGTATTATATACAGAAATCTTTGCCTACGTCTGTCTATCCTACCACACTGGGCAAGTAACACAGTTTTACCTTCTGCAAAGACGGAACAACACCTTTGTTACCTTCCATGAGGAGACAGGAAATTCATTTATTTACATATGACTTTTACTGTACCTTTTTCTCGGTCTTTCTAAAGGAATATAAAGGATCTTACAGGACTGCAATATCTGCTGCATGATTATTGGTAGTCAGTGATGCACTGATACAAGAGTTTACTGCACTTCAAGTATTTACCCTATATCTCTCATCTACCCTATACCTCCTACCTTCCTGTCTATGCCACAAAATTTAAATTCAAGAGTAGATTTATAGAGTCTTTACCCAGAAGATTATAAAACAGCTATATCACCTTTGTGTACTTTTTTCCCCGCAGGAACAAAGCAAACTTCCAACCTGCTGGCTATAACTGCTGGCAGATGTAGCCCTTGTAAATGCATGCCTAGGCAACAGCACAGCTCCATGAATGTTAGCCCTTCTCTCAAGGTGCTTCATGCAAAGGTTATGGTTTTTTGTTGTGAACTACAGATTTTCAGAACTTGAAAAAAATTTGTCTTGTGATACAGTGCTGATGCTTCAGTCACCCTCGTAACCCAGCACAATAGTTATAGCTGAGGCGCTTGTGTAAGGTCTGCGATAGCTGATATGAAGACACTGCCATCAGCCTCTGGTTGTTTTGACATGAGAACAGCTGGCAGCAGCTGTATAAGTCCCCCTAGCCCCTTCCTCCTGCTGTAACCTCACAGCACTGTTCTGCCACCTGTGCTGAACATGTGCTGGGATGTGACACCACCTCTACCATGCCAAGCCTGATTTAAGTGACATAGACCTGGCAAACTACACACTCTTCAGGGAGTAAGGTATTTTCCAAATACCCAGACACCTGAGGAGTGCTAGACTTTGCCACAGGAAACAGAGTTAAAGCCCAGCCCTGAAGGGGGACACTTCTCCAGGAGGTGAGGTCGCCAGTCTACCAATTACTTCTGGGAATTCTTCCCAGCTGCCCTCAGCACCTCATTTGTACCTGAGGAGGACTGCTGAAGGAGTAATCATCCCCTGCCGGAGGCCATTCTGGAACTATGTGAAGGGAGCCTGGGACAGTTGCTGGAAGCTCATTGACTAATATCACAAATCCTTAATTATGAGGATTTATTCAGGTTTTTAAGATTGCCTCTCAAGTTTATTCTATATGGATACCAAAACCTGTATGTGCTCTCCCACAAGTTTAGCTAGCAATCAGATGCACTTTAACCCTTAACTGAGTGTTGTTCACATATAATCTCTTTAATAACATTTTTTCCTAAAATCTCCTACTGCTCCCCGACACGCACAGGTAAAGACTAAAATGTTGCTATAATTACCAGATTATTACTGTTTGTTACTAAAATATTAATATAATATTTATTGTCAACTCTACCTCTTTGATCTGGGAGTGATCTTGCAGACATGAAAACAGTCACATTGACATGACATCTAGTACTACACAGGGGTAATAAGAGAGAATTCGATTTTTAAAGAAGAAAAATCATATCTAGCCATTATTTATTTATCTATACAAAATTAGACAGACACTTTTTAATATGTTTTTAAAATGCAACAGTAGGATTACAAGTGCACAGAAGTGGCAATGATCCAGAGAGATCTTCTGAGAGGTTCAGGGAGAAAAAAAGCAGACATAATAGTTAACAAGTTATTTTTCTTATGCAATTTGAGTCCTCCAGAAATTTTGTCTGTAGAACTTTTGAAATTTCTGTGAATCAGCTATTGCCTGACTGGAGCAGTAGGACCCATTGTAAGAGTAATTGAGACAACTGTAGTAGTCAATACGAAAATTGCAACCCTTCAATAGCAGTGAGTTTAAGAGGAAAGTTTTCAGTCCAGAATTTATGAGCTCCCCTGAGTATAGCTGTGAAGCATATATGTTTCTTAAACTACTGCTATTTCGTCCAAAAAGTCTAGTTTCTTGCCAAGCCCTCCAAGCTAAGCCTTGAAGGTCTTAAATACTACATCAGAGACTCCACTCTATGCTCACAAAATGTATATTTTATTTTTCAGGAAAAAAACCCCAACTATTGTTTCATACCGCAGATTCCAGGAAGGATCTGACTCATTCAGAAATGTTACTGAACTCTGTTGCATGTATACAAGACTGGGTCCAGACCGGGTTTTTTACTTCAAGTAATCAGAACCCAGACACAGCAAACTTTTTATGCTAGACAACAAGATATTTCTGTATTTTTATTTAGTGGCAAGAGAAAATAACCTTGATTTGAAGATATTCTCTACAACTTCAAAATCAGCTTAAAGTGCCTCATTCTATCTCACATTATCATTTTCAGTGCATACAGGCAAGGCATATTTAAAGTAGATCTTGAAACAACATCCATACACTACCATATCATGCCCAAGAAAAATACCTTTCTCTGTCCTCTCTGGGTCCTGACTTTTTTTATTAGATTTTTTTGAGTGCAAAGTTACACATTTGAAGTAGGAATGATCTGTAGAAATAGCAGAAAGATTGATGAATACAGGAAATACTCATAACAACAATTCATTCACCAAAGATAAAGGGAATCGGGGAGCCCTGCGGTTAGGAAAACAGTTTTTCAGGCTATCATGAGGGAAATTCTTCAAGGAGAGGAAGTATTTATTATTATAATTATAATCTCCATTAGTAAGGATTATAATGATTTAATAATAATTCTTATTTTAACAGTACAGAGAGACCTCTAGCAATCAGATACTATTGTGTTAGGCATGATGTAAACTAAAGTAAACGTTAATGTCAGAAATGAGGAATATGCCTACACTGCTACACAAAAGAGACCATGGAACAAGGCAGAATACCATATCCCTCACCGTATGTGGATGGGTATACCTAAATCTTGTGAAGCATATAAGTTACAAGCATGCTTCTACAGAATGAGGGAGAGGCACTGATATTCAGATAATGTTGTAGACCCCAAAACCATCTGGCCAAATATGCTCACAGTAGAGGAACTGATAAAAAGCTGACCGTGTAACAAAGACGGTTCTACTCACGTTGAATCTCATTTACTCAGAAGACAAGCTAGACGGAGGCAATTTAGAAGAGCACAGTGTGTAGGAGGGCAATGGAAAGGCTGTCTGGCTGTGGTGGACGTGATGAAGCTCCTCACTGGACAGAGAAAGCTAATTCTGGGAAGCACTTATGAGCTTATAAACATGACTGGCACAGCAGGAGAGTCGAAGAAAGAAAACAACAGAAAAGCAGACCCTCTTCTATGGAAGGACAAGCACCAGAACACAAAAAAAAATACCAGAACCCAGACTGGACACAGACCTGGAGAGGCCCAGGTCCAAGTGTTACACTTTGGACACAGGGCAACTCGCCTCTGGGAGCAGATATCCTTAACCCGTGTGGAGATATGCCACTTAACCTCATTGCCAGAGATCATTTATTCTCTGACACTCTTGTCTTAGCAGGATAGACAGAAGATGAAGTAAAAAGAGTGACCTGGCTTCAGATGGGCAAGAGTTAATTTTCTTTCTAGTGATAGCTGTGAAAGGAATGTTGATAATACCTATTGTTTTTAGTTGTTGCTAAGTGATGTTTACAGTATTCAAGGCCTTTTTTTCCGCTTCCCATAGAAGCACAGACAGAACAATAGAATGGACAATGAAATATTCCATACCATAGATATCATGCTCATTATATACGTGGGGGTTAGCCAGGGGCGGGAATCTGCAATCGCTGATCGGGATGGTGCCAATTCACCAGGCAGCAAGAGTGGCCTGATAGACATACTGCTTAGAGATACAGTTTAGTGATGGCTTTTGTCAGAGTTAGGTTGATGGTTGGACTAGATGATCTGAAAGTCCCCTTCCAACCTAGGCAATTCTATGATCTTATGATTATTATTATTATTGTTATTTTTTCTTTTGTGTTGTTGTTTTTATTAAACTGTCTTTATCTCAGCCCAGGAGCTTTTTTCTCCCTTTCCCCTTCTTTTTTTCTCCCTCTTCTCCCCTCCCTTCTTACGGGGGAGAGAAAGGAAGGCGAAGTGTGCAAGTAACTGCATGGTTCTAGTTCTAGTTGCCGGATGGAGTTAAACCATGACAATGAGGAGAAGAGGAATAAAAAAAAATAATCAAGCAACCTAGGATACTTTTGCACAGATGCAAAGGACATCACAAGTCCTCATTTCCCCAGTGATTCTAATGAATGGCTCAAACATCCATAAAAGTACTAATTCGCACATACTTCCCAGTTTCCAGAGGCAGACAATGATAGTAGATGGGTTCTCTGTCCATTATATGTCTGTTGAAAACAGTTTTCTCCAACCTCTGAAAATCTAATAACGCTGAAAGTTACTTGGTCTCTTTGGGACCGGATCCCCCCCAGGCCAGCCTCCCTGATGTTGCAATTCAGTACAGACCAGTTTCAAAAGACTCCAAAATGTGAGGAAAGACAAGGTAGAGAAAATGCAAAAATAGCGAAGTGCCTGTGGTGTCATGATGGAACATGAACATGGACACGAACACTGAGTGTTTGCAATGCAAACACCCATAGAACAGCTCAATCTTACAACATTGCCTGGCCAGCAGGCCTACTCACCAGTGTCCTGTAAAAAAAGGCATAAATCCTTTCTGTGATTGTGTATGAAGACTATATTCAGTCTTAATTTTTTAAGACTCTCCTGTCAGGCAGAGGAAACACTGGAAAACAAGTACAAGTTTAGCAAGAAAAATATCTAAAGGAAAAACATACAGTGCTGTAAAATAAGAACACAGAATGCCTTAAGGTTAATTTCATATATAGCTTGATTTTTCATCAATTATCTGTCTGATGCACTAGAAAGTCTGGTGTTTGCATTTAATTTTCTTTTTTTTTTTTTTTACTTTGTTGCACTTAAATCAGCTCCAATTTGTGCAAACATTTACTTAATACCTACCATAAATCGTGAAACAAGGAGTGCTTGCAAGGCAGCAGTTAAAACAGAGCTCCTTCTCTCTTGGGATGCCATTACTTCTGCAAACAGGGATTCAGCCTCTTGCACTATGTGGAAAATATGCCAAAGAAATATAGTTAAATGTTAGATTTACCCTCTAGTGACTTTCTCCTGCATATCGTAGGAACAATAGTGGCCACCAAGGAAAACAGGAGAGGAACTAAAATATTTAAGTCACTTACAGGACAAGAACGAAACCTGGCAGCATTACTGTTGCAGTATTCTGTGAAACAAGAAACAACTAGAAGTCTTTGATGTTTTTTCACTGCTCACACTGTATTAGACATTTGGTGGGGAGCAGCTGTGCTACTGTAGCCTCGTTATTTGTCAGCATTCCAGTACCACCTTTATTTTCTCATACCATAACTTCCTTCAACTTTTCAGCATGTGATGTAAATTTTCCAGGCTTCTCTTTCTCTACATTTTAGAATAGGCAAAGGCAAACCAGCCATTTGGAAAGCAGAAGAGAATGACACATGCCAAATGTTGTGAAAACCTATGGGAAAAAAACACTGAATAGTTATAAAAAAATTATCATAGATTTTAAAACAACACTGAAAGCTAAAAGTTAGAACTGACAGTGTACTCATAATGTTTCGATACTTCATTCATTTGTATATTGCGTACCTCCTCACCCCTTTTGTCTAATTGTAGGATTAGGACTATCTTTTCTCTATATGCATTTTTTCCATAGTTCCAAATATTGCATAAGGGGATTGAAATTTTTTGTGGTCCTCTAGAACTGAAACAAGCAAACAAACAAACAAACAAACAAATAATTTAAGCACATTCAAGCTGGGAAATATCAACAACTAGAAGAGAATAAAATTACTTTAGTTATGGACATTCAGTGTCTAATTGTAGTATAGTTTATATCTTAAGTACAGTGCCTCTACCAGCCCCCACAAAAGCAGCTGGGTGGTTTCAGATGGCTGCAAAAAGCCTTGATGAATTCACTAAGGAAAGGCTAATAACAAAAAAAATCTCACATCTTTGTAATTGAGGACATGGTTTGTCATCGCAATCAGTAGTTATACAGCACCAAAGTCACCTTTCTGACTCAGGCTCAGCGTGACAGATAAATTATTTGGGGTTTCGATGTTATTGTGGAGAATGCTGAAAAGTGATAGTTGATCTGCTGTGGGTTTTTTTATCAAAGTTTCACTGTGAAGGTTTTTGATTTTGAAAGCTACTGATACCTGAAGAAATTTTGTCTATAAAAGCTGTAAAGATGAAAAAACTAGCAAGGTTCTGTAACTTTTCTTTTAATTATTTTTTTTTTTAATCTGTGATCAATGAACGGGGCCAGAAGATTTTTCTTGTGGAAAACCTGAAATAAAACATCTTTATGAAAACTTTCATTTAATCAAAAGGAAATATTTTGTAAGATTCATTTTTACCAGCTCTACCAAACACCTGTGAAGACCCAAGCTGAACTTGATGTTAGTGCAGAGATTCCTAGATGACACTCCTTGGTCCATGCTCTGTTTTGTGTAAGCCAGATATATAAAAGTTGCTAAACACGAAAACTACACAGTTGGTTGCCCTGTGCTGTGACAAGCTATGTGGGCTATCTCTATCCATTGTGCAAAAGCACTGGTGGTGTTAGCCAGCCCTGACATACATCAATCAGTTAAATTGGTCCCAAGATGAAACTTATCTCCCTGTATTATACTTGACAAAGTTACTACCAGGAGCTGGAAATGACAAAGTGAAGTAGTACTAAACATCATAAAATAATTTTACACAGATGAGGCTTAAATAAGAATAAATAAAGAAACTGGTTCCTTTGAAACTAGTTTAAATAAACTAGTTTCCATAAATGGAAACAGGTTAATTACCTACCATTATTCAATAATCCTGAGGACTATAAAAAATAAATATAAATGAAGAGTCCTGCGAGAGAGAAGAGAAAAATGAAACCAGAATATCCAAGTAGGGCAAGAAGCTAAAGGCTCTGAAGGAGGGTAAGAAATGACTGACTTTGTACTTAGTACATCAATTCAGGCTATACTGAAAAAAACAGCCAAACAAACATAAAAGGAGTAATTAAAATCAAAATGACAGAAAAATACAAATCCCCCTAAGATTTAATGCCATTTATTTAAGTAGAGAAATAATAAATCTATAGTTTTTATTAGGGGATACAACCTCAGTTTCTAATCAGTGTAGGTGAACTGAGCTCTTTATATTTTATGCTTGTGTTCTAAGTCTTTGATTGTTTTGTAATAAGGAAGTTTACTTAGATAATAAAAATAACCCTTCTATTTTTGCATACAAATTAAGCTTGAGAGAGAAAATAGATTGATCAAGTTGCTATTATTATGAGATGGACTTTTAGCCTCAGTTTAACAATTCTTCTATTAGCATTCCTCCCACTAACAAATATATATTCAAAAGATAGCAGATCTTCAGCTAGTGCAAACTGGAGTTGCTGTATGGTCTCAGTACAGTCACACTGATTTACACCACCTTAGCATCTGGCTTATTGTTTCCATTACCATTTTTCTATTACTTGATGCTGCTTCAATTTTCTCCAAAGCCAGAGAGATCTAAGTTGTAATAGGCTGTTACTTAAACTATTGGTAGATAATAAAATAAAAAGAAATGGTTCTAATGGCTTTCTTGGCACTTTATGGTTATGCAGCAAAACAAAGACAAGAGTGTTACTCTAATGAGATTGCAATCTATGTTATACATAGGCTGATACCATTCGCTATTCAAATTTCCCAGTGCTTCGTATTCTTAGGTCCTTTGCGATTTCTGCAAATCTTTTTGGCTGAAATGTTAGGAGAGAATGGTGAACCAGAGCTGAGATGGATCAAGGGCAAACAGGACTTTGCTGAGCTATTAAAAAAGTTGAAATAGGCTGGGTAAAAGTTGAAAGAGAGTGGGACTGGGAGCTAGTAAAAGACACAGAGAGTTATTTGGCTAGCTTGCACAAATGGTTGAAAAACATAGAGAAGCTTGTTGCTAGAACTTAAGCAATTTGGAAGAGATGAATAGAAAATGGAGAAACAACAGGAAGAACTGTGTGAGACATGCTGGGATGCAAAAAGATGGGAAATGGCCAGGGGGAAATGAGATTGCTAAAAGAGCCAAGGAGGGAGCATGGAGGTGATCTGAGAGCAATGAAAAGCTCAGAGAGAGACTAGGACTGGGAACCAAGGGGAACAGAGGTGGGCATCAGAAGAGTTGAGAAAAGAGCATTGGACGTGTGCGGGCCAATGGGACTAGTATGACATAACTGAAGAAGGCAGGTCGAGACAATGCAGGCAAAGAAAATGAGAGTGGGAAGAAGGACTCAGAAGACAGAAAATAGAGTGATTGAGGAGGGCCAGATGACAGAGGCTTAAGCCTGGGGACATAGCCAGAAGGCTGAAGAAACCCCTGCAGAGCCCCAGCCACAGCTCCCAGCTCTGTGCCTGCTGGCATTTAGGCCCAGTGGCACAAGAAACGCCACCAAAAAAAAATTCTCCCCCAAGTTCCCCCCCAAAATAGTCACTGTGTATACCTCATACATCCAGAAATTTAAGCTCTGTGAACACAATGGAGAATAATATAATTTGTTCACTTTTGAATATGATTCTAGGGAGGTGAAAGTTCCAGGCATCTTTCTTTCTTTCTGCTGTCCCTGGGGCTGGTTATTGTTTCATTGTGGTTAACATGAAATTTGCCACAGCCTAAAACCATATGCTACATAGCAAAACAATATGCAAGATAAGAAAGAGAATCCAGTTTCAGTAAATAAACTGTATAACATGGCTGGCCAAGCTCTGCTAATGCTGTTTTTGAAGAGATGCCACTGGGAAAGGCAATAGTAAGACATTAATTTTTTCAAGACTACATTCTTCCTGCTTAGCTTCTTGTTTTTGACTTAGTCCTTCCCTCATCCAAAACTCCTGCTCCAACCACCCGATCCAATCCCTGCCACACCTCACTCTAAATCACACCACGGAGGGAGCTTTCAGGTTACTCTGAGATTCACAACTTGTCCCCACAGCACACTCTCTCTTCAGAAGCCGAGCACATAGATTATGGATCAGAGTTTTCCCCCGTGTCCTGCCTAGCACAGCCGCTGTCTTTCATCAGGCCTTCATCCCTGCAGGAAGAGCTGGGGCAAGGAGAAGCCCCGGTGTGCCCTGGCCCCAGCCCGATGCTCAAGGGACCAGGAGCCAGGACGCACTCCAGGATGCACCAGTTCAGTCCAGATGCAGCCTGTGGGAAACTCTTTTACCACCTTCACCTCTGTAAATAGGCAATATTGTAGCCAGCAGTGTCAATGATTTCACTCTCTCCCTTCTCGGTGTTGGCATTGCTGTTACTGCCTGACACAACTAACGCTATTTCTATCTCTTGGTAAAACAGGAATTTTTTCATATAAGTTTGCTCCATTTTAAACCCAGGAACATTTGCAGTTGTGGTCAAAATACCACATGTGAAAAAGTCTCCAAAACCCTAATTGTTTTGTTGAAAATGGATCTTGCTTATTACAGCCGTGTAGCTATCCGTGTTTGGTGAGCGGTTTGGGAATTACTCATCTAGATGAAACAGGAACAATTTTTAGTAACCATCATAACGCAATACACAGCAAGTGAGAGGGAGAGAGTCAGTGAAGTGATTGAAAATTCATGGGGGAAAAGTGTCTTGACAGCTTACCAGAAAAGTCCATTAAAAAACACAGTCCTTCAGATCAGCTACTTCTGCATCCCAGAGCTCTTCAGCCCATACAGTTATTTCTTTAATTGTCTGTAAAAGCTTTCCAACAATTAGTTGGAATTGATGCTTTTGCCTTGCTGATATGATTTCCTAAGATTACTTTTTAAAGAAGTTTTTTCTTCTTGCTAGGGTTTTTGGTGTGTGTGCTGGATGATAAGAGAAGATAAACTGGAGAAGTCTATGTTTTGCATACAATAGCCCTGAACTTTTCTCCCCCAAAAAAGTTTGATATGATTGAAGTGTTGAAGATTGCTGTTTGTACTGAAGGAGAAAGGGAGGCTGGTTTGTTATAGCAGCACTCCGACAGACTCACTTGAAATAGAAGTGCTGTGCTGCTTTTGCAGCACCACTGCTTGAGTGACTGACAAACCTGTCACAGCACTTCCACAAACAGCAGAGAAAGGCACGCATTTCCAAGTGGATAGTTTTCACAGAAATCTTATACTGCAGCCCAATTATTCCATTTCTTAAAGAATAAACCTTGTCCTCCAGATACGACTAATACCCCTCTGAATATTTTTTTATTATCTGAAGTTTAATGGCTTCCTTGTTTATATTTGCAAAATTCCATTATGTCAATGACAAATCACATATCTTTGAGCCACTTGACGTTTGTTTATTATATCCATTTTTATCCTTTTTATTTTGGAGAGATTAAATCTTTAGCACAATGTGTTTCTAAATCCCTGTGTATTTTTTTCATGAATTATATATAATATATAGATGGGTTTGTGGTTTTTTTTAATGACTCTGCATAAAAAGCTTTTTTTTGTGTGTGAAAGGACTGACTGAAAAGGAGCAGAAGATTAGGAAAAGCTGCCATCTCCTTAAAATGAAGATTTGGGTTTATGGATGACAGAAGAGACAAAACAGACCTTATTTCCCTCTGCATTTAGGCTTGTTCCCTTTTCTCCCCTCTTTCAACCAACTGCCACAGCCTTCAAGACTTCCACTTTTCTGACAATTTACCAATCCCTTGCCAAGGAACTAAGGTGGTTTTAAGCTGCTGTACTTTGGGAGTCTGTTGAATCTATTCAGTCTCTTGACTGCTGTGATACATGAAAGGAAATTGCACCTTTAAGCAGCTTTTGTTTCATAATTCAAAGGCGGTGGAAACAGAAACAATAAATTAAAAAGGTCTGAGACAAACAACAGATCAGAGAGATTACCCATATGGATAAAGAGTAAAAGAAAATGTACTAAAATACTCTGAATGAAAGGATGGAGTTGCTAAAACTTCCATCAGAGTAGCTGAATCTCTTTAGAAATGTCAAAAAAAACCTGGAAGAAAACTCAAATGACATTTTCCTCTGCATGTAATGAGGAGCAGTAAATGGAAGACATCAGGTATTTTTCATGGTTGACTGGTTCCACAGCATCTGATTCGCCTAATAGCTTGTACAGAACCTCAGGTAGTACTACGCCCCATTCTATAAATATATTTCACATGCATTTGATTTTTAACAGAGGAGACTAAGGGAAGGTGAAAAAACAGAGGACTTTAAGACTGATCTGAGGCTGAAAATTCCACATTGCAACTTCTAAAAACCCAGGTCCCAATTGGATTTAGAATAAAATAACTCAGGATAAGACCATGTAGAGATCAAGCTTTCACCCTCTGCCTTTTGCTGTACAAAGCAAGTTGTACATTTCTGGGCAGATTGTGACCTTCCAACCATAACTGAATCTCTAAAAGTACATAAAAATGCCCAAGAACCTATGGCAGAAGGGCACAAAACTCAGTGTTCAAGATGAACAAAATAATATGCAGCGTGGTACTTTCTCTGACAGAGAACTGGCTTAGGCAATGCCTAGAAAATAGGAAACATGCAATAGAATAAAAGGAGCCACATTATTTCTCACAGTTTCTGAGTGCTGCTGGTACACAGGCAAGGAGAATTATGACAACCTTGTTAGCACGTAAGAGCTCCTTACAGAGCTATAGAGAGCGCTCCCACAGAAGCTGAGTTGACAGCCCACGTGAAAGCAAGTGAAACAGCACTTCTCCCAAGCTGGGTGTGCTCCCAAGTCACTGTGTTGCTATAGGATTTTTAGCAATTCTGAAATTATGCTCTGGACAGTACAAGATAATACCTAATACTTTGTTTTATATTTGATAAAATTGATAACTATATCATTATAAAAGGTATTTTTCCTCCTTTGAAATTATGCCAATGCCTTGAACATTCCCTGTAATACAAATGGTGATTTAAGGTAGCTATGGAGAAGGCAAGAGTTTGCGAAACTAAATAAGGTGACTTTAAAGAACTCCCAGTCCTGAGGAACTGGGATGGAAAAACAAAAATCCTATAGACAACAGATGTCCTCCATGCAGCGTGTTGCACAGCCTGCTTTCAGCATTAAGATGACAAAAAAGTAAGACCACTGGCTCGTGACAGAAGGAACCAAATCAACCTAACAGTAGATATATATAAAAGCTGCCATGTCTGTTCCTTTGAGTGACTGTGGCTATCTGAAACACAACAAAAACAGCTTGCCAGCACTAACAAAGGAAACTGGCAAATTGTCCTAAGAGCACAATCTTATGCCTTCAGTTAAAAATATATGGGTTACAAGTTGAGAACAAGCTTAGGAGAACATTAATAGCCGCAAGCACATTCTTTACAGCATATGATAAAAACACAATTAATTCTGATTAAAAAAGAAACTGTTGGATAAACTGTAATGGAGCAGCATTTTAGGACAGAGAAAACAATTAATCTGTTAGCACAGGGTGGTTGGAAGCTCATGCCCAGCCACTACTACCAAGCCAAGGGGAATTTCTCAAATACAAAAGGAATTCTGTTAAAAGACAACAGAGAACAGTATGTTTAACAGATTATATAAAGGTTTTCTAAGAAAGTAAAAAAACCCAAACAAACAAACAGAACAACTCAACCTAAAAAATACAGAATGATATTTTACTCTGGCCTCTATTGAATAGCAGTACTGGGAAGCTATCAAGACACATTATATATGCTAAAAGAGAGACCATGACAAGCAGGAGAGTGTGTGCTGGTGGTGCAGGAAAAGCCAGCCCAAAGTAAGTATATGCAGACGTGTATAAGATATGTGGAAAACTGTTTTCTTGCATGACTATTATTCAGTTTTCTGAAAGACAGAGTGACTGTGCATGTCAAATGCTGTTTACTGTTAGATGCAGTATACCCAATGTAACAGTAGCAATCTACAGATTTAGTGAACATTAATTTAAACAGTCTTCAGTAGCATTTATTTAGTTATTTCATGGAAAGTAAATTTCCTGACTTTCATCAGACTCAGAAGCCCTGATGTGACAGTCTGGTAAATTAAGGAGTAAAAAAGATTACAGGGTAAGATCCCAATTATAAATATAATTTTTTAGGGTCAGGTGTATGGCAGACACAGTGAAATATCAGTTGCCACCTTCTGACACTCGTATAACACAACACAGAGAACAAGCAGTTCTTTAACATCAGGAATTCAGGAAAGAAGAATTCAGTGCCTGCAGAAATGTAAGGAGGAGACAAACATAGCAACAAGAGTTAGCATAATATGGGGTCCTAGAAGCAGCGATGGCTTCGGGTGAATGATGAAACATGAATTTCTATCAAGTACTGTGGCTGCAGGCAGTAACAGTTGCCCAACGGCTTGCTCACAGCCTTGCAAGGTTGTTATCATCCCCCCCGGACACATCCTGAACAGGAACGGACAACTGCACTTTCACCAGCAAGTGGAAGATAAATGAAAAGTGTGCTCAAATTTGTCTACTAAGGTTGCACACAGATAAAAGTTGCAGATAGACAGGTAGGTCCCAAGACATTATAATGTCAGAACAAATGAACTTAGTACGAGTCTCGAAAGTTAAGTCCTGCAATTCCAAGCATCACAATGCCTAGACACTAATTTTGTAATAGGACCTGTGTTTTGAGGCAAAACAAGGAATAGCAAAAATAGAACCAACACAGATATCACAGGAAAGTTAAGGGTGGGAGAGGAGGAATTAAATTATACAGGTAGGAATTAGAAGATCCTGTCCAAAATAGGATTAATCATATTACCTTCACGTGCTAACTTTTACCTCAGGGATGAGTGAGGCATAAAACCCCAAGACACAGTCAGAGTGTGATTCAAGTTGCAGGAGGGAAACATATGCTTAATTCTCAGCCAGCCAATGAAAAAAGAAAAAAAAAAAAGTTCAGATAAATGTTACTGCTTTGCTGTGTGCCCTTAAAGGAACCACTGTTGTTCGGACATATGTAACACAAAGGTTAATACATATAAATGAGCAAAGAGCTCCTTTCAAAGTCCTTTCTAATATTTTCCCTACAGTGCTAGCAGAAAGTGTATGGAAATATTGCCCGCTCACCTAATTCATGGGGTGTTTGGAGGATTAATTAGTTAATGTTTATGCAGTGCTTTGAAGATCAAAAGCATGGTATAAGCACCAAGCACTATTGTAAGAGGCCACAAGAAGCAGGAAATGAGAAACCTCCACCTCATAAAAGGAAAGAGTTTGGTGCTTGTTAGTTATCAAATGTTCCCCTCATTTGTTAGGTTTTTCATTCAAGGAGACCATCTTCATGTTCTTCTTTATGTTGCTAATGGTTACATTTCAACTGCTGTGAACTAGAACTAGTAACAATAGCTCTTCGGACCATTAGACAGCCAGGAAGAAGATCACAACGTTACTGCTACTCAGCTGCACTTTTTGCTTCTTGGCAGTGGAGGAAAAAAAGGGGAAGAAGATTCAGTAACAACATGTTTTGCTAAAACCCTACCATCGATGTAGCTATCTAAAAGCCTAAAATAGTGGTAGAAAGTAAATACCCCAGACCAGAAAATATTTTCAGTAGCACATTCCCTGTCAGACGAAGTCTTTATGTCACAACTGCTTACCCTTTGAAAGATCAAGCACAATTATTTGTTAGCTTCTGGACAAGCTAGTATTCACCTTCGTGGGCATGCTAAGGTCAAACCCCAGAGCTGCAGGTGTGCAGTAGCTACAGCAAAGGTTTCTGGTCTGTTAGAGAAAACAGATTGTCCAGAAGCCCATTCAAAACCCGATAACATTTCCAGGTGGAAAAAGAGAGCTTGACAAAGAAATCTCAGAAATGGAAGTTCATTCCAACTTGGTTTATGCAAAAGGTCAGATTAGATAATTACTGTGGTCCAAGATGGCCAAAGCTAAGATCTGTGCCAGCCCTCATGGTGCTACAAGAGCAGGAACTCCTTCACCTGGAATTCTCTCCTCGCAGAAACTGAGGTAGAGGATCCAAAGCTCTTTGTAGCTTCCTGGACTTTTGAAATAAAACATTTGAAGAGATGTCCCGACTTTCTAATCTGCTCACAGCGAGTCTTCACTTTTTATTTTGAGTGTTTCACTCCTCTGACTCAGCTAAATATATTATTTGAGTTTTATATGCTGGAGAAAAAACTCAAAAAAAATCATTAACAGCCACCAGTATTTCAGTATTCTGCCTCGCACTACATACATTCCCAGTTGCATTTACTACTGGTGAAATTGCAGCCTAGAGTTCTTACATCTTTTATGCTCAACCATGCAGCGTGCATACCCTAAGGAAAAACAAAGCACACGAGTTCAAAATGCCTTCAGGGTAGCGTTCAGTACCTCTGTTGAGATATCCCATTTCCCTGCTTGCCTCATAAGAGTACATCAAGTTGAACTGCTTCCTCTGTAAGGAACATAAAAATCATCAGCTTCATCTGAAGAAACTGAAGATCCTTGGGAAAGGAAGAAGAGCAAATGGATTTGAGTGACCTTCCAAGGCTCCCGGCCTGGGCTGACTTTTGGCTTGCCTTGGACATCCTGTATATATGTTTTAATGCATAAAGTGCAGAGCCCTAACCTCCCAAAAAACCTAAATCCTGAGAAGAGATTTCTATCCAGGGACAGAACATGATTCTTTTAGAAACTTGTTATCCTGAAGCTTCATCATAAAGTCTTCTTTCACCTTTTACTTCTAGTTGAATAAGATCACTTAAAAAAAAAAGACAGAGTTCAGCAGCAGTTATATTTATGTTAAATGACTGGATCTTAAATGAATCTATTGGGGTACAGGAAATCCTAAACTAACTTGACTGTAGATGCATCATAACTCATTTAACACAAGGGCATGGCAGCAAAACAGCTAACGTGTTTTGCTTCAGATCCTACTGCTTGAGTTCAAGACTCATTGGAGACTGTCAGAAAGACCTGCTCCCGTTTATGCTGGCTCCAAAGAGTTATCTTATAATCAGACAGGAGATTTAAGTGCTGGCCTCATTACTCCCTGGAGCATAACTGGAAACAGATACAACTCCCTTTAACCCAAATTAATCTGTGAGGGTGGCTTGGCTTCAAGCAACCTGCAGGTAGCAGTAAGCCTGGGAACAGTAAATGGGGAATTTGCTTAAAAGTCTCTTTAGCTGTAGACTAGTCAGTAACTACTGATCTTATGGTAACTATAAGTTACTAGAAAAACTGGAGTGTTTCCCAGACTAAGTTTATATATGTTCAAAATCTTGTTCAGTGCAGAGGCACACACTGGAAATAATTAATCTTTTCTAGTGCTAAAGATAACAGACTTAAGGTCCTCTTCTTCTTTTCCTTTCAATAAAACTGGGGCTGATCCACCAGTTTCTAAGGTTTGCACGGAACAAAAAAGCATGTTGAAAGGCAACCCTGTCCATCTCCCTCCACCCTGGGAAGAGAAAAGCTCCTAAAAGAATTAGTGGTTCCAAATGGCTGTGGGGAAAGGTGTAATCTGCATGTAAACAGAGATTCCCAAGTGCCCAGGTATTCATTTTTCTTTTTATAGCAGGAGGCAGAGCACTTTTTATGTCCACATTTTAATGTTAAAAGGACACTGTGGTGCAGGTCCGTGGTTTATCTCCCTAGTGCACAGCCAGGTGCACAGGGGTATAACTCTACCAGCCAGAGTAATGCTGAACGTTTGTCCTAAGCAACACCCTAAAAAACAAATACAGCAGAATTGTGTGAGGCTGTTACTGTACAGCTCATGTAGAAAACACTCACAATATAGCTGAAGGACCAGGTTCATAGAAGCTTGCGTGCAGGGGCAGCACCAAGCAAAGCATGAATTAGGAATGAAGACCTAAGTAGGGACATCTGACTCATCAAATCCTGTCCCTTGTTATTGCAGGTGATTCATGCCTTCCTCACATATGAAACGGCAACTGAAAAAAAAAACCCAAAAGCAAACCCCCCATAAAAAAAAAAAAAATCTACTGAGAACTTATACTAATGCACATCTGAAAAATAAAGCAGAACCGTCTGTGCAATCCCCGGTCAAAAGCCTGGGGAGGCCACATAAAACAGATAGGCACAAAACTCAAGGGATTCGAAGAAATCTGAGCAGATTTCCCTGAGTATGTAAAAATCCCTCACTGCACTACTGATGAGTTAATATTCAGATAACTATGTCAGGTGAAATTGCTTAATTAGAGCTCTAATTAGTTTCCAACCATTCAGAAAAAATCATTAAGAAGAATCTCGTATTTTAATTAAGAATTCATTTCTGATAAGCAGGTGATTCTATCAGTCACTGACAGCTACATGGAGGATGGCATATTTATGTATTTATATTTTTGCATCGCTTTATACTCACACCCACAATCAGGTTGGATGTGTGACATATTTAAGGCTCAGTTCTGACAGATATTTAATGGCATGAGTAATCCCATGGGTTTACATGAGTAAATGTTTGTGGTGTAGAGACCCATTTAGACTTCATCGCTATTATGTGAATTTTCACTGTGACTATGACACACCCCCCCCCCAAAAAATGGCTTCGGCCCCATGTGTTATGTGTTTCATGTTCAGGTGAATCACCAGGGTCCTGTATAGACTTAGGGGTGTCACGGTTCCTCTCTCTGATGCAATGAATCTCAGATGGCTCATGGAAAGTGAAAAAGGTTTTCCAGGTACTCTCTGCTTGCAGAATATCTGTAGCCCTGCTACTTACTGCTTTCTTATGAAAAGTGAGAGATGTGGAGAGCTGGCTAGCCAGCACGTAAGCAGGCCTGGCTATCTCCCTTCTCATCCAGCCGTTTGGAAAATACCTGTTACTGTTCCATTTATTATGGATCCTGGGGTGGTACTTGCTCTCAGTGCAAAGTTTGGGTCGCTTCGGAGGGACAGGAAGTATGCTTTGCTTGATGTCTTCATTGTGAGCTACAGGCACAACTGTGAAGGAATACAAAAAGATTAATCTTTTCTTATACTGGTAACCTCCCATTAAAACACACAAAAATATAAACAAAGAAAAAAACCTGAGACATCTTTGGTATTTAAATATCTATTCGTCATACAAGCATTTTCTAGCTCACAGGTATTTAAGTAGTCCTTCAGGCAACTGCATCTCTTTTGGATCCAGCATTGTTCCTCACTTTCTGCTGGGCATTGTCCAGAAGGCTTTTAGAAAATGCACTGCAGCAATGCAGCAAATTCTGACTCTCCCATAGGGTTTCCGTCCTATGAAATGTCAGCTGGTTTCACTTGCTGCAAAAGCATTCTCAAAAATTTCTGCCAAAACAGCTTGGTAGGAATTAACCAAAGTTACTATATCATGAAACATAACCCACTTCTATGTCTTAATTTATATGAAAGTCTAGCTTTGTATTAAAGTTTTCCCTTTTGTTCTCTTAAAGTACTGCATTAATGAAATGATGATTAAAGAGTTATTCCACTCTTTCCTCTTCCTCATTGCTGCATCGAACCTGCTTTTGTAAGTTGCTAAAATATTTAAAAATCATTAAAGTAGTTAGCTCCTTATTAACAAACATCTGTTATTTCCAAACTTCTAAAAGCCTGAAAAATTGGGATGTAGTGAGGTGACTTTTAGGTACATGTTCATCCTAAACCCCAGGCCACCATACAGCCCCCTGTGTATGCCATCTTCCTGTAACATTACCAGACTTTTCCTCTCCCTGTAAAGCTGTTTTACTTTCACCTGGGCAAAGCGTCTGCGTCCACGCTGCTGAAGCGTCGCCTCCTCTCTGGCAAGGCAGCATTGAGCACAACTGCATCAAGATCACTCTGTAATTGAGCTTTGTGCTTGCAGGTGTGATGAGACAATGGCAGAGGCTAGAACCAAGTATTTTTGTGGACCCACATAGATTTCAGTACTGTCTGCACATATCTCATGGTCGGAATTTAAGCTTCTAGACATGCTTTCAGGCCTAAGAGGAGTTTACGCTCCGAATATGTGGTAGCTGTTAATAAATAATTATTAAAATAGTAAAAATTCTAAAAAAATATGATGTTAATATCCCTAATAATGAGGATGTTGTTTTACATACAGAGCGTAGTGTGCAGTAAAAGTGCAATTTTAACGGCTATTAGGTGAGATATGAAATTAAAATCAGTCTGAAGTATTAAACTGACGTTCCCTTCCTGGCCCACCTCCTGGCTTTAAAGTACAGAGGCTCCATTTGGGCATTCAAGATACACTAACCCCAAATTCAGACCATGCGTTACTACTGAAAGCCCACGGCTTCTTACTTGAGCCACGTGAGGGCAAGCATTCTTCTCTGCTGCTTACAAATCTCTCCTTGTTTTCTTCCCACAAAGAAAAATGCTTAAAAGAGAAATAATGGCATAAAAATAGAAAAACAGTAGCTGGAGATTGTAAGGGTGGCACCAGCCCAAGGTCTGGGATAGATTTTACTTTGCTGTAGGTGAACAGCCAACAGTGTTTACTTTAAAATTAATTTGACTTCAGACCGTTCCAGGTATATGCAATCACATATAAAATTCCAGTACAGACACCTCTGCCTGGGGCGAGCTGATCGGTAATATTTATTTATCTGTCTCGCTGTCCTTGCTAGAACCTCCTCATGTTTACCATAATATAATTCCATTTAGTTGTCAGATCACTGGTTTTCTCTTATCATGATCAGATTATATTTGGAAAGTTTCCCTTTTGAAGGATATTTTGTATTTCCTAGAATTTTAAAACATGCTCTAAGCAAAATTTATTGTAGAATTGACTCACTTTGGAGCCTGTCAAGGCAATGTAGTAGTGAGGAAGGTGCCATTTTTGAGTCATGTTTTGCATTGAGTGACCTCTGAGACTGGCAGCCAACAATTCTGTGAATTTTAAGGGCAGGCACATGAAGAATTAGTTTTCAGCTTCTTCATATACAGCGTGTGTTGCCTATACGTAGGTTGTTTTGTGAGAAAGCTGGCATCCTGCATTGCTCTTGAATACAGCTTGCCAGTCCGCAAATAAAAGCCCAAAGAAACAAAGTGTTCAGAAACAACTGCTTATTTTAGATTTACATAGCTCTGCTAAAACCATTGCTCCTTTAAAACAGAACTGAGCATCTCAATTTCCCCACCATTCCTAAGGATCGAAAATGGGAATCTGGCTTTGAATTCTCAATTTTAGGTTTGATCTCTCTATTCTTAGGCCTCAAATACTGGATATCCAGCACCATTGTTCAAGTTTGGGGGTTTCTGGTAATAGGGCTCATGCCACAGGGGGTTTTAGGCCAACATTAAAGGTCATTTGGCAACAGAGTTCTAGTCCAGTAGATCTTCTTTCCCTCTATCCAACATGTGAAGTATATTGTTAGGTTTTGTTATTTGTAAAATTAACGAGAACAGAATAAGCATGTTATTTCTTACCTTTCAATATTTCATAAAGTATTCTGATCGCTGTTTCAAATATATTAATAGCTGTGCTAGATGTCATTATTTTTCTTCTCATGGCCACATTCTCAGCAAAGGTATAAACGGATTCAGTTCACTCAGGGAAGAAAAATACATTCAGTATATTTTTTCTGCTACATCATGAGTATGCCACATATATTAAATCATATCTTGGTGTTGAGCATAATATATGAAACAGGTTGATTTCTATCTCACTCACATAATACATTTATTACCTATAAATGTAAAATGTTCCAATTCCATGATAGATTTCTTTGCATTTATAAAAAACCTATCATACCTATTGCACAGACAGTAATGATGAAGCTTACATAAAGTACATACAATCAGCAACCAACAAGGAAAAATATTTCCTGATTCACTCACTCCCTCAATCTGTCAGATTAAATGTCCATCCCTTTGTTTTCTACTGAGGACAGTTGGCTACACCTCAAAGCCCTGGGACAAGCTTGCTAAAGGTCAGCGTGCCCTGGGGGCTCTCTTGGCCAGGTGGGGAAATGAGCTCCAAGAATCAATGAAGAACGCAGCTGGTTTAGACGGGGCTGTCTCTCCGTGAATAAGCCTAATGCAACTGCAGAGCACAGCAGGAAACTCCTCAGTTGCAGCACCCAGAACGTTAAAAGATTTATAAATCTTTTTAAACCCAAATTCTTACCAAATCAAACATGCTTTTCACCTGTGAAGGGACATACTCCTCCACTCGTTGTAATATTCCGCCATGACATACCAATAGCTGAATTCTTCCCAAATGTGGATGACGGCCTGTTCCTTGAGCAGTGAGAATATTACATGCTGAATTGCCTGTGTTGTACAGTTTAGTAAACCCCAGTTGAGACTAGCAGTCTGCTAGAAGCACTTTTTACCACAGCTTGTGTTAAGATTTTCTTTAAAACGTTTGATTGTTTGGTATTAAACTGCTAATCTCCAAAACGATAGAAGGCATTATCTTGTATTTAAAACTGTGGTATCTGAGTCCATGACTCAGTACGATCTCTTGGAAAAGGAAGTTTTATGTAAATTAAAAACATATGCATGTTTTATAACAGCGATAACTTCTTATGAAAAAGTGATATATTTTTACTATATAAGGGACACTGTTAGTTCATAAGGGACTCACAATCCTCAGTGATTCAGTGCCTTCTACATACTTAAAATGTTTTGTAGAGTACTTCAGTGTGTTTGCCTAAGAAGTAAAAATTGCTGTAAAAATATAAGTTGCAGTAATGGTGTTATTGCAAGACATTTTTGCCAGCCACAATGAATGATTTCTAAATGCCACAGTGTGATTAAGCTGTAAGGCACAACAGGTTATATTACAGTGTGAAGCCCTAGGTGTGCTGAAATTACCTTTCAACAGCTCACCCGGGAGTATCTTTGGGAGATTATAACATGACAACTTTAGTGTTTTTTAAAAATGAATAAATGAAGTCATTAAAAAGCATTTTTTCCCTGATAAGTGAAGTGCCTTCCATCACCCGGTGTGCAGTCATTAGGTCTAATGTGCTTTTCTGCAGAAATATTTCAAAATGATCCAGGGTTCCCTTCCTTGTTATTGTGGCAATAGGAAGATTTGTTACAGGGATCTTGGTTCTCTCTGAACAAAGGACGTATGCAAAATTACCCAACATATTCAATTTTCAGATTCTACAAAACTGCACTACCAATAGACCCACTATGTTTTCTAAAACATTTTTTGTTCCAAACCTCTTGCTATTTCAGTACGTAAGTTTTTCTTCCCCATTTCTTTCTTCCGAGAACAAATAATACTAGAGACCTCAGTAACAGACTGCCCTATAGCATGTCCGATTCCTCAGGAGTTGTTTTCAGTGGAGAGTTTTTTGAATGCTTACACCATAAGGCCCACTAAATGTCGATCATCATTATTATTTTTTAATTAAACAACATGGCACACTAGTCTTCCCCTTATTTGGGGAATATATACCCTAGGAAAACAAGCAGAAGGCATAGACTGTATTTTTATGCACTACTGTATTGGTTGCACACAAAGATGCCGTGCTGCATGGATTCCAGGCAGCAAACTGTAAGGCCTTTGCAGAACACAGGTGACAGCTCAAGGGTACAACTAGAAAACGTAAGCAAAAGCAGGTAAGGTCTGTCCATGTAGCCCAGCCGCTGTGGCTCTTTTGTTATCAAGACACGCTGCTACAAGCCCAACTCTCCAGCGTTTGGTTCAGATCTCACCAATGTACCTCGGGAACAACAGAGCTTTCCCCTTTTCCCCTCTTCCCTGGGCTTCAGCACCGGAGCGCTGCCAGCTCTGAGGTGAGCGAGCTCTTTTGGACTTGAGACGCGAGCTCTTTTGGACTAGCAAGCAGCCCAGGTCAAGCCTCTGGCATCACTTTTACAGCCTCTGTGGGGAAATACTTGACCCTCAGCAGCCCTGCAAGAAACATCTGTCCTCTCTGCAGCCCTGCCGTGAAACTGCTGCCTTCTCTGTTGCATGCTGTGCCCTGGAGAGCCACCAGGAGATTTGTCTCATGGGAAAAAAATGTAAAAATAAGCTACGTAAGGCAAAGGGAATGACAATTAAAGGTAAAAGCAAGCTTAGGGGCAGCATGTAAGCACAGGAAGAGCTAAAGTATAGAGGCAGAAGGTTTGGAGTCTTTTATTAAACCTACTTAAAAAGTTAAAGTACATCAGACCTATCCAGTTCTGCACACGTGGGATAAGCCCCAGTGCTGTTGTCGTTTCCCCATCGCTGCTTTTTGATCATGTCCCACTTTTCATTGTACCTGCATGTCAACTTTTAAGTAGGCTGCAAGCTCTTAAAGAACAATTAGAGCAATGTGCATGTCTGTAATTTGTCTAACTCCAAGGAGGTCTTGGGGGCTGCTCTCCCAGATAATGAATACTCACTGGGGAGGCAGGAGTGCAGCATCCTCTGTGGGTTCTTGGAAAAAAGTCCTAGCTGGATTCAATGAACAGGGATTTCTTCAACCTGTGTGCAGGGTTGGAGAGACTGAGGGTCAGTCCTTAACAGTAGTTACACCTTTTAAACTTGGGTGTATACAATTAAGGCAGGAAAAATGAAAGAAATAACAGAATCAATGCTTGCAATGGTTCTGTTTCTTTAAGCAAAGCTGAGGAGCATTGCTATTTATATTTCATAGTTTGTGCTACAGGTAAACCCATAGTGTTAAAACTTAAAACCTACCACCATCTTTTCACAGTACAGATGGCAAGAGCTTATCTTTATGTTGGTGTCAGAATGGATCATACTTGTAGTGGAGTGTTTTGATAATGCCTCACTGGTGACAACACAAACTCTATATCCATCTGGCAACAACAGCATCTTCTATTTCTACTCACCTCAGAGGGCAGTTGCTGCAAGCATTTGAGAATTTCTTTCTACAATAATTAAAGGTGTTTATCTACTTACAAAATCCCTAAACCACCTCCTATAATACCTTCCATTTCATTTGGGAAAAAAAAAACCACAAACCAACAGTTTAAATAAAATCAAAATACTGCTCTGAAATAAAGGAATAGCATATTCCAGAACCCAACACATTATGTTAAAATTAATTTGAGGGGTTTTTTTGATCTCATTGTAGCTCACATACTGTTGCTAGAAAATAAATTTAAGATTAATTTCCACTGTATAGTGTATTCCAAACTTGATTTTGGAAACATACAGTTTACAGACATTGAAGTATATCACCTTGTACAGTTGGCTTTGAACATTTTGAAGAACAGTACCTTTTCACATTTTATTTTGGCACCGGGATCTGACTGAATTATTTGTTTTGATAGAAAGGGCTGTAAGAAGAAATTCCTCCACTGGGAAGAAAAGACTTGCCATAAAATTCATGGCATATATGCAGTTCATAAGTGGAAGCATCTAATACAGTATATCTCTCCCTCTCTCTCAAGTGTTAGACAATTAGCCAGTTTGGTTAAATGTACTGAATAAGTGAAAGACAAGTGCGTTGTAGCTGTCCCAGACTCACGGAACTGAGAGCTGGAAACAACATGTTCCTTTTTTTTCAGCTGTCCTCCGCCAACACAGACCTCTTCGATTTACTACATTCTCAAGTGTTTTAGCAGACTAATTTTTAAATGATTCACTGCTGGAGCTTCTACTGCTTCCCTCTAGAGACTGTATCACTCTGATAGATGTCACCGTTAGAAAGTGCATCAGCAGTCAGGCTTAAATAGCTTTTGTTCAGTTTCATCTCAATATTACTTCATGGGCTACATTACAGAGATCCTGCCCCTCCTTGGCTGCCACAGTGCTCTTACTTGCGTTATTATAGTCTCTTGAAACTCACATCAGGACTGAGGTCTCCTTGAAGCATGCTTTTAGAATAAATGCTTTATAAATGACTGTTTCTACCTTGCCAGTTTGCAGTCTCTTCAGACAAGTGACTTGGCAAACGTGAAGTGGTAAGGAGACAGACAAAATATAAAAACAAGCCTATGCAAATGTTTTGGTACTTATAAACAGACAAGTGCACTGACATTCAACTTTCCTTTCTCTCCTTTTTGTGTTATTTTCTCATCAGCCATCATGGGCTTGTTAGTCGTAAATCAGCCAAAAAAACTTTTTCAAGCATGACTGGGGCCTTACACAATGGCCTTTCTACACCCTCATCTACATTTTTTTTGTAAACATTTTTTCTTGTACAGAACTACATAAACATATTCATGGTATATCACACGATACTATTCAGAAACAATAGAGGAACATAAATTACCTGCTTGATTCCAATGAAGAAGGACCATTACAGGCATCTCAGTAAAAGTCTTGGCTCAATGTACAATGTTTGTCACAAAATCTAAGGTGGTAGCATGTACACAGAAAAGGCTGAAAAACAAGATTATAATTATAGGATGCTGTTCAAAACCAGTGGTGCCTCCTCATTTAGAATCCAGGGTCCCAGTCACAGGATCTCGCTGAAGGAAGATGAAGAATTAAGGAGAGGAGAATTTGTATGCTCAAGACAGTAAAAGAATAGAAAAAGACAAGCAAGAGCGGGATAGTTAATCTTGCAATAAGATGGATAAAACAAGGTACAAGAAAGGAATGAAAAATGGTATGTGGTATAATGGTTTTCATCCGGACGATATCAAGGATAAGGGGTCATAAAAGGTAATCAAATGGTCCTACAGCACTTAAAAGAACATTACAATTTAAAATTAATAAACTCTTGTTCACCTTTAGCCACACATCTTTGCCCTTCAAGATCAAGTATCTTCTGTCAAGATCTCAAAAAGAGCACCAAAATATAAGACATATGGCTTTGTCAGTGTTATCACAGATGCATGTGTTACTCTTTCAGTAAAAAATAATGGATCAAGTGAAAAATATTCTGAATACAGCTTTATCAACCCACGAGGGTGGCTTAGAATCATCCGTCCATCTTTCATTCTTCACTATGGTTTTTTTTGTTAATGAAAGAGTTTAATAAATACAAGAAAAGCCATCTGAAAAGGTTGATTCTAATTCACCAGATGTAAAATGCTTTCAGCTGATTCTCCCAGGATAACAAGAGAAGAAATTTGTCAGCCTGTTTTACCTAATTAACCAGCAGATCATGCACAGCAGCCAGGACAAGGGTCAGTATAGTTGCCACCTGCCTGGGAAAAGCTGTCCCAGCGACCTGGCTGCTAGCACTCTAGGGCAGAGTAATGATGGCTTCTCAAACTCTCTTACTGTGGCTCTTCAACCTCACATAAAATTATTAAAGATTCATTGCATACAGATATTCCACCTCCCTAGCAAGTACTCTACCTGCCAGGATGAAACACCATTCCCAGGGACTCTCTGACCCAATTAATATTTTAAATATTTTATTCAAAATCAAATAGCTCCTATAAGTGAGATCAAGGAAGACCTGCCCATATGACCCCAGGAATACATTACTGTGGACCTCTCCCAGGGGCTTGGGATCTTTTTACACTCCCTGCTCACAATCACCTATGAGTAAATCTGAGCTGGTGTCTCTTTCACAGATGTCCTAGCTACCAGTTATGGAGTCATTGATATTAATTTGCAGTTGGTTTTGCATGAGAGCATCAGTACTTTATACACAGTGGAATAAGATCAAGGGGAGGCTGAGGGCACTTCAATCAGACCACCCCCTCCACGAGGCACAGAAAGAAAATTAGAGGGTATATAAGAGAGTCTGGGCTGATACAACCAGCAGCACTGTGGGTTTGCTCTCAAGATAAAACAAACAGATGCTGTCTTTCCCAAACTACCAGATAATTTCTATCTTAGCTTTCACCTCTACACCCATCTCTAGGGGTAAGAGTTCAAGTTTCAACACCAGTTCTTGGTGACACTGCTGTTCCCCAAGTGCCTTGCTCTGCTGCCTGCATCAGCTCCTGTGTCTGCACCCTTATCTGGTTGCAACTGAACTGAGACCCAGGCAACATGTAGCACAAGCCACAAACCCGCCCCAGCCCGTTGCTATCACCCTGGAGAAAACAGTGCTTGATCCAAAGCCTACTGAACGCAATGCAAATAGAGCTCTGTCATTTGGAATCAAATCAAAAAATATTTAGGGAAAAAAAAATAAAACGTTTTATTTTGAGGTTTCCCTTTCCAAAGCTAAATAACTAAAATGCAAATCCTAAATACTTCAGAGTGAAAAATATTGGTTTTGACACAATATACTGAACCAATTCAAGCAGAAACCACTTCCAGATGAAGAGTTTTTCTCCAACTCCTGTGCTCAGAGTTCTTTGCATGTTAAAGTTGCAGGAACAATTCAGTCACCATCATACTTAGACCAAACCATACATGTGGACTCTTAGATACTTCTCTAAAATGCACTAATATTAATGCTATTTGTATTACTGCTGTTTGAACTCCAAGTTGTGACAGGAAAAATACATAAGCAATTTTAAAAATTAAGTCTTTTGCAAAACAGTGAAGTTAGAGCTACTTGGTGCTACGCTCCACTGAAGCATTTTTAACAAGAACATCAGAGTTTATAGGAAGGATAGTCTGCCTATTTTTTAAAACATGTTTTGGTCCTGGAAGATGAAACTGATTTTCATTTGAATCTGGCACGAGGAAGCCACAAAAAAAAGTAAAAATAAGATCATCTCTATTCCTGCAGTTTTACATTCAGACCAGAACCATGGATATTTTTGTTCTTTTGTGCCTAATGCTCTAGAGTTGTTGTCAGTGCCCAAATATTGCTTTTTGTCATGATGGATAAACTCCTGCAGCAATTACACTGACAGCTTCCAGGTAAGAGATAGAATATTCTCTTCTCAAACCCTTGCCTATTTATTCACAACTTTCATCATTAAATTACTTTCTCCTCTGTATCTCAAAAGTCTGGGAGCATAACGCTGTGCTGCAAAGCAACAGCTAGTTTATTACGCTATTTTTAATTTCCATTCTTTTCTGAATTTATTTCAGCCTTTATTGTAGCATGATTGATATACAGCAGATTTTTATCTATGGTGTACAGAAGATATAAGGGTGAGATATATTGTCAGTAACTACTGCTTAGGTTGTGCCTTAGCAGAAATTACTGTTCCTTACTGCTCCTATCCACCTTAGACGGTCTAAGACTCTAAGGAATAGTTCCTGACTTTGGTTCAGCCCCTGTCTGGGATGTGAAGATGAAAGGATTCAATGCATGCCATTACTCCTCAATGTTTTCTGAGCATCATCTGTATAAATACTTTCTATTTGATTGGTATCATATTTTGGGGATGTAAAGTGAAAACATGTAGCTTGAGATTACTGAATTCATTTCATAGCACAAAGATGAGCATTGCACGGTTTGGAATATACAGGCCGTTGGTTTCTTTTGACTCAGAGTGTAATGCAACGCATCGTAGTAACAAAAGTGTAGCCTGGATAATATTAAAATAAACTGTTGTCTTATACTACAGATTCAGGCAAAACATGTTTCAACAAAGAGCACTAATTAAGTGTGCTTCTCTGGGTTACTTAAACTGTAGTGATCCTGTCATATGCGTCACTGACATTAAAATTACTTGCTAATGTCAGTCATAAACGGTGATGTCATATTCAAAACTGCTCTAAGTGAAAAATTGTTCTCCTTCAGTTTCTAGATAAGCTTTTTGCAGGCATGCCTCATGGCAAAATCATGAGCTGGATTTCACTGCCAGAGCTTTTGCTCCCAAACTCATATTTATTAGCCCACATATAAAAGCATGCATGAAAAGGAGCTGACAGAGCACAGTGAGGCATGAATTTCAAGTATATTCCAGCATCAAAGGTCAGAAGCAGATTTCTTATTCGAGTAGCAATTATAAATAGCCATCAGTGGTGAAACAGGATTGAAATACCGGGTTATGTTGTGTTTCCTGTTGATTCTGAGAGGTTAACATTCTGAAGGAAAGAAGAAAAACCCCTATTTCATCCCTTTAAAAAATTAAATGCATTCCAAAAAGGGTAGAAATGGGGTATTAGAACACTTTCTTTTTCCAAGAGAGGTATTCACAGACTCAAAGATTTTAAGGTCAGAAGGACTGTCCAAGGACAACTTCCTATTCATGTACTATCTGTTTTCTTCTTCCATGTCAGATCCCTAAATACACGCTTCATACCCCAGAGAGATACACTGTCTAGACTGAGCAGCAGATGGCTGCTGATGTGCACCCTGTGGCCCTGCTCTCCTCGTCATCTACAGCACGTAGATGACGTTGAGGACATGAAAAATTTTTGTGTCCTGAAATCCTCCTCTCAAAGCAGCCACATCCAAGGAGTCAGGGGGAAGGATGTCCAGGACCACAGATTTCCAACCATATTTATTGCTCTTCCGGAACATGACTTTAAGTAATTCCCAAAATGCAATTGTTTATTCATCCTTTTTTTCTTCCATAGGTCCCACTTGATTTGATAACTCTCATGACTACATTTCCTTGCATACCACTCTTACTTCTCTTTCTGTTTATTGTTTTCAATGTAACATCCACAGTTTCCTTGTCACCTCTGTCCCTCTTTCCCATCTTTCTCCCCTCACCTGTGTCCCTCTTTCCCTTCTTTCTCACCTCACCCAAAAAGCATCCAGTTCTACCGCTATCACGCCTGAACTCAACAATTATTGCTGGAGGGAAGATAACAATGCAAACTACTTTCCAACTCCCAGTATATTTTTGATAGTTTTACCTCTTTTCAGCAGAATGCTTAGAAATATGAACAGGACTGAAAGGGTAAGAAGAGTCAGCACCAGGGCTCCTATCTAGTGTGAAAATCCTTGTGATTGTGAAATGCTTCATTAAACAGCACTGTAACTATTCTACACTTTATCGTTCAGGAGAAATAACATGAATAGAAGCGTTTTGCTTAAGCTGACTTTGCACTGACCAACTGTGAAACACACCATTATAAATTAAATGACTTTGACAAGTAACAGCTCTCACAGCTACTTTGGCCTAATGCTCTCAGCGAGGGTCTCTGGATAGAAGGTTTATCTAGGTGACATCATCGAGAAGCCAAAGAAGGAAATCAAACATATCCTAGGTGATTTCCTCTGAACAGGCTTTATGTGAAAGATGATAAATAGAACTCTCTATTTTGAACAGGAGGTTGCAGCAGAGCCAGCGCTGACAGGCTCTAGGCTTTGTGACAAGGTATTTATTTACTTGTTGTGTCATGGCAAATATTTAGCCACAATCCGAAGTCTCACCAAGCAGCTAAACCTCAAAGGACCTGGCACGGGGGATCTTGCTGTGTCTCTGTGTCCCCTCTCCTTAGGGAATGAGGAGTCCGTGTGTTTCATCAGTGTCCTGACCGCCGGGGTTTATATTTCACCAGGGGCATGAAAACTATTGCATTTTTGCCAAATGAATAACCCAAGTGCTTTTCCTAGGACTGTCAAATTTGCACAATGCTCCACATTTCTGAACAAGTCAAAAACAAAACAGTTTTGATTTAACAACAGAAAAATACGTTTTAAATATCGAATGGCTGTGTCTGGGAGGAGCACTGGCTTAGATCTCTGCGTACCAGGAAATGGTTTCTATCAGACATTTGCCAAATAGAAAACAAAACAATATTTCGCAGACTATTGGTAAAATTACACGAATTATCACTTAATGAAATGGTTACAGACTGATGACAGCAGACATGTTACCTTTTACTAAGAAGAGCTTTGTAGGTTACAGGAGCAAAGTAAAGAATAAGAATTATGAAATAGCTAATGAAAAAAATTGTTATATTCTTTTGGGATAATTTACCACTTTGGTTTGTGTAGTCACTGAAAATTGTTTCAGCTGGATGCTGTAAAAGCATACTTCGGTATGTAAGTTATCAGCCACTGCAAATAATACATCGTTCCCATTGCATTCAAGATTTGAACAGTACTCACAGCAATATTAGGAAGACACCAGCATTAGGCAGGTGAGTTCTGTACAAATCACTGCAGAAATGTGCGCTGAATGAGGCTGTGGGATGAGGATGCATACTTAAACCACCACTGAAGGAATACAAAAGTGGCTAGATTCAAATCATTTGTGTGCATTTTATGTACTCAGACACTGGGTTGTGAAGCCATAATTGAAAAATTATATGTGGCTTTTTTGCTCATGTTTGATTAAATTGCCTCTCTTAGTCACTTCAGTAATAGCTTGGTGATACACTGTGCTGCCCTACTTACAAAAGAGGCAGGTCACTCTTTTCTCTCCCTGGTCTTCTGCTTCTCAAGTCGAGGAGAACAAAAAGCACCAGGAGATGGCATTTCCTCAGCCTGATTCCCCACCGCTTCCCCAGTGCCATCACAGTAATATCCTGTGTTGATTTTGCTAAGCAGGAGGAAGAAGGAATCAGACCTATTGTCTTCAAAGGAAAAATTTTATTCCCAGTCCCTGCTAGTAAAAGCTGTTTTACAGCTTTGGAAGGACCTGCCTCTGTGTCCTAAATGAACAAATAATGACATATAAACTAATGCTTGAGAGACACTGAGATTTGGACACTGAGATCTGTTTTGCGATGCATGAGATTGATGAGGGCCCGGGACAAGAAATCAAAAAGCAGCACAGCTAGGTTTACAATGTCTGCGATGCAATTTTGCTAGTCTAAACACAGAGGCTTTGCACCATGCAATAAAACATGAGAAGGCACACACCTGCATCCATAAATCTACCTGAAGAAGAGTATTCAGTCTTGGAGCTAGCCTGGATGTTAATCTGCAAGCAGCATGAACTCACATCTGGAAAAGCCTGAGGGTGAAGGAGGCCGGCACTTGCACCAGGGGGCTGCAGGGCAGCCGTGCCGCGCTCCGCACTAAATTGCTGCCTCTGCCTGGTAGCACTGGAAGGGAAATGAAGGCTATGAAATAGCAGGGAAGTGGGAAAAACAACAACCAGCTACAGAGACTTTGTTGTCAAATGTCTGCTGATGTTTTTGTATTCACAGGAAAGCCGACGGCAGAAGAAAACTTTAACTTTCCACTAGCAGCAAAACGTCATTGAAGATTATTATATCTCCAGCTGCCTTCAGTGCGCACCACTGTTTTGCTGCCCGAATTTCAGTCTGCACTATTGTATCGGCCTTCTCCAGCCCTCACCAGGTTTGATTCCAGAAACGCATGTTCAGGCAGTAACCTTCAATTATCTGTGGTAAAAATGTAACTTGTGTTATTGATAGTCTTCCGCTTGTCAAATTAACGTTAATTGCGTTAAGTCTTGTCTCTTCATCTGACAGTTTCTTCCCACTTTACATATAGAAGAAATGTTTAAAAATAAACAATCAGGAAAAAAGTGCTGCTGGAGAGAGGCTAAGGCTGAAGTGCTGAGGCTAGAAAGACAACTCTGCCAATGGCTACCAGGAATCAACAGATCTCTCAAGACTTGGGATTGCATGTTTCATAGTAACTTCGCTATTGAAAACAATTGGTGAGGATTTAAGAGGAAGATTCCCCCAACAGTGTGTAGTGGAAATGTAAAAGTACAGAAAGAGAAAAATGTAATTGAGAGGAGATAAGAGATGAGTGAAATGAGAAGAGTGAAATTAGACAGCATTACTGGAAGGCAGAGGCACTGAACACACAGTGCAAAGCTCTCTGGCACCTATTTTTTGTGTGTGGCTTTGTCTTTACATTGTAAAATTGACTTCTTAACCCTTCTGCTCTTTTACCACTTCCCTGTAAACAAGCAAAGTGAGGTGGGACTCACAGGAGATAGGTGACAAGCGAGTGCCATTCCAGAGCTGCTTGTGACATGGCGCTGACTGTCCTGCCAAACTGTGGGCTGCAGTTTCCATCTCGTGCCTGTCCATGTAAAGAGAATAACATGTGCCAGGCACCACAGATGGGTCAACAGCTGGCACACGTGAGTTTTGTGCATCGCTGAGTATTTCCCAGCCAATAAGATAGTTTTGGAAACCATTCAGGGAAGGCGTTAGAAAGCTGTCCAGTGCCATTGATAACAAGAAGAATAATGCTCCGCAGAAGACTTGCTGCCAGAGGAAAATGTTGGCATGTGATAGATAGCGCAAAACTTGCAACTTTTTCACAGCTAGCTCACCAGCCAAATGTCACCCACTTCCAAGGAGGCTCTCACAGCTGTTTTATAAAAATAGAAAAAGATATTCACTGACACTAATAAACTCCCCTTACAATAGGCTCAGTACTTGAACCAAAGCCAATGCTAACACTCAGCCCCCAAACCTGACCCCACGTCTTAAGTCACTGTCAGATTTGATAACATTCTCCAGCTGAGAGTAGGAGGATATTTGCTATGAAATTTAAACAGACACCAGTAGTAAAGTTCTCCATGGGCTTACTGTTTCTTTTGAAACCATAATAGTTCTTGACTCATTCTGTCACCAGCTCAGTACATAGAGGCAGAGGAAGGGGGCAGTGCAGTTCTAGGACTATTGAACACTATCAATAGCTTTTTTTCCGACATGTTAAGTAACATTCAAAAAGGAAACTTGAAAACTCTATGTCCTCAGTCTCCAGGAGATACGTAAATCCCATGTTGACTGATTCTACAAGGGGCTGTCATCTTCATGCAAATTTTTTCCTTATAATCTATTAGTCCCTGCTGCACACATAGTGACAATCCTACCAAAATACTTGGAAAGTGAAGCTGGTGAGGGATGCTAGCATATGCATGTGACATGGTATATGCTCCATGTAATTTCTCACAGAGTCTGTCTATGGTCCAATGGCTTCTTCCAAATCAATCCTGGCAAGAGTTCTCTGACACAGTGCTTCACAAAACCCAAATACAGGTCAGCATATGAGTCGCTGCAGTCACTTTTTTCATCTTGACCACCAACATCTTGCTTGTTCTTGTACTGCACTTTGCTGCATTACCCATTCACTGCTTACATCTTGCATTTACAATATATACTCCTCAAAACAAGAGCCAACCCCTTGTGTATATTTGTACAGTGCCTTGCACAGTAGAGCTCTGGCCTCTAGGTGTTACCATAATATAAAGAATAAACAAAATATCTATTTTGGGATATCCAGACATTTTCCAAGCATAAAGTAAGGTTTTGTGTTAATAATATCTAATTAATAAACATAATTTTTCATAGCAAAAAACAGCAGGGTGCTAAACCAATATTAACCATAGGAGAAGGAGGATATTTTGCTTGTACCCAAAACCACTTAATTCAGGCTTGCTAGAAGGCTCCCTTTTTTACAGGTGCTTCTTTTTTTTCTTTCAGGTGAATAACATGGCTGTGGAGATTGCCCGAGGTATTAACAGAGCCCTGATATAATTGAGAGGGGCTGAGACAGAGTGTTCTGACAAAAGGTCCTGAACTCCAGAACTCGCTTTTCCCATCCTTCCACAAAACTTGAATTAGTTGACCCCTAGGTCATGCTACAAAGGATACTTTCTCTACCAGGCTCTTTCTGGGAAAGCAGGATGAGTGGGTTGTGTTGGATGATGGGCAAGACCTCATTTTCAGTACTTTCAGAAGGCTTTTATATTATGGAACTGGTTTTGACATGTTTTATTTCAAGCACTTTCTTGGACTTTTGGATAGGCTTGTTTTTCACTAAATCAAAACAATAAATAATGATGCAGTAGATTGCTGTTGAAACTGCAACACTTACTTTTACAACAGTTCTACTAATTTCTGAACAGTTTGTTCCCAAGAGAAGTAGGCAGGAGGAGGAGGAGGAGGAAGGGACGATCTGTCACTGACTGCTGTTGTGGAACACAATTTTCCTTCTATTGCCTGCCCAGGCTGACACTGCAGCTACCTCCTGCTGTTGCAGTGGACATCACCCTAGTAGTGCTATCTAGAGCTGCAGCAGGAGCGGCAATCACAGTCTCTTAAATCAGACTCACTTTACACACCAAGGAAATGCAGGAGAGAAATCCACAGGAGGCCATTACCAGAAACAGTCTCAAACTGTGCCTTTTGTTATGGTTCAGTATTAAAAGAAGTCTCATTCCAGGGAAGCTGTAGCTTGTCTTCAGCTCCTAATAGTAAGAGTGGGGACTATTTGTTCAAGTTTCAACTGGGTCCTGAGGCTGGTTCTAGTTTGTCTAAGCTGGTTGAAAAAAATGCAATGGTACCAGATGTACTGGATGAAGACAAAAATTTCAGGTGCAAAACATATCCTGCCAAAGTTTGTTTGCAAACAAAGTTGAGCTTAGGACATATTATTTTGTTATGAAACCCACAGTCAATGTGTTTAAACACTACAGATCCTGGTGTATGTTGTGATGTGTAGGCGTCCACATTACTAAACAGCTGATCAGAGAGGGAGCCAGCAAGAACAGTCCAACACCTTTTTCTGTGTCATCTAACTCCCAAACAGCATCTATACAAAACGAGCTCTGAAATGATTTTATTTTTCCATTCTTTTTGTTTTGGAGCAGGCCAAGGTGAGTGGCTAGTGCAGTCCTTTCCAAAGACAGTAAAGGTTTTGCTCTACAAATAAATTGAACGCTATCTAAACTGGTTTTCAATCCCTTTATATGAGACCTTTTGAAGTCACTCTTTGTTAGGCTTTCCTCTGGTCTAGCATAAAGCTGATTTTGCTCTGTAAGTGTATTACTTCAGTCTAGCTGATGCTCACCTTAGTGGGAATGACATAATTCAAAAATACAGTGTGTCCCTGCTTTTATTCATTTTTCAGAATAGTAGAGTCACAGAGTGCTTGGTGTGATTTGGGAATTACATGGCCAATGGAAAACTACTGTCCCCGACCTCAGGAGAAAGAAACTGCTGTGCAAGTACTTCGTCCCTCTGACAGTTCTTACAGCATCTGGATATAGCCATAAAAACTTTGAAAGGTTTTATTTGACTTGGAGTATTTCTTTAGTTGTTTCAGAAGTTTTTATTTGACTCGGAGTATTTCTTTAGTTATTTCAAAAGTTTCGTTTTCTTCACCCACTGTTTGGGAAGAACAGTCAAGCATCACCCACTCCACTGCTTCTCTTTTTATCATGTGTGGGCCCCCTACTTTACTAAGAAAGCCATGCAGAACCCTCCAAACCCCAAAATAACAGATCTTTAAGTAGAGCTGTTAAAATAAAAATACATTTATATCATCATGCCACCAGAAACATTAAGCAGAAGAGCTGAATTTTTAATCTGAGTAATCAGGCTTACAGATTTTCACAGTGTTCAACACAGTGAACGGTAACAGGACTGAGGAAGATCCTTCTGCAGAGCCAGATAAAAGCCTGGTCCAGTTATGTTGGTGCGATTCTTGAAACCATAACCATTTCTTTCCACCCAGTAGCACCTGTGTCTGTGGTGTGTCCTGCCTCCACCACGATGGGACACTGGCGATTGCGCTGCTGCAGGAGTTCTGCTCCAGTTGGTGAAGCGTGATCTTTGCCCCTCACCTCTGAACTAACTAGTATTGAAATTTCAGTGCCCTGCTGACTTGTTCTATTTGTGCGGTGTTCAACAGCAATTCCTCAACTTGTTCTGAGTAAGAAAATACTGAGCAAAATATGGTATTTATTAGACTCTTAGGAGAAGGACACCAGTAACATTTTCCCCACTGCCGTTTTATACAAACAAAATATATTTATACTTGGTGGAAGATTCTCAAAGTGACTAATCTGAGCACATTTGGCTCCTACCTGAATAAATAGCTGAAAGACAGGCTCCTTCGTGCCATGTATATCTGCTCCTTGGGAAATTGAACTATTCTAGCTGTCTAAGGCCTGGGCTACAAAAATGAAAGGCACAATTCGAAAGGTGTGCTTTTAAACCAAATCATCTTCAAGCAAAACAAAAACCTGCTATTTTGCTGAAATAAGAGTACACCCCAGCATATTTAATTGGCTTAAGTTCTGTCATTTGAGGAAACCCTAACTAAAATGCACAATATTTCCTTATATAGAATAAGGTCTTTCTTATGGCAAATGTCATGTCATCGAGTTATAAAAGGATCATGACTTTTCCCCTCCCATCTTCTCACTGTCACTAAAGGGTAAAGAAGCTCCAGGAAGCAAGAATGGAGAAACCCCATCCAGATTTTTAAATGCCCAACAAGGCACTACCTTCCTCTGCAAAGAGGAGCTGTCTTTTGTACCACTGCACAGCGAAGCTGAACATTTTCTAAGACTTCTAAGAACAAAAAATAACCCTCCTCTATGACATTTTCTTAGACACAGATTCCAGCATAAGTCAAGCCTCAGGGCATGGTGTGAGTTGGTTTCTCAAGAGGACAGGATTCATGAAAAGAGGCAACAGCAGAGAGAAAAATAAGAGCGTAGCACTCCTCCCACATCATCAAGCACCAGCCTTTTCTTCAGACAGAGATCAACAAATCACTGTGGGAGCAATGTGAAGTATGATAAATTTACCACAGTACAATAAAATCGATTATAATGGTAACTACTCCCACTGCTCAGAAAATGTTAGACTGCATTTCTTTGGTTGGGGATCCAACCAAGACATTAGTTTCTAGTGGTTTTAGCTACTGAAGACTGGCTAGACATTATGAATTTATCTGAAATAAAAACAAAAATGAAATCCTCTCTTTCACTTAATTGAATTAGGCAGCGGAGCACAACCTCTACCCACTTCTTTGCCACCTTGTGTCCATTTTCCCTGCACAGTAAAAAGTGTTTTGGGGATGTGGAAGCCCAGTGAGTCCTATTTTCTTCTGTATGAAAACAAATTCTCAGGGATTTAAAAAATTACCTTTGGGACTTGTCAATTTTGAATGCATCCAGGAGTATAAATAAATTCTTAGATAACTGCAAGTTCACAGAAAAAACCAAAACATTTCAACAGGAACAATACTGGTTCCAAAAATAAGAAATTTAAGCATTTTGGTTGCCTGAAGAAAACTAGAAGTTTTTTTTAATTATTTCAAAATTAAAAGAACAGATATTTCAAGCCTTTTCATTTAAGATTTTTTCTAAGAAAATATAACAATTATTTCTGACATTTCCTTTTAAACATAGTAGTTTAATCTCAAAACTAGCCTTTAAGAAAAAAGTAGTTAAATAATATATTATATTAATAACAATTTTTTTGCCTCAGGTTGACCTAGAATGTAAATTTGAAGGGGTTTTTTGAACATTATCTATTCATTTAGACAATTATTCCTTTTTCCTTTCAGTGCAAATAGATTTTTCTCGCTTACACTTTCTGGTTTATCCATCAATCACTTACCTGTAATCTGCAGTATTTGGGAAATCTCTCACACCTTTGCTACGTTCTCCATTCTCTCTTCTCATTAAAAATGTACGTACAATGTAGATCGCTCTAGTAGCTGGCTTAAACACTCAAGGTACCCAGTAGCTACCTCTGATCCCAGTTGCTGGCACTGGGACATATGAGTCCTCAAGGCCTGAGCCTCCCTCCCACTGCTGATACTCAGACCTACACTCACGGTAGATCCCTGCAGCGTTTGCCCATAGACATGAAGTCCATCCAGTAACTGGCCTGGATCCTCTCTCTCCCCACATTCCTCTTGCACAGACACACACATACTCAAATAGGTCCCAGCTGGCCTCCAGACTCCACGGCCTCTCCTGCAGCTGACCTGTACCTCCTGGTCCCCCCAGTACACAGCTCCTCCAGTCATCTCACTCCCAGACACACACGTACGCCTGGCTCCCAAGCCACCTCTCCTACTGACCAGCTTGACGTTCACTAGTGGTCACATACTGACACACGCACCTTCACTGCTGCAGGCATACTGGCTCCTCTGACACATGGACCACTCTCCAGTGCCTGCACTCAGACTCCTATACACACACACGCACTCAGACAGCGAGGCCCTCAATCAGGAAAAGAGTTACGAAAATAATAAGAAGCCAAGACAGCATGGGGGATCAGACAGGGACACTGGACAACCACCCGTTTACACAACTGGTTCCTTTTATCCCTCCGTTTTCCCAAACCACCCTGACCACTCCTTTTCCCAACCTTTGGTTCCTCCCATCAACATTCTATAATAAGTCCTGTGCAAATGCTCTTCTCTGGTATCCCATAACGAGCCCATACCCATTGGCAGTGACCCCACAGTCTGTAGGTGACCTCAGGACAGCCTCTCCCAGGGACCCACAGTGGTCAACGTCACTCCCAGCCCACGGGGCTGACACCCTCCTGGGATGCCAGGTCAGGAACTCCCGTCTCTGGCTGGATAATTGGGATTCCCTTACCTACCATTGCTCCTCTTGTGTGTACGGTGAGGGGCGGGGGGGAACACCAGCCTATCATTATGCATCCTAACAATATTTAATATAAAAGGCTGGTTGGGTGGGGTAAGAGTCCAAAAACTACTGTGAGTGGAGCTCCTCTTCGGTCACATTCATACCCCCTTCTGGTTGTATTTCTTTAAGCATTTGAGCAGAGGATTTCCTTTGTAAGGTTGCTTGAAGGATGACTGTTGATTATGATTTACCATTATGAACAAACAAAAAAAAAAAAAGAAAAGTAAAAAAAGCTGTTTTCTGGGTTTTGTTTCCTCCTAATTGAAAATGTTCATCAATCAATTCAGGAAAGAGGGAGTAAGTGGAAAAAAAACCCATGCCTACTCTCAGAGATTTTGTCGGTGGCCAAAGTATCAGAAACTGACAGCTGACATGACAAAATTACAAACACCCTTGGTTGGTGTGCTATGGGCATACCATGAGGAGTTCTGTTACAGAAGATACACTATACTTTACCAGCCTGCACTACATCAGTGTTGAACAGCTATTCTTTGTGAACTGCAGCTGCAGTACATGGTGGGGTGACAGCTACCAGTCAAGTTTTCACATTTCAAGCAGAATCTTCTCTTCCTGCAAAATTCCTTTTTTGCGGCTTTAAATTTCTTCTAGTCCCTCTTGTAGCATCTATGGTCTGCTCCTCAATGTTTACCAGTCTCTCTGCTGGAAACGGCTACAAGCACAGATGCTGAAGAGTTGGTATAATTCTTCTATCAGTTTAAAAAGAGACCAAAGTCTTGATTCTTCTCCTTTGGCAGAACTTAAGCAGTTATTGCAGTGGCTAGCCACTGAACCAGGGATACGAGACAACTGGGTGAAGTGGATTACTGAAATATAAAATGAGAATTGCCAGGTGATGAAAGCATTCATTGGGCAGCTACAGAGAGCAGAGTGGTGCCCCTGGGCCTCTGTGACAGCTGAGAGTTGATGGTAGTTCAAACTGAGTAATCAGCAAAACCATCAGAATTTTCCAGTATAGAAAATAAAACCTCTGGTAGTCCTATATGATATGGCATCCAGTTCTCGTCAGGAGACACCACCACATTTTTCACCAGCCTGGTGGTCAGATTGCAACTCTTTAATTTTGCGTAAAGGTCTTACTCATTCATCTTTTACGTTGTCTTGTTCAACGTTTGAATAAGGATCATTAATTCCTGTATTTATTCAGGACCTATGGTTGCAGCGTGGGCTGAGGGAAGGCAAGATATTTTTAGATCGGTACACAGTCTGAGATTTATTTTTTTCTTAAAAAGGTATTTTTTAAATAACAATGGATTTTCTGTAATTCATTGCTCTCTTCTGAATCTTGATTGGCAACTGATAAGCCAAGAAACCAAAGCAATCAATCAAAACCCACTAATGCTTGCTTATGTCTTGAGTCCTTTAGCCGCTTCAATGACTATGTCCTCCTTTGGAAGGAAATGGTCCACAGATAGGCATATTTTGTTTTTTTTACTGCATAACCAACAGTTATCAACAATGTTGATCCCACGCAAGACGTTGTGCCATTATGGAAAGTCATCTGTATTCAAACCGCACAATTTAGAAGTTACTTAGAATTGAGAATTGATGCACACAGGGTGATGTCGTAAGGTAAGTTTTATCATTCCAACGCACTTCACACCACAGCCAAGCTCTGCACAAATGAGCACAAAATATAAATGCCACATTTAAGAATTTGTCAGCACTCTATTCTTTCTTAAAGCCTCAAAAAACTTCCGTTGAAAAGATGAAACGTATGGCAAAACATATAGACTAAAATAGAAAAAAATTATGTGATTCTTTACTTTGCATTGAACAAACATGTCACCTTATCTTTCCACACACTTTCTCTTGAGAGTCTCAAGTGTCAGACAATTATAGGAACAATTTTTCTGATCAAGTATGAAAATATTAGCATTTATAAATTAAAATACATATAATTTACTATCTCTTTTCTGATCTGGAAGTAGAATTTACTTTACCTTCCTTTAAATGGTAGCTAAGCTTTGGCTTTTGTTCACTCATAGTCTGGGTTTCTTTCCATCAAGACCTAGGGCACTTCTTATTTTGGCTATTATTTTCTGTATATTAATCACACAAATATAAACTATTCCACCATATTTCAGCATTGCGTTTCTATTGAAAAATCTCAATGGCTTCTTTTTCCAACATGCATTTGCTCTTGGGTTGCAATATTTCCATATGAAGTTCAAAAAAAGGCTTTGCTCACCAGTGACGGCTCAGGGATCTGCTTGTTCAGACACAATCAGTTGAGACTTCAGAGATTCTCATGGGAAAATGCAAATTAAATCGCCCCACAAGATCACCTGGGTCAATGCACTGTCTCACAATCTTTGTGAAAGATGATGTTCAGAGGCTGTTTTTAATGTGCAAAGAAGTGTCATCTGTTTCGTTTTTTATTGAGTTCCTGGCTCTTTTTGTTACATTGAGTATGCACACTGCAAGGCTTGAGCCATCAACAGGGCTACATTCGTTCATACAAATTAATATCAACCACTGTTTATTGATGGTAAAGGTACTACTATATTTTACAGAAACTATACTTCTATGTGTCTAGCATAACATATTCTACTAGATATTTTTATATACAACTATGAATGATCATTTTAAATATTTTTTTTTATGCTGCTTAGGGAATTACTGACATAGTTCATACAATCTTTCCTCACATTTGTTTTAATAATAGATTTTGTACCTTTTCCGTAGTGCAGAAGAGTAGCTGATTATAAGGAGGCTGCAAAGTCTTGATGACAACCTACCCCATTACAGAGAAGAGCTGATGGATGTAGTAAGACACCAACTCCAGCAGGAGCTCTTCAGTGAACAGGCCGGGGGAAGGTGGGGGAAGGAGTTGTACTCAATGGAAACAAGGACATACTGCTAGAAACCAACTTAGAATAGCACATGATGGAGGGATAAACACAGAAGCCTATGGCACAAAATGATATACAGCTGGAAGAAAACATAAAAGGCAATCAGGAAATGCTCTGAAATGCATTAGATGTAATAAGGTGATGGGAGAAAGAAGGGCTTGTTATTTGAAGGGAGAAGGCAAGTTATTGAAGGTGACAGAGAAAGCCAAAGTGTTCTTGCTTCAGTTTGGTTGCTTTATTCTGTGTAAAGAGGTTAATTGAGATCAGCCACTAAGCATGGTTAATATTAATAACAAGGGATCAAGAAAACAGGCCATATTAGGGAAAAAACAGGTTAACAATATCAAGATAAATGAGATCTTTAAAGTTATCATTCCCTGATGAAATGGGCAACTAGTTTAGGCAGGTTTTGGGAGTGACTTGTGAGGACTCAGTGGATTGAGAAAGGGGAAACAACTAGTGTCCATTAGGGGGGAAGAGACAGAAGAATAGCTATTGAGTTTAGTCTCAAAGTAGAGAGACCATTTTAGCTAACAGTGGTCTCACCTATCCTGAATTTATTATTCAATTATTATTTATGACAGTGATATAAACAACGGAACAGAAAACCACATATCTTAAAACTGAGCATGACACCAAGCTGAAAAGCAAAGGTTTTGGAAGCAGGATAAGAATTCAAATTATTTTGATAAATTGAAGAAACTATAAGTACAATAAAATTCCATAATTACAAGAGCAAAAAGCTACATTTTAGAAGGAGAAAATCTTGTTTAAAAATTTGTGTTAGACAATAGCTACCTTGAAAGCTGCACTGCAGAAACAATTCTGACACTTGCAGAGGAACACACACATCACAAAAATGTGTGTCGCTGAAAATAAGACAAATGTAATTTTAAGAAGCATCATTTAGAGTTTTGTGTACACAACAAAAGGAAAGGAATTACAACTTTTCACTCAACACTGCTAAAGCTTCTAATGAAAGATCATATCCAGAAAAATTGGAGAAAAGAGTAAATTGCAAGAGTAAGGATCTGAGAAAATGTGATGGATATGGGAAAGGTAACAAAAAACAAAACAAAACAAAAAACCACACAAACCAAAAAACACCTCTGGAGAAAAAAAAACCAGAAAAAAAAAGACAACACTTGAAAGAGACAATATGCAAAAAGTTATTCTAAATAGGACAAAGATGTACCATTGCTTAAATGCATAGGGTTAGGAAACAAGTTGTGTGTCTAATCTAAAACCCAAGAAAGACACAAGGAGAAACTGTCCAAGTATAAAAATATTTAAACATCAGAATAGGTTTTTCAGAAAGTCTTCACACCAGAGATTTACAAACAATTTCATCAACATCTGCCAAGAGCCATGTAAGCGTATGCACATGGATTAAATGATCTCTTCAAAGGCTGTTACCACTTTGTATTTCTTTGATACCAAAATCAAATATTTTTCCATTCAAAAATTTATAGCGGGTGACCTCTGGTCCTAAAATGATTCTGACTGAAGTTGGAACAAGGCTGAGACCACAGTATAACTCATTGGTTTCTATTTGATATTTATTTTTCAATACTTCTTCAATCTTATTGCATGATGGGCATCAGAGTTACTTTTCTACCTGACTGAGAGTTGATCGTATTTTTTCCTGCTAGGAAGTTTGCATGAGAACAAATTCTACACTTACCTCCAGTCTGTGCTTTAACTGTCCCTAAAAAGAAAACAAAAAACCAAAACAGACAGACAATCATCAACAACCCCCCCACACACACACACATCGCACAGAAAAGAAAATAAAGTCCTAGTTCTGGGCAGAAGAAACAGGGCTTTTAGCTGACTGTATCCTTCTCCATCCTGTGTTCTAAAATGTTAAGGTAAGTTTTTAAAATATGTGCACTTCACCACAATGCCAACATCTGTGCTACCCAACAGTAGGCATCAGCTAGGATACTCACACCCAATAGCACAAGCTGTTTCTTCATGGCCTGTGAAAGACCATCCCTGCCCAACTGCAGCTCAGCAAAACAGGCTTTAAGAAACAGAACAGCACATTTGAATGCCTTAGAGATTGGCAGCTGCATGATTCCTTTGTTTTCTGACAGTCTCTAAAGTAAGAATAACTTATCAGATAAGCTACGGGAAATAAACCATTCTGACTAAAGCCATCAGAGATATTTGCTTAAATGTCCCAGTTTTTAAAAAGAAAACAGGAAGGGCTACAACCCCCCTCTTCTCTATTAACAACGTAGGAAAGGTGCGTTCAAAGGTATTAAGAACATTTCTACACTGATTCACCAAAACACATTTCCCTTGTCCCACTCCTTAGCAATACAAAAGGCAGTACTTCTCTGTACCATAGGGCCTCCATGTTTTTTGGAAAATAATAAAAAGAAATGGTGACTCCGGACTGAAAGCATGTGTTGGGAAGGCAGATAAGATCATTCCATTAATTCATCCACATACTTCACACAGTCACTTTAGAAAAGTCCCTTGTCAACAGTCAGAACTGTGGGGTAATTTTTTTTTAATCTATAATTAATCTCAAATAAACCACTGTTTCAAAGAAAGAGGACCCAAAGTGCCGATCAGACAATTATTTTGTTCATATTTGAGTAGCTAGGCAAAAATTGCATTTTTGCTAAGCAGAATGCACATTTTTATGGTGCCATTTCACATCAATGAATATTTATCTTTAAAACAATAACTGGGCAAAAAATCAAAAATAAAGTGGAAAAAAATCTTGCTTAATAAACATATATATGCACAACTAATTTACAGCTCTAGAGAATATTAGAACGACTTCTATTTCCCTAACCCCCTCGCCCCCTCCAAGGCATGTCTTGATGTTCCAGTTTTATGTATGATCTGTTTATTCATAATTTTCCTTATTTTATTTTTTAAACTGTTTTATAATCCCTCCCTTTGTGCTTTGACAAACAGCTATCAGCATAATAGTGTTTGGAACTGAGTGAATGCCAGGGAACAGATGCTTGAAATGAAGTTTAGGCAACTAGAAACGAAGAACAGTATGTTGGCCGCCCTATTAGTCATGTAACTCTTTCTTGACAACAGAGCTATGATTTCGTTTTCTTTTTCACGCAGAACTGGTAGCTATAGGGACTGGTACAATGAGGTGAAACACTGTGACCCTAATAGTGGGAAATCAGGATACAACTCAAGCTGTAAACTGCTGCACTGAGTCACGTCAATCTGAGGTAAGTGCTGCAGGAGATTTTTGTTACCTGCTTGCTTTAGTTAATTTTGATTCCTGTGCTTCATGTCTATGCCCCAGTGATACTCCACCAAAGTTTTTCACTGGACAAGCCACAAGAATGAACTCAAAACCATTATATTTTACTTGAGTCTGCCATTCTCCCTCCTTTACTTTCACACGCGCTAGAATCCACCACATTTTTCTTTGTCTTCCCTCCTTTTCACTTCTTAACAAAACAGATAAAGGAATAACAGTGCCTGCTTACTATAAAACTCATCCACAGGTGGAAATATTTCTCCTCTAATCTCTCAGCTGCTTTTAGGCAGAAAAAAAGATTTTGCAACACGTCTTGAATGACTTTTGTTCACTCAAATACTATGAAGGCAACTCATCCCACTAGGAATCTTGTTATATAGTTCCTCTTTCCTATGAGTTTTTATGGAGAGGACAGAGAGGGAAAAAAAAAAGTTTTGTGCTGCCACGGTCCATTAAGGACAGATCAGCAATGAAAACAAGCCATTATTTACAAATGTCCAGGAGAACACCAACAAAGTTCAGCCACTTCAGCATTTGTGCCCTATCTGATGCTGCAAAGAGTTGATAGAATTATTTCTAGTCTGAGGGTAGGCTCATGTCACTGCTTTCTTCCATCTCACATTGATGCATCTCAATAGAAGCCCAGTTAAGCCTTTTTTGCATCACTGTTTTTGCAGTCTTAGGGAGATATAATGCTTGCAAAGCAAGCAGATAAATCATGGTAGAAGGCATCTTTGGAGGCAATCCATTTACTGACTTTTTTTTTTTTTTTAAGATGTTAACTAGGCAACTTTAAAAAATGAAGACTGCTTCAATTTTATCTTTCTAAGGGATTTGAAGAGAGCAGTAGAGTTACATGACTATCATGTGAAAAAAGATAGACAAGCCATCTCCAGCAAATGATCAGGAAGGTTGGTGGTTTGTTGTTTGTTGGTTTTTTTCCTACGCAAGTTCAAAACCCTGTGCCTTTCTGCTATTATGCTAAGTGGCTCCACTGGTTCACCTGTAGAACTCTCCCCACTCAAAAATTGTCCTTGTGAGCAACAATATATTCATTAGGTTGTAATAAATTTTTCACAGGTCTCATTGTATCACCACTAGCCATTCATAGTTTCCCACCCCCACAGGACTAGGCACATGACAGCCTATTGCTTGTCTTGCCCAGGACAGAATCAAGTCTAGGATGAGTAGCCACAGAATTAGGCACCAGTATTGCAAGCACTATGCATCATAACTTTCTAATGCTTTTTATCCATCCACCTGTTTATAAAGGCTTTACCTTCCTCTTCCCTTCTTTTCAACCCTTCTTTTCCCTTCATATTTCCTAGAAGTCAGCAACTCATGATAGAGCCTGTCATCTGGAGGGAGCAGGGGAAGCAAAATCCCAAGCTGAAGAGGAGTCAAAACTGCACGAATACAGAACACGTATTATAAACCATGAGGCAACTTATCACAAATTTACAGTTAAAGGACAGGTGTGAATTTTGCACCTATTTTCAGGCTTCAGCAAAAAAGTTGCCTTACAAAATATGTCCCCCAAAGACATATCCTTTTGCCCCACTGCTAGAAGAGTAACTCAAGTCTACAGAAGTCCCAAGAGAACAGTGAAAGGAGAATCACCCTGTAAGAAAGGCCTCAGAAATAAAAATAAATAAAAAATAAACAATTAAATAACTAGTTTTTCATATGTGGTTAAGGGAACACAAAGAGATGGTCATTCTTCAAATTCCCTGATAAAACAGCTTTCTCCAGAACGAGCATCCAGCTTCTGAGTGCCATACATATGCCTGCAAAGATAGGGTGCCAGGCACTGGCTCCTCCTTACTTGCTGGACCAGCAGGACCAAAGAGGCTGAACACTTGTGCAGAGGAACAGGATCCTCCTAGCATAAGCCCTTCCACCGGTTATATTTGAACATACTGCAATATTAAAAGATGATGTCTTTTGCTTATTCTTCATGTCATAGGAGATACCTAAAACTAAACAGTGACACAGACTGTATGAAGGTAGTAGATTCTTTCAAAGTGAAAGAGACAATCCCAAAGACCAGTAGAAGTTTGAGAATTAAGAGTACAGTGATTCCTTACTATCCATGCACAATTAATTCTGGAAAAAAGTGATGAGTTTAGCTGCCAGGAGAAATACATTCCAGATTATAGGGATAGTTAAATCTTCCAGTACATTTCTCATCAGTTTCACACAGATCAATTAATCATTTCAGACTTTTGATGGATGAATGAAGGAATCCTGCTTCAAAATTAAGGCTTAGATTTCTTAGAAGTATTTACATTACGAAAATAGTTGATACTGGTCACTGAGAATTTATACTTTAAGAACAAAGCAAATACAGTTGATAAGCCAGCCACACTGGCAAGAACTCATTAATTTAGTATATTTTATTATAGATACATTGTTTAGATCCTTTTAGATTTTTTTAGCTCTGTTTTAGCTCTGGTCAGTAACAAAGTGAGCAAATAATTTTAGGAAGGAGGGTAAGCACAAGTAGCAGCTGTTTGTAGGTGGTGCTTCTGGTTTTGTGATTTGGAGTAAGTTGCAGTTTCAAGAAGTGGCTCTAACAAAAATAGCAGCAGTAATGAGAGGCTGCTAAATTGGCTAAAATTTGTACAAAGTGTCCAAGTGAAACTATGAATTTCCTTGAATTTTATTGAAACCGTTTAGCACAAATGACCTAAATCAGCCTAATTCAGTTTATATCCATCCATTTTGCAGTTAATGAATGCATTCTTGGACATAGGAAAAAAAAAAACAACCAATTAATCGATTTAAAAGAAAACAAGCAAATAAAACCAACAAATGAATGAAAATATGATTTACGTGAACAGAATTTTAGTAAACAATGATATGAAGAAAAGGAAAAGACCTTTTTCTGTCTTCTACACATGATCTTCTGCATCTAAGAATCTATATGGACTTCTAGCAACTGCATGACAGAAAGAAAATGAAATTGGGTATGGCAGAAATTGAAATAGGAAGACATCATTGCCATTTTTCTTCATTTACAGCATGCTAAAAATGGCCTGCTCTAAGTTCAGTAAAATTCAATTGAATCATCATACAGGTACCAAACCTGGGCATACCCAGGTCCTGGCTGGCCTGGCCTGGCCTCCTTGTGTTTCCCACCCTACCGTGGCCCAGGACCCCATTGCCACCCCCTGGGGCCGTCAATCCCTGTCCCAGTGATGCTACAACAGTGCCTGTCTCCAGTGTATCTCTTGGTTGCACATGGACCTCTACAATGGGCAGCCTGTCTCCTGGACAGGCACCTCAGTCCTACATTGCAGCCTTATCTCTGGTCTCTCTGACCCCATCTGCCTTAGTTCCTGATGGGAGCCCTTGGATGGTCCCCAGCCCTGGTTCATCACTTCCCACGTCAGGGGCTGCTAATGGACGTTGTTACAGTCCCCAGCTCTGCCCACCATAGTCATATCCTTTGGGGTGGCAGTCATTAGTGAGGGTCCGCCTCAGATCCCAGCTTGCCTGCCTTCAGGAGTGCTTGGTCTCACTATGCTCTGACAGTTAGTCTGGAGGGTGGGAAGAGAGAGGCAAGCCGAGGCAAGGCGAGTCCTACACAGAAGTTACTGCTCCAGAGTGTAAAGGGAGGCCCCATCCTCCCCTCACCCTGAGCCACCCCCATGGGGCACCCTCTCCCAGGGCCCAGATCCACAGAGTGCTGGATCTACCCTGACTCCCCTCCTATCCTCACCTCTGCTCCCACAGGACACCTTGTTATTTAGAGGACAGCACGGTCCTCATAATGGTGATCCAGTGTTTCGGTCACTTATGGTTTGTAAAATAGACCTAGTACGCATCTGTAAGATATGGAACGGAGGTATTTACTAATAGCTCAATTTCACTACAAGAAGTGACGTGTAAAATGGGAGCAGGGGTGAAAGAGAAAGATAGTTTTGATGCCACTACAGCTTTTGCTAATGGCATCCACATTGACGATCCACGAGAGATAGTAAATAAAGAAATGAATTGGAACTACAGTCTACATCCTACACCTAAAGGGAGCTTCCCCATGTCAAGGCTGAGCCAACTGGGCTATGGAGCTTTTTTGAATAACAGTTGTTCATGTAATTACTGCAAATTACAGAAAAAAAGAAAGGAAGAAGAAAATAAAAAAAAAAATCAGGAGTGCTAGCAACTGTTTTTTGAGCACCAAATTCATGCCAAGAAGAATTACAATATTAGTTTATCCCTTTGGGATACTTTTGAATTAAAAAAAAGAAAAAGTGTCATGTCTTTAAAAGAAAAATGAAGTGTTTTTTATTGCATGACTAAAGGTACTGAAAGATATAATTATTTGCCTCCCTTGGCAATTTTGTTCTGAGAAAGGAACAGTTTTGCAGTTTGTACTTAAGCTCTCCCTTCTTTTATTATGTTCTTTTCCTATTTCATCTCTCCCCCGTATTACCCCACAGTACCGTTTTTCCCTCCCCCAGGTCTAGGAAAGTGACAAATTTTGATACAATGATTCTTTTTTTTTCCTTTGTGCTTCTTTTTTCCTTGTGCTGTCTTGTTTTCTCTTCTCTTCATTTCCTTAACTCCCTCCCTCTAGACTTGTGCATCATTACCAGCTCCATTCTCTGATTCTTTACTTGTTTCTCCTTTCTCTCTCCGTGGTTTCTTTTTGTTTTTCTAGAACCCAATTTCTGATCACTTTTCTGCATATTTTGTCACTTCCTTCTTCATTTCTTTTTTTCCTCTTCACGCTCTTCATCTTCTCCATCTATAAAATCACTAGGTAAGATGAAGAAAGAGTAAGATGAAGAAGAGGAGAGAGAAGTCATACCCTGGCTACCTCTCCCTTCCTCTGGCACCAGATAGCAGGAGCAATCAAGGGAGTGTTTTTTTCAAAGGGTAAGAGTCTTCCTCATCCATTTCCTACCCGTGGCAAAAAGAGAAGGAAGCCACTGATGCCCCTTCTGTTTACTAGAGAGACAAATCTGCTTTTGTTCCCTCAAGAGGCAAAGCAAGAATATTTGCTTGGAAACCAGGGCTCACGTACTCAAAAGCTGTTAATAATCCTCCTGTTTGCAATAATGTCAGGAGTCACAGAAATTCCTTCAGGAGCAGGGGTTACAGCTTTAAACTACCCTACTGCAGAATCATTGCTTCTACTGCATCCAAGACAGGTGAGTTACAGTATGTATAGGCAAGATTTTTTTAGCTGAGTGAAATTGTCTAACTCCTTCAGGGAGAAAAAAAAGAAAAAAAGGAGTGGGCCAAACCCTCACGCCTTTCTGAAACACTGTTGGTTTGGGTATAACTACAAAATTAAAGAAGATAGAGGTTTCATGGAGGAGCAATTTTACTACTTAATATCAGTAATTGATCACTCACAAGACCACTGTGTGGGCACCCTCAGCCCCAACTTCCAGTGAAGGACATCCAAATCCATTTTCCCATGGAGCACCTAATCTTGGCACAGGAGGTTATTCCAAGACACACAGCACTGATCAGCTTCATTTTTATAAACTTTCTAGACATCCATTCAGCCAGAGAGACCCTCTTCTTTAGAGCATAGGAGGGGAGACCTGTGTGTTTTAATTGCTGGTCTGACCTGGCAGGTTAATTGAAACCATCTTCCCTTCTGAGAGCACCGCACCATGAGAATACAGAAATACTTTCATTTACTTCCCATTTCATCACTGAAATCAATGCAAGCCTTTCTACTGACTTGGGGCTTAAATAAGCTGCTGTGTAATTATATTACAGTACTTTATGCTGTTATACTTTTATATTCTATACTGTAATTATACAGCATAGAATTAATTGCATGCAAATATGTTAGCACATCTTTAATAAGATTTATCAAGCATTCTTCCAAGAAAATTACAAGAAATGATCGTAATATGGTAAGGATGCAGCATGACAGAGTTTTTTGGAAAGCCTGAATGGAATGTCAGGGCTTTTACATTGTCACAATCATCATTGTGCCACCTAAAGCAAGACCCCAAGAGTCCATTTAGAAAAGCACATGCACAACCAGAATCACTTAGCCAAGACCCACAGACATTGCTGAAACGAGCGGGTTCTCAAGTGCTGCCTTAAAGCAGAATTTTTTCAGTTCCAGGCCTTCAACTCTCCATGTCTGTGCATATCTATCTACAAGTCAGTATAACATATTGTACACCCTAGGCTTAATCTTCACCAGTCTGCAGTCTTAGAAATATTGGGGAAAAAACTCACATTGGTCTCTTATATTAAGAAATTAAATTTAAAGTATTTCATCTTCCTATAATGTTTTAATTTGTACCTCAAACCCAGAGTCTCTCCACTGTGCCTCACTCCTCTTCCTCTAATTGCTACTATCAGACACCAAGTTTTTCAAGGTAGAGATTGATTTTCCATGTGCAGTCTGTAAACCATCAGTCCTGATTCTGGTACTTAATATAGACTAACAAGAAGAAAAAAATGCTGTAAACAAAACAAGGAACATGCCAGAATGGGATGCCTGACACCTTGCTGTATGGGGATCTTTGCCCACTCCAACCAACGCATTTTTGCACCTTGCAAGTCCAATGAAACATCCGTACTATAAAGGGGTAATAGTGTTTTGCTCTGGTAATTTAATTTATCAAACAACAACATAAAGCAGTATTTCTTGAAGTTATGGCTAGCAAAGTTCTTGAGAAAATCCTTAATGTCAGTTCAGAGGAGCTTAACGCTTGTGACAACTCATTAGCAATATTAGCTACGAAATCTGTGCCAGCAAAACCCAATAATATGTGAATTAAGGTAAGGACAGAACACACAGGTTTAATCCTGCAGACTTACATGTTTGAATGGATTCCACTTATAATTAAATTTCACACTGTTTCTGACAGGAAGAAAAAAAATAGCCTCTATTGCTGTTAATATATTTGCCACACAATTTTGGCAGCTTTGATCAGCTTTGTCATTTCAGGCATCCGGTAGTTTTCATATTGATTCAGGCATTAATCAGAACACATTTTTTATTTCAGAATTAGCATACCAAAACTGTTTTGTGAGTTATCATGCTAATATGTTCTATCAAAGGCTAAATTAACATTTTACCGCTGTTAACCAGAGGCAATGCTTCATATACAATTCAGATGATGTTGCCAAACTTTTCACAATACCAGATGCTTAAATTTGAGGGTGCTTAATAGCTGTAGACCTAAAGAAATGTCTTTTGAAAATAACCTAACCACAAAGCCCCCCACAGTCTGGTATCAGTGTTCCCAGAGCTAATGAAGCCCCACACTGCTCCTGAGCTCTATTGTACTTCCAGTAATGAGGTAAAGCACAATGTTCCAAATACCACTATGCAGCATCCCTTTCCATCTTCACCTTCCTTTTATTTTTTCAAATTTCTTTTAGTCTCACAGGTATTACGAAAAAAGATAGGAGAGCAGAAGGGAGGAGGGAACAGGTAACCAGCTGTATGTGAACTGCTTTCCTTTCCTGGGAGCCAAAGAGAATGACATAGTAGTAAGACTGTGTTTTGTTGCTGTTTTCCACTGTCTTCACAGGCAAATTGCTACCCTTCTTCTAAAGCAACTGTTCAAGGACAGCAGTCACCATCACGCGTTAGTGTTTTGCTGGCAGAATTCCTGGCTCTCAACCCAGGGGTTTCCTATGGCAAGCATCCCTGTTTCATCCTACCTGTAAACGCACAGATCACACATGCAGCTACTACCTGCCAGGGAGTACTCACCGATCACCATCCAGGCAAACTCTCTTGACTTCTGTGAGATCTGCATAACAACATTCAGCAGGGCATCTGAGAAATTGTGCCAGCAGAGGTTTGCATCTTCTACATATATGAAGAGTTTTTTGCCAGGATTCTGATAGCAACCGTTGAGGGTTTTCACCTTTCATCTGAGAATGGCTCCTACCCACAATTAGGAGCACAGCTTAAGTATTTCATTTAGACTTAGAATAACCATTATCTAGATTTAAATTCAGATTTATATTTTCATTTAAAATAAAAATGACAACAATAGATACACTCATTTATGGACTTTATCAACCTAACATAACTAATTATGAATTAAAAATAATTAAACCTATAGTGCCAAACTCGATTACCCAGGAAGCTGACTGGGTCCCAAGATTCCCTGTCTCCTTTATCACCTTTCAATACTCAAGAATATTGAAAAGAAAAGACTTTTTCACCAAGGTGAGGACATCACCAAATTTTGTCAGTGTCAGATCAGAGGCACTAAATTCCTGAGTTCTGATACTGTCTCAGTCAATGGTGCAAAGAAATACCAACTACAGCAATAACGGCAAAGGGCAAGATCAACTGTTTCTCAACTATTATTTGCATTCACACTGAGATCCGCGGGAAGACCTGAAAGGAACCATGTTCCCATTAAGTTGCTCTCCCCATAAGCAAACTGCCAGAGTCACCATTAGCCTCCCTCTCTAAATGTCAAATGTTTAGCAATAATTTAATGTTTAAGGCAATAGGACTTTGGCCACTGCCAATGTCCGTAACCACAAAGAAAGGTAACAGGTCCTTAGCCAAACATCAGTAATTCAAGGCTACCTGGGTTGCTGCTGTCACATAATTGTCAAATAGCAGCTGGGAGTTTATAATCACATTTTAGCTGTGGGTACTGTCAACTAATGGCAGATATATTTCTTCCTACAGAGGAGCTAAGATTACTTCCTCTGTCTCCTCTGGCTACTTTCCCAACCTGTCATCACAATGTCAGTTAATCTGAGTCGAGCCTCAGCCAACTAATTCATGCCTCTGCTGTGCTCTTCTTCTCGAACTGAAGTGTTGTGTCATCCATCCTGGGTGGAAGATACAGATTCATACATGTGCTCTTTATCAATAGGCTAAAAATAACCTGATCCCCTCCTTCCTAAGGGAGGGATTCATTAATTTCAACTTTAAGCCACCTGAAGTCCAGTCTGGTCTCCCTCCACAAAGTCAAAAAGAGTAATAAGCATATCTAGAAGGCAAGTGGCTTGACCTAGTTTAAACTTATTCTGCTTTCAATGCCTGCTTCTATCTCTTGATCATGAGGAGAGCCAAAGTGTCTAGCTCAGACTTGCCCGAGTTTTTTTTGACCCCAGAGTTACCTCCCACACTAACTCACAAAAGGCCCCGTTTCTGGTTGAACAGAAGTGAAAACTAGACCAGTGTTCAGCAGTAAGCACACTAGAAACAAGTCTGGGAAGAAAAAAATTACCCACGCTTATCTGCTGAAATCTGTATAAGAGGAAGAAAGAAGGCACTGAAAAAAAAACAACCAGTTTCATCTTACTCTGATCAGAGATACCACTAAGTCACTTACAGCCCTCCACAAGCAACAGCCCTGAAAGCAGCTGTAAGGTTTGAAGCAATTGACAAAACACCCACACCAAGTCTTCCGCTACTCCTTACGCAAGTGCTATCAGCCACCTCAATCTCTCTGGCACAGCCATCCTCATTTCTTACAGCCCACCGCTCCGTGCCCTCAGTTTTAGAAGTTACATAACCGTTCACATCATATTGAGGCAGTCTGCAATCCCCTGAAGACAATGCAGTTCTTCAGCAACTTCAAGTTGGATTTTTTCAAAAGACCTTCTTAAATCGTGGCTTTCCAGGAAAAAAAAAACAAAACATAAAAAAACCCAAACCAACAACCAAAAAAACCACTTCCTTATTTCTTCAGAGAGATATAAAAGCAAGAATACTTTTTTTTTTTTTACAATGAGTAAATGATGTATTTGAACAATATGCTTTTTACTTCGAAATACTTGACATTCAGAGTTTGCTACTGTTAGTAAGAATTCTCTTTTGGAACACAGACAGCCTTTAAACCTCAATAAAATGTGAATTTCTCATCTGTGGTGGTTTAACAGGTTCTGGTTACAGAACTTGCTATTTAAACAATATACTTAGCTTTTTAGAACCAGAGCTCTGCAATGAAGAATTTGCAGGCTTAGGCACTGTTTGCTCATGTAGAAAAGTTTTTTCTTTCTGGATTTCAGATGCCCTGGCTATATAAATGCGTTTTCCTTCTCTGCCAAAACTGGCCCCACCCCACAAACAGCAAGCAATCTTATACTAACAGCAAGAAGAAAAGAACTAAGAGAAAACTTTATCCTTAATATTTTGACTGTGACACTACTGAGCATTACAGCAAGATTTCCTGAATAATTGGTGCCTAGCAATGCAAAAAAGAACCCCAGAAAACTATGCTATTCCCTACCATACCTAGCTGTTTCTCTTGTAACCTGCAGAGAGAATTTTGAAGAGCTTACTGCCCACTCTCTGCACTTTTGGGAGCTCAACTACCATTGAATCTCTGAATTTACGTGTTTTCCAACACTGATAACAGTATCACTATCGATCTAACACACTGTAATTGACGCTCATTTATGAAACATGAACAAAATACTATTACAGCCCTTCACATGTAAGATGCAACGCAGCACACAGACCAGTAGCAGAGCATGGAGTATTTGACTAACGAGCCACCAGCCAAGGCCGCTTACTCCATCATTAGCGTGAAAGAAACCCTTATAGGAGTTCAATAATCTCTGCATCAGCTCATCACCCACAGCGCAAGGCAGCTTGATGAAAAAAAGGAGCCCAGAGACTTGCTTCTTTTCAACCTACTGAACCATTTGTACCAGTGTTGTGCTTTCAAAGCTGCTTCTGCCTGGGAAATAATCAAGCTCCTGTTTTCAGAAGAAATCTGGTCTTTCATCAAGACGCTTAAAAAAAATACAACAAAACATTAATCAGGGATTAATCACGATAGTTAACCCATTGGTAGTGTGAAGTGGGGATATTTAAAAAGGCTTTCCTTAGCCCAGGAAAGCAAATCCCCAAGAGTAGTTCCTGTAGAGGGAAAACATGCTCTTCAAAGGGCAACTGGGAGCCAGATCCCAAACACAGGTGGTCTGGCTTGCCCGCTAAAGGATCCTGTTGATTGTAAGTCAGCTTTTCTCAAGCTCCCTGCAAGCCTGACCTTTTCTGGGTTTCATTGCCTTTTGTACTACTCCTGTCCCCAAAGAGGGGAAAAGCTACTATTTTTGATTGATGGCAGCAACTCCTCTCCTAGGGAGTAAGGAAAGGAGAAGCAGATGTAATTATTGGAAAAAATTAGTTCATTTTTCCCCCATCACACGGGAGCTAAGCCAATGCCTGCAACTAGAGGTTGTTAGCTGTTCCCTGGCTAGTATGCACAGTAGTAACTACCAGTTGCAGATGCTTTGTACACCACTACACAGGAGAAAATGGGCTGCTACTAGTAATAGATCCGCAGAATTTAGTTTTGTTTCAACATTTATCCTTTTTTCTTTAGTGGCTAGTAGTATTTTGATCCCTTTTAAGCATTCCTATCTCTCTTTCATCACAATACTCACTCTGATAAACTGCTGCAAACGTACTAAAATTTACTTTTGAAAATACCCTTTTTTCCACAAACCCTCCATCTGTAGAGCATCACTGTATCTTGTCTAAGCAGCTAATATTTAGGTGATAGTTCCATTCAATCACCAACATGTCACTTGCAATTTTTGTTTCACTTGTCTCTCTGTGTCAGCTCAGCTTTGGGGTGTGCGTTTGCAGTAAGAACAAGCTGTAATTACTAGTTGCAGATATAAATATGCACCTCCTTGAAGACAGTGAGCCACTCCAGCCATTAAAGTTGTCTAACACTGTAAACATTTGAAGACTGTAATGACAGCTTGTTCTTATTTCCTTGCTTGCAGAAATTGGCCTGCTTCTGGATGCTATCAATTAGCACGCCCAAACACTTTGTAGGAATGTGGCTGCCAGTGACCCCACATTCATGTGTCAAGACAGAAGCCACGTGTGTGCGAATATCTGTCCTTTGCTCTCTGAAGCCTGATGACATCCTGGGTTGCTAAAACTCTCAGTCTAGCAACAGCTTGTAATAATAACGATAGCACATCTTTATAATATGGTAATATGTTTATAATATGGTAATATGTTTATAAGAAATGGAATATATTTCTAGCTGGAGGATATAAGGAACAAGATGGTTTTTAGCCTACACTAAGGAGTCAAAAGTAAGTCAAAATCTCATATTTCATTTCTTTTAAGCCCAATTTTTATTTATTTTTTTTTTTAACAATTGTTGGAAATGGAAGAGGAGATAGATTCACAGAATCATAGAATGGTAGGGGTTGGAAGGGACCTCTGGAGATCATCTAGTCCTACCCCCCTGCCCGAGCAGGGTCACCTAGAGCCGGTTACACAGGAATGCGTCCAGGCAGGTTTTGAATGCCTCCAGAGTTGGAGACTCCACCACCTCTCTGGGCAGCCTGTGCCAGTGCTCTGCCACCCTCAAAGTAAAGAAGTTCCTTCCCATGTTTAGGTGGAACTTCCTATGTTCAAGTTTGTGCCCATTACCTCTTGTCCTGTCACCGGGCACCACTGAAAAGAGCCTGGCCCCATCCTCCTGACACCCACCCTTTAAGTATTTATAAGCGTTGATAAGGTCCCCCCCCAGTCACCTTTTTTCCAGACTGAAGAGACCCAAATCCCTCAGCCTTTCTTCATAAGAGAGGGGCTCCAATCCTATAATCATCTTCGTAGCCCTTTGCTGCACCCTCTCCAGCAGTTCCCTGTCCTAAGATATATCAATGAATTTTTTAACAGTCTATAACAGATAAGTGATGAAATGTGGGACTAGGTGGTTTCTGCCCCTTCTATAAGCAACTGCTTAGGTGCCTGAGAAACTAGAAGTGAACAATCAAATTTTACATCTTTCATGTAAAGTATTTTCTCTTGTTTGTCTTTGAACATTTTCAGTAATTAAGCTTACACTTCCTATCTTACTATTTCCTTCAAAAATTCATCTGCAGTGTTTTGGTGGAGGTAGGCTGCCTCCACAAAACATTTCTGTCACCCTCCATATTTCGGATGATACAGTCAGATCTGGAAAAGTTATAGTCAGCCTAAGCAACTGCCACCACAGCTGGTCTTCCTCAGTAACTCAGATAATCTAGTGCATTGTTTTGTGTCATGAGATGTGACACCACATTTAATGCCGAAAATTTACAAAGAACTACCAGCAAACATACAACCAAATTTTCCCTTTTCAGGGATTACTCTTGGCTGCTCTAACTCATCTCCGTTTCAACTTACACATGAATTTAGCCACGACACAAACATGACAAGTAGAAAAATCACTTCCACAGTAGTTAACTCCTGCAATCAGGATCCGGTATTCATTTCCCAAAGCCTCCAGTCTAACACAATGTGACATTATCTTACATAAATGCATTTGGGAAGGTTTTGAGCTATCTAAATCCAGAAAAATCAGCTGCATTTGAATAAGCTGTTTATTAATTGCTATCGTATTTATTCTTTCCCATCTGTTCTATAGAAGTCTTTGATTTCTGAATTAGGGGAAAGTAACAGCCTATTTACAAACTACTTAAGTCCTGCCTCCTGCTCCCTCATTTAAAAGAAGCGAGAGTGAGTTGTCTTTCTTTCCTGCCATGCTGTTATGCATTCAGTTCCTTGAAACAAATGGGGTTCTTTGAGCATGCCAAAGCATTTCAGTCAGTTGACGAGATCTTTGCAACAGTTTGGACTGGATTTCAGATTATTTGCCAGACTTGACACTCAAAATGCTGCATTTTATAAAGCAGTTTTAGAAAGCAAGTGGCTTAATGTTTGTCCCTCTTATACTTAACAACTACAGTACAGTAAAGTTTCTTTCATTTTGGTTTTATTAATTCTTGTCAATAAATATTGAACTCATTGAGAAGACGACAATTTAATAATTTTCAAATTAGTTGAAAATTCAGATCACATCAAAAGTTTTGGAGGAAGGAATAGGCTCACAGAACTGATGAACTGGTAGAGTTAGCATGCCAGCTCCTATGCCTAGAAATCTAGGTTCATTTCTTTCTGGAGATTTGAGTCCAGATCTCATCATCATGTATTTTGGGTAGAGAATTTTATTTAAGCTCATAACATAAATTAGGCAGAGAGCAGGTCTGAGCATCCACCTCTTAGTTAACTTCATTAGTACATGGAATAACATGGAGGAGGTGATTCTTACTCCTCTGTTTTGAAACTAGGATATTTGGAGGAATGAGTCGTTAGCCCAAAAGAGTATGGTCCAGGACAGTAGGAAGGACACTTAGGAGCCATCACTCACAGAGTTTACTTGCTAGTCCTACAGATATTGACATGGTTCAGTTTTCTCTAGGTAATGACTTGGGAACAATCCTGACCCTGTCTGTCGCTCAGGGTCTTGGGAAAAGGCATACATAGTAACCAAATTCCCTCTAGCATATAAGGAGAGTAAACCTCCATATTCCATATTCTAGTTCCCAATAACTTCAAATTTCTTGTAAAAATAAAGGTGAACTTATATCAGAGAAAAGTTAAAAATTTCATATCACTGAATCAAGAAGTTGACAGAGAACACTTGCCTGTGAAAGCTAATAGTGTGCAGAGGAAAAGAGAATGAAATATTCTTTGCTTTAGACTTGCAATAAAACTTTCAGGGCTTCACAGTGCCTCTGGTAGCTCTTCATAACCTCTCTAAGGAGCTGTGACTCATCAGTTGAAGAATACTACTCTGGATTAATGGCATTCACCCAAAGCTAACTTTTTGCTTTTTCTTTTTTTTTTTTTTTTTTTTTGGTGAATAAGTGTGTCTGAGGCCATGCTAGGTTTTCTCAGGTTCTGACATCCATTAACAAAAGTTGAAAATGTTATGATTCTGCATTCCTCGGCATTATTCCACTCTCCTAGGAGCAAAATGGTTTTTCTGGAAAGCAGGGCAAATGTGATTATGAAACACATTCTTACATTTGCAACTAGCTGTTGCTCTCTTTTACACAAATTACACATGGTTAAAGTTTCATGTTAATGGCATAGGGGAGAAGCAGGGGACAAAGCCACTGCAATAAAAGAAACTAATAAAACAAGGCCTTCTGGGTCCCTGTGTTATGAGTACTATACTTTAGTCAGCTGCGCATCCTAAATTTTATAATAATGTAAACCTGAAGCCTCTAACTGGGAACTGTCTGGCTTATGTATAGATGAATCGAGAAGGCTTGTGATAAAATTGAAGAAGAAGCAAGGGAGAGTCCCATCAGACATGAGGTATCCAGAACACTTTTTTGTGGGTTTCTGGGTTGTGTGTATACTTACCAGACCTTCATGGTCAAAAAAAACCCTGATATGTAGAACATGTAGAGAATGGAAATGTGGTCAGAAACATTCATCAGAGTTTTAATTTGCTTTGAAGAAAAAAAACGTCTTCAAAAAGACCTGGAAAGTCTAAAAGAAGATATTGTGGTGTCATAATGATGACAACGTTTCTGGCACTGTTGATGTTAATCAATATCAGAGTCACACAATGTCAGTACAAGTTATCCTACTATGAAAACAAACACATCAGGAAATTTAAGACCTAATTCTGTTGTGCGCAGAAAGGGAAGCCTGAAGCAACAGAAACAAAGAAAAGGTGAGTTGGTGCTGTATCACTAAATCTGAGGCCTAAATCAAGTAGACAAGGAAACATAAACGCCTTAAAAAATACATTACTTAGGTCCTCTTCCTCCTTTGAATAGCATCCATAGCAATGAATAACACTGATTCCCTATCCAGACAGAATAATGTTCACCACAGGAAGGAAGAAGATAAAAAGAAGGTGGGTCTATAATTCCTCTCTGCCAGGCCAAATTCCGAGATTTCCAGAGTCTCTCTGACCCAGACATAAATCAGAGCCTCATGACATGAGTACTTCCAACTGGAAAGATCTGATTACTTAATAGTACATTTCTATGGCCGAAAAAGGCTGCAGAAGAATGAAGAACCAGGCCTGCGATGTGCAAATAATGTAGAACGAGGTGACAGTTAAGATCCCCGCACGTAATAAAAAAGAAGCTTTTATGCAATAGGTAGCTCATTCTGCTGAAGAGAGAAGTTCCAGCCAGAAAGAGACAACGAGACCTTTCCTCATTAATACCAATACTCTGAAAGGACATCAGGACTTAGAGCTGTGTCTGTATGGCTCACGCCCAAACACAGCTCACACGCTCTGATTATCCACATGCTGGCACAGGAGCTTTACTCAGAGCCAGGTGTACAGTGTGGCTGAAAACAACGAGAGGCCACAGATGGACTTGGATGGGAATACCGGTCCTACCTGAATTGCTACCAAGAACAGCGGGAACATGACCCAGAAGTTCAGAAAACAGCATTAGGTGTAAATGTTAAAATTATGAGAATTCAAAAATTCATTACAAAAATACTGGGACTGATCAGTGTTAGTGAGTCAGGATCCATTTGACTTTATGAAAAAGGCAGGAAGCCTGGTGGAGTAAAAGAATAAGACACAGTCTAAACGTCACATACCAGAGAATAATTAAAGTAAATTAGGAAACTGTTGGAAGGAAGAGCTACAGGGAAGAGTACAAGGTGTACACTTTACCTGTTTTAGTAATTTACAGAAGCTTAATTGTAGAGTTTCCTAACTCAATAACTGAAAGAGAACTTTACATAACACCAGGTAATCATTGCAGCAATATTATGAAGCAGAATAACCAAACCATCAGAAAGTACTTTGAGATGTTTTACAAAACATTGCAGCAGTAAAAAAGATCTATATAATTATTTACTGCCTATGCAAACTTAATTAAGCTGAATTCAAGAATTTCTGCTAAAGTGAACTATTCAGGCCTTGGGCTCAAAATGTACAGCCAAGTTCTTATTATACTTGTATCTCCACAGCGCTCTTTTTACTTTGCCTTCTACCTCCCGCTATGTATCCTCAGCATCTTTTAGCTCAATTTTTCACTTGAAAAACTAAATTTGGGAATTTTACAAATTAAAAAAATAAAACCACGCACACTTCTACAAGAACGTCCCTTAAGGCAAAAGCCTCCCCCTACCAAAAATTTTCTCGTACTGCCCTCATGGGCTTCTGCTTAGTAAAACTTTCCTGTTCAGGTAAGTATTTTCAGGGGAAGGTTATTAAAAAAAGAGAGAGACATCAATTAGGAAGCTGTAGGGCAGCTTCACCATATGGTATGCCCAAAGGAGACACTAGCAACACAATAAACTGCAACTCATCATGTCATACTGCTGTATTATGCATACCTCATTGCCTCAACTTGTAGCAGAGGGCTGAATCAGAAGACATGAGATAATGCCTGTATGACAGTTCTCATTCTCCAAGTAGTCCATAGCAAAATTTATTTCTAAGGTGTAAAATGGCAATGTGCAAGGTGAAAAAAAACTTTCTTGAGCAGACCAAATGTTGACCTTCTCTGCTCCTGAATGGTTTCCAAGTTCAGGGAAATGCAGGCCACCCAGTGCAGAAAGGTAAGGGTACTGCCTCAGTTTCTAAATTTCTGCCTGAAGCCTCAGCTCTGGGATTGAACAGCCAATTGACTATTGCCCAGCAATGTAAGCAAATTATAGTCCAAGTGCTTGTAAGGCCTTTGCCCTGCTGTACATGGACACTGATGGTTCAAGGCACCTGAGAGTCTGACCTAGAAATCCATCGGTTCTGAGGCCCCTTTAAATCCTTTGCTCACTCTTTTTAGAGCCCTGAATGAAAATAAAAGCTTTTAGTTTTACTTCTTTTTTTAAAAGTAGCCACTACCAACCACTGTTGAAATTTCACACAGTGAAGTACCTGAAAAACCTCTGCTGAAACTCTGTGATTTAGTAAAGAGGTAAAAGAGAAAGAAACAAGGAAAGAAGGAAGGAGAAAGAGGGAGACAACTCGCTTCCACTGTCTTTGAAAAAGAGGAGCAAGATGGGATTAAAGCATCAGATGAGACAGTTCAGACACAAAGCACAAGTGACAGACAGAACAGGTCCATCACGCATTAGAGCGGTGGTGTCTGCTGGCTGATTTTTGGCAGCTGCTTCTGCAAGCGCAACCACTTGCCGCTGCTTTAGCAGCCAATGGCTGAGAGCAAAACCCAGCATCCGTCACTCGCCCGAAAAGCGCTCTATCGCTCATCAGCAGGGCTCCTTGTGCTACAGCTCCGCAGGGTGGAGGGTGAGTGCTCTAGTCTGTTTATTCTTTGCTAAATTGCACTGTTTTCAGGTATCATGCATAAGAGAGCTGATAGAAAAAAAGCATAAAGGCTTTGATTCAGCAGTAATGAGGCCTGCAGGTAAACACTTATCATAAAGATATGTCTTTTGTTTTGCTTTGTTTGGTTTATTTTTTCTTTGGTTTTAAATACCTGAGTTGTCATCATTCAATTTAGAAACGTTCAAATTACCATTCTAACTCAAAAGCTACACCGTAAGTCAAAAATGGGATGCAATTATAAACCTTTAGTATCATTACATAGTTAAGTGATAAGAACATCTTACGCAACTGAAACTAAACATACTAAACAGCTGGTAAAATTACACTTTACCACTGCTAAGTGGAGCTGGACAGGGCGTTGATAGGAATCAGTTACAATGTGAACTTGATCACTAATTGGCCAAAACTTCACAGATAATCAACCTAATAACAGCTAATCAAACAAGTGTTACAAGTTAAACAAATAAATCCTTCCCTCCCAGTCCTTCATGTTGAGACCCTGCTAGCTCTGAAGTGTGAATCCATTCACTGGTCATTTAGCAGACCAGCCGTTTTTAGAGTCCAGCCTTGCTCAAATTGTAGACAGACGTGAGACTGATTTCATAAAATAAAGCCTTCAGCACCGGCGACTCCCGTCACAGCACATTGCCCTCCTCAGTTGTACGCGCACAGCTGTCTGAGAGGCTTTGCTGTGAACCAGCCCAAGGAATTTATCCAGCTGGAAGTAATCCCATGGATTTATTTTTTTTTTGTTATTTTTTTTTCCTTCTCTTCAAGCCAGGTCACTTTCCCTGTCTAGTTCACAGCAGGAGTGGGAAGTGCAGGGTGGCGGCTGTCATCCCTGACCAGTCTTGCTGCTGGTACTCCAAAAATCCACAGCATAGGAACTTATTTTTTGAGACATTTTCCTTTTAAACAGTTGCAGGTTATACATGCAAGATCAGTCATAGATATTCAACATTTAAAATATGTCCCAGAATCTCTAAACTTTGAAGTGAGGTGCATAGCGCAGCCTCAAAGCTGTGCGCGACTGCGCCTCCTCCCAAGACCGAATTATATAATAGTGATAATGTTGTGATTTCTTTTTTTCCCCCCATTACATTTTTCATCTTTTGTTTTCCTCTCTGTAGCACCAAGTTTCCTGAAGCACACGAGCGCATTCAGTCTACCCTGCTGGCTGGAGCCTTGAACCAAAGCACCCGTGCTCGACTTGGGAAAGCTGAGCTGTAACAGATTGTCCCACCCCACCTCAGTCTATCCAGGACACTTCAGTGGAAGCTTACACCTATAATTAGAGGCCAATCTTGCCTGGGTTCCCGGTGTGCAGCGAACTCCAAGCTTGGGCTCAGATGAGCAATAAGTGCAAGTTGGGGGATTTATAATGTGCGGTGGTGAGGAAATCTGTCTTGAGAACATGTACTTAACTGATGGTGTAGACATGCTGAGTGTTATTCTGCTGAGAGCAGTTTGTTCCTGCAACATTCAGTTATTGCTTCAGGGAACTTTAAATATCATTACTTGTGGCCCAGATGATCGCAGGTATTCAGGCTCATACAAAAAATGTAAGCTTTCCGCAGTGCTATTTCACTCAGATGCAGATGGAGCTGTATGATTTATCCAAAGTCACCCAGGGATACAACAGCAACCTACCTCACCGGCCCTATTCCCAAAAGCATGGCCAGCCTTCATAATAGATGCTGACTAAGTACGCAGTCAGCACAAGGAGTAGAAACGGGTTCCTCCACTGAATTCTCTTCATTGCTATAAACAATTTACATGGATAGCAGCTTGTTGTGGGGTTGATGATTCATCGAGATGTCTTACTAGACTAGATCATGCTTGCAGTGAGAGGAGGAAGTCAAGAGTATAACTCGGACTGCGGGTGCGACTAGTCTCTCTGAGGCTGGTGAGGCGGCTATATTTTGGCTAACTTGTCGTCAATTCAAACCCAGTATTTCTAAACCACAGCATCAGACTCAGTGGCAGGTGGCAGAAAGCTCCACACAGAGAGGCAGAAGTTGTGGAAAAAGACATAAAATTGTCAATTGTGAGTCACACTTGTAGTCTGAAGATGACGCCACCTCACTGAAGCCATGTCGCTGTGTTCATAGTGTCTCCACTGTCTGGCATTATCTGCACTTATTCTTTTAAGTCTCACTGATGATGATCTCAGCCCAAATTCTCATTTACACAAAGATCTTTCACACAACTTGACCATTACAAAGGTCTTGCACCTTTCATTGGCACCTGCTGTAAGATTGATTTGCATTGGCAATGCAGCCTAGAAGAAGCCTCGAGATAAATGGGATTCAGGTTCCCGACTCTGCCCTGTGTACTGCACTCTCAAACATATGTTGTGGAGTCTATAATGTGTTGCTGTAACAAGCAATTCACTGTGTAACAGGTGATGAATGAGTTAGAATATTTTACTGCTCTTGGCTAAGTACATGAAGTGCCATGTGCAGTGAGCATATTTCAGGACTGATCACTGAAACACTCATGCAAAGAGCAGGGGACAAGAGGAAATAAAGACTTCAATAAAATTGTAGCATTCTTTGAAAGGATTTCCTCCAGTTCTGCCATTTTGGAGTATCAACTACAAAGTAGTTTGGCAGAGTTATGCTTAAATGATGATCTAACGTTTGCCACTATGTATAACTCGAGGGGAAGAAGGTTGTTTGTGAGATTCTCCTTGCAGGTGCAGCTGTGTTGGGTGCTGCAGGGAGGCTGCCCTTGTCAGGGAAGCAGGAAGAGATAGTGACCAGTGACAGAACCTGCCAAGAACTGGACAACCCTACAGGCTCCTTCTGTAGGGTTTTTCGCTGTACTCGTTTGACTTAGGTCTGTGGTGTATCAGTGAGATATCATTGCTGACACCCCCGTTATGTTGTCACCCCTGTTCGCGCACTGCCATTTAGTTTCCTTTGTTATAGAGCGGGTTTCTCTAGAGGAAGGAATGACGCTATACTTTCCTTACACTAGTAAAGTTAGAGGACTATTGTTGTAATATTATGGTATTGATAATTGTAAAAATAGGCTGTGTGCTGATGCAGCTACCACAATTAGTCATCACATCTATTTTAAGACAGAGTTTTTTCTTAAATCTCGACATCTTCACTCCCAAGACTCAACTGCATTAAGAGTGCAGCACCCTTCTCACCTCCCTTTTAGGTTAGCATCATTAGATTTCCTTTAAAATCTGTCATTTGGCTGGTTTACAACCACAATAGAAAGCTGTCATCAGGCCTTATCACTCCTTCCTTCTTTCCAATCCTAATGACCACTTTCCCCTGTTTGAGTCAACATCAGGATGTTGACACTGAATGTCTTCTATTTGAATTTCATTCCAGGTTGCTTCCTGGTGGCTATCTGATTGGTCTCTGACATCAGCAAAACTCAGACTATGTGAAAGTCAAACAACAGAGAAACTCAGCAGCTGGGGGGTGGGGGGGGGACGGGGGGAATCAAACCAAAACAAAAAAAACCCGCCACAACAACAACAAAAAAAATCAAACAAAAAAACCCCAACCTTTTATGTGCAAGTACTCTGATGGGAGGGTGTATACTTCCCCTTACATCAGACACATGAACTTTTTTTGTTTTAATCAGAGAGAATCCTCATCTAACCTTAAGTGCTGACTTCACTTTACAGGGGCTGTACGGTCATCTTTTCCTCCCTCAATCAGAGTGCTCGGAATCAGGTTTTATGCTTGAGAAGTCAGCACTTGCCAACAACAAAGGGCTAAAGAGCAAAAGTGATTGAAACAAAGCTGCACTGTCAGCTACATTTGCTTCTTGACTCTGAATCTGCAAATGAGCATATAACTTTACATAATTCACACATTTTCATGGAAGAGGATTATATGCATTGTCTTGCACAGTAAATTATAGAACCGTGGCCAGTGTATTCCTTTTCTGGCAATTTATCACACTGATATAATTTAAAGATGCTTTCTCCAATCTGTTTTTTCACGATCAACAATAAAATGAAAGCCTGAAAAAGACACCTAAGTGAGTGCTTTCCTATTGATTTATTTTGCCTTATTAAAACCTTTTTCCCTAAATACAAAGCAGCAAACACTTAAAATCTGTATGACAAAAGTCTGGAGTTACAATAATTATTTTTTTTAAATGATAAATCCACAGATAATCCATACTGACTTTATGAAAAAAAGCTGATTTTGTATAGATGTTAAATAACATTGAACCATTGGCCAACAGATATGGATATTCATAAAATAACACAGGCAACAACATGTTTTTCTCCTGTTAACCTTGACCATGACAGCATCAATTTCCTGTGTCTGTAAGCAATGTTCGAGGATCTCCTGGACCAAGTATTGCCTACAAGCCTTGGGTTAAACCCCATAGCATCAGACATTCAATTTCAGCTATTCAAGGTTTAAAAACGCCTGCCGTTTGGTGCACAGACCCAGAGTAAGGAGCGTGCTGCAGGCCTGATGTTCCCAAGGTCAGTGAACCGTGACAAGAAACCAGAAGATACCGCAAGATATTGCTTGCTGAGCAGGAGATCTCAGAGAGATTCCCTGTTTCTGTTCCCTGGCACATACCAACAGGCTCTGCAGCCTCTTCCTCGCTGCCTCCACCAGGGCTTTGGCTGCCTACTTCCAAGGTCAGCTCTGATGCAGCACAGCTGTGTAACCTCAGATCAGACTGCTGTGAAAACATCTAAGCTGGTACAAAAAGCTGTGAGAAGCCATGTTGGGAGCCTTTGAACCTTGTCTCAGGAGCTACATTTGCCTCAGCTGCTGGTGTCTGGCCCTGCTTCCTCCTCATCCTGAGGAGGAACCTTGTAATGCAAGTAACCTTGCGTTACTGACTTTGACTTCCTGGATGGACCTCGGACCCTCCTTGTCACCATAGACTTGTGTCTCAGGACATGGCACCAGTGGGAGCAGCTGCCTCTGTCCCCTCAGAGACCTTGGCCCAGATGGAGCTCCTGAGGGAGGACACAGCTTTCCAGGCCCCCTGCTGCAGCGAGTGCCAAGAGCTGCCCCAGCAGCAGGTGGGAACAATGCTCTGGGGGCTGTGCCACAGGGGGACATACCAGTGGTCATCTTTACAGACTGGCCCCTCAAGAAGAGGAGGTAGACAAAGCCTTCTTAAACCCATCAGGAAAAACCTTACAGCCTCAGGACCTGAGTCCCACGGGAGAATTTAATCCCACCGAGGGAGACACACAGAGCGGTGTCCAGGCACACGGGGATGGAATCATCAAGGATAAATATTGGCTGAAAGGTGACAGTGCTGTGGGATGTGAAGGGCAGTGAGGGCTGGGGAGGGCAATCTAGTGACAAAGGACCTAAAACATTCCTTGCCTTGGCTTTTACTGGCAAGGTCTGCCCTCAGGCCTTCCATGTCTTAGTGCTTAGTTGCAGAGGTTGGGAGTGAGAGAAGTTCATGGCAGGTGAAGACAAAGTTAGCGACCACTTAAGTAAACTGGGTATACAGAAATGTATGGGAATGAATGGGATACTTCGGAGGGTGCTGAGGCTGCTATTTATGCTATGTCTCAAGATCCAAATGTGCCAAAATTAAAACATGTAAAATATTCACAAGCAACCACAAATCCATTAGAGAAAGCAGAAGTCAAGAAAGCCTGGGAATTCAGCTACCAACTATTCTCACCAATGCCTTCTGCAGAGCTCCCTCTTCCCTTTCAGAGGCACTTTGGGCAATTTGACCCTGGTTATTCATCTCTGTCTTGCCCCTCGGGAACACTACTTACGAATCAACCCTCCATAACTGTCCCTAGAGACAGGCTTACCGAAAACCACCTGTATCGGTTCCAGCTTTCTTTAACAAAGCATGAGAGTGCAGACATTCAAACAGTAGCAATGGGTTAGGGCTAGGCAGCCTACTGTATTGTTAGGGTTACAGTAACCAATGGTAAAATAATGATCACTTTGAGATAAAGATTACTTCTTCTGACACAGATGAGTGTTTTGGGCTTGGGACATAACTTAAAGTAATATTATGAATATGGGACATTGTTTTTAGATATGAAAATTGTTGCTGTGATGTAGACATCAGAATATCAAGGTATTAATAGCCATGGAAGTTCTAGTTTCACAGTATTCGTAGTGTTCATAATGTCAAGTATCAGCAATACCAAAAACCACAGGACAGAGTTTCTAATTTGGGTCAACTAATTCTTATCACATAGCAGAGATATGGAAAATATTCCAAAGCAAGGTGCCACTGCACAATTTTACATCCCAAAGAGTTGTACTCAGTTCTACAGGATCCATATACAGGTAATTAATGAATCTTCTCTAACTAGCCAACCACACACCCATTACTGAGCTTGTGAGTCAATACTAGTAATTCACAATGACATCAGCTGGTGGCTGGGGATTGTCCCTCGCAGTGTGCCACTGTTTAACTCATGTTTATGACACTAATTACACTGGCACATGCTAAATAATTCAAGCTTCCTTGGACTCACACACAGACATCAGTAAGGGTTATTCATGCTTATTAAGCACTGACCCACACTGGAAACTGTGCGTGCTGGGCCAATTTTCAACACAGAAAATAGCAATTCCTGATATAGCTGAGGCTGCCAGACACGTTGTTTTTTCTGGACTTGTCTTTTTTCCCAGATGAGAAATCTTTTCTAGGTGGAAACTGAAAATTCTGCACCGTAATCAGTGGTGCCCAAGTATAATCATGGATGAAGCATCCAGTATGCAAATGTATGACATAACTCCTCCTCACCATGCTGGTGGTCTGGATGCAGCAGACTTAGGGCAGGTGTAAAGAGGGAAAAATAGGTTTGCCCATTTCCTGGATGTGTTGAACATCCCTAACAGGTGCTGCATCAATGGCCTGTATGTTTACAGTAAATCTGAGGTAAGTAAGAGCTGCAAACTCATGTACATTTGTGAGTCACCTGAAGAGTATATACACACAGGCTAGGAAGTGCAATTACTTCTGTTAAGGTGATATACAACACAGTCTGACAGCCGTCTGGAAAAATGCAATGGTGTTGCCATTCTGAAAATGACATTGCCAGAGACAAATCACTTTCACGAGTCTTTTAAGCTACTTACTTGCTGAAAATAAAAAAAAAAGGAAGAGGAAACTGTGATCTCAGGAGACTGCACAAGACTAATTCCATGGCTGGTATCTAAATGCAGAAGTGATGTGGATACGATAAGTGATAGGGACCTTTTTCAGAGACTGGCTTCTTCCATGTCTCACAAGCAGTGAGAGAAGCAAGTACTGTTAATGAGGAAACTGGACCTATTTTCATTCATCCTATAACTCATGAATGTAGCAAACCAGTAGTGCTCCTAATTACCAACCTCTGTACATTTCAAAAACATGGATAAAACACAGGTCCAACAGAGAACGACTGGGAGACCAAAGGCCATTCTATTTTGTACATTTAAAGTACTTGGCGCAGTGAGAGCTTGCTGTAGCCTTGTTTTTTTTTTTAAAAAAAAAAAAGACAGCAGTCTGGCAAGACTTGAGATAGCAATCTGGAAAGTACACTAAAAAACCCTAAATTAGTGAAGAAATAAGTTATTGTTGAAGTTTTTCTCTCAGCTATACTGATTGGTGTCATCTGGGTGTTCAGAACAAAGCAGAGATCTTTAACTCTATGACAATTTTAGGTTAAGTTTCAAGACCACCAAGACAGCAAGAGAGGAAATAGTTCAAAACATATTAAAGAAATTTACCTCAGCCTTAAAATATGCAATAATTTAATTAAGAATAGGAAAGCTAAATTTCATCCACCAGCCCACTCACCAGCCCACACATTCAAAATATATTACAGCACGAACTCAGGCTCTCTGTTAATTTTTTGTCATAATAGAGTATTTGGTACCTGCTCTTGCCTATTCCACATCTTTACGGAGAAATTCAATCTTTGCTGAAATTAAATCCCTTCTGAAATAAGATAAAATTTTATTCACATCTTCAGAACAACTGATCTTGCACAAGCCTAAAAGCAGTGGTTTTATTCAGGCAGGAGACAGCAAAAGAATAGAATAAAACTACTGAGGCATATTTCACTCAGCCTATAGGACTTCGCATCTGAATCTCAGAATGGCAGTCACAACACTGCTTTCCCTGAAGCAGGGAGCAAAACAATGCCTTTTCGATGAAAGAACAGCACACACACAACTAAATGCCATTCTCAGCCAGGCGTCTCGATTCAATTTCCCTTGCCTAATTTATGATTTTTTTCTTTAATTTCATGATGGGTGATTTTAGATTTTGGGAGAGCTTATACTACAATGTTGTGGCCAGATGTGTGTATCAGAAGAGGCGATTGGCATGTGCTCTTCCTCATTTACACCTCTAGATTTGCCATCTGCCACATGGTACGGGGAGAGAGTCACTGAAATATTTGTGTTCTTCAAACATTGAACAAGGAACTTCATTGGTAAAAGGAACATTGTATTAACCCCAAAGCTACTGTTCCCTTTTCCCACTTCACTGCAGAGTTTTTGTATAAAATCCCTCTGTGTCTGGCTTCTCACTGCAAGCCAAGACAAACAGTTTACAACATCATCGCAGCACGAAGTGTGCCGTTACATTTACATTGCCTTTAGGCTGATAAGAAGTGTAATCATTTTCTTTTTTTATTAATCACATTACCTTCATTTGGCATTTGCAGGTTGTTTCTTCTAGCTGGGTGATAGTTAATCAGTCAAAAGGTCCTTTCATTAATTCACTTAATATTTCCTCCCAGCATATTCTTAATACTTTTCTCCTTCAAATATTGCTTCATTTGTAATTTTATATCCAAACCCTCCGATCTAAACATAAAGCCCTGGGAGGCTTTATTATTATTGCTGTTATTCTTTTCTCTGCGTTTTTCCCTGCCCAGTGCTTTTTCTGAATCTAGTAATTTGATCTAGCAAATCAAATCTAGATTGTAACAGACGTTTTAGAAATCAGGCTACTGGAGCTTTTAGCACAACATGGAATTTGCAGTACGGAGTTTCAGAACACCGCTGTCACATTTTTTTGTTGCCCTTTTAAGTACATTTGAAGCGCATTTGGGTATCCTATTAAGAGCTACTAAGAGAAAGGTTTATTTCCAGCTATGTTGTTCTTTCAACTTTGACCTCAACTGGAGTGGGATCAAGCCTTTAAATCTGAATTTATTCTGAGAAATTAAATATCAGAAATTAAGGGTCGTTATCTAAGACAATATCCTCGGATAACTTCATGCAGTAAACAACATACAGTGCTCCAATACTTACATTATGAAAGTGCTTGTCTTGTATACTGTTTCTGGTCATTGGAAATTAGTACCATTATTTCTAGTCCATTTTACCTGTTTAATCATTTCTTCAGAAACATTACAAGGTCTTTGCCAGGATTTACTGACACATTTTTAAATACAGGTCCAAAATCTACTTGCTCTAGTCATCCATCAGAAATCTATCCAACATTTTTACACCATCAGACACACACACACAGACAAAAACAAAAAAAAAGATCAGTTTCTTTCTATGCTCTCAGGAACATCTACATCATTGTTATGTTAGAGTGAATGTAACTGTGTTTTTTATTTTGAAACACATTTCCAAACATAGTTCAGGAAAATACAGGCATTGTCTTTCAGAGCAAGCCAGGCTGATAAAATAACTTCCTGTACTTGGGACATTTCCACACATAGAATTGTTAGCATATTGGAATCACCATTATCTCCAACATGCAGCAAATCCTAATTATCCTGGAAGATGAGCAGCCTGCAAGTTTTACTCTGAAGAGTTTAGCAAGTGCTATTATTCTGTTTAGACTAGGCACAGAGAAATAGGCAGAAGCCCAACATCACACAGAGTACCAAAGAGAGCAAGGCAATGACTGCAGCTCTCCCTGATCCTAAATGAGCAACTCAATCAGGTGACTGTCCTCTCATACTCCAGATTTAAAATACAACTCTTCTGTTTTCCAGTAATATTCAAATAATGAGGATACCTTTCCTCTTCCCAGTTCACCTTGGATATATTTTACGTTTAATTCCTTTTCTTCTTCCTCCCTTAAAATAAAAATTTTATATCCCCCTTCCTGATATTCTATTTCCCTTTTCAGATAGAAAGCATTGTCATTGTTCTTAGCGTCCTCCACGCCTCAGTCACCTTTCTTTTGTTTGGTTTGTCTGATACCTAGTTTACTGAACTTGATTCTCCAAGACCATGTCAAATTTCTATCAGATAACATTCTCTCTGATTTTCTTTTTCCCAAAGGTGTGAAATTTAGATGTTAACTTGGATAAAAAAAAATATATCCATCCATAGAAAATGTCAAGGATGAATACACTCCTGTTATGGGATCCGGGTAATACTGAATTATTTATAGAAAACACGCTGTATCTAAACACAAAATATAGCTTTAGTAACTTCTTCTGGATATATCAATAAAGATTTCCAGAAGCACCAGGGAAAAAAAAAAAAGAGAAAATACAAGAAAGATTAGTTTTGGAAATTCAATAGGTGTAAAATATTGCCATTTTAAAAGTTAGAATAAAATGTCACATGATTTCATCAGTTTGCAGAGAAGAAAACAGAAGCCTCTCTAGTTATTCTGCAAGATCAGAACAAAAGAGAACAAGCAAGCAGAACTTATTATACACCTTCACCTTTTTCTTCAGCTGGGAATATAAAAGCTTTTGTTACTTAGTCTAAAGATATATAAGAAATGTCTGCAGACACCAAAAGGTATTTAAAAATGTTAAGGTTGCAAAATCAAGTACTGAAAAATGACAAAATTCTAACCTTGCTCTTACAATGTCATTGCTGACGTTGATGTGTGGCAGCTCTGACGCCTTCAGCTGTTGAGAATCTTACAGTGCTTCATTCTGCTTCATCCCAGAGAAAAAAAAAAAAAAAGATAAAAGTATTCAGTTAAACAATTAATTCTTACAATTCACCTTACGAATGAAATCGCAGGACAGTCAGTGTATGGGGACCCTCTAATTCTACCATATGTGCCACTTTTCATGCTCAGTCTATGCAACTGCATGCCCATCTCTGCAGCTTTGGGGCAGCCAAGTAAACGTCCACAGAGGGTTATTAGAGGCAATGTGTACTGCTATGCTGAGCTCCCTGCCAGCATGTGCTCTATATCCATGTATGTAGCGCGGGAGGAAAAGGACTCAGAAAGGTTTTACTAAAAATCTTTGCAGTTCTGGTAGGAATGGGCCTCTTTATCCCCAAGGCAAGAGCCACCATCTTGTGATCCTGCAAGGCTTTTCCTTGAGGCCGATACCTCATTCAATGTACCGCCGAGCGCACTGCCTTGAAATAATCCATCTTTCTGAGATGCATGGAGTCTGAGATGGCTTCTCAAGTCCATTTGCATCACATGTGTACAGTTTTTGCAGTTCAGTTACAACCTGGGGATAATATTTTTTTCTTCTAAAATTCCTTAGAGCTGTTTTTTTAACACTAGCGTTATTTTCTATAGTACCATAATTATTTCCTAATTGTACACATACAAAGAAAAAGTGGTGTTGTCATTATGGAGAAAGGAAGAGAGGAGGCACACATATGTAGGTGCCATACTTTTATTTGCTTTTAGCTGTCTGAACCTGTCTTGAAATTTTTAAAGAAATGCAACACTGTCTGGAAGATTAAATATTCAGGAGAATTTTACTGAACAACAAATGATACAAAAAAATCTTACCTGTAATAAACACATACAACTATTATATATTTACTCTGCATTGATTAAAGTATTTCAGGGTGATCACTTGAAATAATTTGGAACAAATGACTGGAATTTAACATCTCCATTAATAAATAAGATACTAAAAAACTTACTTGATTGAACAGTGTAATTATTGTCACAATGAAACCTTTTCAGACACGAGTTCTCTCCTGAGTTTTCTATCAAATTAAAAATTGCAAGAAATGCATGATACACTGAAGAACAATATGTGATACAAAACAGTGCAGTGGAGAAAAGCAATAGTAATAGGCAGGCTGTGCCACTTACCAAACAAAAGATAATAATAGTTAGTCAAAAAGATGGCAAATAAACTCCACACTTACGTGGAACATAGGGCAATTCTACAGGGGTATCTATTCCACCCTAAAAAGTATCTGAAGTAGCTGGGTTGAATTGTATTTTAAATAATTCTATTACTTTTTGTTCACTATGGAGACCACCAAGATTATTAATTTAGATACGTAAATTCCAGATAGCTATGGTAGGTGAGAAGACCGTCACCTAGAATTTCTAGGTCCTAACGTTCAGTTATCTACCTTTAGAGCAGTATATATTTATCTTAAAAAACCCATAAAACTCTCTCCATGTACCTCAGGCATGGCTACTTATACTTACAAGTAACTCAGGAGAAAGAAGCTCGAAAGATCCTAAAAATTCTCTAAATTCCTGGAAAGCACATTACTATGAATTCCACAGTGCAGACAAAGAGGTGAGATAACACTCTTCAGCTGTCTGGATGTACACTTCAGTGACTACCCAGCTCAGCATTAAAAAAATTAACAGTCATTTGGAATACCACAACAGCTAAATTAGCTGTGGGGAAAAACTAAACTAAAATTAAAATATCTGTGAGGAAAAAAAAAAAAAACACAACAGAAAATAGAAAATCTAATTAATGGGGACAGAGAAATGTGAATAAATAGACAGTACTCAAAATCTATAGAAACAAAAAGCTGTAGAAAAATAATTTTGTCTCACCAGAAAAAAATACAATTTAAATTTAAGTTGTTATATGGTGACATGAACTATGTATTTATCAAAGACAGTCTATCCATTCTATAAATACCCGCTGAAGATTATTTAAAACTTGGGTTCATGCACCCAAAGCACGCATACTCTCACCTCAGAACAGTCAAGTGATGAATACACAAGCTTTGATAGAATTTCCCTTTAATACTGTTTAACACAGGGAAAGCTGCACTATATAAGTACAAAGAAGTGGGAAATTACTGGCATCCAGAACAAGGGAAATCACAGAGTTGCACCCCAAAATGCTGGGAAGTCACAGTGTTTCTTACACAGTGCTGTGCTAATCTTTATTGTACTTTTCATTTTTAGAACTTGATACCTCTTTGCCCAAATACAACATTTTTCCTTTTTGCCTCCATACAGCCTAACGTCTAACAGAGTGTGTATCTATGTGGCATGTAAAGATGTGTTTTACTCTTCTGGGAGAAAAGATGATTTTCTGAGTTGTATTAATGAAAATCAGTAGGAAGTGAAAATTTAACTAGCAATCAGAGAAAAGTGGAAAAACCTAACATTAGGATTTAAAAAATGAATTTCAAATCTATTATATAGTTTAAGGTCAGCCCAATAATGAATGACACAAGTGGTGAATGTAATTTATGTCACAAGAGATGATGTTGTATGGAAACATAAGATAAACACAAGGAGCTTTTGCATATTCATTATTGAACATACATAAAAGACAGGTGTAATTAGTAGTTAGTAATTTTTATTTTAATGTGCAACAGGCACCAAAACACCAAGCAACAACTGCTTTTCAGGCTCCTGTATATTAAATGAAAAACAGATTTCCAGTCTAAGCTGAAAAACCTCTTATTTGCTATAGTTTTTCTGTAGTTTAAATCACCAGATTTCAATTTTGAGAACCATCCATTCTCAGACAAAGTTTCACTAGACAGTAAAGTATCTTCAGAGACTTCTGACTGACGATTTAGTTATGGTTCACCTTCGCCTCTTTTAATTGCATGATCATGCAAGGGAAGATTAAATTAACACATTTTCTCCTCTAAAGACTGATTCAGTCCAGATTCCCCACATCATTTTTCACCAGATAATCAGGCATTTGCAAAAGCTGAAGACTAAAAAATTAATCGGTCAATGAGTTGAAAACATGAAAAACTAATGAGTCAGGGGTTATGTAAGAATCACAACTCCTATATGATGGAATACATGCGTGGCACCAATTTATATGTTTATTTAGGCTTCACCTTTACAAGTACTAAAAGTGAATATCTATAGACGTTTTAAAGGTCAACAGGATTGAGTATACTGATGTTTTTATATACCAATCTGAATTATTTTTAAGGCTGCACCTGGTGTGAATGACTTTTGAATCATTCCTTGATCTTTACTGAAATAGATCAGTTAGAAAAGAAATTGCATTTCTCAGAAAGTCCCATCTAATGTATGGAGATTTCCATCTCTCTTGCAAAGGTTACAAGACACCTGATCATGCTAATCCTTCTGTACAATAAATTCTTTTTTTTTTTTAAATTCAGAGCGAAATAGGCAATATTTTCCTACTACAATTAAGTCACCAGGGATTGTTAGTACTCTGTGTCTTTGGGGATTTAACCAACTTCTATTGTAAAACTGGATCTAATAGATGTATTTTATCCAAAAGTACTGCAAGGAAATGGAGAGGAAAAGGACAGAAAAAGAGCAGCAGGAAAACATGACATTGGAAGCTGAAAATGACAGTGAGATCAGGCCAACTGCCCTGCACATGCCAGCACATAAACTGTTGTGCAAGAGGGTACTGTAATGCATGGATACGATATGGAGAAGTTGACTATCCCACTTTCCTCTGTGCCATGTTTTTGTCTATTCTGACCGCTCAAAGCAGAATCGTTCTTGGGTAAAGACTGCACTTCTGCAGTAAACATCCCAGATTGAGCTCCAAAGACTGAAGGCTCTTGGGGTGTCTCCCCTCTAATGCTCTGGTAAGAATGCTGTTAGGTTATTTCCAAGGGTTGTCCAAGGCCAAAAAAATATGGACAGCTGGAGAATTGGTAATCACAGATGCTGTGAATACCACCTTTCTCTGAGGTGTGGTACAGGGTTTTTTCTTCAAGAACCATAAGAAATTCTCTCTGGCTTCTTTTTCCATGTTGCTGAACCACTTAGTCCACACAAACAAAACTGTACAAATAAAAGCCAAAAGAGAAGAAAAGCTGTTATTTTTTTTTAATTTATAGTGGTACATTGGCTACCTCTATAGCAGCACAATACACAGCATGCAGGCTCCTGCCTGAGTATTGTCATGCTAACAATTAAACTGTTAGCAAGTTCCCTATGTCAACTAGAAATCTCTCAATCAAAGCCTGGGCATACAGTAGGGTTTTGTATGGTTCAGGCATCATTTCCAACACACTGTCTGAATAAGACCATCCTCTTTAGGTGGGTAGGAGAGTTAATGGTATGGACATAGGTCATATGATGCCAGCTGGCCACAAAGAACTGTCCTGGCCTGTTTTTTTGTTGTTGTTTTTAAACATGATAAATGTAGCCATTGGATTCAGCCAGCCCAATAGCTTGTCTGTGGCAATGACAAATAGAAAATGTTTAGGGAAAGCATTTAAAAAGCAGAAAAGGCACAGAGTGATATTTGCCTTGGTGTATCCTGCTGGCTTCCAACAATCAGCAACTTAGGGATTTCATGAGTCACAGACTGCATCCAGATGCATTGATTTTAATAGCTTCCTCTTCTTACTTCCAGCTGTTTTTAGCTTTGTATTTTCCATTTTCTTTAGCCTTATTTTTAGAGTGAGCTCTGGGGCCAAAATGGGAGCACAATCTGCCTCTCTTCTAGTTTCTGAGACCAGTTATGCACAAGCTGCACTGGGTCACACCAGTTCCAGGAAGTGCAATGGGCTGGATCTAGAAAATTAGGAATTCCATTCCGGAAAGATCAAAGTACCTACCTGATTTGTAGGCTTCTCTTTTAGGAAGTCAGTGGCCTGCTTCAGGCTCCCATGCTGAAAAGAAACATTCTCTCTCTATGACAAGGTGACAGAAGTTCCATCATGCAGTAGTGTATTTTGGATACTTGAAGTTCAGATAAGCAATGTTTGATCTTATTTCAATTTGTGATATTTTATTTGAAAATTTAATCAGCACTGTTACTTCATGTGTTTTCTGGGTTTTGTGGATTTTTCATTAACTCTTCCAAAGCTTCCTCTGCTGATAAACCTGTATGGATAATTAAAAGCTTTCATATAAATAATTTATTTTGAAGTAACTTGTTCTCCAGTTTAATAAGCATCTCAGTATGGAGTCGAAAGTGTTACATCTGCCTGTACAAGAAACGCTTTTTTCCAAGTTCAGGAGCTGGTGTCATTGCACAGAGAGAGGGAAGGGACATTTTCAAATGTACAGAGGTCAGAAGACGAAAGCAGACAAGAGATCTCTTGAATTTCCAAGGGGAGAAAGAAGTTGAGAAGAATAGAGGGTGATGGACTGAAAGGAGAAATAAGGTCACACTCTTTTTCATCAATTACTCCTTGGAGAAGATAAACCTGATAAGAAAAATACATTTGACTATAGTTCAACTACACTTGACGTTAAGGCAGTTCCATTAAGGCCAGGCTGGATGGGGCTTTGAGCAACCTGGTCTAAAAGGAGATGTCCCTGCCCATGGCAGAGGGTTGGAACTAGATGCTCTTTAAGGTCCCTTCCAACTGAAACCATTCTATGATTCTATGACTCTAATAACCTTTAAAACCCAGATAGGACTCATCATATGACACATGAATCCATGACCAAAAAAAGTCACTAGTAGAGATAAAGCCCTACAGGCCCTCGAACATGAGCAGTGGCAGCAGCAGGTAGCACTGCTGACAGAGACAACTCCCATCTGTGCGTCTGATCATTTGGAGGGGGCTTCCAAGACACCTGTGGCACATATGCTACGGTTTAGAAGTCTATGATCCATGCCAAAATATGTTTTTTTAAAACAAAAAGACAAAAAAATGTGCCTCAGCAGAATTTCAGGCTGTGCATAGTGGTTCTTTTACTTGTATTAAAATCCAGGTTTGCTTGTAACAGTTTTTAAATGATTTTCAAAACATGGTATCCTTGCTCGTTTAGATGTATGACATCATCCCATATTTCCTAGTACAAAAGAAATCAAATTATAAGTAAATCACTTAGAGCAATTATATTACTTATAGACCTTTTTCTTCATGACAGAGAAGAAACAGACCTGTTACTAGCCGTATTCTAATTAGTCTTAATAGGATTTAGTAATATAATCTAAGATGAATATTAAATTACCTTTGCCTTGTCTTATGATACCTAGGTCAGGAAGGCTGATTGGGGTTATAGCTTAGGCTGTGAAACCTTTGTTTTACTGGCAATGTCATTACTTTTTTAGATTTTTTTTAATACAGAAAAAAGAATTCTGTATTTTTATATCATTTTGTTTCTAAATTAATTTTCCATCTCATCTGCTAAGGAAATGAGATGTGAAAACAGTTCCATACTGTATGTGAGCACATTAGTTGAGGAACATACTTTCAGACTTAGTCTAGCTAACACTGTAGCAAGGCTACATTTATCTTTTTCCTACCAGATGAATAAAAAAACTGTGCAAAAATTATCTTCTTTTTTTATTAACAAAAAAGCTTTAAATACATAACAGAGATAAATATCAGTGTGGATGTCAACGGTGAGAGCCCAGGAAGTCTCAATCTGTCAGTGACACAGGAGGTTAAGCAGTACATCACTGAGATTTGGAAACGTCTCTCAGAATTTGCAAAATCCTCTGTCACATTACGAATGCGCTTCCTCTGCCCAGTTAAGAGGACTGGCTCACTGATCTATGTGTCACACCTGAAACAACAACATTCTGATTTTGACCTCACATCAATTTCACCTTACTGTAGTTGCAAAGACTCCAGCAGAATTATTTGAGAATTATTGCAGCTGAAATCGATAGAGAGCCACAGCTCTCTAATATCACTGCATGATCTCATCTTCGTTATCTCCCACATTTCTTCTCTACCCTCTCACTGCACTCAACAGTTGTCTCTGTTTCCTTTTGTATTGCAACCTCTCTGTGACTACCTATTTAAGACTCTTCAGTCAGGGTTTCCAGACATTTTTGTAAAGCTAATCTGAAATAATAATGGTATTCAGAGAGTGTCTAGACAAGGTAGAAGCAATTACTGAGACAAGGCCCTTCCACAATCATGCATTGCCTACAAATTGCATAATAATAATTTGACTTCTCACTGGAATCTATTCTTGCTATTTTTCAGTCATGTGAGTGTCTTGTTGTCAGTCAAAAGCTGGCATGAATCTAATCCATAGGACCATTTTGCAATTTCTTCTTGTGCCCGTAACGTATCCAGGCAGTCCATCTCAGTCAGAGCATAGCAAGTTGCAGTATCCCTCAGTGTCCTCAAACTTCATGCAGCTTGCTTTGGCTGACCATCAATCCACACTTGCTGCTCTCTGCACTTCCACCTGAGTATACTTACTGGCATTAGAGAAGGAAACACCGACATGCCTTACACGTCACCCAAGGTGATAAATGCTTACTTTCTATATTTTGCTGCAATACCGAGTGTTTTCATTTTTCAGGATTTGTTCCAGAAAAACAGGTCATCTTTCAGAGATGTCTGCATAGACTAAAGAACAAAACAGAAATTCTATTTTGCAGTGGGATTCAAGGTTTTCTGCATTTGTTCTCATTTTGTATCCAACAAGCCTGAGACATTCCACAATGTTTTCAGCTTTTCCATCATCCAGGTAAAACCCAGAGATTAGAGCCCCCACCTGGGACAGAGAATAGCTATGTTCAAGATGTTTTAAAGCAGAACTAGGAAATGGACTTTCCAAATATTCACTTATAAGTGGAAAAAACGCTTGAATTTTGAATGCTAACAGGCAGCAGCTAATTGGGTGTATGTTTTCCAGGGTGAGTGTCTGCAACTGAACTTTTGAACTCCTCAAATCTCAAGCAGAAGTCTGCCACTTGGTAGCTGCAGCTGGTGTGGGCTGACTGTAAATTTTGGTGATACACGGACTGAACAAAGTGACACATCCTGAATCCTCCAGTTTAAAAGAAAACATCAGGCAGAACTGCCATGTAGAAGGCTAATCATGTGTTGCACTTCTGCACATAAGATATTTAGACTGGGAAAATAGGAGGCTTTGTGGCCGAAAAAGAAGAGCTGGCGCCAAAAAATAAGTGGTCTTGGAGAAGAGAAGCTGGGCTGGAAAGCAGAAGGTGAAGATCCAGGCTGCAGGAAAGTTCCTGGAAGTGGGGGAAGATCCTGGAGATCAGAGAGGTGTCCAGGGATGCCCAGACCTTGGTCAGTGATGCCAAAGGCTGGTACTGGGGAGCAGCGGACCAGTGGGAACGGACCTGACTTTCTGCTGTCCTGGAGAAGCAATGACCTCCCTGCGGGGAAGGGAAATCAGGACCTAGGGAACTTAGCACTGTGGGGAGGGAGGGAGTGAGTATGTGAAACAATCAGGCAGGGTAAAAGCTCTCATCTTGTCGGTCCCTAAATAAACCCCAGTATCTAGATCCACCACGGACTGTGGTTTACTCTGTCCCACCTGTGACAATACTCTACAGGCTCTCCTTGCTTGCTTTCATCTACTCTCTGTCTTTCCTCCTACCTCTCAGCTAAATTCTGTTTGAAAAGCCTCCATTTCAAGAGTCTCCATCTCCTGCAAAGAGTTTGTCAAAAAAATCCTAACTATTTCTATGAGACAGTGAATCATTGTAAGAATTCTTTCATTTCCAAAATTCAGAAAGTTGTGCTGCCTTTGCCTTAGTGGCTGCTACCTTCTCTCTATCTGGATCTATTACTTGCTCACTAATTGTTTTCATGGAGCCCTAGATGACTGTGACAAAGGCAGCACTTATTTCTCTTGAGCTTTAGGCCCCCACACTTCATTGTTTCAATATAATAGACTTATTACGTTCTTCTTCAGAAAGGTCATACACACCTCCTGTAAGCAATCACCTTTCAGGTGCTGCAGTTGCTATTATTTTCCTCTTTATGAGTTGAAGTGTGTGAAGAATGTCAAGGGGAAATAGTCTATTCAAATTGTTAAATAAAATTAGCTAACTTGGCACTTCATGAATGTAGAGGAATCTGAGGGGAAATGAAAGACCACAACGAAGCAAAACTCCAGCTTGTTAATTTGGAAAGAATCTTGCCCAGTACAAGCAAAACCTGTCAGGAGTCACACAAATTTCTGTGAAAAAATTCAAAATTAATCCAAATAACATAAACTTGATTTAACCATACCATTTCTTTCCAAGTGAAGAGTTTCTTTGAGTCACCCAGATGTCTGTCAATCCTAGCCTTGTAAAATTTTTACTGGCAAAGTACCTATCACATCTTGAAACATGGCAAAATTCTTAAAACTGTGTTTACTGAAATTTCAAAAAAAACTTTTCCATAATTTGAAATGTTGTGTATCCTGACTTTTGACAGTATGCAATGTTGTGAGATTTAATATTTTTGTGAAATGCGAATGCAGTTTTTCTGCCAACTGTTACTGAATTAACCCTCTGCAGGATTTCATTAAAGCTGGACAAAGAATTCTCAAGAATGGAAAACTCAGCAAAAATGTGGCTTCTGTCATCACAAACTATTTACAAATTTGACTTCAGTTTCACCAAGTCCTTGCAAATGAGAGGAAACTGTTCAGGATTGGTTTGGTAAAAGTATCAGAGAACCAATTGGTGATATTCCACTTTATTCTCCAACAGTTCAATAGTTCAAACACTCTTAGAGGAAACAGGACACTCCTGGTTTGTATGCATGGTCTGTACAGCCCTGAAGGGGGGGTTCAGCAAAGTTTTTCCTTCTTCTTCCTCTCACTCAGATATATAGCCTGGCCAGAGGCTTCAGAAACAGGTCTGTTCTCAGTCCCCAGTGTTGAAACTATACCATTTTTTGTACTGAAAACATAAATAGTCAGAAGCTGATATGACCAGTAGATGGACTGGTCACCCTGTCCCACCACCCATGCAGAGCAGGACTAACGTCTGCTGGGGCTTCACCTAGCTGAACCTTAAAACCCTCCAAGCACAGAAATTTCATGAATTCTCCAGGTAATCGGTTAGAACAGATTAGGCACTAGAGTGCCTCAGTCTTTCCCGAGCTTGTGTCTGTTACCCCTTGTTATGTCACCTGTCACTGTGGAGGGGAGTGGCTCTGCAATCTTTATAGCTCCCCATGTTTGGGCACTTCTAACTTGCACTTCACCAAACTAAACAAGCAGCTGCTTCAACCTCTCCTGCCAACTTGTGTGCTCTAGACTCTTGGTGATCCGAGCAGCCCTTCACTGCACTTCAGTTTCTCAATTTTCGTCTTAAATTGGGTGGTCCAAAATCAGAGAGTATTGAAGGTGTAGTCTCACTAGTGCCGAGCAGAGCTGGTCATAACACAGACCAGTATGCACTTTGTCTTATTTGCAATGAGAGTGCACCGTTGGCTCGTATTCAGCCTGGCATGCACCATGATTGCCATGTCTTTTTCCAGCAATGCTTCCCCTCAGCTAGCCAGTCCCCAATCGGTACTGATGCATGGGGCTTGTTCCTCTGAGGTGTGGGACTTTGAACTTCTTGTTTAACTTTATGAGGTTTATTTTGGCCCCATCTTCAAGTTTGTTGAACTCCCTGTGGATTGAAGTGCTGCTTGTTTTTGTGGACTGTGAGCGTGAGGCACCTCCACCCATAAACCTGTAGTGCTGTATCACACATTTGGTCTTCAGGAAACTCAGGAGCTGCTCGGCCTGTCTTCATGCCAAAGTCATTTGCTCGAATGAAGTAGAAAAGATTCTGCAGACATGTCTGAGTATCCCTTACCTCCAAACACAGATAGTTTATAGTTTGGTTATTAATGCGCTTTCCTGGGAAGAGTAATTGGGGTCAAGCCCTGGGCAAAGGAAGGAACTGGAGTGCCTGTCTCACAGTCTCATTCAATAATCTGGCTGTCGGTTACAGAAAAGAATGGCAGGACCACCTCTTTCCTCTCTGAAAGTTTTGCATGTGAATTTTTCCTACCTTTTCTTATTTGTCCGTGAAAAAGAAACTTCATGTTTGGTGTCAGCAGACTGTTTCGCATGACACAAAAAAAAAAAATCTTTGCCTTGGTAAAGAGAATGAAATTGGAAAAGTATACTTTTCATTAAAAACTCATCCCAAAGGATACTTTTACATGATGAACTGTTTGCTCAGACTAGCTCTAATATTTTTTCTAATCCCACACTTTACCTTACAATTCAATTCTCCTAGTTTCAAAAACACTGAAAATGTAATTCATTACCATAATAATATTTAAGGGATTGAATCTTAAAGCAAAATAACATGAGTGTTGATTAATTTTCTGTACAACTAGAGAGTTACCTTTTCTTCTACTTCACTTTAAAAAATACAGCTCTCCCATCCAAATCAGGATGCTAATCTGTGAGCAGCTTGCTTGGAATTAGTATCCTTTAGCTTAATTATTTTGTAGAAAACTCTTGCAGAGTTCAGTTTTGCTCCTAAACTGTTTCCAAACAAGTTAGTGTTTGTTAACTGTGCGGCATTTTTCAGACCCAGTTAGAAGATTATATTTATCATCAGTTCCTATATTAATTTTAAAGTTGGCTTCTGTGTCACTGATTCAGAGACTTACCTTCAAGGACCCACTAAAAACATCCATCTACGAAATGATTCAAGAAAGAGATGCACACATGCTTCTTTGCATTCTAACATCTCTCACTTTTTTTATATAGAGCAAAACAGCAGAAACTTTTTCTTCCTTCTCTTCCAGCATTAATTTTTCAAATAGTCATTTCTCTGACATACTGAATCTATCTAAGACTTGGCCTTTGTATTTTGAGTGTTTTGTTGCTCTGCAAAGATTTTGTCCTCTGGAGAACTGAAGTACTCGCATTGCCTTCTCTAGTTCCTCTTGCTGCCTTAAAAACGCTTTGAAGTTTAAAAGTTCATAACAATGTAGATTCTTTACAAATGTTTGCATACTTAAAAAAAAAAAAAATTTTTTTGAGAGGGTCATTACTCAACAGTCTAACGAAAACCTGGGTCCTCTTACAACTATTTAACTATTGCCTGTTAATTCCTAGAAAGTTATTGTAAACATTTTTATTGTTTTGCCATGCAACTAAAATATTCTTTTATGAATTAGACTTCATCAGACAATAAAAAAAATAAATAAGAAAACACTATTTATATTAAATAATAATTTTCTCTTATTCCACTTTGTAAAGAGAAGGCTTTACAGACACTATCCCTCCCTGAATTAAATACAGAATCTAGACACGATTTTGCTATGAAACTCAGTAAGCTTCACGATGGCTTCTATCAAACAGGAAAAGATACTCCTGCCAACCATCTTTTTTCTCTCCTTCCCCAGAATGATGCTCCAGCCCAGATACATTTTATGCCATCAAAGAATATGTTCTTCTCCCAAATCATTTGTAAGGACTGATCCCACAAGCAGAAGGTACAGTTTCACTTTTACATCTAAAGCCTTTCAGGCTCTGCAGGGTCTTGTTCACGTGTATGGTAAAATGCAAGCTGTGCATTGTATGCAAAGTTTATGCAAAGCCTGGCTTTGATACGGAAATCTTGATGGATTACTAATGAAGACAGGTTATGCAATAATCTGTGCAGCAGTAATTCTGTAAAATAAAACAAAAACTACTAAAATGGATAATTTAAGGGCTAAATGTTAAAAGTACATTGTGTTGGGATTTTACAAGAGAAAATACATAATCTCAAAAAAAAAAAAGTTGCATGCTTGGAGTGGGTTTTAAAATTTAACTACTGTGGCGGATCTACAGCAATGAACTGATATTCTAAGACATTCTTTTCTGCTTAGATCTGGAGCAGCCTGAAACTGTTGGTTTAGGATTAAATACACCATAAAAAATTCTTGTGTCTTCAGCCGGTAGATGCCTCAGATTAAATCCTTGGAAGCTGGCTAATATGGATAAATAAATGAAAAACATACTTTTCAATTTCTTGGACCTCCTGGATCTGCATCTAAAAACTGAATACAGTTAAGATACCTGGTAGGGCATCTTGCAAACAAAAGTTTTGCCTCTTATAAATAGTATACTGTCACAAGTACTTCCAAAGAGAAATAAGGTTAAAGGTTTTAGAAGCATCTCATTAATTTACTCATCAACAGTACCTTGAAGGAAAGTGTTACCTTTCAGGAAATGACTGGATTTGATCAAATCCATAACCCCCAAGCACTCTCCCTACTTGGATAAATCCTTGGGAATTCTGAGTGGTTTGAAATATTAGAAAGGTTTCATTGATCGTGCCAAATAAAGGAAATGAGGAATCCACTGCAATATAGCAGGAAGTCTTGTCCGAGTCAGTTTAAGAATTCAATCAGAGACTGAAGAGGATAAAGGAGAAATCGGTAAAGACTCTGACTAATAAATGATTTAGTAAATCCAAGTCTCTTTCATTTTTAAATAAAAGCATTAATCATTTTCAGAATATCTAGAATAAAATTGGCTGTTCATCCTGAAATCAAAACAGTCTTTTTGCATCAGCTCCACTGAAATTATTCTCCCTCCTTTTATTCAGATTCCTAAGTGGACTGATGTTAACAGAGGGAGGTTTGTGAGGATTTCTTCCTCACTTTTAACTATTTAGAAAGTTCTCAGCCCACATACTAAGCAAGCTTTGAGAACATCTTGGTCCTTGCTTGCTTGATAAGGCCTCAGTTATGATGACATCAAAACCAACATTCAAAGTTATGGTAGACAGGTCTGGAATATATTACGCTTTTCATAGCTGACCTTCCTCTTTTTCACTATTCTTACTTCTCTTCTTCAGTAGCATATTATGCCTCCCCAACACATGGTGCTGTGCTCTAGTAGAGCCAGCGGAAAATATTTCAGTGATATAAAACTTTGCCAAAAAAACAATGAACAACACACACCCCTTGCCAACAAGAATCTTATACTTGCTTCAAGATTTCCTTGTATCACACTATACTGATCTGGTTGAAAAGGTGCCCGGTGCAATGTCATAAGTGATGGATTTTGAGCACTCACTGAATTGAACACATCACTTCTGTTTTGTATGTGCTACTAAGGCCAAAGCCATTGTTAGTAGCCATAGGTGTCTACCAAGGACACCAAAGAAACCTTTTAAATATTTACAGGAAAAATTAAGCATATTTGGAGAAATTAAAAATAAATTCATTTTTGGAAAAAAAACCATCAAGGCATATGCAATGCAAGTATTAGCTGTATATCAAAGAGTTGTGTGTAAAACAAATAAAATTCAATTAAGGAACCAAATTACCTTTTTAGCAAATTACAGGGTTTTAGGATTTCTGTTAAAAGTGCATTACAGGTTGTTAGCAATTAATTGATGTCATTTAGTATTGATATGTAATTAAGTTCAAAAAGTAACTTTCGTTTCCAGTAGAAAAGCTTTCCTGATTATGTTATGAAACTTAATCAGGTACAGGAGCCACAAAGGCATTCCCCTCCCTCTCTTGACAAGCAGCAATCTATATTGTTTTAGTTTGACAGGCAGTAGTTTATATCTACATAATTTTAAGCCAATTACCTATCTTGTCTTTTACATTATAAAAGCATGCTTTTAGTTGTATAATTTCTCCCAAGAAAAATTCTATCAAACTAAATTACGAGATGGAAATATATGCATGAAACAGAATAGGTAGGCATAAGTCCTAAAACAAATACCAGGCAATTTGTATTCATGTTGCAATACCAGTCTAAGCTGAACATTAAACTTAAACATTTTATTAATTTCCTAGTTCCAGCATTTTTTATATTTTGAACTGGAGAAAAATATGTTGCTAAGCAGTATACTTGTAACATCTTTTATTTTCCTACTACCAAATGATTCTTTAAGAACTGTTGCCAAAACCCGTTGTTGATTAGGGCAGGAAAAGTTGTGGGGTCCTGGTAGTTAAGAAGGTGACCATGAGCCAGCAGTGTACCCTCCTGGCAAAGACCTTCCTTCTCCTCTGTTCAGCACTGGTGAGGACATGTCTGGATGGTGGGTCCATTTCTGGGCTCCCCAGTACAAGAGACATAAACATACTGGAGTGGGCCCCGCAAAGTGCCATAGGGATGACTAAGATACTGGAGCTGAGAGAGCTGGGACTCTTTAGCCTGGAAGAGACAAAGTTCAGGGGGATCTTATCCATGTGCAGAAATACAAGATGTTGGGGAGTAAAGAAGACTGAGTCAGACTCTCCTCGGTGGTGATCAATGAAAGACAACAGGTAATGGGCACAAATCAAAACAGAGAAAAAGAAGAAAAGGCTTTTTTATTGTGAGGGCAGCTGAACATTGGAATGGGTCACCCAGTGATGCAGTGGAGTCTCCATCCTTGGAGGTATTCAAACGCAACTGAACATGGTTCTGGGCATCCTGTGCTCTGAGCTCTGGGTGTGGGCTAGAGGATCTCCAGAGGTCCCTTTCAACCTCTGCTATTCTGTGATTCTGCAAATGAAAGTAATTTCCGGTGTCTGAACACCACCAGTTGAGATTACTGTGATTTTTGCTATTGATTCCAAAAGGGCATGATCAAACCTAATAGATGGGTTACTGGCCTTTTAATAACATGAACGTGTTAATGTAGTGAATTCAAACTTACAGAAAAACACCGGTGTGCTTAATTATTTTGTTGCCTTAAAGGTCAATGGAAAAATGGTCTGAAATAGTGAGAAAAACACACATCAGCTTGCAAATGATAGCTGTGAGATAAAAGCCATGGAACTGACCTGTCTGAGTAAATGGAAAGCTAATTATTTCTCAGAAAGTCTGTGTGTAAATTAACCTTCGTATAAAATGAATGACAGATGCCTGTATTTACAGGAAGCAGAACATCAGCTTCAAGCTATTCAGCTCTTGAGGCTGACTATTCTGGTATCTACTGTTCAGTTAAAGCAGTCTCTCACCTACAGGAAAGTTTTCTTTTTTCCAAGACATTTTCCTTCTCTAAAGGAAGGGAAAGCTTTCAGCACCAAAACTACCATCAAAGGCTATGACTACTAAGATCCATTTGTTTTACTTGCTTTAAATTTGCATTGCATGAAAATGAGATGGCTAAATGCAGCGGTTTATCGTGTTTCATATTTTTTCTGCAGCAAAGGATTCCAGGAGAGCATGAGTGTATTACAGAATGCAGCGCTGACAAGTACTGTCTTTTGATTCTTTACCCACTGAATTATCCTGTAAAACCTTTTTTTTTCTATCACCTGCCCCTCTCCCCCACCTCAGAAACCTACATTACACTCCTCTTGATCGAGGTCACACTGATGTGAGTGGATTAAGGTTTGGCATTCAGTTGGGGTGAGCAGTATCCCTTTGGCAATATGCCTAAATTTAGTTTACCATATGATCCTAAGAGGGAGACTTTTGAACTGTAGTCCAACTCCCTTGCTTCCAAACAGCTGACATTTCTGAACTTCTCATCTGTTTTGCCACATTATTTGGTAATTTTTTTTTCTGAGGGAGGTCTCATTCCCTCACCCAGAAATTTAAGGCTGTTTTTTTTTTTTTCCCTATGGAGTGGAATACATGCAAGCAGGTACATTTTAAGTATTTAACCTCAGTATCTCTACCACAAGTAACAGCAAGAAGATTTTGCAGATCACCTCCCTGTCGTGGTTTAACCCCAGATGGCAACTAAGCACCACAGAGCTGCTCACTCACTCCCCTCTGGCAGGATGGGGAAGAGAATCAGAAGAGTAAAAGTGACAAAACTTGTGGGTTGAGATAAAGACAGTTCAATAAATAAAGCAAAAGCTGTGCACGCAAGTAAAGCAAAACAAGGAATGCATTCACTACTTCCCATCCACAGGCAGGTATTCAGCCATCTCCAGGAAAGCAGGGCTCCATCACATGTAACGGTTACTTGGGAAAACAAAACACCATAAATCCAACAGTTCACCCCTTCATTTTTCTTCCCCCAGGTTTATATGCTGAGCATGATGTCATATGGTATGGAATATCCCTTTGGTCAGTTGGGGTCAGCTCTCCCGGCTGTGTCCCCTTCCAACGTTTTGTGCACTCCCAGCCTACTCGCTGGCGGGGCGGTGTGAGAAACGGAAGAGGCCTTGTCTCTGCGTAAGCACTGCTCAGCAGTAACTGACATAGCCCTGAAACATCAGCACTCTTTCCAGCACAAATCCAAAACGTATCCCCACAGTAGCTACTCTGAAGAATATTAACTCTACGCCAGCCAAAACCAGCACAAAATTTAGCTATTGCTGAGCAGTGCTTACACATAGACAAGGCCTTTTCTGCTCCTCACACCACCCCACCAGTGAGCTGGCTGGGAGTGCACAAAAAGCTGGGAGGCGACACAGCCAGGATAGCTGACCCAAACTGACCAAAGGGATATTCTGTACCACTAAATATCATTTACCTTATTATCCGGTGAGTGAGACTTTTTTGAACTACAGTCCATCTCCCTTGCTTCCAAACCGCTGACATTTCTGAACTTCTCATATTTTCTGTCACATCATTTTAATTATTTTTTTTTCTAAGGGAGGACTCATTCCCTCACCCAAAATTTGAGTTTGTTTTTTTTCCCCATGGAGGGGAAGATATGCAAGCAGGTACGTGTTCAATATTTAACCTCAGTATCTCTACCATTAGTAACAGCAAGACAGCAAGTTTTGAAGATTTTGCAGATCACATCCCTCAGAATAATCCTGCAACAAAGTCAACAGGACACTTTTGCAAGGTGCCTATTCTGGATTATCAAAAAGTAAACTTCAGACCACTAGCACTGAACAGATTGGTATAAATCAATAACTCTCTGAGCAAAACAATTCATTCCTCTAGGTTACAAATGCAGTAGACTCTGAATCATTCCAGCACTGGATGAAGCATTCAAATGCTGATAGCACTGGTACTTCCATTACAGAAAAGTGTTTTGTCACTTTCATCTCTATGACACAAAGAGTAGCAAATTTAATTTCAAAATCTCTTCATTTATTTTCCTAAATATTAAATCGAGTTAGCAAGATGGATAACAGATCCTCTAAATTTGGGGCTCAGTTTGTAAACTACCATTTGTGAGCAGTTCAAATATGGTCTCTTTAGATTTCTTGTTTTCACCCCTTGGTGCTACCAAAAAGTAGTTGGCAAGATGGTAGCGGACACCAGAAAATATATGTAATTAGATACAGTTTCTAAACTTTAATTCATTCTTTTCCAGTATAGTATTAGTGCTCTGTCCAGTCCTAGTAATGCTAAAAATGTTGGGAGAATTTAAAGAACAAGATGAATCATTTGATGTTGTACTGTGAGAAGTTTTCTTTATTTACGAGGTTAAGGTCCAACCTGGTAAAAGTTTACATGTATTATCATATATTTTTTGCAAATAAAAATGCTTATACTTAGAAAAAAGACAAAATAAGATCTAATGAAAGAAGTTAAAGCTAGAGAAATGGATATTTAAAATAACCATTGGCAACAAGGATATTAACCTTCAGAACAATTTACTGATAGTGCTGCCTTGGTATCACCCGATATCTTCATAAAAAACTAAATATTTTGCTCAAGCAAAAGTTACAAGTTACAGAAAGTACCATATGCCAGTTTCATGGAAAATACATGCAGACAACGGTAAGACTTTTCTGTCCCTCACACGCAACTCTAACTTGATTTGTTCTTGGGAATTCTCTCTGATCATGCAAGTGAGATCCAAAATAGTACTTTGGTATCAGCAGTATAATTCAGAAGAAATTTAATGACCTGAGTTTGTGACAACAATCCAGAAAACCTGCTTATATGATCAATAGGCCATAATTGCTTAAGTTTTCACAAGAAAACTTGCTGTTACACATACCACAGGTGCTTACACTGTCACCAAGCATGCAGGTATCTGCTCCCAACACTGACTCTGTATTTAGGCTCAAAGCAAGATTAACATGCAATGATACCATTGAGTACAACACAACATATAGCAGCTGTTGTTACTTGCATTTGAAAAAAAAAGGCAGTAGAAGAATGGTGCTAGTGACCTTTTATATAATATCCTCATGACGAGATCCCCTACCCAGCAAGTGGGAGTACTGAGCTTTACTCACTAAGCTATTAAATAGGTTATAAAATTTGTGCATATGAACTTTCAAACAAAAAGCCTCTAGTAGCTCTTAGTGAAGCTCCTCTCTGAGGATTTTGAGTGACAAACCCAAGAAATTAAAACAGTAGGATGAAAAGATATTTATATCACAATGAATTAGAGGGCTTCTTTTCCAGCTCCCTGACTTCATCACACTGGGCTCAAATAGTTCTCGCACCAAAACAACGATAAGCAAGAGTGGCTGACACCGGGAGAGGAGGAAAGTGCAAGAGAGATCAGCATTGACTAATTAGACACCTGTCATCTGTCACTGCGCTCAGGATGCAGTAGTGAAAAAAGCACCTTCAGAGCATCTAAGCACCATGGTCTCCAGCACTGTGCATGTTCCCCAGCACTGGCTACAGCCGTGTTACATATCAATTGTAGCTCATGGCTAATGGTTAAAAAAGTCTGAGGAGAGGGTAGAACACATGAAAAAACAATATATTACATTGTAAAAGGGGAACCCCCTACATTTAATCATTACCCTTGCTTTCTTCTCTATCCTTTTGATTGTTCCACCTCACATGCAACAAGACCTCCAGAGACAATCACTGTTTATATCTGAGATCGAAAATTCTAAATATAAGGCACTGTGACAATCAGCTACAAATGATGTAGTGGCATTACTTTTCAGTTTCATATACATATACATGTCCATATATCAACACATGACACAAACACCAAATCTCAGAACTGGCAGCACAACATTTGTGATGTTTATAGAGTCAATTCATTAACATGGATTTAGCAATGAAAGGAAAGATCACAGTCATTTCTTTTTCAAGTAATACAGTCAATTTTGTTTGTCTGTGATGGCTTTGGAAGGAAGCTATCATAATGTATAGTCTTAATGAAAACTTTCTATGTCTATTCCCTGTTGTCTTTATCGATGAAAATCTGAAATTTCTATCTGTGTTGAATTTAGCAATAACTCCCTGTGGTAATACTTTATATTTTGACTTGATGTCCATAAAATGTCAGAAATTATATCTCTACACACTTATTCAAATCAATACTGTCCTTGACAAGAGACAGCAAAGAACGAATGACACATAGATGAACATCTCAAAGAGAAAAATACAGATATTAGTAATTACAGGCACCCAACCCACTTTATCTTGCTACAGCTAAGATTAGCTACATAAAGAAAAAAAGAGAAAAGAAGGCAGGCCCTCATTAAATAAGTACCAGTCTAGTTTCTCTCTTTCTCCTCACTCATTTATCTTATAGCTCCATTCACTACTTACTGTCCACCATGCATATATAGAAAAGTAGCGATTTCTGTCTGGATTTTTCTTTAACCGTCTCAGCAAGTAATCTTAGATATGAATCTTAAAACAAGGTCAGGTAGAATTATGCATTTGTCCTTCTTTGGGTCAACATGCTACATCTAAGGTAAGTGTCAAAAAGGGGCCAGCTAGACCTCACACTAGAAGAGCCCATTTCTCACACAGAAAATAAAAAAACGAGGCTACACTGCTATGTCCGATATTAATTTCAGCACTTTTTCATCATTAGTTGTTAAAATAAATACCCCCACTAATGTACTATGTAGGCACTCAAGTCACACAAGTAGTCAGCAAACACCTTGACTGCAGTCTTGGTGTCACCAGCCAGCTCCATAAGCCCTGGGTGTTCAGCGATGGAGGGTCCTCTATCCTGGCAAAGCAGGAGGGGGAACACACCTTAGACATCTCAAGCCCTTTGGGCTTGCGCAACGATAAACCTTTCCAGCACACAAGCTTTCAGGAAAGTAACGCTTGCACTCATACCTGCTTCTAAGAGTCCAGTACAAGGTTGCAAAACTCATGGCGGGAGTCAAATGTTTATTTCCTTCTGGCTATGCCTAGACTGGGTCCTGTGATTCACTGTACTGGCCTTCTGATTAACCAAACTGGGCATCTGGCCAGACCACAAGATATTTTCTTCCAGGACAGGTGCCTGTTCTTCCTTCTCACTGAAAGCTCATGGAAGCAGTGGAGTTGGTCCATACTTCGAGCCAGACCTGAAGTGGGGAAACATTTTGATGTTTCACAGTTTAGTTGCAGATTTTTGAGAACCTGGATGTCATTTCATTATCAATGTTCGTTTCTGCTGTATACACAGAATCATGGAATGGTCTGGGTTGGAAGGAACCTTTAAAGGTCATCTGTTCCTGAAAAATAGATACTTCTCTTCCCAGAGAATGGGATACATATGTTCATTTTGTTTCATACTTGAGACTGAGATTGAGTTTAAAACTGAATGTCTCAAAAATGCCATTAATTCAGGATGCTCAGTTTGTGAAAACTTGAGACTGACTTAATGAAGTAATTAGAATTTTAGACAACTATGTACATTGAAGGGAGAGTTCCCACTGACAACAGAGGCAGCTGGTCAGTACTTCTAGAAGTCAGATAGCAGGTGTGGATAGCTGGGTAACAAAAAAATGAAGAGCTTAGTATTAGCAACCATCTGCGAAAACTTCGGGTAACAAGCCTACCATTACATAGAAATAATTTGGAATCAACAGGAACAGAATCCCTGAGAGTCTGCTGTTTTGTCGATGAAAAATATCCTTTCTCTTTCCAGTGTTCCCTTTTGGGGTCTAGGGTCATTCTTCAGTGAATAGAAAATTTGGCAGAAAATGCAGTTTTAGAGTGAAAAGAGTAAGAAGAGATTAAGAGAGAAGAGCATAAGAGGAGTTTAAACAGGATACACCTTCACAGTATAATAGTGATCATATGAAAGCATCATATGAAAGAAAAGAGGTTTTCAAATATAAGCACTTTGACCCTTCATTTAAAATAACTGTCTGCTTTTGAAATTCTCCTATATGGAGAACAAAACCTTAAACATATTTAGTATGCTGATATAAAATAGCTTTTTTGGTTTGCTTTGTGTTTTGCCAGGCTAGAATAATAATAGCTGGCTTTTTCAAAACTTTTCTGTTTACCTTCTGAAGCAACAGGGGGAAAAACAGTATTACCAAACCTATATTCACTGCTTTACTCATCACCTTTTTAATGTCCACAACAAATTAGGTAGGAGCTAGAGACATCAAGCTTTTTAACCATAAACCTTTGGTTCATCTCCAAAAACCATCTGTATTATACTCCCATGACACATGGATTTATGTGGATAATATAACATATGAATAAATAATCAAACACAGTATTGTAATGCAAATAACAGAAAGACACAAATGGGGGTTGTTAATCATAATCACAGAATTTCAGACTGTTGCTAAGATCTTGATTGTTAGCACAGCCAAGAATGGGAAACATACCTTCTCAGAGAGCAGTTTCATAGCACCATGGCCGTTTCAAAGATGGAGAGGGCATGGCAAAGCAGTATGCATTTCTAAATATTTGTCATCAGTTTTTAAAAAAGCATCCTTGCAAAGGTATCCTTTAGAAAAAAATAGATCACATTCAGTTGGTAAATCTCTTGCTCTGTGTACATACAAGCACATGTAATAAACTGACTAAATTCATAGTTATGCAGCTTGCCCAAAAGATGTTTTTTCACAACAGTAGTAACCATATTTTTCTGGTCTTTCTACAAAAAAAATCTCAAGCAGACTGAAGTCAGGTAAACCCCTGAGGGATGGGATGCCATCCAGGGGGACCTGGACAAGCTGGACAAGTAGGCCCATGTGAACCTCATGAGGTTCAACAAGGCCGAGTGCAAGGTCCAGCACCGGGGTTACGGCAATCCTTGGTGTCAATAAAGGCAGGGCAGAGAATGGATTAAAAGCAGGCCTGCTAAAAATTACTTGGGTGTGTTGGTGGATGAGAAGCTAGATAAGAGCCAACAATGTGCACTTGCAGACCAGAAAACCAACCACATCCTGGACTGCATGAAAAGAAGCGTGGCCAGCAGGTTGAGAGAGGTGATTCTGCCCCTCTACTCCACTCTCGAGACCCCACCTGGAGTACTGCTTCCAGCTCTGGAGCCCTCAGCGCAGAAAAGACATGGGCCTGTTGAGTTGAAGCAGGTCCAGAGGAGGGCCACAAAATGATCAGAACACTTCTTCTATGAAAAAAGGCTGAGAGAGCTGGGGTTGTTCAGCCTGGAGAAGAGAAGGCTCCAGGGAGACCTTATTGCAGCCTTTCAGTACTTAAAAGGGGCTTATAAGAAAGGTGGGGATGAACTTTTTAGCAGGGCCTGTTGTGATAGAATAAGGGGCAATGGCTTTAAACTAAAAGAGGGAAGATTTAAACTAGGTATAAGGAAGCAACTTTTTACAATAAGGGTGGTGAAACACTGGAACAGGATGCCCAGAGAGGTGGTAGATGCCCCATCCCTGGAAACTTTCAAGGTCAGGTTGGATGGGGCTCTGAGTAACCTGCTCTAGTTGAAGATGTCCCTGCTTATTGCAGGTGGGGTGGACTAGATGACCCTTAAAAGTCCCTTCCAACCCAAACTATTCTATGATTTTATGAAACAATCTATCTCAATATTTGTCTCTGGAACTACCACTGAAACGGCACTTTGTTTGAAGCATGCACAATGTTGTGATGCTATGCCAAAGACATAAGAGCTTTCAGCAGTTTACATTTTTAGATAAAATGCAGCATAGAAAGAATAACCTGTTCAGAAAAGGAACTGGCCTGAGATACTTCGTAGGATGTTACGTAATGCCATATAGGGGTCTTCAAGTAAAACTAAGCAAACCACACTAGGGAAATCTAGAAGGATCTTAAGAGCGAGTTAATCAAATTACCAATTGCGTAATAGTTACCATTCCTAATGCCCTCCTTTCTGCTTTTCCCGGCTGCTGTGAAGTGTATCATCAGCCACTGCCATCTGCACTGACTTTCATCAGGACCATATCTCTTTTTCTGACTGTCGCAGCACCCCACAGTAAGGGCAGAGCCACCTCCCTTCAGATAGCGGATGCCTTCTCTTGCAGGCTGGGTGCAAGGCGTGGCAGGACTGTGCTGCCCTCCTACCTGCCTTACCCCTTCCTAGCAAACATGGAGAGACAAGGCCAAAAGCAGGCTTCACAGCCCTCACTGATGACCCATTTTCCTGCCCAGCTGGAGAAGCCTTCCCATACTGTGGGCCAAAACTTCCATGTACTTCTGCTGTATGGAGATTGTTGTAGGTGAAGGGTCTGTTTCCTCAGTACCTGCATCAGACGAACACAAGATAAACCTTTAAACAGTTTGATGTAACCAGCTCAAAACAGAGACTGACGGAAACACACTTCCTCACAGAAATTAGCCAGAGGACCTTTGTGGCTCTGCCCACATCGCAATGCTTATAGCAGCAGCTCACTTCGTTTTATGCTTCTTGCCCAGAGAAAGAGGAACAGCACTCACAGAATAACAGATCTTTAATTTAAGAGACATAGTAAGGGTATAAGTTTAAATCTTCCCGTATGCCCTGGTAGAGAGGCAAACTCAGAGTCTATAGGAAATTCTTTTGGTCCTATTCTGTCCCAGATGGATCTGTTCATAAAAGCTTGTGTCACGTTGTGTAAAATACAAGTACTTTGAGCTTTGCACTCTACTTAAGAAATGCAATGTATTCCAAATGTCTAAGGTTAACACTACATACATCTTTTCTAGCCTGATGGATTCATTTACTCATTAAAGTGGAGAGTGACCAAGGACTTAGACTGCACATATATCCATGTGTGTAGACTGACATACATCACAGACTTTAAGAAGTGTTATTTGAAGCAGGACTGGGCAACTTTGCAAAACACAACTACTGTTAATAATCCTGTACAAGACGGGTTACGAAGGAAAATGAAACATAGCAGTAATTGTATTTGTGTATTTTCTATTTTCTGCTATATCCTGCATCATTCAAGTATTACCAGATTGTGACTGCAGCCTATAGACACACCATTCTGTTCCACTGAAAGCTGCTCTCTCAGGCACTTCCTAAACCCCTTCAGAAAATTTTCTTTTTAGAAAGAAGGACAAAATGCACGTGGGAAGAAGAATAAGCTACCCACCTCTACCACTAATGTAATATGTAACAGTATATCAGTGTGTCAGGTGGAAAAACAAGTTTCAAACACATAAAATCTCATTAAACAAAATTAAGGCTTTCATACACAAATATAAGATTATTTGGAATTATAAAAGTGGCAGCGTCATCAAATCAGTTTGGATTATAGTGCTAAAAATGTCGATAACTTGGCCTACCTGCTCCCAGACTGCTCCTCTGCTGAACAGTACTACCAGAATCTCTGGAGATGCCTGACAGATGTTTTATTTACATGTTGATGTGTCAGCTCCTGCCTCTCTCACACCTTGCCATGCAAATAAAACATTTATCAAACTCACAGAGAGGTTTGAATAGCATTTGTTTGCTAAGAAATTGTGTGCTGTAGGTAAGTAGGGCTTATTGAACCTTTGCCTGGTGTGTATTGTACATCTTGCAGGACAGAATTATCTTTCCGGATCCACATGCCAGCTGTGATTGCCAATATTTTGCTCTTTCATGCATGCTGCTATCCATGGGTTAGACTCTTTCACACCAAGATTATTTTACACCATTCAGGTAAAGTGGTGAAACAACTTAACCGCTGGAGGAGGGTGTACTGCAGCCTTTATACTGTCAGATTCCTGTAATGACAGGTTTGTAAAAGTGAGAAATGTTTGACTAACATTACCAGTGACATCGATGAATGGATAGAAAACTCTCCCTTTCTCCTAAAAACACATACCTCGAAATCTCTGGGAGTTTTGAAATTTAGACATCCCACACTGTCTGGGTCCTGTTCGGACCCTCTAAAACCAAACAAGACTTCTAAGAGCTGTAACAGAGATGGGTAGGATATTGAAATCACAATCAAAATAGGTAGATTTCACAGGATAATTTTTCTTCTTTGTGTCAACTATTCAACAGAAAGTCCCCGGAAAACCAGTGCTCCCAACATCCTGGTCTGCTTGACCTGCACCAGCCAGCGCTGACTGCAGATGGAGGATTGATTGTTCAGCAATACATAGACAAAAGGAATTAGTCTAGACCTTGTCAAAACATCTAGCTGAAACATCAGAGAATATCTGCAAGAAAAGCAGTGCTGCTCAGCATTTCTTTGTGAAGTAGGAGGATGGCACTGAAGACTGTTTTATTTACTTTATGTGAATAACCATTTAATTCTTATTCTTTCTGGGGGTTTTTGTGGGGGGACATCGTTATCTCGTTCTAGGGTAACTTGAACTGTTACTAATCTACATCAGTAAAATACAGCCATTTGTTGAGCCTGGGGCTCCACAGAAATATGAAAGTACTTTTTTTTTAAGAAGAAAAAGATTAATCGCCATAATAGAACATGAACAGCAAATTGCCATATTGTTTGCAGAAATTAAGTCCATAACAAGAGCTAAATTATAACTATAACTGTGTCAAAAAAACAACCCAGATTTAACCCAGGACACAGTTAAAAGAGTATGCCACCCAGAAGAAATTACATGGTCCCAACTAGAGCATACAGACTGTGGACTATGGACAAACGATAGGCACACCTTAGAAAAACCAAAATACTATGAAAGGATGGACCTGAAAGGCATTTAGAAACAGATGAACGAACAGTGTAACTTTACATCATCATGTAAAGATCTGCAGAGTGTGCACAACACAGGTAAGATGACAACAGCATGTTTAGCCAAACAGATTTCTTTCAAAGACTCCATGGCTGGTGTTGCAACTGAGGAGAGTAATCCCTCTACAGATGGATAGGCCTTGCATTGTTCAACAATACTCATCTCAAAACAAACGCATGAATTGTCAGTTTTACAGGCATTAGCATGGAGAGAAAAAAAATCAGAAAACAGAAAGTTAATTGATAGACCTGAAGGTTTACAATTGTAACCTTACCCCTATAGGGGAGTGTGTGAACTCACTGCATGAAAACAAAATAATAAATGGGAAACAACAAAATATATGATAGCACCAGTGAGATATGTATGTATTACAGGGATGAAAGCACATCAAGCCATTGCTCTCTGTCAGGAAAAAACAGTCACTGGAAGGCTGAGGCTTAAAATAGATAAGGAAGAATCTGAGGCTATCTTTTTCCTAATGGTGAAGGAATTCTCAGAAGACCATAAAAAGAGAGCCGAAAGATCAGCACCATATTTTAGAATCATAGAATCAAAGAACCATTTAGGTTGGAAAAGGCCTTTAAGATCATCAAGTCCAACCATTAACCTAACACTGCCAAGTCCACCACTAAACCCTGTCCCTCATCACCACATCTACATGTCTTTGAAATACCTCCAGGGATGGTGACTCCACCACTTCCCTGGCCAGTCTGTTCCAATGTTTGATAACCCTCTCAATGAAGAAATTTTTCCTAATATCCAATATCAACCTTCCCCGGCACAACCTAAGGCAATTTCCTCTCATCCATCTCATTTGTTACTTGGGAGAAGAGACCAACACCCACCTCAGTGAGGTGAAAATACCTGTTTCGTATACTTAGACAGAAGTACCCAAACATCCTTTGAGAAGTTCTGCTTATCGTGGCTGTCCAAACAAGCAACATAAAAAGCAAAGGCTTGCAACTCAAATGGGATTATCAAATTTAATAAATAATATGAGAACAAGCTGAAGATTTACACAGCAATGATGCAATCTTTAGGTACTCTAAAGAAAGAAGGTACTATGTTTTTCACAACTATCTCAAGGAATCAAAACAAAGCAATGTCTATCACTGCAAAAATGTCATTTTCCTCTATTTGTTTCCAATGTGCTGTGCATTACAGCTCTTACTTATCCTGTGTTCAACTCTTCATGCAATAATAGACAAATAGACAATAGAAAGAGGAATAGACAATAGAATAGAAAATAGAAAAGGAAGATGCCTCATACATAGCATCAAGTAAGAGAATAAATGCCGTCAGAGGACAAAAGCAGCAAAATAAGTCAATTCAAAGAAGCTGCCTTTGCCATCAAAAGAGATATTTTTTACAAGTAATCAGCCTTCAAGGCCAGCATTGTTATGCACTGTCAAGGCCTATGCCTCATGAGGAGGAGTAGGAGAGAAGCCAGTTGAGTACACGAAAGTGCTCAGGGAACAGAGACCACAATGTATAAGGGGAGGCTCATAGCTGTGTTCAGTTACCCTGGAGAACAGTAAACTAAAGGAAGGTCTAATTACTATTTTTTACAATGTAAAGGGAAACTATAAAGATGAAACCAGACTTATCTCAAAGGGCATGATTTACAGCAAGGTAAACTCAGTCTTGCTGTGAGGAAAACCTTCTCCTCAAGGAGCATGGTTAAGCCCTGGAATAGGTTTCTGTCCCTGGAGATTTTAAAAATTTAGATGGACAAAGCCCCAAACAAGCTTATCTAAACTTTCAAATCAGTCTTGCTTTGAGTGGGAGGTTGGATAGATGACATACAAACATCCCTTGCAATCTATTTTTGTATGATTTTTATTATTTTCAGATTTTTTCTATGATTTATGTTTATAAGTAGAATTTAACAGGCAAGTCTTTGAGTCTCAGAAGCCAAATTCTGAAATGTAAGTACAATCAAGTGAAAGCAAATGCCAGGATTACAAATGTCTGAAAAGATCTGCAGAGTAACAATATTTCATTTTACGATGCATCTGAGAATCTCATTTCAGGTTCATCTTGTAATAAAAAGCTTGTAATAAAACCCAAACTTACCAACATCTGAATTATGCAACAACAATTTCATTAACAACTTCAGAGGAATCTTAACTTTGTAAATTTTGCAATGTTCTGTTGGTCTTAATGTTGCTGCTGCAATAGAAACAGCATATAAAAATGAGCCACAAATGACTACTCCTCATCTAGCAAGGAAGTACCTGGGAATCCTCATACTTTTGAAGGATTATTTTTTTACTAGGTTTGATATCTCATAAAGCTCCCTGAATACAATGACAGGTTGACTGTGAAGGTCCTCTTTATTCACGATGAAATATTCCATTATAATTGGAGGGGTGATTTCTATCACTTGATCTTAATTTTGCATATGAATTCATAGATGTAATTCTTAAACTTCGGAGGATGATGACACCGAGAGATAGCTGCACATGCTTTAATACAGCTATACTGTTGCCACAGGATTTTCAACGGTCTCTTCCTACTTTTCTGTGGAGCAGATATACCCCTGTTGATTTTAATTCTGTGTTTCTACATACAGCACTATGAAACTTGCTCCAGGTTCAGCAGGGTGTAATGGAAGGCAGGTTGACAATATTCCTACATGCTTTGGCTTGGGCATGGACTTTCTTTGTGTCTACTGAGGGCAGAAGGCTGAGCAGTGAGACTGTGCAGACTGGGGTTTTTTGCATCTGTTGCAGGACTGAACTTTCCAGACAGAGGGAATTTCAGTGTGATTATTTTTGTGTGCAATCCTGTTTATATAGAGTCACTGTCTTTTTAGCACTAGCCACCAGCAAACATCTGTGAATTATAACAGCAACATAATAGAGGGAACGTGCTTCCATCCCCCCGCAAACACAGATGTCTTTATTGCACACAATTATCTGTAGCAGAATGGTGAATGGGGCCTGACTACCGCCTACTACATAAATACTTAACCTTGTCTCTTATGTAAAAAAAGACCTCTGTTTATTTGGTGCCCACAAGTATAACGTCCCCTTTTGCTGCAGGGAAAATATACGTACAATTCTCTGAGAGGACAAAATGCTCCATTTGTGGTAGATGGCAGCCAGGAAAGTGTTAGCAAAGCAAAAGCTTATTCTTATATAAACAATGGGTAACATGAAGCAACAAGGGCCCATAAGGAACACCAACCCATGCTTGCAGGTCAGTGACCTCGACAATGCCACCAGTTCCTCCCATCCATTTCTTTGTCCCCATGAAAAAGTTGAATGTTGCAGATTTTTTTCAACAATTCACGCAATTGACTGTGACATGCACAGCCAATTGGTTGACAAATTGTGGATGTCACAGCTGTGACATCCACAACCAAGAAACGCTTGTGAGAGTCTCTCACAAGCTATATAGCGTAAGCACCAACCAACGCAAAACAGCAAGAGGGATATTTAGTGGATTTTCCTAGAATCAGAATGGTTGGGAGGGACCTTTAAAGGTCATCTAGTCCACCCCACCTGCAATAAGCAGGGACATCTTCAACTAGAGCAGGTTGCTCAGAGCCCCATCCAACCTGACCTGGAATGTTTCCAGGGATGGGGCATCTACCACCTCTCTGGACAACCTGTTCCAGTGTTTCACCACCCTTATTGTAAAAAGTTGTTTCCTTATACCTAGTTTAAATCTTCCCTCTTTTAGTTTAAAGCCATTGCCCCTTATTCTATCACAACAGGCTCTGCTAAAAAGTTCGTCCCCACCTTTCTTATAAGCCCCTTTTAAGTACTGAAAGGCTGCAATAAGGTCTCCCTGGAGCCTTCTCTTCTCCAGGCTGAACAACCCCAGCTCTCTCAGCCTGACCTCATAGGAGAGGTGTTCCATCCCCCTGATCATTTTTGTGGCCCTCCTCTGGACCTGCTTCAACAGGCCCATGTCTTTTTTGTGCTGAGGGCTCCAGAGCTGGAAGCAGTACTCCAGGTGGGGTCTCGAGAGAGCAGAGTAGAGGGGCAGAATCACCTCCCTCAACCTGCTGGCCACGCTTCTTTTCATGCAGTCCAGGATGTGGTTGGTTTTCTGGTCTGCAAGTGCACATTTTTGGCTCATGTCCATCTTCTCATCCATCAACACACCCAAGTCTTTCTCCGCAGGGCTTTGTTTTTTTTTCATTTTAGAGCACTTCACTATTGATCTCTGTATCTCTTTTTACTCAAGACCTAAGTAAATTGTTTCACTATGTCTTAGCATTTCCTCTCTCTACCTAGTCAAAACACACTGAAAAATCAATACATAGGAAGCATTTATTTGCCTGTAATGTAATTATCAAAAATCACATGCTCTTTTTATCAAAACTATATCACCTCTCCTTTATATTCACCATCTAAGCTGTTAGTTCACCTGGGTTTTTCTTTCTTAAAATCAAGAATCCCTTGTTACTAACCTTTTTAACAATAGAATTAAAATTGAAACCTCCACATGAATTAAAGCCTCTCAGTATCAGGCCATTCACCAATAAGTGAAAGAAAAAGATCTCCTTTCACCTTGGAACCTCCGAATTAGAATATCCATGGAGAAAATAGCTCATCTACAACCTAAATTGTGTGCCATACAGAGATTTCTGGCAATCTTCACAAACCTACTTCAACAGGTATTAACTAGCTTGCTCAGGAAAATTTGCTGGCCTCTTCATTTCCTTCTGTGTCACCTTCATAAAATCAATCCTTGCCTTTCCTTGCCTTTGCCTTCCCTTCCCTTCCTCTTTCCCTTTCCCTTTCCTTTCTTGTAATAGTTATCAGTACTAGCCATTTTTATGCAGCAGCTGAAACTTTGCAATGTGTTTCTATCTTCCATTTGCATGGGAAAGCATACAGGGATGATTCTCTGTAGAAGAGTCGTCTACAGTTGTCTGTACCGGTTCAACAGAGCACAGCAGAGAAACAGCAACCACTTTTTCATATTTGTGACAACACTTGGACTTTTCAAGGTCATAGGCCATTTTCCTCCACTTTTTTTTTGAAGAAAAGCCTCAATAATAGAGATGCTTCAATAACTTAGGGATAAGTGAAACACAAGCAAGGACATGAATGAAATAAAAGCCTGCTCTCATTGGTTCATTCATTTGTCTCCATACAGTGTCCCCAAGAGCATGCTTCAAAATCACCCTACCAGGAAAACAGAACTTTTTGACAAAGGCAAATGTTGATCAAAGCCATAACCATGATCATAATAGCCACACTAAAACTAATAAAAGATTATTTAAATTCTGAATCCCTGAAGTAACTCAGAGTTTTAGTCTGTGTGGCTATCATGAATTAAAAATGCAAGATTGTTGGCATTCTTAATCACTGGTAACTACGAGAATGCTGAAGCACAAAGTGGCAATTAAACTTTCTTTATGAGTAGGATATAGTCATACCACTCTAAAAAGACAAAAGCTAGGTAACGGTGGACTGAGAGAACACTGGGAAGATGCATAAGAAAAAGAGGCTCTGTCATTAGTAACCAACTGTTGATACAATCCAAAGCTTTTGTTTGAAGGGAGAAAATATTTCATTGCTGTTGTCAATTTGAGACAAATATTTACTGATATACTGGACAATGCAAGTAACAGAATTCAGTTTTGCACTGAAGTAGAACACCTCCAAGGAACAGGCAAGCACACTCATGACACTTTGTCAGGACAGCCAGCAGACAAACTTTCCGCAGGTGCACACGGCTTGTCTCTCTTGACAGTCCCATGGGAAGATGACCTATATAGCTGCTATATCTGCTGAAGGAAGTGTCAAGTGGAAAGAATAACCCTGACATTGCAAAGACTGAAAATATGAAAAATAAAGCATTAGTAAAAAAATTTCTCTGAGGTCGGTGGGTGTTTTTTTTCAATTTTTATCACTTTCCTTAGTGTCAAAAGTCCCCAGACAGATTAAGGTGACAATGTAATTTTTAGGTATTAACCAGGTATCATGTCTGGTGACACCCCAGAAATTTATCAAATTATGAGTTTCTTCCTAAGAAATGCCTCAGTTTCCCTTCAAACCCTAGCACAGTGTTAGTGGTGACTGGGAGATTGACAGAGAACCTGTTACGTTCCTTCATTTTGCATAAGTGCAAAACTCCTCCCAGGCAGGAAAGATCATTAACACTTTTTTTTTTTTTTTTTAATTTAAAAAAGGTTTCTATGAAGACTAACATAGGATGCTAAACAACGTCCTTTCCTTCCTTAGGAAATGTTTTTTTCATGCTCCTGACCTATTCTCTGAAAGCCGAGCTGGACTTTGCAGAGGAAGCTGCAAGTAGGGCAGACCCAACAGCTCTGACACATGGTGTTCTTAAACACCATAGGGTTCAGAAGTGTATTTCTGAAGATAAGTGTATAAAACCTTTGTACACCCCCCAGAAGGATCACTGAGAACTGTCAGGAAGGCAGACAACACCTGTAATCTGGACTGAAATGCCTGTCAACCACTAATCCAAAAATAAGTAACTAACTCTCCTGGTCCTCCTTCATGAACTGAGTAAACCCACAGAGGTAGCTGTAATGAACTTAGGGACAAAATTTTATGACGACAAAGAGGAAAGAAAGGAAAAATACAAGTTATTTTTCTTCATATTTATAAAATTTTTTCCTTTTCTCCAATCACCTCTCTTACACAGAAACCAAGCCCCTATACACCATGTGGTGAACAGAACTATGGACCCAAGTGAGCTGAAAATTAAATTTTATTTTTCTACATTGCTTTTAAACAGACTCAGTTGTCTGAGCAGGTTACTACCTGATGATACTAATACTTGTGGAGGCACAAGGAGGCAGCATGAAGATGGGAATGAGAAAGGGGAAACCATCTCTTTCAAAAGCAGCACCAATTTACAGCCACTTCAGTAGATCACAAGGTCACAGCATGAGTGCATCTAGCCACTACAAGAACACACGTGGGATTTTCTTAAATTTTTTGTCATATGCTGTCATGGTTTAACCCCAGCTGGCAACTAGGACCACACAGACATTCACTCACTCCCCCCACACCCCCAGTAGAGTACAGAGAAGAGGGAGAAAGAAGAGAAAAAAACGCTGTGTATTGAGACAAAGACAGTTTAATAGAACAGTAATGGAAGAGAAAAAAAATAATAACGGTAAAAGAATATACAAAAAACGTGATGCAATGCACTTGCCCTCACCACCTGCTGAACGATTGTCCAGCCCATCCCAAGCAGCAATCGCAGATTTCTGCCCCCTGGCCAGCACCCATTTATATACTGAGCGTGACGTCTATGGTACGGAATATTCCTTTGGCCAGCTTGTCCTGTCTATGCTCCCTCTCAGCTTCTATGGGAAACTGAAAAAGGCCGTGACTTAATATAAGCATTACTTAGCAACAATTAAAACAATGTGTTATCAAAATTATTCTTATACCAAATACAAAACACAGCAGCTACCAGGAATAAAATTAACTCTACCCCAGCTGAAACCAGGACATATGCAGACCAAGCTTTTATGGTTTTCCAACAGTTCTGTCTAGCCTAAATGAAAGCTATTTATCCCATTCTGTACTTATAATCAAGCTATCTGGCCACAATGATCCCTTTTTGCCTTTGTAAATGAACACATATACTGCAGTGAATAACATGCTCAGTTAGATTAGACTTCTGCTTGTAAAATATCAACTATGGGATTATAGGGGTTTTTGGACATTTTATACAATTTAATTTGATTTGTTTATTCAGTCAATTCAAATTATTCAAATATACTTTGCACACTTTCACTCTCATCAAACAGTTTTCTTCTCACATTTCCAGACAAGTTATTCAGGGTTAGAAACAAAATAAATGATATTGTTTCAGTTCCTCAACTGGATAAGAGTATCTTTAGTCAGAGGGACGGTTAAAGTTTAAAGTTCCTCAGTTTATGACAACATAGAAAGACTGATTTGGTTAGTGACTCCGAAAAAAACTTTCTCCATCACTTGCGCTTCACTGGTAGACTCAAGCAACCTGAAAAGTCTTGGATTCTGACAGATTTATTGTCTGAATTGAAAGCTTAAATATGATTTTCTCTCATTAACCATGACATAAAGCAATTATATGCACATGGACAGTTCTCAGGTTAAAAAGAGACAGGGACGTCTCCTTAGCTTAACTGTTACATGGCAAGATGCTGGCAAAGTATTCTGTGAACTTACCCTTCCTGTTACATCAAGTTATATTTTTTTCTCATTCCTTTAATGACATATAAGAATAGTGTTTACCAGTTTCGAGCTGTTGTGCAAATGAGTACATGACCATGTTCTTCCTGGCCCTTGACCAATTTCTAATAGGTTTGTGAAATCTTGTTTCCCTGTTTTACCAAGAGGTACTCCAGCCTACAAAACTACAGAGCTTTCACATGACCATGAGAACTTGAGAATCAGCATGTAACATCCACAAGATTACAAGATTGTGACAGTAGATTGTAAGAATTATGTCTTTTTTCACAGTTTATATTGAGAACTGGATGGGCATATCAAGCTGGTTGAATACAGACGAGTGAATAGTCATTATTTTAGCAACTATTTTAAATCAATACTAGCATCAACCCTAATTGCAACAAAACCACTGGCTAGAAGATCTTTAAAGCAGGATTGATCTTTGGATTCTCCCACTGGGAAGTGCTACATTTCAGAATTGTCATCTCCATAGAAAGATCCTAAGTGCATGTAAAAATCATTTAATTAGACCCGTTGTTTCATCTGTAAGGAGGGGAATATACCAGACACCATGTTGTCATGGATTGGTTTCCTTTTCCCTAATGAGAAAAAATAGCAATGATCAAAGAAATATTTGCTAACGGAACCAGAACATCGGGAAACACATTTCTTTCTTTAAATTCTAAGCAACAGTGATTGGACGGGGTAGTCTGTTATGAAATAGCATGCTGTTTCCCAGATTTCTAGATGCCAAGCCATTACCTGAACAGAGAAATCGGAAGCAAGTTTATGGCACCTCAGATCTAGTCCCAGCTTTTAAAACGGTACGGCCAGGCAATTTGAAAAATGCTGAATGCTGAGACACTTCTTGTATTCGCAGTGTGTGCTGGGCTAATGCAGCTATCAGAGGTGAACATACCCGAATTCTCTCTTTCATGATGCAAAACCAGGAGCTCTAGTGTTTAATGCAAGGCAACTCACCAACTCCTGAGTGATCTAGAAAGCGTGTCCTTTGGGCCTCACTTAAAATAGAAAGCAGCTCTATGCCAGGTAAGATACTGCTGGTGGGACAGACAGTGTCCTGCCAGAAAAACTGCAGTTACTTGGGAATGAAAACATGTCACAAGAATGATTATATTTTGGAGGAGAAGTGTCAAAACAAATCATTTCTGCTTGCTTGTTTCAATAACATGGATTGCACTGAAGTGTTTTGTTTAGACACGGCGGAAATACTATAACTTTTGTAATATTAATGTTAATATAACAATATACAGATATTAGATTAATGATTTCTACCTTATGGGAAAAGCGTTCACATTTTTGAACACCATGTTTTAATGCTTACATAATTCTTTCAAAATTTTACTTTGATGCAGACTGAAAATAAGCACAAATGAGTTTTGAAAGATAAATTTCACAAAGCATGACAGCCATTTTCTATCCAGTTTTTGCATCGGATAGCATTCACAAATAAGCTGCTTAGTTTAAATATTTGCTACTGATACAGTGCTTTGAGATCCTCAGATGCAAAACACTGTAAAACAACAAAGCTGATCAAATACCCATGTACTGTAAGGAATACCTAACACAGTAACATCTAGAACAGTTGCATCCTACCAGAATCGCTCTGCAGGCATTATCTGCAATAATAAAATCCCAATTGTTTCCATAGCTGTGTTACGCCCAACATCCGGATCACTCTTGCAGATGACAGCTGTCTGAAGAAGTAGCTTTACTTTGAACAGCCTCCTACGGTGCTTAGCACCATTAGTTTGGGGGAAAAACATCCTCCCTTTGGCAATCAATATGTTTTGTTTTATTGAATTTGTTATCTAATCACAGGCACATTCTGTGCAGTTTAGGAAGGAGAAAAGGGTTTACTACCTGTCAAAGAATGAAATTATTCTTATAACTTTCTACTCTCACTTCGTCGTTATTACTATCCTCAGGCACAAAGATGGGAAGAAGCACGGGAAAAAACAGGCAGGGGTCTAAAAGAACCCTAAAGGAAATAACAAAAGCAAATGATTAAGTGATAGTCCTCGAATATCAATTTCATTTTTATTCAATAACACATTTCTCTCTATTAGTTAATAACAAATTATTAAAAATCCATCTGCCAAGACTGGGAAATAAAAGACTACAAATGCCGTGGTAATTAGTTCTCAATTGCCATGTGTTAGTAATCAATTAGTATTTAATATAAACTAATTGTTCTAGTGGAGTCCAGGCTTTTATTGGATTGTAAATAAATAACATTTCAGTACCAATTACATTAATTAATCTTTCCCCCAACATTTCACTGATTCTGGATAACTCTGATTTTGACTAACTTCTTTAGGAATCTATGCAGCAATGGGATTTTATTCATTATTGTCTGCTTTGAAATCCCTTCCTTAATTCCATAGGTTTGTGTTCAATGAACTATAGATAGTGAATTCATTTAGGGGTGCTACTTTGAAGGTACTTTATGATTCTTGTGTACCTTGAGATCTCTCTAAAAGAGAGATTCTCTAAAAGAGTGTATTCTCGCTGTATTCTCTAAAAGAATACTTAAATTTTGTTTCTCCAGTCTTCCCATGTCTTACAACACAAGCAGGAGAGATTTGAGGGAACTCAAAATAGGCAGACAAAAGACTTTTTATCATGTTCCTCTATATATCTTACAGAAATGGAAAATCCTTTCTTTCTTTTGGAGGTTTAGTGAATAATCACGTCCTATTAAAAACTGCATGTGAAGTTAGGCAACCTTCTGGTGCATTACTAGTTGACTGTAACTCTTGCATCTTTTAACTTTCACACACTATAACAAAATGCAGGATTAAAAAGATGATCTGTACTGTTAGCCTCAAAGAAATGACTGTGTAATTCATTTGAAAGACATTATTTTGAATACTCTGCTCAAAATTTTGTTGAAATAAAATTGAACCAAATTAACTCCCACAGATATCAAATGTTTGGAGTCAGGAAACCGGTAGTGTTTAAAATACAGTTTGACAACTCTCTTCTTGAAGTGTACTTCCTACTTGTTTCACTGGAGCACCCAGTTCAGAAAGAGGTTCAGAACTTCTGGAGCTAAGCAATATATTTTACCTCATCCAGTCTCCTGTTCGACACGATCAGTGAACCTAATGCCACATCTGTAAAAACACTACCATTTTCAACTCCACCACTGGCATTGGTAGGACTAAACATGAGGATAGATGTTGACTTCTAAAATATCCTATTGTCAAAACACTTTTTGCAGAGCAGGTTTCAAGCTTTCTACTTTATAGACAAGTATAACTGCTTCACATCATCTCTTCAGCCACTGCATCACAAACAGGGCTGAAGAAGTCGCCATCAGGGTGAGGATTTTAGGTACTACGGTCAAGTCCAATATTGGGATATATTTCAACCTTCTTTCATTGGGACAATAGGAAAACATAAAACATCATGCAAGTAGTTCCAGGAAAAATTACTTATAAAGAGAATGGTTTCATTCTTATTCTGGAAGGCTGGAAGCAACCAGTTTATCAAGGTCAAATTTTAAAATAGTAGGGACAAAGGAAAAATAAGTAAGCACTAAAGAGAGATATAACATATATATAACAGATATACATAACATACAGTGTAACAGGACAAATAATACACTAGAACTTAACCAAGAGGGCTCCAGCAAACCTTCATTTGTTTCATGGTTTGTTATTTAGGCTGGTTGGTAGGTTTCATGCTGCTCAGCATCATTTAAAAACAATGTTTGGATGTGGATAAAGGTTTAATTTATGCATTTATTTCCTCTGGCTACCCAGGCAAACAGGATGCTTCACATAACACGATTACTGAATTTGCATGGACCTGATGGCTTCAGTATACAATACTGCATATTGTTAACCCATTTTCCAACAAAATCTGGCTGCAATAAGCTCTGCTGAACTAGCTGAATGCAGTACAAGGGCAAAGGAGTTGACAGTTCTGCTTTAGTGTGGTACTGCCCTGCAACAGTTTGTAGGTGTCGTAAGAGGGGAAAATGTACTTTGTAATTTTTTCCCTAAAAAGTCAAAATCCTAAAGGGATTCTGGAGAAGGTGAAGGATTCCTTGCTTTAAAAAAATATTTGTAGAACAAAAGCATCCTTCCTGATACACAGTAAGCTCAAAAGAAAGCTTAACCATCTTCCTCTCCATCTATGCAAATTTTAGGATGTCGATTAAGATTTAACCTTTTGCTGATATTCTTTCTGTGGCAGCAATGAATTTGGGTTTTCCTCCAGAAAATGCCAAGGATCTTAATGCCTTTGAGAATATTCTTCATGTGTCTCATGAACTTGAAAATGGGCAAAAGGATTCAATGGTTATTAAATGGGACATGGAAAAACTAGACAAGGGAAAACTTTGCCCAGAGTTGATTTCCTAGCAGTCTGGGATACAGAACAGGCTAGAGGCACATCCATGTTCTGCTGCACCCAGATGAACAGGACAGGCCCTTTGGCATGGGAGACAGAGACAAACCAGCTCGGCTCTGAGGACCCCATAACTGTATTAGCATGGCATGGGACCTGATATAATATAGTCCATTTAAGTAGAGCTGGACGTCATGATGCAGCACCCTAATGACATGATGGTACAGTGTCTGGACAGGGGTTTTAGCTGCTGACCCAGCCTTGCAAAGCAGAAGCACAGAGCTGTATTCTTACCTGCTGGCCCAGCCTGGTGGAACAACAGTGTATTGATGACTATGTGGCTACTTAATATAAGCCTGTGGCAAAAAAGACAGTATTTTATAGGCAGAAAGATCTTTGCTCAGGAGCACCATCTGTCACTGAGGCAAGAATTTTTTTTGTCTGACAGATTTTGGCAACACATTCTCAATGCCAGGCAGTAGTAGGCGTGAATCGAGCTGTTGATGAATGGGATAGTTCAATGAAGCCATCACTTCTGAGTGTTTAAACAAGCAATGACACATTTCAGTGGATTAAAGGGAATGAAAGATACTCCAAATAAAACATTGTAATGACACTAAGCTTTGCTCTCCTATAAAGGGCAAAGTATGCTTTTACCTCAATTGGAAATCGAAACAGACGTGGGAAGGAAATGGTTTCTAAATGTCACCTAACTTACTGCCACATTTTCTAGATTAAAAAAAATAAAATTGGTCAAAAGGGATACCTAGTGATGCACAGAACATTTATTAGGATATTCAAAATCACGTAGGAAGCCAATAGAAACATTTTCAGAAAAATCACAGGGAAACTGATTACTCCTCAAAAAAAAGCCATCAGACTGCAGCTAAAGTGAAAGAAATCTAGAACCATGAAAAGGAACTATTTCTTTACAAGTCACGTGTACCTATCCAGTCTATTGGTACAAATAATTACTGAGATAAAATTTGGATTGACTGTAAAAAAGGGCTGGACATTCATTAGGAATATTAATTTTACTTGTGAATATTGTCACTAGCAATGACAAGGGATAACCAAACTATGTACATAAGAGAAAGCATAAGCTGATCAAAACATATCATGCCTGATGGCCAATGACTTCATGAAAAGAAACTACCACATAAGCTCACAGCTATTTAATTTTACTAGGCAGTGAGGTTTTGGCATGCCAGATGAAACTTATTCATAATTTCAAAATTAGTTCAGCAATCTTAGGTATTCTTCTTTATAAAGAATATCTTTTCTCTTCAAACCAGTCCCAGCACTGCCAATGGTTTGATGACTTCCATGGTGTGAATAAGCAGGTGGCCACTACTAAATTTGTAATGGCACCAACCCACCACGCTTAAATGCGAAGTTGAATTTCCTTTGAGTTTAAGAAGGTTCACAACTGGATTTTGGTTTGCTTCTGTTGTCATCATAAGCTGATGATGGAGCCGAGTTCAGTATCTGAAAAACATATATTTAAAGGTTTCCAGACATGTGCTTAGCATCTGTATCATCTCTACGTGCAACCGAGGCCAGCCCTAGCATGCTGGGCTAGATACCTTCTGTATTAGCATCTGCTCTGTCTGGATGTCTCAGCTTTAGCTTTTGTGATGGGCTTATTCAGATTTTGCCTGCTCATTCCTCCTCACTCCAGCCTTTTTTTCCTTCTCTGTTTCTTTCAGGGAGGCTCCCTCTTTTGGGTAATCTCAGTAAGTCAGTTTCTATTTCCTTATTTTTCTACCAAAGGAATAAAAGTAAGACTGGATGTGACCTGAGACCATCTATCTCACCATCCTAATGGTCAGAAGCTTCTCAAAGAGATACGAGATGCTTCTATTCTAAGTAGATGTACAGGACACTCTGCCACGACAAGTGTCTTCCAAACATCCTGTAGTTAAAAAAAAAAATAATGTTAATCCTAAATTACAGTGTTTTCAAATGGGACAGCACTTACTGCTAAGGATCACAACCCTTTGTTATGCACCAAAGACACATTCCGTTTTTAGCTTCAGTAGCTTCTACGTCACATGAAGAAAATTTTTCTTTTTACCAAGCTGAATCCACCACATTCAATTGCTTTTCCTGGATTTCAGCTCAGCAGAAAGTAACCCTACCCAGCAGAATATGCCACAGCCCCATAAAAAACATCTGCCTCTTATCTCTGTAGTTCTTTAAAATAGAGATAGTCACATATTCAAAGGTATTCAAAGATTTAAGTCACAAGTCAAATATCAGTCCTCAGCTGAAATGAATATAACAGCTTCAAAACTGCTTTCAAATGTATCTAATGCTTTTATGTTCTGGTTACTAGTTGCCCTAGAGAAAAAAGGTGTGTGTGGGGGGGGAAGTAAACTAAAACTAACAGAGTTAATTTACTAATGTTTAAACAAGTATATCCAAGGTCACTGGGGTGCTGTGAAGAGCCGGGCTTACTCTCTGCAAGAAAAGATGCTAAAACCAGAAAATTTTTGAGAGATCAGGTCCCTTGTTTTACATGTCGTCTTGAGTGTTTATGTCTGTCCATGCCTGGGAATGTCTCTAGTAAACAGTTATATTTGTGACCTGTAGAATAGTTAATGCTATAGAGGAGGGAGAAAAGTGACATTGACTGGCTTTTTCCATCTCAGCTACTTTAATTGGCTTTAGCAATTGCATCCAGCATCACTGCAGAGAGCATCTCCTCATTACTGAACACAGCAACTCCAACAGCTCTTTCACTGCCACTATTGCTTTGCTTCTTTGATAAATTCTAGGTCAGAAGTAGACATTTCCACGCATAAAGCAAAAGCTGCTAACTTTTCTTTCATCGCCCAAATCCCCAGCTGTCCATAAGGAGGGAACAGCAATCCCAAGGAGATGAAAGCCAACCTGAAGTGCATTTCCTCAGCCAGCAAGACAAAAAGTGGAGGGGAGCATGACCTGATCTGTGGTTGGATTTGCTTTGTTCTCCCTCTCTGAATTATCCCAGCTCTCATTTGGCTTATATGTTTCTTCAAATGAAACTTTCTTCTGGCAGCTGCTGAGAAAACCTTTGGAGACTGCTCGGTCTTTAGACGTGTTTGTTTTCCTTGGGGAGAGAGGAAAAAGATCTGGGAGATGGGGAAGGGGAGAATGCTTCCTCTTAAAATCACACCCCATGTAGATCAATGGATCAACACGTACACAACACTCAGCCTTTGACCTATGCAATCAGAAAAACTTCAGAACAGGACCAGGCACCCAAAAGCCAGCTCTCTAAAGTAAATTAACTATCTGAACCCTAGTAATGGCCTTCCCTGACAACTGCATAGATAGGCTACATCAACAGGGTCATATCAGAGTATTCTGCTGCTTCTGCAGCAGAAAGCCCAGGGCAGGAGAAGGCTTTTTGCAGAGAGAAGCTGTGGCAGCCCTTTTCGAGCCAGCCCACACAGAGCCACAGGGCCAGCAGGTGGGACTTCACCCCTGCAGGGACTCCCAAGAAGAGAAGCTGCTCCAGAGACCAGAGAAAAGGTATCCGATCCAAATAACAGCTTCCCCCACTCTCAGCCTTGAGGTAGGAACAAGTGTGACCCTCTCTGGCTAGCTAACTAAATACTGACCAGAAGGCGGCAAATTCAGTCTTGCTCACAACTGTGAGAAGCTGAGCTTGCTGTGTGTACAGCAGATAACACACCCTGCTGTGCACAGACCTGAATGACTCTCTGTTTCTAATGCTCATTTTTCCTGAGGTTACTTCAGGCGTTCAAAATATCTTCCCATCTTTGTTCACTTATAAGAGCTTTCCACTTTTATGAAAAAGTACTATAAATATAAGATATTACCCCTTAAAGGATACAATATGATTTATCTAGCTGCCTCACCTTTTATTTCTAACATAGCTATTTCTTTTATAGCAGTTAATCTGACATTGATTTGCTTCAAAAGAGAGACAGAGAGAGAGAGAGAGAGTCCATAAGACTTGCTACTGATATCACAACATTTTGCACCACTCATCCCAGGTCCACAAGAAGAGCAGTGCAGAAGAGCAGTCTCGTTGTGGGGAGCTCAACGTTGGCTTGGTCAACTCCCATCCACGCAGCTGCTGCAGCCCCCCACTGGCCGAGCTGCCTAATGGGTGCCATGGGGCCTCCCACATTTGGGATTTCATGTGCCACTGGCTCCAGAGGGCAACCGTTGGCCTTGCCTGATCCCATGCCTGCACATTTGCCGCATAAGCAGGCTGCAAGGCAGGACTTGCAAGACGCCATGGGTATCCGCGATGTTTGCTCTACAAGCGGTTACAATACCAGCAGCCTGTCCCTGGCAGAGACAAAGACAAAGACAGCCCCATCAACCCTGGCTGCTCACAGTGTCAACATTTCCCCCGATAGCCAACTATGGGAACTTGCTGGGATGCCTGGGTGTGCAATGTTTCCCCTCTCTGCTGTTAGGAAGCCAGAGCTGCAGGGAATACCATCAGCCCTTCTTGGCTTTCGGTGGCTGAATAAAACCTGAGAAGAGTTTGGCAGATGTTAATGCACAGACCTGACGGGACAGCACGAAGGACTTTGGAGCCAGCTTGAATCTCAGTGAAAACAAGACACCTCCCCATTACCAAACACTTGACACATTCTCCCCTCAGAACAAAAGCAAGCACAAAAGCACAGCCCAAAAAGCCTGTCTGTTCCCAGGCATGAACTCGGACTGCTGGAGGACAGCTTTGGATGATGGAAGAGAAATCAGGTTGGCCAAGACGGCATGTTTCCAGGTATACCTCGGGTTAGGAAATTGAAACGCCTGCTTGCTGCTTGGAAACATGCAAAAATGTCCTTTAGAGGGTTAAAGGAAAATGGATTTCAGCTGATATACTGCTATCATTTAAAAAAATGACATTTCCGTGTCTACGTCTGTGGCATGGGGAGGCTGTGCTGCCAGAGCTCAGTATCTGTTCAGCAAGGTAGCCTGGCCCAAGCAGAGCACAGCGATAGCACAGGGCTTGTCCTGCCAGGAACCAAATGGCTTCCCCAGAATTGCTGACTCCCCAGACCACTTCTGTTTCTTTTTTCTTGCAGGAAGCATAAATGCTCCATCCTCAGCTTTTCAAGCATTTCTGTCAGCTGCTCTTTTAAATTACAGGATGACCCTGATGAAACACGAATTCAATAAAATGTGATTTATCATGTAAATAGCTAAGAACTAGAATAATGTGCCCCAATATTAGGCACATTCAAAGAGACTAGGGGTTTGTATCAATATGAAGAGGCCAAAATAGCTATTTTAAAACAATAGTTTTAGACTCTGCCAGCTTATAGCTATAAAAATTTTGGATGGTATGTTATTTGCTATATATTGCGTTTTGCCCAGGAAACGGAGAGGCAGGACTGGGAAATATATTTAAAAAAAAAAAAAAATTACCTTCAACATGTAGCGATATGGGTGTGCAGAGGAACCCAGTGCTTGTCAACTGCAGTGACCATATTGCAGAGATTGCCTCTTTGTCTCATCAAATTGCTCCCCAAACAGACGTGCTTTAAAAAGGAACAGATCTTAGCTTCGAGAAGGGAGGCACAAAGGGTACTGAATTTACCATTTCAATCAAAGACACATCTTTGCTTTGGCAAGTATTAATTAAACTAGCCAAGCCCCATGAAATTTCTAAAGGTGAACAGCAAGATTTTCTTTTCAACCCCAAAACCACAGTTGTAAGTCAAAATAGGAATTTAGGGTGAAACTAACAGGATGGAAGTCCTGGGAGAAGAAATGACAAGGAAAATCTCCACCTCTGAAGAGCAGGTGGTCTCACTGAGGCCTATACTTAGGCCTTTAGAGACTTATCTTCAAGCCCCTACTTTTCTAGGCACAGCTGACAGTGATTTTGAAATGCCAAGTATGCATGACCTTCCTTTTCCATGAAAATACGTGAAATCTGTCATCTTGATATAATATTTGAGGCTCAAAAGCTGTGACACAGGTATGGTCTCACTCCAATCTAGTCACTGCAGAAATAATGAGTAAGACTGATACTTGAAAAAGTCCAAGCAATGACGTAGAATCCTGCATGGATTTTTAAAGAAACTTGCTATAATCTAGATAACACATTTGTTGTATAAGTATTTGAGATCATATGTTGTTTGTTAAGTGGTATTAAGTTTTGGCAGGCAAAGTAGACACATCTCTGGGAACTGTATCTTTAAGTGTTTTAGACTCATGAGGACGTAAAACTAGGGGCAGGGGCATTGCAGAAATGAATGTTTATTAAACAGAGATTGCTGGAGATGGAGACTGGAAAAAAAGAGAATGAGTTTCAAGCACTTGAATGCATCTGTGCTCCTGCTGGGAATCAATGACAGAGCTGCAAATAGATTCTAGGCATCTTGCCTCTCCATTACCGGCTCTAACGCTGGACTCATTCACTCCTAACCAAACATGCTGCTTGAAAGGCTTGTGCTTCAGTGAGTCCAAAATTCACTTCTTCCCAAACTACGTCAGACTGTGGGATTGCAGTTATTATATTAAGAGAGAATGAGCTCCACATGGGTGAAAAGGCCAGCAGCTGATTCCATTAGTTATGCAGCTGGCTCCAGAGGATCCATTGATATGAGATGCAGACCGGCTTTTACTCATTTGCAGAGCATTTCTTTTTCCTTAAGCTGACCACCAAATTGCAGGATTTGAGATGCTTGCTGGAAACGGTCAAATCCATTACCACTGAGGCATATACTTGCTATAAAAGCTAAAATTACAGTCTTCGTGTTTAAACATCTGGTCACAACCCAGGAGGGATGTATCCCTGCTGGCCACGTAAAAGTAAATCTTAAATAAGTATAAGTTAATTGCCTGTAGTAATACGGAATCTTTGTAATCATTTGTGTTCAAGCATATGAATGGGCATTAATTAAGCTGTATTTTCAGGCATTTACGGAGATTATTTAACACATACATTACCAAAATTATTAGCTGCAAATTGGAGAAAATGTGCCCTGCACACTGGCACTGTCATTTTATTCCACTCGGTGTCACTGAATCGAGGGGCTAGATAATATATTTACAGACCAACATGAAAGGAGGAGGAGATACGCAGGTTGAGCTTCTATGTATGTCTAGTCATCTGAGCACACTCTGCACCTACCCGTGCCTAATGGGCTACTACCTTGCCCTTTTCCTGCACACAAGACACATTGGGGTTTAGGATCTGACCTGTCCTCTTTTTCTGTCTTCTGGAAGTTTTAGTACATGACTCGGGGTGGGGGAACGGAAAAAGAAAGAGTGTATTTCAGGACTCTTCTTCAGATTTCTACATCCTTCTTGCACCTCCTTAGTTCCTGTACACTTGTCTCATGTTTCCATTTGCAGAAAAACGCAGGTGAGAATCTACATTGAGAAGGGATCGGGGTGGTTACAGGGAGTCAACACCAGCAGTGCAGTCAGTTGGAGGGCTGCAAGGAAAGCAGAGTGGTAAAGATTTCTTCATACTGCTGCCAAGCCTGGGACGCCAGAAATGTTAGTTTGCCCACGTTTGCATTTACCACTACATCAATGACCAATGTATATTGATTACTATCCCTTTGCAAGTTTCCACTCCCTAACCTTCAACAGTGGAATCAAGCCATCTTGTTGCCAAACTTGCTACAGAAACTGGATGTCTCCATCAGTGGAGAACATTTCAGAGGTTCAGTCACAGCAGTATAAGATGCAAATTCAGACACCAACCGAAACCTAGAAATACCCAACTCTGTCCTGAATCAGATAAAATGCTTTGTACATCTTTCTGAAAAAAGCCTGCAGAAAGATATAAGCTTTGAAGTGTGACCTGAAGTTCAAGATACTGGACAAAGCAGGAGGAGACTTTTAATGGAATCTGTCTTCCCAGCATTTTGCGCTCTTTTTTGCCTCTGGGATTCTGTAGCTTGAATGCCTCCATCAATGATAATTTGCAGTAAGATTTGTACAAACAAAACCAATGTATAATATAATAGGCCCTAAACAAAATACATCTATATAAAAGAAGAAGAATAGCTAACCATTTTTAAAAGAGAGAAAGAGAGAGATATTTTTTAATGTGTCTACATGCAGAATGTGGTCATGGCAGAAACAGACTACAAGCTGCAACATGCTGGGTTACAAAAAAAAAAATATTTTCTATCCTAGCAATTGAAATTTTCAAGAAAATAATATGTGCAAAATATAGATCCAGTGGGGTGTTTCTTACAGTAGACAGACTTTCAAAGACTTGCAAATAGAAGCAGAAAGCTGCCAGAAAGGAATCTGAACAAAATGTCTTTCAGCTTCTAAAATGCAGAAACATTTCCTCAGATTACATATACGTAATTGTTGTGCGTGATAGTGTTCGGTATGACATTGGGTCATAGCCACACACAGGTCTTGGAAAACCAACGATAATTTACCATGCATGTTCATATACCATGAACTAAATATAAGAGCAGCCCCAAAGTAGTTCTACACTGCTTAAGGTAGCCAAGTGTGGGACCTCCAATAAATACTGGAAACAATATAAAAGAATCATCTAGCTATAAAGCTCACAGTTTAGCTTTACTCCAGGGTTGATATAAACCTACCTGAAATATCTGGGACATAGTGCCACTTTGTGTGGATATTATTATCCCTGTTAAAACAATAAAACCAAATACATCAATTACCAATAGCAGAGATAGCTGTAATACATGGTTTGCTCACTGCAAGATTAATTCCAAATATTAAACCTTGACTAGCTTATTGGTCCAGTATCTCTTGTCAAACAGACAATTCAAGTCTCTACTACACACTTCCAGAAGGTTAAACAGTAAAAAGTCAGTAAAATACAAAACCAGTAAATTCAAGACATTCTTTTTTACTAATTTAATCATTTCACATATTGTGCTTTAAAAGGTTTAAAACATACTACCACTTTAGAGATGCAGATGGAAGGATGATACTAAGTAGCAATAACAGCTGTTAATTGCCAATCAACCTTCTACAGTGCAATTGCGCGCCACCTGAAATATATGCCAGCAGAGCAAAAGAGAAGACAAACAAGGTAATCCGCCAGTTCTTTGTGAACAAAACACTGCAGACAGCCTCCAAGCTGGTAATACTTCCCTCTCACCAAGTTCAGATATCACGTTCACCTGTGACATTCACATCAGCAGAATACATTTTAAAAGTTGAGAAAAAAACCACCAGAGCCCAGTTTCATCATGTCTTGAAGATATCTTTGGTGCTGCCTACTGCTCCTGTATCTGTCAAACGATGACAATTTCCAGGAGAAATGCAAAAATCCTAGGTGCCAGATCCTCCTCCCTGATCAAAAAGCCAAATGGATTCTCTAAGTGTGCTTTACATCAGAGCGGAAGGCATGTATGGAGTGCCATAAATCAGATAAAAGCAGAAACTTAAACTGTATGTGCATTTGGTACACATACTGTCCTATACTTAGACTTGAAGTAAACAACTCATTTTCCAATCAACCACATCAAGTCCTATGGTAGGGGGAGAGATAACAGCACCACACTACATCTAATAAAAGTTCTTACTTGCTGGGACACTGAGTACATTTAATCCACAAGCCAAATAATTCACCTGTGAATAACAGAATGTTGACAGGATATAGATTTGATTTTCAGAAAGGACACAGGGCAAAGGAAAAGTCACTTGGGCCAGAACTATTGGTACAATTATGCAGTGTATTCATTTTCTGGAATAGTGTTGTGTGTTAACACACACAGCATTGCCAGGATTGGTCCCGTAAGCCCACAGTAAAATTAGACCTATTGAATTTACCCTACCGTTCCGCAAAGACTCAACAATATCGTCATGTGCCAGGGGAAAGACTAGGGCATTTGGTTCTTTCCAGTATCTAGAGAAAGGCAAAGGACTATCTAACCATTAAAAGGCCAAGTGCAAACCTGATTTTCATTGGTTTTAGATTTCATTTTTTAAAAAATCAAAATAAAATTCCACAGTTCCTTTCCCATAGGCTGGCTGATTTTAGCCTACCTTTAATTCCTTGTAGTTCCTAGAACAATCCTCCTTTCTGATTTGCAACCGTGTATCACCTGGGTAACAATTATTAAAATTGTATGTATGAAATTAGCACTAGAGAAACATTTAGCATATTCTATAATCCTCTAAGAAAACTCATCAAGAGTTGACAAGGACCTGACTATAAAGATTACTATTCCTTTCACAGAACAGCAAGAGGCACCTCTTTAGGAACACAGTTTGTGAACTAGTCCAGCAGCGAACTCATTTTTTTCAAGGATAATAGATTATATCTTCCCTTACAAAGCAGCAGACACATAAAAGAATCTGGCATGGACTTTCAACATATATCTTGAACTATATAAATACTGAAATTCATAAATATGAGATTAGACATCTATCTAATTAGAGGCAATAACGCAACGGTACTTTTAAGTCTGAAAAGTAATGCAATAGTTTGAAAAATTGCTCCAAAAATAGATTTTATTCTCACAATAACTCAATTTCAAATGTGTTCTTGCGATAGAGACAGATTCTTTGCCCCCTCCTATTTATTTCAGAATATAAAAAATGAATTATTTCTAGCCCATCAATCCATGCCCGAAAACAAATCAAACAAAGGTAATGCAACAAATGGAAAAGAATCAGGCATGTTTTCTGTCTCTGCACTGTTTTCACAAGGCTGACGTGAATAACTCCGGCCACCCGAAACACATGGGCTGAGAGTGCTCAGGCTGTGCAGAATCCAGCCGGGTAAGAACGCAGGATTTGAATGCAACAGATCTTCTGATGGAAATATGGTTCATAGAGAGAAAAAACAAACCAATGAAGCACAAAAATTACATCTAACAGTCTAAAGTTAAATATTGAAATGCATGTTTTGACAGTTGCTCTTTTCAGAGCTGCTGCAAGTATAGCTGGGGATAACTAGGGGGATCTGAAATCCCCATTCAATTTTGTGTTAACCGTAGATACTTAAAACTCAGACCAAATATCTCCAGCTTCTAATTATGGAGTAAAGAGACTAATTTAAAACACATAAATCTGAGATTTTGGGCTTGAGCCTACAGATGTACTTGAACTTCTGACTGCTTCTTCCACTTCAGTGCCTCATAAAACTACTCAGTCTGAATGTGTTTGAGGTCAGCTTCCCAACTGAAGCATTAACAAATTGCAAGATGGGCAATAAGACCAGATAGAGCTTTTTCTGAGCTGAGTCCAAATTACTTTTTCCATTGTCTGTCTGAAAGTTTTCAGTACTGTTGCATGAAGCAACATAAGTCCAGTGGCTTTTCTGTAAATCAATACAGAATATTTTAAGGTCTCATACAAGTTCAGCTGAATTTTATGAATGCTTCTGTACGCAGCATTTTATGCAGCATCTCCTTAGAGGACATTTCTGAAATCCCACTAGTTCTCAGCAAATAAATTCCATGATACCCATGTGATTTAAAGGTAACATACTGAGAAGACATGGGACATGAAAAAATACACTTAATTACGTAGCATTTAGGTGAAGTTTAATGCATAGAGAATGATTGGCGATCAAAAGAAAGCTTAAGGATTTTCACTTCAGCTGTAAAAGGACTGATATATGCTTGCAGTATTACAAAAAGGAGCTGAAGCCTGCCAGCCAGACAATAGCGTGAAACCCAGTGCATGCTAACTAACAAAGATGCCTGGTGTGAAGGGATAGTATTAACTGCGAGAACGCTTATTATACAGGTATATTTTCTTCCAGAACAATAAAAAAACATTGCTACGCTGTTCTTGGGATTGGAAAAAAACCCCAAATCTGCCAGGAAAAGAGCCCTGATTCCCTAAGGAGACTGTTCGTTTTCCAAAAGAAAGCAAGTTCTTTTTCTATAGAGTCATTTTCAGTGATCAGAAACTTTCCCACTGCTGGAAAGGAACAGGGGATGGAAAACTCGGCATGTTTCTTTTCTTTGTATGAGTACTCTTTACACAGCCTCTTATAAGCCACAAGTTTAATACGTTCATTAAATACACCGAGCCATAGAATGACTTTAGGTAGCAGCAGGGGGATATTTTTCAACCTGTGATACACCGCGCAAAATACGTGCCAAGCTTTACAACGACTCAGCTATAGCAAGAACCTGCCCATTAAAATGTTCTGTGTTAAATGAAGCACTCTCGTCAACTTTTTTCAAGCTTTCTTAAACTCAGAAATACACAATATCTGACCTTTGGTGGGGTTCTGTTTGTTTTATACATGCTTAATTATCAGAAGGAGCTCAGCTGTTGTTGCAGACACCTAGAGCCATTTTGGTGTGCCTGTACATTCCCATGCGGTGTTTGTCCTTATGCACAGGTTGGTCTGGAGAAGAGTCAGACCTAAGAGTCAGGATTTCTCTAGCAGATACCCAGAGCTATATGCACTATGTAAGTATGGTGCAGCATTATTGTGTTATAATGCAGTAAAGCGCCCTGCACTGGCGGGGAACAGGCTGCAACACTTAAAAGCTCTTTCCCATCTCCAGCAACTGTGTAAGAGGAGTACAAACAATCTGAAGTAGCTTAACCAAGTAACTTTGTAGCAGTTACTTCTCTTTTTCTTTTTTTTTTCCCCCAAGGAAAATGCTAGAATTTGCTGGTTGTTAGCCTAAATCCCAAAGGGGTACTTTGAAGAGAATCTTGATTGGATCCAGTTTGCTGCAATATTTGACTTATTTGAAACCAAGAAGATGAGGATGGAGTTCTTAAGCAAAGAAGAAAAGCTGGAGCCATTGAGCTGGGAAGTTACAGCCACATTGTCCCTTCACGTTCCCCAGCAGTAACCACTTCTGACCATCACCTGCCTCTGTACCCAGTAGTTGTTATACTTGTACATTGAAGTGTCTTTTTTTTTTCCTTTCCTTTGGAAAACAGAAAAAATGCAAATTCTGAAAAAGCTGTCGAGAGCATCCAGAGGCCAAAACACTTTATGTGCTCGTGAGTATGTGACGATCCTTCCTCCCAAGGAGTTGAGATTGAGCCCTGAAGCTACAACACTTTGCACATATTCTGGGGTTTTTTTACCCTTATTCTGTCTCTTATATTAGCGATAGCTGCAGGCAAGGTTTGTTTTCCCTCACTCACTTCCTTCAGTTGTGTCAGACGTCATGGTTAGCTTCTTTAATGGAGTGTTTGCAGATGAGGTTGTAAAAATCATTAGCCACGGTCGGCAGATGCTAGGTACTGCTAGGATGCTGTTCCAATAACTTCTTTTCTTTAATTAAAATTCTAAATAAATCATGAGGTTTTGCAAACACAAGTCTACAGTACTTGCATAAGATGAAAGCTGTGCTGACTGCTGGCAGTCTCGATACAGCTCTTTAGCCTCCTATTTCCTCCATGTTTTGTTTTGTTGTTTTTTATTGGTTTTTTTTCTGTTTTTTAATGTTGGCCTTCACACAAAATCCCCATATGCACTTCTTCAGTGCTTAAAAATCATTATTGCTGAAGATCAATAACAAGAAAACATCTGTGGCTCTTCTTGGTGCACAAACAGATTTACTCTGGGTTTGGTTTGTTTTGCTTCATTTTTTACAAAGAATGCAACTAAAACTCCATGTAAAGAGTAAAGGAAATATCCTATATTCAGTTGCCTATTGATTTTGTGTGATATTCTTGTGAAACAGATGTGGTAGCATTAAATATGCACAGCAGAATAATATTTATTTGCCATAAAACCTGAATAAACTGAATCTTTTGCTCCTTGTTTCTATGGGAACAAGTTCTATTGAATAAACAGTCTTTGAATTATATTTTATTATTTCTAATTATATTAATTATAATTCAATATGTCACATTAAAATAATTTCAATTGTAATGAGAAACTTTAATACTGGTGCGAGCTTAAAATAATAGGCCAGATGAGCTTAAACTAATTTATGCTGCCTGTAATTTTTAGTTTCCATTGATACTAGAGATAATTATTGAATGTTTGCATTTGCAATCCTAATAGGATGATGTTTTATTGTGGTATTAAGAAAAGATATGAAATAACCATGGTGAAAAGAGCAAAAGTAGGAAAATAGTTTTACCGATGCATTGTGTCACTAAGGAGATCTTCCTGGTGACAAAATCTTCTGTATAACTAGTATTTTTTTTTTGCTAAAGTAACAGACAAACATCCAAAAATATGATTTTTAATACAAATTAAAAGGAGACTGATATTGCAGGCTAGCCTGTTGGTTAGCCTCCTATGGCTACACAAAATCTATGGAGTCCCTCACAGAACAGCTCAGATGGATCAGTGCGCAGAAACAGGCTCCAGAACGACACTATGACGGAATAGTAAAATTATTTTGAAGTGAATACAGCAGTGTTTAACCAAAACTAAATTTGTCAAACCCAGTCTAAGCAATACAAACAACAAATTAAACCACCAACGAAACAAAACCAACGCCAAACAAAACTAAATAAGGCATTTAAGTGAAGCAGCATCCTGAAGAAATTAAAACCAAGAGTTTGCTGTCCTTTTTATGTGTTACTGCATTGCTGCTGATCACCAATAATGTTGTTGTCATCACGTCTAACTATCATACACAAAATATCAAAAGTCAGATGAAACTTTGTTTGGTTTTAAAAAATTAAAATCAATTGTAGCCTTATTTATCATTACCCAGCCTTTTCTTAATTATTCTACAGCAATATCAAAACCTTTTTCTCTCGAATTCTTTTTCATATCAGAAAGTCGCCCAAATCATGACTTCAACCTAAATTAAAGACTGGATGATGAGTCAGAACACGAAGCAAATTCTTGGCACAATATGCATCTGTTGTATTAAAGTAGCACAGGGAAATCTGAAAGCTACATGAAAAGAACAATGTGTTATTACTTTATCAAAGGCAACTTGATGATTTAAGCATTCTTATGACTGCATTTGTTTCAAAACCTCTGACCAGCAAAATTTTGTTCATGTTCTCTAGTGGAAGGGCTCATGATAACAGAAATAGAAATTTACTTTCTGATTTTTCATCTGCCACCACTCAAATCTCACAAACCTGTCAGAATTGATCACCTACATTAGAAATGTTCTGATAAGTTGTAAAAAGCCATTGCAGAAATTTTCATTTTACAGCTGGAATGCCTAATGAATTTGAGGAATGGTTTTATAACTGTGACATGCTAAAGGATCAGGAGTCATTTTTATTTCTTACTAAAAGGAATTATTCACTATCCATAAATATTTAAAATATACATACTCAAAAATGCAATATTTTTCATTTTGCAACATGTTGTGTAAAAGTGATGAGTCCAAAGAGGAAAAAAAATTCTCATTACGAGCATCTTTGTTCTGCTTTATTGTTGCTGGTGATATGCAGTACAGTCTGAAATGGCAGGATTTTTTTTTTTTTTTAAGTAGAATTACAATAATTCTTTTCAATATAGCCCTGGATTTGAGAGCGAAATCATTCTTTTTATTGCAGAGGAGATAGTGCTCCTCTTAACATGGACTAGTCCACATTTTATCCCAAAAATAAGTGAGAAAAAGATTTTTCATGCCATTTTGTAGACCTGGCACATGTAATTCAATAAAGTTATTAGAAGCTTCATTTGTAATTTTTTCCAGGACTATGTAACTGAAGCAATTACTTATTGGGAAATAACTTTTTCAGGAAAAAAAATCCTGCAGTAAGTCCTAATGAACAGAAATGATCCTATAATCAAAGTTTTAGCTTCAGTGAAGTTTGCAACAGAGGAGGATGCTCAAAAAGGAGAAAAGCCACTTGAGGCATTCATTTTGAAACAATTGAATGAGGCACTTGTCACCACAGCAGGAAAGAAACAGAAAAGCACTTAAAGCCACTGCCTGTACAAGTAATTTATTTAAGTAATCATCTCCAAAGTTATACAGGAAACAAAATGCAAAGGAAATAACTAATGAGAGTTCATTAATCTAAACTCCAGAAGTCAGTAATTTATAGGAATGGGATATGTATTGAAAGTTCTTACAATGCAACAACAGAAAATGAAATGTATCAGAAGACGTTTTTTACAGTCAGCTAAAAATAACTTATGTCAGCATCTTAGCTAGGGTAAAAACTACACAAAGTACAACTCAGTAGGCCAGAAATTGCGTATGCCCAAGAATTCAAAGCATGTGTTTTTGTCACTGCTTTGACTGAAACAGTCTTTTAGTTAAGGGCTTTACCAAACAACTAGTAATTATTTCAGAAGTTCGAGAGAATTTAAAAAATGCTCAATACGCTTTCCATCTTTAAAAGCAAAAGAACCTATTTCTGGGACCTACCACTAGTTAAATTTATCTTCTGCCTGGTAAAATGCAAACACAACTAAGTGAGAACATTACATGATATTTCAGAAAGCTGTAGTAAGGAATAGGACTACAGGAAAAGCAGCAAGGGAAAATAAAATGCTCAACAGGAATTCAGTTGAGAGAAGTAGTAGGAGACTAAGGACAAATGGGCAAACAATAGAGTAAATGGTCAGATGAAGAGCAGGTAGGTATAGAGGAAGCAAAGACAGACAGTGAAAGGACAAGAAGCAAGGAAAGAAGGAGTAGAGGGACAGAGAGGCAATGGGGAGGAGATTTTACCTGCATTTATTCCTGAGTAGGTTTTTGTTGTTATGGTTCTGAAGACAGAAATTTAAGAGCATACAGAACTCCCCTGTATGTACTTTTCACATGGGCCAAGATATTGAGATGTGGAATGAGAAATCTGTGGCTAAATTCTTTATTTCTAGGCAATAGAACTGCACTGCAAGCTCTTCCATTGAAGCAAGAGCACATGGCAAGGACCACAGACCTTACCATGTTCCTGGGTTCCACTTCAAGAGTGCATCCTTATTTGTTGTTATACTGGATTCCTCTTTCAGACTGTGATGACACTTTTGAAGCAAACTTCTTCATCTTCTGCCGTCCTTCATTACGTACTCGAGTTGGTCTTGCACTGCACAAATCAGTCGCCTTTCAGTTGAAACCAGAAAATAAAGGTGTGGGGCCGTCCTAACTAGCCCTAACTGCAAATAGATCCATGGGACCAGACTAGAGCTGATGTGAAGTAAAACATCTGACATACATGTAGGTTGGATGTCATGTCTGCAATATCAACAGTTTTGTTCTCCAGCTTCACTTCTACTGTTCTGTGTCACCAGTTTATGTAGATAAGCCCCACAGGCACTCCCAGAAACACAACCTGCAGTCTAGAGTCAAACCTGCTGCCCATGCCTCTGAAACTGCTGCTTAAAAGACTGGCCAACTGTTTTTAAAACTAGGGTAATGGTGAAACATTTGATCAGGTAACAGAGGTGTCTCCATAAGAGACTCAACAACGTCTGATAGTTAAGGGTGAGATACCATCTGTATTCACTAGAGGTCACATTGGGAGAACATATTTAAGTTGATGGCATAATCACATAGCCATACACATTAAAGAAACAGCAAATGTATAAAATAAACTACAAATGTGAAGATTTCAAAAGAATTAATTTCATTTACTCAACAAGAATAGTCAGATAAGAATTAGACATATAAGTAGTTTCACCAAATATTTTGAAGACTGATTTAAAACTAAGATTTTTAACAAAAAAAGACAAAAGTAATTCCAACTTTGTCATAATTTTTTTTCAAGAGCAATGCGCACAATGATAAATTTTATTCATTTCATAGCTGGATTGTTATGAATTTCATAGCTGGATTGTATGAAATTTCATGTTCATAATACAAATACCTATTCATACTTCACTAAGTACCAAGTCAAAAAAAAAAGAGAGAAAAAGATAGAAAATGTTGCAGGGCAAAAAAAAAAAAAGTATTTTCAGCAGATAATAAATATAACTCTGTTTTTGCAGCGTACTGTGTCAAGACCAAGGCAGAGAGAAACAAAACCTTACACAGTTTTGAACATTATAAAGTAATGACTAAATATAATCAAATATCATGTTAAGCATCCCCAGAAAATGATAGCATTTCAGATACCCAAGTCTTTGCATATTTAAAAATTGATCTACAGGCTTTAGAAACTTCTTCCTTTTCCTCATCCCAAAGAGCAAATTTTATTTTGGTGCTATAAACTATAAACTCATCAAACAGTTCCCCTGTAATATAAAGTGTGTTAATGTGACTTTACTAGCCCTATTTAAACTCAAGGCCACAGCAAAATTTTAAAGGTAAAAGACTAATTTTTTATAACATCTTATAAGAACTGACGAATGGCAATACACGATCTATTAAAAGAAAACAAAACTGACAGACATAGTAGGCAACAATGGGATAACTCCTTTGATACTCAGCAGTGGTTTTCAGTTACTACCACTTGTGAGCCACTGACATGACCAACAATTTTGATTATCATTACTAATCTAAAAATTAAATAAAGACAGAAAGGAATTCCTCATTCCTATTTTCCTGAACACTACACATTTTGAAGACCAACATAGAAACTTATGAAGTAGATAGTGAAACTAAATGACATTAAAAATGTCATATCAATAAATTAAGGGGTTTTTTTTGGTTCTTTGTTTTGCAGTTCCTTTCAGCTCTTCATTCAATGCCTTCTCTTCATCTTTGCTGTTCCAGAGTTGTATCAGAGGGTAACCAACAGACCAGACACAAGCTACATAAAATTCTTTGTTGTTTTCACTGTCATAAACAGAGAAATATTTTAATCTATTATCTTTATTCTAGCAAGATCCCACTACACACAAGTTGTCTACATAAGCAAGGTTGCAGTTGATTGCATATTCCCAGAATTCAGTTTTGGTATATTTTTGGGGTGTATATTTTGTGTTGGCATAAATACATTTTTAAGACAACATTGAAATATCCATTTCAACTGTCCTCTCCCAAACAACACATTAAAGAAAGATTTTATTAACATTCAAAGAAATAACAAAGAAAATGACTAAGGTTTAAAAAACATAGGTCTGGGAATGAAGATCTCTGCACAAGAAGTCATACTCATGGGCTTGCTACAGTTTTCTGCAAGACCCTGGGACAGACACTCTCATTTAATGGCTTTTCATTTTTTCTCGTGCAAAATGAAGATATTGATTCCTCATAGTGATGCTGGGATGTGTAACTCATCTTACAAAGTACTTCAGAGGGATATTCTAATGCAAAGAATCTAAATTAAATGCAAGGTCTCTCTCTCTCACACGTGCAAAGACAGATCATCTTATTTTTAGTTAGTTACAGTTTGGTCTGGATATTTCTTGATGAAATCACAAGAACAATTTTGCCTTAAGGTAACTTGAGTTTAAAAAGCACATGACAAGGATTAGAAATTATCCCCTATTTTTTTCCCTCTGATTACCTTTCACCATCACTCTCCTGCATCAATAGGAGTGTTTTGTCAATTCTTTACACTCCAATCTAACACCTAAAATCTTGATTTCAGTTTTTAAAGCTTTTTTAAGAAAATTCCATGGTCCATACACGATCATAACTTTTACCCTTTTCCCCATCAACATCAAGTGGAAAAGAAAGGGGTCAGGTCAAGGATATGCATATAACAAAAGCTGTCTCACCAACAAATACAAAGAATAAACATTTCATCAATTTATGCCTTACTTTATGTCTCACTTTTAAATGTCTTGTTTTATAAATAACATCAGCTTGCATATCAAAAAACTGAATACAGCAAGATGCATTAAATCGGTGCCTGTCTAAATGTGAGTCCCATATCTATACTTCAGCTCGACTCCTGCAGTGAAAAATTAAAACAACATTAATAAATGTGCACTGATAACAAATCTTATCTTACTGAGTTCTCTCAGATTACAATGACATATGACTTTGTCTGTCCTTTGTTATACCCCACTCTGGTGTCTGCTGTGGGCAGAGAATGCAACACCAAGGCCTGAGGCAAGAAAAAAAGAAAGACTGCTCTGGTGTTCAAACCTATGCAGAGTTGGATGCGTATATACAGAAAAGAATTAAAGCTCTTCAGATTCACAGACTTCGTTTCAATCTGACATTACTAAAGAAGGCCTTTGGCAGTATACTGTTGGAATCCATTTTGGTTTCGGAAAGGTTTCAGATAAATTTTGTTTCCGTAACTATAAAACCTAAGGTCAGTGCAAAGAAGAGATCATACTCACAAGAGTTCACTACTCTCACCATGTTGTCCATAGAAGAGGAAGTAATACATTAGTTCTCCATAATTAGAAACCATTTCTGCACTCTCTTTGCTTACGTATGCTGGAAAACTGGAGTCATTCCTGTCACACTAGTTCATATGGAGCATTACTCCACCAAAGCGCAATATAACAAAATCCTCAGAGAGTTTGGTAAAAAAAAGAAAATCCACACTTTTTTCCTTTTCTACAAATACTTATCACGAAGAGGAAAATCACAATCTGTGATTTTAAGATTCCATGATTTCATAATTCTATTATATAGAAGGGGAAAAAAAATCTTTTTCCCTGCAAAAAATATAATGGGGAAGGTACATAGAGAGGCTTCTTGCCAAATACCCAGATGTTTAGTTTTCTCCACATTTTGTCAGAGGTAAAATTTTCATATTTGATCTCAAGCGCAAGATGAAATCCTTTAGAAGCTTGCTTCTCCTACTTATAAATCATCAGACTGAAATCTAGATATGTTATGGAAAAAGCAAAACTGTATTTTTTGAGTGAGAGTATTTCTTTACATTTTCTTTGTTTATGACCTCTATTTCCAGTATTTTTTCTGCACATAAGTTGAAAAAACACAAATAAAACAGTTCCCTTTGTTACTTCTTTCTGTCCCTAGGACTGCTAAATCAAATGGCAATGCAATTCACAGTGTATCCAGCCACAGATGTATAATCAGAGACCTAGATACACTGCAACTTGTCATGCAATCTGCTCTCTGGAAGGAAATTCTGGCCATGAGCAGGGAGGGAATCTTGGTGATTTCTGTTGGTGTGAATGATAGAGGGACCCAGGCCAGGGTACAAACCACTGAACATATCTGCCCGGTTGCACAGACACAGCTCACGTGCTGTCAGACAGAGCAGGCTTCCAATGACTTTTTTGCAGTCGGTTCTTTGCACCAGTCCAAGGTAGAATTTAAGTCAAAGCGAAGATACCGAAATGTTTGTATCTGCACATAAGCTTATGTAGGCCCAAGTGCCCATTGCAGTTAATGGATGTTTAGCCAATAGTAAGTGAAACCTATGACTTTCAGCTGACCGGCCAGCAGCTACCTACTTTGAATCACAGAATGGTTTGGGTTGGAAGAGTACTTTAAAGAACAACTAGTCCAACCCCGCTGACACGAGCAGGGACATCTTTCACTAAATCAGGTTGCTCAAATTCCTGTCCAACCTCACTTTGAACACTTCTAATCATGGGGCAGCCACAACTTCTCCTGGCAATCTGTTTCAGTGTCCCACCACCCTCATCATAAAAAATTTCTTCCTTATATCCAACCTAAATATACCCTCTTTTAGTTTAAAACCTTTGCCCTGTCATTACAGGTGCTCATAAGAAGTCTTTCTTAATCTTTCTTATAAGCTCGCTTTATATATTAAAAGGCTGCTCCTCTGGACCTGATCTCAGAGATTCATGGGTTTTTTTGTTTTTTTCCCTTGACCTGCTGGCCATGCTTCTTTTGATACAGCCTTGCATTAGGCTGATGTTAATCATCCCCTAGCTTACACTACTCTATAGGCCAGTGCTCCATTGGCTATAGTACAAGTCAAATATCTAAATACACTACACACCTGTGTTTAGATATGTGAACCTCTAAGTGAATCCTACCTCATAGGCACCTAATGTCAGGTTTCACCTAATGCCAAGTTGCCTAGCCTGATCTTCAGCTTCTCTTTCAGAAGGGTACAGAACCCAGATTTTATCTGCCAGTCCTATACAGATGTCTCATCTACCCTAGGGCATTTCAATATATCAACCAAACAGGGACCACTGTGTCAACTCAGAATGCATGCATTTGATTATTAGCCTCCTTACAATAAATGGAAACTGCATAGCTAATATCCCTGAAGACACCTTACCCCTGAATCATAAATATCCGAATGTCTTTCTTACAGAATAAATTAGTATCTTTGATCCACTTGCAGTCCTTTAACATAATACATCTGAAGGGGCTACAAAAGAAATAAGGACTAAATATGTGTACATTCTTGTCTACAAAGGTTTCAAGATTCTCCTATACATTCATATAATGAGTGGGAGTAAGTCATCACACTTCTGTGAAGTAATTAAAATAAGTTCCCTTTAATGCATTATATCAGACTTATGTGGAACAAATATGGCACTGCTAATAGAATGTGTTAGGAACAATGAAAATTCTATCACATAATAATATGAGAGTTTTCTGAATTATTTTATATCTAGATAGATAGACAGATAGATAGAGGATGGACACAGAGAAAGAGAGAAACAGTTTGGCTCACTCATGAGAAATTGGCACAATTCCTTTCACAGTTCCGTCCCTTTATACATGCCATAGACTTATAAATCCAGCACATAAAGAATACAGCACGTTGACCTGTGTACATTAACTTAGATATTTTAATCCTGCTCTTGGTCATGCAAAAGAAAAAAGCATATGTATAGCTGCACTTACATTTACCAAAGAGACTTCTGAGTAAGTCAGGCTACAAGAGGGTCATTTTAGCTATGATAACCTAAAGTCTTCAGTTCAAATGGTCGTGATGATAAATAGAATGTATTTGTTTAAATATCAGTTTATTAATGTATTTATCATGAAGTTTAAAACTTTACATAAAGTTCAAGATGATTCAGTGATTTGACTGTAACTCACAATTAAAAACAGACTCAAATACTCCACTATCCAAAGCAAAATCTAACTACATTTTCTTTTCTTTGGGATCTTGTAGAAAGCCAACTTGGAAAGAAGCCTCAAATTTAAAAGCTTTACAATTTAAAGAACAAGGACCTGTCTTCTTTTAGCTTGCCATTTGCCCTTTACTGTTGAACCTGCATCAACTTAACTTGCTGGACTTTGATGGCTTGAACCCAGCAGAAGTACATGAAGTGCATTGCTGCAAGAGACTACCAGGTGGCTGCTGATGCTGTTAGATTGCTAAAGTGAAACAAGGCTCTGAAAATGGTGCTTGCCTTAAATACTCAGGACAACAGCACTGTATGAATACAAATGATGCTGTCCAGGTCAGGAAACTTATCAACAGGTCTCAGAGCATCTCTTTTAGGGCAATGAGTCTTCACACTGATTTTCATAACATTGTCTTTGACTTGTACATTTTAAGACCTATTTGTTTGGTAGTTCTGATTAGACAGTTTTTTTCTTTTCACTTCTCAGTACGTTCAGGAAGCAAGTGTTATTCATACAACTCTGCTAAAACCAGACCAAATAATCCACTCGACATTTTTGGCTTGCTAATAATGCTTCTAAATTACTCAGGTTATTTTACAAGGGCATAGACATATTTCTGTTGTCTGCCACAGAAATATTTACATCTCAGAAATATCTTTGTCTAGGATGGCTTTGAGTGCTGTTGCTCATGACTATAATAATTCCTATCTTATTCATCCAATCAGAAAACTCCAAAGAAGTTTATCAGCCTCTGGTCCTGGGCTCAGCTCATTTGTGAGGGGTCTGGAGAAGAAGTTTTATGAGGAGCTTCTGAGAGAGCTGGGGTTGTTTAGCCTAGAGAAAAGGAGGCTGAGGGAGACCTTATCGCTCTCTACAACTACTTGAAAGGAGGTCGTAGAGAGGTGGGGGTCAGTCTCTTCTCCCAAGTAACAAGTGATAGGACAAGAGGAAACAGCCTCAGGTTGCGCCAGGGGAGGTTTAGACTGGATATTAGGAAAAAATTTTACACTGAAAGGGTTATTAAGCATTGGAACAGGCTGCCCAAGGAAGCGGTTGAGGCACCATCCCTGGAGGTATTTAAAAGACAGGTAGACATAGTGCTTAGACATATGGTTTAGTGATGGTTTTTGTCAGAGTTACGTTGATGGTTGAACTAGATGATCTGAAAGGTCCCTTCCAATGTAGGTGATTCTACATGCCAGTTTAGGCAATATGCAAGCATTCAGCTTCATTTTGTCAATGTTAGGAGACTACAGGACAGCTAATCAAATAAGTGTGCTTGGCTTATTATATCTTGATGAGGTATTCCTAAAATAACGGACTATGTATTCCCCAAGCTCCTAGTAAAAATCAGTCCCAGAGGCAATTAAATAAAACAGACAAGCCTCAGTCTGGACTTTCTACAGAACATCTCTACAGAGTGCAGACAGCAGCCTGGGTGAGAACTTTTCAATAAAATAGGTTTTCAGCAGAATTTGTCAAAACTAAAATTTCTTGTTTTCAGAAACATGTCTCCTTTGTTGAGAAATTTTGCCAGCAGCAAGATGGACTTATGTGTTGGTTGCAACCTCAGAGACAAGGTTCTCAGGATTGTAGGAAGACTTCCATGCAAGCTTGAGACCCTCTCTCTACTGAGTACCCTACCCATTGCAATAGGAGGTTATTCCCTTTCTGGTTGCGTCCAACACTGAAGCCTCAAAGCTCTAAGTAATGGAAAAATGTGAAAGCATTTCTCATCTCCCTTCAAGTAAGCATGCTAAAAAAATTAAACCACGCAGACAGCCAATAAATCTTGCAGTAGCTTAATTTTTCTTACAATGATGCCTCAGGCAAATCATCTGTGGCAAAGAAAGGGAAAGGATTAAAGCCATGTAAAATTCCCTTGTTTGCTTATCCTCCACATCTTTTTAAACTACTACTCCTCTCAAGGGATTAAAAATCCTAGTGTTGCTCAGTTCTACTACCAACCATTAAGAAGAAATGTTTAACGGTGCTTATCAGACCAATTCTGACAAATCATTCCAGAGTTTCGAATTCAAGTAATTATTACTTTTAACAAAAATATAATAAAGAGAGCATTAACAAAATTGCAGAAAATATTAGCCATTTAGTTCTTTTCATGGACCCTTCACACTCACTGAAGATATCTTTATTTCCTCTTTCAACAGGAAGTATATTGGCTCTGATGAATCTCTGTTGAAATTCATCTGGCTTGGCTAGCTACTAACTCTTTATATTCCTCAGTAATTTCAGAGAAGTGCTTTTAAAGCTCACGTCACCATTATCAGTAATTTTGATGCTGTATACAGAACATTCAAAACTAAAACCACATTAGCTATGCTATTGACTATCTCATAGGTACAAGGGTAATGTTCATTCTTATATTGCTAGGATCTCAGTGCATCATTCAGTGTTTCCATCATGAGACAGAAGTGTCTCATCTAAGGATGTACTTCATATTTTGCACGGCATTCTGCTCCATTAGCTTTCATAGCCTGAGCTACTGTACACTTCTATTTTTTTTATAGCTGCTAGGATAAGGGCCTATTCTCTTGAGGTGAGAATTCACACTTAAACCTTTCAAAGTAAGCACACCGAGTGAAAGCAAGAAATTCAAATTTTAGACACCTCACACACAGAGATTCACAAAGATCATTCATCTTTGACTATTTAGAGAACTGATGAGGCATTACAGACTCAAATTTGAGTGTTTTCTAATGATACATAGTTCTGTTTACCCTTCACATCGTACAGCTATATCACCCTGACTAAATTAATCTACTTTTTGATGAAGATGAACTCATGGATGAAGAACAGCTGCTTGAAAATTAATCAGATCAAAGATTACACTGTGAAATAGAGGAAAGCACACAGTTTGCAAAAAGGCACATTCTCATTTATTTGATAAAGTGTAATCACGACTAGTTCATTCTTAATACAAGTTAAGAATTTTTGATTCCTCACTGATGGGAACTTTTCATTTTATAGTAATATCCATGGAGAAATAATTAATTATGCACTCTACATTTGGCTAGGACACTCCATTATATTTTCCCTTAAATGACCTGACTCTATGTCCCTCAGATATATTTAGAAGGACTACAACAACATAGTCTTGGAAGCAGAAACAAAACAGAACTCCAGAAACTACAGCCAAGGCTGAAATTCAGCAGAAACTCTGTAACTTATGACAAGGACCATAAGTCTCACTCAGCTTTGCCTCTCAGTCTCCCTGCAGAACTTCCCATCACGATCAAGATCTTGGGTCACCAAAACTGATTTTCCTTAAATCATGATTTACCATGATTAATAAGCTCAATGCTGTCTCTTGGCAGGTGAATAAAGGCTTTTTGTTGGGTAAAACATTGCTTGGAGCTGGTCCAAAACTGTTTAAAACATTCTCAGAAGACCTAAGAACCAATACAAGCCCTGCTAACTTTACCCTCTGTCTGCAAAACCAACTTCCTTGACCTTCACTTGTCTAATAAACACCTAGCAGAACATATGCAAATGTAGAAAATACTTTGCTTTTTTCATCTACATACAATTATCCCCTGGGAAAAGGCAGAGCAAAAGAAGAAAATAACCACACCGTCTAAATTAACAGCTCTGAATTATTCATTTTCCTGACTATTAATAATATTTTCATATGAAATAAAGATTCCCTGTCCTGCACATTTGAAGTAACCCATGAGGGTTTTATCATTCAGGAAAAACAGTACTGACTGCCCCCAAAGAATAGAATTTTATTGTTTATCATTCAAACATATCAGATGTACCAAAGTTTTACACTGCAGGTAGTGCTTTTTCTGCCATGCCCAACTCATGGTGTTTTAAAATAAACTAATGTTTCACTTCTAAAATACGGAAGCAACCTCTGATTCCTCTTAACAGGAAGCAGACTCCTCATATCTTCTACATTTTTTTTGCTCACACATAAAGCTTGGTGTGATTTTGTTACTCATTGTCAACATCCAAGACTCAGATATATTTACAGGAAAATGAGCCGGTGATAATGGCTTTCAAAGCAAAGTTAATTAAATATGAATGTTATTAAGTAATATGCTTTTCATGAACTCAAAAAATGAAATAATTTAAACTATTAGTAATGAGCCAGCTCTAAAATAATTAAAAAATGAGGCTGCTTTTATCTATTCATTTGTTCTGAGCTATGACTCCAAAAAAAATTCAGTCCAGTAACATCAAGATCTAATAATAACTAATATTTTATTTGTCTCCATTCATATTGCACTCAAGATGCACTAAGCTCCTTTTAAACTTCTGCCTCTGCAGCCACCCAGTTCCATTGTCTGCTCAGGCTGGAGGCAGAGAAGGGCTCTGCCATCTCTCTCTCACTCAGCACTGGGAGGGAGAAGAGAGAGGACAATGCAGGTGTAGACAATGCCAACGTTCTTTAGGAACCTGAGTTTTAACTGGCTGTACTACAGAGGTGTAGCATAGGTACCAGAGGTTTCTTCTGACCTTCTTGCCTTACGCAGCTACCCACATACCAGATAACATATGGCTTCAAACAAGAAAATTTATGTGCTGTGCTTCCTTGAAAGAAACTCTGGGGAAAAAAAGAAAATGCGGAGGTATCTTGAAGTTACTCAAATAATGAGTAGGGTTAATCCTACCAAAAATTGTTATTGTTGATATTAAGAACTATACCATTACTTTTAAAGAACAGATTCAATATAGTACTAACTTGCAAGGCATAAAAATAGCTCATGATCTGTAATTATCATGAAATAAACTTCTCTAGAAAACCTAAAGTCCTCTCTACAACCTGATAAAACACAAGCCTAATGTCTAGGTGATATGTTATATGAATCTTTCACCTTCAAGCTAAACTATAGTCTACAATCAGGAAAGAGCAGAGCTGCCTTCCAAATGTATACTCGCTGGCTGAACTAGCCTGTTGAAGGGCCTGTAATAAATTATGCATTTGATGCATTTAGTTTGGGTCTTTAATGACCAGAAAAGAGAAAACCCAGCTAAGTGGATAAAGAACTTGAGTGGAAACACAGAGAATTATACCGATTTCATTCTGACTGACAGGCTCTGTACCCAGAAGACTGTAGAATAAAACCACTTCAGCTCAGGAACTGCCTGCTGAGATATATCATTTAACAAAACATTAAGCAGAAAGGAACAAAATTGTTCAGCATGAAAACTTTAGAATTAGCTAAGACAAGTTCAGGACAGAATTTAGTCATGGGATAAAAGTGGAAAGACATTAACTGTTACTAACTAATTGAATTTTTCTGCATTAAAAAAAATGAAAGATCTGATTGATGTTGTAAATGTAGCCCACAGAGTTAAGAAATTACTGAAGTTATAGTCTCTCAGAAAGTACTCTATTTATTCAAATTGAGGCTGAAGTTACAAATCTGAAATGTAAGTCTTAATATCCTGTCAGAGTTATTGCATTTCTCAAAAAAAAAAATCAACCAGAAAGAAGTTCACATCCTGTGCTACAGAGCAGACTGCCTTGCCCATTTCAGAAATGGCAGTGATGCAGAAGGTAGGACCAAAGACAGAATAGTCATTGGGAACAGAGGCAAAAGGAATGGAAAGGTGTGGAGGAGACCTTATGTGACATTGCCTTGAAAAGGTAGCCTTCAAGAAATTTGTTCATTGACTGATTTTGCTCACTATTTTAGAATTTGTTTTATCTCATTGTTTTCATTAATTTCTTCAACACGAAACTGAAACTGGCCAACATCACAAAGCTGGGAGGATAATCCGTTCAAGAGAGAACTGGAATAATACCTGGGAAAAAACAGATGACCTTGAAACATGAAGAAACAGAAATGCAATGGTAAAATAAGATACAAGGTCCTGAACTGAAGAAACAACAGGAATTTCTATCAGAAGTCGCAATTGCATCAGCCAGAACTGAAAGAGGAGAGAAACATAGGTACCTCAGCTAACCACAGCAAGACTGATGACCAGCAAAGAGAAGCAGCCATGAAAAATATTAAAAGACATTTCAGCCAAACTTCTTCTAGTTGAACTAGGTAAATCTAAATGTCATGTGTGCATCACAACGTGAAGCCTAATTTAAAATACAGCTTTCACCACTCATATTTAGATACAAGGAGCTCAGACTAGAACAGATGTGGAAAATAAGCACTGGTATACTGTAAGCAATGACTAGACCATCATATGAGGTGAGCTTAGATGAAACTGGTTTGTTTTCAGTCAAGTAAAATGAAGAGCAGGAGAAATTTAACTATAAGTCTGCAGTAAGCAACAGAGGAAAAAGATGCCTTAATTTAGAGAATAAAAAACATGTAATAGGATGTAAACTGTTATTAAGAGATCAGAAAAGTTCTAAATTCTAGCTTGTCAGGTAATGAAAGTTAGACCAGCCTTTTTAGAGGCTTCTCATCCATCACATGATTATCATCCTTCAGTTTTGATTAAGTTAAATCCAATTAACTTGTACTACTGTATACTAAATGATAGAAAGCTGTGGGCTTACAGAAATAAAGAGGAAGTTGATTTTATTCAATTTATTAAGTCATTGTTTTCTTGTTTGCCATCAGTCAGCCTGTCAGAAGCAGTGCAGCATGAGTCCATAGTGTTGTGCCAGACCACACCTCTGACACTTCAAACTCCAGGTGATCTGCTCCTCTAAGGTAAGTGGCTTGGTGCCATTTAAAGTAAAATTGCACATAGCAAGTGTATTTTCATGTGCAACAATTCAAATGCATTTTCCCACCTACAGTTATTAAAAACCCATAGAACACTGAAAAAAAGCAGATTATGTGTAGAGAGCCAATGAAAAGCAAATAGATCTTTAGAGAGGCAAAGGAGCAAGCAAGAGAGAAGCACATCCAAGCTGGAGTGTCGAGTCAGTATTTACTCATATAATGACTCCCAGAATGACAGAATGTGTACGGAGAGCCTCTCCTTCACCATACAGCTCAGAGAGATCAATGGTAATTGTGCTGCATGCACAGCGAGATCTGAGCATCACTATAGCTCACACTGTACGTGGAAACTTTTCCTTGTTTCCTTAAATTAAGTGCTTTTCTCTTGTACTAAGAGCCTGGTCTGTTCAAATTAATCCCACTTGCAACAACAGGTTTAAAGAAACGTCCTCCCCATCTGCATATCATCTACTTGTCATATAATTTCATAGTCACCTCTCCACCACATCAATTAACATTAAGTTACGGGGTTTTTCTTAGCTACACGTACCTATTTAGTCATCCTTATATCAATGCTTACTATCATATTACTATTCTTGCATTATTAATAGATTTCAATATTCTATTATGTTTTTACTGAAAAGCAACATGAATAAACAATCGAAATTGTTATGAGCTTATTATCCTTTTTACTCAACAAACAAGACCACTCCTCATTCACATGGGTGGGTTAATGGCTACATATCAACACAGCTACAGTATAATTCATTTAAAGGAAGCAAACTTTTTAAGCTTAAACTCTTCTCTGCACATTCCTGCAAAGGTAGACCAATAGGATCATTGCTGCACAGTTTTCCAGTGTATAATATACACATTCTTCCTGAAAGTGTTCTCATATATTAATAAGTTTGTCTTATACACTGAAGTTATTACAGCAATTTTTGCCCCTGCCACCTAGGGCTACCATTAGTGGTGACAAAAGCAGAAACAGGGGTACAGCAGTAGTTATTGGAACCAATTATTTTTTCTCATTTAGAAAGGTGCACCTGTGACATGCAGAAGGAACTACAGCAGTTAGGTTTAAGATGCAGTTTGTGAATGTAATTCCCTACGAAACGCATTATAAGACATGGCCATTTGACACATCAGAGGTTTAGCACAGAAGGTTTCTGTCAGTCCTTGTACTCGCCAAGTGGAAACAGGAATGTTGGAAGATCATTGCTGCTTCATTGCACTTTCAGAAAGAGAACAACCCTGAAAAGTACAAAGCAGAAAGACCCTGGACAAAGGACACTTTTACCTGCATTAAGTACTTCTAAGCATCTGCCAGGGAAGCAGCATGTAAATGCACATACTGCGATTCAACATGAAAAATTTACAATGCCCTCATGATCCACTTGCAGACAGTAGAAAAAATAGTTGTGACATACAGTTAAAAGCATGATAAACTTGTGAAATCTTAACATTGTCTTTTTTTTTTTTTTAAACTCTGTGGCATCACATCCGGTATTCAGAAAGACATTGGAAGAAGCAGAACAGAGGATCAACATGCAGAATGACAAAAGTGTATTTAGAAATATAACCACTGACTTAGGAATTGCTACGTGGCAATATGGTATATCTGAGCTTGTTAAAGTGAGGTGGAGCACTGACAAACTGAAAGGGGTTCAGTGAGCAGCCAACAAGCACTACACATTCATACAGCTGTTCAGCTACTGTGCTCAGGCGCTCACTTACAATTCTTACTTCCAAAAGGGCATAAGTGGGAAATTTTATCCATCCTGAAATCATGTAGTGACACTTCATTGAAAAGAATCATTAAATTTAGTTACGTTAAAAATAATAAGGAGCAGAGGGTCAGAGAATGATTTTTGCAGGTGAACATGATTGCCTTAGGGTGTGCAAAAGCAGTTACTGGAGAAATCATACAAGAAACAATGTGTTTTGAAGTTAGTAAGCGTCTGATCTATTTCAATATCTTGAAAAGTTGATTCATATGGGCTTGAATAGTGATAGTGTCGTGCAAATTAAAAATAGCTAAAACACCATGACAAATAAGAATGATAAACTGAAATGTATCAATTTGTGATAGCTCGGCCTCAGTGCTCACATAGATAAGATTAGATCAGTATATTAGACCAAAAGATAGAAATATTCCAACCATCAAAGGGGAGATGCAGTTGATGACAATGTAATATTTATACCAGCGTAACATCACTTGAACAAATCTGTGTCCTAACCTGCTTTCTGACAATGTAGAACTACCCACAACAGGTCCGTCCACTTGAACAGACATCTATATCTGCATCAGATTCCCAGAAGAGTATGTTCTAGGGTACCTCAAACAATCCTGACCTCAAATGGAGAGGATAAAAAACCAGGCTGTTTCTGTCATTCTCGCATCTTAATGGAATTCCTACATAATTCTGTCAGTTGAGAAAGAGGATAATGTTGGTCATGAAACATTACTGATCATCAAAAAAAGAAGAAAGAGTAATGCATGAATTGAAGCAAAACTTGCCTTTTTTTTTCTCTTTGCTTTTTGATTGGATGAAAGGAATGTTTCTTATTTATACATCAATAATCATATGTTCTCTTCAGTTAGGTAATGAATATGTAGAAAGTAAATAATAACAATGTAATCTAAGAATAGCCTTTATATTTTTTTAACTTCATAATTCATCTCTTATATTTTCATTAGCGTTATTCTCTTGTAATCTTTGATTGACCATGAAAGTTTGTTGGTGGAGATGGACAAGTGGGGTAGCTATTTATATAAAATATTTTAAAATACAGACTATAGTGTTCAGACCCCTTTGGTGACAAAGATTACATACTATCAGCACAAGAAGAATCATTCTTTACCACTATCAGCAAACGTTCTTCTAAAATATCCTTGTGTAACCAACTGAAATACCTACTACAGTCCATTCTGCTGGTGACAGACTATTTCCAGAAAAATTACCTTCAGTGTCTTTTTTCTCTATAGCTGGACTGATGCTACTGCTCCTAATACTGAGTATCTCCTTACTAATTCAAATAGACACATTGGTAGAGAAGATTACCCCCAGGAGGAAGAGTACTCCAAGAAAGGTCTGCCTAATACCTAGGGGCAACACTTGAAAGTAACATAAAATAGATTAGCAATAAAACTGAAAGGCAACATAGCTTACTTTCCCAAGTGACCTGTTACTTTGTTAAGTTTCAGATTCTTTTGTGTACCCATCCTAAAAATATTAGATATCCTTTCTCAAGAGAAATTTACAGAGTAGGGAGTGGTAACAGGGCTCTGGCCCACTCTTAGCCCAGCCTTGTGTGCTAATTACTAGGTCTTGTGTGTCTTCCAGCAGGGAGAAATTGTACTGCCAAAACCCAAAACCATTACAACTACTTCCTACTATATTTTGAAAAGTATGTCAATATACTGACTCTCTTTTGCATAACATGCAACACAAAAGCAAGTCCAGGTGCTGTACTGCTGAACTTTCACACAGCAGCTGTCCCTTTTCCTACATACCTTTCTGCTATATGCATTATTCACTCTCAAAAGAGATTTTAAAAGAAAACACAAAGAATCCTATCCTCACAAAGCATTTGAGTAGATGTGATGACAGGAAGCCACAGAGGAAAAACCTAAACCATTCTGAAGTATCATGCTTTGGAGGAAGATTTTGTTAGAATGTGAAAATACAGTCCTATAAAAATTAAACTGTAGGGAGTTTTTATTTCAGTTTACTCCATCTTCTATCAAATCAGATTGATGTATTTTGTTTAGAGAAAAAGACCAAAACAGTATTTTGTAGTGGTTTAGCTGCTTTGTTTCAACAAAGTTTTGATTGAATTTTGTCCATGCAACTTCAATAAAACCCAATGTAACACACACTCCATGGATGTTAAATAAAATATAATTACCAAAGTATATAGTTGTACTGTTCATACTGTGATGGGAAATTACAAGTTAAAAATAGGCAGCAATAGCTTACAAACTTATTAAAATATAATCAAATAATCACCAGTTAAAACATCAGGGAGAGCTAGGAAAGCTTGTAACAGTGAGAAATCCAAGATTTTGGAAGTCTAGATGTCGTTTTACATTTGTCTATCTTGTGGGCCGAGCCATTCACTCCTCTCATCTGCAAGATGTATATATTGATTCTGACAAAATCCACCTCTTACAATAGAAAATCCTTCTATCAGAACAAATAAAAAGCGGGCACAGTGTCTGATATAACCTGAAGATACTTGAAAATTAGAAACACTGAGACATTGAAAGAAAGAAAAAACCCCTTGGATTTAGACTATTTATAAGATGTATTTCCAAGTCACATATTCTATTAGTAGCTGTCTTCTGAGAGTGTTCTGCTTTCTGAACGTGAAGGCAGAAGAAAAAGGCTGGAAGATAAATACTGTGCAAACGCAATATAAACAATTCATCAATTAGTTAAAAAAAACTAATAATCTGAGAATTTTCATGGGCATGAAACAATTTCTGGAAAGCTGAATAATTTTTATTTTTTGCTGCATGCACTGCTAAATTTTAGTTTTATACCACATACATAATTTTCTAGGTATTTAGAAAAATCACTGACAAAGAAACTATACTAACATTAGTACAATCTGCCTTACTTGTTGTAATTTTGCTGCATCAGTAAAACCACTAAACCATAAAAGACCATAATGTAATCTAATTGGAATTTTGGTACAAAAAACATTATTCTTGTCCTTTCCAGTCTCATTCATACCTGAGTTACTACCTTTGTTCTCCAACAGTGAAATATTGTCTTTGAGATCATGATTGTCACTTTCCTAGAATTATCTATGAAGAAATGACAGATCATATGTTTGTCCTTTACTACATTTAAGTCTACTACATTGTACCACTGACTCACTCTTATGGGTGTGAAGACCCACCAATAGAAATTCAGTAACACCATTAAGACCCTAAGAGTCTCCATTGTGCCTATTTCTCTCCTTTCTTTTTGTGGTCAAGGCTTTCCTTGCAAGAAGTGTTTTCTTATTGGATGGTTGGTGTCCTGGAAAGGAGCTTTGTTGCTTATAAATAAAGTGTTAGGTCTCCCTCTGTCATCTAGGTAGAGAGACAGGCACATCCAAAGCTGATCTGCCCCATCTGAACATAGGTTGGGATGAATCACCGTGTGAAAGTGCCACTCTTTTCACTGACTATTAGAGTTTACCCAGCCAGCTTTGACTAGTGGCTAAAATTAGGTAAGATATACATCATCCTTAATGTCTAGACTACTCAATCTCCAATGCCTATACAAGGGTAACAACACCTATGAGTTCGTAGATACACTGCAGTTGCTGTAATTTTTGTGGTGCTTTGCTAATGAGAAAACACACAGAGTATTTCCTAACAGTGGTCGGAGTCCATACGCACCTCTGGAAAATTGCTGTAAAACCCATTCACACAACCAAGAATAAATTCAAATAATTTGTCTCAGCAACTTTGTACCTCTCCAGGTGGAAATGAGAACTCAATCGAAGAAAGAATATAATTCCCCAATTTATTTTTAAAATTATTGCAAATAACATTTGTACTTCTGCCAGATTTCTTCTCTCTTGTGAAACAGCTCTCTAGCTGAGAGGAAAACTTCAAAGTTTTGAATTTATTTTCAGTTTAGATAAGCATACTGAATTTCAAATAATCTTTACAAAAAATTAGCCAACCTTTGAAGGCTGGATTTAGATCTCACTTACACTGATTTGACCTTGTGTCACACCTACTGAATTCAATAACACTACTTCTAACTTAGGTTGCAATAAATGAGATTCAGACCTCTGAAGTCTGCAAATGGGAGTAGATTCAATAGAAGAACTGCCTGTCTTTCAAGATTCCCAACACTTCTGATTCCAGCTGGAAACTTCTCAACAGCAACATCTCTCAAGGTATCTTGGCACCTCCCATGTTGGCCAGCTCCCAGAAATCCAAGGGCTATAAAAATGAGAAAGGGAAAATGCATTGAAACATTTCAGAACCTCCATAAAGTTTGTATCACATCTGGAAACTGGGCCATTTTTGCAAGAACACCTACCGATAAGACAGAGTGAGCATAGCTGTTTAAATTCCCGACTGATTCTCTGTCCCTAATTCTATTCTCGTACTCAAGTTTCTCTTCAGTCTATTGCTGAGTGCAAAATGATGTTTCATTTCAAGACGCATAGTAACTCAATGACCAGAGTTTAGCTCCTTGCTTTCAAAAGTGCTTCTATGCAATGAAGAAATGAAAGGTACTAAAATAAAATCATGTTATATTCTTTAAATCTGTCCACTTGCATTACGTTGAGGACTTGACCAGTCCTTCACATAATGTCTAAGAGATGACAGCAAGAAGGAGTTCCTGCTGTGCACCACAGAATTCTGAAGAAGCTCAGTTGCATTATATTTCTCACCAGAGTCAGTTAGAAAGACAGAGCATCAGCTCTCGATAGTGAACCAAATTTTGCATACAACTTTTTCCAGCCAATTATCTCTACTTAATACATAAAGTTTACTATTGAGCAATATATTTTTGCTTTCATTGGCATTTTCAATGTAAAAGCAGCTTGTTATAACTGCAGAAGCAAAAGAGAAAAAATTGTGTTTTCACCAAGTTTGTATGAAACTCATTAATAACTCATTCAGTTTTCATTAGCTGTTCTTGCATACTCTCCATTCTTTATGTCTATTACTCAATTATGAAATCCAGCCCAGACTTTAATGGTTCAGAAGCATGTTTGCAGAAGAAAGCGCTATCTAACCAGTGAAAACAACTTGAATAAATACCTATTCTCTTTTTCACATATTTGGAAACAATAATTACAAAATTTGTTCCAGTGCCTTAAACTGCAGGTCTAAAGCTTCTTCCAAGCCAACTTATATTTTGCCCGCCCTTTCATTCCTTGATGGAAATTTCCACCTCCTTCTTTTGATTAGTCACTGGAGATCATCTGACCGCATGGCCAGTTAGTTCAAAGTTTGGCTGAAAGTGTGTATGTGTATGTTCCAAACAGATCAACCATAAAATGCAACATCAATTGTGAAAAAATATTTTAGACATTCTTTCAGCTTAAATTAACTACAAAATTACTTGTAACCAACCTAACCTTGATATCACTAGAAAAATGAAGAAAAAACACGTCTAGGTCTAGAGGAAAGAAAACCGAAAGGGTTGCACTTTAACCCTGCACTAGGGACCTATCATCTCTCACACTCATCCCCAAAACTCGGATACTTAACCTGATCTCTGTCTGGCAGGTTGCAAGCTTTTCTCCAAAACCAGGACAGTAAGACAACTAATGTTATACAGGAAAAGAAATACAATATGCAATCACTTATAGACAAAGCCATAAAAAAAATCACCACATATCACACACACTAGCACTGTTATACCACTTGGCTCCCTGGTGATATCTCTCTTGTCAGCACAAGTGTCATGACTTCTACTGCACAGAAAGGCAGCCTTTAAAACCTGTCTGCCAAAAATACTCTTCCATGAGCTTTGCAGCAACTGATGTTCTAAACCTTAGCCTCAGAAAGAAAACTGAAAAGATAACTAAGGGATGTTAGCCAAAGGCTACAAAAAACATAGTAAATTTCAACTCGCAGAGAAGTCAGTAGGCTGTTGTTGAGTTGCAGAGTTGGGGGTTTTTTTTTGGCTTACCTAAGACACAGGTGTTGAAAACAGTGCATTCAGAATTAAAAGAAAATAATAAAAGTTTCTACCCTTCCAGCTCTAGGAACTTCACTCCCTTAGCCTCTTATCCAAGAGGATGGACAAAATCCCCAATTATTTTGAGGACAGCGAAATAACCGCATTCAAGCACAAGAATTAAGTTGGCATAAAATTTTCATTAATACTTTGTATAAAACCTCTTTGCCTGTGCTTCCTGTTATAATTAAGGAAAATATTTAAATTTTTGACCTATCAAAATAGCTAATTGTTTTGCATGAATAAGCAAATGGAATCTTGCTTATATGTGTTAAAAAAACCCATCCCCCTGCTTTCCAGCCAAACAAAATAACAGAAAGAGGCCAACTATTCCAACTGGCATCTTCTAAGTACTGACAAATTTTCATGAGAGGAGACATCCGAAGCACTGGACTAAACTTATGTTCCAAGTGTACTTTTGAACCATTTACTTAAACCCAAACATCTCCAGATTGAAATGAGACAGCTGTTTCATTCTGAAGGTAGCTTGTGGTGGCATCTTGGAAAAGCCACCCACTTGTCTGCCTCAGTTTCTCCAGTAGCTTTTCCATTTTCCCATTAAGAAAATATAATGAAATCATCTGCCTCTACAGCTATCGATCATTTTTCCATGGCCGATTCTCAATCTTCATCCTTCAGGTCTTCCTGGCATGCTGTCACTCCTTATCTTTTATGCGAACTATGCTGACTTCTCACTCCCTGTGACAAATTAAAGTTCCTCAGCATCTTTTGCATAGCTCAAATCCTACCTATATTTCATCCTGATTTTCATGCTATAAGCCTCAAGTCACACACCAGCAATTATCTCACAACATGTGGTTCTGACTGATAGGTTTGATAGCCCCATAGAGCTGTCAAACCCTCTGGGAAGCAGAGATACAGCCAACAGCGATGTGGTGTGAGGACACCAGGAGGGCACGTGGGGATCACTGACGAACAAGTTCTTCCAGGCCTACAGAGCAATTAGTATTGAACATCGCAGGCAACATTTTAAAACAAGGAATGTTATTCCACTGCAAAGAAAGGACTAGTGACTGCAACAAGTCTTCCTCCTCTTCCTTCCCCTGTCTCATACACAAGTATCCCTTTCCCTTTACTAGTATTTCTCTCTCTCTCCCCCTGACAGCCTCTTCTAAAACAGAGTTTGCATCCTATTCCCAGTGCTGATGCAGTCCAGATCTAGTGAATGTCTGTTCCAGCATTTCTGGTCCTTCATTTATCTTGCCTTCCTGAAGATGTGACCTCATGAAGGCTTGAGTACTTCTCCATCTATAACTGAAAGAAGCAAGATCTGCTGGGTACATTAGCACAGCTTCATGAGGACCAGGCAAAGGGGACTCAGATTCTCCATGGGTCATTAGTGCTCCTGCAGGCAGGAGACAGAAAATACAGCTAAACCAGGGGGAAAGAGGGAACAAGGTAAAAGTGCACAGTTTCTGAGCATGAGGGGGATATTTTATCTCTTTATCTCAATTTTTGTGACCCTTAGAGGGAGGGCAGGCACAAGCCTTGTGTCACTGTCCTTTAAAAGCAAAAGCAACATTGCTGCACCTATGAAAGCTTCACAGGTCAACCATAGGGAAGGGTTGACCTTTGACTTTGACCTTTGACATTTATCTTATTGTTTCAGATGAGCAATGTTGCTAAAGCCCCTCTGATTTTAAAACTTCAGTGAGAAGAGCTGCCTGGCTGCTTCAGTAGGCTAAACTGACAATGGATGGATGAATGAAAAATCTCATGCAAAAGACAGATTTAAACATAAACAAGAGTCAACAAGTACACAGAAAAATCACATTACAAGATAAATTTTCACTTAAGCCATGACTGACAGGAGACACCAGGTCATTCCCTCTCACAATGGGAAATATCACACTCCAACCCAGAACAATATTTCCCAATATCTTCTGGCAGTAAAACTGCTGTTTAAAGGGCAACAGGTCCCGGGTTGCTTTCCTAACCATGAGAAGAGGGTGTTGATGTCCCTGTTTAACTCTAAGTGATTGCTTCAGCTCTATAAAAGTGTCTCAACATTTTACATGTCTTAGTTAAAACCCCAGCTCAAGGATCTATTATTTTTTAGCTCCCACAGTCACAGAAAAGGCTCATAAAGTAAATTTTATAGACTCCTACTTTTAAAAGATTTTTTAAATAAAACAAAAATCATGGTTTCCAAAAGTGTCAGGACTTTGACAGCTCTTGAGGCCTTCCAGCTGGCAATACTGATGCTACCCTCTCCCTTTTCAGATGAATCTATCAGTATTAGCTGCAAGCAGTCCATTTGTTTGCAGCTTCGTAACTTTGTTATGGTTAGGGGTGGGGGACTAATCCCTTGGTGTCCTGCTCCTTTCCTCCTACATCGCCATCACCAGCCACCTAGAGAAACAACTGCTGACAAGCACCAACAGCTTTGGGCATAAGCCAAATAGGTGGTTGCCTTGTACGGAAAACAATAGACTTTGCTGTAATCTTTGCTTAGGTGTCATCTTGTCTAAGTGTTGAACTAGGAAAATTGTAAAAGAGAGTCACAGGAGGTACCTGCCCCTGTATAAGCCCATCCTTTGCAACACAGTACTGTAAGGTAGTAATGGCCTGGCATAAAGGGAGAAAGAGTAAGAGAGGGTTTTTTCCCTGATCACCCCTTACCTCCCAATCAAAAATTTCACATCTATCTGTTTCAGGCTTCCCCATCACTTTGCCTACAAAGCTGACAAGCCTTGAGTCAACTCTTCTAACAGTTTGATATACATTTATAATAGCATCTTAATCTATGGAACAGTGAAAGAATATTGCAATAAAAATTAACAAGCAAAACTGAACAGATCATCAGTTGGTGGTCCTAGTGAGGGCAACGCATTGAGCTTATGCTAGAAAGGAAAGGGAATATGTCAAAATTATCCCATCTGATGGTAGCTTTCTACAAAAAAAAAATTCTCATTGCTAGCAAAATCAGTAGGAAAGAACAGCAAGTTAGCACATGCTGAATGAAAAGTAGTACTTGTTCAAAACACCAAGTCATGTATTTATGTCCATGAGAAAAATGTTTTGAGAATTTTCCCAACAGAGCATATAGGAAGACTGGATTAAAAAATAATGACTTTCACACAAACAAGCAAACAAACTTCATTGCTTTGTTTCACTTATCAGAACCGCCCAAAAGCCAAAAATATGGTAGATTTTAAGGCACCTTCCTTACCAGAGGCACAGTATTCTTCAGCTCCTAGTACCAAAATAAATCTTCATAAATCCTGGACGTTTGTTTTGCCATTGGCTGATACAGATAATTTTTTATTTATTCAAATACTAACCTACCAATAAAATTTAAAAAAAGGAAAGAAAATACTATCCTAGTGCATATTCTATGAAGTTTGGCAAATTAGCTTGCTATTTTCAAAAAATAAAAATTTAAGTGGTAAAATGTTTCTTGGTAATAAATCCATACAAAATCCTATAAAAATACCAGCTGTTCCTGACAAAACCTTGAAGCAAAATTAACACTTCTGTACAATTTTAGCAGCTGCAACCTCTAGGCAGTAGCTGAGTTGGTGACCAAAAATAGCTGTTATGCACGTTTGATATTTACTGAAACAGGGATGCTTCTGGCACTGTACTTGCAGTCCGAGTGGAAAGTAGAGATGGCATACAAAGGTCAGCTCTTCTGAAGATAAGAATCACAGAATGGTTGATGTTGGAAGGGACCTCTGGAGGTCACCTGGTCCAACCCCCCTGCTCAAGTAGGGCCACCTAGAACCAGTTTCCCTGGACTGTGTCTTGACAGTTTTTGAGTATCTCCAAGGACAGAGACTCCACAACATCCCTGGGCAACCTATTCCAGTGCTCAGTCACCCTCACAGTAAACTAGCATTTTCTGATGTTCAGAGAGAATCTTCCATGTTTTGATGTGTGCCTATTGCCTCTGGTCCTGCCATTGGGCACCACTGAAGAGATCCTGGCTCTGTCCTCTTTGCACCCTCCCTTCAGGTATTTACATACATGGATAAGATCCCCCTGAGCCTTCTCTTCTCTAGGCTGAACAGTCCCAGCTCATTCAGCCTTTCCTCATATGTGAGGTGCCCCTGGCCCTTAATCACCCTTGGGACTTTTTGTTGAACTCTACAGTATGTCCATGTCTCTTTTGTACTGAGGAGCCCAGAACTGGACCCAGTACTCCAGGTGTGGCCTCACCAGTGCTGAGCAGAGGGGAAGGATCACCTCCCTCGACCTGCTGGCAGTACTTTGTTTAATGCAGCCAAGGATACCATTCACCTTCTTTGCTACAAGGGCACATTGCTGGCTCACGTTCAACCTGTTGTCCACCAGGACCCTCAAGACCCCCACAGTCCCCACCAGGGCCCCTAGGTTCTTTTCTGCCAAGCTGCTTTCCAGCTGGATGGTCCCCTGCATATAGTGGCGCATGGGGTTGTTCTTTCCCAGGAAAAGTCAGTCTTGCAGGCAATGCTAGTACGAATTCAACAGAAATAGCATTTAGCCAGAGTCTTAAAGTGCTTCTCTGATGGCACTGCATTTTTTTGGGGAATGTATTAGGGGACGCAGAGACATGCTGCTGAAGGTCTTCTGGTTACTGCTGAGGAAAAATATCACAAAGAAAAAGAAAGATTTCACCCTAAGACAGTCATCTGTTTCTACATCTGAAGGGAAGGGAGGCAAGTAAGCACTCAAAGTTAGTCACTGAAGTACTTGGGACTGAATATAGAACCAGAAGTGCCACTTTTCAGCAACTCCTATTTTTAAATTGGCACCTACGTTGACAATAAGGTACACTGTGCTTGTGTCCATTCTGGAGTTCAGGCAAAATCTGCTTTCACAGTAGGTTCCTGTAATGAAGAGTTCTCATCGACATACACTTCTGGCTGCACTGGAGCGCTGACAATCATAGCAAGTAGCAAAGGATGGCCTATCAGGTTGTCTAGGGTTTCTTCTCAATGAAGCACAAACTTCAGCTGAAATTCCCATCTAGAGGCATACTTAACTTTCTTTCCATAGGAAACTGAAATCTAGTTCTGTGTATGCTTTTGGAAGATACTTATTTTTCCTTCCCCCAGCTCAACAAGTGACCTGGGGACACAGCAAGTCTGTCTTGGAGAACACAGAAATCAGCTGAACAGGTTAGCTTTTCACATAAATTCTGCATTGCCATTCTGCTAACAGCTCCTGTAACTGCAGCTCATATCCAGCTCTCTGAAATTATGGCACCAAGTCAGATATTACCTGCAGCTCCAAGCCAGGTGACCACAAGAATCTTAAGGCGAATTGTACAGCCTCTTGTAGACCCCTAAACACTATCCCTTTGCTACTACCTTCTCCTTCCCTTGCCAACCAAACCTATGCCTAGTAAAATGTCAAGAGTATCCACAGAACTAAAGCTTCTAAACTAAATCTAAAGTTTTCCAGAAAACTAAACTGCTCATGTGGGTAGGTTTTCATATGACTGCAGATGCTACAGTCATATGCCTCTACTACATGCAACAGAGCAAACTTTCAGACAGAGTTTCTTTGGAGCCGTGCAAATGTCAGCAACCAGAACTGCCTTTTAGCTTTTTCCTTTTACTAAGAGCAGGATCCAGAAAGAAAGAATCGGTGAGTTAACCTGATAGCAAAGGACTACATTATCAATTGTCTCATTTAATCTAGAGGGAATCAATCAGGACCACTTACCTCAAGCTTTCTTGTCAGCATTTGTCCCTCCAACCTAGCCTGCTTCATTTTATCCCTCTCTAGTACTCCATTCAGTTATGGAGTACTACATCCTCATATTTATTTAGATTCTCAGTTTCCTGTGAAAACAAATGGCAAGCTGGTGCTAGATATCTTTGAGAGGCTGGCTTAAAGTCCAAATGTCCCACTTGCTAGCAAAGAAGAGAAATGTAAGCAAGCATCCCAATGGAAACTAACAAATGTTTGGGAGCAAACAAAAGAAAGATTATATTTTACTAAGATTTCTCCTCTTGATCAACTGATACTGAGTGTTTATTTTGCAGTTCACTGTAGCTAAACAAGCAGAACTAAATACCCTTTTATATCCTAATGAATTCAGCTACCCAAGCATTCGTCTACAGACAGATAGCTTTAGGGGTGGAAAGGCTCTAAAACGCTTTAGAGAGCTAAGCAAAAGACAATGCCCCTGGTGCAAAACAGCTTAGTTATTCTTCTTAGGCTTTTAATACATAGCACATAAAGCAATCATTGCATCAGTTTTACTGAAACTATTCTAGAAAACATTGAACAAATAAAGCAATTTTATTGTTCATAATAACAACTTGCTGAGACAGCAGTGAAAGAGAACCTGGCCTCTCCCTGATCCGCTAAAGCCTTCTCAAAACAATAAGCAAAGAAGGACTAAAAAGCTAAGTTTATCTTAAGGATTGAAAAAAAAATTAATAAAAGTTTAAGAAAAGCTAAGTTTATCTTAAAAGTTGTCACTTTTAAGACAAACATACACTGTTGTGTGATACGTAAGTTGTCAGCATTTCATATAGAAAAGCCATCAACAAATTTCACAACACAAATAGCCCACACTTGCTTGGAAGGGGTAATTCTGGCATGGCCACCAAAGTGACCAGTACCCAATGAGTTTGCTAGCAAGGAACAAGCTTAACTGAAAGTCCTGCAAACTGACAACAAACACCTTACAGATGGCTTTTAAAATTACTTTAGGCAGATACTTAACTAGATGCTCATTAAACACACTATCAAATAATATCCATCTAGGAATGTGGCCTGCGTTACTCTGAATGCTAATGACAATACAGAGAAGTCCCCATTCCCTGCTCTGCTACTTCACATTGTACTTGAGCAAATATATGCTAGGGCAGCTATATCTGCAAAATAGTATATCATTTATCAATCAATACCATTATCAAAATATTGCATACCAAAACCCACAGTAATTTTATCAATTTGTTGCTGGGCTTTACAGGCAGGCCACATTCACCTGACTGCATATTTGGGAGAGAAAAATATATATTTTAGCAATGCACAAAATGATTCACAGGAAATAATCCCAGATAAAAAACATCCTACACCTACAGCATTTGAAATAAGAAATGCTAAGATGGTGGTGCATTTAATGTCCCAAAGGTTGCTGGAATAGCAAAAGCCATGCATGAATAAAGAGGGAAACATGCTACAGGGAAAAGCAATAGGTTCTTTTTGTCCTTAGGCCAGTGGAACCTAATCAAGAGTCTACGCTACTTCTGCACATTTTTGAGAACCTCACCAGAGAATTTAGGTTGGAAGAGGCCTGCATAGCACAGGAAAGAAATTAAATAGAAGTTGCTATCATACTCATGGCTAAATAAATGACTTCTCTGTCAGGCTTGACAAAGTGATAGCATAAATAACTTCCAAGGATAATTTGCTAACACTTGGCTAGTCGGCTTGATTCAGCAATTGGCACTGATAACCCAGTCTGATTCTCAGAAGAGCAATGGCATGGTTTAATTCTTAATTTCCACTGCAGAAAATTGCAACCTATTGTAAGAACCAATGATTTACCATGGTAACATGTATCACCAATGTACACATTGCAGAGTCTCACTGTGGCTATCTGTATCAATGCCTCAGAATATGTAGACCTGTATAAAATATAGTGGAGGAAATGAGACAAAATGTCAGTCCAAAACATCCTAAAGAAAACTAAAACACAAAATGAATCTTTTTCATAAATCCTAGTTATAGCCTTCATGGACCTACAGATAGCCTGATGCTTGGATCTTATTGAAACCTCTTATATGCACAGACCCTTGCTGGTTGCCCTCTTACTTCTCTTTATGTGCATTAAAACCACAGCTCAATCATGAAAAAAATGCTTCACATCCTTCTGCATGTGAAAGCATGAAGATCACTACTGCTGTGACTTTGATAACAACTGGCTCATCCAAAGGAGATTGCTGTCATGCAGAACCAGCTTCATGTACTTTATACACTTATTGTTACATGTTTGATTTCTGCCCTGGTAACCCTAGTGACCTGTCATTCTCCCCATTTGGAAATCTAAATCTTCCCCAGCTCCTGTGGTGGCTGCTTTATCTAGCATGGCCAATAAAACTGAGAGTGATAAATAGCACCCCGATGGCTGGGCATGGCCCAGGGAGAAGAACCGAACAAAGGGAATCAGACTTATTTAGTGCCCTACCTGTTGACAATTGTCAATTCAAAAGCCTCATGTTCATATATTCATTGCTGACTACCTCACAGCAACCCTTCCTTGACTATATGCTTGCTGAATCACACCCTCTCAAAGGTATCCAACAGCAGCAGATATAAATATTTCTATCAATACAGGATTTTCCTGGAAAAATAGGTTATGTTATTTAAGAACTGCAAACAGAATGCAAAAAAAAAAATCAATCACCTGTTGTACATAGCCATTTTTCTCCTCCTGTTCACACTGAAGGGCGGTCCTATAAGCAGAGGAACAGAGGCATGAGCCAAGCGTGTGACCCCACAAAGGCCCCTCACCAGCACTGGTAGTAGGAGAACCATTTTGCAGCATCCTCTGCAAGGTTTAAGGTCTCAACCATTTAAGTATCACAAAGGGTCTGAGGCAGTGAGGGACAATAGATCTGGTGACTCAGTCCAAACAGTCATGTCAGTACTGTCTCCATCCTAACTGATGCAACACTATAAAAAAAGGGAGGCAGAGGTGACCTTCAAACAGCATTACTAAAATTCTCAAAGCTCTGATTCATGCCTAGTCCTCATTGTTGAATGTACTTCAGGGGTTAAAACAACTTGAATTTCATTTTTTAAAAATGGAAAAATGCAGTCATATGTAAAGAAGAGATTTCAAACACAGCAAAAGTTTTGATGGGCAGCAAGAAGCTCCATCTTATTCTCCTTTTAGACTTTTTCTGTCTTCCTTCTCCTAATGCTGTGGAGCTTTGACAGGGGTGTCCCCTCAGTTGTTTCAGGAATAAATTGTCAGCACTACCATGAACAAGGAAGGAAAAATAAAATATACAATTTCTGTATGTATACATTTGTGTATCTATAAATAAATACATATATATTAATAGAACTCTTACCTAAGGAATACACTATACCTCACACGTTATTCACCCTATGAAAAACAGTGGAAGAAAGAATGAAAAAAAGCAGATGCTAGATACTCAGCCTCTAAAATGAAGGTAGCAAAAAGTTTGTGTAGAATAAAATAGCATAGAACACTAGAAATCTGTGACATGGAATGAGAAGCAGCTACCTGTGAAAACAACCAGACCTTGGTGAAACAGATGTTGGATCTGCTGCTGATGCTAAACTTATCCCATATTAAGCGTAAACTACTGTTTTTGCAATTCCCAAAAACATGTTGGATATTTTCCAGGACAAATAGATCTGGACCATTACCTGAAGGGTTTTCAGAGACTTGGTATGACGAGTGAAGATAACCAACAGCATCAAGGGGATAAATTAAAGAATATTAATGGTATATTATAGCTGGGGTGGTAGGCATCACAACAGGCAAGAAATTTGAGATGTTAACTTTCTACAGCGACATTAGCTTTGCTGTGTTACACAGACTATATATATTACATAAATCACGGCATGCTAACATCTACATTTCACAAAACCTCAGATGCAGCTTTTTCCCAATATAGGAAAACAAAGCCACTTTTGAACTCAGCGTAACTGAGATCAAGAATCTCTTGCAGTAATTCATATATTGACATGTTGCATACAAAGAGATATAAGAACCTAGATCTAGTAGCATAACTTAATTTGCAAAGACAAAACTTAGTGGAAATCAATGGACACTAAATACAAATTCTATTGATAGGTTGGATACTGTTTTTTAAGGCTCCTCAAATTCATTCTTGAGCCCATTGTGGCCTTTCACATGGTTTCTGTATCAGGTAAAATTCTCTAGAAACATCTTCATGAAGAAAAAAATGTGTTAGATAAACACTTCAGCAGATAAGGAGAAGCCAGACTTGCTGTCAGAGGAGAGTATTCAGCCACTACCCAACTACCTGACCAAAATAAAAAACATCTAAAATGGAGCGAAAGGCCTCAATTACCAACCTCTTGTGTGTTGGCTACTGGAGAAAACTTTAAATGAGCAAGGCACGGACACACCTACTAACTAGCAGATGTAGTACCTAAGTCTATTGTTTGGATCATATATAATACCAACGGCGTGAACGGATTTAAACTTTAGTAATGCCTTTGTGACGACGGTGACAACATGACATCCTGCACAAATTGCTTCAGACAAACAGCAGTCATTAATATTTCAGAAATTCAAGAGAAGAGTAAGACTATGACAAGGACAAAGCTCCAAAATAATGAGGTTATTAAAGAAAGGGTGCAATTACAGGGATAAACCAAGTACAGTTGACTGAAACAAGTTCAACAGCTAATACAAAGGCTTTAGCAGAAATTCTGCTATAATCTGTCTATAAAGGCTGGTTAAAAAAATTACAAGAGTATTTGAATACCATAAATTCCACCTAAAGGAGATTATTGCTATGCTATTGTAGTTAGAGAAGGAACTGGCTTTTCAAATAAGCCCACAGAAACCTATTTCACAACAGGTAAACAGAATTATAGGAAAGCCTTTCAAGCTATGAGGATATAAAACTTTATAAGCAAAATACAAAGATGAGAGAGAGAAAATGGGATTAAGAACAGAAGGAAAAAAGCCAACTTTAGTCTCTGCCACAGGAAATAACGTACAAATTAGCAGAATTTCAATTTGCATAAATAAATAACCATTTCTTGCCAGCTCCTTCCTTTTATCTCGTTTTATTCACAGCCTCCAGTTCATTTGACCTCTATTTGCTTCAACTGCACTTAAACTGAAAACCCACTTCCTTACAAATTAGTTTCCCCATTACAGCATTCCTGAGCACATTTATGCACTTGTAAAAAACCTGTGCATAAGAACTTTAGGTTATACGTAATTTTTTCCCAAACAATAATAACAATAACAAATAATTGTTATAACCACACCATCAGTAGCAAGTATTGGCTGAGATTACAGCTCAGCAAATGTTTCATTTTTTTTATTTAGATCCTAAATGGGAAGTGGACAGAGAAAACGTGGAGTAGAATATGACTGTTTACTGCTTGAGGTATCTGTAGCAAAAGAAAGCAATAGAAATGGGGAGCACGAGGGCACTGTTCACAAAATCTCGTGAGCTGGTGATGAACAACAGAGCACTAGATTCATGCACACATCTTGTTCTGCTGAAAACTCAGACTGTGTTTCTTCCCTTCCCTGAAAGGATTGAAACCATGTCATAAAGCTTCAGGAAGGGGCCATTTCCAATGTCTCCTCCTGCTGAGTATGTTCCACCTTTGCAGAAGGTACTTAAATATTCACTAAACCATAAAAAGGAATGACATTATAATCTAGTGGCAGCAGCACTGCAGTACACTCCTGTTCCCAGTCCCTGCTCCATGAATACGAAGCACATTACGAATCAGAACAGCATCAGATAGTATCAAGTCCATCCATCAATGCCCTACAAGACAGTGTTTAGATGCGGTCTGGAAAAGCAACTGCAATGGTGAATTAAAACTGAGATCACTCGTTTCTCTATAGAGTGGTCCAACTATAGCATACTTCATTAGCTGAATGAGTATTCAAACATCTGATATGAAGCAAAACAGCACCAATATAAAACAGCACCTACCCCTTCAGTCATGCATAGTCTGTAGCACGACCCTTGGAAAATTCTCATCATAAGGAGGATTCAAAACCCTAATCTATAAGGCAAAAATGGGAGCACCACGAGATGGAAATATTTGCTGACTTCAAAATAAATTCAGGAATAATTTCAAGCAATTAAACTACTCAGAGCCATTTAGCTCCTTTCTAATATAAATTTGTAGTACAATTTCCATTATTCATGGATCTCATGTAAAAGAAACTATTAAGTATAGAATACAAATAATTAAAAATTGACTTGGATTTTTAAACTGAAAATACTTTAGTAATAATTCAAAGTGACAATGTATTTTATGTAAATACAACTGCTAAAATAAGAACTTTATTATATTCTTGCAGTTAGTTGCTTTGTTTTGCAAAAAAAAAAAAGAAATACAGCTTCCTCAACTTTTTTTGGTTAAAACTTACTCATACACTTTAAAAAAATAGTTTTAAAAAAAATAAGCAGGTTAAATAGTTGAAGGAAAAGTCTTTTACCAGCTTTGCTGCTTTTTGTTCTTCTAGAAGTGAGAAGCGATCATCCATTCTGTAACAGTTAAAGACACAATTGTCATTTCTTTCCCTATCTCCTTTTTTCTGGTTTTGTTTTAATCTTTCCCATGCCTGGACTTTTTTCATTGTCCTCGTTCCTCATTCTTTTCTTCTCCATCTATTTCTTTTTTTAAAAAAAAAATTGTATTCTCTTATTCTTTTAATAGAGCTTATTATTTAAATAACCCAGAATCATTCCTGAATTAACTGAAGAGGGAGGCGAGGGCAAGGGGAGAAAGAAAGCAATGTCACAGAAACTCCAAGGCTTCTTAACTGAATTCTGCATCTTATCCTCTATTCAGTAAAAGTCCTTCGTATTTTTACAGACCATTTCATAACAAATGGCAACTACTATCACTTCTAGTAGCCACAGACCCCTCAAATACAACATAACTTGTGTTGACTCAATGGTATAAAGTATTTATGCAGAGACGACATGAATTGTAAGGTTTCAGGATAATATTATTCTATCTTATAACTTGGCTGAAGTAGTTGTTTTTATTTACACCACATTATCCATGCTCTCTGAAGTCCTGGAGGATTTCCAGTCTCCACTAAAGTACTGGTGAGGAGTCTGTCTCTGCCTCCTTCCACCCCTCCCAGATCCAACAGGACAACTCCAGTCACCGCAGGACCACGTCCCTGCAGCTGCATGGTTACATTCCTCAGCACTCAGCACATCTAGGGCACAACCATGCAGTAGATATAAGTGTCCAGGGCAGACACGGAATGGTCTTTGAAATTAAGTTCACACTGTCACCTCTTCAGCTTTCACATTCTTTAAATAAATGAATAACAAGTTTCATGTTCTGTGACATATTCCAGAAAAGATGTAATAAATATTGCTCTAAGACACAAATAGTCCCGCAAAAAAACTACAAATAGATTTTGGTTTTGTTTTTTTTTTTTAAAATTACCCTGAGCCCACATAATTGCCCATCACACTTTTCAGCAAACATGCTGATGTTTCCTCAGCAAGCATAAACTTTTCAGCCTTACTTCAGCTGGACCTCCACAGTGAATATTAAAGAGGGCAAATGCAAAAAAACATATTAAGGAGAAGAAAAATTGAGAAAATGAAGAACCGTATTAGTCATTCTTCAATTTCTTATAATAATGATGTTGAATCATTCTTTTGAAGTGACTACAGTGGTAGCCATTTAAAAGAAAATCCAGCAGATTAGATGTGCTATTTCTGACCCCTTTTCAAAAAAGAAATTATAATCTTTATTTGAGAAGGTCCTCTTTGCAACCTATTGGATTGTTTCTAGGGTGCTAATACAATTGCTATAGGAACACAGGAAAACAACAAACCTGGAAAGGTTCCCAAAGGAGCACATTTAGAGAAACAAGAAATAGATGATTGTCCTCACCTTCTTGCCATTGTTAATGATGCATTAATGTCCCCATGGGTTCATAGGTGTTTAAAATAAAAATAAAGGCCTTACAGTTGCTTTCAGGGACATTATTTCACAGGGACCTATATTTTGTTTTTTACTTGTCTGAATTATGCCTATCTAGTCAGGGAACCAGATTAAGTCAGATTAAATGACAACCCAGACAAGATCCAAATCTGTCCCTCAAACTCAAATTTTCAGAAGACTTACAAACGGTTAAATGTTAAATTTTTTCGTGTGTCTTAGAATGTCCCACATTACACAAGGGGGACCAAAAAATCTGGTTATTCTCGTGGCTCTTTATGTTTCTGGATTACCAAAAAATTCTGGCTGGTACAATTTTCAAAACACTCTTATCAGTATCAGTGAGAGACAGCTGGAATGGAAGTTCAGTTTCTAGGTGTAAGGTTTTTTTTATTTGGTTTTTTGTGCTTTTTTGTTTGTTTGTTTTTCTCTCATTTCCAAAGAGTCTGGTCTGCTGTAGTTAATCTAATCTGAAGCTAATATTGTTCCAAGTTGTTGGAAACATATTCCGAAGAAAAACAGTGTTAATTTCAGAAAGGGAGAGCTCATACCATTCACTGTGAAGTTGAATTCTGAATTGTAAAATAAAGAAAGAAGCAAACAAAATAATAGAATTTTGCATAGCTGTGCCATGTATCCACTAGATTATTGCAAGATTTATGTAAGGGTAATTCAGGACCTTTTTTATATAAAGAAAACTCAAGTTCTAACTTGGCTGTTCAGAATAACAATTCCTTTTAAAACCAAGTTTGATTACATTCATACAAACTATAAATATACTGAATTATCAGAATCAGTTTAGAAAGGGGGACTTGACTGCCACTATGAAAAGCTCTTTGATAAGTGTGCAATTATAGTCAAATCAGGGAAACAAGATGTTCCATAAGGACTAGGAAAAAACATCTTTGAAAACGTTACAGTACCTTTTCTATAAATCAGAAGTGTAATTCCATCTGGATTAACATGTAGCCTATTCCAAACAGCGCAATGCAGAATTAGGTGGGATTCAAGGAAGGATAGTAAGAATTATCCACTTGGACACAATCCAATGAAGAAAGACGAAAAAGACTGGTAGGTCTCGTCTCTAGGATGAATTACAACAAGGAAACAGTAATATTTATTAAAATTAGTAATATGGGGAAGATAGTTTAGTGGTTTCTCTTACAGCAACATAGGATAGCAAATAAAATAAAAATGAAGCTAATTCAAAACTAATTTTACTTTTTTTTTACACTCATTTTGAAAATAATTTACACAAGAATTTATGGACATCAAGAATTTAGAAAGATTCAAGTAACACCTGAATATCTATATACAGAGCAAGAGTAGTCCAAGTGAACAGAGCTGTTGGAAAACTTTGCTTTTGCAAAGAATAGGAAACTTAATGTTAGGTCAATTCATCTAAGAACCACAGACCAGTGATGAACAGGACTACAAGTTATCTTATCCTGGCTACAAGGAGTTCTTAAGCTTTCCAAAACAGCTTTTGGTGCTAGCTATTGTTGACAGCAGCAGGATACAGAAGACAAACCTCAGCCCAATGAAGTCTTTCAATTCCTACACTTGCATAAAATTATCAGCCTAGGGAAAAATCTTTTTCCTGCATTCTCATATATCCATATGTCTGTATCTATAGCCCAGATACAGATATATAAAAAGGATATATTGGTATATAAACTGTTAAAGCAAAGCGGCCACCCTTCTGGATGCAAATAGCAATAACTCCTTACTGCAGGTGTCATGTTTTTTACTAATTCATTAGTCAGAGTACCAGCTACATAAAGAGAGTTCTGCTTTTTCTTCCCACAATTTCATCTCTACTCTCTCGCCCTGCAACACATTTAAAAATGCTGGATTTTTCTCTTTTTCCTCCTGAACAGTGCTCAGCCAGCACAGCAATATTAGCTTCAGATTGGATTAACTACAGCAGACCAGACACTTTTGAAATAAAAAAACTAAATTAAAAAAAATTTACTCCTAGTCCTAAATGTCTTTTCCAAGCCATAGAAAGCTACAAATGCAGCAAGGTTCTCTAAGAAAAGCAACAAGAGACCACTGAAAGAAACCAGAAATGTTTTCTTAAGGCTTACAGTTGGAGGGAGTTGCATTGCCAATCTCCCTCCTCATAAAGACATCATTAGAAAAAAATAATAGATATTTCTCACTATTGCCAGATTACATTGAAAATACCCTTTTTCTTCCTAATGGTATACGCTAACATTCACAAAGCAAGACAGGTAAGACCACTCAGATCTACTTAGGTTGATACAATTACCAATATGAGTATGCATGTGACAAGGGTAATAGGGAAAACATATATGAACTGAGATTTAGTTTGAACAAACCACTAACAGAGGTATAAGTATCATGAAAAAGGACAAAATGCAGCCCTTCACAGAAGGTAGGAAAAAAGACCCCCAAGTAAACTCATTTTATATTCAAGAACTAGGGAATTTTATGCCATACCAACTTCTTTTAAAGCTGCCTATATTCAGAAGCAATCAAAAATTCACTACAATTGCAGCACCTGCTCCACTGTAAGAGTTTAGTGAGAAAGAGGAAAGGTTAGAAAGCAATCTATAACTGGTTCTGACTGCCTCTATGTTGTGACTTGTCTGCGCTAAGTCCTCAAATGCTGTAATAAGGACAAAAGATTTCTATAGTGCTGGAGACTGAAACCCTTTTTTAATATTCCTGACCCTTATTTTACCTTCCCCATAAGCAACTTAATTCTGAAGCCTTTTCCAGTGACTTTTCTCCATTTTAACATTACAGAAGTGGTGCTGCACATGTGATGCCATAAAAGCAGCTCACTGTGAGGAACCAGGAACCACTAACCTCAAAGTTTCATATACATATCCTGTGAAAGAGCCATTTTGTTCCAACTTTCCCTACTCTTCACCCAACTGCTATTTCCCAGCCTGTGCTGGAAAACTGCAATAAAAGTAGCCAAATAAACAAATACTCTAAATAAAAAGTGAAAAACATAAGTTAAAGAGTGAGGAACATAGCGAAGAAAAATCATTCTGTCGCACTGTCGTGGTTTGGCCAACAACAAGACAACAGATGCTCTCCCCACCTCTCGCTCTAAGAAGAAGAGAGATAGAGAGGGTTATGAGTTTAGAAAAACCTAAACTACTTTAATGAAATATTAATAATAAAATAAAAAAAAGAAAATACTGAAATAGATACAATATACAAATATACACAAAACCATATCAAGCTCCCAGGGACATATCACTGGCAGGCACTGGGAAAGTTACAGACTGGACTCAGTGACAAATGGGAACTGGAACACACTGACCAGGATCAGAAGGCAGATGTGCTAATGGGGTCCTCCTCAAACATCAGTCATTGAAGAAAGAGAGCCATTGAAGAAGATCCAGGAGAAGAGCCCTTAGAAAAGAGTCCTTTGAGAGGAGCTAACCTGATCCCTTTGATCCCTCAGCTTTTATATTGAGCATGGGGCAGATGGGATGGAATAGCCTGTTGGTCACTTTGGGTCACCTGACCTGTCCGCTCCTCCCCACAGGTGGAACCCCTCCATGGGTTAAACAACTGAGTCAGCTGACCCTGGTTGACACAGCAACAAGTGTAAGCAAGAGCCTCTCGCTGAACAACAGCTGGCTTTGCTTTACCCCAAACTAGGACACACACATACGGTTCTTGTGTGTAACTCAGTATTTCTTAGTTTTGTTTGAACAAAGAAGTGGCTTTCAGAGATTCATAAGATCAGACTAGCACTCAAGTCATCTGTTTAGCTCCCTGCCCAAACTACTTATGTCAATCCTGACGTATTTTTGTTTTATAGACTGATTATAAAAGATGTACAATAATAGAGACCACACAACCCCAAAGGCAATGTAATTCAATTATACTAGGGAAACAAATTTTCCAGTGCTACAGAGTGGAAACTCATTATTATTACAATCCATCAGCAATGCAGAAAGTAATTTATCCTTTTTCTCTTATAGGTCTCATTTGTGACCTTTGTTTCCTTAGTCTTCTCTTCAAATCAAACAATGCTGTCTTTTACTCTTTCTCCCAAAATCATGTTCCATTGACCTCTGGCCACTCTTATTCCTGCCATCAGTTTCTCTCCAAGTGGTCCACATCTTTCAGTATCTGAATACACGCTGTATGCTATGTAATGCCTTACAGTTGCAGAACAGAGTTAAAAGGATTACATAGTTCATTCTGAGGCTAAGTTGCCATATATATATTTTAGCTTAGCATGTCCAAGTCTGGTAATGGCAGGATGTTAACTCCTCTTTGGCTTATGATTCCCAGATCATCTTTTTGCACAATACTACTACTTGATCAGTGGTATTTGCACTATTTTAAGCATCTAATTTAGATGCTTGATCTGAGAAAATTCAGTTCCTGATTTTAGTCCTTTGCATGATCCCCAACCCACGTGGTGGGTTGACCCTGGCTGGACTCCAGGTGCCCACCAAAGCTGCTCTATCGCCCTCTACCTCAGCTGGACAGGGGAGAGAAAATATAACAAAAGGCTCATGGGTCTCTATAAGGACAGGGAGATCACTTAGCAATTGCCGTCATGGGCAAAACAGACTGGACTTGGGGAAACTAGTTTAGTTTATTACCAATCAAATCAGAGTAGGGTAATGAGATATAACAACTAAATCTTAAAGCACCTTCTCCCCACCCCTCCCTTCTTCCCAGGCTCAACTTCACTCCCAAATTCTCTGCTTCCTCCCCCTGAGCAGCGCAGGTGGACAGGAGTGGGGGTTATGGTCAGTTCATCACATGTTGTCTCTGCTGCTCCTTCCTCCTCAGGGGGAGGACTCCTCACACTCTTACCCTCCTCCAGCGTGGGGTCCATCCCACTGGAGACAGTCCTCCATGAACTTCTGCAATGCGAGTCCTTCCCACAGGCTGCAGTTCTTCATGAACTGCTCCAGCATGGGTCCCCCGTGGGGTCACAAGTCCTGCCAGCAAATCTGCTAAAGCATGGGCTCCTCTCTCCACAGGTCCATGTGTCCTGCCAGGAGCCTGCTCCAGCATAGGCTTCCCAAGGGGTCACAGCCTCCTTTGGGCATCCACCCGATCCAGTGTGGGGTCCACCACGGGCTGCAAGTGGATATCGCTCCATCATTAATCATCATGGGCTGCAGGGGGACAGCCTGCCTCACCATGGTCTTGACCATGGGCTGCATCCCATCTTCTCCAGTGCCTGGAGCACCTCCTCCTCCTTCTTTACTGGCCTTGGCATCTTCAGAGCAGTTGCTCTCACATATTCTCACTCCTCTCTTCTGACTGCTGCTGTGCAGGGTTTTTTTCCCCCTTCTTAAATATGTTACCCAAGAGGTGCTACCATCATCGCTGATGTGTTCAGCCTTGACCAGTGGCAGGTCCATCTTGCAGCAGCGGGCACTGGCTCTATCGAACATAGGGGAAGCTTCTAGCAGCTCCTCATAGAAGCCACCCCTGTAGTCCCTCCCCCCCAAAAACCTTGCCACAAAAACCCGGTACACGTGTTGAAAGTAACTTGAATTAAATAATATAGATATAATTTCTCAGCATTTACCATATGGTGTAAAAAAATATCTTTTTATCTTCTTCAGTGAGATATTACTGTAGGTCTGATATATTCAAGTATTAAACACAAAGATTTCTGAAGCAAAGATATTCTTTTCGGAGTGGTTCCACTCTGGCAGAAATGCAAGTTATGCAATAATAGTTGCAAGGTTCGTTCACGTATCTGAGGACCATAACAGCAAAAATAAGAATTAACTGGGAGATGAAGGTGTAGGTCAGGAAGGGAAGGGCCTCAAAAGACTTCTGAGTGAAAGGCAAAGGTAGGCTTTTTGTTCTAAGTATTTTGCAAGTCAGGGGATACAGGATGAAACAATAGGGACATTCAGCCTTTATCCTGATAGATATGCAGTTCACACTTTGCAGTGATCTATTCTATTACTAGATATGCCAAGAAGGCCTCAAATTACTATCCCAAACTGCAGTTCTTATTATCAACTATATGCTGCTTAAGCTGAATTAAAAAAAAAATTAAGTATTGTTACAGTTAGCAGCATCCATAATGTAATTGTCACAGACTCACAGAGGTTTCCAAATTCCACCACACTGACAAGATCCCATGCCACGTACTTCTTCAAAGGAGTCATCCAAAATTGGGTCCGAGGCAAAAGCTCTGAACTAGCATAACGAATTTCATTATCTGTCAGTTGGCAATAGACAATATCTGAAAAAATCTATACGTACAGAAAGTTAGTGAACATGAGATGGGAAACTTGGACAGTGTTTACATTAGAATTATGTATTTTACAACAGCTATGCTAGAAATGGATATGAAATCTAAGAAATGAACCATTAGAGGATAAGCCTTAAAAAATTTAGAATTTAGTAAGCCAAGGTCAGAGTCTGAAGGAATACAAGTGAACAGTCACTGATGAAGGCAAAGTCAGTGTGTTCACATTACTCAACGTTTAGTTAATGTGTGATCTGTATGACCTTGACCGATGACCATTGAACATGGATCTCCATTTCTAAAAAGATGGTATTCTGTACATTAAAAGATAGAAGTAAAAGCATAAATAAAGATGAAAACACCATGCTGAAGTAGCCTTCCTACTAGCTACACCAAAACACCCTAGCTAAAAAAAAAACCAAATCATCTGGTCTCCTTAAAAATCTAAGGTACTTTTAAAGAGCCTTGCCTTCTCTCAGAACACATATAATGTCTCACTTCCTGCTGGTCACCTACTGTCACAGCACCTGCGCAGATAATGACATCTTTGACTCTCCTGTGACAAATATGAATGCTATTAGCCAGTGGGTTTAAAAATTTTAAAGAAACTAACAGACACACACGTGTATATAAGTATATCCAAATATATGTATATATATAAAAATAGAGAAGTTTTGTTTCCTTAGAAAACTAGGCAATGTTCTATGTTCACCAATTTCAGGAAAAGGAAACCTTCTCAATGTATTGTACTGATTTTGCACTTGTGAAACGAATTGAGGACAAGGGATACTAGGTATTCAGGAGTGCATTTTCCACAATATATACCCCTCTATTCCCAAGAAAGAGTCACCTAATTATTTCAATATTTAGTTTTGTAGCTTCCACAGTATATGAAGAACTTTTTCTATCTGACACCCGTATTCTCATAAAAGCATCATGTGCAAATTATGTAAGCTCCAAGCACAGCCTACAATCATACCCAAGGCCCTTTTCATCTTCTAAAGCAGACTTAAAAATTAAATTCAGCATTCACCTATTTTAATATTCTATTCCCTGACACTGATTAATTTATTTGCTTTGAAGACTTCAGAAACCCTACTTGTAATTGAGGAGCGGAATAAATATCTCTGTAATTTTGAGATGATATCCTTTTCTGAGGTTGTGGTTATTTCATGGTAACACCCTTCCAGATCCCCCATAAAGGTGTTATTAAAAATGTTAGCTGATGCATACTAACTAACATTGCCTTCTAGAAATATAGGCAAAAAGTCTGTAACTTCTAATGTATTATCATTTCTACTCTGTACAGTACTTGTATTTCAATATATTCTAGACATAAATAAACTTTGGGCACAAAGAACAAAATTTAGTTTGCATTTGGTACAAATATTGTCTTCTTATTTATTTCCATCTACTTTTAACAGAAATAAGATTGTTTTCTTTTGTTCTGAAAGGATTACCTGATGCTATCAATGTTTACTTTAATAGAACATTCCATAAATCGTTCATAATAAAGCCAAGGAAATTACAGAACTTTGAAGTATAAAATGTAAGTTTAGCAACAGTGTGTGATTCTGTGTATTGAATGTTAAGACATCAGTCAAGTACATCTTCATACCAACTCATCAGAAATAAATGCTGGAAATGGATTCTTTTCTGGTACAGTCGAACTGTGGATCAGTATTATACCAGCCTCTCTAGAGTTTTAACACATTTTTTTCCCCCATCTACTCTATCTAACTCCGTTTCACTGAATCAGCCTTTAAAGGAGAAATGTCAAATTAAAAACTAGTGAGGAAAATAAATATATTTGTTTACTGTTTACATAGCAATGTATCCACCTGCATGTTGTGGGACGTTATGACTGTTGAATGCGAGCAACAAAGAACTTCCAGCAGATGCCAGGGAAACTCATAATCATAAAGTCATCTTAGACATGGATAATAAAAATATAGTTAGCATAAACAGACTTAGTTCCTTAGTGGTACAGGATAAACCACAAGAAGAAAAATTGAAATAATGATTGCAAGACTACAGTATGGTCATTATTTGTATACAATGCAGAGAAATCAGCAGTGAGACAGTCACAATGTCATAGTGATAGCATTAGAGGTCATTAAGACCTTCCGTCATCCTGCGTGTATTTTTGAAATGTCGTATAAAAACTTAAGAGAGATGCATTGGAGTTCATTCTTTATTTTACATAGGCCATTTCTCAAGCAATATTTAAGTAACTTTGTTAATGATGACAATAAAATGCTCCTAGGCCTGTATAATTAAAGGTATATTTCTCTGTCTCATTACACCCCTGAAGCTCTTGGCTCCAGATTCAGAGTGGACATTTTGGTCTGATCAGGCAAGACACCTTAAAACATTCTTAGGTTGGGATTTATGGGTAGCAGGTTCACTAACTAAAAGTTCGAAGGAGAAGACTCAAAATATCACTTCATTTAGAAGACCCCTGACAGCCTTTAAAATAACATCCAGCATATTTACCTTTTTTTTTTTTATGGTTAATGTGTTAATTAGCTTTCTCTGAGTATATAAATAAAAGCCGTACACAAAAACCTCACAGATTTTCTTTCTGTGCTGTGGTGCACTTTTCACCTATTCCTGATTGCTATCTAGAAACCCTCAAAATATGAACTCAGTCTTTAAAAAAAACATATTTTGCTCCTCTTTATGCGTTGCTTTATAAATGCAGAAAGAAGGAGACAAAAATAGATAACAAAGATGATAAACTATGATAAAAATGATTCCCTAAAGATAAAATGCCCTATTCATCTTCCAATAAGCACTAGTTCTATTTTTAAAGGAGCTAAGGTTGGTTAAATATTTGACGCAAACCCACTTGAAATTCTTAAAAGAAAGGTTATAGAAATCATCTTGGGCTTAAAATCATGGTAGTAACACGTATTTCAATAATGGCTTCATTCCATTTCTTTCCAGGGATCTCTCATCACATATCTGCTAAAGGTTGCAAAGCATCTGCCTACAGCTCTACTGCCAGTTATTACAAAACCTGAACTAATATTGAAGCAACACTAGAAGACACTACTTTTTGATACAGCTGCACAAGTAAAGCAAAATAGGAAGTCATTATTAAGGTTGATGCTGTTTCTATAAGTTCCTTTGGTGTTTTGGGGGTTTTTAACCTCATAAACTTCAGAATGTGAAACCTTCTTTCGAGACATAGTTGAGTTTGAACTAGTGAAGTTTTAATAATTTGATGGTCATCTTACTATATCTTCAATTCTATTATGCGTAATAGAAAACAGCCAATAGGATCAGGAACGCAAACTACATCCATACCGTAACTACTCATCCAGCTGTTTGCTAGCTGAAGAAAATAAAACTTTGGAGAAATTACAGAACTCTGCTTAAGGCAATCACTTTTATTTATGCTTAAAATCAATTAAGTTTACTAGAAAAAACTTACACAACTCAATCCAGATTTATAAGCTTACTGTAAATATGAAGCAGGTATACTGTGCCCTACATAAAATACTAAAGATTAAAAGCTGGCCTGAAGTTCAAAAGTGATCCCATCATCAAATACTGCGTTTCTGGATTCTGGACCTCGTTGCTAACACCCAAACTAGCAGACCATGAAGCCAGAGAGAATTTCAGAGCTGACACGCGCTGGATTGTGCTCAGCCCATTGAAACTGCAGAAACACCTATGCTTACCATTGTTCCACACCCATAAATTACCCAGACGAAAGGAGAGCTTTTCCAACTCTTTATAAGTATATAGGCACAAGCAGATAAATTTATACATATCCTTCAGACTTTTCCTGCTGCCAGAACTTTTGATTTTCTTAATCACTGCTTGTGGAATTGTTGGAAATTAGGCCCTGTGGACCTTCAAAAAAAAACCTCTGGGGTTTTTTTTTCCAGAATTTATTCTCTTCTGATACTATGCAGCATATCTTAGTAGTTGTAAAAGCCTTTATATCTCTTTCATTCACCTAACAAGTGTTTAAATGGGAGGCATTTCTCTCCATTTTCTCCAAAGCTGCTAAAATTTGACAGTCCTCCTGCCTCCCCTAAGAAAAGTCAAGACCCACTAGATTAATTCTGACTAGACATTTACGGAGGCCAAATGAAAGATCAGTTCCTCAGCTCCAAACCGTTCTAGTCACAGCTAAGTAGCAATGTGATTTTTTTTTTTCTTTAACGTTGTTCCCACCATCCAGCTTCATTATACGGTAACAAAGTTGTGGGATTTTTAGAAGCAACGGTTTTGTTTGCTTATTTATGGACTAGAAGAAAATACTACTTTGACAACATAGTAGCTCAAACTTTGCCCAGGCTTACAACCAGTGCAAACTTTTGACCGAGACATTACACACAGGGTGCATATATCTCCCATATTTGCTTCTGAATTCTGATTAATTCAAAATGCACTGCTCAGCTTCCCTTCACCATCCTACATTTCTGATATTTCAAAGTGGTTTTGCCTTAGCCAAATACAATCCTTCAGCTCTGATGAACCAGCCAGCAGAAATCCCCAGCCCGCCCCTGCTCTGTGACTAAGAGATCCTGAATCACTGCTGGGAGGGCTGGCAGCAGCCAGCAGCCACACCAGAAAGCGTGAACCGCAGCACTGGAAGAGTGAGCTGCCTACTAATAAAAATAACATTTGTTTTCTTTCTCTTGTGACAGCTGCCAGAGTATAAATCTAAGTATTTTACACTTCTTTTTTCAACTAAATTAAGCCAGGCAGGTGCCTCATACACCATGGGAACTGCGGAACAAATCCAGACAAACAGCAGTAGAAGCTAGTCTTTCAAAAGGTACAATACAAAGGGACAGCAATAAAAAATTTTTAGAAATGTACGCTGTAACAAAGAATTCTCTAGAGGAGCTCCCTACTCTGGTTACATGTCAGAAGGTAGACTCAGTAACTACTGAATTGCAAAATACCACTTTTTTTCGTAGTTTTCATGTTGTTAGGTGGCAATCCATGACATCTTTATCACATTCATATAGAATGAAAAATGCATATTTTGTGGATGACAATAGCAATACACAAGTCTCATTAGAGTTTTAGAATAAATTATTTCTCTCCATTGTACAGCTCTGTGACATTGACTCGGCTTTCTTAATAAGACCTTAAATTCTATTTTCCTTAAGAAAGAAATGCATTTAGCTACTTCCAGCTGAGCAATAAATTTCTAACCATCTTGCAAACTCTTAAGAGTTACAGTAATATTAAAAACAGCAAGGTAAATATTTCAGAATGGTTCCTGAAGTGCATGACTGCTTCCTCAGCTAACATGCAACCTGTCAGTCAGTGCACAAGGGAAGAGTAAACCTTGAAAGTCTATCAGAAGCTAGAAATCCATTTATAGAAGACGCTCAAGATTCTCATGCCTCACCACCCGTGTAACAAACCTCTGACCCGACTGTTAGCATGCTGCTTCTTTGATTTTTTCCCTGCTGCCTCGCACCTCACATTAGTCACCTGCATCAGAGCAAAATGAGTGCAAACAATCGTTTCTTCATTTTGATTCGTTATGATCTGGTCTGCTACACCTAATTTGTACAAGCATAAGTGGCTATACAAAGCATCGAAGCCTTGTAGAAGGATGTACTACGTATATCTCAAGCATCAAAAGGATCTGGGCATATAATTCCAAGGTCTGTGTTTGAACCACAAGCATGATTCAACCCCTAAGCATTCTGAGTGACTTGGAGAAACTTCTACGAGAGCATATCTTTTGTGTCCTACAATTGAATGCATAAACTGAGTGGAAAATTAACAGGAAAAACTACATAAATTTTGCTTGTATAATGTGTACGCAGTTTACAGTTGTGTATCTTGTTACTATTGCATTTTTTGACCACATATAAACAGGTATCTCCTACCTACAGTGACACTTCTAACCTTTATCCTTGAGTTGGCCGGCCTACTAAACAACATATATTGCGTTTCCGTTAAAATAGCTCCTCTGGTCCTACTGTGATCCATCTACAATTTAAAACTTGGTTCCCATTGTGGTCACTCTCTCTCTGGCCGAGGTAACACTGCCCCTGGAAACCATACCTGCCTGGTAAGGGTGGAAAGGGACCACCCTAATTTTTGGTGCTGATCAGAGGAGATGGGCTAGCACTTTTAATCTGCATGAAATGCAGATACAGGGAGCCTGGTGTGATGAACCTAACTCCAGCAACTCATTTCAGTTTCTGAAGTTTAGTAGCATGAATTTGCTTCCCTTTCTCCTCCCATCATGTTATGTCAGGGCACAATTTGATTTTTGTTTAGTTTTTTATTTCTCAGAAATGAATTCCCATAACATAAAGAATAAAACACCCCAGCAAAGCAGCACTGCAAGGCAGCTGGGCCAGCCTAAGACCCAGGGTTTCCTACAGAAATTATTAGTACCTTTCCACCTTGATAAATCTCCCACCAGACTTAGGCTCCTACCCTGAGGCATGGGGAGTCTAAAAATACCCCAGCTCTTGCTTGAAATGGTGAATTATTAAGGGGAATGTAGGTAGAAGTTGTCTAAATGTGAACTGCCATAAGAGTTGGTTAACTTTTGCTTAATCCCAGAATTGCCGTGGAACCTCAAAATAGATTCAGAGTGGACATTTGACACTTATCCAATTACAGGATCTTTACAGATTTCAGCCCAGTCGTTTTGAGGGTAGAAAGGAAAGAAAGCGAATAAAATTTTGTCTTTTGTTCAGCATTCACCAGATCTACCGTGAAAACAAAAACCAGCTAAGTCAGTTAATCATTGACGAAGTAGCAGCTCCACTTTGGAGCCAGGATGTTGGTGAGGTAAGAGGGGAGCAGAAGGTCAGAGGTGCTTGTGTTTCTGCCTGGTGCAGGAAGAGATCACATAATGGGGTGACAGCACAAAAAGCAGCTGCACAGAAGGACTGCTTACTGCTTGTACCGCCCAGGGGAAAGAGGGCCTCCTCTGGAAGGAGAGATCCAAGAGGAAGTCTGAAGAGATGGAACATGAAAAGGGATCAAGGCATTCATTTAAATGAGATTCAGCAAGGCTCCAGGCAGCAGCAATGATGCCAGGACTTTTTCCAGCATCAGACTGTAAATCGATGCCTGGCTCAAAGGGATGCTATCAGCGCAGAACCAGGAGATCTCCAAGAGAAAGGCAATATCTGGCTTATAGGCAATGGCCCTGCTGTAAAAGATGGGCTACTTATGCATACTCTCCTGACTCAGAGCTTTGCAGGGATTTCATTCAGGTAGGAAAAGATGGTTTTTAATCTTTACTTCCATGCCCTGAAGGTTACTGGAATTGGGTTCTGTTGAACTGCCTAGGAAATCCTCTTTGCAGAGAAAGCCTTAGCTCTAACCAAGGAGTGCTTGGATTTAAGGGCAGATGAATTAAACCTTTCCAGCATACATTTTAACTTCTTCCCGCGGGTCAGCAGGGGGGACAGCCTGCCAGAGAGGTAGGTCACAGGCCACTCTCCTATACAGAGAAAACATTTTTCATAAAATTGAAAAAGAAATAGCATGATAATAATAACCAGGAGCCTCAGCTGATGGTACTTGCTCTAGATAGAAGGAAAATGGCTTCCGCAAACCTCAGAAAGCCATGAAACAAACTCAGAAAGTGATTACCTGCTGAGCCTGTTTGAACCAGAATTATCCATTAGCTTGAACACTTCTTCAGCCTCCTTTAACTCCCGTGCCAAAACAGATCTAGGAGCTGTCACCATATGCTGATAGTATTCATTTATTTATTCATTGCTTCTTCTTTCTACTGAAACAGATGCCACTGCAATTTGGAGAACTCGAGAGTTTTTGTTTTCTTTCTTTTCCTGACATATATTAAGCTAAAACTAATAGTCCAGAACTCAGCAGCTTGGGTTGTGGATACTTCTCTTATTACAACAGGCTCTGAAATGACAAAAAGACAGAATCTGAATTTCACTTACAGAATTTTCCATGTATCCAGAATAAATTCCTGTTGTTAAATATATTCTTGCACCCACAAAAGCAAATTACTAAAGAGGAGCACAGTGCCGTTTTTATTAGAAGATGATTTAAATCCCTCCTGCCCCTCTAACCACCACAGACACACATATATATTGTGAGTATTCGGGCTCACATTTTTGAAAAGTAGTATTTGCCAAGACATTCATATTTTAAAGGAGGACATTAAGTACACTGAGGTAGATAATGCAGTAACAGAAATGTTTTTAAGTGTCACTCTCCTTTATAAGACTCTAATAAAACCTTATTCCTAATACTGTCTACAACCCTTATCTCCCAGGGGCAATAGAAATTAATACAATCTGGAACAGATACCGGGAAGGATTTCTAAGATAATCAAGGAAGCAGAGAGCTGATTTTAGTAAAGAAGACTAAAAGAATGCTAGCTCATACACCCAGAGAAATAAAGGCTGTGAGTGGATCTTAAAGCTCTCTATTAATACATCAAAAGGTAAACAGAAGGGAGGGAAAACAGACTATTTAAAATTAGAGACAATGTTGATGCAAAAGCAAATGGTTATAAAGTGACCATGAATAAATTTCAACCAAAGGTGAGAAGAAGGTTTCTGAACATAAAAGGAAGAGAGCTTTGGAAGGCTCTTTCAGTGACAGCAGAGAGGGAAAACACCTTAATTAAGTGTAAAATGGAGCTCAATAAATTTGTCCAGTAATAACAGCAAGTTAGATTAAATGATGTAGTCCCTTCTGTTCTACATCCCCTTTTTTTCAGGATAGAAGCTGAGAATATTTGTAGATATTTGCACATAAGGTATACAAGAATTAAGGTAAGCCACCAATGTATACAACTCTTTTTCACTCCTATGAGAGCAGCAATTCACGTTGCCTTTAAAAGAAATCATGGTACAAACTACAAAATCTAGACAATTACCTTTATTGAAGTACTCCCAGATTAAGCCCCAGATTAATTCCCAGATTAATGCAATGGGTGGCATTTCTGAGGGACTGTAGAGCTCTAGCTCTTGGAGTTATTTTTTGTACTATCATCCAAAGACATGGGTAAACTCTTCAAGCTGAAGTGATAAATGATTCCTGTTCAGTTCAGCCTTGCAGGATGAATGGGCAGCTGGTCAATAACCCATTCTTTCATTTGATTTAATGTATTTATTTTTAAATGCTGCACTGCTGAGGTTGGTTAAAACGTGTTCCAACATCAGCGAATCACTGACAATCCTTAGGTAACCAGAGACTATTTATATATGCAATTAGAAAGCCAGATTTAAATAAGATATCTGGAGATAGCAGGTATTCAGTAGGAAAGGTATATCCTTAACTTCAGTTTGGAAATTACTAAAAAGCAAGAAAATATACTAAATATATCCATTTTGAAGGATTTAGAGGAGTGAGCCTATTCTCAAAAGGGTAGCTTTCAGATTTGTTCTGTCATCATTTGGAAAAGAAAAACAAGAGCCACTGATTTTGCAAATATACACAGATGGGGGAAAAAATTACAAAATGCTCTGTCAGGATCGGAGCACAGGCATGTTTATTCCAAGGCATGAAGCAAATTTTCCTTCAGCAGCTTCAGCAGCAGTGTCTCATACATTTCACTGGCTTGGTTTGGGCATTTGCTTTGCGTTTCAAGAAGCTCAGCTACCGCTTCTTTAATTTCATCTTCATTACAAGAGTAAGTGTGAATAGTGAAAACAATATTACAGTGATGCAGCAAGAGGGACATTGGTGTAACAGGAATAACAGTGGCTGTTACTTCTGCAAAAAAGTTCAGGTCTCAATACTAACTTTCAAGAACTAGTAAGTTTTCTCTTTTTGGGGAGAGAGCTCTTTAGAGGGTGAGGGGGAAGGGAAGGAGATAAAAAGGCCCAGACCCCGGTCGCCTGCAAAGTTAATCTTTCTTTGGAAAGGTGAGAAAAAAACATTCCTTCTGGAGAACGGGAGAGCCAACTTAGTATCGAAGGATATGACCTGCTTTCTGTGAATAGCTGGAATTTCACCTTCTAAATCTCTTGCTATCAAAGCATCTTACAATCCTGAGTACAGCCTTGATTTCTCCCTTTGACATCTCTCTGAAACACTGAGCATTTTGCTATGAATGCCAAGTTTCCAATTTGAGAAGAGTCATTTAGTGGAGTGAGATGTGCAGAGCAAACATTCTGGGAAGCTCTTTGGAGCAAATTTCTACTCTGAAAGTGCCTGTAATTGAGGGGGCTGGGGTTTAATGTCCCTTCTGAAGTCTCTGTTCCTTATTAACCGCTTATTTGTAAGATGTACAGAAAGCTGACTTCAGTGGTGTTATGTTGATTCACATCATTTGGCACAAAATAGGAGAGACTTTGTTAGTAATTATGTCGTTTGGAGGTGTTCTAAGTGTAAATTCCAGGGTTACTGATTCTTCCAGGCTTGAGGTAAATGAAGAAAAAAAGACAATAGAAAGTAAACGGACATTTATATCCCAAGTCTTTATACTCCAAGAATGCTAATGTACAACCTTCAGTACCTAACTGCATACCACATAGTTTTATTATAATTTATATAATAATGCTTGTATTTATTATTGAGAAATTCTGAATGCAAATTAAAAAAATGCCTGATTTTCAAAAATGTCCATGACTTTTCATTATTACCTGACCTCTAGGCACCACTTTGTCAGATCATTCTCCAGCCTGTAAACCATCTCACAACTAGGCTGAAAAGCTGGTACCCCGCAGCTCCTGCCTCTAAAGCAGCATTCTATATCTTTCTGCATCATACATAATCCCTTTATTTTCAAATTTATTTTCTGCTTCTCATGTAATTTTAAATTCATTTATTTCCTGTTTTACTGTGAACACTGCAAAGGCAGCAGTTTTGCAATATTTTATGGTGCTGAGTCTTTTTGAGTCTTCTGTTGATGTCACCACATGTATTATCAACAAAATCAGCTCCAGGTACTTGGGCTGCTGCACTTCTTGTGAAAGACAATACATAAACAGATTACACTGATAGCATCTTTCCCATCAAGCATTGTGGGTTACCACATAAACTTTTCCTTGGTAACGGAAAGCTTGGGTTAACCAATTTAGAGCAATCAGTGTTTTTGGTTGGTTTTTTTTTTGCTTAGACATTATCAATAATTCATTAAGTAACCAAAATTCATATTCCTCAAAGATGGTGGCTTTCTGTAGAGCCCACAAGCTCTTTCTAGGCTAGCTCCCCTGTTTACATCCTTGTCAAACTCTGGTTGCCCTGAGGGTAATACAATATGTGGCTACATCGATACGAGCAAACCAAGCAGTGCAGGTCCCAGAGGACCAAAAGTCCAGACTGCCAAGATCAGTATTATGAAACTTGCAGTTTCCAAACGTGTAGCAACGTTGAAAGTGCTGAGTGAGAGCTCTGCCCTGGAGCTGGTCTGACCAGTGGTGGTCAGACAGGGCCAAAAGCTGCATGGCACCATCTATCAGTTTTACAGGTAAGTCTCATGCCCAGACCTCTACCCTTTTCAATTTACAAGCAGGGACATTGCCAGTAAATCAAAGGAATTTTAGCACAACTAAGATTTACCATTCATGTCTTATGCAAACACATTGAATTAACTCATTTTAAAGATTCTTAAACTATTGGCTGTCCAGACAACGAGGCTGAAACGAGTTAACAGCAGGAGTTTTCAACAGGTTAAATAAATGTGTATAAGGTGCACTTTCACAAGAAAGGGGGTGAACACGAGCTAGGTATAAAATTCCCCTAAAGTTACTCCTTTCTATGAAGATGTGTACTTTTATGTTCCCATTAATTATTTCCCTTGTGAATTTTTAATCTTTCCTACTGAAATATTTCAATAAAAGTTAAATTAAAAAAGGATTTGAGGGAGAGTGATTAGGAACTGGAATTTTCACTGTCTCAGTGCAAGGATTTAGTTGTTTTCTTGGCTCTCTTCTCACTTTTGTTGGTTATAGAAACTTTAAATGCCCACCCAGTAAGACATGTTACATTATTAACCACCTTAGTACGGAAAACGCAGTTTCACTCAAATAACGCATGCCAGCCAGCTGTCCAAACGACCAAAACAGCCACCTCATCAGTTACTTGCAAAGGGATTAGGAATTTGAGGGCAAGACTATGGTCCAGTGGATAAAAGGGTAAACAAGAAACAATCAAACCTAGCCTGTCTTTCAGTCTCTGCCTCTGACTCTCTCAGAGATTTCAGACAATTCCCTTATCCTCTCTATCCTTCAGTTCCTTCATCTATAAAGTAGAAATAACGTGTTCTCTGTAAAGCATGTGGAAACGCATGAGTAAAAAGCATGTTGGCACAATCATCATAGCAGTTACTGATTGAATATGATGCCACTGGATTCTTGTAGTACTGCAACATTTACTTTCTTCCATGAACACTAGAAATAAAATCAAAGTTCACAAGCCAGTTTGAACAAGAACATGGAAACAACCCAGGAATTTGCAGACAGCTGGTTTTCTTCCAACATATACAGTATGCTGATATAAGCTGATAAATTTTCAGATGCAGTCATTAGTTTGTATTCTAAAACTTCCTCCTTTCAGTGTCTTTCTCACCATGTTCTTTACAATAGAAGAGTAAAGTAGATAATATTTAGTGTACCAAACCATGTAAATAAAGCATCCTATCCTATTAATACCTGGGATACTGAGCTTCCAGTGCTCTGCAGTTTGCAGGTTTAACACTAAGGTATCAAGGTGGGCAGAAACAGCTTTTAGATTAAAATGGATTAAAATAACCAACAAAAGAAATAAAGGCCTTTCTGCGATTTTTTTAAACATAGAAATTAGACATTAAGACCCCAAGAGAATCCAGACAGCTTGGCAGTGAAGATATTCCATTTTGTGAAAGGAGGTTCCAACGCCACCACTACACTCCTTCCCCTTTTTTTTTTTTTTTTGGCTTATGAGAAGGAACTTGGATTTGGGCCACACATGTTCCAGATCAGTGCTCAGGCCATGAAGCAGCTGATAATTTGGACGTTGGTTAGTCATTGGTTCAAGCAGAAATTCCAAGCAGAATATTGTTTTGCCAAACATAGTAGGCACATTCTTAACTGATCAGTCTTTTCTGACAATAAAAGTCTAACTTTCCTTTGAAAAATCCTTGCCTGTCCCTAACCAGTCAATATGGTTAATCCTCACAACAACAAAGGAGCAATGTATTTACTTGTGTGTGAATGTTTTCATATACGCACCTACTAGAAAAGAGAAGAAATTGTCCAGTTCACAGCACCAGTACTACAGCTTCATCTTCCTTGATGTCACAGGCTCACACATTGTATGGTCTCCTAATATGACCCTTGTTTCCTTGATTTGCCTTCCATTAGAGCAGGGAAAAATATATGTAAGTTTGTATCAAGTTTTTTTTGGCTGATATTTTCTGGAAAAGGGTCAACATTATTCATTAAAATAATTTCAGCATGAAACAGTTAACCTTTCACATTGAACTGGTTCCATTTGTAAATATATTTTGTTTTCTTAACTGTCAATAATGTATCCAAACAAAATATTCTTTTGGATCAGAAGGAACAACACAAAAAAAGTGTAAAAAGTAAATCTATTTCACCAACAAAACTGAAAACTTTTATTTTTGAACTCATGAGAACTCATATTCCTTTTTTTATGTCCCACATATTCATTATTTCCTTTAGAAGATCTCATCTCTATCTCTTCCAGATTTTGAGGGTTCTCTTCCATTTTGGTTTTTACCCTAGATATGACTTATCTCATCTACAGTCATAAATTTAACTATCATCCTCCTGCAGCCTGTTCAAAGATCTACCTTAATTCTGTAGACCTATCTTATGCAATTATAAATACAATCTTGTCTATCTGATCTAATAACTGGTTTCATATCAAGCTTAACACGGCTATAAAAGATCTATCAATATTTTTCTGCAAACCTCCATCACTACATTATCTCTCAACATCCATGGGTGTGTCTTATGTTGGGTATAAATAGAACATCCTCTTCAAAGTGAACTACTTTAGTCCTGACATTGACATCATTGCTATACGTTGCAGCTTCTATCTGCATATATATTGAACTACAGAGAGGCAACCTTCCATCTCCAGTACCCACCAAAGTTCAAGTGCTGCAGAATTTTCCTGTGGCTTTTATCCTACTCCTAGTTAGTTATCATGCTTGGTGATCATTTCTCCTGATTCTCACATCTCTGAATCACTTTCTCAGCTCTGCCATTTACTGCATTGTACATCAGGTATTTACTGTCTCTCCACAGGCTCTTCACAACTTAGTTCAATCCTCACAGTTATCTCATATTCAGTTGCAAGAAGTTAACTCCAATCAGCCTATCGGATATCTTCCATTTTCAAGCATACTTTTCTTTCCTATTATGTTTTTCCCTTTTAGAAAGGATTTACCGAATCATCCAAGAACTCCTTCGCTATTCTCCTCCAGATTGCTCCTAAAGTCTTTCCTTTGAAGTGACACTAGGCTGTTGATGCTCTAAAATCACAATCTGTCATGCTGAATAACACTCACATGCGATGATTAATTTTACATTTACTTGGCATCCCTGGAATTCTGAAAGATAATAAAGTGACAAAGATAAGCTAGATTTATGTTCACATTAAATAAATCAACAAATCCACACCCATCTTTATATACTTTTATATAACTCTAGTGGCAGAACATACAGGAGGCTAACAGGAGGCAGAAATAGTCTTTTGCATTTGATCGCAAAATTGCATTCCAAATCGATATTGGTAATCACACATGCACGCTTGGTTGCCTTCTTTTTCCAGCCTTGTAAAGCAACACCAGAAGTCGCCAGGCTATCGATGTTCAATTACCAGCATTCTCTGGGAGATTCCCAGGATGAAAGTGGTGTCACAATGGGTTTATCTCTCCTTCACACTTTGCTTGTTCATGCTATTAGAGAGATGTCTCTGAGAAGAAAGTATTAGAGTATGCAGAAAATTCTAAAACTGTCCAACAAGGATGGGTTTCTTTTCTGTGTGCTTCTTTCGCAGCAAAGACCTGTAAAATGTCCAAAAGAGGCAGCATGATTCAGGTCCAGCACATAGATGTGACTCAGGTGAGATGTCAATTTTGTAGTGCCTTCCTTTCCTGTGAGCAGTATATATTCCTTATTGTTCCCTTTGAGTCTATATCAGAGCTAGCCTTCAGCAACAGCAATGGAGTCAACTATAAAATAAGAAAAATATAAAACAACATCTGCAAAAATTGTTTCCGATTCATCTGAAAACATGTTGGCAGAAAAGTGGCGTTGCTTCGGCAGACAGGGCCTCCCAGAGGGTTCAAGTCAGCTGGCGAAAACTGTGGATAAGAGCTGCCAAAAGAAATAGAATAGTGCACAATAAATTTCAAAGTATCAACCAAACCATAGAGGAATCAACACAAATTAGAGAATTTATTAAGATTAACCAATCTAACTGAGAGCTGAGTGGATCATAGTGCTTACCTTCTGTACGAGGACAAAAAAGGGAAACTGCTTTGCCAGCTCTATGGTAATCTCAAAGTCCAAAGTTAGAGTAATAACAGACAAAAAACAGTTGGATTTTGGTGATGCAACAAATTACTTAAAAAGGATTTTATAGCACTCTCTGACAAAGCTTTCAGTATGCGCACCAAGGTTTATAAATGTATACCATCTGTAAGTTAGATCCATCAACACAATCTCTATCATTTTCCATCAACATTCTCCAGAAATATAGGAAATTCTTTCCACAGTTACTCATAAAAAAGACCAACCAATGACAAAACTGGGAAAATAAAGGTATCTTCCCAAAAGCTAGTAAATCAACAGATGGTGACCACACAATTAAAAAAAAAAAAAAAAAAGGGAAAACAAAACACACAAAAACCCTACACCACACTCAAAAGTTAAACCATCTTGCAGGAATTTACTTTGGAAAAAGCCAAGAAAATTACACAGCAAACTAAAAGCATAGAGGTAAAACATAAAGGCAGTAAACTTTTGCATTAGAAAATGCAAAGACATGTTGCTTCCAAATAATATTAATCCAGAAATCTGCCCTAAAATCTTCACTATTTTGTTTTGGGAAATCAGTATGGTTTAGCTTTCTCATGCATACACATTTTTTCATACCTAACTTCAACAGCATTCATCTACCAGCTCAACCTTACCCTAATCATAGCCAATCCAAATATTTAACTGACATCAAAATAGCAATATATTTCATGAACTCAGAAGGCCAAGGGCAGTTATTGTGGGACATCCGCAATGCATACCTCAGAGGAGGAGGAAAGCAAGGCAATTTAAATGAATTAGAAGCCAAAGAGAAGTGGAATGTTGTCACCACAGGAGAGATTCCTTTACACTCTCCTGAGGTCTCATGCCACAGCTGTTGCTTGTGCAAACGGTAACATGTATCCGCACTAACTTGAAACATCATCGCCTCATATAAAATCCACAAATTCATTACAATAGGTACTTGTGCCTGTTTGCAGCTGGAGGGCAAAAATCACATTTGTCAGTTACAGGCAGCAACAAAATGACCACCCTGGACAAATCTCCAGGTAAAACAAATCTCCATAGGTAGGATAATTCAGTTCCGCTTTCCTGCTCTACAGGTAGCGTTAAAATATTCCTCAAGGAGAGGAGAGAAAAAGGATGATTTCTCCCACAGAAGAGCATGCAAAATTCTCCTCAAAATGCAACAAATCTTTGGATGTCAACTAGCTTTTCTCTTGTAAAGAACTGTGCTGCAGTCCACAAACACATCAAGGTGAAGTTTCCCAGACATGTGACTTTGGGCAACAAAGTAGGATCATCCTTTAAATATGGACATCTAAATGAAGCCTAGTTCATATCCTCCCTTGAAGACCAATGCAGGGGAAATACTCCTGGCAACAGCAAGTTAGTGACTTGTAATGGCAGATGAGTAACTCTGAGTTCCACTGTGTTTGTTCCAACTTTTGTTGTCTAGGTGCAAGCTCTTAATAGTGCAGACCCAGAAGCAAGGAAAATACAAACAGATTCTGATAACTAACAGGTAAAACAGGTCCTTACACTTCCAGCTGTCTCAAGTAAAGTGTGACATTCAGGTGACTTCAGGCGCAGATGCAACTTGCCATCATCCGTTCTGACAGCACTGGCAAGGACTTCAACTTGATTTTTTCATCATCACTGAAAAATATCCAATTATTTTGCCCAAGTTTTTTTTACCAGAACAGGGGTTCATTTACCAGTTTTCCATGCTGTAAGTTTAGCTCACCTACCTGAAGTCAGTATTACCCCTGGTATTGACATCACATGGTGTAAAAGGGATATTGAACAATGCCATTTGCAACAACACTGCTCACTTCTGTTAGTGCTACTCATGACAGCAGGAGGAAGCACATAACTTCTAAAGAACAGGGAGGCCCTGGTGGGCGTGTGGAAGAGATGCTTGCTTGTTTGAACTTGTCCACAGATACCTGTGAATTTTGATGACTGGAGATTTAACCGTGTAGGTTCAACTGCCTCTGAAGGGTCTGCTCACTTTTTGCATAATTTTAGAAAGTCAGTAAAGACAATTTCATTTATTTTCCACAATACCATCCAGCTGAATATAGCTTAATGCATAGCTCTAAGGTGGAGGTAAGTTGAGGAAGAAAGGGAAGAAAGAGAAGGAAACAGAGGGAAGAAAAACACCTCTCTATTTTCCCTCTCATCTCCTGAGCCAACTGTTTTGGGAAGAAACCTGAAAATCGTGAGGTGTGAAAACCTGTAGAGGAAATGGGGAAAAATAGTCCAGAAAACATCATGTCATGTTAGTAAGATGTGGCATTGTTAACAGCAACAAAGTTGAAGGGGACCAAATATGTTTTCAATTTTATAAAAGCATGGTGAAGAGTCTGTCCATCCCTAGGAAGCATAAATAGATTTTTACAACTACAGCTCATCTGAAGAAATCAGAGAACCCAAATGTATTTGTACAGAAGCCACTACATTGTAAATAGTCTGTCCTGTAGGTCTGGCATATTTATATGTGAACGTATTTGAATTTCTAATCTTTAAATTTGACTGGTGTTTTTTCTAAGGAGTAAAAAGTTGTTTGCTCGTTAGTGTGTGTACATGTGTTTGTCACTGTGCTTAGAATGACCACATATCTGTGGCTTGGCCTTTTTTATGCTGGTCTGCCATGTTGCTTACTGGCAAAAGAAGTGCTAGAGATTACTCAGCAAGCTGCACTCCATGCCTGTGAACAACAGACTTTTATTTAGTCACTCATTCTGGAGATATAATTTAAAAGAACAAATTAAACTAGACTCTGGGATATATTCACGTATATACTATAACGGCTAGTGCTTCTCTTTATCCCAAAGGAGTTTAAGCTAAGGTTTTCCTTTACTTAGATGGCCCTTCTAACAGTCTTTAAGGGGGAAAAAAAGCACTCTTCCTCCTCTCTCTTTACTGAATAGTGTCCAAATGACCCAGGATCTATATGATGACTCAGAGAGCCTTAAGTCTCCGAATTTCCCTTTCCCTCTGCAAGAAAAGATCTGAGATAATCAAGGAGCTGGCCACAATATCCTCTGTATTGCCTCTATAACATGGCAAGAGGCACCCTCTAACTTTTAAATCCTCTCAATATGTCCCAGTAAATGGTTATACATGTTCCCTGTGGCCATCTGCATTCACCAGTTAGATTAGATTTGTCTCCTCGGAAGAGGCTTGTACAAAGAATTGATCAGCTTCATTTGGACTTGATTCCAACAGGGTCACTTGAGTTTGAAAAATACTGCAAACATATTCTATCAAAGCAAGATATCGAGATCTGGATTACAAAGTCAGGAACTGCATGGCAAAAGCTAAGAACTAGTACAATGCAGTTCTTGGGTTAAACTTGACCAATACAATTCCTCCTTAGCTAGCCAGCTAACTCCCCATGAGGCAATCTAAGATCTCTCTCCACCACCTACTCACATTTTGTCTTTCAAGTGCTACAACACACAGCTGAACCCAATTCATAACCCCCCCAAAAAATGCCTATTTAAGACCTCCTCTTTAAAGTTTTGAAGCTTTTCTTGCAAGACTGGCTGCTTTTCCCATCTAGCCTTCCATAGGAGAAAAACTACACTACAGCTCCTTGAGCCTACAGACACCAAAACAACTTTCAGTCTAGACTCACTGGGGGCAGCACCATCTTTTGCATGATAGTAGTTCATTAGGCTGCCAATTTCCCATTTTTTCCCCCTTTTCTGACTAGGAAGTGAGTTGACTAGGTGTCTGGCTATCCAGACAAGGTAATATTCCTTATAATAAAATTCCTTCCTTGCAACAGGAAAAAGTTACATAAAAGGTATAGACTGCCAGCTGTTATTATACTCCATTGGCTTCTTGCAGAGACCAAACGCAATACACCCAATAAAACAGATTCTACGCTTAACAAGGGTGTATAAGGCAGAAATGTATACTCCACCCTCAAAGGTGTTGTCAGCATCATCAGAATCCATCATCTCAACTGAGTAGGCTGAAAGTCTTGTTATGGAAGTCAGGGGACCTTTATGAGATCTCCAGTGCCCTCCATTCCCACCCGTTGCTGGGGTAGAAAACAATGGGGAAGTCCATCCCTACAGTTAAGGTGATGGTCATTGGTTCCAGCCAAGAAGCACTTAGACACAAGTGCCAGACTTAGCATTCTTGCAGCTACTTCAGCTGGCATAGAAAAGAAGCTGCTGCCTGTTCAGTTCTGCCTGTTTTCATGGCTGTCTGAGGCTGGGGAGGATATGGAGGACAGAAACCCTCTGGAGGCAGGGACCATGACACGGTCCCGCTCAGCAGAGCAAGCTCTCCCAGACATGTCTTCAAGCTGACAAAGCGCAGAGCAAGGAGGTGAAATCTCCACACTGTGCCAGGCTCTGTCCTCAAAATTGTATTTGAATATTGCAAAGTACAAGCACCTCACTTTTCTCTTTTGTCCGTGACCCCATTTCTAGTTGCTTCTCTTCTGTCAGGCTATGGAGCCCATGTCCTATAACAATGGGAAGGGTCAGGCTGATAATCCCACTTATCCTGGCACAACTTCACCTGAGGTCATGACTCCTCTCTGGAAACTGCTGACAATCAGTAAATAAGGCTTATAGTTACTCATTGATCAGTGACAGCAGAACAGGTCTTTTAAGGGAGTAAGTTGCATCTGTGCACCGAGAATATAAAGTTCAGGGTGTGGGGGAGAAAAAGGCACCTAGGCAAATATTACTGCACAGTGTGAACACTCAAAGGGGATGACCCAGGCTTGTAATTCTCCTTCTGGCACTCCTGGACTTTTCAGTGGTTGGGCTTTCCAACTTAATTCTTTCTTTTTTATTGCCATTTTTTGTGGGAGAAATAATAGTAGAAAAACAATTGCTAGAAAATATCAAAATTGAGAGACAATGCAATTACAGTTGACACACATTGGCACAGGATTGCAGATTCCAAAAGGATATGTCTTGAGAAGAAATTTCACAAAATACGTACATTCCCTCGATATGATTCTGTACCATTCTCCCTCTCAGAAATGGTGTCAATCTTGCAGATTAACTGCTGCTCATTCAGATACGTCCTCAAAAGGATTGTGGTTCTCGTCATAAAAGATTCAGGCAGCAACAGTGTACAAACTTAACTCCTTGATGAGAAAGGAGCAGCAACTTGATCATTTGGTTTAGATGAATACATCTTGCTCCCTGTTACTCAGTAGTGCTTGTGATAACCAGACAGGGACTGGGAGACAGGTCTCTCAAGTGAGTGCTGTAACTCACCTCCTTGTTTTGATCACTTTCACAGGCTGAGAACTACCAAGTTTTAACAAGGAGAAAGGACTAATATCGGCAAAAAACACCAGAAGTCAGTGATAGAAGCAAAGAACGAAATATCTTTTTGTGTGAGTCTGGACAAATTTTGCTCATCGGCCTTTAAAACTTGAGACTAAGGAGAGTGCAAAGTGAGACACTCTATATCCCCTTAGGTGTGAAATCCACAATGCTCACCTGGGAAAGAGAAACTGAGACATGCTGCACAGGAGAGCTATAAGGGAATGCAGGAGTGACAAGGAAAAGAGCAGGGGCAAGACTGAGACAGCAAGGGACCATAACCCAAGAGGGATAAGGATGACTTGCTGCTCAGCTCTGAAGAACAGAATGATCTGCTGACAGCAGAAAGAAAGGCTAAAATTTACACCAGAACTAGGAAAAGCTAGTGACTATGGACTTTGTTGTAAGAATTGACAAGTCTGTCACTCGAACTGTTGCAGCCAAGGAAGATGTATGGTATCTGCCATGAGCACAAGGTATGAGATATGTGCTTAAGCCAAGAAAGAATACTGATAGGAAATGGGGGTGAGGAAAGCACAGAAAAAGAGTCCCCTGGTTGCCCTTCACATTGGAACAAATGATCTGCCAGATTCCTGTTGAAACAAAATCCAGAATAGCTCTGCCCACTAGAAATGAGACTCAAAGCAAGATGATCTATATGGTAACTATTTCTGTCCCCAATGGGGAGAAGGCATGGGATCAACAAGAAAATGAGGGTTAACAGATGAATTAATATTATTTGGATCTGAGGATGATTTCAGATGTGTAATCCTTGGGAGAAATCAAAGGGAAACATTCTCCTGACACAGAGATTTCCTCATCAACTACAATACCTGGCTAACTTACATGCCAGGATCAAGTTTCATGTGATTTAAAGTAAACAAACTGGGGAGAAGAACTTTTAACAGAGAGCTCTGAAATCCATGACATCCGTCAACACGTAAGAAAAAGTATAACAGATATGGAAACACTATGGATCAATTAATGCCTGGGAGCAGAAGAAGGGAAAAAACAAGGGTAAAAGACATGCGCTGAAGGAAGTGGTAGAGTCATCAAGGCAAAATAGTTAATATGATATAATCAGAAAAGGAAGGCATAAAGTCAGGAGAGGAGACACATGTGCCTCGAGTCTACACATGAAAGCAAATGGAGGCACTTGAATTTCATAAAGTACATGGACACAAATGCCCTAAGACTCGGCAGTTAGCGGAGAAACAGGAAGGGCTGATCAGGGTAAAACAAAATCTGTGATTCAAAGGTGGGGGGGGGGAAATTAAAAAGGACTTAACTGTACAACTAGTCAATAAGGCAAAGGCTGTGGCTGAAGACAGATCCAGCCATTCCTATATAAAGCTAAGGGAAAGGTGCAGAAAAAGCCTCTTATCTGTGTGAGGAAAGTTTCAGACACGAAAGGGGACTTTTGCTGCAGTGACAATATGGTTTAGCAGTATCAGAGTGGACCAAGTAGTTGTTTACCTACCAGAGGCAATAGTGGTGTGATGCTCCTGGGATTCTGAACGGACATGCAAAAACTGCTAGCAGTAGTTCACCAGAATTACAAGTAGTCCATATAGGTAACACAGGTAAAAGCAAGGAGAGATGCTCTGAGGGCAGGATTCAGGCCACCAGAGAGGAAACTGAAGACTAGGATCCCCCGATGGCAGGACCAACTGCAAGACTATTATCACATGCAGGGCCAGAAGTACAATAGCTATACAAGGAAACTTTGTAAAGAAGAGAGATTAGATTCTTTGTGACCTGAGGAAACATCTGTCATTAAAAATTTCCACGAGGAAAGGGCTTTAGCTATGCTGAAATCTGAAAGATTAGGAGGACTTTTCAACCAGAGAATTGCCAAAGAGCACTTAGTTTGTGGTTATGCATCTTCTCACATAGAGTAACAAAAGAGTCCTTAAGAAAAGAGTAAAAGAAAAACTGGGAGAAATTAAATAGGAAATGTTGGTGAATAGTTAGATCATCCAAATAAAAAAGCTACAACAAAATTACACATGCTTCTACACAGATAAAGTAAGAAACAAGATGGTAGAGCCAGAATACCTAGATTGATACAGTAGTCACATTGGAAACTTAGAGGAAAAATAATCAGCGGAAAATTATTCCATTGGGATGTGACATATAGGGAAAAACTACTGGATAAATAAGTGTAACTATACATTATAAAGCCTTCATATGAATTATAAGTTAATGGAAGATCTGTACCTACAATATGGTAGAACCCCTATGGACTGACATTTTAGACTGGACTGGGAGGAGTTCAGTAATGGAGCTATACTGACTTGATGGGCAGGATAGCAATAGTAACCAACACACTGGAAGAGATTTGTGAGGCTGTGAAAAATGTCATGTTAGTGTTGACGACACAATTTATTTTTATATATTTTTAATAGTTCAGACACTCAGGGAACTGCTAACAAGAAAAATAACATTTACTTATTTGACCGGCACACAAACCCAAGTGCAAAATATGGCAGACTCCTTATGACCTTCACAGAATCTGAGTCGGCATCCGGGTTAAAATAGAAAAAACAAAGCCATGTGCTACATTTGTGCTTGACTTGAGATTGTGTAACTGACTTTCTTAGACTGGTGGAGTTTTCTAGCTCACAAGCCTAGGACAAAATCACTCTGGTTTTGAAAAGTTTATTTGTATTACTCCTAAAATTATGAATTGAAGCTTTTTATGAAGCAAGTATATCAATATGAGCTGGCAGCATACAGGAAATACACTCTTATGAGTTTCTAGCTATATCTTCTGTAGGAATAAAAAGAAAGAGCATGAACACTAATGAAATCCTGCATCAGAGCTTGTTTGAACAGCTAAACCAAGAATAAATCACAGTAGCCAAAGAACAACACAGTAAAGAGTTTTGGTACATGTTATATCAAACAGAAATACAACAAAGAAGGAGATGCGATTGGTGATTAATTTGAAAGTGTGTAAGGCCTAATCTGACCTGCTGATATTATAAACCAGATATCTTATAAATAGCAGTTTATACTGCCAGTAAAATGTCAGTTATGGTTTAAACATTTTAGTGCCCAATCTTGACTTTAAGCCTGTGGAGCAGACAATCCAACATTTCCCAAGATCATATTTCACAGTTTAATCATCCTTACTCTTAATGATTCACACTTTATTTTCAGCTGGAATGTCTCTAGTTTTGGCTTCCAGCTGTTGTTATGCAGCTCCGTGCCAGATTACAGAGCTCTGTAGTACCCAGTAACTTCTTCCCATGAAAACACTTATCCATATTGACCACATTACCTGTAAATCATCTTTTGGATAACCATATTGCGCTCTCTCTGTCTTTTGTTCTGACATGATCCTCGGCCCTCATAGTGTGTCTGTTGATTCCTTCTGTGTTGTTGATCCTTCAGCTCACTTCTTTAAATATTAATTCATCTTATTTTAGCTGGCTACAAGCTGGGCATCTAGCCTAGGCAAGTCTACAAGCTCCCTTTATAGTCCACAGAGGACAGAAGGCAACTCCAGAGAGCAATTGATCCTTATCTTTTAGACATCTCTCAGGATCAGATAAGGATGGTTTGGATGCAACTCTCTCTCCACGGACTACAGCAGGAAGCTAGGCCACCCAGCTGGATGGCACATCCGGCTTTCAGAAGGCTGAATTTCACTTAAATCAATGCAAGATGATATTCAAACTCTCGTATCAGTTGTTTTCAGCATTTTGGCATGTACTTCACCAGGACTGCATATGGTAGTCAAGTCACCTCACTCCTCTAGCTATACGTGCATGCACGTCTGTCCCTCTCTGTGGCATCGTAACAGAGAAGCTCATTTTGATTTCCTTCATACTCTGTGACGTCTATATCCTTCTTAGGAACCCTCTTCCAGATTGCAACTTCTCCTTTTGTAATCTATATTTGGACCTAATATCTTCTGGAAAAATAAAGATCACTCTGCAAGCTGCATCGATATTGACATTGCAATTTTCATGATCCAAACAGCCTCACATCTCACCTGCACCTATTTAAAATTCCTGTTTTGGAGCTTGAATTAAATAATTCTGAGCTTTACAGGTAAGTGACATCTTTGATACAAGCTGAAAACTTGATGTAATAACTCAGCACATTCCTTCATAACCAAGACTTAAAATCTCAGGAAGTTGTATTGATTTCACACTTCAAAACAACCATAAATTTCGGAAGCCCTAACTTTGTTTTGTAATAATACCTTTTTGTGACACAATATCAGCTTTTCTCAGAAGGGAATTCATGAAAATGTGTCAATTCTGAAATATATGAGATTATAAATAGAAAAATAACAGTTATTGTAGATACATTTATCCCTAAATCTTTGAATTTTCAAGATCCTAGCATAAGTAGGCAGGAAGATGTTATGAAAAACTGACTGTTGTGATCTGAATCAAGGGAAACCTTACCATAACATCTTAGAGGTGTTCCAAAAGCACTAACTATGAAATACAACAGTTGAACTAGATCTTTGAATTAGTGACCTTACAAACAGTCCACCCTGAGCCACCTTCAATACATCGCAATCATTCTAAAACTGCGAATTAGCTTTGCTTCAATTTCTTTTATGCATTACTTAGGAGAACGTAAAGAATTGTTCTGAAATCAGGAAAAATATCCAAACAAGGGCTTTATGTATTACATAATATTTACTATGTTCTATAAAGAAAACTGAAGGATAACAAAAGTGAGTGAGTTAAAGAAGAAAGAGAAAATCAAGCTATAGGAAGTGGCATCACAATCTGTACTAAAGCCTGCAAGGCAGAAGAAATGTGGCTGCACCCAGAAGCGCACCTCTCTGAGCAACCCGATCTAGCTGAAGATGCCCCTGCTTACTACAGGGGAGGTTGGACTAGATGACCTTTTAAGGTTCCTTCCGTATTTTCCTATGCCTCTCCGGCAAAACAATCGTCTAAAAGTATTCGTCAACATCCATTCTGCAAGATATTCAAATTCAGTGAGAAACTTAAAATATTGCAATTTCTTATTCTGAGTGACTGATTGGAAATTAATTCAACTGATTTGAATTAATCTATTGCTTGCAAGACAGAAGAACAATGTCCTCACAGTGTAAATGAATTGTTATAACTAATTTTTGCTGGTTTAGTAATGGAAAACATCAATTTCGAGCTGAAAAATTAAGTTTGTCTATATTCCAAATATAAAAAGAACAGAAGGATAGAAAATTAGGTAGCTATTTCTTTCGCCCTGGGCCAACAATCATGGGAGTGACAGTCTTCTTAGGGGAAGAAGCAGAACGCTACAATAACTCTGAGTGATCTAGGAAATGTGTTAAAGGCCTCCCAAAGAAATTCAGCTCAATCTCTACGTCAGATATTGCCGCAGCGCAGACTAGGGAGCGGGAAGAGAACATGGGCTCTCACTGGGGAGCTCTAAAGCTGGATGTGGTGAATCCTCCAAAGAGACAGGGATTACAGGTTTACTGTTTCAATATTAAAACAAAGAAAGCTGAAATGTCTTTACTATGCTGTGGCAGTGCAGCACCTGGCAAGGTGCCTTTTAGGGACAGAGGACCTGGAACCACCTGGTTCAGTAAAATGAGAACTATTCTTGTATTTGGCAAAAAGGATGCTAATCCCCTTCAGAAAACATTTGTTTCTTCCCTCCTTTCATCCGCAAAGCCTTACTGGAAAGTGAATGAAGGATGCCAGATTTAAAACCAAAGCCTATTATCCACTACATTAACTTTTATCAAGTTATTAAAACAAACTCTTCATACAGGTGCTGTATTTCTACTGAGGTTGTAAAGAGAGACAAAGTGAAATCCTCCAACCCCCTTGCAATACAAAAGTATTCATCAAATGAAGCACCAGCAAAGCTGTACTTCGTAGGTATGCCTGTGCTTATTTTAGCAGCAGTCTCCCTCTTGCCCGTAATCATCTTCCTTACACTGAAATAACGACGTTCCAGCAGCAGAGAGTAAAGACTTGTAGGGTTTCTTTAGTATTTTTTTAAGTTGCAATCTTTGCTGTCTGCTTTGCATTTCATCGTGGGTTATTATGGCATGGGAGTGAAACTTGTCAGTTGTCAACCTCACAGTGTCAGCAGCCTGGAAGTGCACATGCTGCTAACTAGCAATTACTCACACGTCAGTGTTAGATCTGAGCAAGCACAGGCGTCTTGGCGAAGACTTCAGAACTTCAGTTTCAGCTCCCGGTACAGGCTATTAATGACAAACTACAAATCAGGGAAAGAAAGGCTTTTTCAAATGCAGGCATTCAGCCTGGGAGATTACCATTCGCTTTACTATAGCTGCAATCAAGGAACTTGGGAATGCGCTGATTTACATGGGACCCTACTGGCATTGTCGAGACACCAGATGGTACTTGGCCAATCAAAAAATCAAAATGTGATTTTTCAAAGGAATGTCGTGCACTGTACCGGTGCTCATACATGATATTTGTATGCAAATGTATGAGAGATTTCTGCCACTAATGACTAATTGCCAAGTCACTCAACTGTAACACAAATTGTCATTTTTTTCTCCCAAGGTGAAGGTTTTATTCCTCAAAAGTGAGGGAGGGTTTTTTTTCCAAATGTGTTGACAAAAAGACTACTAACCTATCTTCTGTTGACAGGAAACTTGCAGGAGATTTGCTGTCATGTACAATATTTTTACATTTTTCTCACAGACTAGTTCTACCTTCTGTAACGAGTGTTGTTATATTGCTCTCATTTTACATCTTTTTTCTTGTTGTGATTGAGCAACAGAAACATTGAATGGTAAGAGCAGCACCATTGTTAATTTGACTGAAAATACTGGGGTTATCAAAATAGAAACCAACTTTCATGCAGTTTTAGCTTATTGTCATAAGTTACTATGGTAGCAGGCAAAACTATGTGCAGTTAAATAAACATTCTTTTTAGATGAGCATCAATTATTTCAATTCATGCAACTTTAAAAGAAGAATAATATCTGCCATTAAGCTAAGCCATATTTTTTCTCCTAAAAGCTGAGAAAATTTTCCTCGAAAACCTTACTTCTTCTTAGTCACTCTTTCGTTATCATCTCTCCAATGTTTTACAAATTATGGTTACCTATCTCCCAGTGAAACTATTTAAAAAATATGATAGAATTTGTAAAGATTTTTTTTCTACCTCTTGTTCCTTTGATTACTGATTATACAGTCAAGCATGGTAAAATTTTTCATCCATAGTCAGATTAGAGTTATTACGAATATTAACTGTCTCCAGTACTCAAACATCTACTTTGAATTAACGAATTATACCAGGCACTTGGACTGGTTACTTTAATCTGTGTTTTGTCATGACTGCTTGAGGATCATGTGACAGAAAATAAACCTTGGGATATTTATCGGCCTAACTTCATATCCTAGCAGTCATACCCTCTCCTCTGGAGAAAAAAATGATGGGTGAAGAACAGATGTTTGTACTTTCCTGACTGTTACCAAGCAAAGGTTAGGCTTGAAAGTGTTGTGGATAATCCACAAAGGTCTCTAAGCAAGATTCAAGTCTGAGGACACCTGACATTCGCCTGGGATAAAAGGCTGTCCAGAAAGTCAGTCCACAATGCTGTGCATGCACTTGTGTAAAAGTCAACTCCAAGGAGTAAGCTCCGTTTGGCAGTGCCGTCTCTTCTTAATGACAATCACATAAGACTTGGACAGTCATCTGCACATTTTTGGCTAAGAATCCCCTCCTCAACATTCACGATTTAGGAACATATGGGCTCCCTTGTCAGCTTACACTCATGCCCATCTGTTCAGATGGCATGGAGTCTGCCCACAAGTCAGTCAGATGGTTGCTCTAGGGTACACGTGGCATGCAATAATGGGTTTAGATGAGCAGCCTGCACAGTACTGAAAATGCCTTTTCTGCTGCAGGATGCCTCTCATCTGTACCAACAGCCAAGCATTGGCACCACGTGGCTCCTTACACTTGGTCAAAGCTGTTTGAACGTATTTGCCAGAAAAGAAAAGGAAGCTACCAGTTGACCACTCTCATTGATTGCAGGAAACGTGGCTGGCTGAGTAACAGAAACTCAAAAAGAAACACTTACTCAAGAAGCAGAGTCTTGGCTAATCGTGCAAACTTAACGTACAAAGGGGCCCAGAGGAATATACAGAATATACATAACCACAACTGAGTAATTCAGTGAAGATTAAGGCACAGAGTGTAATACCTAAAAAATACCTAGAAACATTGTTTCACATTTGCTTTCATCTTTCACCATTGCTGGGAAAAGAGGTATAAATGACAGCAAAAAACATCATCTAATAGGCACGGTCAACTCCTATACAAAGGCATGTAAACCACACAGCACATTAGCATTGAGAATGTAGAAACTTAAATTTCATATAGGAAGTTTGGCCTTGTTTTTATATTTTGCAGTAGTTGCTCCCTAGAAATATCCCTCAGGCACATTAGTAATTGACAGGGTCACACATTGCGTTTGACTTGGGTGGCCCAGGGCATCTAGGAAGAAGATTCACATCTTCCAGGATATTTAACACAAAGTTAGTTTTCAACATCTGTCTGTCCCCAAAGAGAAGATGTGGCAAACAGGTAGGGAAAACAGGTGAAGACACAACCTGTTTTCCTATATGTAGCAATGCGGCATCCCAGAAGATTGCACCAGAAAGAATTTATAGAACAGACTACCATATACATACATCAGGACTGCATGTCTGGGACAGAAACTGTACATTTGTATCTGAACAGAGGTTGGTCCTTTTTTTACTACAGCTCAAACTTCACTATAGCTGTTGCTCTTTAGTTCAAATAGGGCAGCACACCAGGGATACCATGGCTAATATTTTCCACTAGTGTTTTCACAAATTAAGAGAGATTTTTCAGATGGTACTTTTCTGATTCAAATTAAAAATTTTCTATAAATACATACTGATTCGTGACACCTGTTTGTTAATCCCACAGGCTGGCATGTTCTAGCAAGGGTAGGCATTCAGGAGGAAGTCTGAGCTGCAGAGCTGCAGATAAAAAACTGTTCTCAGATTATTCCCATTCTGAAGATTGTTTATCCAAACTACTTTAGGGAATGCCTTCTAGTAATTAATATACTCACAAAAAACATGATGAGTTTGCACACTTCAGTCACCAGAAATGGATTAAACTGGTAGTTAATATTGTTTGAAATGTCTAATCAGAAATCCTCTATAATGCTGCCTTTCAGTTCTATTTCAGTAGAGATTAAATTAGGAGACAGATGAACCACTTAATGAAAGTAAATCCACAAATAAGAACAAACTCAAAGAAAATAATTCTTCAGTAAGCAGTGGTGATTTATCCAAGTCTAATACAATTAATACTACTCAAATAACATAAAGCATTTCACTCAAATATTTGTTTATACTCTTTAGGTAATTCACACTACCACCTGTATTTCCTTTCTATAAACCCATGAGTAGCAAAGCTTTACCTGCAAGTTTAGTGGAAAGTGAATTGCAAAGTCTGTTCTACAGTCATAAATGAAAACCATTTTAAAAATCTGCTCATAAAGTAGCACAAATAAAGAATATCTTCAAGGAAATTTTTTAAATATTGCAGAAAAAATAACGGTGCGTGACATGGCATTAACTTCTCTGTCTCTGTTTTTCTGAGCTAATTTTCCTGTGTGTTCCCTGTTTTTCTTAGCAAATAAGGCAACAAGAGACCATGCCATAGTACTTGTGAACAGAACTAGGGGTCAACATGATCTTTTCTCAACAGCAAGCTTGAAATAAATCCTACTGATTTACGTTGGTTTTCTTCTCTGGTTTAGAAAGTCATACCATATTAAAGCATAAGGAGAATGCTTCAGTGAAAAAGTGTTCATTTTATCTTTCACCTCTTTTCTAGCTCTTAAAGTATTCCTCTTCAAGAGCAGAAGAAATTATAGCACTATTAAATGCTTGAAAGACACAGCACACTAAATTTGGCCTTGGATCTTAGGCATCTGTAGAACAACAACAAATGAATTTGCTTTTATCATTTATATCCTGGAAAAAGAAGGAAAAAACCCACAAAAGAAGCCTTTACTTGTCATGCACAGACCCAACGTCAAATGTAGTGACTCTCAAGCCACTAGGCCTTGAGCCTGAGCCTGTCATTACCTAAGAGGAGGAAGCATAGAGATACCAAGCCTGAATGGGGTGTCGTGCAATTGACTAAGATTCAATACATACTCCATGACAAAAGCCATAATTTAAAGCAAGAATACAGAGGCATACATAAGTAAAACAGACCTCAGTAAAGCCAGACTTCTCCAAACAACAGACAAAATCACAATGACAGATTGTCTACTGAATGCCCAATATTAATAAATTCTTAATGCACTTTTCTGCATTACTGTTATGAAAAAAAAAAAGACAAAAGAAGGTACTTTCATGAACTAAAGAGATTCCATTAGGTGAATTACCCTTTTGGACATTCAAGAATGAATGCCACAGGTGTAATAGGGACAGATTCTGAAAAATTTTTTTTCCTCCTGCTTGTTTACAATAATTACTGCATGCAAATCTAAGGCTTTCCTCTTGCAAACAAGCAAATCCAGTAATGAAGAGGATTACCTAGAGTTTGTCCTACACTGAGTTTTTGAATAAATCCTAAAAATCTCTGGACCATTAAGTTTAACCTTCCTTCCCTTGATCCTTGATAGAGTATAAATTAGTGATATTATTAAATGTCTATCTACCTGTCAATGTTGCAGTTAGTCTGTAAATTGTGGCAAACACAACATCCTGTTCTATTTAGGTCTTTGTACTGTGCCCTTTGTTGTAATACCTAAGCATGTCTGCCCAGGCACCAGCTTTTGGAAGAAAAGAGCTGAAAAAAATGGGAGAGGAAGATGGTTGGTTGCAGTATTCCAGTAATAAATTCTGCCAGATAAACTAGTCTGGTGTCATGAAGAAATATCTGTTTATGAGTGATTTTAGTGAAACCAAGAGTTTCAGTTGCAGTTCAAGATAAGAAAAACATCCCATCTGTTTGACCAAAGGGCAGTGTGAGAGAAAGCACAAAGACAGCAACAGAAAGGAGCTACTCGTAAGGAAACAACGTGGGAAGGGGAAAAAGTGTTCAGAAAGGTATAGATTTCCAGCTTCATTTCTGAAATCAAGGTTTGTCAAATCCAGCCCTAATCTGCAATCCTACCTCAGGATACCCCAAGCCATGGGCAGCAGAAGAAAGCACCCCTGCATTTTCCAAAAATAGCTTCTTTGTGTTTTGGGGTTTTTTTTCTCTCATGGGCTCAAGTTTCTCTTCCAATGCAAAAGGCTTTCTTAAGCAAAGAATTTCATATGTGATGCAAAACAGGAGCAAAGGAAATTCAAATCAAAGTGCTCAGAACATTGTACTCATTATAACAAGCCCAATTCCCCACTCTGCTGTGTTAGCTTTTCACCACAGCCCCCACCAAATCACTGGGGCATAATATCAGTGTAACAGGTGGGAGAAACGAGTACTTAGAAGCAGTGTGAATACTACTTCTGAATTTCAAGTTTCAGACCTTATTAGGTTACTAGTTTATTCTATTTTTTCAGGGAGGACCACCTATAGGTAATCTGAGCCTAAAATGTATGCTCATTTTATTTTTATATGTGTGTATATATATATACACACATATGAAAAACGTATGTAACATGGATATATGTAGACATATATATGTGTATGTACATATATATATAAAAAATTGTGTATCCCTTATGCATTGGGTACACATAGTACAGAAACCCCACACAGGTTTCAAACCACATCAAGCTTTGTGCATGGTGTTCACTGTTGAGAACTGCTACTTCACAGTCCCAGATAACGGCTAATGGACAAAACTTTACTTCAGCTGAGAAGAAGGATCCCTGTAGTATGCATGCTGACTCCCTCATCATTCAGCAGAGCATACTTTCAACTTCCCAGAGTGCCAGTGATCCAGCAGCTCAAGACAAAGAGCTAGCTGGCACAGCACCTGTGAAGCAAGGTGAGCTTAAAGGTTCGCATCTATATAAGGACTTAAGCACAGAGATGAGGAGCAGAGAATGGGAGGTTTGTAGTGAAATTACTCTTAATGCTGGAAACTAATCAAAATATTTTAACCTGTGCCCTGGATCCAAAATTCAGAGCATTTAAAGATGCCAGCTCTCCCAGATGCAATCTGTGAGAAAAACAGTTGGGCAACCGAAACATAATAGTCTATTCTATTGAAGACAGATCGGCAGTGCTTACCCAATCTAAAAAGCAGGAAGGATCTACTCCCTCCTCCATCTCTACAGAGGAAAAGCAATGCTTGAAGAAATGTTACTTTTAGATAGCACTTGCATTAGTATATATCTAACAGTTCCATCTAAATACGTGTTACCCAGGCAGCGCAAAGATGAATATTGGGATGCAGTACAGCGACTGAGAATTTGGGCATGCAGGTGTGCTTCCTGAGCAGAACTCCAAGTAAGCTATGAAATAGTTTTTGAGAAAAAAATGACGAAAACTCTATCGATGATGTCAGTTGAAAGTGGACAGCAGAGACATATAGACGTGTGTGAAGGATCGGTTCTACATTCACGGGAACAGAAATTAGAACAACCAACCATGTAAAACAGCAGTACAGTAAGCTGCCTTCCAATTAACATGTATATACTGTTTTATTTGATGTGAAATTCTATATACCAACAACTGACACTTTCACTGTAAAGCCATAGTCCTCAAGGACTCTGCCTTTTCTTTGAAACATGAAGCAAAGGATTAAAAAACTCAAACAATATTACTGACTGCATAATACGAACCTACAGGAAGACTGGTGACTCCTGCAGAGCTCAACTTGTCAGAGGATCCCACCAAAAATACAGAAATTGTTCTCCAGCACTGTTTGACTAATAGAGTCCGTCCCATTGCTAAATAGGAAAATGGAGTGAGGCGACAGGGCTAGGAACATTAACCCACCCAGAGCCTGCGCAGGAGACATTGAGAAGCTGAAACAGTGTAATGGAGGGGCAGCCTGGGACTGCCACATAATGAGTCCTCACGGAAGGAAAGAAATCTTTTGCATTTCCGTACAATTAGGGTTGCTGCAGAGCGGAATTGATTATGCAGACCTGATCAGCAGAGTTATTCAGCCTGGAAACTGCGCAATCCACAGAAGAACATCTTGTGAATAAGGTCTTGTGTCAAGGCTTGTGATTAGTATTCTGTTAGGGATTGGTTTGATTATTCCAGTTATAAGAATTAACTTAAACACGGACTTTGAAAAAAATGAAACCATGTGGGAAATCCCTTGCACCACCACAGTAACTCTCATTCTTAACACATTCAATACATAACACTAATTTATTTAAAACTGGATTTTTTTTATCCTCATGTTCCTAAGTAGAAAAGAGGCATTCTGCAAAAGCAGAGCTGATAGACCAGGGAAAGCCTTTCTATCACACTCAAAGTTTAAAAGCATTTATCGTTGAATGCAATGGGGGATGGTGATGCGCTAAGTTGAATGGAGTTGGGTGCAAATGCCCACATCGATAAAAAAGGTTTGTACACTGTTAAACACAGTCCTTGGAGGTAAGCTAATCAGTAAACTAGAGAGTTTTAAAACTCTCAAGTGCAATCTTTGAACTGAAAAAAAGATATCTGCTAATGAAGTCCCCTGTGGGTTAACAGTCTAGATTTGGCAGCACACATACTGCTATAGCTGAATTTCAACTAGGTTGGTACACACACAGCAATGAGAAAAGTTGTATTTAAGGTCTGACAAAAGGATGGATATGTGTATAATACACCCAGTGACCAATATCTCTCTTCACAATTATTAGCGTTTAAGCTGTAAGGTGAAGAAGAGCAATCTAAATGTCCTATCCCTGAAAGGGAAGTGGCAAGTGAGATACACGCTTATGGACGATTGCTTTCAAACAATACCTGAAAAGTCTCTCACCCATATAAAACATAACAGAATTTATTGTTATGAAAGTGGTATATATTATATATATACTTTTTCAGTGTGTTGCACAGAGACAGATATGATCTCTCCTTCTGGGGCTTAATGATTTTTGTTTAGCATAAAGTATTCAGGTTTATGACTAAACTTGGATTAGAATTTTGAATGTAATAAAAAATTGTAAGCAGAGTAAATATTCAATTTGGAGCTCTGTGTAGATTTTATAATTGTCCTAATCTTGACAATAAGAGGAGGATTGTATCTGAAACAGTGCTACTTATGCCTTATTAGGAAAACATGATTTATCACAGTGCAACCAAGAAGCTGGCTACATGACACCCATTAATTAATAAACATGATACTTTCATATGGTGTTATGATTTCTTCTCTCTCTTTGACTAAAAAGCCTGAAAATTACACAAAATTGGCTTTGGGGAAAAATCAAAACAAATCAAGCTCTGAAGTTATCAGCTTCCTAGAACTTGTCACAAGTTAGAAACACAGACACAGGAAACAGCAGAAGTTGTTTTTTATTCTCCAGGAAAAACGTCAGGGCTTTTAAAGCTGCCATCAAAATGGCCAGGGCAGTCAGAAGAAAAGGAAAAGGTGTGCAGAAGGCAGCCCCCAGAAAAGCAGCTCCGCTAAACAGCAGGATTAGCGTGCCCAGGCATATGTGTGAGGAGAACTACATTCCTCCTCTCTTACCTACAAAGAGACTTCCAAGCACACATACCTTTGTCACTTTGTCACATACCTTCACACTACCTTTGTCTTCCAGGTTGAAGGCTGACACTTCTTTGACCTGCGGCTTTGTAGTAGAGGAGGGAAGGAAGCTCTCCCAGGCTATGTTAGAGAGCACCGCAGAGCTGTAACAGAAAAATTAATGGAGCAAGGAAAACCTGGTTTCCATATTCTGCAAGCAATTTTATTCCTCGTTTCATTATTCCTCCTTTAAATCAAGCTTGAAGTTCCTGGTTTTGTTTGGGTTTGGTAGCAACACGCTTTTTTCTTTTTGAACTAAGTTAAACCTGCCTTGCTGACATGTCTATTCTTTTATTTGCCAGATGGGACTAGCTTCAAAGGAGCATTTATGTTTATTCAATCCCCATCTTTTGGCAGTTTTACTGGTATTTAGTGAATACTTTAAGGGAAGCAGAAAGCACATTTTTGGGATGTGATAAAGTCATTTGGGAAGAGGGGAAAGTGGCCGATACATAATTTCCCACAAAACAGAAGCGTTTCATAGCAGACTATTCAAAACTGCATAATGCCAATATAAACCAAAAGTAGAGATGCTACAGTGTCACTATAAATGTCCTCATCCATAGAGAAATGGCCAGGCTAAAGATGGACACTTTGGAGTTCCCATTGCTCAATTAATTATTCTTGTGGTGCCTTTGGAGGGCATAAGGTCCCTTCATATCCATCTTTTCTGTGAGTCAATCATGCTTAACACTTCTCAGAGAGCTTCAAATTATTTATTAGTTTTTCACTAGACACCGGCTCAGAACAGACACTTTTTCTAGGTGGCTTCTGAATTATTTGCTGCCTAGAGTGGTTGTAACTAATACTATTATTTTCCTTACAGGACATTTGAAAATAAACCACTGTTTTGTAGCTGCAAAATGTAGCTGCAAAAGTGTTAAGCTGTATTCAGGAAGTGTAAAGTTGCATTGGCGAGCTACCTAGGGATCACTTGTTTGTATTAATGCAATCAAGAAAAAAAAGGGGGGAAAGCAAGTTTTGTATATGCAAATAGAGGCTACAAAAAATTTATCTGCTGTGCTAGAGAGTAAAACTTGTCCCCAAAGTAGGTAAATTGAAAGGATCTATTCGTAGGGCCTTCTGGTAGGCTTGTTTTAAATTATTTCAGCATTGTTATTTCCAACAGAGAGGAGTGTAAAGAGACAAAGATCAGGTTACAAATGCCTGGAGGGAGGGAAAGGAGAGGGCAGGAAGCCAGGCATTTTTTATATTCCTCTTCTACATAAAAAAAAAAGTAAGAATGGCTATATTGCTCAGAACAAAGTCAACTTTATCCAACATCCTATGTGACAGTGGACAGTAACAGATGTGTCAGAAACAAGAGGGCAATAAACATTAATACTCTCAGCTTCCAGAAATCTATGGCTTAAGGTCTTAGTAAGCCACTGTTTACGTCCTTGAGTTTAATAACTTGTGATGGATTTTTTATTATTATTCCATGAATTTATTCGGTGATTTTTAACCCGCTTCAGCAAGGATTTTCTTTGTTTGCTGCAAACTAGCTGCTTTTTGATTCCCCCTGATCCTTTTACAGTGAAAAAGAAGAGCAAACATCAATTCTCAACAGCCATAGGTGCGTTCTGGACCTACTCAACTCCATATTGATGACTTCTATGTGATTTCCATTCCTTTCCCATATATTCCCTGCCATTCCACAGCTGAGCAACAAACTGACAGTTGATGAACCTACCCATGGTGATGCTAGGATTTATTTTCTGAGGAGCAATAGTTAATTTTGAAAGAATACTAATTTTTCTAAGTAAGTTTGTTTCTCTCTCAAGCTTACTATGTGATATGTCATTGCCTTTTGAACAGTATCCCAAGCAAGGAAATATTACAAAGCCAATTATCTGTCATTTCTTAGGAAAGGTCATAAAAGTTGTGGCTGACTTTTTTCATGCATGGAAACTGTATGTCAGAAAGCTCACATCCATGCAGAAGAACAGACCTTCGGCAATCATGGGCTAATACAGATCTTCATATAGCCTTCAGGAAACCTGAGAAGCAGGGTGAAGGAATCAGAGTTGCAAACATTCCTGAACCAGGAAGGGGGAGACAGGGATTGACTCAAATTGTATGGGGAGAAGGAAGAGGAGGCAGGCTGCAAATGTGCAGGCAGGGTGCCACAGGATGCAGGTCTTCCTCTTGGATTGTTTGCCTATTTTACCTATTACTCTCATTGCCTCTCAACACAAGACCTGGGGGATTCTACTAATTCATTTTGTCATTGAGGATATTTTAGAGGGAGATGGGGTTGTCCCAGTAATTTAACAGGTAATTTAAATACTTCATAGGTATTTATCCCTCTTTAGGTACAGTTATTTCTCTGTAGGCACTCCAGAGATATAAACTTAACATCGTATTATAGAGAAGGAAACACACAGCAATAAGAGAGAAGGAGACATGCAGCAATAGTGAGACAGGAAAAGCCTTTATAGATCATGTATGCATTCAAGATTTGGGGGCCAAATAACCTAATGAAATAATGTAGAGAACTCAGGCACAATGTCTCCATAGTGACTGGCAAAGAAGAAACACATTTGTTCCTTTCTGGGTTCTAGTCCCTTACATGCTTCCCCAACTGGATGTTTTTACTCAGTTCAACGTCTGTTTTAAAAAACACAAATGCTTATTTTTTTAAGACGTTCCCAGAATAGAAATGTCAAACGTAAACATCTACAGAATTTCCAGGCCTTCTTTTATTTTGAACTTTTGCATAGCACTCGTGAGATTACATCCGGACTAAAAGGAATTCTGAACTATGCTATCACGTTTTTCATCTACTGCCAAAGACTTCTTCGAAATTCACAGCTCATTACAACCTTCTGACTACTTAATAAACAAGGCTTTGTATTATCACTATCATCACCTAATTAAAATATATCTCGTTTCAGAGCTTTATTGCATAACATAAAGCTTCTGCTGCAAGTTTGCACAAAAATTACTATGCAGACTTCAGCTAATTGCACCTCTCAAACCATAGTTCTGCTATAAACTGGCACAAGCCAAACTACAGATAAATAATATCAATTACTCCTCCGTAAAAAAACTTCTAGAGAAAGATAAGTTTTAAACTCAGCTTTACAGAAAACACACTTTAGCCTACGCCTTTACACCTATAACAAAGTTCTGCTTTTAACACCTCTGATATTGGAAAGGGTTTCTTGTGCAATTGGGGCTCGCTTTTGTAATTTGAGACTGCATTACTATTATTTGTTTCAGGAAGGATGTGACATGGCACAATTTAAAACCGATGCCAATGAAAACTTTTCTAAATTGCATCACCACAAAATCCACTGGCACAATGCAAGCCTTGTACTCTGCAGGCATATCTACCCACAATCTGCCTGCACTGTGAGGGCGGAAGAATCATTTTTGTGGTATGTTGAACATGCTTATAAACTGCAGTGGGTGTGTCAAGAAAGACAACATAAATAAGACAAATGATACCCAGCAGTACTTCTCACCCACTATATATATGTCTGCCTTTCTGTCACAGTCTCTGGGGGGTGAAAGAGGGAAGGGAGCCAGCAGGTCACCAACTAAAGAGCGAGGTGGAAGGTGGGTACCTGGCAATTGTGTAAGAAGACACAAAGAGGGTGACAGAAGTAGCAAACTCTTCTTTGTCAAAGGCAAAGCCCAAACCAGCTTGGGAGGAGGGGATTTGGAGAAAGATGTGACCACCTAACCTATGCTTGCAGTGTGTTCATCTGAACATTGATTTTCACTTTTGTGTTGCCCACTAAGGCTTGAACTGCTTCCATCAGTGTCACAGGGGTAAATTCGCAGCTATAAGATGTTGCAGCAAAACTGATTCTTTTAATGCAGGGAAGCTGAGTGGGACAGCACAAAGTCAGCACAGTGCTCATAGTCACACGTTGCAATGACAGGACAGTCCCGTGACAGACCGAAATCGCTGTGATTGAGATGGCTCTTCACCATAAAAGATGCAGGTCACGACAGTGACATGACAGAGAAGACAAGGGGCCAGACCTACGAACACAGTAACTCTCAACAGTAAACATTTACAACTCCAGGTAGCCCCGCTGCCAGTGGAGCCTCATCCCATCACAACTGGGGTGTCCAGGTTCTTCTAGGAGGGAGACGAGCTCTTGAAAATGGGACAGGATCCTGTAGTTTTGAAAAGGATGTCAGAATCCCAACGCAGTCACAGCTTAGAGAGAGACACCTTCTTCTATACTGAGTTCAACAAAGATGACTAAAATGGCACACTTAATTTGAATGCAAATTAGCATAATTAGCTTTTTTTAAAAAAAAAAGAAAAAGGCAGCAGAGAGGAGGCTTTGGGAGGCAGAACAGAAATAAGAGCAGTTGATATGGAATGCTCTCCCAGTCCACCATTCCCCTGCGCGCAAGTCCTTGCTTTCATACCAGTTTAGGAGTGTCTGAGTTGCAGGCAGCTCTGCCCACTCCACCTGATCCCCAGGAAATCCTTTCTGCCCTCTCCGGAAGGCCTATGCGTGCCCTCCGGCCCTCACTCTCACGAGAGCAGACCCCAACCCCAGTTATGGCTGCTGCCAATCTCAAGTCCTTCCTGTCCTCACCTGAGCGAGGTGCCCAGACAGGAGCAGCCGCCCTCCCACTCCAGATGCTCCTTCCAGGCTGCTCTTCTCAAAGGGACAGCTGAGCACAGCAGCAAAACCCGAACACTGAGGATCACAAAAAGTGACAGAAGAATGTAGCAGAACAAGGAAAGAACTAGAGAGGGGCAAACCAGGATCATCCAAGAGATGCCATGAATCAGGAGAAATATGATGGATGTGTGTAAACAATGAATGCAATGGAGAAAGGTTCAGTCTTTCATCTTCTTTCCTAATGTAAGAATTAAAGGGCAATGAATGGCAATAGTAAATGATGGATTTGAAACAGATAGTGGTGGTTCCTCACAGCTGTGTTGTGGATATAACAAAGATTACCTGGATTTGAAAGGGGACAGAAAAAAAATTCTTGGATGAAAAAAAAATAAATCAGTTTAGCAGCACTGAATATTAGTCAGCATTTCTGACTTGGACGCTACAAAAATCACAGATCAGTGGTTGCTTGGAGAATATTTGGATAAAATATCACCATATGCTTGTATCTTGCATCTCTTGTACTTTTCCCTACATTTCAGTGACAGGATCATTGGTGACTATCAGAGACAGGAAACTAAGATAAAGCCAAGCCCATGGTGTCATGAAAAAGGAACTTTTGTTTATTGAACAGAAGTTGTTTTTAAAAATGTTGTATGTGACGCCCCAGACCCACTGGGTATGCTGGCCTAACTGCAAATAGGAGGGTGTCATGTATCTCTGCTCAGAGAGCACCAGCCTCGCTCTCTCTTGAAGGTAAGCATTGACACTAGTAAGTTTTTTGTCATTAAAAAACCAGAGATATATTCTTCTCCATTACAGGCAATCGCTGTGCTCTGGAATGAGCCTCAATCCTTCTTGGATTTTTATTAAACAACCATGGAGGAATGTGGAAGAAATCAAAAAGCTTGACTCTAAGGTCACTGTCAGAGTGGGACAAGAGGGAAGCATTAAATGATTATTTAATTAATAACACAGAAGTGGAAAGAAGAAAGTCAAATAAGCAGGATAATATGACACCTTTATGATTTCTGGGAAACTTAAACTCAAGACCCTGTACCATGAAGATCGGCAAAAGGGCAACATAAGGGACCAAGAAGGGAAAAGTAGAGGAAGCAAAGAAATATTGGTCTTAGGAGAGTCTGTCTCTCTGTTAGGAGATTAGAACTGACTGCATTATGAACCTTTGGTTATTTATGAGTTTCATTTTCTTTGTAGTAGAATGTACAAAGATGCAGAAATCTTTACATCAGAGAAGCAAAGACAACAATACCTGCACAAAACAGCATCAGCCGTGCCAGCATAACAGCTCCTCTCTTCACACACATTGGGACTTTTGATCTCAAGAGTAATTTTAATTTTTACAGTATCTAAGGGTTGGGGGGTTTTTGCTGTATTTACATCCATTTTTAGTAAAATAAGGTCCTTATTGTGCTTAAATTATTCCTTTCCTCTTTTTCCCTTCAGCTTCTATACTACTGATGATGATTTCCTTTCTACATCTCTCTCTGATTATACCTTAATCAGTAAGGAGGGTCTTGCCAAATAGGTTCAGGTTGTTACATTTCTACATTCCTCCAATCCCTTCAGGCATTTAATTCCCAGATTGTAGCCTGGTCAGTTTACAAGCACTTTACAGACCAAAAAGGCCACAAATATTTCCTAGAGGAAAATATATAGCAGCTGGCACCGCTGGATTCTGACTAAGGAATTTGAAGATCAAGACTTAGTACCTGAAATACTGAAGTCCTCGAATAAATTCTTCCGTAACTTCACATGCAGGATTCATTTTATTCCAAGATCATGTATGCCAAATCTCAAGAGGGAGTTAAATTTTTTTTTAATGCCGCTTAGCATTAGATCGGTTCCAAATTTCTTGACATTTAACTTGGAAATGTCTTCTTATAGGATTCCTAAGGAGGCCACCTATTGGTTTTGTCCTGGAGAAGTCTTTCTCCCCCCCCTCCATGTGTACATTTTGACTCTTTGTGATGTCAGATATTAGACTGCCTTTGAATGCCTTGTTCTTTAAACATTTTCCTGCCCATCATTTTTATAACTTTCTTATTTATTCATTTTCTTCGCTTTGGTTTCCTTTCTGGAGCTTTCTGCAGTTTATTATTAGTATTTATAAAGGCTTAATGCTGGAAAATATGCATGATTACTGGATTACGCAAACAGAAAACCAAGCAGTGCACACAATTAAAATCCTCATCTCACTGTTATTATGAAGCAACCAGATGAAGTTTTCAAGTGCTGCTCGCCACTTCATCACCTTGACAATTGCTGTGCTAGCCTAATTAAACGCGGGACAAATCAAAAATATTAGAAGTAATGACAGCGCTTTGATAAAGCAGGCAAGTTTAGCTGCCATGGCATTTCCCAAAGATGGCAGCGGTGTAATAGTACAGCATCCCGCGATACCAGCACTATCTCAGAAGTACTGAGCAGCCTGTAGTACCTTCCCTCAGCCCAGGTAAAATTGCAGACTAAAGCTCCTTTGGAAGTTCCATTATAGGGGACAGTAAATAAAGCTAATTAAAGGAAATCTCTTGTTCACATTACCCAGCCTTTTAGGAACAACAAGGCCTAAAACTGTCATACTATGTAAGTCATGAGTTCTGCAGCTCTTAATTTCAAAATTATGTGTGACGTTCCTGTCAAAACACGTCCCTCTACAACTTGAATTATTATTGTGAGCAGGAAAAACATGATGTTTAACTCGTAGAAAGAAACCAAATGGAAAATTTAGATTTCCTTTTAGCAGTAAATAATGTTAAAAGAAGTGGCATAGAGCACATTTCAACAATCAGCCACAGGCTAAATAGGCGGGAAACAAAGCTCAATGAAGCAACCCAGCGGATTGATTCATTAGGTTTGTGTACCAGCAGAGCTTGGTTCGCACCCTGCCTTGAGTTAGAAGTAAAAATAAAAGCAGCCACCTCAACTTTAGCCTTCCTATAATACCAAGAAACATCAGTTGTGTTCCCATATGGAGAAAGCAGCAAAGGTCACAGGCAGCTATATTAAGATGACAACAGGAAACCGAGGTAGTAAGGTTTTTCAGTGCAAGGGTAACAATGGGAGGTTAAAGCAGCAATTTTGATGGAAACACAGATACATATAGTTGGAAACAACTAGAAAAGGTAATCCCTGCCCCTGTGGTATTGAGACAACACTTCCACCATTTTGTAACACTTCCAGAACAAGGGGTACTTTCCAGTGACCACTGCTGTACCCAGTAGAGCCAAACTGGGAAGATTTATACATTTTTTTCTGATCATCTGCCTGGCCGTAGCTGTGCATTTTATCAAATGCACGCTTTAACAAATACATCATTTACAATAAAAATATTTCTAAAATCTAGGAATCTGCTGAGACACAGTATTGCTAAGTCTGACTGAAGATGCAACTCCATCTCATACACAAAACCAGAGTCTCTAGTCATGTAGAACAGGAGATGCAGCTACTTTTTATTAAACTTTGCTTGAGAAATATTTTCTAGATTCCACCTTTCCTTTTCCTAATGTAGCATCAAAGGATAACAAATACAACATAGCTATGATTTTATTATATTATTGTGTTAGTATCTTTACTGTGCATTATTTCTCTGCTTCACTCCAGTATTTCTGTTCTGCATGGCACCCAGAGAAATCTCTGATAAAAGCAGTACACTTTCTATGATTATTTTGCCAGACTTTTTCACAGTCTTCTAATCATGTCACAAGTTCTGTTGACTTTTTAATTAATGATTTGATAGCCATTGATACGCATTTCCTTAAATGACAAGCAAACGCCATTCATATGCTAAACTCACTGAACCACACTGGGTAAAGCATTTACCACCAACCCACCCAGCCCGCAGCCAGCTATAGCATCTGTTCAGAACCTGCCGTTCAGCAGTTTCCCAATGTTTCCAAAGTTTTCTCACAGTAGTTTCATAAGAAGTTTCAAGCGACACAAAGCTGCTTTGCTGCAAAAAAATGGGCAGTCTTGTCCTCCCCCATGTTGCCAGGTTCTTGCTTCTCTCCTTCGCCCCAGCTTGTACGTCGCCTCCATCACTCAAGTAGTCAAATCCATCCTGACTATTGAGATAAGCTAAACATCATCCCTGGCGTGGTATTTTTGCCAGATTCAGTCTAGTCCATATAAGGTTACTGGTGTGGCTCCCTGCATGGCTGCACAAAGTCTTGTACCCACCGCCCAGACAGAGCAGAGGAGGAGAAAAGTGCTGGACTAGCAGCAGGCAACTAGAAATAACATGATGCACGAAAAGGAACTATGGATTCTTTTGATGAAAAGGCCAGAATATTCTGGCTTAAATTGCTTGCGAAGCAATGGTGTAATGCATGTAAGGCATGAAAGAAAGTTTGTGCCTCTCCTCATGCTCTGATGAAGAGCAACAATTCAAAACTCTTGGGAGGAGCAAACAGATGTTCAAGGAAAAGATCTAGGAATATGGCCACTGACAGTCACTTCTGAGGGCACTGATCATTTACAGAGACCACTCTGGCTGTGCAAGTTGTGTTCGTTAATTTGATCAAGCCCTAGAAATACTGAAACATAAGACTTCCCTGCACAAAGGCCTGTACCTACTGTGCCTGGCTTTCAAAATCAGTTTGTCCGATTGACAAAATTTCTCATGCAAATCAGTTACCTCCAGAAAGTGATGCTTGCCTGCACAATTGCCTGAAAATTGTCCAAACTGCATATACAAATAAACACAATTCCCGGTCCAGCAGAGGAATAGCGGTGCATGTTCACTTCCAGCAATCAGCTTTGCTGCAACAGTAACTGACTTCCGCCTCCCCAAGGATTTCCACTGCATTTACTACTTTACTTCTTATGGATCTAGCAGCAGAAATGCCTTTTTCTTTGCTTTACCTCTCTAATTTTGGTTCTTAGTGTAACAAAGCAGCTACAAAATATTATGAGAGAAGCAGGAATAGGGGAGATGATTATACTTACAAAACAACAGGTAACTTTTCCAAAAGTTTGACTCCGTGGTTCTACTTACTTCTCATTACTTTAAGTGGCAAATTAGCCATGATGATCCGATCACATACTATTGGAGCTTGCCAAGTTGTGTTCACATGAATTTTTTTTTGCCAGGAATCCTTTTTTTTCCTTAATTAGGGCAGTAATGAAGGCCTCTCTCTATTTCTAGTGTTAAACATTTTCAACTCAAGACCAATAAAATGAGGAGATGCACTGGAGAACTTTAGTCTTGGTGGAGCAGGACAAATCACAGCCCTTTCAGCTACTGGGCTGAAACTGAAAACATGCAGGAAACAAGCAATATTGGTCTGGACAGAAAGCGTTAAAAAAAAAAAAAAAATCCCTTTCCCAAAAAGTTGAGGGAATCTACCTTCACCTCACAGCTTCCTTCGCTTTGCGAAGAAAACGTTTGAGAGAGACAGAGCTCTAAACAGAAACAAACATCCTTATTTTAAAAGGCTTGCAACACTGGAAATGAACACCAGAGCCAAATCCCTGCTGCCTGCAGCAAGAATCAAGTGAAAAGCCTGCTTGTTCCTGCCAATTAAAATTTGTGGTTTTCTTTTGTAACTCTAACAAAGTCACTTCCGTGGATGTTATATAGAGTTTTGCTGCCTCTGGGTCTCTAAGGAAAAGGAAGCTAAACACCTCACCTTCACTAGGTACAACATTTATCACAACTATTCCACATATTTAAAATGTGTCTGAGTCCCTTAAGAGTGCTTTAAAAGAGGAGAGAAAAAATGATAAGACTGGACAAAATCCCAGGAGAACCATTTAAAAGGTGTATTAAATGCGCTTGAAATAATATCTCAGATGCATTGCCTAAGAAGGATACATTAATTCCTGAACATTCCTCCAGAAGGTTCCCGAGGCCTTGTATGAGAAGGAACATATGCTCCTTTGGTTTCTTGTTAATGCAATTTCAGTAATATTGCATGCCGATCAGTATCCTAGTATTTTCCTACATGTGCACGGTGAGAATACCAGGGATCCTCCTTCTTTTGTTTCTAGGATTCCTTTGCTATTGTGTTTGTACAACTACCCTTCCTATCTAAAAATAAAAACAAAACAGAAAAAGAGCACACCACCACAAAAAAAAAAAAAGTTCAAAGACATATACCTCTGCAGTAGTTTTTAAATGTTTTGAGGCATCTTGAAAATGTGTAAATCAAGAAAAAATCAGTTAGAAGAAATAACGTTTAGATAAAACAGCTAGCCAAGAATAGCCAGTTGAACCACAAGGTCACAATATTTTCTGTAAAGTGAATTACGGAACAGCAATATGTTTTTTAACATCTGTTGGCAGTTGGTAATACATTCAGTATTTCTGGTTAGATCTGTAAAAAATAGAATACCCAACCTTATATGTATTAGGAAAAAGAATATTCAAAATAGAATACCACCTGCATTCAGCTCTAAATGACTAACCGCAGGACCCTGGGATATGCATAAGAATCAATATATTATTTAAATTGATTTTTTTTTTCCAGAAAAGTTTTGAAAGTATGCCACGTATGTCCAACTACATCACAAGCATAAATTTCAGTTTTATCATATCTACCTTAAAATGTGCTAAAACACTTCTTGTAGACATATTAACAATGTACATTCCCAGACAAACACCTTTTATTCAATTATAGCACAAACTACAATCTGTCCGGGTCTCTTTCCCCTTTCCTCCATGTTGGCCGAGATCCGTAGATACTCTTGCAGTATGGTAAAGAAACACATTCAATTTTTCACTTAGCGATCACTATAAATTGCTTAATGCATAAAACGAAGTATAACAATCAAAGGAAAAATCTAGGAAATTCAACATTTAAATTGAGACTAAACTCAAGTCACAAGTTTTGCCACCCACACAACACCTGAAAAAGACTCCGTCTCCTTGAGATCAGTGCCCTCTGGGTTTGTGCTGGCATGCAATCAAAATTCTCATTTACTTCTAGCACTTAATTTAAAAATAAAGGTATGAATTCTAGCGTTTAATAATTTTCTTCTTCTGATTACTCATAAATCTTTATATTATTCATTCTTAATCAGCTTCAGAAGTTAGAACATTTAATGCACAATTGTCTTTCTTACTTCAATAAAAAAGAATCAATACATCTTTCCATTCTCTTTCTCCTATTTGCTGCTCCAGTTATTCTGCCCCCTCATGTGTTTTTATTAAGCTTGGCTTTATTTCTGAGATTGAATTCACAAGCTTAGCAAATGATGAGGCTGTCTCTTGTTTCAGTTCCTTAATTTCCCTCCTAAATTAGCTGACAGCCTGCTGGGGTGCTGGGGTGGACCACTGTGTCTTTTTCCTGCTGTTGTTACATTGTTCACTCCCATTTCTTTGAATTAAACAGTAAAAGTTTGCTCACTAATCATGTTGTTTTCTTAATTATATTGTTGTCTCAGCTTTTCCCTGTTGACTACCACCTTTAAAGAAAAAGTAGAGGCTGATTTTTAAGGCTTATACACAGGTCAGACACTTACATGCCTTTGGCCCTTGAAGTTTTGCTCGATACATTCGACACCGCTTCAAGTCACGTAAACCTGGGCTGTCTGTAGACACGAATCCGATTCTCCCTCCACATGATCCCTGTTTTCATCACAGCAATGGAAGATTACATTTTTTGCAACAGGAACCCATGTTACCCCAAAGATATATTTGAATTCCAGCATCTGAGACAGACTTTGTTCGTATCCCACTGTGCAATTACTATGCTACTGTTAAGTGTAATAATACAACTGCACGGTCTTGTGGCTTGGACAACATATAGGAAACATGACATGTTCAAACACAAAGCTCAGTCACGGATCTCCAACACTCAGATGCCAGCAGGGAACCATTTTCATGGTAACTGGAGTGCTTGTGTACTCCCCCTCTGCTACCAAAAAGCTTCTCATTTCTGCTGATGTCTAAGCAATATTCGTCATCATCTCGGGGAGGAAGGTAGAAGACCACCATAAACATTACCTGCAGGCTCATTCATTCACCCAAGCAGGAAAGTCCGCCTGAAAAGCTGAATTTGCAACCATCTGTGCCTATCATCTGCTCCAGATGCAAACACATTGGAAAAATCCCTAGAATTTTCTAAAAATTAACATGTAGAATAGATGGCAGTATAAAGAGAGAATAACAAGATCCACAAGTTTTCTTAGTCAAGCTGTTTAACAAGGGAGAAAGAGGAGAAAGTCACCAGCTCTTACTTTTCAAAGTCACAGAAGCACTTACCAGATTTATTTTTCTATTATCATAGTGGTTGCTTGCCATTGTTATCTCTCACTATCCTCTTCAGAGCTAAGAAATTACTTGGCCAAATTGCTTTAGTCAGAAATGGTTGCAGTGCCTTTATCAATCTGCCATTCCTTTCCTTCATTCTTCTGTTTATTGATTCAACTTTTCTTCCCCAAAGCAAGTCAAGAAATCTTGCCTCATATCTAATCTTTTGTGGAGTTGCAATCACTTCTTTTAAAGATGCTTCCCGATCTGTGTCCATTTTGCATGTGGAGGGATTTCCCTGATCCATTTTGCATGCAGAGGTTTTGCAAGATGTGACTGCAGAAAAAGAAAGTGACTTGGAACAGTGTTTCAGAGGCAGCTGAATGGCTGCTGGGCCTGGATTCCCCAACCTGCAGGGTAATGAGTCCATTCAAAATGGTTTGGGTTTGTTTTTTTCTAGAGTAATGCAGGAATATATAGCTAACTTACATAACATATATTGCTTTTTTCATTTGCTCAAACTTCAAATCAGGCTGTAGTTTATATTCTGCTTTTGAAGTGGTATAAACAAGTTCTCCCTTGCCCGCAGTGGGCTACCTGGTGTTCTAACACACGCCATGATGAATGCTGCGATCTTATGAGCGTGGAAGCTTCTCCTTCCTTCCAGCTCTTCCCATCTTGCTACGCGCAGATTCTTGTCTGCCTCTTCAAATGCTCAGACAATTGCCACATCAGAGAAGACAAACTAAATTTCTGACTAATGGGTACTGTGACAGCATAATTATCTCATGGCAGGAAACCTTATTTACTTATTATCCAAACAAGTATAAAGTTATAGAAAAGCAAAACCTGCTTAGAGGAAAAGCAGAGATTCTGTCTTCTGCAAAAAGGGTTTGGAGGGCAGAAGAAAGATCATCCCTCCAGAATTATTTAGCCTCGGCTATTTCAAGAGGCTAGGAGAATATTCTTGGTCTTTGATCATGGACTTATTTAGTCATCCAGAAGAATTTTCTGATCTTCCTTAAATTGCCTGTGTCCCTGAGGTTAGTCCAGATAACCTGCTCTCTTGTACCTGAAGTTTTATATTAGCTAAAGGTAGACCCCCGACCTATGATAGGAGTAGAAAGGGTATTTAGAGCATCCCTAAGACATGCTACTTGGAGTTCATTCAGAGATACTGTCAAAAGAAGAGGACGGTTTTGTTATCTTTCATGTGGTAGCCCTAATGGTTAAAACACCTATCATACAAATGGGGGATCTAATCACACAGCAGCCCTTCCTAGATGAGAAGAATACTGAAGAAGGAGGTTTTGAAACACAGTCATTGATGCAAGATTCACAGGACCAGATAACGAACAAATTAAATGGAGTATAAATCTGTCCTAGGATTTACGAGTTTAAGAGGACAGACCAGGTCTCCTGGCTCTCTTCCAGAACATTTCTTGATTTTATCCAGTGCATATGTAATTTAAAATGCATAAACTTTCCTAAGAAAACAGATGAAAAGATGCTAAACATAGAATTACTCTCATAACTTCTAAAGCATTAGATAATGAAGGAAGCAGCAAAAGTAATAGTTCTAAATGTGCATCCATTGTGAATTCAGAAGACTTTCTCTTTCTAAGAAGGAACAGACAACAGGCAGTGTAATTATTTTGCTGAGAAAGATTCTTTAATAAAGTAAAACAAGTGTAGAAGACAAAAAGTGGATGCTATTGAGACAAGCATTATTTTTCAGAAACTTTCTGTAACCAAATTTAACAGAAATCTTTAAAAAATGACAGTAAGAAAAAATTGAAAACTAATAATTTTTTGAGAAATTCTTAGGCATGCTGTTCAGCTACTACAAATCCTCACTGGAACACATAATTTTGTAATACTTCAAGTTGAAAGCTGAAGAATAAAGGAATGCAAATATCTTTCAAATTCTCTGATTTTATTCCTGAATCTTCAACTTGATAAATAAATTAATAAACATTTGAAGCATAAGTTATTCTTTATTGGGCAAAAAAGAAAATGTAACTGCCGGCAAAGAGCAATGCACACTGTTAGCACAGCAATGACAGAAGGCAATGACTAAAGGGATGCAATGTGACCAACTTGAAACAGTCCTTGGGGAATGAAATAGGCTAGTGCGCATTCATAGATGAAAAGTTAGGAAAACATCAGAGACTGTTCGACATGAGTTTTCAACAGCAAAGTCGTGCCTCTTTAAGGTGTACTGGAGCTCTCCGTTACTCTGTATGTTTTTTTCTGTGAGCCAAAATCCTAGTCACATCACTGAAGTTTCTCACAAATAAGACGAAAACAAACACATGTGGCTCACAGATCTCATCAAAAAAAGAGCTTTGCTCCACACTTGAGAAAACAAAAAAAGTATATACATACTGCGTACAAGATAGAAAGGTTCTTTGTTATTCTGAATTCCAAATGCACGTTTTGAATTGCTAAGGAATACATTTGCAGACACCAACGATAGTAAGCTGCTAGTTAGAAGCCGGGATAATTAATTGAGAAGGCACAGAAGTATGCTGCTAACAAAGTAAACAACAGGTCACAACACCTGTAACAAAAATACATTTTCAAATTTTCAAATCTAAGAAGTCTGCTAGAAAGGCATGCAATTCTCATATTTCATAATACCCAGGTTATATTGAAGATAAATAATGGAATCTAAACCAGGACATTTTTGAAATAATTTACATAGTACTCCCATGATAAGTGAAAATCAAGTAGAATAATTAATCATCCTTTCTGAGCCAAAAGAGGCAGGACCAGCCACAAAGACACGCAGGAATAATAAAGAACTAAGTCTAGCTGGCTTTATCAGTAAATTCACAGTCTACTTAGAGAAAATGCTGCCTTTAGTCAGAGAAATGCATGAATAATAATGAGAACTAAAACATGACAAATAATCACTCTCATTGGCATAAAGGAAGACCCAGTTATTACTAAATGTTTGAGGGGGTTTTACTTAGTATAAGTTTGTTTAGACAGTCTCACCTGCTCATTGAGGTAGCTGATATGCCCAAGGAACCCTAGAATGACAGCGACTAAGGGAGGCTGTGGAGGGACACAGCTCATCAGACCCTGGACCTGTCCTTAGGCAGCTCCTCATCTCATATCAAATATGTCCAAGGTTTTCAACAGACTGTGAAAAAAAGTTTCCCATTTTTTCTTAAACTGAATACCTGAGATTGTTTTGGAGGGCCCAAGGACAGCTAGGAGTCACAAGCCTAGAGAGATTGAGCAGTAAGGACTCCACCTCTGCTGATAATTTGCTGTGGTAGATCATTTTGGCCAAGATCCTTGTGAATCTTAGAGCATCCAATTCACTGATTTTTTGCGTGCCCAATTCCAATAGAAAACAATACAACTCAGGCATCTAAAATGTTTGCTGAGATCTTAACACCTTTTCAACCACCCACAGTCTGTATGTGGACATAAAAGCCCTGTATGAGAGAGAATCAGGCTAAGACACATCCCCTATGTGCTAAGTAAACATAAGATACGTTCACACAGACAAGAAGTTACTTGCAAACACACATTGAATGGAACAAGACACAACACTGTGCCCATGGAATACCATAAAGCAAATGAATGCAAAAGCCCAAGACCCTCCACACATAAAGAAGACGTAAGACATCTTTTCAGAAAAGTGTATGTAATACATAACAAAAAAATGGAAACAGAGAAGATAATTATCTATAAGAATTTAGATATTTATTAGGCCTTCAATAGACCACATATTCCCCAGAAGTCCAACTTTTTGTGAGCCAATATAATATCCTTTCCAAAAATAAATATGAATTAACATCCCCATGGTAGAATTCAACATAACAACATATGCTGTCAAAAAAATTTCTTTTCCTCAATGCTCTGTATTGTGTTGTAAGGCTCCTAATCTGTCCTACAGAAATAAGAGGCAAGTGCTTCCTCTACTCCAAGACTGCTCTGAAACATCCATCCCTTAAAGAAGTTTATTTTCCTTATCAAATACTGGTGCTTACCTATCCCTGGTCTGAGTTACTTTGCCCTTCAGACTCATAAGGCATGCCTCGATCAATAAAAATCAGGATGCAGTAGCTGTGGGGACTGCAAATCCCTCCAAAGTCATTCTGGTACGACTTTCTTAAGAAAAAGTACCTCTAAGGAGGTACGGCAATCCACAATTCATACCAGCGATTCGCAATGATCAGAGTACTAAATGTTACAGATGAGTTTGGCTTCCTTTTCCAAAGGATGATCACAAGTTAAGTCTGGCTAGCTGTGGGGAATCTGTGCGTAACAGGTAACTCAAAATGCCTAAAATGCTAGGTTAGCCCAGACTTTTCTGGGTTTGGTGAGCACCTTGGCCACACCTCCGAGTGCTGCCCTATTCAGAGAATGCTTCAGATCAGTAAGTGCGATCTCCTGCTTTAACAGCCTGCCATGAAAATCCCAAAGAGGTATGTATCTTGTAAAAGGAAATCATGCCTGATAAATCTACTAGAGTTCTTCCTCTGCCTACAGGAGGTGTTATAGAAGATGGATCCAGACTCAGACAGAATCAAAGATACTGATTAACCTTCAAAATCCTGCACAAAGCCCTATAAATTGTACCTTCTTACATATTCCTTTTAATTCTTTTTAATTCTGTGTAAGACCTGCTGTTTGCTACTTTTTAAAGTCCTGTCTTCCCTCATATCCTCTAAAACAAAAGGTCCACTATGAGACCAGGAAAAACCATAACTGCACAATCGCCATCAGTCCATTTTTTACACAACTCAGTAACAAAGACCTGAAAAGAGGAAGAGTTTCAAAAAGAGATGCATCTCTTCTGTTCCAGCTTCAACTGAAGCACTTCATCTTCAAACAATGACCCTTCTCCGTATTACAGATGCCATTATCCCATCTTCCTGTGACATAAAAACTGCCTTCTCATCACCTCTAGAGTTCCCCAGTTGTTTTGCAGAATCTGCTGGTGTTCTTGGACAGTTTCAGAACAACCTTCATCCATTTACTTTGAAGCTTTCTCATACCCTAGAGTGCCCCTATATTTTGATATTTTCTGTTTTATAGCTTTGACCACAGACATGGAGAGTATTTTCATCTGCAAGACTAAGTCAAAAATAAGTTAAAAGACATCAGGTTGCCCCTATAAAAACAACTTTATCTGAAAAACTGAAATAAATTATAGTGGTCTAAAGAAAGATTTTGGGGATTTTTTTAGCCATGATTTTTTATCACTGTTTTTCTTAAATAATTTATTCCTATCCCTTGACACTGACAGAAGGACTATCTTCTATGCTTGTCTTTGGATGAAACTTGAAGGATAAGAAAAAAATCACTTCAGATGATTTGCTGCAGTGAGTTCTCACCAACATAAATGGCAGAGGTTTTAACCCCTTGAAACAGCATTTCATCTCTATTTCTAACCAATTTATGAGTGGCTACATGGCAAATGTAAAAAGGACAAAGGATCCCTATTCTAAATCCAGAATACATTAGCTTGTCAGAGGTCCGTTGTGATAGATGAATGATGCTTTGGGTGTTTTTCTTGCAAGCAAATACCTATAACAGTATATATATCAATAGACACAAAGTGTGTTAAACTGCAAAATAATCCAGAAAGAGGATAAGCATAAAGAACTTTCTATTTCTGCTGCTTTAATTGCTGCTTCGTTTAGTTTATTGAACCATCAAATTAGTTTAATTGAAGGTGACAAATATATTATACATTTCCAAGAATTAATTTGGACTCCCAAATGTATTTCAAATTAACCTTCCCCTATATTATAGTTTCACTTCACTTATTTTTTCAGTAATCATTTGGAATAACAATATATTTTATACTAGGTAATGCTTATGTATATTCTTTGTGCTTACTTTAAACCTACTACAAGAACAAAACCATTTCTGCAACTATAAATTTTTAATCATATAAGGATACTAATTCCTGCCAATAGCAGATGTATTCACAAAACACAAAGCTATCATTTGCCCAGCAATTATTATAAACTTGATTGTTTCATTCCTCAATTAACAAAGGAGAAGATAGAAGGTGTTATTAAATGAAATCTGCACTTATGGATAGCCCTATATAAAACTATTATAAAGCAGAATAATTGTCACTATCAATTCCAGTTTGGTTTCTAAATGAGAATAATTCTGATATATCTCATGATTTTTTTCTATAAGAATAGTGCCTAATTCAATATTTTTATCAGCATATATAATGCGATCATGCCTCAGTAAATCAAAAGCTTTGGCTAGGCCTATAGCTATTACAGCCAATTTATCATTACCACTTTATTATTAATAATGGAAAGATATTGCCTGTCTTGCAACCTGGAACTGCTATGAAATATTTTGATCACCACTTGCAAGCAAGGTAGCCAAAATCTTAATGTACAACCCTCTCCTAATAGAACAGGTAGTTACCTATGTGCAATTGGAAATCTTCAGTGTCAGGGATAAGAATAGCTTCATTTCCTTGAAGATACTAGAGAAATTGTTAAATACTTAAATCATAAATTAATGCTTCTCAACACTTTCTGTGGGCATCATTTAAAAGTGCCCTGGGAATCTTTGTCTTTCATCACTTCATGTACTGGTTTTTTGAACAAAATTAGAGCTTTCTCATTATTAAGCAATTATCTATGAAAATAACGCATTTTCCCTTTGCACTGTATACTGGCATTTCCAAAATGCCTGCTTTGGGGCCAAGGTCTTTCACAGGTAAAGGACATGTATAAAAAATATAAAGAGGACATCTATAAAAACTAAATAAAAATTATTCTCTGCCTTTTTAGTATCATTTCTCTTCTTAGCGGTGGACCTTTTGTGTGATGAATGTTATTTAAATTGCCATTTACAAACAGAAATAACATAAGCTAAAGGTAAAGATAGTAATACCTCCCATTATACTTCTAGCAGTCATAGGTAAGGGATGCTGTTTGAACATTCACCTACCATTCATCTTTATTTGTGGTGAATTTGGAACAAATATTAGAAATTCCTTTCCAAAGCTGACCATGGAAAGGGTACTTCTAAATAAGCCTTGAGAACTGGAAGTTGTGTGATGGTCACCCTGCTCAGACTTTTTCATATTGTATAATTGTGATTCATCAGAGGTTTGTTCATTAGGATTTTGTGTTCAATTCCAGCTCAGTATGTATACTAGTACGTCTTTTCCTTATGTTTCTTCTATTCTAACTAGATGAATAGAGAACATATCTACAGGATGAACATTTGCAACTTAAACATATCAGCAGGGTATCCTTGCAGAAAAACCTGGCTGTACAACAGCTTGCATTAGCCAGCAGGACCAGGGAAGCCATCCTTCCCCTCTATTCAGTATATGTGAGGCCAATTCTGGACTGCTGTGTCCAGTTTTGGGTTCACCAAGACAGACATCAGTATACCAGAGCAAGTCCAGCAAAGGCCAGCAAGCTGGTCAGGGGGCTGGGAGACAGGATGGCCAAGGAGAGGCTGGGAGAGCTGGGCTTGTTCAGCATTTAGAGGAGAAGGCTTCAGGGAGGGATCTTATTGCTGTCTACAATTACCTCACAGGAAGATGCAGACAAAACAAACTGAGACTCCTCTGGAAGGTGTACAGCAACGAGATGAGAAACAACAGACACAAGCTGCAACAAGGAAATTCCACCTAGATAGCAGAATATTTCTATTCTACACCACCAGCAAGGGTGATTGTGGTGGTGCAACCCGCACCCCCTGCTTCAGGCCACTCGGTACTTGGCATGATTTCCCTCCCAACCTGGGCCACAGAACAATACAATGGACCAGAACGTAACACAATGGTCTAACATGAAAAAAAGAAAAGGTAGAGAGCAACAGACCAGAACACAATAGTGTCCCTGGTCCCCATGGCTCCTACCATTTGAAGATAATAACTATAATCGATCACTCCTGACAACATATGAATCGTGGTCACAGAGGGCGGGGAATACCAGGACCCCAAGATCTAGCAAGCTCTGGGCTTGCGTAACTGGTGGAAAGTATGGGAATATTCCATTGTCTGAGCTGGGCTGGAATGGAGAAGTACCTGACAAAAGTCATTTATCTCAGATCCTATAAGTAGTGATTCTAGTAAAGACCCTTTGAGCTCTTCTGGATTGCAGCAGGCCATGGCTAGCATCTCCCCTGAGTTGAGATGCCACTCAGGCTGACACCTCGAGGCCAGGGTGAGAGAATCCTTCTCGAGCTTCAACTACCACCAGTTGAGGAATGCCAATGCATCGTGAGTTATTTACCCTAAATTCAAGAACAGGAAATTTTGTCTATAGGCTAGCCTCTCTTCCATCCACCTCTCCACTTGTGTGTTTGTGATATATGTACATTAGCTTTATGGATGTGGATGGTCTTCCATCCATCCATGCATGTGTAGGACTTTAAAGCAGTACCTGTTGGCTCTTTAAAGTCACCCACTGTTAAGAAATTCCTGATTTAGCGATCAGAGACCTGTATGTCTGTGTGTGTGCGCACGCCTATATTTTGCTCATGAGTGTATGTGTTAATTTGAGATCTGTGCTTTTGCCCATATGTATATCTATTGATTTGGGATACCTTATAGTAAGTCAGTATGAATCTTGCCATCTTCAAATCTGTAACTAAGTTGTTGTTCAATAATTTTGTTCACTTGCTTTGTAAACCTCTAAATCAGTTAATGATTAAGTGCTGCTAAAATTCAACCTCTCAATCTACCTTACATCATTAATAAATTTTGAATTGCTGCCAAATCATAACTGTGTCAAATATTTCCATCTGTGACAGCGATCAAACACTGGAACTTGCTGCTTGGAGAAATTAAGTAATCACCATTCCTGAAGATATTCAGAACTTCACTGGACACAAAGTTGAGCAACCTGGTTTAGCTGGCCCTGCTTTGCACAAGGGCTTGACTAGATGATCCTCAGAATTCCCTTCTACCCTGTGAATCTATGGAGTGCAGAGAGCTGCATGCTACATTCGTACATGCACAATGAGGATGCAGTCACCTTGTGTAAATGAGCTTAAACGGCTTCTGGACTGGAGCTGGCACACATCTCACCAGTTGGGCAGAGAGTCTCAGCTGCCCAGAAAAATGGGCAAAGCTAGCAGGTAGCCGTCTGCACCTGCCTGCATAGGCATGGCCTGCGAGGAACAAAGTATCAATTATGTTCTTGATGAAGAGATATAACCCATCACTTCTACTTTCAAACATTACCTGTGATGGAAAAAGACATCATCCTTTTGCCAGTTGACTGGTTTCATACCCCTGTGAAATATTACCCCACCTCCCCATGATACTTGGTACGGCAGAGTCTTAGTTCCTACCTCTGCATTTCACATGGTATCTGCACAATTTTCACTTTCCCATTACTCTGTGTTTGAGTACCAGCTTGATCTCACCTTCAGAAGAGGATATTTCTGTCTTGGGTCAGATGAATGCTACCTATAACTTCAGCCGCCTGACACAAAGCTAAAGTTCCTCAGAGAGAAAAAGGCCCCTCCAGAGGGTGATTCATCCCCACTTATCTTGGAAACAAGACCGGTAAATAGCTGAACAAATGCAAATCTCAGATATGCACTCTTTAGACACTATTTATGTCTTTAGCTGTCTTCATTTGTAAAGCTTTCAGTGAGGCCCAGAGCAGAAAAACCCAGAGATTCTTGGAACAATTCGGAGTAATTTAATTAGTGTGGCCTGCAGAAGGCGGCACCAAGAGCAAGGAAAAAAGGAGCTTTACAGAAATGGTTTCATATATGAAAGGGGGAGAGAAAACAGACATATGATGAGAACAATTCTGATCTCTGAAACAAGTTACAGTTTTGTAGAGGAGGGCACCTTACACAAGTATGCCCTTACAAAAGGTACGGTATTCATGTAATACTCCAACTCAAAGTGTCCTTCAAAGAAATTACACCCAGGAACATAATTCAGAAAAAAACTGCTTCCCTTTTGCTCCTTTTCCAAAACCCTGCACCAGTATCAGTAGTTTTCACAATTGTGCTGTTTCGGCACTCTTACAGACGAGGCTGCACAACAGCGTGAAGAGCCTTTTATCATCACATACAGTACTGAACCTCTCCTGGCTAAAGAAATCCAAAGAGCTGTTGAGACAACAGCAAGTCTCAAAAGCTGTAAATGGGAGCTTGTATGGCTGCAGTGTGAAGCAACCAACCTTTAAAAGGAAAATCAAACCTCTCCATTTGAAGAACGCCAGCGGACAATTTTACATCATATTTGCACTTTGCTATCTCACAGGTCTTCTGTTCTTCCTTCTGGCATCACCTCCAAAAGATTCAAGTTGTGTCAATTAATTTCAGATCAAGACCAGGAGTGTGCCAAGAGCCTGCAGCTCCTGCCGAGCCCTCGCTGCGTGACGAGGAGCCCACTGATCCAGGAGGTGCTCCAGCAGCAGCGCTCCGGGCAGCTGACAGGCGTCAGCCCATACGGCAGGCGTGCAGGGGCGGACTAGAAAGAGAAACACTCATATCAATGTCAGAAGAGTCACCAGGGTGCCTGGGCATAACAAAAGAGGCACGTTAGAAACTGTCTTGGCTAGACAAGTGTAAAGGAGTTTCTTCAAGGGATGACAGGAAACCAGCTTCCTTTGGAGACAGAGGACGAAAGGAGAATGTGCCTCTCATCTTATTCTCCTCCTGTGAGGAAGAGGGAAGATAAACTCATTACTTCGCATATTTCTCCACACATCTGTAAATAAAAGACTACCATTAGTGCTTTTCACCAGACATTATCCATGTGTCAAAACTGTTTAGGGTATGACTTGATATCCTCTTCTTCAGAGAGCACGCAAGCAAGAAAAAACTGCCTTTGATTTATTAAAGATGAACTATCGGTACTGTAAAAGGCAGAATGGGAATACACATGCTTATCCTAAGAGCAGGGTAGAATGAACACCACCTTCACATTTATGTATAAAGCTCAGTCCACAGCCTTTCCTATTTATTAGCCTGTCAACATTCATGCAGCCCCACTACATCTACGCTGATATTTTTTGAGAAGTTTACCTCTGTGTTATTTGCCCATGATTGCACCAATTTAAGTGCAGAATGCTTCCTTGTCCACATGAAGCGTATTGACTTGGGAACTAGATTTTGGGGATAAATAGCATATGAAAAGGAGCATGTGAAAAAAAGACTATTTTTTAGTTAAATGAAAGACAGGCTGAGATTAACTAGAATTCAAGCACAGGAAGCAAGGGAAGAGTAAACTAGTGCGAGGCATGAGGATACAAGCCCAGTGCCTGGCACCACAGCACTTCCAAACCATGATCAGCTCAGAAATCTAGTCTGGATCTCTGGGAGTGCCAGGGGGCTGAGCAGACAGAGCTGTGCTAGGGCTCCACTGGAGATGATGGGGGCTGTTGCCTTCAAATTACTGAATTTAGTTCTCAGCTGACAGCAAACAGGGCAACACACCATCATCTCCCACAACATATCTCCCAGTCATTGCCCTACAGAGGTCGTTAACAGGTATGCCACCCGTCTCAGGGGGATGTGGTGCACTGCAGCAGTTGAGCAGACAGTGCCTCCATGCATTCCCCTGCTCCCCCTTTTAGTTGCCATATGTGGGGGTGTCTTAAGTAACCCCTGAGAGCTGATGCTGGGCTGGTGCTGTAAGGTAGTGCTGTGCTAAAGATGCCACCTGTATCTCAGATACAGAAATTCTGACCAGGCTGAGAGTTGCTGGAGTCCCATTGTGCTCTGCCAGCTCCTGCTTCCCGTCACAATCTAACATTCAGAGCTATCCTACCAGGCATAGCAGTTCTCCTCAAAAGAGCTGGAGATAACTGTGGGTCATGACACATAAACAGCAAGGACAATAGAAACAGTCAGACCTAGTTCTTTGTGTGAAGAGATACTTAAAACACTATTGTTTCATATTCACAGCAAACAAAACAGGAGAAAAGAGAAAGAAAAACTTGGTGCAAGATTGTCTTTTATGCTGCTTATTTCCCAAAACCAAGGCTGTTCTCTTCTTTCATACAGCTCTCAGAGGGCTCTCAGTTACTAACTCAACCAAACTGAAATACTCTTCAGAACCCCAGTGAAAGCTCACTGCAGAAGACAGTTTTTGGGCAGCTTTTTTGTCACCGCTGACTTGTTTTTGTTTTCCATGCAGCACATTATGAAGTGCCTATTATTAGCAGCCGGGGTCCCTTGTGTCCTGTTCTGCCCTGCTGCTGCTAGGAGCCATGCGCTCTCGCTTCCAGTGGCTGCACAGAAGCAAGTATTTGCTCATTTTGGTGGCTGCCAGCCTCTGCGTGTTTCCCCATGGCGGGAGGCACAGGCTTGTCAGCCATGGCAGCACCTGCCAGGCTGAAAAGCTGTTCAAAGAAAGCATTTGAGGGGAAACAGTTGAGCACGAGGAAGGCAGTTTGATGCAGAAACACTTCCCCCAGCAGATCTCTCCAGCCGCCCATGTTCCCCGCAGGCAGGGTTACTGGCAGGCACGGTGACGTGCTGCCCTCCCGCATCACTTTTTCATGCAGTTCAAGCTCCAGCCTAACCCTCGTGGAGCTTAGGGGCAACTCTGGCAGGACCAGGCTCCACCACAGCCCCGAGTGACTCTCCCTTTCTAAATAACCACCACCAGGCTGCTACTGCGCTTCACGCCAAATGGCGCCGTGCTGCAACAAAAGGGATCACGACCCTGCCAAAAGCACAGCAGCCACTAAAATCTGCCCTTCCAGGGATTTATATCTGCTGTTCCATCAGGTAGGCAGAGGGAACCAATGTACTTTGAAACCTGGCAACCAACCATACGGCTCCAGTATAATTCTGGTTTTAATATGTTTTTGAGGTGCCTGGCAGTGTTTGCGGCACTTCCTGATCCAGCCAGATCTACCTCCTGAGTTACTGCCCACAGTCTGGCACTCAGCTTTCCACCTCACCCCGTTCTTCAACGGGCAGGAAAATGAGCCAACACGGCACACAGCACAGCACCAAAGGCCACCAGGGAAAACCACACACGTTCCTGCCCAGCAGGCACTTTGAGACCGTGCAAAGTTCAAAGTGCGAAATCTCCTGGTGATGGGGAGCGCTCTGCCCTCAAAGCCAGTCTCTGATATGTGGCGGGGTCACCCTTGGCTCAAAACAAATAATTAGCTGTAGCAATAGAAAGCCTACTGGAACGAGCCACCTTCAATCTGCTTCCTTCATGGGGATGTCAGGCTGGTGCAGAAGAGCCCTGGAGCAAGGGAAACTGAGACAGAGCCATTTCCAAGCTGCCTCTGCCTAGATGGTCTTCTGTGAAACCCTGTGGAAATTTGAAAACTGTTACCTGCCAGTAACAAATTGGCTCTCCTTGCAGGCACCAACTGTATCATATCGGGCGGCTCCAGCCCAAAGCACAGAAACTTGCTGTGTCAGCACATCTGGATTTGTGTTTTGGCAGGAAAGTGTAGGTTCTGGGGAAAAATAGCAATAATAGTGCTCAGCTTTAGACCATCTGAAATGAACACGGACATTCAGCCTAAGTTAACAGCATAACCCATGCTCCATATGGACAAAATAATCTTTCCCAAAGCTACCCACACTATCTCCTTTTTCTGTGCAGAATACAACGCATCCTGCCTGTCACAAAAACTTGCATCTCAAGACTGCTTTCTACACAGGTATCCTACTAGGTCTTTACCTCTAGTAATGTTTGAATGTGTCTCTCTCCATCTCCCAACTATGTGTCAGTACCACAGTTTTCTGCGTAACATCTCAAACTTCTGGTTTTTTCTATTTCAACAAGTGTTTCCCATTTTGCACTACCAAATATATAACCTCTTCTGCGGCAAGAATTTTCTGTCCAATCTTACCCACTTCATGGTTTGACATCTCCAGTTTGACGTCTCCAGTCTTATCACCCCTCTCTTCATCGATCTCTCCTTTTCTGGTACAGTGAGCATCACCCAGTTACCATAATCTCTCATAGCCCTGTTCCCTGCCGCCTCCCTCCATGTACTTGTCGCGGGTGGAGTGATTAACTTCACTCGTAAGAGAGAAGTAGTGAAATATTTATTAACACAAAACAGTGATTTAACAAAGTTAGTAGTGAATGCGACAGTGTTTTACGAGATTCGATGACAGGGTATACTTGATTATTTACTGCATAGAGGCCAGGGTCAGAGAAGGTGTCAGGAAAACCCTCCCATTGAGTCACGAGGTTCAGAAAGGACCCCCTTGCTTTCTAAACTCCTTCTCAGAGAGGAGTCTAGATGCGGCTGGATCCAATCCTGGTCCCAGACTCGGTCAACAGTTTATGTCTAAAGCATTATATATGCGCAATCAATCCTTATATCACTTAGCTAAGATTTCAAAGTTTAGCATGCTATTAGTCACTTACAGAGAATCTGTTTCGGCAAGGAATCTCTCAGCCTCAAGGAGTAGAAAGTTAAGCGAGCGTCGCCACTCAAGGGGAGATGCTGGCGTGCAGCCCGCTCTCGTGCAGGAGAGCTCAAAGGAGCTCTTGGGCTGTTCATTATTTATAGAATAAGATAATTGACTTACAGTCATATTCCCATGAGAACAAAATGTCTAGGTCCCCACTTCAGACAGTGTTTTGGCTGTGTTACCAGACATCCCCTGAAGTCCAGGTGCAACTCATAACAACTCTCACTGATGGTTATGGCTTGAGCAGGAGTGGGGTGGAGGGAGCGAGGGGAAGGGGAGAGCACACCACCACGGTACTGGGGCTCAGTCAGCACTGAAATACAGACTCCTGTTCTGCTCATAGCACAGACAGCCATCACAAAGCTGCTGCGATACCTGCCAGCTACAGACACTTACGTGCGTCCTGCGCTGCAATAAAGAATACCTGCTTAATAGTCACCAAAGCTACTGAGTCTTAACTTCGGCATTTCATGGCATCAGTTCCTCACACGCTGGCCCTCCCACTTAGAAGGAGCATAAGGCCTTGGAAAAGGCAAATCCTGAAAACCTGAGCTGCCTGTCCCTTGCTAAATCCCAGTAACCGGCCAGGTGCTCAAGGGGCACTTCCAGAACAGCAGAGCATCAGCAGCTCCAGTGGGTAATTCTGGCTCTGCTTCTTTTGTGGAAGTCTCTACGCTACTGAAAGGGGATGGGCCAGCCCCAGCCAGCACCCCAGTAAAAAGAGCTGAGCAACTGGGGCTGAATTAACTGAAAGAGAGAGAGCAGTGCTAAGCGCACAAGGGGGTGCCCCAGCCCTTTACCTCCACTGGGGCTCCCTCCAGCACGTTTCAGCCCCGCTGCCCACCTTGCAGGGCTTCTGGATCACAGCACAAAACTCATCCAACACAGTAACGAATTGGTTGCTCTATCTGCTCCAACAGGCATATTTCAGGCTGGCCACTGTCTCTTATTTAGCTCAGACAGGCTGTCTGCTACCAATTGCATGTGACATCTTGAGCGTGTGAAAGACAGTGTGACTGCAAGTATAGGGGGAATATAAGTTTTGCAACTATTACAGAGAAACAAAGCTTTCAGAAATATGAAAAATAGAATATAGGCAAACGAAGCTCGCTACTGAATATTTAACTCAATGATACAGATTTAACTCTCAGAGCTGTGGGCAGAGCCTCCATATTAAAAGGCCATATGCAGTTGCTAAATGGACAATTAGAGCATGAACAGCAGCTCTCAAGGACATCTGTATTCAAAGCAAAAGCAAGTATCACATACTGAGCTGTGAGACAGACAGATAACTAAGGCTGCTTACCAAAATAAGGCAAAATGTGGAAAAGGGGGGAAAAAAAAAAGCAATATAATGGTAAATTTCTTGGCATAAATTCTAATGACTTTTCCTCCTCTTTTTTCCCCACCTCCTTAAAGCCACATTTCCCTGTATTAGGTCTGTTTGGGTTTCTCTCTAACTCACCCAATAATCTCAAGGACAATTTGGGCAGAACTTGAAGACCCTAAAGTTTCCAGGAGAAACCTTCGTTCAAAATTTTGGCATGCCTGGTAGCAATAATCCAGATGACACCAGGAATGCAGCCTGTGCAGGAATCATGGCGTTTTAATGTGTACCACTTTTCTCTCTTGTTGATCTTCCAAATTATCTTTTTTAAAATACATATTTTAAAGCTCTTTAAACTTTCAAGTTTTCCTGGCAGAACAGAGAGCCTGATCATGCTGAGCATATCTATGCAATCACTCTTTGTGCTGCTGTTTCTTGGTACCTTTATTCAAGACTCTTCATCATCGCAGAAGGTAGTTAATGAGTGGCATTAGAGTTTATAGCTCACAGACACGATTGAGAGCCATTTCTATGTTTTTGCTACTAGCCATTTTAAATAACTCAAGTAACTCTCCAGCAATCAACATTCCAGCAAAGTTTTCTGTGGGCAGACAAAAACTGACTTCTTCATGCCATCTCCTTGGGTTGTGTTCACCTTCTCAGGAACTACCACCAGCTTTCTGTTTGCATTTCGCCACTTGTGAACAACATGCACCTCGTATGACGTTGAGAGCCTTGTATGACATTCTCAGAAAGTGGATTATGAGCGATGATAACAGGTAGACCATGAATATTTACTGAGAAAATACCAGACTAAGCTGGTATACTGAAGTCTCACTCCTCTATTGGTCTGCAAGGACTCCAGCCAGAGTTTTAGCATCCTTACCTTCAACAGTGATATGTCCTAACCTAAGGGGGAATATTTTCAGTATCTCAGTGTACTATATAGATGGGGTCCATGAACCTAAAGATATCAGTAAAACTCTTGACCAGATGCAGAAGTAATAGGTATTGCCACACAATTTTATTTTAGCCATTACTCCAGACCAACTCCTGAGCTGGAGAAGCAGACCCTTTCCTGAAATCAACTTTGTCTTCTGGATTCTCACCTTTGTCTATCTGGATTAGACTTCAGGTTTCATTTGTTTTCTTTGCATAGCTAACATAAACAGGAGTTTCTTGCAGGCTAATATAAAAAGGAATCCAAATGTAAGAGTGCTTTCCACAATCTTATTTCAGCCTTTATTGGCTATTAGCAATTAGAAAAAAAAAGCAAAACAAAACTTACATTAAGAGTAACGGATATGTAACTATCCATCCTGACTGAGAAGTCCAAAATAAAGGTTGTCTTTCAAACTCCTTTATCATGTATTTTTGACGTAGCCATGCCAGAGCACAAAATCAATCTTCTAAATTTTCTGAAACTTTCCAAGTTTTGTAAGGGCTGTTCTTTTTCAGTTACTGGCTCAACCTTCCCCAAATTAAAAGTTGTAGTAATGATAATAACGTGAGGCAGAAGATAACTCCTTTTACTAACCATCACCAATTACATGATGACATGCTTTTAAGTAATGCACCTCTAGAGGCAACATGGCACAATCCTGGTAATCACAGATTTGCATCTACCTCCTAGCTCAGGAGATATTAACCTCATCTAAGTATCACGCAAAATTCCTGCTTAAACTATCCTCTACTTATGAAGTAAGTAAATCACTGACAAGTCTTCCTGACAGTCTTCAAAGAATAGAAGAAACACAGATATTATAGTAAAATATTATGTCTTAGGAAAAAATGTTTAAAATAGCGTTACAGAATGTAGGTTTAATTGGTGTGGATTTGTGGTATTTGCAAAATGCTTAAGGAAGAGAGAGATTTCCCTAGGGACATAAGACATCTGGAGGTTTTGGTTTTGTTTATTCAAGGGAATTTAAGTTATCCTCCAGGCACAGCCAACAGTATTCCAGAATTGTCCACTGAGGTCTCTACTAAGGAAAGGTGAAAGTTTTCCAGCAAAACTATGTTTCAACTGAAAATGAAGTTTTCACCTGAAGACAAAATGTGTTACAGGTGTCCCTGCTCCCAAAAAAATGCTAAGAAAACCTCACACTCTAAAATAAAGAAGCAGCTTTCTTGCAGTGTTTCATTAAGGCTCAGATCAATGCTAAACATATCCTGGTGGACAACTGGGGTGCTGGATACGTCCACTCTGCAGAGAGATCCACCCTCTAACTAGTGCTTGTCTGTCAGCTACCTTCAGCAGCTGCGTGATTCCCCCCGTGTGTAGTGATGCCAGTAAAGGAGAACAACCATAATAAATGCAGTCTTACGATGGAACAGGACTCTGAGAAGGAAGCAAAAGCTCCTGGAACGCAGGTTTTATAGCACTGAGCCAAACACAGGTCAATGCTGAGATCACCTGAACAAAAAGCTCTGAGAAAGTTCAAATGTATCAGTTAAGTTAGGCGGCCAAACTGGTTCATTGTAATTTCTCAAAACGGAAATGGCTACAAAATAAAAGTTACGTTTAGCAATCCATCTCATCCAAAATTTTACACAATCATTACGTATGTGCTAACTGTAAATGAAGTCTTAAATTCAGCTCTTTCAGTAGGTGGCAGACTACATCGCTGCTAGCGATACAACCCACCTAACACATCTTATTACTGTTCATCCTCAGTCCAGTTAGACTGGGATACCAAAGACCTTAGTGTGACAAACTAAGGCCTTATTTCTACACAAATTCTGTAGTGGTGATCTTCGAACTCTTTTGAAAATGTGACCCTGAAATGACAGTTGAAAACCTAACTTTGAACCTTTTAAAAAACATTGTCTTACAAGACTCATGTTTTACGGTAAACATCATGTAGGCAACACCTTCACAATAAAAGTTTCTTCATGATTCTTTACCAGTCTAGACATAAATGGAAGACAGACACATGGGCTGGGTCGTGTTGAGAGCCAAGGGATTTCTGTCAGGGCTTCAACTTGAATGAGTTGGGTCACAAATCTCCAAAATTATGGACACCATCATAAGTCTTTCTACTGCATCTGTACGCTAAGCTCTAAATAGAGGTCTTTTCATAGCTAATTGGACTTTTTTGCCACAGACTCTTTGGACAAAACAACACCAGTACATCATTAAAAATGTTTTGTTATGAATCTGAGGCTGAGAATAAATTTGATTGGAGTACACAGGGGTTTTTTTAGCATCAGGTGATTAACTCTATAGACAAGTCTTCAGGTATGTCAGAAACAGGCAAACATTATGAAGTATTTCTTTAAAGACAAAATTACAATAACCACTACTCTCCCACTGATTCCAAATCAGAAAAAATCCAGGTTGCTGCTGCTGTGTAATTGCTGGATTGTGTTTCCTGCTGGCTTCAGTAGGTTTTCATCACTTAAAGTATTTGCTAATAGTTTAAGAAACTTAGTGATTCTTTTCCATGGCATGATCCAAGTGAAAACTGCATGAGCTCTTTGGAAAGAAAAATATGTGTTAGCGAGTACGGTCTCAAATATAACAGAACACTTAGAAACAGCAGAGAACTGTTGCATTGGTATTCTTTCTTAGTCAGTGTTAAAGAAAAAAAATTAAGAGAATGGGTTAATGAGGATGTACTAAGCTATAAATACTAGGCACCAGCCCACGTTTCACATGGGGGGATTGAACACTTTCCTTTGTTTGCAATTCTGCCTTCTCATTTACCTGAAATAACGTTGGTACCAAACCACTAATCCCAGTTGTTAACAGCTGACAGAAGGCTGTTTATGACCAATGCCTCACTTTTTTCTTTTCTTTTTTTTTTTCCTTTCCCCCAAGATTCAAGGAACTTCTGTATTAGTTAAAGAATAAAAAACATTTTATTTCTATGGCTTTCTCTGTTAAGATTTCTTTTCCTCAAATAAGATTGAAAAAATGGCTTGTAGATACTCTGTTATTGCTTTATTTTCTAATGCATCGTATCACACTGGATTATAGGGGGTATCACTCAAATTAAATTTACTCCTGAGAGATGCAATAACTTTCAATCAAACCACAGGTACTCAGCGTCCTTCAGGAACAGGCCTATAATGCAGAATGAATGAATGAGGGTGAGCACAAGCACTGTAAGACTATAGATCCAACCAACTGGGGAAGAACAAATTACCATTGCCAGATGCAAATAGTTGCAGTCTTAGAAAAACTATTTTGATTAGCTGAATAACTTGCAAATTATGCGCAATACCACGAAAAACATTTCTAAGAATGCAATTCCTCAGAAATGGTCCTGTGATGAAATGTCTGTTTTCTGGATCGAGGTTCAAATGGCCCACATTCAGAAATGCCCGAGTACTGGCTTAGTGTTATTACACTAGGCGTCAAGAATAACAAATAATTAGGAAATAATCTTTAGCAAAACATATGTAGCTTTCCTATTAGGCAGTTTCCAAGCTTCTTCTGACTGGCTGCCTTGCACCCTCTATATCTAGACTCAGGGAAAGCTGGTAAGTAGGAAAAGCAGAGAGGTGTGAAAATTCAGAGTGCAGAACTCACACCAGGTGAGAAACTCTTTGTGATTAAGTGTGCCTGCACATGGCCTAAAGCTCTTCCCAACACTCAAATCAATTGTGTTCAGGGTCCTTCCAAGAACAAGATGCATTTTAGAGCCATTCCCACAGCTGACCCCAAGTCGCATTTCAACGAAGAGAGAAATCTCTGGGTACTAAAAGCTTCTGCTAGCACTGTTTTAGACCCCACCTCATCTAAAGGGCCTGTTTAACTCTCAGATTGAAAGGGCCCTTTACTTACTAAGATGCTCATCCTTCATGAGTTTGTCTCAGCCAGTCACACATGTAGGACAAATTAAAGCAACTGTGAAACTTTGCTTTGAAGTAGCTGAAGCTCTTTTCTAAAGTAGAGACATGATAATCATGAGGACTCTTTCTGCTTTGAGGAATTGAAGGTGATTTCGGAGAATTTTTCATTCCAACCTAATACTTAATTGCTCATAAAAATGTATGCTCAGTGGTCCCATATTAGACACTTAATAGTTTATGCTCAGACTCTAGTTTTGAATGATGTGTTAACTGCTTGTGCAAATTGTCACTTTCCTAGGGACTGGACCATTATGAACCTTCATATTTGTCCTTTGAAAAGAAGATCACCATGTCTTTCATCTAAAAAGAAAAAGAAATCATCATATCCTGATATAAATCACAATGTCTGCAAAATGAAGAATTTCAAGGCAGTACACAAGATGTCCACAATCTACTGGGGCCCATTCTTTTAGTGCTGCTTTGTCATACAGGAAGGCGTCTATTGCTCCTTTGGATGATCCCAGTGTTTTTTGCTTGAGTCTAGCGCCTGGTAGGACATTTCGAATTTGTTATTCTCAGCTTGAAAAATTGCTTCCTAAATTCTTTTCTGTATCTGATGATACTCAATTTACATCGTCTGTGCTGGGCTGGAAAAAAACAGTTCTGAGTGGTGTTCTGTGCCAATTAAATTTTTATTCGCTTGTATTACATATTTGACTTCTCCTTTTCTTAGGTCCTTTTAGCCCTAAAAACAATTTCCTTTCCCCGAAAAATGAAAAAAAACCCTACACTCCATGTAGCAATAAGTTTATACATCTAAATATGAGTCAGCAAAAGCTGAAATTAAGAATTATTTGTTATTGTTTAGACTAGACACAACCTAAATCTCTATGAAGAATGGTTGATATGGTTACTCTTTCGAAGGGCTGTGATCCATACCCCTGGTGCTACAAACACTAGGAGCCTCGGAGAAATTTGTATGTATGAATAATTCTATATGCAAGACTATGCCATAGAATTTGCTGGAAATAAACATTCATGTGTAAAGTTAATAGAGCTACTCAGGAATGTAAATTTACTTATATGCATCATTGGTTGCAGGCCAGGAAGATAATGCTACATATTCCAGTCCATATAATGACAACTTGCTCACCTAACACATATTTTATACTTCATTACAGTATATCTGGGTTACTTTTGAGAAGAAAAAAGGATTTGAATCATAATTAGTCAGCTCAAAATTAACAAGTGTTACAAGAAGGCACTAGTTCCTGTTGCTCTGAATTTGGTGCTTGATTATGTCATAAAACAGTTGCTGCCTCAACAGAGACTTAGATTTTTATCGAACTCGTTTCTGTAAAAACAAACACAACTCACCTCCCCACGGTAAATCCTCAAGAATTCAGCAGGATGCACACACAATAAGCTTCTGGAAGACAGAAACGGTCTCTTACTATACATCTGAGGACCTACTAGTGCAAGAAAGCTACCTATTAATGGAGTCGACAGTACAAATAATAGGCAATAAAAAGGAAAAAATAATGATAGCTATATAAGTTACTGATAAAACAAAACAATTTAAATGAGAATTATTTCTCAATGTACACACAGGCATATATTTTTTCTATATATCTATATATGTATATAGAGACAGATATAGACGTATTCTTACTTTAAAATACCATCTTATATTAAATTCAGTGTGTGAAGTCCAAGGCAATTCACTTTCTGCAAGGTTAACATTTTATACCTCAATTCACGGCACCCATCTCTGCATTTAATGAGCAACGCTCACGGAGCTAAAAATATCTCCTTTCATTGCTTATTCACTCTATTTAGCTAAAAACCGAGCACCCTCAGTTTCCATTGCAGGCAAAGGTTATGGGTACTCAGCACCTCTGGGAAGGAGACATGGGGCCTGATTCTTCCTGAATGCATGTATGTATATGTGTAATATGTACCATGCATGTAAAATACATCTTTAACTGACTTCAACAAGATTTGCGGTTATTCAGTATGAATAAGTCTGATCATGCTTACACACTACTCAGTGTGAGGAATTAGGTTTGTGCCTGCAAACCTATTAGCTCGAATAGGTTTTGTGCATGCTTCTTCTGATCTAAGAATGAAGCCTTCAATGATTTATTTTTTTTTTTAATAAGCTATTTTGCTAGCAGTTGAATGCTACGTTATTTACGTCCCAGGAGAATGTTGTACCAATTTAGCTGAGTGTTGTTTTAAAGTTAAAGTGATGGGGGAAATCCAGTAGCCTTAACCTTTATTGTAACCCTCACTTAATTTCAATTGTCCAGGGTTAGGTGAAAGTAGACACTATAAAACATAGCAATGATCTTATAGACTTTGAAGTAACACAACTTTTGTACTTAAATTGGTATTACTGTGCAGTGATCCAACTTCATTTTAGACTCCGGCGTAGCCTATAAGCTTGCAAGACCCACTCCGTTTGTTCTTTTGGTACGCAGGAACTAGTATTTCTGCAGTTTGCCAGGTTTATCAGGTGAGACTACAAAACATCTGCAACGCACTGGTTTTGTAGCCTTAGCAATTGGTTGCTGCACAAATGGTAAGATGTGCAACATACGCCTGTGTAAAGATTCATTCCTCAGTTTCAGGTTCTGGAAAACCTGTAAATTTTAGTCACCAGCCCACAGACCAAATCCTGCCTTATAAGCAATAGGTACACACAGTCAAGCAACATCAATCTGCCAGAGGTGCAAAGAATGAGTCAGCTTTTTTGGAGCCAATCCATAACGCTGTATTCCAAGACTTAAGCTATGCTACGCCGTGCCATATTTTCCCTAACTTAAACCGCTGTCATAACATTCATAACATTTGCCCACATGTGATACTTACAGCACGTTCATCCCCCAGCCCATCGCTCAACACGTTTCTCAGTGAACTCTCACGATGAACAATATCCTTCTCAACTAGCGATATTTCATTATTCACATTGTAAGCATAACCATTGCTGGGCACACAGAAATTGCTACTGCTGGCCCATTTCGTTCCTACTTGTTTAAGAAATGTCAGAAGCAAACCTCAACTACAGCTGACTAAAAAGAGTTTCTGCAAGAGGCACAAAGAGTCTTGGAAACTCCAGCCAGCTGCAAAGGGTAAAATATGATTTACTCGACCGAATAGCATTTCTGCCGATGCTAGGTATGCTACAGTCAAACACCAGCAGCTACAGTAGTAAGAGTTTTATCTTAACTAAATTAATAGACAAGTGTAGCAAAAGGTCTTGAAGGCTAATCTTTTCCACTGCACCAGTAGGAGGTGGGAAAACAGTGCAGATTAGTACAGGAAAGACAGCACAAAATAGTAATCGCGCTAGTTAGTGGGAACTCGTTTGGAAATGCAAAAACAGGCAGCACACATCAGTGTTAATTTAGACACTTTCAGTTCAAAGGACTCAAGTGCTTGTGAACATCCATGCTAGGAAGCTTTGCGGAGCTATGGCCCCTGGGAACATCTACTGGCACTCTTGGAAAGAGGCACACACAGAGAGGACACCATTAAAAGTCACTTTCAAAGCTCAATAGCCCTACGGTGGGGATGCGAGCCAAAGATATATCAGAGTGGGATATGTTTCTTCCTACAGAGCATTGCGCTCTGCTGCATAGACATAGCTTGTATAGCATTTGATAAGTCATCACTAAGCTGTAGTTCTCCATCCCTTGGGGACTGCAAGACGCTAGTATCCCAAAAGGCTTTCAGAAGGATAAATGCAGTAAAGATAATGCCATCACTTAGATATTAAGAAGCAGAACCTCCATAGATATCTTTAATAGATTTGTGTCTGGAGGACAACCATCGGTCTAGATAAGGTTTTTTCTTCCTTGCAACCCATACATTGACCAGTGTCCTCCTTGGGAGCAATTTGGAGCAAGACAGATCCCTTGTTCTCAGATGATGTCTCTATGAAAGCACATATCTTAGTCAGAGCCAGTCTGTTCAGACAAGTCACCAGTACAATCTCCAGGCAAGAGATGCTGCCAACATTGCCTGCAAGCCAAACTTCATGGCTGACAGCACAGGGTGAGTAGGAAGTAAGTCAGAAAGAAACATAAGTGAATACTCATGAGGCTGCAACACAGTTTCTCCTTAAGAAAGCCTTTTCCCCCTCCCTTAGCTCCCATTACTTAGCATGTCAGCTCTGAGTCACGTTGCCACAACACAGTGTACGGCTTGCTCAAGATGCTCTTTCCTCACTTTGTACCTTTCAAGCAACAGGGTTGGAGGTGACCATAATTATTCACCAGAGCCAGCATTTCACACATTTAGGGCTGGCTGTGAATACTTTGCAACTTCTTGTGAATATGTCATGCTTATTTCCTTTAGAAAAAAAATGTTAACTATAAAAACAGTTTGTAAATATATATTACATACACAGGCATAATACAGAAAGAAAAAAAAAGAAAGAAAGCACGAGAGCTCACAGCCTTTAGGATAAAAAAAAATTTATAGAAATGTCAACTACCATATAAGCAACACTCTCTTAATCCATTTCATTAATAGCTAAGAAAACCTGACAACCATCTTAAACTCCAACTCTCTCCCTTTGTAATCAGTTATGGCCACTAGCTCTTCCCATTTCACAGTTTACAAGGGAGATGCTGGTGCCCTAGCCATCCTGACACAAGGTCCCGTTGAATGCTCTTTTAAAATAAAGTGCTGGGACCACCACCAACCCCAGCTCCATGTCCCTCACAGTGCCTCACCAGCTTCGGCACCTGACTCGGGCCACTCAGCAGGGCATGACTTTTGCCTGTCCATACTGAGCTGGGGAACAGACAGAAGGAGAAGAAAACCAGCAGCCTTTCCTCTGTGAAGATCCCATTTAGAGTCCCTATGAATGGCCTGCAGCTCCTCAGAGGTTTCATCTGGATGTTGAATATGGCAAGGGGCAAGGCATCACAAGAGAGGAGCAGAAATAATTCTGGGAGGAAGCCAGAAGTCTAAGAATAAAGACTATGCAACAGAAAACAGAAGGGAAGAGAATATTAAAGACATTTAAAGCAGGTTGTGGGTGCACCAACGAGTCACTGTTTAGTTATGTCATTGTAAGTCATGATGATAAAACCATTCTTGTTCCCATCTACAAGAAATCTACCACAGAAATTAAAAAAAAAAAAAAAGCAACACTGAATTCTTTAGTCCAAAGATGCAGTCATGTATATAGATGCCAGTATAGACTAGAAGGTCATATGTTGAAATAAGACCAACAAAGATCCAAGATGAACTATTCATGACAAATAGGTTTGAACGCAGAATGTGCCCAAAGAGGAGGAGGAGGAACACAGGATGATTTCTTTCACTCGGACTTGCACCCAGAGGCAGCCACGGCACTGCCCTCTGCACTGAGACTGTCCTGTAGGAACTTTTATATACTGTAAACCTTGCTCAAAAAAAGTCATTTGTCCCAAGACATGAATGGAATGCAAGCTCTCATGCAATGCATGAGGAGAGTCTTCATGTTCTTTCTGTAGCCTGAAGAGAATGGGGGAGCACCTCTTCTCCTTGCAGCAAAACACCTTTGTGTCCCTTGAAGAAAACTAAGGAAAGAAAAGATGAAATCTCTCAGTCTATTCAAGCATCTTGCTCAAATAAAAAAGGTTGAATGACGTAGCATCTGCTCACTGCCCCACAGCAGGGAGCAGCCAGTTCTTTCTGCCTTTTTTAGCAAGCTCTGCCTGACATGGCATCTTGGACTGCACGTACCAGGAACGTGGTTCTGTTTACCCCAGAAAGTCTCATTCAGTCTCATATCTACAAAATTCTCATAGCCTTCTCCTTCTGCATGCCCTGTATCATCTCCTACTAAAGCTCTGCTTTATATAAATACACTGCTATGAGCAATTGAATTCAGAAAGTGACTATAAAAGCCCCAAAGATTTGACTTAAGACAAAATCATTAGCTTACTGAAAGTGCCAGAGGTGACCTCTGGCATAAAAAGTAATGTGACAGTAAAAGGGTTAGTATCTAAAGACACATTCAAATCCAATGCATGATAATAATTCAGAAATTGGAAATCATTTTCCAAACCTCCTGTGCAGAATACAGTCATTATTCCTGTGACTGTCTCTTTAAGGAGGTGAGTTACAGAAGTACAAGATCTCTTGAGAGAAGCTATAGTAAATCTTTACTGACTTGTCTTTTAAGCAGGAAGAAAAAAATCCATCTTTGAAAAGGCTTCAAGGCAAAATACTACATGACTTTTTAGATTCAAACTTTCTATTTATTAGAAGAGATGTAAAGTTGTCTCTAAGTGCTTGATGTTACTTGTTCTGAGCAGTGGAAGTAGCGATGCGACTCCAGGGGAAACATCTTCCACCCTGGCATTGTTGATCTTTAAATATAGTGCAGTATAAATACACAAAGTCATGTCAATCAGACAGGTACTATTCCAAGATATAAATTACACGCTCATGATACACATACAGAGTAGTGCTGTGTAGGCATTGAAAAGAGGATCTGATCAGCAGCATCTGATTTGCAAAGGATAAGTTCAATTCATTATGACCCCTGCTTGGGGACGGAGGTGTCAGCATCTACATTGAACCCCTGAAAGAAAGCAAGGCTTTCCTGTTTTGGTTTGCTTTATGTTGTTATACTAAGCTCTTTTGTTGTTACAATAAGCTTTTTTGTTGTTACAGAAAGCTCTTTGGGGTTTTGTTTTATAACCAGTTCCTTCAACCTTCAAGAACAAAGAAAATTTTTCTGCTGAAACACATGATCAACTTACATAGCAAAACGGAAAATCCAAGATTTACTGCATTTGTTTCTAAACCTGTCCCAGTAAATAGTCTTGAGAACTTTGATCTCTGACAGGTCTGCTGTTTTTGCTAATAAAAAAGCCAAATTGTGGAAGCAAAATACACAGGAGCTGAGATTCCAAGACTCCGCAGATGTTTAAATATACCTCTCATCATGGCAAATGATCTCCAAAAATTGTAGGTATCCCTATAGGAACTACTAGAAGCTTTGTGTCCAGAACAGGAGTTGAAATATGCACAGAAAGTCCCCCATTACAACGGAAATGGGATAAAAGCTGTTTTCTAGCCACACTTAAAATCCATAGACAAAGTAATAAAATACTTTCCCACTGATCACATGTAAACTAAGCTTTTTAATAATTCTTCTATACAACTGACAGCCCCTGAGATGGAATTTTCCACTTCATAACAGTAGGGCCAAACAAAGAACTGATGCAAAGTGGTCCTAGAAAACAAAACGATACTGCAGCTTTCCAGTAAACAGTGATGAAAGGCCAGGTTCTGATCCCCGGTGGGTGATGTTGCCACAAAAAGTAGCAGGTTTCTGAAGCGCACAGAGCATCTGTTAGGTAGCTACAGGTGGTTTGTGTCAAAATGGCCAATATCTCCCAAGGTCCCCAGTGAACCCCCTACCAGGAAAGCTGTACTTATAGCTCCACCTTGCTGAGAGATATAACTTCACTGCCATGTAAGAGGAGAAGAAGCCAGGGACATGGAAAGGGGATTCTGCTTCCTTAGAGGTGAAGACTGATGAATTTAGGCAAAGGACAGACCTGAAAGACGACTTTCTGTGAGATTAAGAAACTCAACTCATACAGTAAATCATGATTCATTCCACCCCTGACTAGTGGCCAGATGCCTTAGTGTGCTGAATAAGATTTTGGTTTGCATCTAGTTGAATACTTGCAGAGACCAAGTTTTTTTCCAATAATAAGTCATCCCAAGGAAATTATGACTCTACACTGGTAATTTAATTGACTCATCTCATATAAAACTTAGAATTTTTCAAGCCTCTTGCTCAATTCATCCTGTGCTTTTTCAGTTCACATACTTGTGTGGAAATGTAATGGAGGAGTGGGGAACTGTAAATACTGTCATTAAAAGTCATTGGAGTAAAAACATATAAAGCATACAATTCAATAAAGACAAGTGCAACCTGATACTCTTACATAGGAACACTAGATGCATAGTTATGAAATAGAGAATGGCCATCTAAAGAGAAACACTGCCAAAAAGGGCCCACAGAATTAAAAGGTTCAGGAACCATCCAGAGTCAATATTATCATTTCACTACCTTGTCAGGCCGCTTATTAGTAAAACGGAACTTCTTTCCTGCAAGCCTCCCTCACAATTCACAAAGGCCAACACTTTGTGTCCTTTTGGGTACCAATCTTCAAGAAAGAAACTAACCAGAAACTCTCCAAAGAGAAAACAAAAAAGCAAAGCCAAACATTCAAAAATCAAAGGGTGGAGAGAACAGATTCCCTGAAGAAAAAATGGGAAAAGCTGAAGTCCAGTTTACTGAATCAGAGATTAAAAAAAAACATGGTAACAATTTTCAGATATGTAAAATAGGAAGGAATAAAATGTTCTTTGTGTTCACTGGTGAAAGGAAAATAAGTAATAGGTTTAAATTAAGAAAATAAGATGTAAGGTAAACATGAGTGGGGAAAAAAAAATCTCCATAATTAGAAGGATAATTAGGCAATAGAATAGAGGAACACTTAGGAAGGTGATAGACCCACTTGACGAGGATGCTTTTAAGAACAGATTATGCAAACATCTATGAGAAAGGCTCTCAGCATAACTGAATCAGTTGCAAGAGAAGGATGGACCATAAGACATATCAAGGACCATTCTAGCCATATTTGCTATGATTATATCAATTTACAGCATGGGTACAAATCTTTTACATTTGTAATGCAATAGATACATTGCAGATATATAATTGTTATACCTAGGAGATGGATCATGTATCGCTGTTCTTGGGAAGATTAGCTCTATTTGGGAGAAATGTGAGAGGCGATTAAGCTTCTCTCCAAGTGAGAGGAAGCAGTGGTCGCTAGTGCCCATAAAGCCAGCTACACATAACACCAGTCAGAAATTGAGCTATGCGGAGGAAGAAACAGGCATATTCACTGTGGACATACTGCACATTCAGAGATCTGATTGCTGTTTGCAGAAGCTGTCGTTACACAACGAAAGCTGAAAATGCCAGACGCATAAACACAAAGAGTGGCAGGAGGTCTGACAGGCAGAGACGCGCTTATGGGGTCCAGAAACAAAATTAAGAGGATTTTTTTAACAGAAAGCAGGCTGTAAAAGAGACAGAGACACAGAGAGAAGAGGAAGAAAGAAAGGAGAAAGGAAAGCTTGGATTATTAAGCAAGGAAGCTACTTCCTGATATCCAGTTGGACCCTATCAGGAGGATCAGGGTTTTGTAAATTATGGCTATATCAAGAAATCACCCAACTTTCCCGTCCCCTGACAAACAGGAACAACATTCAAGAGGCCAAATACAGCCAAAGCTGTTGAGTCAAAAGAAGTTACATCATAAACATGAAAACGGGCACCTGGCTGCGAAGCTGACATTGGTGCAAAGCTCGCCATTTGTCTTAGAAGTCGAACACCTGATTTCAAGGAAAACAGGAGCTCTGTATTTAGCTCCAATTCATCCACGTTATTAAGGCCATGATTAGTTTAACTGTATGCAAACAAACATTTGAAATTGGAACAATATTTGTATTTTTTACTCAGTCATGTAATGGGTGAAAATGGTCTCGGAAATACATGTTAGCCTCGCAGAAGTTCTATTTATCTGTCAGCAGTCTGGGTTTTTTTAAGGGCTCAGACAATGTAGCAACGTAGTGCATATTTAAATTCATTGCTAAATCGGGACTTAAATGGGCTCTTTTCTCTACAATCAAGTTCTATTTGTGTGTTAGCAATTCACTTCTGAAGGGTTAAGTCAGTATATAAGTCTGCACAGGCTTCATTGCATTATTTTGAAATAAAAGAAACTGACAGAAAAAAAAAAACTGAGGCATGGGAAGAGAACACTTGTACAAAGAGTAGTGTGTTCACCACAATTTTTTAATCTCATTTTCTGATATTTAAGATAGGAAAGGAAATCACTTTGTCAAGCTATGACCCAGCTTCTTCTCCTGTTAATCCCCCTCCAAAAATATACTGCTTTCTCTTGGCAGTTCAGCTCCCTGACATGCAAATGAACATAAACGTTACACTCGTCATTAAGACTACACTGAAAAAGCAACAACAGTAAAAATGAGCTACGGAGAGAAGAAAATTCCTATCAAAAAAAAAATACTAATGACAAAAAAACCCTGTCGGACAACTGTTAAGTCCTGGGTATCTCCCTTTTCTCTTTGGCAAATAAGAATTCAAATATAACTAATTTATTCCAATGCAATACAGAACCACTTAGTTTGAATCAGTACGGTTATCCTCAATTTACTTCAGTGTAAGAAGATCAGAATTTAGCTTTAACGTTTCAATTTATTTTTCCTAGGTATTAATAGTGACCTCTGTGGCACATAATTGGGTATCTTATCCATTTCACTGAATTAGGAATTTAGGGAGAAGCAAAGGTTTTTGGGGAGGAAAATATTTTTTAAGAAGTTGAGTCTTGGGTGTTCAAAAGGAAGATGGAATTTTTTCATCTGTGCGATTTCTAAAGATGACTTTTACTATTAGGCAGTATACCCACCTTTCCTAAAAGCAAGTTAATTCCCTTGAGAATGAAGCTATGGTCCTCCTGTCATTTCCCACATTCCCTCATTATGATTCCAGAAAGACCATTTTCAAATAACCAAGCAGCAGCAGCGCAGTGGGAAGAGTGTACTGTGTCAGAATGCATTGTTTGAAGGAAAAAGCACCACCATTACCATAACCTGGCAATACTGCAATCTGTATTTCAGAGTGCAGTAATAATAACAGTCTGGACACCTTGTCTGGACAGATCCAACAGTATGAAATTAAAAAAACCAAACAAACAACAAACTAAACATTTAGGATTATGTCCAAAACAATAGAAGTGTAACTTTCACTACCCGATTTTTCACTTTCCATACGCAGGGTTTTTAGGGTACTGTTCTCTACAGATTTTTTTTTAAAGCTTCATCCTGCTGTTATTCTGTAAGAAAAGAATTAAGTATGTCTTCATATGTATTATACAACCTTTCTGATGACTTAGAAACAGCTTTGGACTAAACTTGGAAGGCAAGTGCAGTGAGACAGGAGTTTCATCAGAAACGCAGCCTTACCAGTGTCTGGAGGTTAGTTATGACAATAGTCAGTACGGGGTGGAGAGGTTTGGGATGGAAAACTGATTAGTATGAGCTGGGTGAACTGTTGGCAGCACCAGGTAGAAGGGAAAAATGAGGAAAAATCACAAGCAGTGATGCTCAGAGGAAGCTAAGGAGGAAGCAGTACTTCAGAGTGAAGACTGGGAGGGAGTAAGCCCAGCATCCCCTACAGCTCTCTAATGCAGTGGGAAAAATAAGAAAAGAGACTTAAAAGCAATCGGGTAACCTTCCAAACAACGGAGTTCAGATCTCAGACCCAAAAGTATCAGACAGGAGATGATGGAGGCAATTGACCTATCTGTTTCGGATAAGAGTGAGGGAACTTCTGGAGAATGCAAGAGAAGGAAACCAGATGGGCAGAAGGCAAAGGAAGGCAGTGCAAGAGGAGAGCAATGGTGGCAGTGGTGAGAAGGAAAGGGAGGTTGCAGGAAGAAAAAGAAGGAGCTGTAGGGAAGGGAGCAGGGAGATGCAGGGGCAGAATAAACGTGGTGAGTTGCAGACAAACCAAGTGAGTATTGCTGTAAGAAAAGCTTGCTCGGCTCTCCTCCAGGAAAATGGCATATATTCCCCCTGCCCCCAGCGACCCTCAGCCCAGCTAGAATAAAATAGCATTTGTGGCATCAAAAGGACAACATGCTCTTCCACAGCCCAGCAAAGAGCGCACAAAAATTCCTGCAGAATAAGTGCTTTCAAAGCAAACCTAGCAGCTCAGCTCATACAGTTAAGCTGATCTTGACTTTATTTAGCATTTCCATGGCACTCAGCATATTCAAATCAGAGTGCAATACTGCTCTACGCACAACAGCAGGCGTAAGGCAAGTGGGGTCTGCTGCGGAGAGCGCAGGACACTGGCTGGTCTGTGCTGTTTCTCTGAACTGGAAACACATTATATGGGCCCAGCTCATCGCTTAAAATGCAAGTCTAACCAGCACCTTTTTGATGGGTAGATAATCCTTAAATTTTGCATAATTGATGTGTCCATTTAATTTGGTTTAAACAACTCTAATGCTAAAAAAGCATCTCTCATTGAAAGCACTTGCCACTTCCACCACAACATTTTGTCCTCAGAAACAGCACCGAGCATTTTTGGCTATTTGTTCCTTTCTTATGCCACTACCTAACTTTTCTTATTGGACAAAGTTGTCTTCATAAAGCTAATGTCCTGCAGCATGTCACTCTATTCATTTCAGTGTCCTTTATCTTTTTTATTACCTACCGATTTTTCTGCCAAGACCTTTTCATGATTGATCTGTTACAACTTTATTAGAAACTGTTCACTTACAGAAGGCTTGGGGAGGGTCACGTTTACTCCCAATGTAATTAAACTGACAGCAGTGGCTTTATCCTAAGAAAACATTTGACTGTGTAACATTCACAATAAATAACAAATTCCAGAATTACTCAGTTCTTTCCTTCTCTCTTGTTTCTCCTCTAGAGACTTAAGGTCTATATTGAGCCACGCATCCTTTATATTGAGCCATTGCATACATCCTCTAGTATCATGAGATATCAACAGTAATTACATCAGGATCCATGAGTTAGCTAATTGAATTTAAAATATTCTGATCATGAATCTAGATCAGACCTGATTTTGAATCACAGGTAGGTTGAGCTGCTGGCATAGTAGCTATGCAAGAAACGTTTGTTAACTAAATCCCTCATCTGCATTTCATTCACTACCTATTGTTACAAAAGCAGCCAAAAATCATAAGAATCTGAAGTCACTTATAATTACAGTCTTTCTTTCTATATCTACCTTATCACACACTTCACTCTTCTGTTTCTTTTGTAATGTGTGTGCTCTTACCACCTCCCCTTATTACCTCCAATCTATGAGACGTTGGTTTATTACACCATTTCAGAATTAATTAATAGCTTTTCCTCTAACTCGTGTGCTGTATTCACCTCCTCACTTTTTTATCATCTCCCGTCTGCTCTTCATAATCACTATTCTCTTTTCCTTTCTGGAAACTAGACGTGACTCTGCCCAACTGTGAATCTTCAAACTGGTTTCCACCTGAACGTCTAAACATTGCCAATTCATCTTCATTGTATTATTTGATGCTAAGACTGGTCCCTGGGATTTTCCTGAGAGAAATGATTCCAAGACTAACTTTTTTGACAAATGTGAGCTGTGAGAGGACAAATTTGAAAGGACAAAGGGAATTCTTTATCCTTCACAGGAGCAAGAAAACCCAGGCAGTAGCAAACTCTGCCTGGTTGCCAACATTTAAGAAATACTTTATCTATTTAATGGGCAGATCTAGGCACAGATCTCCTAGGTACAGGCACCTGGAGATAGTATGGATAAATTTTAGGCCGTACATCACATTTTATGTGGGCATCAGCTATTTAAATACTGAGAAACGTTACTAATGGAAGAACTTAACCAGGAAAGTAACCTGACATGACCAAGGGCTTTGTAAAAATCAGGGTGATGCTGGATTACGGCGCTGCAGCACCCAATCCACTTCAGCTCACACTATGAAAATGTTCTTTTTTGTGACCATAAGTTAATCAGACCTTCACAGATATGCACCGTGTAACAGTGAGGAGTCAGCAGGGAGCTCTGACTGCTTCAAACACTTGCTCCTGTGACTTTACTCCTCCAGCTAAAAACAACCGGTGTGATGCTTTCATGGCCTCCAAAAGCACTGTAGGGACGATGTAAATAACCTGCAACCTCCATGAAAACCTGACACAAAAACGTCAGCTGTAAGAGTATTTTGGTTTATGCTGCTTTGTGTTTATAAGGTGCCAAGGAAAGTAATTATTGCGGTTATGAAAAATGTCATGCAAAGTGTCCTCTAGAGTCTGGAGCTGGAAAAGCACAGAAGGCAAAGCATCCTTTGCAAGACTATTTGGTAAAAGGTAACATAGGAATTACACTGATATAAAGTTTTGCTGGTTTATGTAATCCACATGCAAATAGGAGGGGGATAGCACCACGTGGTCATCATAAGCCAAATTGTGGAAGTGCCTATCAAAGAGCAAAACCATTAAACTCTGTATAAAGTATGCCTCACATATAGCAAGCCCAGTCCTCAGGTAAACAGTGGTGGTGAATCACTGCAGGTAGACCAGAGGTTGAACTTCCTTGCATAAGACACCTGCCAACTAATTCTGAAGAACACCAGTAAAATACAACATCTGTTTGTAAGTAATTTGCCTAGGGGAGGGGAAAATGCAGTTCAGGGAATAAATAAGTACTCTGATGCAAATACTGTGCCTAGTTATTTCTTTGCCTCATGACTTGCTTTTGTCACACATGCTGAAAAATAGTTTGTTTTCAATATCTCTAGCCCCTGGGGAAAGGCACTTATTATTTTCCATTTCCTTCCCTTTCCCTCAATTGTACATCCACATTTAGGGTTTCACTTCTGCTTCATCTTCATCTTCCAGCAATTTCTGTCACTATTTTTTAAAATGGGAAGTTGTGGGGGGAGAGAGAAAGTGCGGCAGGACCTGTATCCTGTGAACACAGGTTCTGTAAACTTGCAGGTATATAGCACAGCAAAATGTTGCCCTCTTCACCGTGTTCTTCCAATGGCAAAGATAAATCCATCCTTTTTATCCCTTAGAAGCCATCTGTGGAGCATGGCAATCCGCAATCTCTTCTTCCACATTGGGGATCTTTACTTCCCTGCCTGGATTAGGGAGAGAGAGAACATACCCATCTGTTTAAATGTGGTTCTGATTAATATGCTGTCAGCCACCCTGAAAACACTTGGATATTAATTCATTAATGTGAAACTCGAGCTTATTAATGAGTGTGTGCACACACTGACGCACGTGTGTCCACATGTTCCAGCCAATATGCATGTGCACAGGAGCGTGCCAGCAAGGGATCCTCACCTACAGCAGAGCAGAGGGAGAGGGAGCCCCAACGGGTCACCATCACCCTCCTCTGGAGGAGGATTCCTCCTCTGGAGCCGGCACAGCAGCAGCAATACCTCTCTGTGATAAGTTTTTAGATTTGTCATGTCTTCACCCACTGATGTAGAAATTATGGAAGTGGCACCAGGAGCAATGATGGAAGGATAATTAAAAAATAATTAACAAGAATAATTTGCAAGGGGCCAAGGGACAAGAGCTTTTATTTCATCAGCTGGTGTAAGTGATTAAATAGGTACACAACACTGCTGTAAAAGTATCCCTTTTCTTAAAATTGAGAGGAGGGAAGGCGTAGAGGGAATAATTACCAATTACTTACTTTCTTTTTTTCTTTTGTCAGACTAACTCGCATGACCAAGTAGTTTACTCCAAGACAAGCAGTTAACAAATCACCTACCCCCACTCTGAAGAGCAGCTCCGGCAGCATGATGGTATCTGATGGAGAGCACAGCTGCACAGATAAAAGGAAAGAGAAACAGCAGAACAATAGACTGTCTGCACTTCAGTGCCCCTGGACGGGGGGGTACGAGGGGAGGAGGGGAGGAGGGGAGGAAGTCTTACTGCATCTCCCATCAGCTATCCCACGGCTCCCCTCATCCGAAATCATTTATTGCTTCATGAAAGAGGAGAAGAAAAGAATGAGTTTCCTCATGATATTTTGTGATTTGTTTTGGTTTCTGAAACTAAGAAAGATTACACCCTATCTCAAAGAGATACACACTCTAAGACTTGCTTTCAGCCAGTCACATCTTCCTAGCAGCTGATTGTTTTCCCCCTGGCAGAGGCAGCTTGCCACATTATCTCACAGGTTCCTGCTGCTGATCAAGGTTGTCGCGCTGTGCCTATTACCAGAAGGCTGTCCATTTGAGAATAAATCCCACAATAAGAGAATAAATCCCAGTGATCTTGTGCATTTCTCTGAAAAATATCCAGTATCTTTCCTTTGAGTATTTTAGCTCTCATACCTTCTTACTTGCAAGTCATATCATTGCCAGGACCTGCTTCTTCTGGTTTAGATTAAGAATCAAGAGAGAAGCTTTTTTTCAGGGCAGTTTCAAGCCCTAAATCTGCAGCCTTTCCTTCAAGGTACATTGATCTCTGGTTCCCCACAGCTCCTTGTTCTTCTGACATTCCTTTGTACTTGGCCTCTGCTAAAAATGTGATCAAAATGGTACCAACAGCAAAATGATTCACAGGTATAAGAACTAGCCCAAAACATACAACAAGCCTGAGAGGAAGCTTTCTGTTATTAAAATGCCTCACAAAGAAAGAATCAAAATCCCAGGTCAGCATCCAAGCTGCCAATTTCATGCCAGATTTCCAGGCCAGTACAGCATGAACACGTTTCTGGGAAGTATCCAAGCCTTTGAATACTCTTCTAGACCTTTCAAGTTCACCAAGCTTTAATGACTGTATGAAAAATGCAAATTAAGTACCATATGTGAATTCAGAATTAAAGCCTTACAGAGAACAATGTAGAAATATACATTCCGGGTGCATTTCTGCTTGGAAGCTAAAAGAAGAGCAGCTTTCAGGATTTTGCCAGGTTCCCCCATTGTAATTCTATCCTCTCTTTTGAGCAACTCTCTGTGTAAATGATGACAGGGCGGTTAAGCACAGTGATTGTTAAACGCTTCCTACCGTTCAGTGCGGGGTTTATCAGAGATTTTCAAATTCAGCATCTTTATCCGCGCTGCCTTTCAGTCAGCGCTAAGTGGCTGCTTCTCACCGGTCTTAACAAATATCTCTTCTGTAGGTTTGATCTTCCTGCTGTCACAAGTACTATACAACACAAAAGCCGGGCTTCTAACAGCGGAGAAGTGGATCTAGTCCCGTGCCAGATGCATATTCATTTCTTGCGCTCAATCTTGTTTTCTTCAGCTCAGGGAGTGGGAGCAAGTTACCCGGCACCTCACTGAGGGCCGAGGTCTCGCCTGCACTAGGCTGGAGAGTCCTGTCCTCACAGGGAGGTTTCCCCAGTGCTCCTACAACACAGCACGTCCCGGTGAAACAAATTGCCAGCAAGTACTCGGGAGCGATCGCATCACTCCTGCAGATTGCACTCGACCCAAGCAAGGTTAATTGTCGTCTTAGTCTCTACACACATAGGCTTTGCAGTAACAACGACTTTCATAAGAAAACACGAAGCTCCCTAACTCCTTATTTTCCAAATCCGTTGTGTTGTTTTCAAGATACTGCATTTTTTTCCCCCCTCCTTTTTTTTTTTTGTAATCACCAAAGTCTTCTCTACACAAAGGAAATTCTCATATTATTTCAGTATCACCTCTCATAACACATAAGCCGAAAGTAGATGGCACAAGTGCTGCCATGACAGAAAACATCTTTAAACTCCACCATGGACCCGCCCAGAGCAAATTACTCCACGTTCTGCTCACAAACATGCAAAACGCTTCATGTTAGGACTGCCAGAGTAAACAGGAGTCCACAGATGTTAACAAAAAAAAGGAACGTTATCAAACATCAGCAAGCACTACAAAGCCATTTTGCGAAGCAAAGCTCCAAAGTCATCCTTTTATTCATATGCATGTATAAAATTCCCTGAAGCGCATGGTACTTCGACAGAGGCTTGCACAGCACTATGTCCCCTACCGCATGCCACTCTTGCTCTGCCTTACAACCTGGAGCAGGCTACAGTGCATTTAGCTTCTTTACTACCTCCTTTCATCCCTTCAGCCTGAAAGTCCACAGGTGTACCAGAAAAATACCAAAAGCTGCTTACTCAAAAAAATTTTTCAAGGCTTTACATTTTCTGTAGTTCTCTGCACAGTAAAATCTACCAAAATGTAGCTCGAATAACCTACGGAGCTGGCTGGCACAGAAGGAATTTCTCAGCTGCTAATGTAGCATTTGCAGGTAATGGTGGAGTACCTACAAATGTCTTGTGAAACACCAGTCAATTAACTTTCAGACTTACTGGCACCACGCACTGAAGAGGGAGCTTCTGGCTATGGTAGATTTCTAAACACAGATGAGAAGTTCATAACTTGTACTCAATTAACTAATTTTAGATTTGACCTTTCCGTAAAAAATGGAATATCATGCCTCTCAAAATTAATCATTTCTGAAATGTTGGAATATTTTGGTTCGATGTTTTCAAAAACACCAACATTTTTACTTCTTACTTTAAAAACCTGAAAGTTTTGCTAAAATTGTTGTAACTGAAAGAATAACCAAAAAAACCATTTCATTCTAGGCCAAATTAAACTTTTAAGGGAGGGAGGGGTGTCAAACAAGAAGCTACATAAAATACTTTCCATTGTTTTGATTCAGGCTCTGAAAAACTGTGTTCATGGCCATCTTTACTCTTGAGTACAACAGGTCGTTCCTGTCTTCTGCAAAAATCTCAGAGCTATGATAAGGGGATAAGTGCAAAATAAGGCCAACTGATAAGAAAAAAATATGAATTAGCCAGGAATTGGTTTAGACTGGAAGTTAGATGAAGGGTTCTCATTCATTAAAGAGCTAAGGTTCCAAAACAGTTTCCCCATAGGAACACGGAAGAAGAAACCCTAACAACTTTAGCATGGATTTTGCCACACATATGAAAGAAATTACGAGACCTGACATTTCACAAGGCAATAGACTGGTCTGTATAACAGGAAACAGCATTCTTTCTCTGTCTCCCATGAGAGTCACCGTTTACAAGAATAATTTCAAAAGCTATGGAATAAAAACTCATAAAGCATTATATATACAGCTTATAACTAGATCTCTGTGCGCACACACAGAAAACAACTGAAATTATTTGCTATGTTGGACTGAGCACAGTCACTCTCAGTAGAGGAATAGTCCTTGTAGTGTAATTTCCTGAAGGAAAGGACAGCAAAGTAGTCACGTCCTACTGTATAAAAGCATTTAGCAATAGCATGGTTTATTGATTACATGGTAAATATCTTGAGCTCTGTCATGATAGAGCTTTTCGAAAGAACAAGAATTGTCAGATATTGTGTAAAAGTCTCTGCCTCGATCAAGGATTCTGGGAGATCTGCAGCAAAATAAAAACAAATGGAATAAGATTTGGACTAGAAGTTATTGTGAAAACTAACTTTTACTGGAAAAGCACCCAAGGCTCTCAGCTGTCCTAATGGCAAAGGGCAAACCGCATGAAAATGCACACTGCAGCAGTGAACCCAGAATCCAAGACAAATTTATTCATAAAAAGAGTCCTGATGAGGGGTGGCTGGATACCACCACACCATGAGTTCTGCTGGCACCTCCAGAGGGGATGAGGTGCTGACACCTGAGTATATTTCCACTTGTCTCACAAGCATGATGCATTGGGCAAAGCTTTTGGCTAATGTTAACAAATGGAAACATGCAGATCTCTGACTTTACCCTGCAAAGTTTTCCTCATAATTTTCCTCTGGCTCCAGTCTCGCCAAGCCTGTGCTGTAGCATATTTTTCTGGTATCGTCTAGAGTGACTCCTTTATTTCCATGCGAAGTGCCAAATGAAGTTTCTGAAGTGGGAACGCTTTTCTCCTAGGAGCAGCGCTACGTCTCCCATCTGTTTTCAAAGAAGCAGACAAATATTCATCAGATGATAACCTATCGTGACTATCCAGATGAAACATACTTGGTCCAATAATGTAAAACAATGTAAAATGAAACCCTCTGTTTTTCATTACTTACTCTCTAGCACATCTGTTCCTCTAACAGAATTACTTACAATGCTGAACGCTAGACAAAACTGGAAAAGCTGGATTTAAAGAGGAGGAAGCCATCACTGGCATCTACTATTGGTGGGTGGGTTGTTTGTTTGTTTGTTTTCCTTATACACGAGGAGTGACCACCCAAGCAGTTTAGAAGCTGTACTTCCCTTTTGTTTGATTCAATGCAAATTTCACCATGAAATTTGACAGTGACAATTTTAACAAAATTACTTTTGTCTTCGGATCATATTGATACTTGTTTGTTCAGCTCCCCATGCTACTCTGAGAATCCCCACACGGTGTTTTTTAGCACACTTAAAAGCCTAAGTGCAAGAGGAAAAACAGATATATTACTTGAGCAGCTGGTATAGACCAACCAATATAAACAAGAGAGAAAATTAACACTGCGGGGTTTTAGATACACGGTGCAGGAGACAATACCCTAGAGAATCATGGTCAAAAGGCTGTGCAGTTAGATGTTCATAGGTAGATGGTCACGGATACACAGTGGCCTTTCATTGATAACGCATGACATAACATATAATAACAAAGGGAAAAACAATTTGAAATTTTATTTAGAATTACATTTTTCTTTGTACTGTCACCCTTGAGAAAGCAGCCTATGGTGACATAAAGAGGACCATATTGACCTCTTCCTGCTTTTGGCAGTTGGGCTAGCAATAACTGTCTCTTTTTATTAATATTGTTTTTATCTAGACCCGTAATGACCATCCCACATAGGTGAAATGAAAGACATTTATTTCATGCCTAACACCTCACTGGGGAAACAAAAAAAAAAATAAAAATCAATGTATTCCACTAATTTGCTGAATAACTTTTTGCTGTCGAGGAGAAACAGCCCTCAAGGGCCAGTCACCTCACCTGGCGCGCTCAGAAGCTAACTGCAAATCACTGTGAGCGAGAGGTGGAATCTCACCATGGAGCGCGCCACAGTCTGCAGCTCTCTGTGCTAATGTGACCAGCAGCGAAGACATGGATTATGGAGAAGTTCCTTGAGGACAACCTAAGTCTTTCTTACAACATTAATCAGCATTCTCATAAAAAGTACAGGAAACTATGGAAAAGCACTGACAAGCCCAAGCAAGCTGTCAGATGTTAGGCCTGCCTGGGTGAGCTCGCTCTATTGAGACGTGAACTAAGACATTATCATCTCCAGGCACCAGCAGCAATGAATTGAACAGAGCTTCAAAAACAGTTCTTTTCCAGTCACTCCTCCAGAGAGGAATAGAGAAATTTATTGGGTGTTTTCAAACAGAGATTCCTATCCTATCCACGTAGGATACAAGAGATATTTCTCCCCTTAGCTAGGGATCTATGGTAGGAGATATCACTTTCCTGCGGCACCTGAGGATATGTCTAGACTGCAGTTACCATCCAGTATAACCAGAATATCCTACATCACTTGCTCACATAACTGCCCGCAACAGAGATACAGCACTGTGTTTTTCGATGCAGATTATAAAACCTGTCTGGAAAATTTAGCATACACTTGAACAGGTTTAGCAGCCTGCGCTAAGTTTTATATTGCCATAATGATGCTGTTAATAGTAATTTGAAGACAGCTCAAGTCTTGTCTGAAGGACAACTGTCCCAATCTCACCTGAATGAATAATCTGAAATAACAACAGTGAAAAATCTAACTTTGGCATCACAACTTCATCAGTACCGACGTGGCTAGGGCCTGCTCTAAGCTTCCCTTTGCTTTTTCAGAAGGAAACACCAGGTCAGTGACTTTCTTACAGCTGGACTGCTATAGCTCAGAAGCACTGAAGCCAGTGAGTTAAAGAGGGAGCTAAGAGAGGCTTATAAAACAGGCAGCACCCTAAACCCGCTGAGAGCGAACACAAAGCAAAACACCTCCAAAGCAGACAACCACATACAGTAAGTAATGCTACTGGTACAATCAAATTTGTTATTCTTAATTTCTTGGAGCTCTGAGCTATGCTAACAAATAGGATTGGGATTTAGGAGACCTAGATCTGAAGAGTGGTGCCTTGATTGCTTATTTGACCTGGGCTCGTTACAACCCGAGCATAGCTCACATTGTTCCTTTGCACAAGGCACAGGTGTAACCACAGCATCCCATCTCATAGCTAAGTTTGCAGTCTGGGGGAAAACAGCAGAAAGATTTCTTTACTCAACAGCTCAGTCTCAGTAAAATTTTATTAACATTTGGATTTTGGCTTCTGTTACATCATCGGGTGTCATTGTCACATGGGTCTCTTTCTCAGCTGCAGGAAGGAGCCATTTCCTTCCAGGAATGGAACTTGTAAATCTCCATTCAGGAATGCATATGCTTTCCCTTCTCTGCCTGGACCCCGCTTGCCCACACACCTCACTCTGGATCTCAGAAAGTTGTGCTTCAAGTGTGGATCTCCAGATAGTTTCTGCCCTTTCTATTACTGGCACCACTGTTGTCTTCTCTAACTTCTAGCCTTGGTGATTTTGGATTGTAGATTGAAAAAATGCCAGCAACGTCATGCTGCTATGAAAGAACCTGATACCATCCTGGGATGAGATCATAACAACGTAGCCCAGAAGATACGTGAAGTAGTTGTGTTCCTCTGTTTAATGCTGCAAAAGCTCCCATTGGAACACCGCATCCAGTTTCAGGGGTCATACGAGAGGAAAGGTGTCAAGTAACTGGGTCTAAAGAATAGCCACAAAAGTAACCATAAGGCTGGAAAACATGAAAGAACTAGGGTTGCCTAAGCTAAAGAAAAAAAATGACTAAGTAGCCTCAAATATGCTAAAAGTTTTAATCTGTGATGATGACGATAAAGAGAAAAACCTATTCCCAGTATTTATGGTAGATGGAGCAAGAAAAAGTCCTACGCAAATTGCAGCAAGAAAGATTCAGATTAGACCTCAGAATAAAACTTGCATACAGGCAGCTGATCCTGCCTCATGGTGGGCAAACGAGCTATTGATCTTCTAAGTCTCCTCTGAGGCCCACAGTTCTACATTATCCAAGGATACTGCTCCACAAAAGAGAAAATTCAACATCATTTCCTTCAGAGACCTGAAGATCTTGAGCTACGGGTGGCAGTGGGGATGCTGAGTGCCTCTTCCAAGGAATTCAGCCCACTGGAAAAGCAGGCTCCAAGGTCAGTTAGATGCGGTGCACACACATTGCCACCGTTGTGCATACACACACCTCATAACAAGGAAAACGTTGAATGAATGAATGGAATGAAGTATCAGTTCGCACTTTACAGAGGTCAGTTACTTAGAAGCGTAGAAACACTAGAACACCGTTATCAGTAATTGTCAAAGCAGCTTTCATCTTTAATCCTTTGTGCCACTTGCACTATACAACTTCAAAAATCATGGCCATGTGCACAAATATATTTAATTTTTAATGTAGTATTAATCAGAGGACAGAGAGTCAGGTACTGTGGCTCAATAATCTTATGAAGTCATTGTAATATTTGTTACTGCTCCGGTTAAAATAAGACAGTTAATTAAATATCAAGGTTTCAAGGTACAAACTGGTTGCCTGCAGATGTTAACAAAGAAGGGTGGGCACTGCACAACTGACTGGACACATAACATGGATTCACTGTTTTCTCAGAGCATCTCATGTTGAATACCACAGATCCCTGCATTTTGGTCTCTGACATTTGGGCTATTAAGCATGCTGATACCTTTTGGCCCTTCTTCATACAGCCACTTAGGAAGCCCAAGTCTGCTTACAAGGAAAACCTGTAAAAATTTGGTTAAGAAGTTGATGCATACGCAGATCTTACACTGGAATTTTATCCTTTTGCTCTCAAAATGCCAGAAAACAGTGACTTTTCTAGCTTTATCCAGGCTACATATCCTAAGAAAAAGAGTGATGTTTTTCTTGAGGTCCAGTCTTTCAAATCCGTATACTCAGACTTTGTCCTTTATGTATTTCCCTCACTCCTAAATATTTTGGTTTATTTTATTTTCACTTTTAATCAAAGACTCAAATTATCTATCTTACCCCTATCTGAGCAGATACCAGGATGAATACTAGGATGAAATATATAGTTCCTTTTTCATCAGAATAGCTTGCAGAATTTGTTCTTTCACCTTTTTGTCACAGCAATATTACCTCCACATATTGTGTTATTACACTACTAAATGATAAAGAACTCCAAACAGTATTTTCAGAACTATTTGTGCCTAACATAACATGTCATTCACATCATCTTATATAAAAAAAAGGATATGTTTTTATCTGTTCTCAGTCATTCACCCATCTCAGACTTTTCTTATAAGGTAAATTCTTCCAATTACTATGGGCAGCTGCAAAGACATTTTGGCTGGAATAGAAATAGTTTCCAATAAGTTATGTCATCTTTCTGTATGTCTGTATAATTTACAATCTTACATATACAAACAAGAAAACTTATAGTGAAACTCATCCAAGATGATTACAAACAAAAATAGATTTAAAATACCTTGAAAGAATTTATCACTAATAATATCTGTATAGTAAACAGTCATTAAAAGTCAAGGAATTACATGCAAGGAAGTCACAGTGTTGTGGAATTATGGAAGCCCAAAACCAATTCTTCTTCCAGAAAATAGCAGGTTCCAAAATATTTGGCTTTGAAGTCTTTGCTTTGAAATCTATTGCCAAGCCACAAGCACCCAGTGAAACTAGGACTTAGGTCTTACTGACCTGCCTGTTAGCCTCACAAGAGGATGAATTAGTGCACAGCAAATCTGAAAACATTTGTCTTTAGCCACCTGTTGCTAATACTATATGGGAACTTCCACTATGGAGTTTCCTCTTTCCACTAAAGCTCAAGGCACCTTCACGTCCCCTTCCTAAGTCAAACTCTGTACCTCAACACTTAGGGCCAGTTTCCAAAGCACACTGGAGTAAAAAGAAAGATTTATTCCAACGGGCTATGGCTCAAACTTTTAGAAAGAAGTAAACAAAGTCTTATCAAACAAATTTTAATCATGTTGGCATTCCACAGAGGTTTGCTTATAATTAGCATCTCCATTCTTAGTGCTGCACAGGGCATTGCAGCAGGGTTTGACCTGGTCGCAACGGGGCAGAAAATAAGGTTGTTCAGAACTAGACGTGTGGTAGGAATGAAAACAGCAAAGCAACACTTGGTAAGGGTATTGGAAGGCTTAGCAGGAAGAGCCATTTATTAAAAGCCATAGGGGAGGTGACAGTACTGGCAGCAAAAAAAAAAAAAAAAAAAAAAAAGAGGGCCAGTGTGCCGTTCACAAGGGCAGTAGTGATGCTATAGAGATGTCAGATGGTACTGACTAGGAACCAAGGTGGGAGTCAGGCACACATGCTAGTAAATAATAATAGAAGATAGAAATTGACATGTCATGAGGGAAATTTGTTAATAGGCTATTCCACTCAGATAGAAAAAATAAAAACAATATTATGAATTGGCAACAAAAGATTTTAATTAAATTACAGGTGTTTGTATAGTGGTTATAGTGTTCTAAGAAACAACTGGAGACAAAAACACAAAGCTTTTTTTCCTCATGTCTATCTCTGCAAATAAATGTGCTGCTACAACAGCATGGAAAATTTACACCAAGATGTTTCTCTTTATTCTTTAACAGACTATAAATTTTCTTTAATATACTGTGAATTTATGTTGCATAAATTGTTCGTATGCATGAAAAAGCATGTAGGTAGGTGCGCGTGAAACAAATCTCAGGTGGATAGAGAAGGAAGCAGGACAGCTTAATAAAATTAATCTACTATTACTTGGCTTTTCTCATCTCCACTCGTGGTAATTAACACACCCTGTAATGACGCCAACGAGATACTATCCCTGTGCTGCACGCCAGGTGAGTAACATAGAAAAGGCTAAACGGGCTGCCCATATCTACAGAGAAAATGCCAGAGCCTGAACTTAAAAGCAGGACTTCTTTGGCTCCTTGCCCAGTTCTTAAAAACCTGGACTGTCTTGCCATCACCACATACATTTCCCTGCAAAACTGCGCAAAGGGAAAGCTCCCGGGTTTTGCTGCATTAGCAACTTCACCTCCTCAACCTGTCACTTGTGGCCTGAACCCTCTTAATTAAGATTCAAGAGGACCAAAGTTGCTGCTGAGCAGGGTCACTGGGCAGCCCCGCATCAAACCCCGGTGCTCTGAAGAGGAACCTTTGGTCAGGCGATCTGCTCATTAGGGAGTTTGCAGGGTCTGCAGGTACTGCCAGACCATGGGTCACAGCTTTTCACGACCTTTCTCTGTGCTGGGGCAAGAAATCTTAGGAGGCAAACTGCTGTTGGGTCCTGCCATTTGGGGGGGGGGGTAGTATTTTTGTATCAGACCTGCACGTTTACACCCTGCAGGGAGAATTTCTATCCCTGTGAATTAGTTCAGTAAACACTCTTAATGGCGTTTCAACTGGTTAGGACCTGACATTCTTCAGGCACACGCATAGGAAAAACAGGATCTTCCTAATACCAGCTCGCTGTGTGTTTACACAGCGGGGAGGGTAAATACTGAATGTATGTGCCAAAATAAATATAATTATTACCCTCGCCATTGTGAAAGAAATTACTCAAAAGTAAGATCAATAGAAATTTGTTACAAATGCATAAGGTGATTTTAAAATCAGGATAAGGATTTATAGGGAGCTAAAGCAGTGAACAGCAAATATATAATGAGAAATATTAAATTATCTTTGTTATGTAGGAGGCAGCTTTGACATTAAGGTTTTTCTCTAACTATTTGTGAGCTGTGTAGTGACTAATATTAAAATATCAAAATGACAGCTAAATTCTTATATTAGCACATCAGCAAACAGAGGCAGTATGATTGCTAGGACGTACGAGGATATTTAGAGGCTGACTGAGGTAACAGCACAGCTTTAATGAATGTATTCAGTAAGGCATTCTGTCATTCAAAAATGACACATTTTAATTAATAACAAAATTTATGCCCAGACCAGTACAAAATGGGGCTTGCCCCCTGCCCTTAAACTCTGCATCTTTGAGGCCAGTTTGGTTATGAGATGGCTGTGCTTCCAACCCCTTAGCTGTTTCAAAGTTAATATTGTACCTACTTTGCTTACCAAATGATAACACTCTGCTTAGTGACCTTATGTGCCGAGGATTAAGACAAAGTGAATATAGTCTCCTGTGGCAATAGCAAAAAAATCAGCTTCCCTTTTCCTTTCTCACGTTCTACGTGTAACCGACAATCAGTCTCACAGCATATAACAGTTTAGAACAGTATTTTACAGAAATTTGATTAAAATGACACAAGTTGGGAGGAGGGGGGAAAAGGAGAGCAAAATGAATTTGCAATTGCCAGAGGAAAATGCATTAACCTTGGTGGGCTTTTTAGGAAGTTGCTTTTTAATGCATCCCCACACTTCTTTTGATATCCAGTGCATCCAACAGCCCTGTTCCCCTGGTCGCTCCAACTGCCAACTACTCAGAGAGAGTAAGAGCTCCCGTCCAGCGCATGCACTGAATTTCTATCTGAAAAAAAGAAAAAAAAACAAAAAACAAGTGAGAGGAGGCAAGAAAGGAAAGAAGATAAGGAAAGAGAGGAATACAGAGAGGAAACTTGCTAGACAAACACTTCATCTTAATAGAAAGTTAGGAAATGCCTGAGGCTTGCAGCCAGACAAGGAACCTGAGAACTGCTCCAGCGTTGAGTAATACAGATTGCTGGTTTGGTTGTTTGTTTTTTTTTTTTTTTTTTCCCTTTTTTAATTGAACAGCAAATCCTCAGTTGAGGCTCTTCAGTGATATTCACCATATTAACACCTGAATACTTCAAAAAAGTTTAATGCATTTCAATTTTCTTCCATAAATCTTCATTAGTCAAAGATCACGTCAAATAAAACAACAGTTTCAGTTACTGGTGACAGTACGCAATGACAAAAGCGATGCCTAGGGAGGGATGTGGCAGGAAGGAGAAGAGCACGGCACCCGCAAAGAGATTAAGGTGGAGTCAGAAGCTCCCCTCCCACCAGCTCGCCCAGTGCTTTGGAATGCACAACCTCTTGCCACCCTCCAAGCCACCTTTGCAATGCTGGCTCAGGGCTGGGGCACAAATTCAGGTGAGATGCCCAAGCCTGTGGGGAAGGCAGGGGCTGGCTCCCTGAAGGGGCAAGGGCCACCTATCTAGGGAGAAAAGGAAAGCGGGAGGAAAGGGTGAAGGTGGCAGTGCACAAGCTGGACAAGTTGCTGTCACCAGGAGTGCCAGGCTGCCCTGAGAAAAAGCAGCAGCCATGCCTGAGTCTGTCCTCATCCCTCCCCATTTCTCCCACAGAAGAATGGGGAAAGGGAGAAGATAAACATTTCTTGCAAAGGAAATATCATGTGACAAAGAAGAAAGAAGCTACTTTGCAGAGTTTCCATTATTTTCATTTTTCCACATTTCCTCACTCTTTTTCTTGGCCAACAGCTTGTTTTTGTGTGAATTTCCTCCACCAAACCACTTCACTCTTTTTGAAGTATATTGGAGGGCTCTCACTCTTCAGAGAAGTTAGATCAGAGCAAGGACCAGTCCTACTCACTTAGTGAGAAGAGGAGGCTTTTCCTTTCAAATCATTGCCTGGTTCCTTTCTTTCATCCTTTCCAAACCACACATTTCTCTCTGCATCATTTTCCCTTTCCAAAAGGTAGCTGCTGCCTCTAGTCACAGTGAAGAAACAGCAATGGGTAACGCTGCAGACTGCTACAGGGGCAGCCTGCGAATCCAGATAAACTGACACACTGATGCTTTATCTTCTTCTCAGTGCACATAGGAAACAGCTTTCTAGAAGGTATTTCTGGTCTCAATAAAGAAAATCCGAGGAGTCTAGCTAAAGTATTTGTCTATCTTATTTAGGTTAAACAGGCTCAGGTTTCACCCAAAACTTACAAATTGTGCGGGTTTCCTTTTTTTCCCCCCCACCAATGCTCTAAACTTTATATTTTGATTTGAGGGAAATGAAACATACCTCAAAAATTCAGAAATAAGGAGATAATTACCTTTTTTCTTTATAAACCATCTTGAAAGTAATTAGTAAGAGTCATGGAAGATGTACTGAAGGCTGATATAGACAAAGATAGAATCCCTGGTTCCTGGGGGAGATAGATACAAAAAGATAAAATCCCCCTGGAAACCATCGAGAATACTAGAGAAAATAATTCTGCTCTGTTCTTATACACTTCCCCCTCGCTGATCTTTTTCTGGCCAGTCAAGAAATGGAGCTAGGAGGATCTCCCCTCTGATCTAGTACAACCGCTCTTATCTTCCTAAAACACAGCAAACATCTCATAAGGTCTGACAGTACCAAGACTCACATGGGCTGTAGTTAGTGATTAACTAAACCTTGTCTCTTACTGGCTAAGTCTGGTTCTGATCGTTACATCATTTGCACTACACCCAGGTTGTCCTGTATATGTTCCAGTCACTGGTACAAGAAAAAGAGCTTTATACAAAGCACTGCAAAGTGGGAGGGGACGTCAATCACAGCAGCTGTGAGGCCAGTCACAGGGTCCCTTTGCACGCAATGGGAAGCCCAGAACAATACGTGAGGCTGCAACCCTCTGTTTACTAAACTCAAATGTAACGAGCCAGGCCCTGCATCACGTTACAGAGGGTCACCACTCCACCGGGGAGCCTTGTGTACACACAACCTTGCCATTTCAAACAAGCTGAAAGTTCGGTTTGCCTTCCATTCTGCTGTCTTCTGTAAATAAATGCCGTACGACCTGGCCATCTCAAGCTTCCAACTTACTTGTCATAAAACAGTTGTTTATATCTGCCATGAATGCTCTTACTCCCCATATAGAACTGTGTCACGCACGTGTCTTACTTGTACGTATGACTACACACCTCTTATGGCTGGTAGGGACTTAGTAATGTGACACAAAGGAAAAGAATGAGCTTTCTCCCCCTTCTAAAGTAGCAACTTTTTAATGCAAGTAGCTACACTTCACCTACAAATGCGACTTAGTATGAGAAAACAAATAAAGCGAGCAAGAGCCCTCTCCCTTCCCTCTGCTTCCTCTGGAATCCTTTTCAGCAGCACCAGAAAGAGGTTTAACCTTTCACGTTCCTCTGAGTTACTGTAAAAAAAAAAAAAAGCTACTTCTATCCCAGTAATTAAGTAACTGAAGTTACACACTTTGTTTGAAGAATTATGTCCTCCGTTTTGACAATGAAGCAGCTGCTGGACTCACAACTGCTGCCAGAAGTCTAGCCAAACTCTGGAGAAATTGCAGTAGATATAAAAAAGTTCAGAGGATCCAAAAAAAGCACAAAGAATAAAAGCATAGGGGAAAGATGCTCATAAACTTGCACAGAAAATAAGAAAAAAGTGTTTCTGTTGTGCAAAAATCTTTTAAAAAAAATAAAGGAGGAGCTTTTCTAATAAGAAACCTATCTTTAGCCTTTATCAGGCTGTCACCAAAGCCCTTAGGCCAGCGCAAACATAGAGAGATGCATCATTTCCTGCATCTCTCACAGGAAAAAAACCTGTCAAAACTTAGGGTTCTTTCTGTGCAGAAAAGCATCAACTTTGTCATTATATTGGTGTTTAATACAAAATGGATTCACTTTTTTATGCCATGCCTCAGTTTCTACCAGCCATACTGCTACACCAAGACATCTGCTTTTCCATCTGAAGGTGCCCTGCTGTACTGGATCATGGTCTGCTTTGGTACTGCACACTAGAAGGTTCATATCACATTATGCCATGGCTCTACAGGGGAACTATGGTATGACAAGTATGAGATACTTTTAAAAATATATGTTGTACTGTGTTAAATAACAACAGTCAAAGGGCAATTTTTGTCTTAAGAGCTCTTATTTCAAGTTATACTGTCAGGGATGCTTTTTGGTTTCAGTGTACACTTTACTTCTGTGCTCAGCCCTGCCTTGACCTCAAAAGTTTCTTGACAATATGAGCAAGAATCCCCATGCAATGCTGGCTTTTCTGTCCCTGTGCCTCATGGGCTTGTCCTGCATGCATGTGTAGCCTCTACCACAAGCATTTGCACGTACATAGGTGCACACGCACAACTGCACGTCAGCTATTCGACATCAGTATTCAAACACACTTCTATCTGTAACAACAAGTTGATGCTCTGATATTTTTATCCTTATGACCACCCTGGCATTTTTACCAGCACCAGGAAGAGTCGCTTTGACACTGTGGTCATATTCCTTCCCTCCTGCCCTACATCCCAATGACCCTGTCCTACACCTCCAATGGTTTTTACATTCTCAACTTTAGTCCTCATGCAGTCAAATTAGACTCAGGGTATAGAGATGCATGTGGTTCACCTTAAAAACATCCATGTTACTTTCAGTGGCAAAGGGAAGAATTACAATGAAATCCAGGCAAACAGTCTGGGCTGATTTAATCCCATCCACTGCTCGCTGCTGAAAATAGGCAGATCCCAGCCTGTCCCGGCTCTCTGTAAGAGACAAAAGACATTAGGGCAATTCACTTTTTTAATTAAACCTTTAATTCCTCTTGGCTTCGTACTGTTTTTAAGTCATCCAGAAGGCACTGATGCTTTCTGCACGCAGTTACTATTCTTCTGCACATCTGGGCAGCACAGCGGGGTCATGTCTGCATTCAGCATCCAGCTGCCAAGACAGACCAGCCTCTCATGCAACTTCAGCTTACCCCTAATTGGAGCCCTAACCTGAGCAACCAGATCTACTCAACTCCTGAAGTTATGAATACAGTTTACCGACTTCTCCAAAAATGTTTTAACATATCCAGGGTTGTTCACTCTCTGAAAGGAGTGCTACAGAGAGCAAACCCTGACAATAAGGCTCTGGTCCTTCAGAAGATGTGACAGATACAGCCACTAGAAGGGCAGCTTTGAAGGTTGGACTCTTCAAATGAGAGATCAAACTATATCAGCAAGCTAATGATCTTAGGGAAGAGATCTGACAGGCCATTTAGGAATGTCAATAGAATGCCTAAGAAAACAAACATTATTTTGGTTCATTTCATTAATCTTGGCCCAAGTTTTACTTCCAAAGAGCCAGCACAATTCAGAATGGCAAGTACTTTATCCATATGACAGCATAATAAGAAAATTGCCACTCAGGCTTAGAAAATGAGCCTTTTCCATTTTCTGACATTCATTTATCTGGAGGAAATCGTGCAATATCTGAAATTACGTAGGTCTTATCTTGAAAAAAAAAAAATCTTATTGAATCATAGAAGCTGTCAATACAGTTTTAACCTTTGAAGAAACACTTTCTTTCAAAAGGAGTCACATTGCCTTCTGCAAAGATAATTCTTGTAGTGACCCATAAAAATATTCCAAAATGTTCTCTCTTATTACAGTATCTAACATCCTCTAAAATGATCTCACCCCTTCCTATAGGAACTCATTAGTTCAAAGAATAGCATTCCACCTAAGTGCTATGACAGCAAACAATTTTTAATAAAATGTGAGAGTTATCATCTATTTTTAGCAAATCAAAATATGATTAACTATTTCTATATGAATGCACTATAGCAGATAATTTCTTTGAACAGTTCTAGCATCTAGATACTGGACTTTGCCTTCTTGCAATATATAATATTTCTAATCTTTGCCTTTAATTAAGTTACCTAAAGAAGAAACCAGTATCTATACAGAAAAAGTAATTCAAAACCAGAAGATACACAAGATGTTTAGACAAGCAATATATGCTTAAGATTGCACTGAATAAAGATGAGAACAGTCTGTCTTGCCTATTGTTCTGCTAATAAAGTTTTGCTTCTCATTAATTACTTGTCCAGTCTAATTCAAGCTCTGCAATCTGCTTCTCTTGGAACTATCTGTAATCTTCAGAAATTACTGTTGGGAATTACTTGCAGATACCCATCCTTGGTTTTCTTTTGCTCATTTTTAGCCTATTATTCGTATTTAAGCTTCTCTCTCTACTCTTTTAAGTTGTTCTTGTAAAGTATGAATGTAACTACAGCTACATAGGCAGTAATCTTTCACACAGATTTGGGCAAGCAAAGAGTCATTCAAACCAGTGAGTTCTTACACTCTATAATAATCAGTATAAGCTGTCTCTCAATACTAGAGCTGATTGACTTATTCACTGTGAATAAGATACCTGATGAAGAAAGCCCAGGTTTTGTTCACAAACTATTTGCAAATTGGTCATGATCTGTAGATCTATCAGCAAGTTCTTTGACAAATTCAAATACAGATTTCAATCTACTGGTCAGTCAGAGAACTATTCACTATTGCCTATTTTTCATTTAGAGTTGTGATTATCACCCTGTATTACACGTCATTTACGCACCAGAAGAAATAACAATGTAGGGAAAGGTAAATGCACTCAAGTGAAAGCACATGAAACCTCTGTATTGGGTTCACGTGGCAAGGTTTTGGTAGCTGTGGGGCTACAGAAGTGGCTTCTGTTAGAAGCTGCTAGAAGCTTCTCCCATGTCCAATAGAGCCAATGCCAGCTGGCTCTAAGACAGACCTGCCACTGACCAAGGCCAAGCCCACCAATGACAGCGGTAGCACCTCTGGGATAACATAGTTAACATGGGGGGGGGGGAAAAACCCACACAGCAGCAATTCCTGCCAGAGAGAGGAGTGAGAATCTTTGAGAGCAGCCATTCTGCAGACATCAAGGTCTGTGAAGTAGGAGGGGGAGGAGGTATTTCAGGTGCCAGAGCAGAGATTCCTGTTCCCATGTGCTGCTGGGGAGGAGGAGGTAGACAAGTCAGGAGTAAAGTTGAGCCTGGGAAGGAGGGAGGGGTGGGGAGAAGGTGTTTTAAGATTTAGCTTTTATGTCTCATTATGCCACTCTGATTTGATTTGCAATAATTTAAACTAATTTCCTCAAGTCCAGTCTGTTTTGCCCATGACGGTAATCGCTGAGTGATCTCCCTGTCCTTCTAACGACCCATGAGCCTTTCGTTATATTTTGTCTCCCCATCTAAGCAAGGAGGGGACTGAAAAAGCAGCTTTGGTGGGCACCTGGTGTCCAGCCAGGGTCAACCCACCACAACTTCTCACAAGTAAACTGATGGTGACCTGAACACCCAGAGCTAATGAGGACATGCAACCAGCAGTGGACTGCATTCTGAGTTGGTTGATGAAACGTTCAAGACCTTCTTTTTACTAGTGCTGCAGAAATACAGAGGACTCTCTAAACTTTTCACACCCTTCATCGTCACGTAAAACAATACAAAGCTATTCTTTATGATTGAGGAAAACAATGAAAAGGGCAAATTTTAATACATCAAAAGATAAGTATCAGTATACAGCATAGGAGTTTACAAGGAAAACATTTGAATCAAATGGATGCAGTTCATTAAGCCACAAAAAACAATTCTCTGAAATGAGGTCGATCATTTGGAAGGACACCATCAATGAGAAAAGAATAATTTCCAATAGCAATTACATGAGTTAGAAGTTGTCTTGATAAACTAGAGGGTGTGCCCTATAATCAGAAATATGACTATACAGCACATATAACCTGTGCTAGATTTAAAATTCAAGCTAGCACCGATATGGCAGTGAACTAACTGCTCATGAGCTGTAGGCACCACAAGGGACTTGCTGCAGTTAATGAGGCAGGCAGTTTATATCCCTCCCTGTTCCTCCACATGTGGCAATACCAGCTTGTGCTATCACTTGATTCCAACTGCAGGAGTCAATGCATCTGCCTGCATTTTTATGGGTTTTATACCAGTGAAATTTTTTTCCCCTATTTTTTTCCTATAACAAAAGTCAAAACAGAGATTAAGCCCTTGCTCAGGAAATTGGGGATTATACAAAGTTTAATGCAAATGGGAAAAGATTTTCACAGTCTCTGTCAATTTTAATGGTCTTCTGTATTTTTGCAAGGGTAAACTTTTACTTTATAATGATGTCCTAAGTAGGTTCTTCTTTCTATAGTCTTTAAGAGGAAGATTCAGTATCGTGCTGAGGAAATGGAAAGAAGACATTGAGAAGCTATTCACCTGTCATCACATCAGCTATTCAGAAATCTGTCCTTCTCCCTTAACTACAGATATTCTTTTGTAGACGTATCTACCAGCCAATACCAAAAATACATCAACAACTACATCTTAAATGCTTGTAGGCACCAGGTTAAACAGGAAGCACTCCCTCAAAGTTATGACTGAGTTGTCAATATAAGAAACAGAATGAATATTACAGACTAGTTGTCCTCCATTACATCCGTATGTATTAAATACTGCTGTTGCTATCTTCTTTACCAACTGAAAAGGTGCGTACAACGCATCAGTCTGCAGGTTTTGAACACCATAGATTACCATCACTGGAAAATGAATAATAGTGCAAGACACACTTCCTAGAAACAACACATACCAGTTCAGCTATTCACTTGATTCACTCACACCTACAAGATAAACAAGTATCCAAAAGCACCACCATACAGTAGGCAGATAAGACATCTCTATAACATTTCAAAAACTGGCTTGTGACATTGAGGACTGTCTTCAGCAGAGCTGGAACTTGGGGCTTCTTAAATAACAGACGAAATACAGCACAATGGTTCATGAACTAATCTCAGGAACAGTCCATCTGAAATATAGACCTTGAACTACTGTTTGTTACTGAACTAGGCACGAGCCACAAGCTATTGATGAATCAATTAAGACCCAACTGACTGAGTGCTTTAAACATTTTTAAAGTATATCTGAACAGAAGCTTCAGTCATGTTTCATCTCCTCACCTTACATAAACATGTGTTCAAAGCACTCAGCCAGTGAGTCCTAGGAAATTAGAGAGCGTTTGGGGAAACAAGGGGTTCAGTGAAAGCGAATTACTTACCACAAAAATGGCTGATGCTCTGCTTGTCCGCATACTTCTCCATTCCTGTGTTGCTTTCCTTAGGACTGCCTATTCCCTCCATTCTGTGGTTCTCTTTCTTCTTTTCTCTAAAACTTGTCCCTCTGGGTTTTACTCTGTCCACTCCTTTTTCTTTGACCATCCTCCCTTACCATGAATCCTTTTCTTCAGCTCACTGTCCAGTCACCACAGTTGGTCCTGCATCCTGGAGGAGCCAAGCCGCAGCCAAGCCAAAACAACTGACTTCTTCCTGACTATTGACATCTAAGGCACCAGAAGCTCCCCACTCCACAGTCCTTTTGAGCTCAAAAGAATCACAGCTGAGTCTGAGAACCATTGATCTCACCTCCAGCTGTGGCCAATACCAGATGCCTCAGAGTAACAAGACACCCTGCATGACTAAATACACCAGAATTTGCTGTGATCAGATGTACAAAACCTACAGCTAAAAGCAGATTAAATGACTCTTCTGAAAACAAGCTCCAAAAGTTCACCCTGCCTTGAAACATATTTCAGCAATATCAGGTTTGGAAAGAGCTCCGTCCTTGTGGAGGAAATAAAAGAGAAAAATTTCACTACACTGTGAAGACATATCTGGGAAGACAGGGGTTTTGTTCACTGATGACTTACAGCTGTGAATCCCACCTGGATTTTCATTTTGAGATAGAACTTTTTCTTACCTATAACATCAATTACTGTGTATGCTTCTACTATGCTATTTCTACCACACTATTTGTTTCCTTTCTAGACTAAAAGAAGAGCATCTCTTACTTATTTTAGATGTCTAAAACACAAGAAGAAAATACAGTCTTCTTGCATAAAGCTTATCATCTATCTCTTGTCACCTCCTTACCTTCTCACATTCCTATTTATTTATAAAAATGAGGCTACCAGATCCAAACACAGTATGACCAGGAACGAAAGATAATGCATTACTATCACTTGTATTCTCTGTACTACTCTTTCCACAAAACCATGTTTTATATTTTATTTTTGACCTCTTCTGATTTGTCCTCAGAAACACCCAGAACAAACAATCGATAACATTTTGTCATCAATATTTTAATCTTCATTTGTCTTCAATTTTCTATCCATGATGGCACTTCAGGTGAGTATCTTTTTAACAACTTTATGAAACACAACCTCAAAGGCATTTGAATGTCCAAATAAATCCTTTGTATTAACCTCCAGGCCTCAAAAAGAGTTGAATCTCCTCAGCATTTTAAAAAGTGAAGGCACTTCTTTATGAATCCAATTTTCATAAGAAGATTTCAGATAACTCTTCAAATAATATTTTAAAAATACCAAGAACTTGTTGTCTTTTCAACTCCATTCCCATACATTAAACTCCTAAAGGTAACAGGATGATATCAGTATGAACTGATACTGGTAGAGTACTACCTTTGTATGCTTTTCATTATTAACATTTCTAACGTACTATTGACTCCTCACACACCATCACTGTCAGAGAAATGTTCTTTACTTCCCCATCTAAAATAACAGAAGACGATATTCCTAATATTTTCCAGAAAAAAGTTACTCTTTCTGTACAGAACAACAATTATTGACTCTGCCAGGTGCTGCAGATCAGACAAAGGAAGAACTGGTAGTTTAGTCATAGCAGAACTCTTGTATCGTCAGTGGCTCTCTGCATCACTACTTCTAGTCTCACTTTTCAGCAATATTGTAGATTTTACAGCAAAATTCTTCTTTTACCTATCTATCTATCTCAGACTGATGCACCCTTATTAAATGTTCAAATGAACAGAAGAGTGTCTTCGGTCAAAAGTTCTGTATGTCAGCCTTATTTCTTTAGTTGGAACAACCAACAGAAACTGATGAGATTTGGTGTCCTTGTATCTCAGCCTCTCTCCCACATTTCCAGAAAGACACTTCACAGATTTCTGTTTCAAAGAGCTAAGGGTTTTTTTCTGCCCTTATTTATGCTCCTGTCTCTGAGACAAATGAACAAATGAGTCACAAAAACAAATTCATTAAATGAAATGAATAGACAAATGGAAAAGAAAAACCATCCATAAATAAGAAACCACCGATCAACACCATGATCATTTAAGCTTTGGCAACCCCTCTGAGATGTATTTGTAGCCAGAAGGAAAGATGGAGCAAAATAAAAAATTAACTAGTCTCTGTTGCTGGCAGAAAACAGTGAAATTAAATTGCAGGGTGTGTTAGCACTGAAAATCAAGTCACACTGACAAAACAACCACTGTCTTTTTGTGATAGTACAGTTATTGTAGTGATTAATGCTCTCGCAAAAACTTTCCAAATTCTGCACTCAAGTTTTTAGTCCCTGCTTTCAGTCAGTACGGGTCTGCAAGGATTTTCATATCTAGAATCTAAGTAAATAAAGCATTTAAAAGTTTTGAAATCAAGTAACAAAATAATGTCACAGACTTAATTAGCTTGCTTGCGCTTGGAGTCTTAGAAGAAAAAACAATTAATCTTAAAAGCTATCAATAATCTGGTGGGTTTGTCTGCATTTGAACTGACTGTAATTTTCATTTTTCCTTTCTATACAATACCAGCTCTCAACCATCGCAATGGCTGTGTTTCTGGCCATTACCATTCCTTGCTGGTTTGCTAGCACACCTTCCCTTGGATGACTTATCATCAGCTACAAGCAGGCAAAGCAGAAGCTTCAGCGCTCCCCACATTATCTGAGACTGCTAAAAATTCAACACAACACTCCCTGGCATTCTGACTGCTGCCGCTGCAGGCTGCATCACTGGGTCTTCGCTCCTGCCAGACAAGCACCAAGTAACACAGTAACAGCAGAGTTGTGAGCCCTTCTCTCTCATCCACTCCTCTGGGAGACAGCTGTGGGTATTGTGCAGTACCTCTCCAACCAAGGGAAAATATCATCTTTCAAAGTCATTTTTCTAACCTGTCTTCCCAATTGAGGTTGTCGATGCCTCATCCCTGGAAGCATTCAAGGTCAGAGTGGACAGGGCTCTGAGAAAACTGATCTAGTTGAAGAAGTCCCTGCTTGTTGCAGGCGGATGGGTCTAAATGACCTTTAAAGGTCTCTTCCAACGCAAACCATTCTACGATTCTGTGATTCTAATTACAACACACTGGAATTTATCCCATAAATCTTTCACTGAGTCCCAGGGTTTCAGCAAATCAAATCAGTATTTCCACTGGATGCCTGACCCTTGCATCTTGCTATGCTTCTCCCTTGTGTTCCTGTTCTACCAGCAGACCGTGCTCCCAGATGCTCCAGAAGTCTCTGAGCTTCCTGTCCAGAAGCTAGTTCAACACTGAATTCCCTAATCAAGATAAACACACGTATCCTTTTTTTTAATCCAATTCACTGCTCAGAATCCTTCTTTGCCTTTTTGCCTATAAAAAGAAGAGTCAGATAATTAATGATAGCTTGAGGCACAAATGAGGCCATCTAACAACTTATGACAACAGTTAAACAGTGCAAATGTTTATCATCTCAAAACAGATTTCTTTTATTGTCTCCTTTGCCTCTCTTTTCAGGTCACATCTTTCCTTAAATTGTGCATGTTTGTACAACACTTAGCACAGTGGGGGTCCCAATCTTGACTGGGGCCCCTGGGCAAAAAACATTACAAGCATTAAGTAATAATGTTACACATGCTTAATGCTGATGCAGATAATAAGGCCTTTAGAAGAACAGGAAATTGCATTACATAACATGACAAATGTGATCAGCCGAAACTGTGCTCCCATTGCTTGCATATAGCATAGTATTAATTGTGTTCTTAAAAGTTATGCACAAATCCAGACACAAATGCCAGCCAAGTCAGGCTTCATTTTGCACTAAAAGACAAGAGATAGAAACCTCTAAAAGCAACTCAACTTTTGGGGAACTCTCCCATGACCATCCCACCCCACTGCTCATGGCACATTCCTGGGAGGTGTCTTTGAACACTGCCAGGCTGAGGAAGGAATTGACCAGTATCTCCCACTTCCAGGGATAAAAGGTCTTATGTAGAAGAGCACCACCACTCTTTCTTCTTAGCTGCTACATTTTAAAATGAAATATCCATGGCTCCTGCACTTTATCCTGCACTCTCTCCTGTCAGTGACTAGTCCATGGGCACTCTGGTGAGCTGAGAAGAAATTTTGAGCAACGCTGCCAAGGCTATCTGAACAGTACAGACCACACATTCACTGCGCTCATGAATCCTGAGATGCTTACACATGAGATCGTTAGGGCAGAGGTAGTTTCACACCCTTCAATTTCTAGCTGACACCCACTCTCTTTCTACCACTGATTAGTGTATCTGTATATATTCCAAAATCACGAGAAAGCATGACTTACTACCTAAAAGCTGACTGAATATTTCAAACATTGTTTTTCTTTAAGTAGCTTAGTTGTTTTACTCTATTTCATTTGAAAGTGCACAGACAGGGATTGTGTCTTCGACATTATCTAGGCACATTATTATTATTAGGTCTTTTAAGACTAATATTTATAAAGCTTAATCGGGGACATCATCATCATCTTCTGTCACTGAGGCTGTACCTGACATAAGCTTTGTTTTGCACAGGTAGGCTCTACGCAAAAGCCAGGCCACTGACACACAACTCTGATCATCTTCCTCAAACAGTGAAAACAAAAGACTTTTCAAAGGAGATCAGAGACACCCCCTTTTTAAAAGCTGACACTTTGTAATATAGCCCAGCTGCAGATAAGCGGGTTTGCTGAGGTATTGCAGCCAAAGAGGGGCATCTTCCTGCTGCACTTGTTACAGTTAGCAGCTATTATCAGCACAGGCAGGAATGTTTTAACTGCGGAGTCATAAACACCAGCCAATCCCCTCTTCAAAATTAAAGCTGGGAAAAATAGCTATTATTGAAGTTTCTTTGCCCATTTCCTGACCAGTTGCCTAACTTTTATTATGGTGTAAAAGAGAAATTACTTGATTTCAGCATTGCATTACACATGCTTTAGCCGCGCTCCTTTCTGCCTTCAGGCATGGCAAAAGTTTAGCTGAATTATTCTTGGGAAAGTGATGGAAAAGATTATCCATATGACGAAAAAAAAAAAAAGGCGGGGGGAGAAGCAGCCAACAAATGTGCTTAAACTTGCATTATCCATCTGCGGAGTCACTCAGGTGCCTGCCATGAACTGTGTCCTTAGAGCAAACCTTCAGTGCTGCTGTTAGTAATGCTGCTCTCATTCACACAGCACTGATAGGCGCTGCAATCATTACAAAAAGATTGTTCAATCTTCTTTATTTTAAGCATCAGCCTTCCAGCCTTTTCGCATTTCCATGAAGCAGCCTTTCCAATTTGAGGTGAGATGAGATGCTGCTGCTAAAATAATCTGACAAACACTCAAAGGATACTAAATATCTCAGTTACACCTGGGGGAGATATTAAAATAAACCAAGTACAGAATAGACTATGCTTGCTGACGTGCTGCACTTCTGAAAAAAAAGCAAATTTGATATTGTCTTTTTGATAAAAACTCATTAGCTTAGAATGAGCCCAGACAATCAAGACCAAGTTCTTTAGAAGTTTATATTACAAATGCTTATTTTCAGTTCTCTTACACAAGATCATTCAATGAGCAGCATCAAAACCTTTCCAGGAGAAGAGAATGTTAATTTCTCAGTGAAAGGACAGAAGATAAGCATAAAGAATAAAGACCCATAATGCATATAAGACAATTCGGAGGCTTGGTTTCGAAATGGCTTACATTACACGAGTGGCAAAACCTCAAAAGAATTTTACAGGTCAACCTAGGTGTCAATTAGACTGCCATACCTCAAGACGCCAATACCTTTTGCATCTCTCCGCCTGTATCGATGCATTTCTTTAGTGTCACAGGTCTAACAGAGACTCAGAAGAAAATGAAATTGTAACTCCTAAAATGAAACCTAACTCAAGCCAAGCACCATTCAGTTCTGGAAGTAACTCCTGCTGGGAATCTTGTTTAGCTACTGATCTTCTGGCCCAGATAAGTTTGGAGCACTAGGCAAAAGTGGGTTTATACCATTTTTAAAATTGCCCCTTCCTATGACAGTCGTTACTGCCTATTTTAAGCAGTTATCTTGCAGTTTGTATCATTCTTGAGGTTCAGGATCGCCAGCTCACGGCCCAGCATCCCAACCACAACATTGTTAATGGTCTTGTCTCCTGCCACAGGTGCTGGAAGCTGCTCAGGGAGAGTGCCAATAAATCTGGCAGGGAAGCATTTGTGGGCAGAGAGGCACAAGTGAAATGCAGAGTGAGAACTGAGATTAAGCACATAAATATCAATATCCCATTCACATACTATATGTATAACTGAATGCTATTGAGACAGTAAGGTCATCTCCTGAGACCATTCTCTGTCTACAACTCCAAGAAGGAGTTGATTTTCATTCATTCAACAATGAATGCAAGAACAAAAATTAGGATACTCCTACAGAAAAAGAACAACCTGGGCCCATGTCTGGAACAGATTTGTGCAGAAAAGGCAATCAGAGAAAGCCAGAAACCGTTTCTGAGAGCTATAAGCTTCCTTTTCTGTCAGACAGCTAGAGGTTAACAAGTGGCCTCCTAGAAGAAAAGCATAGAAGTTCATGAGTTATTCTGTCAGGAAGCAACCTTGACCTGCACAGGGGCCAAAGATGAGAAAAACCAGCCTCTAGTGTCATATAAACTTTACCTGGGATGATGCTTCATCACTTGTTCCCATAGCCAGGCACTTTGCAAATATACAACCTATGTCCCTTACATATAAGTTTATGTTAAAAAAAATCCTACCTACCAGTCATAATTCTCACATGTGCCTAATCAGTGTAATCAAGTTGGAAGCTATTGATAGCTTTCTTACAGAAAATATTTATTACCAAATTCAAACACTTTGTTTCATAAAGTAAATAACTTGGACAGATGACGCGACATTTTTATGTGGGTATATTACTTAATGAATTATCATTATATGAAAAGGGTTATATTTCATAATACTGAACATTCAAAGGCTATCACTTTGATATTATATTTTACTCATGCAGTGGAAATAATGCTAAAGGATCAATGTTGACCTGAAGTTTGATCATTCTTACATGTAAAAACAGTAAATAAAACAAATTTAATGTACTGCTTATAGCCTATATTTCATCTTGCCATTTTCCATGAGTTTTATGACCACAGTTTTCAATTAATTTTTTTGTCTTTCACTGATCACTGTGGAAAAAGACAAGAGGGGAAACTGATTAAGGCTCTGTCAGGCCCTGTCACATTTAATAACAGTGAGTTCAGGCATCGCCTTCTAAATCAAACAGAACCCAGCAATTTGAGCCCAAAACTTCCTAACCCACAAATATACCTTTAGACAAACCTCTGGGACTGCAGGGAGTTCAGTAGAGATTTAGGATGTAACTGACCACGATGACAGGAATGATACAGGCAATGGAAACATGGACTAAAGAACAAAACAAAGACAGGGGTGCCAGGAAACAAAGAATCATCCCTCTCATCACTTCAGTGTAGCACTCTTAAATATTCTATGTAACATGAAGCATAAAATAATGCAGACAGAAGAAAGATATTTAGGTTGGTGGTCAGTCTCTATCATCACTGCCAAAAGAGGTACTTTCACATAATAGAAAATCATGTTTCAAAAGGGTGTTACTACGCAGAGCGTAAGAGCAGCCTGGTCTAGTGGGAGGTGTCCCTGCCCATGGCAGGGGGGTTGGAACTATATGATCTTTAAGGTCCCTTCCAACCCTACCAATTCTATGATTCTAAGTTAGATTTTAAGATGAAATGCTAGGATCTGTATTACTTTATGTTGCCTGTGATTGCCTCACATTTCCACTAAGGGCAGGTTATACCTTAAAAGAACAATTTTAGCTACACTGACTTTGCTTTTAGGCAATCCAAACCCATGATTTAAAATTACAGTCTTGAAGCAGCGTTAACCCTAAGGTAAAAAACATCTAGTCAGTATGCCTCCTGAGTGTCTTGGGAAGTACATAGGCCGCCTGTGTGAAATTCCTCTCATCTCACTTTTGTAATCTAAAACATAGGCATACGGTTGATACTAATGGTCCCTTTATAATTTAGAAAGGGGAAAATCTGGTGTGTTCCCAAGGGTGATTTATTTAGTCAGAAAATAAGTGGGATAAGCATCACTCTGGAAGTGCCCATCTTTTTCCACTGACTACAAAAAAAAAAAACCCTCAAGACAACCTTAAAGAAGACACATCCAACTTCTGCACAGTTAAGGTTAAAAAAGAATCATTCATCTCCAAACATTTAAATGGCTCATGGCAGATAAGAAAAAACTTACCCTCATCGTCTGTGGGGTCCACAGAGCTACAGGCATGACTTTAATTCTGAATTATGATGCTCTGTGATTAAAAGATTTCCCAGCAGCCAAAGTTTCTAATATTTTTCTTATTTCAGCAAGTTTTTTCATAATGTAGGCCAAAAAGTTATACCAGTATGACACTTTATAGGCAGTTTTTCAACAGTAAAACCAACCGATTTTATTCACAACTTCTGCAACTTGGAAAGGGGTTTAAATGACACCAAAACAGAAGCCACTCTTATAGAAAAGCATGGGCATCCACACAAGGAATCAAAAGATATTGGTATAACTCTTTGGAAAGAAAACAGGTCTGAAGAAAAGATGGAAGGAATTACAGAGCAACTCAAAGGAGATGAATGACAGTTTATCACATTTTCACTCATTTTCTAAGATAACTTTAAGGTCTAAAACACTAAAACTCCTAGTAGATGCCTCAAGAGGCTTCTTCATTATGGGTAATCTATACCCTCAAGGGATGTAGTTTTATGCACTGCCTTATACAGTAGTTTGAATAAAGAATATAGATGGTGTCCCCAAAATTGTATTGCTGGGTGAGAAAACAGACCTGTACATCTTCATTTTCCCAGTTTGGAGTGGAATGTGAATTAATTTTTCACACTTTCATAGTTTAAAAATGCAAAAGGAGTCTGGTGTCCCATTTAACACAGGCTGCAGTATTTCACTCAGAAATGTCTTCAGTACCTGCTTATTCCTTCTTTACAACAGAAGGAAATGGCGATGAGAACAGTAAAAAACTTTTACTCGCTACAATTAAAGTTGAGTTAGATCATGATCTAGTGTTATGCATTCCAGTCTTTGGATTTTGGTAGAGAATGCCTGCAATTTTTTTTCTGTTTCAATCCAAAAGGAACATAAATCCATAGAACTATTTATTAGAAAAACTATTTCAAACCTAACATTTGTCAATCCATAGCTTTCAGATATACATGCAGTGAAGAATATGCATTCCTTGCACAAGAGGACACAAAAACAGTCTTCGTGCAATGTCATCGTGCCGAAAAGTTGTCCTCTTAAATAGAGTACATGTAAAAATACATAAATGCACCAGAATAAATCAGTAGTTTAAATAGACTGTTGTTTCCAGTATTGGCCATTACTGAGTGTTTCCGAGGGAAAAATAAACTACCCAAAGTAGGCCCAATTATGAATCAATATGTCACTGAATGATATTTTTTCCTCCAACTGATCAGTTTATGCCCTGAAGAACAAAGAAGATAATCCCCATGATTTTTTCTAACATGATCTTAGTTATTTTAGCTGTTTACTCACAGAAGCAATTAATCTTCTTGGATTACAATAACTATTCAAATATTCAATATCCAGTGACGATTAGATGCTCAGATTGGGCTACATCTAGTGTGCAAAATTTATTTACGTTCTGAAAAGTTCTCAGGGAAGTGGACTGTCACTCAGCATGCTAGAATCCATAATTTTGGTCATAAAGCAAGATAAGAAACACTGTGCAGAACTACTCTTAAAAAATATTTTGTTGAATAAGAACTCTCTTATTTGATGAAGGACTCTAGGCAAGCATGAGACTAAACTATCTTGAAATGTAAGCGACGGCATAAACTAATTCTCACACACTTAACATATACACAGTCATTTTATTTAGACTAAAGGTGAAAAAAAAACATGGTGGAGAGATAATATGCTACAGAGAAACAAAATATATTTATATCTATGGAAGCAGCACCAAGACTGCTAGCACCATATGTAAACAACACCGCAGGATTTCTTTTCCCAAGTGTGTCTCTGAAAAGTGTCACTTTCTTATATTTGATTAGATAAATTACCTGCAGTTCTACTCTTTTGGATGATCTTTTACATCTAATTGTAATCCTAACAGGCCTATGTCACCAAAGTCTTTGCTGCTATAAATCTTACTAATGACAACATCTCCACAGCTTTTTTGTTTCATACCCCAAGCACAGCAAAATTGTCAGATCAGTTCATGAAGAAGTGACAGGCTATTGTTCTTCCTTGCATTCATGAACACCTCATTAACACAAATTTAATGCCCATAACATTTTAGTGGCTTTGATTACGTACAGAAATCTCACTACACTGTGTAAGGGACAAAAGTGTACCATCACTTCACAGAACATAAGTGCACGTGCACAAAAATTCAGTCATTTTCCTAATGGAAACTAGAAAAAAAACCTAGAAGCTTCATTAAAAGTAATCCTTTCCAGCCCGTCTTTAAGGATAAATGTTTTTGTTTTGAAGCAGAATAAGTAAATTATTTATGTCAGTCAAAACAGAGAGCTATATTAATCCAGGTTCTGTAGCTTCTGCCCAGATTCAACTGACTGTAGGCTATAAAAATACTCAAGGGAAGTTAGTTTCATTTGGATTAGCACACATATTTAGTGTATAATAACTCACAGTACGGAAGGGTATCACACTGGGACTGAAAGAATGCCTTTTAATAAAAGAGATCTGGATTGCAATGAAGCCATGAGAATTTCTAGTCAATGGTGTATGAAATACAATTTAGAAGTTGGTTATTCCATAACCTATGTTTCAATATCAGTTTAGGAAAAAAATAGACTTAACTTTCTCGCAGTGCGTGTCAACTGCGAGAAGTGAGAAAAGGGCTACTGGAGCAGCAGGCTGTTCCATAGGGCCAGCAGCAGGGAAACACTCAGCGCACTTCTAGTTTAAAGCATGTTCAAGCAACGGGGTTTAAGCAGAAATTTATGGCTAAGTTTTTGGTAAAGTGTTTCCTCAGGTCCCTGGTCTGTCAGTAGCACTAACATTTTTTTAGTAATCACTTCATCTTTCAGGCCCACTGCTTTCTCCCATTCAAAAATAATACTAAGGGAGAGGTACCACAACCATGGTTCCTGGTATGAGATGTTTCAGGGATTTTAGGGCTGCTAAGGTTTACAGCAAGTGACAGGACTATAGCATTGCTATTTGCACAAAAAAAATGAATGAATAAAAAAAGGTGAGTGGATAGGAAAGAAGGATTTTCCTGATGAAGAACTTTACCTGAGATTTGGTACTGGGATTTATTTCTGCCTTACAACTTAATCATCCTTAACTTTTGCCTGTTTTCTCCATCTCCTTCCCCACCTGCCCTCCTGCCACACAATCAACTTTGAAAGCACAGTTTTCAGAAGAGGGATGTCACTCCAGTGCTCTAAGTGCGTTACAGATTAACAAATATATAGAAATTCAGTATGACCATCTAGTAGCACATCGACAATGTATGCCTTCAATCTGCTGCACTTGTTACCTGTTTCACTTTATAAAACTTGTGAGTTTTTCTCATAAGCCTCTCGAGCTAAGAAGGCATTCGTCACTGTTCTGCAAGACAGCCTTTGTGGCTGTAAGGTTGAACAAATTTTTAGGTCCTGAAATGCTACTCCAATACGTGTAGGTAGTACTCCATGCCCACACAGATTTCCTATGCCTTCAATAGTGGCTGTAGGAATGTGTCTTCACTCATCAAAACGCTGAGGCAGCGTCTCAGTATTTCCTTGCAAATCACATGAAACCCAAGAGGAGAGCCTACAGGGTTTCCAAGGCAGAACTGAAGCCTCCTCTCTCAGAGGCTCTGGAGGAGACAGCATTTACAGCATCTTGTTTGCATGAATAATGTAAACCGTGAGGGTGATGTTTGTGCACAGTGAAAAGTAACTGCATCATGCTACTATGTATTCAAAGTGTCCAGAGGGCTTTCAGATAAGAATTTTTTCACTTTACAAGCACAAAATTATTTTTCTCGTAGCTACTGGCTCTGAAAACTTCAACCAAAAGTTGATCTGAAAGTCAGGCAAGGCTCCCATTCATTGCACATTGCAAAGATTTTGTGAGCCAAACTGCACTCTAAATTACAGGTATGAAACTGCATTTGTCCTCAAGGTCTTAATTTCTGCCTTGGCAATTTGTGCTTGTAACTGAAGCTCCGTTAACAATTGTTGATAATGTATGAGCCAGATGGAATCCATTTTGCCTTCCTATAACTACAGGTTCTGTGATTTGAGCAGAAGTAAAGCTGTAATAAAACCCTTTTATCCACGAGAGTGATAACCATCACTGCTGAGTCAGAAAATGTCATTTCTATCCTTATTTCTCAGATACAGCCGCAACTCCAGGAACTAGCATGAATTAATTGCATAATGAAGGCAGTGTTCCCAAACAATTTCAAATAAACTCTTAAAAATACACAGTGAAATCATCACCTTAGAAAGGTACTGCCTTTCATATGTGGCCTCTGGTACTAATTTCACCCTAAAAATCAGCAGAAAAATCCTGGTGTCAACTTCAGTGCTATCATTTGGGGGGACACCCCACACAAGGAAGCTGTGAGATAACACATTTCAGATAGGCAGAGAAGCGTGGAGGAGCTGCTGTGAGTTCACAGCTAGCCCATTTGAAGTCACTGCTAAGGGAACTGAACTGCATCTTCTGGTGTGTTCCTGGAGGCTGTTGTAAATCTATATACCTCATGAAAATCTGTTGTTATTTTGGGTAAATCCCTAGCACTCTTTAGCCTACGTGACCCTTCTAATACACAGACATGTAAAGTGATAGCCAGATTATTTCGATTTCTCCTCCATCAGTGACTACAATATTCCTTTGGAGTTACGCTCTATTAGGCAACACAAGCAGAGATCAATACTCGGATCTTTATCTGTTTCAACTTTATTTGCTTATTCCCCACTGTGCTTTCTGTGGGGGAATGATATCTAGTACTTTCTGGTTTACGGGATTTTGAACAGCACCAAGATAATATAGTTCAGGAGAACTGTTCGCCTGAATACTAAACTCATGCGTGTAGGGTTGAAATTAAGATAAAACTTTGTTTTATTGGTAGAGAAAGAAAGGAAATTCTGAGCCTTTTCCTCAGCTTTAATCTTATCGCACTGTTTTCTGCTTGGTTTGTACGAGGTAAGAAATGCCTTGCTGTAAAGCCTCCGTTAGAGCCTCTGTGGTAGCACTTTACAACTCCTGAGCCTCTGAGCTTGCAGGCAATGGATAAGGGAGATGGGAAGCAGTCTGCAGACCGCTCCAGACAGACGGTCACTGCCCAGATTGCTGTGCCAACTGTGGCCCCTTGCCATGCCTTTCCCTCCTCCCGGGCCTCTGAGCTACTGTCCCTCCCTCAGAGGTTATTGTCCCTAATGTTTCCTAGCAGAAGGGATGGGGCGGTAGCTTCAGGCAAAGACAGTAACTTATCTTAAACAGCTGCGGATAGTGTCTCGTCTCCTCCGTGAGCAGCCTTAGGAAAGTAGGGCCCCTCCTCCACTGGATCCTGATGAGAAACAAGAGGCAGCAGCATCTCTCATCAGCTCCTTTCTTTACCAGCTGAGCACAGATGGGAGAGGGCTAACTGTAGGCATTTAGGTATTTCTTTAGACTTTCAGGTCTCCACAGGCAGGTAAAGAGACCCCCAAGCTCTGCTACCTATGACAGAAATAAGGAGTCCCAGCTAGTACATGCCCGGGCTCACGGGCTGCAGAAGGACATACGAGGCCAGGTACGCTGCTGTGCTAATGCAGCTCTGAGCACGGCCCTTCTGCACACATCTGTGTAATTATAACCCAAATGCTTTAAAATTGTATTTTGAGTTTTCACAAGCACAGAAATGTGCATTCGTGGCAAATTCATGAACTCTATTCACAGTGCTTCCATGCTTTCCTGTGTGTCCTGGGACTTTACAATAGGGGTCCTTGCTTGGTTCTTCAGTCTTCCCATGAGCAAGAAGTGCTCTATCCTCCTCAGAGTTGTTACAAGTCTTAGTTCATTTGAAAGGCAAATATTCAGAGAGCCTCCATTGGAGGATCTGCATTAGAATTCATTCTTCCCACACACTCACCCTATCGTGTGGGACGGGCTTAGTAACAACGCACACAGGAGGGGCAATCATGCTTTAGAGACAAGCAAGGATTCGAATCCTTGCTGGATCAGGATGAGAGTATTCACCACCAGATGGCACCCACAGGTGGCCAGTTATAGTCTCTTTATTACATACTTTTATGGTTTTTCTTGTACAGTAGTGACTAGACACAAGAGTATGAGAGACTATCCTGGCAGCTGTGATTGTTTTTCCTTTGTCATTTTTAAGACCATCTAACATTTTAAAACCAAATTATTTAACATTTTTATCTGTATAGTCGTGTGAAAGCAGGCGCATCCGCTGCACTACGCACGTCAGACACGTGATCCAATACCAAATTCCCCCTCTGTTCAGACTCACTCCTCTACTACATGTTTTTGTGCTTGAAGACCCACGACGGCACTGCAGATTTCATTTCATCTGCATGCACTCCCAAATCACAGCATTGTGGACTGAGATGGAAAGATGGCACGGCATCAGAGGCACCAGGATGAGATGCCGTAACTGCTTACCATGTATCATGTCAATGAGAGACACAGATTAATAAGTAGGTCTGAGCACAATATCTGCAGCGGCTTCCTCTGAGAACTTACCAACAAATCATGGCAGTTTGTACAGTGTCAAGCTGTTACCATGTCAGTAATACAAACTCCAATTTATTGTGCACGTTTCCAGGGCCAAATGCCACTCTGCTATGATCAGAGGTGTTTTCAGGCATACAGGAAAGCTGAGCCACACAAAATCAGTTTTTAAAATCTCAATGATTATAGGAGTTATTGTCCAACAAAGTGGGAGACAACTAATCCCCCAGGTGTGCGTGCTTCTGGAGAGTTCACTTGGCTTAACTAGAAGAGCCTGAAAATGTGCATCAATGAATTTGGGTGTGCTAATCATGGAACCTCAACACCCCATGGCAATACACCCCATATATGGGAAACAAGCCACCCTCGTATCTATGTTGAGTCACATTACGGAGGAGTATGAACAGACAGGATTAAATACGAGAAAGAACACACAAAACTGGTGCTATGTTTTCTTCTAATAAGGAAGAAGGCATCCAGAACTCCAGAAAACTGTATGGCCATATACTCCATACTCCTATGGCACATCTATATTCCTAGCATCATATAATGGTTCTTGTACCTATATTCTTCTTTTCCACAGTTTCTCCCACTTTAATCCCTCATGAAGGCCCCTATTTTTATTATGCAACTTAAAACAATTCACCTAAGTACTCATCACTTTTCATGTCTTTTTATTCAATCTGACATTAAGCAGTTTCCACCATGAAAGATTCTGATCTGGAAATGCGCACACACATACAGGTTTAAAAGTTAACAGCTGTTTGTAATGTTTTAATACAACTTCTAGTAAACACTGACAATGAAATTCAATATAGATAAATGTAGAAGGATGCAAGCAGGGAAAAACAATCAAAGCTTTACATCTGCAGGAGGGGGCTCAGAGCTGACTCCCAACCAGACTGAGATCTTCAGCTTATTAATAAATCATTTAAAGAAAGATGACACTGAGCAGGAGCCAAATAAACAATTAAAATGTTCGGAATTATGAGAAAAGTAATAGAGAACTGAACTGGGTTTGGCTGCGGTAGAGTTAGTTTTCTTCATAGTAGCTTGTATCGTGCTATGTTTTGTACTTGTGATGAAAACAGTGTTGATTACACAGTTGTTTTAGTTATTGCTGAGCAGGGCTTACACAGCATCAAGGCCTTTTCTCTTTCTTACACTGTTCCACCAGTGAGTAGATTGAAGGTGGGCAAGAGGTTGGGAGGGGACACAGCTGGGACAGTTGACCCCAACTGACCAAAGGGATATTCCATACTATATGACATCATGTTCAGCAATAAAAGCTGGGGGGAAGAAGGAGGAAGGGGGGAAATTTAGAGTGACGGTGTTTGTCTTCCCAAGTAACTGTTACACATGATGGAGCCCTGCTGCTATGGAGATGGCTGAACACCTGCCTGCCGATGGGAGGTAGTGAATGAATTCCTTATTTTGCTTTGCTTGCATGTGCAGCTTTTGCTTTACCTATTGAACTCTGTATCTCAACCCACAAGTTTTCTCACTTCTGCTCTTCTGATTCTACCCCCCATCCCATGGGGTGGTGCTAGAGGGAATGAACAAGCAGCTGTTTGGGGCTGAGCTGCCCAATGGAGTTAACCCACAACAAGAACTAAAGTAAAACACTGGTACGTCACCCCATATATTTCTTCCATGAATACTGTGTGCTGTTCTTGTCCCCCTCCCCATATCCAGAAGGAGCTGAGAAAAGATAGCAGAGAAGCAAAACAACAATGAAGCCAATTACAGAAGCTGCCTGAAGCCTGTTTCAGAATGGCTTGTTACAAGGAACAGCTGAAATTACTAGTCATATCCAGAGTCCAGATGAGAGCGCATTGCAACAGAAATCTACAAAACTGTGAAGAAGTGAGCAAGGAACAAATACCCAGAGCTCACCAGCTCAAACTGGTGAACTGGTGGCAGGTTAAAATAAAGCATGGCAGAAACACATGGCAGAAAAAACATGACAGAAAGAGAAGGAGAGCTGGGGAATTCCTTACAGCAGAATGCACAAAGCCGGTAAGTTCATATGGGTTTAGAGAGAGAAAGGACAAAGAAGAAAATACAAAAGACATGATGCGGTTCAGGAAGTCTGTGAGCTGGAATATGTTAGAGCATAATCTGGGCAACTATAGCATTGTGCTTGCTCTTCTCTTACACACTTCCCTGCATCTTGCTGCTCAAACTAAGGCAGTTCTTGCATCCAGTTCCATTGTTAAAGGGTTACAGAAAGCAGTTTCTTGGTTTCTCACCTGTGTAGTAATGTCAGAGTGGTTTCCAATGGAAATATTCATTTACAGGATGCTCAAAAATCCATATACAACAAGCTTCTACTAAACACAAGAACCTCAAGAAACCAAACGGATTAGTCAGGTTGCTACTGTTTATGGGGAAGCATTGGTGAACACAGTACTTTGCACACAGGTTAATTCCTCATCCTGCAGATCTTCAAAACAGAATGTAGACAGGTAAGACTGTTCGCATGAAGCAGAATAACTTAGTGCTTGTCAATGCCTTGCAACTTCCCAGGACACTTTTGTTGTGTATCCCAAACAGCAGATAGAATCATAGAATGGTTTGGGTTGTAAGGGACCTGTAAAGGTCATCTAGTCCAACACCCCTGCAATGAGCAGGGACATCTTCAACTAGAGCAGGTTGCTCAGAGCCCCGTCCAACCTGACCTTGGAGGTTTCTAGGGATGGGGCACCTACTACCTCTCTGGGCAACCTGTTCCAGTGTTTCACCACCCTCATTGTATAAAATTTCTTCCTTATATCTAGTCTGAATCTACTCTCTTTTAGTTTAAAGCCATCGCCCCTTGTCCTATTGCAACAGGCCCTGCTAAAAAGTTTGTCCCCATCTTTCTCATAAGCTCCCTTTGGTTACTGAAAGGCCACAATAAGGTCTCCTTGGAGCCTTCTCTTCTCCAGACCGAGCAACCCCAGCTCTCTCAGCCTGTCTTCATGGGAGAGGTGTTCCAGCCCTCTGATCATTTTTGGGACCCTCCTCTGGACCCACTCCAACAGGTCCGTGTCTTCCCTGTGCTGAGAACTCCAGAGCTGGAAGCAGTACTCCAGGAGGGGTCTCAAGAGGGTGGAATAGAGGGGCAGAATCACCTCCCTCAACCTGCTGGCCACGCTTCTCTTGACGTAGCCCAGGTTACAGTTGGCCTTGTGGGTTGCGAGCGCACATTGCTGGCTCACATCCAGTTTCTCATCCACCAGTACCTCCAGGTCCTCCTCAGCAGGGCTGCTCTCAATCCTTTCATATCCCAACCTGTATTGATACTGGGAGTTGTCCCAACCCAGGTGCAGGACCCTGCACTTGGCCTTGTTGAACCTCATAAGGTTCACATGGGTCCTCTTCTTGAGCCTGCCCGGGTCCCTCTGGATGACAACCCATCCCTCAGGCACATCAACCGCACCACTCAGCTTGGTGTCATCTGCAATCTTGCTGAGGGTGCACTCAATCCCACTGTCTATGTCATTGATGAAGATATTAAAAAGTGCTGGACCTGATACAGACCTCTGAGGGACACCACTTGTCACCGATCTCCATCTGGACATTGAACCATTGACCACTACCCTCTGGATGTGACCATCCCAACAATTCCTCATCCACTGAGCAGTCCACCCATCAAACCCATGTCTCTCCAATTTAGAGAGAAAGATGTTGGGGGGGACCATGCCAAAGGCCTTACAGAAATCCAAATAGACAACACTCGTAGCTCTTCCCTTGTCCACTGATGTTGGTCAGGCAGGACTTGCCCTTGGTGAAGCCATGCTGGCTGTCTCGAATAACTCCTTGTCCTCCATGTGTCTTAGCATAGCCTCAAGGATGATCTGTTCCATGATATTCCCAGGCAGAGAGGTGAGGCTGACAGGTCCTCCTTTCTACCCTTTTTAAAAATGGTGCAACGTTTCCCTCGAATCATTCCCTTGAAACATATCTATATAAATATAGTGAACTCACATGCAGAAAAGGATAAACAAAATGGGGAGAGTGCTCAAAGGTTAAGCAAAAGGAATATCCAAGGCCCCCCAAGAAAGTTAGCAAGGAGCTTCAGGGAAGAATCTGAAGGATGAATTGTTATCAATGTGGCAGGGTCAAGGAAACACAACTGTTAATGGAAACACAGCTTTCATTTTGGGTTATGAGAGAAAACTGGAAGGGAAGTTTTAGCTCCTGGTGCTCCCAAAAATACCTGAAAAAACCCACAGCTAAACAGGTGCAAATAAAACATGTGCCTGGAGGCCTCTCAGTTCAATAGCTCTCAAGAAACTGAACTGGCCTATCTAATTTATTAGTCTATTAACCCCAAGAAACTAGCTTTTATGGAGCCATAGCAACAACCAACCACTAAGAGAAGGTCTTTGCTTACATACTGCTTTTATGCCCAGAATCTCCCAGATTCTTAAGGCAGGTTTACATCAGACGCACTAAGAACAATAAACTGCCTTCCTCTCACCAAGCCGCAGCTACAAAAAGCACAGAGAAGAGCCCTTCATGCAACAGAGAGGCTCTTACCTGCAAGGAAGACTCCTGGAGACAGATGAGAGAAGCAAACTGTGACTGTTCCTTGATAAACAGACACGACAGACATCACCCTAAATCATGTTAATTAGTTTAATTTAGAGTATTGCAGAATGCTACACAGTGGCAGGAACGCAGTATTGCAGTGCACAGTAAATGGGAAATTGCAGCTAGTTGCTAGTGAGCATTTTTTCATTCCTGTTCATCATAGATTTCAGTGGATGAAAAGTGTTAGTATTTCCCTGACTATAACTGAGAACTAAGGCTAACAGCGTAAAAAACAAAAGTAGAAGCCATGGCACAGAAAAGAACATGAATGGAGAAAACGTAAAATAGAATGAGGAAAATGCTCAATTAGCTTAAACCAAGAGGACTTAGACCCTGTAGCCCACAACAAGCCTGGAAACTGACCATGGGTTAGTATAAAACAGAGCCTCAGATGGGTTTGGAAGCTTGGTCATTTTATTTATTTATTCATTCTTTTGACATTGATTCAAACTGTATTTCATATGGAACCTTCTAAATCCATAAGAACAATATGAACACTTGAGCAGTGGATTTTCTTTGTCCCATCTTCTGTCTGATTAAGCTGGAAGACTGTCAAGGCTGGAAGTTAAAATGAAATAAGTTTGGGTTTGAATTATAGGCACAACAGCTTCTGTAGGCTATTTCTGGGCTTTTCCTACACTGAGAGTGTTGGGGGAGTGACAGTTTAGACTGCTCTAAAACCACACAAATGGGATCTCAGTGTGGGATGAAGCATCCCTTTGGAGAGCTAATTGAAAGAAGCAGCTCCACAATAGCTGTTCAAGGCCAGATCTCTATTGGAGACAGTTTGGTCAAAACAACTGTTGACAAAGCAGCCAATATCCGAATCAGCTGCTTGAGCCAGCCTCTGGCACACCCTGCTCTCTGCCTTGCGCGGGTGGGAATAGAGAAATCCCAGGTCCCTATGTGGTGCAGTGGTTCCCCGTGCCGCATCCCTGTGCCCCCGGCACACAACCAGCCAATTCTGGAAATGCAGAACACTGGGGGTTGTTTTCAGAGTATTGTGAAGTCCTAGACTGAATCTCAAACCCGTATTTCTTATATATACGTTGACGTTGGAATCATTTGAGAGATAACATCTATCGTTAGATCAAGCTGCATAGCTGGAAATTTTTTAAAAAGGAGGCGTAAATCTACACGTGTTTAGCGATTTAGTTGCTCAGCTGGATGCTTGCAAAGCCTGCAAATTGGGTGCTGTTTGTACTGATTTAAACTTCTTTTATCACATTAGAACTAGCTCTCTGTGGGAGAATGAGTGCCTTCTTCCTTTCAACACAGCCAGCACAGTTAGCTAAGTCAAAGTCAAAATGATCAAGGCGTTTTGTCTCCAAAATTCCTTATTAAATGATGTTGATGGATAAGCAAAAAATAATATGGTGGGAAAAGGAAGAATATTATTCCACATATGATTTTTTTTTTCCAGGCTCAGAATTCAGGTCCTTCAATTTACAGTGATATGTACTGTCATGTCCATCTAAAAATAAATAATATAAACCTACATCAGATTAAGTGGTCTTTAAATTTTCTGTGTAAATTGGATAAGATTTGATCTGGAATTCACTGACAGAAGCAGTGAACTCCAAAATGCTCTGTTCAGCCAGACATTGTTCAGAGAAGAACTGCACTCAAATTATTTTCACTGTTTGGGCCAACATAAATGTCAAAAGAAGGAAGATGCAAAAGAGCACATGAGGTCATATCAATTTTTGCATTCTGATAATTTAAGATACTAATGACATAGGTAGCAGCTATTTTAAGAGTAGAATATACACATTTCCATCTGTGCTTTTCCAAAACTACTTTTTTTACTGCACCTGACAGTTTTGCACAAACTAGAAATGTAATTAATTGATTGTGGCCTGTATTAAACTACTCCATCAGGGGACATCACATGTGCAGCTGTCAGCTGCAAAACTCCGTTCTGTCCCTTGGAGCTTTGTCTTCCACATTTACATTATGCTGCACCTGGAAGACATTTTTCACCATTACCAGACACATATAAACAGTAGCTTGAAAGCATAAATAAACATACAGAGAGGGTACTCATTAAGACTCAAACATTGATTACAGACAGTCCTCAGCACCAGACAGCACTAGACATACAGAAAAGGATGATTTACTCTTCAATTTTATTAATTCTGTGAAAGTTTGCAAGTTTCCTGCCTAAAATCAGTTAAGTCTCAAATTTTCACTTCTGTAACTCATTCAATTCTAACCAAATGTTACCTACTTGAGGACTGGACCTATTTCTCACGAGAAAGTAGTGATCATTTAATATATCACACAAAAATACCTTGCTCTGCATTCTGCCCAGTGGACTACATTGACACCATTTGCGTATGTAAGTTAGCACTGCAGAGTGTCAAAGTTTTCCCTTTTGTTCAGCAGCTGAAAACATATGGCATTAACTCAGTCAGATTCTGCCTGCTGTCAGAAACAGATGACAATGAATGAACGGGTGACAATGGATGACATTATTTTCCTTTTCTTGTATACTGATGATCATCATGCATAAAATCACAAATTTTGGTTAAGCTGGGGCTTCCAAAAGTCTGCTGAAACCTGCTTTAAATGAGTGCTCAAGAGACAAGAAGTAACCGTTTGTGGACCCAATTGTCTAACAACAGGGGACAAAAACTGGTGATAATTAAGCAAGAAAAAATTGTTATAAACAAATGATAATTTTTAAAAATCTCAGAAAAGAGTGGAACTCTGTATTGGAACTTTATTTTACCCTGATTAGTTAATGCATTTTGGCACTGATTTATAGCCCCATCGCCTCAGTCAGCACTAATATTTAAACTGATGTAATTCATTAAACTACAGGTAAAAGCTGATGAATGCTCATTATTTGGACTAGAAGACTGGTTCTAATATTTTTCATACAGTGATTGTTTTGTCCCCTGACATAATCTGCCTTGAATCTTAAAACTGTTTTTTCATCAGTTTTGTTCAAAATTTGCAGAACGTTCCTCTCTTTATTTCACAGAATCACAGAATGGTTCAGGTTGGAAGGGACCTTAAAGATCATCTAGCTTTCATCATTGTATTGATTCTTATTCTGGAACTGTGTTGTTTTTTAAAAAAATGCTAATTCTAATTCACTTTTAAAGTAATTTTGATTTTAAAGACAGAGATATTCTTTAAAAGTAGTTCTATTTCAAGGTTTCATATCTTAATCCAATCTATCGGCTTAAAAATTGTCATGTTCAGCACAACACCTCAGTCATATTTTTCAAGGTGCTTCAGATACTATGAGAACTTTTAAGTATGTCATGCTTACTAAAATAGGCATGTTTCTTTACAAAATTCTTAACTTCTTCATATATCCTACACCATCTTGCTCTCCAAAAGGCATGCCTGAGCTTAAACTTTTGTATTCAATATAGTAAGAAGCCCTTTTGCAACATTTCTCAACCCAGTTTTTAAAATGACTCAGCACTGTTAGTCCCCTTTTATAGATATAGAAACATGGTGCAGTGTCATAACTGGTTAAGCCAAAATAAATTCACGCTACTGACGGATGGAGGGCTTCTTCATTTCTTTCTTCACTCCAGGTTGCATATTCCTGGGCTCAGAGTGTCACAGAGGGAAAGAGTAACTAACTCATCTGGCTGAAAAGTAGCCAAGAAAAGAATTGTGAATAAACGAAAATGGAGGCAGGAAGTATCTTTGTAGTGTATATTAGTGCTTTATATAATGAAACCTCTGAGTGATATAGATTCCCCAAGGGCTGACAGCATACAAACCAGATCCCATGATACATACCCCATACACACTGCCGCTGTGCCTGGGCTTGTATATCAGCTGTACTATGCAAACATTACCACAGCATAAATGTTTAATAATGGAGTGAGACAATGTGATTGATATAACTGGAAAGCAAATCCAGTCATGTATTGACTGCACTATTCCACTTCCCCTGCAGCCTAACTCTGGGACTTAATGAAACAAAAGGAGTACATTAAATTCGTGCTGACAAAAAAAAAAAAGAAGAAAAAAAAAAAAACAAAACCAAACAACAAAAAAAAACAAAGCAGGGATCTTTTAGCTATTCTAGGAACCATCTGTAAAGGTTAGTTGGCGCAGAGCAGCAGTAAGCCAAAATATTTATGGGGAAAATATGTAATGATCTAATGTGGTCATCCCAAATGCAAGGTTATAAAAACTTTATAGCACACCACACTTTGCAAGGCACTATAAAGATTTTATGGCCATTCATTTGGGATGAGTGCTTTGCTCATGACCGATGGAGCCACCAGTGAGTTATGCAAGTCTTTGCCAGAGGAGTGGCATTGAACATATCCATTTTTATAGCACTCCACACCATGTCCTGTAGTAATTTGGGGATGGACTCTTCCAGTTTCTCTTTTACTTACTTTTTTTTTTTGTCCCTGTTGGAAGAGCAGTGATTAGAAGCTATGTTATATGAGGAGTGGCAGAAATTTCCATCAACAAGACTCTTCAGCAGCCATTTATACAATGAAGTTCTGTCAATTCAATTGGTACAGTTGCAATGTGACTTACAGATGTCTGTGCTATTGCCACCACCACAGATGCAATGGGCACATGCTCCAGAGGAGTAAGGAAGACAGCAGGGGCCACTGTCCTGACAGACCTAACATTCCTCTCCCCCTGTAGTCTCCACACCTCATTGCAGAATGAAGCCTAAACCATTCCTCTGCCTTCCTTTTGACAAGCTCTGTGCTGTGTGGGCTTTCTGTATATTGAGTTATCCAGCCAATATACAACACAGACCCTATGATAAAATTGCCCCTGTACAAATTTGGGCCCCATAGATACACACTGACTTTAATAAAAGCCAGTTAATCTCTGTCCTCTTCCCCACCTTACACTGGGCAATGTTATCCAACAGCCACTTCTTCAGAGACCTACTTGAAAGGAAATGCTGCTAAATATACCCAGGAATTCATCTCACGTGTTAAAAGGGAGCCTGGACCAACCTTCAAAGATGTGCTTGGGAAGCTAGCCAGCCTGGAGGCCACCACGGAGGGTCTGCAGCTGATTATTTGAAGCAAACAAAACTAAAACTCTAGAATTCAAAGCAATTACTATTTTCTGAAATTACTTCATTTATTCTTTTATGCTTGTATGTTGTATTTGTCTCTTTGGTACACAAACATACTGGCGGAATTATCTGGGGGCCAGAATTCAGGATGCATTTTTGCCTTTTCTTCCGTGCATCCTTAGGTAGAGGAAATTTGGCAAAGGACTAGTCAGCACGTGTTAGTTTATCTGGCCATCCTGAATGGGGAAAGTCAGCAGCCAGACAAGGTCTACCAGACCATTTTTTCAAAAAAGGAGTTTACTTGATTTTTAAGGGTTTTGTATTCTTTCTCCACCACAATCTGGCCAAACTGTCCACCAATAAAGACAGACTATTTTGAATTGCATGCACTTCCTGTCATATCACTCTCTTTGACTGCCGGATTACTGCTGCTGGGATCTGATACCAGTTTTACTATTGCTGAATACTGGGGGTTTGGTTTGTGAAAACAGCTATTTGAAAAAGGTATTGCAGCATGCACACTTTTCCTACATCTATAATATATGCGTTGCTGTATGTATATATGTATAAACCATATTTTAGTGCTTCAAGTCAAGAAATAAAGTGCAGAACACTGTGAACAGCAAATGTTCTTCAACCTACAGAGATGGGAGGGTGGGAGGGTGTATTCGTCAAACGGGGTGTATATTCTCTGATGAGATTAGAGGGGAGTACAAAAGATTACAAAAAGAGTACCAAAAACAAGAATAGCAGGAAAAACAAGACTGAGTAGTTCATACAGAGCAAGAACAACATGCAAAATATGAAAAAAGCAAAGCAAATTGTTTAAGGCTGTGTCATATGGGAAGTAGTATTCTTCTTCTGAAGAGTACAATTTTGATCCGAAAAATACTACACAAAAAATTATGACATTTTCCCCCACAGACCTGCACCCTGTGCATTCCGCTTTAGGGAGGAAAAAATAAAAATTTCTGCTTTCCACCTCTGTTCGCATACCAAAAGCGGTAAAGGCACAGGGAGCTGATTTGTATTTCCTCCTGTTATGCATCAACAGAGGTGTTTAATAGGTTCCAGTCACCTGAGCAAAACTGCAGAAAACGCGGGGCTTTACAGATGGCAGTGAGGTCCAGTTCAAAGCCAGCAGACTTGCTACGGTATAACTGAAGGCTTAATTTGGCTCATTGAACACTCCATTACTGGCAATTACATGGGAGAAGAAAAGAATCCAGTGTGAACTTCAAATCCAGGTTATGTTCACGGGGGCTGACAGGCAGGAACAAAATTAAGTGCCTTTTTCATTGCTCACAGAAGACATTTGATATGGAAATAATTTAGAGATGATAGGCACGGAACCCCACAGTGCCATTTTTAGAATCATTTTTCAGCATAGAGCTGCACTTTAAACTGCTGTCAGATAATCAAAGGGTTAGGGAGCATCAGATGATACTACTACTACTACCTGATGCTATTACCTTCCTGCCAGAGACCATCAATTTATGCCACTGAAGAGGAGGAAAAGCAAACAAACAAAAGAAGACAGATGAAAAGATGAACCAATTGCGCTCTTGTTTCACCCAGTGGCATGATCTAAGGGATACCTTCTGCATCTGACTTTGCAAAATAAGGTTAGCGGAGTCCAGAGCCACCCGCACTGGCAATGTATGGCTCACCAAATGCTTTAGGAGGCGTTCCTGAAAACTGTACTTATGCCTTGTGCAACACTGAAACCAGTGCTTCATGCCTCACCTTGGACACATTCCTGAATGTCTAACCTCCCTTCATAAAAACCTGAAAGCACTGGAAGACAACTCAATCAGAGATGAAGAATTAATGCTAGGGAAGACATCCATTAATCACTAGCCATACAGCTTTCAGAGCTGCGTATGAGCTGTGCAGGGGTCTTATTTAGCAGAGCCTAATGTAAAAAAGGTGGAACCTCCTTCATACAGTTCATTATGGCCCTAGCAGCACGAAAGCCAGTTCAACAAGGGGAGCCCACACATGGGTACATTGAGCAAGACAATATTTAGAAATATAGTTGTAGGGCAAAGGATGGAAGGATACAGAGTCTTTCAAAGAGGCCCAGGAGAGTCGGTCAGGCTCTCGCACCCATACAGACACCCTTTCTCAGCGGCTGGCAGCAGGTTCTGCTCTGCCACTCTGAGGGAAGCTTATCTAGCTTTGCTCGCAGTGAAGTGTGAGATTAGATTAGACAAAATATTCACACGGCTGTTTCGAAAACCTTTCTGTACTGCTTTTCTCTATTGCTAAATGACAAAGGCTCTATATGAAGGAGGATGCTGGTCAAATATCACAGTGTTTCAGAAGCAAGGAGTGCCTGAAACCTAGTAGGAAACATGGGATGTGAGGAACTCACTGAGGTACAGCAGTGACCTTACATGCTTGTCCTGGAGATGCAAGCAAAGGGCCTGGTTTCGGTTGAATTTTCACCTTATCATAACTTAAGTGTAAGTTAAAAAAACAAACACCTTTTCAGCTGTGCAGACGAGCCTACAGAAAGGCAACAGGGATACAACACTGAAACCACAAACATGTCTAAGACCTCCTTCCACAGAGATCAGCATGGTAGTAAATCAATCACCTCTAGGTGACAAAGCGTACAATGACAGGAGGTGAGAGCATCACATAAGCCAATGCCCAAAGACTCGGTGCCCACTGAAACTTTTTTTTTTTTAAATGGGCATTTAACATTTAATACAAGACTGCTTTTCAAGACCCATTGGGTATAAAAAAAACAACAACCGGATACACACAACTCATTACCGTGCTTTTCTCAATACATGGCTCAACAAGGAGCACCCCTGGCTTGCCACTGGGAGTCTGCAAATACTGTAAAATAGACTGAGCAAATTAAGAACAACACTTAAAGAGATTGACTGTTTCTCGAAAAAGAAATGTTAGGTGCTTTGATTGGTCAAGCCTCATCTTCTATCATCAGATTGCTGGTCAAAACTGAAGCTCTGAGATCTGCAATGGTATTGGTGGTGCTGAGTGTAAGGCTTCCATGATGTTCAAGGTGGACAACTTGCTAACCTGCAGTGCAGACGTCTGCCTTTCCACTATCCTTGCATATTAATTTAAACTGATCATTTCTCTGATAACATCCTGCTTCCATGCCAACTGAGGAGAGATTTGTCTATTATTATCTTTGCCATTCATAAATATGCACTTAAAGGAAGAAAGAAGACTGTCAGAACAAAAGGCAGAATGTGCAGAATTCAAATATGAAAACTTCCATAAATATTCCCATTAACCTCATGATTTAAACCAATGTATTTTCTTCCCCCATAAAGCAACTGAAAAAGATTAGGAAGATGAGAAAGAGTTAACTATGTGTTGCCAAGCTGAGTGATGACACGGTTAGGACAGAAGTGCATCCCAGCACTTCAAACTAGACTGTGAAATTTGGATCTTGTACTGAGTCCAGATGTCACTGTTTTGGGATGCATTGTCTCCCTTTTGGAGGGCATGGTGCAGAAAGAGTTATGGAAGATAACATGAGGGCAAATAAGAAAATCGAGCTAATATTTTTTAAAAAGATCAAATAAAAGTTACTTCTAACAATGGCAAATCCCCCAAAGGGAAAGAGTAGAAGCCCTTTTATTTGAGCCAGTTAATCTGCTCAAGACTGATGTTCAAGAGCTATAATCTTCCATCGACAGAGCAATAGGCTACATGACCCAAAGCTTTTCTGTTTGCTATGGGCCAGTTTTTTCCCTCCACTCACTAGTATAAATGTCCTGAAATTTCAGTCTGACACAGTTGTAACTGAGGAGAAGGTAGCCCTGTAATCTGATCAGCCGAGCTTCTCCTACACAGGAGTCATACTTTGAGTTCACACCGGCTTGCCACAGCTCTCCCTCCACTGTGGAATGAACTAGACCAAAGCGTCACCCTCCTGTCATGTCCGTCATTAGCTCCCAGCAACAGGGACAAGCCCCTCCAGTGCCTTCAGGCAGATGGTCCTGAGGTCCCCCCAGATTGCTGGGATTGACATGGCTCTCCAAATATCCACAAGATATTACATAAAACAACACAAATTTGCAGTGGAATACCAAAGGTGAGTTTCAATTTGCCTGTCCTGCTTCTTCACCATAAATAGTAAAACTTTCTGCTTGGCCCTGCAATCCCTCAGAGGTACAAATACAGATATCTCTTCCAATGTTTCAATGGTAGCTCTTTATGAGAGAAAAACTATCTTCATCTCTTGCTTACCATCAGTGGGTATTGGGCATTAAGAACAGTTATTTCACAACATCATTCAGAGAAATGGTTGTATTCATTTTGGAATTAAATATCCTATGAAAACAACAAATAGTGGGCACAGAATTGAACAACAAAGAATCAAATGTCATTTTTCATTGGCCTGACACCTCCTAATACAGCAAATCGCCCTGAAATGTAGCGAACCAAACCATAACAGTATTATGATTAAAGAAAAGCAGTTCAAATTTCAAATACTACCAACTGAGACAGAAAACATAACCTGGGACATGTGGGCTCTTCCTGTTTTTCTGTTGAAAAGGACTACGAGATCTTTAGCTTCTACCCAGTTCCACGTCTTAAACGAACAGATAAAGTGATTCATCTTGCTGTCTTATCCGAAGTAAAAAATTTCCTAACAAATCACAGAGCCAAAGATGAAAACCCTGAGGCTATATCTATATCTATACTAGTAAAGGAAACATGCCAGGGCCTGTTTTCTGGCTCTAAGATCAGCTGGCACAATGTGGCCATGTCTCTTCTGCTAAGTTCTCTTAGCTTCCAAAACAAGGTCATCCAAACTGCCATAGCAAGTACGCTCCTTGACGTGTGCTAAGTCCCTTGCTGTGCCTGGAAACTGTTTCAGAAAATGCTAGTTATTCTGGTCAAAAAGAGTGTCAGGGACTATTCCAGCAGGTGCTTGGAAACATTGTGGTGTTGTTTAATTCAGCAGCATTGGGGCAGCCTAAGCCTCAGTTATCAGAGCTAGATTTAAATCTGTAGAAGTAACAGCACGGCAGGGAGTTAGATCTGGGACTTTTATATATGGCAGTATCTTTAAACTGAGTGTCTGACTCATTATGAAAAGGAGATTCACTGTGAAAGTCACAGTAGGATTAAATTTCCTGATGTTTGAGAGATGTTCAGATCTAGGTTATCTGGATCTGAGATTATGGTTAAGGTACATCTCTAACTGAAACACTCTGCTGACATCAGTCTTGAGTAATGAGTATAAGGTACTTTCCCCCTGTAACCACAACGGTAAATATTAATGCTAGGAGACTATTTTTACAGTGTTCTTCAGTACATTGAACCGATACAGAATTTATTGTACCTGGAGAACTGCCTCTGAAAATCTTAAAAGAAGCGTGAAACTGACCTTAAATAGCTTCTTTCTTATGAATGATAACACCACCAAGTCCTTGTATCCTGGTCTGCAAGATTACAGAGGTAGACTGAAGCACATAACACTGGTACACAGTTATTGCAAACTGCCTCTGATTAGGCAATCCGGTCTACATCCAAACATTTAATCAAATGCTGAGCAAAAGATCAAAGGGAATTAGAGATGTATAGCTCTGAAAGGAAGACTGGATTTCTTTCCTCTGCCTCCTGTGATCCCCAATTCCTTTTAAACCAGTAGGAATTCCAGAAGACTCTTGCCAGCAACAAGAGCTGGTTCTGTCTGTGCTCCTGAGCTTCAAAAAGAAGCCACTCTCAAAGTTCAAAACCTACACAGTCCTTAAAAAATCTGTATATTCATCATTTCCTAAAGTTAAACCTACTCTATGGGCAAAGCACTTTACTTGGCCACTCAAGAGAAAAGCAACTCACACCATGTAAGTAACCAGGAGCAAAGTGAGAGGTGGAGCATGGCAGCTGCTAAGCATAGTGCCAGTCAGGGTGCCAGACTGTTTTTGTGTCTCCCAAGCCAGGGATGCAGCTACAGCTCATATCACTCCCACAGATGTTGCAGTCAGGGGCATCACCCCTGCAACTCCAATTTCTGCAAAAGGTTATGCATGAGCAAAGGGCTGCAAGGTCATCTGTTTCTCCCTTGGGAAGAATGCAATCTCACTTCTCCTTAATGCAATAGCATTAACATAACTTTTTAGAGAGGACTATCAATAAGGGTAGGAGCAAGCACCCTGGCCAAGGCAATATCATGCAAGGTAGAAATAGTGTCTGTGTGATAAAAAGCTCAGAAGCAGAACACTGGCTGAAGGACAGACCAAGGTCTCAAGAGCACAGCACCTGGAAAGCTTAGGAGAAGTCTCCTAAAAGTTCTTCTCGTTCACTGGAATATCTGAATTAGGGACACATTGCCTGCCTTGTTTTTTCCTCTCTTCCTATTTGCACTATAAATTCAAGGGATGAAATTTAAATGGTTACTTGATATGTATGTTTTAAGCAATTTCTACCTCAATGGACTTCCTTTGTCTTTGGTTGTTTACCAAAGCTCTGACCCTTGAACTTTATTTCCTTACTAATCTTATCTTTTACAGAACTCTAGGAGCCTGACATATGCATCAGTGTCACCAGAGTGACTGAACAAGGTAAACTTAATAATCCAGTCTGTGTTTTTACGTATTTACATAGAGGGGTGAAGCAAACGCAGGAGACTAATCTATGTTTGATGTTAAAGGACAGGAGAACATGCCGTCCTGATTTTGCTAGATGAACTCTTCCTACTTTCTTTAACAGTCTCCTTATTGCAAAATCCTAGAAGTGATATAATAAACATTATTTGAAAAGTAAATGAATAGTTTATTTCAAGGCAATAGCTGTATCCTGGGCTAAATATAAACTTGGTAACAAAAGGCTGAGAAGTTATTTACTCAAATAAAAGTTACTGGAAGATTAAAGTAAGTATCTTTAAGCTTCTTTTTCTTTATTCTGAAATATTTCTGCCTTGAAGTATACCTCCTCTGCTTCTGCTTCAAAAACATTGAAATAAACTTGGGTTTGCTCCTGACCACAGTTGATATAAGCAGCAGAAAGAGAGAAAATGTTAGGACTGGTAGTACAGAGGAATAAAGTACCACTATGCCTCCTTCCTGTCCCTGTTCCTATAGACCTAACTTCTGTTCTCTTCCCATTTACTGAAGGTTAAAATGAGAAAAGTCAACACCCATCACCAAAAATAAACTGTCAAGAATATAGTGGAAGCTCTCTCTACATTTGTAAGAAATTCAGATTAAGAAGTCAAGGTGGGAGGGCAAGGAGGTACTTTCCTCCAAGGCAAAACTTAAACGTCAGTCTAGATTATCAGTTAAAGCTGTGTTATTTTGTGCTCATTCCTATGCCAAAAAATCCAAGCACAAGCTTAATTATAGTAACAAAAACATGGATACAGGATAGGTTGCCAGTGTTATTTTCTTCAGGGAATTAGTATAAGCAGTATAAGTAATCTCCCTTTGCTGATAAATCTGCACCTACATTACAACATTTTGTCGTTATAGGTATAACAGCAAACCTTGCCCAGTGTTGGGTAAGACCTAATCTGGAAATTAGAGCACAGAGAAATCCTTATTTCAGAGGCCAGAGGCCATGCTTCTGTTGATCCCTGCTTTTGAGAAATGTTCAGCCCTTATGCCATGTACATGGGTTATACCTGCAATCATTATTTACATATGTTAACAGACAGCCTGTCTTTTTTCCTGTAGCCATATTCTCTAAATTCAAGGATGGTCCTGTAATCAGGCAGAACCCTATGTTGTGCAGCTCGGAGTTTTATGTGCTATGCTATAGGCTTATACTGGAGAAGAACCTGGTAATTTTATAGGTGTCCCTAATTTGCAATAGACAAAAGCAAGGCTAGAACTTATTAACCAATCAGGCAATGCCAAGGCAACTGAGACGGCCACGTTGGTGCCCATCTATACGCTGGGCATGACGCTGTAGGTACAAGGGACTGCTGTGAAACACTATCTATGTCACAAAATTGTAAACAGGAATGTCCTTGTGCGTCATGTTCACCAATGACTCTAATGACTCTAATGACTGATATTTCCTGAACCAGGCAGCATGGAGGGAATTGATACCATCTCTACATCACAAACGGGCACTTATTTTTTTAAATTATGTCATTCATTGTATTCTCACTGAGAAGTATTATCAAAACAGAAATAAAGGACTTGCATAATCACTACCAGGTTGTTTCCAAATAAGCATATAATGATTGCGCAACCGTTACCATACACTGGTTTTTATCATTTCTTTCCAAAGTATTTGTCTATATTCACTAATATCTCTTTCTAATTGCTACCAGAAACAGTGCTTCCTCTGTCCACCTCCTCAGTTCTTCTCCATTTTTGTCATCATGTGAGAAAATGTCTCCCAGCCCCAAAACCCACAAACTACTTCCTTGTAAATCTTCCCTAATTTCATAATGAGAGCAATACAGTGCGACAGCATAGGGAAAAGAAATAGAAACAGAGAGCATGAGAAATGCCAAGCTTAAGTCTTCATCCAAAACAAAAAGAGCTTTGGGCTTGGGTTCTATTTTTCAGAAAGCTCCCACCTTCAGCTTATAATTTCCATTTGATTTCCAGTATTTTCTGGGGTTGGAAAAATACCCAAGAGCAGAGACAAAATAAAGCAAGAGTTGGTCCTAATGAGAGGCTCAGCACTTTTGGAAACAGGGAGTCCCAAGGATTTGGGTTTGCAGTAAACTTAGGTGGTTGGAAAACATACTCATATTCTGTAAGTGTTTTTCCAAACTGAACTTGCAATCCTTTTGACGTGTAAACTTTATCAAAAGAGGTACCTTCATATTTAACTGGAACCCTAATCTACTCATATACAGCTTTTTTCATCATTACATATATTGTGGTACTAACACTGCTTTTACCTTGAGAGACACACAGTCCTGCACTTCCATAACAGAGATTACAGAATCACAGAATCACAGAATGGTAGGGTTGGAAGGGACCTCTGGAGATCATCTAGTCCAACTGCCCCTGCCAGAGCAGGGTCACCCAGAGCAGGTTGCACAGGAACACATCCAGGTGGGTTTGGAATGTCTCCAGAGACGGAGTGCAATGTAAGTGTAAAATTAAATGCCCAGTTCTACCAATTTAAAGAAACATTCCATATAATAAACTACTGGGTTCAATCCCACAAACTTTTACACACCTAAGAAAACCAGTTTTGTTGAATTGTATGGAAGAAATGAGGTACTTAAAAGCTTCCCCTGCATGTTTTCAGAACCAGGTTGTTTAGCCACATGCTAACTACCATGTGCTCTTTATAGATTTTATAGGTAAGGAGATGGCCATTTGTCACTGACTTTTGCAGTGACAGGATATCAGTCATACTATTTCATTTGCAGTGATATCTCCTTTCATGATCTTCTTTCCTCAGGGAGGCTTGTTTTGAATCTGCCTGCCCCTTCTCAGCATGTCCCTGCTCACAGCGGGGCACGAAGGAGCCCAGCGCCTTCCCTCCTGGCTGCAGCTGAGCCTGATGTGCCGGAGCAAACTTGTGCCTCCTCTTGGAAAGTGAATGGCAACAGTCAGGTGCCACCACATATCCATCCTGGAACTTGGCCACTGCTGAGAGCAGGATGTGGAGGTAGCCAGACCTCGAGCTGGACAGAGTGACAGCTTTCACCTACATTTGGTGCTGCCATGCCTCAGACGGGTGAGGAACAGCTCGCCACGGAGTGAAGAGCTTAGCAACAGTGATGTCTTAAACCACTGCAATTAAGTCTGCCCCAGCCAATTAACAGCACTGAGCTTCCTGTTTGACAGAATATCACTGTTCTAGAGAGTAAAATAAAAGAAAGCCACAAAACCCAAGCAATTATAGCTAAAGTTTTCAAACCTGCGTGAATCTCAAAGCAGTGAATCTATTATGGAATTTTAGTGCCACAGTGAGGAATTGAAAACCTTACTGCTAGGATTTCTCAGTCACTGCTGTCCTACTTCCTCCTATCCATTGCCCTGTCCTAATATTTTAGTTTTGCAATTATAAAGCCGTGCCTCATTAACCACATCCCACCTATCAAATCATCTTACCTTCCTAGTACAGCATTTCATCATCCTAATTCTGTTGTCTATTGCTTACCATCTTTTATCAGATTTGACGGTTTTTATCCTAGTTCCCTGCCTTTCATTTCTATCGTGTCACACTGTTTATGCACTGTGCATGTATTTGCATTGTCCTCTGTAGACTATCTTGCATACACAGAATATTTAAATGAGAAAAAATTCAAGGACGAGTAGAGTTTACACAAAGTTACTCTACAGATTCAGTCATTTTTGCTGAGCTAACTGAACAGTTTTAAATAGTTTACAACATCAATACAATTCCCATACAAAACACAAAGGAAGACTTGTTCCTTGCCCTGAAAATGTTTTCTTTTAAATTATTAATCAACAATGTAGTTAGGATATACTAAGGATAATTATAGTGACATATCGTAAAAAAATGACACTTAAATCAAGTGGTTTCTTAGGAGCCTCTTACCCAGTTGTGCCACTTATATTTCATTCTTCAGTTTTTCTTTTATGATTTCTTTGATGATTAGCAAGAGAATGATTCTTTCTGGAAATATCTAAAATGTTGCCATACCACAAAGAAATTACCTGTTATTATTATCTAAACTAAGTTATTGATGTTGTGGTACAGACCACCTGATCATAAAGAAGTAGCATGTGAGAAGAAGTAGTAGATGAGTCTGCCTTCAGGCTACTGGAAGAAGTCTCACATTCACAGGCCCTTGTCCTCATGGGGTACTTGAACCACAACAACATCTACTGGAGGGACAGTACTGATGCAGGAAACAAGCAATCCGGAAGGTTTTGGAGTGCATCAATGGTAACTTCCTGACACGGAAGAGGGGCTTTGCTGGACTCTGTGCATCAGTACATGCTGGAAATCAACTGGCTGGAAAGCAGCTTTGCAGAGAAGGACATTGGCCTCCTGGTGGACAACAAGCTGAACATGAGATAGCAAAGTGTCCTTATGGCAAAGGCAGCCAACGTCCTCCTGGTGAGGAAGAGTATCAGCAACTGGATGAGGGAGGTTATCCTTCCCCTCTACTCAGCACTGGTGAGACACACCTGGAGTGCTGGGTCCCGTTCTGGGCTTTCCAGTACAAGAGATACATGGACATACTCTAGCGAGTCCAGTGAAGGGCGACAAAGGTGACTAAACAACTGGAGCATCTGTCATACAAGGAGAGGCTAAGAGAGTTGGGACTGTTTAGCCTGAAGAAGACAAGGGTCAGAGGGATCTTATGAATGAGATGTATAAATACCTGATGGGGAGGACTAAAGAAAACAGAGCCAGACATTTTTCAGTGGTGCCCAGTAAAAGGACATGAGGCAATGGGCACACACTGAAATACAAAAAAGCCTATTTAAAAACAAGAAAATTCTTCTTAGCTGTAAGAGCGATTGAACACCGGAACAGATTACCCATAGAGGTTGCAGAGTCACCATCCTTGGAGATATTCAAAACCTGAGTGGACACAGCCCTGACCTGCTCTAGGTGACCCTGCCCCAAGCAGCAATTTTGGAGAAGTAATCTCCAGAGGTACCTTCCAAACTCAGCCTTTCTCTGTTGCTGTGAAGTATCTTTATTTAAATGCTCAATGAGTAGGATCCAATCACCCTGCCGAAGGCACTCAATTTGCACTTCCTTCAGTGCTCCAGATGTAAAGGTCAAAGTTCCTTCTCTAATCAATAGAAAGAGGCTAATGTCTCCAGTGGCAAATTTTATCCGACTAAGCATGAGGGGCATCTGAGTTAAAGCACAAGGTTGTTAGCTGAAATGCATAGACTGGAATTCATCCATTGATTTTTCTGCTGACTGAAGGCTGCAACTCTAAATAACCTACTGAACAAGGGAATTTGACCGAAGTTCAAGTGTTGTGTTTATCACAGAGTTATTATTCAAATAACTGGAGCTAGTACAAAGGTCTCATCCATGGCTGAGTATTGTATCTTACTGCCATTGAGCTAACAAGTAAATTGTGCATGTGTCTGAGTCAGTTCTGAGTACGGGGCTACATGATGCAGATAAGCCCACTTAATATTTGCTGTGGTCAAAAAGGAAGTCCAAGTCCTCATGCAAACACACATTCCTGCCTACGTCATCTTTCCTGCCCCCGCCATGCTATCTCTAGAGCACATCTGAATAAGCAGTAACCAGCTCACTAACACAGAAGAAAAAATACCTTTTTTTTTTTTTTTCCAATAGATTGATTTTCTACTGGTTGAGCAAGTTTGCATTGGCTTGGAGCAAGATTAGAGGAAGCACAGAGCCAGCTCAACAGAGAGGTCAGGATTGCAAGGTGAGGAGCTGCAGGTAATAGGGAGGAAAATGGGACAGAGAGTGAGGGGGTCGAACTGCCCTGGAGGCATCACTGAACCTCCAGACTAGCTCAAGCCCTGTCACATAGCTGTACCCTTAGCAACCAGCAATCATAATTCATAATGCTTCCGGGCATAAACAGGTGACAAAAATGAGATTCTCAGTCACTGATGAAGGAGAATATGGCATTGGAAAAATGAAACCACAATGTGAGTTTCCTTCTTTAAGCACACAGACAGTGCAGCAGAGCATACACGGGTATTCATATCCAGGGAGAAGCAGGAGAGCAGATGATCAAGGCTAACATCGCTAACAGGACAAGGCAGGGCCCCATGTCGCATTGACAGGAGAAAAGGGCTGAGCAGGACCAAAGAGGAAAGAACTTTTTTGATCTACACAAATGGTTTGGCTTGATATACTACAAGAGAAAAAGACAAAGTTGAGGAAGAACTTGTTCTAATAGCTGGTGCTTCATTTCAGGCTTGCATTCACTTCCACCACTATAGTTAAGCTTTAGACAAAGTTCCACATAATAAAAAGAACTATTGAGAACAGAACACTGCACCAGGCAATACGTAGCTCTGGTCTGTATCTCCCAGGCCCTCCTGCCACAAAAAATTGTCCTTCTCAGTGGTATCCCTGCAAAACCATAAATTTGTTCAAGCTAAAAATAAGAAATGATAAATAAATATTTTTTTTTTAATCTAGAAAAATATCATGTCTGTTCATTTAATTCTACACATAAACTTGAATCACTCAGGTTAAAGAAATAGAAATGCAAAATCTAATATGTCATTTTTGTTTCACTGCCTTGCATAAACAGAACAGCATATTTTTTAGTGCTTTGTCTATTCTCATTTAAAACATGGCCTGGGAAGAAGCTGACAGCTCTCTCCATTTTTCTCTTGGTATTCAGCTGTTGTTATAAACATAAATTCTTCTTTGAACACTTATTTGTCCACTGTGATGAAACAGTTGTTACTGTTGAATTTTATTACAAACATAGCAACTTACTAAATTTTTCACTCTTCTAGGAAAATCATTGTCTTCCAATTATGTGTTAGGTAAAAATTTTGGAAAATGGGAGCTTTAAAATTATTTAAAATTAAGTTCTCATTTGTAACAATGAAAGCAGCTTTCCCATTCAGCAAGGATGTCACTGAATAACTAACAACATCTCAATGAGATACATTTTCTTGGCTTTGTATATGCAAAAAAGCAGTGGGCATAGAAGTAGCTTCCTAGCCAATACGTCTGTTTTATTTAACTATTTGAATGCCCCTCGCATGGCTTTGTCTCATGCCAGCCAGTACTCTCCCAGGTAATTTACAGGCATGTTTTGAAGGATGGTATGTGCTTGGGAGTAGTCCATATAGATACTTTGAATGCAACAAACTCACCTTAGGGCAGAAGTGAGGTTAGGTATGGCGAGGACCAAGCTATGAGGGACAGAGAACAGTCCTTGTCCTGTTTCATTAAATACATTACAAGTGGCCATAGTGTCCCTGGCAAGTGTTTTGAAAAACTACCAGCCTGCTCAGTGATAGTTGTTTGAAACCTACATAAAACAAATAACTTCACTGTAGTGGCCAGTGCCCATGCCCTGTGGCAGATAGTGCATACATATAACATAAAGATGTTCTCCAGCTAAAAATTATAGGGATTTTGGTCTTGATCTTCCTGTTGTTGTGATTTATTTGTTTTAAGCATTTAGTCTAGCATCTATTGGTGAGAGGGGCTTCCACCTAAAGTTCACTTTCCTGAATTTATGGTTACCAAACAAGAAAACAATCAAGGCAAAGACAGATAAGACAACTGCAAGTAAGGAAACACCAGATAGCTATAATTATATTTGTTTGCTTGATTAGATTGCAAATAGGTGTTTTTCTCTCACCCAGTAATTCTGTGAAGTGAGTGAGTCAATAAAAATAAATAAATGACGGTACGGTAGATAGGCATTATCTGGAGCACAAGCACAGGAGGGGTGGAATGAACTTACCACATCAAACAAGTGCTAACAAAATTTCTAATATCTTTCCAGCCTCTTTACCTATAAGTGATTATGTGCTGCTAGACAGCAGAATCTCAGGGTTTTAAAAACATGTTCACCATTTTTAGGATCCTTTGACAATCTATGTTTTAGTTTTCTATATTCGTAAACTTAGGCACTCTCATTACAGCCTCAGAGAGCCACTGAGATCCATGAGTTCAATACAGTTTGCACCAGGGTAGCAGGTTTCTTATAGCCTTAGTCATGTAATTATTTCATTGAAATCTCACCTTGCATTAGGAAAAAGGCTCTTGGATTCACATTTGTGAAGAGCATAGAAACACTGTGTCATGCTCCTTTCCAAAGAAAAGGAGGCAAAGAGAAAGGACTTCAGAGCTAAAACACCACTTATGAACAAGTACTTCATAAGGTAATCAGGGGAAGGGCTCATGATTTAGGGAATAGTTTTATTCATAATGAAGCTACGAGGAATGAGTTTTGATGTCCGTACAGTAATACAAGAAATGTAGTGAATAAGCAGGAGAAGAAGTCTTAAAGTGATTACATTTCTGATTTAATTGCTGCAAAAGACCTAGTGAACTAGTTCACTTGGCTAGAACATAAGCATGGACAAGTGATTGAGAGCAGCCCTACTGAGGAGGACCTGGAGGTACTGGTGGATGAGAAACTGAATGTGAGCCAGCAATGTGCGCTCACAACCCACAAGGCCAACTGTAACCTGGGCTACGTCAAAAGAAGCGTGGCCAGCAGGTTGAGGGAGGTGATTCTGCCCCTCTATTCCACCCTCTTGAGACCCCTCCTGGAGTACTGCTTCCAGCTCTGGAGTTCTCAGCACAGGGAAGACACGGACCTGTTGGAGTGGGTCCAGAGGAGGGTCCCAAAAATGATCAGAGGGCTGGAACACCTCTCCCATGAAGACAGGCTGAAAGAGCTGGGGTTGCTCGGTCTGGAGAAGAGAAGGCTCCAAGGAGACCTTATTGTGGCCTTTCAGTAACCAAAGGGAGCTTATGAGAAAGATGGGGACAAACTTTTTAGCAGGGCCTGTTGCAATAGGACAAGGGGCGATGGCTTTAAACTAAAAGAGAGTAGATTCAGACTAGATATAAGGAAGAAATTTTATACAATGAGGGTGGTGAAACACTGGAACAGGTTGCCCAGAGAGGTAGTAGGTGCCCCATCCCTAGAAACCTCCAAGGTCAGGTTGGACGGGGCTCTGAGCAACCTGCTCTAGTTGAAGATGTCCCTGCTCATTGCAGGGGTGTTGGACTAGATGACCTTTACAGGTCCCTTACAACCCAAACCATTCTATGATTCTATAATTCTAAGTACAACTTCCACAGAAGTGCACAGGAAAAAAGAACAGTAGATATTACCTTGCATTTGAAATGCAAGTTGCATGGCAGCATACAGAAAATAATAGATAAGCAGAACTGTCCAGCTAATTGAGGACAACAGACTTGAAAAAGGCAAATTTTAAGAAATTCTGAGAACTGATAGCTAAGGTTCAATAAATCTAAAGTTCCTTAAAGAAAAGGAAACTATCTCAGTGCAGACAAAATGAACAAGCGTAGGTGGGTAAATGATCTTCAGTGATCTTAAAATCAAATCACACAGAAACTGTAAATTAGGCAGAACTAATACAGAGGAGTTTGAAAGAACATACACAGACAAAAGAAAATAAGTGAAAGGCCAAGGTCCAAAATGAGGTATCACAAGTAAAAGAAAGAAAACAAGCATATTGAAATGGAAGCCTGGGGAAAGGTTTCCTGCTCTGTGGTAAGCAGGCACTTCAGTCCAATGTTGCCAAGAAAGAAAAAAATGTCACTCTCATGTCAGGCATTAGTATAACAAGCACCAGTAAGAAAGGCATAAGAAATCAGATGCAGCAGGGGAAGAACAGACTAGAAAATACTTTGATAAATTAGCTGTTTTCACATCAGTTGGGCCTAATGAATTTTGCTCTCATGTGTGAAAAGCCTACTTGAACAACCTCAGAAGCATTAGCAGTTGTCACTGAGAGCTCATGGAGGACAGAGAAATATTCCAGGAAATAAGGGAACTGCAATGCTGACATTCTTCTTTCTTAGGAGAAAACTGAGGGAAATAATCAGCGTGTAAACCTCTAGAAAATAACGAGATAAATAGCAGTCAAGAACAAATCTAGGCAAGATAATCTCCTCTCTTCCTGTGACAAAGAAATGGTCTCACAGACAGGGGAGAAGCACTACCTTTGAAATACTTTGATTTCAGCACAGCTTTTGACGCTGCATCGCATGAGTCTCATAAGCAAGTGTGGATTAGAAGGTGCGCTACCACACCGAAGAGGTGCATCTAATGGATTCCCTAGGGGTCTGCCCTGGATCTTACACTTGCACAACTTAATGCTTGCACCGATGGTTTGGATGAAAGAATACACACTAGATGTGCCTCAGGAAGGGTTGCAAACGCACCAGAGGACAGGATTAGAATTCTAAAGCCTCTTACCAAATATGAAAAATGGTCAGGAAGAAAAAAGATGCACTGCAGTCAGGACAAATAAGTAAAAATCTGTGCTTAAGTGGAAATAATCCACTACATAAATACAGAGTCTACAATAACCACTTCAGTCACCATGGAGAAAAGGATTTGGTGTTATGAATTACCATCTGAATTTGAGTCAACAATGTCACGAGGTCGCAAAAAAAGGCAAATAGCATGTATAAACTAAAGGTAAATAAGATCTATAAGCACGAGTATCAGCTATCAGCATAGGTGAATTCTTCTGTTAAGCCACAGTAGTACAGTAAATCATAAGCACAGCATAGGGGAGGACATTGTCATATCTTCCCGTGGGAGGCTTTAAGCCTAAGTTAGACACGCTCCTGTCGGGAACTGTAACAGCTATGGTTCATCCTGCCTTTGGACAGGTGACTGGACTCCATGGTCTTTCAAGGTCCTCTCAGCCTTTGCCACTTAGGAGTTCAGTTGTCAGTGAAACTCTCCAGAACAGCTTAACTTTGCAGCAGCAACACTGCCTTCACCAATACTCTCCCGGCATTAGGAGAGCAATGGTGAGCGCTGAGTGCTGTCCTCTAAATGGCACACACAGTGAAACGATCATTTTTCTCCTCTCCTCAGGCTCAGGTTTTAGAAGGGAACTCCATTAAAGTACTGAACCTATGGTACGTGCTTTGACACTTTGAAACTGAGTGACAGGCGTATATATCCTGAGTTCCTAAAAAAAGCACTTTCCTTGCAAAGTCAATCCTTTCTTAGGTTTTGGGAGGGAGGAGGGAGAAAGCAGAGCTGCATGGCATCCATTCAGAGACACCAATGAAACTCCTGCACAGATGAGGTGGTTAAAGCAGGCAGAGACAACTCAGGACTTGTAGGCTGTCTGGACAAACTTGACTTCCATCCCCCAAAGAAATGACAAAATAAATTCAAAATTCAGTTCCTCAGTAGTGGCAGAATGAGTTGGGTGGATAAAAGATTTTAGAGACTCTGGACAAAAGACGTAATGAGGGTTGTGGGAAGTCCCAGGGTACTGCAAGTGAAAGCTTTTCTCCTTCTCTCTCTGCCTGCCCTACATTCCACCCCACCTGAGCAGCACCCCCCCTTCCTTTCCCAGGAGGGACTGAACCCCAGCATCCTACAGTTCACCACCTTCTGAAATCCAGTTATGCCCAAATGACTCTTTATCTTCCTCCTCCCCTAGGAGCTTCCCTCCCGTTGCCACTATCCAGCCCTTCTATGTCCACACCCAGGTTTTCAGATGGGTCCCCCTTGCACCTCTCCACGGGCCTGGGCAGGGGCTGGCATGGCCCCTGTTGGAAGCAGGAGGCAGGGAAGGGAGCCGGGCACCAGGATAATCCGTGCCGCCTGCAGGGACCTCTCCCTTGCACCATCCTAGCAGCAGCAACAACTGCAGCAGCAGATGTCTTTTCAGGAGATGAAAGAAATGAGGAAAGAAGTTGCTACCTTCAGCACTCTGCTCCTGCAGGCAGATGTCTTTTCAGGAGAGGAAAGAAATGAGGAAAGAAGTTGCTACCTTCAGCACTCTGCTCCTGCAGGCAGCTGCCTACACTGAATTTATAGAAAGCCCATCCTGGCTTGTCTGTGGGGGTGATGTACAGCAGTCTGCCGATGTACATTAGTCCTGCTGCCTAAATAATCAGCATTGTAACGGCTTTCCCTTTGTTCCTGGAGAACAGCTCATGCCTCTCATCCCCAGACCTCTTGGTTTGGGTTTGGGGTTTTTTTTACCATAAAAGAGTTTCAGTCTGTAGCAAAGCCTGTATAATAGACCTCCTGATGCTGTAGACATCTTCATCATACAAAGCAAAACAAACAGAAAGAATTTGAACAAAATCACCAAGAAGAATATGATGCTTCCTTGAAATTATTACTGAAGAAAATCCCAAGGAAAATAAAACTTCCTAAACTCCTATTTAATGAGATTACATAAACAGTTCTTGAAGTAACAGGTACTGAAACAGAGCTGTTACAGCTGAAATAAACGGCTTACATGCATTTTGTATATAGAAATTAGAATTCTTTCCATCGTTGCATTCTTGAGTCTTACACACTAATTTAGCTACAATGCAGCAGAGCTCATGTTGCAGTAATAGAATATTGATTGTACAATGTTCAGAGACAAAGAACTCATGTTGCTGAACTTTATACACATGCATGTTGTTGCAGCAAGAAATCCGCATCAATATTCCTTGCCAAATATATCCAACCACCACTGTGCCTGCTGGTGGTTTAATTACAAAATATAGAATTCTTGGTGGGACACGGTCAATTTCGCATTTAACTAAAATGTCAGTAATGGAAATGACCTTGAGAAAAGAAAAAGATTAAACGTTCAAACCCAGGAAAGTGTGATGTTCATTTAGTTCTACTTCTTCGGTAGTTTATTAATATATAGGAATATACTTCAGAGTTGCCAGGAACTTCTGTAAAGAGGAGTAATGTTCCTGTAGTGCAGATTTCACATCCTAATTCAAAATAGCTTGCATTTTTTTAGGTCTTTATTGGTTTGAAGCCCACTGTTAAATGAGGGACAATGAACCAGTGGTCACTATGGATGCATCATGCCTCCGAACAGATCCTGATATGCTTCTTCAAAGCAAACAGTCGTACTACAGGAGTAATTTGAGAGAGTAATGCAGGCTGCTTGCCTTACACTCCTTGCTCCTACCTCTCCTACAGGCCATACATCCCACCCCACAACTGGGGGGCAGCTCAGCCTCCGCCACTGCTCAGTTCCATGCTTCTGTTTCACCACTGAATCTAATCATTCTCCAAAAGTTCCCCTCTTAACTCCTCTCTGGGATTTCCTGACAGTGCCATGAATATAATGCCAATATTACATGTATTTTAAGGCAATTTCTATGTAATGGTAGTTATACAAAAATGTATGCATAGTCAAGTTTTTCATTGAGGCTTTGTTTCATTGTTGGTGGTGGAGAGAGGATTAGGCATTTAATCCGCTAGCACTGACAACTCCTAGACAAAATACTGGACTGATGGTCTCGCCCCCTAGGGCAATTTCCATATTTCAGTTTTCTCATTTGGAAAAGAATAACATTATTCTATTTTGTTCACTGAGCAATATCCTACCAAGGATGTATTATGAACATACATATCCATTGAGCATACTCTGGCGTTGTAATTCCCTTTAAAAAAGTCTTTACACTGTTAAAATCACCAGAAATTACTTCAGGACTCAGAATACTTGCAGTAATTTTTTAACTGTGCAATGCAGAGAATTTTATAAGCAAGTAACTTGCACGTTCCCACAGGTTTGACTCCAGGTGTATGTCAGTATGCCATGGAATATAGTCTACTGGTAAAATAATAGTGTAGAAAGAGAGTGAGATCCTGCCCCCATCCATTTGCTTCTCCTCTCTCATTATGCTTTTAATACCCTTTCATCCTGCAGAGACAAACATTGACTTCCAGGTCATGTGTACTGCTCCCCACCAATTACCATTTCCCACTACAATATACAGCGAGGAAGCAAAAAATATCACAGCCTATGTATTTGTAGTCTCCTCTGCGTTCCCATTAACTTTTAACTCCAAAATTTGACTTAAAATTAATTTTAATCCTGTAGAGGAGGAGAGCTCAGTGCCATTAGCTGCTCAACTTCAACCTTCCACCAATAAAAATTATTTCCTTTAAAATGTTTATAGTTATTTAGAACCTAAACGTGTCTTAATCTTACCTAAGAGGAAAAACATAGTATCTGTCTTTTTGATTGGTATTCATTATGGTCTACTACGTAATTACCTTAAAAATGTTTACAGAAGATACTGCTTGCAACCAGCTTTGTATCCCTTTATATTGTCCCTTCAAGGCATTAGTTTCGTATACTATAAAGCACAAGAAAGTTGCCTTTATTACCATAATTCATTAGAATGTGCTAAACAGTGCCAAATGAAGAAACATTTTTTCATAGACAATTATTGTTATTACCTAGTGCAATTTACATTTTGCTGAATAGAAAAAAAGAAAGTTATCTTTTAAAATTAAGCTTTTGTGAAAAATAAGTTTGATTCTAAATCACAGTGCAGAAAAACCCTGAAGGCTCTTTAAATTTGCTACTTTGTATTTGAAATTCATTTACCTGCAGCAGGACCAGCTTAACTAATCTTGAACATTTTTGCAAAAATGCCCCAGCCTTATCTACCACCTAAGACACCTGCATACAAAAATAAAAGGACTTCTGCTGGAGGAGCTAATTTCCAAAAAATAGTCTTCCCTTACTGGGAAATATTTTTTTTAGCGGATGGACAAAGGACACTATTTAATAGTTTTCATTTTGCATCCCACAATTTAATAGCTGTCAGAATTCAAAAGACAAATGGACAAACTCCCTTGTTGAGCTACTTCTGAGTTAAGAAAAAGCTGCTATCTGGAGTAGTCCCCTTTGGATTCTGGCTAGTGGAAGAGGAGGTCTTGCTGCAACACAGAGAGGTAAGGACGCTTCATGCAGGATAATGTTCTTAAACCCACTGAGCCAGATTCCCCACCACATGCCTAAGTGAGGGGATACCTTCTTTCACTGGTCCAAACCCTTGTACCTGAGGAAAATTATTTCTGGTAAACAGCAGGCTATCTCCTTTTTTATCTCCCTGGGGGGAGCAGAGAAGGAAGAAATTGTAGGACAAGAGATTTAGTCCCAATTACCCAAGATGGCCAGCTTTCTGAGCCATTTCCCCCATGTGCACACAGTTCTCTGAGCCCAACATTTGTTGCCGGGCCTGTTCTCCAGCACAGAGAAGAGGTCTGTCTGAAAGACTCTGTGTTTGCACAGGCAGATTTCAGGGAGATGAGCATCACAAGACTTCAGTAAAAGGAACAGAGCAAAATCACCACCTTTGCATGTGGCATGTAAAATCAATAAACTTTGTCCCAGTAAGAATCACAAAAGCTGGAGAAAGCTGTGGGGAAGCTCTGAGTCAAGGAGTGCTGCAAAAATATAAAATAAATTATGAAAACAGCTTTCTGTGTCTTGGAAACAATGGCTGCAGTACAGGTGATGGAAGAAGCAGACACATCAAATTTCAGAACTCTTTAGGTTGAGTGAACAACAGTAATTCACAAATAAAAATAGCACATAATCATGGAGCTGAGTGGCCGTGACATGATGCTTCTTGAGGACTTCCAAAGCAGAGAGATGTTATTCATACTGGGAAACAATCAGTTCCTTTTAGCTACATCTCAAACAAAATAAATGAAAATTATAAATCTGCAGTGTTAAATAGCAACAGTCAGCGATGATGGCAGTGGTTGAGTTACCATCCCTGGAGGTATTTTAAAGACAGGTAGACATAGTGCTTAGAGATATGGTTTAGTGATGGTTTTTGTCAGTGCTAGGTTGATGGTTGGACTAGATGATCTGAAAGGTCCCTTCCAACCTAGACAATTCTATGATTCTATGATCATCAGAAGTGAAAGTCCAGTGAACTGTAGTACTGACAATATTCTTGAACATATGCTCAGTTGTAAGGGTCTTTTATGGAATGTCTGAGATCAAAACCAATGGGGCATGGAAATCATTGTGCTCAGAGAGAGCTGGCTCATCCCTACAGATGCCTTTCCTGCACTAAGGTATCTGAGAAGTTGTTTACTTTTTCCAGTGTGGTTTCCCCCAGAGCCACATTGATCCTTTTTGTATTGGATGGACATCTGTATCATCTCCAGAAGGTCAGAGGAAAGTGAAACTCTGACATTAGAGGAGGCCACAATTTATGTGGGTGAAGACAGAAAAAGAAGACCAAAGAAACAGGCATTAATACCTCTAGTGAGGTATTACTCTCTTTCAGTGACAAACAAAGCCTTCTGCAGTTAGTTCATGAATAGAACAAAGGGAGTAATTGGAGCAAACCTAAGAGAAGAGCAGGCTGGATTTAGACCCAAAAGATTATGTGTCAATCACATTTCTGCTCCAAAAATAAATACTGGAGAGAATGTCCAATAGCAAAGACCACATGCCACAAATGTCAAAGATTTTAAAAAATATTTGGCAGCCTGTGCTGTGATTGACTCTGAACCATCTTAAAGTAACATAGCATGCCAATAAAAACAATTACCATCATCAGCGGGTTATGTTAAGGCACAGTTTATGTAGTCAAAGAAAATGCAGGCTTGATCATTTTTTCAAATGGTGTCAAATGAGGGTGCATTTCTGTTTGTTTGGCACTGACGCTAACTGCACTGTTAGAACAAGCAGGTACCCAGGGTAGGCAGATACAACACTACCACTGCCTATCTTGGCTGCACGTTTGAAGAATTAGATTTTAGATAAAGACATTGCTCTTCCCAGTAACAGAGGAGCCAATTAGCAAGCTGAGGCCAAAAAAAAAAAAAGATAGGGTTAAAGCTATGGCGAAATTTAATTTAAAAGGTCCACAAAGATTCCTGAGGACATGGTTTCCCCTCTCATCTTTCCCCGAGTGGACATTTTGCAAGGCTGCTAAGGGTTTAACCTAAATTGGCCTCCTCCCTCCTCGAAGCCCAGAGAAGAACAGCTCCCTTGCTCCCTGAAGTCCCTTCACATGGGAGAGAGGCCTAGTCCTTGCCCAGCTCTTCTGCCCTGACATCGTCTCCCAAGATAAAATGCTCCATTAAGGAAATCCCGTATAACAGAATGAATCAGATTACATACTTCAAAAGCGATAGGAACTTTTTTTCCCCAGAAGGGAAAAAGCATTACTAATTGCTAAGGCCAAACTACAGGCCCTCAATCCTACTTTCAGTTTAACATACTGATGAGAAGCCTGGAAATCTACCCATGCACAAGAAGGCATCAAAATGCCTTCAGAAGCACATAAATCAGAAAAATACCAGGCACGTAGGAAATTAATTTTTAATGAATGTTAGAGCTGGCCACTGGGTTCAACAGCACTCTATTTCCAAAGGTATCTAGAAGGAAAACACCTGGGGCACGTTAAAAATGAAGGCAGAGTCTGTCAATGTCAGTGTATCATTGGGCAGATAAAGGGACATTGAGGAGGTTGATGGACAGTCATCTGTCAAACAGCATGTTGAGAGGAAGCACAACTGTTTTAACAACAGATAACAGCAAAAGGATGCAAAAGAGTGAATCAGCCTAGACAACGCAAGCAGAGTTCTGCCTGTGTTTAAAGCAATGTTTGGCCATGCAGGAAAGATTCAGAGCTGTCTATTGGCATTTAGGATAAACGAGGATTTAATTCATCACATTGCAGTAATTGATGCAATACACTGACTTGCAGTCAATTCTAGGAAGCTTCTGGGTGTAGTTTGTAATGAACCCACTGAAAAATGGAATTCAGGAGTAGTCAAAGGGAGAATGCTTGAGCGACAATCTACTCTTGTGTCTGAGGAGATTGGAGCAGACGAATTCCAGCCTCATGAGATGTAATAGAAATTCCATTAATTTCGAAAATATCCAATTGTCTTACAGTTGCAAAGAGGTCCCTTAGGGACAGAAACAAAAATAGGACTCTGAGCAAACAACTCAAGATCATTTTTCCTTTATTTTTTTTTTATTTTAATCACCAACTCCTTTAGTCATGCAAAACTACCACTTGCAACTTAGCACAATTCCTTACTAGAGGAAAGCATTAAATATTTACAAAATATAGCATTCTAAAATAAGATTAATTTTTGAAGCAAATCTCCGCATAGTATTTTATATGTGCTACCCTTAAATTAAAGATATTGCAGTTCTTAATTATTTGGAAAAATTTTAGAAAAAAATGTTTTCTGTGTGATGCTATATTTCCCACTTTTCTGTGTGTTTTTTCATAGGTCTGATAAACAAAGACTGTAAATAGAACACTGCACTGACATCTTTACTGAACAATTCTTTCCATGTGTTCTTGCAAATGTTGTAAATATATATTTTTCTTACCGATTTCCATAGGTTTTGATCTTTTTTTATTTGCAACTTATCTGAATGACACATTCATAAAAAAAAGAGGGTTTTTTTGGTTTTGTAGATTGTGTAAGTTTAAAGATAATGTATTCTGTACCAGCTCCCCAATAAAATAAAACATATAATGACATTATACAGTAATTTGGGTATTTTACTGACTTTATATTCTGGCAGTATGTTTCATGCCTCATTTGGTAGAAAACTCATTAGACTAGTGCAAACCATGTTTTAATGCAATAGGTTGAGACTTCTTTCCCAACTAACTTGAGTCCCTGCCTATTTTCTGTACTTTCACGCTCGAGTTAATAAATTGCAAACTTTTAACTCTTCAGTTTGCTCTGGTCTCCTTTACATACCATTTATTGGTAGTTTTATATTTTTAGAGAGAAGGAGGAGATGAAAAGCAAATTATCCCCTTGGGCTCATGGAATAAATCTTGCCTTCATATAATCTGTATTCTTATGGGGCATTATATTTTATTGAGCTCTCAATTTGTGACAAGAGCATTCACTGAAACACAGAAATATCAATCAGGGAGAACACCAAAGAGCAAAGAGCTGAGTTTCAAACCCAAACAGAATTTTAGCCATGATTTTGGATTTGATAGCTGAAATCATCCAGAAGATCTGCTGCTGGGATCTAGTGTATTCTAACATGAGATGTAAGTAGATTGTTAAAGTGTTTATAGAGTTTAAATGAACATTACCACTGATTAGTTATGCAGTGCATGTGCATCCATATAGGTATGCGTGTGCAGTGATATGTGTCCTATGCAAGGATTCTTGGTTAACTGAGTGACTATCCAATTAGTGGAAACTCAGAGTGAGTCCTTCAGCAACACTGTGTTGCAAGCTCCAAGACACCTAAGATTGATACAAGTGTTCAATGGCCCTGGCTCCAATATTCAGAGAACTTATAGAGTCTAGACCTGAAAGGATATACAGTACTCAGCAGACCAGGACTGAAATCTTATTTAGGTCATCCAATAAGAGTGAAGTCAGCAACATATTATTTGCAATTACAAAGCAAGAGGTGGCAAGACTGTGGTTGCATTGTGCACATAATAAGAGGTGGGAACTGCCAATTCTGGTCTTGCAATGTAATTACTTGGGAACAAATTTTGAAATTTTTGGAAGAGGATAAATTTATGGTCTCAAGGGCACAGCTATGTTAGAGGATCTAGAACACACAGAATAAAAGCCACTGTAATATTACATTTTTTCCTAAAACTACACCCCTAGATAGGATTGTAGGATCACAGGATCATAGAATAGTCAGGACTGGAAGGGACATCTGGAGGTCATCTGGTCTAACCCCCTGCTAAACCAGGGTTACCTAGAGCAGGCTGCCCAGATCCATGTCCAGGTGTCTTTTGAATTGTCTCCAAGGATGGATACTCCACAACCTCACTGGGCAACCTGAGCCAGTGCTCTGTCAATTACCATGGGTTAACTTGGGCTGGATGGGGTGGTTACCCTGCTGGCCCAATGGGGAAAAGCCTTTTCCTTATATCCCATCTGAACCCCTCTTGTTTGTTACAGCCAATGCTCCTTGTCTGTCTGGCTCCCTATTCTCAACCATCTCCCATAGGTACTGGGTGGCTGTTGTTATTCCCCGCTCAGAGCTGTATCTCCTCAGTGCCGAGCCAGGCCTGGTCCCTCAGCCTCTCTTCGCAGGGCAGCCCATTTCCAGGGGTTATTGACTATGCATTTATCCCCACTGAATTTCATAAAGTTCCTTTTGGTCTGTTCCTCCAGCCTGTCTTGCTTTGTGAACAACAGCCTTGGCCTCCAGCTCATCAACTGATCCTCCCACTTGCTGTCACCTGCAGACTTGATGAGACTGCAGTCCACCATCTCCAGATCACTGAAAAAGATATTACATGGTCCCAGGACAGACCCCTGCAGTACCCAGCTTGTTACCAGCTTGTTACCAGCCTCCAGGCTGAGTACAATCCATTAACCACCATCCTCCAGTTGTGCAAATTGTTCCACTACTTCTCAGCTATTCTAACAACGTTGTAGGTTTGGGACAGCACATACTGCTCAAGATCCTCCTGCCTGATTCCCTGACTGTATGCATTTGCATGCACACAGTTAAGGGGGTGTCCCCCTACATAAACTTTGGAGCAGCCAGTGGACCCCCACAGCCATTGCCATCTCTCTTATTGCAACTCTTTGGCAAGGGTGGAGCAAGTAATCTACGTCTCAATCAATCCCAGAGAAGTATTGAGAACGCTTTATAAGGAAAAGTATATGTAATTATCTCCACTGATTTTACGAGGATTTGATATGTCATCACTTCTGATGCAAGTCATACTTTTGCCTCCGGTCCACATGTACGCAGTACACATTCATGTTACTGAGATTATTGTAACCAAAAGGTGCTGTCACAACAGCACAACTAGAGAAACAAAATTATAGGAGTGATTTATAGGTCAATAAATATCACAGTTGAAGGAAAAGGAAAATGAGCTTGTAGTTATTCAGGATTGTCTACAAAACATTAGAGTTCAAACAGTAATGTAAGCATGCATAGAAGTGGCAGCCAGCAGATATTTTCACTTTGTGCCTACGATACCATTAGCACTCTTTTTGTTAATAATTTCAGAACAAAAGCATACAGCTACATTAAAAAAAAAATAAAATTAAAATGATCTGACAATTAAATACTTCCTTCTTCTTCCCTTATAGAATATGTGTTTCCTAGGACAAAATTATTCAGTTCTGGATCAGTTACAAATTTCTGAGATATACAGATATCTAATGATCCAAAAATTTAGCGGTTCTGCTAGGCATTCTACCTGATTCCCAGTAAACTCTTCTGACTCCTTTGGTTTTGAATTCTGGTTCTCCCACATCATGGCATATGGTTTGTTTGGATCTACATCATGTGGATCTTAAAATAATTATGTGGATCTCAAAATAATTTCAGGTTGCATTTAGGGATAAACCTTATTATAAATAAAATATCAGCCTTTAGGTACAAGTAGAAACAAAAAGTCTCAATAATGAACATAAACAATTTTTGTGTATTATAGAACAAAGGACAGTCTCCACATAAGGTCTGTTTGTTACTTGTTGGGGTGACCTACATAATTTAACTTTGGCTTTTGCTTCTCTTAAGTAATGCAGGCGTCTCATACTCATGCTGATGAATTTTTTATATTACACCACCATGTCTTCCCTTTACATAATGCGTCATGCATGGTTTGGGCTTTTTTGTTGTGTGTTTTATACACGGTCCCATGCACTTGTTTCCCTGAGGGAGATGGATTGAAGAAAATACACAAACAGAAAAGAGAAAGTGTTGGCACAGCGTAGCACTTACTTATGCAGACACGCACAGCACGTGTTCTCTTTAACTTAAGCTGTGCAACAGTTGAATAATTCTGGCCCAGCACATCTGGTTTAAAACATTGCAATCACTTAAAATGTTATACATAAAGCAGGAGGGGGAGAAATTAAAACAATATTTACTCCAGGGTCTTCAAGCACGGCACATTTTTTTTGAGAAATACGTATTGTGCCTACTTGATTCTCCTTAACTTACTTATTCAAATTGAAAATTTACAGGTGAAGGTCACATCTGTAACATCCTATCAGGATTTTTGGGTGAAAAGTCATTAAAGAGAAATTGTCTCCCCAGAATACAACAGTGCAAAGAGCGAAGTTTATTTGCTTTTCTCAGTGTCCCTCCTGTGTTCTCACTTTGTTTCCCCTATCATGGATAATGTTTTTCAAGAGCCTTTAAGGTACTGTGACCAAGTTGCAGTATGCTGAAACTAATTAATCTGTGGCGCATTTGTAAGAAGCAACTGCATCTCATTATAGATACATATTGCTGTAGTGAAAGAGCAGATTAATCTTTCTAATATCTAGTCTTACAGGGTTTATTACACGGCTTCTGGCATGCTAATTTTTCACTTTTTTGACTATTTCCCTAATGATTGATAAACATTCTTACAAAGGTGCTCAGGTGAGCTCATTACTCAGTTTTAAGCTATTTAAATCGTGATTATTAATGCCTGTGAAGTGTAGCGGAGACTAATGCACAGGTGTGAGGCCAGGGTCAGAATCAGGGGACATGGCACTACCTGGTGTCCTTCCACAGTGCCCCACCGGCTTACTAAGTGCCTACCAGCTATGCTGAAACATCGCAGGTAAACACACCAAAAATAACAAGAAAGGGAGAGATACGACTGTGATAATAAACATTACGTGACTGAGATAAATATTAACACAGTATCACAAATTACTCTGATTTAAGGTAAGACAACCAGCCATTTGTGACTATTGTACAGATCAGTTGTTAAAATCTGGTGTTACAGAACAATAAAACAGTACTGGGTTGCACTCCATTAATCTCACTGAAGATAAATTCTTCTTCTTCCTATATCCTTTCTTCCATGCACTAGTAGTAGTAGCTAAAGAACAGAGTTCTTTGCAGATGAAGTGGAAATCTTAATTTAAAAAAAATAGGAGTCTACAGTTACATTCTGAAATCTCGTTTTTTTTAAATGTTGACCTTTCAATATTGGTGTGAAAACCCAAAGCTCTAATTCTTCAATGCAAACACCGCCTGGATAACTCAAATTTTATATTTGTGTTCATCTTTTCATAATTTAAACAGTTTTTATAGATGACTCATGCTACCCATTTTCACAAAAAAAAAATCTGAAAAAAATTCTCAGTAGAGTTGAATGTTTGGAAAGTTGCTGCTTTTCACACAAATACCTACAGTGCTCTGCATGCATGACTATCAGTGTACGAACAATATTTGTTTTGCACTTCGCCTAATCTTGTTTGGGGTTTGTTGGGGTTTTTTCCCTCTACTTGCTTTGTTTCAGTTACTCTATTAAAGGCCGGATCCAATACCATATGATAGACATTTTTGCACATTATAAATATTCATAGCAAGAAATCACAAACAACCGTTGCACCTAACAACTCTGCAACCAATTTGGCAACTAATTATAACTAACAAATACTTTCACAGAAATGAGTGCACAAACCATACACAGAAAAGAAGGCCAGTTTTACCCATACCATATTGACAAGGAGTACAATACCCAGCTCTAATCCCTACACAAATATTTGCCCCAAATATAGTTCCCCCAAGATAGTTCTTCTTTTTTCTTAAGTTATTTTTGGTTTGCTATCAGCAAGAGCAGTATTCACAATGCAGAGCAGAAAATAGCTAATTTAGGAGAATGAATCACCAAACCATTTCACAGCCTGTCAATATAATATCAATACTTATAATTGCTATTGTTTATGTCATTAACAACCCATTCAAATAAAGCTGCTTCACAAAGATACATTATCAGGTGTGCTACGTTGCCATGACACATTCATTCTGGATTCCAGGAGAGATGCAGACTTCAGAGGGAAATCTCTCCTTACTCACTTATCAAGCAGAGCGGTTGAAACCTTGACACTTCCAATTTGCAGAGATCTATGCAAACCTTTCCCTTGGCGTGGATTCAAGCCTCCTGAATTTCACTGTGAGCTTTAGGTTTGAGTTAGTCCAAACCCCACAGTAACACTCAGCCAAAATTGTTAATTTCTGCCAAATTCACAGAGCTTTGAATGGTTTCCATTTCTTGTTAAATCAGTGCTGTACAGCTGGCTTAAAAATTGGTTCAGGTTTGGCAGTAAACTCGCAAATTAAATCTGACTCAGTTCTGTACCCACACTAAATCATGCCTATTAAGTGCACACCCGCACGGGGAGCAGGGAACAGAGCTCCCACCGCAGGGAGGCTCTCAGAGGAGCAGCCCAGGGGCAGGTATGAAGAGCACGCAGCCCCTTCAGCTGCAGCAGGCGTCCCCTTCCAGCCTGCTCTCTACTGAAATGACTTACTGGATGCTAGTAAGAGGCACTTATCAGGGCAAGCATGCCCTGCTTTCTGCCATGGAGATTCCTCCTCCCCACGCACTGTCACGTTTTCATTTCTTGCATTTCATCTAGCTGTTCTGTCCTCATTACAATAGCAATCAATATAGTCCTATCATCTAATACTGACTAAATTTCAAGGTCAAAAACCTACAGATACCGTTTTTCATCTGGATTAGAGCTGCCTGAGGCAGATCCATAGCTGTGCCAACTACCTGGGATTCAGGGCTTGGATCGACAAATGTTGTCTACCTTGGGATATCGATCATGGTTCCCACTTCCAGTTCTCTGCTCCCCCTCTCTTTCTCCACCGTAGGGGTGACAGAGACGTTCATGTGGAGGCTGTATGTACCACGTACCAAGGTAAGCCGGTACTCATTTCACATTGCCTCAGTACAACAGGATACAAGCTATGGGAGCCAAGCAAACAGCTGAGCCATCTGACAGGAGTGGTGAGAAGCTCTGAGAAGGAGTGGGCTGAGCAGACAGAACCAAGAGAGACTGTGGCTTTCCCCTGTTATAAATCTGCATCATTTCTGAATGTAGCAAGTCAAGCGTCAGGAACACTAAACCACCTCTGCTGGATCTGGGGGTTTTTTTCCACAAAATGTAAGATGGGATTTGCTAAAACTCAGACACAATTTTGAAAAATGAAGATTTTCCCATTTTCCAATAATATTCTCCAGTATAGAACAAAGTACAGCCAACTAACAAATTTAGCTTTCTGATGCCAAATAAAGCCTTTGTCTTGCTCTCAATGGTCTGTGATTGATGTATACAAGTTTCACCACCATGAAGAAAAAAGATGTATTAAAGTCTTTGCTTGTCAAGATAAGAGTGAAGTCCTAAAACCATTTCAAAATGTTTTCAAAAGTACTCTAGCTATAATTTCTATTTGCATTTTATTACAAAAAGAACATTGCAATATCTCCTATTCTACCCAAACTCATTTGTAAAACATTCCCTTATTTGACGACATTCACAACTCCAAAAAAACAAAACATATTTAACTGTATCATAAAGTTAGCTGGTTTAGAAAATTCCAGCTGACGCTTAAATTAAATCTAGTGTCAGTGGCAACAAACTTGAACACAGTGTGCACCCAAATCTAAGCTGCAAAATTATTTGACTTAAAACTTCAGCAAAGTAATGCAAAAGGAACATAAATATTAAGAAAACTTTAATCTTTGAGATTCCTTTAGGGGATTGCCCGGGCAAAGCACATAGCTCCTGTTTCCAGATGCACTTACAGTAAGCAGTGGACCTGCTCGTTGTTTCAGAGCCGTGCAATGCAGATGAACACCAGCAACTGGTCTGAAAACAGAGGGTCTTCATTTATTTTTTATCATTTTTAATAAAAAGAAAACCCAAATCTTGTCTTCAAAATGGATGTCTTTGCTAGCAAGCCCAGTAGGCAAATCAGTGAGAAAACAGACCTGGAACAGCACCCCAGGAGGGCTACGCTTTGCCTCGCAGGGCGGATGCCCAGAGTGGGGCTGGCGGGGGCACCTGCAGGACCAGCCTTGTCGCTGGCCTCATGTAGCCTCCATCCACATGGCGATGGTTTCTGAGGGGCAGGTCAAGCACCTGGCTCACTCACAGAATAATGCTTCAAAAGGGTCGCACTCAGAGAGTTGAGTTATCTTTGCAAAATAATAAGGCACCTGGTGTTTTCCTCTCCTCATAGTACTTTAGTCCCATTTCTACTTTCTCCACCCTCTTCTGATCGCTCCCTCTTCTCCCCTCCTCCTCAGCTGCCTTTCTGCCTCAGGCAGATGTCAGAGGGCAACTTTTACTACAGGAGACCTCAACCTGTGTATGGCTGCTAGGTGCCATCTTAGTCAAAAGAGTATTGCTGATAATGCTAACAGTGATGACAATAGATTTTATAAGTGAAAAAGTAGACTGCATTTAGGAACGGGGCAGGAGGGAAGAAAAACCACATGGCAGGGAGTCGATAGAAGATGAGAGATCTCTTCACAGGAGGGACTGTCCCCATCTCTTCGGCAGGAGAATGGAGACCAGTGAAGACCCTCCATTCCCATGTTCCTTTGCCTTATGCTTATCCCCCTCCCTTTCCCATTTTTGTCTTACCAGCCCTCCCCCCTTCCTTCCCCTTACACTCTGCCCTGGTACTTTGGACTTCGTTCTCACTCTCCTGTCTTCTTGGTTCCTTTTTTTTCTTCCCGCTTTCCATGTCTTGGGAACCTAATGTTCCTCGCAGTGGAAAAGTCTGTCTTCTTCTCCCTGCTGAGAATGGATGTAATTTCCCTTCCTGAGCTGCCCTGTTGCTCCCCCAAACCTGCCTCCACAGCTCCAGAGGGACCGACTCCCAGCACAGGAGTGTCCTGCTCTGGCAGAAGAGCTCCCCCAGAGACTTCTTTGCAGGTGCTGGCAGCAGATGACTGGCTTGTTGGGGCACGATGGGCTGCCTGGGGGCTGTGCTCACAGCCCACTGGAAGGGTGGGTAGCAGCCCTCAAGGAGCCCCAGCTTCTCAGATTTGCAGATGTTAGAGCAAAGCACTGGTTTGTGTCACTGCCATGAAAGCTGATGGAGACGTCGTGATGGGCCCTGAAACCAATGCACATTCCCAGTTGCTAGAGATATGCATTCTCCTTTGCCGTGTCTCTCCACAGGCATCCCCTCAGGGATGGTACCAAAGGAACTTCAGAGAGAGAGCCCAGCAGGGCAGCACGGACCATGAAAGAATGTGCACCAAGGAGAAAAATTGTGATGGTTTCTAAAGGGGCACGGTGTGCCTCAGCTTGCCTGCCTTTTGCTGCCTACAAGAAAGTGCTCCTTAATCAAATGCTTCTATTGAACGGATCCAAATCCTCCTAACGGTAAAGTAGTGCATTTAATATGTTCTTGGTATGCTAGGATGGTTTCCATTAATCCTTCACACAGTATTAAGATTTCAGCCAACAGTCATCCATTGTATTAACACATCCTGGATTTTCTAGTCATTACTTTATCTGCTACACGCCACCAAGCATTTTCCAGTTCTGCCCTAGGATCTATTTCCTACTTTATGATAAACTTAAACATTTTTCACATTCATTTTATAAATTCTTATTCCTTTTATAGAATTATTATGCTAATTCCAAGTCAATTTATGATCATTTAAGGATGCAGTTGTGATAGTATAACAAAATGTTATTGTTTTCACTGAGTTCTAGCATTTACAACACAGCTATTTTTATGAGAGATTAAACACTTCCAAATTTAAGAAGGTTATTACCTTTTTAATGACAAAATTAAATGGTAGTGAGAAGAGACAGAAATCGATACATTCAGACCAGGAGCAGACAAAATCTGAAATAATTGGGATGATCCTTTTGACAGAGAGAAACACAGAACTCATTTTCTACAGTGTTGCACAAGCTTTACATCAGGATAAACAATGCATGTCATCCAAACAGAGACATTTCTGGGTTTTCCTGTCATTAATAATAGAATCATAGAACCATAGGGTTGGAAGGGACCTCTGGAGATCATCTAGTCCAACCCCCCTGCCAGAGCAGGGTTGTCTTAGAGCAGGTTATACAGGAACACATCCAGGTGGGTTTTGAATGTCTCCAGAGACAGAGACTTCACCACCTCTCTGGGCAGCCTGTTCCAGTGCTCTGCCACCCTCAAAGTAAAGAAGTTCCTCCTCATGTTTAGGTGGAACTTCCTATGTTCAAGTTTGAGCCCATTAGCTCTTGTCCTGTCACTGGGCACCACTGAAAAGAGCCTGGCCCCATCCTTCTGACACCCACCCTTTAAGTATTTATAAGTGTTGATAAGGTCCCCCCTCAGCTGTCTTTTGTCCAGACTGAAGAGACCCAAATCCCTCAGCCTTTTGTCATGCGAGAGGTGTTCCAGTCCCCTAATCATCTTGGTAGCTCTCTGCTGCACCCTCTCCAGCAGTTCCCTGTCCTTCTTGAACCGGGGAGCCCAGAACTGGACACAGTACTCCAGGTGCAGCCTCACCAAGGCAGAGTAGAGGGGGAGGATGACCTCCCTCCACCTGCTGGCCACACTCTTCTTGATGCACCCCAGGATGCCATTGGCCTTCTTGGACACAAGGGTATATTGCTGGCTCGTGATCGTCCTGTTGTCCACCAGGACTCCCAGGTCTCTTTCCACTGAGCTGCTCTCCAGAAGATCAGCCCCCAACCATTAAACTGGAGACAAATTGTGAGAATCTGGGCCAAGAATTTTCTTCAGGTTTTGAGGACACAGTGTGTAGCTTTGGAAAAAAGACAATTATTCTGTAACAGTGTGTAAGGCTGTTCACATAGGAAATTATTCCAGCATAGCTTGGTTTACTACACACTCATGTTGGTCAGTTTGTACATGTTGACAGCCTCTTACGAATAGGAAGAAAAAAAACATAAATGGGTGGAGAGAAAAAGGAAAAAGGAACAAGAAGAAGAGACATGGATCTGTGAAACTGAGAGGCTTTGAAGCTAAAAGAGTAAATCTGACATTAAAAATGGTGAGCAAAAACACCTCATCATGCAGGAGAGATTATGACCATCTGTGCATATGTGCAAAGGGATTTGCCATTCCATGTATGCTGCAGTAAGGAAATTCATGGAAAAGGGATACTGTAATGCCCTCTAGCAAATTGTAGAAGAAATGAACTAGAGCGTTGCTCTTTGCACAGTCACTAATACCAGTATGCTTCCCAGCAGGAAAGAGGAAAGGGATCAGTTGAGCAAGAGCTGGGTTACAAGTAAACATGAAAAACCCTAACTCAAAAACTCAACAGGGGCAGCAAGACCCTGCTGCTCGCATGGGTAATGCCTTGCTTCAAGAATGGGCAAAGGGGCAGCCCTTGCTCTGACCATGGCTGAAACTGGGGACCCTCCGCACGCAGAGGCTGAGCCAGGCAGAGAGAACCCCTGGGGCTGTCTGCCACAAGCCCTGAGGCTTCATCCCTCAAAGAGAAAAGAGCACGGAAGATATACTATCCCCAGAGAATTCTTGGAGGTAGTTGAAGGGGGTTTTCCATCCTTCCAAAAGGAGAAGTGAGGCCATCCTACAGAAACCTAAGGATTTTTCATGCTTCAGCAAGAGACAGTGTGTTTTGCTTTCCCTGAAGCATTGGGTGTATGAGTTATCCCAACAGAAATGTCGTTGCATCTCTTCCCTTTTTTTCCTGCTGTTTTTCTTACTCTGGTCACACAAAGGTAAATTAGTATGCAAGGTGGAAGGCAGAGGGGAATGAGGCAGTCATAGCAGATTTATAAGAGGAGACTTTGGCATCTGGGATAATGTGATGCAAACAAGAACTCTGAAGCACAGAAAGAAACTAGAGACCTACCCTGACCAAGAAGAGCACAAGATAACAAGTCAAAGGGGAAAATTATTTTCCTCAACACCAACCAAAGGCAGGGATATGGACAAAAAGGCCTTTACACCTTCTTACAGATGGTACTGTGAGTGTACAGTTGAGAATCATCAGCATTAAAGCATGAGATATGAAGGTCACTTATCTAAACTTCCATCCAGCCCTAAGCAATGTAGATGTTAATATACACTCATTACTCTGAAAGCTCAGATGACTCATAAAATGGGAACTAAAATCTTCCATTTCCCAGCATTATTGTAGCATTTTACTGGTTAAGACTATAATACAGAGCAAAATTTCCACATCATCAACATAACTTTTTTTCATGGTATTTAAGAAATGAGGAGTTAGCAACAAAAGCTCCATTTCATTATTGTTAATTTTTTTTTATTAGCTGCCATGTTTGTAAGCTGCCCAATCATCCTCCCTCTCAATTTCCATCAGTTTATTAACAAAGAGCTATGCAACTACAGATGCCTTCTAAAATATCACAACTGTTACTTGGAGCTTCTTAGTAACACCAAAGATCAAGCTTGTGTTGCTTTGTCTGAGAGCTGAAGAGGCAAGACTTATCTCCAGGTTAAGGCATCCAAATGTAGGTATTTTACCCACTAAGTTCATATGTTGACATCTTCAGTTACATATCTTACTCTGGAGCTGAATCCCACTCTAAACCTTCACTAGTGGGATTATATGGGACTTTGTTAATATTTCAACAGCGTGCATGGCAAATTCCAGCAATTCTTATTTTTTTCTAAGAGAAGGCAATTGTACACAAGTGCATGTGAGGGTACACATGTAGATTGTGCACAAGTACATATGCACCCTAGAGACCAGCCATTCTTTTCCCTGTAATGATAAAACTAATCGAGTTTGTACAAGTGTTTTTCTTATTTCCACCAACGAGAGCAAATGATAGCAGTATACACCTTTGCTATGGCCTTACAGCTTTTTGTCTTCAGTTGCCACATTCTGTCTGTGCTGTTTTACCCTTGAGAATGTCTGTTGCCATCTCTCTTGCAAAAAGCCACTGGCACCACCAGAACCAAGGTTGTAAGGGGTTGATTAATCACTGTCAGAGGTTTTTATTTCATTCTATCTAAAATAACTGTTATTACTAAAGCACTTCTCTGATTGCAAACTATATATATGTTCACTACTTGATACTAAGGAAATGAATGTTGGTTGACGAGAAGCTCAACATGACCCAGCAACATGTGCCTGAAGCCCAGAAAGCCAACCATATCCTGGGCTGCATCAAAAGAAGCATCACTAGCAGGTCAAGGGAGGTGATTCTCCCTCTCCACTCCACTCTCATGAGACCCCACCTCAAGTACTGTGTCCAGCTCTGGGGCCCCCAACATAAGGACATGGACCTGTTGGAGCGGGTCCAGAGGAGGGCTGGAGCACCTCTCCTATGAAGACAGGCTGAGAGAGTTGAGGTTGTTCAGCCTGGAGAAGAGAAGGCTCCAGGAAGACCTTATAGCAGCCTTCCAGTACCTAAGGGGGGCCTACAGGAAAGATGGGGAGGGACTCTTTATCAGGGAGTGTAGTGGTAGGAAGAGAGGTAACGGCTTTAAACTGAAAGAGGGGAAATTTAGATTAGACATTAGGAAGAAATTCTTTACTGTGAGTGTGGTGAGACACTGGAACAGGCTGCTTAGAGAATTTGTGGATGGCCCATGCCTGGAAGTGTTCAAGGCCAGGCTGGATGGGGCTTTGAGTAAGCAGGTCTAGTGGGAGATGTCCCTGCCCGTGGCAGGGGGGTTGGAACTAGATGATCTTTAAGGTCCCTTATGATCTTTAAGGTCCCTTCCAGCCCAAACCACTCTATGATTCTATGATTTGTGGTTTTGCAAGAGAAAATTACCAGGGCCATGTAACTTTTTCACAACTTATTTTGTATTGTTAGGTGGAAAGCACTCTTTGTCCATACAGAATAATTGCTGCCTGTAAAAGGAAATATTTGCTGCTCCCATTGCAAAGGTCATGGTTTTTATATTGATTTATCATTTTCTGTGGGTCATTTACCTCAGTGACTAGTAACTCCCATGATCCTTTTAATGTGACCCAACAAAGCAGGTAACCTTTCCACACAAGGTGCCCCTTGACTGGAAATGCACCTCCATTTCCCTACACTAAATACTCGGTCCTCCCATAGATGGCTGTCAAATCATTCTGGATTGCACTGACAGCTTACTCTCAAGCTTTTATATCCTCAGGGGATTCCTACAGTTCCATCTCCCTATATGCAACGAAACCTTGCCTACACGCAGATCTTCATGGAACTCCCTTAATATCTTGCTTCGTCATCAAACATATGAATTAGGGATATATGAAGTATACCAGAGTTCTCCATGGAGATTTGTTTAAACCCAAAACCAAATGAAATAATTCACTAACACTGTGAGATCACAGCTTATCTGATCGTCCAATGCAATTAATGTCCAAGTGATGTTTGTCTGGCTTTGAATGCAAAGTGGAGAGGACTTTGTGATGGAGAGGGTTTTGTGAATAAGTTAGACTACGTCTTGGCAACAAAGAGAGAAAGACATTTCTTCTGTACTACCAAGAGTACACCTGCAGAAACCAAATGCCTAGCCTTCTTGGTGAGCAAACTCACTAACAGACATCACCCCCCAGGGTTTTCCACCAAACCGACTTGCTCTTGATATGCTAGGGGAACAGTCCTTTCAACTACCTCCCTTTCTATATCCCCTGTGCAAGGTGACAATGATGGGAGCACCAACACAACCACAGGAAACTTTGAGGTAGTCAAAGCTCACAGCATGATCCCACCCTGCTCCATGCCCAGGCAGTGGACTATCAAGGTCCACAAATTTAAGTTTGGTGCTGACAGTTTTATTGTGTCAGGACCACAGTGCTTAGTACTGTGCTGGATTCAGCTGCAAGCCTGGCTGATCTCTTTGGCTTGGCTCTCACCTTGAACAAGGACGCCTCCGGGAAATTTCAGCTCCAGTTCACACTCTTGCCAACGAAATGGGCTAAACATCCAAGCTGAATTATTTTGCCTCTAACAATCACCTTCTGACTAAAAAGTTGCTTTGGTGATGTTCTGCTTTTTTTCTGATTTGACCCTCCATCTCAAAAGTAGCTTTCTGCCAGTATATAACCTTGTGCTTGCTGACAACAGGACAACAATTAAAGCTGGTGAGGTACTGTCATTAAACTGCCATCTAGCATAGCCAAATTTGAAGATGTATTCTTTGCGTCCACAATACATTGGCTTATCTTTACCACACAGAGGCTCCTCATAACACTTTATTCTCCATGTCAAGCCTCAGGTAGCAATCCCTCTGCGCCCACCTTCCAACCTGGGCACTGTTTGCAAACACAGTGAGTAAGATCTTGTATCATAACAGGGGTTCTGAATTTCCTGTTAATTTCTAATTTTTTGTTAAAGAAAGCCTACAAAGGCCTATCACAAGTAATTCGCAATCTAGGAAAGTATAAGCAATGTAAGAACTCGGATGGAGTAGACCTGCAAGTCAAAGTATTTCTTTGAGACATATCTGTCTACTCTGGAAGGTTGTGGGAACTTGCACTTTGCACAGGTAAGAATAGTGACTGAATAAGTCAGAGGTGGTCTCTCAAGTCCAGCAGCTATGGACTGATACTTACACTAGCAAAAATAAATAGCATTAAGGTGATGAGTAATGGCAACAAACTAAAAGAAAAGCATTGTGCCCTCCATTCCTTGATGTCTTCTGGAAATTATGCATTAATCAAAGATCTGAGCCTAGCTAAAGAACTGGAAGAAACTCACACCTTGACTTTCATAAGAGGCAAAACTAAACGACCTACTGTTTTACTTTTGGCTTGAAGATCTAAGACCGCCTGTCCTAAAGCCTCGTATAAGATCAAATTCATATTGAGAGCTTTTGGTATATGAAGATGTAAAAAAATGAGCAAAGTCCTTAACCTGCCCTTGTGCTGTGAAAGAGCAGCAGAGTCCAGCCTGATGCCTCCCAGTAACTCGTTGTCTCAGTCTGCAAGTAAAAGCGAAAGCACAGAGCAGACGGGTTTCCTGCCTGCCAGCCCAGCACAATTTTGTTCCTTCCATCACACACAGCGGTAGCAATGCAAAGGTTAGCAGGCCAAAGTGTGCACATGCAGGAAAAAACAGGATCTGGTCCTTTTGCCAGGTGTCCTATCACAGCAGGGGGAACAGATGGAAAAATCAGCAAAATTTGGATGCACAAAAAACCTGTTCCGTTGGGCAACATGCTACCTATTTGAAAATACGACCTTCCAGAAGAGAGCTTCCCACTGAAATCACTCGCTTAACATTGCTTTATGTCAAAAGTAAATGCAGTAAAAGAATCTAAGGTAAGCAACAAGTCTGATACTTCTGAGTTTGTTCTTGAAAAGGCAAATTTACAACTGAAACAGTCATTAGAAAGTCAATTTGCAGCTGTGACAAACAAGCAAAGAGCTATTCAAGTCACGGTATCACCAATAGTATTAATGATCTTGGTAATGAAAAGCTGATGACTTTTAACAAGTGTTATCTGACACACAAGATAAATACTATTAAATATGAAAAGTCTCTTTAATTACACATGGAGTTGAGAGGCTTGTAAAAACCAAGCAAATTGGTATGCCGCCGTCTCCTCTACCTGTCCCTGGGCAGAATAATTCCATCGCTCGATTTCTGCCAGTGCCACCCACGCCTGAGCCCTGGCTTCCCACGACACATGGAGACACGGGCTTCTGTTCTGGATCTTTCCATCGGGAAAGCACAGGTCCAAGGCAATTGCAAAAACACTGCTGAGTACTTCTATACGGCTGGGTAGTAGGGGTGCTGCAGGTTCCCAGCAAACAAAAATGTTATCACATTTAAATGGTTTTAACTGTGCACTTGTTTTCCCTGCGCAAGAACCTTACAGAGCTGCCTATGTCGTGTTTTTCTCTGAGGCACTGATAGTCACAAAGACAGATTGTATCTCTTGAAGGAGAGTTAAAAAGGCAGAGTCCGACAGTCAATTCCTGACCAGGTTTGTAATTTAGAATTCAGCAGGCTTTTGTTTCAGTGCCTGTGATAAACACTCTGCTTAAATGATTTTAAATGCCCATCCTGCTTTTCACTAAGATAGCAAATGTCTGTTTAAGAAAAAAAAACACCTTCTCAACCTTCACACTTCTTTACACCTCTATTTTTATACCAAAATTTAAAATAACAGATAAAATATGAGTCTTTTTCATGTTAACAGGTAATAAGCTTTCTTAATATCTCCAGTGACTCTATTAAGTTCTTTCAGTGAATGAAGTTTAGCCCACCCTTGTGAACAACAGAGCCACTTCCTACTACCTCTACTCTATAGTAGAAGCATAGGAGAGAAATATAATTTTATAAAATTGCACCTCCGGCTACACATTCTACTCCTTCCCATCAACAGCCCCATGTAAGAAGCCTCATATTGGACCTAAAAAAGCTAAGTCACATTCACACTAGTTTGGAGGGTAGGCCTGGGGTGCAAGGCTTCTCTCACGGGGAATGGGAGGAACCTTCCAGAAGGATTAAAATCTCAGATGAATGATTTCCTGTGCAGTATTTTGTTAAATAAATCCAATTTCAGCTTTGATTAAATTGAACCCTTGGTCCCTTTATATCTGAAAGACGTATATAACAATGTGGTTTGTCAAAAACATGACATATATAAATTAAATTTCAATAGCATATACACCGTTATCATTGATATATTAAAAACCTCACAGTTTCATTTAACAGACTAAAAATACTCCTGAGGTGAGGTCCTTTGAACACGTGCTATCCAACCTCCTTTTTCTGTTTTCTGAGGAAGAAGAAATGAGCTCCTAGCAGGTATGTATATAAGATGCATATATAAATATTTGGGTTGAGTTTGTATGTATGTCTTCCCAAAATTCCTGGGAACTTCCTGGATACACTCAAATAGGAAATATTTCCTATTTGAGTATAAATTCATCTTTTAATAATTAAAAAATTAATATATATATATAATAAAAGTCAAATATATATAATAGGAAATATTATTTCCTATTTGATTTTTTAATTCTTATTGAAAGATGAATTTATACTTGATTGAAAACAAATTCCAGGCATGGCTAGAAAGAGAAAGAAAAGGGAGGGAATGGGGTGGAGTACGAATTCATGAAGAATCTTCACTTTACTTCCCAGTTGTTTGAAAACAGAAGTGAAACCCACTTCTCCTCCCTGGCTTCCTGAGCAGCACTTCAGCTGTATTTCCTGTCCTCCTCATTTTCACTTCTCCGCCACCAGCACGGGAATGCTTTTGTGGGGATCATTTAGCAGTGCTTGGAGTGGCAATTTTAGTGTCGTAGTGGTAAGCATCTAAGCTGACAAGCACCAACCGTGCAAACTCCAGTAGGAGCCGAGACTCTGTTGTACCGCACAGGATTGATGTTTTACATTTGGTGCCGCTACTTGCTGTGGAGTCACATCTGGTTGCTTTTAATAGGATTATGCAGCACTGTACAACAGACTCTACTCCTAATTGGCAAAAGTTGCAAGACGTGACCCTGCAAAATGCAGCTTGTTTCCTTTGAGATGTTCCTCTCTGTTGCTGCCAGGCGAGCTGAGGACCCTCAGTCCTTTCAAGAGTTGCTCAGCTCACCGCAGGATCCAGTCCATTTGAGCCTGTTACCGTTCCCTCTGTATTAATTATCATCGTCATAGAAACAGACATGAAGTGCATTTGACTTAAGGAGGAAGCACAATTAATATTTTGTAGTTCCAATTTAAAATGTTATTAACCTTTCATAATCAGTACCAGATACTCTCAAATTTTGAAATGATACAGTATTTTATTAAGTTTAGAAGCTGCCTCCACTAAAATCACTGGAGGTGTAAAAGACACGCCTTTGACTTTTAATGGGAATGAGGTAAACTCCTAAGTACCTGAAGTAACCACAGGAAATTTTTATGAATCATGGGGTATGATGCCCCCATGAGAACATGGAAAGAGTTTCACATCTTTACAATACTAAAGAGCCTTGTCATATTTATTACTTGCTTTCTCCTGGCCTAAGCATTGGGGGGCCAAAATGGGATGCTGAAAGGAGGTGGGTCAGCAAAAAATAACAGTATGAAAAAGGTGTGAGGATTGTCAGATTATCAAAACAACACAAAAAGTTTAACATATTTAATTATGGAATTTTTATGGAATTCATAATCCAGACCATTGGCCACCTTTATTTTGCCAAGTAGAACCAAAAGGTGTAATTCATGATACCTCTGAGACCAATCACACTGCAACAACTTGTTAAAAACATAGCACATAACAGTGTGTCCAAACTGGCCAACTGCATGGTCAAACCTGTTTGCTGATACCCACCTGGGTCTACCAGAGGAAGCAATTAATTGCATTACCAGAACTGTCTTTGAGCAATGCTTCTGGGTGGGAACATGGATTAACCTTTTTTTCATCAATAGGCAGCTCCTGGGGAGCTCAGAAGCACTGCGTCGAGGAGATGAACCACCAAACTGAACGATGAGTAGCTACAGCTACGGTGGTTTTTGCATCTCATTCTGAGCTCCCTGTCTTCCTCGGGGAAAATCACAGAATCACAGAATAGTAGGGGCTGGAAGGGATCTTCAGAGATCACCTTCAGAGTCAAACCCCCCTACCAGAGCAGGGTCACCTAGAGCAGGTTGCACAGGAACGCATCCAGGCGGGTTTTGAATGTCTCCAGAGAAGGAAACTCCGCGACCTCTCTGGGCAGCCTGTTCCAGTGCTCTGCCACCCTCAAAGTAAAGAAGTTTTTCCTCATGTTGAAAAAAAATCACAGTGTAAAGGCAATACAGTCTGTGTTATGCTACCGTGCACCAGATCTTTGGGTACTTTCATCTGCCTGCCAGCTTAAATCACCCACGTGAACATACACACACACATGGGATACACTGTGTAAGTTGTTCTGAGACCTCTGCAGCAGCTCAGCTGACATCCTCGATGTGGTAAGTAAAGCAAGGGAAAACATGATAATATCCCAGCATTTCAGTTCTCTTCACCTGTTGTAAAGCTACACCCCATGAGTTTAGGAGGCTCTTTGCCCACAAGGTACAGTCAGAGGACCAGTGGAGCACAGTCCTTGCTTACTGCCACCTCCATGCCTACATTTCTTCAAAGGCAAAACTCCTGCCAACTCCAATGGTGCAGTCTCAGAAGGAAGGTTCTCCTCAATATCATCTGGGACTCTGGCCACCTGTGTCAGGTGTAATAGCATAGATGATGCACAGACCCCTGAAACAAAAAGATTATCTCTTTCAGGAAATGGAACTGTAAAAACACACCATTAATGGTTCATCTGGTAAAATCTTAATGGCACATTTGATCACACAACAGTAAGAAACTGCCTTAAATTTCTCTCTGCTTTTAGTGCACAGTACAACATAAAGTCTCCAAATGCAACAAAACCCCGTGAACAGAGAAATACTGCATGTCCATATACTTTTACACAGACACGTTGTAATTTACACAGACTTTGTTATGGTTTACTTTTTGTACAACCCATCCTTAAAATCACACCTTAAAGTCGCATGTAGATTTGTAACTATGAGTAAATGACATGAATATCTGTAAGCTGCATTGCAAACAGAATGAGAAAAACCAACCAAAACTTGATACCTAGAGTTATAAACTGCAGGAATATTAAGACCTTATCTGGTAACAGCTTCGTAGTATGCTAAATGATTGTAAGCATTTATTTTTCCCAGTCTAAAACAAACCATTGCATTTTGGGGGTGAAAAAACAGCTGCTCAAACAAACCCTGCAAGGAACCAGAGGTTGGACATGGACACAAACACACACATGAATCTATCTATCTATCTATCTATCTATCTATCTATCTATCTATCTATCTAATCTAATCTAATCTATCACTATCTATTCATATGATATATGATGCAGTCATCAAAAGCAATAAATACATGCTTATTTAAAATGAAATTACATTCAGCCCGGAACCTGTTGGCATACCTATAGCTGTACTCTTAATTTGAGTAATATTTAGCATTCTTCCATCTATTTACATGTTTACATCAAAATGCAGCTATTACAATCATTGTAAAGCATCCCAGGGAAACTAAGGATGTCTTACCCCTGTTTTATAGGCAGTTGGGCAGCAGAAACAGAAATGTATCAAGCAATAGTCCATAGGCACAGGATAAAGCAGCGTTAGAGGCAGAAAGGAAATTTGGAGACCTAACTGGGGGGAAAATAAAGCATAAAGTCTTGATTAATCAAAACTGTGTAATTGTTGTAGAAACATATTGGGAAAGATCTCCCAGTGTCTCCCATGGGGCAGGGTGGGAGCTGGGTTTTTCATTGTCAAATTCAGAGCTAGAAGAGAGCTCTGCTCCAGTATGGCTGAGCAGTTCTGTACTCGTATCAGACACGGGTAGGAAAGGGTCTTGTCCCTGAGCTAGATTGTTAGGTTTTTCAGGATCCAGTGTGAATGCCCCAAGTACTCAGCTACTACTCACTGCTGCTGCCTTCACTCCAAATAAATAAATAAACAAAATGAGCACAAAAAGGTCTCATTTTCCTCTCAGTATAAACCAGGAAAAACGAAGAAATCTCAAAAATTTCCACGGGAGGTAAAATGTCCAGGGAGCTGTATCTGGGAAGAGTGAACTCCCAGACAGCTATTTCTTTCTCCAAACCATGCTGCTTCTGTATGCTATTACTTCTATATCTTTCTACCAGAGAAACATGGAAGCAGTAGGGCTGGGAGATGCAGCCAAGTGCAGCCACCTGCAGATACTAAGAAAACCACAAAATATTTCCTGGAGCAGCAGATGCCAATGTTTAGCTTGCTACAGAGATTGAGGAGAAACAGGGGAGGAAAGGCTCAAGTAGGAGAAAAACACGAGGAAAGCTTCTGTGCTTAGCTTCCTGATGGATGGAGAGATTAAATTAAAATATAGGTAAATAAAAATGTAAATCTGGGTTCGTCTATCTTTTCTGGGAGGTATAAAATGTGCAGAATAAGCAGGAATGTATAGATTGTTGTTTTCCCTCGATTCAGGTCCACATTAATATTTCTGGTCTTAGAAATCTTCTCTCTCATTGAAAATGAGGTGCCCCTGACAGAAGGAGTTTCACATTTTAGAAGCTTTTAGCCTAAGGGTATAAGCTGAAGTGGATATGAGTCAATAATACAAAGTGAAACAAAGTAAATAATGAAAATAATGGAAAAACTCTCACCAAGTCTAGCTCCCGGTGGACTACAGATCAGGCCGTAAGGCAGTAGGAATACATCCAGTGGAACAGAAATCCTGAGAGGAAAATGCACCTAGGAAAAAATTATTCTACATTTCTTAATGAGATTAAGAGCTACGGAAGGAATTCAACCATTTGGCACTACAGTGCCCCTCGCGATGATGCAATGACCGACCTCACCAAGGGCCCAGGCACTGCCAAGGCTGGTAGCGATGCGTGACATTTGTGCCAGAGAGAAAATTGTTACTGGGGAGAGAAGATATATTCCTTGATTGTTGTGCATATTGGAAATAAACCCATATTTTCTGTCAATGAAGGCTTTTAAATTTAGTTTTCAAGGTAAAAGGAAAAGAAAACACGCTCAGCAGGAGAAATACACTATGAGGAATGAACAGATTGTACTGTAAATAGGAAGAGGTCAGACCTTTTCTTCTACTTGCTGATTTCTTCTCAGAGGTTTCATTAGAACAATGCCTAAAAAAGCTGAACAACTTGTAAAGCCTGATTAAAAAGTAATGTGGAGTCATTTGAGAAAAGTTGGGTTATATGTGCAACAGAAAAGGAAATGAAATGTACTAGGAGTGTAAAAATATTTCTGCCTGTCATTTAAAGAAACAAATCTGATTACCTCCTTTTTTATCATTTGCCTTTTCCTGTTTTCCATTTCAGTAGAATTAAAGGAGCTTAGTGGGTCCCTTCAGCACCATCATTTTCTGGTCAACCACAGCTTTTAGAGGATTCAAAATTGCCAGGTATTTTTCTGGACAAGAACTATGAGCAGGGGGCTGCTTACCATCCAGATTCCTTAGACAAAGAAGTAAAGCACAGACTGATTACATGACATGCACAAGGCAATATGGGAAATCTGGAGCTGAGCTAAGAAAGAAACCCACGCCTCCCCAGGCAGGATTCAGCACCATCACACCTAGAGCACCCCTTTGTCACTACCTCAGCGTTGTCACAAAAACAGAACAGGAATTAAATTCTGACAAATAATCAATTATGAAAACAAAGCAATCTGTCCTGGGAAAGGTAAGTTTTAATCGCCAGTTTCTCTCAGTCTTCAGCCAAAGGCCTGATGTCTATGGTATTGCAAATCAAGAGCCCAGATCTGGCAGAATAATGCAGAAAAAGATACAAGTTGTTTAGTGTTATGACTTGCCTGTACTTCATTGAGGGTAAAAACATGCAACAATTGTCCTCTGCATAACCGAAAGGCTAAGGCTCATTGGAAATTCAGGGGATGATTTATGGTTTCTAACTGCTTGTTGCTTCCTAGTTCCTGATATCCTGTTAAGCACAGGAGAAACACTGCTGGCTGGTCAGTTTTTTGAAAAGATAATGAAAAAGTTAATTCTCTTGGAACAAATCAGATGCTACACACTGTTCTAGAATTATTCTATTGAACAAAGGTCTGTATAAAGCAAAATTAGTCTAACACCTCTAAATGATGCAGTCACATTTATTTTCAGTTGTCACAAATAAGAGATCTAGTCACCCTCTTGGCATCAATTTTTGCTGTATGGTTTTGTGGAAATAGTTCTCTTCAAAACTCGTAAGATCTCTGCGTTCATTTAATTTCACCCATTCTGAAGAAAGATATTAATACTTTGGCGAAGATATAGAGCTCATTGTTTGTAATGAGGACTGACCAATTGCTGTCTGAGTTCAAAGGATCCCAGCCTTTTTCAATTCAAGACTGAATAGGATTATATCTTCTTTTGAATGCTGGGCTATAAAACCATCTGCCCGTACAGTTGTTCTAGATTTCTCATTATTATAGACCGTATACTATGTGTTTGTTATTTTAAATTACAGTGCTGTAATTGATACCCACTGGTATGTGAGATGGAAACTGAAAAATCTTAATGCCTACTAAAGGCTGATGCTCTCAAGGGAGAGCAAGAAGCATAAACAAGTTGGCATTAATGCCCTTGTCAGTGATTTTTTTTTTACAGCGGGTGGGTTGAAACTTGTGCTTGCTGATGATAGATATACTAAATCATCATGTCTGGAAGCCTTGACTCAACACCTCCCAGTTGTAAGGCTCTGCTGGCCCATCCTGTGTCTCCATCACAGTGTGCAGAGTACTTGTGCTGTGCTGCAACGCATCAGAAGGTGAAGGAGCTGCTACCAGGTGCTCTTCTGGTGATGGACACCAGCGTAGCCACTTTGTGAATCAAGCCCCCAGAATTTTCCAGACTGGCCAGAATAATGCAACAACTGATATATATACAAAAAGGTGACATTCTGTGATACTCCTGTTAATATCTCCTTAAGAAAGACCCAGCACATTCATGAACTAGCATGAAATGGCCTAGGAAGGAAACGAAATACATATTAAAAGACAAGCGAACGCCTTATTGGTGATCCCAGAGGTCCAGACCTGGTATAGCGATTTCCTCTGAGATTTCCAGCACAGGTGAAGGGCCGCTGCCTTTTTTGTTCTCGCTTGCATCCTACCAAGATCCACAAAAGTGTCTGCCTACATCCTTGCCACATGTTGCTAAGAATCTAATGAATTAAGATATCCTGCAGCAGAAACCTGATGGCCTGCTCCAGCTTCATATTTCCCCTTCCTACAAAAAGCGTTGAATATCCACACATGGCATGTAGCTAAAAATGTAATAGCTATTATAATTTTAAAGGTGCAGCCTGAACTGTTCTATATGTTTTTCCTTGTGTGGGCAAGCCTCTAATTCAAGAAAGTTTATACAGCCTCCCTAAATAATTGTCTCCCTAAATAACTTAAACATTACACTTTTGACAAATGGCTTATAAGCCTCTAGTGTTAGCATAAACTTTTTCCTCACAAGAATAAACTAAGTCTGACAGAGGTATGGGAACTGGTTTAATTAAATCATAGAATACCAGCTTTATTTAAACAAAGTTAATGCTGTCTGTAAGAAGTTTTCAGTGTTTAAAAGCTGGAGAGATTGGTGAGGGGTTCAGTAAACTACTTGTTGCTTGTATTACTGGACTCTCAAGGGAGAAATCTGGGAAAAAAAAGATTACACATCGATGCAACACACCACTACACTCAATCAACAGTACGCTCTGCTTTAAAAGCGGTATGGAAGAACTCAGCTGGAAATTGAGCATCGGTGTTCTCTCGCATTGACCACAACATATTTGTCTTAGTGCTCTGACAGTCGAACAAGCAGGCATGCATGAATGATGCGTAGGGATGGCACTTGTGTATGTAATGCTTCCCAAAACCTCTTCAAGGACACATCATCCTTGGAACACGCAATTCCTAATTCTGTCAAGTTTGGTGCCTCCACGGGTTATCTGCCAAGCAATTGTCAGTTCTTTAACCTAAAAATATCTGGGGACGACTTCAGAGATCAATGGGAACACAGAGATATTTTGGCTTTCTCCTCTCTGCACACTCGCCTCCTTTCAGCTGCAGGTTTTCCCCACATCACACCCTGCTTTCATACATCTACGTCCTCATCAAACACCAATCCAGCCATAACTTGGAGCAGTGTAGGGCAGACCTGAGCTAGCTTACACTGAGCCCTGCACAGACAAGGTGACTGTGGTGGAAGGCCTGCCACAACAAGCAAATGCTTGCAAGCACTCCCGGCCCTCACCCTGGTCACCGCCGCCCTCCTGCCTCCGTGTCGTCACACTTCCACTGCTGCTCTCACCTCCGGCTGCAAATAATCTGCCTGCACACATCCCTGCTCCGCATTCTCCATCGCGCTTTGCTTGGTGGGTTCTTGGCTTCACCCGAGCTTGTGCTGAGTGCCGTGACGCAATTCCCAGCAGCACATCCTGCGGCCACCTCGCACGGGGCTCAGACACGGTTCTCGCTACAGCCTTGGGAAGAGGTAGGCAAAAAGCACCGATCACGTCCTCAGAGTACAGCAGCGCACCTCACTAACTACTGCCTGATCACAGGACTGGACAGACCAGAAAACACCAAGCATGCACACTGAGGGCATGGGAGGCAAACGGCAAAAACTGAGGACCCAAAGCTGCCCTGACATCCGTAAACTGACCCAGCTTCTGAGCAATGCCCAAATTCATCAGTGGGGTCAGGAGCACGTGTGGAGGCCCCGGGGTAAGCAGACATGCTTCATCTCCTTTTCAGTCCAGAAAGGGATCACACTCATCTCAGAGGGATCTGTAGCCCTGAATCACCATCTCTTCTCCTTGGACTGACTCAGGGTACAGCAGGGTGAAGGCGATCTGCACGGGAGAACAAAGGGAGAGTTAAGCATATCTGCAGGACAAGGTATTATTATGAAAGATTTGGGTGAGGCTTCACCCTCTAATTTCAGCTGTGACTTCCCGCATGGTCAAATGGTACACTGTCAGCTCACTTCTAGTCGTCTGCTCCCCTCGCCTCACCCCTGCTTTGAAAATGCAGACAGAGGTAAAAACGCCATGCCACAACTGTAGTCTTACAGTGTTCAAACAGAGCGTCATTTTTCTTTTGGTAGAGAAGCAAAAATAACAAGTTGCAAAAAATAATATGTCATAAAATGTTATTAAATGCACCTCCATCCAAATACCATTTCATCTAAGTCTCCCTCTCCCAAAAAGAAACTGAGATTAGTTTGATCCATTACAGGAAAGTGATAAAATAGCATGTGTTTTGCTCAGTAAAAATCATAGGTGATCTCTGCAATTTCTTCATAAGACTAGTCTCCCTGTGATATCCTTGTAATTTGGTATTTTTACCCTGTCACTAACTCAGCTATCTTCTAAAGATGCAGAAAAATTCCCTTTACACAGACAGAAAAGAGCTTCTTTTCACAGCCCTGGTCCTGCTTCACTGCTGGGGTAAGAGAAGAAGGGGAATGCCATCCTGGCAATGGAAATCAGGTGGTCTGTAGCCAACTTCTCCACCAGCCTTTTGACTGGAGAAGGAGGCTGCAGGAGCCAAAGACGTATTGCTTTGCCTGCCTCTGGTCACTTGGGCAAAGGGAACCTGCCCCTGTCGCACCTTCTCATTTCCTCCAGCTGCCTGCAAGCACACAGACCAACCCACGGCACTGCCTGCAGGCACTGAGATGCCATAGGGCGAAACATGGGATGCTCCGTACTGTCTATCCTGGAGTCACATGAGGGATAAGTGGCCAATACGATGGGGTAGCTATGCCGTAGTGCACTGACAACTGTGTTCACTCACACACTGTTGCTGACCCGTGGGCAGACAGGAATAAAGGCATGGCTTTCTGCCTTATTTTCTGATCTGTGGCTATAAGAAAAATATCATTCTAACTTGATTTAGGAAAGGGCATTCTGTTCTTCCCAATGGCACTGCTGGAAATAAAGCATTTATTGGAAAGGACAGTTATGTCATAAAGCTAAAAGCCTATGAGGTTTTTTACCATAGCAAAAAAGCCATAGCATGTGTCCCTTCGACCTGCGAAAATATAACATAATTGCTCAGTAGTCTCAAATATTGAGACCTTCTTATATCAAAACCTTGAGACCCAGGAGAAAGGAACGTGACTTTATGGAACGTGCCCATACTGGTTATGCGTGTAGCACCTACAAGGCCCTTCAGATTGTGTCCCTTCATGAACTGGAGACAACCTAACACGAAAGAAAGCTGCTCTGAATGAAAACCTCTCTAAAGTTGCTCTAAAGTTTGGGTTAAAATGTAGATTGAAAATCCAGAGGGCATTCTATAATCTCCCTCAAGTTTGTTAATAAGTGGTATATATCACAATTTCTGTTTCCTTCCAAAAAAGCTATAAAGTCATTCTGCATGTCCCATTGCTCTCTAGAATTTTAGCCTTTAAATTTATGGCAGATTGGAAAGGTTGAAAAATTAATCTGGCAACAGATTTTACTATCATAAAAATAAAAAATTCTATTCAAAACAAGTTAGGAAAAAAAGGAATGTGGTTTTTTTTCATAAATCAATACTTTCTGACTTGAGGGGAGTTGTGCTACTACTGAGGGGTTTTGTATAGTGTCAATGCAGTAAATAAAATCCGTGAAACAGGCAAAAAAATCTGTAGTTGGGACTGGAATTGTGATCTCAGATAAAAGACATTAACTAATAAAAAGATGAACTCTCATGAGACATTCAGAGAAACACTTTTGCTTATTCCTTTTCTAGAAATATATCAACACAGACTTCTATGTCCCCTGTGTGAAAGGCAGAAAATTCCTCTCTACAGCTCCTAGATCAGCAAGTGTCTTCTCATTTCACTTCTGGTGCCATCTTGTTTCCCTGGTGCTCTGCTTCTGTGAAGTATCTCTTTTTCAGCCACCTGGGCAAACATCTTTTTTCTGGTTAAGGAACCCATGTGAAAAAAATGAATGCCCACTGATTTTAAATTGTGCAAATGAGGCGTACATCACTTTATTTTCTGTTATTCTCTATATGCTGACACAAAGTCAGCTCTTGTCGAATATAAGTTATTCATGAAGACGGTCTTATTTACCCTAAACAATGCTCTGCTTTTAATTACATTGTCACAGAACAGCTAAACAACTCTCAGGAGTCCACTCCGAAATTCTAAAAAAAAATTACTTGGTTTAGACAGGACTTCTGTTTACTACAAGGTTGTATTTAAACTCTGTATCTCCATATACAGTTATATATGTAGTGAAAGATACAGATAATAGGTCTGGTAGTGCTGCCACTTCTTGGCTGGTGTTGCATCAAACACATGCAGTTGCCTCTGTGCGCTCCTTCCTGGAAAGCAGAAACACAAGAACGTGATACAGTTGAACACAAAATCCCCCAAACTTAGACCTTGCTCCTTACCGTCCATGAATCCTATTTACTTGGGACATATAAGCCCCTCTGCAGTAAAAGGTGCCTAAATTTTCTGCTTCTGTTTGTGTCAGTTTATTTTCTCCCAGATCTTTATTTGTATATATAAATGATGTACTTTAATGATAAAACGATACATCCTGGCTCTACCTGTACAGCACAGCGGCGATCTTTGCTCTGTGCTCCATGGTCCTCTTTCCCTGATAATGCAGACGTGTTACACCTGTGATTTCCTTGGAAACTAAACCAGAAAAGGCGGGGGGGGGGGGTGAAGTGTGTGCACGAGTATCGTGTCGCTGCAGCTCACACCTGAATCAATCGGCTGGGAAGAGCTGCCGGGCGGTACACGGGCTCCCTCCTTCCACATGTTTCACAGTTCTTTAGGATAGCAAGGCAAAATAAACAATAATTTATTAGGTAAAGGTTTCTTTAACCTCTGTGAGACTGTGATATTGTTCAGGCTACATTAAGCCTGACAGTGAAAAATCCGTTCCCTGCAATTGCAGATATGTAAACTGTAAAAGATCTACTTTTCTTAGCTGGAAGCCGTGACCTAGGGCTTACAGAATACTTTGATAACAAGATCCTTATAATTCATTCAGAACAGTAATGTAACAAACAGTAAATTAAAACAATCGGAAGACTGAGCAGTTGGAGTCTTAAAGTAAAACACCCATCAAAAGCCTTCCTAAAAACGTCTGTTTTCTTCCCACAAACCTATAAGGCAAGAGGAAAACCAGACTGACCGATGAGTAACAAATTTAAAAACTGTCACTGAAACTGCCCTTAGGTTTTGTTCCCGGTGCGTCACCGCAGCTGTAGAATCAGCTCTGCAAAGCTGTCTTCTGGTTAGAACCTGCCAGGGTGAAATTAAGTTACTTTTCATTAATATACTACCTAGAAACTTCACACAAGGCCCAACATATATTCCTAAAGAATTTATGATTTTTAAAAGCCTTATTTTTGAATTGTGTTTTTAAATATATTGTTTCACAAACACTGCACGCATTATAACATAAAAAAGTATTACACTATAAGATAAAGATTTTGTTAGAGTGCAATTGTGCTGAACTTTGTCAACGAAATGTTTACATGGGATTAAAATTCGGTCCTCAGAGGTTTAGATGTCCAGTACTTTCAGTCACTCTTGATATACAGAAGAAATTGCATAATTTTAGTAGTCTACTTTTAGCCAACAAATAGGATTTTCTCATTACTTAGGCCACTGACATTCAGATGCCTGAGCTCACTTATTATACTATAGGTGGGGTTATTTACTTATAAATACAATTTTCAGCCTAAACCTCTTCAGTTTTTCACTGGTTTCCAATGAAACACTGTCAGATATTCTCACAACTAGCAGTTCCCTGCAGTTTGAGTATCTCATGTGCTAGAAACCTAATTTCTTCAACTGAAAATAGTTTGTGTTTCATACAAAGCTGTCATAATTACAAATAAGCAAAGGCATATTTTACTATTATCTATTCTACCTTTTCACACCCAGTGCAAAACCAGCATATAGCCCTTCCCCAGGGAAAAACTCAGGAGGCAGAGCTTAGCCTGATAAATTCCTGCCTCAGTACGGCCTTTAGGAATGTACTTAACCCTATGTTTAAAAAGAAGAACCTGACTGAAGGTTTGCAGGAATCAGGGCCAAGATGACTAGTGCTTATCACGGCAAAGTGATGAATAAGTATACTAAACTTGCTCTGCAATAAACAGTAGCTTTCACAAAAGACATGTGAAAATCACCTTTGTGAAATGAAAGAAGAAAATATCTAAATCCAGGTACTAAATAATAAATCCATCAGGGATTCAAATGACTCTGTTAATTAGTAACAGAGTCTGAAATTTTAATCTCTAGGTCACCCATTCAAACCCAGCTAAATTCAGTAATAAAAGGTTAATGCTGTTTAATGACAGCTTCCTGAACAAGCAAAAAGTGTGTGTTTAAAAGTAGCCTGAAAGGAAGCCCAAGGCCAGAGGGAGTCCTTTGATTGCGAATGCACTGATTTGAAAGAAAAGACACTCGCATTAACACTAGCCTCAACACATCACTATTTTTCCCCACACTAAAGGGAAAACTACAATATTATAGTCGAGTAAGCTGGGAAGTTCTTCTCTTTTATTGTGTTCTTCACAGTTATCCGTAAGGAAGGAGCTTCCCCACGTACAATGCCTCTGTTTGCCTGAGTCACTGCACTGGAGAGGGTTTACATGGAGATGGCCTTTATAAGAGAGAAATCATTTTGTGAGGGTAATATAAAAAGCAGCAGCTCAAGGGGAAAGGAAAACATGCAAGGTATCGGGGGGCTGACTCTGTTCTTTCTTAGATCAGTTTTAAAAAAGCATAACTGCGCAGGCTTTCAGTACGAAGTGTGAACATTTCAGAGCGCATGGGCACTGCCAGACCAGCCCACAGATACTCTATTACCTCTTCACAGGGTAAAACATCCTTGCAAAGGTGAAAGGCAAAGGATGGTCAGGACTATAGGATGCATCCCCAATGAGGGATACCTGTCTATCCTTGTGGGAAGAAAAAAATCACCTATCAGCATTACAGACAGAAACAGTGATAATGAACTGCAGTTCAGTGCATCTCACCACAGATCTGTGGCAGGAACCTGTCAGGGTACAATTCAGTTGTTTTTCATTAATGCAGTGGCTGAAAACTGCATGCAAGTCCTAATGTTTTACTCAGGGCTTGTGAGAGGATTGTAAGGGAGAAAAGCCTATTTTCACTAATAGTTCATGCTTTATGAACAAGGATACAGAGCTACCAGCACATACTGCTGTCAGGCAAGAGTGGTCTTTCTCTTGATATTATATACCAGCTTATTCACTTGCCTGCTTCCCCATCTGATTCAGAAAACAAAATCTCCAGAGCTTTCCTACACCTCTGGAAGAAACCACTGGTGCTTGTCTGCCACTCCTGGGAGATGATCACAGGCATTACTCTATAAGCTCCAGGAGTTTTCTCTGTTGCTGATGGAGAGAGATCAACTCTTCCAGAAGAGATTCAGAACAAAACCCCAAAGCAGCTGTACTTAAAGGGTTTATCTTTCTCCACTGACTACAGAGTCCATGGAAACGGCCCTTACTAGACTAAGGGTAGCCTTCCTACAGAGTGTATCCTTTCCCATTACTTTAATTGTCTTTGTTTACGAGCAGCCAGAAAAGGAAAGAGAAAGCTTGACTACCTACAATTTATCTTGCTATCTAGGCCTTTTTTTTTTTTTGGCAATGTTTATTAATAACAAATTATTTTGACAAAATATTTTTAACATATATTTACTGGACTATTTAGTGTCTTGGCCTCCTAAATTATAGGCAAGAAGAACAACAAACAACAACAGATGAAAAGAAGCATCCACTGATTTTAATCTCTATATTAAAAACTAGTAATATCCCCCTTGGAAAGAGATTTTTCTAAGATACAAAGACCCAGACCGTTTACGGAATCAAGGGTTCTATACCAATAGTTTAAATTTCATCTAAAAATAGCTGGAAGCTATTTTAGAGCATGGAGTGTGGTAGAATACTTGCTGATACCTAGATTTGACTGCATCCCACATTGGCTGAAGTTTCTCAGTAGACTTTGAGTGTATTTTAGTCTAACTAGGACAATAATTAGGGTGAGGTAAAGGAAAGGAGGGAGTGGTGTTCCTGACTACCCAAACCTGGGCACATACCTGGAGATTTAGTGGGATCACAGATCAGGGCTTGGTTAACAACCACTCAAAAAAGGATCAAGCATAAATTTTCCTCTTCTTGGTGTGTTTCTTCACTTATCAACATTATTTCAGTCCTGTATTGCACCACATCCCGAAAATTCGTCTTCACCGAGACCTAAATAGAGCCAGACCCCTCTGACTCAGTACTTAAGGCTGAGTGAAACCAAGACACATTTTATCAGTCTACAGAGCACTACAGTCTGACCTTATGATCCCTTTTGATGATTACAATCAACCAGAGTATAACCGATTGCAGGATTATATTTATGTTTGTAAACATCTGAGTTCCACACTTAAAAAAAAATACTCAAGCAGATTCGCTTGTCCATTCGTTGCAGTTTTATGCCTTTGAATAATGTCCACAGCAGAGTTTTTAGTGACGAGTTATAACTAATAGATTTCTATATAGTATGAGATAACTTACTTAAATCCTTTATTCATTTTTTTCATTAAAAGCAAACAAAACCAAACGAAAATCCATTTTTGCAGTTTATTGCTTTTTGGACATGTGGGAGAAGAAAGGAAAAAAGCGAGTGAAAAGAACATTTGTTGAGGGGCCAGTACCCTACTTGGAGACAAGGCAATCCGATGTACTTCTGGTTATGCAAAGCTTGCTTATTTAATCCTACAAGGCTGTTTTAAGAAAAAGCCTAAGCTGAACCAACACTCATTCAAGTCTCTTTAGCAATACCTTGCTGAGCAAACAGTTCAGTCAGAGAACTATGTTCTTTCCTACTACTTTTGTTTTGTTCCTGTGGGAAACATTTAGGCAGGACATATTGTCTCTGTCAAGTTTGTACAGATAGTATGAGACAGAAATTTTAGTACTGGCCAGTTGCCACCTCACGAGTCTTTCACTAGTTTCCATCTAACCTACAGTAAAGGAAAAAAACACTGGCAATGGAGTGGTAAACATTGGAAATACCATACAACTGGGTTAGTAATTGCTCTTCAAGTGAAATTTACCTTTGTAGTTTTTAAAAGATTATTCATAAATTATTTTGTTACTATTATAAAAATATCTGGCTGGTATTTTTTAATTTTAAAGCTAGTTACTTCCTTATTCCCAAATGCTTAGTCTCTCTTTGGTACCCCGTCTAGTTCTCCATCTCAATGACAGGCAGCTCAGATTAAATCTCCACAGCTAAAAATTGTAGGAAAGCAGAGGATAAGGAGCACTAGACAGGCCTGACACAGGACGCAACTCAGCGACTTCTATTTATGGATCCGCTTTCCATATCCGCCCATCCTGTTTTGGGAAGGACAGTAGAGTAACTCATTTTAGGTTAATGCGTTAAACTAAAGCAACCCATTCAGATTTCCTAGTTCTTAATATTATGTCTGCTTTACTTACATATTTAGGCATTCATCTTAGTATTTAGTTCACTGCATTAACCATTCACAAGCCACTTCACAGACAAGCATGGCAGCAACCCTGCTGGCCTGGTGGCTTAACCTCCAAGCCATGCTTATGAACAGATTGAGTTGTGGGGAACAGCACTGCTCCTATGCAGAATTTGCTGGTCGTGGTTTCAGAACACACGACTGACACTCCATTACACAGATTTTTTCCACATCACAGTAAGTAATCCAATTGACTAAAACAGGACGGAATTAGGCAGTATCTAACATCAGTAATGGTAACAAAACTGGCTCTAAGAAAGAACTCACACATAATTTTAAAAGACTTGTACCATGCCTGTGTTTTCCCTGGTCGTTGTGCACCATCCTGGTTAACATCTGGGTGATCGCAGCTCAGTAAGACTAAGAAACGCTAGTGTGTTGAGGATGTGAGAGAGAGCTGTTTTAAGGTCTCCTTCTTGCCTCTGGCTAATACAAGAGACAACTATAAAGATATCTTGTCCTGGACAATACCCATGCATTATGACTCCAGCTAGCAACAAATCATGTTTCGTGACAATATCTGTTTTCCTGACACAGTGCTTCAGAGACAGACTTTTGTTCCCAAATGCCTGCTTTCTGTTCCCTACTTTTCCATCCACCAACATACAAACCTAAGAACTGCTCTTTACCATCATCCTTCCAGCAGTCTGTGTACAATATGGTCCATATTCCATGGGCAAATCATCAGTATTTGTGTTGTCAGTCTTGAATTATTCCGAGTCAGGCCTCTGGTTTTCCCTCATGGAAGAGAACTACTAGACCAATGACCCTTGCAGGACATGTCATTGGGGCCAGCTTCAGGCTGGTGGGGGGACGTCTTCTATGCAGGTTACAAAAGGATGGGAGAGTGCCAGTTGGTTGGTCCTTCAGGAGAAGTGGATATAGGGGCACACTGTAGGCAAGTCTGTAGCCTGAAATCTGGCACCAGCACATGTTCCTAATCTCCAACTTTTGCTATGAGATGCTGATGGGCAATGGCTTAAATGAAGCCTTTTGACAAGACCACAGGATGGCTGCATGTGGCACAAACCCATCAGTGGTGGAGTGAACAGCCAGAGGTGCAAAAAGACCTTGGTGGTAAAGGTGTGGTCCCTCAGATGCCTTGTGGAGGCCTCTCTACAGCCCCAGCAGGACTGTTAATAGGACAGGACTGGTGAGAGGACAAGTCAGCTCGAGCCTTCCACAGCGCAACAACCCTTTTGAGAGACCGAACAAAGCAGCACATCATTGGCCAGAAAGTTATTTCTCAAGTTTCTTTCCACTATATTCAGAGCTCTTTGCAATTTTTTCAAACATTCTGGTACAACTTTGGCAAATAGGGTGCTTTATAAATGGTCACGGCATTGTATAAACAGTTTTTCACTAACATTCTCAGGCAAACACTTGATTATTAATGTTTCTGGCTACCTGAGTTCTGCACTATCAAAATGTCACCATGAACTAAAACAGAGGAGTAAACGTGAGGCAACACAAGATAGAAAATCTTTGTTTGAAGAGAGATGGTGGGGTTGTAGTAAAAGACAGCACGACACCAAACCATTTCTGATAAAAATCTTTAAAGACAACCCCAACTGTTTTTTCAAAAGCAGTATATTCCAGCTCTGGCAGAAGGCACGGGATAGGTCATGCCAGCCCAAACCATTAGAGAAGCATGACTTCTCCCTGCCTGCTAGGTAGGATGGATTTATTCTTTCTTCCACTCCAACTAGAGAGAAGAATAAATTACTTGCAGCTGCTTAAATGCTACATGGTGAACTTTGTTGTCTATCAGGAAACACTCCTTCCTGAAAAAAAGAAAAAAAGAATCCTAACTTTAAAGATCTCTTCCAGAGCAGTTTGCAAATCAATGTCTTCCTAATATAGATCAGACAATAAGCTGTATGCCCATAAAAAGAAACTGCCTCTGCACTAACCTTTGGGGGAAAAGGTGGAACAACAAGGTAAACCTGTATTTAATGGGTGATTCTAGGAGCATGACAACCTTACCCAGATGCCTCCTTCTGCTCTGTTTGGAATTTGTCCTCTGTTCATGTACATACGTTAACAATTAACTTATTTTGCCGTCTCTCATCTGTTAATTCAAATACATAAGAGGAAAGACACACCACATTTTTTTAATTGAAGCAAAATAGCTGATGCCAATGATGAGCCAGAAATAAAGAACAGACCATGAATATTTTTCAAATATAGACAGTTACTGGTTAACTTGAGAAAACACCAGATATTACCTCTTACAGTAGATATGTTATCTAAATGTATTGATGTTCAATTGCTGTTACAAAAACTAACTCTTCACTTTCCACGTTTCCAAATGCCCTGTAGGTTTATTCAAGACAAAGGCAGGTTCCCATCCTGCTGGCAGGGACATTAAAGGAACGGACAATATGAAAGAGAACTAGAGAGACATACAGAGAGGCATGAAACTATGAAAAGCTTAGACGACCTTCTCGCACTTGTACCCCACTTTGTAGGTTTGATTTACATATAAATATTAACCCTTTTCTCAAGACAATACTCTTCATGCATGAAAACCTTCGTGCCACAGACACCAGCCCAGAAGTGAAAAACACATTCAGTCTTCAGCATATTCTTTGAGTCAGGAAGGTTTCCCTAAGAAACATTTGCTTCTGACTCAATAATTATCATCCCTTTTCAGCCTTGGATAAATCTGCCTGTCAGAAAGCTGCCTGCTGCTAATTCACTCTTGTCATTCTTGAGCCTGGGTTCCCATATAGCCTGGTGCTTTTGGGGGACATAAAGCACTCAAAGGTGCCTTGAATTCTGGAAAGCATTACACACTGCAAGCTCAGGGTTGGAGCAATGGACCAGAGCATCAGATGACATTGAAGCAATACAGCTGTCAATAAAGCAGAAGGCTCAGGGACGATTGGACATATGTGGAGGAGAAAGGAGACCCGTGTTTCAGGAAGACAGCCAAAAAAGTGAAACGAACCAGAACTGGCCTAGGATAGATTGTCAGTATGTATCACAAGTCCTTGGATTAGTAATTGAGCACTGAAAACTAGGAAAAAATTAATTTCTAAGGAAAACAAAGCAAAACTTTGCGCCCCAAAACAACATTTCATCTAAGGATATCAAAGCAAACTCCATATATTAGATATTACTGTGAAACGAGTTAGCTCTTATTTCACAGCTGAGGAAACCAAGGCTCATCATACAGACAAAAAAAAAAATGGCACAGCCATTTTTCTTATCTAGGTTTTCAATAAAATCCTGGTTTAGCCAAACCGCAAGAGCAAAGGTCAGATTAGCTCTGATTTTTTCTGCACCATTTAGCCCAAGCAGTAAATCAAACAAGGGAGTATCAGCAGGATAAAAGATCAGATTTGAACTGAGGCTGAAACTCCTGGATTTCATTTAAAGAAGACAAATAATTCACAACTGTGTAAGAACTAAGCAGACACGTGTGCGTTGTGCACACACACGCCAGCTGGCATTATGCCCCTGAAAGCCACTACTCTGGGAGTGATTTTACCAAACATGAATTCATACAGGGTGTCAGGTGGTAGCTGGACACATCTGACGCATTATCACTACGTGTCAAGGTGCGTCAGAACACACATGGCACAGAAAGCAAAATAAAAAAAGATTAACTCTTTGTCACCAAAAGGATTCTGTGGCTTAGAGTAAAAGATCCATCAAGGACTCATGGAACCGGCCACAACAATTTTGAACAAAAGTCTGTGAAAGGGAAATGTGTAGTGGTCCTATTTAGAACCACTGTAAAAAGGTGCACCACCTTTTTCCAGGTGACAAAGCCAGTAAACAGTGGAACGTTTTCAATAGGAAAGATTAACTAAGAAAATAAATAAATACATAACCTCTGCTGCTTATAACCCCAAAGCCACGTAAGACCTACAGAAAAACAAAGCAGCTTTAAAACAGACTCAAAAATAAAGTTGGAGTAATGCCTCCGTCAATCAGGGTACGGTCAGCAAGCCACGTCTGTACTCGTTCTATTAAAATGTGCTGTTGAGCAGAATTAACTCATCTAGTTAAGGAAATAACCATTGGGAAGAAAAGCACAAGGACATCACTTCAACCATTACGAGGGCAATTTACATAATCCACATGGCATCACCTGTGGTCGGGGTGATAAAAACTTGGGAACATTTTCAGCTTTGTTTTTTATGAAGTAGCCAAGGAGCCATTAAATATGGAATTAAAATCTTGTACAAATCAAGCAGTCCTAATATAAAGAAATAAATGAATAGTTCACCTTGTCCTTTGGTTTTAATATATCTTCTGATACTTCCAGTCATCTATTATAGTATACTTCTATTCCTTAGGACAGTTATTGGGTTAGTAATCTCTGCTCTAACCACTTTTCCTTGGGGCTATGTACTAAAAGAGCCAGCTTTGGTTTGCAACCAAGAAGTCCAGTTATTCCCATTACCTGGCAGCTGTTGAACAGCAGCAAAACCCAGCTCCAATGGCTACTTCTTGTCCTCTGCCAACATTTATCCCCTCTGGTTCAGGAAAATGATGCCACCTTGGAAAAGACAGTAAGTCTGTTTTCCAAGAATCCTCTCACAAATTTTTTGCCTCCTCATCTTGATTTAATCTTGTCAGAATAATCTCTAAATTCATACCTGTAAAAGCAATACACAAACTATGACAACCAGGGAATTGCTGCTGGGAGAAAACAGTTGCTACAGGCATAGTGCTGGCGTAAGAAATTTTAGTGCTGTTGGAGATAATTACGACTAAATGAAAGCACAGTAGTAAATTGTTTTCAGTCACTCACAATCCACTGAGCTTTGTCTCTTAAATATATGCCGTACCTGGTGGCCTTCTACCTTTGCTGGTGAATCTGGGTACAGAAATGGGAGACTGGAAGTAAAAGAACATATCAACCTCTAGATAACAGCAGTTTCTTAAGTGCTGAGGGACAAGGGAAGAGAACACAGGGGCCTGACATGACTTTTAATAATCTCTTCAAGACCTAAGGTCCAGATGGGATTTCATGGAAACTCTCAAAACAACTTCATCCTTAATTGCTATAAGAATAATTATGAGAGATGTCTATCTGAATCTTAAATGGTGAAATACCACAAACACTAACTTCCATTTCTTAGCTCAGTAGCTAAAATTCTCTTCAAGGATGTAAGCATTGATAAACTGTTCTGGAAAGAGGAACAAAAGTTTGTAGCTCTTTTTCTTTTCTTTATTTTTTCTGCCTCTCACTTGCACACATAACACCATGGCCTTGTTTGCTTGCTCTGAGGGACTGCAAAAAGTCTGTAACAGAAGCAATAAAAAAAAGATGAAAAGCAAGGAGCAACTTAAGTGAGATATTCTCAAAGATGCCATCTGGGGTTGAGTATGATAGCTTCATGCTACTACTGAACACAATCCTGCAAGTGGTGAGAGTTCAAATTCTAGACTCCGGCTTCTTGCGATGCTGAAGAAAATGCTTTTAATCTTTCATGTTTTTATAGCACAAAAGTCAAATATTTTCTTCAGGCAGCATGTTTTGCAGTTCATCTTCCATGCCTTCTGAAATCTTGGGGAAGAGAGAAAGGGCAGAGCTTTTCTGCCCTGAGCCAGGTGCTTAGCTGGATGCTTTCAGCAAACCCTCCCAATAAGCACTGAAATCTGCGTGCGCTGCAGAGCCTTCATTTTGAGAAATGAATGATCCCCTCCCTCAGGTGGGGATGGAAGGAGTTAAGAAGGATAATTCCAAAGATACTGGTAGAAAAGAGGCCTTTCATAGCATTGATGGGCCATGCCAGAAAAGAGTTGAAGGAGTAGACTAAGAAGTTCTGCAAGCTTACAGCTTCATATTCCTGGTACGTTTCTGCAGTGTTTACGAAGTTTGGATATTAGACACATTCATCTCATGTGTTTAACTGGAGGAAATGTTTGAGAAAGGCTGTCATAGAATTTAATTTTCTGTCTTCTGTTTTCCATCCTCAAATAGGAGACCAATCTTCAATGCTCGTTTCATTGCGATGGCGTCCACCATCTCCCAGATTAGTGCCCTGTCTCTTAGGCTGTAGGCTTCTCTGGGAGCAGAGTGTTCTCGCTTCAGGACTGTTGAGCAACACTCCTCACAGAAAACTTTTCTCTTGTTTGCCCACAGAATCCTGCACTGCTCTCTGAGTCACAGCACTACTTCAAAAGGAAAGGTGGTGGGGAATGTACACGTTCTCCAGGATATTACTGCAAGGCAAAAGAGGATAATTTGAATCCCCTAAGACTACAAAACGTGTCGAACGCAGATCTCCAACTTCCTGAGCAAGTGGTCTAACCACAGGACTCTTAAATAAGTGGTCAATACTTCTCTCTTCTGAGCTCTTAAAGAAAAGCAGTCCCTTATTCTCAAAGCACTGAAGATCAAGCAAAGTTTTTGCCACTGTGAATCATGCTTTCCTCACATACTGAATTGCAGCCAAGCACCAAAATCGGAGAGACAGGGAGTGTTTCATACACATCTGGCCCTCAAATGGCCGAAGCCTCCTTCCAAACACACACTGGGTGTTATGAATCCAGCCTGTGAGCCCCAGGAACCCTAAGTCTATGTCACGCTACTTACTCTATGAAGAGCTGGATGTCTAATTTGGGGTTGTGAATCACATTCCCAAAGGCAAGCCTGTTAAATAAAATTAAAATTAAATATATATATATATATAAAAAAATGAAATCTCTGAAAGATTAATTTAAAAATTAAATTAAATGTCTGAAGAGCTGGGCAGAAGTACTGCATTTCAAAAGGAATCTGTCAAGTAATTTTTTACAGGAGTCTTAACCAGAACGTAACACTGGGAACCCCTTGTAAGGGAGTGGTACTATTACAAACTCGCTAACAAAAAAGATGCATCAGTCAGTATCTCTGCTTCAGCTGAATGTGCCTAAAAATGGGCTGTTAATATCCTCCTTATCTGTTACATGTATCTTTTAGACCATACATTCCCTATCACTAGGCAAGATCTAGGGCTAGAACCATGACAAATTAGGTGCAGCTGATTAAAAAAAAAAAAAAAAAAAAGGGAAAAGAAACAGTAGAGCTATTTTTTTCCAGGCCTTTCAGTCAATATGCAGCAAATTTGCCCATTCAGGACATTTATTATAGAAAAGTGCCTTGTCCCTTGATTATGCAGATCTCCCTCTCACCACCTCTCATGTATCAGTTCTACCTTTCTATAAATGCCTGACCTGCGCATGATTGCTGGAAAATGATTCCTGATCCTGCAGCTGATCCCACAGAAGAGGCATCTTTCTCCACGGGAGAGATGCAGTCCGGTGTTCTGTTGGCACGACCAAACTGGATTGGACCCAGCCGTACCCAGCATAGCAAAACAACCGCCTGAAGACTTGTTTCTGTTTTTGTTTTTGGTTTTGTTTTCCCATTTAGCTGATGTCATCCAGGAAGTAATGTAGCTCAATTAGTTAAGAAAACAAAACAAAACAAAACAAAAACAAACCAAAAAACCCAAAGTGTCAGCCAGCTCAACGTTTCCGCTAGGTGGATATGCTGACAAAGCTGTATCAAAAGAGGCTCTTCCAGTGCAAGCCCTGGTGCAGACATGTGGGCTTTCCACTGCTGTCACTAGATTATTGCAAACACCAAGCTCCATTTGTTCATAAAGCATGAATTGAAGCTTTTGGATGAATAAAGCATTTGGATTTTTTTGGCATTACTTAAGCACCTACCAACGTGGTTTAACTTTACAGCTGCTTTGTCTGTTGGACACAGCCAGCTGAAACTGAGCATGTTGTCCCTGGTTTGACAACACTTGGTTCTACTACTTATGTTTGAAGTATTTTATTCTGAGATACTCCCTGGATTTTTATGTTCTTTGGAATATCTTGTACAGTTCTGTATTGTGCCTAAAGTAAATTATTGATGAAAAAAACAAGGGACTTGTAATGTTGGGTTGAGGCAGGTTTTTTTTCTTTCAGTCACCATTGCCCTCGTCTTGTGGACAGCTTTGTACACCAGTAACTTTACATGCACCAATAGTCCCTCTGAATAGTTCCCACATGACTTGGCTGGTAACTGTTTGTAACATTAGGTGTTAACAACAGGCAAGCTCTGCATGCATACAAAATTTAGGGTCCCGTTCAGAGGAGCAGTCCCATGTTAGGGCCCAGATGACCGTTGTCCTTGGAATGATTATCTCATCACAGAGGCTAGAGAATTTAACAACTTCTGTCTTCTTATAGAAAACACTGGTTGTTACTTCCCACGTGCTCAGAGAATGAGCAGGATGTCCCAAAGGTAGCGATGAGGGTGGCAGTGAAACCCCTGGCGTGGATTCACATTCAACCCCTACCACTTAGGAAGGACACCAAAAGAAGGCAAGGGGCTGGTGAGTTCAGAGGGCTCCAGTTTAGGAAGGCGAGACACAGAAGCAGAACCCCACACGATAGTATTTTCAACTCTTGCATCCCTTCACAAAGTGATATAGAAATATGGTAACCTAAGGAATTACCTCAGAATGCTGAAGAAAGGCAGCAATAAATTCTGCCCCCAAATATTATCATGTAAGTACTGATGAGTTTTGAGGGCAATCTGTGAAAATATTACACACCCACATACACAGCAATTGAAAAAGAATACGCTCGCTGAAGCTGAGAGTGGTATTTCACCATTTAGGAAGCCTTTGCATTAGTCAACTGTCTTTCAATAGCTAAACTCCATATTTGCTACCTTAAATGTTGTTTTTTTAATTTATTTTAAGGAATAAAAAAAAAGCATCATAGATTCTTATCTCCTTTTCCAAGCAGGCTGAATTCTTCAATCCTAAACAGTTTTATCTTGGCACAGCTACCAGGCTACATTACACATTTCTGGGAAATGTGTGTCAAAATCAGAGTGCTTATTGTTTAGTTTAAGCAATAGTTTCACATCTAAATGTGGGGAAATGCAACTAAGGAAAAAATAGGATTTAAAAGAAAACTAGAGTAAAAACTAAAGGAAATTATTGATTTTGCTGGATGCAAAATCGGGCCCCCGATCCTTCAGTTTCACGTATAATCCTGAAATTTTACAGGAGTATTTGCTCGTGTACTTCTGGGAGTTTTGCAGGACTCAATCCAACATTTCTATGTAACCATCTTCTCTAAACCTGTTTCTAATTAATCTGTTACATATTCGAACTTCTAAAGAATGGGATTTAGAAAAGCACTGGGCAGCAGCCTTACTTTATTCCTATTAAGTCAATGGTAAAACTCCCCTTAATTCCACTGGGAGCAGAATTAGCCCCATGCCAAACCCATTTTCAAAATCGCGTCTTTACAGCTTATGCAATGCTTTCTCCCTGCCCTTGTTTAAAGCACAGACTTCCCTCTACCGTTTTTTTTTTTTTTTCCACCCTTGCAAAATAGAGTCATGCAACTAATACACAAACAAACCAACCTCAGCATCACAACTTCTGGGAACAACATATCTCACTGTTTTCTTTCTGACTCCATGATTCACATTTTGGAGGAAACATTTTTAAGTTCATGGTGCTGGACCGCTGTGAAAGTCGAGGTAGGCTCCAAGTGTGTTCCAAAAAAGTTGGAGGTAAACCTCTGGGTGCTGGCTGGTTTCCCTTTTACAGTTAAAGTGACACAGCACTTTATTGTGTTTCCCTGCTTCTCACACCCCCACTGTTTATTGTATTGCTCTGTAACATGAGCGAAATAATAAATCGGTGTCTTTTTTTTTTTTTTTGGAAACTTTTCCTCTCACGCAAGGCTCAAGGAGCTCGATGCAGCAATTTGATCGGCTATCAAATACGACATTTCTTTGCACCGACACATGCTGGTTTTTTCATCTGCGCTAGCATAGACGCACAGTCGAATTTTCCCCACTCACATCGATATACTCCCCTTTCTCCCAGCAGAAGGTACCCTGTACCTGCAGAAAAAGAAAATAAAATTAAAATCCTGGTTTTCTTACGCAGAACACGGCTCCTGCTGGAAGAGCGGGGAGGGATTGACACCCAGCCCCGCTCACCTGGCTGGGTGCGGTGTTGCCGCCGCCCCTCGCTGTGCGCGCCCGCCAGCGAGCGTGTGTCCACGCGTGTCCGCGGGCGTGCAAGCACCCCGCGGCGGGGGCACAAGCGTGTCTGCCCGCGTGTCGCCGCGCCTGCCCGTGAGTGCACCCACATCCCGCGGGGGTGGGGGGGCGGCCTGGGAAGCCCCCCACGGGTCCGATCCCCGGGGACCCCCGGGGTCCGTCAGCGCGGGAGGGCGGTGGAGCGGCGGCCGTGCCCCGCGCCCCGCCCCCGGCCCCGCCCACGCCGCCATTGGGCCGTCGGCGGCCCCGCCCCGCCCCGCCCCGCCCCCGGCCGCCCGGCAGTTCCGCGCGGGCGGAGCGGGGAGCGGCACCCGCGGCGGCGGCCCGGCAGCATGGGCTGGAGCTGACAGCGCCCGCCCCGCAGACGCCGAGCGCTGCCGGCGGCGAAGGGAAAAGTTGCCGCGTCCGCCCGGGGAAAACTTTCTGCCGCCGACGCGGGGAGGAGGAGGCGGAGGCGAGGAGGCGGCGGCGGCGGCGAGAGCCGTCCGGTGCGGTGCGGTCCCTGCGCGGCGGCGGGGCGCGCTGCGCCGCTGGTGAGGCGGCGCGGGGGCCATGCCCGCCGCTAGCCTGCTGCCGCTCTTTGGTAGCGCGGCGGGGCCGGGGGCGCTGGGCGGCCCCGCGGGCGGCGGGGCGGGCGGCGGTGGCAGGAAGGCGGCGGGCCCCGGCGCGTTCCGGCTGACGGAGAAGTTCGTGCTGCTGCTGGTGTTCAGCGCCTTCATCACCCTCTGCTTCGGGGCCATCTTCTTCCTGCCCGACTCCTCCAAGCTCCTTAGCGGCGTCTTCTTCCACTCGGCCGCCCTGCAGCCGCCGCCGCCGCCGCCCGGCGGGCAGCCCCGCGCCCCACCGCAGCCCGGGGGCGGCCCGGCGGCGGCGGCCGCGGGCGGGGCGGGCAGCCTGGAGCGGATCCGCGCCGACCACGAGCGGGCTCTGCGGGAGGCTAAGGAGACGCTGCAGAAGCTGCCCGAGGAGATCCGCAGGGACATCCGCCAGGACAAGGAGAAACTTCTGCAGGACGCCCGCGGCAGGAAGGAGGCGGGCGCCCCTGGGTTGCCCCAGCGCCTCTTCCGCCAGCCCGTCGGTGCTGTGGGGCAGGAGCCCGCCGACCCCGCTGTCCGGCAGAGGAGGGACAAAATCAAAGAGGTGGGTGGCGGCGGTCGGTCCCGGTCCCGCGCCCGGGGTCGCGCCTCGGCGCGCCCGTGTGGGGCAACAGGTCGCTGTCGGCGGAGTCGGGGGGAGCCTTTCTGCCGCCGCCTCCTCCCTGCGGGAGGGGGTCCTTCTGGCCGGGCTTTGCTCGGCAGCTGCTAGGCAGGTCGGCTTCGTCGCCCGCAGTTGCACTCTCGCAGCCCGCGGTGCGTCCCGCGCCCCTGCGCGGCCGCGGAACCAGCGCTGCCTGCGGACCCGGCAGTGCCGGCGCCGGGCGCGCTCCGTGCCGGCTGCTCCCCGCCTCCCCGGCACGTTATCGTCCTCCCCCAGCTGTTGCACCGAAACCCGGGGAGGAAGCAAAGCCCAGTGAGGGGCGGCAGAGGGGGCGGGGGGCGCCGAGCGGGGGTTGGGGGCAGCGGCGCCGGGGAGGAAAGGCGACGCCCGGGAAGCCCCATCGCGACGTGGGGCCGCCTGCCTGCCCCGTGGGGCATCCCGGGCTCGGCCGCTGGTCGGTGAGCGGCGAGTGCCTCCCCGGGGCGGGCGGCGGGGGACGGTGCCCTCCCCGTGCCGCACCGGTGGCAGAGGAGGTGACCCCTGTCCCCTCCCTGCGGTCCGGCGCTGGCCGAGCTCGGCGCGTTTCCGAGTGCGAGGTGCGGGTGTTGTGCGAGCGCTTCGGAGATGTCGCGATCTGTCTCGGATCCGTGCGGTTCGCTGTTGTGTGATATCGGCTGTCTGAAGAGTTGAGGGTATTTGGCAAAATACAGTCTATTTAGGTTATAGCGGTGAAGCGTCTGAGCTCTATGTGTTTTGACGAATGCTCTGAACTGTCTTGTTCTTTAGTGCTGCTCGGTTGGTTCAGGTACCCTTTTAAAGTCCTTTCTTACAGAAATGCTCCAAACTGGATATGGGTAAGACTGTCGTGAGCAGAGCTTGACAGGGTCCTCTGACACAAGAAGAATTTCCTTGATAATATAGTTCAACCTCCCATCATTACTGGCCGGTTTATTTATCGAGCTGCCAGTTTCAGTTGCCTGCGGAGATTAGGGTTTATGAATTAATCAGTAGTATGTTTCCTGTTCTGTGGTGATGGAAATGAGATAGGAGTGAGACTGTAACTACTGAGTATTTACTTCTGTGTTTGTGAAGCATCGTTAGCCTTATTTGGACTGACTTATTTTTATTGTCTGTACAGAGCTGTCTGAAAAGTGAGCCCTGACATCACAACTGAGCACCAGATATCAAGCTCTCAAAAACCTCAAGTTGTGTTGTGTGCTCTGGAGTCCTTGCATCGGTTTAACTATTTTAGCACATTGTGCAGCAGTCATAAGTAATAAATATCAATGCAAAGGTATTTTGAAGGGAGAAACCCTCGGGAGTGTATGGTACAGACCACATCTTGAACTGTGCAGAGACTATGTTGTCGTCTGTTGTAGTCATAGAGCCTCCCTGAGGCATATGGAACAATTAGAAATATCAGCAAACTCTTTTTCCAGTTATCTTGAATTGCCATGTAGAAGTATTTAGAAGTAATGAGGCCCCAGACCTGATGTACACGATTCTGTAGTATAGAAGACCGCAACAAGTAAATAAGCGTGAGGAAGAAGATAAAACTTAAATATACTGCTGCTTTTGCTGGTCCTGCTCTGTGCCAAGTTATCTTTTATTATATATGGATACATTTGCGTGCATATATATTTGTATGCTTGTGTAGATATGTGTGTGTACATACATACATAACCCAGTATCTCTTCAATTTTTCTACCTCCCTTTCCGTTCTATCGCTCTTCTTTCTCCTCCACTTCTGCACAGGAGCCAGTCACCAATAACACAGTAACCCCCCAAAACAGATTTTTTTTTTTTTTTGTCTGTGGAAGCATGGGAGATGACAGAGGGACTGCACTTAGTTTCCAGATCTTTATTTTTCCTTCATGTCTCAGTATAATTCCTCAATACTATGTGTTGTTTCTGGGAGTTTCCTTTCCTCCTGTTTCAGTATGTGACCTTAACAAGTTTTTTACTTAATTGCTCTTGCATTTTTGGAGTACCTTGCCTGGTTTGGTTTTTCTTTCACAGAATACTTCTATTTTTTTTTTTTTTTTCACTGACTGAAACAGTGTTTCCTGTTCTGTGTTAATTTGCTTCATGTTTTTTGATGTGTTGGCCTTCATGTTGCTTTTCTCTGTCTTTGCAAGCTCTTGGCTACTTTTTTTATATTGATACTTTACTGTCAAACTGGAATTCTAATCCGCAGTCTTTTTAGAAAGAGTTTTAAATTGTAACATTTTAAAGCATGAACTTCTGTACTAGGCTGTACATGCAGAGAAGCTGGAATTATCCCTTAAAGCTCCTCTCCTTGTGGCTGGTGGTTGCATGCTGGAGGTGCAAAAATGAAGAATCTTTCTGCTTTCGTACTCTTTGGAGCCTGGAATTTGTGCCTGCATTGTATGGTGTATGTCACATACCTAGAACTCAAAATATGAAACTATTCCTGTGGATGTTTTTGACAGAAGGAAGCAGGCTACTTTAAAGGAAAAGAATGACAAAAAGTTCTGTCATTTCCAGGCAAAAATTCTGCCAAATCCGGGCATTTCTGTCCTGGAAGAGCTCTGTCTTGTCAACCTGCTGACATAAAGCTGAGAGGGGAGAGAGCTTAGAGATGTTTTGTTCATTTACTATTTTGAATGTTAAGTTGAAATAAGGGTTTGGAAGTCTAGCCAGACTGCTGTGATATGGCTTGTGGTCACAAAACAACAAAATGCTGGGACTTCATAGCATTTCTTAACAAAGTTTTGTTACAGAAATTTTAACCATTTTCTTCTGTGGCATACTCTTTCGTATTTAAAAAAAAAAAAGTTAAACTTAAAAAAGGTGGGACTATAAAGATTCTTGAACCCCTTTTAGTGTCAAAACCAACATAGTACAACAAATAACTAGAAAAATAAGTTGCTAGAAGTTTGTCAAGCAGGTAAAAGACTTGTGGAAGCAGGGGGAAGTGGAGATCATGTTGCTGTCACTGCCTTCCGCTCTACCAGAATGATATGGTTGTTCTCAGGGTCTGTGTGTGGTGATCGTCCGGACGTGTTACACCTGCAGGGCCTGCCTGTGCCCAGGTGTGCCCCTGTGGGTAAGGGGTGTAGGCCAAAGACGGGAGATGCTAACAGGTGCTGCGATATTCCTCTCGTTCTCTTCTGATGATGAATTACAGGCAAGCTCAAAAGAAAGAGGGTCTGGCAGTACTGCCAGCAGTGGGGTTTGCCCAGCACATCCTGTTGTAAAACCGCTGTCAGTTGCTTGTGGCTGCTGAATTTTTTACTAGTCGATTTAATGTTGCCTGCTCTGAGCATCTTCCTCGTGGCAGGTGTTTCAGGATGGCTTGAGCAAAAAGGCATAGCTGCTTTTGAGCACACCACCCCACTTGCATTTTGTCAGAACTTGAGTTCTTTGGGCAGTTCCACTGATGTTCGGGTGTCTCCGTGACTTGGGGCTGAGTCTAGGTGTCTGGTACACGTACACCTCACACTCCTGTTTGGTTTGATGTCCTAATAGGAGCCCCATACTGTGAATAAGGAGGCTGTGGTTTGTATTCCTGCACTTCCACTCATTGATTTGAGAGGTGTCTCCTCTGTAGAGCAAGTACTTCTTGTGGTATTTGTTCCCCACCTGTAAAAAAGGGGGAGTGGAAGGCAACGATGACTCTGTTCTGCTCAAATAAGCTGAAAGTCTCTGCTCTTATCACTGTTGGTTGTGGCTGGGCGTCATTATTTCTGATGTCCAGGGAACACTTGCAGGTTCACAGGCAGTTTGGAAAAGGTGGCAGCTTGATAGGAACAAAAAAAGTGCTTAGAAGAGGATGGTAATAGTGAGGACAGGCTATAGAAGCAGGAGATGCACTGTAGGGAAATCTGACTTCGAATCTTTTCCAAATCTCATTCCTCTCTCTTCCAATAATAATAAAAAAACCCAAAAGTTATTGAATTATTTAGGTGTTAGGAAAATGGGAAAAACTGAAGTCTTTTTATTACAGAGGAAAGGAATAGAAAACGATGAATGAGCTAGCTCAGGTACTAGCAGCAATATAATCACATTAGTGCGGTGCTCTGCCCAGGCTAATTAATCCTGTTGAACAGCAAGCTATTGGTGTTGGTGGAGCACCATACTAATGCAGCTGTGCTGCTCTTGCACAAGGTAGCTAGCTTGGAAACACTACACATTATTGTTCAGTGCTGTTTGGACATATCTTAAGGATAAAAGCCTCTTTGGAAAGCTGGAATCAATGTCCAAAGTACCTCGTGGTGCTTCTAAAACCCGCACAGCTCTCAACCGTTGCAGTCATCTAGTGTAAATCCTGGAGAGGAGAATTTTATTCACTGATTCTGTGGTCATTCCTGAGCACTAGTCCTTTAAGCTCAACAGAACAATGGTTGCAAGTTAGCAAAACAGACTCCACAGCTGAAGATTACTTCACACTGTCTTTCTATGAAGAACTGAATTGAAGTTGCCTTGGCCGTGAGAGCTGCCTAAGGCTTTCCCAGACCCTCCTAAGTCCTCAGCATTCATTTTGTTTGCTTAATTGTTTTCCATGGTGGCTTTTATGCAGTTTAGTTGGAAGTCATTAGGTTAAGCAAGCAGTCTCAGTAATGTTGTGGGAAGTTCAAAAGTATCTGGAGGAAAGAAAGCTTGTAAGCATGGAAATAAAGCTTTAATCAGAGCTCTAATACACACTTGACATAGCAGCACTTGAGCATAACCAGAACTCTCCGATATCAAGGAGGAGTGATGGCAACATTATAGGAGGTGGCTTGCTGCTGAAGAAGAGCCGCTGGCCCCTTCTGCCTTCCTGCATGCTACCACCACTTGCTTTCCTACTGCTTGCTATCCTGGTGCACCTGCTCAGAGGTGTCCAGTGCCAGGCTGGGGGGAGATTTGTTTCCTTTTGGTGATTTTTCTGAGACAAGGTGAGCTCACTTGTACTTGTTGCTGTCAAAAGAGCAATCTCTTCTTACTACTTGTGACTGCCTTCTTCCACTCTCTTCTTTGTGTTCGTTTCGTTCTAGCCCTCCGTACGCTGCTTCAGCTCACTAAACCAGCAGAAAACTGCCAGAGCAAAAAAAGTTGGATAGTTTTCTGCCAAGCCTTTTGCCAAGTTGTTGAGTTGAGGCCTTAATGGAAGAGTTGACTTGGTCCTAGTTTTGGCTGCAGTGAGGGAACAGTACTATGTGGACGAAAGAGGTACAAGACCTCTTTCGGTAGCCTTGTTTTAGGAGCCGGTACCTGATCTTCCGGCCTGGCTTCTCTGTTAAAATTGAATCTCTACAATGTGACATTTGCAGAGCAAAGGTTCAATCTACTGTAATAACCTTCTCTAGCAGGCTGAAGTGCTGTGGTTCAGGAGACCGTTACCTCCCAACACCTTTTCTCAGAACAGAAAAGGGGAAAAGAAACATAATGGCAGGAATTCCTGAAGCCCCAGCTCCTGTAGACCAACATTCAGGGTGCTTTTACTGGGAGGAAGGTTGTGCAGGCCTCCGTGGGGGGTGGGGGGGAGAGTTAAAATGCAGCTGTGGAAGTATGGAGTGGTTTGGGTTTCAAACAGAAAAAGCCACCTTCCCTGATGGTACATTTCTTTAAGAACAAGACACAGTGAAAGGAAAGGAATTGAGATGTAAGGAGTAAGCAATGTGATGATTCCTGGTAACGTGCTGATGACGCAATGCATTTCAAAAGAGGGTTCTTTTGTGACCTTAATGCTGACATCCCGTAGCAGTCATTCAGTTTGTCAAAGGAGTTTAAAATGTGTTTTGGCTTCCCCCCCGCCCCACCCCAGCTTTATTTACCTACCTATAATCTTCAGTATTTTTTTATCTCTAATTCTTTTTGAGTGTTTAGCAGTGCTTTCCTTCCTGATATATATTGTTGGTGTTTTGGGTTTGTTGTTTTTTTTTTTTTTTGGTAATGGTTTTATAAAAGATGGTAAGGATGTGAATTAAATACAGGGAATCAAATAAGGGGCCGTAGGTAGGTACCTTGTACCCGAAACTTAAGGGCATCCTTACAGAGCTCGTGGACGTTCTCCCCGGGTTGTTTGGGAGATTTGTGCTCTTGTAAAGTGGCAGCTGGAGGTGGCAGGGGTTATCTTAGGGCATCTAAATTGTCACAAAACAGTAAGTTAAATCGCTTGCTTAGGGATAATGGCACTACAAGATGCAGAGAATCATGGAATAGTTTGGGTTGGAAGGGACCTTTAAAGGTCATCTAGTCCAAACCCCAGAGAAGCTTCATCTGAGTTACTAAGAGTATGATTCAGTGACTCTGTTAAGCAACCTCTTATTTTCTGTCACTTGCCAGATCCTATGCAGAACCAGTTCAACCTGCCAACCAGGCAGAAAACTATCCCCACTTTTGTTAGGTTTGTGGCCTGTTGGGGTAGGGAGCCAAAATGGCTTAGTGGAGGTCTGAGCACGGTGGAAGCAGTGGACCCCCACTAAGCCAATGCATTTGAAAGGACAGCAAAGTGGAGGAGAATGGGACTGAGGCATCTTTTCGTCTGCAAGACATGAAATAGGGTATGCCTTTGCCAAATTAATGTTCTTTCTGCTGGGAACCCTTAAGGTCTTTTTAGGGGAGGACATTGTTTCAGGTGAGTTGCTTCAGCTGCCTTTTTTTTTTCTGGCAGCCTCTTCCCAGTCAAATGATTTGAAGCTTCTGCCATGCAAGCAAATGCCTTTCTGATTTGAACATTGGTCATGAGGTGGAGGGATGTCTCAGTGTGTGGCTGTGTGCATATTTGACCAGAACAGGGTGTGTTCCCATTGCTAGTTCATGTTTTTTCAGCTTTACACCTGTTTTCTGTGGGCTAAGAAGAGTATTTAATTTTCTTACATTCAGACTTGGTCTGTGTTCTCAACAGGTAAATTTACTGAAACTAATTGCATGTCCTATGTAACTGGATCCTCAGAATTGTAAGGAAAATGAAAATACTTTAATTGTTCAGTGGAAAACATCTGGCTTTCACAAAAAAATCAAGCACAAGGTTAATTCTTTAACTGAAAACCGATGTGCACGTTTTTGTAAAGGCAAAACCTAAATTCCAGACACACAGGACTCTTTTTGTGAAAGCTAAACAAGGCGATGTAAAGATGTGAGGTAAAGCTTAAAATGGAATGTCTCCTGCATTTTGGCAAAAGTTATATTCTCATGGTGATAATTTCATATTTATTGTTAGTATAGCAGCCTACGGCAGCCATTTAATATAAAGAAATAGAGTAAATCACAACATTGGTGAGTACTGTTGCTTAAGGCTGTAGTTCTGAAGCAGAGAAGTTACACCTGTTTACTAAAATCTACCATTGAGGCCAAAAGGTGTCTTATCTCATTCAGGGGGAAAATAAGTGGTAGACAGCCAGGCTTTGATAGCTTCTTTGAATGTTAATGAAAGCACAGGACTATGAAAAGGAAATCATGCTCAGACAGGAGACAGCACTTCTTGTGGAAGGTAATTAATGTGGTCACAGAAGCACCTGTAGGACTGTCGGATGGACAGACCTTTTCTTAAAGCTGTCTGAAACATGCTGCTTTAAGAATTGTTCAGTGTGTTAATTTTTGGTTGGGTTGGGTTTGTTTGGTTTTTTTCTAGCTTGGGGAACGAGCATAAGTGTAAGCTTCTGCTCTTTTAATCTTAAAGGAACTACTTGTTAAGATATTCTATTTATTTACAAGTAATAAATTTGTCTTCCTAACTTATTTGGCAGAATAAGAGTCTAATACTTCAGGAAAGTGGTTTTGATTCAGTGTTCGCTGCTGTCTAACGGTGCAGCACTTCTGGAAATAAACTGCTGCCTGAAATGGTACAGAGATGACGAAAGACTGTGTTCAACACTGACGTGTGCTTTTTTGGTAACAAGCTCAGCTATTCAGATGTGTCTCTGTGTAAAGTATGTTTCAGACATTCAGTTTTGAGGGACTTTGTGGTCTTAAGTTATTTCTAGAACTGTCATTTTACAAATAAAGAAAATAATTGTTTAGGTGGGCCTATGAATTAAGCAATATGGACAATGTACCAGATACTCAATGTACTGGTTCCTTTTTTTTTGTGAAAATCTCCTTTACCCACAAAATTTGTTTAGGGTTTTTTTTTTTACTTCTCTTTTTAAGCATGTGATATAAACAATGTGTGCACGCTTCTAAGAAGCATCCCTGTTTCTCTGTTTTCCATGACTTCTTATAATTGGGTCTGCAAGTCTGTCATGAAAACATAATTGGTGAGTAATAAAGCGCGTGCTTGCCCGAACCAGATCAAATGAAACCTTTTTACAGAATTGCGGTTAAGCGGGCTGTCGTATCGCAGTGCTCGGCAGCCTTGCCTGCAGAGTCCAGAAGGCTGTACCATCGTCATGGGAAAGCAGTTTGGTTTTCCAGGGGTGAGAGGGGTCTAGCAACCTGCGCAAGATCACACGGTGTGATGGTAAAGAGCAGAGCTTGACTGCCTGGCTCTGATTTGTGTTTTTTTTTTTCCACCCACTAAAGCAGGGGCTGTTGCTGTGTGCTGGGCGAAGGCTGTCTTCGGTCCTACCCACGCTGCAGGTCTCTAGCCTGGGCACGTCAGCTCAGTGGGGTCAGTTTAAACCTGGGGTTTGGTGTCTGGTTCGTGGCTGCGCATGGGCAGCTGTGGTTTGCCACTGAACTGCTGCTAATCACACTGTTTGTTATGGGGGGACACTAAACCTGAGACTCCCTGGGTCTGTGTTTGGGTCGCTAGCTGTGAGCTTTTTAAGCAATACTTGAAATCAAATGCTCTGTTTTGAAGGAAGGCAAAGTAGGGTAGTAAAAATCCCAGTTTGCCTTTCTTGAAATCTTCGGTTTGAACTCTGTTGTAACGGAGAAACGCTTGTATGAAATAACATGACAACTTGCTATAACTCTCTGCAGTAAGCTGATTGGATTTTATAGCTGGTGTTTATGAAGATACAGGTATTGCTCATTCTGATGCCTCTAATTTTAAAAGCTTTTCAAACAGATTGGATGAGCACATAACCTGCTGTTACATTCTTATAACTGTTAAAGTTAAACATTCACAGCCCTTGTGGGAACACTGAGAATGCAGTCTCTCATGCAAAGGTAACTACAAGTGTAAAATCTACTTTCATTTGTCCTCCCACTCCCTCTTGGAAACTACATGTACCTTGGCTTTTGAATTGTCTTCGGGATAAAGCAAGTGAATGGAAGTCTGGCTTCTAGGAAACTTGGGCTTTTCTTTTTTTAAAGTGCAAATCTCTAATAACATAAGAAGTGACATGAAAATTAGAGGAGATGGTAGGCAATACTGAGCAGAGAATCAAAATGATGCTATGCAGTGGATGAGCTGATGGCTATGGAACATCTGGCTGTTACAAGACTTCCTGAGCGCATCTCAAAAATTATTTCAGAAGAATCGACTTTTTTCTCTGATGCTGAGCAGAAACAGAAGTTGCAATTATTATGTAAAAACATGCAGGTTTGCACCTCTCATGTGAAGATATATATTGCTGGCATTTAGGTTAGAGGCAGTACTGTGTATTGTTTATATGAATAAAGTAGAAAGGAAAGAATGATACTTTCTTACAGAATTTTACATCATCTGACTTGTGTAGGGGTGATCTTATTGCTTGGCAACACAAACCCTCTTTTTCAATTATTTATTCAAGTCAGTATGTGCTTTTAAAACATTGCAATAAAATTGCACTAGATCCGTGTGCCTTGTTTCTTTAATTAGTATTCAGACCACTGTGAGGCTATTTCTTTAAAGTATCTGCATATTTTTCTTTCACTTGGTCCACTGCATAATAAACATCTCTGTGCCTTTTGAAATTTCTTTTGTTCAGGGACTGCTTTCTTCCAAGGAAATAGGAAATAGCTCGTGTTAAAGAATACCAAGCTAAAAAAAAAAGAAATAAATTTTGCTTTCAAAGCGTAGTGCTTAAGGAGATAGTAATTTTGCTATTCACGGATACACGCCCGCAGATGCAGAGCCAGTCTTTAACTTCACTGTCAGTTTTCTCACTGCCTTTGAGCACTGACATCTGTTGGTGCACTGAATGGTGATACTGATGATAACGCTTTGCCCGTGCTGCTGTCTGCAGGGAAATCTGCTGCTTGTTACTGTGGTTGTAGTTCTCCACCCATCTGTGATTTTGAGAATTGCACTTCAAATTTTGTGTTGGACTTAGATAGCGTTACCAGGTTCTTTAAACTAAAGCTTAAAGAAGAGAAATAGATGTTAGGTGGATTTCCATGCCCCCCTCCTCCCCCATCGTGCAACAGAAAACCTAATTACCATTTAGAGAGTAGAAGAGTTATACGCATTACGTATTTAAAAAGTCATAATACTTCAAAGCTGCATGCTGCTTTTTTTTGTTCTGGTGAGATCGGCTGAAGAATCACCACGGGAAAAACTATGCTATGTAAAGACAAACTGCAAGTTGACTGATATTTTTATGTCTTATTCTGTAAAGCTCTAGAGTAAGCATGGCACTGAACCCGAACTGAATCTTCATAGAAACACGTGTGGTCTTGTCAAGGGCTGAAGTGACATCAGAGATCAAGAAGGGCATTTCAAAAAAACAACCTTTCTGAAGAAAAGCCCAGAAGTGTTTTCGTGCAATTTCTTTTTAAAAAAATCACTGTATTCATATATTGAGACAGAGATGTATTCATAGCTCTCTCCATATATATGTTTTACATAAGAGTCTAATATATTGTACAGTTGGTAAATGATAAATTCTGTTGTCTATAGCTGAAGATGTAGTTTTTTGGGGGCAGCTCTGGTCTGAATAAACACCTTGAAAAAAGTAAAAGGCATAGTTGTTTAGGGTTTTTTACATCTAAGTTGAAAAGATAATTATGCATATGCTGCAAGCAAAATCTAGTATATTAGGTTGTAGCAAAGAAATCGTTGTATTTCAGTAATCAGTTTTGCTCAAGTTTATTTTTTTATTATATAAATCTAAGCCTTGCAAAAAGTAGATACTCTGTGAGAAAGTTTTCAGGCTTCATGGAAAGAGTTTTCATATGTAGCCTGATCATCTGAAAGCATTATGGAGACATGGTTGGTCTGCATTTATGCACACTGCAGTCCTGTTTGTTCTTTCTCCCAACCTTCTGCTTACCGTACGATTTTGTTGCTAAGGAGGAGGGAGATCCACACTCACCACTGGCCCTCTGGAGGCCTGATCCCTTGCTTAGAAAGCAGGAATAACTTCAAAATTAAAAGAGGTTGCTCAGAGTCCTGCGTATTCATGTGTGGAATATCTCTGCAGAGGGAGGTTTTGCAGCTCCTCTGAACAAACATATTCCAATGGCTGAAGACCCTTATTGTAGTTTTTTTTTAATTATTATTATTGTATCTATCTAGAATTTCTCTCTTGCTGCAACTTGTGACTACTGTCTTTTCTCCTTTCATTGTGCATCACTGAGAAAAGCTTGGCTACCTTTTCTCTGTGGGCACCAATTAAGTAATTAAGAAGCCTTCTCTTCTCTAGTCTGAGCAAACTCAGCTCAGTCTCTCTCTTCTCATATGTCATGTCTTCTCAAAGCTGTTTTCTAGCCTGTAAGTTCCTATTGCATATTGTGGCATGTGACTGATTATTTTACATTAGGTATAATATTTTTGCATTTGCTTTTTTTGGGCTTCATGAGGCTTGTCAGCTCACTCCTCCAGCTTGTTGAGGTTGTTCAGGTAGGAACCCTACTCTCCAGCTTCTTGATTGCTGGAGTTTGGTGTTACCCATGAAGATGGTGAGGGTGTGTTCTGCTCTGTTATTCAGATCAACCCCAGAGAAATGTCACTTGTAGCTGGCTACTAGTTAGACTTTGACCTGTTTACTGCTGTCTTGAGCTTGTCATTTCAGCCACCTTTTTCATCAACCTTGTTGACCAGCCATCTAGTCCATATCTTTTTGGCTGCCATGGTGCTAAGGCGTCAAAAAGCATACTGAAGTCAAGGTAAATGATGTCTGCTGCTCTGTTCTCATCCACACAGCCAGTGGCTTCATCATAATAAGTAACTGGGTTGGTTGAGCACATTTTGCCTCTGGGAAATCATGCTTGCTGTTCACAAAGGTGCTTCTGTTCTTATTGTTCCTGGAAATAGATTCAAGGAGGATTTGCTCCATTTTCTTCCTAGGGTTTGGAAGAAATCTGACTGGCCTGTAGTACCCTGGGTCTTTCTTCTTGCTTTTTTCCTCAGTTACTCAGTTACCCTTGATCACTACCCTTACAAAGGTGATCTAGAGAGGCCTTGCAATGGCATCAGCCAGCTCCCTTGGCACCGTCAGAAGCATCTCATCTGGTCCCATGAACTTGTGTATGTCCATTTTGCTTTAGTAATCCGACCATAACTTTGTCTTCATTTACTTCCACCTTTGCCCATGCCCTTGCCACAAAGCCCGGTGAGCGTCCCTCGCCAAGTAAAGAGCAAAGCAAAAAGACAGAGTGCTCGATCTTTTTCATGTCCTTTGCCACTGGTTTTCTGAACCTGTTGAGCAGCAAGTCCCTGTTCTGTTTGGTCCTTCTCTTGCTGCCGATGTACCTGTAGAGGCCCCTCCTGTCTCATGGCAGTTTCCAGCTGAGCTGAGTCCAGGGTCTTTATTACTGGTCTTCCTCAGTTCCTTCAAGATCTTACTCTCCTGTCTAGCATTTAAATGGCCTTGGGGCTTAGGTATTTCTCATTCATGCATTAATTGTTTTGAAGTGAGCTTTTAGTATGGGAGGTAAGGTGGTGGAGGAAAATGGCATGTAGCCTTTTCTGGCTGACTTGCGTCTGTGCTACCTCTTGGTTTCATTAGGAAAGCCCAGCAGGCAACCGTGTGTTAGCTCAGCGGCTATTTGAAATTTTTAAAAATAAGGAGATGTTTACTGGAGAAACGGGTATGGTTAATATAGGGAATTCCCATTTGAAGTTTTGAAATACAAGCTATCGATGGAAAACCAAACTCTCGGTTGCAACTTTTGCCACTTTAGTGGGTGTAAATGGGTTACTAACATACTGACACGGGCTGCGAGACCTACCATCAAGGAATCTTGTGCTGTTTTGAAGAGTCTTTCCTCTGCATGCCTCCGATCAAAATATCAATCACCTGATGTTTATGCATTGCAAACATGAAGCTAGGGACTTGAAAGCTAATATAGTGTCAGTTCAAAGTTGATAATTTCAGGGTTTATATATTGTAACTGAAATGGCTACCATTGAATTAGATTTAAAGCACAGTTCTCTTTGATTTCTTTCTTAAGTATCTAATCACTATCTTACGAACTTGTGGGTTTTGATTAAATTTCTGTGTTTTGTGTGACTTATTGCATGGTTTACAGTGGGCACTGTAAATATTTTTACAGTAGGGTTGTACTATTGCACTGTGCTACCAATTCATGAGAGTCCACTGTTTCAGCATTTGATTTTCTGTCACTTTTGACATCACAAAGAGGTCTGGCTTTACAGAAGCTTGGTTTTGAAATGAAGTCTTTCTTTATACTGCCTCATGCTCAGTGTCCAATCTCGCTAGTCATTTCTAAAAGGGTAGGTTACCAGCACTATAGCGATACATGAGCACCCCTTCGATTTGACATGCCTGTTCTGATTTTGCGATGTGAGAAGCAAAGATCTTTCCAGCTGTAGCAGGGACTATATAACCTTCCTTTTGCCCCAACTTTATGATCCTTTGTTAAGGGAACAGTGATCGCCCATAGTTTTTATTTGACATTTCAAGTGAAAGTGTGAAAAGGTAACTGTAAAACCTACATGAATACTTTTTGTGGGAAGAAGTTTGAGGAAAGGGCTTCTGAGTTTTGGAAAGGAGTCAAGCTTGTTTTAACTTTCATTAGATGTGTTTTCCTTGTCTGTGTATACAGGTTTAATTTCATCAAGAAAGTAAGTTATTTTGAATCTTGTTTAGCAATCCAAAGCGTGACTGGTGCATCTCCACTTTTACACTTTTGATCTGTGACTTGAAGTAAAAATTCAGCATTTCATTTTCCGAGGTAAAGCGGGTCCTGTAGTCTGAGCTATTGAAGGTCACACCACTTGGGTCTCTTGCATGTGAAAAGAAACTTTAGATGAATGGTCTTCTGATCCATATGTGCTGGGCATCAACAAAACATTTTTTTCTGGTTAGTTATAGTCTTGTCATTCTAGGTTCTCATGAACACGACTACTACAAAGTTATTTGAAATGGATAATAGTATACTGTAAGATGTTACATGTGCTCATTTCAGAGTGACTTTATAGTAGCTTCCTGGTGTGCTAATTACCCATTACTGTGTTCTGTGATGGGAGGATTTTGTGGAGTTTTTTCTTCCCTTCTGTTTGAGTGCAATATTTTTGCGGTGCCTATTTTATTCTTTATTTGCCATGAGGGTTCTTATCCATTTCAGATTCATGCCACTGTTTGAAAAATACATATGTTTTATTTTCTGAGGAAAGAACAAGGCCAGCGGCTGATGCCAAAGGCTCAAAAACAGCTTTAAAAGCCTGTGTTCATGTGCATGCTGCAATGCAAATAAACGGGGACGTGATCTACTACCTCAATGTCAAGCACACCTAGTGTCTGTTTTACCAGCCCTACTTTATGTCCGCATGAAGAAACATTTCCCTAAGAACTTTGTGGCTGGTTTTACTGCAGCTTCACCAATAATGATTCTCTTGTACTTGGTAACATCGTGTCGCTGTTAGTCCTGTGTTATGTGGGGAACTTCTGCATGCTGTAAAACAAGCTGTGAATGTGATATAATCAGAAAGAAAATAACCTATTCATAATTTCTCTTGGATATTCCTGCTGTGCTTTAATATGCAGTTTCAAACACGCTGGTTATAAGAAATATCCTGGGTGGCATTGTATGTGCCGTAATCAAAACAACTGGGAATTTGTTATGTGTTATCTTTTCTACTACCGCTGTGCCCCCCACAAAAAAACCCACCCAAGTGTCCACTTCTGTCTTTTCCTTAAAATCATTAAGGATTTGACTTAATTCCCCAAGGATGTTATATAGAAGGAGGAGAGAAACTTTGTTGGTTTTCTGATGGGAGAAGGAACAGTGAAAGTATGTGAAGGAAAACTTGATTGTTTTTAATTTGAAAACTAATAACTGGGAACATCATGGATGTGCCACATCATACCAAAGAAACCAGCATACAAAACAGTGTCTGGAGTGAAGTGGTAGAAGCTTTGTGTGTATGTATATATAAATACGTATGTGTGTTAATGAAAAAAGACCAAAGAAAAAGCTCATACCTTAATATGTGGAATTATTGCCAAAGAAGTAGAGCTGTACCATAATTTTTACCATCTTTCTAAACATGGTAAAGATAGGGTTGTAGCACACTTCTCTATCTGTATTTGCTTTTACTGTAATTAGAATGACTGTTTCACAGCCGTTACGGTTTGTATATGAGACTGAAACCTGGGAAAGGCCCTCGTTTTGGCTGGTGAGTAGGGAGGAAGTGTTTCACAGCTCGGATGATGAAAAGTAGGTCTTGAAACTTACTGTATAGCTATATGAAGGTGTACTAATGACTTTATTGTATGAAATCTGATTCAGTGTTTTATTATTCGTACGTTTTACCTTTTGCCCTGTGGACTGTTGGGGAGAAATAACATTTTTTGATCTTCAGAAGTGCTACTACTAATTAAATATAGACCTCTTTGGATAAGAACAGTATTTGCTTGCAAGTCACAACATGTTTAAAAATAAATTTTATTCACTATTTTATAGTACTGAAAATCCTAATCAGGAGTTCTCAATCAGTTTTTTTTATACAAGGAATTTGATAACAATGGATTTGTATAGTTAATCCATGTAGTTAATCCCTCTCACTCAGTTTCATTCACGCTCTCCGGCTTTTGTGATATGGTTAGTGTTACGGAAGTAGCTATGGCCTCACTAATACCTCCGTATGAATTTAGAAATATTTTATTTTTTTCTAGCAGAACTTTCATTTCTTTTAGCATCTATCCCTAAACCTAATTGATTCTGTTTCTACAGAAAAATACTGAAAATATGTATTATGAGGAAAAACAAATAATTTTTATGTCTTCATAACCTTTTAAGATCTATAGTCAACCGCTTTTCCCAAATCAACAGAAACCCACATTTCTTTCGTTCTCCCTTGGGCTTTGGCAGTACGCTTAAAAATCTAACCAAGCATGGCTCTGCCAGATCAGAGCTGGAGTCAAATTCACCCAAAACCCAGTGGTTTTTTTGGCACGCACCTTGCCACTGAAAAATCATCTTCCCTGAAGGCAGAGTGCATGTGCTGGTGTTAATCATAGAAGAGATGTATGTGCACTTGGGGCCAACCTTTTTGACTGCAGGGGCCAAAGGTTTCTGGAAATTAATGTGGATTGTGGAATATTTGTAAGCCAAGCTAACTAAAACTATAGTTCACTTTGATCTGTAAAAACCATACCTGGCATGAACAAATTGATGAGAGTAGTTTGCTCCCGAGAAGAATATTAGTGTAGACATATGGGATCACCAGCAGATCCCTCTGTCTGGGGCAAGGGATCAAACTCTCCCAGTGCCTACCTTTTAAGGATACCCGTGACCTGATGGCATGAAACTGTTTTTTCCCAATGCTTTCTTAAAGCATTCTAATATCCCTTCTTCAGTACTGAGAATGGAAACAGATGAGAATTGGGGCATTACTGTGGATGAGCACTTCCTTTCTTCATGGCCCTACCTGTCAGTTTCAAGCAAGGCAACAGTTATTCCACAGGGACTGCCATTCTCGAGGAAGAAAGCAGTAAGCAATTTCTCTTAAAATCAATGAAAAAACCCACCAGACTGCAAATATTAAACAAGTTTTTCAGGGCATAGGCTTTGAGGGACTGTAATTTTTGAATTTGAGTTTATTTAATACTGTCAGGAAACTTCAAATGCAGATGTTTTTCTGATATGTTGCCTCTCTTGCAGACCCTTCTTTTTCCATTCTGCTTGACACCCCCTTGGGTTTAGCTTGCAGTCTGATTACAGCACTAGCTTGTACCAGCAGGCGTTATTGACTTTTAGAAGGAGGTATGTACATTTGATGCTGACTTTAAAACTTCCTCACAAAATGTGAAATGCTTGCTCGGTGTTTAAACTTGTTAGTTTCTTGCTGCAGCTTCTGGTTATTACCTATTAGTAAGGAGCAGTAGCGTCATATATAAGGTAGGCATGGAGTCAGCTAGAGAAATTGAAAGTCTGAGCCCCTGCATTTTTTAATTACACTGATGTGTTTCTGGGACCAACAGCAGGCCTACTCTAGCTTTCAGTTGTTGGCCACAGGTCCTGATACAAGACCAGCTCCAGTGGCACCACGCACCAGAGCAAAGCCTGTCCTCCCGTATTGCACAGCCCAAATGCTTTCCTGCCACTTCTGAATGCTCTTGGGTGGGAAGGTGAAAAGCTTCAGGCTTCAGCACTTCAGCTGTGGGCTCCGACTGGTGTGACACTTCTGGAGGCGTCAGCTTTGATTTAGCTGGAGCAAATGTTTACTGACCTATTTCAGAGTCCATGGCAGATGAATGCACTGCCTAGTAGCTTTTGTCAAAGTACATGTAAAAGGACTAGACTCAAAGATGATTTCTCCTCAAAGAAATGACAGCCTTAAAAGAATATAGACTATTAATGGATACAAGTAGAATACAAGGAAATGAGTGTCTTCTCTTCAGCAGGGTAGGGCAGTGGTAGTGTTGGCTTGTTTATTTTTATGACTGACAGATGGGACAATAAGATTTCCCCTTCAATATCAGCACCAGCACTTCATTGTCTTCCTTAACTCGTGCAGCTAAATTTTTAACCTGGTTAACCATGCCAGCTAAAAAATAGGCTTAACCTGGCCTGGTTGTAACTACACGTAAATCTTTTTGAGGACTAGCCATTACTATTAAGAACTATTACTATGGCAGCAAAATTAGCAGGGCAGTGTTGAGTTTCCTGGTATGGAGTTCTGTTGTTGTAGGTACAAAGTGTATCTTCCCATCCCAGAAGAAGCTTGTGCCCAGTAATGGGCACAAACTTGAGCATAGGAAGTTCCACCTAAACATGAGGAGGAACTTCTTTGCTTTGAGGGTGGCAGAGCACTGGCACAGGCTGCCCAGAGAGGTGGTGGAGTCTCCAACTCTGGAGACATTCAAAACCCGCCTGGACGCGTTCCTGTGCAACCTGCTCTGGGTGACCCTGCTCTGGCAGGGGGGTTGGACTAGATGATCTCCAGAGGTCCCTTCCAACCCCTACGATTCTGCGATTCTGCGATTCTGCGATTCTGCGATTCTGCGATTCGCTGCTCACTCATAACTTAATGAAAAGTTTCCACCTTTAGTGATAGGCTTAACTTTTACTTAGCAGATCTCACAGAACTGATTAGTTGTTCTAAAAAATAATTTTAATGACGCTTTAGACCATAGCTTTTTATTTAAGTGACAAGCTAATTCTGTCAAGTCTGAATCTCTTAGTCGTGCAGCATTCTATATTTTAACTGCTTTTTTAGAAGGTAACTTACTTGTTAGAACAAGTTCCACTACCCTGTTACAGAGTAGCACCTTAATTTTGTCAAACTTAGTCAAATTTTGATTTTCACACGTTTTCCTTTGCACTAGCCCTCAGCTCGTATTTCAAATATGTACAGGTTTGCAACTGCATGAAGCACTTATCAGATAATTCTATGGAAAAGGTAGAAGTGAAAGTCAGTGGACTCTAGAATTAAGTCTCCTACTGTCCGTCCGTAGTGGACTGTAGGTTGCTTGGGTTCTAAATTTATATCATACCTTTTAAAGAAAAATACTTCCTTTTACTTCTCCAAAATGGCATATATATAAATATGTTCTGGCAATACTGCATTGCTAAAAATTAAGAGCAGAGAGGAGCTACTTCAGAATACCTTAAAATACCAAACAACATGCTCCAAATCAAGAAAGAATAGTTAAAATGAACTTGGATATGCCAGAGCAGAGGTCTCCAGGTTGCCTTTGTAAGCCTCAACAGTCAGACAAAGAAAGTCTTGAAATATTCCATGTGCTTGGCAGACCTAAGTCACTGGATGCGGAGGGTGGTGGGGCTTGCTTTTTATGATTAACAGGAAACAACAAGGAGGTATTTTGTTCTACTGTAAACGAGTGATGCTAGGAACTTCCAAAGTGTCCTGGTTTTAAAACAAACAAACATACCAAAACAAAAAAAATACTATTACAGATCCAAGTCATGATTTGCAGATGAGCTCTCTGTGTGGTTAATCATCTCCTGCGCATATGGAAAATATAATTTGTCATTTTGTGAGAGTGGGCTGACAAGACAGACTTACAGATGGGTCAGGAGGTTTCTTTTGTGACGGTGTTCTTTTCAAGTGGCCATTACAGGATGGAAACCTTGGAATGAGAAACCGACGGAGCTTTTCTGTGTTAGTCTCAAGCAGAGCAGCAGGGGAGCATTTAGAAGAAACGAAATGTCTTTCTCAAATTCTTTGATGTCAGAGTGAAACATTTCAAATTTTGGTGAAAAAGTAGTATTAGAATAACAACTATTTCTTCCCCTTTCATTTTTGAAGGAAGAAGTTATGAAAGAATAAGTTCTAGGAATGAAACATATTGCAGTTTTGAGAAGACTGTAAGAAGCTGTCTAAATAGCGTGTATGTTCAACTTCTGTGCTCAAAAAGGGAGCTTTGTATAGTTCTGGAGAAATGTAATACCCTTAGAAGGACTGAAGCCTCTGCTGTCCTAAACTGTCATCTGTAAGACATGTTAGTTTAACGTGCTAAATGTTATGTTTGAATCCTTAAAAATTAAAAGCTCTGGATTTCTGTAATTTGATTCTGAAATCAATAAGTGTGTGGAGACTGTGAGATCATAGGCAGGTAACCTGCACGTCAGTATGAGCAAAAGGGTGCTGCACGTGAGCATGGTGTAGAAACTGAATGCTATGATAGCACTTGGCTATTTTATGTCCGTTTTTTATGGGTGGATCTTATGAAGCATTTCAGAAAAGATCAGAACTGCTTACCTATTTTAGAATGCAGGAGCTAGGGCAGGTTTAAAGCACTTTAGCTCCTTCTAATACCCAAATAGTAGATAATTAGAAGGAAGTTAAATTACACATTCCCTGACAGTCAGTCTATTCTCCACTACAACAATCTTTACCAAAAAACACAATAAAAGCATACTTTGTTTCAAAATTTTAAGGTTAAATAGATTCAGTGTTTTCCAGAAAAATAATGTAATTGGGAGAAAGGTAATAATAAGACATCGATTTCTATGGTGCATTTAGTGGTGTTATTTAAGCCTATTCTGAGAAATATTCCTGTTTGACGAATGTAGAGCACATCAAATGGAACTACTAGGTGACAAAATCAGAACAAACCAGTTCTTTACATATTATGTTGTAGAGCTGTAGAGCCCTTTCTGCAGGATATTGTAAATATCCAAAATTTACACAAGTTCAGAAGACAGTTGAGTAATTTCATGAAAGAAAACTCTACTGGGGATTATTAATCATACAAGTATCATATCTGGCCCTGAAACCCTGTAACTCTCAAGCTCTGAACACTCCTTTTACTCATAGGAAGTACTTCTGTCTGTTTGTACTCTTCCTAAACTTTTGTTAGGGATGGGAAGCTGTAGTCAATAAGCCTTTTAGGCTCTCATCTAGCAGTCATTTTTTGTTGTGGATCTTCTGAGAACTGGAATGGTTGTTGCCTGGCTTGTACTGAGAGAAATCTATTATTGAGAGGAACAACAACCAAAAAAAGGCCCTGAAGATAGATGCTACAATTCTTTCAGAATGGCACAAACAGAATTCCTACCTGTCATAAATAGAATTACATTAGTACTACCCAAATGCTCAGTTAATGAGCTATAAACATGGGGAGATGTCTGTTCCATCCTGTACGTTGTTAGGACATCAGGGATTGTTCCCCCCTCAAGCTGTTCCCTCACCAGCAGGAGGGGGAGCACGCAGGTTGCTCCTCACGGCATAAGTTGGATGCAGATATGACCAGAGCATGAACAGATTTATTGTCCTGTTCCAAGATGCATTGATAGTGTGCCCTCAAACACCTGATTTGTTTCCCGTTACACTCCCTTCTCACTTTTTTCCCTTTACAAGTTCTTTCCATTTGCCATCCTCGTTGCTCCTTAATTAAATGTCTCAGTCCTGCTTCCCCTTCCCCACTGGCTTCAGTTCTGTTGACTGGCAAATTCTATTAAGCTAGCACTCCCCTTCTATTATCTCTAGTGCCTGCCTGCCCTTTCTCGTGTTGCTGTCTTGTTAGTGGTGCCATAACCACAGGGTGAGCCACCTGCATATACGCTGCTGCTCCTCTGTTATCTGTAGCATCTCATGCTTGGTGGTGGTGTTATCTTGTTAGAGGCGCCACAAGCCTGGGCGTGCCATTTGCACGCTACCCTGATGTCTTGTAGGCTGTAATTCTTTGTGTCTGTGCCCCAGAAAAGATTGCAGAATAATATAGTTTACATAGACCTTGATGTTCACATAACTATGGATGTGGCTGGGGATTTCCTGAAGTCTTTGTTATTGGGATAACCACAGCTGTTTGTATTGGAGATTAGGGAACTTGGTAGCTGGAAAAAGGTAGACTTGGAAAACGGATCAAACCCTGAGCTGGGTAGAGGACGTTTCTTGAGGAATAATTTGAGATTTAGGGAAGAAACGTGAGACAAAAGAACAACTTACTTATTTTACAAAAATGTTTCACCAAAAATAGAATCTTCAGAATTTACAAAATTTGCTCATGGGCAGTCAGTAAACCAGAAATCAAAATTGACAGGACCTGTCAAGCGGGCTGCTGGGGAAGCTCAGCCCCTGTCTGCTCTGCTCCTCACCCATCAGCCTGCCTGGAAGGGACTTGTCAAATTCAAATTTATAGTCAGGGTAAGTGGAGTTGGTGTGTTTTTTGTTTGGGTTTTTTTTTGTTGTTGTTTGGCTGGTTGATTTTTGTGAGAGGAGGGGGAGCTGGTTTTTAAACATGAACAGTTGGTTCTTCCACAGGGAACTTCTGCACCAGTTCTATTCTACCAGACACTTTGTAACTCAGTGACCCGACATAGGTAGTATTTCTTGGAAATTATTAGGATGACTTGGATGTATTGTTGTCACTTTTGCCACATAATTGGGCTTATCTTTGAAGAATTTCTTAGAAACAACTGCAGTAAACGCCATAGATTATTTTGGATATTTTAGGCTGAACTATCCAAAACAGTTTGAGGGATAGCAAAGGCTTTCCCTTCTGTGTTGTACTTTTAGGTACAATAAATACTTTGATCTCCTTTGGGGAACTCAAAATAAAGTGTGGAATCAATAGAGCTGATGTGGTAAACTTGAATGGTTTTACATACCTGCCTGAAAAAGGCAGAGAATCAAAAGAAAGGAGTAGTGTGTGCTGGAAGACAAGTCCAACCATGGCCTTTCCTTTCTCCAAGCTTGCAAGTCTGTTAACCCTATAGCTGGCTTCCCCGTTTCTGCTTAGGAAGGGACAGAAACCATAGAATGGGTTGGGTTAGAAGGAACCTTGAAGGTCATCCAGTTCTAACCCCCCTGCCATGGGCAGGGACACCTCCCACTAGACCAGGCTGCTCAAAGCCCCATCCAGCCTGGCCTTGAACACTGCCAGGGATGGGGCAGCCACAACTTCTCTGGGCAACCTGTTCCAGTGTCTCACCACCTTCACAGTAAAGAATTTCTTCCTGATATCTAATCTAAATTTCCCCTCTTTCAGTCTAAAACCATTACCCCTCGTCCTGTCGCTACACTCCCTGATAAAGAGTCCCTCCCCATCCTTCCTGTAGGCCCCCTTTAGGTACTGGAAGGCCGCTATAAAGTCTCCCCGGAGCCTTCTCTTCTCCAGGCTGAACGACCCCAGCCTGTCTTCATAGCAGAGGTGCTTCGTTTGACTGCATTGCATTATGGACCAACAGCCCATCTTCTATATTTTTTTAATGATACCTTATGTATTTGTCTGAGGCACCATATATGCCGAGAAACTGTTAAGTTTAAATGGCAATGCAAAGCTAAAATTTTTGCTTACTGGGGGACTAAGTCTGTACTGGGTGGGTGGGGTGGAGGGTGTTTCCTCCTAATAATACTACACTGCATGAAAGTCATCACACCATTAGCTGTGTTACAGATAGCACAAACTGGAATTATGCTCCATTTGTGCTGTGAAAGCTATAAGGCATTTGAAGCACTTTTTGTTAACAGCTTAGGAAGTGCAGTATGAAATTTGAGCCACTGTGACCATCTGCTCTCTCAAATCCTTCCATATCTCAGTAAGTTGTCACTGTATCTTCTGGCAATGATTCTTGAGTGTTTGCCTTTTTCAGTAACAAACCTAACACTTGTGTGTTTCATTGTCTCCTTTTCTCATTTACAAAGATGTTCAGGAGGAGCCCTTACTCTCTGTATGCCTTTACTTTTATCTTGTTCTCTTTTTTGTCTGTTTACAAATAAGTAGAGCTAATTTTTCAGCCTTTCCATTGAGGAAAATATCTCCATGCTTCTTAATTGAATTCTTTCTTTTTCTTCTGTATCCTCTACTGCCAGGAGGTGATTGGAACAGACCGCTAGTACTCATCTTGGCTGTTTTCATTTCCTATCAGTTTTATGGTTTTCCATTAATTTCCTTGTACAAGTGAGCATCTGATTTCTTCTGCCTGTCATGGAAGCACGAGCACAGACATTCTCCGTAAGCCTGTGACAGCTCTTCTCAAACCCATGTAGAGCTAATAAAATATTAACAGTACTATAATTTGCTGTCTCATTTATAAAGGCTTCTTGCTGAGGAACATATATAAGAAAAATGTTGTGTAATGCGTTAATATGCTATGTATAGCACTAGAAGAAATACTACGTAAAGGTTAAATTACTTCTACATAAAGCAGATTTGTATAGATTTTTAAAGCTGCTTTTAAGTTGTATCCTTCCACAAAAGGATTCACTGAATATATATACTTTTCAGTATAAAGGTGTCATTTCCAAGCTGTCTCCCTTAACTCCAGCTTGAAGGAAGGAAATTATAGATACCAGTAGGTACGTTTCATTTGTTGGATATGAGGGCAAGTGTCTTACTACTTTTTTGCAAATGTGTTTATGTGAACTGGAAAGCTAACTTAATCTGGTCACTCTTCTGTAGTGGAATTAAGCAAAAGGCGTAAAGTCTGAGCGTCATGTATTTTGGGCACTTCACCAGAACGGGTTCTGTCATGATCCACAGGCCAGGTAATCACGTAACTGTTTTAAGAGGAAAAACAAATGCCCCACAAACAATGGTAATGCTGAAGTTTACAATATCAATTTCAAATGCTGTGATAAAACTGCTAAAGGAAAATAACTGATAGCGTTTTCTGTAGTGGTGGTTCTCTCACTGTTCGTACAGAGAGACGTGATGACTAATTTACAACAGATTTTTCACCTCAGAAAATTTGCTACAATGCAGCCCATGTTCCCTGGAGATAGTTTGAGGGCTGCAGGAATAAATCTTTCTTAAAATAATTTTCTTCTGAAATCAAATGCAGCCCTGGGTAAGCTGTTTGATTAGCCCTGACCAAGATAAGTAGATGTAAATGTGAAATGAGCAGAAATCGTGAATTTGTGCATGACACTGGATCTTCATCATGTTTCGCCAGGTCTGATTATCTTAATTGTTCTTCTTGAATCTTTCAATACTAAGGCAATAGCTAAGTAGATAGCTCTTAACTTCCTGTCAGAAATGAGCTGGCAGTGTTTTGCATAGCTGAAGTAGTTTATTCAATACAGAAAATACCTTGAAATATTTCTGAAGGCTGGGAAAAACCTTTAGTGACTCATAATTCTCATCTGAAATATTTTAACCAGCCACAACCTTGGGCTGGAATTTGAGTTGTGTCCTTGTTGTCGATGGGGAGAAGCAGGTCGATTTACTTGCTCTGTGAAATTTAGGTAAATATGTGCAATCCATACTAAGTTTAATGGGATCTGGAGGTCCCTGGTCGGTCCCTGCCGCAGCAGGCTCCGCGCTGGGGTCAGCTGGGGCTGCTCAGGGCTGTGTCCCCTGCGGGCTGGAACCCACCCCCCCAGCATCTCTGGGCAGCCTGTGCCTCGGCCCTGCTGGCCCCAGGGAAAAGCCTTTTCCTCGGGTCCCATCTCAACCTCTCCTGCTTGGTCCAGCTGATGCCCCTTGCCTCTCTGGCTCCCTCATCTCGACCACCTCTCCACAGGTATGGGCGTTGCTGCCAGGTCCCCCCCCACCCCCCGCAAGCTGTCCAGTTTATTGGTATCTTTCCCTGTACTGGGAGTGCCAGACCTAGACGCAGTATCTAGATGTGGTCTCCTAAGCGCTGAGAACAGGGGGATGGATAATCCTGTCAGTTGATGGATGGGCTGTGGTCCTGCTGGCACATGTGCAACTCTCTGTGCACCAAGAGTCCCACACCTTCCCTGCAGAGCTTCTTCCCAGCCTGTATCGTTGACAGGGGTTATGGACTTTGCATTTGTCCCTGCTGGATTTCATGAAGTTCCTGATGGCCAGTTCCTCCAGCCTGTCTTGGCCTCTGTGAATGGCAGCCCTGATTCCCAGATGGGATTTCCCTCCCTCACCCCAACTTGGTGTCACCTGCAAACTTGCATCACAGCCTGCAGGTCACTAATAAAGATATTAAAAGGAGGGAAAGGGGAAAAAAAAAAAAGTCAGAAACTAGTATCATCTGCTTTTGACCTCTGTGTAACTGGTTTTCAGCTGTTGGGAAACAGTCCAATCCTTTTGCTCTAATTTCAGGCTATTAGTCTGAAGATACTTCTCTGAGGGTAGCGGTAATGATGCAGACTTAGCCCTTGATCTGTGCAGTGACTGCGTATCAGATTAATCTATGTAAATACTTTTCAGTGAACAGGCTCTCTGACTTCTGAAAGTGCCGTTTCACCATGGCCACAATAATGAGCTTTGGCAGTGGAGTACTTCAGCCTCTTTAACTGGATGCAGGAGAGAGGAGAGGGGAGTGGAAAGGAAGAACTCATGTGGGGCACGGGAAGAGGAGAAAAATATTTAGAGCTGACAATTAGTGGTGCATAGATAACAATTTGTTATGGTTTCGTCTTGTCTGGCCTCTTTTCAAAAGCTGATGGCCTGAGGATGGGGAAAGTATTTATTGCCAGTACCCAGTACTTTGGAAAGCTTGAAGTGCCCTGCACTTTGTGAATTGAATGACAACATCAAGCTTAGTAAGGTTCTGCTTAACTGATATCTAATGGTTTTTATAACTGGTTTGTTTTTACTTTGTTATTAGCTAGTGAACTAGGCTGGCGATAGTCCCAAATCTACCAATAATGCATGGCTCGCTGTTTAATTTTTTCCCTAAAGAAAAAAAAAATACTATGAAAAAATGTTTAAAAATATTTGCTTCAAATGAAAGCAATTAGATAAAAAAAAAATAAAACTAAAGAAAAATTGCATTTAGAAAATACATCTGAAGTGTTGCTTTTCAGTGCCAGTCTGGCATTCCTATCACAACTAAAACTTCTTACCAGTAAGGATAGTCTCTTGTCCCACCCAGTTTCTGGCATGTGCCCTGGTAAGGAAGCAGGATTGTGGGATGAATGTAGACTCATTCTGCAAGGGGGAAAAACTTCTGGTCAGTGGTTGTTGGTTTTTTTGGCTGTTCCTGTTTAGTTTTTGTTTTGAAAGATACCCTGGATAGGTCAGGTGTGGACAGAAGTTTGCTACTGACTTTAGCGGCAGAATAAAACTTACATGCATGGGAGGGGAGATTGTGAGTTCAACATGTGCAAAAGAAAAATAAACAGGTTCTTTGAATCCCCCTTACTTGCTTTTTGTGGATTTTAATCATGCTCTGAAACAGCAACTTGAATCACCTTGATGTTCATCGCTTCATCTGGATGTGTTGTGCTGCACAGCACTGTGCTTATTTTTTATTTGCATTACCTCTGCTGAGATTGGGAACTTCAGTGGCAGCATGGCTATGTAGTGCCAGGTACCTAACGAACAAGTCGGAGATGCAGTCTATGCCATGAATAATTTATAATCTAATTAGAAGCAAACCTTATCAAATAACTGTTTAAAGAACAGTAAGAGAAAAACAGAGAACAAAAGCATGATTGTATCATGCAGTTGCGGGAGCCTCACTGTTCACACCGTTCAGCTTGGGAGTTCTTGGAAATTATAGCAAGTCATAAGTAGACCAGGAAAAAAAAAATGACACTGAGTGGGATGAGTCTATGTATACCACTATTATTCATAAGAGTAGTATTTCCACAAATTGCTTTCTTTTTTCTTTCCCTTTTATGACATTAGTCAAATTATGCATGAACTTCAGAGGCTGCTACTAATTCTGCACAAGATCAAAGAAATACTTTAGCTTTTTGTACAACTCTGCAATGCTTTTCTGTTTTAAGTGAAAATACTTCAGCTTTCTTTCTGGTTATCGTCAGTAAAGAACAGCGACTTGAGTTCTTGCACATTACCTTATGATGGATATGTTTTTCTTTTAATGGATATTTCACTAGTGCAAAACACCTGTGTGATTTGATTCTTTAAAAATTAGTCATCAGTGACTCTCCTTACAAAAAAAACATTGGAGCGTCACTGATTTGTCCATCGTAGATATTAAAAAAAAAAAAAAAAATAAAATCCAAACTGCTGAAATCATAGGTTGTCTGAAGAAACATCATCTACATCTTACGCTAGTAATAAGGAAATAATTTTTCAGTCTATCTGTTAACGAGTGCATCTGACTCTTTTGTTCAGTGTTTGGAGAAATACAGTGGTCTTGAGTGACAAGCTGTAGGCTTCAATTTTTTTTCTGAAATGCAGATCTTGGTAACAGTTGCTAAGTTGTAAGATAGGGGCTGTATGGCTTATTCTTTAGACTGCTCTTTTGTTCGTAACTGGATGACTTGGACGGTTCATTTCAGATTTCCATCTTGTGTATGTATACACACATAAATGGCAACTGAAACAGGCTGAAAATAGAGCATCTTCAACATTAATGTTGGCTATGCTCAATTTTGTAATGTTGCACTTCGATACCATATTTTCATTTCTTTTTCCACTCTTGTAATTACTGAGAAGGTGTCATTGGTTCCCCCACTAGTAACTGAGAGCTGGAGGCCAAAACAGTTCAACAGATTCTTAATTGATGTTTTCAAGGCACATGTTTTAAGGAAAAACTCTTAAAATGCCTACAGAACGTACTCAAATCCTAGCTTACCTGAGGGGAGAAACAAACAAATATATTTTCCGAACCCCTCCATTTTCAAAGGGATTAGTGATTTCTTGCATATCTATTTTGCTTTCTATACATTGGGCGAAAGACAGCTGAAGTTGAGCAAATGAATCTAAAACTGATCTACTTTGGATGATTCAAGGTAGGATGAATGCTCTTACATTAGATTTGGGTAACTGTATGGGCAAGATTTTTGAACCACACTTTCTTTTTTTCTTTTCCTGAAATCGATAATTTTGTTTGGCTGAAACTGGCCAGACCTTCAGCTTCAGAAGGTGCAAGGACAGTGCTCTCTGTGGGAAGTGTTGTATGTTGTTCTTGCCTTCCGAGTTTTTGTTTATTCAGGGAAAGGGTCTCAGCTAGGGTGCTTCTGTGCTGCACCAAATAGTTTGTTTTTCTTATACCCATGATGTTGGGCTGGCCAGGTAAGAAGCAGGCTGTAGATACCAGTTTGTACTGAATGATATTAGTGTTTAGAGTATGGAGGTGAACTCAGGTCTTCGTTCAAGCCTCACCACCCTGTGACTTCTACTAAAACCAACCATGCAATACTTAAAGCACTATGGCCCAGCTCTCAGAAACTAACTGTAAAGCATTCTGGTATCTCCATTTTTTTCAGTATACTCATAATTTTAGAAGTACTTTACTGTTCAGAAAAGAGAGGGATGCCTGACAAATGAGTAAAGCATAGCTTGTTATCATTGAGTAGTTTGGTATGTCGTATAATCATTTTCAAATGAACCCCTTTTTTTTTTTTTTGTTGCAGACATATCAAAGCGTCAGGGCTGCCGTTCTTATTTCTTACATGAAATAGTCGTGTTTTTCCTGTGTGCTTGTGCATTAAATAAAACTTGCAGTAATTGAATAAGTGCATAAAATACCTTACCTGCAAAGTTCCTGTTCTCTTTAGTCACCTTTTAATTAGAATTCTTGTTACAGAATTAATAGAATAATTTATTCCTTTTAAAATGTGTAACAGAGTGAAACACTGTGCAACATCTGTCTCTGGTTAACAAATGATGCCCAGAACAGCATATGATGAATATTAGTTGGATAGTTTAATACACTAGTAAAGAGGCTTACAAGCTACTGTGAGGAGTAGAAAATATAAGAATAGAAGCTTATCTGTAACTTAACGTAACACATGTGGGAATCATACTTTGCATTTCTGTCAAGCTTTCCGTTTGAGGATTTTGAACTGCTTTGCAATACAAATGATGAATTAATCCTTAGAATAGTCCTTAATGTTTTTATTTTCCCTCTTATTTCCTTTTTTATATGCAGATATTAGATTTTTTTATTATTTTTAATTTGGTTTTGGATTTAATTTGTTTTAGGATCCTGAAATGCTGAGGAGCAGCAGGAGTTTGCTCGCACATCCCTTTCATACAGAGCATTAAATACAGAACCATATAAAATATTTCTTGATACGATGTGCATGGTTGATGTTAATGGAGAAGCTTGTAGATCGGTTTGGCTACCTTAGCTCTATTGTCATTTTAAGAGTTGTAGGTATTTCCCCCACTCGGTGCGTGGCAATACCCCATGCTGTGGGTAGCACTCTCGGACAAACTTCCGAGTTGCCAAGAGTTCTTTGTTCCTATCGCAATGCAAAATAAAAGCGTGAGCTATATGGCAAGTGCCTAAACGTTCCCAAAATCTCTAGCTGCTCTTTAGTGGAAAATAACAACTGGGAATCCTTGTTACTGGCCTGTTAACTAATGCAAAAGTCTCCTTTGGGGTTTTACTTGGCTAAGTGGAAATCCCGTCAGGAAGCACTTGCAGGAACTCCTCCTGCCTGCGTGGGCTTCGGACCATGCTTGTCACCCACCTGCTAAATTAGAAACGGTGACACATTGGCAGTGACTGTTAAACAAACATTGACAGTGTGTGGCTTGCTTTTAACTCGGGATGATGCCATTAGGAAACGAGGTTATAAACACCAGAAATCTGTCAAGCTCTTGATTTGCAATAATCTTCCTGCTGACAGATAAGAAGTGGTTATACATATACGTGAAGGTTCATAGTGACAGGATTTATTTTATGTGTCTTGAAGGAGAAAAACAAATTTCCGTTGCTAGTAGGGAAAGGGAATATGTTGTCATTTGTATCTTCTTTTGTCAGATTCAAGGAAAAAACGTAAACAGTATCCAATGAGATGAACCTTCTTTGGATATTTGAGACTTATTTTTTTTTTTTATTGCTTTGTTTCCAGAATAAGAAATAGTAACTAAAAATGAAGAGCTTAGAATAAAATTCTGTTGACTATAAGTGCTAATGTTTAATTTGAAATCAAACTCTAGACACCATTCTACCTACAGAAAACCTCATCTGAATACAAACCAGTTTTATCTAGTTTTCTAGTGAATCGTGGTCTTCAGTCAAGAAGTTAACTTTGAGTTTTTGTTTTATGAAAAGTTGCTTAAAACGGATGTTGCCAGCAGTCTAGCATAACAGTGGACAGCGTTGGTGTAACTGAAAAAACCAAAACTAGACATGTATCACTCTTAGTCGTATGTGCATGTCTGCTTAGATAAGGTCATGAGAAGAACTAACTGCAGTAGAACACCCTGCCTCTTTACCTAGAATTTCTGCTATAGAGCAAGTCTGAATGGGGTAAAAAGCTACAAATACCAATATAAATTATTTTAAAAATCCAATTTAATGTTTTTAAGGCAATCCAAGGCAGTTATTAGTGATTGAAACACTTCCAGATGCAAAAGAAATTGGGGTGTGTTAAGATTACATGCCGAACTGCAAGAAAGGATTGAAATAAAGAGTTTGAAGTACTACCAAAGCAATAATAGTGAATTATGAAAAAGTAACAAGGATCACGCTCTGAAACAAGGAAAATTGTCAGATGATTTCACAATGTATTTGTGTTTCCTAATCCTAGAAAAAGTGTTATTTATTGAGATATAGAGAAAGATGCACCTATTACTTCATGTTTCTAAGATGCAAATCATTCAAGACCGGATCAATAAACTCAGTTAATTACTTATATTTCTTTAGACGTGCAATGTTACACTAAATACCGTTATGAAGATGATGAAAGAAAAATGTCACACTTCTAATAAATAAAAAGGACAGTGTATTGTCAAAAATAATTACTGATAATCAGTAGATTTTGTAAGAGCATATGAAACAGAGCTGTTATTTATGCAGCATGATTTTATGAAAATTTATAGTGAATCGGCTGAAGGAGATCATACAGTTTTTCATAGAGAAATCCTGATTGGTGACAGTACCTTCGAAGGTAACATTACATTTATTAATAACAGATTTCTAGAATGACTGTGAAAATTTTCAGCTGTACTAGGTTTGGCTGGTATTTGGGGACTGCGAAAGCAGTTGACAATAGATCTTTTGATGGGTGTTGGGCAAGATGACCTCCAGGGTCCCTTCCAACCTCAAACCTTCTCTGATTCTGATTCACCGAGTCTCATTTATGTTCCGTTAGTTAACAATAATGGGAATGGAAAGTGAGAAAGTAGGGCTTTCTAAAGCTTGACTTTTTGCTAATGCTTAATGCAAATTGTCCTCAGAGTGAAGAAATCAGCTGGTGGTTGTGTTTTGGTCACAGACTTCCCACGCTGGAGATACTATGAGACATTGTGGTGGGTTCACCTGGACCAGCAGCCAGGCACCCACACAGCTGTTGGCCCACCAGGTGGGCTGCAGGATAGAACAGGAAGAAGGAAAGGGAGAAAACTGGTGGGTCAAGATAAAGACAGTTTATTAGGTGAAGGCAGGAGGGGGCAGGGAGAAGCGATGCAAAGGCAATCAATCACTCACCACCTCCCACAAGCAGACTGATGCCCAGTCTGCCACCTTGGAAAACACCTCCTTCTTCCTCTGCCCCAATTTTTGTTGCTGGACATGATGTTATAAGGTAGGGAATATCCCTTTGGCCAACTGGGGTTAGCTGTCCCAGCTGTGTCCCCCCCATCCTGCTTGTTGGGGGAATCAGGGAAGGGGCAAGAGTTAGAAAAGGAGAAAGCCTTGATGTCGTACAAGCACTGCTCAGCAATAGCCAAAACGTTGCTGTGTTATCAACTTTTTCAGCCACAAATTCCAAACACCATATGGGCTGCTCTGAAGGATGGTAATTCCATCCCAGCCAGACCCAGCAGAGTCATCAACCAAGCAAGTTGATTTGTACAGGAGGAAAGTTTAAGTGGAACGCGTATAGAGTTTTCTTACTAATTCTAGGGACTTCCTTCATTTCCCTTGCTGATACTGTGAAAGAATGAAGTTTTAGTAACAGGAAGGAGAGGAGGTTCAGGGAGACCAGACTGAGTGAACATGTAGTTCTGGTAAGAAGAAGCTTAAAAGGTGAGAATCGCTTAAATGTGTAAAAAGTTCAGTGTAATCTGAGAGAATATTTAATTGAACAATCAGAGTTTAGTAGAGATTAGACAAGCAAACTGTTACATTTTCTTCAAAGTTTTGTTTTGGTTTTTTGGGTTTTTTTGGGGTTTTGTTGTTTGTTTGTTTGTTTTTAAATTGTCTCTTCGTTTCTTGGGCATCCAGTCTTCTGCCTTCGTCCCTTGTCTTGGCATGGTTTAAATGGCTCTGTTGAAGGTTAGGATTTCATGCAATGAAATTCTTTTCCTTTAATATCCCAGTTCTAGAAAGTGCTGAAATTCTTTTCCTGACATCCTCGTTAAAATCTCCCCAGTTTGTATGTAACTGCTAAAAATAAACCTTATTAAGTTTCTTATTATTTTCACTCCACCTGGTACTGCAGTAGTTTGCATCTAAATACCACTATTACTGTGCTGATTCAGCATTGCTCTTGTTTTGTGCCTGAACTCTTGGGTACTCCTGTTCGAATAGAACTGTGTATCCCACATTTCAAGTGGTTTATGTGTCCTCTGTAGACATTATATTAGAGTGCTCTGGAAGATGGCAGTAACTAAAATACCAACAAATGGAAGTGCATTATCATCATCTTTAGGTTGGCCAGCATTATAGCTGTAGAAAAGGTTTTTGCTTCTGCTTCTGGAGAACAAATTTGATATTTATTTTTTTTTGTAATGTACAGTGGGTTGTGAAGCATTTTAAAATTATATTTCAAAATGCTTCTTTTAGAGTTCAAAAAAGAAATGCACAGGTCCTTTTGCGCATAATGTCAGACCTTCACCTTTTTTTTTTTTCTAAGTGACTTTGCTGATATCAATTACAATAGCACACTTCGTTATTCTTCAACAGAAGTGGGGTAGTATTTTGGCATTTTCTGACTTCCTAAGTAAAAAACAGTGGCCCATTTTTTTTCTGAAGATGTAAAAGCAGCCAGCTTACTAGTGAAACAGTGCTAGCTAGCCAAGCCTTCAGCTGCTGCTTCTGATTGTGAGTGACCTGAGGTAGAGCTCCATTGGAAATGGACTTTGCTAATGTAGACACGAGGCTTCTCAGTAAGCTGTCAGGCTCTTCTAGAGTTTGAGCTTCAATGAACATATCTTGGTAAAACCAGAAGGACTGAGCAATACGTCTATGCAAATGTAACTCTGCCTATTGACATCCTGGAGGACTAATAAGGAATTATTTGAAAGCACTCGGGTGAAATAATTTCATTAGTTACACTGTAGAGAAGTTAGAGAGTATCTGGAGTCATCTGGTCAAAAGCTGTTAGACTCTTCATCATTAGGAACTTCTTTTTTTAACAGGATCCTTAATGTTATGTTGAAATACAGATGTTCTCAGTAACTGTGAACTTTATTCAGTTATAACCTTATCTCCTTCTATGACAAGGTGACCCACTTAGTGGACAAGGGAAAGGCTGTGGATGTTGTCTACCTAGACTTTAGTAAAGCCTTTGACACTGTTTCCCACAGCATTCTCCTGGAGAAGCTGTCTGCTCATGGCTTGGATGGGTGTACTCTTTGCTAGGTAAAAAACTGTCTGGAAGGCTGGCCCCAAAGAGTTGTGGTGAATGGAATTAAATCCAGTTGGTGGCTGGTCACAAGTGGTGTTCCCGAGGGCTCGGTATTGGGGCCGATTCTCTTTAAAATCTTTATCAATGATCTGGACAAGGGGGTTGAGTGCACCTTCAGTAAGTTTGCAGATGACACCAAGTTAGGTGGGAGTGTCGACCCGCTTGAGGGTAGGAAGGCTCTGCAGGGGGATCTGGACAGGCTGGATTGATGGGCTGAGAGCAATGCTATGAGGTTCAACAAGGCAAAGTGCCAGGTACTGCACTTGGGTCACAACAACCCCGTACAGTGGGGCCTGGGGAAGAGTGGCTGGAAAGCTGCCTGGTGGAAAAGGACCTGGGGGTGTTGGTCAATAGCTGGCTGGATATGAGCCAGCAGTGTGTCCAGATGGTCAAGAACACAAATAGCATCCTGGCTTGTATTAGAAATAGTGCATCCAGCAGGAGTAGGGAAGTGATAGTACCTCTGTACTTGGCACTGGTGAGGTCCCAACTTGAGTACTGTGTTCAGTTTTGGGCCCCTCACTACAAGGAGGACACTGAGATTCTGGACGGTGTCCAGAGAAGGGCAACGAGCTGGTGAGGGGTCTGGAGCACAAGTCTGATGAGGAGATGCTGAGGGAGCTGTGGTTTAAGCTGAATAAAAGGTGGCTGAGGGGAGACTTTATCACTCTTATAATTAACCTGAAAGGAAGTTGTGGAGAGGTGGCGATCAGTCTCTTCTTTCAAGTAATAAGCAATAGGACAAGAGGAAATGGCCTCAAGTTGCGCCAGGGGAGGTTTAGATGGGATATTAGGAAAAACGTCTTCACCGAAAGAGTTGTCAAGCATTGGAACAGGCTGCCCAGGGAAATGGTTGAGTCACCATCCCTGGAGGATTTAAAAGACATGTAGATGTGGTGCTGAGGGACATGGTTTAGTGGAGGACTTGGCAATATTAGGTTAACAGTTGCATTTGATGATCTTAAAGGTCCCTTCCAACCTAAACTATTCTATGAATTAAAAAAAATCTGGATACTGATTTGAGCATGTCTCCTGCAAACAGAAAGGTGAAGACTGCAAAGATAAATGGTTTTCTACAAAAGGCTGTTAAAATTCATTCCTGAACTACCAGTGCTAGGAATTTGGCCTAAGTAAAGAATAATTATCAGCAGGATGGGTTTATTTAAATGGCTACTCAATATTTTAGAACTTTTTCTTTCTTCTGTAGCAAACAAAGCTATTAACAAATAGGAAATTCATTTAGTGGGAAACTTAATACAATTTTTTGATTTTCACCGGGGGAAAAAACATGTAGAGTATTGAATTCTAGAAATTGAGACTTCTTGCTAAGGAAGAAGCCCAAACTCACATGTCCAGCAGGCAGTGTTGATTAAGATAGTTGTTTTAGGCTACTACATGGGTGGACTATTTGCCCAGTAAGTACAGTAACACTGAGTCCTAGTAACTTTTTGCTAAATAGCCTATCATATTTGTATCTAGTTGGCATAACTCCTGTCCTCTTGAAACACTAGAGGGCTCACTGACTGCTTTTGGAGTTGCATTTTGCTTTCAATGTTATGTCCATAAACCTCCAATTATCTAAAGCAAGGATGTTCTAAAGGCGCATTTTCTTAGTAGGAAACTTACTAAGCTTAGAGGTTTTTATCTAGATCTAGACTTTCTGGAAGAGTTCTAAATTAATACTTTGATTAGATTTTGGTGTTTTTCTCTGTGGAAATACTTCTTTAAGTTTGGGGTCTTTTCCAAGTTACTGGTTTTGTCTGTCTGCTTGGCTTTTCGGATTCATGCATTATAATTTCACAGAATCATAGAATTGCTGAGGTTGGAAGGGACCTTTAAGATCATCGAGTCCAACCGTTAACCTACCCTGACAAAAGCCACTTCTAAACCATGTCCCTAAGTGCCCCATCTACCCTCTTTTTAAACACCTTCAGGGATGGTGAATCCACCACCTCCCTGAGCAGCCTATTCCAATGTTTAATAACCCTTTCAGTGAAAAAATGTTTCCTAATATCCAATCTAAACCTTCCCTGACGTAACTTGAACCCGTTTCCCCTCGTCCTATCACTTGTCAGCAGGGAGAAGAGGTCAGCCCCCATCTCTCTACAACCTCCTTTCAGGTAGCTGTAGAGGGTGATAAGGTCTCCCCTCAGCCTCCTCTTCTCCAGGCTAAACAACCCCAGCTCCCTCAGTCGTTCTTCATAAGGTTTGTCCTCCAGACCCCTCACCAGCTTTGTAGCTCTTCTCTGGACACGCTCCAACACCTCAATGTCCCTCTTGTAGCGAGGGGCCCAAAACTGAACACAGTACTCGAGGTGGGGCCTCACCAGTGCCGAGTACAGGGGGATGATCACTTCCCTAGTCCGGCTCACCACACTATTCCTGATACAGGCTAGGATGCTGTTGGCCTTCTTGGCCACCTGGGCACACTGCTGGCTCATATTCAGCTGGCTGCCAACCAACACCCCCAGGTCCTTTTCTGCCGGGCTGCTTTCGAGCCACTCTGCCCCAATCCTGTAGCGCTGCATGGGGTTGTTGTGACCCAAGTGCAGGACCCGGCACTTGGCCTTGTTGAACCTCATACCATTGGTCTCAGCCCATCGGTCCAGCCTGTCCAGATCCCTCTGCAGAGCCAACCTACCCTCAAGCAGATCAACACGCCCGCCCAGTTTAGTGTCATCTGCAAACTTACTGAGGGTGCATTCGATCCCTTCATCCAGATCATTGATAAAGATATTAAAGAGAACCAGCCCCAGCACCGAGCCCTGGGGGACACCACTTGTGACCGGACACCAACTGGACTTAACTCCATTTACCACCACTCTCTGGGCATGGCCATCCAGCCAGTTTTTTACCCAGCGAAGAGTACACCTGTCCAGGCCATGAGCAGCCAGTTTCTCCAGAAGCAATTTTTTCCTAAGAAGCAATTAGACAAATGTACCTGAGTGGTTAGACTCAGCAAAATGGGAGGACATTTTGGAAAAAAGAAAAAAAAAGTTGTTCTTGGTTAACATGCAATAATAAATATTATTAGAAGGTAGTGTCCACTGCGTGAGTCAGCTTCCTGTCATACTATCGAGGGGTTGACTAATAATAGGGTAATCAGAGTGGTTAAGAACTCACACGTGCATTTACAGTGCAATATGATCAAAACATCAATCAGTTGGAAAAACTAAAGGCAACTGAGTATATATGGGACATCTTGTAGTGTCACTTTGTGACTGTCTTGGTTGAACTGAACTGGGTCTGGAGGTGTTCCTGCCTTTCCCGCTTGGTAACTCTGATACTCATGGGAGTCGGACTTGGGGAATGAGATAGGACAAAAATGATTGTTTTCTCAAAACAAAAATTTCACTTGCAAAAGTTTGTTTCCTCAACTGACTTGGTGTGAGGATAGATGAACACTGCACCACTTATGCAGGAGAAGGAGCAGAGATGTGCTAGGAGAAAAAGGAGAGGGAAAGGGAAAGACTAAGGCAGTACTGGCTAGAGCAATTTTAATTTTGTTATAATACTGCATCTTCAGGCACTTTGATTCAGACCACTTAATTACAAGTTTAGTTTTTAAAAAAAATAATAAAAATAGCCCTACTGTGTGGCGTTCCCAGATTAAGATTAAACAAATTAAAAGATTCTGATGTGATTTTATGAGAAAATAAGCTTTGACAATGTCAGGCTCAGTGCAAGGCAGGATTTAGCCTGCTGAAATCTTTGAGAGTTTGTAGGTTAATATCTAAAGCTGAACTTGCAGCTCTGGCGCATGACGGCAGGGCAGAATAAATCTTTTTTTATATAATATGCAAAATTACTGGAAAACTTCAATTGGTGAATTATAAAATATGCTGTGGCCAAACGACTGATTTCATATTATCTTGATCACTGTAGCCAGGGATTGGGAATGCCCCATAGACATAAAATCTACCACTTGTCTGCCTATTACACTTCTGTGTTGGGACAAAACGCCCCGTCCTTGGAGAGCTCCAAAGCCATTTTGCAGTGAAGTCAAGCAAGGGACACCACTCCTGTCATCTGGCGTATTGGTGCCATCCATGGCCTGAGACCATTTCCACAGAGCCTCTTACTCCCTGCCTTTCAGCTGAGATTTGACACCAGGCTAACCTTCTGGCTGAAATAGCTCACGTATTAAATGCAGATGCCAATTTTTGCATTTGTAAAGCTGGGCCTGTAAGGGCTCTAGAGGAAATTAACATCCCTGAATTTTACTGCAGGATAGATGTGCATTTGTGCTTCCATAAATAGCAAAGAAACGTTTATTCTCACAAGTGTAGCAGTACTCTTGAAAATCTGTTGTCATTTATTATTGTCTGGCCTAATGTAAATTTTTAATTGACATAACTTTCCTATGTGATTTGAGAAAAGGAAAGAAAGTGCAGGATTACTATTATCAGCGTGTCCCAAGGCTGTTGCTTTTAAATTTGGGATTATAACTGTTATTTAACAGAATTACCCTTGACACGCATGGCCTCAAGAAGAGGTCTGAAAGCAAGGGCAGAGCAGTGTTGTCAGCTGACAACCTGAAGCAGTATCTTTGAAAAGGTCTGTAATTGTCACTTCTTGCTAGAAGATGACCTCTGGCATTCCCAGCGCTGTTCTGCCTTGTGGAAGAGGGGAGGAGGGACAACAAGGAGGCAAAAATCTTTCCTTCTGTTACGTGAAGCCAGGCTGCTTGTGGTGGCCCTTAAAGAAGTGCTCTTCCTGAGCAGGCACTAAAGGTGGTGGTTGGTAAAGGGAGGTGTTGGACCTGCTGGAGTGGCCGTGGTTCTTCACCAGGCCTGCAGAGCTCTGTGCGTTGTCCTCACTGCATGTTTGAGGAGGGACAGGCAGGCTTCTGGCTGTGCACCTGGACCACCCCCAGAAAGGACCGTTTTGGCTAGGTCTGGCTGATCGTGGTGGTAGAGTGTGTGAAGTGTCCTTGAGTTAACCCGCTGCCCCAGCTTCTGACGTGGATGTCCTCTGCTCTTAACGCAAAACTGCTGTGCTGGGTTCCCTGAGGCAGTTTCCCAAAGCGGTATTTATTTGTGGTGCACCTCATTATGCAAAACACATTTTTTAGTGATAGTTTAGTTATAAAAGTTCTCAGCTATTTGTGCATAATGACATGTGAAAGTAGCTGCAGATACATACAGTAGTATTTATAGTCATAGAAGATCATATCATAATAACCTCAAAATCTTCCCTAGGTGTTCTGCCTGCCCACTTTACCTTCCTTCTTCTGTTATTAGCCATACTGATTTTGAAGAAATTTTATGCAAGAACGTCTCTGCCAGAATCTGAAAACTACTGTGAGCATAATTTTGACCTTGAAAATTCCTGCTCTAGGAGAAAAAACTTCTTTAAAAATACTTACTTCCCTCAGTTTGAGGTGTATGCTTAAGGGAAATAAAATCTTATTTGAATTGGTTTATAACACAATAAATTTGAGTGTGTCTTCCCCATAAACATGCAGATAACGGTAGAGGTAGATGGGACAGACATGGAATTCTTCTGGTAACCATCCAACCCACTGCCCCCCAGAAACACAATGCCACTGTTATTCTGTATTGAGTAATGCATACAACGTGAGTTTAATTAAGCATTGAATTAAATGTTTAATATTGAGAATACTCTCAAGTCAGTATTTGCTGTGGCTTCTTGCTAAATCAACATTATAATCCTGCTTTCGTTTCCCTACAGATGATGAAACATGCCTGGGATAATTATAAGCGTTACGCATGGGGATTAAATGAACTGAAACCCATATCTAAGCAAGGACATTCAAGCAATTTATTTGGTGAGTAGAGTGGATTTTTGTGCTTAGTGACGTTAGCGTAAAACAGTAAATCAGCTGAAAAGCTTATAGGTGATAAACATGTGTTCCTTCTACCCTCTGTCATGCAGCGTGTTTCTTGCTTATGTATAAAAAGTAACAGTAAATGAAGGTTATGCTTTCTATGACTCTTATAGATTACCTTCTGAATGAGAATAAATGGAGCATGTCATTGCTGCGTGATAAAGATGTAGTTTTGTTGCATTAAATACTGCCGTGCCTTAAACTTTTCCTATGAAGTGGAACGCATTGATACCACATTCAATAAGCAGGAAACAAAAACTGTAGGGGGGGGGTGGGGGGGAAATCCTGTACAAAGAACAAAAGATACTCTCTACATTCATGAAGGTAGCTGAAGCTGTCTACAGTTTTCAGGAATTTATTTCCATTACTTAAACCAAACTTGTTAATCTGTATCAGTCAGGCTCCCTTTACCAGGACATGGTCCTTTCATGGACATACCCATTATTTGCACCTCTAAATGTTGCCCAGGAGATGCTTAAATAATGCACAAGTTGTTGTTATTGTAGAACAAATACAGAGCCGAAAAGTTCTAGTAGGAGAGGCATGCCGCAGAAATGCGGTGTAATGAGGCAAGACTTTTTCAATGTGCAAGTGGGACGTAGGGTTGGATGAACGGCAGCTGAAGAGCAACAGCATTCTGAAGAAGCATTAGAAAGCAGTCCTATGAACTGTCATCATCTTCATTTTTGCAGAAAAATGAAGAATTAAACTGTTTGATGGCAAACTTTGTATTCAAACAGCTTCTGTTTTCCAAACAGAAAGCTGAAAAATGAACTAATTTCTACAGCTGAGACAAAATCAATATATTATTTTGATTTTAACAAGAACTTACTTTAAATGTTTGGAAAAGATAGTTTGAAGTGGAAACATTTCCTAAAACAGCCTAAATAGAGCACTTATCAAATCCTCAACTATATTTGGAAGTTGCTAAGAGACAGCAGTTGTGATTACAAAAATAATTTTGAAAATACAACATCTACGTTGATCTTGCTGCACTGCTTGTCTACCCAAGGTAACATCAAAAATGTAACTAGGTGATTATCATATAGTTAGTTATTGGACTTTAAACATGAGTTGGGTGCTTGAAACCAAAGTAGTTTGGGTGAACTTCAGGGTTAGGTCGGGCTTCTGTTCTCTTCTGTTTTCTTGAAAACTAAAGTTTATTATCTTCATTCAGGTGACTGATAGTTGTGCAATTTAATATCATATTTGAAGAACTACTTAATGCAATCCTATTTTCTTTCTTTTCTTGGAGGACAACAAAATGTCGTGTGATGTCTTGAAAATTAAAATGCTTAAGGTAGTTTCATTTGGAATCAGAAGTGGTGTAAAAATTGACAAAGTTTGAGTTCTTAATGATGTTGCATGGATTAGCAGAAAAAGCTGTAGATGTATTTCCTTGTGAAATTTTGAAGCAGGAGTTCTGTGGATGTTGCATAAGAATAAGTCACTGCAGGCACTATTCAGTGTGAAAAAGGACAAGTGTGGAATTTGAAAATAAGACTGCATTTAAAGGAGTAAGAGCCAGTCTAAATGCAGATCGCTTTCTCATCGTGGTCATCTAGTATAAGATCTTATTGCTGAGGAGATTTCCTTAGAAACATCTTCACTCTTATTGATCTTGGTGGCAAATCAAAATAAGCATTAGGTCTCTTTCTGCTGAATTGCTTTACAAAATACTAAAGAGCAGCATATCTGCAAGCAGTTCTGTCTCATAAGCTACCCTTTCCTGAATCCATAATGTCCTTTTGTTTTTTAGAAGCAAATCCTTGCTTCTGTAATAGTGTCCTCAGGTCATTAGATCTGATCTGTACCTTCATGTTTGAATTCAACAAATGCTGCCTTTTTTGTAAAGCAATAAAAGGATGATCTAATTTTTCTGGTTTTCCCTTTTTTTTTTTTTTGTCAAATAATTGAACCTCTTTTTCCTTGTGAAAGGACACAAAAGTTTCCTTATCTTCTCTTTTTCTGGCTCCTTTTTAAAAAAAAAAGTGAATTGCAAATGGCTGGCTACTTTTAAGGTAATTCTGAATTGAATTAGTTGAGAAGAGGTTATCTCTAGCTCTGTGTCCCATGAATCTCCTCACAGCCTTCAGAAATCAAGTGAGACCTTCAGTTCTCTGTCATCCCTCATAATTATCTCCAATTTGCCATGATTGTCTTTTCTTCTTGCTTCAATTTTTCAAAATTACAAGTTTCTGATTGTCTTAACAGCAGTAAGATATAGCACATTTCATTAGCCAGCTGTTTAATTTTGAATACTTCCCCTCCTATGAATTAATTGGTGCAGTTATGAATTAATTGGTGCATATATTGGGAGTGGCTGTTATGGGACAGAGACTTTAAGTACCTGACTGTGGGGAACAACAGGTTCCAATGCTGGAGCTCACTGGTGCTCGATGCTGTACAGGTAACAGACAGTATAACTTTCCAGACACAGAAACAGAGAATTGTTTTCAAATGGTATTGCAAGTATAAATGCTTCAGTCCTTGCTAGCATGATACAGCATTTTGTAGCTAGATTATAATGACAGTTGTGTCTTGGAAAGCAAAACACAACCATCATGATGTGTTTCTCTGAAACGTAAAAATCAGATGGGCTTTTAAGAAGTGTAATTACACATAGATGTGACTGTTAGGCAATACCAGCATGAATTTGGCAACTATACTGGCACTGTTGTTAGGCACGGGGAAGAGGAATACGGCCAGTGGGATGACCATGACAGAAAGGATAGGGATGACTGGTGGTTCTAACCTTAGGGGAAGAAAAAGCATCCTGCTTTAACACCTCATACAAATTATGAGTTAGCAGAGCGGTAGCTGAGAACTTCTTGCCAAACTTTGAAATGACATTTTATTTGTCCTAAACCCAGGCCATGAAACCAACTTTTAAAGACAAGGACCTGCCTTTATCTTGCTGGTATTCTGTGAGCAGTGTGTGTGGAGGGTGTATTTGGTAAGCTGAGGGAGTCTGTAGCCTGGTAGACCGTAGGCATATTCACATTATGATAAGTTGCTTCCTCTCACGTGTGCACACTAAAAATAACTAAATTTTAGACAATGTCTGAAACATATGTAAACTGAAATATTTCTGTTTCAAGCCAAAGCCACATACTTGCCTCTGACCATTGCAAAGCCTTTCAAGCACATCCACGTAATGTTTTGATTTCCTTTTTATTCGTCACTTTAGCTTTCACCATGATGTCTTGGCAAGTAGCTAACATTATTGTGGTTTTTTTAATAGTTTACTCCAACTACAAAGTATTCAGTTACAATAACAACTATTTGAAAAGGCAGAAGCGAAAAGTTGTCAGTTGTCATCTTTGTAGCATTCTTATTAGTATAATTCCATGAAGTGTGCGACTATTTCTAGACTAATCAAGTAAATTGGAATAGCTAAACATCTGTTTGCAGCATACCAGTGCATCAGTGAAACAAGGCACGTCTCCTACTCTGGTGTGACTTCTGCTGGGAGCACTAATCATTCTCTGCCTGTACCTGGTAGAAAGTAGGCCCTGAGATTTTGTCAATTATTTTCACAGTACCCCCCCACCTGTACCAACCCACCTCTCCCCACCCCCCTCCCCAACCCAGGAGCTGTTTCTCTCCAAGCCTTCTGTGCTAATTTTAAAACTAATGATCATTGCTACACCGGCAGAGAGCTCTTTCTAGAAGCGTTTTCTGCACTTAAGTGAGTGTTACTAAAGGGCTTTTTTAATTATCTGTATTTCAAGTGCAGTATTGCAAGTTTAATAATATTATAACTTGTGGGCATAGTATAATTAGTCTCTGCAAGTGAAAAAGGACTTTTTCTGCAGGGGAAAAGGGAGGCATTTAATAAATACTCACAATCTGCAAAGCCAAAGTACTATAATTTAACAAGATCCTATTCCTCCCGCTTTGAACTAACTTTTGTAGTTTCTTGTACAGATTGCTGAGGTGTATGAAGATTTTTAAAGCCTGCCAAAAATAATTTTCAAAACTGTCTTGCAGTGTACCCACGTGTGTGTTTTTAAACTGTAAGTTTATTAATATAGCTCTAGAAAATTAACTGTACATGCACTTAAACATGTTTAAATATGTTAATTTAAATGGGAAATCTTCAACATGTCCCCCCCTGCCCCCCTTCTTGTTTCTCTTCACTGTTGCTCCTGGCTTCCTTGGAATTTTGCATTTCAGTATGTAGTCTTAATTTTGGAAGTAAGCCTGATGTCTTTCCAACTAAACTAATAGAAACTCGTCTAAAGAATAACATTAGCAGATATGTGGACGAATGACTCAACACAGCATTTGTGAGAGGAGGTCATGCTGCTCCACTGCTGTTTTTTCAAAGAAGTTGGTTGGTATGAAAACGAGGAAGTTTATTGTCTTTTTAGATTTCCAAAGGAGCATTTTTGAGGGTTATTACTGACCTCTTGCAGGGATGCATTACTGCTGACGCCATGCTCTCAAATTACTTATCACAGCACTGAAAAATCAAGTGACCAGCGTGACAGTTTGGCAGCGCTAACAAGTTACTCGAGATACCTGCAGCAATGGCAAACTGCAAGCAGTTCCACGAAACCAGGATTCCCCAAGAGACGATAATTGCACTTCAAAATAGCAAATGGGGTCTAACGTACCTAAATTTAAAGTGGCCCATAGCGGCATGGGAGACACTATTCTAAGTTAATACACAGAACTGGTGGCCTTGAACTCAAAATAAGTACTTAAGATTGAAAACTTTTCAGTATAATATATGGAGGCCAATAAAATGTGGCATAGATGGGGTGAACAAGGATTTATTGTTCCTTGTGGGGAACATTACCCTTTGTAAGGGGTGGAAATATCAAATCAGTAGGTGGCATGTTCAAACAAACGAAAGAAGGTGGTTCATAAGGAAATACGTAGCCGAGCTGCATGGGTGCCAGAAGTGTGGTGGATGCCAAAGGCTTCCACAAAAAGCAAAGAGACGAGCAATGGAGGAAAAATTCATTGAGCTCTATTAAATACAAAGACACCAGAGCTGGCTCTAAAATGCACAAATGTACAAAAGGCTAGAGATCAGAAGAGTATTGTAAGAAATATCACAGCATTGTTTCATGTTACACATATGAAAAGCTAGATCTGTAAAAAAATTGAAAGCATTGTTTCTTTTTCCCACTCTTACCAGCTGGTAATAGTGACTGAAGTTAAAAATGTTAGTGTTGCTGGGGGTTTGCCAGTGCTTCAGTAAGAGTTTCATGTTTTGGCATAGCGCACTTTAATAATTAATCACTCTTGACACTTTAAATTGCTAATGATATTGGATAGGAACCTTTTCAGTGAACTTTAAATAAAGGAAAACGATGTTTTAAAATCTGAGTCAGCTTTTGAAACAGTGCTCTAAGAAACCTACAGCTCTTATCAAAACGTTAATTTTGTCAAACCTATATGTATTCTTGAATATTCTGAGAATAATATAGTTCAGGGTTGTTTCTGTAAAATATATATGCGTATAGAGCTGAAAAACAGGGATGCTTGATTTTTTTTTTCAGTTTGTACATTTAATGTTACAAAGAGTCTGGTCTTACTCCCCACGTTAGGAAAAGCTGAACTGTTCTTAATGGCCAGATTAAGAAAAAAATGTGACAGCTTATATTTCTGTATTTTTGGCTGGAATTTTGAGTCTGAAATGACGAACTGGAGGAAGATTTCATAGAATACAACTGCTTTGACTGAGCTACTTCAACTTACAATAACTGGCAGGTAACAAAACAAGCTTGCCTCGCTGGCTGAAAACAATGAAGAGTCTAAGAAGATGAGGGTGGGTCTGAGTGCAATTCAAATACAGATATGTATAACTTTTTTTTTCCACAGTAGTACAAAGTAGTCCTAAAGAGCAGTTCTTCTGACAATAACAGAGGAAACTTTTTTGAACACTTTCACTTTAGTTGCAGGGATATCCATTATTATTTGTATGTGCTGAATTTCTATCACATTAAAAAAAATAAAAATATAGCTTTCCTATACGAATTTGCATACTTCATATCAGAAACACAAAAATGCACTTTTTCTGCAAGAAAAAACAACGTTCTACTCATCTTCTACAGTCATGCAAGGAAAAGGAATCCTAGTTTATGACTCTTGTTGGGTGATGAGCTATAATAGGTGAGGGAGCTGATGTATAGCAGGACCTTAGGCCACTTCATGTTTCCCTATCTTCCGTTTTTGTGCTGTGCTTTGCCACAGTTTCCTTCCATTCAGAACATGACACAGAGTCAGAAAAAGAAAAGCAGATGAATTGGAGAAGAGTAAGGGGCCTGGCTTCCATCCTGTTATAGACAGTACATTAGGACACATGTCTGAAACTTTCTTCCATGTAAAGTTTTGTATGATATGCTTGCAGATCACAAATCTTCATCTGCTTCACATATATGTAAGCGTATGTGTATATATATCTCTCTCCAAATATATTTGATGGTGACGAATATGGATGTTCTGGAGAACTAAGCCCCATACTTGGTATACAAGGGATGGGAGGAAGGTTGTAAACAAACTGTTAAGTGCACCCAAGATGCACTGACTCTGGCATCCTGGCAGTATTCTATTTCAGACTCTTTCGGCCAAAATATAAGCTGTGTCTAAAAGCCTGGGCTAGACAAATACAAGCTGCTTTTGGCCCACCCTCCAAACAGTTTGGCCATAAGCCAGCTATGGTTCTTAAACCATATGGCCACATAAGCTCAGTCACAGAGCTGTGCTAACAAGCTTGTCATCCATAGCAGTTCTCCCTGCAGTGACACCCTGGAAACTCATACGAAGTTATTCATCCTCTCATCACTCTTTTTATTCTGCTCTTCCCACCCACCCCTGAGGCGCTACTCCTTTCTCGAATGTAATCTCTTTTTCTTGTTTGTGTGCACGTACCTTTGCATTGTTAGGTATTAAAAAGCATGCCGTTTAAATGGACCCATTGTGCATCGTCCAGAGGTGATCTAGACTGCTCTGTGCTTTATATCATGCTATTCTGAAATGCTGGATGATCAGTCATCTTAGTTAACCACCCACAAATCTTGTTAGGAGTAGGTTCTTTTTATTTTCATCCAGATCATTGCTAAAGGTTTCAGGTGTTAAACTGGAAAGGATGCTCTGTAGATGCTGCTAGATAGTCCACTTGAAGTTTCATGTTGACTGATTTCTTTTGTTTTCTCTTCAGTTAACTAGCTTGTAAGCTATTTTACGTGTTCTCTATGTATCACTTATATGGAACAAATGCTCCTGTTAGTAAAGAGGAGAGAGAAAAAGAGAAGCAGGTTTAACAAAGAAAGTAACATGGAGCGTATAGGAGTACTTGGTCTGGAGGTTTTGGTAGAGACTAATAATATCACTTTGGTAGCTGTGTGCATCTGATTATCCCTTTTATCATCAAAATCATCCACTTCAAACTTATGTTTTATGCATTTCAGCCCATTTTCTCTACCTTGAGTATACAATTTTTTTGTGTTATCTGCAAAATAATTCTGTAATTACCGTAGGTGTATGAATTTGCTCCCAGTGTTACTTATGATATCTTCCTTCTGCCTAGGGCAACTGTGAAATTCTGCCATGGTGACTGCAACTTTGCTGGCACTTTTTGTAACCCAGTGCTCATTGTTAATCAAATAGCAGTTCCTCAGGTGTATAACAAAACAGTCCTCCTGTCCAAATACTCTGTCATATGAGCGTGCATTGTAACTGCCTAGCAACAATCTTTGCCTGTTGTAGACCATGCCTGCTGTGTCATTCCTTGGGAATGTTGTGTAGGAACCAAGATGAACGATAACTGTATTTAATAGTTTATGTGGTGTGCTTTGTGAAGCATAGCATATATAAGCTTGTGAAATATTTGGTCTTATTCCATAATAAGAAATGTTCATTTAACTTCATTGCATTCCTTTTATTTCCTTCCCCCCTCCCCACCCCCGACCTTGTTTGTCTGACTGGTTATAAATGAGCTGTTTAGCTACGCAATTTCCTTAACACTCTTAAATTTGGATTATCCTGTTGGCTAACTTAGTGTAAACTGTGATTGTTCACAAGTCATAACTCTAGCCTCTAAACTGACACTTTAAGAGGGCACTCTGTGTTCTTTTATCTTTTATTCAAGAATTTTGGAGTATAACTGTTCGGGACAAACTTGACTATTTATTGTTAATTGCTTTATTCTATTTTCTGGAGCCTTCAGAATAATGGCAAAAGTTGTTCTAAATAAAGTAAGATCTACTTGGGATTCTCCTAGTTTTTTTCTGTCTGCCTGCAGGGAGCAGCCTGTGCTCTAAGTAGGCCATATTCTGGTTCTGTATAGGCCAGATGCGGGGGCCGGGGGGGGAGAAAAAATATAATAAAAATCATAGGAAGCGGGTGACTCCAAGGGCGATTTCTCAATAAGGTTGAATTCTCCTCTTTTTCTTGTGACTCAGTAGTGAGTTGCAGCTCAAGTACTAATCCTTAAAATTGAAAGCTCAACTGTTTAGAGGTGGTGTTAGCTGTATTACAAGAGGATTATCACAAAGAATGTCACTGCACAGTGAGCCTATCGCAAGCCACTCGAGCAAAGCAGGTTATAGATGATTTTTCTGTAAGTAGAGCTCAGTTGTAAAAGTTCACCAGGAGCTGCTTTTGTTGTACAGAGTTACTAAACATCTCTAGAGCCTTTGCAGTAGTGTTCTTGAGCGTGTGTCCTCCAGCAGTTTTCCACAGTCTCTCTCTGTTTCTCATGAGCTTGGGAAAAATAGAAGTTACTTAACTAAGTTTAAAGGGATGCCCTTCCTTTAATATGAGAGAAGGGGAGCCAAGCTCCAACTAAGCTCTGGGAAGATACGATGTCCTCCTTCCCAAAGTATGCTACAGTTTTATTAGTGGAATATCTAGGGGAAAACTTATAGATTCCTTCCTTCAGAGTAGAAAAGGGACATTCCAAAAAGGGATGGCATAAGCAATTAGCAGTTGCTAAAACAGAGCATCTGGTTCTGTTAAATTTACCAAGTACTATTATAATGATCTCAAGTATTAATTTGTTTAAGATGATACAAATGGAAAGCTACTTTCTAACAAGACGCTTAAGTTAAGAAAATGATGTCAATCCTGCTATAGGGAGGCCTCCTCCATTTTGTCAGGAAGCAAATTACTACCTTGATGGCAGTAAACACAGAGTTTACTGAAATAGTGGATTTCCTACTTAAATATGAATTAGTCAGTTGTGATACTTGATAACTCTACAAAACTAAGTTTATTTTTTTCATCAGGTATTTCAGAGGCAAGATGCTAATCAAGTTCTGTAAACTTAGTTGCAGCTACCGTCTTGTTAGTCACACAGTGCAATGAATTCCTGAATGAGTAGTCAACCATCCACTCTGGTCATTAGCCCTGCTGGGGGAGAGAGATTGGACCTAATGACTTTCTCTGTTCCTTGCAACTTAAATTATTCTGTAATTCTAAATGTTTACTTCTGTATCTAGGGTTGTCTTTAAAGAATACCTTAACAGTAGTTTGCATTCCTAATGAACATTGCTATAGCTAAATTCATAACACAAAATAAAGTGGCCAAAATTGAATTTTTGACACTATTCAGTAAATAGGAAATCAAACTCTTCTTAGATGAAAAAGATGTTTTGAAAAGGTCATTGTAAATTTGAAGAAAGCACAGGAAAGTCATCTGAGCGGCTTTATTTTCTCCCCAGCTCTCCACACTACCCTTTTGGTATGTTTCACGAACGTTTAATCCATGCCAAGGTGAACATACTGATGATATTTCGTCTTGCAACGTTAGGTGAAAGCTGATAAACTGACTCTTATCCATCTTCATAACAGAGGTAGAAGGATGCCACTTTTGTAAACATCCATAACTTGCTCTGAAAACTGATGTCTGACTGTCTGTCCCGAGCTGACAAATTCAGATGTGGCAAATTTGCCTTTCCTTCCCTAGTGCTGTCTTGTGCCGGTTACATGGTGATGCACAGTATCAGAAAAATTGTTTTTTAGAGAGGGAACTTCTTAAAGGGCTTGCTTAACTGAAGTGTGATCACTGCTTATCAGCTTCTTAAAGCCTTATGTATATTATTGAGTATAAAAGCAAAAAAAGCAACTGATTTTTTTACTCCAAACTGGAAGAAACAGTCATTTCCCCATTTATGGAGATTCATTGTCTTCTGTGAATTACATTTTACAGTGAACTGTTCCATCAGTGTTTAAAAATGAAAACTCATGGCTGAAAATGCAGTGCATCAGAACCGTTCTTCAAAACTTCATTAGTGGAAGAAATACTTAAATATTATGATGCTGTGTTGTGGCATGAGAATCAAAGTTAAGGCTGTGAATTACTAGTTGCCCACTTGAATGCTTATATGCCCAACTTTTAATTGGATTAATTGAAATTGAATTTGAAATTAGAATTAATTTAAATTAATTAGATCTAACTGAAAAGCCTTCTGTTGGAAATTAAATCACCGGCTCTTCATGTATTTCAGGTAACATTCAAGGAGCAACAATAGTGGATGCCCTTGATACACTATACATCATGGAAATGAAAGAGGAATTCAAGGAAGCCAAGGAGTGGGTTGAAAAAAACTTAGATTTCAATGTGGTAAGTAGTGTTGCTGATTAACATTTAATGCTCTGTTTAGTCTTTGGGGGCCAATTGACGACTGGGTTCTAAGATTGAAAGGGCGATGCAGGGCTACAGTATTTAGCTCATTGGTAGATAAAACAAGGCAGGAGGCAGAAACATAATAAACTTACTGCTCCACTTACACAGTTTTTCAATCGGAGAGATTTAGATAGGTAGGAGGCAACGAGCTGGACTGAAGGAAGGAAAAAAGAATAGAGTATTTACCATCGCAAAATAAACAACAAACTTTTCAGTCCTCTAGGATAGAAGAATCGGGACACTTCAAGCATTAATTTTTTAGTTACGCAAACACTTTACACTTTTGCTTTGTGAAATCTTCCACAAATTAGACTTGCGTTTAGAGAAAGCTCCGTGCCATGCTTGCCATTTAAGTTCCTTTGTGTATTCTAGAAGAGTTGAATCCCATGAGTTAGGCTGAACTGTTGGCACAAACTGATCTGCTTTAGTCTTACGAGGCACCAGGTCATCACAAGTGCACGTTGAAATCATCCTATTAACTGGTAACTATGCAGCTGAGAGCAAAGTTTGTTATTAAAGTTTTTATTCTAGGAAGGTTCTGAACATGCAAGAACCTCTGTAAAACTTCAATTAAATTGGGAAGTCCTGGTTTTGGTCTCTTTTGGTTTTTCTTTTTTTTTTTTTTTTTTTTTCTTTTGTGGGCCGGGGTGTTTATTGTAACTGCTTGGTACAGAGAGCTAATGGAGTACCTCTGCTAATCAGTGTAGTAAAGTAGGAAAGCATTGTAGGCACGGTACACTGAGCACTTAAAAGCTCTTGTAGTTGACATGCGTAATGGTAGAAACACTTTCTGAAAACAAAGTACTCTTTCTAATATGTTATGCAAAAGTCAGGATTAATTAGCTTCTCTAGAATGCTTGAGAATTAATTATCATTTTAAGAAGGAGGAGTTAATAAGAGTGGATAATATATAGTTTATATAAGCAGCAATTTAGTGTGCATTTATGTTTACATTAATAATGTAAATACAGGATATTAAACTGTGCTTCTGAGTAGTGTCAGATGTCTGATGATATACCTTGTGCTGGAAACTTCTACTTCTAGATGGTGTTGCCTACAATTTCAGGTCCTGTTGTTCACGTACTTTTAAAAATTATGCAGCCCCTATTTTTTCCTCAGTAATGCTTAAAAGCCTATGAATTCTTTCAAAATGTCTGCAATTTTGTATTCTGTTAGTTAATCAATGCAGCAATCCAATTTAGCAGATTTACCGAAACTACTTTACAGATAATACTGATGTGCATCAGGAACAGTATCTTATTCCTGATGTTCCTGTAAGTAGCTGCTTTGGCTTCAACACCTCACAAAATTATTTTCGTAATACTTCGTAGTCATACAGAATTGAATTTTACATTGGCATCAGTGATGAGTGGATGAAAGTGGAAGGAGGAAATGAGAATAAGTAACTGCAACACCAACTTTAATAATTGATGTCAGTTTGTTTAATGGCTGAATTGTTTGAAGCTAGTAAACTTGTACTCTTGTTTAGTTTTCCACTTTAAATATAAGTTCTAGTTTCAAATTCTGCTTTGCGTTTGTATCTTACAGTTTGAAGTTGGAAATTACTTAACACAAAGGGCCCTCTCTTTTGTGTTTAAGCATTTATTATGTATCGGGCATTACTTGACATTTTCGGCATTAATGTTTTGTACACTCATGCTTGCTGCTGTTTTTGCAACCTTTCTCCCATAAAAGTGATTTCGTTTTTAACAACTGACACACTGACATATCCTTAAGCATTATTTCTTGTGAGTGGTATAAAATGTGTTTCTGTTTGATGTTTCTGGTCATTTCCTGGGCAGTGACTGCTTAATCAGCTTTTGGGGAAGCATGTTTGGTCTTTATTTGTGTAATAAATAGGATTAGTTTGTCTTTCCATTTAATCTTAGAACTGTGCTTTTTCAATCTTAAATTTTCTTTAAGATGTTCTTTACAAAAATAGCTGTGACTGTATTCTGTGGCAGAATCTTTTCTCTTTATATTCTATGTCAATGCAGCTGGATAAAGCAAGTTTTCCTCTCCAGGAGTTTCTAATATGTGAGATACTCATTGTACATCTGGCATTTGGCCAGCACTTGATCATTTTCATCACCTAATTGTAAAAGTTTCCAAATGTCACTTTGTAAAGTAGGCACTAGTTTATCCACACAGAAGGATTTATGGACTAAAGATGACTTAATGGGAAATGGCATCATCTCTTCCCATGTTAGATTTCAGTCCCTCAAGTCAATGAATTAGTTGTCAGGGTTACTCTTGTTTACCTTGCTGAAGAAAGCAATGTTTTGATTTTGAAGGAAAATTCAAGATAAGTAAATGCCACCTTTCTTGGCAAACTTGTGAATTTTGGTAAACTTGTGAGTGGATGTGTTTGGAAGCTTCCCCTTTTGGAGTATAACACTCTTAGACTATTCTTGTTATAGCTGGAGCTGGTAGCCCTGTGGTTTTATAACTGGGATATCCACATTGCAATGCTCGGAGTTTTTTTCTCTCATAACTGCTGAAATTCCTCATATTTGATACCTTGCTGAAGTTTCAGCCAAACTGAGTAGTCCTTCAGGAATTAAGTTGCATTTTCTGATTCTGTCAATATTTTAAGAGATTTAGACATACATGCACCTTTGGAAAGAGCTGACACTTAGCAGTGGGTACATCCGTGGTCTTTGCACCATGAATGTGTGCTCTGTTTTCCGTTAAATCACTTCACCTCTGAAGAGCTGTATTTTTGCTCTTCAGTTAATATAGCTGAGGGCTTGGTCTGACCTCCCCACGTGTGCTGCTGCCCGCACACCTTTTTGGCCGTGCTCGTGCATGACCCTGCGCAGGGCTGCCCTGCGCCGCCTTCTATATCAACACGTTGCAAGGGAGGAAAAAGGAGCCAGTCTTTCAGGGGATCACTGGGGAGCTTGGTTGTTTCCTAGCTACAACTATGCGTTGCTGTGTGCTGCTCTGTTTTTATTTTTTTCATTATTTGCTTTAGGACCTGCACACACACAGAGCGTTTGTAGCTTTCTGAAAGAGTTTCTGTACCACCACCCCAACCCCTGCTTCACGTTGGGGAGGAAAAAGCTATCTGCCTCTGCAGTGCAGGGGGGTAAAACCACAATGAATCCATACTTGGGAAGAGATACTGGAAGAGGGATCTTAATGAGATGGATGAAGAGGTCAGGGTTCAGTGAGTAGCAATGGAGGAGCTGAGCCACTTGGCCACAGCAGTGAAGGGTTGGGAGTTGTCAAGTACTGGAACCGATGGTGCTTCACTTCTATGCCCAGATGCCCCCCAGCCTCTTTAGGATGCGACACTAACTGATCCATCCCCCTCTTCATCCCTGCTAAACTCCTTGCACACAAAAGGACAGTCTTGCCCGTACTGCATACTGAGAACAGTTCTTGGCCTACATGGTGTCCTAAAGCTTGCCTGGGCACTGGATGGAACAACAGGGACCCAAACCAGACCAGAAGGTGCTCACAAATGGTATGTGGGACAGTGCTTGAATTTCACACCTCGACCCACTGATCAGCCATCTGATGTGGGTGTTAGCAGGCAAGACCAGGATGGGAACAGGATATGGAGCAGGAAGCCATATGCTTGTTGGGAGAAGAGGAAAATGGTTTCTTCCACCAGAAGATATCTCAAAGGTGAATTTGGATTCAAACTTAAAATCACCTTCCTTTTGGTTATTAGGGAATTTTGCTTTCTTTGCCTCATCCCTTTCTGGTTTTGGTCAAAATGAAGGATGGTGGGAAGTTATGTTTGCTCCAGTGGCACCAGTCTGTGCAAGAGCTTTGTGTGGATATAATTTAGTTGACTTCCGCTGACATTTTGTGCAGGCACTGACTCATCGTGCATAATCCATCTCATCACAGATACCTTCCCTTGTTAACTGCACGGGATGGATCAACCTAGGAAAGAGTGGATGTTGTGCTGTGGGGAAAGTATGAAGAGTGTTTCGTTATTTGTTCTTGAAGATAGGTACTGAATGAGTTGAGGAACTGCCTAAAGAGAAGGGAATGAGTAAGATGGCAAGGGTAAGTTGAGGATTGTATCCTGCCAGCACTCTTAAGCAAAGCTGTTTACCAGAGGTCAGTCAGTCACTGTATCTGATTTAATAAGCCAGCCTGAAGGTTTACTTACTGGTTCTGATTTTTGTCTTTGTACTTAGCTTTGCAGATTTGAGTGTCTTTTTAAAGTAGCTTTGTGTGCAGCTTCATGCAATGTAGAAGTTTTGCATGTAATATGTCTATTTTGAAACTAGAAGAGAGTGGAAAAAGTACAGAATCTTGAAAATATGTTTATCTCTACTGCCATGTGTAGATTAACGTGCCCCTTTTCCAAGATCCCAGAACAGCAAATATTATTTGGATCTAAGTATTAATGCTTCCAGCATTTATCTTTAGCTCAAATCTATCAGTGGTGTCGCAGTCAGTAACAGGACAAACTTTTAGAATCCATATTGTTTACTTCAAACTTCAACATTTACAAGTTTAAATGCTATTACTCTCAAACCGTAGGTATTATGATTGACTTGTAATTATATTTAACAGTCCATAACCTAATGTTCTGGCTTGGAGGCAGATGGTTTTTGGCGCTTTATTCTTGGTGGTTTTTTTCTCTTTAAGTGAGAAAATCAGAAAGTTTCCTAATATAACAATTTGCAATAGGGTAGCTTTCCTATTTAAAAAAAAGAAAACAAAAAAAAAAAAAAGGGCGTGTGGGAAGTGAGAGTAAATGGACTTCAAGTAAATTTATAATGGGTCTGTGAGGAAGCTTAAGAAAGCCAGCAGTTGAAAATGGTTCTTTAATTTGTGGGACTATTTGTTTACTAGTTTGCCATATGACTTGTTAGTACACTTTAAATGCCAGACTTCAAAATGACTTGATTTTGTTTTGATTATGAATAAGAAATTATTTTGATGGGCTAAAAGAAGATCTTGCAAATTCATTATTAAATGCAGTTCTTTTGCTGCTAGCGTTGGTTGATGCCTTCAGTAACACTTTATTTTTGTGCCTGTTTAAGATGTTACAGTTTGCCATGGGGGGACTTCAGCAAGATTAAATAGCATGTTACGCAATAAACAGGCTTTGATACTTGCAATAAAAAGGTTGCTAAAATTGTTTCCCTTGTCTATGAGAACTGAGTATTTTAGCAAGCTGCCACTAAATTTCATTTGTGGAATATGAATGAAACTTTTTTTTTTCCCCCATAACTGCAAGTAATTAAAAGGTTGTTTAATACAGTAAAGTGAGCTATTGTAGTACTTTTTGTGCCTCTATCATACTCCCTGGACTGCTTGAAAAATGCTAAGATTTGGTTTTGTTCCCAACCTTTGTGCTTCAACAGGGGAACATTATTACTTAATAGCAATAATAATTACAAATCCCCCTCATTTCACTTGAAATGTGGGCCCTTTGTGTCCATTGTTTAGTCTAGAATTATGTACATCATTCAGCATTGTTCAGTGTAGGGTCCCTGGCGTCCTGTTGCACAGCTTCTTAACCTGCAGGGTAGGGGCTGTTTGCAATGGTACAGTATGGCGTGGGGGTGGGGGTGTCACTTTATTCCTTGTACACAGGAGCAATAGATGGAAACGCAGACGAGGTGACTGAACTTGTATTGCACTCTTCATGAGAACAGGAGAAAGTAAGTAAGTTTTGGAAAGAATCTGTGCAACAAAGATGACTGAAACAAATTATTTGGTAGGATTTGTGGCCTTATTTGTATCTTTATAAAAACTAAGACAGTAAGCTCTTTATCAAATGTAAATTTAGGTGACTTGGTTATTGTGAATACATTCATCCACATAAAGAACACACAGTATTTTCTCCAATTGAATTATGAATGGCAGAGCAAGTACCAGCATTGATGAGTGCCAGGTGGAAGCTGATAGTAGATAAATAAAATTGGGTTGCATTTCAAATGTTGTGTTTATAAGTGAAAGCGACTTCCCATGAGAAAATATAGATGGAAATTGTTTTGGCCTTGGTTTATGAATTTGTGGAGAGGCAGACTTGCAGGAAAGAGATGCATTAAGGAAATGATCCAGAAGGATGTGAATACTGATTTTTTAAAAGCTGGAGGAGTCCAATAGAAGAAGGGCTTCAGGAGAGCCCAGCTGACAGTAGTTTTGTTGTCTGAACAGTGCTTTCAATATTAAATTCAATGACAGCTGGTTGAAGCTTCAGCAGTTTAATGGTTATAGACTTAATCCTCCGGTTTATGGAAGGGTGAAGGAAGTGGTGAGGTGCAGCTGAGATCAGATTGACCCAGTCATAGGTTTGCAAATAAAACACAAATGCAGAGTAACACAAACTAGCTAATGTAACTCTTGGCACTTCGTATTTTTTCCCCTGTTTGGTAATATTTGTTGCTTTTTGAAGACGGGGCTTTCTAAGGTATAGTCAGCCTCCCTTTTTTTAAAAAAAGTTACTTAAATAAGTTTACTAGTTAAATCTGTCACGTTCTGCAGCTTCTTGAGTGTTTCTGATCTATGGTTGTTCTCTTGCTTTTAAAAAAACCCCTTATTTTAGCATTTCTCCTTGTCAAGACAAAATGTGGTAACACTCAGCTGTTTCATCCTTTGATTGTAGAGACTTGGTTATTTGCAGAGCCTGAGTTTGAGAAAGAGCAGTCTCTACCATATGTGAATAGGTTCACTTTGGTGTTATGTGTCTAGCCAGCAATGTAAACGATGTTACATCTTTTTGTCAAAATAATTTTGTCTTTAGAAGCTAATCAAGGAAACCAGATGAAATTCCACAAGGTCATCACAGTTTTGCTCTTGCACCACATAATGTATACATATATTGCCTTTGGTTTTCTGTTTCTCTAAGCAGAGTGAGCAGCAGTCACATTTTCTCCAGATTTTGTATACTTGGACTGTCCCATTTATGATTCACTTATCAGAAGATCAAATAGTGAATGATAAATTATTGATCATGTGTAAGATGAAAGACTTAATTACTCGTGTCCTTCAATTAACATAAAAGCCCTGGAAGTAAAACAAAAAACACGTTGTTCCCAATATGCATATCACTTTCCCAAGCCATCTACATACTTTCAGAATCCTTTATAAAAGGGAGACCTCCAAAACTAGCAGCCAGGGCAAGATGATATTGCATAGGAACAATAAAAGCTTAGCAGAGACATGTACTAACAACGGTGTTTCAGGTATCATCGTACACAGCACATGGCCATGCAGGCTAATTGGAGTACTAATGAAAAGACTGTAAAATTAGAGATATTATCTATCCAGTTGGTCAGAATCATCTTATATACCTGTGATCTTGCAAAAGGAAAATTGTAGTCATTTTAAAACAAGTATGTTGAGTCACTTCTCCTTACAGAAGTTCCATTAGATATAATGGAATTAATTCAGTCACTTCTCAGACCTGCTATGTCTGAGACATATATATTCAAACCATCATATACAATGATTGTTTGAAAGAGAAGGTTAAACCTGAAATAAAAAAAAAAGTAAAATAATTCTGGCCTCTTCAGCTGGTGAAGTAGAAGCTTTGGGAAGTGCAGATAAAGATTTTTCCCATATATTTTGTCACTGTTATGTGCATCATGAGGTATTTGTGTACAGCCAGATCTGAGACCTAAATAAAAGAATAACATTGCTTACTTGGGATTTGACTGCTGAGTAGAAATATACAGACTTATTTGTGCAAACTGTATGTGGACGGTGATTAAAAATATGAAGAGAGGGTAATGATCAGGGTGTGGCATCTTAAATGCATAATGCAAAAATCTTAAAAAATCAAACCAAAAAGAAAGGTAAAGTTGGTGTAGCCGACATCTGCTACTTTTAGAAAAAGTTCACTTGTCTTAACAGACTACTTCTTCGCACAAATTTTCCATGTAGAGATGAATGCTTCTTTGACATGAAATTGTAAAACTAACTGTTCTGGAAAATGCGATAATTCCTGTGCTTTCTGAGAATACTACTGGCCTGGTATAATGAGTTTTGAATAACTATGTATTAAGCATACAGCTTTCAAATCTACCATTAATGAAATGTCTGTCCATTTCATTAATTGCGTCTGCTTCAGTGGTTTGTATAAAGATTGTAGTAAGAGATGAGGATTTCAAACAAAGGTTCAGAGACATGTGCAAGTGAAGTATTGGAAATCTGATAAAGCTAAAACAATGGTTGGCTTCAAGAAATGTCCTGAAAGATCGCCACTTCAGCAAACAGGATTACAGTGCAATTAATCTTTGTGGTTCGACAGTAAAATCTTTATTCACATTACTTCAGAGTCATCTTTTTGTCTATAACTGAATTCCAGAAGCAGATGTCAGTGCACACATACTGAGCTTTTCTTAAAGGGCCTTCACATTCCTTGAAAAATAACACTGGTTTGTGAGTGGCCATATTAAATCCAGAAAGGTAAAATGTAAGGTTCTGGAGACAAAATACTCAGCTCATATATCACTCAGTTTACTTCGAGCAATTCAGAATAAAAAAGTAATTTAATTTCATCCTTACAGGAAGCACAAGTGTCTGGGATGTCTGATTAACTCATTTCCTTGTTTAATACCTACCTCTTTACATCTTCAACTTTCCCGCATCAAAGAAAAATTCTTAACATGTGTTGAGGCTCAGGACTGAAATGGAAAGACCTTGAACTTCTGAAGCTGGTTCTCAAGTAAAATACTATTTATAGGAGTTTCAGCTAGCTCAGGTTCCTGGGAAGAGAAGCTGCCCCCATCATTCCTTTAATCATCCTTTCTTCAGTCAGATCAGATCAGCCTTTCTTAAGTCACCTCAGTTCTCTACAAGCTGTTTTATGCATTGGATTTAGTTAAGGTAGACTTCTTTATTTAACGTAGAGTTCTTACATAGGTAGCCTGCTGAGCAGGTGAACAGCTGTATTGTCTAGCTGGTTCAGCTTTTATATCCATCTCCCCAGGTTTACCAGATATCACAACATAATAAGAAGAAATGCACAGAAAGGGCACTAGTTAAAGTTGAAGTGAATACCTATTTCCAGTTACTTCATTCTCCTTCTTGCTGCATTCAGTGAGACAATGACTGGACACTTGGAAGGAGAAATATCAGATTAATTTTGGAAATAGGATTTAAGCCTCCTTTTTTTTTCTTTTTTTTTTTTTCTTTTTCTTTGTAGCTTCTTTCAGAAAGAATGAGTAGACCGGTATTGGGAGAGCAGTGAGTGAGGAGAAACTGCTGAGTCTTAGTACACTTAAAATAAACTTGAAAAATGTTAAGTTCTGACCAGTGCAAGACAGGAAGATAACTTTTTCAGTTTGCAGTCTTAACATATGATGCCAGGTGTGAGTTTTCAATAGGCAGATGTGTGTGATGGCTTTGCTTTGACCCTTTGAACTGTGCTTGTGTGTATAAAAGAAACTACACAGGCACACACATGTAGTATATAAGAATTGCTCTGATTAATATATAATTCAGTGGATGAAATTATATCCTCCATTTTTAGAGGGGGAAGTACACAACAGATTTTAGAGGAGAAAAGTTAAGTGCCTGACGGTAAGTGGACAAGCATTGTAGCAAATCGGTGTTTTTTTGAAGTCTGTACCTTTACAACTGATGAAGCATTAAACAACTCTCTGAAATGCGTCTAAATACTTTTCCTTAATCAGAGTGCCTTGCAAACTGGAAAGCATGAAGTAATATTTCTAAAAAGTAACCTGGTGCTGTTTCCTTCTACAAAGGCCGTTTACTAGAATTTAAAATCCATAGAAAACAGGGAGCAACTTCTTCCCTCCTCTGTAAACTGACATCTGAACATTTAAACTGGAAAAGTACAAAAACTAGGTAAGTGAGAAAAGTCGTTTGGAAGAAAATCCCACAGCTCCACCATGCATTGATTTATATTGAATATAGCTATAGTATCTGTCAACAAATACAAGATGGAAAAAAACAACTCAATAAAAGCAAGAGATTGACTGCTGGGTACAATTTTTCTACAGAAATAGAAAAATGTAAAAAGTAGTATTACATCAAAATTGCATTTAAAAAAGCAAAAATTAAAAACCTTCAATAGATCAGCTTTTCGACTGAATGCCTCTTGAGTGGATCGGATGTTGTGTAGTGGGGTAAGATTGGAATTGACTTGGGAAAGAACAAGAGAAGGTAGTGATCATGAGACTCAGATTCTTCATTTAGGTTTGGATTTAAAAAGGCAAAGAAGAATGTACTTTGAATTTTGAAACAGGTAATGGATGTATCTGTACTGCTCAGTACAACAAACCTAGTCTCTATCATTTGGCCAGTCCAGCTTGGGAAGGGCTGGCAGTGACGGTGAAAGATCATCTGCTTCCTAGTAAATACGCGTCATGATTACATTTTTATCATTAACATATAATTGACGTCCCCTTTTACAATAATGTCCATTTAGACTGAAGTAGGAAAACTCTTGGGCATTCTGATCAAGAACTTGTCATACGGTGTCTAGGAAGAGATGGTGTGAGGTGAGGTAGTGTGAGACGTGGTCCGAGAGCACTTTTTGTGTGTGAGCACTGAATCATTTGCAAGGAAGTACTTAGTTATGTGGATTTAGAGAATGCCTTATGTCCAAGTGGAAGAGATAAAAAGTTAAAAAGGATGAGGATAATAGGATATTTTGCTTAGTTGAGGAAGAGAAGGAAATACTTTAAAATGCTCTTAAGTTCAGTTATGTCGGCTTTCCCTGTGTCTTCTGTGTTTTGCCATTTACAGCTGTTGTCACTTAATACCTGCATGTATATATATAAAAAAGACAAAAATAAACAAACAAAACTGTACAGAAAAATATCGGGATAAAACTATGTTTGTTTATTTCAACAGAACGCTGAAATTTCAGTATTTGAAGTGAACATCCGTTTTGTCGGTGGACTCCTTTCAGCTTACTATCTTTCAGGAGAAGAGGTAAGACATTTCCACATGGTTTATCTAAAATATCATCATCTAGATAAGTAGGTAACTTTATTTTAATAATCTTATTTATCTAAATTAAACTTGTTTAGAACTTTAAAAATGGCTTGTGCAGCAGAGACCTGTCCAATGTGTTTTCTTGCTTTTATCACTGTTGCTTTGTATAAGTCTTGAAGTTATTACTTGATGTAAGTGTTAAATGGTTTTATTTTTTTTTTTCCCTGAGTTGAAACCATACCCAGTGCATTTTTACCAGGCTTCATGCCAGAGTGTGTAATTATGGAGTTCCTATGCCATGGTAGTGGTAGATTTGGTGCATCAGGTTCCTGCTTCACTGATTAGTTTGCAGTATATTCTTTAATTCCTATAAACTTTACTTCTGTTGGCCTCACATGGAAAAGACATGTTAAGACCAAAAAGGTAACTGCTAAACCTATATATGTGAATGTCTAAAGCGTTAGTATCCCATTAATCTCTATTGCCTGTCATGGTTTCTAGAAAGGATGAAGAAGCAATTTCAACTAAGGGCTTTGACTAATGCAGTTATTTCTGTGATATATTTGGAGAAGGCTATAGTGGTACTGTGATATTTTAAATTTTTAGCTTGGCACTTGGAAAGTCTTTAATCTTCCTAGTCTAAGTTCTTGTTCCTATCTCTGGATTATCATAGTATTTTATTATAGGATTACCAGAAGTTAATACTCTTTATCCATAAGTTGAATTTATCATTGAATTTCTTTAAATCCAAAGTAATTACTGGTGTAAACTCCACAAAACCCTAAAGGTGTGTAATTTTCTTTCATATGTAAATTTCCCAAATAGTAGGTAAAGCCCTGTTTTGAACCTGTCACTTTAAATTAACTTAAATTCCATGGTGTGCATGTTGTTTTTTGTTAAAATTTAGCATTATGCTAAAGCTGTCTTAGCAGGTACTATTGGGTCATGGGCCTGACAAAGCAGTTATAAGGAGGCAACGTTCCTCTGACATTTTTATTGTACCTATCTATTTCCCATGGTCCTACCGTGAGTGTAGGTGGTATTGAAAATACATTAATGTTTTAAAATATACAGTTTTTCATGTTTTAACTGTCTTAGATTTTTCTGGAAGAAAATTTTACACTTAGACCCATTTAAAATTCGCCCTTACCAGTAAGGAAAAAAATCAAGAGGTTCTTGGTAGCTGGCTTCTTTATCTTTACTAAATATTGGTTTACTTAATGTTTCATCTTCAACTCTTGAAGGAAATCACTTGTCCTCCTACAGTAACTCAGCAACCAGAAATAAGCATATCTAAGGGTGTCTAGAATGGAAAGCTCTTCCTTCTGCGATTAAATAGTTCTATCTTTCACTGCATATCTGCTCCTTGCAAACAGGCATGAACTTTTCCAGTATAACCTATTGCTACATTTTAATTAAGCAGTTCTGACGGAAGCAGAGGATGCTTCTTGGCAGACAACAAGCTGGTAGAGGACTGCACGTGAGCCTTTACATCAAGTGGCAGTTGTCTGCCAAGAAATGCCCGAACCATTTGTCATCAGTGCTGTTGATTTCATGTATATGTTGATGGTTTATATCTTGTGTCTGTTAATGTGCAGGCTCATTTTCAATCAGTGCAGATAGTTTCTCCTAAATAACACCTAGCCATTGCTTCTCAGGCATTCCTTCACCTTTAGAGAGGCAGTTTTACCACCACCTCTTGGACTAGATGCATAGCAATACTTGTGTTCCAATAAAACCCTGTTGTACAAATGAAATGAGGAAATATTTAAAACAAAAGGAGGTATTTGACTCAATGCATAATTAAGTGGAACTCTTTGCAGTGGAGCATTAGTGACACTGGATGCTAATGTCTGTTCTAAAAATGAGTGTAATGATATTGTTAATGAAATTAAAATTGTTAACGAAAGTAAAATGGGCCCCTAAACACAAAGATGACGTGTACGATTAAGGAGGGTCCTGAGCTCTTGCAGGCTGGGAAGGACACTGTCCATGCTTGCCACTGGGTTTTGTGCTCTGTGGTAGACATCTGCTATCCAAGACAGAATGATGTTCCTAAGCTAACAGTTGTCCTAGTGGCTTGGAGACTGCAACTCCCTGTGCTCTGCCTTTATCAGATTTGGGGAAACTTCCCAATTTGTCTCCTAAGTCATAGAATGGTTTAGGTTGGAAGGGACCTTAAAGATCATCTAGTTCCAACCCCCTCCCACTAGACCAGGTTGCTCAAAGCCCCATCCAGCCTGGCCTTGAACACTGCCAGGGATGGGGCATCCACAACTTCCCTGGGCAGCCTGTTCCAGTGCCTCACCATCCTCACAGTAAAGAATTTCTTCCTAATATCCAATCTAAATCTCCCCTCTTTCAGTTTGAAACCGTTCCCCCTTGTCCTATCATTACTCTCCCTGGTAAAGAGTCCTTCTCCATCCTTCCTGTAAGCCCCCCTTTAGGTACTGGACACTGAAACAGTAGCCGGCTGGTGCCTGTAGTAGGGGTGGGATGTGGCCGGTCAGAGGACAGAGCAGCCATGCAGCGGTGTGAGGGTGCCCATGCTGCCTGGGTCTGTCCTTCTCTGGTGCTGTGACAGCTGTGGAAAGGACCCAAGGCCCCACAGGCTGGCTGCCACCACAGAAAAAACATCTTTAATCAGCCTTTAGTCCATTATATTAGTGGGCGTTCCTAAGGAGGTGGAACAACCTGTGTGCAGGCTGTTTGGAGGATTAAGCTTTCTCACTTAAAAGCTCATTTTATTCTTTATCAGATTAACTGTTTAAAAATCTTGTATTTGCTGTACACACTTATCAGTGTCCTAATTAAAGAAAGCCATGTTTCAGTAAAAGGAGTGATGGAAATAATTATTGTTTGTACTTCTGAATTACATTTCCATGGGTAATGATCCAAAGCTGCAACATATTGTATGTTCCATAATCATTTGTAGGTCTAACTAATCATGATTAAAGAATATCCTATCACACGGACTAGTTCCTAAAACATCCTGCTCACATAATAGTTCATTTAGATAAAGGCACCAAAGTGAATAATTTTAAAAATGAACAAATTGAATACTCTGCCTCTTGATAACAGTGTGTGCTGCTTACTTGTGAACAGAGCTATGAGATGCATTATATTAAACTTCCTAGAATTTCTGTCTTACTAGAATTAATACAAAATGCCTAAAAGTGCTAGAACAGTAATACACTTTAAGTAACTTTTTAAAATTTATTCTATGATTGCTATTTAAACCCAAGCTAGAAAGAATTCCAGTCAAATATCAAACTTCATTTGTAAAACAGCTACAAACACCAGAAAATTTGATTTCAAATTAAGTAACTTTTTAAGGACTGCTCTTTTTTTTTTCTTTAAGTCCCTCATAGTAATACTATATATGAACACTTGTTCATATGAGTGCTTCCCTGTTTTCTTTCCATGAGTCAGTGGCTATAAGGGATTACTAAAAACAAACCTGGCTCCTTTAAAGCAGTGCTAGTATTGATTTTTTTGTTTGTTTGTATGAAAGCATCTGGAGAAGCCTGTAATATGGTAAGTTTAAACCATAGGAACAGGACAGATATATTTGCAAACTTTCCTGATTGTTTTGTTTAAATTAAACCTGGATTCATTAGTAGACATGATTCCTCTTCTAAGCAACATGGTATGTGATGGTTTTTGGTTTTGTACTGGAAAATAAGATGTCTAGTAAAGGAGAGATTTGTTTTACAAGTGCTTTGTGGTACTTACTAGTCTGATGTAAAATTCCGGTATACCAAGGGTCAGGAGTATTAAATGCAACAAGATTCCCTGTTCTGCAGACCCAGATATTTTTTTTCCCCTTGCTTAAAGCACATTTCCAAATGTAGTCATATAAGGAGATAATTTGTTAACTTTTGGAGAAGGACAACACTGTGTCCTCTAACAGCAGCTAAGACCTTTCTTGGAATTCGTGGGGATGACAAACATTCTGAGGGGAACGGAGGGTCCTATATGCAGGCTGGACCCTTCCCACAGGGAGGTCTGTTGCCTCCCTGGGGCCCGTGTTAAGGATAAGAGAGGTGGGTGTTGGCCTCTTCTCCCGGGTGAATAATGCCAGGACCAGAGGAAATGGTCTGAAGTTGCGGCAGGGGAGGTTTAGGTTAGATATTAGGAAGAATTACTTTACTGAAGGAGTAGTCAGGCACTGGAACAGCCTGCCCAGGGAGGTGGTCGAGTCACCATCCCTAGAGGTATTTAAGAAGCGTCTAGATTTGGCACTTCAGGGCATGATCTGAAGGGCAGAGATTGTAGGTTTTTTGGTTGGACTCGATGATCTTAAGGGTCCTTTCCAACCATGAAGATTCTGTGATTATTTCTGAGCACTGTAATCTTCACTGTTGGGAATAACGGTGATACTGGTGCTGAAAGTCACAGTAAGTGTATGGCACTGCTTGTAGAGAATATACAACCCTAAATACTGATTTGACTAGCTCTTCTGGTTTACTGATAGCTGGTTCTTATAGGTACTGTTAAAGTACCTATAGGTACTAAAGCTGTGTAAAAAAGGGACTGTTTTACTTGAAGATTGGTTCCACAGTCAGGAAATACATTGCATAGGCAGAAATAAAAGGAGTTTTTAATAACTGCTGTTTGTATGAGTATCAAAAAAGTAAATCCAAAATGCTCTGAAGTGAATGAGGAGCATGTGAGTTTCAGATCCAGCTGGTAAGTTCCCAGATTCCTTTGAAGCTCTTCCATTTTTTGAATGGGATGAGTAATTTTTTTTTTTCCCCAGAGTTAAAATATTTGAATTCAGCAGCTGTTCTTTCTGCATAATATAACCTTCTCTTTTCTAGGACTAAAGATAGTTATCTTCACTGGAAGAAGTCAAAAAAAGTTGATAATGGTGTTCATACTGCCATTTCTCTCTACAGCATGAAGCAGAAATGGAGAGCTTTCTATATTTTTTTTTTTTTTTCCATTTTTTTACTCTGGCAGTATATCCTGTTTGAAGGAACATGAATGTATCCTGATCAGGATGAAGGAATAAAAAACCCACAAGAAACATTTCTTCACAATAATAAATGTTGGACTTTCTGAGTTTCATCTGTTACTCTTTACCAACTGTTAATTAGAAGTAAAAAAGAAAAAAAGAAGGGAGAAAAAGAGTGATGACATATCACCTAATTAGTTTATATCTGCATTTAGAATAGGAGTTGCAGTGCCACTATTCAACCTCACTTGATCTTGGCCTGCTGTCTGACTTCAGACCTAATCATTGCCCATTTAAAGCAACCATCCATCAGTGATGGCAGCGCTGTCTTATTAATGAGGAGCAGACATGAAATAATGATGCAGATGCTATTGATCTAGAGCTGCCTTTGCCAGGCTGACCACAAAACATTGCTGACTTCATATACCACTAAAACATTCCCCAGAATTTAGCTGTAGCTATTTCCATCTGACTCTCCCCCTCTTATAGAGGTCTCCCTTCATAGAGAATATTTGAATTCTGTAAACACAAAAAAATATAATTCATCATTTAGAAATCTTCAATAGTAGGAGGGTGAAGTTTGTCACCCATACAAAGGTACTGGCCTGTTTCTGCAAATGAGGAATTTAGGTTCCAGTATAGATGCCTTAGGGATCTTATCTCTCCAGTGTGAGAATTGACTACATGTTTTATCTCCTGCTTCCTTTCACTTAACTTGACACTAATTAACAAGAGGACTTTTCCTTTTATGTCTTGGAAGCTTGATTTCTAATGCTGTTTGAAACTCCAGGCATACTGTATCAGCCTGAGCACTTCTGCGTGAATACCACTTAACTCCTCCTTAAGCATCTTCACAGACTGGCAGCAGAATTCCCTGTTTGGTAGAAACTAGAAGACTGCAATCGCCTGTAGTTTTCTGCAGCCCCGTTTTCAGATTTGGGTCCTGTTTGCCACCTACCATCCATCTGCTGCCACTTTAAGTGATACATCAGTACTTCAGTGGTGTCATGTTTTAGTTCCTTTAGAGCTCTGAAATGATCTTGATGATTTGTTTCATTTTTATCAATTTATAATTTTTTTAACCTTCCATATTTCATAGAATCCTGGAGTTATCCAGCTTGGAAGGGACCTCAAGAGGTCATCTAGTCCAGCTTCAATATTGGGACAGTGCATTAGGCTTGTCCTTTTAAGAATCTCCTTACATGGGAACCTGTCTGGGCTCTTCAAGACGGAACACTGGGGCAAATTTAGGTTTTCTGCAATGGCTTTGTTTCGTGCACTGTGCTCTTTTACACAGACGTGTCTTAATTGTTCCTCCTGGCTCTCTAGCAAGCTTCATGTTTCTCTTTTTGTTGTTTTTCGTTTTAACTTCAAAAACTTGTTCTTCAAAAATTACTTTTAGCCTGACTTAATAGTTTTTCATTGAACTTGTCAGACGTTATCAGTTTCTGTATTCCTTAATCGGACTTTAATGTACTTTTGCTTTTAATTACCTTCTTTATTGTCATATCAAAAGAAGATAGAAGTTATCTGAATCTTTTGATTTGAGAATCTCGTGACTCTGAACCTCATCTGTTATTCCCCAGGTCATCTCCAAGCATTTTACCCATTTGTCTGTTCCTTTCTAAGTTCATTTCAGCTGGTCTTCTTGATTCTCTTTCCAAACTTAAACATTACCAAGGTCAACCTTTCATTTATAACAGCATGTTGAATTGGAGCATGCGGCCCCTCTTAGACAGTAATATGTCAAACTATAAGTCAAGAGCTACTTTTTCTCTTATAGACTCTGAGTTTCTGCAAGCAGCTGTCATTACAGTGTATAAAAGCATGGTTTATATCTGCTCTGATGTAGCACTTAACAGCCTACTCGGGGGCAGAGAAGGATTTAAAATCTCCTCTGTTTCCCGCAATCACAGTCTGTAATCCCCATTAGTATTTCAGTCTCTTCACCACCTTTAATAGATCTAACACTGTTCTCTTCTGCGCTAGTCGCATCAAAATGTACTACAGCATCCCTGTGGATTCACATTCTGGAGATAACCTTGACTCCTAAGATTTTCTTTGATGTAGACTGTTCTTCTGCTGTTCCAAGCAGACTGCTCTTCAGTCTTCTATTTCTGTCTCTTAAGTTCCTGCGGTGCAATTATACTGTCGCTGTTGATGAAACCCATCTCCATTAAACAGGTTCCCTGTACTCCAGAAGCTTCCTCGTTCCTAATACTTCTGTCCCCTTTTTCCCAATGCTACTTGCTGAGATGCTCTGCACAGCTCTGCCTCTCAAGATGGCCCCACACATAATGCTGAGGAAACATCAAAGAAGGGTAACAGAAATGCTGATTTTTCAGCCTTGCACTTAATTCAAATTTTGCTTCTTGGTTTTCCTTCTCTTCCCTCTCTGCTTTGGAGTTGCTGATACCGTGACTGGGCACTCTTACTCAGCTCAAGTACCTGAAGCCTTGTGGAGCCTCTGCCATCTGTACACCAGGCACGCAGTCAGCTGCCATCACCAGCAATTTTTGTGCCTCATAATAAAGACCCTCGGGCTACTCTACTAATGTAAAGTGAAAATAGTGGCAATTTACATTGATTCAGTGAATTGCTGTCTGCCGGAGTTCACCAGTGGGTAGGTTTCTCTTTGAGATGTCTGTCATTGGCACGAATATCCGCAGCAGGGGGACAGAGCAGCTATGGTGATAGCCTGCTGCAGCTGCCACAACTAAGCCTAGTGTGAAACCAGGAGCCAGGGCCCTGATTTTGGTCTGAGAAACATGAGTTTAGAACTCTGACCTGTACATAACCACATTCTTCGCTTTTAGTGGTTTGTTTCCTTTTTATATAACTGAAAGGCATTTCTTTCTGGAGTTTTTTCAAAACAAAAAAATAATTTGGCTTCTCCCATGGCAAACTTATTTGACATGTGTTTGCATTCCTCTGTTGACTTTAGAAATAACTAAACCAAAAAGTTCTATTGCTCATTACATTAATTTTAACTGAAATCCCTGCTCGCCTCCAGACTACTGTAGTCTGGGGCTAAAGCTGGTAAACTTTTGGAAAGGAGAATGGATGATAATGAGAGCTAAGTAATATCTGATTGTGATTGTAACAGCTGGTGTGTTTGACATGAGCTTGTGAGCTATATTATTAAGTAGAATTCAAGCAGCTGAGAGGGAGCTGGTTTGTTTGTTCTGAGGATTTGGCTCTCAACCAGCTCCTGCAGTTTTGCTTGAGTGTGGTTCTACAGAACAGTTGGAGAGGGCATGTCTACCAGAAATACTAGTGTGGGGGCTTTCCTTTTGCGCAGCAGCTCTAGATAGACCCAAAAGAAGGATTCTTTGCATGTGGGTTAATATGCTATACAGAAGAAATGTTATGCTATTAACAGTCTGTCCAGAGTCACCATGCACCTGCAAAGGAACTCAGTCTCCAAGACATTTGTCTCTTTCATTTATCTCAGTGTTCAGTTCTGTCATTTTGCAGCACTAAATGCAATTGAAACAATAAGGAAGAATAAAAGGAGAGTAAAAACATATTGCCTGAAGAGTTAGTGGGATTGTTCTGTTCTGCAAATTTAATTGAAAATGTACAACGTATGGTTAAATATAGGGTTCTGTGGAGCCATTTGCAAGCAGTGGTGAGATTCTTGCAAATATACTATCCATATCTAAAGAATAATCCTTATGTATAATTTTACAGCCCAGAATTTGACTTTTTTCTGCAAATGAAAGCAACCTAAAAATATCTCAAGTCAGTGCTGACAGTAGGAATAGATCAGCATTAATTTGCCCCCCTTTAATTCCAGGCTATGTAAAATATTTGAGAAAGTATATTCTCTCTGTAGATGTATTATAAAAATTCAATTAGGTGATAAGTAGTAAATGTTACTGAATCATCAAACTGAATTTTTTCCCAGAAAAAGTACAGGTAAAAATAATGTATACTTGCATTTTACTCTGGGCATGGAGTAACTCTTCATTTCTTCATCTAAATCTTTCACAACATTTAGCTAGTTTATGTAAGATTCCATTTTGTGCTTTGTCTCCATAGACAGTCTGATCCAGACGTCATTTTTCATTAAGTCAAGAGTTAAGTAGATGATAATGTCCTCTCCTTATTAGCTTAGAGAAGATAAAAGCATAAACCATCCAGTAGATTCCCGTGTTTTTCATTCTGTTGTCAACTACTAAGGTTCCCAAATATGACTTTAGCAAAGAATGCTTCTACTTTTGTATATTTTTGCAAAAACTTAAATTGCTTCTATTAAAGAACATGTAAGCATTAATTAATTCTAAGTACTTTAAATACGAACCAAGTGAATAGAAATTTATGATGAAATTGGCAAATTTCCTCATCCAATTTGCCATTTGAAGGATCAGATTAGAGATTTGTTACAAACCACCACTTTGTGCTCAGGACAAGTCCTGCTGCTTCAAGCTAACTGAAAATCATTGAGCAAATTGAACGCCTAAAATCAGACGCAGACATCATTGCTGTTCTTGCATGCCCTTCATGACTTCAGCAATAGGAACAGATAATGGCATCTTTGCTGCAGAAGAAATAGATACCCTTTTAGTCTCCTTTGGAATTAGCAGTACATCTTGCTCAGCAGATCAAATCTGAAACAGATACAAACAAGGTTCAATGGCTTTAAGTTTGCATGAACTCTTGGGATCAATTTATGGAGAGTGCTAATTGGCCAGAATATTTTTTTTTTTTGGCAGGATCTATTGCTTGCGCTTTTCGAACAACATAAATCTGAAAGATTTGAAAGGAAAGATAAGGAGGGGGCTTTTTACCAGATCCATTGGAAATTGCAGGAATCCACATGCGATTTGTGTGCCGTTTATTTGTAGAAATGCAAGAGTTGAATAATGTTGATAAATGTTGTGGTTGATAAATGAGTGCAGTTCCTGTCTCTCCTGTGCCAAACGCTTGCCTCTGCCATATGCAGACTGTATTTGCACCCTATGTGCAAATGATTGAGAAGGAATTTGGAAAAGATGTTCACATGAAAAATCCTGTGCCACTTCCAGCACAACGGATGCCAAGGGGAATTTGGGTTTTTGGCAGGTGTTTGCCCCTAATCAGAGCTGTCACGAAGCATTTGAAAGACAAATCTTTGTTTTCCTCAAATCAGTGAATATAAGGGTTCAGTTTGCATAGGGCTAAGTGCAGAGAAATGGGTAAACTGCAAACTTTTCTTAAGCCAAGGACTGGGAAGAGGATGAACAAAATCACTTCCATGAATATTTGAAAAGTGAAAAAGAGGAGTAGTATATAGTGACAGTGTTTCATACAAATCTTGCTTTCTTTCCTCAAGGAAAAATAGTTTAGGATATATTTAAACAGCGGATCCAGTTTCTTAGCTCACTGCTTACATTGCAAGTCTTTTGTCAACAAGTAATATACTTTTGTATTCCCACAGATGTTAGATGGTCAGCTATCTTACTGTTTAATTTTCTGTAAAGTGTAAGATATAAGAGAGGTCAGGAGGTGGTAAAATATTCTGAAGAACTTGGATTCTGTTTGATGTGTTCAGCTCTGATATTTTTTACTTAACACCTTTGCTTCCTTATGTTAACCCACCTGACCTTGATAACTCCTTCAAATAGTAGATAGTTAAGACAGTATAGTATGAGGGGACTCTTGTCATTCAGATACATGAAGGCTCAAAAGCTTATTTTAACATCCAAAAAAACCAACCTTATGTAAACTGACGAAACTCTAAAGCAAACAAGGAAAATCATTCCAGCAGCAGTGTCACTGGAGTAGAGTCAACCTTCAATTAACAGAAAGCAATCTTCCTTCTGGCATCAAGGGCCAGTTCCGTTGTTCCTTGTGATTCAGATGCATTGAACTACCGAAAAGGCTCTGTAACTAGTTAATCTGAAGAACTAGATGTGTCTGGTTTGTTTCTTTTTTCAGCCTTTAGGCAGTCATCTGCTTTTGCAGGCTAAGCAAAATAACAACACCAGTCATTTTTGGAAGCTGGTTCAGTCCAGTTAGTGCTTTAAAGTCATGTTGTCCCTTAAGGGGCAAGTTGTCCTTAATTTTTGCAAGCTCGACTAGATAATTTTGCAGTCCAGTAGATCCTCAGGATCATCATGTGAAAAGGATATGCTGTGAACTTCATTCTCTTCCATTTTTCTTTGAAAACTCTTTTTTGTTTTCTTCAAACCAACAGCTGCAGAACAAAGTCAGCAGCTCACAATGCTGTTTCTTAAAAGATGCTATTTTCCCCAACTTGTTCTTAAAAACACTATTCATAGTGTACAGACAGTTTCCATCTTTTTCTCTTTATCATGCAAAACCAGTGAATAACTCAAACCTTCTCATCAGCATTTGCTGCTTGTAGGGTGCCTCTTACAAACATCCTTCAGTCTGTGCTCAGTCTTTTTTCTCCAGGGTTGCTTTTATTTGCATTTATATTCTAGAGGGAAGAACAAATAATCTTCCTGATTCCAGGCAAGATCAATAACTGCTGAGATGCTCTGGGCAAACGTTGCCACACAGCTGCAGGAGACTGTGGGGATGGTGCTCGGCACGTCTGGGCAGACTTACTCCGATCTTAAATGCCATCAGTCTTTCTGATTTGCTCAAAGGTTGTGTGTTAAGTTAATATGGTTATTAACTGACCCAAGGCCAAAAGTAAAGACTTACGGGGATAGCGAGAACTCCTCCTTGCTCAACCTGTTTTCTCTTGACGGACTATGACAGTTGGTGGTAGAAGTGATGAGTGCAGCTGGTGCTAAAATGCCCCTTTTCTAAATCATATTTTTAAGACCTTTTTTATATCTAATTCCAATTTGAAATTACAGTTAAGGTACTATCATGTTTTAATTAACATACCATTAAATATAAAAATAATGTAGCGAAACCTCTGAAGTATTCTCTCTAGGAACGGCTATGTGAAGTGTTCGGTCAAACGGTAAAAGCACTAAAGCCCTGTCATGAATTTTGGTAAAAACAGAGAGAGTTTACGTGACTGTCATGTCTTTTTTTTCTTTTCCCCTGCTCCCAACGGGGGAATGAAAAGCAACGTAATGATACCTGTATATGCTAATATGCATACTTGAAATATTTATGACTACTTCTAACCATTATTTCCTCCAAATATACGCTGCATTCAAAAATAATGTTAATCTTTGGGGAGAACATCTTATGGCTGTTTAATTATAGGAATGATTTTGAGGTTTAACTCTAAAAAAAGTTTTAACTGCAGGGAATTCAGAGAAGCAGTTGAATCTCCCATAAATTTATTACTTGCTGGCAGCACTGCTCTTCAGTCAGAGCACTTGTTTCTGACTCTTAAGAATTGGAAATGTCTGCTTGCCTCCTTGTATTTCAGTCACTTTAGTTTTATGGCTTGTCCAGTAAGAGAAATAGTCTTACAGTAAACAGAAAGGAATTGAATTAGTCTGCCTGATGATTTAACTTGCAACATAAAAGCAGCTTCTTAAATCAGAGTTCTTCTCTCTTGAAGCCTGCCGTTTGGCTTACATAAAAAGAACTAGAAGAGAGTTCACATTTCTTATATTTAATTTAAGGAAAATACACAAGCACTTTATTTAGACTCATTTTGGATATGTCCGTTATTCATCAGACAAGTCAGTGACTGTTGTCTTTCAGAGAAATCTCAACCATAAGAAAGAAAGCGCTGAGTTAAGAAGCCATCATCTTCTTTTTCTGCTATACAAAAGAAGTTTTTTCTTGTTACATTAGTTACAGAAAAAGCCATTTGAGGTCTTGTGGAGGGAGAAACCTGCAGAGTATGCTAAATTTTAACATGTTGCTCTCCCCTGAAAAATAACTTTTTAGGAATGCATCAGCACCACTGGTAGTGTTACAAAACTCACCTGTCATGGAGTCCAGCTAAGCTGTTTGCACAGTTGCAAACCCCGGGCTGAATTTACCCAAATGGCACCTTCTGTATCCCATTGTTTTTAATGGAATTTACCAAAACAAATGAAAGAAGTAGTTTCTATGATGTTAGTGGTAGTGACAGTCATCAATATTTACTTGTAATCTGAAAGACCACTGAAACGTTAGGGCTGGAACAGATAAAACCCTTGGTTCCTTTTCCTTATATATAAAAGTGAAGCAGAAGGAGTCTGTAGCTGCTGGTGCCCAGAGAAAGATCAATGAGAGAGTTTTATGATCAAATGGCTTGTTCCTAAGTGATCCGTGCTGTAAATCTAACAGAGGGACGGTTGGCACTGTCTTTGTACTTGTGATCATTTTACTTTTTAAGATATTTATGATGCTTCCAGTATCTGAGATCACAAAATCTGGAAATTCCTGTGTCGGCTTCAATCCTAGTATAAGGATTAAAAGAAACGCTTTACTGTTTAAATATGGGACAGCCTTAACATACAACGTTAATTTTCAGTGAATACTCATTATATCTGATACATATTTAAAGAGTAGAAGAAACACTCTAAATGAGTAGTTTTTAATTTATTATTCTTGTATCCATGAACACATGAAATTAATTGTCAGTGGAATTGCCCATGCAGGAAGAGGAACAGAGGATCTCTGGTAAAGGACACTAGAGTAAACTTTAATGCAAATGAGACTCCTTAAGCTTTTTGTGTTTAAGGAAGACTGTGTAAAGCCTGGAACTCTGTGATTTTATGCCCAACGTCAGGACTTGGTTTTAAAACTTTGGTGTTCAAACTTGACAGTTTGGATTCTCATCCTGCTTTGTACCTTGCCCTAATCCTTTTGTCACCCGCATTGCATGTAGTTCGCTAGTTATTAGTTGTTTTTGTTGTTGTTATTATGAGTTTACTTCTTGCTTCTTTCTAAAGGAAGACACTGCTACATTACAAGAGGAGATTCATGTTGATAAGTAGTTTCCAGTGTCTACTGAAGCTATAGCTTGGACAAAATTCACTTAGGACTATACTATGACACTGCCCTGTACATGCCCTAATGCTGTGCCACAATATATGTGTAACATTTGTATAAAACTTTCAGCAGAAACTGAAATGTAGGAGGTTCCCTCTGAACATGAGGAAACACGTTTTTACTGTGAGGGTGACTGAGCACGACACAGGTTGTCCAGAGCAGTTGTGGAGTCTCCATCCTTGGAGATATTCAAAAGCCATCTAAACACATCCTGGGCAACTGGCTCTAGGCGGCCCTGCTTGAGCCAGGGTGGTTGGACCAGATGAGCTCCAGAGGTCCTTTCCAACCTCAACCATTCTGTAACTCTGTGAGTTTTCACTCACAGCTTCATGAAAACACAGCCCCTTGGCTGTCTGGAGCACTTTGTGTGAAAACAGCAGGGAAAAGGAAAACTTTCCTTTCTCAGGGCATGGCACTACCACTGCAGACCCACGGCAATTGCTCTACAGCCATAGCAATAACTCTCTCCAGAAGGAGCAAATCCTCTGCTGGCTGGAGGAGAGCTACTCTGTGCTACCTGGACTGAGGACATTGTCAGTATAAATTTTAACCGTTTGAGGACTTGTCTGTGAGAGATATAAATACCTGACTTAAAATACCTGTGATGGTGTCAGATTGAGCATATGTGGTGATTCAGGAAGACCACCCTTTTGAGGGGGACCAGAGCAAGAGGACAGAGTAGTTTGGTTTTTTTTTTTTTTTTCCATTGGCTCGGCAAGGTGACCAGGTTTGCTCTGCAGGTTCCCATAAGCTTGTGGTTTGTTCAAGGAAGATGGCAGAATATGGGAGATCCTGAGCCTAGGACCCTTTTGATTCTCTCTGCTGAGACTTGTTTCATTAAGCTAGTATTCTGATGTTGGAGTAAAATATTAAAGTCAGCAAATGAAGTTAGACAAAAAATAATGATCAGAAGAATGATTAAAGTAGGCATACCTGGATATCCTGTTCACACTGTTATACTTGTGTATTTGATAAGCATGATTTAAAACTCTTTCCATTGACAGCTGGAACAAACTTACAAGTATCACATAACACTGGCTGAAACAAACAGCTCTCCATTTTCTGTTGAGTTAACATTAAAAAGCAAATAGAATACCCTTTACCTATGCAGAGTGATTTTAGCCTTTTCTGTGCCTGCCGTCGTGGACTAGGAGTGAACTTTAGAGTGAAGGCATCACTCTAAATCACTTAATGGTATCGGAATTAAAAGATACAGTTGAATTTACAAGGCCAGGAATGAATCTTCTGTTAGCACTTTATGCTACATTAACTATGTAATTATTGATTCACCATGCAAAGTTTATTAGGGTCCTCCACCCCACCCCCTGCTTTCACACAGATGGTGCTGCAAATCACCTCTCAACGGTCACCTGCTTGAAAGGAGAGTTTCATATGCAAAGTGCTATTCTTTGTTTAGATACGATAGCTTGCAAGACGTAAAATGAGGCAGCTATTTAAATTTGTTGTTACAGCACTTGGGCTGGGTACACAAGATTAAATAAAAAGAAAATTAGGAAGCAGATGCTTGTGGCTTAACAGAGGAATTGTGCTAAAAGATACTCTTCATTACTGGTGGATATGAGTAATTTTACTAAGGCAGCTGTTTCCTTAATCAGGAAAAACACAAACCTCTAAGATGACATCCAGATGTTTTCTGTATCGCTTCACAAAATAATGAGTTTCCATTGTATATGCCATATTTTTAATTCCATTCGTATTTACTTATGACCAATATATTTTCAAATAAATGTATCAACCTCCTTAACTGTAGAAGACCAGAGTGCTAAATATGTGACATGCTTTGTGCTCGTGACATCCTTGCCTGGTGTTAGTCTACGAGTTGCTTTTGGGACTACAGTGTCTCTGACCAGCATCCAAGCGTTTGAATATCACACTTGTGCAGGTTTTAGGGGCATTTGGTTTGTTGGGGATGGGAGGGGTTTTCTTGGGAAGGAGTTTTTTAGTGATAGTGTCTGTTCATATTTTAGATGTGCCATTTTATGGTGCCTTTTACAGGGCTGCCTGTTGTTCAGGGCAGGACATACCATAGTGTTGATACATATATAATGGGATAACATCCTGTTCCGGTTATGTGGATATCGGGTAAAAACAGAGATTTAAAACTTCCACTTGCTCTTAGGTGTGGGCTCAATCCTCCGTCCCGGGCTGCTGACAGTTTTAATGCCTGGTAGCTTGCCATCTGCCCTTGCTAGAAACACATGCTTTATTTGACTGGAGACCTGGGATTCCAGGCTTTCTATTGCTGACAGGACGCAAGACTGGCATCTCAAATCTTTGACACCGATTTACTGACACTGAGCTGTTTCCTAATTTACTTACTTATTTATTTGGGGTGGTGTGTCATTTCACAGTCTTACAATTTGAGCGCAGCTTTTGTAGGCGCGAGCCTTGTTAGCTGTGGTTTGGGCCTCGGGAGCCAGCTGCCAGCGCACAGTCGATCTGCACCTCTGCAGCAAATCCAACCCATCACTCGCTGGGCATGCTCTGCATCACACCTCTGGAAAAATTAAGGCTGCCCTGAGTTTGGGGTGAGGAATTCTCAAAGGCTTTTATACCTAGCAAATTCCTTTTATAACAGGCAATCGCTGAAGTTTCTTTACTACATCACCACCTTTTCTTGAATTATCGCAACAGAGAGATTATTAAATGGTTGGTTCGTGAGCTTTCCGGCTACTAATGGGTTGTAGCTAAGCTTTTAATTGTGCAAGTATACATAAGCTTTAAAAAAACTAATGCTTTCTTGACACTAGTAGATAAATTAGCAGCTACTTTTTTTCTTGCAGTTTAAAAGTTCTTCCTGTTAAATAGTTCTTGTAGTTTATGTCTGTGCAAGCAGTCTTAAATACACATGAATAGGGCAAAAGGAAATAACTAAATATAACTGGAACAAAGCCTTCCTTTATGATTTTTTTAATTATGCAGTTATTCAGCAATCCCTTCCTTCATTCCAATTTTAAAGTGCAAGTCAGATGTGTATAAGTTACTGTACATTAATATTTCTTTGGTTTATGCCTCGCTTTCTTTCTGCCAGTTTGTACCATTTATTACTGACCTTCCAAAAATAAGATTTTCAAACACAATATATCAATTTAGAAATTCTTTAGTTCAAAAACAACTGAAGTAATTACATGTGTTAGCTACTGCTGATAACTTGAGGGGTTTTGTGCTTGTTGCTACGTACATTTGGATTAAATCTGGAAATCTCTCACTAATCCAGTTACTTCCATTTGATTAAGTTCCCTACAGTCTTTTCTACAGGGAGGGACTCTTCATGGTACTATGTGATTTCTTTGGTACAATAATCAGCTAGAAAATAAAATTAATTTTCTTGCCATCAGTGAAACCATAACAAAAAAGACTAATTGAATAAAAGAAAGGATTTTTTAATTTACGATTGTGTTGGTTTTGTTGTTTTTGTTTCGTTTTTTTCAAAAATGTAATCTAATTTTTGTAATAAGCATCTTTTTAAAGTGGATTTGCTTCTATGAGCTGGTGACCAGCGTACTGGATTATTCTGTAAATGGCAGTACAAATCTAAAAGCCTACCCGTGTTTGTTATTTCCTCAAGTTGTGAAAAAGACACGTACTGCTCTAGCAGTTTGCAGGTGAGATAGAGTTGTGGCACGCAGATATCAAAAGCTGCCTGAATCTCTACAGTAAGGTTATTTGTGTACTTCTACAGTCACGATTTAAAAAAAAAAAAAAAGAGGAAATTTATGTGCACCTTCCTGAATCGCCACCATCATCTTGGGTGCCAAGAGCTTTCACAAGGTCTGAGCGTGCTGGTGCGCTGCTCTCACCGATGTGTGCAATATAAGCTTTGGATGTCCGTGCTGAAGAGCTCACTATAAATGCTACCTCGTGGCTCTTTCAGCCTTAGGTTGGGAGAGAAACTCCTCTTTTTACTACAGGATCTATATTTTCCAGGCGCTCTCTCTCTTCACTGAAAACCGTTTGTCTTTTAACACATTCCAGCCCAGCGCCGGATGACGGTAGATGCTGAGCAGGATTGTGGGAATGGCTGCAGATTGTCATTATTTTTAAATTAAACGTTCCTCCGGCTTTATACAGCTGTGATATTGTTTATATGTGTGAGGGAGAGATTTCTACGAAAACTAGTGCTGCTTTGAGAATTATAATGAGAGGGGAGCATCTGCGATTATTTACCAAACTAAGTTTTGTTTAAATTTAGTCCTTTTCCTGGGATTTCTGACAACTCCTAACTCCAAGATGCCCCTGGGCTGTCCTTTGTTAACAGCTTAACTTGTGCTCCCTCTGCCGGTATCCCGATGGGATAGAAACCCGACCAGTTGCGTTTTGCTAATCTCCAGGGAGGAGGTGACTTGTTTAAATTCTCCATAAAATAAAATGCTGCTCTGTCCAGTCAATATTCTCGTGTGAAGGTGTAACAAACCATGCTTTGTAAAGGAGCTAAAGCACAGGTTTTTGCCTTCACTTTTATGTGCTTTTATGGAAACAGTGTGGATTTAAATTTCCAGCACATCATCAGCTCTTCACTGTCCAGGCTGACTATGCCTGGGATGCCCCATTGGTGGGTTTGGCTCAGGCAACGTTGGATACTTCAGGGTGTTTAGTGCAGAAGCATCCCCTTGCCTCTGTAGGGAAATTTCCCACATCCAGCCAAGCTTCTGAGCTCCAGGTTGGTGCAACCCCAGAAGAGCCAAGCCTGCTCCGCTCGGCCATCAGTGACCCTCTGGTCCTGGGGACTGGAGGGAGGCCTATTAGTTCCGAACAAAGTGATACAGATGGGCACAGGTGCTTTGGGTCCAACGCTATGCCTGCAAACCAGAAAGCCTTCCCAGAACTCACAGTGCTGAAGATCATGATGCTGACTCAGGTGTCGGCGTATGTAATCAGGCTGATTAGCTCTGGCTTGTCTTTGACCCCTGTAGGTGTAGCCTCAAGCGGAGCCGCTTGTTTTTCATGCACTGTCCTCTTCTGTATCCCAGTAGGAAGCCATGAGGTTGGGTGCAGCCCTGGGCTGGAGGTGGGTTCATGTGTTGATGTGGCATTTCACAAGTGCTCTGCTCAGGTCTAGCGGGAGCAAGGCTTGCCCAGAGCTAGCAAGTTGCCCTTGGACCCAGGCTGTTTTCTGGGAAAAATGCTCAAAACATGCTCTTGGCACTTCTGGATCTAGATGTACAATAAATACGACTAGAGCTGTGAAGATCCTAAATGAAGTCCATTGGGCTCCTTCTGTCAGGGCTGGTTACCACACTGACAAGACTCATTGCAGTGCTTGTTTCCAGAAATCTTATTAACTGTCTCCTCACCTGATAGAACAGATGATTCGTAACTGACTTATCTCAGTCAGGAGTAAGTGAGGACTAACTGAAATTAAACTCAAAACCACCTGCTAGTGTCAAGATGACAGTAACTGTGAAACCAATAATTGCTGCTAAATTAGTGCCAGCAGCTGGGTAACTTATCCAGGTGTCATGAGCGCTGAAAACATGTTATAGGAAATGGTTTCAAATAATATGATACTGAAGTGTTGTGTCATTTGGTATTGGAGATAGTAGAAGAATTCAGCTTGTGGTATTTCAAGTATTCTGGTATTTTGGATGGAACACCACAATTTTTGTAGCGTTTCTAATCTTTCATTGTAAAAATAAAACAAACGGAAGCATAGCAGAAATATTGTATTGTCTTTCAGGGAAGAAGGTATTGGAACAAGTTCTTCTAAGGAAGTTCTCTTTTGTTAGCAGATCACTTTAAACCTAAATCAACATTTGTTACACTGAAAGGATTTCTACTCCGTGTTCTGAAGAGCAGCAAAGCGGCCTGTCCCTGTTCATTTTTCTGCTCTCGTTTTCTGCTTTTGCACTGAAATATTAATTCCTTACCCTACTGGGAAAGGCAGTCAGGTACAGGAAAGCAAGCAATAAATCTTACTTAGTGGCTTGTCAGTTTCTATCTGTAAATAAAAACCAAAAATGAAAAATGCTTAATTTGACAGTATTAGAAATGTGGAGAAAATGTCTTTGTCAATTGAAAAAAAAAAAAAAAAAAGTAAAAAATAGGATTGTTTCTTCCAGTGTTAAAATTTAACTTCTGAATTCCCTCGTCTGGAGGACTTCTTAAGGCAGAATTCTGGCTGTTCTTTAATTTATTATATTGTACCACGTTATGGTCTTTTCTGATTAGACATGCGTCATACGCAATTCTAAGATATTTCTTTGTTTCCTGTGTTTTCTTTTCTTCCTGATTAGCAACAGCAATTAAATCTATTATGAGGTAGTCTAACATTTTCAAAGGGGTTTGTCATTCAAGCCAGAGGAAACATTTTTGTTTATCCAGAGGAGATAACATTCTTGCACTATAATGAAAGACAGTGCTTACCAGATGATAGCTCTGGTCTTAGCCCTGCAGTTGCTTCTTTGCAGGCAGATCCTCATTTCTCTGTGGGAACACTGTTTTCCCTAATGAGATTTGATCATGGGCACAAGAGTCTGCAAAATCTGATTGATTGTAGGACTTGGTCTTCTAACACGAGCAACACAGTTCTGGGTGTATGACCTCTTTTAACAATGTCTTTTAGAAGAAAAAGACTTCTTCTCTAAAGCCATTTAAAAAAAAATAATGATGAAACACACTTTTGATGTCTGCATGCCACAAGGTTGTGTAGAGAAATGCGAGTAGCTGCTTTAAATTAAGTGGGTATTTGGAAACTTGGTTCATTAAATTCACAACTTCTTTTTCATCCGTCTCTGTATCCTAATTCACATCCAAAACCTCTACATTTGCATCAGGGGCACAAAGTAAGCAGAACCTAAAAAAAAAGCCCATACCCAAACTGTTTTTCTAATAGTGCTTCGCTGAATTAAGGAAATTTTTATTAGAAAAAAAATTACTGTGGGAAATCTGTCAATGGAAGTACTGTATAGGTAAATGTGGTTACTTTCCTTACCCTTTTCAGTGACAGTGCTAGCAGTCCTACTGGAGTGAAAGGTACAGATTGAATGACTTTTGGTATTGGGAATCACAGTGTGCATAGGTACGGTGCTGTGCAAGAGCACGCCTCCTAGCAGCTTGTGCAGTGGTTGTGTGGTAGGGGACATTCCCTTAGTTTGTTCTCTCTTACGAAGACCACAAATACTTACACGGATTGAAAAAAAATAATTAAGAATACCGAATGGAGTGAGAAAAATAGTGTTTTGCTCCTTGGCTTGGTATGTGTGTTGCCTGTGGAATCGACAGAGTAACAGGAAAGCCGAGCGTGCGCAGCAGTGAGGTGGATTTCTTGGTTACGTATTACAGGTTACTCAAGATGTTCTTCGAAGAATTGCTGGCTTGGTGTAATGGTGGTGGTTGGAGTGACTTTTGTGTTTGTAAGGCACTTGAGACTGGTAACTCAAAGGACAGTGAAGGTGCTGCTTTACTGAGTATTGAGCTAATTTTAACTAACAATTCATAGCCTACTAATATAAACAGAGATCTCCATAGAAAATGTAGTAACTCTGTCTTCTGTATAATCTATTATACGACTATAGTAAGTGTCTAATTTGCTGTAGTGCTAATTTTAATTATCAGTAGGACTGCAGAGTGTGAAGGAGTCCGTGTACTTATTTCACAGAGGAGTCCTATTTACCTTCCAACAGTGAGAATCAGTATCATACTAGTTTGTTAGAGATCCTACCTAAGCCTTTTAAAAAACATTAATAATACTTTGAGTTTAAAAAGAAGGATTATCTCACATCCAGTATCTGTCTTCTGGTAAAAATTAGGTTTGAGAGAAATGTTTGAGAAAGCATTTAATATCTTACCTAACTTGGTAGAGTTACACACCGATCATGTATTTCTGACTGGTTTCAATTACCATTTTCTTTCCTGAATCACAGTGCTTCAATTAGATACTACACTACAACGAAGAAAATTATTCTATCTGAGTTAAATATTAGTACCATTTTTAGTGGTTTGGTTGCTTTTTAGAGGTAGCTATAGTACTTTCCTCTGAATCCTCAATTTAAAAGAAGGGATGGATGACAGTGTGGCTTAGTCATTGCATCATCTGATGAAGGGACAGGTGATATGTCAGGTAAATAACTCCACAGCCCCTCTTCCTTAAAAAGTTTGTAGTCTAGATATGATACAGCAGCGGAGCAAGTCATGGAGGTCTTGGGAGTAGTTTGTAGACTTTTAGAACTAACATGAGAACTAAGTGTGGAGTGAAGGGTGGGTGCAGGCATGGGACTGTGACAGCTTCTGCCTGGTGTGATCCAGTCGGAGTACTTCGTGCGAGTAAGGCTTCATTACTGCTGGCTGAGCATCCATAAAGAGAGGCCAGGAAAAGTCCCCGAGCCTCTCAAGATAACCACTGGGATGGGAAATTCTGCTGTGGATCTTTTCCTTTATTATATATAATGTGTCTCAGTTTTGTGCTCTGTCATTTCTGCCTTTACTCTGTGCATCTCAGTAATGGCTGTCATACTTTGTGCTTACCAAAAAATGACTTTGCTGAGTGATAGTGGGGAGAGATTAGGGCTTGGCAAAAAGTTGAAATTCATGTCAGCAATAGAGATATTAAGTAAAAGTTTCTATTGTTTCTTTGCTTCTATTATCTGAACAAATATCTTACCCTCTACAATATTTATTTCTTGTCCAACATTAGAAGTTTCTGCAAAAGAAAAATACGCTGAGCATTGCGGACAGTGTGCGCAATAATCACAACCCCTGCTTTTCCTAATGTTATTTTTTAACTGTTAAAGCTGCAAATTGAAAAATAAAGTGGTTCCTTTGTTAATCTTCACCCTTTCACCCTTGCTTTCAGAGCATAATTTTGCTGAGTGAAGTTGCTATTTATTGTGTTCAGTCATTCAGTGTTTTATTCTTGTCGTTCTTGCCGATGCTGTTCTACTTAATAGATAGTGATTTAGCAGTCAGTTGTTCAGCCATGTTAAATTAGCCCTAGAGATAAAATTGGATAATGTCCATAGTTGATTTTTTTTTTTAAAAACTTTGGAAGGGGAAGGAAAATCACTAGCATGCATTAATAATAATCTGTTGAAATTCTCTTGTAAACAAGAAGTGCATCTTCACCTCAAGACTTGTTCCAAAATTGTACGATGGTTTGAAAATATTTTTTCTTTTAAATTCTCTGTTCCTAGTTGCCTACTAGGAAAATTGTTTACTACATTGGCAGAGGTGTATTTTGGACAAGAAAGAAGTTAGAACGCCTGGCTTTGCTGTGTGTTCTGATGTTGGTGTTGAGAGCGCTATCCTTGCCAGAAGTGAATTACATTTTCCTTGCGTATCTGTATATGGAACAGTATTTCCGTACTGCTTTGTATCGGATGTGTTTGTTTTTTCATAACCATTATTTTTTACTTCATTTCCATAAAGTAGGCAATTTTATTTTGAAAGAAAGCAGGTTGTTAATTTATAAAAGAAATACAATAGAATTTAAAAAAATATGTGAGTTGGTAGAAATATTTGAAAGCAAAACATTATTGCTGTACATCAAAATCTTAATTAAGACACTAAAATGTTACTTTTTTGTCCAGAAACAAATATTGTAAAAGACCTCTTTCTGAGCTTGCACGTAATCTTTTTAATGATGAAGGATTAACACAGCCTGTAAGGTACAGCAGTTATTGAGCCTTGCTGCCACTGCTATGCTTAAATATGTATGTGCTTTTTGAAAGGGAGATGTCCTTGAGTACATATGGCACCTTTAGCCACATTTCATAACATAAAATATCTACCCCCTTTTACATGTGGCAAAAGATAGGGTTTTACACTGCACAGCAGAAGCTTCTACAGAAATTTGGGGTCCCTGTGCGCCCATTGCTTGTGAGGGTCATTGTAACCTCTCTCCTGTTTGTACGTCAGTGTTTCAGGGCAGAGGTGCTAAGGTAAGCGGGTGAGTTGATCGCAGTATATGTTGTGACAGGCTGAAAGAGCAAAGCATAGGTTTGGGTTCAGCAGACCAAAGTGGAAAAATGTGGCTGCGTAGTGTGACGAGAGCTCCTGGTGGGGTTACTGCCATTTGCTCCTCTCAAGGAAGTCTATTAAGAGATAATTATGTTCTGCACCAACTGTTTCTCAGTGTCCCTCAAGGTTTTAACCCTTGGGGAGACTGAATTATGTACTGGATGAAGACCAAAAATCCATAACCAGTTCTCAGCAATTGGTACACAAAATTGATACACAACCAGTAAACCAGAAAGTCAGAAATAACGTTGATTATGAAGGGATTTCCAAGCAAATTATTTTCCCTGTTGCCTTGCTTCAAGATTCTCCCAGCACTCACTTGCAATCCACTCAAAAACATTTTCTCACTCCAGCTATAACTTGACTTCAAATTACTTAACCTCCCTCAAAATATCTTGTACTGTAATTCTAAATCTTGGACTGTTGTCGGAGAAATCTTGAGATCTGTGTCATACAAAGAGACTGTGGGGTAATCTGGAGCTTCTTTGTGGTAACGTGATTATCCCAGAGTTTCATATTCTCTCCTGATCACATATCTTTCAATAATAAAAACCTTTCCTCAAAGTGGCTTTTAGAAAGTGGGGATTTTATAAATTGTATTTTGCTTGTGTGGGAAGAAATTTCTTCGCTACCTTGTTTTGACCAGCAAATGTCTTTATTTATGTATTCACGTAAACACATATGCATTTTTTTTCCTTCTCTGAAAATTTGCTGTACTGTACTTGGTTACACCGCAGGATGGATCAGACGTATGAGTTGATTTCTAATACATAAATAAATAAAAATTCATCATAAATATGCCTGAGGGGAAAAAAAAATGAATTGAAGGGAGCCATTATTAGAAAGAGAGAACGATGAAGGTGACTTTGCTATTTTGGCTACTACACCTGGGATAATCCCTTTCAGTGTTGTGCAGAATCCCAGTGTAATTCCAAGTAAATAGGCCTTGAACATCCACATATTGAAATCTCTAAATAGGTTTCTATATTTAAGTTGGAACAATATTGCTTCTAATTAAAAACTCTCTTATTAGAGCAGTCAGTGCTCGAAAAGTCAGGTTAATGTAACCTGGGTTGAGCTGGCACTTGAAGGACAGCAAAATCCTTCGAGCTTTGTAACTATTACTCTGCACGTAAATCTTCCTGCTGTTAAATTGTCTGTCCATTCTTGTGGACACATGTTAAGCAATTGAGGTCTTTCCCCTTCTTGTTTTTAAGATAAAATCTGAAACTCTTTAGACGCTAAAGACCATTTAAGTCTGTTATCTGTAGTTTTATATTCCAATTTTTTGATTAATCATGGCATTGATACCCATTTGGGTATAAGCCAGCTGAGTCTATAAGACTGTGGTGCTGCAAAAGTACAATTTTTCTTTTTATTTGTTGTTTTGTTTTGTTTTGGAGAAGGGGAGGGGAGGGGATTGATTTTGCCGCAGATTGTGCATATTGGCCATGCAGCACATTGGCAGAAGGGCAGGCACACGGTGATCCAGCCCGGTTTCCCAAGGCACGCTGGGCCACCAATAATAAACCTCACGCAGAGCAAAGGCGGTGTTTCTGTGGCCACATCCCCACCACTTGGGGAGGAGGTGTCCCTTGGGGCAGGGAGCTGCCTGCCAGCCAGCCTGGATCCAGCAGCACCCGGATGATGGTCTCCATCCCTGACCCCAGAGCACCTGGCAGGCACGGCGGGGAGTGCACAGGCAGCTCTGCGCACACAGGAGTGCGTCTGGCTGCGCTGATGTCTCTGGCTTGACGCCAGTCGTGCCAGATGCAGGTCATCTGGGCATCGTCATCGCATGATCCTGCTGTGTGAGTTCTCTCACGTCACTGTGGGTGATGGAAAATGGGTTGTGCTACTTCGTTCCTTCGACGTCACTCTGAAGGACACTTCATTGTGCTGAGATGACACACTATACGCACAATAACGATATTATCTAAATTAATTTAGTGGGATAACACTGCATTTTCCAACACTTTGTTTCTTCTTAACTTCCAGGTTTTCCGAAAAAAGGCAGTGGAGCTTGGAGAGAAATTACTACCTGCTTTCAACACTCCCACTGGGATACCTTGGGCATTGTTTAATATTAAGAGGTAAAAAAACTGCTTTTTGGTGACTACAGCATATAAAAAGTTATGTTGAAACCATCTTTGTCATAGGACTATTACAACTGCTGCACAATTTTTGTCTTTCCAGCTAGGTAAAAGTTGACATGAGATACTTGGTTCTGCAGTTTAAATTAGGAAATTTAAGTAGATATATGTTTTACGCACTAGAATACATATAGAAATACATTCATGCACCTCAGAACTGGCTGGTTTTTGGTCAGTTAGTATGTCGCTAATCACTTTTCCTGAAGTCCTTCATTTCTTTTAGGGCTGTCATACATAGGGTAAGGGCCAAAGGACATCTGCTACTCTGAAAGGGTAAATTTTCCTGCCGCTTTGTACTCATTCTTACCTGTTCTCAAACGTGATGTCAGCATACCGAGAAACAAGAGTAATACCTGCTACAAGTGACTCGCTGTTTTGCACCCTCTCCCGAGGAGTGGTTGTGCTTTGAAGACAGGTGCATGGTTGCTGTAGGAGATGCTCTTCTGGAGTCACTCTGGCCTCCAGTATCTGACTCCAGGCAGATCTCCGCAATTCTTTGCACTGCCTGGGGAAGAATATTGAAAGGTACACCTGGGCGGTATAGCTGTGTATTGGCAAGGACACATCAGCTTTCTTCATCCTGCGGATAAACCCCAGCACCACCTAGCACGCAAAAGGGAAACAAGGAGAATTTCACGTGTGTGTGTGTTGGTGTCGTGTTGTGGTTCTTTGCCTGATTCCCTCCTTGACAGTCAGCATCTCCCACTGTTGTCTGCTTGATCTGTATTTATGGGTACATCTTTTCCCCAGAGCGGGACGTACACAGGTAGCTTCCTTGGTTGGCTGTGTTTGCTTCAGGCTTCCCAGTAAACTGCTCAGAGCCAGACCTACAGAGCCCCCTAGTACGTCAGTTCAGACAGGTTTATCTTCTGCCTCCCTTTCAAACACAAGTGAGGTGGGAGGCAAAAAGCACCTCTGTGTGCAGGAGCGGGAGGGAATTCACGCCTCCTGAACTTTCTCGTCGTTGAAGGGCCTGATTAACTTCTGCCCGGTGATGATCCTTGGACTTTGACTGGTTGGTTACATGCACGCTAATGATCTCTTCTCAACAGACTGTAACAACTTCTGCACAAGTTCAGTAGCACAACAGCTGGAAGTTTGTTGGTTATTTGGTTTTTAAGCTGTTACAAAAATTTGTTATATGGAACCCTATTCTAAACCTACGTAGTAGAAGCTACATATTCTAAACCCTATATAGTATGTGTTAAATGTATTTGAGGTATTTAGGCTAAAAATTTGTCTTATATGTAGCCCTTATCTAAATCTGTGCTTCTCTACTAAATATATCAATGGTTTATGCAACTAGTGCAAATTCTGTGTTTGGTCTTTATGGTTTTGTCATAGAATCATCTAGGTTGGAAGGGACCTTCAAGATCATTGAGTCCAACCATCAACCTAACACTGCCAAAACCACCACTAGACCATGTCCCTAAACACCACATCTACCCATCTCTTAAATACCTCCAGGGATGACCATTCCACCGCGTCCCTGGGCAGCCTGTTGCAATGTTTGATAACCCTTTTGGTGAAGAAATTTTTCCTAATACCAAGTCTAAACCTCCCCTGGTGCAACTTGAGGCCATTTCCTCTTGACCTATCACTTGTTACTTGGGAGAAGAGGTCAACTCCGACCTCTCTACAACCTCCTTTCCGGTAGTTGTAAAAAGCGATAAGGTCTTCCCTCAGCCTCCTTTTCTCCAGGCCAAACAACCCCAGCTCTCTCACCTGCTCCTCATAAGACTTGTGCTCTAGAGCCTTCACCAGCTTCATTGCCCTTCTCTGGACACACTCCTGCACCTCAGTGTCTTTCCTGTAGTGAGGGGCCCAAAACTGAACACAGTAACAACTGCTGTGGTGCACTACAAACGTCAGCCACAGCCACTACAAGGCGGTGAGGCGAAAAGGATTCATTGCATATCTGGCACTGAAGTGAAAGAGGATCTTTGCTGAGATAACTTTCTGTAGTATGGCAGAAAAAGTTACATTAAAAGCTGGGTTCTTGGTTATTTATTCTGAATCCTTGCACATCTGCCTAGATTTGACCTTCAGTAGATGACTCTTCCATAATACTGTGCATAAACAAATAACGCTGTCATCCAGGCTTAGGAAATGCTAAGCCACTGAAGCCTGCATATGTTACAGATCTAATACGCCTCATTTCTGATCAGTATTTTATTTGATTTTATTTTGATTTATGCTTCAAATTGGCAAACACTCACAATAGATTGTGGGTGTCAGTGGTTATTTTTAAATTACTATTTTTGTGAGCTGGATGTCTGTTTCACTATGCAAATGTTCTTCATAAAATAGTTTGTTTTCTCTGCTCGTCCTGTATAATCAAAGCCAGACTTGCTCTGTCCTCGAGTGCCTCTGTGTGTAAACTTCTATATGTACTTTTGTCGGAGTGTGTCCTTACATACCAAAGGCATCCACCTGAAGTCTTGTACTCTTTTTCTTCTCCATTGTTTTTCTTCTCCATTGTTTTTCTTCTCCATTGTTTTTCTTCTCCATTGTTTTTCTTCTCCATTGTTTTTCTTCTCCATTGTTTTTCTTCTCCATTGTTTTTCTTCTCCATTGTTTTTCTTCTCCATTGTTTTTCTTCTCCATTGTTTTTCTTCTCCATTGTTTTTCTTCTCCATTGTTTTTCTTCATCCTGCGTCTTTCCTCACAACTTAATGTCCATGGGACATTTACTGCCTTATTTGTGGAACCCTAATTATGGAATATATTAAAAAGTACGCTGTACTATTCTTCAGCTAAAACTAATCGCCAGTTCTCAAGTGTATTTGTTTGTAAAATTTCCTTTTGTCTCCGAAGTACATTTTAAGTATAGATTGGTCGTTTGTACTGGGATTTCCTTTTCTCTCTTTCTAAAAGTTTCAGTTGCATTTCCATATTTCTGATGTTCTTTATATTGCTCTGTATCTTCAGTTCATCTTCAGCATCTGTTTTTCACTTCTCCTTATGCTGCCAAATCTGAAGTTCCTGTTATGGCTCAGCACTGCTGTATAGCCGTTGTTGAGTATTCTGGCTGAAAACACTGGTATAAAAAGAGAGGCTAGAGAAGGGAAATGTGTATAAAGCAGTGGTGGCTTGGCAGATAGGCTTGAGTCTTCTTTTTGGGGACAAGGAACACAAGCTGGCAATGCCACTTTTATTTATTTACTTATTTATTTTCCTCCCTCACCCAAATCCTTTGTTTAGATATTTCGTCTTCAGTACTTGTAAAAAACCAACTATAACAGCTACTTAAAATACCACTAGTTCATGATCCTTTTTTTTTCTTCTCAGTGAGCCGTGACAATCTGAATTCTTCTTGATAAAATTTTCATTTCCCTTTCTCTCCAAAATCTTCAAGCAATTTATGACTGAGCAATCAGATTGCTTGTGTATTTCTGCAATATGCCTCTCGGATTTATAGAAATAAAAAAATAATCTGAAATTATAACTCTAAAATCATAACTCTCTTAGTGAGCTAAATAATCTTAACAAATACCTAGCTTGCATCATGTTCACAAGATCAAGTAACCTTTTTAATGTATCTATTTAAATATTTTTACCCATGTAACTATTAAAAAGGAAGCTGTATGGAGCTTGTGTTTATGGGATGACGCCCAGCTGTGAAATACAGGGAAGAACCCAGATTGTCGTTAGTCTATTGGATCAGTCAGGAATAAACTTCTTCTGAGTATAAGATTCTGCACATTATTTTTTCTCTTTTGGGTGGAAATTGTCTTTATGTCACTTTTTCCCCCTTTGAAAGCAGACCTGTATAATTTTTTAGTCACTATTAGTTCCAATATGACCATGTTACTACTTTCTAAGAAGCAACCCAGAAGCATTCTTATATGAAGGAATATATTTTCCATAAAATGTTTGTTCTCTATACATTGACCAGTTGAATTGTTGTTTTAAGGTTATTTATTATCGCTTGTGTGCTACTATGTAGTAATACTGTTAGACATTAAGGTGCCTGGCTTTTTATGAAAAATCAATGTATCATATAACCTCTAAGTGCATCGGAAACTTTAGAAAATAGTTATGCCTTACCTTAATGAAAAAATTTTTGATGGCTAAAATAACGTTTTTATTTCTGGAACCAGAAAAAAACAGAAGTGGGGTTTTTTTGGGTGTCCAGCCTGTTTGCAAATGCTGTTGTGGCTAAGGGGGATGCTGTGCTTGTTCCACTGGCTCCGTGACAGAAGTAAATAATGTAAGCATTTATGGATATAGGGACCATGGGAAGTTCTGTATAGAAGGAAAAGCTATGAGGTATGGGTGGAGTGGATCAGAGCAGGGAAGCATAACAAGTCAAAAAGGAGGAGTTTGAAATGAATTTGGTTAATTTGTATTAAAATCAAACCACAGGGAGTGATAACATTTACTCGATATAAACATAAAATGTTTACTGTGTCGGATGTCAGCCTAGGGTTTTTTGCCTTTATATGTTAGCACTGATTATACATAAATGGTGGACTTGAGTTGAATTCAATATTACATATTTTACGAATGAGATAGCAGAGGAATTGCTAAATTGTTTGAACAAAGTAGTTACTCACTTGTAGGCAACAGGATGGAAGTGACGAAACTACAATATTTATGCTATTGGGATGTTGTCAGCATGATTTTAAAGCACGGTCCTCTTTCGATGTTTTTTTCTTAATTGTTGTTTTTTAAAATGATCACGTTTTGTACAGACTACTTAAGTTATGTCACAGGCCTTTCCAGGCCTCAAAGAGTTCAAGGTTTGAACAAAAGTTTTTCAGAGCTACTGAGCCCTCAGAGCCACTGTGTGGATTCAAAACAAGAAAATACACCCACACACAGCTTCAAAAATCTTTTTTTCTCTCACGTTAGTCGAAAAAAAGAAAATAACAAGGAAAAATATGCCCATAATTTTATATTTTGAATGCTTTAGGTTTTACCACCAGCTGAGATTCCTGTTCCATGACAGTCGCGCTGAGCATGATGGCTCCCCACACACACACACCAGTCTGGCTTGTCCAACAGAGCCTGGCAGCTTCCGCAAGGGATTTTATGCTAAAATGCCACAGTGTCTGCCAGGGTGACACAGGCACAAGTGGTGTTGTCTCCTGGGGCACATGGTCTGGTATTTCAGAGTACTGGCAGTACTTTAGGTTGCAGGCGTTTGAAGGAGCTTATCTGTCAGCACCTTCTGCCTAGGAGGAAATGTGACTGATAAATCAACCACTGAGGTATGAAATGTTGATCTTCAGACAACAGGAGTTGCTTGAAAATATTTTAAAGTTTCAAAGTAATTCCTCATTTCAGAACGTGTTCAAGGTCACATGTGCCTAAATCACTTGAGGAATAGATGGCCTTCAAAATGTCTTTAGTGTCCTACCTCATGAAAAGAACTCTAGTATTCTTAAGAAAAGATGTAGATTTTAGTGTATGACAGAACAGTTCTCTGAGTTCTGGGACTTCTTCTAAAACGTTATAATCAATGCACTTAAGGGTATATTTCTTTATCACTTGTAAAGGAATCTTAATGCTTTGGGAAAGTTTGAAAATAAAAAGAATGGATCCAAACACGTAAATTCAGTAAACCTTTTGGACATCTTAATTCCCCTGCTTACACTATCAGAAATGCCTGAAATGTGAATGTTGCATTATTTTGCAAAATTTTCCTGAGCATCAACTTGTCTCTATGGTATTATTTTCTGTAACAGAATTAGTGATTCGTGCTTTTACTTGTTCTAATGACTCAAAAAGCACTGTCTTGCGGAGATTCAGTCAGAATGGCTAATTTAAGTTTTATGGTTTGCACTATTAACTTTAGTGTCTAAATTTAAAAAAAAAAAAACAAAACAAAAACAAAACCAAAAAAAACCCCAAGAAACTACAGAGTTAAATAAAGCTTATTTTTCAAATCTGTCTATCTTTGGCAAAGATAAACCTGTTTTTTAAAGGGGTCATAAAGAGGAAAGGCTTACATAGTCTGCAGTTTGTCATTGTAGGACCATGCAGAAGTTGTGTTTACATGGGGTCTTTAATTTTATCCTTTCTGTCTAATTTGGGCATAATTTTAGAGGAAGGAATCAAAACTATCTTAGAAAAAAAAGGAAAAAGTAGTGTAGTTTGCATGCTTAATAAAGACTTTGTATGTGTGGTTTTGGCAAATGCTCCACCCACCGATGTCATAAATTAAAGTGGAAATAGTAGCAAAAAGGATTTGGATATTGAGTTAAAGACAGAATTTCCCCTGTAGCAAAACAGGCCAACTGAAACCAGACTTTATCCTTCAGACATTTGGATCACAGTATGGGTTTGTATTACCCCTGGATGCAGAGATAAATCCTAGCTGAAATTAACCTATCTGAAAATTATTTGTCTGGTGTTAAACATACATTTTGGGATAGAATGATTTGCCTTCTAGGGATACTGATCTCTTTCCATTTGCTGAAGAAGACCTTAGGCAAGTAATTGTAAGAACTAACTTTTTGAATTGGGGAAATGAATTCCATCCTAATTTATAAGTAACCAGTGACAAGGATGATTTCAGCAAATCTGAACATCTTTTCTGCGCTGCCATTTTGGGTGCTGGTTAACCCACTGATTCATTGCATGATTCACAAACAACTTTACATTTCTTGAGTCAGTACTGGATGCAAAACAAACTTGGAAAATTGGTTTTGTGTTGGGGACATGTTGATATCACGATGTTATATGCCATCCAATTAGCAATTTCATTATTTCAGAACGTCACAGTAAGCAAATTGCTTGCCATGTCTGTGTCTTATTTGAAATGAGTAGCCTGTTCTGCATTGCATGACAAGTGCTTTATATTCAACAAGAATCAAATGAACTATTGTAAAATTATAGTTCATTTAAAAAGAACTAACTGCTTTCCTTTTTTCTTTTGAGTTTCTATAAATAATTCTTTCATGGTCACATAAAATTAAAAAATTGGTCTGAGAGTGTTACTAAAATTAAGATTTTCTGATTGTAGGTATCAGTACACATCAGTGCAATTTTCAGGATAGATATTTTTAACTCATCATGGTGTCTGATTTGCTATTGAGCGATGCAAAAAATCTTGTTATAAAAATATCTGAAAAATTCCATGAGATAGTTCAAGGAACATATCTGTTTGGGGGGGGTGGGGAAGGGAGGGAACCCAAGAAAAATATTATTTTGGTGATAGCCCATAATGTTAAGCTGTATTATTCAAACAGCAGCTTCAATTCAATATTGTAACGCTGAATTTGTGTGGGAGGCTGCCCTCTGGCAATAACGCTGAAAGGATTTGGGACCTATTATTGCTACTGCAAAATATCTTTCTCAGTTCAAGTGCTTTCTTTATCCCCAAAGGAAAGAGATTCTGGTCCCAAATTCTAGGTTTAAACACTAACTCTTTGCCCCAAGTTTACTAGTGCGCTATAATAGAGTATGAATATTTACAAGTTCATAATTATCATACTTCTTGTCTGTGTAAAACCCTATGTGAGTATTAGTAATGTGATTCCTCAGCATAAAATGTATGATTGCAAACACTTTATAGATCTCTGTGGTGATAACAATAGATAGTGTTCTTTAATAAAACATAAGAAGCTTTGTGCCAGACAGTCCCACAGAAGCCAGCTGGTTACAGGAGGGTCTTGGTCTTCATCGTTTTTTTCCCCCTCCACAGCAGACACTGACTTCAGGGTTATCAAAACCTTCCCCAGCTATCACAAATTTTTGTTTTGATGGCTTAAAAAGGATGGAAAATGGCTTTTCTTTGTGTGTCAATTATAAGGAAGACATGAAATTTTTCTCTGCTGGAAAAGGGTGGGACTTGAGTCATGGTCGCCTATGGTATGTACCAATAGGTGGCATGTACCAACCAGGTACTTAAAATTTTCTACTAGTCCCTAGAGTACTAGACCCTCATTGGAACACAGTGACATTGGGTGGATAGTGACTAGTGTGAGAAAGTTGCATCAGATCCTCAGTTTGCTTCCTGATAGTTAAAACTGCTCTTGTTCCCCGAAGAAATCTGCCTGCAAGATTTGGAATTGCATTTATTGAAAATAGGATTTCATAAATTAGTATATAGACGTTGAGTTGCTTGTGCTCTTGCTTTAGCTGGGTAACTGCTGCTGTTGCTTCAATATTGGCAGATAATTAGGAGTTATCTGTATGATGTACTTTCCCGCTGACTAGGAAATGCATGGGAACCCTTAGTATTGAGCTGCCAAATGTATTGGAGAGTTGGAGTTATACATCAAGATGCGCAGGATGAGACTCAGTTCAAGAGGAGACACGTTTTTATGTTGTACTGGCGCAGCAGGTACTAGCTCCCGTTATGGTCATTAGGGAGCCAGGCACTAGGAAGCAGCTCGAGGAGTCATTGTCCTGCCCTGAAATAATTGCCCAGTGCCTGACCCACTCAGCTGCCCTTCCTTGACCGTATTGACTGTGCTGGGAGTTCCGACACCTGACTGTAGGCACATTAATCTTTGCACTGGTTAAAGATCATTTCCCTTTCAATTGCTTGTATGTCCTAATTTTAACCTGCGTCCAGTAAATTATAATCTTGTAATAGATGAAATGTGACTGTTGGAAGAGGCTTCCTTCAGAGGGGGATGGAATCAGACTTCAGGTTTCATTAAATAAATAAAATGAGCACAAGCACTTCTTGGTCACTTCTGCCACAATTCAAGTCATGTCAGGGAAACACTTCATTTAAAAATAATAGTTGCGTTAGGATAGTTTCTCCTAAGAATTTTCTAAATAAGAAATTGTGAAGAGACTTCTGAATTATTCACTTTGTGTATTTGATACAGTGTATGGACATTTGAGGGATTTTGCCTGCAAAATCCATCACTCCGTATTTCATTAGGGAACTCTTTAAATGGCCATGAGAAGGGGAGAGGGGGCATTTACTAAGTGTTTTGCTTGCATATTTTAGCTTGAATTGCTTTAATACTTCTGCCTGGATAAATTCTAAAATTGAGCACATCATTCCTAAAAATAGTAATTTCAAAACAGAAAGGTGGTGATTATTTGCTTTTCCTGCTCTAGTTTAAGCATCTTTATGATGTGGTGGATAGTAAGGATTGAGATCTACCAAGCCCTATACTTTGACTGTCTGACTAAATTGTTGGTGATAATATGTATAAGGGTATGGGACCTGTTCGACATTACAAGACTGGAGGAACAAGATTTTTACCTAGCGTCAAAAGTAAGGACTATTTTAGATTCTAAAATAAGCACTAGTTTAAATAGGTGACTACAGTTAATCTGTATTCTTGTCCTAACATAATGCATGTGAAGAAGAGTTGATAACTACATTCTTTCAGAAATCATTATTGAGAAGAGATTCTACTGCCTCTTCACAGAGGACTATTTTTTTTTTTTCTCACTAAAAAGACATTTTTCCTTTCAATATTTCTTTAAGTACGTTAACCTTTTTGAGATATCTTTCATTATAGATATGCACACACACATATATGCAGAGTGTGTGTGTGTGTGTGTATATATATATATATGTAAATCTTTATTTATCACTGCATGGCTTCTTATTGCTGCTGATTCAAGAGGATCCTCTCCTTAACCTCTTCCAAACTGCAACCTCCCAGGTGGGCAGCTGAAACCCTACCTGTAACTGATGCAGTTACAATGCATAATGTATATCACAAATAACTATTTCACCCGAATGTTAAATTTTCTTTATAGTACTTCATAATCCTATTAATACTGTGAAACTTGAATTTTGTGGGTTTTAGTTTCTTTATGCCAATGCTGATGGGTGTTTTTTATGCTATTTTTGTAAGCATGTTTAATTTTAAGCTGACTAGTTATAAATGCCTGTGACATCATTTGTTCTTCTGAAATTCGTGGCATATCCGTTTTCATGGATACATCAGATAGAAACTTTCACTGCAGTTTTCCATTTTATCTTTTAGAGTGACCTTAAGATAACAAATCAGCATAAAATAAGTTATCTTTTACTCTATGAATCTGTCTATTATATCAGAATACTAAGAACAATCATGCAGACTGATTTTTTTAGCTTTAGGATTTTGTTTTGGTTTATTTTTGTTTTTTAACAGAAACTAAAGTTTATCACTTGTTAATTGTTCAGTTAGGTTTAGCATTTGGAGACATTTGCAGAGTTCCCTTTCTTCTTGGTAATCTTAAAATGATGGAAGGATTATTGGCTTCCTTGCTTATATAATTGCAGATCATTAGTTGGATTTTCTCAGGTTTGTGACCTTACATCCAGCTGAATACAGAACACTTCCTTGATTTTGAATAGTAATCTCGGGGTTAAATACAGATACCTGAGGTGATGTACTTGTTGCTGTCAGCTGTCTCAGTGTTAGTCAATGTAACAGCACAGTTTTTCTTTGGAAAGCAGCTGTGTTGTTTCTTGTAGTGTCTCTTCAGCATCCAGGCCTTATTTGAATCCTTAATTGCAGTTGCAAGTTTTTATTATAAGCTTCTGAGATCATCCAGTGCATTTTAGTTGTATGTTTTCTGTAAATCAAGAACTATTGCAATCCGTCTTTGATCCTGTTCTAATTTATGTATTTTCTAACCCTGGTACTCTTCCATGCTTGCTGCCCTTTTCTAATCCATTTCTATTTTGGACGAGAAGCACACCACTGGTGATTTTCAGCTCTGATGGATGTTTTTTCTACTAAATTGTGATTCTGCCTTTGACCCCACATCTTTCGTAAGAGGAATCTGAATCCTGGATGCATTATGTTTTCCAGATCTATGGGTTGCTTCTCTGAGCCTTTTTTCAGATGTTTCAGTTTCATGGCTTGCAAAAAGTAATGTTTCAGTACTGTACTGGGTATTGTCCCACGTATGTCTCCTGAGACTTCTGGACTGATTGTTTTTCAGCCCCTTCCTCGTTCCCTCCTGTGTTTGAGGTTGTCTAGCTGATCTGCTTCTCTGCCTCTCTGCAGTACCCAAAATGGGACACATGCTAGAGTTGCTGCCTTAAGGTCAGATGCTTTATGGAAGAGTCGATTCATAAATTCTACTTCTCCCGGTGTATTACCATATAACACACTGTTCTTTAAGGTCTTGAATATATTTTGTACTTGAATATTCTGGAAGGTGTGATAAACAACTGTTCTTGGGCATATTTTGGTATACATTCAGAGGTGTGTGTATTTATATATATCTATACACACATATAGATGTTTTATATATAAGTAGATATATATAACATTTATAACATTTAGCAGTGTAAGGCAAATTGGACTGCTTTAGGGAAGTTTGGGAGAAAGGACAAATAAAAAAAAGGCTGTGCTTGGCTTTTCTGCTGAAGGCTATATTTTCTTTAAAAATCCCTTTTCTTATCTCCAGTTTCTTTCAAATACAGAATTACTTGGTTTTTACCATCCCCTGGAAGACTTTATAATAGAATCATAGAACCATTTAGGTTGAAAAAGACCTTTAAGATCATCAAGCCCACCAACCTAGCACAGCCAAGTCCACCACTAAACCACGTCCCTCAGCACCACATTTACATGTCTTTTAAATACCTCCAGGGATTCAACCACATCCCTGGGCAGCCTGTTCCAATGCTTGAGAACCCTTTCAGTCAAGAAACTTTTCCTAATATCCAATTGAAACCTCCCCTGCTGCAACTTGAGGCCATTTCTTCTTGTCTTATTGCCTGTTACGTGGGAGAGGAGACCAGCCCCCACCTTGTTACAACCTCCTTTCAAGTAGTTGCAGGGAGAGACAAGGTCTCCCCTCAGCCTCCTTTTCTCCAAGCTAAACAACCCCAGCTCCCTCAGCTGCTCCTCATAAGAATTCTGCTCTAGACCCTTCACCAGCCTTGTTGCCCTCCTCTGGACGCGCTCCAGCCACCTCAGTGTCTTTTCTGTAGTGAGGGGCCCAACACTGAACACAGTATTTGTGAAATAAGAAAATTGGAGAATGTTTAAAAACATTAAAAAAAAAAAAGCAACAAAAAAAACCAACCAAAAAACCAACCCAAACTCAAAACATTTTCAGCCTTCATTTGCTATTGAATATTCAGTCTTCCCCTTCTGACACATAAGCTGACACGTGAAGACTTTTGTTAAATCAGAATAAAATAGGTTGCTGCTCTTTGGAAGCCATGATGTCATAATTCTCATGTTTCTGCAACTCATTCTTATCTTTTACAAAGGAGGGGAAGCAAGGAGCACAAAGAAATAATTTTTAAGCAGCAATGTGGCTGGAGAAATAAAACATCTTTCAGGCACGAATGGAAAATGAAAAAAGGTGCATTGATTTTACTCGTTTCTCCTTCCTCACATAAGAACCCTTGAATAATCCATTCCATCTTATAAAGATGCCTTTTGATACTAATACAGTTACAGACACAGGAAAATGTATGCTGCTTGAATGCTGCATTAGTTATTTTTGCAGTATTTATAACTGCATATTCTTGACCAGAACTCTGATGAACTTTAGTTTGTTTCTCTATAAAGTTGTTTTCCTTTACTAGTTCTTGCAGTTTCTTGCAAAGCGTGGTCTGCGAAGGACAGACAGGTATCGAGCACTTTTGATGTTTTCTGATGACAAAGTCAGCTGACGAAGAAATTTAAAAAGTTTCAGCATTGAAGTCTTTCAACAATGCAATTATGAGTATAACCTCTTTTCTAGTTGAAAATATGTTGAAATACTATCCAATTCTGAACTTTGTCATTAAGAAGATTCTTTAAAAATTCATTTTTAAGCTTATGTAGTTTTTCTGCTAAGTCAAATTATAATTTATAATTTATTTGCCTTATTACAACACTTCATTAAAATGTCAGAAGAAACAGCTTCTAGGCAGGGTATTACACCAAGAACTATGCATGCGGTGCTTTTCGCATATGGAAATAGCTACAGCAGTTCTGTTCTGCAGTGTGAATTAACAAAGATTGATTGCAATCTGTTTTTATTAACTCAAGGAAGAAAAGCAGTGTAGTGATATTAAGAAAATTAATTATAACTTTCTAATCTGGTAATTAATGTGCAGCTGGGCATGAGTGCAGTTAGTGCAACTCAGTAATTTGGCAGTCCTGACAAATTGTCATCATCTGGTTTAAGGTAGACAACTGTTCTTTAATCTTTGCTCACATTTTTAGAATCTTTTCCATTTCAGGATGGTTTTACCAATTTAGATGTTAGATATGGCCTTTTACTATAATAATGTGAACTGAAGTTCAGTTGCATTTTTTAGAACCCTCTTTTATTCTTTTCCAGTGTTGTACTGAAGTTTTTTATGAAGCAGTTGCATGAAACAGTGATTACTGGTAATTGACCTGCATATGTTGAATAATCTTAAAATGCTACTGAGAATTTAATGTACCCTGTAAATTGAGATGCTTCCAATTAAATAGAGTTCTTAGGATAATCACTTTCAAAACTAATCAAGTAATATAATGTTGTTACTAAAACTCTTATTGCCTTAATTGTGACAAATTAATAAACCTAACCAATGCAATTACTGCAATGGTCATATTAGTTTGCATTTTCCATAATCTGCCCATAAATGTTTTTCAGAAACACAAAGGGAAAATAGAAATTACCTGGGTGTATTGAATTAGCATGACAAGGTGACTTGAGAGAGGGGGAGTGTTCGTGCTTTTGCCTTCTTTATGAGGCGTGAAGGTTACTGTGGATCACCCCATGCTCAGTGCCTCTTGTCTATTAGGAAATCAAATGCTACTGAACAAAAACTAGAACTAGGATCCTGGTAGTGGAATTGATAAGAGAAAATACTCTTAAGCAGCCTGACTGGTTTTGCTACTACCAAGTTTGATCTAAAATACACCGATGAACAAAGTATTGTAATGTTGTCAATAAGGTTTATCTTCAGTGTTACTTTTAACAATTGAAGGGGAAAAAGTACGAAGCATCTATGTAAATCAGACTCTGAAAAATGTCCAAAAACTATTCGGTATCCTTACACTATCAGTGAACGGACAGTTTAAAAAAACTGCTTTATTTGTGTAAAACCTTGTGGCGGGGGGAGGATGCTTGTCTTGGTTTAGGGCTTTTGTTGTTGGTGTTTGTTCATTAGGAATGCATTAGAGAAGGTGTTCTGGGAGACCAAAAGCCAGGAGTTTTCAGCCGAGTGAATCTGTCCCTTTGGTTGTTTTGTGACACAATTTCAACAGGAGAAAAGATGGACAGCCTTTGCCAGGACAGCTTCTTGCCTAGTATTTAAGATGTTCTCCAGGAATTTAACAGGTATAGGTCTGACCCTCCTCAGCTGGAGGACAATTGAACTGAGGTCCTTCACTTCTTGGGCATGTGCTTTAGCTCCCTAGGTTATTGCTTCCTTTAAAAGAAAGCATTAGCTATAGAGTTTAAATCCATCTGATCTTACTGATAAGTGGATGGTGGGTATGTTATGGCTTAAGGGCTTGTGAATAATTAAGATCAAGGAATCAATGTGGATGTCTTCATTAGTGGGTTAGTTCAGCTCAGGAGTGAGCTTCTGAAGTGTTTCTCCCAGTCTTCCCCCCTTGCTGTGCTGTGGTTTATGGTTAAACAGGAAAGTGCCTAAAGGTAGATATTTGCTCGACACCTTTGATGTGCTTGTTCTCAGGACATGTGGGGATGACAAACCTGGTCTTAGATACCTAAAGTAAAGAAAGCAAAGCCTTCTATGTCTTTTGTTTGATCCAGCTCAAGCTGAGCAGAGAGCCAATCAAATAAAAGATTTTAATCAGAAGTGAAAAGATTTGATTACTCCATAATGAGAATAAAATATATAAGGGATTGGGGGGGAAGGAGTTACTGAGGCTCTTATCAAATAACAGCCTTGGGATTTCTTGAAGGACCTACTAGGAAATTCTGTTGTTTGAGTGGTAGAGAGTAAGATTCAGGCAGATCTCATATTGGGTTTGCTTTATGCATAACTCCTGGAGACGCTAAAAAAAAAAAAAACCCAAAACCAAAAAAAAACCCCACAATCCCACTCAAATGAACTCAAACACGAAGAATGTAACTTGAAAATTGTCTGAGGTTTGTTGGTTGATGTTAATGACTGTGAATGTTGCATGGTGGTGTTCACCATCTTATGGTTTCTTCTAATTTGTGTTTCACAGACACTGTTACATCAGTGATTTTAGGATCCTGAAATATCCTATATTGTGCACCATATCAAGAAATTTTCATTGAATAAATTAACTTCTATTTGAAAATAAAAAATGGGCAGCAATGCAGTTTATTGCATTAGTCATATTGAACAATTCATTTTGGAACAAATCAATTGAATGAAGACTATAGCAAATTTGTCTTTTTTTTTTTCTTTCTGTTTAGACACATGGTTGTGAGCAATTCATATTTTTGTTATTTTTGTCTACTTCAAACCATTTTGTCAGTATCTTAAGTTTTTGTATTGTTTTATTTTCAAATTCTCTAAGTGTTTCCTTTGCACTCACCAGTGTAACACAATTTTCATGAGCACTCACAGTGATAAAGCTCAGTTTGCACATGGCAAAATAAGAATAGTTACATGCAATGCAGCTGTTTGGAGAAAGAGCTATTATGAAGTGTCTTATGTATTCTTTGAAGTCACTCTGTGGTGGATTAGACACGCCAGTACTGTAAATCAGTTTGATCATGAAACTGTAACTTTCAGTTAGATCCTCTATGCTGTCGTTATGTGCTTTCATGTAATACCAAGTATTACAACTGACAAAGAGCACATGTTACAGAATTAACTTGTAGCTGCATAGGACAAAATACAACCCTAAATGATATCCAGTGGTGTAATTCATTCAGCTGTGCTGACAAAATGGATGGTTGTAGAAATGACATGGGTAGTGAAGTCCAAAAGATCCTCCAAAATCAAAGTCAGTCATATATGAACGGCTCAAGGCTTTCTGTAGCTATCTGTGGTTTTTCCTCATAGTATTAAAAGGTATGGAACGTTAACCACAACGCTTCAATCTTTGTGTCCAGTTTTGATAGCTAGGTTGGCTTTTAATGTCTTTTTTTTTTCTTCTTTTTTTTAAAGAAAAACTTTTAACTTTTTTCTTTTTAATCTCCTGATTGCTGATCGGTTGCATGTACATATAACTTTGAAAGCTGATCCTCATATCATTTGGCTTCTGCTGTGATGGCCAGCACGATATTCATATTGAGGAAGAAACTGTAAAACAAGATGCTAAATTCTTCCATCAGGAGAAACAAGGATTGCCAAAGAACCTGTATCTGCTGAGATTGTTCTGGATTTTCTCTATGCTGTTTTGCAATGAGTTGTTGCTAAAAATCATGTACACATTCATACTAACTAACTGTACGGCATTATCGTACCAACATTATGTCTGGGTGAGCATTTCAAATAAGTGTGCCTCTTGCTACCAGCACTTGACGGCGTTAGGGTGAATATTGGGTTCTGTGTAGGCGGAATCTCTGCTATTTTTTTTTTTTTCCCTAATACTGCCATATAATTTGAAATTACTATAGTAGAGAGCTAATGCCTGGCTAGTCAACCTTAAGAATGAGTGACCCAACGAGCAATACTTCCATGGTCACGTTCTGTTCTGGCTGAGCTTTAACTCTGGCTGATTCGTGTAAGGGTAGAGAAGAGTAGGAATTCATAAGTGTATCTGTGTGTTGCGGAAAACAAGCAATCTGACTTTTTACTCCTTAGTCCAGCGGGCTGATGTACTGTCTTCTTTGCGTTGGGTTAGGTGGGTGCACCTAGCCAACATCCGAAATACGTGGTGTTCTCCCATGTTCTCACTGTAATCTCACATTTAAAAATGAGCAACCTCATGTTTACTGCTTTTTGGTGAGCAGACCTTGCTCGCTGTAGTATACCATAACCTAACTGGCTGGACCTGCCTTAGAGGATATAGTATAACTGAATGTAATTTTTAAAACACTTATCAGAATAGTCGCTTTGCTCTATATTAAACAATTTACTGCCTACGAACAGGCAGAAATAAAATCCCAGCAGTAAATGTCACAGACACATGGATATCGCTGTAGGAATCCAGATAGCAGAGGGCAGAGACACAATGAGACTTGTACAATGGTGGGGTAGTTTGAGAGCTATTGAGAAGGAAATAAAAAGAGACTAGTGAGCCAGTGAAGCAGTTTGTTCCAGAAATTTGCCTTCATCAGTTTAAACTTCACGTTAAAATTACATTTTTATTGTTACAACACTGACACATCTTTACGAGGGAGTTAATAGGAGGGAACAATCTTTCAGCAAATTAAACGAAAGGCTACTATTTCCAGCTGACATCTGTAAAACTGCTGCTACATTCCTTGCAGTAGTGCTTAGAGAAATAAATGAGCAAGTATTCATTATAATCGAGCTTTAATGGTATCCATATGCTATATATCTTGTAATGGTGCTCATGTTGTGTGGTTTCTGTGTAGTATAAAAAAATTTGAGTATGAGTCTGTCAAAGAACCATTAATGTAAATGTCTTGATTCAATACTTAGCCTTGGTGAGGCTCACGTGTTTTAAATATATCCCAGCAAATCATGGTTGGTGCAGCAAAACTGACAGTCTTTCTGGTTGACCTTTCACGTTGTCCATTTCATGTCATACAGCATGCTTTCTAGATAATGAAATCTATTGGAGCAAAGAAGACTTTAAGTGTGTTTCATTTTGATTTTAATTCTTTTGAAATTAGTATTTTCTAAAGGGCATTAGAATGTGCAGTCTTCCAGCAATGTTGTTTCACATCATGTCATGTTATTCTACTGAGGCCATAAATAAAGTATTTTCTCGATCTTCTACCCAGAATTCATTTTGTAAACTAATTGAGTTTTGCTTAACTATGCTTTAGTCAGCATTGTTTTAACAGCTAGCAGCTTTTGGAGCTGTCTTTGAAGACTTAAACCTGTCATTTAGTATTCAGCCCATTGTACGGTTAAGGTTTACTAGCACCCAAAATTTTAATGAGCAGCACAAGTTCACAAGCCTGCTTTTCGGTAATTAAACTTTGGGCAGTGATTCAAACTTACTTCCTTTTCTCCACTTAATGAAGTCTAAACTGTCCAATTTTTGCATGATAGACTGGTTCTCCTGAATGACACACCACAGACGATTTGATAAGGCATACCTTAAAAATTCAAAAAGGACTCTTTATGGGCTTTACTTGCTTCCCTCCTCCTCCTATAACGCCCAGGGATGGGGTGCTGTAAATTTTTTATTACTATTTTTAAAGGAGCTTAATTCATCAAGGATGTATGATTTAGCTTTCTATTGCTTTATCAGATGTTTTTGGGAGGTTTCAGAAATGAAATAATCACAGATAATAAGACAGAAGTCACGTCATCAATCCGTGTGTTCCAATACTAAACACCTAAGCTGCGCCTAAGTTATCCCAGAGAGATGTTTGTCTAGCCATTTCTTCAAGACTTGCAATGGGGAGATTCCATGCTTTTCCAAGGAAGCTTCCAGTGCTTCTTTATCTTCACTTCTGGGAGTTTTTTGGGGCGGGTGTTATTTGCTCTGCTGTCTGACCAAAAACTTAAATACTTCACTATTTTAGTGGAAGATTTATCCCCTTTTACGTGTTGGAAGAAGACTATTGACATATCTAATCGGTTGTCTGTTAACAGGATCGCTCTTTCTCTCCTCAGCCCTGGGGCAATGCTTTCTGTGTTCCTGATAATTCTTGTTACCCTTCTCTAAGCTTTCTAAAATTCATCCTTGTCTTCCTTGAAATGTGGTTGGTGTCCTGTATTGGATGCAGGTCAAGGAAGGCCTTTCCATGAGTGAATAACGTACACCCTTCAGCACTTTCATTCCTCAGTTCGCATTTAAGTCACGTCACCTACCCCGTGACATGTCTTATTTGCATTTCCACTTAACAGCCTGCTCATTTTTGAAACCTCCTTCCCCACACCTGCTTCTACGAGCTTTTTGGGATGCTTCGGTAGCAAATTCTAATCCCAGGTATACCTTCATGAATTCTCTAGGCCTCTTTTCCATACACGTTTTTTTGAGCCAGAAAAATACTCAAAATCAGAGCAGCTCTGGTATACACACAGCATCACTTATGTTTATTTCCCTTCACTCAAGCGTAACTGAAAGAGAAAACAAATTCGGACAAAACGATACCATCACTTTTATGTAGTTTTTGTGTTATTCTGTACCCTATCAGTACTTGATCATGTGATATGGGAGACTATGTTTCAGTATCTCTTGAGCCTCTTTGAAGTAAACAACTGGTTGATTTTTTCCTCTTTTCCTTTTATGATCCTTTGTAATTGTATAGCTTTGTGTGTGTGAGCCAGATTGGTTTGTCGTTAATCAGTCATGCATTGACTAAACATGTTTTAGCTACTTCAGAGGATTAGAGAACGACCTGTTGCTGACCACGGAGACAGCAGCTGTAGCAGAGGTTGTTCTTGTGCTGGCTGGTTAGGGAGGAGAAGGGAGCCTGGCCTTTCGTTATCCATCCCTGCATTCACCCACACATCAAAGACAATTTGAACTCTGGTTCCTGGCCCTTGAAATCACCCTTTGGAAATCTGCCTACCTGAAAGAGGTGGGAGTGAGAAAGGGGGGCCATCTCCACTTTTGAATTTCCTTTGATCATTTTGACTTGGGCCTGGGTGTTGTACTCCCAAATTTGTAATATAACAAGAGTCAAGAAATAAATCATTTTGACAGAGACTCTATTTTAAGTTACTCATAAAAGACCTAAAAATAATTTCTTTTGATTGCTTTTCAGTTCAAAGTCTCTCTGGGACCCAAAAGACAATTGTGCTCCTTACCAAAAATACTTATTTTGACTGACATTGTCTTTCAAAAGTGTCAAAAAGACTAACCAATATGCCGTATCTGTTCAGAGTATACTGACGTGGTCTTCATTTTAGTTGAAGAACCACTATGGCACTTCTTACATGATGATCCTTGCAAGATACTCCATGCTATACTATTCCAGTCTACAGCTGGAAATACGAAAAAGAAAAAAAAAAACACAACTTAAAATACAGATTTTTGCACTGAAGCCATTAAAAGCAGTGAGAGATTATAAACAACATTTAAAACCTCTGACCAAATGTTTTGCTAGAATTGAAACAGAAACCTGATTTTCTTAAATGCTTCGTAAAACTATAGCTTCTTTGTTTTCATTGATAAAAAAAAAAAAAGGCAAGGTACTTTCCCTTGTGCACATTGTTTAATTTGCAGAAGCTTTTTCAATGTGGTTAATGAAAAGTGTGTGCTGGTGCAGGAACAGAAAACTACACATACTGTCTCCAGCAGGAATCCAGAAGAGTGTTTTGTTTTTTTTTCCCCGAGTCTTTGATTGTTCTATCATTTTAAATGGTAATCCTTTCATGCTGATTTCACTTCATCCTTTATTATCTTATTTTCATTGTATTGATTAAAATCCTGTTAAGAAAAGCTTATTTGACTACTTGATGCTAGCACCTTTATGAACCGATAATCTGGTTTACAAAATCCTCCAAAGGATATCTTAAGGGTGGTCATAAGTCTTAGTGCATGGATTGTGAGTATTTTTTTTTAAGACATATTTTTAGAAGAAATGTTTGGTGCTTCTCATTTTTCTGTACTGTCGAGGTAGCATAGGTCTTTCAGCCTTTTTCAACTCTATCGAATTATTTGGTAATTGAACAGAAAACTCCTTTCCTTGTTCAGGATATTCAGTACTTTAAAGTATCATTGTATCATAATTTAAAACATGGATTACTGCAAAAAGATTATGGAACAAAATTACTTTTTCTTTAAAAATACAAGTCTTGCCTTATCTGACGTTCCTGAGTTTTCAAGGTAATGTTTCTCCATTTTTTTTTATTTTTTTTTCTTCCTTCTTCTCTTTATGGTATAATCAGATTGTCCTGGATCATAATTTTTAGTGCATATCTGAGAATTAAGCTGTGTTGTGCTGTGCCTTGCTATCTGAGACAGTCAGCGTCATTGGTTTCTTGTAAGTAGCTCATCTATGAGCAGCAACTGTATAATAGTATTGGTTGCTTAAAGTAGTTATAAGCAGGTTAAAGGTGAAGTTTGGATTTGGTGGAATTCAATTGAATAACTGATAATAGAGACCCTGCCACAGGAAAAGCGTAGTGGGGATATTTTCCTCAGGTGAAAATCGGGTGCGTGTTAGATTATGTGGGGTTATTTTTTCCATCTGCCTGCTAGACAGTAGGAAATATTCCTATGTAATCATACCTTACTTCATAAATTTGATCATATTTTAGCCACTGTTAATTTTCCTTGATCACGTGAACAATGAGGGACTTCAGTCATTTATAAGTATGTGGTCTAATGAAATCACATTTAGTGTTTATTAAAGCATTCCGTTTTGAGCACAAATATAACATTCAGAACCAGAAACTGCTAAATAATATGGATATCTTCCACGTGGCCAGTGATACACCTGAAACTAATGTCATTTGAGAAAAATAGGAATACCTCTTTATCACTAAATTGAGTGGATTATACTGAATAATATGTATCTTCTGTAAGGGTATAAAGCGAGCAAAAAGGAGTCTGTAAGTTACATGTAAGTGAGTACTTTTAAAGTAATTGCCTTTAACCTTGATTTTCAAATAGTTATGGCCATTGAAGGGTAAAGCTCTGCTTAAGCAAATGTGTCATGTGCTGGGCAAAGAAACCAGAACAGTCTGGTTTTACATCGTATTACCGATTTCCAGGAAGAGAACCAGTTCCCAAATCCAAACGGTGTTAATGGAAAGGAGTTATACAGTGATACTGGTGTTTCAGTCAGGCTGCAGGGATTCCCTGTATTTGTATTACCTATTGTCTCTGCAATAATTTTGATGACAGTTACAGGATTTTTATGCTTGATCAGTATCTGTTGAAGCCACCAGGATTTTTTCTGTTGGCTGTGAGTAAGGATCAAGCCTGTAGCGACTGGCACTGAGAAAAACAAATGCTATCTGATCCCAGAACAAATGGATTTATATGACACGGCAACGTGTGTGTAAAGAAGGAGAAGATTGAAACAGACTGGAAAAAAGGGACATTTATACTTTTCTTAAAGCATTTGTCAAAACAGATTATGTCTTTAGCAACACTAGTCTGAAAAAGACCACTTCAGGGGTTTTTATCTGGAAAAGCTGTCCCTTTCAGTGAACCAGGATGCCATTTCGGTGGTGTTTCCTACAGCTGTCACAGCATCTGTGAATGCAGACACATAAGAGAGAGGTTTCCCTAGACAACAGTGGTGTCTCTCTATTGTACGTGTTTAGATTGATACACGTATCTGTGAATGCATATGCAAGTGTAATTTGTGGCATTTTTAAGTTAATGTTATATCAGATGAGCATCACAGCTGCAAGCCTTGTGACAAGCTGTCCCGTATCTGAAACCACTGTTGATCCAACAGCTGTATTAAAAGGAGAAATAATTGACTGTCAGTCAGAAAGCCTTTGGTATAAGCTCCTTGCAATCAATGGTGGCTACAAAACTGCTTAAAATAGACCTTTGCAACTTGTCAGCCAATTATTTTTAATAACGGAGCCATGCAGTTAGTGTAATGAATTTGATTCTCACTTCAAACATTTAATGGTACCACATGCCATATCAAGCACAATAAACGGGACTAAATGCTTTGAAAGACTTTTTAACTTAAATGACTGTGAATCCACTTAAAATATTTTCTTGACATGAGAAGCTAATAAAAGCTAAATGAGTTCAGAAAAGTCAAAGATCAAAGATACTTTTTAAAGTTACCATCTGGTGGTAAGGAATGAATATGATCTGGATAAACAAGAGTGGTACAGATGTATTTAAAATGACCACAGTTGAGATTAGGATGATCTGGAGTACTATAAAATTAGTGTTGGAAAGTGGGAAAGTGGGAATTAGTGGCTGGCAAGTTTCCTGTCACTTGCCATCTGTTGCTTTGATGCTTTGAATCTTTACCTTATCTGAAAAGTCCTCATCAGACTGAAAAGACCGAATACTTGGATTTTGTCCTGTCCAGAAGATCTGTAGTGTCTTTCCTTGAAAAAGTGACTTCTGCTCTTCTGATAGAGAAGCCTCTGTTTTCACAATATTTTGGTACGCTAATTTTCTTGATTGGGTTGTGAGTGTCCTTAACCTGAACTGGAGGTGACCGCTATTGCAGGATCTCCGTGACAGAAATGCATCTTGCTGCTTCCCACTTGAGGCTGCGTGGAGACAACTTAAAAGATCTGAAGTGACTGGCGGTAGCGGGAGGAATGTCTGGTAACATGGAAGTCAATTAGGAGAGCAAGAGGAAGGCTGTGGGGCCAGAAAGAAAGAGCAGTAATAAAAAAACCCCACAACCCAAACATATCAAGAACAAAAAAGGAATGGGAAAGTTCTGGGTTCTAGCACCAGTTCTCCACACTGTTTCTATGTTACCCAGCCACCTCCAAGTGCAAACTGCTCAACACTCATCCTAGTAACAAATTATTTTACAGACAAAGGAAATTAGTAATGTTTATTTGCACTTGGACAGTGCAATTGATATGACACAAGAATAATTTAGCAAAGCTTGAATATCAGTTAGTAGTAAAGGAATTCTGATATGGGATAGAAACTCACTGAAATCAGAAGTTAATTAACTGATCAGGGTGGAGTGGGGTTTTATAGCAAATCCTCAGCAGAAAAAAAAAAGACAACCTAAAAGTTGAACGTTGGAAAAGTGATATAAAACTGGGAGAACAGTTTTATAGAGAGGTACTGAGCCAAGTGGATCTAGTGCTGATTGCTGTGGCTGTGGTGGTTTAAAGCAGCAAGCACTCTTATTTAATCTAAAAGGTAAAGTTCTAAAATAAGCTTTAGACTTAAACAAACAAAGTTAGTTTGTCTTCTAGTATTAAAAGGCATGGCAGAGAGGATAGAACATCTATAAATGGTGTTTCTCATGGACTCTTCCAAAATTCTTAATATACTTTTTTCCCAGTGACTCTGTTAAGAAGGTCGTTTCCATTGGCTTCTCAGAACCAGGGGGTTTTGAAGTTTTTCTTGCTTTGTTGCTTGGGGTTGTTTTTTATTTTGAGGTGGAGGGACTTTTTGTTCATTTTTTTGGTAGGGTTTGGTTTTGGGGAGGTTTTTTAGACTGTCACTGAGTTATACCAGTTGCTACAGTAGGGAATTTTATTCTAATACCTTCTTCTTTTTACACGAACTTATTATCGCATGGATGGCAGAACTGTAAGCCTTCCATTCAAGACTTTTCATTTCCTGTTATTTTCGCTTTTCTTTGGGGATCTGATTAAAAGTAGTCTATGCTGGTACTTATTATCTCTAGTCGTGCTCTGTTGTGTTGTATTCCCTCTTGCTTTTATAGCCCTTGGAATTGATTAATTAAACCTTTAGTGCATAAAGTAATAGGCAACATGAATTGTTTAGTTTATTCTTTAGTGTGTTGTGGGAGACATGTAGGTCTGTGCTGTGCTCAGATAACCTTTATCAGAAATGATTATGGTAACAAGTACTGTTTTAGTACAGTTTTAGATGGTGACACTGAAGATTACCTTTAAATACTTGACATGTCTCATACTGACATTTCAAATCACGTACTGCTTGGCTACTAATTGTCTCCCCCTTTCTCACACACCTCTGTGTGGGCGCATACGTGTGAGTTTACTGCTCTGCTGGTTTGCCGCAGGGTGCCAGTTCCACAAGCTTTGATGCCCCTTTAGAGCACCAGCAAGGTGAGAGGTGTCACGGGGCAGGCAGCCATAAGGAAAGGATTGTACGAACCCTGCCAGTAGAGTCCTAAAGAAATTTAGTCTTTTTCCACAGAGAAGTGCTACGGGAATTTGACATAAATAAACCAACCAGTCGGAATGGACTGGTAAGAATAAGATACTCTGATTATTTTAAGCATCAATAGACACAGTATCGCTAAATCCAGATGTTTAAAAACTGTATCAGATCACAAAAGAACTATCTGATGATGTCTGGTGGTTTTTGGAGCTCACAGAGGAGGTGTTTTATTTTTATTTTCAGCAGCTGTCAGACTTCCACGCATACAGTAAAGCATGATGTTCGCATGGGCAATTTCACTAGCCTTTGCTTATTCTCTGCTGCTCTCCAGAGGCAGATGAGATTGTCTCCTCTTTGTCTTGGTTCTTTGTGGCATTTTGGTCTCCACCTCTGTCTTGGCTCCTCCTGCTCCCTCTGTCCCTGTTTCCATTCACTTCACTGTCCACACTTCAGTATTTCCCCGGGAGCCCTCATTACTCTGACCTAGTCATGAGCAAATATATTTCACCACGGGGCAGCTGGTCCTGCTGCCATGACAGTAAGTTTGATGGTGGTATTGAACAGTGTCTTTTTTTACTGAGCAAAGAGTACTTAGTGAGGTTTCATGGACGATGACTTAGTCATGGGGCAGACATAACTCTCTAGCCTCCCCTGTGTGTTCATATGCATACTTCACCAACTCCTCCTCCACTACCGACCAGATCCTTCTGGGATGTGGGGACCTGTCCTGGCGGAGGCCACAGCATAGGTTGATACTGGAAATTTCATACTTCGTGCACCTTCTGCTCACTTCCTACTTTTACGTTAACAGTGCTCTTCAGGCTCTGTTGCTGTTCTGTCCAGTTTCAAGAGAAATTGCCTGTCTGAGGGTCACCTGGAGGAAGATCAGCCCACTTGATAGTGTTCCATGGTCACTGAGCATTTTAACCTTTTGCCTGCAAGTACAGTAAGGAAATAGTGACCATTCTAGGACAACTTTAAAGGTCGATGGGTAGGTTTCCTTACAAAGGTGAAAGGGAAAAATGTTGGGAAGAAGATAACTTTTGTTCTTGAAAAATTTAACCACAGACGGTGCAACTGATGTGCCCAGGTACTGTAGGGTCTCTAAAACAACTGTTATTCTTCAAGAACCATAAAACTATTCCAACTGCTCCCATCTTCCTAAAATTGACAAGGGGAGCAAGGAGACTGTTTCCTCTTCTCGTGCCCTTTTACAGACAGACATCTCTGTAATGTTTGAATTGGAGCTGTGCAGGTAGTTTCTCACACGATGAACGGTCAGCCACAGTAATCTGACTTTTCCTGCTCTCATTTCCAGCCAGACAATGATGTGCATGTGCCTCCCAATACAAATGGATGCATCTCCTGTACTGGCAGAACTGAAGTGGCCAGGAGATCAGCATATATTAATGCTGACACTGCATGTGACTAGGCAAATAGACAAAATTAATGTTCTCAAACTAATAACTCTTCAGGCTATACCTCTTCATCATCTCACTTGTTACAGTAAAAAAACCCATTCTTGTTCTGCCTGACATTACAGCATAGAATTTTTTTTTATTCCCTGACATACTGTAAAATCGAGTAACCACTTTTGTTGTTAGTCTTCATGCTGCGGTTGCTGATGGTACTAATTCCCTGTCTGCCTCCTCCTGCTAAGTCAGCATCCTTAGAAATCACCTCACCAGGTAATTGCTGGTATCAGTCAGCCTTCAGAGAGGGCAGCTCAGCTGAGCAGGGAGCTGCCAGCTGGGCAGCGATTAGGCAAGGGCAGTAGTTACACATTCATTGTCACAGCCCAAAAACTAACCAGCTGCTAGCATTTGCCTAAAAGATTCTCCTAACAAAGAGGAATAAAGCAGACATCAAAACTACTGCATAGGCTAGCTGGCTGATTTAGGTTTGTTTTTCTGCCATCTCCAGCTGTCACAATACTGTGTGAGAGATGCTTAACCAGATTATAATTGTCTTCCTTTCTCAGAACAGGGATGCTGTGGAAAAGTCACAGCTCCGGCAGGAGTCTGTCTGCCTTGGTTGATGCTGCCTGGGGGGAGATAAGGACCACATAGGCCTGCAAAAAGTTAATTGTCATTTATTGTAATTTGGAAGGTGTTTCACACTTGCTACTGGGGCTAGAAATACACAGCTACTGTGCTAGCCCTGTCACGGGTTCCTCGTCTGACTTATCCCACAAAGTGCTGTCCTGGCACCTCCTGCCACTAGACTTGGGTGGAAGAGTTGAGTACCAGTGGTGCAGGCAAACCTGGAATTTCTGTGTTCCTATCTTCCTTCTGACGAATAGGGTATGGATAATTTTGCCAGGTATGGGGAAAACAAAAACACATTAAATATCTTTGATGTGTTAACAAATCAATCATCGATTTCAGTGGGGTTTTTTTTTCAGCTTTTACACCAAAATCCCATATGCTGTATCCTTGGGTGCGTAAAGGAAATTTAAAAAAAAATATCTTTTGAGCATGTAATTTATCAAATACAGTAGTTGAAACTCTAACCAGCATTGCCTGTGTGTTCCATGCTTGGGGTTGTTTTTGTTTGTTTTAAAAAGTATGAACCCATAATAAAATAATTTCATTCTTCATCACAGCTTCTTTAAAAATTAAATCATAAACCCTAGCTGATTAGCATTGTTAGTTAGCTGCAATATTAAAAGGAGAAAGATGCAGCACAGCGGTTTGAAGGGAACCTCTTCTGAAAAGCATCAACAGCAGATCGCCCTTTAACGTCCCCAGTTTGGTCTGTGGTATTGGATTTAGCTTCTCCTTTAGCAAGTTGTTAGCAGGGGATGTGTGGCTAATGACCAGCATTGGTTTATGGGAAGAGAATAAGCCACTCTTTTTTTTTTTTTTTTTTTTTTTTTTGTGACACATTGACAAATGGTTCCATTCAGGACGAAATAAAAAATCATTCTTATGAAAGCATTTTCAGATGTGGCAAACTTAAATAATGCATGCAGCATTAGATATTCTATGAAAATGACCTCTGAAGATCATCCCTTTGGCTGCCGTAGTGACTCCCTTGGCTAGGGGATCACAGTATGCAACCGTAGTATCCATGAAATATTTTTTCCCATTATTTGCTTATTTTTATGTTGGGGTGTGTGTTGCAAAGTAAATTTAGAATGTATTAATGGTTTGGGTTTTGATTCATTCATCTGCCTAGGAAATGCTGAAAGCAATTAAGTTTTATTTAGCATTTTGACATATTTTGTGCCACCTGTGGCTTTATAGCAACTTAATTTTTGTTTAAAATGTGAAATAGATACTGAGTTTGGAAATGAAAACTTGCCCCTTTACTGACCTCTCTTCATTTGTTCTAAGGAGTCTTAGTTGATTTAATTAAATTAAAATATCATTATTATTGTTATTATTATTATTATTAAAGACTGGTAGTGTCAGAAAAGATATAGGCTGACAGTTTTTACAATGTATAAAAATTTTATTAGAAATGCAGTTATACTGTCTTTTTATAAATGGAAGACATTTGCTTAAAAAAAAATCATCCATAGAAATAGTGACCAATTCTGCCAAAATGGAATGTGCCCTTGGAGATTTTTCTCACTCCATTAAAATATGGAGGAGAAAATAATAATAAATTGACTTGTATTATATCTATGAGAGAAATTTTGAACATAATGCATTGTGTTAACTTGTTTATTTTACTAATTCACAATATGTGGGACCACTGTATGGCTTTGCCTGGCTAGGTATAGAAGATTCATGAACTTTGAGGTATTCTTTTCATGTTTCAGTACTACATAAAGGTTTTCTGTATTTATTTTTGTAGTTTAATCTCCCAAAAGTTATCTTGCAATATTTTATTAAAATGTTATGCAGATGTGTCCCATACAAAAAAGGACCATTAAAAATAAATTGTGAGCTAGGGAAAAAACGTATTTTATGATGAAGGAATTAAAACTATAACATTACAAAGCATTTATCTTCAGTCTTCTCTTTTGTTATATATATCTATTAGCATGTAGAGACTTTGAAAATTCATCTGATGCTGTGAAATTAATTGAAATCTTGGGGGAGATTTGGGCACCTGGCAAGGGGTAAGTGTAGGTGAGACTGGTCTCCCTGGGTTTACTCTGTAAAAGGAGAGACTCCATCTTTAGCTTAATCTCCTCTGTGAAGTGATTTAATTCTGTTATCTCCCTGTACCTGATTCTCAGGGGAGCCCCGAAGAGATTCATTTCCATGAATACCCTTGCTGGAGTTGCTCTGCTCTCGCATTTCCCCATCTTCACTCGCAGTCCATCCCATAGCTGGTTCACAGTGTCCCTGTGCTGAATTGCACAGGCTGGGGTGCAGCCAAATCACGTGTGGTCATAATTTAAGGCTAAAAGACGGAAAAAGCAATCATATTATGCTTTCAAAATTGTCTGAGGACCACAGGCTTCCTCTTGGGGGGAAAAGCGGGGGATGATGTTTTCTTTCACAAAAAAAAGCTAAGAGTCATCTTTATTTCTATTTATAAGGCGTGTACACTTGGGGGTTGAGAGTCAAGGAGAAGTATGAAGTGTGTCCTGGGGAACTGGGAAGGGGAAAAAGGAGAAAGGGACCTGTTGGAACAAGTCCAGAGGAGGGCCATGAAGATGATCAGAGGGCTGGAGCACCTCTCCTATGAGGACAGGCTGAGAGAGTTGGGGTTGCTCAGCCTGGAGAAGAGAAGGCTCCGGGGAGACCTTATAGCGGCCTTCCAGTACCTAAAGGGGGCCTACAGGAAGGATGGGGAGGGACTCTTTATCAGGAATTGTAGTGATAGGATGATGGATAATGGTTTTAAACAAAAAGAGGGCAGATTTAGATGAGATATTAGAAAGAAATTCTTTACTGTGAGGGTGGTGAGACACTGGAACAAGTTGCCCAGGGAGGTTGTGGATGCCCCATCCCTGGCAGTGTTCAAGGCCAGGCTGGATGGGGCTTTGAGCAGCCTGGTCTAGTGGGAGGTGTCCCTGCCCATGGCAGGGGGGTTAGAACTGGGTGATCTTTAAGGTCCCTTCTAACTCTAACCATTCTGTGATTCTATAAAAAAGCTGCAGGAAAGTTTGTGAGGCCTTTGCATCACCCTCCCCCTTTTTCTTGACCTCTGTTTGAGAAGGCTTCTCTCCCTTGTGGTTGTCAGAGGGGTGGCTGGTGGTACGGAGGGAGGCGAGTGAGCCAGGGGCTGCAGGGTGGGCTGGGCAATGCTCTGCTCTTGTGGGTTCCTGTTAAAACAGGTTTAAGCCCAAAGAATTCCAGTCATAAATTGTATTCTCCGGGCATATCCCTTTGTCCCCTCAGCGCTCCTGGAAGTACCAGGCACAACCTGTATGCTCCAACTCATTTCTCTGTTGTGGCATTTTGCATTTTCACACACCATCGTAATTGGAATAGCTTTTTTGCAAAAAGCATCAGCATTGGTAAAGCCCAAAGGGGATACAGGGACTTATTTTCATATTTAAACCTAAAACCTTTCGCAAGAGCAGCTCTTGGACGTTTCATGTTGTTATTGCTGGATCTGTTTTATTCTGGTCTTTCACCTTTTTTACTGGCTCAGTCTGCAGGACGATACCGACTATTAGGTTGTGCTTTTGCATTTTGCGTTAAATATTGAAATTCTGAAGTCTTGCTCTGCCTCCAGCTTGTGGAGTTGTCCTGGCACCCCTCAGGAAAGGCTGGGGGATAATAAACAAACTGTCTGCAGAGACTGAAACAGTTCTGCTCACTGATGGCAAGAATTTTGATTTGATATGTGTTTTGACTCTTTGAAGTATTTGTGCAGTTTCCCTGAGGATTTGCTGTTCCTTTCAGTTGAAAATTAGCTGTTGCTTTATATATATTGGTGACATAATGTAATTTTTTTAAAATCTTGTAAATATTGTTTCTTCTGTGGTTCCCTCTCCTGGTACGTTCTGTACGTTTTAGAAGAGATAGTGATCTCATACTTTTTGTTCCTATATACAGAAGGACCAACCGTGCTCTACTGGAAAAATACTGAGTTGAGTTACCAGCAGGTCAGTCAGGCTCATATTTCCTGAGAATGAATGACAGTAAAATTACAAACACTGTATATCGGATTCTGTGGCACTCAGTGTTCGGTAACAAAGTTCATAAAATAAATGGGAAATATCATAAAACAGTGATGGCCCTGCTTTAATATGCTTTTCTGATCCAGATCCTCACTTCAAATTTCACTTAATTACATGATACTTGTTATAACACCAGTTATAATAATATAGAAGTAAGTTCTAAAGTCCTATTTTACAGAAAATTTAGATGGGTTTTAAGTAGTATAAACAGTATGATTTTAGACACAATGATATGAGGTACATTAAAATAGTGCCCTGTAAACTGAAATTATTTTAGTACTGGTCTGGATCTTCAAACAAGGTATGTGTCTTCTTCCTTCCTTCCTGAAGGGTACAGAAGGATTTTTGTTTCTGACTCTGCTGTCAGTACATGACTGACACTTAGTGCAGGTTGTAGTGAGTATCAACATAGGAAAATTGAAAAATACAGTGGCAAAGTAAATTACAAAAAGAAAGTGAGATAAAGGAATGCAGCTAACAGAAAGAGTGAGTGTCATCCTTGGGCCCCCTTTGCTGTCCTTTACCAGTGGTGGTACGTATCTATCTCTTTCTGGAGAGGGTTTTAGTCAGCTTACAAGGCGTTTGGGACATTAAACCATTTTGGATGAATAACTGAGTAAAAATAAGCTGAAACGTTTTCAGTACTTTACAGATTTTGCTTTGGTTGAGAGGAGTGATCTGCACATAAGTTTGTGCGGATCAAAAACAGAGCCTTAAGCCACCTTTTGAAAATCCCCCAAAAGCTTCTTGACCCAAGTGATGGGTGCCCTTGGATGAAAAACTGTAGGGACTTGCAACACTATAAATAGTTTTGCTAAAACTTGGAGTAGAAATAAAACCTTCTGCATCTCAAGACTTCAGGAAGACAGCCCATGACTTCATAACTGAAGAGTAAATAGATTCCCAGCATTGACTTTATGGCTGAAGAGTAAATAGGTACCCAGCATTGTCTTTTTTAAATTTTTTGGTCACCCCAATAGTGGTGAAGAGTTTGAAAAATATCCGAGTTGGGAGCACTGGATCTGTTGTTTTATACATGGGCAGAAATCAGTGTTCTACTATGCCTGGATATTAACATTTACTGAGCTATTGCACTTATTTATTGCATGTTATTTTCTAGGGCACCTCATGTCATTTATAGATGCACTCATTCTCATTATAGATGCACTCAAGTCTTTTTTCCATTTCAGCATATCCTTTCATCTATTCAGATGCTGTCTTGCTTAAGGTTTGTTCTGTTTAAAAATATACAATATCTAGGAAAAAATTTTTTTGGGTGGGCTGGAAAAAGAGCACACTGTTCAGTTTCCTTTTTTTTAAGCCAAGAGACTGTTAAACAAAAGCCAAAGTCTACTTTCCCTGGTCAAAAAGGATCAGAGAGTGTGAAATCTCTCATCTTCAGCAAGAAGAGTCTTCCTGTCTTGGTGAAAGACATTACTGCATGCAGTAAACCTCTCGATAGCCATGCTTGGAAATTTTTCCAGTTAACAAAATGCAGTATGTCAAAATGTTCTGACAGGTTGTGTTGATACCAGCAGACATTGCGGTGGAGTGCAAGTAGGGACTTTATTACATTTTCTGACAAGTTTAGTTAACGTTTTGCTGCAGGAACAGCTCAGTGTTTCCATTTTGAGATTTATTGAGAAATAATAGAAAAAAAAAAAAGTGGGCTTTTGCCAGTTGCACCATATCACGGTAACTTTTCAAAATCTTGAAATATTTCACTTTTTTTTTTTTCCTGATGAGCTTTATTTACCACTAGTGTCTTATGATATCTCTTTTAATCTAGATGATTTGGAAACAAGCTAAAATATTGTCATCTAGAAGTCAGCAGTTAGGCAGGACTTGGGCCTGTGTGTCCCGGGGATGGTGCCTGTTCTTGGGTGAATAAGCAGTCTGTAGGTGTAAGCTCTTCAGTCTGTAGATAAGAGTTTTCCAGACATGTTGTCTACAGTACTCGCCCTCATCTTATTTTCTGTAATATCTGACACTTTCATGTTCACCATTTGGAAAAATTCTGACCCACACTAGATTGAAGTGCAGACAGCTTGGAAGCCAGGTGGGTTTTTCTTTTCACTTTTGCTTTCATCAAATGTAAAAAGCACTCTGATCTTTGTAAGATTGCTCTTAAAATGAGATATTCAGATCCCATAAAACTTATGTTCTGTTTCTGTCGTACAAATACCATATCGAAGTTGGATTGTGTGCGTCTTTGCAGTACCCTGATTTCATTATGTCATTGATTTTGTCTGCAGCTATGAAGATTAGAAACATTTTTCTCCTTTGGAGTTTCGGGCAATCATTTGCATCAGGGGCCTTCATGCGTCCCAGCCTCTCACCTTTATGGTCAGCCAGGGGAACCTCATCTGATCTCTTTCCTTTTGCTCCACCAAGTCCTCCCTCCCCTCAGCACGCAGATCAGCTTAGCCACTTCATTGCTTTATGGTCTGGGTAAAAGAAAGTCCATAGCATACCTATGGGGAGTGTTTGAGGGATGCTATGGTACATCAGAAATGGGACAATACAAGTCCACCCATCAGCAGGTAATATTCTGGGTTTATTTTTGGTGGCACTTGAGTGAGTTCCAGCGGTGCCTTCAGCTCAAGGCCAGGCAGCCAAAGGTGTTGCACAGTTTAAAGCCGTGACATTTAAGTAGAACACAAACGTGCTCTTTATTTGTAGCGTTTCCTCTGCTTTTAAAGTTTAATGACTGGGTTTTATTTTGTGTGCGTGGCAGAAATCTCAAAATAATGTGTTAATATAGCTTGTGGGGAAATTAATTTAATGCAGTCTTAATTTCATGATGTTGGTTAAACTTCAGTTATAGATACTTGACCTTTTGAAGAAGAAATTTTAGTACAACAGAGGACTTCCATCACGATGAACTAAAAATGGGGTTTCTTGGGGTTTTTTTGCTTTGTTTTGTTTTTTCATAATGAGTCACATTTTAATTCAGGAAGAATACCCGATTTTCATGGTGTTAACTGATGACTGCAGTCCTGCTTATGTGTAAAAGTAAAATTAAATTTTTTATTTATATATATGTGTGTGTCTTTAATGCTGTTTACAGCTTGAAAATAAGGAAGACATTCCAGTACCTAATGAGCTTATTTATATCTAACATTCATGCTAATAATATGCTGGTCTAATATGTCATTATTCACCTAGGTGCTCTGGAAAGTTGGCTAGCTTTTCTTTAATTTCAGGGGGTTTTCTGAATATTGCTGCTGGAAATTTCAAGGGAAAATACCCCATCTTTTTGTAATGAAACTTTAGCAAACTTTTCATCCTGAATCTCAACCAGCTTTAGTTTCTAGTGGGGATTTAGCAATAAATGTGCTTTTCTCTACTCTCAGCACAAAACCTGAGATTAATTTTACTGTGAAGTATCTTTAGGTCTTAATTAAAACTGAAGTTACTAATCCTGGAAAGAGTGTCCAGACAGACAGTGCCTATATATCCTACTCTATTAAATTCTCAGGTATAAGGAAGGATATACTGCATGTAGTGCTTTTAACTTAAAGCCAGTGCTGTATATATGCAGTGTTTTAAGTTAATAAACAATGGCACTGTAGAAGGAAGAGTTGGAATTGGAGAGTGTTGCGTTAAATACAGGGAAAACAGGTGAAGCATGAGGATGTTTTTTGTACTGTCTTTAGACATGATACCGTACAGTGAAACACTGGGACAGTGATACGTGTAACGGAGCTATCCATGAGCTAAAAGACGGGCTTGTTGCAAGAGGCAATTTTACAAGCCTAAGCAGAACTGGACCAAAGTAATTCAAGGTCCTGTGGTGAAGTCACGGAAGGCTGACGAAGCATGGTTTCTTATGCAGATATTAAGTACGTTTTAAATTAATTATCTTCTCTTGATAACAGCATATCTACCACTTGCTACATTTTATTAGCGTTGCCTTATAGATGCTCATGGTTATTTTCTGTATTTCTCTTCCCCCTCACCTCAGTGGAATCGGTCGAAATTGGCCATGGGCCTCTGGCGGCAGCAGCATTTTGGCAGAATTTGGGACTTTGCATCTGGAGTTCGTACACTTGAGCCACCTGTCTGGAAACCCTGTCTTTGCTGAAAAGGTTAGACTGTTCAGTCAAAATCACATTGTAAAAGATAAATCACGTTGGGAGAAAAATATCTCTGGGGAGAGATTTGTGTTTTCCTCAGTTGTAAGTATTCGTCACAGGAGGTATATATTTTCTAGACGTTTCCCTAATCACCTTGGCATGTTTTTTGTATTATAAAGTCAAAAATCTGTTCCAAAACCATTATGATGCATCTTCACATATATAGCACTTACCTGACGCCATAAAACATAAAATTTCTGTTTATGTTCTAAATTAGTGTCACGTTAAACAATCAGACCATAGAGCCGCCTTCAGTATTTCACCTGAACGTGGTGAAAACAAAAACTGACATTATATTAGGGATAATATGTGATGCCTATAGAAAGCAAAGCACCGTGGCTGCCTTGTGTGAATTCAGCAAGTTTAGTCTTCAAAACCCTGCATGGTGTCATACTATCAGCAAGGTCAGAAAGCCCTTCCGTTGCATTGACCTTTGAGAAATGTGCTTTGAGCTTTCTTTGTGAGAAGAAAAAAAAAAAACCCAAAACCGTCCTTTGACAAAACAGTTGTTGTGCTTACTAATTCTTCCAAAATTTTATATCATTGCCTTCTGGATACTTTTATTTACATAAGGCAAGGAAAGCAACTCTTCTTCTCCCTCCAGCAATTCTCACCTAAGCAATTTGGCTTTGCTTTTTGTGCGTAAATAGTCAGCGAGTCCTGTTCTTTATAATACGCTGTATGGTTTATCTTTTTCTTTTTTTCTAAGTAAAGCTTCCACTTGTTTTGGGTTTGTATTCTTACTCCAACTGCCCTGTGTTAGCTAAAACTATTATCTATCTAATAATCTTAAAATAATCTACCAAACTTAAAGGACTGAATGACTTTGATGCGACACCATTTTCAGCACTGGAATAAATTTTGTGAAACAAACTCCTAGCAATTTGAATGTATTTAGGGAAGAATTTAAAGACAGAGTTTCTCTTAAATCCGACCTGGGGGAAGGATGGTGGGGGGTGGCAGCACCCAGAAACAAACTTGTTGGGTAACTTAATTATCTTTTGATACTTATGGTAATTTAATGTATAACGTCTGTTCTATCAAGAGGCAATTAAAGTGTGATGAAAGTGGGTATGTTAAAAATCCTAGCCTATGGTTCTCTTCCCAAGTGGCATGGAGCTGTAACTGCAAGATGCTGGAAATCTGTTTATGTATGCTGCTCCTAAAACCCTTTAGAGATTGCGATTCCACAGTCCTCTGAGGCAAGCCGTTCCAGGGCTGGCACACTTGGTAAAGAAGAAGAAACACTGGAATAAGCTTTGCACGGAAGTACTCATAGAAGAATTCATTAAATGAGGTCTAGGACTCGTTGCGGTCTGCGTTTGGGCAGTTAGCAATGTAGTGTCAAGAAGCAGAAGGCGGTTTGTGTACCACAACAAAAATCCTTCTGCGGCTTGGTATAAGCTAATTTATCTTCTTTCTCAGCAGCTAGTTCACTTGATCTCCAGGCATTCAGAGTGTTATAATGAAGCTGTCAGTACCTTTTTGTTCCGATTTCTGGTCTGTGGTGCTCAGGGTCTTCATTCCCAAGAACTCCCAAGTTGCTACATTTGCTTTTCCTGTGAATGTTAAAATTGAGTATAACTTATTTCGTGTGCTCTGCAACGGATTGTACTGCTGGGTGACTCCAGCTGCAGAGCATCTGGACTGTAATTGTTTCCCCAGGCCTCTCATTTGTAGCGAGCTCCTTAGCAGTGCCGGCGGAGCGCTCAGGGCTGCCTGGGTTCCTGCTGGGCAAGCTGCTTGTGCGGAGCAGCTTGTGTTCCAGCAGTGCTCTCCTTTTCCAGGCAAAACCGCTTTACAGTTCGCTTCTGCACCTGAACTAGGCGATAGGCTTAATATTTAATACCATTTCTGATTTGGGTATATGAGGAACATAATGCTGAAGTAGCTGAGTTTAGTTAGGGCAACTAGCCGCCGTGACTTTCGGTATCCTGTGGAGGGGCGAGATATTCTGTATGGCAAATCCTGAGCTTCGGAGCTTGCTTCTGTTGTGTTATTACCGCCACTTGACACAGAAACTCCCGAGGTTTTGAGGAGCTCCTTTATGCGATGATATCAGCTTAGAGGATCTTCTTTAATAGTAATATGATTGCACAGAGGTATTCAGGTATATATGTCGAATAAGACTATCTTTTTCATTTTTAGGGATATTTGCACTTAAAGACTTTTGTACCAATGCTGTTTTATTTTTTGGGGGGGAAAATGGAGCAGTGCTCAGTGTTTTGTACCCTTCCAATAGGTAATGAATATTCGAAAAGTTCTAAATCGACTGGATAAACCAGAGGGCCTTTACCCCAACTATCTGAATCCTAGCAGCGGCCAATGGGGCCAGCGTAAGTAGATCATTTCTTTGGTAGTATGACCTGTCTATCAGTGTGCTGTTTGCAGTCGCTAACTTCTTTCAATCGCTGTTATGTGTTTTTTGTGTATATATAAAGACCTTTTATAAAGTATTAAAACTCAGATGGTATCTGAGGTTCTATACAAAGTAAAAAATGTTACAAATACAAAAATAATAACCCTACTTGCTGTATTTTAATGTAATTTTCTTTGATCTTTCAGTATGGTTTCTGCAAGCGGGGAAATGTCTGAATATGTATCATTTTGGAAAGGAATTTGTAGACTATAGAAGTCTTTTATTCAGAAATCTAAAGTGCTTTCTAAAGTAGCTGTTTAAGGAAGCATTATCAGCTCATCTGAATGAAATTCCATATTTTTAGAGTGGTGTGGCTCCACTGAACATAAAACAAGTCTTTCCAGTTAATACCAGCTGTGACTTGTGTTGAAGTTTAATGCCAACAACTGAGGAAGTAAACTAAACAGAATTGTGTCGTGGCATGAATCCCTTTGGAACCGTTACTCGAGGCACCAAAATTACTAGGGAAAGAGTATAATAAAAGGCTTGAAGTATTTGAACTTCTTAGCCCCTTCCTGACGACTGAACCTTTTCTTGTTGTACATTGCCTTCTCTGATCTTCATAACGTTCAAAGACCACATAGTGTGCAGGATCACGATTCTAGAGACCCTACTTCCTCTTCCACTTTTCCTACTTAGGTTCAGTCTATCACCATCCCATTCATCTGACTCAATGTTCTTGTGTTTTTTCCTCCCTCTATTATTGAAAGAAAACAAGCAAGATAGGCTGTCTTGGTCTGAAAAGACACAGACAGAGGAGATGACCCTGTAGATTATCAGTGCAAGAGCTGGGTAGACAATACAAGAGAGGGAAATGACTGGAGATATTTTTGAATATGATAGTTTGTTTAGGATGCAGCTAAGGTGGAAGTGACGTTCTGGAGTCTTTATGGGACTGGCCACGGTCTGGGTAGGTAAGAGGACTGGCCACAGTCTGGATAGATGATAATTTTCGCAAAGGGAAATAACAAGTGTTTTATTGAATAAAATATATTTTTGAATGCTTTGTGTCACGCTCTGAATTAAAAAGACATCCAAAAATGTTGTGCTGCTCAATTGTATTGTTCCATCAAAGAAAAGGCCATTTCCCTTTATGAATTAGAAGTATGCCCGTCATTTTCAAAAGGCTTCTAGTCTGCTGGGCTGTGGGGCTTCCTTCAGGTGACCGTGCCACAAGGCCCGTGGCAGCTCAGCGTGTGTAACCATCAACTCCTATTGGCATGTTGGCATGAACTCTGACATGAGGAGGAACTTCTTTACTTTGAGGATGTCAGAGCACTGGAACAGGCTGCCTAGAGAGGTGGTGGAGTCTCTGTCTCTGGAGACATTCAAAACCCACCTGGACACGTTCCTGTGCAACCTGCTCTAGGTGACCCTGCTCTGGCAGGGGGGTTGGACTGGATGATCTCCAGAGATCCCTTCCAACCTTATGGTTCTATGATTCTATGATTTTATGATCTGTTTACAGATCCGAGAGATGTGTGCCCACTTGTCACTCACCTCAGTTTCACACCGCTTTGTAAAACATTAAACACTCCCACTGGAAGCGTTGATCCTACAGCAATAGGCACTGGGTTTGGTTAGAAGGCCAGCTCAGCATCAGTGACCCAGGTCCAGTTACCTCCTTCAGTCAGCCACGGAACCTCAGCTTTTTGGTGAGCTGCATGAGAGCAGATCTTTCTAGTGGCTGATGCCATTGTTGGCTCTGCCTTACTTATTTTAAAGCAGTCAAATACTTACTCTGCCTTGTGGCCTTTGCCATTTCCCTATTCTTAATATAGTTGTGTCTTATGTACTCCTTGTTCACGTTAAATGACAGCTTTTGTTGGTGAGCACAGGAAAACTTAGCTTATAGCAGCTTTGCTTTCCAATCACATGTAGTATTGGCAAAGAAATAGCTTCTTGCACATGCAAATGGTGGACACAGATGTTGACGCCGGTCAGCCCCTAGCGTGCTGAAGCAGCAAAAGCAACTTGGAGCTTGTTGCATCTCTTCCAATTCAGTTGCTTCCATTCCCAGGCACTGATTTATTTATTTTTTCTTTACGTAGTAGAAGATCAGAATGTAAGACTTGAGAGATGTTTTATTTGAGATTGCTTTTCTAGGCTGTTTTCAGTTGATTACAACAGAAAAAAACAAATTCCTAGACCCTTAATTGGTACCAGACAGAAGTATTATCTCTCAAACATCAAGCGGGGAGGGGGGAATCGTTTCTGAACGTTTCTTCTCTAGCAATGCTGTAACTGTGAAGGACACTGCTGGATCACTGCCATTGTTCCTGTAAATTCATTTAGCCCTTGTTATTTTGACAGTAAACTGACAGTGATTTGCTGCAGCATGCGTCAATTGGATTTGTCTACTGCAATAATGTATATAATAACAGGGCTTATTATTGATGAAACTGTGCTTGTGCTATTTAGTTTGCAAATGTCAGAGGTTTCTATGGTAATTTATTTAGGAAACCGTAAAGGTCATTTAAATGCTGCTGTTCAAAGATCAGCCTTCGATCATAGAAAATGTTCTCTTTTTTTTTAAGAAGCCTCTTTTCCTTTTGGATCATGAACATTTAATTAAATAAATGGTGTATTCTTCCCAGAAATTTAATCTATCTCGTTCAAAAGAGGAGCGGTGGGGGGAAGCCGTTTATAATCCTGGTTTCATGGTACGATGTATTTGTTAGGCAAAGGGACAGGATACATTTGGAAAACTAAATTATTTTTTGTATGTCACAGGCTAGTGGATGAAAAAGACACTATTAATAAAGTTAGAATAGAAAAAAAGTGTCTATCTTCTACATTTGCATGGCTTTGCAACCTGTTCAGTAGGCAAAAGGCATTCCATGAAGAGAAGATACAAAGGAATTTAAAAATAAATTCGATGTGTTCTTTTGAGTTCCACCAATGGAAGCATAACTTTGAAGCAAAGATGAGAGTTAGGTGTTGGGAAGCGTGAGCTCTGTACTAACCCTTCTGCATCTCACTTCACGAGCCTGGATTACCCCATGCGTGTTCTGCTTTTCTCATGCCCAGAATTTTGTGATATGACTCACAGACTTGCCGCGTGATACACGTAACCACATCTCCATCCTGGATGTCCCAGGTGCAATTAGCAAACGCCTTCCTCACTGTAAAATTGACCTTTATAAATGAGTAGTCCTAGTAAAGCACTTCACTGAAGACTCAATAAATGCCAAATCCCTTAATGTTACCAGGCAGCACCAACTTAAAAAAGAAAACTCCCAGCTGGTGTTCTTAGTTTAATGGAGTTTAGAGAAACACTTTTTTAATATATGTATCGTTCGAGTATTTTATGTGTTTAGGGGACCTATGCTGAAATCATGATAGGCCATTAAAATTTTGCCAAGAATTTGGCAAACTGAGAGCATCAGCAACTTTGACATCACTGGTGCAACTGACGTCAAACGGTCTGACTCGGTTGGTGTTAGTATTTGCAGAGTCACATCCTAAACGTGTGCAGTTGAATAATCCCGGCATCTGTAATACCAGATGTTTTCACACAGTAAGCGTAGGGCAGAATAAAGCGGTGTGATGGCAATAATCATCTGTAGATGGGGCAAAGTCTTTTTTTTTTTTTTTTTTCCCCCTTCTGGAACCACTGCTGAGTTCCGAGAGCAGCCAGATGTTCAAAAATGTAGTATTATTTTTAAACATATGGGTTGGCATTTTGAAATACCGTAAGATAACCTGAAATTCAACTCTGCAGGAAGGAGCTAAAACATCTTAGCCTTTTTTGTGAAGTGACTTAAATGGAGCATTAATGAATAAAAGGGCAAATGAAAACAATGCCTGCATGTTAAGAACGGAAAGCCTTTATCAAACTTTCCTGGTTTTAGTATAAAAAAGAACTTAGACTAACACATTTTTGTATGGGATAGACTACATGAATTGGATGTTACACATATAAATTCTTATTTCTTTGCCATGAACTCCTGTGGCATGTTGGGGATATTAAATAACTATGCTGCTTTAGCTTGATGGAAAAGTTAGCAATTAAAGATATAATTCACTGTATGTACCAGACATATTTTTCTTGAGGTTCCAGGGTTACATTTATTAAAGATTGTTGTAGTAAGAGATCATTAAATGCACTGTTTCAAACTGTAATTGTATTTTATTGCCCAGGCCGAAGGTGAAATTGCGTTGAATCTCTTCCTTCCCTTTCTAGATCACGTCTCCATTGGAGGGCTTGGGGATAGCTTTTATGAATATTTGCTCAAGGCATGGCTGATGTCGGACAAGACAGATGAAGAAGGCAAGAAAATGTATTATGAAGCTGTTCAGGTAAATAAGATATTTAAATCTTCCTTTCCATAATAATCTAATCTATAATAATCCTAAAGAAACAGGCTCTGGGGACAAGATGAGGGATTTATGTCTTTGCCACCACAGTGTGGGTTTTTTTAAAGAATTAGTTTCTCTTTTTAGAAGACTTCCTCAAATATAACTGCCAGAGGAATACAGATACTGTGAGAAAGGGGAGAGTCTTGAAGTATAGCTATTTTTTTTCCAACTGAAATACAGTCAGTTCTCTCTAACACCGGAGGAGAAAAGTATAAAATATGCAACAAAAAAATGTATCTACAAGTAGCTCTCAGATAGAAGTTCAAGGCTTTTTTCTTTTCAAGACTTTTCAAGTCTTCCCAAAATATATTCCTTTTGTCCTTTTTCCGTATATCCAGGAGGGAGTTCCTCTCTTGTGTTTCGACCTCATATTTCAGCCATTAGAGTATTTTGATTGTGGTCAACACAGGGAGCGATATATTATGGTAGATAATTATAAATGAAAATAGAAGGTTTTGCTGCACAATAACTTGTTGTTACAAGAGCCACATATTTGCCAGCTTCTGTGAAACAGCCAATTATTCAAATTGGGCACAAGAGAAAGTTTTCAAAAATCAGAATTGTTCATACTTACATTTCTATCTAGTATTTTATTTATGATCCTTCTGGTCTGCAATTTGCTTTGTTATTTTTAGTATTTCCTTAATATGCTGTTTTGGGAGAAATAATGGTTTTGTGACACCAGATTGAGACTTGAGAAGTATTAAGTTTAAGTTGCTATTTACAGACTTTCCTTCCAGTCTTGGGCAAATGACCTATTTTCTCAGGTCTTGCTTTCATAGATATATATAAAAAAAGAGGATAATATTACTTCTTTTTTCCCTATCCTTTCATCTTTTTTGACTGGAAGCTCTCTAGGGCCAGGACTTTTATCTCTTATTTAACTGGATGTATGTTCAGTGCCTCTGTAGACAAGGCTTCGAGATGCTAGGCAATATCTGCTTATTCTTTCATACATCTGGAAATGTGCTGTCCCTAGGGAAGAGACATAAGTCTCCTTTTACTTCCCATACCACAAAAAGTGGTGACATTAAAAAAATAAAACTCTGGCTCATTGCAGCTCCCTTTTTTTTCATTAGAGAGAAAAGTCATATATGATGATTTGAGGGAGGGTGTGATCGCTGGTGGTAGTAAATTCAACGACCAAGTATCCTCTGCTAAGAAAATCCTGCCTTTAATTTTGTAAGTGCAGATTTGGATGCAGTCAGCCTCATTTCCACCCCTAACGTGATTTCAACTTCAGAGCGAAAGGTGGATTTTAAATTAGGGTTGAGTGCATTTGAGGCTATAACATAAAAACAGTGATACTGCAATAGCTCAGCCATTAGGTTGGTAGCCAAAAAGAGAGAACAAAGTGCCTGATAATACCATATCAGTTCATCTTACCGTGGAAGGCATTTTGAAGCCACTCAAACCTGCTTCAGTCTTCTACTTCCATTGGTTTAATAACCTGAGGTTTTTCTTTTAAATACATTCTTATACAGGGTAAGTGCTAGTGCATAGACACATGTGGTAAAAAATGTGCTTTTACTAGTACAGCTACTCTGGAAACTGCTGCAGGCAGAATATCCCAAACGTAGTGTGACCATCATCCTTGTTGGTGTGAGCACATTGTCTCCTGTCCTGCAGGGGAGCAGCAGGGGCACGTTGATCCCAGCTGATAGCAGAGAGTCCAGGAGAGTGCCTCCATGGCCAGCCCTGGCCTGCTCCTACTAAGGCTGAAGGTTCACCTGCCCCTCACTTGAGCGCAGCTGGAGTGAGGTACATCAGGACGTCTCTCTTGCCTTACACCACACAAGCGGGTGTGCGTCCCATGTCAGTTGCACGGTGGCTGTGTGCCTGCGTCCCTCCTGAGCCAGCCCGAACCGAACTGCCCAGAGGGTGGAGAGCTACCTGCTGCTGGCTGGTCATGAGGGAACAGGGCCAGGAGCACGCCGAGGTGTGTCCATGCAGGGTGCAGCAGCATGGCTTTGTTTAAACTCATGCCTTAGCTATACCGGAATAACAACAACTTCAGGTAGGACAGTTGTCACAGGCATCCCAAGGTCCCACTGGGGAGCAGAAGCGGTGACGGCCACCACACTGCGTGACTGGTTCTCCCTGCTGGGGATTGAGCTGGGGGAGCAGAATTGCCTGGTCAGCAGCATCACTGAATGTGGCAATACCAATGTCAGGGCCTGAGCTCTGCTGTATGTGACTAGATTTAAAGTACCTATTACCTTAATATTTTTTAGTAGTGCTAGCTCTTAAGCAGTCCAAGCATTATGTCTGTCCAGAGTATCAGTGTTTGAGAGGGCCAAATGGTCACTAAATATGTGCTAGATTTCACCATGATGCTGGTAGAATGCTATTTCCAGTATTTTCTGAGAGACGGCATTTGTGTTCTCTGTACCGAGGTACATCTGCACCAAAGGTGAAAGTGTACATGCAGCCTGTGATGTTCTAATGTAGCTTGTTCAGAAAACGGCAGGGAAGTTGCAGCCTCACAGAAACTGCAGACGGTTTGGGCCCCGTTGAGATGTCAGGTTCTACACCGGAATAACTGGCTCGTTTTGAAATCCATCATGATATTGGCTTTATTGCTATCGATCCCTTACTTATCTAAATTACAGCTAATTTAAGTGTCTGCACAAGCTGCAGTCGTTCTTTATGACTAAGCCTACACGGTTTGGGCTTTCTGAGTCTGCTTCATATTTTCTTAGATAAATTTCCCCCGACACTTTCAGAATCTTTTTAAGACTATGCCAAAGGGAACGGCGTGATTATTCCTGGCCGTTGGGCCCAGCACATGCTCACCAAATTCTGAAAGAGCAATGTGAAGGTTTGATGCCTAATTCAATATCTTCTGCTATTGAGAAACTACAAATGAAAATATATGGTGAGTTATAATTCGCTGTGAAAAGCTGAGATTTATTTAGATAAAGCTTTGGGGTTATTTCTTACATTGTTCCGTAACTCATATTAAAAACAAAGAGTTCTTTCTATTGGAATTTTTGCAGCACCTATAGATTGTTTTATGGCTTAAGTTAAAAGCAATAACTAAGATGTCAAACTAGATTTAAAAACTTTTTCTGCTTGCCATGAATAAGATGCGTATTTGGCTGATGCCATTTAAAGAAGAGTTTATTTCTAATGGGAAAAGGGACAGAGATATAGTCTTATTTTGAATACCAGAGCATAATATGAATGTATTTATAAGGCCATCAGAGGGATTCATAAACTCTAGAATTTGCATAAAAAGACAAGTGAATGTATTTTTAATGTAAGTTATTTTTCTCTTTCAAAAAGCAATGAATATAATGTCCTGTTTCACATAATACAGGAAGTAAGAGATCTTCTTAAACTGGTTTCAATGGATAGCATGCAACGTTTAGTTACAGAACAAACGTGTATTCAGCTTTTAGTCATATTTTGAGGATGTAACTGCCTATAGAATAATCTTATCGGTCTTTGAAAATATCCAGGACAGGAACCATCCCGCTCTTTTCAGTCAACACAGTTGATCTCTGAGACACAATTGAGTAGGTGTAGTAAGAGAACACGGTAATTTAGAGCAAAAATGGACCTTGTGGGTCCACTTGTATCTAGTCCAGCACCAGCAGTGTCACAAGGAATTGCATCAAATCCTCCCCTCTTGAATGTGTCAACCCTTATTTTCTAAGTTGAAGGGCAATTTTCCTACTACTCACATAACTTCATAGTTTGTCTCACACTTGATGTCTGATGACCAGGTGTCTTTTCCAAATTTTCCTGTTAACATTTATTTATGGCCATTGCTGCAAGCTTTCTGCAGCTTAAATATTTCTTCTCTCTCTCTCTCTGACACTGCCTTCATCCCCTCCTCAGTGTATCTCTAGAGAAATGGCATATCTAAAGGCTGTAAATAGAGCAGTAACTTGACCCTGAAGAACTTCACAGGAAGAGGGAGAATCCCTCGCCAGCTCTTCCCAAGCAGCTTCAGTGCAGCCCAGGGTGGCCCCATGGTATCAAAAAAGTAAAGCTCCTGAGATCCGCAGTTTTACCTTTAGAAAGAGGTAGTTTACTTTTAGACATTTAGATTTGTTAATTTTTCTTACTGGGGAGAAACTGCTCAGAATATTGTAACAAGAAAACTAGTGATCTCCAGAGAACCTAGCACGGGGAAGTAGAAACAATGGAAGTAGCAAGCGGAAGAATAGGGTTTGCGAAGCAGTGCCACGGCCGTTCTCTGCCAGATTTCAGCAGCACTCCTGCATGACAGCCTGCTGCTACGCTGGGTTGTGCCAGTAAGGAATGCAGTAACCTTTTGTGGGTATCAAAAAGGCAAAAAAGTCACTTTTGGCCTCAGGCTTTTGAGTATTCAGACAGAAAATATATAGGACCACTTTATAATTTTTTATAATTTTTTTTTTGTTGTTTCTAACTTTTGAGACTAGCCTTGATATACTCCATTTGTACTTTGCCAAAGGAAGCAATGTGGTTTTGATTTCGGTTTGGGTTTGGGTTTTTTTTGGTATATTTAATTGTCAGCATTAAGTAGTGAACATTTTTCAGAGCTGTCGAGATTTCAGCCTTCCAGATAAATAAAACAAATCCACGTAGACTCCTTTCTCATTGAAATGAGGGAAGGAACAAAGTGTTGTTAGCGAAACGAAAACAAGATATTGGCAGATAGGCCCTTTTCATCTCCAGAGTTTCATGAGGGTCTATTTAACTGTAGTGACAGTCTGGTGGCTGGTCTGTGCTGATTGCAGTTTCCATTAAGTTGCTTGAAGTGGCTTGCTTTGTGATCGTAGTGATCTTAAAAACTGCATAACCGATGTGGACAATGACAGAACTGCAACAACTCAGAACAGTTTGTCATACCGGGTAAAGCCAAAAAGTATATTAATGAATTGAACAGCCCATATTGAACACTTCTTGGCATTGAAGGACGTGCATAAATCGGGCAGGCAGGGTGGTGCAATAGGAGCCATCTTCAGAATGAAACAGCACAGGGGACGCAGCATTCCCATTGCATTTTTTTTTTTTTTTTTTTGGGGGGGGGGGTCTATGTGTAAAAATGAAGAAATATGCAGTTCATTTCCATATTTTGTCAGCTGTCATTTTAAAAATATTTATCCCCCAGCTGCACTGGTGTTCTGCACGTAGCGATAGTATAGCTGCATTATGTAGGAACACAAGATTTATTACACTTAACAGACGAGAATGCGCAGAGGACTCGCTGCTCCTTTTTATTCTCTTCGCTGTATTTCCCCTCTTGACAGGAGTTTTAAGGCTCTCTACAACTGCTTACAGAAAGTATCGAGAGGGAAGACAGGCTTCTGCACATTTTTAAATTCTTAATGATTTACTTATGTCTATATTTTGGGCTATCGAAAGTACTTATTAAAATGCTTGTTTGTGGACTGTCAGGAGAAGCAGCAAGCTATAATGTTGTTAGAACTCTTTAAGGAGGATTTTAACTAAAAAAGTCCTGTGAGAGAAATTGTCCCCTTTTTGCTCGTGGCTTCGGTCTTGTTGTCAGAGAAATGTCCCAACTACTTCTGCTATTTTTGACCACAAAAAAAGCTTGTCGGGAGCCATAAATATGCTAGAATATTCAAGAAATACATAATGTAACATTTTGAGAGTGACTTGCTTTGATTCATGCCGTTCCATTAATACTGTTTTTCGAATATGAATACGTCTAGCCTGTCTTCTGGTAGCAGACAGCATTAAGTATGTTTACTGCAGGAGCACTGGTGCTCTTACAGACACTAATAAATCTATACAGGGGAAAAAAAAGTATAAGTAGATTTTCAGACAAAAGTAAATTATCAGCTTTACCCTAGAACTTAATCGTCTTTTAGTGATCGAATTGATAGGTATCATAGTAGTTAAATGCTTGCCAACATTTCTATTTTAAAAACTTGGGCATCTCTGTTATAAGCATTCACGTTTCATTTCACATGTAAGATTGTCCATATAACGCGTCTTAAGTCCAAAAGCAGTCAGTGCCTTATTGCTTTCAAAACGTTTCTTATAAATCGTGTTAAACAAATGAAAGTTCTTCTGTGTTCAGATTTCAGTTTTGATTTTTAAAGTGCAGTTTAGTAAGCAGTGAGGACCTCAGGATTAAGAAGATGGCACTTTTCTTTGTCAGAAGTATTTAAATAAATTGTAAGAAGACCTTGAACTTCCTATTTCATCCTATTTTTTCCGGCAGTATACTTCCACGTCATTCATGCATCTTGTAATACATATTTAAAACCTGTATGAAGGATATTTAAGAAAACAGAATCAACTACTACATATGAAGCTTAAAAAAAAAATGTGCAATGTTTTTCTGCCATCTCCGAAACAGACGTAATAACGGAACAACGCAAATCTTAAAGTTTTCGTAATAAACTCATTGGAATTTTGTATAAAGGATAAATTTGATGGGTTATAAAGATTACTGAAGAAAAGTACCTGTTGCATTAGATAACTCAACAGAGAAAACATGAGGGAAACTCAAAGTCAAGAAAACAGGCAATTGACTTACAAACTCACAGCGTGCAAAACCACAACAATCCTGACCCGTCTGCTGCTCTGTGCTGTTTCAAAGCAGTAAAATGTAATGTCATAAATATTAAAACAAATAAGCAACTGACGTTATACATCTTCAAATTTCTGGAAATATGTGGTAGAATTCTCTTTCTCATACTCCCTGTTGCTTCAAATTGTCAAAATACTGTTTATGAAGAAGATTCCCAGGGAAAGAAAAATATATTAAAAGTTTGGACTGAGATAATTCATAGTGCTTTGTTGTAAAGAAGCCTGCAGAGTTGTAATTATCCCCAAAGCAAACATTATAAACCCCGGAAATTTAGAACTAGGATCATATTTTTGAAGTTTCGAATTTATTAAGGCATGGAAATACATAACTATGACTTGCAAGACAGTTTTATCTCCAGCTACAGTGACATCTTGAGGTGGGAAATGAAACACCTGGGTTTTGTTGTTAAAACAACAGTAGTCATTGAAATTCATTAATCATAATTAAACCGTTATTCTAAAAGGAGAGGTAAAAGTAAGTGCTAGAGGAAGTAGAACTGCAGTTTTACATTGCATTTTGAGGTTTGTAGTTTGTTGTCCCTGCTTCTTTAGTAGAATTAACTTTTTCGTGGGATGTGTTTATTTTGAATTGAGCAACTTTGAGGTGCAGAACTTTTTTCCTGAGAAGCCTACATCTGTGCTCTGTAGGGATCTCGTTAATATTTTTATTACCTGTCAGCATAACCCACCAAGGGAATACCCTCTATTAAAAATAAGCTTGTTGATTGGGTTTTTTTACTTATTTGAACAGAGATGACTTCAGTTCTGCATCCTCCGTGTTTCTCTATAAGCAACCCAGTTCAACATCCCAAACAAATCAAAGGCTAAAGGAAGGACTTCACAATCACAAAATCAAGTTGGAGATTGAGGGGGAAAGTGTTTGAAGACAGTGTTTAAGCTGCTTTTTGTCCCTAGCATTCCACAAAGGCTGGGAGGAGCTGGCACAGTCGTGTGTCCGAGGGTCCTGACTCCCTGGAACAGAGATTCGTCCTCCATTCTTCTTTGGTGCCCAGGGCAGGCACCAAAGAAGAATGGAGGACGATGGCAATTTATTAGGAGGGACCAGTTCTGCTTAATTTTGCAAGTGTGAGGGCTGGTAGTATAACGTAAAAGCTAAGGACCAGGCTGATAAGCAGAGAACGCAAAACGTATCGCCTGAAGAAAGGCAGCAGGAGGAGGAGGAGGAAATCAGGTTGGGAAAAACTGAAGATTTTCTTTTTTGTGCTGTCAGTAACAGAGATTACACACACGTGCAGTGTGCAATCCCGTAACCTAAACAATGCATAACGTCTCATTCACTGCAGTTCTTCCAGCATGACAGACAGGCAGGGGCAGAATTTTAACATGCAAACTCATGAGAAAGATGCCGGGAGTAATACAAGGTGCACCTGAGTCACAATTCAAACTCTAAAAGGCACTGTTAGCGTTTCTAATTGAGTGCTCAAGCATTTTTACAGTTGTTGTATGGAGGGAATAATTTCCCACAAGATGGAAAAAAAAGTAATTTAGCTAAAGGCTTTATTGCAGTGAGGACCGTAAGCAGAGCCTTACATAAAAGCATGAAAAAAAAAAGCCATAAAAGTCAGTCTGGCTGTAAGAGCTTGCAGGTACACTACAAACTGTACGCCATATTGGCCTTATATGTAGTAAATTAATTTCTTTAAATATCTGGCAAATGTTGTTTATTTTCCTTTAGTTTCCCTTTCTTCCTCTCATTTTTTGTCCACTACAGTCTAAAGTCAGGTTGTCTTAATTTTTCTTTTTTTCTTTTTTTTTTTCTTTTTTTTTTTTTTGTCCCCCCCCAAGGGAGCACCTGCTATTTCTCCCTTTGGGAACATACATTTGCAGCCACTTTTTCTTTGCAACCTTTTATGTTGCACATTCTGTCTGCTTTACCATGATGGAAAGAAAGACATTACTATTTGAATTGCAGAAATACATTCTGGAAAACAGTAACATGAAATTTCCATTTACTTAAAAGGAAAAGTGTACAAGTTCCAAACAATTATCCATCAATAATGTATTTACAGCTAATCAAAGACCACATTCTTCTAGCCTTTTTTATTCTTTGTGGATACTGTATATTAGTTTATATTGACAATATTAATTACAGTAAAATGAAATAATAACCTCTATAGTGATAAATACGACACCACCTGATCTGCAAGCAGTGCAAGAAGGAATTATTCGTAGGCGGGGACCAAATTGTAATAGAGCTGCCATTCAAATAAGCATGTCCCTTTTTTAAGTGTGTGGATATAAAAGTAAAAATAAAAGTAAATTGATTCTAAGGATGAAATTCAGAATTAATTCTACCAAACAGTGCTTTTCACTTGGGTGTATCTTTGCCACCATACTACCTATTCACCTTTTATAATAACTTATTTAAGTAACTTGATTTCCCTGCCAGAAGCGCACCCACAGCATTGCAGAAAGCAATAGCATTTCCCTGCGGGATAGCAACCCTGCCTTTCCATCCTGCTGCTCAAGTTCAGAGACCCTTATTATATCTTCATTTAAACTGATAGTATTCCTTCATCATCCTTGAACTTTGCCTTCAAGGTTTTTTTATACTTAAAACAATTGCCCGTGTTTTCCAGCTAGTGATTTAGTGCTGCTCTGGACCTCGAGCTTCTTTAAAAAGTGAATGTCTTTCAGAAAGTGCAGTCCAGCCTGATGGCACTTACAACCTTCGTGAAACTCGCTGAAAAATATTTTGATGTGCTGCTCAGAGAAGTACATACCATTGTATTATAACAAAAAAAAAATATTAAAAATGTGAATAGCAGTTTTGTGAATTTCCAATAGATGTAGGATAGATAGTTTGGGTATAGATTCAGAAGTGATAATTTTGAAAGAGTACTGATTTTTGTTTATTGCTTACTTTGAAAATATTTTCTTATACTAATGCATTGTACAAATGCATTATACAAACCTTCTACGTTCCAGAAGTAGTGCTTTAACAATATTTGGAAGTAAATTCTGAAATTAAACTATAGTTAGGTTGGACTTGTGAGGAAAAGGGAGGTTTTGCCACATCTGAAGCTGCAAATACTGTTATCGATACAGGAGTTCAAAATTTCAATGAATACATTCATCAATAGTTAATGTTGGGGAATGTCTTTTATATATGTTCTACTTAGTAGGTTGTACTTTTTTTTTTTTTAAGATCAAAAGCATTTACATTTGTGAGGCTTTCTAAATATGCTGATCTTTTATAACTTTTTTTAAATGCTGAGTTCCTGAAACAACTGGAACCCACCTAACGAATTCATTATAATCTGACACTTCGATGCCATTCTGGAATTATTCCAAACTTCATGAAACTTTGATACCGCAAAGTTGTTAGCAAGCCTTTGGAGAATGTTGTTTCAGGGCAAGCAGCTAGTCTCTCTGTTCTCAGTAGATGAATAGCGGTGAAAGAAGGGAAACCTATTTCTGACAAAAACAGTTTGTCTAGCTTGGACCGAAAATGGCCCATGAAGAAACTTCTGAGATTTAGTTGAAGCTTTTGACCGTCCCACTGTAAGCTCCCTGGCAGTGGTTTTGTGAGCTGTGCTGGTGCACCACCCAGTACCACACAGAGAGTTACCGGCCCTCTGGGAAGCGACGCTCCTCTGCCTTTCACACTTTATGAAAGCCGTTCGGTTGAGGTCAGTTTGCTTAAATCATGTAACTTCTACAAACTATTACTTCATAAGCATCAAAGGTCAAATGAAGTTTAGGCTTTAGCAAGTTACAGTATTTGTTTTCCCGTCTTTGAGAATAAGAGTTTGTTGAGTGCTGATGGACTTGCAAGTTTGGCACACTTGGGCTTATGGCTTCTGAAGGTTATTTGTACATATCGAAGGTTATTTGGATTTCACGTCTAGGCAGAAATGCTTAGTTACCTAGCGTGCCGTTAATAACGTTCTATACATCAGTATAGGTATTATCTAGCACTCAGGGACCCATAATTGTACAGAGCATGACAAGGCAATTTGAGAGTCTGTAATAGATCAAATAATTACCTAATAAAAATAGCTTTAAATAAGACACGTAATAAAAATAACTTTTAATATGCATCTATACTAGTTCTTAATAGGACCCATTTATAAAACCAAGATGATTTGCTTTACTAAACATGAATAATTACAAAATTATAATTATAAAATATATTTTTATTTTGTGACATTCCTAGCATCAATTAACATCAGTTTGTTAGTTTCTTAACACCAGTTTGTTAGAATAATTTTAAGCTTTCCCAAGTGGAGGTCGTCTTTTTTCAGCCTGAACTTTAATCTTGAGCCAATAGAGGGGAAGAAAACTCTGAAAGACTAATTAGTATTGCAGAATCCCTTTTAACACTACAAGGACCATCTCTGGTCTAGTTACTATAGTTCTGAAGGTGCACGATCACTGTTATTTCTGTCAGGTACAGCAATACTTCATTCTGTCTCTCATTAATTCTTTACTGAAAAAAAAATGCAATATAGGTAACTGTGGTCATCAATCTCTTTTAAAATTTGTTTATTTTTTAAATAAATTCTGACTCAACAGCTAAGTGACCAGTAGAGTTATCAACTACTGCCAGAATTGTTCATTTGAGATGGCGATACCATGCTGAAAGGTTTTAATGAAATGTAATATCTGAACTTGGTTTTAGGTAGCTTGTTTTTTAGAATGTCTAAGTATTCTGAAAGCTGTTTCCCACAAAACTGTTGTGTTTATGTAACAATAAGGCATCCTATTACAAGATATATACTGTTTAATAAAAATGCGAGCAGCACTCTGAAAGATTCTGGAAGTTTTCCAATTATTTCTGTCTTCTCATAAATTTTGCCTGTTTATGCATTAATACATTTTGTAGCAGGTTCTTTGAACTCCGTTCTGTCAATTCTTCAATTATAAATTCAAATATTTTATACCCTGGGCACAAAAGACATGTTTTAAAGAACATTATTTTTTTTAAAAGTATCTAGGTACTCCACTACTTGTTTCCCAACCTGTCAGAAAAGCTTTTTTATATGCACTTTGAATACACAACCGCTAATTAGCTCGACACCAACTCAGCCACTGTAATTCTTTCATTTACCACAGTGGGGTCTGTGGTTTGGATGCTTAAGGAAATTGTTTTTCACCTTTCCCCTTTGATATTTAAGTCCTCTTTTTATAGGTTAAATTATGCAGGATTTGTTTGAAGTACAGGAATCTTCATTCTTTACTGCTGCTTTAAAATTTAGGTACGCTTTTCAGTATATACTAGTGCTAAAAACGTATAATCAAGGAGGAAAGAAAGGGATGGAGGAGTTTTCTGAGCCAATAATGGGTCTGGAGGTGGGCAGAAAACATCCTCACTAAGTGCTTTGCACTGATGTTAGTGAAAAAAAGTGTAGTTCTCAATGTGACGTTCATGGCACAAAAAAGCTACTTAGTAAGTAAAACTTGTACAATTATTCTGCTGATGATTCTAGTTTAGAGAAGATTTTTCACGCTGGGTCTTATGATTGCAACAGAATAAACCAGACTACTGCTGGATAACTGAATGTATGATAGCGTTGTTCGTCTCCTCTCCATTACCCTTTAAAGAGTAATAGCTTGCTTTCTGTGTGGGCTTCTAATTAATGTGCTCTTCTGCATCTCCTCTATTGTTTTAATCCTGTTCCTCTCGTAAGGGCAGGTTGTTTTCCTGGATTTCATGTTCAGTGACCATATATTGCTAACAGGACCAACTAATTCTAATTCTCTCTAGGAGATTTGTATGGTTTTATTCTGCTTAGGGATTTTTCCAGACCCTGCTCTTGATTGACAGCTACAGAGGAATTCAGTCTGGGAGGGAAAACGCATTGGACTTTGGGAATGCCATATAGGCTTAGAGGCCTGGCATCATTCAGTGCACTCACTGGGTCAGGCATTTTGAGTATGAGTTATGTCTGCATATAATTGACATGAAATTATACCAATAACTACATCCTTTAAGTCAGAATTACAATGGGAAGTATGGAAGATGAACGACGGCTAATTACCATTAAAAGTGAAATTACCTAAAATTGCTCAAAGTCGGAAAGAAATAAAGAATTTTAAAATGGAATTGTATTTTTTAGGTCTTTCCAATATTTTTATAAAATGTGCTGTGTAGATTGCTCAAAGTTGTAGCAAAAAAAATCATAGTTACTGACGCATGCTAATCTTTGTTGGTTTGGCTGCACTTTGAGGTTATGCTAGCTCATATTATCCATTTTAATTTATAAGCAAAGGCAATATGGAGAGAAACCAACCAACATACAAGACAACTTTGTCCTTCATACTTTACTAAATGGTACCAAAGGGTTTGAAATCATGTGGTTTTTGCAGGCCATAGAGACCCACCTCATTCGCAAATCAAGCGGGGGGCTGACATACATCGCTGAGTGGAAGGGCGGGCTGCTCGAACACAAGATGGGGCATCTCACTTGTTTTGCTGGAGGCATGTTTGGTCTTGGAGCAGACGGAGCACCGAACGACAAGACGGGCCATCACATCGAGCTTGGTGCTGAAATCGCTAGGACGTGCCACGAATCCTACGATCGTACGAGTAAGTACTGTATCGCGGAGTTTAGTTTCACAGTTTGACTTCGTGAAGGTATTTTTGCGTAATGCCGAATAAAGGTTGTATGATGGTGGGAACTCTTCAACCTTTCTGAGCAAATGCTGCTTTGCTCCCAGAGTAACTTTAAGAATGGCTGCTCTGTTCTATAAATAATTTCTGTGCACCTGAATCGTATCTACTCACTCTAGTAATTAACATGACAGCTTTTTTTTCACTTTGCCAATGTCTGAATAGGCGAATACAAGTAAGAGAGGGAACCTGTTCATTTATGCATCAATATAGCTATTAATCATGTTTTATGCACAAAAAAATGATTTTATTCTCAGTTTTGTTGGTAAAACCCTGGCAAGAATAGAATTGCACAAAGAAAGTGGATTTCTGTGCAGGAAATTTCTTCGGATTCTTTCATCTTCTTATAAAAATAATCCTGGCAGCATTTCAGGTCCCAGAGTGTATTTTCCAGTTTGATATAGAAAAGTAAATATCCTCGTCTTTTAAGAAAAATTTCACACGGTGCTAGTTATACGAAGTCTTTCAGAATGCAAATGTTGGCATCACTGTTCAAACTGGAACAATTTGTAGTATTTTTTTAGTATTACAAAATACTAAAAACAGGAGGTTTCAGAAATTATATGGTTTGGGGTAACCTGGCTTGTCACGTGTCACATGAAATGTCAGTTACATAATTTGAAACGTTTTTTAATGCTTTTATTTTAGCACGTGTTTTTATATTGGCTAGGCATGAAACTGGGACCAGAAGCCTTCAGATTTGATGGTGGTGTTGAGGCCATCGCAACAAGACAAAATGAAAAATACTACATCCTACGACCGGAAGTCATAGAGACCTACATGTACATGTGGCGGCTCACTCACGACCCAAAGTACAGGCAGTGGGGATGGGAAGCTGTAGAGGTAACGTTCTATTGGACTTTTTTCTTATTAGATCCTAATATCTTGTTAAGTGAGCTACTGAACGGTATCTGGTTTAGCAGCTGGAGAGTAAATATTTATTTTAAATTACTACTATCAACTCAAATTTCCAGAGATTCGTTTACTAAAAAGATGAAGTAAGATCACTTTGACAAAACCAAAAACCGCTGGTATTGTGTATTAGAAAAATACGTTGTGATTTCTCCTTCTTAAATACTTCGCAGGTCAGGGTCATATCTGGATGTACTGCTCAAGATGTTGAGTGTTGCTGCTTGTGAATGGAAAGTGCAAACTTATGTCAAATTTCAGCCTTAGACATGGAAATAAGTTTTATAAAGTGTATATTCAACCGTAATTGTATGAAGGTTATTTTAATTAAGGTGATGAAGGCCAAGATGATGTACTAGATAGTACTGAACATTTAAAAAATGGATCACTTTCAAAAAGTGGCTATGGTGGACTGAACTCCATTAATTATAACAATCTCTTCTAGATTTAAATTCCTGCATCCAACTGGCCTTTGAGCTTCAACCAATTATGCCGAACCTATTTGTTTGTCTAGCAGAAGCCTTCCAAGATGGCAGTTAGCCTATACTGCAAAAATTTGCTTGCCAAATCCATCATTTCCCTTTTTCAGTGGTTAATCACTCTTGCTGTTAGAGATTAAAGCCTTTGGATTTGTTTCATCCTCGAGGCATAGATTCTTACTACACTTTTGGAGTTCACTTATTTTCTCCTCACATTGATGTTGCCTTTGTTAAATTACTTGCCTTTCACTCTTCCTTTGGAATTTCTAAGCAGACTGAGATCTTATAGGAGATACGGGAAGCTGAAGAACGTTATTTTTGACGCTTTGTATACTTAAGGAAAAGCACACAAAAAAGAAAACAAAACTCCCTGCAGTGTTTTGTTGACAGTGACCTCTCATTCCTTTGCAGAGTTGTTTCTTTCCAGGATTTAAAAAACATCTTGCTTGGCAGTTTGCCCAATACCTCTTGTTTCTAGGAGTGACGTCCACCAGTTACCTGGCTCCCTCAATAGCACCCAAGATCTGTAACTGTATTCAGTATTCACTGTCTGAGATACGAAACACATCTCAAATGTTGTTGAATATTGTACAAAAAGACCATTTAAAGTTTGGCAGTTAGATATTCTTGAAGAATGAAATTTATGGTAGAATCTACTTTCCATAAAAGAATAGCTGCTAGCATTAACTATACTTTCACTCTCTAGCTCTTCCTTGTTTGAGTATTTACAGCAATTCCATACCTGCAGTCAACACTATATTTGGCTAGGTAGACTGTAGTTATTCAGGACATTTTATTTGCCTCCCTCAGGTGTTGGCTCTATCGGCCCTGAAACAATATGCTTCTGAGTTAATGATTCCAAAGCAATTTTTAAAAAAAAAAAAAAAATCCTCTAATTTAGAGTGCTGTTCCCTTCCTTACTTCTTTGCTAACACCACACATTTTACTGCTGGAATCTTCCCAGGCAGATTATAATTGGAATATTTTCAATGGCTGTTTATGGAAGTCATCCCACCAGGCATCAGCAATGCCAAGTGTTCCTTCTCCAGGAGATGTTTTTCCTGACTCATTGTTGCTGCCCACATTGATAACATTCTTATAAACAATTGAAATGTTTTCCTTATTATTATTATTCTTTACCCTGTTGGTTCAGTTTGTTTGTTTTATTTCATTCGTACACTCGTTTACCTTCTTAGCACTCCCCATGTGTTCCTTGTTCAATGTTCTTGTAACCAGTCTGGTCTGGCCCTAACGTGGTGGATTACGGCCCATGTGTGGGAGATGCAGCTGGTCCCAATCTGTACAGACCCATCTTCCACTGTCCTGATGTGCATCTGAGTGTTTCACAAAAACAAATCTTACCACTTTGCAGAAGTTATACAGGCAGTTGTAGGTTTCAAAATTTTTTTTCTCTCCTTCCTTGATGTTTATAGCCCACACAGCTCCACATGATACTGTATTTTTTTTTGTTTCAGCATGTGTCATGATGGTTTACCACAACTATTTCATAAATTCTGCTCGTGCTCCAGAGAGCACACCACTCCACCCTTTTGTTCTTGGGGAAGTCCCTGACCATGGAATATGGTTGGTTTAATTACCAACACCTGTTGCACAAAGAGGAAGCTGCGATCGAAACAAAAAAAGGGCAACAATCATCCTGCTTGTTGTTGCCCAAAAAAGTTGTTCTTCAGGTGTTTCATGTCCATTTTGTACTCATGACACTGGCGATAAGACCTCATTATGTTTGTTTCCCAGTGCCCTTGCAGCTAGGAGACTGCTCTATAGGTCATGACTTCTAAACTCTCCAAAAAGTCTATTATTTCTTTCTCTTATAGACTCAAAAACATGCTCTAGCCTCTCCATTTTTTCTTTGGAAATTTGCTTTGCTGCTTTAATTTGAGGCCAAGATCACTCTGTATGTACTTCAGCGGTTGGAGAAAATGCAGTTATGACCAACAGCAATATTCACTGAGTCAGAAAGGTTTTATCAGGTTAGCTCATGAAAGTCTCCCTTTCTGCATTATAAATGCAGCACATATTTTGAATTCATTGCGCTTCCTTTGTTTTTTCCCTTTATGATACTTTGAGACTGTCAGCCAGTTTTCACTCAGCATAACTGATCTTAGCCACCCTAATTTTCTAAGAAATACTAATTTAAAATGTGTTGGATTGTTTCTTCCTACCCACCACTACCCCACCATCAATGTGAACACCACTGAACTCTGGAACTGCAGGTACGGGCACAAAAGGCCATTACTGCCAGTTAAAGAAGGGTGACAACCAAGAGCCTTTTTATCATACTAATGCTGCACACAAATGTCCCGTTCCTTTAGTTAAGTGGAAAGTAGCTTTGAGGGGTACGATGGTTCATGTTTGCATCAAGTAGGTACCACCAGATGGCTAACATGGTGCAAGTCAACCTCTTAGTCTACATCATAACGGTGTGTTCAGGTACCTATAACGGTATCTCCCCACAACAAACTCATAAAGAAGGTTCTAACTACATGTTAGAGCACATAAACCCCAAATGCAATTTGCTTTTATTTTACCTCACCCTCTTCAGAATGCAGTTGTTTCCTTGAATAATAGCCTTATCCTTCAAGTTCTCCTTCTGCTGTGCCTTGGAAAACATAATCTTGTGTTTGACATTGAAAATCCAGACACAGATTCAGCATTTTGAATTCACTGCAGGTTGAAGTAGACGAGAGGGAAGGAGTATCAGCCAGGGGAAATTACTTGTTTAAACTTAAGTATATTTGTCACTTAGTAAAAGTGTCCAGGAAAATTAAAGAACCTAAAGACACAGAAGAAAAGACAAATAGGCCTGTTACATTTTAAAGGATCGCTCCTGGAGAAAAATCCCTTTTAAATATACAATAGGCAGCTTACTCCCCAGTGAAAACTATGGAGAGCCTGACATGCAAGCTAAATATATGCAGATAGCTACGGGGACTCCAGCAAAAACAAGGACATTTAGGATATCTACTCACAGCAAAACACAGAAGAGCCTTTAGAGCAGGTGGAGGTGATGGATACCTCAGTAATTATTAGTGACTGTTAGTCCCATCCCTCATCAGAAAACGCTTATTGTGCCTGTTTGCTTGTTCTAGACATATCTTCTGCCTTTTCATAGCTTTTCACTATATGTGGTTTGAAAAGCAACATCTTTCCTTAAATAAAATCTACATATCCTGTAGTCACTTCAGTGATATTTGGGATAACTTCGGAAATGGAGGAACTAGTTGTCTGCCATCTCTTCATTGGGGGTTTGATGGAAAACTCCAGGTATTTCTGCCTGAAAGTTGTTGCTCCAATACCTGTGTCTCCACAGCAGGCACCATGTTTCAGAGTAGTGTGGTCCTGAGTAAATGTAGTAATCCATCATGCTTACTGTCATTTTCATTGTGAGAAGTTATTTAGGGCTAAAGAGCATTTTCTGGATTTGTTTTTGGATAATGAATTGGTTTAAATATAATCATCTTAGATTCTTTTCACTCCTTTATTATACTGCATGATACCAGAGAGTTATTATAAAACAGAATAAGAAAAATGAAGATGCTAAGAATACTTTCGACCTTGTTAAATAGGTCAATTATAAAGAAAAAAGATGAATGAATATTTTTAAACAAAGCAGTGAGAAGAGAACTAATATTCGAATAACGTATTGGATAGCAGTCTATTTAAAGAAGTTGTGGCTCATACATAGGCATATAGGTACCACCTTTCTAATATAAACACATCTAAAATAAGGAAAACCAGCAAATTGTATTAAATAGTATAACTATATACCGTCTACACTTCCAGTACCAGGTATATGTTTTTAGCCCTTCTGTAAACACCCTTCATCTGATCTTTTTTCTCTTTCAAAATTAGCTGATCATATAGAACATTCCTGTGGGCGGAAAAGAAATTATATTTTTAGGTGGTCCATGTGCTCCTTTTTATTGTAAAATAGGAGTCAATCACCTGTTTTACACCTTTTAACTAAATATACAGTTTGGAAATTAGTTAGTGAAAAACACATTCTTATTTTTACATCTAAAATATGTTGCATTAAGGGCAGCCACTTACTAGCTTTCTGTCTACTCCTGTGGAACAGACAAAGCTTTTTCAGGAAGGTGTCAAAGAAAAATAGTACCTCCTGCAGAAAAGAAATTCAGTCACAGCCCAGTATCAGAGGTTTCCCACTGAAAAATGAAATAATTGCAGAGAAACCAAACAACTTACATAGAAAATAGAGTTACAAGAGGTAAGGAAAAGACTGGTATTCAATTCTATCACAATAATTTTTAAGAACTAAAACGTGACCAAGAAAGGTATATGTGACATGATCTTTGAAGGCTGACAGACAAGCCTGTGAGAGAGAGGCTATTGTTATTCCTATTAAAAAGAGGAAAAAGAAAATAAGTGAAAATCCATATATCTTTACATCCGTATATCCGTATATCTTTCCTTCTGAAAACTGGTTTGTGTTCACTTCTTTTATTAATTTACCATTTTGCTTTTCTTCCTAAATGTAAAATTAGATGTGTGCCTGTCTCTTTTCAGGAAGAGTTTTCTATCTCGAGCTTTATCTAGTTTTCATCTCCTTATCAAAAAATTTGTGGCAATTTTTTTGGGGGGATAGTTTTATTGTTAAACAAAGAAAAATTGACAGATGATTCATTTTGTTAATCCCACTGGCTTTTTTTGTCCCCTCTTCAGGCACTGGAAAAACATTGCCGAGTAGATGGTGGCTATTCTGGCATTAGAGATGTTTATAACAATCATGAAAGCCATGATGATGTGCAGCAAAGTTTCTTCCTTTCAGAGACACTCAAGTAAGTTAAGAAAGTTGACTTTCATTAATGCGAAGTAGTTCTATGTATCAACTTTACAGATAAGTGAATGTCAAGGGTACTAATGATAAATACTTAACAAAATCTGACTGAAATAGTAGAGCTTTTCTTAGGTGATGGGAAGCCAAATTGCCTTTTATTCCCTTCTACATCAATAAACTGAATTCTATGACTTCTGGAAATTATCTTTACTTCTGATAAAGGTACTTGATGGTCTTTGCTGAGGAATTAAGTCTCCTAGCTTTGATAGGATCTAATTATACATGCCAACACTAGAGAAACAAATTGAGTAGACAGAGGACTTATCAGGCTTGTATTGCATACTTTTCATTTTAAAACTACAGACAAAGGAAAAAGAAGTCAACTTGCGTGGCCTGTTAAGAGGAAAACCAAAAGATTTCATTTATCTATCACCATATCCTAAGCTTTTAACAAAATTAACATCTCTTGGTCTCCTCACTTCTTTTTTTTTGCTGTGCAAGAGAAAGTTGCAAAGACCAGAAAGAAGAAATCATGCCATTTCAACAGAAAATGTAGTACTCCAGTAAATTAAATATCATAAATATATTTATGTACATCCTGGCAATTTTTTTTTTTTTTGAGATAGTGCACTGCCTCGACTATACCTTTTACATTGGCCTATCAGAATTAGACCAAGAAAAGCCTTCAGGGAAGGATGGTGATTGAGGAAAAAATAAAATTTCATTTGCTAAGCAGACTTTCATTTCTAAGCAGACTTCAATAATCATGCTACAGTATCAGGACAATAAATAAAATCTTGGATTTGTTTACTGTTCACTGCTGGTTTTAATGGACGCTATCTTAGTAAATGGCTGCCCAAGCTCCTGCTGTAGTGCTAGTTTTCTTCTTTAAAAATCCTAAGCCACGGGTTGTTCTCAGAATTAAGGCAGTATTGGACTACAATGTTTTCAGTCCTACATCTTGATATATGTGGGCATTCCGGAGGAAAAAAAACCTACTGTGGTTGTATGTTATCTAAACAATATGTAATAAAATTACTGAGGATTAAATGGAAGTGAAGCGAATTGATATTTAACCTTGACAGTGTAAACTTCTTTGTCCTCTGCCAGGACAGAGATGTTCTTTTGTTGGTCTCCAGTTGCTATTGCCCTTGAGTCAATCTGAGTTGAGTAGCCCCAAATCTTTGCGCTAACCATTGTGATGCTGGGACTTACTGGTTTTTTGTATTTGGTCAGCTGTTTCCATTGATGCATTCATCTAGGGAAATCAAGTATTTATGTTTTCCTGAAAACTATTGTGGTTTCTCCTCCCTGATGTGGTCACGTTTCCTGCTTTTTTTTCTTGCCAGGTACTTGTATTTGCTGTTTTCTGAAGATGACCTTCTTCCATTCGAACACTGGGTCTTCAACACAGAGGCTCATCCTCTCCCTGTTCTTCACAAAGATGATGGGAATAAAGAAGAAAACCAGAAATAGATGAAGATTAAGTTATACTTGTTTCATTCCTTCTGTTTCTTTCCAGAACTTGGGCACATGATTTGGTTTTAAATTCCTGAGTTAAATTTTTAAATCAAGTGTTTTGCAGTCTGTTTTCTTTAACAGTAAATATTTATGAATGGAGCCCAACTGATTATGATAAAACTTCCTTCCTCATATCCAGCTGAACCACTTCTTTGAAAAGAAATAGGACATGTCCCCAGATTTTGTTAGGCTGCAGTGTCATCTTGGCCAAAAAGAGCAACGGGTCTGCATGTTACTTGTTTCCTGTTATACTTTTAATTTGACTGCAAAATTCTTTTCTCCTCTGTGAGGAGATGTCTGCTTTAAGCTGTAATATTTTGCCATGTTGCAAAAAGCCATATTGAATTAAGTATAAAGAGCTTTTTTTCTTCTTTTTGTTCTATGTTAATTTGTTTTGTGTGTCATCCAAGACAAATCTTGTGACTGTGACAGCCTCTTCTTATGCGGGTCTATCATTACTTGGTAAAGTATCTGATGTCTTTCATTGTCAATGAAGTCTACATAGGAATATTTTCATCTCATGCAAACACAACTCTGAAACTGCAGTATACGTTGAAGTTAGTCTAAACTTAGTTTTTATGAATTTAGCACATTAGTTAGCAGACCTTAGTTTTTCAGGTTTTGATTAGACTATTGTAATAGAATAGAATAAACTGTTTCCTCCCTTTTCTAAGTGGTGTTATTCTCATTTCTTTAGTCAGGCTAATACAGAGTAAAAGAAGATAGTCATTTCATATTAAGAAAGGCAGTCTTACCTTCTTTATGTATTTAGTCCAGTAGCTTTCATTTGGTTGGATGGTAAGAAGACAAAAAAAATACTCGATGACATTTTCCTGGAAGCTGAGAATTATATCAGAGCCAATTTGTTTGGTTTCCTGGGACTTTCTCAAACATTCAGATAGGTTCAGACTTGACACCAGACTTGATAGTTTCTTGTCACAAAGCAATTTGATGTATCTACATGAATAAAATTAGATGTTCAGATGCCTTGAAGAAAACTTGTCTCCTTAAAAAGAGGATAATCATTCAGAAAGGAAATTATCCAGTGTAGAACTAAAACTCTGAAAGCACCAAGTCTGTCTTCTCTAAGTCACAGAAATGCAGCGTGCTTAAAATTATTCCCTAGATTAGAGGCCTGGTTTACTAAGAAAGGTAACAGCTTTGCCAAAAATGTTTTACTTTGTAGCATCACCAAAGGGAAAAAAATTAGGCACAATTAATTCCTGTTTCTACTTAAGTGTAGTTTGGAGTGGTTTACATGATTACTAAGTCTACCTATGTTTTCATTTAATGACAGGATGATTTTCGTATATTTTGAGTAGGGTGTAACACCTGGCTTCCCGTTCAGAGAAAGCACATTATTCACTGATTTGACTGCAGCAAAACAAATATGGTTCCGAACAGTAATCTTCTTTAAAGGTATTTAGTAGGATAGCTCACATGTCCAGCAGAGCTAATCACAGCTGAGGAAGCACATTTGTTTAGGCATCACAGATTACATTTTTTTATCTACTGATAGAGGTCTGCAATGTAGTTTTTCTTAGGTAGGAGCCAAGAGCAAAGATAACGGATTGCATTTTTATACATAGCAGCTGGAGGGTGACCCATAAACCCGACCCTCTGGAGTCTGTAACAGGCGGCACTGCCTCTCTGCTTCCCCTGCAGACAGAAGATGGCATGTGCCACATGAGCTGCCAAAGACATTTTTGTAGGGGGCAAGACAAGAGGATCTTCAGGGATGCTGATCCTTCCATCGCAGGCCTGGCAGAGCCGAGCATTCATACACGGAAGTTAATAGGGGTACCCTACTGCGCCTGGGCAACCCAGAGCTGGGAGAACAGGTACAAATGTAAGTGCATCTGCCTCAGATAAAGCCTGCTTACATGGAAACAGCACATTGAGTCAAAACTTTTTGCTTTACTGCGTTGTGGTTTGGTTTTTTTTTAATTAACAACATTATTTTCTTTTTTAAAGTATGGATTCCCTCATGTCATGGTAACAGTTTTCTGCAACTGAACGAGCAAGGATGAAGTCTTGGCTCTCCTCTAGTGAAAAGCAGAGCTGCTGCTTACTTCGGTACTCCAGCATGTATATTGTTGGAGGATTATAATATTTCATTGTACTTCTTCAGAAACAGTAATTATAAGGGAGCTTCCCCCCCCCCCGGCCAAGTACCACAGAGAATTTATAGCTGTGGAATAAAAACAAAAAGTTTCTTCCCTCTTTAATCAAAAAGTAATAATAATTACTTTTGTCTTAGTTGTTTTTATTCGGTCATCTGCTGCTGCCTACCACGTGGTTGTGCATGTGCTGCTATAGGCCTCACATCAGTTAGTTAATTAACTACAATAGCTCAAACAAAAGCAGTCCTTGAGAAATGCATTTTGTAAGCCTTTTTTTACATGGATTTCTTAACCACAGTATGCTTCCCCCAAGTGTGTCTGCTGACCTTGCCTTTGTTTAACAAGCTGAAGAGCAATAGTGGAGAACAAATAGCTCTTCTCCGTGTTTCAAAACACAGGCTACAAACACACAACTCTTGTACGCGTTGGGTCCTACGTACTTAAATATAAGCCTCATGACTGTTTCCTTGTAATACAAGCATTTAGTATGAATATTTTTTTTTTTTTTTAGTTTGGGAGTTACAATTATTTGAAAGAGCACAAATTTGATGTGTCTGGTATTGGTATTCAGGTTGTATGTACAAACTGCACTATACTGTACTTTTTGTAAACTAATGTAAGTAGACGAGAAGATTGTACAACATGTAGATCTGACAACTGTAAGAAAAAACCTTTTCATAAACTGAGAATATATTGATGTTTCTTCCTTTTTTTTTTTTTTTTAAAAAAGTAACCCCAAAACACCAAAGTTAGAACAATCATTTTGGAACAGTCAGTACTTAACCACTGGTTGTTAGATTGCTGAGATAACATGGATAATGTGTGTTTTATTTCCCATTCACTTAGCTAGCTGCATGGAAGCGGCTAGTGATGGTCACTTTGTGTTCCCAGTCATTCACAAGAGCAGAAGAAAATGCTTTATTGGGGGGACGGGGGGGCGGGACATTACCTTTGCATAAACACACTGCCTATACGTTTTCCATTTCTTTGTAGCATAATAATGCATCTAAATCTGCATATTTTGAGTCCTAAGAGGTAAATCACTTTTAATGGCACCCACATTGTTTCATAGGGAAAAAAAAAAGTGTTCTAATTGTTTGTGAGATAAGTATTGCATATGTGTTGATTGTACACAGATTTTTGCAATGCCCAATGGTTCACTGTTTCTATGGTGACTTCATCATACACATTATCCATTTCTATCATGCATTTAAATTGTTTTTGATTTGTACATAGTCCATTTAGTCTTTTCATCTTTATATAAACTGAAATTATGGAATACATAATAGATCAAGATGCTTAATTTTTAAGAACTTATATTTGTAAAAATTTCTCTATTGTGAATAAAGTCTTTTAATATATCTGTTCAACTTGTTATAATTTTTCCCAAATGTGTTGCAGAAGTAACTCTGCTGCTTAGTCTGGTTTGGCTGCTATACTCATGAAGTTTTGTGAGCAGGTTGGTTTGATACAGATTAGTACTCTGTGTACTTGTTAAGATACTATTGTTAATTAATTTTAGTCAGTGTACAGAATTGCTACCACAGAAATAAATGTCTAGAAGTTTTTGTCAATAAAATTCAGCATACCAAATATATTTTGGTAGAAAGTGAGCTGACTAACGAAAAGCATGAAGCTGGGAAGGCGGAGGTGGCAGGCAGTAAGCACAGTGAAGGTCAGTCACTCCAGTTCATGTTCTGCTCAATACAATCAGGATTCAGCTAAATGGCATTTAGGAGCAAACACCGGAGCAGAGATGACAAGGCTGTCACAGTGCCCAGTGTTACATGATCATATAATGAAATGCTATTGTTAGCCCCTGCTCCAGAGGAAGAAGGAACAGTTGTCATAGGAACTGTGACTAGATTTTTGTGTCGAAAGGATGCATCGGTAAAATCTCCAATCTAAATATTGCAATATCAGCTACACCTCATAGATAACCTTATTTTCTGTTAGTAGAAAGCCTCATACAAAGATGATAGTGAAATAAACTGCTGTCATTTTACACAACAGTCTCAGTAGTATCAATTTCTGTCAAAGGACTTGCTCCTTAGACCTGCTTAAGTCATTTTGGAGGGCAGCTCTTAGATCGGGTGTCTTACTTTTCCAGCACGGTTGCGGGCGTGCAGCTCTACAGGGCAATCCTTGGGGTAGTCAGCAGGCAGCCCTCTCCTGTAGCTTGGCTCCAGAACCACACAAACTGCTACTCAACAAGTTAAACATGAACTAATGCAAATCTTAGCGCAGATCGTTACTCACGAGAGATGTAAATACAAGCCTGGGTTAGAATTTCTAGCAATTCAGTCTCTTAATTGGGTGCTTGGTGTGGTTTGTTTTCTGCAGGGGAAAAGGGAACTAGGACTGAGTTGACAATGAGGCAAGACAAACAAGATTTGCCCCGCCGCCTGCACAGCCCTATGGCCTTGCTCTGTCACAAGAGTAACTCAGCACTCATATGACAGCATTTGCTATGGAAACAGCCCTTCATCCGATCCCCCTTAATCTTGGGATTAGTCTGTCCTGGTTGATCTCAAATGCAGGAGGAAAGATTATGCGTCAAAACGCAGTCTGCCAAACCCAGGAAATGGTCACCGAGACCCAGAGTTCCTGTCTGAATACTGCGCGAAGAGATAAATCACAGGGGTTTGGTCTCCTGATTTTATGCATTTGTACAGGCACAAAGTGGAAGACGGAGCAAGTCACGCAGCTGCAGAATCCAGTTAAAGCCCAGCAGGCTGTCAGCATTCAACAGTATAGAATAGAATCATCTAGGCTGGAAGGGACCTTTCAGATCATCGAGCCCAACCGTCAACCTAACACTGACAAAACCACCACTAAATCATGTCCCTAAGCACCACGTCTACACACATTTAAATACCTCCAGGGATGGTGACTCAATCACTTCCCTGGGCAGCCTGTTCCAATGCTTGACAATCCTTTCAGTGAAGACATTTTTCCTAATATTGAATCTAAACCTCCCCTGGCACAACTTGAGGCCACTTCCTCTTGTCCTGTCGCTTGTTACTTGGGAGATCAACTCCCACCTCTCTACAACCTCCTTTCGGGTAGTTGTAGAGAGTGATAAGGTCTCCCCTCATTTCTCAGGTATCTGCTCCTCTATCTGCACCTGCTCTCACTCACCCTGTAATTAAAATCACCATAATCAACCCTCTCTTTGGAAGCCCCTCTCTAAAACTTTCACATGCTCTCCAAACTTTCTGTGCACGCTTTGTGGCTGATTTGTGGAAGGTTGTTTGCCTTTCAACTTTCCTGCACTGATATGTTACGGGATATTAAAGAACCCCTCTTATTAATATTTTATCCCTTCACTTCAATTGTGCGTTGTTGTCACAGTCAGTGTGACTTCATTATACTGTCACATTCTGGCCATGGATTCACCTGCTAAGGAGCATCACCACATGACAAGGGGATTTGCTGGTACTCTAGAAGCTCAGAGAGATGTTAAGGTTGGCACTGCACATGACAGAAGAGCCCAGATTTATTTGTTTCAGCTATGGGGGCTAGTTAAAGAATTCTGATGCTGCAAACAGCGATCCTATGGTAATGGTAGATTCTGTGATTTTAAAAAGTTCATTAGCACGTATCCAAAGAGCACACAGGCAATGGTATCCTGAGGCATCATGTAATAATACCCTATCCGAGCCACTCCCAGACCCATGTAAGTCAGCCTATGGCCATCAAAGGCCCACCCCCACACTCCCAGAGGAGCATAGAGGCATACAGGCATGTGGGACTCCAGGGAAAGGGATACCCTGTCCAGGCCCCCTCCCAGGGCTGTCCCAGGAGACCTGGTGCCCAGGTGTCCGCCCACCAGGATAAGTCAACAGGAGCAAATCTCCGGAGCAGCTTTTGGAGGGTGGGTATTGCCAAGGAGTATGCAGGGGAAGAGGATTTTGTCATGGTGCAAGGCTTATGGGATGTTTAGAGGAGGCATCAAAGGTGGGAAAAGCAAGGGATATGGGCAATTTCCCATATATACATATATATGTTCTGTATAGGTCTGTCTGTGTGTGCATGTGCCTACTGGGAATACATGATAAGCCCTGCCACAGGCTGGACCGAGGGCACGGATCTGTGGCAGCCTCACCACTGCCAAGCTGCTGGATTTAGCTGCCCAACACGACACAGCCCAGCAGCTACAGGTCAGGACAAGGCTTTGGGAGAGCTTGCATGGTAGGCAACTGTGTCGCTGGTTGACCTCAGCTGGTTTGAACTTTGTTTATTAAAATACATAGTCAAAGCTTTTCAGCTCTCTTGCACTGCTGTAAGATCTCACAGTTGTGATCCTGCTGCTCTTAGCCAACAGTTCAGATGTTATAATCCATCTTTCATCTCTAGTTGGAGACTACTACTACCCTCTACCTGCTACATACTTGCTATTTAATACCCAGCACATTCCCTCCCAAACAACTTTCTATTTTGATGCCTGTCCCTTGAAGGACCTCAGTTGTGTGAAACATTTCTGTGTTTCAGTCCTACTTTTCTCAATCCAGCACTTTACACTTGCTGCTGGGCACACGTCTGCTTCCCTCAGCTCTGAGTACCTCACGTCCCCCCTGCCCCTCTCAAAGGCGGAGACCGTTCTCATGGAGGTGCATTCTCAGAGCTCTTTTGCTGCTGCTTGCTCCTGGCATGTTAAATCCCTTAACTTCAAAAAAACCCACTCAAAATAAAAGGAAGCTCACAACCTTGCTGCTTTCACATTTGCTATGGCCAATTGTATGTTCAAACCCATGTGAAAAATTGTTGCTACGTTCTGCGAAAAGCTATATCCGTAAGCTTTGTTCTGTTCCCTCAATTTGCAATTTAAAAATATTACAATGCTCTATTTCAAAAGTACTGTGCAAATAATTGTATAGCAGGGGGGACAAAGTAAGGGATGAGCAAAACTATACCAAATGCTGTATTTACAAGAGTTTTTATGATAATTTGATTATCTTTCAGCTACAGCTAAATGTTCAGCCACAGTTGCTTTCTATTCCATTTGCTTCTGGGTTTGATGTAATTCCCAGCTCCTCTTGTATGCATTTTGAATGCTTTTCCTCAGACATTTGCATTTAGCTTTCCAGTGGTAACAACCAGCCATAAGTGCTCTATGTTTTTAAAAAAAAAAAAAACCCAAACCCAAAAAAACAACAACAAAAAACCACTGCAAAACTTTACATTACTTTAAATATTGAGCAACAATTCCATGGTACACAAGTAAGCAGAGAAATAACTTATTCTAAAAAACATACTTTTCCTGTGCAGTTTCAATCATTACAGTTTATACAACACCCGCTAATCTACAGCTGCACAGGAGTTTCAGGATTTGTCTCAGCTGTCCTCGAAGATGCCACCCAGAGCTAACAAGGGCAGCGGCAGCGCATTAACAGTACAACACTCCATAGCCATTCTGGGCAGAAACTGGCCAGATCGCAGGAGAAACCATGGGAAAGCAAAACATAATGGCTCAAAATACCACCAAAAAAGTCTAACGTCCCGACAAGTTTACTACACTGTTCCATGGAAGGGCAGAGGGAGAAGACACTCAAACCACCAGCTCAAGCATCACAGCGCTCCTCCTTTGTGGTTCAAGAGCCAAAGAATTCATGCCTGATGTTTTCCCTGTCTAAGAAGGAGTTTGCCAACAGTCTCCTCCGCTGCCTGTCCATGCGTAACCAGCATCCCTCAGTGTAGGTGTTCCTCAGGGCGGGTATCCCACAGTCCTGCTGCCCACCCTCACGCCGCTAGAGCGTGGCACAACGGTGGCTTGCTCCTACAGACCAACACCTTTGGGCATGCTATAACAGAGCCGCTGGTGGTGAACTGAAAGCCTCTGCTCCTGGTCCCTTGCTTGTAATCCAGCTGAACACTGACTCTAATGACTGAGATTTTTAACCCAGAATCACACAACAAAGAGAGGTTTTAACCACTTCTGAGCCTTCCCTGACAAATTAAAGGCTGTGGCACCTGCTAGCCCACGAGTGGCTTCTACTCTGTCCAGAGTGAACTGGGATAGATAACATAAGTCATAAGGGAAAAATCCTCCGTTCCCTGCTGCTACATGAAAAACTGAGGGCAGAGCTAGTTAGGGGAGTAGATTTGCTACTAGATTTGCTACTTGTGAAAAAAACATAGTTCTTTGCAAATGCAGTGATTTCAATGAACCTTTTGGTTATAGAAGTTTTTTCTAATCACCACTGTCATCTGTTGACCAGAAATGCTGTCCAGATGGCCAGGAGCTCAGGTACACACTTGAGCAGCAAAAGATGCAGGTCAATGTCTGGTCCAAAGTGCAAAGAACCAAACCCCATCCTATGAGGTCACTGAGCTCTCCCTCCCCACACAGACACCTCCTTGGTCCCACTGAGGTTCCCACTGATGTATCAGAACAAGACCTGGCAACAGGAGCTAGGCCTTTGGAAGCGCTCAGCTGCAACAGAGTCAGGTAGCGCACACAGCATCTCTGCCAAGAAATGCCACTGAACTGACGGTGGGAAGCAAGATTACCATAACAACTGGACTCCTCCTGGAGTCAAGTTGTCTCTCCAGAAACTCTGCAGCCCAAGGAAGATTGCTACTTCATTTTGTTTCAACATTTTAACATTAAGCAGCAAATTGCCAAGAAGTAGCTTGAAATGTGCTTTTCCACTGCTACTTAGTGTAAAGCCAGCTCTCACCATGGTGATCCGTGTTCGAGAGCAACCACACAGACTAGAAGCAAGCACAAACAAATCAAAACTTGCCTAAAAACTAACAAAACCTGCCTCACTAAGAGTCAGCTGCACCAAGAACTCATGACAAAATACCCACCAACCGTTGATCAACCACCACCCATGAAAGCTGGGAACAGAGTGCTCCCCTCTCCACAGTGACAAACTCCCTTTCTCATGTCTCAGAGTGTGGAAAAGCACAAGAGCAAAATTCCTAAAAGCAGGAACAGCACTTTCTCATGGCACAGCATACTGCTGCTCAGACAGCCCAGGAAACTAATTTTGGTGACTTAGCTCCAGTGCAACCCATGCCAGCAAAAGAACAAAAAGCAAAGGAGGAAGAGACCCAGCAGGATGAGAGAGGAGCTTAAAAGAAAGATGCTAGAAAAACCTAAGAATCTCTACAGAAAAAGAAACTTGTTATTTCCTCCTTTTCTCATGAAGCACCTTTCTACTGTAAGTGTCATTGCAAGAATACAGATAGATAGAAAACTAATTAAAACACACCTTCACGGTCCGATGGGATGGAGACAGAAAAAGGGAGTTTATCATCTTATTGATCACCTCTCTCCTGATACCCAGGGATGCAAACAAGGGGGAGAAGATAAGCCAGGACCTACATAATGAGCAATTACCTGGGAAGCCTCCCTGGGGTCTCCCAGCAAGACCAGCGCAGAGCAATGCTAGAGGCCCTCTCACAATTTCTGCAAGGGCTCTCAGCTGCTACTATAACCATTTCCACTCTGAGAGCTCTAGAGAAAATAAGTTTATGAGCGAAGCCAGTTAGTGTTGGACCCACATCTAAAGACTTGAAAAACTACATTAAATTATAGGAAATTGAGGCTATAGAGAAAAATAATCCTGTTTTTCAATTTGCCATTTTTGTCTCATGCTTATCTCTGACTGAATAACCAATGAGGTGTTCTTTGATTTTTTTTTTCTCAGATCCAAAATTGAATACATTTGTTCCAGTAAAATACTATTGTCTGCATCTCACTTTAATCCAAAACCTGAATATTTCTCAATAAAAAAGAAAAAGTGAGAGTACATGTAGAGTCTATTACTGTTTTATACTAAGACATATTTACAGATATAAGCAATCCTTCCAACTACCCACTTCTGCAGTAGCATTTGATAGACTGCAACATAGATCCCAGTATCTAATTCTCATTTCTTTCTGTTCCAAGGCAATAAGGAGGAGGAAACAGCCTCACACTGAAGTATATGAACATTTTCAACTACAGAATTAATTGGCTACTCACATTTACAACTTGTTTGGGGCACTAAATCTTCTGTCTTTTTTACCCATGCTATCACCAAGGTGGGCTAACTGGGGAAAATTTCTTGCAACAATGAGCATTTTCCTTTCTAAAAATAACTTAGCAAGAAAACCAGCTCCATTAAAGTCAATGGCAAAACTCCCATTTATTTTAGTGAAGTCAATTTTTCACCTGGACAAAACAATTTTATAGAATTTTACATGGAGATTTATGAAGCAGATACAGCCTAAGGAACACTCAAGGAAAATAAAACATAGGTGTTTTGTCTGTTCTTCTCTTTCCTTTTTTTTTTTTTTTTTTTAAAATATCCTATGGATGATCTAATTTTTCAAATGTGGTTATTTCAGATTATAAACACTATGTCTGGATTTATTCTCTCCAAGCAAACTATCCGTTTTCTTATCATTCAGAGCTATGTTGTACCTAGTGAAAACAAATCAGTGGCTTCCATTCAGCTGATGTTTGGCTTCTGTAATTAAAGTGTGCATGTCTTAACATGAATAGTTTCAACAAAATTTGAAGCTTTCTTTTCTCTATCATTCTCAAGTGTTTTAATATATCACATCTCAGGATCTTTCTCTCTCCCTCTCCAAAATAGGCTGCCAACATACATAAAGCCGAATCTCCACCTTTCATAATTTGCATACAAAATCCTCCAGCCTCTTCCCATTTTTCAGCAAAAATTTAACAGCCAGACACAGCAGTGAGTTCTCATTTTGTGGGACTCCATTAATTTTATAAAATATGCTTCAGAACACTTACAAGCATGCCATAAATATTATATATTAAAATAAAAGTACACTTGTCAAATAAGAGACCATTTTGAGATGCATTATTAATAACAACCATTTATAGTCTATAATGCCATAAAGGTAGAGCAAGTTATACAGACACGTTCTCTTCCTGAAAATTTTTACAATAGAAGATAAGATAAATGTAAGTCACTGGGCAATTATTCAAACGAGAAAAGGGCATAGGGAGATCAGCAGTAAAAAGAATAAGGCAAAATGAGTTGCAGAAAGCATTGGGTTGAAAGGAAGGTAGTGAATAGAAGACGATGTAACTTTTACAAGCAGAAGCCACTAAACCAGGCGAGGTGAACTGTGATAATGGTGAGATACTTCATAATGGAGGTGGAAAAGGAGTCAGAGATAACGGGTGTGTCACCCACACACATCCAAACTGGGCACTTAAAAAGAAAAGTCATCTTCAGATAAGCCAAGAAATGAATTTTGGTGAAAATGGCACTGCTGTCTCAGACATGCCTGCTTCTTCTCAGGGCTGAAGAATGCAGAACAGGCACACTAAGGAGGGCAGCTAGAGCACACCCGCTCTGCAGCTGTAGGGGCACCAACTTTGGAAACTTAATATAAGAGTCAATCACGAAAAACACGACCTGCAAACTACAAGCAGAAAAAAAAAATAAAAATTAAAATCATGACCCTGCATTGCAGACTGGCCTCCTGTCCTCTCACGACTCCAAAAATTCTCTTCCCTCGCCCTAGTGTGTCCACAGGCTCTGTGCTCCTCCATGGCACAAGTGGGTGCTCGCAGCCCTAAAAGACCCAGCTGCCAGGAAAAGTTGAAAATATTCATGCATAGCTTTCCTTCCTTGGCTTATTAAAGTGCAGTTTGTGTTACATCCACTTTTTGTCTTACTTTGTTTTAAAATATCAAAAGAAACAAACAAAATCCAGGAGCTGATAATTTTTTCCCTTGTTGTAAAGATGGCAGTCACAGGTTGCCGGTTGCTCACAAACACAAACATCACCTAGCAGTTTTTACTGATCACCCCAGCTCTCTGCTTAGCCTTATCCACTTCACAGCCCACTGGAACCCCTCACTGGATTTGCCCTTTTGCTAGGAGGTAGGTATCTATAGGCTTTCTTCAAGTAAATCTCCTAGCGAGATGCACACAGACCTTTTAAAGGTTAGGAAAGGTGGAGATTTCCCTGAGCTCATACGGCTCTTTCCTGCCTTCCTACACCCCGAGCATTTGTACAGCTTCCTAAATTTGAATAGGCTTTTTAAATCGCAGGCTGAAAAGCACAAGGATTAGTACTCAGGCTAGAGCAATCTCTGCGGACTTCAGCAAGCCCCAGGCCAAAGACGTTTGTAGTGTTTAGTGAAGAGCCCCAAAACTGTTGTAAACAACATTATTCACAGATTTGCAGCATGATGAGCCGATTAAAAGCACAGAAGCAGCGTGTATGGTAGTACGGCCACAACGGCATCTTCAGAGTAATTTAGGGGAATGTTTTAAAGAGGCGCAAGTAATCTTACTGTCTCCAGTTACCAGTAATAATGTGCAAATAATTAATTAAGAAAGGGCAGCCTGCACATCACGAACACTCAGAAGAACCAGAAAGCCCACAAAAATGAAAAACAGAAACATGATAATTTTATTAATTACTGATAATGTAAGGTTTAGCAACTCCGTTTTAGACTATAATATCCCAGCTTCAAAAGGACTGATAGCAAAGACTTCTTATGAACCAAAATGCCAGCAGAAATAACCCAGTCTCATTGTTTACCTCTCTTAAGAGTCTAAAACTGCTGAAAGCTACCTGGTTAGGGAGAAAAATAAACATTTTTGGTTTTTAATCCATTCACACCACTAAGCAAACACTGTTTTGCACTGTGGAACCAACGAATTTTTGATAGTCCTACAGATTTTTATAAAGCGCACTCTTGGGAACCTCCAAAAACTAGAGGCCATGTCGGACCCAATCCAGTTTGCCCTCAAACCTCCTCTCCTCTCTGTCCCAGCTTCAAAAACAAAATCTGTGCCACAAACAAAACCTGTTGGCTGCCTTCACTGTGGGGAAACAAATGACTCCAAAGCCAGTTTCTGCAAAATCTTTAGCTCATTTCATGCCTTTTTTTTTTCCCCCCCCTCTCTCTTCTTCTTTTTGGCATCCACATCCTCCTTGCCAGCTCGCTCTCTCTCATTTCAGGCCATGTCTAGACCTCGAGAGGGAGCCACTGTTCAGCCTACATCACAGAGCAGCCCTGACGATCCTTTAGCTAAGGGACTTTCACAGCATTTTCACTAGTAACAAGGGGAATTTTTTCCTGTGTGGTTTTTCCTCAGTCTCTTTTTTGCTTTTTGTTTTTAATAGGGAAGTCCTGGGAAAGAACTTCCCAGAGCACAATTCATATGTGCCTTCAGTCCAGCTTATTTGTCCAAGGAGGTAGGTACCTTAGAAGATCTTATACTTCATTTGAGTCTCATAATGCCTAGTCCCACAGGCCCTAATCTTTTTATCTTACTATTATATATCTTCAAAACCAAAGGATATTTGCTTTTCTTTCAGGATTACATTCCACCCTCTCTGACCCCAGGAAAGATGTGAAGGCTGAAGTATACTTATGAGCAAATATATCAGCCACAGGAGCAGAAGAGGGAGGGGAAAAAAAACCTGATTCAAACCTGGCAATAGAGCAGCACCACACTGGAGTCCTATTTTTTGGTGCTTCACATGGGGAGAACAAAACCCTCTACAAACCAGCCAAGAATGAGATCTGTATTTACAGAAGGGAGCATGTACATCAGGCACACAAAATGACTCACCCAAGGTTGCAGAGCCAGGCAGTCAAACCCCCTCAGCACAGCTGCCAATTCTCAACTCCACTCTGCTTTCCAGCTGCTAAACAATATTCTTCCTCCCACTCCCATGTAAGACATGAGCCAATTTTACTTTTATGAGACTAAATTACCTCTATTCATCTCCTGTCACGGTAAATGAGTTACCAGCAAACTCTCTCATTTCTCAAAATTTTATTCACAAAGTCTTGTCTTTATAATTCCATTTACCTGTATGTGAAGAAATACATGCTGTTTATACAAGCATGAATAAATCAGGTATGATTTCCTTCGCGTTAAGTTGCTGTTTCTTTTACTGCAGGGGAAGAGATAAGTGTAAGTAGTAAAAGAAAAAAATAAAAGTTTAAAAAAGATTAGAAGCGTAGAGATTATGGCTAATATTCCTTAAATGGGAAAAAGGGATTTCTAGTTTCAGGAGACAGACTCAAAGAGATGTCACCAGAAGAAACAGCCACAGCACACGTCTCTCAACATGCGGGAGCTGACTCAGGATGCCTCCTGCATCCTCTCTTTGATTTCCTATGAGGGAAGGAGGAAAAGCCATACACCGTAGAGATTGCTCTTGTGTGCAATCTGGAATCTGCAACATAAGAATGTAAGAATAACACTAAATAAATTAAAAGGTGGAAGCAAATACCCACAGGGATACCAGGAGATACTTGTATTCATCTTTCCCTATGTGCTATGAGACATGGCAGCATGTAAATGATCATGGCCTGACAATGTTCCTAGAAAAAACAGTACATTTCTAGCTATAATCCATTTCTATATGGTCATTTAGTCTGCCTATGTTAGTTTGTCCCTCTCCAAGTGATTTCTAACCCATCAGGCTGATTTCTACCAAATTTTTCTCCAGAGATGAAGCATTCAAGTCCCACCAACAACTGCATGCCTGTAAATTCTTAAAAATACATATTTAAGAAAAGGAAAGAATATTTACAATAGCTACAAACTTTTGATCCTATCAAAGGTGGAGGGGGTGGGAATCAGTCAGGAATATGGAGCTACTCATTTTAGGAAAAACAGGGGCCCCGCAGTCAGACATCAGCAACTCAGGGCCCAGCACCGCTGGCTACTCTCAGCAAGGGGGACGCCAGGGAGGAGAAGGGAGGCAGTGGCACCCCAGAAGGACCTGCAGGGTTTTGGAGGCAGTGAGGAGGTTACTTGACAGGGGTCCAGGCCCTGCTTGTGCCATGTGAGGTCGGGCAAGGGGGGGTGTGGAATTTGGACAATGAGGTGAAGTCTCTGTGCTCAAAGAGCAATTAAGACTGGCTTTGCTATCTCTTGTGCAACCCAGGGGAGTGAAGGCTTGTCTGGCTATCACAGGATACATAAATGACGGGGTAGTCTTGGGGAGCCAGGACAGCCCTGCTTTTTGTCAGCAGAGACAGTAAAATCAAGATAACAGAGACCTTGTGTAGCTCTTCGTTTCCTTGAGAGTCTCCCATGCCTGGTAATTGACCTTTGCCTCATTACCTGTGAAATGCATATTAAAGTTGACACCCCTGTATATGCTAATGAAGATTTTAGAGATCATGCTAAACATATATGACTATAGCACTCGTCTCTCCACCCAAATCATACTACACGTCACCTAGGGGAGGGAAACCTTGTAATTTTGGGGATAAAAGGATGGAGAAAATCACTGTTAAATTGGGAGTGAAGAAACCTGATACCTGACGGACCAGTCGATGGGCTGCGTTCTCTTCCTCCACCCCAGGCAGGGACGCCTTTCTGGGTAAGCGCTGCGCCTTTCACCCTCTGGTGAACGTTACCCTGGGTTGTTGTACTATGGTTATTTTTGCTAGCAATATTAACCTTAAGTAATTAGCGCTATTGTAGTCAGTGAATTTATCAACGGCAATCTCGAATCCGCAACTGTTGCTCTCAATAAAGTAACTAATTTCGATTATTTGTGAATCTGATTCAGTGAAACTCCTTTGGTGGGACTCTGATAGTAAATCAGTGAAAGTCCTGGGACTCTGACAGACAAATATCGAAACTACAGTCCTTTTAACACAACAGGGGGGAAGGAAGCATCTTTGAGCAAAGACTCTCTTCTTCACACCAGAGAGGACAGGGAGCACCTCAGCATCTGTACCTTCAACCCAGTTATTTTCACCTTGTGGGAGTGCCCACAATGTACCAGGTCCTTTTAGGACAAGGGAGGGGCGATTCCTTCCACTGAGAGTTTATAACTTAGCAAAATTAAAAGGAAGTCTCAATTACTAAATAAGCATCTTATATGCCTAAAAGAATTTTGTTTTCCTGTCTTGGGAACTTTTCCTGATTTTTTTTTTCTTTTGTGGTGACTTGGAAACTATAGTTGCATCAGCATTTCTGTAGCCAAAAGTTAAAAACAATCCTTGTAAAAACTATGTAAGGGAGATGAATATTTATCAACTGTTTCTCCTTCAGTAAACAGAAATAAGCAAGGCCCTGGGAGGTGTTTGGGCCTCATCTTTATCTTAGGGTAGGGAAGAGAGAAAGAGAAGGGTCTTTTAGTAAAAAGTAAGTGTACTGCAGTTCACTGGACTTTGAATTCCCAAGTTTTTAATTAAAATGTGGATCAAAGTAACAACGAATGCCAGTTGGAAAGCCTGAATACATCTGAAAACAGAGACCAACCAGTCCAGAGCTTTCCAAACCCATCACATTCAGCAGCCCCACAAGGGATGGAGGGGAACAGCACAGACCTGCTCAGCCAGCTGGGCTGTCAAGTGGTTTTTATTTCCCCATGCGAGAGAGCAGCAAAGGTGTTGAGCAGACAGATGATGAAAAGACAGGGGGGAGGAGGGCAGAACATCAGAGGAAACAGATTCATAAGAATAATTTAATATAGAACATAAAATTAATCCGACAAAATAGTGGAACAGATGCGAAGGGATTTGAAACTCCTTCTTGGATCATATCCCCTTAACTTTACTATACTCACAATCTGAATGCGATCTTATTTATTCATAATATTGAACTACATTAATTAAGAAATAAAATACTCCAGACAGGTTATTGTTAGGTTTATTTACATAATGTGTGTATTAAAGGGGAGGAGGAGAAATTAGTGGCTCTATCCTGAGAGGTGACTAAACACTGCAGGAAACAATTCCTGGCTTTTTATAGCATGAAGGATTCCTCTTGCTGTTGGAGCACTTGCCACAGACGGTTTTTCAAAGAACTTTGCTAATTAAGATATGTACTCATACGAGCAAATATTTGGCTATCTCAGTGTTGCTGTAATCTCCCCTGTGAAGCTGAGAAAACCAAGGCAAACAGAGAGGAATAAGGAGATCTGAAATTTTTCCCATCCCTGACCCCACTAAGTAGGCTAAGTCAGTCATCTGCTTAAACCACGAGGTGATTAGTACAGCAACAACAAACAGACACAGGTCTGGATGAGCCCTCTAGGGAGCCTGCCAAGGAATACGCTGCCTTTCCAACTGGAAGACGTGCCACTCTTTGCTCTGCCATATAACTGGTCTGCAACCTCGGGCAGCAAACTGCAGATCTCAAGGATGCTGCGTTTGCCTCCAAGGCAGCAGAACAGAGGTCACACTGCTAACCTCCTCTGCTAGCTTCTGCAAGCCAGGCCTGTCTGTTATTACAGAGGTATGGTGTGCAGGACCTGGCTGAATTTTGCCTGTACAAACAAACTTGACAAATAGAAATTAATTAAGAGCAGGAAGAAGTTCATCAACAGATGCTTACCTGAATATTTAGGCCAACAGGCAATACAGAAGTCACCTTCTCTGTCCGTGCAAAGAGTCCTCTTACTTTACAAGCCTCACACAACATTCAAGTTTAAAGGAGGTGGAGCCACAATTTCTTCCAGCAGGGATTACCATGAACCCTGCGCACCTGAAAGCTGGATTCAGTTTTGAGGGACACCACTCACATCATTAGTACTTAACAAGTACAGGTGAGGCCATCACACCTGTGTAATTTACTAATGAGACAGCTGCATCTGTCCTCTGGGTGCCTTTACTATTTCTTATTTGTTTTCCTTCGGAGAGGGATGAACTACGAGAACCTGAGCTTTCCTTCATAGTTCTAGTCTTCCTAATCCTGTGTACCAGCCATTCCCTGCAGAGCAGTGAGGAACAAGAGCTAACTGATGCCCAAGCAAGTACAGCTGAGGGAGGAAGCTGGAACATAATGTCTCTCGTGGGTATGGGCTCACTGTCCATGACAAACATCAGCAGAACAATGCTTGAGACAGCTTAAGTTTTTAATAACCTCACTGACTAACTCAACAGAACATCAGGGATGAGTGAAAGTACAGGAAAACACCTGCGGAGAAAAAAAAATTTTCTTGTTTTAAACACTTCACTCTTCCAAATGTAAAAATTTACCCTTATCTTGGGATGAGGGATAGTAACGTATTTCTCCCTAGTGTTGCTGCTTTTACTAATCTTCTTTAGTTTTTTTGCAAGTGACTTAACAGAAAAGCTTGCTTTTTTGTGTAGATAAAAGCACCTTTTATGAGGAAGACTCAGTCATGTTGGGAGCCCTACATATATATTATAGTAGTTAAGAGTGGAGACTTCACTGCTGTGGACAAACTGTTACTTTCTCCATTGCAAAGTCTAGACACATCTTTACTGTTGGAAGAGAAAACTACTTTATTGATCTTCCTTCAGAGACTAATTGAAGGAAGATTTCAAAGGGTTGGTAAGAAAAAAAAAAAAAAGATTCAGCCACCGAGCCATTACTGACAATATGTTAGGATGCTACAATTATTCTGTCTAGCTTTTGATACAGCTGCTTAAAAAAATCTTCCTCCCCTGAATCATTTCCAAGGTGGTTTTTTTTTCTCTCCCAACCAAAATATTTATATTGACAATTGTATTCTACCTTGCCCTCAAATAAATATCTTGTCTATACATACAGCTACAAAGGAAAGTCTTATAGTCGGATTTCTATACTGAAACCTGAAAGCGTACATTTAGGCAGTCACAAAAAGACATGGCTTTGAGGAATGAATAGAAGAGTTTCTATCAGAGCAGGAGAATACTGATCTAACCCAGTTACCTGTGAGGCCCAAGTCTGAAATACTATTTTAAATTGTGTCATTAGACAATAAGGACTTAGAATTATTAGGTGTCTAACCTAACCTCATTACAGCGTCCACCGGGAATAACTATTTCAAATCGTCTCTTGCTCTTCGGAACCGAAGGGCACAATTTTTGAGTCTTCCTGAGCTTGGCTCAAATCACTTCTCTAAATTCTGGGAAGCTGCTCTGACTCCCAGCACAAACTGAACTCACCTAGGAACTAATCTTATTTGCAGAAAGAAACACAGGTGGCTGCTGCTGCATTCATGTATCTGCGCGACCCCAGCCAACATCATCACATCGCAACCTGTGGCCATGCCTCTTACATTGCTTTCCACCACAAAAATTCATTTCCTCAGCTGGGGGAATCCTGCCTTTCAAATCAGGGTGACATTACTGCTACCAAATTGTCACAAAGCAGAGCTGCAAAAATCAGGCACGTTCCTAGTTTGTGTAACCCTTTCCTGCAGAAATGGAAGTGTGTGTCATTACATGCAATTTGCAAGTTTCTGCACATTTTGGAGAAACACCTGACACACCTTGCATCCAACCTCTGGCAGACAAAGCCTTTCTAAAACAATGTTTCATAGGGGGCACAATACTTCATTTGCAGAAAATGGGTCATTGCAAATATTTCTTTCAACACCTTGTCTGATAGGTGAAGACCACAGTGTACTTAATGAGAAATGTGATGTCAGTGAAATAAACTACATAAAGTTCTGGCAATAATGTTAGCACAGCTGCAGGAGATGATTATCAAATTGCTGTTAAAAAGGAGTAACTAGAAAGACTCTCAGTAATATTTCAGATTCTTTTCACAAATATAAAGTACAGTTCCAATGAAAATGTGTGCTGTGACTTCTATCAGTCAGGTCTTGACTTGTACAACACCACTTTCTTTTTTACTATTGTAAATTAGACTGTTTAAAGCTCACCTTTGTCCTTTCAAAGATTTTTAATGCCTTTATGAAAAGATCTAGAGAGCTGCCATCCAAAAGGAGTTGAGGTGGAAGATGATCTCTGGTATTTTTATACTCAGATGCACTGTCTGCTGAAAACAGGCACTAAAAAAACCCAAAAAGGAGTAGTGATGAAGCAAGAAACAACTTCTAAAGAGTGACTGAAATCAGAAAGAGTGAGAGTCAACTGGAAGAGGTAATCTTTTCTCTCCATTCTTCTGAGTCATATTGGACTTTGCTGGAGTTAGTCTGCCAAGCTTTTCTACTGTTTAAGCATGAGAATAATTATTCCACGACTAAAAAAAGCTTTAAAAGTTTCCAGAACATTACATCTTCAGCTCAGGAATGTTCTTTTGCATTGTTCTGATCTAAAATCAAGACTGGTATGAAATAGGTATAAACATTGGGCCTGTTTCCCCGTAAGCTACTTAGTATTAGTATTCTGGGGATGATTTAGACCTGAAACAATCTCTCCTGGAATTATCAGACATAAAATAATTTCACCTGCACAAATAAACAGATTGTGATGCATTTCCTGATTAGCCAAAAGAGCACAGCAAGACCAGATTAAGTAAAACAGCTGATGTAAAAGCAAAATACAACATTTCATCTAAGTGAACTGTTGAAGTGCTAAACAAAATGAATGAGGAAAAAGGCATTTGTAAAAGTAGCCCAGTGTTTGTGTGTGTATTTTTTCTTTTTCAGAGAAGCTCTTATTATAACACAGGTCAAAAATAAATGACGTTTTACTTCTATATAGTTCAAGTAAACAACATTTGGGAGTTACGTTTGTTATCTCAGATTTACAGTCATTTTCAAGCTGCATACATAACACGGATCCAAATCACATCAGCAATTTACAACAATATAAATAATCACAATATAAACAATATAAATAGTATAATTATGTCACCAATTTTCAACAATACAAAACTTTTCTGTTTGAGCTTCAATCAATGTGACCCAGAAACTTTGGTCTGCCACCTGAAAGCTGACCTCTCATTCAAAAAAGACTATTCCTGTTAATGGAGGAAATGGGCAAGGTTTCCTTTCAATGCTCAGCTAGCTTCTTTTAAAAAAGCTAATTTTTGAAACTCATTCAGGAAACCTTTCATTAGTTCTAAGAACTCTGGATGATCCTTCCATAATTCTACTTGCTGTTTTCCTCAAAGAACAAAGAGGGTTCATGACTAATGTTTTGGACATACGCACATCCTTACAGCATGTTATCAGCAGCCTAACAAACACCTTCATTTCACTTAATTGGGAATGTGAGAGAGGGACAAAGATTGTACCAGTTTTTCAATGGCCGGGGGCTGGAGGGGTGGGGGAATAGATCTGATTTTAGTTTAAGGGACTTTGGGGCTGGTGGGTTTTGCGAGTTTTAGTCCTGCACACAGCCCCATAAAATTTCAACCTGTTCCAGCAGCACATTAAGGAATTTGTTACCTCAGTTTCTCCAAGGAGGGGAAATGCAAAATGAAGTATTTTAGGGCTCCTGGAAGCATTCATCCTTCTACAGTCCTCATCCATTCTGCTCTACTATGATTCTCAGCAAAGATTCTTCAATCTCCCCCCAAGCCTGAGCCTCAGTACCACAGCCTCTTGTTAACTCTTCCTTATGCTAAGAAATGGCCTGTTTGTTGTTGTCAGAACAAGCAGTAATTTTATAGCATTTAATAAGTAAAAGATGTGTGACCAGCCTCTTAGAGGCAAGTTTTGCCTTTGCATACATACACTGTACACATGACTCATGGTTTTAAACTTCACTGCCTAAGCTTAAATCAAACATTAAGATAGAGTTTAAAACATACCGAAACACACCAGGCAAACAGAAGTTATTTTTGCCCTGTTGTGAAGCAAAACAAAAAAATATGTACATTTAATTAGAAGCAATTGTGTGTGAAATGTTTTACACCCACTCAGTGCTGACACAGCCTCTTACAATTTGTGCAGGTGAGCGCCGGCAGCGCTGTACTGCCACCCTCTGTCCTCAGTCCTCCTAAGCAGCTGCAATTAACACTGGGGCAATATTAACTTCTCTTCAATCTGGGAATCTATAAAGGTTAAAATCTACATCATACAAGCAGCTGATAAGTTATCTGGTCATGAGAGCGAGCTTGTTTTGTTTCCCAAGCATATTAAGCCTTGCTGAGCATCCTGTGCTAGCTGTAACACCGTGGTTACGGAACCATTTCGGAAGCCCATAGTAAAAGGTCTTTGCTTGGCGGAAGAGTCTTGGTGCAGCAGGCTTGTGTGTACCTCCAGCTGCACTCAGCATATCAAAAAAGGAACCCGAAGCTGACCCCACATTCATAAGGACCCCACCACTTCTGCTCTGGTGATTTTGTTTAGGTTCTTAAGGTCACCAGATCTGTTTTACTAGACCACATTTTCTCTGTGATTCCTTTAGAAACAAATGAAGTTAAGCATTGTTACATACATATGCTTCCTGTATTTCAGGGTATTTTTATTCAGTATTACTCACGCTTGAAACAACTGGAGAAACGTGCTTTCCCTTGCACGTCCCGAAATGTCCCAAAGGACCGCTGTTTTGCAAGGCTTGTCAGTGTAAAGAGAGGCTCAGGAATTTCCCCACAACATTGACAAGCACCGACTGGCCCAGGGTGTTTTCTATGAAGTCGAGAACTAAGACTATTTTGTCGACAGAATCCTCTGCGAGACTGGACTTCTCGAGGCATTTCGATTGAACATTTGTCACTTTGTGAGGGAGGGAGGAGCACTTAATGTAGCCAGAGAACTGAAAACCAACACAGACCCTCAACCATAAAGGCAGAGGAGCAATATCTTAACAACCAAGCAGAATAGCAAAACAACTTCCACCTTCCTGGCTAGAGTGTGCCTGGCTCCAGGCCTTCAACTCAATGCCAAGTAACTCTTCCAGTCCCATGTTTAGGCAGGTTCCATCAAGAAATCAAGAATTATGACGAGGGAGACTAGACTAATAAACTCTGAGCAGTAATTAGGTCAAATACACACCTTTCTAGCCAAGCTACAAAACAGCAAAGAAGAGAGCCCTGTGGCTGGTGACATGGGAGACCTAAACAGAATAAAACCAGCCCAAAAGCGTCCTCAGTCTGTTAATCTCAGCTTTCCATAAGAACTGCCAATGTTGCTTTTGAGGGCTTCTGTCTGTTCTGAAAGGAACGCATAAAGCAGAACGTAAAGCTGAAAACACAGTTAGGTGCCAATAAGACTTTCTCTTCTGTGTGCTTTTTCTACAGGAAGGGGAAAATACAGACCCTAATCTGCTAAAATGAGATGGAGTCCAGAGAAAGCCAACTATTTCTCAAGAGGTTGTCAAGCATTAATAATATTCCACCATACAGCAGCAAACTTATGTGGAAAGGATTTCACATGGTGCTAGCAATGCACTAACGCTTTGTGAAGCCTAGCTTCAGGCACACTTGAAGTATCCAGGTAGAGCTTTACAAACTACAGTGGGGGGAAAAAAAGCTAGATATTCAAGGTGAGGCAAAGTCATTCCAGGGTATGTAGATATTTCTAGATGGCTTTGCAGCATCCTGCTCGCCCTTCAGTGTTCTGCTGTTTCTGTTCATTTTTAGATTGTCTCCCCCACAGCACTATTACGCCTTACAATGTTGGGAAGTCATGAATGCCCTTTTGCACTCATTAAGCTCTCAGCAGAAAGTTGCTGTAAGTGTAAAATAAGACAGGGTGTCAAAGTGTCTGGCAAGAAAAGAAAGCAGAAAGCGTGGAAGGAGTGCAAGGAAAACATAAGGGCATGTGTCAGCCCCTCCTTCCCAGGGCAGGGGAGAGTTCATAAATTGGCCAGGGGTCACTACACAATTGCTAATGCCAACCTCCCGTTAGCAGGCTGCTAAGCTCTGTTTGGGCAGGGAGCAGAAGGGATGCACAGAAAGGCAGACATTCCTCTCTTTTACAGTTACAGCTCCCAGTCATGCCAAGCAGAGGGATAAAACCACTGTCATCTTACATTTAGTAAGGTCACTTTTGCTGGTGCTTGTGGCTTTATCACAAGCTGTAAGGGCCACAGTGAGCAACGGACAGTTGTGTGCACATGTGCATGCACCCACATACACAGGGAAAGGTAAGATCTAAATAAAGACATTCTAGCTATGCATAGACTTTTGAGGCTAAAGGGACACTGCAGAAACTGTAATAGGTGTGACTCCACTTGGAGACCTTGAAATCGCAGTCCTTAGAAACCCCCACGAGATGCGAGTAATGCATGTACTCACATACATCCCCACTGGTACATAAAATTTACTGCAGAATGGAATCAACAATTTCACTTACATCAATGACAGCCTTTTTCCTAGAGGAAAAAACCCCACCTTTTTACAAACATAGCCTCTATTCATTGACCCTAAGAAAGAAGCAAACATTGCTTTTCTCCTCCTGTTGCTCAACGGCTGCTTCAAAATAACTTAGAAGACAAGAACATTCCTAGCCCTCTGACCCAGAACTGCTCCTTCACTTTTTCTCCTTGCATATATATTGCTTTTCCAAATTAAACCACAAAGTACACCACCAGCATGAAGACAGCCTCTTGGCTTTATACCCCTTCCCCTCTGCCTCTCAACACAAGCATGCCTGAGGCTCCACTGTTCTCAAAAAGGTCTTAGTAGAGACTGAACTGAAAGAAATTCTACCCTGCTTACCGCCCACACGCAACTACTACCTCAACGCCATTTTTCTATCACATTTAGTACTAATTTTCTCCAGTTCTGCTTTCATCCCTTTCAGCACCAAAAACCTTCCTGAAATTCCAGATGGCATCTTCCTCAGCAAAGTTTGTATTGTTATACTTCAGCTTATTTTGCCTTGTCTCAATTTTTTGATTCCGTTACATCCTTATTCACAAAACTGTACAGAACTGGTCGTGACTCTTGATTATATAGCTCCTCGTGGTCCAAAAATTTGTTCACAACCTCTTATCTTCCATGGATATATTAAAAGAAACACAAAAAATTCACACATTCATGCAAAATCATTTGTACTTCTAGCTTCTACATCTGTAGCTACATCTGTAGCAATGAGGTCTCCACCTTCGCTGCACACTGTCTGAAAGACTACTACGTCCTCTGCTCTAAAGCTGCTGCCTGAGTTTTATGGCGTGCCTCTTACCCCTGATGAAGACGACAGAGGCACACAAGTGAGTAACAGTTCACTACAGGAGATGCACATGCAACCCACAGATGCTGAAATAAAAAGAACATTGCTCTTTCTAACCAACTTTGGCATGAGAGCTCTTTAATCACCATTATTTATAAGGCAAATTAAGCACCCAAATTGCTTGAATATAGTAAGGTGAGTGTTTCCCTCCCTCCCAATCTGCCATCCCATACTTTGCCGTTGTTTGAAAGGAACCTGTCAGTGGCTGTAGCTTCTAAACCCAGACTTTAATTTTCTTCTAGCAGTTAGAGCTAGCTGGCAGAGAAGGCAACAGCCTGACAGCCTTCTGTTAGTACTAAAGCACCATCTAATGCACCTGCTATCAGAGGTAATATTACATAGAAGCCTAGAGATAATTTTTCAATTTGCTGTCCGGTGAATCAATTGCAGCTCAGTAATCAAGACAATGACTGTAAAATGCAATGCATGGAGTGTGTAAGTGGAGTGATGGTTTCACGCTGCAAATCTGTATCAGAGCAGAGTAATAGTATTTTCCCTTAAGCCTATGGAAACCCCAGAAGGACCTCTGAATTTAAATGGGTAAAAGCAAATTACAACTGCTGATGCTCTTAAAGGTTCTTGTTACCTTTTGTTACCTTGCAGGGAAATCAGTGTAGACAGGCTTCAGTAAAAGCAGGGTGCTGTGGGAAGGTCTATTTGAGTTTGAGATCATACTCTTCTTATAGAGGGACCGAAGGAAAAAATTAGAACTGTTGTAAATTGTGCAATACCTCCAATTCACAGACACCACTGCCGCTCTTCACTTAAAAAGATCTTTAAATGAAACATAGCATCCTAAAAGCAGCTATGTCACCGTCACATCAGTAAGTCTCACACGAGTGGATCAAGGTTCTGACTGGATTTTTGTTCCAATCTTTAATATATGTTTGCTTGAGGAGGGAGGAAAAATAGGGTAATCGTAACTGGACAAGAAATAAAGGCTATGTACTTCATCCTATGACCTTAAAATGCAACAAAGATACTTTTTTTGTGTGTGCAAAGTTCTACCAGGTAGAAAGTGATTTCAGTTAGAAGCAAAGTCCTTCCTGCCCTATCCTGGAAATAGGGTTTCCTCTAATATTGTCAAATTTCTAAAAGAATATTTGCAAGGCCCCAAAGTTTGCCTGATTAGAAGGCGGCTTCAATTTCACATAAAATTAGAAGGAAGGTTCTATACTCTGCACTTCTAGAGATGGAAAGGTCCTCCTGTATGCACTAATTTTTAATTCATTAATCATTTATGTTTTTAAGTTTACATTCAAAAGGTTTACAATCAAAAAGGTTGAGGATGTCATAGCAATCTTCTGTTTTCTTCAGTCTGAATTACAAAGGGAGGATAGGAAATTACATGTTTTTCTAAAGAACAGAGATGAAAAAAGATAAAAAAGGAATAGATAACAAATTTCCATACTAATCTCAGAGTACAGGTAACTGAAAAAAGTTCCCCTAGTGAGAATAACTTCTCCCAGAGGCAAAGAACATGCCACCACAGAAAAAAAAAAAAAAAAAAAAAAAAAAAAGACTTAATTTTTCACTGTTTACACAGTTATATGTCCTCCAGGCTTGGACAAAGCAACTCCTTACTGAAAAGGGAACAGAATTCCAACAGGCTACACCATGTCCATATATTCAAAAGGTTTTACCTAAAGGAATTATAAAAATACAAGAAAAGGACCAGCAGCAGAAAAAGGCTAGTTTTGTTGCCTGCCTAGAATTTGGCATCAGTGTATCTTGTATGAACGCTGTAAGAGATGGTCTCCATCTCAAACAAGTTACAGCACCCTTGGGGAAGATAGAAAGGAAGCAATATTACTGAAATCCTAACGGTGGAAAAAAAAAAAAAGTACCTGTTTAATTTGTCCATAGTAACACAGGAAGGCTACAGCCAAGTGAACAATTCTCTGCCCGGTGCTTTACCCACAAGCCTATCCTTTCTTTTAGCCACTAAAGAAAGTTAAATATCTAAAGGGGGCCTAAATATTTTTCTTTCATGCTGCTGAAATGAAACTGAAGAACTATCTGCAATTTCTTGTGGAATGGTGTAAAAATTTGCAAACAAGGATAGATGTAGGTAATCCTACAGTTATACATGACTTATTTTGCCCAGGAACATTTAGAAAAAAAGAAACCAGATGTTTCACCGCTTTGGACATATGCGCCATTTTTAGAGGCAATAATTTTAATTCATTGACAGAATAAGAGTATTTGCACTTTAGCCTGGTAATTTATCTGTCTGGGAAAACAGCTTTTGCATAGCGAGCACTGCCTACTTTGTTATCGAATGCTTAATAGAATTGACACTGCAAGCTGTTAAAGTCCAGTTCATGAACACACAAGATCGAGAAAGATAGTCTGGAGACTCTTCTGGTTTTATTAGTACATTGATTTGTAGAACAACTTTTAAAAATCAGATGTCTAATCTAGGAGACAAATTAAGAATACTTGATCTAAAACCACCTATTGGATTGCTGGAGCTATCTTAGTACTAGATATTTGCTTCAGGTATATAATGTTGAAAAAATAAAAAAAAAGCTGTAATTCCAATATAAACTTTGTGTTAGCTTTGTTAACCATCTGTAAACCAGCATGTGGACCAGGTATCCATCATTTGCATAAGCCCCATGCCTAAATATGTGTCTGTGGCAAACTATTTATGGCAAAAGGTTTTTGCAAATTAAGAAAGGCATTTCTAAGGCCACAAAGGTTGTTCCATGCATCTCCCAATACCTCCATTATCTCAGAGTCATCATCTGCTCCATAAGAAGTGCCACTGCAGAGGCCTGTGTGAGGAAACAGGTGTGGCAGACTCAGGCTAGGAATAATAAGTGGCACCTAAAATAGCCACAACGAGAAAAAAAAAAAAACACAAAACCAGCAAAACTATGTGGGACAACAATTTAGGCTGGTGCACGAAACGTCATGAGTCAATTTTGATTTTCTAGTATTCCGGTATTTTCTCTCCAATCCAGCTTAACCTGTGCTTACTCACATATAATACTAAACACCTGAGGTCAGAGCTTGTCTCTGCAGCAGGGATACAAACCTTAGTCTCTCACATCATAGGGGATGTCTCCCTGTTTCTCCAGTACAACTGTCTCATTTTCTCCCTTTATATGGGCTAAGCCATATAGTTTGCTTCTATTGTCCAGCAGTTCTGACATGACAACCAAAAAAAAAGCCACCACCACCCCACCCCCCAAAAAAAAAAAAAAGATTTATACAAATCCATAAATCCAGAAGACAGAACCATCATCTGGTGTGAGAGTTCACGGTATCTAGGAAATTCCTCTGGCAGGTTTCCTATACCACTGGGTAAAGCTTTGACCATTGTCAAATTTGCTGCAATGAGTCCCAGTTTGCTCTTGCCACGCTCTTAGAGAGATGAGCCACCAGTTTTCTTTGCAAGAGAGAGTGCGCAGCTGTGAGTTCCATTAGGCACACATTTATCTACAGCATTTTTTGATGCCTTGCTTCTCTGACTCCACTGGTGCCCAACAATCCCTTTCTTAAGCATCTAACCACTGCAGATTACCTGGAAAGACCAGGAACCTAGTTCCAGGCTGAATATTCCCTTTTTCTTTTCGGGTCAAAAAGTTACTAATGTAACAGCAGCTCCTGAATACGTTGGATTATTTGAGCCAAATCCCACCAGTCTTATTAGCATACAACAACATTCTGACAGTTTACCAAGAGCTTGTTTTCCCTCCTGGAGGCTAATTAAAGCCAGGCTCGTTCAAAATTTAAGCTGGAACACCATATACAGACAATGCTGTTAAAAATGCATCCATGTGAAGAACAGGTGACTGACCTGTGCAGTACCCATGCAGTACTTTTAGGTTGGCTACATTTTACCCTTGAGGAGTTATTAACATTTTATTGGACCATGTGTTTCACTGTGTCAAGTTCTAACAGAAAAATCAAAATAAAATGGTTTCCTCTCTAACAAGGTCAGGAAGTATCACTGCTTCTTCACTCTGTATTTTAAACAGAACTGCAAGCTGTTCCACAGTTAAAACAGCAGTTCAGGTTATTTCCCGTTTTGCCTGATCAAGGCAAGAACCTCTGTAACAAGAATGTTCAGGTACTTAAGCAACTTCCGTGCAGTAAGTTAATGGTCTTCACACTGAAGACCAAGTACTCTTCTTTGCCAAGAAACCTTTCAGGCAATAACTTGGACTTTAGGGATGCTAATAGCTTCTCTGGTTTCTGCAGAAGAATTTCCACAGATCACTGAAGACTGTCTTCTTCACTGCCAGAACAGCAGGAGGAAGTTTAACTCCTTTGTAAGGATTCAGTTGTAATGCAAAAGAGATAATAAAAAACAGTGTCTCAGAAAAAGATAGTCCTAACCAAAGAGATCTCTAAATAGAAAGACTGGTTGATAAGAAAGGCGCAAATTCTTCATAATTTTTTTTAAGAAAGGTAGGAATTGAAGATTAAAGTCATTCGGTGCTGTCCTCCTTACCACCAGAACAATCCTACAAAGAGGGCAAAAGCACAGCACAAAGTACAACAATGAATTAGTTGGACAAGTTCTGAGACAGCAGCACCCACAAAACCTCCTTCTTCTGGTTTCACAGTTACAGTGATTATTTAGAAGGTAAAGCAGAAGATAGAATAGATGAAAAATCACAGCCACACACCACCGCAGGTTTGTACATTAAATGCTCAAGGAGTATACACAGAAGGAGCAAAGCAGGGAAACCCTTTCCCTCAGTATCCGTATTATTCTGAGTATGAGCACTGTTTACCTTGGAGTATTTCATGTTTGGAAAGGCAGTAACCATCATTTCTCAATAGACAAGAGTGAAAACTTCTGGCAGCATCACACCACAATTGGGATTTGCTATAGCAAATGGAAATCACAGTGTACTTGCTTACACTAATAACTCATGTGTCTGTCTGTAGGCCTCCTGTGTCCGCTTTCTGTCCTAAATCAAATCACAGAATACTGAACTTTTAAACCGATCAATATAATCTTGGCCTCAACCCGTAACGTCAGCGTCATCCTTCATTTTATCCTTCAAGGCAATTCGTCAGAGTTAGATGTACAAATATGAATAAATTATAAATCCTTGTTTCTCACCTTCCACATGAGTGCCCTAATCACCAGTGTAGGGGGATGGGTGTAAAGACACAGTCTATTGTTCTTGGTCAAGCCATTCAATGTATAATAAAGGAAAATCAAGATTAATTGAGCCATAAAAAGAGCACAAATGACTGTGACTCTACATTGACTGTAAACTACAGTTACAGTCTGTTGGGTGGAAGGATTCATTCTCTTCATTTTCTCCACTAATTTTTTCAATACAGAAAATTCCTCAAAGCAAGGACCAGAGCCTAGAACACCACCTTGCAAGTGAGTGACCTCATCACTATACACATCAGGAAACAGCTGAAAGAGTTTGTTATTGCAATCAGCTTCATCTTGTCTCCTGTTTTCTAGAAGAGCGCTCTGACCAGAGGTGATGCCTACTTCTACACAGAAAGCTAAATAGTGCCAGAGCGTATTCTCTGGCCCTGAGAGTGGCTGTTACAGACCAGCCACCTCCATCGCATTAAACCTCTTTCCCTCCAGAATAGTTGTGACCCATTCAGACTACACACTGGGAACAGTCCTTGGCCTGTGCTGGGAGAGGACTTTTTGACCCACCCCATACTAATAAATTCACATCCAGACACCATTCAATTTGCTGGTATAGGTACAATTTATGAATCCTGTTCACTGATTTCTCTGCCATTCAGATACATAGCAACACAGAATGGTTCAGCGGACACATGCCTCCAAGCTGCTGAAAGACTTGATTTTAGAAAGTTGGTAACTACAAGTTAGATATTTCTGCTGTTGAGCAACAATCCAATAAAAATTGCAAAGGTTCCTTATTGACTCGTTTTTGGCATTCAATTTTTTTTTTTTTGGAGTGATTAGGAGAGATACATCTGGTCTAGCTGCTATCATCAACATAATTACTTAGCTTTGCCATGCACCTCTTGATGCTTTTTTTTCTTGGTTAGTTAGCTGTTCAGAGGCTACTAATATAGGCAAAATGTTAAATATATAAATGTACTTGTTGGGAAATGGGTGAAGAAGGCAGGGCAGGCTCTGAAAATAGGATTCCCTCTCCCCTATAACTAAATACTTAAAACCCTTCACTACATGAAAGCTTTGTCAGAGGGGATTCAGGAGCATTGTCTCAGGTGGCACTCTCTCTACCCACATATTATTTGCTGTTTTGCATCACTCCCCACAACTGGGCTTTGACATTCAAAGACAAATGTTGCATAATAGGTCTCAGTGAAAAGATACATTTGGCGGAATTCACCCTCAAACCAAGAATCTAGCATACACACTTCCAACCACAATGATTTCCCCTCTCTGTACTCTTCCACTCTCCTCTACCCACAAGGAAGCAGCTGGCCGAGGATCACAGGAACAAACCACTGAATCAATATCCCATAGAGAGCATGAACCTTGCAGCAGCATATTAACTACTCCGATTGTATGTGCTTGGAGTCATCACCAATTCTTACCGACACCAGTGAGGGCACATTTGGGGTTTCTAAGGTGATGCTGTTTAGTTTTGATTTTGAGCCAAGAAAGACCAGGAAAACAACTACAGAAAGTCCAGTTTCTCTTTAAAACTTCTACCTCAGAGAGCCATCTTCAATTGCCCCAGGTTGTTCACCCCCAAGATTAGCTACTATAAATTCAAACCACCGGTGTTTTAGAACAAAGAAGGGTTTGATTTAGATAAAGACACAGACAATTAAAACAAAATAAAGTCAAGGGACAGACAAAGTAGTTGGAAATTACCTCAGCCTTAACCAAAAAGAGGAGAGACCCTTCATAAAACAAAGTAGTCGACCTTCATGTATTTCTGCCTTGTTTTGGGCCTCCTGAAGTATACCCTCTCTGCGAGGTGCCAGCTTGTTGCAGTCACTTCCCCATCGATCTGTCTGCTGCATCTCTGGAAAGGTCAAGTAGGATGAGGGCCCTTTCCAGTGCTCTTTCAAAGCACTTCATTCTCTTCCAGAAAGGGCGAAAGCTCTCAGGTGACAGGCTAATTAATTCAGTCTTTTCAGCTGTGTAGAACTGTGACATTTATAATTTATTCTGAAAGGAAAATAAATATAATTTAATCTTGTTGAAGACAACACCATATCCCTTACCAAAATTTTGCATTACACTGTTTTTTCATTCAGACAACGCTTCAAATGTGTCAGATTAACACTTTGTCCATATTTGCATTCTGCATTTGCCTCTTTCTAAGATGGCTCCAGTGCTACACATACAAATAACATATGTATTTATATTTAAAAAAAAATGTACAGTACTAAACAGCAGTGGCTACAAATTCCTAAGCAAATATTTCAGGACTACTACTGAAGTATTTGCCATAAAACAGGGTTTTGATTTCTACCCATAAGGCTGCTGCTTCAAAAACAGTATAGTTACTTATTTTAGTCATCCATGATAAAGGTTTAGCTTATTTTATATCAAAATAAGAATTTTTTTTGTGTTCAGAAAGAGAACTGAGATTCTCCTTCAGGAAGTGTGAAGGTCATCCTTGCAAACAATATATACATATCTATATAAAAGAACCTGAGTACTATAGAGAGGTTAAGTTTAGGGAAACTTTCAATGCAGTAAATATTTAGAATAATTTCTGCTAGATGCCCAGAGCTTAGACTAAATGAAAACAAGCCAAATGCAGACAATTTTTTTGTTGTGTTCAAAAGCATCTTTGCTTTCCTTAGATGCAGAAACACACAACAGGGATCACTACCTCCTTAGCAGGATGGGACCCTTGTAATGGCTTTAAATGGGCAAGGCTGAGTCAACTATTAAAACAGGTTTAGTTCAGATGCAGTCTGTCCGTTAGATAAAGGGATTCCTGTACACAGTCTGCCTTCTGTCAAAACCAGCAACCAGAGCAATTTTTCAGCTGAAGGTACCTTTCCCTTAGGCCAAGGCAGAACATAACCATTTACCATGCAACTCCTCACAGCAGAAGGCCACGACAGCTGTATGGATGCTGGTGCAGACAGTTCTTGGGTCTAAACCTCCTTGATAATAAATACCTCTTACTTTTTTCAGTGGCTTAAGATGTCCTAGATCCTTTGGAGAAATAACAACCCTTTAATATAATGGCATTTAAGAATCAGAGTGATTTACTGTAGCATTTCATCAAACTGCTCTGCTTATATTTCTAGGAAGACAATGTCCTTTCCAGTCTTATGTTCAAAAGTTATCAAGTGTTGTCCTCTGCTGTCCCCACAACCACATCAAATAATTTATTTTAACAGCAAATCAAGCAGCAGCCAAGGCCTAGATAATTTTCAAGCTCTATTACTCCTGCTGCAAAGCTATTTCAGAACTTTAATGCTGTGATGATTTGTAACTTTCTTTGGTGTTTACTAGCCTTATATCCATCTGTTCTGGTGCACACATCATAGCCTGTATCTTAAACAGACTTTCTTCTGTCATGCTGTTTACCACCTTGATGTACTTAAAATTGTTAAACATTTTGGTTTTCAGTGTAATCTTCCTAAACTAAGTCAGTCAAGTTCTTTCAAGAAAATGAGCAATTCATGAGTTCTTGAGGAACTTATTCAAGTTTGAACTCATCTTTCCTGATAATGGCTACAGGAAGTGCCTATCAGTCATCTTACAACTGTCTCTGTGTTTCCCATGGCACTGGTGGCCAAGTCATGTTGCAATCAACGGTTACATCCTCACTTGATTATTTTATTCTCTTCAAAATGTTTATTGTCCCAAGGATTTTTTACACAGCAACACACAAAATTGTGTTACCCTCAGCTGCCAAGCCTCCATCTTCACATCAACACACAGCTCTCAAATAGCGTGCGAATTACCACCAAACCAAGCAAAAACCCACATAGATAAATTAGTGTACCCTTTGGAAAACATAATTACCTCTTCAGCAAGAACAAGTTTCATCCAAACATCCTTATTTACTGCTTTCTATTCCTCAGTCACCTCAGTAACTGCCAGCTGTTCAGCTTTCTAATGCTTTTCCCTCAGCTGGCTCTGCCCCATCTACCCTCAGCAGCCATCTCTGAGCTATGATCAAAAGTCGGGAGCCTCATCATGTCAGCTTCAAGGTTATTAGTTTATTCATAACGCATAGCTCCCTAAAGGGAATTAAATTGCAATCAAACCCACCATCATACAACAAGAGAGTAAATTCTCTTCTCGCAGAGAAATCAGGTTGTCTCCTTCCTCACCCAGGACAAGCCTTGGGCAGTCTCCTTGGCTCACCTTGAACTTCACTGAGTTCACATGGGCTCACTGCACCCACCCACCCTGGACAGCAGAAGGAGGCAATGACCAGCCAGGCAAACCTGATCTAGTCGGAGGCCCATGAAGACGACAGGGCTGCCAGTAGGTGGCTGGACAACTGCCGAGGCCTCAGCCAACCAAGGAGATGTTGGGAACTGCTGGTGAGACAGGGCTGCAGGTGGCTATAGCAGTGTAAGACACAGCCAGACTTGATGGACAGTGCTGCCATGGATGTCAGAATACTGCAGGGGGCTATGGGGGGGGACTTGTGAGCTGCAGGTGGACTTCACAGAGAGCTGGGGAACTGGAGAGGAGTAATAGGGGCATTTTGGGGAGTACAATCTTGCAAAGCCAACACCACATAGGTTGTTATTGTTATCAACATCTCCATAAAAGGCCAAGATCACCTAGGTAATGGTATCAGAAATAGCAAATTTGGGTACAGATATAGCAAAACAAGGACCAACGTGGGAAAAGTATTTAGGGGGAGGTTGCTTTTCTGGGAAATCAACAGGGGCAGAGAAGGGAGAATACGAGGGCAGCAAGGCGGGGGACCAGGGAAAGGGAAAGGGATAATGCAGCATGCTGATCCTGTGCCCAGTGCTGTCAGGGGGCACCTGAAAGGCAGCCCTACGCTTGATCACTGCAGCTGCAGCAGAATAATAAACTAAATACCTTGTGCTGATCATACCATAAGGGTCAGGTCTACTCCCATGGTCAGGCGTGGTGGGGCAGGTGACGGGTGGGTGTTTCCCCTGCCTGCCCAGGGAGCAACCGGATGGATGGACTGAACATCCTGGTGTCACCACATCAGTGCCCAATCCAGGCCTGTTGGCATCAGCAGCACCTACTGCTTCACATTATTACTGTAATTGTGGCTGGCACATCTCTGTGGAAGCACACTTATCACCTCTCCAGTGCTCTTCCCAGCTCTTACTTCTGATTACTCAGAATTACATGTTTTCTATCCAGACCATGGGGACAGTTTTAACAGCTCCCACTACTTTTCCCTCCTAATCTTGCAAGTTAGATGGCACTTCAAGATTTTTTTAGTTTCTTCCTCTCCTCCCTCTTTTTTCCTGGTCAAGTACTTTAGTGTTAAAGGAGTGGGAACAAACTCACCTTTTTCTCAAGTAAGCTGATGATCTTTTTATTCCCTATTTCTCTCTCTTCTCATGTGTACAAACGTTATCAACTGCACATGATCATAAAGGAGAGTTTTGCATGATTTCTGTGGAAGTCTCTATTGACAGCTTTCCAGAAGAAAGGCAAGTGGGGTCAAGCACAAGCTCAGAGAGAGCTTCCCTCTAGGCCAGCCTGGGATTCTCAAGAAGAAGAGCTTCCAGCACCAGCATATGACCAGTGTCTGCTTTGAGAAAGACCTGTCACATATTGCTTGCAAAAAAACCCCAACACCACTTCAACTGGTATTGCAAAAGTCTGCAAAGCCTTAAATTTTCTAGACACAGTCTATCTTAAGTTGCAAATAGTGCCAGACAAATTCTGATAGACTTTAGTTTTAAGCTGCTGTTAAACTTTCTGCCTGGTAACACTCAGGTCTACAACACACTCTAATGTTATTTTAGCTGATGACTTTTTAATTTATATTACTGTGTTGGACAGAAAGACTCTTTTCCTCTGAGTACTTTTTCCTGTTTGAAAGACAAGTCACTGAGCTGTCCCTAAAGGAAGAATTTTCCGCCAATCAATCAAAAATCAGAGAACATGGCCAAAACCTGAACCTTGGATCTAAGTGATGCTGAATTTCTAAAATACATATGCTAAGCTTATGGCAGATACAAGACCTTGAATCAGGTTACAAATTATATCTTTGTGATCTCTCAGAAACGTTGTAACTCAAATTTTGTAGTACCAGACCAGCCAAAACAACGTCAGCTTTAGTCACTAAGAAGTGTAATATGGAACATAAGGTATTTCCTCATATATTTCTTTTATTCATAGGTTGTTGTAGGGCAACACTAGTAATTTAAGAAACAAGAAAACTAAAGTTTATTTCAGTATTTGTTTTGGTTATGCTCTTTACTAATGCAATATGGGAAAAATAGTTTGCACTATCCTTTTTACAAGCTACAATTTGAATGCATTACAATAAAAACTTCAATTAACTAGCGCAGTTTTACAGAAGAGAATTTTTATAGCTACTGTTTTTATGAATTCTGAATGTGCTCGTTGTTAGCCAAATCACATAATACATATTAAGAGCTCTTAAAGGAGCCTAAATCAAAGGTCTCAGAACATTTTCCTCAACTAAACCTTGTAATTCACTGATCGCCCAGATATTACTGACTTTCTAGGGTGAAAATTAACACCTAAATTTAAACACTAAAAAGAAGTTAAGTGAGTCACTCAAGGTCCTGGAATAGGTAACAGCCAAAACCTGAGCTGCTTGATTTCCAGATGCTGAACAAAAAGTCTGTGCACTTCTGCATATATGAGGATTGTGAAGTCTTCCCATAAACAGAAAGGGGAGAGAATAAATGCATACAAGATGACGTCCATTTCCTTAGTGAACAGAAACACAGACTCCCTAAAATGCCTTAAGACAAATCCTCAACCATACAGACAATTAGTTAAAACTGGATTGACAGTGGCTACAATTTCTTTCCTTGATCTTAGCATGGAAGCAGTTTTTATTCTGTGAGCTTTAGGATCGCTGTGTTGAGCACTCACCATGGTTTCAGCTGGGATAGAGTTGACTTTCTTACTAGCAGCTGGGAATGAGAATGGTGTTGACAGCATACTGGTGGTTTTGGTTGTTGCTAAGCAGTCAAAGCCTTTTCTGCTCTTCACACTACCCCACCAGCAAGTAGGCTGGGAGGGCACAAAAAGTTGGGAGGAGACACCGCTGGGACAGCTGACCTCATCTGACCAAAGGGCTATTCATAGAATCATAGAATCATAGGGTTGGAAGGGACCTCTGGAGATCATCTAGTCCAACCTCCCTGCCAGAGCAGGGTCCCCTAGAGCAGGTTGCACAGGAACGCGTCCAGGCGGGTTTTGAATGTCTCCAGAGACAGAAACTCCACCACCTTTCTGGGCAGCCTGTGCCAGTGCTCTGCCACCCTCAAAGCAAAGAAGTTCCTCCTCATGTTTAGGTGGAACTTCCTATGCTCAAGTTTGTGCCCATCCATACCATATGACGTCATGCTCAGTATATAAAGCTGAGTGAAGAAGAAGGAATTGGGGGGGTGTTTGGAGTTCTCTTGTCTTCTCAAGTAATTGTTCTGTGTGATAGGGCCCTGCTTTCCTGGAGGTGACTGAACATCTGCCTGCTGATGGGAAGTAGTGAATGAATTCCTTGTTTTGCTTTACTTGTGTGCGTAGCTTTTGCTTTACTTATTAAACCGTCTTTATCTCAATCAATGGGTTCTCTCACTTGTACTCTTCTGATTCTCTCCCCCATCCAACCAGGGGGGTACTGAGTCAGTGGCTGTGTGGTGTTTGGTTGCTGGCTGGGGTGAAACCGTGGCAGCATTATTTGGAAAAAGACAAGCTGGCGAAGTTTAACCACTCATGTTTCATCTATGCACCATCTGCATAAGTAACAATCTCCATTTGTCAGAACAAATTAAGACATTGCTTTTGTATGACTGCAAAAATAAGCTGGCAGTTCACTCAGTGATTAAACTGTAGTAATTTGATGCACTTCATGCTGATCACTGCTATATTGTACTTTTATTATATTTGTTGATACTTTAAGTACTCCAAATTGGACAAAAGAGCATAAACTATAATATGCAGAAAGCAAACTATTATTTGAATCATCATGTATGTTTCTCAGTTTGACTGAAGTGTTTATGAAACACTTAAAATCCAGGGATAGATCTTCAGTTTCTACAAATCAGTGCAGCTCCATTGCCTTCAGTGAAGAAACAGTGATTTATGGTCCTTGATGATCAGACTTAAAATACTTGTTTATTTTACTCTGGTTTGCAGAGATAGGAAAATCAAAAGAGATTGTCATATTAGATCCTTACAAATACAGAAATTTTTAGCTTGTAAATGTGCTTAGTAGAGGAGTTAAGGACCAATACCTGTGAAATGGGCAGCAGTTCCTTTACTAGAGCGCAGGAAGGACTTAAATATTATAGCAACTAATAATTTGCTTTCTTATGCAGACAGTCAAAAATAATTTCTTACTGTACGACCTCAGCAAAGTTGCCTGACTAGATTAATTTGAAAAAAAAAATAAATAGAAAACTATCCAGCCATACTTAGAAAAAGTTCATGCCACAACAATTTAATCATCTCTATTAACTTCCCTTGTGCCATTCTCATTCTTTTATGTAGTTATTTACTTATTTCTGTGTTTATTTGCAGGATGTGTGAAGAACTACATTAATTTTTCTCCTACTATTTTATATGCATTACCTACAAAATCGTAAAATATATAGAAATTTTAACTGTATTTTTTTTTAAATTATCCCAAACATCCTTTGGTGCATCTAGATTTTTCTGGATATTTTGGTGCCTAGAATGATTGCAGAACTGTAGAGGTAAATCTTACTAAAATTACTTTTCTTATTCCATTCTATATCAGCCTGATACATGCAGGCTTTAATGCCTTTCTCTTCAGTACTAGCATTCACCATATATCTCACTATAGCTATCTTACATCACCAGCTGTCCTCCTTTTTTAGAGATGAAACAAGGAGACAGTCCAGTTCAGAAAATGCAGGTGTTCAACTCCCACTCCCAAACCACTCAAATTCTGTATTAAGGCTGGAAAGTTTCTGAAAATTTCCTGGTCAAAGTTTAAACAGGGAGATTGTGTTGCAAGTGTTCATAGACTGGAAAATTAACAAATTGACCAAAAAGACAGCTGAAGAGATGACTGCAAGGGTTTGCTGTCTATCTGGATTGTCAATGAACTTTACAGCCAGAAAAAGTTAAATAATTTTATGTAAACACTTCTCCATTCTGCTAGAGTAGGAACTTGGTAGTCAGGACAGAATGATAGTCATTAATGCATGTCTTGTTGCTAGTCTGAGATTTGAAGGTCTTTGAAGACACTGGGAAGGAGGAATCACTCATGTAAACTGGGATTATTAGATTTCAACTGCAGATGGCAGCAAACTCCTAAATATATCTGCAGTCTCACTCAGGTAATCTTTGATCCATATACAAAGAAGAAAAAACATGCTTTAGCATATTAGAAATAAACAAAGCTATATTTAAAAATGAGAACATATTTACTGAATTAGAGGGTGACATAGCTCACAGAAACATGCACGATTTTTTAGAAATATCCAAATGCCAGTGGATGATGAGAGGTGACAGCTCCCCCAGTGAAGGTGCCAATCACTTGCATAGAGAGTCCCAGAAAAAATGACAGTGAGCATGGGCTGTAGATTCTCCCTGCCTTCTGTCAGTCCCTCTAGCAGTCCCTGCAGGTCTGCAGTTAGCAGCAGGAGGAAGGAAGTCTGGTAAAACAGGACACAGACATGTCCTTGCCTCATAATTTAATTGAAAATAATCAGGGGACATCTACTGAGGACACCATTATTGAAACAGAAAACAGTCAAAATGGAGCCAGCAAAATTTCTGGACAGAAGACTGGCCTCAACACCTATGCACCGGGAGCAGACCAAGGGGAGGTGAGGAAATTGAAAGAGCGAAAACTATGAAAGGTAATCTACATGTGCCTTCAGAGAGGAAAGAGATGGTGTAGGCAGGGTGCATGCACCCTAGCAAGAGATGGACTTGTAATGAAATCACTGAGTTGGGGGTGCATACAAGTAGCACTGGCAGGACCCTGAAAACAGAGGAGGAGGATGATCTGAATGCATCCAAATCCAGCAGCTTCATGGGTACATCAGTGAAAAGGTGATCTTGAAGAACAAGGAAAAGATTCCCCCCAGGATACTGCCTAAATGATGCTTTTCTAGACTGTATTTCCACAAAGTCTGAAATTGTTTAATGGCCTTGGGCTATGGGGACAAACTTGTCTCATCTGTTAAACATCTGATTCTTTGTTTCTATACTTTCCTGAGACAACTTACAGTAGTAGAGATACGACATTCAAACCACCAGTGAAACAAGGACCAGAGAGACAATGTAGTTGTAGGCAGCGATCAGATCAGGTCTCATATTTTAACCCACATAAGGGGATTTTAGGGCTTATTTTTAATATCCTCTCACCCAGAGGGAGCCCTGGGCCCATGCATCACTCAAAGGCAGGCCAACAACTTATCTGTGCACTTATCTGTGCAACAACAACTTATCACACAACAACATCTGTGCTGTTGACTAACTCTTTTTTTTTTTTCTTTCGTATTCAGACAAGCCTGTATAGATTAAAGAGGTATATACACACTCTTCTAAACTGTTAGGTAAGTACTAGTTATAGGTAATTATTAGCAAAGTCTCTGAAGTCTCACTGGCATCTTTGCAGGTCATCTAGTCTTCAGTCATCACTGTTTGACACGGCACGTTCCAGGCACAACCTAATCTGCATCTTGAATAACATCTTTAAGGCTCATCTGTGAAAAAAAAATATAATTATTTCCATCTGCATGTGCAGAGTTGAACAAATTGGTTGAACTCTAAGGAAGTGACAAACAACTGTTTATACTTGCTGGATGGTACTGTGAGACTACAGCTTCTTGAGGATCATTAATGCTATTGTCTCTACGTTGAACTCACACTATCTTGTTTTACGGCCTTTACCATTCTGCAGGTTACAGACTTGAGCTTATTCAGGCTCTTTTAGGAAGGAAAAGCACATATTATAACTTTCATCAAACCTTCACGCTGAATCCTGGCAGTCTTCAAATATGTAGCTTTCCCTTAGTCTGTCATAGCAATGTGGTTTTTTGTCTCTTTCCTTCTCTCCTCCAGTATGTGTTTTAGCAGCAATGACCTTTTCCATGTCTCTAAATGCTGCCTTGAAGCTGCTAGGGGCCAGTGCATGAAACAATGTGGCTTTATGGGTGCAGGACTCTTCCAGAGGGTATTCATTAGGTTGATGCACTTTGCATTTTTGAAAAATAACTCTAAAATGTATTCTACTTAGAATGCCTTTCCCTAAACTGAATTAAGTGAGACAATAATAACACAAAGAATAATGCAACCCACATACACGCACATCACAATATTCCCTGGGAAAACTAAACAAAGCCAGAATAAAATCTGTATTAAAACTGAGCAGAGCTGATGCAAGGTTTTTTGCTGCCCTAGGCAGATAAAAATTGCTGTCCTCTTTCCTTATCAGTATTCGCTCTCTTTCAAAATTTTCCACCCTGCTCTGTGCAGCTGTTACCTCTTTGGGCTCTGACAGATGTCCTCTGGCAAATCTTGTAGGGAAATCTCAATCCTCAGATATCTGCACTGTCCCTGTGCCAAGGGATGCTGCTTCAGCAGCAGTGGAAGAAGGGAATGTGTGTCTACGTTTCTACTGCCCCAACCAATAGCCTAAGCCACTAGTGCGAGCCCAAGCAGCGGGCACCCTACCTAACTGGAATTAATAACAAAGGAAAAAATTATGCCTCAAAAATAACAATATACCTGAAACAGTGTTAGAAACTACAGTCTTGCTCTTATCGTGTCAGTCCTTGTCCCTTTAATCTTTGGCCTTCAACCACCTCGTCTACTGCATACATCTCTGACATGACAGTTGAGCAAGTGCCAACTTCAGAACTGATGAAAGAAAAGGTTTTGTGACACACATAGGACGCATACAGATGTCAGATTTATGTCACATTTGTCACATATAGCAGACTCTGGATATACAAAACAGGTTCCCACTTGCAGATTTGCAGATTTAAAATGCACTGATTTTTTGTCTGAGTTGCCACAGACTTCTGAGAAAGTTCCTTAAAGCTCCTTGAAACCAAAACAGCTGGTTCCTTCTGAAGACTCCAGGGTCTTCATGAGAGCCTCGTTTCAACACAAATTAATGGGTTTAAGCATAAGTATTTCTGGCTGTGAAGAGCAATAGAAGGGCAGCACATGCCCTCCCCAGGCAACATGTTTTGAGAGAAAATCAATTCTGATACTCACATGTTTGTAATTTCAGTATTATTTTACATTCTAAATATGGTCTGTGAGACTGGGTAGCTTAAAAGACAATTGCAGGTTTTCTTTTACAGTATTTCCTGTGAAAATGTCAGGGTGTTTTTTATTATTCTTACCACATCTTGCAATTTTTTCAGAGTAACTCTATGGAAATTACTTATAAGTATGAATTGATAAATAAAACAGCCTTAGGGAATGCTGTATGTGTGAGATAGTAAATACAAAGAAAATATTTTCTCTTAAAATTCAGTATATTTTAAATGCTTTTCAAGCAAAATGCACAACTCTCTGAGAGACACATACCAGATTCACTCTTCAGTATTATTTTATACCAGAAATACACATAGCAAGGCAGAATTTTCCCTTTCGTTTTCTTTGTTTTGTGCTTATTTATAGCTAACTTACTGTATATGCAATTTCTTCATGTATGTTTAGCATAAGCCTGCTTATGCATATCTGCTGGCACTTTTTAAAAGGAGGCTTTACAGTACCAGGAAGCCACACTGCTCACAAGATAGATTTTCAGAAAAATCTGACTTATTTAAAGCTGTCAGAATTTGTATGTTCAAAGCTGCTAGTTTTTGCCTATAGACAGTGAGTCAGAAATACAGCCAGGCCTGCAGTCTGTAAGAAGGTACACAGGTCACAGAACACTTTCCCTCCCAGGACAACAAAAGCTCTCCTTTTCCTGCCGTGTTGCTCAGTGGCTGACAGCATTAACATCTCACAGACTCAGGGGATAGAGCTCGGAAAGGCAGGAACATGCTGGGAGGTTTTGGTGTGAACATTAACTTGTGGACAGACCGGTCCTCTCCTTCTATGCACTTTAGTGCATAGAACTGAGGAACATGCTTCTCCTGGATTATCTTTCAAGGTCAGTGGACATGGATCAGAGCCCCACAAGCACTGTCTCTGGGAGGAGAAGGCACCCAGCAGGAGGAATAGAGCAATTCACACATTGCAGAGCTCTCACCTCTGGCTGTTTTTGCTTCCATACTCTTTCATCGAATGGAGAAGACCTTCGGGTGAATAAACCACATCACTCTGAAATGCAATTCCTTGGCAGCTTAAACCAACTTAAATTGGGTGCTTATGTGACCAGAAAGGGAGCTGGTTCAGGAGCTGGACCATTTGAAAATTAATCATGCTTAACAAAAAACAGCAGTTAGTTTTTGGCTGATCCCTGTACCAATGCAATTTCCACGGTTGTGAAGGTGCGGGAACACGCAGCCAGGCAAGAGAAGAGAGGACTGCAGTAGCTTAGCCTAAGTAAATTTTGACTGCCACAAAACAGTTTTACTTCCAAGATAATTTAAGCCAATACAAATCAGATGCTGCAAACCTGCCCATAGCTTTGCATTGCTCTCTCATACTGTTGCCTGTAAGGTTCATATTGACCTTCTGATGAGCCTGTTTGGATGACACACTTAATAGAAAATTAAATCTCTGCCCCTTTCACTACCTAAACTAGCTCACAATGGGTAAATAAAAATCCTGTGCCAAAGAAAAGGAAGGTGAGAGTATGCAGCTGAGGGAAAGAAGGAAATGTCATGGGACCATAACAGCACCAACCTAGCCTTCAGTCACTATGGAGTTGCATACCCAAAAGCGGAGCTTAAATGAACACCTTAAACCAGCAGAAATTGGCACTGCTACTAAAAGCAGCAGCTCTATCCACCACCCAGCTCCTGCCCTGGCACAGACATTTGCACTGCCCTCTGGCAAGTTGTATCAGACAAGTGATACAGGTTAAAAAGCCATCTTTTCCAGGATGAGTTTTCAGTTGGATCTGTTTTCCAATCCAGTATGCAAATTCTGAGAAAAATAATTTTGTAATCAAGATTAAAAGCACTAATTATGAATATGATGTGCTATATTTTTAATAATAACTTGCAAACTCAGCACTGAGCTGTGGAATTTTGGTACCGCTCTAATTTTGCACTGTGTCTATGAAATGAGTTCATTTAAATGGCCTCCACAGCAAGAACTCTGTGACTAGAGTTAATAACATAACTACATATAGAAGTAGTACCTTACTGTCATGTGCAAGGAGTATCTTTTTAAGATTTTTAAATATCCATTTCCTAAAATATAACAGCAACAAAAAATCCATTTGGGCTTCTACATTAGAATGCAGTATTAAAAGATATGACCACATGACATTTATCAAATAATGCAACTATATATTTGCGATAACTGTAAGCATACTTGAGGCATTTTATACTGATTACTTAGTCCTGTATACTTACACTAATTTCATTGTGTTAATGGTCCAGTACTTTTCTTATTGCTTAGCTGCATTACTCCCAGTTTCATCCCTCAAGACTGTATTTAAATAATATCAACACAGTCTATGTACCACATATTTATTTTATGTTAGCTATACAACCCTCCTTAGGTAAAAAAGCAGGCAGTGAACCATGAAACTAACTTGCACAAATAGGTGACCTATATTTGCCAGAAAATTTTCATTGCTCTTCTTTCTCTGCGGATAATTTTAACATGTTCTGTACTTTCCACCTATGTGACATCCATGAGCACTGTGTAGGAAACAGTCCCATGTAGCATCACAAGATATTATACCTTCTGTCTCAGATACAAGAAAAGATGTGTATGATATTACTTAATGGAATGTGCATAAATCAAAGGGTGCATGATTATATGTACTCACAACAGGATGTGCTTTTCTTGATATCTTCGTATGTAAATACATATCCTTCCATATACTGATGCAAAGGATTTTCCAGTGAACTTTTTTTTCCCTGTTGCCAAAAGCAGCTCTGAGGAGGAGCTCTGTAAACTCCGAACTTCTGCGCACAAACTCAGCATGGCTAGAGCTACCTGCTGCCTGCAGGAATTGAGCTCACCTTAACACATCTGACAAGTGAGCACAGTGTCAGGCAAACCTGATGAATCTGCCCAGGAGCAGGCCCCAAGCAAGCCACAAGCTGGTGGTCAGGCAGTTGTGCAGCGAGATGGAAGGCACGCCACGCTTTATCTTCAGCCGTGTCAGAGGCCACTCTTTCTGCAGAATATAGAACACAGAAGAACTTCACGTTGATATAAGTAGACATATATAAATATATAATTCCATAATTATGGAACTTCACCTTGAAATTCTGTGTCTCAGCTCCTCAGATTTTCAATACACTTTGTAGAAGTCATGAGGTACTTCCCAAAGTTCTCAGAAAATTCTTCCAAGCCTCCTATCTCCTGTGATTTATAGCTCTATGTTTGCCTATTCTTCCTCTAAGCACCTGAACTCCAAATGCATGACCAATGATTATTTTTTTTAAACCATGTGCTTTATCAGTTTGAATAAACAGTTAAACTGCATAAGTAACACATAATTTTTGAAGTCTTATAGTATTACCAAATAGAAAGGAATGTTCCCTTTAAGAATAAAATACATTCACCAAGACTATTTAATGCTATGTTCTACTTTTCAATTTGGGCATCTTAACTGCATCTATACAGTCTGACATGCTTTTTAACTTCCGGTTTTCAAAAGTTGCAAGTTAGTTACAGTCAAAATAATTATACCTATGATTGTTATGTCCACTTGTTGGCATTTCAGCCATTCATAAACTCAGAAAATTACTGATGTTATTGAATAGTGCAATTGAAACGTTCCATTTGTTTATTTATCATTCAGGCAAAATGTATACACACATTCTCTTAAGCCATTGGCTCTTTTTTCCAGGGATATGTCAGAAATCAAATTGAATCCCTTATCCATTATTGTCTTCTCTATATATATCAGATGTACTATGACCAGAAGACACAAATTACATGCGTCAGTGGGAAAGTACATTATTTTCTATAAGAATAGCTGTAAGTGGGTGGATGGCTTTAGCCATGACTGAACAAACTAATTTATAGTATTGTACAGCAATGAGCAATCAAAGAAGAAATTTGGGAAGCTTCCAATTGTTTGTGCGAAAACTGTGTGGGCTGCCTCAGACTGGGGAGAGATACAGTCTTGAATTCATAAAAATTTGCTATCTCTTCTTTTCACTATTTAGCCACTTTCAGATTTCAGATGCTTACCAGGCCTGACATAAACCCATTTTAGAAATAACATGTGCAGTAAAGGACTGGTGATAACCACAGTGGGAATAAGCCAAGGGAATTTCACAGAATCACAGAATCTTCATGGTTGGAAAGGACCCTTAAGATCATTGAGTCCAACCAAAAAACCTACAATCTCTGCCACTAGAGCATGCCCTGAAGTGCCAAATCTAGATGTTTCTTAAATACCTCTAGGGATGGTGACTCGACCATCTTCCTGGGCAGGCTGTTCCAGTACCTGACCACTCTTTCAGTAAAGCAATTCTTCCTAATATCTAACCTAAACCTCCCCTGCCGCAACTTCAGACCATTTCCTCTGGTCCTGGCATTATTCATCTGGGAGAAGAGGCCAACACCCACCTCTCTACAAGCTCCTTTCAGGTAGTTGTAGAGGGCAATGAGGTCTCCCCTCAGCCTCCTCTTCTCCAAGCTAAACATGCCCAGCTCCCTCAGCCTCTCCTCATATGGCCTGGTCTCCAGACCCCTCACCAGCCTGGTAGCTCTCCTCTGGACACGCTCCTACCCTCAAGCCTTCCTACCCTCAAGCAGATCAACACTCCCACCTACCTTGGTGTCATCTGCAAACTTACTGAGGGTACGCTCAATCCCCTCATCCAGATCATTGATAAAGATATTAAACAAAAATGGCCCCAAACCTGAGCCCTGAGGGACACCACTGGTGACCGGCCGCCAAGAGGATTTCACCCCACTAATCACAACTCTCTGGGCACGGCCATCCAGCCAGTTATTAACCCAGCGAAGAGTACACTTGTCTATGCCATGATTCGCCAGCTTCTCCAGGAGAATGCTGTGGGGGACGGTATCAAAGGCCTTACCAAAGTCCAGATAGACAACGTCCACAGCCTTCCCTGCATCCAGAAGGTGGGTCACATGGTCATAGAAAGAGATCAGGTTGGTTAAGCAGGACCTCCCTTTCCTAAACCCATGCTGGCTGGCCCTGATCCCTTGGCTGCCCTGCACTTGCCATGAGAGCTCACTCAAGATGATGCTCTCCATGATCTTTCCTGGTACCAAGGTCAGGCTGACAGGCCTGTAGTTCCCCGGATCCTCCTTACAACCCTTCTTGTAGATGGGCATCACATTAGCCACCCTCCAGTCATCTGGTACGTCCCCTGTTGACCAGGATTGTTGATAAATGATGGAGAGAGGCTTGGTGAGCTCTCCCGCCAGCTCCCTGAGCACTCTTGGGTGAATCCCATCCGGTCCCATAGACTTATGTGCGTCTAGGTGCAGAAGCATATCATTGACTACTTCCTCCTGGATTATGGGTGGGTTGTTCTGCTCTCCATCCTTATCTTCCAGCTCAGGAGGCTGAACACTCTGGGGATAGCTGGTCTGGCTATTGAAGACGGAGGCAAAGAAGGCATTATCTTCAGTCCTTCCAGCCACCACGTTTGAAAAGTGTTATCCATACAGAGCCCAGCAGAGGAGCACAAAGATGATCAGAGGGCTGGAGCACCTCTCCTATGAGCATTACCGCCTATGAGGGGTAACGGTTTCAAACTGAGAGAGGGTAGATTTAGATTGGTTATCAGGAAGAAATTCTTTACTGTGAGGGTGGTGAGGCACTGGAACAGCTTGCCCAGGGAAGCTGCAGGTGCCCCATCCCTGGCAGTGTTCAAGGCCAGGCTGGATGGGGCTTTGAGCAGCCTGGTCTAGTGGGAGGTGTCCCTGCCCATGGCAGCGGGGGATGGAACAAGATCATCTTTAAGGTCCCTTCTAACCCGAACCATTTTATGATTCTACACCACAACAGGCATTTGCAGGATCTTCACGTATCCTTGTCGTAAAGCATCTGAACTCCAATTATGAAAAATCAGGGAAAAAAAAATCCCCCAGAAAATCAATTACCGGTAAGTATGGATATACCGAAGTATTCAGAGACTCTCTGAACGCGTCCGAGGGCCCCCACGGGCCGTGGGTGGACAGGGACCAGCAGCGAACAGAGCTGCATGTTTCTCCACACAGGCCAACGGCAGCAACCACCATCCCGAGTCACTTGGGGAGGATTAACGGGCAGCTCCCACGCTCCTCGGAGAAACACGCGAAGCAGGAGGGGGAGTGACACCGAGGTCAGGTCGGGCCGTGTAAGGTAAGGCAGGTCCCACCCGCCCACCGGCTCACGTAGGCCCCAGCGACGCCGGGAAGCGGCCGCCGGCGGCACCTGCTGTGGGCGCCAAGGCGCATGCGCGCACTCGGGGCGGCGTGGGAGGGGCCCCGCGGGAGCCTAGCAACCGGGGGGGCGACCATAGCAACGGGTCCGGGCCGGCAGGCAGGGCCGAGCGGGAAGGTGGAGGCCCCGGAGACGCTGCGGCCTCCTGGTATGGCTGGCCACGCGGCCGGGCTCGCCTGCGCCGTGGCGGGCGACGGGTGGCTGCGTTTGTGGCTCGCTGTTGTGGTGGCAGAGCCCGGAGCTTGGCAGCGGGCCGAGCAGGGAGCGCGGCGGCCGCCGGGGGCGGCAGGGGGGAGGGTTCCGGGGCTTCGGTCAGGCGGATGCTGCTGCTGGAAGTCTTTCTCGGAGAGGCCTGCGTTGGAAAAGGACACGGAGGGAGCAAAGGCCACTGAGAACTGGAACGCTGACAAGAAAGGGCTTATTTAAAGTGGTACTGGAGGTGCATTTTGTGCAATGAAACCGTTAACGTGAGGGGCATTTTGTGATACGGTGGTTCCCCTTGTGTATTCAAACCTGGCACAGTTCAGTGCGGCGTCTCCAGAGAGGTCCTTTGGAGGGTAATTTTTCATTTTACTGCAGGTGAAGTGAAGTGCCCGGTCCCTACCGTGTGGGCTGTCAATGTTTGTTAGGAATGGAAGTCCTGTGTAGAAGCTTTTCCATCATCTGGGGTTGGCCTGTAAGGAATATATGCAGGAGAGAGCGCTGTGGTGCTAGGAAATGTCTCTTAAAGTTTTATTTTAAGTCTGGCTGAGAACTTTCATGTTCACAAACATTTTTATGAATATAAGCACCTTGAAAATAAGGATTGAAAGCCTAATGTGCGGCTTCATAAAGGAAGCCAGTGTCAGGAAGAGAGAAAGGTTACTTTTGCTCATAGTAGTCATTGCCATGGATACATGTTTCAGATTAGCCTATTCCCTAAATTGCTGGCTTCAGCTGCGATGCAACACTGCGGTCCTGCAAGGACATATTAAATTGTTTTCTAGATTAAGTCAGTTCTGTAACCCAGGATGCCATCTTCTACAGAGAATATAAAATGTTATTCATGGGTATCATGCACAAAGATCTTATTCTGGCTAAAAACTTACTCCATTTGCTTCCCTTTGTCCTCTTCATGGCAGTCGTATAGCTGTTTGTTGTTAAGGTAGATGGACCTAAGGGTTACCTCCATATCTGTCTACTTGTTCACATAAAAATGATATAAAAGTAGACACTGAACAGAACTAAAGCAAAGATTGATCTTTCTGGGACTCTCCCAGGTAGTTTTTACTGTGAAATGCCAACTGTATTCTGCTCCTGTCTCCATAGTCTTAGCAGACTACATATTAATATATAACCAGTCTAAAATGGGCATAACATTTCCTAAAATAATTCCTTCTATTGTCAGTCAAGGAAAGAAATAATTCATTCACCATGGCCCAACAATGTTCACTGAGACAGAGCAAAGACAGCCCCAGGTTACTGAAGTGACCTAGTTTCATCCTATATATTCACCACAGAGCAGCATTAAAAATTCTCTGACAAGTCAAGTAAGGCTGAAATTTGAAAGAGGTAAACAGGCAGTTTTGCAGTAGGAAGAGGCAGACAAATAACATGGTTACTTTTTAAAAAAAAATTGTAATATTACCTTGAAAAAACTTGAGTAGTTTTTATCACTGCAAGTGTTTGCAGTGGACAGTTCATTGGTAAACAACAATTCCTTCACATCGCTAAATGAATGGATTCTTGCATGTATGGGAATCAGGAACGCGAGGCTGACACGGTGCCTCAGCCAATGTTATCAGAGAGACCCCAGCTACTTGTGTCAATCTTTCTATTGTGATTTTTTTCTGCCAAAACCTTACAAGAAGAATGGAGAAAGTTTATGTCAAGCTGTAACCATTTTTGTAGTGAATCAATACAGTATTTAATATGCTAGATAAACATAATTTTTTATATCAGTAGGGGCAACATGAAACATATTTTTTGCTTTGGATTCTGTCCATAATAGTAACACTAGTATCCTCCCAGTCTTGTGAGCAGCTGAGACATGCTCTTGGTATAACCCTGAGCGTAGCTGACTTGCTTCATGGCTGTACACAGGTGAGGCTGTAGAGAGAAGCCTTCTTTTAGTTTTGTCCTGCACTTTTCTGTTGGCAAGATAGACCAGAGCAGGTGAATTTCCCAGTACCTCTGTGCTGAAGGATTGTTCATTTTCACGATGAGAAAGGTTGTATGTTGGAAACCTTTAAAAAGGCCTGTTTTAATCTTGTAGATTCTGGGCTGTTTAGAAAATATTATAAAGGACTCTGAAGCAAGATCTCTACAGAAAGAGGTATCTTTCATCTTATATGATGATGTCACCAACAAAGATGTCGGTGATTGTCCGAGAATGGCTTGAGAGCAACCCTGAGGAAAAGGACTTGGGGATGCTGGTGTACGAGAAGCTCAACATGAGCAGGCAATGCGCCCTTGCAGCCCAGAGAGCCAACCGTATCCTGGGCTGCATCAAAAGAAGCGTGGCCAGCAGGTCGAGGAAGGTGATTCTGCCCCTCTACTCTGTTCTGGTGAGACACCGTCTGGAGTGCTGTGTCCAGCTCTGGAGTCCTCAGCACAAGAAGGACATGGACGTGTTGGAACAGGTCCAGCCGAGGGCCACGAAGATGATCAGAGGGCTGGAGCGCCTATGCTATGAGGACAGGCTGAGAGAGTTGGGGCTGTTCAGCCTGGAGAAGTGAAGGCTCCGGGGAGACCTCATAGCAGCCTTCCAGTACCTAAAGGGGGCCTACAGGAAGGATGGGGAGGGACTCTTTATCAGGGAGTGTAATGATAGGACACGGGGTAATGGTTTCAAACTGAGAGAGGGTAGATTTAGATTGGATATTGGGAAGAAATTCTTTACTGTGAGGGTGGTGAGGCACTGGAACAGGTTGCCCAGAGAAGTTGTGGCTGCCCCATCCCTGGCAGTGTTCAAGGCCAGGCTGGATGGGGCTTTGAGCAGCCTGGTCTAGTGGGAGGTGTCCCTGCCCATGGCAGGGGGGTTGGAACTAGATGATCTTTAAGGTCCCTTCCAACCTGAAACATTCTATGACTTTATATGACAGCATTTCTGCTGTCTGGTCAGGCTTCACTTTGCTATCATCCTGCACAGCTGGAAGAGAAGCATTTCATTTTGTTATATAAAATTATTTTGTGTTATACATAAAGAAAGAAATCTGTCTGAGAAAGAGCTCTCTGCATCATCTTTCTACCTCCCACACAGATGGACTTAAAGGAAAAAAGCTTTCCATGAAACCTGATTTCATTGGGGAAAAAAAAAGGATAATGTTTTCCTCATTGGTCTCCTCCTTCTCTTGTTCCTCAAGCCCTAGCAATTGAATTACCTCAGTTTTTAAATTAAGAGAAGCAAAGGCACAAAAAAGTGTCAATATCCTTAAATAGCTGTATTCTGTTAAATTATTATTTTCAGAATATCATCTGTTTTTTCAGATATTGTCCTTTGCTAGGAAAAGGGAATGTTTATCTCTTAGGAGGATGAGTCAAGTAGTATGAGACGTGCTAAAGGCTGCAGGATAAATACCATCTACACTGCTGGTTCACCTAGTAGCTACTTGCCAAAAGCGAGGTTCAGCTGGTCCTAATAAAAGCAAGGAACCACAGGGAGGACACATCAGACAACCCTTTAATAAAACCAAAACAAAAGCCATAAATAATGCAAGCCAGTGCCTGTTGCTAATGCTTTCGTTTGCAGCTAGTCAGAATGGATTTGCAAATGCATTGTTGGAGCATGTTCAGCCTGGAGAAGAGAAGGCTTAGGGGGGATCTAACAGCAATGTGCTAATACCTATAAGGGTGTTATCATGAAGTTGGAGCCTTGTACTGGTGCATGGCAGAAGGATTTATGATGGTGGCCTAAACTGAAACAAGAGAGTTTCAAACTAGATATAAAGAAATTTTTTCCATGAGGACAGTCTGGCAGCATAGCAGCAGGCTGCCTGAAGAAGTTTTCCAGATGGAGCTGGAGGTTTTCCAGCCCTGACCAGCCAAATCCTGGCCTCACAGCTGAGCCTGTTTGGGGCAGGAGGTTGAACTAGAGGCCCTCTGAGGTTCCTCCTAACCTAAATTATTCTAGGAATGCTTAGAATTACAAACCTGTCTGAGTATGATTACTTTGTGTCATAACTACTTAGCGGAAACATACTTGAAGTAAATTGTCTTTCGGTTTAATACAGGGATTATTAGCTGATGTGGTCTATTGACTTCATGTCTAACTCTAAGATTCCACAAGACTATTCTACATTGTAAGAGCTACTGGAGAGTGGAATTGTCATCAGCCAGAAAGGGGTTTGCTCTGACACCTGGCCTTCCATGCGAAACCCTGCCTTTTTCTTCCAAGTGGCATGGGGAAGTAAAATCTATGAAATGAGTTTTGCATATAATAATGTATGAAATTTCTTTCATTCTTACGTGTTTATTGCCTTAAAAAGGAAATACGGAAGAGTAAGTTATGCTAAAATAGATTAACATAGACATATATCAATTATTTCTGAGTGATACGTAATCCTGCTTTATAGCCGTCATTTTACCAGAAAACAATACAAGTATTATTTCCCAAGTGATTAGGAATATAACTTTGGATGCATTTCTTTAAAGCTGGTCCATGAATTTTATGTTTAAATTTGTAGTATTTGTGTGAAATATGTTAATTTTCAAGTGGAGATGGTGGCACTACCATACAAATGTCGCAGAGGAGAAAAATAGCTTATAAAGAAAAAATAGTGAAATAAATATTTTAGAAGAAAATGATGGAAGACTTATTTGTTACCACTGTATTGGTTTTTTTTAATACACGTGTGCAAGACTGGAAAGGGATGAGTGACATGCTGCAGTAACGAGACACCATTCATACCTGAAGTGTTTGGGAAGTACAGAAAACATCTCAGAGAGAATGAAAGGATCCAAGAAAAGAGAGAAATCTTTGCTTCGTTATATAAGAGTGAGGTAGTAATACTTGGTGAACAAGTAATGTAAAATTATTATATGGATTTCTCACTTGTAAAGATGTCAAATCTTGATTAAATTAGTATTATGTAATTACACTCCTAGATCTGTTCTTCTTCTATACACTTGTCTTGCGATCATAACATGAAACTGATATCAGAAAGAGCTTCTAACAGCATTGTAAAAATAGTTTTCTCTAGGTGATACAGATTGAATGGAAGATCTGAAACTGCTTTTGAAAGAGAAGGATGCTCAGTCTCACTAGCTCCTTAGGTATCCTGCCAAATAAAAAATAACCACATCGCCCATACTCTAAATTAGCTCTACACTTCTAGCGCTTTTTTGAAGTGCTAGGTTTCAGTTAAAGTGGTTTGTCAGTGGTATTCTGTATCAGCTCTGCATCGAAAACAATGCTGATAATTCATTTGTTCCTTCTCTAGGAAGAAACGATGTTTGGCTGAGTTTGGATCCTCTGGTTCAGGACTAGTATCTGGTGAAGCCAGCTTCACCACCGTGCTCACTGAGGGGGAATAAAATGCAGAAGCTACAGGAATTCAAACAGAGGTTAATATTCTTCTCTTCAGCCATGTCAAACCCATTCCATTTTTCATACTTAGTTTCTCAAATATGGAAATAATTGGAGCTGCAGAAATAATCATCTCTCCTGAGTAAACATGCATCTTTTTTGCATATGGCTTTCTCGTCTCCCTTTTATTTTTATAAAAATGTTGTGACAGAAGAACATGTTTTCAACAACGCATTACATAAAATATTTAAAGTAATTTTTTATAAATGGATTTTAAAATTACTTGGTGTTTGGCATAACGTTCATTTCTTTAGCATGGATCTCCTACCTGATACTCAGAAAGACAGAAATGTGCTACTTAACACACTGTAGAATTTCTGAGATGTACATATAGAAGTGAAATTGTATTTATATACAGGTACAAATGTATAATCAGATGTACAGCTTATTATTAAAAAAGAAATACATTTCATTCAGCTCATAACTGAAGGTATTGGTAGCCCATTGATAGCATAATATTATTTTTAAAAAAAATTCTTTTCCAGATATCATACTTTCATGAGAGAAATAGTTGAAAATAAGCATCTTAATATCCTTTTTAGTATAAGTTCATTGATTATTTTGTTTCCTAAATACTTGATCTTACAAGGATAAGCAAGTTCTCTCAGCTGCAATTTGGAATTAGAATTTTCTTTCTCCAAGGCGAAGCTTAGCACGGAACTAAATACCATGACGTATTCCCATTGAAACGGAGTTTTCTTTTTCCACCACTGAGGGGATGCACCAGCACCCTAATATGGACTCTCTTAGCTATTGTGAGCTCTTTGAATGACACCGAAATATTTACAACCAACCGACAAGAAATTTAACTAAGTATTTATGGACTAACTAAAGTAATTGAGGAGTAGGATCAAAAATAGGCAGTAGTATAGTTTGCCTCGTTCTTTGTCGTTGAAAAGGAGAATAAATGGAAGGTAATTTATAAAGCAAACACAATGAGAAGTGCATGGTGATCTTGTAAGGCTGACTGATAATTCTGAAAGAGCTGTCTTGTGATGAAAATTCAGTTTGAGTGGTGGGCGCTATTTCTGAATCAGACACCTTTATCCCTGAGCGATGGTAGATGAGAGTTGAGCAGCTGAATTATGTATTATTATCAAATAAATATTAATTTCTTGCATGAAGAATTAAAATACTCCTTTTATTAAAAAACAGCTGTATATAGATCTTCCAGTAGTTTTCATACCTTACTTATCTACCAGATGACAACAAACAGTATTCTTTCCCCAAATATGAAGTAAATCTTTTACTGGACTTAGATGTTCCTAATTTCTCAAAAATAGAATAAGGATTGTGCCACAGTCTTTTTACTACAAGAATTTTACCTTAGAGTGAGAGTATCGTATTTCTGTGCATGTCAAGCAGGTTATAATGTAAACTGTAAATCCGCATTTATCTGTGTATTTACAGAGTTTAGTTATGAGCAATAATATAAATTAATGTTTTATTAAAGTGGCCTTCCACCTAGGCAAGCACACATATGGGTTACACATGACACTGAAGGTCTTCTGTAACACTAGGATAGTATAGAGATTTATCTTTTAGAATAAGGCTTTTTCTGCTATTTCTCCAGGAGATGATCAGAGCCTATTTTTATTACAGTTCCTGCTCTGGCAAATTTGACATCTCTCCAGAGTACACACTGTATGACAGCTACATGGAGTAGAATCAGTCCCTTACTTCTCAATATCTGCTTGGCCTTGCTCTCTGTTTTGGGTGGATGCCAAATTGAGAGCTACTTGCTTCCATGATGGACCCATTTGTCCTGCAGCAGAAGCTCTGGCTCGGAAAAAAGCTTCTGAAAGGCAAATGATTTTGCCCTGAATTAAGCCAAGTGTTAGAGATTTAGGATGTCTCTATGAGGGTTGATACGATTTATAATATAAACACGTGAAGCTACCATGTTTCCTTGGGTAATTTCACAAGATCCTCTCTAGGTAGTCATTAAATAAGGAAGTGTAGTCTGGCTTCAAAAAGCTTCTGTGGCAAATAGTGCAGAAGCCAGCTGTACAGCGCATGGGAAGATAGAGCTTTCCATAGACATGCAGTTTATTCATTATAGGACATCTTCAAAACAGCGATCTGGTTTTAGTGAATGAAGCATTATCCTTGGTTACTATTGCATATGAACTATAGTTGCAGTTTTAACATCTTATAAGCGGAAACCTGGCACTTGAAATTACACGGTTATGCTTCCAAAAGTATTTTAAAAGAAGTGAGGGAGTTTTACAGTCAAACTGTACTGTCATAAACATTAGAATCACTGGATTTTCTTCAAAGTTGGGTTTGAATATTAAGTTTCAAAAGCCCACAGATTTTAGATTCCAAAAAGATTAAGGTGTAATTATTCCTAGTAGCTTTATTGTGCCTTCTGGATTTTCAGTCTCAAAAAATTCATCTGGTTCTGATAAGCTTGCCAAGAAAAAATCCCCGACCTTTAAACTAGGATTAACCCCTATGAATGTCATACCTGGATGATGTTAGAGAAAGCCATGGATAACTTAACTGTGGAGAAATAATACCCCTAATTAAAACAAAATCAAAACCTTTTAATCTTTCTGTAAAATGTTGATAAATGGTATCTCTTCTGTTTAACTAGAAGAGCTGGGAAGAGAGTTCCTTGTTACTAAAAGACTGAATTATTTACTTTTCTGACTGATTTCCATTCTAAAAGTCTCTGAAAGTTATAGTAGGCTTGAAAAACTAGACAGCAAAAATACCTAGTAGAAGGTACTTCTGCATTTGGCTGGTAGAGCGTGTGCCAAGATTTTTATCAGGGGAAAGCTGATCTCAAAGAGATTACTTGAATACTCAAAGCTAAGTATGTACCTGCTGGACTGGGACTCTAATCACCGAGCTTACTCTAACTGGATGAAGACTTGGAGTGAATTCTTTTTCTTGCCCTTCAGGTTTCCTACTTCAGAGACACCATATCACTTCATCACAATCTTTCACTTTAAGAAATTCTTTCTGGAGTAACTCTTGGTATTCAAATGCTGGGTTTTATTACTTTCCTAGCTAAGTGTTGTAAATATTTTATTTGGTTTTATCTAGTTCTAATTTTACAGATCAGGAAACTTTTAATGTTAAAAACATGGATTTATGTGAAAGTTGTTAAACTGGTCTTCCCTCCAGTGGGGTGGCTGACATGATGGAGGGAAGATATGCCATCCAGAGGGACCTTGACAGGCTGGAGAGGTGGGCCCATGCCAACCTCATGAAGTTCAACAAGACCAAGTGCAAGGTCCTCCATCTGGGTCAGGGCAATCCCAAGCACTGATATAGGCTGGGCAGCGACTGGCTTGAGAGCAGCCCTGAAGAAAAGGACTTGGGGGTGCTGGTGAATGAGAGGCTCAACATGAGCTGTCAGTGTGCACATCAGGAGAAGCATGGCCAGCAGGTCGAGGGAGGTGATTCTTCCCCTCTACTCCACTCTTGTGAGACCCCACCTGGAGTACTGCGTCCAGTTCTGGAACCCCTACTACAAGAAAGATATGGATGTGCTGGAACGTGTCCAGAGAAGGGCCACGAGAATGATCAGAGGGCTGGAGCACCTCTCCTATGAGGACAGACTGAGAGAGTTGGGGTTGTTCAGTCTGGAGAAAAGAAGGCTCCGAGGAGACCTTACAGTGGCCTACCAGTATCTTAAGGGGGCCTACAAGAAAGCCAGTGAGAGACTTTTTAGGATGTCGGGTAATGGTAGGACTAGAGAGAATGGATTAAAACTAGAGATGGGACGATTCAGACTGGATGTTAGGAAGAAGTTCTTCCCCATGAGGGTGGTGAGACACTGGAACAGGTTGCCCAGCGAGGTGGTGGAAGCCCCGTCCCTGGAAGTGTTCAAGGCCAGGCTGGATGGGGCTTTGAGCAGCCTGATCTAGTGGGAGGTGTCCCTGCCCATGGCAGGGGGTTGTAACTAGATGATCTTTAAGGTCCCTTCCAACCCTAACAATTCTATGATTCTATGTCGTGAGTAACAAGCTCAGCATACAAAGAGCAGTAATAACTATTTCAAAATTATTCTCTTAACATCAAACAGGATATGCTTACAAGCAAGTAAGCTAGATTTTATATTGTAGTAATTAGGGGCACTTGTAACTAAGATGTAAAGTAAAAATGATGTAAAAAATTACTATCAGTGATATGTAATCTTTACAATTTTGCCCTAGTGTTCATAAATTTCAAAAGATGCTCAAGAGTGTTTTATATGCTATGTGTGGAAAAACATAGCTCTTAATCACTTTGTCTAAAATGCCAGTTCTTAAACTTCATAAGCAATAATTTGTAAATTTAAGGACTATTCTGGTCATAGAAATCATCTGTATCTTTTCTCTTCCTCTCAAGAACATTTTTCAATGAATTATTTACAACCTTTTTCCATAATAATTAAAAATAGACACATTTCTGTGCTTATAAACTAGCTTGATTATGCACCAAACGGGATACTACGCCCTTTATGAAATTTATATGCATGATATACTGAAACAAAAGCTTTTGCTGATTTTGGGAAGAAAGTGTTTTAGCTTTCAAATGTAGCCCATTCTTAAGGCAAATCTCTTACTTTGGTCCAGAACCAGGCCTGTGCAACACTAATCCAAATTTTTCAATATTGTTGAAGGAGTTGGGTTCCTGTCAAGAACTGGGAGCCCGGCATTCTGCCGAATGCAAGCTGTGTTGATTTGAGTTTGGGCACAATGGGACATTTTCAGGTCCAAAGCACTTTAATCCAGATAGCTGATGATGCTGTACTCTTCCCTATTCAAGTCGAATATGGATGTCAGGCAAGCAGGTCTCAAAACGTCACCTCTGTGAATAATAACAGTAGAGTCACCAGATAATAAGTATGGTCATCAGAACTTACAGTTATAACACAGTTATAGCAGGTTATGTTATTCTGGGCAGATAAACTTTGCTCTTTTTCCCCTACCCCTGATGGTTTTAGTTACTGTATCAATTTCAAAAGATTACACCACAATGAAGAGTTATGCCTCTTGATTTTGACAGGTTAATTGAAGATCAGTAATAAACTTGAGGTGCTCTTCTTTATTCCCCCTTAACCACAATTTTTATGGAACATTTCTATAAAATGGGACTTTCAGTCAGCAACCTGCATATGCATATTCATCTTAAAATACTGTCGTTTTCAGTACATTTAATTTCAAAAGAAACCTTAAACTATTTGAAGGTAATAAAAACTTTACAAAAGCCATTTTGATTTCAATATTGACACTATTGCAAAGCTTTTGGGGCTTCAACACAATTTTGGCAAAACCACAAATCCACCACTGTTAATTGTCTGGGAAGATGCCAGTCTATCTTTCTTCCTTCCTTCTTGAGGCGTAACCCAAATCCTTTCCAGTCTCCAAATCTGTATGCTCAAATCCCCCAAAATACATTGGCAAGATGCATCGATTTGAATTCATACGTGTCAGGGAGTAAACCAGTGATAACTATGTGGACCAGAAAATCCTGAACCAATGTTGGAGATTAATTAGCCACATCCAAAATAAAACCCTTCAAGCAACCAATCTCTCCATTTCCAATACCGTCACAGTGAGAAATACAGATGACAAATGTTGTCTGTGTTGCTCTGCAGAATGTCCCTGAGGGCAGGATCAGAGCTACACCAGCCATCTGTTTGAACTTTCCTACTGGGGCATTTCTGTGGCTGCTTCCAAGTGATCCCGTTGGTACTGCGAGAAAAGGAAAGCCTGAGCAGTTTTGGTGCTTTTGGTGCCTTTACTGTAGATAAGATGTACTACTCAGTGCAGCTTTCAGCTGTCCCATCCAACTTTCCACTGATGACCTCAAAAAGAAAAACACATCTGCATTTCATTGATTATGCCTGTTGCAAGACTGCATGAATTTTATAGGCAACCTGAAGTCTGAATGAGTACATCCATGGGACAATATGAATGCCAGCATAGAAAGCAGTGAACTAAATCCTCACCAGCTTAACTCTGCACCAGTGCTCCTATAAAGAATAGGTACGTGATGTTAGATCAAGCTGCTGAGAGCAGTGACACTTAAACTGGGGGCTGTCCCTATAGCTGCTTTTTCCTTCCTACTGATGATTTTTTCCCTGTAGATGAATAATATTTTTATCAGTCGGAATTATTTTTACATTTTATCCTATAAAGCTGCTTTTCCTCCAAAAAGAAAAAAAGTGCATTACATTTCTGTACAACAAGTCCAGCATATTTAAATAACGTCAGGACTGAGCTAAGCAAGTCATACTAACATACCAAAATAATCTTTATCAGTTGCTACTAGAAGGACATGGAGGATGTCCTTGTATTTGTCTCCTTTTGGAGTTCATTTTAACATTTGCATTAAAACAACCCAGCCCCATGCACAGTACTCCCTTGTGTTTAATTCTGTCCTTTGAGGAACGTTACAGAAGTTAGCAAGGTTACTTAATGCATCCCTGGAAAAAGCTCTGATAATATACCAAAGGTCACTGCTCTTTTCAATAGGAAAGCTTTCATCCTAACGAAGATAAATACGAATGTATTAATTGAATTAACTGAAATCTATTCATTTTTTACTCTGAACAGTCTCCTTAATGAGTTATTGTCAGAGGAGCATAAGAATGTAAAAGATCAACAGTCTATGATAAAGACTTTAAAATTCAAATGTTAACTTAATACATAAATTTTCATCCTATCTGTCATTTTGTCCATGAGCAAAACCAAAAACACTTTCTGACATCCTTGGATAAAAGTCTCCTAGGCAGCTGATTAAATTTATATTCCAGTGTAAAAAGCAAGACTGGATCCCTCCTCTGCAGTAGAGAAGTCAGCATAATAAGAATTATGCTAAATTTAGCATATATTGATAAAATTGTGTTTTCATGTGCAGAAATGTGCCTGCAACTTGAGTTTGAACAGAGAAATGAAGTGAAGCTTTCTTTGCATCCCTAAATTTATTTGTAGCATAAATCTAGAAACATTGATTTGAAACACAACGATCAGGATTTTGTGTGCCGTTTTCCAGGGAGTGGAAAACAAGGTTGTGCAGGAAGGGATGGCAGTTCTTTCAACATCTCCAAAATTCCCCATGGGGGTCCTGCTTCGCAGACCTGGTTCGAAAAGCAGGTTCCTTGGCCTCCCATTCCTCACCATAAAGGCCAACCCTGCCCCAGAGGGCCAAAGCTTACGCAGCGAGACCTCTCTCTTCCCTTCTTCCTGTCCATTCACCATTCCTCTCAAGTCCTCGCTCCCAGCGGAGCTGCCAACTTCCCTCGTTTAGATCTAATTTCTTCTACCTGAAAAAACCATGTGTAATTTTAAAAAAGGAGAACAACAGAAAATGAGAAAAGATGTTAAGAAGAATCTTGAAGCAGTAGCTAATACATTAAGTCTTTGCAGGTGATGTGAAAGGCTACAACGACTACTATACCCTGTTTCAGGATTTTACTGGCAACTTAGAGCACATGCATATCATTTATCAAGCAAATAAAAAAATCCTTGAGAAAAAGCAAAATGAAACATTTTTTAGGTAAGAAGGCTTACTTCAGAAAGCATATTTTGTCAGACAAAATGACTCTGGAAATGAAGTGACTGATTACTAAATGCCTGTATCTGAGAGGTTCCATAGGGTTACATGCTACATCTTCATGCTGATGGCTGGCACAAAATATACTGTAAGGCTACTATTAACACTTACATGAATTTTCAGCATGAGCTCTGGCTTCATAATGAGCAGTTGTCTTATTAATTTTTTGTCCAGTAGTGAGCACTGATAGGTTTAGTTCTCTGTTTTGACAGGAAAAGGATGAGTTGGTTTTTTATGTGTCTGGGTACTTTCTCAATGTTGGTAAATGCCTTCCTGTCCTGGTAAATTAGCAAGGGACTAGGCTGAACTAGCATTTTACAAAGAAAAAGTTATAAATCAATAGAAACACTAAGTTTCATACTTAACTGCGGATTCATCCAGTTTTCCCTATCTGTGCAGCTAAAGAAAAGAGAAATGTACCGCATAATCTTTTCTAAAACAAGAGGAAAAAATATTTCATACTCTTAAAGTATAAAGTTTAGACTCTTAAAGCATCTTTTACCCAGCTGTATCTCAGCAACTTCCAGAAAAGTAGTAAGTGATACCACCAACACTTACTTCATGTGACTCCCACTGGGACAGTCACGTGTAAGCAGTGGGACGTTTTGCCAAGGAACTATTTTTCCTTTGTTCCCACTACTCCTGCTGCTTTTTTTTTCTGCATTTTTTATTTATTTTCTTTAAAGTATAACTTTTCTGCTACAAAAAAAAGGTCAATCAAGATTAAAAAACAAAGTTAAATTATAAGACAACAGAAGTATTAAAAAATAGAGCTATGTCAGAAGAAAGATAGAACCTTACACTTTTCATATTGGTCTTTTTCCTTTGTACTGGATGTTTTTGTCCTTAAGTACTCTTTTGTGCTTGAAATTAAAATAATATAAAAATCTACTGAATGAAAACAATTGACATGAAAGAGTGGGCTATTGTTAATTTTTCTAATAAAAATCCACATGCCTCCAACCGCATATTTCCATGGGAGGATAAAAATGTCATGCAAGAGAATATACAAGTGTATTTAAAGAAAGAATTATATGGAGATAATTGTTCATGTGAATTTTTCTGTGTACCAGTGCACATCTCTTCAGAATCTGGAATATAAATTTCCAGAGAATCATGAAAAATCCCCAACCATTCAAATATGCTTGTTCACAAGTTGCAGCCAAAACACTCTCTTTTGTTTGACACATGCATGAGGTGTCATTACTTTTAGGTATTGGTGACCTAAATTGTTTTCCACACACTAAACGCAGAAGTTTCCTAGATGGGCTTAATGAAGAACACAACAGCTTCATCTATATCAGATGTGTGTTCACCATTCTCTGCTTACTTGAAATATCCAATTTATGCCGGGTTTCACATATATGTTAGTTCAAGACTTGCAGGGGTTGAATTCCTTCAAGCTTTGAAGGCCAAGGCAGTGTACAGCCATAAGATTATAAAACCCAAGAGATATAAGGATAAAAGATCTACCAGGCGGAGTTCTAAACCTGTATTTGTCACCCTGTACCACTAACTCATTATTGATTGAAAGCTTACTTGCATACATAGACGCAAGAGTGTAATTGATTGAATTACTCAGATGAGTACCCTGAGATGTTGACCCAATTGTATACCTTACATATATCACAGTCTTGCTAGCCCACAAATTAAAAGGTCATGAGATTATTTCAAAGTTATTAGGACATTTAGGATTTTTTTTGTATGGTTCTCCACCTCCCCCCTGCATATCCTTCATGATTATATATGCAACCATAGCAAGGCAATTTTGGCTACTCTTTTGTCCTTTATAGATCTGAAAATATGCCCCTCTATATCATTATCAACAGTTAACAGAAAAAGCCCTCGTTACTTGTACACTTTCAAAACAAAATTGTTTTGTATGACTTCTTACACAGAAATCTCAGCATCATAGATTAACCTCAGCCTTAGCAATGAGGTCTTTATGTTAAAGTAGGACATCATGGGCTTATTGAGTTATATTCCATCAGGTTTGTTTGGACCAGAAAATTAAAGCAAGAATGACAGATATGTTTAAGCTGTATTCTTATTTTGAGTATTTTAAATTCTTTTAAGTGGTGAATTACTACTTTATGAAAATAATTAAACCTGTATATAAACTTAAGGTATGTATATAATAAGTGGTTAGTTTAGCATTCTGGTAGACATAAATAGACTTTTTCTTAAGAATATCCATATTTTAAGTATTTAGTTACTAAATACTTGCATAATTTAACCATTCAATGAGAATGAAAATGACAATTGTGTTATAAACACCTTTGTTCACACACATGCACAAAAAAATTGAAAACTCAACTGTTTGGAGTTGTAGCTGCAAGCTTACAAATCAAACAGCAGAAACCTGCAAAGACCAGTAGGTCAAATTTCTTGCTAACTGTCCTTTCAGTAAAAGCTGCTGACTTTTTGACATCTTTGGAGTTGTCAAAAGGCATTATCACACAGCGGGCTTAGACCTTATAACACTTTCTGTCTATAAAGAATGAGAGAGGGAGTTTTGTGCCTATGGCTTGAAAATAAGGCATACAGTGATTGCACACATTTATCTTTGTCAAAGCTGTGATGAGATAAATAAAGGGGGTTTTGTACACATGGAAATCTGTAATCCGTAATATTCTCAGCAGATTGAATGTAAATGAAATTCTTTCCTGGCTTTGCAAACCTCAGTAATGGTATTTCATAATTTTAGAAGACATACGCGCATACCAGGGCACATGAATATAAAATATGCAATATTTTATAATATTGATAGACAAATAGACAGGCAGTAGAATACAAAAAAAGCACAGGCAGATTTCCACATAGAGGTTGTTGTTGATTTCACATCAGAAAAAGCAAAACTATAGTACCATTGTATGTCTTGCACATACAATAGACAGGCAGTAGAATACAAAAAAAGCACAGGCAGATTTCCACATAGGGGTTGTTGTTGATTTCACATCAGAAAAAGCAAAACTATAGCACCATTGTATGTCTTGCACATCCGCTGATATATATGCATGGCAGATACATAAAAACACAATGTTAAAACATATATTCACTGTTTCCAAATTTATAAAAAATATTCCATATACATATCCCAAAAGCACTCCTACCTGGTGCCTATACTCACATGGAGACACTGGGTAGATACAAATTGCTCGTCACTTACGTAAGCTCATGGTAATAGAGACACTAAAGGTTTCACTGTAGAGCTTTCACAGCAATGATACACAATGAGACCCCTCACTTTGCTTTTTGAATCAAGACCCCATTGCTTTTTGCACCCTTCAGCAAACCCTGAACACTGTCTCCTCGTTTGCCTCCGGACGGCCTCAGCCCAAGCCCCGGGAGACCTTTGAACCTCCAGATCTTACTACATTGATGAGGCATGAAATCACACCACAGGGTAAAAAAAAGCACTAGGATCTTGACTGAAATATTGACAAAGAATATTTAATCATTTTTTTTTTATTTAAAAGCACCTAAACAAAACTTAGTATTTAGCAACTCACTACAAGAAGGAGACAAACATATTTGACTGTTTTGCCCTAGCAGATACAAGTCACTTTAAAATGCTTCAAAATAATGATTTGGGGTCAATATGAACCACAGCAAATATGCATACTCCTCAGAAGAAACTGCAATAATAAAACAGCGAGCTGTCTCAGAAGAAATGTTGATAAATCCAAACCACTGTAATTAAGTCTATCCAAAATGTTTAAAACGCATAGATTAAAATTAAAATAATACTTTCTGTAACTTTTGATGTTTGTAGGAGTAAAAATAAATTGTGACAGACATTCCTTAATATCAGAGGCATTATTAGGTACACTAAAGAAAGTGCCCTTTTGCATGAGAATTAAGAAGTCTGCTTAAGGTCACACAATTAGCCAGATACAACCGCTAACTATAACCAAGTCTTCACAATCAGTCTCCTGCTTTAGTTAGTGGTTTGACCTTCCTAGACATGAAAAATCACAGTCTCCTCTGCCACTGAATTATTTTTTAATTTGATAAAACTGAATTAACAGTATGTGCTATTCATGGATATCCTCTATGGACACAGATTTGATACAGATGCTCCTAATATTCTTTCTTCCACTTGTATTTCATCTGCATGAATCACTGCCTGGGTAGGCACCATCTGTCCTTTGTTCTCTGTTGCCAGAATGGGCCACTTCAAAAGGAAAAAAAAATAATCAATGTCAGAATTTCCTGAACAATGCAAATTTTGAGCTTAAGGCAACAGAGCTACTTAAAGACTGGGATTAAATAACTTCTTAGACTCCTCGCTATTCAAAATAGTTTGGGTTTATTATGCCTTTCAACAAATTAGACTTTCTCTAGTTCTTCTGGCCCTTTTTTGAACACCTTTCCAGTGTGTTGACATACAGAAATAACAGACCCCAGACATCAATGCAAGTATTTCTCTTGTACTCTCACAATCTGTACAAAAGTAGCAACATTTAATTGTACCTTCTGGATAGTGGCCCGTCTATGCAGGAAAGAATCTCATTTGCCAGGTTTGCACTGGCAGTTCATATAAGCATGAATCTTTTATTAGCAAGTGAGGCTCTGTAATAGGTATCTCTTCTTATAATTTACTATTCCACCTATTTCTATAATTTGCAAATTCTAAGTAATACTTTTCTCGACACCCTTGTTGAGAACAACAGATTTAGCCATGTATTTTTGTAGTTTACCTCTTTGATATTTCTGTCTGCCTACAAAGAATGCAGGCAATGAGGAGATTTTTAGAGCAGAAAAAAAAAAGTAGTAAAAAGATAAACTACTCAACAGAGAGTACCAAGGACTCTTTAAAAGATGAGTGCAGAGGCTGTTAATCAGGAAATCAAATGTGTCCAACCACATTAATATTCTCATATATATTCTCACAAGGCCAGAGCCTAGCAAAGTGACATTAAATTGTTAAAGAGGGTGGCTATTCTCAGCAGTTGCACAGCATGGAAACAGAAGAAGCGAGCAGTCAGATCCAAGCTAAAAGATGTGCTAAATTCAGCTATGAATTCCTCCTGGCTGGGGGGACGACCTTTGTTCTGCACTCATCAGCTCATGGGTCCGTAAGTGCGGCCTGCAGGTGCTGCAGTGTCTGTAGCAATGGCCAGCTCAAGCGAATGCCTCCCCCTTCACCTGGCCAGGTCACCCCACAGTCTGCGAGCACCCTGTTGCTTCTTCCCCCAAAACCTGAAGTAATTGTGCAGTCAAGTGCTTATCTAATTTACTACTTCAATTTTAAGACGCTACTTGCCCCTACCACATACTGTTGTGACAAAACGGCAGTTCATGTTTAGCTGGTTATTTATCATGCTATGTAAGCATGAATCTCAATTAGCAAGTGAGGCTCATTGCTCTGTAATATGGATCTCTTCTTATAATTTACAGTTCCACTTATTTCTATCATTTGCAAATTCTAAGCAATACTTTTCTCCATACTCCTGAGAATAGCCACCCTCTTCAACAATTTAACGTCTCTTTGCTAGGCCCTGGCCTTGTGAGAATATATATATATTAATGTAGTTGGACACATTTGGCTTCCTGATTAGCAGCCTCTGCACTCATCTTTTACATAGCCCTTGGTTTTCTCAGTTGAGTAGTTTATCTGAGAATAACCACCCTCTTTAACAATTTAATGTTTCTTTGCTAGGCTGTAGTCTTGTGAGAATGTATTACAAATAGCACAGCCAGAAGGACTAGGGAAGTGATCGTCCCCTTGTACTCTGCACTGGTGAGGCCCCACCTCGAGTACTGTGTCCAGTTTTGGGGCCCTCTCTACAGGAAAGACATTGAGGTGCTGGAGCGGGTCCAGAGAAGGGCAACGAAGCTGGTGAGGGGTCTGGAGCACAAGTCCTGTGAGGAGCGGCTGAGGGAGCTGGGGTTGTTTAGCCTGGAGAAAAGGAGGCTGAGGGGAGACCTCAGCGCTCTCCACAACTACCTGAAAGGACGTTGTAGGGAGTTAGGGGTCAGTCTCTTCTCCCAAGTAACAGGCGATAGGACAAGAGGAAACAGCCTCAAGTTGTGCCAGGGGAGATTTAGACTGGATATTAGGAAGAATTTCTTCATAGAAAGGGTTATCCAGGGTTGGAACAGGCTGCCCACGGACATGGTGGAATCGCCATTCCTGGAGGTATTTAAAAGACAGGCAGACGTGGTGTTCAGGGACATGGTTTATTGGTGCTTTTGTCAGTGTTACGTTGATGGTTGGTCTTGACGATCTCAGAGGTCGCTTCCAGCCTAGTCGATTCTATGTTTAGCTGGTCCCTGGCTCCCCCCGACCCCGCTGCCTTTCCAGGCCTGTCTCTCCATGAGGAGCTGTAGGCAGTTGGCCTACCCGCCCCAAGCCGCTGAGGGGCGACCCTGCCTAAAACCTCTACCCGCTCCTGCCCTGTCCCAGCCGGCGGTAGCGGCTGCCCCGTGGCGGAAGGGGCAGGAGGCGCAGGAGCAGCCGTTAACGGCTCCCGACGCCGCCGCCAACGGCCGAGGGGGGGCGGTGGAGGAGGCGGGAAGGCAGCGCGCGCACCTGCCGCGGGGAGCGGGAGGCGCGGCCCCAGCTGCTCCGGGGGCGAGCGAGCGAGAGGGCGGGGCCGGCGAGTGACGCCGGGCTGCGCGGTGTAAACAGCCCGGCGGCAGCCCAGCAACCGGGCACCATCGCCCCACTGGGGGCCGGAGGGTTGGGTCGGGCCGGACTGGCCTGGCCTGGCCTGGCCTGGCCTTTGCTAGCCGCAAAGGACGGAGGGAGGCAGGCGCCCCTTCTCGCAGCGGCCCCGAGAGGTTGAGACCGCATCTCGGCGCGGCTGGTGGGGACGGCAGGAGAAAGCGCCCGAGGACCGCTCCTGGGAGGGTGGCTGCCGCTTCGGACAGCGGTTCGGGACCTCGGTGGCCCTTGGTGTAGCTCCCCCGGTAGGGCCGGTGCCGGCGGAGCCCGAGCGGCGGCGGTGGCGGGGGGGTGCGGGTCCGGTCGGTGAAGATGGCGACCCCGGGGATGGGCTGGCAGCAGCCGCAGCACGGCTACGGCGGCGGCTCGGCCACCGGCGCGGGAAAACTCGGCTCCGGCTCAGCCCAGGCGGGTCTGGGCGCCGAGCACAGCCCGGACCTGCATTTCAAAATGAGCAAGAAGATCGCCCAGCTCACCAAGGTGAGGGAGCGCCCGCCGCTGCCTTTTCTCTCTTCCTCTCGCTTTATTTATGGTTTTTTCCCTTCGCTTCTCTCCATCGCCTCGGCAGAGATGTGGCTGAGGGGAGGCTGTGTCTCGGGGTTGGTGTTAAATCCCCGCGGGAGGCGGCCGGGTTCGTTCCCCGAAGGCCGGGCCTGGAGCGGCCGCCGTCCCCGGGGACCGGAGCGCGGCGTGCCGGGGTCCCGCGGTGAGAACCCCGGCGTACCGCAAACGTGGAGAGCGGGAACGACGCGGGTCGGGCAGCGACCGTCCAGGGACCCTGCCGCAGTACCGGTTCCCTCTTCGTTGTGTCAAAAATTCCCTCTAGCACAGGCAGGTAGCTGGGTGTGTGGGAGGTGGTCCCCGATTGCCAAGCTGGTCCTTGCTATTTATGCTATGAAAATTGTAGCTTCTGTTTGTAAGCCTTTCTCTGAGTCTTTTTAAATAGAGAAATTCAAGTGATGCTTGTTTTCCTTTTGCTGAAGAGAAGTACTGTTGTTTAAGGTGTCTGGTAATATCTTAAACGCCTTAGTGAGGGAGAAGTGTGAGAATATCTCTGGTCTTCTATTGCTGATTGAACAGTTTTCATTGTATCACCCCCCAGTATAGAAAATACATTGTATCTTTGTTAAATGATGGGGTCAAACCATAAGGAGTTTTAAAAGCTTATTGTTAAGGCTGGTAGGCCCCGTGTTTCAGAAGTGGTTGTAGCTATAACTTTAGCTATAGCTAAATTTAAGTTTAGAATAACTTAAAAAATGCTTTGGTGCTGTAATCTCTCTTGTATCATGCTCAAGCCATATGTGAATAGCATTGTTTAGGAAATGAAAGGCAGATTATCTTTGTTAAAGCAGAAGAAATAATTTCTGTGAAGAATTACGTAGGTAAAACATTTAAAGGTAATTTAAAAGCACTGTGGGAACTGCCAGTATTCTTCAAATGTATGCTAAAATGGATGAAGGTGACATTTCGTTGGAACTAAGAATGAAGAAAATGAAGACTGCTGGCAGTTTCACTGTGGAGACAGTTCATATTTATGCACAGTTGATGCACCATTGACCAGTTAAAAATAGTATTTAGCGTAGCACAACATGCACTTTAATGTATTGGAAAACTGATGACTGAGAGGAGTATTTTTTTCCTGTTTTTGAATTCGGAGTCCAGTTTCTTTATATGTTAACATCAGTAGAACTAAAATTGTAATTTCATAAGGAGAAAAGTAGAATTAAAATAAGCTGAAGAATCTCTTTTATATGCACGTGGAGTAAACCAATGATGAATTAAAATATTAAAGATGTTACTACAGACTTGTACTCTCTGAAAGGTGCCAAAAGCACCTGGAGACCATAAATATTTTAGACTTACCTTAAGGCCTAGTGCATATGCAAAATAATACTTTCAAAGAATAATTTTTATGTGTGTGTATGTCCTTTGATATATTCCCTTTCTTTCTGTAGGAATTTACCCAGCAGTTTGTAGTTGATTTCAGAAACATTGTTCCACTTCTGTTGTGAAGTCATTTGTGTATACCCATGAGTTTCAAATCAATAGGCGCATGTCCTGTGCTCTCTCAGTTATTATGTGTCAGATATCTTGAGGTGGGTGTGAGTTAAATATGGATTTAAATGCAAGGTGCTGGAATATTTTGAACTTTTGTATTGGAAAACATGAAGAGAGTGAAAGTAAATACTGGGGTTTTTGGTAAGTTTTTTTATGATCTGTAGTAGAGTTCTTCTAAAATTCTAGAAATTGTGTGCATGTCTGCCCTGACAAACACTTCAGAGTAGTGCAAATAAAAGCTATGAATTGTCTTCCGCTAGTGTCTTTAACTGTAAACTATGTGCTTCTACAAGGAGTTGACATCTGAATTAGACTTTTGCAGGACTGGAATCGTGTATTTATTTTCCAGTGACTTGAAGAATCTGGTAATGTTTTTAGTTTGTGTGTTTGTGTTCTGTTTTTGAGTTTTAGGGAGAAAACTTGGAAAATCAGCTGACTGAAGGTCTAGAGTGAAGAACAGTATTTCTAGATGTAAAACAGGATGTGTAATAAAAATAATTCTCTTGCACCTATTGCAACAATAAAATTAAGAATTTAAAGATTAACATTAAAAGTATTCTATAGCATTGATTTCATTGAGGTAGAGGTGCAAACTTTTACAGTTTTGTAGTGAGTGCTCAGGTCCTACACTTCTGTTTGTAACTTGACCTTTCAGAAAGGGAAGCTTGAAAGAATTATAGAAACTCCTGGGTAAAGTATAATCTGAACTTTTTAACCTGCTCTAGAATCTGAAGCCTGATTTGATAGATGGCTGCAGAAATTAATCCTTGAGGAAGGACTCGAGCTACAGGGGGAAAATATAAGCATGATACTTAATTTATGTAAGTGAGAGTTAGCTGTCTGAGAAGATTTAATTTAACTTTGCAGAAGACTTCTGTAAATAAGATGATGCAAAAAAGGTATCAGGATACATCTATGAAGGTCTTTTGGCCAAAGCTGTGTCAACTGCTTACTAACTTCCGTAACCTAGGAACTTCTTACTAAGAATACCACTTAATTGTGATTCTCAAATTGTTTAATGTCTTTATATAAAGACACCTCTCACACACCTTCCAACTGTTTTCCCCATTTATTTATTTTTTGTCTTCCAACTCTTCTCTTAGACTGCCTTGAATATTAAGTCTCTCATGGATTTAGAGCGGAAGTCAGGCGCTTTACCAGGTCAAAACACTGATATAGTATAGTATAGTAAAAGGAAAAATAAATATGCATGTAGTATATACTGATATAGTATAGTAAAAGGAAAAATAAATATGCATGGGGCATTGCCAAAGGGATACACATAGTTAAATTATCCAGACAACTTCTGTCTTCTGACAAAAGAAATGTGACTCAATAGTTTATTTTTGCCTATCCTTGTACAGTTTGTGTTACAAGAAGTGAGTTGCAGCAGAAGAAAATGTTTTCCCCACAGAAGTTGTAGGTCACTCATGAAGTTAATGTAAAATTCCCAAATTAGGATTCCGCTGTTATATTTTCACATTACTTAGAGAGAATCTGATGTTTCAGTCAAAATATTGCAGGAACACAAAGAAAAACGTGAAATTTGTTTAATAACCAGATTTAATCAGTAATTCAGAGTGAGGCAAAATAAGATACAAATCCATTTCACTATGCACAACACTTCTGAAGTGCTTAACTATATTTTTACTTTTGGGGGGGTGGGAAAGACTTACTTGGTTTAACTTTAATAGGCTTACTTGACAGGAGAAGGTAAAACAAGTAATTAGAAAAGCAGCTTTAAAAAATAAAATTATATCCCATGTCATGCTTAAAGACTGCAGTAAATTGTAGCTGAAGCAATTTTAGCTCTTCCTCTTCGGTATAAGCTCCTTATTTTTTGGCGTTTTGAAAGATCTGTGTACTAGTGTGGGGATAAAGTAGCATCTGACACAAAGATTAAAGCCAACAAGAAATAAACTGCGATTATGAGATTGCATATATATGTTTGTACTACTGCTTGCTGGAGCGCTAATGCAGTGTTGAATTATTCCTGCTGCAGATGAAAATATGCATATATATATTTAATTACTTTGCATAAGACAACTGGAATGGAAAACAAAAAGCAAGTTGCTGCTATGCTTACATCAGTAGGGGAGAATGGGATTAGTTTTTACAACTGACAGAAGTTCAAGTGTTTTTGTTTTGGGTGTTTGGGTTGGTTTTTTTTTGCTTTTTGTGCAGTAGTTTGCAGCTTAAGCATTTGCGATTGAGAAATCCATATCCTAAGTGTGTCTGCAAAGTCTGTTGTGTAAGCTTTCTGACATCAACATAAATCTTTGACTTTTATGGAATAACTGCATGATCCATGCTGGGATTATGCAATGAGAATCTTCAGCATTGATTTGGATGCATGATATTAATTGCAGAAATAGCACATTAAGTGGAAGAAGAGTCTGTAAGAGCCGTGCAGATGATACGTACCCTACAGCGATTGTTTCTATCTATTTAATAAAAAGAAAAAAACTGTACAAAACTCCAGTGTTTTCCCTTGGTACATGCTTGGAGCTGGATAAGTCAGTTCTGGAAGTGTTCCAAAAAACAGCTAGCACAAAGACTAAGGCAGCAAAGTTGTCCAAGACACATCATACTTGAGTTAAATGAAAAAATAGAATCTGGGATTCCTGAGACCAGAGTTCTGTTCTCAACTCTGACAACAGTTCGTTGTGTAAATTTGGGAAACTGCTTTTTTAAAAAAATGAAGTAAAATTTCTCCTTTGTTTGCTTCTCTGTCTTCCTGCATTAGAGAGAAGTACTTACAGAATAGATGTTAATGTATTAGTTAGCCCTGTGAGTTGCTTGGGCATATAGGTAGTAAATTTTTTTCAAAGAATAAAGAGCAAATTTGATGCTCTTTCATTCAGATGCTTATGCTACTTGTGTGGACTTTTTTTGGTGGGATGGTTAAAGGTCTCCTTCAACTGGCACAGTATGCAGTGCTATGGAAGTAAAAGCTATAGGGTTTAACTTCTGTTAATGACTCTTAACAAAATGTTTCCAGTGAAATTTTGTTAGTTTTTATTTGGAAACAAAACAAGTAAACCTCTTGCAGAAGGTTCATTGTGCATAGGATTGTAAGAAAACTTGAAAGAAGAGCCCTTAAAAATAGGGAAGAAATGAGAATCTAAAAAAACCTGTAGAACTGTTTTGATGTTAGCTGTCATCATGTGATAGTTGATGCCATTAACAATTTTGTAAAAACTTGGTGTTTTATTTTTTAAGAAACCTTATGTCATCTCTTCAATGTGTGTTAACATTGGCAGCAGGCCTGTATTTGCTAACAGTTCTAGGATTGCATGAAAAGAACTGAAATTTTGAGGCGGGTGTGATTTGTCTACATATTTGAGTGTCAAAATTTTCGCATATACTTCTGACTAGTAATGTGGCAATAAATGTTATGTTTTATTATTACATAAAAATAGTTTTCAAGGACTAGAAGGTATGAAAACATAATATTAGATATTTAATTCTTTTACACTTCTCTGGAATTATTTAATTTTGGTTTGAGTTAATTATTCCAAAGATAGCCAAAGTAAGCCCTCTAAGAAGGGAGAGATTGAAGATAGGAACTGAGAAAGTGAGAGAAACAACAAGTCTGAAGAAGGTACTTAAGATTTTTCTATTTTAATCACGCTAGTATAGTCTCCCCATCTTCCCTTTCTGACTCTGCCCATGTGGTGTTCTGACTGTCCTCATTCTGCAGTAGTTATGGTCTTAGCAAGGGATATTCACAGAAGAGAAGTTTTCTGTTCTTGTGATGGCAAAAGGACAAAGATGGGACTGGGTAAAAATGGCATGTCTTTAATACAATCTGGTATGGTTCAAAAAAAGTAAGTAGAGCTTTCAGGCTCCCAAAATCTTCAGACCTTAAATAAAACCAGCAGTTATTGACTTTTTGCAAATACTTGCTAGTTGAAGCACTTAGCATTACTTTAAAGCAGCTGTGGCTTCTAATTTAGACCTGAAGAGATCTTTCTTACCTTCCATGTTTCGTATGATGAAAATTATGGAATTTAGTGTTTTAGTTAATATGCTCTTTGTCTCTGAAAGAAGAGATCAGGGATTATACAACAACAAGAAGTTGAGAGTTCTTATAAGAAGTCTGAGAACTTCTATTTAATGCTGTTTTTTCCCAATCAGGACTAGTAGGAAAAAGTTAATTATTCTGATACTTTGAAGACCTCAGGACCATGTATGAGACTACAGGGGTGCTATATGGACCTGATATGGGCGTATTTTAGAGCTCAGTGTTGTGGTATGTGTGAATTAGGTTGATGACTTTGCAGTCTTTTTCATGAGACATCGAAGAAGAAAGAGAGAAGTAGGATAAGAATGAAATATTTTTAATATTAAAAATCCACTCAAATGAAGTTCCTTTCCTCTCCACCTGCATAGTCTTAATGTTTGACTACTAACTCAGAGCTCTTCTGAGACTACTGACAGTTTAATGTTCTCAAGATAGTTTCTGTATGTGTCTAAGTGAAAGTGTGATGTTGTTGAAAAACTGTCTGATCACACATTCACATAACCTACTAGTCTAAAATGCCTCTTTAATATGCTTGTGCATGTATTAGCTTCTCTGAGATTGTTTTGGTTTGGGGGATTTTTTTTTTCCCATTTTACAAATATCCCCCCCAAAAAAATCAAAATGAAGAGACAAATTGGGGTAGAGTGTGAATAATATGGTGTGGTGCTTAAAGACATAGTTTAGTGGTGGACTTGGCAGTGTTAGGTTTATGGAATTGATGATCTTAAGGGTCTTTTCCAACCTAAATGACTCTGTATGTGTCCTCTTAGTCTATGCTTATTCTTATTTATTGTTATAATTAAGTAATATAGAATTACAAGGAGCTGGGAAACTATTAGATGTTATTGCTCTGATATATACTTCAGCTGTAAAATCTGATACATCAGTACATTAAGGATATTTATAGAAAACCTGAAAGACAAGGATTTTAGTACAGTTCAATGTTATCAACATGTAAAAATTTAAAAACTAGAGAAGAAAGAACATACAGGCCATAAATGAATCCTGATATGACAACATCCCTAAAGTGTAAAATCTGTCAACCTTTAGCTGCTTTTTACATATGATTATATAAATCCTATGAAAAAAAAAAAAGAAATATTTGAAACTTAGTTTGAGTTTTGTGTTTTTTTTGCTGTTTTTTTTTGCTGTTGTTATTACAGTTTTCATATAAGTACTGCATTATGAAAGAAGGCTTTTGCGATCATCTTGATTTAGATAAAATCAAGAAAGTGACAGTTCAGAGTTAAGAACATAATACTGAAATGCTTTCCTCCAGATGCATAAGTTGTAAACAGGAGAAAGAAAACTCTATTTAATTGTACAGGGTATTTATAGATTCATTTCTTTGTAAACTTGTAAATTAACACAGACATAGCACTTTGAAGTACTCAGTCCTGCAAGGAGTTCTGATTTGTCAAGTCTTATAAGAATGTGCCAGCAGAAGACAGTCTACTTTTTTTTTTGTATCTAGAATACCATGAGAATGCAAAGTTGTTGTTTCAAAATGATGAGTTCTTAGAAAAAGTCTGATTGCAATTTAATCTTAGTCACAGTGATTCTGTACTTTCTTCAAACACTAAAACTGTGTTCAGTAACAGCATGGTTTGTATTTGGACATTTTTATGTTGTCATGCAACCTATTGGTCACACATACTTCATTTTTTTTAGTGTCTAGAAGTATAATTAGATGCATACTGCATCTAATACATGTGTAGAAATGTTATTTGTCTTTGTATTGGTATGGTAACTTCCAGCCTTAAGTAGCTTCTAGCCACTGAAATTCTCTCTAATATCACATTCTCTGAACTGAGGCTTTGCTTTTAATGAAAATATTTTGTCAGTGATACTGCTGTTTCCCCACCCCAATCTCCAACTTTTTCACTGAAAACTTTACTCTTCTGTTAACTGTGTGGAGGAGGGAGGGCATTACATTAAATAGTCGCTAACTTTTTCTTACTGTTTGCATGCTTACTGCTAAATAAATCCGTGAAATCTCGGCATAGTATTAGGAGTTCAGATGTGTATGACTCTTGGCTGATAAAAGTTTGGCAATAGTAAGCCAGTCTTCTATGTGTTCTTCTAATGGTTGATGGCATACCAATAACCAAAGACATTGTGTTCCAAAAATAACCAGAAGAAACAAAAACAGTCTACAGCTATTCACCATCTTGTCCTACTTAATGTGTATTACCTGATTTTGTTTCCTTAGTCAGGCTTTTTTAACTGAAGGCTATTAGGAAGAACGACCTTTTGCTGAGGTTGTCGCTTAGTTAAGCTCAAAACGGCAACCTTTAAAAATAGCTACTGTTAAAAAGTTCATGAAGTCCCTCTTGTTCAAGATGCTCCCAGTTAAAAGAAAGGGAACCCTTTATCTGAAAGAAATATGAGATGATTTTAAGAAATACTTGCTTTCTATTTTCATTTTTATGAGATTAAAGTAATCTTTCCATCCAGTTTCCTAAAATTTTGCTTCTAGAAACCTGAATTATAATGTGTTTAGAATACAGGTGTGCTATAATCTAGAGATTTTTAATTGAACAATGTTTTTGCTCACAGTATGACCAAAAGCTATAAATTCTAGTAAAGGGTGTCTGACACTGCCTTCTCAGATCTCGTATTGTGCAGTACGGATGCTGATATGTTTGGATAGGTTGTACTAAAGTGTATTTCGGTAATCTCCTATGACTGTCTTTGTCCCTTTAAAATTTGACAAATGAAAATAGTGGTAAATTATTTCTGTAATAAAGATTAGGGGAAAGGACTTGTTTTTTTGAAAAAGTTTATTTATCTGATTTATGTACTAAACATAGGTTACACACTTTAAAAAATACAGTTTATTTGTAACCAATGATATGTTTACAGGCAAAAGCCCCAGCTTTCCATATCATAGCTAACATTACAGCATTAACTTAGAGTTCCTATGTCATTAAAATCAGTCAGTCTTTTTTTTTTTTTTTTTTCTTTTTAAAAGCATATGGCTGTTTGCTTTATGCTGGGATAGAATTTGCAAAAATGTGTCCTAAAGCAATAGACTGGACTTTGATATAAAGATCAAGTTTTGGTCTTTGACCTGTTCTGGGAACGTTCTGTGGCCATTCTCTCTACTCCCATGATTCTTGTCTTGCCTTTCTTTATTTCCATGCTGTGCTTCACACTTTGTCGTGTATACCTCTTCAATCTACAGTGTAGACTGTTCACCATTTGATGTATTGGGTATATTGTGCCTTACCTTCAAATTCTTAATGCATGAGATTGTAATTGTTATGACTTATGTTTGGGCAGGCACTGCTACATTAAGTATCTTTGCACCTTCTCTACAAGCAAAGAGCCTGAAGCAAGTTTAGCTTCTATTGGTTTTTATTATTTTCTAGCTATGAGTTGATGCTCTAGTATAAACTATATTCCAAATCCCAGAATTTTTTGGGGACGTAGCTGTGTCTGTAATAGACGTGGCAATTTAAACTTTTTTTTTTTCTTATGGGCCTATGTTCCCTATTCCTGAGGGAAACTAAATCTCCGGCTTTCAGAAAACTGTTAGGTTGGCACAGTGGAGACAGAACTGTCATGTCCTCTCACTGTAAAATATATATGCTTCTGTATGTGCCTATATGATATTATGGTAAATGTGGCCCCTTAAAGAAAATCTTATTGGAGACCTGTATAGAAAAGGTGTTCTTATAGAAAAGGGAAGAATTTGTTTAAGTGTACAGGAAGAAATAAAGAAAATTATCTCATCTGGGAAGTATAAAACCCACGAGTTTGTCAAAGAATTGAGACTAGCCTCAAGCTGATCTCCAAGAACTGATTTTATTAAAGAATACAGTGAAGTCTGAGGAGGTACCTGCTTTTCTTGGAAGACTTGTGGAGCGGAGCCTGGTCGGGAACCGTTCGGACGGTGTTGGCTTTCTCTCTTGCCCCGTGCCGCTCTCCGTGGTGCTGAACCCGTGGGGCTCGTCAGTCGATGCGCGTCTGCCGCTCTCCGTGGCACTGAAGGTGGGGCCGCCTCGACGTTTCAGCGTCTCTGGCATTGATGTCAAGAACAAATAAGTTTTGCTTCCTCTTATGCAAACCAGTACATGTCCCTGCCAGCAAGATCTCTTTAGAGGCCCAATTTATATAACTACAATTGCCCAATCCTTTTATGTAGTCAATGTGGTTAGCTGTAACATTGATTACAGTGAACACTGTGAAGGTAAGTGCAGTGAATTATTTGTCTGAAAATGTGTGCCATGCCATTTCGTTGTGGCTTCCCAAAAGCCTGACAAAAAGACAAAGAATCACGGAATCTTCAGGGTTGGAAGGGACCTCTAGTCCAACTCCCCTGCTAGAGCAGGATTGCCTAAAGCACATCCCCCTCAGGGCTGCATCCAGGCGGGTCTTGAAAATCTCCAGAGAAGGGGACTCCACAACCTCCCTGGGCAGCCTGTTCCAGTGCTCTGTCACCCTCACCGTAAAGAAGTTTTTCCGTGTATTTGAACGGAACTTCCTATGTTCTAGCTTGTGCCCGTTGCCCCTTGTCCTGTCACTGGGAACCATTGAAAAGAGCCTGGCTCCATCCTCCTTAAACCCACCCTTTAGATACTTGTAAACATTAATCAGGTCCCCCCTCAACCTTCTCTTCTCTAGGCTAAAGAGTCCCAGCTCTTTCAGCCTTTCCTCATAAGGGAGATGCTCCAGTCCCATAATCATCTTTGTTGCCCTGCACTGGACTCTCTCCAGTAGTTCCCTGCCCTCTTGAACTGGGGAGCCCAAAACTGGACACAGTATTCCAGTTGTGGCCTCACCAGTGCAGAGTAGAGGGGGAGAATGACCTCCCTCGACCTACTGGCCACAGTCTTCCCTATGCAGCCCAGGATGCCATTGGCCTTCTTGGCGACAAGGGCACACTGCTGGCTCATGGATAATTTGCTGTCTACCAGGACCCCCAGGTCCTTCTCCTCAGAGCTGCTTCCCAGCATGTCCGCCCCTAACCTATACTGGTGCTTAGCATTCTTCCTTCCCAGCTGCAGGACCCTACACTTGCTTTTGTTGAACCTCATTAGGTTCTTCTCTGCCCAGCTCTCCAGCCTGTCCAGGTCACGCTGGATGGCAGCACAGCCCTCTAGAGTGTCGGCCACCTCTCCCAGCTTGGTATCATCAGCAAACTTGCTGAGGATACACTCTGTCCCCTCATCTAGGTCATTAATGAATATTAATTAATTATTATTAATGAATATATTGAAAGAAGTGAAAATAAAAACAAGCACTAGTATTTTTCAGGGAGTTCTGTCAGTTAGCAAATTAAGAAAAGTTTGAGAATATTTAAATGAGCAGCAGCACTTTATTCATATTGTCAAGGTTCTAAAGAAGGAGTTCAAGTCTGATTTCCTAACGCTGATTTAGGGAATATACAGCACAAAACTTGATAATTTCATTCAGGCTTTATACCTGGTTAAGTTCTGTTCTGAAATAACTGCGTTCTTACCTTTTAAGAATTTTAAAAATTTGAAACGCAGTTATCTTGTCATAAAATTGAGTTGTATTCTATTTCTGAATGTTGCCTGAAGCATAGTAGATTCAAAAGCCCTTATAGTTCTGAAAAGAAGAGGAAATTGCATCTTGAAATTATATACTACTTAAAAACACTTATTTTGATGATTACACAAAAACAGTGATAGAGGTCTGTAAGACGACCACCTTTTTTACCGTTTCTCCACTTATGTGTTGCTACTTTTTGTTTTGGGAAGCTTTGAACTTAATATCACTCTGCTGAGAGAAAATTAATTTATTTGTATATGGAATGATTCTTGCAGAGTGAAGATTTTTGCTATGTTGTTTGTTTGCTTGCTTTGTCAAGGGCAAACTACTCTTACCTCTTCAATGCAAATTCAGTTGCTTTGCTCTGAGAATTTTCCAGTGCATTTTTTCCACAGAGTCTATTGCAACTCACAAACAGTTGCAATACAAATATACTACCTCAAATTTCTCTAGGGATCTCTATAGCCGAAAGGCTCAAATCAAATATGCAAATATTCAAGAAATAAATCTGTAAGGAAAATGCAGTTTGGAGACTAAAACACAACTTGGAGTAGCCCTTTGGACTGTCCTGGGTTCCTTGTAGCAATTTAAGGTCTAATCATATAGCAGATGTGTCAACTGTATTCTAGATAGATGGTTAGAGGTTAAATAGGATTCTTTCTCACCAGGAGGCAAATTAGGGAATTTGTACATCTGTCACTAAATCTTTTTTTTTTTTTTTTTTTTTTAAACCCTTCCTCCTTTTTTTCCCCTTCCTTCCCTCCCGCTTCAGTATGCTTCTCAAGATTTAACTGTCTTGGGAAAATGCCCAAAGATAACTGCGCTACAGATTTGCAGTGGATGTTTCTGACATAACCTGATTTGTAGAAGTTAATATCCCAGAACTGAAAAGGGTTTTTGATTGTGTGTTAGTGGCAATACTGCCACACCTCTCCAGCACAAGGGCATTGAGTTGCAGTTGCAAGTATATGCTAAACCAGTCTGTAACAGGAGGAAATGGTTGATTCAAGTTGTATGCAGAATGAATATATAAGCTAATTCTGTTCATTAGAGAGCTATGAAGGACTAGTCTTGCAAGTCTATCTTTTATCACAGTGGAATTTTCAATCTCTGTGGAAATAAGCATGCTTGAAGTAATTTGATTAATTTGACTTTCTAATTCAAGTCACTGATTTATTGCATGACAACTCAGGAGGTATGATGCATAGCTGGCCTTTTCTTATGCACTTGTGTTTGCCTTTATAAATGGTGCGTTACCTAGAGTCTGAGAGTCCTAGTAGGATGTATCAGATGTTGAAACAGATGAATTTTGTGGCCGTTACACCTTCACCTCAGTCTATACATGCCTTATGATTGTTTTCTAAAGAGAACTACGTTGCTTTCAAACAGAAACTATGTAGTACAGATGACATAGCTTATTTTGAGGTATTTTTTGTCAGTTCTCAGGCAGCTGGGACAGGGTGGAAGCTGAACTTACAATGCAAATTTCATTTCTCAACATGTATAGGATATGGGTTAGAGAGCTTCAGTATTAACAGCTCATTTCATATCTTGCTTTCTGAGGTACAGCATACTATTACCAGACATGAATCTTCTATGTAATATAGCTTAAAAGCCTTGTAAGGCAGCTTGTATTGCTTTTCTTGCAGATGTTCACAAAGCATTGAAAACTAAACTTTTTTTTACGTGGTCTGAGAAACTCAGATAATCAGGTTTCTTTAGTTTGTGTCGGTTCTTGGTTTGGTGGGTTTGGTGTTTTTGGTTTGGGTTTTGGTTGTTTTTTTTTTGGTAACGGAGCAGACAGTAATTAATTCCTGTAAGTGCAGGGGGAATTATGTTTACTTAATACTTCAGTAATCAGTCCATTACTGCTTTTGCTTCTTTTTTGAATGTTTGTGTTCAGGGCTGGGGGGATATGTTTCTTCTTTATTATGATACATGCATATCACTAATGTTCCATTTTAATGGCACTTCAATGAATTAGTTGGAAACTCTGCCCTGAGTTCTAGTGCATTTTATAGCCTGGTTCTGTGATTGAAGACTGCCCAAAATATAGGAGATATATTAGGAATTTAATGAAAAGGCTATGGCAAACTAACAAGTGCAAGCAGTTATTTAAGTTTTTGTCTGTAAAAGGAGACATTTTTGAAATGCACATAGCTCTGTTGATCTTGTTAATTTTTAATGCTTTTTATGATAAATAACCTTTTCACTTTCATGAAAGAGTTGGTGTTTTGGAAACTATTATGCGCAGTCTTCCTAACCCTTAAACTACAGGTAGAAAGCCATGGACGTTCTCTTTAAGTATAGATTAGAACAGGGAGAGAGCCTACTAAAAGCAGAACAAAAAGCTCGGTATCAAATCTGTTCTCTTTATATTAGAACCTTTTCTGGCTATGTTATGGGAGAAGCGCATTAATTGCTGAAGATACTTGTGCTTACTGTTTTTTAAGAGTGCTATTATTAAAAAAGAAACAGAAACCCCAAATAACATAAATGCTATTTGCTAGCTAAATTTAAAACTGAACTTTGAAAAAAGTATTTGAAAACTTCAGCAAATTTGTTGTCCACTGCTAAATGTTTTAGTCTGCAGTTTGTTCTGTACTGTCATTTAACAAGCTAAGACATCGTTTATAATTCTATGGAATTAAAACTGGAGTATCGGAAGCTGTGTTGTACATCAAATAGCCTTAAAATGTGCCTCAATAATTTCTCAGTATTCTATCTGTGTTTTTTGTATATGGGTTACTCATATCATTCTTAAATTTTCTCTTACATAATGGTGTATTTTGCAATACACCACCAACTTAGCTCAATTTTTAAATTTCCTTTTTCATCTAAAAATGGAGATTTCTACGGTAGTAGTCAGAACTAGGCATGTTTGCTTGAGAGACTGAATATATATACACTGACATGTGCATAATACAGACCTGTACCTACATCAAGGCCTCTGGCCTTGAGCTAATTATTTAATGTGAAGTTGCACACAAATGCTCATAATTATTTTTTTTTTCTTGCAAGTCTACTTATATGTGATTTACATGTGTTCCTCAACTTAAGAATTCCACTATTTTTCTCAACTGTTGAATTTTCAAAGTATTTTTTTACATATCCTGAAGAAAGAAGGCTGCTTGGTTTTCCTTTAATCTTCTTTCACTATCATACTAGATGTTTTTTTTCTTAGGACAGCTCCTCATGCCCAAAACTTGAGATCTTGATGAACATCCTTATTTGGTTCACCCATCAGGTATGGGGAATTTTTGTGGGAGGTGAAAAATTCTGAACAGATATACCTGTGTTCTTTTATATGATTAATTGCTGGAACAGTAGGAGTTAGTCTCCCATTTAATGTGGAATAAAGTAAGTATTGTAAAAGAGGCAAATCTAGCAAATAGTTACAATTTAAATACTCTTAAAATAAAAGTATATTGTATTCCAGTTACCAAACAGAAGCAATAGTAGAAGTCTTTATTACAATTGCATAGGATGGCTTTTTAAGAACATTCACTAGAGTAGCTCTCCAGAAGATTAGATCCAACTGGATGACCATAATAAGAAAATATAGATGTTGGACTTGTAACTAAGTGTTCGGGTTGAGGAGTCCCTTACTGTATTTAATGGGAGGAATGGAAAAGAGATGTTTTAGGATAAAGCAATATAATTGTATGCTTTTACCAGTGCATCAATTTTCCTGTAGGTCTCTAATGGAGATACTACAATTTTCCTACTTAAGTACACACAATCTTTCTTTTTTTTTTTTTGACTGTTTCAGAAAACCTGTGGTAGAAGGAACTCGAACTGCGCAAACTTTAAGTATCTTGATAGATGGACTAGAGACTAGGGAAAAAAGTGTATTCAGTCTCTTTTTGTGGGACTCTTTTTTTTTTTTTTTTTTTTTTTTTTTTTTTTAGGAAATTTAAAATTAGGTACATCTTCACTGCTGTTTGTCATGTGCCTGTGTGTTTTCTCCAGGTGTATCCTAGACAAGAAGACATTAAGGTAATTGAAAACTGACTGAACTGGTGGCCTTAAAGGGTGGTGGTCAGCAGCATGAAGCCCAGTTGGAGGCCAGTCACTAATGGTGTACCCTAGAGGCTGATACTGAGGACAGTACTGTTTAAGGTCTTTGTTAGTGACCTGAGTGATGAGACAGCATGTGCATCCAGGAAGTTTGTGGACAATACAAAACTGGGACAAGTGGTTGATAAAACAGATGGGTTTGCTGCTATTCAGAGCTGGACAGGCTGGAGAAATGCACTGACAGGAACCTCTTGCAAAGTCCTGCATCTGGGATCAACTGGCTGGAAAGCAGCTTTGCAGAAAAGGACCTGGGGTCCTGATAGACAAGTTGAACATGAGCCAGCAATGTTCCTTTGTGACAAAGAAGACCAATGGGGCATACTGGACTGCATTAGAAAGAGTCGCCAGCAGATCAAGACAGATGATCCTGCCCCTCTCACATGGCACAGGTGAAACTCACCCAGAGTGCTTGGTCCAGTGCTGGGTTCCCCAGCACAAGAGAGATATGGACATACTGGAGCAAGTCCAGCAAAAGGCCGCTAAGATGATGAAAGGACTGGACCATCTGTTGTACTAAGAGAGGCAGAGAGGTGTAACTGTTTAGCCTGCGGAAGAGAAGGCTCAGGGGGATCTTATGAATATGTGTGTATACCAGATGGTAAGGAGTAAAGAAGACTGAGCGGGCATGTTCTTAGTGATGCCTCATGAAAAGACAAGGCAATAGGCACATACTAAACCCAAGAAATTTCATTTAAACGTAAGAAAATACTTCTTTTGTTGTGAGGATGGTCAAATACCAGAATAGGTTGCCCAGAGAGGTTGAGGAGTTTCCTTCCTTGGAGATATTGACAACCCACTTGAGCATGGCCCAGCATAGTCTGTTGTGGCTGACCCTGCTTTAAGCAGGGAAGTTGGCTTAGATGACCTCCAGAGGGGCCTTCCAACCTCAGCCCTTCTGTAAACCTGTATAGGTGTTGTTCCTATAATAGCTAATATGTCACACCTTCAAGTTGTTGGTGTGAAATGACAAAACTAACAACCAATATTGTGTAAACACTGAGAGGTAGGTAGGAATTATAAATGTTTTTCATTATATGATAAATACCCGTAGGTTACTGGAAAGTATCCCAGAGGGCCAGTGCAAACTTATCCTAGATTCATCTCAGGCTGAGCTTTGGGAACACACTTGAACTGCCAAGTGGTGTGATTTGAGCAAGTGATTGTGCTACTTTCTTTGCTTCCTTTATAGTTTTGCTCCTATAATCTCAAAAACCCAACCCAAACAAAAAACAAACAAATTCTTAGTTTGAACTTGTCAAGAGCATGGACTACTACCCACTGTTACTCTTTCATGTGGGCATGAATGACACCACAAGCCAGAACCTGGGCAGAATTAAGGAAGACTATAAAGCCCTGGGATGCAAGTGAAAAAAATTGGTGCCCAAGTCATCTTTGTCTCCATTTTATCAGTTAGAGGAAAGGGAGCAGCCAGAAATGGATGGATAATGCATATCAACTCCTGGCTATGTGACTGGTGCCATTGGAGGGTGGGGTCCAAGGTGGCAATGCTTGAGCCGACCTATCCAACTGGGGAATAAGCAAGGCCAGCCAGGGCAGTGACAAATGTTTCTTAGCTGACTCTCAAGATGAGATCCAGAAGGCCAGCTACCTCAAGGGTGTGTATGGCTGTGGTGGATCCTCTTGCTCCCCTCCAGTGAAACCTATGTGCTCGACTACCTCTCTGAAATGCCTGTACACCAACACACCCAGTGTGGGGAATAACAGGAAGAACTAGAGATCCGTGTGCAGTTGCAGCTCCATGATCTCATTGCAAATGCAGAGACATGGTGGGATAGCTCACATGACTGGAATGCTGTTATGGATGGCTATGTACTTTTTAGGAAAGACAGGCCAGTGGGGCATGGTGGTAGAGTTACTCTTTACGTGGGAGAGCGGCTGGAGTGTATTGAGCTCTGTCTAGGCATGGATGAAGAACGTGTTGAGAGCTTATGGGTAAGAATTAAGGAGCAGGCTAATATGGCAGACGCTGTGTGAGTGTTTACTACAGACCACTGGATCAGGAAGAGGAAGTCCATGAGGCCTTCTAGACAGATGGAAATAGCCTCACGATTTCAGGCGCTGGTTCTCATGGGAGACTTCAACTACCCTGACATTTGCTGGAAAGGCAACACAGCCAGGCACGCATAGTCCAGGAGGTTTCTGCAGAGCAGTGATGATAATTTTTTGACACAGGTGGTAGAGGAACCAATGAAGAGAGGTAAGCTGCTGGACCTCTTGTGAAGGCTGGAGGTAGCCTTGGCTGTAGTGACCATGAGATGGTGGACTTCAGGATCCTGTGTGGAAGAAGCAGGGCAAAAAGTAGAATTGCAACCCTGAACTTTAGGAAAGCCTACTTTGGCCTCTTCAAAGACCTACTTGAAGGAATCCCATGGGCTAAGGCTCTAGAAGGAAGGGGGATGCAAGAGAGCTGGTTAATATTTAAGCACCGCTTCCTCCAAGCTCAAGATCGGTGCATCCCTAGGAGCAAGAAATCAGGAAAAGGAAACAGGAAACCTGCATGCATGAGCAAGAAGCTTCTGGAAAAACTCATATGGAAGAAGGAAGTTTACAGAATGTGGGAAAAGGGGACTGGTCACTTGGGAGGAATACAGGAATGTTGTCAGAGTATGCAGGCATGCAATGAGGAAGGCTAGGGTCCACTTGGAATTAAACCTGGCAAGGGATGCCAAGGACAATAAGATGGGCTACTTCAAGTACATCTGTAGTAAAAGGAAGACTAGGGGAAAATGTGGGGTCACTGCTGAATGAGGTAGGTGCCCTGGTGACAGAAGATGCAGAGAGGGCAGAGTTACTGAATGCTTCTTTGCTTCAGTATTTACTGCTAACGCCAGCCCTCAGGAATCCCAGACCCTGGAGGTCAGAGAGTGAGCCTGGAGTAAGAAGGACTCTCCCTTGATTGAGGAGGAATGGGTTAGAGATCATTTAGGCAAACCAGACACCCAGAAATCCATGAGCTGTGATGGGATGCACCCACGAGTTGCTGAGGGAGCTGACAGATGTTATCACGAAGCTGCTCTCCATCATCTTTGAAAAGTCATGGAGAACAGCAGAGGACTGGAGGAAAGCTAATGTCATGCCAGTCTTCAAAAAGGGCAAGAAAGGGGACCTAGGAAACTACAGGCCAGTCAGCTTCACCTCCATCCCTGGAAAGGTGATGGAACAGCTCATCCCGGATGTCACTTCTAAGCATGTAGAGGAAAAGAAGGTTATCATGAGTGGTCAACATGGATTCATCAAGGAGAAATAATGCTTGACCAATCTGATAGCCTTCTATGATGGAATGACTGGCTGGGTGGATGAGGGGAGAGCAGTGGATGTTGTCTACCTTGACTTCAGCAAGGCTTTTGACATTGTCTCCCATAACATCCTCATAGGAAAGCTTAGGAAGTGTGGGTTAGATGAGTGGACAGTGAGATGAATTGCGAACTGGCTGCATGGCAGAGCTCAGAGGGTTGTGATCAGCGACGCAGAGTCTAGTTGGCGGCCTGTAACTAGCGGTGTTCCCCAGGGTTCAGTACTGGGCCCAGTCTTGTTCAACATATTCATCAATGACCTGGAGGAGGGGATGGAGTGTACCATCAGCAAGCTTGCTGATGATACAAAACTGGGAAGAGTGGCTGACATACCAGAAGGCTGTGCCACCATACAGCAAGACCCAGACAGGATAGAGTGTTGGGCAGAGAGGAACCTAGCAAAGTTCAACAAAGGCAAATTTAGGGTCCTGCATCTAGAGAGAAATAACCCCATGCAGCAGTACTGGTGCACTGGCCCAAGCATTTAAGAAGACTTGCAGTGAACCGGATGGCTGAAGAACAAGTGCCTGCCTTCCACCTTTTCTGTGATGTCTAAGCAATCCTGGCCTTAAGTTCTAGGCCTGTTTCTGTTGTGTTGCCAGCAACACAAAGGACTGGATTGACAAAGCATCTGCATTTGCAGTATTTTCCATAAGGGAACGAAAGGTCTTTCTAGTTAAAGAGATTTTTTTTTTTAATTAAAAAAAAAAAAAGAGAGATGGGTGTACATAGGTTTTGGGGCTGGGAATTTTTTGGTATACCTTCTATAGGTTTTTAAAGTGGGGTTTCATATTTAGCAATAACTTAGTTTTTCCCCATTAAATGCTCTGAGCAGAGTTGCCCCTTAAATTTAAGGAAGAAAAAAAAAGGTCCTATTAAAAAATGCAACTTCAAAGACTATTATACGAAAAAATCTTGATAGCTTATCTTGTGTTCGATGTCTGGCTAACAATGCATGAGAAAGACTAAAATGTTATGTTATAATTAGCTGTCTGCTCTGTATGTAGTAATGCATTTGTAAGAATGTACTCTATGATGGTGGACAGCTTTTCTGAAAGACTGTTTTAAATAACTTTGAGGTACTTTCGTGTATTGCTATATATTTATAATGTACTAAGGAGCAGAAATTTGTCTAGTAAAACCAAACTTTTTCTGGGTTTTAAATTGGTTATTTTATTTATTTTGTCTTAAATTGACCTCTCGTTGATCATAACACATAAATTTTAAACGCTTAAATATAACATACTTCTCACTATTTGTCATTATTTGGTGAACAGGAAGAAAAGTGGGGAAAATGAATGCAATACCCATTACAACAAAAAGTATGACCATTCTGGACTGCAGTAGATACATTTCTACATAAAATTAATTCATAATAATGCCTGGAAGTTTTTAGATGTTTCTTGTCGATATTGTAGACAAAACTTTTCTGTTTGAATCCCACTGTATCTGTGGGGTATGACTTGTCTCTAGAACACCCCTGTTACTGTTTCTCAGTATATCTTGCTTTTCCTGTGTTTTCGGTTCTTATCTACCCACAGATAGCAAGGGTAGGTCAGGCTCATTGGTCTGTGTGTTCCAAATCATTAACAGTTTATGCACACGCAATTCCATGTTGGCACTGCGGGAGTGTAATTCATTAAATAGGTGTGCATCACTGACACAGGCTTGGGATGGCTCTGGAGGCTCTGGTGTTTCAGACTGGTGGGTACAGACAGCACCAGTGATCGTTGGCAGCAGCACCCCAGCAGCACTGGGAACAAGACGCTTCACCTGAACTGGTCTGAATATAGTGCTCTGACCCAGGGACCCACATGGTAAGTCTAAAATGAAGGTTTACCAGAGTCCTAAGTTTGATGTTTGTGTAAGATGTGTAGTCATGTGTTTTTTCTTGTAGGTATCAGTTCCATGTTTCCATGTAAAATTAGAGAGAATGAACAACACACGTCTTTGGAGATATTTTCTGTGCTGCAAAATATATTTGTCACCAAATACTAGTATTAAGGTGAATTACACAGTTTTTAATTAGAAAAGCATTCCATTGTGACTAAATTGCTGGCAGGAGTGGACGACCAAAGTGCAGCTGACCATGTAAGAGCTGGTCAACTCTTCAAACCATAACATCTGGTTTGGAGTCAAAAGTATTTCTCAGCCAAATAGTAAAACTTTCATCTTTCAGCCACAAACAGTGTTGAACATAGTATTGAATTGTTGTTTGTATTGCATGTAGTTCAAGACAGCAAATCTAATGCAGCAAGAGACTTTAACCTTACCAATAAAATATAAGTAAAACCTCCAATACTCAATTATTGGCATTAAAAAAAGGTTGTTACTGTTGTTGTGACTAACTTACCCTGTTGTAGTTCTTCAAACCAAGGCACATAGTATTTCAGTAGATTCTTATTAATAATTGTGTTACTGTTTTGTATAAAAAGTATTAAGTCCTTTTTCTGGTGATCTCAGTATTCTTGGAGAGAGTATGGTTCTGTCTGTACCTCTGGAATGATATGCTAACTGAAAATACAGTAAAGCACAATTTAGGTTTTTTTTCTGTCACCTGATAAGAACTGCAATGTGTATGATGCATTTAGAGTAGAGCCAGAAAAAAAAAAAATTAATTACTCAAATTAGCGGTTTATGTTTTTAGTAATATGCAGTTGTACTGAAAAAAGCTACTAGTATTTTTATAAGCATTTGCAAGCATGCTTAGGAAATGGCTCATCCTCTGATAAAGAGTTTTGCACTCTCTATTTTTATATCTGCCCACCTCCAATTTTTGCAACCTTACTGCCCTTCAATTTTCAGAAAATTACTTGAGCAAGAACTATTTCTTTTATCTAGAACTTTGAATGTGTTAATTTGTTATAATGTATTTCAGTTTCTGCTTTCATTTCATTGTAATGCTGTTAGGTTACTTTTGTACAGACTTTTTTTTTCCTGTGTTCCTGTGCTAATACAGTGCATCAAGTTTTCAAAGACAAAATCTGATATAGCTATTCCATTACTCTAAAAATACTGAGTTTTATAATAGAGGTATTTCATAGAGCTGGAATTCAGCCTGCTGAAGAACATATGCTATGATACAACACTCAGCTGCATGCATTTTACTTTATTTTAACATTTTCCATAAGACAGCCGTGTCTTTCATTTAGGGAAAGAATGGTGCCTATTGAATATGTAGATGTTTGGTGCTTTTTGTATAGAGTAAGTGGATGATGAGAATGTAAAGATACCTTCTGAATCCAGTATTGCATACAGGCTTATTTTTCACTTGTAATTTTCAGTGAGGGTCCCATTGTAAAATCATAATACCCTTGAAAATACTATATGTTTTATACTTTCTCTAGATTATAGTGCTGCATAACCTCTGACTGGAACACAGCCTGAAGTGAAGAACAACATTATGGCACTTCTATGCACAAAGACAGCAGTCAAGGGCTGTTTCGAGCATGGGATTTGACCTAGTGTTCTGCAAATACTTATTATAATAACCTGATCATAAGTGTGATTTATTTTTTTCATAATACCTTTTCAACCACATTGTCTAGCTTCTTTAACCAAAGCTAAGGCATCTTCATACAAAATACTGCATATACATTTTAAAAACAATTAATTAAAAACCTCAGTTTTCAAAGTATGAAAGTATGAACAAAGGAATTGAGCACTGGAGACCATTTAAATGACAGGGAAACTAACCTTTGGGATCCAATAGCTGAGACTGTATGTTGGTGACGGGAGAGTGGTGAAAGCTTTGTGGTCAGGATTTACTGTTGGCATTGCTGAAGACAATGAGAATATAAAAGGTTGAAACCAGGGGTGAAGGGCATTGCAGTAATAGTTGTGATTCTTCTAATGGAATTGCATGTAGTTTTGTTGTCATTTTATTGCAATGTATTGGAGGAGTTTTCTGAGTCTCTGAACCATGCAGCTCTTTTGCAATAGGAAAACCTATATTTTCTAGGGATTAAGAAAGCCAGAAGTCTACCTGCTGCCTGCAAAGATATTATCAGCATTAAGAATGGTTTCCAAAATCATGGGAGAGCTATATTTTTTCCCCCTCTTTTACTAAATAATGTGTACAGATGTTATAAAAATGGGATTGAATTGGTTTTTGTGATTTTTTTAAAAGTTATTTCCTTGCTATAATATAAAGATAAGTGAGTCTGTTTTGTTTTTTCTTTCCATCTGATACTGTATCAGAACTTTTTTCTTTATTGTCTTTTCATTTTTTCCTTTTTTTTTTTTTAATCTAAAGCCTGCCTTTTTTTTTTTTTGGCACAGGTAAGAGAATGGTGTATGTTTATTATTTCAAATAAAAATAACAACCTACTATGTTGGGGAGGAACTGAAACATCCCATAGGATATATCTGGTTACTGTAAAACTTTCAGTGAAAGTTAGGCAACTTTGCTGGTTTCACAGCCTTCTTGAGCTGCTTACCTCCCTGGGCTCCCCAGGCTGCCCTGCCAGCTACTTTTCTGTTCAGATGACTTACGAGCTGGAAGGTTGGCGAGCTTATGTAGTGAGGGACCTCAGACCTTAGGAGATCCACGTACACAAGATGCCTACTAGATAAGCTGTCAAAAACGAAACTGTATCTGAGCAACCATCAGGCCTACAGACCAGAACAACCAATGTTGGCATTTTAGATGTTTCTAAAATGAAATGTTTAAAAACAGTTAGCATTTGGAAAGGAAGAAATTGAGATTTGGATTTTGTTCCAATTTAATTTCATATTGTAATGAATACTGTGTGTGTTTTTCTCCAATAGAAAACCTCTGTTCAAATTTCTTTTTAGGCTATGCTTTTAATTCTTTTAAATAAATGTCTTGCTTTTCAATGCATTGAGTGTTTTGGGTTTTTTTGTTGTTTTTTTTTTTCTCAGTGGTATTTGCAGCACCATTATGTGTATAAAGGCAAAAATTTCATCAGGAAACTTATAAGTTAAAAAGTATAGAAAAAACATTCTACAAGAGGTATAAGATTGTCATGACTAATACTGCGTTTATGTAGTCATATTCATTATAATATTTGGTGTCTTATTTGTATCATGAAAACATGCCAGATTGTCAAAGTGACTTTCAGAATGCCTAGGTATTTTTTCTTATGGTATAACAGGTAACCAGAATGCCTTTTCTCTAATATAATATTACTTCATGTTTGTAGGTAATATATGCTTTGAACACTAAAAATGATGAACATGAAGCTGCTATCCAAGCCCTTAAGGATGCTCATGAAGAAGAAATTCAACAAATTCTTGCAGAGACCAGAGAGAAGATCTTGCAGTATAAAAGCAAAGTTGCAGAAGAAATGGATCTCAAGAGAAAGATCCAGGTTTTAGAAGAGTCACTGGAAGATCATAAAAAGATGAAACATCAGGCCTTGACAGAATTTGAAGCCTATAAGGATAGAGTTGAAGATATGCAGCTTTGTGCAGAAGCTCAGCATGTCCAACGCGTAGTGACCATGTCAAGAGAAGTAGAAGAGATCAGAAAGAAATTTGAGGAAAGGCTACGAAGTTTCATACAGTTGCAAGTGCAGTACGAGAAGGACAAGCGTACAGCTCTGGAAGACTTGAGAGCTGCCCACAGGCTTGAGATTCAAGAACTTCTGAAGACTCAACAGAGTCAGAATGCTACTTTAAGCAAGGGACAAGAAAAGCTAGAGGAGTTGCATAGAATGGAGCTGGAAGACTTGAACAATAAAGTTGAAGAGTTAAGACTCGAAAGAAAAAAACTGATTGAGGACTATGAAGGCAAACTCAGCAAAGCACAGTCCTTCTATGAACATGAACTTGATTCTTTGAAAAGATCTCAGCTTTTTACAGCAGAAAGTCTGCATGCTTGCAAAGAAAAAGAAGTGGAGCTAAGAAAAGAATTTCAAAACCAGGAAAGTATGTTACGAAAGAACCTGGGAAAGCTTAAAACTGAATTGCAAATGGTCCAGGATGAAGCTGCCAGTCTACGGGAAAAATGCCAAAAACTTCAGGTGGCTCTTGGTACAGCAGAAAACAATGTTCAGGTGAGACTGCTGATATGCTGTCCCCGAGACTGTGAATTTTCTTTTACTATTTATGCTGTCTTTCCATGAGGCTAGTAGGTTGAGGTGACTGTAACATGTAAGCTTAATTTTCTGTCACTCTTACTTATCATCTACTTCTAAATTTTTAAATTTATATTATTATTTTGTCTAATTTTCCCAGCACCATTGGGTAGACCTGAGATGGGCCATGAGCTTTTCTCATTTACAATCTTAATTCCAGCCCATCTTTTGGACTGTCCTTCCTTCTTGTTTTAAAGACTACAGGGTATAGTGAAAGAAGGCTGCTACCATTATCAGATGTTAAATACAGAATACCTTTTTCCAGTTTCCCAAGGGTCCTTCCAAAAGTTCCTTTCCAACTCTATTCAGTTAATGAAGCAGAATTCTTGCCTTTCAGTTGATTACACCAAGGAGGTGGATGTCTGGAAAGCTGCAGCAAAGAGGAAACCCACTGTATATTAATCATTCCTGCGATAAAGGAGTTCATCTTGGTTCCAAAGAGCAAGAGTCTAGTACAGTATTCACAGTAGATTTTTAAGCCAGGTCTTGCTCTTATCATCGTGGATGAAGTGGCCAAAGGCATAATCTCACCACTTCCGGTGTCTGTTTCATTACATGACCCGTCCAGTGTTTTCTCCAATTCTGCTTCCTGCTTTAGTTTCAGAAATGATCCCTTTACTATTCCAGTGACTGGAATGATGAGAAATCTAGTTTTTCTTTTGAAACGGAACAAGATTTCCTTTTCCTTCATGAATGGCTGATAACACACCATCATCACGCTACCTAAGACATACTGTTGTGAATCAGTACATGAGACTTAAAACATACTAGAAGTTTAACTAATTGTCTAGCTCTCATTTCACGTATATCCATGTGCAGATTAATTTGTGTCAGTACTAAACACTCACAGTTGCAATGCGGGACACTGTAAACTGCTGTGAATATGTAATGTATTATTCAATGTGAAGAACTCTCAGATACCAGAAACCAGGTTTCTCAAATTGGCCCCCAAACTCTCTAGACCATCTTAACGTTTTTATTTTTCATATACTCTTTTGAATATTGTCACATTTTTTAGGCATCCTTGTATGCCATATATCCAGCATCTTGTAGTGTGTCAACAATATTTTTGGAAAAACACATAACACAAAATGAATATGACTGTAATATCACAAGAGTTCAGCTTTTGTATGAGTGAAACTTGTTTGCTGAAGGGTCTTTTCAGTTCCTTTTAATCTAGTGCTCATTTAAACTTAAACGTGATTGTACATAATGATAACAGGCATTATACCTTTCTTCCTCTAGGTTCTTCAGAAACAGCTAGATGATGTGAAGGAGGAGGAGATGTCATTGTTAAGCAAACACAAAGAAGTGGAAAGTGAGCTAGCAGCTGCTAGAGAGCGCTTACAGCAGCAGGCCACTGACCTTGTTCTCAAAGCCAGTATGTATGTCAGTAATTTAATCTGGAAATGAACTTCACCTATTTATTCTAGCCTTTCCTTTTTCTGTTAACCTTGTGCAGGTTAGAGTGCCTAAAGACCGTTCAACGCTGTTGGTAGATATTTCTGACAAGTTTTGGTTTTTAACTGTTTTGATATCACCTGCATTGTACTTAGGATTCTTTTTCTGTGTACTTACTTGTCCAGACGTTCTTCTTTGTATGACATGTACGCATCTTCCAGGCCTTGGAATTTCTTGCCTTAACTGCACTTGTACAGAATACTGCTGCTGTGTATCTGAGACATACTTCCTGTTCCTCCATCCTTTTTCAGTTGCCTTGTCTTTTTGCTGAGACTGCAGTACACCTGCTGTCGGAAGACTTGCAGCTTATCGGTTAATGAATCTGTTAGGGTTTTCTTTATAACTGTTTTCTTGACTTCTCTGTGCTCATTGGTATATGGAAAGGCATAGAAAATGCTTTAAGATTTGGCTGTACGCATGTGGATTTTAACTTACTGTCATTGTCTCTCTAGTAAACTTCTTAGTGGTATTGTGTGGGCCTGGGCCCAAGTACTTGAACTTGGTTAACTATACTATAGGTAGGACTGTAGGCTAAAAATAAGCCCCTAACTTATCTTTGGCCTTTTTCAACTAGGCGAATCGTGGAAATACCTGATTATTTTCCACACAAGTTAGCACAAGCCCAGGGGCACTTCCCAAAAGTCAGTTTGGATATGATCACCTTGCTTTGAAGGCTGGGATGTTGCCAGACAGTGCCAGTCGGCCTTAGGGGCAGAAAATACTTCACAGCATTAACTTGCTAATACTGTAATAGTTTATTATTTATATACTATATATAATACTATATTTACTATTACTGTAATAGCTTACTATTAGCTGGCTATATGTGGCTTAGCCCTCAAACTGCATATGTGACTGTGTCCTGTATCAAGGCTTTCTTTCTGTCCTTCAAATAATGAAGCAGTTCCTACAAGACAGACTGAGTGTGTCTGCTGTCTAGGAGAGCTTCGTGCCTAGGACAAGTGGCATAGATGAGCTAGCTAAGGTAAGGGCTAGGAATAGCCTGGGCTATATGTTTGAACAATATAGAGGCCAGCTGGGACCCAAGACTACAAGGTCCTACTGGTTGTAAATAGCTAAAAGGAATGGACTCCCTGCTAAGAGGATCTCAAGTCATGGATCCCAAATGGGAATCTGACCCTCCAAAGAATGATGTGTGAGGCACTTACAGAAAAAAAATAATCATGATCTGAGACTGTTGGAGGAAATAAACCTGCTCTCATACACTCTTTAACCATTCCTGTTTCTTTCCTTAGGCAGAAGCATGGGAGAGGTTCAGCAGCCAGACCCAGATTTGCTAGAAACAATATCCAGGCTATTTTTCCTTATTACTGATGACAATGAGTCAGCTAGACTGTGAATCCAGCACTGGTCTTCTCTGGCACTGAGGTTTTTAGCTTTACTAGAAATTGCAGTGTGTCCATGCTATTGCTGAGCTTAGTGGCACTGTCAATAGTACATCTTTGCTTTACAGCACCTTGCTATGCAATAAGAACCAGGAGCCCTGCTCATAGTGGTGCCACCAAGCCTTTGTTGTGTGATATAATTGATTACCAGCCTGTTTGGAAATGGTTTATGACAGTGGGACAAACTTGAAAGTCTTGTTACATTCTCCTTGTTACATTCTAAAATCTGGGTGTTTCTTACCATTTCTTAAATGGATGAACTCTTGAAACAAGGTAGTTCTTGAAATGTTACAGAAGTTAGGCATGCTCGTTATCTTTTCTTCTCTTCAGTTTTTAGTTTTATCAAACAAAAATGCCAAAATGTTTCTTAGAACTCTTCAGGGCTTAGTACAACTAGAAGTGTGCATTTTTGATAAAAATACTACTAATTTTAAGCATTTTTCATGGCCAAATTCCATTATATGTGGAATTTCCCTTCTCTTCACATCAGTGTTCACAGACAACAAAGGCTAAAACAGTTTCCTTTTTGGCATGTCTTATTTTAAGGGCAGATGGAAATGAATTGGGAGGCTTGGTGGTTTTATCTTGTGAGAAACAGTGACACACAGTCCACTGTCTTAGTAACTTAAATTTAAAAGCAATATGCTGTTATTAAAAATCAACGAATCCGTCTTTTTTTGAAATTTATAACAAAGGAGGGGGGGGAAGGTCTCTCCCAGAAGTTGCGAGTAAAAAATTTATTCTGAGTAAATAATGTATTTTCTTATCTGGATGTCTTCTTTATGTGAAACTGTTATGGATCTCTCCATGATCCTTGAAAGTCTGTTTATTTATCATATTTATCATATGCTAATTTTTAAAAGGCATGTTTCAAACATATCTATGTCATGTAATTTATGAAGGGGATAATACGGTGTTTCTATCAAAAGAATCCATTCCAACATGATATTTCATCTTAGGTGTGACTTCATGATGCTTTTACAAAGATGTTAAAATAATGGGAGAACATCCTCTCTCTTGTCTTGCAATTGAATAAACTTAGGAGCATCTTCTCGGTTGTTCAATTGAACAAACCTAGGTGCATCCTCTTTACCAAAGTAATCTTCTATCTCCTTCTAAGCCCTTCCCAGAATAACAGGAGTTTTACTGCTTTATTCAGTTACCTAGTGGTAGCATTTTCAGTAATGCAGATATAAATTAAGAAGAACAAGGATAAAAATTTCTGAAGTCATAAACATTTTTCCGCTGGTGATGTGAAGGACAGATGATTGTAATGTCTAGCTTTGTAGATTTTTTTTTTTTTAAAATATATATAAAGAAATTAAAAGCAAGCCTTTAACCTGCAAGGATTTAGATCATACTTTACTACAGAGAGAATGAATTCTGCTACATCTTTTAGTCATATACCTATAGCAAAATAAACAAAGTGTAATTCCATAAGTTTTGCATAGCTTTAGCTGCTATACCTATCATGCTGGTTAAATTACAAGTTTGATAAAACAGTAACATCTTTACCATTAGACTTCAACATTCTGCTTTCTGTTGTGTAGCTTATTGTGGGGTAAAAATGTGCGGGTTCAGGTGGGGTAAGACTTTCAAGATAGACTGTCTGGGTTCATACTGTTGCCTACCTCTGCTTTCTCTTGGAGTCAATATGCAACTTTGAAGCAGGAAAACTGAAACTAAAGGAGCCCCAGCACCAAGCGCTCTACTGTTGTTGGACATTTCACAATAAAACTAAAAAAGGGAGAAGTGGAGGGGAAGGTAAGCATTGCAGTGAAGATAATGGAGATCCATATGAAAACATCGACTGGAGTTGTACTTCTGGAAATCACTGAAGTATGAATTTTTACTTAAATTACATGAAACCAATGCTGTGAGGTTTTAAAGAGCTGTTTTGGTTTTAGGTCACATTGGAATGCTTCAAGCTACTCAAATGACTCAAGAAGTTACAATCAGAGATTTGGAATCAGAGAAGTCTAGATTAAAAGAAAAACTATCACAACTGGAAGAGGAAAGAAACTTACTACAAAGCAAAACACAGAGTCTGGATGAGCGACAAAGGCAGCAAATTCTGGCCTTGGAAAAGGTTAAACAGCTTATTGACTTTAGTTGAATAAAAACAAAAGACCTAGAATTCTAAGGAAATATGATTGTGTTTTAATTTTTGTTTGATATGACTGGGCTAGGACCAGTAGTATGTTCCAAGTGTATCTCATGAAGCAACATAGAATGATTAATGTAGAGTGCAAAGTGAGAGTAGAGGGAAGTCAGATTAGAAATTCAGACTGCTTTGGACATCTTTTAACAATGTCATTTAATTTATGACCTCACGTAGATGCTGTGTGTAGATGTACGTAAAGTGTCTCAGTACAGAGAAATGTGAAATGATTAAAGAATTAAAAAAGCCATTCTTTGAAAACGTGCAGAACATGTTTGAAAATACTGACCTGGAATTTTCTGTAGGCGTGATACTCCATTACTATTTCCCCAGATTAAATAGAAAAAAAATAAGTTTTAGTATTGATATAATGCTTTGCATTGATATATTGAAACTACCTTTTTGGTTATTGAATTATTTAGTCAGCACACAGCGTTTGCCAGATTTGTTTTACATGGAAGTTAATTTCTGTAGATGTATTTCATCAGTAATGTTTTTGTATTTTTTCCTCTTACTCTTCAGATTTTTTTATTGTTTAATAGAAATTATTGTATTTTTCTCCGTCTCTTATAGAAAGTAAATGAAGCAAGGGAGACACAACGCGAATATTATGAGAAGGAGCTGGTAAAATTGCAAGCAAGATTGGAAGGAGAGGCTGCACAGTTAAAGGAGGCTCATTCTAAGACCTTAGAAGAATTGGCATGGAAACACCATACTGCAATTGAGGCTGCACACAGTAATGCTAATAAGGATAAGAAAAAACTGCAGATGGTAGGTTTGTGTCTTCTTAATGATCAAACATATTACGAAAAGCAAAAGTTAGAGTTTGAACCTCGTACTCCATGGTTTTGTTGTATGGAAGTCTTACTTGGAGTTACCTGCAGATCTGCTGTGCCTCTTTGAAGAAACTGCTCAGCCTTTATTAAAATAACATATACCTTGCCAAAAAAAAGGCATTTGTTCTGACATTTGTCTGCATACAGAAGAGAAATTCTCATCTCAAAACAGTTTTCTTCTTGAGTATAGTAGGTGTGTGTTTTCGCAGGTCTTGTGACTCATGTTCAGAAAGGTTGGTATATTGCTCAAGATCAGGCCTTCTGAAGGAGATGAAAGATTATGTTACTTTAATATTTATTTAAAATTTTCATAAACAGTCCAGAGGTAAAAAAGGATATTATATTAGTACTTGACTATAGGTATACTCAGAGGACAACAACAGCTGTTCCTAATTTACATCAAAAAATTATGCTAACTGTATACCAATTATTTATTTATCTTTGATTGGAATCCTGAAACTGAAAGGCTTTTTGTTTCACAAAATTGTTGGCATAAATGAGAGGAACAATTTTGAATTATTATTTCCTAACTTGATTGTATGTATATTATACACAAATTTTCCCTTATATAGTAAATATGGGATAAATATTAATTGATTAATTTAAGGCTTTGTTAGGCTCCTCTATTGTGTTCACTGGAAACATACCAAGAAACACAGTTGTAGTTAGTCATGTGCATCCTAGACTTAATTATTATTTTTTTTTGATACATTATTTTGCTGGTGGTGTTTCTTAGTGTTATCCCAAAGACTTTTTCACATCTTCTAGTAATGGAAGTAGTTCTCAGAGACATACATGCATCTGGTCTTTCAGGTTCACTTGCTTTATAACTTTAAACATGCCTGTTATTAATGTGACATCTCTTAAGGGTTTCTGGGAATAGTTTTCTTTTACTTCAGTAAGATGTGGGGGTTTTTTTGGTTTCTTTGCTTTTGTTTGCAATTAAGCTAGTGTAGAGAGTAAAACAAAGGCTATACCTCTATAAACATGAAAAATGTGAAACCTGATTTTAGCAAGGGAAAATGAACTATGAAAAGATGTCAGGGTCAAGATCTCAGTAAATCCTAATCAGCATACTGTCTCCTCTGTCAAACCTGTCTCGCTAAGCACGTGTTGTGCTCTTTGAGTAACTCAGGGAAGGAACAGTCAGTCTCAAACGCGGAGAAAAGTTGAATTTAGTATGAGGAAGAAGCATGGTATACAAGGAATCTTGGGACAGAAGACAGGAGGATTTACTGGGACTGGTAGACTGGGAAAGGCATGTGGCGTTTGGAAAGCTTTGGAAAAAAAAGGAACAGAAGAGAATTCTAAAGAATGAGAATAGGACTCAAGAAATGGCTTAAATATATCTCTTTGCTTCAATTCTTCCATCTATAAAATGGGCTGTAAAAATGGCATCAGTTCATAGGAGGATTATGAAAATAGAGCTGCTAATAATTTTGCAGTACTGCACAGCTGTACTGACAAGTATCATAAAAGAACTAATTACTCAGTTATCGCTGTAGGGTCTGAATAGCACTAGTGAAATTTTGCAGACAGCAGTTTTCATGGTGCGAACAAGAAAAACTGAGCAAGTCTCTTTTAGCAAGCATCATTTGTCCCATGTGGTGATTAATCTGGGCCAGATGAAGAAAATATGCACTTGTTGAGTTACATTGTGTAGCAAAACTGTCTTGTCACTATGTCCAACTTCTACCAACAAAGAGATCGTGCAAACATTTTATACACAAATCATTTGTTGCCTATTGCACACCCTACTGGAGTGCTTACCACCCCCAGCAAAACACTTGAGGAGTCTGGTTTTGGATGAGGAAGGGCTGGCCTCTGTCGCTTCTTGGAACGGGCTGGATGACATTAAGTTGCTGTCTTCCAGCTCCCTGGTTTTCCTTAGAGTTTTATACCTTTTCATGGCAGTCTTTTTCCTCTTGAGTTCTTGAGCTCTTAGCTCTCCCACTCTTGCAATCTCACCAATGCCCGCAGTTGCACTTTTTTGTTTCGTTCATGGTTCTGGTCTATATATTTTCATAGCTGTTTCTGAGATACTACTGATTTCTCAGAAATCTGAGCCCAGGGCTACACAGAGGCACTGGATCAATGCTCCGCCTTGCATTACAGCTGAACCCCTGGGAGGGAGTTCATAAAGGAGCCTCTGTAGCTGCATAGAAAACCTTGAAGTTGTATTACCTGGCTCTGGAGCACCTTACCTGGCAATGTTAATTTTCTTCAAGAAGACTTTGTGGTATAATAAATTATATAGTATATTCCACTGGAATGTATAATAAAGCTCTTAATTTTAACAGGTTTCATGTTAAGTATTTTGAGACAGAAATTGTTCTTCTGAAAGTATATTCTGAATATTAATAAAGCTGAAGCATATGTTTAGAGTTTTCCTTAATAAAAGAAAAAAGTTTCTAACAAATATACAACATAGGCTCATATAAGATAAATTTAATTCATCCAACAGAGCTGCTTTCAGTATTTGGCTATTACCCCCCAGAAATCAAATGAAAACAGAGGTGTTATTTGATTCTTTCCATGTTATTGAACTTGAAGACTAATTGTTGATTTCTTTTGGTTCTACCTATATTTTATAGATATGGTGTGGGCTTTTATAGATATGGTGGGGCTTTTTTTTGTTTATTGTAATGGTCTTAAAACTTCCCGAAGCTCAGTATGGGTTTTAAACTTTGCTATTTTCTGTGGGGATTATGTGTAGGAGATAGATGGGTAAAGGCTGAAGGATAAGCATATTATTAGTGTAACTTTATAAAAAATTGAAACTTCTGCATTCTGTCAACTCAGATTGAAAAATTGTGAAAGTAGATATAGTTTTAATGATTTTGATAATTAAGTGTAAAGTGAAACTAATGATTGAGAAGAAAGTCCGGTTTATTTTGTGATTAAACATATTAAGTTAGAAAACTAACTGAAAAAATAAGGCATCCATTGTAGAAGAAAATAAATATTCATGTTTTAACACTTTAAGGAAAGGATGATTCTTGATTGAGATGAGGAATATTTATGCCAGAAGGAATAACTTTCATGTGGTGCGCCTGTACTTTGCAATGACTGTATAGGAAGTACTTAATGTTTTTTCCATCCTTCTTATTTCTGAAGGAGTTGGAGCAGCAGTTTGAGAAGGAGAAACTGCATTTGGAGGATGATAAGAATCAGCTCCGACAGCAGCTGGAAAACCTGAAGGAAGAGCTGACAACAAAACTGACTTCTGCCAATCAGGAGGCAAGGTTTAAATTAATTGTATAAGCTAATGGTCCTGTGCACTGGACCACATTTTATCAGTAATGATCTTGTGCTTAGAGTCCAGTGCAGAGCTAGGACTGCACTGTTCAGTCTGTTTAGTGCCTTATTTCTGTTTAAAGTGAAATAATCTTCAAAAATGATAAGGTACTTGACTGCTTCTGAGCACTGATTTTTACAAAATTAACAAAGAAAGAGATGGAGGTACAAAACGGTTGACATAAACAGCCTTTCTTGTTTTACTTTCTCATTGGGTGCACAGACCTCTACACAAAATACATCAGGAGACAGAGTGAAAATTAACTGTGTTTAAACCCATAGCAATGTTTTGATATATGCAATCAATGTTAAATGAAATGTAGAATCATAGAATGGTTTGGGTTGGAAGGGACCTTTAGAGGTCATCTAGTCTAACCCCCCTGCAATGAGCAGAGTCATCTTCATCTACCTCAGGTCACTCAGAGCCCCGTCCAACCTGACTTTGAATGCTTCCAGGGATGGGGCATCTACTGCCTCTCTGGGCAACCTGTTCCAGTGTTTCACCATTCTCATTGTAAAAAATTTCTTCCTTATATCCAGTCTGAATCTTCTCTCTTTTAATTTAAAATCATTACCCCTTGTCCTATCGCAAGGGGCCCTGCTAAAAAGTTTGTCCCCATCTTTCCTGTAGGCCCCCTTTAAGTACTGGAAGGCCTCTATAAGGTCTCTCTGGAGCCTTCTCTTCTCCGGGCTGAACATCCCCAAGTCTCTGAGTCTGTCCTCATAGGAGAGGTGCTCTAGTATGTGTTCTTTTAAGCTTAATAAATGGGAAAGATCGCCCTTCTAAAAGTAATTTTTTTTTCTTATTGTGTTTTAAAGCATATATTCTTATATGTTAATTATTGCTATGTTGTTAACGCATCAATATATTACTAAATTAATATGCATGCTAATGTATTAAAATATTATATATTAAACTATATATTAATATAGTTTCAATATACTGATATATACTTTCAGAGTAGTACCTACCAGATAGATAGATAGACGTGCCGGAGAATATATACTACCACAGTAGTTGAACCTGCCATCTTAAGAGCTCAGCAGCACATATCAGTCAGTCGTGAGTACCTGTTAAACAGGGGACTGTACTTTCTTCTCATAGTTGTGAGTGCCTTTGCTTGTACTTCAGACCTTGGAGAAGGCGCAAATTGAAGCTGGAGCTGCTCTTGCTCTTTTAACAGTGTGCTTACCTATATTCAAACTGATGGAAAATATGATGTATTTGATATATATGTTAACAAAATCAAACAGGTTTATTTTTCATTTCAAAATTACAGAAAGGTTAGTTATTTCTTTTTAGCTTTAACTTCTCTGTTGCATGTTAACTTCTTGCTGGATTAGATCTGAGAAGAACACTGTTGTCGTTCTATTGTCATTCAACACTAGGCTTTAATTTAGTTACTCTTTATCAACTTCTCTTGGGTTCATGAATAAGAAACTCGCTCCTTTGAAGGAAATCACTTCAAATGTTTTAAGAATGAGTTTTCATTATCAAACTGCTATCAAGTTCAGGCTTGGAAAATTCATCAGCACACTGAATGACGAAAACAGACATAGTTAAGGAATAGATAACTCTAGCATAAACTAAAATAGGGAATTAGGCCCAGCTGTTATTTAGTAATTGAGCTTATATACATTCTTATGCCAGGGTAAATGTAATACAGTGTATTTTGCATATTGAGAGAATGAGAGAAAGTGTATAGGCAATAAATTCAGAGTGGTCTGTAAATCCACTCTGTAATACAGAGGTGATGCGTTTTATGTTATTACTATGTTTACCTTAAGCACATGAGACAAGTGCTTCACTTGCAACCACAGCTTACCCTTGGATCTCTATTGACAACTGACAAGAGTTTCTCAATGCCTTCGCTGACCTGGAAGAAACTTCCCTGTGAAATGTCTCACACATCTTTAGCTTAGCTCTTACATTTCTACTGCTGCTTCCTTTTTTGTTTGTTTTTGTGTTAAGTTATAGATGTCGTTTAACAGTAGGCACATATTTGTTACTGCGGGTGTTAGCTTAGCTCTAGCTTCCCTGCTGAGAAAGCTGCTTTTCAGCCTATGCCATCCTCTTTTCTTTTTGACAGGCTCTTTGATAGCAATTATCTTAGCTAAAGGATGAGGAAGATTCAAGCCTCATTAGGCTTGGTCCTAGTAGCAAGCTATTTAAGAACAGTGTAATCTTAAATACTGGCTGGAGGTGTTTTTGAGAGTTCAGGTTAAGTCAAGATCCTAACTTTCTCACATGTATCTCAGGGTGAGGCTGGCTGTTTACTCTATAGATTTGCTTCCTTTCACCGCTGACCGGCCAAGACCTTTTAGAAAGACTGTTTATGTCACTTGACAGAGTAGTCTAAGGACTGGCCATCTCCATGAAAAGGATTTCTGATAATATTACTAAGGATCACTTTAAACAGCCTCCAGCATTGCTTTGTCATCAGTAGAATAGACCTAAGCCCTATGAGTGGCATTCCTGCATAACACTTCCATAGCCTTTAGATCTACAGGACTGCTGTTTGCATTTCATGCAGGTGGGGTGCTACTGCCAGATATATAGACAGCGGTGCACCTTGTGGATATCAATATGGTTTTAGGGGCAATTTTTCATGTAGGGTTTCTTTTTCAGGTAGTAGTGCTCTGTAGGGAATTGCTAGTTGTTTGTGTAGAATGCAAAGGAGCACATAGACAAATGCTCAAGGTTACATTAGTGTTTTCTCTGAGATCTGTCATGCCAAAGAAATATGGGATTCCTTGCTGAGAAGAAAGGAGGAGTCCCTCTTTTTTAAAACACTTCATGAGTTGCATACAGAGGTAGAGAGTTCTGGGAGGAGTGTCCATATGTGTATATATGTGTATGTTTCTGTGTATGTTGTAAACAGTATTTGCATATAGTTATGCTAACAAGCAGAAAGAGTAGTTATAACTATTACCTGTTCATACCTGCAAATCAGAGGTTAGTCTTTTCTTGGAATGTTTGTCCCGTTGTGAATGAATTTACCTCAACATACAAACGCAATGGCATAGACTATTACTTCTGCTAAAAATTTCAGTTCCCATTAGCTGCTGTTCTTTTGTCCCCCCTGCCTCCCTTTATTCTGTTTTTCCAGCCTATGTATTTCAAAAGTTTTTCCTTACCTATAGCTAGGGAACAATGTTCAGTCTCTAATACTTTGCCTTGAAGCAAAGAAGTATAGCGTCATTTTACAGATGGGGAGCTGAAGCACGAAGAGACAGAAAAAAGTGTGCTGTTACATAGCAGTTAAGGAAATGATCACATTATACTCTGTGATATTAGATTGAGCTAATAGGCTAATTTTTGGACAGGTAGCAACCTGAAAACAGAGAAACATACACACTCGCACAAGTTAATTTATTCATTAGATTAGAGTGTATGTATTTTGAAATAGCAGTTCTCATTATTTTAATTTTCATAAAACATGCTTCCTCACAGTAAAATTACAGGTAATTTCAGAACTTTTATGTAACTTCTCTCCTTGCAGAATGCTTCAAACATAGGTTGGGTATTTTTTTTACTTGTGAAAATACTTCAATTGAATCTTTGATTTCATAATATAACAGGATTACTTTTTTTTAATACAGAAACATGAAGTGATATTAAAGGAGAACAGCCTGTACAAACAAAAATAGGTTGGAATTAGAAAATACTGGAAGAAAATGAAACCAGGATGACTTGGCTGCCATTAGTAATAATTATGGAAATTACAACTCTTTTTTTTCTGTCATAGGTGTGTCGTCTGCAAGACCTAGTACGAAAAAGTGAACAAGGTCTTGGTACTGCAGAAGGACATATCTCCAGTCTTCAAGAAGCTCAGGAAATACTCCAGAAAGAACTAGAATTAACTAGAGCAAGACTGCGAGAGACTACAGATTCATTGTATAGCGTTGAGGTAACCATAACATTGGAGAATAAATTGCGCAAAATATAGTCACAGTGATTTTTGGTCTTGCTTTTTAAAATGGCAAGAAGTATTCTAATGCACACGTGATTGAAGAAGCTTTGGAGGGCTTCATTAAAAGAGAGATTTTATTTCAAATGGAGAGGAAAAAAATCAAAAACTAGGATGGGTTGGTTTGGGGTTGTTGAGTCAGTGGGGTGTTCTGTTTTGGGGTTTTTTTGTTTGTTTTCAGAACAAATTTAGTATTTAACGGGTATTGCTGCAAGCACATCTTTCTGTGGTTAATATAAATTGTAGCTGCCAAAGTATGTCTATACAAAATATATCCAGAATTGGATTTTCTAGAGGCTTAATAGAATTTCATGAGAATGTAAGAAGGATATGTTACACCCGTGCTATTCCAGACAGTTTTGTGTGCTGGTGCACAACAAGATTGAGAGCTTGCTAGCTCTAGAATTCATTGAAACCTTTTTAATTCATTTTTTTTAATGCATGCATACCATGTTTTTCTCAAATAATGGGCACAGTTTTCATTTCAGGCTCAAATTTAGAATTTCAGAAGATGTTTGAGAATATTTTTAAAGAGATATGCTATGATATCTTGAAAGATAGCACAGTATCATCATCATGTAACCATTTTATACAATTGAAGCAATTAACTTGTTTAAGCACAAATATATTGCCATTTTGGTTGGCTTAGGAGGAACTGCAACTGTCAGTTAATCTGTCAATAGCTCATTGACTTTAACACTAAGCATCATATTAAGCACAACCTTTCCTTTTTCTTTCCTCAGTAAACAATGTACACTAACAAGATCACAGCAATATTTGAAGTACGGCAGCAAATATTAAAAAAATAAAATAAAAATCCCTGAATCTGTTCTCATACTAGTGCTATTTTATTAACAAAACCAGCCTAAAACAGGATATTTGTGGTTTGGGTTTTTTTTTGCTTTTTGGTTGTTTTTTTTTTTAATTTCTTTTACCTATGGTCATTAGAAGTGCACACTGCTACACTTTATAACTTCCTTTGTATTTTGTATAATTTCTCTAAGTCTCTCTGCATTCTTCTCTCTCTACCTATTGTAACATTTAAATATTCATAAATAGTAGGTTACTAGCAACAACATTTATCTTAACAGATTTTAAAATATATAAATGAAAAAATCCTAAAAAAACTTCTCACTTTAAAAAGTCTTACTTAAATTTAGATGGTCATGTTTGCTTCTTGTGAATGAAGCAAGCACTGCTGAAAAACATTCGTGTAAGTATGATTTCTAGGTAGTACCTAGTACTATTCTACTATGGTAAAATTTGAGCAGAAATTGATAGGAATCTTAGAGGGTCTTTTTCTGCGCTCAGACTGTGAAATCCTGTTTCTAGCAGGTTTGTTCAGCCAAGAAACAGAAAGAAGATACATGAACTTTGTATCAAATCCAGATAGCTCGAGCTTTGGAGTTCAAATACTGAATATTTGCTGATTTTAAGAAAAAAAAAAAATTTTAAAAAAAATCCAAAACATGCCTGACAAGAACCTAAGCAACCTGCTCTAATTCTGAAGTTAGTCCTGCTCTCAATGACCTCTTGAGGTTTCTTTCCAATACAAATTATTCTGTGATTCAATGTAACAGCATTTGAAAATAGTACTTCCAGAATGAATTATTGGAAAACTGCTTTTTTTATAGCTCTTTGTAGGGATGCAGAATTCTGTTTCACAAGTAAGAAGTATCAGCAGATGTATAGGTGTTAATTGTGTGTAGTTAGGAATTACACACTGAAAAAGCTATGGCTCAAGTTTTATGAGACAATTATAAATGACACTTTTATTATAAAGGTTTTAAAGGTTTATGGTTTGAAATACTTTTTTGCTGCTGATCAGTCTCTATTGTGAAGTTTGTGTTTGCAGGGAGAACTAGATCAGGAGAGACAACAGCACGAGGCAATGATTGCTGCCATGAGAGAAGAGGAAAAGTTCAAAGTTGACAGAATGGCTCGTGACTTGGAAATAAAATGGACAGAAAATCTTCGGCAAGCATTTTTTTTTTTCTTTTAGTCTCTAATAAGAAATTAAGTATGCATTACATACAAATGTAGTAACAAACAATGTAAAGCAAAGGTTTCTGTTATTATCTAGGCTTTTCCAATTATTACTGAGTTCTTAATTCTCTTTCACTTCTTGCCTGCTGCATTTTAGTTATTTGACCTTTGCTTTTAGGCAGGAATGCAATAAGCTTCGTGAAGAGCTGAGGCTACAGCATGAAGAGGATAAGAAGGCAGCCATGACTCAGCTGTTGCAGCTGAAAGAACGTGAAAAAAATGCAGCAAGGGATGGATGGCAAAAAAAAGTTGAAGATCTTTTAGACCAGGTAACTATGGTCTCTTTGAGAATTGGAAGGCCATGGCGGTTTAGTTGCTGGTGGTTTATTGCGAAGTAACTACATGAGATTGGTTGTGACATCTGTCTTTCGAAATGAAATTTGTTAATGTAATGCTTTTTAAAGTAATATATGAGAATGTCTTAAAATTATATGAATATCCTTCTTTACACTAAATGTGAATAACACTTTTTACAGTTTTTTGGGGGGAGTGGGAGGGTGTTTACAGTCTCACCTCTTCACTATAAGATTTTTTTTTGATTCTCTATCTGCTCACCTATTCTATTGTAAATATTTTCCAATGCTAATTGTTTGGACTTGGAGGTATCCCTTATCTTTACAATAGCAACACTGTACAAGTCACTGAAAAGTCAAAACATCCCTCAGTTTTACAACATGTTTATTACAGCTATGTCTTCTCTTAAGTGATTTAAAACATTATTTTGGGATAGTTTTTTTTATAAAAACTGAGTTTTTTGATTGCAACTCATATTTATGAACTTGGTTATATTAGCTAATTCACAGAAAATACTTGCTTTGTACTTTTTCCAAACCATAAATGCTATAGAACTGGTTTTATTGACTACAGTTTGACAGAATAGCTGATAATGAACAAAGATTTTAAAGTAAGAGAAACAGATTTTGGAACTCATTGAATGACTGTGATTTCAGGGTGTTATTGTGGGAGGGCTTTTAATATGCTGTCTAATTTGAGAAGTCTAATAGCTGAATGTGCATTTGATTATACAGATTCCTATAGGAACACATAGCAATTTATTTTGCTGACAAGGGAACTTAAGCTCGTAAAATCTTGTGGCTTAGGCTCATAAAAGCTGGAGGTTTTCAAAGTTCTCTGTTACTTTTTACAACATGAATGTAATAAGACTTGGACTCATTCACTTACTGCCTTTCCCCAAGCTTCATTTACTCCCTTTTACTTCTACCTATAAATAGCATTTTCTCTAGGAAAGTACAGTTTGAAAGGGATATGTTAAACCTCTAGTTTTAACATACTTATCTCTACATTTTAAAAATACCATAATAAATCTAGCCTACAGTTTCAGAGTGGAAAATTAGTACATTGCAAATGAACAATTTTTTTCTGCATATGGAAGAGATTTTGGAATATGAAAGTTCAGGAAGCTAAATGTAATAAGAAGAGCTTTACTAGAGAATTTGCAGACATAGGAAGTGGTCTGCATGTGCAAAATGGTTGGGTTTGGTTTTTTTCTTCATTCCTTTTACTGTAGCAAAGAGCTGCACCGTTTCATAAGCGTGTGTGTTCAGAAAACTAATAAGAAAATAAACCATGGGTCTTCACTTTTTTTTTATCCAGCTGTTTTTCCATACCACTGTTTGAGTTGGATTGGTATTTCATAAAGATTGAAAAGCTATTGTTGGTTGTAGGGAATTAAGCTTTCCCTCTGTAAGAATCTTCATTTTTATCCATTACACCTGGAGCAGAGAGAATTCCAGACCATAGTGTACAAGATGGGTAACTTAGGTCTTAGAGAAATGGGTTTGTAGTAAGTTTGCTCCTACACAAAAGGTAGCCTCTGAGAGTTACACTGACCTGAATCATAGACAGAGTTACGTTGGAAGAGACCTCAGGTAGTCATCTAGTGCAACCTCCTGCTCAAATCAGTCAACACAGAATTTGAACCATGTTGCTGAGGGCTGTGTCCAGTCAGGCCTTCAATAACCTCCAAGGATAAAAACTGAACTTCTCTGAATAATCTCTTCTAGTGCTTAATAATCCTCATGGTGAGTTTTTTCTTTATATTTAAACAGAACCTCTTCTGTTTCAGTTAATGATCGTTGCCTTTCATTGCCCTATTGTGCACCACTGTAACAAGGCTGGGTCCACTTTCTCCATAACCACCTCATAGGTACTGGAAGGCTATGAAGTCCCACAAAACCTTCTCTTCTTTAGACTGAACAAACCCAGTTCCCTCAGCAGGATATATGCTACAGTCCCAGCCATCTTGGTGGTAGCTCTCCACTGAATGTGTTCAAGTTTATCAATGCTTGTGTTGTGGCAATCAAAGCTGAATGAACTGGAAGAGGAGACAGAACATGCCCTCCAGGTGATGTGCAGCAAGTGCTAAGTCAAAGGGACTGATCCCTTCCCTCAAACTACTGGTTATTGCTACAGCGCAGTGTGCTGCTGGCATTCATTGCTGCCAGGCCACACTGCTGATTCATGTTTAGCCAACCGTTAACTAGGTTATGTGAAGCAGATCTGTAACCCAGTATGAACCAGTGCAGTGGTTTAGCCCACCCCATGTAAAGGACTTTGCATTTGTCCTTGTCGAATTTTGTGAGGTTTGTATCAGCCATACCTATAACCTGTATAGGTCCCTTTGGATGGCAGTCCTGCCTTTAAATGTATGGTGTCCTCTCCTCCGTGCTACACCCCCTCTTCTGCTCCTCCTAGTTTGGCGTCACCCACAAACTCTGAGAGTACTGTTTGTCTCCTCCTCCAGATCATTGATAAAGATACTAAAGTGAATAGGTACTGAAACAGACACCTTAGGAACTCTGCTTGTAACAACAAGCTTTCAGGTAGAGTGAACCGTTAACTGCTACGCTTTCCACCCGGTAATTCAGCCAGTTCTCATCTACCTGGTAGCCCACCAATCTGAATTGTGATACAATCAGATATAAGAATGTTAAAAATCTTGCTGAAATTGAGGTCACAAACATCCACTACTCTTCCCTCATCCACAGATTTAGTCATTTCATCATCAAAGAAAATCAAAGAGTGTTTTCGTTGTGGGAGAGTGGAAGATTTTTGGTATCCATTTCATAATGCAAAGATTACTATAGACTTTGGTTGTATTAATCTAGAATTATGATATTCTGAGTGGAAATCACACCGGACCCAGTTTGACACTGCAGGAACTACTGCAATAAGCCTAGCTGTGCTTGGCCATCTGTAAATATGCAATAAGACTCTTTACCCCAGAAGTTCACAGTCTAGTTTAAACAGACTGCCAACAGTGACAAAAGTGGGATTCTTCTGCTGTTACATACATACATACATATGTGTATATATATACATATGTATATAAAGATATATAAAAGTTAACAGCATTGGGAAGAATTCAAATAAGAATTCAAAAAAGGATATCTGTTCATACCTGTCTTCTTTCAATTACGCTGAACAAGGATAGTCTGAGATACTGCAGTAGGGGTGTAAAATTGTAAATTTGTTATACTCAGCCCCAGTCATTATTAGTGAGAAGAAGAGTTTAAAAGCCATTTGAAAGTGTGAAGTCTGTGTAATTAGGAAGAGAGCAGAGATCCAACTCCTCTTTCTGCAATTCAGATTTTTACACCTGAAGCATTGGCCTCTTCTATACCAGCAGGACTATACAGTGACTAATCAAAATCATATAAGTGCAAGGTCTCTGCTAAATCACTTGTAAATTTCTAACTAGGCAGAAAATGTAGCCTACATGCGCTCTTTATGTTGAGAAAGTGCCTAGAGCTTCACCACTTCGTTGTATAAATGTTGTTCGGAAAGGCTGAATTCAGAAAGGAAATGCTCATCAGTATGTTGCAGTATAAGGCATTCCAGAAAGATGTCATGAACATGAACTTTTTGGTCAGTGGGAGAGAGGGGGGCATTTAAGAAATTATTTTTAGAAAAAGGTGAGATCATGTATATTTGACAGATGTGATTTAAATGTAAAGGACTTGCATATTATTTTTGGCAAATTGATAAGTATTATGTCCAGTGCAAAATATTGAAATTCTTTTCTAATATGGAAACATGATTTTTAATATGGAAAATACTGTGTTCCTTCGTAAGTTTATCATATACTTTCACTCTTAGGGCTACATAATTTTCGAATATGTATTGCTGTATCTCAGATTTGATTTAAAAACAAGCTACAAAGTATAGCACCTGACTTGAACTATGGGAATGGGTATGTAAGCAAAGTGTTGAAAAAAAAAAAAAACAGGTTTAAATGAAAGGATAGAAGTGACACAATATAGTTACTCAAACTGTAGAAAAATACAACATAGAGTATGCCCATCTTGGAATACTGCTGGTTGGTGCTGGAAAAAATGAATAAGGAAACACAACTAAAATGTCAACAACTTTTATAAAAATTCAAACAAAAAAACCTGTGCCCATAAAGTGTACCAAACTGTGGGGTTTTTTAATTATATTACATTAATCTACAAATTTCTGCCTTCTGTTATCTGTTGCACATTTGATAGCTGAGATCTAGCTCTTATATAAAGCAAGGTAATATTTTTCTTTTATACCAGTAATGCTAAGTCATTCCTCATAGAATGCATGTAGGATTATTGTTATTCCAACAGTTTTGTTATGAGCAAAATAATTCTCTTGCAGAAAAAATGCTATTTGGCTGATCAAGTGCTTAAACACATTCTTCCCTGTTGCAAAGCGTCACTTACCATCTACAGGTAAATGTGGTTGGTAGGTTAACTAGATCAATGTCTAGAGACCAAGTGTATAGTTTTTATCTCTAAAAAATAGTTCTAGAAGACATAAAAACAAAGTGCTTTTCCTTTTTTGCCTGTAAATTGTACTAAGTACTTCTACATCAATCCATGTGAGAGTTTCTTCATGAAATATGTAGTGAATTCAGATGTGCTAGCTCTTTTCCATTTCTCTTAACTGTGTAATGGGCTTTTAACGCTTTTCTTAAAAACATTTTGCTGCTGAGAAGGCTTCAGCCATGGATGAAATTGCAGAAATTTTTCCTTTTTAAAGCATAAGTGTGTTCTCTCTTCTGCCTCTCTATGTTTTGCAGCTTTCAGTTCTGAGCACTGAAATGTTGAGGTTCTCTACAAACCTGTATTCTTCTTATGTCTGTCTTCTTGTGATAAATGTTTCTTTCTGTAAACTGAATCAAGTGTTATGACTGTGGATGGGCTTTTCTATATTTGAGCAAATACCGATTCTCCCATCTTCCTTACCTTTCCGTAAAACATGTGTTCCAGTAAAATGAATGTTTTTGTCAGCATTTTTTTCCATTCTTTTGTAGCTTCACACTGTTATGTGACCAAGCATTAGTGTGACATTCTTCTAACTTCATCAGCTTTTCTCACAGAAAGATACCATCTTCTATTAATGGAAATATTGCAAGTAGTACAGTGAGAATGGACAAAAGCGTACTACATATGCTTTGCTAGCTGTTGTTTATTTTTCCTGATGCAAAGATTCTCTCCCTTTTTCAAAAAAAAGTAGAAGTTTCCTACTCAGAGTTTGTTTCTATGATGGTGTGTTCCTTTTTAAACTATCAGAAAAAAAATAGAAATATATCAAAATGTGAATATTTCCTTCTGATATAGACATTATTTGAATTGTAGTTTTCAGAAAATTTCAAACTCAGTCTTACAACCCTGGCCACTAAGTGTACTCTCGTTCATGGAGTGGAGTGTTGTAGAAAGGTCACAGAGCTGTGCATATCCGCAAATGCCGGTTGACCAGCCTTCTACTGGAGGGCAGTTATTGCTCAGTCTTTATTTGCCCATGTGGAGGTGCTTATCGCAGAGCTGATGTACATCCATGTTAGCAGAGTCGGGAAATGCTACTTTCTTTCCCCAGCACAAAGATTCCACAGCCTGGGTAATCTTTGCTTTAGAAGATTTGCTTTTGAAGGGATGCTGGAAATTTCTACAAGAGAAAACCTGCACATTCCCTGTATTCACTTCCTGAAAGCAGGAAGATTACCTTTCAGCACGGAATCACCTTACTGTGCTGCCTTTCACTGGGTATAGTCCTGAACACACACACTGTCTGAAGGCTTCTCTGTCAGAAACAGGGAGGAGGTAAATTTCATGTAACTCCCCCCTAATTCTCTTTGGTCATTCTTGTATTCAAAAATACTAGTAAGGCTACCATGACATCTAGTGGATGGTAAGGGATTTTGGGTAAGATTTAAAAAGCACTTAGCAGTCTAAAATGCTGAAATCTGAAAGAACTGAAAGAAAAATCATAACAAGGTGGGAGGAAAGAACAGAGGGCACCTAGAATGCAGTTCAGGGTAAGGTTTTACGCCGCCTCTTTCATGTCTAGGTATTAGTTGTTTTTCCAAAGGGGTGCCACTTTCTGCAGCTCTTGGAAGAGTCTCAGAAGTGACCACAGCTCTTGAAACTGTGGTCTTAATGGGACTGTGCTGCAACTCCTGCAGGACTCATGGAGAATCAGGGGAGCTTTGGGAGTTTCTGCCTAGATCCAGTGCCTGTAAACATCCCGCCACACACCACTGATTTAGAAGAATCGATACTATTGTATTCTGAAAGGGAAACCTATCCTTTAAGCAAGTCAAAACCTATTGGACATAAGCGCGTGAATAATTGTGTAATCTCTGCAGCTTTCAGAGGGCCATCTGTTGAGGGTACTTCCCTCTGGTTTCATGACTGTCTGTACTTCTTAATAAAGAATCACCCTTGTTCTGGTCTCCCTGTTCAATACAGCGATGTGATCCTGAAGATTGGTCGGTGCATTATTATATCCAGATTGGTCATTGTAGCTTTGTCTGAAGCTTGAACGCGGACAAAAAAGCCTAGGATCCAGCTGTACTATCTCTTTTTCTGAGCTTTTAGTTATGGTGAGCCCATTCAATCCATACTACACTCTTCGTTGTTTTAGTCTCCATTTAAAAGATTTGAATGTAACAGAGGAAATTCATTAAAGCCCATTTACAATTAAGAGCTACCCAGCAATACAGACAAACAAAAGCAACAGAACAAATCAGAGTTTTCAAAGTATTTTCAGTGTGATACAGTAGGAATACTAACAAATGCTAGCTTTGTTGCACTGTTTAAGAATAAATGCGTTGCTGGACTTCTTCTTCATCTCTCATTTGGTTTCTTCTTCATTTAGTTTTTTCTCTCATGGTGTTGTGTTTAATTAAATTTAAAAATACATCTAGGCTGATGTTTGAAATTACGCTATCTTCATATCCAAAGAAACTTGTTTATCTGATCATATACTTTTAATTTGAGAATAATACTACCAGGTTTTGTTTGGCAGTTGTTTGAGTTAGTAAATCTGGAGGAGACTGAAAGACTTTTTAATTCTACCTGTCAATGGATGAGAAGAACATTAAATTCTTATTAGTGTATGTAATTAATGATGCATGAGTCAGAAAAGAGTTTAGTTTGATATTTGGAGTTAAGTTTACAATTCTAAAACTGTAAACAGAAATCTAAGCCAAATCCAACAGTAATACCATTCCTCAAATCAAATGTTAATCCTATATCTGTATATGTTTTTCCCCTAACTGTAAGATAAAGACTGGCAAGAGTCTAGTTCTAAAACTTTATGCTGCTCAAGTAGCTTTTGCATAGGTTCAAAACCACTGAAACCAGTGGAGCCTGGGAGGAATGAGATATAAAGTGGGGCAAAATTTGTTTGAGAACCAGCAGATGAATAAAATTCCAAATTAAGGGCAGGAAGGATTAGCCAAGATGCATATATAATCTTTAAATTCATGATAGCATTATGACAAATAAGTAAAATTAAATGAAGCTCTAGTACCATTCCAAAAACTTTTAAAAATTAATCAGTAGATTCAAATGATCCTCTGTATTGAAAACTTTTTTCTACCTTGACCTGCAGTTTGTCACATTAAAAGCATGTAATACAAAACTGAAAGAGGTAAAAATATGCATTTTGCCCAGCAGTTTGATAGAATCTTACAACTGGAAAAGAGAGGAGTTCTGTCTTTTTAAAACAGGATAATTACCACTTTGTGATAGTCTGGACACAGCATCTTCACTCGGAGTTGCTACAGAAACAGGAGACAATCAGGACCAATTAGGTCCCAGAGATAGTTATATATTTCATTTTCCTCAACAGAAAACTGTTGGGTTTTGACAGAGAGGAAAGGGAAAGGGCTCTAAACGCTGATTTTTCTTATCAGTCACACAGGGCAAACTTTGATGCAGCTTTTCCATTCCTGGCATGTCACAAGCCTCAAGCCAAGTACAAAATGTTGTAGTAGGAAACAGCTGCTTTCCAAATCTTTGTGGAGTCATCTGTCATGTAAACACCAGGCGGCCAGAGACAGTGCATCTGCTGACAAATCACTCTTTCTCTTCAAACCAAAGAAGTATCTCGAGGGAGAGTTCTGGGGTTGTTGTTATTAGCTGGATAAAATGGACTTATGCCAAAGGTCCCTTCAGCTTCTTCAGTAGGCCACTCGGAAACTAGTTTCTTTTACTGACGTCTGATGGATGCACAGAGGTTTTCTTCTTCAGAAAGGTTAGCAGCATCTGTTGGAGGTCATTCTTAAAATGAGACAAAGACTGCATAGCAATCTAGATCAGTTTTGATACAACAGATGAAGTTAGAGCTTCCCCAGTTAGGGGCTCAGGTATTACATGTGAATTTCTGTTGCCAGCAGTATTTTGAAAACTCAGTAAACTGTATACCAAAGTCAGATCTTGACACAATTTGACGTTGAAATATCAATGAGAAGAAGTGTTACATCACAGACTTTTGCGTGACATGAAGACTGGTGCTGAAATTCAATGTCAAGCCTCTGTAATCTGGTTCAAAGTAATTTTTAGCCAAGAGAAACAACAAAGTGAAAGAACTTCTGTGCATCCAATAAGCTGATGTCCTTCAGGAAACAATGCAACTGAATGAAAATGTGAAAATGTCAGCGTCGCAGTAAATTCCCTTCTTAAGGAAAATGACACCATTTGATCACTAGTGTGTCTCCTGTGAGAATCGTGATGGGAACACCAGCAACCATTCATTACAGTAAGCAAACCCAAAGCTTGAATAGTTTCAGATCCCTAAATCTATGCTTTACTAGAACACAAATTGCCCCACCTAAATTGAAAATGCACCTCTTCTAGGAGAGATGTTGAAATAGAGGTGGGAATACAAATCTGTCCCTGTGTCTTGCGTGAAAGGTCTTTTGGTCCTGCTGTGTGGCCCACAATGATCACTGGGTTCCAAAGATGCAGCAACCTCTTTGCTGTTCCTCTGGGTCATTAGGAATTTGTCTTGGCTTCGTTTGAAGCTTAGCTGTGCATATGCTGAGGGTGGAGAATACAATACTTACACTGAAAAATAAGACCGCAAAACCAAGTAAAAGCCAACAGCTAATACGTGCATATGAAATAAAGATGTGTTTCCAGAAGTTCCTATACTTCCAAGAAACAAACTGATTCATTTATACATGCTGTATTTGTGAAGCCTGATTTCGAAGAGAATTGGGCAAGGGTTTCTTGTATCACAATAAAATGACAAACCGATAATCTTTAATTCCAACCTCTATAAAATAGCGAGAGTTAAAGCCACATTCTCTTTTTTTGTTCCCATCGCTTCTCCCCATCATAGAAATGAAGGGAGTAATAATTATGCCCACATTCTTCTTGCTTCTCATTACTTTTTTCCCCGTATCCCCCTATTACTCCCTATATCGTGGACTTTTCTGTGGAAGTAGTCATAAGAACGTTTTGAATTTTTATGGAATTTCTTAATAGTATTTCAACCAGACTTATTTTGGAATTCTCTATTCTGAATGTGTCTGCATACTTTTCAATATGGAGCCACATCTGATTATATTGCTACGCGTTCTACTGGAATCAGGCCGCATACCAATTGACTGGCCTATATAATTCTAATGTGATAGTTCTAATAATTTTAATTCTAATTTACTGTTCTATCATCTATAACTTTATGAAAAGTATTTACTGTCTAATAAAGGATGAAAATAATAAATTGCAGTCAGGTTTAGTATTAATCCTAGTGAATCCCTGTTTGATTTCAGTGATGATTCAGCAGTAGCAGTTTTTGAGATTTATAAGTAAGTTGGTTTCAATCTTTTAAAATATCCTTCAGTAATGTTGTATAAGCACACATTTTCTGACAAAAAGCCCATGTTATAATAAATTGAATACCATTAAGAAGTCCTTTTAAGTATTATTTCTGTACAGTAGCATCTACTGCTCAAGTTTGTAGTGTTGTCAAAGCAAGAAATCAGGTTTTCTGTAGCAGGGCTTTATTCTATTGTTATGTTGACTGAAAATCATCTTATTTTCACACTTGAAGACTTTCTTGATTAACTCTTAAATCTTTTCCACTCTTTTTTCCAGGACTGATTGTTTAGCTAGCTGTCCTATAATTACATGCTTTGGAATAATGATGTGATACTTAGACTTCCAGATTTATAAAGTACTTGTGTATTTCAAGTTTTGTTAAAAATCAATAAGATATTTTTATTATATATTTAATATTGTTGTGTGTCTTTTTAGAAGATGTAGAAATGTCAAATGTATATATTTAACTGTACTAAATATAACTTTTTTTTGGTCTGTGCATGACCTTCTTTTTGCCAGTAAGATCTACATATTTAATAGTGAATTTCTTTACACAACATAATTACTGTTTTGATTTCACAATCAGGAAACGTGGGGTGCTGAAAGATTGCTTTGGGTGAGGTAGCCTAAGAAATCTGTGACAAATCTAAATACTGACCTCAACTGGAGAGTTTTAGTCTAGAACCTTCAACAAAAGTTCATTTTAATTCCATCTGTTTTCCGAATCTCTGGAAAACTTCTAAATTTGGTGAAATCACATGTATTAAAATTGTTAGCCCACCTTAATACTTCTAGTTACAAGATCAGTTTGACAGCAAAGCAAGACCAGTTTCTCTCTTGGTGAAAGAAATCTGTTATTCTGCAAGTAGCAGGGGCCAACTCTCACTTTTTTTCTTTCTTTTCTTTTAATAGGGTAGACCTCAGAATATAGCTTTCTAGAAGTATTTGTACTTGGAATTTCTTTTTAGTGTAGAACATTACTAACCTTTCTGCTTTAGGCGTAAAATCTAAATATATGTTATGTATATTTCTTAGTTGTACTACAGTGGTGCCTAGATGCGTCCCAGACATGCTAGAAACAGATCATTTATTTAGCAAGAGATCATTCCTGGCTTTAACAGCTTCCCTCCTAAACAAACCCAACATATGGGAAAGGAAGCACAGAAAAAACAGGTGGATTTATTCAGACTGGCACTATCAAAATCCAGCATAGAAATTGGAGCTGTTAGATGCCAGTTTGTTGTCGTGTCTGCTGCAGTATGATGCCTCCTAGTGTTATGTCCTTGCATAGAAAATTGTTGCTTGTGACTCTTACAATTTTAATAAGATAATTTGGGATATTCCACAATAACGCATCTTTATGTTTTGCCTTTTTATAGATTCAGGAGTATAAATAATATTGTCCTCTTTTTGTATTTTGACAAAGTATTATCTAAAAGTTCCCAGCTATAAGCTTCCAAGCTGCTGTGAAAATCCGTGCTGTCTCCTGGAGAAAGCCATCTTCTTGACTGACCCGTGCCAAAAAGGGGAAATTAGTCATGCTGGACTTGAAATTGTTCACACTTCATTTCTGATAACTATATTATGTGCGTGTGTGTGCGCGCCTATCTACACCATTCATATATATATGTATATACAAACACAGGCATTTTAATATATATATATATATGAATGATATATATGATGTGCGTGATCAATAATATTTCGTATGGAACATTTACTTGGCTGTGTGTTTTTATTTTTTGATTTTCATTAGCAATCAACACTAGCATAAGTGGTACATTAAATCTTTTTTTTGCTGGAGACTTTCAGGAAGAGTCTTTTATGTATGCACCTCGTTCTGAATTTTAAGAAAAATAAAAAGTATTTTAATATAAATATGCCTTCGTTACAGACTAAACTCATTTTCTGCCCTTAAGCAGTGAAATTTGATCTTTAATATTATGTGTTTAAAATGCTGGTGATATGTCAGAGACACAGACGACTGATTGAGTCCTTGTGTAACATCTTTTCTAATAGTAATGCAAATTGGTGTACTTAATGATTTCTTCCCACAATTATTTGCCCTAAAGGAGAAGAGAAAACAGTTGGATAATTTCAAAAGCATTCAGCTGCATAATATACGAGCATATAGTAACACTATGTTGAAGAGATAACGCTATCCTGTATGTTCAAAACATAACACAGGAAAATGCATCATTCTGTTCTGTGTTCAGTAGTTTATATACTAAGTCAAAGCAACATATTCATATTTTTTTCCAGACAGTTTTCAACTTATTTTTCCCTGATCAAATTATAATTAATGTTCTATGTTTTACTCTTCCTTCCTTATCCCTTTTTCTTTTACTTAGTTGATTTCTGAATGTTTCCCTTTATTCCTGTGATCTTTTCTTCATAGCGGCACTGTCTCGGTGAAGCTTTGCATAAATCTATCAGCAATGTAAGTGATTTGCACTTACAGCTCGTAAACAGGGCATGTTTGCACTAATAAATCTGCATATCCTGTAGTACTGCTTTAGAGCGTTAGTCTATGAAATAGAAGACATGGTAATATTTGAGAGGAGAACGTTTGCCGCTAGTTATCAAAAGCTTGTGTATTGCATCCATTCATCTGTGTAAATGTATGTATCAGTGGACATCAAACACTACATACATGGTCATAACATAAGCAGCTTTTTTATGTGATAAAGCAAGCAAGCTTGTGGGCAGTGCAAATGTGTATTGCAGAGCTTTCTATAAAGCATGAGATTGATGCTGTATTATAATTTGCAGCTTTGCAGTGCAAGTCATAATTGTAGCCAAAATATTCCTTTTTTCTATTTTTTTTGTTTTTAAAATTCTTACCGATGTTTCTAATGTGCTGAAAACCTTGGATAAAAGGATAAAAAGAATAAAAGGGATGCTCCAAAAGACATGCAAATGGAGGCACTAATGTTTTCAGAAATGTGCTCTTAGGAATACCAGTATGTGTACTGAATAATAAAAATAATGTTTAAAATTATGTACTCTTCTAAAAATAACTGTCGATAACAAATTTGTAATATTTGATGCACTTTCAACAACAAAAAAATCATATTATTAGAAGGGTAGACTAATCTGACTTGGTCATTAGAATCACTTAATCTCATTGTCCTTTATTTTCTGTAGAGTCTATTGATGCAAATAGGCATCTGCAGACATTGACTCATTTCAGGCTGTGGTTTTGCAGTCCCTTTAATCTGGTGGAAGTGTGAACTGCTCTTGAGAAGGTATTCCTGATCTCTTCTAAGGTGGCTTCCTGGCCAGATGTCAAATGTCTTTTGGTCATCTCAGTTAAAATGTTTTTTGCATTTCCAAGAAAGAAATGAAAAGAACATTGTTTTGCCCTTGGCCTATGCTAAAAATGTTTACAAATGATATTCTGAGAATTATCAGAATTTGGAGCAGGAACTTAAGTGAGAGAAATTTAACTCCAAGTCAAAAATATCTTTTTTTCATGTCATCTTCATAAAAATTTGGCTGAGATACTGTGATTGACTCCATTTGAATGTTATCATAAAAGGCTTTTTAGACTATGGTGATTAAATTAGCTGAGGTTCCGCAGGACTGAGCAGGACTTTCCCTAGAACTGTACCTCCTGGTGGCCATGATGAGCTGGACAGGGCAATGATGACAAACCTGAGGGACAGAAACATGCTGAAAGGGACAAGTAAGAGTGGATGGAACATCTGTCTAGTATCTCAGTGTTTCTGCCACAGGCGCTCAGAGGAGGAGGAAGGGGATCTGAGTGAGTATTGTGGAATTTCCTTCATATGAGATTTTTAAGCAGTAACTTGTGTATAGAGTTCCCACCTAGGGCAAAGAATTGGGCTGAATAATCTCTTAAGACTCTCCTAACTGCATGTTCCTATGATACCAGAAATGGAGTTAAGAAGAAGAAAAAGAGCAAAGGAGGGGAGGAGGAGGGAGAGAGATACTGGAATATGGGATAGATGGAAGACAAAGAGTAGAGGGGCTAGAGCCAAGTCAGACTAGTGGTCTCAGGGACACAAACAAAAAAAAACCAACAAACCTGAGAGTTTATGGATGGTGGTTAAATGGGAGTAGAGATAATCTAAATAAGTGTAAGAGTTACCTAAAAGCATGGGGAAAATAGGTGCCCAAACAGGGTCTCATTTTTGCTAGCTGTAGTGTTGCAGAGAAATAGGAAAAGGTGAGGTTTACAGGTGAAAAGAGGGGAAGTTTTTCTATAGATAAGTAACTGGTTGAAAAATAGGTAATAAATACAGCGTTACCACAGTGAACATAAATTATCAGTGGAGTTACACTGACGTTCAACAAGTTTTCTTTTGCAGGTTGTTTATGAATAAGTAAGGTGGGGAAGTTTGCAGCTTATAAAAAGTTATTCAGGGTCGGAAGGACAAAGACTGGCTGAAGAATTATAGAATAGTTGTAAAAAGCCAAGGGACTTGGCAATAAAATGGCAGATGCAATTCAGTTTAGATAAATGCAAAATGATACACGAGGAAAAAAATAAATTCTAACTTTTTGCATTACAACTCATTACAAGTTGAGAGTAGATTTGGGGATTATGATGTATAATTCCATGAAAACTTCACTTGAGTGCTCAGTAGCAGTCACAAAAGCAAATAAAACGTTAGGAATATGGAAAGGAAAGAGAGAACATAAAACATAAAACCATGTCACTCTCATTTTAAATACCTTATGTTGTTTTGGTTTCCTAATCTTAAAACGAAATAGTAGAAAAGGGGCAAAAGTAGGAGATGTGCGATGATGGATATGAAATAGCTTTCATACAAGGAGTGACCCATTAGACCAAAACTGTTTAATCTGGAAAAGACTGTGAAGAGGGATATGATGGAGATCTACAGAAACATGCATGTAATAAAGTAGATGAAAAGGGAACTGGTTTTGACTCCTTTCCATTACATGGCCGTTTGTACTGGCATGTCTATAAAAGATCCAGAACTTGCCACAGGATATTGTGGGTACTAAAAACTTACATGGATTCAGGTCGTCATTGTACTTTATGGACCTTTTTCCCATAAATTTGACTTTGGAGTAAAGATCCCTGCATTTATGTTCAGATATATAGTTCAGATTACAGAACGTAGCATAGGCCTTCACTGTACTCCTTCAATTATGGCTAATCTTCAAATGTATCTGAAGTAAAATACGGTTGATACAGTGTATGTAGAAGACTGAGTAAATATGCCCAGACACAAAGACCTGATGAATTTGAAATGCAGCGAGCCATGGTCATTTCATTCAAGTTAATTTGCTGCCTTTGTTTTAATGCTAATTTTACTTTAAATATAGCTTTTCCTTTCAAATCTGCTTAAGCTGTGTCCTTCTGAAAAAAAAATAAAAATGTTCATGCTGCAAGTTGTCCTTGGTATGCTGCTATTAATTTTTTGTTAAGTGGTGGGTTTTAATGTTCTGTAAATCAATAAATTGATGTGCAATGTCATTATTGATTTGGCATAATTAATTTTAAGATATGCTGAAGCAAATGACACTATCAGACTTTCATTTATAATTCAATTTTATGTATTGCTCTGAGGCTTGAAAAGTATCCTTAATGATTCAAATTCTTGGGCACATGGCAATTTTATTTTTCCTTCCTTTGAAGGAAAAATAAATATCTTTTCTTGGTTAAATCTTGTTTCCAGAATTGGAGGATGTATCTCTCTTATTAGGCCCTAAAGGGAACACAGGTTTTGTATTTTCAGTCTGAAAAGATGCTGTCTGATGTGAAGAACAAAGTATAACATTATTATACAAAGAAAACGAGACTTTTTCAAAGAGTAAAGTGTACTCTTATGTATTAAAATGCTTGTTGGGTGAAAAGCATCATTTGTAAAATCAGATATTCCTAAGAAAATCAGTATTTGACTGAAATTGCTTAGTTATTAGATCTTGAAAACCAGCAGAAACATCACTCTCATAGTATTACTGAGCTAACAAAGAAAAAGGAGCAGGGGGAATCCATCAAGTGTAACGTTTTATTTGTGATGTAGAGTGGTATGCTACCATTTCTTTTTAAATGAGAGAACTACCAGTAAGATAGGACCATATCATATTGAAAGATACAAAAATCCACCAATCTAGATGTCACAGGCTATCCTCCCCCATCAACTGAAGCATTTCCTTACAGAATTGATGTGACATTCCCCTGAAGAATAATTTAAACAATAATTGTTTGATCTCAGACCTTGCTAGTGTCATTTTTATTGATATTTATACAAAACCTAGAAATAAATTTTGATAATTCAGCCATGAAAAATTGTATTACAAGGTAGTGCCGTAGTATGAACTGACAGATGTCATAACCCTTAGAAAACTATTTAAATTTAACTACTGTATCTCTGGGATATAATATTAATAACAAATTCAGTAGGTGGATGACATTGCTTGTCTCTCTTTTAGTAAACGTCCTGACTTTAAAATTTCAAGTGTTTTCTTCCTTTGAATGTTTCTTTTTTTTTTTCAGAGTTGATATTAGTATTAATGACTAATGGATATTTGCTGTTCTGTTGTGGGTTAGATCTCCTTACTGAAGCAGAATCTGGAGATGCAGCTTTCCCAGTCACAGAGCTCTTTGCAACAGCTACAAGCCCAGTTCAGTCAGGAGCGACAGAGGCTGACTCAGGAGATCCAGGAACTAGAAGAGGAGCACCAACAAAGGCATAAGTCACTTCAGGAAGCCCATATCCTTGCCTTTCAAAACATGGAAGAAACAAAGGAGCAAGAACAAAAGGCATGTTCATAAGGATATTCTGAATTACTAGAGAATGTTGCCATTTTAGCAATTTATGTATGCAGCTGGAATTAGTAAAGAAAAGGATCTCCATAACTCCTAAATTTCCTTTTCAGTTGACGTCTTATAGTAACATTTTTATCCAGTTAAATCTGATTAAGACATATTGAAAATCATGTCTAATACTGGCATTGTTTCATGTCTTGCTTTATACTTTACCAGTATATGCATATACACAGGTATATATATATATTTAAAAAATTACTATCAACACACACATTTCTTTACAGTAGTTTGACGTTGTTATCCATAACATATTCTAGTTTTGATTTGGAATAGATTTCTCTGTGTTTTCCATTATAGTTACCTAATTTTGTATGTGTTTTCTGATATTTCCTGTCAATCGACTTTTTGTAATGCATTTTATATTTTCATTATGTTAAAAATTGTATTAGCTGTGTTCTGCAATTTGCAAGGTAATTTTCATGTCCATAACAATGTTATGCCCAAGATATTTTTTTTAAAACCTTGACTAAATCAGCTTTAAAATTGGAATTTTGGCACTGCATGGTACTTAATAGGATGTGTGTCTTAAGGGTTTTTTTAAGTTCAGATCTAGAGTGTACTTTTGCAATTAATTTTCCCATTATCCCCACTTAATGTACTTTGGTTCACATCATAGACAGGCCTTGGAGCACACAAGGTGGATTATTTTTGTTCTAAATGAAACTAGAAGATGTGCACCAGGAACATTATGCTTCACACACTTCAATAGGGAGTAGACATGGGTGTCAATGGGGAGCAAAAATCCCCATATGTGCATTGTGTGTACACTAGACACATCTATGGATCTGCACCTTATCACCTTGCTTGCTATTGTAAATGTATCCATAGACTGTTTTTTTCTCTTTTCCAACTGTGAGTAGAACAGTGTTTTTGCGCACAGGTAACCTCGATAACTATCAGCCACTGAAAAGAAAAAATATAGTTGTAGGATAACTTAGTGACAGAAGAAAATATGAGCAATATTAGTGCATTTTTAATAATTTCTATAGAATCATAGGGTTGGAAGGGACCTCTGGAGATCATCTAGTCCAACCCCCCTGCCAGAGCAGGGTCACCCAGAGCAGGTTGCACAGGAACGCGTCCAGGCGGGTTTTGAATGTCTCCAGAGACAGAGACTCTACCACCTCTCTGGGCAGCCTGTGCCAGTGCTCTGCCACCCTCAAAGCAAAGAAGTTCCTCCTCATGTTTAGGTGGAACTTCCTATGCTCAAGTTTGTGCCCGTTACCTCTTGTCCTGTTGCCGGGCACCACTGAAAAGAGCCTGGCCCCATCCTCCTGACACCCACCCTTTAAGTATTTGTAAGCATTGATAAGGTTCCCCCTCAGCCGTCTTTTGTCCAGACTGAAGAGACCCAAATCCCTCAGCCTTTCTTCATGAGAGAGGTGTTCCAGTCCCCTAATCATGTTGGTAGCTCTCTGCTGCACCCTCTCCAGCAGTTCCCTGTCCTTCTTGAGCTGGGGAGCCCAGAACTGGACACAGTACTCCAGGTGCAGCCTCACCAAGGCAGAGGAGAGGGGGAGGATGACCTCCCTCGACCTGCTGGCCACACTCTTCTTGATGCACCCCAGGATGCCATTGGCCTTCTTGGCCACGAGGGCATATTGCTGGCTTGTGGTCATCCTGTTGTCCACCAGGACTCCCAGGTCTCTTTCAGCTGAGCTGCCCTCTAGCAAGTCAGCCCCCAACCTGTACTGGTGCACGGGGTTATTCCTCCCCAGGTGCAGCAACCTACACTTGCCCTTGTTGAATTTCGTAAGGTTCCTCTTTGCCCAGATCTCCAACCTGTCCAGGTCTCTCTGTATGGCGGCACAGCCTTCTGGTGTGTCAGCCACCCCTCCCCCCCCAGCTTTGTGTCATCAGCGAACTTGCTGAGGGTGCACTCTATCCCCTCATCCAGGTCAGTGATGAATATGTTGAAGAGGACTGGACCCAGTACTGACCCGTGGGGAACACCACTTGTTACTGACCTCCAACTAGACTCTGTGCCCCTACTCACAACCCTCTGAGCTCTGTCTTTCAACCAGTTATCTATCCACCTTACTGTCCATTCATCTAACCCACGCTTCCTAAGCTTCCCTATGAGGATGCTATAGTATATTCCCTATAGTATGCCAATGCCTGATTTTTTGTTGCCAGATGTTTATTGTTTAATATTTTAAAAATTCCCTAAACTGGTATAGAATAAATTTTGTCAATTTTGATTTCATAGGAATTAGAAGAACGTTTACAACAGAAGCACTCGGAAGAACTTCAGGCACTGAAAGAAACACATAAACAAGCCATGGAAGGTTTCAAATTGGAGATGGAACAGGAACTTCAGACACTACGATTTGAGCTGGAAGATGAAGGAAAAGCTATGTTAGGTATACAATTTTCAAATTTGCAAGTGGATCCAAAACCATTATTTCTACTCATACAAATATACATGCACATATATATATGTGTGTGTGTGTGTGTGTGTTATAACGCTGTAGGGTGTCTCAGAGTCATTCAATGTTGACCTAATTGTTCCTCTTAAAACCAGTATAAACTTTAACAGGTAAGCCCAATATGTCACTTTTGAAAAATCTTATCCTTAAATTGTTTTGGAAAGAGCAAGTAACCAAATTTGATGATGGAGAACATTTCAAAAAGTAACAGGAATAGAATGACAGGACAGTTGCTTAGCTGATATAAATGGTGTGTGTTAGGTCAGCAGCAATACTTGACGGATCTGGACTGTTCTTGTTAATTAATGTAAACATTTGCACAATAAAATTTTCTTTTTCTTCATGGTAACTAGCTTCCTTGCGCTCAGAGCTAAATCATCAACATGCAGCAGCAATTGACCAGCTAAGGCACAACCATCAACAAGAATTGGTAGCTGCCAAAATGGAGCTTGAAAGAAGCATAGAACTCGGCAGGCGACAGGTAGGCGGCACTGCTGGCAACTGACTGTAAAATTGCATGATTGGTATTTGTTTTCTCTTAGCGGGAGGCAACAACTGTTGTGAGCGAAAAGCAAACATGTAATCCTTCAAACTCAGTCGGCACCAGCAGATAATGCATCTCTACCAGTTTACGTAAACTTCCTTGCTTAGCTTTTTCTTCCTTCAACAAACTTCATTTGAAGCCTAGTAAATGCTCCCATATCAAGGCAGTTTCCTCTCAGAATTGTGCAGCCATCCATGAGTGCACTGGCTTGTCCTGGGAGGAAAGCGCCGATTCACACAAAATTCTACTTGTCGTTAGCTGCCAGCAGGACTTAAAAAGGAAAAACTGTTTCTCTCTGAAGCCTAAGTGATATGGCTAAGAAGTGGTTGCTTAAAACCAAATGATTGCTTCAAACTTAAGAGGTAGCTTAGTATCTTTTCTTTTCAGAAGCCAAACTGGAAAAGATAAATTAGCATCCAATGAAAGCAGAGAAGATAATGTAACAGCTTGCAACTCTTTCTTAAAAAAAACCCCACCCTTAAAACCAAAAAATGCAAAACGAACCCCTAAATCCCAAAGCCAGTATGGACTACCTTTGCTTTCAGGAGCAAACTCATTCATTCACTTTTATCTTTCGTTTTTCACTTTATGCACAATAAGTTTTTCCAGTGGTAACTAAAAATTCAAAGCTTGATCTCTATTGAAAGGAAGCCAGACTCCCGGAAATAAGAGGAACAGAAAATTACTTCTTTATTTCCCTATACAGTAGGCTTTTCAGGATTGATTTATTGATAGACCAGCACCAAGGAATGGTTTTAGAAATATATTAACAGAGGAAGCAGATTTAGTTGGATATAGCCTTTACAAAAAACAGAGAGAGTCAAAGATGAGCCCTTCTTTTTCTCTTCCTTGCTGGTTTAAAAGTGTGAGCACTAGAAGCAAAAATGCGGTGCTGTCAGCAGTGAGCAAATACATGCAGGATTTAGGAGGATATAGTTTCAGTCGTGTGTTGTTTTAGCCTAGAGTGAGACGCCTAAAGGAGATGTCAGAAAAAAAAAGTTTAAAGTACAAGATCAAGTGTTTGATCCAACCAAATGGCATGTACTTGGCCTCAGGACACTGATCTGCTAAGCACGAGAGGGCAAAGCAATTAATTAATTCTGCATTAGAATGCTCATCAGTTCACAAGATCAGAGCTGAACTAGATGCAGAGACGTCTGAGCAGGATGATTATGTTTGCTACTTTTTGAAATATTTAAGTAAGTGGATATAAATTTTCCACTGCTTTTTCTTCTAACTTTAATGTTGTCTTTCTATAGGGAGGTAGAGAGTTATTTTTAGAGGTCTGTTCTTAAAGATGTCCCATAAAATTTGTGCATTAGGATATGTTTTGTATTTCCTGAATGCATGAAGGCACAAAACAGAATTATACATAAAACTACTTTGAAATATCTGCTGATTTTCTATCTGTGCAAACTATATGGTTATTAAATATTGTGAAACTCTAAGAAGTGCAATAGATGGAAATGGAAAACTCTGAAAAAGGTTAGTTTATTGCAGACTTTTTCTAAGCTGCAGAGAATCATCATCAAAACTATTGGGATGTGTTCCAGATGAGTTTCCCAGATGTTAACTTCATTGGAATTTCTTATGCAAAAAGAATGACTTTTATTGATTTATTGGACACAATATAAATATTATATACACTATTTCGTATGTATTCTGCTGTGAGATAATTGTGACCCTTATATTTACACATAAGTAAGAGAGGAGAATTCTGAATCATAGCGTTTGTTGGTGCACGGCATACATCTTGAGTTATTTTGTCCTGTAGTATGGGGCTGTAAAGGGAAAACAGTTTTTCTAAATTGTATATTGAAGAGGCAGAAAATGGTAAATGCTCATCCCCCTGGTTCTTAGCAGTATCTGGTTTTTGTTGTATGTGTGGGCACAAGGAAAAATGTGATAAGCTACACAAACTTTAACAGGCAATGACAATGACAGGTTTTAAATTCTCTTGCAAATGGAAATTCTTTGTTACATAACTTTTATTTCTTCTTTATTTGTACTTGTACACAATAAAAAAACCCTCAGTTTTAGTTATAATTTGTGTCAGCATCAAAAACTGAAATTATCTATTGAATTGAAAATTCTGCTCAGCTGTTATTTTCCAAAAGCAAGTATTGTGCTTCTGAGAGACATTAAATTTAAATTTATTTAAAATATTTTTTGCTGCTGCTGCTTATATTGTAGGAGAAAGAATTTTTATGCCGAATATCAGATCTACAAGATGAACTGAGACACCGAGACCATCATATAGCTGAACTGGACAAAGAGATTTTGCATCTTCATGAAAATATAAGTGCATTGACCAAGGAATTAGAGTTTAAAGGGAAAGAGGTTCTTAGAATACGCAGTGAATCCAACCAACAGATCAGGTATGAATTTTTCCATTCTCAACTCAATGTGTATTATTTCATGTATTGTTTTACTTAAGAAATATTTGCAGCTTTAAATTTATCCTCTTACACAAGTGATGTTATATATCATTCGGTCTTCTTTAGGAAAAGCTATGCCCATTACTAGTAAAGTTAGTGAATATTACCATACAGTTAAACTGCATTTCAGTGATACATTTTGGCGTATTTTAGTAACAGTCTGCACAAGCAATGGGTTTTGGTTGGTTTTTTTTTTTTCTAAATTCATTATGTTTGTTTATTTAAAAAAGCATTAAAGGAGATGCATTTTCCATGAAATAAGCGAGAAGACTGGAGGACAGTAAGTAGTGGGTTTTGATGAATCAGTAATTCCTTCTGTGTTGTCTGGTATTATGTAAATGCCATTAAAAGCATGGCAGAAAATCATGATGAACAAACGAGTCTGATTTTAGAATAACTCTTTTTTTAACAAAAAATAAATTAAACAGGATGCATGAGCAAGATTTAAGCAAGAAACATGAGAAAGAGATGGATGTCTTGACAGCAGATCACATCAGAGAGAAACAAAACATGCTGGCAGATTTTAATAAGACCCAAGAGCTGCTCAAGGAAATTAATTCAGCTTTACAAATTTCGTAAGTTTTGTTGCATTAAAAAAGTTTGTATGTGGCTGCATTTGAGTGAATAGTTTATCCTGGTGTCCACAAGTTGCTGAAGATATTGCAGAGATGCAGACGTGCAAAAACCTCAGTTAAGTATGGGGCCTAATCTTGCGTTCTTTAGGCAACACAATTCTATAAGCTTTAGGGGAATTTAGTGAGATGAACTGTTAGGGACTTGAGACTGAAAAATTTCAAGTAGGAAAGATATTAAACCTATGCAGTTCCTTGAAAATTGGAGAAAACATTTTTTCAAATGTTTTTTTCTCAAACATTTATACATCTTTTTTGAGAACACAAGAGTTTCTTCAACAAGTTTATAAACAGTACAATGTTGTCTATTAAGAAGTCTGATTACAGCACATAAGTGATGCAAACATTCTCAGGTTTGCTAAAATAAGGAAAATTAGTGTCTGAAATGGATGCTATGAGCATAACAATAACAGAATTCTTAGCGTGTCTCTGAGTCAAAATGCCACCTGGGGTGAGACCACCTCTGTGCAGAAGTGGTGTAGTAGTGTGTCATCTAGCCGGTGTTTTCCTGTCTTCCACATCCTTCATTCTTTATCTCTGTGACATAATCCATTCGGTCAGAGTTTCTGGCTGAGGTTTTCATAGCACATTGAGGGCTTCCTGACACACAGTTGTCACCGAGGGATTTGTATTTGCAGCACAAAAGATTTATGGCAGAGAAAATAATTGTTTCTAAGTATACGATTGAAAACTTTTTAAAGTTAGTATCAATTAAAAATGGCCAATAAAGCCCAAATGCATCTAATTCTTCCTTGATAATGAGTACTCAGGAATTGTCTCCAAATAAGATGGGTATAAAATTCTAGTTCTTACTCCCTTGTAATCATCCATGTGCGTGCTTTTGCGCCCTGATAAATGTGGTAATTTGCCATTCAGTAAGTTAGGTGTATGCTACCTTCTGTTTACTGCATTTATTTTGTATGAGAAACATACCAATAAGCAGCCACTGGAACTGGTTTTGGAGCTGTTTACCCTAAAGTTTTCCCCCATTAAGTTGTTTGGTTTTCAGCGTCCTGAAATTTTCCGAATTTAGTTGGTTCCCCACTACTGGTTCTTGCTCAACTTAGAGCTGCGACATGTAGCCACTGTTCGAAAGACAGCAAACATTATCCAGGGTGCCCTGACCTGGTTTTCAGTGTGTTATCTCTTGCTTGGTAAATTGAAGCAAGGAGATGTCAAAAGAGGAAGTTAAGTAAAAAGAAAAAAAAATAAAACAAAAAAAACCCCACCAAAACAACAACAAGAAGCCAAAACAAAACAAAACAAACCCCCACAAACAAACAAAAAAAAAACAACAACAAAAAAAAAAACCACCAGAAGCAGCTATTTCTTAAGTAACCCTTTCCAGGTTCTGCCTTACTTAAGCATGGCCTTGTGAACGTTTATGAAATGCGGAATCTATCTTACAGTAATTGAGAGTGGGTATCATTAATTACACTCTACCACTAGAGTCTTTAAATTACATATTATCTCTTTGAAACAGAAAAAAAAAACAGTTCTCTGAAATATCTGAAAATAAAAGGACAGCTGTGCATAACTATGTATTATACTCTAGGGATCTGTGTACAATAGCTTAACCCAGCATAAAATGTATACACAAAAATTAAGCCAACTGAGCATATTTCTGTTCTGCTGAGTCCAGTGCCTTTTCTGCAAATGGTCATGTTGTTCACATTCATAATGTTTTATGTAAATACATTATAGAATCTCAGATTACGTACAGGTTATTTGAAGGTTATAAATATAATTTGATATTAATTGTTTTTTTCAGATGCAACTCAAAGTAAAAATCACAAAGCTGCTTCTGAAGGGAAAATATTTATCTAAAGTGACAAATTATGTCTACTTCCAGGTGGCTTGTGGAATCAAGTTTGAGCTAACATAGACATCTTAAATGTATAGATTTTTCTCAGGGTTTGTTTTGTTTTTTAAATATCTTTTTTTCGTTAGGTTTGTTAAATTTCCTGAATCTGTTCTGACACTTGGTTCACTAATTGACATGAGGGTTGAATATGTGAGACAAGTATTTTAGCAGTTTCCTTTGGAGCAATGTTTGGCATCACGAGTGTTATATTTATGTTTCGGAGAGACTCAGTCATTTGAAATTGTCGTGTCTTCAAAACTTGTTCTTTAAGAAGAAACAAGGAGGTTTATGCAGTTACTTGCACAATTCCTCTCTCACTTGGCTTATTTCACTTCTCTCCTTTAATGCTTTCCCACCAGGCATTTCAAATTTCCTTCTATTTTTTTCAAATGTTTATCAATTGTTACATTTCTCTTAATCCAGATATCCTAATATCCAAGTGTTATTGCTTTTCTTTTGCAGCTCATTCCTTTATTTCATCTCTAATGGTACTAAGTTGCTTTTGTGGAGAGGAGTTAGTTACCTTTTAGTCTTCACTGTTCTTGGATATCTTTGTCCCAGTATGTTCCACATGAACTGAGGAAGACGGTGCCAGCCTTGTCTGTCTGTCCAGTTTCTCCAGTATCACAAGCCTGCATCTTTATTCAGAGTAGCCATCTACAAAAAGAAAAAATGATACTGTTTGTTTTCAAGAAACAGTATCTCATCAAGAAAGTGAATTGCCATTTTTTAACATTTATGTTAATATTAAATATAATGCAATGCAGTCCCTATATTTTACAGAAAAATCAATCTTAGCTATGTCTTCTGTAATTCTGCTGTCCGTATTATGGTTTTGAATGCCTTATTTTCACTCTGACTTCCAAGAGGCCTTTTTTCAAACGCGTAGTACTGCATGCACAAGAAAGATGTTAAGTTTTTAGAATTTTGCCCAGATTATTAGTTACTGGAGCAAAGGCTGTGGTTATTGTTGATTTTTTTTTTTTTTAACTAGCTAAAGCTGAATGATAACATAGAAATTAATTTACTTCAAGGTGATAAGAAAGTCATCTTCTGTTTTTACTCCCTGAACTCTTTTTTGTACTAATCAAAAATGTGACTATTCACTCATCATTTAACACTGGATCAAGCTAAAGGGGGTCTTCTTCTTTCCTATAAAGTTTAGAAGAAATGGAAGAAAAATATAAAACCAGAGAATCAAGACCAGAAGACTTGCAGCTTATCTCAGAACTGAAAGACCTAATTGCAGAGCGGGACCAACTCATAAAGAAATTGATTGTAAGACTTTCATGCTCTCTTGGTTTAATATCTTGACGGATACAAAAAATTTTATCTACTTCAAAGTGTTTGAAATGTATTTAAAGAACCAATCCTGCTAGCGTGTTATTCATATTCTTTAACACATTATTCCTATGGTTCCAATGACTCAAAATAGTAAAACTAATTAGATACAGAGAGTTTTGCACAATCAAGCATAACACATTATTACAAAAAATATTTCAGTGTGACCTTGATCAGATGTCTACTATCTCAAATCTTGGACTGAGCCAGCCATGAAAGCCATATAAGAAATAGTCCCTTCTATGAAGTTTCTAAGACCAATTTTCTGATCCACTGAACTTCCCAAATTCAGAGCACAACACCCTGACTCAGATTAGTTTGATTAGATTCTGATTGAGAAGCAAGAAGGAAAGAGGGAATTCAAATTAAGTAGAGATCAGAAGTTAACTATACTGAGTCTTTCCCAGTGCAAAATCCATAGGCTGTGCTCGCTCCCAGCAGCATAGAAGTGCAACAGAACTGCATAAATAGAAATTATTTAATATTTACATATAATAATATATAAAACACATTAAATATGGAATGCGGTTTTTAGAATTAACAGTTTCTTTAGAAACGTAAACATAAATTTATTTGAGATCATTCTATAGGCAGATTTGGCCACTAACCGATTGAAAAATGCATAAAAAGAAGTTTCTATTTGTTCTTCTTTTTAGGAGGACAAAAAGTTCTATCAGCTGGAGCTAGTTAACAGGGAGACTAACTACAACAAAATGTTTAATGCAAGCCCTAATGTTGGTGTTATTAATCCATTGGTGAAGGTATGTTCCATGGACTTCATTGCTAAAGTGAAGAAAAAAAAAATCTGAACTCAGGATATAGCAAAAAGAAGAAATACGTGTGTATGTGTGTGTGCCTGCATGGATACATATATCACTCTTAAAAGACGTATTCAAAACAAGGAACATAGTTTTCCATTTGTCTCTACTTTTGTGTAGGTTTGTTTCTTTTGTGTTGTTGAGAGATCCACTAATACTGTTGCCCTAGTTTGCAAGACACGTGTGACATGAAACACAGTTCCTTCTCACAAAATCAAAATAGAAAAGTGGCAGAAAGACAACAGAGGGCAGTACTGTAGCATATAATAGAGAACAGTGACACCCATAATCGGTTTTAGTTTCATAATTTTTTTGGTTATTTTGGAAAGTGCAAGGGCAACTTCATTTTTCAGGTGGTGCTGAGGATGGAAGAGCATTAGAAAGACAGAGGGAGAGGAGACACTAGAGGAAGGAAATAAGGGTAAAAGGGGAAGGAGAAGAGTATGAGAAGGGCATGGCATGAGTCCGAATGGAGAGAGACAGAGTAATACTGGAGAAGTGGAGTGACAAACAAGGTAAGCACTGTGAAGGCAGCAGGAGATAGAAGTCAGCCTCTAGCCTTCTCGGTTATTGTCACCTCCCATACAAGTGAAAACACTTCAGTAGCAACCTTTTCCAGTTCTCTCCATCCTGCTGAATAGCAGCCAGCGAAGGCTAGTGTACAAGCAGGCATAGTAGCCTCCCTGTCACTTCAAAAGCCAGCAGCATTCCTTCATGAGGAACTTTAATAGACTGTGGTAGTGTACCTTCATTCTACTTCTTTTCACCACTTCAGGAGTAAGAATGAGTCCTCTGACATTTTCTTCCTCCTTGTGACAATAACCCATAGGTTATTTCATCTGCATGGAAAGGGAAGAGATTTGTCCCCGCTGTAGAGGCAGAACAACCTGGGAAGGTTTTAAAGCAGAGGGTAAGCCAAGGGGCACAACAGGAGCAGCTCAGGTCCCTGAGAGCTTCAGTGATCAAGGCTCAGGCTCCATTATTTAAGAGGAGGTCTGGGAGTGTTACTTGACATCAGGCAATGTTATTTAGCTATGCCTTATTATAGTTTCACATCAGATCAGCGAATTTCCCACTTCTGCACTAACTCTGCTGCAAATTGTCAGTGTTCTCCTACTCTCCAGGAGCCCAGCAGCTCTCTCAAGCTTATCTGCAGATGCCTAACTTTTATGTGTAAGTGCATAAAAGAACTTAGTTTGGGCCCAGTAGAGACAATACCAGGACTGCCAGATACCATTTGAATGCTTTGTTTTTATGTGATAAAGGTTGTTTGAAAATTTTGGAAGTTTGTCTGAAGCACTCATTTATAAAGACGTGAAATGTTTAAGCTTGTGTTTTGTGTGAAATCTGAAGTGTTTGGGAGAAGTACTTCAACATCAGATTTCCGTAGTGATAATCCATATATTTTTATAATATGCTTCTATCACTTCAATCTGTTTAGACTTTAAAACCGTTTTGTATGCCAGAACATTTTGATCTCTCATTTCATAAGTTGTGGACTATGTTACTTCATTTTGTCAAAGCACGTACTGTGTTATTGGAGAATGAATTACAAAGAAACCGAAAATCTCATTCTCTTTTCTTTTTTGTAATAAAAAGACAGAATTTTGAGTTACTACAGGCTTTGCATATTAATGCAAAATCATAGCCATTGCAGTATGTATTACAGCTTCTCTGATTTATGCAATGGATCTGTTTAGTATTACATTGTTACATCTGAAGTTTCTTAATACTTTGCATGAATTTCATGGAAACAATACACGCAATTTTGTGTCTCCAGATTTGACTGCTTCAGAAGCATAGATTGTTCTGTAGAGTATAAATATAAACTGTAGTATTCTTCTAAGCACTTAAGTGGATAACACACATTATCCAGAAATGAGCCACCTACAAAGCACAGAGACTTAACTACAGTGTGTTTAACACACAGTTTTAGTTACAGTGTGTATTACCTTGCAGGTGTATTTTACGTAAGTTTGTTACTTTTTCCAAACTATTTTTTTCACCATAATGTTAATTCTTGCTTCTTCAGCCACTACAGAGGTAAAGTGTATGGGACCATCTTATTTTGATCCTTTGCAGCTAATGATCTTTTGCTGTGATGCTTAAAAAGGACTGGTTTCTATTACAGCTTGCTGTTAGATTGTTGGGGTTTTATAATTGCATTTTGACAAACACACCCACCAGTGTGGCTACAATTAGCAGCATTTGCATCTGCCAACCCTGGAGAGGTCAGGCACTGAAATGAAAGCCAGCAGAGAGCTAAACAGAATAAAGTCCAAACAAACAATAGGGATCTCTCTGTCTCCGTCTGAACTCCTGCCCACCCTTGAATACAGCGGCTCTTCTGTTTCAAGGGGAATTCTGCTTGAAAATATTATATAGAAACAACATGAGATTCCACTTGTCTTTCACTTTATTTAGTTCAAATTTGTGTAGTTTATAAGCCCTTAAGGGGTTTTTCCCCTAGCTGCTTTGTTAGGGTTGCATATATGTAATTGAAAGGAAGAATTTATTATATATTCAAATAATACATAATTCATGAGAATAAATGAATCCATTCATTCAAAAATCCTATTTTTGGAAATAAGGCTTTTTTGATATTAATATTTTATTGTAGACATGGAATATTTGATAGAAATCAGAAAATACACATGGCGTTCTGTCACACAGCTATTTTTAAAAACCTACAGAATTATTTGAATCATCCTTTTACATTAAAATATCTATTAAAGTAGAGAGCATAAATACTGATTCCTTTGTATGATGTGTTATGGAGAGTAAAATAGTGATATAAAATTTTTCAGTATTTTGAGTCCCTTGAATTACTATCAGTGGGAGTATGGAGAGTATTAAGAAAAATGCTCAGTTGTGCCATCTGGTGTCTAGAAGCAGCAGCTGTAGTAGCATTAAAAGCCTGGCCTTTCCCTTGTGCAAGAAACTGAACTCCTATACAGTAATCTTTTTATCTTTAGCAGTATCGCTATATTGCTTGCTAACTATGAGGGCGTAATTGCTTCAAAAGAAATGTAGCTGCCTTTCTAGGTTCCATGTTCCAGTTACCAAAACGTGCCTTGGTGATGGGGTGAAACCTGTTGGAGAGATTCACTTTTTTCATCATTGAAATTTGCTGTAATTACATTTGACAGCAGAGCTGTTCCACTGATATCAAGAAAAGATTTAAGTAAACATGAAAGGTTTAACAGACTAAATGACAATTTTGTGGAAAACTTCCTCTCTCCAATGTCTTAAATGGAGCAAAATGTTGGAAGATCTCATATAATATATTCCTTGATTATTACACTAAGTCTTAATAACTTAATCATCTTGATCAGAAATTTTATTTTGCTGCAAAAGATTGTGGTGTTCACTTCTGGTCAAAGCAAATAGTAAAACTACAATTGGGGAAAAAGCCCAATCTGTCCCTTAAAAAAACAAAACAAAACAAAACCCACCAAACCCAAACCAGCCTTCCCTACAACTTTTACATTTGCAAATATCCTCATCTGTCCTGGTGCAAGAAGCCTTCCTTACATTTGTTATTTTTAATGCAGCAAAAGAAGAAGAACGATAAATCAACAAACAGGTTTGTGAGTGTCCCCAATCTAAGTGCTCTGGAATCTAGCGGAGTGGTGGGCAATGGACATCCCAACCGCCTGGACCCCATTCCTAACTCACCCATCCACGATATTGAGTTCAACAGCAGCAAACCACTACCACAGCCAATGCCACCCAAAGAGCCCAAGACGTTTTTGAGGTGAGCCCTGCCTCACCAATCTTTTTTTTTTCTTTTTTTTTCTTTTTTTTTGCTTAACTCAGGAAAATTTTGCATTCCTATTGAGCTGAATCCCACTTGCTTTATCAACCTTTCAGAGGTACAAGTACTCTTACGGCATTTTCAATTTTTACATTATATTTGTAACCTCTTTATAGTATTCCTTTTTATTGTAGACCTTGTTGAAATGTGAAGTATTCTCTCACTTTTCCATGTCTTGAACTTTGAAAACCTGTTTAGATACTTTAACGGAATTCATGTGCTTCCAATTGTTTACATATATGAACAATTGTTTTAAATGTTTGTGTTATTTACTGATTGCCATTTAGGAATTGATACTAGCACAGAATTTCTTTTATTCGGTATTACGTGATAATGGTTTTATGTAAGAAAACTATTTTCTGTGCCACATGAATGTTTCGTGTTTCCCCTTTCCTCACCTAAATCCAGTTGTTTCATAGGAGTAACCTTACTACAGCAACAGGAAACGTGCGTGCTTGGATGCTTAATGCTGAGCTGCCAGTAATCAAAACCAGCATTAAAGTCTCAAGTTATTCTCTCACAAATTAATGTAGTGAATTGAATAACTTAAAAAATGGCATTTTAGAGGCAGGATTTTAGTCTTTTGCCTTTATGTGCCTACATATTAAATGCAGTGAAGCGGCATACTCTGTATTGAGTAGGTGCTGATCTCTTACCTCTAAGTTGGCAACTTAAAGCAATGTGTAATTACCAGTTCTACAGTTGGTTGTTTATTCTCTCTTTTGGTTTAATGCGAAAGACCACATACCTAGCAACTACTAATTATAAAAGGAAACAAATAATAGAATCTAAGATAGATAAAGGAAACCAGTCTATTTTGAGAAAACAATCTTTATAAAAAAAATACTGTCGCTTATTTTTTCCTGTGCATGCGATGTGCATGAGTGTGCTCAGATACCTATAACGTGCATGTGCATGAACTCCTGGACTGTCCTGATGGGGTTTCCATTCCAGTTTGTTTTGTGCTCTGTATTATCCAGTAATACAGTAGGGATTATTTTATTACTGATTTTTATTGATAAAGGAACTTAATTGTACAATTAAATTTAAATTAAATTTAAGTATTCTCTCTTGCTCATTTTGTGAGAATTTTAAGCGTTCAAGGGGGAAACAAACCTTGTTTGCAGTGCAGCGGGTTCTTTTTTCCTGATATATTAGCATATTCTAAATGTGTGCACGAACAACAATGCAAGTGATATTTGTGATCAGTGTTAAGTATTAAATTAGTGTTTATTTTTGTTCAGTTGCCAACCGGTCTTTGTGAGCACGTCTACAAATATGATGCTGGCATCATATTTTTGAAAAATTAACTTTACCACAGGAAAAGGATGCTAAAAGAGGACCTCCTACAGTCACGCTTTTCCAAGAAAACCCTTTTTATTCTTCCTGAAAACCTCAGCTGTTTCTGAGATTTTAAATTATGTTTTCCAAAATACTATTTGCCCACCCTGTAATGCGGCTTCTGAACTGCCGTGTCCGTGCTGCTGGTGCTCTCCAATGGAGTGGATGATCACAGATTCTGTAGGGAGACATTAAATCATGTCCTGAGGCACACTGATCATTAACCCATGGGAAAACCGACCGTGTTCATTACCAAATATTCTCCGTGCTTTTTTTTTTTTCTCCTAACATTTGTACTTTTTGTGTAGTTGTGGGATAATTGTTCTTTTTTCTTTCTGTGAATTTAGCCCTCCTCAGACTGACGCTTCACCAGTGGCTTCACCAGATCCCCAGCGCCAGGAGTGGTTTGCCCGGTACTTCACCTTCTGAGAGATGGTTTGGTTTTGTGGCACAGCGTGATGTGGACTGTTTATAAGAGCATGACCTTAAATAAATCCTCATGTGAACAAGCTTTCCTGTAATTTGTCAAACACTGTGAATGAGAAAGTATTTGTCTTTCTGATTTGAAACTGCACTGTATTTCATGTTATATTTGTTGGAATCACTTGACATGGTACTATATAATGTGTGTAATTATAACTATTATTTTTATTTAAAATGGAAGAATCTTTAAACTTTGTAATTACTACATAATAAATTTTGGTAGAACAAACATAATGCTTTTCCCCTTTTTCCTATAAATGTGTTTTCTTTGATTTCAGGTAAGGCTTTCCCCCAGAAAATAACATAATTGCATGGTGACTATGAATACAATTTAAATTGTCAAAGGAAAAACTATATGCATCTCACTCTCTCTCCAATTTAGGCAGGATACGTTTAATGCTTCTCAATTCTATTCTGTTACTTTGTAGCAGTTTAAAAACTGTCTTTTTCTAACATTTAAAAGGAAGAATGTGAAATAAAGCAAAACTAGTGTAGCTGCCAGCCTTCAGAGCAGAGTAATTTTTACGAGAGGATGAAAAAAGTCCCAAACCAGGAGCTGTTCACCGGGGGGGGCTGACTCCTTACCTGTTGCTCATGAGATTTTTGCCAGCTAGTTCTAATCGAACATTTTATCATTGAATTCAAGCAGAAAGTGTTCCCACAAGTGATGTATTTCTTTTATGAATATTAACAAAAACACACTTTAAACATTTTGAATACTGTACGAAGTATCTTTGCATAAATCAAGAATCTACATTTTGAGCACATAGTCCTGCTTCGGATAAAATTCATGTCTGAAATGAAAAAAAAAAGAAAACACCCACGCAAGTTTTTCCCATTTATACATACTACAGATACAGACCTTTCATTAAAACTTAATTATCTTCCTTTGTCTGTATTAAAGTTGTTTTTTCTTCTTCTTAAACTGATATATGAAAATGTTTTTTCAGCTAGTGAGCATGATTCTCCAATCTACACCTTGTATGATGTCAGTGTTGCTCGAGAAATTTGCTGCAGCATAGAGAAAGCTAGAGCTTGTTGTCTTTTTTATATTTTTTCATTCAAAGATTACCACAAAGTAACTCACACTGGTAGTCTCAGGGAGAAAATTGTCTCTTTGTTTTATGAATGTATTTTTAAGCTGAATCTCTTATCTTTTCAAAGCAGGAAAAAATGTTTGAGTTATTTGAATAAGGTTTAAGTTAGCATATACAAAGGTCTTGAACTTTAATATTTCATCTGAAGCCCTAACTACATCCTTTTTTCGCTATATGCACAAAGGTGAATACCCAGATAAAGACACTTGCTAATTACAATGAGTTTTATATGTAGAATATGTATAAATGAAAAATTTGTATGTTTTCATATAAACAATATAAGATCTTCTAAATGAACATTTTAAAACTTTTATCTTATAATTCAGTTTAAAAACTCCACTGAAAGCTGTATTTTGGTGATGCTGCCGTGGATTAAAGATGTATACAGCAGACTTTCTGTAGCTGGTGGACTCAACTGTAGGTATATGCAACTTTTTAATTTTAGAAGAAAGCCATATTGGGCAAAATGTCAGATTTCTTGGCTGTTACCCAAAATAAAATACAGTAGCTCATTTTGTTATAATGTTCTGAAGTGAGTGTTGCGTATTTTTTTTTCTTCCATGCTTTGCAAGGGCTCAGCCTTTTTCTGCCATCCTCCACTTCATTTGTACATTTTTACATATGGAATTAGTAACTGAACAGTAATCCAAAAATGATAATAGCTGCATTTACCTATTCAGTGGCAGGTGTGCCCACTGGTTTTTTGCTAGGAGGCATTTGTCTTTCGGAAGGGAGAAGAAAGTTAAGAAGCACTCGGTTACCACGTCTGCCCCAGCCAGCAGCTGTTCCACTACTGAATCAGTCTCCTAAAAACAAAACCCAAACAAACAAAAAAAGCCCAAAACCAACCCGAAGAAACAAGGAAAAAATTGATTTTTCGACCAAATGGCATTGAGAACCTTGTAAAATATGTTCCTAAAAAAAGTTAATATCTGACATTTGGGAGTCATACAGGAACTTGCGCTATCCCAGGGCTCTTGTGTTCCTGATCTTTGCAGTATCCGGTATTCTGGAAAAAGCTAAAAGTGCACGTATTCATGAGTCTGGTTGTGCAGAGAGTTCTGCAACAAAGTCTCTGCTCACACAGGCACGCAGTCTTTCCTAGCTCAACGCACAACTCCGAGTAAGGAGGTAAAACGATCAGCGTGAAGTTGCATAGTATTATTTACAATGGCGAGAAAATCTTTTGGCTCTCAGGAGCTCTCTCTCTGCACTCTGACGCATTAAGTCTCATTATCAGCACTTAGTGTAACTAATTCCCCCGACCCTTTAGTTTTAGTCAGAAAGAACAATAAAAGGAGAAAGAGCAAACAACACAGATTGTGATATTTTAATCCTTACTGTGTTTTCCTGTGGAAGAAGGAAGTCACAGCCTATACTTGATACGGGGGCAAAACACAGCAGAATCCTACATTTATCGGAACGCCATCATAATGATCAGTCTCAGCCCTTCAGGCTGGATTGCCCCACTTACTTGTGTGAGAAGAGTTTGAATGCTGGTGAATTTTTCAGGTTAGCAGAAAACTGCTCTAGCTGACCCATAGGACATGATCTCACGGCTCAAGGAAGAGCTGCATGGCTTTTTTTTCTGCAGCAGGAATCGTACCCAGAAGGTATACTTAGGAAAAAAAAAAGCCCAAAGATGGTTGAAAACCAAACTGCAATCAGTGCCAACATAGAAATCGCTTTATCAGACTGACTGCTTCCTTTTGCATTTTTTCAGTTACTTCAGCATGCGTGTATTATATTTACCTGAGACTTCAAGGAAAATATTAGTCCTATGTGAAGTACTGGCAATAAATTACATGGGTCAATATTACAAAATTTTGAACATTCAAATTTAGTCTAAATAAATTTTCAGTTCTGTTTTTCTCATCATCTCTTATTTTGGAAGAAAAAAATTATTTTCTAACTGGTTTGAGTAGTTCTACATTTAACGTGTAATTTTTTGATCACTTTAGAGTAAAAATATCTATGTAATATAAAACTGAAGAATATAAACTATTTGGGTGTTTTTAGGATATACCCATCATCTTTTCTTCCTAAATGTTTTCTATAATGCTGCAAGAATCTTTGTTTTCATTCTTACAGCAGAATATAATTTTTTCACTCTTGATGCAGGTAATCTCTGGACCTAAACTTTCCTGCTTTTTGACACTAAAGAACTCTTTCTGCAAAGGACTCCTTTGATGAGCTGCGCTTCAAAACTGAAAGCAGCAATCTCTTGGGGGGAAAAATGTTTCTGTTCGTTGTAACTGAAACATGGGGGGATTCTGAGCAATAGCCCAGGTCGCAGCACTTGCCTTTCTGGGGTGGCAACTGAAAAAAAATGGGGTCCTTTCTTTTCTCTAAATTGTTAACAAATACACTATCCCAGTAATCATAGATAGAAAATCCCAATATTAACTTTTCACTAATGGTCATTCACTTCTTTTTCCCATTTTAGCCTTACTCTGAAGCTCGATTTAAAAACTACAGGACACGAGGAATTCCGAAAGAATATCAGGAGACTTCACACATAATATTAGAAATCAGACCCGATCATGGTGTCAGAGCAATCTCTTGCTTGTTTAAAGTTTATTTTAAGTTATATGTGAATTTTGTTACATGATCTCTGCGCTATCTACAGGTAAATTTCACTAATTCTGCACTTAGAAAATTAGACCCCGAGTTTTCCTCCTTTGCGGTAATTTACTTCCCTTAGAAAGAAAATTACTGCGTCGTATCACTTAAGAAAATAATGATCTTCAACCTCCTCTGCAGTGAACAGGCAGCTTCAGGGGTGAATCTGCCCACTTATCTCTCTTGATTGCGTAAAGACTGTAGAGTAGCAACAAATCTAAGTGCCTTCATTGCCTAAATTTAGGTGTGAGGAACCCTAGCCTGTCATTTTTCTTAAATTATTTTTTTTAACCAACATTTGCAAAAATACGACAGCTTTGAAAGATGCAAACTGTCTTTCCTTACAGGAACTATGTTGCTTTTTTCCTGGTATGTTCAATGTAGTCCAATACAGTACCGTTACTATTCTTCATAGACAAGTGCTAAACCTTTTTTTACTGTAATAAAGGTGAAACACTTAATTCGTAGCATTGTTTTTTAGCTACTTTTGGGTGTTGGGCATCGTATCGGTTTTACTTATGTACACATTCCCTAGCAAAGTCTTTAAATGGAAATATGACTTATTTCCATGTACAATTATATATAGAAATCATCTTGCAATTCTAAAGCTAATTTACTTTGCAGTATATTTTGGTCATATAAAAAAATATCCATTTCTTTAGATACACTACAGTAATTGGAAGTACCTGTGGATAGTGCTGGGATCACGTAACAAAACCAGGCAGCCAAGATGAAGCAGAACTTTTCCACTTCGGCGTGACCGACCGCTGAACTCCATTTCTCTTAATAGTAGAACTTATTTGCTGGGCTCAATATCGGGCTCTTTTACTGCACAATTGTGTTAACATTTATCATTTTCAGCCACATACACAATTAGACAACTCAAGCTTTGTTGACTCTATGAATTGTACCACAAGTTCCTAGGTTGATATGGTTAATGTTCCTGGGTTCATGAGGTGAACTACTGATCCGCTCTGGAGTCCTGCACAGTCTTAAGGATGAGTTTATAAATTGCCTGTCACTAAGGCAACTCAGTTATGTTCAGAGTTAAGCGGGGTATAGAGGCCTGTTCGCAGTAAACAGCTGGCTGAACACAACAAGAAGCAGCTGCTGCCAGCAGCACTGATAGCAACGTTGCTAGGGAACAAGAAGAGCCAAGCTTAAGAAAATAAAAGCATAATTCAATAATGACTAACGAAATCTGGCTTCATTATGACTCTCGGAAATTATCAGGCGTTCCACGTACAACGAGAGACGAGCAGAAAAGTTTAGAGAGCAGCTGAGTGTTCTACTGGAACTATGGCTGTTTAACTTCGGTTACAGATCGTCAGCGTGATGGCGGGGCACAAAGGGGGCAGCAACTTCAGGCTGTAACCACCACCGGCAGCCTCAGCCACAGCTGGCAACCGGCATCTCTCAGGGCAGATGCTGAAGCCCACGTTTTACGGTCACAGGAACATTCAACCATATTCACGCTAAATCTTTACCTAATCTTTACTGTGGGATCCGTGAGCCTTTCTCAGCACAGCTGTGTTGGCAGTGTCCCAGTTGCAGGCCGGAGTGGGACATGTACCAGCCACCCCGACCACGGCATTAGCAGGCAGTTCTAGTACTCTCCCGGGACATTTCCAGATTGAGGGCACACACTATGTTCTGTAAAACTGAAAAATGGCGGATTTTTTAGTCTTCTTCATAACCACACAAGACTTTCAGAAGTGACCTGAAAGCAAAAAAAGTAATATTGGCTTATGTAAGAGAGGCATTCAAAGTGGAAAGCGTTCTGAGCCCAGGACAAGAGAGCTTTTCAGGCTGGTAACTACCAGCACTGTCTCCATCCGCTCGTTTGAGATAATTACTTTTTCTTGTCCTATTTTGCACCATGCTTTCGAGAGGGGCTACATCATGGATTTCCAAAAGGGCATAATGTATTTTTTTTTGTTGAGTAAACATTTCTTCATTACTCAGCTAAGCACATAACCATTACTAGTTATTATTAGATAATAATAAAATGATAAATACCCTTTTTTTTTTTTTCTTGTAGGAAGCACTACCTAACCGCAGCCTTTACACAGCGTGCTGGGTTTGGCTGGGACAGAGTTAATTTTTTTCAGAGTAGCTACTATGGGGATAGGTTTTGGATTTGTGCTGGAGACAGTGCTGATGTTTCAGGGCTGTGTCAGTTACTGCTGAGCAGTGCTTACGCAGAGACAAGGCCTCTTCCGTTCCTCACACCACCCCACCAGCGAGTAGGCTGGGGGTGCACAAAACGTTGGGAGGGGACACAGCTGGGAGAGCTGACCCCAACTGGCCAAAGGGATATTCCATACCATAAGACGTCATGCTCAGTGTATAAAGCTGGGGGAAGAAGGAGGAAGTGGGGGATGTTCGGAGTGATGGTGTTTTGTCTTCCCAAGTAACCGTTACACGTGACGGAGCCCTGCTTTCCCAGCGATGGCTGAACACCCACCTGCCAATGGGAAGCAGTGAATTAATTCCTTGTTTTGCTTTGCTTGTGTGTGCAGCTGTTGCTTTACCTATTAAACTGTCTTTATCTCAACCCATGAGTTTTTCCTCCCTTTTACTCTTCTCTCCCCATCCCAGCCAAGGGGAGTGAGCGAGCGGCTGCGTGGGGTTAAAGCACAACACACACCAATATCCGTTATTTGCTCTGTAGTTGTAATTAGCTGCTCCAGTTGCAGGCTGCTGAATTCTTTTTCATCCTGTTGCTCTAGTTGATTAGGCTACAAAACACCGAGTCTGAGGAAGCACAGACGGACACCTCCGGGAAATCACAAAAACTGCAGCTCTGCCATACCAGAAGCCAGGTAACTGTGCTGATCTGCCTAACAAACGTGCAGAAACAGCCGAGTCTCATCACGAGAAAAAAGCAGCCTGGTTTTGGTACCTTGGCACCATAAACTGAGTAAAGCTGACACTGAAAGCATACTGTGGAGACGAGGCTTGCTTGACACTCCACCCAGAATAATCTTGACCAGAAATGGCTTTGAATTTTCACAGTGATCAATTTATACATTGGGTGCAGGTCTCAGCAGTGCTTTTGCAGACATATCCATTCAATTAGTTAGAATAAGACCATTTTATAACGCAAAATGTTTTTCTGCTTCTACAGCCATATCTAACGGTTAAAACTTTTCCTGTTTATACCTCCCTGAAGCAGCCTTAGACTTTTGTTGTAAACAGCGTCTCCTTCAGGTGAGGATTTAGGCAATATCTACAAATACTCTGAAGAAGTTTGTATTTACAAACAACGCAGCACAGATAACTGAAGTTCTATCCACTGATTTACCAGACAGGAGTCATATGCAGGAATCCTCTTCCAATAGCTTATGGAGTAGCAATCCAGAGAAATGTTATTTGTGATTTAAAGCACCTGAAGTTCCACCCGAGAAGCTTTTGCCCAAAGATTCCAAGACCCTTCCTTTCTCTGCTGGCCAAACGTTCCTCAGATCAACTCACGAATGGCAAGATATTCAATATAGTCAACAGGGATGAAGTAACGACTGTAGCTTTCTTATTCATTAAGATCACAGATTTAAATATGATTGGGAGAAAAAACATGTTAGACATTCAAAGTAATTATTTTAGTTTAATTAAGGCAGGTAAGAGAGTTACTTTACATATTGAAGCCATATATCAAAACTTGAAAATAAGGGATCTAAAGGATATTTTTTGTTGAAATATGTTGATTTTCCCCTCCAACTCTAAAAATTCGTATCAAAGTATGAGTTTTGTACATTTCTTCTGATATCTTTTTATTATAGAACTATTGTCACAGTTCTGATACTTTGGTGATAGTATGGTATGCTTTTTGGTTAAGATCTTACATGGGCAGTGATTTTTGTTTTGATTGCATATCTATAATTCATCATTAATACAAGCTGAGAATGGGAGGTCCTAGGAGCGAGTAGCTCAATAAAGAAGTTTTAAGATCCTTCAAACACTTTGAAGTTAAGGGGACATTAAGTAATTCTCTGTGTTATCACAAGACTTGAATGGATATATGAAAAAGATACTCAAATACATTAGCAGAGGTACTGAGAAAAATACATGTAGTAATTCAGAAGACAGTCTACTTACACCGAAATCAATGGGGACAGAACTCAGGCAAAGCACTTGTTGGAAGAGCACATATGCTACAAAGTAGCTGAAAAGCAAAGAAACAGGCATACTGCTGGAGGAACTGGGATCCAGTTTCACTCCTTATACCTGGAACTCAATTTTGAGGTAGAATTAACTATTTAAAAGATAAAATATTTCAAATAGTTAAAGCCCATCACTGGGTTGTAGTATACACTCAAAGAACATACAGATATGAAACTATTAAAAACAACACAATGTAAAATCTAGGCAAAAGCTTTAGAGCCTCCAGCAAACTCCATTTTCTGGCTATATTAAAAATAAAATCCCCCCAACTCCTCAGACTTTGCAATGAAGAAGAGGGAATTGACTGGGTTGTTGGGCACCTCGCTGTAAAAAAAGTCAAATTTAGACTACGTGGGATTTGTAAACCGGGGCAGGGGGGGGCGGTGCGGGGCTGGGGTTGCAGGAAGCAGCAGCAAATAGCAAATACGAAGTTCAGCTACCCTGGGGCCAGCCTGCTGCACAGCACCGCTCCTTCCCCCCGAATTACTGCACCCCCCGTGCGGTACACGGGAGCAGCGTCCCTTTGTAACGGAGGGACAGCGACATTTAGGCAAACGGGACCGGGCACGCCGTTACTAAAAGAATCCCTCGCTGTACCTTTTGTTCGGGGGAGGCAGCGCAGCTGGGACACCCCCCCGTACCCACGGAGCGCCCTCCTCTCCCCGCAGGCCGCCGGGCCCGCCGCCCCTCACCCGCCCCCGGGGGGACCGGCCCTCCCGCGGCAGCGGCGGCCCCGCGGAACCGGCGCGTTCCGCCACGGCGATCGCAGAGGCGCAGCCGGGCCCGGGCGGCGCAGAGGGGGCGGGGACGGAGTCCCTTCTCCTGCCGGGTGAGGGAGCTGCGGCGGCGGGAGCCCGGCCGGAGGGGCGGGACGGCGACGGCCCGCGCTGCAGGTACCGAGGGGGAGCGGGGCGGCCGCGCAGCGCTGCCCGCCTCAGCCCGGCGGGTTGGGGGGCGGCCCCACACACAGGCTCCGGCGCGGCCGCCGGGAGCGCACCCGCCGCCCGCAGAGCGAAGCGGGACGGGAGGTGCCCAGGGCTGCGCTCTGCGGGCAGGCGGCGTTGCCGGCCCGGCCCGGCCTGGCCTACGCCCGCCTCGCCGCGTTCAAAACTTGCCGCGCTGGCGGCGGCCGGGGCGGGAGGCCTGGCTCCGCGCTGCCCAGAGCCCCGCGCCCGGGGCAGGGCCGGACGAGCGGCTGCCGCCTCCCCTCATCCCCCACCGAGCGGGCGGCTTCGCTTTCTGTCACTGGGGAGAGGAGCCCCGCCGGCGGGCGGGCGCGAGGAGCGTGGAGGCGGTGTGACTGACGGCCAGGCTGACTGACTGACGGGGGGCGGGACGGGGGTGATTGACGGGGGGTGGCGCGGCGCTGATTGGCTGGCCGGGGCGGGGCGGTTGGTTGGCGGGAGCCCTCTGTGAGGGGCGGCGGGTTGGGGTGTGTTGTAAACGCGGTGCGGTCTCCCGCGCTCGTTAGCTGCGGCAGCCGTCTCCAAACTCCTCCCCCCGCCCCGCGATAGGCTTTTCTGAGTGAAAAGTGAAGTTTTCTGAGTGGCCTTACCGAAAAGCCCGGCTTTGTAACTGCTTTCCCTCGCCCGCAGAGGGGCAACATGGTGCTGAGTGCGGACCAGGTGAATCTGATCGGGCAGGTCTTCGAGTCTTACCTGCTGGAGCACCACAGAGACGACATCCTGGGCATCCTGAGGGAGGCAGACGAGGAGGCGCACTACCCCATCGTTGTCGACGCCTTGACGCTCTTTGAGGCCAACATGGAGATCGGGGAGTATTTCAACGCCTTCCCCAGCGAGGTCCTGCCCATTTTCGACAGCGCGCTGCGCCGGGCTGCCCTGACAGCGCTGCAGGCCGCCACCACCACCGCCGACCCTCCACAGCTCAGCGTGAAGCAGAACCTGCATGCCAGGGTGTCGGGTGAGTTGGAGGGGCAGTGAGGCGCCCCAGGCGCATCTCCCCGTCAGCACTGCCCAATTCCCTGGTTGTGTAACAAACTATTGTGGGGTCAAGGGAAGGAGCAAGTTGAACGCCTGCCATTTCCAAATGGCAAGTTGAACTCCTGCCATTACCAAAAGAACACATGCGAACACATGGCGTTGCGTAGACCAACCCGCAAAAAAGCTGTAGCCATCCCTGATGGTGTAATGTCCTGGTTTGGGGTAAAACAGAACCAATTTTCTGTTCAGTAATTTTACTTTTTAGGTAAGCCCCTTCTAACAAACTAAACTCTGAAATTAACAGCATATTGTGCAGAAAATTGGTTCATGTTTGTTGCTGAGTCAGGACTTAATGACAATGCCTTTCCGTGGCTAAAAGACTCCTCAAATCTGTGGCCAGTCTCACATTATTTCTCTTGTTGGCCAGAATGTCTAAAGAAAAAAAGGCCTAAAGAAAAGGTCTGAAAAAGGTCTAAAGAAATGAAGGTCTAAAGAAAAAAGTTCTAGGGGAAGATAGATAGTTTGTAGATTTTCTTGCAGGTTGACTTCCTTACTGTGTCAGTTGGCACGTGCTCTCTGTTGGCTCCACCCACATCTTCCAGAACAGGCAAAGTCTAAATTTTGAGTTGTCTTCTAACAGTTTAATCTGAAATTGATAAGTTTTATGCTTAACTAATTGTTATAAAATTACTTGTTATAAAATTAGAATGAACTGTTGGAAGGCATGATCGTTAATAGAGGGTTTTGTCCTCTTTTTCCCTACAAGTTGTTATGCCATTATTCACTATTATTAGGAAACTTTTAGTAGCTTTGAGGTGTGGTAAGCGTGGAGTGCAGGTTCTGGGGTTAAAATGCCTATTTTGCCTGATGTGGGGAACTGGGTCAGCAGTGGCACAGTCCCTTCTGGTCATTGCTGATGGTAACTACTTGGAGCTGTCTAGTCTGCAAAGCCGAGGGCTGGAGACCTGTGTTTCCCTCCCCTGCCCTGTGTTGGAGTGGTTTATGATCATTCAGTCTTTTCACAGCTTGAATTTGGATGAATCACATTTGTTAAATAGACCTGTCTTTTGTCCCAGTAAGTTCAATTAAAAATATTGTAATTAAAGCACATACATCAGAAATATAATTAGCCTATGGCTCTCATAATGCTATTTTCTCAAGGTTTTGGGGGTGGGTGGGAAGGCTTTCTACCTATTTAGGTGTTATGGAGCTTGTTTACAACTGCTGAGTGTGTGGTGTAAAAGGATGTCCTTTGTGTTGTACTAAAATTTGAAACGTCAGGCATTTCCCTCTACCTATAAAAGTTGGAGTGAATTAAAACTTTCCCCCTAGTGTTCTAGGGTGCATTTGCATCATTCAGGGCTTCAGCATGAAACAGAATTATTTTTACCCCAAGTATTATTGTATAAACTACCAGGAAGTATTAGAAGGAGTAAAGCAAAGGGCAAATGATCACCGCAAGGGGCAAATGATTGCTTAAAGCGGTGTCTTTAAGCATTCCTGCTCCTTTTATCAGCCTGTTGCTGGAGTTGACTATTCCTCTCACTGTGATGTTTTGTCTGAATATTCCCTAACCAAACTGAGGCAAAATTAGCCGCGTTTGATCAAGTAGTTTTAATAACTGATAAAAGCAAGCCTGACTGAGCATTGATGGAAAAAGTTAGTTGTCAGGCTCACAAATTACTCCATCACTAAACAGGAGGGAAACTGATGAAGAGCAGGGGGTTGTTACCCTCGTGTGGTGCAGCTGGATCAAAAGAACAGCTGTCCATGTAGTTTGGTTTGTGTTCTGTATCATCAAAAGGCTGGCTGCTGAACAAACAAAAGCAATAAGCTAAATGATCTGTAGACTTTTTTCTGCCCAAATTTTTCCATGATACTGTTGCCTTTTAAGTGGATGCTGTGTTCTGATTACCTTCAGGATTCTTGTCTTGGGGTGCTGCTTCCCATTCCAAAGTCAAACGGGAATGAGAAGGTGTTGCACTCTTCTTGGTGTGAGCAGCAAACACCTACCTGGAGTGGGGCTGAGGGGATCTGTGTGTCAGGCTTGGGCCTGAAGTGAGGAAAAGTGTTTCCGCTTATGCTAGATGTAAGAATGCAATCTTAGCATGCTCATTCCAATATGGACAGGGCATCTACGAGTTCAAAGACGGACTCGAGGAGTGTGAATATGCAGTGATTAATAATGGATGATTACCCTGGCTTCACTGAAGAAAGTAAAAGATGAAGTTCTTTATCTGAATTTTAACATTGTAGGAATTTGGTTGTATAACTTCTCCATTTCCTACAAATCCATTAAAAGATTTTTCCTTAGTGACCGTTACCCTAAGCACCGTTGTGTCTGTTACTGGTGGCCAAGCTGCTTCTAATAGTTCAGTTTTACACATTATTACTGATATAGTAAAGCTGATTCAAGGAGGCACATACTCAGATAAGGAGTTTGTCAAGCAGTCTAATATGATCAGAATGTAGGCTCTTTTTTTTCCTGTCCAGAGTCTTGTCTCTTCAGTATTCACAGAAATGATATCATGTATCCTGACAACAGTGCTGCAGCTCTCTCTAGTGTCTAGATGTGTTGAATTTTGCAAAGGTTGAGCTGCACCAATACTGAACTGGGGAAAAAAAGATGCCAAAACTGTAGGAAAAATAATGAATTTTATCTTTTTTTTTTTTGCCTGAACTGAATAGACGTGAAAACCTGTGAGAGAAAAAGAATTTTCAACAGGTTTGGTAGAATATATAAATAGCTTTGTTACAGTCAGACAGAAAAAATTGTTTGTAGTTCTACATAATACTCTATTTCTTTTTCAGTTTATTTAATTCCTTTCTACTTTTTTTTTTTACTTTATTCTTTTACCTTTTAAAATTAGCTTAATATTTTAAAATGTTTTCTTTAAACAAAAGCAAAAGGTCAAACACTTTGCTTAAAAGCGTCAAAACAGAATGTTTCGGCATGTCTGAAATAAAGCATTTGGTTTTGAAAACACTGAAATAAATATATGATGTCTTTTTTTTAGCAGCCAAAGCTACTAAGAAGATTTGTCCTAAATGCACAAATAGTTTTGATCCCCTTAGAAATATCATTTTCCAGCAGATTTATTATTTTACATCTCTCTTTCATAGCTCTGTTTTGGAAGTAAAGCTAAGAAATTATTTTAAGAGCAAGTAATTTCTTTTTAAGTTGATAATTATTAGTATCTTGTACTTCATATACTAACTTCTGAAGAGGCAATATTTTGATGCTATCCTCAGATGTGCATTTCAGAGACCATTTATTTTTATAAGGACTTTGTATGCTGTTGAAGTAGATTAATCTTCCTGAGGATTTCAGCTGCTGTGGTGCTAAGTGATGGCCTCACAGGTGAATGCTGGAGTGGGATCAGTACACCAGAGAGCTGGCTGTTGGTGTGGAATTAAAGGAGAGCTAGTGCCACGAGAATGTTCTATCGCTATTCATTTGAACGTGCAAGTGAATTTGCTTTGCTTGTGTTCATAACCCCTTTGTATTCTTTTTATGCCATCTTCTTTGTGCTTGAGGTTTACTGGAATGCAATGTGGGTTTAAGGTCAAATGCTCACAGACTATGAATTTTAAATTTGCTTAGACTTGATACAAGATCTTGACATTTAATTCGTCACACAAGATCAAGAGTTGCCCTTGTTTAAATGTGGGAATAACGTTGAACCACAATTAAGTAGCATAACTAAAATCTTGTAAATCAGACAAACCAATTGGGAAATAAACGGCATTTGACAAAAGATAGTTTAAATTAATAAATAGGTCTGAGAACATCGGGAGCTATTTCATGAATGGAAACTGCTCATGACTATTCAGCCCTTGGCAAGAGCAGGAGAACGAAACGGCAACATTTTGTGTTAGTGCTCAGCGTCTGATGTTTTTCACTATCTCAGGCCAGTGAATCAGATTTATGCTACAACAGATGAGTTGTTGAATCACGTTTATGAAAAAGTAGTAACAATGGCTACTGTTAATATGTCTGACATTTTTTCTCATCTTTCTGTTTAACTGCGTTATAAGTCCATGTTTTATATGCATAGCCTTATGCTGCACGTATTTTTGTTGAACAGGTTTGCCTGTTTGCCCAGAGCTGACTCGAGAGCACATTCCTAAAGCCAGGGATGTAGGTCACTTTTTGTCTGTTACTGGGACCGTCATACGTACCAGTTTGGTGAAGGTTTTGGAGTTTGAAAGGAGTTATATCTGCAATAAGTGCAAGCATGTGTTTGTCGTCAAGGCTGACTTTGAACAGTACTACGCATTCTGTCGTCCATCAGCCTGTCTTAATGAAGAAGGCTGCAACTCAACCAAGTTCACGTGTCTTTCTGGAACAACCTCTTCTCCTACCTCCTGCAGAGACTATCAAGAAATCAAAATTCAGGAACAGGTAAAAAAAAAAAGATGGAGAAAAAGGGGTGGGTATTAAGGTATAGGTGTCTCAAGTACAAAAAGGATTAATTTACTAAAGAAGGCATTTGGATGCTTAATTTCCTGCTGGAATAAAGTAACTCTGCTAATTTTAGAGAAACTGTTTGTGCTTACATCAGAATTAAGTTGTTGATTAGACTTCCATTATTAGGTAACTCCATTCCAGATCATACAAAACACCTGGGATCAGTGCATAGGTTAAATTTTCATGCTGAATCCTTTGCATTGTGTCTGTAAGGTCTAAAGCTATCCCAGTGGTGGCCAAGGCCAGCTGTAGCAGTGCGGTATGGTCAATACATGGTGTCTGCAAATATCTTTTCCTTTCAGCCAATATTGAATTCAACAATTATTGAATACGTGCTCCTCACAGCATTTGCGTTTGTTTTTCTGAAGGTAGTCCTGGGTGGAAGTACAGCTAAGCTGGAGGAATAAGAAACTATCGAGCCTCTTTTTACAGTTGTGCATAACTAAGACAAAACTGTACGCTGTATGAAAATTGAGAATAAGTAGGGTGTATTGCAGACAACGTTTCTGTGTTTATTTATATGTTCGGTGTCTTTTTCATAAATCTTTTCTAAGATCTCTTCAGTTGTTTCAGGGTTTTGATTTTATAAATTAAGAGGATAGTGGTGCCAATCTACATGAAAGATGTATGAAAACAGAAATGTATGAAATTAGAAATGAAGCTCTTTAAAGTTCAGAATAGCAAAAAAGTAAGGGAATAAAACTATTTCTAGGAAATAAGCCCTATGCTATGTGTTTATATTATGATTGTTTCTGACATATGGTTTCTACAACATATTTTTTGTTGGACTGTGTGACACACAGATCTCTGTGATGGGAAGGATTTTCAGCAGCATGGGATTATTAAACACAGTAAAGTTAAACCAGGAATGAATTTCACTCGTGTTTCCTATTGAGCTCTGCAAGTAACCGTGTACGTGCCACCAGTACTGACAGTGATGTGAACTGCCTGTGGCCATTCCGATGATACACAAGAGTGAATTAACCTTGCTGGGCACTAGAGAGTGAATAAATGTAGAACTGTAGCATGTATGACCTGTGCTGCAGAATGAAAAGGTACTTCTGATTGTTATTCTTGTTCAGTGGATATTCTAAAAACCATTGCAAGCTTTAAGTGTAAATGGAAAGATTGCTGGTTGGAAATAGACCGTGACAAGACTGCATGGACTTTGCCCTGGAGAAAAGAAGAAGAATTACAGGAGTTACTGGCTCATTTGTCAATATACATTTGGCTGGTTGTATGCAATTTGGTTTTTTCCTGTTGTTGATTTAATCCTTGCCACCTAGGTGTCACAATCTGACAGGTTATGGTTAAATACCAGAAAAATATAGAGAATAATCTTTCAGTATATGCTTCAGTGAAGGGTTATCTAACCCATGGATGTGCTTCGGTACCCACAGTAAACTTTGCGTATTGAAGAAGTAGCTAAAAATATCTCAAATTATTTTTAAAAAAAATCAGCTCTTTCAAATGACCACTTTTAGTGAGCTTCAGCAAGATACTGAAATCACACAGCACCTCCCAGGATTGAGCACCTTCAGCTAATTTAATACCCAATCCCTTTTCCATTAATGTCAGCATTAAACTTCCATTATTAAGTTCATGGCAGCAGTGACGTGTTTACTGTGTAAGTTTTCTGAGAAAAAGCAAGGGCTGATCTCAGTTCCAGGAAAGGAATGTAGGTCCTCTGAGCCAGAACAGCTATAAATGGCTTTTGAAAGGTGGTGTTCTTAAGAAGTGCTTTTCCTTCCTGTCTTCTAGGTTCAAAGACTGTCTGTTGGAAGCATCCCTCGTTGCATGGTGGTCGTTCTGGAAGATGACTTAGTGGACAGTTGCAAGTCTGGTGAGGACACAGTGTGTATTGCATCTGTTTGTACCACAAGCATTTTTATTTTTCCATTTGAGATTAATCTTTGCCAAGTTGGCTGTCAGCGCTGAGGGCTTGTTGAATGAGATATGTTCCTCTGTCACGTTTGCTGTTTCAGCTTGGATGTTAGCGTGGCAGTTGAAGACTCTTCTAGAAAATGCCATACATCCCCATGTTGCATCTTGACTGTTTGACACATCAGTTTCAATAAGTAATGTGTCGTGACGTACAGAAAGTATATTAAATCTTGTTAGCGTGGGAACACCAAACCTCTTGAGGAAATCGGTCCATATCATCACACAGCATGTGGTGGTCCTCTGTAGGTTAGGAGAGCTTGGTAACTTGACCTCCTATCTGAGGAGTGCTGCAGGTGGAAAAAGCTACTTGGCAATCAAAAAGGAAGCTAATTGGCAGGAGGATGTATGAAGAATGGACTAAAAATTCTCAGACAGGCACATCCCCACAAGAAATCAATTTCTGATTGTACTTTCTCAGAAGAACACTGTGGCCAGAATGTTAACGAGTGATTCTGGAATTCATCACAAAAGTTACCAGAAGTGAAATAATTTTTGACTAAATGTTTTGTATAGTAAATCTAATTGAAAGAAGAGCTTCTGCAGTTTACCATGAATTCCTCTTTTCTAAAAGAGGAAACAAGCAGAGGTATACTTTTAAGGATTCACCTACCTTAAACAGAAATAGAAAGACATAGCAACTTCCTATCCCAGACATAAGCAACCTACCTAATGTTTGTTGTAGACTCAGGGAGGTTTGCTTTTTGTTGTTGGGTTTTTTTAATCTTATTAACTGTAACACAGGATCTCAATTGCATTATTATGCATTACAGCTGACACACCTGCATATCTCACATCAGATGTTATTTTACTAATTTTTGTTGTTACCACCAGGAGATGACATCACAGTGTATGGAGTGGTAATGCAGAGGTGGAAACCTTTCCATGAGGGTGCACGCTGTGACTTGGAGCTTGTTTTGAAAGCCAACTACGTTAAAGTAAACAATGAGCAGCTAGCAGGGGTTGTGATTGATGAAGAAGTCCGCAAGGAATTTGAAGACTTCTGGGAAAAGCACAGGAATGATCCCTTAGCAGGTTAGTAGTTGAGAGCTTTTAAGTAGAGCACATGTTCAGATACAGATGAAATCGGGAGTGAAAATACAGTGACTGAACACATTTTTCCCCCATTATCGTATCCTACCACCCATTCCTCCAAAAATATATTTTTTCCAGAACAGGAATGTGAAATTCTTACTTTAATATTACTGGGGAAAAAAAGTACCAAAGATAGATACTGCTTTCTAGCCAAGTGTTTTGTGGAACGCTTAATAGCAAGAAATGAGAAACAATATAAGTTCAGGGGAAAAAAAGACAAGTGTTTTATAATCAAGAAAGAAAAAGCTTACTTCTTAGAGGAAATAGCGTGGACAAGATCTGCTTTTTGTCAGCATAGCTTTGATTCTGGGGTGAGGGATTTGACTCACTGTCTCTGCATCCCAAATTAAGCTGTGAATCTTTACCACAGAGTTTAGCACATTTCATCTTTAACCTAACTCTTGGATGCCTAGACCCTTTATTTAGTTGCTGTGGAGCCTCCTGTAAATATGTAGAGAGTCTCCCAGTTCACAGTGGCTTCCAGAACAGCCAGAGTGTTTAGTATGCTGGATCCTAAACTTACCATGGTCTGCAGTCAACCACGTAGGAATTAGCAGGAGTTGTGTCTGGAACTCACCATAATCTAAGTGCCTCCTCCTGAACCGCGGGGAAGCTCAATGGACTCTTTAGGACCTCTGTCACTGAACTGTCTCAGTCTCTGTCTTTTAAAACCCTGAAAAGAGCTTAGTCTTTCCTCTTAAAAGACAAAGAGGAGGAAAGGCAGGTGGGAATGTTGCCCACATCAGCTTAAAAATTGGAGTTCTCACATAAGAAATTGGAGATCTTGTCAAGGGCAAAGATTCGTCAGAACTGCATTTCCCAGAAAGCAATTTAATTGCTAGCCTCCTGCTGTTTGGAACAAGAACATTTCTTATTACCGTGGCTAGAACTGTTCAGAAAATAATTCAGGATCCTCTTTGAAGGTCCTATTTAGTCTTTCATTCTCAGGACAATTTTTGGAAGCCTCCGGGGAGCAATGTGGTTTTATGCAATATTACCCATTCAGAATAAATAAATTAATACGAAGTGGCTACAAGAAAATTGGAGTGGAAATTAGAAGGCCCCTGACTGCTCAAGACGTCTGTTTCAGGCCGTTTGTCTGAATCTGAATCCACTCAGGTGAGGGCAGAGACCAAATTTGATTAAGGAGTCTGAGGTATAGGCCATTTCACAACAGTATATATGTACATTTACTGTTTTTTCAAGAGATAATGGTAGTTACTCCTGCATTTTATGTTGGTCAATTCCTTATGCTGTGTCCTGAGAAAGTCTACCATGGCAGCCTCTGAGGGAACTTACGCAGGTGACTTTATTTTTTCTGGATACTGTCTAGGAAGAAGCAGAACTGCTGAGCTGCTCAGCACTGACAAGGCAAATAACTCTGAAGGCAAACAGAGGCAACTGCGGAGTTAAATCTTGAGTTATGCTATGGCTGACCAAAGTTTTTAAAATGTAATTTTTGGACAAAGATGCGTTAATTCCCTCAGAAGGCCTCCACAAGAAACACATATGCCTTGAGTCAGCAATTAGGTGCTTACGTATTTTGCCAGTACTTGCATCTAAATTTAAAACATGAAGTTAAGAACTCAAAATTGATCAGTCTGTTTTATTCCCTGACAACGGGAGTAACGTAGGGCATTAAACCTGTGATCCCTTATGTGCTATTAGTGTCAGAATCTCAAAGGACAGAATTAATTCTGTTTACACACCTTCCAAGCCAACATTGTCATAGCAAACCGAAGTATTCTGTTGCTGGAAAGAGACTATGGTAGGGAAGAGGAGAGGGGCCTTTGACACAGAAATGTCAAAGGAGAAGGAGATTCAAGACAAATATGATCCATGCTATGGGTGCACGCGTTTAAGGCAAAATACTTCAAGCGTTAGAAGTTTTCTTAAATATAGAACACATCAGTTTTCAAGGGGATGTTTTGATGTCTGGAAACTTTTAAGTTTTGTTCTTTATAGCCCCTACACTTTTATCTGTGAAATAAAGTAATTTGCATGATTGGCATTTCGTTAGTGCCTTTTTTCATTATATCCAGACACTACATTCCTGAAATTGTGATAGGATTGGCTTTGCTGCTTGTGACCGTGGAAGGCTTAACTTCTTTATAAGGAAGGAAGTTTGGATCAAACAACTCCTTTGGGTCCCATTTAAAAAAATAAAATAATAATAATAAAAAATTCTCCTGACTGCTTTGTTCCTCTTGTTCAGGAAGCAGACCGAAATTATTTGTGAGTGGACATAGGGTTGTGGACATAGGACAATTATTTGTCAGCGTACAGAAGGCTTTATGTGTACTTAGGAAACCAAATTTTACTCTTAGGGCAGTGCTGAGTACCATTTTTTGCTCCTGTTTTAGGGAGGAATGAAATTTTGGCTAGCTTATGTCCTCAAGTTTTTGGATTGTACCTGGTGAAGCTGGCTGTAGCCATGGTGCTTGCTGGTGGTGTACAGAGGACTGATGCTACTGGAACTCGAATCAGAGGTTAGTATTGTTTCTAATAGTATCACCTCCTTTCCAACAGTTGTTCCCACATCCCTTTCCCCTACAAAATCAAACCAGTAAGGTTTCAGAAGCATAATGATCCCATTTTCTTGAGTGAGAGCAGTTTTTGATTAATGCTGGGTATTATTCCAGAATCTCAGACAAATAAAGTGGGTGTCTAGACTTACTCTTTTTATTTTAATTTTTCGCAAATAAAACCTGGTAAAAGCAGGTGTTCAGGATTCCATTGGGTAGAATATTCAAGGCAGTTGGTTTAGATAAAACATAAACTCACTTTTTATTGTTTAAGTGACGTTTTGAAATGACTTCTGGTGGAATATTCTTAGCAGTATTTGGCATCAAAGGATGGGATATTAATGTTTCCTTAATGTGGATCACTATAGCACATTGAAAGAAAAAATTAAAGGGTCCGTTTTACTTCCTAATACCAGACTTTTCCATCTGTGATTGTCAGCACATCTCACTTAGTTCTGTTACTGTAAGTTATCTGCCTGCTGATTCTCCTTCTGTTGTTATTAGATGGCAAATGCGCCATGTGCCAGGTGGTACGCAGGTCATAATCTATGTAGGTCATAATAATTCTAAAACAATATATATGTATATACAAATACCGGACTTTCTTAATGCTCCAGCAGCTAAATAAGGTTATAGGCTTTATATTTGAAGTTGTATTAATGTTTTGTAGAAAACAATGAAATAATTTTAGAGCACTTCAGTGAGATTGTAGTAGTCAAATTATTTACTTCCGTAATTGCATTGTTTCGATATTACTAAATTGTGTAACTATTGGCAGTGTAACATGATTAGTTGCGAAAAACAACCTGCTGATTTTATTAGTCCTTTTCACAATAATTTGAGTAAGTGAATAGTGTAATGATAACTAAACCCTGGTATCACGTTCAAGGGTGAGTTGAGTCTAAGAAATGAGTATTCTAAAATGTAAGAACTCACTTTATGCAAAATATGTCAAATACCTGGTAATATTTTTAAATATTTCGTTGGAAATATTTGGTTTGGGTGCAGCGATACAACTGGATGCTTTTATTAAACAGTACACTTATCCCACCCAACAAATAGTGCAGTCTTAAACAGAATTACATATTGTAATGTATATGTAGTACTAAACATGAGGTGAATAATAAGTATTATTTAATGCAGAGCATTTTGTGTATATCTTTCTCTGTATATGAACCGTCTACTCCTACATCAATGTTTTCCCCCAAGGTGAATCACATCTTTTGTTGGTTGGAGACCCAGGTACGGGGAAATCTCAGTTTCTCAAGTATGCAGTAAAGATTATGCCACGGTCTGTGCTTACTGCAGGAATCGGATCTACAAGTGCAGGTATGTGCTTCTTCAGCTGTAATGCTTTACTTCTTTTGCTGGAGTATGTTTATATAGAGGCCTTCTACATATATGAACATGTATGTTCATATATTGTTGTAGTAGCACAGCTGAAGCAAAGAACTGCTGTGGAGGCATATGAGGCTTGACATGACTGTCTGCAGAAGGGCAGTCCTGCCCCTTCTTCTGTATCAGTGGAGCAATGTGATGAGCTTCCAACAGGGAACCTTATGTGCCTCATCCAGAGGCACCTCTTAGTTCTTTGCTAGCAGATGATGATCTGGACCTGTATTTTTAGTGTTCTTCCCAGCTATGACAAATCTGACATCCTTCCAGAGCTCACACTGTGTGATGGGCTAGCATCATTTGGTTTCTCCTGAACAGCTACTGTCCTCTCTTCTGTTCTTTCATATGTTCTGGCTGGGTGCCAGTCTGAATTCTGCTTACTTTCTGGAAGTTCACCCCTATGCTGAGGAATTATTTCTGACACATAAAGATGGTTTCAAGATGGTTTAAGAGGGCTGCTTTTTGTTGTTGTTGTTATATTTAGGTATGTCCCAGCTGGCTCAGAATGCCAGGTATCTTTACAAACTCTTCTGGGGACAATGTGCAGGGTCAGATTACCTCTGCAAATGACTTTATTTGAGCAAATAACTACATTACTAGTACACGCAAAATCACAAAATAGTTAGGGACAAACCCCAGTGTCTCAGCTAGCCTGTGTAACTCTCACATAGTGCTACTTTTCATTTTATGTCTGGGAAACAGTATTATTTATACATGGGGAAACAGAATAAATCTTTCCCAGTTCCAGTACACACATGTACACATAGCTATGGGTATTCCATAACTGTGGAAGTGGAACATGGTGTTAAACATATACACTCTTGTGTACAGGGAACTTGTTATGAAACAGATATGCCTCTGGTTTTCCATTCAAACTGTTGACAAATAGGTCTGGAGAGAAGCCAGAGAGAACATTTTGGCTCAGCATAACCTTTTCTCCAGATTTTGTTCTGTGTTAAGAACTGAGAACAGGCTGGTGTCACGTCCCACCCTCAGGAAAGAGGCGGGGTAAGTGACTTCAGATTCATAAATTCCCAACGGCGCGGACTAAGGTGAGATAAATCTCAAGGTCCATATAGAAACATTTATTAGCTTCCCAAAATGCTTAGCATAGGTCTTAACAAGTCCACGATAATTGGTTATGTATATAACAAATTATGGCAAATAGTGAGGTATGCATTGTGTTACTTAACAACAGGCATAGGACTATTTATGGCAAGCGGTACTTAAGGTCGTACTTAAGGTCATTACTTAACCGCTCTAAGAGAAAAAGAAACTGAGGGATAGAGAAAGGAGAAGATAGAGAAAAAGACTGTAAAGAGATCACCGGTCCTAGTTCCAGTGTCTTTTTCAGGGAATCTTCCCAGGCATAATCTTCTTTCTTGGAAAAATATTCCCAGGTACAGTCTTCTTTCTTGGGAAGAATCTTCCCAGGCACTATGTTCTTCTTTTGCTTCTTCTTTGTTCCCTTCTCAGGGGCTCTTATTTTTCCCTTTTATGTTTGCTGAATTAGCATGGTCCACCCCCCTTGCCAAGGACAGCCTTGTCTCAGGTTTCTCCCTTCTCCCAGGTGATGTGTAGCATGATTTGGGTGGAGAGACGAGTGCCATAGTCATACATGTTTAGCATGATCTCTATAATCTTCATTGGCATATGCAGGGTGTGCGCTTTCATATGCATTTCACAGATAATGAAGCAAAGGTCACTCATCAGACACAATGGCCTTGAGAACTAGCAAGCTCACCACATAAGTGGTGGAACTATCTTGTCTTCACAAGGCAGTTCTCCCACGCTTTCAGGCACCAGAAGTGTTAGCTTTATCAGTTCTTTGAAGGCCAGACCTGCATTGTTTATTTCCTTGCAGGTGTTTGAGGCATTCCATTGAAGGCTTGGAGGGCCTTCTGCCCCTTGTCAATGAATTTACGGTCTGTCTCTTACAGCTGGATAATTTAAATTTTGCTAGGGGACTAACAGTGACCTGGAGTGAAATTTTGCCATGCATTTCAATGTGACCTTGCCCACTTTTTGACACACCTGAGATTGAGTAAACTCTGGAGAACTGATAAAAGCTGTCTTAACATTTGGATTCCTCTTTTAGAGAAAACTGCCGATATCTAACCAACCTTTGGTAAGATCTTGTGCATTAACACATCTTGTACCATTTACCCATCCAGTACTGTTTTAGGACATGAGCTATTTATCAACCTTAGAATTAGCGTTCTGCTTCCAAAACTGTCTTATCATATCAGTTTTCCCCGGTTTTCTGTACAAGCATTTATTGGTACCAGGACACCATGTTATATCGCCTTGTGCCAAAATTCCCTTTCTTTCCTGCTCTACCTTAGGTATCATGTGATTTGAGATCTACTATGACCCGCTGGGGCCCTGCAGTGTCATGCGCCCGCTGCATCCTGTTACCCCATCCAGACCTAAAAGGAATTGCTTTGCAGAATTTCAGAAAACAGTGACCTGGCTCTGCAGCTTGATTTGCTGTTGGGCCTCTGCTCTTTCAGTCAGGTTCCTGCTTCCCACAGCACTTTTTAAACAGTCTGTGCTTCATCAGATGTGTTCTGCCTGATTCAGAAAGTTTGACCGAGGCTAACACCCAGCTTACTTACTGTAGTGAATCAGTATGGAAGATCTTCATCTTTCTTATTTCAATGACAGGCTCAAGTTGACTGCTTGCTGCAAGCAGTCTTTACAAACAAACAGTAATTTATTCTCTGTTGTGGGTAAAACCAGAACTTTACGTCCACTCTTTAGATAGCATTTGTGTGTTTACTTGTTTTATTAGGTTGCCTTTTTTGTGAACACTTAGTAGAGATTTTCTGCTGAGAGTTCTCTGCAAGTTTATGACTTTTATGAGGAACTGGGGCTTGTTCCTCCCACATCTTTTTGATAAAAGTTGGCAGCCAGATGGCCAACCCACATTCAACCACTCCATGGCAAAAAGTTCTTTGTCTGCTATAGGACTTTCTGATTTGTAAAAAGACAGGGGAACCATCTGTCGCACTGTCTGGGTCTGTCTACATAGTGTTTAGTTTTTGTAAAAGGCCTGGTTCATTCTTCTCCTCCTAGCCTCTCATCGGAGAATGACAGGGAATCATTCAGGTATCTTTAATTTCTATAAATTGATACATAGGTTTCCAGAAAAAAAAAAAAAAAGACCTAGTGAGGTTTAACAAATTCTTTCTGTTGGTTCCCACCTTACCACTGAGTTTAACTAACTGTTTTGCAGTCCCCAGATCCATAGTGCTGCTTGTGCATAATTGGATGAGATAATCACCAGTAAGAAAATAATTCCTTTTCCCCTGGAGCTTGAGATCTGCAGCAATCGATTGAGTGGTGTGTTTGACTCCATAGGGACAGGAACCAACACAAGCCTGCTGCTGGTGGGTTTGGAGCACATGGACATCTGGGCCAGACTCATTCTGCTGCTTCCTGGTGCAAGTTTTGCTGTTCACATTTCTGCAAAGTTTTGTTTGGTGTTGTGTCCCTCCACAGATGGACTGCTTAAAGAATTTTGTGAACTGTATTTAGAACAGCTTGTCTAAAAATCTGGGAGACTGTCAGCTGTTTTTCCAGCTCTGCAGTTCTGTACAATATGCCTTCCTGAGCTGTAAGAAATGCAGCCTTCTGGCCTCTCCTCTTAGAGCCTCTACAGAGCCTTGAGAGTACTGCCTTTTTGCTGACATTTTGCAATGTCTAGCATTGTCCATGTCATGTCAACAGCAGTTTGCTACTATGTTTTTTTTCTTTTCATTGAAGGCAACTAACTCAAGGGGAAACCATTTTTCTTTTACATGATTGGACATGAACTTCAAGTATTTTCTATCAGCATGTACCTTGAAAATATTTTCCTGAAAGCATGACTTCATTGGCTGTGCCTTCAACAGTTGAGCCTCAAGTTGAAGAGGCCTTAACTCCGTAGGAAGTCTGCTAGGCTTCTTGAAGGAATGAATTTTGAAGTTGTGATCAAACCTCATCAGAGATATGCCACGTCTGTAGCAACATCTCATCTCTTGCAGATCCTTAAATTCCTTTAACTTCCTCTCAATAATGCTGCTCCAAGATGGCTTTGTCCTGAGACAGAACTTGACTACTTGCATGCAAAAGATTATTTAGCCAAGTAGATACCTGCCTTCAGAAATTTTGATCTGTTCATACATCTGTATCTGAAGACCCGTAGTTAGGATGGACAGGAACTACTGCAGGAGCAAGATCTTCGTCATGTTGACTGGAGGTTTCAGGTCTTGCGCACTTCTGGCATAATACATCCAGGCAGGCCTTCATCAGACTCTTTCATCCTGCTGTTGAAATGGCAGGCATTTCAAGCAGTTGATTTTTGGATGGATATCATATATCTTCAGGATTCCCTTTATCATACCATAAAGCCCCTGCTTCTTCCCAGTTTGTAGGTCTGCCACACCTTTCTAGTGAGATAGGACAAACTGGAGGACCCCTTTATGTTGAAAGGTAGGCCTCCTTATCTCATGATCATTTTGGAGGGAGACCCAAGAGCTTCTGAAAAGTTTCAGAAGTTTCAGCCAGTTCTTAGCACTGCTGCTAAAACATAGCTCTTGTCTCTTAGATCTGGTGTAGCCTTTTGCAGCACACACACCTCCTTCCTGATTTTTCTGTCTGTGGGGAGGCCACGCGCATCCCTCGTGCCATGGACAGTGAGTACCCAGCCATGCCTCCACGCCAGCATTACCAAAAGTTGGAAATGTTGAACTATATCCTTCCTCCAACCCCTCCTGAAAGTGCCTTTGCTTTCTAAGTTCCAGATACAAACCTGTGGTTTGCCTTTAAGAAAGCATCCCTAGTGACTCCAGCTGGCTCTTCTTCCTTAGACATTCTTCTTTGCCTAGACCAAAAATCAAGCAAAACTGCCTCCACCTGACTTCTGTAGCCCAGCTGTCATATCACACACGACAAGACCAGCTCTTAAGAAGCAGAACTTTAACTGGAAACATAAATACAAATGCAAAGGCCCAGCATGAATAGCCCCCCCCCCGACGCTGACAGCCTTTATAGGTAGTTGTCAGTTTCAGTTGCATCTTCCCAGCTAGCACTGAGCAGAGCCCTCCAGCAAGCAACAACAGGAATAATTAACCTCCCATCTCCAGACCAAACTTCTGTGGCTCTCAAAAAAAACGACAGAATCTGCAAGCTTGCAGACCACTGTGCTATGGATAAGGGGTAGGGTAGTTAAGTATGTGAAGGATCTCCTGCAACTGCCCAGACAGAAGCCACAAGAATAAGTTAACTTTGCTCTTCTTCTATCTCTGGTAAATGAGGATTTGCCAGGAGTGTACGTGGTACACAAGGTGATTTGGTTTTGGTTTTGGTTTTTTTTCCCCTTTTTCTTCCCTACAACCATTTTCAGATGGAAATGAACAATCTTTGTACAGCTGCAAGTGGTTAGCCTCCAGTCTGACCGATTTCCAGAAAATCAGCAGTTGAGGCCCTACAAAGGAAAATAATGGACTGTCAGATCATTACATTTGTCATTGTGACTTTGTCACGCACATCTCAAGAACACAGATTGTCTGGTGAGCTATAAACTAAGCCACTGTGGTTATTGTAGCAAAGTTCTGAGTTGTTACAGTCTTGAAGATTGGGAGCAAGGGTTGGCTTTCTCAGTGAAGCTTTGTAGAGCCGCTGGAGAGGTTAAATTTCACCAGCCTCCATTAGGATAGAGTTGGAGCCTTTTTGCCTGCTTCAAACTTAAGAGTGTCATAGTAATTCAGACTGAAGGTCATGTATGAATAAATCACAATAACTGTAAGATGAAGGGACAAGTATTTTTCAAGCTAGACATAAGAAAACCACTCATGTTTTTCATCCCTAATGTTACCTTGTCTGATCCGTTTACTTCTTTGGTACATGAATAACCTCTCATAAGCATTATGACAATCTTCTAATGGAATTGAGTCTTATCTACCTGAGGTAAATATACAGTGAGGTGCATCACCAGTCCTGTCAATAGAATCTGTAGCATTCCCTTGCATCTTGGTGGCCTCTGCAAGTGGAGGTTTGTGGAAAGGTGAATTCATCTTCGATCTTGAAATTGTAATGCTGTGCAGTCTGCACTAGCTGTCTGTATGTCATGCATATAGCCCTGCTGTTTCAAAACTTTCAGAAATCAGGGACAAGTCTTTACAGAGATGCCTTATATGCTTTGCATCTTTAATACCACTAAGTTTCTGCTGTGATGTTGCCTTATGATCAGACCTGAAGCCTTTGGAGTACTGGAATTTGGCTTCTCAAATTCCATGTCTCTGGAATGTGATTTTGCCAGGAAATGTGGTATTCCAAAGACAGTGTGTATGGACAAAGTTGTAGAAGACCTGAGAGGCATCCAGTCTCTCAAAAACCACAGAAAGACCATTTCTCTCGCAAAGATCATGAGGTGCTCTCATGAGGTATGGTTGTTCTCCTCCAGTTTCCATCAAGCACAGTAGGGTTATTCTTTTTCCTGTAATTGGTGGGTCAGCTATATCTAGGATGTGTTAGTGTATCAGGTAAGGTGGTGCCAAATTGTACTGCAGCATCATGCCATCTGGTCTAGCTTGAAGTTTATTGCATCCAAGTTCACATGCACAGTTGACTTTTTTTTCTCCTAAACAGAACAATAAATCTTCACTTTCTGATTTCTCCAAATTAATCGGTTTGCTGGGTGATGTAGTTTCATTGACTATTTTATAGTTGATTCTGCAATAGCAGTAATACAGTTCGCTTCCATTCTTTGTGGCATATGCTTCTAAGAAGCCTTCATGCTACTGATGGATGGAGTCTGGTTACAGCTTGTACTTGATCATGTTTTCATTTGAATCTTCAATAGGCACAAGTGTTTGAGATACCACTGTGGTAGCCTTGGCTCAAGGCAGACTTCATTAGCCTGCCAGTCTCTCAGCAGATGACTACATTATTTCCATGCTTACATTTAAGAAATAACTTAAAATAGATTTATAAATAGAATATAGTGCATGAAAAATCTCAAAGTGTCACTGTAGACCTTAAAGTTGCAATATAATTGAAAATCAAAAGATCTTTCTTAAAAGTTCACAGAATTTCAGTCCTTAAGTGAAGCAACTGCTGGTTTGGGGGACCAGTTCTTTGTGTTAAGTCATACAGATATTAGAGTGTTAATATTTTTAAATTGCCAGTCATCATTTTAAACAATTACAGAGATTTTCCAAGAGCATACATTAGAACTCGGTTCCAAATATTAATGGATTTCATTAATCTGTTCAGCTACCACATGTACTGCTGAGTTTCCATACAAGAAACAAACATGTGCGTGTACTCTCCTTTCTGATTTAAAAAATACATGTTAGAAATAAAGACAATTTCACTAATGATGTGGAAAGACAGAAATGCTAACTGCTTGGGACATCTTCATCCTTACTAGAGAATGCAGAAAGAGAAGATAAAGTGTTCTAATTTTATTCAGAGCTGTACTGTCAGTCATCATGAAATTTACCTTTTTTTAAGGGCCTGGAACCTACAACAGTCAGTTTTTGGGTGATTACTAGTAACTAGCAGAACTATATTCTTGTGATCTGACATGACAGGTTATGATTTTAAATGCACCTATAGTCACAGTAAATGTATAAGGCTGATGAGGACTGGAAGGACTAACTCAATTGTTAGTGTCATAATAATGTCTTAAGTCTTTACAATTTACTGCTTAGCTCTTTTTAACTTCAAGGATGCCTCAGGTAACAGGGATGTCTCAGTGCAAGAGCTACAGGGCAGGCAATGTATTCTTGAACATGTCATGCCTGCCACAACAGGGTTTGAATCTTGATTTATACCGGTGCATAAGATTGCCTTAAAGGGTAGAGAGAAAACTGAAAAATTTTAAATTCCAGATGTTTCAAAAAACTGAAAGAAAGCACCTGAACTCCTTATTACCAGTTAAAAAGACTACAAGAATAAAGTATACCTGAAAATAAACATACCGACCCAGCAGTTGTACATAATAATCTTGCAGAAGACCATTTTTTGGATACTCATGCTATTCCTTTTGATGTTTAAATTTTCTAGTAATTACTTGAATCCTTCCAACCAACCGTGTGTGCTATTAAGGTGGCTGAAAAAGGGTTCTTTGCTGAGAGACCCACCCAAATTCACATGAAACATTGTCCTTAACAAACCAGTTTGACTTAACAGCAGCAGCAGGAGATTTAAAAAAAAAAAAAAAAGAAAAAGTCCTAAAGTCCAAGATAGCAGATGGTAAATCTCAAATTGCATGCTTTAAGTAACAAGTATGTGCCTTGAAAGGAAAAGAAGCTTGCACCTAAAATTATACTGTGCTGCCTGCTTTCACAGCAAGAGGACATTTTTGGACTTTTTTTTTTTTAAGAGATACTTTTTTCTTTGCACTTCATCTAATGACAGTTTTGTTCTTAAGCTGCTATTAAAGAGCACTTTGTATTTGGCAATCTGGATATCAGCGGTGAGGACATGGCATTATTCCTTCATTTTGCCTGAATGTTTTAAGTTTTTTAGTTTTTAATGGTGCTTATAAAGTAAAGGGGGGGACAATAATACATATACTTTAATTGGGTTTGGTTTAGACCACAGAATAACACATTAGAGAAAAAAGGCAATTACTTAAAAATAGTTGTATTTATATTCCACAATTTGCTCAAATACTGTTTTTTTTTTTTTTTATAAACTTTCTACAGGATGTTTTAAAACAAGTTCTTCACATTGCTTGTCAACTATGTACTTATGGAATTTGAGGGAAATAGTTCTGGTTGTTTTTACAGTTTAACACATGTACAGTACCAAAGTGATGGTGGTTAGTCACATGCAGTCCATATGAGATTCTAACATAACATTTAATGAATTTTCTGATGTTGACCACCCTTTTGATGCTGAAGGTAATGCATCTGTAGAAAGCAACGACTGTAGATTTGGGTTACTGCTCTCTGCATCTTCCAGTTTTTCAGTGTTGTCCTCCCAATTAATGTGGAATCTCGTGACTCTGGGATTAGATGCCAAAATATTCCTTTGAAGCTGGGAGAGAAGAAAATACATGGATTATGTAATGTGTACATCTCAAAACTGGCGTACATGCACATATAGATTTTTTCCCCGCTTTTACTCCCCGCAGCTTTGTATACTTAAAACAACTTTTTTAAAAAGGTAATTTATATAAATATGAATCTATAGCTACTATCTATGGATCAGAAACATGCTTACAGAAACACACCACTTATTTACTCTAGTATCCCACTCAGCAAAATAACTGCTTTTTTGAGAGGATATTTTTAACTGTTCCATGAGTTCAAGGCTGTATGAGAACTCTGCAAGTGAAGTGCAAGTGTTTATTATTTTAGTGAGCTTTTAGGAAAGCAAATGACTACTCCCACAAAGATTTTGCAAACCACAGTACTTCATAAAATTTTGCATCAACTTTATGATGTTTTCAATAATTGTATCAATCATATCAATTCCACCAACTAACCGTCAAAGAGTACAACCTTTCCTTAAATTAAATTACCACACTTTAGATTGATTTGTCTACTAAAGTTTTAAAGTAAAAACATTACTTAGATTTGGAAGATAGTAATATTGTGACAGTGGACGTGCCTAGACATTAGTCATATATTTTATTGTCATGGCTGGCCTTCATCTTCCTTTGAAAGAGTGTTGCATTTATGTATGCAGCAGGAAAGAAAATGCTCACTTATTCTTTCACCATTTTCAAGATAATATATAGTTAACTCTGGAGGATGGCAACTTACCACCATTGGCCACTCATTATGAAAGTTAAGACTGATCACAGGAAGTTTGCTTTGGAGAATAAAATCAGCATTACTACCAAAGAAACTGACCTCTCATTAAGTATTTCCCAACCCCTTACGCAAACTAACAAGACCATTTCTTTTTTTTTTTATCCTAGTAGAGTCTATTACCCATCAATTACAATTAAATATGTTTAATAACCTTCTATTCTATTTGTATGTTTAAATTCTGTCCCAAAGTCTCATTAAGGACTTTTTATACAAATACATGATAGCTTTTTCTGCTCATTTTCATAGAAGCAGAGCTAGCTTTTTACATAAGCAAATCAGAGAATTAAGACAAGTAGTTCTAGGCATTTCTAAATTCAAGTGCTTAAAAGGAAGTCAACATTCTGGCATTCACACCCAAAATAACAAGCAAGTATGTGATTTAAATGAAAGAAAAACTGAAGGAATAGATTATAAGTTTAGGAATCCTCAAAATTAACAGTAACTTCTAATTTTGAGAACATACTGAGCATCTGATCCCTGAAAATTAAATTAAGCATAGAAAATCATTAGCAACTTAAAAACCAATTTATATACCAATTCAGTTTAGTTACATTTGAAGATCAGTTTCAGGGACTATGGGGATTATCTCTGTACTAGTCATTATAGTACATGCATTATCCCATTCACTTCTTCATATATCTAGTCATATAATTAATGCAAACTTGAGAAATAACAGGATTTTCACCATCACACAACTTTGGAACATAAGTGTGCACACATGTACATCAGCTTTCATAAAGAGAAAGCCCAACTCCACAAAATCTTCCATGAAAACAAACCTGGGTGCTGTAATAGAACCCTGCTGGTTTGTACAGAGTCTGTCTGGGTAAAGTCTTTCACAGGAATTTGACTAGTTTTTGATGTTTAATTGATCCTCCTGCTCAAGGTATTAGCTTCCAAATATTCTGTTTCACATCATCTTTTAATTCTAGTCCTGGTTTAGTTTTTACCATGAAGGATATGTATTGGCTTTTTTTAAACTTAATCTGTATACCTCCTTAGATAAGTTATCCATTGACCAGGTATCATCCAACCTGCTCTTACCAGGTTACCCATCTTATTTTATACATAACTTGTTCTTCAGTTTCTTTGTTCCTGTTTTGCAGAAACTGCAGCTCTAACACTAGAACAGCTGGATAACAGCTGTGTTAAATTAATACTTAAAATTTAGTTCCAGGTTGACTGTCCTAGAAAAAAAAAAAAATTACTCTGTTTTTTTGAGGAACAGAGCCACTTTGTCAACAGTGGTGCAGGTAGAGGGAACCCAGCAGTTTATTTCACACAGTCAGTGTAAAACAATAATAAAGTCCAGCCAAGGCTTCAAGCTGGTAGAGACTGTTGTAGGCTTCTCAGTGTTCTCCAAATTTATGGCAACTACATGGCACTTGTAGTTTGTCCTCCCAAGCCTTTTCTGTTACTTGATGCCTTGTTCCATGCACTTTATGGAATCACTTGGGGTTTGCTTTTGTTTCTTAAAAACCTCTTTCTATAAGCATACCTTTGATACATGACTAGAAAAAAACATGCCTTACCTTAGAAAAATCTGGCTTTACTGGTGGATTCTCTCTCAGTTCTGTTTCAGTATATTCATTGTTTACATAGTAGCCGACTCTAATAAATTCTTGACCTCGATAGGTGCATGTAATTAGCACAACTGTTACACCTACTGCATCTGCATCTGGAATAAGCCCTGGGTTAGGTGCATCAGCCTAAATGTGAAAGAGAAAGATGGATTAAAATAAAATTGATACTACATGTGTACCTAGGAGGGGAATCTTAAATAGTATGTCTTAGCAGCTGAGTAATGACCATATTTAAAATTGTTCTTCAAGTAAACCAGAAAATATACGTGCTTTCACAACAACATCAACCCTGGATTAAGGACACTATCCACTAGAGACAGAATTACTTAGAATACATTAATACTGTGTATGAGACATTTCTTATGGGTGATTAGACATGATTAGACAACTTTGATCCAACGCTGCTTTTAAATATATGATCAGCTGAATAATATAATATTTTTAAAAATATGATCAGTTCAAGCCAGTGTACTAACATCCCTCCAATTCTACAGTGCCATTGTTCTCCAGCTCATCTTGGTAATTTAGTAGAGCAAGATTATTATTTTTCTTTTTTTTTTTACCTCTGAGGTTGAATTTGTTTGTATGTGTGTTTTTAAAAAGACTGAACCCTTAAAAATACAGACTGCAAGGTATACTTCAGCAAGAAGAGCTGGGACAGACTACGATGAAGTTTGAGCTGTCCCACAGAGGTCTAGAAAAGGAATAAACTGCTCTCTCTCTTGCCTCCTTCCACATGCCTACATTTCTTAAAATGTATGCAGTTAAATGCATCATCGCTAAGACATCTGACGTATTTTCAGACAGTATGCAATCCTAATGGGCAACTCTTACAATCTTTCTCAATGTCCCTACTTAGCTTGGCTTTGCAGTTATTAATAATCAATAAGATTTGCCTCATAAAATGTGGCTTACATCAGTCCCTTAAAATGCTTCCTAACTGTACATTTATTGATAAAGTGTGATGCCTCATTCTGCCATAGGATTTAAAGTAACAGCAATCTAAGCATAAATGAAAACACTTCATATTTGCAATTTTACATGAAGATCTGAGGCCAACAATGAACACCTGTTCAAGTTGGTATTAACAGTGTTTGTTAGAATGGTTCAGGTGTAACAAATCTTGCCTTAGGACAGAGGACAAATGGCATTAATTCCCACTGTCCCTCTCACCCCTACTGTAGTATTTATATGCTCCAGCACTGTGAAATTCGGGGAGCTAGTGGTCATGCGTCATTGGCTTCTGCTCTTTGCTACTTCGATTCTAAGCCTTCAAACAAGTCTAGCTTTTTATAAGAAGCTGTAGGTGCTTTGCAGAAGAATTAGATGAGTCAGACCCCTCAGGTACAAATACACTGTGGGGAGGAGAAGCAACCAGGGAATCGGGTAGAACACAGGTTCCTCTAGCCCTGAAGGGAACGGAAAATGACCAAATAGCTTTACAAGTTGTACAGGGGAATGAAAAAGATCACCAAGGAATAGGACAAGTATAGAAGCTTAGAAAAAAATATAATAAAATCACAAGAACTGCCAATGAATATGAAATCACTACTTTAATTCAGTAGTCTTGTTCTAACAGTGCCCACGACCACTTGATTACTTTAAATTCCACAGTGGGCAGTTACAGGATAATATCTTGCAAGGGAACACTGTTACATTTAACCCCTCATGAAACCCAACTGACACTCTAATGTGGGATTTTAGTTCTTCCAGGCTCCCATTGTCATTTTGTGTCCTGTAATATGCTATGATACAGTTGTAAACGCAAGGAAATACTCTGTTTTAATTACACTTAACTCTCAAGCATTGTTTTGCTGAGTGGAAAAGACAGTGTTTGCACTGTTTAAAACTGTGTTCTTTTGTCAAATTTTGAACTTCCTGCCTTGGATGTCAAACCTTTTAATTGCCTGGGAAACAAGTGATCATACACAGGTGGAAGAAAAAAAGAAAAGCTTGGTATGACCAAGTCAGCAGTTGCAAATAGATATTTTGGCAGAAAAAAGAGGCAGTAGGATTAACTTTTGCATATAAATCACTGTCATCATATGCCATTCTTACACTAGGAATTACTTAAGAATTTTATGAAATCACTCAATGTATATGTTGTCTTGAATTATCTTGCTTTTCCACATGATACATTTATTCACATAGCTATTACTACAGAGTAGCTAAGTTAGTGTAAGGTCATATCCCCACTTAAAGACAGTAAATTATTTATGTGCTTATATTCTCAAAAAGAAGTTTCTGTGAATTTATTACAAATCCCCAAGTGCACAGAGAGAAGAAATCAGGTTTCACTAATTATATCTTCGTATTTAGAACTAAACAGGCCAAGCTGTGGCCCTTTACTATTGAAATCTTTTTAAATGTTTGGGGTTGTGTTTTTTGGTTTGGTTTTGTGTTTTGGGTTTTTTTTATTTAAAAAAAAAAAAAAAGGGCCGACTGTTTAAGTCTGGAAAGCACAATGGTTTTCCATCTTTCTGTATGTAAGGCTGATTTCCCAACGTGATACACAGCTTCTTTTCAAAGGTAGTTTTATCATCCTTGGTATTTTATCCATTTGGTACTCCTTTTTACTTGCTGTTTCAGCCATTTTCCTATTTAGAAAAATCTACACCATATTATTACCTGAATATTTTATACACTTCTGCAAATGTCCTTTCCCTGTGCTGTCCCTAGTGAACACAGTCTCTTTTCTTTATATTATATGCCTCCTGCAGTTCTGTGTTTTGCCCCACTCTGGCCTTCCCTTGCTGGTTCTCTCCATCTCCCAGGCTGCTTCAGCCTGCTGATTAAAACAGCTTCAGTCATCAGCAAAGGCTTATTGCAGCACTTTGAGTTTGGGTGGTCTCCCACGTACATATTAGCTGTGTCCTACCCTCACCTGAAATCCAGTGCTTTTTAAAGACTAATATGCTTAGACCAACAGTGCTTCCATAAGAAATAAAAGGGATACTTTATTATAACACAGAAGGAGTACTGGCTCTGTTACAGCACCTATTCCAGTCTAACCAAAATGTCTACATATCTACTCCTAATTTAGCTGTAGCATCATTTATAACTGGGATACAATTGATGAGTCCATACTACAGAAACTGCAAGACCAGTAAATTTAATTTTCAAGCCTTTCCTAATCATACAGCCAAAACATGCCTCTTTAGGTGCCTGCCTCCTGCTGCTTCCCATCACCATCAACAATGAATCTTCGTAACTTGAGAACAGTGTGTCTTTTAAATTAGAGATGTAAATGCCAGCTGATTTCTCCAGATATAGTGCTACACGGTAGCCCCTTTGAGGGCGGCAGAGCATCACCTATTTCTGACCAATTAATGCCATAAGCTATAATAGCTTGGTAATGGAAGAACTGTTAATAAATGATGCATTTGTTACACATCTGCTTTATTTGTAGTGTGGAAAAATTAGGCCCAGCTCCAAAACCAAAAAGAAATGTTTCAAGACTGATTTGCAAATATATGGTTGATAAATGTAACCTCCAGCCTAATCCTATTCCTTTAGCCTATCCTACAAGAAAAAAATTTCCTGAAATTTACATGATTAATCAAGATGCCTCACAAATGCTGATATTATTTTAAAACAGTTACAGTAACTGTGAGAAATAAGAACGTGTATTCGTTAGCACTTTTTTTTTTAAAATGCTTATACTCCAGCATGCATTTGCCATTAAATAATTAAGTGCATTTATAGTATTTGAGAAAGGAGCATAGTTCTTATACAATAAGCCATACTCAGTTTCAGTCTGATCTTTCTGCTCATGAATTTTGCTCTCAGTTTACAATACAAATACTAGTATTTGATAATAGAGAAGAGAGTGAGCTAAACCATAATTTTGATCTAAAAAGAAAAAAAAAACCACCAAAAAACTTCCATAAGAATTTAGGCAACTCTGCTTTAGTCCCGCCCCCCCACACTGACTTAAAATGGAAACCAGAATAAGCTAATAAGCCATCTTAGTGCTGCTCTTTCCCTGTTTTCCTTCCCTTTATGTTCCTTCTTAGTAACTTTGGGCTCTAACAGCAGTATTTTAAAGGACTGTCACATGCTCCAGAGTTCGTTGGACAGTCTTAATCTACACGCTTGTGTCCCAAATGCCTGCTATCTACCATTGGAATTCTATCTTATTTTACAAATTGCTGTATTTTGTTGTGATTTAACACGCTTAGCCAAACATCGTGGCTGAACACTTATCTTGCCAAATAGAAATGAACTCTTAACTGTTGTGGCTGAGTTTTACAACTAATTTGTTGGCCTGATCTTCTGAAGATGTTATCTACATTAACCTAGTCCCTCTTGATTGTCTGAAACTGCCACCAACTGCAGTTAAGAGTTAAGTCTGATGGTGCTAGTGTAAACCAGGTAACTGGCACTCTTGCTTACTGAGTGATCTAGAATATATTTATAAACCAGACTGGTCAAAATTATCAGTAACTACAGGAACAGTGCTTATATCACTATCTCTAATTATTGATATCACAAGTGAAAATATTACCATAGAAATATCAGGGGCAAGGAATATCAGCTCATGAATAGACTTTAAGGGAAGGTATATCATACCTTAGGAGCTGACCGAAATGTTTTTCTAGCTTGTCATTGTTTTTCAAGTGCCTCTTAGTTGGGCACAGTCATCTTTAAACAAATTAACACAACCCTTTTAGAAACAGTTAAATCAAACTTACCTGAAATACAAACATGTGTCTGCCTGCAGGAACAGGTCCTACTAAAACAGAGTCTAACACCTGATCATACTCTTCACTTTCAGCTGAACCCACATAAATTATTTTCCACTCCAAATCTACAACAAAACAAAAATAAATTAAGAAAAACACATTATTTTTCATTAGAGTTAAGGGACTTTGGCAAAAGTTCTAAAATAACAAGTATCTGTCTTTATTAGGGAAATTTATTGATGCCTGCCTGCCTCAGTCCTCATGAGCCAGACCATCCCACCGTCTCTCTCCTGTCAGTCGGTGCTGCAGGAATCCCTCTTTTTTCAGTCAGGTTAATTTTCAAATTTTATACAGAGGACAGGGACCATTTACTTGTTGGGAGCTGCGTTCAGATTTTCTCAAATGGCTGAATGACTCCAGCACAGGGATGAGGCCTATATACGCCTGTAACACACTGCATGCCTTGAATACTGACTCACCTCCCAGAAAGAAATTCCCACCCTCCACATACACACTTCACAGCTTAAATTACACAGGTCATGGAGGGTAGTTAATTGAAGAAGAAAACCCATTGTGTAAGCACCAGGCACACTAACTGTATGCCCCCATTCCTTCACATGTAACTTGCGTAGCCTGAGAAGTATGTGAAATTGTGATAGCATGATTAGATCATACTCTGATCCAAGATATTGGTGCTTGGGTTTTATCCATATCCTGAAACGGAGTTACAGGCAAAAAAAAAAGTAAATGCAGTATTTTGCTTCTTAAAATAACGCACCAAAATGAAAAATCTCTTACAATTCATTTTTTTTTCTAACACACCCTCTCCACCACAGGTGTTTGAAAGTTGAAACTGCAAATTGGCACACATTAGCTCTTCCTGGGCCAGCTTTTCACTTTCACTTTTTGATTCAAACACACATGGATAAATACACATATAGAACTAATCTTAAAAGACAGATTTTTGGGTTTGGTTTTGTTTTTTTTTTTTTAACAAGAAGGATAAAAGATCACCATTACAGAGAACTAAGGGTTTTTTCTTTAAATGAAACCGTTGCTTCAAAACTGTACCTTAAAAACTTACATGGTATATTTAATTTTTTCCTTAAAAGCAATGTCCTGATTGCCTATGCAAAAGCACCAACCTGTACCCTATTACATTTACTTTATTAGTATTCTCTGCAAAATCCAAAGGTCTACGTCATGGTTTCATGATGCAGGAATGAAACTTAAGCATAGAAAAAAATCCAGCACTTTAACGGAACCTGGATGCTTTAGGATTACAACTCTCTTTCCTCATTAATGAATTCTTCTTACCTATCACGTTTAACATCAATGCAGGTATTGGGGGGTTAACTAACATAATTAACAGGGTTTGGGAAAGGGTTTTACTCCTTTCTACAGCACAGCACAACACAACTGGCCACGTACTGTAGCAGGGGTTTTATTTCCTTGTAAGCATCTAGTACTAGCTACTGCAGGCTACTCATCCAGGACAATTAAGGACCTCTTTTGTCAGCATCTGAGTTTAAGTTACTACTTACAAGAAGTGAGGACTTTTAGGCTAAACTCCTTAACATTATCACTCTATCATGTGCCATTATTCTAGGAGAACAGTATAAAGTTCATTCTAAACCAGTAGTATTTAGTATTAAAAAGTGGACTTTAAAAAAATAAGTTTTAAAGTATACATTTAATATAGGTTGATTCAAATACTGTTTAGGTTATCTTGATACTGAATAACAACTTTACCACTCCCCCACAAAAAGGGGGGTGGCAGGAGCTGGAGTTCAATAATTTAAAGATCAGTGGTGCACAGGACTGGCTGAAGAAGAAGTCGCACAGTAAACAGGCATATTAGCATGTGAAAGCTAAGGCAACGACAGCAAATTTCTCGACAGCAAATTTCTCATCGAGTATAGAAAGGCTATGTTTAATCTTATTTTTAAAGTGACAGAGAGCAGTGCTCATCCTGCATTTATCCCGTAGCCTAACTTGCACTGAGGTGGGGGAAGGGAACTTAGAGTTTTGCATTAGACCATCTATAATTCTTCTCATCCCGATTGTCCGGGATTAACCCTAACATAAATCCAGAGAGTGAGGAGCACGTCACGTACAGCTGTGCACAACTGGAAGGAAAGGCCTAACGCCTTGTGCACTGCCGCGGCAGCAGCTGCCGTCCAGGGGCCTGATGCTGTATCTCAGCTGAGGCCAGACTGAGTGGCGAGATCCATCCCGTCAGCAAGCTGGGGGTGGGCAGGAGCACACCTCACGCCTCGGACAGCTGTAGAAGGACAGGAGACGTGGGACAGAGGCCTGGAGGGAACCGCAAGGCTCAGGCGAGACTTCCTCTGAAGTTCCCGCCATCGCAGCAGTCCCTCCCGAGGGTGCTGGGGCAGAGCAAGACAAGCCCTCCCCGCCACCGCACCGCCGGCACCCACGAGTACAAGCCGCTGTAGGAGCAGGCAGGGTGAGGCAAGCTTAACGGCAACGGTGGAGAACGTGCCAAGCGCCATCACCCGCCAACCCCGCGTTCCTTTCGCCTCCTCTCGCCCCTCAGGCCGCTGGGGCTCCCTGGCGCGCAGGCGGCGCTGGGCTCCGCCGGGGACCAGGCAGCCCCAGTCGAGCGGCCTCCTCCTCCTTCCGGAGCGGCTGACTGGCAGCGCCCGCGCTGCCGGCGAGCCGGATCGCCCCGCTTCCCCTCCCGGCCCGCCGCCTTCCTCCTCCTGAGCTGCAGCATTCAAAACTCCCGCCCGAGGGGCGACGCGCGGCCTCTCGGGCCGACTCCCGCCGAGAGCGGCGGCGCAGCCTGCCGGCGGGCGGCGCTCCGCAGCGCCGCCGAGGCGAAAGGCGGTTCGCGGCCCGCCCGGCTGAGGGGAAGGCGGGAGCCCGGCGGCGGCGCAGCGCGCCCCTCGGTGGGGAGCAGGGCTGGCGCCCCGCACTCGGGCGGTGGGGGGTCCCCGCAGGGCGGCGCCGCTGGGGTCGCCCCCCCGGCTTTGGCAGCAGCCGGTAACTTTCGAGTGACTTCCAAAAATAGTGGCTGGCGGCCGGCCCCCTCCCCCACCGGCAGGGGCTCCCGCAGCCGCCGTGCCGTACCGCGCCGTTCCGCTGACCCCGCGCACCCACCGCGCCGCGGCAGCCAGATGCCGGCCCCCGGGGGAGAGCCCGCCCGCCCCTACCTCCCACAGCGATTTAAAAAAAAAAAAAATTAAAAAAAATAAGTATTAAAACGGAGCACGAGGCCAAGGAAACGCTGCCTGCGGAGGGTTTTCCGCGCTGCGAGTAACGCCTGGGCGGGGGGCGGCCGGCGGCCCCTCTCCCCGCGGGGACGGCGCGGCAGCCGAGCCCGGTGAACCCGCTTCCCCCTCCCGCTTCACCCCCTCCACTCCCCCCACGCACACACAAAGCTGGCAACATGGCTACCACCACTCAAACAAGTTCCTCGCAACTTAAAAGCTCGCCTCGCCGATGGCGGGGAGAGGCGGCCCCGGCTCGGGCGGCCAGGGCAGGCGAACGCCGCCCAACTTTCCCCGCCGGGCTAGCGGGGGTGGTGGCGGCGGGGGGAGCCCCGGTTCTCCACCGGCGGCTCAGGGCGGCGCGGCCGGCAACATCCCTTCGCCTGGGCACGGCGATGCGGCGAAGGAGAAACTGTGAAATTGTAGGCGCAGGCCTGCGCAAAGTTTAAGCCTTAAAAGCCCCGAAACGGGGAGCCCCGGGTTACAAAATCCGCATCGGGAAAAGATCTACTCACCTTCCGACAGGTCCTCTATGCACTCAAATGTGATTTCGAACTGGAAAGGGTTGTAGAAAGGAGAAGGATTATCCAACACCACTACATTGTTCACCTGAACCTTTGCCATATTTTGAAAAAAAAAAAAAAAAAAAAGCAAACCACCCACAAACAATAGGAAGAGCGCGCTAAGGCGGCGCGGTGAAGTCCAGTGTGTCGGTTTGGGTTTCCTGGCACCGCACAAACCCCCGAGCGAGGCCGCGGAGCCGCCACTTGCGAGAAACTTTTTTTCTCTCCTCTCTTTCCCCCTCCCTCCCCCCCCCCGCCTTTTTATTTACACCGGGAACACTCCACACTGTTCGCCGCTTTCCTATTTCACTCAACTACAGCCCATTCTGCCTTGCTCGCCGCCAGCGCCCGCCCGGATTGGCCGCACGCCGGCCCAGGGCCCTCCCCTCCCCGAGCGCCGCCGACCCAGCGGCAGCAAAGATGGGCCCCGCCGTTCCCCGCCGCCGGGCGGCGGCGCCCCCTCCCGGCGCGCGGGGGAAACGGGCGGCCAACGGCCGGGGCGGGGCCGAGGCCTGGCGGGCGGGCGGAGCCGGGGCGGGCGGGAGCATGGGTCGTCCCTCCTCGGCCGTGGGGCAGCGCCATGTGCCGTGGGGTTTATTTTTTTGGCCTTTTTTTGTTTTTTGGTTTTTTTGGGGGGTTTTTTAAAATACATTTTTCTGCGGTTAAAGTGTGGTCGGGGAGGTGCAGTGAGATGGTTCCGCCGGGGCTGGGTGCCGATGGGGTCCAGGGGGTAGGGGCCAGCCTGGCTCGCGGCCGTGGGGCTGTCCCCGGGGGTATTGGGCTCGCAAGAGGCCGAAGGCAGTGTGTCAACAGGGTGACAGGGAGCCCCGCTTCGCTGGGGTGCCCCCACATAAAGGGGGTTTGCTGTCAGGGTGGTGGGCGCCCCGTGTGTGGGCACGCTGTCCGCACAGGCCTGGGATTTGCCCCGAATCCATCTCGCTGCTGCTAGAGAGCCGCTCACAGAGGCGCATGTGGAGGGATGGGAGAGTGTATTTAACCCAGTCGTGCTGTCAAGCTTTCCCATTCCTGTATTTGTAAAGAAGGCTTTAAGTAATGTAATAGACTGAAACAACACGTATCCCTATGCAGCAGCAGGAAGCCCAGAGAGGAGGCCATCTTGTGCAGCTGCAAGAGGCCTGTAGAGGAGGCCATCTTGTGTGGCAGCAGGAGGACCAGAGAGGAGGCCATCTTGTGGCTGGCACACACAAGGAGTGACATAGCAGTGTAGCACCAGTTGACATGCTCAGGGCTTTGGGAACGTGAGTTGTGTGCCCTCACTACAGGAGGAGATTCTGTGTGTAAATAAATACACAGCCAGGCTCTAGAAATGTCTTCAGGTTGCCCTTGAATGCAGTGAAATTGTGCACAGCAGGAAGGCATGTAGGAGCCACCTTCCTGCCTGCATGGAAAGGCCAAGCCTTGCTGGTGGGAGCAGAGTGCTGCCAGACCTGCAGTGGGCGAGAGCGCAGCACTGAGGCACAGAGGCCTTTGGCCTTCCACAGATCTCTAGGCCTGTGCAAGTTTGGAAAGGAGATGATGCTTTTAGTTTGTATTTATGAAGAAATGTCATCATCTGATACTTGCCTGATTTATTGCTCTCTCCACTTTTCAATAGCATTCTCCATATGTCTGACACAAGGCTAAAGGTTATTTTGCTGCTTTCTTATAATTGCTATATGATTGACTGCCGGAGTTGTTCAGTGCAGAGTCCAGGAAACAAGAAAAGATTGGACACAGTGGAGGAGATTCCTCACAACAAGCTAAAATACACGTTATGTTATGAGAAAACATATTTCCAGTATCTTTTTGCTGGCTATTTGGGAACAAATGACTACTGCACAGCAATGAGGCAGCCTCAGCAGCCACTCCTACCTGAACCAAGGGAAGTTGGGGAGGGATTCTTGGGCATGTTTTGCATAACATTCCAGGAGATTTTAGGCTGGTCACAGCTTGTCAACTACTAGGATATTTTGAGCTGAGCACTGGAGTGAAAACAGAGGGCTAAAGATAGGAGAGAAGCTGGGAAATAGGAAATAGAAGATTTGAAAGGAGCTGCACATACTTGATAATGAGTGGCCGGTTTCACAGTTGTACAGTTTCTGACCTGCTGTACTCCCAGTGTTGTATCATGTATAGATTTATTGGGAATCTTTTGTTTTGCTGTTTTTTTTTTTCCTCTCCATTTCATCCTTGGACATCTTTGGATTTTCATTTTTGCTTAATGCTTAGAGGAACCCAAAATCTCATAAAGAAATTTAATTGCCTTAGTTTAAGGTGGGTTTAACTCCTGGGGCCAGGAGTTAAAAGACACTTGAAATAATATTTTTTTTCAAACTTTGTTTTGCAGTTCCAAATTTTTTTCCTGTTTTAGTAGTTGATGGGGAGGAGGAGCTGAATGGGTCCATTCCATAGATTTGCAATCTTTGCATTTGCCCTAATTTTCAATTTGATCTGGCATATTTAGTTTTACCCTAATCTCTGTTGTTCAATTAACAAAGTTTGAGAACAAGTCACTGGCGAACATGGGAGGCTTAACAGAATCTGCTCCACAGATCCAGTCTAACCTGACGAACGCTAGTGGGATTTCTTATTGGTAGGTATAAAGTGAGTTACATGGTAGATATATGTGGTGGAGCTAACCTCCTGTTTTGCCTTCTGTTCATGACAAAGCCAGTGTGCTGAGTCCTTTTCTTTCACTCAGGTGCACTCCTGCATTTTAAGGAAAAGACTGACTGAAGTAATTGATTCTGCAGGTTTGACAGTGACTGCTGTGAAGGACTTTGGGGAGTGGAACTTGGAAGCTGGAGCACTGGTGCTTGCAGATGGAGGCCTATGTTGCATTGATGAGTTCAATAGTATCAAAGAACATGACAGAACCAGTATCCATGAAGCAATGGAGCAACAAACCATCAGTGTTGCAAAGGCAGGGTAAGTGGCACGTTAACATGTGATAAGACAACATAAGGTGTTTCTCTTGTACTTATAAGTTGGAGGGAGGTTTGTCATGGTGATTAAATGTATCTGTTTTGTTTTTTGTACTTAATAGTTTTGTTCTCAGCAGTATTCTTAAACTAGACAAGTCAACATTTCAAAGGACAGTGCACTGGACCAGAGGTTGCAAGCGATCAGAATAGATACGTACCCTCTTCACTGTTGGGTTTTCAATCTACCGCTGTAGGCCAGGGCACTTTCCTGAGAAGACTTGGTGTTCTTTTTCTTGTTCTTTGCTGCAAGTAATAACTGCTGCAACAACAGTCATATGTGAAATGAGGAACTTTGTGAATTTTTTATTGGAACTCAGAAAGCAGGACTTCATTTCTCCAAAATTCAGTAATACCGCATGGTAACAAAAGGAGAACAAGAAATTTCCAGGCTGCTGAATTTTATATGTTGGGCATGGCATAAATGTAAATGCCTGCTTGCCTTCAGTTCCTCGCTTTCTTTGTCAAAGTAGTGTGTGTTCAGATCTGCTATTCCCACCACCACCACGTTGATCTTTGAGCTCATATCTCATTCTGTCAGTCATACACAGCTCTTGTCCAGGCCCAAATAATTTCCTGGCTGGTATGGCTGAAATTGCTGCTGCTCAAAAGGCATCACCATTGCCATATTCATCCTTGTCACTTTCAACTCAGCTCTTGCTCCAGTCACATCTTCTTGCCCCTCTAACTGATCATGTTCTTTCTTTATTCTGAGCATCTCCACCAAAGCTCTCGGTGCCCTCTTTGGCAGACAGCAGACAAGTAATGTCACTCTCACCAGGGAGATTACTAGCCTTTGCCAGTAATGCAGCAGGGGACAAATATTTGGAATCAACGTGGTTCTGTCTACTTAGTAAGACAGTGACGTGTTTTAGCCTGGTTCCTTGTTGCAGTTGCTTGGGTTTTGTAGACCCCAAAACACAGTTTGCGAACTTGCACATATAGTCTCAGTTGCTCACTTTTAAGGACTACATATAATGAGGATTTTTTGAGTAATAACTTTAAACAGATAGGTTAAGCACTTTGTTAATTTAAGGTCTTATTTTGGTGCATGGGAGATAAATATTTAATTTTTTTCCCATTGGGTATAAGCTAACAGAAGATCTGTGGTCCTTACTCTCAGTTACAGAAGAACTTTGGACGTGAGGCGGCAGTTACTCAGGAGCTGACTAGAAATAGCTCAGTGGCAAACCAAAGTTAGAATGCTTCTGCTGCTGCCTTAACCAAAAAGATTACATTTGGACTACTAGAATAAAATCTAAAAGCACATGCCAGGATAGCATGGTTAAGAGAGGAAAATGGCTATATCCGTGGAGAAACCGTTGATATGGCTGCTGTCATTGTTTGGTTGGGTTTATATTCATAACATGTTTACACACAGAAATAAAACGTACATTTATATTTCATTTTATTAATAGCATTCTCATTAAAATGTGAATTAAGCTAAAATGTTACTTTCCATTGTAAAAAAAATGTTTCTGTACTGCATAAATCATCAAAGTAATAGTTATTTGTGAAAAGTTATGTTGGTTTTCACCATTTAAGGACCTAGGTGTATAAAGAGATTACTCATGGCAATATTGCTGAGTTACTTTTGATATCCACATCACTGTCTCTCTGTCTAGCTGCTATTCTCTGCTCTGAGAAATGCTGTGTATATAATATATATTAATACGATAATTGTGTATCTTGTTTAGCTCTTATGGTCTTTCAAGGTAAGATGTACTCTTTAGAACATAAAAATGTGATAATTCTTAACACTTTGGAATCATTTCCCCTACCCAGTTTCATTCAACTATAATGTTCACTATACTTTTCTCTAGCTTGGTGTGCAAGCTTAATACAAGGACAACTATCCTGGCAGCAACAAACCCAAAAGGCCATTATGACCCTAATGAGTCTGTCTCCGTCAACATAGCTCTTGGCAGTCCCCTCTTGAGCAGATTTGATCTGGTCTTAGTATTGTTAGATACAAAGAATGAGGAATGGGACCGCATCATTTCATCCTTCATCTTGCAAAATAAAGGTAAGAGTAGTCTTTTTATATTATAAGGTGTTTGGGGTCTTTTTTGTTTGTTTGTTTTTAATTTCCCCATCTCTCAGTTTAGTTTGTTATTCTTGAGTCTTTCATATTAATCGTTTGCATTTTTGCTATGGTAATTTCCTGTGGTATAGTTGTTTTTCCAGTAGGAATAAGATAAAGATCACTAATTAATTAATAGGTGTGAGCTGAGAACACTATACTTTTAATCTATGATGATTTACAAGAGATTTTGGCCCAGACTGCTCAGTGAGTGTATAGTTTCCATCTTGCATGTTTACATTGCTCGATATGCAGATCCTACACACAGTGCAATTGTAGATGATGTTCATGGGAAACTTCATTCAGGCAGAACAAATCTGAGCTGCGTGTCCTGCAGGCCTCAAAGAATGAACAGTAGTGGAGCTCTGTGTTCGGAATTGAGGAAGGCAGTGTGATTTGATTTTAACTGTCCCCTTCTCCATCCACTTTAGGAACATGACTTTGATCCCCATTATGGAAGAAGTGGTTAGAGGAAATTTCTTCAGCTAGCTTCCTTCCCTTCTGAAAATGTTTCCCTGCAAAAAATGTTCAGAATATGGCAGGTAGCTTTTGGCTCCTACAAAGTAGGTAAAATGGCCAGAGGAGGTACACACATTCATGTGTCCTTTTACATTTTAAGGAATACTAGAGCACTTAGAACTGACTGTACCATCTGGTGGGCAGTGAGTCTGACAGCAGTTCTGTTGAAATTACTGGAGGCTTTACTGTGGATTTTCATAGAGGAGGGATTGGATGATGTGTAAAATTCCACACTGGAATTTGACCAAGTCTTTGAGGACTAGTGTATAGACAACCTGTCATGCCCCCAAAATACAGTAATACATCCTTTGTAGTAACCTGTCTATTTAACAGGAGTTCTTAGGAAAAGCTTGATGTCTGCTGTTACAGAATTACTGACTAGGCAGTTGTTACACAGGTTGCCCAAGCAAATCAGAAAAGCTCTGGAGCATGGAAAAGATGAAAACCTACTTCTGCCTCATAAAAAGCATACAGCCAAAGTTGTCCAATGAGAGCAACCTGATCCTTGTACGCTACTACCAAATGCAGCGGCAGAGTGACTGCAGAAATGCTGCCCGAACTACCATTCGCTTACTAGAGAGTTTGATACGCCTTGCAGAAGGTAAGGCCGTGGCAATTTTATTTTTAGGCTAACAATTAACCTTTATAGAATGAATAGATCAGGAGTATAATTATATCTAGTAAGCAGAGTAGCAGCTTTTCTGTAGAGGTAGGGATAGGTGATTCTTGTATTGTTTTATCTTTCTAATCTAAAGAAACAGGGTTGGAGATTTTGAATGTGGGAAAGGGTGTTGCATTTAGATTATCAAAATCGGTTTTAGTGTTCCCTTTCTGACACCCATATAAACTAAAACCACTGGAAGAAATCACATTCAAAAGAAAAATCTCAGAAGTCATGTGTCTTTATGAAAAGGAACCTGAGTATTTACTTGACTTCATTTGAGTCCTGCGTTGCCATCTTATTCAGCTTGAGGAAAGGTGTCAAGTGTTTGCTTCTATCCTAAAATTAATACAACATCAAAAATAACACAGTTTTGTTTCCTTAAGTTTTTAAGATCAATAATCAAGTCTGTGTTTTGCAATACAACTTCAACATTTCCAACTCTGAGTTCAAATCATATTTCATTTATAAGAACAAAACCAAAGGAAGCAGTACATCTCTGTCTTAACGTGATTTTGTTTTATAAAATGGCATATCATATATTTTCAGGATGAATTTAAAAGAATGTGTTATATTTTTGTATAACAATAATAAATGGTCTTTATGCTTTTATATGCCCGACAGCAATGTGATGCTTCTTGCATCAGATGTTTATCTTTTGTTCTCCATTTTGGGGGAAAATTATTTAACTGAAACACATTCATATCTTTTAGGGATCCACATGTTATTTTCACATTGTGTTTCTTCCATTCTTACACATTCACACGATTGGGGCTCTTAGTAGCATTCCTTTCCTTCAAAGTATTATATAGATGGTATTAATTAACCTGTGTTCCTTTGCTGAATAAGAACACTATGTGTTTCCACAGCCAATTAGGAGGAGAGCTTCATGTGGTATATTATTTGCGTTATATCCATTTACAAAAATCAGTTTTGTTTTGCTGACTTAAGAGAAGGAAGGAAATAAAAATGATGCTATTGTAGAGAAAAGCATTTTAAATAATACTAAATCTGTGACGCAGACCAGTTGGAGGAAATGAAGCCTCTTCTGACCTGTGATGAAAATTAGACTTAATTTTTTATTTTATGGTGGTGACAAGTACCTATATAGATAGGGATGTTTCATATCATGGTCTTTGTTGTGACATCCAGCACTTCACATTTTTTAACTCTAGCATTTTGAGCATTTTTATTCGAACTGTCACCGTAACTGTAATCCAGAAGTCACAGTACATTCTTTACTAGGAAAACTAAGCCTTCCAATTGCTGTTGAAATTGACACTAAAATGAAAAGGATTATATTAATGTTTAAGTTAGGCCTATACATGAGTGTTTGAGGAGCTTCTAGTACAAAAAATTGCTTTTTGACTTTTGTAATGCTTGCTTTCAATGCCCATTTATTTTTGATAGCTCATGCCCGGTTGATGTTCAGGGATACTGTGACTTTGGAAGATGCTGTAACTGTGGTATCGGTGATGGAATCTTCTATGCAGGTAAGGTTTCTTGCACATCTTGCCATTGCTGCAATACCACAGTTAAGGGATTCAGTTTATCATGTAGATATATGCCTGCTTCCTTCGTCTCCTTGGAGAGGGTTTCATGGACTCATGGAAAATAGGTCATCAGAGACCTTGACAAGTCATTTTTAGTCCATCTTGATTATTAAAATCCTTAAACAGAGATTACACTGAAAAATCTGGGTTGATGATAAAGGCCTGGTAAGTTTTTTTTGATAGATTTTGCAGTCCAAGTGAAGTTTTGGTGTACTATTGACTTTTGATAACCTACATTTTAAAGATCTTTTAAGCCAGAAATTGTGTCTATATCGCTGTGTTTAATAGCCTCTGATGGGTTTTCCTTCCACGATGTTATCTTATCACTCATTAACTAGGTATGAGAGAACAAAATTTTTTCTTGGAGCAAGTTTCGAATGGTTCCCAAGACCTACACTTTATTTTGCTATTAGTTCATTTTAAAATATGTTGGTGGTGATACTAAAACTCAGACCTTTTAGAAGAGTAATTTTATTCTGAGAAACCTTAAAACTCCAAAACTTGCCCTGAAAATTACAAGTATCACATGGATTTGTGTAACGTTTCTATGTAAAAAAGCATTTAAAAATGTGGAAGGGCAGTTTACTGTAACATTATCAGGATGTTGAATATAAAGAAAAGCAACACATTTAGAATTAATAAAAGGAATGTGAATATGATAGAGCCTTTTTTTTTAATGGAAGTGTGGAAAATAGTACAGATGCTATTACTTCAGATAGAATACTTTTAAGAGAAGTACATCTTCATGCTTTGGAGTAGAAAAAAAAATACCATAAACAGATTATCCAAAGTTTTATGTATGGGGTTTTTTAGTATGTCTGAAATACTTGGGTTTGGCTCTGTCAGAGATGGTGTACTCCACTGCACAGATGACTGGTCTGATCCAAAATGGCATTTCCTGTGTCTCTGTATAGGTTGATATGAATATATTCAAATTAAAACAATTTTATATAGCACCTATTAGCTCAATGGACCTTAAAGACCTATGCGGGAGTAGATATGCTCCTTTTTCAGAGATAAAGCTCTTCAGGATAGATGCGCAAAGTCACATATGGCAGGTAGGCATTTGCGATCTCCCTTGTTCTTTCAGTGAGGGTTGAGAGACTAATTGCAGTTTGTGCCATGGATAATCTACTGCACAGTGTAGCAAATGGAATTTGTCTCAAAAATACTACAGGGCCTGACCTTATTAAGTAGCAAAAGATTATTTCGCTGTCTGCTGCAATCCATCTTGCACTGTTTTGAAGAGCTCAGCTTTTCAATGACAGCACTGCATCTAATTTAAAATAAGAAGCTGTACTAATATATCCAGTTGAAACAGCAGAAGATATAACGTAAGTGTTCATTAACTGTAATTAAACCTGTAATTAACTAGATGGGAATTTGATGGGACAGTGGTTTCACAGCAATATGGTTTTGGATATCAGAAACCTGAAATATTCATTTTTTTCATAACAGAGCAAGAAGTGTAATGTATGTACATAATAATAATGAATGCGTATTGTCATCTGTGTGTCTCTCTACCTCATCAGCACGAATAAATGTAAAAAAAAAATTGTTTTAACTGTGTGTCACTTTTTCATATTTATACAGCCCTGCCCTCAAGGGCTGCAGTTTGCATAACAAGCATCTATCTAATAAGAATCAGTGAGAAATTTGCCTGAATTACGGCTGCCGAAGACTACCTGGGAGTAGTTGGTATGCTTATCGTATTTGCTCCACTCTTCACTTCTCATGAGCAAGCAGGCAAATGTCTTAATTTTTGCTAAGAATCTGCAAATTTGAGATCTGCTATTTAAGACCAAATTTTACTTTCCTCCTGGAAAGTATAAATGAGTCACTGAAGCAGTTTCTTTTTGAAGGAAGCAAATTATTTGTTTTATTTAAAAAAATAGAAGTAATATGCAAAAGTTTATTTTCAGAAATTGATTCCTTCTCTAGAAGAAAAAAAACTTAATGTATAGATACATCCTGTGTTTCCTGCCTAATTGTTAGTCTGTAGAATGAGGTTGTAAATGGGGAAGTACCAGTGTCATTCTTGAAGTACTGTCTGCCACCTTTCAGCTCAGCAAACTCCTGTCTTCAACACTGTCTTTGCAACTTCTACAGGAAGTCCTGTTCTTGCTGGTATAAAATCAAAGTTCACAGTTCTCGGGTCGGTGTTCAGATACTTCTTGTGAGCCCTCTTGGGAAGGACTATCACATTTTCATCACTAACCTAGTTCTTTGGGGATTTTTTGTTGGTTTTGTCCTCTAATTCACCCTTATTTTTCTCCTTCCTACTTTGTCTTGAGGATATTCTAATCCCCCCTGGCTTGATGGTTTTGTTGCCTCATTTCCTCTTTGTTAACATTGTCTCTCTTTCTCTTGGTCATGTTTTCATCCTTATGTTATTCCCTTTCCAACCCCTCTCCTTTTACTCCTTTTTTACATTTTGTCTTTCCATCCTTAGGCACTTTTACACCCTTCCTTTCTGCTAACTTTCCCTGTAATACTTTCTTTTTTCTCTCTCTGTTCTAGATCTTCTGCCCTCAGTTCCACAGCATGTGGATTTGTCATATGGCTACCTTGCTCTACACAAAATGATATCTCAGAGTCTCAGAGGGGCAGGTATCTCAGAGATGTAAGCACCAGCCCAGGAATGAAACTTCACAAGATACCTTAAATTCAGTCCTGTCCCACTTAGAATTTCACACCCACGCACACAAAGGAACATGTAAAAGAAGCTCTTTGTGGTGGCCAAGTAGAGCACTGAAAAGTCAGTGAGGACAAGACGTAATTGTACGCCTTGGGCATATATCTCAAGATATATAATCATGTATTCCTTTTTTTTCCATTGGATCCTTAGGTCACAGGTTGACAGTACTCAAACCCAAAGCAACTGTCCTTTGTCTGTTTTGCTCAATGTTTTGTTTGTTACCTGCTGTCTAAAGGTAGAATTCTCAATTTCTTTATGTGTTTTTCTGTGGAATTCATCTCCAGTGTATTTGAGTGTTTCAGAAATACCAATTCAGTTATCTTCACATAGTCCTTGTGAAGCGATGGGATGGTGCTATTCCCATTCTGTGATCTGGAGCTGAACGGTGCACATACCACATCAGGATCCCAGTTATAGATTTATTGCCTTTCAAAACCTTTGCTTGACTGGCTCATTGTGAATCACAAGAACTGGAACTTGGCATCAGAGATAGAATCTGGTTCTCTGTGGCTGCTTTTAACTGTCCTAACCAAGAGACTGGACTTTCCTTTTTACAATCCTATTTACAAATCACTTTGTGCAGATGCTCTGTTCCAAATAAAATCTACTTCATTTTCACAAGGCACAGCAATATTGTTCCAGATTAAAATCACTTGCTCTCTGGAATTGTTCCCGAATAGTTAGATGCTCTTAAAGAGCTATTCAGAAATACTTTTGCCGGTCAATTTACCCTGTGTTGACAAGCCTTAATACCCAGGTCTTTCCAGTTAAATAATTAGGCAAAGCTAATGAAAACTTTTAGCAGTCACAACTTCTTCGGTTATGAAAGTTGCTCACATGGGCAGAATTTTTACAAGGTATTGGAAAACTTCTTTAATCCTTAATTCCATTTTTTGTCATGATGTTCTCAAGCCTTAGGTGGACTTTGCATTTTTTGTATAAATAAAAAAAAACCGGTACCAGTAAACTGCAGGTTTGATCATATAATTGCTTTTTGTATGTGAGCAACTTTGCCTGTGTGCGGAGACCTAATAGGATTATTTGTGTGAATACAGTTACTCAATAAATAGTTGCTACCTTAAACTTTAAAATATCTAAGGGACAGTTTTGTATAAAATGGTCTCTGTTTAAATTTGGTGCTGAATAATGAAGATAGCTTCCTTTTTTTTTTTTAATCTCTTTGGTGACATAGGGTGGTGCACTTCTCGGAGGGATCAATGCCTTACACACCTCATTTCCAGAAAATCCAATGGCCCAGTACCGAACACAGTGTGAACTCATATTGGAGCGACTGGAGCTGCAAGATCTTCTGCACAAAGAACTACAAAGACTTGACAGGTTGTAATATGCAAAGTAACAAAATAATTCAATAACAAAAAAGAGTTGTTTGACAATAATATCTGTAGAGGGTCTAAAAATAGAATCTGACATTGGGAAGGGACTTTTCTTTAGAGGACATGGATAAGCAGGGAGATTGTTTTAAAGTAGCACTCTGAGATCATTTCTCCCCCTGGGTTATGGAATTTACAAACAATTCCCAACTCGTATTTCAATTCTATGCTCAGATAAGTTTCAGCAGAGCTTCTTAGGGTCAAAATGCCAGATTCTGTAGCTGAGCAAGTAATTTTATATAACCTTTTGTTACTTGCTTGGTAAAATACAGCGTATCTGCTTCATATTTTTTAAGCCTTCTTTTGTGTTGGTCTTGTGAGGTTCATTCCCTTTCTGTTAAGGGAAAATACAAGCCTGAATCAAAGTTCTGTTCTTTTGGGTGATTTTTCTTTTTTACACACTGTAATTTTCATTGTCTCTTCTCTAGTTTTCAGTTCACTGCAATAATATTTGGAGAGTCTATTTGCTGTTATTAATAGAAAACTTTTAATGTACTGAGGCTAAGAGAAAAACACTAGGATTGAAAGGAAGTTAAATACAAAAAAATAACATTTGTTTCCTGAAATGAGATTAGGCCCTAAAGAAACTCGTACTTTCTTATTGTTAAAGAAAGATAAAAGCTTAATGTTATCAAAACTAATGGAACAAGAACAGCTGGGAAGATACACTTTTTCCTTTAAATATTTTTCAGACTTACTTTGTAACTCATAGTAAGGACATCTTAAATAACAACAGAGGCAATAAAAGCAGATGAAAGTGGGATATCTCCAACAGACAGACAAAAGCCATTTTTAAAACAGAGGTGTTCATAAGGGATGATAGAAATGTAGGATGGGATGGGAGATCAAATACAAAGACAGGATAGACAGGATCAGGTCTGTGTTTGACCTTTCTGGCAGGGGCTTGTGTTTTCTGCCTTTAATGAAAAGGATTTTCCATTGCCATTGGGTAGTCTTTTCCATTATTGCTCCATCCTAATGCTCATAAAGGTTTTCCCAATATCCTACTGAATCCTCTGTGCTGCAAATTGAGCTGATTTCTTCTTTCTCCTCTTAAGCAGTTTAGAGAATACTAAATGATTGTCCTCTTTAAAGTAACCTATTCTGTATTAGAAGACTTGTCCCATGCATTCCCCCTGAGCTATATTTTAATAAAACAAGCATGTATCTTTCAGCCCTTCTTGATGAGTCAGACAATTTCTGCTGCTTTCCATCAAAATTCTACGAATAAGCATATTAGTAAATAATTATAGTAATGATTCTAAAACATACGTATCAATATAATGTTTTCTCTCTCATACAGCACAGGAACTGTTTCTAATTCATAGGGATCATTTCACCTATACTAATGCAGTCGCTTTGGGGATGGAATGTGGCTACTCTTCACTCATGGTTAGAATCACTATTTAGCAAAAAATAGAATGCTATCTCCCTTGGAAATTATATATTTAGGTACAACAGCCAGAATGTCAGCTATACTGAGATTGGAGGTAACCCTCATTCTAGCACCCTTGTTGTTTTGGAGGGCCCTGAGAATATTAATAGCCACAGACAGTGATAATTAAGATCTGAGATGCTTTCACTCTATCATGTGGAGGTTTTGACGTGTTGAGTCCATAGTGATTGTGAGAGAAAACCACCAGCAACCATTATTCCAAGTATTACCTAGGTTTTCCATTCTGATAACTTGTTTGAGGCTTTGCCTTGCTCAGGATGAAATCTAATGATGTTCCTGTTCTAGAAGATATACTAACAGAATATATAATCCCTAAGGGACTCTAGCAATGGCTGTAAGTAGTGCAAAACTGTTTGTTTGGGGTTTGTTTTTTTTTTTTCTGTTTGGTTTCCCAAGGAAATTAAGTTTATGTGATTGCTTTCTCTGTCCATCTGCCTGTCTTCTATTGAGGGCACTAAATTCTGCCACTTGCTGCAGAAGGTGCTGAAAGATCACAGACTGCAACACCAGCTTTCAGAGCTATCTGTGAAACTTAATAACATACTTTTGTGACCTATATTGTTTGTAGCTTTACACCATCCATACATATTAAGCATCACTAATGCAATAAAGAAACAAAAAGAAAAGAAATATAAATTACTGTTGCTTAATTTTTTTTCGTTCCATAGATTACAAAAGGAAAATTCATGCCAGCCGCGGCCTGAAGACACAAGTTTCAGTACTACTACAAGATGCTTGGACAAGGATACATTTGAGCCATTAAAACAAATGCCTCAGTCAGAACCTTCAAATCAACAAGAGAATAACTCCAGGCCACAGCCGCCTTTGCCCGAAGGCAACTGTGAAGGGGATATACATCTAGAACCCTTGTGCAACCCAGCACATGGTAATAACAAAAGCACAAAACACTTGATTAAACGTAGTAAGAGAGGTGATGATGGCAGCCTGGCATGGTTTGACAGCCTGGACGAGAGCAACGCTGATGCTGAAGAAACTTCTCTGGTGCCCAAGATCTGTCCAAATAACCTGGCTTCAAAAACCCTGTGTAAAACATCCTGTTCTGAAGAAAGAACTGCTTCAATACCAAGGAAGGGAAATGGAATGAGAGAGTCACTAGCAGCTATGAACCTACATGCTCCTTTGGAACAGGATGAAGTTTCCAAGATAAGCAGGAAAAGGGCTGAAGAACACAACTCTTCTTCAGAAGCAAATTTCCAAGACCCAGCATCATCAAGTGCTAGTTTGCAGGATTCAGTTATTACGCAACGGGTTTCTAAACGCTGGCAGAGACTGCACACAGAGAAATCACGTGGATTCTTTACAAGTACACAGGACCCCGAGGCAAAGGCCCTTCCTTCAGTATTACCCGCATCTGGCCTGGCAGATCTTTCAAGTGATGCAGATTCTGTGCTAGGGGAGGAAAAGAACAGCGTATCTGTAGCAGCAAAAACTGAAACAATTTCCGTGAGAAAACGAAGTAAAGGTGAAGTAGTGAATGAAAAAAAGGTAATAAGTTCCCGTGAGCCAGAAATCCATGACAGTGAAAGTCCTCCAGCAGCTAAACTAGCTAAGTTTTCTTTCAGACCAAGGACAAAACTTGATCATTCTTCAGAGAAGAAAAATGAAGAATTTTCTCTTTTTCAGAGCGGAACTACTTTTAAGCCTGGAAAGCAACTCCAGGGAGAGCAACTGCCAGAAGAATGCCGCCGCCCTGAGAAATGCAAGATGACATTGACTCGCTTAGGAAAAAATAGTTTGGAAAAACAATCAATTGATAATAAAGGGGGAGAAGAGCAACAGAGTCAGGCCTTTGGGAAAGAGATCAGAGGAACTGTAAAAATATGCTCTGATGTCAGTTTTGATGCTGTGTCATCTCCACCCACTGAAAAGAAAAGGGAGGGAGAGGAGAAGCTTGGTGGCCCAAGCACAGGGAAGGTGCGCTCCAGCACATTAGCTAAACTGTCGACATTCTCCTTTGCATCACGTCCTGAGTCAAAATTGGAAACCTCACCTACCATTAAGATTGATACTAATAAGGAAAGCCATAGCCCATTGCTGAAGGTCCACATGAGCAATCCTAGCAGAAGGAAGAGTTTCGCATTCGGAAATGCAAGTAAAGCCAGTGTGGTCACACAGAAATCTCTCTTCTCGATAGCAGAGCTAGATGATGCTACATTAGATTTTGATTGGGATGAAGAGGTTAGGAAAAATCCAAGCACATAACGTGTATGTCCTCCAAATTACTTAAATGCAGTTCTTCCATAGTTTGCAAAGCATTTAAAAACAATCATTCTGGACCTCTGTTGATACCAATGAACATACTTTCTTTAAGGGCCATATACTTTGCATAAGCTAAGGACTGCATATGCTGCAGGCCTGAAGTAGCTTTTAGTTTTCTAAGCTCTTCCCAAGACGACTTCTATCAGTTGACCATTTTGTTTGACCTGGTGTAGCCTGAAGACTTGTATGGTTATGTTCATATATCCAAAGTATAGTGAATCTTGCAGAAGAGCAGGCTTAATTGACCGTTATCCTTGATTTCATGTAATGGTTAGAACTATATGTGATTCAGATTGTCCTTCCAAATGACTATGCCACTTTAGAAAAATTATGATGCTAAAGCTATGTCATTATATCTTGTTCATCTATATATGCTGTTTGTTTCAGCGTTCTTAGCAATATTGTGATTTATCATCATGCTATGGTATTTCTGTATTATCAGTATCATGACAATTTTGCTGCATTTACTGTGCTCCTTGTCACGCTGCTGATGTTGAAGACATGGATCGAGAGCTTTTTGTTTCTGTTTTTTTTTCTTTTAATTTCAATTTTAAATACACTGGTTCAGGTATCTATGTCTGTATTCTGGGTCATTTTATCCAAACCCAACTCTGTAATAAACATGCAGTTCTCCAGTGCCTAGGAACAAATTTCAGGTGATTGAATGGGAGTCCTCAGTAACCACGGTAACTTTAATGTGGGCATTAAGCCCTGGCATAGAAGATACACTTCAAATCTAGCAGCATGGTGAAGAGCTACCCTAGTGTAGCTTGGTTCTGACTCAGATAATGTTTACTTGATGATTTTAATTGTGATTAGAGTTTTACTGCATCTGATATGCAGTTCATCTTCTGTAGCATGCTGCATCCTATGTCATTCATTTGTCTAATGGGAAATTAATCTACTAATGCATTACATGTTTACAGAGAAAGGTAAGCCTGAAATTTCTTTCAGTGACTTGCCTGCCATGTTTCTTCTGTACTTGAATTCACCACAGAATATTCTTTTTATTATCTGCAAGGTAAACAGGGAATGGAGTGGTTGCTTACAGCACAGTAAATCCTTTGAGAGGCTTGCTAGCACAAAGATCTGATTCTCTGTTGATGTGCTTAAATTCAGAAGTAGCTGCCTTGAAACCCAAGTGAGTTAAAATACTGCAAAATTTCAAAAGATGAGGTAGTGTGAGGCGAGGCCCAAGTACTTCGGTGTGATAGAGTGAAATCATGAGAACAGTAGTCATAGTAGTTGGCTTACTGTTAAGAGTTTGGGAAAATGATAGAAACATTACTGACCAGACAGATTGTGTGGTACTTCTTCCACTGGAAACATTGCATCAGTCCAGAAGTGGAATTTATCTACCTCCCTCTCAGAGCACAGGGCCACCCCTTCCTGTTCCTTCTCACAAAGACCTACACCAGGGTGATGGTGACCTGCATTCGTGATCCTACTGCCCGTGAAAGTCAGAAGTTTCCTACAGGGTGCTGTGTCTACCCTGAAACTGGAGAAAGGTCAGGAATCCTGGAGCTATTAACATTTATGATGGTCTTCCTACTTGAATTTTCAAGGACTAGCTAAAGGCGTAGTTTTTCGTCACCACTGGAGCTGCATCAGCCCCTTGCAGGGTGGTCTCATTTACAATCAGAAATCCTACTTGCTAACTGTTTGGCTTGATGGGTGTTGCTAGCTGCAAAGCCAGAACATAGCTACTGGATCCCCATAGTCAAGCATCATGAGCTTTTTTTACCATGCAAAATTATAAAAAAATCAGTTAAGAAATTTCATCCACCTATGCTGGAAGTATCACTTCATCACTTCAGCCTCCAGTTGCACCAGGGGAGGTTTAGACTGGATATTAGGAGAAATTTTTACATTGAAAGGGTTATTAAGCATTGGAACAGGCTGCCCAGGGAAGTGGTTGAGGCACCATCCCTGGAGGTATTTAAAAGATGGGTAGACATAGTGCTTAGAGATATGGTTTAGTGATGGTTTTTGTCAGAGTTAGGTTGATGGTTGGACTAGATGATCTGAAAGGTCCCTTCCAATGATTCTTCAAAGGTCCCTTCCTATGATTCTTTGTAGATCAGTAGCTAGGGCCTCATCTAATGTAATTTGCTATGTAAAGTTATGTGATGAGCTGCTCCCACGAACTGCAGGACCTTTTCATAAATATTCTTTTGTGGGAGGCTGGTTGACTTTCTTCCCTCTGCCCAGTGGAAATTAGAACTTTCTTGAAATCAGCGGACTCATAGTGGCACAAAATTGAGGTGAAAGTCAAGCTCAAAATTTCCCTCATGTTCTCCAAGCTTATGCTGTGTTTGAGAAGATTCTGGTTTTCATGTTCTGCTTATTTCAAAGTTGTTGCACTGTAAGATCTGCCTGAGGGCCAGGGTAACTACACAGTGGAGCAGGCCAGCGGGGTTTTGGGGAAGCTGAAATGCCAGGTAATGCAGACAGTGATCCTCCCTACTAATGAAACCTGTGAAGTCTAATGAAGCACAGGAATGTCCAGTTAGCAACAATTAGGAGAACTGGGCACTCACATTCCCATGGTGTCCTCAAACCTGTGCATAGATCATTGCTGCTGAGCAAATGGAAGATAACTAAACAAAGTTTATTTTTTCATAGACAAAAAATGTTTTCTCTGATCCAGTAAATACTGAGGTATTGTACATCCTACAGCTTTTCCAGTCATATGGTACTAATCACATTTGTGGTCCAGTTCAGCAGTTTGGCTGATAAAATACTGCTAGATCCCTTTTTTTTTTTTTTAATCTGTTTTGAATTGAAATGTACAGTTTAACTGTTCTTTTAAAGCACAGTCAGCAGAGCCATGAACAAGCTGGCAACTCGCCGGATCTCTTAGGATAGGCTACCTGATGTGCCTAGCGCCCGGTGGGCTCTAGCAGTTCGGCTCTTTGAGATACATCCTTTCATCACCTTGGAGCAGTACAACCAAGCGAGGTATGTATCTTGAGATAGCTGAACTTAGAGGAGACTAAATGTATGAGCTCTTCCGCAGGCGTGCTGGAATCCCCTGGCAGCACGAGGAAAGTTGCAGCAGCTTCTTAAACGCCTAAAAAGGGCCCCCGATGCTTAGCAGAAAACAGAACCAGGAAGGCTAAAGAAATACTGTGGCGTCCTAGCTCCTGCTGAACATGGACAAATTAGCCCACTTAAACCAAGGTTTTCACTAGTAAGTGCAAATTCTGTACGTTCATTCTTGAATGGGCACCAATTGTAAGGCCTGATTTGCTGATGTCCTGAGTACTTAACAGCTGAAGCTTAAATCAATGAGACGTGTAAGGTGCAGTGTAATAATTTTGCTCTTCTGTCTTCATCGCTGTCATATTCTTGGTTGTGAAATGGCCCCTTCAAGAAGAAATGGTAGAGTGGTCTCACTTAAGGTACCCTGTCTTCTGGAGGCAGAGGAAACAAGAAAGTGATACAGGCTCTTGCTGAGGACATCTGAGAACCTAAGACCTCCCACATTTTAGCACCTGTCTTTACCAGATTGCAAGTCAGGCTTGCATCCCTCAAAACAATTCCTTTGAACACACCAGGACAAATTTGATAATTCCCAGAAGACTTTCCAGATCAGTGAAGACATTTTGTGTATAGAGCTATGCAGCCCTTGAAAGACCATGGCTGGGTTTCTATCTACCACTTAAGATATATTTTAGGTATTTAAATCCAAACAGATGCTGTAGAATTCAGGCAGAGTGAATTCTGTCTTCTTTGCAGTGTCTTAATGGTGAATAATTTTTCAGGGAAAATATGTTAGATAGCATATCAGTAAAAAGAAAGTTGTCTCTCAAGATTCCCCAGATTAGGAAGTAGTCAGTGTATTACTTTATAAAATGGAACTGTGCTGCTTTATCAAGCCAATCTCTCAAGCCGATTTCTCTTTCATATAACATGAAAAACAAAAGGAACAAAAGCCAAAAGGAATCAAGGAAGGATACTGCAAACTCTGTTCACTCTGAGGTCACCCTACCTGGAAGAGCGCTTGGGCAGTTTTGTTTCCCAGTTAGAAGCAAAGAAGAGGAGACACAGGGACACTGTATTCAGCTTGCAGAAAGGCCCATCTTTTCTATATTGGCAGAAAAAACCCACTGTTGTCCTTTCAAACTGTCTGCAAAGAGGTCTTAGTCACACAAGTGTTGGGTAAGTAACCAAAGAATAAATTTGGAAGAGCAGATACTGCTGAGATCTTTCTTTACCAGACCAGCTGAAATACTACTGTTATGGTATTGCTTCTGTTTCACAGCATGAATTCAGAGCATTCAAGATAAATGAGAAGCACACAGGAATAAGAAAATGATACCTGCTGCTGATTTACTCTCTCCCTCACCATTGTCATCGCTACAGAACCCATTTGTCAGTACCTTGGCAGGGAACATGGCTGACTTCTTTCCCTTTTTAAACCAGCATCCCCCACAAACAATCACATGTTTTAATGGTTTTTTGAGTGCTACAATAGCCCGATGATGGGAGGATGTAATCCCTTATGGTAGCGGCAGTCTGCTGGACTAACCTACAGATGAGTTTCCTCCGCAAGTACTTTATGCGGTCCATGGGCAGATGAGTCACTTCCTGCCAGCCTTCCTGCCCAGGCGCCGAGCCATTATCTCCTTCATGTTTTAACACGTGCCTCTCTGACTTTATGATCTAAGAATATAAAAACACGTCCAATGTGTCTTCCCAGGGTGAATATATACAAGTATATATCAAACCAATTATTACTGTTGAATACGCTATTATTTTATTAGGCTGTGTTTCATCTTGATGAGTCTATTTCATGAAAGGTGAATATATATGTTGCTGTCTTAAAACCCAGTTGAACCAAACCTTAGAAGTCGCTGGTTCTAGCAGCATATTGATGAGGTCCTTGTTTGTGAGCAGCAGTGAAATGCTGTTGTTAGATATTCAGTGGCCAGGCTCCATTGCCTTGGTTGAAACCAGATTATGTCATACCAGCATGGGACAAGATCACGGTTTTAGTGGCAGCTAACCCATAGTAGTGTTCTCCTGGGTGGCCCATGCCAACATGCTGATGAGTCAAAGGTGAAAAGCAAAAAATCCAACATTTTAATTGCATTTTTATATTTTTAAATTATATTTTTTTGGAAAAAAAATTGCTTAATCGTACTTCTTTTAATCCTCCTGCATGGCACTTTTGCTGGCGAAAGCACAGCCTTGGCTGAAAGGAGACCAGACGTCAGTGAGACACACACTCCTCCAAAGTAGGAGCCCAGGTAGGATGTTCTATACTGTCATGAGGTGGCTCTGCCTAGTGCCTGAAGCGCTCCCCATTTGCCAGTACTAGGGAAGGGGGAGCTGTGGGTAGTCGTTCTCTGTGGTTACATACATCAGTGGTTGTATTATGGACCTCTCTGATGGCCTGTCTCCTCACTTAGAATCATAGAATCATAGGGTTGGAAGGGACCTCTGGAGATCATCTAGTCCAACCCCCCTGCCAGAGCAGGGTCACCCAGAGCAGGTTACACAGGAACGCGTCCAGGCGGGTTTTGAATGTCTCCAGAGATGGAGACTCCACCACCTCTCTGGGCAGCCTGTGCCAGTGCTCTGCCACCCTCAAAGCAAAGAAGTTCCTCCTCACGTTTAGGTGGAACTTCCTATGCTCAAGTTTGTGCCCATTACCTCTTGTCCCGTCACTGGGCACCACTGAAAAGATCATGGCCCCATCCTCCTGACACCCACCCTTTAAGTATAAGTGTTGATAAGGTTCCCCCTCAGCCGTCTTTTGTCCAGACTGAAGAGACCCAAATCCCTCAGCCTTTCTTCATAAGAGAGGAGTTCCAGTCCCCTCATCATCTTGGTAGCTCTCTGCTGCACCCTCTCCAGCAGTTCCCTGTCCCTCTTGAACCGGGGAGCCCAGAACTGGACACAGTACTCCAGGTGCAGCCTCACTAAGGCAGAGTAGAGGGGGAGGATGACCTCCCTCCACCTGCTGGCCACACTCTTCTTGATGCACCCCAGGATGCCATTGGCCTTCTTGGCCACGAAGGCACATTGCTGGCTTGTGGTCATCCTGTTGTCCACCAGGACTCCCAGGTCTCTTTCCGCTGAGCTGCCCTCCAGCAGGTCAGCCCCCAACCTGTACTGGTGCATGGGGTTATTCCTCCCCAGGTGCAGCACCCTACACTTGCCCTTATTGAATTTCATAAGGTTTCTCTTTGTCCAGATCTCCAACCTGTCCAGGTCTCTCTGTATGGTGGCACAACCTTCCGGTGTGTCAGCCACCCCCCCAGCTTTGTGTCATCAGTGAACTTGCTGAGGGTGCACTCTATCCCTTCATCCAGGTCATTGATGAATATATTGGACAGGACTGGACCCAGTACTGACCCCTGGGGAACACCACTCGTCACTGACCTCCAACTAGACTCTGTGCCCCTAATCACTACCCTCTGAGCTCTGTCTTTCAACCAGTTATCTATCCACCTTACTGTCCATTCATCAAGCCCACTCTTCCTAAGCTTCCCTATGAAGGTGCTGTGGGAGACCATGTCAAATGCCTTGCTTAAGTCAAGGTAGACCACATCTACCGCCCTTCCCTCATCTATCCATCCAGTCATGCCATGATAGAAGGCTATCAGATTAGTCAGACATGATTTCCCCTTGGTGAATCCATGTTGAGTACTTCTGATAGCTTTCTTTTCCTCCACATGCCTTGAGATGACGCCCAGAACGAGGTGTTCCATCATCTTTCCAGGGATGGAGGTGAGGCTGACCGGCCTGTAGTTCCCCGGCTCCTCCTTCTTGCCCTTTTTGAAGACTGGAGTGACGTTGGCTTTCCTCCAGTCCTCAGGCACCTCGCCTGTTCTCCAGGACCTTTCAAAGATGATGGAGAGCGGCCCAGCAATGACTTCCGCCAGCTCTCTCAGCACTCTCGGGTGCATCCCATCGGGGCCCATGGACTTGTGAATATCTAATTGATCTAATTGATCCCTCACTCGATCCTCCTTAATCCAAGGGAAGTCATCTTCTTTCCCTGTTACTTCCCCCAATGTCTGGGACTCCCGAGGGCTGGGCCGAGCAGTAAAGACCGAAGCAAAGAAGTCATTCAGTAACTCTGCCTTCTCCGCGTCCTCCATCACCATGGCTCCTGTTTCATTCAACAGTGGGCCCACAACTTCTCTGGTCTTCCTTTTGCTTCCAATATACTTGTAGAAGCCGTTCCTGTTGAGCTTGATGTTCCTGGACAGGTTTAATTCCAAGGCGGACCACCACGCCTCGCTGGTCTGTCTTTCCTGAAAAGGACGTAGCCATCCATGACAGCATTCCCGTGATGTGAGCTGTCCCACCACGTCTCAGTAATTGCAATGAGGTCGTGGCCCTGCAACCGCACACAGATCTCCAGCTCTTCCTGCTTATTCCCCATGCTGCGTGCATCGGTGTATAAGCATTTCAGAGAGGGAGTCGTGTGTAGTTTTGACCCTTGAGATGTGGTGTGCCTTCTGGCTTTCAGAAATACTGGCACACTGGCCCACGAGAGCTGAGCAACTACGCCCTGGCACCTCACCAGCAAGCCCAGTACCGTCCCCACCCCCCTTCAAATCTAGTTTAAAGCCCTCTCAATGAGCCCTGATAACTCTTGTCCTAGAACCCTTTTTCCCCTGGCAGTCAAGGTGTTCCCACCGGTTACCAGCAGGCCAGGTGTTTTGTAGATCAGGCCATGATCAAAGAACCCAAAGCCCTGCCGATAGCACCAGGCTTGAAGCCAGGCATGGATCTGCTGGCTCCTCCTGTTTACCCCCTCGTCATTCCCCGCAACGGGGGGCATAGTACTTCTTTAGTAGCTGAAAAATCCTGCTGAAAGAGGCTTCCTAGGGAGTCTTCCTCTCTACTTCCCATTTATGGAAACAGCCTATCACCCATGCCTAGGGCTTATTTTCCGAGTTAGATGCTGCTGACAGCGGTCTTCATAAGGTGTTCCTGGTTATACAGCCACTGGTTATTTCCAGATAGATCTCTGTTGTTGTCTTTACCTGTTGTTTTGTTGTTTCTGTTTTGGTTTTTTGGGGTTTTTTTGTGTTTTTTTTTTAATTCCTTTATTTTTTTAATCTTTTTAGTGATTTTTTCATTACTTAATTACTTTTGTTACTTAATTCATCTCCTCATTTATTGATTACCTCACTTGCAGATGAGTCTCAGCATGCTACATACAGCTATTTATTATGACACCCGTTCATTGTAGGCATTGCTGCAACAGTGACATTTAAGACAAACCGTGCAATCCATCGATGTTTATACAAAACTTCCCTAGAATGAAAAAGCAGTAAGGCAGAAAGGAGCTGGTTTTCTATCCCATTTTCTTCTAATATTTTTGAGCGCTTTAACTTAAACAGTTACACTGTTAAGTGATCCTTGAATATTAACCAGCTTTATTGGGCCCCTCATCCCTCCAGGGCTTTATCCCATGGTACTCTGCCAAGCAGATCCCTGAAGAGGCCAAAGTCTGCTCTCCTGAAGTCCAGGGTAGTGAGCTTGCTGTGCGCCCTCCTCACTGCCCTAAGGATCTTGAACTCCACCATTCCATGGTTACTGCAGCCAAGGCTGCCCTTGAGCTTCACATTCCCCCCCTAGCCCCTCCATGTTGGTGAGAACAAGGTCCAGCATAGCACCTCTCCTTGTTGGCTCCTCCGTCACTTGGAGAAGGAAGTTATCATCAACACATTCCCGGAACTTCCTGGATTGCTTACGCCCTGCTGTGCTGTCCTTCCAACAGATATTGGGGTGGTTGAATTCCCACATGATGACCAGGGCTTGTGAACGTGAGGCTGCTCCCATCTGTCTGCAGAGGGCCTCATCTGCTCAGTCTTCCTGGTTGGGTGTCCTGTAACAGATCCCCACTGTAATATCACCTGTCCCTGTCCTCTCTTTAATCCTGACCCATAAACTCCCGATTTATGGTAGGCTGGTGGTAGGCTCCTCAGCCACCCCCAGGTGGAGCTCCATGCACTCCAGATGGTCATTGACCTAGAGGGCAACACCCCCTCCTCATCTCCCCTCCTGTCCTTCCATCCCAACACTCCAGTCACAGGAGCCGTCCCACCATGTAGTGCTAACACACTCCTGCGCTCACTGCCAGGTAGTCTTACTCCAGTTTACATGCTGCTTTTCGTTCTAATGAACCAGTAAGCAGGAAGAAACCCGACATGGCTGTCTGCTTTGTTGCTCATGTTATTCTCAGGGCAGTAGTTTGAATGTCATCATTCTTGTCAGATACGTAGATTAATGCGTTAAATATCACAATGTGATGTGCACCAGGATTACAAAACCAAGTGAACGGAAGCCAAAGGCAAACCAAAGTCAATATAAACTGAAATTAAACTTCCGAGTAGTGGATTCAATGTGAACAGATGTCCCAAGGGAGGACATTCCCATTCTAGAGGGAATGTATTTATTGATGCGAAGATGAGGTAAACAGAGTATTAAGTGCTCTATATTTCATGTGAATGAGGCAATAGCTTCATTAATAATGAATGCTAATTATGTCATCCCCCTTAGGTATCTGGTATGCCTTCGCTTATCAATACTTTCCTTCCTGTTAGAAAGAAGAATGTTAATAGTTCCAAGGAATAACATTGTCCTTTACTGAGTAAAGAGCACAGCTTTTTTAGAAGAGTGAAAATATGTTTCTTACCAAGTTTGATTATTCTGAACAAATATGTGTAATTACAATTGCACACATAATAATTATATGTGCAATTGTATAACTATATACACAATAATACATGCATCACAAATGCATATTGTGTAACAAACCAAATACTATTGTACAAATAAGATGTATTATTGCAATGCAACTTAGGAAGAGATATCCTTTGGAGCAATGATTTTTCAATCAGTAACGTTTCCTAACTTGAACTCAATAGTCATGAGATAGTTACAGTAAGATTATGTAAAAAAGCCAGGAAAGAAGTGTATGTGCCGTCAAAGTCCCCAACAGAAAAGCTCATACAAGAAAAACCTACGTGACTGCGATCACTCACAAGGTGCTCGGCATCTCCTGAGTCACAGATATCGTGTCCCAAATCACCCTGTTGCTACTGTCAACATTATTATAACTCTGTACTCCCTGGCAACTGGAAGCAGGGGTGAAGAACAGCGGGGGCTGAAAGTTCCCAGAGGTAGTGATCTGCTGTGTTCAGTGTCATCCTTATGTTGCTCATCTTCACTGCCAAATACTAGGTGAGCGCACCACATATTTCCAGAAACGTTACTCGCCCTTGTCCTGAGGTGTTTTCCTTCTCCATTCAAGGCAACTACTTGCCGCAAGCCATTGTCCATCTGTCAGAACAAAACACCACACAGAAGAGAAGCAACTTCTCCTTACCTTCTAGCCTATCTCAACGGTGTGGAAGCAATGATCCAGTTCAAGGAAGCATGCAGCTTCACTCCCATTCTACACTACTAGTAGGACAGCGGTTTTACTCCATTCCCTCTTTCATGGAGACATGGAGGTGTACAAATGCCTGTCTTTGAATGCAAAGGTGTCTAGGGACTAGAGCAATGATTTTTTAAGAGGTTCTTTTAGGTCATAGATTGACCTCAGAAACAGAAGGCCAGCTGCTAGGAGACAGGGCTACCCGCTAACAGCTCCAAAATTCAACGGGGTGAGCATCCCGCAGTGGAGAGGAACCCAAAGCAATATGGGACGCTAGTTGACATAGCCACTCACAAACCAGCGTAAGCCCTAAGTGACGTCCTCCAGCCCAATCCGTGGGTCTGGATCGACCCTGCGCTGCCACGATCTGTGCTGAGGACCACGGCAGTGCAGCCTCGCTGCAGCTGGAGCTCTTTTCTCAGAGTCCTAGGTACTGTACCTGGGCAAGCAGTCTCAGCTTTCATCTTAGCAACACCCAGAGCTAATTATGACCACGGGAAACTTCAGAAATGTTAAACATGAAGGCTGAAAACTAGAGGAAATGCTGAGAGTCACCTGGTCTACTTTTGTATTCAGAGATAGGGTAAACTCCCCCTACACTATGGCAAGTTAACTTTTTGGGGGGTAAAAAACACTTTTTACGCTGTCTGGTTTACAGTTTCTGAATATTTATGACTGACAGCTCTGTTCTACTATATAGCAAGTGATTAACAGCATCACTGAAAGATCTTTTCCTTGTTTAAATAAATAACAAAGACCTAAGCCAAAATAATTTTAAATATACCATAAAATGTTAGGAAGATTGATAACTTTAAACTCACTGATGGGTCATTCCACTTTCTGCAAGAATCAGAAAGAACATTTCCAGTGACTTCAATGGGATAATTTTCTGATGACCTTCACAAGGTTCAGCTCAGCAGCATATATTTATGGGTCCATTATCCAGTTATCAATATTCAGAACTACGGAGCCTTCTAATCTTTTGAAAGAATCCTTTTCTTCAAGCAAACTGGGACTAAAAATACGCTGTTCTCTCAGTGAACACAGAGAAAATATAAGGGTTTTTTTTCCTATATTAGTGATTTAAAAATGTAAATTAAATTGTTCAAAAGTTGAAAGTTAAAGTTCCATCTCTGATCGCCTCTCACTGGTGTCACTGAAATGATGATCTAATCTAATGTAATCTTTAGATTTGAAATGATCTTATTCTGTGAAGTGCTATCTTGATTTAATCATCCATTCCTGTAATTACATTGTGGCTCTCCCATTAGTACTTTATCAGCCTCATTGAGGGCTGTATAGCTCCACTATTAACAATTTCTATAGGCTACAATTTGATGTGCAGACTTCAGTTTGGTTGGAATTTACTGCAGCTTAACTGCAAAAACAGTGGGCTAGCTACAAGAAAATGGGAAGGGAAGTTCTATAATCTATTTTCAGACGCCGTTAATCCATTCAGAAAATACTTGAGCATAATGAAATTTTACCTTTTAAAGTTAAAGCTATTTGATATTAATCGCAAAAACAGTTGGAGTAGAAAACTGTAATTTTTGCAGGGGAGATTGTTGCATGCCGAGTAAAAACATGTCCCAGAAAGGCTCGAGTCTCAGATTTGATCCCATGCTCTTTGGAGGCTATTCTGCAAACTCACCTGCAACGACATGCCTGCTGCAAGGCAACAGGAGACGAGCTGCTGCCTATCAAAATGGAAAGGTTCATTTTAATCTCTGAGAATCTGGATTGACAGCCCTCAAGTTATAAGCAAAGTGAGCCAATTGATACAAAAAAACCCAACCCTGAGCTCTCTTTGAAGGTACTGAAGACAATGAAACTTGAGCAATACCTTGGACATACGGTATTTCTGATGTCTGACTGTTCTCTCTCAATTGTTTGGCTGTTTTTTAACACAAGCAGGTGAAATACGCACGTGATTGATTGTGTTGTGTGAAACATTGAGCCTAGTTACAGTTTAGTACAGCAAACTCTGAAACCGTAGCGCCATTTACATACATGACAATAAGAAAACGCTTTGAATAAAAATGAGGGAAGTTCTAGGCCATGTAACACTTAAATAAATCGGTTGTATAAAGAATGAGTATAAAACCCTATACCTATTTTCTTGGTGGTGTGTGCTTGCATGATTTCACGCAGCATTTTCACAGTGTCTTCTTCCTGACTTTGTTTATACTTAGTAAGGCAGACTAACATATATTACGGTAGCCACATAACATGAGTGCACACACACTAGGAATTCATGGAAGAATGGAGTGATAGGGGCATATGCTTCCACTAACCACTGGTGTGCATGCACTACGCATCTGCAAGTCCTGAAACCAGACTTAAAAGAAGAAACTCTTCTCTCCTTGTTAGAGGAATGTCAGATTTTTCTCCCATGTAATATCAACTATCAGAGACACATGCTCTGATAAACAATGTGGTAACTTTTTTTTTTAATACAATAATACACGAAATTAAATGTTTAAATAATAATGAGCAGGTGGAGAGAAGGGAAAGCAGTTGTGAGCGAATGTTCATGTAGAACCAGCAGAGGGAGCTCCAAAATTTAATTTTTTTTTTTTTTTGCAGCGAGAAACGTCGTTGGGAGGCGGCTGTTGAAAAAACTACTCGTCCGTCACTGCACAGGGCGGCTGGCTGCGCTGCTTCTTCCCTGGTCCCAGGAATCACAACAGCAAAATGATGTCACGTTTCTTTGGGTAGGAGTACTCTCCTGACGTGCTTAAAATGTAATTTAACAGGTCTTTGTAGTACAACTGTTTGTTAGAAGAAATAATCATAGTATAATTGTAAGATCTTCCACTTACCAAATGATACGCTAAACTCTTTCTCAACATATTACATGTCAGCACTGTTGCCCTTATTACCTGAATCCATTACACTCAACACTAAGCCATGATGAAGAGTCAGACTGTGACGTTAAATTCTCTTTTCCAAACTAAGATATACAGTATCTCAACAGAGTGCCCTGGCCTGGGTCACAACGAATTTCCTTATTTTTAGAATTAGTTCCAATATGATGGGTGCCAGGACACTGAAGGGGTATGGAGCACGGAGTCAGCTATAGTGTTCTTTCTTCATGACCAGGCCAGAAAACCAGATATGCCCGAGCAGTCCCCTCTGGCATGGACTCACCCAGACACGGGCCCTTTTGACATTACACCTTCCTCAGCTCAGAGTAAGAAACTGTCCTGGTCAAGGTGAAATATTACTGGAAATCAGTTCACTGTCAAAATCTCAGGCTGAAAACCAGCATGGCTGTGGAATAAGCTGGTCAGGCACTCTCCAGATCTCTTTGCTAGGTGTAGTCATGGATTGCTTCTACCTTTAATTACTTCTTTCAGCAAGAGGAACTGGAGAGAAATTAAATACCCTCTCAGCTCAATGTATTATCACTGAGAGCTGCACAACTGAGTTTCTTGTCAGCAGTGTCCAAGGCAGGGAATGGCTTTGGTATCTCTCATCCTTTCCTCAATAACGTGCTTATGCATTAGCATGAGCATTAAGCTGATTAACATTAGCTTAATTGGTAGCAAACCAGGCCTGAGCTGAATGCTCTTGAAAAGTCTTTCTTCTTGAGTATTATTGTGAGAGACTTGTTCTCTCTCTGTGGAATGGGAAAAAATGTTTTAGTCTCACTCTCTTTTACAGATAGCAACACACAAATCTTCCTGAATTATAAACCAACAGCTTTGGCCAGTACTAAACCACCAGTAATTACCAATATCTGCTGAAAAAGAACTTTTGGAGATTCCTCTCTCTTCTGTTTCTCTGATCGCTAAAGCGGTATTGCCAGCCTCCCTGTATCATATGCATTTACTAACCCCCTTCTTCCTGATTAAGACAATGGTAACATGCTTTCTGTGACTGGTGACATTTGCATTTCTTTAATCCTGGTTTCTGATGAGGTATCATCTAGCCCATGAATGTTTTGGCTAAGAAGATCGTTATTTAACTCTAATGTTTCCCTGCCTTTCAAATGCTTGGTTGATGGGTGATTAAAACTTCACAGAATTCATCCCCTTTGCTCCCTTCCCTCCCTCCCTTATCTAACACGCCTGGTAGTGATGACAGTCAAATCATCAGCAAGACTGGTCTTGGACCTACGTGATTTGGGGACAGAATTATCAAAGCTTTTGTTGTGCACTGGTACTAGGTTTAAATTGAAACTCCAGCATCTAGCTGTACACAATCCTTGATTGTTTTTAACACAAGTTAACAGTTTCTTAATCAGTAGGCCTTCAACAGCTTTGTTTGCAGTTCCTTCTAACAGGCACCCCTACCTTGTTGGTTGAGCCTGTGCTGGGGACCAGCTGTGCCTGGTGGTTACGGTGCCCTGGGGAGGATGTACTCAGGTGTGGCCCAAAGCAGGAGCAGCGCCTGGGGAGCCCGCATGTGTCTGACACTTCAGCACAGGTTCCAGCCGGCTTGATGTCACATCCAGGAGCAAGCCCGAGGGCGCTGCAGACCTGCCCACCAGCAGATACCTGAGCAAAGCCTGGTGCAGGTGCTTTGAGCCCAGAGTTCAGCAGTCAGTGACCGCAGAGAGATTGTGGAAGTGTCAACACTGATGGTCTCAAAGAGAATGTGAGTAAAACAAAGTGCTTTATTTTAAATGGATTTCCCATATATCTAGGTTAAAATTATATTTCCAAAAGGTTTTGTTATTAGAAGAAGTTGATAAATGATGGATATATTAACTTCAGATCTCTAACTAATTTTACAAGGTGAATTCTAGAAAACACTTTATCTGGTTTATTAAGAAATTTCAGGTTTGTAATGTAAACATCATACAGCTGCTTTAAAAAAAGATCCAGATAGAGTCTTTATTTTTAGTCCTAAAGTGCTAAGCTTGTATCAGTTAACTTAAACTAAGTAAAAACATTTGCTTCATGAACCCAGGATTCCCAAACTAATATTTTCAGTCCAATTTAATTTTTGTCTCCATTGAAACTACCATTGTCGGAGCCTCTTAACTGTTCTATTTGAGATGTCTAAAACAGGAAAACAATACAAGAAATATCTGGTTCCTATATACTGCCACAGAACCGCCACCCTCTCTAAGCTGAGAGTGCTTGTGATGCCAAAAAGCTAATTAGGTCAGTGTGTCAGTTTAAACTCTACAGGAGATAAGCATTAAATGTTTACTAAATTTAACTGTCTGTTTCTGGATCTGGAATGTCTGTTTGCTAGGATAGAGCAGGAGCAGAGACACTGGGCTTTAAATTGATCAAAACCAGTATACTGAAATGCATACAGAAAATGAAGTGGCAGTCAGAATTACAGTATTTATTGTATTATCTAAATTATAAGGCCAAGCAAAAGCTGAAGAAAGGGATGGCTTTCAGAATAAACATTCTGCGAGCATTTAGATGGCTTTTTCTAGCTGCAATTTGGAGCAACTGCCTAGATAAATTATAAAAATAGTCATGTGAAGGAACATTTTTGAAGTGCATGCAACATGAATTTGCAGGTGTTAGTTACCTTCATTGGTGTCTGAATTATGGGACATGGGAGCACTTCCTAGGTCCTGTCTCTAGGCAGGATGTCCAAAGGCATCTCATCTTTGTTCTGTTTAGACTTTAACGTGCACTATTCCTTTTCCCTAGGCCATACGCGTACTTCCATGGGAAAAGTCTGGGTGCACACCCCAGCAGGCAGCACTGCAAGCTTCTGGCAGGAACTCAGCTGTGAAATCAGGAGAGCAGGATATGCTGTAGAGCATACCTGGCCCGGATCCTAGATACATTCTCTTTGCAACTGGGATTCACAGCCTGAAGTGTTTTTAGGTTTTTTATGTTACCAGTATGTGCACAGGGCACCAGCTCACCTTTCTTCCAAAAGAAGTTATGCACTCCTCTTGCAACATAGGGAGTAGAGCACTCCCTCTTAAAGCGAGATCTTAATTGTTTTTATTCTTATACAGTCACTGACATGTCACCATTATTTTTTGCTTTTGGGGGAGATAAGTTTGACGCTCAACAGTGACTTGCTTTTCCTCCCCAGAGTGGCTGAAGTCTGAGCCCACCGAGGGGAAAGTGACTCCACTAGGAACCTTCTGGTTCCTGATATTGTAAGGGGAGTCATGGACACCCGTTTCCTTCACTGCAGCCCATTATATCTTGAGATGTGAAAAGTTTATGCTTTTGCTGTTGGCTCAGGTTGCAGAACATTCTGGTGACAAAGCTGGTGATCTGCTGGGGAGACAACAGAGGAGAATTTGTGAGAAATAGCCTGGAAATGAAAAGTACTTCAAAACCAACTAAGTTTAGTTTTAAAAGCTTGACAGAATCAGTAAGAATAGCAGTTGATATGCTTTTTCTGCACTAAATGAATGGATTTATTTTCTGGTACTAAAAACTGTCTATGGGCTTATTTTTAGATGGCATTGTGCAGTTTATGCTCACTCAAACAATAAGCACTGGGGAGTTGATGTAAAAGTATGGTTGGAGTAAAAATAGATGTTTTTTCTCTATATTCTTTCAGTTTCTTGAAATTGGATGTTTCTTAACGTACTGGTATGAAAGTAAGCACTGCCAAAATGAAGAGCACAGCAGATACCGTCTCTGTTCCATGTGAGCTGACAGCCTGCCCAAGGTGGACTGTCTGCTATGTTTTTTTTCCAAAATATGTTCCGGACTGTGTAGTCACTCAAGACTTGTAATCAATGAGAAGCTGCTGAAATATCAGCATTCAATATCAACTTCCTAAAAGAGCTGTTGTCACCTATTAACATGCATATTGTCACACTCTTTCTGTATAATCTTTATATCTGTTAGTCAATACCTTCTGTAAGTAGGTACCCTTTTCTTTCAGGTGTCTACAAAACAGAAAGTGAACTGATGGCCAAGAAAGAAATACATTTTAACTGTTGTTTTTTAATATGACTACCAGGAATGTGTCACCCAGACATGATTAACAACATCTACCATTGATCAGCGCAATCTCTATTTGCCTCCTGTGGCATTTCAGAAATTAACAGTGTGGTCCTCAGTTGGTCTGTTGGGAGTTTGCACAGCTAACAGCAGAACTTGAAAATAAGGCATCCTTCCTATGCCATGGCCTCTCTGAAGAATGCCCAAAAAACCCTTGGTAAAGAAAACAAAAAAAAAAAAAAAAAAAGGCAGCAAAGTAGGAGAACACAGACACCCCCTCACAGGCTCCTGGATGGGTTTAAAGGCCAGGCCATCAATTAAAGCTCCAGATCAGTTTCCTGTGCTATCCCACCCACGGGTTTGATTGAACAGGGCAAAATAACTACCAAAGATAGATGTTATGGAAATGGTCATGCAGGAAATGAGGTGGCAGCAACAGCAAAAAATATACTTTTCAAGCAAAACTCTCTGAACCAAGCTTGTATGTTGGAAATACAACTTGGGGACAGGAGGCTAGAAAAAAACCCAACCCACCTGTTTGAGAATAGCAGCCCTCTGTTCCTCAGGGCTTGTTCCTGGCTGTGCTGTGGTCTCAAGCTACGGTCTGCTCAGGCAGCTGCTGGCAGCTGCAGCCACCAGCTGTATCCAATGGGATCCCAAGAACGGACCCAGCTCAGTAGCCGTGAACACAGTACTCTGAAGACATGAAGCAATTGTTGGTCTGCGTGCCATCAAGCTCCAGGGAGAATAAGTACTGAATAAAAGGAAGAATAATATCTTCTCTTTTGACTCAGTTTATCTGTCCTGTTCTTTCTATTAGATCTCTCTCTTCTCCTGTGATTAATTCTCAATGTGGTATTTTTAGTAGTTGTATATTTCATTTGCATTTGATACTTAAGGAGGGAGGAAGGATAAAAGGATGAAACTCCTAGAATTAATGCGCATTGACCCCTAACATTAAACAGTGGTATTACCCTTCTGTAAGTCTATCCTCTGTCAAGTAACTGTACCCAGGAAATAAATATTAGTCTCTTAACAGCTGTCCTGGAGACTACATCCCTATTACTACTCTTCTGAACAGAGTAAACTAAAGTTAAATGAAGTTATCAGACATGATCTCATATTCAAGGAACCAATGTCACTAAAATAACATTCTAAATTCAACAGTCTAATGTAATTATTAAAGTGGAATGTGGTCTGTTTAGTACTGTATTGATTTAAGCCATTCTCTCTTAATTTGTAGCAGCAGTGCCACTGCTGGCATTGCGTTAGCCCTGCTGGTATCGTTATCTCTTGGACAATATTTACAATATAGCAGTGAATAATGTTAATGACCAAAACTTATCATATAGAGTTTAAGATTTTCAGCAAAGTATTTAAAGGAGAGCTTGTACTTATGGGAATAGAAGATGAAAAGTAACAATAAGCTAGAAGATAGAAGACGCTTCTTTTGCCTGTCTAGAAAAAGAAAAAAAAGTGACTTCACATGTTCCTTTCTGTGTAGGTTGATGCTGGCGGTGAGGGGGGAGTTCTCAGAAAAAGGATTGTGAAATGTGGTGGCACTTTTGTCCCTACAATAGTGTCCTTCTTCTCCCCAGCCTGTGATGTTGAGCCTTTCTGCCTCCTTTGCTCTCCCACCTTTTATTCCTTCTCAGTGGCCTCATTCTCTCTCCTTTTTCACTTTCTTCAGTGCTGACCTCACAACCTCAGTCTCTTATTTTACATAGCTGTTTTCATCGCCATATCTCAGCCTCCTGAAAGCACACACACGCATATCCCCAAGAATGCTCCTTCAGTTCTTATCTCTTCTACCGTGAGTTTATAGCCATTGTATATGAATAGAATGCATACATATATATGTATATAAATGATTCTGTATGCAACTTGTGAATGCTGGATCTGGGGCGATGAACATATCTTTTTTTAAATATCTCTGCGAAGTCGTGCGTATCCAGGCTTGCCAATAAGCTGTGCCAAGCATGTTCCACACTAGCCTGGTTAGGCAGTCACTGAACTAAATGATCATACTATCAACAGAGCAGCTGATACACTCGGGTAAGCTGAAGCCAGCAGCCTTGTCTGTCTGCAGACAAAAGGCTGGAAGAATAAAGGAACAGAGGTGATAAAAACTGACAAAAGACCCCTTTGAGAAAGGCATTTAAATGTATTTTATGGTCGGTAAAGAAAGAAATCTCCTTCCACAGCATGCTTCGTCCCATCCTAAGATGGCTGTTTACAATGGCACCCTGCCTGAGCTGACACACTTCTGACGTGCTCCAAGCTCTCATCCCAAAATGTCAGTCTTGCAGGGCACCAAGAACTAAACCAGACATTTGGGGCACTACCCAATTACACGTACAGATACATTTTTAGGTGTGAATTTATCATAACTGTGTCAACTCTGCTGTATGTGTGTCATGAGTAATACAGTATTTAGCCTTACCCCTAAGGCTTATTCCTGCAGCAATGTTCTTGAGAATGCCCTCTTTTATCTTTTAAACAGTAATTTATTGATTCCCTGTTGATTTGGTAGAGAGAAAAAAGAGAACAAGGGGTGGTGGCGAGGGAAAGCTTTGTAAGTGTGAATTCCCGTTCTCAAAAAAGAGAGGAAAAATAGCAAAAGAAATCCCACTGGTCCCCACAGTCAACCTTTAAACCACACTTGTAATTTTTTCCCAGTTGTAGAGCAAGTAGTATTGGTTTACAAGCATTTGGTCTTCTTATGTAGAAGGAAAAAAAATAAAAATCTCTTCTTCCTTGATATCACATGTTCATGTGAAATGTGCAGTTCATTGCCGCAAAGGTTGTGGGTTTTTTTTTTCTGTGGCAGATGCGCAGAGGGAAAGCAAAAGCAAAGTAACAGCATCCAGCAGAGGGAGCTCCAAAATCTGATTTTTTTTTTTTTGTGGGGGTGACAGATGGTGCTTTTCTTTGAAATAGATGATCTCTGGTAGAATCCCGTTTGTTAACATATAAATCCTTTGACGATTTTCATTCCCTTCTGTTAGGAATTTCTGTCTTTCTCTGTCACAATCCTCAACACTAAAATGATATCAGAGTTTGTCTATGCATGAGGGTATTTTTGAGGCTGTCCTAAGACTCCAAAACGATTTGTATGTGTTTAAGTTAATTTCAACTTAAATTTTAATGCAGCCAGCAGTTGGCATATTTTTTCATATCGTTTATCTAAAATACTTCTCTTCAGCTTTTCTAGAAAAAAATCATAGCATATGAATTATTTATGTGCATTTTCCTAAATTTCCACATGCAAACTCTGCAAATGAGCAAAGCCTTTTCCATTATATAAAACATGTACCTATAAATGGCCAAGTGTTTCATCTTCTGGTCAAGTCAAGTCAAGTCAGCCAGTCCCAGATGAAGCTGATTATATGAGTTTTAAGCCCTCACCTCCACCATCGGCACCTGCTCTTCCCTCATTGTTCAAATTCACTAAAGAACGTTTGCAGATCCTGATGCCACTTTGTTGCTTCTGATCATATCTAACTACTAATCTAGCAGGTATTCATCTAATTGGCGGTGTGAAGGGTGATGTGCATATGCTATTGCCCTCACAAATGACATCTAGTAAGTACACTTTATTTGAGTTAGCATGAAAAGAAATAATCATTCCTGTCTTGTTCACAGTACTTAAACCTTTGTCTCTGTGGAGAAGCAGATCCCAGGCTTTGCCGGCCGACTGGCAGAAATGCTGAGCAAGTGAAGTTTGGAAAGCAAAACCATGCTTAGTTCTCCCTTTTGGCTTCACTCCAATTTTTTTAAACTTCCCAAGGCTCAAAAGCCTCAGGAACTTGTAAAAAGCCATGTCTGCTGCCCTCAGCTTTTATTCTTACAATGAAGACAGAAAACATATGGCATTTATCTCCTGGTTGTGTTATGCCACTAAAATTATCCATTTTACTGGGGCTTTTTCTTTTAATATGGCTCGGAGGAGAAAGAGACATAATGGGAGCAAGCTTCAGAGGAATAGCTGCGCAGTCCTTTAGCAGCTGCTCTGTGTGCACAAGGGGCCCAGATAGTTGTGTGTGGGATGAACGCCCTTCTGAAACAGTGTGGCATTGCCCTTGATGTAACTCCTTGTTCTGCCAAAGAATTAATGTCATGATGTACTCCTTCCCATCTCTGCCCGTGCTGCCGCAGCCCCCAGACACAGGAGAGTGTATCATCGTTCGCTTTGCAGATAGAAAGGCAGTAAACGTTTGTTTGCGGCCGGCTGCCTGATTTCTGCCTACTCTGTTCTACAGACAAAAGAGAGCTGGAAGCGATTTGTGCAATTTGGAGCTTCCCGTCACCAACTCCTGGGTGTCTTGTGGCTGTGTTGGGCCCAAATAGTCAGAAAGCAGGATCTGGCTCCACAATCTGTTTTGTTCCCCTCTTCCCCTCCTCTTTTTGATCTGCGTCCAAGAGTTTCCTCTGGAGTCAGTGATGATGGCTGGGCACCTTGGATATCTGAAAAGCAAGCCACTAATTTAGGTGTAAAAATAGTGCTTTAGGCTTATTTTTCAAGAAGTTTACTGATGTCTGAGCATGCAAATATTGAAACATTTTTTTGTCACACTGCAGAGAATAGTTACTAAACAGTTAGGTTCAGATTTATTTGTGCATTTCAAATGTGTTAAAGTTTTGTCACAAACTATTGCTTATAAATATGGTGCTTTCCCAAGTCAGCCCATCTTGGAGGATGGAGAAGCAAAACTTCCATCTGATATCTTCAGCTCCAAGCCTGCTCACCTCCCAACTCCTCTCCTTCTGCCAGGCGGAGCTGGGAGATCAGATTAATTCCTGGAAGTCCTTGCGCTTTCAAACCACAGCGGAATTTCCACTTGAAGTACTTTTCAGCAAGGCTAATTTCAGGGATCGGTTCCTCAAGTTCACTTACGCCTGCCCAAAGGAATATTCTTTTTCTGTAACTTTTCCCACCCTCCTGCTTCCACCATCCAGAGTCTAATGTCAGTCAAAGATCAGTGTTAAAAAGGTAAATGTGTTCACTGTATTAAGCATCTGGTTTCTCCTTCTCTCGTTCCTCTTTTCCAGCAGTTTATAGCTTCGTGCCTGGCTCTTTCTTGATCTGCAGCTGTGTAACCTCCAGTACTGCTATTCTCCAGTGCTCTCTATCTGAAATACGTACTACCACAAGCTTGCCCTCTGAGCACGAGATCTGAGAGAGAAACAAACAGAAGAAACCCTGCTTTTGATCTGGCTCCTCTTCTTTTACATTCCCACGGCCTGACCTCAGTGTGTGACAAACGCGGGCTTCACGCTTGGCCCACGCAGGCAGGCAGGCAGAATGGCAGCCCTGTGTCTCCAAATGCCACCGCGCCTCGGCTCACAGCCCCGGCCTGCTCTCTGGACGCCAGCACCCGCGGCCCCCGCCGGCTTCCGCTGCCCCGGGGAGAGCTGCTGCCACCGCCCCCGCCTCAGCCTGGTCTGGGTAAAGCAGGCAGTGGCGAGGCAATATTGGGACATGTGGGTCCAGTTTCCTCCACAGAGGAAAGTGCCCCTGTGTTTGCAAACAAATCGCCTGTCTTCAGTTCTCTTTCTTATAGATGATCCTCCGCATGTTTCATCCCCTGAGGAGGATGGAAGGGTGAGTTTGCCCAGTTCCCATGAGTCAAAATGGCTGCCATCTTAGGCCAATACGCGTGATGCTGGTACCCACAAAATAACCACCCCAGGACTCTGCAGTGCGTGGCCGTGAGTCTCCTCTTCAGTTCACTTTCTTATAGATGATCCTCTGGGTGTTTCATCTCCTGAGGAGGATGGAAAGGTGAATGGCCAGTTTGCCCAGTTCCCATGAGTCAAAATGGCTGCCATTTTAGGCCAACACCTGTGACGCTGGTACCCATAAACTGGTCACCCCGGAGTTCTGCAGTGCATGGCTGTCAGTCTCCAGTTCACTTTCTTATAGATGATCCTCTGAGTGTTTCATCCCCTGAGAAGGACAGAAGGATGAGCAACCAGTTTGACCAGTTCCCATGAGTCAAAATGGCCACCATCTTAGGCCAACAGCTGTGACGCTGGTACCCATAAAATGGCCATGCCAGGGCTCCGCAATGCATGGCCATGAGTCTCTTCCTCACAAAGGTGGCCGCCGTCTCCCAGCAGTGAGGCGAGGCTCTGTGTGCCTGCGTACTGGCTGTTAGCTGGAGGGCTGCCTGGGTTGTGGAGTGCAAGGAGCAGATGAAACCCAATGCAAGGCAGGGAGGAGGAGGAGGAGGGGGAGGAGGAAGAGGAGGACGAGTTTGCAAGGAACAGACAGGAAGGCTGAGCGGCTGTGGAGGTACATGCTGGCTTACACTAGCGGGCAGAGATCCCCGCAGCAAGAATCACTATCTGTAGGATACCGGGGTAGCAGAAAATTTAATTCAGATTGAAGCTGGTGTTCTATATACTCCAGATGGAGTATTTTCTGGTTTTGTTTTTTTTTTTCTTATTTCCCCCCCCCTTTTTTTTTTACTCCCCATGCATATCCTTTTACTCTGGAAACATGTAATTTAAAAGCTTTCAGCAGCCCACAAACCATTGCGCTAATGTGCATCAGGCCTTTCAGTGGACAAGTGATTGCCTTTCCTGAGGGGATATGGGTTGTGCCTGTGGCATTGGTGCCGGTATCGTCAAATCCTAATTGAATTGTACAGCTTTTTCCAACGGAAATCAAAAGGTAGATTCAAAACTGAGCTGACCCTTAATAAATGCAATTAGGCACATAGTTTTTCTATTATTGTTCTGGCTATTTTTAAGCACTAAATCAAAGAAGCCCAAAGCTTCATAGATGTTGAGGTTTTCAAAATGTGCGTGTCAACAGCTAGGACACTGAGGCCATTTTCTTTGTGTTGAAGCTCCTTTTAAATTTGGCGAGTTTTGGATCCAGCCTACGATGTGTATGTTAGTAATAAAACCAGGAGAATGAGAACTGTATTTTATCCATAATTTTTCTGGTCTGGAGAAACACAGAAAGCTGAAAATTCAGAAATATTTCAGGTTTTTTATTTGGTTTGTATATAACTTTTTACAGCTTATATGTTATTGCAAATAGTGATAAAAAACACAGGCAAAACAACTTTGGTGTGTTTTTCCAACAAGCAGCATCACCTAATATTGCAGAGAGGAAATATGCCCTTTGTTAAATATGGCTGGCTTTAACAAAACCAGCCAGGGAGGCACCTGCCATATCCCCGCAAGGAATGGGTAAACAGGAGGATCTCTATACTGGAGCTCATACAGTCTTTGCTGTAACAAACCTGTTAATATCCTGACCCCAGGATCCACTGGGGCCTGTTCACCAAAACTATCCCATTTGCCTCTTCCAGTTCCTTCTTGTTTCCAAATCCTCTCACAAACTAGGCAACCATGGTTATTAGATTTGTTTTCTGATATAGGTTCTTCTTTGATAGTTGTACACGGCTTACACGTGACACTATTAGAAATGTTCATGGCTCAATGTTTCCAAACTATAGAAGCTCAATGTTTCCAAACTACAGCAGAGTGAGATGCAGAGCACTGCTATTTCTCTCAGGCAAGGCCTGAGGACCCATTGGGCTAAGCAACTAAAGCTGATAAACTGCGGTGGCTCCAGAGAGCCTTTTAAAAGGCTTTAGAGGGCCACTACCTGTAGGCTATGTCTATACTAGAAAGTAGAACAGGACTGGGGCACTGGTCCGCAATCATGAGTCTTGTTTAATTGTTACAGTGCTCCATGGCACAGATTTGGTCCATGTCAGCTAGCAATATTGCATGGAACAAAAAGGATTGGATGGCACAGACCTTTCCTAATGGGTGGTTCAGTTATGACCATCATGTCTGGAGGCAAATGGCAACAGTTTAGCTTTGTGTACATGTCCCAGGCCATGTTGCATTGCTTCAGGCTACAGAAAAGTGTCTAGCCTGTTTTATGTATTAGTTCAGATGTAGCCTTACAGTTTCATCCTTAGTGCTGCCACTGATTCTACAGAATAACACCAGTGTAGCGCTCTGCACTTCTATGATGCTGTCTGTAGGCTGCCGGCAACTTTTAATGCTAGGTTAGATGTGTCTGCAGAAGATATAGTCTCAGCAATGCCTGTAGTGTGGACTCACTCTGTGGATAATCTTTAGTAAGTCACTTAATTATTTTTTTCTGAATTATTTTTCTTTATTTTAAGCCTCCTTGGAACTGTATATTCCTTGGTAGTGCTGTATTGTAATTCAGTCAGGCTGGTGAAGAGATTCTCCAGGTAGTAACAGCAAGTCTGCAGACAGCAACGAAGCCTCCACCTTTTGTTCCAGACAAACCTGCCAGAAATCAGTTGGTTTGTTCTTGTTTCTTCCTGTAGCTTTACCAAAATTCAGCTTAAATAGTTTATACTAGTAAACCACCTTTAACTAGTCACTTGTCTTTTCACCACTAGTGAACAATAAAGGAAAAATACTTTTCCTAACTGAGCTGCTGCAGAGACAAAGGTAGTCACATCAGAGGCTCCCTGGTTCACATTATTGAGCTTTCTGGTTTATGAAATATAGCTACGTTAACACTTAGCTTTATTCTCCCATCAGGGCCTTATAGAAAAGGTTTTAGAAACTGTTATATCAGTGTTATTGTGAATAAGATTTTATTTTATGCCTCAGGAGAGAAAAAGATGATTGATTTTAAAAATATACGAGCAGGGCATGAATCTCTCAGACCCTACTGACTGGTGGTTTACTTCCTGGGAGAGAGATGTCTGAGTAACGCTCTTTGGCAGAGCCGTGTTTCCCTGCAGAGTTCTGGGCTCCATCTCCTGCAATGCCACCGCATTCAGGGCTGCCAGTCACATGGCTATGGCCCTCATTGGAGTCCTCATCAGTGATAAAAGAAGCTTAAGAGGGAGGTTTTCAGCCTTGTCTGGCTGTACTCCTTGGCACACATCCCTTCATCCTGGGGAAAAGCAGCCAATTCGATCCCCTACAAAAGCACCACTTCCTGAGCGGGCTATAGGAGTGCCAAAGAGAAGGACGGCTTTCAGCAGATGTGCTGGGAGATACCAAAGAAAACAAAGGCCAGAATTTCTGTACACTTTCTTTTCTTGTTTTAACTGCCTGTAGGTATGCAGGTTTTGGGGGAGAATGAAGGGACACGGAAGGGTCAGGATAGATACACATTAAAGCGGTGATAGAGGGTCTGACTGAAGGCCTATCTAGCCCAGGTTTTGCATATCACTGAGCTGAACAAGACCACTACAGAATGAGTTGATGCTGCAGGAAACTGGAAAACAGCAAGAGGGGAAAATGTTGCAAGACATCAACAAGAGCAACAAGGTCCTGAGGCGGTAACGAGAGGTCTCAGTGCGAGTGCTTGCTCCAGCATGCAGAGACAGAGGCCTAGGTGCTGTGGGAGGACTGGAGAGGGAAGAACCCCAAAATGGATGCTGCTCAGCTCAGGAGAGAGTCCTGCTGTGGCAGGAAGAAAATAAACTGGAGGTACTCCTCTGGCGAGAAGCAGATGAGAGGTTCTTGCATTCTCAAACAATGGACTGGACCAAGTGTGAATCCTGGAGCAAAGGCTCCATCAGATGCTGAAGATGCCTAAGACCAACGAGGAAATGCAGCAGAAGGTCAGAGAGGAAGCATTCCTGGCATGGTCACAGCCAGCTCCGAGGAGCACCAGGGCACATGGACATACCTGGAACTGAAGCCTGCTGGTGACTGAAATGCGTGAGGGAGTCAATGGCAGGTATAAAATCCTGCAAATTGTGTAATTGTTTATTTAGTAAAGATAGATAGCTTGAAAAAAGGGAAGTAGCTGTTGGTGGAAAACCATGGCAGCAGGTCAAATGCATGTGATACTTCTCCCTAATGTTCCCCAGCCTTTCTACATACTTTATAACCTTCTGTGGATTTCCTATCCACTAACTTGTCCCTGAACACGTGTAGACACAAAAAGAGGGAAGGGCACACAACTGCAACGTGGAACTGGTGGCACGAGGAGCTAGGGATGGCTACAGGAGTGGGAGGAGCAGGATGTGAAGGTGACTAAGATGATGAGATTTGAATAGCCGAGGGCAGCAGCAGTCAGAGTACATCATGTGCTGTCTGAGGGGATCCATCAGATCTTTGATTGAGAGATGCATGTGCATTAGAAAAGAGACGCTGTAACTGTCTCGCATGCACATGCAGCCGTGCTGCGCGGGTGGGAAAGTTCTAACACTAGACGGCACACCAAGCACATCGACTGACTTGTTTAGGCTTAAGCGCCATCATTTGGTGCTTACCTCATTGCTTTGGAGGTGTGGACCTGACTCGTGGCAGCAATAGCCTGCTGGAAAGTCAGAGTAGAGTAGAAATGAAACTGCACTTGCTCGCTTTTTATTTCTTGCCCGAGCAGAGTAATGTGAGAATGGTTACAGGGGGTGGGGAGGAAGGTGGGAATCAGGACTTGCAGTTCCCCACTCGTGTAGCGTTGGTAGGAATGAATAATTAGATAGTATTCATTAGAAAACCATAGACCTACTTTTGGCAACAGTCTCTTTGAAAGCATTTTTTTAGTATAGACTCTGTGTTGGCCTTGTTAATCACTGCTTCTCAGAAATTATATTTCTGCAAGAAATATAATTGCTCTTGTGATTAAAAGAAACTTTGGGCCATGGATAAGAAACATGATGTGTGGAAAAAAATTCTGCCTAATATTTTTTGGCATTTATTTGTAATGGCATAATGACCATCTGCTTCCCAGAACCTGTAAAAAAGATTTCTGTGCACGTGTTTTTATTGCAACGAATGTCAGTATGTTGTCTTTCCTGTTATTGGGCTCTATTATCTGTTACTACTGCAAACTGTTTTATTCCTAATAATAGAAAATAGGTCATAAATGAATGTCCTAGTTTTTTGCTGAATTGGGGTCCAAGAAAGTGGAGCAGATTTAAAGATACTCATGAAGTTTATATACTGCAGGGAAAGATGGTGATTATTATTTTTCAGACCAAAGCCTTCTTAAAGTGCTTGTGAGCATGTGAACTTTTTCGGTGATGATAATAAATGGCTAAAAATTATGTTTCTCTTGTTTAAAGTAAGGAAATGAAGCAAAAAAAGTGGTCCAACTTTTAGGCTGGTTGTATGGCTGCAGTCACCAGGCTGTCAGCAAGGTTTTACTTATTTCACAGACATCAGGACCTAACTCATACAGCAAAGTAGCAGCCCCTGAAGCCCAGTCAAATTGAATTTTTGTACATGAAGAAGCACTAAATTGTTCGAGACTTTGCTGTCTCTCACCACTGACTTTGGATTGATGTGAAATAGCAGCCCACTGCTCACCAAGGGTTTTGTTCAACATTATCATAGTTTTTAATAAAGTGGAAATCTGCTCTTTAGAAAATCAATAATGGTAATTCTCAAGTGGTCACCCCAGCGTTTCAGGCTCTTCTCCTGTGCCGATGCAGAGGGAAAGTAACAGACAATGTGCAGAGGCAAAGCAGCAGCAAAGTAACAGCATCTGAGGCCAAATCAAAGTGAGTATTTGTACATGGAGAAGTATCACTGTTCAGTAAAACAAATGTTTGTTTCCATCTTCATTTAAAATCACAGGGCAGGGACAAGATTTCTGTTCCTCTCAGTGTGCACAAGCACAGAGTACAGTGGAGATGTCTGTGAAGAGCCAGGAGGCTGCTGGTTAGGTACTGCCACTTTGCAAAGGGATCTGGGATGAATGGTTTCCTTTTCACAAGTCCCTTTCCCTGACCGTATTTCACAGGCTGTTTTTTCAAGCCTTTGCGTTACTCTGAAGCTGTTTTCTTCCTCCTTGGTTTCCTTCCAAGTATCTTTCTCTGAAAGCTCTTTACTAACATTTGTGGGCTGTGAAATGCATGGTAGGTAGCGGGGAAAACAGGAAGTTTCAACGTAATTCCCAGAGGTTATGTACGGAATTGAAACCAAAAATTGTTTTATGTTTGTTTTGGCCCACATAGCTGGAACCTAGCACTGCAGAGTTATTAATGTTCAGCAAAACATTCCAGTGGGTATGTACCCATGAACCTGCTGACTTCTTGTTACCGTATTTAAAGAGATGCTGTAGAAAATAAAACCTAGTTTATCCAGTGAACTTTAACAGCACTGCATCTGTTCAGATGACGTGGTTTCTAAGAATATGCTTTTTTTAGACCTCCTGTTACTTTTCTGATCAATCCTTGGGCCAGGACACAGAATCCTTCATGCAAATACAGTCTGTCTCCTACATTCCCTGTGACTTATTTATCTGAGAGGAGGAAAAGGAAGAGAAACAACCCTGTGAATTCACCCTCTTCAGCACACTGAAGGTTTTTCTCCATGGAGTCCTTCATGGAGTTACTTCCTGCCGTGTGGCACAGGCTGCTCTCCAGCATAGGTGGAATTCTGTATACGTTCTTCATTCATTTTGGGCCTTTCTTTGCAAATGCTTCTGGCTGCCTCACCTTCTCTTGACCTGTACACTAACTTCTGGCTTTGGTTTTTGCACCAGAAAACAGGAGTCATGCATGTGCTCAGTGATCAACTCCATGGCCAGCATGAGAAAAACAAGACTGGGGGGAAAAAAAAAAGTACACTAGCCAACAACAAAACAAAACTCACTCTGACCTGTAATGAAATCATCTCTGGAAGTTCCCTCCATCCCCAGAATTAGAGGCTGGACTGGGTATTCTAAAGCATGAGGAGACCAAGATATCCTGAAATTGTTATGATGCTGTTGTGGTTTAGGGTCTGCTTGGACCTGCAGAGTGCATTTCAGCAATTTGCTCCCCTGGGAGAGTGGCAATGTTTTGTGCCTGTCAAATGGAATTTCTGGTACAGGATTTAATTAACGCTCTCACTGGCCTGCATCACCTTCTCAGAAAATGCTTCTCACGTGGGTCTTGTAATTATATCTCACGCTATCTGTAAACACTATGTGCTGTGGAACGCTACTGTTACGTACCTAACAGTTTGCCCTTTTGACTCCAATATGTCTTTCTCTCATAACACAAAATAAGTTTAATGGTAAAATAAAGAAATGACTGTTGAAGCAAGATTTCAGATCAGGTTTTTAGCTTCTGGATTGGAATCAACCGTCTACAAGAAAAAAAGATATCAAAACCAATCCTTGTCTGCTTTGGCCACTAAATATTGTTTAGTTGTTTAGCCTCTCAATTTGTTGTATCACTTCCGATAGCATTTGTTTTCTGTTTCACTTGCTGCCCCCTTTCTCTTGTACAATGCGACAAGAGAAATAAACTGACTTTTGTTACACCTCTAATCATCACTTCTAAGAATTCGTTCAGCAATGATCACATGAAGTGGTGCCCATTATGTACAAAAAGTTGCACTTTTACTCCCTCTCATGCATTTAGAGCTGGAAGCCCATACTACAACTTGCCAGCCTAGTTAGGAACAACAGCAACGCACTATGTAAGGATGCATTTTCATGCTTCTTTCCCTCAGCTCAGCTCTATACTAACAGGTGTGGGAGATAAGGGAGAAGGTGTGGGAGATAATTGCTTTCTGGCACGGGGTGGCTAGAAATTTTGTGTGTGGGGACGTTCTTTCATCTTCCCTGTACGCTGAACAGATATAGATAGTAATTTGTATGAGTAGTTCAGACTAAAAAAAGATAATGACCTACCACAGCTTACCTTAAGGTTTTTACTTACTAATTGAAATTTATCTTCCACTTAACTGCCTTTCAAAGTCATTAGCATTGTTCAGCTGGGGAAATAGCGAAGTCATAATAACTGAGACTGGTGGGCATAAGAGACAAACATGAGAAGCAATCAAGCTCTTTTTAGTAAATGAATACCCTAGGCATGTAGCAAAGTTTAAATATGTGCTGGGCTACACCATCCAATGCTGGATGATGAAAATGTTTAATATTACTCTGATTCTTGCTGTGTAAAGGGCAATAGAACTTTTTATGTTCTGTGTAAATAAGCAGGATACTGTCAAAGGTAAATAAGCCGGACTGTGATAAAATAAATTGTCATTACAGTTAATGTAGGTACTAAAGACATCTTAAAACTAAGAGCTTGGCTACTTACTGAGCTTCTTGGGTAGATGTTGCAGCACACATTGGTTTTTGTACTTCCACAGCTGTCCTGCTAACAGCATGCAAGTGCCTAGTTTAAAAACATCTCTGTTATGGCCATGCAACTCAAACTTGGAGTACAAACACAGTACTAGTTTCCCCAGATAACAAAAATGACCCACTAAACCTTCAAAACCAATGACCCACTAAACCTTCAAAACCAATTTACAGGTTGGGGCAGAAAGGGGTTCCTGTCCATATGCATAATGGCTGTGGGCTCTCTTCCTACTCCCACCAAAAGTGGGAGCTCCATACCAGATGAACTAAGGCTTCCCTTCTTAGCATTACTATGTATATTTAAGAAGGAAAGGTAGCATGATGTATCTTGCCAAAGTCACTGAATGTCACAGTCACTTCTAGATGGCCAGGACTTAATGCTGGTATGTCCCATCCTTTATTCCTATCGTGACCCTGGGTCTGCCTCAGAGAGCTTGTGCTGTCTTAGTCTCTCACGATAGTGAGACCTGACTTCCTTGTGGGGATGCTCAGGGAATCCAGGCTGGAGGTGGGCCCAGGCCTCAGTGTCTCTAGCCTTGGAGCATGCCTCATTTCTAAAAGTCATAAAATACTTGCTCACAGATGCACAGGTAGCACCTGGCTTGTAATAAGGATACCTACTTTCTGTCTTAAGTCTCTTGAACTGCTGCAGAGGCTGTAGTTTGAGGACTTCAGTTTGCTTACAAAACTATGAGATTGGGGGCTGGTGGTGTAGAAGTTACTCCTAACAATCCATTCTTAAATCTGTATACCCTAAGAAATTCAAACCAAATGCTGGGAAGTTTTGCTGCAACATGCATGTTTCAGTGACACCCATCTGGGAGTTCTCTAACAAAAATACAGAGATTATTAAAACACTCAGCTCTGTTTCTGGTATTTTATCCATAGATCTTGCACTATTATAACATCTTTTCTCATCTTCAACCCTTTTTTTCTGTGTTTAGGATGATAGCTGACACTGGATTGTGCTTGGCTGCTAAGTTGCAGGAGTGAATGAACGAGCAGAACAGGAGTAATTTTAGTGGGTTCAGATTGCTGACAGCACTTCCCTTGAATAATCTAGGCTCGTAGATGCTTCCAATGTAACCCTTCTTGCTCTGTCCCACTAAATTGAACAGGAGAAAAAAAATGCATCTTCGTAACGTAATTACCGTGTGTCATTAAAGGATTAAAGTAGCAATACACTTTGCAGCACTCGTTTTTTTTATCCGAGGAAGAGGGTCAATTTTATACAGCCTCATTTATAAAACCTGCTCATCCCTACACAGGAAAAAGGAATTAATGACTTTTCATTTCTGTGGATTGCAATAAATAGTGCTTGCAAAAGAACTTTAAAACTGTACACCAAATTCAGCTCCCATGTAAATATGCGTGACTCCTTTGAAAGTACCAAGCTTACCTGCAAGTAAACCTTGTCCCTATAAGGCTGAATTTGGCCTGAGATTTCTGCATCTCTCAGCTCATTAGTTCAGGTTGCGCAGAGCCTTTTGGAAATCACTCCAGTGAAGTGTGAGCAGCAGCAACCAGCTCTGTGCTTCAGTTTTACACAGCCACAGGGGAAGCAAAGATGATGGGTCACACTTGCTGTCACGTCAGTGAAAAGATTAGTATTAATGGATTAGGAATCCAATTAGCCACTCCTCTCCTTTTAGCAAAAGCTGGCATGTCAAAGGTTGCTGTCTCTCAAGAGAATAGTGGGGTGCAGATGGCTGAAAATCCTGACACGCTTTGATGCAAAATAAAATTTTGGCCCCATCGTTTTGTTTCCGACTTTGGAGCTCCTGAGGAAAGCAATCCTGTCACTGTCTGGCTGGGCTGCTCCACACAGCTACTTCCATCTGTAGCCATCTTTCCACTCTAATTGAACAGATTTCTTACCCAGATTGGAAGCTGTTTGCCAGGCAGCGTTACGGGGCTGTCAACAAATGGACTGCAAATCACTGTTATATTTGTTTAAATGAAGTTTCTTCTCTTGTCTTTCACTCATCTTCAGTGAAGCTCAAGGTCAGCAGTTAGAGGCTTTTTAAAAAGAAAAAAAAATTGTTTCTTTTCCACTTCATGTCTGTCTGTAGGAGGAATTTATTGCTTTTTTCAGATGATGTTTAAAGCTGCACTTATTTCAATATCGTATCCCTTATATACTGGTGTTGCCTATTCATCTGTTCTGAGAATTCACTTGAACTCTTTAGGCATTCAGAAGCCTTTGCATTTTAAAAGTCATAAGATAAATTGTTAAATTATTATTTATTAGGCCAACAATGACCAGAAAATTTGCAGAATTCCAAGGTATTAATCCGGCCTCTGATGGGCTTTGCAGCAGTTGCAGAAGGATTTGTGAGAGTAGATTAGTGCTTTAGTCCACCACACACAGTGCCTCTGGCATTTTGGTGCTCTAGATGACAATGAACATTTTTTCACAAATGTAGGACAAGTGCCGCTCCACAAAATTCCCAGTTTATTGTAGATTTTTCTTCGGATCTTAAGGGTGATCATCAATGATATTTGAGTGGTAGTGGGAGGGAAGAAGCTTGCTTTCCCCTTCCCTCTTTTTACCTCTTACACACACTGTCTGGACACCACAGAAGTCTTTGCAGAGTATCCACCTAGATCTGCCCGCTGTTGCCAAAGCATTTTGAATCATGGCTTGTGTGACATTACTGTCATATTGGGGTATAGGAAGTAATCTACAGAAATCTAAATTATTCCTTTTTAATCCCTCTAGTCCTCCTCTACAGAGAAGGAAATTTGTGGAGGCATTATCTACTTCAGGAAGGAATTGGTAGGCATATCACAATAGCACTTAATAGGAAAAAAAACCATCCCAAAACTGCCATGGATGACCACCAAGTATTTACTGTTACTTTAACCTCAGTAACAGGTATGAAATAGGGTCTCTGTCACTGCTCTTTCTGATGACTGTCAGCTGATACTAGGCTCACCAAGGACATCAGGTGCCAGATTCTCTGATTGATCTTTTTTACATACAACTTTTTGCTTGCTGAAGAATTTAGATTTATGTATAATTTAGTCCTCATTTGAGAGCAAGGACAATTAAGTTGTACAAACTGAATAGGGAAGTGTAGGCATAACTAAACATTTTAAAAAATATCTGCGGGGTAGAAAATTGGTTTAATTCACACAGAAAGAAGCTTTTCTGGAAAGGATAGAGGGTCCCAGCATTTCCATTGCCTTTTTGTGTATCTTGTTGCAAATGGTTGCTTCTTGAAAGCATGTTTTTGCCACTTATAGGGATGATTTATTTTGAGAGGTTTTCAGCAGCAGGAAGTCTGGCTTTGAAATAGTAAACTGAAATTAACAAATGCCCTCAGCTCGATCATCATCAAGTTTTTTCTGGGACTACTCAGTATGATCCTGAGAGCTTTAATTCGTGGTGCTTACACCCTCAGAAGTACCAGCACAGTTAAGAAACAAGAACATTTCTATTAAGGAAAAAGGGAAGACCCAAACAGTGTTTCAGTAGACTGTTAGCTTGGTTCCTCACCCACAACTACAAATTATCTTCAGACCTTTATCACATCCCATCCCCATCTGCTGAGCCCTGCCCTGCTCATGGCATAGTGCCAGCGAAGCTCCAGGAGCCTGAAGTGCCCTCGAGACAGCCTCTCTCCAGTCCTGTCTTCATGGCTGCTCTTTGTCCGTGTAGCCCAGGGCCACCTTGCTCACATCAGGGAGCAGACCGCAGAAGACTCCAGCTTCCCCACATTAGACTGTAGACATCTCCTGCAGTAATGCTCATCTAGCTCCTAGATCTTCCCATCCTGCAACACTTGCCCACGTGCCCCTTGCCACCTCCTCTCCACTAGCATCTCTATGCATACATCCCCACCTGAGGACTGACCCCTGAGAACAAACAGGGCCCAGGGGCAGCTGTTGCACATCTGCCTGGGTAACTGGTCAGCCAAGAGGCATAACTGGCCGGTCAGTGGGGCAGAGCCGCAGGCTGTCCCTTCCCCAGGACCCAGCAGCCAATCTGTTACTGTCCTCGCTATCTTTTGCCACCTCTCTCTGTGTTCATCTCCATTACCCCAGGTGTAAAAGAGGAAGACCCTATGGAATCTATGCAGAAAAGGGGCCAGGAGGTCTATGTGGATGATGATACTTTCTCTACAGGCTTGGTACTGCCAGGCAGCAAGGGTTAGGGAAAGACTTGAGGCCTCCATCCTGAGTTATAGGTATGTTGTTTGTGAAGTCAGCTGGACTTCTTTCTCCTCTTCAGCAGAAGATGGAAGGAGAGAGTTCTTGAACCTGTAGGCTTTCAGGCTTGCATGAAAATAAGAGTTATGTACCTCACAGAAGGACTTTTAAGGGAGAATCCATTATTTTTGACACAGAATGGGTCAAACTATTCCAGTTTAACTAGAAACCAGCACCATTAATAAGCACCAATATAAGATGTAAAGCAGCTGGCAGAGAAAAGCCAAACCTCCAACTCGAAGCAGCAGGCTCATTTCGACACATCAGACAGACCTAGAAATCTGAATAAAACTCGAGTACATGTCCATAATTTATCAGAATACCTTACTACCTTTGGTGGTTTAACTTCTCTGTGGACACGTTTTTATTATAACTATTATAATGAATGATGCTTTTATTATAACTAAAATTATGAAAAGATGGGTGAACTTCAAGAAAAGCATGTTGTACAGAATGTTTGTGTGTTGTAGGACAGCGTAGTGTTGACTTCTTGTTTATCCTGGATGCAAGGCAATGTCAGAGGGCGCTGTTCTTAGGAGCAGTTACAGCACCTTTACTCACTTTCCATTTTCTCAGTCTCTGAGGAAAAAGGTGAAGCATTGAGTGTCTCACTTGTTCTGAGTTTTGTTCAACTGTACTATAATGAAAGCTTTAAGAATTACTTAAGTCAGACCAGACCGTTTCCTGTACCTGATACTGACATTGACTTTTGTGGAAGCAGATGCTGTTGGTCTCCCTCAAAATGCAATAAATTTAATGCTATTTAAGAGAGAGCTATTATGTTAATTAAAATGGGATCCATTTTCTGAATGCTATGCATCCATGTACTCCAGAAATGTTGATGACTGTGAAAGTGCTACAGAGCAGAATGAATCCACACAAACTGTGCTACCTGAAGCTTCCTAACCCCAGGTCATTAGTACCTGGAGACCTAACGATGTCTCTTTCTTGATGGTCATGACTGAAGACAGTCCATCAGATTGTAAAATTGGCAGGAAAATAAATCTTCTCAATGCTTGGAAACATGTAAACAGCCCCTCCAAGGTAGTTAAAAATTAAAAGCAATAAACAAAATGAGTTAGGATGAAAGATAATATTTTACACCATTTTCTATTTTACTGTTTTGGTTAAATAAACCATGCTGTAAATTGGACAAAATCTATACCGATCAGCCAGCATATCCTTCTTATAGACTCTAAAATTGATATAATTATGTATTCTTGTAATTATAATTAAATATCTGTTAGCTTGTTACACCGTCTTTGGACAACCCAGACAAGAAATAAATAATGTATATTTCGAGCCTAATTTAATTTTCAGTGATTAAAAAGTAATTAGCACCAGCTCAGGCAATCTGCACAATCACATTTCTTGCCATCACTTTAGTTTTCTTGGAACTGAGAAAACTAACAGCTTTTTAAATTAAACAAAACAAATGTTGTTTTTGGTCTTTCCAGACTCTTCACGGTAAATCCCTCCATCCTCGTGCCTGTAATTAGTTGCAATAGCTTCAGTGAAATCCTTCACTTAATATTCAAGTGGAAATGAAACGCAGGCCTTGAGCTGCAAGAGTAAGTAGGAAGGAGGCTGTTTCAGAGTTCGTTGCTGTGTCTGGCACAGCAGGTAACCCCGGCAGCTGGGCTCCTGCGCCGCTGCCACCCCGCTCTGCAGTGGGTTTGTGGGCTCCTCCTGGGTAGAGCACGGCAGCGGCAAGACCCAGACACGCAAGCTCAAAATGGATATTTTCGCCCTTTTTACAAGCAGAGCATTTGGCTCCTGATTTATCTTTTTTGTTGTTTTCTTGTCTGGCTCTAGTGTTTTCTACTTTCAGACATGTGGGTTATGATGACCAGTTTTCTTTGATGTATGTCTTCTTCCTTCCTGCTTTTCTCGTTCTTCCTCTCTGTTTTTCTGTTTAGGCTATGTGTGATTGCAAGCAAGCTTCTGCTTAGAATGCTTAGGTGAAGTCTGATACCCCATGCATAACTCCAATTTACTGCAAAAGCTAAATTCTGACTTCAGGTATGCCTTTGATTCCAGCAGGCTTGACGTTCTTCTCATGTGTATGTGAGGGGAGTTCAGTGGCTGCCCCAGCAGCCTCCTACCCTCAGCTCCCCAGGACAGCACGCAGTGCGCCGCAGAGCCCTTTCACGCTAGAGAGTGCCAACATACACCGCGATGGCAGCACTGGGCAATTGCTACCAGAGCCTCTGGAGACAATTAATTTCATAATTTCATTTTGTGTCATACTGATTTAACTCTTTTCTGTAGCACAGAGTAGGTACATTTTAAGCTATTTTGTAATTTTAATCTATTTTGTAAGAGTCAGCACTGTTTGTCATTTTACTAATGTGCATACTTGCTGAGTGTTGTATAAGTACTAAATATGTTATTGCAGCTTATCTTTTCAGAACATTTGGAAGCATTAATATTTATCTATCTATTACTGTGTCTATATTACAATATATGTAATTAATGGTGTTTGTCTTTTTTTTTTTTAATATATCAGTTATTCCATAAAGGTCTAAAAGGGAATAAAGAGTATAGTAACATTAAGAGATCATTAAAGAGGGATTTGTAAACATTCGTTCACCAATTCCTGAAATGATAATAATTGCTCTACAAGCAAATATCTTTGGTAATAAATCTTTCTGTTCATGTGCTCTAGGAAACAGACAAGGAAAGGGACCAGCGTGCTTGATTCCTGTCACAGTTGTTTTTATCACTGCCCTGCTAAATCATCTCTGGTAAGTTGTTTTACAGAACTTTTCTGACAAAATCTTTGTCACTGTAGAACAAGAATTCCCAAATGCCACTATTTTACTTATAATACTGCTAGTAAAATTGTTTACAGAGACGGTCCTCAGACTCAGACGATTCATTACGCAGTAAGCATGGCTTTTACAGCTGTTAGGTAAGGGCTTTTTATCCTCTGGCTATTAACCCAGATGATGAAAGGAGTTCATCACTGTGTGACTCTCTTTAGAAGTTATTTGCATTTTAGTTTGGTTGTCTTCCTTGGCCTAATACATAACATAGAAATGGGTCTGTTTGGAAATGCCAAGTGAATATATTGTAGAAATCTGAATGTCCATTTAATACCAGGTATGCATAAAGTAGTTAATTTTCCTGTCTTTCTTTATATCTGCAATTAGGCTTTGAGGACTTTATTGCCCTTAGGCAGAGTGCCTGGTCTCTCGCGGTTTCACATGCACATTTCTTACTGTTTCCATATCCTGAACTTTCTATTTTCTTTTCATGGCCCATTGCTTAGCAATTGATTTTACTTCACACAGAGAATTCTCCATAAATAAAGGGTTGGGAATAACACTTAAACAGTCAGTTATTGTAATTCTCTGTTTATTTGCTTGATCAATAGCGTACAGTTGTTAAAAAAATACATTGGCTCCGACACAACAGGAAGTTCATGCACTCCCAACCTGAATCCTTTCCCATCAGTTGCAAAAAGATCCTACAGCAAAGTGTTAGTGATAGGAGTTATCGGCGGATGTCACAGCACCCTGTGTTTCATTCTGAATTACTTCTACATTGAAACATCATCTGGCAGGCCTGGATGGGTGTTTTTGTATTCATTTATATCGATACCAGGGAAATTATGATTTCAAAAGTCAATCTCTTGCTTATGCCAAAATAACGCAGTGGACAATACTGGCATACCATATACTGAGGTGCTGGCAGAGAGAAGCTGCTTCAGTCTGCAGCAAGATTGCTTTTTAAGTTAATTGCTTCATCGTTGTCATTGCAGGATCATGCATATGCATAGCAATTTATGCAGTCATTTTGTGTTGGTTATTATTACTAAAACCTTTTGTCACTTTAATTAATAACTTTCACTTCATTGAAAGCATATTTTAATGAGTTTGAAATGCAAAGTGTATTTTTCAAAATCAGAAATGACTGCCACTGAGAGTTAGTGGATGAGGGAGGCAGGCTATTAATGCCAAAATTCAGGTGATCTGTGCTTTAAATCCTTAGTGTGATCACTTGTTAGTACTCAAAATACTGTACTCAGTTCTGAAGCAGCATTATCCAACGCTAAGTAGAATCTCAGGAAACAGTGATTAAGACAATGTGACTGAGAAACCGGTATAACAGATAAGAAGAGAAACATCAAAATAGTTTAGAAGTGTATGATTTAGGGGAGGAAATTTTATCTGATACTGTTAACTTGCAAAAAGGTATCTGAAGCCCTGATCCTGCAAAGGCCATGTAACCCTTAAATAGAAAACAGAACTTTAGAATATGCCTGGATTTAGAAATATGAAATATATTTTTAGGGTTTGAAAGTAGTCTTAGTGTTTCGACTCTGTATGCCTGTAAACGCTTTCAGTGTGTCTCTTCAGTGCTGTAAGTTCTGACAAATGAAGTGAGTTGAGGGATGATTTAATCAGAGGCTCAACTTTTCACATTAAATTCACATTTCACATTAAATTCTGCATTTCCTAGAAAGTTTTTATATATGTGATAATAGATTCTATGTATACTTTCATGGGGTGTCCTCAATTGAAAAAAAATTCCAGCACCTAGATATGTCTTATAGGTACATTTTGTCACAAACAAAAGTGAATATGCATGATGAAACAAATTTGATGTCAATGCCTGATGTTAAATTTACTGTATCAGAGCAATATAATTTCATAAGTCCTTAAGGAGACTCATCCATAAAAAAATCATTTATATGAATAAAAGAGTTTTGCTTAAAATGCATGTCTTCTCTGAATCATTAGTCTACATTTTCAGGTTCTATGTTTGCCTCCCAATAAAAGGGAATTCCTTCTACCAAATCAGATATTCTAGGTTTACATATAGGAAGAAACACAAGGTTGGGCTGCTGAACTTGTAAAATCAATTTGGTACCTGAATTTTCAATGTGTTTTTACAAATTGCCCATAACCAACAAAATACGTCTTTCAAGTGAAGTTATACTCAAAATAAACTTGGGGAATGCCATGACTTGCAGTGGTTTCTGTACATTGCAAGTGAATGGGACCAAATTATGAATTTTTTCATCGTACACAATGTGGAATAGGATCAATGGTTCCTTCTCTCGTATGTTGTGTCCACGGGTCTCAAGGAATTTAGAAAAACACAGAAACTTATATTGTCAGTGAAAACAATGAGCCTGCGAAGATCAGACCACAGAAGTGTGACCCTTCCTGTCCACTTTCTGTGTAAAGACACATTTTAAATCAATGGATTTTGAACTTGCGCATAAGCTGCAAAAGGTCAAGATAAACAGACATGGAAGTGGAAAAGTGAAATAAAATAAATGTATTCTGTGGTTAATTAATTGCCCTGGGTGCTAAGAGGAGTTACAGCCATGTGAGACCACAGCTGGAAATGATGGAAATATAGCAGTCTGACAGGGATTCCATATTTTGGGTTCTTGCTGAGTTCAAGAAAAGAAATGGGATTTATTTTGTTTGTATTGTACACATTTTTGCAGCAATGTGTCAGTATGGCTGCATTTCTAAAACTCACCTAAAAGTGCTAACCATTCTTTTACAATGGTCTGAATCAATTTTGTGGGTCAAGAATAATCTTTCTGGTTCTCTTTTTTTTATCCTGTAAGATGCAGTGTGGGGCTTCCTGCTGAATGAGTGATTATTTCCAGCTGTGTTAATAAATTTTCTGAAAAGATGACAAGGAATTGTTTGGATGTTGTCTTTTAACTGGCTAAAATCAATTTTGAATTTGAAAAGGAAGAATTGTCTCGTATTGATTTCAGACATACAGTTTGCAAAGAACTACCAAATATACTGTGGGTAACAAATCTTTACGAGGAGTGGAGGAGGAGCAGCCCTGAAACATTTCTGTCATCCAGATATTCTTCAGAGTTTCTTCCTTAAAAAGGGCACTCGGAAATGAAAATGCTTCCCTTTTTGAAAAAGAGGAGGATTTAATGCCATGCTTGGTTTTAAACTTATCCTTGTCTCTTCCCACACAGTGAAGCCACATAGTTTGAATTAAAGAAACAAAGTAAGAAGCAATAACCATATTTTTAAAATGTTGCTCAGGAATGCGTCCGTTAATGAGAATCGCTAATGTGAAGAACGAGCTTTGCATAATAAAAAGACGGAACTCCAAAACAATTCCTTATTCATTCAAAAAATATGCTTTCATAAGCATCTATTTACTATAGATGGTACTGTCAGCTCTAGAGAACCATGATTTTAATATGAATTACTGTGGTTTGTTTTTGTTTCAGGCAATGTTTATCAAAACAGACTGTTCAGACTAATTATTTAGCCCACAGGTATTTGTCTCTCCACTCACTGAACCTCTACAGTCTTCATTTTCAAACATAAATTATAGACCTAAATTACAGATCTGGTTTAACTGATCTGATCATTCTGAGGACTGTTAAAATTTGTTGCAAAGAGAAAATGTCAGTATTTGCTGTTATCTTTGTTTGGGTGAGGACAGCAAGGTGTCTCACCAAGTGAAAATAGTTGCATAAGTGCAGTGGAGGGATGTGCCCAGTGGGAGGTAATGCCTAACATTACCCAAATGCAATCAGTGGTAGCAAGACGAACATTTATCTCACCAATATTTATCTGCATATTTGCCTGGATCCCAAGAGAAAATGGCAGTGGGTAAACCGCATTAATCCCATGAGGAGATATATCTCCCAGCCAGGAAAAATACTTCAGTGCTTCATTTAGCCTCAAGAGTATTGAATCAGAAAAACAAAGACTTGGGCATCTGAGTTAAAAATTCATATCTTCAAAAGCCCTGCAGTATTTCTGCACAAATGGGAGTTTTTGTGTGCCAACTTTCCAGCAGTGAAGTTCCCTCAGGAGTTAAGTGTATGTTTTGTGTACAGTCTGTTGCTACCTAGCGTACGTAGCTAAGTTACATTGAGATCTTTATTTTAAGCAAATGTCTACTGAGCTCATTGTTAAGACTAGGTGCGTTTGGTATTCAATAAACCTGCTTCAATGTGCAAGATATTTTCCCTATTAAACAGTAGGTCAAACACTTGTGTAAGTTCAAGTCCATCTTCTGCTCATGAGTTTTTGAAATCACCTCTATTATGGATGCTTAAATTCGCCACAAAATGCTATAGGATGAGGCAGCTTTACTTTTTTCTTTTGCAAAATCGAACAGTTTTATGAAATATTTAAAGACAATAACTTCATGACTAGACCACTTGTCTAGATTGGGGGAGGGAAAGACGACTCGGGTTCTTCCTTCCACTCTTGTGAATACTTAACATTAAATATCCTACCAATAAATGGGTTTCCCCAAATCCAGGCGAATGCTTAAACCTCAAGGCCTTGGACAGACTTAGTGTAAATGTGTAAATATTCAATGCAAAGAGCAATACTTTCAACATGAGGAATCAAGATAACCCCATCCTATGCTGAGGCCAAAGCTGGTACCTCCTCTGGGGCTGTGTTGGCATCTCTTCCCTGTGAACTGAACTGCTGCCAGGGAAGTTCTTGGTATGTGACTTGCTCTTAGTCAAATGAAAATTTCAATGCGCATTTAAGGCCAGCAATATCTTGTTCCATAATCTGAAAGTTAGAGCATCCAGATAGGAAAATGAAAATAGATAGGTTTGCAATGTTCTGTAAGGAGGTAAAAATCTAATTTGGACCTTCCATATACTGGCCTGAGCAGTGGCTTATTAAGAATCGGATGTCTTCTGATGGTAGCGACTGTGACAATGTATGTGAAGAAGCCCTGGCACGGGTGTCTGTTTTCAGGACAGTGTTCATGTCTGTGATCATAGAGAGGATGGAAGTGCTTTCCTGCAGTGAAGAGCAAGGTGCATAACACCCAGCCGTCTCAAAGGGTTCTTGCTGGCAGCTAGTCAGACAAAAAACAACCAGAACCTGTGTTTAAGCCCTTCACAGAGCTCAGACTGAAAGCATTCCTTGATAGTAACAGCTCAGGTGCCTCTCTCCTTTAGCTGTTGTGTGTTTCATGCAACTTTAGGGTGTTAGGTAGTTAGGCGTAGGTAGTTAAATAGAAAGCCAGTCACTTAAAAGCCAGGTGTTGGAACATGCACATCCTTTTGTGAAGCTGGTCCCTAGCAAGTAGCAGCTGGGTCCACTTCCCCCTCTCATACTGCTGATCAAAATAATTGGTGATCCTTGGCCAGAGTGATGGGCTAAGAGAGAAAGGGCAGGACAGCCGGATGAACTTCCACAGAGGAGTTAGAAATGTTGAAGTGAAGAGAAAGAAATGGTGGCTACGCCTGAAAAAGTTGGGGGTGGGGCAGAAGAAGAGAAGGGAGAGAGAGCAATCCTGAAGGGTTGTGTTATACAGTCTGGACTGAAGGGAATAAGAGGGGGAGAAAGGGAAACAATCAAGACATAGAAGGGCCTGTAATTTTGTTTTCGTTTATATCATTGCTTATTAGAAATCTTTTTAGTAAGAGGAGTAAGGGAGAAGTTAGGAAGCTAGAAAGTGAAGACTCACTTGAAACAGTAAGAGGGTTAAGGCAGTAAGAGGAACCCAGAGAGGAAATAGAAGATGAAACTCAAGGGCAAAAGGGCCTTCAGCTCTTGATCAATTGCAGAGACATCTGACTTGTCAGGGGCCAGCCCTTCACTTCAGTCAGCTAGTAATACCCAACATTCTTGTCAAATCACCTCTTGCAGTTATCTGCTGATAGGATGAGGGGCGTGGGGTGGAGGGGAGAATGCTACTATGTCTATGTTCTCAGGTTCCTCAAAAAGTGGCAAAGTTACCTGTGGTATCAAATAACCGGTATGGCAAGTGCGTTTGGTGCAGGCAGGTACTCTACAGAAGTTCAAACTATGTTTTTCCAGACACTGCTACTCAGACTATCTGCAGATGCAGCGAGGAAAGGCTGGGTATGTTTCATGGAGAAAAATGCGAAGAAACCTGATGCATTTCACTGAAGCCAGGTAAAACCTTTTTCCTTCAGGGTGTCTCTACATCCTTTTACTTGAATTATGCAAGAGTACATTGGTAACTTGCTTTAGTTGCTGTCACAGATGTTTCCTTTTACATGTGCATCTCCAAGTGATTTTTTTAGTCTGACATGTGGCTGTGTAAGCAGGACCTCCTGGAGTCCATGTCATGGAGCTGACTCAGCTTATAAACAAACACTAAGCCTGCAGAGTCAGGCTGAGATCCTAAAGGCATTCTGCAACTTTCTGGACTCGTGCCCAGAAACACAGGTTCTGTAGGCTAGAGCTGCCCTTCAGCTATACTGTGCAACTGCTCTTTTCTGTAATTCTGCTGTCTTTTCCAGCCACACCATCCCTGCAAGATTTTTCAGGTGCCAGAGCAGTCAGAATTAGTTCTTGCAGTTGCAACTTAGTTAACAGCATTTAATCCACTTGCATGAATATTTCATTGCTCTGCTGCGAGTCCCTACCTTATCTAACCACCCGGTGGGTGCTAAACTGACTTTGACAAAAATGCAGATTTGAAAGTATAAACCTTGGTGAGGTAATCCAGATATTAAAGGCATGCCAAACTGCCTGCAGCATCTGATGTTATCAGAGCTTTTCCATGAGTTCACAGTCTTACAGACATACTTCCGTGGGCTGGATATTAACGGCAGCTTTCTGCATCTGTCAGATGCTAATTCAAGAAACAAAAAAGAGTTTGTAGTTCCTGTCTTAAAGGCGATGGGACGCTGGCACCGTTTCAGCTAGCTGTCTGCCCTACTATGAAACCCTGTACGGGTAGGAAGAAGGTAGGAGCAGGGTCCCAATTCACTGCAGGCAAAGTTCTGCCTCAGACAAGAATGCAAAGGCATGTGGAGTTGTCTTTGGACCTATTCGACTCATAAGTGTGCACATCTCGGTACTCCCTCCACCATACTGCAGCAAAAGACAGGGCAAGAGGAGTCCAAGTGAATCCCTATAGAAGTAGGAGGCAGTAAAAGGTCAGTATTGCCTTTAATAAAGACAGTGAACACATTTCCAGGTAAAATCAGTAATAAATGATAGCACAACTCGGATGCTTTTCATCTGTAGGTCTTGGAGCACCTCACATAGGTAAATATTGCTATTCCGAGTATAGAGCTATTGTGAGTAATAAAGGCTTTTTGCAGACATATTTCAACATGGATCTTTGTTAAAGCCACTTCTCTTCACATGGCGTCTGTTTAAGATTTACATGCAAAGTACGAGAAGAAGGGGAGGCGGCAGTCGGTTGTTGCTTACCAATCCAGTGCCGATTGCCTTTGCACTTTGCAGTGGGTGGTTTGAGCTGCAGGCGCGCAGCTTACCCGTAATTACCACAATTTCCTGTTACACTCATTTGAAAAGACAATGTTCCTGAGGAAGTTATGAAGACGGCAAGTAAGTTGCTGCCTTAATTTCTGCGTGTTTGATTTAAGAGTGCTGCCTTAATTATGCCGGTTAGAGCTTATTTACAAGTGCTTCTCAAACAGTGCTGTCTTTTAGTGGGATGAGAAGGCTTGTGCTTCCAGATAACATATGGGCAAATTCGGATATTCTGCCGTCCTCTCGGCATGTTGCTCGGAAACAGCTGCAGAAGATTCAAGGCAACTCTTTTCTTTTACTGGTGCTGAAACTGTGGGGAAAGTAGCTTAAATATTCAGTTGCAAGATGCTGCTGCAGCTGGGATGTCAGATAAGAAAATGCAACTGTTAGTAAATCTAGTGTATGACTGTAAATGTTCCTTAAAGGCAGTAACTGAAAAAGCAATTTCACATGTTCAAACCAGCACGTTTTTTTAAAAGTACTGAATTATTTATGCCTTCAGACGGACTCTCCCGTCGGTTGTGAAGTACACGCTCCCTCACTGTTCACGAAACGGGGTTTTCAAAAGGAAGGATATCTGTACCTTTTTGCTAACAGTCATGGCTTCCTGCCTTTGTTGGGGGAAACACGGTGGAGGGAAGCAGCAAGTTTGCTGTCTGTCTGATGCACAGATAACCTGTTCAGGGCACACAGCGTTGCTGCACAGCTTGCAGCACGGATAGGACTGGGTTTGACTTTGCCTGGGCTGTCTGTCGTGACAGCAACTGCCTTCCTAGTCACAGCTCCAGTATGTACAGAGGGCTGAATATAGCTCTCAAATAAGGGGATTATCCAGAGAGAATATTAGGTGCTATACTTTTTTTCTGGGCAACGCAACGTGTGCAAGGAAATGTTGTGGGAAAAGCTGTGTTGCTAGGCAGTTGTTTTGCTGGTAATGTGGGAACTAAGCCAACGCAGAACAAGCCATAGAGACTGTTCTTTTCAGGCCACAGAACAGCAGAGAGCCTCTGCACGTTCTTTGCACTCAGAGTTTTCCTCTGTGTGTGTTTGGAAACCGTTGATGCCATGTACCACTGCTCTTTAAAACTGATAAACCACCTGCAACACTCTTCTCTCCGCTCACCCAAAAAAGTTTTCATTTCTGTAACACATCTCTGATCATTTTTTTAAGTGACGGTTTACTCAAGCAAAACTTCCATCATCACCTCTAGAAAAAGTGAGATTTAGAAAAGGAAAGAAAGCTACTAACTTGAAAAGTAGCAAATGCAAAAAATGACACCAAAATTATTATGGTTTAGTGTGTGAAAAGAACAATAGAGAAAATAAATTATTTACCTATGTGCTCATCAGTGACAATCCGAGTTTCTTTGCATCATCACTTTAAAGATTTATTCTGCTTAAGGTTGAGCAAACTAGAATACTCCCCTATACACTTACACTAACTTAAATCATCATTAACTGGATATGAAGAGACATGTGAAGGCCCAAAAAGATCCCTGATCCCTGTAGTTTCTGTGAAGAACTGCAAGATCCAGAGACATGTGACGGCAGCCTTAGTAATAGGGACTAATTTCCATTTCTGAGATAAAGTAGAGAGAAAAGTGCAGCCCTTGGGCATCACACTGCATTTCAGTGAGCTGCGTGAGGCACTCTTAGATACTTCAGCTGTAGAATTGGAAATCCAACGCCAGGCAGAGGGAAGCCAGAGGGCAGTTCTCCGGGAGAGTCAGATACTGTACCGACACTCTGACTCTGATTTCAAGAAGAGAGAGGATATTTTTCAATGCCGCTATTCAGCTTGTCTTCGTTGCCTCCTGTGAGTCTGCAAAAGGCTTTGTGTCAGAGAAGCTACCATTAGACTTGGTGCTCATGGGCATCACCACTGACAGTGCCAGCAGGGTCCCAGGGCCAGACAAGAGTGAACAGGATCTTGCATTCCGAGCCACCTTCCTGCTGTCTGGTGGCAAATTTTATTTTAAAGGATTATTGTAGTTTAGTGTCGGTGGTGCCAACCCAAATCTCGGTCAGTGCCAAGCCTGGCAATGCTGTGAATGGTTTGCCATGAATGCTCAGGAGGAGGATGAGTTTCATGCAAAAGGGAGCTCTCATTCCTGCTGCCTATAACGCACAAGCTCTGTGCTGGCCTGAGAAACCAGAAGCTGGGTGTCGTCTTTCACAGCTACTATATGCACCTTCCTTCATTTGCTTTGACATATTTTAGTTAATATTTCCCAAGTTGTGGCTAAGAACATCATGGCACCTTTTCAGATCACGTTTGTTAGTTTCAATTTTAGCTGGCATATTAGCTGAATATAAAACCTTATTTTATTCGCACACTAATTCATTTTCTTTCTTACTGCACTTCATAAATTAGTCAATGTACAGAATTGTATTACAGAAGCTCTACTAAATAATAAATAATTAATTTGGTTTGGCATATGATTCTGTGTTTGTGTCTCTGCTCAGTGCTCCTCTAATTCACAAAATGGGGGTTTTTTATCATAGGGTATGTAAGTTAAGATTAGATTTTTTGTTGTACCTTTCATAAAACTCATGCCTATTCTGAACTAGATGTTTCTGCAAAGAGTTTATACGGAGCAAAAATATTTATTTATTTTATAATGACTCTCTGAATTTTTAGTTGTGGGGGTTCTATTTATGTTTTTGTTTTGAGTTAGTAAAGTTTGGAGTTGATAATCAGTGTTCTCCTAAACGCCTATGACTCTGTCACAGACAGATTCTGCTTTTAAAGACCTTCTGAAGGTGCTAGAGGAGCTCAGAGACTAGCTATTCTGCGTCTGTTGTGTTCTTTCCCTATATAAAATCCATTCATATTATCTGTATGCTACAGGAGAACATATGGTTCTGCTACAAGGACAAGGGTCTAGAGAGCAGTTTGAGAGAAATGTTTAAGTATTGTGTGCTGACTGGACTATCCAGATGCTGATAGCTTGCAGGAGTAAGTGCAGATGTGGAGCCAAAAACTAGAAGGTGAATGATTGTTTCTCTTCAAAAGCTTCTACTACAGCATCTATATGTGTATTATAATGTTCAAGCCAAATAGAAAATTGACCTAAGACATTCCACCTGGTATTGAGAGTATCAAGAGTGATTCTTCCCTGAAAACTCACTAGCCCCTTGTTTATCTTGGTGTTTCCAGTAAAGCTCTTGTTGCTTCACAGCAGCATGAGCAGTGAAGGCAAATCAAGATGTTAACAGAAAATGCCAGAAAGACCTATGACAAAACTGGACTGTGAGAAGATGGTGAGCCACAAGCTTTTGGCACCAGCCCAGGACAAAGTGCAGAGGAATATCTACAGGCAAATAAATTAGTCCTGAAAAGTTCTGCCTTGAATAAATTAGGAAAGTGGCTAAGGTAACCTTGATATTAGAAGATACCCTGGCCTGTGAAAAGGCAGAGGCAGTGGGTCATTGTGAAGGGGCATATGCATTACGAATGGGAAAAACTCAGAAAGTTTGCAGAAAACACAAGCAAACAGCTAGGGTGGAAATAAATGAATTTGACAGGAACTTTGATATTGCAGAATTATCTTCAGGTTTTTCAAGCTGAGAGATGTATTCAAGATAATAAGGACTAAGAAGGAAACATTACCAGGCAGACTCTAGATCACCAGTGCTGAACATTTGATGATCTCAGGAAAAGGCAGCCTAAAGACAACACGACATTCAAAATACAGACCTTTACAAGCAGGATGATGATGAGGAGTGAATTGTACTGGAGAAAGTTAAGAGCACCAGCCAGAAGTCACTGGAAAAAAGGTCCAAAGAGTGGATGGCTCTGAGCAAGATGATCCAGAGGACGAGGAGCTGGTCTGTTCAGGAAGTCACACGTGCTATATAATATGCTGAAAGAAAAAAAGAGGTTCTTAAATAAAGAAAGAGGATAGTCGATTCTGCAGATTGTGCCTAAGAAAGGTGAGCTGCTAAGCTTCACAAGTCACCATAGGTGGCTGATCAGTGAAATTAGGTCCTTCTCAAAAGATTCACAGTACAGAGGAGCATGTCTGAGGAACAGTCCCCTGCTCAGGGTCTGGAACTGACAAGACTGGTGAGATCAGTGCTCTTGACAAACTGCGCAGGCTAAGCAACTGGTTCAAGGTGATAACTGGCAGTAGATAGGCTATCTGTCATCTCCCAGTGCTTTCCTAGCCTCCCCGGAGAAACTCATTAATGGAGTTAAAATGGCAGAAAGGCAAACAAGAGGTTTGAAGAGTAAAGTCAACAGCTTCCTCAGACCACTGAATTACTTGAACTGTTGGTCAGCATGTACAAGGCATGGCAAAACCAGCAGTCTTCTCAATGGAGAGGAAAAGAATTACATGGATACTAACAAGGCAGCAGTATGGCTGATGTGCACCATATTCTGTGCAAAGGCAGCTTGATTATATAGGATAGCAATTATTTAAGGAAACCATGAGGGATTGCTCAGTGGAGGTGGTCTTGGCTCATGCAAGGTCTCTACAGAGGGAGAGATTATTAATTTCCAACCTCTGGTTTACAAGACCCTGGGAACTTATGGACTAAGTCCGTGAAACACCACGCAAAAAAGCAAGCGTTGCTGTCAGTGAACTTAGCATTTGTCAATAGTGTTGAGAGAGCAGAGAAGAGGATTAGTGAAAAGGACAGAAAGAGTGGTGTGTGTTGCAATTTAGTTCCACCTATAAATGATTGGACCACTTCTGTTAAATCTCACAGCTTTCCCTGGCCCTGTAACTAAAGTTGCTCTAATCATATAGACCCTAGCATTTGCCTTGAATCTAAAATGTTGCTACCAAACTTTTAAAGAAAAGATGTTTTCCAATGTGCATCATCAGTACGTAATTGGGGCTGGACTACACAGTGCCTTCATCATCCTGCGAGTCACTTCAGGTGTTGGTCATGTCTCCATCTCCTCAATAGTCTGCCAGGAAGGAGGCAGAGGATCTTATCCAAAGATTATTGCATCCACTGCTGACTCCGATGGAAATACAAAAGCATTGTCTTTAAAATACTTGTGAGTTGTGTGTCAGGATAGCATTCATTGAAATATTCCTCTGCCTTGTTTAATTAATTTGCATCACTTAGTGTCTTCATAGGTATAATTTTTCCAGCTGCTGCTCTTAGACTTATGGGCAACAGCATGGTGTCCCCTCTGAAAGAATTCCTTGGAATAGTTTGTGCAGCGATGTCTTGTGAGGGAAAGGGACACAGGGTGCTGAAATCTTATTAGCCCTCATGTAAGCCAAAGTCCTTTCTTAGAGGTTCTTAAAAGCATATCAATAAAATGTCCATAAAGCAGATTGACAGGAGGAGCATATCCTGCAATGAAATGCACAAGGGAGAAGAGGTTGTACAGCAAAGTCTCAGTAAAAGTGCTAAGAAGTAAATATAGCTACCTTCCTTTTAAGCTCTTCTCCGTTATAACCTCCTCTTCTAGCAAAGGTGTAGTTTTGCCCACTTCGTCCGTTGCCATGTACATTCAGAACTGGTTGCTGGTTATCAGTATTGTACCATCCTTTTCAAATGCTGATGACACATTTCTGTTCTCATTTCCTCCTCTGCACACATGCATATGTCACACAAACACCATAGAGTCATATTCTGGTGAATCCTCTGAGATAAAAATAATAGGAGTCACCCAAGGGAGGGGATGAAGTAAATGGCTCAGAGGACCCTAGCCTAACATTTTAAACAACAGTAGGAATTAAGAAACTGATGCAATAGGGAAGTAAATACGTTTCAGAAAATGAAAAACTGAGCCTGAATTTCTGACTGTGGCTTTCAAAGCAATAATGGTTTCCTTCCCCCCACTCCTCCCAGCACATACGCACATCTCTCCCTCAAAATAGCAAATTATGATGACTACAGTACAGAGCAAGAGCCAAAAGATTTGCTAATATATATTCTACGCATACCAGTGGTGGATATGTCATACAGAAAAAATGCATGGGACTTTTTTTTAAATTTTTAATAGCAATAACCAACAGAGGTCAGGGCATTTCCTAAAGATTTATTGACTGTTTGGAGTTAATATCCTTCACCTTACTTACGGACCACCATTTGCTCCCATCCAGCCATTAATCTGCAGGAAACACCCTGCACTGTAGTCACCGTTTCCTACGTAACAGCAGTGCAAATCAGTAGAAATGGTGTTTGAAGAGTGAGTAGAAATGCTACCCTGTACCTGAAGTGCATGTCATGTGCAAGAACGAGGGCAGGAAACAAAAGCTTCCAGGCTGATTCTTGTAGGACACAACACCATCCTTCCACTGGACATTGAGGAAGGTAGGTTGACCTCTTCTGACCCTCTTCTAGTCAGTAGTCTCACCACCCACAACTAAGTTCCAGCAGGAAACATTACTTGACAGCAGCACCTCAAGACGTTATGAAATAGATGTAGGGTCCCTTCTGTCACCTTTGACTTTCTCTGCATTTTTTACCCCACCATTATAATGTTATAATACATTAGCTAAATGGATCATCTTCGATGAGTGACATTTCTTCATGCTTGCAGTTTGTTCAGTCTGTGAAGGAAATTACACTCCCTTAATCGCTGAAAAATTACAGGCTGAGAGTAAGTGCAGCGTAAGGGGGACGGTCTCCGGGAAAGCACAGATGGAGTCTGATAGAGTAGAGCCATGGAAACTATATAAATAAAAGCAGAATTGTTTATAAATATTTCCCTTTTTTGGGTGTGAGCAATTGCATTATTTGAAGACACTTTTCTCCTTTAACATCCTTTTTTATCCTTGACGCAGCAGTGGGTTCTTAGGGAAACGCGCAGCAGTGGGCAGGATGGCTGCAGGAGATGTGGGAGACCCCCAGGGATCACAAGGCAGCAGAGAAGCCCCCAGAGCCCCCGAGCTGGATCTGCAGCAGGACCCCAGGCGTGGGGCAGAGCTCTGCCTTGCCGAGGAGCAAAGCCAGGAAACTTGGGCAGCCCTTCTGCTAACGTGACTTAGCTGCTTCCAGCAACCAGAATAGTCCTCCTACTGCTGCCAGCTGACTTTATAGCCCGTCCCGTCCTGTCACTCAAGTGGTTGCAATTGGAGCTTTCAGCACGTAATTCAAAGCTGGTGTGATGAGGACAGTGTTACAGTTTCACATAATAGAATTTGGGTTTACAAAACAGAGCATTGTAAGCAGTTAGGCACAAAAACTCTCCTAAAAGAGCTTTGCCTCCAGGCTGAGAGGTGGCTTTACTCCTGTAGCGGCTTTGTTCCTGTAGAAGAGCATCTTTCCATTTCACATAAACCACCTTGCACCTTTCAAAATGATGCCATCCACGCTTATTAATTCAGCTTCACAAAGCTCCTGTGTGCAAAGCAGAGGGGCAGCTCCATGGAGGGGAGCAGAGGGGAGTAGAGGAGACCACCAGCGTGGAGCTCCAGTAGCAAGGGGAAGCTTCTCCTCTGAGCAAACACTCAAACAAGGCAGACGGTGAGAAGGTGCAGGCATGACCCCAGAAGAGGACATACAAGCAGAGCGAGGAGGAAGCTGAGAAGGGGATGTGATTAACCAGAGAGGGGCAGGGCATGGGGAAATAACAGCCAGGCTCATGAGAGAAACCGAGCAGAAAAAATATGAGCAAAGAGTTTTTTTCCAAAAAACCCATAAAATATGTGCCCAAATGACAGAACCGCTGGTATGTGTGTGAATATTTCTCACAGTTATTTCTTACAGTTTTGAATTTCTAAAACATAGTAGTATGATTTCACTTTATTATCTTATTATTTTAAAAGCTTTTGTTTAGTTCTTCTGGACGGTGTCCAAATAAGACTTGTAATGTGTATTTAGATCCTTTGTTTTGGAAATCTGTTTTACACACATGAAAGAAACACATCTCTGGTGAGCAGTATTGCTAGAGATGGTGAGGATGAGTAACGCTGTGTTGGTATTCCTGCTGGCACTATTCCACGGGCCCCAGCCAAGAAGCTGAGATTATACAGACACGGGGTGACAGAAAGATTCTGCTTTGGAAAACTCACAGGGCTTCTACTCTCCTTTTATTCCCTGCTTTTAAGCCTGGGAAGCAGAATGGATGTCATGAGGCCACGCTTACCACATCAGGCCCCGCAGCCTGGCACTGGCATCAAGGGGGGCACACGTCCTGGGCTGGAGGCCAAGTGATGCAGAACACCTCCGTGAGGGTCTGTATCTCAGCCCAGGCCATCCGTCTCACTCTCCTCCCACATGGCCAGGAATTGGTGAGATCCCACAGCCATGGCTTGGGGAGGTGGAGAAAATTGCGTATCCTGAATTAAAATCTGGGAGAAAATAGTGTTTTGAAAACTTTGAGCAGCATGCCCAAAGATGGCAATATTTTCCAGGATTGTCCTGGCTGGTCCCTCTATCTGTGTCTCCAGCCAGGCCAAACGTCCACTCAAGACCTTCCTCAGGTTTAACTGATGATTTCCTGGAAATTCCCATTAGTTACACCAGGAGGAAAAAGCATTTGACAAGACCTAAATCAAAGATAATTAAGTTCACTAAACTGGAAATTCCTTTATTTGTCTAACTGTGATCATCATGGGGCAGTTCAGGGGAAAGTTAGGAGGTGCACAGGAAACAGGCCCACGGCTGGGACCGACACTGGGCTGCAGTAAGCCCTGGAGAGGTCGGAAAGCGGGTGACCAAACCAGGGAGCAGGGCTGGACACCAGAGCTATGGGCCAGGACACTGATCTTTGGTGCAGACAGCAGGATGGAGAAGCTGGGTTGGAGAAGAGCTGAGCGCTGATCCTGGTATGGGTTGCTGGGGTACAGGTCCCTCCTCTCCTGTTCCTACCTTAACCTATTAGTGCTTCTGGTTTTAATTTTGCTGAAGCACAAAACGAAATAGGGGTTGCACCAACTGATGCGGTTTCTAATTTAGCTTGTATAGTGATGCATGAAAGAAATTAGTGCATACTTAGCCAGGGTGTGAATATATAGTTCATCAGCTAGTTTGTACTATATTCTTTATGGGTGTCCTTTGTATACGATAAATATTACAGTAACTTACTCTGCTTTCACAGGGACCGTGCAAAAGCCTAGTGCAGGCTACCTTGTGGGCTGTAAATTCACAGTGTGGCTACTGCACACTAACTTACTGTAGACAGACCCCGACTTAAAGCAGCGTCACTTCTCTGCATAGATCAAGTTTATTTGTTTGTGCTTGTAGTTCCTATATGATCAGGAATCAACTGCAACTGGAGCCTCTAAGTGGGTTTGTAATAGAAGCAGAATAATAATAATAACTAATTGAAATGGAATAAATTGGTCGTGTCATTGTAAGCGTGCTGTCAGACGAAGTAAAGAAATCCCTTAATTTGTAAGCTGTTAAATGGAGACACAAAAGGCCCAGTTCGAGAGTTTAATTTTTTAACTGATGTGCAAGAGAATGGCTGTGGGTATTTCCTTTACTTCCAAGCTGTCACGGGTGAGGCATGGTTCTTTAATCAGTGTTCAAGCAGTACGTTGTGTTTTGGCTGGAGGAATATGCCATTCGTGTTTCCTAAGCCCTGTTTGCTTCTTGTGTGTCAGGGAGCTTTTGGCTTACACTGCCAGGACTTAAGGCAGTAACTGTGAAGCCAGGTGATGAGACGGGAGGCATCTTTCTTCAGTCTATTCTCTGTTCAGTCCGAGCTCCTGTATTTGGAGGACTTGCAGAGCTATTTGCAAATCCAGGTGATGACAAGCCAGGAACGCTGCGATGAAGGCAGCCAGTCCCTCTTTCCCCAAGCTCTGGAAGAGCCATCGCTTGGAGGCACTGTTCAGGGGGAGCTGTCTTAATGAGACAAACAGGCACCCCAAACAGTTCCCTGTATTGGACATGGCAGAGAGATAAAGGTTAACTTGTTGCAATTACTCAAGGCTATAAAGGCAAAGATAATTAATTGTGTGTTTAATTAGGGGATCATAGCTGTGAGAAGGGATGTTCCATGGGTTAGTAGTTTCCTGCAGTGTATAAATGCCAAGACCAAATTAAATAGCTTGGTAAAAGCAAATGCTGAGGTGAGGTGAAGGGGTAAAACCATATAGTATGTAACGCACATGGGCTTCTAGTAGCATGGTTTTATTTTGTGATGGAAAAAGACTGAAAGGTCTTGAATACTATTATCTGAGGCTGGTAGTCAAGTGACGATTGACCACTCTATCATTAATCAAGTGACATATTTTGAGTTCTTTTTTAAAAGGCCATTTATTTCTCTATAGACTTAGAATTGTAAAATCTCTTTTTCTATTTAAGAATCAGCTAGTTTTAAGAGTACATTACTTGTAAATAATGCTAGCTCTTTAGCAGCCCCGCAGACAGGACGATACTCTGCTGGGTATCACTGCGAGGTAACGTCAGAGAAATGGGTCTTTTCACAGGATGATGGTCCTGCTGATATATAAATATTCTGTTATTTATGGAAAAATATATGTCAAGGCAAAGGCAACATGTTCATGTTCACAGCAAATAACCAAAGAATTGCTAGAGCAATGTATAATTGTGTTCTTTGGGGGAAGTCCTCATTTATAGAGTCTTCTACCTTCTTCTGAATGACTTCCGTGTAAATGAGGATGAGGCTTTTTACACAGTAGCTGCTGGTGAAGCTGCGAGTGGGTTGCTTTCTGTGCCACTACGAACCATTTACATTCTGAATGATGCTCTTCTCTTTGGTTAAAACATAAAGTTATCTAGAAAAATATAGATGCTGTAGCACTCAAGAAGTGTTACCTTTCCTAATCTACCCCTCTCTCATTCTAACTCTCCTTCTCTGTAGTGGCAACTGCTGGGGGGAAGAGACCTGCTGCTACCACTGTCCCTAACAGTGTATCTGCCACAGTCTCTCCTCCTGATGCAGATGCAATTTTGCCTTATTGGCTTCCCACCCTAATTTTTATCACTATTGAAAATGCATCCCTATTTGACCTCGTCCTTTTCAATGGCCTGCTCAGTTTGCTGTGAGCTTTAGCATGTAACTTCACAGAAGGGAGACATAGTTTATGTGGTTTTCAAAAGAAAAGCATATATAAGTACTATTTTTAGGGCTTTGTAAGTTCCGTTTTTTATTTGCCTATGTGTTTAAACATAATAGATGATAAAGCAATGTATCCCAACTGCAGGTTTTTTCCCAGATAATAATGTGAGGTACATCATTGCACAACACCAGTTTTGCCTAGCTGTGAATTAACAGGAAGCCTAATATTTGCAAGAAAAGGTTTACAAGGTGACTTTTTCCTCACCTGTGTACTGCTAATCACAGCCATTTAGGGTGGAAAAAGGATAGTGAAGGCAGGAGGGATCTTTGGGGAAGGGCCTCAGTTGTGCTGCATGGAAGAGACACGTGAAGGTGGTATCTAAACTGTGGGACTGAAGGTGAGCCTGCCAGCTCCGTGTTGAGGTTCAACCTGGGCACCCACCAATACCCTGCTCTGTGCCCCATGCACCCTGGGTCCTCTCACAGGGAGGCGTGAGGGTGTTCAGACCATATTCCTAAGGGGGTAAATGGGGCGGAAATGTGCATTACAGACTGTGCCTGGCCATGGCTAGATAAAAGATGGATCCGTTCCTACCAACTCATTCCTCTCCTCGAGCCAGAGCCACATGCCAGCTCACTGAAAGTTTCCTAAGAAGTGCTAAAAGCTGTATTGTTTGGGAAGTTTGAGAGGATGTTGGAGAAAATAATGTTAAATAAAGAAAAATCAAGACATTTTGCAGGGGCATGAACTATGTCACCGAGGAAGTTTCTTCTAGATGTACCTTTTGTGATTCTTTGAGCTAGAGAACAAGATCAGAAACCAAGATAATATTGTAGAGCTTTCAAAAAAGGAAATATCTTTTTTTTTTGGTTCTAGCAATATTAAAGAAGATTGAAGACAGAGAAACTGTAATTGTTGTCATCATTGGTTTTTAACTGAAGTCACATACTATAGCTAGCAAGACACTTATGTAACGCTGTCTAAAATGTCTTTGTGCTCGGAAAAGGTCATAAGTAAATGACTTTGAAGCTTAATCAGTGAAAGTACAGGACAAGTTCTGTATTTCATTATAAATCCAGTTTAAATCCAGTGAGGTCAGCAGAGTTACTTGGGGTTTACAGTAGAGTAAATGTGTGCAGAATATAGCTCCATGATTTTAACTGTGTGTTGTTTCCACTGTGCGGATATTATGCATTTGTCTGCAACTTGCGGAGACTAATTTTAAAGAAAAGACTCAGTATACAAAACCATAAAATAATAATGATAGGACAAAAAGTGAAAAGTTTCATGATGTTTAATATGCAAAATGTTTTCTAGTGTTTCTAAAACAGTCTATAAAACTAGTGAATACTTTGTGTAGGTATTACTGTGACTAGTTTTGTATGTAGGACATTTTGGAATAGGATTTAAAAGCACAGCCTTGCTGTCTTTATAGTTGTGTTTAACTTCTTGATCCATTATATATTTTTGTGATCTGTAGGCAAAGCCATAAATCCTTTGGAGAAAGAGCAGCTCTCCAGAGGAGCCTAGTTTGTTAAGTTTCTTTTGAGCTAGTTTAGATCCCTGGGTTTGTTGGCTTTGATTTTTGGCACTTAGATAACAGAGAGCACTTTCACCATCTCAGGTCACACAGAGGAGTCAGTAGGGCCCTTTCTTTCAGGATATAAATGTGCCGTCGGCGATGCTGGGGAAGCAAAGGCAGCAGGAAGAGAAGACTTGCAGCACGAGTGGTCTGTCTGTTTTCTGAAGCAGCTGAGAGTGACTTTTGATTTGAACCTGTAAAACAGATCCTGCACTTCTGTATAATTGCTTATGAAGAATACCGTAAAAGGTGAGACTTGAACAGAGGATAAAAATCAGAAGTAATAGAAAAGAAATCACATTTGGATTCACAAGGTTTATACGCAGTCTGGGTCAAAACTTTCACAGAAGTCTCTGGATTCAGATCCTAAGCCTGAAGTCGTTTCCGTACTAAGAGGAATGATGTCCGCTTCGTGGGTCGGAGACGGTGAAAGGGCCGTGGCGGTGAGGGTTGGCAGGGCACACCAGTGGGCCAGGCAGCCGCACGCTCACCGCAAGTGGCATTTAACTTTCAGTAATCTACTGTGAAACACCATTGCCCGGTTGGTTTCTTTACTGGCCACACCAGTGAGTTATAAGGCGAGTGAGTCCTCTTAATGATGTCTCTTTTTTCTAAATCTGATACCACCCCGTCTGCTCCTGCAAGTGCAGCTGCAGGCAGTGGATACTGCTGGACGTTGATGATTTTAGAGGGAGGCAAAGGTATGGAAGTTTCTAATAGACCCAGTTTCACTGTGTCTAACCCTTTTTCGTGTCCTGCAAAACTCCACAGTCCCATCTGGAAATTTCCACATTTGCCCACGCAGCACGTCAAATCCTAGGAGGTTAGTACGCGAGGCACCCACTAACGCTTCCGCCCTAGTCATTCGCTGCTCTCCCGGCAACCAGAGGTTAATTTTTGCGGTGGGGCATGTTTTTACCACACCGTCAATTCCTGTGAAGTTGACTCTGCGTCGGGTGGGATTTATACCTAGAAGTTGTGCTGTTTCGTTAGCGATTGCAGACATTTGGGCTCCAGTGTTGATAATAAAGTTTACCAACATCTTCCGGGGTCCAACAGGAATGACAATAACAGGTTCGGAGTCTTTATGAGAGAGCCATTGAATCACTAGTACTCGCCAGACAGGGTGGCTCACTGCCCTCCCCGGGGACAGGAGTTTTTTGACTGGGGCTCTGGCAAATCAATCAAGTTACTCCGGTGCAGAAGGCACAATTTTCTCACGACTTGGGGATTCTCCTGTTAGACTTTTCTCCCCAGCCAAATTATTCTTTCTAGTTAGAGATTGGACCGGCGTATGGCGATCTCCTGTAGGGACACCGTGCAAGAATTTTCGGGTTGTTGGAGCACCCCTAATTGTAGGGCTGTAGGCCACAACTCGTTTCGGTCTTTATCAGGCTTAAACCTTCCCTCCGATGTAGGGTTTTGAGTGTGAGTTCGGACTTGGCGAACCTTTCGGGGGTGTTTGGAGGATTTTTCACTAGTTAGGCTGGCCCAGCCCATCTGGCGCCCATATTGGTCTATTTCCTGGACGTATTCATTCCAGGTGGGCATGTAGCGACGCTGGCCCCACCCATGAGCATCCCGAGGCTCTCGTATGCGATCTTGAGTGCAGACAACAAACAGTTTCAGGCAATCGGGAGGACCACGGATGAGATGGGCTAATTGATTGGGGTCGATAGGGGCTGACATTGGGGATTTCTGAAATTCCTGTCTGTCATACATGGCTTGCAGACGAGCTACTTTCTGTACAGCTGCAAACAGATCAGAGTAGCCCGTAGCTCTAATCTCTAACAGCTCCCCCTCTCTCGCAGATCCATACCACCTGTCCAATAGGCTGCTCGAGCAGTTAGGGAATAATTATGATCCCTGGGCACAGTGGATAAAACCACTCCTGGTCCCCAAGAGTCTCCTGCTTCTTCCTCACTCAACATAATTCTATCTGCCCCTGCAGAAGAAACTCACCACACATACTCAACAGCTGACTCTTCTGGCCGCCTCGAATATTTCTCCCTTATTTTCTCTAACTCGGTTGGTGTCCATGGAACAGTACGCACAGCGGTGTGGATTTCATCATCATCATCAACCGCGGTTTCAGTTTTAACCAGAGGACGTAAAGGAAAGACTCGGGATTTCAAAGTAAAAGTCCTTTCCTCCTCATCTTCTTCCTCATCCTCACTATTAGACCAAAGATCTCCAGTCTGGGTTCTGGAATTTGCATAACACATTAACTTACGAATTTGTTGGACCTGGGTCGAGGGCTGCATTTTATCTAAGAGCCCAGTCACTCTTTCCAATAACATTTTAAGTTGGAGATTTTCACTCCCGAGTCAAACATTCCGGTTTCCTACACATTCATTCTCACTCACAAGCTTATCAACTTGAGTTCTTAATTTTTCTCCTGTCTCCTTCTGAAAAGCTAATGATGACTTCAGCACCTCATTCTCCGATTTCAGGGTTGCATATTCTACAGCAGAAATCAGATTAGGAGCAGGGGTTTCCCTAGCTTCTTGTGCACAAGATAAACAGGTGCCTAACACAGCACAGATCACACCCTTGCTTTTTCCCACTCTGAGCTTTTGTGAAGCCCGACACTCTTCAATACGTTCCACCACCTTTTCTTCATCCTTCCAAAATTTTTGGGCCCACTTCTTCCCATCCTGGGAAGGGGCACAATCATATTTTTGCAGCAGTTTATCCATGGCAATCCTGCCGACTATGCCCAAATCCTGTTGCGTGAAAAGGGGCAAAGCGGTTTTGGCAGAAGATAAACCCCCTTGCGTTCTAACCCTCCTCACCGAGGTGGGAGGCTAGGTGCGGCTAGGTTTAAATTCTGAGGGATGCCCAATTCAGCACTGTCAGTCCGATCGCGTTTAATATGTATTAAACTGTTACGATTCAGATATACTAATAGTGGACTGCACCTTCAGTCTAGTCGTGCTCGTGAACTAGCACGGCCACTCTCGAGTCTTTGGTCGCATTCAGTGAGAAACCGAAACGACTAGCTACTTAAACAGTGCAGTTTATTTAAACAGCAGATATACAGGTTCTTAGGATTGCTGGTGATAAATCCACTGTCTGCAAAGCACGTGCAAATAAAGATACTGTTAAGTATACAAAATGCGCAACAAAGTCATAAACAATACAGCCTGGCTACAAATGTAGGAGAGAGATTCTCTAGAGAAATTTCTAAGTTCCCCAAGGAAACACTTGGTATAATCTAAGTCTTACCCAAAGGCGTCCCTATGAAGGAAGAAAGGCTCAGCCCATCGACTGGTCCTGGAAGTCAGTGATGGAGTCCTCCTGACTTGTTCGCGATGGTGTCTTCCCCAATATCCCCCCCCCCTCGGGCTATTTTTATACTATTTCTATATCTTCAAAGTGGAGTTTGAGTGACTTTAGTCATAAATACTTTTGTTATGATTGGCGTACTCAAGAAGGAGTGGTCGCACCTCAGGGGCGGGTAGCCTCCAGGATGGAGGTGTGTTTTGGTACATTGTAATAAGCAAAGTTCACACAAAGGACAGCATTTCATCAACATTTGACGAAATGTTGGCTCAGGTAGCAAGTAGGGACGCTTATCTGTTTCGTAGTAAGCAAGTAGGCAACTTATCAGTTCCGTAGTACCATCTCATTCCCATATCTGCTATTCGTCACAAGGGAAGGCCACGGAACAGTCGTGTTCCATTCCATCCCTCGTGTAGTTTTGCAAACAACCTTGTACAGGGAATCGCAGATGTTGGGTTCTTTGTGTGCCAGCTGCGGCTGTATTCTACCTCAGAAGCCTTTTGATTTTATGACTTTCCTTAATGTGTGAACAATGCTGTACTTTTGTTTTCTTGGCCAATTTAGTAATTATTCCACAAATAGAGAAGAGGAGAAAGAAAGCAGAAAGCTACTGGTGGAAGGTAGACATAGCCCGTCTAAAACAATGCATCTTTCCCAGGATTTCTGTGTGGCTTTTTCTGGATGGGACATATAGAGATTTACCAGTATTCAGCAGACTGTAGCTACTGTCTGCTGCTGGAGCGAGTGCACTTTCTGCAGCTCTTTTCACTGATTTGTGTACAAAAAGTACTCTGAACTTGGCCCTGGAAGTAAAAAGTAAAATAACAGGAAGGTTTTGTTCAGTGCTCTTGTTTTGGGGGATGCATTAGGCTGTGCAAAATTCAAAGGGGTGGGTTTTCCTGTTTCTTTTCTAATGATGATTTTTACAGTGTGTAAATATGGGAGGTGCACACACCTGCGCTCGTTTTTCCTGCAGAAGCATCATGGACCAGACAGATAAAATGATACGGCTAATTCATTTAGGAGTGTTATTTAAAGGTCAATAGTTGCTCAACAGAAATGACTGTTAAATTCATTGCCAAATACAACAGCTTTTGTGAGTGCTTGGGAAAAATAATCATAAATATGTCTGTATAAAATCTCTTCCGTTTGTATGTTTTGCTGTCTCGCTATAAATATAAAAAATGTCCTTCCTCCTGGGAAAATTTAGTGTGATAATGACTTTTTGAGCCAGAATGGGTCAGAAGACAAGGTGCAGCTGCGCTGCCTCAGGAGGAAGGAACAGTGTTCCTGAGCATTTCCTGACCCAGGAGGAGTATGGCTCCCATCAAAAACCGTGCTGCTCTGAAGGTAAAGCTTGTACCTCTTTTGGCTGGACACCTTGCTACATTGCAGTGTCTCTCTGCCCGGCGGCACGAGCAGTGCCTGTGTCCTTTCTGGCAGGCCTCTCCAGCAGAAGAACGCTTGATGCGCTGGAATCAAGGCTTTCCGCAGCAAGATGTCCATTTTGCTTTCAAGTTCAGCAAAGAAGCAAGTGGGGAGGCAGCCTGGCTCAGAGGTGACTTCACAACGTGATGTGGCTCGGTGTGCTGTTAGGCCATCCCAGCTCCAGGAGGTCTCCAGGCAGGACAGGAGGCAACTGTCCCCCTGAGAGATGAGCCTGGGGAGGCCGCTGCAGGGAATATTCGGGGCCAGGCTTCCTGGGACCCTGGGCAGCTCAGGGAACAGGTTATCTGCTCAGAAAGCCCGGGATCTGCTCATCTCAACTGAGAACAAGGCCATGTCTAAACTGATCTTGATTTATTCCCCCCAGGAAAAAAAAAAATATTATCCTGCTGATGCTAGGCATCAATGAGCGCACTAACAATGCCAATCTAGGATTGGGGGGTGGAACATTCATACCTCTCTTCTCTAAGCTTAGTCTAGTCCTATGCACGTAATGCTTTCTATCACTTACTTGATAACCCATCATTATGAATTACCCACTGATTTGTTGATTTGGGATGTATGCGGTGATTCCTCTGGCAAAGCAAGCCAAGAGAATTTATATTTGACAACAAGTTTCTGAATAACTAGAGATGGAGTTCATTAGAGATGTATTCAGATTGTGAAATGGGCAGATACATTTAAAAAATTCTTATTTTAGTAGGCTTAATGCTGTACTGGCAGCGCTGATGTAGCTTGTGGAAATCAGTTTACATTTCATGTAAATGTCTGAGTGAGAGATTTGTTGATAGTGATTCTTTGTTTTAATGACAAGAATGTCAATCTACATAGTACATGAAATTTACTGAAAACAAAGTAAATCATAAGACCATCAGACGCTTGGGTGTTGTCTGCATGTTTTGGTGGCAGGGCTGGGTATAGTGTGAAGAACATGACCAGAGCAGCTGGTTTCCATCAAATGGCATCATGACAGTATAAAGGAAGGTAAACTGGGCCCTGCTGGCTCTATCGTTTATGCTCTGCAGATCAGCTGATGTGATTTTCTCTGATGGATCTCTCTCCCTCTCTGTGGTGTCCTGGGGAGCTGCACTGCCTATTCATGCTGCCCTTGACGGATAGCTAAGCGAATAGAAGTGCACCATCCAAAAAGGCAGCGGTGCCGGCTTCCCATTAATATTCCTGTGTGTCCTTTTGGTGAGTTCTAGCGGGTAAAAAAACCATCAAATCTGGAATCTGTTACCTATTAAGTAGTTGTTGCCTTACATATCTGGCAATGTTGACGTAAGATCTTGTGATACAATGGGTTTTGCAAAATAATGCCATCTGTCTGCTGGAAATCAGACTAAGATTATATGCATCTCTCTTTATAGACCAGTGTCCATAAAGATAGTGTCTATAGATGTGTCAATGGCAACATCTTTTGTTCAGTGACCTGGAACCTGATTTGCAAATGCATCTGTGTGGTTTATGTTCGTGTGCATCCTTTGTGTTTTTTAGTACACTAGTGCCAATGTAAATGTGCTTCATGAAGCAAGCACCTTGATTAGATTTGGGCATGTGTAAATATTTTATTTTATCTATGTCCGATATAAAAACCTGCCAAGTGCCTCACACTGTTGCTCTGGTGCCAAATTACTACAGCTTTAACTCTCACGCAGAAACATTTGTGTGCAGTGGTGTTTTTGTGCACGTTTTAAAATTGCGTTGTGTAGTGAACATGCTGCTCAGTGACTACTAGAGTCTATTTAGTAAAAATTTGATGAAAAAATGTAAATATTAAACAATTACATTTTGTTTAAGAGCCAAAGACATACCTCATCATGATTTACCAGAAAAATTTTGTCTGTCAAAAAACTCATATGTAATGATAAACTGTAATGATGATATACAAGAAAGGGAAAAGCTTTTCCTCTTTCCTTAAAGAAATACAGTAACAATTTCTAGGAGTCAAATCCTTGATCGTTTCTCCCTAAGTTCAGTCTTTAAGAGCTGCAAAAGAAATCACTATATCCCTCCCTCTCCTTCCCTGATTTCTTGAAACTGTCCAGGAAACAGATTTTAGATCTGTTGTCAGATCATTTTTCTATAGCAAAATAATTATATTTTGTTTTAGAATCTGCAAACAGCTAAAATGTGCATTCTTTTTAATCTGCATTGCCAGCAAGGATAAAGTTAAATACAGATGCTATAAGTAACATTTATAATGGATGGTACTGCAAAAAGAGCAAAACTTTGAGTGTCACCTTAACTGGCTGGTTATATTCTCTATTTTTCAATATGAAAAAAAAAGAGAAAATACTGGGCATAAATGCTCCACGTGTCTTTTAGGCAGCAGTCTTCAATCTAATTGCATGAAGAAAGATATACAAAAGATCATTTCACAACACATCAGTCAGAAGAGTGTCATCCTCGCTGCATCACTCAGGGCAGGGAGATTACAACAACCGTCTTGTGCCTTGGCCAAGCTCTTTCTTTTTATTTGGCCTCCGGCTTGAAAGAGGCTCGAATTCGAGATTAGAAATCCAGTGTATTACGTGCTTTTGTAAGTAATCCAGGTTAGTTTTAAACGACTTGTGTTCTACGGCTCATTCATGTTCTGCGTGTCCTCAGATGGTTACCTACAAAGCCGCTGCAAGGAAAAGAGCTGTAGACACCCATGCGCTTGTCAGATCGTAAGGGAGTTTGTGGCAGGCAGAGTTTGGAGTTGGCTCCGGTCCCCTCGTGGTGCCAGGCTGCGCGCAGAGTGGCCAGGCACACACGCAGCATTTGGGGTGCAAAGTTGCCCGTAAACTACTTTTTAAAAGGTTGCGTGGTGCTTCAGCTGGGAAAGGGTTTGCTGTCTCTCTACAGAGGATACTGATCAAGACAGACAGAAAAACATTTTCTGGTCAAGCCTGTAAGTGATATAAAACCTGGTGAAATAGTAAGTGAATGCAATGCATTAGAGCTGGGCCTGCACAAAGAGCCTGTGTTGGCTCCCTGGGATCCAGTCAAGGCATAGACCATGGACACCATTCTCAAGTGAGGTTATAAGAAGCTGGTGAACTTCTGGTCCGGATGACGCTCTGCTTTCTAGCCTGTTGACTATGTCTTCTTTCTGCAGGCTACAAAGCTGTGTCTAAATACAACTCCCTCAGAGCAATTAGATTTTTTTTACGCAACCTGAAAGCAGGCATCCCAACTTACTCTCCTATGAAGAAAACGGTACGTTTCCCAAATAAACCCCAGCTGCGTTGCTGGGACTTTGCTGTCAGGAAGGTTTTCATTGGTGTGCACTGAAAATCTGGAGCCTGTTGTGCTCAGTGCCCATACTCTGTTTTTTAGCAGGGTTTTCCTGTCTTCAGCCAGAGCTGGGAACACTGACGTTCACCCAGCGTGTTTCCTCTCTGCTGAATTCCTCTACGTTGAATGACTAACAAGAGACCAAGGCACACTGTGAAGATATCTGTTCGTTGCTAGTGCTCAGATTTTCCATTCATTGCCAAGACACGGCATCCATTTCCAGCAGTAAATGTCACGCACACAATAGCTCTGCTGTCGGTGTGAAAACCTAGCTTAACTAGAGGAGGAGGCATAAAAGATCAGAGCACATCCTCTATGTGCAAAAACTGTACAGTCCAAAATACGTCTCATACTGGCAATTCGAAACAGATTGATTAGACAAGGTTGTATCCTAAGGCTTCATTGTCTGCCTGCATCAAATATTACTCTTTTTTACTGGAATCATCTTTATGTGCCTGGGTACTAAAACTGATTATAGCCTTTACTTGGGCAAAAGAAGGCAGCATTTGAAGGAAGGTTTCCAGACCACAGACCTGACTACGTGTGGTCTTCACCCGGGTGAACAGGGATCAGGTGAACGTTAGGAGATACTGGAGCTGTTTGTCTTTATCCAGCTTGGAGCAGACAATATTCCACAGGTCATGTTTAAGCAAGCAGGAGATCTGAGGGACAGCAACAGAAGATGGTATAGGACAAAAGAAAGCAGAGCCAGCAATGTCCCAGTGCAAGGCAGCGTTAGAAAACAAACGCTAGGGACTCCGTTTGAGGTCAGTCTCTGAACTGAGAGCAAGACTCAAATCAAAATCTGAATCTTCTGCCTTGTCGTTTGACCTTCACTGCACAGTCTGTAAATTGATTTAAAAGCAGTCTAATTCCTCAGTGCAGATGTGTTTCAAGTGTATGAGAATATTTCTCCAGCTTTATATAGTAAGGGACACATAAAATCTGATTTGAAAAATAATATAGCGTGCAATGAATAAATGATATGCTCTGACATTTGGTGGTGTTTGTGAGATATAAGTCTATTTCTAGTGCAGTGTAGGCTTAAATAGCCAAGTGGTGTTTATAGGAGATGGGCTGCTGCATTCCTTTTCAGTTTGCTAATAAGCGCTACTCTACTGAAGTGAGCCAGCCCTGCGCTGAATAAACACGTGGGACTCTGTTCATCTATAGGACAACGTGAACAGACCACCATACCTTCACTGGAGATCTGTGCATACATCGTGTCTTAAATTGCAAAAAAAGAAAACAGTATTTAAACTACTTGACTGTGCTTTTTGGATACGTGCTCAGCCTCTGTATACACCTGAGTTTACCTAGTTGAAACTTGAACTAAAAATAATCCATAGCTGGAGAATCTGTGGGATGGACACGGTAAAATTCCAGCAAGATGGCTGTGAAGTGTAGTTTATTCTTGTAAAATGCTTTAGGATCTTTAAGTGTGTTTAGACCATAAATGCCAGTGAGTTTGTTTTACTGCTGTTCAGTACTTTCACTGTTGCATCATTCCATTAAGAAATGGAGGTATGTCATTTTGTCTGAATTACCATGGAAAACTTCCTTCTGTCCAGTCCTCCAGCTGGAGCACAGAAACATGAGTTTCTCTCATACTGGTGAATATACTAGGGAGATGGGGATACCGACCTGTGTAGTGCCACCACCAAGTAGTAGAGGTAGGGGAAAAATCGTATTTTATGACTGTATTGACATTCAGTCACTGGAAAAAAATAAAGCTAAAACAATGGGACAAGTGTTAATGATTCTTCCTCTTCAAGATAATTTTGGCTTGTTACAAAATGATTCTAAATCCAAAGTATTTTGAGAGGTTGTGAGAAGGATTTGAATTTGGATATAGTTTCTGCTCTCAGATTTACAGTGGTTCTCTTTCTCTACGGTGGCCTGAACAACCCCCCAAAACCCAATGTCTGAACTTCTCTAGATGCAGTTAGTGCAGCATTGGGAGGTATCAGGCTTTATTCAGAATCCTGCTGTCAGTCGCCAAAAATTCAAATCCCCTCTACTTTTGGAAGGTGCTGAGCCAAAGTCCCTGACCCTTTCTTCTTGGATCTTGCTGGGGTAGGAGCTAAGTGAAGAACTTCACCCAGTTCTGCTAAAGCAGCTCCCTCCTACCCCTTTTCTGAGAGCACTTTTAGCTGGGATTGTCGCTGTGATCAGTTAATTAAGCCAGACAGAAGCATACAGAGAGCCAAGGCATGATTTTTCACTTGTAGCAACTAGGTCTTGAAAAGGAAAATGTTAACATGTGGTACTATCTTGCCACTCGGAAATACGTAATTGTGCTTGAACACTGTTTCACTATGGAGGGGGACTCTGTAAGTGGAATCGAAAACATCTGGAAATGGCTTCCTAATGGAAAAAACAGATCATGGACAAGGTAACTAAAGTAGCTGCTTGACTGATTATATTAATGCCCAGAAGGAAGTATGTCCATTACATTTTTTCTGTGGCTTTCCCATTGTATCTTTCTCTCATTTAACAATGATCCATATACAAGGAAGGCTAAGGACAATGCAAATTGGCAGAGGGAAATAATTGCCTTTAAGCAATGTCCTTTTGCTTTCAGACTAGCTGGGATTGTTTTCCCTCTCTCTTAGAAACCCCTATGTATAGCCAGTGAGCAGGGTTGGCTGCTTGGTTTGAATTTCTCTTTGTCTGTTTACTGTGACAAAAAAGGCCCCAGCTTGTAAGCAAGCTGCAAAGCATCGAGCAAGGATGTGTTTTGAAGGACAGGAACAGCTGAGCCTTCTGGAGGCTCTACAGTTTGCTGATTATTGTGGTCTCCTGGCCGATCTGGCTTACGGTTATATCTATGTGATTTATCTGCATATCCAATTTTATAAATTATTCCAAAGAGGAATCGGTATGATGCTACCCTCAAACTTCCCTCTCCAAGATGAAGAAACTGTCACTCCAAAACTGCATGTTATCAGAGCTTTCTTCTCACCCTTTCTCTCTTTCTCTCCTTTCTTTCTTGCTTGCTTCCTTCCTTCCCTTTCTTTTCTTCTTCCCTTCTTTCCTGCTTTCGTTTTCTTTCCTTCTTTTACTTTCTCTTTCTTTAATTCTGTCTCTATTTCCTTCTTTCCTTCTCTTCCTTTTTTCTTTCACTTTCAAGTCCATCTGCTTCTTTGTCTCATTTTTTGCTTTCTTTTCTGTTTTCTCCCCCTTCTCTCAGGTTCAGTCTCATTCTTTCTTTCTCTCTCTTCCTCATTCTTTCCTCATTCTGTTTTTTATTCTCTTTCTGAATGCCACTACATTCTTACGGAGGGGAAAATTAAACTTTATGTTTTGTTTACTGCTTTCTGAAACACTTTGTATGAAGAGAGCTCCTGATCTAAATGCACATCTTGCTGATGGTTCTTTTGGCCCTAGGTGAGTTTAGCAAATCACGTATCAGCTTAATTTGGAAGAGGATTGAGCCCCCAGGATGGATTTCAGGTCTGACTGACCATAGAATCATAGAATAGTTTGGATTGTAAGGGACCTTTAAAGGTCCCCTAGTCCAAACCCCCCCTGCAATGATCAGTCTGCATGAAAGCAAGCAAGAAAAGAAAGACGCATCAATCTACTTACTTGTCTGCCTAAAACTATTACATCAAAGAAAGCTTGAACAGATTCTGAACTGAACAGTTTTTGAGGAGAGCATGAAGACTCTAGAAGCTGATGCTGACACATTTCTGTGAAGGCATTACTTCACAGTACAGATGTATGTTTCTTTGTAGCGTCCAGAAAATTGTATTTGACTGTTGCTATTTAGTGAGAACCGACAGAGCACTTCATGCTGTTTGAGAGGCAAATGAAAATTCAGGGCCTCCTACCAGGCGCCTGTTTCTTATTTCTGAAACGCTAAGTATGCTTTAATTGTGGTCTGGAAGTTAATGTTATTTCTGAATTGTCTTCTTAATTCTCATCATTCCTATACTGCAGATGTGGAAAATCACCCTCTTTACTATATTGCCTATGATTTTCTTCATTATTATCTGCTAAGGTTCTAAAATCTGTTATGAGCTCGCTGCTAATTTCAACTTCCTTTCCTTTTTTTGGGGAAAAACAATGCCACAACAGAAAACAATCCATCTGTATAGTTACTGAACGACTTACCCTGTTGTAATAAGGAACTCTTTTCAGAGCCATAGGTCAATACTTCTACTTAGGTCAGCCAAGAGGAATTGTCTTTTCTTGGGGACGTGCTATACCCGTCTCTTCTTTCCAAGGGAAACAGTTTTCACCAGACCAGTTTTCACATACTTTGCCAGCTAGTCAAACCTGTGGTGTTTGAAAAATTAAAGTTGTCTTTAATAAAACCCTCTTTTCTAGTATAACCATTCTTTCTGTATTAGCCAGCTATGCACTATTAAATTGTTCAGAAAATAGTATATAATAGTATTATGAAAACAGTAATTTTCTAAAACGTGCATTCATTTTTAATTTTATCTGTTCTTTGTCATTTTTTCTCATAGCTATGCATAGCATAGAAGTAACTGGACTGTTTGGATTCTCCCAGTGTATTTTTAAAGGAATTTAATTTAAATGATAGACTTGAGAATGGTTAGTAATAATGACATCACTGTTACAACAAAACCAATTTTTAGCAAAACCTCAGCTTACTAAGCTATGAATAAACAATTCTACGGGTGGTAAGTACATTTAGCATTGTCTAGCAGGGAAGCATTAAAACTGGAGAGCCCTGAACTCCCTTCCCAACTCCATAGTGGGCTGTTCTGCGCCTAGTTTTCATCATCTTTGAAATGGCCACAACGGGACTCACTCCCACTGGTCTGGAAGTGACGTCTGAAAGTGCAAGGCAGAGTAAGAGCGAAAGATTTTGAGAAGGGGCTATATACCGTGAAGGCCTGGAGGGACAAATAATTTACACCATCTCTTTGAAAGCCTCAACGCACACAAATGTGTTATCATGAATAACTCTTATGATGCATTTGCCAGTTATTTCTGCAGATACTAGCAACCCCCTAAATGGGCTGCCTACTCATCTGCAGTAGCTGAAGAGGACTGAAGCTGCTGGCAGTGCCTGCATCAAAGCTGAAATATGATGAAAGGGTTTGTGTTGTGTGTGCTGAATGGGGGCAGACCTGCATCACGCTCAGTTCTTGTCCAGCAAATGCTACTTACCGACACAGTAACATATTCACAGGGGCAGGTTTCTCTCTTTCCTGTGCCGAGCAGTAAGCCCAGCTAAGTCTGCCACTCTTCTGTTACATTTGTAATGGTGTGACCAACTGTCAAATCTCAGGAAATTCTTTGGAGCTAGCTTTGTATTTAAAAATAGAGCTGATGAGGGTGGGTGGGGGAAGAGTGCATTCAGAAATCTGGCTTTTTGTTCTTTGCCAAATGGTCCCACTCTCTCTCAGGCGGATTTTGCAAAGTGCTTACCATATGGGAGGACGAGGGCTTGGGAAAACCTGACCCCAAGTTCCTTCAAAAATGTGGTCTTCTGGGATGCTAAACTGTGTGATTAAGTGGCACAACTAATTGGATAATTTGTTCTACAGTCCTAATGTGCTTATTCATCTTATACGTAACCATTGGAGTCAGTGCCAAGGTCCAGTCAGTCAATGGGTTACTTTTCAAGCCTTTGCAAGTGGGTTCGGGGACGCCGCAGGTGTGTCAAGCAGCACCTCCTCCTACACCAGAGCCACAGGGACCCTGAGCCCTCCCCCTTCTCTGCACCAAATTAACAACTCTTGTCTCTGCCCTTTTTTGGTAGATCGACCATAGCACATCAGGGAGCAGAGAGGACCTGCTCTATGCACCCTGTGCCATGTGCTGTGGAAATGCCAGAAGTGGCTGAGGTCCAGGGGCAGTAAAACCCTATATCGCAATTGCTACTTGGGATAGCAGAAAGGATTTCTGTGACCAGCTGCGGATATGGTTAATCAGGACTCTGCAAGACGGTCCATTTCAGTGACTGCTCGCTTGTATTTTAAAGGAATGAGTCTTCAGCAAACTAGTCTCTGACCATATGGTCCAGTTTAAGTACCTAGATATACTTCATGCAAAATTCTATGTAAAAATCGTATGAAAGATTATGCTAAAAAACCCAGTGAGGGAAAATTAGGGACCGCGTTAGCTAAGGCAACACAACACTCAGCTTCTCAAACTGGATAGTTGGATCTGTTCGATCCAACTTGGCTCACAAATTGACTTCCTAGCCCAATGGAAGTTACTGTATTTACTAACTTAGCTGCTTTTTTTAAAGTAGGAACTAAACCGCCAGCATTTTTTCTTCATCTGTGTTCGTCCAAATTTGAATTTGCAATAGGTCACGTTTTGTCTGTGATGGTGAGCTTCAAGAGGGTCATCTGAAGGAAACAAAATGTTGGTAACTCCTGTGAATTTTAGAACTTTTTTGTGCTTCAGAATTGGTGTGAAAATCTTGCGAGGTGAAGCTTTGTACTGAACATTCAATATGCCTCATGACATTTTTTCTAGTGATTTTTTTTTAATGCTTCTGGAGATGCAGTTTCAGCAGTTCAAGCACAACACAGCAAATACTAAATATAGACTTGAGTAAAGCGGTTGGTAGTTTTTGTTTTACACGGCTCAGTTTTCTTATCTCTGTGCAAGGGAGACTGGTTTACTTGATATATACAAGCTCAAGGATCTATAGCACTGAGTTGATGTTATTGTTTGATTATGTTCTGCTTTTAGAGTTTGTTACCTACTTCTACGGTTTTAGATCTTTCAGATTACTTTAGAGGTCTATTGGAGTCAGCTTTCAGAGGTCACATACTTATGCTTTAACCTTATGTGTTCTTGTATATCGATAACATCTGAAAGCAGTAACATATAAATGCAGCAAATGTGATTTTGGAATATGTGACCCCTAATACAATACAAAATACATGTTTTTCTTGTGTTTTAAATCCAAATTGTGTTAGCTTATTCTTGCAGCAATTATCTTCAAACACAGAAGTGATAGAAGTAATATTTTTATGCATTTACAGGTACTTTATTACAGCGGTCTGTTTCCTTTTAATTTCTTTCTCATTTTTCTGTTCTATCTTCTAACCGTAGTGGCTGTGCTAAATAAAGACCTTGCCACGGTGACTGCTGGGGATGCGTTCCAGCAGGGCCAACGTCATGAAAGGCTCACATAATGTAAGTGGTGTCTTCCAGCGAGGACTTCCATGAATGAATTGACTTCAGGGAGCGTTCGCTGGAGTAGTTTGCAGATGGGAGTTTTGCGCATGACTGCCTCCTGCACTTTCTTAATGCATTTCAGCTCCCTGCACTGCTTGTCATGTCCTGTTTCGGTATATTTTCTGCTCTTTGTAATTTTCGCATTGGGAGCATAGACATAATGTTGTTTTGTAAGGATGCAGCCAGTTCAGAACTTTTAGATAGGCTATTTATCTCTTCCCATTAAAGGATTTCGTTTGGGTGGTTCAAGCTACTTACCTTATGAACAGATGGCCATCGGTCTTCCTTCAGAAGCCAGGGGGATGTTCCTGTGTTCTGGATTGACCTTCTGATGCTTGGCTCAGAAAATAGTAATGCTGAGAACTAAATGGTCAAAGTGTAGAGCACATTTGTACCATACTGTCCTGCATTAACCATAAAATTGGAATTATGATTCTTCAATTTAATTTTAATTGATTTAACGAGATATTTTTATTTGAGGTACTAGAATGGTACACAGGTGCACTACGTGGGATTCCTAAATTAGTGGGACAGTCCCCAACAATTCAAGCAGGAATACTTAAACTTCCATGCTTCTCTTATTTATGTACATTTAAAGTTACATGCTTACTTCGAAGCTCAATTTCTTGTTGTTTTCTCTGTGACCGAAGATCAGGTTGCACATTTACTGAAATGCCTCCCAGATCAATTTGGTCACTCAAGCAATGCATTAAAAGTAGAATACTAGAGAATGATCTTACAGCCAAAGCAGAGTCGCATTACTTTTAATAAACACTTTCGTCTGAGATAATTTAAGTCAAAAGCAAAACAGTCTAAGGATACTGTGGTGGACTCGTAAGTTGTACACTAACCCTGAAGTCCCGTGAAACAAATCTGATTGGCACAGTGCTCAGCACAGACCAGTACAGTCTGCTTTTTGCATTTCATTCATTTTCTACCTTTCTTGGTGGATTGGATTTGTATAAAAAAAGTGTATGCTAATATATATGTTTATTGGTTTAATGTGAAAATGTTATTAGAAAGACTGAAGGATATGAAGCTCATGATACAAGCCAACTGTTCTTTGCAGTCTCGGGCATAAGAAAACCTTTTCTCGGGCATAAGAAAGCCTTTTCTAAGGCTGCGAATCCTGCACACTGGGAAGTTCCCAGCAGTGCCACGATCGACGGCTGCTGGCCCTTCTGCATTGTACCAGGGTTCCGAGACATCTGCAGAGGGTGTGCTGGGTGGGTCTGGAAGCGTCCTTTTAAACTGGATTTTATCCTACCAGCATAGAATACCCTGTCATTTTAGGCATGGACCTCTCACTGCTGAGAGAAAACAAAGTACTGATACATTATTATAGTATATGGTAGTGGATTATTGTAGAATCAATGTCAGTGATTTTTGTAGAATAAAAGTTAATGAAGAAAAAAATGGGGTGGGGAGCTTAATGAAGTTAATAGTATTTATAGTTAAGGCATGAAATAACTTTTTCCATACAACTTCTACATATGGGCATATGACAGCACTGAGCTGACTAAACCCAGCACTGGCATAACTCCATTGACTTTACTGAAATTTCATCCCTTTGCAGCAACCGTGGGTTTGGCTCAAACACAAGTGACCAGATAATTTTCTGTCTGGTAATGTTCATAGGTTGTATTTCAGACTCAGAGTAAACAAACCACATATTTCAAGCTATAAGCAGAGAATGATGCCCATTTGAAAGAAATTTCCATTTCCAAGTATTCACACAATGTTGTTTGTATCGCTGGCTGGCTGCGCTCTAGTGTGTTTGGCCTTCCTGTATACAGTCGTGTGTAGTTTTAAACACTGTATTTCTCAAAAGTTATAGAATGTGGCAGGGATGTTTATTGCAAAAGGAAAATGGGATTCATTCTTTTCTGTGCCAAGGTGGGAATGGAGCAGGGAACCTCACTGCACGCTCTGATCCTTTGTTTGGAGTGGCTACATGCAAGGGGGGTGCTTTTTGATTAACCCTTGAAGCAGGTAGCTTTTAAACAGGTCAGGCGAAACGCTGTTTTGTGCTTCTAACATAGCAGTTACTTTACATTTGAGGTGGAGTTTAACCTACATAAAGAAGCTTAAAAGATCTGCAAGTTATCGCACAGCAATATCATCCAATGCTTTATGCTTCTGCGCTCATTTGTCTGTGTGTAACACAGAGTCAAACAAGACTGCCTTGAAGTAACTTGTCAACTGTAAAAACTCAAGCATTGCCAGTGCCAGTCGGATTGAAAACCTGAACTGCAGCAACACTGAGGCTTCTGAGGCTTTAGCATAAGTTTTAGCACAGAAAAGTAAAGACAAAAAGTTCAGTATTTTGATAATCCCAAATTGAAAGGGGTGCGATATAGCCATTTCGAAACCAAATTGTGCCTGCCTAGTCTTATGACTGGTAGCACAGTTATATCATTTTCTTCATTTTCCTGGTCTTTCTGAAGAATACCAAACAATACTCTAGAGCACCAAATTATCATTTTTTTATTAATTATTACAAAGAAGCCTATAGACTGCAACAGGTCCCAAATATGGCCTTCATCAGATGTATCAGCATCATAACTGATGTAGAATATCACCAAGAGGTCTCTGTCCTCTCTCTCAAGAGGATTTACAGCTTGCTGTATTGGAAGGATTCTACAAGAGGATTTACAGCTAGACCTACTGGAAAAAAAAAAAAGGATGGGATGCTCCTAAAATCAGACTGTGCGTTCATAGAAAGGGAAGGTGACTTGAGCGGGCTCAAGAACAAGAGAACTGGAGAGACTGTAAAAAAAATGATGCAACCTGAGCAGGAGAAACAATTTTTAAAAAATATTTTTTGTTGAAGTGTTATGTCCTGAAAGGAAGTTAGACAAGTTAGTGAGTCTCGCCAAGGCTAGGGGAAGAGGCTTGCTGCTCCAGTACAGGCAGTCTTGCTCTTGATGCAGCCTGGGAGAAGGCAGCCTGCCTGCAGCCTGTAGGTTTTTACATATTCTCTCCATCCCCTCCCAAATCCTTTGTATTTCCCCTTCTTTCCCACCGTTTTTGGGAGAGGAGGGGATGGAGAAAAGGGAAGGTAGAATAGCAGAACTCCAAATTTTCCCCTTGAGAAAAACACACCTGGGAAATTCCTGATTCTCTTCACAAGCTACTGGTTAGATGTCACTGGATCCCACCCCCTGCATATGTTCTGCTTCCTGTCGGATCAGAGTTGATTTAAACCTCTTGGACTTATTTTAAAATCATATGACAAAAAAAAAAAAATTGTTTCGCCCATCAGTAATGAACCATGTAAAATCCCTGACTCCCAAGGGTATTCTAGCAATGACGTAAATTAAAATATTTTCAGACTGACATTATCAGGTAAAAAATCTAATTCTGAAACATGAAGAGAAATCTGCTATGGTAGCAATAAGCTGCTTGGTTTTATTCTCTCTCCCGGTATAAGCTATTACTGAAAGAGCAGGGCAAGGCGGATTCAAATTAGTATCAATTTGTGCTTCTTTGCAAAAGACGTGCGCTCCCATTTGCTTGTAGAAAAGGCAAAACCCACCCCCATTGCACACACCATGTTTTCTCATGATGCCTGCTTTGCAGATATTAGGTGGCACAGTTCATTGTTAACACAGTGAAAGCTATACTTTTAGTGGAACATTTGAGTCTTTTGTAGGCCAACCTGCCCCTACCAGCAGGGGTGCAGTTTATTAGGTAGGCTAATCTGTTCTTAATTACAGTGCCACCCAGTAGAGTTTAACATCTCACTTGGTAACATACATTGTTATTTTTTGCAAAGCAGAAGGAATTGCTCTAAGGCTTCTTGAAGGCTGCTTAGACTTTGCTAGGACACAGCGTTCAACTGAAAAAGTTGTGGGTGGAGGAAAAGGATTTCTGTACTTAGTGAAGCAATTCAATCACTGAAAATTTGTGATTTTAATTTCAAAGTCATTTGCAATAGAGATGTGCTTGCAGAAATGCTGCTGTTGCTTTTTGATAGAAAGCACACATGCTTGATGTCTTAATTAGATAGGGGAAATGGCCTGCATTCTCTTAGAACAATGTTTAGCTATTTAGCGTTTGGGTTTTCTTTAATAATCTTTTAATTCTGTTAACTGTGAAAGCAAGTGTGTAGAATAAATATTGAACGCATTTCTGGCCTTAATCAAAGAAAAATGCTGCTTTCAGAGGTTATGCTTCAGCTTAATTCCATTTAGAGCATTATGTTTTTACTCGGGGAGGAAAAAAACCAAACAAACAGAGATGTGATTTCTTAAACTGGAAATAGATCACAAACCCTTGGGTAAGATGGGCTGCAATTGATGTTAATGAGACAGCATCTGCCTGGTACCAATGCCAAAGCTGTTACTTTCTATTGTTATTTTTCTTTGTTGATTCTGCCAAGAGGGTAGAGTTGGTGTCAGAGGATCATGAGGAAAGAGGTGGGGAGAAGGCTTTACAGACAATAAGAACTTGAGTCCATTTGTTGTCTGGAGCATCACATTTCACAGTAATTATCCAGGGATGCAGGCTGTTTCCAATTACCATTGATTCACACGTAAGGTTACATGAGCTTTCCCTTGTACCACACTGCTGTTTTCTACGAGTGTCGAGATCTTTAGACCCCTCTTGAGTGGGGCAGTGCCAGAACACAGATTGCCGTGCTCTCTTATCACCCCAAGAGATGTAAGAGGTGATCAGCTAATGCAAGTCACCTTAGTGTAGTTAGGCTCCGGTAGGTGCCGAGGGACAAATGCACGTGGAATGGACTGGAGCCAGTACTACCCACCAGCTCATAGGTGGGACAACAGAGACTTGTTAAGACGGGGGCCTTGGGATGTCCTCAGGGCCTGCTGCATTGCCATGTTGAGATCCACGCGAAAGTAGGGGTTTGCTTCAGCAGCATTAAATAGCACAAACCCATCCCTGCAGGAGGTCCAAGCCAGGTAGCACACTTTTTCAAGAGGTTTTTGGAAATCTAAAACAAATACTGCTCCTGGTCTAGAACTGTGTACACAAGCAGACTGGAGATGTAAAACATTGCTGGATAGTGAATAAAGCATTAACGAGCTAAATTTATTTATGGACTAAAACTACTGGCTTCAGTTTGGCCCGATTTCCAGACAGATACACTAAGGTTATTTCTAGTGAAAAAGCTTCACTAATTACATTCAGTTTCTATAAAAATAACTTAAAATCCAATCAAAAGGATGAACATGTCTCAGGTTCTGTTATCTGCCTGCTTAAATTTAAGCATTTTTTTTTTCATTTTTTCTTTCTGCTGTGAGCAGTAGCACTGTGAAAGCACAGATGCGCCAGCAGGGACACCTTGGAAGACATGGAGCTGCTGTTGGAGGTGATTCAGCCAGACCTACCCCCTTGTGTTCTGCCACCCCCATCTTGGCCTTTTTGTTTGTTTTTTGCCTCTGTGGTATTGTTCACATGTAGACAGGAGATACACAGGAAACTGTGAAGCCTCCATGAATGGCAATCCCAAGCTACACAAAAACACGGCAGGGGCATTTATTAGGAGATGGAAGAACTGTTATCACGACACTTTTTCCAGGCATGCAGCTTTCTGGGGTCGTCATATGCCTCTGGATTCTTGCAGCTGGATTACAGGGCAGCATCACAAACTCACAGAACTCGGCAGTGATGAGATAATTTTCCTCCTCGCCTACTGCTAGATGCCTTCCCCTTCTTGATATTCAGCTTCCTCACAGCTCACTGCATCCTCCTGTAAATATGCTAAGCACATGTTTATGCAACAAAAGTTACACGCAGACAAGTCCTTTAAAGAGGTCTTGAACTAAGCTGTTTACGTGTTTCTTGGTCTTGAGTGTTTTGCCAGATACTTTAGCTTTTCTTCTTTCTTATATTCATGTTTACCTACCATGCTCTCATAGCATTCTTCAGTGTTGAAGTTGGCTTTGGGGTTGAAAGGCTGGACAACTTCACTGAGGTGTTATTAACAATAATTTATTTTCTTGCATTGGTCTTCTACTGTAAGCCAGTATTTGGGGTTGAAAATGCTCCCAACCTTCTATATCGTTCAGAGGACCTTTAGCAACAGTCTGAAGGTTTTGACAGGATCTCCAAGAGTTTCAGTATTTGGGTTTTTCATTCATTATTTAGTAACTTTTTGAAGCCTGTGTTTCTACCGCTCTACCTACAAAACAGCTCCATAGTTAAAATGAGCCGGTGAGGAATGCACGTCATATCAGGTCTTCAGTGAGTACGTAAGGACTTTGTATGGATGAGAAAGAGAAAGAAATAATAATATGCAGCATTTCTCCGTGCTCATTCCAGTACTTCTGAGGCCTCTCTTTTACTGAGTACATTAGCTAGGCGTAAATAAAATATGACTTGTGCTGAAATATAACATATAACTTTCCAAAGAGATAAAAGCTATTCTGTGATCATCAGCTACTAAATTAAAAATGCATCAGGTCAGCAGGAAGTGTCTGAACACAGGTTTTATTTATTGGTTGTGAACGCTTCCACATGAACACGGAGCTGCTCCAGTTTTACCTCACCTCCCTAAGCTGTCAGGTCCACCACACTCTGCAATGCTGCCTAAAGCTGTGCTTTTCTATCTTGGTGGAGGCGGTTTTTGTAATTTTGGGATGGTTACGCTGCAGTTAGAAGCCGTCCAAATATTTTTTCCTTCTCTTTGTCTTCGCCTGACAATGCTGATGGAGTCAGGGTACGCTTGTTCAGAAGGCAGCTTACAGCAGGGACCACTGCAGCTGCAAACAGCAGTAACACGGAGGCTGCTATTGCAGAATTATCTCTTAGAATTATCGAAGTGTTTGGAGCAGACTCACAGCAGCTGGGGGCTGGGAGAAGGGGGGGAAGCCTCTTGCTGGGTTTGAATTCTTGCTGACGGGAGCATTTTGTTTCCAGTCCTGTGGCTTAAACTTTATGGTGATACCAAGGATCTTTTGGTGGAACTGATCATTCAAGTGAACGTTACGATTCTTCTTTCTTTCCACTTCGTTTCCTTACTAAAACAAAAAAGTACTGGGAAATTGTGATTTTTATTATAAACTCAGCACGTACCGGCCTTCGGTATTTCAAATGCTGTAATCCTGGAGTGAGCGTTTCACTTTTATGTACCAATTATCTTTATACCCAATTAAGTGCTTTCAATTAGCTGTTTTCCCTGATGACGGTTACACGCCGTTGCTAACCGGCCCCTTCCCCCATCCCCAGTTAGGCGGGCAGGAACCGCGGGTTCGGCCGGGGGCTCACCCCCGCCGGACAACCTCGGCGGCGGGCGGACGAGTCAATTCACGAGCCCGGGGCTAACGGCAGCGCCCAAACCCCCTCGGCGGGGACCGAGGGGGGCGACCCGCCGCCGGTAGCGGTGCCGCGGCCTGCGGGCCGGACGAACAGCCCCCCGCGGCCGCTCGCCCCGCGCCCCCTCCCCGTGGGCCGGGTTATGCAAGCGGTTCTTCCCCGAGCGGCGGCAGCATCTGCGGGGCTCCCGCCCCTGTCCCCGCCCCGCTCCGGAGAGGCAGGCGGCGGCGGCGGCGGCGGCAGCAGCGCAATAGAGCAAGTTTTGTCTCCGGCGAGGGGGCGGCGAGGTCCCACCGCTCTCCGCGGTTGCGGCCCGGCACCATGGCTGCGGCGCCCCTGGGGCAGGCAGCAGCCCCCTCCGCCGCCGCGGCGGCAGCTCCCCGCTAAACCTCCCCCCGGCCGCCTCTCCCGGCCATCCGGGCCGCGGCCGCCCGCCGGAGAGCGCGTAGCTCCGCGCGGCCGCTGCCGGAGAGCGGCGGGTACCCCCCCACCCTAAGACACGGCCCGGCACCATGTGGGGCGGGCTGCACCCCCAGCTCGGCTTCCGCGGCTACAAGGCGGGTAAGGAGCCGTGACCCGGCGGGAAGCGAATGGAAGGGATAGGGTAGGGAGCGGGGTTTGTGTGTGTGTGTGTGTGGGGGGGAAGGCACAAGGGCCCCGTCGCTGTGGGGCGGGCAGGGCCTCTCCCCTGTCCCGGTTCCTCCCCGGCTCCCCACAGAAACGTCTGAGGAAGCGGCTTCACGAAGCCCGGAGGGGGGACGTGGCGGCGGGGCCTCCCGGAGAGGTCTCCGGGGCCGGCCCGACGCCGCCGCCGCCGCCTTGGCCCCTACCGGGACCGAGGAGGCGTCGGCGGCGTCGGGCCGTCCGTCCGGGGGGTTTCCGTGTTTAGTGAGCTGGACCTCGCAGCGGATGATAAAAGCTGAGCTTAACCTACATAATACCTTTCCTTCTTTTGGGCTTTTTTTTTTTTAACTCCTCCGGTTGTGTTAGCACACCCCCAGGCAGAGGCTGGAAGCGCCCTTCGCTTGATGCTTGTCATTTTAAATTTAGACTGCAATAAATCGGTCAAGTCCTATTTTTATTTTTTTTTAAATTTTTTTTTTTTAATTTTTTTTGCACCACTTTTCTGTCTCTGGGTTAATTACAGCCTAGTTCCTCCAGGCTGGCCAGGGATACGTTGAAGTTGTGCCCTGGGAGTTGAGCTGTTGCTGGGGGGGATGGACACATCCTATCTGGGGGCGATGGGATAACTTTCACCCGTAAAAGCTGTCAAAACCTGGCAGAGGGAAATAGGTGAATTGATTGCAGAGCGCTGCTTTTGGGCAGGTAAGACTTAGGTACGCACTCCTTGGGGGTGCCCTTTTGGGGATTTTGGAAATGTTACCGACTCTATCACCTGCTCGACTCTGGCAGAGCTCCTGCAAATGTTTTGTGATATTTTGATTTATTGAAGTAATCGATCACTGTGGCAGTCTGTGGTTTGGCTCTGCCATTACGAGTGTTGGAATAATTTTTTAACTATCGGGAGTAATTTTTATTATTTTTTTTTTCCCTTCAGAAATTTGGATTCATGTTTTAATTTTGGGATTGCAAAATGTGACTACATAATATGTATACAGTTAGTTGACGTATTTAAATGGCAGGATTGTTTTGCTTTCTACTGACAGGGTTTTTCTTGCAAATACAAGAGCTGCTAAGACCTTCTCGGCAGCTGCCTCAGTCTCTACAAGCAGCCTAATGTTCAGTCCCTATAGTGTGAAAGAAGACATTGTTCCTTTTTTCTGTACTATTATTAAGTTATTAATTTCTATGTATAACACGTTTGCCTTGATGAAGTGTTGTGAGGTTTTTGTTTTGTGTTGTGTGTTTGGTTGTGTTTCAACGCTTCCTGCAGAAGAATGGAGTTACAGTATCTTTGTGCTACAGCTTGCAAAGATACAGGGTATTCTGGACTCTGCTAGGTGCAGAGATTTCAGTTAATTTGATGGCAACTGCGGGAATTCAGGGTGTTTCAATTCTTGATTATTTGTGTTTGGGGCAGGAATATTATAAGGTTTTATCACAAGGGTGCACTGGCACTAATTTCAGACCGCTACAAAGATTGTTGATGTTAATTTTGCATTTGGTTCAGAAAACTTTGTGTTGCGCCATTCATTACTGTGCTATCCGTTTTGTTTGGGGTCAAATGAAGTGTTTTAGCACTGTGGTGAATTTGTCAGCAGTTCTCATCAGTCAGTTATTGGATGAATGTTTTACTTTCGCTTGTTTGTCAGAATTCTCTAAGACTTGAGAAGTAATTTTGTGTATGGCTTTTCATTCCTCCCCCATTCCCTCTTTCCTTTGAATACTTAGGGTCAATACGAAGTTTGAAATGTATATTTATTGATAAGCGGTAGAAGTGTAAGGCCGGCAAAACTTGTAGAAAATTCTCTAACTTGAGATAAGATAGACTAACAGAAGGTGGCGGTTAATTGGAAAGCAAGTAGATAAAGGTTTAACCTTGAGATATGATCTCTGCATTACAACTTCCAGCATAGTAGTCCCTTCCTTCATCAGCTTTAACTTTGAAAGAGTCGAGAAGCTATTTTGCAGGGTTCTTAATCTTTCTGAAGAAGAAGTTAATTAGCTCCATTCAGGCATTTTAATGAACGGATGCTGGCTACTAAGATCCTGTGCTATTATATTATTGCCAGGTTAGATTTTTGGGTTTTTTTGAGAAGGAAGCTGTCCATGGGAGAAGCACTTTATCACAGAACAGTAGCATCCTACTAGGAAGCAGAAGTTTAAGCATTTATTTTTCAAGCTGAAGGAAATCTTTTGCCAAAATGTGTTTAATTCTTTAATGGCAATTACCTGCTATGGATTTTGACTGTCTTTTAAATGTTGGTGTGGGAGCATAACAGTTGATGACTTCATATTCTTGCTAAGCTGTGTTTATTACTGAAAAGCATTCTAGTTTGCTGGTAGTATTTTAGTTATCTATGGATATGAGTATCTAGAAGTCCTACTTTGTTTGAAAATCTTAAAATTCTCTTACAAAACTAGATGCCCACTGAAGAATTCTATAACTATTTACACGTGGGAATTATCAGATTTTCAGTAACATATGCAAATTAATTCTGATTTGTTTTTAAAATGGAACAGGCAAGGACACTTCTTGGGCAGTATTTAATTTGTGGCCTTCAGTTTTATTCACTCTTTTCAGTTCAATAGGAGTACATTCTCTGAAAAAAAAAAATGTGCTTCTTGTTTAACCAGTGGATTTAACGACAAAGTTTGCTGCTCATGCAAAATAAATTTAGCTTCTCAGAGTCTCAGTACCTGTCCTGAAAAATTAAGTTGCTATTTTTGGAATGTATATGATTGACTTACAGTTGTTCGGTTGTCTTGTACACATTTAACTTTATGAAAACCTTGCAGCATAGTTTATACCTCTATAAAGACAGCGGTTACCCACTATGCTGCAGGAATTTAAATAACTGCAGTGAAGGACATGCAGGGTTTCAAGCCATTTGCTTATTCATCTAGACCATCATTTGAAATGCACAGTTGGTTAATAACTTCTAAGACTACGAAAATGTTCATCTAGATGTGTTGTTCCTCTGGGGCATGCAGTGAAGTCACTCAGGCTATGTGTGTCCAACAGACGCCTGTGAAAAGTGAAGCAAACACACTTTAAAATGAAATAACAAGTACTTATTACTTTCAGTAAACCGTACCATGTCTAGTCAAGCTTCTCTCCACTGTCCAATATTGCCAATACTTGACCACTACTGAAATTTGGCCGGTAATAACTGTTTAGTTCGCAAAAGTACAAAGTGGTGAAAACTAGAAGTAAAGTGCTCAAAAGGATGTGATTGGCACTCCTTAAAAATAGTAGCCTGCATCCCTCTGCTCCTAGAGCCCTGGCAATATGATTTGTTCATAAGGCAAATCCCACAAGTTGCCCCTGTTCTTGTACTTAACCCTTGTTGGCAGTGAGCGTGACGCAGGTGGTTCTGTCGGATTGTTTCATGGTGTCACAATCAAAGTGTCAGCAGCAGTAAGGTTAAGACCTGTGGGGTGCTGCCTCCTTGGGGTACCCATGGAGTTCACAGGCAGGTTCAGGGTGGGGAGGATGGGGACAACAACACTCTTTTTCATCCTTTGGGGTGGAGTGGGGACAGAAATCCAGTGGTTTCGTTTCTGTAACAAGTTTTACCAGTGTTCCATTGGAGGTCTGTAGCTGGGGGTGTGACAGCTCTTGGGACATCTTGAGAAGGCCAGTTTGTCTTTGCAGGCTACGCGAGGCAATAAATGATGAGTTAGTGTTACCAAGGGTAGGCTTCAAATTGTTTACCGGTTATAAGTATGTATATATATACACTTATAACCATATAATGCATTGTAAAGATTGATTACCTGAGCTTAAAAATTTAATGTTCCAGCTGCAAGACTGGCTGCTAGAATGGCATTTGCTATCTTTCACAGATCACAATGACGTGAAATGACATTCTGTGTTTGAGTGGTGGTGAACAGGAGTTACTTCCCTTCAAAAACAATGGCTTTTTTTTTTCCCCTTCCTCCAGGCGGTTCAGTTTTATGGATGTAGTATCCACTCTCGTAACGTGTACAAAACATGAATGTCTTAACTGCTTAGCTGCAAGAAAAGAGTGATAGATGTAAGGATGTATTATATTGGTCTTGGGGGTTAGCAATTGTTCTTATCTCTCGTATGTTAACTGTATGTTCAGCGTTTACTGACTGAATATAGACTGGTGGTTTCACTAATTCTGTGCTTTTAAAACTTTCATTAAATGTAGTAATTAGTTTAATGGTTTTTGAGAAGAATGCATGAATTTAAACAGTTTGTGCAGAGTAAGTATGCAGTAAAAAGCAGCCTGAGCCATCACATCTGCACTAGGGGATGGTGGTGAAGGAAGTGCTAGTTAGGGTGAGAGCACCGGTAGCTTCTCCAAAGAACACCTAGGATTTATGTCCACCAAATATTGCTTGTTACAGTTGGAAATTATTTATGCTAAGATTTTAGCCAGGCATTTAATACCTGTTAAAGAACCCGTGCATCTCAAAACATGGAAAAGTTGCCAAATACAGTACCAGTGCACGTTGGTAAGAATAGCTGAAAGCCTCCTAAATCAAATAGCTCTTTCATGACTTGAGGTTGTAGCCAGAGGTGATCAACTGCCATTGTTGGAAGCAAAGCCTGTTTATTGTAGGCAGGTTAGTTAAGGAAAAGACGGATAGTACTGCACTTGTTCAGTATCAGCTATTCTGCCTTCTGTACTCTTTGGGTCCTTGTTTTTATCATATAACTTGCCTGTGGTTTAATAGTTGGGGAGTTAAACTAATTGTCAATTCCCGTGCTGGTTTTTGTTTTTTTTTTGCTGAAAAAATGCTGACTTCGTTGTAGTTGTTAGTAGTCTCTCAGATGTCCAAATGTGTCTTGAAATTATACACTGACAATAAAATAGTCTCATTGCGGTTGTAATTACCTTTAAAACGTGTTCAGTGTGTTTGCTATGTGATTCAAAAAAGAGCCTTTCTTACTGACTTCTCTGGCGGGCTGACCTTGGCTGGCTGACAGGTGCCCACCCAGCCGCTCGCTCACTCCTCAGCGAGAGGAGAGAGAAAATAGGATGGAGGACAGGGAGATTGCTTACCCGTTGCCATCAGGGGCAAAAGAGACTTGACCATGGGGTCAGTCCGTGGCAGCTCTTCCCCATGCACCTTCCTCCTCACGCTGCCTGCTGCAGCCTGGTCTCTCCCGGGACTGGCAGGGAATTTCTCCTCAGGTGCCCAGAGCTGCTGCTGCTCCTCCTGCTCCCCTCCTGCTGTCATCTCTGGGCTCACAGGGCTATTTTTCACACTTTTTTCCCCTCACTCATCGCTCCCGGGCAGTGTTTTGCCTTTCCTTAGACAGGCTTTCCCTGAGGCGCCGCCATCTTGTCTGGGGGGCTGAGCCATGCCCTGCGGTGGCGGGGTTGGAGCCGGCTGGAACCGGCTGTGTCCGGCTCGGGGCAGCCCCGGCCGCTCCTCACAGGGGCCGCCCTGCAGCCCCTCAGCTGCCAGCGCCTGGGCACCGGCACCTCGTACATTTTCTGAAGGAGGAAGCCTTTATGATTTGAGTATTTCTTCTGGTAGACCTGCAATAATACTATATATAGTCCTTAAGTTCGTTCCTGCCAACGCCGGGGGAAGGTGTGGGAAGGTGTACTGAAGTGTGAGAAGATTCTGCTTTCTGTCTTAGGCTCCCACATGGGAGTTTCTTGCCGTCTAGGGCTGGTTGAGGAGGTTCTAAATGTGGCACGTGGGAGACTGCAGGCCGGCTGCAGAGAATCAGAGGCAGATGGCTGGAGAAGAGGAGAACTCGCAGCAGAGAATAACTTGTGTAAATACGCTCACAAGTACGCCTAGGTTTGTCTTAGTCCTGACCGATCATCCTTCGTGTGCCCTGGAACTGCTGACCCCCGTGGAATCATCCCTGAGGCTGTCAGCTTTCCCCGGGCACCGTTATCTGCAGTGTCTGGCTTGGTTGCCTGGGCTTGAACATGCGATTGATTGCACAGCTACGCTCAAGTGACCTATTTCTCCGCGGCCAGCCATGCCGTAAGTGGCACCACATCTTTCTGTCCTCATTCACCAGGGATCTTTGCTGGTTTTTGAGAATCAAATGGCCCCTCTGTAAAAGGAGGCATTAACACAAATATAAGAAAGGCAAATGTTGAGATTTCTTTTGCTTTTTTTTCTTTCAAGGTATGATGGTCCCTGAAATGTGGAAAGATGTGACAGGTACTCTCCTCCTTTTTGCCTGAAGGGGTGTATGTGGGTCAATTGCAGGGCACAATGCCATTTTACAGCTAAGATAATCTAGTGAGTAGTTGCTCCCGCTCTTCTGGATACCTCTGCTCATGTATCCTTGCTGCTTCCTATGTGCCTTCTCTAGCACTTGTTCAAACTTATGTCAGGCTAATTCAGGGAGCTGGACCAGGAGAATACTAAGGTTAAATAAATATCGAAGGGGGGATTTACAATTGCCTGATGCCAGAGTGAGACATGGCTGCAGGAAGCATCTATGCTGGTGTCAGGCGGGTGCGGAATACCTGGGGTCAAATAGGCTGGCTCTTCAGTCAACTGATGACTAGTGGAAAAATCTCAGAGCGCAGTCTTGCTATGCCACTGCTGATGACATCAGGAAGTATATAGTTAATCCTCAGACTTACTGTGAAGGCCAAGGAAGATTAAGATAGAGGATCAGGAAAAAGTGACATTAATTCCACTGGACAGTGGAGCTTCCACCAGTTAGTGGACTTATGTACAGGGTGAAATGGGTCAAGGATAACGGATAATGACTGGAGAGGTAGTAGGAGACTATCTCAGTCTTGCTGAAGAAGGGCAGTGCAAGTTGTGTCAAGGAAAAGTCCTGCTGCCTCTTTATTGATTAAAATACCTAAAGTAGACTTAGCAAATGCAAGTGGAAAAGCAAATGATGCTTTTCAAACTCTCAACTTCCTAATATGTTAAGAGACCGGTGGTGTCATATTCAGACAAGAAACATTCTTGAATCGTCCTGGAGTCAGATCTGACATTCCTTATAAGGTATCCTTATGTTTTTAATGTCTGCTTTACTCCTTTTGTAGCATAGTTTGCAGAGGCTGTGGAAAGCTGCAACTTTTTCAAATGTTTCAGAATAAATAAGACTTTTTAAAAGTCTGGATTTCTCTAAAAGATGGTATCTTCTCTCTTGAATGCCTACTCTACAGCAAAGCTATTTAAACCTTTTGGAAATTCTAAACCTTTGGGGATGTTCTTACAGTTGAGAATTAATGCTTTGTATAAAAGTTCAGTGACTAGCATTGATCAAAGGCATGATGTTTCTCAGCATAATAAGAAAACAAAGTGGGAGTATAGTGACGCAGCTAGAGGCACTAAAAGGCATTGAAAATACCTTTACTTAAAACTTTATCACTTTTGCTAGAGACTATGGAAAATTAAGCTAGCAGTTGTGATCTTAATCTCTTTCTGTTTACTTCATTATCTGAAATACCAAACTGATTGAACAAGGGCATTTGTGTGGTTGGTAGAATTATTGTAATGTAAAATTTTACATCAGAAGTGATTGTAGTTGGGAAGATGGAAACACAAGAGGTACTGGTTTTGACTGGAAGTATCCTAGGTAGGGTTGAGGATGTACAGTATGAAGGATTTACTTTTTTAACTACTGCTCTTTCTTTCTAAATTCCAGGGTACTGTCCTTGCTTATATTGAATAGGTGTGAGTGGAAGTTGAGAAGCTGAGCTTAGGGAAAAGTTGTGCCTTGTGACGTGAGTACTGAAAGTTTGTAAGGAAAATTTCCTAAGGACTGAAGTGAAGCCAGAATTTCATCCTTTTAACCCAAATGTAACAATGTGGGAACTCACGTGATGTGCATACTTCTGTTAGCATGGGCTAAAACTGTAGTCTGGAGGCTCTGATCTCTGGTACGTCCATATTAAAATATATGAAAAATATTTTGAAAAATGATGGAAAAAATTCTGTCGTTACACTTGAGCAAAGTGTTTCAGTGAAACTTTTTTTTTTGGTCTCTGTCTTCACCATTTAGTATAGTGTCAAGGGTATCTTTAGATCTGATATCTGATTACAAGGAGGAGATAAATTATGCTCATGTTTGAAAAAAGTAAGACTGCTAGACTCCTTTATTTGATCCACTTTGGTAAGTGTGGGAACTGCTTAAAACCATTTAGTATTTTTTGACTCATTCTAGCAGCTGTGATTACTTCGCTTTTCCCCATGCATAGAGGAGATTGAATTAACTCCTTAAACAGAAAAAGGGAGGGCAAAGCTAATCCCGTAAGAAAAATGTTAGAACGACAAAGAATTTGGAGAAAAACTTACCCGATCATAGTTTTGAATGCCAATAAAGCTAAGCTGCAAGAAGGGCTGAAACACAGATGATAATCTGTGATCACTAGCTCTTTTTTTGGTAGGAGAAGGATTCGGCTGGTCACCTACAAGTGCACAGCTTTTTAACAGACTCTAGGAGCTGTCTGCATGTCCTGAGGGCTCGCTGTTCGAAGTTTATATTAACTTTAAGCTTAACTTAATGTGTTTATTTTCTTAGACATTCCCCTCTTTGTATTCTAAATGATAAACTTTCCAAGTTTAAAAGGTAGCCTTCTCCTCTGCAGTTACTATGTGGAAGTGAATGGAAACTAAGAATATAGTTTTGTGTTTCTGTGGGGTGAATAGTGCATTGAGTCCGAAGACAAAGAGGCAAGCCAGCATAGCAGGCATGAGGTAATATATGTAGTCTGTGTGCCAAACATTAAATAAGAAACATCTGCAGTTTGTATTTTGAAGTTCTGTTTTATGCAAATACTCTATCTGGAAGCGGAAAACTCACAGGAGTGCCATCAACAACTGGACTGAATTCCTGTTCTTGCTCCTGTCAGTGATGAAATAAAAGCAAACCTCTTTCTTGCCTGACAAGTGTAGGAATTTCATCATTGGGTTGATATTAAATAACTACAGCTAAACGCCATCTGTATAAAAATTATAAAGTGTGTTTGAGTTCTTTTTTTACGTACTTTCTAGACTAGAAATCGGGGAGACCAAGTCCGTTAGTACATACTGTGTCAGTCTAAGGATTTTGCTACCTTTTTAGCTAGCAGAATGCTGTGTTGAACATGACTTTCTGCTAGTTGAACAGATTTTGTCCTCCACAGTGAAGCCAGCAGAGATTTATGCCTATCTCGCTCCAGTTTAGAATCTGCCTTAATGTGCAATTTCGCAGCAGGGATAAATCTCGTTACTAGTAGTTGCTGCTAGGCATCAGAAGTTTGCCTTTACATGCCCACTCCTTCCTTGGCACTGCTTCTAGTCTGACCACTTGCTGAGCCAGTTTAGGAAATCAAATTAGCAGATAACCTTTTTTGTAAGTGGGGACAGTTTGTTCCTGAACCACTGTCTGCAGGGTCTGGAGTGGCAGGGCTTGTGCTGGGGAAGCAACAGCGAATATGTGTCTGGGAAAGGTGACCAGCCTTTCCGTAGCAGCTGACCACGAGATCCAGTTAGCTCTAATGTCAAACAGCATTCTCAGCTCAAACCCATTTTAGCCAGCGGCATAAGCTGGCCAGCTGGACTCTTTGATGGAAAGTCAGAGCTGGACACCTCTTACTTTCTATGGACCCTGGTGCAGGGGGTTGAAAGAGAGTGAGTTACGTGATTATGTCTTTAACTGCCATAGCAAGATTCTCTAAAGCTCATTTGTCAAGTTAATGTATTTATTCTTCCTAGCTTCCATTCCTTCTTCTAGATTGCATACTTCCCTGCATAAGAAACCATGTAACTTCTTGTTGGACAGTGCCATACACTTTTGTACGGTCATAAAAAATTGTAACTGGTGAAAGTTCACACTGAAATACTGTTTTGCATAGAAGACAAAGGTTTTATAGCTGTAATTATCTATGATGGGAGAGTGTATATTTAGCCATTTCTATGGGGAAAAAAACAAAACCAAAATGGTTTAACTCTATTAAGGAATTTCAGAGGCAAAAGAAGCTGGAGGTTTGGTGACACAATCTACTTAAAATCTCTCTCTCTTAAGAAATTGGAGCACAAGTTTATATTCCTTAAAATACGACTCTAGTTGGGCATTGATACTGCCTGTTAGGTGTATGTTTACTGTGAGGATTGTATTTTGAGAGTTTTCTTCTTTGGGTTTCTCTCTCTTTCTCCTTTATGATGTTTTTCTCTCTCTCTAGTAAGAGAATTCTTTTGCACATGAATAGTATAGAGGACAGGCATGGGCCTTTGTATGCCAGGCAGTGTGTTATCAGGCTGTACAAGTAAAAATGCCAGTAAAAAGGTCTCTCTCTCTCAATATTCTGCTTAAACTGTTGGATTCCTGCTTTTCTTTTCCTGCTTCCCTCTCTATCTGTGCATTTTTGTCTTTCTTCATAATTTAGGATTACTCTAATCAGTTTCCAACTGAAAAACTAGGAGGACTTAGGTAAATAGCTCACAGGCTCTGTCAAGAAAGCACACTGAGAAAGGATGTGAGTCCTCAGGATGAATCATACTTTAGCTATCTGACATTGTAAAGTGCTTTTGAGAAACTGAAATGTAAAAATTCGGTAGTTAGGGTTGTCATTTCATCCCACTTTGCCCTGTTCCTTTTTGCACTCAGATTAAGCTGTATCATCCACCTACTCTCAGTTGCATTCATGTGAGGGGAGGGACTAGGACCTTCTGGTACCTCAGTTCATGGCCAGCTGGTAGAGCGGTGGGCTTCCACCACCTCCAGAGTGTTTGTGAAAAGGGTCCTGAAACTGTCATCTGGCCATCTTCCCTGAAAGCATTAGAAACCCTCTTGTACCAGAGTACTGCTCATCTCGGAAGACAAGATGATGTATTGTAGAAGTGGAACTTGTTTTGGAGGTTTGTATTAATAAAGGTTGTAATTTCTTTTGCAGAAGGATCATAGAGATGTAGCGCACCTAGCAAATATTTGTCTAGGTGTCAGGGTTGGGATGCCAGTTTTTTTAACATTATTTTCAAGAGTATATATTTATTGTGTCAGGATATTGGATTGAATCCAGCTTATCTTTTGCTTCACCTTTAATTGAAGGAAGCTCCTGTTGCACCATTATAAGACTAAGAGCTTTTTTTTTTATCTATAAGTATGTTAAAGTATGACACCTGCTCTTGTGTCTACTTTTTGGAAAGGGTTTTTTTTTGTGTTTTAAGTTCCCCTCCCTTCAGCTGTAAAAAAAAAAAAAAAAAAAAAAAAAAAAAAACCAAACTGTTGGCAAAGAATTGTCATGCACAAAACATGCACTGAAGTGAGATTTTTCTTTAATCTTTCAGCAATGATGATCTTGCAGCTATAATAAGTAAACATAAACGTCTTGCAACTGAAGTAAGTTTATTTCTACAATACAGCAACCAGCTCACAGAGAGACTGTGGGTTTTTCTGTAGACTTTCCCTTTTGAAGAGATGTGTGGTTACTTGGCTTATGGGACAGGGAGAGAGCACAAAAGAGGCTGCGAATCCTTGAAGGATTTGTTACGAATGAGTGGGGGGAATTGCAACCGGGTTAAGTTCAGAAATGTCAGGGAACTATATGAGCAGGTGTGTCAGAACCTGGTTGAAGGTGGGTTGATGTCTTTCAAAATACTACTGTATGATGTTCCAGGATAAGTAGTAGGGTTTTGGGCAAAGTTGTTGATGGTGAGGGTGAACCAAATAACTTCCACAGTGTTTTTGGGCTGAAATGCTGACTCTCCTTGAAAGAGCTTCAGGCAGGCTTCAGTGCCATCGTGGCATGAAATATTATTGTACAGCCTGGTTATATCTGTGATGACTAGATTGAGCTTTACATGGTTGTCAGTTTTGATAGTGCGGTAGTGAGACTTCCCCTTCAGAATTCTTTGGCTGTATAAATTTGCACTGGCTGTCACGGGTGATTCACTTCTGGCCACAATCTATGTCAAAGTCATAGTGTGGAGTAGAAAAATCGGTATCCTTAAGTAAGCACATATAGGCTGTGAAACCAAGTTAAGTCTTTTGCTCTTGCTTTTCATTTCAGCATCTAGGTAAAATAACAGTATCATAGCTGTCACTTAAAATAATACTTTTTACATTCAAGCATGTTAGAGGTATTTTAGGAACCAAATATAAAGACCGTGGTGTTATTATTTTGTGTACGTAGATCATGTGAGGTCTGTGCATACCACTGAAATTAGAAGTGGTAATGATCCAGAATTAACTAGGTGCCTTCCTGCCAGCAGTAGCTGACAGCATTCTGTAATACACAGAAAAAGATACATGTTTTTGTCGAGTGAAATTTCAACAACTGTTGTCTTTTAATAAATAATCTACTTCCTGCACTTCATATACTTAGTTGTTAACTGATCCACTTTAAGTGCCTAGGCTGGGAACACAGCACTATGTTGGTATATTTAACTGGCCAAATTCAAGGATGCAGTCAACTGTTTGTATAAACAAGGCTCCTTCTGGGATTCGTTTGGGATTGTGGATGTATTTTATTTGCTATGTTGTTGGAAATTATAGCCAGGTAGGATGACACTACTTTTCTTTCTCTGCTGTTAAATCCTATGAAACATAGATTTTTCTGACCCAGTTAGGAATGCTTATAGTCAGATGGTAATGTACAATTTAGCAGCACCAATACCTATAAGAAATTTTTGCTTGCTTCCCTCACCCTGCTCTGTATTTTGGGCAGATGGGCAGTAGCTGTGGATTGGCAGGTTTGAGATAGAGCAGCAGGGTAAAACTGGCTGAGCAGTGTGGGGACTCCTGTGTATCTTCTCCCCCTCTTAGGCTTGGTTCATTTAGGATAGGCAGTTTGCTGTGTGACAGATCGTTCATTTACAGAGAGCTGTTGAAAAGGAGATGGGGAGCATAGAACAGGGTGCATGGCAATTGGTGATTCTTCAGGACTTGCTCTGAAGGTCAGTTTCAAATAATGAAACTAGTAAAGGAATTTTTAAATATTGACTTGGACTAATGAGGTCTATAGGGTCTTATTTTCTGGGTTATGTTTCTTATTGGAGCTTGTGTAATTACCTTTCCTCAATGATAGGGATGGGATCTTCTGTCTGACACTTTGAATTGGGTACACATGACTTACTGTTGAGACTTTTACTGAGTCCATCTCTACTATCATGTTGCCCTCTTTTTGGACGTTTATGGGAGTGGGTTCAATTGGCTTTGAAAAGCTCTTTTTCATATAGATTGTTTATTTTCATAATGGCTTTCTGTTGTGCAGAATCACCATTAGGTCAGCAAGGTAAAGCAATGATGCAGATGCATCAGGAGACATTAAACAGTGTAGACTTCTGGAATATGTCATTAGCTATCTTAAAAAAACCCAAACCAAAACTCTGCATGTTTAGTGTCAGGACTTCTGTGGGAGGCAGAGAGAAAGAGTTTCTTGAAGTGATCACATGCAAGCATGTTCTTTGGGGTGTCTGAAATAGGTCAAAAAGCACAGACTGTTTTCCTATTTGGTTCTAAAACAGCTTTCTTCCTTTGGACATATCCCTTTTAAATCCAGAGGCTGCTCCTGAACAGCAGAAGCCTAGTGAGTGAGAAAATGAGACCATTCCCCCCACCATCGCAGCCCCCTTCCATGCCGTATAGGATGGCTGTAAAGGAAAAACGTGATCCTGGTGATGGCACTGTGGGCGCATTCCTCCTGCATGCAGCCAGCTGTGCATTGCAAGGGATGGTGAGAGGGAGCACCTGAGTGAAGAGACTCTTCTGGAGCCCGGAGCATGGTGTAGAGAGACTTGAGTATTTCTCTGGAGAGCCAGATGGGATCTGGGAAGCCTGTGCCGAGCCAAAGCTAATAAGCTCTTGCTGGCCTCATGCTCATCTGTGTGTAGATGTGCATGTATACCAGCACTTCCTCTTCCAGGCCTACCAGCTTAAGAATCAGGCTTTATTTAGAAATGCTGTACTGCCCCTGGATGCAAAGGTGCTCCAGAAAATGTCGTGTTCATTTTGTCTTGTGACAGCAAGTCCTCCTGGACCTACGCTTCAGCACCACAGTTGGGGTGTGGTGTGTCCCCAAGCTGTCTGTGTGTAGGTGTAAAATTCAGAGTAGGTTATAGTAGGGTGTTTTGTGATGCTTTTCATTTCCTCAACTTAGAATACCTATAGAGATCCTGGTGGGAATTACTTTGTGCCTCTCAGCACGTTAGTCCTTTTTGTAGAGTCTAGTTGTACTATGTTGTTGCATTTCTTGGGGTATGTTGCAACAAGCGCCATGTGGATCATGAGAGACTCTGATGAGATGTTTGGAGAATCTTCTTTGCACTGGGGGTGGTTAAATGCTGGAACAGGCTTCCCAGAGAGGTGGTGGAATCTGTGTCCCTGGAGGTGATTGAGACTCAGCTGGACGTGACCCTGAGCAGCCTGATTTAATTAGCTTTGCTTTGGGGTGGGGGTTGGACTAGATGACCTCCGAATGTCCTTTCCTACCTAAATTACTCTCTTGTTCTGTTATATTTTTAGCTTTTATTACTGTAAGTTCCATCAGAGTTAAAATTCTCTCTCCTTTTTGGGGGTCTGCATATGGATGGTTGTAGGCTCACCTACTGAACACTTGTCCAGCCAAAAGGTCTAAAGAGTTTCTGACACTTAATGCTCTGTTGATTTAATGTGCAGTAGGTGGTAGCATTATCTTTTAACACTTGTTTAGTGCTATAAAAGATGAACTGTCACCAAAGAGTTGTATTGTGGAGAACAGCATAATAAAGGGTAAATGAAACTAAATTTCTCTTCTATAAATGTATTATAAATGTCTTCTAAATCAGAACTATCTCTGGCTTAATTAGCTTAGGCTCCCATAAGTCAACTTTGCTCTTGCTGGAATAGCTCGATGCAGCTTGAGAAGCGTGAAGTGGAACTCCTGTGTAAAGTAGACCTATTTAGAGGGAGGGATGGAAAAATTACTGCTCCCAACGCAGCCAGAGTGTTTAGTGAAAAATGTGCTGGGTGGTAGGGGGGGGAAGAAACATCCCAGTTTCCTGCTAGCTGTATGCGAAACTTATCACATTTCAGTATGTTAGATGACGACACAGAGAGGATGGTATGAAGAACGACACCCGGAGTAGTATTTGCTTAGGGTCTTGGCTGGGATCTCCTTACAGGGTGTGACTGGTGAGCCACAGGTGAGACACGGGCAATTGCGTTCATGTCTGGCTTCTCTGGTCTTCTGTTCTGCTACCTTACCCTGGGACTTGAAAGCCACTCAGTGGAATAATTAAAAGTTAATAGTTTAAGAGTTTGGGGAAGAAAAGCAAAAAGTTTAGGGAAGAGAAGAAAATACATTGCAAAAGGTATGGCTAAAGTAGAATGACGGGGAAGGAAAAAAAGGTAGGAAAATGTGTTAAAGGGAAAAAGAGGCAGTGATCTCAAAGAAGAATGTAGTTGAGACAAGTGAGATGGACAGGCATATCTAAGACCTCCAAGAACCTACTTACAGAAAGTAGACTTCCTTAGATGTCATGTTACAGTTAAATAGTGCACACAGTAAGGAAGCATGTACTATATTCATGAGTTTACAAGTGACTTGGCAAGCAGCTGTTACCACTCTGGCTAGTAGGTCTAGTGATTTGGCTGCTATATGGGGAGTATGTATGTACTCATATATGTGTATGTGGGTTATATGTGCATACACATATGTATTCACTTTTACATCCTTTTCTAAACTATTTAATTTACTGGGAAACAAGTACAGCTGGAAATAGCAATGATCTGCAGATGTCATTGCAGAGGCAAATTGCTCTTATGAATTTAGATGGACACTGCTGAAAACGTTTAAATAACCTAAAAATAACCACATGTCGCATAAGAGACATTGTATGTGAACTGATACTTCTAAATGAGTCATTTCCTGCTGAAAGTGTTGTGCAAAGCCAACTGCTAGAGGGGGTGTATGTATGTGATTATATATAAAATCAAGTGCAGGCCATGCTTTTTTCCAAGGTTCTTTATGTGGCTCTGCTGGTTTGGAGTGCAAACATGCTGATCGGTATTCTGCCTATAAACAATGCTCAGGTTTAGATATTGGCTATTGGAAATTGCAGTGGTTCTCTGGGGTTGTACTCTGTAGGGCATTTTCCTTGGAGACTGACTATAAAGTAGGCCACACATTCTCAAAAATTCCTCAGTCAGAGGAATGATTTGCTGCTCTGAATTGTGCTTTAAAACTTAGTATTTTAAAGATTGTTTAAATAAAATTAAAAAAATGGCCAAAATGAAACAATCTTTTGATAACTGAAAACTATTGATAACAGTGAAACATAATGAGTTACTTTAGCTATCAGTGTTAACAATTTAATGACTGTATTTAACTGTTCAAATCTTCAACTCGTTTCTGTTCTAAAATTCATTCATCTCTCTGACCTGTATTTAGACGCTTGCAATGCAAAATTCTGCTGTGAGTTGAGAATCAATTCTAGGATAGGAATCATATGATAAATATCTTGTTAAAGTTAGTGCAAGAACAGTTTAAGAGTCATGTGTTTAAATAAGAAAAATGTATTCACTGGAACTTCTTGAGAAGCTTCCACCTAGCAAAAGTATTTTAATAAAAAAAATACCCCAAAACATTGGCACAGAGTCTGGTTCAAACCTGAACTGTGAAACATAGGATTCAGTTTTCATCTTGATCGGTATTTTGTTGTTGACATCTGTACTGTATCTGTAATGACAGACTTCTGGCTTCCTTCTTTATAGGCTCAGATTATTCCTCAGTGGGATGGTTACCTGGTACTGAATCCCTGTGGCAGTCCACAACCATTTCATCAAGCAGTCAGAGCAATCCTGTCAGAAGACACAGTATAGCTTCCGACAGCGGGGACACTGGGATTGGTACCTCCTGTTCTGATAGTGTGGAAGGTGAGTTGACACTGTTCAGTTTTGGATGTTTCTGAGGGAGAAACGATCCAAAATGTCTCAAAGGTATGTTGCCCAAAATAATGGTACTTTTCCAAAGCTGTTTAGCGCGTGCAGTTCTTTGTTTTCCTGGCTGGACCAAGTAATTGTTTTGGTGGGATTAATTAATTTACTTCTGCATGAGTTGTGTGCATTAACTTGCATTTCTGCCACAAAGCCACTACTTGTGTTAGATCTTTTGATAATTGCAGTTACAAGAAGCACCAGATTTATACAGAGAAGTAATATCCCGTACCACAGTACTTGATAAACGAGTGGTAAAAGCAGAAAAACTTTTGAGGGAGTTAATGAAAAGACAATGCTTTCTGGTATTTATTGTGTGTGTCAGCAAAGAAAGCTTACTCGTTGGGACTGGGAGGAAAATGGGGCGTGTTGTCTTCTCATTTCTTTCTTCTGGTGGGAAATATGTTTACGTTTTATTGCATGGCATTTGACACATAGTCAAAGATCTTTAAGGAAAATCAAATAAATCTAAATCATGATTACTCAAAGTTGATCTTATCAGGGAGGGGTTCAGCCTCTATCGTAGCAGTATCTCCATAACATTGGCACCCTCCCTGTGGAATGTGTCACTAGAACTAAGCCTGAATGAGAGACTAGGCAGTAAGCTTGAGGTTTTCTTCTTGCACAGCCTTATTTCTCAGTAAGATTTTTCAAGACTAAGGTAATGACAGCAGGACTGTGATATACTTTTTTCCAACGCCTTTCTATGCCCGGTAAATTTTTCAAAAGGGGTAGCTGAAATGAGGAAGAACAGGAAGAATTAGTAGAAATGAAGTAAGGAATGCTGAATCAATGTAAGAGACAGAAGTCTCTATAGGGGGGCTGAGCATTCCTGAGGAGAGGTCCGAATGCCTCAGAGTTAAGTCTGTCAGGCCTCTTTGCGCATGAGGAAATCCTTTCCAACCTCTTCCTGTTGCATCTGTCAGTTGGAAAGGAACTCGGTAGGAGAGTCCTCATCGCTTTCTTTCTGCTGACTTTCATTTCTGAACCTTTATTGACTTTGGCAAAATAAAGGTTTTACTCAAATTCTTGGGTGTAGAACTGAAATAGTAAATGGTTATTAATGCAGAAGTCTTATTGCCTTTTTTTTTAATATAAAAGAGATGTAGGGGGAGTAAAGCTTTCTCATGGTGTATGTATATAGATTTACAATAAGTCTCACCCAAGTCTTGCACAATAGTATTTTAAGATGCAGCATTTGAATTAAAAACATGCTCTCCCCTCCCCCCTCCTTTGAGGGCTTCTCCATTTGAGGGGTGGGAGGAAGGAGAGGAAATGAAACAGCACCTCCTCATCAGATGTCCTTCTGGCTACAGAGGAGAACAGAACAACTGTTCTTGGGGGTGGGGGGATGATGGCACACTCATACAATCACAGGTTTGATAGGCATTTGTTAACAGTTAATTAATAACTCTGTCCATTTGCATGCTTTTAATAGATCATTGTTATGAGCTGCTTTAGAGGTTTCTCAAAGTAAAATAAAGAGCAGAAAAGTTGCAAAACCAGATAGTTCATGAAGCTTGCGCCTCTGGCAATGCTTGACAATGGTCAGTTCTACTGTATCCTTAATGTTATTGATTTCCTGCCACCTTTTTTGAAAAACTTTCAGTATCAGAAAAGAAAATGTTAAAGAAAAAAGGAGGGAAACCTAAATGTAAAGTGAAAGTTAATGGAAGGAGGGGAGCATATGACAGGTTTGGAAACTGAATGTATGCGTACGTTTTTAGTGGAAAGTGCTGTTGCCTATGATATTTACTGATCTGCATCTCTTGACCTGCCCCCTCCCCACATCCATGAGGAGAGAAGAGTATCATTGTGATCTGTGAGACTGCCAGGCCAGACTGGTAATTGCAGAGTTGATGCTGGCCATCTGCTCTCAATGTGGTGCTTCGGAAGAAGCCCTTGGGGATTTTTCAGAGGGGAATTTTTTTCACAAGTCAGCAGATCATTACAATTTTTAACAATGCTTAGAGAATGAAATGTGGCCTTGCTATTTCCTTTCTATTATGCCTACTAAAAATAAAAAACTTATTTTCAGAATTAACATTAACATCTACTATAATTCTGGAAGTTGCAAATGAACTCATTTGTACAGATGTGTAGTTACTAGTAAATATGCTGGTGCAGGGAATGGAGCTTAGATGCATTTAAAATCTGTTTTTACTGGTTTTCCTTGCATCTTAAGTGTTCCTTTAGATTCATCTTCTTACTCATACTTCATTCCAGGAGCATTTGTTCTTTTTGAAAGTCCAGGGTTTACAGAATAATGCCAAGTAGCTCTTGTGTTTGGCTTAAAGCTCTACCGTTTGGAGGGGAGATGTGTTTTGACAAAGACAAGAGAAAGAGAAATCTTTTATGTCAAAATGTGTTCAGTTTGTTGTCTGTATATTAGGTTGTGTAAAGGTAGGAAAATTAGGAAATGAAATAACTAGTGGACTTTCATTGTTGAAATTGAGCAATATTGATGTGCACTGGGGGAAGCTGAATAGAGAAATGTAGAAGCTGTAAATATGGGTATGTTAATTTGGGTAGAATAGATAATAAACCTTTTAATTCAGACTGCTCTTAATTTAAGGATAAAAAGGCATTAAAAAAAAGGCAGTTAATGTGGCTGGGTGTTTTGTTTGTTTCCTGTCAGTAAGTGGTTCTGGATTCAGATCAGCTTTTGAGCGAGATAAAAATAATTGCTGTATTCTGTATGGAGGATGAAAAGATTTTGGTACAGTCTTTTGCAGGTTCTTTTCTTTTTAAACTTACCTCTGCTTGTAAGTCAACTCTGTTATTACTGTTTTCAACTTAATGTGTACAAGACTGACTGAATAGTTTCCTTTTGGGCATTGACTGCAGCTGAGTCTTCAGAAAAACGTCATACTCTCTGTTAAGAAATACGATGGAAGTGAAATGTAGAGCCCTATGAAACTGTTTTAAAATTCCTGCATTTCTGGTAGAACCCTGGTTGTCTTCAGGGTGAATCATGTGGAAGAAAAGGTTTTAGTTGGTGGCCAACAACTGATCAACTATTGGTGAAGACTATCTGAATGGGCTTGTTCTTGTTTTCCTTCTCACTGGCAACTCTGAAATCGGCAGGCATAACATTTGTGGCTTATGCTTATAGGGACAAAAGACAGCTCCCAACATTAAACATCTAACAGTTGTGCTGTGTATAGGTCTTTAGGTTTAGATTGTCTCTTAAACTTCAGGGTTTGACCAAAAGATTGTTACTATTTTAGAACTGAGGCTATAAGAGGAAACAAAGTTAAGGGGGGGTGGGTAGCCTCTCTTGTAATGAAAAACTACAGGTATAAAGTTCTAAAAACTTTCAGTTACAAGATTTTTGTATCTTATCTTTGTGCAACTCGGAAGTCTTTCAAATGGAAGCAGATTGTGGTAAACTTCTAAATTTTGACTTCTCTAATCCTCTGTCTACATTAAATGCATGTCTAGATTGAAGTGCATCTTTTAGAATTTACAATGCCTGTTAGGAAGAAGGTGTGGGATGCTGTATGGAAATGTGCAACGTATTCATGAAGCACGACATTTCCTAGTCTCCATCAGCAATAACTGCATTTATACTTAGAATTTTTAATAACCATTGTGACACCTGTGTCAGTCATTTATCGGTCTCTGTATAACCATTCTCTCAGTACCATTTACATAAGAAACATGAAGTCTATGTTTTAAGCATTTTTGAGACTGTTTTTATTTGGGTTACCTAATTAGAGAATCGGGGTCTTATTAGAAATTAAATGGGCTATAAACCTCAGCAGAGCTCTTTCCCCTGTGTGTGTTTTGAGTTTTGCCTTTTGGACAGGAGGGATAAGAACTAGATATTGACGTGACAAGATACAAGGCCCATCAGATAAGCTTGCTGTGCAGTTCCTTATAAAGCAGATCTTTCTCCCTTACTATTAAATACGATTCTTGATTTAGCATTTCTGGTTGCAAATTAATAGGCACGAGAATTCATAAAATGTTTCTTTCCTGGAAAAGAGAGATTGGATGCAGAGGATCACAGTTACTACTTTTTTACTGGGGAGTTGATGTTCTGCTAAGTTAAATTTTTTAGAAAACTTCTTTTTTAACCCCCCTGGTAGAAATGTTGATTTAAGACAGGTGGGTAGTTGCCTCTCTCTTCATATAGAAATCTGAGTAAGTGTGACCTGTTCACAATTTAAAATGCTGTTCCATAGCTCTATATAGAGGTTGCCTTTGGGAGAGGAGTTTAACAAGTGGTAGTTCAGGGAGTATCGTGGACTAGATGCAGCATGCTTGATATGTTGTCAGTGCATTTTGTGTAGATATTACTTCTCTGGAATACTTAACTGATAGAATAGGAATTTGTTTTAATGTTATGAGACCCAGAGGGGTCTCTTGTCCTCATTTTGAACTGAATATGTTACCTTTTTAACAAATTAAAAAAAATCTAATCAGTTCAATTTAACTGTAGCATTTCTTGATACGCCAGGGAACATGGTACAGCCAGCTCCAAAGTTACTTGATTTTGCTATTTCAGGTGCTGTTCCTCCAGCAGGTCCTGAGCATGGTATTCTAACACATTTTTTTTCTTTTGGCTGAAGGGAAAAAAAGAAAAGGTAGTAAATATGGCTATTCAATATAGTGAAAGGCAGAATTGAACTTCAGGAGGCAAAATCTGAGTATCTTGTGGGGGGGTTCTTTCTTTAGTTTAGCATGCTGCTAAAAATAATGGGATTGAGAATGTGTACAGGTCAAACACTAGTTTGCACTATCAGTTTTGACGTAGGGAAGGTGCAACAGCACAAGGATCCCAGATCTTGAGAGCTGGCGGTGTGCTTTTGTTCTGGTCATCTACTGTTCTCAATAATTTTGGAAGATGATGGGTTTTCAGAGAAGTCCCTGAACTTAATTGAGTTGAGGTTAATCTCTATGCCTTTGGATGCTGGCAAGTACTGGCATAAGTTTGGTGAAGTAGCTTGATTATTTGGAGGGTAGGAAATAATTATGTTTGAGTCGTTCTTCCTTGGTTTCCTTCCTCCCTGCTTGCCAAGTCTCAGGTTGTAAAGCAGTGTCCTGCCCTCTCTATATTTCTAAGGGGAATATAAATATTGATGCTCAGAGCTTGGCTGTTTATTTTCTGAGGCTTTTTTGGTAGGATTTGAACCAAATTTAAACATGGGTTATTTCAGAATTCTAGTGATCTATTTACAGGATTTAATGGATAGGAAAAATGATGCTAATAGATTTCCACTAAAATAAGACATGGAGCAGTTACTTCAAATGACAGTGGCATACTCCCTGTGTGAACCTGTGTACTCTGAATTTTAAATTGACTTGAACTAAACTAAAGGCACTCAGTAGTTCCGGGTGTGAATGTTCTGCAGAGAGAAATAGATGCTGCCTTAACTTCTTACTTTGCCTTCTTTTGTGATAGTTTCTCCATAGAAACAAGCTCACAGTATGCACATGCTCAGTTTGTCTGGCATAAAAAATACTAGCAGGATTTTTCTCCAGCTAGTGGGAGTGTTCTGCCCAAGGAACTCCATGAATTTTGCCTTCACCTAACATCAGTACTTGGTTTTTAGAAAGACAATTTCTCATTGTTCTAATTGGAAGTTACTTGGTGAAAATAAATTGCGCTTACTTAGGATTTGACAGCATTCACTTTGATACTGTGCAAAAAGTTATTTCTGTCATATGTATTTTGGAAGCTATGGCGCCGTTTGAGTTATATTAGAATGAAATGTGTTTGAGATGGTGTGGGAGGTTGTCCCCTGCTGGTAGGTAAACACCCCCATAGTCTCTCACTTTCCCCCAGTGGGATAGAGAGGATCAGAACGGCAAAAGAAAGGAAAAAGCCCCAAACTTGTGGGCTGAGAAAAAGACAGTCTAATAAGTGAAAGAAAAAACAAACAAAAATCAAGTGATGCACAGAGACCACCAGCAGACTGATGCCCAGCCAGTCTCCAAGCAACAAATACTTTGGGAAAAAACCTGCTCTCCAGTTTTATTGCTGAGCATGACATTGTATAGTATGGAATCTCTTTGGTATTTCAGGTCAGCTGTCCCAGCTGTGTCCTCTCCCAACCTCTCGTGCACCCCCTCACTGGGGTGGCAGAGGCCTTGATGCTGTGTAAGCACTCTGCAGCAATGGCTAATACACTGGTATGTTATCAACACTGTTTTGGTCACCAGTGTAAAACACAGCACCATAGGGGCTTCTATGAAGAAAATTAACTCTGTCCTAGCCAAATCCAGTACAATCTCTGCCCCTTATTTCATATCATTTGCATCATGCTCAGGTGAAATTTTGGGGCGTTATTTTTAGTATGTCCTGTAATCTGTATATTTGGAGCGTGGTGAATATCTGGGATTCTGATGGGAGCATCATACAATGATCCTGTCTATATTTAGGTTAATATCACGAGGCCTGGGCATGTCAAGCATTTTACATCTTTGCTGAGAGATTTCCTGGAGCACTTTTCCTTGCTACTGTTATGTCAAAGAATACTCTTTGGCCTGCATTCATCAGCTCTGTAACTCAGAATCTCATGAAGCAAACAGGAGTGAGATTGATTTCAGAGCAGCAAGAGAGGGGAACAATTTGAGCCTTAAACTACCTTTGTATGAACACTGGAAACATTCTGTAGCTACTTAGTACTTAAGGTACATATTCAATTAGCATTTGCAGCCTTATTTGAAAAAATCACAGGACTCCTTTTTCATGCTTTCCATTATAGACAAAGTCGTGTACTTGGTGGTAGGCCGTAGTGATTCAGGATGTAGGCCGTGAGTTGCTTATAGCCTCTTGCTGAGCAAGAAAATACCCGTTGCTGCTGCCTGGAGTTCTTGCTCAAGACTTTACAGAGAAAAATGGTTATATCCCCCATAGAAATGTTTCTAAATCCCTGGTTTTTAACAGTTTTGCAACACTACCTATTTCTGGAGGGCTTAGGCTTTGCTCTTAGTCTTTATTCAACACACTCATTTCTACCTTAATGTATGCTCAGATAAAAACTTTTTTTTGGTGTGTCAAGTCCAGTTAGTGTGTTTCATCTCCACAGTACCTACAATCTGTGACCCTTTGTCATAGCCTCATACTGAGTGCTACAATGTAATTTTAGTGAAGTTTTGGAGACTTGAGGATTTGTGTGTTTCTTTAGGTACACTTGCGTACTTGTAATAGCCGATTTACCCAAGTTTACAGTTCATCTGTATTTTCAGCAAAAAGTACAAGTGTAGAGGTAGCATGTCATTAATTCATTGCAAATACAAGTATTTGAGACTCAAGAAAATCTAACAATGAGCATGTGCTAAAGTGAATTCATCATTAATGTTGTGTCTTAATGGAAGAAAAAAAGACTTTCCAATGCAGAAGTGTATAAGTGAATTTCTTTGATAGCTTATAGTTGTACTGTTCTTTGTTCTTAGCAGTAGCAATGTTTTAGGGATGTGGTGAAAGAAGGTGGTTCTTATTTCAAAATCTACTTGTATTTAAGAGGAATTGTTATGAAATATATCAGGAGAGTGGAGGTGAGAACATCTCCCAGGTAGATATTCCTCCATTTGAAATTTAGCATTACAGCTGCATACAAAAGGTAATATTGTGGATGCTATTTTAAAATAACTTGGAATAAGTCTGTAAATAGTCTGAAGCATAGTCTTGGTGATACAAATCGCAGAGACAAGTCTGTCTTGTTCAGTTTTTCCAACACCATATGAACTGTTTACTGTGTTCATTTGGATATACCAGGTAGCACCAGGTGACCTGTCTTGAGGATCAGCAGTTGGTATTTGGGTTGAGAGCTTCGCTGAATTCAGAACTGGGCTGAAATGAACTTGTTGCTTAAGACTTATTTTCTTGTGGCTCTGTTATTAAGATCTAGATAGTATCAATAGTGTTGGTGCTGCCAGGAAATTAAAAAAAAAAAGCCTAAAAACTGGAGGCCCTGTCTTCCCTGCTGGCTGCAGGATGGTCATTGAAATGTAGCAGTAAATAGCCTTTTGATTGCAGGGTGAGAGCTGGGACCCTTGTCTGTTTCTCCCTGTTTCATTTGAAAAACTCTTTTCACCTCTAACTTAACAATAAAAGAGCAAAAGCATCATGCTACGGGTAGGACATCTAAATATGCTGCAGTTCTAAGCAAGTTGCTAAGAAAACCTGAGGCTATGTCTCAATTAAAAAAAGTACCTTTTTTTTTTTTTTTGCTTTGTGTCATTATGACATCAATGGTACTGAAAAAAGAACATTTGAACTTCAAAAGAGTAGGTTTTATCATGTGGGGTTTTTAATATATTTTTATTTGTGTAATAAGTCTTGCTTGCTGCTCTTCGAACTCCTCAGTTTCCTGCCTGTCATGCTCCTTTTGTTTCACTTAAAATTTGGCTTAAAGTCATGCATTTTTTCTGGATGTAGATCCTGGACTTGTTCTTGTCTAGAGTGACATTCTGGAGCCCTGACCCGTGGATGGCAGGATATTGGCCCCTGTGAGGAAACTTGTGTCTTGATTTGGCTTAGGGTTTTTTTTGTTCTTCCTGTTAGTGGTGGGGTGTTTTATACAACCCCCAGGCGAACCCCACAGCTCCTTTCTTTACTGTGAAATCCTCCCATGTTCCCCACCCCCACAGTGGTAGCAAATCCTCTGGTGAAGTGACCACATGGAGGCTTTGTGAAGCTTTGCTGGCTTAGTTTAGTACCGTCTATTGATAATAAACCTCTTAAAATATGTTCTTGCCTCTCGACTACTTTGAAATTGTTGGAGGGAAAAAGCTTCCATTAAAGATGATTTTTCCGCTGCAATTTTATGTTCTTGTATTGCAGTTATCCTCCGTAAGTGGTCAAAAAGTTTATGCCTCATTCTGCTTATGAAAACAAGTGCAACTTATGTAATGAATGGCTTTTTAGTAAATAGTCAAGCTTTTTCTGCAGAAAAATGCTTTGAGGCAATGCTAGTAGGAAATGTTAGTTGCATACAACTAAAGCGTATCTTCTGTGTGTGTGTGTTTATTGTTTTAAAAATGTCTATTAACTAGAAAGATCAGAAAAAATATCAAAAGGCAGTTTTGGTGTATATGTAAGAATAAAATTATGTATGTTCTTAAAGGGAGAAGGGTGATTGCCAAGAAAAAATGCAATGTGCTTTATTCCCTCTAATGCAAAAACTTTCAGGCAGCAGTTCTCTGTGCAGCTTTTTCTAAATTTCTTCTAATAACAATGAAAACTAGAAAGATGTTTTTCAGAGACGTGGTATGTTAGTACATGGCTTGGTAAAGATAATTGTAGATTTGGATTGCATTTTGTTTCATGGTTTTGTTTTGTTTTGTTGTTTTTAATCTCATGCAGAATCAATGTAGTTCTGAGAAAATTTAATTTGGTTTTGTAAACCGGGATAACAGTGTTATGGTGGTGAAGGACTAGACCAAAGACTGTGTTAGTGGTCTAATTCTGTTGGATTAGTAGGAACCTGAGGGTTCTTAAAAAAGATACAGGAGTAACTTTTCTAATTTTAGGTCAATTTCTTCTTTAGTGTATGTCTGGTATTCCTGTGGTGTTCAGGAATTGCATCCTCTTCTGTGTACTGTTCTCTGTGCTGCTGTTCCTCCAGACACTTAATCCTTGGAACAGAAAAAGTGGTACCAATAAAATATACTTGGCAGGTGTTAGTAATTTGTTACATTTATGGATTACCAAAACATATATTAGTGTCTCCCTCCTTGTTAATTGTCCGTACATTACAATATATTTCTTGTTCCTCAAGATGACTAGTTGGGTATTTATTGTATTGTTTTTCTCTTTTGGCATTGAACAGAAAGTTTGTAAGGACGTTGCTAACAAATTCAGTGGATTGCAGAAGGCCTTTTTTTTTCCCCTCATGAGCTTACTGTCCTGGAAGAAAGCACATGCCTGTTTTGAGATTACAACATGCTCTCCTTGACAGTATGGCTCTGAAAAAGGGATGGAAGTGGTAAAAATTCTGCTTTCATCTTGCCAAATAATAATGTATCTGTGACATGACTATCACCTCTTAAATGTATGGCATACCTGTCACTGAATGCCTGTGACAAATTCTACCTGGGTGTAGATACTCACCTGATGCTTAATAATTTAAATACCACAGTCTTGCTTATCTGAAAATAGGAAGCAAATAGTTTAATTCAGGCTTTTTTTTTTTAATGATTTTAGTCTCCTTGAGAATTAATTTGCACTGAATATTTTCATGCTGTAGAATCATAGAAATGTGGTTTGGAAAAGACTGCTGCAGGTCACTGTTTCGAGCCCTGTGCTCAGAGCAGGACCATCACCAATACAGACCATGTCAGCCATAACTTTGGTTGATTTCTTGAAAACCTCAACAGATTCCTCAGCATCTTTGGGTAACCTGTTCCAGTGCTGTAGGATGTCCTTGTGAAGAATTTTTCCCCAATGTCCAGCCTGACATTGGTTATTGGCCCTTATTTTGTCTGCTATTACCAGGAAAAGTGTGGCCGATAAGTTTAACTTTTGGCCATTTTTGTATTTATGTTTTTTGGGGGCTGGGGTGGCTAGGTTGTGGGTTGTAGGATTTTTTTTTTTTTTTTCCTGGCCAAAACTTTGTACTGGCTCAGTCTTACCTTCTGTAGTTTTCAGCAAGTCTAGATATTATAAAACAGAGTTTAAATACATATGTATATTTTTGACATATCTTGCTTTGAAGAGCAATGCATGCCTCCCTGTGTTTGGGGTGCTATTCTGAAGTATACAGGATGATTTTTTTTCTTGATGTTCGTCCGTGAATCAGAAGACTGAACATCCTCTGCATGTTTCTTAAATTGAATGAACTCTTAGTGGCACATCCTTTTCCATTGGGGTTAGTCTATCACTGTCAAAGGCTAAAAATATCTTGTATTTTCAAAAACAGAGCAATCTTTCTAGGCTGATTTGAACAATGGCATTTTTTGTATGAAGTGTCAGGAGGTTTTCAGTTTTCCCATTTATAAGTTTTTACCACAGGAGCACCTAGAGATTCTGAACAGGATTATAGTTTATTGTTCTATCTTACATACAAATTCTAAAGAAACAGACACTTACTTTTTAACTGGGTGAAAGGCATTTTTGGAGTAGGTTTTTCCTTTGAGAAGTGATATGGTTAGAAGTACTCTTTTCTTTCTCACTGCGTTAACTGTCTCTATGCACTCGTACTTTGCTGTTGAGAGTGATGGCAAGGTTTTAACTATGATTAGGTCAGCTTGAAAAGTGAATTAAAAACAAGTTCAGAGTGCATAGAAAGGGAGTTGGATTCACCAGGGCACCCATAGTCATCATTTGTGGTTCTCCTCATGTGTTAGAGAAATCCTAATAGCCGAAAGAAGTCTAGTTGAAGAAATTTTACAGGCTATTCAGAATTCAAATTAGGTGGGCTGAGTTTTTCGTTTGTTTTGTTGTTTTGGGGTTTTGTTTTTTTTGTTTTTTTTTTACTTTGGCAGTAGTAAACTAAGAACTGGCAAGTTCGTGGTGCAGGTATTTAGTAAAGGGAGCATGCAGATAAAAGATTGTCTAGTGTAGTATAATGATCTTTTCATTTAACTTTGTGTTCTCATAGGATTCTTAAAAGCAATAATTTTAAAATCAGCATTTATTACTGTGCAAAATGTGTGTGTAATGCACACTAGTGGTTTGTGTAGATACCTAAATTTCATGATCTAAAATTAATACGAAGTGTAGCTATTTTGTAGCTGGGAGGAGAACTTAAAAAAAAAAAAAAGTTAGTATCTTCAGGGTATAAAGATCTGTCCCCGAAATGCAGTTATTTTCATGCTTATGTGAATCTGAGGTCATAGATTCACAAAAGATCGTTCTGGATTGGAACTGAATGGAAGGCCAAGCTATTTGCAGGTTTGATGCACATGAGGTCTTGGAAATCATGGCTTTTTTTAAAGTTTATAAGTTACACTGAAAAAGCTTGTTCTGTTGTGTGATACTGCTTGTGGAAGAACTCTTTTGCCCTACCTAGACCAGAGAAAAAGTACTCATGATGAAAAAAAAAAAAAAATCCCTTGTGAAGAAAACAATAGCGCTTTTTGTGGAGGTTGGTTAGATATTTGTTGTCTAATATAGCTTCTAAAAAATCCTGAGCGAAGTGATTCATGGCTTCTGTAGAACTGGAAACGTTCTGTCCTTGTGACAGAGGGTCTGAACTTCATCTTATGTTACTTTCTCCTTTCAACTCCCATCGGTGTCGCCAGCTTCAGTATTTCTTGTCAGGTCTCATCACTGCCCCATCTTCTCTCTCCTAATGGGTTTGAGGGAGAAGAGGAGGAAGACAAATCTGACTTGAAGTAGTCCAGAGGACAGGGCTGCTTTCCACATTCAGACCTTTCCATGAAACGCCTCTGACTTGGTATTCAAGTGATGTTACTCCTTGATGCTAAGGGGACTATGGTAGAGGACTTCAGTACAGGATGCTCAGCTGGATTAGCTTTACAGACACAACTATTCCAGTTTGTTACTCTTCTATTCTTTCAGTTCCTTAAAAAAAGGAAAGTGATGAAAGGCTAGTTCTGTCCAGACTTCCTGTTTTATGGTCTTTGTCGTAACTTCTGATGGTACTAATGGCTCAATTCCTGTAAAACTTGGGTCTTGAGAATCATCTCTTGGCAATGAATAATATGTGATATAAATAAGAGAAGAAACAGACCTTGATGCATACTGGTGGGACTTCTGCTTTTAGAATATCTTTGAGATGGCTCCGTAATACTTTTGTCCTTTTCTTGATGATCTTTTCCCTTGTTTTCCTTTGTAAAATGATGTCTGAGAGAGTTGCATTGTTTTTCTACGTGTTAAGGCTAATATCAGTAAATGATATAATCAAACTCTTGCAGGATATGACGATGTGGTGTATATATATAGATGTAACAAGTGAATAGCAAAAATTGCAGATTTTGTGTTTACCCATGCGTTGAGTTTAATTTTTTAATGGAAATTAAAATTTATTTAATCCTTAATGGAAATTGGGATGGAATATTTTGGAAGGAGATGAGGAATGTGAGAAAATTCAGAAACTCATAAATAAGTACTTCTGAAGTTTTAGAATGGAATGGGAATTTGAGTGTAGGTAGGAATATTATGAATGTATATGAATATTTACTTAAGTTCTGGCAGATAGCATAGTCTAGTAGAATTAATAATACATGTGCAAAGAGTTCATGTTTATATGACTCTGGGAGTACTGTACTCCCATGGGAATAGTATACCCTTAATTTACTGTAAAAGTTGAAGAACACTAATTAGACTATTACTTACATGAGAGGGTATTATTCCAGCTGTTGGGAGGTAGGTGTGGGACTTGATGGAGAGCATGACACATGTGGTGGTCTGTATTTTGGAAGAGATATCAGACTTAGAGAAGCATGGATTACGTTTTTTCCCTCTGAAACTTACTGATTTGTGAGGCTGGTTAAATCACTTAATTTATCTTTTGTATGTGCTTATATAGATAGTTTCATTAATAAGCATTATATGAGAGTTTGTATGTGTGTATATACATACAACACAGTTACCATGCTTGTTTTTCTAACATCATTAATATTTTTGGCCTGTAATAAATGAGAATATAAATTAAAATCTAAAAATAAAGTGCAGTACAGAAAGAGGGGATAAAAAATATTTGGGGTTTCTGCTAAGAAGCAGTTCTTAACATTCGGTATTCATAATTTTGTTATCGATACAGTTCTATTTCCACTGCTCCATCATTTCAATATTGTAATTGCGCCTAATCTGCCTACAAATGCTAGCTCAAGATGCAAAAGGGAATTTAGCCGTGGTTGATTATAAAAATATTTTCTGGAATGTGAAGTGTGGTAGTTTTGATTTATCAAAAATCATTTGTGTCAACCTCTCTTCTGAAGCTGAAATACATTAATAGCCTTTTACCACTTGAGTGGTGATGTGAAGATCTGTATGTAGCTTCTAAAATTGCTACCCTTTGCAGAGTTTCAGATTTCATCCTGGTATCTTGGATGTGGGCTGAATGCCATTACAATTTGCTATGTTAGGGATTTACTGGTACTATTAGGTAACACTGGAGAACACATTAGATACTGCATTGCGCAAAATGTCTCTCTTGTGTTTCTCTGGGGTGAAAGATGACTTCAATTATTAACATCAGTAGACAAATTTAAATTTTTTATTTAAATACCTTCTGTAAGTAGACAATTTGGATGCTCTGAGCTAGTGATTATGGAGCTGACCTTATTTCAGAGACAGAGAGCAGGTCTTGGTAAACTGTTTTCTCCCACATCAGCTTTTATGATATACTTTGTTCACTGCTTGTTTTGGTCAAAAAGTACGATCTGAAACTGAGTCTAGCTTTTAAAGAGTTCTATTTTTAATTTCTGGAACATGCTGTGCTAGTAATACCACAACTGAGGTGTTTCTTAATAAGTTGGAGAGCGGAGAAGAAACAGTTTTGTATTGTTTTGTGTGGGTCAAAGGACTGCTAATGTGCTTGGATACCATAGTGATGAGTACTATAAATATCCAAATATATGAGCCAACAACTGGAAATAAATTTATAAACATTAAATTCTTTCCATTATCAAAGGCGGCAGTTGAAACATTCTCTGCTCTCCCACCTCTGGCTCTGTACTCCTAACTGTGCACATCAGAAAACAAAATGAACATACAAACTCTCTGTCTTCTAGTTTTCATGGCTTGCAGAGAAAAGTGATCACCGAACTCTGAAATGTATTTCTTGTTGCTTGTGTTTAAGCTTGTTAGTTGTTTGTAAACACTGAACCCCTCTTCTCTTTTAATACTGTCTAGGAGTTAGTGCTCGGAAGACCGGGTAGCAAGACAGGTAGCAGCACTTAAAATAACTGCAGTTCTTATGTCATGTGATATGCTCTGTTTAAACATGAAGGTTGTGCTCAGTAGTGCTGGAGATTCAGTGGGTGCCCAGGGAGGCATGTTGGCATTGAACCAGCACCCCGTTTAGGTGCTAGGTAAACCACATTGTTGGGGAATTGAGATGCCAAACTGATTTTTTTTAGAATTTTGGTGATCAGCACCCAAAACTTTACCAAGGAAGGATTTTGTGTGTGTGTGTGTGTTGTTGTCTTTTTGTTTTGAATGCTTTAGCATGTTTTATCTTGATTAACTACAGAAGTTATCTCAAATCCGCAAGTTGGAGTTTGGTTACAGTTCTGTTCTCTGCAGTGGATCAGGTCTTTTACCCTGAGACTGTTTATATCATTTGTAGCAAGTGTTGTGTTTCATACTAGGGAGGATGGATATATAAGTTGGCAAAGGAACTTAGGGTCTTTCAGAATGAGAAACATTCTTCTAAAGCATTTATTATGATTAATGACTCACATTTTCTTACTCTTATGATTTAGTTATATTTGTCATTTTCATTTAATTCGTGTGCTAATTCATAAAATTTTCTAAATCGCAGTAACATCAGGGCACTAAACTCTTATTTTCTCTCTGGCACAGGCAGTGGGGGGAGAAACAATAACTTTCTTAGAAATGAATTGCCAGTGAGAGAATGAGGCAGTTATAAACTGCTGTTAATGGTGGTGGGTTTTTTTCAGAAATTATTTGCAAAGCTAAATATTTTCATTAGGAAAAGCTGGGATAAAAGACTGTACTGGGCATTATGGATTTCTCTCCTAATTTGGTATCTGTTTGTTTAAGCGTTAGTTATGGTTAAAATAAGCTCTTTCAGCTAGCTTTTTCAAAGCAGACAAATGGCCTTCAATTTTCTGAATATTTCTAAAAAAAAGTGACATAGGGGTTCGGATGAATAGTATATAACTGTCACTGCGTTACAGACAGACTTCACTAGCATGTGAAGAAACACTGGTAAGCATTAAGATCTGCATGTATATTCCAGGAAAACTTCAGAGTAATATTACTCTGATGGTAACATGCATGAGTGGTGTGTTTTTGTTTTCGTTTGTTTTGGTTTTTTTCCTCTAGCCTTTAAAATTATCTTTTGTGGCTTCTTTGATGGTGGACATATAAGGAAGTATAGTTCCCTACTAGAGGGGAGGCTTGTTTTTTACAGTGCAGAAATCCTCCTAAGAGTGTGAGATTTAGTTCTAAATATATCCTCTGAATTAACGCTGCTAATTTTACCAGTGTATTATTCACATTTGCTCAAACTGTCAACTGTCCTCCAAAAAAAAGCAAAATTAAGTCCTCAGAGTGTGTGTGGGGAAGGTGGAGGTCACGGAGGGCGGGTTGTTTATGGACGCCACAGAAATGTGAATCCCTCTCCTTTTGGTTCATGGGGTAGAGAAATGGAACAACATTCAGTTATTATCAGTCTTAATATCATGGTTTCACAGGTGTGTGTGTAAAAAGAAAATGTTAGAAGCTACAGTCAAAATGGTGAAACTCAGATGATGCAGTAAAAAGGGTGCAGGAAAATCGATGTTTTTCCAAATCTGTTTATTATATTGTAATCAGTTCTGTAGGATAGAATTCATTAACTTTTCCATATTTTGCCACTGTTGCTTTCAGAAATGTTTCTGTTAATAACAGGAATGTAAAATTCCTTTGGCAAGTATCAAGTTTTTGGTTGCTATAGGAAAATGTTGAGAATTACAGGTGGGTCTTGCCCTCCTTTCCCCCTAGTTTGTTCCTTTTTTTAGCTTCACTTGAATTTGCAAAGTTTAAAATATATGCATTATATCAGGGTAGCCAGTACTGCTCAGTGTAGAGAGCAGTGGGTGGAAGCAGTAAGGTTTACGTAGCGACATCAGGCTAGTTGTTGTAACACTTTGCCTCCTATTCTTCATTTGGGAAATAAGGATAATGATGGTTAATTTTTAAAGCATAAAAGGTGACGACTTCGTAGGATATAGAGCTATGCTCAAATCCAATTTAAGGTTAATCCTCTGGGACCTGAGCTGGGTTCCAGATGGTGACCTACATGAAGAGTAGGCGTTGACCTGTTATCAGAGACTCGAAGTGTCCAAGAAATTTTAATGGAAGGAGAGAGTCTGATGAGAGGAAATGAAGGGTTGAGTAACAAAGCTAATAATGAAAAAAGTTAGAAAATAGAGAGCTAGATTTACTTCTGCAATATTGTATTTTATTCCTTTGGGTATTTATTTTATGGTTTTTTAATGGTGTTTTTGTTTTGTGGGTTTTTTTTTTAAGTATCTTGTTTTTTCCCAAGTCTTGGTAAGTAATTACATAGACTGAGACTGCTAAGTCCTCAGCAGAACTATTCCAGTTGAATATAAGCTACTGTTAATGTATTATTCTGCTACCGTTTGGGGTTCAGCTTCTGAAGGCGAGAGATTTCCCCAGTGAGCTAAATTATTCTTGAGGCAGCAGTTAAATCTTTGGTATTCCTGGGTATGATTTCTGGCCCTTGGAAGGGATTACTGGTTGATGCAGGCCAGTGCCAAAGTGTATTAGGTAAATTGCTTGTGGTACATAAGCCACTTCAAGTGGTAGGTAGCAGTGGCAGCACTGCGGCAAGCTGGCTGTGTTTGTTGACCTGGCCTGACCTTTGCAGAAGAAGGAAGGAGGGAGGAGATAGACAGAGACAGTCTTGCTATGAAGCAGTGTGAAAGCCATCAAGCAGTATCCTCCTGCCGCACTGGGCCCGTGGCAGCCTTGCTGCTGTGGCTGCTTACAGCACCTGCTTCTGCTTGTGAAAGGATTTCTTTTTCCATCTGGGTAAAAGCTCATATGTAGGTGCTTTTATTATACAGAAGCTTATGTGGTGCTTGAAAGGGTCACCCATTAAAGGGTTATCAAGCAATGGAGCAGGCTGCCCAGGGAAGTGGTTGAGTCACCATCCATGGAGGTATTTGAAAGATGTGTAGAGGTGGTTCTTAGGGACGTGGTTTAGTGGTGGACTTAGCAGTGTTAGGTTAATGGTTGGACTCTATGATCTTAGGGGTCTTTTCCAACCTGAATGATTCTGCTCTATGGTTATGAGTTTGGGCTGGGGCTTCCAAAGTGAGAATGCAGAGGTAAACTGGGAGGATGACTACTGTGTGTAAACTCAACTGGGGGAAATCAGTAGAGGAAACAGGGTTGGAGTATGAGATTGGGAGGGAAAATGAAGACGAAGGTAAGTCTCCTCTTCCATGCTTGCATAGTGTGTCATAAAGCTGAAAGCTGCTGCTCCTGTTAGAAAAAGCTATTCTTGGTGGGCTGTGAACCGTTGTAAGAGATCCACTGCTTAGTGGTGTGCAGAACCAGTACCAGATGAATCTAAATAAGATACTTTTAAGATAAAGACCGTCTTAGTAGGACCCAGGATTAAATTTTCAGTAATAGATAATGATTTCAAAAACATAGCCAGAAATTCCAGTCTCCTTAGAAGCTGAAAGTGGGATTTAACCTTCAAAAGTTACTTGACATTAAATTATAGGCTTTGTTTCTGCCTGTACTTCTAAACAAAATTTAAGGGATTGATATACACCTTGGTCAACAACAACGGTTTAACTGCATGGAATGATAGTGCTCAGTGGGAACCGTCAGGTTTTGCCCTGGTTCCTTGGGTTAGAAGTCTCTCTCATGTGAGTCTCTCCTCATGTGACTTTCCTCACATGCACCTCCTTTTCCCTTTGTGTCTTAGGTGAGGTGCTTTCACTGCTGAAAGGCATCCGTCTAGCCAATTTGGGAATGCTGGTGGCACCTAGAGTAAGTTAGAGAGTTGGGATAATGCAAACAACTTTCCTTTGGAGCCTAAGAAAGTACAACTTCTGTTTGTCTTGGTATAGGAAAGTGGATGGGTAGGTATGTTCCTGCTACTGGATGTTCTCTTACAGAGAACAAAAATACCTGGGATTTTCTCTCTCTGGAGGGCAGGGGTGGATTTCTGTTCTAATGGGCCAAGTTACTCCCATGTTTTTGGAGTCATCCCTAAGTGGGGATGAAGAATTAATGCCAGTAAGAGGGAGTATCAGGTTGCTGTTGAAGTAGATGGTATTGCGGCATGAGTATCTTGCAGATTCAGAAAGGAAGGAGGTGTATTGTGACATCTGTAGTACTTTTTTTTTTTTTCCTTTAGCCATTACTTTTAATGAAGGTCCTAGGGGACTATTTGATTTCTGCGTGTCTTCACTGTTAAGTGCTTGTTGTTGGAAAATGGAATTGGAAGCTGTAGATGGCCTTCATAAAAAGGCAAATGCAAGTTAAAGTCTTGACTTTTAAAAAAAGAACCAAACACAAAGGAAAAAAAAATAATCCCTGTGGCAGTATAAGTTTTCACTCACACTTTTATTTCAGCAAAATAAAGTTGCCTGATTACGTGACTGCTGTTCTGGAATATTGCTTTATCCTCTTATCTGGGGGGCAAAAATAGAACCTGTTAATCTAAAAATCGTTCTACTTAGTTATGTAACTACTTCTTAAAAATAGCTCCAGATTGCTGGAAAAGATACTACGGGGTACAACATTTCAATTTTTTTTTTTCAGTTTCTGCTCTTTTACATAGAGCATCCACACTTCATACATAATATTTTTTTACTATTTTGGGGTGGCCAGTTGCATGTTGCTCACATGTATTCATACAGGAGCTTATGAACATCCTCTAGCACAGTTCTCTATCAGTTACTGCGTATGTACAGCAGTAATAATAACACCAAAGCTGAATGCTGAAGAGCTGGTAGGCAGAGAGGTACACAAAGAGAAAGCATCAAGGATGGACTGTCTCTTTGTGTATGTGGCAGTTAACTGCTGTGAAAGTTTAAGTTCGAAAATGATCGTTCAGAGCATCCTTTATTATGTTATGTTTCTAGAAATCACAATTATATTTGACTGTGGGTGTGCGATAGTCTTGGGATAAGGAGGCAAAATGCATAAATCAAAAGGTGTATTGTATTCCGGTACAACGAGTTAATTCTTTTAAGACATACTTCTATCTTAACATGCTTGGTTTTCTCATCTGAAGAGATTTTATGTAAGTTAGGTTAGCCTTTGTCTTTATAGATTAATTTAGCAGATGGCCATTGCAGGGTTGAACCAATAGCAGTTATTTATAACTTGTTTCTAGTGACTGCTGTGGAATAAAAATTTGCTCTTGGGGTTTACCTGCTGTTTACTTTAGATTCTCTGATTAGGTACAGTTTGTGAAATCTTTTCTGCTTCAATTAAATACCCCATAGTATTTGCCTTATGTGCTTTTAATGAATCTCTACTTTCATATTTTTCTAACATTGGCATCTGGAATAATTGAGTACAGTAAGGAAAACAGAATAGAATCTTGCAGTCATTGACTCTTCAGCAGAGAAAACTAATTACAGCATAATCATTTCCTGTAAAACTATTTCACCTGCTGCTTTTTGAACTGTATGCTACTTCGTTAAAGCTGTCCTTGTTGCACAGGTCTTCATTTTGGATTGGCAGCATCCCACCTCTAAATAGTGCTACTCTTCTTTACAGTCTCCTGTTAAATCATCTGCCAAATATGGGCTTCATGTGTGCGAGGTAATTTGACCCACATCTGGCTCAAGTGTAGGAAGCTATTACATTTATTTGAAGATGTTTCTGTTCTGGAGTTGTAGATTCTCTGAGTATTATCATGCTAGATATTGCTAGGCAAATTGCCACTTTAGAAAATTTTAGTAGGCAGTCCTATTTTGTATTAAATCTTAAAATACTAGTTGTCTTAAGATCGCTTAAGCAGGATGGCTCTACTTGGTATGTATGTGATATGTCGGGGGCTTAGGGGTTTTCTTCTCCTCTTTTTTCTCTCTGCATGTATGTAGTCCCTGTTAAAAAACTTAGTTTTATCACAGCAAATCCCAGGAGTTTTACTGTACCCCTCATAGGTGTTTGCCTTTGTTTGCTTGTGGAGTTTGTATTTGTTTTACCCTGTCAAAAACTGTTGCATTGACTTGGTACAGTCTCCCTGTAGTCAACTGTTGGAAAGCACAAAATGTTCTTAGAAGTTTTTGTTGAGCTTTATTTGTTGAAATACACTGCAAAGTTTTTATTAGTTGAGGCTTGTGATAACTGGTATTGCCAAACAGCTAGTTTAAAGTAACTTTTTTTTTTTTTAAGCAGAATGTGGATCACTTTACCTGATATTTTCTTGCACAAAAAGCTATATATTTCAAGGGAACATGTATTAATTTTTAATGAGGCGTGGTTTGGATGACAGGTCATTCTACTAGATGTCTTTTAATTTTGGTTAATATTGTGAACTTTAACCTCAAACCTGACTGCAGTGGAACATAGGAGAAAACTAATGGTTTCTATTAAGCTTGTCTCTTTCCTGTGCAGTGGTTTTTAAACTGATAAAGTCTGATCTTCAAAAAAGCAAATGTATAATCTCCATTGTGTGCTTTATTTTGGCACTGATTATGGTTTGATCACCCATGTGCAATTCTCTGGGAGAATATTCAAATTGCCTCTTGTCATCTAACTTAAGCGATAGAATTAGGAATTTTGGCTCTTGAAATGGCCACTGGAATGCGGAGATTGATTTGTAGTGCTAAGGTGAGATCATATGAAGACGCTGTCCTTCCATGTGGTCCACTGTGTCGTTTAATTGCATGCCCTCGTTGCTGAAATCTAACAGCTTCACTGATGAGTTTTTTTACCAAGTCTACGGTCTCGAAAGGCGTGATAGAAACCTGGTGTTGGTGTACAGCGATAGCTTCTTAGGTATAGGACAACACTTATTAAATAAATCAAATCTGGGAGTGTCTGCTGTGTCCTAATGAAAGTTGGTCAAAGAGCAGACTTCTAAAAGAGTATTTTAGTACTCTACCTACAAGTACCCTTTGACTGAATACAGTCAAAGAAGTAACTTTTACAAGGCGTGTTCCTTGTCAATACTGTGTTCTGGGGAAATAGGTAAATCTGAGTGAAAAAAGGCAATGCTTTATTTGGCAAGGTGAAAAACAGAACTTAAATAGTATGAAAACAGGGATATAGGGCTAATTTTCACTATGAGAAAATAATTTTCTTTTGCTCAATGAAAAGGTATAATTTTCTGTTGTTCAGTGACAATCAGTTTCTGTGTTAAGTTTTGTTAACTAAACTTTAGAACATACTTGTTTCCCACTCCTCTTTTTCCATATTATTTGAAAGTTAAGAGTGTTAGCCTCACTTTGGTCAGACACTGGAATAGGCTGCCCAGGGAGGTGGTGGAGTCACCATCCCTGAATGTGTTTAAGACTCGTTTAGATGTGGTGTTAGGGGATATGGTGTAGGGGAGAACTTTGTAGAGTGGGGTTGATGGTTGGACTCGATGATCCCAAGGGTCTTTTCCAACCTAAATGATTCTTACACTAAGTAGGATTGTTGCTCCCTTATCACCTCTCTGGTGAACAAGGGAGAAGTGAGTTTACCAGAAGGGTTGTGGAAATGAGTGAGGTGTCACAGATGGAAAAAAGGAAAGTCATTAACTGTAGGTGAGGAGAATAATGGAGTTGATACCAAATGCCCAGTTCATAGTAAGTTAGATGGGATATGTTAGGCAAGTTTCTGTTAAAGTATTTTCATACATATGTAATATTCCTTTTGTTTGTAAGGATGTCTTAGAGCTGTTTACCATTTGCTGGAACTCAGTGTGACCTTTGCATTTCCTTCCTTGCACAAGTGTGTATGCTACCCTGGTACTTCCGTGTACTAAAAATCCTTTAAACTCCTCTTGTAGTATTCTGTGATTTCTGTAGGTTGTGGGAGGCCTGTGAAGCTGACCTACCATTTATTCCTTCTTACATCTCTCTCTAATGACACGGCTCAGATATATTAGCTTTACCAGTATTTCATCATCTTGCTCTGTAATGCTGCTGTTTGAAGGAAGTAATAAAGGCAAAAAAATAGCTTCAATTTTTAAAAATTCCATGTCAGCTGCAACTTCTTAAGTTTGCATTTGTATGATTCAGGTTTGTACAGTTCATAGTCTTTGTGAATTATGCAGATTTTAAATTACTTCAGCTTTTAAAACTACCAAGTTTTTAGGTACAACTTGCATTCTTTCGCTATGCAACACAATAGATTACAGAAAATTCTCCAGGAATTAGTTTGAAATAAAGTAGAACCAACTCGGACTTTGCTATGCTTATGTAAAACAGTTCTGATTGACACTGACATTATGGCAACTGGTGATGATGGAAGCCAGTAAACTTGCTTTTTTTTCCCCAAATAACATTAATTGAACTTGCTTCTGGACACCATTTGACTGTTTTTTGCTTTGAAGGCATAGGTGTGACACAGGCAACTCAGTTTACTGGCAGTATTTTAGTATTTAATATTGTCTTATTTTAAATTAGCATTCATTAGGATTAAATTATACTTTGCTTCTGATAAGTTTTTTGTTAGCTATTCTTTTGTTTTAGTTACTTGCTGTTTAAACACAGTGCTTCATAAACAAATTATGTTTAGGAATTGTGTGAGCATTTGGGGCTCATTTTCTCATACAGAACTTGTTAAAAGTCTGAACACTTCTCTCTTGTGTCGGCAGCACTTCCTCTTCTGGTATAGCTTTCTATGATGCATGCTTTTATTTATTTATTCTTTGGAAGATGTTTATTTGCAGAGGTTTTGTCCATTCATTCACCTCATATTTTGACATGTTATACTTGAAGTAATATGAACAGGGCTTCTAAAAAGAATGGTGAAGATTTCTAGACAGTAAAAAACAAAAAAAAAAAAACAAAAAAAACCCCAAGCAAAACAAACTGACTAAACACAAACCATGACTGCTACTGTATCCTGCAAAGGCATGATTTTGCTTCCAGAGGTTGATGAGTCAGGCTCTTCAGGGCCTTTTGCTAGGGTTGGCCTCCTGCCTGTCCATTTTGAAGTTTCATATGGCTCATCTGATTGTCTATGCTACATTAAGGCTAGTCCAATTTGTAAGTAGGTAGGTAGAGGGGAACATACGCGTAGCATAAATACTGTTGTCATGGCACATCATCCTGTGGTCTTTGTTTTTCGACCAACTCCCTGAAGAGTTAGATTATTGCTAAAAAGCAATAGTTGGACTATTGCTGATAGTTGGACTGTTGCTGAAAGCAGCTATTTTGGAGAAGATTTCTAGGAGGCAGCTTGTGTGGTAGAGTGAAGACTCATGGCCCCTTCTGCAAGTCATATGTTGGACGCAGGAATTGCTTGTGGCTTGTTGCTGAGGTCCATGCAGTTAAAAGTTACAGAACAATTCAGAGAAGCATTCAGAAGAACCAACATCCTGCAATGAATGTTAGAACTTTTGTACGCTAAACTGCAGCCAGATTCAAGACCTTCAATTTGTATAATAGAGGCTCGGCTTCCCCTGTTCATCTTCTGCTCAGTTATTAGGAATAATTCAGTTTATTTTCCTGGATTGAGGCAATCTATGTCAGTGTTTTGGGGGGTGGGAGGGGAGGGCAGGAAGAGAAGGTCAGCTGTTTTTAATACTGGTGTTTTTCTCCATGGTCAGGGGTTTCTAATTATACCCTGAATAAAATATCATATTTCAAAGTCCTTCACACAAGGAAGGTTCTCTGTTTTCAGTGGCATTAGATACCTATGCATTGCATGCATTTTGATTTTTATTAGTATTGGGTAACTGTATTAGCTGATTGCTCTGTTCTTGTTTGGTAATAGCTTATTGGGAGGAGTGAAGAAATTGTCACATATAGAAGTATATCTTGTAGATGGGGCTTCTTATAGAACTAATTTAATTTTGCAGCTAGAGAAGTTATTCAGGGTTACAGTGAACCTTCTCTGTCTCTGGTGTGTTGACTGACAGTCAGGCAACAGATAAGGATTTTGAGTAGCTGAATGATGGTGTTGTGTATCTGACCTGAGAAATGGCTTCTGAGATTTTCTTCTAGGTATGATGCACATAGTTGGCACTAGTGGTTTAAAAAGCATAGTACAGGAAAATGTAAATGAGTCGGAGGCCTTCATTAACTTCATATTGGAGGGTTTCTTTCTTCTCCCCTTTCTTCAGAACGAAGTATCTGCTGTGCTCTCTCCCTGTGATTAGGTTTTTATTACGACCAAAATTGATTCTGTTACATTATTTTCTATGCCAGATATATAGTAATAAAATAGTTCAGAAGCGTAACACAGGATAGTAAGAAAGCCATACGAAATGCTCTTCTTTTTTTACTCCATCTGCTGCTATTGTGTGGTAGAAATCTTGCAGCATGTTTTTAAAATTCAGTTTTTCTAATTCTCTTACTTATCTGGTTTGTGAAGTATTGGATCAGGTATTAAAATGTTATGCCTATTAGAAAAGTGCGCTTGGGAGCTTTGCAGTGGGCCCCAAAAAAAGTTATTAGGGTAATTGAAAAGCAAAATTTGACATATAATTGTGACGCTGCTCAAAGGAAAAGCAGTAACAACTAGCTATATTTTTTTTTTCTCCTGTCTCTCAAGTTTTCATTAGTGAGTGCAGTCTTAAGCATTGAAAGACTCTGACACACGAGCTGCGTTTAAGAGTTTTTGTAATCTTCAAATAAATACTAGCTCAATGAAGTGAAAAGTGAGTAATGCTGAGAAGAGAGCACTTAATTCTGAACTAGGCATTTCCTTACCCCTGACTGTATGGAAGGGAAAAATCTGCTGTTGGATAAAGTAGTCTTTGGCAGGATTTGGCCAGAGGGAGCTTATTCCCATGACTATAGAAGAATAACTTTTAAGTCTGATGGTGCTTTCTGGATTCTTTCCTATTTTCAATGAAATTTTTGAATTTCATGCTTTTTGTGTTGCGAGGAGATGTTTCAGAATGCAGACTGGTTCTCTTTCCAGCTGAGCCTGCAGTCAAGGCAGACTGAAGCAATATGCTCTGAGAAGAAGTGTGAATTTTCTCATATGTTTCAGTGAGCGTTAATGGGAAGACTAATTAGGACAACTTGAAGCCAAAATAGCTGTGTTTCACTTTAAGACAAATTACCAGAGACATCCATCAGCTGTAGTTGGATGTATGTGACATTCCAAGTTTAAATCTGCTTGAAGAATTTAGTGTCAGAAGTGAGGAAAATAAGTTTAAATCTAACTCAGGGTTTAAATTTAGAGTAGAACAAGGAAAATAAAAAAATCTGCCACATATGAATAACTCTGTACTCTAATAAGAAGAGGTGAAGGAGATCATATACTTCTAATTATTATTGGGTTTAATTCTAGTTTGAAGTCTGCATGTAGATGATGTTAAGTCAGTATTTCAGACTAGAAATGCTACATTAAATACTACTATAATTTTCTTGATACAGAACTGTATTGAACTTTACTGATACATGCATACAGATAGGGTTTCTTCTCTTACCTTTCTCTTGCAGATGTGATATTTCTACTCATAGAAATCTGCATAGCCTAAAATATAGGTCCCCACAGTCAGTTCTTTCTGAATACCAATATACTCTTATTTTCTTTAGATAGAAAAAAGCCAGTGGCTGTTTCCTTCACAGGACTGAATCTGACACAACACAAAGCCAGCTTCAGTAGGTACAGTACGGAAGTTAGTTTGCTTGAACGTTCCAAAGGCAGCAGCCTCTGGCTAAGGAGTACCTGTATAAGAAGTGCATTTCTTTTTACTGTGTGTTTTCCTCCCTGCTCTCCCTAGGATAGTAGGAGGAGAGCAGGAGACTCCCTGCTCTTCTGCTGCATCCTTCCAGAAAGCAGGGCTCTAACCCTGTGCTTTCCATCTCATAATATATATGTTCCAAGATTCCAGCTCTATCATGTCGTATGCCTTTCACCTTCTTATCACTACTTTGATGTTCTCAGCCAAAGATGGGTCATGACTTTGACTTCTGTTGCAGAGCAGGGATGGAAGCTGGTAGCCCTGGCTACACAGAGTAGCAAGATGTATGTGGTTTGTAGTGGCTATCTTTGCAAGCGTCCACTGTGCTACAAGAGAAGACAGGAAGGCAGAGCTGAGAGAAACTGGTACTGCATGTGGCACAGGCAGATCGGTGACATGTGGTGGCCATATCACCATTTTGGGAACTTGCAGTATTGCACATCACTTGCTCCACTGCTTTAATAGCTGTGGGCACAAATGTGTTTGGTCAGAATACTGTGATTCCTTCCACTTGAAATAGGTTGTGTGGCCTTCTGTCTTTCTCTTTAAAACGTTCTACCTTTTGAGCAATATCAAGACAGTGAAAACAACCAAGGAAAATGTTTCTCTCTGCAGTATAGAATTTTTAAGGAATAATTGCAGGGAGGAGGCAAGGTCTTTCATCTTGCACATAAAATCTGGTACCTCACGTTTATTAGCAACATGATCCATCAGGTAGCAAGTAGGTGGTATTCTACTCTCCATTTCACTTTCTCTAATGTGAGCATCCTGTGTGTATTTTATGGCAACCAACAACAGCCTATGAATAAGTCTTAAACTGTTGGTCCATTTCAGCCAGCTCTGGCAGTTTTGTCAAGTCTTAAAGATAGCTGTGTTCTCTAATTACTGTGAAAGTAGGCAGCTGGGTAGAGACAAGAGACAATGTGGTGTGAGTTTATGCTTTCAAATGGGAGGGTACGTGGTGGGGTGGTGACTCATTGGGAGGCAGGAAAGCTTCAGCAAGAATTCTCACTTTCTTAGGAGTCCTGGTTCCTTTATGAGCCAGAAGACAAGTATGTAATAAACAGGTATCAGTCAAGGAATTGTGTATTATTTTGTGGGCTATAATGCATTTTTTTTCTCATGAGGAGAGTGCAGGGCTGTATTATTTTGTGTTGTGCTGGAAGCGCAAGGAGTGAGGAAGCCCACTCCCAAATAGGCAGGAGTATTCAATTTGGAGGTAAGGATATCTTTATTTGGATACATACAAAAAGAAGTGCTGCCATTTTAAAAAGTTGTTGCACCCTTGGAAGCTCTCTTCTTTTTTCCTGTCTGTGGTATGGTATATTGAGTCAAATATATCCTTTCAAAGTGTGCCCAATTAATAATGTGTCCTGGCTTTCACCAACCACACTAACCTATTGTAGCCATCAAACTGGGTATGCCAGTTGGACTTCTAGAGCAATAGTTTTTCTAATTGTCCCACTATGAACTCTTGTACCAGCTGACAAATCCCAAAGAAATAAGTTCTCTCTAGGTTAGGATGAGAGAGAAATAAGAGTGTATCTGTTTTACTCTTGGCAAAAAGGACCCCAAAAGAATCTTTTAATTAGAGTAATTTCATTCTGTCTATCTGCCGTGAACCTAACAAGCAATCTGAGCTTGCTAATGTGCAGCCTTGGGAGATGATCCTCTAATGAGAGGATTAGGTGTTTATTTCTGGTTGTCCACAGCCTGTGATGCTAAGCTCATGTTGCTGGGCATAGGAAAGCTCCCACCCAGTCCCAAGTAACCTCTCCTTTACCTCTCTGATCTTTGCTCTTCTGTCCCCTCCTGAGTATCACCTCACTGATTTCTCTGTTCTTGATATTTCAGCTTGGGATAGATGTCATAAATTATGTTACACACGGCTTTTGTGTGGTATTGTATTTGGGTCTGTAAATAACGCAAAACCTAAATGGAATATGAAATTTTTCAGAATCTTGGTTTTTTAGCAAATCACCTGGGGAAGTGTCATGGTTTAACCCCAGCCAGCAATTAGGCACCACACAGCTGCTCACTCATGCCTCCCCCTCGGCCCCCAGTGGGAGAGGGGAGAGAATTGGAAGTGTAAAAGTGAGAAAACTTGTGGGTTGAGATAAAAACAGTTTAATAATTGAAAAGAAATATAACAATAATAAAAAAAGTGTAAGGACAAGGAAAGTAAGAGAGAGAGACAAATACAACCCAACAAAGACAAGTAATGCAAATGAAAACAATTGCTCACCACCAACTGACCGATGCCCTGCTAATCCCCAAGCAGCAGCCCCTCTCCAACCTCCCCCCTAGTTTTATTGCTGAGCATGACATCACATGGTGTGGAATATCCCTTTGGTCAGTTGGGGTCAGCTCTCCCAGCTGTGTCCCCTCCCAACTTTTTGTGCACCCAAACTTACTCGCTGGTGGGGCGGTGTGAGAAGCAGAAAAGGCCTCGTCTCTGCGTAAGCACTGCTCAGCAGTAACTGACACAGCCCTGAAACATCAGCACTGTCTCCAGCACAAATCCAAAACACAGACTCCTACTAGCTACTATGAAGAAGATTAACTCTATCCCACCCAAAACCAGTAGTTTGAAATCGATGAGTTTGAAAAGGGATGAATAGTTCTGTCCAAGAGGCCATCACTAAACTGGCTTGTCTCCAACACTGCCATTTTACAGAGTGCATTTAGCCAATTGTTTTGTCTCTCAAAAATGAGAAGGGTGATGGAAGAGCAACCGGTCCTGGGACTCCTGAATTGTGATACCTCTACCCTTTATGATACAGAAGCTACTTAATATTAGGTGAGGTGGGGGAGAAATCCAGTCTGCCACCTTAATGCTGGGGAATAAATGCTGCCTTCTGCTCACAGCCTGAGAAATGTATCTGGAGATGCTGTTACCACTGTTAATACAGTTTTCTTTTTGTAAGGATAGCACCTGAGCAAAATAAAACTGAAAATGTCCCATTTCATATGTTTCCATTCTCATAATCTTGAATGGTTTAGAACACCCTATTTTGTCAAGAAACCTGTTTCCTTCTATTTTTGCATTTCACCTTGAATTTGATATTTTGTCCTCTGGGCACTAATGTTAATATGAGTTCTGTATTGTACTTATTTACATCATAAATCTCTCTTCTCAGATCATTCAACTTCAAGTGGTACATCCTCGTTTAAGCCCAGCCGTTCACTGGTTTCTATTCCCACTGCCCATGTGATGCCGTCTAATGCCAGCTCTTCACTTTCCAAACACAGGGAAGCTTTCAAGTCTGATGGCTCAAAATGGAGTACAAGCTTTGTACGGTCAGGAGGAGGCAGAAATCAGGGTGCCCTGGACAATTCTCTTGACATGAAAGATGCAAGACCTGTCAGAAAATGGTCCTCCTTGTCTAAACTCAGCTCACCAAATACCTTCAGCCAAGATGGTAGTAGTCATTCAGTGGACTCCAGGGCTAGTACAGATAAAGCTGTGTCACCACAATTAAGGAGAAATGGGCCAAGTTGTTTGCATGATAGCATGGAGCTGCTAAAAATTGACGACAAAGAAATGGGGAAAAAACGATCTTCTCTACTGGACTGCAAATACAAATTTGAAACGTGCAGCAAAGATGATTTTGTTTCAGATTCCTCAAGCAGGAGACATGCCTTAGACTTGACCTATAGTGCCTTACCTGAAAGCAAACCTACGGCAGCCACTTGTGAAGCTTTGGGTCAGAGATACGCAACTCTGGGACAACAGGCTGTGAGCGGAGCTCCCATACAGCCAGCAGTGAGGACTCAAATGTGGCTTAAAGAACAGTTACGTGCAAATCCCCTGGACTGCAGGACTGCTGAGGAGCCCTACGGCGTAGCTGCATGGCATGTGCAGCAGCTCGAAGATTTTAGAACGGGAGGTGAACAACCTGTGCAGGTACGGCTAAAGTTTGGTGTTTGCTGCCATCATGTGGCATCATGTGTTATACCTGAGGAATAACATCAGGTAGTTTTTAATAAAACAGGAGAGGGAACAGGTCCCTCTTAACCAGGTGATGATGTTCTTAAACTTTGATTGGGGATGCTGCTGCTTGCTTCTCAGTATTACCTGAGTGCTAATGTGTTTTTTTTTCTGACACCTGCTTACAGTTTACTCTGATTCAGTGTGCCTAACTATATGAGACTAGTGTCTCTTTTTCTGAAGCCAGATAGAGTAGCTCTTAAGAGAGTCTTTGGTCACAGTTTAGTGGGGGAACGTTGAATGTATTTTGATCTGAATGGATTTACAAAGGGGCTGCAGTTTTACATTCACTGAAAGAGGAATGACTCCTGCGTACTGCAAGGATGAATATTCAGTATTGCAATGCCTAGAATTTAAAAGCTGAATTCAGTTTGATATTACTGCGTATTTTTTTAACTAATTAGAATTAATTAATAATCATCAATTAATCTGATTTATTTAAATAAAAGAATATGTAGGGTTTATGTGTCATACTTGAAGTATTTTCGTATAGAAAACATCAAACTTGGTTTTAAGAGACAGATAACCCTTTCTAACACGATAATTGCCATCTTTTGTTTCCAGCTTTTACCCTAATGGGAAAAGGTAACTTGTTAAGGAAGGCAGTACTTAAAATCTAAATGTTCAGGTTTACCTACGTAGGTAAACTTGACTTGCCAAAAAAATCCCAAATGGATTACAATATGTAGATTTTCCTGTAAGGCAGTTTCAGGTTAGTCTAGGATATTATCTGAGCAGAGATAATCTATCTGTATGTGCAAATACCTGTTTTCTCCGGCCTGAAGATATATTAAGTAACTTATGAAGAGTTGTGTTCAAATTTTGTTGTTTCCTCCATTGTGTATTGAAGGAAAAACTGACAAGTTCAGAGGTTCTTAAGATCCAATTTTACTCTTAATAGTGATCTGGATTTTTAGTTTTTTATATTATTTTTAACCTTACAGAACTTGAATACAATTAATATGGCCGAATGATCATTAATCCTCGTGGTTCTCTCTAAAAACCTGACATCGTTCCACATGGCCCCCCTTTTACATTACTCTTGCTACTACAGAAACCCGCATCTTTCTCTAAGCTTTTTGAAGATTTCAATGGTGAGAATTTACTCAGGGAGAGAGTGGAGGCTGAGGTGTCCCCTCAAAGCCAAAGTGACAGAAACCAGCTCAGTGCTGAGGCTGGGTCAGGGGCTCTGCCAGCCAGCCTCTTGGCAGCTGGCAGATATCAGTTGTGTTGGAGAGCACACGAGGGGTTTGGGGAGTGATACAGGGTACCGTGGAGAGGCTAAGTCCATCCATTCATTCAAGTCTTCCCGACACCTGTGAGACCTGTAGCTGGCTGCAGCTGTCAGCAGTGCTGTCTGTGGGGTTTGCATGCACATTACTGTGCCTGGTGGTTCTCATTTAGAGTTATATATTTATATTCAGAGTAACCTTTATTTACTTCTTTCCTTCATTTAGGTATATGTCTCTGTGTCATCTTCTACGTACCTTTCACAACACTTTGTTTAGGATGGCTATTTCAGAAACTCTTGTGTAGGTCAAAACAACTCCCAGCTTTTTAGTTTGTCTCACAAGTGCTTTCTCGCTCTGATTGTGATCAAATAGTGTCTCCTTTTTGTATGAAGGCAAAGTTTCGTGTGTGAAACAGATGAAGCCCTATACGTATTATTATGGTTATTCAAAAACTTTGTTCGTGCAGGCATTGATGCTGAGATGTGTTTTGAGGACAGAGCCAACAGGGGGAGCACAAACATTATTTATCTTTTTGGATGAATTCATAAAGTGGTGCTGCACCTTTTTAGGTTTTTAAAATTATAAGATTATAGGATGAAGTTTTGCTTAAAACGGTTTGGTGTTTTTTTTTCTCTTGCTCCTGTTATTTATATATCTGTATCAATAATTGATATATGTGTTACAAGACCTAGCTAGCCCCTGATTTGGGAAGCAGTGATACTATCAGCTGTCTGGTTAGTCCTGGAATATAGGGCAAGTCCTTGAAGCTACGACCTTTGCTCTGCTTACCCTGACTTCCCGCTTAATTGTGTGGAGGGGCCATAAGGGGCCTTAGCAAGCACTTTCAGTTCCTTGTGGCCTTAGCAAACACTTTAATTGGTGTGATTTGGAGTTGCGCTGGTGGGCCTTGAAATGTGACTTGTTACATTGAGATATGTTGAGATATTTTATGATTCTATAATTGTGCTATGATTTTATTTTTTTTCAAAGATCACTACATGTGCACCTGGGCACTGATACGCTATTATTTCTGAGAAACTGAGAAAACTACAATCCAAAGTAGAATACATTCCTAGGAAGGAGAGAGCAGAAGGTGTAAGATTTTGCTAGAGGAAGATGGTGATTTATAAAATGTGAAAAAAGCACCACCTCTACAGAAACTTTTTTTATTTTTCTTTTCCCCTTGGTGGGGATTATTTTTGCTATTTTGCTTTTAATAAGTATGTATGCTGATGGAAATGCGATGGTTTTTACAGGACTGAAAAAATTACGGTTTATAATCCTTTAAAACCACTATTGCCGTGAAGAGAAAACAAAGTGAACTTTGCTTTTAACTGAGAATCTGTAGAAGCTTTGTGTATCTTTAAGGTAGGCCGGTAGAGGGAGAGACTATAGAGGGCGGTTTTCTCTAATGAAGCAAGAATAGACTGCAGCAATTTTCTAAGTTGGTTTCAAGGACTACTGGTTCAGGAACAGCTATTGGACTTAATAATATGGTATACAAATTTTTATGCTTTTACAGACTAGTATAGACGGTTTACCCCAGAAAATTCTGAATTAGGGTTATTTTTATAAAATCTGACAAGCTTTGAATTTAAGTTTACAGTAAAGGATAATGTATTACAGCCCTTAAAAGCTGTTCCAAGGTTAATTACTCTCAAAATTAAGATTCTCTGCTTCCTTAATAGTCTGAATTTAACTGAACTCAGCATCTACCTGTTGTGTTTTCGTTATGCTTTGCTCCCCAAATTAAAAAGCCTATATTGTGGCTTTTCCATTCCAATTGTAAACCATGATTTTTAAAAAAGATCTTTACTGTGCATTGTAAGGGAAGCTCAGAGTGTTGGGTGGAAGACCTACAGCTACACTGAGATTCTCTTTCAGGATATGGTCAGGTTTGCAGCTTCAGAAAAGGTGTGGTGGATCAACAGAATGCCGCTTTAGAGAAGGCGCATCTTTTAGCTGTGGGTGTGGTGGTTGTACATTTCAGAAACAAATCTCCAAAGGGGATCTGGTCTCTTGTTATTGTGTAGTGTCATGGAATTGTGTACGAAAATTCATTTCTCTAGCTAACGTGTGCTATTTAATGTATACTTTTTGAAGATAAACATTCTCCTATGCATTTCCAAGGAACAGATTTCAACAATACTTCAATGAAAATAATTTCCATGCAGAATTTATATTTCACTTACACTTAATTATTTTCAGTGTACAGCTGATCTTTCAGCAGACATGACCGTTGTAATACCTTCTTTTTTTAACCTCCAAAGTAAGGAAGTGTGTGATTAGGCCTGTGTTAAGGGAAAAAATGCTTATAATGTGCAGTTCCCATTTTCCGAACTGGGAGGCCGTGCAAATCTGGATAAAAAGGCAGTATGTTTTCATGTAAAGGCATTTCTTAAAGCCTGATCCTATTGTCTGTATGTACTTAGGTGCATACTGTATGCTAGATCCAGAAATGAGGTTTAAAATGGAAGACTTTAAAATTGTGGGAGAGTTTTCAGAAGGTCGCATATCTACTTATTAGCTCGGTACAGTGCTGTAGGCATCACATGATGAATATCTGTTTTTTCCAGTGTATGGGACATCTGTGTTATTTCTTCATGGTGTGCTAACTTCTGTCAGAACATAGCAGAAATAATAGATGGAAATTGTTTAAGTGCATCTTTTTCCTTTAATGTATCTGGTTTACTGGTTTTTATTTAATGAGGAAAATGCTGCCTTGTTCATACCATGTGTATAGAAGTTACTGGAAATTAAATTTTAATGCACTGAGAAATTTAGAGATACTGCAACAATCTTCATTTCAAAAGAGAAGGAAAAAAGTAAACTGCATGCATACCTAAACATTAATAAACAAAAGTTGTAAAACTTTGATTGAAAGAAAAAGTTATAGCATTCTTCAAATAATATTGTTGCCACAGAAAACTTTATTCTTAAATGTCAACTCAAAACTAGTTTTTTTAATGATTCTGTCAGATTGGAAAACTAAGACCGCTTAATATCAACATTTTTTTCCCGTGTCTCATTTTGATGAAACCATACTTTTCAGCAAGATAAAACTTTTTAACATGAAGAATTATCACCTTTAGTTAGCAGAGTGAACTCCTTCACTGTGAGCCACAATTAAGCTTTTATGTTCTGTTCCTTTTGCTTGAAGTTAGTAGTCCAAGAACTGGGATTGCGTTCATTACAGTGCATATGTGGCTCAGTCTGGAGTAAGCGCTAGCAGACGATGGGAAACCAAACTTGGGCCATGCTTGATTGCAAAAGGAGCCTTGGCATTGGTTAACCGGTAACTTGCCAATTTCAGATGTTGTCTTAAGAGAATGCATGTTTCAGTTTCAGCAGTATATTTCAACTTTTGTTGAAGAATCTGTAATTTTCATTGCTGGCTGAGAGAAGGCTGCTGGAGTTGTTTTTTGGAGTTGTTTCTACATGCTAGTGGCAGAGTTTCTTGTAGACTTCCTTTGCAATTTTGGGTCTGGAAGTATGTGATTGTTGGTGGCAGTAGACTCATCTTTTTCCTTTTATTAAAAAAGGATATGTGTTTTTTGTTGTGGTGTTTTGGTTTTTTTGTCAGGGCTAACTCATTTGTCTAATTTTAGCTATAAAGCTGTCACAGTAGTTTCCCAGAGATAGGAAAACTTTTGAAGAAGAGCATACAGGCAGTAAGCTTTGTACAAGCCCAAGTAGCGTATCAGTGAATTGCCGTTCTGTTGTGAAAACCATTTTTATTCTTTAGACTAGAATGGGCTTCATATCAACTCTTGTTGTTGTGATATGCTTCGTGCCATCGATGTCAAGCACCAGCAGAAATCCTCCTAAATAATACCTAACTGTAACTGTTACAAAAGATATCCCTTGTGTTTAAATTTACAGATTTTTTCTTAAAAAGCAAAGTATTTCAAGATTATCAAAGTAAGTGATAAAGTGCTTACGGTGATGTAGCTGTGCAAAGTTTTCTGCTTTAAATGCAAACAGATGGGAATTGATATTACTATAGCAACATTAAAATGCTCTAGATGTGTAGTTTGCAGAAGCTATTTTAAATGTTTACTGCAGATATTTCAGAGCAGATGAGAGAAAACCTTTCGTTTTGATTATCTGTGCCGCCCCAGCTAGTATTGCCCGAGCTTTGGAGCAGGTAGCATAGAGTAGAATGTGGATGCCTTTTAATGGTAGAACTTAGATAAACTTTCAGTTTTCCTAAACATACCGGCTTTTTCCTGTGAAAAATCTTTTTGTAGATCCAGTTTAGGTGGCTCTCTTGCAGATAAGTGAACCACCCCACAACAACGGTAATCATCTGGAAATCCTGAGCGTGAACGTGAGTAGATCAGCTCTGTAATATATTCAGGACTTCTGAGAAGTGCTGGATCAACAGTGTATGTGCTGGATCGGGGATGTGCTGTTGGCAATAGAAAGCTGGAAGCTGGGGCGTCCCCCACCATGTGAGCAACATCTGCCTCATGTGCATGTGTGTTAAGACTGTTAATATGCATATGTATGGCATTAAGTTTACTGTACAATGCATATGTGTTCGTGCGTTTTGTTCCCAGGTTGTACTTGGGAAAGAGAGATGCTAAGAGTAAGCTGTTTGGCCCCAGTCTGGCCACCATCTTTCCCAACATATCTCAGGTGTGTAGAGCTACCTTCTGGGCAAATAACTCCAGCAGAAAGCAAGCTCTTCTTGGTCACGGTCATTCCCAGGGACCCGTGGGGAATGTACATCATCCTATAAAGGGCCATAGAAGAAGGTCCTGTAAGAAGCGTAGGTTGCATGCTTAACATGAGGATAAGCTATGGACTGGGTGATTGCACTGGCAAGTAACAAGTGGTATGTCAAATACGGCGTGAGGGCTCCCACGCTGCACACTTGACCTGTGCATAAGTGGTAAATCCGGCTTGTTAAGGCTGTAGCACAGTCCTTGCGTTTGTACAGATGCACCTACTGTTCCTGTACGTGGCAGTGTTAAGGGCTTCGTAGGCAGTTACCATAGGGCAGTTACCATAACCCTTGTTAATGGTCATTCGTTTTTTAGTTGTTTTGACAGCTGCTTCTTTTGATACTACTGGATAACACTAAAGGCTTCTGGCTTTTAAGGTGATCCTGTGAACCGCAGGTGTCAAAAAAGGTGGAACTAATAATTATGCTTTCACATTTAAACTTAGCTTATCCCTGTCTCAGCTGCTGCAGGCTGCTTTTCATGGGTGTAATTGTTTGCATCTACAGCATCTGTGCTTTTGCTCTCTTTAGGTAATTTGCTGCGTGCTGTCAACCCAACATAGGTGTTTTGTTCTGTCCTCCTGCTGTAGCCACGTCATTTCCTCTGAAGTAAATGTTCTACGGAAATCCCATTTTAAAAATTTGATTTCTGCTGTCCACTTTGCAGAAATGTTGTTACTTGAAGGCTGCAGATCTTTTGTAGATCTTTAGATGCAACTCAGCTGTAGCAGTGAGCAAACTACAGTAACTGCTGACGCATACTTGGATTTCCTCGTGTACTCAGCAAGGCTCTAGATGGTTTTTTTTTACTCAATGGCAGGTAGATAATTGTGTGCAGCTTTTAGGATGGCTTTCTGATAAAATAGGTCTGTGAATGCTTTCTCTGTCAGATTGTTTGTCTGACAGTATGGAGTCTGCGTATTTTTATTCAGATAGTTTGAAGTGTCTACGTTATCATTGCAAATCCCTCAAGACAAGACTTGAGAAAGAAACAGAGCCTCACAGAGGCTCACATCAGCTTCACAAGGATAAATGCGAGGACCAGGACCAAGACAATAAGCAGAAAATTGAGTAGCAGGTTGAGACCTCTGTTGTTAGCAAGATCCATAATGTGCATCTGTCTCTTGTGCTTGCAGCAGACTATTGATTGTAGCTTTGGGTTGCTCTTTCAGTAGTAAGCAATGTAGATTCACATGAATTTCATTGTGTCCTCGGCTGTTTACCTGTTTTTAGTTTCTGCCACTTAAGAAAAGAAAAAAAAAAAAAGGTCCGTTTACAATAACTAGATTTTTTTATTTTCCCAAAAAAGGAATCTGGATGCTCCTACAAGCCTTTTTACCCAAATACCTTAAAAATAAATAAATAAAAATTAAAGTTAATGATAGCTTTTATTTTACTACTGAAGAACCCATTAATGGAGAAAAGACTTGAATTTTTATACAGTTTGTTTGACTCTTTGTTTATTTACTTTTTAAAATGTGTGCGGCACTCTTCAGGCCCATTTGATTTTCAAAAGAATGGCTGTTCTCAAGACTTGCTCTGTTTCAGCAATAGATTGTTGAAACTTTATTTTTTAAAAGAAGATTTCTGTAGGTGAAAAAAACCCAGCTTTCTCATCTGGGCAAAATGTACCCCTGTTAACCAGGAGTGTTTCCTACCCTTCTAGGGTTTGGCATCGTGCAGTGTGGTAGGTCGCATTTTGCCAGCAGCGTGCCATGTACGATTCATTGCAGCTTTGCAAATGCCTTATTAAGAATCTAGATTGGGCTGGCAGAGGATGCATCCTTAGTGCTTTTAATAGCACGTACGCAATAGCTTATTTTAAGATAGTATTAATAACTTAGCAATTGTGTTTTATATGTAGAAATATATATATAAAATTAAAAAATTAATAGGACCACTCAACCCTAACAGTGAAATGTTGACAAAACTTCCTTTTAATAACCAGCTAAGTTTTTAGGGAAGATCACAAGAGGGCAGTGTTTTACAGTTTTATATTTTATACAAAAATTGAACTTTCAGCATTTTTTTAATGTAAAAAAAAAATATAATGGCCTTATAAAGCAATCTGACTAACTGTCAGATATTAAAATAATTCTAGGGCTTGTTTTAAATTATTTAAATTACCAGGATTCTTACTCAGAAGAGCATCAGTTTTTAAAGGAATTTTTATAAATATGTTGTTCTGGTTTTAATCCTTGCAATGAACAAGAGGTGTTCACTAGTCTCCTTCTGTAACCAAAACAGGCTTGCTTGTTTGTTTTTTCAGGTTTTAACATATAGGTCAAAGCTAAAAGGACTACATTTGTTGTTAAATAAAAGGTATCTGTGGATTTTGTAGGACTTCACAAATATTTTCTAATTGTATTCTGACAGACACTATTTATTAAGAGCCATACTAATGCAGGTATCTGGTCTGTAATCTATAGCATACTAGTATGCTTCCAGATATGAACAAGAATACTCTTTAAATGAATGTGTTCATTGCTATGCTCTGATTTTCTCAGAGATGATATAGGTAAAGTACATCTCGGCATGGGTGTGTATGTCTGACATGATTATTGTTCTGTGTACAATGGTAGTAAAACTTACATAAAAATTCGTTATGCTGAGGGCAAACATTTTGTGCATGTTTTGTGAAAAATCTGTTTAAGCGTATTTTACACTTGGTAAAGGCAGTTGTTGCTAAATGCACACAGAAAAGTTAATAAAGAAATCCAAGTACCTGCAGCCCTCTAAAGTGCCTTACTGACTAGTCGTGATCAGAACAAAGTTTCAATTCTGAAATGGGTCTTGCCTTCACCTAGAGGAAAATAGGTAAATATATCAATTTTCATTGAAGACCTGGCTGAGGAGGCACGTCTTTAAAACCAGCATATGCTTGTTCCTGATTCAGCTCTTTCCCAGTGCAAAGTTGCCACAGAAGTTTGTCTTTTTTTTTTTTTTTTTTTTTTTTTGAGAAAGAGTAATACCAGATTGTTGCCTGTCTAGCTTTCTTTATTCACTATCCTTGTGTGTAAGATGAACTTAGCAAAAAGACGTAGCCTTGGGTGGAGTGGAACAGAGAAATGAAAACTTAATCCAAGCTACATGCTGTGTTTGGAACTTTTATTATGGCTCATAAAGCCATACACAAAACTTACACTTTCACAAAATTCATTAGGATTGCCTATGTGCACTACTTGGTGAGTGTAAATTAAGTATGTGTAGGTGATCTGGACATCGCAAAACGGGCAAGATTACTGTTGAAAAGCAAAGCAGAATAAACAGAGGTATAAAGAATTAGAAATCTTTGTGATGACTAGCTCTTTTTCACATAACCGTAATGAGTAGATGATAGAATTCATGCTTCTTTCTAAATGGAATTGTATTTAAGTATCTTATTTTATGCATTAATATAATTTCAAGCAGTCACTTTAATAAATAAAAATACAGTAGATGTTAGTATTAAAGGCCATATAAGTATACAAAGAAGATTGTACTATATACAAAAGGTTTTATTTTTTTAATCTCTGGATTTGGTTGACATTTAGTTATGTAGAGGACAGTAGCAGTTTTTCAGATCAGCGGAACCCTAAGACACAAAAGATCCATACAGTACATGCAATTTGTCTGCATTGCCGTAAAGTAACAGTAGGGCTTCCAGTTTATTTATACTTTGGTTTTGTTCTTGTTTACTCATTGTTTTTTAAATAAATAATGGCTTTTCAGGTACCTGAGAGGAAAGTGGTGGGTTTGGTTTTATGAGGGGGGTGTGTGTGTGCGCTTTTATTTTTTTTAGCAATGCTTTACTTTGACTTATATATATTACTGGCTTGTGAAACCTACAATCCCATGTGTTCTCAGAATGTTTGTGCTGATATTTTACTCTTAAGACCTTTTTTCTTCACGAACTTTTCAGTACTGTAAAACTGTTGTCTATTTCCAATTGAAGTCTCTTGAAACACCTCCAAAGCAAACTAAAACTGGAAACCCTATCCATCACAGAAATACAGATTTAAAAAGAGAAGAAAGTAACTTTAGATTTTTCTATTTCTAGCTTTCCTCCCCGAAGTGCACTGTGTGTGTGGCTTTTCTTAAGAAGAAGGATTAATAGGGAAAGTGCGCTTACTAAAATCTCAGGCTTTTGTTAAAGTGGTCAGAATGCATGAAATGGAAATGAGATCGACATTGACAGCTTGAATCGGTAGCATCCATAACTAACTTGCAAGTGGGGTGTGTGTTGCCAATCTCATCAGTGCTTGCCCTAATCTTCATACAGTAGCTAATTAATTTCTTCTAGTGATTAACCTTATTTCAGAGGTCTGGTCTCAGCATATCTATTTGCCAGATAGGAGGTGCATCGCCACTGGACTTGCTTGCATTCCATTGAATACAGAGGTTTTTTTCAAAGATTTCTTCCCCTCCTGCCTAGCTGTTCACTGTCAACCTCTACTCATGGAATATTAAGTCTTGAAGGCAGAATACAAGATTAAGATAAACTTGTATTGATTTTCTGCATTCATCAGTAGGATTGTTCACACAGGGTGGTATAGAAAGGTGCCTGTTTAAAAAACAATAAAATGCCTGTTTGACCTCTGTCTGTTGATTCTTGAGCTTTCTTTAAATTTGAAAACCATATAAAGTTTCTAGGAATGTAGCTTAATACCAGGCACACCAGGTGTGGGAGGGCTGAAAATCTACTGCTCAGTTTTGTTACTGACAACTGCTGGAGTGGAAACTTCATCTTTTATATGTGTAGACTCTGGTTTATATGTTGAAAAGATATTTCTGCAATGCTTTCCCTCCTGTGCATAATTGGTTATAATTTATTTTATTTTTTATGTATTATTTTACAAAAACACTTGCTTGTTCTTTAACAGGCATTTGCAGTTGGAGGTGGTGATGTTACTTGTATTTGTATGATGCGCTTCAGTCATGTCAGTAAGGGAGACCGAAACCTTTCTATTTACCACATCAGAGGTTAACCATCTTGAGTGACATTGGCAAATACCAAGTTTTCTGTAGTTTTACACTAAGGAGATTATTGCTTAAATTACAGCAGGTCGCAATAAAGTTGTTGGAAGCCAAATAATAAGAACTCTGAGAACTATTTTTGATTTTTGAGTTGTGCGAATTGTCATGGCAGTTAAATGACTACAGAAAACTAAATCTTCGTGTCGTGGTTTGGGCTGGGCCAGCCACTAAACAAGCAGATTCTCTCTTTAAATACCAGTGTGATAGTGTCCATTTTTCTGCAAAATATAGTGAAAAAACTTTCCAGATGTCATGTAGTTCTGTAAGGATGCATCTAGTGAAAAATACTGTAAATGAAGTTGCCTTTTTTTCTTTAGGATCCAAGGGGGGGGGGTGTGTGTGTATATACGCACATACGTGTGTGTGTGTATATAAGATCCCTTAAGTAGGGAGAAAAGCATATGATGTAGTTTTTATTTTTGGGTTGGAAGACATTTTTCATTTATTCTTATATTCCCTTAAAGACACTAAAACAATTTGAATGCCTTCAGTTGATAATGCAGCACCTTGAAGTAAGCAGAGCAGAAATTTTCCTATGATGCGTTGAGGGCTGTGTGCCTGTATCTCTTCTTTGGGTGGACGTGGGCTGAATTTAGAACCTCTCCAGGGGATTAAGGTTTTTCAGAGAAACTTAAAAACGCTCAGTCCCCCAAAAAGTGAAGCTGCTGTTTGTGTGACCTAGCTAAAACATTGAGGAACTTACCAGCTCCATGAAGAGGCAGTGCTTTACCCCATTCAGAAAAGACATCTCTTGACTGAGATGACAAATTAGGTCATGCACAGCTTTGTAACAACAGGCTCTAAACACTGTTCTGGACAGAATAAGTGTGGTTTTAATACATGTAGCAGGTAGAATGAGAATAGTGCGATGGTTGGCATACAGCTCTAGTCCGAGTGCTAGCCCCTCTCACAAGAGGATCCTTGCATTGGGAGTTGCGGGTGTAGGTCTCTCTTCCCTTTCGGGTGACTTTCCTAGAGGACAGTGCAGAGAAGTGCTGGAACTTCAGAGGAGCATCACAATGATACAGATCAGCAAGAGGCAAATTAAAATCAGGCAGAAATTCACAAAGAGCTCTTGGAGCCTTTGGCGTGCTTGTGGATTGACCTCAATAGTTGAGGCTCTCCTCAGAGCAGAGCGGGTTATGTATTGGACCTTCTCCATGGCAACGAGAAAGCAGAGGGCACAAATCAGAGGTTTTAGGAGGGCAGGAAAGAAGAAGAGTTGTCAGGAACAGTGCGAAGTGCCTATTATCTTCTCTTTTTTGTTTTAGACAGCCTTTGTGGAGCTGGGAAAGCAGGAAAGTGAAGAGTTAGAAATGCTGAAGTAAAGAGTTTTGATGAGTGCAAATGGAGACTGTTTTAAAGTTCCAAAAAGCCTGAAGTAAACAGGTTGCCTTTACAATGTTTTTACTTTAAAACAGGTTTTATGCTGTATTGTGCTTCTCCTCCTGAAGGCTACTGAGCATTTGTTTCTTAGCAGTGGTGAGGAATGGTAAAATGGAAATTGTGGATACGTGGGATTTACTCAATCATTGCTTTAGATCCTAATCTTTCCATCCTTGGTGGAAAGGCCATGGATGATTTCCCTCCCTCCCACCCCTTCTTTAATTGTTCAAGCACATGTGAAAGCCTGATGATATAGCTAGACTCACAGACCTTTCAGCCAGGAGATCTGGAGATTGCTGCTGCCGGTTAGTGACCCGGGCAGATTATCTGATTTACCAGTATCTTAGTTGGGAAGGGAGGAAAAGAAATCTTGTTGAAGCATTTCCATTCCAAGTAGAAATACTTTAAGGTGTGCAATTAAACTCCGTGCATAACTGCTATAGGGAATTTTAGTAGTCAACAGACAAAGCAGAATAAGGACTAAAGATTTTTTTTTAATATATAGATGTGGGACTATGTGTTACAAAATGTAGGTGCAAAGGCAGAGGACTGCGATGAGGAACAAAGTAAAGTATGTATGTAACTTTGTCTCTTAAGTGAATACATTGTTCCAAGTATACCGCCCCCTTTTTAATGTCAGATGGAAGCACAGGATGTCAATTGTCTTAAAACTCCCAATAAGTAGTTATGGTGTAAAACCCTCCTGTATGAACCTTCCATGGGAAGAGGCTGGCTTTGATGTACGCTTGCTTAACGCGTAGTGGGGTAGATTCTGTAGGTGCTATTGCAATGTGGAAAATCGGGTTTTAAGATGATGATGATATATGCGTGTCTCAAACTGCTCCTAAAGCTTCGCTTGCCACTAGATGTTTTACGAACGTGTATCATGATATCTTTGACAGGAGGCTTCTCCTTGTCATATCTCTTTCTTTTTTTTTTTTTTCAATAAATGAAATTCCTGTCTACTCATATATGCCACATAAAAGAAAACCATTGCTTAGATATCTGCCATCTAAATTATATGAAGATCCTGACTGAATCGGGGATACTTTGTTGTCCACAAATTTGTCTTTAGATGGCCTAAAATGGAAAACCTTAAAATGAAACAGAAGTGTCTTTCAGACTCTTCTTTTTTTAGTCTCTTCACATGGGTCTGTAGATTCAAATAGTGCTGTATGAGTAGAATACCTGTGCTTTCAGTGGCAATGTTGGTATTTAAAAAGAGACTTTTAAAAGAAACCAGATTACACATGGATATTGTAATACCTTTAGGTGGTTCCATGTGATGACATCTCCTCCGAAAATTGAACTTCAGATTTTGTTATGATGTTTTGAGCTATAGTTGATCTTAACTTTATTGCAAATAAAACACAAACCAGGAACTTACTTTCATAGTGACTGTAATTTTTCAGCTTTGTTTGACTTTATGCTGTAGCTGTTTTCATCTATTTAAGCAGTTAAAGTGCTTGCCAAGTATATTCTGCTTAGCTCTTTGCTGATCACTGTCTGTCCCAAGTGCAGTAAAAGCAAGACATACACGGGAATTCTCAAGTGGCTTGGCTGACGGCACATTCATTCTCCCAGCCCAGTACAGACTGGGGTGCATTAGGCTGTTCATCCTCTTCTAGACAAAGCACAGTAGGTGAACCACTAACGGATTTATGCGAGTACAGAAAGGTTTGAGTAATTAGCTTGTGTGATGGACACTGCACAGAGAACAGTATTTTCTGAGGATGACTTCATCACAACTCACTATGTCTTTTTTTAATGCAGGGTGCGTGCAACCTGTGGGCTTTGGGTTGTGCGTGACCTGCTGCAGCAACATAACTGTCTCCTTCCTGGCTGCCCTCAGACGGGCTGGAGCAGCATGAGTTTTTACCTGCATATATGCACAATAAGTCCATTTCTGTCTACGGCATTAGATTTACATTATTTTACATATGCAAGCAGCTGCACTGCTGTGCTGTTGCATATGTTTCACTTGTATGACTCCAGGGGCAGGACCTGGGGCTCTGAAGTGCTTCTGTAAAAGGCAATATTAGCTGGTTGGGCATCTTAGATGCAATGAGAACACAGGTGAGGAGAGATGGTGAAATCTCTTGGGAAGGGAGAAAAAATTATTCTTGCCTTTAGAATGGGTGAGGGATGTTTCTGAGGGAGCAGACAATAGGTCAGAAGGCTCAATCGAGCTGTCACACTGATATTAGCTGTTTGAACATACATTGCCAGACAGGCGATAAGAAAGGATCTTAAAAAAAGGAAGGTAGTGGAAGTTAAAATGTCTACCTTTTATGGCTAGAAAACGGTAGGAGGGATCAGAAAGGGTCAAAATAGAGTAACCTGGTTTTCTTGATTTAAAAGCTCATATGGAATTGGAAATTTCCAACACACCTACATGTTGTTTTACCTACTAAGCCTGTTTGTGGGAGGAGTTTTCTTATCAGCAAAGAAAACAAATTCTGTGTCTGTATTTCAACAAGTTTGTCTTTACAAGTGCATGGCTTCAACTAATAAACACATACCTTGCTTGTTAATCCTCCATGGCGCTGTCACCCACCTAAAGTGTGCATAAAGAGAAACAGGATTCAGTAACACAGCTGCATATGGGTGGCTATCAAGGTCAAAATGGACAGCCTGAAAAATAATTACACTGAAATGAGGGCTTATCATTACCACAAATAGTAGCTATTCTCTGCTGTTTAGACCCTGGCTGTGTTTTAGGTCAATATTTGGAAGTATTATGCATGCACGTACCACTTCTTGAAAGGAAAGAGCAACAAAAGGGCAAGGTATAGTTGACCTTTTTTTAAAAATCAAATGGTATTGCACTCATGTGTGACAAGACCAGGTATTGCACAAGAGAAACTGTTAGCTGCATTGCTGTACAGTTGTGTGTTTAATACAGTGTTGTTAATGGACTGGAAAGGCTTGTCTTATGCATAGCGCGAATCTGCAGGAAGCAGTCACGTGGCTGACCCCATATGTTACTGTGTAGGGCGTACCCTATACCTGGTGCCCTAGAATGAGTCACCGATCACAGTTATTGCTTCCTTCTGCACTGACATGTGACTGTTTCCCTGATTCGTATTAGGTTATTTTTATCTTTGTTCCTGGGTGTCCTTCACAATGAGAGGAGGTATGTGACCAAAGTGAAAACCGTGGGCCGCGCTTGTTCCTGGTGCAACTGCATTGACTACATTGAAGTCACACAGGATAAATTTGGCTCCTTTGGAAATGCCACAGCAATTTTAGATACAGCCTGTTTCCTGTCATATGTTTACTAAATGCAGCAGTGATATCAGTGGAATAGAAGAGGTTTGACATGTTTGATTTGTTGCTCTCCCATACGACCAAGTGAAGCCCTGAAAAGGCATTGTTAAAAAGTAATATTGCATAACAGTGTATTGCATAGATTTTTACAATATGTCCCCAAAACTCAGTAATTCGGTTTCATCCATTGAAAAGAAATATCTTAATAACCATAAACATAGTGATGCAAAAAGTACCATCAAGTTATGTGATCCTTGGTCTAGGTCATGTTTAGAACTGTTACCAAAAATTACCTGGCCTAAGAAATTCCTGTAGCTGTTTGTATGAGCAGTATGACACTCTTAGGCAGGAAGAGGCATGTTCACAGGAGGTAAGTTTAAAGATTTGTGTGTATAGTGACAAGGCAAAGAAGAACTCTGCATGCAGGACTAAATGCAGTGAGTTAAATTGAACCTGGAGCCCTTTGTCACCATTGTCTGTGTATTCTGTGGCACCCACAGGAGAGGATATTGTGGAGTTCTAAAGCTGTGCCTGTGCACAGCAGCTACAATTGATGTGTAGGCATGCTTGACTGTCCTGTGTTAATGTATCGATCTTATTCCAAGTTGCATTGCTTTGTTCTGAACCCTGCTGTAAAATTACCTCCTCATCGGCGGTGTGGAGTCACTGCGGTTGAGACCTCCAAGTCTGAAAATCCTCCTTTTTCATATGAGGAAGATGAGGGGTAAGAAGCAAGCGAAGAAGGAAGCAGTCTGAACTATCTCTAGAGACCTTTAGAGTGTCTCAGTGCTGACAGTTTAGTTCAGTAAGTAAAAATTTCTATTGATGAAGTAGAAGTTGCTTACAGGTTTTCCAGTATAGAAGTGATTTATGAAGGTATGTCATAATTTTTTATTTTTGTTCTTTATAAAAAAAAAAAAATAGTATGGAGGTGACTTGCTAGGATTTACCCCAATGGTTGGATTTTGGATTTACCTATGCTAGGGGTGCACAATTCTGTTGCTTATTCTGATTTTAAGCTGAGAGTTGCACTAGGCAATTGTGTCAGTGAAGAAGGGTATTAAGGGTATTAGCCAATTCAACAACTTGACTGCAGAAAAAAGAATGTTGATTTTTTTTTTTTTAAAATTTGTTTTAAGAAGAAAGTGTAAAAGGAAAGAAAGAACTGGATGACAGAAAAAAAGGCCGGGATGGGTGAAGGCAAGAATGCAGACAATAGTACAGGAGAGGACAGCAGAGGGAGGAAAGCAGAAGAAGAAAATGAACAGAGGAAGAGAGAGGAGTGTGGAAAAAGAGCAAGGAATTGTGCAAGGGGAAAGAGAAGACTACAGTTGGAATATATTGTCATTGAAGAGCACTAGAGACTGACTTGTCAATCACATGCAGAAAACATTTCCTTGAGATGGGGGAAGAAGCAACAATTCAGCTCACAGAGTATGAGAAGTGCTAGTAACAGGAAAAGCAAACTCATTTTATCCTTTTTACCATTTGTTTTAAAGTCTGTTTTGTACTGAAGTGTCAATATTTTTCATTGTATAGGAGAGGATAGGAGAAGGTTCACACTTTAATTTAGATTCTTTTTTTTTTCCTACCCCTCTTATTAATTCATTCCTCTTACAATCTTCCTTTTGATTAGCTTTGATGTTCTCAGTGTTTCAGATGCAAGACTGCCAGTAAGAGCCTTTACTGGTGTTTCAGGTCTATGAGAATGTGACAGGTACAGAAATTAACACTGATGAGTAGTTGAACATGCCTGGTTTGGCATTTTGTTCTTTGGAAGTTACCCACCTACCATGTGGATTTTTCTGTGTGCTGGCCCGTAAGAGTAGTCTGGGAGCTAAAGCTTTCGGCTAGTTTGTAACTCTGGGTTAAATTCCCAGCAACTGCTGCAGGAAGGTGCAGCGAGACCTTGGGCAGGTACTTCAGCCTCTGTACTCATCTGTTCCCCTAATCAAAACAAGACATTTAATAACTGTATACTTTTTCCCATCTGTTGGTATGATTTGCCTTTTACATAGTAACTTTATTTTAGGAAATTAACTCCTTCCTCCACTGCATGCATGGAGTAGCTAACATCTTGTAGTTTCAAGTTGGGTTTTAGGTTCTGGTGGTTCATATGACGCTGTTTATTAACAGGAAATGGGTTAAGTGCAATTTGAACTGTAGTAAAAATTAAAATACATCTAGTATGTGTAAAAGGTAGAAGGGGATGTTGCAAGTTGTGTTTTTAACCTTCTTTGCAGCTCAGGGGACAAGGAAATGGCATTGATTGAAAGAAGAATATAGTAGATAAATTCAACTTCTGAGAAGTAACTTGATGACAGGAAAGTCCCCTTAAGCCATGTATCGATCTCTAGAAAGCAAAAGCAACCTTCCAGTTCTAAAGTGTTTTGTAGTCTAGGGAACATAACATTACTTTCCTGTGGGATGTTTTGTTTCTCCAGTTGGGGTACTTTTCTATTTCTAAATCAAATTATTCTTAAAGCAAATAAAAAGCTGCTATTTAGCTCTGTAGGTGTATCCCGTGCGTTTTTGTTTGCTGATAGTCTGAAAAAAATCGGTGAAAATCACCTTTATGCTCTCTGATTACAAACTGATTTTAGTGAGTTTCATATTGTACAATGAAGATGCTATATTCCTAACCTCTTCAGAGGATGAGAAATGAATGCAAATTTTTAAAATAGAAAAGTGGTATATACATAAAACTGAATCTAAATACAAATAATATAGTTGTCTTGGCAAATGAGTGCTTAAAAAAGGGCAGAAAATTGTTATTTGCTGTAAATTAAATGCAGTATTTCACATCTGATTTGTAACATTTATCACCTGCTATGTAGCACGTGCTTCTGTCGTGACTGTTGGTTGTTGTTACTCAGGGTTTGGATGTCTGTGACATGAGATGTTATCGGTGTGAAATTTTTAGGTTTAACTTAACAGCTGAACCACACTGTCATCTACTTTAAATTACCTAACTCTGTGATGGGATAGAATTAAGATAAACAGGTGTCTATCCTGCTGTAGCTATGGATGCATTCCAGTAAAGAGCTGCCTACAGCAGTTAAGTTTCCATGTGTATCTTCAATCTGTGTGTGTATGCGTAAACTCTGTATTTTTAAAGGTGCGCGTATGCAGTGTATGTGTTAGGAGAGAAGGACTTTCTGTGGTAGAATAAACCCAAACTCCTCTCTTCACTTGAAACTACATTTTATGTTACTTTAGCCTTGAAAAAAAAATAAATCTATATGGCTGTCTCAGAATCGTTTTGCTCATCGTAGGCATTGGTTTGAAGGCACTGGGAGGTGTGAAGTGCTGCTTCTACCTACTGGAAACAGCTTCTACAGAACTTCATAACAGGTTGTTTGCCTTAGGAGGAAAAGGACATCCAGATACTTCCAGTACTTGTCTATTCAAGACTGGCAGAAGGCTGCTGAGCACAAAAGCAAGCACCTGCATATATTTTTTCCTGATGCCTACGAGTCAGTAATAAAAAAAAATAAATTAGGTGTGTCTGTTCAATAACAGGGAAAACACACCTCACAAAATTAAGGTCTATATAAAGTCTGTCTTTTCTAAAACCAGAACCTTAAGTAGACATAAGTAGTAAGGTATAAATTGATGGAAGAGGGGAACGTGATTGTAAGGACGAGAAATTTCTTGGAGACTTACATATTAATGAATCATATTCCTTTTAAAAATATTTGTATATCTGAATATTAAAATGTCCTGTATGTGACATGTTCCTGTTTAAGATGCGCTCTTTTTTGTTTGCAGTGATTTTAAAGCTGAGGTTGTGTTTTGTTGTACAGTGTGTACACACTTCCCTTAGTTGGAAATAAATTGATTACTTTTTGCATTCAAAATTCAGTTCATGATGTTACAAATCCTAGGTAAATTATTTATCTGTTACTAGAAGCATTCTAGGACAAGTTTGGCAGTTACAATGACCAGCAGGAGAAAATAAACCTTTAAAGAAATTCACAGAAAAAATACTGTATGAATTCTGTATCTTCAACTGCAGTTTGAGTAACATAATACAATTATGTATTAATACAATTATGTATTAATAAGCCGCTAAATTTTTTTTAATTAAGAGTACTTTTTCATCACAGAGCAAAAAAAGGTTTGTTCTCTCAGCATGTTGGATCGGAAAAATGCTTCTCTGAGTTAAATGGTGAAAGAGCTTTCTCTGGATAGGCAGCTTTGTGGAAACAAAAGCGTGTCTACAAAACTTAAAGTGAATTACTCTTTTTGTGGATTTTGTGTTATAAAACCAAAACCCAAACATATTAAATTTGAAAGAGAGACAAAGGTCTGAGGAAAATAATGAAAGCTTCTCACCTTCTGGTGTAATGCTACCTGTATAAATCATCCTACTTAAGGACAGCTAGCGTCCCACCAGCATGTAGAAAAATCTCAGTTGCCTTTATTGTCCCTAAAATATGTCCCCCGCAGCATGATATTTTCGACTCAGAGATGAAATGCCTGCATTTTCATATTTTTTGATAAAAAATAATAACCAGCTGTTAATTTGAGTAGAGGAGTTTTTGTAGAAAACTACACCTAGACTGCTTTGCTGTAAGAATTAAAAGCATAAAAGAAGAGAGAGGTTCCTTACCTCTGGCGTGACTGTTAGTGAAGCAGAGAGGAGCCTGCTCAGGGCTGTGGGAAGTGTCTGTAGATCTCTGGCAACTTGTCCGAGTCTGTGACTAAGTTGTGGGAACAATTGAAGTAAGTTGAGGGGAAAAAATAACAAAAGTTTCAGAGGCAGGACTCCCAGTGTCATTCAGCAGCTCACAAATTGTGATTGGTCCCATTTCTGCCTTCTGACACAGGCAGTTGCTCCTCTAAACTTGTTCACAGCAGTAATATATTAAACATGGGCAACATCTTTCCTCTGGTGAAGGGAACTGTGTGCCAAGGAGACCACCTGCGCAGCCACAGGATGAAGGAATCTGGGAAGCGGCACTCTTCAGTGGGGTAGCGAAGGGAGCTGCTTGCTTACAGCCTGACTTTTCTTAAACAAGAACTTAAATGGGAATTTTTTCACGGAGCTGCTTTTGGATGTGCTGCTCTTGCTACAGTAATGTTTATTCATCGTAAAAAAATGTAAATCTCTTGTGTGGGTGAACACATTTCACATGGGCTTTTGACTTGGAATGATTTTCTTTTGTACAAGGGGTTTCTTAAACTACACTTTCAGCATATATCATTTTGATAATTTTGTTATGCTGTAAACTGAATACCAGCTGTGTATGATGTGTGTTTTCCAGTGCTTGAACTGAAGTAATTTTTCTGTATTTCAAGCTTCTACCAACCTTTCAAGTTAATTTGTGGGTCAGAGGATTATTTTTTTTTTCCCCCAAATAAAATCCATCTCACATAAGTTAATCTTTAAAACACCCCCCGCCTTTTTCCTTCCCCTCCTTTCCCCGCCCCCCACCCCCCGCTCCCTGCCTTTTGTGGCTGGAAACTATCCAAGTGATTTTTGAGACCCCCTTCTGTTTGTTTGGATAGGAGTAGCAGCTGGATGGATAACTTTGCAGGTTATCTTACGTATATTATCCTGTGTTGGGAAATGACAAATGAGACCACAGTGCATATATGGAGTAGGTTTTGTGCGTCTGGGAAGTGGAGGATTTACTTGGATGTGAAAGGACTGAAGTATTGAGGTGTGTGAGCATCCAGCATCAGGCTTTGTACGTGGATGCTACTGACAGCACGTGCCTTTGCCCAATATTTGGAAATTGCAGGCAAAAATGCAAAAGCTCAGCCTAACTCTGAACACTTAGAGATCCAGTTTTGACAATAATAGTTTAACATATATTAGTGCTTGGCTTTGAGCAGGAAACCAGACATGGTGGTCTTTTTTTAGTTTGGGGTGGTTTTTTTCATTCCCCTGCTGTGATACAAACCTGCAAACCAGGGACAAAAAGACGTTGGAGGTGATGTACCACCTTGTTTCAAATTGAGCTCTATTTTTAGTTTTGTAAATAAGGTTTAGTTCTTCTGCAATGTTGGTTACAACATAGTTGAAGTTAGAAACTCAGTTTTAATATAATAAATCTACCTGTGTTATCCTTTAATATCAAATGCAGGAAATATAGGGTCACATATTTCAGTTGGAAGCTAACTGAATATCTCCACAGTAAGGAGTGATAGTTCTTTACCAGTGCAGAGGGTTTCATAATTTACTTATAATGGCATTATTAACATTATAAATCTATCGCAGTCAAGCAAACTGTGTTTGGCCTTTTTATGAGGGAAGTTTCGTGTTTTTATTGCATGCTGTCATCCAGCAAAAGTACTGTTATCATTGCATTGTTTGCTTTTTATAAGATGTAATGTGAAACTGTTACTATTGAAATTCACCCCATACTTTGTTATTAAAGTCCAACGCCCAGCACTGCAGTAGCTGCAATGCGAGTTCCTCCCTTTTACTAAGTCACTGTAAAATTGTCATGTTATTTAGTTACTCTACCCCAAATTCTCAGCTTTTTTTTGTTAGTGAATTGGACCTAAAATCATCATTTAGGCGCTATTTAGAAATGAGATGCCTTAAAAGAATGCTGATTTTGTTTGTGAGCTGCTGATGCAGTCATAGCTTAGCCACCTCCTTAAAGAATGATACTTAAATATGCAAAGTAAGGCATTAGTTAAAATAGTAGTATTTCATTAGAAATATAATGCATGCCTTCTGTATATGTCTAACTCAGATAAGAGATTTTAATATGGAAAATATTAAATAACAATAATGTACACAAAATCAGACCACAGGGATGTTGTAGATCTTGGTGTTGATGTTGTTTCTCTGACAACAAGCCTGTTTGGGTACCTTCTCTTGAGAACATATTTCTGCTTCAGTTTAGTATCACTCCATTGTGTAATTCCAGGGACTTTAGTGGGCTTCTGAGGCAGATGCCAAAGTGCTGCTCACAGGATTTGTCAATCTGAGAGGTACAGACAGTATATATGAGTGCATCATTATACTGTTTGCTTCACCTCAGGGTGAATGGGTCCAGACATCCATGGATATCAGAAAGGAAAAGATTTAAAAAGGGAATCTGTGTTGGAGGTTCTGGTCTGCTTTATTTTGTTCTGGGGAACAAAAATGTGCAGCTGTTGCTTGCTTGACCTTAAATGGAGATGATCTGGGCTTTCTCCAGTGGGATTAGAAATCTGCCACCAGAGCATGTTTCTTCTCATAAATTTATTTAGAGATCCGGTTGATGTTTGGGATAGTGTCCAAAAAGAGACATGTTATACTTCAGCATACCAGCTCCTTTATTTAAATAATAATTATAAGACTTCTATTCACATTAGTGATAATTTCCTGGACTATTTTTGCCTTTTATGTCTTAGCTTTTAAAATTCCAGCTGTAGACACTGGCCACCCGTAAAATCTGTGTCATGAGCTTGAAATGTCAGTATCTGGTCTGTTAATAATCCATGACTCTGCATACAAATGAACTGTTATCCGAGCTCAATTACTCATAATACACAAGGAAAGAAATTCACCAGTAAGTCTGAGTACTCTGGTTGGCGCATTATTTCATGATGCTGCTGCAGTTTTCTTTCATGTTGCAAGTGTACCTCTATAATATCACACTTCTAAGGTTCTTGGTTGCACATGAAAATTAAGAGAAGGGAGAAGCAGATGCTCCCACAGGTGTGCACTAGTTTTTGTGTGTAGGTGATGGAATAGCACATTTTGGTATTGAAGCTGAACACTAAAATGAGATCTTTCCTTTTTTGTAACCAGTATTTTTCTGCCCCGATTCTGATGCTTCCTGCAGCATGTGTAATTGCTTGTAGCCATCTAGGTATCAGCAAATGTGGCTTATGAGACACTTTTTGCTAATCTTTGCTAAGGGAAAGGACCCAACTAATGCATCCTTCAGTTACATTAGGTTGTATTAGACCTGCAGTACAAAAGGGAGATGAGAATTTCTTCTTCCTTCTAAAAACACAGGAAAAGCAATATTTTCAGCTGGTGTGAACAGCATTCCAGATTTACACCAGGTAAGGTGATAGCCTAATCAATTTGGAGATAGTAACTGTTTTTTTATGCCTTTGAGTTTTTTTGCTTGAGTTTGATAGATTTATAGCCTGTATGTTTTACCTCATGCCTCCTTTAATCCCTATCTGACTTCAGTGATTCTCACTCACGTCTGGAATCTCAATGATTTCTAGATGTATGGGAACAAAGTTGCCTTTCTGAGGCTGCAGATTTTCCTGCTTCTATAGTGAGACTTACAGTCTCTGTTAGCATTATAGGAAACAGCTCTTCTGAGAAATCTAGGCTTTGCGTTGTGTTATTCTCCTCTGGGACAAGAAGTATTTACTTTTCCTAAGCATTGGACAGTCATTAAACTAAAATTAGTTTGATCTTCACGTTTTGTTCTTCACTATAAACAAGGTGAACTTACTTCTTGAAGCTGCAACTTGTGAAGTGTACCATTGCAAAGTGATTAAAAAAACTGCATAAAATAAATTAATAGAAAACTATACAACTTGGGCTGAAATATTTCTCATTTTGGGAATGCTGAAGTCTCTGGCAGGACTAGTCATCTGATTTGTTACTAACCAAAGACATTTTTGGAAAGGTCAGCTTGAATGTTTTCATTTCAGTCGCTGTTACTGGCATGAACTTTTAACCATGAAAGCAGATCACAGGGCTCAGAAGTATAATACCTGTTTATTGTCTTTAATGCTTTGACCCAATGTTAGAAGTAGGGGAACATGAAATTTTGCCTGGCTCTTGCTCTGAAAATCCAGTGTCCTTCCTCTTCCATACCCCCGTAGGGAGCACTTATTTCACTTGGAGGTAACACAGTTAGCACTGACTTGACCCATGTAGCTTTTCTATTTTGCAATAAAATATTGACAGCACAAAAAACCATGCTCTTTCAAATACCTGGTTGCTTTCGTATCAGTGAAGTGTACCTTTTTACTAGATTAATGAAGTTCAAATAATTGAGTAGTAGCAATAAATTGCAGTGCCGCAAAGTGTCTTCAAAATAGCAACACGGTACAGAAAAGGAAGTTAAGTGATCTTCATTACAGTGGAAGGTTTTTTATTTCTATTAAGTGCCTGTGAGAACTGTATTTAGGTGTTTACTGGTGTCTTCAATTGGTTAAGCTGAACAATGTGCTTTAGGTGGTGTGCTGAGATCCTTATACCTAAGAAACTGTGTTGAGTGTCTTTGAGATAAACTGTTCTAGGAAGCACAGAGATTAGTTGTGTTATTTGACATGTTATGAGTGATGGATGAATGGCGGGACAAAGGCATATGAAGGAGAGATAAAGTTGGAAGACCATGTTCCAGTTGCCAAGTGGTGGTGCTGGATTATCTGCACTTAAACAGTAACTGCAGAATGGAGGAGAAATGATGGGGGTTTAGATTTAGCTGCTACCTATCTTCAGCTGAAGGTTGTCGTAACAGAAATGCATAAACATTGCCCGAATGATGAATGCGTTAGCAGCATTTAGAAGCTGAAGGATTCTCTTGTGCAGAGTGACCACCCTCATGTAGCATGGAGGGGAAGCTTGTAGACCAATGGCCTCAACATCTTGCCCAACTGGGATCTTCATTTGGATCAACGTGGAGATTGCTTAGATCAGACATTAAAGGGTCTTCAGGCAAATTTTCAGTTGGTCCTACTTTGACATGTGCATATGAGAAATGTGAACCAGAAACGCCTTTCGTTCTTATGGTTCATGTTAAGAATGGTGTTTTTCTTTTCTTCACTTATTTCTTTTGCCCATTGCCCTGCCTTATTTCTGGGAAGGTGTGTGGGGGGAATGGAGTAGCTATAAATAAGACTAGCACAATTCCCATGGTGAATATCAGTTATCTATCACTTCATTTCTTTCTTATATGCATTTCGTAGCTAAAACACTAAGGTAATTTTTTTTTTTTTACTTCATCAGAAATCACTGAAGTTTACTTAAATATCAGAATGTTCTTTCCCTCTTCAGAAATGAAGTGCTGTTTCCCAGTTACGTATACAGGGGAAAAAAAATCCTATATTTTAAAAATAAAATTACGTTTCACTCCTAGCAGCCCAGAAAATTACGATCCCAAACTCCATTATTTAAGAAATTGAGGTACAAAACTGTGGGGTTGGTTTGTTTGTTTGGTGGTTTTTTTTGGTTTGGTTTTGTTGTGGTTTGGTTTTTTTCCTGTTGTAGACTGTGCCCAAATGAAAACATTGCTCTAATCCTCTGGGTCACACCATCTCTGAGTAGCAAGAGCAGATTTCCCAGTCTTGCAAATACTTTCTATGTATTTTGTTACAGGCAGCTGCTTCCTCATGGAAGTTCTGTTGTCACTCACTGGAGCATGGAAATTTTGTCATGTATAGTCTCACAGGTTCTTTTGGCTGTAGCTGCCTGGCCACCGAGATGATATGAAGGAGAGCTTTTTCTTATTCCTTTTATGACTTTATTCTTACAGAAGAAACTATTTGCTTTCCTCTTTTTGTGGCCTCTATTGAAAATGAATTGGTCCTGTGGTTCTGAAATACAGGCCTTTGTATCCATTGGTTATATGAGTATTTGATATAAAAATAGTACTGACATCTTTGAATTAGAAAATGAAAACAAAGGCAGTTCATTCTGAAACATGAACTTTGCCACCTTCTAGATGAGCGCCTTCTTCCGTAGGTTAAGAAGTATACGAATTAAGGATATAGTGTTTTACTTGATTAGTTTTATGTGTTACCTATCACTGTGAACAGAGTATGTACTTGGTGAGGGGAAGGGAAAGGAAAAAAAAGGGGGCATTTCAGTGTAAAAAGGGTCTTCAAATATGCTTATAGGGTTATATAGCTGAAAAACACACCTGCTTGAATATTCAGTATGACTTTTTCACTGTGTAGGACTACAAAGGCAAAAGTATGGAGGATCTACTAAGGTCCTTACCTGAGCTTCCTGGTGCTTCTTTCCATCTCTGAAGAATTTTGCAGATTTCCATTCATCTAAAACACCTTAGTAATGACAGTGCAGCAAGGTGAATTGAGAATTAGCAAGCCTTTTGAATTTGCCTAGTGGGTAGAGTATAGCTTAATGGAAGTAGCAGCGGACTGGAATTTGCAAAACGATGATTATGAATCTTATCTGAGTTACCAGATTGGCGCATGTTTCTTTTGATTATTTTTTATTTTCGAAGAATGTAGGAAAGCTATTTTGAGCTTCAGTCACAGAAAAACTAAGCAGAGGTGTACATACAGCTCTGAATTAGGTGTTATTGAACCAGCTTTTAGTTCTTTCCAAATGGTTGGTATTATTACAGTATACTAGGAGGGGTTTGCTGCAGATGCCCCAGTTCTATCAGAGTGACTCATCAGTACACTGGGAATTATTTTCCCCTCTCATTCTCTCAGTATTGGACACAAAAGCGAGTCTTCAGCTGGAGTGTTAGGAAACCTGCCTCTGTGTGTGACATTTTCTAGCATGATGAAAAATAGATTCAGATCTTGTCAAACAGAATGTGCGCCTTTATCTCCATTTTGGTTCCAAGTATGTTCTGGATGGATAAGACCCTGTTTTTCTTTTTAATACAATCGAAAATGTCATTCAACACATGTTTATTTTTCTTTAGGCAGGGATAGTCTCATTTGTGTTTGTTAAAACCAGTATTTTGCTTACAAAATGGTTTCCACACTAGAGAATGTGCTGTGTCTTGGTGTTCTTTGGACAGCCTTGGACAAATAGTCTTTGCTCTTGTCTCAGTTTCTTTTCTGTAGAATGAGAATTAAACGACTAGTTTCTTTTTAATAAACTTTTAGACCTACCTGTGAATAGTACTAATTGCTGATGATGGAAGTGATACTTATTTTTTAGCGTGAACTTTGTCTACTCTTTCTGCTAATATTAAGAAGGTGCTAGGGCTCCCCCCCAGTTTATCTCCTAAGGAAGGAAAACACCTTCACACACTGACACGGATGTTCAAATGCACCCTTACATCATACTGCTACTTTTGTTAGAGACAAGTGCGTTTCAAGTACCCCTCATAAACTCAAGTGGGAAAGGTTCATAATCTGGATTGAAGCCAAACAGTTTAAATATCTGTCACTTATTCCACACACAAATTGTGTGACTACCTTCCATGCTTGTGTGGTTCCCAGTTTCACAGACAGTCCAGTGTTAAACTGTCTGCATTTCTTCTACTTGTCAGTGATGCAGAGGTTTCAGGCCAGGATTTTCAAATGTCTGAATTTTGAGGCGTGAAGCCTCTTTAATTCCCTCTGAAATTTAGAAAGTCACGCAGGTACACAGCGTTGCCATGAGAGTTAAAAAAAAAAAAAAAAAAAAAAAAATTTCCCAAAATTCTGGGACAAGTGACCGAATAATTGTTTACATGATGATATGTGATCCCTGTTGTACAGGGATGGTGGTAAAATCCCTGCTCGAAGCAATGGAAATCTTTTCACAGTAGGTCCACATGCTGTCCTGCTTGCTTTGCTGGATGAACAGCACCCAGCACAGCTGGTTCCTCCAAGGGAGAATTCCTGCAGTGGAGGCAGAAAACATGAGTATGCTTCTAACTTTTTCTATCTACTGTAGTTTTCGAGGTAGTCACGAACAAATGTAAATGAGTACTGTACTCATGTTGTGCAGAGCTCTGACATCCATAGACCTTATTATCTCTGCATGAGGCTGTTTTTGTTGAGAACTTGTCTTCCAATCTCCAGTATGGTGGCTTTACTAAATCCCCCACTTGCTGCTGTTCATAGAATATTCTTGTATTTTTTCCTTATCTTTTTTTAATCTATGTTCATGGTAATGAGAGCTGGAGAAGAACAAAGATGGGGAGGGATTTGCTTGTGTGTCTGTTCTTTATTTCTGCTTTATCAGACTAAAAGGGAGTGGAAAACAGTATGTTCCTTCCCCGTGTGCTATCAGTTGTAACATGTACTGAAGTTGCATCTGCAAAACTGGAAATGCAGAGGTTCCAGTAATTTGGCCAGACTCCATTCTTTCTTTCTGCAAGTGCCCAGAGAGACCAGTTCTGGATTGCCATTTGTAAATAAAGTGTGCTTTTGTGAATTTTTGTGAATATTTGGGTTTGTTGTCATATAAATATTTTGAACATTTCCACTGTATTTTTGTGGGAGTTTCTTCTTTCTTTTTAACTTTGGTTAAATCTGGTGAACATTACAGTCATGGCCCCTGTCTCTCTTAAAGTCTTGAAAAGCTAAAACAAACGGAATGCAGAGGAAGAGAGGCCCAGTTTTCTGGTTCAGGGGCCAACACCCTTCACAGAATCTAAAGACCCTCCATTTGAAAAATTGAGACCCTTGATAAAGAATTTGCAGAGCATCGGTTTTGCCCAAGTGTATGCTCCTGCTTCACATTAAATTCAGAGTGACTTACCTCTCTTTTAATGTTTGCATGTTTTGTTAAGAGAATCTGTGCTCATTGGGTGTTTCTAAATTTTCTTCTCCAAAGTTCTTTTTTTTTCTTTTTCTTTTCCTCCTAATATTCACCCAAGTTGCACTCTCTTTTCATTATCTTCTTGTTACAGGATCCTGTCCATTTCTGTGCAAGACTAATGGCCAGCTCTACTCATCCTTGCAGAGTTCCTGCAGGCTGGCAAAAAATAGTTACCTTTTTGCTTGCTTTCTAGGTCACTTTTTTGCATCCACTCTTTTTTGCCCCTGAGCAGGAGTAGTAAGTATTGACTGAGCAATCAGCACTGACCCTTAGTAAACTGGTATTTGTAGATGTTAGCAATGTACATTTAACATAAAGGTTTTTATAAACAATCAGAACTTGGCTGAGGATGCCCGAGTGCAAATGACTGAGATATTTGACTTTTAGGGGTGCTTCCATTCATGATTGATTTGCAACTTTTCTTGTCTTCCCAGCTATTCCTTTTTTCCAATCTATTTCTGTCTTACTTGTACAGTTCATAAAATTTTGTATTGAATAATGTATGTCCTACATTTGTGCAGCACTTAAAACAATGGTCATCTTGTGGGCTTTGAAAAAACTATAGTCACTTTTTGGTCATGCTGCTTTCCAGGCCAGAATAGGAAACAAAAAAATCAATTTAACAGTGAAGCTTTCATTAAAAGCTTCAACAAAAAAGAAAAGGTTAAAGTTGTTCTCCTTGTAGAAGCTCTCTTTCATCTCCTTTTTTTTTTTTTTTAATTTAGTAAAGAACATTTGAATTTAAATGCAATGGGAAGATAAAATGAACACTTAATAAAACAAGTGCTTCTATACTTAGGAAAGACCCAATTGTTATCAGTGGAAAATTCCAGGCACTGTTGCTTTTAACGTCATATTAAGTGGCACCTAGAAGTGTTTTGTGTTCATAACATTTGCCAGAATATAAATGGAAAGGATTTCTGACAAAAATAATGTTGGTGTTGCGTGGAGTATAAAGGAATGTTATAACAACACATAAAAGCAAGAGAAGTGTAATTGTTCATAGGAAGATAAGCAGAAGAGGGTATATAATCCAGCCTGCAGCTCTGGGAGTGCCGGTTTCACCCTTTAAGAACACAGTAGCTTAAAGGTGGCAGAGATGAGAAAGTCAGGGAGGACTGTTGAGTGGCTGCAGCCGCTTGTAATGGGGCTGTCCTTGACTTGTACAGTAACAACAGGCATCCGTAGGGGTCTTGCAAAGTCTTTTCAGATTGACTTCTTAGTTTGTTGTTTGGGGCTTTTGCACAATTCCATCAAGGATGCTAGAGGGAACGAAAGCTTGCCAGTTAAGTGGTGGCCAGCCTTCCGGTTCACTTCCCTTACCAATCCCCTGTTATATTCCTGTTTTACTCAGGAACTCCTGCTGGATGCAGATTCTGAGCACATACAGATCTTTCACACGTACAGTCTCTGACTGTAGGCTGGGACTGTGCTGCTGGTCCTGTGCGTGCTCTCATAATTCAGATAACCAGCACAGGCAGGACTACTTTGAAAGATAAGAAAGTGTGGGAGACTTTGGTTTTTATTCTCTTATGCCACCTTCATGTGGAAGTTCCTTTTTTTGAACTGATCGCATATCTAAACACCAGGTCTTGGTTGGTAACGTGACAGCGTCACAGCAACTAGATAGTAGTATTTTCTTCAGAAGCTTAGAAAATACTCAATCCCATAAACTGATGCTTTTGGAGGGCTTGGCACTGTCTGGAGTTGAGATAATTCAACTTGTGGTTGTGTGTTCATACTAATCCAGCACAAAGCTGTGCCACTGCAAAACTTGTTGTCTTGTACGCTGCTTTTCCACGTAAGAGTGTGTGCCAGTGCTAGATTTCACATGGCCTTGTACAATGAATCTGATAGGAGCCTGACCTAGATACAAATAACCTTCATGTGTATGGGATGGAGGGAGAGTGCAGGCCTGGAGCTGTCAGGAGGGAGCTGAAAGGTATGAATGCTGAAAGTGGTGAGAAGGGTGAGAACAGGCCCCCCCCACCTTTGATAGCAGCATAAATTTATGCCATGTTTAAGTGACCATGTGATTGCTATCAAAACCCTGTAACTATGCCATCAGTAGCAAATTTCTGCTTTTTCTGCACACCCCCCCACCCCCCACCATGGTGAATAGCATACCTGACCTTAGCATTTGTTTTCTCCCCTCTCTCAGTATCCCAGCAACCATGTACTCGCTATGCTTTTCTCTTAGTTCATTTGTAAGCTGTTGTGCTAAGGGATCGTGTCTTCCTCTTGCTGTGGTTATCAGACCTGACCTTGGTAAAGTTCAGAAGCCTCAGCTGCAGTATAAACAGCGCTGGGGAAGAAGTAAATTTACAAATAACAGTAACTCGTAGGACAGTCAAATTCCTCCCTGGCTTATGTGGGTCAAGTCCTTGAGGTCTCTAATAAGCATGTAATGCCTTGTGTGCAATGGGAATTTCATTTGTGAAGGAGGCTTCGGCAAACATTCTTGAAAAAAGTGCCGTGGCTAGAGGGAGTACTGCTTTTACGAGGCATTCTAATGCTGTTACTGTTTATTCTTTTCTTTTTTGAAAGCTTTCCACTTTCTAAAAGATACAATGATAGTGGCATTGTCTGCAAATAGTCAGTATTAGCATTTTAATTTTTTATTGGAAAAGCTTTAAAAAGTCATACAACAGCTGCAGTAATACGGTTCCATCTAACGGAAGAGAGGCATGTTGCACACACCCCCCCCCCTTGCAGAATAGAACAACTCATTATCGCAGTTTTAAACACTTGCTGCAAAGAGGAGGAACGTTTTAATGATAATAGTTGCTCTTCCTTGGGAAAAATCTAAGCTGTTTAATGATAATAGTTGCTCTTCTTTGGACATGTTCTACTATTTCAGTGACTTTCTGGTAGTACAATGCCTAGAACCAAACACGTTCTTACAGCTAGGTTTATGCCAGAGCTATTTAAAGTCACTGTTTTACTCCTTCTCTCACCCTCTTTCTCTGTGCCCTGACTTATCATATATATAGGCAATCCGGACTTGCATTATACTGATTTTCAGGCAGGTTGAATTGCAAACTCCTGTCAAGCTTATTGTCCCTGTTAATTGTGGTCCCTCTTATATTCAATACTTTGCAGGTTGCATGTCTATGAAGTATGTGTTTGTGAATTTTTTCCAAGCCTTATTGATTTTTTGATATTTTTCTTTTTCCATACTGGATTTCAGCACTTGCTGTAGGCAATGCTAACCTCTTTACAATACATCTGTATTTCTCAGTACCTCACAACTTGATGATGTTTCAATTTTGGTTTTAATTATGTGTCCTCCTCATTAAAAAAATCCCCAAAGAACACCACATGTACCACAGCTGGAATAAGAGTGCAAGGGTTGTTCTCTCCCCCAGGGCTGATGGATATTTGTGAAAGTATAGCAAAATGTGATACAGCCTAGGTGTTGCTGCCAAGAATTGTAGTGATTATATCCTGCTGAGTAGAAACACTGTCTGCCCTAAATGGTGAAGATGGAGCAGAGTGGAGTGGTAAGTAGGTGGTGGTGAAATACAGACTGCACAAGTCAGGATTTCTTGAATCAGTCCATAGCCCTGTTTTTACCCATCTGAGAATCTGTTATAATGCTTCTCTGTGGCCATTCTTTCTAGTGCATTTCAGCAAGACACAGCCTGTTCCTACAGAAATGATTCCTTGCCTTGCTTTTAAAGTGGTTTAAAATTAGGGCCTGATTCCATGATTGCAGCCTCCTCTCAGTTTCTCTGCCTGAGAGCCACTAGCCCTGTTGTTTTTTGCTGATGATCCTCTGGCATTGTCTGAATAAAGGGAGCTGTTGTGAGCTGAAACACTCGGCCTGATGTTAGAATGAAATCTGGGTGGGGAGGAAGGGATGGGTAAATCCTTCTTTCCTTACCCAGGGCGGGGAGCGGTTGCAGAGCTCATCAGTGACTGCTGCTCTACCTTTACAGATCTAATCCTTTTTTCCATTACAGGGGAGCAAAGAGCAAGAATCGTCTCTGTGATAATAGTGTATTTGGCCTTGCTGCTGCCACATCCACCTCTTCTTTCTCCCTCATTGCCTAGTGAGGTGGTAGGGCAAGTGCCCTGTCTCTGAGGCACAGCCCAGGGGGACGCTCTTATTTATTTCCTCTGCTGTCAGTCAAACAAAAGGAACCGTTAGTGCTCTTGCTGACGTTGGTTGATGATTCTTTGTCTTGGATTAGCTGTGGATGCAAGGAATTCTCTTTCTCCTGGATAATGAATGCCTGTAAAATGCAGCGAGAGAAGAATGATACCAACAGAGGGGGGTTTATGATAGTGTAGGGCAGTGCAAGCAGTTGGCCAAAAGGGATCATTCACTTAGCATAACTTTTGGCGCTCTGCTAGGTGATAGTAATGGGCTGTGAAAACTTTACACTTGTAGTATAGACAGTGCTAAATTATTTAAACTGCAACTTTCAGAAACAAAACCCTTTAAAATCCATTCCTTTTTTGAGATTAGCTGTCATTTTGACACTTTTGCACTCCACCTTTACTTTGTGATACAGCATGTTATGTGGAATGCTGTGCTGCTCAGTGTACTGAGACACTGAACCGTTTCAGACAGAAACTACAAGCATGTTTGTAGAAGATAATTTTAATTAGCACAATTAAAAACCCCGCCATTATTGGGCGAAGTTATCCAAGTGTTGTTACCCTCTACTCCAGAGAAAAGTTATTTTCCCACTGTTAAGAAACATGATGAAATCAGTCAGTAATTTCAGCAATAAATATTTGCATATAGGCTAGTGCAGCAAAGATTATTTATTTATTTATTTATTTATTTTCCCCAGCAGAGAGCTGTGCCTCAGCAGTCACTTGAAGGCTTGCCAGGTGGTGAAAGTCAAGGCCAAGCCCTTGTCAAAAGACAAACTAGTGAAGACCTTTGGACGCCACTGTGCAAAGGATACTGTTTTAACTGAACAGATGTTCTCAGTCCAAGGCTGATACTCTTGGAAGAGGTGCCAGGCGACAAAAATAGTTGTATTTTCTAGGGCAGATGGCAAAGAATGCTGTGTGTTTCAAGCTGGTATTTTATTTTGCAGTTTTGGAGGATTCAAGTTGAGGACTTGGAGTTGTGGATGGATTTCTGTGTATGAGTCCTAAAAGTGCGCCTTGCTCTCACTATTTGGTTTGATGTCCTTAGGAGACAAAATACTCACATGTAAGCGGGCCACCTGCGTGTTACCACACCATTCAAAGCAGCTAGAAGGCTTTTTGGAGTAGTCAACACCATGTGCTCATAAATGAGTGAAGTGTCTTGTTATTCTGGGAAGTGCTAAGAAGTATTTTTAGCATATTCTTTTTTTTTAAATTGGCTGAAACATGATATCAGAAACAGAAATACTTTTTGTTGTTTTCATCTGTTCAGAGTGACAAATTGAAGCACATAGTCATAATACAAAATAATATTTTATTGGTTGTTACATATGTATATAGACCATGTATATACTCCATAAGATTAGATAAATTCTAAAGCCAAAAGCATCTTGGTCAGTCAGCTGAGGGGGATTTATAATATTAGATTTTAAAAAAACCCCACACACTATAGTTTGCATCTAATTGACAAAATATTACTCTGTTCTTAATTTTGGAAAACTCATTGCCTTGCTTTTTAGCAACCTTAATATTTAATTGACTTCTTGTATAGTCACTTATTGTACCAAAGTTGAAGGGTTTCTTCCGAATTTTAGTGCAAACTATTAAGTTTGCAAAGGTGCTAGACTGAAGTAACGGACTTGCTTTGAAGAATTCTGCTAGAGAAACCACTGGTCGCTGCCAAAATGTTTTCAGTTAATTTGGGTTCGTATTTAAATAGTTGTTTTTAATCTCTTCATTTTTATAGTTTAGTCTTAAAGACAAAAATCACCTTGCTCAATAAATGGGTTGATTTTGCTTTATAAAGCCATATATTTCCTGTTTATCATGTCAGACCCTTGTGGGTTGTTTCTTTTGGGTAGAGGTGGACTTTCTGGCTCTGAAAAATAAGAATCTAATCCCAACTACATTAAGGACTATTTCTTTCTCTTTTTTTGACTGTAGGGTAACGATAGTGAGGTAGATAGAGAAAAGCATTCTTCAGCACTGTAGTGGAAGAAGCAAAGGAAAAAGTTCCATGACACAAAGTACAGTGATAGTTCTTGATGTTGTCACTTTATACTGCATGACATGGCATGTGTGACTAAGAGAGACTTTCACTGACATAGTTTTTTGCTGGTGCCTGTTAAATCAGCCAGTCATATGCATAACTGTAATACAGAACAATACGTGACAATCCTAAGGTATTCTGTAAGCACCAAAGATGACTTTGAAGTTATCTAGTCTGGATTGAGCAGCCCAGGCAAAATTAATTTTAGATTCATTGATCCTTGAAGGCTCTGCACATGTATTACAGGAGGAATCATGTCTTGGTATCTTACCTAAGTTTTATTAGACTGCTGCCTAAACCAAAAAAAGCCAAGGTGATATCACCAATTTAGGATTTTTTAATGCTAATATTGATCACTGTGCATGAAAAATGAAGCAATATAACTGTTAAATCAATCGCAAAAGTTAAAAAATGGGTGGTAGACCTTAACGCAGGCCACACTTAGCTTTGACATTCCTTGCCTCCCGGTAGAGTGCAGTGCCATCTTTAACATAACTGCCTGGAACAAGCATAGAAATTGCAGATGCGACAAATTTTATTCCCACGAAACTTTCAAACCTAGGATATGCTTTAGTAAGCAGTTGTATGAGGCACTTTTGTTACATGCAACAATTGAGAGAGTTTTCAAATGTTTTCTGTGGGGTCTTTTTATTGCATGTGGGATGTAATCATGAACGAGCATGGGATAGGAAATATTAACCATAGTCATAAATCAGTGAACCATTTTAAGAGAAAATTTGATTTTAATATTATTTCACATTTTACTTTTCCTCAAAAAGCATTGTTTATCCAGCCAATATGACCTTTTCAGAAAAGATACAATAGTTGATATTGTCTGTCAAGGAACACAGTCAACATTTTCAGTGTGTCTTTGGCCAGAAATTGGCACAATGTGTTTAATGTGTGGAATTGTTGATACTTTTTTTTAAAAAAAAAAAAAAAATCATTCATAACTAATTTTACTATTGAAACTATCCAGTTTATTAAGCAAAGGAAATATTCCCTGAAGCAGATTAATTGGACTTGGGGGGGTGGGTGGGAGGCGGAAGTGACAGTCTTGAAAGATTTCTAGAATAATAAGTCTTGTCATCTTATATCTGGTTTTAAGTTATACATTAACAGAGGGAAAATGTGTTTCTGTATATTTTATCAAGGGGCAAGCTAGGGATTGAACTGAATTAGACTGAATGGGAAAAAATCCTTTTTCGACTTATGGAAGAGACCACAACTGTCAGGAGTTGGTTCCTGAATTTAGCACATCATAATACGGGGGTTTAAGCAATGAATTCTCTCCACTCAGTGTTACAATTCATAGTGAAGCTTTGGCCAGAAGCATGGAATGCTTGACAGTTGTTTGCCTAATTTTAATTGTTGATGGGTATGTCTTGGTCTTAATAGAGTTTATTGTAATTTCAAATTTTTGAGGGCAGTACAAGTAAACATGCCCTTTTGCGTGTGTGTTTGTGTTTGTTTTTTTTTTCCTTCTGCTCTCTTCCAAAACCATAAAAAGACAACATGGTCCAGGATGTCTTGCAGGTAATAAAAAAGAGAAATGGGGTTTTTCAGTGATTGAAAAAACTGGTGGAAGATTAGATGATAGCTCATGGCAGCCAGTGCTGGGATCCCTCAGTCTGATCACAGTTCTAACTTAAACCTTCCCTTATATGAATTCCTGATACAAATATTTGTAATACTTTTTCTATTCTGAATATAAATTTTTTTCTTGATTAAACTTCCCAGTTAGTTGTTTACTTTTCTTCCAGATGATATTGTTGTTGGTTCATATTCAGTTCAACCGCAATCCTCAGTTTGTTGTAAGACACATTAACCTGGCTTTTGTGAATGGAAAGCCTGAAACCTGTTCCTTGTGAAACGTCGGGTTGTTGTTTTTTTTGGATCAGTTAGAATTTAACCAGAATTATATTCCCAAGTTCTGTATTTTAAATGCACACACATCTAGGTGAATTCTCTTTCTCTATATGCTAAAGTTACAGGTGAGGGTCAAACAAGTGAAAGGAATGGTAACTGTTGTCTGCAGTTAGCAGATCTAATGCTGTCAAGCTATCTTGTTTGTAGTACTAGAAGAACTGCAGCAGGACATGAACATTTTGTCGTGTTTGTCTTAATTATGTACTTGAATTCTAAATGAGCGTTTATCTCGAACTGCTTTCAGAGCTATGAATTCTTGAGTAGAGAAATGACAAAATAAGTTTGAAATCAGTGTCACTGGACTGAAGTTTGTTTCAAGAAACTTGTTTATAAATCTGATTGTTTTATATAAAGCAAATCTAAATTAAAATGAAAAGCAACTGTTAGGTTTCTCAAACAACAGATCATTTTGTAAGTGCTCTAATATCTAGGATGGTATTTACCTTTACTGTTTTGGAGGCTAATTCTACAATTACTTTATGCAGGTTCCAACTGGAACATCTCGTCAAAGTTACCCAGCTACCAGCTATCAGGACTTCAGCAACTGGGAATCCCTAATGAAAATTAAAGAGGGGCTGCTAAGACAGAAAGAGATTGTGATCGATCGGTGAGTAACCTGCCCTTGCTGCATTGATTAGATTAGATGATGTAAAAGCTATGATGTAGAAACAGACTTTCAGGAGAGCTGCTTACTCAGTAAAGCTGTTAGGTTCTTCCAGTCTAGCAAATATTTATGCACAAATATGTGGGAGGTAATCCTTGCCAGGGGAGAAGACTGGCTGCTGGCTGAAAGTCTTTTACGGAGCTGGAAGTTTACTTAGGAGTTTAATGCCTCTGCAATGGAAATGGGAGAGTGAGACCAACAGCCAGTTCTGTTGTCAGCTTCCACATCTTAGAACCCCCCAGGACTGGTAAGAAGCTATCAGACATATTTCTGCTTGTACAGGTCTTGGAAGTGACTTGCAAGATATTCGGAAAAATTTTTACACTGAAAAGGTTATTAAGCACTGGAACAGGCTGCCCAGGGAAGTAGTTGAGGCACCATCCCTGGAGGTATTTAAAAGACAGGTAGACATAGTGCTTAGACATATGATTTAGTGATGGTTTTTGTCAGAGTTGGGTTGATGGTTGGATTAGGTGATCTGAAAGATCCCTTCCAACCTAGGCAATTCTATGATTCTGTGAAAACTTGTAAATTGCATTGCACTGATTTTCTTTTCCATGACAAGCACAGAAATGCAATATATTTGAAGCTAGTTGATAAAGCTTTGAGAAACTGGCCTTTTCAGTAACATTCAGTGGTAAAATCCTATTCAAATGCTCATACACATTATTCAGATAATAAAATATTAAATCCAGGCTCTATCTGTCAGTAAATATATCACTTCTTATTAAAATTGCTATCAATCTGAGATGGGCCTTGGCAGCAACTCACTGCTGTTAAGTTTCTAGTATATCTGAAGAAATTTCTGGAGTTTTTGATGTTTGGATGAAACGAAGCCTTAATGAGGAAAATGTGCTTTTAATAAAGGGCTTGAGCTTAATGAAGCTTACACTAAATTAGCAGATGTCATCAGGAGCTGCAGAGTTTGGATGTAGGACATTTAAGAAGGGCATTTTTATATTTGACTTAATTGTCATTTGGCTTAGTCTGTGTTTTAATAATAAACTCTTGGCTCGTGGCTGAAAGAGGAGTGGTTGTTCTGATCTTGAAATAGTTGTGCCCTCTTATTGATAGTTTGCTCCACAGCATGAGAACTTTGTAAAGCAGGTGTGTGTTGATCACAGGAATGTCAGACATCCATTATGAATGTTTTTATATTTCATCTAGCAGTTCTCTGTTTTAATGGGTGGAGGCAGACAACTTGGGCACAATTTACTTTGGGACCAGGAGAATTATGCTTGTGCAAGATCTGTTCCTTCCTCTATTGCAACAAAGCAAGGAATTGCAGTGGTTTAAAGTGTTTCTGTCCCCTAGCAATCTGGCCATTACCTCTGTTGGCATTGTAGTGCTGAAGGTTGGTATTCAGTCAGTTTCCCCAGTTTGATGTGGCATATTGGTGTGCATTTACCTGTCTCTGTGGCTGACGATGGTACGCAAAGTTAGGTACAGGGCCAGAGGCACGGGTGCTCCATCCTACTCTGCCAGCTCTCCTGCAGAGGTGGCGATGTCTCCAAGGGATAAGCAGTTAAAACGGAAACATCGTTTTAACTGTTGCTTAGATCTCTTCTGTCAGAACCTTTTGATCAGCTGCTTAAAGGCTGTCTAAATTACAGTGGTTTTTTCAGGCTTGCTCTGTGAGTAGTAATGCTGTCTAACCTGGAGCCCACCTCTCAGGGCCCAAGCTGTCAGCGGCATCTGTAAGTACATTGCCCATGATGGATTTGGGCTGTCTTTGGTGCCTCTGCTGAGCATATGATCCTCCGTGGTCTCCATGAAGGCTTGTTATACAATGGCAACAAAGGCATCAGTTCACGTTATTCTTCTCACACTGGAAACGTGTTTACAGTGAAGGGTGAAGTTTCTGTTAATGTTACTTGATACTGTCCACGTTGAGGAAGAAAAGCGATTTCTTGGTATCCAATGGCAGTGTGCTGATTCTTTTTTTTGTACAAGGCATACTTTAGTGTGACTTAATGATAGTGAATACGCTTCTTTCTGGATTTCTGAACAGAAGTCAGTTGAGATGATTCCTTTTCATTCAGCTGAAAAGGCAAAATCCATTCTGGAAGCTATTGAAGCAAAACAAAGACCACTTAGTGATGTTACAGTAATTTCCTTTAAGTAGACACTTGGTGTTACAGTTAAGCATGTTGTAAATTATAATGATGCAGTATAATAATACATCACAGAAAGGGATCTTTTTGAATATTAAGCCTCCATTTGGGCAAAATACTTGTCTTAAGAGTTATTAGTTTAAAATGAAATAAAATTATTTAAAATAGATGGTTTGTATTATTTAAAATTAGAACAAAGTGATGTTGCATATTTATAAAGATGTTACAACAGATTTTTTTCCTTTTTATTTTTTTAAGAAGAGGGAATATTTTCTATGACAAATAAAAATATTTTTGGTTTCACACATGGAGAAAATAGTACATAGCCGTTGTCCAAAATCCTAGAAATAGAACTCCATTACAAAACAGTAGTGTTATATTTCTTATTAGATGGGGTAATAATAAGACTTATGTGTGAATAATACCTTTCTGCAAGTCACTAAGCGAAAATTTGATATTATACGTGTTTAACACGTGGGGACACGAGGCCTTGCAATGAAAGTCAAGATGATATTCGAGTGTAAACTTAAGTCTTCCAGATCCTGATCTCACTTTAAACGTCTTTTCAGAATTTGCGTTTACTTGGGAATAGTGACCTAAACTAAATATTTAAAGTTTGCTAAAGTGTGGTTAATTAGAATTCAAGATGGTGGTAGTTAAATTACAGAATTTATGCTTTCAGGAAGTGGAGGAGGAATTCTTTTGTTAGCTGGTGGTAGTAGGTAGTAGGTATTTGCTGAGAAGGCCCTTCATACCAGTGGTTCTCACAGAGTTTTAAAAGGTCTCATCTCCTGAAGTCATGTCCTCCTGAATATACAAACTGGTAACTGGAGGACGCCAGCAAGACTTGTTTAATTCTGGGGAGACAGAAGCTTGGGAGAGATGGGTTAACCTTGTGCTGTGGGATAGCTGGATAGCAGCCAGCGTGATGCTCCAGACCCAGCTGTTTGACAGGTACAAGGAACAGCTGGATGAAAGGAAGCACACTGGGAACACCCTTCTCTTGCCCTTGTCACTAGCCTCCCATTCAACCATTGTCTCATTACCCAGTTCTTTTTTAAGGTTAAACCCTCTTCTGTTGGGAGTTGCACTGGAGCCCTGCTAATCCAGGAGATGGAGGAGATGAACATCACTTCGCACCACACACCTTGTTCTGCATAGCGGTCCTTAAATTTGTTGATAAGTAGGAAATGTAGGCTCTGTATGGGGTATCCTTAAGCTGTTCTACCTTTATCTTGTTAAAAAAGGGAGGAGGGGGAGGAAGAGGAAAAAGAAACCTCTTGCCTGCTTCCCTTCTTTCCACACAATGACAAAAAGGCAAGTAAAAATCCAGCCCTTCCGGATTAGATTATTAAACTTCCTTGTTTTGCATCGGAAATCTAACAGTTTGGAATAGCTGCAAGCAAGTTTCAAATAGTTGTTAAAAACGATTCAAGGAATAATGCTTACAGTGTAAATCACCATACTTGGATAGTTTGGTGTATCACTGGAAATTCAAAGCTGTGAATAGAATTTTTAAAAATCCAAACAGCCACTTGTCTGTGAGTAGAACAAGTGGCTTGATTTTTATTCTATACACTGTGTTGAACAGCAGATTTAGTAATAGATTAGTTAAAATTGATTTGATTTGTGTAGTCTGTTCGGCATAACAAATGCATGTTTTAGGTATAAATGAACAGAGTAGCATAAATAGGTGGGTTTAAAAGTGGTCTAGGTTTGCTTTTTGAAACTACTCTAGGAATCACTGCCAATTTAATTAATAAGAGCCTGAAATTGTTTAAATTTGCTCTTAAAAAATGGGACAGAGACAGTACTTTTAGGAAGTGAAAATGTGGTGTGTGTGTGCACAGGATCACAATGGCACTTCTTAAAGGTGTGTGCCATCATTTTCTCCACGTACGACCTGTTGGTACAGGCTGTGAATAAGGACTTAAGGATTTTGTCTGTAAGAGGAAATCTGCTGCTTGTAAGACTTACTACTAAAATGTCTGTCACCTACTGTAAAAAATAATTGGATTATATCACAGCCTTACTTCTCTGGTGGTTTAGTTTGTAACACTATGTTATATTTAGCACCAGAGGGAGCCAACAGTGTTTGTATTGGTTTAGAAAATGACAGCATCGCATTTTAATTCTTTGTGTTGCTCCTCTCTTCAGTACATTCACAACACTGAAATGACAGTGTTTGGTACAAGGGCGAACATTTCTTGAGACTGGCCAGCCACTGTAAATGTCTCTAGTGTGGTCCTGGCACTGTTTATTTGGCAGGAACTGCATATATGGGGTACGTGAATAAATGCCAAATATCTGAACACATGACATAAGCTGCTGAGAATAACACTGTGCATGCAGTGTTCTCTTCCAGACAGTTTAAGAGCATTTGAACAGCTTTTTAAGGAAAGGTAGATATAGAAGTATAATTTTAGTGAATTGCTATCATTCCTCAGGGCATAATAACATTTACATTCTTAAAACAGCTGCTAAATCATTAGCCTTCCATCCTTAGCTGAATTATGCTTAGGTGTTTTCATTGGGACAATAGAATTCGATTTTGCAACTCTAATTATTTTGTGATTCGGTTCCGTGATTTTCTTTGCCGTGTGTCAAATTGTCCTGACTTCAATAGTTGACGTCAAACTGTATGTGCTCTGATAGGGCTCACGATACTGCTAGTGTAAAGCTGTAATTCTCTTAATTTGGGATGGTCTGTTAAGATCAGCAGCATTAGCGTATCCACTTGAATGATAATTTGATGTCATTTTTGAGGAAGCTATGAAGCTTTATGCCACCCAGGGCCTGAGCACATGCGTCTATAACCGGGAGTCCTGTGCAGGGAGTGTAAGGCTGTAAGGAAACTCATCAGAGTGTCTTGCTGTGCAAAGTAGTATTTGCTTGCAATAATAGCTTGAAAAAGATGCATTTATCTTTTTCTGATATTACCAATCACCCAGGTAACTTGTGGTTGAGGCTTTTGTATCTGGGCTGGTAAACTTTCAGGAAGATTTTGTTACAGAGTAATTATTTTAGCAATTTCAAAAGTTCACCTTTTCAGAGGTGGGTTCTGGTAATGGAATTTGTTAGTATTAGTTCTCCCATAATAACCTAATTCTTGGCAATAATAAGAGAATGTAGAACTAGAAGTACCTATCTAATATATCTATTGGGCCCTAGATAGGACAAGCTATAGTGGTGTCACCCCGGTAGATGTCTATGCTATTGCTATCTGCAATAGCAGATGTTCTGCAACCTTTCTGGGTTGGACAGTTTGGTGATTAATTAGCTGAAGCATTGGAAAACTTTTCCTAATATGACTTAGTCTTTTCTCCTAGGTCATGTTTTCTAGACCTCTGGTAGCTTTTGTTATTCCTTGACATTTCTCCAGCTGATTAGTACATCTTCCCTGAAGTGTCCAAACTGGCCAGTCAAGGTCTCCCTCTGGCTGGGCGCTCATCTGTCTCACAGGCCGTGCTTGTGTGGTGTTTGCTTTTTGCAGTACAGGGTTGCGGAGTTTTGGTCAGCTTCAATCCCAGATCCTTTTCTGTGGAACTGATGCCAAGCCATTTTCTATTCTGTAGATTTAAATGTTTTTAGGAAGTTGTAGTATTTGTCAGAGCTGAGAACAGCAGGGGAGCTGCAAGGCTTGCTCTGTATTCATCCTGTCGGTAGACTGCAGAAGTCGAAAACCTCCCACCATGGGACAGGGGGGTGCAGTTCTCTGAGCAGACAGTCATGTCTTGTGTCCCACTCATGCCTCACACACCTTTAAGTAGCCCAGAGCATTTGAGACAGTAGAGTACAGTTGCTGACAGTGCTCTTGCCTGCCTTGCTCCAGCACTAGCTTACCTCCTGTGGATCAGGCTAGCATTGCAAACTTCTATGCCATTCAGAAAAGCCATTTAAAAAATCACAATCCATCCAGAACAGAGATCGCCTCTTGACTCCCAGAGGTAGTGTTCCCATCTTCAAGATAAGTTCTTCTGTATCTGGTGGAAAGGTAGTATTCGCTTTGAACTGCAGGCTCTTAATTTCACCAGAAACCCAGACTTTATTGCGTAGGAAATTTGAGATCATCTTCTCTCATGAGCTTTGCTGATCTTGCAGTTCTTTGGCATTACCGTCCAAATTACGGAAAATGTCTTCGCATTGTTTTTAGGACTTTGTTTACTACTGATCTCTTTCCCTATCAGTACTCCGCACGTTTGGACTTGTGGTCCCAAGAGATCATGCCTTTAAAACAAAGGGATATAGAAACTAGTATCCAACTTCTTAAGCAACAAAACAAAGCAGCGTACTTCCAACTGCGGTGTGGAATAAATTATATTTGTAATACAGAAGGATTTGTATTATATTTTACTTTGCATCCCGATTCTGAGGAAATCTGCTCAGGCATTTTTACCTAAAGCAACTCTTTCTTGTTAACTCATGACTTTTTAAGGTAAGCATCAATTGTCATTTGATTTATTATGAAGTTAATAGTATCCCTTCTGTGGTGGAGGATGTCCCCAAAGTGTTTGAAGATACTGGACCTTTATCTTGATTGTAGTGTAGGACTTAGATTTACGCTAATTTAAGTCTCTTAAAAGTTAAGAGAAGAAATGCCTCTCTGGCAGATGTGGGTTTCTAAAGGCTCTTTCATGTTTGGTAAGTGAGGTTAAGATGGGTTTATAGAGAACAGATGATTTGGTCCCAGGTTGTAGAAAATGTGGTTTATTTCCATATATATAAAAATATCTAAAAAATAAAAATAAAAAGCAGGTTGCTTGTGAGAAAAAAAGCCTTAAAATCATGATATCTGAAGAAAAATATGAGACAATGTCTTCAGTGTCTTCATTGCAGAACTCTTCTGCAGGTAGCTGCAATGGTCTTCTGTGTACCAGAGAATCTTTTCCTAGTTCAAAAGGAGGTTCAGTTCTCTTCTTGTCTGTTTGCCTCTGCGCTGCTACCCCCCATTCCTGGACACAACCTTGAGCTGGAAAGATTCGTGCCAGAAGTGTTTATGAAAACAATGTTATTAGTGTTATGTTTGTAGTAATCGATTGGATAGAAGAGTTAAAGTTTATACATCTTTTAATGACATTTTCTTCTGAAACATCAATTTAGATGAGGCACGCTTTTAAATGTCCCTCCCAAAAGGATGTTTTTCATTCTTGCCTTTTGTGACTCTTTTTCTTTTTTTAAAACAAACTTTTCTCCCCTCTGAGCTGCTTTGGTAGGTTGATGACTTTAGAGCAGGGTATTGCCTCCTTTTCTCTTGAAGTCTGAGTGTAAGGGGAAGGGATGTGTCAAGACAGGCATTTGAAGTGAAAGAGAGTATTTTCTCTTTGGACAAAGGAGCTGAACTGAAACCATGTGAGAAGGCCCGTGACGTTCACATAATATGCCAATAACTCTTACTTTTGCCATCAACATAGAATTGTAACACTCACCCATGGAAAAAAGAACAGGGAATTTGTGAAGGAGAGTAGTCTGCATGGTACCTGGGTACAGTATTTTCATTGAGTCTGGTTGTGTGACCTATGACCTAGTTTCTGTAAACACAAGTCTCAAGGGTGGGCTTCTTCCCATGCCTTGAGCTCAGGCCACAGCCTGTGCCCACTCGTACGCAGGTGGTTTCTGGAGTCACGAAAGGTTGAGGAGCTCAATGTCTGGAGAGTTCCGTCCTGTGTAAGACTGAGTGACTGGAAATTCCTGAGTTGAAAGTTACAAGAAAAAGACTAGGTCAGAGTAATGCAGTGCATCTGCATAACTGGGGCATCTGGAAAAAAATTTTAAAAGTGAATTTAATCTTTTTTTAAAATGTCTTGAACCCTTGGGGAGACTTGAGTGTGTTAGCAGCTGATCAGAGGAAGGGAAGAGTGGAGAAGAGTTTGCCAACACTGGTCACAACAGTTACAGAATTTCAGTCTGCTCTAGTCTGGCCCTCTGCGAACACGGAGGATGCACATGTGGTTATAAACGTTACAGCTGATACAAGGCGAGAGTAGCGTTCCTGCTTATAAGGTAAAATCCCTCAGTTTCAGGATTGTTTATATCTGGTTTGGGCCTACACAGAGTGGCAGCTGCCATGTATCTGAGCAGAATTTTGAAAGGACCTAAATGCTGAAGGTTTTTGCTGTTGTTGAGGTTTTTTGTTTATTTGGGGTTTTTATTTGTTTTTGTTTTTTGGTTTTTTTTTTTTAAAAGTGCTAGGATGATTGATTAGTAATAGGGAGGCTTCTGGGGACAGTGTTCCCACTGCAGTATGTGAGCTGTGTTTGTGAGAGCATTTGAACTTTTCTACACTCCCCTTAAGTAAAGCTCACAGTCTGTGGTTATGCAGCAGATTAATAGTAACAGCTGTGGGCTAACAGAGGATTAAAACTGTCTTAGCATATGAGAACATCAGTGATAAAATGCATCTGGTATGAAGTCTCCAAAGACTTATAGGATTGTATGTAAATAGTAAATATGTTTCTATGGTGCTTATCTTCTGTTCTGCCTGTGACTGCTGGACTGTTTTCAGAATTTTTGTTTCTGGGTGCTATGAGGCTAATGATATTTTCAGAGAGGCTGTTATGCAGAGAAGTGTGTGGGACCTACATGGCCTTAAAACATTTGTACAGTGTGTTTTGTTGGCAAGGTTTTATAACAGTGGAGAGTTTCATGCTTTGCAGAGTGAAAAGAAGCAAGATAGTTATACTCTGTGCTAGCGCAGCTCTGCTTCATCACAGATTAATTTGTCTCACCTTTTTTCCTGCAGGGATTTGGTAGGGTAGGGAAAGGCTTATGAAAGGAAATATGGTAATGTAGTTCAGACTATGTTGGAAGTTCAAAAATATTTTAAACCGTCCACTCCAGGCTGTAGTGTTTAGTTCAGGCTATTGAAATCCTGCCTGTGAAGGAAGGTACTGCTAAGATATAATCAGTCATAAGCAGAAAATCGCGTAGTGCCTTCAAGGGATAAGTGACAAATGGATAAATAATTTTAAAACACATGGGCCAAAGATATTTTAATAGATATGACTAGTAAGTAATAAGGTGATTAAAAAATGAAAAATTACTCCTGTTCATAGGTTAAGACAACTCATGCTAAATAATTTTAGTATCTGTGACCAAGCATGCACAGGAGTCATCAAGGCTTTATATTTTCTCATATGATTATACAGGCTGTTGGGCTCATATAAGGTCTGTTACAAGTTAAGAGCATATTCTTTTACCTAATCTTCAAATCTGCTTCTTCCAAAATAAGTTTGAAGCTTTTTGTTTGTAGTGCCACCGTACAGATGCCAACTAGAACTGTACAAGGTCTTTCAATGTTACATACGCCTTCTATATTAATACGTGCTTGTTCCATCTAGACAGTGGAATGGAAGAGAGAAGCCTCAAAATTACCTGTGGTGATACAGAATATTTTAAGACTTACTATGGAGTCACATAAATACATTCAGTTGCTCTGTTTGTATGAATTGCATTAAAGGAATTGTTTTAAGGTACTATCAAATTGCTACTTGTTTATACTGTTTTTCCATTCACTGCTATTCTTTATAGGTATAAAAATAGGGAAACATAAAAAATATGTTCTGTAGGCATGTCTCCTGCAATGTATATAGCATAAAAGTTTAACTCCTAATCTATTCACTACTTTTGAAATATTAAATTCATCATGTAAACCAAATAATTTGGAACATAGTTGGCTGATTACTAGCTAGGAGAATGTACATGACTAAAATATTCCCTTTAATTGGGTTTTTATGTTTTAGGTAATCCTGCTCTAGCAGGGGAGTTGGACTGGATGATCTCTAGAGGTCCCTTCCAACTCTGAAGATTCCGTGATTCCATGATTTTTCCTCTTAAAATTTTCAGTTGGCATCTCTTCAACTAATACATCTTTTGTGTTAGTTTATAGATTGTATAATATATATTTTGTATACTCATGATAACATTTGAGATGCTCTTCTTAAACACAACTCTCCCCAAATTTAAAAGAAGCGAACCAACTTTGACCTTCTTCTGTACTTTTAGAGGATTTGCTTTTCCAGTGTATATGCAGGCAGGTCTTCTCCCTTGAAGTTAACTTATATTTGCGGTTTGTTTATCTCCTCTTAAGATTGCGTTTAGTCATCTCAGTTTAGCATCATTGTTTCCAGCAAAGCCAATCGTACTACATGCTTAGAAGTGAAGCTTTGAGAAACAATTTCATGCCTGCATGCAGATATTTCCTGGTATAAAAAAGAAGGAAAAAGGGAAATTAAAGGGGTGCATAAAATTGACTTTTAGGTTTATTGCGAAGGTTTCTATGTGTGTTTCTGATGGGTGCTGACAACTCCGTTCTGCAGTCAGTTATTGAGGTGCCCGTGGCTCCCTAGAGAGTAGAGCACACCTCACGGGGCTGTAACATGGGCTGGGGCTGAGACCTGGCTTGCATTTGCCCTGCAGTTGTGCTAGTTCAAATGCAGTCATGATTTAAATAGTGATATAATTAAATAGTGATATAATAGTGATACTGTTTCAGCTGTACACTGGCCAAGCAATTGGTGTAAGAGGTTAATTCTGGTTTAGTATGCCTTGTGGTATTTCACCCTTAGGGGTAGGGAACATTTTATGTAAAGCAGTTGACTGAGAAAGTCTTAAGCAAAACAAAAAGGAAGACCTTGCAGGAAAGCGATGCTGACTGTCGTATATAATGACTTTTTCTTCTTAAGTTCTTTCTGCTCTGCTTGTAAATCTCTTTAACCTTTGTCAAAAGTCAGCTCTGGCAAAGAGAAGAGGGGCTGAGCAGATGCCCCAGTAAAATGAAGGTGCGAGTTTTGCTTGTTTTCATTCTCCTTTATATATACTTCTTCCTGCATATACTTCTGGCCCTATGAGCAAGTGACAACAGAAGCCTTCCTTAACCCCCACAAAATCTTTAGAGTTTTCAAGTTGTATTTGTACAAGATTTGTGTTATTATTGGCAATTGAGCACAGACCTTTTGGAGTATGCTTTAAGTGAAAGTTACATGGTAGCCATAGTTTAATTGCTCATATCCTGATGAGATTCCCGTTCTAGTGGTAAACTGGACTGGTTGCAGTCTGGCTGTGGTAGGAAAAAGCCCACAGGTAATGTAGATCCCGGATAGTTGAATAGCATTGTTACAGTATGCTTCAGTATAAGTCTGAAGGTCTGCGTTTGTTTTAATCTCTGTTCCATTCCCTTTCTTTTCAAATAAAATCTGTGTATTACAGGCAAAAGCAGCAAATTAACAATTTACATCAGAAGATAAGGGAGAATGAATTACGAGCTCAACATGCAAGACTGAGCCATCTTGTGAACTGCGAAGAACCTTACATGACTAATTTGCCGGTAGGATGGATATTTTTCTTTTAGCAAAGCTTTACATTGCCTGGTAACTGAGACCTGAGAGCATGTTCACAATTTACTGCAGGCCAAAATGTAGAGCTTTTGTGATTAGTGATAGTTGTGTAATTGTATAACTAAATTGCATACAGGAGAGTACTCTGTCAGTGCTATAGTTTACCTTACATACAGAAATCTAAGTTACGTTAACATTTTATACATACTTGTTTTGAAATCTGATAAAAATGGGGTAAGAATGAGGGATTGTGACACCGTAAGAACAAGGGTTTAACAGCGTGCATGTAGCGCAGTTATACAGGGAGCTATTAGGAAATAAAGCAATTTGCTAAGAGAGTATCTGAAAAAAAACGATGGAAGATTTTCTGAAGAGGAGAATGACTTACTACCCAAAGGAGTGGTTAGATTGTATTGGTGGAATTGAAGGAAGAGATGTGAGAAGGCAAACTGACTGGTGGAATACCTTCGCACAAGACACCTGAAAAGGATAGGGATTAGTACTCCTAGGGAATACCTAGTCTGAAAGGGAATGTGGGGTGGTATTTTGGGAATACCTGTCCTAATTGTTCTCTAACTAGCACAAATATCAGAAAGTGTAAGGATAAGGTAGCATGTGGCTGCCACCCTGTCATAGCACACAAATTCCATCTCCAGACCTTGGCATATCTAAAAGGCAACGCAGAAAGAGAATATTTAAGGCAGATATGCAGAGAAATAACTTTTCTGTCCCCCTTCTATTACCTTATCTTTTTCTGTCACAAACACTGCACCAGGATCTCACTAGTGTACTGCAGTGTGACTTGAATTATGTCCTTGGGGTAACATAACGTGCATCAGGTGAGAATCTGGTTTGTGTGAGACAGGAGAGAAATTCAAGTAGAGCCCTCGTGTGAAGTTACGTATTCAGAAACTTTTTCAGACATCTAAGAATGTGGCGTTTGGTTCTTCCAGAAGTTCTTTTATAAAATATTACAAAATTCTGTCTAGATTAAGATTTTGGGGAAAAAATTACTGCAGAAACCAAAATTTTAGTGCACGTATCTTAGTATACCATAATACACTTCAAATAAAGCAGCAGATGCGTTCATCGTTCTTAAAGAGTTAAAAAAAACTTTATGATGTATTAGGATTTCTGCTTCATTTGTGTGCCTGCTATAAGATTAATTTACAAATGCAAATCTCCTTTAATGGAGGTTTTAATCTCTTTTAATGCTTTGCTGAAGGAATGTTACTAGTTAAAAATAGTCTCTGTATAATTTCTTTAAAGACACCAATTTATATCATTAAAAGAGTTTTGAAACTGAAAGCCTAATGGAATGCATGTCCTTTTTCATCCCACATGCAGCTGATTTCCATTTTGTGCTTGTCTGTCTGTGGGCAGTGGATGTAGAAGAGTAATGTTGAACTGCATGAAATGGGAACGGAGGAGAATTTTGGTAGACAGGACAGAAGGTAGAAGACCTGCCTTCTGATTGTAGCTGTAGTCTCAGGCTTGTCCCTGCGCCCTTCTGCACCACAGGAGTGATAGCTCTAAGGTTTGACTAGTTACTAGTGTTCTGCTTTAGAAGGATCTTGAAATTGGAGCATCTCTTACTTCAATATATTCATAGCGATTTTATAGAGGGGTTTTCTTCTTAGGGAATGGTATGATAATGCAGTGGCAGTGATTTGTTCTGACACCACTTTTTGTTTGGGTTTTCAGGGGTTTCTTTTGAAGGAAAAGTTGCACCTCTTCCATAAGTCTGAGGGGAAGGTGGCCCCACAATGTTCATTTGCGTGTGTTGAGAATGTAAATGTTTCTTTATTTTTTTGCTCCAGATTCCTGAAATACGTGCTGTTGTCTTCTATTTTAATGTTTGAACAATCAAACCCCACCCTTCCTGTCAGTGGAAAAAAATGCAGGACTTGTTTTGTGCTGTACTGCTGAAGTATACTGTGACATGTGTGTGTTCATTTGTGTGATTATTTTATTTCTTTTTGTAAGCAACCACAGTATGAGGGCGCATCACTGCAACCTCACGTTTCAGAAAGATCAACATCCCACCTTGAGGAGCTTGAGCGAAAGATTGCAGCAGCCGAGAATAAGGAATTGCAACTCAGTGAATTTGTAAAACAAATTTCAAACAAATCTAGTGAGGAGAAAAAGAAGATGGAGGAGAAAGTAAGTATCTTTTGTGTTCGGAATTTCCTTTTGACGCTCTTACAGCAGCGTGTGTTTTGTTTGCTAGAAAGCAACTTAGTATGTGGGTTGCTGAGCTATTTTCAAAAGGTTAGCTAAACTATCTGTGATAGAAAAAAAGATAGTGATTGTAGGTGTTGGCAATGGATAAGTCTGAACTTGTAGTGAATACATCCTGAAAAGAAATACTAGATGAAATGGCAATCATGATGACAGTTTTAACTAGGTAGCAGTTAAACTTGCTTTGAAGAAAAGCTGCTTTCAGAATTCATGTAGCTTGAAATGTTTATTACAGTAAATAAAGTATCATGTAAAAACATAGCAAGAGTGTGAAACCAAAATGCCTGTTTTTAGCATGGCCTGTAAGTGCGGGTCTCATGCTTTGGGATGCACTTACCAACCTGGATGTGCCTACTCAGCAGGAGTGAGTCTCTTGTAGCCTTGCTGGGATGTGCAGAGTAGACTTTAGTCTGAGACAGGGAAGGGACTTAGATGGCTGTGTTCTTGGAACTGTCTTGACAAGGGGTTCCTTTGGAGTCTGAAGCACTGAAGAACTACCCACAGGTAGTTCTGAATGTCCCGACAGCCATTCTTTAATGCAAGCAGGAATGTGCCACTGACCAAGTGATTCCTGATTCATGTTTAGAGATATATTGTCACTGTTACCTTCTCTTCTTTGATTGCTGGGCTTAGATTTATATTAATGCATGTTCAAGGGGTAGGAGCAGTATGATACAGTGAAGTTGGAGGTGGGAATTCAAAGAAGAAAGCATAATTCATCTCAACATTTCCTATGAACCCTGCAGTATGCTTTTCGCTAAGGGTGACATTCGGGAGGGGCAGTAATTGGATGCTGCTGGTTCCTCCTTCTTAGTTTTTACTGCTTGTGTTCCTCCTCACTGGGTAGGAATTGCTGCTGTAGGTGGTGGCAGTGGTGGGAACCTGTGCAGCAGTGCTTGTGTCAGCAGGATGGTCTCTGGCTAGGAGCCTGATTCACTGCATAGTCCTGATTCACCCCTTAACACACCCATCCATTCTGTGCACTGAACAAAAGGCTCCCAAGGAGAGAAAGGGCAGTGAGGGAACGCATGTGTTTCTGTAATAAAATTAGTACCCTTCTATTTGAGGGAAGACTGTGGAGGGAGGAAGGAGCTGTGCTGTGTTCCCACAAGGATGTGACAGGCTGGGGACCCAAGCAGTAGGCTGGGTGCTGAGCTTGGGGACAGCCATCTCTCGAGTTCCTTTGCTGTGCTCACAGGGAGATCATCCCAGAGCCCAAAAGCTTGGTGCCCCTGTTCACTGACTGATGTTAGGGGACAAAAGTACAATTTCTTGCTGATAAGAGAGATTGTTGCCAATAGCTGTGCTGCGGTTATTTCCGAGCAAATGTCTGCCTCTTTGGAGAGGGTAGGTTTTTTTCATCCCAAAGCCAGATTTGGCCAGGGAGTGGAGAAAATGCTGTTAACACTCATGTGAGCTTTGCTTCTAAGTGTATTCTAAAAGAACACATAGAAGTTTAGGTTAAGTCTGCTAGCATACATTTCTACTTTTCTGTCTGCACCACTTTGCAAATAATATCTTTTCCTACATTAGAGTTTTTAACATACATTTAAATATAGTGTACAGATGGTATGTTTTTGATAATAATGGACAAGCTATGACCATTCGGTATACGTGGGAGCAAAGAAAACATAAGGAACATCTAGCGAAGCTCTAGGAGCCAAGTACCTGATCAGCAAAAGGAACCAATTCCTCATGCCACTCTCTATAGCAAACCTGTAGATTGTCTCTCTGAAGGCAGTTGGGGATGTGAAGAGTATAGGTAGTCTCAAGGGAAAAATGGGTGAGTTGATGGAAGAGCTGCCTTATTCTAAATGCACAGAAATAACAACTGCCTCAGGAGAGCCCCTAAGGTGAAAGCAGCTGCAGGCTGGGAAAATGTGCTTTCTTTGGTTTTTTTCCTACTGTAGACATCTGCTCATGGCTACTGTTGGAGATGAGATACCAGAGTAGAAGGACTCTTGGTCTGAAGCGTGTCCCTTCTAACGTTAGGGTGGATATACTTGATGGTTCTCTTTTCAGAAACTGCAGGGTCAGCAGAGGTCAGAGGTGCTCTTTGTTCACTGCTGGCATCGTACCTGTCTTTGCCCCATACAGACATACCCACTTTTTGAATAATTCTCGTGCCTGAAGAGAAGCGGTTTTTCCCTAGGCTCCATGGGTAGTCAGTGTAGGACTGAGGTGATTGAGAGCTCTTTAATCAGCACTGAAATTTCAGAAGCCTGAAAAAGCTTCCCTGTTGTGGCTGGCTGGTAGTTGTGGTAGCTCCTCACAGCTTCCTAGCTGAGAGAGCCTGGTAAGGTAGATACCGCAGTATTCTCCACCAGTGTCCATGTCACAAATGCCTAGGTTCTTCCTTTTCCTTATGCCAGGCATGAAGGAAATAGGCATGCAAATGCAAAATCTTGGCATTTGCAGATTTTGCAGCCCTCACTTTAGTTCTGAGGCATTTCATCTCAAAATTGGACTGCTGGGCTGGAAATGCTTCAGTTCAGGTACCTGTCCCGTGCTGGCTGCTCCTTCTCCCTCTGCTATGGGTAGTTGTGAAGGACTCCTGAAAGGTACTGCTGATAGCTTGTAGTAGTGTTCTCCCTTATGATTTCTGTGGCCTTGCTTTTAATATTTAATTGCCAAGAGGTGAGAACTTTCCTATTTTTTCCTGCCCCAACAAAGTCACAAGCAGTGTGTGTATGAAGGAGGAAATTAAAAAGCAAAAACAAAAACAAAAAAAAAAAACAAACAACCAAACCAAAATCTAAAGCTTGTTTTCCCCTCAGCAGAGTCAGCAAGAATGAATGAAAAAGAACTGAATTTTTTTTTTGATCTCAGGTGACAGAAGATGGAAAGAGTCTCTGGGATGATGATGGGGATTTAGAGGGGGCAGGAGGAATCCCAAGGCAAACACGGTAGCTATTACGAGAGAGGTTGCAGGAGAGGAAATTCCTATGGTATATATGCAGGACAAGAAGATTTGGAAACCATGTAATCTTCTTCACACATGTACTGGAATGTTCTGACTGGTCACCTTGTCACCCTTAGTGGTATGTGAGAAGTAGCGGGAAGGGACTCGCTTAGCTAATGGTCAGACTTCTGGCAATTCTTACTGTGGAACGTTGGCTTACGTGTGCATATTTGAATCACTGCCTTAAGGCTTGGGGTGTGGAGGGGAGTATGTGGTTCTGAAGCACGTATTGTGGCAAAAGATCATGGCCGAGTTGCAACTTTGCCTTACTGAATGTGGGGTTTACTTGGGCTTTGTCTAATCAGAAAGATTTTACAGCAGCCTGAAAGCTTTGTTCAGTTTTGAGGTCTTGATAAAATAAAAGATATGAAGATTTCTGCCCTTTTGGCCACCCTCGATTTTGTGGCCCATACAGAAGGCTATCTCTGGAAGAACTTTCCAGATATTATTGGCTTAAACTTTTCAGTAGGCTCTGTTACTGAGCTCTGACATTGACAGTGTCACACGTTTATTTCTCAGTGAGATGGATGTCTGTGGCACTGAAATAAAGTATGTTTAGCGTTTACTCTAGTGATAAGTGTTTGTTATCTGTGAATTACTACACCTTAGTTCAAGCAATAGAGATACTGTTTTTCATTAAATTGGACTATAACTGGAAAATACTCTTTTTCCTGCCTGCCTTCCTGCTTTTTTGACCTAGGTAATAAAGCAAAGTAAGTACCAGGAGTGCAAGCAAAGATAACATAATATAAAAAACCTTTTGCGGGCTGATGGACAATTAAGATGCCTGTAGAAAAGGTGTTTAAGAAAGCCACTACACTGTTCTGATGTCCTCTGATGTAATTGTCAGACTGCATCAAAGTCAGGTTGTTGGCTTCAGTTCTTGTTGGGTTAAGTTCTTGGTCCCTGTGTTTTAAGTTGTTTTCCCAGGCCAGAGGAAGAGGATGGACTAAAATATTTCCTGATCATTTGTTGCACATGAACATCTCCATTGGTGAAAAAACTAAGAATATTTTAATTGTTGAACTGTTTATGTTTTTAGTTCGCAAGGCATATGGAGTGTTCTGGGCAGAGGTGAAGCAACTGTGGTTTGTGGTCACGTGTGGGTCTATGACTTGGAGCTGCTGGGATTAATCATTCTTTGGTTTTGTTTTCTCTAGTAACCAACCCTTTTAAGCAGCTGAGAGTACAGTTCTTGAAGAGTGATCAGCCTCTGCTTCCAAAGGTGGTTTATTTTTCACTGTAATCATAAAACATGTATCTTACTTTCTTCTAGCTTAAAACTAGAGACCGATATATTAATAGCCTGAAAAAGAAATACCAGAAAGAGTCTGAGCAAAACAAAGAAAAACAAAGACGAATTGAAACCTTAGAAAAATATCTGGCTGACCTACCAACGCTGGATGATGTAGAAGGGCAGACTAAACAGGTATGGTAAAGGGAGTTTGTTTTACTGTTTCAATGTATATTTTTTCCCCCATCTGTTAAGGAAGAGAACTGTTTCAATGTTTCAGAAAGCACTATAGCTATTCCGGATTCTCATACTCAAATAAGTGAAATGAACCTAAGGTTATACAGAATGTAACTGCAAGGCTGTGGCCTGCCACAAGGCCTTTTGCTAATGTGGCACCGTGTCTGACTAATGTAACCTGTGTTAGCTGCAAATTCTAGAGGAGAAGAACAAGCAACTTCAAGAAACTATGACTGAGTTAGAAAAGAAGCTCGGAGAGGCCCGATCGCAGTGCAGAGAAAGAGAGTTGCAACTGGTGTGTCAGAAGAAAAAGGAAAAAGAGCTGGTCACAACAGTACAGAGGTATGAACAGCTGCTTGGGCTGTGCCCTGAAACTGGTGTACTATCCCACCTGATGTCAAGACCTAATGTTATTTGCGCTCTTAATCTATTACAATGCTAATGACTTTTTCATGGCATAAATATATTACTGTGCAGGGTGACTGTGTAGTGTAATGGAAAATCCAACAAGATTTTTATTTGTGTCAAGTTGCAAGTAATACCGCAGAGAACAGTCTGCTTAGGACACTCTTCACGATCTTTCTTTAAAGATGTGGGACACCGCTGCAATGGCATCATAGGCTGCTGCCAGACAGAGGATAGAATAAACATGTGGAGCAAAGGGGTATTGTGTAGAAGCTGTCAGCACTCCTATTTGATAACTATTCTGTCGCGAGCTGTGGAAAAGCTCCCTGGAGATTGGCTGACGGGTATATCAGGGAAGGGTCAAAGATTTAAATAAATTGTAGCTGTTTCTTACCTTTTCACTGAGGGTGGGGTTACTTACAGGGAAATTTAGCTGTAGCTGATCTGCTGTCATTGAACTTGCATAACTATGAAGAAACAAATGGGACAGATATCCATGAGAAGATTACAAATGAAGCATGGAGACATCATTACTCTGGTACATTTTAGATCAGGGGAGCTACTTAAACACTTATTTTTAAAAAAGGGGGAGAGGGGAAGCGGGGAGGAATCACTTAGAATAATTTATGTGGATGTTACTACAGTTCACTGTCCCTCCATTGGATAAAGGTGCATGCCACGGGAGTCTGAAAGTGTTTCCATGATGAAAGGCAAGCTGGCTGTGACACCTTGCCAGCCAAATTGTTGATGCATTGTTTCCATCTTACCAATGAAAGGGATTTTTCTTCATGCCCTCATAATCTAGAGGGGGATCATTTTGTCTTCTCCGAAAGCCTTCAAATAGTTGAGGTGGCCTCTGGTTTCTAAATTAGACAGCAGGATTAACACTAATAAAATGTATTTCCTTTCTGAGAGAAGGTGAGCAGGCAGAGGCCCTAGCTACACCTAGGAGCTTGAGTTGAGCTACAGAGGGTCTGAAGGTCATGCCCTCGTGTGGGAGCAGCTGGCAGGATTGGCTTTACTCTCTCCCTTAGAAGTCCCAGAGGGGCATGAAGGATAGGCCACTGATACTCGGTGCAACCTCCAGTTCTGGACTTTGAGAGGTCTGAAGACTCCTCTGATCTATGCTGGTGCTGGCTTTGCTGCCTACGGTAGCACAGAGCAGCTGTGAACACCACAAAGCTCTTCTTTGCTCCTCTCTGCCCTCTCTCCCTATGCCGTACTGCTGGAGCTGTGCCTTCTGGGAGATGCAGCACAGAATCTGACCCATAAAACTATTTCTGCATGAATCTATTTTAGTTTCAGTAGTTTAGAATTTTTGCATCATTCATCCACTGTTGGTGTGCTCGTAGATAAGGCTGGATTCTGCTAGGTAAGGTTTTTCAGTTCTTGTTGGAAGGTGGTGCAACTTTCTAATTTTTCACTAGAACACGCAACCTGGTTTCTGTCAGCACGCTTATTTTTTCTTTCATGTTGAATGGCAGTTTACAACAGAAAGTAGAAAAATGCCTGGAAGATGGTATTCGCCTTCCCATGCTGGACACAAAACAGCTTCAGAGCGAGAATGAATGTCTCAAAGAAAAGAATGAGAAAGCCAGTAAGGTTAGTCTCTTGGTGGCATCTTTAACCTTCAGTCCTGAATTTCTTTTTTTTTTTTTTTTTACTTTAGAAATAAATATCTCACTAAAGAATTACACATTTGTTGCTAACTCAGATTTCTTTTCAATACGTGTCTGTTTCTGTTCCGTATGTTTTTTTTGCGTGAATCAGAGTTAAAATCTCTGTATTGTCGTGTACATTTTCAAAGATTCCATTTAAAATTTATGGCTACACACCTGTAAGCTGGTTTTTAAAAGTGGTTCTGGAGAGATTCAAGCCTTTAAATTACTCAATTTTATATTCTAGGTCATAGACAATCAACAAAATCAGATAGCTGGACTGATTTTAGACATGCAGGTAAGGAAGAGTGTATATTCTGGTGTTTACTCTTTACATTTTTTGTTACTAAAGTTGAATTTCATCCTTTTATCTTCCCAAATAGGAGGCAAAGGTAGAAATGCCAAGAAGTTAATCTAGTAGCCTGTATTAAACCTGTGTTCTCTTTCAGGCTAATAATGTATTTGTTGTTGATGTTTGTATGGTCTAGCACGTTGCTGAAACTCATCATAAAGTGAAAAACTGTTGCTATGTAGCATCCTTATTCTGCTGATCTAGTGGATGTCATATAAAAACCCTGTTTCAAGTGTGAGGACTGCCTCTGTAAGTAACAGTGAAACCTCCCATCCGACTTTGGGATTCAGATGGTCATCCAAAGTATAAAAGGTGATACTGATTAGGAACTTCACTGCTGAGAGCTTTAGTAGAGACAGGTGCCTTTCTAAACCATACCACTTCACGTTTCACATCATTTAAGCAGATCCCTGTTCAAGTGGTTTCTGACACGTCAGTCACTTAGACATCTTAACTCTCTTGGCGGATCTTAAGCATCTAGGTTGGAGCAAAGGATTTTTTGAGACCGCACAAGTTGTCAGCTCAGAGTCAGTTGCAGCTCTGTGGATTGGATTAACACATCAGGCTCCTGAGACTTCAAAGTTACTTAGTGCCGGGGGTTTGTTGTGGAGAAAAGGAAACATTATACAGGTTATAGGGAAGAAGGTAAGACTTGCTCTAGAAAAAGATGAGCATTTAAAAAAACAAACAGCTGTTTTCAGTATATACTGAAGCCAAATTCAATAAATTCTAGTTTCTGCATTCTTCTTCTAGATTGGTATTTGTCTCCATATTTTTTGCTTCCTTGCCCTCCAGAGTCGGATGTTACAGGGCTGTCCCTTGAGAATGAAGAAGGTGCTTCTGCTTTGGCTCTGTGTATGTTAGGTTTGGAAGAACAACAAAATGGTAATAAACAAGCTGCTGAATGCATACTCCTTCCGAAGTGGAAGGGAGCTCTCTATGGAGCCATAATCCAAAAAAGCAGAGAGACAAAAAACTGCTTGCGTAACACTTGCTAAGGGAAGGTGCTTTCTATTTCCACTTTGCACCCTGGAGCCAAGTTTGCTTATTTGTAGCTGTTGAAAGTAAGTTGTCTTCCACCATTAAATTGTTTCCTTTCTCTACCATGTGGGTAAATAGTAGTCCTGGTTCCTGTCAACAGCCATATTTTTGCTTAATTAAATTACAGTGTATTAAATACATCTGTAGAGAAGCAATAGGGGACTCATAAGTTGCAACATAACATACATCTGTTAAGTGAAAAGCAGAATCAGTCATTTAAGTTTCTCTAGGTTTGAAGAAGACAAAATTCATCAGATTGAGATGTTTTCATGGAGCAGCTTGTTATATGCAAGAATCGTGACATGGGCAAATGTAGTTTTTGATATTTCATAATTTAAAAAAAAGCTCAAATTGAACTCGATAACCTTCCTGAGGTTCTCTGTCCCTCTTCAGAGTTTATTGAAAATTATTTACATATATACTATTTGTATATGTTGTGCTTATAAGAAAAATGCACAACTTGCCTAAATGTATTATCACCAACTTAAATCTTCTCATATTTCCTAAACTTTCTGATCTCTTTCTCTCCATCACCTTTATTTTGAGACTAGTGATCTTTGTGCACGTTTATATAGATGGCTGGTTTGTGTGCTTAGTCTGAAATGACTTTAGGGAGCTGAGGCTGAGAAATGCTGAGTAGGTGTGACAGTCTGTGAACAGAGTAGTGTTTTGTTCTCCAGGACTCTCTCTTACATCTCCTCTTTTGAGGTATTTTATATGAGCACAGAAAATAAGATTCGAAAATGGTGTTATCCCTCAGATTACTTGTAGACTACAGCAGCGTCTTTGTATCCTTGATCTCTCTCACCTTCCACATTTGTTCCCTGGGAAGCGTTGAAAATTAGTTCATTACAAACTGAAATCCCTTATCACAGAGATACAATTTATCTTCAGCTCAGAAGATCTGATTTTATTCCCTGTCTTCTGACATACAGTAAACTTACTCTTGAGCACGTATCAGTTCATTGTTTTTAACTTGCAAGCTGAAAACAAAGAAATTCTGTTTTAGACAGCAGTATATGAAGCAGTACTAGTTTCTATTTGCTTATAATTGTGGTGGAATGATTTTGATCTTTCTTGTATGGTTTTGCTTCATTGATTTGTTGTCCTGAGTGTGAAGGATTAAAATTCTGGTTGGTCGTCACAAGATGCCATGCTGCATATATAGTATATCTTCAGAAAGAGGAAAAATTATAGATGAGAATGGCTTTTAAAAAAAACCCCTGCATCTACATGATTAATTTAGCTATCACAAAATTAACATTTTTGGCACGAAAAAGACAGTAGACGTAAGATTGTATGATGCCTGTGTTATCCAAAGTACATCTGTCAATCACAATAAACTGAAATTCTGCCAGGCTGGGAGTAATGCCACGGAATTCTAACTTTGGAAAGAAAATGGAAAAAGTAAGGATGAAGTATGGAGGACTCATAGAACTGTGAGCACTGGGAAATCATAGCACTACAGGCTCAACCAGGCTGGTGAGCACGTGCTTTTTCTGAGCTTTAAGATAAGGTTAGCAGAGATAGATGTTAGGTGTATCTTCTAGAAGTGGAAATCGGTGTTTATTTCTGATAGTTCAACTCATGAGCTGAACATATGCACATTATTTGGAATATTCTAAAAGTTGTTTTTGGAGTACTTTGCAGTGTCATGTAAACTTAATTGCAAATGTAGTTCTGAAAATACAGTGGGGAAGGTAATATTTCGGAACCTGTCTTCCCCACTACCTACCCACCCTCAGGAAGGCTGCACAAACATGTAACGCCTGGCATTGACACCAACATGAAACATGTAAGTGGTAGTACTAATGCAGGTATTGTAACTGGGGCTCTGTGTGTCCCTGAACTTACTCATGAAAGAGAAGTGCATCAAAGACTATTAAAATTTTAAGATACTTGGAAACTGGGCGGGTGTATTGGGCACCTGCTATTACTGTATTGCCCTGTTCTTCTCCTCCTCCCTAAGCATCTTCTGTTTGGCTGCAGGCAGACAGAGCTAGCGGGACCTTCAGCCTCACCCAATATGGCAATTTTTCTCAGTAGACAATGTCTTTAAAAAATCCTAAAGAAGATGATTCAACACCACTGTGAGTTCTGATCATCTGCAAGCACGACAGAGGAAATGCCTGAAGCGGAGCTATTTCCTTCCCTCTCCCGGGCCAGGGTGTTTCCTTTGACGTGGGGCAGGGCCCTCTTTCTTCCTCCCCTCCCTCCCACTAGAGTCTGAAGCTGTGCTTTCTTGCACAGCTTATCTTTAGGATGCATATTACTTCAGCGCTTCCTTTCGAGGGTCACGGTGGTGGTGAACTGAGAAAGCAGGTCAAGAGTGTGAAAACGGTTTTAAAAACAAGTAGTCATTTCTGGGGTTTGCCTGCTGATTCTTACTACCTACATGAAAATAAAATGTGGATTTTTATAGTTCATATTAAGTGTGTATATTTTAGCACCATTGTTTTCCAGTTTTGCAAAGAGTATGACAAAGTACTGGCTTTTCTCACTGCTTGTGCAGCATTGAGCTGAATGTGTTGGGAAATTTTGTCAAGGCTGTCCACATCCCGTGAGTGGCCAGGCTATTAAAATCTCCACTCAGTGTTAGCCTTGCCCTTGCCTCTTCTTACTCCCTGCCTTCTCATCAGCACTAATAATTCTAATAGCTGGCAAATGAATTAAATGGTTTCTTCTCCACTCGGCAGGCCACATACACAGTAAAGGGCAGGCTTGTGTATAGACATAGTCTCCTTTGTGCTACAGTCCTCTGTACTGGTAACCTGAAAGTTTTATTCTTCGTACATCTTAGGAGCAACTTTTCCAGAGCTAAATTGTTTTCCAAAGACCCCAAAGCCAACATAGCTTCACACAATTTGCTGTGGTCCTGTCAAGTGGGGAGCTTGGGGTTGTTTTCTGCCTTTGAATAAGGTGGCAGAGTCATAGTGCAGCAGTTTAAACATATCTTTTACTGAAGAGTGACATCGATCTTCCTATAGCGTTTTATTTAAGCTACCATATAGAATTCCCTGTGAGAGAGTTCTCTATTTTGGAAGAAGAACCATTAGGATTGTTCCTACAGAGATTCAAGAAAAAACATTCTTCTGGGACAGTGCCATTCCATAAACTGAGAGCCATCAGTTTGTGAAATGCAACTTCTCCTCTTCCCATCATGGCCTCTGGTTCCGCTCTGTGGAAGGTTACAATCAAAATTGTGCCAAGGCATGCACCATTGTCACCAGTGCTTCAGCTGTATTTTGAGCATGATGGGTTTGGATTTGCATCTTATAATTGAAATTGGGCAACAGGTTTTACATATTAACGTACTGAGCTAGGGATGGGAATGACTCTTTATATGCGCTGTGCTAGCACAGCGTTGGATTTGTGAGTAATACCATTAGTGACAAAAGAGGATTTTTTTTTTTTCTTCATGAAAGCTGAGAAGATCTCTCTGTTTTAAAGCATCAGGAGTTTATATAGTCACTATTCATTGTTATTACTACTCAGATAAGATGGTTTGAATATGCCTCTTTCTGAATTTTGCCAGGTGACCTTGAAAGACACGTACACAGATCTAAAAGCCAACTAGTGGAATAAATATGAGTGCTTTTAACAACAAAGACACCTGTGGTCATGTTGAATTCACCCCAAAATATCCACTTGGGAAATACCTCATGATTTCTCAGTTTCAACTCTGTAGGTGAAAATCGGGGAATTGCCAGCAGCTGTTCCCATATTGCAGTGGTTGTTCATTTGTTGCTGCTTGTGACTGATCTGAAAGTCAGTCATGGAAAGCTCTGATACTTAAGTCCAACAACATCCTAGAAACCTACTGTTATTTTCATGACTGAAAATAATAATTATTGTATCTGTTAAAAAATGACATTATAAAGTACAAATAAGTTACTTTGTTGCCTGCAGTTGATTTCTTCAGCACAGTAGACTTGTATAGATTGTTCTGATTTATTTTTATATGAATGATTTTAAAGAGCTTGCTGTTCTGTATCAGCTGTCGAAGGCTTGCTTCTCAGTTGTATAGAAGGTGAGGTGAATTCTGTGTTGTGAAGGGTTGTAGGAAGCCCTGACATAGTCTTTGTGGAAAAAGGAGGCCAAAAAAACCCCTTCAGTTACAACTTGGAATTGCCCAAATGAAGCTTAGTTGTCATTAATATGCTTCTTATTTCAAGTGAAATTATTTGATTAGAATAAATGATATTGCATGATTATTTTAGACTTCATGCATTCCGTATTGGAGTAATGTTTTGCATACATACAGTCATCTTGTTTCTAAACAGATACTGCTTATTTAAAGGGTTTCACTAATATTTGGAATAGCTGTGTTAGTATACATAGAGCTATGGGGTCCAGTTGAATATTACCGGGTGAACATGGTAGAAAATAAAAAATGAAGAATTAATACAAAAGCAATAAATAACTGAAACTTAGAAGTTTACTGAGGATGCATTTTTTTGTCAGTGCTAATAAAATGTCTGAAAATCTTAAATCCTTACCTGTGTTTTCATTCAATTTAGTCTATGCAAGAGAAGCTTTTGCAAGAAAAGCTGCTAGTTCAGAAGATGACAAATGAACTTGAAGAAAAAGAAAGGAATATAGAGCAGTTAAATAAAACTCTCTCTGAAGTAAGTAAAAACTCCAAAAACCCAACCCCTGACCACATCAGCTGGGAAGAACCTTATAGAATAATAATAAGATTTCACGGTAGGCCTTTATGAGCTTAATACATACTTGATGTGCTGTCTACTGTGCAGACATAAAATAGATACCGTCCCTACCTCAGGAAGTGAGAACTTCAAGGCTGAAGGCTGGTAAGCAATGATGATATGAAATAGACAGCCACGTAAAAGCTGTCTATGTGCCATTCTTTAGAGAGGTACAGAAATACTGATTACATGTATGGAATTTTTAATTATATTGTTTGTGGTTTGAAACAGGAAACTTTCTGCTATGGTGCATGCTGCAGACTAACTTTCCCCTTTTTCCTATTTACTTTTCACAAAGAACCAAAGACTGATGGAAGAGAATGCCTCCCTGAAGGAGCAGATGCGGCAGGTGGAGCAGTCCAGGCAACCAGTATCTGAGAAGATGCCTATAGCAGACCAGTTGTTCAAGGAGATGTCGCATTGCTTGTTTGACTTGAAAGCACTGTGCAGTATTCTTACCCAGAGAGCTCAGGGCAAGGAGCCTAACCTTTCCTTACTACTGGGAATCAGATGTAAGTGATGTTGTCATGCCAATGTTTAGTAGTGATTTGACACAGAGGAGTTACAGTTCAGCGAAGTGGTGCTCGAACTTCACAGCTGGACAGGCCGGTGTCCCCTTTGCTGTGCAACTGGAGCAGTTGTGTGTGAAGTGTACACCTGGAGCTCTCTGGAAAAGCTGGGCTTTTAGTGCACCTGGGCTGCTAAATGCGTATGACTATATGGGTCCTTGCCAAGTCAGGAGAGAAGTTAGCTGGCTCTTCATATGGACCCAATATTTGTGTTAGGTCTTTTCTTTTAACAAGCTTAATAAACAATTGCGCTTTTTTTGACCAAAATCTATCATATTCTATTGTTTTCTGAGTGCTAATTAGAATTAGTCAGATAGACCGGTTGCTGAACTGGACCATCAGCAAGGTAGAAAGGTAAAAGTGTAGTGTCCTGTGCAGCAAGAGCTATTACGTGCGACTTAGGCTCATCTGCACTGTAACAGTCCAAAGTACTAGGGAGTGCAGCATATGCCAGTCTCAAAGTCCACGAGACCATTGTCAGCCAGCAGGATGAGTAGTGCAGCAGATCTGTAGTACTATCCTCTTCTCTGAATGGCTGTAGAAACCTCCAAAATCTCTAGGAAATGGCTGTTCTACCCATCATTCTCACTGCTGTTGAGATCCATCAGACTTCAGCAGGTCTGGATCTTGGTGCAAACAGCAAAGCATGTCTTTCAGAGAAGCACTGATGGGCTCTGAATTGACTTTAAGTTCACGTGTTACCACATTTCCTTGGCTTTTCGTCATACTAAAGCATGATTTGTCTTGATGTAATTAAATTAAAGCGACCTACCCCTTATTTCAAGGGTTGAAATATTCACAAAGTGCAGTTGCTAGAGCTTTAACCTTGGCTGTTGTTTTTTGTAGCGCTGAGCTGTTCAGCTGAAGAGAATGAAAATTACCACAGCACAGAAACCCTTTCGAAGAAGCTCTCGGACGTTTGTCAGTTACGAAAGGATATTGATGAATTAAGGACTATAATGTCAGACCGTTATGCTCAGGACATGGGGGACAATTGCATTACTCAATGACAACGTTTCATCTAGTCGCAAATGACTTATTAAATGCTGCTGTGTCACAGGTCTTTGCATTTCTATTAAGGAGCCATATTGGAAGACTGCAAATAGTGCCGCAGGTGCGTCTCTCTGAGGATTGTGAATATTTGATCTCGGGAGTCTGGTGGGTAGGGGAGAGTCATCGTTTGAGCAGTGGTACAAACTACAAGAAATCTTTTCTCCAAACTACTGAATGTAGGAACAAGCTGTGAAGAATGATTCAGTTGGATACTCTGTTTCCTTCATTAGGGCTCATTTTATTACTTCACCTGTTTCTGGAATAAGAGCATCAAAACAGCCGTGCTGCCACTACTTGGTCTTTTCCTTCGTCAAGGGTTTGTGTGGAGTTATCTGTGCTCTGAAATTAGAGCAGAGGGTCAAAGGACCTGTAGTTCTGTGTGGTGAAGCCAGAGGCTTCTGCAACTGTACTTCACTTCAGGAATTGCAATTAGAACAATCTCAGAGCAGTACAAAAAGGAGTTGCTTTTCAAGTTGCCTGAAAAATTTGATACAGGAAAGATGTATTTTAGTAATGGATGTCTAGCTTGTTTCCCCAGTAGCAGAAGACCACTAAGTTTTAACTCCTTTATGCAGATGAAGTCCATAAAATGTAGTGCTATCAAACTGTTTTAAGCACTCTGACTTAGCTGTAAGAAATTTCAATTATATGAAGTCTGTGACAAACCCAGAGAAGCTGGAAGGCATGAAACTGCAGCATGGTATGTGGCTGTCAGGAAAAAAAAAAATAGACTGTATTTTAATGTTTGTACCATACTTATTTTTCCTTTAGGTCATCTCCGTTTTAAAACGTGTCTGGTCTGTATTCAGTCCCTGAAGGCCTCTGATGAGGTTGTGAACCACCTCAACCATTTCTTACCACAGCTACAAAACGGGTGTTTCGCACTTGGCAAAAATCAGGGCTCAGGACAGAATGTTTCCACTTAGCAGTATTAAGTACTCGGTTATCTGAGGACTGCAAAATTTTCCACATTGTTTGGGAATTCCTGATTTCTCCATTTATGTAGGAAGCAATTACATTAAAAAATTAAGATCATGTTCCATAGTTTATTCAGTGAGTGTCGCTTGGCAGTGCTGTTTCACTCCCGTGGGACAGATGACATATTAACGCTTCCAATTTCCTGGAACGTTACTGCAAGTTAGCTGCACAGTTATGCATGGTGTAAAACAGTATTTAACTGAAGGAAACAAAAAACTGCAAAGATCAAAACCACTCTCCAGTCGCACTGTTAAGAAAATATATGAGCATCAGTTACATATATGGTATTAAAAGAAAGTTTCAAATGACTACGGTGCGAGTCAATCAGTTGACCCGTGGTGTGGATAACAGCAGAAATCTCTTAGAAAGCTTAGCAGTTAGAACCAAGTAAATTCTAGGGTAACATTTTTATGGCAAAACTGTTAGTATCTTCAGTTTTCTGATTATATTTATGTTAATAGAAAAAAAAAAAGGTATAGCAATGTAGACTGGTTACCAGTTTTAACTTGGTGATGTTTTGCTTTCAGTTCATTGTTAAACAGTTACCGCTAATGTTGTTTTTATAATTTAGTGATTTATTTTTTTTTAGCTATGTGGACTTATTTATTTTACAGTTTTCTCTATCCTGAACCTACACATGGACTAATTTGTGAAAAACAGTGTTGCTATTTATATTATTGCTACATGGTGTTTTCAGACAGATTAATCTGACTGGTTCAGCTCCTGTGAGCGCTAAAACAGTGTTCAGATGAAATCTCAAGTGGAATTGCCTAGTGTCTCTACTTCAAGGTAAAAACGGAGGCCATTTTATTCTAAATTTCTATGCTCTTTCTGTAGGTTTGAAGGTGTACTTTTATACTAGTGCAAAACTGAAAACAAGGATCTTGACACCAATGGGCTTGCAGAGTTTCCTGTGCCTCTAACAGTGTTTGCTTTAGTGATTAGAGCCTCAGCTCGTACCTTTGGTGTAGTTCGTTGGTTTTGGCCCTGCAGTGAAGTAATAGTCTCCGGTTTATGGCATCTGTCTCATATCAGAATTCAACAATAGCATTTCAGATAATAAACCAGAAGTATTAGGGAGAGGGGAAACACCTAAGTCGTATGTTATTATTTCCTTAGATGGAAATGTTGTACCTATAAAGAATAACCAAGCAACACATTTTTCTGAATTTGGTGGAAATAACAAGGAGTTTAATAGAGCAATTAGAGAGGAGCAGGAGATTTTTTGAGTCACTTTGAACTATTAAGCTGGTCACTTGGCTGGTGTGCCTCCACTGTCCCTCCTGTTAAATGGTGATAATGCACTGCAGAGTTGAGATCAGTAATTGATATTTGCAAAGCACTTCAGGAGCTTTTATGCTCCTCAAGTATTAGTTGAAAGTCTCTCAGGAAGGACGTCCCATTTTATTTGTAATACTTTGATTGCAGTGCTGTAATCTTGTAATATTTTTATTACAGAACCTGTAATATTTATATTGACTTTAAAGCACTTGATTTTAAAAACCCCTGAGTTTATCTGCCTCAGTCAAATTAAAGTAGGGAGGTAAATGATGGATGTATGAGCCAAAGATGCAGACTACCAATTGACTATCTGTAGTGATACAGTATTTTGCTTTGATTTCTTAAAATTTGGCCTGTTGTAGTAGTAGCAATTACTATATATGCATCAGTTTACGGATGCCTCTAAATGGAATAAGCTTTGTCTAAGATATGCATGATTGTTTAATTGGTTAAAATGTAGTGTGTGTGGTCTCATTCAGCATATTTAATACAGAGTTGATTAATGAATGTTAACATTGGAATTGCTTAGATTTAGTCATGACAACTTTTTGCTGTAGCTGTTAGACAATCTCAAGGGCTGAAAAACGACCGCTGATGAATGGATACTGTACCGTTCTGGCTGTCAGCAAATCTGTACAGTAATTTTTTGTATAGTTTCAGATTGAATTTATACAATCCTTTAGAAAATATCTACAGTAACTACTGTATTCAAGAATGTATTTTGAAAAAGACTTGGAAAGTAACTGTCTTCAGACAAGCTATAAATGATGCTATGTATTTACTATATAGAATTGACGCAGCTCAGTTATGTACATGTGATTTAGGTTGCTCGCCTCCGCTGTGCAGCTTTGTAGTGTGATATTTGTGTGAAATTGTGGAGATTGCTGTAACCACCCACCCGGGCTCCAGCATTTGAAACTGCCGGTGGCCGTGAAGTCATTGCAAGAGCTGAAATTTTGTCCTTTTCACTTGAAAAGGTTTCCCTGCTTCCTTTGTCCTCGCTGCCCGCCTTTTGTTTCAGATGGTTTTTTGGATGCTTTTCTTGCAGGGTGATAGCACAAGGAAAGAAAGAAAGCAAGCAAACCCCTTCCTCCACAACCTGCTGCCCTAGCACGGGCGGCGACGGCGCACTGCAGTCTCTCCACGTGGATGTAGTTTGCTCCAGTTTTCCTTGTCCTTATCACTGATGTTACGCAGGTGGAGTTGGAGGTATAATTGGGCGCTTCTCCTTGACGTGACGAGTTCTGTCATGAGTGAGGGAAAAGATGTTCTGAACTAATCTGCGTTCTTAGACTGCAAACCAATCAAAGGTTGTTATCAATAGGGATGATTCATTCTGGTAGCTCATTAGCAATATTAATTCCACAGCTGCATACCTTTGTGCCTTTTTTTGCCCGAAGTAAGTGTATATTCCCTTGAACTTTAGATAAGTTGTTAGGATGCTGACGACTGCACCTTTTTTTCCTCTTACCTGCCAATATTTTGTTTATAAGCTTTTGTAGTAAGAACTGTGCATAATGTTAGAAACAGAAGTACTTAAACTAGGTACTAGGCGTACACGTGGAATGTTAGGCTGGTCGTAGTATGCAGCTTTTTTGAATATGAAGCGTGAACAGGAAACTCAAATCATAACGTGTTTGTTTTGTGTATATTAATTACAATATATCATTGGTTCAGTGGGGAGGAGTGTCTGGAGCTATCTTTTAAAAGCACAGCTGACATGTACTGGATCAGTCCCTGAAGACTGGTAGTTTTGTAAATTGGGTTCAATTTTTGAACCGCTCAGAATACCTCATATGTAAATAGAGTTGTCATGACTTAATCACAATGTGTTCATTGTAAAAAGTAAAGGAGCCACTGGCTGGCTCAGCTTTGGGCTTGTTGTTCTTGCCTCTTTTTGTAATTTTTTTTAAAGTAGGGTTTACAGCTAGAATTTTGAATGCCAAAGTTCTATTTATTAAATAATAATAAAAATTTTCATTGTTAATGACTGGTATTTTTCCACTGGAATTTGTTTGTTGATGTTTGGGATTTGTATCCACAGAGCAAAAATAAATTTTGTTACAAAAGTGATTTCTTCATTCTTCTCATTTGTCCAATATCTGGCATGTGACAAGTGACCAAAGCTGGACCAAGGGCAAGAGACAAGAAAGGAACTGTGGAAGATCTTCCGCACACCCACCCCAGCTTCCCTTCAGTGCTCTGTAGTTCTGCTTGAATACCAGCTGGCTGAGCTCTTTTCCTGGCATTAATTTAAAAAAAAAAAAAAAAAAAAAACCAAAAGAAAAACCTGCAAGGCCTTGGTAGCAAAAACATTATATCACTGTAGTGAAAGTATTTTAGAGCAGAATTCTTTGTAAAGCCCCTACAACTTTTTTTTTTTTAGGCGGGTGCTGCTGTTGTCCATCTCGGATGCCAATTAGAGACATCACAGGTAGGACTTTTGAAAAGACTAAGTTGCCACAAAATAGCAGGCAGAAGTGTTATGATAGCTGGTTTTGAAGATGCTGAAAGATGCATCAGCTTTGGAACGTGTGGTTGCCCCAAAGCCAGTCACACAGGGCAAAAAAGAAAATTGGATGGTGAAACAAAACCAGCGGTAGGTATGGTATTAAGGAGAAAACTCGGGATCAGAAAGGACGCGTGTTTTTAATTATTATTTTTCAGTTGGAAAGCACAAACGGATGGCTGGTCAGACTGAGCCATAGTTAAGGCAGTCAGGAATCCCTGCGGCATCAAATACTGCAGGTCAGTATAATCCAACCAAGCAATGTTGACTTCCATGTCAAGTTGGTGCAGTCTCAGGAAAAGTTCAAGGTTAAGGATTTTAGTCAATGTAACAGGTGTCCTCAGGAATGCCGAGGGTCACCCAAAGATGGTTTCTTCTCTGTCAGCTGCCTGGGAGAAATCTTAGATCCTGTTTGGAGCATCAAGCTTGCGTGTAACGTGGTGTTCCCCTCTCCCCCCACTCTATTGCCTCGTGCGGAGCACAACACTTCGTGCTACCTCCTCTTTTCAAAGGCACTGGGAAATTCGCTTTAATTAGCTAATGCATTATATATGGTAGAGATCACTTGCTTTTCTCCAGCCTTGTGACTGAATGTTGAATGATGGGCTTCTAACTCGATTAAAAACATTCTGTGCCCGGTGTAAATGTATGTAAAGGGCTGCACGGATGCCAACTTTCCGTAAGATTTCTGAGGGTGACCTTTTGTGAGCTGCTAGAAGACAGGTTTAGGTTTCAAAGTATCATGATTAAAGCACTGCTAACAATAGTAGTGGCAGAAAATGTTCTGTTGCCTTTATGCCACAAACAAAATACGGCTCCAAATGTGGATAAAAATGAAACCTTAAACAATAACGCTGCACGTTACACCGCAGCATCTTGAATGAGGACAACTTGCAACAGCTAAATCTGCAGTAGATTGCCTACATTATGTAAATCCAGCAATTCTGCAGGATGTGCTAACGACACCGGGTCGTTTGTTTTGTAAATGAATGGGTTCCGTACACTTGGAGAACTTCCAAGTGGCAAGGCAATGACGCCATTTAATTACACTTTAGTATGTGCGTATTTCTCTTCCTACTTTGTGCCCTTTGCGGGGCAGGGGGGGCTGCTACTGCTTTTCTCCTTCTTCTCGTGGTGCCGCAGGCCTGAATTTTCTGGAGGTGAAGCCAGCTCGGTTTGTTGGGAACCTGATATGTTCAGCTAATGCTTTGGGGCTCTTTCGTGGAGGGTTTGGCTGCTCTCCCAAAGAATGTGGCCCGTGGGTATTAATAGACCCGAAAACTGATTTACTGGTCTGTGTACCTGTGAAAGCATTTGCCTGGAGGAAGGCGAAGGCAAACTGTTGTCAAGTTCTGGTTGAGGGAAAAATGGTATCTGTTGCTGAGAGGGTGATTTGTAACGCTCAAGGTGGTTGTGGTAGAGGAGAGTTTTCTGGCTGAAAATTCCTCGAGGGGGAACCAAATAGAATTTAGTATCCAAAAAGCTCATCTCCCCTGCATTAAAAACTGAGAATGCAAGTAGTCCCTGACTGCCCAGAAGATGCCAAAAACCCCTCCCGGACCAAATGGGTTGTCTTGAGCTTTGTGGTGGCCCCAGGTGCCAAACCAGAGGGTATTTCAGAGCTCTGCTGCCTTCAGCCTGTGCTGGGGAGAAGGCCCAGCCCCACGCAGGGCCAGTTGCCCACTGCCGTGGCCCTCAGGGCTGAGCTGTGCTCCTGGCCTTGCAGCCACAAAACTGGTCATGGTGTTCCAATGTGGGCTGAGCCAGAGCCTGGATTTTCCTGGTTTCTCAAGAAGATGCCTTGCCTTTTCCAGCGTTGACGACATCCAGCTCACTAAGGATTTTGGCTAGCTGCGGCACGGGTGCTGCAGCCCGTTGCTTCAGTCACAGAAAGCGCAAACCTTATCCCTCCTGCGTTAGCACAGGGAGGAAGAGGCAGAGTGTGAAGCCAAATGAGCCTTGTACCTGCTCCCAGGGCTGTCGTACTGAGCCAGCAGGGAAAATCAGAATTAGTTCAAAATGTCTGCATCTGCCACTGCCCGCTTTCTCTGAGGAGACAACAGTCCTTATACTTATCAATTGTAACGATTTACTATTAGGGGCAAAAAGCCCAAAACCTCTAATCACCACATTTGAATGGGTTAAAATATTAATATTTTTTTTCACTATTGATTCTCTGATGACAAATTAATTGCTGTCGTTTTCTTTCCTGGCTGGTATTTACGAGGCCCGTGTTGTGGAGCAGGCGGCTTACAGGAATCGGTTTGGCTGAGATCTTGACGCTAATGCAGTAATTAGAGCAAGGACTCATTACACTCTCTCTAATCACACCCACTTCCATTCATTTACCAAATTATTTTGCAGGACTCTGCAATCACTTTCGGCCATTTTCGTTTGGTTTTGTGTTTCTAAGTGTAGGGATCGGATGCGTTACCTCTGGGATTGTGGCTGGGGGAGGACAGGGAGGAAAGACCTGGCTGTCTGCATAGACCTGGCTGTTCACAAGAGCAAGGCAGCACACCTTTCTAAAGCGATTCGGTTGACAGGACTTAATGGACTGATGCATTTTTCTAACCTTCTGCTATTTTTGATCTCGTTATGGTTAAATTAATGACGCCTAATTTATTGCCAGTTAACTCTGGGAGCAATCCAGCAATGGGGAGGGAGGGAGCTCTGATCAGAGTGAGTGATGACACAAACTTTTCCAGGTGATCCATCTTTCTCCTTGAGCTGTTCATCAAGCTGGTCTTGTGTTGGTGTATTTGGGCCTGGTGTTTTATGGTGGCCTGAGAGCAATGCTGGTGCCTAGGGCAAGCCCAGAGCTGTGGGGCAGCCATGCAGTGGGGCAGGATGGGCTGGTGAAGACCCTCTGTCCCACTGCAAACAAATCCTAACTGTGAGACAGGCTCTCGAGTCTGACACTTACACCCCACTTCAGGCCTTGAAAGCCCCACTCAGGCGTCCTGATGGCCATCATGCCTTGAGCACAACCCCCTGACCCTTCATTCAGTTCACAGAGTCACAGAATCACAGGGTTGGAAGGGACCCCTGGAGATCATCCAGTCCAACCACCCTGCCAGAGCAGGGTCACCCAGAGCAGGTTGCACAGGAACGCGTCCAGGCGGGTTCGGAATGTCTCCAGAGACAGAGACTCCACCACCTCTCTGGGCAGCCTGTGCCAGTGCTCTGCCACCCTCAAAGCAAAGAAGTTCCTCCTCATGTTTAGGTGGAACTTCCTATGCTCAAGTTTGTGCCCGTTACCTCTTGTCCTGTTGCTGGGCACCACTGAAAAGAGCCTGGCGCCATCCTCCTGACACCCACCCTTTAAGTATTTGTAAGCATTGATAAGGTCCCCCCTCAGCCGTCTTTTGTCCAGACTGAAGAGACCCAAATCCCTCAGCCTTTCCGCATAAGAGAGGTGTTCTTCAGAGAGATTCATCTTTGTAGCCCCACAGGATTTTCGAAGAGAGCGTTCTCCTCCGCAGGCTCAGCTGTGCGGTGGGATGCGGCTGGCCCTCACCCTCCCGTTAACCCGGGCAGCTCCTTGTTGTCCTTTTTCACATCAGAGCCGGGGTGACAGGACCCAGGTTCTGGACCCTTCTTTGGTCAGTAACTCTGTTATGACAAATATGATTTAAAGCCACAAAACAGCCACCTCCCAGGAAAAATAATCCCTAAAATATTATAACAATGACTAGAAGATTGTCAAGCTTCAGCCGTTTGCAACCCAGCATTTGATCCCCTCGTGGGAGCTCATCACTTTGGGGAGAGAAAATAAAGGCTGCAGCTGGGTGGGAGCTGGTGCAGGCGTCCTCCCCCCGCAGAGAGCTCTGCCGACGGAGGGAGCGCGGTGAAGGGGCTTGATTGATGGCATAATCTGATGAGCCCCCAGACACGCTTCATTATACAAGCCGCTGACAATCACATCATTAGTTACATTATCGCCTGCTGCCTTAGTGCCCATGAAATAGCGAAGATAAGTAATAGGATATTTTTAGTTTAAATGATGGTTCCAACATTTTAATTAAAAGCCGATTATAATCAATCTGCTTCTAACGCTCCCTCACCCTCATTCATAAAAAAATTAATTACCACCGCGAAGAGCCAGTGTGTGAGTCTCTCCCGCTCCTGGCCAGGGGCAGCTTCAGAGCCCGGGTCTGGTTTGCCGGGGGGGGGGGCGGCGCTGGGTGCGGGGAGCCAGCCCAAACGGTGTGTGCGGGTGAAACCGGGCAGGCAGGGCAGGGTGACAACCTCCCCGCTGCTGGGCATGGACCAGCGTGGGCCGGGTTGCAATTTATTTAAGCAAAAGCGATGGTCTGCTCAGACCCCGGTGTCTCAGACATCCCTTTGTGCCTTGGGGGTGAAAGGAGCTTGCAAACACCTAGATTTTCAGCAATTTAAAAAGACAATTGTTTTCTCAAAGTGCTGGCGTTTTCAAAACATCCCAAATCTTCCCCCAAAATGCTGCCGCAGGGGCTAGGAAGGTCAGCGCGCAAACCACCCCAAATGTCTGAGAGCAGCTAACAGCGTGGGGATCCCAGACAGCTTAAAACAAAGCGTGTAGAGCCTGATTCCAAAATATATTGAGAATGTAAGAATAAATACAAAACTGATCCTTTTTTTTTTAAAAAAAATAACCACAAGTCATTGGCTAAACTTTGCCTTGACCTTCACAAGGCTCATCACTGATGCCAGCCTGCGTAAACAAAAGGAGACTTTGGCCTTAAAATACCTCATATGGGAATTAAACTCTTTCCGGCAACTCTGGAGTCCGAAGCAGAAATGCTTCCTCTGTCAAAAAGAAATGAGCAATTTTAACTGAGGCCTTTTCTACTGGTTTGGGGCGAGCGAGAGGGACCCCAGAGAGCAGGGCTCACCTCCTGCCTGGGAAATAAGCCCTTCCCTTGTCACTGAGGAACCTGGGTTCAGTTCTTCTGAGCCTGAGGGGGGAAAAAACCCATAGCGGCTTCTTCCCAGGGGAGCACCTTAATTATGAGATTATAGACCGTGGTAAAACGGGGGCAAAGCGTCTTGTGGAAAGTTAGAGGCCACCACGCAGCTCAGCTACCACAGAAGAGTGACTTTCAGAGGAGGCATCCTGCCCACGACCTTCAGAAGTTTTGGAGGAATTTGAGCAAGCCATCTGGTTGTGTCCTAAAGGGGTGTTCGACCGGAGGAGTGTGGGACGGTACTTCGGCTGCAAATCTTCCCGGGAGCAGGATGGTGCAGGGTGGTGGCAGGAGGCAGCCAGACGTCTCAGTGTTTCCTGTGGTTCAGCTTAGGCAACTTTTTGCTCCCTACAGCAGGAGGCACAAACCCTTCTGGTGTGCATCCGAGCTGGGTTTGCAAATTCCCGTGCTCCAAGCAAAGCATTTAGGCATTGCCACACTCAGCGCAGACGTACTTTTATGACTGAGGGCACTTGCTGGGTAATGGAAGCGTCACAGCTGTCTGGGCTTGGGAACTGACAGCTTCTTTGAGTGTTGTAATTTTGTGTACAGTTTTCTAAAGCCCCTGTAGATTTGTTTTGCACAACATAGAATTGGTAACAAAACTCTCTACTATTTCCACAAATGAAACAAACTCACTGTTTGCAACATACAATGCAAGTGGTGACTTTACAAAGCGAAAGAGTAGATCAAAGACCTTGGTCACTTAAAGTAGGAACACCTAGTTCAGGAAAGAAATTCAGGTCTTTTTTCTAAATAAGCAAAGAACTGCACTGTTACAGGCTTACAGACAAATTAACTGACAATTGCAGTATGACCCATAATTCATCAGTTTGTCCATGAGGATGTTATAGGACACAGTGCTGAACGCCTTCCTAAAGTCAAGGTGATACCAACCATTCTTCTCCCATTGTCCACCGAGCAAATAATTTTGCTGTAGAAGTCTATCAGGTTGGTCGCGCGTGATTTCCCCTTCATAAATCCACGCTGACTACTCCCAATCACTTCCTTGTCTTTAATACGTTCAGAAACAGTTTCCAGCATAACTTCTTCCACCGCCCTCCCAGGGATCAAGGTGAGACTGACCAGCCCGTAGTTCCCTGCATCCCTCCTCCTGGCCCTTCCTGAAGATGCCGATGTGACATTTGCTTTCTTCCAGCCCTCAGGACCCTCTGTCACGACTGTCCGAAGGCCATTGAGAGTGGCCTTGCGATGACATCAGGCAGCTCCCTCAACGCTCCTGGGTACGTCCCACAGGGCTCGAGGATCTGCGCTGGCCCGGGTTGGTTAAATGCCTGACCTGAGCCTCCTCCATGGCACGTAAATCATCGTTGCTCCAAATTCCATTGCTGCTGTTCACTTGTTTGTGTACACCTTCCACTCACTCTAAAAATGTCAGGGCACCACAGTACTATTATTTATATGCGCATTAACGCAAAGCACAACACGGTTTCTGTTTAATTAAAACAAACAAAAAAATCTATTACATAAACTGACGAAGAAGAAACCTATTAGCCCTGCACTTGCACATTCTAAATCTGACTTTTGAATGCTTTGAATTGTTTCAGCGTACAGAGCGAAGAATTTGTTTCTTCTTGATGCAAACTAACCAAGAAGAGGACAACCTTGCACCTGTGACGTGCCTGAAACCCATTTTGGAGGCACCGTGTCCTGGAGAAGGGGGACCAAATGCCCAAATGTGGCGCTGCCTGTTGCGTTTGGGGTGTGCTGGATGGCTGTGGGCAAGGAGCTGCGCCTCGGTGCCTCGGGGCGGGGGGGGCAACGGTGTGTGTCAAGTGGAGATTGCGCAGGCTCCTTGGGAAGGCATCTCGACACCTCTGCATGAAAAATTTCCACAAGAACCAAACAGCATCTGCACTAATCAGCATTTGTGCATAATATTGTGTATGTGAAATTAGGTGCTAAAAAAATGGTTTTCAACCTACCCACAAAACTAGGATTCTACACCTCCCGTCTTGAATCCTCTACCACCCCATGGCAACGAGTAAACCAGGAAAACTGTCCTACTCCCCAAATTGAGATGAGTTGAGCTGCACAAAACCAAATCCATTCCTATGGGGGAGGGAGGGAATATTTAAAAAGCTTCCTAACTAGTTCCCAAAGGTCCAAATACAACCAAAAACTTACAATTTCATTTACATACAGAATGATTTCTCTGGATCCACAGGCACTACCTGCAGGAAGGCCTGAATTATTTTTCCCTCCTTCTTCTCTAGACCTAGCACAGACCGTAAGTTTTCTTTCACGAAGCACCAGATCCATTTCTTAATTGTTGAATTCCCTGGGCTGGCTGGATTCCCTGCTCCGGGCTCTGCTCAGCCGTGGTTTGGAGATTGTCGCCCCGTGCTCGTGCCCTGCGGCGGAGCGCTGCTGCCTCATGTGCTTGCAGAGGAAAGACCAAGAGAGCGGAAAAAGCTAGCGCATCGCTCAGGCATCTGGCTTTTTTTGGGAAGCGGTCCCTCGGGAAGCGAGCGCCATGGGAGAGGAGCATCGTTCGACACCGCAGGGCTGCATGGAGCGGAGGTTTGCCTCCCACTCGCTGCAGGCAGCTGGCGCCGCCTTTCCTGCTCTCCCTTTCTGTTTGTCTGTCCCTGAATTTACAGAGCAGCAGCTCGCAGCGCCCTTTCCCAGCTGGACCTTGGTGCTTTTCCTCTCCATCCTCAGTGCCAGTAGCCCCCCTGGCATGTCCTGGTGCCACTCGTGGCTAAGGGCATGGGCACGGGCGGTGAGCACCACCGTGGAAGCGGCTGCTGTTGCACACCGACGTTACCCCGTGGTGTAATTCTCCTAATTGAAAGGCGGAAAATTGGTTCTGTTTTACCCCAAACCAGGACGCCCCCGCTCATACGTTCAGCAATCTGTCTGTCGGTGCTTCAGGCTGCGTGTGTGCAATACTAAATAGAAACTGAGCTAGAAAATATCAGGAAAAACTTAAAAGCTCAGGCACAGCTGCGTGAGCCTTTGACAATCAGTGGACAGATTGCGCACTCTCATTTCCAGCCAGGAGAAGGAACATCAGGGTTACAGAAATAAAGTAGTTTCACAAGGAAGAGTCCTGGCCAAGCAAACAGAGATTTGCAGCACTGATGAGGGCAAAATGCACAGGATTAGTTTAAGTGGATAGATCTCGGGATTGTGATGATGACAAAAGTGCTGTATTTACAGTGCTCTTAATTGCCTTCAGATGAAAAAAAAGAAAAAAAAAGCAGTTGATGTTGTCCCCTTTCTTCACACCTGAGCAGCAGCAGCGTGGGATCTTATCCCCACTCCATGGGATCTTAACCCCACTCCCTTGGGAGCAGAAGGCCTACCAGGAACTCCTTCTACCTGCATATCTTACTCCTTTTTAGGGACCGGTCATTAGCTGTGGCAGATGAGGAATTCTCTCCCTGTTAGAAGCTACTTTTCCCACACTCCCCATGCAAATGGCTGCTGATGCTGAAGCAGCAAACGCTCCCCCGCGCCGGCGAGCCCTCGCTGTGCAGAAGCAGGACGCCGAACGGGGGTTTGTTTGTTCCCACGTACGGGCAGGCGGCATCGTTCATCTTATTCCAACAGCCACGGTAGAAATATTCATCAGCTGTGACACTAAGACTTTCATTACTACTTAGTAATGCTTTTCCTGAGTATTACCAGCCCCCCTCTCACTCCCTCACCCTTGCAGTACGAGGCAGCGCAGCAAAGCCTGGGTGCACATACAGTGTCCCACCCCCCGCGGATCCTCCTTGGTTATGCATCGTGCCTGCAGGCCAGGCACTTGGTGTGCACATCAGCATCGTCGCTGTATTGGCTCTTCCTCACTGCGGGAGCGAAGGGGGAAGGTGGAGGGATACTTGACTTGGTTTGGCTCCAGCAATGGGAAGAGTGGAAGGGAGCTGGGAGACCTCTTGCTGCCCGTACCAGGCACAGAGAAACCAAAAGCAGGGGTCGAAGCCAATCCTGACTTAAATCCCTGTGCATCCTGCTCTCGTGCACCTTCTTCTTGACCATCAATCGCTCTTCCACCCACTTGACATTTTGCTAGCTGATGCATCATGTGTCTGGCCCTCTCCTAAGGCAGATTCAACAGCACAACCCTTTCCAACTCCAGTATGCAGAGGCAAAAGGTGACACTGTCACAGCTCGTTTTAGAAACACCCAAGTGTCTCTGCCTGAAAGCAACATAGGCTCCACTTGGGTAATGGACTCTCCTTTACAGAGGTGCAGCCTCCAGGAGCACAACTGCAGAAAGATTTACCGGCTAATCCAGTCATGGACTGCACTTTCAGAATGGAGATTTTTATTTTTGAACGCCTGTGGCTCAGCATTCGGTGACAGCAGTCATCACTGGGCTGCCCAGCAAGGAGTCCGTCCTCACCACTGACTGCGCTGGTAGCATTGCTTGTGAACGTGCCAAGGGCAAGTGAATACTGACCAGGAAGAAGACACTTACTCTGCAAGTGAAATAGGAAATTATTGCAAAAAAAGAAAACCCTGGAGAAGTGACTACGAAGCCTTTAAGACCCATGTTAATTTGTTAGTATGTGAGCACCTCTAACTAGCCAGACCATTATGAAGGGGAGAACGAAACAGGAAACTGCTGGTACCTCCCTTTGGATCACTATTGCAAACAGCTTCTTTAAAGCAAAACAAACAAAAGTTAGATTGGGGAAAACCATCCAGCAGCACAGCTAATAAAATACCGTCTTGAATTCAAGTGGAAATAAAGTGAATGCACTTGAGGAATAAAGGCTATCCATTTGTGCCAAGAAAATCCTGCGCAATATAGCTCCCTAATTCAAAGTGCAGAGAGTATATGCCATCAAAGTCTTTCTAACAAGCAGTTCCTATTCTTTCCCCAAAGGGAGAAAAGGAAAAGGCTAGAGAGGCTTCATCAAAAGCATCACTAGCGCAGAGATAGCTCATTCGGTACATGCCGGGATTGCTTATGCCAAAGTACCAGGGAGAGCTTCAAAGCATGAGGGACCTTCCTTGGGTGCCCCCTGTCATTCAGGCAGTCATCACCTGTAAACGACCGCCTTGTGGGAGAGAAAGGGAGATAAAGCAAAAGGGGTGGGGAAAAAAACCCACCAATTCCAAGAAAACCCTTGAAATTTAAAAGCCAAAACCGTGGATATTATAAGTCTGATGTTTTGAAAACCCCAGACTAAGGCTGAATATGTGAATGTGGGGATTCCCTCAAGCAGTGTCTTTGTGAAGGCACAGCCCTCTTCTGACTGGGCACAAAAAGGCTTGGAACATTGGGCTAGCTGGAGGCGGCCACAAGCCTTGGAATTGGCCCCTATTCCACCGCTCCGTGAAGTGTAATGAAGGACGAGCTTCAGAGTAGGAGCACAGTGAACCTGGGGCACCATCCCCCCGGGGAGAGACCCCAGCTCTCCCAGCTGGGACATAGTAACTCTCACTGCGACCACCAGCCGTCACGCTGCCTCTTTCAAAATTGCCTCAATGTGAAAGTCTCTTTCTAAGATGCCCTTTCTCTATGCATCATGGTGCCCCCTGTAAAAGACAGCTACAAAGAGCACCAAAGCGAGCAGCAAGAAGTCATCTTAAAAGGGACTTTCACACTGGGGCACGTTTGAAAGCAGCAGCAATGTAACAAATAGCTCCCTTGGCCCGCATTTTCCCATCTCTCTTTTGCTCTGGTCAGGGATCTGTGCTGCTCGTCCAAGCTCTCGCCTTCTCGCCGTGTTTCCCGTCCTCATCCAAGCAAGTCCCCACGCAGAAATGCTCAGCATAGTTGACAAACTGGCCCAAACACAGCCTGATAAACTGGGACCAGCGTTCTCCCCAGCATGCTCCTTCCCGGGGTGGAAAGCTCTTTGGGAGCCCCCAGACCCTCCTCACCAGCCCCAAGCCCGTCACCGCCCAGGCCCGCTCTCCTTAACCCACAGAGAGGCTCTCCAGGCGCCTTCGTTTTCCTTAAAGAAAATTCACTATTCATGCTCTGTGTTCCCTGCCCAATTACCTGCCGTGGCTCTCAGCAATTATTCCAAAGGCCGGTAGCAGTAAGCGTACCGCTATGTAAAAGAGGGACAAGGCTCGACCTTTCTGCTCAGCTGCCGGCTTTATTCCCAAGCTCTGCTCCATGCCATTAGCAGGGGGGACCCCTGGGCAACGCAGGTGTTCTCGCAGCACTGCCCTCCGCAGCAGAGATGGATTTCTGGTCTTCTTTCAGTCGGCAGCGCAGACATGGCTGTAGAGAAATCTTTGGGAATAATAATAGTAATAAGAAAGATTCTTTCTGCAGCCTTCAAGTTTCATTTCTGCTCTGCAATTTTCCCCAAGTGCTCAGCAAATCTGTTCGGATGCCTGGACTATACAGCAAGAAAAAGAGGGCTTGGATCACAATTTGTCTTGGATGAACATTTATCTTTATTAGCAATTTATCACCAGTCACTATTTAATCACCAACAACATTTACCCTAGCAATAGGCACATCAGCTGCATTATTAATGCTGTAAGGAATTCGGTTCCTCCATTAGATGTTCTGTTTCTCTTGCAAAGACAAGGAAAAACAGTGTTTAAAAGCAGCCCTTGGTCCTAATTTATCTCTATAACAACAGCTGCAAACTTGTTTGTCCTGGCAGCACACAGGGGTGCAGCGGGGCTGGCCCTCCGGCCAGGCAGATCGGCCCTGGGCTGCTCCCAGGCTCTGCTGGCGTCTGGCACCGGCCGGCCGGAGCAGGGAAGTACACAACTAAAGCTTCTTCATGATGACACCAAATCAGCACTTGGGGAAAACTGCCCCATTCCCGCTGGGAATTTCTGTTGGCTGGAGACGGGAGACACGAGAGGTTTACATGTTTTGCCAAACCTTAGGTTATCCGATAGTGGGGAATGATCACATCTCAGGTCTCTTAAGGAAGTGCAGTAGCTTCTGGAGATGTTTGGCATCAGCCACTGCCCATCCCACCCCCCAGCCCACAACCGTTTTGGCAGAGATACTCAGGGACCCCTATTGTTTGGCAGTACTGAAAAACTCAACATTAAACTGCAGTTGGCTTCTTATAATCCCACACTTCCACAGCAGGATGTGCAGGGAAGCCATTGAAAGGTGTCACTGCTTGTGCTGGGGAGGGCAAGAGCTGGACATCCCACCTACAGCATCCCCGTCCTCCTCATGACGCCCCGGTCCCTGCTGCCTGCCCCGCTGTCCTCACGGCCGCTGGGCCGAAGGGCAGAGCCCACGTCCCCGTCACTCCCGACCACACCAGCGCTGCTCCCCGGGAGGCGCCGTACCCGCTCTGGGAACACACTGCCTTTTTTTGTTTGTTTCAGGAGAGAGAAGGTCAGAGAAGCGGCTTGTCAGGAGTAAGCATAGCACATACACCTTCATATAGTGAACACCACTTCTCCCTCACTGAATTTTTGACCCCTCTCATGAGGCATGCAATAAAGAAGAACGGTGAAGGGCAGAGAAGTGTTCCTCCCACAGGGGCAAGCACAGTGCTCTGCTCTCTCAGCAGAAAGAATAAAAATTCAACATTTGTGCAGGATGACCCACATTTCTTTCTTAAAAAATGCATGAAGCTTTAATCTTTTTCTTTCCCCTGACATATCATTTAAATTCAGAGCAATGGAGGTGTCTATATCCTGACAGACACTCAGCCCATTTCATTCAAGGTATTCATAAAATATTTCACACACTAAGGATGGCTGTCACTACAAAGAGTAATTCCTACATAACAGTAGAAGTTATTATGATAGCATTGAAATTTTCATATTATTTCACAATAATATTTTTTTCCTTGCCAGGCCAGAAGATGCTAAATGAAGAAAAAAAAAAAGTCATATCAAACAGGAGTACAAACAACTTCACACTAAGCACCCAAGCCTTCCTATTGTAGGCTACTGACAAAATATAATCTCTTTGTTCTTCACACCCGTGATTGCTATTTCTGTTTTCAGCCACTGCTTGAACAGTCCTGGAGGCAGGGAGGGGGTTTTGTGGCTGACCATCTTCAGCAGCTGAGTGCAGAGAAGCAGCTGCCCTGATGCCGGTTCCCCTTCCGGAGCTGGCAAACCTTATCCCCTGGGCCACACTCACAGCTTCCCCTGAACTCATCTAATCACTCGTTCACAAACTCACTCGGGCAACCAGAATAATGCTGGAGTCAAACCCACTTTGACTCCAAGGAAGCCAGAACTCAAGTTTTCCAAGTCCCAGGCAAGTAACTTGGCAAGTGCTTCTAGGTTGTTATGAGGGAGGAGGAAACAGAGCAAAATGCATAGAGCCAAGCTCTTGCCTCCTTGCTACACAGCTACTCTGAAGACAGTTTAAGATTAATAGAGGTGCCCATTGTGAGGTCTTCAATCAGGCAATTGGTTCTACTTCTATGCCTAGGGCAAGGTTAGTAGAAGGCAGCTGAGAAATCACAGCTTCAGATTAAGTTGGGTCATGGTACTCACTCCATCTGTGACCAGTAGAGGGAATTATGCCACTAACATGAAGCTCTCCATCAGTCCTCATAGCTTCCAGGAACTCTTAAATTTCTCCACAGATTACACACATTACCTGGGCAACATCCACATTTTTAAATCAATGGAGAGAAGAGCTCTGAACTGGTAAGTGTATCTTGACAGGTCTAAGTCCAGTCCCTCTGGGCCCCCGCACCCATGGTCAAAAAATGTCATCTAAAATCCATTAATTTTAAATCTACTTGCCTCCGTGTAATTGAAATGCAAATCTCAGCAAAACATCTTAGCTAAACTAATGAGTTTCTCTTTCAATCACGCCACAATGCCATTCTTACAGAACAATTTGTTTGACACAAAGCACATGGGCTCTGGAGACCTCAAAACCTACCAGCACTTAAGCTTATGAATGATAAAATTGCCACATCAAAACATGAGAAATTAATTGCTACTAACAGCAGGACTTGTCTGATGTACTCAACTTAAGCTGTGCATTTTACAGAATAACATGAATTGCTCACTTAATGGACATTTACATGGAGCACAATTGTAGCAACAGCTTCAAGACCTCAAACATTTGCAAAAGCCTCAGAAAAAACACACCAGAGCTGAAACAATGTTTGGGACACCAGAGACTTGGTGAGATGGAGTCATTTTGAATGAACTTTCCAATCTAAATAGAACAAGAAACAGCAAATTACTTTGTCTTTTTAACTCATGACCCAAAAAAATTGAAGTGTCAGATTAACTAAATGTCAGCATTTCAAAGAGTTCAGTGCAAATAAGAATAAAAAAGTCTGGCATACGTAATACCTTTACAAATGTAATATATTATCTATAAAGATGTAATGTAAATACATGTATATGTACACTCTTATAGTGGTAATTGTGCGTACACAACAGTTAAATCTAATTAGAAAAAAATCAACTACCAACTTGTGACAAAAAATATAGATGCTTGAGTTCCTGTACAAAAGCCATAGTCCATTTGAAGGTTGGATCGTTCTGTATTATCTATAGAGTTATATGTAATGGTCTTTTTCTTGTTTTAAGGTCGTCATCTAAAATGCTCTTGGGAAATAATTTGCAAAATTCTGACACAGCATTAGAGATGTAGGTGAAGAGGCACAACCCATGTTGATATTTAGAACACTGCGTGGTGCCCATGTAAAGGACTTTGAAACTGAGGATGCAATGAGACGAAGAAGGAGAAGAAGAAGAAGAAGAAGAAGAAGAAGGAGGAGGAGGAGGAGGAGGAGGAGGAGGAGGAAGAGGAGAGAAAACAACTGTTAAGATGCAGAAATCCTCCACTGAAAAATGCAAGGGAGTACATTGTTCAATAACAGGTCATCGATTTTCAATAAGACATTAAAGCTTTAGAAAGCACTGCCCTAGAAGTGGGTTGTCTACTTGACCTAGTGCTCCACAGCCACTTCTTGTGAAGACAGAGAAGGAGCAAACAGGCAACAGCCATCCCAACCTCCAGGAAACAACGTGCTGCAACCAAGACAGCTTGTGGGTGGATCCATTACAGTGCTAAAGAAATACTGAACAAGACCAATAAAAATGTTGCCGTAGACTTCCTAGATAACACCACCCATGTTCAAAGAGAAACAGGACAGCTGTCAGTCTCTGACTAATGAGGTGCTCACATCTCACAGCAGAAGTATGGTGCATTCTTCAAGTTCCACTTCAAAGCTTCTGGGACTTCGTTGACGTCTGAAAGGCAGGAAATAGATCAGGACAAATTCACCTGTGGTGTAAGCCTATTTATTTCGCTCGATTTAGATTAGATTTGAAATTGGTTCCTACTGGGACTTTAAATGATGATTAAATTTGAAATGTCGCTATCAGCCTTCAGAAAAGCGAGAGCTCCGGCAGGCGCATGCAGCCTGTGGAAGGAAGTGGTGCTGAGCCACCTGGAGAGCACCCATCCATCTTCCTGAAAGAAAATCATTAAATTCTTCTACCAGAAGCTTATCAAGTTATGGGACTTTTAACAGAGCAGCCTTCTAGGTATCGTACTTTGTCTCCCTGAGAGTGGCAGAAGTTGCCAAATTTCATTACAGCTGTGATAAGACGGTTGGACCTTGTGTCCAATGAGCTGTAGCAGCTGTATGATACCTGGAACAACCGCTGCTCGAAGGAGCACAGTAATTTCTCTCTTCGGCACTGTGCTGGCTCACAAATTCGTGACACAGCTCCAGATGTTGGGAGGCAGCTGTTCATCAATGCTCCTGGTGGTATAAAATGTGCAGAGGTTCCTGTGGTTTGAACGTCTTCTGCCATCATGTCAACCTTTGTCCAGTTTCAGCTAGGTGGCTCTCGCCACCTCAGTGGTCTTCAGCAGTGGCACAGGTGGGAAGAAAATACAGTATTGACCTTATTTAGACAGTTGTTCAGCATGGTCTGGACTGGAACTACCTTCTCTGCGTTGTAAATGAGTTATTATCAGGGTGAGGGAAATATTGAGGCCTAATGGCTGCCACTCTGTACCTCCAACCTTGCCTGCAAACACGTTCTACTTTAATAGCAAATGGAAACGATGATAAAACTTTAAAGATTTGATAAAACACCTACCTTTACAGCCCTGTTAAACCACTGCCCACCCTAACCTGGCAGGCAGCATTGTAAGCTTGGTTTCAGCACCTCCTTTTTCCAAAATCAAAATTCATTGCCTTTCTTGTGTCAGCAGACGGTTATATTTCCCTCCCACTGAAGATTAGAGGTGCTTCTGTGGGAATGTCACAGATTCGCAGTATGCTCCGTATCTCATTACAAGCGCCCAGTCTCACCTGCAGTACAAATTAGGTGAGCACTTAACAGTGGCCCGCCTTGCCTTGTCCATGAAGCTGCAGCGTGCGTTGCAGAGCTGCTCCACATACTGTGGATTCAGAGCTAAGCTTACTCGCAATGTGCTTGTGAGCGGCAGCAGATGTATTTTTCTTTCCTGAATGCTATTTTGACCTTTCTGAATGCTGATCGACAGCAGCTCAGGTGCTTCCCCTACAGGTGCTGCGATTGCCGGTAAGGAAATATTTTGGAGGCATAACTGCCCCAGAAGGCCCCCATTGCAAACAGGGGTGTCTGGGAAAGAACATGCAAGGGGCAGGTGGGAACGCTAGAGGGATGGCAGTAGAAGGGGAAGCGCTGCTCCAACAACGCTTAGGCAAATTAGTTTTCAAAACATATTTAGGGACTGACAAATGACAGGATCAGTATTTGGACTAGAGGTTTTCAAAAAGTGCTTCTAAGTTGGTCCAGTGTCACCCCTCATAAAACTGAGAGCTTTGCCACGAACTGTGGTAGGAGAGAAGTTTGAGGTCAGTGCTTAGTTCCTCTTGAGGCCGTTGAGCACTGATGGCTGATACAGTGAAGTGGTATTACTGCTCTCACAAAGGGAGTAACAGAAGTTCATAAAAGCAGAGATAAATTTATATCTGGAGACATATGCAACTTTCCAAGGTGGCAAGGAGATCATTGGAATAGCTCAAATCAAAATCACAGACAAGAGGAAATACAATTCTATCTTATTTTGCTTACTTTAAAGGATTAGAACACAGACACTGACCCAAAGACAATAATATCTTGATAAGAAAATAATGTAGAAGGGTTAACTGCAAGAGTTAAATCTTTAGAGGGGCATTGAGACAATTACATTTCCTCTTTCGGAGCAAAGAAGAAATAAAAAATTAGAAAATAATAGAAGAAAATCAGGAACATTGAAAGGAAACAGGCATGCCTATGTGCCAAGGTGTAATGTATTACTAGAAGCAAGAAAATATCCTTACAAACAAACAAACAAACAAACAAAAAAACCTATGGTGTCCTTCTAATGAGGATTGCAAACTCTGGCAATACAGAGGCCACAAATGTGCAAGGGACAACTTATAAAGTGTATTAAAAAAACCTCCAAAACTTTTTTGAATTCATTAAGGTTAGCATCTAAAGGACAAATAATCCAGATATGATAGAACTTGTTAGAGAAAATCGACCATGGTCAACCACCTAAGTGAATCTCTTCATGTCTGCAATGACCATTAAGTAGCTTGAAGAACTTCCAGTGCTAGACCAACTCCCTCTTGCCCACCCCCTTTTTTTTTAAGTAGAAGACACAGAGGATCTCTCTCCAGATGAAAACTTTGGCAGAAGGGCTATGTAATAATGAAGAAAGTGAAGGAAAGGTGAGCAAGTGGTAAATGGACAGAACAAGCGAATGGCCAGGACCTAATTGCATTCGCTCTGGAGTTCTCAAGATACTCGGAGATAAAATAGCTGAACGGCTGCCAGCGGTGTGCACCCTCTCACCTGCTGCCAGAGGGAAGGGGAAGGTGGAAACGTGATGACAATATTCCCAAGAGGGAATATTGGAGGCCAACCAGGCCCAACCAGGCCAACCATGGCCCAACCAGGGAGGCTGGGCCACTGCAGACCAGGGATTCACAACTGACAGGAAAAGTGTTCAGTGTCGTAAAGAAGAGCACTGCTGAGCACACGGGTCATGTCTCGGAGAAGACTCAGCCTGGATTTTGTAAAGGGAAGCTATGCTCATCTGTTGTCACTCTTTCAAGACAGCAACAGCCCAGACCTCCTTGTCCATGTTCTTGTGCCAGATCCCAGGTTTTTAAAGAGGCTTTCTTAAAGTCTCCAGAGTTTCTTAATGGGGGGGAACGACGGGGACAGGGATGGACACGACACAAGAGAAGAACTATAGAAGACTTTGTGATAATGAACAATTGTATTACAAAACAGAAGATGAAGTGCAGTTTCCCACTAAAACGTCAGCTCAGTAGTAGTTGGGGGAAAAAAAAAGAAGTAAAGACAAAGAAAGGAGGAGAAGGAGAAGGAGAAGGAGAAGGAGAAGGAGGAGAAGGAGAAGGAGAAGGAGAAGGAGAAGGAGAAGGAGAAGGAGAAGGAGACGGAGAAGGAGAAGGAGAAGGAGAAGGAGAAGGAGAAGGAGAAGGAGTCATCATTTGGAACAAGACACAAACCCAAACATACAACTGAGACCCTGGGTACCTCTATACCCTGACTGCTGAAGGAAGTTCCCTTGTCTCAAAGATGGTAAAGGAAAAATGGCTAAGTTTCTTCAAAAGACAGTCAGATGTATGGAACAGCTTTCAGGTGAGGAATAACTATAGTCAATTAGACTCTTCAGTCTAACCAAAAAATACCCCAAAACCCCACAAAACTACATTCTCTATAAAATTGCAAGTGTCGTAGAAGAAACAAGTAGGGATATTTCCCATCCTTTCAAATACAAGCAAATGGGGCATCAAGTGACGCTAGCAAGTGTCAAATTCAAAACCGAAACAAAGTGAAGAGGTTGATCCCTACACAGCATGGAAAGAAGATGATAAACTCCTTGTTGAATGACATTATGGATGCTAAAAAGATTCCTTGGGCTCAAAAGAGCACCCGGAATATTTGAGAGAGGAAAAATCTATCACAAGCTGTTAAAAACAAGTCACCACCTCTGGCTCAAAGTTCCCCCATGACATTTCTGCCTGTGGCTAAAAATGTGTTTTGGGAATTATTGCTCCTGGCTTACCCTGACCTTATCGCCTCCTCTAGGCATCTGCTGCTGAAGGCAGGAAACTTGACTAGGGGTATCTTTGCCCTGGCCAAGAAAAGCCTTTGTTTTTCTCCGCTTACCCTAGCCAACAGGAAACACAGTAAGGGCCTGTTTGAAGAGGAAAAAATAGAGAAATGTGTAAGTGGAATTAAAGAAATCCTTTATCCAACTGCAAGACAAAAGATCTCATTGCATCTGTGTATGAAACACCATGTAAGCAGTTTCTATTTGCATTTTTAATCAGATCCATTTTCATCTTTCACTCTGGAGCCTCAAACCCATTACTAAATTTCAGATAGGATGCTAATCAATGCAACCAGGTACACGTTCACTTTTTCCCAAAATGGATCATAAACAAGCACAAAGAAAGCTAGAAGATGAGGTGTATTAATTATTCCTTCCAATGGCAACCTTATCCAGAAGATGTCACCAAAACACAAGTAGTGCTCAGAGTTCCCAGAACAAGGAACATAAATGGAAAGACTTCAGACTTGTTCAAGAACCACAGAAAAATCAAGAAGGATATTGAAAGAACACCTCAAAAATAAAATTATTCTTTTGCAGGTACAAGATTAAACCCTCATATCATCATGGCAAGAAGGTTGGCATACAGCTGAAATGATGTACAAACAGCAAGTCACGCAGACAAAATATCATGACATTGTTTTGAGTGGAGATCGCATTCTTGTCAAAATTCTTCCCTCAAATTAACAAAGCACAGGCATAGCAACCAGAAACCTGATGGTTGGGTTTTTTTCCATCCTCGCTGAGTCCCTTTGCTATTTGTCTTCTCTGGTTCCTCCTTATCAATGCCTTACTTCTGCCAGGGACTTGCACGTTAACAATCTACTTCTATCTCAGCTCGTGTCTCTGTGCTGTTAGGGAGTATAGCCACGCACATACTGAATCAATAGCTAATTGCTGCACTATAGAGCTCAGCTTCATGCTTCAGAAGACCATGTTCACCAAGTCTTTTCCTTTTGCACTTGCATGGTGAATTTTAAAGCACAGAAGATCATCTTCGTCTGACTGCAAACAAAAATTGAGCAAAGAAAGAACAAAGGGTTTCATAACCCAAAGGAAAGAGAAATGCATCAAGCGCAGCAACTAAAAACATTAGTGCACACAAATTCAGAGCTACTCTAGTGGTACCTGCTGTGAGACAGCTGGACCCAAACCACCGCAAAAAACTAGGTGGTTAGTTAGGTCAAATCAGTGCCTGGAGCAAAGTCTCAGTGTTTCTGAGAGTCTGGTCCGGTGTGGCAGAAATGTTGCCGCTGCTGCAATCTCAAGCAGATCAGCAATCCGCAGCTCGTAGCTGATGAGTAAATATAACTTCATTTCTTTGTGACAGCTGAGTGCAGGTATGAGCCAGCATGGCTCGTGTTGACTAGCACACTGTGGCTCGGAAGAGATGCTATTGCGGGAACAAGTTCAACATAAAGCACAGAGACCAGGATATCAGCCAGAAGGAATTGTCCCGAGTCTTGAGCTTTGGGTTTAAGGGCTCTCTTGACCCTCTATGACACCCGGAGATAAGTCCCATTTGACCATGTTTATCCTTCTCTAAGAAGAAACAAAAACAAATCTACCTGGCAATGGTAAAATACACAGATGCTTCAGGACTGACAACCTGTTTCGCTGTATCACCATCTGAGTATGGCTTTTCACAGACCTCCCTGGTGAAGGTGTTCAAGGAGCAATAACAGTGTGAATCACAGAGCTTTTAAACTCAATAGCCCTTTTTTCAGATCTTGTTTGTACACGTGACTGCCCAAACCATTTACACAATTTTGAGCACAAAGCTAAAAATAACATTTGCTCCAGTGCTTCTTGCACTGTTAATGGAAGAAGTTTTGTAAGAAGTGCTCCTAGGATACTGTGCATTGTAGTTGCATAATATGAGTAATCAGGTTCTTATAATGTCAATTAGGCAGGTTTAGCTTAATCTCTAGGAACTTTAGGCTGTTAGAAAGGGTGTCCTTTTTGATTTTGTAACGATCAAAACAATGGAATGGGGCCAGGTCTACGCTAAAAAGAAAAAAATTTCTGTTACCTTGAAATCTGAAAGTATTTCACCATGAAGTTCCAGTGTCCTGAAGATAGCTGTAGTCTAGGCAGATTTTGTTATATGTTTCTAAATTATAAATATATATATATATATATAAACACACACACACTGTTAGAAACAGTCCATTTCCATAACTAGATTTTCAATCTACCCAGTGCAATCACAGAATCGTAGAATGGTTTGGGTTGGAAGGGACCTTAAAGATCTAGTTCCAGCCCCCCTGCCATGGGCAGGGACACCTCCCACTAGACCAGGCTGCTCAAAGCCCCATCCAGCCTGGCCTTGAACACTGCCAGGGATGGAGCAGACTCAACTTCCCTGGGCAACCTGTTCCAGTCCCTCACCACCCTCACAGTAAAGAATTTCTTCCTGATATCTAGTCTAAATTTCCCCTCTTTCAGTTTAAAACCGTTACCCCCTCATCCTATCGCTACACTCCCTGATAAAGAATCCCTCCCCATCTTTCCTGTAGGCCCCCTTCAGGTACTGGAAGGCCGCTATAAGGTCTCCCCGGAGCCTTCTTGTTTCCAGGCTGAACAACCCCCGCTCTCTCAGCCTGTCTTTGTACGATAAGCAAGTCTTCTGCAAAAATTAATATTACTTTAAAGTCTGGATATCTAGCAGCTACTAAACAAAAAGTTTTTCTTTTTCAATTTCTAAAAATTGATAAAAAACAATTTAGCCAGTAATGAGGTAAAATGAGAACTCCTTTAAAAGCAGAATTTATTTGGGTTTCCAAAATGAATAGCATGCTTCTTGACTGAAGAAGTTCAAATTGGAGAGAGTCCTTAAAAAAAATCAATGCATAGAACCTAGCTTTATTGCTTGTGTCTGAACAATCAAAGCACTGTTTTGTTTCAGCTAAAGAGAAGCGATTTCCTTAGCAAGCTCTGAATGTTAAAAAACACTGCAACAGAAAATAAGGTTTAGCTGCAGATGCATGCTTAAAGTAGTAATAAAAATGCTATTCTACTTTACTAGTATGTTGGATCCCAAATCATGACTAACGGATGAAATCAGCATCTTAGACATCACATAGTCCTGAGCTCCCCCCCAGAGAAGAAACTCAACAAGGAGAGAGGGTCAGGAAGTTAAAAGCAATCTCTGCAGAAGTCAACTGTGTCATAAACCCAATTCTCCAGTGCTTACGATGAGGACTTACCTGGTTCCCAGAGTCTTTTTCAGAAAGCTCTTCTGATTTGCCCCTACCCATAACAGGGGTTTGCTTTCTGTTTTTCTGAGTGAGAATAAACAGAGGTGGAAGGAGTGGGGCAGGTGGTTGTGTAGTGTAAGCTAGGACTGGAGAGAAGGTCAAGTTACTGACAAGGTTTCATTCTTTGTCACACATTAAGAAGACCATATAGCTTTATATAAGGCTAGACTTTACATCAGTATCTAATGCCTGATTAGACATAGTTTGGGAGAGCAGGCATCCAGCCTTAACGGGTAGAATGAAATCAGACTTTCAGGCTCTGGGAAGCTCTGTTTGCAGATCTACCAGGCAATAAATCACTGGAAATTCACAGGCTTTTAGACAGAATGACAGAAATCCTCCTCCATTCCACAAAACCATTTCTTGCTCTCTTTGTCATAGCCTAAAAGAGGATGGTTGATAATAAACCCTCAAAATTCTTATTAATTTGCTGCTGTTTGTGCAAAACCTTCCTGGTTTCACACAGACCTGGACCTAGGATGTTGGGACCAACCAGAACCATCACGGTTATCAACTGTGTAACCGATGAGATCTTTGCAATTTTAAAAATCAATAAGCTTTCAGTGCATACTTCCATGAGCACAGCTACTCACAGAGAAATGGAAAAAAGTCAGGAGATGCTGAAATGCACTTTTTTCTCCTTTGTTATTTTGCGAGTAGACCCAGATCCTATTCTCTACAGACATCACAGTTGGGTTTGCTGGTAGATCCCAAGAAGAGCATTTACCGTCCTAACACATATTTTTTGAGGAAAAAAAATGCTTCCAAATGCAACAGTGAGTAGCTTGAGCTACTGTCAACTACATGCAATTGAAAAGTCACATTTTACTTGGCATGCTGATCATTTAGTCTTCTATATTTTTCAACCAGTGCTTAGCAGCATTCACAGGCTGTCATATACATTGCAATTAAAAAGATGACATAGTTATGAGAAAATTACTAGTTCTTTCCATCTACTTTTATCTTCTATTCTTTACTGTTGTCTCTATCAGTAGAGAATACAACATTACGTATTGCTCTTTTATCAAATTCCCCCATGCAGTACCTGCTGGTACGGATTTCTTACGTTCTAAGGAGCTACAGTCATGGAGTTTCTGTAGTTGATGTACCCACAGTACTGATTACTTAAAAATGGGATGGAAAATGTAATTATGCAAGTGTACCTTCAATTTCATTCAGAGAAAGACTGGGGTTACATTAAGGCTGACCTCTCTCTCAGTCTCTTCTCTGAATATTTCACTGCAAGTAACGGAACAGAAGTGTTGGTTCAGAAGCTACACTATCGTGGTGATGGTGATCCACTGCCAAGTGTGGCACTGATGCTAGGGACAGAAATTTGAGCTGACACTAAGTCACAAGGTCTTTTAAATTAATTTGGCATCAAGTAAAACAGCCTGGCAGACGCAGTAAAGGCTGTGGGTTTTTTTTCTCTGTCAGTCTGGTTTCTTGATGTTCATTTTTCAAACATACCTCCTTTACCTAAGTTGCCTGGCTGGGGCTCTTGGAGGATGCAGAGACAGTTCCTACCCAAAATACAGTAGGTACAAGGCTGGGTGAGCTTCCTCTCCTGATCCTGGCTGTGCAATTTGCTTCCTTAGCTGAGACACTATATTAGTGATTAGAAACAGCAGACGTGAGAATAATATGAGAAGAATCTGTATTTCTCTGGTGAAGAAGAACATTGACCGTGCCTGTGATAAGACGTGGCTCTGACGGTCTCCACCCCAGCAGCAGTACTTCCAACTCCAACCTTTTGTCCTTAAATCAGGAGTTCCTCAGGGCAGGTAGGTATCTTCTGTTGAAGTTCAGAGAAGAAAAAGAATTCTCAACAGCACCATAACTAATTAGAGGCTTCTATTAGGGAAGATAGAAAAGAAGGTTAACCAAATTTCTGTGACCATGCAGATACTTAAGGACTTGCTAATTAAGAGGCTGGATAACTCATAGGCTTAACCTGAACTACATAGCTAAGCGCATGACTGCCTGAAAGCCTGTATCTTCAGCCACTCTAGGGCACTTGGAGCATTCTGGTATTTACAATGTTTTGTGGTACAGAATCCTGTCTACTAAAAACTAGGCTGAACCCTTAGTTTATTTTACAAGCAAGTCAACTAAGAAACTTAGATTTTAATAATTTTCTGTTAGCATGAAAGTAGGATGGTTTTAAATGAATCACAGTAAGTAGGAACGTCCTAGACAGCCTGTGCGCTTAGCCATCTCAACTTACGTATCTGTCGTATTTTTTTAAAAAAAACCCAATGAAGTAGAAATATGCAAGATCATTCCTTTTTTATTTGGTAAATGACAGCATTGTTTCATATAAAATAAAATAAAATATAATCATTCTGATCAGTCACCCACACACTTTCTTTAAAGCTCTCATAAATTGGATCAACATTTAGGAAGCAGAGCAAGTCCTGGCATTTAAGTAATATTATAAAAACAGCCAAGCTGCGATAGTGAACGTGTGTCCTTCCTTTGTATGTCAGCTTCCCTATGCACACACGTTGTAATGGGATGCTGCTCAGCAATAGAAGAGCATGACTTGCACAATTGGGAATTTCACAATTAGAACTCCCCTCCCCCTTTATGTAGATGAGCAATGCAGCTAAGGCCCCCCCTCTCCCCAGCGCCAGCTATTCACAGAGCTGCTCCCTCATCCTGCCTCTGATGGCGTGGTGGTCCTCCGAGCCCGGCGTCTGCATCTCCCACTGCAAGAAGTTAGCCGCAAGGTCTTGCACACAGTCAGCTTCTGGGTCCTCCCACGCCTCAATTTAAACTGAACGGGATCCTTATGTGCCCTGGGAACAGCCACAGCTATTGCTGTGCCATATCCCCGCTTCGTCCAACGTTCGTTGCTTTGTCGGTGGTATGTATCCCCTGCTGCCGAGGAAAGACGAATTAAATAAGATAAAACTGTTGCAAGATTTGCTCAACTCCAAACAACACAGCTGTCGTTTCATCCTTTTTCATATTCAATGCAGTTGCATGAAAACAAGCTTGGGTTGTTGATTTTTTTTCCCCTCGGTATTTCAGGGGACAGTCACTGTGAACGAACGGTGGTGGTGTCTCATTCTGCTGCTTTGCTCTGGCTATTATTTAAGGTTTGTGTAATTTTTATGTTCTTCTACACTCATATTTAATGTAGCTGTATTTTGAAGCACATACATACACACAAATTCAAATTTTAGGATTTATTATAAAAAGGCTGGACAGATTTATTATCATCCTTTAAAAGAATACCAAGTCTTCAATGTCTACCCACTTTATTGCCGGTCCCTCCTTAGCATCAGTCTGATCTCCATTTGTTGGGATGTTTGGGGGGCTTTTTTTTTGCCCCGAATTTTCAAAGTTAGCCAGTTATTGTGATCTTGTTACTATTCCAGCTGAATGTCTCCAAAACCAGTGTGGTCAACCCTCAAGCGCTGCATTGCTCAGGAATGTGAGCTGGCTGCCTGCTTCTGAAGCACTGCAGGGAGAGCGCCGTCATCCCAGGAGACTACCCCATCACTGGCCCAAAACCTGAACATTTTTGCAAATGGAAATCCGAACACATAAACCAGCACTAGCATATGCAAGAAATATGTAAATCAACTCAAGCCTTCAGCTACCTCACATTTCAAAGCCGGGATACACGCGTTAGAACAAGAGAACTACTGCAATCGTTTGGGTTGTTGGCGTTCCACTGACGTCCTTGCAGTCCCCTCTGGAGCACACTGGCTCCTAAAGGAGGGCAAGGAGCAGGCTTTTGAGTGCAGTGAACGTTTCTTTCTAGGGAGGCAGAAGCTGAAAAGTATTTATAGTATTCTCTTTTAACTTGCATACTGCTGCCGTTGATGTCCGAGGTGTTGGTGAACGATAGTCACAAGTCGTAATTCTGATCTCTTTGATCTTTCTCATCTGCCTACGTAATCTTCATGGGCTACGAGAGACAGGCAAACACGTCCTCTGCGAATGAGCGTCTGCGGAATGCAACTTTTTTTTTTATTCTTTCAGGGAATGCCAGGATGAAGGGACCAGCACGAGGCAAGGTCTTTGTAGGCCCTCAGGCCACCAGGATGGGGGGATAGAGTACCCTTGGCTGGCTGAGGCAGGAAGAAGATGAACCTGCCCAGTGCTGAGGCTCAGAGGAAAGTGCCCGGGACTGAGAGGCTTCCCGGGGTTCAGAGATGGCCCCTCGCTCCACAGTCCCCAAGGGCAGCTCTAGGCGAGGCCATTCTTCCTCCCTGACACCTGAAAAGGCACACAAAGGCTTATGTGTTTTATAAACCACAAAGGCTTACATGTCTAATAAACCACATCTTGTGAAAGTTAATGAATGGCGGTGGCCACAGCGCGTTCTCCCTTTAAATAGAAGTGATGATGCCTGCAGCGGGATGCTGGATCCTATCATCCACCCTCAAGGTAACATCTGCCCACTCATTAAGTGGTCCAACAGGTTTTCTCTGCTTGGGCTAAACAGGGACCGTGCAATTCATTTCACTCAGAAGTGGAATTTAAAGCAGAGTTTAAAACTGCAGACCCAGAAAATTGATCTTAAAAACCTGGGCGACTCTGTGAAGAGCTCATAAAACCAAAATTAAAGCTTTAAAGTAAATGCAAAAGCCATCATCTACTGCATTATGTTTCTCGGTTATACCAATTTAAAATTTTCACACTGAGATAATCAGGGTAGCCCAACTCTGTCAGTAATATCACCTCCGCTAACGCCCTGCAAGCACAGCAACAAACCCTCTCAGGCAGGGGGCCGGGTGCCAGCACCAGCTACCGAACTTGAAATCAATTTTTTCTCTCAAGTGTAACTTTATTCTTGTACTCTATGAATATATCACTGTGTACAGGAACAGCTGTACACACATCTTACAGAGATAAGATGAAACCACTGACTTAATAAATTCATTTTTTATAGGTGTACAGCGCTTCTGTACAGCTGCGTAACGCAGAGCAGGACTGAAGCAAAGTAATGCAAAGCAGGAAGAAAGTAAAAACAAGGAGATCTTTAAGATCTGTTACAGTTTCTTGCTCCAGAAAGGAAGCCCTATTTCTTTCCTGTGAGCTTTATTGTCTTAGTGAGGGATTGCTTTGAGAGTTTTCACTGATTTTGTCTCAAGGGGGTTGAAAACAGGTTTTATTTCTCATTCTCCTGTCACCCATGCAAGTAAACTGGCATTTGCATTCACAGTTCTCCTTCTCCTATGTCACGATGTTTTAGGTTTTCCTGGCCTACAAAGTGCCCCAAAATAAGCTGGACTTGAAATATCCATTGCAGATTTCAATAAAAAGGAAAAAATACGGATGAAATACCTTATCCTCTGAGTTAAGAAATGTAAATTATTAGTTCCAATACTGAATTATGGCATGGAATTTCACTCACCAAATATTCACTTGGAATTGGAGGGGAAGGGAATAAGGAATAAAAAACCATATTCAGAATAAAGAGAGCTGACTGCAGAAGCCAGCAGTTACTGCTCTGCTGGCAGCCAGCTGAGGCATCTGCATTTAATCTAAAAACTAGCAAAATGTGAATAAGCAAGTTATAACGTACCACTGAAGCAGTAGAAAATACCCTCCTATAACTTTCTGTTTGTGGTAATACCATTAATAATATGAAAACCTATTTTTTCACCCTTATTAGACCACTTGAGCCTGATCTGAAACTCTTCAATGTCCTTCTCTCACCACGAGAGTTAGTTAATGGCTCCCTCTAACTCCAGGGTCACACATCTCAGCGCAGTTCAAGATTGCGCTTTCGGCGGAGGTAACCCTCACAGGCAGCAGATCTGCCCACCGCTGCGACCATTTGATGATTTTGAAACAAGCAGAGGCGTCTAGGCAGAAGCGCTGTGGTCGTCTTGCTCTGACGGCTTTGTTATCTGGCACGATGCCTGGCATCTTTTGATGCCTCGTTATCTTGTAAAAGCAGAACAGCCGCCCACGTGGTACAGTTTTTCCAATGAACAAGTCACAAGACTCTCAGAGATACAACTGGTGAAAGGCTGTTGAAATGCTCTTAGAATTATAATGACAACTTATCAATGCTTGGAACAAAATCATCCTTTTACCGATTAATTCACAGGCTCCGGGAAGAGTATTTGCTTGTAAAATCTCTTCTGCTTTTTTTTTTTTCTTTCTTTCTTCTTCTGTATTTTTTAATGGTGATCTGTAAAAAGGGAATGTTAAGAACAGGACAGCCGTGGACTCTTCTGAATTTAGCTCTGTTATCAGATAGTTTTCTCGGGAGACTAATAAATAAAAGCAAAACATGGCTTTTCTCACCAAATAACAACTGCTTTGACACGCACAGTTTGAGAGATAAGCTGCCTGTGCATGTCATCATCTACAGACCTGTGATCTTTATACTACAGCTCTGTTGCCCACTGGGTAGCCAACCCTAAAATGTGGCCATCAGCCCACCTGTGACCGTGCAGAAAAGGAAGCTCCTTAGGACGCTTCAGCCGAGCAGAGATTTCCATGTGTGGAAGCTGGTAATAGAAACAGCTTCGGATGAAACTGCATCTGTCTTTTTTCAGCAAGCAATAGTGAGAGCCTGTGTTTCAACCAGTAGCCAGTAATTAAAGATCCCTTACTCAACTTAGTCAACCCCAGGCAAAAAATAAAGATCTGAACCCGCTTTGCTTGTTAGCAGGTATTCGGCTGATGCACTACAGCCTCTAAAAATTATGCTCTAAGTAAAGGGAGATGATAAGCAGAGGAGACTCAACATTAGATAAATTTACATATGGAGAAGAACCTTTCTATCTGACAGGCTTGAATCACACTCTCTGAGGACAAACAACTCCACATCTTTCCAAAATAAGCCGCAACACTCTTTCTTTCCAATAGAGGAATGACTCAGAGAGTGCCACTGTCACCAAGGCTGTCTGTGAGTCCTTCAGAAGTCACAGTGACACCCTCTCTGGCTTTGAACACTGGACAACAAAAGCCAGCGTGATTTTCACACTTGAGGCTGCAAAACAGCAGGTGGTTTGCATTTGTATTTAATGCAAGTGGAACAACGGCAGGGTTTATATAAACTCACAGAGTTTATAATTACAAAGACCCTATGGTAAAGTGAAAAAATCCCCAGAAGGCACCTCTCCCTGTCAAAACCCGTGATAGGGACTATAGTCCATGCAGAATAGCTCCTGCTCTAGAAACTCCTGTGCCCTGAGACCTGGCCGGTGCCAAGGCTCGTCCTCTTTGCAAGCAGATCACTGAGAGAAGTAAAGGACACAATGACACGTTTCTGAGAAGGCAGATTAGAGACTAAGAGCACCGAAACCAACATTTGCCTTGGCTGGAAGAGGAAGTGTGCTGTAAAGATAAGTCTCTGAGTTTTGTCTGCAGCACTGCTATTTGTGTCCTGCAAGGGGAAATCCGCCAGGCCAACACTATATGACAAAACCAAGACAATACAACATTAGGTTATCAGAAGTTTCTTGTTTCCAGTAGTGATTTTCTCTTCAGGTCGAGCTACAAGGCAGGGCAAGCGCTGGCTAGAGATTGCGGCATCTAGAGAGACTCTTACCTCCTTGAGGAAAGGAACCCACTACGTCTGTGTCAGCCTTTTGAAGTTACGTACCTAAATGGAGACAGAAAACACTTTGCACCCTCTCCCCAGGACAGGGAAGTACATTTCTCAGTGTTGAAACCTCTGTTTTATTCGCTGCTCTGGGTACTTTTCATCTTTTACCTTATCTGAACTTGAAATCACCTACCATCCCCACTCACAGCAGACAGTTTATGCAACATCTTTCACAATCCAGGCACTTGGTCCACAGAGAAAAAAAAACAGAGATGCTGGCATCCAGATGCACTGGGGTCATCTACAGCTTTTTCTTTGTTTTGCCTTATTTTGGGCCTTCTCCCTCCCAAATCTTTCTTATGCAGCCTTTAAAAAGGCTATGATGGAATGATACCACATTGGTAACAATTGCAGAGCGTAAGCAGGCCTAGTGAGCTCTTTCATCTCAAAGCTGTTTCCAAGAAACTGAGGTACATATTGATTAAGGCCACAAATTGCTCATACTCCTTTGAACACTGACTGCACAGTCGAGAAGACAAAGGAAGTACTTTATGTACTAAGGATCAATTTTATTTACTTGCGATGAAAAATACTTTACCCCAAAAGACATCTTGCCAGTATGAACAGGATACTTAGGTTTTTAGTCCCATTAGATCAGCCACTGCATTAATTCTAAAGAGACATCGTCCAAAGAGTCCAGAGCAAGGGCACTCAGGTGTGTAGCTCCAGAAGCAGCTCTACGCATTGAAAAGATGCTTGCTAGGATCTAAGTGGTATTACATTTTTCTTTTTGGCAATAATTAATCTCAATAAAATGCAGGAGTTTTCCAACTTAGTAAAACTCAGACAAGAGTGATGTGGCATTACTAATATGGGAAAGGAAATATTGTATTAGGATATGAAATACAGTGAACATCATGCACATAATCTGAAAATCACAGCTCAGTGCTGACTTCTAAGGAGATTTTGCAATTGTGCCAGAAGATGCTTCCCCAACAAGGGAGTAAAAATCTGAGCTGTTTATCATTTACTAATACATACCACAACTGTTAGAGACAGCTTCTTCAAGATCTAATATTGTAATATATATTTTGACAGCTGTAATCTTGGGATAAACAACACTGAACATAATGTGATTAGCAGCTATAATTTCCACTTGACGTGAACGCAATAATCCTAACTCAAATCTAAACCATAAAATGAGTAACTATGAAATTTTCAGGAGTCAGCCCTGGAGATAAACAGAGAATACCCGTCTCTGTTGTGGAAACAGTCTGACGCTCAGTTGGGCTCTGAGAAATACCACTTCCAATAAAGCCGATCCAAACACCTCATATCAATTTAGCTGTAAATTATAAAGGGTGGGTTTTCAAACAGAATAGGGAAGAACTTTTCCAAAGCCTCTGATGTTTTTATACTGCATTAGTTAGCATAGGAAGAACTGATTCCTGGGTGACAAATATGTTATTAATGCCAAACACCACTCTTGGAAATCAGAGACAACAGGCACCTGGTAGCTTAGGTCTAATCAAGGAGATTTTATTATCTCTTCTTTTCTTTCAATTTTTGTTCTTGACAGTTTTTCTCACATTGCTTTAAACACCTCAAGTAACTTGTCGTCTTCATTGTGTTTTGGGAAACCATTCTAATTTGATAGGTAATAATTACAAATTTACCTGCAGGCTAAATTTTTTGTTAATTAGTTTAGTGCCATTGATTTCAGAATATCTCCCCGCTTTGAGAGACCAGCCTTTCAGGCACTCAGGAAAGCTCACAGCTATGGACAGAAAGTGTTATTTTACCTACTTGTATAAAGCCTTTTTTTTTTTTTTTTCCCCAGAACCAATCTTTCCACATTTCAGACATTCCTGACAGTCCCTCAAGATTTCTTACCCTTCCTGCAATTACTTAAATTTGCCAGAGCCAATTCTTTGGAAGTCAGAGATCAAAGCCTTGTCTTGGTGCAGCTGTACACGTACTAGCCCCTGCTGACCTCTGCTTAACCACACAAGGTAGCACACATCTGAGGAAGCTAAAACTCTCGGAGAGATTTTTTTTTTTTTATTTTATTTTTTTTTAAATCAAGGTGAATTCTTCTTGGAGAGAAGAACTTTTTTTTCCTCTCCCCCGTTTTTCTCACGATCTGAAATTGGAGAGCAAATTTTTACTCTGAAAGATGTAGTTGCTATTGTGGAGTGAAATTAAATAAACCTCAAAACTGAAGGGTGTTTTCTGGAAAAGAAGGTAAAAGACAAACACGAGGAATGTACAAAAGCTTGCCAGTGGTCTTACATGCTTCGTTGTGCACATAATATAACATTACAGGTAGCAGCTCCACCCTCAACTTAAGAGGCCCTGTGAGAGCAGCAGCAAGTGGCAGTTGTTCAGCTGTCCTGAATATGCACTGTAGAAAAGTGACACCAAGGGCTATGACAAATTGTTATCTGAGGGGACTGTCAGAAACCCTAGCGCAGGACCGAAGCCTTACATAACCCTGCAATGCACTCTATACACATAGGGTAAATTAATCTTTATTTAATAAAGTCAAGCAGACAGCTCCAGTAACACCTCATTCCTATGCATCAGTCATTGAGCTTTTTGGCAAACCACAAGCACCGTTAATTAAAAGAAAAAGAGCACAACCATTTAGCAAGAATTACTTTGAACAGTTCAGGTAACAGATGTTCTAGCTACTGCCCACCGCTCCCAGAGCACACATCAGAGCCGTCTTGATAACACCACTATGCATGTAGCCACTACTTCTGCCTTCTAAGTTACGTTCAGCTCTTTCTCTGCCTTGCAGGGGCACATTGTGCTGTGTTTTGTGGAATCCATTCCTCCTGAATGGGGACCTGTTGGAGCACAGTACGTGGAAACCACAGCCAGAGAGGACTGGTGCACCCCAGACCTTACATCAGCGTGGAGTAGATATTTAGGCAAGGCATAACTGCAACCAAAGCAATTCTGACTCCCAGGTCAGACATAGCCTCCTTCCACTTTCCATTGTTTCTTCTCTCCAATCTCCTCCTTTCTCATAGAATGCATTTTTACTCTCACTTCTCCCCTCCTGTTGTTGTCTCTGCCCCTTCATAAACAGTTCCACGGCGTGTGAAGTGTACACTTTGCACATGCGTCCAGATAGTGGGCTGCTGCATATCCTTGAACGACTGAAGAGAAAAAGGGGAGCTACACACATACACACCTTCTTGCATAGAGAATATACTCCTTCCCTTATGCCATGAGAACCAAGGTAAAAGTCAGATGCTAGATGTTGTATTGCATATCAATGCAAGAGGCTGTATTTTCAAGAGCTGCTGCGTATGTCTGAGGTTTTATTACATATTTAACATTTAAAATCAGCTGGAAAAATCACTTTTGTTGACTTTTATGTAAATGTCAATTGTCAGAAAGGATCTAGCTACTTATTTTACTAAGAAAATATTTGGCGCCTAAGTATTTCAGTTTTCTATTGCATTTCTATTAAAACCAGTCATATCTATAGGGCACTAAGGCACTCATCCATGAACTTCCTAAGGAATAAATCCCCTGTTTGAATAATTGCAAATGAAAAGCTAAATCCTGAAATTCAATTGCAGTCTGAGTTTTCACTGCAGGCCACAATGTTCTAATAACCTAAAGATTAGAAAAACTGAAAATCTACACAGCAATGTAATCTCCATGGAGAAAGGAAACTTCAGATTCAGGACAATCATTTCTCTCTTACAATTAAGCACATCTTGTTGGAATTTGCAGTCCCGCATTGTAACCCTATGTTAACTATTTTGACAGAATGAATAGTGTTTTCAAGCCATATAACTTTTTGACATCAAAACAAAAATATCCAACAACAACAAAAAGAAAACAGACGAAAAGCCATCATTTGATCCCATAGCGAAGAATGGTCCCATCACAGCCGCTGTGGGGTAATCAATTAGAAGTAAACACAGGTAAACTCAAATTTAATCCTCAATTGCCTACCTTTCATCCACAGGTAATTTGAAAATGTTTCAAATTACATCAGCTCTTCAGGCTGAAAAGATGATGGACAGAAGTTTACAGAATGCTTTCAGTAACGCACAACAGTGTCCTCAAACTACAGGTATTCCCAAAGTGGGGTAAAAAGATGAATAGATATTTAAGTCAGGGATCTGAAAGCTACTGCCAATTCTTTTTTTGTAGCAGGAGCAGAAAAAAGGTTTTGGATGGAGTAACCGCAAGAAATTTATAATCTCAAATGCTGTTGTAGAATATAGACCAACAATAACTGAACTGTAGCAGCAGAACACATGATGGCATTTTCTTTCTTCCCCCTCCCACCCCGAGTAGATAGACAAAACAGAAACAGTGATTTCTTGTGAGAGAGGTAAAACATGGAGAGATGACCTAGATTAATGACTTCTGTTGTAAAGTATTGGAGTCTAAAATAGTGGTGTTTCATTGGTGTTGGGATTAGAGCCCAATTCTTACATACAAGGAATCCAAAAGTCTGCGAAGATCATTGTAAGATACATTTTCATTTATAAACCAAAAACCAGTCTACTAGATAGGAGCAGACAATGCTCTAAATTGACAGAGTGAAGCAAAGGTGGAAAAGGCTTGTGATGAAAGAGACCTTAACTGCTCATGCTTTCAATGTTTCGCTCAATTTTTGGGCTTGTGTTAAGACCAGGAACTTCAGTTTTGCATTTTAGTACAAGATAAGGAGATTAAAAAAAAGGCCTTAAAAAGCATATAAACAAAATTCCTATAGATCTTGAAAGGTTTAGAACTAAGAAACACAGGAACGAGGGCTTTAAATGGCCTTTTAATCACCGCTCTTCATATCTGCAAAAGAATAATAGAAGTATTGGAGTTCAGGGAAAGACTGTATTGTCAACTTGCAAAATGACAGGCTTCCAAAACTTGGGTTGGAGCGACACCAAGTATATATCTTTTCTACCAAAAGCAGTGTTGAAGTTATTTGATTATTGTAGAAAATAAGGCCAGAACCAGGCTTATTTCATTGGAGGGAATGAGGAAGTAATGCTACACAGGGCAGGACACTGCATAATTAACAGCTCCCTCGTCCTCCTCCATAGAATCACAGAATAGTTCAGGTTGGAAGGGACCTTAAAGATCATCTAGTTCCAATCCCCCTGCCATGGACAGGGACACCTCCCACTAGACCAGGCTGCTCAAAGCCCCATCCAGCCTGGCCTTGAACACTTCCAGGGATGGGGCAGCCATAACTTCTCTGGGCAGCCTGTTCCAGTGTCTCACCACCCTCACAGTAAAGAATTTCTTCCTGATATCTAGTCTAAATTTCCCCTCTTTCAGTTTAAAACCATTACCCCTTGTCCTATTGCTGTACTCCCTGTCCATCCCCATCTCTCCTATCGGCCCCCTTCAGGTACTGGAAGGCCACTGTAAGGTCTCTCCCGAGCCTTCTCTTCTCCAGGCTGAACAACCCCTGCTCTCTCAACCTGTCTTCATAGAAGGGGTGCTCCAGCCCTCTGATAGTCTTCATGGCATACATAGTATAGTGTGTCAATTACCTTACCTATTTGAAACAATATCAACTTTGAAAGAGTCAAACTGGCTGCTCCCAGGGAATCCACCCTCTGCTCAGCAGTACGACTGCTGTCCTCTTCTCCAGGCAGACTCCCAGGAACTCGGTCAGTGCTGAGTAACTACTTCATACACACAACCACAGCTGACCTGCTGCCAAGGGATCACTAATCACTTCATTCTCCCAATTATCTGTCTACATAAAAGCACAAGTGTCTCTCTGCTTTTGTACATCAGGAAAAAAAGTAGTTGCATTGGAAAATTATGAAACAGATGCTAGAATTATTTAACCTCAAGAAATAACTTCCAGCATTTTAACTTTCTTGGCTATGGTGAGTTGTTTCATGTTTGTGTTGCCATCTTCAAATTTTTTTATAGGCCCTCACAACAGGGGAAGTAGAAGCCAGGCAGGTAAAAACCGAAACAGAACTGAAAGCCTGTGGTATTAAATATTCATATACTAGCAAAACACCAAAGGACCAAAATAAACCATCATAACTGCAAAATTTAGCTTTACTTTGCCGTTCAGACTGTAGGTACAGAAATATTTGTAACAGAAATGCCAAGACTTGTCTAAATGAAATACAAATGGAAATGCCTGTGTGTGAGGGCACCAGAAGAAAATGAAGAGATCAAGGTTTAAAACAATAGCATATAGCTCTAGATAATCGAGTACATGGGGGACAGCAATCAGACTCGTAAACACAGAGGAATGTGTTGCCACCAGGATGCACCTCATCCAGATGTAAACAAGATGATGACAACAAGGATACATCACGTGTGCCATTCCCACCCTGTCACCCAACCAGAACTCAAGGTACAGCCAGAAAGTTAACTAAACAAGGAAATAAAGGCACCAAGCAGGAACTGTGACTAAAATTAACAGAAGACAAGATAAGCAAGGTTCAGAGGTGAAAGCTCATCCCACGGTAACTGTTGAGTATGAAGAGGCACATCAAGTCTGTCCAGAAATTAGTTTTCTCTCCTGAAAGGTGTTGAGGACTTGGAAGCTGAAGTCCTAGCTCTTGGTGTGGCTCACCACGGATCTCGGATGGCTTGTGAGTACCTGGGTGTGAACAAGTCCAGTCCACGTGACAGAAATTAGTTTTCTCTCCTGAAAGGTGTTGAGGACTTGGAAGCTGAAGTCCTACCTCTTGGTGTGGCTCACCACGGATCTCGGATGGCTTGTGAGTACCTGGGTGTGAACGAGTCCAGTCCACGTGACAGAATGTCACTGATGGCAGTTGTTGTTTAAGGTATCTCCTTCCCTTTCCTTAAGGCCTTACACAGACTTCTCTTACATTCATTTTCTGCAAAATTTCAAGTAATGGAGGATTGTTCTTTTTGAAATGAAAGAAGTGACTAGCTTCCTTGCACTAGGGCAACCATTTAAAAAGAACCCCAAAACAACATCCACCTGCCCCTGATGCCACTGAATACACAACTCCTCAGTGATAAACAGTGAGGAGCCTCAGCTGCTGCAGACACTTGTGCTAATTACTTCCCCCCTCCTCATCTGCAGCAGAAGCAAAAAAAAAAAAAAAAAAAGTGAAATTGATCTCTTAAGTGCTGCGCCCGAAGAACCTGTAAGGAGAAACTACTTTAATTAAACCAAGGTGAGCAGCAGCATTTCTTCAGGACAAAACTGCACACCCATTGAAAGGAGCGGTGGCTCCAGGACTGCAGAGTTCACAGTAATTAAGAAAAGAGATAAGCAGATCTGGTGGGAAGAGACTGAGAAAGACTTAAGCCAGGCTGTCACCCACAAAATGATGTCAGAGGCCAGCAGACGATTTAGTCTGGTCAAAGAAGATCGATCTGAACTTGAGCAGAAGATTTGGAAGTCATCAGCATTCACCTGGCAGATGGTATATGAAGAAGTTTACCCATGGATTAGATGCAGAAGGAAGAGAGAGTAAAACAACCAAGGAATTAAATTCTCCACAACTCAGAATAGAGCTAGGGGGCACACAGTTAAAAGCATTCAGAGGATAAATTAAAAAGCTGAGAAGATGCAAACCAACAGAATGACAAATTTCTAGATCTCAGGAGAATATGCAATTGCCAAAGAAACTTGCTGGATTATGTCAAGGTGACTGCCAGTAAAACAGGGAGAGAAAGCGCAGGATCAGAAAAGTGTTCACAAAGATCCTCCCGAGGGCTGGGCAGGAGCCATCCGGAAGCTTCAGCAACATCTGGCAGCTGGGCAGAAGGCAGGGGGATTAGCTGCTGCCCAGACAGCACTTCGACAACGCGCCTCCAGAAAAGGTTAAGATTTGCAGCTGTCTGTTATTAAACAGCATTCTTTAGAAGTTGTTCCGTGTGTACAGATGCCTGAAGGCATCATCAGGGGATGGAAATGGGAAGGTGGCATCCAAAATGAGAAAGCCAGTTTAAAGAGAAACATCAGCTGACAGCTCAAGGGAAGAATACATTTCCAGAGTAATCTGTCTCTACACTTTTGCAACAGTTCTCTTTTCTGCTTAAATGCAAAATCTATTAGGACGTTCTTACTTTTAAATACAATACATAGAACACCACATATACATTGGAGAAACAGGTATAGATGTGGAAATCTCGGTAAGAGTAATTCAGCTCTTAAATACAACAGCATGTTTAAATTTTAAGTGCTATGCCATATAAAATTGGGAAAAGGATAAATGCATTTCAAGTACTTACTCCTTTTATCATTGTCAATTGTGTCCTTTAAGGGCTTTTAAAAGCGTAGGACTCTTACATCCCAAGTGTACTCCAAGCAGAGATGTAAATATACAGAAAAAAACAGATATTTTTGGCAGATTATGGCAGATAAAATTATTAAATCTCCACAGTGGCAAGACCCAGAAACAAGACCCAGAAACAAGACTTGGCTCCGTCATCACTCATAATTAGCACTGCTCACTTGCCTCATTAAGAAGACAGTATGAAGGCCAAATGGGCATGGTGACACCCACAAGACACATGGATCAACACCATATGTACCGCTCTGCTGTGTGCAACCTCTCACATATAGCTCTGCAGCCATAACAGAAGCATTCAGATCTAGCTATCAGTACCGCGTTTCTCCATGTGACAAGTCTTAGACTTCATAAGAAAAAAAGAAAATATTCTTTCTTTTGAAGTGCTACAGGATAGCACAAATACCTACGGTATGCAACGACCTGCCAGATCCTCAGCGGGCTGAAAAACATTTTGGCTTGTATCTAGGTAATATAAATACAATTAATTGTATGTTAAATTGATACAGTGAAAATCACCATTGCCTACGCAAAGGCCAGGTAACTGATCGCATTCAGGTCACCAACTGTAAGTGAAAGGCCCCTACAGAAAGATTTGTTCTGTGGGGCTGGGGTTAAACACCATTGTCTCAGAAGTAACGCCGCTCCCGTGGAAGATGTGCTTTCATCCCCAGCGGGTGCTACTGTAATCTGGGGATGGTTCTGTGTAGACATCTTCCATGCGGGGATTATTCCTTCCGCGCTCATCAATGGATGGTGTGACCGGCTGGTGCATTTCCTGCGCAGCACACCTTTCATTTCCTGGAAATCAGAAGGCCCGAGCATTTTAGCTGTGCTATTTTTTCCAAATGCATTAGTGACAATCACAGGCTGAAACAGTTTGTGGTTAGTTGTTGTCAGCTTTGGTTCAGTGTGCTCTCGTATGTGCTGCTTCACTCTTTCTTCTTTATTCTCTTTATCAAACCGTGTATCAAAATGGACCCCTTAGGCTCTGTTATTAAAGACTCCAGCACACCGCTAGGCCTAGGGTAAGGAAGAGTCCAGAGCAATTGTGGCTTTACTACTTTATGAACCCACAGCTACAGAGGCAAAACCATCACACGAGAGGCCCACAGAGCCCCAACAGTTTTTCTCCCTTTATTTCTCCCCTCTCATCTTTTCTCCTTCCTGCAGAACGAGCAGTGAGAGAAGTGACACCTTTATTTCCCAGCTCTCTTGCAAGCCAAGTACAAAGCACGCAGGAGAGGAAACGTTGCACGTAAGATCTGGGAGTTGCTTTTGTCCAGAAATGTTGATATAACAAGATAGAGTTATTTTATAAGACTACAAATTCTTCCAAACAAAATATTTTGAAATAACAAACAGAAAGTGCCAAGCACTTCTCATTAGATTAAAGTGTCAGTGGCAAACTCCAGGCGCTCCTCTTACAGCGCCTCAAATGCACTTACCAATCGCCAGTCGGCTTTTGCAAAGGAGAGTCAGAAGACGGCCAGTATCAACACTGTAAAATACAGAAAAACAAACTAGGGTGGGTTATTTTCCCTCTGCTCAGACATACTGACTATCTCTCACGTTCACAGAGATGTCATCTCCCCAGAATACAAATGTGCAACACGGCAACAATTTTCCCTTGTAGATGGATATACATTTTTAAAAGCCAGGCTGGGGCAGGGGCCATTGGCAGGAAAAAGCCCCAACAAGCAAGGGAACAAGGATACCTTGTCTGACAACAGGAGTAAGGTCCCTTTCCATACCAGCGTTCCTGTTTGAGGAATTTTTCTTCTGTCTTGAATAGCTGGGAGGGAATTTTCATTGGCTTTGGCAGTGTTTTGTTTCAGGTACACCCCCCCCACCCCCAACAAAAGCACGGCAAGGGACAGCTTCTAAGGAGGAGCCACCTACAAATAGATCTCCTTTTTTTTATTTCCCCTGGGATTTCAGAGGGAGGTAAGGGCGGTGGGAAGGTGGGAGCCCCCAGGCAAAGCACTGCCGCATGGGAAGGCAGGCAATGCCCATGGGAACAGCTAAGAGTAGAAGTCCCTGCTTTCTAGTGTTAGTAGGAGTCAATAGAAATGACTTTGTGGTGTGGAGGAGACCTGTTGCTTTATAAATTCAAGAGAAGACGCAGATGGCTATCTGCAGCAAAAGGCACGTGCTCCCTCGAGGGGATGAGGACACAGCATGTTTCCCCTGTACCCGCTGCTGACGGAGGGGAGAGCCAGAGCCTCGGATTTTGCAGTGTTTGGGTAGCAGATGGGGCGATGAACCCCTCTCCCACCCTTCTCCAGCTTCCTAAATTCCCCCCTCCTCGCTGTGCCACAGCCCCTCTGCTCCCAGCCTTCCTCTCCTTTGCAATTCATGTTTGTTCCCCACCCCTTTTCCATCCCCGGAGACCCCCCCACCACCACCCTCGTAATCACCACTTTCCTCCCTTCCTCACCGCCCTGTCTTTCCCTCCCACACCAGCGAGCCTTCTCCCTCGCCATCCCGGGGGCTGCAGTCCGGACCTGGCCTTGCAGACACCTTCCTGCCCTGACCACTTACTACGTGCGCGAGCTGCAGCGCTGAATTTCATGTGACTGAAAGTCTCTTGGGCTGCTAAAGCGTTTTTTTTTTGGCCTTTGTGTATCTGCATGTTGCTCCAAGTCTCAAACATGGATGTGGAAAAGGTCTCTTGGTGTCATGTGTGGGCAAAAAGCATGGCAAACTCACAAGGAAAACGCACAAGTTAAAATGTGAGGGCTACAGTATTATTTTTTTAATGGACGTGTCAGCTGTCCCCGATATTTCCTGATGCACATTCAGATTAAAGTCTACCAGTATTCCCTTGTCACAATAAAATACCTGTGCTGTGGCTGGCAGTGATGTTTCCCCTTCCCCGGTAGTGGAGACAAGCCACTGTTTAGCGCAGCTGCTGCAATTACTTTCTTCAGCTCAGCAGCTTACAACAATAATTCTAATTAAAATAACCCTGAGGAAGGTGCCAGGCTGCTGGCTCTGCTGAGCGTGGCCCTGTATCTAGCCACAAAATTTGAACTCGAGTAGCTGTAGCAGCACAGGCTTTCTCATGCTGTCTTGAGCATACATCCTCCTCCTCCCCCCGCCAAGGAAATGAAGAGAAAGAGCTCAGCTGGGCCTGTCTCTCCATCCTCTCTCATCAACTGAGTTCTGTGGTAGAAGTGAAGATTCAGGTTTGGGGGCTGAGTATTCGCAATCCTGCTCCCGGCCTGTGCTGGCAGATGCCAGCTGAGCCACAGCTCACGTTTGCACCAAACACAGCTCAAAGGAGTCGTTTGTGCGAGGAGAAAGAGAAGCTGTGAGCTATCATGGTTATACCCTGGATAAACCCCGTCCTTTTTTTTTTTTTCTCAGATGGGATTAAGCCCTTCCTTGGCGTGACCAGCTGCAGAGAGGCTGGAGAGGAAAACATGAGCTGCAGGAGAGAAAGCTTGGGAAGAGGAAGCCAGTCTCTATGTGTGTGAATGGATTGTCAATGCCATCTCTGTAAATTAAGTGATTACAAGCTGGAGAGGCATTTTGGTTTCTATGTTTGCCTTCTCCATTAGGAAGGGATGACACGGCTCACTTGCTCAATCCAAATGTTACTTCACAGCCTGAAATAATATGGCTTTTCTTGTGTTGGAACCGATGACTTCAAGGATACCTGTAGCTCATCCTCCACCATCCACCCCTCAATTTCAAAGTCAGAGGCAGCTTTATCACTTTCTCTGTCAGACAAATGCACGTAAAAGCCCATTTTTCTCAGACTTATTTTTTCAAATTTCTTATGACTGGTTGCATCCCATATTGGTATACCCTTGGCTGAATATCGTATAGTAGAATTGTGTTGGGGGGGGCATTTAATTTTACTATTTTATTTTATTTTAATTTTATTTTTAATATCTCCAGTTGCAGTGGAGAAGGTCTGGAATTTGACATTCATACAGATACTGAAATAAGCTTCTGTTCAAATATTCTGCTTCCAGTTGCCCCCCCGTTGAGGCCAGAACCCCATTTTGCTGGACTACACAAGCAACAAAGCAGCAAGACGTTTGTCGGAGAGGTCAGCGAGCAGCAGAGGACCCACACTACAGGGTCAGGCTGGGAGGGAGAGGCAGGACAGCTAAGGGACCCGAAGGTGTGAATGAATTCATTTAGGTCAGGGATTCAGAAGGCGGTGTGACTAACAGAGTAAAAGGGCAGAGCAGACGACCTTAGCGGTTGTCTTGGCCATGTGGAGATTGGTGGATGGTGACTTGGGAAAAAAGATTGTCAGAAAATCTGGGTACGAGAGCACAGGTACTAGGGAGCTAGGTGCTATCCTTTTCTTTCAGTACATACCTGTTTCACTTTAAAACCCTGTTTCCTTTTGTTGTGTGTTGTGTTAAAGCTCAAGACTAAAATAAAGACTCAAATTTGGGGGTTTTGAAATGCTTTGCTGGCTGGTGTGGCCCACTTGCATTGTCAGTAGCTCTGCCACAGGAGACAGTGTGCCCTGAGGATGCAATGTCAAGCGCTGGTCCTGCAGCACTAATGTTCCTCATCAACTTGGTTGTAAAATGAATCCTGCCGAACGGAGGCTGAAGTGTGGAAAATCTGACCTGCAACAGTTCTAAATGAATAAAGTTGTCATCCTGTTTTGTAGGATCCTCCCTTTTCTCTTTAGTTAAACCGTAGGCTCAGAGGAAGTATAGGGACATAAAGACTTCACGAAATCCAGTCCAGTGGCTGCATACATGTGTGACCTGTTTAGCATCTGCAAATCTGTTTAATGCCAAGAACTACATTAGATAATTCACGCCAGAGCTCACAGGGAGTCACGTAATGAGACTGTTCAGATTATTGTTGTGATTAATCCATTCCCTTCCCCCTTCTCGCTTAGGAAGTTCATTTAGGCAAGTAGTCCTTTTAAGAATATGCAGACGCTGATTGCTAGTTTGCTATGGATCTGTGGAAGCCAGGCTTCTCTGACGCTGGCCGCTGTAGGCCGTGTGAAGTAAACATGCGTGACCTTGCCCAGTGTTGATCCGTGGGATCGCAGGTGTTCTTCACCTCCAAAAATCCAAGCCTACCAACTATCAGAGTCCCTATTCTGTACGCAAAGTGTTTCTAGTGTTGTGCTCGAATCACTTAGCGTTTCAGTGCTCAATGACCGTGCAAACTCAGCACATGTTCGTTATCTATCTCTGCTTTGTTAAATTCTCGAATAAAAAAAAGTCCTTTATTTATCCATGGTAAATCCAATACTTTGCTCTTGATGAACATGTACATATTTCACATGGGAAGGAGGTGAAGATTTCATACTGACAACTTTGCAGTTATGTTAAAATCGGATGAGTCCATTGCTATCAAGTCACGGGGGATAAAATGCAATAGTTGTATAAATAATGTATTTAACAGTAAGGACTTAATAATGCATTAAGAGCAGGGTAGCACTAGGCAATTGCCTGAGGGCATTGTCAGGAGTCACAAAAAAGTCAACTGTAGCTCAAGGTTACAAATCAGAATCTCAGTGGCATAAAAATTATAAATCCGATAAAATCACCTGGTCTCAATTTACAAATATTTGTATAGTATATAGGATCGACAATATCTGTATTTATTAAAGAGATCCTGCAACATTAGTCTATCCATAAAGGCCCAAATTCTTATCTCATGAATATCAGAGGAACTCAGTGCATTGTTTTCAACTAAAAATGGCACTTTTAGGGTAAAAAAAAAAAAAAGCCCACAAATAATAGCAACTGTATGCTTTTACAACAGCAAGGGCTGCAGAGAGGGGCGCCTTTTCATATTGAGCCTCAGGATTTACTTTCAGCCAAGTTTTTTTCTCCGCCTGGTTGCTTTAGAGTAGCAGTGGTAGCAGGGGCTCCTCCTTGCCGAGGGAGATGCCGGGGAGAGGCAGGGCAGCGGTTCCTCCCTGCACCCAGCAGAGAGACCTCCTGGGACCACGGGCCACCCGTGGTGTTTTCCCAGGCTGTGGAGGCTGCCCCGTGCCACCCAGCCAGCGACGGGGCCTGAAGAAACATTGCGGGCCTTTCACTGAGGCTGACACACCAGCTGCAACGCAAGATATGATGTCTGAGGGTTACAACTGGCTTTTCTGTGGCCAATTTGTGGGGTTTTTTTGTCTCATGTTGGTGGCTCACGGCCAATGTGTGACTAATCAGCGATCAGTGATCCCAGCCCTATGGAAGGAGCATCCTCCATACAGCAGGAATTTTTATTAATAAGCACCGCAGTGCACGACCCTGCACTTCAGACTGGGGGAGGAGGATGACATGGCCAATGCTCTTACTCCAACTCCGACATCACCACGGCTGCTGCCGACTTTGCAACTGCCGTGGGAAGAGGTCTCCGGCTGCACAAGCAGAGGTGTTCCCTTTCGCACAGGTTTGGCATATTTTTGGTCTTAAATTGTGGAGCAGACTTAACAACTTTTACAACCGCCAAAGGTATTGCTTCCTTGTTTGTCTGCCGTAACACGTTGCTGTTATGCATTCAGCTTTGGATTTGTAGTATTTTGGAGAACTAGTTCTTAATAAACAAAAACAAAGGGAGACTGGTAGGTTTAAGACGATTGAGTGTCCTTCAGTGTTGAAACATGTTTGATATAAGCACAGGAAGAGCCATTAATGCCTATTTATGATCTATTTTTAGAGTAATTCTAAGCAATTACTATTCATATGACTCAAGCACCCAGGCTGAATTCTATCCAGGCAATTAAAGGAGGTTTTTGTAATGCCAGAGAGTCTCTTGAGCAGATTTGGAGGAAAATACAAATCAATTGTTAGCATGATAAAGCCATGCACAGTAACTCAGTTTCTGGAGCTCTCGATAACTCAGGAAACATTCGAACGGGAAAATCAGCCATAAAGCAGCACATGGGCGCAGCACCGCTGGCTTTGTAATGTCTGGGTCTCCGTGCAGCTACGGCGCAGGGAGAGACTGGAAATGAGCTCACCAGTCTCCATTCCCTTCTCTACTCTCAGCAGTGAAGTATGTGAGAAATATTGATGCGAAGTTTCCTGCGGCGACATCAGCCAAAGAGAGATGGACAGATGCATACGCTGGCAAACACTCAGAGACAAACACACGTTCACAAAATCCCCTGCTCTCACACGCTCGGGATCTTCCTTCCCTTTCTTCCCTTGTGGACTTCAAACGAGACAAAGTCTCATTTTCTTTCTTTCCCCAGTTCTGCTCCTCCTGACACTGCTTTCCCCCCCAATGTCTAATCTTTGTCCCCATCCTTTCTTCTCCCGTTTCAGGACTCTCCAGGGAGCGGTGCTGCAGCGGGGAGCCCACAGGTGCCCCCGCGGGGCAGAGCAGCGGGGATGGAGCGCTGGGCAAGGCACCTGCAGACACTCAGGACCCCCTGCCTTCAACATCACACGTGTGTGTTGCTCATGATTAACTCTAGAGTGATTAATCATTTCATGAGGCAGTGGGGGAGTGCTTTTGTGTCCAAATGAGGGCAACGAATGTCAGGATACTTGAGCTAGCCACAGGGGAATGGCAGGTTAAGATAGAGGGTGCACAGGAGACCCCTCATCCTTCTGGAGCAGCACCTGGGGGCCAGGCAAGACACCTGCGGGTGCCTACCAGCACCTGTGCTTAGACACCTTGGGAGGAGCTGTAGGTTAACCACCTCCCAAGGGAAAGAAGTCCTCAGCACAGTGAAAAATTACGCCCTGCAGTCAAGATTTACACTTCAGAAAAATTGTTTTAGGCTAAGAAAGGAAACAGGCAAGGAAACTAATAACCCCGCTTTCATAAAGCATTTATTTTTTTTTTTTTATTTGAAAACATTATACAGGCATTACACTGCCACAGCCAGTCCATATAGGAGCATGCAAATATCAAAATGGAGAAAGGTTTGTTCAGCTTTTCGATGCAGGATTTGGGGTTGGGATTTTGTTTGCTTGGTTTTGGTTTTGGTTCGTATTTCCATCTGCGGTGTCAAGATTAGTGTGCTTTATTATGGCATTTAACAATAAAATCCTACCCATGGGGTAAAATTTATATTTGTAGCTAGCTCAGGAATACTAAATGGTTTTAAAAAAAAAGGAAAGAAAACGATACTACACGCTTGTCAAAATGTTAATAGCACAAGTTAGCAATCTCTACACTATACATTGAAACTTCTTCTTATGACACAGTGGTGCAAAAGTTTTCAATTGCTTGGTCTATCGTCGTGTGTTTTGACAGTTTGTAGCTGGAACAAAGACAAGGTCTGTCTCCCAGTGAAGGTTTTCATCCAGTAGCAGAAAATGACATCAGTCTTGCTAAGGGCTGCTCAGGGCCAGCAGCACAACAGAGTTTCAGCCTGTTCAGGCAAGGAGCTATAGGAGAGCTAGAGACGTCCTACGCAACGCGGAGAGTAGCTGCCGGTTAGATAGCTGAACCTTTGCTGGTGCGCACTGAGGTCTTGAACCGCAGGAAACAAGCAGGTAGGAGTAATGTTTTCCTGTACTAGACCTCAGTTTTTTCAGTCAACACGGTTACTTGTAAAGCTATACTACTGTTTTCCTTTGGGGTCCACCCAGCGCTAGCACCCTGGTGCTAATCCAAGTATCCACCTTGTTTAAGGGGAGACAGGGGCAGTGAAGCAGCCCCACTTTGCACGTCAAACTCCTCCCGTGCCAGTAACACAGGGGATGGCGGCTGGGCGCAGAGGGCACACCCAAACACTCAGAACTCATTTCTGTACAACACAGCCTTTTGAAACAACCAACAGAACCTGCTTCGGATGGCACCTCTCAGCCGCCCGTGGATCACAAACCCTTGTATGTAAAACCTCCCAGCCCAGGGACGCGGCTGGGAGATGCCTCCTGCCCAGCTGTTTCTGAGAAGACTCTAACAAAACATCTACAAGTTAGTGTCAGAAAAATGAAGAGGGGGAGGCAGAAGGACTACAAACATTTGGCTTAAAAATAAATACTAAGAATGAAATTAACCAAAAACAATTATGCCAAAGGAAGGAATTGTAAACATGAAACAAACACACACGCACGCAATCCTCAAAGGTCTCAAGACCAACATGGGGACTAATGTTCCGAGAAAGGTATTTAATTGGTATAAAAGGTAGCAAAAAAGACTGAGATGACAGGTGCCCACCAGTGCGCCTCTGGGTACCTGAGGGAGCCGTGGCGGTTGTAACCAGAGCCCCTGGTCCTGGGGAATGTACGAAACCCACCTCAAGCCAAAGCCCTCCCACGGCTTGACCCAAGGATGTTTGCTGACCCCCGTGCATGAGGGCTTCACCCTACTTTGCGCTTCCCACCTGGACTTCCATCCCACAGACCTTACCCTGAATTAGCAGGTAATCTTTCTTGTGTGGTTCTTAATTTTTTTTTCTTTGAATCCCGTAGTATTTAGACTTTCCTTAATATTCCCAGAATATGGACTCTGTTTCTCTGTAGGAATCTTTTTCGTTTTTTAATCCTCAATGTTTTTAAGAGAAAAAGCTTGGAAACATGAGCACTAAAAAGACTAAATAAACAGAAGGCAGGGACAAAAAAATCATACATTTGTTATGATTTTAAACCCAAGTCATCTTAACCCAAGCTTTTGGGCCGGTTTGGGCATGGTTTGGCAGACATCTTAAGCACAGTGGGACAGAAATCGCCTCTCCTCCTTCTCCACAGCAAGAATAGCATACAACATACTTCTGCTGTTCAATAGCATCTTGGCATTTGCCACTTCATGTATATTATGCATACATACTTCTCCCAGTCTGCTTCAGGGAAGTCCCTTCCATATTAAAGCAGAACGGGACTACAAAAGATGAATGTTACCTCAGCAGAAATTCATCCTGCTTGGTTGAACTGTGTGGCCTTTCTAATCTCCAGAGTACAGATTGATTTATTTTTTTTTCTTTTTCAAATAGAAATAGGTAAGTTGTATTTTTCAAACATGAAGCCCTACATTTTCGCTTGAGACAGACTTCTTCAGGAGAATAACATTCAAATAAAATTCATCTTCTATGCCCACAAGCAAAATATTCATCAACCCTGACGTAAACTCCATTTTCAAATACAATGCATGTACGCACACTTTTACAGCACTATTGTGTTCTTCATAATCTCCCTCCCTCTGAAGATCCTGAAGCATTTTAAAATAACTTGGTCCCATAGCACCCCTGTGAGGTAGGTAAAACATCATTATTCCCATATATACAGATTGGGAAACTCAGCCACACAGAAGGTAAGTCATGCCCAAGGATCACACAGAGATGTGGCAGTGCTGTGAATGAAAACAAGCTCTCCTGGATCCCTGTCCTATCTGTTAGATGTAAGACCATCTCCCCTTCCTTAATTTTAAATTAAAAATAGATGACGGATGTTGAAATAATGATTTCCTTTTATTGGGCTCTCAGAAGAGCAAACATACAGGCAGAGATGGAATTTGCATGGTGGTGACTAAGATTTCCCCCATTCTCATAAGGCTCCTGGAGCAGAAATACAGTTGTGGAGCACACCCTTACTATTTTCGTATGTCCCCAGAAATTTAACAAAACTGCTGAATTCTTCCGCTAGTTGTGTAGTTCATGAAAAATAATTGGCTGCACCTTGCCGGTATGAATGCCTTTGCGTTACTGCAGCAACACCAGCAGATGGTCCAGTCTTTCTGCTCATGCATTCCTCACTTAATCTTCCTGATTTTTACAATTTGTGAGTTTGGGTGAAAAACTGACACATTTCTAAATAGCTATTGTTAGACTAATCAACCACAGGAGACTAAGCAAACTGGAACAGCAGAAGGCGCCCTCGATGCACTGAGTATCTAAAATAAGTGCCCTGATCCACATGATCTTACCATGGAGAGGTACAATACATAGGAAACTAGAAAATACGTTTTTCTTTTTACAGATTAAAATTTAAAAAGTAAGAAATCTGTGTTAAGTCACGACTACAGAGAAACTAACTCCCTGTCACCTGATGCAGAACCTCAGCCGCTAGGAAACCTGCCATGGATCATAGAGAGGTCAATGCTTGAGTACTTCACTTCTGCAAATATAGAAAGGCTAAAATGCTCGCCTTATACCTATTCCTAGAATAGAGACGGATATTGTAAGTTGTCCCTTCTCTGGATTCATGGAATGGATTACCTAGAAAGGGCAACTAGAAAGATAGCACAGATGAATTCGTTGTCTTTCCCTCACCAAATCCAAGGTGCTAGCAAAAATGTGTCAGGGTGTTGCTACCACAAGTAACCCATCTATTTTGTGCAAACAAACGAATCTTAGAGAGAAATTAACAGTGACTGCACAAGTGTATTTGCTGTAAAAAGGCGGCTTTTCCACAACTGGTGTGGCTTAGGCATAATATCACTCAGTGGGTGCAAAAACACCCTTCCATGAATTTCTTTTTGTAATTTCAACTTATATATTGAATATCTTTCACAGGTAGTTTGACATTAACTGATTCATATACAGCAGTTTGTATTGCAAACACGCTGCTCATATCGTAAACGAGGGACTGGCATCTCCTTGCAATGAACACCCTGGAACAAGTAATTTGTATTCTTACAAGCTTTCCTTATTTGCTACCTTGCAGCTTACTGGTGTAACTGCACCTGGTAAATACCTTTCTCTATGTACAATACAGAGATAATGGATATACGAGCTCCACTGAATCATCAGTAGGTGATCAACAGCCCTGGGTTTAAGCAACTCTAACATGAGGCTCCTCTTCTGTCTCCTGCCCCAGGCTGGTGTATGTTACCGAAGGCTCCAGCTGGCCGGTGGCTGGCAGGTCTACAACAGGTCCCGAAGGGTTTCGAAACTGCTTGTACACCCGAGGATCCTGGGCCACGTAGGTGGACGTGGAGGAGTAGAGCACCAGCCCAACAAGGATAGTGAAGAATGACAACAAGTAAAGTCCTGAAAACTGAGCAGAAATAACAGTAGAGTCATTAGACACAGTACCAGTCATCCTGAGCTCATGAACACCGACAGGCAAGGGTAGGCACAGATCCTTGTTTTGGCATGAAAGGCACAGAACAAACCCCCTCTTACTCAGATGCCCATTTTTTTATGGGAACGTCTCTTTGAAAGTTGGTTTGCTCCCATTAACTTCCCTGTCTTCCATAACCAACAGCTAACAGATGCCTTCCCATGCCCCAGACATCTTCAGTATTGGTCAGGTGGGACTTGGGAAAGCTGGGCTCTGGTCATAGATTAAAGCTTATTTTGTTGTGCTTTTAGACAAGCCAACTACTTCACTGAGTGCAAGGTACTCTGGCTCCAGTGTGGGGTACCATCATCTACAGTTGTCTGACAGGGGCAAATCTGAAGCCTAATTACAGCTAAACCACAGGACTGTGAAGTATAACACACCATTGGTAATATAAAAAAAAATTAAATAAGTATTCAAATAATTTAAATAAATACTTAAAACATATGTAATTAAAAAAAAATAATAAAGGCACTTAAAAAGCCCACCTGAAGCTTCTCTTGCTTGTAAACAGAAAGCAGATGCTGGAAGATTTATTGTGAGGATGAACTTCAGCTGTGAAACATGCTCTAGGCTGACCTCAAGAGGTTTGAAAGCACATATGGAGGGTAGTTAACTGAAAGCTCGATTACGCATACTTTGGCACACAGCTCCACTAGATCAGAGGTCAGCCTGAATTTTCTGACATATCCAGACTCACAGTGTGCCTGGACTAAAAACACAACACAAATAACCTTTTTGTCAATACATTACTCCTTACAGGTAAAGGTAAAGGCAGAGATTTAAAAGTACAGATAATTGGATATTAGCTTTAGATACTGGGTTTCTACCATGGGGGACACAAAAATGGCTTTAAGCCCATATGACTTGCCTCCTGATCCTAGACTTCAAGTTATTTCTTCTTGTGTGCTGTGTGTGAGAAGCAATGAAGGACAAATTGTATAGCCAGCTTGTTGGGAGGGATATAGAACTGGGGATATACACATTCAGTGGGGATATACATATTCAGTGGGACTTTAAAAAGCGCTTGTATTCTGCAACCGCCAGGGATCCATACTTAAACACCAACAACTGGCTGCAATCTGTTATTAGCCACTTCATGAGGTACTTCACTATTTTACATAAAGGTGGCTGTAAATCTGTTTTTTACTCCTAACTGACTATGGTGCTTTGGTGGGTGCTGAATTTGTTTCCTTTGGATCATTTTAGTATGACACAAAATGGATAGACCACACTATATTACGTTGTAAGCAGCTTTTCAGCAATTCTACCTTTTAGACTTAAAAAAATAATCATTGTGGTGAAAGCAGATTGTACTTAAGATAACTTTGTAATGATGTTAATTTGTTGTAATTTAAGAGACCTACAGAAGGTCCCACTTCCCACCTAAGGAAACATTTGGCTTTTTTACAGAACTCACAGTATCTTTGAAAGCTTTGGACGTATAACACATGGTGCAGTGTGGTTTTGTTTCCCACAGCTAGCATACACATTTTAGAGGGAAAGCACCATAACGGGGAAAGAAAGTTTAGTGTGTCAGAAGCATTACAGGGTAGGAAGAGTTCTGCTTTTCATCATCTGTTAATTGCTTTCTTCCAGGAGTGTCACCAGGTCTTCAAGTGTCATCAGGCAGTATGATTTGGTGTAATCATCCAGCTGTCATACCAGCCACAAGGACAGGGACAGCCTCACCCTGCATCTGCTGAAGGGTTCCCCCATGTGACACAGCTCTGAAAGGACCGTTTAGGCTTAGATCTCCCCCATGTGGCAATCAAATCCAAGTCAATAATTTCAAAGCATTTTCGAATTGATTTTTTTCCTCATTTTCTGTTCAATTTTGTTCTCAGCACTTTCGCCCCATTTCCTCTTTGCATGTGAACTTGGGTACCACTTGGCAGCAGTGGACTTCACTAAACTGAAGCAAAACTCAGGAGCCAAATGCATCTAGTTTCCCAAGCCAGGAATGAGTTCCCTAGTTTCCCACTGTCCCTCCTTCCCACCTTAATCCTGAATTTCTCTCCCTGGACAGCCAGCTCGCTTGCTTCACACTATAACCGGGGTGACAGCCAAATTTGTGATTGCCTTGTGTCCTGCTGTGAGGAATCTGTGGGGCTTCCAGCAGCTAAATGCACCATTTTTCTTGGTCTAGCAGCTGCCCAGCCAAAAACGATTCACTTCTGCTTTATGTCATGGCTCCAGCTCTACCATATCCCTCTCCTCCTGGCCATATCTCTCATTCCTCTCTCAGCAGCTTCTTGCCAGTGGGCTCCTTCCCCCCGATAATATTCCCTCCATGGCTGTGTGTCCCTAAGTGGCAGCTCTCCAGCCTGGGAGAAGGGGTTTGGATGAAGTTGGGGGAAATCTAAACCAAGGCCTGTGAATCATTTGTCTTTGATATCTATGCACTGCTAGTGCAAAGAGACTGTAACAATTCCATCTTCACCTTCCTTAGAAACAAGTTAAGGTTCGTTGTTTCCTGCAGCAGCTCTTTGCAGCAGTGAAGTAGAAGGGTTGTTAGTAAGGTTAACATAGAAATATATACTCTAGGTATATGAGAAATCTCTGGGTTTTGTGAATACTCTGTCAGATTGACCCAAAGCCCCTTGAAATCAATGGGTATTTTCCTCCTATTAAAACGGCAGTGAATCCAGCAGTGTGATGGGAGCATGCAGACTTAGCTCATCAAACACAAAATTTGTTGTTCACTGTACTGTGTTCCTCAGACTCTAGCGGAAATCTTTGTATTTTATTGAAGATAGGATTTTCAGGCACACTCTACTATGTCTACATGTAGGTTTTGGAGTTTTTTTAATCTTGACCTGCAAACCTCATCTGCTGAGATTCACTACTAATAGACAGCAAGAAAGACCCATTCAAAACCAGCAGAAAGAGCTATTCCTAAGAAATGAAGTGAGAGAAGATCATTTTTCATTGCTACCCTCTACGCAACTGCAGTACCAAACTGCAGGCTTTCAGGAAGTATGTAATTCCTCTCTTGGGCTAAAAGGCTACTTGAGAAAGAGATTGTGCTTCGTTTTTCTGACTTATCTCTCACTTTCTACAAAAACATATTTCCTCTAAGAAAAAATATTTAAAAATATCCAGATTTGTACAACTCTCCCAGTCCCGCTTCCCTCCATGCTAAACAGGATAACTGTAAGCTGTTCAAATAGTAACATGGTCAGAAATTGTTTAGCTCAGATTACCTAATGGGTGTCACACACCTTGGAGTAAGCAACGAAAAAATAACTTATGTTTCTATATCGTTAAATAATTTTACTGTAGATTTTGTATCTACACATATAGGAAGCTTGTTTATCATGTAGTTTATTGAGAGACCAGGTGACTTCATGATTAAATCAATGATCTAACACTCTCAAGTCCTGGGACTGATTTTCAGACTATGAATTTCTTTCATGAATGAAAATTATTTTAGATGACCCTCAGTTTATTACCCATTTTAAAGAGACAGTAACATTTAGTTACTGAATAAAGACAGCTTTACAGAATAAAGATGGGAAACGGGGATATCATCCTCTGAGGAGAAGGCAGAGATCTCCTTTGCAGAGAAAAACTGTCTTTCTTATAATAACATTTCAGATTTCATCACTGAAATGAAAGGCATCTGCCAAAACTTACTGAGTAGTCAAATCAAATAGTTCAATCAGCCCTACAGACCTCACCATGGCTGCGCCACTGACATGTGGGTGTCTATAAATGCTTTCCCAACCAAAAATATTCCATATGGAACACACACTGATATTTGCAAGTATTAAAAAATTAGAAAACATAAAAAACATGTCCTCGCTAGACATTATTTAGTACCTGTGGTGAAAATAGCTTACAGTAAACTACCATTAATTTTCAGCATTTTAGGTGCCTGTCAATGACAGGCACATTTTAGGTGCCTGTCAATTTGAAGATAAGCATACAAAGCAAAACCTAGACAAATGTAACGAGATAACATGTATAACAAGATTTGCTCAGTCTATCAAAACCTGCACTGATTCTGGGTGAGTGGATGCTTCTGGTACTTATCTAAGAGATATTCCTTAGGGATATGGTACCTGAATGCATTTGCCCAGCCAGGCTTAGCAGAAGAGCTAATGGCATCTGATGGCCCAGCTGCAGGAGCAGGGTCTTGCTCCTCGCTCCGATATGTGCTGCTGCAGAACCCTGCCAGAAAAACCACCGCAGCAGTAAGGTCTAGCTGACCACAGAAAATATATGGTGAAATCAGCCTAATTTTCTGTTATCCACGCACAAAGTCTTTTACATTAAAAAAGAAGAGAACCCAAACATAGCTGCAGTGCGGGTTTCTTTGAAAAAATGAAATAACTTACAACAGTGCTACATACAGTTGTGGATGAAGTTTACAAAACCCATTTGAAATTTAGTTTATATACGGTGTTTTTGTTCCAAGTGAATCAAAACTAGGCATTTTGGGACTAAGTCGAGCATCACAAGATTTCTAAAATAAAGAAGAAGAACATAAAGGCATCGGAAAACTTAACATTTTTAAATACCCAGAATGAACTATCAAAACTTTCAAAATTTACTCCCCACTGGTTCTTATCCCCTACTTCTTATTATCTCTCTGTGCAAAACTTCTCTTTCGTATATCCTTAAACCATTATAGCTAAAACATTACTACTATTTCCACTTGAGATTCTTGTGCTTTAAAGTAATCCAGTTGAAAAGACAGGTGCAAAAGAAACTTCTTGAGGGGGAGCAAACAGTTCATCCAATTTCATCGTCTTGAATAGTGATAAGACAACGACAGGAGAAGAAAAAGAGAAAGAAAAACTGTTCAGAAGGCAGCAAATTCATGCCTGGATCTGGACAGAGCGAGTCATTCTTCAGTATACACGTGAATTTAGAAGGGAGAGCAGGAAGAAAGGGCATAGAAGAATCGCTGTATCACAGCTAGGAAACGCTGCACTGACTGACTGCTGCAGAGGGAACTTGCGGACAAGCATTTCTGACTGTCACAGATGTCCACATCCACGATACCGCTGACACTAGGGCAAAACAATACCCAAAGTGACAAAACCAGACAGATGTGAGTCTGCAGAAAAGCCCACACAGACAAAGAAACTCAATGATTTGCTAATTTTGGTTTTTCACTCAGCTATCATGATAATGATCATGACTATTATTACAATGGTTATGAAAATGCAAACTCTCTTTTACTCGGTCCATTGAACTGGAAATACTCTGCAGGAGCAGACTATTGGAGCTGCGGCGCTCCAGCTCTATTTGTATTTCTCAACAGCAGCCGTAGACCGAATCTCTTTCTTGGTAGGTAATACAAAGCTCAGCTCCCAGCCTATGACAAACTAACTGTGCTTTTTAAGTCTTGAAAAGGAATTTTTTGTTATATGACTAACTGAAAATTTAGAATTGTCATGTTTCATATGTTCACTGATAAAGCATGAAATGGAACCTTTTCCCCTACCTCCTCTAGAAATTCTCCACATTTTGACAAAAATAAGTAAATAAATCAGGTTTATTAATTAAAATTTTAAAGAGATGCAATCTTCTCAGAATTGCACTGATGAAGAGGGACAAAAATGTACAAAGGTGGAATGCTTTTAGTCCCATATTTCCGTGATATCCCCCATGCTCTCCAGACAGGCAGTTCCCACCAACACCTTATTCCAGTCAGTGGGTCTGTGTAGTCTGATGAACCTCTCTGTTTTCCAAACTAATTCAGTTTGTAGCATATGCTGCAGAGTCAATCAAAGCCAAGGCCAAGAAGGGCTCCTGCACCGACTTATGTCTTTTCCCCCTGGGTAATTTCACACATGAGTACCTGAGCAGGCTGAGCTAAGGGAGTTAAAACCAAGTTTCTCTCATTATCTTTTATATAGCAGACAGACATTTCCACTCGGTTTGATGAATTGATCAAGAGACTGAGCTTATTTTCACACTGTTTTCTATTTTTGCCTCCAATATAGCAAATGAAGTTCACCGTGACCAAGTGCAGAAGTTGCGCTATGGGACGCACACATTCTCCAGCCAGCAGCAGTACCAGGAAGGGTGAGGGCTCTGGGAGCTATGAATTCCCATAATTGCACAGCTGAATATTACAGACATATTACTTTATTAATAGGAACGTAAGCCAGCATCCTAGTCACAGCTCATAGCGCTCTCTGGTGACTCCTTCAGCTCAGACCCATGAGGATCTGGCCAAATCTGCCTTAGGTTGGGACTGTGACTCACTCAAACTATTTTTGTCCCAGCCTGTGAGGGAAATGTCTCTGTTTCCTCCTACTGGGGAGGAAGGGATGCTCCCTTTGGGATTCAGGGTCTGCCCTGCTCTTTACTGGGAGAACAATCTGCTGGTTCAACCTCAGTATTGCTGTCTGCCTTCAGGGATGAGAGATAAAGACCTAACCTTTGGCTGTTCGCTGATGCCAGCTGAGAGTTACGGTCAGAATATTTCTTAGGAATATGTAGACATCCTTCCAAACAGACTGCAGAACTAAGCTCTAGGTAGGTGTTGATACATTTTTGTCATCAACAGAAATTGGGGCTGCCACCAACAATGAAACACAGTATTTTGTAAAACCCAAATGGCACCAAACACCAGAAAGGCTGCTGTGAGTTTTCCAGGCTGTGTTTGAACAGATAAAACTCACCCGCTTGAACCTTTATATGTCCTGCCAGATCTATCAGATCTTTAACCTAGAGATCCCTAAAGGAACCGAAGCCACTGAGATACGGTTTAGCATGTCTTCTCAGCTCTCCAACTGCAGAAGATGGAATGCCTGAGCAGAAGTGTTGGTTCTTTTGCTGAGAAGTATACCAAGGGACACTGGATAGCTTCAGTAATGATGATAATTTCTGGGCAGGGAGTCAGCAGGATTGCATTATCTTCCCACTTTAATGACCTCCAGCTATTTCCAAGGCAATCTGTGAAGATATAGTCTTAAGTGATGACTTAAGGTCCTACCTTGCCCTCTGAAGTCATCTGGAATGCAGAGTGAAATTTGTAGCTAGTTCTTCCACATCTTTTTTCTTTTCTTTCCTGTCCATTGGCAGTCACATAAGAAGTTTTTCACTGGATGAAGGAGGCTTGAGCTGCAGGGCATGTCTCAACACATCATTGTTTCTCATGCCAGCCAGAAGCCAAAGCAAGAAGCATCTGTCTTGCTTCAATGACAGTGAATACTTGACATCAGCCTCATTGCCATTTGGTCAAAACAAAGAAGCCAAAGGAATTTTTGCCTCCGTTATTTCATGCATGAGAGAAAGGTCATACTCCTCAATTCCTGCTGCCTGCTTGCATCCTCAATGTGCTCTAACTCAGATGAAATGCTGCCTGTTACTATGGTTAATTAACTCCTGCTTATACTGAATCACAAATGTTGCATAGAAATTGTGATGTGAAGTAATCATATGACACATTTCCTGTATTTTACAGTCGATTCTCAAAGATCCTGTTCTAGTGCTTGCATGTTTTAACCTAGGTAAAACATAATGGTCCATGCCTTCTGTCATATAGCAGCATCCTCTTTTTCAGCCCTTGCATAGTATTTATTGGTGGGCACAGTCTAACTGGCAAGACCATTGTGAGTGGCAAAGTCCTAAGCTCTGAGATGCTGAGGTTATCTATATGGGAGAAAATGGAGGAGGGAGTTAACAGAAAACTGTCACCACAAATTCTGTTAAAATTTGGGAAACTTCATAGTTTTCCTGGAACTCATTGGTGGAATAAAACAAATTTATGGAGAAAACTGACAGCACCTGGGGAAAAATCTCCGAGGTTGATGTAGGCACCTGTAAGGCAAATACTGGTTTTGCACAAATCTGCATGATTTCATGCTTCTCAAATGGTATAATCAGAAAAATTTTGTAATGGCTGTCCTTTCTAAATAGCCTGTTCGGGCAAAAATGTTTGTGTGAAACGGCTTATTTTCCTTCCCTGGGTGCTAAGAGAGATGGGAATGCTGCTTTCTCCTCTGTTTCCCTTTGTTGCCTGCACCATCAGATGTGGACAAAAAATGAGCCTGTGTTCAGTACCCCTGAGGTACCAGCAGTTTCTCTAATTAAAAAGTGCAAGGTAGAATGAGTCCTGCAATCTGTTTTAATCTTATCTACATAGGAAAGGGATTTTTATGTGAAGTTAAAACACACATATTACACTGCTCTAATTTCCTGTGAGCATCCTTACTGTGGGATAAGTGGGCTTCATTTCTGGTTATTTTATATCAACCACTTGGCAAGAAAGTGGTAAAGCGGTTATCCTTTTAAATGTTCTTAACACTAAAAGGATGAAGCACAACAGAAATGCTTATAAAAATAAAAACAATTCCCCCTCCCCACTTTTACCTTTCCATATTCTTTGCTGGTTTGCTCTATCAGCTGTCAGTTGCCATGTGTCTTTCTGGTTTTGTGTGTAAGTATTTGATTTAGTAGCAGCTGTCTGCTGTACTCAATTCTATATTACTGTATATGAGGCTAATTGTGTTCAATGTGCTCAAAACCAAGGTTACAATAATTGATTCACATTGGATCCTTTGTTTGTATTTTTATGCTGAATCTAACTATATATTCCTGCAGTAATGCTCTCCCAGAATGGTGGTCTTTTCTCTCAGCCGCACAAATGGGGAGCACTCCTACCCAGAGAAACAAGGAATATGCAGCTGCAGTTACGCTCACCATGAAGGACTATGTAAGCTGTCTGGAGGGAGCGTGATACGGCTGTTTTGCGTCAGGGTTCTCCATGGTCCAGTGCACTTGCTGCAGGCAACGTGAAGCCAAACTCCAGGAGTGCCAAGAGCTCTCAACTGAGTCAATTCACAAGATAGGCACACGAGGGAATCGGAACGGAGAGCACATCCTAAGCCACCCAATCCAATCCCCCATTACTGTGTACAGCCAGATAACAAATTCCAGCTGTCAAATACACCCTGTCCTTCTGCAAGCATTATTAGGGTTTTTGTCCACTCCCCCTAATCTATTTGAAGTCTGTTCTGGAACCTCCCTGATACAATCGCCAAAAATCCCCCTAATTTCTATTCCAAATTTATGCTTTCTCAGTTCCCACCTGTATGTTCTTATGTCAGTACCGTTCTTTAGCTCAAATCATTCTCCTCTTCTCCCTGTGAATTTATAGATTAATTTGTATATGTTGAGGTATCATAGTCCCTCCCAGTCCACCAGAAATCAAATCTATGCTACATATAGCAAAAATTTTCTAAGATATGCACATTCAGTACATTACTAGCAATCGCATGTTTATTTGGTCAAGGCTTTGGAGCAGATAAGAGAAAAAGCTTTGGTGTCCCTCTTAGGCTGACCAAAAATCTCCACAGCTACAGCTAGAAAAGTGCCGTCCTGAGATGGTAAGTTGTCCTGTCCTATGGCATTAGCAATTCTACATATAGTGTATATATATATGCATATATATAAATATATATAAAATACTAGAAATACCTAGACTGACCCACTTGGAAGCAGTTTTGTCACCAACATGCTCAAATTGCTCCCATCTGTTACCACAGACGTTACCTTGCACTTTGTGCTTCATAGCATTTCTCAATGTCATTCAGTTCTTGTCACCTGATATTTTAATCCTTCTTCCTACTGAGGCTGCCAAAGCTATTACTACAGTCACTACAAAAGACCAGTCTTCAGACCAACTCTTTGGAACCTCAATCTGTGAGCTCCTTCTAGTAAGCTGTTTCTCTGTCAGCACGTTGCCTTGTCCTTTACCCTCATTAGCCAGTTTCTTACCTAGCTTTCAATCTTTACAGTGGTAATCCTGTTCCTTAGCTTAATTGATAATTTTCTGCACTGCACCGTACAAAAGCCTTACAGATTAGACCTACCATTTGACTTTTGTCTACAAAAATCTGTAAAACTATCAGACAGACATCAGATTTAGATTGGTTGATTTACCTTTTGTGAACCACATTGCATTTTATCCAATTTTCCATTTATCTCCATCTCCCTAATTATTCCTCCCTGGTGTCCACTTCTGATTTTAGTTTATTGCCTACTTCATATACAATTCTTCCAACTGTCTATATTCCCAAAGTTTAAAGTATTCAGATTATTGTGTTCTGTTTCTACTTCTGATGTAGTAATTTCCATTTGTATTAATTATGGTGCATTGTCTTCATATTTAACTCCCATCCTTACTGAATGTGACAGAAGGTCCCAAGTTCCTTTTAGTGCCAAACTAAAGGTTGTTTAATTTTGGTGTCTCCTGTCTTTTCATAGTGAAAATATTTCTTCTCTTCATATGCAAGATGAACTTTTTGCTGTTTGTTTCACTTTCTTCTTCATTGCCAATCCTGGTTTATCTTTTACAGCAATTAGATTTTACTTCTTTTCTTTTTCACCTGCACGGTGTCAGTTTTCTTTTGTGATTATTCTTTATTCATTGTTTACTCCCTAATTATTTCTAACAAATTTTTTAAAGCGATGGTTTGTCTACTTGCATCTGGAGCTCTCCCCTACAAACTCTCCTCTTGTACTTAATATACAAAATACAGATTATTTTAAGTCAAAGCTATTTCAAATCTCCTTCAGACCGATTATGAGCCTTTTAAGCACCCGACAGAACAGATACTTTTGCTTGTTAAACTTAATGCATGCAGACGGTGGGAACAACTCCAGAAGTTTATTCCAGTTAACTAAGATAAATTGCTTAGCAGCAGTGCTGATGACAAGCATCTAGCCCATTTCATGGGTTTGAAAGATTCCAGTTTAGTGGGAAAGGGGAGTTTAGACAAAAAGATGCTTTTTGAAGACTTCCTAGAAGGTAATAAAATACCCTACTGTTTAGATTGAAAACATGTAGAAGTGATGTCTTATGACTGATGTTGGGGTTGGAACTAGATGATCTTTAAGGTCCCTTCCAACCCAAACCATTATATGATTCTATGATTCTATGTTATGTCTGCCTGTTGACCCATTCCTTCATTTTTGTAGGAAATAGAAGGTAATTTGGATGCTTTAATCCTGTGTGTCTGTAGCATTCATTGATTTGGCTGATAGGAGGCACAACTGGAGTAAGCACAATCCAGTTAGTTAATCAAAAGAGATAAATGAATTAATTTCCATTTTTACATATGTTTCTTCCCAGTGGCTCATGGGCATGTGGATGGACAGGCATAACTCTTAAAACACACTTACTAGATGTTCTGCCTTCTTTTCTGGTCACTTCTGGAAACAAGGACTTACTCAATTCCATAAGAAGTCTTCAAATTTACAATGCATCCATCACCATTTGTTTTCAAAGATGAGTCTGTCTATACCTGTGGGGAACTTCTAGACTTTCTTTCCATGTGCAAAGGTGGAAATAGCATTAAATTTGAAGAATCATAATTTGAAAATATTTGTAGACTTTCAGTAACTGCACCTTATTTAAGCTTTTGAATGCAGCTGCTGCTTTGCTAATTCATTACTTTGTTTTTGGCTGTCTTCTCTGGGTTGAAAATTATCGCTGAGGTATGTAACTTGACACATTCATTGTACTCCCTTGTCTTCAAAACTATGCTTGATTTGGGAAATGCTGATGTTCACATTTAATTTTTTTCCCCACAAATAATTATGAACCTATGCCTCTTGGTCTTTGTTTTCATATTCATTGAGCTATCATTTAGGAAAGGGATGTTAGAATCATAGAACCGTCAGGGTTGGAAGGAACCTTAAAGATCATCTAGTTCCAACCCCACTGCCATGGGCAGGGACACCTCCCGCTAGATCAGGTTGCTCACAGCCCTGTCCAGCCTGGCCTTAAAAACTTGCAGGGTTGGGGCTTCCACCACCTCTTTGGGCAACCTGTTGTTGATAAGATCCAGATGTTTTAACAGGATGTCTTTGTTATGTTTTTCTGTCTGCATTTTGTCTTGTAATAAAGTAAAAGGCAGTATTTATTACAATATTTTTTGCTTTCTGCAGTTAATTCACACCATATGCTTGTTCTCTGTTGTTATGCATTTGCATTGCTCCACTACCCCAAATTTCCTTTTTTGGCCCATGCTCACCAGCACCTTTAAAACCCACATGGTTTTGTTGAAGACTTCTCATTCGAGAGTTAATTATTTCCAGTAAAAGGAAGATTTCTGCTAACATGACTGCATTTTCATGTTGGGTAGGAATTATAAGCACTTCACCTTTACCTTCGCATGACTCTTCACTACTTTTTCCAAACCACCATTTATTTCCTTCAGAGTGTAAAAATTAAACTTCATAATGTATTCTGTGGTACAATTAAGAAATCTCTGAACAACTTTTTCTCTATATCGAAACACAAAACTAATTCAAACAAGGTAATTTGAAATGACTGTTGTTTGGCTCAAAGCGCGCAAAGCCCATTGCTACAATACTTGGCTTTTTGCATTTCTTTAAGTTAATAATATGCAGTTATTAACTCCAAAAGAAAATGATTGATGGATGGAGGCCTTCGGCTAAACATAAGGGTACTGTTGAATGTTCCACCAGTACAATGTTGTTGCCTCCCTTTGGCACTATAGCGCTCATGTTTCTGGATCGTTGTTGAGCCCGGGAGCAGAGGTGGGGACAGAAAAGACAGGTGGGATCGCCTCTTCTGACTGTGACAGCAGTGACTTCAAATTACATACAAAATGAAACAGCATCTTGAATCACACCTCCCCCTAATTCCCTAACCATTTCTCACTAATTCCTAAACACTGCTCCCCCTTATTTACCCCTGCTAAGAAAGCAATGAAGACTTGGGGATGATGGACTCGGCATTCTTCAAGGTCTTGAAAATTCAGGTCCCACGACAGTGATGTGAATTACCTTCTTCAAGTAGTCAAAGTCTATTCTTGTTTATTTATCCATGTTCAAGTCATTCTCCAAAGTTAATACTTTGCTCAAGACACTTAAGAAAGAGTATTTTATAATGACTGAAAGCAATACCAACCCTCAGCATAACATCATCTGTATAGGGAAATGTCAATGTTGGAAACTTACAATCCTGCAATTCCTCTTCATTTTGTATAAAAAAAAATAGAGGGAATTAATAGGTTCTACGCTAGGACTTAAAACCTGTGTTCATTATTTTGTTTGAAAAATAACAACTTCTCACTATAAGGTAAGTAAACCACTTTCCCAGTGCCTTATAGGTCTGAGCACTTAAGTGGCTCATTGCAAGCAAGTCTGACCATCAATTTAAGTAGATTACACAGGCAGATGTACTGTCTCGTTGCTTTCTCTGGGGACTGTCTGTGAACAGGCTGATTTCACACATTTGTTTACTACACTTAACATTTACATTCTTTTTCCATTTCATGTATTCTTTTGAGTAGTCAATATCCATTAGGCACTTTGCTATCCAATACGACCAAAGGCAGAACTCAGTCACAGAGTGGTGCCTTTTTTCCCCTGACTGGTTGGATTGTCAGTATAAACTACTGCTTACTTCAGTCTGAAATTGGTTCTATTTAGTGAGTACATGAGTTTCAACTGGCCTCAAACACCTTTTATACAAACAAAAATTTACTTCCATACCTACCTTATGCAGGTATTTAAATGTGTAAATGCAGTATAAATGTGTCAAATTGAAAAGCTCTTTTGAAATTGCAAAAAATCTTTTAACATTTTACCACTTAAGCTATGCAGGAAGATGTGATACTAAGACATATAAAGATTTGATTCAAAAGTTGTACACAATAAAAAGGGTGGAGAAATGGGGAAAGAAAAGAAATATTGTGACCATCTAATCATTGATACAAAAACCCCAAAACCATACTATGAGTTAACAAGCAGATGTGGAGTAGCAAGGCACCGAACAGCGCTATTGTCAGTAAACCCTGTTAAGATTTTCACTAAGAATATTAAGAAATCTAAATTACATAGTTAAGAGAATATAAACCCATGCACAGGTAGGTGCACGTCTCCTGGCTGTTCTCTTGCTGTAATTATGAACTATTTCCTGGCTAGGAAACAAAACCGTTGTTTTCTAATTAAAGAAAAGAAAAAAATTCCTAAACTGAAATGAGAAGTAGAAACGGAAACTTTTCCAAGAACACAAATCCTGCATTTGCTTCTCTTATGAAACACCTAAAGCTGTTGTTTCTAAAACAAAGTATGCTTGCTGGAAACTCCGGCAACCGCTGACTGCAGATGCCAGGATTATCTCCATGGCAGATGCTTGGAAGCTTTAAAAGCTCCTTCTTGGGGTTCTGGGCTGCCTAATGCAGAACTGAGATTTGTTCTCTGGCTTCCAGAATCCATGAGCTGCGTAACTCATATTTTCTCGTGCCTGACATCTTCCAGTCCTAGAATACCTGGCTGAAAACACTCAAAAATGTGCACCGCTGCACCCTCTTAGATAAGCGGGCAAAACAACAGTCAGGGTCTGAGAAATGCCAGCCTGTGTTTCCTTGGGACCATACTGAAAACAGGATGTTTTCACTTAGCATTTCTGGTTTGACAACTAGGCATTTCCAACAAAAATGTATTCTGCTAGAAAACTCCTAACCAGTTCTGTTGTGAGCAGTCTTTTAACATGAGACACCCCCCCCAAAAAAAAAAATATCCCAAGCTGAAAGCCCTGAAAACAACCTCCAAAACTTGACATTTATGATGAGCTAGCGTCTGAAAAAATATTGAAATTGAAGCTTTCATCATACCTTCTGCAATACGAATGCCACTTCTTTCACACTCTTTTTTGATGGCTCTAAACCAGCGAGTATCCATGTTTCACTATTCACGCTTTGCAACTAATGAATCTATTGCGAGATAACACTGTGAAAGGAAGAGCTATCCTTTTAACAATGCAGTATTTTCAAAAAGCTGCCATACCTGTGCTGTGTTGTTAAAAATCTGCTGTCAGACTGTGCAACATCTTGGTAGGAGTCATTTCATTTTCCAGCTTCTACTCTTTTTTGTCATTTTACTTCATAGCTTTTTTATTATACGGCATCCTGCACCCTCAGACAAAGGGTGGGTGGATGTGGCCCTTTCTGTCACAGGAATATCCATTCAAGTGTGACCAAACCCACACCTAACTCCTTTCCACCGCAAGGTAGCTCATTAAATATAGACACCTAACTATTTTCTAACTGATTCTAATCTGTAGGAGGAAATTAAAATAAATAAATAAATTTAAAGACGTGAAAAAGAAGCTTTTAAAATGCCACTTTGATTAAAGGCATGCAAACAGGACAGCTTCATGGGAACAGAGTTATTGCGAGGGTGTCCCACTCTAAGAAATTTAGTACTCTGGAACGGAAAGGGAAGTGTGCACATAGGTTTCTGCACTTTACCAACGGCATAAAGAATTAACTAGTAATATGATGTATCCTCATTATTATCAAAAGCTTAGAAGCCTTCACCAGGATAAAGGCCCTGTGAGATTAAATTCCATTCAAACAGAGAGTTTATGGGTCAAGCAGCTTGCATATCCACTTTCATCAGGAAAATACCCTAAAGTACATGACTGAAGAAGTAATAATGTGAAAAATAGTTTTTCAGCCTGCACTGCCTGCTCTACTAGAAATAATGATGCACCACTGACTTCACCGCTGCCAAAGTTTAAAATACATGGGTGTCAGTCCCCTAACAAGTTCAAGTAAAGAAAAGGATCTTACTGACTTCAGCTTATAATTGCAAATAAGTTTAAAAAAAAAAAAAAGTGAAAACATCATTTGAAGTCTTTTCTCAGCTTGGTCAGATGATTAAGGAAAGTCTCTCAGGTGTTTATGGATGGCTGTCAAGGAAAAGTCAAACTAATAAACAAACAATCTTCCCCCAAAACAAACCAATTCTGCCTCCTGCTCCAAACCACAGACATCATATCCATCCTTCACTAGCAACAGAAGGACTGTTTGAAGCATATTGAGTCACAATAAGGCACGGCCTTTGTCTCCACACTCATGAAACTGTGAAGTTTTTTAAAGATTATTCCTTGAGTGGCACACTTACCTATTTTAGGAAAATGAACTGAAGCCCACTGAAGCCAGCAGAAAAGTTCATACTGGCCTCATTGATTTGGATCAGGATGGTAAAATACATGCTTTTAATGGAGGCTCCTACTAATTCTGCTCCTTTGTTTCCAGTAAGGGCCAAATTTTTATCTCAGTGAAGTCTATGTAAATCCCCAATTCACGGGCATTGCTTAGGATCTGCGCTGGCAAAGATGAAATTGGAAACTATTACCCCCAACTTGTACCCTCTTTTCTCCACTATGTTAAAAACCACTCTCTTTTATGGCTTGTCTCTTGATGTAATGGGAAGGCTGTCACCTGCTTGCTTCCATTGAAGGGAATCAGCATTGAAAAGACATTTTCAGAAGCATCAGTAAGCTTCAGCAAGCAAGGTTTCAGCTAGCATCATTTCAGATTTCTAGTCCTGAAAGGTTTTGAGTAGCATGTTTATCTGTGAGCCCAAGTCCTTTGTCACAGATACTCTCCACGATTCTAAATCAAGATATATGACTTTCTTGATTTATTATGAAATACATGCGTTTTCTTCATTTGGAAATTGCTACTATATTCAGAAATTCCGAATTTTTATAGCTGCATTTTTGATAAAATAACGAATGAATTTGCCAAGGCAGAATATAATTGATTGTGCTTGGCTTGCTAGGTAATGATATAATATACTGTGACTCGACCTGCTGGTGCAGAACACAATCAGTATGCATGCTCTAGCTGGTGGAAAACACAAAATAAACTGCTTAGATTATTTAGTGAGAACCCAATTTGCTTAGAATGACAAAAGCACAACATACAGCTTGCAAACAAAAAGTATGAACTTTAAAACTTCACATAAGAATAAAGTTAAGGCTGAGACTAAAATGTAAAAAAGAACACGTCTTAACTAAAAAATAACTGAAGTTATACAAAAGTTCCAACCCCGTACACCTGAAGAGCTGTCCCTGAATTTACCAGCACCACTGGTGTCAGTGTATCCATGACAAAGAATGGCTATCGCAGTCTCTGACAGGGCAAGGACAGTCCTGTTACTCAGAACATTAAATTTCCTCCACGCTACGCCTAGACATTCTTCTGCACAGCACATCTCACATTTGTATCCCAGCCTCCTGTTTGGTTCCCAAGCTGTTTACCATCATATAGACCTGTTACTGAGCGATCATGTAAACCTGTTACCAACTTGTTAAGTTTTAGGACTCCGATGGCCTCTGTTTTCCAAAGCAGGAGATAAGTCCAGTCCCAGAACTGGACACCTTGAGTATTGTGTCCAGTTCTGGGCACCTCAATATGAGAGAGATATCGAGGTGCTGGAGCGAGTGCAGAGGAGGGCAATGAAGCTGGTGAAGGGCCTGCAGAATAAATCTTATGAGGAGCGACTGAAGGAGCTGGGACTGTTTAGTTTGAGGAAGAGGAGGCTGAGGGGAGACCTCATCACTCTCTACAACTACTTGAAAGGTCATTGTAGAGAGGTTGGTGCTGGTCTCTTTTCACAGGTAATTAGCGATAGAACAAGAGGGAATGGCTTCAAGCTGCAACAGGGTAGGTTTAGTCTGGACATTAGGAAAAAATTCTTCACAGAAAGAGTGGTCAGACACTGGAACAGGCTGCCCAGGGAGGTGGTGGAGTCACCATCCCTGGATGTGTTTGAGACTCGTTTAGATGTGGTGTTAAGGGATATGGTGCAAGGGAGAACTTTGTAGAGTGGAGTTGATGGTTGGACTCGATGATCCCAAGGGTCCTTTCCAACCTAAATGATTCTATGATTCTATGATTTAATTTTGCTTAAGAAGAACGTGAAAGGAGAACAGATAGCTAGGAAAGTTTTGAACATCAAAATCATATAAAATAGATAAATATGGTGAGAATTTAAAAAAAGGATTGAAGGTATGGTGGTGTATACTTAAATGCTACAGCAGTGGCCAATACTCAGCCATCAGAGAGGCCAGACACCTTTCCCCATTCACTGGAATACTTGGAATCACTTACTGATTACAGAAGAACTAAAAAGATAGCTCTTATTCGGGGGATGCAGATAATTTTAAGAATGATGCCCTACAACCTACTCTCTATCTCAAATGGAAAGTCATAAATCATTACATTTTAATACAAGAACACCTTGAACAATTAACATCTTGAATTATGAGTATATCACCAGAGTTGTGCCAAGTTAACATGCTGTATTTCTAGCTTCCACGGGTCTAGGAACCGTTTAATGTTCAACAAAGATATCTGCATATGGGGTAAAAATATAAATGCAGCTGTTTATAAACTCACTGTCCCACATGTCATGATGTTGCAAGTCTGCATTATAAAAAAATGAAATGCTAACAAATCAAAACAGTTCAAATGCAATCTTCCCCTCAGTTTGGTTTCAGAGGCTTTAAAGCCCACTTAAACTCATTTCCTGCATTTTCCATGGATTTTCATAGATTTACTGCTGTAGGTGCAATAAACCTGTCTGGCAATAAAAGTAGCAGCACAGGGAAAAAATCATAACTGTTTCTTGAAAGCCTCATAAAATTATATTCTGCAAGGGGCACTAAACTGCTCAGTTGATCCTAATTCAGCATAAAACCATTTGCTTCCCAGTGAAGTGGGGCTTCACCCATTGGCCAGTGCAGCTATAAGCAAAAGGAGATATGCGTCTGAAGGAGATGTACAGTTGGGCTGGGAACGAAACAGCTTTTTAGAAGCTAGAAAACAAGTAAGAGTACACAGGATTAGGGGGGAATTAATTTAGATCATTTAATGTTAACATATTGGACTTCATTATTGAGTGCAAGTTGCACATTTCATAGTTCTACTTCCTCATATAAAATGACACCTGATAGTAAACCAGCAAGAAGAGGAGGAGGTGATCTGACTAAGGATAAAAACATGGTAAATAAAGAAGTAACCAGATAATTAAGTGGGCTTTTAAATCTAGTTGTTCTCTGAATATAGCTTCTCTTTTCAAATTTCCTCTGCAATGTAAGTTTGAAGGGCATGAAAGGAGACACTGACAGCTCGGGAAGTTGATACTACATTTCAGGTAAAGGTCTTTTCAAAAAGTCCTGACAAAGGTCTTCTTATCAGCACTTCAGCTGGGAAGAACAAAGAAGAGACATGCACGAGTCACATGGATTGCAGGATGAGTACAAACCACAAAGGAAAAGCAGTGACGAAAAAAGTAAATACAGTCTTATTATTTAGGGGGTAACTTTTTCCTGAAGACATGGAGAGACAAGGGCATTGCATGAGTTGCTGGAGGGATCTTTCCTGCCTCTCAAGTTGAAAGGACTATCTCGGGAAGGATGAAATACAACCAAATGAAGTGCAGAGAAGGACAGAGAGAGGTGCTCGGGGGAACAGGCAGGAGTGTGGCTTGCTCTGACTAGTAAACTAGGGGCTGAGAGAGGATAAGATTGCTCTCTATTGACATACCAATGGAGTAAAATGCCAATGAGACAGGGGCACTCTTCACGCTAAGGGATACTCTTTGCAGAGCAAGTGGATCAAAACCAACCACGTGTAAATTTATGCTGGAAGTAAAAGGCTTCTAAATGTTGGAGCAGTGATGTTCTGAAACAGTATCCCAAGGAGAGCAGTGGAAGCAGAAAACCTCTAGGTTGAAGTAGAAGTTTCATAAGAGTTTGTGAAGAAGATTGCATGATATGGTTAACCGCAGGAGAATCAGATTTTCAAAGAGTTTTCTAATCAGATGAGTAAGGTGCAGAGGGGACCACCAGCTACTTCAGAGATGGAACTCAACTGGTTTATCAGGACAGATGATATGACCTTGCTTTCAACCAGAAAACCTTCCAGTTCTGAGCCTTCTCCTCCTGAGTGCTTTTTCAGTATGGGTCTTAAAGGGAGGCGAAGGGGCCATTATGGTCAAGAGCTGACACGCACATAACAGTAGAAAGACAGGGGTTCAATGAGGTTGAAAATTCTGCCTTCCCAGCTCTGCCAACGTACCCAACAATGGGACACAAGGAAAAACTGAAACCTTTTATGCATCTTCTGCCTTTCAAGTGCCTGGAGTTTAAGGTACACATTTGCAAAATTGCCCTTTTTGGCAGGTTTGAGCAATGCTGAACACAAAGCTGTCCTACCCCTGATGCCTTTTGAGTCTCTCCCTCTAACAGAGTTTGATTTTGCTAAAACACCACCACCACCATTCTTTTCAGAATTAAATTTGTCTATCTTTTATTGTGTAGCATAGGCATTTTTCTTAGGAATTGTGGACTAACATAAAAATACATTTTTCTATCAGTAGCAAATGACACCATTAACAGGGGATAACAATTTTCAGCTAATACCTACTGTCAAACCCTTTGGATTTGAAGTGTGGGACAGAAAGAACCAAATCACCATGAGACAGACTGTGTTCTCAGTAAAATTTTTGTTTTATACTTACTTTTCTTCTGTCTGCAACATTCTTAAAGCCATAAAAACAACATAAAAGGCAATAGCAAAAACCGATTTTATGTTGGACTCTGAAGCTTTGAACTTCCACTGTTTCATCCAGATTCATTCAGGTACCATTTGTATTGCAAAATCTGTTTTGGGTTTGTTAGCTACTCAGTATTTCAAGGCTTGCATTTGCCTAACACTTCTCTGGGCTACGATTTCAGTTATCAAGTAACCTCCCTCTTATGAATAAATGATGGTACAAAGCAATCGCCAAGGGGACCCTGATGCCACTGTCACATGATGGACACTGGGGGGGATACTTGTGAATAATGAAGTGCCATTCCTTGCAATTGGAGACCAAACGTGTGTCTGGACAACGCAGCATTGTAAATATTAGAGGAGCTGAGAGATAAAAGTTTAATTTCAACACAAATCTGCTGCACATTTTGGCATTTACACTAACAGGTGAGCCATTGGTTTGGCTGGCAAGAAAGGTGTAATTCATGGGCAATTACGAGTAATAAATTCAGAATCAGCACAAATGAAACAACCTTGTTACCAGACAAAAAAATTCTATGGGATTTTTAGAAGCATCCTTCCCTTCATGCTGCCACCCTGGGTCTGGTCACAGCAGTTGAAAGTTACCTTTGATAAGTGAAATGAAATTAGTGATACAGTTGCTGATGAACAGGTACTCAAATCTTAAAAATCGTAACAAAAAGACCAAAGGAGCTCTCTTTAACCACTGAAAATCATAAAATAGAACTGGTTTTGGTGTGGGAAGCTTGAAGTAAAAAAAAAATCTGCAACTTTACTGTGTTGACCTAGCAAAGCTTGGAGACTTCTTTTGTTTCGTTGTTCTGCACTGGTATTTCTTCAGGCTTACAGCTATTACCCAAAAACATCTCTCATTTCCACTTACCTTGTAGTGGAAGAGGAATAATCCACAGAAGAGGCTGTACAGGTCAGCCGTGAGTAGGGAGAGGTTGACGGCAGTAGCACTGGTTTTCTTTATGACCACTGGCATAAAGCTGTAGAGGCCAAACATACAGGCACTAAAGCCGACATACAACAAGCCTGCGGAAGAGAAACAAGAAGCAAAGTGACCTTTCATAGGCTGCAGAAATGCCTTCTGTTGGGAGGAAGGAAGCTGTGTTTTTAGAAGAGGATGAAGAATGCTTTTCAAAAAAACATGGATTCAAATTATTAAGATGCACATATATATATGGATTAAGAACATCATTCTAAATACATATGAAAACCGCTGAAAACCATACCTACACAGCAGCGGACACAACGTTTTCTCTCTGTGGTCCCCATAATAGCAGTGCTGTTTTGAATTGGTGGCTCATACTACTAGTGAATACCTCATGTCCAACATAGGTTTGGATGAAGTGATGCATTTGGACACATTGAATCTAGTCTTTTAAGGAGCTGAATGGCCCCAACACCAACTAAGTTCTGCTGAGTTGGATGGAGCACACGATATTTTCTGGGAATGGACCCAAAAAATTAATGCAAAAGTATTTGCAGAGGAGTTAATGAGCCAATGGACGAATGCATGAGGACAGCACTGAAGTGGCAGAGGTCCTAGTCCTATTTTGCCACCAAACCTGATCAATCACTTCACAGTTTTGTGCTTCTGTTCCTCTACCACTTTTTGTCTGCCTTCCTTAATAAAGCTTTCTGAGCGGAGAGTATTTCTTGCTACATGTTTACAGAGTGCCTCACACAAATTAGATTGTTAGACACTAATATAATAAAAATACATTACAGTAAAAATCTAATTTCATTTAAAAACCTAAATAACTTACTGGGAAAGAATTCATTGCTTCAGTTATTACTTGATAAATCCCAAGGCAAATTAATCAATATGAAGTTAAAAAAACAGCAAACACTTCACTCATCTGCTCTCATGCAAATGATATTTCTTAGGCTGCCGTATGCTGCAGAATTCCCAGCTGATATGTGCACAAGCCTAAATTTAGACTCGTGCCAGCTCTTCAGAGCATGTTGTTATTGACTAAAAGTTGCAGAAAATCTGATTGCCCGAGTCCTGAAAGTAATTAAAAGGAGGGGGGAAAAAATCCCATATGATTTATATTTGCTTGTGGATCCACTTAGTTAAAAACTCTTTAGAAAAGCTATATAAAGGACAAAATCATCTGTGATAGATTGAGTCCCTTAGAAGCACCTGAACAGAAGTGTACATTCACCTGAAACAAATACAGGAGTCACAAAATGTCAGTGAATTTATATCAATTGTTACAGTATGATAATGAACCGGAATTTATACCCAGAATATGGATAATCATGGTAAGAACTGGGTTTAATAACAGCAAATTTTTAAGGTGTGCATTGTATAGGGGTAACAATGGAATCAATCTTAGGCAGTGCTTGAAAGAGTTGCTTTATGCAAACTCTGCAACTCTTCTGTAGTAGGTCAATGACTGCATGAAACAGAGCATAGTTTTGATCAATGAGAAAACGAGCATTAAGTCAGCTTTTTTCCAGGCTTAAGTCAAGAACAGGTCAGGTGCAAAAGCCATTCTGGACCCGAAGTCAGCATTCGCAAAGTACAGTCTGCAAATCACCAGCTGGTCCACTGAGCCCCTGCTAGTCAGTCTGGATTTAACACACGTATTCAGGTGCTTTGCTGGGTTATGCTCTCACTAACAGCATAATTTTATGGTTACTGCCTTGGTGTTCATAGTCTTTGGCAGGCAACTACATTCACTTTGCAGGCTGCTCTTCCAAAGGGCATTTCAGTTCCAGTCAAAAATTGCTTAAACTGTAGCTGTCCTATCAGAGGTGAATATAAGGTGGCATTTCATTTACATCTTAAAAATACATGTAATACTCACCAGCTGGACGGCATTTAGTGGTGACAATAAGCAAACTGGAAATAACATCATATGATTTTCAGATACTGCTTCTTAGAGGGCCAGTTTTAAGTCAAAGTCTTGGAGCCTCAGCTTCCTTGGATACACCTGCAGTGCTAACGGCAGCCTTAGGAATCACCACTAGTGCTGCAGTCCCAGGTGCTGGGACCTGTGTCTAACCAAGCACTAGGTCAACAGCACCAATTACCTGTAGCAGGCACTGGATGGAAGCAATCTGGTAAGTTAGCGGGTGCTTTTGGAATGATCTTGCTGATCAGCTGGTCTGTGTTAAACCCTGAGAAGCTCACCATTCGTAACTGTCTGCTTTCAGATGTGCCGGCATTGTCCCAAACTGAAGGCTTAATCTGCATGAAGGCAGCCGTGGGTGGGATTCTTTACACCTAAGTCTGGACATTTACTGAAGGTTGGTGGTGAATGAAGAGATTGGGAAATTTTAGGGGGCAGATTGTCCAACCTCTTTTAGACATCAGCTTTAGCATAGTATGATTTCTGTCTTGCCTGTTTATTCTTGGTGATGATAAGGGGAGTCTATTTAACTAAGTTAGATGTCCACATACCAGATATCTAAAGTTGATGGAAGGAATCCCATCTTGTCTGTCAGTGCTCACCCTGATGGGTAAGGCCACCAGTTTTGCCTGTTTGGGTGTAAATGCCTCACAAGTGTTTGAACTGGTCACTAGGATCATAGCATCGCGGGGTGAGTCAGGCTGGAAGGGAGCTCAAAAGTCTCTAGTTCAAACCCTGCTCGTTCCAGGCTCAGCTGTGAGATAAGACCAAGTTGCTCAAGACTTTGTCCAATCTGGTCTTGAAACCCCTGAGGATGGAGACTTCCCTTTTATCCATTCTGAACCTCTCATTTCAGCTTCTGCCTATTGTCCCTCACCCTCCTGCCATGCACCGCTGTGAAGAGCTTGTCTCTGTCCTTTTGGTAACTTCCTTGTAGGTAACTCCTCAAAGCCTTCTCTTCTGCAGGCTTAACAAGCCCTAGTCCCTCAGCACCTCCTCATTTGTCTTAAAACTGGACATCTTCACACAGATGGCAGGATCTGCCACCAGATACTGCTCTAAAATAGCCCAAGTACCACCAAGACCAACATGCCTTGGGAACTTCTATTTCAACACCTGAGCGTGGTGGTTGAATGTTGTATGTTTTATCCTTCATGTTTTTACTCCAAAAGCTATTGTTTCATTGGGAGGAAACGGAATCAGTTACGATTTTTCATGCTGTTTTCTTGGAATAAAGACCATTGAGAAATATTCAACACCCCTCCCCCCACCGCCACCCTGTAACACAGAACTCTTCCTTGGAGATTCAAACTGGCTTTTCTCTTAAATAAAACTGATGTTAATTTATTTGTTATTATTTCATGTATCACTCTACAAAACATGTCATGGTCTCATATGAAACCACTCAGTCAGAACAGTATAATCATTATCCTTTCAGTCAGGTTGTCAGCATGTATTAATATGTAAACCTTCACGGATTCAAGCAGAGCTACACTGATTTATACTAAGTGTGAAGATGATGCTATGTATAAGGGGAATTTCCAAAATTAAAACCAGGACGGCCACAGCCCGATAGACATAACAGATTGACTTTAGATCTTCATATTCCAAAATCATTTGCATTTTACATCAGTTGAAAGGTAGTTCATCCATTCTTAATAGCACAATTATGGCATATGGCAACAGGCCACCTTGAGCTATTTATTAGGTTGCCTGCTGTGACTTTATCTCTACGATTCAGAAGGCTGATGATTTAACTCTGCTGGACTGCAGGTTTGAGTCTGTGGCAGTGGATAACTATTCAGGACAAGGCTGTGAACACCCTGACATAGATTTGTCAAATCACTACTTGACAATCTTGTATCATTGCCAATGCAATGGAAAGCACACCAAGTGCAGTGGACGTCAGGGAAGAACACAAAACTACACATAATTGTCACCGTTTGATCCATGTTCAACTGCACAGCATCTCCAATTATTGCTCTAACAAAACAAGTACATACCTACAATGCTCTCACTAAGATGATCTCCTCCTTATGAAGCATAGGGACTCTTCAGAATTAGTGACTAACTTTCAATGACATTTTAATGGCATCACAGACCAAGACTTTATTTTAATAGCACATTTCACTGCTATTGAGTTACAACAGAACTCCCATGGAAGTATATATGACATTTACACAGATAGTAGATTAATTCACTATGACCATCGCTTGTTCCATCAGTACCAGATTAATTGCGTCCCTGTGCTCCTTACCGTGAAGTATAAACGAACACTGATGCAATTATGCTAATTATCTCAGATTAAAGAAGGCCAATACACTTATAGTACACAGTTGAGTGTGTTTCTCCATGGATACTTTAAATTGATTTGTCATTTAGTTTTACAGCTAAACCATCAAATCTCCAAGACTTCTAGGTGCAGTGTTTTGTCAAAGATGCACTGTTTTTATTAAGGTTTATGATGATGAGAGAAAATTGTGAACTAAGTTGAAAGAAAACAGCAATGTGTTCCATAACTTGTATTGCCTGCCCTCAGGGATTCCCCATATAATCAGTTGCCTTTGCCCACTTCTGAGTTGTCGTTTTGATGTTCTTTCTGAAACTAGGTAACAAGCTATTGCCAATGGACTGCCAAAGCTTGAATCCCCCGCTAAGTATATCAGCTCCATACTATCAGTGTTCTTTTATTTCTTCTATTGTCCTAAACAGTCAAAGAGTGATTATAGGGACTCTCCTTTCCTAAATGTTGGACTAATTAGAAGGGAGTCTTAGATCATAAACTCAGCTTCCAAACCGAAATGGGAAAATGCAATCCACTGCATAGCAAAACACCGTAAGAGCTTCATTGCGTGTGATGCTACCTAACCTTGTCTAAAAGACACATCTGCTATATTCCACCAAGACCACTTGGAAGGCAATTAACCATTTGCATACAGAAATGCTCCCCTTGGAAATGGGTTTATGAGGCTATAGTATGCGCTGCAAGTACTTTTTCAGTTTTTTTGTTAGGTTCCATTTTCTTCCTTTGGCATTCACTGAAAAGGTTTGGCTCTTAATGACTACCTCATTTATTTGTCCCAGTGTTGCACTGAATCTTAGAACTGGAACCCCATTATTGTTTTACTTCACGGCTGTCTGAATAATTATCTTACGGCATTCATATGCTTAACCTAATGGTGCAAGGGAGGCATAATATGGCAATGGGAGGACAGATCATTTAAGAAAAGTTATGAGGCATGTGGTTCAACCTTTGGCAGTAACTGGCAGAAAAGTCACAAACGTTGGCTCCTGTGAAACTTTGTGCCTGCCTCCCCAAACACTGGTTGTCTCCACGCCTCCTTCAGCAAATACCTTCAATGAGGTAAAGTGTTTTCTTACCTATTTGCCAATCCCAGGGAACTTTTAACAGCTCTTTGTGTTCCATGATTGCACTATAAGAGAAGAGAAGGCAAAATTTGATGGAAGAGAACAGAAGTTAAATTACTTCTACTCATTCAATTCAAATGCTGGACAAAACAACATAAATAACCTTATAACAAAAAATCTCTGTAGGAACCAAATGCAATCAGACTTTGCTAATCCACTCTGGCATTATCCCTGTGCCCGTGTATTTGAAAGATCTTCAGGGCAGCAATCAGATGTGATAGCATACGATTTGTACTTGTTTATTTCCAGCTCTCTATATACCTGCCCAAAGTGCCCATTCCCCTATATATTCAATCCTCTTGTACTCTTCTGACTTAATATTCTGAAAGCTTTTGAACTTTAACGATTAATAATGTATCTGTCTGAGTTACTCACCCTTCAGAACAGCTCTGCAGTGTCAAATAAATAGATATCACAGTCTGGCTTTAGGGAGAATACTGTGATTTGTTACACACCGAGAGAGATCAAATAGTCACAGAATGGAAGTCGGGAAACAAAGCAATGGATGGGACAAGCTGCACAAGTCCACTTTCAACATCTTGTAAGTTTTGCATTGTATATTAACATCAAAAATCCAGATCCAGAAAATTCTAAAAGTCGGCTCTTCCCAATCCAGGCAAATAGACCTTTGGAGATTAGATATCTCACAAGCTAGGTCTTCATTCAGCTAACCGCTTTCTCTGATCTGTGATTTGCAGATAACTTCTGCAGTGCAGAACTCTGCATGCTAGTCTGGACACTCTCTTGAACAAGTATAAAACATGGAATTACACAGATTGAAAAACGAAGTACCTAGTACAAAAGGTGTATGTGGCAGACCAAGTCTAATAGTAAAACTGCAGGAACTCAGTGCCTTCCAGATTAATCTGGTCTAGAGAGTTGCATCCTGGAAATTCTAATTTGCTTGCTGCTGATTTGTGGCAAATCTAATACTGTGTACAGAATAATAAGATTTTTTTTTTCTGAAAAATAATTAAATTATAAGTGTCTTTGCATGCAGAAGGCATATGTCTCTTATCAGCAATTCCTGAAGAATATAATGAAAACAAACTGCAATGTCTCTTGTTCTGTCAAACAAATTTTGATATAACTTAAATTTAGAAACATTGCTTTCATACTATTGCCTATCCGATACAAAAGAAGCATAAACCAATATGCTATGGTCTGTGACTCACTATGATCTGTGAAACAAAAAGGGGTAAGAACAACTTTGCCAGAAATTGCCATTTTGTGATGCCAGATTCACTAAAGAATTGGAATGACAATGATCTTTGAAAGGTTGTGGTGATTGAAGGGGGTCCCTGATGACTGAAAAGAGACAAACGCAACATCCAGTTTCAAAAAGAGCAAAATCTATAGCCCGACCAGCCTTATGCTAACCTTTGTGAAGATTATGGAGCAAATCTTCCCAGAAGACATTTTCAGGAACTGAATAAGAGATGACTGGAAATGGCCATCAGAGACTTCTCAAGAGCAAACCATACCTGACCAAACCGACTGCCTTCTATGATGAGATGACTGGCTCAGTAAATAAAGGAGAGGGAACGGATGAGATGATGAGGTGTAACCTACCTTGGCTTTAGCAAAGCTATGGACTGGATGAGTGGACTACCCACAACGTAGTCTGAAGAAAAGGGCCAAGAGAAACCTTGTGAAGTTCAAGAAAAGCAATAGGAACTCCTGCACCTGAGGTGGAATAACCCTATGCAACAGTACAGGCTGGGGGCTGATGGGATAGAAAGCTGCTTTTTAGAAATAAACCTTGGAGTAGTGGTGGACTTCAACCTGAACATGATTCAGCAATGTGTCCCTGGAGCAGAGAAGGCCAACAGCATCCTGGGCTGTGTTAGTAAGAGTCTGGCCAGCAAGCTGAAGGGCATGATTTGTGAGACAGCAGCTGGAGTACTGTATCAAATTTTCGGCTGCCCAGAATAAGACAGACATCAACAAATTGGAGGGAATACAGTGTAGCTCTGTCACAATGGTCAGGCGGCTGGAGCACATGATGTAAGAGGAGATGCTGAAACAGCAGGGTTTGTTCAGTGTGAAGAAGAGAAGGCTAAGACACTTTGTGGATGCCAACCAAACTTTGACCAGCGCAGTGTCTGGCATGCTGGGAAATGGCCCTATTTCTGAGACACTCCTTCCCTAGACTATTTCAGTTTATAGGACCCAAAGGTCCTATATTGCACCACAGCAGCCAGTAGTGTTTCAAAGGAAGAGTCTGGAGGTGTAATAAGGGGAGCTGTCTTCTCTTTGAAACAATTGGTATATTTAGTTAGATTAAACGTCTGTGAACTCATAACTATGTGACATCTGCTCTTCATTTCAGGTAAAGGTAAGAAAATGCTGAATTGCCGCATGGAACTAAGAAGCAGAAACGTTATTGGCCTCTGCCGATATTCAAACTTGCCACCTTGCTAAAAAAATACATATACGAGATAAGTGTGGTTGGGGCTCCACAAAGTGCCGCAAAACCACAAAAAGCTGCGGAGGCTGGTGGAGAAAAAGATGCTGGTGAGAACTTTTGGGCCAAAGGTTGACTAGAAAAACCTTAGGGCTTTCAGCAAAGAAATAGTTTCTTATTGTTTCCTTCCAGTTGTGTCCTCTGTATACAAAGATGCCTTGTTCCAGCTCCAGCTTCTTCTCCCCAGCAAAATAACTCACAGATCCTGAATTATGACTAACTGCTTGGGTCAAGAGGAGGTAATGGCACTATAATTAAATTTAGGAATATGAGACATGTACATGACAGTTTACACACACAGAGCAAGACAAGGGCACTGCTCTGATGCCCTCAGAATCAGTTAGTACCTACCTACCATGTACACTGTAGGTAACAAAAATGCTTTTGCCAAAGAGACTAGGCACATTTACATGCTCTTTTGTACTATATTTTTAAAAAAGAAACTGCTTGTGTGGCAGCCAGTTAATATAAATAATTTTAAGTCATGAGTTCAGATCCCACATAAGTATAATAAGCTTTCTGGCCAAAGAAATAAAACTAATTAAGTGGGAATTGATGGGTCATTGTTTTGATCAGTCTCTGCTTTTAGAAGCTGAGTAGCTCAGATGTGCAGGGAAGCAACCTGGTTTTGACTAATCACGGAATCACAGAATCACGGAATCTTCAGAGTTGGAAGGGACCTCTAGAGATCATCTAGTCCAACTCCCCTGCTAGAGCAGGGTTGCCTAAAGCACATCCCTCAGGGCTGCATCCAGGCGGGTCTTGAAAATCTCCAGAGAAGGGGACTCCACAACCTCCCTGGGCAGCCTGTTCCAGTGCTCTGTCACCCTCACTGTGAAGAAGTTTTTCCGTGTATTTGAACGGAACTTCCTATGTTCTAGCTTGTGCCCATTGCCCCTCGTCCTGTCGCTGGGAACCATTGAAAAGAGCCTGGCTCCGTCCTCCTTAAACCCACCCTTTAGATACTTGTAAACATTAATCAGGTCCCCCCTCAACCTTCTCTTCTCCAGGCTAAAGAGTCCCAGCTCTTTCAGCCTTTCCTCATAAGGGAGGTGCTCCAGTCCCATGATCATCTTGGTTGCCCTACGCTTGACTCTCTCCAGTAGTTCCCTGTCCCTCTTGAACTGGGGAGCCCAGAGCTGGACACAGTACTCCAGTTGTGGCCTCACCAGTGCAGAGTAGAGGGGGAGAATGACCTCCCTCGACCTACTGGCCACAGTCTTCCCTATGCAGCCCAGGATGCCATTGGCCTTCTTGGCGACAAGGGCACACTGCTGGCTCATGGATAATTTGCTGTCTACCAGGACCCCCAGGTCCTTCTCCTCAGAGCTGCTTCCCAGCATGTCCGCCCCTAACCTATACTGGTGTTTGGCATTCTTCCTTCCCAGGTGCAGGACCCTACACTTGCTTTTGTTGAACCTCATTAGGTTCTTCTCTGCCCAGCTCTCCAGCCTGTCCAGGTCACGCTGGATGGCAGCACGGCCCTCTGGAGTGTCGGCCACCCCTCCCAGCTTGGTATCATCAGCAAACTTGCTGAGGATACACTCTGTCCCCTCATCTAGGTCATTAATGAATATATTGAACAAAATTGGTCCAAGTATTGACCCCTGAGGGACACCACTCGTTACAGGCCATAATCCAAAGTTATGCTGTGTGACAAGCACCAGTGATGGATCTGCATAAAATGTGTCAATCTTGCACGGTGACTTTTACTACACTTTCATCAGTCACAGTACTGCAACATTGGAAGGTGGCTTCCATCTCTCAGGCTTGCAGGTGAGGTGCTTATTAGATGTGTGTGGATATAGATATGACTTAGTAGCTCCTGAAATCCATGCAACAGTCTCCTGAGTACTAAATATTTTGAAGAGAAAATGCCAGCTTCTTTTTCTTTTTTTTTTTTCAATTTTGTTCATGAGGCTTTTTCATTATTTCTGCCTTATCATAATGCAGATACACAGAATGAGCCAATCAGTAAAATACCTTCTCACTGGATGTGTTTTATACCTCTTCAGAAATCTAAGTGACTTTTTAAAAGCATGAAACAGAACCAGAGAGAGTTGTAGATTTTGTTATTTACAGATCAGACCAGCATGTGAAGTATCCACTTGTCTTCCAGCAACAACATAGTAGGATGTGTCTTCTACTCCTCCCTCCCCACGTGACTATTCAAGGACACCAGTCAAAGAATCATAAAATGGTTAGAGTTAGAAGGGACCTTAAAGATCCTCTATTTCCAACCCCCCTGCCACGGGCAGGACACCTCCCACTAGACCAGGCTGCTCAAAGCCCCATCCAGCCTGGCCTTGAACACTTCCAGGGATGGAGCATCCACAACTTCCCTGGGCAACCTGTTCCAGTGTCTCACCACCCTCACAGTAAAGAATTTCTTCCTAATATGTAATTAAAATCTACCGTCTTTCCGTTTAAAACCATTACCCCTCAACCTATCACCACAATCCTTCCCCGTCTTTCCTGTAGGCGCCCTGAATTAGAATACTTAGGTACAAATTTGTGTTATTGTTCAAATCCATTGATCTGAAATATGAAAACCAATGCAAATTCCAGAATTAGAGGATATCTACTCTCCACAGGACATGGCTACCTTTGAAGAGAAGGTTAGAATACCTCAATGGAGGCCCAGCTGCATTTATTTGAGTGACCTTGGGGCTCAAACCTGCTCACTTACAGCTGAATTCCACTGAAGAAGGAGCCAAAGAGTCCAATCATGCCCAGGAATTCCACTCGACTCAGATTTCGGACGATATACTCCTCACAAACATTCGAGATGCCATATAGCGTTGCTCCGCCCAGTACTAAGAGATCCCCTATCAGTTTATTTTCACCTAGGAATAAAGAAGGAAAAAATCAGAATGTCTCAAAAGAACCTTCTTTTGTCTAGAACCATTGCAAGTTCCTCCCTGTAGATTTCAAACCTCAGTCACTAAGTAGCCCATATCTGGGTTAATAAGCTGAATGCAAATGTTCTGTCATTTTAACAGTTCTCATTCAATACTCCAGCAAAATCTAGCAGAGGTGAAGGGAAAGCATTATCCTTGCTGTGGATAAGAGAATCTGAAAGAATCTGAAAAATCTGTAAAAAAATACAGAAACCAAGTGGCATTCTCCAGTAACTTAATCCTTTTTATTTTATTATCATTACTTTTTTTGCAGATAGAATGTGACCCAGCTATATAGAGCAGTTTGCATCTCATCTTGAAATTTAACCAGTCTAAAACATGTCCAGTACTTAGATGTGAAACCAACTGAAAAATTCCGTGTACCTGTGAAATGAGTGAAAAAATCATTACAACCCCAATATCAACCTCATTCTCACATGAAGCTGTTTGACAAGAAAGAGGAGAGGAAGGATGGGGTGTAGACACGGTGATGATAATGACAGATTTTTAAAAGAGGTTCGTTCAATTAACATAGCGGTATCTAATGCACGCAATGAACACCAAGCTATATTTTCAGTTCCTCCATACATATATATAATTACTAAAGCACTGTATTATCAAAGACTGTTTGAAATCTTTTTAAGTCTTGGAGGCTGTTGGTATTGGGGGGCAGGGAGGCAGGGGGCAGGGAGATTTGACCACGATCAAGTTCCAGGTTGAAAACCAAGGCCCTGGCTTTGCAAACTGATGTATGCGATTCCCTCTGCACATATAGCTTGTTAAATGAATCCTACAAGAGCTACAGCTTCACAAATCTGCCAGACATTGCTGCAGAACCATATTCCAAAAGCTTGGATACAATGGAATTTCCTTTCATTCAGTAGGCTCAGTAGAAATGTTGAAGTACTAGATTGTATTTTGTTTTAAAGAAACCTTGGTTTCTTTTAAAATACCTCTTGATTTATTTTTTAAGTTCATGCCTTTTTAAGTTTTATAATTATTCATTTTTAAAATAAATACTGCAGTAAATAAAAATGGAAGCCAAACATTATGATTTGTTCCAAATGATCTTTTCAGCATTTTTCTTTATGGAATTCTTTTAAGCCTTCATTTTTCATTCCAAACTGCAGTTATGAAATTTCCAGTAAGAAGAAATTTATGAAAATAAGAATGGTCATAAGAGGACTGACCAAGGATTCATTTATCCAGTGTCCTGTCTCCAACGCTGGCTATAAACACCAAAGTATAAGTTATTTAGGGGTAAATAGGAGCAGGGCAAATGTTTAAAATACTCCCAGTAATACACTTAGTCTCCAACATTATTCAGCTCAGAGGAGATATGGCTTTTGTGTCTTTAGCAAACATTTCTAGATTTCTTTTTCACGTACTCATACAGTCTCTCACTGAATTTCTGTTTTGCATATACCCTGACTGGCAGCATGTTTATATTTGACCATTTATCTTTTCAAGATTTGGTACTTATTTTCCTTTTAGCCTTCTTTTGCAATCAGCTACAGGAGATGCTCTTCATTTAAAATAAGCATCAGCACTTTACAAAACCTCTTCATACCCCCGATGCGTTTGATGTTCCACAGTGGCTCCAATCATCCCTCACTGAGCTCACTCATTTGGTATTTATTGCAGCTACTCACTGACGCTTTGGGGAAGTACTGCCAAAAAAGCTTCTGACCTTAGAGCTTGGCTGTCCTGAACTGCTAAGACAAAAATATCATCCTTTTGCATCTGTGAAACAAAGACGGCTCAGAGGCTGAGTATTTTCACAGAGACGGGATGGCCCCAAGCACCACACCGTGATGGCTCTCCCCAAAGTGCACTCGTGCTCAAAGAGTGTGAGCCTCAACCTTCAGGGCTATCCCAGAAGAGGAAGCTAAGATCTGGTCAGAGCTTCAGGACCCTCCTCTGGCACTGGGCAGCACAGGGTGCCTGAGGAAAGCATAAAGAAATAGGGAAGCGCAGAGGGGTTTTTATCAGCTGGTAGCAGGAGATTAGGGATTTTCTGAGATGGAAGTTGCGTTACACCATTGAACTTAACGGGTCCCGTTGGATTTCTCAATTAATTTGTGTAAAGTGCATACATTTTTGGCCTCTACAACACCCTGTGGCAGTAACTTACCCAGTGTAAGTATGCACGATTAAAACACACTTCGTGTTTTTAGCTTTTAAGGCTGATACCTCAAAATTATATTGGGAATGATATAATTTTCTCATTGTGAGAAATATTTAAGAACCATTCTGCATTGACCTTCTCCATATCATTGAAGACTTCATGTACCTTTATTGTATTCTATCTCTTTCTTGCCTTTTCTGGGAGATGAAAATTCCCAGTCTACCTACAGTCTCTTCATCCTGAAGCCATTTTATGCCCTTGAACAACTTTCTCAACTTTCTCCACTGCTTCTGTAGCCTTATTTTCTGGTCATTTCTTTTTGATATGCAGTGATCAGAGTAACACATGGTACTCAAGAGGTCAGTGCATCAAAACTTTATATACTGGCATAGAAATGTTTTATACTATAATTTTTGTTTCTTTCCCAATAATTCCTAGCATCCTGGTTGTCAAATGCCTTTGCTTCTTCAAGAGACTGACTTTGGAACTTTTCCCCAAGACTGACATATCCTAATAGAGATATTTTCATGGATGTAAAGTCCACATGCATCTACTGGTTTCATTGCTAAGGAAATATGTATCAACTGACTAGAGCCATTCGAAAGACTTTTAGGTTAAGACAGTTGTACTTGAACAATTCAGTGGCGTAGATCATTCTTCTGAAAAAACACAAGGCATGCTTGGCAAAACATGCTTTGCAGTAATCACTGTTAGTATATAGTATATTTAGTATTCTCTGGAAGCAGAAGTCATACAGTCCAGAGAGGAGTTAATGTTTTGGGGACTACTTATACCACTATAGTGTAACATAAATCATTTAAAAATGAATTATGTTCTGGTATGATTGCTTTTCACACTCTCACTTGGCCGCCTGGCCACATTTTTACCTTAACCCCCAGCATTAAGAGGTGTTTCTCTTTGCTTTTGGTTGTAAGTAATGACAATGATCATAATATCTAAACACCAGTCTCAATGTGTCCCCTCTTAGACTAAACATATATATACTTATTAACAGGAGTGAAGTGACTGGTTTTCAGACATTGTGGCAAGCTAAAGGTGTGAAGTGCTTCAAAAAATCTGGATGAAATACTTAGAACCCTGTTACTTAGATTCCTGTGTATTACAGAAGCACAAGTACCAAGGTACCCCAGGGGTATTACTTCAGAAAAATGTTATTTTAAGGCATACTTGGCATGTAGGTGATAGAGCACAAACTACTTGGTAGTAATTGCTTTTCCCATTGAGAAATGTGCAAAACATCAGTCAGGATACAATAAAAAGAGGTAAACTACCATAGATTTACTGAAAGTTGAGAGCATGCCTGCAAATTATACCTAATTCTTGCAGATAGTTTGGAAAATACCTGTTAATCTCTCCATGATGCATTTTAAATTCATTTTCCCTTACTGTAATGGTTTGCAGGCTAGATTGCTATATACAGTAGGTGCCTACCAGAGCCTTTTGACACTTCTAATACAGTAAGTAGTATGGTCACACAGGGCAAACAGATCCCAACAGATCTTGTCCCCTAAAATATGGAATAAACAAAGGAGTTTACTGAGGACTAATACAGCGTCTTTGGTTTTGGTGCATTAGTTTATTTTTTTTTGCCCAGTCCTGGGAAATATCCTATAAATAGCATGGAACTCCTTAATGAAGAGTTTCAAGACTATTTTTTTTTTGCTTTAATACTTATTTGTATATGTAGATTTTTAATGTATAGTTTAACCCCTACAGAGAAATCAAACCAGCTCAACTATTTTACTCTGTTAAAGAGGATGTGGTAATTTAGAAATATATCCCTGCATCTTAATAACATCATTTTGCCACTGAAAAACACCACAGTCTCTGTTGTGTATGGCTCTGATCTTAATTCCTCCTCTCTGTGTAGCAATAAGCAAGGACAGTTTTTCATGTGTAGGTCTGAATGAAAAGGCAATAATGCATGTTAACAGATTTTTCTGGACAAACTTACGTAACAGCTATACCTGTGCTTTAGTAATGAATATGGCAAATAATATGTAATTATTGCAGTTGGATGGCAAAGTGCCAGCGTTCTTCAACCTATTCCTTGTCCGCTGAGATCCACTGCCCCACACGCTCCTGCTGAACCACAACTCACCTGCCCTAGCACATTACTCTCTAGATTACTGGGATACAGGATGTTTTCTCTGGAACCCAGTGTTGAAATCAGTCATTCCTAATGCAGCTTTGGCTGGGTGTTTTCATAGCATGGATTATATTCTTTCCTTTTTAGCTGGGGCAAGGCGATTTCTGGAGGAGACCAATGAACCAAAAGTCTCCTTTTACGATAAAGGACAGGGATAAAAGAGGGCAGGGAGATATAGTGAGTACTGTCACAAACTCTCTTGTTTTATTTAGTAGCATCCTGGCAAATGCAGCTCTTACAGCACTTGCATTTGTATTCAGAAAGCTGAGTCGAGAATTTTAAATCCCAGTGTATCATGCTCAGCTCACAATTCAGTGCTTTTAATTAAGAATGAAAACTGTGCCTAATTGACAATCTCTGAAAAGAATTTCCAGCCTTCCCACATCATTTGGGTTGGCACTAGAGAAATCAATGTGACAGAGGAAGTTGATCAATGAAATCTAACTCTGTCTAGTCTGCGTTGATAGCTACACACCCATTATTCATATGATGCTGCACATAAAAAAGAACATTTTACACACAAGAAGGTTCTTTTCAACAATGATGCAGGCAAATCCCAAACCTTTACTCTGAGACTGTATGCAAAACCCAATTAGTACAGTTAGTATGTAGGTTCAGTTTCTTTTAGCATCTACCCAGTGACCCTGCCTCTGTATGAAAAAGGAGCCAAGTTGAGGAGAAGTAGGAGTACACAGTGGACATGAGAGGTGCTTATGACTCAAAGATGTAGCCAATTTGGAAAGGAAGCAACTGAGGTTTGAAGTCAAACAATTAAGCCAAAACTGAATGAAACTGCAAGAATTTTGCTTGTCCCCCCCAGCCTGCACAGAGGGTGACCTGTGTTGCAGACTCAGGACCCATGAAGCCTGTTTGTAGCAGTGCTGACTTCTAAGTGTCAACCCATTTTTGCTCTCTGTCCCTTCTGGCAAAGAAGCAACACTGAATGGTGCAGTGATTTGGATTCATGAAGGCACAGGTTTTCTTTACAATTTTCCTTTTTTTTTGTCCCAATCTGACACGTTCTGATCAATGGTTTCTCTGAACAGAACTTGGTCACACATCCCATCCATCCTTACTCACCCGCTCCTTGCTGTCTCCCAACGAGGACATCTGCTCCTGCCATGCAGCCCATGCCCAGAATGCAGACCACAATCCCAATGAAATGTACTGCCTTGTATCGTACCAGTAAGAAGAACCAGGAGAGCAGTATCACCACTGGGATGACAAAACAGTCTAGGAGCTGTCAAGAAAAAGAGGAAAAATTAACAAATTAACCTGCTAACGCTTTGCCCTAAATTACTAGGATAGAGTCCAGCAGAGGGGAGCAGGGCTACTGAGCTAGTAATAGCATTCTACCAGGCAGAAAGTGTATTCAAGTGGTTATGTCGTCCATCAGACAGAGGATAAGACTATTCTGTTCATGACTGTTCCACGAATTCAGGAGAGCTGTTGCTCTATGGTAACACTCAACAGCACTGCCTTGCTCTTGGATTCAGATGCATATTTCAAATCCATGGGAAGGAAACCTGGGCCAAAAGAGAGCTGCACCACTCCATCTGGTCCTCACCTCTGGTGATTAATGGGCAAAGACCGAGGGCAGTTTTCCTGCAGTCTAGACATATGCTTTAATTCAGTCATTTCAGGTCCAATTAGCAGGAATGTTCATAATACACAAGTTGACCAGATTTATTGTATCTGGCCATATAAATCAAGGCATTTCTGCATGCAGAATGCTTATGAAAAATCTGCCCTGTGGGGACTGTTAACTCCTTGAAAATATAGCCCCATATGCCTCTGAAGAAAAAAAGAACACAAAACCCCACCTTACCTGCAGTGCAAGAAACTCAATCTTCTTGCCAATAGACACTGGGTAAGAGCTTTCTCAAAGAAGTGTTATGAAACACAATCTTTAATTATTTTCTTCAGAGACACCCAGCAATAAACCCAGAGAACCCATGACGAAAAAAGAAATGCACCAAATGTTTGTGAGAGGACCTTTAGATTTTCAAATTAAAATACATTTTAGAAACTCTCAGTATGTCACCAGGGAACAAAAATCCTAGGTAAGACACACCCAAAGAAACTTCACTTTAATCCTACTTCCTAAAAGGAAACAGATAATTAGAAGTCACGATTCTGTGGACTGAGATTTAACAACTTGTGCAGGGTACAGTATTGTTCAATGCCGATTGATATAGCAGGAATCAGAACTATACGACTTCATCTTGTTCCTAACGAAAAAGTCTGGAACAACCAAAGGAGGAGACTGTGTCCATGGTAGTAGTATAGAAAACTACTCCAGATGTCGTTACCTTGATTTTAGATGATGCAATTTGGTTTTTCTTCCCTTTGGGCTTATTACTTGCTACTTGCTCTCTCAGTGTGATTTACCAATAAGCACACTAAGTACTATAAAATAATGATTCCATCCCTTTTAACTTATTTGTCTGTCCACGCTTTATCTGAAGACAACAAGATTTTTGGATGATTTCAAGAATCTCAGTGCTTAGGAAATTATTCTTTACATGTGAGATACCTATATAATAATTATTAGATCCGGGGAATCAGAAAAATATAAAAGCCACTTTTTGGACTAAGGATAATTTCCCTGAAACTTTGTTTGAAAATCAAGAATGTGCAGTGGAAACCCATCCATTCCAAAGATTCTGCAGACAACGAGTGGCAATAGCTTTCAGAAGAGAATCGGTTCAGCAGTGGGATCACGCTGCTCTGGAGAGACTCAAGCAGTCCTAAAGAACTGCAAAACAGATGAGGGAAGTTACGAATGGGAAAGGTCTGTGCTAAAAGCAGGTTCTGCATTTTATAAATGCTCTCATAACATGAGAGCTAATAATCTAAAAGGCACGGTCACACCTCTTTACAGTGAAAACTTCCTCCAGCAGTCCTCATAACGCCATCCTGCACAGACTGAACATGAAAAGGGACAAGGTCTGAAAGAACTACAATAAGCTCCTTTGTCTGCATAAGGCACCTGCTCTGCCTCTGAAGTGCCTGTAACGTGTACAGCACGTAACACAGCTAATATGCAGTAACCAGTCTTTGCAAAAATGTGATTATACCACACACCACATACACAAGAACAACTTCAGAAGCTGCGCTGCTGGGAGCAGCCAGCTCCTGGGGCAGGGAGTGGTGGTGGCAGGACTACTGGGCATGCACATTAAATCCCGGCACGTGGTGCTGGTGAGGTGGCACACGGCCTTCTCCTGTCACTGGAAGGAAGGATGGGGCCCACCTAACCAGCACAGATGGTCACTGCTGCATGGATAACATCCGCTGCACATTTCTCAGGCACTGTGGATTTCTGCACTTTGTCAATGCAGCCCTAGCACATACTAGCAATAGGCGGCACATCTGAGAGAAGCTCACTCTTCAACGGGATGCGGACACAGCTCAACACCTGCCCTCTCAATCCACGGCTCGTGTCATCATGCCTGTACATGCTGGGTATGTGGTCTTCATTAGCTGCGCTAGCATACAGTGCATCTCTGCTGAAGACGGAGGGAAGGTGGTACCAAACAGCAGGGAGGCAGTTACTACTTACATTGCTCATAGCTACCCCTGTGAATGCCTCCCTGCCATTCCCTTCCATAGCAGCCTTGAACAGGTGAGATTAACTCACACAGTTTTCTGACCTCATCACAGTCTTCCAGCACTTAGGGTAGGGCTACAAATAAGACAGAGGCTGTGTCTTCACAAAGAGCCACATGGAGAAGACATGGAGCAACGGGTACAAGTTGCACTGGGAGAGGTTTCATCTCAATATAATAAAGAAATTTTTTACAGTCAGAACAATCAATCACTGGAACAAGCCCTCCAGGGACATGGTAGTGTGCCCATTGTCAGAGGTTTTTAAGATGCAGCTGGACAGGGTGCTAGATCATCCCAACCCAAGCTCGCTTTTCCATGAAAGGTTGGATCAGATGATCTTTTGAGGTCACTTCCAAACTGGGCTCTTCTATGGTTCTGTGATTCTAACTTACTGATAGTTTGCATCAAACCAAGGTGGAGGAGAAGCTCACGTGGGTAAGCATCAGTCTTACCTTGGAGAAAGCAACTGAAATACATCACCAGTAAAAGCTACCTTTACCTGGCACAGTGCACTTGGCTTCCCTTCTTGCTGTGCTACAGGAGTCGCCAGTAGGATATACCAACTTCGTTAATTTTGCATTGGAGAAGAGGCAGCCTTACACCTAACTCAGAGCTGGACATGAGTAAAACAGCACCAACCAGAGGTACTGTACAGTCTGCCATTATCTTCCTCAGGCAGGCACCTAAGATTTGAGCACCCTCTTTCCCATACATACACATACCACCTCAGAGACAAGTATATCCAAGACGGAGCAGAAAGCACATGCAACATTTAAGCACAGAGGTGTTTTAAGAGACCGCTTATTAAGTAAGGGAGTGATCAACATGGATTCTCCAAGGAGAAATCATGCTTGACCAATCTGATAGCCTTCTATGATGGCATGACTGGCTGGGTAGATGAGGGAGAACAGTGGATGTTGTCTACTCTGACTTCAGCAAGGCTTTTGACACTGTCCCATAACATCCTTATAGGTAAGGTTAGGAAGTGTGGGTTAGATAAGTGGACAGTGGGGTGGATTGAGAATTGGCTGAATGGCAGAGCTCAGAGGGTCATGATCAGTGGCACAGGGTCTAATTGGAGGCCTGTAACTAGTGGTGTTCCCCAGGGGTCAGTACTGGGCCCAGTCTAGTTCAACATATTCATCAACAACCTGGATGAGGGGACGGAGTGTACCTTCAGCAAGTTTGCTGATGATACAAAACTGGGAGGAGTGGCTGACATACCAGAAGGCTGTGCCACCATACAGAGAGACCTGGACAGGCTGGAGAGTTGAGTGGAGAGGAACCTAATGAAGTTCAACAAGGGCAAGTGTAGGGTCTTGCACCTAGGGGAGAATAACTCCATGCACCAGTACAAGTTAGGGGTTGACCTGCTGGAGAGCAGCTCTGCAGAGAGGGACCTGGGAGTCCTGGTGGACAACAAGTTGACCATGAACCAGCAATGTGCCCCTGTGGCCGAGAAGGCCAATGGTCTCCTTGGGTGCATTAAAAAGAACGTGGCCAGCAGGTCGAGGGAGGTCATCCTCCCCCTCTGTCCTGGTGAAGCCACATCTGGAGTACTGTGTCCAGTTCTGGGCTCCCCAGTTCAAGAAGGACAAGGAACTACTGGAAAGGGTCCAGTGGAGGGCTACGAAGATGATCAGGAGAATGGAGCACCTCTCTTATGAGGAAAGGCTGAGGCCTGGATCCGTTTAGCCTGGAGAAGAGAAGACTGAGAGGGGATGTCATCAATGCTTATAAACATCTAAAGGGTGGGTGTCAAGAGGATGGGGCCAGACTCTTTTCAGTGGTGCCTAGTGACAGGACAAGAGGCAACGGGCACAAACTGGAACACAGGAAATTCCATCTGTTACTTTGAGGGTGACAGAGCACTGGAACAGGTATCCAGAGAGGCTGTGGAGTCTCCGTCTCTGGAGATATTCAAAACCCGCCTGGATGCATTCCTGTCCAATCTGCTCTAGGTGAAACTGCAGGGGGATTGGATTAGATGATCTCCGAAGGTCCCTTCCAACCCCTACCATTCTGGGATTCTGTGATTCTGTAAGACAGTAAGAGTCTGCAAGCATCTTTCCAGTTCTTTTTTTGTGCAAAGGTGAGTAAGTGAACCTCAGTCATCACTGGACCAACTATTTGGTTTTGCAAAATCAGGAGCTCTGGTCACTCAGGCAAACAGTATTTAAGAATATAAAGAGGTGACCTTTCAGCTGGTAACTACTGTCTCTCCAGAGACACAGAGTGACTCAGCAGGTATTTTTAACCCCCAGCATCTGGAATCCAGCCCTTGCCTGCCTTTACACACAGGAGCTCTGACAAAGGCTGCTTTACTTACTCTGGGCTAAGCACGCAAAAAGAACATTTTCTTGTGAATATGAGATATATTAGGGTGCTAATGTGATTTCAATAGCCAGTTTTAAAAAATGTTTGTACCTGCAGCATGTGTACTTCAACATACAAATTCCCTAACAGTCTTTTAGAGGAAGATTTTAAAAATTCCTCGTTTCATAAACATTTAAACATACCCATGCTTTCAAGCATGTGAAGATGTGTCTTTTAAGCACTAACATGAAGGGATGCATGAACAGAACTTGTCACAAACAAACAACGCTGACAGCAGCTGGCAAACGCCACTTTGGGGCTGGTAGCCCAAGGTCTAATCCACAAATTGCTATTTGGAAGACTGCAGCATCAATAGATAAAAACATGAAATGTAGGTAATGTTCACTGACGTTTTATAGCTCTTGAATTGTGCTTAGTTTATACCTGTAATTAAACAATAGGGTAGACAGAAATAAATCAGGTTGCTACAATATTAGCAATAAGATAACCTAGTGTATATTGCTTAACTATTTTTCAGGTATTGCTTTACATTTCATTTCTCCATGACTAAATTCGCTCTGCCTTTCTTTTTTACTCAGATAAACCTGTCCAGTAGAAGAAAAAATGCACATATATTCTACAGACAAAAAATGTGAGATTGTGGATTACCTGATCTGCAGTAGGTGTTTCTTGTTTATTTTTTTCCTCCTCTTTTTTTTCCCTGTCTTTTGTTTGTTATTAGTTATTTCAGCTATTAAGAAAAAACATTATACCTACTTGTAATTTTTCTGACTATAAAGCTTTTACAATAATAAAGATAAATTATGCTTAGCTTGAATTTCATTTATAGCACATAAAGGTCAGTTGTTTAGCAGTATTTCCGTAAGAATCATCTTCGATATTTTCCTTCCTTTTAATTGCTTACTCAAAATGTACTGCTTATACCCTGTCATTATGTTAAATTAATGAGTGACCCGATTTTAATCAGGGTTCCTGTTTTATTCGCAGAATTTATCTGATGTCACTAAACTAAAAGAAAACATATTTCCTATTTTTCCATGGGAAGATAATAAAACTGATACAAGTGCGTGGTGCGGACCATGTTCTTTGACACTGCCGTGTTTGTCTGCAGTTTTCTTCAGTCACAGCTCTGAACTGGGCTGCTTTAGAAGGCAGGATACAAAAATATAAAATCTATTGATATATCATCCTACAGCAAATCCTTTCTATTATAAAAGCGATGTATTGTTATAGAGATTGAAGATTATTATTTGATTCTAAAAGATATGACACTGCATCTAAGTCGGTTGATGATACACAATGTTGAAATGCATTTTCTCCGATTATTTGTTTATTAAATTACATTGACTTTATTATACTTGTGAATCATAGACAAATAGTCGCTTGCTAACAGTAAACATCCAGCCTCTGATCCCACAAATTCAGCATGTGTTTGCACATATATAGCAGGAATGTACTGTTAGTCACTGGGAAGGAGAGCTGGCAAGCTTTAGAGGAAAGGTCTGTAATACAGAGGGTGAACTGCTGATCTGCTGCAATATCAAAAAGCAAAAAGCTGGTCAGCAAACTCCCTATGGGAACAGCAGAGCTGAATCGTCCTTTTAAAACATTCATTGGAATTTTTTCCCCCAGTTATAAGCCCTTTTTTTCACATTAGGGGTTTCTCATTAGTGCTGCCCTCAAGCAAATCATGCAGAGAATCAGCTGCACCCTCTACTCAGCCCACTCTCCAGAGCAGAGGGATCAGTAAAATCAGGGTTTTATCCATACAACGTCTGTATTGTCAAGTACATGTGACAGCTACTGAATTTCAGCAAGCGACCTGGTAAGTTTAATAGAACAGCAAGTGCTATATCCAGTCAGAGACACACCTTCTGACATTTGCTTTGTTTTTGAAAGGAAGAAAGGGCTTGCTGCCCATTCGAGGGCTCTTTCTATTCCGGTTTTCACACTACCTTCACAATACCACACACAACTGAGTCAACTGCACGTTACACACACACAACAGCAGTCGAGATGTGAACCTTCACAGAGGTGGCTGCCGGCTGCCAGGGGAACTGTGTGGCAACTACGCTACCCTGCGACCGAAACCTTCCGCAGGGAAGGTGTGGATGCTGGCAGCGTTTCTGACAGGGTTATTGCAAGTAATTAAAGTAAAAACGGAGCATTGTTTTTGCCTTTCATGTTTCTATTTGCTATCTCACCACAACTTCATCACCTTCTTGTATGGTTTTTATATAATCATGGAATTAATTTAAAAACTATTAATTTTTTCATCCAACCAAAATGTAGGGTACTTCGGGTAGGGAGACTGGTGAAAGAATCAGTTAGTGATGTCATTCGTTTTTAAAAAAAGTGAAAATGTTTAATTTCCATGACATAGAAGAAGCAAAAGCCAGAAGACTGCTCGCAGTCTGAAGACACTTTAAATCAGTAATTTGCCCACAAGATCTCTAATTTTTTTCTTGGGGCCAGATGACTGATGTTTCTGTAACTTCTCCCATCAGTTCCTTTAATCTGTTCTCAGGATTTTATCTTTTTTCTGGTGAACACAGAAACTCCCTCAAAACTTTCACTAGTGGAAGACCTTCACCTACATCTGACTTGCACCAAGACCCGAGATGAGGATTATCACAGCTCCAACTTTCTGTGTACACAGAAGGAATTCAGTGACTTCTTGAAGTTATGTTGAATGAAAGGTGGTGGTCGCATCCAACCCGCAGTTCCTCTGCTCTCAACTCTCTACACATGGACACACTTCACTGCCAACACAAGTAACCACATCTTGATTCTTTTTAAAAAAAAAACAAACTTCATCCTCTCCTCTTGTTACATGCACTCCAGCTGTGCTGATGCAAGATCTGCACAAATGCCAGGAAGTTACCAACAAACTGACCACTGAAATGGCCTTTCCTTTAATTCCCTTTCTCCTCTGATTTTAAATACCACTGAGGGCTCCCTGGCTCTTTGTGGACTGCTTAGATGTTCACATCTGGGGAAAAGGTTCATTCACTTTGAAAACCTATTTAATTCTTGGAAGAAGGAGGATAATCTGCTTGTTGTTCTTGCGTATGATCTTGATAATGTCATGATTTAGGGCTGGACATCGATACTGCCAAAATTTTGCCTTAGGGTTTGTGGTGTCACTGCTGAGGGAGCGAGGACCATCACATGGGACATGGTTTAGCAGTGGTTTTGGCAGTGTTAGGTTGATGGTTGGACTCGATGATCTTAGAGGTCCCTTCCAATCTAGAAAATTCTATAATTCTATGATTCTATGAACAGACAGCTCTGGCAGCAGTCATGTGTTTCTGAAGAAAAAAACACTATTTTCTGTTTTGCTTCTCTCTAAGAAACATGACTGGATATGGGCTTTGGAGACCATTTTCTTAAGGTTACTTATTAGAAACTTCTCCATGTCCCCAGCTGCTGTAAGCTATGCAGGGGATTAGATCCTGGGCTAGGAAAAATCATGGATGCCTCCTGCAGAAAAACCTCTGCTTTTGCATTTCACCTGCAAGAATATGCAAAATGGGCACAGAACGCTAAAATCTCTGCTGTTGTAATGGGCACAGCTCCACTGACTTTAATGAGATTTTGCATATTTATGTTAGTAAAAAGTCTGGCTCAGGGTGAATTTTGCCATTAGAGGCAGGAGCTCTGGATACTGAGAGCTCAGTTGACTCCAAAACCATGCAGAGAGACTGAGGAGACTGTAGGGGCTGGTTTGCGAACCACTGGTACGTAGCACAGCTAAAAGACAGAACAGCCACTTGAAGTGCAATAATAAATCAGATGCAAGATACACCCCATAGACTCACAGTATGAATGTATGGTATGCAACACTCCCGCACAATGCCGTTCTGCAAACCTTATTAACATTGCAGTATTCCCTCAACACCCTGAGGCAAAACAGGAAAGTATGGTCAATCTTACACGCACAGGATTGGGAGAGGAAGGGAAACGGTGGAATTTATCTCCACTTTTGAAATATTTCACGTTAGAGAGCACTGGACAAGGTGGATCAACATCAATATTGCAAATCCCTTGCTCCTCACCTCCCAGATTTGCTCCAAAATTATCTCAAACCTTCTGCCTCAATGTACAGTGAGTCCATAGGGACCAAGAACAAAGCAAAGACTATTGCCATCCAGCACTCCTATAATAAGCACTTACTGCTGACTCCTTTCCTTTTCTGGTGGCAGTTGTTGAGGTATGAAAACTGCCAGAGGTAATTGGAAGTATGATGTACTGCTGAGCCTCACAGTGATCTAAGAGCAGCCGAGAACATCAGCATCATAGTTTTATTGTCTGTCTCCTGGTGTCTATAAATCCCAGCTTTTACTACCTTTGTTTTCATCACGCCAATCAAAGGCTTGATTGCCCAAGGAATAAATTACCAGATAAATCACTATTTGGAAACATAGCGCTCTCTTTGACAGAGCCTTATTTCTTGTGACATTGTATGCATATTCGACAGTACCACTATGCAAGGCATTGCAGAAGTAGTCCAGATTTCTATGTGATGTCATAACACAGAAAAAGGATAACATTACCTCCAGACAGTGCAACACAACAGTGCAGCGTGCAGGTGGATAGAACAGTGTATTTGCAGAAAGCAGAGCTGATTAATGTGAGGAGCAAGGGAGAGGACAGTCTGCCTTATAACACAGCTTGGTATGATGAGAAAGTGCTTCCTGGCGGCAAAGGTTACCAATGTTAGTATCATAACAGGCTTAGTGGAAGACATTAAGGGCTTGGTAGGATGTACATGTGCACTACACTGTAAATGCCGTACAGGGAAGTCAAGGTCGAAACATAGTTTTGAATGAATTAAATATCTAGTCTAAATTACTGCAAGACCTTCAGAATCTTTTCATTCCCTCTGGGGGAACTAATTTTACCTGCTGTGTAAAAGGCATCTCTAATAGTAGTTAAAACACCCTTCTTGACTAGTTATTAAACCTTCCACAGGCCTACACCAGGGTTGTTTCAAAAAGTTACAATAAATATAGAAAGCATTACCTGAAAGTTAAATGTTTAGTTTTTTAAAAAGAGTCCATGGGATGGGGTGTACACCGGAATGTTTAGTGCACTTGCTGTACCTGCTACAGCTGACATGCAAGAAGGCTGCAAAATCTAGTGCAAGTTAGATTAATGCATCAAAGAGAAACTAAAGATCATTTTGCAAGTGTTTGGCCATCTGGGAGTCAGGACACATGCGTGTGAGAGCGTTAACTGTGCACTTCTGGCACTTCTTGAAATATGTGGATTTGGCTATCAAATTGATCCACGGACAAAGTACTGTGCCTTTCACCCGGTGTGTACTCAATTTTTAAATTACCCTCTAGAAAACAGCCTTCACTTAGTAGCTGGAGCTTCTTCATGGCTGCTGGAAGCTTGAGTTTCAGTGTTCCTGGGTGAGACAGAGTTAACTCAAGCCCTTTCTGTGGACTACTGTTTAAACAGTTATGGCTTTCTGTAAAAGTTGGCTCTACCCCTGCAATTTGGAAAGCACTGCAGGCTTTCTGTAAGCACTTGAGGCATGCTAAGATCATATCTAGCAAATCGAGTTCCTCGGGGTACTTTGATGCAGGAATACTTAGCTTTTGAATTTTCAAACGGAGGCAGGTATTTAGGCATCTGGCTCCATCAATGCAGAAGCACTCTGGGCATGCAAAGAACCAGAACTTAAAGCTACCAAAGAATGAGCAACACAAGAAGTTCAAACACACATTTTCATGCCCCAAGACTGTGCTGTAAGCAGCAGGTTAGTATGCATAGACCAGGGAATGTTAAATGTCTACAGCATTTCAGATATGTTGACAATAAGATGTGGATTGTTCTATTAAATCTAGTTGCCCCTGGATTACACTGCAGGTACCTAAAGGGTACGTTGGATTTTAGCCTTAGCAATTGCCCTACACCTTGACATCTGACACACAAGCAGTGCGTTGGTTTTTATGTCACCTAGTTTTTAAGGGAGGTCTTTTAGGTTATTTTTTAAAAGGGAAAATTACTAGCTTCTAGGCTTCACAGTAGTTTGTTTTCATCTCATGATGGAGCCAAGTGCCACATTCCCAGACAGTAATTACAGAGTGCAAAAGGACTTGGAATAATCAGAAGCACAACCAAATGTAAAGGTCAGGTACCATATTCATCTCTGATTTTGCCTGTGTGTCCTTGTTCACTGTGGTTTTGAAGGTATCCAGTGAAAGACGTATAGGAAGGTTCATTAAAAAGTTCTGTTTCCAAAATCAAAACAAAGGGAGTTTTAAAGGGAAGTATATGAAAGACTTGGATGTTAAACAGTGAGGAAAAGTAGGCCACCATTTTCAGTCTTTTCCTGGAACCATGATGAAATAATGTCAATTAGAAAAAAAAAAAAAAAAGGGTTTTACACTAGAAATTTTGACAGCCCTAAGAGTTTAAATTAAAGCTACTTGGCAAACAAAACTGTTGAGTGCTTGGAGTTGTTTGTTGAAAGCAGAACTGCAGGTCAATTGCAATAAAGGTATATTTTTACAGTTAAACTTTGGCTTTTTGCTGTGAGCAGCTTAATGTTTTTTGCTTACACCACCACGAGTCCAGTACACTTGCATGTTAGTTTTGCATAACAGAGCAGATACCACGTGGAAAATAAGTATATGCTGTAAAACTGATTTCCTACTGAAATGGTCCATGTACCACCACTATAAAAATACCAAAAGATTTCTCATTTACTGAAGTGACAGTTTCAAAAACTCTTACATTTTCCCCATCAAAAAACCTTGGTGTAAAGCCTGTTGAGAATAAAATCCCCCGGAATTAAGTTGAGGGGCTTGATTCTCAGTCAATGTATATGTCTGCATAGCTCCCACAGCCTTCAGTGGAAGCCGTGCTGATTTGCGGTAGGTAGCAATGGTTTCTCAGGCCTCAGTTCTGAAAGGATTTGAACACTTCTTGCTATGTGCCAGCGAGGCATTTATGGCCTCACAGGTAGTGCTCTTGCAGGATCAGGCCTTTGCGAAGAGTCTGGTCGTGTTTGCTGCTTCAGAAAACAGATTCTAGGAAAAGCTTGCTTTTTACATCTTTTCCTTTCCTTTTCTTCAGTCTTCATTTCATACCGTTATGCACTTTGACCAATGCTGTTTCAGGCTGAATAATCCCCTGAGCTTCTTCTGTTTCATCTTTAAATGAAATAGGGTGTTTTCTGGCTACTTTTCATAAAAGGTGTCATTTGATTCAACTTCTTAATGCATTACCTCATACTTGTCCCATTCTCATCATATCTTTGGTCTTGTCTACACTTAGGAGCTCTTTCAAATTAAGGCATGAAGTGAATTTAAAATGCAACAGGTGTTCCTAGTCACTCCACGAGCAATCCAGGACAACTAGGGGAAAAGGAGACACTGTATTCCCTACTCCTCGAAAAAAGCCTGACACCATTTGAGTTCTACCTCTTCCTTCTTCCAAGCTACTTGGGAAAGAGACCTGAACTCTGCTGTAATCTTTATGTGGAACGAGGTCTAAAAAGGACACAACACGGTCTGTGTTCTGTGACAGTTCTCCTGTTCCACCCTTCCTCTCTTTCTCAGTCTAAAAGGAGACCGTGGCTCATTTCAGCTAACAAATTCCCTGCCGAGACACAGGCAACACCCTTGAACTCTCCTGCCTGCTTCCTCCTGGCACTGTAGTTTTTGATCTCTTTCACTAAAGGCCATGCTCATTGCAGAAGAGCGGGAGGGTTTGCATCTTCTGGAATCAGTGTTTCATGGGCCCGGCCAGACAAACCTCTGATACGTGCTTGTTGGTAGCTGCGGCAGATGAAATTTAATGACCTGGATCATCTTGCTCAGTCCACGTTTCCTACTTGCTATCAGTGAACACGCAAAAGAAGAAATTCAGCTTTTACTTTTCTCTTCGAGGCTTTTAGCAGCTATGAAATCAGACAGTATGAGGTTTACACGGATTTTATTTTATTCTGTACTGAGTAATCTGATTTGGAAAAGTGTTAAAAGCAATATTATGTTGTCTGGGCACATCTCAAAGAATTCTCAAACCAAGATTCTGATGGCAGAGGCATTTGTGAATACTTAGTATAAACCTTACATTCAGATTCCTTGAATTCGTAGGTTCCTTCTATTTATTCTACTAAACATGCCCCGTATTTCCCAATATCACTTGTTTAACTATGGAAGAGATATATTCCTAATTAGCTTTGGTTCTGCAGAACATTAACTGATGCTCCTCTATTTCACTGGTTCTAATGCAAACTTCAGGAAAATAAGGTGTAAATTACACTGTCTATGTCTAAATAACTGGGCAACACTAATGTAAAAAGGGAGTAGATTTGTTTTAGAACAAGTATCAATGAATTATGCAATGATTTCCCAATGATTTCCGGTCTCTTAAAAATGTTTCTGTTATTCACTTCTCCACTTAAATGGGAAGGAGCCCAACTCCTTTGTGGTTTTATTTAAAATATGCAGGTTAGATCTTTGGAGAAATTGCTACTTTAGCTTTTGTTCACTGCACATATAATTTTTTAAGGGAGAGTACACTTTTTGATAGCTGCAGTTAAGCTGTTATATAACATAACACATGCAACTGCTTACATTAAAGTAAGACTTCTTCATCATAACTACATTCATTTTACTTAATGACAACTTTTGCACTCAGATCTAATTATGGAATCCTAAAAGAAATGCTTGTATTTTTTCCAAGTACAATATAAAGTGAGAAAAACGTTTCAGCTCATCTGAAAATATCTCCTTAAAGGCCCAAATTAAGTAGATTATGTCAAAAGTGTGATTATGAATGGTTTAGCACAGGAAAATAAAATGAATGTCAGTATGTTTTTTGTACAGTTTGGAAAATACTGAGTAATAAAAATAGTCCAATATGAAAAAAACGTGTCTTACAAGACAGCATTAAAAAGTACACAGAAGACAAGGGCAGGAACTAGCTATCAGTGCACCGAAGCCAAAGGATGCTGCCCCATTGACCACATTGAGCCTATTATCTTACCTCAAAAGGGAAAATCCTTTGAGTCCTTACCTGAACACTAGTAAGAGTGGTGTATTGGTAAGCTTTGACTACCAGGTAATTGGCTTCTATATCTATTATCCCCAGGATCATGTATTTCCACCATCTCCTTTTCAAAATTGCCAGCAAGTTTTCTTCTCCTGTGGTAATAAACAACAAGAACAATTATGTAAAAGAGTTAGGTTTAGATGCACAAAATAGCCACCTGCCAGGAGAAATTACCTACAAGATCTCTCGCATTTACAATATGCAGTTGAAAAGCACCATATATAACTAGGTACTGCAAGGAGGTGAAAACTAACACACCCTATTTGTCTCACAGATATTAAAACAGCCAGCTTGGCAAAGTAATATGTGCAGGTCAGATTGTCACTTTCCTTAAGATGTAAACAATGCCGGTAAAAACAAGTGCAGCTTGGGCAGACTGTAAATGTGTTCTTAGTTTTACTTTCATATATACACATATAAAATGCTAAAGAATAGAGCAGTTTATTACACACATTTATACTTCACACACATACTGATAAATGTATCACACATGATGCAAGAGGGTTTTGCCAGAGCAGGAGATTACCAGTATTTGCAAACGTGATGGAATATTAGAGCAGGAGAGTAACAGCATCACCTTTGGGCAGATGGTTATTATGATCCTAGAGGTTCAAAATATCAGACTTGGTCAGAGAAAGGCTGCACTGAGACAAACAGATTTTGCGTGACAGGTTGCTCTGCTCCCAGGATCAATTTCTGAAGTAGGCAAGTTTGCTGCCTTCTATGGGAGCCCTGTCAATCACCCAGTACTTAATTTCCACCACGTAAAGACTGACAATACAATACAGTCTGCAGATCAAACCCGCAACTTTCAAAAGGTCAAAGCATTCCTCATGCTAGGCTAGGGATTATTATTGTTCTCCATTCAAAAGAAACCAGCTCATTAGTGAGGGTGGGCAAACCTGTTACTTATTTGCATTACAGTAAGCTCCAGACATGATGGGACCCCACTGTGAAAGGGGCCGGGCAAACCGACTGTGAGTGAACACAGTATGACCAGAGCTTTTTAAGAGTCTGTAGCCTAAACACGGATCTAAGTAGGGTTGACCTGTACTGTCAAAGTATCATAAATGGAATTTCAACTGTTTTGAAAGTTTTAAAAAAACCCCACTATTCTGGTATTTGTTCATGTTGCTGCAGCCTTTCTAAGTGCCTGTGATCATCAAAATGAGTGGTGGAAAATACACAAGAAAAGGAACATTATTGTCAATTGCCACCAAAACTTGCTCAGGCTTCCCAATTCTCCCTCATCATTTTCCATCATCACAAGTGCATTCATTCTCTTGTTGAACAAGAGAATGTTGAACATGGGTCTATTTGAAATAGACCCACTGATATATATACTGCCATACCATCAGAAATGTAAGGCTCTCTATAGCACAGGACTATCTCAGATCTTCTAAGATGCAATCACAGAAAAAGGGATAATTACTTCAGAAGTTGATTCAAGATCTTAGATGTTTGATCTTGGTTCCACTGAGTGACTTGAATGGGTATTTACCTGAACAAAGCATCTGAATCATTTGACGTTTGTTCATTAACAGATGTTCACACGTACACACTTCCAGTGAGATATTATTAGGCAACAACCTAATTATTTGTTACAATGATAATGAGACTACATGCAAAACTGTAAACACGAAAAAGCTTCCCTTAATTTCCTTCCTTCCCTCCCTTCTCTTTTCCTCTTTCTCTCAGTAAGCAGCAGAGATATAGCAGAAACAAGGTGGTTAGCAGGCTAATTATTTAAGATCTTAAATAAGAATGAGTCAGTACATTCAACCATGGTACACTTTCCTGTTACCACTGACTCAGAGGAAAACTCACTAAAAAGAAAATTCCCACCCTTTGTTTATTCTGGGGTCCAAGAACAATGCACTGCAGCCATATGAATTATGATTAAATTTATGCATTTGTTATGACGACGTGAGCATGCAGAAAGAAGAATATTTTAGATCTTATTTTTTAAAATATTTAGGGAGGTCTTTTCAAAAAGGCATTTAAGATTAGATGTCCTAATTCCTACTGAAATCAGTGTAAGTCATGCAGATCGATCCTTTCCAGGTATTGAAACTGTATCTCTAATTTTTATGCTGCCCAGATCACAGAATCACAGAATGGTAGGGTTGGAAGGGACCTCTGGAGATCTAGTCCAACCCTCCTGCCAGAGCAGGGTCACCCAGAGCAGGTTACACAGGAACGCGTCCAGGCGGGTTTGGAATGTCTCCAGAGATGGAGACTCCACCACCTCTCTGGGCAGCCTGTTCCAGTGCTCTGCCACCCTCAAAGCAAAGAAGTCCCTCCTCATGTTTAGATGGAACTTCCTATGCTCAAGTTTGTGCCCGTTACCTCTTGTCCTGTCCCCGGCACCACTGAAAAGAGCCTGGCCCCATCCTCCTGACACCCACCCTTTAAGCGTTTGTAAGCGTTGATAAGATGCCCCCTCAGCCGTCTTTTTTCCAGACTGAAGAGACACAAATCCTTCAGCCTTTCTTCATAAGAGAGGTGTTCCAATCCCCTAATCATCTTCATAGCCCTGATAATACCTTTAAAACACCAATTCAAAAACATCAATGCAATGGAATGGCACAGTTCACATTTCAGAGCAATTTCTCTTTTTAATTGTAAATAGAAAGTTTAAAAATCAAAGACATCAAACTGCAGTCTCTATTCCAACAGCGAAAATCCCACCTAAATCTGTTTTTATGGCAGTAGGCTCTTGGTGGTACCTACAAGGCAGAAAGAAACAGAATCCTCAAGAACTGCACTAGAATTAGGCTGCAAGCAAGCACTATTGACAAATCTCAAGGAATCTTTTGGTACCTTTGGTTGTCAGTGCTTGCTTTCTCCAGCTTCAATGTCCAGCCACAGATCACTGTAACGTTCACAGGTGGTCAAATAATTTAGCTTTAAAAAGGAACATATTGTCATGACTTATGGCCAATATGTAAATTCAGAGTTTCCAGAGATGGAAATTAAATCTATAATTTTAACTGACATACATGGTTCTCTCTTTTCTCAATCGTCTCTGGGCTAATGGGATAAATAAGAACAATATTTGGCAAGTGATATTTTATCTTTGATATACAGCTCTGAGATGTTCCAAACTGTAAAAGATCAGGTTCAGCTGAGAAGGCTTTGCAGAGCAAAAAACAACGCCAAAATGAATTTATGCAGGTACCGTGCAACTCTGATGAACATTGGTTTGGCTTCACAGCAAGTGTCTTTGTCTCGCCCAGCGGAAAGCAGAGAGATGTACAGGCATTCAGCGTGACAGAAATAAAACAGAGAATTTGTTCCTGGAAGAGACTCTTGTGCAGAAGCTGCATCTTTCTCTGTGGAACACACTTAGTCTTCACTTCCACTCACTTGCTGTATCTCCTGTTACTTAGTGTGCATGCAAGGTCTGGCTTCTGACCAGGGTCCCTCTGTCCACATTATTATTATCATTTATCATTAACATACCAGTTGTGCAGGTCTACAAGCATTTGCAAAACTGATGGATGCTATTTGAGGGTATATCTGAGTAAAAAGCAATGCATGTTTAACATTCTTAATTTGGGGACTGTTATTTGTTTACTGCTTTCTATTTCTTTGGCACTGTCATCACAATTCATAGAAGGGAATGAACTGCTCCTAAAGTGGGAGACTTTCTGGGGAGAGGGGCAGGAGAAAGAAGATGATTATTTGCAGTGAGTGTCAGTCCAATACTATGGACAAATCAAGGAAGAGGTAGGTGGAGTCCCAGTTTTGAGATGGGGCCACCATAGGTAAACAGCCTGGAGAAGGCATGGGCTGCCAGGAGGAGAGGACCTCTGAAAAGCTACCACAGATGACATCCTCAGCGAATTCAGGCAACAAGGAGAAGAGAAATGGGTATTAGGGAGATAAGTGGGAAGCCTTCACTTAACTTGGGAAGATTAAAATAAGAAGCAGAGGCAATCAAGAGCTTCATTCAATAGTCTACAGCCTGGATAGAAACAAACATCACCTTGGCATAAAAACTAAATGGGGGAAAAAATATGTGGGTGTCAGTCTCTTTTCCCAAGTAGCAAGTGATAGGGTGAGAGGAAATCGCCTCAAGTTGTGCCAGGGGAGGTTTAGATTGGATATTAGGAAAAATTTCTTCACCAAAAGGGTTCTCAAGCATAGGAACAGGCTGCCCAGGGAAGTGGTTGAGTCGCCGTCCCTGGAGGTATTTAAAAGCCGTGTAGATGTGGTGCTTAGGGACATGGTTTAGTGGTGGACTTGACAGTGTTAGGTTAACGGTTGGACTCGATGATCTTAAAGGTCTTTTCCAACCTAAACGAGTCTATGATTCTATCATGTTACTGAAAACAAAACAAAGAGAAATAATCAGGGGTTGTTTTTTATTTCCCTTGATTACAACTCAAAGCAAACTAATTATTCAGATATTTTGAGTTGTAAGCATTGTAGGCCAGAAGGACCAAATGTAGATGCCTTCACTTGAACTCACTGGTAAGTCATTTTGAAAGCGTTTTTCACCTAACATATTCTGGGTGAATTGTTTAGGATGAGATAACCAGTGTTTTGAAAATAAACAGCTCTCCCACGGAATGTAAAGGGAAGAGAGATTATGTCAGATCGAGTGTGTTTGTTATTATCTCAATAGGACTGTGACTAAGGCTTCCAGCCAGTCACATAAATAAATACTAAACTGTAAAGTGTGCAGGTTAGCTTAAAGGCAACACTTCCAGAGAGCCAAAGCACATATGGATGTTGGTGAACACGCCTTTATGTGAGTGCACAGAGTAATGCCATCTTCAGACAGCGCCATCTTTTGATGGAGATCCCCTTTCAAAAAACAAACCCCTAACTTCTGTCACCACTCGAGCTTTTGGAAATGTAAGCCTTCACATTCAGTCTAATCCAAACGTATGATAGATTTAAAAGCAAATTGCATATTAAGAATGTTTTTAGATTCAGAAGTCCAACATACTGTACAGAAAAATACAAACCTCCTCTTCGCCCTGTCTTGAAGGACAGGTTTAGGTTTTATGTTTTTTAGTAATTTTGCAGTAAGTCACACACTTGACAGTTAGGAGCTCATAGTGTTTGGAAAAAAGCTCATATACAGAGGAGCTCATAGTGTTTGGAAAAAAGCTATAGCTTTGCCTCTGCTGGCTCAAATTAAAAATCAACAAATAAGCTGCTTTGTAGAAGAGATGATTTTACATCATATAATAAGGATTTACCCCTGAGGGGTTACAAAATTAAAAATAAATTAGAGAGAAAATTAAAAGAGGCTTTAGCTGTGCAGTGTCTACCAAAAGCACATATGTACATGTGCAAAACCCTTTTCACATTCACCCCCACAGCCGCAGAGGTACAATAAAAAAAACCCAACAGCCATTAAGACAGCAAATTCCCAATTATTTGTGTATGGGCTTGGGACACAGGTAGAATAACAGCACTACTGGACCAGAAAATAAGCATATTGCTTCTCTTTCATCCACTGCAGTCTCTCCCCTTTAATTCAGATGACAACATGCTATTTAGATCAAGATCATCAAAGGATCTGTGCTCTCCTCCTGCTTTGCAGCACAGAGCTCAGCAGAAGAGGTCTCAATGTGTGCAGGAGACTCGCAAGGGCGGAGGCAGTGCAGAGGGATGGCTGCTGGCCACACTGGTCCTCCCCTGCCTCTACCAGGAGCGTCAGAGTCAAGTGCTACAATGGTAAAGAGGCAACAATCTCACAGATTATACCAGAATTTACTTCTTATCACTTTCTTTGAAAAAAGATCTCACTTACAACAACAAAAGATCTCACAACAAGAAGATTGTTTCTTTTCCATTTTCACACGTTATAGCGAGTCTTGCAAGATACAGAACTTCACCGGTAACAACACTGCTTCTCTACAGACTTCGTAGTCATCCAGCCCTGCTGCAGGACCAGGGGAAGGAGGCAGTAATACCCTGTAGGGGTAACACAGATCTTCTCTGTATGTCTATGTCAAGAGGCTCCCATGGCTGAACAATAAAACCTTGCTTGTCTTGTGCTTGGCCAAGTTGCTGGTTCAGGGGATTTAAAAGCCTGTTGTAGATGGTTTTCAGCTCTCCACAAAGCCCAAAAGTACTGTCCCTCTTCTGTGTGACTTTAAATCCTTTGACCTAAAATGGTTTCTTATTTCCTTACATCTGTTTGTATTACTGATGAGTACTTTATGGTAATGCTGTTGCCTAAAGGCAAAATACCACCACTGCTTAATTATTTACGCGTTAGAGAAAATGTTCTCTTACAGGAATGCTTCTCTAGTCTGGCTTCACAAAACACCTGAACACTGTTCACCTTATGGATGACTGCTTACAGCTTGCACTGCTTTTGTCCTATAACATGTTTTCCGTAAGTCAGCTCTTTTTGCCTCCTCAGAATACTTGATCTTAGCCAACCTGATCTTATCCAGAGCTCCCTTCTGCTTCCTTTCCTGCAGTGGGAAAACTGTGAAACCCACCGACACGCTGCTGGTGTAACCGCCCCGAGTCACTGCTGCAAGCGGCTCCCGTGCCCTCCAGCTGCTGGCCAGGTGTTCTTGATGCTTGCCCTACCCCAGCACCGGTGCTCATGAGGCTGCACAGTGAGCCAGGGCAAAGAACTGCCTGGAAACAAAGATTTTTGGGTTTCAGATCAATTTTCAGAGTATGTCTTGAGCAGTCTGTGATCAATTTAATGGTAGTCCTGTGGGAGGTGAGTAGCAAGTAATAGGGGACCCACACAGGGGACAAGTCCCCCTATTTCTCTGACACGGGCTGAATCGTGCATGCATCCTATCTGTCACAAGGTGACAGTAGTCATTGAGCAAACCCAGCAGCCATCGGCACCACCCTTGCTGTGAATATGCAGTGTGCAATGAGGCTGCAGGTCTTCCTGCCACCTGTGTTGAAGCAAACCTGCAGTGGGTGGTGCTGCTGAGGTAGAACATGGTCACAGGACATGAGCTGGTGTACACGCCTTGCCGGGGGTCAGCTATGTCATGTCAATGTGTTTTCACCTTCTTAGGAAGTAAATCTTACTTACAAGTCACAATCAACAGGATTTTGCAGTTTTGAAGGGGTTCTATTTATTTTCGTTGCCTGTTTCAACTCTGTAGTGTTTGAACATCTACTTATCATACTAATATTTATTTGGCTGTCACTTTATCAAAACTTTATATAACTTTTCATCTCCAGATTATCATAGGAGTAACACAAACTGAAGGTAAGGTTTGAGCCCTTTCTGTCTGCTACTTTTGTCATTTTGAGCCTCCTCTTTTCTATAATATGCTTAGCCTATTAACATGACATAACATAGCTTTGCAGTTACTAAATTACAAGCTCGTTTGAAGTATTTAGACTTGCTATTTCCTCTTAGAGATTTTGCAAATCAGTCTGGTTTGGCCCTGGACGTCAATCGTAATAGCTGAAGTCAGATCTAGGAATGTGAATGTGTTTTCATAAAACATGAAAGGATTAATTTCTGGTGCCTTGATTTTGATCCAGCCTAAGCTCTGTGGTTAGATCCGATAATCTTCAAATGTCTTCTTATTGCACGAGATTACTGGTAATAGAATTTACTTTCAAGAGTAAATTACAACTAAAACTGCAACAAGGAAGTAACTGGCAGTTTTGCAGGTGCCTCAGTTTCTCTCTACCTGCCCACCCACTAGATTACGTAGAGTTTTTCCCTTGGTGGCAGACACAGTGCTGTATGTTACTGCCACAGGTTACTGCGAGAAACAGCCCATGTCAAGAACCATGTAAGACCCAAAGAAAGCTCTGAACAGTGCACTGTTTCAAAAAAACCCCAGACCTCTAAACTCCCAGCCATTTAATACGTCAAGATAAAAACCACTGCGATGTTTCTGTCAGACAAATTTTTCATTAATGTTTTTTATCTCCCAGACTAAAGTTAGGTAAGGACCTCTCCTAAAATGACAGACTGCGTCCTAGGAGAAGCATTTGAACCTTTGTAACACAGAGAGACATGAGCACACCCAGAACCCGGAGCCCTCCCTCAAACCTGAGATTTGATTGTGTGCTTATGCCTTCACGCATGAAATTTTCAAAATCGATTTCTGGTCTACAGTACTCTCAGATTTAAGCTACCTCTGAGCTAACACTAATGTCTGCCAGCTTTCAGGGTTAAATCTGGCTTACTCTCGCACAGACCTATTTCAAAACAATCCTATTGCTTTGCCCTGTAATCTCTGCAGTCAGGCCCTTTTTTCATTGTTTATCCTATTTTATCTAGCGTGAAGCAACTTACAGCACTGCAAAGAAAGGTTTTCAAAAGAAAAAAAAATCTCATTTTCAAATTTACCAGTGTTAGTGAAATTAAAGAAATCTGTAATCTGAAATTAAAGAAATCTCTCTATATCATTTATAAAAGTGTAATTTGCATGAATAATTTATCCTCCTGGATAATCTTGGGCATGTTAATCATATTCACAAGACTTACTTAAAGTCAAATAATGTTAAAAGAAATAATGTTCATTGTTTAAGGCAGAGGAATCAGTTAGGATGCATAAGCTTTCTTTTTTACTTTTTTATGCCTTTCATCAAGTCATTACAAAAAGTTGGTCCAGTCACCTACCCATTCTGTGACATTTTCTTCCCCAGCAGACAGATATGAATAATGAATTATCTACTTATTATTCATGATTCCTATGAAGTTTATTCCTCAAAACATGAGATTTGCCCGAGCTAGTAAAAAAAAAAAAAAAGACACAATGCAAATTGTCATTATTATTAACCACCCACAGACCAAGCAGCTCCAACTCAAGTTGAATTTCTAGCCCTGCCTTTAGAGGAATAAGGAAGTCAAGGGGTGTGTGTCTTTCTCTGTTCCCCATCAATAACGTTTGAACACACTGATCCAATTTAAATCTAACTCGACACAGATAGAGTGCAAAGACACTAGTTCCTACTGGCTTAATGTGAATAGGTAAGTGAGCAGAAGTGAGAAAAACTAACATTGTCTCCACTACGTAAAGGCTCAGAAGTAAACTCACCACTTATTAGGCCCCAGAGGCTGGGCTCGGCATCTTCTTAGGCACCAGCTCATTCAAGACGAGACACAAATCCCTAAGAGATCAGGCGTTGGTGGTTCAGGAACTGATCAGACTACTACCTAGTAGGAGGTGCTGGCATGAAATGCGAGCAAGGACTGTACACAACACGCAGTAAGCATGAAAGAGAACCTGCTTTTTCAAAAGATATCAATTAAGAAAGAATTCTGCCTGCTGATGACAACTGAGAGCCCAGTACTATTAAGAGGAAAAAGGCTATTGATGAATAACTGAAAATGGGAGCGTTGTCTTCTGTGGTATGAGTGCTAAGGGCACATATGCACTCCAATACCGTGACAAGTTTTGTAAAGTAGAATAAGATGGGAAAGCTGATGCTAAAGAAGCACTGCTGGCAGAATTAAAACTTTATCTGGAGTCAATAGTGTTAACTGAAAATATACAAAATCCTAATACCCAGCACTATTTCATGTCATTGCCCTGGGCCAGGGAGAGAGCTGAAGAGTTCAGAATACGTTAGGGCTGGATGGCGCAAGATAAATATGGCTTTACAGATACTCCATGATCTCTAGAGGTATTTCAGTACTTTTCTGCATTAAAAGGCTGCAAACACACACTCAGTCCTCTCAGAGTACCTATTTGTGGTAGCCACTGTGGGAAAAGCTAGCAGAGTTATTCCCTTTCTGGGACTTTCCTCACACCACCGCAGGTGAACTGGAATAAGGTTTGCTAAACTTCCAAATTAAATATCACATATTATACCTGGAGGAATATAGACGCTCTGGGAATGTGTTGCCATCATGGGTTATAGTAAAAGCCTCACATCAGAACAACCACAGATTATTCAAGAAACGCCATTAATTACATATGAAGCAGAAAATGTAGGAGCTGCCACTTTGTTAAAGCAATTGTGGGGCCAGTCCATGACACTTCTTGTCTCCAAGGTGACCAGCAGCAGAGGCTCAAGCGAAGCATGCAAGACACACCAACCCATTGTGGCTCCTTCTTTGTTGGCCGCAGCACGAGCACCTTGTTTTATGCATGGCAGGAATTCCAAAAGGCATGAGTAAACCCAGTTAAGAATAGAGAAAATGCAGGCATGAGCACATAGAAATATGCAAAACACAACGGCTTCAAATAACACCCAGAGCTGGTGCACTCAGTAATTTGCCTATTTCATGATACTTTCAGGAGTCATACACACCAGAAATCTCAATGTTGTGTCTATAATGATCAAAAATACTTAAAAACCCACCTGTTTATATCCTTTGCAGCATGAGTACTGATGTATGTTACTAAAAGCATAAAACATCACTGAACCATGCTAATTAAATGGCATAAGGCATCACATGCTACTATGTCAACTAGACATTTATAAGCAATTCTCCTGAAGAAAATGGCTATTTTTTATCACATAATCCTGAATGAGTTACCCAAAATGATCATTGAGATTAAAAATCAGGCCAGATATTTTTTTAGATGATGAGTTGTTTGGAGCAGGTGACATTTTGTTGCATACCTGTCATGTCCCTAAAACAATGGAGTCTCCACGTGACCTTTGGAAATTTAGCAATATTAGTATCAGAAAAACAAATCAGCATTATACGTCCATCTACATAAAGGAGCAAGCAATCTGGGAAACAACAGGAATGATGGAGAGCAGCCCTCCATCCTGGGTAGTTACCTGGCATGCATTTCTTCCCTCTTGAGCTGGCAGAACTGGACTAGAAAAACTTTGCAACAGAGTCAGGTCTGTGGCATTTCTGGCAAGAAAAATACAAATTTCCCATGATTCAAACTCTGTAACAAGACAACTTACAGGTTTATGAAGCACCTCCAGCATGTGTATAGTCGGAGTAGTACATTTTCAAGTATCTTTTGCCAGCTTTCACAAGCACAGCTGTCAGGACTAGCATGGAAGTACAGTCATACCCAGAAAGGTGGAGAGCTGTGCAAGCTGATGCAATACAGTTCAGACATTGTTTTTTGCTCTAGATAGAACATTAAATGTTAATTAGATGCTCAGGCTGTACCGGCTTAGCTTCAGTAAGTTGGTCAAGGCAGCTTTGTAGCAGGGACTGAACCTCACCAGGTCTTGTTTTTGAGCAAAATAACGACTGACATACAAAGTGATAACCAAGATCTACAGACAAAAGCAATTTTGTGTTCCTGCCTAGTGTAGTCTTAAGCTTGTCTATGAAGTCTGAAAAATAAAGAATCTAATTATTGTAGCTGTTCAACTGAAATAATGAGGAGACTGAGAGTGGGACCGATAAGCAGCTGGATGGTACGCTAGCAATATGGAGGTCTGTAGTCCACCAAAAGTCTGGCAAAAATTACCTGTAATGAGATGTTCAAAGGTGAGAGCTAGTGCTATTATAACCTGAATTTAGTGCTATTATAACCTGAATTAAGCGTCTAATGCTGATGATGATTGGAGACTGTGCACATGCTTAAGGTATCAAAAAAGTAATTAACTGAATATTACATAACTTATCGGTCTATGGTGGAAGGTGATAGCCAATAAAAGTATGGAAGTATGATAGAGAAATCCAGGATCTCCTTAAATATATAGAATAAAGTTGTTTATTAAAGTCGTAGTTCAGATCCTCAGGTATGCAGGAGAGCTAATGCCACTGTGCTTCTACTTAATCAATGAAAGACTAGTATTATACTTGCTACTTGCTATACTGCCATAATAAAGAAATGTCAGTAATTCGTGAAACTGAATTGCGCATCTTGGAAAAGCCAAGTGTGGTTTCAGGAAGAGCTGGTGCTCTGGACGGGATCTGGAGCCAGCACGTAAGCAGGTGCTTCCCAGAACAGTGGTTTGGTGCCCATTGGGGTCCAGCCCCAGCAGAGCTGGGAGTCCTGTGAGGGCAAGAAGAGATCAGTGGGGGAGGCCGCTGGAAGGAGCAGACAATACCCCCAGTTTAGCTGCAGGGTAAATGCAAGTAGATCGCAATGCTGTATTGATATCCATCCTGAAATAAACAGCATTCGGTGCTTGTCATCTCTGAAACTCTAAGTCACTTTCTGTAAACTTAACATGTGGTACCGAATCATACAGTGCTCAGTAGGGCACACTGAAAGTTAAATGTCTTCCACTCCTCCCCACCAAGAATTCAAGAGAACGCGTATTTGAAAACACTGCTGAGAGGTATGCAAACTTGACACAGCGGCTGTGAGGAATGACTGCTCCTCTCTTGATCCCAGCTGATTGCCACAAAGCTCAAAAAAATCTCCAGCAATAAAACTTGCAATGAGCAACCTTATTATAAAAAAGCATTTCCTTTACATGAATCCTGATTTATAAGCAAATTGCTGAATACCTCACTGGCATTTATCTTCCCACGTTGCCTGTGCTTTAGCAGTAATTGACACAGTAGCCTTTCGGCAACATTAAGAAATAACACTTGGTTAGAAATATGCCCGAGTCCTTTTTTAGGAGAGGAAATTCTAATGTCTCAGGAAGATATTCTGGCTGATAACTGCAACATGAAGTTCTATAATGTGAAACTCCAGGGTTAGAGTAAGAGGAACTTGCATCGTGTGCAATTAACATCCAAGCAGAAATTCCATCAACTGATGAGGCAGTAAACCATTAATGTGTGAATTACAACGACGTATGACAACTACGGGATGCCCCCTTACACATCCAGCTGGTTAGTTACACCAACAAAACTGTTACCATCTCGCCATCTATCATTTTGTTCAGGAGCACATCTCCCTATGCTTACAAGCACGCCTATCTGACTCAGACACTACTGATATTCTTTAACAATTTCTTCAACCCAGTTGTGAAAGAGTCATCGTTTTTCTCTCTTTCCCCCATTCCACAGTTGAAGCCCGGGAGCAATTCGGTCATGCAACAGCTGTTCAGCACATGAAAAAAGGGAGTCAATGCACCTTCCTAGCACAGGCTGCTGATAAAAGCGACAGAGTAGCGAGGGCTGCAAAGCACAGAGAGAGAGCATTTTTGACATTTATAGATGAGAGTGTTGTATTGATGCATCCAATGCTGAGCAACGCATCAGCACAAAGCTTCAAGAAGAGGAAACCATCCCAAAAGCAGAGGTCACCTTACCAATCCCATCTCTCAGAGAACTCATCAGCACAGGCAGAATGAAGGTACATCACACAAGATCAGGCAGTCAGAAAGCCTGGGCACGCTGTCTGACCCTCTCAAAGAAGAGATGTTACCTCAGTTTCAGTGTGGAAGACTCAAACTTCATCATAAAAGCCATGATGGATATGTATGAAATCTTGTTTGCCAGCAACAGTAAAACAGCCACAGACTCTGAGAGAAGTAGAATATTAAGCTTTCAGGAAATGCAGTTAACATAATAATTCCCATGAAACACTGCGTGGCATCTAACATCAAGAAAACCTTCTTGTTCTAAAGAAAAACTGTATGGAAATTTTTTATGGAAAACAATTCACAGGTGAAGTTGATGGGAAAAGGAGGTACTAGCTGCCCCAGATCCCTAGCTACCCCAGAAGGGTGTCCTGGTTTGAGGTAAAACAGAACCAACTTTCTGATCAGTAATTTTATTTCTTAGCTACGCCTCTTCTAACTCTCTGAAATTAACAGCATGTTGTGTCTAAAAAGGTTCATTCAGAGTGATAAGACAGTTTGTGCCAAGGAACGGTATGCACAGAGGCTCTTGCTTAGACTTATTGCTATAACACCCAAGGTCAGCTCGCTTTGCTGTTTGCCCCGTTACAGGGTCGGAAACAGAAAAGCGCAGAGGGGTCCCACCTGCAGAGAGGACCGGACAGGGCAGGTGACCCAAAATTGACCAACAGGGTATTCCATCCCATCTGCCCCATGCTCAGTATAAAAGCTGAGGGATCAAAGGGTCAATGCTCTTCCTTCAATGGCTGATGTTTGAGGAGGACCCTGTCTGTTCATCTGCCTTTGATCTCGATCCGTGTGTTCCTGACTCCAGCTGTGGAATCCAGTTCCCACTCGTCACTGAGTCCAGTCTGGGACTTCCCCAGTGCCTGCCCCATCCTTTGGGATGTTCACATAGTTGTGGGTTTCTAGTTGCAAGCACCAGGCTGAGCTCTTCCAGTGAGAAACTCCCAAGAGGCAGTTAATATTTGATGGCATAAAATTCAGCATGCCAGACAGATGGCAAAAGAGGACGAAGAGAATGAAGCTAGCACTTGGACATAACTATGCTGCTTGGACGTATGCATTCACCTGTTAAAACCATACTTGCAGTACCTGCATAGGAAGGGATGCTTGTCTACTTTGCTAGCGGTGACATCAGGCTTACGCAAGAAGTAGAAACACCCTACAAAGATCTGTGAGCCGCCATGATTTATAGGCTGATCATAAGATGTCTGTCAATCCTCAGGCAAGTATTGTAGCTGACTATAGCCACAAGCGCAGCTACAGGAGTAGGAGTTCAAAAAGCCCTTCTTTTTATTTTGTTTTCCTGCTCTCCATTTCTCTCTCTTGCTGTCAAGATTTTCACAGAAAACCATAGACAGCCTTTCCATGGTCTTATGGAATGGATCAATTTATCATTATGTTCTTTACCATCTTCCATGTGTATGCAGTAACACACACATATCTTCAGTAATTTCAGCCTGGCAATATTCAGCATTTGCATAAAAGATCTTTGCTACTCCTAAGTGAGCTAGAAGACAACCTCAATGGGATGATTTAGGCCTGTTTATGTGGTTAACGATTTTTTTTTTGTTTTAGGCATATAGATGTAGCTTTGTTTTCTAGATAGGAATAAGTAACATGCCATTTTTAGTTCAAAAAATTGGAAACGATCAGTGGTCTCTCATGTTCTGCCAGCAAAAGACTACAGAGCTCTCCTGACAACCTGTCTTTCTGTTTTTTGGTCTCTCTTTACACCTTGCTCTATTTAATGTTGCTGAAGAGGAATGCATAACATTTGGGCATAAAAATACACAAATGCTGCTTTAGGAGATGATGTTACTTTGGATAGAACGGGTCAGTATAGTTCATCTACATTAGGGCCATGGTATTATATGATTACATATCTCACCTTTACATTTGTATCCAACACACCCATTACAGATATTGTCCTGGAAAAATAGCTTTAAACAAACAGAATCCTCCAATATGTTGGTCCAGGAAAGCATACCCTAAGGAGTGAGTAAGCTGCACATAAACACGTACATCACAGCCATACCCACTCAGATTTAAGCTCTGGAATGACATGCCACACAAACGATACCATATACAGATATTATCTTGTGCACTGGTTTAGTCAACACACTGAACTATATAGCTCATCTACTGCCAAATTCTGAGTTTCTTAAATACATAAGACCTATAATAACTATTCAGGTCTGCTGTGATCTGTCTTACACATCTCCACTAAAAAATTCCTGCTTCAAAACAAATGATTGCATTTACAGTTGCTTACCAGTTCACATAATTTACAAATAGAGAAGGCTGAAAAAGTCTTCCTGGGATTCAGACTTCTGCCTCAATTTCACCAGTCAAAAACCAATAAAATGTGCTTAGACAAAATGAACATTTTTTATGAAAACTGAGTAGTATCTCCAGTGACGAGAAAATGTAAAAAGTTTTGCATTAGAATTCTCATATGTTTTACAAGTTTGAGACTTCATTTTGATTTTTAGTTAATTATTTTTTAATTTTTTTATTATTTACATACTTTTTAATCATTTCATAGAAGGTCAGGAGAAGCAACGTGAACTGATGGACCCATGGTTTGATACTTGTGATATAGAACCTTTCAATATAATAGTTGAAATACTTATTTTTAAAATAAATCATAGAATAAATAGAGACATTTTGATTTTGAAAAGAAGACAAGCTTCCCTGAAGAGGTATCAAAATAAACTAAAATGAAATAAAATAATATTGCAAGTAATCATTAGTCACGATGCACGGAGTATATTCTGATATGTAGCTTTACGTTCTCAGCTCTTGCTTCAAACCTTCTGCCTTACAGTGTGCAGCCCTCTGTCAGAAGAAAAGGCTAAGGCCGATGGCTTCACCTGGACTGGAAGGATATCATCCACAACATTATTTTTTATCACCTTACTCTGTGATGTCATATATATGACATCCTATTGCAAGTATAGTGTTAGGTAAAGAATTAAGACTAAATATCAGAAAGGACCCTCTTTTTAAAGACGGTTTCATACCAACAGGGCTTTAACAGCTCTTGCAATCAGAGGATTTTGTGAGCTGGAAACACATGCAGGTGTTTCCAAGGGTTGGTTTGATTTGCATTCTGGAAAATTCCAGCATTCAAATGCAAAATATCCCACAAAATAATTATGCTCTCTCCCTCATTTTCCTTTTCACCTTGCATATTACTCTCCCCCTTTGTGCTTTTCTCCCTACATGCCCACTGTAGCTTTACCAACCTATTTTGCTAGATTCGAATACCAATTTATCCTGTATTCACATGCCCGCCCTTGTGGTCAGCCTGCAGCAGTTTAGGTGAGCACCTTCCACCATGTCGCCATCTGACTCTGTTGGGCAAGTGCCACGAGCCCTGAGCCGGACATTTTACCTTCTGTGTCAGGAGCTGGCACATGGCTTCATGGTCACACTCACAAACCCATCAGATTTACCTGCCTCCAACAGAAAAGAGGAGGGCCAGCTGCGCCCAGCTTCTACAAGAAAAGCAGAATCTCCCCTTGCTTCTGAAAGGGGACAGCAGCCACTGAGATCCTTGTTCAAGGGACTAAATGCAATGAATACCCCCTGGCCTGGTGCACACCGCATATACACACAGTTTCATGCAAATCTTTATTTTCCTCCTAGTCCCCTCTAAAATCATTTCAGATTGGATTGCTTTGTCCTCCAACAGAAGATAGCACGAATTATGCTGAGCACTAGTTGGCATTAACAGTAACTATGGATTACGCCCCACACGATGTGATTTTTGTATTTGATCCTCTACACGCTATACATGTACACTCACAAATGAGCAACATGGGCACAGTTAGTCACCCAAAGAAAACAAGCACAACCTGCTTAATTTTCAATACTTCTGTAATTCTAACTCTTGGCTGTTGGATTTGAATCATTTAGTTTATGCTTTTGTCTCTTCCTCTCAAGACTAGCTACAACAGAGCTGCCTCTTTTGGCCGGTGCTCGTCTGAGTAGCTGCAGCTGGGGGACAGGGAGAAGCTAGAGTATGTACTTCTGTGTGCATGTACATATGGGTTAGCACAAGCATACTTCTGGTGAAGGAGCTCTTTACACACATAATGCTGAGGGTGCCTTCACATTTGGCTGTTCTCTGTCCTCCTGTAACACCGCTCATTCCTGTGTCATCTGTCAGTGCAGCCCAGAAGCAGCAGAGGACTGCAGCGACAGGCCATACTCCATACCCGCTACTCCTCCAGGGCTCTTCCAGCTGCTGCTCCCTCCTCTATCCCTTTTTTCTCCCCTCACTGCCACGCAGCTGATCCTCTCTCCTCTGACACCGGACAACAATTCAGGGCCCTTTCTAAAAATCAATTAAAAAAATAAAGTTTTCCAGCCAGCAGGTGTCAAATGACTCAGCTACTCACACTATCCTTAGCACCTGGAGTGCCACAAAAGCTCTGTCTAACTCTCTCATCCCTATCTTCCTCACCAATGCTGCTGCTCTTCAAAGCCAGAGAAAGATACTCTCAGCCCAAGCGATAAACTCAACATAAAAATTAGGATTCTGGTATGTCATTTTAAGAGCTACTTTACAGCTAGATGTGTTTACACTCACCCCGCTGCAAAATACCAGTAGGCGATTAAAGAGCAAGATACAGGACTGGACAATAACCCTTCCATCGCAAGCCTGCCTCTCCCTTGTCTGTAGAAGGGAAAATATAAACCGAAAAAGAAACTGCAAGACTAAGGAGTTGCAGCTGGCACTGGAGCTGGGAGCATCAAGGAGGGAGAAAGCTCCTGCCATAACCACAGGAGTACCCAAACGCTAACCCAGCATGCATTCAGGATTTTTTATTCTTTACATTTCTACTTCAGTATAAGATAGTGGGTTTTCCTTTTCCCTTAATCACTGTTTCATGCTGTAGCATGAAAACCTGGAAACCTAGGGTTTCACACACAAACTTTATTTAGATGGGAGTGAAAGGAGGTGGAGGATAACACTTGTGATATGAAAGGTGACTGGAGTGGTAATTACAGAGAGAGACTTGAAGAACTAAATTTTAAACACCGCAGCATATTAATACTACTATATTTTGATAGCTTCAGCTGAACCTGAACTTCATCATTTTAGGTGAATGCAAGCTTTCTTATCTAACTATTCCTGTTTTGCAATTGTGCTTTTCTTCAGGCCGATATGGACATGAGGAAAACGATCCCGGGGGGGAGCCCCACTTCCCAGGCTTACAGTCTAAAAAGTAAAAACTGCTTGTTATATGGGTCTGATAAGCATTGATTGGGAAAATGCAAGTAATGAAATTTCCTGCCACGTGAATTTCTTAGGTCATCTGTCTTACAAATATTTGAAAAAACATATTCAATATTTCCAATTTTTCTCCTCATGCAACAGCTGTCCCTGTGGAAATCTATCCCTCCTGGCTTTCCAGCAGTGGCTGCCTGAAAAGGCCATCAACCTGAAGCCTTTCAACTTACCCAGGGTTTGAAAAGCTTTTCTACTATTACCTGCAATAGGCGGAGCTTCCAATACCAGGTTGTCAGCCTAGTCCGTACTCTAACAAGGGTTTGCTCTGAAAGTCTCCTGCTCTTCCCCCTCCGCAGGTCCCACCGCTGCCCATCTGCTGGAGCTGCCTGGCACCATGCCCCATGAGGCACCTCTCCTGTTGACTCCCTCACCCATGCCTTCCCTGATTTTATTAATGAAAGCTCAAAAAATGCCCTTTTCTCATATGCATTTTTAATTCCTCCTCCTTAGACAAGCGAGGCTGCTCACGAAGGCTGACACTGGCATCCCCTGAACTCTCCTTTCTTGTCCATGCCCATCTCTAGCACTCCAACAGAAGGCAGAGATTGAGAAAGCGAATGAGTGCCTTCCAAAATATTGCTATGCCTGCTTTATGGTTTTACCTTTAATGTGCCTCCTTGACCAGCCTGAGCATCAAGGTGCAATTTGAATGAACTGTTGTCATTTGTATAAGAGCTGCCACTATAGCTCAGCTGCTCTTCAGAGCAACACAGTCAGCTCTAACCATAAGAGTCATATTTAAGGAAAGAAAAGATTGTGATGAGTGTGTTAGCTTCCCTTAATAATATCTCTCAGACCTGCAGTGATATTGCTCTAAGAAACCTTTTGTACTTCAAATACTCATCAACTCTATCACTCCTAAGAGCATTAGCCAAAGTTTGAGCTGTTCATCATCTCTGTTACGTTCATTTACATGCTATTGGGCTTGACACTGGATAATAAGGTCTTGTCCAGCAATACTTCACTTTTTGATCTGGTAAATTTACTATAGGCCTTATTCTTTAAAGATATTATCTTTTTTTTTTTTGCCACCAACTGCTTTCTTTCTTGTAGCTCACAGCAGCACTGATTTTTGAATGTAAAATAATTATGGAAACATTGATTTTTAAGTTATTAGACTTCCTGCTCCAGTTGCCTTGACCACAAACTCCCTCTCCAACAATGAAAGGACCTTCTGTTCCCTTCAGAGGTGGTATGAAAGCTATTGTACCTGGGCACCATTTACTGTATCACAGACAACAATCATATTTCTAGTGTTTGGTCTATTATCACCTAACAAAGACAGACAACTGGCAGTTGGACCGGAAAAGATCCCAGGTCATGTTTTCCCACTGGGATTCACACCCATGTATAGTCCAATTTATCAGCATGAACTCACCGTAACACACGGGACCCCTCTGAAAAATGTTCATCTGAACCCTTAGAAACGTTTGTGATCTACTTGTTGTTTACCAGCTGCCTGCATTAGGCAGGTGGGCTCCTGCTGTGGGCATCACCAGTGTTCGTGGGTACTAAAGGCAATTTAGGCTCTGTAAATTAACTTGGTAGTAAAGGACAACATTGTTTTAGGCATCTGGCTGACATTCACCTGTTCTCTCAAGATAAATAATGTAGTAACAATGCAAAAGACAGTTAACGGCTTCCCTTTGTGTTTTATGGAAAACAAACTTATTTTAACATTGCTGTAATTACTGTAAAACCTTTCTAGAAAATGCACACCCGTATATTTGATAAAGATTGAGTAAAAGGCAACAGGCCATTTTTCTAGCTAAATCTGCAAAATTAAGTGCTAGCTTGTACTGAATAAATATATACAGAAATACTGAGCCTGGGCAGAGGCATTATTTTTACTGCTATTTGTGTGACCAAGAAGTGACTTCTGGTCTTCTGCCGAGCACTGTACTAATTTACCTGATTTTTAAGACTACGGCAATGTTGCTAATGTCCCCTCCCCATCTTTCAAGAACATGAGCTCTCACAAAACAGCTGCATTGGGAAGGAGTAGAGTGGAGCTGCTAGGCACGTGTGCTGGGCAGGAAAGCAGGCAGGTGCATGAGACTGGGATTCAAGAGAGTGCTTGCCCATGAAGACGAGTATATGATCAGTCAAGTATGCAGCTAACAAGAAGCCACATATTTTCAAGTATCAGCACTATTTTACCCATGAATGGCTGGAAGATAAAGTTTAATTAGGTATATATATAAGCAACCATGACAGTTATCATCTCTATACTACAATTTTTTCCACTTCGAGCACATTTTGCAATGCAGCTAAGGATTTCTTAACTAAGTAACTTCCCAATGCCCTTAACAACATTAAGAGGAATACCAAGATTAATGGCAGCTATGCCTCTGTAAAAAACACGCATAAAACTCATCCAGGCATAAGTGATATTTCTTCATAGATTTCCATACGCCGAAGCATTCAACACAGGGGGATGTTGCCCTCAACAGTAAAGGCACACGCTCTTTTTCAGTATGCCGTGTGCAGGACTGTGAGAATATGGATGAACAGCAAGTTGTGATAACTTACCATTTATTTGTCACTGCATTCACAAAAATCTTGCTCCTATATTCCCGAGATGCTCTGATGCAAGCCATGCTGCACTTGAGTAGTAGCTTACAAAGTAATTGTGCTGGTGCCTGTCAGACTAACTCAGGGGCAAAGGCAGAAATCAAGAAATTACCTTTTTCTGTTGCCCTGATAGGGCTGTGTATGTGTCCTGGTTTAAAATGCATGGCACGCAGTAACACGTATGCTGTTGGACACGGATAAACGTGGAGGGAGTGATCATACCCCTAATGTAGGACTGAGGGTCCCTCGCCTTAGCGTTCTTAACCTGACACTCATACCACAGAGCTGTGGGGGGGTGTCGTGGTTTCTGTTGGGATACCTTTCTTACTAGAAGCTGGTATAGTGCTATGTTTTGGATTTGGGATGGGAATAGTGATAGCACACTGCTGTTTTTGATTGTTGCTAAGCAATCAAGGCCTTTTCTGCTCCTCGTACCACTGCACCAGCGAGTAGACTGAGGGGGCACAAGAAGTTGTGAGGAGACACAGCTGGGACAGCTGACCCCAACTGACCAAAGGGATATTCCACACTATATGACGTCATGCTCAGTGTATAAAGATGGAGGAAGAAGAAGGAAGGGGGGGACGTTCGAAGTTATGGTCTTTGTCTTCCCAAGTAACCATTACACACGATGGAGCCCTGCCTTCCTGGAGATGGCTGAACACCCGCCTGCTGATGGGAAGCTGTGAATGAATTCCTTGTTCTGCTTTGCTTGCATGCACGGATTTTGCTCTACCTTATTAAACTGTCTTTATTTCAACTCATGAATTTTTCCTCGCCTTTACTCTTCTGATTCTCTCCCCCATTGCAACTGGGGAGGTGAGCGAGCGCCTGCATGGTTCTAGTTGCTGGCTGGGGTTAAACGACGGCAGGAGGAAAGTAGGCTTTCAAGGCAACTTCATCCTCTTTCCCCACTGGGATGTTTGAGGGAAATGGGAAAGTGATCCCGCATTTGTTGCATGCTAGAATATAAAATTAAATGGGGGGAAAATGACCTAGTCTCTATGCTTGCCATTTCTTTTACAGCCAAGAATTAAAAATACATTTCGATTATATCACATTTGGAACTGTCATGCTAAAAAAAAGGCAAGCAAATTGCATCTACTAGGTCACGCTTCCCATCCCCCACCCCAGAAAATCACCAACCCACATGTCACTTGTCTGTGGCGGTTCTCACAGAAGGCAAACCGTATGTTACGTTCTCAGCGTCCATGCATTTCTGCCGCTTCTAAATAGTTGGCTCCCTTGAACTGCTGTTTGCCAGATTTTGGTTCTCTTCCAGAGCCGAAAGGCAGAGTGTAGGAGATGTCCTGCTGCTACTCTCCTTTCACTTAGAAAATGGAGAGGTTGTCTGGCTGCCAACCTGTCAGTGCAAATAAGTCCCCTCTGCAGACCTTATCAGATGAATCCCAATGTGAAAACTTTTTACATACGAATTGCTTTGCAAGAAATGCCCGACTCTTTTCAGAACAAAAAAGGAAAAGAAGAAAATAAAGGAAATAGAAAAGTAAAGAACCTGCACTGAAAGGTCAGGTCAAAGGAACAAAAGTCCACATGGCTTCTTTTGCCTGTTCTCTTTTTTCACAGTTGGCTCCCCAGTATCTACATGCTGCTCCCCTAACTGCAGCGGGCTTAGTCACCACAAGCCTCATCAGTGTACAATTAATTACTCCTGCTAATCAAAGCTGAAAGGCTGAAGGAACTAGATTGCCCAGCAGATCGGTAATGGAATATCATACTCTCACCGGTGCCAGAAGTCCACTGACAGCCTAGGTGAGCAAAGACAAGAACAGCTCATGCTACCAGATTTTCAGCAGCCTAGGCAGAATGGCTAGCTGAAGGGAGTGTTTGTCTGTAGAAGTAATGCTTATCCTGGAAAATCACCGGTGCTGTAAATGGTAGCCAGGGCTGTTGATTATATTAAATCAATATTGTTAGTTACATTATGAAATATTAATCTAAGACATAAAAAACTGAGGGTTCTTCTGGCTCTGCCAGAGACAGCCAGTGTAATCATATGCAAATGATTTCAGATCCATTTCAGTTCCTCTCAAATTCCCATCTGCAAAACAGGTAATACTATTTCCAACTGCCCACCTTGTCCAAGCTTGCCTCTCTAGGCAGGCTCCCTGGCTGCCCCTCAAGTTACATATGTGTAGCCTCCCGGAGGCTGGCACCTCTAGAGGCCACTGTAATGTTACAGATGAAGAGACGCAGCAGGGAAAGGTCACACAGCTTGCACTGAAGCTCTAGGGTCTCACCAGCTCTTGCTTATTGCAAAGCGGTAACAGCTTACACAATCCTGTAAAACTGCTCACAGTAGTTGAATCAGAGCACCTCGAAGCATGAGTGGGCCATTAGAAAATGAAACTCAACAGTCACAAGTGTAGACCCTATAATTATAATTCTGACTGCATTACCCAGCCTTTGTCAGAATAGAGTCATTCTGATTAAGAGTTAAGTGAGCCAAATGGTTGAGAACTGACAGGTAATTCAATACCTTGAAAGGGACTGGTGCACCTACCCTGAACACCTGCGTGAAGAGAACAGTTAATGCTGCTGAGCTCCATCAGATGGTTTGTCTCTGTAACGTTAAAGAAGTCAACTTGAAATAATAGTGGGTCAAAATTAGTGAAAGCACATGTAAACATTTCCTCCACATGAACAGAAAGGGGTTTGAAAGGGGCTAAGAAAGGAAAGAAGAGGTAACAATTTCATGTTAACAACAAGCATGAGAAAAAAATGAGGAAAGGAGAAACCTCAGGAATAATTAACAGGGAAGAACACAGGCCTCCACTGAGGTTGCAGCTAAACTGGTGCTTGAGTGACATGCTGAACTGGGGAGAGGCATGTATGAAAGAACATAGATGACAGGTGGGATTAAAACACACAGAAATGCCAGCTCAGCACATGCATGCTGTTTCTGCCAACAGTACTTTAAGCACTCCAGAATACTACTGAAGCCTAAACTTCCGACCAAAGTTAAGCACATGCTTAAGTGGCTTCCTGAATTGAAATGAACTGATGAAATGGGATCCCAGAATACAATAACTGAAGGACAGGGAAACTTTTAAGTCTAAGCAGTCATAAAGAAATCACGTTCTTTATGCTCTTGACAGATGCATGTACCATGTTCATTCCTGTCTTCCTAAATACAGTTCTGTTATAATAGAAAAATAGAAAGCAGGACCACACTCAGACTTTGGGACCGCTCCCTTTTCACTCAGTGAAAATGCCCTGCATGTCAGTCTTTCAGGTGCCAGTAATTCAAATTGCTTTTCCCAGATGGATGGTAGGCCAGATGAGGTGAGACTGGGTCAGCAGAAGGCCACCGGGTGAGGTGGTGCCCAGCACTGATTGCAGCGTGGTGTCCTGTCCTGAGCTGTTTAACAGCTCAGCAGTACCACAGCTTCTGTGCTCAGACTTACAGTTCAGTTTGCTTGCAGGGCAGACATGGATTTTCTTGCGCATCTCTAAAGAGCTTACTGTGTAGCAAGTGAATAACAACAGATTTAAGTAATAACAGGAGATTTCTAATACTGAATGTGAGGCTGTTGAGTTTCACAACTGATTGAAGTCTCTCACCTATACTGAAGTCAAATATTAAGCCAGATTTTAGCACTATTATAACTTTGAAACACAAAATAGAAGGTACCATGTATGGAGCAACCAGGCTGACAACTTACTGTGTAGGGAGCAAAGTCTCTTACTGCTCCACGAAAAAAATCAACTTCCCTTTAAACTCAACAGCAGATAAAAGTGATTTGTGTTCCATCTAATTTGTTTTGTTTCTCTGAACATATTGCCATTTTGTATTTTTCTATTTGATCTTCATTCCCCTTTTAAGGCTGGCTTATTTCTTCTTGGTGGTTTATGCTGATTTGTTACACTGTATTGTACCTGGGTAATAGTTTAATACATTCTTTAAGAGGCTAGTGATTGCCACAGATCGTGAGGCAGTAGGGAGATTAGCTATCTGCAGAAGTCATATGCTCACACCGACGTACCCCGTTTCGGGGAAACTGCCCAAACAGAGGCAAGCTGGGATAACGATGGATAGCAGTAACACTATAATCATGCCTGTTGATGGTGATAATTACAGTTCTCTGGGAAAGGAGGCTATGCTTTCCATGATTTTGTGATCTCATAGTGCATTCTTAGCCATAAATTCAGAAGTTGTAGAGAAAGAACACATGAGAAAAGGGACACTGCTGATGGGCTACTGTTGGTTTCTTTGCTATGGGCAGCCCTGTCCATCAAAATCGAGACTTGATGCTGAACAGAAAAAAGCAAGCTGATGTCTGTAATGCAATAATTGTCAGCATGGCATCCACTGGGACTTCATAACTCTGTATGCAAGAGATCTAAATCATAAAAGAAAGATTAGTTTTCATTACAACTCTCCTAACATGATGATTTCAATGGCTAATTATTTTCTACTATGTTTGCCACAGGCATCACACAGAATATATGTTACGTCTTTCAGCCAAGACTCACAAACACATATGGCAAGCTTCGTACATGTTGCTTTGTCTCATCTGCAGGCCAGGATGGGTAAGAACAAAGCTTTCAGAAATAGTTATTGATGTAGGGTGCTAAAGCACTCAAAAATAAAAGCATGAACACTTGCAGGTCAATGAAAGAAAATTTTGGCCACCAATACAAAGAGCTGAAAAAAAAAGACCCATGTGCAGGATATGAACTTCAACCTCTACTGGAAAGCCTCAGTGATTAAATGACTCCGCAGCAGACAGGGTCAAACTGTTCCTAGTGCTTCTCCAAGGGAGAATGAACTTCTTTCCTTTGGGGGGGGCCTTTATATAGGGCACGTAGGAGGTGCAGGACTGATCTCTCACCCTGGGGAAAGACAGCAGGAATGAGAAGGGCTATGGTATGCCTACAGTGATGTGAATCTATGAGTCTGGTCTTCCAGCACATGGTGGGCACCACTAACTTGTAAAACACTTGTGACATTGGAGGGTGACTCCAAGTGCAAAAGCTGTGCCATACGGATACATTGCCCTGCAGCAAATAGCACCTTAACCTGCTGCTGCCCAAACAGGGCCACTTGCATTGCTCTCCACCCCTGCCGTCACTCAGTGGCTGAGGCAAGGCTCTTGCCACTTCTGGGACACAACAGAAGCAAAGCAAAGGAGAAGACATCTGTTTTCGAGAGGTATTGGCTAGAGAGCTAGAAAAGAAGACAGCAGCGAGCACCAGCTAAAACACCTTCACATGAGGACATCAGCTAGCAGTCAGCCTGCTTCAGCTCTGGTTTTGTGACTGGACCTCCCTGCAGTTGCTCCATCTCTGCTTGTTCGACTGTCCCTTTGGCTAATCCCAGCATTGCTGCCTGGATTTGCTGCCCATCGGCAAGGCCCCGGAGCACTGTCCTGGGAAAGCATCAGTTTAAAGGGATTTTATTGAAGTCAATGGGATTACAATGGAGGTATCAGCGAGGAGGAACTCAGCGCCTCTCTTACTTCTACCATTTACTGTATTTATGTTTTTTCAGTTTGTCTCGGTCCTACCCAGAGCTGTAACTAATTAGATGAATTTACAAATGCTGGTCCAAACTTCCAATCACCTCTTTAAAACCTAAAGGGTTATATCAACCTAATAAAATCCTCCTTTCTCTATAGAAAATGACAACTTTCTATCTGCTCACCTGACAACAGTGACACCATGAGCCACTGTAACTGAACTCCAGGAGCAAACCTGACACAGAGATTGGCTTTTTTGCTGCTCTCTGTCAAGACAAACAACAGAACCAGAGACTGGTTTTGAAACTAAGGACTAATGTAATTTCTCCACAGGTTCTGTTGTTCTGTTAAGTGTTATGTTTCCTTAATCTGTATTGATTTCTTTTAATGGTGTCTGCCAGCTAACTGCTACCCAGACCAAACTTTCCCTAGCAGAGCGTCTCTGTACTCTCTGAGAGCATTTAGTCAGTTCCCAATAATGTCAGCATATCATCAGTTCCGGTACCCAAAATCTGGTAAGTTTCTGAAATTAGAGAAACTTTATAAATATCCTGCAAAAACATAAGCAGTGAGATCCAGAAAATATTGTGCAGTTTTTCCCTCCACCATCTCCTTGTTATTCCCAACCTGGAATGCTATGAAAAGCGACAGCCAAGTCAGTCTCCTGTGGGACCGCAGTCTTTAATTGGGAATGGGACTGATTTCCTTCATAGCTGTTCTCCGAGGACAGAAAGGCCCAATTCAACTCTTGCTTTTTCCCTGAGTGAGACAAAGAGAAGGGAGCCAGGCTAAACAACAATAGCTTCAATCAGCCACACACGCACGAAACAAAGGGAATTTTTTTTGCTGCACAGCCAGAAGAGGAGGGGTCTGATTGGCATTCAGACTTTGCAGCATCTCACTGTGGGAGAGAGGTCTTCTGCAGTCATTACTCTCCTATGGTGCTTGTTATTGACAGCACTTTCGACTGACTCTGGCAGAGAATAAAAGTATTCCTCTCAGTAATATCATTCACTTCCCCCGCTTGCTGTTCCCCCTCTCTGTGCCTCATCCAGAGCACATGTGCATCTGACACAGAGTGAACACGGTGACCTCCTCTGAATATGCATAAATGCTAAGGATCGTCTTTTTTTTTTTTTCTCTGCTGCCATGGCCGACTGAACCAATAGCTTGGCTGGCGTTTTGCTTATGAAAGAACGCACTAGTTTGCAACTGCTAGCCCACAGATGGTCAGCTTCGGAGTCTGGCATCCAGACCTCGTATTTAGTTTCACAAGTAATTTAGAAAGCATATAGTTAAAACTGATGAGACGCTGATGTTCAAATAATGTGCACCTGCTTTTATTTTCTTACAACAGTTCGGGAGATGATGTGCTGAACATGGAGTAGAGGTGATTTAAGGGAAGAGAAGATTAATATTATGAAATGATTTTTTACAATTTAGCTCTCTAACGCTTGGCAGTCAGAGTTTGCATCACTGAAGTACACCAGATGTAAACACAGATTAAAGAACAGGCTTTATTCCTACTGTAGTTATGTAGGTTCAACACTGCTGAACTTCTGCAGGTTATACCCTTTTTCAAAGGGGGATTCACCATCTCCATTCTTTTAAAATCACAATGGGGGCCCCTTGCAATGATAAGAGTAAACATAATTAACTTCTGCTCATAATTGTTGAGCACAATGCTCTTTATTTGCTTGCTGCCTTTTAGCACTTATGATCTTATTTTAAAGCATTTTCCTTATCCATAAAAAGTTAAAGACTCACTGTTTAGTCTTAACAGAAATTGACCGGCATATTATTTAAACTTTAGGACTAGAATTTTCAAAATAAACATGAAAGTGATTAAAATACCAGAAGTAATAGTACTGCAGAATATGGAGACAGGTCTGCTCAGGCTTACTTGCTCTTCTGCTAGTGATTGCTGGGATGAAGGCACAGAAAATGGACAGTGCCATTGTCGGATAAGTGCATTTACACAGGATTTGCTTCAAGGACCTTATAACACAGAAGGAAGATTTCAATTAACCACAGACTAAATTTTAAGAAATCAGAAAGTCGATGAGGTATTTGGGAATGTCACTGTATGATTCATGCTCTGCCTTCCTTGCAGAGTTCAAATCTTTCTAAATTCATCTTTATATTGCACTCCTCCCCCTTTTATCAGAGAAATTCCTACATTTCTTATATTGATTTAATTTGTCCTTGTATTCCTACTAGCAAGCTCGCGCTATCTGTTGGCCACTGACTCCTTGACTGTTCTAACTGGAAAAATGCTTCCAGCCCACTGTAATCACCAGTGCCACTGACAAACAGAGATGCAACAACTTCACTCTCCTTGGGCCTGTGATGCTGATTGCTTGCAACAAGTCTCCTGTTAACACCATCAAACACCCAATTCGCAGCTGATACAAACCATTGTAGCTGAATTAGGGTAAGTGTTGATTTATACTACTTAATTCATGCCTGTCCTAAATACAAATCCTCCTATAAGCAGACAGAATGACAACAAAATTTTCCTTGGCAGAAGCTTAAAAAAAAATCTAGGTTTCCTTTATAGCTTGTTTGTCATTACTGTTGAATCAAAACCTTGCAGCTTTTGTAAAGAGAAGGTAGTTTAACAGAATCAAACACAAGAATATCACAGCACACAGCAGGGATAAAGGATCAGAAATCATCTCTCATCAGTAATACTACTAATAGTCGACCCATGTCCTAAAGAAATTAAAATAGTTGGCTGCCCAGTAAGAGAAAGCAAATGAGGCAGGCAGATGGAGAAAAGGAGGAAAAGAGGGGAAAAAAGGAGTATTTGTAAAGGCTTGTGTCAGTAAATGGAGGTAAGGAATTGATCAGCACTGAGAGTGCTGATGAGTTCTGAAAGACTTGGGAGCTTGGAAAAAAGAAAAAACAAATCTGTAACAAAGAAATAATTAAAAGTAACAGACAAAATCTTCACAGATAGGGGTGTTCATTACCAATGCTAAAAGTAATTTAAAACTTTAATAGGCAATTCAGTACGTATTCTGCTTTAACCGCTATGCTGCCTCAGAAATCTGTGGCACAGCAGTCATGTAGCATTTCCTCTGCTTTGTGGCAAATAAAAGAGTAAACAATCCTTGAGAACTGATAACAAATTAAATAATTTATGCTTTAGTCCATTGTTAAGTATGTAACCCAAGGGTGTGCGATGTCACATCATGCATGGCTGCACGGCATGTGACTTGAAAGGACCTGCTTGCAATTTATATTTATGTAAAAATGATATATTACAATGCAAAAAGTTTAGAAAACAATTATTTTGCTTTGACATGCACTCCAAAGTATATCTAATTTTCACTATCTTGATGTATCTCATGATTTAAATAAAGTAACGAACAGGTTTTTTTAAATGTATGAGCAACCTTAGACAAGAGCAAAAAAAATTTTGTACTGAAGACAAATATTTCCTATTTCAGGAAAAAATTTTAAGGGCATTTGGGATTGAAGAAAACATTATTTAAAGTGCTTTGATTGTTAATCTGATCATGCATTTTAAAATACAATTAAACTACTTTTAAAAATTACAACCTTTCACATTTAAGAAAAAAGAGTTTCATTTTGAAAAATGTTGAAAGGGTATTCTTGGATTTTTAAAGAATTACAGTGTGAAACATTTAAGAAAAATTACAAATTCCTAAAACATTTCACTGTTGCTGGCCAGTATTTCCTTTGTAAAACACCGCATGCACAAAACCATCCCTTAGTTTTACGTACAGTATTTGATATTTCCCTCAACATACACTTCTGGTACCAATTCATTTTGCTCCTATTGGAACATCCATTAAAACCTAACCCCAAGCACTCACTTCATAGAGCAAAACTTGAAAATATGGCCTACATGTATTCTAAAAGTTAAAATCTGAGATCAGCCAAAAGGCATCCAAAATGTATTACTCTTAGAATTCAGGGTTTTTTCCTTTGTTTGTTTATTTTTTTAAGGTCAGTTGCATGGTATTTGAGAAGCTAAGGCTGACGAATCTGGTACTATAAACACAACAGAAATATAAATCCTGTTTCCTCAGGCTTTAAATAAGAGTTAATGCACAAATGAGTTAGACCCTGAAGTTTATAAGAGAAACAAAAATAAGCATTGCCTTCCTAGAAATCATGACCTTTAGGAGCAGTGGGAACAATCACTATCGTATCAAGAAACTTTCTGTATAGTAAGAACTTCTTCAGGGAAAATAAACTCTGTTCAATCCAAACACGTCTGAACTGAGACAAAGCTGAAGGCCAGAGTTTGTTCTCCAATTTATATTTTAATTAAAGAATTCAATGAAATATGGCAAAGTGAAAAACAATTTGTATGAATGTAAATAAAATTTGAAGTGTAATCTAATAAACAATACAAACCAACCAGATCTACAAAATACTTCCTCTCATATACAGCTGCAAAAACAATTTTGCTTTTCACCAGAAGGAGATGGAGGAGTTGCTATTTAAGGCAACATCTGCTCATATTTTCAAGTGCAGTTTTTTATTTGAATTGTTTCTAGTCACAGCTGATTGTATTCAAGCACGCAGAAGTAAATTAAACAGGTGAACAGAAGTAACTCAGCCTCCAAAAATCAGTATGTGCAAATTGTTCTTGTAATTAGCGTTCACTGATAAAAAAAAAAAGGGTTGGCTGAAGGTGATTTTTAAATCAAGGGTCAAGACTATTTGTTGCTCAATGAAAAAACAATCCTTATAGGACAACTGTGATCACTTCTATGATGAACATGACTAAGCCAAAACTTTGAGTAATCTCTGTGGACAGAGCAGCTACAGAAAACTTGCAACAAAAAAATGATCAATATAGCTTTTAATGAGAATGTTAAAAAACAAACAAACAAATTTAAGGCATTTTTTTTTTCCTTACCTAAAAGGGACAATTTTCTCTGCTGAACACGTGATTAATGGATCTGCCACTAGAAGGTGAAGGCTGCATTTTGGTAAAGGATATGTGAAACCAGGCCTGGTCACAACCTTGGGACTGTCTTTCCTGCTTCCACACTGCAGGATCCCGCCTACATATATCAAATAGAAGATGAAGCTTCTTCCTGATAAGAAAAACCTTAGCTGATCCCAGACTTCATGCTGGAAGAAACGTGCAAGCAACAGGAAAGACAGAGCAATACAGAATTTGACATGGGACACCTTATCACGCAGGGAAGACATCTCCTTCCCGCCCTACGCTGGGAAGCAGCAGATGTAGCTACAAACTTCTGTGAAAGTCTTTTAACGTGAAAGCTTCTGGATTCAAACCCGTACTGCCTTAAGGCCCCCTTATTGAACTCTATTTCGCCTGGGTGGTGGTATGTGCTTTATAACTCAGGATGTGAAGAATATGCATGATTTTCTTATATAATTACATTATACACTGCACTAACACAGAAGTCAAAGTGTTTCACAGCATTATTTGAATAGGCTTCTTTGTATTTCAGACATACTTGCATTCCCCGTCTGTTAGACTATGGCATAATAATCTATTTTAAAATAGAGTAGTTCCAGTTTGTTGGTCAAACAAACACTTTTGACATCTATTACAAAAACAAATGCACTTACTTTTTTTTTTAGATTTTAGTATTTATCTGTGGATGGGCAACATTTCCTAGATGTCTATGATCTAAATTTTAAATGGGGATTGCAATTTTTATTGCTTTTGTCTCAGAGAGCCTTAACTGATAGGACAGCTGTGAATGGAAACCTCTCCGCAGAACCTTATGCCTAGTTGAGCTAAGTATGTCCAACAATCCACTACGCAGATGAACAGACAATGCTTTTTTCTCTGTGCTCATAAAAATTCATAGTATATTAAGCAGCTATTCTACAACCAAACTCCAAAAAGAAGCTGTCAAACTGCAAACCACTAATAATCCTTAAGGAAAGTTTCAGAATATTCTTTGCAATGCAAATATGGATGAACTATAAGTCAATAGTAACTGTCTTTTGGATTCTGTCCCTTCCTGATTGTAAATATATCGCATCTGGTTCAATTACAGCAATTGCTTTCATAGAATACCTGTCTGAGAAACATAGCTAGTTTTAATAAGCATTTTGTCTTGGAAAACTTAAATGGGCTGCTCTATTTTGCTCTTCATTTAGTCTCCTCTCCTCCTCTACTTTTTATCTCTCAGCTTAGAGTAACCGCACCACATAACAAGCTCACAGACAAACTGACTGGGTCACTCTCAAACACAGTTTGTTGACTTTTGTAGTGGAGCGCACAAGGAAACCTCACCAGCCTAAAAACAATTAGGGTATTGGCTATATTGGGAGGCCCTGAGGAGTTACAAGATATCTTAATGTGAGACCAATTTATGGATGCTTAAGTTGTAATGAACCAGAAATTGTAGAGAAAAATAAAGAATTTAAAAATATTTAAGCTTTTGGAGCATGCTTTGAAATGGGAAAATTTCTATCATATTTTCCAAGCAGCAGAGTACTCTATGATTTGTTTCTTAAGAAACACTAAAAATTGCTTTAAAATTAAATGGTCCCATGTAAAAGCCAAAAAACAGGATTATATTAAGCTTGGAAACAACAGGAAACTTAACCCTTCCTTCAGCACAGAACCAATACTCCATAAGAGCTAGGAAACTCTATGTAATAGAGATAAAGGCCAAAATTTGATCTTTAGACAAGCTGTCAAACAAAATCTCATTAAATCCACAAGCACTGAAAGCACTGAAAGAACTTGAACAATAGACATCACGACACAGGAAGAAATGGTACCAACCACAAGCATCCAGCAAATGCACTGAAGTTAAAAGTTCAACTTTCCCGTAGAAATTCTGCATTGACAATACCGATCATGATGTGTTCCAAAGACCAGCAGCATCACAGAATCATAGAATGGTTCGGGTTGGAAGGGACCTTAAAGACCATCTAGTTCCAACCCCCCTGCCATGGGCAGGGACACCTCCCACTAGACCAGGCTGCTCAAAGCCCCATCCAGCCTGGCCTTGAACACTGCCAGGGATGGGGCAGCCACAACTTCTCTGGGCAACCTGTTCCAGTGTCTCACCACCCTCACAGTAAAGAACTTCTTCCTGATATCCAATCTAAATCTACGCTCTCTCAGTTTGAAGCCGTTACCCCCTCAGCCTATTGCTACACTCCCTGATAAAGAGTCCCTGCCCATCTCTCCTGTAGGCCTCCTTTGGGTACTGGAAGGCCGCTATAAGGTCTCCCTGGAGCCTTCTCTTCTCCAGGCTGAACAACCCCAACTCTCTCAGCCTGTACTCACAGGAGAGGTGCTCCAGCCCTCTGATCATCTTCGTGGCCCTCCTCTGGACCCATTCCAACAGGTCCATAAATATATTTATGTTTTGAATTTAGTTTTCAAATTTGTTTGATGCAAGCAGCAAATCATGACTGAAGAGATGATGCTTTTAAGAAACATGTACCAGTAGTTTCAAATACCCAAACAAAATTAAACAGATTAGGGGTTCTAAAAGGCCCTCAAGAATAGAAGATAACAGGCATAAGGAAGTGTTATGAAAACATTTATGCAACTAAGTAATAACCTTGAAAGTCATAAATCTAAAAAATAGTGACTATGTTCTTTGATATTAATATTTATCACAACCTTGTGCAAAATACTGTAAAGATAGTGCTCTTAAATATAATACAAATTGAACTCTCACACAGATCTGAGTTTTTTTCTGGGAGATTTAGAAGTATTCCTGAGAGGCCTATGTTGAAAACTGCTAAATAAATGGCTGAAGATGAAAGTCAACTTCTTTTTTCTTCAGATAGTCCCTCCTTCCTAACTGTTCTGGAATAAAAGTTTTAAGAAAGTTCTCACTGTTGAAATTTCCGGTGAGCTAGTTAGAAGAACTGGGTTAGTGTCAAATCACAGAAACGTGGTGGCATGTCTTCCACAACTGGAGCACTGCAATGGATGGCTATAAACTCTTCAGAAGGGACAGGCAAGGAAAGAAAGGCAGTGGGGTAGCTCTGAATATTAGGGAGTGTTTTGACTATCTAGAGCTTGATGACGGTGATGACAGGGTTGAGTGTTTATGGGTAAGAATCAGGGGAAAGGCCAATAAGGCAGATGTCATGGTGTGAGTCTGTTCCAGATCACCCAATCAGGATCAAGAGGCAGATGAAATATTCTATAAGCAGCTGGGAGAAGTCTCACAATCGCTAGCCCTTGTTCTTGTGGGGGACTTCAACTTACTTGATGTCTGCTTGAAATACAACATAGCGAAGAGAAAACTGTCTAGGAGGTTCCTGGAGCATGTGGAAGATAGCTTCCTGACACAGTTGGTGAGTAAGTCAACTAGGGAAGGTGCCCCTCTTGACCTGCTGTTTACAAACAGAGAAGGACTTGTGGGGGATGTGATAGGTGGAGGCTGTCTTGGGCATAGTGATCATGAAATGATAGTTTTCAATTCATGGAGAAGTAAGGAGGGGGGATAGTAGAACTTCCACATGGGATTTCTGGAGGGCAGACTTTGGCCTGTTTAGGAGTTTTGGTGACAGAGCCCCTTGGGAGGCAGTTCCGAAGGGCAAAGAAGTCCAGGAAGGCTAGACATTCTTCAACAAGGAAATCTTAAAGGCGCAGGAGCTGTCTGTCCCCATGTGCCAAAAGACGAGCTGGCTGAACAGACTGCTTTGGCTGGAACTCAGGAAAAAAAGAGTTTATGATCTTTGGGAGAAGGTGCAGACAACTTAGGAGGACTACAAGTATGTTGTGAGGTTATGCAGGGAGAAAATCAGAAGCGCCAAAGCCCAAGTAGAATTTAATCTGGCTATAAATACATTAGCAACAAAAGGTGGGCTAAGGAGAATCTCCATCCTTTATTGGATACGGGGGGAAACACAGTGACAAAGGATGAGGAAAAGGCTGAGGTACTTAATGCCTTCTTAGACTCAGTCTTTAGTAGTAACACCAGTTGTTCTTGGGGTACCCAGCACCCTGAGCTGGAAGACAGGGACAGGGAGCAGAATGAAACGCCCATAATCCAAGGGGAAATGGTTAACAACATGCTACACCACTTAGACACACACAAGTCTACGGGGCTGGATGGGATCCACCCAAGGGTACTGAGGGAACTGGCAGAAGTGCTCACCAAGTCACTTTCCATCATTTATCAGCAGTCCTAGCTAATTGGGGAGGTCTCAGTTGACTGGAGGTTGGCAAATGTGATACCCATCTACAAGAACGGCCAGAAGGAGGATCCAGGGAACTACAGGCATGTCAGTGTGACCTTGGTGCCAGGGAAGATTATGGAGCAGATCATCTTGAGTGCCATCACATGGCACGTACAGGACAACCAGGTGATCATGTCCAGTCAGCATGGGTTTATGAAAAGCAGGTCCTGCTTGACAAACCTAATCTCCTTCTACGACAAGGTGACCCGCTTAGTGGACAAAGGAAAGGCTGTGGATGTTGCCTACCTAGACTTCAGTAAAGCCTTTGACACCATTTCCCACAGCATTCTCTTGGAAAAACTGGCTGCTCATGGCTTGGACAGGTGTATTCTTCTCTGGGTAAAAAACTGGCTGGATGGCTAGGCCCAGAGAGTTGTGGTAAATGGATTTAAATCCAGTTGGCATTCAGTCACAAGTGGTGTTCCCCAGGGCTCAGTACTGGGGCCAGTTCTGCTTAATATCTTTATCAATGATCTGGACGAGGGGGTCGAGTGCACTCTCGGTAAGTTTGCAGACAACACCAAGCTGGCCGGGAGCGTTGATCTGCTTTAGGGTAGGAAGGCTCTACAGAGGGATCTGGACAGGCTGGATCGATAGACCGAGAGCAATGGTATGAGGTTCATCAAAGCCAAGTGCCAGGTCCTGCACTTGGGTCACAAAAAACCCAGGCAATGCTGCAGGCTTGGGGAAGAGTGGCTGGAAAGCTTCCCGATGCAAAAGGGCCTGGGGGTGTTGGTTGACAGCCTGCTGAATATGAACTGGTACTGTGCCCAGGTGACCAAGGTGGCGAATGGCATTCCAGCTTGTATCAGAAATAGCATGGTCAGCAGGACTAGGGAAGTGATCGCCCCTTGAACTCGGCACTGGTGGGGCCCCAACTCGAGTACTGTGTTCAGGTTTGGGTCCCTCACTACAAGAAAGACATTGAAGTGCTGGAGTGCATCCAAAAAGGGCAAAAAAGCTGGTGAAGAGTCTAGAGCACAAGTCTTATGAGGAGAGGAGGCTGAGGGAACTGGGGTTGTTTAGTCGGGGGAAAAGGAGGCTGAAAAGGAGGCTTATTGGTCTCTGCAACTACCTGAACAGAGGTTGTAGCAAGGTGAGGGTTGGTCTCTTTTCCCAAGTAACAAATGATAGGATGAGCAGAAATGGCTCAAGTTGTGCCATGGGAGGTTTAGATTGGATATTAGGAAAAAATTCTTCATGAAAAGAGTTATCAAGCATTGGAACAGGCTGCCCAGGAAAGTGGTTGAGTCACCATCCTTGGAGGTATTTAAAAGACGTGTAGATGTGGTGCTTTGGGACATGGTTTAGTGGTGGACACGGCAGTGTTGGGTTTATGGTTAGACTTAATGTTTATGATTCTTTGATTCTACGAAATATGGCTTTAGCTTAAAAGGATTAAACAAGGAAAAATATTGGAATTGCTCAGATTTTGAGATAGTGTCTTGAATGTGGGTAAATGAAATTTACTGCCTGAGTTTTTTGCTTAATGCCATCTCACCCTGAGTTGTGGGGAAGAGCAGAAAAGATCCCGGGTGCTTTGGGAAGCTCCACAGGAGCTTATGTTGCTTTGGCCACCCCTCAATTAAAAGTGACCTCAGGATGGACCAGCCTACAGATACAGCCAGCAGCCAGCCACCTCCCTGGGAGCAGGGGAGCCTCCTTCTCCCAGCCCCGCCCGGGGCGAGGCAGCTCTTATCCCCTGGGGTAGGGATGCAGAGAGCAGCCTCTGAAACCATGGCTTGGCCCTGCCCTTACAGGGCTCGTGCAAAAGCAGGGCCGCTATCGCTTGAACTGCAGCGTGGGGTGCTATCAGGGTTGGTGTAACAGATTGGGTCATTTTCTGCCTCTGACCTCTCACTTTGTTTAAAATATGCCTTTAATTTCCTTTCAGATTGAGTCATCAGTAGTGACTTCTTTTTCCTCCCTGAAGTATTTAGATTATTAATGTGGGAAGAATGCCCAAGACTGATACGCAGTCGTTCCAGGCTACTTAATTAAATTTAATTTTATTCTGGTTGGATGGTGAGTATTGACCAATTTGCTTGCAGTTACCTCCCGGCCTACTTCACTCTTCTCAAATACCTGCTTACTAGCACAGTGAATCTTCTTTTGGCTATGAAAATTAATGAGGAAATAGCCCATTTTGTTTTTGTGAAGACCCTGTTCTTACCAGACTTAAGCAACAGAATTGCTCTTGGACCAGCTGACTTGTACCAGCAGGAAACATCATTAGATGGTGGTGTAGTCCAGCTGGGCAGGATGCTGGAGACAGAGTGATGCACAATGGGAGCACCCATCCAGAGTCCTCTCCACAGGGCACAGAAGCAACCTAGAAATGCGTTGCAAAGTGGACTATGCTTTCCTTATCTGTGGGACAGTTCTCCTTTCTACTCACCAAGGTACTGTAAATGACAAAAAAGTTGCATCTTCTCTACTCCATTCCAAAATATTGTCCTGTTCACAGACTAATAGTAATTCTATAAACCAGCATGAAACACAAGGTGATAAGAAGCTGATTTTAATAATCTCCTATTGAGAACACCATAACACTGTAAGAAGCACACGTTTGATTTGCAGAAATAGTCCCCAAACTCTTTGAATCCAGCTTTTCCTTGCTATTTATTGCCTAATTTACACCTGTATTAGCACAAAAATCAGCAGAGTCAGATTAGAGAAAGTGAGGGAAGGAGTTTTATGACCTTGTTTTCCATTAGAGAACCCTCTAAGGAGAGCATGGAAATAAGAACCCACAGGAGAGGAAAAGCTGTAGGATTCCCTGCTTTTGTTCACAAAGAGCACTCACTAGAGAGACTAAAATGCTTGGGTTTATACAGTGCCCTTAAGCATTATTACTTATTATCATTTACGTAATTACAAGCTGTGTTCACAGCAATAAAATAAGGCTAAGCTTGGGTAGTATTAATAGCCCTACTAATTACCCTGCTATAAAAGGTTTATGGGTGGTATAAATTTCAATATTATTACTACCACGCCATGACACTGGCTTTGTCTAAAGGAAGGCGTTAACAAAGCCAATCTCCACGCGCTCTATTTTTGCTCTAATTCATTAAGAATTAGTGGAGACAACAGGATATAGGAACACTCCCACTTGACTGTAGGGCCAACTGAATTCATGTCTAATCCTGCAGCTACAATAGAGAAGCATTATCACTCTGGATTCCTGTTTAGAGATGGGAAACTGCAAAAGGTTTTTTTTCTCATTTCTACGGTCATTTAAAATTCCAGCAGTGTTCCTTCAGCTGTGCCCAACCTTGTCAGACATCAAGAGCAATCTGAGATATTCAACTGGAAAATCAAAAACTCTCTAATCTTCTACTTTGTAAATTTGTTCTTATTAATAAAGAGACATGACCCAACTATTATCTAGACTTGGAAATGGCAGAAGATCCATTTAGGCAGGAAACATACCAGCTTAATGATACTGCTTTGTGGAATACTTTACAGGTTCTAGGTCGTAGTATAGATAAATTCAGAAACCTCAAAATGATGCTCTTTGGTTTTAGCAAATCAAGATTCTTTTAGCTCTTTGAGTAAAAGAAGTCAGAAGGAGGCGAAATATTATGGAAGTGAACCTCAAAGTTAATATATGATGTAAAAAAGAAGGATCTGAATTTGGTCAAGATTGTTCTACCACTTTCCGTATCAAAACAGAGGTGTAGAAAATGGATAGTTGCTATTTCATTCAGTAGCAGAAGCAATCTTCCAACAAGCTAGCTATAGTTGCCAGTGGGGCATTTCAACCAAGTGGAAAGTGTAAAATGGAAACACAGGAGTGCCTCTTGATCAGGTGGCTTTTCTTCCATGTTCCTGTCACAATTGATCTTTCTAATATGATGGATTTAACAAGGCAACTGGGAACAGCAGGGAAGGAGGGGATGCTCACTTACTGGAGCCAGAAGACAAAAGGCAGTCTGCCAAGGCCAGACAGAATAATATTAATGGTGATCATCCAGAATCAGGAAATAAGGATTCATCTGTTACTGGAAGGAACACATTGGCACGTACCATTGCTGAGCAGGAGGGTGAGATGGTAAAGTCATTACAGCTGGTTTCACAAATGAACAACTGGGGCCATTGCTGGGGCATTGGGCCACTGAAGACTAAAAGAGATCTTTTAAATTGGATTGGAAATGACTGTCATACAGTGCATAGCTGCATCCACATTACCCTTTGCCAGACAAAGGCTGCAAGACCTGCAGAGAATTCCGATACTAGATTCCAGCTGGAGTGCCAGGCGACCCATAGTAGTCACATAGGAAAACATGACTACTTCAGTATCTTCCTAACAGTGTGTCCTACAAGATAACCATCAAAAATGGCAAATACCATCTCCTTCATATTTTGTACTTGATGCCAGCAGGCTTTCTTCCTTTTACAAGTGGAGGGAGCAGATAGCCACCAAACAGTATGTAAGGAGGCTGTGTGCTTTTGGTGACATAGGATTCCTCTGCACTCAGTGAAGGCTGTACAGTTCGTTATACTTCTAAAACCTGGGATCAGTGGGCAAACTGCTACGTGTTGGGCATAATACTAGCAGCACCGTTCATTCTAGCCTTTTCTCTGGTTTGCCACTATTTTCTCTTGCTCTGGCCAAGAAGAGCACAGGCAAATGTAACCAGCAAATTACCGAACTTATTGATCAGGCATGTACTGTTTTCAGTACAGCCAACCATAAACATCCAAAAATTTATTTAAATGAGAGTTCTCATTCAAAATTTGAGAGAGTTTTGAGAATCAGATTATGCTGAACATACTAAACTTGAGATTAAAAATAAACAGAATTTGAGATTCCATGTTTGAAGACTTTTCTTCTCAACCATGTAAGAAACGCTTCTTATAAAATTCAAAACAGATATTCTAAGTTGACAAAACTAAATGAAGGTTTTAAAGAAAAAAAAAGACACATATCAACATGAAACTCTTTAAATTACAAAAGTGTTCCATAAAAGTTGGCAGCACTATTCTGTACAATGCACTATTTTTGGCAGTTCGCTTCACTACCTCTGCTGATTTTCTTTCCTGTCCACAGCAGAGAAACAAGAATAAGATCATACTTTAAACAACTTGTTCATTGTTATACACTGAACCAAAGCTAGAAATAGAATTTTGACACTTTAAATGTGTTGTGTAATATATTTGAACTAAAATAAATAGCTTTTAAAGGCACTCAGCTACCACAGTAATGGACGGAGGGACAGATAGATAATTTGTGTGCTTTTGATGTGATTTACTGCCTTCCAAGAACCTGTGCTGTACAGCACCGAAACTGCAAATTCCCTAAGACTCCGTGCTTGACTGAACTCTAACCACAAGGGGCACACCTTTCAAACATAACTTCATTGGTTTTATTTCCATGGCAGCAGCTATGAAAAGGTTATCCTGCTCAGACTAACTGCACCAATACTTGTGATGAAATGTTTAATCATCAAATCTCTATAAGTTACTACTTATATTTACTGTCATTCAAAAAGACAGAGATGCAAATTTGTCTGAACATAGCTCAAAAGCTGATCAGAATCTCCTGCGTTAATAAATGCCTGACTTCAAAATGCTCTATTTTTTCTCAAAATTCACCCATATGAAAAATTCTCATTACAGCTTAAACATAAATCAAATCCTTGTGAAATTTCATTCAACTGCTGTCTGTATTTTAGATATGTATGTAATCCATTACTGACATAGTGAAAATGAAGCTCTGTAACAGAGAAAACATCTTGTTCTAAAATGCAGGTTCTTTTCCTTTTTCTCTTGCTCTATACTACATAACTCTCCTCTGTACTACGATTCTGTCAGACAAAGGCCCTGAGAAATGACCTCAGAATTTGGCTTAATGTATCATTTCTTTTGATAACAGCATGCCTTGTACAATACACTAATTCTGCTCTGATGTTCATTTCATTTCTCCTCCTAAAAATAGTAAACGAGATGCATCCATATGAAACTGTATTAGAATAAAAATTGTTCCTGACACATTAACATGGAATAGGTGCAAAAGAAGCTAACACCTGACTCAGAATCAAATGCATTGTTTGAGTGTAGTTTCAAAGATGTGATCAGTTAAGATGCATTTTCCATCTATAGGCAATATTTAGAATAAATCACAAAAATGCGTATAGGATAAGGCAGGGAAGCAGGGAGCAGTTCCTAACACTACTGAAAGGGCTCAGTAAAAAAGGAAATCAGAACATCTGAAATGAGAAGACAAACAAAGCTTCGGATGGCACTGACAGTAGGGACAAGCAGCACAAAAGTAATTTTGATATGATGGGGAAAAATGTAATCAGTAGGGAATTCCTCTGATCACAGACGCAACACAAAGCTCTCAAATTAAGCAGAGGATGAGAACTGCTGCTCTCCAGGCGTGCTGACTCACTCAGCTTTCTGCAAGCCTGCATCAATGTTTTGGTCTCAGCTCCCACTGCTCATTACAGCTTTGTTTTCTTGATTTACGTGTCTGTTTGTCTGTTCAGGCAAACCCTTCACAGATTTCTTTGTATACAATGTCCAAAATTGCCCAGAAGGCTACATGAAGATCATATTGTATTTATGTTCTCAACTTCAAATAATAAATCCCTTTCTGCTGCAGTTTGCTTATTGCCCGGTCCATCCAAGTCTTAAATTCCATGTTCAAACTCATGCCTGTCTCTATTTCAGCCTTAATTTCATTTTGTCTTTTCAACTGGAACTAGACAAGGCCAAAAGACAATTTTTCTCTGTACAATTGTTCACTGAGGGAAGCAAGGAGTTAGAAAGGGGTGCCATCAACTCTTGTCTTTAAACTGAGCTACTGCCCAAAAAAACACAGAAATTTGCAGTTTGGATAGGAATGGTCTGCTTTGTAATAATATAAACCCCAAACCTGACTGTCCAAACAGCCAGCCACCATGTAACCATCTGGAGACAGTGCCATCAGCAAATTCAGACATCCAGAGCATAAGGTATGACAGCCTGTGCTGGTTGTTAGGTCTGACAGAGGTAAATCACAGATACATCATGGAATCAGATTTCTGCTTCCACATGCTAGACCCAAAATCCTTTCTGTTCCCCTAGGCCATTTCACCACTGGAAAGAGTGGCAGTTCACAGCATTTACAAGACACGATCACTGAGCAATGTCACTTTGTGACTCTGGTGCCATTCTAAGTTGGGGAAAGTGAGATTAGTTCTCCAGGATATGTCCTTGAGCAACCATTCCGATTAAGTGCTCCTGTCTGCAGTCCTTTCCGCAGCAGTTCCCTCACAGAGTCCTTCTGTAAACCAAACCAGCAAAAACAGAGTTCCAGCAGTGATATTTCAAACCCTCTTTGCAGTGACATACAGCTAATTGAGTATCACTTTCCCATGCTGGGAACACTTGACCACTAGAGGGGAAGAATGACCTATGCAGGTCTCTGGGAGAGACTTAAGACAGTAGTAGTGGAAACACTCCTGTGTTTTCTTTACTCAGAAGAAAAGGCTGGCCACAATCTGTGGGATGCCTGTTTTGTGACTGTACATCTCATCCACAGAAGCATCTATCAGCCTGGTGCCACAGGACATAGCGAATGACCCAACACAACAAAAATAATCCTCTTCTTAAGGATGCTCCTGTGGTGCAAGGGCAGTTTCCAGAGCAAATATTTGCGTTTCCTGAGCTTTCCCACCTTGCTGATGTTGTCTGACAACTTTCCTAAGAACTCCTTCTCTGACCATGTCTCCCTGAAACCTCGCCAAACTCAGTTTCTCATGTTCACATTTTCCTCACCTACTAGATGATACCCTCCTTTGAGAGGAAGCACTGTTTGTGCTTGGCCAAAGATTTACAGAAATATAAATCACCTAATTGGACCCCTTGCAAAATGATTTCTTGTATCTATATATTATGTCTAGAAGATATTTTTCGAATACTGGTTCTTAAAACTAGTTGGTGATTGCTGATGCAGTGGTTCAACTGAGTCACACAATGTTCTCTGCAAGTTTAACTTCGGAGGTCTTTTTACTTTTTATGATCATATAATCATCACTAGGCAATATAATTTTGGAAGAAAGTGGGAAAAAAAAAACCCTTTCTCACAATCATTTAAAGCTCTGAAATACTCATTTTCAGTGTATCTATTAAAACACTTATTGTCCTTGCTTTGAAGTTAGCAATGTTAATAGGTAATAAAAATAATTTGCAATGAAGAAATTAGTTTACTAAATTCCTTGAAAGGGAATGGTTTAGTCCTGAATGCCACTTTGCAGCTAAACTGTTGATTTTCAGTTGAAAATCACTATCAGTAATTTCCTCAAGACACTTCACTAAAGATATGAATTTTGGCTTTTAGAACTAATTAGATCCAGCCCCAAAAATATGAGACTTTGTCTGTGAGATTGCAAAAGGTAATGCCAAACATCGGTGCTATTGATTCTGTTACCTGCTACTTCTTAATTCTACAGCTTTTTAGACCTTCCAATAATCTCCCTCTCAATACCCAGGTTTTCATGAAAAATTCTGCTTCTTTTCAGTGTTGTTTACATCCATAATCAATAACCTGTCAAGTCCATTAAATACTATTCAATACACAACAGATTAAATCCATGAGACATTAAACAGAACTCAAGAAAGTACAAATAAAAGCAACACTGGGAAATATTAATACTATGATAAATCATTTTTTTTGAAGAAATATACTCAAACAGATTATCTCTCAATATTGTCATTAACAGAAGATAGACTGTTCCCTCACCAACGTAGGATCAATGGAAATTATGGAAATAAACACAAGCCTCATGAAACGCATGAGAAGAAATGCCTCTGCAATGAATATGACAAAGACAGCTGACAATGAATTTCCATTTTTATTCCACCGTTCAAAATATTAAGAAATACGAAGATGACATTTCGTCACATTACTGACAAAATATGAAATATATTAATAAGGACTAAAAAACTGAGTCTTTTGTGAAAATTGAGAAGGGAAGTTGATAAAACCTGACAATTTGCACTAAACAGCTTCCAATTAGGAATGAGCTGCTGCTGTACTATCAGGTGGGTACGTAACAGAAACTGAAGACAACTGTGAAACTTTTAGGACGATACGTCCTCTTAATTTTTAAAGATGTGATTTTCTTTCTTGTGTCAGTTGGCTTCTGTTTATTAGACTGTTTAACTTGGAACTCCAGGTGCACATCTTTATAAACATGTATTTAAATGCTTGTTGTGTACATTTGCTTAGTAAAGCTTTTCTATACAAGTTCATTGACACAGCACCTCTACATTTTAGACTCCCCTCCATTTTCCATGGGGAGGGCTATCATTGTCTTTACTGCTTTACAAATGAAACAAGCAACTTGTTTTTAAATCAAGATTGTTTTTACATCTAGATGATTTCAAAGAAAAATAAATCAGCTGTAAAGATGATGTGTCTTTACGCAGCTTTAGGCATGGATACAATCCTTATAAACACAGACACTGAAATACAACCTATGTAAGAAATGAGTCAGCGCTGCTAGAAATGTCTCTATCGTCAAGGCATAGTAATGGTACAATTCTTTCACAGACACTCTGGGAGCTCTTCTTTGCAGTCACGCATTTCTGTTAATGGAAATGCAAACATATACAGCAAGAAGGAGTTGCGTATACCTGTCCAAACTTCTGTGCTGCCTTGTATCTTATGTTATCTCAATGGGCTGCATGAAAAGCTCTTGGTGAGTGTGATCTCTATTTTGAAAAAGGGTCCTATTCAGCAGTCATTACATTATTGGAAAAAATACTGTCATAAATACCACAGTCATTTGTCTTTTAAAGGCAGGTTATTCTGAGATCTGACTTCAATTCTCTCACCTTGAAACAACAACACATTTCTTTTCTGCAGTGTGCCATATCCTTTGAAGAAAAAATAAACCTACTTTCTTTTTTATCAGTTTTATTTCACGCCATACTTCAGAGAAATATTCCTCTGATGAAGACAGACTATTTTATATTTTCTAACCAAATAACAATAGAAGAAACAAACACATTCAAAATCCTCACTAAATTAAAAGCGACTGGAATCCCACATCTCTAATACCCCATTCACCAGAGAAAAAGCAGGTGGTTTCGAGTGTGCAGATCTCAGACCATCACACACTGCGGATCCACAAGCATTCCTAAGTCTTATTATCCATGCAATTTCAGTGTTACAGCTGCAGTGTGGGGAGAAAAGTTGAGAAAAGTTTGAGAGTCTTGCTTCTGCTCAGTAACTCCCAGTGATTATTACTTTCCCTATACATCCTCAATAGGGCACTTTCCCACAGAGAGATGTGGAGTCTGACATAGGAAAACACCAGTGGGAAGAGGAACATGTCACTTGGGACATGACAGTGATATATACTAACCACATTATCATCTAAACAGGAACTAAAATACCAGGGCATACACTTGTTGGTACAATGTGCCTGTCCCTTGACATGATTTCTCCACCCCGCCCACCTGACCCGCTGTGGTTCTTCCTGTGCCAGTGTTCAGGAGTGAAGTGAGGCAGGACCAGCTCCACTTAAAAGCTGTTTCTCGCTCAGACTTCTGACCATGAAGCTGCCTCTGTAACTTCAACTCCTGCCAGCCTGCCGCCCCCTCAGCTAGATGGTTTTCTCAGAAAGCACTCAACCCAATGGTTTCAACCCAGTGACTGCTGGCTGCCGGGCTCAATGGCCAAGCCCATTCAGACTTCTTATCTCCAGCTTTAGCCAGGACCAGTTCCCAACAAGCATTCCTACAACATCAGGTTTGGCTCAGTGATGAGGGCATCAGAAACTAACTGGAGTCCTTCAAATGTTTTTGTTGCTATCTTCAGCTTTGGAATACAGCCTTAATACAAAAGTCTTAACACAAGACAACTTTTGTCTTAACACAAAATTTAACGCACGGTTTCAGCATGCTGTGGCAAAAGACTCCGAAGGATCCTTCATCAGTGTCCATGCATCCAGGAATTCACACTGGGGCATGCCTGGGAAGAGCTCACTGGCAACTTGGTGCACATAGTTACTAGCAAGCTTCTGTCCCCTTTATGGCATTTCATCACTTTGAACTGTTATAAAAACTGTGAATGGACATGAGATGTTCCTGGTTACACCATGGCCTGTTTCTTATCGTGCATCTGTCTGAATAAGTGTGAAGCCTAGCTCAGGAAAACCTGAGGTTCACTGGGATCTTGACATGATAAGCAATATAAAATACTACTAAAAATAAATTCTACTGATAATACATAAGGTTTTTTTGTATCTGTGTACATATGTGTGTGCATGGAAAAACTCTTAGGATCACTCCATAAGGGCAAGCCATTATGCGTTCTAAACCACTACAGGTTCTTTAAAATGGAGCTAAACCTCTTACATGCCAAACATAGGAAATAAGGGCACTAACTAGTTGTTCCTCTTGTACACCAAGCATCTGAAATCTTAATAGGATACTCAAGAACATGTTCAGACAAAAGATTTCAAATAGCAATGAAAAGATTTCAAACAGCAATGAAAACAAACAGCATATATCATAATTCATGGTCATGAGCATGCAACTCCTTCATTTATATCATCCACGGTGCAAATCAGTGCAGATCCATTTTATTAAAGCAGTAACAGTCCACCTCTACCCTGGGCTATTAAAATCTCCTTTAGAATTAAACAAAACCAAACCATGTATTGGATCGCAGACAGGTATTCAGAGAAGTATGGACAAATGATATTGTGTAAATATTCTAGTAGCTGCACAGAAGCAAGCCCATGAATATTTAACGCAGAAAAGGTACAGATGCCTAATTTTCCTCTGAAACCTCATTTGCTTTATTTCTGTAACAGTTACAAAAATATCCCTGTGAATTGACTCTCACTGTCATATTACTGAAAACTAAAGGATAAGTGCTCCTCTGAGACATGCACATGGTCTCTCCCTCCCCTGTGTACTGGGAGAGCTCACTACCTCTGTCAGCAAAGCTCGCACCTTCCCTCAAAGATTCCTCCTCCCATCAGGGGAAATGTGCGCAAGAAATGGAGGAGGCTGCTAGACGGCATACATCATCCGCCTCCTTTTCTCTTTAATGCTAAATCAGGAAAGATAATGTAGGGAGAGGTTCCAACAGAGGTGGTTGGTAATAAACCTGAGCTGCTCTAGTCAGTAGCAACCTGGGTCTAAAGCATCCTCAGGGTTTATGAAGCAAAGTTTCAGCCAAAGGGAGATCTAAGCCAAGCGGTGAGTCCCCAGGTTCCTGAATTCTGAGCGTCTTCCAGAAGTGACTTGGTGCTCCCGCCTGCACTCGGCAGCTTATGAGTAGAAGGGAGAGCATACAGCACAACTGCAACTTGCATATTGAGTGCTAAATTTGTAAACAACTCTTTAGATGAAGCAGCAATTATTACTATAGCACTATCATCCAGAAGTGCAACAGGAGTTTGAAGTAACCATATGCCAACGGCTAACAGCTCAGCCAAATATAATGGAAAAAACATGCTTACAAAATGGTGGAAAAACTTATAGGGTATTTGTATATTTTTGCCTGAAAGATGTATTTGGTTGTAACAATAATAACATGGATTACCCTGGCAATATGGAGATGAAGGAAGAGGAAATTACTGCTTGTGTTATGGCTTGGTAGTAAGTGTGAGCCAGAAGAATAAGTTGAAAATAGAGATTTTCCCCACTAGCATAACTTTATTCCCTTGATTCATGCTGTCTCATAGTCCTTATTTTAGAAAAGGCAGTTTACTTAGATTAAGTTTTATAGTTGTGGCTGTGAGTTACCTGAAGGACCACATACACTCTTTGCTCTTTCCTGTGTCCCAGTGCCATCTTGTTACAAGAAGCTAATGAAATCAGAAAAAAAAAAATAATGGAGAGGTGGGCTATTTCCTAGGTAAGAGAAATACGCTGGACTTCCAAACCTTCAGAAAGGATGCGATCTTCATAGGGACTTTGCTGCAAGTCTTGTGTACAGTTTACAACTTGGTTCTGCGAAATGGGATGCTGCTGAGTCTTTGATTTAACGAAAACTTAGGAAGGCAATCCAATTCACTGCAGGGACCGCTTTGTTCTTTCATTATGATTCTTTTTTAATGAGAAAGACGATCGCAAGGATAAACTCTATTCCTCTGAATTTTTACACTAATTACATACAAAGCACCATTCTGGCAGAGTGGGACTTATCTCCTTCAGGCAATACAGTTATCATCTTGTAACCACACTTCAAATCTCCCGTATGAACGCTGGAGCTACGTGTGCTGAATGTGGATCCTGCTACCCTGCCTAGCTGCTTGAATTGATGAATGTTTAAATATTCAATAAATCACAGGCAAATACTGATACTGCATGAAGTGGCAGAGACAACCCTTGCATTCTGCTTACAGCTGTAGGATCAAGGGTACACTATTTTATCAGAACCATTAACTTTCCTCATTGTGGTGGGAAGGGATGGTTGGTTTTGTAAACAGCTCTTGAGATGTTTATGTATTAAGAAGCGTCAGACCTATATACTAACACTACAAAGGACAGTTATCCCTTAATTCTACAGAAAATCAACTGTTTGTGATTCAGCTCACACCCTTAAGAGACAATTTATTATTTGACATACTGTAAGGCAATCTGGGCTAGATAGGGAGATGCTTTACCCTCAAATAAAATTACCGAGGACCACATTCACCCCTGCACAATACTCTGATACTGTGGACCACATTTCAAAGCTCAGTATGAGCTCACTGCTATGGTATCCGACCACTTCCAGGATTGTGCCGTGCAATGCCTGGCTTTCTGCGCGCTCAAAAGCCATGATTCTTTCACCCATAACATCTGTGCCCCTATCTGAATCTGTGGTACATATACAAATACATGTTAATGGCAGCTGCACAGATGGGGATGCAAATCAAGCAGCAAGCTGCACAAGTGTTCAGACTGCACCTCCTCAGTGCTTCCTCGAGCCTGCCCACTCATGCCTCCAGTGACAAGGTTTATCTTTTCAAACAGGTACTCAAGGGCTCGTGTTCAGATTAGCACCATGTTTGACAGGCTTGCACAATACCTGGAAAAGTGTGCAAAGAGGGAGCTTCCCACGCTCAGCAACAAAATCTGAATCCTGATCCCGACATAAATGCTTGCAAATATGTTGCAGATTTGCCCCAAGTCTCAGATTTAGGTGCTGGAAACACCAAGAAAAGCATCACAGTATAAAACGCCACACTGTGATAATTTTTTGATTCTGCTAAATTCCAGTAGCTACCTGTGATGTGGCAGCTGTGAGCTGAATAACTGCATCGCCTCGCACTTCATTGCATCTGTGGTTTCTATTTATGGACTTACTGGCGTGGAATGGCCACATCTGGCTAATTGTTCCTAAACTGTATGTACATTTACCTCCAGGGTAAAACTGCCTTATTCTCAAATAGTATATTCGGTACAAACATTGCCTGACAGCTATGATACAGCATCTTGATGCAAACATGGTCCATCACCCAGGACTTTGGCCAGCCTAAAGCTTGGCATCCCTTTTATGCTCACTGCACTTAGTGCCTGTAAGATTTGCTCTCATAAAACATGCACCAGTCTTTGAACCATGGTGCAAATCTGAATGCTTTTTCTAGAAGAAACTGGTTGAGGGCATAAAACTGGCAGCCAGAAACACGACCAGGTCTGAAGTTCCTGAAGTGAGACTGACCTGAGCATCTGTGCATTGAACTGTCTGGTATGAATCCACCAGGGACTTTGTTACAAGGAGAGGTACCGCTAGTTCACATGCAACCTTAGTACGAATTTACTTCTCCATGTGGACAAGACCTCTTATTTCCTCATTTAGGTCAAGAGGATGCTAAGAGAACTCCTTTTTTTTTTTGTCCTCTTGTTGGCATCAGCAGGCACAGGAAAAATGAGGTGCTCTCTCCTTTCACTGAATGCCCTCTTGCACCTTCTTTTGTTTCTGATGGCACAAAGGATACTTCTTTGAGCCGCAAAGCTATTTTGAAAGCAGCCTAATAAAACATGAGGCATCTCTCGACTGAATGAGCTGCATCAGGAATCATGAAATACTATTACAGAGAATGCTACAGCATGGATGCTTGATTAGGCCTGGCCTTTATTGCTTTGGGGTCATCATGAGTGTATTAATGTTTGCATCATTAAACCATGACACACAGTATTCATGCTTAACTGCTGCCACCTGCACCCTAAAGGAACAATACTTGCCAATTTTCAGTTTGTATGTGCTGTGGGATGTGCATGATTCATTCCACTAATATGATGCAAGACAGACTATGCTGCTTTGGCCAGGATTAAGAGGACACATATTTTGTAACACAGAACGTCTGTTGTGGGTTCAGCCAGCAGGTGCCTAACCTAACAATCAGGAGCACAGAACTGAGAAATAAAATCACTAGAAAGAAAGGGCTGAGGTTTCTTTTGAGCCTCTACCTGCCAACGCATTTTCACTACGTTTGGGGCCAGGATTCCTTTCTGTAAGTGTTTATTTGTACCAAGTTAAACAGCTGACAAAGCAAAATGCACCTGATGAAAATGAAAATTGACTAAGCCCTGAGATGCCCTGAGATGCCTGGTCCCTTGTGTGGGTGGAAAGGTGCAGCAGGGCCAATGCAGAAAGCGTCTGTCTGCTGGCTAGCGTAACAAGGACAGCTGATAATGAAAAACCCCAAGGACTGAAAAAAACACCCAACCTCTCCACTAGGAACAGCAAAACAGAACAAAGCAAAAGACAGAAAGGTGAAGTCTATCGGTTTTAACCCTACATTCGTATCACCAACATTGTCCATGGTTTTTCACCCTGTCTTCCTACCAGCTATGTGGTATAAATCATACTCTGTTGAAACTACATCTGTTTCTGTATTATTCCATAAGAATGCAAGAATAATTCACTGGACTGGAAAGGGAAATTCTGTGGTTTTGGGAAACTATCGTAAAGAATAGGATCCCAAGGTCCTGTATGGAAATTACAAATAGAGGAAAAGTTTAACACCTCACTGAATTGTAACCACCTACAGAGTAAAATAATAAAGCTTCATGCAGTAGAGAGCAGCAGCATTCAGCATTTTACAGTGGGAAATTTTTAAAACTCAATTGGAAGTAGAGGGAAAACTCAAACACAATGATGATGTAAATGGGACTGAACAGGAATCTGGCTCTAGTCATACTTTTTTTTCTAGCGAGCTTGCTGGGGTGTCCACAATGTGATATGCAAATCCCGAACACTTAACATGTGATAATCCTTGCTCCTGTGAGCATGCTATCCAAAACAGAAAATTGCACATTACAAAAAAGATCCCTGCAATTTGACGTGCCTGTGAATAGCCAGCATTCTAGTTTCATTTCTCTTGAAGTACAGAATTCCCTCTGAATATGAAAAGGGCTCTTCAAAAGCCCAGACAAAAGGATTGTTTGGCTGACCATTTTCATAATAAACATATCCCACACAGTTTGGCATCCCTAATTAGAAGCCCAGAGTAATTAGGAGAAAGTGCACGGCAGACTGCAAAGCGCAACGCAGCAGGGAGACTCTGCAGTGCTGCTATGAGAATACCAAAGACCTGAAGGTCATTATTTTTCACTGGTCCCAAGCCATGCTCTCTGCCATGTTCCATTTTTGCAACCCAGGGTTAGCCCAGCCCCTTGCAGCGGGAGGGACAGGAGGAGCCGGGCCAGCTGGACGTGCCTTCCCCCGTGGTTTAAGGGGAACGCCATCACTCTTTGTGACGTCTGCCATGCGTTCACACGCCAGGGTGTGGGCTGGGTCATCACCTCGACGGATCAAGGATGACTTCTGTTGCAGGCAGAGAGGACCATAAAGCTGCTTGGTTGCAGCATGTGCAGGTTTTGTTCAACACTGGAGGGATAACCGAGCTCTTTGTTCTACAGCAGAGCTACGAGCATACTCGGAAACCGAACAATGATGAAATGCATCTTTTCTGATCAAAATCACTCCCTGTCATCCTCAGTGAACAGAAAGTCCCATATTTCTGAAGGCTTCTCATTGCGAATGCTGATGGGATCGATGCCAGGAGATGTCCAGGAGACATTTCATCTCAATGGTACAACACATATTGCCCAAAGTACATTATATCTAATATAGTTTGATCAGCTTAAATCATGTAATCTCTTTGTTTCCCAGGCATGTTCCTATGGGCAGTTGACAAAAAAAGGTGTTCTATCGAAGATATTCTGCTACGTCTACCTAAGTTAAGTGCATGGTACTAGTGTTGTAATACAACATTGCTAGTGGAATGAAACTGAGTTAAAAAAAAAGAGACGTTTACCCTTTCTATCATTCAATAAATAGCTGTCAATCACTGCAGTAAAACAGAGCAACTCTTATATAGTGCTCTACTTTCCTTCAAGTAGCCTATTTCAGTCCATTCTGGGGAAGTAGGAAGGATGTTGGCGGGGAGGGGGGAGTTCATATATTTAAATAGAGATATATATTTGAATAGCAGATAAACCAGGAATTTACATATGACTGAGACACTAATGTCATAAACCAATTCTAGATAGGAATGCATAAAAAATTATATTCCAGTAACAGGACTGCAGTCCTTAATAGTCTCACAGGACTCTCTGCCTGACTCAGGGGCACAGATCACATCTGATTATATGTCAAATCTAAGACATTACAGTTACTCTAGGGAAAACCATATTTCCATTGACATATGCTATAACCTCATCGCTTAGCCTAGAAGCAGAATTCATCCAGACATACACAGATTCATAAAACCTTTTCTGAACTAACAAATTATTGCCAGCCCTCAGTAACGGTGGGCTGGCTGATGGAAAATGCTCAGTAACTTGTTGCACTAAAATGAAAGGAACAGCTTGCAGTATGGAGCGCTACTCACACAGAATCTGGCCCTTAAGGTTTTATGGTTCCCTTCTGTTCAAAAGACATCTCTACTGCTCCCTCACTGCTTGTTTTCCAGAATAACAAAAAAATAGCAGCTTCATATTTTTTCTTTTTTAATGATGTCTGGTAGATGCGTTGTTTTCATTTGTAGCATATGTGAGGTGGCTTTTAGAAGTAATTTATTTTTGGTGGCAAGCGGATGATGCTTGCACCCATGTTGACTGTTAGTAATTAACACCTTCTGGTCCACTATGGACAATTTCCCACTTACTGCTTTTTAAGGTGTTAAAACTAATCTCCACCAGCTCTATATCCCCTCGCTCCATTTCACTGATAGGAGGCTTTTCTTCCTGATAGCCAAGGCTTTTCTTTTCCTGAATTAATCATAACACAAAACCCAAAGGAGTATCTGTAAGTGTCCTGACAAAATTTTGTTAAGCACAAGCCTCTGTTGGCGAGGGAAACTGAGCTGAGATAATATGTGTTAAAACCTTCTTCTCAACTCAGAGGTGTTACCATGGACAAATACAGGTTTTGGCTGTGAAAACAACAGGCCTGAGAGGAAGTTACCTCAAGAGAAAGAACTAAGGAGGTCTTTATTACCTATTAAATGTTTGCCATATCAGCCACATAAAACATAATGACATTCATTGCTTTATAATGCTGCATTAGTGACATTAATTTTATAGCATTGTTCTCATACAAAGAAAACTCCTAAATAATTATATTTGTACCTCAGCAGTGGTGCATTAATGAGCATTGGAATGGAAGCACTAGTGGCTATGTACTTGTGGGTAAGTGGGTACTGGCATCTGTGTATGCCTGAGCGAGTGCATTCATAACCATGAAGAACCTCTGCATTCACCTCTTTGGGGAAATAATACATTCACTTCAATTTACATATAACAAAAAAAAAATTAAATGAGCACAAAACCATCCAGAATAAAAGTGAGAGTTTTCTAGATACCATACTCATCTCATTTGATAGATACCATACTACTCATTTGACAGAAACTTTAATGTTCAACTGATAGAAAAGGTGGTTGGATTTTGCATTAGGAAAACCCCAATTTGGCAAAATTCTTTCCCTTTTCATGACCGCTGTCTGAATAGAATCCAAGTTGTAAGGCTCACACGAAAATCCCACAAGAACAGATCTCCTTGTAACACTTCTGTCACTCTTTATTTCTGGTCATGAGAACAAAATTGCAATAATGATGAAGAGCCTTACCTATATGGAATTGACTGCTCAAAATTGTTGAGTCCACTTGTAAAAGTGCATTCAAACTGGCTCCCTATCTAGAGCTACAGGATAAGCTTTTCCCTCTTTCTTTTTTTTTTTTTTTAAACATGGGCATGAACCTTAAAAGTGCTCAGAGATTCTGGCACCTGCAGGATTTGTGCATCTCCTACACTGTGTGATCACATGTGGATTCATTGTGAGGTGGTAGTCCTAATCTTTGCACCCACTAAAGGGCTGTGATAAAAATATTCTGGACAAAAGCCATCCGGGATCCACAATATAAAAATGTAGTGGAAGCTGCTGGTGCCCATGGACTAACTTTAGCTGCTGGACGCTGGGCGTTCACTGCACAAGGCTCTACTCAGAGGAGCTCAGGAATCAGGAGCTTTAACCATCTGCTAACGATGATTCTCAGAGACCAGTGCAAATTCTACCTTTTCAGTATCACTCAGGGAGTTTGTATGGGGCAAGAAGATGAACAATGAGGGAAGGCTAAGTCAAAGGAGATCCACAGTAAATCAAAATTTGGAAGAAGTCTCTAAGGAAAGCGGAGCTTCTTATGTCTCAGGAAATCATAGTTTTCAGTCCTACAGTGAATTAAGGGTTTTTCTGGCCACCTCAAGTGATGCCTCTTTAACCAGTACATTTCTGCAAAAAACCCAGAGACTAAGAAAGCAAGCAAAGAAAAAGACAACAGGATGCAGTTATTTTTGACTACCAGCCAACTTATGATGGTTTGATTTCTGAAGAAGAAAGAGGATAATTTAAAGAATCTTAAATCTTGCATAGAGAGTAGAACAACTGCACTTGAAAAAAAACCTTCTGATGTTCCCAACACTCAGAACAGAATCATCCCATATAAAATTAATATCATTACTATGTGATTTCCATCTGTTAATGAAGCCAGACAATTAGAGCTGCTAGAAAAACTGCCTTAGTGGAACAAACACAGATAATGAATTTGAATAAATACACAAGGAAAAAGACAATGACAGGCTCAATCACTTGACAATATTAAAAGAGTTGGCTGCGTAGCGCTATACCATTCAGCAGGAATGTTATGCTGAGTGGCTGAATCATCACTTTCATTGCTTCTGTAGCCAACTTTGTTCTGGATTTTTTTGGACCAAGCCATCTTTCTTTTTTTGACAGCTCCTTTTCCAGACTATTCCATTGGTACCCTTTATCTTGTGCTGTGGTTGTTCGTATGGTCCATATTCAACCACAGGCCCATTCAAACACCTTCCCCGACACCCCTCATTTGTCCAGAAAATATTTTTCACATATTCCTAACACTTTCCCCATTCACTTCCCAAATCTATCCTCCTGGCACAACAGATAGATCCAACAAACTCTCTGTAGTCCACTGCTACATTTTTAAACAGTGTCAGAAAATTATTTATAAAGTACAGTTTTAATACATATTTTTATATGTGTAAAACAGAGTGCTTGATAGCATTTTTGAAATGTCAACATATACCAAGTGTCAAACATTATTCTAAATAAACCCCTGTAATGCACAGCAGTATGCTGGCCCATGTATCCTCTCACAAGCTAGCATTTTCAAAAAAGTAAAATCTATTAAAAGTCATAGGGACTTGGCTTCCACAGTATCTAAATCAGTCCCGAGAAGGACATTTCTGGGACAGAACTTGTGAACATATAGACAATCCTACACTCAGAAGAATTATTTTTAAACACAGTTCTCCAGAAAGATGCTACTAATACACATTTTAAACCTTTTGCAGAGCAAAGCGTGTGGTGATGTTTCCCCCTACACAATCTGAAATACCAAGACAGCAAAACACTGCCTGAGCAATTTCTCCTTATATAAGAGCTGACATTTCCTCCACCGATTGGCCTTCATCGCTTCTGAAAAATGTCAATGGAGACAAAGGTTTATAAAACTTATGTTGTAATACATTTAAGTGCTTTGTGCTGGAGCACAGCAGTATATTTTTGACTGCTCATTTTTTGCATGGAAATGAAGCCCTTGCTGTTTTGGAACACTATAGTATTGTATCACAAGACTGTACTATGAGTGAAGAACTTAAGCTTCAGGGTTGTTCCCAAATCATTAAAAAATGTGACATCAAAGAACGACCCAAAAATATTTGTTCCTCTAAGAGAACCTCTTAAAGGATACCTCTCAGTCTGCTGATAAATGTACCATAGCCTAATGCATTTTGTAGTTCTTTTCCTCCACAGAGCCCTTCCCTTCTTATGTCAGGAGTGCCGAGTCAGGAAAGCACATGATATTTTCGCTCTTTTATTTCACTTCTAATTCACGTGTTCTGAGAAGGTGAATAAATAAAATGATTACAAAAAAAAACGAGTGGGTGAGAAATGTACTTAAACTCATTCACCTCCCACACCTCCTCTAGACATGAAATCTCAAAGAAGGGAGGAATGGGCGGGAAAGGCACAAACCCCACTATATAATACATATATAGATATATATATACTGTCAAGAGGATCATTTGATACACAGTACCAAAGCATACTATAATGGATTTCTCACTTTGGAGGTCACATTGGTTACACAGGCCCTGTCGCAAAGCAGTGGCGGGGCTGTAAAGCGGCTCTGCCCACACAGCACCCCAGAGAAACAGCACCCCAAACTCCCTCCCTTCATCTCCTACTTCCCAATGGTTAAAAACTGGCTGCTATTTTTTTCTAACAGGTGAACTATTGTATTGCCTTGATCAGCAACTAGAACTAGCAAGCTCTTCTTTGCTTGCAGCTGAGCTCTCCTTTGCCTAGGTAAGATGTAGAGCATACTAATATTTCCAAGTAAGACATGCAGTCAAATCCAAAGTGAACCCCGAGCATGTGGCTGTGGTGCCAGCAAGGCAGGTGTAAGAGGAGCATTCCCATGAAAACAGTTAGGCAGTGAAAAGTACTGATGTTTCTTTTTGCTTTGCTTTTTGTACCACTATCCTCAATGTCTACTGATTCATTCTTTGCTAATGAAGATTTATTGGGTTTTTTCAGTTCATCCAATATGTATTACTAGGTAATGTAAATACATAACAGATGTTTATGGGGTATCCATCTAAATCACATTGCTTGTTGTTCTACAAAAGCCTTTATCCTCACTGTTTTCTACAAAACAGTTTCAGAGAGGTACTTACCTTGTCTGACAGCTAGTGTTGTCGTGTAGACCAAGAATAGAAGGATATAATTGAGGAAGCTCTGAAAAACAGGTGTGTTGGCATGGAAATCTTCTGACAAATACTTGCTTGTGAGACCAATGCCACAGATAAGGAGGGAGAGTACCTGGCCAAGCGCCACAGACAGCAAGAGGTCCCTAAAAGGAAGGAGAAAAACACAGACATAAAACACTCAGCCTCCTCGCCAAGGAAGAAATGCTCATCCTCCTCCAGGACTCGTGTTCAACAGTGCAGAGACAAGGGAAGAAACACGATGTTTCAGTCAATGAGGGATCTGCTGGGTGTAGCCGACATAACGTTTCCATTATTTCTGCTCTTATCATGGGCTTAAACATTGCCCAAACACACTAGCTTTTATTCACATATTAAACAACAGCAGATGGCACATCTCTACCATTTAATTTCGCATTTCACATTTCACAAAGGATAAATGATAGTTTAAATCAACAAAAACACAGCACTGCTTCCTTCGAGCACCCTCCCTATGAGAAAAAAACAGGAGTATCATTCAGATAGAGCAGGAATCTCAGCTCTTGTAGGACTTAGTACCCACAGATAAAAAGCAGAGAAAGGATTTTATTGTGTTTCACCATCAACAAGAATTTACTGTATAACTTCCTTCCCCTCATTTCATTTCTATTTCATTGCATAAACTATTCGTTCCATCTATTGTGCAAATACAGGTATCTTTGCTTTGCTTTGTCACTGCTTACTTCCCCTTCTGTTTGGTGGGAGCAGGAGGTTCCACTTTTTCCCTTCCTGTCTCCTCCTAGTTCTTAAAAATGTGTTTTCTGGTTTGGCTTCTTCCTTTAATCTGTTTTTCTTGACTTTGATCTCCAGACTCCGCTGCGTCCCCTATTACAACGTTCCCCATTCTCTCTCCTCACAGGTCTCCGATAGTTGCTCTTTTTGTGCATGTTCTCTGTCTTCCTGTAGTTTTTTCTTCTTTACTCAAGAAACTGCTATATCTGAAAGCCCACCCTTTTACACTGTATATTATTTTTATATCCCTTCTTCAGTCTTCTCAGTGATATCCTTTTCCCTTCCAACTATCTTTATCTCTTTTACTCTTCTTGCAGAATTTATCATCCAACCGCACAGCCCAATTCAGTCCAAACAATCCTGCTTTTCCAATTTTTGTCATAGGATCTCCTCTACCCACAGCACAGGAATATGTATATTTTTAAATTACCCTTAAGAGGTTTCCCAGGTTCTTCATGTGTCAGTACTTTCATGCTGACCAGGCCGGCTCCACAGCTACACAGAAGAATGAAATGGAAAAGTGTTGGCCTGGAAGAGGAGCAAGCACAACAACTGCAAGGGAGAGCGAAAGGACATCGGAAGGCGACATTTAGTCCAAGCCCAGCCAGCTGCTGCTGTCACTGTCCCCAGCCCCCAGAAAAGAAGAGCTGTATGTCCCTGGAGGAAGCCACGAAGGAGAGGGGAAGGCGGGAGAGGAGCACGCTCTGCAATGTCTCATTAGAGCCTGATATGAGGGAAGGGGATTAGGCAATCCTAAGGGAGCAGAGGAAGGAGGGCAGCACTCTGCTCAGCTGTAACGATATTTCATGTGTGTTCTCCTCTGCCAGACAGTTAAAAAAAAATTGCTTCAAGGCTGCTTTGTTTTCCCTGACAGATTTCCCTGACCTCGGCTGTGCGTATTCGGCAGCAATGAGCATCTGTGCTCCTGCAACAACTTTCCTAGTAAACTCAAGTGTCAAATTTGTTTCCCTTTTTCTCATAAACAATCCTCCCACTAATGTGTCTCGGTGTCAGCCATGGCGTGATTCAACCAAACAGACACCGGAAGGCACAGGAGGCTGGGTAGTTACATGCAGCTAACATACCTCGCTGACAAACAGCCTGACACAGAGAGTAAGAGAACAAACTTTACAGTGCTAAACCCCGTGTTTTGACGGGAGACTGCTGGATAAGTAGCAAGTAGGGCTCCACAACTGCTGCCTCCACTTTCACGTTACTCGCTCTACTGTGAAACATAACCATGGGGAACAAACAATACTCCATGGAGATGACATCCGAGATTACAATGCGAATGTTGCCAAAACTATGGACCCTCAGCTCCTGCCATTGCCTGCAATGCTGTTGATGTGGAATAGGAAATTTGAATAGTGACTACAATTTAAATCCACATATGAATCTTGTAAACTTGTTTACAGTTCTTCATTTAGTTGGTTAGTGTTTCCTACGTCCTCTCCTGCAATGAAGTTTCACACAGGGCTGTCCTCTTGCTTACTGCAGTTTTTGGAGTTATTTCATTAGTAAATTAAGTGTTTACAAATCTGTATCTCTAAATGTGTTGCCCGCTTTACACTGGATGCAGGTGGTTATTAGCTGTTTTCTGTATCTCAGCTATGCCCATGAGCGAATGCTGTATTACATCCATTGTGGGACTGCATCTGTTCTGGAAAGAAGCATCTTGGATCCTACTTAGATTTACAGAAAACTAAATGTATCCTCACTCATGAAAGGATTTTCCCAGTAATGTATTCCTTGCTCCATATGGCAGTTAGCTGTTGGACATCACTAATCATTACATTTTTTCAGACTGGTAGGAAGTCTGATGAGGTCTTAAAAAAGGCATAACTTTTTTATCTCAGCTGTCTATATTCAGGCACGTCACCAGGCCTAACCAGGTAGTACGGACCTCTATATTAAAAATCCAACCAACAAAAAATGAAAAACCAACAGGTAATTTTTCAAGGCTGTATATGGCAACTGTAGCCCTCTGCAGAGTACATTTTGATTCTGTCATTGCCATTTAGCAATTTATAAAACACACTTTTTTTTTTATAGTTGATTCTTTGGAAAGTCATTCAACCACATCAACAAGTGGCAGTTTTCCTGAAGACTTCAAGCAGCTGTCTACAGCCTTATATATATATAGCCTATCTTCAGCTTCTATGTTTTACATTTCATAAACATACAAACAAGAAGGTAATTCAAGGTAATTCAGATTTTATGGTCTTCTTCCAAAGAAGTCATTTAGAATAGATTTCTATGTCTTCTGTCAATTACAAAATATGTCAAAAATTCCATTCACTGTTGTATTACTGAAGTCCTCAATGAAGACAAACGTAATTAGGAGTTCAGTAACAACAGACATGGACAAGAATAAGACTATGAACCTCCAAGTCTGTACATAAAGGTTGGATGTGGATCAAAGTATAATGTCTGTAGCTTGAAAAAGCCTTTAAGTAGAAATTGTCTTTTGAATAATTACAGAATGTAAAAAATGCAGAAAACTACTTTGTGGAAGACCAGTGCAAGTACTACTGTCAATGCCACTGGCTTTCAAAACAGTGACTGCATGAATGATATGGAATACGTACTGCTTGTCTCTGATTTTTGCATACATTTGTACTTTTTAATTATGTAAGAGAACTCATTCAGAAATCAAGCTGTTGTGTTCCTCCTCCATTCAGAACTTAAACATTTCACAGATTATATATGACATAGAAAGATACATCTCTTCTTTTATTATCTCGTCAGTGCAGAGTAGCATGTTGTATGTTCAAGTAGAACTAATTCAAACGTCCATGAAGTGCTCAGACTTCAAGCAAAGATGATCCATTTTATACAGTATAGTTATTCCTAAGACTCTTCATGCCCACGTTAACTCTCCTGCCATACCTAAAGATATGTCCACTACAGACATGAATGACACTAGGGGCACAGAAGAATTGGTATGCTCCCCTCCTCTCATCAGTGTAAGTTGTAACAGACACTAACCACTATCATGGAAAACAGGTGAACTGAATAAATAAGAGAAACCAAAGCACAAGATCAATAAAACGCTGATTTTTGCCTTCAGTGAAGGGAAGAGAACAACTCGTCTTTCTCCAAGCAGAAAAGTAGAAACAAATCTTCAATTACTTGTTTTAATTAGTGACAATGTCAGCAACAACAAAGAATAATACAATAACCCTAATAACCAGTGTAAGATGCCTGAATTGTACAGAAAATGCCTGATAGCATTATCTGTATTTCATTTTTTCTGGCAACAATGATAAGAGCCTTAGCTCCACAGCCTTTAATACCTGGATAAGAATAACATACCCGTTCTTTTTTAAGAAGAAGCAGTAAGCAAACATTGAAAAGAAGCTTACAACGGCTGTGGAAAACCTACTAGTTCCTTTAGACAGAGCAAAAAGCAACTCACTCACTGCTCGCACCTCTGGCACTCATTCGTACCTTTCCTAAATATCATAATTGATATGATTCAAATACTGTTGAAATATGCAACATGGCTCCTACCTGCACCATTTTTCCTGTTGGTTTTCATACCCTCCACTACTCAAAGACTGGAACAAAGGATTATTTCTTCCCTAAGTCTTTGATCTATCATGCTGGCTACACTCATTCACTGAGGAAGCAACATTCATTCATATCTTGAAGAAAAGCTGTATGGTTTGAGTGCCTTCAAACGTAGCACCAAAAAGAGTCTCACTACAGAAAGCTTTATAAAAGTGAGGTCTTCTGCCTTTCAGGGTCCAATTTCTCTTGAGTTGAGTGCTATTCTATTTCTCTACTTGTATTCTATTTAAATCAAAATAAAGCAATTCTTCAAAAAACCCATCTTCCCTCACAAAGATGAACAGCATCTACTCAAGTCAAGTTAAATCAGAGGAAGATCTTCATCTTGTCTCTCAGCTTTGATCTCATGAATGCATAGAATCATAGAATCACTTAGGTTGGAAAAGACCTTTAAGATCATTGAATCCAACCACTAAAATAACACTGCCAAGTCCACCACATCTACATGTCTTTTAAATACCTCCAGGGATGGAGACTCAACCACTTCCCTGGGCAGCCTGGTCCAACAATTGATAACCCTTTTGGTGAAGAAATTTTTCCTAATATTCAATCTAAACCTCCCCTGACACAACTTGAGGCCATTTCCTCTCATTCTGTCAACAGCCATTCACTAATACAGAGCAAAACGAAGACATTATTCTCCTGTAAACCATCAATCTAAGGCCTGCTCCTTGAATTTTTTTGCTTGAATTAAAATCCTGCATTGGAACCAATCAAATTAATTTCACTGTAGCCATACTTGCTAGTTAATCTGTCCAACACTTCCTATTGAGTCAGACGGGTATTTTGCAGTAAGAAGGTCGTCAGAATTACTCCTAAGCCTCCAGGTGTCACACTGCTAGACATGTATCTTGGGTTTTTCATGATATCCTAACAGAAATTAAACAATACTTTTTTATCGCCTCTTTAAAAGTGGAGCCAAAAGACAAAGCCTCATCTTTGCATTGGGAGACATTTAATTCTGTTTAAATGCCTGGGCTGGTAGTTGTTGTGCATCATTTTTACTTGCTCTTCCAGGCATACGGAAATTTCTGTCACTTGAGTTTCTCCTTGTTTATCAGCCGTAATAACACCATAAACTTCTGAAGGCAGAGCAGAGACATTCTCATATCAAAGAACTCTGAAGCTAGTGCTTGGTTCCTAGCACATATACACTGGCATGATATAAAGACTAAAGAGCTATCCTCAGGTTCTCTTGGAATTATTTTTCATAAAGTTAAAACATTTATCTTTGGCTGTTAGTTCATTTCCATGTCCTCCCCAGAACATTAAAACACCGCTCACAACAGAAAATCAATGCAGTGCAACATTCAGAAGAGGCCACACCATCACAGCTGCTCTATGCTGGAGAATCATGACAATGCAAAGGGCGGCCAAGTGATTTAAACATTCAGGCCTGTTTTATTCTGACACTACATCCTGTTTTAAAGCACTCTCCATGTCAGTTTTCTTTTAACTAAATTGCTTTCCCTCCTCTCTTTTGTACTTTATTTGGTCTCTTTCCACTGATAGGTCCCCACTGCCTCAGTTAAAGAGTACCTCAGAGGATAAAGAACAGAGGCTACCACTACTTTTAATCTCTAGCATGAGGTGTGTTAATTCTCCAACATGCCACAGGCTCCAGCAGACAAGAGATTAGCAGTCTGTTTCCTGAGCTGAGATTTCACTGGAGGAACGCATCTGTAAAGGCTGCTCCACAGCACTGTTAGAGCAGGCCTGCAGGCGGGACCACGCTTTCTCCATGATGGTAATGACTGCTATACAAAGTTATCGCTCCAAATGTTCCAACCGTGTATTTAAAAAAAAGAAAAAACTGATACACTTCATTTACAGACTGATTACTGCTATGCCATAGCGAAGTTGATGAAGTCTGTCACAGCACTGTGATTTTGCCAAGCTTCTCCACTTGAGTGCATTTTAGTGTGTTTCTATAAAAGCGCAAGGAAAAATAAAACAAGGTCTTAAAAACTTTACTTTGATTCCAAGTGAGCTGAAGTTATAACCCTATAGGAATCCAGTCAAATTTATTTAAAGGCTTAAAGGTGGAATCTTATCTTAAACACCTATCGATAAAAACGTTGATACATGTTAACATAGGAAACCAGGAAGGCACACATGTCAAAACCTCAAATGCTAACAGACACACACACACAAACACACACACCCCCCACACACAGAGGATGCAGCTGCTTCCACGGTGGTGCTTCCACTGTGGCCAAGTTCCTAAGTTCCCACACCACCCTGCATTTGAATAGCTGCTTAATAAGGACACGGACATTGCTTGCATATTTTGCCCCTTCGCGCTTAACACACACATTGGTAGGCAGCTTGGAAAGAATAGTGTAACAAGATTTGGTAAAACTATTTTTCAGGACAGCAACTGAGCTGTCATTGAAAGCTAAAGCTGCAGATTTTCTAATAGGTCTTAAGCATATGAAGCCTCCTATTAGTCCTGCATTGCTCCAAAATCTAGAGATTTCAGATCTAGAGATGCATCTAGAGAACAAGATTCTTTTCTTCTCTTTTCTTATTTTCCCGTTATTCTGACATGTCTGTTACACAGGGGAGAAATTCTACAAGTTGGTACATGCAACCCTTCCCTCCTCTGCCTCTCTCAATAAGGTCAGGACTGCAGTAAGTATCTTCAATTCATGCATCAAAGCTGCTGCACGCTGCTGTAGAGCAATTTACAGAAGTAGTCACAATATTCTATAATAAAGTGTTCATAGCACTAAAGAGCAACCAAGCTCTCCCACATATATACTGATAATAACACAATTGGTACATGTACTGCGTTTATTCTATTAGTCAATTACTCCCATAGTGTATATTCTCCACGATCATTCTAGATGATGTCTCAAGAAAATATAATGGCCTTGAAGGTCTAAGCAAAAGATTTTTTTTAATATTCTAGCAAGGAAGAACAAAGCAACCTAAAATATCTTCAGCATATAGGCATCAAGCTATTGTTGAACAGTGAAATACCAAAGCCTGAATCCCAGCTAAACCCATGTGCTGCATTAGAATATGAATAACTCTAATAACAAATCAGAGAGTGAAACCCACGCAACACCAAGCCTATCCATCACTTAATTCCTACTGAGTCATTATTTTGAAATCTTCAGTTGCATTTAAATGATGGTTAGGCTTTGTACTTGATCTTGGCACAAAGGGTGAATTTTCTACACGGTGACTGGCAGAGCACCTCAAGCTCCCACTGATGCTCAGAAGAAACGCAGATTCTCTGCAGTATCTTGAGAGGATTTCCTCTTTGTTTTCCCAGTGTGAACACTTTAATCTCTTTACAAGAAGATAGCAGTGTGGACTCCACGCATCTCAAATCTACAGGCTGGTCTGAACAGCTCCAGGCCTTGACAGCCTAGGCCTCATTTTTGAAGAAAAGCCAGTAGAGAAGTAAAACGCTACGCATGAGTTTCTCATCTGTTTTCTGCTCTGTGCCTCAATTAAGCTAAAAAATACTTACTTTTTTTTTTTCAAGCAAGGCTTTGAGCCCTTTCAGGTGGGCAAAATTCATTCCTTCTTACTATGGTTAAAAGTCTGTAGGCCTTAAGCTGGGGAGAGGAGGGGAGCTCTGCGCCATCTTGCTCTCGTCACCCTCACCCTTCCCACCTCCCCAGCTCCTCACCGCCTCCTTACTCCCACTGCAGCTCTGGACCAAACCTTCCAGATATTACCTCAGCAGCGCAAAGCTCCGTACTGCATGGCATCGGCTGTATCTTCATGTTCCCAGTTATCCACGATGTTTCTGTAACAAGTCACTGACTTGGACAGGCCCCACAGGAGGGAAGTGGGGTTGTTTTTGCCTTCGGTGGCCCCAGAGAGAAGGCTGTGGCAGGCCAGGGCAGGCAGAAGAGAGTCACGGTGTGAAGCCGAAGGCTGCAGCCCATGCTGCGTCCCAGAGGAGCAAGGAAGGGACAGCCAGACCTGGCCACACGGCTGGTGCTTCCCAAGAGCTGGAGGATTATAGAATCATAGAATGGTTGGGGTTGGAAGGTCATCTTAAAGATCATCTATTTCCAACCCCACTTCCATGGGCAGGGACACCTCCCACAGGTTGCTCAAAGCCTCATCCAGCCTGGTCTTGAAGCCCCGGCAGTCACCACGTTGACTGGAAGGACACGCTGGGCAAGGAGGGAGCTGTGCATGTTTCTTATCCTTCACCTTTTGGCTTTCCCAGTTGCTCTGAGGTTTTTCTATTTAAAGCACTAAGGTTCTAATTTCTATTCAAATACAACTGGGCTTGAATTTAAGAGCCTTTTGGGAAGCTCACTAAAATTCAAGGTCTAGCTACTTTGGCCCCAAAGCTGTGGCTGACTCAGGTTCCGCTGCTTTTAAGTGACAGCTTGAGGGACCAGCACAGATTGCTGGCTTCGGATAAAAAGAAAGCAAATTCATATTCAGCAAGTCTTGGGAGTCTCTGGTGTGGTTTCTTAAGATGAGATCTTACCTAATACATTTCCCAGCTCCTGTGCATTGCAAATTACAGCAATTCTTGAAAATGGGTTTCATTTATGATAAGCTTTTACCCCCAACTTCACACACACAGCCCCCCCCCACATGCTCCACAAATACATGTGGTTTACAATTCTTTAATAACAAAGGAACTGGAATTTTTTTAAGACTATTCTTACACAGACAAAACTTACCCCTGCACTTAATATTTAGCAATATATTGCTGAAACAATCTGTTGCACTGACTCTAAGTGCAAAGAAGGCACTTCTATTTTTTTATTATTTTTTTTAATAAGAAATACATTAAAAATAGCAAAGTGTAGTGACATAATTTCCATGCTACTATCTTGATGGACTCCAGTCATTACAGGCGAATTAGAGGCTGGGGGGTGGGGGGGTGTTGGTGCAACTTGTTAATAGACAGCTTCATCCTCCCAGTGAGGCAACCAAGCAAAAAATGAAAGTTTATCCTAAAAACATGCTTAACTTTTGAAACAGCCAGCTGCCTTCCAGTCAGCAATTTCCTAGTGCTTTTTCAGCTACAAATCACAGGACTTGGAGCACCACAGCCTTTTTCTCTTTAAGAATGAAGGTCTCACCTTATACAGTTCTTGGCGAGTTCCCAGTCTAGGGAGCACTGGATAGACTGAAAATTTTCAAATTCAAAAAATATTTCAACCTTTCTGATGCAATCAAAAATATAATTATAGATGACCATGCAATAAAAGAATTGCATTTCAGATTATTTTGGCCAAATAAACTGACCGAAGCTAGTTGCAGCCCATAAATTTTTATAAATTGTCACTGTCTACCCAAGTATGACTAGAGAAATTAAGACTCCTAGATCTAAAGATCTGATCTAAATTGGAATAATAAATGACAGAATTAACTTTCCACATGAGAGCTTACAAAACTAGTTACAAACACTAATTGAGGAATATGGTACTTTTAAACAAGTAACTCCTCTTCCATAATTTTCCAGAAATTAATTTAAAAAGTAAGATTTCCAGTCTTAGGAATAGAATAAGGGATTCAAGTAAGGATGAAGTGTGAGCCGTAATTTCTCAGGCCAGAACTCCATATGAAATATGACAGCTGCTGAAAATATTACATTTTAGCCTATGAAAGCCAGGCAGTCATTGGGCTGCTGATCACCATTATTTTTATAATTCAAGAATAAAGCACACAGATAGATGTCTTTTTAAGAGATAGATACTTTTTCTTACTCTGTTCCAAATGCACCAGTTTGAGCTTTCAGCTGTTGGAAGAAACTGGGACATGGAAGGACTGATGGCTCTCTGTCTCTTGGAGAAAATGAAGTTCTCTGTCAAATTTCATTAGTTCATCTCACTTGCAGTGGTTTTTATGCCTGAGGCTCAGGACATTATAAATACAGTGATGAATATCTTTAGATAATATGAGAAACATTTTTAAAAGTTCCAGTTCAGGTAAGATGGTCATTAGCTCCCGGTTTTCTCAGAGAAGCTGAGAGCCTACAGTAGTAGACCTGGATGATCCCCAGTATCAAGAAAAATAGCTCACTAGTGCCCTAAGAAGTACAACATCACTTCTTATTGCTCTCTTGCCATTACTGTACAGCGCTAATACAGTTTAAACTGATGGAGGTTTATGGACTAAGTCTTACAGCTATTGAGAGACAGTTGATAAAGAAGGAGGTGAAAAGCATTACAGCTCCTGCTATGTCCCTGCCACTGATAAGCCAATCTTGATTGAACGCTCTGATGGAAAATAAGTTTAAATGACTCGAGATTCCTCAACTGATAGATGCTACTGTAACTTAATTCAGTGTTGTCAGAAACAAGAAGTATGGGCTTGGAAAATTAGGTAGAGTTCCTAGAAAATGGTATGTATGTGAGTCAGTATGATAGTATGATGGATGATTTCAGATTTTTCCTGATGCTCCTGAAAATTGCAAAAGTTGTTCCTGAATTTCTGTCCCCGTAAACTGCATACTCTAAGTGTGTGCACTTCTGAGTACTGGCTGTGCATCCACAATTAGGCACCTAAAGCAATTAGAGTTTATTTGTTTCTCCAATAAAATTAGAGGTTAAAAAAGCAACAGATATGCATATGGGAAGTGCAAAGGTGCATCTATGAAGATTGCGGCTGGCTTTTGGAGAACTAAAACTACTAGTTCAATTATTAGAAGATGTAGAATTTTTTTCTTTTTTTTTTAATATATCAGTATATCTGCAAAATACAGATATTAAATAAAATGACTACAAAGTATTTCATATCTAATGTAAAAGTTTAATTTAAAAATCAAATTGATCTGCCTGGATTTTACAAAATCTTTTGCTTGGATAAAACTAACTATATGTAATGCTTCAGAACACAACTATTACTTTTTTTTTATTTGCAATTTTTCTGAAAATTATCAGTGATGTTTTCAATAACATTGAAAGTCAGAAGAACTGAAAAATCCCTGCTTCAGTGGGCCACATTTTCTCCCCAAGTAGGCACGTGCAATTCCTATAAATGTGAATCTTTTTTACAGTAAATTCCAACTATTGTCTACATGCTTAGAACACGTAAAAGAATCTTAAGAAAAGTGTCCTTAAATTGGCCCTGGTACAGAAAAACAAAGGATATCCACATTAGCATTTCACTGAGGAGGGCACTAAGCTGCTGTGCACTTTCCCAAATCTCCAGCTGCTTCAAAGGAGAGATGCTCATGTGCCTGTGGCTCATTCTGACTTCAACTCTTCAAGGCCCTGACCTTCTTTCACTGTTTCCCACGTGTGGGTTCCCACCACTGCCTCAATCTTCAGCCCCTCAAGCAGGAGTAATGCTCAAAGTTGCTTGCTCATGGATATTATGAGAAAACCAAGGACATTAAAATTTTATGCACTTTTTTCCCAACCATTCTTCAATGCACAGAGGCCAGGATTTTCCCCTTTTGAGTGAGTGCCTTTCTCTAGCTTCTTCTTGCCTGCATAATTAGTTTCATGGTAGCACAATTTCATGGAGGAGGAACAGAAAACACCCCCATCAGACCTACCTCTAATCTGGTGGTTAATACTCAGAACGAGACCACAGAAGCTACTTAGGCAAACAATTTAAGGGTTCATCTGTTTCACAGAGCAGAGTACCACCTTCTGGAAGAGAAGATTGTGCTCCACCTCCAGAGGAACCTCAGAGGAACAGATGAAGAGTCAGTTCCTGGTTTAGGTAGGTAACTACCCCAGGATTGCCCTGGTTTAGGTAGGTAACTACCCCAGGATTGCAGCAATGAGGAATTTCAGTAGGCTACGCCCTTCCTGGTCCATCTGGTTTCCCTTAATAGGGAATTACAGTGCTTAACGCAGGCTTACAAATTCTGCTGCAAGAGTTAGTACACAAAAATTACGATAACAAAGTTCAACATCACCACCTCCACATCCCTCTGCAGATCTGGGCAAAGTCAATACTTTAGGGATGGGGGTGATTTTGAGTGCCCTGTTTACAGGGCTTGAAAGCTGTTGAGTTTGCTTCTATGTCTGCGACTGGTCCTTTCTCAAAACAAGGTCCCTCTAAGGCTTTTCAAGTTGGGTGACTAAAACTCATGCAGCAATAATCCGTGGTTGCTTCCACAGGTCCTCTCTGCCCTTCCACTTCTGCAATACCACGGGTCTGCAGGAAAGGAAGCACTCGGTGAAAGGGACCCCTGCAAAGCCAGACTCCTCAAAGGGACGTAGAGTGCAGGTATTTCTCCTTCTCCTTGCTTTTGCTGTTTGCTCACTACACAGCAGTGATGGCCATTACCCAGCCAAAACTACACGGGAGGTCCAGACTTCTGCATCTGCCTTCAAATTTCTATTCCACATAATTCAAAAAGAAAAAAAGTATTTTGAATGGAAATTACAACTGGAGAGAATTCACCTCCTGCTAAATGAAAAGTCCAGCTCTCTGCAACACAAAGTTCTTCATTTTTAGGTATGAGTGTGATGGTTCTGGCTTACTGCTCTACCCTCAGGCTCCAAGATAAATCTCTCCCTTCCTCTCTTCCTTTCAATTTGGTGAAACAGCATGACTGCCTCTGTCAACACTGTAAATTTACTACAGACCTGACACACAGTGATGGAACAGGCTGAGCTGAAAAAACATAAGGGCACTGATCTCATTTTTGCTGTTTTTAGCAGAGTTTAAAATTGCAAGATGTTTGAAATAAAAAACAAATGTGAGTGATCTGGGAAGGTATCAACAGTGGGTTTTTAGAGGGTCGGGACTAAGAAATTTCTGACCTACAGAATCCTGCTGTGGTGCCAAATGTACGACCAAAGCCACCGATGACCTAAAAGATGAAAATGATGACTCACTTAAAGTAAAATGAAACCTGTGAAGAAAGGGGAGCTTTAAGGTCCTTTTGCAGGAGATAAACTGGGTCTGACATTTTGACAGAGCATTGATCTGCCCATGCTCCCTGCCTCCCAGGTTGCTTTACTGCAATTTCTTCACGATATTAGCATCTGTATTTCAGATATGCAAGAAAAGAAAAGAAAACTCAATCATGTACAGTAGACATTTTTAGTGGGATTTGGGTATATTTTTGCCTTCCCAGCCCTGAACCGGCAACGAGTGGGCTGTAACCAGGCCACTGAGCGTCTCCTCAGTGTTTGGTGGGCAATATGCCGTCTTCTTCCCATACACAGGGCAATGGCAGGCCAAAATACACCCCTGAACCAAAAGAACATGGATCAGAATCGATGTCCAGCTGCAGTAAATGAGATCAGCTTCATGAGGCTTTCCCAGTTTATGCTGGGAAGTTAATCAGCACCACACTACTCTCCTGATGGTGACGGGTACAGAGGAGGCATAGCTCTGTTCTTCCCGACATCCTTCAGGTGTGCCAACCTCCCCATCACTGGCACTGGAAAATGGTATTCCAGTATAATCCCCTGGGTTGCTCTGCAGGTAGTGCTTCACCAGTGGTACTCATACTGGTTCACCCTCATGCACATGGATCAAACAGCAGCCTGCAAAAGCTGAAACTGCCCTCTGAAGAAGCCAGTCTCCTGTAAAGACAGCTACCAAGGATATCATTCCAGCTCACGCATTTCTGCAAAATGATGGCTTCTCAAAAACGAAATAAAAAGTCCATTGGGGCGCAGGGAGGCTTCCTCACAAACAAACTGCTTTTCTTTAGCAGAGGATCTTTTCGCCTCCCAGACATATACAAGCGTGGTCGCAACCTTCAGCTGGCAAGTTTATTTTATCTCCCCTCCCAGCACAGTTTAGATCTGTGCTTGGAGCAAAGAGAGCAGGGGGTCAGTCTGACAGTTGAAATGAAAAGTGTGAGGAAAAATCAGGGATTAAATAATTTTCTGTGTGTGACATTTAAGACACTCTGTTCTAAAGCTTCACCCAGCTACTGTTACAAAAATACGTGCATAAACCCACCATTAGCATTAAAAAGAAGGGGAAGAATTTCTGTGTTATTCAATAGCATTTGCTCTCCAGAAACCACCCCTCTGAAAGGCGTCTAAGGCTGTAGCTATAACTGAAGGACAAAATCCCAGCCTCAGCTCTCTGTTGTCCTTGCCTTTTGGAATTGAAGTTAGCCATTAAATAGGATTTCACTGTAACAATATGCATTTCATTTTCCATTGATGGGTTTTTTTCTAGTATGAAATAAAAGAAACAGAGAAAAGGCAGAAATTCCCTCATAAACTACATGAGTGAATCAAATGACATACTCATCATATACAGCACACGCGCTGGGTTAAGGGATTATATTCATGCAGGCCATACCGCAACACAATTGTAGGTGCCTTACACATTGCTTTTGAGCAACATGCACTGGTTAATTTATGTTTGGAAGGGACTTCCTGACAAGGGCCATATGGGGCTGTAAAGCACCTAAATTCTTTGTAGACGTAAAAAAATAAAATAGCTTTTCATTTCCTTCCTTAGTTTACTTATGGATTGAACTAAAATTTAACTAAATTACAATTAAATTACTCTGTATAAGTCAAATGCTTTTATTTATAAGGCCCAGTTTGAACACACGGATCCATGTTTATATCTGAGTTAAGCAGGTGCAGCTGATCTGGGATCTTGCACCGCTGGTGACCTGAGGCCAAGACGTGGCTCCCCGTGACTTGGAAGCATGTTTCCTAAGGCCACCGCACTCACTCCTCAGTTCCCCACATGGAAATTTGGCTGCGGGTCAAAACATCCCAGTGGCCTGCCCAAGCAGGAGCAGGGAAATCCAGAACAAGACTGAAAAGTTGTTTAGACTTCTGAAAGACAATAAATATGATTTACTGAACAGGACGTCATTCTGCTTTTTCAGATTCTGTTCTTTATAAAGAAGATTTATTTTCTTGGGAAGCCAGATGGAAAGGACATCATAGAAGACTGTTTGCAGCTGCAAAAACATCTTTACCCACAAAAACCAAATTTGGCATGACAATGGCCCTTCAAATGTTCAGCTTTACATGAAATTAATGAGGAGGATTTTTTTTTCATTGTGACTATTTCCCTGTTGCTCCCTCAACAAGTGCCTGGACAGACATCAGAGGGCTTCACACGGGAAATTATCTGAACAAAACAGTGGCAGTCTATGGAAAAGTTTTGGTATCAATGGCCACCAATTCATGCCACACTGCTGTTACAGCTTCCTTACTGCATGCATCTTACTATGCAAAAGTAGGGAGTATATGGCCCTTCAAACATGAGAGTAATCTAAGAACCAGATACTACTTTTTGCTAGTTTTCAGTTTATGCTCTTGCGAAGTATCCCACTTCACCTGTGTGTACTGCACAACTACGTGAGGTTCAGAATATCATCAGTATGATATTAAGGTGTACATATAAATACTTTCATGCTCAACTAATATGATTATGTATATGCAGGCATACTTGAGAGATATCGTGGGACCAGATGAGAGAGATTAATCTTGTAATTAATTGTGTGCTTGAGTTTAATTTATATGCTTTTATTATTTAGTACCTGTGTCAACCACTTAATTTGCCTGCAAATCATTTTCTTATATAATATTAATGAAACATGCTATACTGAAATTCATCAAACTATGGAAATTAGAGATTAGGAATACTAATTATATCATCAATTTATCCTCCTCCTGTTTAAAACAGTTCAAAAGGTGCTGCTTCAGAAACCTTCAACAAGAGTATTTCAATTCAAGAAAGAACATTTGTGGCCAAATGGACAATGTTTTTTCATAGTCAGAGATCAGAATTAAAAATCCAATTTACAATGTGGAAGAAACTACTTATGGGAGTCTAAACATCATTTCTTTTCTCAAACAAGACTTTGAGAAGGAAGAAATAATAACAATAGTAATATTCATTTCTGCACAAACATTACACAAAGGTCAATGTTTTTACAGTTCTGTACATATAACATTCTGAGCAAATGAAGATCATGTGATTTACACAATAATAAACATACCAATTTATCTGCACAACCTGTTAAAAACAATTCAAGCCCAAACACAGAGACGGGACTGCTTGGGGTGCTGAGAGGCTGCTGACTGAGCACAGGGAGAGATCAAATCAATGAGAAACATCAAAGTAATCACTTGCTTAATCTTTGCTTAATTGCTTGCTTAATCTTTGGGTTAGTCTAATGAATGTTTGGGGCAGTACTGGACTACCCAGTTGGGAGGGCACACTGCTGTATTTCAGAAGGAAGTGAGAATGGCTGGGAATTGGCACTGTTGTCAGAAGGGGAAGAAATTGCTAAGAGAACTGCCTGTCTGCAAGGTCCTTGGGGGTCATACTGGGTCTGGCTGGGATAAACTACCTTTATCTTGACCCATGAATTTTTTATCTTACTTTCTCCACCTGTTCTGCTGAAGGGGGGAGCGAGAGAACAGCTTGGTGGACATATGGCAGCCAGACAGGGGCAACCCACCACAGGGCTCAGAGGAACCCTCACTGCGGATGGATGTGGAGGAACTCTAGCAAGCCTCACACAACCACAGGAGCAAAAAAGTCTCACCTTGAGACACTTCTGCCCTCCCTCTGCCTGTGCCCCACAACAGGAACTTGGAAGGTGAAGCAGCAACCATGCTGATGCCACGCTGCCTGCTGAGCTTGTGTCATAGCAGTGTCAAGCAATTAAAAAAAAAAAAAGCAACCCTGCAGCTTCTGACCTTCTGGTGAGCATGTTAGGCTTTCTATTGTGTCTGATTATTTTTGCAAGGCCAGAGAGCAGTAGCATTCCAGTAGTCCAGCCTAGCTTGTGAGATGCAAATGATGTTCAAAGGTCTTACCAATGCAGTGGAGATCAGGAAAAGCAAGCAGAGGTCTTTAACTGTGGGATTTTTTTCCCCTATTCCCAGCGCTACCACAGACCCACCATGGATATCTTCAGCTCTCTCTGCTTCAATTTACTCTCCAGTAATAACTGCTGTGTCTGTTCAGGTCATAAAATCTCCGAGAAAGGACTCATATATTAAACGAACACCTACCAGAAAGCCTTTCTTTATGTAGGAAACAGAAGAGGAACTGAAAGCAACACAAAAATACAGTTTCCACAAGAAAACCCAGTGGAAGGTGCCCACCAGTGTTGGTGGTTCTACCCCTCCTAACTCCTTGTGGGCAAGACATCCTTCATCCCTTAAAGAAAAGTGTATTGTATTGTCTCTTTGTAACTGTGGTTTATTTTTCACAATTTTCTTGAAACAGCTAAAGCCTTAAACTTTCCTCGTTTCCATTTTCAGTGTACCTTTTGTTGTGTGACAGCTTTTGGTTCTTTGTAATAAAAACGCTTTCATTGCCCAGTTATATTGATTTTCAGTTTCCTGAAGCTTTGTGCTTTCCTTCTTCTAAGGTTTCGCTGACACAGCTTAGACTGAGTCTCACAATCCCATTCTCCCCTGCTCCTGACTGAAGAAACAGTTCTGAAGAAACTGGATGAAATTCATCAGGCATTTAAAAATGACGCCTGTTCAACTCAAGCCCCCTATTTTGTCCATTCTTTTCATCTCTTCCATCTTCCTCCTGGCCTTTCAGGCCAAGAATTGAATGCCGTTCAGAATGTGTGTTTTAAAAGCAAACCTGTACCTTGGTGAACTTGTTCTGCAGACAATTAAGACAGTTACAGTGGTGATGTATACACATGGGGCTTTATAGATAATTTTTTTTCTTACAAATATACAGGTACTGAGGTCAGAATGTAACTCACAGAAGAAATTTACATTGACAGAATTCAATGATGGCATGTCCAGTCTCACCAGAGGTGAACCTGGTGCTATGTCTCTATTTCTCACTTCGATCAATTGAAAAAGGACACAGAGAAACACAGATTCTAAAGTGAAATCTGAGTCAGGCTTGAAAGCCTCAGCAGCCGAATGTTTTTCTTGTCATTGAGAAATCCCTAGAGAAAATGGCAATGCAGACTACCAGGGTAAGTGCTTTTTTGTTTCATTATCAAGCAAACAAACATGAGGCGTAATTTCATACCCAAAGTACTCAAGGTTCACGATTTGAGAAGCTCCCAGAGAAGAAACTTCTTCATACATCAGCTAACGCCATATCTAGTAGCCAGAAGTAACACTTCCATATTTTCATATCTCAGTAGGTTTTCACTGGCTTCCTACTAGGGAGTCCTCTCAAACTCTATTACCTCACCAACTTTCTCTGAACTTTCAACGTTCAATGTAATATTTAATCCAAATATCACTTTTGAGAAGAGTAAACCATCACAGCACAGATGTAGACAAGACAGAATGCAACCTCCAAATTATTCTTATTTTTTCATAATTCCTATCTGTTCCTTCCTCAAGAAGTCTAGTATTTACCTGTTTGAGTTCCTTAATTTTTTATGACAAAATTCTTTTGATCCCAATTCTAGCATTCAGGCAGCTTCACATCAACCAGCTAACCCAAGCAACACAGGATATTTAGAAAAATATACAGCTTGATACTTTTCATGCCATGATATTAAAATTAAAATGGAAACAATCCATTCATGCAATCTAATCCTGGGTATAACACACACCAAAACACTCTACAGAGCAACTCCAGGATCAAAATCAGCACTTCTTGCACAAAAGCCTCTTTCAGAAAGACATCCAGTTTTGTTTGACTGCAGGGCATGGGAACCCGTCAAATTCCTAATTTAGTTGTTTGAAGAAATGCTTATTTGAACTTTATTTCTAGTATGAATTTTTGTAGTTTCAGCTTTCTACCAGCAGGTCATATTATGGTTTTTATCAGCTATCTATTAAACGAAAAGACGTTAAAACAGGAAACAGAAAAAAATCTAGCTATAAACTTTGAGTTTAGCTGAAAAACTGGAAAATAAAGCTCAGAATACATTGAAGGAAAATCAGTTCCTGAGAAGTGCTTTACGAGGGAGCGGTGGCTGGCTGATTGTGTAACCAACTGTGCTCGGCCCAACCTGGCATCCTGAGCTGCCTCTAGTTGGGAAGCCACCGCAGAAGGCTTTTTTGCAAACAAAGGTTTTTTCTGGTGAAGGTGTCTGTTACAATTACAGCTAACATATATGAAAAGAATACCCAAATGAATACAATTATTACAGGTACTTATTCTAACCTTTTTTTTTTTTTTTGCATTTGACTAGTTTGAGCTGTGTGTAAGTTACAACAAAAGAATATAGATATAATAAGCTAAAATGTCAGCAGGGACCCACATGACCATTTAGTTTGACCTCTAGCATAACACAGGCCATGAGACTTTTTAGAATTAATTCCCGTTTGAAACAGACTACCTATTTTATAAAGGGATCTAATATTGTCCTAAAAATGCCCAACAATGGAGAGACTTGACAAATTGCTCCAGAGATTAATTACCTAATTATTAAAAACCTATGTGTATTCTTTCTAAGAGGAATTTTTCTAGCATCAGCTTTCACTCTACCACTGCTTCCTGATGCTCTATTATCATTTTTTGCTTAACATATTAAAGACTAGTCTACCAAGTCACCCTCTAGTCTTATTTTTCTTTAATTAAACAGGCCAAGTTTCTTCAGCCTTTCACTATAAAGCATTCTTCCTCTTAGCACTCTTGTGGCTCTTCTCTTAAACTTCTCTAGTCTATCACTATTCTCCAATCATGAACAGTAGAATGGGACACAGTGTCCCAAAACCAGTCACGCTGTAACCAAGAAGTGCGCTAACATAGTCTCCCTCCTCAATATTCCCTTGTTCACAAATCAAAAAACCTCATTATCCCTTTTGTACCATACACTTATAGTAGGAGGTCATACCCTGCTATTTCCACATGCAATGTCTCAACTTCTGTTACTGCTTCCTAGGATAGAGCCATCAGCGTGGCCTACAGTATTTATTCTTATATATTGTCCTTTCACTTGGCCTCATACAAATTCTTGCTGCTCTCTTGTATTTTATCCACAGCAATCAGGGCAGACCACTCTGTACAGCAACCTGTTCTTTTAACTATTATGGCCCCCTTTAACTTCGCGTCATCTGCAAACTTTATGCAGAATGATTTTCTCATTTCTTCCACATCCATTGCTAATAATGTAAAATAGCATGCAATTCATCATCCTGTTTATTCGAGAAACACATTTAGGTTTAGAAACTGCCACTGAGCCAGTTTTAAAACCATTTAATGTGCACGTGATGTTGATTTTGGATCATTCTTTCTTAATCAAAAAAGTTGTGTAATACCAAGTTGACAAGACTGAGAGGAGTTTAAATATGCAACTTCAAGACTATTCCTAAACTAGCAACCTCCTCAAACAAGGCACAAAGCTATTTTAACAAAAGGTATTCACCATAAACCCACATTGATTAGAAGTAATTATTTTAACCTTTCCTTAATATTTGATTAATTACATCCCAGATCTGCTGCAATTTCAAATCAATGGCAGGGTGACGGGGCAATTAATATTTGGATCACCTGTTTGGCCTTTAATAAACCAGTACTAGACTAGTTTATTTCCTCTTCTCTGGAACCTCCCCAGTGTAAACCGGCACTAGCAGCACAGAGTGCTCCTCTGGATGCAGACTGCATTAGCTTCCTCGTTTACAAGTATCCAGCTTCAGTTTTATATCTTCCTTAATTACTGCTGGAACAGAAAGTATTTCATCGTTGCCTTACAACACACCACCTGGATTTTTCTCAGAATCCTTCTACTTCTCTGATTTCTGTCTTGAAATAAAATAAATAAAGAACTCCCCCTTTCCCTGCAGGACACCACCACCACCGATCCCCAAGCAAAGCAAAATCAGTTCTCCTCCTGCTTTTCTGCCTCTGCTCCCCTCACAGGCTTTCTATAGTCCACGGCTTTTGCTGCACATAAAACTCCTACCTGCTTTCCTTTTCTTTCATCGGTTATACATTTTAGGTCTTTTTGTTGATTTTTTAATGCAGTCATGAAAGCATAAGTGACTGGAAGGTAGAATATTTTGGGTGTTCTTTTATGAAATACTATGAAACTCTTTTCAGAAAAACTAAAAAGAGGTACCCAAAGAAGACCGGAGAAATATCTAGAGAATGTTTGTGCTCAATCAGAGAAATCCATTCAAACCTAAGTAATGCTTGTGTGGCATTTCTCAGCTCCATTAAGTATCAGGAAACTTTCAACCCCTAGAAAACTTCACTGTAGTTCAAATGAAATTTAGTTTCACTGTTACCCATCTGTCCTGATCTTTCACTATGTGGACTGAATATTGTTTTCCAAAACACAATTCTCACAGGGATGAATACTTTGTTATCCTGATCAGTGGGGCCTGTGCTTCTACAGCTCAGACTTTGAAGTTTTTCAAGATAGGGAAGAATAACACGTTTTTAGTAATTTCCCACAGCAAGTAAAGAATGTCATAACTGTGAGAAAGCTTATTGGAGATACATGAGTGTAATTAATTGACCTGTCCTGGTACTAAAAGACTCATTTACTTTTGGCAAAGCAGAGGTTTTGCACCTGAACATGCAACAAGTCTATACTTCTATAATATAGAATTCTCATTCTTGTTCCCCATAGAATTCTCATGGAAAAACTGTCTGTTCATGGCCTGGATGAGCATACGATCTGCTGGATCAAGCACTGGCTGGACGGACAGTCCCAAAGAGTGGTGGCCAATGGAGTTAAATCCAGCTGGCGGCTGGTCACAAGTGGTGTTCCTCAGGGCTCAGTGTTGGGACCATTTCTGTTTAACATCTTTATTGATGATCTTGATAAGGACATAGAGTGTATCATCAGTAAGTTCGCAGATGACACCAAGTTAAGCGGGAGTGTTGATCTGCATGAGGGTAGGGAGGCTCTACAGAGAGACTTGGATAGATTGGACCGATGGGCCAATGCTAATGGAATGTGCTTCAACAAGGCCAAGTGCCAGGTCCCGCACTTGGGCCACAACAACCCCATGCATCGCTACAGGCTTGGGGAAGTGTGGCTGGAGAGCTGCCTGGCAGAAAAGGACCTGGGGGTTCTAATTGACAAGCAGCTGAAGATGAGCCAGCAGTGTGCCCAGGTGGCCAAGAAAGCCAATGCCACCCTGGCTAAGAAATAGTGTGACCAGCAGAAGCAGGGAGGTGATTGTCCCCCTGTACTCAGCACTGGTGAGGCCACACCTTGAGTATTGTGTCCAGTTCTGGGCACCTCAATATGAGAGAGATATCGAGGTGCTGGAGCGAGTGCAGAGGAGGGCAACGATGCTGGTGAAGGGCCTGCAGAATAAATCTTATGAGGAGCGACTGAAGGAGCTGGGACTGTTTAGTTTGAGGAAGAGGAGGCTGAGGGGAGACCTCATCACTCTCTACAACTACTTGAAAGGACATCGTAGAGAGGTTGGTGCTGGTCTCTTCTCACAGGTAATTAGTGATAGAACAAGAGGGAATGGCTTCAAGCTGCAACAGGGTAGGTTTAGGCTGGACATCAGGAAAAAATTCTTCACAGAAAGAGTGGTTAGACACTGGAATAGGCTGCCCAGGGAAGTGGTGGAGTCACCATCCCTGGATGTGTTTGAGACTCGTTTAGATGTGGTGTTGGGGAATATGGTGTAGGTGAAAACTTTGTAGAGTGGGGTTGATGGTTGGACTCGATGATCCCAAGGGTCTTTTCCAACCTAAATGATTCTGTGACTCTATAAATCTATTACAAATAGAAAAAAATCATCTTTGCACAAAGAACCAGCATAATTAATTTAAAAATACCATTTGAGCCATCAGAGAAGGACTTAAAAGGAAATTAATTGCTGGAAAGTCCTTGTGAGGCTCTTCATGCGATAGAATGAAATCTTAGTTTCCCTGAAATCAGTAAGAAAGAAATCAATAATGACTATTGAACCACAGGTTTTTAGCTCCTTATTATGGCCCACATTGCCTTTTGAATTTCATTGTAACAACAGCTGTATTCAAATTAAAATAATTCTCCCTATTGCTTCACTGAAATCACAGTTGTATTGTTTTTTAGTGATCCAAGGGAATAAACTTTATCTCTATTATTAAAAAGGCTGACACTTTATCAAACAAAAATGTGTGTTGATTCTGGTTTGCTTTTTTCCTGTAAAAATAATGGCTTATATTTTGATCCTTGAGAAAGAGCATGTAGTGAAAATGAGAGAACATTTTATACATATTTTCACTGAGAAAGCCACAGAATCATAAAAAGTTGATTCCAAGGGATCTCTGGAGGTCATCTAGTCCAACCTCCTCCTCCTGCTCACAGCAATACTATCAGCAACAGCAGATGAGATCAGCCTTGGCTTTGCTTATCCTAGACTTAAAAACCTCCATGGATGGAGACCCCATAACTTCTCTGTATAAGCTGTCCCTGTACTACAGTACCCTCCTGGCGAAGAAGTGTTCCTCAATGTCCAGTTCAAACCTGCCAAGCCACAACTTGTCCTACTGTGGCTTTTCATGCTGAATCTCGAGCAATTCAATGTACTAGAACCAAATACAGTTCTTGATGTCACGGGACACTGCTTGCCATACCCTCCTATATAAGTCAATGGGAATTAAAAGCCACTCAGGCTGTTAGCAGAAAGCGCTTGGTTTCTCAGTGGCCTTTTCCATACAAGCCTTCTCATGGTTCAGCAGTATGTATTCAGCATGAATAATGCACCACCATCAGTCCGTATCTCTACAACAGCTAGGTCTAAGCACTACACTCCCCATTCAATGCAAGCCAAGGCTACACGATGGGTAAGATGCAGAGCTGGGCTCCACCTTTGTTCTGAAGTGGTTCAAAAGACTGACAGACATTTTCTTTCATTCAGATATCTATGAATAATAACAATTTTTTCAAGTGGAAGGCAGAATGTTACAGATGTGTCACCTTTTGGAACACAGGTACGCGTCGTTCATAGTTCATAACGCAAGTTATAACCCACTTGCCTTACTTACGCAAATAAATGCTCTTGATGCAAGCAAGTATGACCCTATACATGCCTTATTCTCTACTCTCATTGCTCTCAGTTCAGCTTGCTGGCATGCACTGAAGGAAAGAAGTAGTATGCCAAGATGTGGAAACCCATAATCTTGATAAAGAGGATGTTGTTCAGCTTCTATGGGAAGTTTAGCTGATGGAAAGAGAAAAGAAAAAAGCTTCTTTATTCTCTCTTTAAAAAAAAAGAACTGTGCCTGCTACAAGGCTATACAAGGCTAGCAGTAAATGCTGAAAAAAATAGCAAGGAAATGAACCAAAGGGCACCCATGCAAGTCTTATAATGCTATCATTTAGAATGTAATTAGAATAATTTCTATTCCTGATTTCAGCAGTTCCAGGAAGCAAATTTCCCCTCTTAACACGCTCAGTTTTTTGAAAGGCTAGATATACATACAAAGAATTTGTCACTGCAGCCAGGGGCTGACAGGCCTTCCTCACCCATTACTTCCTGCTACATTTTGTCCTCCATTTGTAATAAGCATGCTTCTTTGGTCACCCTGAGCTGAACAAAAAGATAACAAAAAAAGATAGGCTTCAGGGCAACTTTAACAAATGTTAAATCTTTATTTATTCTAGGAAAGGATGCTGAAAATGAAGGCAACAAACATTGTGAAAGGGTATTAAAATGGATGTGATGAAATGGGGACTCAGGTCAATCATCCAAGCCTTTCAGAAAAAATTTCCAGCCCTAGGGAAGGATGAAGCCCAAATGGGCATATCCCTGTTCTGTCGGGTCATCTGCTCCAACTCCTTTTTCAATTCAGGAACTTTATCCTCCACTTCATGAGCATCATTGTGAAAGGGACCATGACCCACGTTTTCTAAAGACAAGCAATGCATTCCTGCCTTTCTTGATCCTCTTTACATTGGGTCTATCTCTAAAAGCAAACATGAAGTGACTTACCAGACATAGTGGAAAAGACAATTGATTACCCATGTCCCGGATGAATTATCAGCAGCAGGGAGTGAAACCCACCTGCATGTACAAAGTCTATAACCCAGTTGGAGTTTTTAAGTGTGATTTCAATGGTCTCTAGGCTTTCTGACTTTGTTTAGCTTTTCAAACGGATGCTCTAGGTCCACCTTAGAAAAAGTGAACAGACTTTTGAGGAAATTGCCAGTTGACAGCTTGTGGGAATTAGCAAATGAAACCTAAACGTTCCCTGTGCATCATGAATCCTTTGCAGCCATAAAGCCCTCTCCTTTCTGGGAGCAACAATAATAGCTCTTTGTGTGGAATGTGGCAATAATTCAATGAGCAAAACTATGAATTTTGCTTTTGCTCTTGGTGAAAGGTAATGATTTTACTGGATGAATACGCCTTTGACATTTTAATGTTTAAGAGAAGGAGGTATTTGCATATAGTGTTCTCCCCATTCTCTCCCCGGTTGATGCTAAGCTCTGGCGTCCCTCTCCTCAGGCAATTCTCAGCACCTTTTTCTTCTCTCACCAAAATCAGTTCTCCTATGTTGTGATCTGCTCATCAAAGCACAGCTTTTTGGTCTGAAAACGGAATCTTTCCACTTAGGAAAAAGGATGGTAATTATGTTAAATGAATGTTAACTTCTTGCTAATGAATGCATTACTTCTCTCCTAAACATTTCTGGAAAAAGAAGCAAGCAAAGAAACAAAAAATAATGAGACATGCCATTCATTTACCAGAAGTATTAATTACAAGTAATTAGAAAAAGTGACTCATTTTTGAAGTACACAAGATTCCTAAAAAGAAATACAAAGGTTTCAGCAAGAGCTGAATAGATGTATCTGTACCAATCGGGTAATACTGTGTAAAAATACAACATTACATACATAAAGGTTCTAATTTTGAAGGAAAAAAAATCCAGCCTTGACTTTTAAATTTCCAGAGATAGTAACCTACAAGCACTATAAACTGTTTCAGTATCTGATTGTTTTCACTGCTCAAAAGATGTGTCCAAGATCTAGTTTGCATTTACCTGGATTCACCTGCTTTTGGATCTTGTCCCCCCTTGCCAGACCAAAGATTTCCCCATCATTTAGTTCCTGGTCTCTAGTTGTCTACTTACAGATAGCCCCTAGGTAGGTTATCATCTTTTCTCCCTATGGCTTCTCCCTTCCAGCATATCTCAAGTGCAATAGTGATTTAAGAAAAAATCTTATTCCTTTTTTTTCCCCTTTGAATGCTGTTGCAAGCCCCCACAGAATTTTAGCAACATCTACATTGAGACTATGAATTTCCACAGTTGTTGAGTCTAGGCAAAAATTAAACTGAACAGATCAAACTAATCAAATCTCTCCCTTTAAAATTTCCCAGTCTTCCTTTTGCTTTTTTTCTGTGTCACGTCCACTGTACCAAAAGCCTGGCTAAGCCATGGCCCAGTGGGTGGATGTGGCTCTGGGACTCACAGCTTGGCCTGTAGTTCTGGCTTTTCCGAAATCCCTGTTTCACCGACATTCCCATGTGCGCTGGGAAGCCCCAGGTCTCCCCATCTCCTATGGCATTCAACCAGCATGCACACCTCTCCTCCTTTTTTTTACCGCCAGATCACCCTATTACTAAGGTCCATGTAACTTCCCAGTTTGCAAGTATAACATTTTTTAATCCACTGGAACACGAAACACTTTCAGCAACAGCAGAAAACATACGTAGGTATTAATCACTTCACCTTATTAAAACCCATTCACATTAACCATCTCCCATGTGAAACCTCGCAGCTATTGGGCAGTGTTACAAAACCAGGGAGGAGAGAAAATGTCTGTCTACGCACAACGGGAACCGTAGGGGAATTTAGCTATCGAGGCTGCAACACCAGGCAGGACAATCCTGCCTGCCTCAGCCCCTGTGTCTTCTTCAGGGTCAGAGGAGGAGTTGGTGTAACTCTCCGAAAGGTCCACCAAGGCACCCCTACTTATCTGTATCAATGATTCTTTAGTGGCTGTTCTCCCTTCACTGAATCTTTAACGCCAGTACGTATTGCAGAGAGTGGGAGCAAAGCTGTCACGCTACTTCAATCTTTGCCGCATGTGAGTTATCTTGATACCCACCAAACAATAACAGTTTATGTTCTAATATTGTTGTACTTCAGTTTCTATGACCAGGAGAGAAAAACAAATGAGAAGACCAGGGGAAAACTGCGCTTATAAAACAAATTTGACAAACTCAATTATTTTATTATAATACACTGTTCCAGCATAATTTTGCCTTGGATGTGACACCAAATAAAATATCACTGCCTGGCATTGCAAAGAGGAAGCAGAAGATCCTTTTATTGGCTCTGCAGTTCCTTAGGGCTTTATTCACTGTGTGAAGAACCTCCTTTAAAATGGGACCACTCTTTTCCTCAGAGGTCCTGGTGGGAACAGTAAATCTCTTTTACAGAAGTGCAAGATGAATTCCCAGAGGTGTTAGAGACAGCTCAGAAAATGCAGCGGAGTACAGTAGCATATCTATTTTTTAACTTCTTAAAATATACATACAGCAAAACACCATACAGCAATTCATTGTACATTCATATGCATACACTTAAAAATGGAAAAGAAGTATGGAAAACAGTGAATAATGTGAAACGCAAAAAGGAGGAAAATGCAAAAATGGGTGGAATCTTCTCTATCATTGATGGTTAGTTTAACCTCACCATTTATCTCAATAGAAATGTTTTGTATTTTAAATCAAGTATGTGCTGCCAAACCATGTTATATTTAATGTATGAGAGCCAGATTCAATCAGGTTACCGACAGCGTTGCCGTGCTTGGCACTGTGACTTCCATTTGGAAACATTTATTCTATCATGACTGCTCAGAGAGAATGGAAAGGCATTATCTGACATAAAGAAAGATATCTTCATTTGATCCTCAATAAATTTGAAGGAATAGGGTTTCTCTTCAAGGTTCATTGCCTTTATCTGGGAGGTTGGTTTTCCTACACGCAGTTTTATTTGTTCAGCAGTTTAGGATGAAAGAAACATGTTAAACCATCCCTAGAGAAAGGTGCACACCATCCCTGAAAGGCTTCTCCTGTCATATGCTCTGCCCCGGAGGAGGAATGAAATCTGCAGGATGAAGATTTGCTTTTGAGTCTTACTGCATACAGAGACTCTCCTTTGATAATTTACCAGTATCAGACTGCATGCTTTGAAATAGTTTCCAAAAACCACTCGTACTTGATGAGTGATCACAAAAGAGTTTATTAATAAACTTGGCTGTCAATACTCCCATTTTCCTACAACCATCCCCTTCATGTTGCACAGGGACACTGTTTTGAGAAGATCACATAAACGTCCCTGGGCTTTTGTCAACTAAAATACCACCAGTTCCCTACTTGTTTCCACTTTTTTACTCCTCAGCTTACCTGCCTTCCCCACTACCAGTTACTGTCAGCATGGCTGCTTTGAAGTTCTGTACTCAAAGCCCTGAAGACATGAACAAATATTTGTATGTGCTATCAACAGAACTAAATTCTGCTTTTTTGACCGTTATTTATCAAGTTCTTTCCCTTATGCCAATGCAATCTCTCTGCCAATGTTGTTGTGGGGTTTTTTCCCAATCATTTACAACCTCCTGATTTGTTTGGTCACATCTCTCTGCTTGACATCAAATATTATATGTGTGTGTTTATTTATATATGTACACTATATATAAATCCAATTTATTTTCCCATGTTTTGCAGTCCAAATCTCATTATTAAAAAGACGAACATAAATTGCTATTCACACTGGGACCAGAAAAGAAAAAACTGAACAACTAGTACAGAAGAAAAAAAAATCTTAGCTGAAATATGCCAATAGACCAAACTATGGTTTGAAAATTTCACTTTAAAATTAGAACTATTTGTAGGGGAAAAAAAAGCTATTCATTTCATACTCTGGATAAAATGATTGTGATAAGTGTTATGTGTAGTTCACGTATTTGAAAATTGTTGCGCTTTTCTAGGGCACCCTCAGGGCAGTTCAGGGGTAGATTTCAATGGACAGCAAGGCTGCACTCATGTTGGCAGCTAGCACAGCTCCTAAAGAACTGGTGCTTTTTTCACAATTTAAAAGCTGTAACTCTATAGGCCAGGTTCTTAGGCTTCATACGTAAGTGATCCACTCCATTATTATCTCAACTTCAACCAACTCGAAAATTATATTTTATTACTTTTGTTGACATAGTAATTGGCCTTGAGAGGCATCATTTACATCCTGAGCACAGAAAAGATGAACGCAATGATACTTCTTTCACACACCGCAAATGTGTATGTGCTCTGAAGGACTTGCAGGTGGCTCTGGACCTCAGCAAGTATATGTTTCCTGCAGGTGCCATTTTTTCTAGAGGAAGTACAGTCTACATCAAATTTCCCATTTGTTAAGAAGGACAATTTTGGGGTTTTGACTCCAAAATTGACTCCAAATTTGGAGTCATCCATCCCTGTTTAAAATGGAAATGCCTGAATAAAATCACACATTTCTTCCCTTTTTCTTCTGTAAGAAGGGAGCACAACTTCCCTGGTGACCTGTCCTATTAGCAAGCGTTGAAACTCTGCATTAATTCACAGAGGCTCTGCTGTCACAGTGGGGCAGACGTTGCTCATTAGCTCTGCCCTGGGCACTAACAAAGCAGGAGTAATTCCCTCAGCAGGGCAGTCAGGGCAGCTGAGGGTCTTGGGAGAAATCCTTTGGGTCAGAAAGTTTAAGGTGATAATATATCCAGTAAGGATGCCGTAGGGACTTCAGATCAAGTCTAAGGAATTAAATTTGTATGTCTAATAAGCAGGATGAGTCAAAACTGAATGCTCATGTTCAAACTACTCAAGTCTTAGTCCACTTCCCACTCAGACCACGTGAAGTTGGCTACCCACCTTCCTTGTTCATCTTCAAAGCTCTCTACACAACCTGAGTTCCGCATTTAGGTAATCCCTAATTTACTAGTTGCCCACCTGCAATTTGAAAAGCTAAAGGTTAGAGCACGCATCTACGACGTGACAGACTGGAGTATGAACTCTTCTCAGCTTTGCTGCACCATCTTTCCTGACAGGGGCTTCTACTGGGCCACGGTGAGGCTGTGGCATGATGCAGCAATTAAAGGCAGATGTAGGGGAAACCACAAGCAAGAGAGCTTACAGAGTGATAGGAGGTCAGGGTATTCTTTTGGGTACATTAAAATTTCAGTCACACACGAGGCTGTGGGCTTTCTAAGCCATATTTGAGATTCCTTTTAATGTGATCGTTATAACCCTTCCTCTCCGCAGGTGGCATTGCATGTGCTGCACTGTTCTTAGCAAAATGAAATCTTTTTTTCTCCTTCTTTCTAAATACATATCTCAACCTGACAAATATTCCAGGAAATGGAACTGCCTTTTTATTATCCAGCCTCCAAAAAAATGTGTTTTCTCCTTTCTCCTGTTAATGAAACTTGGAAATAAAGACTTAAGCGATGATATGGAAGAATAACATACCAGCAGAACTGAATAGGAAGAGATCTTAAATCTTGTCTTGTATAGCTGGTATATTACACAATACATCCTATTTGTATATCCAGACCACTATACTTAGCTATACAAAAAAAATCTGCAGTTTCAAATATACTTGACAGGCAAGAAGTAAAATTTAACTTTAGAAGTCTAGTATTCCGACAGCTGTGCACAGTAGCTTCATTTAACTCACTTTTTAATTGTCATTTTGAAGTCTCTGCCCTTTATTTTGTCTGTGAGCAGCCAGCTTGCTTTAGAAGAAGCTGAGCACCAAACTTATTCTTTTCTCTAGCCCTTTATCTATCTAAATCAAGAATTAATTCAATGTCCTTTTTCCTGCTTCTTTTGGCTGATTCATAACTGATATAATTAAGCAATAAGGCATGGCAGGAGTATACCCATGGGTATCAGTATCATACCACAAATGGCAGCATAAGATATTAAATTTTAACCATCCAAGAAGTGCTGCAATTGTCCAGAGATATTGTTTGAATTTCCTGTGCTATTATTAAGAAGAGAAATCTACTAGACATGGAAAAAAATTAGGAAGACTGGAAGGTTTGCCTCATATACCTTCACAATGGGTAGAGATAACTGGGTCAACACTTTCGGAAGAGGCAATGGGTGGCCTGCTTTTTGGTGCTGCCCAGCTTAGGCCTTTCAGAAATTGCTGCAGAAATCCTCTGCTTGCACTGTCTCAGAGATGCCCACTAGAAAGTCTCCAAATGGGCAGATGATGAGACTGAAGGCACCCACAAGTGCCAATAACCGAGTTTAAAATTCTAAATATTTCAGCTAAAGCATTAATGGTGGGAAGTAAGCAGCTTCACAGGACGTAGCGCTTTGGGTAATCTTCCTCAGAGTTTCACCCCAGTCTTTACACATTTCCCTTAATGGTAGTGTGGCAGTTTCAGCACTAGACAACACTATGGATGCTGTGGGCACAGCGTCACAGCCTGCAGCTTTCAGCTGCGTAAAGGAGGGTAGCTGGGCTGGATCCAGTTTGGGCAAAGGCAAACTAAAGATGGTGGGAGGCGTGCTGGTGTGGAACGGGAGCTCCATGCGCACCTGTGTGCTGCTATTTCTGTGGGCTATTGCTACACAGGGGTGCTGCCCTGGGAGGGAGGGGGTCTGGCCACCGCCCTGGTGCACCGGGGATCCTCTCTGCAGGCAGGCCTGTGCATGGAGGAACAGGAGTATTCCTGCCCGTGGTGGGTCTCCAAGCAATAACACAACTTTAGGGAAAGGGCACCAGGTGAGACAACTTCACCTGGGCAAGCTCACGGTGACAACGAGCCCAGAGTGGTTTTCCTTAAGAAAGGGAAGAGTTGGGTGGGCAGGAGGGGCCTGGGGTGTGTGTTCTCACCCCTGTTATTTGTGGGGGAGCGGATATTGGTCCCGCGCCATAAGCTGCTCTCATTTTCAGAGCACAACCATTGAGTAACCCTAAAACACGCCACTGCACAAGTAACCACGGAGAGCAGGCACTTGTCACCGGCCATTTATTCTCTGACTAACTGAAAAAACAGCAAGAGGAAAGCACAGTCACTAAGTCTTCTCAGTCCAACATTTCATCACGTTTGTTCTCATACAAAATCTTGGCTCCTCTCCACTGCTTCAGTTTCTCCTGAAAGCAGCTATTTTTCAGATATTCCTCCCTGCTTCCAGTTTAGCATTACATCGAGTTTTATTGCCTTTTAAACACACCTATTGTTAAAATTCTAAAGCCCAAATTCTCCGAGGTCCTGAGATTCATGGCCAATATACATTGCCACTATTCAGAAAGAGCTTTTAAAAAAGGCCCACTGCATTTATTTCCATGGTCGTTATACAGGTGGCACAATGAAAAGCAACGCACTTTCTTCCCCCACCTGGTGGTCTCCTACTGCGTCTACAGCAGCTCTGCCACTTGCAACTTGACAGCCTCATCTACTCACCAACACGGTTGGATTTTCTCACCGCATCCCCCAATGAAAATCTTGCAGTAGCACAGAAGATGGCACTTGTCAACACCAAGATAAAATATCCTGATGATGAGCCAGATTGTGCTCAGGCATTCAGACCAGCCAGAAGAAAAGAAAAGCGAAAACAAAAAAAAAAAACCCAAAACCCACCACCCAAGAGACGTTTCTTTTCAGGATCTCACTGCCAAAGCAAGCTGCAGCAGTCAACACTGCAGAAATGTCTGCGTTGGAGAGCTGGCATGCAGGCAGGCATGGGGGAGGGCCCTGACTTCCAATGAAACAAAGTAAATAAACGGCAAATACCACTTAATATTATGAGAAGTATAGTCTTCATATTATGGGAAAAACATTACATGTTCATTAGAATTTAGAAAGCAAATCTACTTGAACGTGGACCACCAAACTGGTCATTGCCAGCACACAGACTAAAACCAATCTAATCAAATAGCTACAGACTGAAGGGAACCCTCGGTAGTTGTAGGCAAAGCAAAGTTTGTTTCAGTTGAATCCTGAAAAAACACTTCCCATCCTTCCATATTACAGTTGACAGTATAGGCATACCAAAATCCATGCCATGCATGATATTTTTTATTTGGTAATTTGTGCCTCTCCCAGCACATAAAGCAGAGCTAGTAAGGCAAAAGAAAGAAGAAGAAGGAAGGAAGGCAGGCATCCCCTGTTGCTTCCAGTCATCCAACATCCTCAACAGTGTTAACAGGAGAGAAAAAAGAATAGAGAAATTAGGGAAAAGAAGAATAGGGAAAAGCCTTACAAAGGTGTTGTGGTACCCTCCCACTATTTTAGCAAGGATGCAAACAGTTCTGCTTGTGGCAGTAGCACAGCCCCACTTATGGGGAGGACAACAGCCCTACTTATGGAGCTACCAAGCTACAGACCCTAAGTTAGTTGATTGCACTACACCAGTACCCAAGAGAAGAGAGGATAGCACGTACGGTGTTGAAAATCCAGTAGTCACTGACTGGCAGAAAACAGCAGGGACTCAACGTTCAGCAAAGAAGTAAAGATGAACTAGGAAGGTAACACCCTGGGCTTCTGAAAGAATACTAGTCCTAACTGTCCGGACACTTTGGTCCTGAGAATCACAGCAGGCTGTCAATGGACACACCAGAAGCCATGACATTTGTAGTTGTATTGCCCTTGGCAGGTGCCATCAGTCAAGTAAACAACAAATGGAGACAAAGAAACCATAGGTGACGGCACAGCTATCGGGTGGTTATGATGGGCACTGGCACATCACTAGCAGAACTCCTCTTGTGCCACTGCACGTTAGGAGTCCGTGGTTTCCTCACTGCAATGCACCAGCTGAACGTCGCTTTCAAGGGCTCATGGCAAACAACATGCATTGCTGGCATAATGAACGGGAGAAGAACTGCATGAACGGTGCCTCTGCCCTGCCCTATCATCCTACTCAAACAACAAGTCAAGCTGTTGCGCTGTTTTCTCTCCCAGCAACGCTTCATGATAGGTCCTAAGGGTCAGCTGAGTTAATTCTCGCGATGCCTCCTGTTCTTAATTCAATCTGATCCATATAACACCTGCAGCAAAATTGTGACTAGATTCTTTGTTTCTGGTGCCTTTAGGTTCCTCTGATGGCAACCAGGAACCACCTTGACTGCACGTCTCAGCAAGAGCACTCCTTAAGAACAGACAAGCTTTCTGCCTAGTGCTCCTCTGCTGACTCTTGACCTCTGCCTCTGCCCCCATGGGTGTCAATACAGTCTGTTCAAACCTGCTGGCTCTCCACCCCTTTATATTGTTTTCACATGGCTGTAACTTCATTGATACTGAAAGACTTCCTCCGAGTTCTCACAAACAAAAGTTAGGGGACAATCATATCAGTTATGGACCAAATTTACACAGAGCATAAATGGCATTACTTATATGACAACAGTGGAGAAGCATCAGATTATGCTAACAGAGAATTTGGTTCTCTAAATGAAGTTATCTCATAACTGTAATGCAGCATCTGTCCAGATTTTAGTAGGCTTTGATTTGAACTTTCATTGCATGGTATAAATAGGCAGCACTGTCCAAAGTCTGTGGTCTCCTTACAGTTCAAATACTAATTTCCCAGACACAGAAGATCAATTTCACAGGAGTCAGAGAAATGTTCTTTCTGAGCACTTCTGTCTCATACAGCCATTTCATCCACCCTAATACCCACAATGCCTTTACAGAAGGAAGAAGAGGACTAGGAAACAGATTAAAATAGCCAAGTAAGAAGGCATTACAAAGGAAACCTAGAAGTCATTAGGCGATGCACATCTGGGAAGGCAATGTAAAATATTTATTATTATTACCCAAGTGGGAGTCTTTTCCCACCCCTCTCAGACTCCTCTGCCAAGTGGCCTCTCCTGTTAGGGACCGTTTCCACAGCTCAGCAGGCACCTTCCACTTCTGCTCCGACTGAGCTTTACCCAGCCGGTGCGCTGCACCCAGTAGCTGTATCTTAGAATCATAGGATGGTTTGGGTTGGAAGGGACCTTAAAGATCATCTAGTTCCAACCCCCCTGCCATGGGCTGGGACACCTCCCATTAGATCTTACATCCCCTGTTCTCAGATTTGCCAATGGATGAAATAAAAAATTACCACAATTGGATTGCTTTCTCCCCAAAATGATGAATAGGTTATTATTTAATTAAGAACCACATTATTTTTTTAATGATGAAAATTTACTCAGTCTTACTCTGTAACAGAGAACATGTCTGCGTTAGACACAAGAACTGAAATGTGTGAAGCAATCGGTGCTTATACCCAGAGGCAGCAGGAGAAGTCTTGTACATAATGAATTTAGCATTCAGCACCACTTAATTTTTTCATCCTCGCTAACTGCAGTCAAGAGCAACGTACAAGCAGCTGCAGATGCTCCAAGTGCAGGCTCTAAATGATAGTGGTAACTATGAAGTGGAGTTGTGTAGGCTCTGAAAACAATTTGCCCAAGAGCTAACTGATAACTCTTGTGTTCTTCTTGCAGAGCTGTGGCTATTTTTCTGCCTGAGAAACTAAAGGATTTTACTTGTGATCTCAAGCAGAGCTTTTTGAAAAAAAGCTTTAATTCACAAACAAAATCTGTTTCTACCAGACACTCATTTCAACCGTGCAGCTAGTATCATCAAATAACTTTTCATTTCATAAATAAATACTTACAGCGTTGCCATTGCAAAACCTAATCTGATGATAGTCGAAGGGATTATAAAGACCTCAAAAGAAATCCATCATTTAACATAAAATCTTTTTCTTTTTTTTTAATAACCATATAATAAAAAGACAAAGAAAGAGAATACACTGGGTCTGATCTTCTCCTCTGCTTCCAGAAGCAAAGCATGCCTTCGAGTACATCTTACCCTGCTTGCATGAAGAGACACTTCCCCAAAGTACCGCATCCCCCTTTCATCTAGCAGAAACTCTCCTATGGATCATCCAGATCAGATGAATGAGATGTGTACAGACAGGAGAAACAGATGTGGGTAATCTTCTTTAGAGCACTCTCTGTCTTGAGACAATAGATTCATAACTAGATATTGCAGCCTGAGGAAATAACTTGTTTTAAAGCAATATGCAGTTTAGGCTCCGTGTATTACTCCTGTCAGAAAGGAAGGCAGGCCGTGTACATCAGGGTGGTCAAAAAATGGGTTTTGTAGGAACCGTGTGAAAGGGCCAGACATGTTTGGTAGCTTGGTAGATAAAGTGGTATTTTGAAAGCTAAGAGACATTTGGTCAAGTCTCATCATGGAGAGTAAAGAATTAAGTCTGAATACTTCATCAGCTACTTCCTGCACACCAAAAAAGGACAGAAAGGAGACACTATCTCTGGCAGTTTACTGAACCTAAACTTCAATGCTTTTATTTTCTAAAGTAAAACCATCTAGTGGGTTATTCCAACAGAATTAATGAACCATTTTGTGACAACTGAAACTGAATTTTTGACAAACTTATTATTCCTCAGTGTCAGGCGGCTGTGATTTGCATGCTTAAGGATCTTGGGTCTCCAGAGCCAGAATCAATGGGATTTGAAGGCTTCATCCAATACCTACAAGCTGTGTATGTGTGCTAAGACACAGGAAAGGAAAAGGAATAAGGATGTAGTCGATTATCCATGCTGCTAGGAGGGAACCTTGACTCCCACTTCTTCAGGGCAACATCTGAGAGTTTCCAGTATTTCCATAAGAGGATTTGCTTGACCCTTTGTCATTAATGAGAGATCATTTGGAAATTGAAGCTTTCTGAGGTCAATCCTGCTCAGACCACTACAATGGAAGGATTATCATCGACTTCAGTAAGAGCAGAATTAAGTCTTATGTTGATATAAACATATTTACTCTATGCTAAACTTTTTTCTTTCAGGTTTTTATGTTTATCCAGAACATACGGACCAATATTTTTATATATGAAAAACATTCCAATAAAAAAAAAGTAAACTCTTGATATTAAGATATGACCCGTACTTGGTTTGCTATGAAAATACTACAACGTAGCATACACACATGTTTATATGTGTGTGTGTGTGCACGTGCATGCATATTTCACACATTTTTGCTGCTGAAAATGAGCACAAAAGGTTCCTGCACAAATAAGCACACCGTGATACCCATCAGGAATACTTCATCATGCAAGAACCGAAACATCAAATGGAAATAGGCTTTCATTTGTACCTAACAGTGATTCCTCACATTTCTTATTTGCATCACCTTCCTTTTTGGTCTTCCCTAGGTCAAGAATGCCGACCCAGGATTGCTCAGTTCCTTTCCTTTGCCATTTATACATGTTGATTTTGTTCCTTGTATGTGAGAAAAAAGAGTGTGGTACTGCACTGGATTTTGAGTCCAGACTCAGGCCAGACCCCGTGACGTGCCTGTCTGGCACCCAGCGTGTTTCAGTTCAAGGAGGGACAGAGATAAGCACATGCTGCTGCTGTGACAGAGATTCTGGGTGCCTGGACACTTACCCCCTTGTCAGTCAAAACACCTACGACTCCTCCAGCCCATCAGCAGCTCCCGCCACCAGGAACACTGACAACACCCCCTCTCCTCTATAAATCCCTGAACTAGATTATCCTTTTTTTTTTTTTCCACGCCAGAACCCTGCGTTTGGGTGACTGAGAGCTCATGAACAAAAGCGCAGCAGCAGCTTGTTGTGCTCTGAGCTGCCCTAAAACTTGTGCTCCCCAGCTCCATGCTGGAGAGCAGAGAAGGAGAGGAAGAAACGGGTTCCCAGCCCCAGAGCTTCCCCGAAAGGCAGCTTGCAGTCCCTCCTCAGTGACACCCAGCTCAGCTGGAGGGTCTCTGGACATCTGTAATTCTTCCCGCTGTGCACTAGATGCCACTGCGCAGACTGCTTTTCGCAGCCAAACAGCCATGGCCTTTTCTCAGCACCCTCTACCTATTAGAGGTCCCTCATTAGCACTGCCTTGGAAGTTGAGCACGCTTAGCCCAGCAAAGCTCCCATCAGTTAGGACAGGACTGTCATTGTTTCACAGATGGGAAACCGGGGTAGTGAGACTACAGCATGATTTTGCCGTGGGTTGGGTATGGCAAGAGCATGGACTTCAGCTGCCGTCACCTGCATTCACTACCAGACTGAAGTCCCATCGAGCAGCCTTCCTGGCTCTCTCCCACTGCCACCGTTGAAGCCAGATACAGGTAGGAGATCAGCCTGGAGGCAGAGTGGAGAGGACGGGAAATAATAGTCACAGTAGTGGCAACAACAGCAACGTGACCAGCCAATTGCAAGTAAATTCAGCACTGCATAGAGGTTCCCATGGCCGTCCTCACTTTCTCAACCTCCTATTGCCTGCTCATGTTCCTAGGTATCTCCTCAGGAACCACCTCCACAGCTCTCACAGCCAGGCACTCGCTTCCCTGGGTGGGCACATCTCCACATTCCTCCAACAGCAGAACTTTCTGGTGATGAGAAAGGGGAGGCAGCAAGAGAGATTTCCTAGGAAAGCTAGAGAATCTTCATCACTCAAGGTTTTTAAGAGCAGGTTAAAGACAGCAGAAGAAGGTATCCCCAGATTGTGTCACTCCCCCCATTTCACAGCAGCTATATGGCCTGGGACAAGGAGGAGCTACTACTGCTGTTAGTGGCTCCACAAGGCAGATGAGGCATTAGGAACCTCTGCAGTACATGATCTCTTCCAGCATTACTTTCCATCACTTCTGGGAAGGGATCGTGGAGGAACATCAGTTCCTCCTCCTCATCACAGATTTCCTGATAGGACACTCTATCTGACCCAGACACAGCAGCTTCTCACAGATGCCATCCAGCATTCTCAGATGCCCTCCGGCACACCCTCCCCTCCACTCTGCCCCATTGGACTCTTTTGCATGACCCTACTCCAGAAAGATGTGCTAAGCCTTATCCTTGTCCCGTGCTTGACACAGTCAATGAGGAAGCACATTCAGCACTACCTAAAGGTTGTGTGACATCTTACTTATAATCTGTAATGTAGCTCAGTGGAAACAGCTGTTTACAGCTGCGAGTGCCAGGGTGCCACCAGGGTTTACTTTGAGGGCTGGTGCCATTCCCTCCATCTGCTGCAGCAGGAGCACGCGAGACCTGGCTGAAGGGGGCGGCTTTAACAAAGCTGAGCTCTGCCTTCGACTTTCCACCTCCCAGCACAGTCTAAGCTCTCGGCTTGGGGACAGGCCAGAAAACACGGCTGTGCGTTAACCCAGTGCCAAGAAACACAGCAGCATCCCAGCATCAGCCGCGAGCTTTTGCACACCTGCGCAGGCCTTTTACGATCCCTCTGCCAAGTGAGCTCATCTCGCAAATTCTGTTTCTACAGCAGATTTTACTGGCTTTCGGGAGCTGAGCAAATAAAATTAAGGAGTCTCTGACAGAAGCAGGTTTCATCCCTAGGCTAAGCTGCATGAAATAGGAAACAACCACAGAGTCTAAATTGAGGTCTTCCTTGAGGTCTAAATCAATTAACCACAAGGTCTGTCAGAGTTAAAGCTATGTTACAAAAGATGCAGCTACGATAAATACTTGTGTCAGCCCTTTCCTTTCCCAAACAGTGAGTTTTTAAAAGGTATTTTTGTGGCCACGGTAATTTTCAGTTCTGGTTGGTTGATTTCTACTTGCCAGTTGAAAAGCCTTGATTTTTTTTTTTATTTTTCTTTTTTTGTGCGTGAATTTTAAAGTTTACCCTCACTTGGGCAGCCACGGGGGTAGGTCCCCATAGTGGAAAGAAGGCCTATCCCAGAGGCTGCAAGGCTGAGGGCACAGTGTCATGCAGCCATCCATGTCAGTCCAGACCTGGCCAGCCGCCGCACGACCCAGGGCTGTGCTGCTGGTGGGCCAACGAGTCCCCCTGCTCATGGGACCCGATATGGAAGCCCCTCTGGTAAGGCGACCCCTCCTCACATCGCCCATAGCACTTCTTCCACCTGGTGTAATGCTGCGCTGCCCTGGCTGCTGGGTTTCCCCCCAAAGCCTGGACGTAGCTTCTACCCACGGGGACCCCCTGAGCTTTCCCCCGTCCCTCCCGAGCCCGCTGGAGCCAGCAGCCATGTGCTGGAGCCAAGAAGGCAGCTGTGCCGGGGCAGACGCTCGGCCAGCCCAGCAGAGGGGAGAGCCACGGCAGGCGGAGGGGTGGGCAGCGCTGGATCGCTACTTCTAGCCCACAGGACCCTGGGGCTGTGCAACAACTCCCACTAGCAATAAATATCCAAAGCCTCCACACTGTCGCAACAGGGTTGAGACTTGCACTCTGGAATAACTACCTCGTAACCAGTCATTTTTTTCTGATGATTATTACAGCTTTTACGTGAGTGCTATTTGTTTATTTTAGGGATTAGCATATTTTGCGTAGCTAGGGTCAAGTATTCCTGTTGCAGGTTTATCGGCCATCACTTGCTGCCAGATGAAAAATGCTGTAAACAAGATTTGCATAAACTTGCCCATGTAAGTAAATCTACACACAAAAGTGTCGCTCCGTGAAAGCTATCTCTTGCTCAGTAGGTAAAGTGTGTGTGTGCACCCATCTGACATTCCAGCCATAAACAGCCCTGGTCGCTGAACAGGGGATTGTGAAAAAACATAAAGCAGCCTGCGGGAATGCATGTAGTATTTTTCAAATCTGTAGAAGAAAGAAGGCAAAGGAAACTGGGAATGCCTGTAGGCAAATATTCTTAATTAAAATAGAGTGAGAGAGACAGAGTAGCTACTAGAACAATACTGGGTTTTGTATTCTACAGTATTTCTAATACCAAGCATTCAAATTATGAGTTATACATCCTAAAACCAGGAGACTGGCTCCAGAAACTTTAAACAAAAATATTCGAGTCATTATTATTTGTCCAACTTCTGAAAATTTTGTGGTTAAATTTGTCAAACTTTATTCTGAAAACATGAAGTCTACCAACATAGCCATGAACCTTAACAATTATTCTTGGGATGTAAACAGAAATGCTAACTATTCTGACACTCACAATAAGTTGTGGTCATACAGATCTATTACACACGAAGTACCTTTCAAAAGGGTATAGGTGCCTTCTAACGGTATGTCAGGTGAAAAGATAATAGAATTACATAAACAGAATTTCCTGAAGGCAGCATGGTTGGTACAGCATTAAAAAAGCCACTGAGGTGCGGGGTGAAATGAAGAATGTGGGTAAACTAAAACAAATTCAAAATGCCATTACATATTGAATTTGGTAATTACACCAGCTGAAAAATTATGAAGCACGGATAATAACAGCAGCAGTGGCCCCACTAATTGTGAATGGCTACATCCTAGTCTCTCGCCAGAGAAAGCAACCGAACTTGGTGGCAGGTCAGAAGAATGGCCATTACATATGGTACACTCAGAAATCCTGCTAGAGACAAAAGCGAATGTAGGAATGTATAATGGAATTGCCAAATAAACATTAACAAACCTATAAATAAAATGTCAAGCATTGGCAGACCATGGACCACAAAGTTTTTCCGTTTTTCTATTTTCCAGCAGGGCTGACTGTTCATCAGCAGCAGGCCTCAGGTTCTCCACAGTAACTCCATGCAAAGCTTAAGTGACCTTCATTGCCATTTGCAAGGCAGTTGCTTGAAAAGAAAAAAGGAGGGTGGAGGGCAGAAATCTAATCGTGATGGTGCTCATCTGGATAAACTTCTGGGAGCTGTAGACAGTGAGCAACTTTACCTGCCAGCCCTGGACCACACTAAATAATACCACTGGGTCTCAGCAGAACATCAACTAAGCCCATCCAAGTCCATAAGTCTGCAAACTAACTCAAAGAAAGAGAGGGACTAAAATCTTAAGGAATCACAGCTAGGAGAATTTTCTTCCATAAGACAGCGCATTTATTAAAAAAAGAAAAAAGTACGTATTCCACCGGTAGTTTGAAAAAAGGCATCAGTAGGACAATATAATGGTATTTTCTCTCTTTCTTTGCTCTGAGACCTGAGTAATAACCTTTGCTTCCTTGCTACACTCAAATAAAGGGCATGATCAATTAGGAGACTGGCTCAATTACAAAGAATGAGTGAAACGTGATTTCGATACTACATTGGTCCTTTTGTCCTCTGTTAATTTTTGGAGGGGTTACAATTTCTTCAACCTTGGGAAAAAAAGCTACACAAATGGCTGACTATTCCAGGGTAAATATGAAAGTAATAATACATAGAGAGCGTAACTCACCTCCCTACAATAAGACTCCCATAAATACCTCTATCAAAATATGGGAAGTTGTAAACTGCAGAACACGTTCTACCTTCCTGTATGAGTATTGAGTGACTGCTTTTCTGTCTGGTATTAAACTGTTTATTTTCATGCCATTGGACAAATTGAAAAGCTATCTGTTACAGAAAGTCCCTAAAATTAGTAAATTTATTACATTGACTCAAGAGATGAGGCAAGCAGCAGCATCCTAAATCATCTGATTTAGGATGCTCCAAAAATACGGCAACTAACATCTGCCGATAATTCAGACAAATCCTGGTAGAGGTTGGAGAGAGATGTAAGAGACTTGGTACTGTCTGTCACTAGCAGATGTCCCACTAATACATCCTGTTCACTTTTCTCTGTCTCTACCTTCTTTTTTTAAAAGAAAATAAGTTTTCTTTACAAAATCTGGACTAACCCAAAATTTACTCTTGGATCTACACCAAATGTTCTGGTATCCATATCATGTGTGGGCACAATTAGCATTTCTTTAAATAACTGAGAGAATATTATTACAAATCATGAAGAATAAGAAAACATTCTTTGGTTACAAACAAAACAAGACCTGTTGTGTATCAAGTCACCAAAACAAATGGGGTTTACGGTGTTATTCACACATCCTCAAGAAGGTACCTTCAACATCAAGCAGTATTTATTGGTATTAAATTCAGGTGAATGACTAAATTAAGTCCAGGTTTAAGTGTTTTGCTGGGCAGTAAAGAGCTACCAAAGCAGGATCCTTCAGAATAACAAATTAACACAAAATTCGTTGCTAAATTATAATTTTTTTGCTAATCAAACAACTTACAGATGTAGCAGACATAAGTGTTTAGACCCATCCATAAGGAGTGTGCTAATGCTCAGCACACTTTAAAAGAGTAGCCCATGCATACTCAATATACCTGTTAAATCATTAAAGTATGTATATATTATAGAAAAAAATACCGAAGATGGAGATGGGATGCTCCTTATGATCATTCAGTCCAGGATACTCATATAGGAGTACATTCAGTCAGACAAAAAAAAAATAATTTAAATTCCATTAAAAACAATATACATTGTAGAACAAAGTTATTGTCACTTCTGGCCTGTGAAATGCAAGGCAACTCTCTTATTTTCTTCCGGTGAAGCATGCTACTGTGTAAAAAAGGAATGCATGTCTGTATACAGGCCACAGTTCACTACAATATTTAAGTACATACCTAGATTATAATATTACATTAAAGAATCTCCTAATTAGACGTTCATGCAACCAACCAAACACACAAATTAATATATATTATAAATGTACATACACACACAAACGTACATACTCTATTAGTCGGTGTTTTCCCGTTGGTGCTATTTGCACACCTAATTATGGCATTAGTCATCTTAACATTTTCATTGCTCTTCTAATGCATAGTGGGCTGCAGTCTTCTAAGTCATACAGCTCCTATAGGAAAAATGTGGTTTATGGGACCACTGCCTCCGGTGTACAGTTTAATAATGTTAAAAAGATGCCAACATAAAATTAATGACTACATTTTTCATGAAGGGAGCACTGCAATTCCACTTAATGGGGATTTAAGCAGTTATTTCTCTATTATTACTATATTGCTGAAACTAATGTTCAGTAGCCCGCTGTATGATCCAACAGAGAATCCAAATTACTATTGGCGCTAATGATAAACATCCTTAGAGAGTAAATATCTCCTGAATGCTGTGCCAGTTCTAATCTGACTGATTGTATTTCAGCCAGTGTAATGAAATCTCTTCTGGTGGTGTTTGAAAGAAAAGGATTAAATAAGACTTCAGTTACTTTTCTGTGTCAAAGGGCATATTTTCAGGCTCTGAAATTTCAACTTGTTACCAAGTGGAAGCTTTCTTACTGGTGCTGGGCTTCAACATCAACATACCTGCCACCAAAAATCCAGCGTGTCTACCCTGCTGCAAGTGCACGAGCAGTTGAGAGCAGCTGCCGTGGCTGGCTTCACCGCGGTACTCCCTCCTGCTAACAGGCAGAACAACCTGCTCTCAGCACAATCCACAAAAGCCAGAAAGACCCAAGCAAGAAAACAGTGTTTTCACTTCTTCTGAAATACACATGGCAAACGTTCTACATTCCTTCAATGTTTCACCTGGTAAATTTGAAGGTATTTTAGATATCCACGTTGCCTATGTTCTATCATACATAATCCAACAGGGAGTATTTGTTACGCAAAGGGAGGACATTTTTCTGTTTTCTTTGTCCTCCTGTTCCCTTCCATACAGTGTAAGAAGAGCTGGCCCGGCAGCCTGAGGAAGCAAGTCTTGCATCTCCCACGAGGAGACACAGCTTGGACAGATGTGCACAAGCTTCCCCACACAGTCAAACCAGTGTGCTGCCGTGGGCTCTGGTGGGATACACCCCTTTTTACCTCCTCATCCTTTACCGTGAAAGCAAGTTCCAACCTCCTTCGCCACTTCAGTTCCAGTTACTTCGTGCATCCCTACCTGTGTCTCATTTTTACTCCTCATTCCTGTAAATCTAAAATCTACACCTTTTTCCCCCCACTGCTCATATACCATTTGCTCCATTTAGCCCTTTTTCTTTCCAAACAAGATTTCTGTGACCTTATGGCCTTTCTAATTCCCACATCTCGCCTATATTATTCATAAAAATATATTTTCTCTATAGATATCTTACTTGCCTTTTGCTTTGCTCACATTACCTCCTCTTTCTTCACCACTCACACTCCTTATCTTAAAATACTCTCCCTAACATATTAAATATATCTTCTGAACACTCCTTTTTGCACCAAGGTTTTTTTGCTCCCTGCCAGCCAGAGAGCAATGCTGTCTTCTGCCTTTGTTCCGCACGTTTCCTCCATTGCGGTCAGTGTCTCTGGTCCTGCACAAATTGCTTTAAGCCACTACCTGTTTTCTCCTAGAACTGCCCAACCTCCACCTCTCCTAATGACCGCAAAGCCCAGATGACCGGCAGATCCATCATCCTGCTCTAGCTTCTCACTTGCACACATGCCCTTCAGAAAGAAAAAGTTTCCTTTCATTCACCGGGATAACACTTCACTATCCGTATCTCCTCCTCCACCGCCTTGGCTCCCATGGTACCTGCTTTGGTTGGGCCACGGTCCACACCAAACTGGGTTTGGGTTCGGTTTAGTGTTCTGGTTGAGGACACGGGTAAGAAATGATGCAACCACCATCGGTGAGGGGCAGACACCTGCAGCCAGGGTTGCGCAGGAGCAGGCACTCCTCCTCAGGGAAAAGGGAAAGCCAGGCAAGGGGAGTTTCTCAAATTGGCTGCATCCCCAGAAAAATCAGAACAGGGAACTGCCACCCCAAGTCACCAGCTCAGTTTTCCATCTCATTTCTGATACTTTGTAATGCTGGTGGTTTGCCCATGAGGCCAGCGTTGGGAAGCAGAGCTCATTAAAACAGCTGGTTTCAAATAACTATAGCTGCCAAAGCTCACCAAAAATCTGAAGCTGAATTAATTTTGATTTAAGAATAACCGCTTCCTCTTCTAAATCGAACACAGCAATTCAGCACAGCAGGCCACAACCACGGCACAGCGCAAACCGAGGCTGGGATGCCACTTCTTCACTGACGGTATTTTAGATAATGGCATTTAAGCCTAAATTTATACTTGTTAAATGTAAGTATTCACAAATTAAATGGAGAAGGACGCGGAAAACTAACTTAATACTTAACCTGCTTCCGATAAGCTAAAATATTGGCTCAGGGCAGTAAATGGATGACAATCCATCAGCCATGACATAAAGGCAAAAAAATGGACAGAGACACTATGGGAAACGGTTTCTTGGCTTGCACACACATTTACAAAGGCCTAGAAGAAGCAAAAAATGCAGGAAAAAGCTATTCCTACACATGAATTTGCAAAGACTTACCACCCAGTTTACCACATACAAAGCCTATGACTCCCCACTTACATTTGTAAACAGCCCAAATGTTTTTCATTACATGAAAAATATTTCCTCAAATTTGCATTCTGTGTACGATGACTTAAAATTGCTTTTGAACAGAGTGACACCTCCCACTCTTGTTGTTAAATGTTTGCTTTTATATGACTGGATTTAATGCATCATATTTCCCCACATCGATATTTACAATTTTCCCATCACTGACTTAATCACAATAATTTACTTCAACAGTTCAGACCAACCTAACACTGTCTGGGATCCAGTCTTGCAGGAATGCAGAAAGCCTTTACCCACACTGCTCATTCTTTTTCAAGTGGTCAGAGCCATACCCCTTAACAGTTACCCATTCATAGAAGGGTTTATATACTGGTGTCATTAATAACAAAAGAGAAAGTTTTTATTGAATAAAACGTGCTGATTTTTTATCAAAGTGCCACAGTCAATGCCAGTGCCCTTAAATTGGCACAAGAGACACGCACCATCACTGTGTTTTGGGAAAGCTGGCTTAAGAAGCAAAAACATCTTTTCCCTCCAATTTAAATTGGACTCTTTCCACTGACTTGACTGTACTGGGCTTTAGAGGAGGGCCTGGAGCTCCCCAGAGGCTGGAGAAGAGTGAAGAAAGAAGGTGTCTGTCATGCCTGAAAGGTACAGTTAGAAACCTGAGGAAGACAACAGGTAGCGACGTTGTACCGAGTTCTACAGCCCTGTTCAAGAGATGGGTCATAGTCTTGCTTCATATTTTTCACTTTTAAAAATTAACACTTTTTATATTGGAATTTAAGAGAACCCCCGAGGCACTGGAGAAATTAGCCATGGTTCATTTTTTATTAAGTTATAAAAAGAAAATAAAAAGATCTTTCTGGCCAATTCAGGATGCTTCAGCCAGGCTGTAAAGCAAAGGGTCCCCTGAGCTATTCCTTTGTCTAATGGATCATTTGCTTTGTGTAGGATTTTTCTTCACAGCGTGGAGTATGCAGCCCAGAATGGCCTTTAATTCTTCTTGACTTAACCATAAGTCAGCCCTTGCACAGTGACAGAGCCGTGGGAAGTATAAATCATTGCAGAAAACAAGTGATAATTATCTGGCAGCTTAGCTGCTGGTTTAGATGTCAAGTTATAACCTGCTCCCCAAACGTCCCTCTGCCACTCGCCATAACCACGTGTTCCTACAATAAAATCAAAGACTTTTAAGTCCCGTCAGGGCACTTGGAAAGCTGGCAAGCCATGCAAGACTACCTGCAAACTTTACAGGGTCCATGGGACAAACAGCAACAGTAAAAGGATAGTTACAGTATCTATAAGGAATAAGGACGAGAATTTCCTCTGTAAAGCAGACATTCACAACACTAGCCTGGTTTGAGCTCTGACCTAAGGGTTGGGCTTTTGGGAATGGTTTAGGACCACAACACTGCTCTCCCTCTGAGAGAGAGGGTGAGAGAAAGAACAAACCCCACAGTGACCGATGCTACCACACTACTCACCATGCTACTTAGGTGCTGAGGGTGTAAGGACTTTGGTAAAGTGGAATAAAAAAGTCAAGTTCACTGGACATCTCGCAGATTTGTGCCCAGAGATGCAGGAAACAGCTTAGCTATGGACCTTGACTCAAGTAAACTGACAAAGGCAGAAATGAACAGAAAACAGAGACAAGAGCTCTTCTTTCCTGCTGAGGCAGAGCAGGCGCCCAGTCATGTCACTCTATCCATGGCAAGACTCTGTCTTCAGTGGGACATAACAAGAAGATCCTCAAGGAAGTCTACTGACAGCATGAAGAAAAAGACTGGAGCAGCTCTGAATTTTTTTAAAAATAAAAATAATATTCTTTCCCAACTCCCAACTTTTAGTCAATAGTTCCACATAGGTTCAGGATATTGGAGACGACTAAAAATATTTCCTACATCTTCAACCACTCCTTGTAGACACTGCTCATCCAGTCCTCAGAGCAGTGCAAAAGGAAGCCAGCACAGCCATGTCACCTCACAGACTGAAAAATACTTTCTGCCAAATCAGTCATCAGCAGCCCCCGTGAGATGACTTTTTCTCCATCTTACACCAGTTCCCGCCCCTGCTCCTAAAAGTTCAGACGGCAACTGCAAATTTTCTTTGCCACACATCCAGCCTCCACCAGCAATGACTGTCTGACCAGAAAGGGTACCGCTATTAATCAGAACAAAAGTATATCAGGCCGGCTGACAGCAAGGCAGGAAAAAAGAGCAATGTCCCAACCACGAAATAACACAGCAACAAATTTTATGCATGGTTTCATTTGTTAAAGTCCTTTTGCCCGCTGACATTTAGACCTTTTTCTCCAGCTTAATTTCTTACAACATAAGAACACGTCTTCAAATTTCAGGGTCAAGTGCAATGTGGTCTAGATATATTCTTTGTGCCGGGTTCAACTTGTAAGATTTCTCTACTGTGGACGCAATTACACTAATGCAGGTTATCCCCTTTTTTGTGTGCTAACGGATAAAAACCACTCTTGTAGTGGTGTAGCTGAACTCACATAAGGCAAAAACAACAACAAAAAAATCTATCACATCCATACTATATATTATTGTCATAAACTTGATTTTGTAATCACGATGCAAAGGAATAAATTGAAACCTTTTTTTTTTAAACCAGAACCACCTAGGTGGTTAGACAAAACCTCTCAAAGTAATTAACTATATGGGAAATAACTGGATTAATAGCTTGAAAAAAACACTTCCAAACAAAATAATTTTCTACAGTAACTTCTCTCCCTTAGTTATTAGAAAGATGGGAAAGGGAGGAGCTGGGCTTACACTGTTTCTGGACGCGGCTCATCTCCCATACCTCAGAGCTGAGGAAAAATGAGCTGCAGAGAAGCAACCTGGAGGAAAATCAATCCTTTGGCTTCCTGTTTCTGAAGGCCAAATAAAGCCAAATCTCCTCTCAGGGGCCAAGGGGCCTCTGACATATTTCCACTCCAGGCCATCTGGCTCGCTCCCCAGGCACAGCCACCTCCTCCTCTGCACCCGCATCCCCCAGGCCACGGCTCCCAGCACCTCTCCTCTGCCGCTCCACAGGGTGGCCCACACTGGCTGCACAGCTACAGCTTTGCAGTGGGAACCACAAGCTTTGACCTTACATTTGTAAAGCATATAAAAAGCTTGACAGTATATTCAAGCAAGAGGAAAACCTTTGAAGTCTGTTAAGCTCTGGGCAAGGTGCTTCAAGGGTAACCTGGTGTACCCCTGTAAATAGATGCGCTGCTCCCCGAGTGCCTCCTGCCTAGAGAGGAGTTATCATGAGACGACATTTAAGACCGAGCAGCTCAAACACAGCTGAATAACAGCTTAGGTATTTGACTACAAAATAGGGGAACAGCTACAAAAAAGGAAAACCAGCAAAAGTCATAATGGAGATCAACCTGAAACTCAGACGCAATGCGGTGGCTGTGCAGATTTCCTTCTCAGGGCTTGTCTCTCTAGGGAACTAACCCAGCACGTACTCCATCTTTCCAAATGTAAACTCGGAGAGACGATCCCTTCCTGTGGACTCCGTGTATCAGTTACACCCTACTTTTTGGTGTGAGTGCTCAATCTGAGGAACCTTCCAAACATACCTGGGTCTCTGACTTGCTCCTATTCAACTCGTTAATACAAGTGTACACTGTCACCCTCTGTCAGACAAAATGCCAGGGAAACACTGTCTGACTTGACCAAACCAAAACCACTCGGAAACTCTTTTGGGTGCAAATGAATCCCTTTCAACTTGCTTTCCTGCCTATGAGCCTTGGTTTCACCCAACATCTGTCTTTCCCATGCAATGCACGTACATCACTTGAGGCTCATCTGGAAGCTGTAACCAGCTCTACTCAACGCCATTCGTGCACCAATGCGTTATAGTTAATGCCATCAACGTACCTTACTAAAAACACACCTTAAGAACCACTTAGGCACATCTTACAGACATACACACTTCTTACCGGCTGTGCTGGCTTCAGTTGGTCCCCAGCATTGCAGAAATGCAAACCGTGACACAAACACGGATCTAAGACAGGGTGCAGGGACCGAGCAAATCCCTCCCTCCATGCACAGACAAGGTTAGGGAAGTCAGCACTAGTTTGAATGATTCTTCCAGAATACTAAAAAGATAAATATTCCAAAGCAGTTTTATTCTTGTTTCTTTCTAAAAGTCCCTTTCTTATGTCTTTTTATAAAACCAAAGGAAATGCTGATGCGATGCTAGAGCACTTACTGGGTACCAAACATGATTTACAATCCCAGGGAAGCTTCTCTGAAGTTTTCCTTTTTTGCAAATAATATCTTTTGGGGATTTTCTTTGTGTGTGTCCTCACACTGAAGTCTTTTTACTGTGGAGTATGCCTGTTCACTCTTTGGGGATTATTTTTTTTTTTTAATCTCAGATTAACTGACTGCCAGTTAATTGAAGCTATTCAGCATCTTTGAAAAAGCAAGTCAGTACCGTACCCAAACATTTGTAGTGGGCTACAAATATTTGTAGTCTGGCTTAATCTGATCCCTAAAGTAAACTAGAAACGTTTGTAGTATACATTTTAAGATTGTTCTAATTCATGGTTGACAGAGGGGTTTTCACTTTCTGGAGAGGCTCAGCATCAAGTTGAGTTGCCCTTTGGCTTTTTATACTGCGTTTTTTGTAAAAACACCAGTAATAACTTCTGAAGTTCCAGCTCTTGGGCCTATGCCTACACAGCTTCCTTTAAATAACTTTGTCATTGAAAGAGTGCTGGAATTTAACTATAATAGATCCCATACCTACCCCAAAGATAATTTTGAGGATCTTCAATACCACAATAAAAAAATAATTTTCGGCACCTGAATAGTGCAAGATACAGGGAGTATTTTCAGAAGTACCAATGAAACAGAATACATCATGTATATAAACAACCACAGAAGTATTCTGTAATTTGTATTATTTGATTACATGCAACTTGTAGGAACTAATTATGAACCCCCATCCCAATACTCTCTACAATTGAATAACATCAAAGCAGGAACATATGCAATCTCCTCTTTCACTAGAATTTCATTAGCACTTATTCAGACTAGACGTATGCTTATTTACTTGACTGGAGAGAGGCATCGTATCTATTGCAGCAATTAACTTTTATCATGTTACAGACGGAATTGCAAGAAACCTTTTCTCCATCCTGATCTGAACAGACGCTCTTTTGTCAAGAAAGTAATTTAAAAGGGTTCATACCGATTTTTTGTTTTCTTTTTTTAACAATCAAAAGTGTACCTCTTCAACTATAGCTAATATATAAAGTACATTTTTCAAGTTGAGAAGCGTAACTGCCTTCTTGAACACAGTCACTGGACAGAAGACTGTCCGGTTAAATTTAACTCTGGTTTCTTTTAGTGGATGAGATCCATCTTATCTTTATATCATTTAAATGCAGTAATTTAAAACTTCAGTAGTTAGTTTAAGATTGATGTTTAAGTGCTTTCTCTCTATACAGAAACACATGTATATGCCTACCCACAGCAAGTAGTTGATGAGATGTATCACAAACCAAGTAGAAAAAGATTTTCAGAGAACAGGTATTTACTCAGCTTTGCATATAATGGTTTCCCTGAATCTCAAGACTCTGATGTGTGATTTGATTAAATGAGGATTAGTTGCAATGACTGGCAAAGTAGAAATAACCAAATCTCTAGCTTTACACTAAAGCTCATCAAAATACAGCTATATTTAATTCAGTGTTTGGGTTGACCTAGTGTTGCTTTAGCTGATGGAGTGATAGAAACACGTACTGCTTGGAATGACTAGACCAACCTGCTTAATGGGTATAATCAAAGCATTTATACTTCCAGATTTTTATTTTTTAAAAAAATTTCCTACAAATTCTAGCCTTATGCTATTACAGATACGCTTTTATCTGGAATGATCAGACGATATGTTTGAAAGGTAAAAAACTATTGGTAAAACATCCATTTTGAGACAAATTACTCTTCCCAACAAGAGATTGTACGTTTCCCCCCATATTCCATTTACTATAGTCATCTGACAAGCAAATCATGCAGCTCTTGAGGGCTGTTTAAGATTTACATTCATATGTAGCTTATAAATGCAAAGCCCATTTTAGCCAACAATATCTTAAGAGAAATGACTTTTCAGAGTCTGGAATATTTTCTTGCTAGTCCGTCAGACTGACACAACTCACATCCCAGCTTCTCACTTTCTGACAATCCAGGTTTTCTTTAGATACAAATTTTAGCAAAGCCTTGGAGTTCCATAAAAAACAATAGACACGTGAAATTGTTTTCTCTTGTGTTCCTGCAAATCTGTTTTTTTGTTTAAAGCTTTCTTTGCCCCAGACAGTAGCAAAGCCCTGTAAGTGAATCTAGGTGTATCTTGGTATATAACATGAGAGCAGAGTCTGCAATCATCTCAAAAACTGCTTATAAAAACTTTTGTATCACAATTCTGCCATTATACGGGACCATAAGAAGTGAAAAGGTAAAGCTGTTCCCACCTGCAGGGCAAACTTACTTAGTACCTTCTGTTACAGCCCACGGAAGTTCCTATTGTAACTAAACAACATTAACAATCCCTCTCTACTAATACCTCCTTAACCAAGTGGTATAATTCCGATGTTAAGTTTTCTGGTCCTGGAATTTTATCATCATTCACATTTAGCACAGCTTCACAGAATTTGCCTTCCATAATTCATCATAAAGGTTTTGTCACTATTTGCAAGTCTCCCACATTGAGATACGTTTGGGTAACTTCTGCTGGGATAACTGAAATACACGGTTTTCATTCATTGTGACCATGAAAACCTGGCAAATGAGTCTGTCTGACAGACATACCTGCATTGGTAAGTACACACTACTACATTCAAATTAACAGAATCTCTGAATAAAATTGATGCGTAGGTTAAAAAAAAGGCATGCCTGTAACATGCTATTATTCTGCTAATTTCAGGAACTCAGGTAAAAATTGTCCATTAATACAATAAACAACAAAGCCAAGCTTCTGTTTGTAATGGTTAGTTTTTCTAATAATTACAAGCAATTTCTAATAATTACAACACACAATTAAAGTGTGAATACTTTAAATTTCCTAAATAAATATTCTTTAAAAAGATAATACAGGAACTCAAACGAGGAGGAGAATCCTATGGTCTGTTTGCTTTTGTAAAAAACATCTGTTTGCGGATGTTCAGGGTTGTCAGTATAACTTTTCTTATGATCAGGAATGAAATAAGTCAGTAGTTAAAAATTAATTCTTGACTTTTTACAGCAAAATGCGTGACCCATATGACCAATGCACCAGCCCATCATCATCAGTTCTGTGATTCTGCTCCTCTTGCCTTCCGCCTATATCCAACCCCACAGCATTGCAACCCTTGGAAACAAGTAGTAAGCACCTGGTCAGACATCCTCTGGTGCAGTACTCGACTGCCACGCTCTAGGGCTTTTGGTGCACAGACATGTGCATCGCTATCCCATCGTGGCTGTCCTTGTAGATCCAAAAGCAGGGACGTAGAGAGGGTTATTAATGGGGTAGCACAGGCAGACCCACGTACCGACTCTTCGCTCCTCATCCACACACACACATACCCTGGAGTTCAGCACAGAAAGGGTTATTTTGACAAACTCTGGTGATCAATGTGGAAGCTTCGCTAATATTAGTATGGGATAGTCTGAAAACAACCATAAAGCCAAGCTTTTTACGACGTCTGGACTATTTTCTTCCATGGAAAATTTCCATGGTGGTATTGACAGTTATGTTTTCTTGCCTTTGCTTTCTTCTTGTTTCTTAGGTAAGAAGATGGTGAGTTACAGCCCCAACAGCTGAAGAATGCTGGTGGAATGTGCTTTTAACACGCTGAAAGATAGATGGAGAAATGGGATGCCAAGGCTGATGATAAATATCCACCTCTTATGACAAAATACCCGCTTGCTGTATTGTGTTATGACCTTTATGAGACCCACAGAGAGAACCTCAGAGATAGATGGTAGGAAAAAACAGACAGACTAAGGTGTTTAACACCTGCTGCACAGGCTTTTTTTTTAATCCTACAACACATCTTGGAAGATTTAGGTTATGCAGTCTGGGGCCATGGCTTTGATGAAGACTGTGCTGTGATAGTCTCCGGTGTTTTCAAGATAACACCCGCATATTCTTTGACAGGCTGACAAGATCCAGGAACTTATAATCAAGTTCTTCCCTGTTGGGACCATAGATGATAACGACAGCAGTGGCAGGACCTTCTACCAACATGCAGTCACACCTACCGTAGGAGCTGTGGAGCCTGAAAGCCCGCATGGGGGTCCTGTGACTGCTCCTTACGCTCTTAATGCTAATGAAGCTTTTTAGCTCTGCAGAAGGGAAAGTCGGCAGAACGTACGACAGAGAAGCTTGCTTCAAGCTACTCCAGTGTCTGGAAAGGCCACAGCAATCTCAGCCACAAGCTGTAAAGAAAATATAGACGTGTCATTTTTCTTAAGTGAGAACATCTGGAGATGTCCAATATAATTATCTTTTTCCTGGCGATGAAGCACAAGGTTAAGCGGCACAGCTTAACAGCTGATGTGAGTAATTTGTGCAGCCTGTAAGAATTGAGCATCCAAATGCAATAAACAATGGGATGGGGAAGGGCTTCTTAAATGTCTCCGTGAAACAAATAAGATATAAAAGGCACATTTAAGAAGCGATTCTTTCTAACCATGCCAAGTTAAGCAACGATAGGAACCAGGCTGAAGGAAAAATACAGAACTAATTTGTTTCTGATAATTGAAAAACATTAATTGCCTCTGATTTCTGCTTAAGTAAAACCTGACATTTTCCCTGACGCAGAGAGAACCTCTACAAGGCAGAAATGCACAAATCCTAGGTTGACCCTACCCAATCTCGGTGTAACTAGACAGCCATGAACACCGTTCTCACAAACCAGCCACAACTCCTGGTCCCTCCCAGGGCAGCAGAGGGATGCTGGTGGTGTTAAGGCTTGACAAATCTGGTGCCCGCTAGATGGGAGGCTGCTGAAAATCCGTGTCCCCATGCCCAAGCAGAAACCAGGCTCAACATGTGCTCCCAATAGAGCACAGGCGCACATATTCATACACTGTACAGACATATATGTGTGCAGTCAAGCACATCAGCTCGAATCAGAAATACGATACTGACTCAAAGACAAACCGCATTTACCGCCTGGACAGACACGAGCGCTAACCAGCCACTTGTTTATGTGTGACCAGCCCCTTTTATATCATTTTCCTCTAGTTTTCCATGCCTCTTCCTCCCCCAGTCCCCAGCTTTCCCCACCCTTGGTACTCTCCCCTTGGGCACATCACCAAGTGTTCTTCCCCCAGAACGAGCCCGTATCCCCTGGCAGTGACCCCCATCCCGCAGGGGATCTCTGGACAGGATCTCCCACAGACTCTTGGTGGTGGGTGTCACCCCAGACGGTACACAAGTAAAATCCACCCAGAATAAGTCACCCAAGCAGAGAACAAAGAGCAAGTGGGAAGGACGGATGAGCCACGCAGCTGGGAAGACACGGAGGAGCCGGCAGATGCACAACAGCTTGGTCAGGAACGGGATGCGTGACCGATGCTGTGGATGAGCAACTCCTGTTTCCCAAAATAGGCCCTACAAATCCATGTTCGTGGGCACAGAAAGAGGGAACACAACACAAAATAACTTGAGCAAACCTGTAACAAATTTTGAGCGCACATGTGCAGTTTGGTTCAAAAGAACTAAACCCATTTAAAAAAAAGCAGTTCATGAAAACAAAAACACAGCTCCAACCAAAACATACCAACAGGTTACACAATCCATTCCCCTAAAAAAAGAAGCAGAAGGGCTGTCAGCATGTCTAAGCTATCAGCAGCTTTCCTTCATTAAATCTAATTGCTACGCATTAGCGATTCCAATTGACACATAGATGATGGAGCCTCCAGCCAGTCTGGAGCAGATTCCAGGCAACTACTTACACTCCTCTTTGAAACAGAAAAACTGGTCCCATAACATCAGCCTTCCCCCCTTACATGCTGGGCCAACTCCATACTGGTGTCAAACAAGTATAAATTCTATGCGTACTGTGAATTTTAAGAGGCAAGCATCCTTCACCGATGCTTGGCCAATGCAGCAATCGGAACTGTTTTAATAGCTGCTGGTTGACAGTTCATAAGTTGATTGGGTAGTAGATAAGTAGATAAGAGAGCACTTCTTTCTGATTTTCCAAGCATGGAGCCGGCTTGTTGACTATGCACACTGCACGTACAGACAATAAATTAACCTTTGAAACAGTAATAATGATCTTATGTTAAAAATATTTATCAAGAATCAACCAGCACTAGTGAACATATAGCGAAGAACTGCTCGTCTTAAAATTTTCATTCTGCTCCTTTGTGCATCTGGAGAGTATTAGTTCAGGAAGTTATTCCAGCACATGCTTAAATCCCTCTGAAGTGAAAAGAATATAAGTGCAAACTTAAAGTTAAGTGAATACTTATGCAGCCTTCCTAGACATTGGGGCCATAATCTTTTAACTATATGATCCTATAGTCCTCCAATGTTATGACATTTTTTGCAGGCTGGTAAGCACCTTTATGTGACCTGTAGTCTTTGGCTGGAGTCAAGCATAATTCATGAAAGCAATCCCATCCCACAGTAAATTTCACTCCCAGGTCCTGCTACGAATTAATGAAAATTAAAGCGTTACTGCACATTGGTTGCACACGTGGCCTACTTTGGCTCGCACCTCCTGAATTATTGCAGTTTTACAGACAGGACTCTAAGACGCATCAGTCAGCCCCTCTGAACTAGGAACTGCTGTCAGAAGACCTGCAGGTGCCCGACTCCTGAAAGAAATGATGACTGGATCCACACACTGCAACAGCTTGTGCAGTACCAGCACTCCTTCCAGGGGATCGTCAACGTCTACAACCATTTTTCTTCAATCTACCCTTTTTCACACTAATTTTTGATCACTGCTATCTCACCAACTGCACATACCACTTCTGGCCTCTGTTTTAGAAAGCTGATCTCCATTCTCTTTCACCTCAACCTCTGAAGTTACATCTGAGAAACAATGATCTTGCTCAGATGCACGGTATCCTGCAAGACCTGCACATGCGTGTGTATATATATGCATATACATAAATATAAGCCAAAAGAAAATCATATAAGAACCAGAAGATACCACTCAAATGGATCAATGCTATTCTTGTATCTGCCTTTTGCACAGCGAGCTGATTAATTTCTATTTGTGGAATCAAAGCAAACTGCCTGCTCAACAAAGAAACTCAGTATATTAAAAAATGATGGAAGAGCACAAGCAGTCCTTGAACCTGGCCTGCTGCTGTGGCCAGCTGAAAAAGATGGAGGGGTGTTTCTACGTCCACCCAGTGAACGTCAACATACATCCCAGTGTTCTGCAGATTGGAGCTAGCAGAAGTGACTCCAGAATTTCCAAGCATGGTAGGGCTTTCAGGCCAGCAGGAACAAGGACGCTTTCCCAGGCTGACACACTGACCATTGGTGGGTTCACAAGAACAAATAGTTTTCTTGAGGATCTGACCTAATCTTTGCTTCTTTGGCTGAAGCTATACAAAAAGCAAACAAAGAAAAGAAAGAAAGATGGAAACAGCATGTGCCCTGCCACCATTCATCTTGCTCAGGGGCTACTATCAAGCTTAACTAATAAGCATCATCAGCTCTAAACATTAACTTCTGCATCATTCAGCAAAAGCTTCCGACTGCTTGTAAAATGGGGAGAGAGTACAGGTTACTGGTGAAGAATCCTTCCCCTCGGCACCCCCCGCTCACCTCCAGGCAGGTCTTGGACCAGTCCCAAGAGCAGGACTAGTTTGGGGCTGCTCTTTTCTTATGCCGCAGTCATGCATGAATAGGGGCCAGATACAAAGGCGGCATTGTATCAGCTTTGTTGGGGAGGTTGTAGGTCCTCTTCCCTCCTCCTCCTCATCCTCCCAACGCAGGCAGCTCGCTGCAGCTGCACGGGAACGCTGTGTTACAGACAGAGTATTTTAAAAGTTCCCAAAATAATTCCTGTGAGGAGTGAGAAATTGTGTTTAAATCCCAACAGAGCAACAGACAGGCTGAAGCTGGATGGGGGACAAGTACATCAGAGACAGAGCAGTCACGACAATACCATGCTATTGAAAATCGGAGGACGGAGACAAGATAGAATATCTGCAGTCTGGGGGAGAACGAGGCATTTTTTTCTCTCTTACACAGAGCTTTAAAAAAAAAAAAAAAAAAAAAAGAGAGAGAGAAGAAAAAAGCAAAAGAGTCTTGATAATCAGAGATCTCTGAGTTATACCTGCACCCAAAGCACACCGGACAAGTGCTAAACTTTTTGATGACATCCTCAAAGCCTGCAGATAAACAGGCTCCAGAAAAGAAAAGAACACGCTGTTAAATGGAAATGAAAGGCAATCAGCCCATCAAAGAGGCAGACCCAAGGCATTTCATATAAGCATCCCCCCAAAGGCATCCACTCAAGATTTAGAGATTAATTTTGAAAAACTTTGAAAAATATGGCTCACGCTTGAGCAGTAATCGTAGAGCTGCAGACCACGCTGTAAAGAGGTGCTGGGCATAGACCCCCGTTGCTGTTTTGGAAGGTTAGTCACAGATTCGGTAACAGCAACAGTGACTTTCCCTGAATTGCACGTTCTGGAGTTCAGCCTCCCATTATATTTTCATTGCAGTGAAATTAAATTAAAACTGATCAAACGATAGCTGAGGATTAGAGTCTATTTTAAGAGGCTGTTCTTTCACTTTGAGCTAAAATGAAACACTGCCAAGGGCTGGCAGAAAAATAGCAAAGAAGGAACGTGATTAAGAAGGAAAGCATTATTACAAAGACAAATGCCACATTTTGCATGTCGGCTACTAAAGATACATACATACCTTATAAAAATAATGCACTGAGCTACTGAAAAGATATTTTCGGGCAGGTGTATGGGACTACAGGAAGGCACTAGGGCTGTTGAAGGGGGAAAACCCTTCTCCTCCAGGCACGGGAAATTAGAGAAAGGCTTTGTATCATGCACTGCCGCCAATCCATCAGGCCAGAGAGAGAGAAACAACCTCAAATGGCAGCTCTCGCCGAGGTGTCAGGGGCAACATGTCTTCACGCTTCACTCCCACCTCTTAATTCTCGCTGGCGTGACCCATATGCCGAGGCTCTGTCTGCGCTGCGCTGGGCAGGCACCATCCCCAGCCCCCCCCGCACCGGGGGGGAGGTGAACAAAAGCCACAGCTGGTCCAGAGAGCTCGAAACCTCTCTCTTTTGGCAAAAGCAGAAGCAGCTTGGTTTATTTCCCTGCTTTTTGAAGGGCTGCAAGGGTTAAAAATTGCGTTAAAAAGAACACAGGATTTCCCGCTAATGCTATAAGAAAGTTCATTAACACCTTGAATGGCAACTCTCCTCATGGTATTTTCTTTGGGTGACAAATCCTAACAACATTTAAGTACGGTTTGACCTTGCTTTTTTCTGGTTGCTTGTGCATTTAAACCCCAAAATTAAGGTGCCGGTTGGGTCAGGTAATAGGCCTTGTTGAAAATCGTGAAAATAGGCTTTCAGGAGGCAATTTCTCCAAATGAACCTGGAGGGTTCCTGGCAGGGTGCGGAGCACCAGCGATCTGTCCCTGGGGAGGGGGGGGACGCACCGGGAGGCAGGCGGGCAGCGATGCCTCGGCACCCGGCGGGGACGGATGGCAGCGAGCAGAGCTGGAAACCCTTGCACCGCAATCCAGCGCCGTTGTACCGGAGCCAACATCGCATCACTTATTAAGATAAAGAAAACCTATTTAGCTGACATTTGCTTTGTGTGCCATTAAGCCAGGCTCTGCCTTTGCCTGCACTCGCCCAGTTGGCACGTATGTTGATGCACAAAAGGGTACAGACAGGCACCCACCCTGCGGCAGCCTTTCCCGGGGTTTCAAAGGGAGCTGGGCCTGGCACCGCCACCCCACGTCCTGCTTTATTCCAACTGTAAATGGCTTTTGCTGCGTGCCCAACTGGCACGTTGCGACAGGGGACCGGGCTGGGGGTGGTGGGGTGGTGGGGTGTTTGCTTTCCTAAGTGAATTAAGCAGTTCTGCAAGAAGCCAAATTTGCAATTCTGAGAACCAGGCTTGTGTTTAAGTGCTGCCCAGACAAGGGGAGTGGGAGGAAAGAAGCCTTTCCCACACCTTCTTCCAATGCCGTTCGATGCCAGCCGGAGGCACCATGTCGGCCAGGCCGAACACTGCTCCTGACAACCCAGGTGGCAGCTCAGCACCAGCCGTGACGTTGCTTTCTGTCATTTATACAGCTGTCCTGGAGCAACTGGGCTGCTGTCACCCACTCAGTCGCCACCAGACGTTTAACAGCTGCCTAATAACAACCATCTTTGCTCATTACTGGTTTAAACCAGGAATTCAGAGGAGAAGGACAGATTGAATTACTACCTCTCTGAACTAGACTGCCTTCACCTAATATTGTTAAAGCCTTACGTGAAATAATACAGGATGAATTGTGAACCTCTTTTATTGGTTTCTGGGTAGACAGCTTTAAATGCTAATCGTAGCTAATTAAATTACTTAACTTCATTTGCCTCTGCCAATGGGCCATGTGATAGGATGACTTTGGAAGACATTGCTCTTGGAGGCTGTGGCTCTTATATTTTACACTGGGGCAATGTTAATCACCAGAAAATGCAATTACCACATTATTGCTAAATCCATATGTATGAAATAAAATGAACTCCAGCAACAGGAAGACATGAAATATCCAGCTTCTTGAATAATGACAAGAACTGCTATTTAATCTCCTCTGAACACCCTCAACTCTTGGTTGGTAAGGCTCACAGCACAAGAGAAGCGTGTTTATGACCAAATATTTATAATATTTATTAAAAGTCTAACACTTATCTCCACATCCCAGTCGAACATTTGCTGTTGCCATCTCAAAATTTCAAAAGGTCCATGCCAAGAACACACTGGCATAGAAACTCCTTTCTGCATGGCGACTTCTCACACTGCTTCATCAAACAAAGCATTTTTCACATCTCCCCTCTACATCTGGAGAAGCTGAGGCAGAGACATGAAATCATTTCTCCCTAGCTATTGACAGAAACGCTCTCAGACTCTACAATGTAACTCGTGAGATCTTGGGCCCTGTTCTTCTTGCACCTTTCTCCCACTTAACGCTGCTGTTTTCCTGCTGATCAACACCATGATCAAAGCCTGAAGGCCAACCTCTGTATCACTGGCCAGCTGCACCCTACGGCTGCTTTGATCTCTTCTGTGCTAGCGAGCCTGGCTACACCAGTTACAACAGCACAACGTATTATCAACATGGGGGAGGTTCAGTCCTGTCCTTGCTGGGCTCATCGGCATCCCCCTAAGACTGCCTGCTCTATTCACTTATTTTTAACATCAGCATTTGTTCACAACTCTCCCTTTTCCCAAATGGGGCATTTTTCACATAGTGGTTGCTTATTCAGTTCTCCTCTCAGCTTCTGCTACCCACTGCTGAGCCCAGCTTCAGCTGGCCTTGCGTTTCCTTTTTCATTTGGTCCGTCCTGTGTCCGCTGCAATAAGTCTCACCTGCGCTATCATCTCATACACCCACTACAGCCTCATGTCTGTTAAATAACTGCTGGCAATGTGAAACACTGAGGCCTCAAGCTCCACAAATGACAAAATTAGCACTCAGGCCTTCCCGTGCTAACAGCAGGATTTGTGATGCTCTGACTCCGTCAGTTTAAGAAAGCAACTTAGAAACTTCCCGCTCCTTTCTCCTATTGATGCAGCTTCCCCAGCCAAAGCCAGCGTCTAGTGACAATCGTACATTACACATCAGCCAGGAAAGACAGTGCACGCATCCAGATTAACACAGGAGACAAAAGGAGAACTAATTGCTTCAAGAAGGAGAAAAACTTGTGCTGGAAGCAAGAATTGGGAAATTCGGCGGTAGTGACACCCGCCACTGGCACAGCCTGGGACTCTCACCAGTCGCTGCATGGCAGCGGGGCTGTGCCATAGCCTGCAAGTGGTGGGCTGGCAGAGACATTTCTATTCAAAGAACATGCAAACATACTCCTTCTAAAGGGAACATACATATATACACATCTCTAGCTTTCCCTCTGGGCCATTTTAGAAGGGCATGCAATTTTCACGACACATTTCCCGCGGAGAGAAGCGGGCAAAACCTTGGAGTGTTATTACTTTGTGATATCTTACTAGCCAAGAAGATTGTGAAAAAAACTCTTTCTGACACTATGTCACCATGAGGCCCTTTTAATCAAGAGCAAACTGACTAAAACATTCAGCCTGGATTAAAAACTGCTCTTTTGCCTTAAATATGCAATCAATCAAAGCGACACAATTACCTGGCCTGAATTAAAACACTCAGTGATTTGTACCTCAAACGCAGACAACTCCGGAAATACAATTATCCCTTTAATATTCAGAAGCAAAGCAAAACGCTTCTGAACGCTTAATAAATCTTCAGATGGAAAATTTAACATTCAGTAACATGTTATATTGGTTTTGCTCCCAGTTTTATAAGTACCAATTTGTCTCTTCAAAAAGAAAGGCAAGACTGACAGCATTTCTTAATTGAGTTAGCAGCTTTGCCAAAATGCTCCACACCACTTCTTAACACGGGATTAAAAAAAAACCCCAAACTCAACTGCTTCAAACAGTAACAGTCGTGCCAGGCAGACTCTGAACGTACAGTCTGCACTGAAAAGGCCAAGGAGAAATCCCAAGGTCTTCACAGTCGGTTGAGGACTGAGTACAGACTTGGAGATCGGGTGCTATTTTGTTCGCATAGGGGGATATTGTCCAGAGCAGAGTAAGGCAACTTGGCGTGTTTTTCAGTGATACTATCCCATGAAGCTGCAGAAGAGAGTTACGTGCATTAAGGTAATATAGCAATATATGCTAATCGTTTGAAATGCTGTATATAGGTTTTTCCTCCATAATTTCTTGATGTTATGAATTACAAAAAACAATAGTCATTGTTGCAAATAGTTGCAATTAGGGTAAAAAGACACATTCTTGCTTTCACCGTGTAATTAACCAAATGTTCTTTCTCTGTCAACTAGAAATGAAAACATGATTGTGCAGACTACTAATAAGCATTAAAAAAAGAGATTAACTGTACTTAAATCACTAAGCTCAATATAAATGTTAACTTCAGTTTCACGCCGTGGACCGTACATCACTGTCACAGGAAGACAACTAGCTTACAAACTGCAGATTAGAGAATAATGAACCAAATATTATTGTGATCAGATAGAGTCCTCAAACAGAAGGCAGCGATTTTATATCAGAAACGGGGGTTTAACTGAGAGCATTTGAGTAAGTTCATTTTCAAATTTGTAAAGTTAAAATTGTAACACTTGACTGTAGCAGCAACAGAAAGATGTCTACGCTTGTACAGCAAGACCATGCTTCTGAAGGAATAACAATCCCAGACGACGAGACGTCGAAGTGAATTTGTCACATTTTAAGATCTTCTTTAGAGTGAAATCTTACCAGGAGGGGCTTCGTTCACCAGGGAGTACTCCTCCATCATCATGTTATGCCTCTAATGAGTGCACACAGATTCTCAAGTGGTGGCAGCCAGGCAAACCAAAAGGGAAAACAGAGCATAACACACCTGTACCTCACATTTGTACCACACCATTTCTGAGTAAAAGCCAAAACTTCATTTCAACCGCTGCCAGTTCTAGCAAGTGAGAAAGGGGGGAAAGAGTCTTTGCTGCAGATGAAAGTGAACCAACTGCATCCGTGGGTCCCTGGGAGCCAGGGGGTATCTCTTTCATCCTGAAGGCACCAAACAGGACACTAGGCTGCCTTTGCACACCAGCAACACTGTGACATTATTTGCATCACAGTGTTGCAGATGAAGTTATTGGGGGGGGGGGGTGTGGCGGAAATTGGCTCAGTACTAGGGGGCAATTCAAACCAGTAAGTTGTAAGGAGATTTACCTAATGCAAAGCATTTGACAAAGACCCAAGTTGACAGCAAGGATAAGGGGAAGGGGAACCCCAGAGCATTTGAAGATCTTTTTCTGGGGGTGTACAAAAATCCTAAATTTCCAACAACAATAGTACGATCAATGTATCTTCCTTTAGAAGGATAACAGGTCATTTGGTACACATCACATAGAGGCAAAGTTGCACTGGACAATCTTCCTTCTCTCATTTTACAAACCAAAATAAGACCTTGGATTTCACTTTAGCTTTGTAATTAGTAATTTAGCTGAACTGTAGAAAGAATATGATATATCTATCAAACCTTAACTTCCTTCATGCAGACGACCTGCATAAGACCTCACGGTACATGTAAATCATACAGTGCTTAGATGCCAGCTTTAGAGCTGTGGCAAAGTCCTTTTGGCCTAAGAACTTCTGCTATGTTAAAGTAAGATTCAGCATGTAAAAAGCTAAACTAGGAACCTTTGTAAAGGTATATTCTATTTAATAAGATATTTTGTAATCCAGTGGTCTTGCATGCATATACTTACATGGAATAATAATCCTTTCCTTTCCAAATCTAATCCAGAATTACAACTGTGTAGTCATAATCTTTTAATTAATGGATCCCCTGGGATGGAAAAAAAAAAATGGTTGGCAGGTATAAATGGAGAAATAGTAGTTACCCAAGTTACTCAAGTGAAAAATAAAAAAAAAAAAAAACAAACCACTCAGGAGATAAGAAAAGAGAAGCCAGAACCAGAGCTAAGCACAGGAGGGAAAAGGTGATTTTGTTTTGCTGTGACCAACGCTGGAATGCTGTGCAGCCTTCTGCTACGTATCTTCTCCAAAGACATGGAAAACACGGAAAAGCCAGTAAAAAAGGCTACAGATCTCGGAAAGCACCTCGTTGTAAAAGTGTAATTGGTTTAGTTTAAAAAACCTGATTACAGTCTATAAACACCTTTATAAGGAAAACTATTGCCTGGCAAAAATATTATTAAGTTGAGAAAGTGTGGAGAAAAGCTAGATAAATTGATACTGGAAAGAAGGTGCAAAACCTAACTGCTGCTGGGGCAAACAGCTGAGAAAAGTGGTACATTTTTCCAACGGTGCTGTCTTCAAGCCAAAGCTGGGCACCTTTCTGGAAGGTACGCCCGGATCCAAATCAGATCCGGACTATCACAACAAGAAAACCAGGCAAAGTGTAATAGTTTGTCATTGCATGAGTTTTCATCTTACAGCCCTTCTGAGCTGAGCACCTCTTCATCTGAGTAGACACCAGGGGAGTGCCTCCCTGAATATGGCCGGCGCTGACACGGGCACCAGAGCGGCCTTCTTTGGCCTCGCACTTCTCATCAGCAAACGCCTAGAGTAGCCGAGATCCAGTTAAATTAATTAATCAGGTAAAGAGAAACCAAACAACAAACAGCAGCTCTGTTGGAGCAGGTCCAGAGGAGGACCACAAAGATGATCAGAGGGCTGGAGCACCTCTCCTATGAAGACAGGCTGAGAGAGTTGGGGTTGTTCAGCCTGGAGAAGAGAAGGCTCCGGGGAGACCTTTTAGCGGCCTTCCAGTACCTGAAGGGGGCCTACAGGAGACATGAGGAGGGGCTGTTTGCAAGGGCATGTAGCAATAGGACGAGGGGCAATGGTTTTAAACTAGAGCAGGGTAGGTTTAGATTAGACATTAGGAAGAAGTTCTTCACAATGAGGATGGTGAGACACTGAACAGGTTGCCCAGAGAGGTGGTGGAGGCCCCATCCCTGGAGACATTCAAGGCCACGCTTGATGAGGCTCTGAGCAACCTGATCTAGTTAAAGATGTCCCTGCTTACTGCAGGGGGGTTGGACTAGATGACCTTTAAAGGTTCCTTCCAACCCAACACATTCTATGATTCTAACTTTACAAAAGCTTTTGAAGTGAAAATTTCATTTTTCAGTGGCTATAGTAAGTCTCTGCTATGTCATCTTTTAGGGTTAAAAGAGAAAGGACAACAGTTAATGACACAAATTCCTTATAATGACCAGACCAAGAGCATCCCGCTCTTGGATAAATTCACAGATTCAAAATTTTATCTCAAATACATGCATCCTTCACGTGCTCAGTATCTTTTCATTCTTTCACGGGTATATATTATCAAAACTAGTCACAGTATGAAAACACTTCCATGCATCTTTTTAAAAATACTAAAGCAAATTTCATTCTGAACATTTGCATACTTTTATTCAGAATTGTTCAGAATTTTTCTGTAAATAGTTTTTCTCTTACGGTTTTCAGAGGGTTTTTTTTTATACTATGACCACTATTAATAATTGTAATAATTTCTATGGATGAGGAAGAACCTGAAAGTCCTAAACAGATTTTGGGCCAGGTAGTTGCTGTTCTGCATCAAAGACATTACAGTCTTATCACCACTGGTATAATTGCCTTCACTCCTTTTTGTTCTGCTCTCTACTATAATAGCTCTATGCTTCATTGACCTTCCCTTATTTTCATAAACTGTACCAACCATTTCCCTTTATTTGCTCCTCTATTGCTACATTAAAACAATTCAAGAAGATTAACTAGTGAAGCACAGGCTGCCTTTGCAGAAGTCATGCTATTTTGACCTCATCTTATCATGATTTTCCAGCTGCTTGATAGCAGTATTATTTTTTTTCTTTTTCAGTTTAATCAGTTTGCCGGGTACTGAGATAGAGCATACTGGTTTGTAATACCCTGCATCACCTTCAGTGCCTATAAAGAACACAAACACCAGTGCGCTCTTTGACAGTGCTCCAGTACATGTTGTTTCAATCAGAAAAGACACAATTTTACTAGTCAGCAGGAATACCCCCAAGGTATATTTTGCCATATCCAGGCCAGAGGCGAGGCTTCCGCTGCTCCACGTCTGTAGCAAACCATGCATCAACAGCTATTGCTACAGTGCAGAAACACAGCACAGAGAAACCGAGACTGGACCTGACGGAGCACCCACAACAGAGGCTGGAGCCCTGGCAGCGCAGCACGACTCTGCCTTGGGTGGGCAGCGCTGGTGATGCCCCTGCACTGCCCAGCACCTGCCTGCATGGCACCGAACACAAGCCCGCGGGCATTAGCCGGGGTACCGCTTCATGATGCTGATCTGTGTGGTCTGGAGAGTTAAAGAAGTTGTTTTCATCGTGCATTTTTCTTTAAAGCTGAGCCAGGAGTACGAGCTACACATAACGATGCAGGAGTCCTGGGACAGTGGTGCTGCCACCTGGACCACGGAACCATTAGCATCTTATAAAAATGTAGGAAGAAAAATCCTATACTGCTTGTCATTTTTAGAAGCTTCTAAAAAGAAGCCGCGTGTGTTGCTGAGTTGGAGATCTCCAGAAGGAAAAGCCCGCCTGTTACTCACAAGTGAGCCCCCGCCAGACACCACGCCATGGCGTCTGCTCAGCATTACCTGCAAAAGGCAACGCAGTGAACGTGTCTGCGCATCGAATACTTGCTAAGTTTGTAAGGGCTTGTCAAAAAAGTTAAAGACATCTGAAAAAAAAAAAAAACAAACAAAAACAAAAAACCCAACTTACTATTCTTTTCAACATTAAAAAAAGGACAGGTAAAGCATGGCAGGTTACACTAAACATTTATCCAAAGCTATTTTCTTTTACGGTTTGGTGAGGAAATAAAATATTTTTCTGTAGCTGACCTGAAATAGTATTTTTTTTCCAATTGGGCAAGCTACCTCACAAAAAAAGAAATTATTCATAGAGTATTACTTTACAAAATTTTGTGTGTGTATGTGTGTGATGCCATTGCCAAGGTTCAAGTTTATAGTCCAGACCCTAGAATTACAAGAATTTTTAATAATGGTAATGTTTTTTTCCTAACTATTCTAAGAAATAACTGAATGGCTTTTGTAGAAGTATAGCAAACAGGTATTCCTCTCCCAAGAAGTCCCTCTTACCCCCAGAATTAGGTCCTGCAGACAGACGTGGTCAGATGGGAACACTTCAACCCACTTGGTCAAAAGCTACAGCCTAGTAGTTAAAAACAGCTTAAAACAAGATCCTAAAATTGAAACCATTAGGTAATATCAATTAGAATTGTCATGAACCACAATGCGTAAAAAAAACCCCAAAGCTCATATGATAGCAATGATTTCAGTGGTGTGGCACTGAACTACATGAGCCCACAGTGTGTCCCCGTGCACAGAGCAACTGTAAGGTCTCTGTCACCTGCAAACCTGTCACGCAGTGTTTCTGCAGCCATTAGAGACTGGCATACCAGACAATCATTCAAAGATGATTAGAACGGCACGGCAAAAATATTTCTGAAAGTGATAACAGCATATATCGAGCACCTCTTTCTTTAAGTTATCAAGTTAATCCTTCTTTTATTCCAAAAATCCCAAAGAAACTAAACCAACAGACAAACGTTATTCTTTCAGGGCACATTAATAAATGGAAGTTGTACAGGCTATGCAAAGAAGAATGAACAAATTAATACAGTTAACTTCTCATTTGTTTTATATTCATAGCTTTTAAAGATGGTCAAATTTATTCTTCCTTCACTTATTCTTTTATAAGGCTACAGAAGATGATGCTGACCTTCTGAGAGATGTGTCATAGCAGGGTTGTTAACACCCTTCTTCATTAAATGAGTGTAATGCCTGACCAATTTTAGCAGTGTGATGTGTACATCTAGATACGCAACAGCTCTGTAAAATAGAATGATGAACAAATGCAAATTTACATGGTCTGCTATCTAATATCTAAATACATTTGTTAACTGGACCCCACAATTTGCTAATAGCATGCAGTCATTAATGATACAATCACAGGAAAAAAATAGGCATACTAATTCATTAGGTAATAGTCTGTAAAATAATTAGCTGCTTCATAGCATTTTAAATGAATGCACTCAAACTCCTTCAACACCTACCAAACAAAAAAAACCCCAAACCTGAACCCGTGTGTGTGTGTGTAAGAGTTTGTATTTGGCCACAGCTTTATTTACTTCAAGCAGTGAAGTGATACAGAGTTATACCATTAGAAAAATGGTACCAAACATCGTCCTCGCCAACCTTTTAAGACAACTGAGAAGTCTCATTTTGAAAAGCACGGTCTCTCTCGTAGACACAGTTTTCACCCACTACTCTGGGCCATTAGTAAGCTGCAAGTGTAAACTGGTGCAACAGCAGCTACACATACCTGAGAAGAACCCGGTGACGAAACGCTCAGCTGTGCTGATTTTACAATTTACACAACTAATTTAAAGTATCTGTATCAATAACAGGGTTAGAGGTTATGCCTGTAAGACTGTTAAGGTCCCTACCTACCTTGGAAAACCCTCCTTCCCATAGTGTCCTGCTACAAGACCTAAAACCTCAGCACACACCCACAACAAAGCAAGGCACGGAGCAGAGCAAGACCAGTCACTGATATTAATTCTCCAAAAGAAGCACTAGTGAGAGGGTCACTGTGGCATTGTACCATCTCCCTTTGGCTCTTCCTAACCATCTAATGGAAATACAGTACAAACAAGTTCAGGATGTACATTTTTTTCCAAGAAGGTGCTTGGAAGACTGACGAAATTTTATGTCTTTGCAATTACAGTATCTGCACTGCAGACTGATAGAAGTTTCCAACATCAAGCGTGGAACTGAAGTGAACCTCGCGATTTATGTTCTCATCTGAGTACCAGAAATTACACAAGCACATTGTTATTTCTCTACGTTGGTGAAATACATGTCAGGGGTCAGGAGGGGAGAAATCAAGCAATCTTTGGGGTGGGAACGCACACTCACCATCAGAGCCCTTCTCCTACTGGAAGGGGAGAAACAAATTCCCTGATGGATCCATTTTGAGTAGTAGTATCTGGAACACTTTAAAAAAAAAAAAAAAAGGAAAAAAAAGAATCAAAATCTCAATCCTACAGCTAGGATTTGTCCTTATGGCTTATGCTCACATCTCCGACTGCACTTTGAAAACTTTCTTTGCTACTGCTTATACGAAAATTACTCCAAAGTCACTGTGTTCAAGAGACAGGTGAAGCTACTTATTCTCTTGACTTGTTTTTACTGCAAATGTTCTTGTTCTGTGCAGAGAACACACGGCTCATTTTTGTAGAACTGAAGCTTATTTCTTACATATGTTAAGAATCTGCTCTAAGGCAGGAATGCTTTCAGGTGAGGTGGGCTACGTGGGAAAGATGACACAAGTCTTGTGATACTGCAGACTGCTTCAAGTATTAGTTTTTTAAAGCGCTGGTGTACTCCAGGCATTCCTTTATTGTATGCTGGGAAAGTACATCCATTCATCCGAACGCAGCAGGAGTCAGTTCTAAAGCCGGGTACCTGACATTTAATCCCGCCAATAAAATGCTGCTGGTGCACAGTTTTTAGGGCAGGCGGGTTAGCCGATAAAGAGCCCTTTTCATCCTCTGCTGTCTGTAATTGCTGCACCCCCGTCAGGAACACGCAGCGCAGACCCTGTCCTGCACATGCGGCAGTGCAAATAGTAAAGGGTAAATTTAGTAAAGAATACCCAGTTTAAAAACAACCATCTACATCAGAGAAACCATAATGCTACAGATCAACAAACATTATCACACCTACTTAAGTGCAACTCTTCATTGCCAGTAATTTAAACCTTTAGCAAAGCAGTTGCTTAATAACACCTTCTAGCAGAAATAGAAAAGGGAAAGAGAAGGCAGAAAGCAAACACACAAAAGCAGAGCCTGGCTGTTCTGCAGATGCGGTGCATGAGGAGGCTTCTGGCTCTGCTTCCAGAGACCTCCACCACGCAGCTTCTCCCACGTTTCTGCAGTGCGCGGGGCTGGCTGCAGAACTGAGCTTCACAGAGCTAAGGCAGAGCGCAACAGCCTCCAGAGACTCTAAAATGAAAGCGCTGAATATAGAAAATAAAAAGGAAAAAAGAAAAATACATCATTCAAGGACTTTGGTCAATCTTTTACAGCCCCATCCTCTATCTGTCTATCCATAAGACAGACAGAATTACTCTACTGTAGCCTAGAAAAAACAAGTGTAGAATAAACATCTCCATGAAACTGCATTTTTGTTATTTTTATGCCACTGAATACAGGAGCTTTCAAGGACATAATGAATTGAAAGCACTCAACTTATCCAGTATCATTGCTCTTTGCAAGAGAGACCCAGAAATCTACTTTTGACCTGTACAGGAGCATGAGCCACTTCTGTAGCTCAATAAAGACATGCAAAGTCTGAGTCAACAGGGTGACACTGTGGAGAATTTGTTAATGTCAGACTGGACGGTAACTCAGATAAAAAACAACACTCTCGAGAATGTTTAAAACATTTAGAAGTTTCAGAAACATTTGAAAGCTTTTTATTCGTACCGTCAAAAATATCAGAATCAACTGTCAGGCTTTCAATTGGGCTACCTAGTCACTTGCTAAAGGGTCCCCTTGAGATTTTAACATGAGAGCTCCAGGAACTCAGGAAAAACTTGTCTAAAGCATCATAAAGCACCAGAAGGCACTGTCTTGCATAGGGGACAGAAATTTATGACACAGAAAAATGGGAAACATATGCCAGTAGTGAAAATTTGGTAGGCAAAAGATGTAGTTTATCAGCAAGCTAACCAGTGTCTGTTGACTCTCTTGTGCATCCTTTTAACAGAAATGATGAAAACCCATCATCCCATGCCCAGGGCAGGTACCCCCACACACGAGGCTCACTAATGCCATCTTCCGTCTTCTTTCCCATCACGCCCAAGTCTGAACTCTCTTGTCAATAAGATGTTATTAGTTTGAGTCTTGCAAGATGCGGACAACCAGCTGTGGCAGAAGAGCTGTGCAGACAGTCAGTATTTCTCCCTGTCCTGAGAAAATGAGTTTATTAGTCAACTTTACTTATGGTCTACGAAATTTCACTGTAAAAGCACCTGAATTCTCATTTAGTCAAAGGAGACAGATGTATTGAGATTCTGGGATCTAATGCAGTTCTGCAGTCTGCAGACAGCTGAAGACTCTGCTGGCAGACTCCAGTGGAGACATAAATGTATCATCCACGATTTTCATGGAAACATAAATCATACTTTCACTACTTTTAAATTCAAGGAAGAGTGGGGAGTGCGAAAGAGAAGAAGGTGACCCAAGAAGGAAGGCATGCAAATAAACATATGAATATTTTAAACTTTATTGAGAACCTGTCTTCAAGTTTCCTCACATCACATGAAAACTCTTGCTTTGATGCCCATGTATTACTTTCATAAAGATTTGTCCTGACTTTTAGCTACCTTCCTGGGTAGCAATCTGAACAGTGTTCCCTGTGTAGGTTTTCCATCAAAGGACTACACTGAAACATTTTTTCTTCCGGTTGACAACATGGGTGGCGAGAACAGTAGCAAGGCTCTGTACGTATCAGTAATTTGGTTCCTGAGGAGCCATCCATCCATCCCACACCTGTATGGCTGAACCCCCCCAACAAACGAGCTACTTTAATCCATTTCTGTGACACCTCATGCTGAACAGCTCAGCACGGGCCCCAACACAGCACCAGTTGCTTTGCCAGCTTCCATCACACTTAGCGTTTTATGGATGCTTCTTTGGAAGTAATCAGTCAAAAAAAACTTGACAAATAAGTAAGGAGTCTCAATACAGTAATCAGGAACAAAACAAAAAAAAAAAAAAAAGAAAGTCAGATAAGTTGTACTTCTGGCCTTCAAGATGATGTAGCCTCTCAAAAAAGGTTATTTTAAGTGCCTAGTCAGTGGGAGGCAGGAGTTAATAAGGCCATGCAGTATCTGCCACCAGCAGAGCATATGCTTTTGTGCAAAGAAAAATTGGTACTGCCTTAGAAGGCAATGTATGAAAAAATTACTTGGTAATGTATAGGCCCTGAGAATGAGAAGGCAGAGGGGGAAATTTGTTGCCTGGAGGAGGCCAAGACTGGAACTGCTCTGTTGCTTAGAGTGAGGATGACAAATTTCAAGACAAGGACGAGCAGCATCATTTGCTTTAGCACTGTACTGTTCTTAACCTGAAAAATAATTCTGCATGAGGTTCGCTAATAGAAAGAATACATTGCAAAGACATTACTCAAACCTTTTACATACTTCATCATTTCTAGCTCAGTCTACAGGAAACACTTATGAAGGTAATAAATTTTAATAAAAAAGAATTCAAAACTTAGGAAGGAGCAACATCATGAATTGGATACCAAACCTACGCGACCTTAGTAGTGGATGTTGACTGATCCCAAATGCTTCACCATGGAGACTTGACATTTTCTTGATATAAGAAAGATTTTCACTGGATTTTTTTTTATTCCTTTAAGATAGTAACAAACATATACGCACTATATAAAAGTAAGTGTTTGAGAAAGTATTAGCAGGATCAGAACCTTGATTTCTACTCTCTAAATCACTACACCACTATCCCTATTTCACAGACAAAAAGAATAGTTTATATGCAAATAGTCAAGAGCACACTTATAAGTTGTTATTGGAGCTCCTCCATCATTATCCATCAGGTTTAGCAGATAATCTCTATTTCCATCACAGCTTTCCTGCACTTTTCAGCATCCTGGCTGATTTTGTCAGGCATCTGACAAAAACTGCATTTATATGCATTTGTACGTAAAGCAATTTCTGAATGTTTAGCAATTTAAAGTTTGAGGAATGCAAGTGTCCTATAACTTAACAGGTAACAGTCCTGGTATCTCTGTCCACCCAGACAACAGCGTGAATTCAAAATTATTTCTTCTGATGTACTGTGAGAAAGGAAATTTTCTGTTCCCATGGGTTAATCACTAATTTTTGTCTCTTACAATTTCATGAGAACAACTAGAATAAAACGCAAGTTGAACTTCCACTATTACTTTCAGTAGGCATGACACTTACAAAGCAATTTCCATTAGGTGCTCCTACTTACGTACTGGTAATTTCAAAGAGAAATATGTTTCAGATTTAAAATTTCCATAGTCGGTTTGTTGCTCAGAGTTGTATTCTTTATTTGAAAATTTGGAGAGACAAGCTGTACAGTTAAGAGGTGGGTTTTGTTTTTTTCAAGCCTTTGATACTCGCTAAACAAAATATAACCATATTTTCAAACTGTAAGTCTTCTGACTTCTGAAGCTTGGCATGCTGAGGCTTCGTCCTCAAAGCCAAACCCATTAATCTTGCTACAGGCTTGTGTGACTGAACAAGAAATAGGAAGTGTCCAGACATATTCTCTTGTCACCGCACCCTGAGTCTTGCGTGGCCTCTACGTGCTGTTGCCAGCACCACTCTACGCTGCAGGGTCATGGATCCATCCTCTGGACCCGTTGTGGAAAAAGAGAAATGACTACGTCGAAGACCAGCAACTCCACAGGGTAGTTAAAGAGTCAAACCATCTGAACCAGTCTGATTACTGCCCTAACTATTCAGGATGACGTAAAGAGCTAAGTCACGGTAAGCGTTTCACATCCTTCAAATGCTTGGTATCATTATATGGTAGTTTGAGAACTTGTATCAGGGATAAACGTGTAAGTTAATTAAAGAGGAGTGAGGTTGTACGTTATTTCCTTTTCCAATATTCTACTCATCAAACACAGTGTTGACAACACTTGGGGTTTTTTTACTGATTAGGAGTTAAATAGAAAAGGAAGTATTAATATAATCTCATTAAAAGTCAGAAGTGTCAGTAAACTTTTAAGTAACTGTTCAAGTAGGAATATTAATTCAGCCTTAGTATGTATATTTAATATTTTTCATCTTGCTTTTCTCATTAATTATACAGCTTAATATAATACTACATTTTACACCATTTAACAAATACGGTAAAATATGCAGTACGTACAGTGAGACAACATTAACGCTCTTGCTGGAATTTTTACTTTCTGATGTTTGGGCATCTGCCTTTTTGCCTCACCGTTACATTAACAGTTTAATATCACTACTGCTTTGAGACTGAGCAGGTTCCGCTCCAGCAGCTGTTTCTTGTAAAAACAGCCCAATTTCTGACCATCTGGGCATTCCTGAGCCCTCAGAGTGAATGTTCACCCACCAGGAGAAGAGGGCTTCAGCCTGGATCGTGTGAAGATTTATACACCTACATTTAACTGTACGTGTTCCTGTACTGGCACTATTCTCATATAGGTAAGCATATACAAGATCAAGACCAAGGGAAGATAACACCAGTTTTGAGGGGGGGGGAGGCGCGGGGGGGGGAATCAAGAGCTGACACCAGCATTAGTTATTTTTAAGATTTTTTCCAGTCGATGACAAAGTAAGCAATGTTTTCAGCAAAATCCTTAACAGAGTCATGTGGGAACTAATTTATCTATGATTTAGTTTCTATTTCCAATATGCTTATGAAATTGATTTAAGAATCTAGTTAAAAACTAATCCTTTGCAAACAAGCTACAGCAGTGATGTTTGCAATCAAAGAGGACATCAGGCATTAAATAAGGGCTATATGAAGCAGATGCATCAATTTTAAAAGAACAATAAGGATAAAGGAAAATACAGTAGTATTACAACAGCATGAAATACAAATGATTTATATCAAAAACATAGTATATGAACTATTTTTCTGGGATTGCACAAGAAAAAAAGAAAGAAAATCTATTTACTGCATATAAGCGGCTAATGAAAGAAACAAAATCAAGCTTATTTCAGATAGCGGTTTCAATTTTTATTGTCATCTGGCACCCAGCCTACTAGAGATGTGTCATTTTATTTCACAGCCTGAGCTATTGAGGCAGCAGATGGAACAAGCACAAAGCGCTCCCTCCCAGCCCGTTATGCCTATGGCAGGTAGGCTGCGACGGCTGATGGACGCCTGCACTTGGTTTCACAACTTCTACGGATGTCACTGTCACTACTTTTTGCAAAATACTGATCTGCTAAAAGCAGTAACTGCAGCACACTAGGATTGGTTCAAAGTTGACTGCGGACGATGGCAACCTTTCCAGCTTTTGGTTCAAGATCCCTGAAACACCAGATGCTCAAAGTAAAGATAGGAAAGGTTTGTTACATAGCTCGGCTTGGCATTCTCTCTGGTACAGTTATACACCCAGCTATATAGTTATAAGCTTTATAATGGTATGTTTGACTTCCTGATACCCAGAAGCAATTTTGGCAGTAACACGGCTTCTATTTTGGAGGGTGGAGAGGAAGGAATAGCCACGAAAATGCAAAGAATGAGAGAAACATCATAGAAATTGAAGATTTTGCAGAAAGCCTTTGCAACGGGCAACGCTGACCATTAGAGAGTGCAAAAAGAGCAAGTCCTCCTCAGATATCTACTAGATCCTGTCCATAGAGATCCTGTCCAGTAATTAGATCCTAGAACAGCAGCCTGTATTCTAAGAATGAAATGAGGAGAGTGACAGTAAGACCAAAAATGCGTAAGAGTTCGTGAAAAGTGTTCAGTATTTGACACGGGCCGTCCAGCAGGAAGAAGGAGCCTCCCCACTGTCGCAAGGGCAGCAAACCCTTCGTGGAAAAAAGCCCTGTATAAAGGAGTCAGGCTCTTGGGAAAGCCATTGGTGCTGGCAGAATAACAAAACCAAAAGCCCTCTTGTCATTCCTTGCAGGTTTGCAACAAACATATGAACCTGCATTTGCTCAGTTGCATTGTGAATTTAGTTGAATATACAGATTGAGTGTCTATGGATTTTTATGAAAGGCCATTATCTTGAGCCTAAGAATAAACAATCTGGGCTCTTTTCCAGTAGATTTGAATTGTTTATTTTTTGTAAGAAGGAGTCTCCTTCAGGGGAAATCAGTCTTGGCCACAATACCCACGGGCAAACCATCTTAAGAGGAGTTTGTGCCAAGCCGATCAACTTTACCCACAATGGCTCCAGACAATTTATTAGAGAAAATTAGATTTTTCTGGGACTATACTCAGTGTTTTCACTGTCTAGAGACCATCCAGCATTGAGCAGAGGTTAATAAAAACCAACTCTAAACTTCAATACAACTTGTGGATAGCTATAAAAAAATGCAACCATTTTCACCTGTGACGAAATCTCTCTCTCTTTTTTTTTTTTTTTTTTTTTTTTTTTTTTTTTTTTTTAATGTGGACGGTTTCCTATGGCCTCAAGCAGATAACCCGTCCCCATGAACGGAGGACAGACTCAAGTCACAGTGTTTAAAACAGGGCTTTTCTTTCATTTCACACGAAGTGTTCCGGATTGACAGGCTGGCAGCCAGCTACACCTCAACACTTCCTAAGGAGCAGCCAGCCCCGTGAAGCAGCCGCTTTCATGGGTGTTCAGTGCTATCAGCAGGGGTGGCCCACGGCTGGAATCAGAACTCCTGCGATACAAACTGATACCTGCTTCTAAATTACAGTTTGCAGATCCATACGTTGTGACTCGTTGAAAATTTGCAAAGATGTTATCCCCACTACATCAGCTCGAAGAGGCACGCAGTAACAGACCTAAGCGTTGTGTGAGACCCAGTTATCCTCTACACATACAGGCAGGTGACTACTTGTAAGCCTGCCCTTCACCTATGCACTCCTCTTCACTATGCCGATAAAACTACTTGTTAATAAAGCTTCTGGAAACCTGTGTGTTGCTTTAAGTTCCATTAGTGAAAACAAATTTATTTTATTTTCAAAATCTGCATGATCCTGTGTACTCTTTTCAGTCTTTGAAAAGTATTTGACACTGTAAGCTCTTAGCAACTTTGAAAGACTATTCAGAAATGGTATTGTAACATACATTTCAGTGGCATTAATTTGAACAATTTCACCAGTAGCACAGTAAAATGCTTGAAGGCAAAGGGGAATTTTTAATTTTTTTTAGTTTAGACCTGTCCTCTTTTTTTTTTTTTTTTTTTTTTTGTTTCTTTCTGACAAAAACACAATCTGATCAACCGTTGCTTTAATTCTTTCACTGTGTGGGCTTTCTTTCCCTAAAATATAATTGCTGATGCTTTCTGATTTTGCCTGCGAAAGTATGTTGTTAGCTTTCTGTACTGGGAATAGTTGGAGGAGAATATCTTTATTAAAAAGGGAGGCTATTTGTTCCTTCAGTGAACGTGGAAGAAATCAAACAACCTTCCATAAAAACTACTAGAGAACAGCATTAACATTACTGATACTTTGATTAAGAAAACTTGAGGAATGGAAGTGAAAATGTATAAAAAAGGCCTGAACGCTAGAAAAGAGAAATGTTATTTTCTTTTTCCTTTGCCCATCATTTTACAAGATACTCCGATATACAGAAAATAGAGAAGTCATTCAATGTACCCTCAGGAAAATGTGGACAGTGACTGTAAGCCAAGTGATTTTTTGGGGGAGAGACAAACTATCCCCTTTCTGCCAACACAGTAACTGCATGAAAACATCTATGTAAACTGTGATCATCTTTCTAATAAATGGATAGAAGACAGCCATCACTGGGTGGAAGAGTCTAAATTAGCTTTAAACAGTCTAGGTTGTAAAACTGAAAAGCCAAATCCTTAACATCATGCCTCCCCAAAGCAACATTTAGTTCATCATTCCCATCCTCATTTGCTAGCTCCATATGCTGGCTCTCACTTTCCACATTTCTCGTTTTCACCACTTCACCAGCCAACAACCAAATCAATCTGAAGAAAAACCCCGAGTAGCTGTGTTTACCGAACTCCATCAGCCCAACTGAGAGACCAATTGATGGCTCTGAAACTTGGGGATGCAACGGGAAAGGGAGGAGGATCAAGCTAGGCACCACTGCATTTAGGCAGCACAAGTGAGTCCACCCAGGGACAACACAGCAACGTCTTCCAAGGTACAGGGTGACATTCCCACCCTTGCACAATACATGGTGTGCAGGAGAAACCTGGCTGTGTGAACTGCAAAGTTCACACAGGGCAAAAATACTTCCAAAACTGACGGAACGGAGGAGGGGGGGAAGAAGAAAAAAAAAAAAAAAAAAAAAAAAAAAGAGAGAGAGATGTAATTTTCTTACCTCAGATTCAGGGATTTCCAGAACTAAACAACAAAAACGAAATTGAAAGAAGATGTCTTAAACGACTGGTTTGGCACTATATCTTTATTTTGTTTTGGAAGCAAAGAGACACAAGGATGTCCACAAAGTTTTTGAGTTCAGCTATGAAGTGACCTTCTGAATTTCTTTCATGTTTAGTTACATCCAGGTTCCCAAATTACCTCCAAAATTTTTAAGTTGTATTTAGAAACTGATACTATCTTTTCTGTCTTTTATAATTCCTCTTTTCTTAAATTTCATCATAAATAAACAGGACACATCAGCCGTTAGGTGGAACAGAAAGATCCTACTAAAAATATTTAGTTTTCATTGCATCCTAGTAGACAACGATTTAGAGAATCAAGTTTAACTTGTAGTTTATAAAGTGCTAAGATTTATAAAAATATTTTAGAATCAGCATGCGTAGTATGATCATCTAATAGGTGCAAGTTAAAGCTGGAGACATCTTCTAAACAGTGGAACCAAGACTAGAAAATGGATCTTGACTCCCATATCGCAAACAGCCCTAACCATTAAGCAGCCTTCTCCTGTGGGCTGCCCAGTGCCCCTGCTCTAGTAAAGGGCTACCAGTGGTCAGTCTACGCTCCAGTAGAATAGATCTGGGTTCCCTCAGGCTGAAAACCACCCAAAAGCTTCTCTATCTGAGCTTTCTGGATCATCATCTTACTACCTTAACACCCAAACTGGGGCCTACAGGAGAGCTGGGGAGGGAGTCTTTATCAGGGAGCGTAGCGATAGCATGATAGCACCTTTTTAATCTGCAAGAATGAAAATTGAGATTAGCTATTAGGAAGAAATTCTTTACTGTGAGGGTGGTGAGACACTGGAACAGGTCACCCAGGGAAGCTGTGGATGCCCCATCCCTGGAAGTGTTCAAGGCCAGGCTGGATGGGGCTTTGAGCAGCCTGGTCTAGTGGGAGGTGTCCCTGCCCATGGCAGGGGGTTGGAACTAGATGGTCTTTAAGGTCCCTTCCAACCCAAACCATTCTATGATTCCATGAATCCATGGTAGTCAACTCTGAGTTGCTGCAGCTGCTGTTCCACATCACATCCTACTTGGCTGAGGAAAACCAACGAGTCTTTCTAATAGGGGCAGAAAAATAAGGCTGTATCCTGGATGGTTGGTTTTGTGTAGTGTGCTGTTGCTGACTACTGAAGGACACGTAGGAGCAGAGCGACATTGCTGTGTGACACAATACCTTCCCGTCACTTTTCATTTAAAGAAAGTGATTAGACAGAAATTTCATACACCCACAAGCTGCTTCAAAACTCATTAAAATTCCACAAATGTTCCTTTTGCCTAATTCTAGCATGTTTTACTCTATTATTCATGGGCATCAGTGCTCATTTTAAGTGTTCTATTAATTGGAAGTTCAAGCAATCATCAAGGAAACGGTAATTTTGATTTATGCCTTGTGGGAGTCACCAGTTTTCATTTTCATTTCAGCTCTTGATTTAGTGACAAAACAGGCATGTTTCTGCAGCAAATGGAATAAAATAAAATAAATCTTTGTTAAAAGTGACAAAACTCCAAATCCTGTAGCTTAGCATACTGCAATAAAATAAGGCGATTTTAACGGCCGAAAAATTACAAACAAAACCCAAAAAAGCAAACTCCATAGAAGAAAAGCAAAACTCCATAGAAGAAAAGCAAAACTCCATAGAAGAAAAGCAAAACTCCATAGAAGAAAAGCAAAACTCCATAGAAGAAAAGCAAAAGTTGAATAAAAGTGTTGTGGATCTGCACCATAAAATTAAAAATCTGCAATAAACCCAACTTCCACAGCAATCATACGCACCAAATTGATGCATCACTTCAGGCAAAGGAAGACAAGTACTGCTATTTAAGCAGGTGCAGCTGAATGCCAAAGGCCCGTATTTAAATAGCGCCTTGTGGGTTTCCTTCTTCCCCTGGGGTATTTATCAGGGGTGCGTCAGCATATCACGAAGCGTCCCTTTCCACTACCCAAGCCTGTTGGAAAACGGGAAACGACAACCTGTACCCGCTTGCACATTCAAAGGAGCGCAACCATGACCCACCACACTTTAAGATCAGCGTTGTTGCTTATTGTTGTTGTTGTAGTTATCAGTCTGCCAAGCCTGACCCAGCCTTAAGGGCAGTCTTAGACATAGGGCAAGTACAAAACTGCCTTCATTAAATAAGACATCCCCACAATAGTGCCTCGTCCACCTCCGCCTTCTTATTAGTTGCCTTCCCTTAAATTCCTCTTTTCAAGCTCCGCTTTCTGCTGCAAGCGCAAACAGATCCAACATAATGGCACATTTGGGTGAGGGATGCTACAAAGTCCTAGGTGCCCTTTGTTACAGCATCTTGCTTGAGGTACTGCTGTAGACAGCTCTAAAGATTCAGAGACTTGTTTAAACTAAGTCCCGATGGCACAAAGTTAAACAGTAATATTATGTCTAGCATAAGGATTAAACACAACAGAATTTTGTTCAACTGGGATCTAAAATGCTCACGGTTCTGGAGCTTTCCACGCAAACAGAAGTGTAACACAGGCGCTGGACACACAGTGGGGAGGAAAAAAGGACCCCCTTGGATGGTGAAGGCAGGACTCGCAGAGCTGCAAACCTCACAGTTACAGTAGCATGAAGCCAAAGTAACTGCACGCAGAGCAATCACATCAATCTGGGCTTGGGACAGCAAAGTAAACTAAGCCTTCCCACCCCTTGAGACTTCAAGGGAGTGGGGGAGCACTAGTATGACCTTAGCTGTCTCTCCTAAAAATCATACGCAGCAGCCTCCAGGCCTCCAGCAATGCACAGGCTGCTGCAGGGCACCAGCCCGAGAGTGAGGGGCTCCTGCCTGGGTGGAGGGCAGAGTGTGAGGGACCACTTCCAGCCCTCCCCTCCACCAATAACTCATCTTGGAAGCGAGAGCAAAGGGCATGCAGGATATGGATAGCTCAGCTGGAACGGTTCACCTAGCAGGTTTTGAAGATTTCTGTTTCAATGAACATCTCCAGCCTTTTTTTTTTTTTTTTTTTTTTTTTTTTTTAAAATCTGTCATGACAACACTAAATCATCCCTTAGAATCTTTTACCTTATGATCTCCACAAATTATTTTTAACACTTATTATCTACAAAAGTGAAACGATTCCTTCATCTCTATTTGCATAGCCTTTTAAAGCTATAAATCCTTTCTTGACAGGCCTTCGATGCGCAATAAATGTAAAAGACAAAATCAGACTTAGGTAGTAGCTATTACTCTTTCCTAAACCATCTGGATCCCATTCCTTAAGAAAAACTGATGCCAAGAAAGGGATCTGAGGGGGAACAACAGGGAAACCCAAAATATACAAAATGCTTCTGATGCTTTTTTCAGTTGTTGGAAAACCACAGGGTTAGCTCAAGATCCAATTAGCCACTCTAAGATCCCAGCTTTATTTCTCTGGCTTCTGAGAACATTTGGCTAAGTTTTTACGGATTTTCCTGCAGGAGGCAAATCTTTCATATGAACATTGGACTGCTTTTATGCCCACTGAGCTTGCCAAACTAATACAGCAAAGCATTGCAAGGTTAAATATGCCCTGCGTGGCTGAGCTGCATTCCTACTAGATACTAAAAAAAGAAAAACTAAGTGGAGTGAAATGAGAATGTACACCAACACGCTAACAGGAGTCAGCGGATGGATTGGCTTCGCAAGGCAGGACTAGCGTACAACGGGCACAAAGATGAAACGTCTTGTTCTCCAGCCTCACCTGATGTGTTCAACACACCTTTCGAGATGAGATGACAGGAACTGTAATGGTAACTTTATGTATTACATACATAGAGAAAAAATATAGGAAATACCAAAGGAATGGAGCTCTATAGATGACCCGAAACCATTTTCAAACACTGTGCAGGAAAGCAGCCTAAAAACAAAACAAGAAAATGAGGAACTAAGCAATAACTAAATAAGGCAGCAATATGGGAAAAAGAAGGAAAAGAAAACAAAGTAGAAGAAAAAGTCTCTCGTCTCTCAGCCTTAAAAAAACCACGTCTTCAGCCTTTTAACGTATTTGTGTTTACTTCAAAATTACACACTTTGTATCAAAAACTATTTATCTGCATCAGCCCCACATATATATATATATATATCTCTCAAGTTAACGAACTTGCTTCACTACAACCGGCTGGAAAACCCACAGACTGATTGTTCGCAGTAACTGATTCACAGTGACTGCAAGCTTTCTAACAAACATGGGAGGATGTTCAGAAATGCTGACTTTAGCCTCCTAAACCTAATTTCCCAAGGTTCTCTTTAACATACCCTCCTCCCTCACCCTGGGCCTGGCACTCACACAGCTGTGAAACAGCTCAGACCCACCAGCCCATCTGGGTGAACACTACGCATCAAGAAAGAAAGCACGAGTTTTCTCTCGGGCAGTTGCTTTTTCCAAAACACCCCATAATAGACCCATTTCTAGACTTAGTCTTTTACCTAAAAAAAGATTTTTCTGTTAAGCATTTAACATTTTGTTAAGAAAATGTCAGAAGAAAGATACTTGGACAATTACTTGTTTTGTTTTAGAATGGGAGACTTCGCAATGAATCTTCTCCCACAGTTTTGGTTTCTGTGAATCAGCATTTTCTGCTAAAATAAACTCTCGCTGGAAAATTCCTGACCAAATTTATTTCAATTGCGCAGCCACACAGTTAAATTGCTGCATGAATACTTCACCTGAACCGCAGCACCCTATTTGTTTTGTAGTTTCTTCACTCCCGTGCTGAGACGTTTGTTAATTTATTACTTAGGCAAAACCCTATTGACTTCCAAGGAAGGATTAAGTGGTATTTCAGCATCCTCGGCTGCCAAGGTTATTGTTGTCTTTGCCATTAGAACTGAAGAGCAGTTGAAGCACTCTCTCCATCCCCCAAACCTACCCAAAACAAGTCTTGCCAAATGAACGAAACGCACCAGTGATCCATGGATAAGTACGGGTTTCCGTGGGACAGAATCGCCTCTTCAGTGCTTCCTTGCCCCAGTATGAACACATCTAATTTTAATCAAGTGCTGGTGTCATGAGGCAGCAGAACTTAGTCAAGCAGTGAGATGGAGAAAATTAGTTGTATTAACAACTAATGTACACATGAGTCTCAAGTAGTCCTGCACAAACTAGAACTGAAAGGGCACTGGGGCAGAAACAACAATGTTGATGTCTGACCTGGCATATTTAAACAAAGAGAAATACTTTATCAATCCCCATATGCTATTATTATTGCATTACAAAAGTAGAGAAAAGCTAGAAAAAAGTTGCATGAGGTAGAAAACCAGCACTTCAAAGGGCCTTTGTGTGTACAAAGCCTGGAAAATTTTTATTAAGGTCACACAATCATTATAGAAGTATTGACAGCATAGTCTTGGCACTTCTATGCTCTTTGGGCTCTCATTGAGCGATACCACAGTCTAAGTTAACTTTTCCATCACTGGCTCTTTAGTACTTAAGATGGTGTGTGCAAAAATACTTTCCTGTATTTAAAAACGTCCTAGGTACTATCTATTATCTTATATATTGCCTTGGTTTTTATCATAAATTACAGAAGGTGCTGAGATGTTCTGCAACATTAGAGCATGACACAGAAATGGCAAGGCTCAGCAGCTCAAGTTGACAACTAATCAGACATTAGCAGCTGAGGTATCTCGTGCATCTCCCATTTCACATGGGTGAAACTTCCTAGAATTCGGCATTTTACCAAAGTGTCAAGAAAAAGTACTGTTGTAATAACCTCTCAGCATAAAATACACGGTATGCGTAATCACCCTTTTCATATCTAATGCAGCATTTTTGCTGCTCTGCTCTACCACGAATAACTGTTGCTTTCACCAAAGGAAAACACATGAAAGAAGCAACACATCATGCTCTTCCACCACCCCGGGAATGCCTGAAAGCACAGCAGCAGCCCTCCCTGTTCATTAAGCGCATGTCCTGCATGCATGGAGTGGAAACTGAGCCATCAGACAAGGTTGATGAGGCGCAGAGAACGCACAGAACTTGGCCTCTTCTATATACACTACGTATACTGCATCAGAGCAAGGATGCAGCACTCCAAAGAAAAATGTGGAGGAGGGTTTCAGCAATAAAAGCACCTAAGATAAAGATGTCCATTAAGTAGCTCTCTCTCAGCAACTCTACCCAACTTCTACATGTTGTTGTCTAAGCTAATTTTCTCCATGACTGGTGCTTAAAACTGTACTAGCATCACTTACACTACTATAATTAGGACCTCTTTTTCAGGATATCATTTCTGCTCTTTCATACTCAGTCAGATCCACTTAGATCCACTTAGTTACATGTAACTTATGCCACTTCATCTGTCAACTCTGAATCCAGCACAGTAACTTACCTACTTCTGCATTTAAATTGTGCTTGGCCTTCAATTTCATAGTGCAAGTAGCCACTTGTTCCTTGCTGTGGCTCACACGTCTCTCATTTCTTCTTAGACTACAACAGCTTCAGCAAAAAAGAAAAAACCATAAAAAGGGTTGATTTCAAGCACTTCAGTCAATGAGTACCTTCTACAGAAGAGCACTAAAATAACATCACTGGGCTAAAATAACACCACTTTCACATTAGGACTAACACAAAAGCCTACTGTTGATGAATGATAGAAATGTAATTAGTATGAGCTCGCAGCGTTGCTTAAGTCGCTATTATTTCGAAGAGCCCTCTCTACTTGCAGTTGGGCTTTTGACATGCTCTGAATTTGAGAACGGGTAGTAACTGAAGGAGGAGTGCCCCAGAAGAGCTCACAGGCATCGTATGAAATCAGAGGGATTTCATGAGTTGATAACACACCAGGCCCTAGCGCTGCTAAAAGATCTGGCAGCCAGCAAGCGATGTTGATGGCCTGAAGCTTTGTAGCACACTGGGAAGCGGAGGCAGGGGGAGTGCTGTAGAAGAAAAGCGCTGCAGTTTTTGCTCATATTCTACATGGCTGTTGAAGAGGTATTGCTACATTGCCAGGCATCACAAGTAACGGCAGATATCGCGGCAGGTGTCAAATTCCTTCCGTGCCACCTGAGAAGAAGAGGAGCGCATCTCTGGAAGAGATATGAGGACCAGCAATACCGCGCAATTTCACAGCTTCCTGGTCATTGGGGCAATAGCCACAGTTGTTGACAATCTTTCCAACAGTATTAATTAAAGGTGACAATTATAACATCTTCAGATCTCAGTTCCTGAGATAAAGCCTTACGATAACTCACACAGATTCTGCATCCAGAGTTAACAAAAGGTAAGAAAAAAAAAAAAGAATAGTCTCTAGGATAAGAAAAAGCATATTCCAGAAATTAGTGATGTAGCCAGATTCACGATAGCATTTCATTAACCACACACCTTTGGTAATGCAAATCATAACTCAAAGTTGCCATTAAAATTGAGAAAAATACTAGATTTCTTTTATGTCTTTGCTGTGATTTCTCTGCTTCTGAATCTATGTTGTCATATTCAAAGTGTGCCCCATCTTTCCAACACAGCGCTTCTGAATCTCCAGTGACTCTGCCTTTGATTTTTTTTTCAAATCTAGATGGGAATTTTACAAGCCTCTATTTAGTATAAGGAATACTATTTTGGTTTTTTTAATGGTTACATTTTTCTGGCATATCAGTCTAGTTCCCTTCCTTTACTAATTAATCAATCTGCTTCTGGTTTTCATCATAGTGTACATACACTACAGTAAACTCATGACTGAAATCAGAAGTTTTGGGGGTTTTCGCCCTTATACCACAGCATACAGAATAAAGACTTCTGTTCTATGAAGAATGTGAGCCTGGCAATTGCAGCGCTATTTTGAATATTTTTATTTCTTTTTTCTCCAGGGATTTCATTTTCTGTTCTTTTGAGATCTCATACACATCGCCCAAAAAAAAGGCTACCCTTCTAATTTTATGCTATTTCTTTTAGGTTTTTAAAAATCTTTGATCCTATTGCTCATGCAATGTTCACATTTTATTCTGGTCGGATATACAAAGTAAGAAGTATTTCTGTACTTCCACCCGCTTTCCCGACTGAAAGGATCCTGCCTGGTGAAAAGGGAGGACAATCTTGCGGAAGACACTGGGGCAGCCCCCACCAGACCTTCCTACATCAGATCATGAGTTAATGGGTTGTTAGAGCAGTGAGAAGTATATGTCTTTTTTTTTTTTTTTTTTTTTTTTTTTTAATTAGACCTTGCCACCTGACTGAGGCCCTTCTTTAGGATCGCCAACAAGAGACAGTTAAGTGACAAAGGTAAAACAGGATGAGAGAATGGGCATCTGAATGGAATAGGGAAGCCAACATGAAATACTGCTGAACCAGAGAGAGAAAACAGTATGCTTCCAGGATTATCAGCTTTGGAAATCCTACTGGCTACCTCTCTATTTCTAAATGTCCAAGCTACAGTGACAGTGTCTTTTTTCTTTTCTTTTTCTTTTTTTTTTTTTAAATAAATTAAACTTTAGTTAGCTGGAGATTTTGTATCATTTCTTTGGTTATCACAGCATTCTTTCAAACAGAGCAGTCATTATGTTCTGGTCCTTCCCATTCTGATACAGGAATGGGCGCTGCAAACAGAGGAACAATCTATCAGGAAGGCACAGTGAGTCCTCCCAGGATTTCACTGACCACAAACCAAAATCTCAGGATGGGGATGTAAAGTTTGGTGGCGCAGAAAACCTGGAGGCAATGCTAGTTTGAATTAAACTGGGATATTTTAGACACTTATGCAAGCATAAACTGAAACAACCTGAGGATTTCAAAAAAAAGGCTGCACTTCTTTACTTGTGATGGTAAATTTAATATGAATGTTTTTCTTAGCACCCTGAAAGCTCAAATTGTTGATGGGGAGGTGGTTCCCTGGGCAATAGCATGAGGAAGGGTAGTTATATGACATTTCACCCAATATGACCTTGAGATTGAGAAGCCATGAATCAATTTAACACTGCCCTCTTCGATGTGTTTTGTTTTGTTTTTTTTTTTTTTTAATTTTTTTCTGGTATGGCATATATGGAAAACTTGGCACCTGGACAAGCATCAAAGTCCCCCAAATTGGGGATTAGAGTGAGCTCATCCCATCATGGTAAGAACTAGTCTTTGTTCTCAGTGTGACATCTTGCATTAATAGGAGATCATTTTCTCACAATCACCGCCATTCATCTGGAGTGCAACAGGGTCCGCATCGAACAACTCCTCATTGAATTGCAGAAAACAGGGAAATAACTGCCGAGTTTTCCCGGTTACGCTATTGATATTTAAGTGCTGTTCTCTGTGGGGACGTAACAGCTTAACTCCAAAGAGGCTGTGACCTATTTCCATGATTACTGCTGCACTAATGAACAAATGGTTTCTAAAAGGACATAACCGCACCACAAATGTCTGGAGAAAGACAGACGCTCCCTAGAGAACAGACTGGGTTAGCTAAAATATGTAAATCCAGGAATTAGTTTTTCTAATTCTGTACTGAACAACAAAATAAATGTTTGTGTACACATCCACAAACAAATACTTTCATGTTGAATCTGTGTTTTAGCTCTGCATCCTCTTGACTTTGAGGCTATTCTCACAGCATCTTAAGTTTGGAGGAGATGCAAGGGTGAAGGTCTGAAAACACATAAATTCTCCACATGACCAGCTCTACCAAGGCTGTAGAGAGTGATAAAAGAAGTCCATATTAATGTAAAACATTTCTTTTTCATGAGACAGCGTCTTCAGTGCTGTGTCTGTTTCACTAAGGAAAGCTCAAATCATAGACAAAAATCTCATTTTCATTGAGAATCTGCCTTTTCACCCTATTTGGCAGCAGGGGTGGCAGGACTAAAAGGTCAACGAGATCATGGAAGCCCCTGAATGAATTTAAAATACCACTTGAACTCCTTCAGGCTCCAAGACCTTTATTTCACATGAAACAGCCGTTCAAGTTGCTTTATTCATGAGAGCAGTTATGTGATACAATTCTTCATCCTTAAGAGCCATATTCAAACTCTCATCGCTGTGGATTGCATTTGAACAGTACTAGGTGGGAATCCAGCTCAGTCATCTGTGCGTGAAAAGCCACTCTTTTGAGATCATACATATGTAAAAACCTCACAAATTACTAGAAAGTTTGCAAATTTAACTTGAAGGAAAAGAGGCCCCTGTGCTTCTAACCACTGAGTAGTCTAAACTTAAAACAGAAGCACAGCAGACAAGACTCTACTACATGAAAGATTTGCTCAAAACAACAGAAGCAGTTCTGCCTTGGCAAGTGACAGAGATCAGATCTGCTCACGGGGTCCTCTGCCAGGTGCATGGCACAGAAGCGCAACCGAGTCCAGCTGTGCCCTCCCTAGGGAGGGGGAACTTTACACAATACATAATTTTTTAAGAAGCTCATTACATCAGATTCTTTCCTTTCCCTCTAACTGGCACATAGGTTTCCAAAGCAATTTACACCCACAAAAGATTAAAGGAATAGACACTAACTGTTTTAAAATATGACAAAGAAGAACTTCATCTTTCTGACTTCCGCCCTGCAGAAGTTAAGCATCTGAGATTTGCATCTGGGCTTGCTCTATAGCTCATGGATAAGATGGTCACCTCTAGAGGGGTTATTCATCTCATTTGTCTTGCACAGCTGTATCCACCACCACAGAGGAACATCCTGGTTCCTCATGGATCTCCTCTGTTTTCACCAGCTAATCTTATCTGGCATTTCAAAAGCCTTTCCTGGAGAAAGCGGTGACAAGAGAAGTGCGTTCCCCACGATGCCGTGGTTCTGTTGAACCAGTACTTTCCAAAGAAAAAGCAGTTTGCAAAAACATAAACCAGCTCTCCTCATTTAGGCTTTTCTTGCCAAGGAACTAAGTCTGCAAACCTCTACAAATAGCTTTGTCAAGTAAAACAATTTTAAAAGGGTATTAACTGTTCAGAGACAATTCCCTCTAGTTGCCTGTTTCAACCACAAGCCTGCATCCATTGCTGATGTTTTCTGCATCCCAAATGAAGAAGTCCTCCTCAAAAAGCAGCCACAACCTCTTTGCAAAGTGGCCTGCAATAATTCACAGCCTGTAGATTAATACACTTATCATAGCTTATGCTGCACTGCTGACCTAAATGGCTCCTTGAGTCATTTACTGGCTAAGATGGAACAGGGTTTGGAAGCAAGCCCTTAGCAACTTTCTCTCTTGACGGTAATGGATAAGTTTCAAAGAAAAATGAAGAATATGCAACTTCTGTGTTAATCAGTGGAGATCTGTAGATGGTAAAGCCAGGTCGACCAAAGAGGCTGTGGATTCTCCACTCTTGCAGATTTTTTTGATCTGACCTGCACAAGGCCATGAGCCACCCGCTAAAGCTTTGAAGTTAGTGTGACTTTGAGCAGGAGGTTGTACTTGAGACTGCCAGAGGTCCCTTTCAACGTAATATTTCAATGATCCTATAAGGTCTTCCAAAAATCACATTGTATTTTTTTGATGCACATTGTCCAACTTGAGCATCACTGGTGGATGAGGCAGCCAATGTTAAAACAGTTAACCAAGTACTGATTTATTTACCTTCACATCCATTTACATTTAAAAATCTTCTTTCATTGCTGCAGGGGGCAGGGGAAAGTATAAAAAAAGACCTTATAATATACGAGAATCAGAAGCATTACATTTTGGTTTTAACCCACAGAACTTCATGAATATGCAACAGAACTTCTTTCTTTGAGCTTTACTATTTGAGAAGAGCATAGCATATTTAACTCAAGGATAGCAAGCTAACATAAGTAAATATACATCCCTATCAATATTGAATTACATATAATTTGTCACAAAAGAGACTCTGTATGTGTGGTTTTATTGATAACTGCCTTGAGCAGTTATACCAAGCATAGAGATGTTCAACACTGCCATCATTATATACTGCCCAGTCTCCTGAAAATAATTCCCAAATTACGTGTGACTTCTGACATACTTTTCCCTGGCTTTGACCCCTAAATAACACAGAAATTGCACAAAGATTGTAAGTGCCCTTAAATCCATTATACATGGGTAATTACAAGACTTCAGCTGAAGATGATTATTCTTGTGTTATTCTCTAACTATATTTTATTAAATACTTAAAATACAACAAACAAAAGTTGTTCTCTTAAGCTAGATCCAAAACCAGGGCTTATAAATATAAGTCATGGCTCACCGGTGATGTGTTCAGTAAGTTACACTAGTGCTCTTAAAGATACTGAGAAATCTCTCAATTGTTTTGGATCTTATCTATACCCACTCAAACTTGGTGCCACGAAGCATCCTCCAGGCTAAGCTGAGTAGGACCCTTTATTTTGTTTTCTTTTTGTCTGCATTTATAATAAAAGGAATGATCCATTCTTAGAAATCAGACTTTTTAGTCTAATGACTAATGACCCCTAATCTCTCCAGCAGTTTTCTGTGGCACACTATTATCTAAAATTTATATCATTCTTTCTAAGAAGCGCATGTATACTGTAAATTCTTTGAGATAGGTCTGTTTTGTCTGTGTTTGTGCTAAGAAGGCCTGATCGTTATGGACCCTTTAGGTGCTATTTTAACACAAAAGTTAAACAATGTTCCACCCTGGTCACACTGAAGCCAACAGTTTTCAGCAAAGATTCTGTAAGGCTTCAAGATTTCTGATTTGTAATAAGTCTGTTCGCGTTGTATACGACCTCACCTTTTTGTGTTCTTTTCCTGCAATCAAGACATAGAGCATGTATGCGCACATGCTTTTTAACACAGAATAAGTTAATGGAGCTGAGCAGTTCATGCTTCCCCTCCTGCTGTTTTTTAAGTAGCCAAAAAATCAGCGGCCAGACATTGCTCTTGGCTGCTCTTTTCGGCTCCCAGATTCTGGGATGTTTCCTTGCTAAATGTCAGACAAGGGAGAGACAACTACACGTGAGCTATTTTAAGACACCTTTTCAATTCAGTGGAGATTAATGAATTGTTCATTAAATGTATTTATCAAATACTCTTTTTTTTTCTCCCCATTTTTGCATGAAATGCATTGATCCCACAGGTGTTTTCTCTGCACTGACTATATGGAATAGTCCAGACACGAGATCAGATGTAGGTGTCTACCTCCATGCTGACGATTCCCCAACACTTTTGCTAGTCTTAAACCACGCGTTACCCTTCTCATCAGACTTTTGTAACATAACAAGTGTTTCTCAGCTCACGAAGGCTATGAAATAAAACCTTCCAAGTGAACACAGAGAAGTTTTGGCTGATTTTGCAATACGCTGGCATAGAAGAGTACGATTTTCCAGTTATTGATACTTATTCCCATGCTGCCTGAACTTGCAGTTGATTGCTCTTTCTAGAAATCATCTGCCACACAGAAGGAAAACAAAGAAGAACTTCAAATCATAAATCATTTGACAACGCTAGTGCCCCATAATCTCATGAAACAGTAATCCCTTCAGCATTTTTCTGACCCAGTTTTCCAATTTCTGCTGTGAATTACCAGGCTACAGACAACCTTTGTGACCCTGGACTCAGAATAAAGGGATAACGCCTAAACATTCCCAGGTGACTCGTGGCTCTAGGTGTCCATCTTGAGACACGGGAACAGGGACAGACTTTAATGAATTGTAAAAACCGACGCATCTGAAATGACTGCTCTTTTCTGAAATCCTAGGCCACTGACAGCTTAGCTTCTTGGCACATTTGCACGCCAAATGTTCCTCAGCGTACCAAACTGAAAGTTATCTTGATTTCATTCCTGTCTCATTGCACTCCATTTTACATTTGTGTGCTGTACTACAGTAATGCAGCGCAGCTAACGGGGCCACTATAGCCAAAAAGTGACTGTCACTGCTTCCTTTGACCAAAACCTTGCTTTCATAACACCACCACTCACTGTCAGTTTGCTCAAAATCCATCCACGAAGTTTGAAACAGGTTACAGCCGCTTTCAGTGCGGCGCACAAACATAAATTAAACAAGTTACCTTTGTGTTCAAAATCCTACAATAACACAACCCTTTATGATAGAGAAATTCCCCCTTCCATACCAGATTTAACAGCTTAGTGCCACTAAGAATAAAACAAAACATGTAGCAAGAAGAAAAAAGTTTCCACCTTTCTTTAGCTCTGAGCACAGCGCCGAGGGCTGTACTATTCATCCCTGCCTCAATGGCAGCTCCGTCAGAGCAGAAGGACGCCTTTCCCTTGTCCTTTCTGGGCCCAGTCCCCCGAGACGCTGACTTCAATAAGAGCTATTGGTGCTTGTCAGGAATGGGCTTTTGTTAATAAGTGGTGGAGAAACACAATCCTAAATCTACTAACTTAGCTGCCAACTAAGTGAAGGCATTAGCACACTGATTCAATATACCCAAAGGAGCTGCATTTAAAGTGCCAGTCTGCTGGGACCTCCTACCTTCTCCAAAACCCCACCTTTGATCTTAATCTACCTTCTTAGCTGCTTCTCATATTCCTTCTCCCCACCATTTGTAATGTGATAAGCCATGTTTCACTCCTCCCATTTCATCTGCTGTTCCCAGCAATTTCACGGCTGCCCCTTTTTTTTTTGTTTTGCTGTCATTGAAGCCTCCAGCAATTCCTTCAAATTCAAGGCTTCGACTTGGTTTCCATCCCCCTTGGCCCGTTTATGACTTTCAACAGTTCACATCCAAACAATATCCCGATTCACACCATCTACTCTCCTCCTGCTACGTCAGTGCCAGGGTCCTGCCTAATGATTCTTACTACACTTCTCTATAAAGCACCATGACTTCTCCGTTGCTTCCTCCGTTTCCTTCTTTACCCCCATTAAGTCTGGGATGAATGGTATCCGTTTTATTTATTTGGTTTCCTGTGGGAGTATGTTATAAAGCTGGTTTGTTCTGTGCGAGTGGGATGCAGAGAGGGAGCATCGCTGCCTGCCTGCTCCCAGCTGCAGCACGCTGCAGGGGGTGGAAGTCACTGGTGGGAGCGGGAAGCTTTCCTTCCCCAAAAGCTACAGGCCATGCTAACCTGGAGGAAACCTTCCAGACCACAGGACAGGTAAAAGTAAGAGAAAGACAGTGAGGAAGGAGGAAGCTGGGTGAGCAGCAGAGGTTACGTCAAGACAGAGGTTTTCCCTAGAGCAGCGAGGAACCCTGTGGAAGCTATTCAAACCAGGAAGTCACCAAAATGAAAAAGATCGACCCTGCAAAGACAGGGATTTGTTTTCTTGTCCTTCTATTTTAATCTGTTCCTATTCAAAAGCCACAATGTTAACAGAGTTAACTGCACCCTACTCACTTTTAACATCTTTCCGTCAGTACGCAGGAAATTTTCTCCACGTTCTCAGTCTCTTGGGTCCACCACATTGAGGCTGTATCCAAACATTGCCGCGTTTCTCTCTGGAAGATGAATTTCTATCCATCAACTCCCGCTTCCACTGATTTCAATGACCACTATCTCTTCTCAACTGCAAGTCCATTATCAAGACCCTCTTTTACCATGTACAAATTAAAACATTACACACGTGGCAATGCGTCCAGCTCAACCCTTCCCCGCTCTATGTTGCTCTGTAGAACAGAAGTAGCACAGGGAATAAGACACTTCCATTTAGGTGTCTACATAGAGGTGTCCACAGAGGTAGCAGTTGTCTACACTGCCATTATAATCAATGCAGATCTAGTCCGTACAATCAGTGGAGCCTAGAGTGTGATTCAACTCGTGTTTAAGTCAACCTCTAGGGTACAATCCACTTTTCATAAACATAGGACACAGACAAGTCACTAGACATTGGTGTCTAGTGTCCTGTTCACTAGAATACCCATCCTAACTCCCAGCTGCCTGTCCAAAAGGGCATGGAGCAGGTCTCCTGCAAGCCTGTATGGCACCTACCCACCCATGAAGATGTCCCAGATTCTCCAGCGTGTCTCAAATACCACCATACGTCTATGTTTAGGCATAGGCTGAATTGAGCCTATACTGATAAATCGCTGAACCACTGCTCTCTAGGCTTTACTAACCACATTGACTGGAAGTTTAGGCACCGAGTACACACTGTAACACCCAATGTAGGTGTCTTCACCTCAACCTGAGTCATATCTGCTGTGCCCTCCGGGATGCATTAGCAGTGCTTAGTGCCTTGTGACTGTCACAGGAATTCAGCAAGTAACAATAACAAAGAACATCTGTCCTTCTTTCATAGTACTATGCAAACATTAAACTGTTAATCTAAAAATCAAGATGGTTGTGTTCCAAGTATCTATCCTGTACCTTTCTGGTTAGATGAGCAGGATGTGGAGTTTTGCCCTCAGGGGCAGCAAACTTCTGAAGCTGCCTGTAGAAAAGGAGAAATTCCTGCAAATACAGTGTGATAAATAAGTCACTTAGCTTTCTTTGCATGAATGGATTCATTATGTGCAGATGTTCAGTGCACTTCTACAAGTTTTTACAGAAGAACAAATCACGTCATTATTGTGTTATTTGACCAGAAATGAAGCATGGACTAAGGCCATCTGAAGGAAAAAAAAAAAAAAGTTTCCTGTGTTTTTGAGTTAGAACCTTAGGCGAATCTAAAAGATAACACACAAAGTGAGCAAGAATACTGGAGATGTTCGATGACTCCTGCAATGAATAACAATTCATCAGAAAATAAGAAACTGATTTTTTCATTACACTGCTGTCTCTATAATATCCTTTAATCTGCTTCAGCAATTTTACTACAACATCCGGAAAATTGCTTTAAACTTACTCTGATAGATCCTCTCCAAGATGAAGAAAAAAACTGAGTGCAAACTATTTCATTTTAGCAAGCAAGGAAGCTGAGCATCCATGGCAATTTTCTAATTCCATTTATGCCTTGGATTAAAAAAAGTGACTCATGTAAGTACTTACACTGGCAACTACAGGAAAAAAAATCAGCTAATTATATCTCAATACTTTTGTCAAGTTATATGACAAAGAGTTCCTTATTTTCAAACCTTATGGCAGCAGAGTACAAAAATCCTCTTTCAGATACTACTGACGTGCATATAAGTTAGACAAAACAGTAACTCGGAAGCACCCCCAGGTACTAGCAAGGAATCAGACCACCACCACAACCATAAGTTTCCTGATTTCTTCAACAACAGACATGGTCTAAATAGAAAAACATCATCTGGGGCCAAAAATACCTCAGACACTGAAAAAAAGTGGTGCTAGGGCAAGGTAGCTGATGAAGAAAATGCTTTCAGGCCTCAAAGCTGGTTGATCGGAAAGTTCTTTGTTAGGAGGGACATGCATCAGGGAAAGCAGCAGCACTTTCTCCCTACTATCAAGGCACAGCAGGGGCCAGGGGCTTCCCAGGGGCCAGGATCAGTGGGAGCCTCCCCCCCTGCACCCGCCCAGGGCAGGGCTACTACTTTAAACTTTCCTTGATTAGTCTCTGATACTAACCCTGCTGAAATACACTATTTCTAAATGACAGTGAGTAAGAAATGCTTTTTCTGCTATCAGACTGAACCTGGCAAAACTGAAAGCCCCACTCAACAGCACATACAAAGTAAAAATTCCTTTCTTTTTTTTTTTTAATGTTAATAAGAGTATAATGCCATGTTATCACAACTGGTACAGAGTTAACATGTTGCGTACATCCTACGTCCGATGCTTAGGTGCCTCAGCAAAAGGCAAAGAGCAAAAACAGAAAAATACTCCATTACAGGTGTTCAAACCTGAAACACTCTGGTTTGCAGTAGTGCATTTTTATTTGAAATTCTATTTGTTTGCTGATATTGGCATGTGATTCACTGTAGCACTCTAGAGAGTGCCAAAAAGCAGGCGTGGTGATGCTGCAGAACAGGATAAGGAAAGGTGTTAAGTGGACATCCTTCAACTATAGCACAGGGCAAAGAACCAGCAAATTTAATCTAATATCTACGTACACTGTACATGGCAAGTCAGCCCTACCTACTTTCTGGCCACCTTGGCATTGTAAAATAGTTGTGGTAGATGTTCATTGTAGTGATTGCCTCCTGAATGCATGCAACAGTTACGCTGCCAATCTACCCAAATACTCCAGTTAACCTATGCTCAACCTAGCAAAGCACCAAAACTGTGGTTCTACTGAAGCCAATAGATCCAGTAACATTGTTTAAATTAAGAAGATGCTTAAAGGGCTTTTGGATTCCTTCCTATTAGAGTTTCCTATCATCATCTAAAAAAAAAAAAACACAAACAAAAAAAACAAACAAACAACCCTCAAACAACTGCTAAATCAAAGCATCCAGTGTAAACAAAATTCTACTACACAGTATTTTGTTTCCATAGCACAAGTCATAGCTGAAAAAGATTCTAATTACAGCAGTAGTGCAGCTGTATTAATTACAGCTGCATTAATTAGAGCAAATTTCTGTAATTTAACCAGTTTGGCACTTAAAAGTGCTTGTTCAATTACAGTACATTTCAGACCTTTGTCCATCTCTCCTCATCAAGTTGGTGAACTTTTAAGTTAGTGCTGTGGGGGTTACCCAGGTATCTATGCAAAGGAGGTGACAGCGCATAAGTGTTATGGCTTCAGCTGCCCTTGTGTTATCAAGGGAGCTAATAAAACCGGCTGGCAGGCAGAGCTCAGCCTCTTCGAGCTATTGCCCGCTACAGCCCTCACATCCTAAGATTTTGTCTCTCCTTTTGGGCCTGCCCTGACAAGTGTCAGTCTACAACATTCTCCGTTGCTAAAAAAAAAAAAACCCCACCTTTTCAACTTAAAGCGATAATTTCAACAACCACCAAACACCCACAGGCTGCATGAAACAGGGTAGGTGAAAGAGAAAACTTCTGGGTGAAGATTTCTCAAGTCCCAAGGAAGTTGCTGAATTTTTGATCAGCCCATACTCTTATTAAAAAAAAAAAAAAACAAAACAAAACCCCAAACACTGCAACAACAGAGACATTTCCCATGTGAAGATGGGGTAAAGGAAAAGCGAGCTGGAACGAGACCTCAGAATTTAGCTCTTTACGTGCAGCCAATGCCTTTTCAAGATTTCTATGTTCCAGTACACTTAGGCCTCAGCTGAGGTTCTTGCCAGCCCAGACATTTTCACTCCAAGTTTAACAGTATTGAGGTATTTAAAGACCTGCAAGTCTACCCCACATAAAAGGAAGAAAAACTGAAGAATGATCAATAGGAAGACGCTTTTGCCTTCAATATTGCCATTCCACTGAAAGGACAAGACGGCTAGTGCCTATCATATTGCATTTGTGCCACAACGTTACTGTTGGGACACTACTGCCCCATGATGAAACAGACTGTGCAGGAAATGGAAGGGGTGGAGGAGAAAGATGACAAGAGAAAAGTCGGGGAAAAGGTGAGGATGCTGTACAGCAGAATGGCACATCTTTCCTTGAAGTTGGGATGCCAACTATTAGCATGACTTTGCCAGAGGACTCCAGTTCCAAGTTAGCAAGGAGCTAATGGGCTCCTCTTGGCAATTTTAGACTTAAGTATATACTTGAAGTATTTAAAGTCTAGTAACGCTCTATATTAATATGGGAATGCATATAATATGTTCATACATATCAGTAAAAATTTTGAAACCTCTGAATATCTAAAGAGACAAGAATCATAACATACTCAATCATCCTGTTTCTTTAACATTGGTGTTTTACATAGGTGTATATTCTCAGATTAATTTTAACTAGGTTACAAAAGACAGAAAATTGTGAAGACACACTCATTTTTAAATGGCACATAGCCATAACATAATCTAACCAGATTTTTGCATGTTGTGATGACTAATTAAATAAATGTCACTGTCTACAGGAACATATGTTAATGGAAACTCTGTGCATGAGCGTATACGTGTGCGTGTGCTAGTGTGATACCCAAATTCAATTAACAGGTCTCTACTAAAAAAATATGTCTATACAACAAGAGAAAGCTAAGTAAAAATACAGTCTCAGGCTTGACTGAAGAGGCAGTGAAGAGGCTGAAGCTGTGGAAATGGAATGAAAACACAGAAAATTAATTTAACTCCAAATAAATAAATCCTCAGACCAGGAAAAACTCACTAATAAATATTGTTACTGATATCACTAGAGACTAACTTCGCTTAACAAAATGATGACAGAAATGTAGGAAACTATGCTGTGCTCAAGATCCATATTGGCCTGCGAGGAAATATTGGTTGCAGAGAAGTTGGAGACATAAATTGCCTGCATGTGGCACACAGCCTACATGCACATCGATTACCCTCCTACCCAGAATCCAAAGATGCATTCCTTGCATGTCAGCCAAAATGCACATCACAGGACATTCAAAACAGCATAAAGGATTCAGATGATTATTTACATACATCTCAATAAGAATTAGGTACCCTACTCCCTTACATTAATGTATATTGTCATAAGTGGTTTTAATCAGTGGACGACTTAATAACACAGACATCTGTCAACTGTAGCCCTGATTGTCAGCATTAACTACAACACTTAATATTCTACAGATGATACGCTGTCTGAGCCACCGAGAGCAGCTGTCAACCGCCGACATGGCAGTGAAGTGGCAGATATGGGTATACCACCTGCTGGTCTGCTCCATCTTAAATATAGGTAAAACTGTCATTATCTCCTGAACAGTGACCCAGAGATCATATTCATCTATGCTGTCTGATAGCTTAACGTTGCTTTAGATTTGAGTTGCATTATACTTAAGGGAAGATAAGAATTAAAACTCCCTATCCTAATATATATATATAAACTAATCATAAGTTTGTACTATTGTTACCCCCATAAGTTATACAAAAACGCAGTATGAGGCTCCTGCTACCAAAACCCACTTGAAGCACCTTCTGAATTGACAACGCAAGCCACTTGCTTGTTCCAGGTTGTAAATCACACAAATCACACCCAAGAAACCTTCAGGTCACTCTGTCTTGTCCAAAACCACAGAAACCTTCAGCTATAACAACGCTCTCCCCCTAATGAAATCTAAATGCAGCAGTCTCATTCCTTAAAGCAGTAGTAGGGGCAAAATTTTATCGGCAGGAATCAATCAGGGATAACAAAGCCTGTGCAAAAAAAGTATAATGATTAACGCTTGTCAATCATAATATAAACTGGAGGCCCACAGCTCCAGGAGCAAAAATGGTCCACGTTACTTGTTTGTGATGCACAGCTGGCTAGATGATTTATCTTCTAAGATCAAAACAATACACTGACTTTTGGTTTTGTTAAAATGTTTAAGTCTTCATTATTCAACATCCTGAACTAGTTCCAGCCTAGCACTAATCCTGCCCTTTCCCACGCATCCTAGTTTAGCAGCCACCTTCTTTTTTTCTTACTCTTGCCTTCTGTTGCTATTTTCATGGATTCTATGAAGGTTTTGGCACTGAAGGCCGTGACATTGAGGGTCAACATCAAACCTTCCGCTCCATAACACTTGGTTTGTCCCTGGCTATCTTTCTGTCTCCCAGACAGTTAGCAATCTCTACTGGTAACTCAAACTGAAAGTTCTGAAGAGATGAAAAGAATGAAGGGGGCTTCAAAATCCCTAGCCAGGAAGTGTTAAACTTCAACTACATTCCTCGGTGGAAAAAAAAAATATTCAAATGACATTGGTGGTGATGGCTTTTCTGCATCATAAAGGAATAAATCTTTGACAAACAAACACTATAAACTCAAAGTGAGGTAAAAATTTTTGTCTGCCAAGATTTGAGATTCTCCTTTTTAAAGTTTTTTTGCTGTTTCTGTTTGTTGTCAGGACATGTCATGGACTGAACACAATTCTATTATGCTGAATGATGACTGACACTGCAGAAATTCAAATACGACATTACATGGTGCAAATCTTTTTATTTTCACCTAGTGGCACTGTCAATGAGCGCTGCATTTCCAAAATACACTTCAGTTACACGCATAGGCCTAAAGAAATAAAAACCTAAAGCAGAGACTGAGAACTGCGGTCTCCCAAAGCAGAAGCTGATTTCAAACTCTTTCTGCAAGTAGCTGATCAAAAACTGGTCACAGTAAAATGAGAGCAAATGCAGGGAAAAGACTGGTCTGACTCCGGTCGGGAAAGGGGTGATGTCAGGTTGCTGTGGGTAAGGAGGGGCTACTTAAGGAGATTTGGGGAAGCCAAGAAGAGGCGTCTCTCAGATAACTGAATGACCTGCACAATGATCACAGCGCTTGGATTCTCATTGTAAAGAACTATTTCTGACCCACTGGATTCAACACAAAACCAGCCAGGGTTTCCATCTCATATCCATATCTTGCGGACTAGCTATGGACACATTTTCATTTATTTGATTACCTGTATCACTGATAGCTGTTTATTGAAACAGAAAAAGGAACTCAACATTAGCACACGCTCTCTCTGTCTCCCCCATACAGATGAGAAGGATCCCGTCCCCGAGGCTGCCAGCCCACTCCCGCTCTCTCAGACACCCGGCAGCCACAGCACGCAATTATGGGTCAGTACAATAGAGTGTGCAAAAACTCTTTATACTGCTGTCACCAGTGAGACTCACAGAGAAATTTCATCTCAGGCAGTCTAAAGAACAGAGAACCAGAGACAGGCAGCTAACAAACAATTTACGATCAGCATCAGTGCTGTTAGTGCCTTGCATCCCAGACGCTTATTACACAGCAGAAAAGGGAAAACTAACAGATTTGGATTTTTTTACTTCTGTAAATAGCACTAGTTAAACGGAAATAGAAGAAAAGATTTAAAGGGTGGTGTTCTCCTTTTTTGTTTTCAGTATAAATGCCAGCAATTCATTAAAGAATACGTGCAGGGAACCAGAGACGAAGCATTCCTACAATGGGAGTCCGTGAACAGGAGCTAAGGTCTAGTAATTATATAGGACAAGGAGCCCTTTCACCTTTCCATTTTATGGCTTCGGCATTACATGGGATACTGCTAAAAGGAAAGGAGACGTGGCTGTAACTACTGCTTACTTAAACAAGCCAAGTTACCTACATAATACTCAAGCTCTTATTTTCTCTCTTCTTATTATCCTGTTGTGACTAAAACTCTCCTATTCTGAATTCACACCAGGGCGTTTACATGGAGCTTTATATAGAAAAATCAAGCCGCTACATATTACACAGTCTTTCAAACAATACTAAGAGATTGCTTTATTTGTAACAGCGGTAGAAGGCTTTTAGTACTTGGCAATTTGCTTGGCAATTTAGTGGAATATCTGATCTGCAATAATTATTTTGGAATACTGTCATTTTTTCTGAAATCAATCCCCCGTTATTAATTAATATCCAAAACTCTAACTGTGCTTTCCTTACAGAGTAATGAAAGGCTCTACAAAGGATTTTTTTCTGATGGAAAACAAACCCCTTTGCTACAACAGTGACTGGAGCTCCCCAGGAAAATCTTTTTTTTTTTCTCTCCACATTCAACATTTAGTTTTTCAGCAATTAAGATTTTTAAGTGAACTGTAGCTTCAAGCTGAAAGAAGAGAGAGGACAAACAGGGTAATGAAACTTCCTAGCCATAAAAGAAGTGCTGCCCTGCACCACAAGTGGCATCAAAACTTTCTTCCCCACTGAGTGGCCAAAGCCCTCCTAAAAAGAGCACTAAAGGCCACTTCTGTTGGGTGAAGGTTAACTTTATAACCTTTTAATTCATGCCTCAAAGCCTCAACATCAGATTCTACATTCCACCAGTCCAGCCCGCGTTGCGTCACTAGCAGCCAGACAAACCAATTCACTGCACAGGAGGTACTCTTCAAAAAGTTTACATTTTACTATTTAATTTACCTATACTGTTTACTATGGTATAGGCAACAATCTTTGAAACATCTCCTCCATATGTAAAGACCTCAGTGCCATGCAGGAAGACAAGAAGGATACTGAACACAGGACTCTTCTCAAAGCACCCAACAAAGCAAGAAACTCCTCAGAGAGGTCAGAGATGCAATATACTGCACTCTCCTGCTGTAGGTCTTACTGGGAGGCTCTTCTTTGTCATCAACGCTACAGACTGCCGTCAATTGTCATGACAAGAGCATCGCCACAGAACATACCAATTACACTTCATTTTATGTTGTTACGTGCTTAACTAAGACCCCCCCAAAAAATTAGGCCTATACAGTCTAACAGCACAACTGATGAGGCCAAATGAACCATATGCAGCCAGGGATGCATTGCTGAAAATCTATGAACACCGATGTAATAGATATCACCAGGGGAGACAACCATTCCTTTGGTGGTTCAGATCTAGCTTTCAACCTCTTTTCTGTAGGCGACATCAACTTTATTGTCCAAGCTGCTGTTTCACGCTACACTTGATGTTTGACAACTTCATTGGTGAAAATTATACACATGAAAAATACAGAACTGTAAAACTACTGTTATTAGAAGTTATTATTGCTGAAGGCATGATGCCACAATACGTTCGTTTTCATGTACGAAAATTTCACTTTGCACATCCCACATTTTGGAGGTTTGTTAGACGGAGCCAAGCCCAAATCAGGGGCTGAGAGGAACAGCTATAGGAAGAAATACAGATGAATCCAAGGATCCATGCTCTGTGATACAAAGTACAGGAGCAGCTCAGAATAAAATACAAACTCACATGCGGTTGATTTTGTTATTTAGAGAAGGATTACAACCTTCCAAAACTTAATGACCCACACAAATGAACATATCCTCACTGACTATCTCAAAACTCAGCAGAGATATCTCATTGAAACATAAGAAATCTACAAATTTTGGCAGGTTATCTTTTTACCCCATTCCCTTGCAGGTACCAATATTTAGGAAGAGAGAAATACATGCTCAAAGACTGTTTCTGTGCAAGAACGTGACCTTTGAATACAGAGTGAAATTTCCAAAGGCAGAAACGGCATCAAGGTGCCTGACTCTCACTGAAAGTCAACAGGAACTTGTGGCAGATTGTCAATTATGTTTTATTATAATGAAAAGCAAGAGCTTAATTATAGGTCGCCATGGAACACCCTCGACCTTCACACTGACTTCAGCTGGAGCAAGAGGAGAACAACCTGATCAGGCTTTTAAGTTATAACTGCCGTCCCCAAACAAAAAAAAATAAACAGCAGAAGAAGAGTGTTGTGTACAATGCAAACTAATCACTTGCATGGGAAAATTAATTATTGCTATTCCAAGCAGTAACAACGTCACTGGATCCGAGGAACTCTGCCCTCCCCAAACCAATCGAGCACATGAACAGTAAATTAAATTCTAGCTACTGCAATGCGCGAACGACCTCCCACTCGCTAGAAACCAGGCTAACACCCGCGTGCCTGCACTAAGTGCCACTGTGAGAGCACCAAAGCCCTATATTCACAGGGAAAAGCATATTACTGAACTTGGTTTTCAATACCCGCTGTCTCTCCCTGCAAGCAAGCAAGCAAAAGTGGTCAACATCAGACCTCTGTCACTCTCTTTTCTTTTTTCTGACATGCTATGAGCAAAACACAATGCCCAAGTTCTTGCACTAACACAGAGCCGGCAGCGCCAGCTCTCAACTCCAGTCAATAGGCAGGCAGGCTGCTCTAAAGTCCCCACACCAACTAATTTGAGATGCATGAGCTCCTGGCAGCAAAATAATTATTTCCTCAGAGGTTCTTATTGTCTCCAGCACGCCATGAATTCTGTTCAAGTTCAGTGTCAATTTATCACTCTACATTACCGGCAGCAGCTGACATCATGGGTGCAATTGTTAAAGAAAAGAGAAATTATTTCTGCCCTCGTACATTTAGATTCCCTCCCCCCAACAAAATAAGCGCAGTGAAGGGTAAAAGCTTTGAGCAATCTCAAATCGCAGAACGCCTCTTTCTCTAAAAGCATTGCACTTGTCCAGCAAACCTCTCTATCTACCACCACTGAGTAGTATCAGGTACTACAGAGACCTGAAAGGGAACAAAGTATGACCTGCAAAAAGGTAGTACTTTTAAGAGTACAACGTTAATTTTTTTTTCTCCCTCTAATATGCAACACTTTCTTTGGGCTTGATACAGCGGGGTGCTGGCCCCTCTCTAGCGAAGCATGGCAGTATGTTCAGCCTGGAGAGGAGAAGGCTCAGGGGAGACCTTATAGCAGCCTTCCAGTACCTAAAGGAGGCCTACAGGAGAGATGGGCAGGGACTCTTTATCAGGGAGTGTAGCAATAGGCTGAGGGGGTAACGGCTTCAAACCGAGAGAGGGTAGATTTAGATTGGATGTTAGGAAGAAGTTCTTTACTGTGAGGGTGGTGAGGCACTGGAACAGGCTGCCCAGAGAAGCTGTGGCTGCCCCATCCCTGGCAGTGTTCAAGGCCAGGCTGGATGGGGCTTTGAGCAGCCTGGTCTAGTGGGAGGTGTCCCTGCCCATGGCAGGGGGGTTGGAACTAGATGGTCTTTAAGGTCCCTTCCAACCCGAACCATTCTATGTCCTACTTATTAAGCACAGCCAGCCTGGCACAAAATAAAGTGCTTTGTTGAGGGGAGACCAAAGCGTCAGCACCTCGCAGGCTGGAGCCCACCAGCCTATGTCTCATGATCCTGATACACTGCATGAAACATCATTTTACTTAAAATAAAATTAAAATATTTTATTTTTTTGGGGTAGTAAAATTGGCTTAAAACTAAATTCATTCCACCTAAAAAACAAGGGACTGTTTATACAAGGTGTGTTATTCTGTGTCAGTACAAAAGCGTTTTGCCTTCATGTACAATCAACTCCAAGTTAAAAAGCAACTCCAAAAGCCACCATTTCAACACAAAAAGACAACACTGTGAGAGACAGGACTTGTTTCAGATAACCATTCTGAAAGTTTGCATTACTATACTTTTTCCAAAAGAATTAAGCAACTTAAGTAAAAAAGATGAAATGAGTATCAGACAGATGCTTTTTCATAGACAGCAAAACCTCTGTACCTGCCCTTGAAATGTTGCAATCTGTTTGATGATATGGAAGTCTTCCAAAGTGGTGTAAGCACACCCTGGCAGTGCACAAGATGGAAGGGGCTTAAAAGTGACAAGGCTGAATTTTAATCACCACTAAAAGGGAAAACAACATGCATTTAATTCAGTGTGCTGAAGCCTGCAGCGTGTGTAGCACAACCCCACCAGCAAGCAGCTACAGTCCAGCTGGTGGCACCCACTCTTCTCTACTGGTGCCCAGCGGCAGGACAAGAGGCAGTGAGCACCTGCTCAAACACATGAAAAAAATAAATATAACTTTTTTTACTGCAAGAGTGGTCAAACACTGGAACAGGTTGCCCAGAAAGGATTTGGAGACCTGACAATGTAACAGGCTTACATGCCTACTCACAGTATTATTAAAATTTGATCAAAGGATAAAGAGTTTTCTCATTATCTTTCAAAACCGGATAATGTCACAGAAATTCCCTTCCGTTAGGAAATTAACCTCCATGGTTTTAGAAACTTCAAAGATGCTTCGTTATTGATTGCCTAAGGTAACTTTCCATGGCTTGAAGGCATTTTCTGCTCTCCCCTCCCCCCTGCAACATTCACTCTGGTCAGATTCTTAAGCAGCAGCTTAGCTTGTATGCAGCAAGTTTTAATAGCCTAACAGATGTCCACCTCAACTCTGTATTTAGCATTACTAGCTAAAACACTAAATCCATAGGCACTTGAATGCTTGTCACTTTGAATCCTGTACAATTTGTCCTCCAAGGCAGCCTCAGACACCCCAAACTGCCAAAACACTCCTCTGCCATCCTGCAGTTTCCCTCGTTTTTTGCATGTTTTCCAGCTTCTGATACCGGGACCAGGTCGGAGAGGCAGCAGCAAAGCTTTAATACAGTACCCCGGCATGGTCCCGAGCAAGTCCTTCTGCTTTTTGATGTGGCAGGCAATTCGCAGCACACGATTGTACAACCAGAAGCTCTACTGTAGTAGAAAGGGGAAGTAAATTCAATGTTTACAGGTCACTCATTCTGGCAACTGAGATAGGCTTCGCATGCGAAGCATAACAGTACCCTCCCCATGCGAGCGTTTAATGCATTTAACCATTTAGATTTCCAATAACGAATTGCAAACCCAGAAATGTCCTCACTGGGCATCCTGCTATGCTGCTACGGTTCGTTGGCACAGTGGGAACTTACTGATCTGCCATTTGGGCTAATGAAATAACTGAAATTAGTCACAGGTGGTTGTCATTCTTGTGGTTGACCAGCACCGGAAAGAGAAAGCCCTCCCTGCCATGAGATTTCACATTACTTGGAAGCTCAGCAGCAGTGAGACCCAGGAAAACCACATTCTCTTCCAGACCTGGCTGACAGTACTGCCATGGCAATGTGTAATTCTGTCCACAGCCAGCAAGCGTAACTCCTTCTACACTCTTATCTTCGCCCTGTGCCCAGTCCATCTCCTCCTACCTGCTACTATGTCCTTTCCCACTCCCCCCCATATTCTCTTTTTTATACAACCTTCCAAACAAATTATCACCCCTGAGCCACATAGTCTATTTCAGTCTTGCCCTCATCCCCCCCTTCCCCCCAAAAAAAACAGGTTTTTCTGGTCTTCTAGATCATGTCCTCTCCACATCTGAGCTGGGAAACCTCTCCCTCTACACAGCCTAAGTCCACAGTGAGTCCTAACAGAAGTTGCAGAAGACAGGTTCTCTGTCCTCCATTCAGATGCATTAATCTAGCCCTAAAACAGCCCAAGCAAGCCAGAGCTGTAACCCCTGGATTACTCCAGGTCAGCCCACAACTGGAGCACACCCACTAGAAACATAACCCAAAAAGACTCTGCTGAGAATACGTTAACTGCAATTTCTCAATGCTGTGTAATTTTACCAAATTCCTAAGTGTTAGAGATTGACAGCTGGCACACACTCCTCCCTTGGAGTTCATCAGGGTTTATATGCAAACTCTGGAGGTAACACTGGTTTTAAACAAAAAAAGGGGGCAAAAAAAAATCATTAGAATTTCTTAAGGCAAACAACATCCCCTTTCTCTGGTTGTATTTTCAGAAATCGTATATTTTGGCTTAAGCTTAGAAAATAAAATGAACCAGAAATATCCACTGTGCACTCTACCAAATATGCCACCCTGGGGAGGGCAAGTTCATCCCAGGGCAGCAATGAGCACCAGGAGACAGCACGTCAAGGGGGGACAGTGCCAGGTCCCCATCTCAAGCAGAGGTGTCAGCCCCCACCACGACCACACCTCCAGAGTCACTCCAGCAGCCTCTCCCCAAGCTTGGTGGAAGCTCTGCCTGCTAAAAATAACATTTATCTTCTCATTTTTTTCCCCCCTCGACAGAGTTTGTGCTAATTATGGCAAATGCAGCTCAAGATGAAGGAGCAGAACTGAGTTCAAACAGTACGGGGGTATTCGCTGGAAAAGAGTGGTGGGGAGCTGAAGGACAACCTTAAGGTCTAGGATTCTCATGCCAATGTGGTGGCAATAGCGAAGATTTATCTGCATTTCTAGAAGGAAATGGACTAGTCCTTTATTATGACAGGGTTGCTACATACTCCTCAGACCCACACATGTGAGATTTTGCTTTGCTATAGAATAGCAAATTCATCCCTTTGTTGTTTTTAGTAGTAACAGAATTAGGCAGCGGTACTACAACATATTAAGAACAAGCAATAAAATTAAATATAGACAAAACCAAAATACATATATGCTGTTGTAGTACTTATTCTGGAAATAGTTAATATCATCATTTTTCAGGTTATGTAAAGAAGCTGGGAAATATCCCATTCCTCACCAAATCAAGGCTTTTGCTGTATCAATTTAGTTTAGTCATAGTCAGGCCTGAGATTTGCAAAAAGATAGCCGCATACCAAGGCAAATTTATGTCACAGAAAAGTTGATTTGCAATTAAGTGTTATGGAAGAATTTTACCTTGCTGATGAAAATAAAATTACAAATAGATCAGCACTCTGAGACTGCGAGTCAGCAAGACCTTAGATAAGTAAGAGCAAAGACAAGTCAAGTCTTCAGACTGACAAACTAGCTGCTTTCTGAAGAATAAACTGTACCTCTACTAAGTACAAGGGGGAGGGGGGGGAAGACAGAAAGATACTGATGATTTGAAAAAAGTTTATTTGAAAACGTGAGGCTTGATCTAATGTAGGTCTGTTCTTACTGATTTTAAAGTCAACACAATGCAAAGGTCAGTCTGTGAAAATATGACTCCACTGTAGAGAAAAGGAGCTAAAATTGGATCTCCATCAAATAGTGGCTTGTATCTCACTCACAATAGATATAGATATATAAACACACTGCACTTCTCCAGCTTTTTTTCATCCAAATAAGACTATAAAATACAAAAAAAAAAAAAGTAAAACAGAGGATATACAATAAATTCCCATAACTGCAAGATGTATAAATGTGTACTCCTGCAAAATCTATTGCTTCTCCTTCTCACCACAGCCTTTGACAGAAAGTTGACGTGCATTTGAAATATGCACCGATGAAACATTTTGGTAGTAAAAGAAAGGTCAAACCAAAAGAAACACCACAGGAACACATACTTAATGTAACACTTTCACCTCTGGGTTAAAAATAATACAAGAGGTTCACAAGCAACTTGTATCAAAGCAAATCAGCTTTGCGTTCTGGTTTGCGCAACTCTTTAGTGTGTATTTAGGGGGGAAAAAAACCAATTATTTTTAACAGGTATTCCTTAAAGCACAGTTTAAGACAGTTCCGAAATTAAAGAAACTGAAGTCTTTTAATATGTTATTGATAGGTGGTGTTTTTTTTAAAGAGGTGTAGAAAAAAATCTCCAGCTGCACAGATGCCTTACTGGCTGGAAATACAAGCGTTCTTCTAAGCTGGATTGTGTGACAGCTGGCTATACCTATTCCCAACATCCGCCTCTAAGATAAAAAGCAAATACGAAATCTCCCGATTACTTATGAATGTTAAAGAAACCATATCATTTTGGGGTTGAGTAGTCTGTTGGCTTGGGTGTCCTGGCCAAAATCCAGCTTCAGTAATTACTCTGAGATGCATCTTGCCCTTAAGCTTCATTCAGCAATATTAACTTGTTTTCATTTTCCTCCCTATGGTTACAGAGAAAATGGTGCAAGTTTTGTGTGTGAGCACTGTTTCAAAAGAGAACTTTAGTGATGTTCTATGTGTATATGGAGAGACCCTTCTCCAGAAACCTTTCCATCAAATCCATAAATTACAACAATAAAATCTTGAGTAACCACACTTCATATCAATGATTAAAAGTATATTCGGTCTTCTTTAATACCACAGAGACGCACAGGCTGGGAGACAGATCTAGCTGCTGCTGGTGGCTTCTGAGTGCTCCCAGACAGACAGGGATTATATTTATCATACAGATAAATGAAAAAAATAAATCATTTTTCCTCACCTGCGGTGATATAAGCTACAGGCTTCACATGCAGAACGTGTAGTTTAGAATACCTCTGCATGCATTCTCAATGCCCTGCAGTTATATGCAAAAGACAGACCGATTGTTCATGGTTGTTTGTTTAGAAATTATTATTAATCTTAAAACAGCTTGGTTTTGGTAAAGCAAAGAGACACGTGTAGGAGTATGAGTGTAACAGGATTATGAGAAATTCATTAATTGAAAGGCGAGAAGTATGAAAGCAAGCATGAAAATGTGAGGTGGTCAAGAAGCGCATGCTAGAAAGGACCAGAGAACACAGGGAGAGGTAGAAAGCCAGGCACAAAGGTAGGAAGAGAGCACATGGAAAGCAGATCGAGGCTGGGAGTTCACAAGACGGCCAAAAGGTACAACATTTGAAAGAAAATCAGAGACTGAACAGGATGCCCCACATTGCATCCACCCTACTGTGGAGCGGGGACGACCCCCAGGGAACGTTCTCCTTACTGAGCGCTGGATAAGCTTCTCTCAGCAGGTGGGTTTCTCACTGACAAATTACGACCTTAAGTGACTGATCCAGTCTTATTTACTAGCACCCTGACAAAGGGACATCCAGCACTTGCAACTTGTCCTGGTTGGACCCCCGGTGCAGAATCACTGTTCCCTACGCCGCAGTCACCGCTGGGAGAACAAATCCCACTGCACCTGATCCAAACCCCCCGAAGCTAAGGAAAAGACTGCGACTGACCCCTATAGCATTATGATCACAATAAACAAAATGTGAAAAGCACGAGAAAAAACAAGATACCAACTCAGACCCTGCCCCAGGCTCCTATTCAGGCAGCAGGACCCACGCCCTTTCCCAGCTGCTTGCCCCATAGCTGTGGTTGTGCCACCTCTGCAAGTCTTTTTCAGGCACTCCGGAAGCTAAGAGAGCTTTAAACTCTTACCTTGTACACAAAAAAAATAAGACATATGAAAGCCCTGTTAAATTCATCTTGCTTTGAAAGAGAACTGCAGGGCATTTTATAATTAGCTACTAACCCAGGGAGCCAACACTGCTGTATATCTAGGCAAACAGATTTTTTATGAAAGGGCCAACTATTCGGAAAAAGATATCAACAAGAATAAATCACTGTTCCCCGTTGGTGCAGACTGATTATCCTGATGCCTCAGGATTTTTAGCAGCCTGAAGACCTGAATTAGCTACATACCAAGTAACCTCAGTGCCCAGTAACTTAAATGCTAAGTTACAGCGTTCAGCATTACTTCAGGCACAGCAAAGCATGGATTTAGAGAACTCACAGGACAAAGGAGTAGTGGGAGGATACTGGATAGGCAAAGAAACAACCAGTTCATAAAGTTTCTACCAATACTGTATTTATCACTGATAGCTATGACAATATGGCAAATGCTTCCTGCACACATGGTCCTTGCTTAAAAAGCTCGAAGTCCATCTTCTCTGGTACAAAAGACAAAATTAAACATGGTAAGAAAAAACAAGGGGAAGACACAATTGCCCTTTCAGATTACAGCCGGTTTTGATGTGGTCACCTATCGCATTTTAATAGTGTCAAAAACACAGCAAATCACTTCTACCACTAGAAATTCCACAAAGATATACTTTTGGGTGTATAATATTTCTTAGAAGTATTATTTGCCTTTTATTCCCTCTGTCAGCATGCATATCACTTCATCAGCCTCCCTCCGATTTCCTTTCCTTTTGGAAGAGAACACTTCCTGCCTTGCCCTAGAAAATATGAAACCTTTGGAACAGAAAAGCTCATTTTTCCACTTCATCAGATGCTGCTGCTGTTCAAGCTCATCTTAAGAAATACTGCCTGTGTTCGTGGTCTGCACGCTCGTTCATTTTCCCATGCCAAGAAGTCAGCTATAAATGCCAGAGACAGAATGTCTTCCTGCTTCTGTCCAGTTCACGTGAAAGTCAGCTGGAAACTACCGCTCTGGTTGTTGCGGAAAATCACGTAGAAAGCAGTTAAAAAAATGGGGTGATGCCAAATTCAGTAAAAAGAATCTCTGTTCTCCTATGTGACCCTTCGAGATTTAAAGAAAAAAAGAAAGAAAAAAAAAAAAGCAGCTGTAGCAAAGTTACTTTAAATTGCAAGTATAAATCAGATTCAGAATCCAATATAACCCGTAGCCAATCTGTGTCTAACACCAGAGGCTCTGGCCATTCAGTTATTTCACTGCTTTTCTCTAGGAATGGCTGCCCACAACAGTTTTGCAGGTGCTCACCCACTGGTTTGCTCTATCTGTACCAGCGCACACCTGCTCACATCACAGCATCAAGCTCCGGCTCCCAGTACAGGTACTGGGCACAGATGGCTCTCACAAACAGCACTGGAGATGGTATTCTGTTTGCAGGAATCTGACCTCGCGCACCAGCATTGAAGCCAGGCAGCACGCGAATCCCTACCTTTGACCCACCTGTTGATTCACAAGTGCCAAAAATAAAAGAGATGAAGAGCAGGGCCGGGGAAAGTTCAAAGCCACACCTGGTTGCCACTTGGACAGACGAGCCTGGAGAAGGCACTTCAGAACACACACATGTGGAGTGCAGACGAAAGCAGCAGCCAGTTTCATCTTGTAAAACCTCCTCGGGGGAATGCTGATCCCCAAAATGCTATGTTGGATTATTTAGGCTTGCTTTGTGATCTTTACAATACCCAAAACTTGTATGCAGGCACACAGAGATATGTTTAGTAATTCCCTGAGTACATCCAGGTGTCTATAGTTCACTAGTTATTCCTTTCAGAGAAAAGCCTTTCTAATACACGACAGCTTTCTTCTCAGTAAACTTTACATCATATGATCTGTATTCAGTGGACAAGAGCCAACAAGTAAGCTGAGTTACAGTCGTCCTCCTTGAAAAATCACAGCTTTCTACTTAGGATACTTAGACAATATAGAAATGGTCTGATTTTTTTATGCCTCTTTCCTCAAAACACGCAACAAAGACCCCACATTAGAGGAGCAACCAAACCAAGGGAATGTTCCAAAGCCGCTGGTATCAGCAAGCCTCTTTGGAGGCTAAATAGTATGCAATATTGACAAAGATAGAAGCTGCTGCTTTAAATATTCTGGTGGGTATAACAACAACTATATTTCACAGGACCCCTGTGCAAAATTCTAAATGAGGCTTTAAACTTGTTCACTAAATGTAAGGTTTGGGTTTTTTTAGCAGTTGTTGGTTTTGTGAGGATTTTTATTGGTGCGGTTTTGCCTCTGAGTCAAAGATAAGAGAAAATCCCATTTGCAAAACTGGAAAGCTTGTATTGGGATGTAAAGAGAGTCTACAGAACTCAAGATTTCTAAAAATAGAATTATTGCTAGCCCTGAAACAGCTTTTGCACAGGCAGACTCATTGTTTTTTCTTTAGCTATCAACATTTGCAGCCACCACAACGTCAGCGAGCAGAAGACCCCACCTTCCCTCTACAGACTGCCAGAATTAATTTGATCAACTTATCAATTGCATGTTTTATATTCTTCAGAGATTGTGCGTATTCTTTTTTCTTGTAGGGACATCAAACTATTAGAAAATCTTTTGCTAAATGTACTTGGTGAGATAACGAACCCTTATTGGACTTAGCTGTGTTATTGCAGCTAAAGACAAGGGAGGTCCTTCCTTTCCCCAAGTTATAGTTTTACAATTGAGTATGTCAATTAAGATTTAGCCAAGATTTAGCAGGCAGTAGCTGAGGGTAATTACTGCAAAGTCACTGAGTTAAAGATACGTGCCTTTATTTTTCCAGAAGCAGAATTAATTTTATCTAGCCATTTTGTACAGCAACCATCTTTATGCAACTTTGCTGCTTATTTGCAAGATTCTAGACTTTACATCAGCAGGCCAGAGGATGGTACTGTCACACATGGAAAAATTTATCTTCTTCATCGGTAAAAACACCACCTTTTATTTGTCCATGGGAAATCTGAATATATTTTCCTTTTTTGACTCTGATGCTGACATTTATGTTACCACCGTTCCAAGTTAGATTCCCCAAATTCAGATTTTGTTCCTGAAGACAGAAGCATATTTACAGAGCTCTGAAACTCTTGGTAGGAGACACATTTTGGAGGGTTCTAGATGACACCCACAAAACACGTTATTTTAAAGGCTTGATCCTTAAAAGTGATCCATGCTCTGCCTGAACTAAATGGGGTTTGAGAATATGACACATTTCCTAGGAAGGCGACTGCATCTCAATGGTTAGATACCAGGCACCTATCAAACAACATACTGATATCAACGTGATGGTATCAAATGGAGATAATATACTAATATCATATTGACAACAAAGACAATTTAAGATATGGTATCTATGGATTACTATGGGCTATCCATGCTCAGTACTACCTCTTCCTCAATTGTGTCAACAATTGTTTTAATGCTGGAAAGCCAAAGCAGGAAGACGATGAAACTTTCCTCATGTCCTGTTTGGTGGCTCCATGGCGTTTATATTATTCAAGTAGGAGATATATCTGTGTCTTGTTAGAGGAACACTTGAAGTCTGGTGTGTTGCCAAACGCAAGCTGTATTATAGGGCATCTGTATGCGATTTGTGTTTGTTTTTTCAGAAGTGTAACACTTGACCAAATTAGAGCAAGTTTTCATAAAGCAAGCAGATGGTGTCCCTCAGCCTCCACACCTACTCAGTGTTAAGGCATCAATGAAAGTTCTAAAGGGCTCTGCTGATATGAAGCCTTCATTAAAGTTACAAGAATTATTAAATTATATAAGTACTCACTGCTACTTCTCTATAACAAAGACACTCAACTAAAATTACGTCAAACTGATAGAAATTAAAGCTGAAGAAACACATTCTGTGTTAGCAATAAGGATTATGTTTGACAGCTTTCCACAACTATTCACTCATCGGTGTGAATGCTGCAGAACTGCCCTGATGTTACCCAGATGAGGATCTTTCCAGTGCTGTCTACAAGTATGAGGCAAAACAAGAGATTGTTTTTGCAACTGCTAGGAGTGGCAAGATTGTATTAGCTGTAATACAACAGCCCACTATTATCGCACAGCGTGGCAGCATGAAATATAGCAGAAGTACAGGGGCTGGGAGAAGGAAATCGATGGGTATTTAAAACACCATTTAGTTGATTTACCTATAGCACGAAGCACTGTCATTTAAAAGTCTCTCATGGAGATGTCTCTTCTCCAAATAAATGTCTGTACTGAGGAGATTATTTACTAAAAGGCTGTTAAATGCTGCCATTAAAAGCAACACATTAAAATCAATTAAAAGGTTTTCTAAAAACACCCATCTTCTCTCTCATTTCCTATACTCTTGCCAACATCATTCCACCCTTTCATACTCCTGCTACAGCAAACAAGATGTTTTCCCTCCCCCCAATTCAAAAAAGTGCAGAAGAGACCATATTCTAGGTCTCTTCTAGGCACTGCTCAAACATTCCCAGAGGTGTGTGTGCTTTCATTTGACTTTGGTGCTCTCTTGCATGACATTGGTTTACCTTGTGTACGTATTGGGGAGGAGGTAGACAGCCTCGATCGGTTAATGTTTGTCAAGGATTCTGATTCCCTCAGAAAGACACAGATAGCAATATATTAATTTAGGAGTGCAATCCATCCCACCTAACTCAAGCCATCAAAACCCCACCTGTCAGGTCACTTCTACTCACTCTTCCTCGAAGAAGAGGGAAAGGCACAGTTAGAGGACAATGACACATTTTAAGACAGGACAAGCTATTCTCTGGGAGGGTCCATCTTCCTCCACTGAGTACAGAGGGAACACATGTTTACTAAAGGCCCCGTCTAGAGATGGCCAATATCAAGCAAAACAAACCCTGATCTACGTGATTAATAAACCATCCTTTATACATGGGTTCACTATCAAATTTAACCCTATGCCTATGAAACCTGGCAACACTTGATTATCATTGAAGTCTAGGAGCAAAAAATTGTGGAAGTAGCAGAAATAATTTAGGAGTCAAAACCCCATTTTGCAAGAGGCATAGTGCTGCTTAAGCTCTCACAAAGAGAATACAGAAGGGTGCAAAAGGAGCATCTATGACTTCCCCACCACCCACATTTAGTTTCCTAAATTTTAGAAATGCACATATATTTATTAAACATGTACCCAAACTTAGAGCTTAAAAGAATAAATAATCATTAAAAAAACCAAAAAACCCACACTGGCAATTTATCAGTGAAAATTATTCATATTTTAGCACTTTACAGACTGTAGAAATAACTCAGGCTGCCGGTTGTGACAAGCCTGCTTCAGGTAGCAGAGCCTGCTTAGATGAAGAACACAACATTCGCACCAAGAAGAAAGGATGGCCAACCAATAGCTGCATCATGGCTGGCATCTTGAGATAGCTAAAACGTTAGCATAAGTTTCCCCTCCTCTTTTTCCTTCTCCACCTTTTTTAGGTTTGCCTAACCTTTGGGGAACCAAAGTTTTCCTCCTCTGTTCCAGCATGAAGATGTCTGCTCTAAGCAGCAGCTCTATATCTACAACAACAAAAAAAAAGTCCACAAGAAAAACTTCTGAAGCCTCTATCCATCATCAGGAGGCTGAAGGTCAAACAAAGCATCATGCTTTCAGGCACTACAGCAGAGAGAAAAAAAGAAAAAAAAAGAGAAAGGGAAGAAAAAAAAGAAGGTGCAAGCTCTGCATTATTTTTCTGCTTAGCCCATGAAAAAGAAGCAGCCAGTGAATTCTCAAAGGAGCAAAATTTAAAATTCATTTTAAAAATCACAAACTAATTTAACAGTTCCACTTGTAAATCTCAGAAAATCATTATGTGCTCAGAGTTTGTGTGGTAATTTGAAAGAAATGCCATTCCCCATTCATAGCCAAGCAGTTGGATTATCTGCTTTAGAAGAAAAATTCCACTCATTCACAGCCTCCGAGTGTGACTGGGGCTTCCATAGGAAATAATAATTAGAGCTGGGAGAGTGCTACTTCAAGCCAGTGCTAGCCTGCTAACTCAATGGAATTTCACCCATTTATTCTGGATACAATATTTGCTCTCAGGCCAGTAGACAGAGAAATATGTACCTCACACTCAGTTAATTTATTGTTTGGCTACCAGGAGGTGGCCATTGTTTCACATTTGTGTTTGGGGGGGGGGGGGGGGGGGGGGAGGGGGGAGTTGGGGGGAGGAAACCCCACAACCACCACTTTTTTATTTGCTTGGGTTTTTCTCTTTCAAAACAGCCTACAAAGTGAAGTACTGTTTCACCTCCTCGTGCAGCAATTCTCAGCTACGTTTCTGCTTCCAAATGGTCACAGTCCTATGGAAAAGTCATCCGGGCCCCCACGAGTTCATGTAGCATTTTTGTGGCAATACGTTATTTTAACACAAGAGATGTAAAACCTCAGAGCGGGTCCCAAGGGCCAACTTCCCGGTGGCTCGGATTAAGCGACAGAGGGCTCGGGCAGCAGAATTTGGCGGCGGCCAGCTTGTCGCGGAGGCCTGGATGCACTCGCACAAAAGCATCATCGTTCTTTCAGGCCTGGGTTTTATCAATGAACTGAGCGGATTCCAGGCGCTGTTCCCCCCGTTGCCTAGTGGAGGGACACTCATTGAGGCTTTAATCACAGTTTAGGTGCCACAAAGGAGGAGACCAGACGACCGCACCGCACAAAGCAGCCCAGCAGCACATCAAAGAAGCGGGAGCCATGGCTGTGCCCGGTCTCATGTATGCTCTCCCACTGGCAGCAGCCGCCAAGAAGGAGGGTGCTCCTCTCCTCCCCATCATGGGAAACGCACCCAGGGGGAGACCATCTGCGGTCCGGGATGCCACTCTGATCCCCATCACTGCTCAGAGAGGAAGGGCACAGGGCCTCTGCAGGGGGACAACCAGAGCCCCCTGCTCAGGGTCTGGTACCTGCTTGTGCGCCGGGAAGATGCTCGTGACGAATTATACCCCTGCACCAAGGGAAACTACTAGAAAATGGCACACCACTGTGATACATAACAAGCCTCAGGTCTGAATGTAAATCCTTCATCCTTTTCTTTAATAACTCTGAAATTGCAGCTTTGACAAAGAGCTTAAAAAAAAAAAATCACAAAAATCAGAGATACAAAGGATGTTTTAGATCATCTGTGCCTCCCTCTTCCATCAGCAGAGAACGATTTCCTCCACATGCATTTGTAAGGGGTTTCTGTGAGTTAGTTTAGATGATACCTCTTTTTCCATGAAAGATTAGTCCACATTCAAACAGGTATCTCCATCATGTCCTGTTTTCTATTATCCAGTTTTTGTATCTATCCCATTAGTTCTAATTATGCCTTTTTTGAGATGTCCCAAATGCCTTCTGCTACAGCACAGAAAATAAGTAAGACTTTCAGATTTTGTCCCTTAAAAATAAAAATGACTGGCGCATACAGGTTAGCTAGTACATGTTCTTTCACATCCTTCAGCCTTCCTACCCCAAAATGAATGTAACCTCTTTTCTAAGAGTATGTTGCAAAACAACAGAGAGTTAGGACTTAACAGAAAAAGATGGTATCACAAAAACTTCTAGCAAAGGCAGCAAGGAGAAAATTTGATGAAAATATAGGGAGCCTTTTGGGGCTAAATCAATCTTTGACATACTGGAGGGTGCAGATTTCCTTCAATGTGTTTTGGGACTAATTTTTCTCCTAAATCAGCCAGCAAAATTCAAGTCAACACATAGAGAAGTAATATTTTATTTAAGAAGTTAACAAGTCTTGCGTTAAGCTTATTACAATAGCCCAGGATGATCAGACAGGTTTTGTATTGAAGCCACGTTATCCTACACAGATACCAAAACACCTGAGAATTATATTCTTTCTGATTTCTTTATCTTCTTCAGACACCATACAAGATGCAATTGTGGATTCTTCCTACTTCTGTATGGCCAAACTCCACAAGCTTTACAAGAAAGCTAACACACACTCCACACGGATCTTTAATTTCTATATGCTGAAGACAATCTTTTTCAAATATTTAAGACTGAAATTTCATGTTCATTAACTGCAGTTGACGTTAGCTTGTCAACAGTTGTCTCTTCGTCCAAGTAACACTGTTTGCTGTCGATTTTTGTACCCTGAAATCTGAATCTCAGTTTTTTTTCGCTTGTCTGGGCTTATGGATGCATATAATAGGCTATCATACCATAGCCAGACCACTGCATTTGTAGATGGCTATTCTGCCTCCAACAGGGGAGAAATTTGTGTTCCATCGCTTAAGTAGTAAAGACACTGGTGCCTCAGACACAGAGCTAAGATATGGAACAGAAATTTCTGCTTGTTAAGGAGGACGTGGACGTGCTGCAAAGTAGGCAAAGAAATGTACTTACAGACATGTTTGGATCTGAGGCTGGACAAAAACCTTCTGCCAGGTTTGTTATTACTGTTTCCAGGCCAACTTTAAGACATAAAAGCTGTAGAAGTACTATGTTCATAATATACTTTACTAACTCCCAATTTTACCTCTGTTAAGAAGGTACAGTGTATTTAAAACTATGTTGGAGGCCATTCTTATTGTGACAAGCCATTCCAATAGAAAGAAAACTGAAGAATGGCAATGAAATTGTCAGCAGAGTGGCTTTTCCCATTTTGGGGGCTGAAGCATGTGTGTTTATGTGGTCAGTTAAAGCAGTGAAGTATTTCAGATGTAATCTTAGAATACCTACTGGGCTGAGCTCAATATTAATTTAAAAAGTCATAACAGTCAAGGCATAATTGTATATAATCAGGCCATGCAAGTAAATGAGGAGGCAGCTTATTTACAGAGACTATTCTGTTGGCAAGAAAAAAGCATTACCAAAATGAAACTAATAGAGAACACAGTGCCAATATTATACATAATTCAACAGCGTCCCAATTACATTGCCCTTTTATGTTTTCTTGAGCTGAAGCGGGAGATGGAAGAGACTCTTCCATATCTGTGCCATGGCCTTTATAGCCTCTTACTCTCCTTCACCACGGCTGCTCCTCTCCCCTGCCAGCCTGTATTTACAATACAAATTATAAGCATTTATAAATATCTTTCCTGTTTTTTCATTAAACAGTCCAAGTCTCCTGATTTTTGCATCCAAGGGGGAAAAACCAGAAGCAAACCAGGGAAATGCCTTGCTCGAGAGGCAGGGACTGCATGTCAGAACGTGGGTTATAACTGAAGAGGCTTTGTTCTACGTTCATGCCACTACCTTGTAATTATCCCACTACAGCATTAATCTTGGCGGCTAAAAATAACATACCAAGGATATACATGAAATCAGTTAAAACTGCTCTTCCACTAGAGGGGATGCTGTGCCTTACATGACTTTCTCTGCGGCTGGAAGATCCGTAGCCCTGAGAGCATGACACCCCAACAGCAACTCAAAGACCTGCACCTGGTGATGGTGAAGCCGCTGCCACAAGGACATGTCCAGTGATTATTGTCACGCTGAACAATCTCAACCACAGAAATCGAATCTTAATCTAAGTTTGTATTTATTTTTAATCAGACGCGTCGCTTTTGTGAGACATGCTAAGCAGACTAAAGCCATGAGAAAACAGACCCCACTCACTTCTGCTCCTCAAAGCCCCCTCAAGCCAAATACCTCCACGAGATCCCGGAGAAGTTGCAGGAGAGGATACAGGCTAGCGACTCCTCCTAGCAGGCACCAAAAAGAAGCTGTGCTATTTTGGTCTCAAAACCCTGAGCTACTTTCCTCAAAAGCCTTGAGTGTTTGACCCTTGCCTAAGAATATCTTCTCTTTGGGAAGGGCAAGAACAGGAGGGAGCCAAGCTGGGGAGAAGAAGGAAGGGGAAGCTACAGGGGATGGTGTGAACAGAACGGCAGGCACACAAAGAACAGAGGAAAGGGGACAACTGACTAGTGCTTCAGAAAAACAGAGCACTAAAAAGACCAAAAAAAAAAAAAAAAAAAATAGTTTCTCAGTGCTGGCCCTGGGACAGGTGGAGCACGTATGATGCTGCAAGGCTTGGTGGGAGTGGTGCAGGGCGACGGCCAGCAGCAGCAGCTCCTGCTGTGGTGGCTCCTGTCAGCTGCCTGGTGGCCCTTAGGGACCCAGGGCTTTTAACAGGGAAAACTCAGGAATGGGCCACTTTCTCATCTCAGAGACAGATCTCTCTCCCCAGCCCACCAGCCCCGCTGCTCACCCCCATCCCTGGCACAGCTCAGCTTCGGCAGGTGGGAGACCATCAGAACAAGCAGCTGTCGTCTCACTGACACCACACCGAAGTATTGCTTTATCTTACAATGCCAGTTGATTTTCTCCTCTCTCTCTCCATTACACCTTTCTAAAAACATCACAGACACCTGTCAGCTCCACTGCATTCAACAAGAAAGCCCCTCAAAAAGTAGCTTGCTTGTGTAAGAGATGCAAGCGAGGTCTTCCTCCCCAGACACACTGGTTTGAAGGAGCCCATGCCCCACGACCACCAGGAGGTGCCAGCGCACATCACTTGGTCTTAGCAGCTTCCCATCTTCTGAGTCCACCCTCCACGTCCAAGCAGCTTTCCACCAGGGTGAGCTGACAGCCACAGTCCTGCTGCGAAAGCTGCTGGGAGCTGCCAGGATGGTTGGTATCTGCCACTCTCAAACAAGAACAAGTTTCTTCTTTGCCTCTGCTAGCAACGCAAGAAGCTGTTTATACGCCATTCTGCCAGGCTCCAAGACATCGTAACTGAAGAGTGCTGTCCCGGCTTTCTGCTATCACATTAGGATATCTCCTCCTGGCCTCCACCAGCCTCTCCGTAGGCAGTCCCACCAGGGCCTAGGGGAGTTTCACCCAAGAAAAGCCCTCAGAACCTGGCCTGCCATTTCCACCGAGGGGAGTCCTGGAATTGCAACAGATGGAGAAGGATGAAAGAAAGTTTTCAGGACTTCTGCAAGAATACAGAATGACTGCTGAATACGATATGCTGCACACCACCGGAACCTGTATAATCACACTGGCACGTTCGAGACAAGCACTGCTGACATGCACAGGGCTGCCTGGAATATTTTCAGTGAGGCAAAAATACCATCGTAGTTTTATATTGCATTAAAGGAAAAAAAAATAAATAAAAATCTTGTATTGGAAAAAAAAATATATACTGTCTTCAACAAAATTTCTTGGGAAGAATAGGGCAAGAGGCTACAGTCTGGTAGTTCTGACAGCATCAAGGATGTAGGCATACCCAAATTAAATCCTTGTTCAGCTGGATCCTCAGAACCATCCTGGATGAAGAGCTGCTACAAGCATAGCAGAAACTGAAGTCTGCTCTGTCTCCCATCCCCTGCAAGCCCTCTCGATCCCAATGCCAAGACAAGGCTCTGATCGCCAAAGGCAAGAAAAGACCAGAGGACATCACTGTCTTCACCTAGTGCCTCCAGGACTATTAGCAAGGAGAACAGGTACTACCCCAAAGACGCCATCTGCCTCAGGGCATTTTACGTGCCTCTGCTGACCAGGAACTGGCAAAGGGATTTCCACAGGCTCCATGAAAAGGAAGGAAGAGAAGAGAATGCTCATTATTTAACTGGTTCTTATTCTTCCACACAGGAAAGCTGATCCTGGGGGACACAAACTGAAAAAACAAGACCTTTAGCCTGCAGTCCTTGAGCAGCAATCTTGCACACTTTGCATTTAAAAGTCTTTAATAAGGGGAAGAGGTACTGGCTGCAGAGATGTACATTGTGGGTGGCGTCCGTTTTAATCACTTCTCCTCAAACTGCTCCAGCTCGACCAGTCCTGAAAGACCATACTGATCTGACACATGTAAGATGAAACAGGACTATTTCTTCAGCCACAGTTTAATTATCAGCAGTAAGTAGTACTCGATGCTCCTCAGGTATTGAAATATCAAAAACAGAGCAAGCGAATATTATGTTCCTATAGTCCCGTAAACTGTATATTCCTCTGTCTGTGAATAGCAGGACTAAACTAATCACCCAAAACCAGGACATACAGCGTGCACTGAGTGCACACAGCTATTAATGTTGCTGATAATCAAAGTTACCTAATCTGTTTTACCACAACGTTTGACTCTGACCTGGCATACCAAAGAACGCCAACATCTTACCCGCTATCTCCAGGAAAAGTAATTGCAAGCTTCCATGCACATATGTTGTGTATATAAGCGTGTATGTATCAAGGTGACATTCATTAAAAAAAAAAAAAGAGACTGTGCTGAATCATACCTACCACTTTGTTTAAGGCTAAGAGAAAATACTGTGCATTTCATAACTTATCCCTTTAAACTTGTTTCCCTTCATGGGGTTTGTTTTTGGTAGTTGGGGTTTTTTTGTTTGTTTTTGGGGTGGGTTTTTTTGTTTGTTTTTTTTCCTTTCTTCTCCTGAGAAGCAGTATAACAGAGGTAACAGAGTAACAAGGTAACAGAGACTTTAATGCCTTCAAGGAAAAAAAGAACTTCTCAAACTTCTGGACAGATTTTCCAACCATTCTAACAACGTACCAAGGAAATTAAGACTGCTTTTCAAAAGAATGGGGCTTTAACCTACAGGAAAACTTTTAAGAAGAATTTATGTTCACCACTGTTCAGATTTCTGGAATAATGACATAGTAAACATTTCCTATTTCTCTCCTATTACCTACACAAACAGACAAATATAGAGCACAGCCTTGCTGTAGCTGCTTTTCATTTCCATCATGGTTACATAAATAGATACAAGCAGCGCAGTAATTCCCAGATGTTCTCTTTACAGCACAAACGAAAGCCAAGCACATACACATTAATTGCCTGGTGTAAACCTTTTGACAATTAAAAAAAACAGAAAAATCCATGCACACCTCAAAAACTATGCTTGTTAGGTTCCCCAGGCATGCATGACCTGCTGGTCACATGCAGATTACACGCACAGAGCTGGAAGACAGCACATCCCCATCTACTTTGCCACCGTTCTCCACAAAAGTTACCTGCGTTTCAGCAAGCCCAGGAAGGTGAGACAGTCCAACAACACGTACCAAGTTATTCTAGCTTCTTTCACGAGTAGGGAAAAAGAAAAACAAATAAACCCAAACCCCTCCATTCCATCTTTTGGGGTAAAATCAAATAGAAAGGTGCCTAAGGAGCAGCTTTAACTAGTGTTCTGGGTAATTTCCAGGGATTTGTAGTCGACACCAGCCCTTAAAAGTGGCGATTAATTGCTATAGCAACCAGGGCATCACACCGCACGCACTTGGGCTGGGGCACAGGGACTGCAGCGTGCCCTCTCACCCCCACACGCCTCTCAAAAGGGTAACGGGCTCCTCGAGGGGCCGCATTGTTTGGGCGCAATTAATCCTTTATGATAGACCCTCTTCGCTGAGGATGGGGGACTCTACCCATACTCCCCCCTCCTCTACAGGAGATCTTGCAACCGCGGGGCTGCCGTGGCTTTGGAGGGAGGCTGCACGCAGCGGGAGAAGGAGGAAAGGGGAAACGTTGGACGTGCAGGGGAAACAAAACCAGGGTACCATGTATTTTGGGATCCAGGTACGAATTCATCTTAAGAACTGGTGTACAATAGCAACAAAGGAAAAACTTTGTATTTTCTTCACGTATTTCACGTGTCTTTCATAAAAAACAGATGCCTCTCCCTCCTTCAATACATCACCATAACCAGATTTATACAAAGACAGCCAATGTGTTTATGCTATATCCACAGGTGCAAGCCAGTTCATTGCAAGCCACATGGCAATCTCTCCCTACCTGAAATCACCACAGAGACATAATCATTAGAAACACCCATAAAGCAAAGAAACAGGTCCTTTCTCCCTCCCTGACAGCTTATTTCTATGCCACAGAAGCACACTTAGACACAGAGAGACAAAAGGAGATGAGATTTTTGCTGCGTTGCACCTCTCCATTCCCAAAAACTGGGATTCAAACACCAGCAGAATTTATCTGGAAGCGTCTTCCCTGGCTTCCTGCTCACTCATTTTGGTATCAAACCATGAACTGCTGTATATTGCACTGTTGGGTTTTTTGTTGTTTGGGGGTTTTTTTTTCTTAAAAAAATCCACAAGGTCTGTACTCCTACTAATAGAGACCTTCCCAGTCTGAACATGATAGCTCCACTTGCTCGTGGGACATGTGGGATTATTTTATTTTACTGTTCATATCAATCAGGTACCAATCAAAGCTAATCACAAGCTGTTAAAGCTTTAACTGGGAGCAGGAGTGTGGCAAAACTACTGGTTTGAGCTTCCCCCAAACAAGACCAGCCCCAGCAAACAATCCAAGTTTGTGTTGGACAATAATTTGGAGGCTAGAGTGGAACCAAGAACCAGAGAAATTACTGCATTAGGTCATAAACCAAAAAAAAAAAAAAGAAAGGAAAACATCACAGCTGTCTCAAGGCCAAACTTGCTTTCAATACTGTCACCAAAAAACTGATGTTAACACCCAGATCAGTAGGCAATGAAGGCAATGACACATTCAGTTCCTCATACGGACAGAAACACAACTCTCTGACCTGAGCCACAAAAGTGAAATCTCCTAAAATTCCACTTCAGGGATTGGTCATCTCCACCACTCACAGAAATAACTGGCCAAGAAACTCCAGCATAATCTCATATTTGCCAAAAGCTGGATAGACTGCAGTGTTCCCAATTTTTTATTTTTTTTTTTTTTTAAGAGAGAGTCACAACCCAAAGAGGCTTTAGGCTCTGATCTGGAATTTCTATTATCACTTCCATCTTTTTTCAACAGGATCAAAATGAAGAACTGAATAGCGGCAGATGTTCTCTACCTGGATTTGTCAACCCCTTATTTCTCTTCAGGAACAGTATACAGCCGTATTGTTGCATGCTTATTGTCTTCTACAACACCCTTTTACTCCTTACCTCTGCCTGCCTGTGCTTTTGGTGCTCCAAATCCAACAGCTTTACAAGCTACAGTAGAGGAGGTGTTGTGAAGCAATATAGATGGACTGTGCAGCACCTTTGCACAACAGGAAAAGGGGGCTGGACTAGACATCCTTTAGAGGTCCCTTCCAACCCAAACTATTCTATGATTCTAGGATTCTAACAGCACTGACTAGTGACAGTATAACAGCATGCTAGAAGGACACAGGGTTCTTTCAGGGAACAGGACTAACAAAGAAAAACTACCAGAAAACTGTCTCTTTATGTCAGTGCAGTCTGCCTACCCAGAAGGAGCTCTGTTGGAACTACTCCCAAGGTGATCAAACTGGTGGATGCTTTGGTCTTTAGAAGTTTTTTTGTGTAACTGAAACCACCGGATTGCTGATCAGAGCACTCCCTCAACAGCATGGCTTTTGGGAAAGAAAATACATGACTGCTGGCCCTAGGGAGAAGCAGAAGGGAAAAAGAGAGGCCAGGGAGTTGCAATAGGCCTCCAAGGTCACATCAGCCAAATAAAAACAGCTATTCACAGTGCACCATATACTGGAAGGCTGTAATACAGCGCATGCCATCATGGAAAGTGGGACAAACAAGTTCAGTAGCCACTGATCAATTGCTATTTTCCTAATCAGCAACAGAGAAGCTACTGCACACCTTGCTAGAGAGACAGAAGTGAGTCATAAAGCCCACAGTAGCACTACCACACACTAGATATAATGATTTTAAACCTGCTGAACATGCACCTCTATTTTAGTTACTGTGAAAAAACAGTACCAGGGATAAGGCTCCCATTCCATATTCCAGCAACAAGGAAACACATAGCATGCTTATATTAAGGTTTTGCACAAATGCCCATCTCACTGAACTCAACCCCTGCCTAAAAATAAATAAATAAAAGGTATAACAAGGAGGGCCATTGTCCATTTAGGGCTGCATCATACCTCCACCACCACCTCCAACAGTGCAGTACACAGCAAGTACTTACAGTCCTTACAGCACATATTTTTTCCCCAACTCCATCCAGACTCATGCTCTCAGATGTCAGGCCACCTTCTGTTTTTTCTCTCTGCATACAATAACATTGCTTACCACCTATTTGAGTAAGGAATTGGCTACAGCCGAGTGTCTACCCCGTGTTGATAGCCACTAGGCCTCACCTGGGGTGACCACCACTCTTCTCAGGAACATCAGCACTAGGGTTTGTAATAAAGGAGAAGGCAGAATAGCATGGGCAGCAGGAAGCTAAGGACCCTGGAAACAGGTAGTTAGTTCAGGCATGGTAATACAATGGAGATGAGCCAAATAAAAAGCTTGTGACCATAGCAAAAGATACTTTCCCTTCCTTCTTTCCAGTTTATTTTACCACCAACACCTGTTTTCCCCATTTTTTCTGCCCCTGCTCCTCCCTCTTCCCTGCCCACAGGCTCCTTCCTTCCTCTAGTCTAATCAAAAGTTAGCTAAAGACCTAGCAACAACAACAACAACCTTTTTCAGCCAGGTTAATTCTCTGCTGTTTTAGTGAGCTGACTGTGAGATGTGACAGGAACCAGATCTGGCTTAGCTAAAGCAGAAGGACCAATTTGGCCAGGAGCAGGGAAGAGAGAGAAGTGAGACCTCCTTTTGGCAGTTCATGAAACTGCGACTTAAAACCAAACTCATTCCTCACCTTTAGCTCACGTTTATCTTACCCAGTTCTGTGAAATGGTTGAGAGGGTGAATCTTTGCATCTGGTAACTCTCTAGCCTCTCCTAACAACTTCTAGGTATTAATTCAGGAGAGGCTGATTAGGAAATGGTTTCCTACCACCACCACCTTTTTTTTTATTTTTTTTACAGTCTCCTATTAAACCAAATAAATACATGTGTGTGCATGTGCATTGCTCACATAGTGCCATATATTCATGTTATAAGTATCACAAATAATAGTGTGAAGACACAAATCTCAGAAATTATTACGGGCTCATCTCTAGCACATCTTCAGCTCCTTCTCCCTTGTTAGCAGCGTTTCACACACAGTGTGGTGAGCTTCAACCACGATCAGCTTTTCGCCGAATGCTCTCTCTTATGCTGCCATACATGTCTCCAATGAAATCAGCGTAATATGTCTTAGGAGGCAAGAAAGAAGGTTAGCTCACTAACCTTCAAACCCCTGTGATGGCAACATCTTCTGTGTTTGGGTAACGTGGTTTGTGGCATCACCTCCAGTGTCAGAAGAGCTTCAGCAGCCCCAGCCCCACTTTCTCTCCAGACACTTGTTCTCACCCCTGTATCAGCCCCTTCACCATGCTAGTCCTCTGTTTGTAGCCACATGAAAAACTACACTGGAGAGAAGACCCATCCAGAAACACAAACCAACAACAACAGAAACCTTTTTCTACTTTTTTTCCCATGTGGATCAAGGCAGCACCAACCTGGTTCTCCATGCCACAGGGCAAACAACTCCACCAGCACAAGAAAGGGGGAAGAGGTTGGGGGACGGGGACAGGAGTAAGAACAAGCAGCTGGGAAGCTCTTCTGCCACCTTCCAGAGCCCCCCTCTGCAGTCCCAGTCTCATCCAACACCGGTTTCAGTGCCAGACCGCTGCAGGTATCCTCGGGAAACCTCCCCTTGTATGCTGACGGTAGGTACCTCAGGAAAGTTAGACACCTTTAAAAAGATGTGGTCCCCTCATCTCCCAAAGCCCACATGTACTGCATCATTTTGTTTCTTGGCAAACATTTGCCCATAAAGTTCCAGAGAAGCACTACACTAACTGCAGACCAGATGCTTCCAAGTACTACACTGTATTTTATAGCACTGTATAGCCTTTTACAAGCATTAACTAATCAACAACGCTTCCAGGTAGTTAACTTTAATTATCCCCATTTTACAGGTGCTGAACCAGACCCAGGGAGGCTGAGAGATTTGCCCAAGGCTGAAAAAACAATTGGTGTCCAATCCTGGTCTGTAAATCAGGAGCTACTGTATGTAACTTCTTCCTGAGCCTCTCACTGCAGCAGCAGAGTTCCCTTCATCTGCTGCTGCAATACAAGCTTCTCCTGAAAACAAAACAGGCCAAAGCCCACCCCTGCCTGCCCTTTATTGCAACGGGTTGGTCAAGCTGCTGTTTGTCCACCAGCTCCCCTGTAACTTAGTCAAGCACAGTCAAGGTGACACAAATCCTCCCGCTCTGGCTTTGGTCCCAAACCCTGCGGCTCAACCAGGCTGGCAGTATTCACAGGGCATCTCCCCATCTTTCTAACTCTGATGCCTTCTTCTGCATCATACTGACATAAGATGGTTTTGGGGGCTGGGTTTTTTTCCCCTCAGTTTCCCTTTATCACCCGACTGGTCTTTTTGTGCGTGCTGTTGTTTATTTATCAGGCTTGAGCTTTCAATGCCCAGCAACTGCAGTGGTGCACAAGTGGCAGCTACGGTAGCAGCAGAAAGTCCAGACCAGAAAGTGGTGAGACGAGCAGTATACTGAGTGGATACAGCAACTTTCACTAGAAAACAACAAAGACAGACTGGCAGAAGAGTCAGTTTTAAGGAGCTTCACCTTACAGACCACTGGATGAAACATTTCTGTGCGGTTGCAGCTGCTAGAGATTTCTTCACTGCAATGTTCGGTGAGCTGCTTTGGGTTGGATTTAAAGGCTGGGCTGAGGTCAACCAGTCTCTGTAATTCTGAGAGTTACAGAATATTTCTGGTCCATCCAAAGGAAGGAAGGATGGTTATCTCCAAGCGCCACTGGGGCTGCAATGGCAACAGAAATGCCGGTGTTGGGACTGCCCAAAGACTGATCTCTCCCTGCTGTCAGTGCTCTCCACCAGTCTGCAACTGGCAGCGCGGGCAGAGGTGGCCAAGTAGCTTTCTTCCCTCGTAATTTCTTTGGCCCCCGCCTCCCTCGCTTCCCACTGTGAGCCATCAGCAGGTCCCATCTGATGCTCATCCTCTGAAAGCAATCGAACAAGCCCCACATTGGTTACCCATTTTGGCTGGTCTTTGTGACTGCTTCTCAGATAAGCACCGCTGCTTATGAAAGATGAATGCACGCATGGCCGCTGCTCAAAGAAAAACATGTAAATATACTCCATTTGGCAGACAATCTACTTGTAAGGTACATTTCTACCTTTGTTCCCTCTCCTGCTTTGGGCCTGCTGTGCAGAACGGCAGCCAAAACACGTCTCAAAGGTTAGGTCTGGTCTCACAGCCCTCATCTTGCAAAAACACATAAACTGACGACTAGTCTCAGTGACCAGAGTATGGTGATGACTCGTTTGATGCTTGATGCACGGCATTTTGCTCAAACAGAGCCCACATACATGGGGGGAAAAAAATCATTAAAGGACAAAGGCGAAAGACACATTTAAAATTGCTGGAGTGTATGCTTCAAAATAAATTGCAGCTAAATACTCTCAAGTGTAACAGTATTTTGGATGTTAGTAAGACCATTCATAAATGAGAAAAGAAATTGGTATTGATTCTGCAGGCTCATGTCTCAATACATCTATAGGTTGTTAAAGTGTAGGAATAAATCTAATAAATTAATCTAGCTGAGTAATAATAAGTTCCATTAACACAGTAATACCTACCAAATCGATATGTATGCACAATTTCAGACATCAAATTTAACAGAAATTCTTTTCCAAGTTAGAACATGCTAGAATTTATTTATTTATAACGGGACATTAAATTTGGGTAACTTTAGTAGTTCATTTTAAAAGATCTCGCACACACACACACAGAGTCCTTTTTTCAAGTGAATTATCAGGGAAATATTTGCTGTCTTAAACTCAAGTAACCTCTTCAGAGCAGGAGAAACTTTGAATCCTAGAGATTTCACTTGGTTAATACAGATGCAGTTTAACTCCTCCACTTTGGACAACCCTCCAACGACCGCATGATGCTGCATCTCACCCTGACCACTCTGCCTCACTCCTTGAGTGCATTTCTGCTACTGAATGGTTGTTCTGACGTCACCTTTTTGTTTAAATGAGAGAAAACATGGAATTTTCCTTTTCAATGCCAGTAAGCGGTGCCTTCATACATGTAGGACAACCATCACACCACTTTGCCCCTGTGCTTCTAGATTAAGTCCTCCAAATGTCCTGAACTCTACTCAATCTCTTCAAAAATGTGATCCCTCCTGCCACAAACTGGACCTGAAAAAACACTGAAATATACTGTGCAAAAAAAAAAATGTCAGTCGGCACTAAATCAAAGCAAAACAGAAGAAGCTGGTTGAAGAAGACTGGTTGAACCTGAAGAGGAGGCAACAAAGACTCCAGAGCTACACATAGGTGTTGTCCGCTTTGGGAGGAACTTCTGCAAATGATGATCTCTAAATTCCAGAAAAAGTGTTGTTTTTCTACAAAGCATTCCCCTCAGCACACCAGGCACCTAACAGTGGGGATCAGGTAACCAAAATCTGACTGGAAGTTACCTGCGCATATCAGGTAGGTCACCCAGGAAAAGGCGGCATTTCAGTCTGACTGTTACATATATTTAGGTGCCCACTCACTTTTTCCCCACTATGTTAGATGAAGCTTGGAAACTGTTTCTACCTGATAGTACTTAATCTTCATATCCAGCCTGATGAAAATTATATCTACAATATTAAAGTTTTATGTCCTTCAAGTATCAAATCCCACAACCATCAAAATGTTTTCCAGCTCCCTGCTCAACTCTTGCCAACCTATTTGCTATTTGCTCTTCTTCCTCACTTTCAATCTACCCAGGACGGTCCCCAGAGACCTCAATATACTGGCAGCAGGGAGTTAAAAACCATAATCAAAAGCATTTCATGTCTGTAGCAGCAGCAGAGAGAGAAAAGGAAAGGAGCAACAGGAAAGAAATACTTGCTCCATTTCATTACAGCTCTCAGCTTCTAGTAAGAAGAGATTTCATAAGGTAAATGGCCCAAATCAGAAGCCACTGAAAACACAGAGCTATTTAAACTCCATAAAATATCTGGGCTTAGAATAATCACAGAATAATTAATTTGATTTTATGAAGTATTTTCCAGCATTTGTCTCATCATCACAGGGGCAGAAAAAAAGCAAAGAGTCATGCAGAAGAATACTGCACCCTGGGGTAGCCACAGAGGCACCTGGGTAGACAACTTAAAGATCCAAGTTTTGGTAAAAAATAGAAAGCATAGGATCGGGTATAGCTTATGCCTTATCCTCCTTGAAGCATTAGGCCTCTACCTGTCAGTGCGTCACTTCAGGCCTCCCCCGTCTGCAATTCACAGTCTTGAAGAGTTAGACATAGACACCTACATCCTCTCTTCAGAAAAAGGCAGAGAGAACGTGCTTTCACCTTGCAGCCACCGCTCTCATTCAGCCCCCCTCCCCTTAAACTCCCCCTTCGGCTGACAAGGTCTGAGACAGCAGTCCCAAGGCTACATTAAGGATCAGGATTTTAGTTATTAGGCTGGAGGGATCCAGGAGTGGAGCTGTGGAGCCTTCTTCCTCTTCAGTGAGGCCAATGAAGAGCCACCAGAGCAGGAACAGACTCCAGGTATCTCCCTCCCACACTGCCAGTGGCTTCCTCTCCATTTCACCAAACTGGGGGGGGGGAAACATTTAATCCCCTCTTAACTTATTTTTCATTTCTACCAAATGGAAACCAGAAAAAGTCAGGTTACATCAAAACACTTGCCAGATAAGACAAAGTAATGAGAACAAACGTGGCACAGAAGACAGCGCCATTTTAAAATTAATGCAGCCCAATAAAAGACAGTAAAGCAGGCTTCTGGTCACACGCGTGACAGTTTCTTTGATAAATGAACACCAGAGAGAGCTAAGTAAACTAATGGCTATCACTATAAATGTTTCAAATTTTGTTTTTGTTCCATCACCAGCTAATACTGGCTTACAGGTTGCAATTAACACTAAGGCTTGGGAGGTAATAATTATGGTCTTGCTACTGGACATAAATTACCTCATTTATCTGTATTAGAGATGCAGCAATCTGTTTCAAGCATAGTGTGCTTTTGTAGATGAACACTTTGGAGCCTGAAATGCCTTGGGAGATGAGCTGGGCAAAAAAGCATCTTCTGGTTCCAAACTTTTAAATTACAAAACTTCTCCCATTTTGTCCATTAGGACAAAACCATCACCTTTTTAGGTTCTTCATCCCAAGAGAACCTCACAGTCCATGTCTTCATGGTCATCCTCAAGGATGCAGCAAAGCAGAGTTAAACCTGGTCTCCTATGTAAGTACTCCCATCACCAGATTACCATGAAGTCTTACTCGCTCTCCATCCACAAAAATCTAGTCTGGACATAAGAAACCTTGCTGAATATGCAGTCTTGAGAAAATCCCATCCTTCTTGCCAAGGTTTTGACTGATCTACATTTTCTGACAGAAAAAAAAAGGTATAGCAAAGGAGAACATTCACCACGCAGCTCTTAAGTTCCTACATGTCACCACAGGTCAGACCTATCTGAAGGTGGAGCGTGGCCTCCTGCATCACTACGGGAAAAGGCACTGTGAGGAAGCAACTGACCACCACACCAACAGAAAACTCAAATTAAGGGTTGAAATGACTGTATCGGCAACAAACAGAAGGTTGGCTTAGTAAGTGTCACTGTTTTTTACAGGGCATCGTTTGTGGACAGACCATTCTGGTGAGATTGAGGGTCATCCACCTTGTCTAGGAAATGATTTGGCTAGCACTGTGTACCGTGGTTCATCCCCAAAAGCAGACGTGCTCCCTGCGGAAGTATGGCACAGTATTGCCACACAGGTGCCCTTATCGAGCACGGCCGGGCTGTGGGGATGTTCCCTCCTCCATCTCTTGCTCTTTAGTTCCAGCCATAGCCAGGAGAAAGTGATGCATGGGAGTCAAACACGCTGCCTCAATCATTTGGTGTCTCTGAGAAAAATGATGGAGAGAGAGTATGTATTGAAGAAATGCTTTCTTAAATCATGAGTGAAACCAAGTCAGAGAAAGCTGAAAGACAAGCTTCAAAACTGGCGTGTTTTGAGTAAAAATCCCAGAGAGACAGATGACAGACATAAATAAGGCGAGACAGGTAGATTAGGCGGTTCACAACATGAATTTCACAACCACCAATACTTACACACTTTACAGTCATAGCAATTTATGAGTCCCCATACAGCTGTTGTTGCAACAGGTGATTTCAGCTGGGTTTGAGCTCATCTCACAAGCCTTTGAGCATGAGTTTTCCGGTTTGTTGGGTTTGGGGGACAATTTTTTGTAGTTTTTTAAAGGCCAGTTTCTTGAAGCCAGTTCTTTTTCCTAAGCTTTCCTGGTAATTAGCCCTAATCAGTATTCAAGTCCTGATCTGTAAGGCTATCTGCTGACTTAAAGGAAGGGAACACCTCACTAATAGCCCCAGTGTTTCCCTCTGCCTGCAGAAACAACCACGATAAGGACAGAGACTCCAGCCATCTCCAAAGAGACAGAGCCACAAAGAGCCCTTCTGATCGCTGCTGGCATCTGGCCTACCCCTCATTAGCACATTAAAGCTGCTCTGTCCATCCCATAAGAGCCACTCTGTCCATTCCTCCCGCTTTCTCTATGGAGCCATTTACAGCGCTGCTCCTTTGAAACCCCCATAGTTCAAGAGGCAGTAACCCCTTCCCAAAGCCCACAGCACAGCCAGTGTCAAAAATTCCCACTTACAGACAGGCACCCAGTGAGTACTGGCCTTCTGAGTGTCATAGGTAGACAGAAGACACCCATATATTTTGCCTTGCCAAGTTGCCCCTCCTCGGGAAAATCTCTTCCCAATCATATGTGGGCTGTGGGGTTTAGATTACAGCGCATTTACCGTATCAAATCACTTCATTTCAAACAATTCCTATTTCAGGATAGGACAGGCAAGGCTTGTTGTATCTCTGAAGGTGCAAATTCTCAGAAGCAAAAGCAAGGCAGGGGGGACGCAGCTTTCCAACACTGACTCCAGAGCTTGCTAGGAAACCACGCTCGGACACTTTGAAACCACGTTTGGACAGACTTCCAGTACCTGCTACAGCAGCAATGTGGAAGCTTTATCTACTTTAGCTCATCTTCACTCCTAAATCAAAGCATTTTAAGTGTGCATTCACTGAAATAAGTTGTTTGGAGGGGAAATGGAAGAGCATCTTTTTCTCCCGTTTTACAGGTATTTCCCTTATGCACCCAAATTATCGGGAACGTAGCAAATTCCCAGAGGTCACTTGCTTTCAAAATGGCAATCGCAAGTAAACTAACGGGAAAAGGAAAGAGTGGACAATTTTTCATCAGTTGATTTCTGTATCCTCTGCAGGAATGCTTTCCTACGGGAAGATATGACCTTCCCACTCCCCCCACCAAAAAGAATAATACTAATATGTACAAGAAAGCCAACCTAGTTGCTTTATCTATGCTCTGAACTTATTTTCTTTGACTTACTTCAGAATGGTATAAATATTTTTACCTAAAAGGAGAGCTGCAGCTATATGAATTGGGCTCAGGCTCATTCTTGTACAGTCACTGTTATTCTGAGTGGACTTTGAGAAGCTATTTGTACTTTTAAAGAATAAAAATCCCAAAGGAAGCCAATCCTTTGGTTTTGAAGAAGAAAGTGAAGCAACTGAAGGTTATGAATACTCACTCTTTTTTTGGATTCCAAAAATGATGTGTTTGATCCTTGACTTGCTTTTCATTAAGGAAAAATGCCATAAATTATTTGGTTTGTTTGCCTCTCTGATCAGTCAACTGAAAGATGTTATTGCTTTGGGGCAATGAAATACGTTGCCTCAATTTCATTATTATTCAGTTTCGGGTTCTTTTTAGTACATAAACTCCCTCTGTCTGATTTACTATGCGAATATGTGTTATTAGAGAAAAAAATCATTGGATTATAGCTTTTGATACTTGCAGTGTCATTTAAACAGCTCTCATCTCTGAAGTTAGTAGCCTTGACATATGTTTCAAGTTCAAACTTAGTCAGGTAGTGGGCCAAATTCTTCCTCAAGTCCATTATCAGGGATGAAGTGCGCCTGTAACATACTAAAAAGGCAAAAGCTTTACTCAGACTGTTCCTGAACAGCCTGGCTTTCTGACAAGAAGAATCCAAATTGCTTTTCTACGTATAATTTTGTTCAGTAAATCACTGCCTAGCTTAATGAATTATTAGCAAAATTATTTTTTCTTCCTTTTCCTAAGAAAGGTAGTAGTAATTAGACCATACGCTGGCTTTACGTACAAGGCTAAAATTTATCTGGGGAAGTAAGTAAGAGGGCAAAGAAGTAGAGAGGGACTCATGCTGCACCAGAGAAAGCTTTCGCAATTCACTAGTGCAGAGAACATAACTACAAAGCTATTTAAAAGATGGCATGAGAATGAGTGCCTGAAATTACTCTCGCTCCATTTTCTGGTATCAAGTTGAGTATGTCTCTAATATTCTGATATGATTTTTAGGAAACTTTGGAAAAAATACAAAGTGCCATTTAGCAACAGAGAGCAAGAAAAACCACAGGAAGACATCCTTCAAAAAGCAAGATAAGGCAAGGCTAGATTTTATAGCTAGTATTCCTTACAGAAGTACTAAAAGACAGAAGTGGATAAAGTCAGAAAAATGTATGTGCTGTCCAGCTTTCTAAAAAAGTCCTCCTCAAGGAAAGCAATATGATAGCAGGGCCTTAGACGTTACTTTGGAGACCTGAGTTCATTTATGGGGCTATGGTATTTTTTGTTTCCCGGAACAATCTCATTTACTTAGGTAAAATAACTTTGTCAGAGTATCTAAAGATATTAACTCATTTTCCTTGCAGAAACTTAATTTTCCCTCCTCGTCCTGGTGCCCAGGACTACAGAGATAACGTCCACGGATAAGCAAGTACCTTGTTTGCTGGCTCTCGTTTAGATCAATAATTTGGAAGAACCCCCCAAAGAGATCACTTGGCAACCTGCTCCCCCTGTGTTTCATCAATGTTTATTCTCTGCCCAGTTCCTTTAAGGAGGTGATAACCAACCTTCTCAACATGAGATTGACCTGTAAGTTAGTTCAAAAGGCCACATGCAACATTTTGCAGGTGATTCTCTGCTCTTGACCATCCAGGTCACGCAGGGAGTGCAAGGAAGGGAGACAAGCCACCGCTCTGTGCTGGGATACAACCAGACAGAGCGAGTTCAGACCCGCCAACAGGTATCTCAGAAATACACAGATGCCGGGGTGGTGTCCTGGAGAACCGCAGAGCTCCAAACCACATGATTTTTCTCTTTTTTTCTTGCTTCCCACTATAGGTGGAAGGCAATAGGGAGCAGGTGAGTCACTGCTAATTAAGTGGTCCTCTACAAGCAGACAGAGTTGGTGGAGTCCAATTTTGGCTTCGCAGAGGCTGTGGGGAAGCAAGCAAGCAATCAAGCCGCCAACGTTATCCTTTCTCTCCCCTGCAACACAGCAGGGCAGGGTCAGCCAGGGACACCTGCTGAGCAAATGTCACAACGAAGGTACCAGGCAGGGCCCTACAGATGGGATTCATGGACCACGGGTGTGAGTCACAGGTCCGGGAACATATTTGCAGATGTAATCACCATAACATTTCCCCTTAATGCAACGGCAATTCAAAGCCATCCTCTCCGGACTTCAAGGATAACAGGAAGCTCGTTCCTGTTGCAGCAGGTCCTGTTCAGCATCACTGGCAGGTCAGAATTTATATCCAAACTATTCCAGTAAATCCCAGAATTTCATTGAGCATCTCCAGTCCTCCATGATTCTGACCCTTCATTTTTGTGTTTTACTTCGGTTTTCTGTTATGGCCAACTTTTTCACAGAGTGCAGTGTTTGCTGTGATCACTGAAATAGATTTTTACAGTCAACCAGCTCTGCTTTCAGTATGTTCTCTCCCAAACACCCTGGGGGGGTTGTTCCGATGTTTCTCTATTACCTCGATGTTTCTCTATTACCTCAGGATCTACTGAGTGAACAGGGAGGAGAGGTTGAAAGGTGAAGTTAAAAGAAGTTCGCATAGCTTGTAAAGCAATTTTAAGAGGAGCCCTCGAAGACAACTCAGGAATCACCAAGTGCCTGGGTGACCAAATTACTACATATAAAGTGAGAGAGAAATGACGTTCAGTTTCTGCCAGTGTCTATCCCCATTCTCCTGCTGTCTTGTTATCTCCCTGACCGTGTCAGTCTGTCCCCACCCTGGGGACAGACTTTTTAGTAGGGCTTGTAGCAATAGGACAAGGGGTAGTAGTTTTAAACTAAAAAAGGGTAGATTTAGACTAGATATAAGGAAGAATTTTTTTACAATGAGGGTGCTGAGACACTGGAACAGGTTGCCCAGAGAGGTGGTAGATGCCCCATCCCTGGAAACATTCAGGGTCAGGTTGGACGGGGCTCTGAGCAACTGATCTAGTTGAAGGTGTTCCTGCTTAATGCAGGGTGGTTGGACTTGATGACCTTTAAAAGTCCCTTCCAGCCCAAACCATTCTACAATTCTATCAGCTACAAGCAGGTTTCTGGCAACCCCAGCTGTTGTCAACTCTTTTATTTTGTTTGTCTGCCTGAGAAGCCCACACTTTGTCTAGCAGAAGACAGAAGCACATGAGCTCAACTCAGAGAGGAACACTTCACAAATGGGTCTCAAGCGAGTGGGCACACAAAGTATAGACAACACAGAGAAAACGCTACCCTTTTCCAGTAGAAAAACATTAACTGAAGAAGCCAAAGCCTGGTTTGTTCTGGGCTGCTACTTCTTTAGAAATACAGCATACATATTTCTTCCTTTCCCTTACACATTCGCATGCCATTGTTTCCACAGAAGATGAAAATATAAACATTGTGTTGGCATTCACCTCACTCTGTCAGGATTCATTTCACTGTATCAACAGCAACATTGCATGAGAGCCATGATGTTACATGCGCTGAGTCCTTAGTTGCCATGTAAAGTTGAAGGAAACCTAACTGAGGCAAAATTTCCCTTGATTCAGGCTTTGGGATGGGATAAGGATTCTCTTAGACAAAGGAAAGGCTGCCTTCAAACAACACAGTGACAAGTCTTCCCCCTCTCCCTAAATCTCATAAATTTGGAAAAATTTGACTCTCATTTCATGTTTGAGGAGGAGAAAAGAACATGTTCACGAAAAAAGGGCTGGGCTTCTGGTTGTTAGGATGCTGCTCTGGGTGATGGGAGATGTCCTTTCTAGATTCAAGTTTGTGATTTAACAGAGATTTGAACCCTGATCACCAGAGCCAATTTCTATCCTTTTCTTCCTTCAAAAAAGTATCTAGATATTCTCATTTCAATCACATATATGTAACAATAAATATTGATTTGACTCCTGATCTATGGCTGAGAGTCATATATATACATAAGCATAATTGCTTGAACTGTATGAATTAATCTAATACCTCCTAGCCATGGAGATTGCGGTCTATTTGGTGGTTCCCCAGAGGTCACTCCCTTGAACAGGAGTACCTATTGCTTCTGTATCTGATTCCCTCACCACACCTTCATACATCTCCTGCTGCCCCTGAGAAAACTTCTTTTCTCTAGTGTTCTATTTCAGGACTGACACACACCTCAGGATGACCAAGCAGAAGGAGAGCAGGATTTTGCAAGGCACATGACACCTAAGATGACACAGACCATTGGGTTGAGGAATTCAGTAAATTTTACTACAGTGAGAGTTGCAAACGTGCACGTACAAGAAAATGTGTAACTGAGTTTGAGCTGAAGCAGCTCTTACTTGTTTCAACTTCTTTTCAATCTTTCTCATGCTTGAATAACAAAGGATAAATATTTCCTCCCTTACTGATGCTTTCCGAGGATCCTCCTAGAATGGTAACACTTAATTAACTGCATATAATAGCAATGATCTGCGAGCCATCAAATTCCTTCAGGTATTTGTAACAATGTTAATTTCCTAATGTTTAAAAGCTTGAAAGAGACAATGAGCATCATCTTCTAAACTAGTATATCCAGATAGAAGAGCTGGTTTTCTTAGTCGCTCATCCATATTACCCGTACCCAAAACTAAAGCTGGGACAAAGAGGCGACACTGGTACCCACCATCCCGTTGCTGCTCCTAACGCTGCAACTGCTGTTCAGCACTTAAAAGTCATTAGGGAAAAGTGATGGCTTCGGCTGGCTGAAAAGCACTCTCCTTCTGGAGAAGTGCAACCAGTCAAGCTCTAGAGAGATGCTGTTTTGCAGTAAAAAAACTCATCTCTAATCAAATGCGGCGCAGAAGAAACAACTGCCAAAGAGGAGAGGGTAAAGGATTTAAGTAAGACGGTTCCAGTGTTTTCTTGTGCGTTCGGTGAAATTTATTCCGAGTACCCTGCAGTTTTCTTGTCTTGGCACTGACAATTCTCAGCCACACGCACAGGCGAACCGACCAGCTCGGCTCTCGGCAGCATCCCGCTCCCGAAGCCGGGGGATGCTTCGCCCTGACCACGCGAGCTGGTGGGAAATCGTGCAAAAAAAAACCCTCACCCGGGGCCAACCGGCACCCCGGAGCACCCATCGGACCCCGCCGGGACGGGGGGGGACCGACCCATCCCTTCTTTCCCCGCCGCCACTCCCACCCGGCGCCCGCGCTCCAACTTCCCCGGCGGCGGCTCCGCCACCGGACGCGGGGACGCCGGCTCCCTCCTCCCCGCCGTCCCCCCGTGAAAAAGCAAGCGGGGACCCGGCTGTGTGTGTGTGTGTGTGTGTGTGGCGTGGGGGGGGGGGTAGGGGTGTGCCCGCGGGCAGGGCAGGTGCGACCGGCACCGTCGCCGGCGAGGTGGGAGCGGGCCGGGGGCCGCGCCTCACGCCGCCGCCTCGGAGCCAACAATGGGCCGGGGGAGGCTCCGCGCCGCCGCCCCCTGCCCGCGGCTGCCGTGCGGAAAGGGGCTGCCAGCCCAGCCCAGCCGAGCAGAGCCGAGCCCAGCACAGCTGAGCCCAGCCGGAGCCTTCGCCCCCCGCCCCGCTCCACCCCGCCGAGGGGGCCGGGCCGGGGCTCCCCCGACGGCCGCCCCCGGGACCTGCGCGCCCCAGGGCGAGCGGCGGCGGGGCGGGGAGCTGCGCTGTGCCGCGCCGCGCCGCCGGAGCCCCGGTGCATCCCCCGGCCTCACCTGTTCAGCACTTTCCTGATCCTCTGGCGCACGCTGGAGGAGGGCGCGGAGATGCCGCTCCTGCCGCCGCCGCTGCCGCCCTCCGCCGGCAGGTTCTCGATGGTGGCCACGACATGGCTGGGCTGCGGCGGGTGGTGCGGCGGCGGCGGCGGCTGCGGCGGCGGGGGGTGGCGGTGGTGGCGGTGGCGCTCGGGGGAGAGCATCGCGGCGGGGCTGCGCCTCAGCGGCGAGCGGGGCGCATCCCGGCGGGGCGGGCGGCGGGCGCTGCTGCCGCCGGCGCTGGCTCCCTCGGCTTCCGGGCAGCGCCAGACCCTCGCCCGCTCCTCCCTCACTGGGCTGCCATGCAGGGAGGGGCGGGCTGCCGCCGCCGCCAGCGAGTGCCGCTCACGGTCGACGAAGTGCCAGCAGTTTGGCGACCCTCCTCCTCCTCCTCCCTCCTCCTCCTCCTCCTCCCCCCCACACTCCCCGCGCCCAGCCGGTGCCTCCCCCCGGCGCTGCGCCGCCGCGATTTCCCCTTTGTTTCCCCGCGCACTCCCCCGGTTGCCGTCGCGGCTCGGCCCGGCCCGGCCCGTCACGGCGGCGGCGGCGGCGGAGCCCCCTCGGAGCCGCGTGTGGCGGCGGCCGCCCCTGCGCGCCGCGGTGCCGCCGGGAGAGGGCGGCGGCGGCCGCCAGGGGGCGCCGGTGGCGGCGGCAGCGCCCCCGTTTCCCCCCCACACCGGGGCCGGGCGGGATCTACGGGGCGACCCGGGGGAGCGGGGGATGGAGTGGGGGACACACAGGGGGCAGGGGGGATGTGTCCCTCCCGCTCCCTCCCGTGGGCCGGTGGCGCCGTCCCGCCCCCAGCCCGTTTGTCCCCTCGGCAAGGGGGGAAGAGGGGCAGCTCGGCATGCTCACCCCCAAGCCTCACCCCATTAAATGCTCCTCACTTTTGGGGTGTTTCGTTGCCTTTTTGGGGGTGTTTGGGGTGTGTTTTGTGGTTTTTTTTTTACTAGTCAATTTACTGTTGTCCACAGGTAGGCAACACGGCATCTCCTCCTAGGACAAGACACGCATTTGTCCTCGGAAACACGGCCGGGCCTGTCTCCTCTTCAGCGCATTGGGAAAAGCGTCGATAAAAAAATGCTGCTGAACAACACCCGTGGTCTTGTGCTGGCGGAGAGGCGGCCAGGGACGGCGGGAGGCATGGCGCTCACCGTGAAGTTCAGAGCTCCGTGCATTTTTCATGGGGACGGTGCGCTTCGAGTTCATGCCCGGGCGAGGCTCGTTCCAGGCCATTGTGTCGGTCTCCCTCACAGGCAGGGAGGCTCGCTGGAAAGAAATGCAAACGAGCGCGGTTTTCATATTTCTTACTCTAAAGAGGGAGATACTTCATTTTAAAAATTGAGTTAGGCTCAGAGGAGGTAGAACGTATACATACCTTTTAAATCGATCCTGTCGCTTTGAAACGTATTGCCTGATAATTTTGCAAAGCCCTGTAAGTGAAATAAATTTGAAATTTCGCTTTTTCCATTCTACTGTTCCCCCCCTACTTATTTTTGTCAAAGATTTTTTTCCTTATATTCCTGTTTGTGCGAACCTTACACAAAGGCGTAAAGGTGAGAGGAACACTTGTAAAAAGCAGGGAAATGTGGTTATAAAGCTGTGGAGTGTCCTCCGGGGAAATCAGATAGATGTAATACTCTGAATTACTTTTGCTTTTTTTTTTTTTATCAATAGATTTCAGGTTGGTAATGTCTGTTCATAGGAACGATTCCTTTTGCCAACATTAATTTTTAATATGTCGGTTTACTCTGAGTACCTCAGCAGCCTCAGTCTAACAGGTCTTCAGATGAGATCCAGTGGAGCATGTTGCTCTACCAGAGGAATGCTTTTGAAGATAGGGCTCGCTCGCTCGAAATCCTCTAAAGTTCATTCTCTGTTCTGGGCAGAAAGCCAGCTGTTTTTAGCACGAGCCGAACCTCAGTTGAATCGGATTATGCTACTAAGAGAGTCTCCTCTCTCCCGTTCCCCCCATGGCAACCACATGTTTCCATAAGTGGAGAGAAGATGAGGTTCATTCTCCCTGGCAGCTCTTGGAAGTGGAAGGGACAGAGCCTCCAAAGCCAGGCTGGTGCGACGTTGGTGCCCTCCGTGCCGGTCCAGCCGTAGGGACCGCACCCCCAACTCACACCCTCATCTCTCTCCCATGGACCTCTAGCACCTATTTGTTAATGTTTCCATGCTTTTCGTTTCGTTAAACGCGCTGTTTTTCCAAACTGTGTCTGAAGGGCAGCTGCAAATATTGTGGAAATACTCTCTGTGCTGGTATGAGAGGGTTTTGATAAGGGATGTGTTTGTCTCTGGGTGCTCAGTGGCCGTTTCAGACTAATCTGACAGCTGAGTGGATCAGAACAACAGTGTTTGTGTAACTTTATTCCTACTGATTAAACCAAATGAATTTGGGTTCTGCCGGTAACCAGGGAGGGCTGTGGGAAGCTCCTGTCCTCAGGACAGCCCCCTTGTTTGGCAGCCCCCTTTTTACCAATGCGGAGGGAAACCGTAGGTCCGTGCAGACAGCCTGGCTGCCATCATGACAAACAGATTTCTTGCACGCATAAGGTCCGTCATAAATATGATGACAAACTTTTGCTGTGTCCAATAAAATTGTTTCCAATTACTTTTCAGTTTGTCTCACTATCATACCGCATGTGTAGCGTTACGCCATCACAGGGCTTCATGCATTTAAAGTTGCAGCGTAGCCATGCTGGGTTTTTTTCCATGATGAGACAAAATTACCAGGAGGAGAAATTCTACTGGATGTATCCTGTTTAGTAATATCAGCAGATTGACTGCACCATACAATCAGTAGTGAGTGATTGAGAACAGCATTTTTTAACATTTTAATAATCGCTCACGATGCTGTTCGTGTGGCTCAGTATCCCTCGCAGCCTGAGCGCTCTTGGCCCTGTTTCAAGCACAGTGCTAAGCATGTTCACTCCCTCGTAGCTGTTTCTCAGGGTGTTGACATTCAACTATGGCACGTCTGGCATCTTCATTAATGTAACACCCAACTGGATCAGTTCTACCAAAAGATAAGGGTAGAATGTGTAGAATTGTGAAAATGTGTTTTTTGTTAAGTATTTCATCCCACTGATTAACAGATGAACACACTAGATGTTAGTCCAATGACTCCTCTTTGTGGTTTACGCTGAAGAAGCTGCTTTGCCTTCTAGCATGAAGTCCATTTTTAAGTCTGGGTTTTCCAAAATTGTCACAGCAGTTTAAAGCCAGGTTCTCAAAGGCGCTGAGCTGACTTAGCCTTTTTGGACACCAATGTGCTCAATAAATAAAACAAAAACACCTCTCCATGGTCACCTGAGTTCACAGGGGACTGAGTCCTTTTTATTTTTGAGTTTCTTTCAATAAACATGCACAAAGCTGTTGCAACAGCAGCCATGCCAACTTGCTAACGCACCGCCCAGGGGCCTGGCTCAAGCCTAAATCCTAATGCCTGAAGCCCAATCCTTAAGCTAAGTGGGGAAGTCCTCTCCTGGGGCTCTGACCTCGTACCTGCGCTCTGACCCCACTCAAGACGTTGCAGGACTTGCAGCAGGACCAGAGGCTAACCAGTAACTAGAGGGACAACACGGCAGCAGTAAAACTTCTAAGCAGGGGTGAAGCGTCAACAAACGAGAAATTTTTATAAAGACGTGCACATCCATCTCCAAGTAGGTTGAACGCTGGATGTGGGGACTTGGGCTCTCACCTCAGCTTAGGCAAATTATAGAGTGCTAAAACCCAGTCTTTCCTATTCCAGCTGAGTCTCATGGAATTGCTGAAACTGCTCTTCTGCAGTACTGTCGGCATCCCTTGGTCCCCGGCTGCTGAACAGCTCCAGGAAAAGAAACCCACGTCCCAGTGGTTGCATCTCTGGCCTAAGATGTGGAACAGCTGTGAGGGTTGTACTCCCAAGGCTGCTCGGTTTCTCCTGGGGATTCAGTCAGGCAATCGGCCTCTTCCATCACATTTTTTCAGGGGTGGGAAAACTGAGGTACTGAGGCAGCTCTGGCCAAGACTGGACGTGGCCTGTCGCTTCTCAGGCAAACACCGGGGCTACCAAGAGGAAGAGTCATGGTCTCTTTTTCATTGGTCTGAATAACTATTCTGTATTTGCTGTTTGGTTTATATCAAAATTATACTTTGATTTATTAATATTTAAATTTTAATAGGTCATATAACATTTTATTTGTATTAAACCTTTTTAGTTGATAAAAACATTGATTAATTATTACTAATAAATGCAATATTACATTTACTTTTGTACCTGGAATGAAATAGTGCAGCTGAAGGGAATGAGAAGGCCTTTCATTTGCATGCTCAACTGCAACACCACATGGATCAACATTAGCTCAGGGCCGAGATTCATCCCACTTTTTCCTGCACGACATTCCAGAGGAGAGGTATTCATAGACGCTGGTGAGTTTGGGTTGAGCACTGTCCTGAAGCTGTAGTGCTTCTGCCTACCTTACCCAAAACTAGCCCAGGTATCTTTACATGCGGTGCTGCATAGGGCAGTGGTGGTAGCCTTTGATATGGTGCTTTTGGGGGACAAAGAACAGCCACCGAGGCACAGTGTTGGTTTGCGCTAAAGCCCTTTACTCAAAATCCTTCCAAGCCTCTTATCAGGCAAATTTTTATTACTGCTCCAGCCATCTCCCAACACCCTGAGAAGGACTCAGAGAAGCGACAGGTTTCCAACACGTGAGGTTGATTATGAGAAAAAGAAACAGGGTTAAAGCACAGCGGCACAACCTTCATGTTAATGCTCAGCCACCATGCACCAGTGTCTCATTTTGGCACCATCTTTGCCATCCACCAGCTGTCACAGAGAATCAGGACCTCACAAGTCAACTTCTTGGGAGATGAGAAGTCAGCAAGTTCTGAATCCGAGCGTAGCATGTTTATTCATCCACGCTAATGGATGAACAGCTGTGGAAAGGCAACATAGCTGTGGGGAATCTCAGCACACAGCCCACGTACAGTTCCTAGACAGCAACTCTGCATCTAACAGAACAAGAGGAGGAGAGCATGGGGGCAGGCAGAGAGAGCTGCTCCTCACTCCCTTGCAGCACAAGCAGGGCGAGATGCCCCACCTGCATCACGCAAGGGATGAGAAAGGTTGTGGGTAACAATGCCTATTTTTCACATCCACCGCAACAATATTTTATATTTCTCATTAGTTGCAGGAGGGAATGTACCAACTGACTGTAATAGTTTTCTCTCTTGTAGGGGGATATTTACACACGCACACAGAGACAGGGAGAATTGCATTGCAATACCATTGGAGCCCGAGACCAAGCAGCTGAGTCCATATGAAAAAGATAGATTATGCAATACAGAAAAGGTAAAATTAAATCGAATTTATTTGTTTCCATCACCTTGGGTGAGCAGCAAAGGCACAATAAAAAGTACGATAAATAATCTGCGAATGCCTTAGCTTACTATAGTACAAGGTTCACAAGCAGTTCAGAAGTGAAACATCTGGCACAGCTCAATTTCTCTGGAAGAGCATGGGGAGAGCTCCTGTCTCATGTCTGATTGCCTCTTCTTCAGGATTTCACTTGCTTCACTGCTGCAGATATCATTTCAGCAGAGTTTGTAGTACCCATGCAGTCACCGGTAGCTTTTAGATAGTTGCAGGCATTTATCTACTTGTCCTTTTCCTAATTTCCATAAAAATAAATGAATCCTGCAGAGGTTAATTAAGAAGCGCATTAACTTTCCTACTTTGCTTGTAGCATAGGTCACTTGCAGACTCAAAACCTCAGATTGGAAAGAAAGCTGAAGCTCAAAAGAAAGCAACAACAGCTCATCCTCAGAAAGCTGCAGGGAGGCAGATTGTTATTTCCCTTGTTGATATTCAGTACCGAAAAAGCAAGCGGGAAGAAGTCCCTAATCTGCTAGCAAAAAAGAAATGAACTTATAATAGTCGTGTGGTGCTATTTTTGCGCAGCCCAATAGCATTTTCAATCTACTTGTTCTTCTCAATAAACCACATTACAATTACTTTTATTTGGTTTATTGCATGCTTTCTCTCCTTCCTCATTACACAATTGAATGTCAGCCTACAGCATGCACTGATTTAAGTGTCTCTACTTGTCCAGAAATAACAAGTTTTTTAAATAATCCTGGTTGTCTATGAAACAACAATAACCCTTTTCAACCTGTTGCTGTTCAGCAATCAGAAAACGTGATACACAGATGTGAAAAATCAAACCAATTCCTTTTGAGATTGCGGAAACAAGTCTTGAGAAGTCCTTTTCAGGAGGAATATGACAATCGAATATTGCTTTGTTTCTTTACTTATCTGTACTTTCCACAAAAAATTTCAGTCTTGGAGACTTTGTTCACTTGTGCGTCATCCCTAGTGCTCGCACTTGGGAAACCCTTTGCTTGCCATGTGAAAGGGGCACTGCTCCTCTCGCTGATGCCTTGGAAAGGACAGGCTGCAAAGGAGGGCTCTTCTCTGCCTGTGGGATTCAAGGGAGCAAGTCGGAGGCACGCTTTGACCCACAATTTGGGAAACATTTTTGGGACGGACACAGTAGACATAGCCATTCTATTTGTCTAGGAGCATCTGTTTCCATGCCTTAAGAATGAACCTTGCCCATGTCCCTCCTGCATGCAGAGTTATCCACGTGTCTGGGCCCCTTATTGTGAATGAGGAGTGCTACCCTAAGGATAACTAGAGACTGACTCCCTAAAATGGGAAGGGAGGCACACTTCACAGCAGAGGTGGTTTATTACTCCATTTGCAAGCCAGATAATCAACAATCTGACAAGGAGAGGATGGGGTTTACAAGAGTGAAGTTGCCCTTGGACTAAGAGGAGCCATTTCACTGCTTCAGTTTCATCACACAATTTCCATGCACAGATAACTCAGTGAAATGTAGAGGCTGTTGATGTAGAAGAGGTCGTATAAGGTGATCTTGAGGTCCTCCTGGCCACGCACTCTCTGAGTAAGCAGTGTTCAGGCAAACACTCGAGGTGAGAGGACAGAGACATACTGCCAGACTCCAGGGCAAAGTGACATGGCAGTTTTGCTGGGCAAGAATTAGATCTGGAAAAAGGATTTCAACATCTAAAGAAATTCACCTTGGGAGAAGAATGAGAGTGCGTTTTGTCAGGGAGAAAAGCCATTAGCTGGACTGTGAAGGAATTAAACGGTCTTCCCAAACATAAAATGTGCTAACCTCTAGAGAAAAGCAGCCATACACGTTGTATGCCTTAGTGTTATTATAATACATTTCATTGACAAACTTTTGTCCTAGTTAATAACATTTCACTTTCAGAGGCCTCTGAGTTTCTAATTACTGCTGTCATAGCTCCCAGGAGAAACAAAATGGCAGGCCTGAAACCTAAATCAAACCTGCTGGAGATGCGAGCAAGACCCCAGGGACTGCAAGTCCAGCCCCGACCGAGGGCAAGAGCGGCGTGGTCCTACCTCCTCCACAGGGCCGTGGGGAGAGGTCTCCGGCCACCGACAAGCTGCAGGAGGCCAGAGCAGAAGGGTTGTGCTTTCAAGCAGTAGCCGTCATGGTGTGATGGTGCTGGACAGTGTAGCTTTTCCCTCCATTTCGTCTGCGCGGTCTGGCCGATTGAAATGCTGTGACCGCATCAGCATCTCCTCTGGCACTGTCCGCCCTTCCTGTTCAATTCAAGCTTCTCCTGTCTTCACTCTCCGGCCCCGTGTACATCTAGTCCCACCTACCTTGGCTCCTGCACAGAGCCACCTTCTCAGAGCTGATCTATACATCTGTGACAACACCACAGCGTTTTAACTAATTCTATAGGAGGAGGAAGACAACTGACCTTTGCACTGCCTTTCTTTCTACTGTTTTTGGTACAGCATTTGGATCAGCTATATTGAAGGCCGAGTAGGCTGCTGGAAGTGAAAATGGTTTCCTATCATTTCTAACTTCCTGAGGCCACCTGGGATTGTCAGGGTCTTGGTTACACCTTGAGGCTGCCCTAGAGTCTGGGATATACAGGAACAAACACTCTCTTTTTCTAGTATGATAATGCTGTAAAGACGCCAAATCACAGCATCTTTAGGGTACAGGCTACAACAAGAACCACCAGGTGCTTTATTAATTCCATCAAGCAGTGGCACAGGCCGCCCAGGATGGAAAGTCTCCATCCTTGGAAGTTTTCAAGACCCAACCAGTAAAAGCCCTGAGGGACCTGGTCTCACCTCATGGCTCACCCTGCCGTGAGTAGGAACTTGGACCAGAGGCTTCCTGAGCTCCCTTCCAAGGAGAGTTATCGTACAGTACTACAAATTATGATTTTAGTTGTGCTGAGTTATGTTTCAACAGTATGTGCATGTGTAACTGTGGGGTCGGAAGACTCCAGAAGGGGAAATAGCTGGGAAGAGTAACCTTTTCACTACTTTTCGCTTCATTAGGGCAAAGTTACAGAAAAACACAGAAGGATGAGGATCTATAAAGTGACTTATTCCCACATGGCATTATACAAGAGTGGAAATAAAATGAATGTGAATAAAGCAACAACAAAGTGCTTGACTAATGCAAATTCTTAATTACTCAATTTATTGATAGAAAGAGTAGAGATTCAGCTCTCTTGCCATATTCCTTGCTGGACTGGAGAGATGAGCCCCTCTTGGGATTATTGCCTTAGTAAAGATTCAAGATGTATATGACTGAGTGGCCATTTAAGGTATCCATCAATGGAGATAACAGCTAATAAAAACAGAGAAAAATCAGAATGCTTCCTTCAGGAGCAACACTCTTTGGGGATACTTATTATTGTTTTCCAGTGATTCTTTATGCCTGGTACATTTTTGCGAAATGTCTTAATCTTTTAAAAATAAAGACTGAACTCCAGATACTAACAAGTTCTCCTTGTCAAAGTGTAAAGTGCCTTTACATGTTGTCTTTTTTCATGTGCCACTCTGTTTTGCAGGCTTCGTTGGCAAGACGCAACTGTAATTCTGCAAGTGAGTGAGAGGAGGGATTGTTGTTGAGCCAAGTCCAAAGGCTAGTGTTCTGAAGGAATTAAATATAAAGATAAAATACCTAGCTTTGGGGAGGCAAGAAAATCACACTTGCTAGCCACACTTTGCAAATAGTTTAACTTCTGGGGTGATTAATGGAAATTATCATCAGGTTCAAGGCTTTATTCAATTGTTATTTATTATTTTAGTTCTGAATTACTGAAATAGTAGCAGCAGACATGATTAATAGGATGACTCATGCTTAGGAAGGTATCACCTAATGAGGTCATTATGTCAGCATCGTTAGCAGTGTTCAAGATAAAGATGGATACATGGCAAGTGGAATTATTTCAGTGGTTAATCCTGCTTGATTCCAGAGATCAGATTTGATGATCAGAGAAGTCATGTCCCGCAGTACCCACTACAGTAAATTTTACAGTCTAAGAATCTGCTAATGGTTAATAAAGGATTCTCTGAATGAAACTGAATTTTGAAAAGAGATATGGAAACCAGGGTCTGTGGGCAAAAGCACTGGACCAAATTGAGCTTTTTTTGCTGACTAGGGTGCTATCTCCTTTTGCCTTGTTCCTTTGAACTTGTTCTCAGAGCATGTTCAACTACCTCCCAGGCTAAACAACAGATGCAGGACTTAAGAGGAAATTTTACCTGGTTCCAGACTTTTGCGACAGGTGCATAAACTGCTCTGGCACACACAGGTTTTCTTCTTATTTCTATGCGTATTTGTACCGAGCTGCAGAGCTGAAGCCCTGCCCTGCTCTGCACTTAGGATGAAGAGCGAAGGAACAGGATGAAGAATGTGCTTGTCCTGATGTACAAGCAACCAGGATTTGCTCCTTACTACACTGGGATTAATGAACATGCCTATCATATTCTGGAGAGTATTTAACTGCCATGCCAACTGAAGCAAGAGCTATCCTTAGCGATAAGAACTGGTTAGCAGACAGATATAATGCCTGTGTTGAAGTAAAAGCAAGTAAATCCCACCATAATGTGCTCCTGTACATAGTGTGAAATCCTTCTCAAGGAAGCAGGGCCTGGGTAACAGAGTTTAAATCCAGTTGAGATGCCTGGGACTGCTTTTCAGCTTTCTCTGACTCAGTAACCCAGCACAGGAGTACTGGAGACAAAGTACCAGAAGGGTGCTAGACGTGCAAAACATTTCACAGCTGGACTTGAAGACTGACTCGTACCCATTGAGAGGTATTGCCTGACAGCTAACCCAGTAAACTGTTGCCTACTGTCATATGAAAAGCCTGCCAGATACTGCAGGTCCTTTTACGTGATGAGTCCTCCTTTTCCGTGGACAAGCACAGAATCCTTTTGCAGATTCAGATTCAGCTCTCTCCACCTCAAACTATCCAAAGAGTTTATCAGAAAGAAAAATGGGCAACCAGTCTAACGTTACTGCGGGGCAAGTGTCCTTTTGAAGTCTATGAAATGCGCAAAGATGTTTCAAATTTTACATCAAATACTTTTACTAAACAGTGGAGATCTGTGATGCAAAAACAGGGCCTGCCCTGTGCTTGAGACCCTCTGAAATTCTTCAGGAGCTTTTGGGATCACAAGGAAGAGCAGAGGGGATGATGCGAGAAGCATCCTCAGTACTGTGGGCTAAGAGCAAACAAACCATGAGTCCCCTGCAGTATGGCATCTGCCATGCAGTGAGTGTCAGCTGCTTAGTGCTTTGCAGGCAAAAAGACTGCTGATTTTTCTGTTCTCCAAAATACTGTAAAAGGTCAATGCAATAGCCACGCATGGGATACTTATTTAGTCCAGGTGAGGATCTTCTGGGTCTCAGAAATCTGAATATCCAAGCCATGCCTCATGACAAGGCAGTAGCTTGTGCATTCACGGCTAACAGTATATAAAAGCTGTAGCGAATTAAAGCAATTTGCGGAATACTATCATAATTGAATATGGTATTTCCACCTGCTGGACCAGCTGCTGTACTAGGAGTCCCTGTGTGGTTGACTTTCATGCCTGCATGAGGGGATGAGCACATGAGATTATATATTCCAGTCATTTCACTTGAACTAAAAATACTGTGCAAGTAAAACAAAAGCTGTGCAAGTAAAACAAAAGCTATGCGCCACTCCTTCCCAAGGGCCTGGCTTTCAGATGGAGCAAGAGGCTGCCTTCTTGCTTTGTGGACTACTTGTAGGCTGCAGTACTCAGAGTAAGTGTTTACACCGAGGAGCTGGACATGAGCTCTGGAGCTGTGTTCCATGGTAATGCAACAGTAATCTGTGCACAAAACAAGGTAGAAATCTTGGCAGCCCCCTTACCAGCTGTAAGGTTATGTCACACTTCAGTGTAAGCAGCTGCTGCAGCTTTCTGAAAGGTCTGGAGGGTTTAAGAGCTACATTACAGCAACAAAACACACTCAGAAAATGTCAGTGTGACAATTTCGTAGGCTTTCAGCCTGAAACCTGCACATCCCCTGAGCATACTCTGGAAGCTTGACTTAATTTATTTCTTTTTACAAGCCCTACCATGTGCCTGAAGGTCATCACCACTGACATTTCTGACCCAGGAAGCTCTTCAGGAGTCTCTCATGGTGTTTTGGGATGCTTTCACAGAAGATGGAAAGGTTCTTCCAGCAGAGGGAATTGTCTGTGTACAGTAAAAATTAATGATGAGAAATGTCAGCTACATGGGCAGTACTTATGAGATAGATAGAAAATACAGTATTACAACTATCATCGCTGCTTTCAAATGTTCCTATTCCACAAACCCTGCCCAAATGCGTGTGTTTTGCCTGTTTCTACTACTTCTGTGCCTTCTTATCTCCCTTGTTCCACCATTACATGTGCTCTGTGCAGCACACGACATGGTATCAACAAGCTCCATTTTGCTCCAGCAAAGGAAGAAAACCTAAGCTTTGACTTTCTTCCCTTGCCTTGTGACTTTGCCAGTATTAAATGAGTGCACTGGTTAAGAAATAATCATGATTGATTGGCATTTGTGCCAGGAGCAGAACTGATGCAAGATAAATCAATACGAACATGGGTTAAAGCAGCTTCAGTACATCTATCATAGTAATTTACTTAAGTTTAAATCAGTTTAATTAAACTGACTCACTTTTCTGGTAAAGAGAAGGCTTTACAGTGTGCCAAATTTAATCCATTGACTGGATTAAAATAATAAAAAATGGGTGCTGGTGACTTTCAAGTTCAAGATGATGAGTGACTGGTATCATGGAGAAGGAGCCATATGAAGATAGCTGGATATGCTCTTAAAAGACGAAAATTAAACAAGTTGAAGAAACCTCCCTTACAGTGCAGTGGTGTGTGATAAGCATGATTACTCTGAATGGTTAACCCTGTGCATTATCAATACCTCTGTAGGCCCTGTCCTTGGCAGACGGTCACCTCTGAGAAACGCAGAAGCCTTTCTTGTCATCTGAGGCAGCATAATTGATGGTTGCATATTCTCAGCTGTCCGTTTTCACAGTGTAAAACCTTTTAGTCAAAATCACTTGCCCCTTTAAACTGCTTGGTTTTAGGGTAAGTCTTGCTCCTGAGGAGTGTGCAATAATTCAGCATGAGTTTTACTTAAAGACTTATATCAATTTGGGCAGCTGGACATTTAGCTCAGCACAGCTGATTAGTGGTAACTTCCTAAGTTGGAGTCTTCAAAACTCTCTAGGCCAGCCCAGACTTTGCTGACTCTCTGCAATACTTCCAAGTAGACTGTCATTTACAAATTTCTGTATCATGGGGCAGTTTGGGACATACTAAAACGTCCACCAGGGACAGCTGGCTGAAATGCTTATGGTAGAAAATGGTAGGCTATGAAGTCCTACACTTCCCAAGGAGAACAATTTGCTTATTCCTGGGACAAATGTCATTTTTACCAAACCCAGTTTGGTAGAGCTCATTGGTTATACATCAAAGAGTGACTTTATGTGAGAACCCTTCATCATCCTCTTTCCATTCCAGAGATGACCTCCAAGGAAACATTATTCTCAAGCCCCTCCATTACAGTGAAGATGACTTGTTGACGTGTCATTATTGCTGGCAGTCCACATGCCTGCACTGTGACCACTCTGGGGCTCACATCAGACACTGAGGCGGTGTTACTAACTTGGAATTTTTCCCTGTAGAAAGGTCAGAGAGTTTATGCACAGACCACGTAACAATGCAAACAATGCTCTATTACTCCCCAGATCCCTGAAGAATGTCCTGTTTTTCTCTAATGCACAGTCCACTTTCAGAGCACTTATCATTTGTATGACCAGGATGGAAAATGTTATGTGGATGTGGCTTTCTGTTGTTTGTCTTCCGTCCGTTCCCCACTCCCAAATCATGTGGGGATTTTAGATGCCTTGATGACTGACATTTCTTTAAAAAAAATTATTGAAGATTGTAGACATGCACTTTCTCATTCTGGGTGAGAGTTAATTAACTTTCACCAGGCTCTGATTTCCCAGAAAAAAAACCATTCCAAACTCAATAATAGCAAGCCCTAAACAAATAAAAAAAATTAGGTTTTTCTGTCTGAGATCATGTAAGATTTCACTTCAGCACACAAACATTCTCATACAACTACCTCTGTTCTTGTGATCTCTGAAGCTCTGAGGGGCTGATTTCGTTTCGTCCACTTATTCCTGTCTGGTTTCCAACTCTGCTTTTTTTCTCCAGAGTCTGCCTGATATCTAAGGAGCAAATCATGGCAAATAGCTCCTGTCTTGTCTAGCTAATTGCTACACCGACACTATGAGCAACAGCAAAAGAAACAAGATGGGAGTTTTAACAACAGTAATGCAAAATGTTCGGTAAAACAGGCATGAAAGGAAAAAGACAGGACTAGAAAATCAGTGTTGCATTTGTATCACATCCCTTCTGCCATGTTTAATACTTCTTTCTCCTAATCACAGAACTGCCTGTCACAGTGCCTCCTCAAGATTGCCTGCTCTCTCGTGACCCACAAGTAAGTACATTTTGTTAATACACGGAGACTCCCGAATTACTGGCCACTACTATTGCAGTAGTAGTGTGATGCTTTTCTCCATCCGCTTCTATCAAGCATTTTTGTTGTGTCCTATTTGCTTCTCTTATCCTTCTTGGCAATGTGCAGTTTAGGATAAAATGGTTTTGTCTGTCATAGCAAAGTCGCATGTAATTGCTGCCAGCTTGAGTCTTATATGGTGTGCATTTAAAGTCTTACCAAGCTTTCGCCTTGACTGGTGAAAAAGGGAAGGTTCTCACCGAGTGTTCCCCATTACCAAGAAATAATCTTCAAACATATTTGGAACTCTGTTATAGTAATTTGTTGCCCAGCTGTAGCAGTCCATCAAAAAGTTAGGGTTTTAAAGCTGGCAGAAGACTAACACAAACCACATGGGTGGGCATCGGCCTTTTCTAGCAAGGAGGTTACTGAGACTTGAATCCATTCCTTCACACCCATAAGAGATAATGAGTTTGAATTTAGAGAGCACCATCTCTTGCACCAGTCTGGGTGGCTATGACGCAGGCACAAATATTGGGGCTCTTGGCAATAGCTAGGAAAATACAGCTGGATTATGGTTCAGTCCAGCTGGACTCCAAAAGTTTGGACAGGTAAATTCAACCCCAAATCTGAGTATCCTGCACCAGTAAGATCAATTTTGTTGAAAATTTTGTTTTCAAAGTAGGGAGGGGCTACTAAAAGTTGAAGTCTCGTTTTGTGGCTTTATGAGACCAGGTCTTATGTGGCAGTACCAGCCCGAGGCATTGATGTCCTCCCCTCTTCCCCACCGCCCTGTCTCTTCCTACCGTCTGCTCAACCACATCACCGCCTGAGGTGCATGGGCATGATTGTTCCTGTAACACTGTGAACGTGATGAAGGAATCAACACAGCTTCTCAAGGGGTCTTTTTAATAGGCCATTTTTAAGTCAGGTGGGGTCTGTGTGTTGGGTTTGCCTGAAGGTCTCGGGAGCTGGGCAAGCAGTGGCAAGTGGGGCAGCAGCCCCTAAGCACTGCTGGTAGTGCTGCTGTTGGAGACTTCGTGTCACAAAACCAGGGCCGCGGAGAGGACTGCCAAAGGGCTGGGCGCCATCAGACTCCGAAGGCACAGGAAGAGCCCGCTGTGATCCCCCGTCGCTTGTGGTTTTGAGATTTCTACTCATTCGGTCAACCCAGAGCGGCACTAAATTAAATACTTGACTATTGATGTCAATTAAGTGACCTCATTTGCATAAGTGTAGCTCCTACTGGTGTCACATTCCAGGTTAGAAGCCAAATTTCTGGAGTCGGTTTCATAAAGCATGGGACCAGATTTGTCTTACTGCAGAACTACACCCCACCAGAAAGGGGCTTTGTGCCTGCTTCGGGAAACCCCTGCCTGCTGCCTGGTGTTCGTGCACGGAGATTATCTCTGCTTCCTCACCTGTAAAAAGATAATTACACTGCCCAACTTTCTAAAGAGCCTTTGCGTCTCCAGATAAAACGTACTACAGAGAGGCACTACATGAATTATTCAGGCTAAATTAAATTAATGAAGACTGTGGAAATTCAGTTGCTTTTGTTTCTTTTTTTTGCTGCGCTAGGTTTAGATCCTGCAGTGGCCTTTGTGGTCTCAAAATATTCTGAAAGCAGAGCACTGCTAGCTCACAGCTCTGCTGAAAATATTTTCTTCATTGTCTGAAAATATATTAATTTAATTATTGACGAGCCCAGTTGTGAGAGAGCTATTGAAGCATGACCAGCTCACCACAGTGTTTTCTCTAACCATAGGCTGCCACAGGGAGTGAAGAATGGAAAGTCAATGCAATCCCTGCGAGACAGCAAGATGGATTTATGAGGAATTACAGGCTGGTTTATAAGGAAAAAATGATCACTTGGTCAACAATATAGGATTATAAGGACAGCTCTTGCACCGTCCGGGAAGAACCTAGGCAGAACACGTACAATGTCACTCCAGGACGCCTTAAATCCTTTGCAACAGTGCTTTTGGGTTAGCTGTGCTATTGTCCCTGCTCAGGGCCTCTGTATGCAGCCCCGCTCCCTTCCTCTGTCCCCAGTATGCCAGGAGATGCCTCCTGGATGCAATTCTGCAATTCTCACCCCAGAATTTGGGATGTGGGGCTGCCAGCACTGGAACACATAAAGGTCTCCTTCTGGCAGCCTACAACAGCAGCTTAACTAAAATAAAGATTTGATTTATTCCGCCAAAAAGCTGCACAGCTCTTAGTAGAATGGATTTAAGAGAGGTGCCTTACACATTATTTTTGTACTCATACTTAGCTTTCCTTGCTGGAGCTTAGGCAGACCTGGCATTTTTCCCCAATATGGAGAACTGGAAGCTGTCCATCACGCTTGCAGCCTGGTTCCCCTGATTAATTTATATTTTTGTAACATATCTTTAGCCTGTCAGCTTTTCCCAGTCCACATAATCCCCTGCCCTTTCCTGGAATCTCGGAGGTGTTAGGGGCTCCTTTGAAAGCAGGCTCATCTACCGGAGGAGTCTCCCAGCCTGGCTGGGTAGAGCCAGACATTGTTATCCTGACTCCTTTGAAGCTGCGTACCTGAGCCTGGCTTAACCAGGTCATTATTTTACTTCTCCTTGCTCAGATCTGTAACAAGCCCTTTATTGCTTGCTTTCAATTAACTCCACAAATTCAGGCGAGCAGCAATAGGCAATGTGGGGAGGGGGCAGGAGGAGCTGTATAGCGTTCATCAAAGGATGGCACAGGTGTTTTCCCAGTTTGCCCCACCTTGTTACCATAGGCTTCCACGTGATCCCGGAAACAGGGATTCTTGCCTAGAGCCTATAACAAACAACCTGTCACCGCTGGGTTTCTGTTTATTTTAATTAACAAAGGGCTAATTTCTGGCTGGCATGCAGCGGAGCGCAAAGGCAGGAGGAGACCAGGCTTGGCCGTGCCACCCCCTCCCTGCTGCTTTGATGAGGCTGGGCTGAGCCCTGGTGCCAAGTGGTCCCCGCCGGACCCAAACCCATGCCCAGGGCTGTGGACACAGCTGGGACGTGGCCCCTACCCCTGGGAAGGGCAGGGGATTCAGAATTCATTGGGAAGTACCTACTTACTTACTGGCCAAGCCAGCAGGTTTATTTTCCCAGAGGCAGATCTCAGACCCAGACACACACTGTCCTGCTGGAAGGGACCAAGGGAGGGAGGGAAGAAGGGAAGAGAGGGCAGCAGCTGCTCGAGGTGAGGTTTTGGCAAACACCAAGAGCATCCACTGCTTCTGTGCATCCACCGGCAGGAAGCTGGAGCTGGGTGCAGCCTACCTAAAATCCGAAGGGGAAGGATGCAGTTCAGGGAGAGCCAGCTATCCATTTTCAGTGCCTTCTCCCCTTCCTTTTCTGGGTGTGGGTGTGCTTCAGGTTAAAAGCAGCCGTGTTTCGGAGTAACTTTGGTTGTGTGTTGGGACCCCTCGGTTATATGTTGCAGCCTTGTCTCTGGTCCTGTCTCCAGACCCCTCTCCTTTATCTCCTGACAGGAGCCCCTAGATGGTCCTTGGCCCTGTTTCCCTGCTTTCCATCTCAAGGGCTGTTGATGGACCTTGTTATAGCTGTGGTTTCTGCCCACCATGGTCAGACCCTGTGGGACGGCACCCACTGGGAAGGGCATGTCCTGTGCTGGGGTCACCCTCAGGTCCCAGCTCAGCCCCCTTTGGGAACAGTTGTTGCTCACTGAGAACCAGTGGAAATCAGCTTTGACAACACAGGTGTGGAAAAATGATGGTGACAAACCACCTTCATCTTGCAGTATTTCTTCGTGCAGGCAGTAAGCACCATTACTGGCTCTGTGCTAAGTGGTCAGAAAACATCTCCTACAGCCTGGGTCACATGTATTGTGGTGGCTTTGCACAAGAGCAAGAAGGAAGGGATGGAGCTCAAACTCCAAGGTGTTCCTGTTATAGAGCCATCTAAAAGTCTTTAAAACACCCATTCAACTATCTGTAATTTTAGTTATATAGCTTACTAATTATCTGTCTTGTGATAATGCCTGGTCTTACAGCAAATAAGAGACTAACAAATCCAGTTCTCTCAAGCTGTTTCTCATTTGGCATGTGCTCCATCCCAGAAGATCCTCTCCAGTTTGTTGATATCTCTCTCCTACTGGAGGACAAAGCTAGTGCTCCAGCCCTGTGCTTGCCAGTGCCCAGCCATGGAGAGAAATTGCTCCCCTTGGCCTGTGGTTGCCCTCTGGCTGCCAAACAAGCCCAGGTCAGCCAGGCTCAGAGATGTTCATGTTTTCTCAGTCTGTTCACCCCCTCTCTTCTGAACTCTCTCCAGCTGATCCCATCTTTCCTGAGGATGCTTAAAAATAACAGCAGTGCCCACCCGTGGAGCAGGTATGTCGTGAGACATGATGTAGCTCCCGCACAAGGCATCACTTGGTGGATGCTGGGGGGACAGGGACAAGCCTGTGAAGGTTGGGGTTCCCTGCACATGAAGTAAATTGTTTGAACCTCTGTGTGAGCTGATCACAAAATGGACACGAAGCTCAGAAGCAGCTTGCAGAATACCAACAAGACAATAATAATGATGACTGATCTTGCGACGAGTCACCTTGTTAATTCTCATTTTTCCCAAGTATAGAAATGCTGACATTTCTATCTTTTCTTTAAAAAATAGTTGCATACCTTATGAACAGGAGAGCTGAAGCCAGACCTCCATACCCTTCTTACATTTTATTATTTGTCAAAATAACGTTTGGTAGAAGCAAGACTGTGACAGAACACAGATTTTTATAAATATTGCCTAAACTGCACCCCTAACTTTCTCTCCTTCCCTTCATCCTCCTTTCCATTTCTTACTTACTCTTTTCCTTTCATCATTTTCATTTCCTTCTGACTCTTTCTTTTATTTCTCAAAATCACTGGTCCTTCTCCTGGTTAATTTAAGCTTCTGAAATAGCTATGAAAAAGCTTTTTTTCCCAAAGAAAAAATAAAATGCTGACATCAGAAAATAAATCACTTCTAAGAATACCACTAGTATTTCATATTCAGCAATAAAAGACACAAGGGGCAAACAGAAGCTAACTTTTAAAAAGTTATTAATAGAATTATGGTTTTAAAAAAATCTTATTGAAAAAAATGTATATATAAACATAGATATATAAGAAGAGGTAACTGCAAATTATCTACTAACTCTAACTGGGAAACAGACATCTGGAGTATCAGATTCTCAGTCTAGTTCTTCCTTCTCCTTATGTGAGTTAATTTTTTTCTTTAAAAATAATTTATCCAGCACAAAGCAGACATTCAATTTGTCTTTGATTGCCCACAGTTTTCCCCACTGATCTGGAGTCGGGAAATACCCAGAGGAACAAATTCAAATTATGAGGTGAAATGTGGGAAAACATAAAGAGAGAGAGCAATTATGAGTGAAATACTAGAACTTCATTTTTATGTTTGCAAAATCTTGCCTTTTCCAACCTTTACTCTAAGGGTGCAATTCATGTGACTTAACCATCGCCATGCAGGGCTGTCTGAGGCGCTGTGGAGTGTCACACCAGTCTCCAGCTGCTGGTCCAAGCTGTGTGGCAAGTTTTGTGCCATGGCTTTCAGCCTTGCGCAGATGTTTTGTGCACCTGAGACAGCATGTGTTCCCTCTGTTCAGGCACTTGAACTGCTCCCTTAGTCTTGATATTGCAAAAATGTCAGCGTCAGCCACACAATACTCCCCATATCAAAGGACTGGTAAAGACCAAGAAGCTTGTGGGGTTGTGTCTCCCACCTTATTTTCCATACCAGCAAATTATTTCAATAGTGCCATGAAGTGCAAAAGGAGATGGATGCATTGTGGAGTGGAGAAGCAGCCCCAGAGACTGCACACAGCCAAGAACAGACCCCAGCCTCAGCCCAGTGCCCCTCTGAAGAAGAGAGAGGTCACACTGTTCCTGCGGTAGCATGAGCCATGCCAACCTGTTCAGCGCTACACAAAGTCCCAGAGAAGCAGGTCAACACGACAAGGAAATGCAACCCTGATGTCTTGTTTATCTGTGAGGGGGGCAGAAAAGATGCTGCTGCTGGTTGCAAATGAAAATGTGTTTTAGTACAACAGTACTCTCTGGAGGGTTTATTGTATTCACTCATCAATATTGGTTAGCTACGTGTCCTGGCATATATCGTGTGTGCTTCAGAAAGCTCAGATTCTCGACATTTCCCACATTCCTAACAGTTAAAACCATCTGATCCCCCATGGGACAGCTGGATTTGCAGGGCTATTCAGCGGTCGCAAGTATTCCTCCTTGGCTTTTCATGGAATACTGAGGGGATGAGCTACCACAATTAAATGAAAGAAAATATTAGCACGTATTAAGAAACCAAGGGAAGATGGGGCTTTCTTGCAAGACGCTCATCTGCTTGACTTTGAAATCCCACAACTTCAAAGAGACTGAGTAGGAATGACAAATTGGAAATATCCTTTCCTACAAAAGGAAGGCACATACCTATATTTCATAAGCCATTAGAATCTAAATTGTGAATACCATCATAAGCAAAGGATGTGCAGTCTGTTAACTACAGATTAAGTTTACCGACAAAACACTCTTACCTGGGAATACTTATGTCACCAACAGAGATTAACCCCCTCTTTAATAACCTGATTTACTGGATGCCAGTTTTTTCTATAATCTGCCCAGCGGCTGTGTGTCCAAAGGAGCGCCCGCCTCAGGTGGCTGCCTGCTGGATGAGCAACTCAGGAGTGGAAAGGAAGGAGAGGAGGAAGTGAGTTTTCAAGGGATCTGCTCAAGAATGAATTTAACCATAGTGCTAAACCCCACAGTAATCTGTCGTGTCCCCAGTGGGCCTTTACTTGGTTGAAGTCCAGGCGGTATGTGGAGCCTAATTAAGCCAGTAGGTGATTCTTCCCCTACCAAGTTCACCATCCTTGGTTTAGGCTTTGTTTTCTTCAAGCTGCCTTTTTCCATAGAGGGGGAATAGAGCATCTACTATCAGAAAAGCAACACAACACACTCCCTCTGCAAGTACCACACCAAGAAACAGCAAATAAAAGCCAGAGGCTTCCTTTGTCCCTATACCAGGATCCAGTTTTTAATCCCCATTAAGAGATAAATCTCAGCCAGGAAGCAGCTCCAGTCCCCATCCTGCTACTTGCTCACCTGCAAGGGCTGAGCTGGGGCAAACCAGGGACAGCGAGGGAGTCTTGGAGAGGGGCACGAGCTGCTTTGAAGGGCACTGCCTCTGCAAGAAGTGTATATATAGAAGCAGACGCCTGCGAGTGATGAGATCCGTGGGAAGGGATGCATCTCGCTCCTCGCCCACCTCATGGCAAAAAGGTGAAAAGATGTTACGGAGACTGCTTTCGCCCTGCTTACACTCCAGCAAACTTCCATTTCCTTCCTTCTCTCTAACTTTGCTCTCAAGTCGTTAAAGCTCGCGTGGCAGCTGTTTGAGGGGGAGGCGGAGGGCTCCCAGCCCTTGAAGTGACACGGTGCACCCTGCGAAGGGCAGGGCTCGGCAGTGAAGGCAGCACGCCTTTCGCACCGCAGCACAGAAACAGAGGCAGCAGAAATTCATTTTACACTGAAGAAGAAATCCCGGGTACCAGGAACTTCAGCTTTACTTCGGCCAAAATTGTTTCTGTGGTTTTGTCGACTCACTTCCACATTCACAGTAAGAGCAGTGCCTGGGGCTGCCAGTGATGCAAATCTTCCAATGCCAGAAGTTACCTCCCAGGATAGAAAACTAGTATTTCTTCTGTTCCAGACACTATGTGACCTCTTTTAATTGTTTCGTTTCCATTGCCTTTGCCTTCTCTGAGTGCCTACAACACAGGATGGTAAACAAAGGCACCGGTTTCCTTAGAACAAGGCATTGTGCTGACAATACATTGCATTTATCTTCAGGCTTCACTTTGGGGGACGTCCAGCCTCCTCCGTACTGAGCTTTCTTTCTTTTCTTTTAATGTGGCTTTGGAATGATCAGTGTCCCTGGAGTGTCTGTTACTCCTCTTTCACCGTTTTTTCTTCACTTCAGAATGTGCAACCCTCTTTTTTCTTTTCTTCTTTTTCTTTTTTTTTTTCTTAAATTTGCCACTTGAGAAGGTAGAAAAATCAATGGATTTGTGAAGCAAAGGTCCTTTTTTGAACAGTTTTGAGAGATGAATATGACATAAGCAAAATAATTACTTTCTCAAGTCGAATTGGATCAATTCTGGCTGATTGCTTTTTTGAAGTTAGATTTCAATACAAGTCTGATCAGATCAGCCATTTTCCATAGTTAGTATTTTTGGCCTGCGTGTTATTTTAAGCCTATCATTACCATGGGACTTGAATTCATTTGGAACTCATTAATAATCAGTATAATTCCTTTTCATTAGAAATTTCTTATTGGAGTAACTACTTGTGATGTAAAATATAATTCCCATGAAGCGACCATCTTTGTAGATATACAGCTGGTGACGATGAATTCATACATAACTTCATATTAAACTAATATTCCCCAAAATAATAAAAAGCCTTAATATATTCCATGCATAGTTAATATAAGATCAGAAGGATGAAAGGTACAAGTGGAAATCGGATCATTTTCTTGGTTATCAGAATTCCTCTTTTTTAGTGTGGTACACTAGAGGGATTTTATGTTGCATATATATGCATCTTTCTCTGCACAATGTATTTTTCTGCCACGTATAATGGAACTCAGAATGAGAAACCCTGACATAGCCAACGAAGACAGAGTCCTTCCCAACATTAACACAATCGCTGGCAGTTCATGATGTCTGAAGAGAAGATTTTAGAAATCAAAGACACTTGAAAGCCTACGAAAGAGAGGGTTAAGAGAAAAAGAGCACTTTCTTCTTGGAGAATGGACTGCAATCTTCTCTATTTTTCTCTAAACTTTCACTGAGCAAATGTATCTATACCATGACGCTCTTCACAAGTTGTAGTTTTTGTAGAAATACTTGTACGCAGGCTAACAAAGCTGAGCACAAGTATTCATGCTTCTCTCAAGAAGTGTCAGTATGTCACATTTCCCTGAACAATGACGGGCTGTAGCGGAGGGAGAGATTTTAAGTAGCTTTAAAAGAACATGGAACAATTCCCTTGTTTTGTATCTCTTCCATGTGTGTATCTACTCCAACATGTGATGACAGAAAACAAACACAATAGTTCTGGCTAAATTTGGTGAGACTGAAATTTAAGAAAGAGCCTTTTCTATAGCCACATTTCTGCTGATAACTTTTGAATTATTTTCTGGAAGATGAGGAGGAAAAGCATAGTTAGCCAAAGCTGGGTCTGGAAGCAGAGGACAGGGATGAGGACATGTCCCATGAACAATTAATTGTTTTTTTTGCTGTCCAGCTTGATCCTACTCCAAAGCTGGCAAGCATCTCTGGGCAAAAGTTTCTTTCAAACGTGCACAATCCCCGGTAGCATTTCTGTTGCAACAGATCAGGACATTTTCTCAAGAAAATCATGGCTGCGTTTAACAGTGTTTGATGACTCCTTTTTCAGATTACCTCTATCATTCCTTCTACCTCCTTGGCTGGATGGAATAGGAGGCTGCCATTAACCCGTTCATATTAGCTTTAAGTGTTGGCATGATCCATGGGAAAATAATTCCCACTGCACCAATGGCTGTACCAAAGCAGCAATGGCTCCGTGCCAGGCAAAGAACTGCACCCCATCTGCCCAAATGTAATATGTGGAGAATTCTCTGCAAGCTCGTCATCTAAACCCCTCTTTGGCCCATGGCAACAAGTCTTCTCTGTCTAAAATGGGCCTTTCTACAGCATTTGCATCTAAAAGCTCCCACCTTGGAAGTGCCAGTTTCTTTCTATGCACCACGGTGGAAACCTAGCGGGCACCTTGGGTAGGGGCAGCTCCCCTGTGTGAAATACTGCCAGGAGAAGTCAGTCCCACCCCCGTCGACAGTGCCCTGGGACCCCCCTTCAGTTTTCAGCATGAGGAGATGACGCTCCTGGTGAAGCACAGAGTTGACTTAGACTCTTTCACACCTCAGATACACTGTGAGGAAAGAGACCTTCATCCTCCTAATGAGCAAATGTGTTCAGAGTAAATGCACTCCTTGACGGGCGTTAATGCTTTCATCACCACTGGCTAATGAGCCTGAACTTGCACCTTGTACTAGATACTAATCAGATTCCTCTTTCTGTACTCTCTAAAGCAGTGCAATTTGGTCTGCCAGCTGGCAGTGATGCCATTTAAAAATAACCGCACATGGGTGTTCTTATTCAATATTTGTGTCACAGGAGTTGGTAAAGGTCTGGTCCCAGGCAATACTGGGGCCCATTTGAATACGCTTTGCACTCTTAATTTCTTTTAAGGTTATTATTAACTTATTCCATTTACAAAATCAAATAAAAAGCCTTTTAACTGAAGAGTAACTGTTTCTTGTATAACGTAATTTGATTTTTTTCCCTCAAAATTTCAAGTTACTTTGGTCCTGTTTTTTTTTCATAATCATTTGCATAATCTGCAACACTTTCAGGACTTTCTTATTTTGCATAAATCAATTTCACTTCTTGTTCACCTCATCACTTTCAAGGGGATTCTTTTCTGCTTTACTGGACTTAAATTAATCCTCTGGAGGAAGCAGTGTCATGACTCGGCCAACATCAAAATCTGCATAATGAAAGCAATTTTTTCCATTTAAATTGGCACTCAAGAATATCACTGCTCATTAGCAGACTTTAGATCTTTTATTTCACTTTAAGTGAGAAAGACAAGCATTCTTTCCCTAATATGAGCTTCTTGCATAAGAATTTATTCGGAGACCTTTAAATATATTGCAGTGCAACTTAGGTGCCTAAATACCTTTAAAAAACCAGTCTGTGTGATTTGTAGAGTATTAACATCACTAGCAAGACCATCAAAATTGCCATACTTGATCAGAGTGGTGATCTGTCTTGTTTGGTTTCTCTCTGGGGTCAAAACTGATCTGAGAAGATGGTTGAATAATGGATGAATGTGGAATCACTTATGATGAAAGGGAAATTTCTCCCTAATTCCAGGCACTCAGCAGATGCTTCTGCTGGTGATGATCTTAGATGAGCCTTAATAGTAAATCTGTACTGAAACTTATAACTGAGAAGAGTGCTCAGTATAACAGAAGGAGAGCTTCAGAAAAAAAGCTCTTAGGCTGGAAGGGGGTGAGATGCAAAATCTGTGTTGCTTGTCTCTTGGGTGCACACCTGCAAAGCATCCACATCTGTTTCACTGGAAGTCTCCGGGGCTATTTAGCCTTCCAGGGTAGATGCTCTCACACTTCCTTGCAGCCTGAAGGCCTTATCATTAATAATTCCCTATTTATCTTTCACAGTTTCAAAAGAAATATCTGTCTGCGGGGAGGAAGAGCACTTCTTGCCCTTGGTGCTGTAACACAGCTGCAGGATGGTGCAGCTTGAGCTCCTCGTGCATGTGTAGGCTTGGTCAGGCTCAAGAGCCAGAGGCTCCCCGGTCTCTATGGCCATGCTTGAGGCTCCGCTATACCTGTTCTCCATGACTCAACTAAAGCGTCCCCAGACAACGCTACTGATTTAACTATCCCAGGCAATCTGCAGCCAGCACTGATCTTTTCCATTCCGTCCTATCACATTTCCTCACAAAATACATGTTTTACTGGTTTTGTTCCAGTTGTCAAAAATAACATTCTCTTTCTTTGTAAGATGAGGATTATTTTCTTGACTTTTTTTGCAACTCACTGTTTCCATTTGAATATTTTACGGGTTCAAGTAGCAATGGTATCTGCTTGCCTTTTGTCAAGCTTCCCGAGTTACAAATGAGAAGCTGCTTTTGTCTGCTAAATACGATGATAAAGAGCATTTGAACACTCAGAAGGAGGTGTTGATGCACCTACTTCTCCTGCATAAATGTGCATTTTTCCAGTCATTGTCTATTTCTTTATCATTGCCACGATGTAGAAGGAACACACCAGAATAAACTGAGCCTCTGACAAGAAAATATATGCTTCGGAAAGAGCATTGAAGGTTATGTTTAATTTGGTAACATTAGTGGAAGACTTCTTTAAAATTACATTCCTAGTTAGTATGTATTATTCCAAAATACATATCTTTGATTTTAGAAATTGTCAGAGGAAATGAATAATTTTACCACAGTTGTTAAACGCCTTGTTTGTCTTACATATTCAGTGCCAAATAAAAAAATCTGTTTATGCAAAATTTATTTATGCTAAGTCTTGAAAAAGATTTACATGCTAGAAAAGTGGAAGACATGGCGATCTTTTTTATTGCAAGACATGTTAAAAACAAAGCTTCCATCTGACATATTTCAAGGTACACATTTTTGTTTCATCTTCCATCAGTCTGCCCCTAATTCCCTGATCTGCTGCAAAATAAACATAGGAGCAAAGTAAGTGCTTTTGACCTTAGATCAGCATTATTTTCTACTTTATTTATCAAATGTTTTTCAAATGAGATATCTTGGCTCATCAGATGTATAACTGAATAGAATTAATCCCTTTTGGAAAATGTATCCTATTTATCCCAATATCTTTTGAGAGCTCCATTTGTAAAGGTACTCACATTTTCTGCACTCATGGACAAGATGCCTGGAGCTGGAGCGAGAGGAGAAGAGCAGGGACAGTGACAGTCCCAAAATCATTTGGACGCTGGCAGGGTGGAGAGGGGGAAGCTGAGTTTGGTTCCCTCACCCTCTGTTGTTTCAGAGCTTAGGTTGAAGTTACTGGGTAAAATGGTTAGTGCATGCAGAGGCACGGTGTCACTTGGCCCTAAATCTTCCATTTCCTTGGTTGCTGTGCCAAATCCTTGGCAAGAGGGGAGCAACCATGCTATTGAAAGACAGGGATGTTGCGCAGCCCTTTGGATAAATATTGGTAAAGGTTCCATTCACATCACAGTGCTGACCTGTGAATAGAGGCACCTGCCAGAGAGATGCAGGGTTTTGGATACAGCCTTGTGGTCAGCATTTTCTCTCTGTCAGCCTTGAGTGTCCTCCTGCTGAGAGTATTATTACTAGGTGCTCCCTGTTCAGGCTGCTGTTTCCTTAGTCCCTAACCCTCTCCAAGCCCCGCACAACAGGGCTGACGGTTCCCCTTCATGTCTGTAGTTGAAAACACTGAATTTCTCTGGCTGAGAATAAAGAATTTGCCTTCTATGAGATCTTAGGTTTTCAGACAGAAGAAAACAATTTGACCATTTTACGCCATTGTGAAGAGCAGATCCTTGGACCGTGGGGGTGCAAAACAGTAACAAAGCCTACTGCAAAAAAGTTATGGGCCTAGTAGAGCTGAAACTCCTACAGTCAGGACTGAAACTTGTCTATCTCCCTGAGGTCAGCTGATCATGGCAATTGGAAGCCAGAAAAAGATCCTGCTGCAGAGCAGTCAACTGTGGCAGACTCTAATATTGGGTTTTTTTCTTCTTCTATTTGTTTTAGGTTTTCAAATAAGAACAGAGAGCATGCTCTTCATCCCAGGAGCTTTCACTCTAATGGGCTGTTAATGAGCTATCAATTACTTATGCAAAAGGAAACACACACATATGCACACATTGCTATTCCATGGCTGAAGTTTTGCTGTGTTTACATGTTGGGGGTTATAACCTTCTCAACTGGGCCACTGGCCCTACATACATCTTTGTCTGCATTCACTCTATTACAAGGTCTTGCATGTAACACTTCAAGCAAAACTATATATCTGAGGTTCATGGACTCATCCTCTAATCTCATGCAACACTGGCAATTTTCTGGGTAAGTTGATATGTAGCAAATCTCTGCTATCGAGCAGTCACAGCATATTAATCAATCCTCAAGCCCTCTTGTGAAGCACACTAGCTGTTAATCTTATTTCTAGAGGCACCGTCTCCTTCTTGACTGTGGATTCTTGAATTACAATGGCTAAAAAGCTTTTCTGTCCATTCACAAGGGGACCAGAAGCTAAACTTTCTTCCACCCAGCCTTTGTCATCCACAGAGTGAGGACTGATCATTGTCATGAGCTTGACCTCATAACGAAATCGGTGACCTTGAAGGTGGCACAGGCAATACAAATCCTCTTGTTCACCCCAAGTTTAGAAGCCATTTGCCTGACTCCTTTGATCAGCTGCCTCATGAATGAGGAGCCCTCAGCAAGACCTGCCTGAACCACTTAAGTCGCTCCCTCCCATATGGCGCAGAGGAAGCATTTGTGTGGCCCAGGAGCATTGGGACACGGATTGCTGATCTCAGCACTTGGGCTGCTACGGATCCTTTTCTTTCCTCAGGGCCCTCTTCTACATTTCCCCGCATATTCCACTCCCTGTTAACCTTGTAGTCATCCCTGGGGTAGCCTCCAGCCTGGGGACCAACAGCATCCTACCACCCATTGCCTTCCCTGTCCCATCACCTGCCAGAGCTCCCCATGCCCAGACTGCCTGGGCAGAGCAGCACACAGAGGTGCTGGCAGTGGGCGCGAAAAACAAACAGGAAGTGTAAAACAGTATAGAAAGGAAAAATTTATTTAAAAAATGCATTGTTCTTTTCCTGCTTTTGTGTGTGTGTGTGTGACTTGACCGTGTCAAACCGGTTTAACATCCTGGAATTAGCCAGGCTGCTAAGGGTTAAGGTATTTATGAACTTGTTAAGAGATGGAAACATTATGCGCTGTTCACAATGTTTAATTTTAACTGCCACGCTACAGAGAATCTTTGATTACATTATCAGTTTATTCTCATTGAGTGTTAGCTGTTGTATCTTTTTTTTTTTTATGGTGCTATTTCTGTGATAGAAAAGATATTTCTCCGAATTGACTGGAAATGGAGGATTTTAATTAGCCAACCTTTTCATGCAGAGGATTCCAGCTGCTGAAATCCTGGGCCAGTATAGGGTTAAGTGTCAGTCTAAAAGATTAGTGACTGAACTGAAAACATTTTATCACAGATACAGGAAATAAATCCCATTCCCATAGAGCCACAAACTGTGTTTGCCATTGAGGAAGGGAACTGCACAAACCAATAACAACTGATTGCTCCTGCGCCGGCAAACGGCAGTGATAAGACAAAAATCATTATAAGGATCAAAGTGACTGAGCTCCTTGGCCAGCATTGATGCTGCGGGGCTGAAATACGAGACGCGCTGCCTACCTGGGGGTGACTTTCTCTAGAGATGTTCAGAGCCTGTGCCCTCAGCTGGCTTTCTCAGCACAGGAAAGCAGGGATATGTGCCTTCATGCCGGGTTTTAGTGCGTGAGAATACCCCGTGCTGCTTTAGCAGGGGTGGTGTTTAATCAGAGTTTAAAGCTCTGGTTTGGATTCTCAGGGGCTGCTGCTGGGATGGACGCGATATGGACTTTGAGCTTCAGAGCCCCAGCCAGACACATACTGAGGAACCAAACGTATCAAGTTTACAACAGCTCTGAATTAAGCACTTTTTAAAATCGTTATTATTTCCAATTTCTCTTCTTTCCTTAAAAGTAACAAAACACCCCACCTTTCCCCACACGCTCCCCCCTCCCCTGTGTCACTCAGCACATAGCTGGCTGCGACTATAACACGATGCAGCAAACGATGCACCTACTGACTGACAGTTGTGTCCGGAGAACATGCAGGAGCAAAATGGACAGAAATCTCTCCTGCAGCACAAACATTTAGCAGTTACAAGAACAGCACCCTGAATATCACATAAACATCTGGCCGCATGTGTTTTAAGGCTTGCTTGCCCACGGATAAGGAAATTAATCTGATGTTTAGATTAGGTTCGTGTCTACACACTGTAAGTATGGATTTAGTGGCTTTTTGGCCAGAAATTAAATCAAAGATGCGCAAAACCACAAGCTTTACAATGTTTTCTCTTTTCCAGGACTAAATCCTTAAGTTGTTAATTGTTAAACAGGCAAAACTTTGTCTCGATGAGGACAGAAAAATATCGCTTCTTCACCCATAGAAAAATGTATCTTGGCTGGGTGGGTGACTCCTCTGAAATTGCTGCCTCACCATGAACATTGACCTGCTCAGGAAAAAAAATACATAAAAATAAGTCCATCAGGGCAAGAACTGCATCATTTTGCACTACACTCTCATTTTTCAATGCAAGATTGCTCTGTAATTTTGCAAAAGCAGCTCTCAGTAGTGGGAGGCATCTTTATTCTAGCAGGCTGAGGGGCATAAAAGGTCCTGATCCTCAAGGAAGGCCCTGCACACCAATACCACAGGTGTACACAACCCCCCCACCTGCTTCAAAAATATTAGGCTGCAAGAACCAGGCACTGAAAAGAAGAGACAATGTGGCAGTTGTTTGGACAACTTTAATTCAGTCCACTTACGTGACTGTTACAGCACAGTCTTGTACGACTGTCCTCCTTTGGTCCCCTGCACTGCAAAGTGCATGGGAGAAGGCAAGTTACTCCTTGAGCAGATGGTCAATATTTTATTTTATTTCCTTTTTTCTCCAGTTCATAGCTCCAGGCCTTGTCTACTGCAGACTTTTCAAACCAGCTCTGAATAAAGATGTGTCTGTTTTCTCCTGGCCCTTTCTTTAGCCTTCATCATTATGTCTGACTGCTTCAGACACTGGCTGATTTTCACCGCTTTGTAGATACTGCCTCCTTTGGTGGGTGGAGGATGGAGGCATTGAGAGATCAAGGTCAGGGTGGTGTGTGCCTGACTGAGGCAGCTGGACCTACTTTCCCTCGAGCAGCACACAAAACAGCAGGTTAGGTGTTCAGGACATTGCTCCCATCTACTTCAACTGCAGGTATTCTCATATCTACAATGGAGAGGAAAAGGAAAAAAAAAAGACCTCCAGGATGATCCCATAGAAAAAGAGGAAGGTCAAATTCATTACAGTAGGCTTAAGTGACTGGACTTTGCAGTGATGAATAAAAATAATGGAAAGATGATTCAAGAATAGCCAAACCTCTCCTATGAAGACAGGCTGAGAGAGTTGAGGTTGTTCAGCCTGGAGAAGAGAAGGCTCCGGGGAGACCTTTTAGCGGCCTTCCAGTACCTGAAGGGGACCTACAGGAGAGATGGGGAGGGGCTGTTTGCAAGGGCATGTAGCGATAGGACGAGGGGCAATGGTTTTAAACTAGGGCAGGGTAGGTTTAGGTTAGACATTAGGAAGAATTTCTTTACAATGAGGGTGGTGAGGCACTGGCACAGGTTGCCCAGAGAGGTGGTGGAGGCCCCGTCCCTGGAGACATTCAAGGTCAGGCTTGATGAGGCTCTGAGCAATCTGATCTAGTTAAAGATGTCCCTGCTTACTGCAGGGGGGTTGGACTAGATGACCTTTAAAGGTCCCTTCCAACCCAACACATTCTATGATTCTATGACTCCAGCTGGTACTGCTGCACTATGGAGGGCCAGTAACAAAAGCTCTGCCAGGCGTCAGCTGCTGTTATGCACTGGGGAGCACCAGGTTGGGGCACGTCAGAGGAATTTAACCTGTCCCAATGCGATACATGGTTTTTGCTTCCCAAGAGCAAAGCCTATGTGAGAAGACTTGCCCCACCACACATCCCAGCACAGCTGCCTGTTCCTGTCACAGCTGGAGGGTCTCCTCAGTCAGGCCCCCCTAACAGGAGATCTGTACTGCAAGGGGTGAAGGAGCAGCATCGCCTTGTGTGGGAAGGAGTCCCGCTGGGACATCTTTGGCTCCCGGTTCATAGAATCACAGAATGGTTAGAGTTGGAGGGGACCTTAAAGATCATTTCGTTCCAACCCCCCTGCCATGGGCAGGGACACCTCCCACTAGACCAGGCTGCTCAAAGCCCCATCCAGCCTGGCCTTGAACACTGCCAGGTATGGGGCATCCACAACTTCTCTGGGCAACCTGTTCCAGTGCCTCACACCACAGTTCTCCTGTACTCGTTCCGGAGATAATAAACTGTAAGAAGGCATCTTCTTTTTATAGAAAGTTACACAAAGGAGCTACACAAGTTCTTTGGTTCTGCCTTTGCATCCCAAAATATACAACTTTCTTCATGATACTGTATGATCTTCAGTTACCATACAAAAATAAATTATCTGCAGGAGAATGAGGGCAAGCTGAAAACTTATTTATCACCCAACCATTATAATGTGGTTGATGATCAAACAACCTGTGAAGCTGAGATAATTTTCTTCATCTTCAAGTAGCCACTGGAAAGCCTCATTACATGCCTGAAGTTGCATTGCTTAGCAACAACATTTCAGAAATTCAAGTTATCAGCATGATCACTAATAAGACAGTAAGCTGCAAAAGAATCCTGAATAAACTAGATGCATTTGCATTTCAAAATAAATGAGAGTAAATGTCAGATTGTGTTTTGGAGTATATGAACTCTTCTTAGCATAGATATATTGCACTTACTCAAGCATTTGTACAATGGAGACAAATCTGAAATGTTTCTAAAATTTTATAGATACAGCATGCCTATGTGCTCCAGATATTTTACTACTCTTTGACTGCTAACTTCACTAAAGTCTGCTATCAGAAAAACACGCTGCCAAAGGATAGCACACACAAGAACAATTAGAAGTGGTATTTTCCCCAGCAGGACACAACTATGAACAGGATGAAGATACAATTAGCATGCTGCAATACGCAGGGTCCATTTGAAGGACCGTTTGGTTTATTCAACCATAGTTTGTGAACACTTTTTTAAATTTTACACATACTCAGGAAGGAATTTGTTAAATGTCATAGGAAAAACCTTTGTGGCCTCAGTGTAAAAATGTAGACAGTTAAGAGTGGTTCACAAAACCAGAGTAATTCTGGGATTTTTCTGTAGCCCTGGATTTCTGGGGAATTGTACAGAAAACAGAGCCATGGGAATGCTCAAAGTAAAGGGAATGATAGCCCAAGCCTGTCTGTGACATGTTGCCTTTCTAACCTGGTCATGATTTTGAGCTGATCAGCAACCAAGAGCAAAAGTACCTGTCAGCAACCATGAAGCAGCTGGTTTTAACTTGTTCCCTTTTTGTCTCCAGGGAATTCACTTGAAACATTTCCATCACTCATTCTCTCACAGACAGAGGATTTAGGGGTAAAACCCACTTCTTCCTGTTCCCTCTACAGGCAAGCCTCACTTACCTACCATTGTCTTACCTACCTACTTGTAGCTAGTAGGCGTCTTCTCTAGCCAGCATGTGTATGGATATTCATAGAATCACAGAATCACAGAATGTTTCAGGTTGGAAGGGACTGTAAAGATCAGCTAGTTCCAACCCCCCTGCCATGGGCAGGGACACCTCCCACTAGACCAGGCTGCTCAAAGCCCCATTCAGACTGGCCTTGAACACCTCCAGGGATGGGGCAGCCACAGCTTCTCTGGACAGCCTGTTCCAGTGCCTCACCACCCTCACAGTAAAGAACTTCTTCCTAAAGTCTAATCTGAATTTTCCCTCTTTCAGTTTAAAACTGTTACCCTTTGTCCTGCCGCTATATTCAGGCATTTCCAAAAGATGCCTATCCCACCTGCACAAAACCTCCTCTTTGGCTACAGAGGAAGCCTCCTGGCCAGCTTTGACTCATTGCTTCAAAATGTGCTCACTGAACTAGAGGAGATTACATTTTTCTTCTAAGAGCACCACTGGGGACAAGCGGAGCCAAGCACGGCAGTGACGGCTCTGAGAGCGGGATGCACAGGAATGACCTTAGAAGACCAACAAGGGTGCAAGGGGATGCACACAGAAAGGAAGACTGGCCAGGGTGAAGGTTAGCCATGAACCTCACCCAACCCACCACAGCAGGACCTTTCAGGGCACCTTCTTTCCCATAGATCCCCTTGCTTTATGTGGGACCCATGGCACAGGAACAACAGTTGAAACTCCCAGCTTTATTTAGAAAACTCTAATCTTTGTTCATATTAGGCCTGAATTACTAGTTTATTCACTGTGGTTGATCTCAATGATTTTGCAAGTTATCTTTCCAGAGCACTTTCCAGGTGCAAGGAAAAAGAGCTGCGTAGTCAGGTTTTACTTTTGGGAGACTGATGCACAAAGACATTAATTGTGGTGCTCAGCCTGGGAGGTCTAAAAGGTGACTTCTCAGAGCTCTCGGCAATAAGTACCGCTCTCCTGCATCCAGATGAACCATGCGGTTCATCTCCATTACGTTAGCAGCCATGAATTCACAGTATTTCTCCAGTCAAGCGCCAGTGTCTCAAGCTTAGCAGTTAGGGATTATCTGTGAAAAGTTTGTCTTTAGAGTCTTGCCTTTACTTAATTGGGCATGTCAGATAAGCCTAACAAAAGACAAGGCTACTGACCCTGCCTAGACCCCAAGTCCTCTTTTGCACCCCTGATGGAGTGATCTTATTTAGCAGTGTTAATATCTGTACTTGTATAGCCTGTATTTTTACAGTTCTACCCAAGATGAGTTAGATATTTCCTTCTTAATTTCCTACCATGAAAAGAACAAGACTCATCCTTCCAGCTTTCTTTTAGTATTAGTTGTCAGCAAATAAAGACAAATTCCAAGCCAAGTTTTCCCTAGTCTTAGAGGTCATTCAGCAGGAGAGCTCTTTTCCCTGCAAGGGAAGAACATGAATCCAAATGACAGGCAAACATACCTGAAGGAGAGAAAAAGAGCTTGGCCTTGCAAAAGAGACAGAGGTAAGGTTGTTCGGATACTTCAAGAATATGAAGACGCATAGTTTAAATGCCACGCTTCTTTCCAAGAGTGTTTTCAAACCACTTTTTGTAAAGTACAGAATTATTGTTTTGCTGTAGTATTCAGGTCTTTTCCAACTTGAAAACCTAGCCTGAAGTTATTTTGTCTCGCAAGCAGATGTTATTTTAATTTTATAATTTTTAGGGGCAAAAAAGCAAATACATGTGAAGCGGTATTTCCCCTTATTTCAAAGCCTGATGTTGAATAAAGTTTGGAAAATGCTCTGATTTTGAATACAGTGAAACCTCTTGTATTTTGACACCCACACACAGCTCTTCTGGCCTACAAACTAAGGTAAGAAGGGAAAATAGCTCATTCTAAACTTCAGTCATGTTTAATGCTGAAAATAAAACATGTAGACAACCTTATAATTCTTATAAATAATGATTCTACAGTCCAGAGCAATAAATGTGAAAACTATGGTTTATGATAATGTATTCTGCAGTGACAGTAGAAAAATAGGTCATCATTTTGAAAAGGAGAGAAGCTATCTATCATGTTGAACACACTAACAGGAAATTTGAAGTAGTTTCAGAGGCAGTTAGTCCAAGATATTGTTCTTCTGACCCCTGTGTCCCTGAGCACAACACATGAATGAACAGCTTGTCATGTCCACTGTGCAGGGAGCATTACTAGATGTGTCCATCCCAAGGTTTGTCATATTTTGTGTTAGGAATCTATCTATCTATATGTCTGCATCGCAGAATATTGATCTGGATGCCATTAACCAAACCACATGAGTTTTACTGAAAAAAAAAAAGGAAGAAGAAAAAAAAAGAAATGAAAGAGAATTGTTTAAAGAACAGAAATTACTATGGTAAGCTACATGAAAGGCATGGTTAACTGCAAGCTCCTACAGGTACAAGCTACCACAGAGCAATGAATCATGTTTTATCTTTACCCAGTTAAACACAGTTGCCCCAATAGGTCTAATTAGCCTGTTTTTTTAGGCAGGTAACACTTTGGTGGCTGGACTACAACCAAAACCTGTGGATTACAGCGATAAGCATGTTCAACATGTACCTCTCCATTAGCACTAGGTGAAGATGATCAAATCTCTGGCAGAATTTGGTTTTACCTTTGCCTACAAGTCTCCTCAGCGATATATTTATCTCTGCAGGTGTAGGGTGTGGGGGGAGGCTCAGTTCCACACAACTAGGGCAGGATGCTGAGCCTGTGCTTTAATAAATATTTGACACAAATCCTTTTCCAGCCAGACAAAGGCAAAGGTTCCTTCATTTAATTGGTTTTCCAGATAGTCAATGTCTGATTCATTTCAGTCTGATGCTTTAATTTTTCTGTGATAATTGATTTATATGCCTTACCCACTCTATCACTATGTTACAAAAGAGGAATTCACCAAATCCCATTTTATTATGCTTTTGTTCTACGTTTTTCCCTTCCACAATCTCTAAAGGAGCTGCTTTTCAGCAGGAAAAAACCTGCTCAGACTTTTCCTTGCTCTCAGCCTTGTTTATCTTTGCCCAGTGTTCCTGAAAGTGCACTGCTTATTCAGTATCTCAGGAACAGTCTGCTTCTGCAGGCTGATCTCTGCATAAACTCACAGTAATTGGCCTCCGACAGCCAATTTAACAAGTTCAGTGAAAGTCTTGCATCTGAACACTAATTTTGGAATAAAAAGGTTAATGGCAAAGTCAACTAAGACTCATTTGTTACAGAAGTAAGTAAACTGATTTGACTTTATTTGACTTTGCATCAAATAGATGCCTATAAAAGGTCCAATAATAAATGTGCATCATAAACATAGTTCTAGAAACATTGAAAAGGCCATTTCTGACCAGTAAAGAAGGGCCTCTGCTCACCAGTGGTGTATATCTAAAGATTGGCTGTCTCAGTCAATACTTTGGGCTTTCTTTGTATGCAGTCTTGAGCAAAGAGCACTTCCAGAGGGCTATTCACCATCCTAGTCTCAGACCTTTTTTTGTTCTGTAGCAACAGTGCCTGCACTCCTGTTTGCAATGAAATAACTGACGGTTGTTTCACTCACCACATTAACTAGTTCTGTGCAGAGGTATATATTAAGACCCTGAAGTTATTCTTGCAAAGCTGGCCTGGCAGAAACTTCCAGTGAAAAATTTTATCTGGAAAGAGAGGCTCATCACACAGTGGGATCTTGGTGTGCCTGAATCACAGTCTTCTTGATCCCTTCATACTTGTAGACAGCCACTTGGTTTGTTACAGAAAAATGAATTCCTGGATTTTTTGTTTAATTGTTTTGTTTGATAGTGGTTGGAATAAAAAGCTAGATCCAACCTAACAAAAGTCTCTTGAGGTGGCACATTCCAAGCAAACAAAACATGCCCAGTTTTTTGTACATATTGGGGTTTTCCCTCATAGCAAGATTTGGACTTGACTTAGTGCATGCAACACTCCTCTGCAAAAAAGGGCCTTCAGAAAGAGGGGCTTCAGGTTTCAATTGTCAGAATTATTATGAGGCCTGTTTCATCTTATTTGACATCTGCATGGAGGGGCTGGTGAGTCCTCGAAGTACAGGCACATATGCATATATGCTTATATTCTGTATATATGCAAAAGCGTATAACAGTTATTCACATGCCTAAAGAGAGAGGGAAGGAGGAAAAAGGTCTCCAGTGTAAAGTACAATTTTTAGTGTTCTCCACACAAGAAACACTAAATGATCCGAATCATCCCTCTTGCCCCATTCATTAAAGAAGCCTCTTCTTCATCTCATTCCTTAAATATATGCATGGCTTGGCTCACCTTGGACTTTAAATGTAGGTGTCTACCTTTGAAGTGTTCTAGTAAAAGTGAGAAAGAAGCCCTCAATTCTCATGAACCCAGACCACTGCCTAAAGCAGACCCTCCCCAGCATGCCAGTTCACCCTTCAGATGACCTTGCTATTAGCCCGTCTCCTTATGTTTTCCAAAATACTCTCTGAAAAGGCTCGAAGGAGGAAAACAGGCAGGTGCACTGGTCTTTTAAAATGGGAAAACCCAAAGGAAGTAGGAGTTGGAGGAAAGAAATCCTTGAGGGCAGAGCTCTCAGAGACTTCTGTGTCCTCCCAGCCTAGCAGTGGGAAGGAAACAGGACTGAAGTGAGTCTGGGAATTTCCTAACCCCAGGCAATAACAGCAGCCAATTTGGCATTATGGGGTTTTATATTTATTTATTTATTTATTTTTCACAGCTGCAAAATGAACGCTGGGAGATTTCAAATTTCTTAGTATCTGGCCTTCAGATATTCTCTAGCAGCAGAATTCACTGCCACTTTTATTAACTCAGCTTTACTCTGATCTGTTTAAAAGTTATGCTAAAGAAATTTCTCTTTAACAATATACATAATATATGGATGCCATAACAGTATCTTAAAAAATAAGCATTTGCTGCTTTACATCAACATCGTCTCAGGTTGGGATGTGTAAATTTAAGAATGGAACTGGGCAGCTGAGACATGATATAAAAATCTGACTGGCTTCGGAGGATGTTGTTATCAGTGCCAGAAGAGCTTAACAGAGAGTTACCTTATATTTTTCTTTCAAAAACCAGTCTTGAAAACTCTATGGTGGACTTGAGTATGATCGCTAAAGAGACCAAGCTGCTAATAATTTTCATTTCAACTCTTTTCTCATGGCTATCTTGTGGTTTGACTAATAGGACCCCCAGGGATATTGGTGTTCCTGCATGGATTTCCCACACAATACGTGGTATGAGTCTGATTTTTTTCACAGTGCAGATGGCTTTAGTTGTTAATCTCTGCAAATTCCCACTGACCACTCATATGTGCATGGTTCTCTCCTTAAGAGTTGGTTCAGTTAGCCTCCTCTGTCATTCCTCTTGCAGCAATTGGAAGATGTTTTAAGCCGTTCTGGAAATAGACTTCTGGTGGTGCGCTCAGTCCCAAGAAAATACGAATCTCCTCCTTCTTCCCCCTGTTTTTCCCAGGGAAGGCAGTTTTCTGGCCAGTGAGCAAAATAAGGGCACAAAAATACTTCAGTTAAAAGAAACATCATTTAGCGTTCTAGTTCCTACTTCAGCAGCTGGTATCGTCTTGTTTTGCACCTTCTTCTGTTTCTCTCTCAAACAAACTCTACTCTTTTTCACTTATATTTGATTTGTCACTGCATTTTACTTAAGAGTAAAATCCACTGTTTCTGCAGCACCTCTAGACACATTTTTGGGCGGGGGCATTGCTTCCTTTTCTCCCTAAAAGATATTGTAAGCCTTTTGTTACAAAATTGTGATTCAGATAGCTCCCCAGGAGCAATGCCTCTCCGCCGGCATTCCCCAGGCACGGACGAGCCTTTTGCTATTTCACGTGGGAGACTCTTGAGCTCCATCTTCTGGAAAATCTGTGACAAACCTGCTTTTCCGAGCTGGTTCCCGGAAAAAGCTGGGTGGCTTTGGGGCGGTGGCCAGCCTAACCTGGCAGAGCACCACAGGGCAGATGTGCCCCCGTTGCCACCCAAGCACCCACACACACACCTTGCACCCTTTTTTCCTGCTTTCTCGAAGGAGAACCAAAGCAGCTGCAACGCATTTGGAAAATACAGGTACCGCTCCAGAGCAGGTACCGCCCAACAGATCACTTGGGTGAAAAGCCCTTGTGATTATTTTGATACCGACAGTGGCGTCACGGGTGGGTGACAATGGCCTTGCAGACCCATTGCTCTGAGTTTGAACATGGGCATGAGCAGGTTTCCCCCAGCCAAACGTGAGCGCACATAAATATCTTTAACTGTGTTTTTCAGCCTGTTGGATGCTTTCTCTGCTTTGGCTTCATTGAGGTGTAGGCGATTTAAGTATGCTTGGCCAGCGCTGACAGGCTGTTTCTCTTTGTTACAGGAGAGGCTGAAACAACGCTTCAGATTATACTCTCACCTTGATCTCCCTTACTCAGCAGCCTGTCTTTTTTTGTGCTGATTTCAAAACTCAATTCTAAGAGCTTCACTTTGTTTCTCCTGCTCCACTTCTCCCAGGCCAGAGTGAAGGCAGCCTCCCTCCGCCCCTGCCCTGAAATACCACCCAGCCGAGCAATGCAGGCTGAAACGCTGGCACTGGCTTTGCCAGGCTCCACCACAAGAAGTCCTGGTCACCACCGCCTGCTCCCTGAGGGACCACAGCACCAGCAACCCTGAGCCAGAGAGAAGGAGGGGGAAGATGGTCTCTGGGGCACCCCGAAAGTGCTTTGGTCCTAGCTGGTTCCAAAAATTGGTTTTCCTGATTGTACCCCAGAGAGGGACATTGAAGCAGGACTGTCCTTCTCATGCATGCAAGGGCTAGCACACACCAAGGTACAGATTCAATCCCCAGGAATTCTCAGGCATTTGAGCATTTTTAGTCCATTGCACGGTGTATTTAGGGCTCCTTTGTCCCATGTGTGCTCCATGCAGCCACAGCTGAAGTACTGCACGGCAGCAAACAGCAGCAGTGTGGGCGGTGCTGGGCCTGATGGGAAATGAGAAGAACCAGGATGTCTGTAGAAAGTGTCTTGTGGTGGAGAAAGCAATACACTCAGTCCTCCCCTTGGGACATGCTTGGAGAAATGCATTTTCACAACTATAGTAGTGCCTAGAAGTGCCAAAACCTGAAAGAGGCGTATCAAAAAGAGATGGTTACTGCCCAGGAAAGTTTAATATCTTAGTACAGGAGGACAGTGGGATATAATATAGGCATCCATAAGTGGAGAGATGCTACGTCCTTACTTGGCTAAGCAGGGTTGTTTGAGGCCATTTAATAAAAGGCAATTTTTATTTTAAATATTTGACTTTCACAGGGGCTGGGTGGGAGCAGGAGGGGAATTTAATGCTATTAGAAGAAACGTGGATCCAAAATTTCATTGAATCCAAGAAAAAATTAGGTTACTCTGGAAGTCATGTAATCCAATCTCCAGTTCAAAACCGAGTCAACTCCAAAGGTATATTGGGGGTCCCAAGGTTGTCTAGGACTTTCTCCAGCAAATCCCCAGGGTTGGAGAGGCCACATCCTGCCTGGGCTCTGGTTCCAGCACATGGCCCTCTCACTGACATCTGTTCTCCCATTTTTCCCATGTGTGGGTGGAAAGTCCCTTGCTGTAGCTTGTGACTGTTACCTCTGGTCCTGCCACTGCACATCTCTGAGAAGTCTGTCTCTGTTTTCTCCATAGCTGACTATTAATTTGTTACTTAATTTCAGAAAGCACTCTTCATTCAGAGGGAAGGAGTGGAGAAGTAGTAGCTAGGATAACAACCACACTGTCAACATTTGTTTTCTTTGTCTAATTCTGAAAAAAAAAGAAAAAAGAAACAAAGCAGTGCTTTCACTGCCTGAATGTCAACAACAATAAAATTTAAGCTTCCCATCAGCCTCAGATTAATTCAGTGTTTTCACTCTCAACGACACCATCACAATACTAAAGCTCTTCTGATACAGAGTGCTAACACTTGATTTGGGACTAGAAAATGGTCTTGCACTGCCGTGACTTGAACAATTTGTGAAAACACGTGACTTGCATGAGAAATCAGGCTGCAAATGGAACCCCTGCTTAGAATGCATTCAATTGAGAATAGGTGCCCACGGTATTTACATTGGCGATGTTATTCTGATTTAATGTGATCACTTGTCTTATAGGGATGTTATTCTGACTTAATGTGATCGAGTATTTGCAGAAATATAATATATGTGGAGTTAGGTCTGAAGGCTAAAGTGAAGGGAGGCTATTTCAAAAAGAGTTCATTGATTGCACGTGCGCAAAAATCCTGTACTGAACAAGTGCTGGATGCATTCAAAGATTTAGCCCATTTGGACAAATAATCTCTGCGTTACAAACACCACAAGATTTTCCTCTCAAAGAAGGGAAGGAAAAGAAAAAAAGGGAAGTGGGTCTTTACAAATACCATCATACTTTGAGCTATTGCCAGGAGGCTATTGAAAACTGTAGGTCCTCACAAGACAGGAAAAATCAAGTTCACCTGAGAACTGAGACACAAAACACATTCTCTTTTTTTGATTAATAAGATGTGAGGAATAGATTTTCCTTCCTCCCAATTTTTGACAACTTCCCCTCAAATTTGGAGCAGCTAAGCTGATCTAGATTCACCCAAGCTCTTCTTGGTCCCCCAAGACATCCCTCTAATGCTCCCCTTCTCACAGGACAAGCTGCGAGCGCAGCATGGCCGGGCAGGGGAGCAAGGCTTAGCACTGGAGAAGAAGTGGTGCCTCCTTTCTAGACCTGCTCAGAAGATGCATCTCGTGTCCTGTTTTGCTATGTTTTCATAGGCTCATAGAATGGTTCGAGTTGGAAGGGACCTTAAAGACCATCTGGTTCCAACCCCTCTGCCATGGGCAGGGACACCTTCCACTAGAAGTCCTTTGGATTCTCAGTGTTGGCTGTGTAGTCTCCCAAAGGATATGTCCCAGCATAAGGGTATGACCTGTAAGCACAGCCGTGCTGTAGATGTTATTAACAAAAAGTTCTTATTTTCCCAGTGCCCTCAGGACTATGGGACAAGTGAAGGCCTAGACAAAACATTGCTTAAAGGAAGGGATGTGAGTACTCTTCTCCTTTCTGTAAAATACCCACTAGAGGGTGCAGTCCTCAGCCCTACAAGAGCTGCACAACGAGATTATGTTCCTTTATTAAAATAATAGCAGGCTCTCAAATAATACAGAAGTTTTCATCTTCCATCTCAAAGGCACACTGTTGCTCGAGGGCTTGGGGAATGCCGATGGGGTGGAGGTGTCTGGGAGCAGCGCTGAGGAGGACAGCCGGCGGCCGGTGAAAGGGAGAGGAAGAAAAGCACTGCCGCCTGGGGCTGAGGCCGGATGGCACCAGAAGCGGCCGGGCCCCGGGGTAAACAATGGGGCCAGGGGCTGGAAAACCTGCAAAGAGGGAAATTTTCTTCTGTGGCCTGCCCTGAGGGGGCCGTGGCTCCCAGCGTCCTGGGCTCAGGCGGAGGGAGGGCTGGGGAGGGCCTCCAGCCTGCTCCTCACAGCTCCGCTGAGGGGTCGCCTTTCCCCTGCAGTAGCTCTGGGATCCTGCAATGAAAACTGGAGGACCTCTCACCGCTCCTTGTGGCCTTTTCCCCTGCCGTCCACAGCCTGCACAGTAATCCAGGCCCTGCCCGCTCTTCCCGCACAGAAGGCAAGATGAAACCCATAGACAAGAGTGTGGCTGGTACCATCCTTCCCGCAAGACTTTCCTCTCTCCTGCTAAAAACGCAGTGTCTGCCGAGGGTCCAGGCACCATCACCCAAGGCTTCCCTCCTCACCGCACTTCAGTGAGCGTTTAAGATGCATCAGGAGGGAAATTTCCTGTGTTCCATTCTGGAACACAGGAAATTCCATCTCAACATGAGGAGGAACTTCTTTACTTTGAGGGTGGCAGAGCACTGGCACAGGCTGCCCAGAGAGGTGGTGGAGTCTCCAACTCTGGAGACATTCCAAACCTGCCTGGACGCGTTCCTGTGCAACCTGCTCTAGGTGACCCTGCTCTGGCAGGGGGGTTGGACTAGATGATGTCCAAAGGTCCCTTCCAACCCCTACCATGTTGTGATTCTATGCTTCTGTGAAATGTGCTGTTTGCTGTGGTAAAGCAGACAGGAATACAGATTTTTCCAGACCTTTGAGGTGGTTTTAATTCAATTCCACTCCCTGGGAAGCCTTCCCACAGCAGAGGCAGGATCGCTTCCCTTGCGGACACAGAGATTTTCTACCTGTGTGGCCTTGCACGCTTTTAAATGCAGGCACTTTGGCAAGGGGAAGGTGAAGAACACATTTTCTTTTCCCCACAACACAAGTCCACCAGTGATTGCTTTTCCAGAAGCAAATAGATCCAAAGGAAGAGAGATTTTTAAAACTTAAAAAGTTGGAAAGGAAGGCTCCTTGCCTTTTCAGTTCCAGTGCACAGAAATATTCCCCATTGGTGCTGAATAAGGTCTGCAGGAGGTTTCAGTCAGTGGCTTAGGTAAAATTTCTCCACCCAGATCTTATCTGGTATAAACTACTGCTGCTTAACCTAGAGCCAGAAGCCTGGAGGGTCAGGAACCATGAAAACAGAAAATCTAGGCAGGGATTAATTATTTGTAATAAGGAAGACCACAAACGCATACTGCTCTCTCTCCTCACACACCATTTTTTTGAGAATAAGTTCAAGAAAAAAGTGAAAAAATTGCAACATAAAAGCAGCCTCCTTTTAGCACCATTTGCAGCTTGTCTGACCTGGAAGTGCCCTGGGAAGCGCACCGCAGCAGTTATCCTGTCCCCTAATATGCGGATGTGTTTCCTTCAGCAATTCCTCTATGTACAAGTTGTTAAGTCTTTCTGGTTTTAGAGCACTGTTTCTAAAAGCCTTCTCACCTATTTCAATGTCTGTCTCTGTTTGCTTTAGCTCTATAATTCTTCTCCTTCCTGCTTCGCTAGTTTTTGTATTAGTGTGCATGCTTTCCATTACATATATCATTTCAAACACAGAAATTTTCAATCAATTTTGTATATCTTAAGTACATTTGAAAAGCAGCATGCCTTGCTTGAAATCCCACTTTTGTGACATTCACAAGCAACACCAGCAGTTTCGGCTACAATCCTTTTAATTACTTTTTGCTTCAATTAAGACAAATTTATTTCCCAGAGTTATGTGTTTGCTCAAAAATAGAATATACAGAAAGATCCTATATCAACAAAATGACACTGGTTTTGCAAATTACCCTGACTGCAAATATTTATCATTTGAACCTCTGTCAGAGCTCTGTCTCCTAGAAACATTTATACTAAATTTTTGCTTAATGCAGATGGAAGAAAAGGTGAGGAAGGGATCTTAGAGACAAAATTATGCAGCATAAGAAATACAATCTAATCAAGTGTCTAACGTACATGGATATTAATTTTGTCTACTGCTCTTTCCTAAATAATGCTCAAGGCTTCCCGTGGTTTTTTTCAAGTTTCCTTCCTCTGTCGCCTCAATTCAAGAGGTTCAAGTGGAAAGGGACACTGATACATTTCTGGACATAACTTCAAATAGTAGAGATAAAATTAATATTTTCATTTTTTTTTTTTTTCAGCGGAAACCAGATAACAGCCAAACCTGGTGTTACTTTTTACGTTAAAAATTCCACATCTTATCAAAACTCAAGAAGATGTGTGTGTACCTGGCAAGCAGTTTTTGAAGGAGCCGGTCTGTATCTGCTCCATCCCAAGAGATCCAGCTATTATCCAGCTGACATCCACCTGCGGTGCAAACTTTAACTTCGGTCCTTATGGCTAACGAGCTTTCATCCTCTGTTGGAAATGCAAAGTGCTCTCTCAACAAACATCTTTGAAAAGAAGGTATTAACCAAATATTTATTCTCTGAGGACAGGATTGTCCTACCTGAATAAAACACTCAAAAAGCTTCAGAATGTTATCGGCTCTGCAAGCTACAGCTTGGGATGCTCTTCTGGCTGTTGAAGGGCAGAGTATGTACACCATATGCCAGGTCTTTCAAGACACACATTTAATAGGCTTAAGGAGATTTCTAGGTTTGCTATAATAAGAACCTGAGAATGGCCCTACTGGGTCAGACCCAAGATCGTCCAGTACGTTGCCACTGGCAGTGGCCTACAGCAGATGACTAGGGAAGAGTGTAAGACCTCTGTGACAGTATCATAGAATCATAGAATTGTCTAGGTTGGAAAGGACCTTTCAGATCATCAAGTCCAACCATCAGCCTAACTCTGACAAAAACCGTCACTATATGGTACTCTCCCAGCCTCCGCTTATATTCAGCCCCTGACTTAGAGGTGTTTTCTTTGCATTTAACAGATCTTAATGGATTTTTCTTCTGTGATTTTTCTTCTCCAAACTTCTATAGGCATTTTACATTGTCAGTTCTCTCTCTGCCATACCTGCTTTAGTGACAGGTTTGTAATGCACAGCCTGCACCACCTGGGCCGGTATGGGTGTTTCTGAAAGGTTATGGAGACAAACCAGCCATCTCCTATGGGAACGGCTTCTGAAGAGTCACCTGCAGGATGTTTCTGAGCATCAGAAAGGCAGATTGGTGTAGCAAATTCACCACCAACCAGATGCAAATGCACTAGAAAAGCCATCCTAGGAATAATTTGTGGTTTTGTTCAGAAGCTGAAGGCATGTTTTAAACTTCACAATGACTTTAGGCCAAGTAAGGATGACCAAGTCCATGAACAGCCAAGCTGAGGCCCAGCAAGGTCAACAGAATTGCCTCTGTCTGTATGACTTGGAGGTAAAACTGGACTAGGAAACCATTGTACTCTAACCACAGCATGCAGGCCTAGCTAGGGGACAAGGCATGGCTGTAAAAGCAAAGGGTATCTTCTATTGCCACCTGAGTGCCAATAAGTTGGGGTTTTTTCAAAAAAAATGCTTTTGAAAGCTGAAAAACACTTTCCAGCATGAATTGGAAACACGTGGCCAGTTTCTGCAGCTTCCTTTTTCTGTAGGAAGAGTACTCCATGGACAATTTCTGACTCTGCATTTAGAATAGGGATACACCAAAACAACAGTCTCCATCCTTCTTTATAACCACAGCAGCTCTTCGATTTTAGCATTGTGTTGATTTATAATGTTAGAAATTCTAGTGTTAAAACCAGGAATATCAGCTGTTTCCCAAGCTTCCTTCTAGACCCAACGTATTCTCCATAGCTTTGAAATCTCCGACACTTATGGAATCTTTTATTTTTCCCCTATATTTTACTATTGCCACCCTTCATTGACCAAAAGTGCTCAGCTGCATTTGGCTGAGTACTAAACCGTAGTAGCTGTAGAAGCAGTATCCAAAGCTGGCAGCTCCTTGGAGAAGGAAAGTTGCCCAAAGCACCCTGGTGCTTGTGGCTTCAGGTTTGCTGTCAGTCTGGGCAGTGTAAAGCTGCTGTGCTAAGGACAGCCAAGGCCCTACACAAAATATTGAAAAGCGGTCAGTAATGTTGACTGTCCCCAAAGGCTTGAGTTTCTGGAAGGAGATGCTCAGCACCTTTTAAAAAATCGTATTTATTTCAGGCTGGGTCCCTGAGAACATGAGTAGGTCTTGGCAGTTCGTTTTTGTAAGTGAGGGGGTTTTGGATGCCAGCTCAGCATTGTGCTGAACATAAAACATAGCATTATGCACTAGTCATGGAAAAAGCTTGCCTTTTAGGGGTTTTTTCCACTTTATTTATTTATGGGGGGTGGAGTTGGGATGGGGTGTACTAGACCTGCAGCTTCTATGTGTCCAGAAAATTTTCATTCTTTTGTTATTTAAATTTCTGACTTATCTCCAGACTTAATACCTTGCTATACTCATCCCCACTCACAATTATTTGTTGATGAAAGAATATGTTACTGAGCAATTTGCTTTGAACCTTCTTTTTTTTTTCTTTTGAATATCACAAACTTTCGTTTTTTGCATGCTTGCAGATTCTGCAGCATAGGATGTCCTCCCGTTGTCCTTGTTTCTGATGTTAAAAAACCTGTTCCATCCTTTGCAACTGACTTTCTTCTATCAGCCTGCAAACAACAAAAGAGGCTTTAAAGATAAAAGGAAGAGGAAGCCAGATTCACTTTTTAATAGTCTGGGGACTGGACACTATCCCCTAGAACGGTGGAGTTTGACTGCAAAAGCCTAGAGATGATTGAATTAAACTCACACATGTAATGTCTTGTTCCCATAGGACAGCCCCTGGTGGACTTTCGGCAATGGTCTGTTGCTAAAAAGATATGTTTTTAAAAATCCAAACATGATCTGGAATCAATATGGTATCATTCTTTCCTTTCCTTGCTTTCCACTTTGCTGCTTTCAGCCTGACAATACCGTAACCTTCGTAGTCACCTCTGCAGAGATCCTGCTCCCTCCGGAGCAGCACTGGATGCTCTGCAGCCTTTTGCTTCTTCCCCAAGGTCAGATAACAAAAGTCACACATCTAAACATTTGTATCTTCTGGTTTATGCTTTTCTGGCTGAACATGGAATCTGGAGAATCTTGTGCATTAAAAAATGGTGCAGAGTTAAACTGGAGATTTTAATCTTCAATGCTCCTTTTCTTTTTTTTTTCTCAGCAGACTATGGCTCAATTTATTTTCAACAGCCTTCCTAGAATTTCTTCTTTTTAGAGGGGTGCTGGTGCCCTCTATGTTCATATTAACTCCTTCGACATTAGCACTTCTTTCTTCACAAATGTGCTTTCTTTGAAAACTGGGGTTTTGCTTGACATATGATGTACTTTACCATATCAAAGCAAATATTCAAAGCAATTTCCTGAAAAAAAAAAGAACCCCAGACCCCTTAAACAACAACTTACTCTTTGACTCTTTAGACATAATCTTCTAAGACTGATAATCTAATTTATTAAAGAAGAACACACTATCACACTGTTTAGGAATATTCCAATTCTGCGTCAATAAACCTGCAGCCTTTTTTTCACTTGGAGAACTAGGCTAGGCCACTGAAAAAAACCCCATATATTTTTGGAAAGTGTTGTTCTAAACACGTCAAAGCAGCAGTATTTATTCTGTATTTGTATACAGCGGAAATTGAAGGTGCAGGATGATACGATCATGCTGCAGTTTTCATTTCCTGCATAAAAATAAACTGCGTACTACAGATTAGAGAGATCAGACAACATTTAATAGATTCCCAATTCAAGAGGTGTAATGATCAAGATAAACTGATGTGATTCCTTGAAGAATAAGACTGCGAATGATTTAAGGTCAGAATAATGTTATGATAGGTAGCTTGTAGGCCTGTTGTCAGATGATATATTTTGGCCACGGAGATTTAAGTTGCCTGAACCACCTTTATTACAACCGTAATAAAAATGAGTAAGAGTAGGTTATGTCTCCCATTCACTGATTTAATGTCAAAGCTGGTGCTATCTCGTGGTGGATGTCTTACTGTAAAAGACCCGGTGACCTATATTTTCTAGCTGTTAGTTGTTTACAAAACAGTAATTGAAGGTGGAATTGATTCTTCCACGTTGGTCAGCAAAATGCAAAGGACTTGAAGAGGAGATGTTCTCCTCAGCTCAAAGCAAGAGCTCATCTTTCGAGACACGGTAACACTGGGGCTATCCATGCAGGTTTCCCAAATATGCCCTCTTTTTTCTTATGGATATTTTGTCCAAGCAGAATTTGGGCACCTTCACCATCTGTCTGTTTTTTCTCTGGACCGGTGACCTCCTCTCTAGAGCTACCGCCTAATAATTCAAACCAGGTGCTGTCTCTAGGCAATAGAAATGGGTGTAATGCTTCCATGAAATGTCACAAAGATTTACTGCGCCTGTGTCTGCAGGGTGCGTTAAGCCTCGAGGTTTGCAGCCAGGGTTGCACTTCTGGTCCATGAAGAAACCATGCCCACAGAGCACAGGCGACAGCTCCAGAACATTGCTCCCCCAGGCACACGTTGTGATTTGAGAGATGCCGGGTGGGAAGGTGGCAGCCCAAGGCCATCAAGAGGTTTATTCTGCCCTGTTGGTACTGTGGATGCAGTGTGAGGAAAGGTGACTCCAGCTGCAAAAGTGTGACAACTCTTTTTTATATTCCCGCTACAAAAATATATCTAGTATGCTACTGTCCTGGTTTGAGGTAAAACAGAACCAACTTTCTGTTCAGTAATTTCACTTCTTAGCTAGGCCTCTTCTAACTCTCTGAAATTAAAAGCATGTTGTGTCTAAAAAGGTTCATTCGGAGTGATAAGACCAATATTTACAATTAGTGCCAAGGAACGGCACTCAGAGAGGTTCTTGCTTACACTTATTGCTATAACAACCAAGGTCAGCTGATTTCGTTATTCGCCCCATTAGAGGGTCGGAAACAGAAACGCGCAGAGGGGTCCCACCTGCAGGGAGGAGCGGACAGGGCAGGTGACCCAAAATTGACCAACTGGGTATTCCATCCCATATGCATCACACTCAGTATAAAAGCTGAGGGATCAAAGGGTCAACTCTCTTTCTTCAATGGCCGATGTCCGAGGAGGACCCTGTCGGTTCATCTGCCTTTGATCTCGATCCGTGTGTTCCTGACTCCAGCTGTGGAATCCAGTTCCCACTCATCACTGAGTCCAGTCTGGGACTTCCCCAGTGCCTGCTGGTGATGGCATCCTGGGAGCTTAATATGGTTTTGTATATACTGTATCTATTTCATTATTTCCTTTCTATTTTATTATTAATATTTCATTAAAGTAGTTTAGTTTCTTCTAAACTCATAAATCTCTTTATCTCTCCTCCTCCTTTCCGTGTATGAGAGGTTCGAGGGGAGCATCTGTCGCCGGCCATTGGCCAATTTGGCCAAAACCACTACAGCTATGGGTATTAATACTGAAGGAGATTCTGTTCTTAAGACAGTGAAAAATGCAAACAATTAACAAGACAAGTTCTGTTACAAGCAGACCCATTTCTATTCATTGTACCAAGGTTTGGGATCGGATGTGCAACACCTTCAGGTGCCTAAAGGTGCAGGAGGCTGTTGTTGAAAGCAATAGGAACTGACACCAAGGTGACCTGAAATTCTTATTAGAAGGACCACAGCTACATTGGCAAGCTCCTAAAAACTGGAAAAGAGGGATAAACCTGGCCCTCACACCACAAACAGTAACACAGGCAGCAGCAGGGGTTGTGATGGCTGTCGTGGTTTTGGCCGGATTGGCCAAGCAGAACGACAAATGGTCCTTCCCCCCACTCTCTCCTCAGAGAGGAGAGGAAGAGATAAGGAGATTTACGAGTTTAGAAAAAGAACTAAACTACTTTAATGAAAATAATAATAAATAAGAAAATAGTAAATAATAATAGAATAATAAAAATTAAAGAAAAAAGTATACAATATATACAAAACCATATCCAGCTCCCAGGATGACGATCGCGTCACCAGCAGACACAGGGAAAGTCCCGGACTGGAGTCAGTGATGGACAGGAGCTGAATTCTGGACCTAGAGTCAGGAATGCTCGAATCAGTATCAAAGGCAGACGAACAGACAGGGTCCTCCTCAGACATCGGCCATTGAAGAAAGTGGGAGCCAGAGCCCCCTTGCCCCTTTGGTCCCTCAGCTTTTATACTGAGCGTGATGCCTATGGGATGGAACACCCTGTTGGTCAGTTTTGGGTCACCTGTCCCGTCTGCTCCTCCCTGCAGGTGGGACCCCTCTACGCTTCTCTGCTTCCGACCCTCGAACAGGGCAAACAGCGAAGCGAGCTGACCTTGATTGTTATAGCAATAAGTCTAAGCAAGAGCCTCTGTGCATACCGTTCCTTGGTATAATCAGGTCTTATCACTCTGAGAGTGAACAGTTTCTGAACAATATGCTGTTAATTTCAGACTTTAGTCAGTTAGAAGAGGCCCAGCTAAAAAGTAAAATTACAAATCAGAAAATTGGTTCTGTTTTACCTCAAACCAGGACAATGGCTCAGACGGATTTTGGTACAATGAGCTTTGCCTTTCTAAGAACTGTTTTATCTGCATACTGCAGGAGGGGGCAAAAAGATCTCACGTCATAGACAAAACATGGAGTTGTACTACATTTCCAGGGCTTTTTATGATGCTATAACAAAACCAACTCTTGATATCATGTAAAGAAAGGTTCTGTGATAAATGAATACAGAAAAGCAGCCTTTCTGGGGTGTTGGGAGCTCTGCAGGTTTTGGAGTATGGCACATCATCAGAGCTGGGTATTTGCCTCGCATGTTTGCTAGAAGTATGTTTGGGTGGGGGGGCAGGGGGCTGTCAGTGCTGAGCCCGCTTCGTGCCCTCTCTTAGCAGAGGCTTGGCTTTTTCAGCTGGGGCGGCCAAATCCCGACCTGCCGCACATCGCCAGAGGACAGCCAGAGAGCGCAGCTCTGCCGTCGCTCCTGCTGGGTCTGTGCCGCAAAGAGGGCTGAGGAAGGCAGCGGGGCGATGAGTGTGGTGGGGCTGAGCAGCCCTGCTCTGCCTTCGGCTACAGCCTCGCGTCCATCCTCATGCTGTGCTTAGCATCACTGCTGAATGCCAGCAGCTGAGATAACGTATAGCTCTGTCCCGAAGCCAGAGCAGGTCTCCCATGGGCCCCCCATTTCTCTTTTGCCTCCTTAATACCCTATGAGACAGAGTTAACTTATTTATTCATAAAATGTAAAAGATCCTGAGACTTGCAAGCTCTCTTTTCCCTGATATTTAACATTAAGTAGTCTAACACAGCTGTTATTATAATGCATTGCTGGCTTGCTGAGGGCCGCGAACATCACATACGAGGAGCTTTCTGAAAGCTCGCACTTATTTTTCAGAGCTGGTAGTTCCTTTCCTGTGAAGATATCCTCATACATAACTCTCTGCCCTCCTAGGTTACCCCTGCCCTCACGGTTTACAGCACAGCAGGGCAAATAGCAAGTGCTGGGACGTGGGGTAAAGCTCTTTAAGAGCTGAAACATTGCTTCTGGATTACAACTGGGATTGCAACTTTGCTGTCCACTGCCTCAGATATTTACAATTACATTTTGCAAGGCTTTAGCAACTGTTTCACTGATTATCTGTACAATTAATTACTTCTAAGGCCCTACATGGAACAATCTATCAACTGTGAGGAGCTCCGTGCGCAAAGTGACTTCCTCCTCCCTGGTCCCCTAGAAAACCAGCACCTTCAACAGACACTAAAAAGAGCAGAAATTAAGAGCAAGCTTATTGCAGGCTTGTTGGTTGCTAACACAAAATACCAGCAGAAGGATGGTCACGGTCTCTTGAATGTACCTGCCAAACTCATGCAGAAAGATTCTGTTTCTTGTACCTGCAGATCTCCAGAACCTTCTCCACAAGCTGCACGAGCTTGTATGCAATGGGAACAACAGTTGCAATGGTTGTTCCCATCTCTGTGCACACCTTGTGAAGGCAAAAGACCCCGTAAAGCAATCTCACTTGCACTAATAATCACAGGTCTTGTTTCTGCTGTGGGAAAGATGGATTAATTTGACCACGTTGCAATAAAAGTGTAGGATAAACTGGGTAAATATGAGGATTTAAAGGCCACCATCAGTAAAATGAGGGCGAGCAAGAAGCAATAAATCTCAGCAGTACGAAACGGATTGTGTTGCACAACCATTGTGGTGTTAATCAGATCGTTTTGCATATATACAATGATGTGTGCAATACAGCTGAGCTGGTGTCAGTATAAGAAGTTTTATCTTTTCACTCCCATTCCTGTGCACTTTTAAATTCATAGTAGAGATGATGCATAAATAGAAATTTAATTTTCTTTCCATTGAAAAGAAATACACTCCCCAAAGCCTCATATTGCAGCATTGCCGTCACCTCCCACACATTTCACATATTTTAAAGATTCACTATGAAGAAAACCACATACAAAGTAAGCCAACTTTTAATTTATTTGGGAAAAAAAAAATAATGCTCCTTCGTGAGGATAGACTTCTTGATTTGGAGATCAAGAACTTGAAAGACGTGCTAGCGAGGGCTGCAGCTGTGGTACCACAGGCTGCTGCTGGGAGCCTGCTGCGTGGAGATAAGCATCCCTCTGCCTCTGCCTGCACGGGGGGACCCTGCAGGACGAGGGGGCCTCCAAGGAAAGAAGCTGGTCCTCAGCACGTGCTCTTGTCCAGTGGGTTTGAGTCATGAGGGAGTGGGAGGGACGTGCAGGGCCAGGTGGGGGCTTCCTGCCCCCACAGGAGAAGTGGGGTTTTGCAGAGGTGAGGACGAGGTGATGGGCGGTGGTGGGGAGGGGAGCTGTGGCTGGGTGACACGGTGTAGCCATGAAGGGCTGCACTGGCAGGCACCATCCTCACCTCAGCCTTCCCCCTGAGGTGGACCAGCCAGCCTATGCCCAGCTCCTTCCTGGGCACAAGCAGTCGGAGAACTAAGTCAATGCAGCCTTCAGAGGAGTGTCTGGAATTGCTTTGAGCTGGAGGAGGTGGCTGGCTTTCAGGGCAGAGATTGCCCTAGCCAGCCAGCTAAATAAAACATGGTCAGAAGCAGCTACACAGAGAGAATTGCAAGGCAGTGCTCATCATCAGACATGCTGGTTTATGCCTCCAGGATATACTTGCACAGAGAGGTTCACGCAGACTGAACAGGGCTTCGGTAATGAAGGCAAGGGGTAGGAAATGGTCTTGGCATTGCTAGACAGTGTGGGGGAAAGTCCTGCCAGTCCTGTGCCACCGTCCCTGGTGCCGAAGCAATGGGTTGAGCAATGAGCTGAGCCCACCCCGCAGCTGCCGTGCAGCACACACGTGATGGGCTGCATGGGTTGTCAGTTGAAACGCGAGGGAAATTAAAGATCATAGAATTGTTGAATCGTGGAATACCAGGTTGGAAGGGACCTCAAGAATCATCTGGTCCAACCTTTCTTGGCAAAAGCACGGTCTAGACAAGAAGGCCCAGTGCCCTCTCCAGCTGAATCTTTAAAGTGTCCAACAATGGGGAATCCACCACTTCCCGGGGAGATTATTCCAATGGCTGATGGTTCTTATTGTGAAAAAATGTTTCCGATGTTTCGATCAGTTAAAACTACTTTAAAATCTATAAACTACTCATAAAATTTGCAAGTTGAGTCTGTGAAAATCCAAGCTTCTGCTCTAAAAGATACAGGGGGCCAGCAGCTGTTTCTGCCCAAATGAGTGGGGTTTCTGCCAGGGCCTTCTCCAGGGCAGGTCCCCAGACCTTGACGCTTCTTCTCCAAGCCCAAACGTGTGTGACAGTCTTGATCTGACAGTGTCCATGGCAAAACGCTCAGCCTCGTCTCTGAAACCTTCCTGAGTTTTCCTTCACACCTGAAAGCTGCCGTTTCAGGGTGCTGAATTACAGCAGCCCAGTTCTGCGAGCGAGACGCTGCAGGGATGGAGCGCTGGAGAAGGACTGAGAGAACCTGAACCCCAGGTTGGACTAGGTGATCTCCAGCCATCCTCCTCCTCCTCCTGAGCAACATTTTCCTGCGATTCTGTAATTCTCATCACCGTCTTACTCTGCTTTCTTTCAGCGCTGATGCACTACCAGGAATTGGGGCCAGCACAGTACTTATACAGTTAAGACTTTGTTATTTCTATAATGCCAGTATGTCCTCCTGGTATCCCGACAGATTCCAGCAGCGTGACTGCTCCATCGTGACAGAAAGAGGAGATTCGATTTGGAATTCAACTTTAAATATTGCAAATTGCAGAATAGCTCAAGGCATCGGTTTAACGAAAACGTCCTTGCACTGCCAGGTTTAGAGAGGGGGCCCCTTCTAAATGACATTTTCAGACACCTTTGTGTTCGCAAAAAAATATTAGGCACGCTGCCAACAAAGGGGCAACTTTTGCAGAATTATAGAGTACAAAGTCTAATGGGAAGCTTTTAACTTTGATAGCTGGCTCCGAGAGAAATTGTCTATGAAAATTACAACAAACACCTGCAGCCAAGGAGCAAGACGAATGTTTTCTTTCGGTTTATCAGCTACTGGGCTTCTCATGTTTACAATGTGAACTATATTACAAAACTGTTGTATGAGTCATGTTTAGTTCAGTTAAACATTCCCTTAAAAACGTGTTTGCTATAAAATTAATCCATGAGGGTCTTCTGCTCTGGGGGATTTTTTTTTTTTATTTTTTTTTTTGGTGGGGGGGGAGGCAGAATTTTTGCAGGCCAGGGAGATATGTGTAGAAAACAAACAGTACTGAAAACTGACTGGCTGCAAATGGTGGGAGAATATACGCTGTATTAAAGCAGCAAGGCTTGTTGGGGAGATGAAAGAGCCCTGGCTTGTGTTCGTATTCAGCCGGCGAGATAGATAGTACAGCAAAAACCTCAAGGCGAACGGTTTCATTAAACATTAATTGGTGAAGCGCTTCAAAGTTAAGGTTGAGGCATGCTTCTGTATAATACATAATATTATTCATCATGTAAAAAAGTTGTTTTGGATGCAATTAAGGAATAATGCTATGGCTCTCAGCAGAGTGATTCGACGGAATTCGGGGAAGTCTTGCATCATTTAACACAGAAAAACATACAGCAGAGGAAAGGTTGAAAGTCTCCCTTTTAATTTGGCAGATCTGAGGAAAAAAAAAGGTTGTGTAGGGGTTTAATGCATGGCCTTTGATTCATTTGCTTTAGCATTTCAAGCTTATCAGGGTAGCTTAGCTCCTAGAAGGCACCTAGAAGTTGTTTACAGTCATCCATGGTGTGATGAAAGCTGGACAAAAGGTAACCTTCACAGCAAGACGAGTTGGAAAGTTTTGCATTTTGCGTAGGATGGGCTACATTCAGCCCATTATTCTCCAGCTCCTCCCTGGCTCCTCAGCCGGAGCTGCTGCTGTTGCATTCCAAGTGCTGAGAAGCAGCGACGAGAACCTCATTCCAAGAAAACGCGCGGAGAGCAGGGCTCTGGCAGGGCTGCCACCCCGGGGAGGACAGCAGCGTGGGAGCCAGCACGCCGAAGAGAGCGCCTGTCCCCCTGTCCCCAGCGCTCCTCCTGCCACCGGCGCTGGCTGGGTGGCACAGTTCCAGCTGGCAATGCCAGGCAAAGCTGAGCTGCAAGGCAGCGGGTACGTCGGGATCAGCAGACGGAGCCTAAAACTACCTGCACGTACCTTTCATTATTTACAGGTATACCCACTTTTCGGTGCCAATGAATAAACACGGTTAATAGTGCAACTTTAATTCAACTGTAAAGGCAAAAAAACCCACTTAATCTATGCTTAAAAACATCCTTATTTTGTACAACTCTTGGACTATTCAGGGCAGTTATGATTTCACACACAAGCTGAATCCATGAAACATCCAGGTGATTTTTTCTTGTAATTTTTGTGAAGTGCTTTAGAAAGCACTTCCAGATAAAAGCGTGTAAGAACATACTTTCTTCTAAAAAGAATGACCTTTCCTTTACATTCTACTTGCTCATCAATCTCCCCTCAATGCAGCATGCAATGCTCTACAGTCGCTCAACGCATGTTCGTAACAAGAAGTCCTAAAAATCACTATCATTTCAAGAACTGCTTCGTAGGCCTATTTCCTGTAACAGCTGTGTTATTGACCATGTCCCCAAATTCCCTGCTGCACAGCAACTATTTCAGAATCTCTTCTAGTTCCCTTACTAGACATCAACTACTGCGCGGCACTGGAAGGGGAAAAACAAGAGGAAAGATGTAGAAATTTTAATAATTTAAGAGAGTCACAGTTACCGTGAATAGGGGCTCTCACATCGGGGCAAGTTAAGATGAATTTTCCACCATACGGTCAGCTCTAATATTCTTAGTTATTGAAATTACAGATTAACTGCAGTGAGCCACCTTTGCTGACTCTATTAAAAACCCGCTGAGGCACGAGGGCCCGGCAGCACCATCGTGCCAGCCCTGCTCTGTTAACCTTAATGGGCAGGTTGTGTCCGTGCGAGTAATAACTCAAAATGCACCCGAGACACACAAATGGCTTTTCAAGAGCTAGCTTAATGCTGGCAAGCGTGAAGCTGGGTGTGAGCCCGTTTGGTGAAAAGTCTTACAGGTTCCTCCACATTCACTGTCCACTGGGTTGCACGGTAACAAACTTTTGGTATCATCTAGGGCATACACGGAAGAGTTACCTTCAATAACCTGAGAGTTTTCTTACCAGGAGCTTGTATATCTAAGGAAACGGAGTGCCAGCAGCACTGGGTAAGGAAGGAAGGATGAAACACCTGTGATAACAGATAACACAGAAGAGTCTCTGTCACAAAGAATTACAGGGTTTCTGTCAACAGTTGGGACTTTGAGACCCAAGTGTTAATTTGCAAGCTTACTGAAAAGTCACTGCTGTGTGCGCCCCGCGTGCTCTTTCGCTGTTGTGAGTGGAGTGTGCCGACCCGTCGCAGCAGTGCTCCACCACCCACCGCTCTCCTCTAGATTAAAGCTCGTGCAGTTACAGCAAGTATGGAAGCGCCGTACGCTGAACTCTGGCCGTGGCAGACTATTTGCCATAAACCCCCTTCTCTGTAAAATGGCACGGCTGCCTCTTCAGTTTTCTGTCTCACAGCACAGCTGAGGTTGGAAGGCACCTTTGGAGATGATCTAGTCCAACACCCATCCCCACCCACCCCCACGTATCCAGCCAGGATTTGAAGGAGACTCCACAACCTCTCTGGGCAACGTGCTCCACTGTCTGGCCACCCTCACAGGAAAAGGTTTTTCTGATGTTTAAATGGATTGTCCTGTATTTCAATTTATGCCCCTTGCCTCTCAGCCTGCAACTAAGCACCGCCGAGAAGCGTCTGGCTGTTTCTACTTCCCCTCCATCATATATTTATATACATTGGTAGGGTCCCTCCTGAGCCTTCTCTAGGTTGAGCCACCCCAGGTGTCTTGGCATCTCCTTATACAACAGGTGCTCCAGTCCTTGATCATCATCATGGCCTTTTGCTGGATTTGCTCCAGTAAGCCCGAGTCTCTCTTGTACCAAGGAAGCCCAGAACTGGACCCAACACTCCAAATGTCTCACCAGATCTGGGTAGAAAGGCTTACCTCCCTTGACCTGCTAGCAACGTTCTTCCTCATGCAACCTGAGGGACTGTTGGCCTTCACTGTAGGCTGGCTCATGGTCTGCTTGTAACCCACCGTGACCTCCAGTGCTTTCTCAAAACTTGCCGGAACACTGTCTTCCCCTTTCAGAAGAGGCCATGCCCAGGACTCGGGCATGGCTCAAATCACAGAGGTTCCTTCCACACCACACCCTCACTTGACCCGGCTCCAAAGGAGAGGACGAGCTGGCAGGAGGCCCGGCCCAGCTCCGGGTTCAGGGCTGACTCAGCAGCAGGGAGAGGAAGCAGCAAGCTTTTCAGTAGCCAGGAACAAGTTTAGCAAGTTCCCAGGACTATCAAAGTAGTATTTTTTACGGTAAATGCTTTACTATAAAAGCCTTCATAAGAGCTTCTAAGAAGTTGGAAGTGGCAGATAAAAAAAAATGTGTCCATTTCCTACAACACAGAAAGCAATTTAAGAAGAGCGCAAAGACGCATGCTGTTTGAAGTTCTTACTTTCACAGAGTGATGTAGCAACATGAATAAGGCTACATCTTCCCCGTCAAAAGTATTCATGTATCACCATAGCCTGTAGAAAGATTACAGTCTTTTATTGATTTCTCGTTTTACAGATTCAGATTTAACTTTCAATAATAAAGTTCAATAAATTGATTCCCTAATCATAAAAACTTGTTTTACACATTATGTACAGGTACCCAGAGACTACAGCCATACAGCGTGTCACAGCTCTACCACAGACCTTTGCACAGAACAAGCCGGGGAGAGGCGCTACCTGCAATCACGTACATTCAGAGATCAAGTTGTGGATACGCAGAGCGCGTTTGGCACAGCTCACTGAGGATTGCCCACACAGGGACAGTAAAATAATCCCAACTAAGTGATAACGTGGATTAGTTCAACTACATTAATTCCAGGAGGACCACTTAATTCACAATTAAACTAGCCATCAGAAGAGATTTGATTAAGTTGAATCAGATGCAGCTGAACTAATCATTTTAGTTTCATTAAGCATCCTTCTATAGACAAATCCTAGACCTCGAGATCTGTCTCCAATACAAAAGAAGTCTTTTCAGTTGAGATATGCAGAAGTTTGAGGACAGAGGGGAACTCAGGTATTAGAAGTATTCTTTGGCAGTCTGATACAAATATAAAAAATAGATTACTTTTGAGGACTAAGCTAAGCTTTTCCTATTTTATCTCTTTACTGCCAGCACCAGAACTGCTTCAGTGACACGGTAACACTTACAAGTGGTAACTTAAACACAACCTTACATTTTAATGAAACAAAATTCATATTACAGATAAACTTCAATACTCAAGATAGTTTGTTGGAGGGTGTCCACTCCCCGCAACAAAAGTTTAACTTAACATTCAGTGAAAAAAAAAACAAACAAAAAACTTTCCTACGGCAACAGCAGAACCCAGGGAACGTTGCACGACTGTTCATCTCCTCTGCAATACAGTAACTGGCAAACAGCAGAGACCGGGCTGCAAAACGCAGCCAACTGTACTCGGAGCACATTCCAGCTCATATGCAATGTTATTTGATGTCAAAACCATTACTTAATTGATTAAACATCCCTTTCTCTTCTATGAGATAAAAGCAGACCGCAGTGTTCTCCTCTAACTGCAATCTGATCTCAGTATGACAAAAAACTGCAGCCAGGAGTTTATGGAGTCTGCTTTATAACACTACATCAAGTGACAACAGTTAAAATACACTGTTTCACAAAGAAGCAGACATTCATTTAAAATCCGGCAATTCCTGTTCTAAATGCAGTTGCTTTCCCTTCTAGTCACGTGCCTACCCCAAAGGAGACAAAGCCAGACTCATTTTGAAGAGGGGGGAAAAATAACAAAAACCCACTTCCAGAATGAAGCGTCCAACAGCTCTACAGCCCGCAGGGCAGAAGGCTGCAATATTAACCTTTGTCTCCAGTAATACAGCTTGAAAGATACTGCTTTGCCCAAATGCTGCTATAAAGACTTTCAATTTCAAATTACTCCCAACAATAAGAATGTAATTAGAGCAGGGCATTCTGTGATGAAGACCATTTAGCTAATGCATCTATTTAGTCATCTCCGTTTTGAGGTGCTGTAGTGCAGCTTCATCTTCTTTCTCGCCTGCTGCGGACTCCCATTCAAACTTCTGATGGGCAGTTCGGAACAGACCTGACAAAAGGCTGAAGCAGCCGCCCCTGCGGGCTGCACCAGCACAACAAGCCATGAGAGTGGACCTAGTCCATTTTCAGATTTTTCAGCAAAGTGATGCCAGAGCCGTTAGCCAGCTTGTCACCGTAAGGGAGACTTTTACGGGGAATATAGATATACAAACAATACATGGTACTGTTTGTGCTTATTCTCTATGGAAAACTGACCTGTTGCTAAAAAGTTTCAGTCAGGGCTGTAGGAATACTTTCATGTTACCTCTTAAAAAAAAAAAAAAGACAAGAGGATGGATAGTGCTACACAGACTGCCTTATCCACTTACCACAGAAGCTCCCATTCCTTTTTATGGAATCTTCTCAGTATTTCTAGAACTTGCTACCTGCTGCTGGCTTAGTCATCACAGGCATATTCTATTCTCATAGTTAACAACAGAACTGACCCCTCTGGAATCACGTATTATATAATAAATATACATGAAGATAAACCAGGTGATTAGCTCTGAAATGCCTGACCACAAGGAATTACAAAGAAACAAGCTGACATGAGAGTTCTTCTTTAGATTTAAGGACTTTCATGGCACGAAACTCCTGTTTATGTTGTCCCGTAGCCTTCACAAAACTTAGTTCTTGCATGTTCTTTAGGTCACTTGGACATAAAAGTAAGGATGACTGATCTTGGAACAGCTTTGCTTGTAATAACTGTCTTTTTCATAAAGGAAATCTGTGAATTTCCCCCTCCCCATAGATTCTCACGCATTCACACAGACTCTCTAGAAAGGTAAGACACTTTATTGAATTTGTTGATAAATTAAGAAAGGACTATGAACCAGACGTATGGGTCACAGGTGCTTGTAAACAGACATCAATTCCTTCCCACAGAAAGTCTGACTCCATGTGCTCAGCCAGAAGTCACTTTCCCCAGCGTTGCTCACAGGCTGCATAGTGATGGAGGGCAGAGAAAAAGTCTTCATAGCTGATGTTCAGGTGGGAAGGCAAAGAACTGAGAAACAAAGTTAGAAAAGTTAAAATAAGCTTCTATAAACACTGCACAATTGGTATGGCCAGTCAGCAATATCATTACTTAAAGCAAGCTTTTATCTGAGCAGCCTTGTGAAGTTGTTCTCAACACTGTTCTTGTCACTCAACTCTATTAACTAAACTAGCTGTTAATATCTTGTTACTCTTTTAGTCAAAGCCAACCCATTAGAGCACACAGGGCACTTAAAATTAGTGAGAAAGTTGCAGAAGCACAGGTCTGCCCAAATATTTAAGTGCCCTATAAATGCTCTGAGATATAAGAAATACAGCAACTCTAGTCAGTTCAGTTATTGCCAAAACTGGGAGGTAATCCAGAGGCATGATCATCTTACATTATCCTCTTTCCCTTACATCCTTAGTTTCCCTGATAGAAACCTGTAAGCCACTCAAAATCCACATAAGGAACACCAACAGAACTGAGACTGGATCACTGAGACCAGATGGTGTCAGAAGTTGTTCCTTTCACCTGAAGAGTAAAGTCTGGTGTTGCCTAATCATGGCTGAAGGAGCAACAATGAACATATGACAGGTTTCATTTAACAGTTTTTGAATACCCTCAAATCAATCTACAGACACCTTTGTTTAGGCAAATCTCTTCTTATGACTACTTCCATAAGGTAAGTCACATAAAGACTTGTTTAGTTAGATATTTTTCCAATCTATTTCACAGTATTTATAGGAAACTCACACGATCTCTGTCAGTCTGATGTGCCACGGAAGGAATCCTAATGTGCTGTCCACAGGACCAAACTTCAAGACTAAATCAGGATCAGGAAATCCATTTGTACCTGTCAGAACAAATTAAATTAGGATTTTTTCAAATTCACCAGAAGATTTGTTTTAATTCTAAACCCTAAGGCGTCCGCTTTTTCATTAAATGCATTTTTTAAACGAAGTGAAGCTCCTGAGGATAAGTTAACAATTAAAAGCCCAAGACAACAGACTGGTCTTGCATCACCTGAACAGGAACAACTGAGCAAAAGCTTAGGCAGTCACTGCAGGCCCAGCTGGACTGTTATTTTTATGTTAGGTAGTTCTCAAAGACTTGGTAAGGAAGTGATAGGAACAGCCACATTGTTTTAACGGCAAACCTTAATACTGCTGTTTAAACTGACTCATTCTAGTTTTGTCTTGACAAACTTGATTTTAATAGCACAGAACATGCTGTACCCTGACCAATAAACCTACTACAGTCCTAACTCAACTATGTGGAGTTGCAGTCAAGTACAGTAAAAGAACTATTAACACAAAAAAAACCAAACCAAAACTTAAGAAGGTTCCACTGAAGAACAAATTGGTATCACAGACCATCAAGAAAACAAGTTGTAAAAGAAGTACCCTGTCAGATGAATTGTCTGTTTCTCAGTATGGAGCTCGACAATTTTAAAACCCAACTTCTTCTATCAGACAAAGTGTTGCAGGTGACATCTTTCTGGTTAGATGCGTGAGGAAGAACCGGGCAATTTTTATTTTTTTTTCCAGTCACTAAGTGGAGAGCATGACCCGTCCCAGGGCAAGGCTAGGTAACACTGCAGGATTTCACTAGGTGCACACACTCTTACTACCCATACCTTAAAACCCCAGTCACTGTCATTCCACTAGCGAGAGCACCCTACTGATCTTCCGAGGTTGAAGACAATTAGTGACCAAACAACACTGCTTCCCTTGCATACCCTTCTGCCATGCCTGAGCTGCTCCAAGCTAAAATTGACAGACAGGCAAGAAGCTTAGGATGAACAGTCTCGGTCCAGCTTTCCCTGCTAATTCTAGCAAGTTGATGAGGGCAACATGGGAAAACCAGTATAGTACCCAAAGGGACCCAAGAAGGTAAGCTGTTCTTCATGCACATACCTAACTCATCTGAAAAACATTCCGGTCATAACCCTACTTTGCTATAATGCTGCAATTAGTCATGATTACTGCATGCTATTTTGTATTAGCCCTTCCATTATCCACTAATTCTACAAGTTAACTGCAAGAGTGCTTACATTGCATAATGCCTACCTTTAGCAGACAAAGTTTAATAATGCCTATTTGCTCTGAACTTCAGATGTTATTTCTCAATTCTTTTATCACTTAAAAAAAACTCAACCAAACCAGTCAAGAGCCTTTTATAAGGTTAAGTTTAGTTGTAGAGGAACTTAACTTTGGGAATAACAGAATAGGAAACTAATGTCCTATCAGATTTTGCTCCACCCAGTTTTTGAAACTGAAGCTGGAGATTTCAGACAGATCACATCCTCCCTCCCCACTGAATCATCACAATAGCAATCCTTTTGCCAGAAGAAGCTATTTTCCCAAGCATGTGCATTTCCAAGAAAGGGTATTTAGGTATGAGGGCCTTGTGCCATGGTCCAAATCTTATCTCAAAGTTAAGAAAAAAAAATATATAGCAAAAGCCAGTAATGTGTTCTGAAGCTAGCGTGTTAGTATGAAAAAGCTTTGCAGGGAAGCAGTAAATACTTAGAAGTGGGGACTCTGGAGGAAGTGGACAGCTTTACTCATCAGCTGATTCAGTAGCTAAGTACTCCTCAGCTGGCCAGTTCAGCAACAGGATCTTCAACACTGCAATGGCTTTTCAAACAGGAAAAGACCTTCAGAGAGCCCAGTTAATGCTAATATTTCCTTCTGGTTCCTATCTGAAGGAAAATGAAAATATACACTGTAGTATTACCATCAGAACAGCCTATTCAAAACACAGCACTGTGCTTTCCACTCTGCATCCATTTCTCTACCTAAACATATCAGCACTACAAATGCTTTACATGTGGGAGCTCCCTCAGAGCTGCTAGAGTTAAAGCACCCTTCAAGTTTAAGCACACACAAGATAGAAGGATTTGTAAGCAGACTCGGGGAGGGGGGAGTGGAGAAAAGAAAGAGGGGTGAAAAGACCTGGACACGCAAGGGACAGGAATCTGGCAACATCCCTTCTAGATCAAGAGTTCAGAGAGAAAACCATGAAGGAATTTGCAGAGCTGACCACGCTACCCTTTCTCTTCTCCGCAGGGATTTTACAGGGCAACTTGAACAGCCTTAATTGATAGTCATGTTCTTTACTGGGAAGGCAGACAGCAAGTAGAAACAATATTATAATGCAGGTGACACCTACTTCTCTGAAAACAAAACGGTTACCTGAGGCATTGCTCAGAAGAAAGTACTCTTACACTGAAGAAAACTCAAGCTGTAAGAATTAGGGCATGACTGGATTAAGAACCAGAAAAGCCACGTGGCAAGCTAGAGCCATACCATTTTACAACTAGACTTCAGTACCTGCATCCTAAATATGAACAGAAAATTAAAAAACTACATTATCAGATATTTAAATCAAAATGTGAAAAACCAGAAACTTACAGAAGTCACCATGAACACAAACGCTAAAAATACAGCTACTCAAGTATTGCTTTTCAGAACTCACTCTCAACTTAGACCAGTAACTCACAGATGTTTACATTCAATACCTTGCCTTTAAGTATGCACAGAAACTAAATTTGCCTACAACTAAAATGAGTAGTTTCATAAGCTGCTGCTAAGTAAGTAATGAAAGAACAGTTCTTCACCTCCAACTGTCCTAAACGCTTAAACCAAGCAAGTTAATAAGCAGGACTAGTTAAAGATACTATCCCTATTTATTAGCCACATAGATTAAGCAGCCTGTTTTCAAAGTTTACAGTTTTGACAGATTAAAAACCTAGGAGATTTCTCTTTCTATGCTCATCTAGCATGCAGTACCTGAAGAATACATCTGCTCCATTTAAGACTTGCCCTAACACTTTTAACATACCCAGACACTTAAATGCACAGACAGAAGACCATGAACAAGTGTTTGAGAAAGATCCAATGAAACACCACTGGCCAAAATACACATGTAGGTACCAATTACCACCAGTTCTTCACAAAATGAGTGTTTTAAAGAAGCAATTTTTCATTTCCTTAAACTGCCTTTGGGGTGTAACAGGACAGATGTTTAAGTTACTTCTGCAGATGCCTTACTAAATTCGTTTAATAATTCCGTTACAGTGAGAAGCTATTATGCAGCATGCTGACAACAGGGATAGAATTCAGTTTGAAATTAAGATTAAAGTGTCCAAATGGCCACAGTAGTCAGTCTGCAGAGCAATTCAACTGACCAACCTTTTAATAAAAAAAAAAAAATCATCACTCTCTAAAGTTCAACTAACAGGAGCCACAATAATGTGTCTGCAGACATCCAAGCTGAAGTACGCGATCGGAAACCTGAACCTTGCCAAGCTAATTCCAGTTGCAATCAACATGCACGGATCACCTAGGAGAGCTGAGCAACTATTACAGCTCCATAGCACCACTGGGGATGTGGAAGCTTGTGCTAAACTACTCCCAGATGTGAGATTAGGGCAGCCCTGCCCTTCTCCTAGCTGTTGCATGTAGCCATGCACCTCAGTGCAGAGTCAGTAATCTGCATGAATTAGTAATGAAGATAACTAAACTAGTGTGGGTTATACAGCAGCAAAAGATCAGCAAGTGCTCCATCGTTTGCACTCACAATGATAGTTAGGCAACAGTTAACAGCTTTAATTGCTGTAACCAGATCTGGAAAAGACTCTCTGCCCATACCCAGGTTTGCAGCATGCTAACTTGCAAGAAGTTAACTTATAGTAGTCTATTTTCAGGGGATCCCAGCAGGTTGTAAACCTCCCACAGAGGCTGTAAACTCTGAAGAGCGCAGACTCTCCAGTTTAGCTTAAGGTTTCCTTTTTCTGCCTAAAGAAAAAGCTCAAAAGGGAGTAAACCAATAAGAATTTTTTAGCAGAAGCCTGAAATCAATAATCACAACTTATCCTGACAGACTAATAAAGAAGATGCATACATTCTAAGCAATAAATATACTAGAAACCAAATCTGTTACAAATCGAGTACTCTTCCCCCTCCTCCCCACAGACCATGTCATACTTACTACTTAATAAGTTGTCTAACACATTCACATCCAGGTCTGTGTATGTTCTTTGCTGCTGTGCTACCAACTGACAAAAGTTCTGAGCAGCTTTTACTATGTCTGCTTTTCCATCTTCCGGAGACAGCACCTTCAATGTAGATTGGCAATTTAAAACTGAAAGTACAAAAACAGTTTAAAAGCAACAGAACTATAGTTGTTTTGAATGTGCTTTAGATATTCACAGGATATGACTGAAAGAAACTTGTCATTTACTTCACATATTATACAACTAGTCATAGATATACCTCATTCGTCTCTTACAGAAGTGGGTGTCTTCTGTATTTGCTGTATTACTACAACACAAGTTTAAGGTGACTATTTCGAGGGGTCTCGTAGAAAGTGGTTTAATTAACGTCAGTCTTGAAATGCAGAGTCTTCCAGGAAATTTTCATTGGTTCTTATGCTGTCAGGCGAAGCAGTGAGAGGAAGGCACCTAGATAGTAACTTTGGGGGTGGTAAACAACGTAGAAAGACTTGCAGTTCAGGGAAAGGAAAAAAAGATCTAATTCCTACCCTAAAAGAGGAAGGTGTTTAACAGCTACTGCAGACATTCATGTGACAATGATTAAGCTGGGGCCCTCCCCATATACGATCACAAGATCTTTCAGCAGCACTTGGAAATTGATGCAAGAGTTACAATATTGATCTAAGATTACTACGGAAGCCAGGTAGTAGTACCAGAATTTATCCATTAACCTGTAATTATGTCAGTGACTTAAGAGAACATTTCACAACAATCTTACTGTCTACACTATTGTGAGGTGGAAGCCTTCTCACACTACATGACTTGCATCATTGTCAGTTCTGATAAGGTACTTAAGAGGTAAACTCACCAAAGGCAGCTGAAGGCTACAGACAGCATACTAAACCCAGCTTGAAGTAAATGGGTTAAACACTAGTGCATGTTATACATTAGACTTACACAGAACTTATGATAGTTATAATCAGATACTTAAAAATAACACTTCTTAAAACTGCAGAACCTGACTGCAAAGTACAGAGAATACAGTCAGAAGACTCATACGAGCACCAAAAAAACCTCAGTCTATCCAAAGCCACCACAATGAAAATAATTGTTCCTGGATATTCTTTGATTTATCATATGTCCTACGTTAAAGAATATTTCTCTAACAGCATTCATAAGTGTAAGACATGTCATTTTGCTTTTCAGAAAAAGTGAAATATTGCAGTTTAATGTGATAAACTGGATAGGTATCAGCTTGTTCAGTTCAGTATGAAGTGTCTGATCTGACTGTGGAGCCTTCTAAGGAAGAATGAAGAATTCTAAGAACAGAAAACACCTCTGCTTTTCATAGTCTCCAGCATAAGAAGTTCCTGAGACTTAAATGTACCCTTTCAGTCAGCAAGTCTGAGCAATCTTTCAGTAGTTCATTTGGTATGGATGCAAATATCCTGATTTAGTCAAGTGCAGCTAAGTATGCTGGAGTTTCAGACATTAACAGCCTGTTTATCCCATTTTCTGCTGGTTACTTCTACCTTCACAGAAATAAAGAGACAACATGAAACTCTGCTGATTCCATGTAAATGCTAGCACCTTAGGCTAAGTTGCTTATAAGGCAAGTTTATGCTACAACATTGGACTTTATACTAGAAAAGCAGCACAAAGGATCTCGGTATCCTATCAGTTCTTGTAGAGGAAGCAAAACTCAGCCTGCAGGATCTTAAATGCAGCAAGTTTGCAGATGACACGAAGCTAAGCAGGAGTGTTGATCTACATGAGGGCAGGGAGGCTCTACAGAGAGACCTGGATAGATTGGACCGATGGGCCAATGCTAATGGAATGTGCTTCAACAAGGCCAAGTGCCGGGTCCCGCACTTGGGCCACAACAACCCCATGCATCGCTACAGGCTTGGGGAAGTGTGGCTGGAGAGCTGCCTGGCAGAAAAGGACCTGGGGGTTCTAATTGACAAGCGGATGAACATGAGCCAGCAGCGTGCCCAGGTGGCCAAAAAAGCCAATGGCATCCTGGCTTGTATTAGAAATAGTGAGACCAGCAGAAGCAGGGAGGTGATTGTCCCCCTGTACTCAGCACTGGTGAGGCCACACTTTGAGGTGCCCAGAACTGGACACAATACTCAATAGGAGAGAGATCGAGGTGCTGGAGCGAGTGCAGAGGAGGGCAATGAAGCTGTTGTAGGGCCTGGAGAATAAATCTTACAAGGAGCAATTGAAGGAGCTGGGACTGTTTAGTTTGAGGAAGAGGAGGAGGCTGAGAGGAGACCTCATCACTCTCTACAACTACTTGAAAAGCCATTGTAGAGAGGCTGGTGCTGGTCTCTTCTCACAGGTAATTAGTGATAGAAAAGAGGGAATGGCTTCAAGCTGCAGCAGGGTAGGTTTAGTCTGGACATTAGGAAAAAATTCTTCACAGAAAGAGTGGTTAGATACTGGAATAGGCGGCCCAGGGAAGTGGGGGAATCACCATCCCTGGATGTGTTTGAGACTCGTTTAGATGTGGTGTTGGGGGATATGGTGTAGGGGAGAATTTTGTAGAGCGGAGTTGATGGTTGGACTCGATGATCCCAAGGGTCTTTTCCAACCTAAATGATTCTATGATTCTAAATGTACTACAACTTATGACGTGTAGACTTTTCTTAAGTCTTCAAACTATGTAATATGATTGTCTTAAAACATATGGGTTGGTTTTCTTTTTTTTTTTTTTATGAGACTATTTAAATATTATGAGTTGTAGTCAGGAGAGCCCTGAATATCAGCCTATCCCTCTAAGGCAAAGGCCTGCTTTAGTAAATACATACTTGTAATTTACTACATTTTGAACAGACTTTTAGCATTTGTGTTAGTCAACATAGCTAAATTAATATTTACAGCACATAGTATTGAATAAGGAACATTAATGTCCAAATAAATTCCTGTTTTGCACTTCTACTACATGCCAAAGCTGCTATCACAGAGTATTTTTTAATTTATTTTTCTTTTAAACTTAACATCCTTTACCTTCCTGGTGTTATTATACATTGTCATGACAACCAGCAGTTTTGCTCTTTCCCTTCCTCCCCACTTTAAGGTATAAATTTGGAAAGATGGAAGTGCACATATTGTTAACTTGACATCAGCAAGACACTTACTCCAGTGCTTTTTCAACTCAGCAGAATTATTCATCACACTGAAACAGCTGGGAGTTGAGCTACACTAATACATTAAAGGGGTCACAGCACAACAGTTGTGTGTAAAGGGAAGATCAGACTACCCAGTAATGATCACTATGGGAAGGAAGACACAACACTTCACTGTTAGTTAAGAACAAATAACTACAATGAAAGTTCAATACTAGCCCAGGAAGGCTGCGCCAGGAAGGCTGCGCGTGTTCTGATAATCAGTGCTTAATGAAGGGAAAAGGTCACTGTACACAGGAATGTGTTTAAGTAAAAGCAGAGTTGTGATTTACATACAGCTAAAGTCATATCAACCCACCCCTCAGTTCACCTTACCTTGATCAGCTTTGTCTTGATTTGCAAATTCCACGGTGTACTTGGAGCAATCTAGTCCTAAGAGTTCTTGCTGCTGTTTTAAAATCTCATCCATCAATCTTGAATTATTCCTCTTGAAAATACCTTTAAAAAAGGTTGCATGTCAGCCAACTCCTACAAAGAGTACTACAAAATAAATCTGACACTAGGCAGGAAGAAAAAAGAATCAGGTAGTCAGTACTGGTTTCAAACTGGAGCTCACAAGTACGGTAAGAATCCAAAGCAAATGCTACTACACATGACTAATTTCAGTGACCTTGGAAAGACAACTCATGTGCTTTTGCTCCTCTTTCACCCAGCCTGGTTTAAGTATCAATCTGCAATTGCATAAGGGATAGTTTAAGACTTACTTCATTGTCCTTAGTAGACTAGCAATAGTTTGAAAGAGCAATACCCTACCAGCACAGGACCACCAAGTCTGATTAACATCAAGTTTCCTTAATGCCCATGTTGCTGTAGATTTGATGCTTAAGTCTACTAACACTTACTGCCACACCACTAAGGCTGCAGGCTAACAGAAAGTCACCAAAGAGAGCCAGAAGACTAAATCTGTGTATCGGGTCACAATAACTGCCTACTCCTATGCCATGGATTTCCTAATAAGAAGATTTCACAAGCTGTGTATTCCAAGGAGTTAATGCAGTCCCCAAAGCTTTTTTTATACTTACATATTTATGGTAGACATTTTTGAGTGCAGGAGATTACAAAAACTTGCTTAACCAAACACACTTTGGTTCCTGTTCAAAAATAAATTCTAGCTCTTAAAAAAAGACACAGTTATTTCTAATTAAAAGCCACAGTAAAAACTGAATGTTACAGTTTAAATATTTACAGTGCAAAAACGTAGCTAGGCATATTTACTTAGGAAGTGATAACATTTTTATCACTTTGTATTCAGGGGTTGTTACTAAAAGCCTAAGTTTCATTCGGAAATCCTATGTCAAGCACCTCTGTTGACCAGTCTAAAAATGCCGGCAGAGTAATCTTACAAGAAACACTGAACTTGTATACAATTTTATGATCAGGCTTATGATTCATCACCTCCACCTGATTCTGGGATTAGAAACTGCTAGAAACAGCAGTTTCTACATCAGTGATGGTCAAACTGTGTAAAGCATTGGGTTAAGACCATAAGACATTAGGAGTTAGCTTGCAACATGAAGTGATACAATGCATTTATTTAATATGCTAGCCTTTAGGCCTAGCGAGTTAGTATTTTTATACAGGCTTCATTAGAGGTTTTAACAGGTGATAAAGCATCTGGTTTTCCTACCATCCTGGATAGAAAATAATTTACTTCATTACACAAGTGTCAGTGATGCTTATAAGTGATTTCACATGCTGACAGACAAGCAAATCTCAAAGGCAGCAACCTTGATAGAAAAAGAGTGGTTGAATACTTTTACTAAGTCTAAATAAAGTTAAATTGTTACATATTGTGGTCCTGCTTATTAATGTATATTAGTACACATTAGAAATTGAGCATGCCGCTTTGAATAATACCGTTTGACACAACTCTGCTTGGATAAGTCTGTCCTGTCCTACGGTCAGTACTGATTGTCTTCCTTACTCTTAAGGTCAGCAGCAGTGCAGCTACTGCAATTGCTAATCTCGCACCATCTTCAAGTAAGATCTGTGCAAGGTTGCATATGCCTCACCTCTAAGAGTCATCCATTTTTCAAGATGAGGAAAAAACCCCTACACCCAATATTCAGAAAAAGAGTTGGCGTAATTAGAAAAGGCTCACAACCGGGGAAACAGCTGCTCTCTTCTTCCCCTTCACAACCCAGCACTAATAATATCGATTCTTTTCTCATGAAGAGTTGTTGCCTGTTCCTGTCAAAGACTGGAAGAACAGATTTAAGAATACAAACTCCAGCTATGAAGTAAATGAAGACACTGAGGATAACAGGTAGGAGAATAGACTAAGGTGCTTACTGCTCAATAAAAAGGGACATCAGATAAAGGACTTGGTCCAGCTCTGAAGTGAAGATCCTCAATACACACAGTGGATACTAAAGATATGTTAGATGTGTTCTTGAGATTCGTCTGAATATCATCAGCATTTCTCTTCTACTCTCCTCATATACCTCACTCACTTCCTTAGCTGTTCAAATCTGGGTCCTGTATTGCTCTTGGAATAGCAGTTTAACATAAACTGGAAGCTCCTGGTAGTTGTATTATATAGTTGTAGTATGTTTTTCTTGGAAAAACCTCCACACCTAAATTCCAACTAATCCACTGAACTTGACACACCTGCAGTTTTCCTGCAGAGAAGACCCTGAAGCACATCAGATGGTAGTAAACATCCAAACTAACTGAAACCTTCATTTGAAACAAATAGCATTTGGGAACTTTACTCCTTCAGTGCTTTGTCTCTCACTCAGTGCACAAGAGACTTTGTCCTTCAGATACATATGATGGCAAATACAGTGCTGCCAGAGGCAACGCACGTGGGCCAAATTCACATTTGACTTTGAAAATTACACAGTTGCGGCTCAGGCATACACCCCCTTCCCTTACAGTATCTCAAAAATCTATCTGTCTACAAGGTGCATTTTTTACAACTTTGAAAATATATCCAATTAGTTCTGGAAGATGCTGTTGCTAATTTATACATGATAAATACAGTAAGCAAAAGTGCACAAGCTGACCAACTCGCTAACAGAATTCAAGTCTTCCTAGGCAGCAAGCCTTAAGCCTAGGTTTAATGCTACCTTCCAATTTTGTTCATGGTCTTCCACATAAGTTGAAAGCAAGTCCATAATATGATTTTAACATTACAGAAAGTTAATGTTTGACAAGAGGTATAATAAATTTTAGCAATACAACAGCTGTTTGCTGTTAAGCGGGGACAATTTCGGCCCTACTAGTGTTTCTAATATGGAACACAAACATGAAGTTGTCACTATTATTCTTCATTAGAAATAATTTTTCTTTTTGAAAAGCAGAAACTGTTTTGTTCAGTCAGAATGTTGGAGTCTTTTCAAGTGGGTGCAAATGTCTATACTCAAACAAATGAAGCGTTTTAAGAATTATGCATATTTAAGCACTACAATTACCAAAGCAAGAGAGTATAAAACTTCGTGGTTTTGCTTGTTTGGGTTTTTTATTTAACTAAGAACTTGTGAGCTGTTTCCAGGGTTGATTTTTGTTTTTACAACACAAGCTGCAAACCTATTGATCATTAGTTGCCATTAGAGCTGAGGCAAACCAGAAGTGTTTCAGTCTCCTGCAGTAGCCCTCCATTACACAGGTCTTTTCCAGAGCACATGCCTTTTGCTCAGTTTTACAATAGTTACAAGCCATGCCCCTTTGCAGTCAACTGTGGTGTTGTATGGTCATTGTAGGGTCAGAGATTGACAAATGGAGTTTGTTAACTAAGAGGCTGCAAGTTCAGCAGAAGCAAGGCTCAAAAGTAACAGGAACTGCGAACTGGAAGGGAACAACTGGCACAGAGAAGCACCAGGTGGTATCAACCATTTGTTTGTCTGGCTAGACTACCACAGCCACCACCTGTGTTAATGCCTTGGTAGCATCTCAAAGTTCAACATTCTCACTTGCCCTGCTTTTTAAAGCAGCAGAATCCGATTAAACACAGACTAAGAGTCAGCTCTTCCTTACAAGGGAACAAACACCTTAACTGAAGTTTAGCCTAGGAAAGAATACATTTCCACAGCATTTCAGTTATTTGCTTTTTCTCAATTCCCTCCCAGTGCCAACAAAGCAAGAGTCATAAGGTAACAAGCATCGAAGTATTAACAGCTTGAGAAATGCCAAATCATAACCCAATTCAAATAATGTACATGCAAGAAACTGTTTCAAGACATGAATGACTTCTGCCTGCATCCTCGTGCTGGATCGTGCTGGTTGATCATGGAGGAAAGCAGGGTTTAAGTCATTACACTGGACCTCACAGGATATGGGAGGCTAGAAAAATGTATTAGGCTTGTCTATTCCAAGAGGCTAGAAAAAAAATATAATCGAAGTTTGAAAGTGGATGAAGTCACTTAAGTTCCACTCACATTAAAGCCACTTAAGCTAGTGCTAACCTAATAGGAAGGATTCAAGTTAGAACTTATAACCTCATAGGCAACGATTCCTCCCACATTTCTTCTTGGAGGGACACTTTGTACCAGGAGAACAAAAGCTCATCAGCAGTCGAGAGAAAAGATACTACTTTCATATTACCCATATGTATAAGGTACCTTCTGCTGATTAGCGTTAACCCTTTTAATAAATGCGGTCTGAGGACTCTTACCAACTCAACACCAAAATGCAATTGTCAAACATGATGTTTCACATGTGTGAAGACCCACAGCAGATGGCACATGATACTGGTATCTCACCGAAGTGTTCCAGTGACACAAAACCACAACATATTTATGTTCCCCCAGTGAAGTGAACCCACTGAACACCCAGAAGGTTGTATGGATAGATCGGATTGGCTAAACTACCAAGTAATTTGGAAGAGACTAAAAACCTATATTTGAGGCTAATGAAACAATTTCTTTTGCCTAGTGCAGTACTCCATCCTTTCAAAGAATTTCCAAGAGAAAACTGGTCAGAAGTAAAGCAGTTCACTGGAAAGCTAATCCCAGGATGAAGAAACCTAAGCTCTCAATGCAGTCACACTATGGGCTTTAAGAAACCTTTACCCTGCAGCATCTGTTCAGAAGCCCAAAGTACTCAAATGCGAAGGTTCATCAAGGTGCCAAAAAGCGCTCTAGACTTGTCCCAAACCTTTTCAGGAAAGCTCCACGGATGGACAGAAGTAACACTCAAGCAAGCTCTTGAGTGGCAAAGTAACTTTAACGGAATAAAGTTAAAGTACATAACACTGGTCAAAGGCTTCTGCTCCCCAGAAGATATTTTAACTGCTACTATATAATTGCATAATCACTGCCTTCTGACTGTGACAAGGCTGCATTATCTCCTCAGAGATAAGGTCCTGACCAGCATGGCTGGATTTCTACTAAGTAATAGGATTGGCAACACGCAAGTCCACAGAAAAACATCCTTGATCAAAACCCTAAAATTTTAGTCAATCTGGATTTAATAACCAAAGAGCACACCATAGCATTAAGTTTATTATGGCTTTTTCTGATGTATATCATTGAAAAATCAGGAAAATGAAAAGGGCTCCTAAAGACGAGAGGCAGTAAAAGCACACCACCTTAGGTCTCCAAGCCTGACAGGGTTCTCAGTTTTGAGCACTGCAACTCATAGCATCATATATTTTTTACAGTACAAGGTGGTTACTTACATTATGGTCCTCTTGCATTCTGCAAAGACCTTTTTATCCTAGTCTGCTGACATAGTGATCTTCATGGATTCAGAGAAGACAGCCAAGTACATGATCACATTCCACAATTATTAACCAATACACTTGTAACATACTGGGTTCTGTAATTGCCCACAAGAATCAGCACAACTCCAGCCAAGCTGCCCTTACAGTTACTGGTGCAGCTGCTATAACACACTAGTGTCAGCTGGGATGCAGCTACTTATTTTGACACCGAGAATACAGAAACAACCTTCTATTTAGTCATTCAGTTAAAAATATAGAAATTCACTACTGTAAACAAATGAACAGCTTATCTGGCACTTCTTTAGAGAATGTCATGCTTCCTTCTCTTCTTACAAAAGGGGCAATTAAGGACACATTTTTAATTTAAGCCTTCTACAGGAAACCGACAGCATTTCTCACAGAAAACGCAACCATGGAAGGCTGCTCTTGTAATCAAAGTTTCCCGTTGCAATGAGAAGAATCTCAGTACTGCAAATGTGCAATGAAGGAAAAGGAAACATACTAAAGTATACCTCACTACATCTAACACAGATTCAGAGCACTCGTCATTGTGTTTCCTTCTTTGCCACAGCCACATCAGTGGGAACAACATATCTTTGATAAGTCAATAGTTGGTACAATTGTATGAACACAGAACCTTACTGAAGCAACTCAGCTGATCAAAAGCAAATTTCCCACCTGAGAAGATGAGAACAAGTGCACAACTTAATTAAGGTTCACCCTCTGCTACTGATAAGAGCAAGCTGTACCTCACTTTATTCACCTTCACTACACTAGTGCTACTGTTGAGGGTTCCAGACACCACTATTATTCAGGACCGGAATTAGCAACGACTGCAACATCCTACTTAATGACAAGTCTATCTAGAAATGCTGTATGCTCAATCTAAACACCATAAGGAGCTTAGCACCAAAATAAAGGCAACATATCTGCTATTACCAGAAGTAAGCATATTACTTTAGCCATATGAATGACCACTTGCTCACTCTCTGAAACCAGTTTAAAAGGCTCAGCTGACAAAATGCTGTGCAAAAAGCAGTTGTGGCTGCTGTCCCAGGAAACCCATTGCACACCCATGAAGAACATGCGTGTGTAACGGCAGGCTATTCTCATCAACTCTGAAAGTTTGGCAAAAGCCACTGATTTAACACATTTCAGTTGTTCTGCATTGTCTTGCCTTCTTCAATTATGTTCCAACAAACTGGAATTCAAGCTGGCAATTAAACCAGCATATTCTGGTATCAAAGGACCAACAGAAGAATGAACTACTGAAATGCATTATGTCTTGATATTAACATCATGAGATCGCAGCTATATTTTCAGATTTCAAAGGTGTTAACAAAACCTCTTAACATGCAACTTTAGAATGAATGTAACAACACACGGAAACAGCAGCAGTCTCCAAGATTATTTTTTTTTTCTGAACTGCTAAAAAAGACAATGGTTCTGCAAGGTTATTTCAACTATACTGCTCTTCAGAGGACATAACTTTGTCATTTCTGGTCATCATATTTACAGTCTTCCAACAGTCAGTCTTAGATCTAACTGGATCTCAACATATGTGCTGGAGAAGCAGAAGTAGCTTCTCCTTAATGAAGGCATCAGACACTACAAGAGCGCTGGCTCCTCTCTGTCAGAATCTCAGCAACAGTGGCTACCTAAGCATTGGCTGGTTCATTCTCCCTCCTCAGCATTGAACGGTTGCACAGTGAGCAAGCTGAAAACCAAGACCACCAAGAAACATGACTCCCAGATGGATCTGTTCCTCAATTCAGTTCTCATACATGTAATTCGTGCAGCACAGTGCAGAGATCTAAAAAGGAACTAAGCATACATGCATAACGTATTAAGCAATACTGCAGACTACTTATTTGAGGTTTGACAGAAATTAGAGATCCTGTACAATAAAAGTATCTCTCTTCAGGCTATAAGGGAAACTCCCACTCCTGATTGGTACTAACGTTTGCTCTGCAGCAGTTAACCTGCTTGAATGCTTTCCAAGTTGAGAGCAAAAACTATCAACACATAAATGGCTTTCCAAAACGCACTGACTGTTTTCTGTGTCCTTGAGATGTTATGCAAATATTTTATACCATTCCTTGACTTCTAAATGAGGAAGTCTTCTCCCGCTGAAACACAACATAATAAGTTCCACAACTGCCTTGCACAGATGGCCAGTTTAAACTGTTAAGTGACTAGTATTAAGCCTAGTTTCTTAATAAGATTTAGAGAATTTAGTGAAAGTTAAGCCATTTGAGTCTTGCATCACATATGAAGGACCAGACATGAAACAGAACTATTAATAGCAGTGGTTTAAAAAAAAAAAAGTCATAAATGCCTATGCTCAGGAAAAGGCCTGCATACCTCAAATGCTTTTGCACACTTGACAACAATAGATTCCACCTACTTACATGTGATGTACTGTTGAGTCTTTCCTGAAAGAGCACTAGAAGACAGTTATTGCAGACTGTACCACTGTACCTCTAACCTGGCATAAATCTACAGAGTTAATCTAATTTCCATGACATCTTTAGACAGCCATCAGAAGTGGCTCAAAACAACATTTAAACACTGGTATCCTACAGTCTCACCATTGACAGCAAAAGCACAGGTATCTTCAGGATGAAGCCTTCTCCTCTGGAGAGGACAGAAGCAGGACAGTCCCTTTCATGTATTATTAGCCTTTCTGAGTTGATAGCTTGTCTAGTCTCAGTTAGAAATCATCTCTCAACAGCTGGGTAGAGAGCTTCACCTAAGAATATCTTGAAAACAGCTGGCTTCACCTCCTCCGTAGGAAAGAATAGGTATGAGAAAGACAAATTTGTTCCATGATTATTCCACAGCATGTTAAATCCAAATGCTGAACTTATCTTTAAACTACTCAGTGACAAGGAATCAATGTACCTGCAAGCATGAGAATTCAAGAGTCTTACACCTGAGACACAGTAATGAGTAAAATCACATAGTGGATATGAAAAAACACTGAAGTTTTCACAAGCACTGGCTCAGAGTTCACTCAAATGACAAGGCACACCAGTCCTTATACCAAATGTAGATCATGTAATTTAATTTCATAACACAAGCAGCACACAAAACACACGTTTATGTTTAACTACCTTTCCAGCCTGTCTCTTCACATGAGAAAGAGTACATGAAAATAGATGGCTACTCTCATTCATCCAACCACTTCTGGAAGTTCAGACATAGCTCATAAAAGCTCATAAGAACAAGTAGCCTACAGCTCTTCTCTACTTAAGAACCCATACCCTATGGACTCATGACTCTCAGATGCCAGGAGTTCCTGTTAGACCAGGGCTGGGAACCAGGCTCTAGAAAGGCCCCACTGTCTGCCCCCTCCAGTGAGCAGGGAGGACTGAGTCACCCCGACCCAGGAGCTGGGGCAGAGGACAGCACTCAGGGCACTCCCAGACTTACCAAGCCCAGGAGCTCTGCACAGGCCAGGCTCATCCAGGGGACGGGAAAGGAGCTGCCAATGGAGAGAACGGCACCCGGCTCGGGCAGACTCCGGGAGAAGGAGGAGGAGGAGGCTCCACGCCGGTGGCGCACCAGGGCCGGGCGGCGTCTGCCGGCCCGGAGGCGCTCCCCAGGGCGGCAATCGCCCGGTGGAGGACCCGGGGCACCCCCGCGGTACGACTCCCCCCACACGCACCCGCCGCTCACCATTATGGTCGTAGACGCTGACATAGGAGATGCCCACCGCCATGCACCACACCACCAGGCTGGCCATGTCCGCGTAGCTCGGCTCCTCCTCGGTCACCACCAGCCCCATGTGCACCGGCAGCTTCTGCAGGGCCCGCCCGTCCGAGCGCCACCGCTGTCGGCCCTGCGCCGCGGCCCCGGGCCGCCGCCTCCGGGGGGCCGCCCCGGCTTTGCGGAAGGCGAAAGCCCCGGCGGCGGCGGGCGCCAGGAGGGCGCAGGAGGCGGCGGCGGAGGCGGCGCGGCGCCAGAGCCAGGCGCGGGGCCCGGCGGCGGCGGCGCGGCCGCGCAGGCAGGCCAGCAGCGCGCGCTGCAGGCAGAGCAGGGCGCGCAGCAAGGCGTGCAGCGCGCGCCAGGCCAGCCCGCCCGCCCCGCTCATGGGGGGAGAGCTCAACCGACGGGAGCGCGCGCGGGGCCCGGCAGAGCGAGGTGGGGAGGGGGGAGCGGGGGGGTGCCTCAGCCGCAACGCGCCGCCTGCCTCGCCGCCGCCGCCATCCCCTCACGGAGCCCGCGTCCCCCGCCCGGCAACCGCCGCCAGTGCAGCCATCTTCCTGCCGCCCCGCCCGCTCCCTCACCTCTCACCCCGCCACACGCACGGCGCCAGTTGGCCGCCGGGCGGGATAGCGTCACTTCCGTCCGCGGAGAGCGAATGACGTGGCCCTGAGGGAAGGGACGGGGCGGGGCGAGGGGAGGACGGGAGGGGGATCGGCTGGGATCGACCCCGCCCCTCCATCGGTGGGCGGGGTCTTGGGGCGGAGCAGCGCCCCCTGGCGGCCGGTGCCGGCGGCGCGCCGGGGTGGGAGGGGGCGGCGGGAGCGAGCGGCGGGGACGGGGCGCTTGGGAAGGGCCTGGCCGGTCCCCGTGGAGCCTCGATCCTCCTTCCCAATCCTCCGGCCCTTCCCGGGGCTCATGGGAACACCCCGCCTCCGGCCTCGGCGCCCGTGGCGCCCCGCCCGCGCTGGCCTTTGAAACGGGGGTGGAAATTTGCAGGCCGCAGGGGCAGCTGGGTATCACGGGTGTCTTTGAGACCCCACCTGGGATCTTACGTCCAGCTCTGGAGTCCTCAGCACAGGAAGGACATGGAACTGTTGGAACGGGTCCAGCCGAGGGCCATGAAGATGATGAGAGGGCTGGAGCACCTCTCCTGTGAGGACAGGCTGAGAGAGTTGGGGCTGTTCAGCCTGGAGAAGAGAAGGCTCTGGGCAGACCTTTTAGCGGCCTTCCAGTACCTGAAGGGGGCCTACAGGAGAGATGGGGAGGGGCTGTTTGCAAGGGCATGTAGCGATAGGACGAGGGGCAATGGTTTTAAACTAGAGCAGGGTAGGTTTAGATTAGACATTAGGAAGAATTTCTTTACAATGAGGGTGGTGAGACACTGGAACAGGTTGCCCAGAGAGGTGGTGGAGGCCACATCCCTGGAGACATTCAAGGTCAGGCTTGATGAGGCTCTGAGCAATCTGATCTAGTTAAAGATGTCCCTGCTTACTGCAGGGGGGTTGGACTAGATGACCTTTAAAGGTCCCTTCCAACCCAACACATTCTATGATTCTATGACTCCAGCTGGTACTGCTGCACTATGGAGGGCCAGTAACAAAAGCTCTGCCAGGCGTTAGCTGCCGTTATGCACTGGGGAGCACCAGGTTGGGGCACGAGGAGGCTCCGAGGAGACCTTATAGCGGCCTTCCAGTACCTAAAGGGGGCCTACAGGAAGGATGGGGAGGGACTCTTTATCAGGGTGCATAGCGATAGGACAAGGGGGAATGGTTTTAAACTGGAAGAGGGGAAATTTAGATTAGATATGAGGAAGAAATTCTTTACTGTGAGGGTGGTGAGGCACTGGAACAGGTTGCCCAGGGAAGTTGTGGCTGCCCCATCCCTGGCAGTGTTCAAGGCCAGGCTGGATGGGGCTTTGAGCAGCCTGGTCTAGTTAAAGATGTTCCTGCCCATGGCAGGGGGTTGGAACTAGATGATCTTTAAGGCCCCTTCGAACCCAAATCATTCTATGATTCTGTGATTCTTTATTATCGTTATTAAATGGTATGTTTCACCCTCAAAGCATGCTGCAAATACTCACTGTGTGGTTCTGTGGCGCAGGCAATGGGGGTAGTGTGGCCCCTGGGGACCTGCTGAGGGTGGCCCCACGGTGGCTGGGACAGTGAGGCCTCAGGGCTGCACATCCCCTTTTGCTGTCTCCCACAAAATCCATGGTTCTCAGGTTTTTCCTGCCTTGGCTTGTAGCGGCCCACAGATCCAACAGTACAAATCTCACTGCACGCAAAAGGTAGAGCATGAGCTAACAAGGCAGCCCTGTGCTGTCAGACAGATGGGTGGGCTGAAATGGCACAGGGGGATATTTGGAGTACTCTATTAATAAAGAATCTGCCAATATAAAATTGAATGAAAAATTCTGTATCACGAAAGTAAGTACTTCTCAGACTTCCAATACAGACCAACGTTAGCCAGCAAAAATAACACAGGCAAAGCGCAAGGAAGGCTTGTGCTGTTCCATAAATAGCTAAATCTTTAGCTACCAAAAGTTTGGGTGGCTGATGATACCTTAAAAAGTTAAAATGTAAAGAAAAATGAACTTAGGTCTTTCTATTCCAGTTGTATAACTTAATGTGTGGGGTGCCTAAAAACCCTAGGTGTCAATTGCATTTGCATAGGCGACATAACCAAATAGCTGCACTCTTGACAAAACAGCCTCTGTGAATGTGAGTGATTGCTCAGTTACTGAATGCCAACAGAAGATAAAGAATAGAAACTGTTTGCTTTGGAAAGTAATTTGCTGGTGTTAGTACTCCTCAGTTATCAGCCAAGATTTATGAACTGCCAGGAAACCCCTTAGATTACTCTTTGTAAGTCACTGGTTTTAGTGGTCTCAGTAATCCAGTTTTGTTTAGTTTTCAAGCACTTTGGGAACGGCTTGATAAAATTTGTACATACATCAGAGCTGATGCATATACCATTAAGTCTTTTTTTGTTGTTGGTGGGTTTTTTTGCGTGCAAAAGTCTGGAATGTTCCTGCCAGTGAAGGGGGGCAGTTATTGTGTGTACTCCCACATTGAAGTACTCCTAACCCAAAATTATACATGCAGCACCTTGAGCTATATTGTAGTCAATTAGCTGTTCAGCTACCAAAATAAACTCTTCCAAAAACTTTGTCTCACTTGATCTTATCCTGCTATTTGCCAGTGGGAAAGGTCTATTTCCTGAGAATCTCCCTTCTGTTTACAACAATAGCATCTGGTCAAGTTGACTCCAGTGTTTTCATTCCTCACTATTAATTAACTTTGGAACTAGTATTAAATCTCATTAACCAGGACACTGATTCTTTTGTTTGTTGCATTTGCAGTGATGAAGATGAGCCTTTTGTGTTTTGCCTGGAGCTCAGCTAATTTAGGCTAATGTCATTTAAAATAGCATAAATTAAATGAAAGAGGCAAGTATTTCAGGAGAACTGAAATTAATTTCTCAAAAGCAAGAATCTCTGAACAATCCTAAAAAGTTGCCCACATCAGTGTAAGTCTCCATCTCGAACTGCAGACCTGAGTTTTAATGTGTTGAATGCCAGACTCCTCGTAACAGTATCTTGCGGTATTGCAGGATTTTATTTATGGCATTTTTATGCAACTATAAGAATGTTCTACTATAAAAGGGTCCATACAGAGTTACAGACTGCTTTTCTACGAGATAGTAATTGTATTCTTACTTCCCTCAAACTACATAGTACTAATGACATAGAAAAACTATTTTTTATGTGTTTTCAGTTTACAATGGCATCCTTACTGTAGCCGTTCTGTCACCAGCTATTACCTCTTGTAGTACAAATTACAGAGGAAAAGTTAATGGCAGGCCAGCAGGCTGGTTGTCAGTAGAGACGCTGGTGGTGGTGGGCAGCTCCCATAGGTTCACCATAGGTTCACGATAGATTAACCATGGGGTTAATCTAATTCATAATCATAGTAATCATCATCTGTGTTTACTCCAACGCTGGAGGCCTCGTTGGGTTTCATTTTCTTTCTGTCCTCTTTGCCCCTTTCCATGGAAGACAGATTATCTTCGCACTGCTGCAGAATCTTTTTAGAAGACATCCAGCTTTCTCCTCGACTTTCTGCCGGCGCCACGCACTGCCCTCCCCTGACATCCGTTCCTTTGGCCACCAGCGCTCTTCTGGTTCTGAGAAGGTCACAGGTGCAGTTCCAAGGGTTTCCATCTAAATACAGGTGACGAAGACGAGGTAAATACTCTAAGACTTTGCGATCCAAGGCAGATATCTTGTTATTCCGTAAATTTAAAACCTGAAGCTGTTTCAAGTCCTTCAGCTCCTGTTCTCCAACATCCTCTATGTCATTTCCCTTTAGATCCAATCTAGCAAGGGTGTCTGGAAGTCTGAATAAAAATAATACAAAGCTGTTACATTCATCATATTGATTCTCTTTGTGTAAGTGGTACTTTGAGGTGGATATTTGCCCAGCCACATCTGACATATTAAAATAAAACTATCAATAACAAAAAATGCAATCTTTGCAAAAAAGATGTGGTCCTGAAGTGTTCATGGGGTTTTTTTTGAAGTTATAGGAATACTGTCTATGCATACTTGAACTGCTTTCCCAAATTACAGCAGTTCTGACCTGTACTGACTGTGTTTGTGCAACTGAACTAAACAGCAGTCCTACTGTACTGTACGATGAAGAAAGTTATATGTTCAATTGAGTGTCAAGCTTAAAAATGCATTTTGTACTCTACAATGCCATAAATATGCCAATGACCAAATTATAGCACCATGAAAGATCAAAAGTTTAGAGAAGCCTGGCAACGCTGCTCCTTCAAATACTTCTGTATTCGATTTGTTCAAAAGGTTTTTTTAGTTCATAAAGAAGTAGAATTTTTCTTCCATTTTGTTCTCCTCCTCCCATCAGATTCAAACATTAATCATCACAGAAGTAGCCCATCTGATGATATACTGTTTAAAAAATCAGGAACAGGGAAAACAGAAGTGCTTTTTGATGGACTTTTAAAATATTTCTTTACAGAATTAGAACTCGTTACATTTAAAAGAAAAAAAAAGCTGATAATCTACAGATATGATTCTAGACTGGTCAGTATCATTCTTATTTTCATACATCTTACAAATTTGTATGGTAAGACTATTTTCTTTCAAAAGTCTTGCTCATTTATGATCTTCTAATTTCCTCCTGCTGTAGTCAGTGATAAATGCTTGACAGAAAGGCCAGTTAATTGGCATGGAATATTTTTAATAAAATTAATTTGAAAGAACCTTAAAAATCATTTTACTATAGAAGTATGCAAGGTGATGAATTTAAGAGTCATAAGTTTAAAGAAACTTATTCACTGAAACTCTCAGGGAAATTATAAATAATACTACCAAGAGTTACTTAGAATAGAACAGCAGTATACCACAACTGGTGAGGGCTGATGTGATAGTTTATCTCAATGTAATGATATGACCTTTGAAAATTACTAAGAGGGTATGTTGTGACCCTCACTGGCTGCTTTTTGTAAAGATGAGTTTGACCTCTTAGGCTGAAAGGTAGTTGCCATATTTCTATAAATCTCACAACTTCAGTGGTGTTGTTTCAAGAGTAGGGCATTTCTGTATTATGCTGTATTTCCTGGGGGAGATGAGAATTTCATGTGTTGATATGGTGAGTCACTCCACAACATTTGATCTTACCAAATGCTTGTGACTGCAATAAATCTGTTTTGAAACCTAACTATGGGCGATGATTATAGTTGTCCAATATGACACTATAATGTCAGAAGGGCACTCTGGGGTAAAACCCTAGTGCCGCTGGTGTCAAAAGCAGTAGGTTATCACCTGAGATGTTTATCCAGGCTGACTACAGTCTGGATAAAGGACCATCAAGTCCTAAAAAACCTGTGAAGAGTCTTATTGTACTAATGTTAGACTTGGGCTCTATGGCTGTATTGTTTGACTTCAGGCTGCGTTGATCTTGAGACAATAATCATAAAATCATAGAATTGTCTAGGTTGGAAGGGACCTTAAAGATCATGGAGTCCAACCATCAACCTAACACTGACAAAAATGGCACTGGAGTACATGATGAGTGATCCTGCTGCTGGCAGAGAAGCCATGCTCACTCGGGAGCTGGCCATGGCAGCCGTTCTGTGCTGCTGCCCTTCCAGGGAGGATCATCAGACTCTTCCCAGCATTCTGACCACTCCCTGCAAAATTTTATGGAGTATAGGCTCTTCTCTGCAAGTCTTGAAAATACTTGGACTTGTGGATTATTTTCTTCTCAGAAAAAAACAAAAGAAGCTTTCTTTCTTCTCATTCTTGCCGAATAACTGCTAAGAGCTGTTAACTGTGGCACATTAACTAACTATATTTTTTAACCTTTGACACTGGTGACTGAGTTCTTGGATAACTGTCAGAAGTAATTCTTTTACTTCGGCATATCCATGCATACCTGGTGATCATCAGACAATTAAATTGAGTACATAAATTTTACATCTTGTCTTTTTTTCCCCTCTTTTATGTTTACAGCCTCCCCTTGAACTCTGTATTCATTGTTGAGTTGAAAATAAAAGTCCCCAATATCTCCTTAAAAGCTGTACTGTTTAAAGGCTAATAGAGAACTCCTTCCTGTTAATTCTCTTGACTACGAAGGTTGTAAAATAAGATGGATTAGACAATACTAAAGTAACTAGAAAGCATTAAACATTCCTGTCAAGCTAGACTGAAATCAAATATTTATACACCACTAAATCACTTTCTGATTATAAAGCTGCTGCCAAATAGATTCAAATGCTAAAGGACTTGATGCTAAATGAATTGAAATTTTACTGCATTATTTATTTGGGCTAGTTAAACCTGTCCACAAGCCATAAAAATAAAATTTAATACTGCAGTTGTGTTAAAGAAGTTGATGTTAATCAAATTACTTCGCCATTTTTATGCCATCTTATTGCATAGCTTTTTGAAATAATAAAATTGCCTATTTTATATCAGACCAGCCTCCATTTGGCTTAACATACCATTTCTGATAATGGCGAAGACCAACGCTCAGATGAATGTGAGAGAACCTGTAAGCAGGGCATTAATGAACACAGTGTGCCCAAGGGATGTTTCTTCTGTGCTCCTTTTACTGGAATTTTGCTTATAGCCTGAAGCCAGAGAGCTTATACGCATTCCAAATACTTTGTAATGTGGGAATTTAATGAAGTTGGGAATGCTAATATCCACTGAAAAAAAATCACATTCTTTTTTACCATAGTCCTCTCCCAAACTCTTAATATAATAACAATAATAAACTCAGTGTGGGCTGGTAGAAACATCATCTTTAAAATTGCTGTCTTTCCTTTTTATTGAATGCTCTATTAATTTTGTGTTATGGGGGAAAATAAATCCAAGCAGCAGTATAACTTCTCTGTAATCATTCTGTTATATTCTCCTAGCAGGTTCCTCTTATTCTTGTGCTAATTGAACAAAGTAGTCTCACTGGCAGGGAGAGATGTGAAATGAGTAGATTCACTGGGGGCCACAGATGTAATGAGAACAGCTCTACTTCTTATTCTGAGACTACTAAAAAGAGTGCTAATTAGTGCCAGTTATGGCAATGGGTTTATCGTATGGATAGACTTCTGCCATGACTGGGTCTGAATACAATTTTTTTTTCCAGTTTAGCCCTCATTCTCGTAATGTAAGGAAGGAGAGATGACACCTGGGAACCAGCTGTCCTCAGATTCACTTGCCTCAGCGGAATAGAAATGAGGAGATTCTGTTCCAGCGCCAGATTGGAAAGCTGCGCACACTGCTGAAGAGCTCCTGCCTCAAACATGCTAACAGCGTTGTTGTCAAGAAACAAGTGCTTGAGGTCTTGTAGCCCTTGGAAGTCCTGCCCTGTCACCCTTTGAATGAGGTTATTGCTGCAGTCGAGTTTCTGCAGTCTGCTGGGCAGCCTGGGTGGCAGGGTGTGGAGCTGGTTCTTAGAGAGTTCCAGCGTTGTTAAGTTCGGAAGAAGCTGGGCACCATCTATCGATGATAGCTGATTTTCTGACAGGAAGAACTCAGACAGGTTTTCTAGTTGTTTCATGTCTCGAAGTCTTATTGTTTTGAGTTGGTTTTTCTCTAATTTTAGTGACAGCAGGGATTTAGGTAGGTCAAGAGGCACTTTTGTCAGAAAGTTGCCACTTAAACTGAGAAACTGCAGATTTTGGAAAGATGCAAAGAAGTTGGCTGGGAATGAGTTCAGCTTATTATCAGCCATGCTTAGGTACTTCAGCCTGGGAAGCTTAAGTGGTGCAGACACAGATTCCATATTGTTGCCATCCAGAATCAGACTTTGTAAATTGCAAAGGGAAGAAAATGGACTTGGAGACAGAGTTACAATCAGGTTGTTCCGAATATCGAGCACCCTTAGTTTCATCAAACCTTCAAAATCAGATACTTGCAGAGTGTTGATGGAGTTATCAGCGAGTTTTAAAATTTCAAGGCCAGATGGGAGGAAGGCTGGTATTTGCTTTAGCTGATTTTTGTAGAGTTCCAGGGACTTCAAGGTGCTCAGCGCTTTGAAAGTATTGTTTTCTATTGATTCTGTGCCACTGCATGACAGGACCAGCTCTTCAAGGGCTGGCATTCTCCTGAAGTCAGTAATCTTAAAGAGAAAAAAATAATTCTTGTGATAGTATACCGTCTATTTATGGATCTTCTCACTGGTTACTTCTGGATGCTCTGACAATTGCTAATATACATTGAGAAACTACACATTTAGAAAGAGAAACTAAGAAAAATGGTAGTAATAGAGGTCAGTTTGCCAGTATGTACTTACATTTCTAGAACTTTCTTGTTTAAGCCCATATTGTGTCTGTGTTTCGAGCAAAAACACGTTTGAAGAAGGAATATTCCTTTTATTTCTGCCTGGTGCATAGCCTATGTAAAATGGAGAACTAATATCACCAGTGTCAGAAATCTTTGCAGAGAGTAGATGGTTGTTAATGTTCACTGCGCTCAACTGAGCTTGCTGGAGCAGTTTTGAGTTCATCATACAGCCATTTCCATATATCAGCAGTATTGTCACTGCAGCATGTATTCCCCAAAGGAAGTACACCTCTCCCTGTTACAAAGTTTTCGTAGGAAACTAAAATCTGACGCTTGTATTTCTTCTCTCCCCCCACTATCCTTTTCTTTAAAGTAAAAACCTCATATATCAAGATGACCAAACCAAAAGTGTCAGATCAGCTTGGTCTGAAAATCACCTCTGTGGGACAGATTGCTTTTACAGGAACTTAGTTTTTGTTAGTTAGTAATAAACAGATTCTTTGCAGTCGTAAATGGAACTTAGATGTTGACTGTGACTATAATATATAGAGGCACACTAATTGTTCCATTATTTTTCTGCTCTGTTGGAACCTGTTTGTTTACAAAGCTTGCCATCTTGTGTCTCAAGTTAAGAAGCAAACTTCACTTAAGTGAATCTGGCAGTTTCCTCCAAGCCTAGGTACGAGGAAGCATGCAATGAGGGTGAATCTGGGAGTTCTCTGAGCACTCCAGTTGCTTAAGCTGTAGTTTTCTGAAATCATGATGCCCATTGACATAGGTGCTTGGCTTTTAAAAATTCATTTATCTGGGAATCATAAAAAGCTCAAAGCAAGATGAGCAGATGTTCTGCTTGGGAGAGGCGGGAAGGTGTGTCCTCATCCATTTTCCCTTCCCACATCCAATAGACATCTCACTACAGGTCTCAGGAGTACCACCTCAGTAACAGATGTTAAACTAACACTACAGTCTTCATGCTATTTCCCACAGGGCTTAGTAGCTACCAGCACATTTTACTCTCACTAAGAGAAGCTATAGAGCCTGTTCTACAGCGTAACCCCTCATCCCAGTCAGGAATCCACATGGAAGGCAGTACAAGTCCTTTTGCAGCCCAGGTACTGGGTAGTATTTTTGTTCTATGATCCTGATTGAATACATTTGGTGATCATACTTGTGTATGTGAAATCAGCTTATAAAGGTGACTGTTAAAAGATTCCTTCCAGTTTCATTTATCCAACTCTTGCATGTTTTTGGGTTGTATCTCTTTACCTTAGCTGCAAACTCTGCATTTTAACTTCTGCTAAAATTAGAGCCCACACAACTGTGAAGGAGGAGTCAGATTTCATTCTGCTTTGGTATCCCGAGTTGTCACTACCTTATGATTACAACTATTCTGTCTTGTAAAGTCATTTCCAAGCGTTGCAAGATATGATGCAGTCAGTGAGAAAGTATAGATATGGAACCTCTCTTGGTGTAGTTTTCTCCATCAATTACATTTAAGTTCAATAAGGGAATGTACCTCCATGAAAAAATGTATATTCTCAGCAGTAAATATCAAAGTTGTCCATTTTCTGTTTTTTCTATAAATGCAGTTTTGTAATATATATATGTATATAACTATATAGCAATTACAGAATTGCATGTCCAGTTTTGATCATGATTTGGAGGCTAATCTTGCAAAGCTTTATCATGGGAAGTCCCATAGGAATGAACTGCATTGCTCAGGAGCAGAAAGGCATAGTCATATATAAGTGATAAAACAGTCTTAAGGAAATTGAAACAGATGTGAACAGTCATAAGTTCAACACATTTTCTCCTATAAGTTCAAAAGCAGTATTTCCTGCTTTTCCTCAGTTGATTGCTGTGTGTCTCTAAGAGGCTTAATTTTCATCTTATTAAGTGACAGACAGCTACGTGAAGGTCAACGTACAGACATTCATTCTGTAATGATGTTAGGCTTTTTAATGTTTATTATTATAATTTCTATTTTCCACCTATTTGGTATGCTTCACTAGGCTTTGTGACCATGCTGTTTTGAGCCTTAAACATTTATTCATGCTGTTACAAACCACCCAGTTGTTCTAGTCTGAATCAAGACATATTTGAAAGCATATCAGTTTTCTTTTTGCTACAAAGCGATGCTTTATTCTCTAACTGGACTGTCTGTAAAGTGATATACTAATATAGTTTTACATGTAAAATGTAGACCTCCTGAAAATGGATCTAAGATACTGTTATTTTAATAGAAACATTTCAATAATTTTGTCATTTTTTAAATTTTTTTTTTTGCTTTTAGAATTTTTGTGAACTGGGATTTGTTATAAGCAGTTTTTTTAAACTGGTTTTCTTAAACCAGTCCTATATTGCAGGGCCCAGATAAACAATTTTCTTGTAGCAGATAAAGTCCCATGTATTAATATAGTTAGAAATAAACTAAATCTTAAAGGAAGAGTAAACAGGTTATAGCTGGTCTTTAAATCAAGGAGAAGGCAGAAATTATTGAAAAAAGATGCTAAAATTAATCTAGTTTTGTTATTATGAAGTCTGTTTATAACAAACCCCAGTTTGTAAACATACCAAAAGCAAAAATCCCTGCCAGTGTTTTCAATGAAGATCAACCCTGTTAGAACAAATACAAAGTTGATTTGGGTAAAAAAGATCTGCATTTTTTCTTCAAAACAGACTGTATTTAGCATACAAATATATCTTCTTCCCTTTTTAATTTCTTTACAATTTTAATAATCAATGCAAAGTAATGTACAAAAGTAATCGGTGCTTAGTTTGAAAAAGTATTTGTTTATTCTTCTGAGGTGGGTAATTGCCAAACCATAGTATATGTGAATGCTTACATATAAAAGTCATTTGGAGGTCAGCTGTGGGAAGTGTAGGCTTCCATTCAACTTCTTTTTGAAAATACGTTATTTTGGTAAATGAATGAGGTTTTTTTTTAAAAAACAAAAACAACAAAACAAAAAAAGGCCCCAAACCCTACAGAGTTCTTTTAGCACTTCCAGACATGTACTTTACAAGCAGAAATCAAAATCTTTTTCTACAAGCACTATAATATGTGCCAGTGGAACTGCTCAGTTGTGTAAAATTAAGCATATGTATTTATGATGTTAAGACCTCAGAAGCATAATTTGTTACATGGAAAGAAAAGTGAAAAATATATTCACAGACCCAGTCTAATCTTAGGGAAAGAATCTACATAATTACAGGCAGAATGCATGAAAGGACTTATTTCCTTTCAGTGCAAAGTCAGTAGTAGAGGTAAAGGCATACCGATTGCTCCATTGAATTAATGTATAAAGTGAAAAACTCTCTCCTTAGATGATTTCACGCACAATTTGTTCTAAACAGTCATAAAACATTTATTCCACTACTCTATTCACTTATATCCAGCATTTAAATGCTTTATAACACCTGCCTTTTGCTGTAGTCAGAACCTAAGGCCGCTTTACTAGTAACTGAGTGGCTGACAGGTGTGCGCAACTAGGCAAAGAAAGGAAAAATGGCTCATCTTCCTTATCTTGGAAAGAACACAATTGTGGGCTTTTTCCACTGAAAACGTATTTCCTAATAAAGAATTAATTTGACATATCTTTTGTTTAACCAGAGCACATCAATATGGCTAAATCACACCAATGAACTTTGACTCTTGTAGGTATGGGAGGTAAAACAAGAAATCCAGAGATATTAGTAGCAGCTAAAAGAGAAGTAAACTCTTTCTCAGAGTTAAATTGTAAAATTACTATTTCTCAGTGGGCAACAGGTGTCCCAGAGGCTGCTCTAAGCTGCCTTCTAGCCTATTTCATTCAACCCCGAGAGCAAAATCAAAGATGCATTTCAGAGCAGCTAAAGTTATATTCTTCGTAAGAGAACAAGCCTACTTAAGAGAAAATATATTTCTTTTGAATCGAACATTTCTTATTATTTGTAGTAAATTGATACACAGCAAGCATGTATAATACAGGTGGTTGTACTTCCCTTGTGTCTATCTATAGAAGTTGAATTTATTAAATAAATGTATTTCAGCGTAGGAAACAGGAGCACCGTTCCAGAGTACAGTGCAAAATGAGCATAAACTGGTCATGCCTTTAATAATGTGCTCCAGTGATGCCTCAAGAAACGCAGAATAAGCTTTTTTAATAACAGAAATAGCTGGCAGCTTCGGTTAGAAGCTGCTGTTGTCTATATGGGTTATTAGATAGGCCTAGCATTGCTTTTAGAAACAGCTCACACTCTGTCTTAGTACCTGACACTTGCAACTCCAGAGAGGGACAAGAACTTCTATTTTATTCATTAGGGAAAATATTCTGGCTACATAAAACCATTCCCTTTACTGTGAAAAAGTATTATATTGTAGAAAGTAGAAAAAGTAGAAAAAGCTTTTAACAAGTTAAAAAAATTACTTTGGAAGTCAATGTTTATTTTACCATATAAAAAACTAGTCAACATTTGGCTCTTAGCTGTAAATTACTGTTTTTTGAGTTGCACACAAAATATCATTGTGACAGCATGAACTAGTGCTCAGAGACTGCAGTATAATAAAAACATTATAGTAGTATGTTTACATAGCCTTAAAAAGTAAGTAAAAACAAAACCAGATTGGGCAGCATTTCATCAGTTTTTAGAACGTAGAATAAGACTCTCCCTTCACTTGAAAGCCACCACCATCTGGAAAGCCCAGCTTTCAGTTACAGCGTGCTACAGAAAGTATTTTTATTGGATTTTTTCCTACCTGGAGTTGTTTAATTTTGCTGTGACTGATGTAGAGTCTCCGGGTGGTAAAAGGAATCTCTCTGGGGATCTCCGTAGCTCTGTAGCATTGCACTGACTGGGCAGGGTCACAGCTGCATCTTCTTGGGCAAGTGGTACTTAGACCACTGTGAAAATAAAAGAAGATGACAAAAAGGTAAGATAAATACATCTTCCAAAACAGGAGCTCTGAAATTGTCTCAGCAACTTACAGCTTGAATTAAGCACAAAGTCCTTTTATACCATGAAATCTGATAAAAGGATATTATGACTGTGTATTTTATCCCAGTGAAAAAACAGCAAAAACAATACCGTAATTTGCCTGGGTTAAAATGTTGGCAGGCATTACAAAGAGTGAGAAACTTAAACAGTGATAAGGTGCCTTTATATTTGTAGGTATGTGAAATTAGTGTTATTTATTACCTGACATCTAATCTGCAAACATCCATATTATCTCCAGTTTCCTAGTTTTGTTAAATGTGCCACCACAGAATTAGTGGAGAAAAGATAAAGAGCTGTTTTATAGTGGGGCTGTAAAACCTTTGTATCTTCTGTGAGCTAGTATTAGAAACGGTAAAAACACAACTACAGCCAACACCGAAGCTTTTTCACTCTTCCTCTTGCATTATTCAGACCCCCAAACCCCCCCCAAACCCAGGCAGCTATTATTTAAGGCTAAAACATTCTATTCACCTTCTGAATATCTGTTGTACAGCTGAATGCTGCTGGTTGGTACACATTTTTTTAAAGATTGGACAAAAATGTAAGTTACTTGTGTTTGTGTAATTCCCATAAATCAAAGTTTAATTATTCTTCTATTTGAAAATAACAAATGTGAAATGCTTGAAAGCATTTAGTATAAATCAAGTGGTAGATGATCAATAAGACCTATTTACTCCATGACAGATGGAGAACACTAAGGCTCCCCTCAGAATTTTCTATTTACTTATTAGTGCTTCCTTTACATGTCTACTAGCTGTGCCAGCTAGAGATGTACAGTTTTTGAAAGTTTGGCTTGTGATTATCTTAGGAACTTTCCATGCATTGTTTTTTTCCTTTGTACGCAGCAATTTACAATGTACAAAGCAGTGTACTTCGGAAACTTTTGCATCTTATCATACTGATCTGCTTTGCACTGTTACCTGCTTCCTTCCATCCTCTCTGTCACGTCTTCAGCAGCAACTAATCCTACTCCTTGAATGCAGAACTGGGCCAGCTATTTTTTCCAGCACAAGATGATGCCAAGTTGATTTGACAAAAGGATAACTGAACTGGGGACAGTCCTCGATGGGAATGCCTATTGGATGCAGCTGGGTTTACACTAGACAATTTCCATATTCCCTCCTGGAGATCCTTCTGTCTCCTTAATCCCTTGCACTGTGAGCACAGAACTGCAACCCAGCATCTGCTAAACCAAACAGCAAGAGCAGAAACCGCTTCCTAAAGCTGCCTGTCAAATTGGCATGTTTAACAAGCTGTGCAGAAAAATCCTGCCTGACTTACGCCATAGTCATCAATCAAGCAAAAATGAGTGGGTGAGCAGGATTAGCAATGGTGCTTTAAAACCGATATTTTAAAATCTCTTGATCTAGGGTTAGGTTCCTGGTTTGTGGCTTTTCCTTTCTTTTTTTTTTTTTTCTTCTCTCTAAAAGAGTCAAAGTACCCAGACAAAAGTGTAAAACCTTTCTGCATCCTGACAGCTACTTGTGGTATCTTTCAGCCTGCCCTGGAACAGTCTTTGATCCCATCTCTCCACTGATGTGAGTTTAAATGCTGAGGTCACTAAGACAGTAACACTCAGGATCTTATGTAGGAATTTGTGTTCCGCAAAAATGTCATCAAAAAGCAAATGCTTTTTGCTCAAGGAGGGTCAAAAGAAATGGCAGATCAAACCCTATGGTTTGCAGCTTAGAGCTCTAAAGTCAGTCTGAGAATCCCTTTAAATAAGAACCATATATTGCATCCTTCCCTATTTTGTAATTGTAAGTCACTCAGGTGATGTTAGAATTCACAGCTGTAGTTACCAGGTAATGCCACAGTAAGGTGCAATATTTTTGTCTCTTTGCATTTTTGAGTAATATCTATAACCTTGGCCCTTTCAAACTAATGAAAGGAATCTTTATTGGTTTAATGTTCATTTATGTGATATTAACAACGATTTAATCAAGAATAATGTAATGTATCCATTAATTTCTGATATATGTCTGCTTGCAGCAACTAGGTATTTTAAAGGGATAGCTCTGAAAGATGATCCTATTAAATCTGTTCTGTACAGATTCTGACACGCATCTGCCAGAACTGATGCCTTGCTTTTGCACAAAACTACAACCTTTGGGTTTTTTATTGATTCTAGGAGACCCGATGGCAACAACCAATGAAGAGTCACAGGGCTGTATGAGCTATGTGGGCTATGCAAAAAAAAAAAAGATGAAGCTATGCAAAAAAAAAAGAAAGGTGAATAAATATTCCAGGATCTCTGTTGTGGAAGCGGTACTGCTGGCCCATGAATTGCACAGCTTCGGAGGGGGATGTTAAGAAAGTCAATCACTGGTGGCGATTTCCTGCCAGCAGTTTTTATGCAAACTCTCCACACCTTTTGATGGGGATTTTAAATTTTTTAACCTAAGATTACACTTAGAAAACCACATAAAAGTAAGATGACATTAAAATTAAAAGAAAGAATCTGCAAAATTCTAGTTATGGAGCGTTTAGAAATACCAGAGTTAAGGCAGCCCATAAAACCTGAAGGTGGATCCCTTGTAACGTACATGATGGCACTGACCACACAAGGGAAGATGCAGTCCTGTCGCAAAAGACACGGAGAAGCTGAGAAGCTCTTGCAGTCAGGGTGTCCCTTGTCTATGGAAAAGAGAAACTGCAGGGAAAGACCAGTTTAGGGCCTGCAGAGGGCATGAGTAGGAGCTTGGTCCCTGAGGGATATCACAAGCAGTTTGGCAACTGGGAGCTGCTAAGTGATGGCGTATGCTCTGGAAAATCCTTGGCATATTTAGCTGCCATACGTTATCAAGTTCCTGCCACTGTGTACATGTAAATTTATAATTATTTTTTGCTGGAGGTTTTAAACTTGGATTTGGACCAGTGTTTCGCAGGGACAACAAATGGCATTTGTCTGCTGCAAAGGTTACCTCCAATCAAGCACTTCTCTCCAGAGTGGATTGGGCTCCTAAGGGAAACAATCATAACATTGTTTTTAAAATCATTATGCGTCCCTTAATCATCTGTTGAAATAATCTGAACTGCTTTACAGAAATGTTTCTTAAACAAAGAGCCTCAGAGGGTTACAACGAATTAAGAATGTCAAGCTAGATGCATTATAGGCAAGTTAATGCCACCTAATTAATATAAAGATTATAAATTTATCAAAAATGATTTAGTGTTTTATTCCTTGAAGATAAAACTGCAAGTAGAGTTTGACAAAAACAATAGGCCTGTCTGAAAATGATGTCTTGATCTTCTTCATAAGCCAAGAATCTTGTGGAAATATTTTTTATCTGCTTTCATAGTATGTGGAGAATGCGCTTTCTAACTCCAGGCAAGGTCATCTTCATGGATGACTTAAAGCAGACTTTTCCTCCACACAATAAGGTAGGTTTCGTTTTCTTCCTCCATGCTGGCTACATAGAGGAGATGAAAGTGATAACCCCTTAGGTATTTCTCACATTTCACCAGTGTGTGGCACGTTTGCATTCCAGGGGAACTAGCACAGTGAAACCTGTTGAAAAGGAATGAAACTTTGTTAAATAAAAATTCACGTATCAAGGAGTTTTAGTCATTGACAGTTTTATGTCAATGTGCTGAGGGATGTCAACCAAGACCGGATGCATCTGGAGCAGGTACCCCACAAACAACAAATAAGCAGGACCCACGTGGAGGAGGTCAGTTGAAATAATTTGGTACATATATGCCACTAATACTGCCGTAATTGGCCTTCAAAGTATTGTTGCCAATGTCATCCACTTGATGGAGAACTGCTCTTCATTGATAACTGAGCCACAGAGAACAGTGCCCGTGAAACCATAGATTATGGTATGGTATCACGACAGTTTTCTAGTAATGATATTCCAAGTTAGTCCCAAAAGGGATGAAGAGGGGGAAATAAAGAGGGCAGATATGATGGCGGAATCCATTCTCAACCTAGAATTTAAACACACGGGGGGTTTTTTGCATATGAGCGTTTATGTAAGATTTGTAATTAACCTATGTGAGACTGTGCCTCATGCAGTTACACCTAAAAGTAAAGTGACAGGGATGGATTATCCAATCAATACTGGAACCATGACAATTCTGCACACCCAAAAGTGGTTCAGGTCAGTAGTTAACAACCGTGACCTGTAAGGGCTTTTCAGAGTCCTGGGTATGAAGTGAGCTAGTTCTGGCCCTTCATTTCCTGTGGATGCCTTTAGCCTTTAAGAGCAGCCTGCTAGTGACCGCACATCCAACAGAACCAGAATGGAGCTTAAACTGTAAAAAACGTGTCAACTGTTCAAACTGCAAGGCACACTTTCAGCAACATAAGGACTCTGAAACAGCAGTTTTCTAAATTATACCCACTGTGTGCACAAAAAGAGGGTTTAATTCTTCCATGCTGTAAAAGCTGAGCATTTTTGGCGGTTTATTCATTTTAAAAAATAAAACAAAAATTCAGAATGAGAAGAGTTAAGCATAAGTGTATACATAGAAGTAAGTATGGGAATAAGACCACAATAAGCAGTGTAAAAAAGAAAAGCTGGTCTGAAGAAGTGACTTGTGGAAGTTATCTTGTGCAAAAAGAGACCAATAAGGAGCGAGTGTTCGCTCAAAATAGCAGTGAGTGAATTGTTGCACCCATGGACTCACTGCATGGACTGTAACAGGCAGCCAACTATGAGCTCTCTAGGCTTGCAGGGCAGGAGTCACCTAAAATGTAAAAAAATAAAAAGTCTGGGATTTGTTAGCAGAAATTTTCTGTAATGACAACTGAAAATGTATGTCACTTTAAGTATCGGTGCGGATGGATAATTTGATCCTTTCTAACATGCTTTAGAAAGGCACATTCTATTCATCTAGTCTAATTTCTTTTTTAGAACATTAAAATCTTGCTTTGTCATCTCAGTTTCCTCACAGACTTTGATACTGAGAGATATTCTTTGTTTTCTCTCCATTTCCCCTTTGGTGTCCCCGCTTGTGCCTGTACAACCACCCACGCAATCAAACCACTCAAGATGCTTCAGCGCTAACCACACAGAAGATGGCCTTGACACGTGCACACGCTGCAGCCTGGCACGCACAGCTGGGCAGCTGCAATTACAGAAGATTCCAGGTGAACTGACCCCATGTGCAAACACACATGTTTATATTGTAAATTCTTTATGCAGAGGCTAGGTTTAACCAAAGGTTTGTAGAATATGTCACACAACACTTTCCCCGTCTTGGCATGGACACTAGATACCAAATATACAGTAGCAGGGATGTCAATCAAAGTATTTTTATTTCTTTTCCCTTTTGATTTGGGTATTACTTCGCTTTGGTTTTATGAAAATGTGTCCTCCTCATGCTTAAGGGCATTTACTATTTAAGCAAAAAGTAAGTTTTCAGATACTTTATCAAGCGCTCCAGTAATCACTTAAAGTACGTAGGTTTAAATTTATGAAGTACTGTTTGTACTCAAAGGTACTTAATAGCAGTGTAACACAGACATCGCACATTCTCTATACTTTACCTTGTCTAGAATAATTTAAATTATGTGCATAAATTATATCTGAAGAAATTAGCTGGTGATTAGCTTCACCAGCTCTGCCGCATGATTGATAAGGTCAAATGAACAGATCAGGAAACTGAAGTCCTTTTGATGTTAAAAATATTCAACAAATTTAAATTCTTCTTGACATATAACTTGCTGCAACTGTTTGATTGTTAGAAATGTCTCTTGGGTGTAGAAAGGATTCTTACTGCTAGACCAGTTGACTCAAACTAGCACTGTTCTTTAAATGTTCTTCAATTATTTTCTTGATGTTATCAGGGGAGAGTATACTACAGCTTACTTTAAATCGATTTAATCTAATTGAAGGCCAAAACTACTAACCTTTTTTGGGGTCAATTCCATAATTACTGCACAGCTTGCTTACAGAACAGAGTTCAAGCTGTCTGGGGGCTTTTGGCAGACATTTCAAGGGTAACTGGAGCTGATCAGAATTTTCCAGCGGTCCTACAACTATAGTTTTGAGACAATTAAATTACTCATGTGTTTACCCTTATATCGGTGATATCTGGTTTTCATTTCAACACCCTTTTTACACTGTATTTCTTGTAAGGAATAAAAATAATACCTAATGATAACTACATTTACTAAGATTTGGTGCCACAACCACAGATTTTCTTAGTAATATACAGGATTCCTTGTCATTTACCTGTGGTCCAGCAAGTATTATACTGATATTATCCTGCAAGTAGACTTCCAAAAGAATTGTATTTGAGAAGCTAATCTTTGAATGGAATAAGCAGAGACAAAACCTTGTTTGACTTGTGAAACGTAAGAACATGCAAAATAAAGGTATCACTGATAAGGGATGAAAAAGTTAATGACCACAAAACTCTGATACCACTGTAAATAAAAACAGTTTAAGACAGAAGTGGACCAACCCCTATGCTAAAGGGAAAGGACACATAAATATATACATACATATGTATGTATACATAAATTACATTAAGTACAAGTTTTTAAAGGCAGTATTTGCTATCTGTATGTTACGCAGTAACTATGGGAAACTTCCTTCTCAGGATAAGGAGATACTGTTTAAATGCATGATTGAGATATATTAGCAGAAAATTCTAATGCTTGGCTAAGTGCTAGATTACTGTTCCATTAAAAAAAGGCCATGAATGTAATGTAATTCTTTAGGTACTTCTCCAGTGTGGCATCTACCAGAACCAAAGCCAAAGCGAACAAATAAAATTGATAGTCCTGAAACAATTAATTTTATTATGTGGCTGAACTAATTTAAACAATAATAGTTTATGTTTTGATACAGCAAATACTTTGATTCCCTGGCAGATGCTATTGTGTATAAAACAATGATATAGCTGTGGAGAATGAATGTTAGAACGAAGGTCAAGCAAATGCTCTCTTAATCTGGGCTCACTCAGAAGCACTTGGGTGACTTTAGACACGTAAACCCTTTGCTCAGCTACTATTCTGAATACCCTGATTTACTGAGCCAGTAGATCTCTTTCTATGGGTATAAATAAAAGTATTTGTAGCTTTTGTTTCCATCATGGATGGGCTTAACAGATAGAGCACCCCTGTTAGATGCCTGGTTTGTTACTACCTACCTTCAATTACAGTGAAGACAATTTCAGCAGTAAAGGGCAAATGAGCAGCTTTGTAATAACAATCTGTAAGCTTCTTGTCAAGCCTATGATAGCAGATCCCTGAGGAAATGTGGTATCTACTGCTAGCGGTGAAGTTTGCTTTTACCCAGCTCTTCTGAAAGCACAGACTGATGGAAATACAGTTCCTTCCTGCTTTGACGTATCTCTTCACATTCCAGCTGAGTGGTCTAACCACTGAGCTGTAAAGTGGTATCTTTCTGTCTCTCTGTGTCCCAATCAATTATTTATGCAAAGCAGAGCAAGGAAAGAAACTCACCCGAAGGTGCGCTACAGCCCAGGGGCAGGGCATGCAGGGGTCTGTTTTCTTGGTATCCACTCCTCTGCTGACTGGAGGGCCCCTGCGCTTCCCCTCTATTGTGTTGGCAGAGTAGTTTGTGGGGCCACGTTGCAGGCAGGGTTAGGGTCCTTATCTGGGTTAAAATGATCCTTGTTCTCTTTTGAGGTGGAGTTACTGCTTTGATGCAATAAAGCCAAGCTGCATGAGATCTCCACAAGACCTGCTAATAAAGCTCCTACTGAAATCAACATCAGCATCAATTGCAGTATTTCAAAGGAGACAAGCTGTTAGCCAAGGTTAGCAGGCTTGGAGAAAGCAGCCATGGAGAGATAGCTTATTCCCTGAAATTTATTTCATTTTCAGAACTAAAATGAGCTAAAAAAAAAAAGGCAAATACTTTTTATATGGGTATAAGTGCATTCATCAGTGCTTCTAGAGATGCAAAGGTGCCCGGGGCAGTTCTTTTCATACAGTACTTGCAAGTTTGCATCTTTGCTGAGCACAAGCAATGACTGCATAACTGCAAATCCAGCTGTGTGGTTTGCACCTGCACATGGCGTCTGTGAATCCAGCAGTGAAGACTTCTCTTTCCTCTCCTGCTCCCACAGGAGGTGGGGAAAATGTGTGCATTTTAAGTAATTTTGTTGGTGTTCCAGCTATTGATACTCCAGCCTCTTGAACCCCGCCAAAAAAGTGGAACCTTTCTGAAAGACGCAAACGGCACCAGTTTTGTGAGGCCTGTGCTGTCCGGTGAATCCTGAGGGCCAAGTGACCCTTCCCGGCCCGCGTCCCGCCACCGCCTCAGGCTGGTTCCCGGGGGGGGACCCCACAGGAACGAGCAGCCAGCTTCCTCAGGGGCAAGGCGACGCGCCTCAACACCAAGATTAAACTTGGAAAACACTAAATACAACGTAAAAATAACATTTATCCGAGCTCCCCCGCGCCCGCCGCTAGCCAAGCCCCTCCGCCCCCCTCACGGCGCTTCCCGCCGCGTCGCAGCGCCCCCTGGCGGCGCAGGCCGGGGTAGCGGCGGCGGCGGCCGCGATCGAGGGCTCGGGGCTCGGCCGTTGCTGCCTGCCAGCCGTTTGGAGTTGTGGCAGGCAGTGCGAGCCGCGCGCTGCCACCGCCTCCGGAGCCGTCTGTCAGCGCCGCCGCGCATGCGCGGCCGGGAGCTTTCCTCTCGCTTCCCTGCGTGGCTGCCCCGCTGGAGCCGGGCCGGGCCGGTCGCTACTGCTGCCGCCGCCGCCTCTGCTACCGCTACCGCCGCCTTGTCCTGCGGGGCGGGAGGGGGAGCGGGCCGCGGGGGGCGGGGGTTGAGGCGGGTGGTCGCGGGCCCTGCCCGGCCCGGGGAGGCCGGGGCGTGTGAGGGGAGGGGGCGGCGGCGGTGGTGGTGGCGGTAGCGGTAGCGGCAGCGGCAGCATGTCGGCGTCGGGCGGTGGTTCTTGCGGGCCAGGCGCGGCGGCATGCGGCGGGAGCGCGGCCGGCTCGGCTTCGGCAGCGGGCGGCGGGGTGTCCATGTTCCGCTGGCTGGAGGTGCTGGAGAAGGAGTTTGACAAGGCCTTCGTGGACGTGGACCTGCTGCTGGGGGAGATCGACCCCGACCAGGCCGACATCACCTACGAGGGGCGGCAGAAGATGACCAGCCTCAGCTCCTGCTTCGCCCAGCTCTGCCACAAGGCGCAGACCGTCTCCCAGATCAACCACAAGCTGGAGGTGAGGGGGGGAGTGGGGGGAGGAGGTGGCCCTCGGAGGGGGGGGGGGTCTCTGCTCGGAGGTGGGACCGTGCCCTGCCCGCGGTGTCAGCCGGAGTGTGTCCCCCCACCCCGCACCGACCTCGGTCCCGGCGGCTGTGTGTCCAGCCCCGCGGGATTAGGGCCCGGCCGTGCCCGTCCTCTGGTTTTGGTTATGATAGCGTGGGCACGAAGCGGTCGGTGCGTGCCAAAAAGAAGAAGAAGAAGAAAAAAAAAAAGTTCTCTTTGATGTTGAAAGCAGTAGTCTTGAGCAACAGATGCCGCTGACTGGTCTCTTTGCATGAAGTCCCCGGTGAATTTGGGAAGCCTTTTTAAAAAACGGGATGATGAAGGCATATGATCAAGATGCCTAAAGCTTATAGTCAGTAGTCAAAATGAGGACATCATTCCCACTTTCAAGTAAATGAAACAGAAAAATAGATTGGGGATGGGCTTTGACAGGTACCCTTGTCCCCTGATATTCAGAGGCAGATCAAATGTCTCGCTGCCCAACTGACTGTCAGAAAATTAATAGTGGAGATTGCATATTGTGTGAGGAGAATAATAACTGTCCTTGCTGTTGGAAGGTTTTCTTCGTGCCTAATCCAGAATTTCAGTCAGGGTGGGAAGAAAGAAGCATCAGCTGGAGCCAAGCTGGCCGGTGCTGATGCTGCTCAAGAGGCAGGGCTGCAGGTCCTGTGACTTGTGTGAGAACTGGAGCGCTCTGGAAGGAGCTTCTGGGGAACTTGATGGTCATTTTAGAACTGCAGTCCAGCCTGAGTCATCTTTGGTTTAGCAGGTGATGTTACTTGTCTTGTCCTTACCAGGTGTGGATGTTAACTGCCCTCTTGTTTTTCTGTTACATATTAGAAGGCTGTTGATGAGGGAAGACATTCCCTCAGTTATCCTTTCCCTGGGCTAAAACCATCCAATTTCTTCAGTATCTCTTGTAGGCCATGCTTTTTAGTGTTGTATTGCTTGTTCTGCTAACTTGTAAATCTATGGGAGTAAGGGGAAGGGCTTCTTTGGAACCGTGAAGATACGTCCTTTGTAAGAGCTTTAGCAGACAAATAAACCGTGGAATTCAGTTCTTTCAGTCCTGTGTGTTATACTTATTATAATAAAGGAATTTAAGAGTCTTCAAATGGTAACGTGCTTTTCTCAAGCTCTGCCTTGCAGTAGGAAGTAAAGTAAGTAAATTGGCTTTGATTTTAATCATGTTTCTTCCTGGTGTGAAGACATTGTTATGCAAAATTATCCACAGAGTTTAACAGAGGAGCAGGTTATTTCAAAGTAGAACAAAGACCTCATTAAACTAGGAGCTTTTTTCGTTGCAGTCTTTATTTCACCAGAATACTTACTGTAGTGATGTTTATGGTATTCTTTTTTATTGCTATGCTGTCATATACATTTTAGTATTGGGTATGTATATATACATATCAACCTATACAGTAGGCTTAATTGTATAGGCGTGGTAAAGTAAGATTTATGAGTTTATAGTAGACAATCAGTATTTATTGCATATTACACAGGGATGGTGGGTGTTGTGTACAGACTTGTAAAACAGATGAGTTTTCAGGTTATTTTAAGAGAATGAGTCAATGCTTGGTAAATATTTCTTTGAGAAGTTTTCAAGCTTAAATATTTTGAAAGGAAATGATAAAACTCAGATCCTGAAAGGTATTTCGGTATCTAATTAAAATCATCAGGGGCACCTAAATAACTGAGGATCTGTGCCTCAGTCTGAAAGATGAAGAGCAAAGGAGTGCAGTTAGTAGTTGTAATAGCACAATTATTGTGTATGTCTAAGCGTATGAAGTAATTGTTTGATAAAAATGATGCTGATAAGCCAGAGTGAGTGCTTTAAAAGTGAATAAAAAGCCTTTTATTTTGTGAAATATTTTTATTACTGATACTAGTATTAGACCTCATACCTATAAAGGCGTTTTTATTTTTCAAATAGATCTTTAGAAGGTTATAGTATTGTCTTGAATTGGTATTGGTTACTTGAATTATTATATTATTGATAATGTTATATTATTATTATTATATTATTGATACTTGAATTGGTATTTAGGATGTGATCAGTGTATTTACTTTTTTATTTTTTATAATGCAAGTTACTGTATTTTGTATAACTTTTAAAATTGCAGTCATTTCTTAAAAGCTCACAATTTTAATTATAGTGCTTGTACATTTTAATACAAAGCTTTCATCACATTCATAAAAGTCTCATTAGTCATAGTTTACTTAGGTACAAACACTTATTCAAGCCAATAAGTTAAATCCATCTTCAGAAACATGCCTTTATTTGGATTAAAATAATTCTTTGACTGAATGTGTCAGTGACTGTTAAAAGCTAGGACTTTAACTCCCACAGCTGTGTTTGCCTGCCGTTGTCTTACTGAAAGAGTGGTATTATTTCCTAAAGGAAAATCAAATTAATAATACAGAATGTTGAATATAATTCTGTTGTTTGTGGGTTCCATTTCCTTGACCAGAATTGTTGGGTCGTCTTATAATATTACAGACAAGAATAAAGAAATGCAGTTCAGACTTTGAGTTATCAGTTTAATATGCGTTCTCTGACTGATACAGTTGCTTTTAAGAGGCACAGCTCAGTTGGTTTGGTGGATGGAAGCTCCTGCTCTAGGACTTTGGTGAAAAAAAAATATTTTGGCACCATTGGTGTATATCTACTGCTAGAGAGATGAGTTTAAGTAAAATATTGTATGAGGGATGTTTCTGCATAGCGGAAGAAGTATTCCAGGAAGACAGTAGTTTCCAAAGAGGGAGTTATATGTTGCCAATTGAGAGTTAAGTTATTTTTAGAAGGAACCTGAAGGTATGCAGATCGACAGTGGATGTATGCAGATAAATTTACTGGTGCTTTAGGGTGGTGAAAGGTTATAAACATACTACTGTGCTAATAACATTTGCAGTCCTAAATTAAACTTACAAAAACAAATCTTCCTCCCCTTTTGTTTAATATTTTTCCTGCTGGTCACAGTAGGACAGAGTTGAATTAAGTAGGTTATCAAAGAGGAAAAAAAGTGTTAGGTGATAGATGCCACTGTCTTTTCTGAGATCAACTTCACTTCAGTATGAACAAATGAAGTGTACTTTGATGGAGAACAGTAAGGGCCTCAGGCTGTTAGAACAAAAGGATATGACAGCCATTTTAAAGGAGATTTTTTGTGATGCTCACTGTCTCAGAAAGCATTATAAAGCAGCAGGTACAGGCTGGCAGTCAGTGTATAAGATTTCAGTAGATTTTTTAATTGAGAGGAGGCTTGTAGGATTTGTTTTTCCTGTTTGACTATCACTTGAGGTGAGAAGATTACATGATGCTGACTGTGACATTTTCTAAATGTCCATTTCAAAAAATAAAAGTTCTGTGTAGTGCAATTTTGTAGAAGTAAAAGAAGTAGGTTAATGTGCCAGTGAAAACTGAGCTTGACTTTAACTTTGTCACTTTGACTGCCGATCTGATTCTGTAATTTTAAATGAACAAGCTAGAAAGGAATGTCTGGTAGAGCACACCCTGTGTCTTGGCAGTTGTGTTAAGCCAATGTACATGCTAAAGTTAAGGAAAACATTGAAGTATATGTGTAAGAAGTTAGTTGCCCATGTAGTTTGATGTCCTTGATGAATTTGGAATTAGCACGTTTAGAGGAACGTGTTCCTATAAGCTGAATTCTTCTGTAAGTAACTTGTTACTGTATCAGCTAAAGCATATGTAGTATTATGTAAGTAATCTGAAGATCCCTATAAAAAAAAAAAATCTGAAACCCAAATATGTGCGTGGTGACTTCTCATATAGTGTGTGAGTCCGTCTTATGGAGCACACTGCAGAACTGTAGTCTGGCTTTGTCGTTTAGCAGTACTTTTTAAACGAAGGTAGGACCATACACCTTCTTAGCAGGGTCTGTTTGGATTTTTTTCCCCTCCCTCCTTTGCTTTGTAGCGAGAAGTGCATCTGTTCAAGACCAGGATATTTCTTTACCCACTGACCTATGTGTCTATAAAACTGGGACCGTAGTTGCAGTAACTTCATAAGAAAAGTAAATTGTTTAATATTTTCAAATGTCATAAAAACTTCTGGTATTTACTGAGATGTTATTTTATTAATGTCACTTTTAACTTCTTCTCTTTTGGAATAGAAATCTGTTGGTACTAGATGGAATGTGTTCTTTTGGAAAATCGATTGAATGAGATTTGATCCAGCTAGTTGTATATCCTAAAATGGGAGCAGTTTTTAGATATTCGGGAAGTGGAAGTACAGGTTTGCATAAATTTTCCAGTTGGCTTATATACCAAGTTGTCATTAGTTTGATACGTATAATTTCTCTCACAATAATTACGCCCTTTTTAAAGAGGTGACCTATACTTAATTAATATTTTCCTGTATCAGAAGCTCTGGAATTCTATACAAGTTTAACTAGCTTACTTTAGTTTCTGTCAGCATATAGTAAAGTATTTTCCTTTTCTCATCTCTCTGGGAGTTGTCAAAGAGTAAGTGGTAGGGAACCGGTATTTTAGTTTATATTTCTTAGTTTTATTTACTGAATTGTGTTGCATAGCTAGTATGACTTTCAAAATAATGGCAATAATAAAACTACCAATATTACTTCTAAAAATGGATTTGTGTCTTCTTAATAAACAACTAGAAGCATGAGCAACCTGAAAAAAAAAAAAGTCTTTGTGAGGCAGACAGAAATTTGGCACTGGCAGCAAAATTTTAAAAAAATGTAATTTCATAGAATCATAGAATAGTTTGGGTTGGAAGAGACCTTTAAAGGTCATCTAGTCCAACCCCCCCTGCAATAAGCAGGGACATCTTCAACTAGATCAGGTTGCTCAGAGCCCCGTGCAACCTGACCTGGAATGTTTCCAGGGATGGGGCATCTACCGCCTCTCTGGGCAACCTGTTCCAGTGTTTCACCACTCTCGTTGTAAAAAATTTCTTCCGTCTAGCCCAAATCTTCCCTCTTTTATTTTAAAGCCATTACCCCTTGTCCTGTCGCAACAGGCCCTGTTAAAAGTTTGTCCCCATTTTATAAGCCCCTTATTAATTTGTGTTTCTGCAAGTAGGGGCAAACAGAATGCTACAGACAAAGTAAAATAGCGGCAAGAAACAGTATGTAAAGCAAAGTGAAAACAATAATAGGTTCCTCCAGTAACAGGTATTTTAATGATAGAGATTAAAGAGATCAGTGACTGGCATATAAATGTTGGCTGATATCTCCATTTATGTAAATAGAAACCAAATTTTTAAGATGCTTTACATGTATTATTATTATTATTATGTTATCTTTTAATCACTGTGAGGAAAAGTGTGCAAATAATTTCATATCCAGAATGGTCTTCAGCAGAGAAGATAAAATATGAATGTTCTTTTGCATCCTTTCAATTTGCTGACCGGTCTCTTCAATGTTTTGTCAGGACTAGAATAGAACCTGAGAAATGGAGCAATTAATTTGCAGATGTCTCATGTACTGTGTATTCTGTATGGGACACATTAAAGGTGGACTAAATTAATTTATGATTCATTTGTGTTTTCAGTTTCAAACACTGCATTTTTACCAAGACTACCTATGTTAGCTACACTACTGTAGTATTTATTTAGTCCTAAATTTTGTATTTCACGTTCTTATTAGCCACATGATAAAGAACATTTTACTAAATTTAAAGCTTCAACTAAAACTTAAGTCACATATGTCCTTTTTGAGGTCACAATAATAGAATCATAGAAATTTGTAAGCACAGTCTTTCAAAATAATTTCTTGAAACAGGCTTTCATCATTGACAAGCAGTAAGCATTCTTTGGTTGTGTTGAAATAAGGGGGTTTTTATCAACAAAAATTATGGTTCCTAAGTGTATCATTTATTCAGAAACTCACATTTTTTACAGTGCTGTCACGTTGTTTAGTTTTGTAAGGAGCACAGTGAGGTTAACAGGGCTCTGATCTGTTTCATGGTTTCTCATTCAAACCAGTCCATTAAGCTTAATAGAGTTGTGTGAGAAATTGCAGCAAACGCTGCTTAATGGGCAGGAAGACTCAAATAGTCAGGACTCAGGAAGGGTAGACTGTTCTTGTTTTTCGGAGAGCTGTAGTTCAAGTGGTGAAGTGACACCGGTGAGATAATGCAGACAGCCCTTTCTTCCAGCAATTAGAGAAACACAGTACTTGAGAGTTTGGGATACTTCACATCTAGGGGATGATGCCGAAGTTGGGGTTCCCCATGAAAATTTATCGGTATGTGTGGTTCAGAACTCTGCAGGACGGGCTCTTCTGTTGTTGAACCAACACCACTTTTGTATCTGGTGCCTGTGGGTATGTTTCGGCCTCGGGCTGCAGGAGCTACAGCTGTCACATCCTGAAAAATGTTTTCTGTCCTGCAGTTGTGTAACATTACGGGAACACTTAGGAATAATGATTTCATTGTTTGTAAAGCATAATCAGGGTGGTTTTTTTAACCTACTTTTGCCTTTAAGCAATGTTTCTGTCTTTAAAAAAAATGCCTCCAAAATGTAGTGTTAAGCAAATATGCTACTGTCGCATCTTGATGTTTATATTGCTTTTTTGTGCATGTGCTGGGGTGGAAGCCACAGAGTAATCGCAGCAATGTTCTCTGTGTGTTTCATGTTTCAGCCTTTAAATTAGAAGGTTAGTAGTCTCGATCAGGAGTGAATGTTTAAATACATAAACACACATGTCGGTAAACTTTGTGGAGTCTAGCATAAATTACATGAGGACACAATGCTGAAGAAGTAAAACCACCTCATATACTTTATTTGTCTATGAATTTTGATTTGATCCATGGCAAGATTCATAGGGACCTCTCCTGTAAAATGAGTATTAAAAAATATGTGTACTGGAGGTGTTTTATTGGTAACAGAATCAATGGTGCTCGTGAAGTCTCACTTCCTGCTGATTTGTCGGGAATGCTTTTGTCCTAAAGTTAACATTGAGCAATTTCTCAAGTCACTAAGACCTTCCAGTTCAGGCACCCTTGGTTCCCTCCCGGGATCTGTGAGTTTCCCCAGCACGGCATCCTTTGCCTTTCCATCTACCTGCAGTTTTGGTTAGCTGGCTGGATGAGAGGCAGCAGCACACCTACTAGCTCAGAACTGCCCGTGTGGTGCTGAGCCTCCGCGCTGTTTGCTCTTATATCTGGGTGGATTAGACAAACTAGTGAAGATCTGGCTCTTCCTGCTTTTCCCTCCATGAGAGCACTAATCCGTCACTCTTTCCTACTGAGCAGCTGTTTTGCGCAAAACTTGCCTGTCATAGGAACTTTAATCATACACACCTTTACCCCTCTAATGGATTTGTTTGAATCTCGAAAATGGATTCAATTCAAATCGGCAAGCAGGGAGGGCGAAATAGGGAAAGATGTACACAAACAGATAAAATGATGGCAGTAGACAGCCTTGTTTAGGAAACTAAGATAGAAATGATGAAATGTTACCAGTTTTTGTGGGTTTTGTTTTTTTTTTTTATTGCTAGTATGCTTGTATTTGATGTTTCTTTAAGTCCTAACTGCTGGCGTATAGAGATGATAATGGTGGAAAAAAGTCATCTTTCATTTTAAAAAGGCAGTTTTCAGACCTGTATGAGTTTAGAAGGCTTGGTATGAGAATGAATTAGGTGTACCCTAAAGGCCTGAAATGAAAGGAAAATGAAAAAAAATCTTTAGAGAATATTTGCTACTTAAAGGCATTTGATGAGTGCTTGGCTTATGACTTTTAGTCACTGGAGGCTGGTAATATTTTTGGATATTCTTCCTTTGCTGAAAAACCTGTGTGTTTTCTAATATGTCCATTATGCTTAGCCTTTTTTTGAGACAGAAGTTGATATGCATCATTACAAGCCTCAAAAAGCACTCATTATACTTTGATGTTGAGGGAATTCAGGTCTTCCTCTCTTTTTTTATTTGCTGTGGTGAATAATGCCGCTGCCTCATCCTAGGATTATTCAGGCCTAGGAGCTAGCTTTCCAGTTCAACTCAGCTCTATTTCGAGTCCTCATGTCTGGGCAATGGATAAGACTTAGATATTTTTTTCACATCTATTAGCTCAAATAAGACTCTTGTCTGTACTGCAGAAATTATTGGGATGATAGCTCATACAGCAAAAAAGCTTTTCCCAAAGCTAAAAGCATGTTGTTATTTTATCTGATGGTGCCATCTCTCTGCCCACCAACCCCCTGCCGCTGGTTTCCCTTTCAGTAGTGAGAGGTGGATTGTTTCCTGCCAACACGGTATGTTACTCACCATCGTCCCACTTCCTGAAGTTTTCTCAGTCTGCGTGTGCTCCCTCTGATGCTTTAGATCTCTGAGGTCGCGATATTGCCGTCTTCTAATGCCTCATTCAAGTGGTGATGTTTAGGAGAAATGGTAACGTGTGGTTTTAGCATGCCATCTGTCTACTTCCTGTTGTGCATCTCTATACACAAATACATCTGTATTTGTACTTCTCTTTCATGTTACATTTATTCATCATTTCCTTCATGTATTTACTTTGTAAGTTGTCAGGGCAAGGTCCACATTTTTATGCTTCATTATGTACAAATGTAGCATAGGATCTTTCAATATGGCTCTAAGATCTTATAGAAATAACTTCTCTTTGTGTAGTTATTCTAACAATCACTTTTCTATGAAAAATGTCCTGGTGGATGAATAAGTAGCTTTTTATGAGAGTTCAGACCAGCATACAAAAAAAAAAAATGGTGAGATATGATACTAAATAATTGGAAGAGACCTCAGTGATGTTCATTTTGTGTTTACAGCTCAAAGCCTTGTCCCTCCTAACAAACACTGGTTAAGATTTGAAGAACTCCATAACTGTCAGTGCAATCAATCCCAGCATGTAAGCTGAATTGATTATATTGACAGCTTAAAATACATATTTAGCATAAGTTCATTTATATCAAACACAATTTTTTGATAACTCATAACTGCTTGAACGGGAAATAAGAGCTGTTGATTAAAAATAGAAGGATATTATGTCTGGACTGTTTCGTCTAGGTTTTTTTTATTTATTTATTTTTAATTTTTGCAATAATATTTTCAAATGCCCTGCAGAATAAGCATTTTTCTGCTGCTTAATGCCGTGATTTATTTTATATTTTATGGAAAGAAGGAATACTTTATAAATTCTTGTGTTATTTCCATTGAAAATTTGTTTTAATTTTCATAGGTGTAAGATCTCTGTGAAATACAAAATACCTAGTAAACAGCAAAATATTGCCAAAAATTGAGTAAATATTTAGTTAGCCTTTCGAAACTATTCTTCTTGTATCATCTCTGTGTTAGATTATTTGGAAGATAAATATTGAGCTTTACTATTTGATTAATTTGACCAAGGTCTGCAGTTTACTCAAACTGTAGACTTTTATTTAGAATTACGAGTAGATTGTTTACAGACTGATGGAGGAATAATCTGAAACAGTAGCTTTTTCTGAAAAAGCATGTGTTTACTGGTACTTTGTGGAAGAAAAGAAAAATACAGGCTTGTGGGATTACCTTTCCTCCCCCACCCCAGACAGATCAGATCAGTAATAAAGGTTGGTTTGTTTTTTTTATTCAGAACAGCAAGGAGAAAAAAGGTAAGAAAACAAGGAGTACGTCTTGTATAGTTGACAGAGTAGGGACTGTAATTGGGACAGTACATACAAAGAAATTAACAGTAATGTGTCTAATTATTGATAAATTGGAGAACATGCTTGAATGAGGTACTTTAGAAAAATAAGTGATTCTGTCAGTAATGCTCTTCTTTTTTTCTTAGTCTTTTCCATAGTGTCTCATATACATAACTTCTCAGACTTCTCAGTTGGCGGTCAGTATTGAACTGAAACATTTCTCAGAACACTTCAGGAAAATTTAGTGATCGTTGTCCCCGGACAAGAGGTGGGAGAAGTGGAGCATTGAAACAAATGGTCTGACTTCCTTTAGTAAAGAAGAAACTTGATTATTTTCTGGTTGATTTACATAAGCTTTGGCTTCCTTTTTAAGGCCCAGACCAGGCACTTCCCATTGCCATTGGCATCGAATTCCAGTTACAGATCTCAGTCTGAGAAAACTATCAAAGACTTCAGTGAGTCAGAGAGAAATGAGCATATCTCAAAAGGCATTGACCTTGCCAACAGGTGTCAGAATTAAAGGAAAAAAGAGCTGTGCAAATTCTGTCTCTCCTGTCCTGTCTGCTTGATTCTCCAGTTCTCTCTCCATCTCTGCTGTAGGGCTGGGTGTAGGTTTTCGTGATTATATGGTAGTTCCATCAGTCCAGTCCTGCTACACACTGTGTGTTGTTGCCTGGGGCATAGACTCACAAGTGAGTTATCAGAGAGAAACTAAGGTGTTACCTTGCAGTGTGATACTTGCTAATCTGCAATAATTGCTAATCTGCACAGTGGTATACTGCCCTAAATACAGAAGAGTTCCTCTTTTGGGTGAATCAGCAAGTTACTGTTAAAGAATGTTATGAAAGTAAACATACTACCTTCTCTTCAACCTCTGCCCCTTATTGTTCCCCAGTGAAAGTTTCTGTTCTCTATTTGTTGTTTGGTGGCTTTTCTTAATCTCTCCTAACCATGAAGCTCAGGGGTCTCCCACAGTTTGGTGTTCGGTACTTCTGCCCCAACTGGCTTCTCCACAAATTCTAGAACGGTCACAGGTGACCTTCAAAATAGATGACATCTCTCATTTGACAGTCGTCTTGGAAAGTACATCCAAAAAGCCAGCAATTAAAGGATGGGTACACTTGCTTGTGCAACACTAATTCTTCCTCATTGTGCTCATGCAAATTGAAACATTAGAATTATATGTTTTTTCCTGTAGAACTCCAGCCTCAGGCAGTGAATGGTGCTCTTGGAAGGCATGGCCGTACCCATAGTTCTTGTTTGTGCTCATCACTTCCTCTGCTGTCTCTGTCCCCTCTCTGGATTTTACTGAGTAGCTTCCAAACTCGAATGCAGAGATGTTGAATTTCCAGTGGTCTTTCCATATGATTCCTTTATAACAAAGTGAAGGAATGTGGATAAAAAACAGTGCTAGTAAGAGTTATATAAAGGAGAATTAAGTGAGCTGGCCAAGTTGAGAAAGCTGTGAAATAGTGTAAAGATTTGTCAGCTTTCATAGAAGTAGATCACAAGATTTGAAAACAGCTTATTGTTTGTTTTTCAGTGTGACTCTTGTATCTGCATCTGTTCCTGGGGATGGATTTATGACTTTTCATAATGTGTAAATAGGTTACTTCCATGGTGTGTACTCATACCATTTCTCATTTTGCTCTCTTCATTAAAACAGCAGGATATGAGTGTAAATCCTAGGTCTTATGCAGAGTACTATTTCTTTTTATTATGAGTTTGACAGTCTCTTTGTGATCTCTTTGGAGCATCATGCATGTCGCAAACCTGGTAGCCATCATTCTTGCTGCTTTGTAATTTGCACAGGGAAAAAAACTTTTTTTTTGACGGAATTTATATGCCATTCTCTACTAGGTGAGGCTGGACAATATTAAACTGGTGTAATTTATCTGTTCTGCCACTTTCTGCTTCTCCAGGTATTTCCAGTCAGAATGGATGAATGTTTGTGTGTGTGTCTATATAAAAAAGGTAATAAGTGTTAGTATGTTAGTTGTTAGTATCTGTTTGAAAGGAGGAAGACATTAGTGGTCTTTTTTAAAAGTAGAAATAATATCATTATACATTATATAATAATAACAAATTATAGTAAAGTAGAAGTAATATTGTTATACATTATGTGAAATTGTGACTGGGTCAAATTGTGTCTTTATTATTAAGGTCTTAGTTATCTGCTCTGTACTATATTATCACCTCTTATGCTGGTGATATTTATTTTGTTTTGCTGCTTTAGTTCAGGTGTTCAAAAGGTCTGCTTTTGTTTGAGGGTAGATAACCCATAGCAGAGAGACTTTAGCAGTGGCTGGTCATTGAGGAGAACAATGCAATTTTGTAAGTCACCCATTTCTCTAAAATTGTATGGCTTTATGGTATTTTAAATATCATTTTAATGTAGAAAACAGTTTCTGCTTTAGAGTTCTACTAGGGTTTACAAATTACTCAGGTTTTTTGTCATTCTAGCAGTTGGAAGGTGGAAAGCAGTGTTTATGTAGTTGAATGGGGTGATTGTTGGCTTGCAATTTGATACTCAGTGCAAATTTGAACATTAATATAATGTTATTAAATTATCTAAAATACTATACTTTAATACAAGGGTTTTGTTGGTTTGTTTTGGGTTTTTTTAAGAATCAATGGCTTTTCTGTTTTGTTTTTTAGTTCCAAATTTTTGGGAGCAAAATTGTAATCTGGGAATTTACCAAAAAATATTAAGCGTGATCAAAATTCCCCTCCCCTGAGATCATCTCCTGTGGGTTTTTTGACAAATAGTAGCTTTAAAGCTTATATAAACGTTTATCTTATAAAATGCTACTTGAAATTAAGGATAACAAGTAACCTGGTAAACACGTTAGAACTTGTTCTTGTATTCCAGATAAACATACTACATATGAACTGTATTTAAAATGTTTCAAAACCACTTTTTTAAGAGTTAATAACTATTCCTGGTTTCCTACATATGCATTTTATGGGCATTTTAATTCATGGCTTCTGGTTTGCCCACTTAATTTACTATTTCAGTTAAGCTGTTGATAACAGACCAATTGTACGTTGGGTTATTTGCTTTCAGTGTTGTATTTATAATCATCATTTTACTTTGATCAATAATTTTTTTTCAATAAGATTTAATATTTTTTAAGCTTTAAATTGTGTTTACATTGCTATGATTGTAATTCCTACGTAGATTTAATGCCATTGCCCTGTTCTGGAGTAGACATCATCAGCACACAGCATTGCCTGCATGAGGAAAATCACAGCTACTGTTACTTTCAGCAGTGTGGTTGTTTGACACTGGGTCTGTGGAGGAATGAATTTGGTGGCAGCTGGGGAGTAGAAAAGCCTGCAAATGATCCAGTGCTTAGGTTGTGCTACGGAGGAACTTGTGACAGCGTGTACTCTTACCTGTATTACACCATGTATAGTATATATGTACAAGCAAATGATGTGTCTGTGTATCACAGTTCTGATGACCCCATTTAATCATTGCTCTAATTACTACGATGGATTATATCTTCACAGGCCCAGTTAGTTGATCTGAAGTCTGAACTGACAGAAACGCAGGCAGAGAAAGCGGTATTGGAAAAGGAAGTGCATGATCAGCTTTTGCAACTCCATGCTGTTCAACTTCAGCTCCATGCCAAAACTGGTCAGAGTGTTGATTCTGGGGCTATTAAGGCAAAACTGGTGAGTATCATGGCTTGAATGGAGGATTACATTATCCTTTTCCCTCTCCTGGATGAAGGTGTTTCTTGGAAGGTGTGAATAAGCTTGTTACAAATTTTCACATCAGAAATGTTAGAGAGAGTTAACTTTTTTAAATAACATTTATAGGTGGTTGTTAGCAACCATTAAAAATAACTTAAATAATATCAGAATAATGAGTAAAAATTTAAGGAGTTGTTTTTACATAAACTGTTTTTAAGTGGTTTCTTAATGTAGAATAAGAAAATATTTTGGTGGCTTTTAAAGCTTTTCTGGAGGCAGAAGTTGCAAAAGCTAATAGCTTCCAATATACAAATACAAACAAATTTTCATGTATCTTAAAAAAACTGAAAGTGCGGTAAGTCTATCATTTTTATTGTAGTTACACTCTGATAAGAGAAAGAATGGGATTGTTCGGACGTACAGAGAGATGGTAGATGGCATCACATTCGTCTCTGTTGTCATTCTTTCTGTTTAAGAATGCTGCAGATGCGTCTGTGTTGCTATTCATTGCTACGTGCAGCAGACTGTTGTAAAAGAACTGAGTAAACCACTGATAATTTTGTACGATATGTTTTTTAGAAACTTAGACCTATACAAAGCCCACCAAAAGTTAACAATAATTAATCTGTGCAATTAGTTGGTATTGACTGATACCCAGAGTGTAGTCTGCCTTGTTACTAGGCACAGCACAGATTCAGACTCTTAAGACTGAGACTTTGTCAATTAGAAAAATAAAGTAATGTTGTATAGATTGTGGTTTCTAAGTGTTGGCATAAATCAAAGTCTAGCTCTCTGGCTGTTTGTAAAATTGATTCACAGGTTGATTGCAAATACCTAGTTCCAACATATATGGAACACCAGATTAGTCTCCTCTGCCCTTTTGTCCTGTTAATTAATGTATAATAAAACACAGCAATAGGCTGTAGGGCTTAAAGGCTATCTAGGCCATAATAACAGGAGTAACCCAAATTCTTCCTTTTTCAGATCCAGAAGCTGTAATTGAATTAGAGCTGTGTTCCTAGGCCTACATACTTGCATATTCGGTATCAGTGTAACATTTTCTGGATCGCACATAATTTTTGTGTGCACGTAACTTATTCTGTATTAAATTATAGTTTAAGCATGATGAAGCTTCTTTGGAGCTGTTAATAATTTTTATCACCCTGTAAATATTTAACTAATTTAACATTAGTTAAATATCACCAGCATTCTGTAAGTGTTAGGCTGCAGGTTTACATGTAGGGAATTTTTTTTAAGCCAACACAACATCACTATGAGTGGTTTTGGTCCCTAAATTTTATTAGGGAGGCTTAACATCTGGACGACATAGAGAATAATACTTTTAACCTTTTTGTTTCTCCTTAACTTGTTATAAACAATTTCTAAAGAAAGATTAACTCTCCATGCTATTGACAGCAGTCTTTTTCCCACAGATGACAGTAAATACATTTTGCTTGCATTGTTTCAGGTCTTCATCTGTGTTGAAATTGAATTTATTAACAGCCTATACTGATATTCTCACCTTAATTCCAGTTTGTTCCTCCTTTTTTATAAACATCAGGGCTAATCTTTTGAGTTGGCTTTACTTTGCCTTTAGGGATTTCATAGCTCTAATGGAGAGAAACTCACTTTTAAACTGTTGTAGATACAGAAAGCTATAAAGGCCTGGGCAGCTTGAACAACCAAAACTGAAGTTGCTTACATGACAATAAAATGGGAAGTCTGAGTTTTAGGTAGATAAAAACTGTCGTGCTGACCTTCTGGCAGTCAGAAAGCCTCTGAGGGCAAAGACGGACTGTGTCAACAGAATATGCGCTGGGCAAATAAAGTTCTGTACTAGTTCACTTCCTGCTTTCTTTATTAACGACGACCACTCTTCTTTTGCATGTAGACTCAGCATAATTGTATACTCTGCAACAAACTGTAAAATTGTACCTAGTGGTGAACTAAGACGTTTCTCAATGTTTCAGATTGTGAAGCGATTCATAACATCATGGAGTTTAGGCTGAATCTGGTTTTAGGAGTGGTGTATCTGCTTAGTACAGGCACAATAACTCTTTCTGTGTAAGAGTATGAAGTTGCCTAGGGGAATTTTTTGTCTTGAGTTTTGCAATTAATATGTCTTTTTTGCTACTTCTCCTGATACTTGATGTCTGTCTTGTAATATGTATTTTGTTATTCTTTCTGAAAGGAAAAAAAATCTATTATCTGTATAACAGATGTTATATTACAGAATATATTTTCTATGATACTTTCAAAAGTGCTTTCATGCATTTCACATTCTCTTGGTAGGAGAAAGTATTATTTTCAATACTACAATAAGGTTAAAATTTTTAATAAGATTTTTAATAACTTTCACTGCAAAACACCAAAATTGCTGCTAAGTACAATTGTAACAGTGTGCTTGTTCTTTATGCTGTCCAATGAAATACACAATCTGCTGGTAAATTTCTTTTGGAATAAGTCATTTATGTTGTTGCATTTTCTTGAAGTTCCTATTGTCTGTTTCTCTAATTATGGAACTCTTTTCTTCTGTCTTAAGTCTGTCCTTTCTGTGGATGAGATGGTAAGTATGCCGATTGCCTCTTTTTGTGTTTAAGCAGTGCTTTTGTTTTGTGCAACAACTTCTATATGTTGGCCTCCAAAACTGGCAAACCAGATCTGGCTTTTTCCTTCTTCCTGTCTGTTGGCAAGATGCTGTGTAAAGAATTTTCTTTGCATTTTAGTTTTTCTTTTCTAGTTTTGGTGCCCTCGTTCCTAAGCCTGTGTGTGTTTCATTTATTATTGTTACAGCTAACTTGGGGCAATATCTGACAACTTGACATTCTGAAAGATTGTTCTGGCAGTATCTGAAACATTTTTAAGGTGTTATACAATTTCTAAAGCATAAACACCGTACACATCTACCAGTGTAATGTGAAGTATTTTATATATTGTATTTTTTTAAAAAAATCTCATGAATTTTTCCTTGTTTTCACTTTTCTCAGTTCTCTTTATGGACATGACTAATACGATTTACTGGCTTGTGTGAGAGCCCAAAACATAAACTCAATAACACATAGATAAGAAGAAAAAGCGATGCAAAGTTAACTTTTATCTTTTGGTCTTTCACAGCAATAGACTTGAAAGGTTTTTAAACAGCTTTTCCACTTTTATTGTGTTATATACCTCATTATCATTGCTCAGTATTTGCTCTTTGAAAAGCCACAGGATAGCTGGTAACTGTAAGCTTTGATCTTCAACATTGCAGTTGCATTTTTGGTTTGGTGTTTTTTTATATTACCAACAGAAAACATAGTTTTTTCTGTTTTGCAGAACCTATGCCACACTATAATCACTAGAAGGTGTGAAATGATTCTGTAACTTCCTCAATTTTTTAAAAGATTTTTGGAGACTTATGACATCTCATGACAGTTGGTCAAAAAAAGACATGTCCTTTGAGTACATCTTCAGATATTCTGTATTGCAACCTTTGTTTTTTCTTAGTGGTGATCAATTGGAGACAGTCTGCAGTAGCATTAAGAATATGATCCTATGGCTTCAGGGTGTCATTTTCCACCTCAGTCACAGACTAATAGTTGTAGTAATGGAGAAAATAGGAAAAAAACAATTTTATGGAATTACGTTGTTCCTCGTAGTTTAGGTACGACATTTAAAATGCATGACTAAAAGTGATTCCACTTAGAAATGTAACATTTGACTTTCGTTTAAATTTAATTTAAATGATTAATCTAATTCAGAGAAAATAAATGGAAACTTGATGAGAGTTTTTAAGCTGACTACTTTGTATAACTACAGTAAAGTGGGCTACATGGAATTTGCCGGGGTAAGCAATCTTGGATCACTTCAGCAATTCACTTTTCTGGAGGAGGTTGGAATTCTTCTCCCAAGGTGTATTTTGGATACAGCAAGGAACTTGTACAGCTCTAGAGCGCTTTTCTGAATAGAAATACACTTCTGAATAGTTACATTCTAACAAATTATTGGCAAAGATATTATGAATTTTTAGTTGATTACTTTTTATTCAGTAAATAAAGCATAAAAATATCCAATGAGGAAGAAAACGGAGGTTTGGATGTGAATGATGCACCTTCATGTGTCTGTCAAATTCTAGTCTTTGTCTATTTATATTTGTCAAATAGAAGATTTTCTAAAAGTGAGTACGTAGATAAACCGGGGGCCTATGCTATTTAGAGTAATATTGGCAATACATACATAGCTAATGTAAGTGTTACAGGAACACTGTACCTGTATACGGACTCTCCAGCTACTGTAAAAGGAGTGTTATGTCTGAGCTGTGACCCTTCCTGCAGATGCAGCGTGTGGCAGAGGCAGCGCAGCCTGTCAGCACTCTCCAATTCTCGTAATGGCCCTTTGGCTACTGGCAGTAGATGGGAATGAAAATAGCCCAAGACCATCATAATAATAGAAAGAATTGGTATAGTTTTAGAAACTCCTATTGTTCAGATGTAGATCAGTCAAAATTTTCCCCTAAAAAAAGAGAAGGTACATTCCTTACAGTGTTTTTTGTGTGTTGGGTTTTTTGTTTATGGTTTTTTTGTTGTTGTTTCTTTTTGTTTTGAGTTTTGGTTGTTTTGTTCTTCTTTTAACAAAGCTGTTTTGCACTAACTTCTCTTTTAAGTTTTGTCAGGGTAGGCAACTTCATGTGTAGAATCTCTGGCTTTAGTTTTGTGGTTGGTCTTCAGATTCTGATTTGGATGTATCCTTGGCTGGACATTTCTTTGTTGTTTGCATGATAATAATTGTCATTTTAAGGATATACAGACTTAAAGAAATTTCCTTCATGTTAAAATAGTTAAAGAATATTATAAAATTAAAATATTTAGTGATTTTCATCTTTAAAATAATCTTCTCTCTCATTGTATGAATCTTCCATTTGAACACAGGAAAAAGTAAGGATGATATTCAGGCTACTTAAATTTTGCCACCTGTGTGTGACAGGGAGAAGTGCTGTTGTTAGTTACAGTCCTTGGGCTTTGAACCAGTAGATGCATATTGTGCTGAGGAGTTGTAAATTGGATAAAAATCATGTCAGGAGCACAGAGTTGACTGCAAGGCCCCCTCTCCCCAGAGGGGAGCGTGCAAACCGCTAGCTGCAGTGCCATAATCCCTGCTTACATTTTTTTTCCTGCATGCATGTCCTGTACACAAAAGAGTTAATTCATACTGTGTGTGCAGAAGCAGAGAGTGCTCTTTCATTATTAACTTTGATAAAAGCTTTCAACTTTTTTTTTTTTTTAAAGGAGAGAGAACTTGAAGCTAACAAGAAAGAAAAAGTGAAAGAAGCTCAGCTGGAAGCTGAGGTGAAGTTGCTGAGGAAGGAAAATGAAGCTCTTCGTCGACACATAGCTGTGCTTCAGGCTGAGGTTTATGGAGCAAGATTGGCAGCCAAGTATTTAGATAAGGAACTAGCTGGAAGGTGTGTAAAGTCAATCTGTGTCCCTTAGCATGAGATGCTTTTGTTGTTGCTTTCTTCCTTTGCATCCCCAGAGGCAGGTCTAAAGTTAAGACTAATTAGAAGTCTCATGTTAGCAGAACAAAAGGAAGAAACAAAAAGTCCCCACAGTTACTGCACTTGCACTAGTTGTGCTGTGGCCATATGAAGTGTATGAGATATACAATGCATTGATTTTTCAGTTGTAACGTAGTGTATTGTTTTACTCTCTTTGTCATTATGTAGGGTCCAGCAGATTCAGTTACTGGGACGAGATATGAAGGGACCGGCTCATGACAAGCTCTGGAATCAGCTTGAAGCAGAAATACACCTTCACCGTCACAAAACCGTTATTAGAGCTTGTCGAGGTCGGAATGATCTAAAACGACCAATGCAAGCACCACCAGGACACGTAAGTTGAAAAGATGAGCCGTTCGTCCATGATTTCCAGCGTTTGTGGAAAATAGATATGAGCTATTTCTTAATTTTTGTGATTGTTTTTACTTCAATATTTTGTTCTTTCAAAAGTCACTTCTAAGCACATAGTTCTTTGTATGCTGGAGGACAGTTCCATGCTGAATAGCACGTCCCCGTAAGTGACCATGAAAGATGATACAATTCCTTTGACTTACCTAGCAACACTCAGTCCTTTTGAAAACTGAGCCTCTGCTATGTGTGTGTACAAATATGAATTTAACAGCTTAATTTTGTGACCTAGGTTTCAAAATGTGGAGCTAACTTATTTACAAAAAACAACAAGAATAACATTTTTAGAATCCGTTTGAACTGAAATTAATTCTTAAATTTTTTTTAAAGACCAGATAAATTGACATTCTGTAAACATAGTTGATTGATTTTTTTTTTTTCCTCCAAAAGGTACTTTTTAAAATAAAACCTTTAAAAGGCATTTCACTGTGGGTAGCCTTGGTAGAACTCACCCAACTTGGCACATGACCTGTTAATCACTCCAGTGCGTAAAACTAAACATTTTCAGGAGAGTGTTTTACTTTGCTCTGTTCTAAATACCTTAGTTGGTCAGATGGATCTTAGTGCTTATGTTGCTAATTGCATATAAAATATTGGTGGACAAATACCTGTATTTGTGATTTTAAGGATCTGTATAATAGCAACAGTGGCTTAACAAAAGCAAAATAAATACCTTGATTTATTTAGTCTCTCTTTTAGTTTTGTGTTGAATGGGTTTAGGTGTGGTTTGTTTTTACCATAATAAAAATAAGCTTGAGCAAGCAACCTCTTCCTTGGAACCGTATTGCATCTTCTAGTTTTAAATTGCAGTTTATGTCATATAACTCTTCAGCAGAGATCAGCATTCCTTCACGTAGTCCCTTATATTTTTAATATGTGACCGATTTCCTTCTTTTGAAGTTAATTTCTGTGTTGTGCATCACTCAGCACTGAAATAATTATTTTCATCAGGAGCTCATAGTGAGGAATCTTTTCTGATTTCACTGTAAGCCTGGAGCTAATCTAAAATTGTGTTGCTGGTATGCTGCCTATATACAGTTAAAAAAGCCCAAAATGCAGAAATGCATCACTTTTTGGGTCACACATTTATATGTATGCTATGTTTGTTTTTTATCAAACTAGGATCCTGATGCCTTAAAGAAGAGCCAAGGTGTTGGTCCAATCAGAAAAGTTTTGCTGGTTAAAGAAGACCATGAAGGACTAGGAATTTCAATCACAGTAAATACTTGCATTTATTTTCCATGACACAAGAAGCAATTTGAATTTGTTTTTGTACTTCTGTAAAATATGTGGCTCAGTGAATGTTTTGTTAGAACATACAAAAAAAAGCATACGCAAATTCATAGCTGTGGTTGTAGAACTTGAAGACTCATTTTGATAGACTAGGAAATAGATAACTGCTACTTTATGTAAAACTTATGATTTTAACTTACGTTGACGCTTTATATAGATGCTTTAGCAGATTAGCCAGTGGTGAATTGCAGGTGTGGTAAGTCTGTAGAAGAGCAGAAACAATCTGAGAACTAACTTCCAAAGCTTAGCTGTTGCGATTGTAATTTTTTTAAAAGTATTGGTGTTGACATTTAACTGTATTAACTTAGCTGTATTAACATTTTACAACAAATTTTGACTATTATACTTCTATTCTAAATGTTAATATTGTTTCTTGCAAGTCAATATGGTGCCCAATACGCTTTCTTAGTGAGGTTTTGACGTTGCCTCAGCAGCTGGTATATGATTTTAGACTTTTGTTATTATTCAGAATCGTCTCCTTTGACTCTTTGAGATATATTTGAAATTTGTCCATTCTTTTCTTGGGAGAAGAGTTAAGGGAAGCATCTCATACGTTCTTCTTAAGCATTATTTTTGCCTGAAGCATAATTTCTAATTTTGTATAGTAGAAGTTGAAATAAGCACTTTAAGAACAAGTACCAGAATCTTCATTTTATGCTAATGGACACCTCAGTTAACTAAAATCTACTTTCTTTTTTTATAGGGTGGGAAGGAGCACGGTGTTCCAATACTGATCTCTGAAATCCATCCTGGACAACCTGCAGATCGATGTGGAGGACTGCATGTTGGTGATGCTATTCTGGCAGTAAATGGTGTTAATTTAAGAGATGCAAAACATAAAGAAGCTGTAACTATTCTTTCACAACAGGTCAGTTGGGACCTGTAATCCGTAGTCACATTTAGGTTCTCACTGTGTTCTGCCTGTTGAATTACCTTGAATTGTAATGTTTTCTGTTAAGCACAGTGTTATGCTAAGCTACAGTGATTCCTGAAGCTGTATTACCTTATGCTAAATCCTCTTATGTCTTGCAACTTAAGCAGAAAAAAGCTGGAGCAGTACTGGTTCAGTTAAACCCATGTATTGGCTAATGATTCTTCAGTAAGGCTGAAGGAAATTACCTTTTTACATTGCCCCACAGCAATAATTATTTAGTGACATACATTTTATTCTTCTATGACTGATCAGGTCCAGCCAAACAATGTTTGTCATATGCTTTGTGGTCTAGAATCTTCTTCCTGCCTTGCTTCCCATTTTCAGACAGTTAAGGTGAATTTGATTTGTCAGAAAACTTACTCACTGGAAGTCATTGTTTGAAATGTATTGGCACATAATTAAGAAATTCGGATAACTTTGATAAATCATAGCTATAGAGCTGTGCTGCTTTAGTCAGTAAAAACTTAATTCAGATACATATCGGAAGTATTCAACACAACTGTAAATGTGTTTACAACAGTAAAATGTATTTGTGTTAGTAACCCAGCTCATCTGGGTAATCCTATTACATAGCTGTGCAGTAATAAGTAAATTTGTAATTTTCATTGCATTTTAGAGAGGTGAGATTGAATTTGAAGTAGTGTATGTTGCTCCAGAAGTTGATTCTGATGATGAAAATGTAGAATATGAAGATGAGAGTGGACACCGTTATCGTTTATATCTCGATGAATTGGAAGAAGGTGCAAATTCAAGTTCTAATAGGAAAGATGCAAATGTGGATGTCAAACCCTCACAAGGTAAACCTAAAATGTGTTACATGCAGTTTAATTCTGAAGTCAACATGCAGACCAATTTCTGGAAAACACTGGTTTTATATTCATCATAAAATCAATCTACTTTTAATTCAATTAACCTACTAGTAGGCTGTCAGCTCTTTTGGTTGGTCCCTCACTTATTGGCCTGGTTTACTTAGATACAACTGAATTTAACTGAATTAATTTGTGGGAGTTTTTTGTGATCACCTTTTCCCAAAGGCTGAAATTCAAATTTATTCTTATCTTTTCCTGACTGTAGTCTAGGAGTAGTTAATTCCCCTTAACACTTTATGTTGTTGGCTTCTTCAAATACATTTTTTGGATCAGAGAGATATAGAAACAGTTCCTGTTTTCCTGTCATACTATGTCCTGCTAAAAGCCTATTAGTAGCTCTTATTTTAGTAGTCATTTCAGCAAACTTTAGTTTCTGAAATAAGGCTCATTGATCTGTCCTTCCCAAGATTGCTTCTCTTCCTTAAATGAAATTTCTTTTTAACTTGCAGTGTTTGATAAGAAACCAAGTATTGATGGACATGAAAATGGAGACCTGGGCAATTCAGTTGAAGCTCCGTTAGAAGACACTGCACCCAAATTAGCCCGTTCTGCTGAGTCTTTATCCTAAAAACACACAAAACTCAACTGGACAGATCCCATCGTTGGGAACAATTGATAATCAATATTGACTGCTCCAAGTTGCATATACTAGTGTAGACTGTAAAAGGATGATGAAATGTCAAAGGGGACTGTCTTACTGTTGCCTGGAAAAAAGGCGGTTACCTCAGGGCTTCATTGTGAGCAATTCTAAATGTGGAAAACTGTCTTTTGCGTGACACGCAGTAGTTACCTAACACGTGGCATGTGAAATGAATTTTCTTTTAATAATAAGCACCACCAAAGCATGGGATTTCTAAAAAGGATAACCTCAGTACCTTCAACTTTTAATCTCACTGATGTCCCCAAGGAAGTAGAATAAGATGTGGCCAGCTTCATTTTGCCCCTTTGATGTTTTAAAGGGACAACTGATGTTCAGTTTGGTGTGAAACAAGCTTTACCTCTGGAAAGGTAGGGGGGTGGGGAACGGTACCATTGCATCCATGAGTTTTGTACTTTGAATTTTCGAACTGTAACTTCTAAAAGAAAGCGCTTTTTTGTTGTTGTTTGTTTTTTTTTTCCTCAGAATAGCAAAAATCAGAGCTTCTATTTGAGCAAAGACCATCAAAACCCAAACGGGACAGTGGAGTACTTGCTAATCGTGATCCTTCAGCCCATGATCATTTTATGAGTGAGATTTTTGGCATTGTTTTCATGAATGCACTGCCAGTTGTTCCATTTGAAACTTGCTCCAGAAGTATTTAAACAGAGTATTATGGGATTTTAAAAGCAAAATTAGTTTTAAAAATACTCGCAATTATGTGGGCCCTTTGGTATTTTTTTTCTGAGCATCATCCATTTAGCATTCATTCTTGAATGGTTATGATTACTGCTAATACGGAGTGGTTTGATTTGGTCATCGTTAGCTTGACCTTATGAAATACTGAGTGCTTTTGATGGGTACCAAACATATTCATTTCACATTTAAATAATCTTTAAAGAAGAGAAAGTTGAGTGCACAGTACTTTACAGGAGGTGCTCAGAGTCATACGGTGTCTGGCCCTATCCGTGTTATGGTATGGCAGTCGTATTAACCTATAATTGTCTTACTGTTGAAACAAAATGTTACTCCTTTTGTAAGAGCAGTGTATCTTAAAATAGCTTTTAATTGGTGTACGTCTAAAGGCCCAAGGCATGGCTGCAAATGGGAATGTTGAGGGTGGTTTCTTGGCCAGTTTCTCACACTCCATTTGTAGGTCTTTTTGGTGAAGTGCAGCGCTCTCCTCGTGCAGGCTCTACATTGTAATCACATATATTCTTTCAGCGTGCAATGCTGGCTTTCCTGTCACTGCTTTGCAGGCTGTTGAACTGTAATGTGAAAAGATAAGATTTTGTACATTGAGAGAGGAACTAATGTGAAAAGACACCTTTGCAAGTGTTACTGTGTAGGATGCACATACATAAGGAAAAAAACCTCAAAGGCCTTTAGAGTAACATCGACTAATCTTATGTTCTAAATCGTGATGTAGGACACAGTTACTTGTCTCTCCTAGGAGCACTATATATATATATGTTTATAGAAAAAGCCTAAAAATGTATATACTTTATTCAAAGATTTTGCTATTTATAAATCCCTTAACTTCGCTATTTACACGATGGTTTTGTGTGTGCGTGTGCGCATGAGTTCCACTTACTCAGTGGAATGCCATTATTTGGTTCATTTTTTATAATAGTCTTTGTCATACAGCATACTGTTGAAGGTTTTTAAAATAGTCAAGGCTGTACAGTTTTCACCAAACAGAAACTAGTATTTAAAAATAAAGCTGTGTGAAGAAGAAACAGGTCCCCAGGCATGTTTCTTTTTCTGAAGCTTCAGAAACTTGAGGACACGTTGGCTGTGAGTTAGCAGATGAATCCACTGCCATAAATTTGCATCCAGATTTGTGTTTTTCCCACAATTGCTCAAGCAGAGTGCACTTGAAACTGCCTGTGGCCTGGACACTCAATATCCTCTCTGTCAGAAAGGATAGTTCAAAGCCAAGTTGTGATCTTCTTGTCTTTGAAAAATCATCGCTGTATGAAATTCTGCTGCAGTTGTAAGGAGCGATGCTCGTCCAACTAGTCTAGTAGCTTTGAAATAAGGCATTAAATTTGCCTGTACCGTTTGCCTCCATTTGAGGGAAAGGTGACATTTTTAATTTATTTGTTCTTCGTTACTTCTTGACACACCTTATTTTCCACTTAATGCTTTTGATCAGTTTTAGCCTGAAGTGAGAGGGTGTTTCTTAAGTTATTTTCCTAACGTTCCTTGTCCACCTGTTTCTCGTGTTGCTATGCTCTTTTCTTCATCTTCTGGAAGTTGCTGGACCCCTTCTCTGCTCTTACCTTGTCTATTTTTAACCTATATATGAGATAAACAGAGGGAACAATTGCTGAGGAAAATGGCTAGGAGTAGACAAATCATGTAACAGTAAATTATCGTCAGATTTCCTTTTCTGCAGTTTTTATAATCTTTGTTTAGAAAGTCCTGAATGGGAGGATTTTGCTCGGACACTACAGCCTGTCTCCATGTACTCCGTACTTCCTACCATACTGGTTTATTGTAGTCAGAGTGAGATGCTTAGAGATTAATATTTAACCTGAGAAAAGTTTTGCAACTTGGGATTTCCAGATTCAGTAGACAAATGTGTATTCTTCCCTTTGTCAGTAACCGGAAGACTCAGTCCTGCTGATTCCCAGAGATTGAATGAATTAGACTTGGAAGAATTTCCAAGGAAAGTCAGTATTCAGACTTCATTTTTATTTTTTAAAATGTAAAACGGTTTACTTGTGTGTATATATATTTTTACTTTTAAAAAATAAAATAATATTCTACAGAGAATTTTGCGATTTTCTGAATAGATAATTCCTTGCCTATTAAAAAAAAAAACCTTTAGTGAGACAGTTGTATTTTAAGGTAAAGGTGGACAGTGTTTGTTGGCGTCTGGGACCAATGTTAATTAAGAGCATGTAAGTTAAGGAAAGTGCTTTATGGCAATAAATTTAACTCTGATCAAAGGCTGTATGTAGTATTTCCTTTGTAGAAGTGTATTCTTGGCAGTGAAGAGGGTTTATATCTGCCTCAATATATGTTAATCCACAGTTGTATCAAACAAAATTCAGGTATTTATTGTATCTGTCCAAACATTATTACATCAACATCATGGATTAATCTCATTTCTGTAGCAGATAGCACATTTTGCAACCAATGTATACATCTAGTTAAGCTGAATATAATATATTTTTATTAGCCTGTAAATAAATATACTCTTCTGCATTGCGGTGATTTCTGCACCTAATTCAGACTGGTATTTAATTTTCTTCTGTTTTTATATATAAAAGACAGACACCTAACCTTGCATGTGATCCTTCCCCCCGTTCCCGCTCCCCGCCCCTGTTAAGCATGTAGTCCACACCCAGCCAAAAAGCTAGTAAAGCTAGTATGAGAAAAGCCAAAACTACATAACATGAAGTTTGACACAAATTCAGTCTTGGCTGGCAATGGTTAATAGCAAATTACCTTTTTAAAAAGATAGTTATAGGTCGTGTCTCAAATTTCGTTATTTGAGATGCATTTTCTGATGAATGTTTTTCAATAAAAGAAAAAAAAAAAAGAAATATTTGCAGTGTCCGGCTGTACCATAAATATTCTGAAGCCTTTGGCTAAGGAAAGCTATAAAGACCCAAACCTGTCAAAGGATTAAATCATTTGGGTAAAATTGTGGAAACTGCCTTTCTGCTTTCTGTTTGTTTCTTTCTTTCTTTCTTTCTTTTCCATGCATTAGAAATAATAACTATATTCTGATTTTTCCACTGCGGTTACACTTAAGTTATAATTTTTAGTCTTGATATTAAAGTCTTTTCGTTCAGATTAAGTGTCTGTTTTGTGTTTTTTAAATTGTATTTTTTAAAAATATCATCGCTCACCTATACTTGAGTGGTCGTCTTGCCCTAAAGCATCCAGTTCACCAAATGAAAGGTAATGGTATGGTGACTGTGGTACTAGTATCGTTATAGCAGTAATTAAGAATTTCTTGAGAAAGTGTACAGAGAGTAGAAGACTGAGGGTTGGAACTGTCTCAGTGGACAAGGTTGAGTCGTGTTGGATGAAAAGGTGTATAATGGACAATTGGTGAGGGCTAGAACTGCAGGAATTTATTTTTCAGCTCTGAAATTTTAGAAGGGTTTAGATACGGGTGACTTCAGCAGATGGAAGGAAGAAGGAAAGGAGACAAAACTCAGCTGTCGTAAAACAAGCAGAGGATTAGAGACAGCTATGAACGAAGGTGGAAATGGATGGAAACAGGAGAAAAAAGCAACTTTATGTCAACTGGGATCAAGGAAGATCATTCAGAATGTCTTTGTGTCCCAGTACCCTACTGAAGGACCTCAGAGGCTGCTCCTAGTGACTGCAGTCACTAAATAGTCCTCTGCATTTTTTTCCAGAGATCCACACATGACAGAAAAGAAGAGAAACACATCCTGACTCAGGGTATGCGTGAGAAGGAATCCATTTTTGCTGGTTAAAACCTCAACTCGACCACCTGAAAAGAAAATTACCTAAAATATTTCAAGCTTGTCTTTTGTCTAGAGTGTGTCTTTTCCAATACAACGTGATTTGCCCTTCTTTAGAAACTGTAGAAGTTTCACAGTTGGAGGGGAACCCAGGAGTTGAGAAGTGGCAAATGTTTTGCTGGCTTTGAAAGAAAAAAATGGGGCTTCTAGGCCAAATGGCTGAATAAGGCCAAGGAATATTTTTTTGAGGGTTTTCCCTTTTTATGGGAAAACTTAAGTCACTTTGGTAAATTTTCCACACGCTTTACAAGTGCTTAATGTCAAAATTATTGAGTGTCTCTTTGTCAGCCTTCCACATAGCGTGCGGAGACTTGTCTCTCCCAGCTGTACCGGGGGAAGCGTCGGAGCTGCCGGTGCTTTGAAGGCTCTGCAGGAGGATGCTCTTCCAGTCCCCTCTGCAAGGTATGTGAGATGAGCATTGATCCCTAAAAAAGAATCCAGGAAAACTGATTGAAATTGTGCTGGTTTTTTTCTTGTAATTTTCTACTGGAGATGATGATTGCATTTCCCTCTTTAAATTTCTGGCACTCTGTAATTCTTCAAATGTCCTTTTTTGAAAAGCAAGAGCACTGCTCCTGAACTGCAGCCTGAGCCGTCTCCGCAGCATCTCCCTCCATCAGTTGCGGGGCCAGCAGCTCTCTGCTGCCTGGTTTTCAATGGCTGGATCCCCAACAGGAGGTTAGGAAAATGTAAAAACAAGCAAAGCGAAAGAACAGACATTTACAGACATGTTTTGATTGCCTGTAGTGCTGGAAGTCAAGGGTGCTTGGGAGACAAATGGTAACTTTTCTTTTGACTTGCAAGTCTTCAAATTGTTAATAAATATATGTACATCTCCCTAAGTCTTGTTGACTAAATCTAATTTTTCCTATTAGCTGTCTAAATATTTGCACAGCTGTTACTTCTGTAAAATGGAGTAAAACAGAACGGCATGAAAATATTTTTATCTAATGATATTTTATTTGCTGTTGTCTAAGTGTTTATTATCATTTTGTTTAGGGGAATGAAAGCATTAAAGTCGCGCTGCTGAACCAGAGTAGTTATGTATCCAGTCCCCCGCGCTTACACTGCTGGAAGCGTCCTTGGCCTGAACATTTTCCTTCCGACAAGAAATAGGATGTCCCAGTTCACTCCCTGTTGGTGAGTTTGCCGCTGTTGACTCTTCCTCAGCTAAGGGTGGGTGAAGAAGGCTGCTGTGGGCTGCCCGTGTTGATCCTCTTATAGGATCAGAGCCTTTGGGTTACAGCCACAAAGGCACCGGTTCCTCTTGGTTTCATTTATAATGTACGTGGTTATTTAGGATTCTGAGGGAAGGGATTCCCAATGGGCGCTACGACTTAAACCCTTCAATGGATACGCACCTCAGCTGCTCAGCGTTGGTGGCTTTGAGCTTGAAACTGTGGAATAGACATTTTATATGTGCCAAATGAGGATTTTTGTACAGCTATCAAATGAGTGTTACTGCACAGTTTCTGATTTATTTGATATTCTTTTTTTGTCCAGTGTGGCGGTTCAGATGATGTGCTAGTTTGTGACAGACGTGGGGTGTCATAAGATAGTTCAGGGAGCTAGTGGAAATTTTTCAGGTTTGTTGTGCTCCTAAAGTGGTAATGCTAAATCCAGGTCACATATTACTAATTTTGAAACTGATTTTATGTTAAAATGAAGGAAACGGGCCTTTCTGTATTAGCAAGACGGCTATGTACGTATAGTAAGGTAACGTGGTTGCCTTGAGTGATGTGGTTAAATAGGCAAGTGTATTTTGAACTATCTCAGTTTTATGCTATTTTCAAAATCAAAACTTGTCTATTACTTAGTAGTTGCAATTTGTGATTAGAATCCTAGTTTTTAGTGTAGGTATTTGCATTTGTATTTAGTGCCAAAAGGGGGCAGCAAAGTCCTTCAAATCTTCAACATTAACCAGACTTGGAGAAATGCAGCCTATTGTTTTGTGGGGTGGTTTGGTGGTGGTTTTGTTGGTTTTGTGTTTTGGTTGTGTTTTTTTTTTAATTAAAAAAATAGAAAAAACTTTATTCGTCAGAACTATTTCTAGTAACATGTACTCTTCGCATAATAAACATCCAGTCTAGTTCACATCTTGTAGCAAGTACTTTGCAGGTGACAGATCTTATGGCAAAAATTGTCCTCTGTGTCTGCGTAGCGTATGCACAAGCACATGTGAACACACACACACAGAATTATAATGTCATGGATTCATGACTTGTTAAAGACTGCTTAAATATCCCCATCAATTACTTTAAAAATGAGGGCTCTGCTCTCCTAAAAGCTCGCACTCAAGCAGTGAAACTTTTTATCTTTTTGTGGACTGACTAAGTCTTTCCAAAAGAAGGGACTAAATGCCCTGATAAAATATGAAATGAGATACGGGGTAGGTTTCTCAACTCTCCTGCCTGCACTTTGCCAGTGCCCTTCAATCATGATCAGCCTTGTTGCATTCCTGGCATCTTTGCTGGAACAGAGTCACGGTCGTGTCAGATCGTGGTGAGGAGAAGTGAAAAAAAGGAGATTATGCTAACATTTGGCTCTAGTCCAGTTTCAGATAGAAGCTTCTTGGTCAGAGGAAAGAGGAAGGTCAGTTCACATTGACCCGCCATCATCTTTTTCTCTACTGCGCTTGGTTTCCAATGACCACCAAGTGGTTGTGCAGTCTCCAAACCTTGTTTGCCGTCATTAACCAGGTAACCAGCGAACTTGTCAGTCAAGTGTTCTATGGCATAAAATATTTCTGTCCTTGATGCTGGTCCTTACACAGTGAAGTGATTGTACTGTAAACGAGGGGAGGATGGGGCGTGACTTCATCTGTCAAAAATTTACCTGTATAAATGAAATACGTACCCTAAAGGGGTATCTTTATGAATGCCACCTGCCAGGTATTTCTAAGATGATAGAAAAGTTATTGCAGCGTTGTTGACAAAAGTGTGTCTCGTTTTGTGTTGGGGGGTGTCACAGGACTTGTGCTGCCTTTTGTGATGAGATGCTGAAAGCGCTCGGATGTCCGTGGAAAAGAAGTTACATGAGCTGTCCACAACCTTTCCACGTCCACATACAACGGGCGTTTCCATACAACAGGCATGCTTTATCCAGGTCACCGTATTCAAATTTTATAAAACTGTCTGTCAGAACAGATGGTGTCACTTAAGGATAAAAAGCTTAGCCATAGATGTGAAGAAAAGCTGCCCGCGCGTCGTAGCCTTTATCACCTCTGTCTTCTCTCCCTGCACGACAGAGGACTTTTCGCAGGTTTGCGGTTGACGTTTTCAAAGGCCTTTACGTTTTTGGGTGGGCTTGATTTGTTGCTACAGCTCTGGACAAGTGGCAGCATATCTGTCTGGCTCACTTTGCCCATCTGTGAAATGGTCGCCTGGGCCACAGAAATTAAGATGTGTAAAATACGGTTGTAAAGGCTAAAGTTTCTAGTACATGCTCAAGGCGTTAAATCATTCAGACCAGAGGCGGGGTAGTGGCTGATGTAACTTACTCTCTGCGGTCTTTTCTCCCCTTCTTTTATGGCAAGTATCACCATCTTCTCTGCTATCTGCCACTTCCTACAGAGGAGGACTTCTAATAAGCTCCCTGTCGTGGGTCAGGCTTCAGCCGTTGCTGTATGTTTCTGTATTTTTTGTATTAAATTGTTCCTAGTGTTTCTTTTGAGCCTAGAATTTTGGCGTTACTTTTTTGGCTACCTTCTGGTAGGCAACATACATGTGTTTCTAAAGTATATTATTGTCTGTCGTCAGCTGATCTGGCGAAGAGAACCTTGCGGGTTTTGAATAATTTGTGAATTTTTTGTGAATTTTCTTACTCCTCTTTCTAGCTCAGACTCATAGGAGGAAACGCTGGATATCCAGGAACGATGTTCCTCTTTGGGTGAGCAGAAAAGGCAGATCATTAAGGGAGCTTTTCCAGTAAGGCCTGTTAAAAATTTTGCGTCTAGTCAAAATTATGAATTCCTGAGGTCAGTTCAGGGTGGTTAATCGGGACACAAGAGCCTTAGTAACAGTACTATGTCATATATGTTGGCTTATATTTTTTGCTACACTGAAAAATGATGTTGTGATTTAACTTAATCAACTTTTCTCCTTCCTGGATTTCTCTTTTTAATACCTGTGACCGTATAAAAATAAACGAGATGATAATCTCTTGAACATCGCATGGCAGCTCCAGGAGCTGTGTTGCAAGTGGCTGAATAAATAATGAATTAACTCAGCCCAGGACGAGAGGTTACTGAATAACCTCTGCGTACTGTAGATGGCAAATGTTTTTCAGGACTTGCGGCGCATAATGTGAGGCCAAGCCTAAACAAATACGGCAAAGTTTGAATGAAAAAGTCTCCAAGTTCTCATCTCCAGACTACACAATGAGATAGCACAGAAAGTCAGATGCTAGGCGTCCTCCTTATCATGGATAATGTGAGTCTTCCCCAACTAAGGATGTCGTCCCTCTTGTCTTTATCTAGTTTAGAAATAGTTTATCTGACCCCTTCTCGCGTGTCCTTTATAGATGGTAGGACTGTACCGGGGTTGGGGGGGGGTGGGCTTCAAAAAAAGAAAGCCTCAGGAGAGGTTTCTATTTTAAGTTTGAAAGTTATTGTGCAGAAATAGCACCTTCCCTTTAAATAAGCATGTTCCTTGAAATGTATTCCCTCTTCAATAATTCATAGGCGCTGCTGCTTTCTCGTAACGTTGTTAGTCTTGTTAACCCTGCACAGCTACGGGAGGGTAATTTTCAGTACAGGTATCAACACCGCCGACGAGTTTCAAATGAAACGATAAATCCTGCTTTCATTTACCCCATGCTGTACTATTGCAGCAGAGGTTGGAGATCAGTACCAGCTTACATCATTGCTGACATTGAAAAGAAAAGGGCAGTATAGAATTTTTATTATGGAAAATAAGAAGGAAAAAAGGAATGCAACAGCACGACCTTGTCATTCCTAGGGTCCGGACTAATAATGGGGCTAGGGGAGCCCTTAAGACACCCACTCGCTGAGCAAAGCTAACCTGGTTTTGGAGAGGGGTTGAGCAGAAGAATAGTGATGGATTTCTACGTGGTTACGTTTCAATGGGTGCCCGACCCCACAGGACTTATGTGAGACCGCTGGCTCCTTTCTTAGCGGTCACAAAACTCCTGCTCACTTTCTTGCTTTTTGTTACTTGCCCTCCTGAATGGAATTGGAACTCCCTGGGGAAAAATTAACGGCTCACCTTCCCTTTGGCAAAAGCCACGACATAGATAAATAACTGCACTTCATTTAGTTTTTATTAACTACCTCAGTGGTGAACTAACTACCTCAGTGGCACATTTTTGAAGGTGTTGCTGAAATGCAACACTACTGTTTTAAGGCCAGAGGATGTTAGTGGAACTTAGGGTAAACAGTGTAATTTGTTATGGCAAAAGTGCTTCCTCGCTGTGGTTTCTAGATCCCTGAGAAATAGCAAGCGAGCGAGTCCTCATGTCAGATGGTTGCCACCTGTATTATACGGATACAAAATTGGGGCTTACTGTGGATGCCACAACAGAGCTGACCCCTGGGGGTTTCTCTTAGCGCTTCTCACGCTCAACAGTGGATGTGGGTCACAGGCATGGGCTCTACCAGTTACTGATACTGGTCAGCCAGTTTGCTCTGTGTTGCAGATGCAGTTTAGACCACCTGAGCACTGAAAGGCCTCTGGTGCCTTCTGCCATTTCCTGCATGGCCACAAGACCATTTTCCTCCAGTGCGATGGAGGTGAGTCCTGGAGCAGCTCAGCTTCTGGTAATGTGTCCAGAGAGTCTGGCGATGATGGAGCGGCGCTGGGGAGGGTGCAGCTGTCCTTCCCATGTCTGCACGGGATGGGAGTCTCTAGCACCATGGGGAAACAAATCATAGGTGTTTTAATGGTACTGATCCACCAAACAGTTAAGCTCAGTTAGGTGTCTGCTTCTGTAACGGGATCTACAGCCTGACATTCCTATCCGGTGTAGGGAACATTTCATGCCTCAGACGGGGCTCCACGAAAATCTGCCCACGGAGTGGAGAACTGCCACATGGCAGTTAGTGGGGGAAAAAACTGAAGGAAGTCTGCATTAAAAACTCAGTCTTCCCAGGGTTTAGCCATGCCAGTAATACAGACAAGCCATGGGATTCACAGCCTGCTTCTAATGGCTGGAATCCAACCTCAGGGGTGTTTCTTTTAAAGACTAAAGCAGGGATCTCTCATTTTAAAACACACAGGTACTGGAGGCACTGCTGTCACCGCTGCCGTGTTAGCTCAGTGGTTACAGCACTCATCAGACGCAGGGGATGCAGGTTGGCCTCGGTTCTTTTCCTGCCTTCCCCCATCTATGCGGAGACTGTCGTAGCCAGTGGGCTACTGAGCTGTGCACAGTGCAAGCCGGTGGAAGCCACCCTGTGGAAGGTGTCTGGAAAGGGAGGTGAGGCCGAGTGCTTGATCCAGAGACAGAGTAAAAGAGAGCAGATGGTGCTATGAATGAGTAGGACATCTGGAGCTGGGGAAATCCTGGTTCCAGTCTGCAACTCAAGGGCTAATTTTAATCTACTGCCTGTTGGGTGTAAAGATTCTGGCAGGTACTAAGGTAGAGTTTAATATCTGATGTTAAAACTCTAGAAACTAAAAGAAATAGGGAAATACTATTTAGAATTAGACTTGATAGGGGAAAAAAAAAGCTTTCGTATCGAGTGTTAGAAAGGTACTTGACAGAAGAAATAAGAATTTGCAATCTATTTCTCAGTCTAAGAAGGTGAGAGCAAAGAACATTTGTATTTTTGCTGTGGTGTTTCAGGAACTTTTGTTGTTGTTTTCTGTGGGTTTTTTTGGTTTGTTTTGTTTTTAAATATAAGGCCCTAGCTGGAAATGCGTGCTAAGTTGTAATTTTTGGTTTTCAGTTGTAGGTCACGTATGTCGCCCTTTACGCTTTCTTACCTCAAGAGCCTTCTTCAGTTCCCTCGGTTGGACACGTGCAGTTACAATTCCTGACTCTGTTCCTGGCAAAGTCGGAGGCTTGCCGCCAACTGCATCTGGGACAGATAGGCCCTCAGTGCCCTGATCAGTTAATATTTAACCTTCTTGTGAACTCTGGCTCAGTTTTACCCTTCCAGCCTGCTGCGAGTGCCTGCTCAGGAAGAAGTTCAGTACGGAAATGCTATTGAAAGTCTCCATCGGCCAGAGGGTGAGACTCTGCTCTCACACAATCATCTCTAGAGATGTTGGAGACCCAGAGCTAACGCAGACCTTCCAAGGGTGTAAATGTCTCAAAATGGGGCATACGTTAACCTTCACTGTGGAAGGGAGAGTTTTTAAATGTGTGATGTTTGATAAGGCTGCCTGTGTTATACCTGCAACTGGTTTTGATGGTGAGAACAGGCTGATGTAGACAAGCTGGAGACTGATGTACCCATATGTGAGAAGCCATTCAGAGCAGGACCATGAGGATGAGCCACTACCACTGGGAAGGTTCAGGCAGTCCCCTTGCCTGCCTACACCAGGATTTAGTATCTCTACCACCATCAGGATAGAGAGACTACGCAGGCAGGAAGTTCCCTTGCATATCTGCTTCCAGGGTCACCAAAACTTCCTGTTTCCCAGGCTGAGGTGGAGAAGCCCAAGGGTTTTTTATGTTAACCACCCCCGGCAGTCACTCAGACATGAGCCATAAACCACCACAGCAGTGACCGGGAGCTGTGAGCGACCACCAGAGCTGCTGCGCTGCCTCTGTCCCTGTCACCACCAAGCCACTGTGACACAGGGAGGACGAAGATGTTTGGGAATTTATTTTAAGCTATCTTTTTGCAGTTTTGCAGGGGTATTTTTGAGGGGGATGGAGAATGAAGGCAAGGTTCAAAGCGAGACCCAACTTTTTATTAGACTAAACCAAACCAGCTGTGTTGAGATGGGTTTGAATGGCACCAGAAAGGGACACGTGCTACCAAGAACCCTTTGAACACTTGTAGCGATCTGCAGATGTACAAAGCATGTGGCGGAGGCATGCAAAAAGTTTGTTATAATACAAGCAGTGTCATCTGCTGCCTGGTACCTTTGCATTATCTAGGTGCCTCGTTAGGTGGGGAGTAGCCCTGATTACTGAATGCTGCTTGTTTGTAAAGCGACAAGTCAGGCTAATTAGCCGTGTGGGTGGAGTATTGGTTTCAGGCTCATCAGGAGGGCATCCTCATCCTTTCCTCAATTATATGCATCCAGCAGCGGCGTTGGGCACAGACGTTTGTTCGTGGGCGCTTCTTCTCGAGCGCTTACGGACAGAAAAGCCGGGCTATAAATGGGGCACCGAGACAATCTTTTTTTAGCCTGTCACACTGGGACCGTGAATTGCAGCAGCGCAACTGGTACTTTTGCAGGGCGTAAGGAACGCTGCTTTCTCGCCCTGCGGGATATGTGACGAGAGTGGGCGTGCAGCGATGATCAAGTCACCCAGTTAAGTAGCAGGCCTGTGTGACTGATTTACAAATACCAGTGTTCTTTATTTACACAGACATGTAAACAACAGAAGGTAAACAACACCGCCCAGCTCGGTCTAACAAACAGGCTGCTGCTGTTTCGCTTCAGGACCTGAGGTGTTTTAGACATTTCACAGAAACTGTATTGACAGCAAACACAGGAAGGCTACGAGGTTACCTTGACTCGCGAATCTGCACGGGAATGGCATGCACGGCGCGGCAGTGTGAGGGAATGGCACCACTTGAGGCCACAAAACAAGCGTATGCAAAGAACCCGCTAAGAGCTTTACCTTAAGGTTGGGTATGGCTGGAGTTAGCAATATTTGTGAGTAGCACCACTGCAACTAGTTTGTGCTCTGACGGCACTTCCCACCCAAGGATCTGAAAGCACTTGGCGAACAGACCGCAAATCTTTGTTGCATCTTTTGCAAATTATCCCCGGTTTATACACACAGAAATGGAGGGCCTTCAGGTAGCGACTTTCCCAGAGCTCAGGTTTTACTGGTCTCGTTTCCCATCCTTGTGCTTTAAATATAGCACCGTTCTTCCTTCCCAGAAGTATATCGCTTTTTGACGTTTTAGGACAAGCTTTCAAATTCAAAGTGACGCTCCGAGCACTGCAGGTAGAAGGGCAGCGGCCGGTCCCAGTTGCTACCAGAAGCTGTTTGGCTTCAATGACACTTCTGCTGAAAGAGGAGCCAGCTGCTGTGCGATACATTGCACCCATCCCCACGCTTTTTCAAGTTTGTCCAAAACCAGAATTAAGGGTCACATTAGCCGCAAAAGAAAAACTAGTTGAAAACAACTGTTGTTGTCGTACTGATCTGCCGTCTTGCAAATTTAACTGCCACAGTAAGCCATGCACACACTGTGTTTTACTTAGTCGAAGTATTTCAAATAGAAATGTTTGTTACACTAAATTTGTAAGGCAGAAAAATACCTGGTGGAGCAATGAAAAGTTCAGGAAGCTGGCTGCTTTGTGCCAAGGAACAAACTTCCTTATAGTTTAGCAGCAAAAGCATCAGCTGGGGCTTGAACAGGATTTAATTCTCAGCTGTAAATTCACATTTTGGTTCCACACACACTTAATGGAAAAAAAAAAACCCACAGATTGACAGTTGTTTGGTTTGTGGGTTGTTTTGTTTTTGTTTTTTTTTTTTTTTTCTATCGCGGAGTGCTCACTATGGCTTGAACCCAAAACTGGTTTCAGCCTTTCTACCGGTTTCTAATACGAATAGCAAGTTAGACAGGCTCAGCTCGTATGCTAGGATCAAATTCAAGCATGTAAGAATTGCTGCTAAAAAAGCAGCCGGGAAGGTGTGTTTGAGCATGGTATTTAAATGCTCAGCTGCCTTCTCCTGTGCACATTATGCTTCTCAAGTAGTTTTACTTCTTCCACCCTCCCAGGAAGAACTACAGTGATGCCCTATCTTCAGTTTTCATAGGAAAGGAGATGAATCACCACAACCGTAAGATACACCATTTACAGCTGCCAGTACGACAGCAGGTAAAATGAAGACGGAGGAGGCCTGTTTCTCTTAAATAGGCCTTTCTGCAATCCTTTCAGTCCCCCAGGTGAAAAGGAAACTTAAGAAATTCGCCTTAAATAAAAGCTATGTACAAATTGCACACGTTGCAAATGGAGCACTGAGATCAGTTACAGAAAATAAGATGTACAGTCTTCACTGATAACATCTCTCTTGCTATAAACAGTGATAAACAGCATATGCTTTCTTCAGATGTCAGAACCCAGCAAGACTGCAATATTATGTACACAGGGCTTGTTTGCCTTCTGCCTCCCGCGGCAGAGCCCCCTCCAAACTCTGTTTTGGCTTCGCAAAGCCGTGCGGCGACGTTCCTGCGCACGGCGTCTCCCCTGCTCACCAGATCACAAGAGAGCTGTCATTGCTGTCTGGCTAATTGGTTTTAGGCAGTCTCTGGGCGTCGAGTAGCCCTCGCTCCCGAGGGCGTTGTTGGGCTGAGGTTTCTGGTAGTCCGTGCTGTAGCTCACGGAGGCCAGAACCCCGTTAACTTTGGGTTTGTCGTAGTTTATGACACTCTGGGGTGTCTGATAGTCTCCGTTCCTGAGATCGGCCTTACACGAACCGGAGAAGCTGCCTGCGGAAAGGGAGTGTTTCTGAGAGGAGACGATGGGTACGTTGTAGCCATTTTCAGAGGGAAAATTATTTTCTCTTGCGATGTGCCGCTCTATGATGGGGGTGGCGTATTCGGGCTCTTGGCTAGTCAGGGGCAGAGCGTACTCGTGCCGGTTGGCTCTGAGCGGACAGTGATAGTGATTTTCGAACTCTGAACTCCCCCTTCTTCCCTCGTTTTCCGTGTCCATGGGTCTGAAAGTAGATCCTTTCCGTGTTACCGTCCCAGTCCCGATCATGAGAGGCTGCTGATAATCTAAAAGGAAGCATGAACTGCTCAATAAGGCATAGGTGGATTATTTTATGTATCCAAGGCATTGATAAGTATTTTATGTTGAAAAACGACTCATTATTATATCAAACGTGGTTATCAGGGATGTGAGGAAACCTCGCCCCAGCACCGGTCCTGTCACCTCCTTCAGCGAGCACGCATTGCAGAACATGGCAGAAGCTCTTCCATGGAGGAGCTCCAATCTGCCACCCCTTTCCCCACTCCCTCCCTCCCTTTCCCCACCTACCCACACAAAAAAATTGATGTCATTTCTGGAGTATACTCGAAACCCCTAGAAAAAGAGAAGTCAACAGAATACTAGCAATGAACTGGACAACGGCCATTGCATGGAGATCCACAAACAAGAAGTTCTCCAAAGCAAGTGTTCCACTTCTGAAATAATTAAAATGCCTGGAGGATTCTTAACGATCCCAACCAAGCGCAGGCTTTATTTAAAAGGCATCTCGCAGTGGCTGACTGACAAGAAGGATGAAGTTAGGCGGAACGGCAGCCAAGAGAGTCAAGGGAAGTGTGAAATGTGTTAAGCCAGCTCAGCACGGCTGCGGGTGCGCAAGGCGGGCTGGGCCGGGCCGGGCCGTGGGAGGAGAAGCGGGACCGGCACCGCCGGAGGAACCGGGCGGTCACCCTGGTCAGTGGGGGACGGCAGGGATAGAGCCAGGGATGGGCAAACGGCCCGAGCAGGAGCAAAGGAGCGAGGTGGAGAAAATGCAGCCTCAAGCAGCGCGTGTTGGCAGCTCCAGTCGAGGAGGCTGACGGGTAAGAAGGAGACCTGGACTCGAAGGGTTTTCAAAAAACCCAGTAGAACTATTATGAGAAAATTCAGCGTTCTAACTTTCTCGCTTTGGTGCTAGTGACAATCTCTTACGGATACATACGGTGGCCTGAACAGCTCTAGTAAATGACACTGCTAAAGTATCGTGTTTTGACGCAGGCGTGAAGAAGTTAGCTCAGTTTCTGTTCTGGCATCGTGGTTCATCTGACATGAGCGTCGAATTCGATCCCATATGTCCTGTGAATCTTTTTGGCAGTTCCTGGCTGCTTCCCAAACTTCAGCATGTAGGGTGAAGGTGTTATGATATTTCACTAAGTAAGCGGTGCAGCTCTCCCCAGCATCGCTGCCGCCATCCCCAGCAATCTCCCTCGCTCAGGATGAAGCATCTCGAGTCGCTCCCGCTGCCTTTGAGAACTGGCAGCCAGGGATTCAAAGTGTGGGGGGGGGAATTTCATGTAGCACGTTAACCTGTATGCCATTTGCATGCCCTCTGCAATTGAAGTATTAAACGGCACATTTCTGGGCTGCGTTCACATTTTTTTTATTTCACATTTCTTATTTTTAAGGAGACTGCGGGTGAAACGCTAAGGCTGGGGAGCTGCTTGGCCAGGCTGGGAGTCCAGACTTCCCACACAGGGCAGGAGGGGAGGATGGAGAGAGCAGAGGCTCCCCAGACACAGCCGGGGGAGCCAGATAACCATGATTTGTGAGCAACCTTTATTCGCTCCCTTTCCTTCATGAAATTAAACTGCTTTATAGGTCTTTGCGTATTTATATTGAAAGCTTTTGTAAGGGGTTGAAACCATCTTTGAAAGATATCCAGGGTAGCACCATATGGAATTACAGTAACCATCCATTTGTTTTTTAAGTGTATTTCTCTGCCAAACACATTGGAGAAATTCTAAGGAGTTTCTGTGGTCTGGAGCCTGGAAACAGCAAGTTAATCTTTCTGGAAGATTGCTGATCACTGATCCCATGAAATGGCTGGTCTCACTCGCCTTTCCAGACAGACTAAACTGGGCAGGGATAAGATGTGCTAAGAGGATGAATTAAAAAACCATCCCTTTGGGATGCAAATAGTACCGATGTGGGGATTTGCTCTATCCAAAGAGTGACCTGGAGCCGAGGTGGCACAGGAGAGACGCACGGTGGTTGTTTTTTCCCTTCTCTCTCATCTACCTGCTTCCACTTCAGGGGGCCTCGTCTCCAGAATAGTTCAGGCAGCAGGAAAGCTGCACAGGGATCTCAGCACGACTTCCAGCTGGGCATGAAATCCCACTGCAAACCAAGTAAGCAGCTTTTCTATTTGCTCAGCAACAAGGGGCATTAGACATTGTTCCATTTCCAGAGACACTTGTATTTAAATAAAAACACAAAAATCAATTAGCAAAGCCAAACTATCCTATCCGAGGCGCATTCCCGCGCTGCATCCATGCCTGACTGCCTTCCATGGTTACCTTCAACTGTACCCATTTCAGAGTCAGGAAATCTTTCCTGAAAACTCCAAGAAAAAATTTTTTTTTAACTTTCCACTGATATATTTAGCTGGCTTCGCTATACATCTGGGATGAACAGAGATAAATCTGTTCCTGGGCCTCAGCTTGTGTGAGACCTGGAGCTTACAACATTGCTGGCCCGTCCCTCTCCCTGTTACCTGCTCTGGGTGCAGAGAAACACGAAGGCATCATGGGGGAGCAATTGTTACCTGCCATGTCACTGGTGACCAGATCTAGTTTTTGTGGTGTCTCCTTCTCATTATTATAGCTGATGGTAAACTCAGTCGACTGATGTCTGGTGAAGGGCTGCTTGATTTGTTTCCAACAACCTATGGTAAAGAAATAAAAACAGAAGGCTTATCGGAAAGTTAAATGCTTATAATCGGAAGGCTTATCAGAAAGTTTAATTTTTGGTGGACTTGTTGCTGTCAATATCTTAAAGTAGTTAAAAAGCAAGACTAAAACAGGCTGTTTGTAAAAAAAGCCCCCTAAATTTGGAGGGTGAAAGGGAAAAAGTGAATCATCAGCTGGGATTTCCAAGTGAAAATGAAACTTTACAGAGGATTTTCTTGGCAAGAAGGGCTCAAACTCTGTAGGTGTGCCTGCACTGAAGCCTTAACAAAGTGTACCAGTAAAATACCAGCTTTAAATCAGTTACAAGTTTTGCCATTGCGTATGTGGGGAAAATAATGCTTAAAAATTTCCTTTTTTTCCAGTAGACAAGTATGGCTTGCGTTTCCTTGATATCTGAGCACATACCAATTCATTTGTTCTCACAACATCCTCGTGAGACAGAAAAGAGAAAATCCACTGTGTCAGCCACTTGCCTGGAGCCTGCGGCAGGAGGTCTGTGGAGAGGTGGGTTCCACTCCCAGCTTTCTAAGTCCCAAGCCTGGTTCACCAGGGCTTAGGAGCTTGATTTATGAAGCACACACGCGACAAATGAACTCACTGGGTAAAAGGCTATCTCCAATTTCTTGGGATTTGTCCTCATTAGCAAGTGAGAAAGGATTATGATGTGACCTTGAGAAATCATATTAGCAAATATGATGTTAAGTACAAATTAATTTTCTAATGAGGGCGAGCTGCTGTGGGTGACAGCGTTCCTTTCACTGACGCCAGCACCTGCCGAGGAATGAAATTTTGGAGCTGAGCTACTGCGAGGCACTTGTTAAGAGACGTGGTTTGCTTAGTGGTTTCTCTTTTTATGGAAAGCTGAGATTCAGAAGGATATTCTTCTATAGAGATGGCAGGCCAGGAAAAACAGCAAAACCCCAACTTCCAAGCTAAAGGGATATGCCACCCTAGAAAGCATTATCGAGCAAGACAGAGATTGTCACTTCACCAGGGTTTTGCAGGCGCCTCCTGAAGTAGCGTCCTCAAGCCAATCCCCTATTCTGATTTTACACGTGAAGTACAATTCAGTATTGTTAGGCTTTATAAATACAGTCCCAACCAGGGAGGGCAGCGAGATGGAAATATTAAAGCCATAAAAAATTATTAGCCCTTGCTCTCTTGGAGAAAGGCAAATTCCCTCTGCTGTCGGGGGAAAAAAAAAAGGAAAGCAGCAATTTTCTGCGAAATAGGTATTTTGGAGGAGGGAAGGAAATGGAGGGCACCTGGGAGCACTCTTACATGCTAATTTATGCGCTTTGTATAATAGATCTTTTGCTAATTGCCTTTCTGTCATAGAAACCAAATTATATTGTTTCTCAGGGCACTGTGTTAGGATGACACAAGTGGGACTATCATTTGCTATTTCCCTTGTATGAAGTAGTGAATTTGAACGAGGAAATGTGGATGCTATTTCATAAGCATTTCATGCTTAATTTCATAAACCCCTTCCCCTTGGCCCAATGGACAGGACAGGACAGGACAAAGCTCATGATTCTCCACTAACCTGATTTCTGAGCACTGGATAATCCATAAGAAAGTCCTTTGGCTTCTCGCCTGCAAGGAGAGGAAAGCATTTATAAACATCTGCACTCACAGCATTTCAGCTTCATGCCTTAGCTCCAGCAGAGAGAGCCTTTGTGTTTAGCGGCTGAGGACAACACTTCATTTTGAGTTTCTGGAGGCTGGTGTTTGCTAGAACATAAGGCATGCAAACCCAGGGCTTCAACATTTCGGTTTTTCCCCATCTATACACAAGTTGTGAGTGCTGGCGTTCAAATTTCTTGTGTCTGGCATGCACCGATTTGATGTGTCCATGTCCATACGCGTAACTCCAGGTTATGTTTTGGTGGGTCTGCTCTTCTGAATTCTTTGTCTAGTTTATAGATTTACTGGGAATCCAGGGCAGAGCTGGGTACAGCTAGTGATGAAGCAGCATCACCAGAGCATTGCTTATACTCCAAATCCCCATCTGCTGACAGAAGCATTTCCCGGCTCTACGTGCAAGTGCGGGCTCATAAAAATGGACATCTACCAGGAGCCACAGTTAGGAGTGCTTCTTCCAGTCCTCTGACCTGTGCAATTAAGTGGCTTAGTTTTAGCTGCTTACCAGTGTACGTGTACAATTCCTTACAGCTGGGCTCTGCTTTCAGCCCGCTAGGTTTAGTGCTCTGACTTAAGGGACTGGGAAGCAGAAACACAACAGGAGGGAAAATAAAAGAAAATGGTCCAGATAGATAGCTCAAATCCTCTCCTCACCGAATTTTTACTTGGCTTTGGTGTGGAAACTATTCCGTCTTTGACTGCTTTACACCTTCGTATTTGTGGGTATATGTAGGCTGAAGAGAACAGCTAGTTATATTGGGCTGTAAGTTGGGGTGTGTGGTTCTGACCTGCTTTACCTTCATTTTTGTCCGACTAGGGGAGACGTACAGTAAGAAATACAATTTACAGAGACATGGTATGAGTTCTACTTAAAAGGAAGACTGCCCAACAGGATCAATTTCCAGCTCCCTGGTAAAGAGGGAGCATCTGGAAAGAGGGCATGTAGCTGGGCGTGCTAGGTAGCCACGAATGCCTCCTGTGACAAAAGCCAGTATCTTACTTGCGCAGGGCTGCACAGATACAAATTCCAGAGAACAGGAACAGACACAGCACGATGAGGATGGGGACAATTATGGCTGTAAGCTTTAAGCCTGCATGAGAAAAAAAAAGGATAAAAGTTTAAAAGGCAAATTACTCCGAAGCTGGTAATTTTTACTACAGAGAGTACAGTAAAAGGCAAAATAATCTTGCAGGAACACTCCTTGCAAGAGAGCATGAAAACATAAAGCTATAAAACTGGAAGACCTGTCCTCAGCCATACGTGTACCTATGTGGAACAGTGTTGAGATGAGAGGGTTAAATATACTTTCTCAAGGTTGGTACTTGGCTTAGTATCTATATGCGTCCTCACAAAGAGCAGTTCTTTCTTATTACACGCTAGGTAACTTTTTAAAAGCCACTTACAACAACTCTGTTTTCAGTTGCTTATAGAACTGCCGAATGAGGCTGCAGTTTTACATGTCGAGTATCTGGCTCATGCTGAACTGGTTGAAACATTTCAGTCAAAGTAGTTCAAAGATTTCCAGGAGGGGAGCTAGGGAAAAACCCGTTCAGCCCCTGTTAAATTCTAACACAACATGGCTTAAAGCAGGCATTTGAACATTAGCAGTGGGGTGGCTTTCGTGTCAGGAGTGCACCATTCGCTATTCCTACAGACACTTAACCAAGCTGTGAAAATAAGGTAGTACACGTGTCCACAGGGTCTTTACAATTTAGCAGACAAAATCTCAGTATATTTCATTTTCAGTGAACATGGATACAATTTACCCGTACCGCTGCAGAGGTGAACTGAGCTTGCTCTTGGCAAGAGCAATGCCGTTTCAGAAGAGCTGTTTTTCTTACAGTCATTGCTTCTTAAAACCAGTTTTTTACAGAGACTTTCCTACAGCTACCAGCTACCTAATGGGTAGCAGTGTTTGGTGTGGTGGGTCTGGTAATTCCTGCTTGCTTTTTAAGATCCAATAAATTAGGTCCACAACGTTGAAGGATAAAGGTTACATATTCAGGGAGAAGTATGAGAATTAAAGTTTTCTGACCCGCCCCGTGAACACAGGCATTACGAAAAAGTGTTTAATTACCCAACCCTGCACTACTGTACGTTGCTTCGACCTGGGGACCTGCTCTGAGAGGAGTCGTGGTTGCGTAGAGGGAAGGTAACATTTTTGTGAGACCACTGCCTCACGTGTTACAAAAATTTTAAGATATGGGAAGAGAGTGAGGAAGAGCTCCTCCAAAAAAATGCTGATGAGTGCTCAGTGTAGTCCCTTGAGCCACCTACCAAGCATGGCAAATAAACCAGTATGACAGGGAAACCAAAGCCTGCTGTTTCACACATCAAGGAAAATTAAGGCTTTCGATCTCTTTCTGTGCCTTAAGACAAAAAGAACCTGTGCTCCTCCCTCTCCTCTTTGTCGTTAACCTTTAATGAAGTCTGAAGGGAAAATAAAAGTTTTGATTTGTAATTAAGTTTCAAGTTCACTCAGGCTGGGCTGAAGACATGATGCATCCTGGAGAAAATGCAGCGCCAGGTAGTCTTACCCAAGTTAGTTTCTTCCGATGGGATGGGCTCCGTAACAGTCCTGTCTTCTTTTCCAAGGGAGGTTTCAGTGCTCTGACTTGGTTTCTGCCACATTGAATGCGTAAATGAACTATTAGCTGCAAAAGAGAAGGGGGCGTCAGTGGCACTGTGGTAGCACAGGGGGCTTTGGAGGCACCATGCCTGGGGAGCGCTGCTTACCCCATACCTTGCATTATTCGACAACCCATCAGCTCGAGCTTCAATGCTATTCTTTGGTTCCAGGTTTGAGGGATAATTCGCACGTAACGGGCCACTATCGGAGGGATGAAGTTATTGCGTACTATGTCACCAGAGTTGGAGTTGCCTTGGAATACCTGCAGCGGAACACAGGCACGTTGTTTGCGCTGTTTTAAAAGTTCCTTTCTTCAAAGTGCCCCAACTTCAAAGATTTTCATTATCCTAAAACTAATACAATGATAATCTGGGATGCAGCCACAAGACCTTTGGAAATGAGAGTTCTGGAAAGAAATAATCTTTTTAGTTCTGACGGATGATCCCATTTTCCTGTTAACTCGGAGAAGAAAGAGTATCACTCTATTTCAATTCTGTGTAATTTCTAGTTAATGTATGCTGGTATAATGCTATAATTTTTGATTTAGTAGCACTGCAGCACCCTTACTTGGGCAACAGGGGATAATAACGTAAAAAGAAAAAAATTGAAGGATTTCTAGCCATTTTAGTAAAATGGTCAGTTTTCTGTATCAAGCTTGAAGAGCGATGCGGTTGTGTCTCCTTTTCCCTGCACTTACACAGTGTTTCCCAGCATCAGCTCAGCCCATGTGCAGAACAGTAGTCCTTGCAAAATTAGTTCTTGGGAGATGCTTCAGCACGACCTAGGACAACTTAAAAGCCTGATGAGATAGGAAAGTGAGCTCGGCATGTCTCAGATAAAATGTCAGGCCACGTGGGGTTCTGATGGGACAGGTTTTTTCATGCACCTCAGCTGAAACTAAGTTCGTATATAATAATTCCACAAGATTATTTGTATATAACAAGTCATTGTGGAAAATTGCATACCTGCACATTTTCAATTGCTAGCCTCCACAGCTCAGCCACTACTAGGTTGATTTGTCACTTTTTGGGCTGACACCACTTCAGCTTAACATTTAAAAAATATAAAACCAGTTAACGTTGCGCAGTGAAATCCCGTGCCATACAAGCTAAGAAAATCAGAACTCTCTAGAGCTCTACCAAGTTTTTAAAAACTTGGGTTTACCTTAACTTGAAGACCAGGTAGAGCCTTATCCTGAGGCAAGAAGAGCTCCCTCAGAAATTATGAGTGAAGGTCTGACTTGGAACACCGTGGGGGCAGGGAGGGGGGGCTTTTGGTTTGCTTTTTTTTTGTTTGGTTGAAAGGAAACATGAAGTTTTCAGGGGAAAACATTATTAGATGAACCTGTGCAGCAGATCCTTTGTCTGCAGGAACTAGTTGCACTGCTTTTATCTGTTCATCATTAAAGTCACTCAGAGTCTGTGAAAGCAGTTGTGTGGACAGGTGTTTTGGTGTAAAAGCATTTGTTTTGTGTTCAGTTACATCAATTCCTCACAGACACAGGCTGTGCCCACAGACTGGTGTCAGAAGAGTCCCACCAGCGAGGTGCAGGCAGCGGTGCAGTCCCTGGTGACCACAACTCAGCCAAGCAGGAGCTCAGTCCACGGCGCAGCTCCACCAGCAGAGCTGTGCTTTTATCCGAGCCGGTTGTTTCGCTCCTGGGGGGTGTGAGTGGGTTGACCATCCCAGTGCATCTGCAGCTGAATCTCAGCTTTGCTGGTGCCATACCGACCAATTCTTCTGCAGTGGTACAGCATTCCTAGCATGGGCAAGCGCTGAGCTGAGCTAAAGACTTGCCCAGACAGCCTGGTGTACAGCTTTAATTACACCGTGTTGTTTTTTTTTTTTTTAAAAAAAAAAAAGGACACACACATACACATGCCTCCCTGTGTGTGTCTCAAAACTTCAGCATGCCCTGGGTAACTTCTTTGTTTCAACAAGCTCGCTATCTACTCCATGGCCATAAATTACACTGGTGAAGACAACCCAAGTCTAGACAAGTCTGAAACTCCTAATCTTTCTTGACAGTGAAAGCCTGCCTTTCAATGTCAAGGCAGCGTACGCATTATTGCTCTGTGTTTTCTTACCCCTCCCACTTTCCCTTACCTTTTCTTCATTGCTCAGAATCCCTTTGTAGGTTCTCCATTTCGAGTTGTTATTTTTGTAGTTCATTGTAAATGTCTTTACGTAAAAGTTGAAATTCAGCATCGTGGATCCAGAACCAGTGGTCTTAATCCCTTTTAACAAAAAGCAAAATACGTTTTCATTTGTTAGGTGTCTGTTTTAAAGGAACATTTTCAAATGCAAACACAGAAGCCAAAACAATTTGGAGAACTTTGCCTTCAAAGTCTTAATTTATTTTTCAAACTGTGTTGGAATTGAGTTTAAAAGTTGGGTGAAGAATGGAAATCAGCTTTAAATTGTGAATTTAGAGCAATGACATTTTTAACAGATCCCAAATCAATAGCTCCAAAAATGGTAATTGCTTTTTGATATTGTGGTCCATATCATCAGTCTTAACATCTTTAGCAGCAACTGTAATTTACATTTTTACAACTAAACCAAGGGTTGGAAACAGGAATTTCTTTCACCTGGGCCACTGTTTCAAAGGCTATGACTTTAATGTTTCTTATTGATTCCAGAACTGCATCATTAATAGATCCTAAGCAATCGTTTATCATCCATCCAGACTTTACTGGTCCCTGTGTAAGTATTTTGTTCCGAGCCTAACAGCATGCTTGCAGATCAGGCACGTATGACAAGTTGACTTCAATCCTATATCCCTGTAGAAGACCAGTCTTGTAAATAGTCCTGATTTTTTAAATAGGAAAATAATATTCCTTGAGGCAGAACGTTCCCTTACATTTAATGAAAGAAACATTGGATTAGTGCATTATTAGCTTTTTGGCTGCATTCGGTTTCTTCTCTAGCTGAAACCCCAGCTTCTGATAACCAGACAGTGACATACCTGTTATTCTCCTCTTCTCTCCCAGGTCTATCTCCAACCATTCACGATTGCTGCTGTGGTTAGAGGCCCAAGCCAGTCCTGGGACTTGAAGCCAAGCCTTGTCGGGAGACCACTGGAACAGTTGCCCAAATTCGTTGGTCTCCTCCCAGTAGGAAGACGCAGTAACCTGGCTCTTGGAGAGGAATCCCTCTTCCAGACTGAGAGATTTGTTGCAGCCTAGGAGTCCCCGCACAGACAGGCAGAAGGAGTTATTTTGCGTTTTCACAGCATATTTTTATATTAGGCTAGCAACATATGAAGACCACCCACAACAGCAAAGTCAGATGTTGCTTAGTCTAGTGCTAGCCTGATGCTATCCATTAGCTGTGGTGTTTGCCAGTCAATTTGTAGTGGATGATCCAGTACCAGAGTGCTGCGGTCCCTCTCCTTTACCGATTCAACTCATGACACCTTCTGACTACATCTGCCATTTTTGACATGTTTTTTTAATCGCTGCAGTTTTGTCTCATTCCTGTGAGGTTGTCTTATATTTTTAAATTTTCCTTCTGAAACACAATATTTATTTCACGATTGGCATTAACTAATTTGGCGGTACAAAACGCCTTCTCAGACGAAGGCACTGTACTGAAAGGAGGACTTTACTGTAAATATTTCATGATTCCACCTGCAATTAGGGCTAGGAAAGTTACTCATTAGAGAAGCTCCTTGATACTGCTGCCAAGAGGTGATATCATGAAGATAATAGCTGGAGGTAAGTATTACAAACTCCACCAAAGAACCCACAAAATTTCTACACATCAAGGTTCTTCAGAGAAAACAGGCTAGTGGAATAAGGTTTCAATGAAGTTAAAAATAATTCCCTGGCACTTTCAAAGGCCTATACATGCTCTACAGTTTTCAGTAGAATAGTAAATGATTTTATCTCAGATGACTGAAATATAATTCAAATGAACGAGTGCGAACTTTTCCCCCCACTTTGCTATGTTTTATGCAAATGAACAGCTTGACAGATTAAAGACGCTTTTGCATCTTGGAAAGTCATAAACAAAAACTCGTTCTGTATCAGTGCAATGTAAATATATTTTCATTCCTCTCTATGTTTTCTTTCTCTTCTTGTATAATGAAGATGGAATTTATAAATGTCTGAAGAAAAACTGATTTCATTTTCTGCTGCCTAAAGTACATTAAAACAGGATTATCTGATTGCCATTTTTCATATGCTGGCACCAGAAATGTAACAGCAGAATACTATTCCTGTTTCTTGTCTATGTGCGTATGACCTATTCCTATTCTGTGTTTTTTCCTAGCTCACTTCACATCCCTTCAATTTTTTTATTCACCTTGCCAATTTTAAAAAATTGCTGTCCTAAAATATCCTTCCTAGACACAGCCTGACATTCTCCTGATTCCTTTTCAAAACTTTTACAGCAAATACTTAAATGAAAAGGTAACTTTTGAATAGCTAAGCATAAAGCCATTAGTCTTACCATTTGAAGTAAATATAAACCGCTTATCTGACAGCGAACCACTGTAAGAAAAGAAAAAGGTGATTCAGCCTTTCAGGAGGAGGTCACGGGAATGGTGCGGTACAGTTTCAGAATCACTGTTTATCTAGCAAAATATCTCTTGCCAGATAGCCGCTTACTTTGCTGGCTGGTTACTGACCCCAGTAAGAGCACTCTTGTGCATCTCTCACCGTGACTGAATTCAGATCAGTTTTTTTAACGGTTTTGAGCGTTTGTTATACTTTGAAGTGACTCCCCATCCCACCAACCTGTTACTCTTGCTGCACGCTTCTGCTTTTCTCCTCTGCGCAGGCCCTGTACTGCTGTGGGAAAGCTTTCCCCTTCTGCTCCTCAGGCCGGCAACGTGAGAGCGTGCAAAAGAGCTGGGAACAGGAAAGCTGACAGGACCTGGAGCTACCGGTGGTGCGCTGCTCCAGCATCAGGCCCAGGTCTTTCCTCACTTTGAATTAGAGCAACTTCCTTGAAATCAATGACTTTCTATTAGTCTAAGTCCACATCTAGTTTGAAGAAAATCCAGCCTTAATCACCGTGAAAGAGTTATGCTTGATGGAGACTAAAGCACGTCAGCTCTGACGGTTCCTACTTGGGCTACAGGTGTATCACAGCCAGACTGAATGAAAACTACCCCTTCTTTTAATCTGGGTGGGAACCGATTCTATTATAGCCCCAACCAACAGCTCCCATCAGGTGGTTAACAGGACCACCTCTATGGCTCCCCTTTTCTTCCTTCTTCTGGCACGGACTGCTTTGCTTCAGGAGAAAAGCCATTTCTTGGGCCTCTCCACACAACCCTGCACAACGCAGGACAAGATAGAACCACCACTGTAAGGGAAAGCTGTGCTTTCCTTGGCCGCCTACGGAGCTACTTTCTGACTCACAACAAGATGCCCCTCAGGTTTCATTCCAGAAGCGATGACTCTGGCTGGCTGCCTAATAAAAGCCCGGGTTTTAGTGTGAAATTAGTTTGGCTCTCTTGAAAAATCTGACCCCTTCAACGTCGCTCCAATTAGCTGCACGCATCACTTGCCCCTTTGGAAAAGCCTTGGCCAGCAGCATGACTGAGCAGTAAAACAACTTCTGCACTTAAGCGTCAAGACAGCTCCCTTTCAGGCTGCCCTTTGTTGTTGGCCAGGAAAATTTCCCCCGAGGTACCGTCTGTGGGCTCATGGTGGTGAGCACGGCTATATGTTTTGAGAGCGCTGCAAATGGGGGAATAGGAAAGCGGTCCCACGTCAAGGTCAATAAAAACACTGCCTTTTTTTTGTCACTGAGGGAAAACTAATGACTACAGGCAAACTAAGCCCTTCGGAGATGACGGAGAGCACTGGGAGGGAGCTGATTTATTTGGGCACGTAGGCGGTAGAGTAGCTAGAAGGAGAAACTCAAGCCCTCCCTCCCACATCTTCCCCCCCAGGCAATCCTCAGGGGCGATCAGATGTGCTCTGCTCGCTTCAAACCAGTTCGACATTACAGCCAAAACAATTTTTGCTTTCTTAGTGAATACAAAGCAATCCACTTCAAGAGAAAAGAAGAAAATAAAAACCCAAAACAGAAATCATAGCGCCCCTCAAATACTTATTTATGAGATAACGCTTTGTAATAAAAAAAGTCACCCAGATCCCTTTCAAATAGAGGGCTGCAATCTTAGCAATAAAGGGAGGAGGCTAGAATTTCTAAGGTCTATAAAGCTATGAAACCAAGCTGAAATATTTCTGCCGTCATTCTGCAAGTCACCGAAGAGGACAAACTAATTCAGTAAGTGGTAATTCATCAGTTTCCTAATGTGACAGGTGGCATTTGTCACACGAATTTCACTTTGTCCTTTAAGGGATGGTATCCCCCCGTGCTCCTCATTTTCCTGACAACCTTCAGGATCCTGCCTTGCCAACAGTACCGGTGGCAGGACTGCACGGGACTGCGGCGCTGGGAGCTCTGCAAAAAAAGGATGCTGCTTCCCATAATAAATTTTTGTTAGCGTTGGATACTTTTTTTTTTTTTACCCAGAGCCGGTCTCTAGCAAGGATTTCACAAGCAGCGCAGGTTAACCCCGAATCTCATCTTTCACAATTCATTTTCAAAGACAAATGATTTCACGTGCACGGACGTACGGTCACGGCCCAGCTCACGTGACAAAGCTGAACCCCCATATATTTGTACTGGGGTACCGGGATTGCCCAATAAATCCAGATGCTTGGTCGTCATGATAGCCCGTGCGGGTGGAGGTCCACGCATGTATCGTGAGAACTGAAAACCTCACGGATGCTGGAGCGTAACCAGCGCAGTGACAAATGGGGCTGGGGAGGCCAAGGTCAGCTCTCGCGGGCTGGTGGGCGAGTGAGCCGTAACTCCGCTGTCGCGTTACAACACAGATATTTAACAGCTCGATGCGCGCCAGCAGCAGCTTCTGATGAGGTCAATTTCGGCTCAAGCCACTAAATGATTTAAATCTTTTAATACTGAAATCCACTAAAAATAAGATTTTAAAAACTTGAGTGAGCCTTTGTTTAAGGGCATCTAAAAAGCTCTTGAAGCACGGCTGTCTAAGCACTGCATTGGCTGCTCTGCAGGAACTTCTTGCCACATGTAGGTATCCCGAGGACAGGGAAGTCACGCAGCTTTGGAAATACCTCTTACAAAAGCCTTTGTAAAGCATGGAATGCATTGGTTCATTTTCTTGGTAAATAGGCCTGCTCTTTCTAGGAACACTTTTTCATGTTTTGAAATAAAAGGATTTCCCTGCATCCTCTAATTTCCCTCTTCTGGGATAATGTGCTCACGCCAGCAGTTCATCCACTCCCGGGATTGTCCCAGCTGCCAGGAGCAGCAGAAGCATCTTGGGAAGTGCTGTGCTCACACTCCCCATTTTTCTCGCGTTCCGTGACATCTAGTTTGCAGGCATCCCACCCACTATGAGCCCGTTTACCTGTGGCTCCCTGCATAATCTGTGGAAAGCGATGGTTGTCTCCTTGGGGCAATTCAGTCCCTTCCAGATGTGCCCCCTGCTGGAGGAGCGCCTCTGCCTGCCCCGGTAGGCAGGAGAGCTAAGGGGGCTGCGATGGGGGCTCTCTCAGGGACCTCACGTTAAATGGGCCAAATCGGAGCCCTGGAGGCTGGCTTCAGCCCGGAAGGGCACATTTCAGCTCTCCTTCAAGCAAACGGGAGTTTTTCCCACTTGATGTAACAGAGATGAGTTTGCATCTCTGTGGGTACTTCTATTACTCACGTGAAGTGTACAGGATATTTTGTGGATAGCAACATTAAAAGGACGCTTGGCAGTTAAGGTGATGGGTTAATTATGCAACCAGTGGTTTCCCCCAGCACACATACATTTGCTTTCTTATACGCTTCGTTTGTTGCCCACTAGCTCTTCTACTGTGAAAAAAATACAAACAGGAATCCCAGCTGCCTTTCATTATAACATTTTATGCGCTACCGTCTGAGATACTCCTTCTGGGATTCTCAAGGAACACAAACATACAGATGTACGTAAATGGTTCTGTAACATCTTTAGATAAGGCACAAAATAGTTAATTTAGGGTTTCACTAAGCTGGCATGTGTGATGGAAAGAATTCGTATTATTTGTTTTATGGAGGGGCTTGGTGCCTGAGCTGAGCCCTCAGTCCTGCTTTACTTGAGACAAATTTATATTAATTTTCTTTGGCCATTAACTTTCAGGAAAAATAGAAAATATTTAGGCTTTACAGGCCTTTGGCTAGTAGTCTACATGCTACCCAGCTTCATATACTCCAGTGCCATTATATATAAAGCATTTAATTCTGTGCTGAAGTTTACAAAATAATGCTTTTTTTTCTTTTTTGGTGAATGAAACCACGATTGTAAAATTGTCAGGAGGGTGTGGACAAATCATGGGGAAAATAGGAAAAACGTATAAAAAGGACATATTCCCTTAGCTCTCGTAAGCTATGGACTGAGGAGATTTCCCTTCCGACAAAACAAAAAGCCTCATGTAAAATCCAGATAACATTTGAAAATTAAAAAATATAAACCAACAGGAATGACAGAGGCAGTTGCTGGAAGGGCTTACTCTGCTGGATAGAGATTAGAGGATTTATTTCTACTTCAACAACAGTACAATTAAAAGTCAGAAGATAAGCGGTAAATATAACACCCTTGCTATAAATATTCTAAAAGAGAAAAACTCTGAACATGTCAAAAGCACTATGTTTAAGAAGTTGTTCATTAAATCCCCTATGGCTCAACAGCACTTTTTATTTATTCATTCTTCCTTGCTTTTTTTAACCTTTAACATGAATTTAACATGATTTACTAGCACATCGATTAAAGGTGTTTGTTGCAGAACATCGTACTTTCATGTATCTGCTAACAAAGTAATTTGCAAATACGTTTTGGAAGGAACAGAAGAAAAAAAAAAAAAAGACGAAAATACCGCCTTACATGGTATAGAGCCACTGAAAACTTGGAACGTTTTCCTATATCCAATGCCAACACCATTTTAATAAAAGCCATAGAAACAAAGCCCAAAAGCCCCTAGACCCACGCCTAACATCTTTTCCTCCCCAAAAAGAGCATCCCCACCTGCACAGGGGGGTTGCTCCGGGAGCCAGCCCTGGCAGTGGTACTCACTCGTGCGAGGGGACACCGTTGGCCACGATGCCTTCGTAGCGGCTGATGCCCTTCTGCTGGGTGACGCTGATCTGACCGCCCAGCTCGTCCGCGATGATGCCCGCGTGTATGGCCGACTTGCAGAGCAGCGAGGTCTGGAAAGCAGAAGCCAAAGCTCAGAGGATCAAGCTGACAACAAACTGCTAATGCTTTTCACTTCCAAGCCACTAGCATAGAGGTGTTACAGCTCATAAAATCCGGCAAAGCCTCGAGAGGAATAAGAGGCAGGGGAGGGAGAAAAATCGGTAATCTTTGAAAAAAATACGTTACCAAAAGTCATCTTTTTTTTTTTTCAAATGAAAAAGAAAATAATCTGCTTCTGAGAAGGTGCTGTGAGATTTTAACCTAATAAGTATTGAGTCACTCTTCAGGAAAACAAAGTCAAAGGCAAGGCAACTCTTCTTTGGAAAGATAAAACGATAATTACTTGATGGACTTGCCTGAAGGCAGCCCAATCTATTACTGCGCCCTAGGGTTTGAGTCATGGCATACATTAGGAGATTTGGCTACGTGTTGACTCGCTGCTGCTGGCTTTTAAGCATAGCCCATTTGCCAGTGTCTCAGGTGGGATAACGCTGAAAAATACAGGCAGGACAGCTTGTGTGCCGACTGGGTGGCAAGAACATACCACTGGGCTGGGGCGGAGCAGAGAAGGGCCGGTGGAAAGGTGCAAAGGAGACATTCCCAGGAGCTGCTGGCAGAGGTTGGTCTCATTCACATGGGCGCAGCCTGGGCTAAACTACTCGACAAGCTGGGGTGCCCGTCCGTCCCCTCCGGGGAGGGGTGGGGACACAAATGCGGCAGAGCTCCAGGGGAGCCCCCCAGGTTCTTCCCATCAGAAAAGCTGAATCCCTCTTAGTGGTGGAGGGAAAACATCTTTCAAAAATTCCTCAGCGCAGATAAAGATCTGCATGAGGTCATGCCATGTGCTGCTTTTCTTTCCTAATCACCCCAATGAAGGGCAGGAATAACTCCAGCTAATGAGAATGTAAAACGGCATTTCTTTGTTTCTTCAGCTCTGCCACTTTCCAGGCTGGAGCAGCGCGCTCAAATAACCGGATGAACAGGTTAAACGTGAACACTGACATTTTGGAAACTCAGCAACTACTGTATTTGTGATAGGGTGGGATTTTACTTCAGTGGTATGATTAAACTTACTCCACCGTGAGACATGTAAAGATTTCACAGGCATGACAGGAGGAGAGTCCAGGGTGAGGGGCACAGAGAGGGCAGAGCACCGTGTGATATGAACTGTGGATAAATGCAACCACTCAGGCAACTTCTTTGCTTTAAATAAAGAGCAGCTAAAACAACCCAAGGGGTTGGTAGTTATCAGTGGGATGTGATTAAGCAGGCAATAATTATTTATTTCATCTCAGAGCAGATTGCTGGGATACTGCAGGCATAATCGTAAAGAAAACCCACGTTACTGAAATGTATTTTCTTTCCTACAGGAGATACCTTTAGAAAAAAAGCACAAATGGACTCCAAACAAATAAAACCTGAAGTCACAGGAATATTTAGTACATCGGTGAGCACTGCCTCAAGAGGGACGAACCCTATGCAGGGTTTTGCCAGAAAGCCAGAAACCACAAGTCAGTAGGTGTATTTGACAATCAATGGACTTTGTTCTCACACAATCGATTGGTCTGTTTGAAAAGTGTCTCCGTGTGATTGTATACTGATAACATACTCATATACTGGTAGTAAAAGGTGTATCTAACACAGCTGGGAAGAAGTACTGACAAAAGTCAAGCAGCAAAAGTTGAAATCAAGTTGTGCTGTGCTTTTCTCCTCTGTCTTTATAAATTTCCTCTCATCATCCCGTGTACTTACATCTCTGTATCCTTCTCCGATATTCCCAGAAATGTCACCTGCTATGTCTCTGCAGCCAGCAGGACAGTATCTGCTGTAGTGAGAGAAGAGAGGCTTGTTTAAAATATGAACTGTAGTGACGAAACAAACCAACAAATATTTCAGCAGTGAGTTCTGGCTGATGGTCTGCCAGTGGGTCCAGGAGGTAAATAAATGGGCCCTTGAGTTCATGAGTGGACTGTAGACAGCAGCACACAACGAACCAGAAAAGCAGTTTTGCGAGAGCATTTCTGTTTAATTCTCTTGTTCTAGAAATGCTACCACACGAGTTTTCAGCACAGCCCAGATAGAAGCCGACATGCACACCCAGACAGCAGCCAGAAAAGCACAATTTATTACCATTTCAAATCCTATCACAAGGTTCAAGGAACCAAGAAATTATAGCTTGTCCTCAGATAATCTTGTATCAGCTAGGGTGTGAGCTGCTCTTAGGAGACACACTAGAATTTAAGGCTACTTTGAATTTCAAAATGGAAACCCTTTTTACATATACCATGTATATGTATGCCCAAATGAGACTTGCTCTGTAACTCTGTCCCTTCCTCTTTCTGGGCCACAGACTTCCATTCTGCACCACTGCTGCTCACAACCGGGCCTTGGACTATTACAGCATCGGAGCTCAAAAAAATTCACTCCTCCAAAAAACCAAGACCGCACCTGCCTCACAGGAGATTTTCTAACAGTTAGGCCAGATGACAGCTACAGCAAAGCAAGCCACAGCGCAGAGAGCCGTAAACCCTCTTTACCTGTATTCAGCCTTTGTGTAGTGGTTCGCTCGTTCCAAACATGTGATTAGATCTGTGAAAAGTTTACAAATGTCAATCCCCATTGCAGGACGTAGAAATACAGACAAATATTTGGCTACACATGAAATTCCATTTGAAGTTCTCTCTGCATAATACTTAAACAATTTTATCAAATAGAAAGCAACAGCTATGGTTTTGACTCATTCTTTTCATCTCCCTCTTCTACTCTTCTTATGGTTTACATCTTCAACAAAGTTGCACAGACACACACAATATTAAATGTAGGAATCAAATCTTAATCTCTCCTATCCCTTCATCCTATCTATCACTGTGTGGTAGAAGCTAGAGTCTGGAATACAGTGGAACTTCAAGCAGAAGGTACTAATTTTCTCTTTTACTGGGCCTGTATTGCAAATTGCCTAGATAAGATTTCAGCAGCTGCTTTATCTGGTTAATGTTACAACTGCTTCTTGCACACATGCTATTAGAAATATCATGATTTGTGCTAATCTGGAAATATTTAGGAACAAACATTTGGGCTAAAGTCCATGTGTATAGAGAAGATAATGAAAATAGGGGTACTATGCCTTTAATCCTTTAGTACTTTTGGATTTTGCTTTACCTGGATGATCACTACTGGCATAGGACAACAGAAAGCCTCGTCCTGACACGTGGGATCCACTCTCAAAGTGAATAGTCGCTTCATTGCTATCCAGAATGATTTCTTTGGGGACAGGCATCACATTACCACAGTACGGCCCTACGGACAGAACAGAGATTTCAAAAGTTTAGATGACATAATTAGGCTGGAGTATTCTCAGGATTAGCAAAGGGTTTCATAACACACTCATTCTCCTTCAGTAACAACCCAAATGTTGACAAAAGGGTTTTGGCTTCGATCCTTTATGGGTATGAGCTCCTAAGTTACCCTGACAAGGAATGGCCAGGATCCAATTGTCTCTCCATGGTAGCAATTCCAGCATCCACATCTCTCATCACATAAGCCTTAAGAGAATGATTAATGCCCCTTGGCCTTTGAAGTACAGCATGCTTACAACTAGCAGTAACTCATTAGAGAAAAGAACAGAACATTCAAAGGCAATCCAAGGGATCTACACAGGGTCCCCTAGATAAACTCTCCAGAGGCGTACAGCTCATGCTGCTGGAGCACAGCAGCCATTCAGGAAAGATTAAGATCACAAACAGGGTACCTGGTTTCCAAGGACTTGTGTGCCACAAGCCAAATTGTGCTACAAGGCAGTAACACTTTACTCAGAAAATTTCTCAATTTAGTTTCCCTTTAAAAACATCAGACCATTGAAGTGTACGGTTCAAGTCTCTCAGAGTTTTAAACAAAAAAGAGAGGGAGAGAAAGGGGAAGATGAAGGGAGTGGGACAGGGAGACAAGAGCCTTGCGCTTACGTTGAATTAGATAAGGGTTTTATAGCTACAACTGCAGTATCTTGGAACAGTCTTTGGGACACTCCTTTCTTGTGACAGCAGGCGTGCCCGGGACTCTCAATAATTACATTTGCTTCTTCAGAAGTCAGTTCCCGAGGGGAGCTTCCCTTTGAGATTGCCAGTCTTTGCTCTTGTCTTCTGTCACCACACCTGGCTGCAAACACTTGTCCCTGGCTGCCCTCAGGCAGAGGTGACACAGAAAATCCAAAGCAGTTTGGGTACACGTTTTTGAATTTATAAGGATGCTTACAATATAAACTGCTAAGAGGGTGTTTTTAAATGGCAAACAGGGTTTTTTTTGTCCCAAGAGAAAAAACAAACAAGACCCTTTGCAAGCCCTCAGCTCATCTGTTCTGTTGAGGTGAATGACAGCTTTTGTTTCCTAAAGCAAGTCCTCAGGATGAAAAATTATCACTTTGATTTTTCCTAGACAACCTCATTTTATTGGTGGTGGCTACTTAAGGGCTACTTGGAACTGACTTCTGAGATACAGCCACAGCACGACACAGATTTGATGAGTGGCACCCTTCCTAACGGGCTCCTAAGAGCCCCTTCATTTTGCTTGGTGCTCTTGGGGGGTCTTTCCCAAATACTTCATCAGCCTTATAATAGCCATAATATCAACCTATAGAGTAGCCCAATTGGAGCCAACGACAGCAGTTGTCAGCAGAATGGGAGAAACCAAAGGAGGAATTCTGTCTTTTGGCTTATAAAAATCATACAGTGAAGTCAGGCAGGCAGAGTAACAAGCAACGAGTGTGACATTTCCCTGGAGTACTCATGTGTTGAAAATGACTCACGACTTAGTCAGAGAAAACAATGCCTATAAAAAGGGTTAAACAAATTGCTTAGGAAATGAACTTATCAAAAAGACAGCATCTGACACTGTGTCATACCAGACAACTGCACGAGTGATTTATTTGAGAAGGTCTTTTGTGTCAGATTGCAGTGGGAGAAGTAAAGTGCTAACTTAGATCTATTTTTTTTTTCAAGAGAGAGAAAGGGGAAGAAGACAGGGAGGCATCACATTTCTTCAAAATAAAACACCTGAGAAAGCTTCAGTCCTTTTCTTCTCTCAAGGACTGTCTCTACATATTTTCTCACAAGTGCTCTTTGGCTTTCTCCATCACAGCGATTGGCAGTGACCTATCTACTGTGTAGATATAATTTAGATGGCTGATTCACTCAACCACACACCGGCTGGATCAGGGCTATGTGTCTTCTCCGGTAGCAAGCCTACATAAGTTCCAGATAATTATACAAGCAAATCACACATGTCATAAGCAAAACAAATAAAATAAATAAAATAAAATAAAATAGTCTAGACACATACATAGTGTTGTATATTGCAAAAGAAAGCCAAAAATTCAGAAACAATCAGCTTAAGAAATCAGCCTGCAATGCCTAGAGACAAGTTTCTACTGTTTAGTAATAAACCAAAGAAGGGCTACCAGGCTATGGTTATATTCTGCCAAGAGCAGTTCTGGCGTACCAAGAGACTCCCATGGGTAGCTCAAAACTAAGGGTCGGTAGGGTTAAATCCTTAAAGGATATAGAAGCAAGAACAAGTATACACTGAAGGAAGGAATATTTTCCAAAAGTTTATCAGTTTTCTGCATAGATTTGAGGGGGAAGGGGAGGAAGAAGCATTTTTTAATACTCCAAAACATTCACTTGTTTTTTTGCTGCAAAATGAGGAAGCCTTGCAAAATATTTCAACACATTTCTTCTCAATAATTCAGGCAATACCATATTGGAAGTACATTGCCAGGTCTTCAGACTTGCCTGAGATCTAGTAGAGTTCATTTCTGTGCTACCAAATACAGAAATGAGCCCTGAGAGGTAGGGTTTAGAAAAAAGTATAAGCATTATCTCACTCCTCTATCGCTGTTCTTAAAGTAACCGACTAGATATCAGTTTGGCTTAGAGGTTCTTTACTCCCTGAAAGAACTAGACACATGTGCAGTCTGTTGTTAGAAAAAGGTGTTATTCCACTCTTTTCAGTTCTTATTGTGTTTAAAATGACCAGCGTAAGCACCTTTCTGATTTAATTTACCCAATAATACTGTTTTAGGTTTAGCAGCACCTCTCTCTATTTTGCCTAGTTTTTGCAGAGAGGCCTTTTTTAACCTCGAATTCTCATTTTCCCCCTAATCGATTTATTTTACATTGATGGCCTTCCAAGAAATTCCCCAGGGGGACAAGTAGCAATGCTCAGAAAATAAAACTGATTCAGGATCAAGACAATTCTTTGGGTTCAGTTTTGCTGATGAGAGAATTTGATGCTTTCATCTGGTTTCTAATTTTCTTTAGAAAAAGAATGTCTTTAAGCACATGTACTCTTTTCCTACCCACTTGCATATGGCAGCCCTCCGTTTCCTTAAATGCTATAAAGCCAGAGAAAGGAGAGTCTCCCAGGGTCCCTGCATTTCAGCTTGTGGTGTGCCTGAATAAAATGCACTTTCTATATACACAGTAACGCCTAGTAGATTTGCTCTCCATTGACTTACCTATTACCTTGAATACATATACTGTGAGATTTTATAGACATTAGAAGATTAAAGACAATCAGCATCTGTAGACATCAGATTTCATCTGAAAATTGTATTTACTAGTCAATATTTTCCACTTGCAATTGAGGTGACAAAAATCCTACTTTATCGTCTACTTTTAAAGCTCACATGTGCTCCACATCTTCTTTGTTCATTCCATCTAGGATTCGTTGATTTCCCCAGGCTGTCCATGTGGATGCTGTACAACCATAGTGGAGAGGAGGGGTGATGGAGAAAGCCTTGGTTTGTGTCTGGTATGAAAGCAAGAAACTTGTTTATAGGGCCCTGTTAACTTTTACTGCAGCATTTGGACTTGACTCTGGATAAATATTTAATTCCTAAACCTGGGACTAAGCCAAAAGTTTTTTAAGATCCCTTTTGAGAACTGCCAGATCACATTATCAGTTTTTCATCTTCTAAAGTTAGTTGTGAGGTGGGTTGTTTTGCGTATTCAGCTTGAAAAACCAGTCATGAATGCTGATCTCTCTCCCTGTTTCCTGTTAAAGTGACTCGGCTGGAGCTCTGCTGGGGTAAGTAGGCAGGATTATTTGGTTTGTTTACTAAGAACAAAGAAAAGAGTTTGATTTAATAAACAGATGTGTTTCATGTCATGAAACTGAGTAGGTGTTCTCCATATTTCAGTATTACTACAGCTAGATGCCAGGGCCTTTTCTTTTTTCCATGTCTCCTTAATGAGTTGACCCAGCTGCGGTTCCATCTGTTCATTCCACATTCTTTAAAAAAAAAATATATATATATGTATTTTAAGTTCTGGAAGAATTAGAGGCCTAGGGATTTCAAATGTAACTAGCTTAATATTCTCTAGAATTAAGGTAACATTTAATGCCTTTTGTCCAGAAATACTGATTAGTTGGTATGGTTTAGGTGGCTTAAATGAAATACTTTTATTTTGGAATCACTGTCTCCAAGCATTATTAACATCCTGCAAGGTACATGGTAAATTGTCTCGTGGATATCCTTTGGCTGGCTCCTCTGGAGACCAAAGAGACTATTTTACGTGTTGTTTATTTTTTAAATGTTAGCAATAGTCTACTGCTTTTGTCTTTTTCATAATAGTGTTGTTTTGCAAATCTGATGCTCTTTACAGCATTGTCTGGTTTTATGAGGTCTAGTTTACTTCTACTGTCAACCAGGCTCTGGCATATTTCCTGAGATTGCTTTGTTGAATTATGTTCCTTTATTTTTTCTACTTCCCTTAAGAAGCGCTGTGCCTAGAGGACTCTCTTCTCTCACACCAGCTGGCAATGCCTACATGTCCTTTTTTCCTGTAGTTCTTAATACTTTCTGCCTCTTCTGTAAGGCTTTTGCTTCCTTTTAAAAGCAATTATTTCTCTCCTTAGCTATCGCATGTCCATTTCGCTATGCCTGTTCTGCTTTCAAATTTCTCAACTTCGTTTGAAATCTGGAGTTTAACATTTGCAGAGGTCTTTAAGAAACTCGGTTTAGATATCAACTCATGATGTCTCTGTTCAACAGGGAATCATCTCCCTTTTTTCTGTCTTTACTTGCAGAATAAGCCACAGCTGGTGAGCAATGTGTAGCAATGATCCCATGGATCTGCCTCTCCAGGATTATCATTTCCTAATGCATTTGTTTGGGGAAAACAATTTTTTAAATTGAGATCCTTATATTCAGTAGCCTTTTCTCAAATAAAGCAATTTGGAAGTACCTCGGTAGCTGAGGAAGGACAGGGGAGGTGATGAACACTTGCTTCACTTCAGAGCTAAAAAACTCAGCCAGAGTGCAAGTCTTTCACAAACAGTTCACGAAAACAGCAAGGATCTGTTGTATGAAAACATCTGCATTCTTGAAATTCATCCGCATCCCACATTCACACAAATGCTGTGGGAGAGGAGAGGGAGGGGAGAGGGAGAGGAGAGGAGAGAGGGCCACGCACGTGCACGGGGATGACCAGCGTCACCCTGCAAGGACATGTTAGGAGATGAAAAGTGCTGCTCTATGTCCTTTGTAGGACGTGGGGAAGGTGGTGTTTAATACTCAGTAGATGCGAGTTGACAGAGTAGTCAGGATGAGACAGCCCAGTTATTCAACCTTTAACTCTGTGCAACACGGTCTGACCTCAGGCTGAATGGTAGGCAATATAACCACCAATATAAAAAAATATTAATATATCACCTATATAAATATAACCACCAATGTAAAAAATATAAAACCAATATAACTTTCAGTTAGCGTTTCCAAAGGGTTGCCAAAGACTGCGATAAAGGAAAGAAAAAGGTATCCAAGTAGAGTCAGGCTTATGTCGTCACTAATTATGATTTAAAAAAGGAAGGTCTGGGCCACCTGCACAGGCTGTAGGTCTGCCTATTTGACCTCAGGTGAGATCCCCCACTTCTAACATGGCTGTGGTTTTATCCAAACCCAAAGACAGAAGCACAGCAACAGTTAGGAATCGTTAGTAAAGAACTGCAGCTGCTTAACAAAACCCACAGAAATATACACAATACACTTTATGCAGCTAAAGGGGAAAAAAAGTGCATTTGATAAAACAAACGCAGACATTCTTTGTTGCATAAATCTTTCCAAAGCTGAAACCTTGGTATACTGCAACCACTCAGGCGAAACCCAACTGTTAGAAGAGTTTTGACTGTTAAGAAACTGCTCAACTTGATCTTCAGCGAGAACTTGTCTGGGCATTTCCCTGGATTTCCTGAAATACCAGAAACAATACTGTAATAACAAGTTTCCTTTGAGGGGCGAGAAAGAAACCTGGACACACCCTTTATTCAAGCAAGACATTTATTACAATACATAGTAAGGAATGACTGGTTCGATGAATCCCCTGAAGTCATAATGACAGGTAGGAGGCATCCAAAGGCACTGGGTTCCCCTGCACACCCGTGCACATGCACACACCCCTGTATGCACACACACACACACACACACGCAGACGCATCAGACACACAGCAGTAGATGCTCAATTTGTCTAACAACCCTTAGTGTGGGAAGGAGAAAGCATTTTCAGTAATTTCTCTATCTGTTTCACGCTAGTTACCGGCTGTAAATTATGCAAGAAGCAGTTAACTGCGCTAACTCTCCAAATTATTACTAGTCACTCAGCAGATCTGACATCCACCCCAGAGGAACACATCAACCTCCTACTGACTGCAAGTGAATGGAGAAGTAAGTAGGCACTTATCTCTTCTTTATCTCTCCAGTCAAGACTGATGAGCATCTCACAAAATTAAGGGAAAAAATACTAAGCCATTATTTGAGAAAAGAGAGGAGGAAAAAGCAAGAAAAAAGGGTCAAAAGAGGTACAGAAATGTGATAAAGACATGAAAAGAAGCTGACTAAAAGCAGTTCCTGTTGAACTCTTACAACATTTATGTTACACCTTCATAAGTGGTGCAAGTTTTGTTCTTGAGAACTACAGGGCCCGCATGGTTAATCTTGTTTACACATATCCCTTTAACTAATTAAAAAATCAGAAGCTCTTATTCAGAGCTCGGTATTTTTAATATGCTCACATAATGCAATTAACTCGAGAAGAAAAGCATTTCAGCAAAGGTTGCACCTTGTCTACACCATGAGATCACGCTTCATATTAATTTTTATCCTAGATTCCTTTTGTGGGACCAAAACCCCCTTATTTTCATCCAGTGCAAAGCTATGCCTCTGAAACAGAACATGATCATCTGTTTATTTCTCCTGGAGACAACACATGCAAAACTGTGCTAATATTTAAAGGTTTGCCAGACAAAGGTGACTCAATTTCACCAAAACTGCTGTTAGACTACCTTTGCTGACTGATGATTTATATTTCCACACCTAAGTCTGGATACAAAGCTAACAGTTTGAAAGAAAAGACGTGCTACAGGTTGTTTCCTTCAGTGAACATGGAAGAAAATAGTCTGTAGAGTAATAATCCAGAGACAGAGTGTTCAGCCCCTTTATGTCTCCAGTTTTAGAGCTTCATTAAGATTATTTAATGACCATCTTTTGATTGACATATTGGAGAAATCTAAATGCAATGTCTGCCTTCACAGGTCCATCAAAGCTTAGAAGTATCAAAGGCAAGAACTGTAGTGCCACATTTGTGTCCCACCTGAGCAGGGAGGCTTCAGTAGATGGTCATACACAACAACGCTACACGCTTTTCTAAGAAGGAATTAGATTCAAAGCACTCTTATCAGTCTACAAGATTTGAGGAGTGCCCTGAACTTAAATAAAACTTGCATGCAAGTGGTCTAATCTGTAGTCACCCACTTAAAAAAGTGAAGAAATCAATGTTATGGCTAACATAAATCAATTAATCCATTCGGTGGTGTATAACAGCTTCCCCATACCACACGGAACACAAATACCCCAAACAAGAACCGAGTGACTCCTTGCTGTATTGCATGAATCCCAGCAGAGGTTATAACAATGAATGAATCACAGTTAAATGTAAAGACAACATGTGGGAGAATTCTGAACGGAAAACAATACTTTGTCATCTGAAGTCTTGTTTATACTAATTTTAAATGTATTTGCATAATCCAGTGTTTTGCCTCTGACCAATTTTCTAAGCTCCAGATACACTCCTCAATAGGTGTTTGTACCCATACCGACATTCACCCTGTTGTTTTCTGTAGAGTTGAAGAGATCAACGTGGTATTTAAAACATATTTCCCTTTTTACTTATTGTCTTATAATTGCAAACCTCTTAAATAAAGAGAAAAGGCTGCTTGGCTAATTTGAAACATGAGTAATATTCACACTGCCAGCTTTCATACTTAGCTTTTTTGGTTTTCCTTTTTAAAACCAGGTCAAATACAGAAAACATGCAAAGATTAGCTTTTAATTGCTCGGGTGTTTTCAATGCCTGCGAAATCTTTTCAACTCTCCATCATCCTAAGAAAGAATTTCCATGGCAAACGTCAGTACCTTCTTGGCCAAGGGAAGGTGTTGACCTGCCTATAGACGTTCATGAAGAGGGGAGGGTTGGAAGAGGAGATCTGGGCTCAGAAACAGCTACCTAAAAGGACACTTAACAGACTGAATGGACTTAGCAGTGCTCACTCACAGAGCTATATTAACACCCAGAGCTATAGCAAAACTATCGAAACAACTGACTTAGAGGAGCTCTAATCTCATCTATGAATCCCCGTGTCTTTTAAAACACAAGCAATATCATGGATTTATGCATACGGCACTATTTCCACCCTGCTGTTCTGCACGGATTTACCCGAATGCAGAGCAGAGACTCTGTAGGTATGCTAGTGGGAAAGTCTACAGCCAGCTGCAGACCACAAAAACCATTACAGATGGTATGTGTGCCTAAGCTATAAAACTTGTTTAATCAGATAAGAGCAAAATCTGCTAATTGTGCAGTTCGTTACTGAGAATGCAAATTATAATCCACATGCATCAGACATTACCAATCAAGTCTGAAAATGGGTGTGGGAATACTTTAAAGAAATTCATTATATGGATTTGATTGCATAACACACAGGTATTCTGTGTTTACAGGCTGAGTAAGTGCAGGACTAAACTATGTGAAGATGTCTTCAGGCTAATGTGTAAGGAGCCAGAATTTCAAACAACATCCCAGCTTCATTTTTCACTTCAGAAAACAATATATAGATTTATCCTTGTTTCATAGAAAAGCCTTTGATTAGCAGTGTCAAGACAGCATCAGTAAAAATTATTCAAAGATATGGTAATGCAATACTAAACACCTATCTCTTACTGCCAAGTACAGACAGACTGCTTCAGGTGAGCACAACTCTTTGCTTACAGTTCTGAAATGAGGTAAACAACATAAAAAAATCCCAGCATGCACGAACAGAAACATTCCTTATGCCTCAAATCAAGCTCTACGCAAGGCTTAGATATCAACATGTCACTGCCCACTCTCGGCGAAGGCTGTTTCAAGATGTAATACCTCCCTCATGAGAACAATGATTACCTTGACCTTCGTTTGCGAGCAAGGCTTTAATACCTCGCTTGATTTTACCTTACCAGATGAGGGATAGGCCTATCATGCTCATGAATGAAAGGCAATCATCCTTCCTTACTACTAAGATACCTTATGAGGCCTCATCTCAGGAGCACCACACATTTCACTGAGCCAAGCGATGAGCTGGCTCACCCGGAAAACCTGCAGAGGCTCTGTGTAGCTTCATTGTCTTTTTCCACTAAATCCATTCTGCCTGTAAAGTCCAGTACAGCACATTCAGCCACAGCTGACTAAAGGCTACAGCCCATTCCCAGCAGGCAAAATTTTATGAACTGTCGATTCACGAGTTTATGCCTGCATTGTAGAGCTCCTTTGCAGCCCTGAATTTAAGTGGGACTTCTGAAAAAAGGCACACTGACTTGAAAATCAGTTTGACTCTTCCAGAAACAGCAGATCAAAAGTTTCAGCAACAACTGATTGGGAAAAGCAATTTGAGGAAGGCCTTAGGTTCTCCCTGGGGAGGATCCTGTTGTCATTAGGATTGTTTCAAGTGCACGGCTATAGCATATTTACTCACTTACCTTCCTGTGCAAATCTGTTGCAGGAGTGCAGATTGGCTGCACGCATTTAATATCTGCAAGTATTAAAGCCTGTACATTAGCAAAGGTTATCAGTGACTAATAGCTAGCAATAATAAAGGTTATCTCCTCTCCCGGGCCTGAACTGCCTAGGAAACAGAGACATGCAGGACCATTGACTCCAATTTCTAATCTGGCTTCTGTCTGGTTAGTGAGACAGCTCTTCCCCTATCTGAGAAGGGTATGGGCCTGATACATAGATCCACGTTCTCGCAGTACTAAAGCTGTGACAGTACAGCTCCCCAGGGCTGAGGGCAGAGCCCCCGGGTGGATGTGCCAGAGTTCCCCTGGCCACAGCAGCCCCTCCACAGCATGGCAGCACAGCAGCACCCCCAGCCTTGGCAGAACGACACACCTGAATATAGACTCATAGGATGGTTTGGGTTGGAAGGGACCTTAGAGATCATCTCGTTCCAACCCCCCTGCCATGGGCAGGGACACCTCCCACTAGACCAGGCTGCTCAAAGCCCCATCCAGCCTGGCCTTGAACACTGCCAGGGATGGGGCATCCACAACTTCTCTGGGCAGCCTGTTCCAGTGCCTTACCATGATCACAGTGAAAAACTTCATCACTAAAAATGAAAAGGAGTCGGAAAGGACGAAGGCTGACATTTCTTGCATTTTGCCAAGCTGGGTTTACTCACACTTTTACAAATTCACGTGTGGCTCACTGCCTCATCTTTTACATACCGTGCAACGTTGAAGAGCTCTGGATGGTAAGGTAGCTGGATTCACATTTCTGTGACTCAATATCCAGGTCTCCAATTTTTAAGATCAGGCGTTTTCCCGGAGGCACTTGGATTTTCTTTTCACAAAGAGTGTAATTTGGGTACGTCCCAGGATAGTTCTTGGATGCCAGGGTCCCGCTGTCTTGGTACATCACTGCGTGCCCACATCCATCCCCTGCAGTAGGAGAAGAAACAATGAAGAGAAACATATTCCTCAATAAAAAACGTGTAAGAAAATGCTGACCACAAAATCACGTCTTGTGCACTTTCACCTTTTAAAAAAGTATTTTGTAATATTCTACCTCAGTTATGCTGTTGTTTGAAAAGAGGTTGTTAAAATAAATGCAGTCGCATTTCTCTTGTAAAGCAGGAGAAAGGAGGGCTGGAAATACTCAAGAATTAAGATGTGTTTGACAGTCCTGTACAAACAGAGTCTCTCTGGTTTTTGGTTTTACAAATGAACTCTACCAAAACATTACAGATGCAATTCCACATGTAATAGGTAGGATCCTTCCGTAAATAGTTTTCTCCCAATTATCATTCCACATTTATAGAAAGAGCCATCAGGGAGAGGGTGACTGAATCATACATGAAAGCACAGACATGATTTAACTATGTACTATCACGGACCTGACTCACCTCACTTTCCTGTTGGTTTTCTTGCTCCACTTGCACAACACAATAAGCACAGGGGACAAGGCAAAGTCACATTAGCACGCCCAGAGATGTAAGTGCTGCTGCCTCCTTGCTCAAGGGGTGAGGGTAGGGGTCCGCAAAGTGTTTATTTGTGGAGCTGTGAAAGGGTGGGCTTGGCTTAGGAGCCTTTCCTTGGTGGAGGCATCTGAGGAGCAGCTGCAGCAGAACGCATGACAACAGGAAAAGGCGCATGGACATACATGGGGGAATGTGGGGACCGAGATGGAAAACAGGAAGCATCCACAGAGGGGAAGGAAGCAGGTATCAGATAAGAGACCCTGACTACCAAAGGAAGCAATTTTTAGTGAACTATTTAAAAGTGTACGAGTAAATTAAAATGTATATATTATAAAGCTTAAGCCATTTCATTCTGCTGAATCTTCCAAATAACGGAAACTATTGCAACAGTGGAACTAGTGCCATAACGTACATGTACATAACAAAACATGCTCAGTTTTAGCTCAGTTAGGCCATAGGCACTCTTTACATAGCAGTCTTGTACATTGTTACCATCTATCACTGCAAAATTTAAACTAGTCCTAGAAGTGTTAGTAAAATAAAGAATTCTACAGAGCTGGGAATTCACAACGTTCACTTTAACTACGCAGAATTTTACTTTTGGGGATATTTTGCTTAAACTGTTTTGGTCTGTTCATTTTAATTGTTTTCTGAATTTCTTTCCACAATCACGAGGAGGAACAAACTTAAGATTTGATAAGATTATTTAAAGGTGAACAACTAGAAATGAAGTGTTGACAAAGAAACGTGCCATACCTGGGGCTGGGAGAAAAGTGGCATGCTGTGCAAAGATAAGCTCCAAGCTATCAAATTTTGACTTGCTACTATATAATTACACTGCCATTTCATCCAACTCACTCAACTACTTTTTCACAAGCAACAGCATTTATTTTGAAGCTTTATCATTATTACTGGCTTTGTTGCCTGCTATTTAATTTTGTTGCAGGTTCATGCTTGGAATAGAGGTGAATAGGAGACATAGATCCAAAACCATATCACCATAAAACACATTAAATATGGTTTTTCAGATCTCCCTGTTCACACGCTTTAAAAAACACCTGTTGTTCAAGTTTGTTACCCAAGCTTTATTGATTTCAGAATGCATAGGAATGTACTCAAGAAGAAAGGCAAACTGGCCTCTTGAGCAAATCATCTTTTTAATGGAAACTTTCTGCAGCAGGAATAAAAATACAAGGAGCAATACAGTACGTGAGCTATCAACTTTCTGAGCCCAGAGAGTGGCCCAGGGAGGTCCAGGCAGTGTAAAACCGCATCACTTCCAGCAGGACGCAGGACAACCTTGCTGCCTGTGTAGCCAACTGCTGTGTAGTAAAAAAGAACTGCCAGTGGCCTTTAATTTAAACTGCATATTTCTAACTGTAAGCATTTACTTTAGCTGGGCTAATGAAAACAAAGTAACTACAATCTGGAGCTGAGTTTGCAACTTACCCTTATTGGGAAAGAGAAGGGGAAACAAAGGAAAAAGTTACACAACCACATCAAAACGTCATGGAGATGAACTCCTTAAAATGAAAAGTCCAGTGTTCGCAAGTTTTCATCTCACTGGGCTACATTCTGGCCTCTGTCACCTCGGTACAACCCCAAGGATCCTTTGTGGTACAAAACTCCTCAAAAAGCTGAAAAGGCATCACTATCGTGGTAAGACCCTGACAACGATCCAGGTCACAAAGCACTATATTTCTGCAAAAAGCATACAGGCAAAACTGTGCACCAGAGACCTCAGGTTGCCATCCTCCTCTGTTGAGGTTATCCGAGGTCTTGTTCCCAGGGAAACTCCTTCTTTTAAAATCTGCCTTTGAGTCAGCGTTGAAATGTATTAGCACCAGAACATCTTTTGAGCTAAGAAAGCAGAAATGCTATTTTCTGACTTTTCACTGGTGGAGCATAGACATTCAAACACTTGAGAGGCAAGCGCAGCATCGTCTTGTACCTGTAATGTCCATCCCTTGCTGCCTCTGTTCTGCCTGCCCGCTTCAAAGGAAAAGGTCATGACAAGAGCTTGTTCGCCACAAGAACCGAAGCAACGTCCAAAAAGTCAGACCAAGTCCTAGTTAACTATTGCTTCTTGCAGAGAAGCCTGACTGCAGCTCTAAATTTTGTGTTTCTCAGCAAGACTACCAGAGCAAAGAAAAATCTTACGCTGAAATTCGCTGGAAAACGAGCGCTAGGCCGGGAGTCTGAAGGTATAGATGGAAGGTAGAATATAACACAGGATCTGATAATTCATTCAAAGAGACATTTAATGACTAAATGTAGTAAAAACCCCAACCTTATGAATATAACCCCACTATATACCAAGGGCTCAGAAATGGAGGCAAATTCTAAGGAATTCAAGTGAATTCAAAATTCTAAGGAAATTTCAAATGAAAAATGTGAACAATACTACCATTAGTTTTGTTCTTATCATTATTTTCCACATGAAATTTCGATTTTCAGTAGAAATGTATTGGTCAAACCGCAAATACATTGAGTTTAACACACAACTGCTTGTCCTCATGAAAACTATGGTTTAAATACCCAATGTCGTACTCTTTTCTATAGGCACAGCCCTTCTAGATGGAAATATGTATATTCAACTGGTGAGTTCGACACAGGATTTCTTGCTAACAGTAAACTTTCACTTAGTGTTACTTCTGAGAACTGCTTTCTGTCACCCCATTTGCCAAGAAGCTGGCAGCCTTGCCTCAGACATCCAGGTTTCATCACTGCTCGCTGGCCGAGAGCAAAGCAAAATATTTGAGCACAAGGTATTCAGCAGCCATAAAGTTTAAACATACTTAAATTTAATAAAATCTCTCCTCAATACCAGGAGTTACTAAAAGCACATCAAACACACTTTGTAAACCGAGTTCCCACGGGCATTTGAACCAAGATCAAGATCGTGGTCTCTGGATTGTGGGCGCCCACCTGTTGGCCTACGCGCAGGTTGTAGCAAAGATCACACGGCACTGGAATTAAGGCTGTTTACCACAGATAAAAATAGTCTCCTATGGCAGACGATGGAAATAACTCCTCAAGAAGTGAGAACCACGACCTGCACCTCCTGCCGCAGCAGCGGGCACACCGCCTGCACCTTGCCCTCTCTCACATGGTGCTCACCGAGAGCAGCGCATTCATGTAAAACCAAACCCGGGACCGTGCCAGAAGACACCAGTGCATGTCCCTGCAGAGAGGAGGCTTAGAGGTGGCTGGCAAGTAGCGCCCCTTCCCACCCTCAGACACATGCATGACGGATGTGCGTGGGACGAGGTGAAGGAGTATCTGCAGGCAGCTGCGTCTGGGCTGGGTCTGACCATGGCTGCTGGCTCATGGGCAGGAGGGCCCCCTCCAGGATTTGACCTGCCCAGGAAGGATGTAGGTGATGAAATCGATGCCCAAGAACAAGCTCCACACAGTGAGCTGCCTTGGACACAGCCCCTGGCAGATACTGTGGTTTTAGCAAAATGGTGGTGGTCCCAGAAGCAGCAGTGTTAAAGATCTCTGAAAATTATGCTGGTTCCTTGAGGTACCCTCCCGCCATTCAAAGTCACCTGGCTGGCCTGACTCTCTCCTCCCATCTCTTCCCAAGCCCAGTGCACAAGCCAAGCCCAGGCTCCTTACTCCTGTGCTCCTTGGGCTTTTCCACGCCTTGCTCACACACATGACTGGATGCGTACAGCACCTTCATGCAAGCACTCAGCCCACCACCCTCTGAGTTAGGGAGGACGCTGCAGTTTTTCAAATAACTGCTATAAAAACTTTCCATGTGCTGCACCTTTCACTAAATGTGTTTATCCCGCCAACTACAAAACAGTTACATTGCACGATATCAAAGTGCATTTTCAAAAGCATTGCTACAATATCCTGGCAGCTAACAGCTGCCTTTTTCATCCTTCTGATTCACCCTCACTAAGCAATTAATAACGGACTTGGACTCGGTCCAGCGCTAAATACGTGTTATACCTAGGTGTATGCACACAGACAGCGGCTCCCTGCCCTCTTCCACCTCCTGCATGACCCCCATCGGGCACCAGCATTTCTTTCTTGGCCTCTCTGGCTACAGACTCCAGCTACCTGCTGCCCCTTGGCTGCTGACCTCTTCCCATCGGGGCAAAGACCCCAAAGTAATCTTATTTCCCTCTCTGCCTCATCTATCCCAGTTTGACTTCCTTTTGGATGCTCACCTTCACGGTGGTGGCTTGGGACAAGGTGTGCTCCCCTTACCCCACCCGGAGGTCAGGGTGCAGAGCTTGTGGGGGGCCGCTGGCCTGTCCTTTTTCCTTCCTGCTCCTCCTTCCCTTAAGAGGAGAGAGCAGAAAACTGAGTTTGTATACACAAATTTTGGATTCAGCCAAAAATCAGTGTTTTCTGAAGGGTCACAGCTGCAAATGGCCACAGCCAAGGTGAAGAAAATGCCACTGAGTCAAATGTACATCTCTGTGAGTTCTGATGAGAAGCCCCATGAGGAGAAATGAGATTCATCTTGTCTTCCACATTGCTTTCCCTGAAGTAATAACTCCAGCTTATTAAAAGACACAATAATAACTGAGTCAAGAAGGAGTTCTGAGCCTGTATTTGAAAGATTTGACTTATGCATAAGAACAGATGAGTATCTAAAAAGGAAACCAACTCTTTCCAGTCAAACCTGTGCCCTCCCTGCTCTTGTGGGATAGGAGAAAAGACCAGGGAAAAAACAAGTTTTTTTGCCAGATGCCATCCAAATCCACTGGCGTGGTCTGACAACACTTTAGGTTTTCATACAGCTACTCTGACCTTCATCACTAACAGAATCGCACACGCTGCAAACATGAACAGGTTTGCACCTTCACTGCTTTCTGAGGTGATGGAGTAAAATCTAGAGTTAAGGACTTCATCTCTCAACTCTCTGCCTACAAACCTGGATCAAGAGCATCAGCTATTCGCTGCACCTTTAAAATGGAAGAGAGAGACCACCACACTACCAGGACGTAAACTGGTCACTTCTCCAGAGAATGATGAAGACCACTTTGCTTTTCCTGGCAACGACCACGGGTTTGGGGATTTCACAAACCGCAGATTTCAGGGCAGCTGCCATTTACACCAGCTGAGCGGCTGGCTGAGCCCTGTGTGTAAAGAAGTGTATAAATCCACAGCAGAATTTTCAGAAGTCCAGCTTTACATTCTTCACAATATTTTGTGGAGAACACAAAAACTATTTACAAATAATAAAAGAAACTACTGAAAATTAAGGCAAATCTATAATGATCTGAAAAAACAGTGACTGCAATCTTCCATGGTCTTTAAATTAGTATTAATATCTTTTCAAGGGAAAAGGTCCTCCACTTTGCAGTACGCCCTACTGCAAAAGGAAAAATAAATAGCGTGCAAACTATTTCTTTGATTTGCATTTTAATTTCTTTGACTCCATTAGGTTCCCAGGAAACATTATAACCCCTGTGCTGCAGCAGTTCCTCAGGACAGGCATTTTGCTGCCCAAGCTAACCAAGCAGTGGCTGGGAGGAGGGCCGAGAGCAGGAAGGGAAGGTAGAGCAGCAGAAGAAACAAAGGAACATTGTGGAGTGCTGATTTCATTGCCCAAATTATTTACTTACCAACTTCAAAGGGATGCAAAAGGAGAAGGAGGTCAAACAAACCACAGCATGTTTTTCCCTCCTCTTCACAGACATTATTTACTGTAATGTCCCTCTTAAAGTAGGAATGAGAAAGCAGCAAATGATCTCCAACTGGTTCCACAGCGGTTCCATAAATCACAAGTTCCCACCACGTGCCCAGCTGTGATTGCCCCTCAGCCATTTTAGCTGCAGCTGGGGGCTGGCTTTCCTCAGGGAGGCTGCCAGCCTCAGGAGATGCCTTGCCTCAAACATCTAAAAAGTTATTTTGGTATTCAGTTTACCATCCTCAAGCATAGAAAAAAATCCCTGACAACCATTCTAAGTGCCTTATCTAGCAAAGTAGCTTACAACCACCCTCCTATTTTGCAAAGTTAAAGAGTTTTTTAGTAATTGCAGGCACAGCCAGTAGCCAGGGAAAACTTTACAGCTGTGCTAACCTACCTGGCAGTGACTTTGCTGGATTGCCACAAACAACCTGGGCAGCCTTTACTAGCCCAGAAACGTCTCACCTTTGCAGGAGCTTGCAAAGAAAAGAACCTAGGGAGATTAGAGATTTTGTTTATTTAGCTGCTAAAAAATGTTGAAAGGAAGCAGAAATCTCCTTATGAGCAATTCCTTCCATCAACAGGAAGCCATGTTCCCCTAAAGAGGGAAATTTGCACTCAGTATTTAGGTTTGCAACCTTAACAAGTAGTAGAGCAAGCCTTACCAAGACTAACATGGGTGCGAACCAAAAACTCGCACACTAAAACTCTTCCAGTTTCCATAAAGACTTGATCAATTTTGCTACTTAATCAAATAACCTTCTGGAGAGCAACCATCTCATCTGCATACACATCCTAGGGACTCGTGTCAGGATGAAGCCTAACACTATCTGGCTACATTTACACATGAGACCTCAGTGACAAGGCAATTCAGATTACTGTAGAAATCACAGTGCCAAAAGGAGAGAAGAGCAGCTGCAGCCTGGTAGTCCTTTTCCTTTGCATTATTTATGAGGACACAGGATGAAGAAGTTGCTGCATTCTGTAAAGAACAAGATCCTGCAACATGTAAGGGACACGGTTTGCACAAAAATGTAAATAGAATCATATAGTTTTCTTGCTTTGCTTCTACAAAATACGCAAATAGTAGCAAACTAGGTTTGCCTTTGCTTTTCAGGATCACTATCTGGTTCCATCACAATCTGTGAAAGACAGACAGTACCAGAGTACATGTCAAAAATAAGTATGTTTTAGTCACTGCTTCCAGGACTTAGGCAGTATACCCAAATGTAGTCCTCCAGAGAAGCGAATTGCAGCACTAGAATTTGCTTTTCAGCACTCTAAATACAGCACTCTCAAGCTTGTGGGTGTGAGAAAACTTCTATGCCTTTTTAACTGCTGCAACAAAAGAGATTTGTAATTTTTAATTTATTTATTTTTCCCCTACATAGCTGCATTCAATATTTGTCAATGCTTTTCTTTTATGGATGTGGCATATTTCTGTGATTGACCACCTCAACCTTTTACTAGCCTGTGTGTTTTTGGAAACAGAAATGAGAACAGAGCTACACGTTTAAGGAAATTTCAGAGTAACCTTACACGTAGGGTCCCCTTTTTGCAAAAGGAGAGCTGGGTTTTTGTTCGCTAACAAATACCTGCCTGCTTTAAGACACACATCTACATTATGCAGCTCACGTGCAGAGGTGCTGAGAAGACACCGAGAAGTTCACTGCCCAAGCACTTGTAACTGCACGCTCAGAAGGAACCTTGAAGGACTGTAAATAAGTGGGAAGATGGTCGTGCTTTTCCACCAGCCACCCACATAGAGTAACTCAGGATCCTGGTGAAGCTTCAGTGCTGTAAGGGCTATGGGGAACAAATATCCCAGAGACTGGGGTTTCTTCCCTGTCACTCTGCCACAGCATCCCAGCAATGTGGCAGGGACATGGAGCCACAGCGAGAGATGGAGCCCCCTCCCATCCCATGCTGGGCTTTCCCTGGGCTGGGGGGACATCATTCCATTAGGGCATATACCCCGATTCCGCTGACTGGGGGCAAACGTGCAGTAGGATTTCTATTAAGGGCTTTTCAGGCAAAGTAGAAAATGCTAGTCTTAACTGAGAGACATATCACATATATGCAAATTGTTTGCTCTACTTTCTCCATCTGTTTTTTCCCAGGTTTTTCTCTTTGCTATGCTTTACTGGAGATTAACTTACAGTATATAGCACTGAATTTGGACTGTGTGGGAAACATATGCTGCAAGCTCAGGGCCAGACTCGAATATTGGGTTGCACAGGAATAGGAATATTCACAGCAGTGCTAAGGACTGACAAACCCACAGGGACAGGAAATTCAGAGACACCAGGGTAAGGAGAGGCTGAAGCAGAGCTGTTCCAGTTACAGTAGCAGGTGGGAAGGCAAGATTTCAAAACAACTTTAATTTGGGTAAGAGGAAATGGCTGAACATGACAGAATGAAACCACTCCCCCCACACACCTTTTTTAATATGTAATTCCCTTAGTATGATACAAGTCAGGGAAGATCAACAGTTATCAACGATTAAGGGTGGCCTTTTTTCTTGAAGTCAAACCTGTCCCAGCTTCCTTGCAAAATCACACATTTACCTTTTTTGCCTGTATGCCTAGATGGAGTATGTGATTTGTTAGTAAGAAAGGACAACAGAAAGCATGCCACTTTTCTCAAAGCAAATTATGCAAACCCCCCATTACCCCCAAGGTATAAATGAACAAATATCTCAAGAGAAAATTAATTAGTTCGTGATGGAAACAATAATCGCCAATTATTAGGAAGATGCAGTTTTCTGTTTTGCCTTTTGACCCAGTCAACCTAACTTCTAGGAAACTAGCTCTTTCCTCCGTGGTTATTGCAACCTAACAACAGGTTCCTTACAACTCCAGTAGAAATGGAAGCAAAAACTTACTGAACTAAGATGAAGACATAGTCAAAGAGCTACATCAGGCTTCTGAACAGGACCACTGAAAGCAAGAAATGCTTTTTTTCAGTATTCTCCTGCAACCAGCCTGTCTGATACTCATCATCAAGGTATTAACCAGAACAGTACGCTCAGAGGCTCTGTAAACCAGGAAATTTTGTGATCTCTCTGGGTCGTTGTTGTTACATACGGTTGCTGTGAAAGATATTTGAAATTAAAAAAATAGAAAGGAAAACAGCCACACCATTACTTAAGTACTATTCTGTTGTGGTGCTGTATATGATCCCAGCATCATTTCTGCCTCTTCTGCGATGCATTAATATGAGACTGCATAGAAGGTATTTGCAAAATGGATGTGAAAAATAGCGCAGAAGAGAATGTTTCATGCCATTCTCTGTACAATACTTATACTGAAACTCTGTAATTTAGCTTTATTTGACTGGACTTTTTGATTAGCTATAGTATCAAAAACCTCATGTTCTCAAGTTTTGAAACACAGTACAGCAGAAAGGCCTGAACCGGTTTGGTTCTTTTTCTCATCTCAAGAGCGAATACCTCAGTGTAACTGCTCAATTTATTTTGATACAATATTATTTTGCATTCCACCTAAAGAGGACAAGGACTGAATTTCATCCAAAAAAAAATAGGAAACTCATTTTCAAAACACAAGCATTAGCGCTTGTTAAAAATCAGTATATTCTCCGATACCTGTTTTAAGGACCACGAGTTGAACCTTTTCTGTCTGTGACAAAATACTGATAGATTAGCAAGTGCTGATTCCTTCTTTGGTTTGAAAACATTAATGCTTACGACCACCCAAGTACTCACCGCGTGTGGCACAAAACTTCATATTACAGCTTATCTATTGAAATTCTGGTTTAAAGCCTTCAGCTCTGTGGCTCCCAGGCATTTCAAATTCCTTCAAATTCCCCTGTACCATGCTGACACAAGAAACATGGGATAATACAAACCCCTGGCTTTGGGAGCAAGCTGAGACAACAGGGAGGGCAACATCTCCAGTGTTAGCCACAGACCTTGCTGCCAAAGCCTCCCGCTGGAGGGGGACCCAACAGGATCCTTGAATTTATTTCACAGGTTAAAATGTATTTTTCCGTACCTGGAGGACAAAATGGATCTTTTTTTTTTTTTTTTATGAGCTCATTTTACAAATGAAGCACAGCTGACTATTAAATCAAAGCAACCCACCAGCACCAAACTGGTATGGCACCAGAGCAAAATACAAGTCATTTTGGGCAGAAGCCGCTCATCTGCCTTCTGTGCAGTTACTGCAGCTGCAGCAACAAGGCTCAGGCACGTAACAAAGCCATTCTGTTTGGATGGGTGAAGAAACCCACCTATGTTTCCAGTGTTTTGAGGTCTCTCCTACTACACGATGAAGAAAAGTTTTGTTTGATTTCTGACAGACACACGGGCCTTTGTATAGCATGAGGGATCGCATCCAGAATTCCCCATGTGTTTTTGTAATTTGAAATAAAACAAATAAACACAATTTTTATTCAGTAGACATGAACATCTGGAAGATGACATCAACATGACTTCAACTTTAATGTCAAAGCGCTAGCCTGAAATCCAATATCGTTGAACAATTTGTGGTGGAAGTGCCAGAAACTTGAACATAGCAGATTAAAACTGTGATGGAAACAAGGTTTCTGCAGCAGCTGAGGGAAGAAGCAACATTTTAGAGCTTTACTAAATGCTTGATAAACATTATTGTAATTACAGTAGCAGCCTGAGCCTAAATGTGTCATACTAAATAACAAAATGAAGATCCTGGTCTCGTAGGAGACCTTGGGTCTGGGTTTCTATCCTTGCCGTACTCTGCTTTCCCCGTTTATTCTCCTGTCCCTCTTCATGGTGCTTGAAAACACCTCTACTGAAGCTCTTTGGAGATCATAGAATAGTTTGTGTTGGAAGGGACCTTTAAAGGTCATCTAGTCGAACCTCCCCTGCAATAACCTCCTCTGCATCTTCAACTTGATCAGGTTTCTCAGAGCCACATCCAGCCTGGTGTTGAACACTTCCAGGGATGGGGCATCTACCACTCCTCTGGACAACCCGTTCCAATGTTTCACCACCCTCATTGTAAAAAATTTCTTCCTTATATCTAGCCTAAAACTACCCTCTTTTAGTTTAAAACCATTACCCCTTGTCCTATTTAACAGGCCCTGATAAAAAATTTGTCCCCATCTTTCCTGTAGGCCCCCTTTAAGTACTGGAAAGCCACTACAAGGTCTCCCCAGAGCCTTCTCTTCTCCAGACCGAACAACGCCAACTCTCTCAGCCTGTCTTTGTAGGAGAGGAGCTCCAGCCCTCTGATATCTTTGTGGCCCTCCTCCTCTGGACCTGCTCCAACAGGTCCAAAGATGGGCAAAGACAGCACGGCCTGGGCGCACTTGTCCTCCCCTCTGACAAAGTGAAGGGGCAGCACAGGTCTGCCACACAGGCAGCTGCTGCCACCAGACAGCAACCCCATCCCACCAGGGAAACAGAAATAACGAGTAAGCATGCACTGGGACTGGAAATACTGCTCAGGGAGGATGAGAAAGTCCCATCACCACCAAACTAAGCCTTCAGGTCTTAGAAGGAAACTCCCAAGAGGCAGGTCCTGGCTCTGTCGAAAGAAGAGACAGGGAGAGAGGGAATGAAAGACCAAAGTGTTTCCTCCTCAAAACACTCTCAGCTCCCAGGCCTAATTATACAGGATCAACAATCCTAACCATAACTACTGGCAGCCTCTCTATGTGCAAGTGTCCAACCAACCTCAAAAATGTGTCTTTAGCACTCACACAATGTTCACAGACAAAAATCAGTTTAATTAGATAGTTCATAATTTGTTCTGAAAGCAAGAATTAAGATGTCTGTATGGTCTTAAAACTAGTCAAACTACTATTCTTTTTTATTTAAACATCACTAGTAGATTGTCCCAGTTTGAAGTTTCCTACTCCCAGTAGTAAAACTAATTAAACCTTTTGGGAAAGTTGTGTGCTCATTCTTATGCATTGCTATTAAAATTTTTTATTGCAGATAGTTGGGCTCCAACACCATTCCACTGAATCCAGTCAGAAGGAATTTATTTTGATTTTGTCTGGCTTGTTTTATTCTTAGCAGATGGTGCAAACCCATGTGTTGATGAGTACATGCCACAGGAGAGCATCTGATATGATACAGCCGGCCCCAAACTACAGCGATGTCTATGCTGAGGACTTCCGTGCCCGCCACCACTCAGGACCACGCTTCTCAGCATGGTGTGTTAGCTCAGATGGGCTTTCAAAAACTGTACTACTGCTACCTAAAAATGGCTTTGAGAAAGTACCTTAGGCATCTCTATGCAGTAACGTAAGCACCCTCAAAGTCAGTGTTTCTCAAATTAATTTTTACTGTGCCACACACACAGCTCAAGTGGACAAGAAGTGACACAGTTTTGATAACTATAAATGAATGTAGTTTTGCATAAGCAAATCAACAAGTAATTTGCATGAAATCTGATTCAACAGCCATGCATGTTACGTGCATGTGCAGGTAACAACTTTCCCAAGGCACCTTTTTCTCCCTCCTTTGTCAGTGAGACTCCCGGTGGCCTCCCTATCTCTGACTTTGTTTGAAATATGTCCCCTGATAACCTAAAGAGAAGTACATATGAAGGGCTTAGAGCTATTTATAGAAAAGTCTGTGCGACTGAAAACATTGCAGTTTTCATGTGGTGGGTACACGCATCGCTTATGAACTGCAACCGGAAAACTGTTGCCTCCCTGTTTAGCGATTCCAGTCAGCATTTGCAAAGCAAGATAGAGGGAGCCAAAGAAAGAAGCAGACATAAGGACAAAATGCAAACAAACTGAAAATTTACCAACCACTTGTATTCAGAAACCAGAGGGGGGTGAGTACAATAAAGATTCATCTCTATCTGCATTTTAAACTGCTGGAAATGGGCATGCAAAGTGGATTAGCAAGATCACACCAATATTCTTCGGTACGGGTTTTGTACAAGCCCCTGAGAACAGGCATAATCTCTCATAATTACTGCATGTGCCATTGTCACATTAAATAACAGCCTTGCCGCAAAATGTTTAGAAGTCTACTGCCCATCAATTCTTCCAACTGGGCACTGGGTGCAACTGTCAACAGACCCAGAAATATTGCAAGCAAAGTTCACGTTCAGATGCTGATCTGCAAATCCCATGTGAACTGGTTTCACTGCTGTGCTTTATTTGAAATGAAAATAAATGAGTTACAGCAGGAGCAATGATTTAAATCTTCTTATTAATAGAGTAAAATCCCTCCCTCTTCTTATGCCTTCCTACAAACAACCAACCCTCAGGTCAGTTTTAAGTTCTACTGGCCAGAAACGTTAACAGAAGATGACTCAAAACTCTCTTCTCAGACTCAGATTCAACTCTGATTTAGATACCTGCTGCCCACAATTACATGGTTCAAGGTCTTGCTCAATGAGACCAGAAGAAAAACCAAAGAATGGTGAAAGGCAAAGATGATGTGTTCAGGTTTGCCTCCCTTCTGCCTTGGGTTTGAACTGCTGGAAGGAGATTTTGAGAAGAGATACCAGGTCAGGTACAGCTGTGTGAGGTTGGCAGGCATGGAACAAAGTATGTTTTGTAGTTGTCAGCAAAGAACTGGCAACAGAAAATGACAAGAGAAGTTGAGATCAGCATACAGCAGAATAAAAAGGGAAAAGAATTGCCTTTTACTATAAATCCCAAAGCTATTTATTACACATGCATCGTCATAGATATGATATTTGTCCCCAGGTGAGACCTACTAATCTTATAAATATGTTTTAGTTAAAGTCAGTTCCCTAAACACTCAGCCTTTCCTATCATCATTCTGTGAACAACAACATTCCATGTTTCATAATGTCCTCGGACAACACACACGTTGAATATATTTTCAAGAGCAGAAAAAGAGCTGACACCGGGACTCTGCACAGTCACACTCAGATATGAGACATGCTATGAAGTAACCAAGCCACAGTGAACAAAGAGGCTTTTCCTTAATTTAAAACTTAAGGAAGCGAACAGAGGCTATAACAGCAACTTCATCCTTGTTCTGTAGCATCCCTCCGGAAAAACTGAAGATGAAGGTGAATTGGTCATGAAAAAAAGCAGGTGGTGCAGCCAGCTCTTGAGAAGACAGAAAAATGTACTATTTTATTGTTCTAAATGAGTATTTTTAAATCAATATATTTAAACTAGCACATCTTTCTTTAAACCAGCTGGTGCGAGACACCAGTGGTGACAAGATACAGAATTAGCTGAAACTCAAGCCTGATTCACTCTGGCACCTCTCGTGCTCCATTACAACTTTTAAATCAAGACAAGAAGCTTGTGTAACAGGAAGTTTGTATCCACTTATCCTTATCTCCTTTCTCCACTGGTGTGACTTTAGAACACTTAGCCCCTAATTTATAGGGTAATATCAATAAACAAACAAATAGAATAACTGCCCCCTGAGGAGAAAGGAAAGAAAGGGGTCAAAATCTTTTCTGCTTTTAAAATATTCCTTTGCATTTCCATGCTGTTGGTTTGATGGTAGAGACATTTTGAACATAAATACAACATAGGTTCCTTTACCAATTAATTTGGGATACAGACAAGGCATAGGATTCATACTTACTGCTTACTGTCACTGTACGCACTAAAACCCCCAGAAATCACAGCAAACTTAACTATTTCTAACTGGCTCTCCAAATGACTTTCTCCTTGATGTCATCATGTGTGAGAGAAACATTGGTGAAAGAGGAAACAAACAAAAACAAAACACTGATGAAAAGTGGGGACTCAGGGATTTTACGGGTTTTTTCCCTGCGTACATGTTTCTGAAGCATATCAAGTTGGAGTCTCAAGATGGGGAAACATATTAAGAACAGAACAGCAAAGCTTCAAAGGAAAAATGCTACTGTATGAAGCTGACAAGTGAAAGGCGACACAACTCGTACCAAATTTTCCCTTCTGTGGAAAACTGTATTGGGAATCTCTGGTAATAGGAAGTTATAGGAGAAATAAGTACTTTGTACCGCTGCCTGGATGCAATGCTAATGCACAGCACTGGGTTCTGGAATTTGCAGCCAAGTTGGGACATTGATATAGGAACTATTAATTTATCTCAATGCATTGTCAAGCTCATCATGATGCTTTGTTTCCAGTGCTATCTATTTTACCAGTAGCTGTCAGCAAACTCTTCTACGACGGCTGCATCAGGCCATGCAATGTCATAGCCATAAGGATGCAACTCCTCGGTAGAAGTCAGCCGAAATGTGATTTACACAGGAAGCTTAACCGTGAGCCGCATAAAAACACAGAGTAAAGAGAACATAGTACCTGGGCCCTCATTTTGCTAAAACCGCAGTATCACAAAAAGGCTTGCAAGATCGCCTTGAGATTCCTACGAAACTTTGTCCTGGCACGGGTAAGAGCATTTCTTTTTCTCAGCGAGGCAGCGGGCACGCAGACCTGCCTCTATCCAGCCGCGGGACGGGGGCTACCGGCCCCAGCCCCGGCTCCGGTCCCTGCCGGAGCGGAGGAGGTGGTGCCGGTGGCCGAGCGCCGGCCGCCGCGCTCGGGACTCCCGCCGGGGCTGGCTGAGGCGCCCAGGTGTCAGCGGGAACCCCGGGGCCGCTGCCTGCCTCCTGCCTGCAACTTGCCGGAGACTTTTCTCCGCTTATTGGACTTTTTTTTTTTTTAAAAAAAAAAAAAGAGAAAAAAAAGTCCTAATTAACGAAAGATTAAGAAAGCCGTAGTATACATTTACCGTAAGGCCGGTTACCACTTTAATCTCGCAGCTACTCAGACACGGGGATAAACCCGGCGAGGATTAACCAGGTCAACTATATACAGCCCCGAGAGCAGCTCAGGCTCCCGCGGAGCGACGAGGCGAGGACGGCGAGGACCACCCCCCCACACCACCCCAGCACCCCACCGCTGCTCCCCGGGGCGGGACGGAGCCCCCCGGGGGGGGCCGTGCATGCCAGACCCCCTCCCCGCCCGCCCCCCGCACTCACCCAGCTTCTCTGCCCGCAGCCAGAGCGGGGCCGAGGCTCCGAGCAGAAGCGATAGCAGCAGCGAGGGGGCGGCCCGCACCCCCCCGGCGGGGCCCATGGCTCCGGCTCTCGGCGGGGCGGGCAAGGCACAACTTCCCCACTTCCCTCCTGTTCCTTTCTCTTCCTCTCCTCTTCCTCCTCCTCCTCTTCCTCGCTGGGGCGGCTCCGAGGCCAGCCCGCGCTCCCGCCGAGGGTGGCGGCCGCCCCCCGGCATCCTTCCCCCCCGCAGGTGTTTCTGCGGAGGCGGAGAAGGGGCCGTTCGGGGCTGCCGCCGGCAGCCGGGCTGCAGCGCTGCCGCCTCCCGCCTTCCCAGCCCGGGGCTGGGGGTGGAGAAAGGAAACGGGAGAAAGGGAAGCGCCGCCGTTCCCATTGGGCTGCAGCACGGGGTATCTCCTCCTCCTCCTCCTCCTCTTGCCGCGGACCGAGGGGCCGGCTCGGACCCGCCGTCCCCTCCGCTCCCCTTCTCGGGTGCTGCTGCTCCCTCCCGCCGCTGCTCTGGGGGTGCTGCACTGGGGCCGGGGGGTCCCCGGTGTTGGGGGGCTCCCCGCTGCGCTGCGGGCCGGGAGGTGACCCCAAACCCGCGCAGTCCCTGAGCATCGCCTGCGAGCAACCGAAGTTGGCAGGCCATATATATGCATATATATATATATACATACACATATACGTACATACATACATATTTTTAAGCAAACAGGATTATTTTGCCGTTTGCAGGCTAATTCCCAGGCGGCGCCCCCGCTGACACAGCGAGAAGGGGCGCGGTGGGGTGGGGGGAAGCCGCGGGGTACCTGCGCGGGGGCGGACACGAGTGGGGCCGGACGCTCCAGTTCGCCCCGTCCGGCCCCTGCAACCGAGCTGGCGTGGTCCTAGGGCTTCCCCTCCCTGTAACCCGCTCCTGGGGTGGTATCTCCTCGCAGTGGTGCAAAATGCATGTTTAACGTGAGCAAGCTCACGTTCTGTGCGTTACAGTTCTATGCTGATTAACTATGGATTTTTATAAAGGGTGCTCTGGGCAGCTCTCTGTGCCGGTGTGACAACCTCAGCTGACAGGCTCTGGAGAAGACCTGTGGCACAAGGGGGACGGACGCAGGTGCTCGGTTAGGAAACGGCTGCAGTGCCAGCAGCCGCAGGAGACTTGCACATTAAACAGGCCCCAGCGGTTGGCCTTTTAAAAGTATGCCAGAGAATTCAAAGTAGCCTGTCTGACCCTGTACAGCCTGTACAGGGATGGGTTGCTATGAGGCGGGTGGATTCACACCGCTGGCAGGTCAGAAAAACTGCACTGCTATGCTAAACTGAAGCACATAATTAACTTACATGTTCTAGAGGCAACTGATAATTCTTCGATTTTATAGTATTTTAGAAAAAAAGTCAGGTTTAGTACACGTCTATTCTAATTAAGCTCTTGATTTGTGAGTGTTAATGCCTGTTTTTTAACTTTTCAGACACCATATGTGATCAGGCATATTTTTTACCGTGTACCCGGTACATTGCATTCTTGGTTTATGTATTTAGCGCAGGTTTTTAATAGTTGAGACTTACCCTTTCTTTGCAAAGGAGAGTTTGAAATCTAGACTAAAACATTAGACGTGGTGTAAGGCAGAGTGAACATTCGTTACCGCAGCAGTTTAGCTGTCAGACTAATCCTCGCTGGACCTCGTCAGCGAATGCCAGCGTCCTTCTGGCTGAAGGGGGTTGTGGTGGGTCACTTGCTTCAATAATCTGAAGGCTGAGAGACTTTTAAAGAGGGGTATGTCCATGCAAATAGAAGTGGGCTGTTATTGTGTTTGTCTCGCTGATTGTCAGGAATGAATCCGTACAAATGAGGGTGATTATGGAGGGGAAGGGGCAAGAAAGTAAAACTCTGCAAGAGCCTCGAGACTGGGTTTAAAAAGAACACAGAATTGGTAAAAATATTGTAGTCATAGAAAACAGCTTCTCCTATAACCAATACTGGTTCAAAACCTACAAATGAGACGCAACGTAAATGAAAACACGAGGGAGATTAATACATAGGGCAATACAGATGTTGCAAAACATGTATCACTTGTGAAAGAGTTGCAGTTGTTGAAAAGCAATGTAACAACATAAGAGCGTACATAGTTTTGTAGCAGTTTCGGAGGGCAGCTAAAACCAGTCAGTCATAGACGGGTTGGTACTGGGAATTGTACTGATTTGTATTCCATCAACTGGGGTCTAAAATATATTCCTTAATAATAGGGCAGGTTTTAGTTATATTTGTTAAGGCCATGATAAACAACGGCGGAAAAGTCCTGCAAGTCAATCCCAAGTAACTTTATGGAGGCAGTGCTGCAATACACTGAGTCTGGTGATCTTGGGCAATTTAACAAGCAAAAACCTCTGCCATGGTGCTTGCAGATAACATTGCTAGTGCTGAGCTCTCAGCAGAACCTGGGTGGCTGGTAGCTGGTACAGGTAAATTAGCAGTCTTGGAAGGTCAAAACAGTTTTTGTCTACCACACGCATTTAGGAAGCTCCTAAGGACGAGGAAAGCGGGTTGGCAAGCACAGGGAAAGGAAGCTCTCCTTCTCCTGGGTGTTAGAGGCTTGGCAATGCCCTCTGGGACAGATAGCTAGAGAATAATTCCCTTCACAGTTACTTTTATTCCAATGATTTGTAGTAAAATGATAAGTCACGCCCTTGCGACCAGGGCTGTAAAATATCTGGGAGTGGTATTTGTTTTCCTTTTGTGATAGGTGAAGGAGTTTACTGTACAGGAAGGTTGCTTTTTCAATCTTCTCACTGCCCTGGGCTCAGCAGGAGCTGGTTGCTCATCCAAGGCCATATGTTTCCCATTGCAAATGTCTATAATGTTCAGATGGAAGCTCCACCTCTTCCAGAAGGTGTTGGAAGCATGGGTTTCCTATTGACTTCAGTAGGATAATGAATAACGCAATCAGTGCAGTAGTTTCTCTATTATTTATTTTGCTATTAAATTCACATTACTTTATCATGCCCTCTCCCTGTCAGTTTTCAATATGCTGTAGGCAAGGAACATACTGTCAGCTTCCAAGATTAAATAATCATTAAGATGAATGAAGTAGTCTATAGCTCTCAAAGCTCTTATTCAAGGACTTGTGTAACCCCTGTCACATTGCTACACTAGTTCATGTGTACTTTTCCAAATTTCCCTTTGTAAGGAGGAGAGTTAAAGTTAAAACCAACTTTTAAATGAATACAGTTTTGAAGGCAAGGACTTTGAGTCAAGGCAAAAGATTAATTCAGAAAGAAGGCATACATTGAGCCTGACTAATAACTCATGGGGATGTCACAAAATGTGAGCTTCACAACATCAAAACTCCCTGGCAGACTGCTTCTCACAGCTTAATGCAGCTGATTTTAGTCATTAGCACTGACTTAATTGCAAAGAGAGAGGATTCACCCAAGGATGTAAACAGGTTACTTTTTAGCATGAGCACGTGCCCTTCCTTTACAGTTAAGTGTTCAAAGCATACCAGTTAGGAGTATTTTGTGTGTTTAACGCAAATGGTATTAACTGAGTCACCTACAACTAGAAAATATATCTCATCTAGTATTCCTATATGGATACCTTTACTGTGCAGCCACCTGCGAATGCGAAGTTATGTTTTTACTCCAAGGATGTCTGGCCTCAGGATGAACATCAAGACAGGACTTCAGGACAAAATCAGCTCAAAACAGCTTAGAAGGTGGTTGGTCAGTATGGCTAGTGCAGCCTATAGCACCATGGATTTACCTTCTTACCTGTACTTGTTATATACTGTTACATACTTGTACATAGCACGCAATGAATGAGCTGCTTCTAAGCAGACCTAAAGTGTCTAATGAGCCCTTGCCTGCCTTGTGGGGTGTTAAGCTGGTAGTTTGTCCGAGGGAAGGGGCAGAGGAGGAAGGAAAAACACACTAGAGAGTTTACCTAAGCTTATCTTGCAAGCTTGACACTGTATACATACTCTCTTTCAAAAGCATCTTGTTTAGTACATTTGTCCTAAAAAGAAAAAAAAGCAACTAAACCCCTAATTTATACAAAGAGGTTTACGTTTCATCTTATTGGAGGAGCTTTGCTTTTGTGCCGCTAACAGGAAAGTTCCTGCTCTTCAGAAGTTGTAAGCACTTTCTTTGCCGATTGTGTAGAAGAAGGGGGAGGAATCTAAGGCACAATGAAGTGGAGAGGACCCGAGGTCACAAATGACAAAGTGCAAGAACAATTCTAGACATTGAGAGGTATGTTAATCTTGTCATTTAGCAGAAGGATAGCTTGCAGATTGAGTGTTTTTTTTAACGGGGTCTTTATACACGGGCCAGGTTTTGCATTTTCATTGATGCAAAGCAAATGGTATAACAGATAAAGCTGAGAACAAAATGCTCTGGTTGCTGATTTCTGTGTATTCAGGTACTGTGTTCTCCCAGAAGTGTGTGTGGTGGTTATATAAAAATCAGAAAATGAAACATATGAAGTGAAAGCCTGAGATGTGTCTAGATTCAGCATTTGTATATGACATGCAAAGAGCCCGCCTTCTGAAAAATGGTTAGGCTACAGCAAAGTCGGTGCTGCTGCAAGGCTGTGGCATGGCTTAGAAAGTCTAGCATTGAGACACACCTGAATTATTCTCTATATGTAGAGTATTTAATGGAAATGGAATACCATGCTGTGTTTGTATCGTTGGAAGGCGAAGGCCATGCCCACAGAGCAGCAAAGACAATTCAGCCTGCATAACACCACCCTCTATTAAGGTTTGCATACCATTAAACCAGCTGGAGATGGACTGACCTCCAGGACTCCTCTGGGTTTCTGGATATTCACCTAACTACTGCTGCAAAAAAGGTCTTCTCCATTCATAGCAGACTGCGGAACTGGACTCTCCTTGTCAGAGCCAGCCTTGATTGTGGTGATGCTCACGTTAGCAACCTCCATCCTCGCTTACTGTAAGCATCCCTCTCCAGGTGTGAAAACGCACAGCAGTGAAGGATTTAGTAAAATAACATTTCCACTTTTCAAGTAGTTCTGAGCAAGTAACTAAGAGGATTTCATGACTGAGTAAAGAGCCTTTCCTTACTTTAAGGGAAACACGAGTCAAAAAAATCAAACAGAAAAAACACCCCTTCAGATAGAAGAAGCAGTTTGACTTGCACCGGCACAGGTCGCTGCCCACACCCATACGGATGAGTTGGAACCATAAAACTGGCATTATGCAATTACACTGGTAGCAAAAATCCCCAGGAGGGAGAGACCATAAATATTCTTAGAACTTAAGAACATGGAAGAAGAAATTGCGGGCAATAAATTTGGGCAATGATCTCCGGGAGAGAAAACCAAACTGCATCAGACTTCAAGACTTTTGTCTTTTCTTTTCAGCAGCAGAGAGGGAGAGGTCTTGTCTGGGAGGGAGCGGTAGCAGGGCCCTTACCAGTGCTGGCAGGGGATGCCTATGGGATAATTGGATGCTAAGGAGGATATGCAGCCTCATTCACTACAACAGCAGCAGTTGGGTGTAACTCTAATGAGAGCCATATAGGGGATGAATGTGCACTTTTCATCACTTTAATTACTGTAACCTATCCAATCATGTCACCTATTATGATGTAATTATGAGATCAAGCTGAAGACTAATCATTTGTCCCACTGCCACATATTTTGCAGTTTCTCACAGCTGCTTGGTAGTCTTAGGTCATAATTTGTCTTACTTTCAAGCAAAATGAAATAAAGTTGCTAATCATCCAGATTTTGAAGATAATCAACCAGACGTGCCATGCTGCTGCCTTAAATTCTGTCAAGAAATATGGGTCAGAATGCTCCTTTTCATTTAAACATATTGTTTTAGGGTTGTCTTGAAAAATATTGTGATCTAAAGATTCATGACACTCTCTGTCAAAACAGAGCCTACTATTCTATAACTGACTAGTTGGCAGCATCCTTGATCAATTTGTCAGTGACAAAGCTCTCATTGCTTTTTATAGGTGTTCTTTAAGATTTTTCCTGTTTCTGTAAGGTATTAGCCCTCATACATTTGAAAGATAACAACTTTTCCACCTTAATATATAGGCAGTATGTAATTTTTAACTGTAGCATGGGTTTTTTTGAGGGGAAGATCACAGCTGAATTTGCAGAGTCTGCATTTTTTTCCATGAGAAACAAGTAGTCTTAATCATTTACTCATGTTTATGAGACTGCATCCAAGTAGGAGCTAAGAAATTACTTGTGCAAAATATGAAGCAATCCCGTGGTCACTTCCAGGAATAACCAATTACGTTTGAATCACATGCCTTTTTAATAAAGACAGCAATCAGTCTAGTTATATTCTTCCAAAAAAAGTATGGAGTAATGGGAGGTGAACGCAAGTAAGATGAGTTTACTCATTTCTAACACTTACCCTCATATGTACTAGAGAGGGCAGTTTACATACCATTTTATTGATCACTATACCCCTGGCTATACAAGTTGGAGCTTAGAAAGCCGAAAGCAAATAGAAGTGTGAGCTGAGTGACTGCCTGATTTAACAGAAATCATCCATTTTACACCAGATCTAGCCCTTCTTCCTAATTTCAAGTGTTTGTACCAGGTTGCAGTTTTCTTTCAGGTTGTGATACGAGCTCAGGCAGAAAGCCTCAGGGGTTAAAAAGTAAGTCCAAAGATGGCCTTCTTTCCCTTCAGTTGATTTCTTTGAGGAGAGAGGGATAGGAATCGTGCTTGTTAATTTAGTAATTAGCGATGTGTGGGACTGTACTCCCTCCCCGCTCTGTGCTCACTTCAGGCCCTATGGAAGTCTGCACTCCTCAGGAGCTTCACAGAAGTAAGCCAGTTCTGCACAGTGGAAGCATGGCTCATAAATCTGCAGTAATCATTACGTGCAGAGAAAAAGCTTCTTGTGCAACTTTTCCACATAGCACTGGGGCACTACACCAGTGAATTACAAGGTCAAATTCTTGTAATTCATAACTGTCACAGCTGTGGATTACAACTGTATATATAGTTGGAGGGTTCACTGTCAATTGCTTTTAAGGCCAGGCTATTTATTAAATGTAAAAAACTGATCAAATATCATCTGTCTTTGCAAAGACCCTTGTGCCTTTTTTAAATAATTAAAAAAAATATGGGGTCGAGTTTGAATATTTTCTCATATTTTAATTACAGGATTCAATGTATTATTGTGCCTGTGTATGAAAGAAAAAAAATATTAAAGCCTACCTTAGGTGCCTTGTCAAAGGTACCTGGATAACAGAAAGTAAACGTAGCAGGCTGGTGAACCCTCAAATCAGTTTTAGATGTTCATTGTTCATAATATAATAAATGATCAATAAATGAAAATTTTTATCACTTAAAGTTAGGTTTATGTGGACAGTATAATTTCTCAAATATTCCTTCCCAAAGTAAGAATTTTTGGCATCCGTCTATGTCTTTTAATTAAAGATAATATATTCTTAGTTATGCTAGACATGCACACTGGTGGTTGTTCTTGGCCCTGAGGTTCATAAATGGTCCTAAAGGCCTTCTTCAAAATGTGATATATGCAGTTGAGACCTAGTTAGGTCTGCCTCCTAGACTTAAATCCAGTCTATATTTTATTTTTTTCCTCGTTATTCAGTATGCCATTTGTCCACCAAAATCGTATCTGATTTACCTCCTTCCCATGAGCAAGGTGGTGTTTTAGGTGCAGGGTGGTGGGGTCCACCTGACTGCCTATGTGGATTCATCCTGGTAATTCACCTCCTGTGGGCAGCTCACCTGTGCCGGTGGCAGACGTTACGGCCAGGGCCAGGCTTTCACTGGGTGAGCAGCTCGGCTGCCTAATCTTCATTTCTAGCTGTTGCTGCCTGGGCATGTTGAGTTTCACTCTAAAGGCTCTGCAGTAGGTATGTTTTCTTACCTGTTTCATACCCATTTGTCCACAGCAGCTAAAAAAGTTTGAGTGAATGCATGTGGCTTCATCTGAAGACATTCCTTCAGTGGATGAACAGTGCTGAGCAGCTAGGAACAAGAAAACCTTCAGCTGGCACGGACAACCCTGGCAGAGAATACACCTGTGTGTGACCAAAGTCCCTGCAACAATCCCCACTACCCACCCACAATTCCTCATGTGCCCAGAGAAACAGGCAGCTTTACAGAGGAGACACCGTGGGGTGGCTCGGCTTAGTGCGGTATGAAAGGATGCAGGGTACACACCCAGAACCCCAAACGGTGAGCATGGTGCTGGTACAGTTGGCCACAGCTAAGGCTGTGCTGGTGACAGCTCAAACCAGGGCAAATCTAACCCTGGTAATAATTACCTGGTGTAATCCTGCAGTGGAAACACATACCTCTTGTCTCTAGAGAGGACCTGAATCCCTGCAGCTTCTGACTTTCTCACACAGCATCCTACTTATCCAGGAATTATGAGGACTCAGTACCTTTTCAGGGGTTACTGTAATCTTTTAGGCTCAGACTTCTGCTGTCTACATTTGAATACTGTACCACTTATGCATTTTTAGGTATTTGACCTACTGTTTCAAAAGAGATTAGCACGCTATATTAATCAATCATCAGGATTCACACTAGCACTGTTGAACTGTTTTCTGACTGACTGTGGCTTTTACTTGTAAAAGAGAGAGATCAAATGGATTTTGAATCATTCTTATAGCATTATTATGTTCCTTTCCCACAGTCCCACCAGTATGCCCTCATTACTAGGGATTTAGAGAGGCAAAGCCATTGAAAAATGATGGCCAAATACCCTGTGTCATACTATCCACTCCTATCACTGCCAAGGTGGTGAATAATGACTTCTCAATTTGCCAGTTCAGCCACTTACTAAACAAGCAGGAGCAAGCAGCCCGGCTGCTCTTCAGCCTCCTCTCAGCTACAAACCACTGTTAGAGCATTTGTAGGTCATCCCACATTGGTTTCCTCTAGTTGCAGAGAATGGCTGTGGAGGACCGTGAACTTTCACTTACTTCCTCACATCTTAAAACCAGTGTTTTTTCTTGATGAGTCTTGTTCTACGTTAGTGTCCCAGGGATATTTTTTGTTGTTTTGATCTGCGGAATTACATTAATGTAATAAAATAGCAAACATTGGTGCAAAAGAATAAAATCCAGCATGACAGAGACACCACAATCAGAAAATAGTGATAATATTTGCAGACAGCTGTTCTACCAAGCGAGGGCTAACTTGTTGCTACACAAGAGAAATATTTATAGCTATTTTATTTCACTGATCTTAAAGAAATACACATATAGACAATTTCTTATATGTATTTTCTTTATCTGAGAACCATGTGCAAAAAGCAGTAAACTATTTTGATTAGCACACAGACATTAAAATGTATGTGCCCAGGCACTCCTTCTGGACCTGGAAACTCTTCTGCCAAAGGAAGCAGTCCTGCTTGGGCAGAGTCTCTGCCTTCAGCTTGGTTCTTGGGCCTAATCTAAAGCACCCTGAAGTTGCCGGGGGAGCCTGTGCTGACAGCAGCGCCTGTACTTCCCAGGTTCTGATGGATCTTGCTGTAGCGTTTCAAGATATTGCTGTACCCATAGCTCTCTGCTCTGCTCAACTTCTGCAGCTTGCGTGTGCCTGCACCTCAACTGTTCAGCCTTCACTTAAATTGCTATTAGGGTGGCTATCCACCAGTACAGTGGACTGTGAACACGAGTGTCTGCAGGGGTTGAAGGATATGGTCTCTCCTGCAGTCTCTGCTGTGGATTACTGCAAAAGGGGACATTAGCCTGTTTCACAGAATAGACTTTCTCTGGTGTGCAATTTAGTCCATATCCCAAACATTGCTGGAAAAGGAAAAAAAAAAAAGCATCTTCTCAGAAATAGTTACTACAATATCAGTTGTTTTAAAATAAGTAATTATGATACATCTGTTTTGATCTTGAGATTTTCTCTTTCTAGTGCATTCCTTTCTTCTTTGAGCTCCACTGACTCCTTTCAGCCTTAGAAGAGGGGTGGGTGTGTGTGTGCTTGTGTCTGTGCATATAAGTAATACTGAAAAAAAAATATACTTTTCATAAGCAAACTTATATCTGTAATCTTGGGAGTATAAACATATGAACCAGTATGACACCTCTTGTTTAATGCTTCTCCTCTCTTATCCTGCTTTACCTTGAGGTAGTATTTGTCATTACAGCTCAAGCATGTCATTGTTTTGCAAATCTTTTGGGAGTCCAGATGTGCTCACAATTAAAGGCCAACTCTTATTATTTGTATTATCATAATGCTGAGAGAGGTCACTGCTCTATTGTGCAAGATCACATTCAAACACATCAGGAGCAGCAGACCCCCACTCCCCAGGCTTCTCTCTATTAAGGGACAATGATGTATCCTCAGACCTAAATTTAGTTAACAATAGCAGCTTTAGAGTGGAGGTTCAAACCAGCCGGGTCACAGAGTCCCTTTCTCGGCCTTACTTCCCCTCTTCCTGGTGCTCACCTGATGTTGTGTTGAGCCAATTCAACTTGCTGAGCCAGCAGAACATTTTCTTGACAGCAAGGTGAATGGCTTTCTGCTGTGTTGGGGACCCGAATTAGCTCAGTAGAGGATCAAAAAGCACCAGAGCTGGTGCAAGGGGGAATGACCACACTGCTAGGGCAGGGCAAGGCAGGGGAGACTGAGGTCTGGGAATTTGGTGGGAGGGAAAAGGTGGGTAAAACGCCAGGTCTGCTCTCTTTCACAGAGGAATAAATCCTCTCAGCCTCGGTGTGCACCCTCACCATTAGTGTTCAGTTGTAGCTCTGTGTGCACACCTGCCTCCTTGCTCGGGCATCTGCCTGACTTCTTGGTAAAGAAAACTTCCTCAGGAAGGAAACTTTTCTCAGCCATCAGGAAACTTCCTCAGCCAAGGAAAAGGAAAAGCTGGTTGGACACCATGTGGGCCTGACAGCATGTCAGTGCCAGCATGAGGGGCAGCATGCACACAGCTGGGAGCAGGTAACACTTAGGCTGTTTTAAAGCATTGTAATTAATTTAAAATCAATGCATCTAAATGTAGGTGACTGCTGTTGCAGTCAATGGAGATGTCAGGCATGGTTCAGTGGCCTAAATAGAGGCGCCTGCTGCCTTTTGAGCTGCTTGTACACTCCCCCTGCCTCCCAGCTGCTGGTACAGAAGGACAGGAGTCTCCAATTGCTCTGGGGTCACACCTGCCTGCCCGGGCCTTGAGGGAGCCCTGGCTGTCCCTGCCCAGCCCCAAAGGGCTCACCTCCTGGCCACGGCCCAGGACCACGTGTCAGACCCCTGGGACCACCAGCCTCTGCCCCAGCAACGCTGCAGCAAGGCCGGCCTCCAGCTCCCACAGCCCTGCCCTGCCTGTCTGCAGGCCCTGCTGAGCCATGGGCCTGTGTCCCAGCCTGTCCTCAGCCCGTCCCCGACCCCAGGGAGGTGCTCGGTGCTGGGGGTGGGACTGCCCTGGTGCCCCTGGCTGCCCTGCTCCTGGCTGGGGGTGGGACAGGCCCTTTCTGCCAGGCCCTGTCACGGCTGGGCCCTGGCTCTCCGGTGCACAGATGACACCAGCCCAGGGTGAACCTCTGGGATACCCTAAACCAGCACGAGTGTCACCAGTGACCTGTGTTTAGACAATGTGACCAAGCCCCAGGTGTCTCCAGAGCCAAGGACCACGGGCACAGCCATGGAGTTCGGCACTGGACGCCTCTCGGTAGGGCTCAATCTGAATTTGGGGGCTGTGGAGGCGTGCTCAGGCCTTCCCCTCTGCCCAGTGGAGCGACAAGCTGAGGAAAGGCCACACCTTAAATCATGATGGCTGTTGGTACTCCAAAGAGGTTTGAAACCCTTAGAGGACAACATTTTAAGAATCCACTGGGCTGCCTGTGTTGTTGGCACATGTAAGCAAGTTGAGACAAAATGTTGCCTTTCCCACTAACACAGGTGGAAATGATGTGCTGGGTTACCATCCCCAGGACTTCTCATGTCGGTAGTCCCAACTAACTGTGGTCTTCCCAGGGGATGTCTCCCTGTCCCTCAAACAAGAAGGGATCAGATGTATCTCCATCTGTTTGCAACAAGCCTGAGTTTGCCTGTTGGAGGCTCAGAAACATTTTAGAGAACTTGTTTAAAATTGTTATTTTTTTTCTACTATGAGAAGCTTTGCTCTTGCTTGTGTCAAGAAAGGGAACTACTTGTTCCTGTGGACCAGTGGCAGTGCCTGTATCCAGGGGCACTGGCCAGCCAAGAAGAGGAGGACAGGAACTTCTCAGGGAGAGAGACTGAAACTCCAGCTATTTACCAAAAGGTTAGTGAGCAGTACACCCAAAAAACACTCCAGCAACACACTTTCACAAGCAGGTGATTGAAATGGTCAAATCCAGCCCCTGCTAACTCCTGCCCCACATGGTGGGCACTGTTGCTTCTCTGGCTGTCACAAACTCCATGCAGATGGGCTCTCTTCTGGATTGCCAGGTGAGCAATTTCTTTTTATGCAACTACTGGGAGAATAAATGTTCAGGTATTTTGGAATACCATGGAAACCAGGAGGTGTTAGAGGTAAAGCCTTTTATGGGAGATGTTTATGCAGGCTGAGCTGTTCTGAAGATCTCTACAAAGATCATGTAATCTACATTACTGCTTCTGCTCCTTTTGTCTTTTTCACCTAATCTTGGCTTTATATTTTCTTATATGCTAATCTAGATGCTCAGAGTGATATGTCACTCCTTCTGCAGTATGCAATCTCCTTTCCTTCTGTTCCTCTCTAAAAACCATTGCAAATCTTTTCCATGCAGTCCTTTTCAGACATGCTGCATCGGGCCATTTTACACTTACACTGTTGCCCTGTCTGCCACTTGTGTATGTTGAAATCTAGTTTTCTTCAAATTTTAGACGGCACATTTGATTAGTATCAATCAGAAGGTACCTAATAGATATTATATTTGAACAAATCACTAAAGAGCTTTGCAAATACCTTGCCAACCTATCCTCTTTAAAGCAATACAAAAAGCAGTGCAAGCTTTATCTACTTAACAGCAAGGCTTTTATTGTTACTTTGTGCTAGTTCTTTTTCTCTTCTCCCCTGATGTCATGTAGGATGATTACACAAATGTAGTTTAGTAAGTCCTGATATAGCCTTTGCTTTTTTTTTTTTTTTTTTAGGTTTGAGTTTATTAGCAGCATATTTATAGATCCTTATTAACCTTTAGCATTCCTGATATTTTCTGTCCTGGTCTAGCTTTTGCATCTCTTCCTATTGTTAATCTCTACTAGCTCAAATTTACCTAGTCTGAAATCCATCATTGTACATCGTTTAATGAGACATTTCTCCAGTCATAATTACAGCAGATCAATAGAAACAAATCCCTGTCTCCTGAATGGTTTAGCTAAGTATCTCATGCATGACTGTCTTTCCAATTTGATCCAGTTTAACAGTCTGCTTCTCCCCCCTCCCCAACCCCAATTCTTTAATCTGCAGAGATAGATATAAATCTTGAGCCAGACTCCAGGGGGTTTCTCTTGTACGGTCTTCCCTCTGTTTGTGCAAAGCACGCCCTGACCGACTGCTGCTGCTATTGCCAGACAAACAGCTGCCTTAGCAGTTGCACTGACAAATAAAAGGGGAGGGAAGCAGGGGCAGGGGAGGGAAGATTTTGCCCTTAGGGTCCTTGTTCACTTACTTCACTGAGAAATTCAAAAGCTAATGAGGGACCATTGCTGGAGGGAAAATGAGAATAATCTGTGATGTTTGGAATAGAGTGAAAATCTGTCACCACTAGTGAGTGCTTCACATCTGCATATCTTTACAAGGCTACCCCCACAAGACAAAGGGGTTAGAAACTGATAGGTAAAAGCTGACATTTTCCTTTTCATTGCTCTCCCCTGTAGGCTGGCTGTGAGACTGACAGCCTCTCCTTTCTCACCTCTCCCAATTTCCTCCCCCGCCCCCCCAAGATAGGACTCATGAATGTCGTCTAACTTCAAGGAATTTTTAGTGCTATGTGACTGGACACAGGCTGTCCAGATTAGACATAGACGTTTGGAGCCTTTGGGTGTCCCCCTCCTTGCCTCCTCAGCCATTCCCTTTTCTCATTTTGCGGTCCTTCCAATTGCTGTTGTGTGCTGTGGTTTTGTGAAACTACTTATAGATATGTTCAAATGGCAGTGCATGTTCAAGTATTTCATTTGATGAGATTTTCGATGCCTGACTCGCAGGCATGTTTAAAACAGGGAGCAGATTAAAATTAAATTGCTGGAGTGGGTATTATCTTGAGCTGCTTGGCCTACCTTTTTTGATGGAGGTTGCTGTCACTGGGCCAGGGATGATAGCATGGCTCGTGGACTGGGTCAGCTGGAAGCTGCCCTGAAATTTTACAGCTTTCTCTCTGGAGCGTGAAAATAATCTGAATTTGGCATCGGTTTATGTTAACGTGTTGGGCTGTAACCTTTGGCAGCCTGGGAGTTGCTTTCCAACTGATCCCTCTGACTGTAGGGGTAACACCTTGTGTCTGTGCACTGGGGCGTACGGTAGGGGAAGCCGTCAACCCACCTTGAGCCAGTGATTTCGGTCTTCTGCTGTAAATGCATAGGACCCCTAAAACTCTGTGTCTTAGATCATTACTCATCTTATATGATACCATTCATGCGTACATATGCCCAATCATGTGCTTGCTCACACACCAGAAAGATTTGTCTTTCCTGATCGTGATAATTCCAGGTATAAAGAAGATGTTGCTTGCTTTGCTGGCAGTAATAATGTGCATTTTTCTCCTCAAGTTATAGTAGCCCCTATTCATTACTATAAAGGCTGATTGTTTGCCTGTATATATTTCAATTGCTCTCAAAGGATTTTGAAAGATGAATCAACAGTTTGCAAAGTGCTCTGCTATATACTGCTGTTCAGGTAGGGAATTGTAAGAGAGTCTGCTTTTCTCTGTTACTCTCTACACTGCTTTTTTCTCCTCATTCACAGTTGCAGATTTTCTCCCTGCACTGGACTTTGGGATGAAGGAAAATATAATCTGTAAGTAGATCCATAATATAAAGGACAAGGTTTATAAGTGATCTCTCACAGGGTTTGGATCCCTAGTTCTGTGCCAAGATGCAGTTTTATGGAAGAGGTGCCCTTAAAAATAACACATACTCCATCATCTACAGATTTTACAAACTCTCCTTTTAAAGTTCAGTTTCTAAAGGCCATAAATACTTTCTTCCTGAACAATTCCTGAAATTTAGGTGAAAAATCCAAAGGCTCAGGTAACTGCAAGTATTTGGACTATGAGTTAGAAGGAACATAAAGAAGGAAGGAAACAGTTGAGTGCTTTTTTCCTTTGAAGGTCTTGGTTTATGGGATGTTACAGTGACACCTTGTGGAAAAGTGTTGGAAGTCTAAGAAAAATTTCTGCGTCGTAAAACGAGGTGTTCTTTTGAATAACGTTTTTAATGTTATTATTTTATTAGATATCTATATTGCAGTAATGATTAGAGACCATTCGTGCAAGGTAGACATGTACTACACGTATATGAATGTACAAATTCTCACTTACAAGAACTACCAGCATCAGTAATTACAAATCTTTCCAGTTATAAAGAAAGGGTTAGTCGCATGCATTTTGATAGACCCAAATGCCATCGTTTTTATGTGGCTGCTGACTTCTTCAGGCTTTCAGATGCATCTTTATTGCATTCCTCACCAGGATCTTAAACTGATCCCTCCTCCCTTTCCAGTGCTCCTCCCTGTACAACCCCAAACAAGTCACAAGACATATCCTAACAATAAATTGCTTCCTAAAAAAACCCCCAAAACCAAACTAAAACCAAAACCCAAAAGTGCTGAATAGTTAAATGCAATTAAATTTTTTTTTTTTTTAAGTTTGAATTTAGACACATTTGTTTGCCTGGGCTATATCTAAGCTAGTAATTTAAAGACAAGCCAGGCAGCATTCGTAACCCTGAGTAACCACAAAGATCAACTGGTTGAGTTGTTCCTGTCTGGTTTTGGTTCAGCATTAGCCCAAATAATACCCAGGAACACTTTGGAAGTTAGTAAAAGCTAGGAGACATTCCCCATAGGTGTTTCAGTTGTGGCCATACTCTCCTGGAGTATGAGTGATTTTTCAAGTGTGGATGTGAGTTATCCTATGACACCTCCTAGGGTATGGGTGTGGGTACATCTAATTTACTGGTATGGACCTACAGAGCAAACCCTGATGGTCCTAAATTTCATAAAGATCTATCCAAAGCACAAAATGCTCTGCCTCAGGAAGAAATTGTAGCCTACGGCTGCCTGTCACCAGATTCCTCTTCAGTTTTGCTGCTCATGTGAGCTCTGACAAAGCTTCTTCAGCCAAGATGAGCTGGATTAGCGAAAAGCTACTATTTAAGCAGTCAGACTAAACTGGCTTATTTTGGCTGGTGCTAAGGAGTACCCTCTCGAGCAGCTTTGCTGGTGGGCTGGAGGGGGGGAAGCATCCTTCTGGAGTGGAGAAGTGACAGGTAAATGGGGCGGCAACTCCCCCTCACCTGTGTAGATGAAAGCCCTTAGCTGAAAGCTAAGCTCGCCTTAGACGAGTCTGACTCTCGTCTAGGAGTTCCCTTGAGTAGCGGTGAAGAGGCTGAGGTAATGCACAAGGAAACCCCCAAATGCTTCCCAGGACAGGTGGAAGAAAAAAAAAGGAAGGACCCCACTCCATAAAGCCTTTCCTTCCTCTGGCCACCTTCTAGCCATGTGTTTGGCAATATCCACTGGCTTCCTCCAGCCCAGCTTATCCTTTGCTCCTGCCTTGGCGCTTTTAGCTCCTTTCACCTACCATGCACAGGCACAGCAGCACATGGGGCTGTGCTGCAGCCTGAATCAGAGAAAACAGCATCTGGTTAATGCTAACTGATTCACTTCTGTTGTTGCTGGGTTAGTGGTAACCAGATGTCAGCCTGGTTTATTGCATGACTGCAGGAATGTTTGCTTGGCGAGTGAATGGCACTTGAGAATGTGAAGGAGCATTTAGGTGTGGTAAGAAAGTGGGTCATCTCTTTAAACACCAGTGACAGGATGTGTCAGCCTAAAACATTAAATGTTTTAGTTATTAAAAAAATAGCACATTTTATTTATAATGCATAGCACACATGCACAAAAATTGCATAGCATTTTTTTATATATACATATATATATGTGTGAGCTGGATCAATTTCCTATTGCGGTTTGCAGAATGACTCTGTGGATAGATTTGTGGTACAATAGACAGGAGCCACAGGCTGGGAGCTGGGTGTATCTTAGCTTGAATTCCCACTGACCTCTTTAATGTGATCTCCAACTTTATGTGGGACTCTTCACACCTTTTTAAATCAGATACACAAGTTATCCATCAGCATCAATTTTCTTCCATGGTATGGACACAGACATACCGGTACAATTGTGTCCACATGTGTAGAGACCCCCTAGCTGGTTGGCTCTGGTTAGTTTGTGTATACATTGCATCAGAAGGAGGCAGATAGGGGTCTGCTTTGATTGGTATTTCGGTGTGGAAAGGGAACATTTGAGTCATATTGGAGTCATTAAAAATGAGAATTATTTAACATTTTTGTACTGACTGATATGAACTGTAGTGTTCTAACAAGGTTATTCATCATCACAATCAAATTTTCTAAGTTGCATCCACTTGAAAATCTTTAGAAATAGCTTAATCATATTAGAAATTAAGATTACGCCAGTTTTCTCTCACTCCTTCCCTGTTTCCATGTTGCTTGGAGCACCTGATTAAAAGCATTGCACTTAGCTTCCTCTTTACGTTAATGATATTTATGTAAGGAGATACGCTGACTTTCATTGGTCAACTCTTTTGTTTCAGTGGTTTAATAAGAAACTATGAAATAGATGTTGTGCAATTTCAAGACAAGTGCTCCAGGAAGCTGAAAAGTTGTTGAAGGAACGGAGTGTAAACAAGGATTTTAAAAATATTTAGTAAGCTGAAATGCAGAAATTTCACAGTGGCGTCTCTGTCCTCTAGACTAAAAGGAGTTTGTATGGCCAAGTCAAGGAAGAAATCAGACTGCCAGATGAAATTATTTAAGTTATGAGGAACGCTTGCCTGTGGGTTCTCCCGCTAAACAGACTTGCTGTTTTTTACTGTGTATGGATGTCTGCAGTGTACTGTACATTCTCAAAAAATTGTCAAAACTTATGTACAAGTAACCTGGTAAGTTTTGAAAAACCGTACTTAATCTTTTGAAACATAGATGATTATTAGCACTGTAAGGATTTTCTATTACCTATCAGCTTCTTCAAAATTATTTTAAAGAATGTATCTGAGTAAAAGCAGAGTCTGAGAACTAATACTTAACATTTGAATTTGTGGAACCTGGAAAGGAAGAAATCCTGTTAACCAGATTGCATGGGTTTTTGTTTTATACTTTCTTTACATACTTATGTTCCAACAGCTCCTGAAATTACTATAAATGCTAAAGACCCTGGAGGGTGGAGGAGAGAAACCTTTGTTCTTTCAGTTTATTCACTTTACTTACCCATTTCTGTCTAGTCTACGACTTTTGTTACATAAACCTAGGAAAACTGTAAATTCATGAGAAATTGGCTGGGAATCTGTGGCTTGCACAATTATCCTGAACTGGTTCCGGCTTCTTTTTAAAGTCACCTATGCTTTAAATTGTGGATATTTCTTTAAGTATTAAAGTAAGTGGTTGGATTCTTAATCTTATGCTTTCTTAGTGTTCCTTTGAGTAGTCAAGTGGATATTATTATTTTTTCTTCTACTGATGCACGACAAAGATAAGCAAAACCTCTCAAATCCAAACAACAATTCTGCAAGAGGCTTTCAGGAGTTACCTCCTTGTTTCTATTTGCCTGAGACGTTGATGTTGTTTAGAAGATCATATACCTTTTCTCTGTAAAAAGAACATTTTGTGCCTGGGGGCTAACTGTGGAAACCCACTGCAGAGGACTATCACCTGCTCCATTTATTTCATACATTTGTCTGGTAGTTCCTTTAAAACTACTTCTAACTCTTGCACCAGTGAAAGAGTTAATTGCCTTCCCTGATAGAAGCCTATCAAGCAATGATAAATTTAATGGGGATCCTTTGATTTAAGCTTAAATTAATTCAGAATAAGAAATAAGTTGCTCTTCCTCTCAGCTTTGAAAGACAGGAAAATCGCATTCATGTTCAGTGAATGTATTGTGTAAGGGATTCAGATGAGAAAAATATAATCTTGGAGTCTGAGAGCTGTAAATCTTATTTTTCATCTCCAGTCTACTTATTGTGTTCACATTTTCTTTATGACAACTTTAATTCTTACGGTTATCACGGTGTGCCCAGAGTGCTGAAAATTTGTTCCTGAGAGTTGTTGTTAAGGGTGTCTTTACCTGTTTGCAGGACAAAACTTAAGATTTCATTTGCACTTCACATGTGGTTACTGGTTTGGCACACTTGGAATGATGTGAAAAAATAGGCACCTCAGCTCAAGATCACTTCTGGCAGGAGAAGAAGGGTGGTCACCATACGGCTGCATAAAAACCTTTCAAAAGGAGGCTAGGCAAAAGGCATTTAGCTTGAAGGAAATTCTTTCTGCTCCCAAGAGGTCAAAGCCACTCGGCTTTGTCATTTATGCCCAACGTATTTATGAAACATTTGTTATTGACTCAGTGAACCAGAATCAGATGAGCGCCAAATCCCCGCCTGAGATAATTTAATCAACACCATCTGATTTTGCCAATGTCTTTGCTTGATGGTACTCTGAAATTAGTCTCAAGTGAGAAGCTACTGGTGTGTCAACAATAAATTTATTCAAAGGAGGAAACATTGGTCAAAGAAAATTTGTTCTGCAAGAAACCAATGCTTTAATATGTTTTAACCAAAGGATTTTGGGGAAACATTTTCACTCTTTGTAAAAATGTATGTACTTCTCTTACAGGAAGGAGAATTTGGGATTACTAACCTTTGCAATGTTAGTGACATCACTGCAGCAGTGAGTAATGGTTTACTTTGTTAATTGCTGGTATTTTATGTTACTGCTATTTGAATAAATGCCTACAATGATTACATTGTCAAAGACTTCACGTAAATGCGCACCGTTGCCTGTCTGGCACAGGTCATTAGGTTGTGTGCTTAGATTTGGCTCAAATTATTAAAGGCACAATTATCTTTCTTGTTTAAAGAAAATTTGTAAAGGGTGTGGATCTCTGCTGTGAGTCATGTTCACGTTTGTGATTGATATAAAAATAATCATTCATTGTGAGAAAATGAGTCAAAACTAGTTTTCCTTCCAAAATGCGAATCATTAAGACTGTTTTATTCAGCTACCTGTGTACAGTTAAGTAGTGTATTTTGTTTTCTCAGTGATTTGATGGGAGGAAACTTAAAGTGACAATTGTTGAAAATTTAGAGTTCTCTAGGACTTCAAATTGTTGTGTCTATTATGAGGGGCTCTTTACCTTAAAATGAGCTTTCCATGGCAGCGTTCTTGCAAGGAATTTAGCTGATGTTCTCCTAGTTCAGATTTTAAACGCAACTCAAGCTGTTGGTTATATGTATTCTTTGAAGAGCGGTGGGGAATTCAGTCATCAATATTTTCCACAGAGACTAGTGGGAAGCAGCCTCTCAGTGCCTGGTATCTGGCGATAGGCTGGGTCATTTATGATACAGGGACCATAAAAGGCTGTGTTGTCATGACAATACATAGCAAGGTTGACTTGCCTATTTAGGTTACTGTGTATCTTTGCTCAGTGTTATCAAGTCTGTTTTTTTCATGAGTCTTTGCAATCCTCAATATGTCTCCTGCTTCCAAAGCTGTTCCCTTTCAGCTTCCCTTTAGGAAAAAAAAACAAAAGTACATGACCATTAAGAAGTAGATGGGACAGAATAAACAAGAAAGGTCTGACATCAAATCCAAACATATAATATTTATTACATCTTTGCAAACTCATGATTTTAAAGCTGATGCCTTTCCTGTTGGAGAGTGGGGTGCTTGTATTGAATGGCTTTTCGCTCTGCTTGGTTGTGCTGCATACTGTGTATCCATTTCTTCTTCACACAGAAGAAGTGTTAAAATAAACACGGGAGAGAGGGAGCACTGGGCACACATATCATGGCTGCCTGGGTGACTCTTTCCCAGAGCAAGACTGAATGTGGACTGTTTTATCCAGGGCTCCTTCTGTCCCTGGAGCTGTGCATCAGCCCTTTCCCAAGGCCTATGAAAAGCTGAGGTGATAGTCACAGCCTGCTCAGGTGTCCTGCATTCCTTTTAGTGCTCTCAGTACATATGAGAGTGTCAAAGTCTTTACCAGACCTGAACAGGTAGTTGAACATCTACTGTTTTGTACAAACCAGTCTCTAAGAATGAGTTATTTTTTCTTCTGCTCTATATTTGGTTTTACATTGAGAAGGGCACTATACAACATAACTCCCTTACTGTAGTATCTGAGTACCTACAATCTTTAGTATATTTAATATTTTTGTTACAGAGTTTAAATGCTGTAAATGCGTATTTTATTGCTAAGGAATGAGGGCACAAAGGAGTTAAGTGACTTGGTCATACAGAATGTATTACTGCATCTGGAAATTGAACTATTGTTCTCACCCTTAGTGCTGGGGTATCCCTTCTCTTTAAAAATGTGCTTTAAAAGTCCTTTTTAAAGCCACTGTCTGTCTTTGCAGTGCACACAGGGATGTCAGTTTTGGAATGCAACAGTGCAAATCAATTGTCCACTGAAATGTGTGAGTATTGCCTTAGCCTCGGCTCCATATCTCTTATCTCCAGTCCATCAAGTACCTTATCCGATGGCAGATGTCAAAAACTTAAACACAGCAGTGTTTCTATGAAAAGATGTGATGTCCATGTTTTTTCTCAGTACGTTTATAAATTCTCTTTTAGGAAGTTAATAATTCTTGCTATGGGAGTTACCTGTAATATCAAAAGTTTTCATTGTGTTTGTCAAAATGTGGCGACATTTTACAGTACGTTTAGCTCAACCACTCACCCAGATTTTCATGCAGTGAGAAAGAACTAGTGCTTTGCAGGATTTTTCTCTACTGGGGCCTGTCTCAGAGTTGTATGCAGATTTAAATGAAGCACATAGTCTTTACTAGATAGATTTTTTTGCTTTTACTAAACCAGATGGATAAGACATTGGTCTAGGACAACTGCCATCATAGTTTTTAAACTGCTCCTTTTTCTGGACCTCTTGAACACCTGAAGCTCATTCATCCTTGGCATAATTTTAATGTTGACTTTCTGGTTTTTCAAGTGTGGGTTTTCCTTCTTTCATTATTTGCCAGTGACAAGGTTTATGTGGTGTTCTTTCACTGTAAGAAACTTCTAATTAATTGATATTATCTGTTTGAAATACCCTATGATTATATTTATGCTAATCTCACATTTTATTAATTTGCTTCTTGGCAGAACAAGACATACACCAGAGCATGTGAGGTAAGTTAAATACTATCAGAACAATACAAAAAATCATTATTTCAGTGATTACTATGTCCATAGAGTGCTAAGAAACACAATGTTAGGTACACAAACTTATCAGTCCAGGTCTAATTGTGTTGTGCTCCCTAAAGCTGAAGAATAAGTACCTGAATCCTTTCTTTCCAGCATGGTGGCTAAGGACATGTTTGCATAACAAGCTGCCACGTAGCAAAGAATATTGCTTTAGAAAAAGCAGACTAATCATACCAGTACGGAATGCAGTACAAACCTATTTCATCTGTGTTCTAGACTTTCATAGGAGTCTTGTTCTATCCAGTTTTTCATTAATCCCATCAAAGATGAACCAGAGAGAATGCTTATTAAGGCTGGTATGATACCAGCTTGGCGAGAAGTGGAAAAAAGGAGTGGGAGCTAGAAGACAAGACACGCTTGACTGGGTAGGGAGTCCAAATGAAGTAAAATGCAATTCAGTAAAGGGCAGCATGTTGTCCTTTAGCAAGAGATCTCAAATGGGGAGTGCCTGGTCTGTGCTGCAGATGGACTGGCATTTACATTAATGAAGCAAGTGGTACTGCAGAGACGGTGCCTTTCTGGGGCCCTTTTAGCATGGACATAGAGTGTAGGATGGGATGGGAACGAGACGATTGCAGGATTGTGTTTGGGACTGTTGAAGCCTCAGTATGAAGGTTGTACCCAGATGGGGGCAACACACTTCAAGCAGGAGATGGAGGAGTTGGAGGGAATCCCAAGTAGGACACAAAGTCATTTGCAAGCTGTAACTTTAATTGAAAGGGTTGGTTTTTTTCATGCTTTTTAATCTCTGAAATTATTACTATAATAAAGGTTTACAAATATGTTAAATGGTGGTTTGGGAGTGTAGGAACAGTCCAAGAAGTAACCAACTTACTTTTTTAGAAACACAGAATTAGTGTGGGTTTTTTTTTTGTTGTTGTTGGTTTTGTGGTCTTTTTTTTTACTTGTCTGGCTACACAATATGCCAGTTAAATTCACCAACTCTGGCAAGGGCTTCTGTGGGATTATTTTTCCGCTTGATCAGCTGACTTGACTCCCCACATGGTCAGGCAAGCATGACGTCGTTGCATGCAGAGGATCAGGTCATTGCAGTCTGCAGGGGAAAGGAGGAGGAGTAAGAGTGCCACTTTTCCTTCGGCGCTCACTCAGCTCTGTCCTGTGACTACACCTTGAGACTGAAATCTGGCAGTGTTACTCCTTCTAGGTATTACTTCTCACCTAGGAACATAGGAGTGTCACTGAATTTGGTGGGAATATTCATAAGAAAAGGCAGCAGAATCTGGGTCATATGGGGGCATTTTTGATAGATGGGGAATATATAAAGATTTCTTGTTTCCAGGCAGAGCAGATGGCAAATTTTCCTCAAAATTTCTAAGGCTAGGAGCTTTAGTAATCCTCTTACCTCAAGCAAAAATTGGATTTATGGTTCGGACAAAGATCAGAACAAGAAAGAAAAATATGAGAAAACCCTAATGGTCAGAAATGTCTGTGTTAAATGAAGCAGAAGGCACTATGAATCAGTGTGTAATTTGGGGACGCTATCCCCTACAAACTAAACCAATCTTGGTTGCAAATGAAAGCTCCAGTGTACACTTGGTAATTGATGTCTGCTAATACCCAGATCTTTGCCTGCTAACAGTCATGATAATTCACTTGGAAGTATTTTGTTTCTCTGAATACAAAAACATTGGAAAAAACTTTTTAAGTGCTTGCACTTGACACTGAATGCCTAGATGTGAGATAATTTTTGTAGGAATATACTGCTAAGCAAGGTTTTAAATCCGTCTCAGCTGCAACCATGTTGTCTGAAATAACACGCCTTATCAGTTTCCGCAGGGTGCAGGAAGTGTATATCCTAGAATCACAGGAAGAGCAATTAAAAAAATTTGCTCAGTTAACATAATGAATTGCTCCTGAATGATCTAAAGGTTAATTGTCACTTGAAATGTGGTTGTTGTATGAAGCAAACATCAAGATTTGATAGGTTGAATGAACTTGCAGAATAAATTGAGCCTAAATAAAATGCCTTTCTAGAAAAGCTCAAACCATCACTTCTCAAATGTTCTGGCTTTCCAGGAAACCCAGTCTCACATGTAATTTTTAAGCTACTGAGATTCACCTAGAGAATGTTACTACCTCTTCTTAAGTTCTCTAAGTATAAAGCAGGGTAACGCTATATCTATGTTCCCTAACTAAACTGAAAACTCCTGGGAGTTTTCAGTTCTTAGGATGTGAGTGTGGAGAACTCATTGCCCTGAGGTATTTGTTGTGTTTGCAGCTTGTAGACATGACTGTACCAGAAGGAGTAACTACTAACAAGGAAGTGTGAATTAGGCATGACTGCTCTTACAAATTACTAATTTCAACTATTTTGAAAATTCACTGCAAGTATGACTCTGCCTGGAATGCACTGGAAGTAAGAATGTGCCTCATTCATCGGAAATACATGAAGTGTGAAAGGGTGAAACCCAACATGTGGAACATGTCATTTTTACAAGTTAAAAACCATTACTTCCCAACTCCATGGTTGTTACTTTCCAAATTTAATGTTGCCCTGTATTTGTGTTTTCCACAAAGCGACAGGGTCTAAGGAGGAAAGCCTTAATTCAGTGCCCAGTGAAATGATGGAAAGGGTCCCGGGAAAAGTGAGTTTGTGTAACTGCTATTTTTTAGAATGAATGTAATGATTTCCACAGGGGTTGTATGTATTCAAAATGTCCACAGGATTTGTATGTATTTAAAATATGTCTCCATAATTCTAATAAGAAGTTTGCCTTTACACAAAACTAACCAGTGAGTTCTGTACCCTACACAGACAGTTTCCTGTAAGTTTGGCTGTAGCCGGGCAGAGGATGCATATGGAGTTGAAGCACAGAGTAAGTCTGAATACAGTCCTGTGTCTGATTCACAGTCTGACAAATTCAGTTTTAGTATTGTACACTTGTTCTACTATCTGGATTTCTTTGAAAAAATAGGAATGTCTTGAGTGTTTTTATTCATCAGAAAATTACCACTCCTCTTATTTCTTTTAATAAATACAATGAAGGTAACTCTATCTAATAGTAAAGCTGTTTTCCCTCCCTTTCATGGACATGAGACTTTTTAAATCCAATCTCAACTGTTTAAGATGATAATTTATCAAACACCTGTCCTTGACCTGCCTGCTACCTTGAAATCATTGCAAAAGGCTCCTGCAACTTACACGGCAACAATTCGGCCAATACAGTGCTATGGAAATGAGCTTCTTGAAAATCTCTTCAGAAGTCTCTCTACCTTCTCTAGATTTCTATTCAGCAAAATTTAGTTACTAAGTACTTGTAACTAAATGCGCATCTACCCAAGCACAGAGCTTTAGTCGCAATTGCTCACATTGAACTTGGCCCAGTTCAGGCTTACTTATCAAACTGTCTTTAAAATGTCATGTGATTTATTCAGCAACATTTTCAATATACTCTTTTTCTGTGTTTTTATTGGCTTCCCAGCTTTCAGGTGTGTGGAGTAATAGGCTTTTACCCTTAAGGCCCAGAAATTGCCATGAAAACTTCTTTTCTTACTGTTATATTTTATTTTCCCCTCAGACTACTTGAACAAGCCTAGTGCACCATTTGCATCTACCATAGGAAGCCACAATGTCACATTAGGGTGGAAGCCAGCTAACATCTCTGGGGTGAACTATATTATCCAGTGGAAGTTCAAGCAGCTCCCTGGAGACTGGAGGTACACAGAGGTAAAGAAGGACACTTACTTTTACTTTGCAAGAAATAGGTTCTTGGTTTTGTTTATAATACAGCCCTGTTTCACAGGGAAAAAAAAAGGTAATTTATTAATAGAGTGCAATCATAACAAAAACCACATGAGGAATGAGTGTAACAACGAGATTTTGAAACAGAAGTGGCCATAATTTACTAGTGAATTAAGTGGTTCCTTTATCTTTTTCTGGCAGTTGGCTAAAAGTGGTAAAACATTTTAGGATTCTTAGTATTCTTTGTGTACTTGCAGGGCACTGGTTGTGTTTGTCATCTCTGCTCTTCACTTTATTTTAGAAAAACATTGGGTAATATGTTAGGCACGTGGAAGAGGTTTACAAAATCATGAGTAACATGGAGAAGCTGAGAAGTGGACAATTATTCTCCATGTCCTCCAACATAGGAATTAGGGACTGTGATGGAAACTAGCAGGTAGCAGACTCAAAACTAGCAAATGAAGGCATTTCCTCACAGAATGTGTAGTTAAAATGTTCAGCTGCTTTCTGGAACGTGTGGATATTAAATTACTAAATTTAAACTACTAAATATTACAATTTAAAATTGTTAAAATTACTAAATGGGGTTCAACAAGTGACTGGAAAAATTACTGGAAGAAAAAATTGGGTTGTACTAAATGCAAACATTGCCACCGTTTCATGTTGAGCCATGCTCGTAAAATGCCAAGACTGAGGGTATTTGAGAGATATATCACTGTTGGCTTTCTTTTTTTTATACCTTTCCCTAGAGATATTTTTTGATTCTTGTCAAAGACACAATGCTTGGCTAGATAGACCTTTGTTCTGACTCAGTATGGTTATTCTCATATTATGTTCTTTTGCGTCAACTGTACACTTGTTATCTTGCCATCATCTCTATTGGACTAATTCATAGAGCATGGCAAGTTGGGGCCACAAACCAAAGGTAAAGATAATTTGCTAAGCAGGAAGTTCTTCTGAATTAATCATTGGTGAAATAATGGGTAACAGTGACTTCAGACCATAAATATTTTAAGGTAACTAGGAGCCTTTGGATCTTAAACCTGTAGTATATATACCAACAGTTTAAAATACATTGCCTATAATACATTATTATTTCAGTTTTTTTACCTTATTCTTCAAATGTATTATTATATTGCATCCATCCTTCTATCCATTTACTGTTTAGATTTGGTAGCATGCTCTGAAGAAAAGAGAAGAGAAAAAGTTCTGAAAGGGTGGAAATCGAAAGTCTGTAGTGAAAATAGTTCTCAGAATTTCCTCTTATTTAAGCTTAGGATGCTGTACTTAAGTGTCCTGAAATATGTATGTTGTTGTATGAGACCTCTTTTGCCCTGACAACACCCTACATAGTAACTGCAGATGGAGGAAGAAAAAAAAAGACTGTGTCTGTGCATTGATCTAGGTAGTATCTGAAACTTCATATACAGTCGAAGACCTTCAAGCCTTCACAGAGTATGTGTTTCGAGTAGTTTGGATCGTCACATCTCAGCTGCAGCTCCATTCTCCATCGAGTCCCAGTTACCGGACACACGCTTTTGGAGGTAATGAATCACACTATTAGTTGCATCTTTCAGGATTGTATCAGAAACATTTAGTTTTCCTTGTTGTTTCTTTCACAGAAAGCATTGATGCTTAATCTTCAGAATGATGTGTATGTTGTCTGCTGAGTAGCTGCAGAAGACCAAACTAAAATACTACAACATCTTTTTGTTTGAACTAGAAGATTTAGGGCTGCTTCCTGATTTTAGTTTTGAGAACATGCACAGAAAAGTACATGGTCAAAATTGTGAGGGCACATTGGATAATTCTGTGCACAATTATGCACATGAACTTTTTGAGCGAAATTTTCCTGGACACTAAAAAAGTTAACCGTTGCTGAAATTTTATGCTGTCCCTAATCATATTTATTAGTATAAATGAATTAACAGGTATGAAACCTAAAAATGTAACTAAAAAAAAAGAAAAAAAATAATGTCTTAAATTCCATCCCAGAGTCGTATATTTCTGTCTTTTGCAGCTCCTGTGACAGCTCCTGTCATTAAAGATATTCAGAGTTCAAGTCCAAACACTGTTGAAGTTAGTTGGTCTCCACCACTTTTTCCCAATGGATTGATTGTTGGGTATAACTTGCTCCTGACCAGCGAGAATCACAAACTATTGGGAGCCTCAAGAGGGCATAGCTTTCAGTTCTACTCCACCTTCCCAAACAACACTTACAGGTACAGAAAGAAAAGATAAGCAACATGGCCAAGTGTGCTATAGCACTTCTTGCCCAGATAGCACAGGGTATGCCTACGTATCACTTCTGCACAATTATGCTGTTTACTTAATGTTCTTTCCAAAAGCAAGGGTACCTTCCTGGGGATAACAGAGTTATTGCAGATGAGTTAGATGCTTATGCGTAAGTCAGATGGGGTGGAAGGAAAAGCAATTTGATAAAGGGCCAGCAGATTGCATTTTCTTAGCTGCTGTTTTTTATTTTTTAACCTTGTATGGCATCTTTTCAGTATATTCAAGGGATGACAGAGCAGTGTTCTCTACTTCTTTAAGCATCTGGAAAAATATCTTAATTTTTATTAAACACAAAGGCCTGCATTCCCCTTGCACTGGTAAATACAGATCTTCATTTGAAATGAAATTGAGTTGCTCTTCTGAGTCTGAGGCCTCATTTTAAATTTTAATTTAGAAGATTCTATTGTTGTCCCACCTTTGAGGAATTCAAATTCTGGTTGGTTTTATTTTTATTACAAATTCCTCAGAGCATTATATTTAAATGGGCATTTTCTGATTGTCAAGCACTTCTGTAGCAGCTGCCCTACTTGATAAAATGTTTCTCCAGCAATTTTTCAAAAGAAACCTGCAAACCAAATCCTGTCTCTTTGGTTTATTATAGGTTCAGTATTGTGGCGGTTAATGAGGTTGGTGCTGGACCCCCTGCTGAAGCCAACATCACAACCCCAGAATTCAAAGGTGCAAGAGTAACAGAGTCCTTATCGTTGTCGGTTCCTGGGGACAAAGTCACCTTCCCTGGGCTGCTGTGTACCTGGCAGAAGAGGTGCACAGCGGAAGAGAACAATATTTAGACTGTAAACAATGCATGACAAGGAGTTGTACACTGAGGAGTCAATAGCATATCAGAGAGAGTCCTGTTCTTTAGCTGTAGATATTATTGCGCTACACAGCACATTAATAACCTGGGACGCTGGTAGGCCCAAACAAATTTGGCTTGAGTTATATTACAGATGAAAAACACCTCAGTGGTCCAAGGCAGTGACTGAGAGGACATACTTTCATTTTTTAGATGAGATTTTAACAGCTGAAAAACAAATGTATTTCTTCTAATAATATTAAATACTTAATATGAAACTCTTTTGTCAAAACACCCTCAGTTATCTCACGCCAAATACGTGAAATCACATCCATTTTTGTTGCTCCTTCATGGCTGTATTTATTTTACTATATTAACTAATTAATAATGAAAGTAACGATACACTATAGATATCACTCAAAGAATTCCCAGAGAAAAAGTAAATGTTGAAATAGACCACAAGTGAGAATGAAATCAACATTAACAAAAGGTATCTTTAGAAAAAAAAGTCCCTCCCCTCCTCCTGAAGAAATCCAGTTGTCAAACACCTGGAAACTCTTCAACTCTAGCAAACACTTTAAGCCCGTCTCTGCATCACCAGTCTTCTGCTATTGGTTGGAGAAACTGAGCTTTTAGCTTCTCTAGTGTTTTTTAAAATATTACTTTTTAAAATTTTTTTGGTAACAGCTCAGACACAGTAATATGTCCTTATCTAAAGACTCCACAGAAGTTTGCTCTAGGGTTGGCTGACCCTGAGCCATAGCATTTGTGCTATTTATGAAATGTCCAGACTGGTACATCTGACTGTGTTCATTAAGTCAAGCTAATTACGAACCAATTAATTTAAGGCAGAAAACAACCAACCAACCCTATCCCCCAAAACTCCACCTTCTGGTGGTGTGGAACCCATTCCACCTCCCGTTACTGGTCACCACTTAGGTTAATTCTTGTCAATTGCACTAGCACACATTTTCTCTCTGTGCTAAGGTGAACAGGAGCAACCCTTCCTCATGTATCACTTTCAGAAATGATGTTACTGCTTCAGGTACTGAGCTGTGTAGATCCTAAGCCCTGAGAAAAATCAGGGAAAGAATCTGATCTCTGGGCTAGATTGCAAGAAATGTCAGTGGAAAAGAGATAAGGAAATGATACTGGCCTCTTGTAGTCGGCTCTGGAGGGATCATTACTGAAATGACTCACAGCGTGTGCATTGTGAGAAATGCATGCAGCTCGATTTATGCAGATTATCCAGGAATGAATTAAGACAGCATTCGATCACAGTCTCGTGATACTCATGTGAGGTAATGATATCTGATAGCAGACAGCTGTTTAAACCAGAGGGGGGCGGGAAAAAGAAGGGAAGGATTGTTTGGAAACTGAAATTAGCCAAATTCAGACTCAAAATAATGCACCACTTTTTAAAATGAAGGTAACTACCTGGTGAATCAATTTAGCAGGGGATGTGCCAGATTTTCAGGGATGTGGGATTCAGAAGGAATATTAGCTACCTTTCCCTAGGCACAGCCCGGACAGAAGGTATGGATTTGATGTGGAGGTTTTGATGTAAGTTACTTGGACCTGTATAAGCACAAAGTCAGCTTATGTGACCAAAGCTCTCCTTCTTGACCATAAAAACTGTGAGTTTATTAAAAAACCCCACATATTTTAAATTTATCAACTTTGAAGATGATATTATCCCATTATCATCTTTATGTGTGAAAAATACTTGTTCCTTGAAAAAATCATTGGTCAGCATGATGAAATCCATGAAATAAACATACTTGCTTTGCTCTTCCCCCAGCTCTGTGATATAATATTCTAGGTTGACTGGGCTTCTCATAGAGGCCCAAGAGGGTTAAATATCCCAATTCCATTGGATTTTAAAGTGACATGGATGTCTTAGTGCCTTTGTTTCCTTGGGAGTCCGTAGGGCCTCATTTGCTCCAGTTTACTTTCCCTCACTAGGGACTCGCTACTGTCACAGGAAACGATGGTGTGAAATTCATGCGGTGCATTCTCACCCCAGGCGAGCAGCCAGAAGGCACTGTAATGAATAACTCAATCCACTTCCAACACTCAAAAAGCTCAAGTTTTAGTCAGTCGATGCTAGTGGAAAAATATATATGTACAAGTATATATGTGTGCATGTGTATATGCATGTCTATGAAAGATGTATCTATCTGAGTTAGCAACATTGTTCTCTGTGCTGCAGTCGTTCCTCTTAATTCTGAATTTCTCCTTTTGTTAGTTAAGGAAAAAGCAACATGGCTTTTCCTATCCAGAAACCGGTCTTTAAGGAAAAGATACATGGAACATTTCCTCGAAGCAGCCCAGTGCCTGCAAAATGATATTATACGCCACAACATTACAGGTAAAATCGGATTGGGCTCTCTCCTTTTCTTTCAAGTACGACTTAGACCTCTGTATTCACCAAGGACAGAATGCACCTCACCTAGCCTGAGACACTATCTAGCTTCCTTTTATAGCCAATGGGGAGAAATAGGAACTTTCAGGACATGGTGTGACCTATTTGAAATGACAGGCCTTAGGAAGAGATTAATTGTTCTCCCCAGTGCAACCTCTTCTTCACTGAATCTGGGCAGCTACTTCAGAGCTGGACTTTTACATAATAGGTATCTAAATTGAGGTAAGTTGAAGCCAAAGCAGATTTTTCCCTATGATTAATAAGTGTGTTTTCCCAACATGAATATGAGGAAGTAGTTTGAACTTAAGAATTAAATAATACATGGTGTCAAAACGTACTGGCTAAAGAGTATGCTAGTGTTTGCTAGTCTGGGACACAGACCTAAATGAGGCATTTAGTAGCCTAAGTCCCCAGACAACCATGTTATCTCAAATTAGTCTACACTCTAATGTTTCTTATCTACACTGGTGCTGTATTTGGTCCTTGGAGACAGTGTGGAAATCTGAGTTTATCTACTGAAGTTCACAGAGTCACAAAGATGCCAAAGAAGGAATGTTCCCCCTGACTAAATACCCTTTGACAGTGGAGGGGTGGCACAGATAATGTCTAGCTTGAATTCTAGAGTGAATGGTGCTTTGTGAGGAGATGAAAATTGCATCTGTTTGCCCTGGAGAGGGGCTATCAGTGTCAGTTGGTTTGCATGTTATATATCCTCTTTCTGTTTGATTGCCTTTCTGAAGGGCAATTGTCTATAATAATGTCATTTACATAGAAAATGGGAAACTTTCCTTATCTGAAAGACTAGAAGTGGAGGAGAAAACCAGTTAACTTTTATCCAATGATGTTGGGTTGCAAATTGAAAAATACTTCTTTTTAAGGCAAATAGAAAAAGTGACTGAAAAACTGAAATTTATTTCTTATGCTATCTGTGTGCGTGTATCTTTCTATTTTTAGGAATTTCTGTGAATGTTTATCAGCAAGTTGTCTATTTTTCTGAGGGAAATTCCATCTGGGTGAAAGGAGCTGCAAATACGTCCGATGTATCTGACCTGATGCTCTTTTATGCTGGCTGGGGGAATATTACGTCCATCTCAGTAGACTGGCTTTACCAGAGGATATACTTTGTCATGAATGAAAAGGTAGTGCTCTAGGGCTTAATTAATTTCTTATTTCATTTGAACTATTACTGTGATTTATTGTACATGAGAAAATATGATTTATATATAGATATGCATGCACAAAATATAATTATAGAAATAGATTTTTTACTTTAATAATATTAAAATATTTCAGAGATTTAAAAAAGAAGAAAGACTTTAATATCAGGACATACTTAAAGCAAACAGGCTTTATGGAACTCTCGTTCCTTGTCTTATTTTTCTTCTTGGGACACCTCATACCCAGTATAAGCGACTTTGTTTCTGTTACTTGGTTTTCCATCTTGCATGTTCAGTTCCTATTCCACCTCAGGAAGGTGGTCAGATAACTAGTTAGTGATTATAATGCCCTTCATAATTGGTAAAAGATGTTCAAGAGGGAAAGTGTTTCATACCAGTGATGACAACTCAGATTATAACTGTTTTAACTTGAAGTAAAATTGTAGGTGGCAACCCTGCACTTGATTCCCTACTTATAAAAATTCAATTATACTAATATACTAATGGTCAGACTTTGCATGTATCTTTGTTGTCCTCTAATGTGCAAAGGACTAGAAAGCTGACCAAAATGGTTAGTATGAGATTTATTTTTTTTTTCAGTCCTCTTGCCATGTCTGATTTTTCACTTGCTGCTCAGGGAACAGCGAGCAGGAAAAGCAGTAGTGAGAAAAAGATACAAATGAGCTGTAGACAAACAGCCTGATGGCAGGGATTTCTGAATCCATTGCAGGTTAGAGAAGACCCAAGGTATTGCTCCCAGGATCAGAAAAGCACTTCCTTCCTTTTTTTCCCTTCTCTGCTAGATCATTTTAAAAGTACAGTTTGCCTATAGCCCCCAGAATTGGGATTTTCCCTCCAGCTTAGAGGTAGGAAGTTAAGAGGAGGATGACTGACAGCTTTTTCAGGGTAAGCTGTCATGGATGCATTTATACTTGTGTACAAGTGTTATACTCAGGTGACTGACAACTCAGGAGCCCAGAAGAACCTAGGATTGCAAGAGAGGTGTTTCATTGTCTAATTTCCCTGAAGGAATCTTGGGTCAGCTTGTTTGCTGATTAGCAAATGCCCTATGAATGCATCACCAGTTTTTCTTCTCATTCCCCAGATACATGTCTGCCATTTAGAGAACTGCACAGCAGCTGAAGACATCACTCCTCTTTACGTGACATCCCCTAGGAAGGTTATAGCTGATCCCTATAATGGGTAAGTGTACTCCTTTGAGCATTTGGTGTCAAAGGTGCTATAAAGCTCTTCTCTAATTTTCTTCACTTCATTAGTCATCTAGGTTCCTGTTTCAGACTCCTGCCTTACCAAAACAAAAGTGCAATTGGCAACAAATAGCAAACTACAAAACAATTGGAACAAGAGTGACACCATGCAGTGTTGTTTTCTGCATTTTCTTCCCTCGGGTGTTAGCAGAGGAGATAAAGTATTTTCAATGCAGAATTTTGGTTTTCAGACGTTCAGTGTTTTTATGAATATGAAGTTCTATGCATTTTAAACGTCCATGGTTAATAAGTGAGGCATTATAGAAGAATATTCTCCAATAATCTGCCAGCCAAATCCCCAGAAATGATGTGTTTAATTCTCCTAGGATGTATATTAATTGCACCCAAAGCATTTTCCTATTGTCTGTGTAGACAGGTGCATCTCTGAGCTGTTAAAATACTTGTGACTCATCTGTAAAGTTCTTGCACTGTAGTTATTTTTGTCTGTTTTGTTCCATGGTCAGCTATATTTTCTGTCTTCTGGAGGATGGCATATACAGAGCAAACCTTCCACTCTTTCCTGGCACTGCCTCCACAGCTTCACCAGTAGTGAAATCCAGGGCTCTGAGAGACTTCACGATCAACTTCCAGTCTAAGAGACTTATTTTCTTCAACAAAACAGATCAGGCCTTTGTGTCAGGTTTTCTTGATGGTTCAGAATTTCACACGCTGCGATCACATGTGTCACTTAATGACATTGAGAGCTTTGTTTATGAGAATAATGTGTTTACTGTCACAGATGGCTCAGCAGTTTTCCATGAGGAGGTCTCTCCAGTAGGGAGTTCTAGCTTCAATGAGTATGTTGTGGATTGCAATTTGGCAAATCCAGACTACTTTGGCTTTGGTAACTTGCTTTTCTACGGGGCATCAACTCAGCCTTTTCCTTTACCAACTCTGCCTCGACTTGTCACGGCACTATTTGGGTTGGACCAAGCTGTGATCAGCTGGACGCCACCCGAACACGCTATTGGAACAAGTAAGTTCAGTTGTTTCTTCCCGAAAGTCCTTTTCTTTCTAGAGGAATATCTTCCTGTTTTCCCTTTTCCTCATGCTGGTCTTTGGTGACTTCAATAGCTAATCCTGTTGGAAGATGTGTCATTATGTCAGTCTGAAAAATTTAACACAAGATTTGCCAGTAAAATAGCTAACTTGTCTGGCTAAATTAATACAAGTTTATATTGGTAACTCATTTGTCATCTGCAAGGAATTTTAAGCAAGGCTCCATCTTAAGTACGGTATGGAGTAGCAGTAATGTTTGTTGCTGATGTCACACAGAAAATGCATGCCGGAGACATACTGACTTTTGATCAGTGACTGTGCTACAGCCTCTATCCTCTGCATGTGCATGTGTCTTTGAATACCAGAAGATTACCTGTCTGAGGAAAATTTTGGTTCTTCCAACTTCATTCTTCATGGGGGATGAGCCACTACTCTTGGCTGGTCCCAGAGCAGAAAAGTGTAATTTTTTAATTTATCCCTTTCCTAATTCCCCTGATACACTATTTTTGAAATGAGTCTCCAACGTACAGTGTTTTGAAAGTTTGTGTATCTTTTGTTACAGCCATCTATTCTGCAATAAGATAATTGTTTGCATCTCACAGGTCTATCTGCTTGGCAGAACTGGACCTATGATGTGAAAGTGTCATCTCAGCATCCATCTGAGGAGGAATGGGTTGTCTCAAACATTAGTGACACTAGGTTTACAGTGAAGGAACTGGCCAGCTTCAGAGCATATGAAGTGTCAGTCAGAGCTGTGTCTCCTGCCGGTGAAGGGCCATGGTCGGAATCATTTAGAGGCACAACTTTAGAAGAAGGTGAGAACTGCTTTGTCACCCAGGAGAAATGAAGAACGAGTTATGCATACAGCTTTCCACCTAGTGAGGCCCAGGCTTTAGGCAAGGATGGCAAAATGGGCATCACAGAAAGGATTGTCTTAGAAACATTCAAGAATACAGGATAAGTAAATTTGCCTTTAGTTAAAGTAGTAAGATTCTCAAACTACAGTAACGGTATTATGTATTTGTTATTACTACTTATACACATTTTTCTATTGCTAATACACTATCAAACACATTATTTGATACACTATCAAATGAAGAGCTATGAGAGGTTTTATTCCTTTCCTGTGCTCTGTAAAACAGTTTCTGTGATGAAGTGGTTTGAGCAGCGCCTTGGGCATTAATGACAATTTATGGAAAAGTGCAGGCTCACTAAAAGCTGAAAATCTTTGATAATGGGGGAAATGGATGTGCGCATGATGTCTGACACTTGCAGATCTTTGGAGTGTTTTTTGAAACCTAGTTCACCCATAATAAACTATGTCTGAGGGGAAAAGAGCTTTCATCTTAAGGCACTGGACTGGCACCTGAGATTAGTACTGGTACTGGTCTACCAGTATCTTAAGGGGGCCTACAAGAAAGCTGGTGAGGGACTTTTTAGGATGACGGGTAATGGTAGGACTAGAGGGAATGGATTAAAACTAGAGATGGGACGATTCATATTGGACGTTAGGAAGAAGTTCTTCACCATGAGGGTGGTGAGACACTGGAACAGGTTGCCCAGAGCGGTGGTGGAAGCCCCATCCCTGGAAGTGTTCAAGGCCAGGTTGGACGGGGCTCTGAGCAACCTGATCTAGTGGGAGATGTCCCTGCCCATAGCAGGGGCATTGGAACTATATGATCTTTAAGGTCCCTTCCAACTCTAACAATTCTATGATTCTATGATTCGGGGTGACTTTTGCCTGACTTCGGTAAGGCTGGGCCCAAACCTACGGTGTTTTTTAGGCATCTAATAGGGTTCCAAATTGGCTTATTCCAGATCTAAACCTGCCCCAAACCTCTCAGTTTCTCAAATTGTGATATTTTCATGCCTTTCTTCTTTGTCCATTATTCCTTGGAGCAAGGGCAGTTTCAACTGTGCTTCTGTAACTTTCCAGAAACAGGAACCCCTGCTGTTGAAATACAAATATACCTTAATTGCTTGCTGATGTGCACAACTGCAGTTTTCTTTCTTTGTCAGCTGAAGAAGACCCGTACATGTTGGCAGTGGGGGATGAAGGACTCTGGAAACAGCGGTTGGATAGCTACGGGCCGGGAGAACTCCTTTATCATCATATAAGAAATATTTCAGGTAATTACTAAACAAACTGCATGTTGCTGCTACAGACTCGTTGACATTTATTAGCTCTCTGTAAATTTCGTCAACAGAACTGGAAGACAAGAGCTTTCATTGCAGCAGCCTAGACTTGAATGCAGTGCCATACAATGAAGCAGCTTCACTGAGACAATTCTTTGTTCTCCATCCTCTTTCTTCTACTTTATGGATCAAATTAATCCTTAGTGAAGCCCTACTGACATCACCACAGTTACAGAAGAGCTGAAATCAACTCTCTGAACTAAATAGTGGTGCCTCCAGCATCGCAATATATGTCATACATTTATAATTATCATGGCTATATATGTACTATATACGTACTATATATGTACAATGTATTCCTAAAAGGAAGTGTCTATCTTCATGTTAACTGAGCCTAACTGTTCATTTGTATTGATTTTTTAAAAAATGAAGTGTCTGGCTAGTTTCTATTCTTTAAAAATATATGGGATTTTATTTACATATTTGTGAAATGCTTATTATTTTCCCTTTTTTCTTCAAGACCTTGACTGGTATAATGACACTCTTTATTGGATTAATTCCATGGGGGAAGTTCAGACCTGGTCACTGAACAAAAGAGAGGGTACCACTGAGAATACTTATGTATCTGACATCAGAAATGCAAGGATGTTGGCCTTTGATTGGTTGGGTCAATGCTTGTACTGGGCTGGCAAAGCAAATACGGTAAGTATAGTTGCTTTTCTTAAAAGGAAAAAAGCCCTGAGGTCAATAAGAAAGACTGTAAAACAGTATTTGGGAAGATAATCCTTACTTCTTGCAACCTGAAATGCATTTGGACCTTTGCTATTATAGTGTAAAACAAGGAGGCCTTTCTTCCCTTGTGTGATTTTCCAGTTATCCAAAAGTTTGGGGTAAAACGTTCATTAATATTCACTAATGCAGGGTAATGAACTCCAGGTGCAAAACAGGCAAATCAAACATGTTTTGTTGGATTCAACATTGTAAAAATAAGTGGAAATTGTGAAAATGGAGGCTGCCAAGTTGATCTCAGCTAAGAAGTAGATGGACTTTCTTTTAATCAAATTTGACGTGATTTGCTTACACAGAGGTTTTCAAGACTGGCCTCCGTACTGTGATATTTTGCAGATCACTGCAGATGAAAAAATAATTACAATTGCACTTTGTACATTCTCATATCAGGAACATTGACATGTGAATTATTTAAAAGGTATCTGACTTGAAAATTGCAGTGCTAATTTATGCAGTGCTGTAAAATTATGCCTTTCATTTCTTGTAAGTGCAAAGTCAGAAGCTGTTTTAAAAACCGGAGCTAGGAGGCCAGATTTCACAGTGCCTTGCACCCTCATTTACACTTGTGAATAGTGAATATGAAGTGGGTGAGAAACTCTGTCAGGCAGAAGGCTGCTAAAACTGGGGAAGCCAAGAGGAAGAGATATTTCAGCTTTTTCTTTTGTTACTTTTTGACAAACATTAACTAATAATTTTGCCTCATTCTTCATCATTATACTTTGCATGCAAAAGGTTTTGATTTTGAAAGCCTAATGCTTGCATGATCTTTTGATAAATGGTTGTGGAAAAGTCATTTATATATACTCAATTGATGATTTAAGTGTGATGTTAAAAGCAATTTTTTTGTCCCTAGATCTACAGAAAATCACTGCTGGGAGGCCATGTGGATATTGTGGCTCATGTTGTGTTCCTAGTGAAGGATCTAGTAGTGGATTCAGTAAATGGCTATTTGTACTGGGCCACAATGTATTCAGTGGAGAGCGCAAGACTGAATGGAGAGGAGTATCTTATGTTTCAACAGCAGCTACAGTTTTCGGGTAAACAGGTGACTGGTTTTTTTTGTTTGTTTGTTTTTTAATTAGGGATGTGTTTTAGTGGTTAGATGTCTTCAATATAGTCAGTGTTCATGGTTGTCAATATCACCATATTATGACCAGAAAAATAACATGCCTTTCTTGCAATATTGTTATAGCATTTCGAGCACAGGGTAAGAATTAAATCATGTAATAGCTGTACCGAGACTCTGGCAGTAGTTCTTAAGTCAGACCCTTGAAGCTAAATGTGACATTAAAGGTGTCCTTGTAGTTGTAATGCTGCTCCTTCCCATGTGTGAAAGTTGCTTGCTTTTTCCAAATGGCTTAAATCTAGTGGTCAGTTCTGACTTTCCCATCAAAACACAGAGCCACAGCTTCATACCATCCTGCCTCCTCTGTAGTGTTCCCCACCTTACAGGTCCTGATGGGACCAGTTTTGGGGCTAGACACTTGCCAGGGACACCAGAGTGGCACTTCAGGCTGCAGAAGTATTGCTGCAGAGATGACCTTTGCCTGTGCTGATAAGAGAGGGGGGCCGGACTGCCGCTATGCTTGTGTGCTTGTTCCCTCCTCTGTCCTCCCCTCCCCTCCTCTCCGCTTCCCTCCTTTTCCTTCCCCTTCTTTCCCCTCCTCATGTAGCTGGGAGAAAAGTGATGGATGACCCAATTCCCTTGCAAGAAAAGCCCTTACGGCCATAGCAGGGATGGGAGGACTCTGGGAGTCAGTGGGATTGGGATTACAGACCCAGTGAAGCACACAAGGTTTGATGAAAGTTTGAAACTTTCCCAGGCTGTGTCCTGAGCAGGTCAGGCTGAGGGACCATCCCATCTATTGCAGTGCTTTTACTTTATGGAGTCTCAAAGAAAAGCTGAATGCTCCCCACCTCAAACCACAGTCTGTGTGGGGTTTTACCCTCTGTCTCTAGTGCTGGAGTGAGGCATAGGTTGACTGCCACAGAAAAGGTTAACTTAGATACATCATTGCTGCAACCGCTTTCTTTAAAACACAGCTCTTGCTAAAGAAACCTTTTTAAAAATTCCATCTGTCTTACAATTTGTGCTCCTGTTTTACCTGATATTAAAGACCCTTTCTAAACTTTAGAGATCTTGGTTAGCTTTGTATCATTCCCCAGAACTTTTCAGTTTCCGTACCCAAAGGAAAAGAGGCTGATGTTTCTCTGATTATGAAAAAAGCCAGGGCTGGCTTAGTCTCTGAAAGGCAATTAACATTTGGAAAGGCCGGGTAATCTCACAGGTCCCTGTTATATTCACGAGGGTTTGGGAAGGAGAGGAAAGTTGCTTCTGGTGTGGCACCTGCTATACTTGTAAACCTAAATACAGAAGAACTGGAAAACTTCTGTCACATGTACAGAAATGTCTGTGCTGCAAAGGGTCACTGTATTTTCCACACCTCTCCATGGAAGCTGGCTAGTGTGGACTGTCTTCATAGGAAGATAAGTGCTGTCCAAGCTCAATGGCACACTTACATTTACCACACATCTTCTGGGTGATCTGTTGCAAAGGACTGGCAATTCTAAGCAGTGAACGTCACCTTCCTTGCCCTTCTCTTTTGATTCACTACCTGTTTCTCTGAATTGCCTCATGCTAACCTTAAATTTCTTGTTCTTGTTTTCAAGAACCTTGGCAGCAATAAGACTGCTTGTCTGTTCCTGTCACTTTTTTTTCTGCACCTTCTTCTATGTCAGTGATACCAGCCTTCAACCATCCACTTATTCACACCTCCTACAAACAAACATCTCCTATCCTGCTTCTATGCTGCCCCTAATCTATGCATTGACTTCCTGAACTCAGCCTCCTGCCATGATGTATACAGGAAAAAAGCCAAGAAAAAATGTCTAGATTGAGAAGTGACCAGTTATAACTGACAGGTGTTTGTTTATTAAAATAAAACCCCAAATAAACCCATCAGGAAAAAAAAGGCAGCATGCCACTATTTAATGGTGGAATTATCAGGCTTGTCATTATTGTCCCATACAAAGATGCAAATATATGTTTGCACAAGTAATAATATTCCTTCCTTGCACAATGGAGTCCTTTATCCTGAAAAGAGTACATCTTACCTCAATATTAAAACACAGATGTAATTAATTGCTGTTCTCTGACAGTTAGAGCACTTTCTCTACATAGCTGGTTCTTACTGATATTTACTAGCTGATTTTCTAATAAAGAATTGCTGTTCAGCTAGTTAGTACAGGATCTCCAGCAGTATATAGCTCTATCTCCTTTTAGCTTGAAATCTGAGTGATAGGAATAGATGAGACTACTATGGAGACAACAGGTTTCCTAAACAAATATGAAGGCAGAACTTTGAAAGTCTGATTTCTTTGGCAGGAACTAGATCCTTCTATGGCAATCATTTTATTTTCCAATCAGTTGTTTAGTTTAGCTGGTGCATATTGGCATAGCTTGATTGATTTTGGCAGAGGTATTCTGATTTATTCCAGTTTAGCGTCTGACACAGAATTTCCAGAGCACTTAGTGAGTCGTTTACACTGTACAATATGCCTGGGGCAAAAGTAATTTATAGGGGAGGAGCAAAGTGCATTGTATGCAGGAGGGGTCAGGACCTCCTAGGTGTCACCTCTTAATATTTCTAGTCAACGAGTATTTCAAGTAGCTAAATTTATGTTGTGCCTTATGATGTGGAGTTACATGTCGTGTCCAGACGCTAATACCTCTCTTAAAATGGAAAAAGTTTGTCTATTTTTGAAGCATAATGAAAGGGAGGTGTGAAATTACTGCCTAACTCCTGAATATGAATAGTACAAATATTCCTTTGCCTTTTATTATTGGGGATACAGGGATCAGGAGAAAGAGGGTGGGCACGTCTATGGGAAAATGTAATAGTTGCAGAAAAGAACTGGGGCAAGGAAAGAAGATCCAAATGTTTAAAAAAGTACGGTAGGTTCAGGAAGATGTAATTTGGTGTTGAGTATGGGAGGGAGAATAGGTAAATGGGATAAAATATACCATGCTTGATTAAATATGCACTCAGGCACATACATACTGTAAGATATTTTTAACAGGAAAACCTACAGGAGCAATCATTCAAACCTTGATTTTCTGACATACAATGTCAACAGAAATATGTAAAGAATGTGATTACATAAGGACCAACAGACAACTAAGTGATATGGCATTTGCTTTCCTGTCATCATCTTCTGCAGTTTATTAATGGAGTTAAAAAAAACAAAGGCTGTTCCACTTACACCCATAATGGAAATTTAAGCTTATAAAAGAATAGCTACAATTAGTGTTTAGATGAGAAGTTTGAGAGCTGCTGGAAAACATGTTCAGAAAGGCTCCTAACAACTTGTAAGCTGTGCTAATGACATGACATAGACTGAACTTGATAATATTTAGCAGACTAATTTGTGGAAGCAAATTCTTTGTTACTCACAGAACAGTTTATTGGATGTCTGGTTTCTATTATTTTTGCATATGGTGTTGAATCTGTTGTTTACTGCAAAAGCAAGAAAGCTCTATTTTGAATATTAGATCCTTATTAAAAATAAACAAAAAATCTTGCATGTAGTTTAGACAAAGATGAAATATTGAAATAATGAACAGGAAGGTTGTTTGGTTGTTTCATTTCCCCCCCTGTCTCTTTATTTAATAATAAATGATTTACCAAAATGTAAATATTTGAATTTCCTGTTTAGCCAAATACATCAATAGAAATTTTACATGTATTTTCCAAGAATAAGACAACACATTAAATATTCTATGCATAAAATCAAAGCTAGAAAATAAAGACAAAAGATCTGAAATACTTCTTTCAAAAAGTGATTCTGACTTTCAGAATGGATGTCCACCACCTGTTTCTGACAAAGAATATTAAAATACCAGAGGTGTTCTGGAAATTTTGATAAGTAGTTCCACTAATCCCTTGATACACTATTGCCATCATATCTGAAGTACTCAGATACTCCAGGGATGAACACTGTGACAGATGCTCATAAAATGCTATCTAGAAAATCATCAGCTGCTATAAATACATGTGCACCAATGACCTGTTTATTTTTTAGTGCTACTTCTTTTTGTCTTAGACTAAATGTTCATAGTAGTAATATTGGTTTTGCCGATATTTTTGCCGAAGAGCTGTTTATGCTGTTGTCTAGACAACAATTGTGCTGAAGGGCTTCTACCTCAGAACTGAAGGCATGTTCAAATTGCCATTTGGACTTTTTTTCCTTAGGTGGTTGGTTTAACTTTGGATCTCACCTATGGTTTTCTTTACTGGCTTGTGCAAGATAGTCTGTGCCTAAACCTATACAGAATTTCTCTTTGCAAAGAAGGGTAAGTAAATGTGTAGCAGACGTAAGAAAGTCTGTATTTTCTGGTTTTTGTGATTCTCTTTAAAAACAAATTTTGTCCAATGCTGGGCACACTAATTACTAATTTAGCAATAAACTAAAGAAGAGCTAATGGTCACACCTAGCTGATGGGAAACTACATGTTGAGATGGTTGTTAACATGGTTTTGCAGTCAGAGAAACACAGTATGGTGCTCAACTGAACTAAGGTCACGCTCATCAATTTTTAGACTTAGCTTTAGGAAATAGTTACCGTTTATGGTCTATTTTATCTTGGCATTTACAACAGCTGGCAGTTTTCAAGTGCCTAGAGCTGTAGCTTGTTCATCTTGCATGGAGCTTAGGACTTGAACTGACACCACTTTCTCACCTGAACAATCAGCACTCAGCAGGCTTTCCTCTTGATCATCCTGAACATGAAATGGCTTCATTATTCCTGAAAGGTAAAGTTTAAAAAGCACACAAACAAACCCATGTTTATGAGTCAGCTCAACTATATACTAAAACCTTGAGAAACATGCTAATTTGTTCTGTAAGTGCCAAGTGCATGATTTCTTTTTTTTTTTTTTTGCAAGCATCAGATTAAACCTCTTAAACATAACTGAACGGTATCTGTATTTACATGTGCTCATGATGTTGCAGGCTGGCTTTGTGTGAGATCAGATGAATTTTGTGAATGATTTTAGACTTGCTATGATTAATGGTAAACATTTAAAGAATCAAAATATGTTGATTAGTTTTAGCTAGAACATGCAGCTCCATTGTGAACCAATTGGCAGCCATAAATCATTGTCCCTGGCATGCTAGAATAGAGAGATTAGAAGTAATCCATCCTAATGGACATGATGGTGTGTCAAAGCTTTTCCAAATTTGTTTTGGATAACATGTGTCTAAGCTGAAAGACATTTCTGAGATGGCAAAATGATGCCTCTTACAACATATTTAATCTCTTACCCAGAAGATAAATTGGGAAAAAAAAGGCCTGTAAATTTTGACATAGCAGTAACAGGACAGATTAAATCACCAGCGATGCCAGTGGAGGAAAATGATAATAGAATTTAATTAACAATGGAATGTTATCAAGGAAACTAGCAGGGTCAAATTCATCTGGGGACTTACTCTAATGAAGTAGAGTGAATCTTGGTGTGAAGTAAACTCCACTGTTTCAGCGGAATTGCTGAGAGAAGGTGAGATGACTTTTCAAAATACTCAATTTTCTACATCCATACATCAGAATATTAAGCCATTTTGTAATTGTTTTCTAACGAAATCAAAGGGATGAAGGCTTTGTTTTGCATGCACTCCTACAATGTGCCATTCGGAAAAGTGTCCTGCTGTAGAGACCTTAAAGAAAAATTTTTGAATTGTTTTCCTGCCTCCTACGTGAGTATTTAGAATTTGAATGATGAGAAACTTATTGATGTGCCAAACATTGCATAAATCTCTTTCTCTCTACATGTGTGTTTTCAGTTTGCTAATTTCATACGTGTTTTCACAGTTGTGGTAACGCCATCATCACAGAATTTGCAGCATGGAGTACTTCAGAAATATCTCAGGGTGCACTGGAGTACTACAGTGGTCGTCTGTTCTGGATTAATAGTCTTCAGTTCATTACAACTCAGGAAGTCAATCAGAGCCTTAGCATTCCCTTCTCGCAACCAGCAGAGTTTGCAGCCTTTACCCTTGTTCACACATCACGTAAACCTTTGCCAGGTACCTCATTTTCTTTATCTAAACCTCTCAATAAAGGTATTCACTGTCAGTCTGTAATACTTCATTCTTGAAATTCTTTAGTCATGTGACAAAAGATGAGAACAACAACAATTTATTAATAAATATATTGGGCAATACCTGGATAATATGCAATTATTAAAGCTGATGGGTGTGGCTAAAAAGAATACATGGTGGTGTTATTCATTGTTTCTATCTAATGACAGCTTACAGGATTTTCCATAGTTCTTTAATGTTTTAAGTCAGGTTTTAAAAGTCTATTTAAAGCTCATATTTTTTAAATTATTATTATTATTTCTTCCTCTCTTTATGGACAGGAAATTTTTCTTTTACACCAAAAGTGATTCCAGTTTCAGTGCCAGAGTCTTCCTTCAGGATTAAAGGAAATTCTTCAAGTTTTCACATCACTTGGAGTCCATCCACAAATGTGGAATGGGGAACTGTCTTTTACTGTGTGGGATCAAAAACTCTACAAGTGAGGATATTCCTGATTATCTACATATATTACTGCATCTACTTGCTGATGTATCTATTTTTAAACAGAAATACAGTTTATTCTCCAGCGTTTACAAATTGGTCAAGTAACAAAACTAAACTGTAAATATAAAGCAAGCTGTCCTCTTTCTCCACCACTAAGGCCAGCACAGGAGGAACACAGTCTTAGCAGTATCTCTGGGCTAGCTGCTGAGGTGCGAAGTGCGGGTGAGGAGCTCCCAGGGCTCAAAATGTGAGAAAGCCTTTCACAGTAACTCAGAGACAGAAGTGTCCTCTGAGTTGCCAGTGGGACAGCCTTTGCCTGAATGTGAAATCTAGCCTTCACCAACGCTTAATCTTAGCACGTTTGGCAAGCTGTACTTTAAATTCAAAGGGCAGATTGCTAGCAGACTGCTACGCATTGCTGCAGTACCACAGGAGCTGGTGAAATAACAGTCACTCAGAGGAAGAGAAGCTCTGTCTTGAATTAGTTGACATACTCGGTGAGGGGAATTCTGCAAAAGTGAAGGCCTTTCTGAGAGGGAAAAAAATGTTTATTTTATTTTGTTTTGTTTTGTTTCATTTTGTTTTGTTTCATTTTGTTTTGTTTCATTTTGTTTTGTTTTATTCTGTTTTGTTTTATTCTGTTTTGTTTTATTCTGTTTTATTTCATTCACAGTCTTTGGAGAGTGAACGGTGCCTCCATCCCCGTAACTTGACGGTGCCATCCTACCAAGTTGATTGGCTGGAACCATTCACACTCTTTGATTTTACCGTCACTCCATACACGTACTGGGGCAAGGCGCCAACAACGTCTGTACTTCTTCGAGCCCCTGAAGGAGGTACCAGGATTTTAAATCCCTTTCCTCACCTGTAATGGGTACTGGGACCAGGTCTGTGTCAGCAAGTGATACCCTGGAGAGGAATGAGCAGCTTTCAGGGCTAGTCAGTTGTAGGCAGAGTTGCAAGAACATGTTCTTGAGTATCTTTTGCAATTATCTACTGCACATATAAATGCACACAGCTGCAGTAATAGAATTTGGAAGAGAAAGCGCATGACAATATATCTACCATCTGCCTATGACTATGAGCAAGAAAGAGAAATTGAGATCTATTACAATGACCATCAAAGGCTGCATGTAATATATTACCCACTTACTAAGTTTTTAATAAAGTTTACACACTTTTTACTTCAACGTTTATTTTTGCACTCATGCAGGTCAAAGTTAAGTCAGCTAAAATATAGTGCTGAGTGACTGGAGCTCTGAGAAAGCTTATGAGCTGCAGTAGATTTTGAAGGGGGTAGGAGGAGGGCAGAGTGTACTCTATATTGTGAAAATTCTTGCAGGTCCATTGTTGGCTATAGGATTTGGCTAAATAGATATGCCCCAGTCTGAGTGCAGGAGTGCATTTGCCTCTGTTCATACAATTCTTTTTTTGCTAAGCAAGTAAAAATTAGAACAATGAAAAGCAGAAGGGAATTACAATGAAGTTTTAGATATTATTCTCTAATTTATACTACACCAATTGCTATCTGTCACTGTCAGCATTGGGGTTATAAAGCTCAGGCTCAAAACTAAAAGAGTTAATTATAAAGTGAAGTTTGTGTTTTAATAGGAGTACTTCATTCTGTGTTTTTAATCTTTTTTTTTATGCAGTTCCTTCAGCCCCTACAAACCCTAGAATATATGTGTTACAAAATAACCTACATAGAAGCGATGAGAAAGTCCTTGTGGAGTTCAGATGGGACAGGCCTGAAAGGGACAATGGAGTACTAACACAATTCAGGGTTTACTATCAATTATTGAGTCAGAATGGCACTGCTGACACATTCACAGAGTGGAAAGCCAGAAACGTCACACCTACCCTGGATTTCTTTTCTCTCGGGGATGTGCTTCCTAGCCTCACAGTAAGGTTTCAGGTATGAAAAATTACCGAGCTTATCTCCTGCTAGATGGTAGATGTTATCAGTGCAGCCCGACATGTTTGCTTAGGAGATGGTATTGGGCTTGGGGCAAGAACTTGTGGTTTCTGCTTGTAGAACTGCTGATTCACTGACTCACCTATGGATAGCTGGCTTAACCTTTCTACATATTGTATGGTTCACTAAATAAGGTGCAAAACAGTCCTGCAATATTACACAGGTTTGGTGAGGCCTAGAAGAAACTTTTCTAGAGGTCTCATAAAGCTACTGCTGAAAGCTGCAAGCTAAACATAGATTCGGCTGAGCTGGTGGAGGGTGGCAGGCTACTAAAACAGAGCCACAGATCAAGAGAAGTTCCACGGCTGGAGAAATGCAAGGACTCACATGGCTTCCATAAAAAGAGACTTCCATATTAAAACTTGTCAAGAGGTCATGTTTTCATTGAGGTAAAAAGTTTAGAACACACAGAAAGGCAAGTTAAAAACACAAGTGCATGTAGGCCAGGTACTGGGGGATAACACCATGTTGGATGCAATAACAACTGACAGTAGGAACTGCTCCAGCCTGGGGAAGGAGACAAGACTGTTTGGTGTCCTTCGAGCTCTAACTGATAGATGCAGCGTGAATCTTTGCTCTCTGGGCCACTGCTTGAAATTCTCTTCATAGCCTTGGTTCAACCCTGAATGTAGCCTTTGAACTGACCAGCACAGCCTTAGGTCAAACAGAGCACATGCATATGTTCCTAGCTGAGCAGACAGGGAATCTGGTTTTGTTTTTGTCATTAATTATGACTTTACAGGTTCTGAAATGCAATTATTTATGCCGCTACTTAACATATGTAACAATCTCCCGTCTCACAGGTGCAAGCCTTCACCTCTGTGGGTCCAGGAGCTTTGTCTGATATAGCAGAGAGGAACTCATCAGGTATGGATGACTTAGATGCCATCTCATGGTTTGTGTGTAATAGCTGGTGAAATGGACAGTACAGGAATTTGGTAATCTGATAAACAGTCTCCGACACTTTGTATGATATTTGTTCCACCCTACAGTAGACATCACAGAGGAAATAGTTATAGCTTCTGACATGGAATGGTTACACATTTCTTATAATGAGATTAAATTTCAGGAATTTGAAGACTTTCCTCGAGACTATGCTAAATTAACTTTTCTAGGCAACACCAGGGTAGTATGGAACAGCAGGTTTTGGTCTGCAATCTGCATGCTGCTAGAGATCATAGAATCTTTCTAATTGAGCTGTGAAAGGTAACTGTGAGAGTTAGAGATCTACTAGGGATCATAGGCTATTTCTACTTGGGCTGTTAATGGCAATTAAGTGAGCAAATCTGTTTTTACTAGGCCTAAATTTGTTAGCTAAACATCCACAATGCCATTGAAAAAATCTTAGGAGTTTGCATGTGATGACAAGAAGGCATCTCATTATTTTATTTATTTGCTGTGATGTACAACCAAATACAATTTCTGCAGGGCCATCATTTATTTTTATCTTGTACTTGCTTTCCTTATGAATGACTGCTACTGTCTAGAATGTTTTTTGTAAATTCTGCTGTGCCCTTTTCCTTCCAGATCTTTTCCCTGTCCCAACTCTTCTAACTGTTTCTGCCAACAAGTTGTTTCTTACTGACATAGACAATAATCATACCATATGGGAACTTTCAGCAAAGACAAATGTAAAGGACATCTGTTATACTGCTAATGATGATGAAGTGTACTATATCGTAGAAGATTCTCTTTTTCTTCTAAATAAACAGAATACTTCAAAGTTTCAGGTATTCGTTCATTCCCCTGCTTGAGACAATCTAGGAAAACATGTGGCCATTATAGTAATTATTTTGGGGCTAATCATGTTTTGAAGAAAACTGTGTATTTGAAACAGGAAAAAAAGCAGCATGATGAACAAAGCACATTTAATGGCAAAATGCAGTGGAGAAAACAGAACTGGAAGGACACAATTTCCTTAATGACTGTCAGTTGGTATGAGATGTAAAATGAAAGAGATTAGCTGGATAATTTTCCTTTCTAGTAGTACAATAAAACTATGTATAATATAATAAAATTTGGACTTCATTTTTTTTTGTCATCAATAGCTACTGGAATAGGCCAGAGTATGCTGTTGGTAAAATTCTCCTATTAAACATATATGATTGTACTGATATCTGCTTTGTTGAAAAAATATTTCAACAGGCATTTAATTTAAAATCCACACTATTAAATACAAGAAATTTGGTTTTATGTCAAATATAATTTAATTTGATTTGATTTAATTCCAATTTCAAGAATATGGAAGCAACATGGAAGCAACAATTGATATTTGTGAAACGATAATTTTCATTTGTATAAAAATATTGGAATCTTCATTCCATGGCATCTCTTTATATTTTGACTTCTAGTTGCCCAGCATAAATTATTTTGGAAACAAATCTAATTTCATAATATCCTAGCATCAGGTGGGAAAATTCTGCTCTCAAACAGCTTTAGTAATGTTTTCATTTTTGTTTAAGTTTTTCAAAGATGAATATCTTCACAACGCCACGGCCATCACAGTTGACTGGATTGCAAGACATCTGTTTGTTGCCCTGAAAACACCATGGAATGAAACTCAAATAAGTGTTATTGATCTTGAGCTCAAGATAAAATCTCTAAAAGCCTTGAATATACAAGGCTTGGGTAAAAGTAATTCAACTGTATCGTCTCTGTTGTCATATCCTTTCTTAAGGTGAGGCATATATTACTAATAACTTTTTAAAGCATATTTTAAATATGATTTTCATGAATCATAGAATCATAGAAGGACTGAAAAGGACTTTTTCTAGTATACCAGTCTTTTGCATTGTGTAAATCTCAGAAATTTCTGGATGTAGTTCTACTTTTATACTGCTGGTTGAGCTTGGACGTATCTAATGACAAAAAGACGTCTGCGTTTGAGTAAAGGTTTCAAATAATTCTTAAATACTGATAGGTTCTTTTATTTAAGTGATGCAAATGAAAGTCAGCACCAGACAAACATTTTTTACAATAACTATTACATTCAGAATAGTCAGTTATTGCGACCTTCCATTCAAAAATAGCCTTTAAACACATGGAATCACTCTGCAAGTATGCTGCTGTTACCTTGTTTTAAATGTATGGGAGGTTTGTGACTCTAGTCACTTACAGAACTGCATTTAGGGCAGATGATTGCTCAGATTGAAGTTTTTCTACTGTAAGCAATGCATTTTATTTGATAGCCGCTTGTACTGGATGGAAGAGCTTGATTATGGCAGCCGCATGTTTTATTATGATGCTCTGAATAACACCGTGCACCACATTTTGGGATACATATCAGCAGAAGAACAGATGAGGAACTACTGCACCTGTAACGTGGCAGAAGCAGAGCTAGGAAAACCTATGAGTATAGACGTGTCTCACTCCAAGAATCCCCAGCTGCTCTTTATCAGAGGAAGAGATGAAATATGGGCCTCAGATATGGATGGTTGCCACTGTTGGAGAATTACCAAAATACCAAGTTTTCAAGGTCTGAGTGCTCTATTACATTTCTAGGTAGTTTGTGATTTTTGCTGTTTCTTTACATCAAACAATGTTCATTTCAGCAAAATAGCATTCATGAAGCACTTTCTTTATGAAATTAGTTCAGCTATAGGCAAGATGGACAAAATGTTTGTGTTCTCTGTTTCCACTTGTGTACCCTGTTGATACAAACTAGGAGAAAGAGCAGTGTGAGGATACTTACTGACACAAGTATGCATGATGTAAATCAAATGGAGACGCTACAGCCTCAAATGCTACTTGTCGATAGATTTCATTTATAGTATTAATGTATTATTTTGCTAGCATTTCATATTAGATACACCTAGTACAGTTTATCTCCATGAAAAGATACAATATCATCTTAAGTTATGCCTGAAAGTGGCATTGCAGACTTCAATATATGGGGAGGGTGCTTCACGCAAGTAGAGTCTTGTATGACAACTTATCTATGTTGCCTTTTTGGTAATGAACTTAATCTTTGTTGCTCAGTTTTCAGCTCAGTCCTGGAGGAGTGATAGTAAAGCTTTTCTATTACCAGAGGAGCTGTCTTAATTGTTCCTGAGAGATGGCAGAGCACTGTGGTTTTCATCTTGGAAAAATGATGGAAGTTTCTATATACAACTCTCGCTCTTCTGTTTTATTTCTGGTGTTTGTTAATTGAACTGCAGTTGTCATAATTATGGATAATAAAAAGCCTTCAAATCTACACTTGCAAATTGAAATAATGAAGCGTCTCAGCTTCATGAGACTTATTGGAAAATATCAGAAATCTCTTCCAGTGGAGGTCTTTGAAGACATGCTATGACCCAGATACTCGCCCATATTGACTCATTGTGAATACAAGCAACTGTCTGATCTTGCAAAATTGTTTGTTTAGGGTTTATTCTGAAGCTTAACTACACAATGTTTTCCTACAGGTAAGAAAATTGGAAGCTTGACTGTAGATAAGAAATTTATATACTGGAGCATTGAAACAAAGAAATACACTGAAATTCATCTAGCAAATAAAGAAAGCACAAGTCACTTTCTTCAGAAGAGAGAAATTCATGACCTGAAAATCTTAGCCTACAGTTCAGCAGCACAACTGTATCCAGGTAGAGAGGATTTGCATTGTTTTGTAAATGTAACAAATTTATTTCAGAGCATGTATTTGAGTTGCTGATCATGCTATGTGTATTTATGTAAAGTATGCTTTATGGATTCATGTACCTTCTAGAGGGAAAAAATTCACTGTGCACATTTTTAAAATGATGAATATAAGGACTGGCCTTCTGCTGGATCATGAAGGTCATGATGATGAATATTGCCTGTTTTTCAAAGGCCCAGGATGTTAACACCAAACCACACCTATTTTCAAAGTTGTGTCAAACCTGGAGACTTAGAAAAGGTGGTGCACATTAAAGCACAGAAAAAGACCAAATGTGTCCACAAAGCTTTGTAGCAAAAATTTGATAATGATCCCTGCTAGGATACAGATTTCTGGTTTTGTTCACTAGTATGCAAAGATGAAAAAAAGTCTCCCCCCTCCCCCAATTCAAATTGATAAGAACTCTGCTTATTAAAATGATTTATAAAGAAATACCTGAGGCAACTGCAGCTTTTGTTATAGTAGAGCCAGGCTTCACTTAGAACTCCTAATATTTTAAACAAACCATTGTAGAATAATAATGGAAGAATAAAAATTAGTTTTAATAGAAAGTTAGGATTCATGCTACCTATCTTTGTAAATGCAGAGGTTTAAAATGTACACTAGCATGATGAATATATTCAAAATAATTCTTTAACTTCAGCTTTGCATAAACATCTGGCAAATATATAAGAGAATATTTTAACAGCATGGACTCCTTTGGAATAAAATAATTTCACACTGTGTTGGGCAGCCAGTAGAGTTACTCCTGCCTGCCGCTGCTCTGACCAGTGGTGCCCAGTCTATTCTTACCAGCACTTTGGGCAAGTTTGCTCCCATGAGGTTTACACGAGCTTGGCATTGCTACAGGAGCCTGGTTTGGCCCAGGTACAGGATGTACCAATCCCTGTCCCCAGGGGTAGGGTTTCCTGCAAAAGCCCCAGACTTAGCTGGTGCAGAAAAGAAAGAACAGAATTTCAGTCCAAAGGTATTATTTCTACACAGAGAACCCCACAGAGCTCTTCCTATTTACACTGACTGCTGAAAATATATTTGGAGGAATCCACAGACTTGGCATTTGCGAGGGGGGCAATGCACAGGCAAGTCATGCCTGACAAATTTGGTGGCCTTCTACAACAGGGTTACAGTGTTGGAGGATAAGGGAAGAGCAACTGACATCATCTACCTGGACTTGTGCAAAGCATTTGACACTGTCCTGCATGACATCCTTGTCTCTAAATTGGAGAGATATGGATTTGACAGATAGACCACTTGATGGATAAGGAATTGGCTGGATAGTCACACTCAAAGAGTTGCGGTCAACAGCTTGATGTCCAAGTGGTGACCAGTGACAGCCATTCCTCAGGGGTCAGTACTGGGACCGGTAGTGTTTAACATCTTTGTTGGTGACATGGACAGTGGGATTCAGTGCACTCTCAGCAAGTTTGCCAATGACACCAAGCTGTGTGGTCCGGTTGACACGCTGGAGGGAAGGGATGCCATCCAGAGGGACCTGGACAGGATTGAGAGATGAGCCCGTGAAAACCTCATGAAGTTCAACAAGGCCAAGTGCAAGGTCCTGCATGTAGGTCAGGGCAATCTCAAGCACAAATACAGGCTGGGTGGAGAACACATTGAGAGCAGCCCTGAGGAGAAGGACTTGGGGGTGTTGGTTGATGAGAAGCTCAACATGATCCAGCAGTGTGTGCTTGTAGCCCAGAAAGCCCACTGTATCCTGGGCTGTATCAAAAGAAGCATGGCCAGCAGGTTGAGGGAGGTGATTCTACCCCTCTACTCTGGTCTCGTGAGAACCCACCTGGAGTACTGCGTCCGGTTCTGGGCCCCCCAACATAAGAAGGACATGGACTTGTTAGAACAAGTCCAGAGGAGGGCCACGAAGGTTATCAGAGGGCTGGAGCACTTCTTCTATGAAGACAGGCTGAGAGAGTTGGAGTTATTCAGCCTGGAGAAGAGAAGGTTCCAGGGAGACCTTATAGTGGCCTTCCAGTACATAAAGAGGGCCTACAAGAAAGATGGGGAGGGACTCTTTATCAGAGAGTGTGGCGATAGGACAAGGGGCAACGGTTTTAAACTGAAAGAGGGGAGATTTACATTAGATATGAGGAAGAAATTCTTTACTGTGAGGGTGGTGAGACACTGGAACAGGTTGCCCAGAGAAATTGTGGATGCCCCATCCCTGCAAGTGTTCAAGACCAGGTTCGATGGGGCTTTGAGCAGCCTGGTCTGGCGGGAGGTGTCCCTGCCCATGGCAGGGGGCCTAGAAGTGGATGATCTTTAAGGTCCCTTCCAACCCAATCCTATGATTCACACAAGTTTAGGATAGAAGTAAATGAACATACTAAAATATGAAAAAAAATATTTTATTCTCCTTCTCTGTAGTGGAAGCAAATGGTATATATATGAAAAAGTGATGTTTGCAAAGACCAGCTGTGTTGACTGACATGCTTTTTATTGCTTTAGTGATGTGAGCAAGGAGTTCTTCTAGAGTTATCTTTCATTCTAACCTATTTAATTGCCATCCAGAGATGTGATGTCAGTTGATCATTTAATACATCAGAAGTACTTGGTGAAAATTATTGTCCTGTCACAGATTCTGTGAGAGAATGATTTCTCGTCAGGGTTAGGAGGAAAGGGACTGAATATCTAGTGAAGGATTTTCTTGTTAGGGTAAACACATTTCTATGAACTGCCTGACAGAAACTTTAGATCTGAAAATGATTCAATTTTTTATTCCATTTGGGACTTTTTTGATGGGAGTTTTGCTACTCTAAGTAACCATAAAATTGACAAAGATTCAACCTTACATTTATTTCTGTTGAACAGACTTTTTTATTCTCCTTTCCTTATATGCATGAACTTGACTTTGGTAGGAATTGCAGGGTTGCTCATTTAGGGAGAAAAGATCTCGACAATGAGGTCAGTTGTTCTGGCCTAAGGGCAAACATTTGTCCTTTTACAACCTTCCCCATGTACTTGCCTTAGTCTTTTCCTTTTTGGCAGCAAGTCCATTTAATATATTTTTAATTTGTTTTAAAAGTACATCAAGTGATGAGGGGGTTTCTTTTGTTGCATTTTGTTTGCCGTCAGATAGTAGCTTTCTATTGTTTTCTCCCTATAGACTCCTTTTCTCCTTCCAAAATTTGTCTCCCCTTTCCCTGTTGTTACTATGAACTTTACACATGAAAAGCTGTTTGGAAAAAAAGAGAGATAACATCTAATTGCTAGAGAAAGGTACTCTGTCTTCTGCATATCTGCCTTTCCTATGACAAGCAAGTTAGGACTCATCAGGAGGTACTGCCCTTGATAAGACAGCAACTATGGAGTGGACATCAAAGGTATTTAGGTACTTAAAGAAGAACCTAAATTCTTTAGTAAATCTGTACCTCTAGTAAATCTGTATTTTATCAAAGATAAATGAGACTTCACTTTGATGACTGCTATTCTTGTGTCCATGAAGGTAATCAAATAAAGTTCATTCAGGTGGGTTTTTTTTCTGTTTCTTTTTTGTGAAAGCAGAGAGAAAACTTTGTGGTTATGCTTTCTCCTAGGAATGGTGGTAGAATCCCATGCAAATTTGGATTGGTCCAGCAGTAATTAATTTTTTTATTATTTTTTGATGTCTTTCCTAGATAAAAGATGCCTGATTCTATTGCCAGACACTGAGAAACCTACTATCCTTGCTACAACAAACACCAGTTTTGTGTTAAGCTTGCCATCTGTCAGACCACAGCAGCTATGCCCCGGCATATCACTGCCTACGCCAACATACCTGGTATTTCTCAAACAAATGACTAACAACCACAGGAACTCAAGCTACCATTTGTCAGCTCTATGGCAAAAAACATTGGTATGGCTATTTTGGAACAAAAATGCACGTGATACCATATATAAACAGGGGATGTGATATCACTTCTAGTCATTTTATAAACCATTCTGTAACTTTCTATCAGGGAGTTTTTCCACTTCTACGTCCCCAGCAGTAATTCCCCTTTCTGTTTGGTATTTGTTAAGTGGTAGATTCTGTAGCTTTCCTTCGTGCAAGTACTCCTCTACTTTTTAACAGGCCTTTGCTAAAATCCTGTTGAAACGGGTCTTCAGTTACTACTTGTAAAAAGAGCAGTTGTGGTTGATATTAATCTGTTTAAATAACTCTTGAGACTGTCCAGCAACCATATGGCTTGCCTTTATGTATTTTGTGGTAGTTGTACTTGCCTTAGTAATTTTTTCTTCTGTTACATTTTTTTTTTTTGCTTTGCCATCTCCTATTTAAGTATCAGTCACTGAAAAATATGCTGTTGTAGCCAGGCTAATTACACGTCACCTTGGGGTATTTTTATGTGTTTTTTGTAGTCACTTATTACCCAAACTATAATTCTCACATTCTTAAATACTAAAGTATATTAAAATACAAAATCACTACTATTATTTTTTAACACTCACTATATTGACAGATGATTGGTGTGACATATGACTCTCTTTTCTAAGAATACATGTTTATTATCTGATTTCAAATTACAGGATTTTCAGGGTCCTATAGCCGTCATAGACAACTTACAGCCATTTTCAAGTTATGTCATACAAGTTGCAGCAAAAAACTACTATTCGGATCAGGAAGTGCTGCCTATGGGAAAAGAGACAATTGGCACAACACTATATGGAGGTTTGTTTTACATTTTATTCTGATTTTGAACAGAATGCTCCTCTCAGTTAAAGGAAGCTGTGTGTAAATTTGGGTTGCAAATAAGAAAGCAGAGATATTTTCTGCTTAAAATGTAACCTGTGTAGATCTTCACAAGGTTTTGGCAACCAGACTTGATGAATCTGTAAGATTCCTAAGACATGTACGTATTCTTTAATGCTTTTGCTCATTGCTTTCCTGAGCAAAGATGAACTATGGTTGAAAGTGGATAAACAGTTGCAGTTTCTCCCTTGGACCATGTTTTTAATAAGTTGTGTTTGGATGTATATGTGGTTAGGTATGTTTAAGTATGTGTGTTACGTATTCATTCAGCATGAAGATTTTTTGCCTTGGCTTGATGTTATTCTGATAATTACTGTTTCTTAGGGTAATGCAGATTTGATTTATTGTGAACCAGGCTGAAAAAACAACACTTCATTTTCACTCCTCCTGACCTGAATGCCAATAGCACGTTTTCAGTTGGTTTCAAGGATTTTGATGTGCCCTTCTCATTTCCTTTCACAATAGAAGAAAGCTAGGAGTAGTGCTTTGAACTTGAATGTTCACTGTGTCATTTAGGGCAGAGAGTGGACTGGTTAGGGATTACCTAAAAATAAATAAATACATCAGTAAACTTATCTAATTATGGCAGAAGGAAATGGAGAAACTTCAGTGTGAGTGAATGGGTGAAAGAGGTATGAGTGAAGACAAGAGGCCAAGATATGATGGCAAAGCAGCCAGATGTAATTGTGTTCAAGCACCTCTGTACTCTGTGATCGGGTGCGACATGCTGATGCAATGGAAGAAGACAGGGACAAGAGCTTGTAGCAGCATCTAAGAGAGCAGGTAGCTGCAGCCTGGGAAAAGATAACAGGTGCACAGCTCACTTTCTGGAAAAACAGGAAGCATTCACAAAATGACAAGTCAAGGTTACATTTGGGGAAAACCTGCACACAGTGCTGTCCATAAGAGACAAGATGTGTCTTATGGGGTAGTGAAAGGTGTATTTTATTTTAGAGGTTTTCTCTTGAGTACAAAGTTGCTTGTGAAAAAAAGAATGAGAAAGAAAAGAAAAGAGAAAAGAAAGCATGATCAAGAGCATCTAAATTCCATGTAGTTGTTATTCAAGTTGGTTCTTTACTATTTGAGAGCTGGGCCTATACTGTACTGAGCCTGTACTGGGCTCCTCTCATGCACAGATCATTCCTTATTTCTTGTCCTGGGAGCAGTCACATTTTTCCCCTTAAGAAAACCTCTGTTTAAGATGAACCTCTTTTCATCTTTCAAATGTGCAGGTGCAGGCAAACTGCCACTCTTCTTTTGGGATCCTGAGATGCTATACTTTGGAAATTCTCTTCCAACCATGCTATATTTTTTCTCTTAACAGGCAGGTGCTTTAGCATCTGCAGCATCAAGCAAATAGTCTCTCATCCTATGTGGATCTCTGAATATTATGACCATATTCCTAAGGAGTCTATGGCAAAAAATAAGGAAAGCCGACTTATGATCAGTAGATTTCAATTCTTTGCATGGGAATCCACAGCTGTATTGTAAAATTTTATGACATACTGAATAAGATTGAATACTATTAAGATGTGGAAAGAATTCACAGCGTTGCTTCCTTTTGTGGTAAACTGATCCATCCTGCAGCAACATACACCCTTTCAGTAGTAAAACATAAAGGTAGTGTATGAAATGGGAGGCTTGGTTGCTCCACTGAAACGGAATTTTTCAGTCTCAAGTTAAAATGAAACATGAAACTCAGAACGGGCTTCTCTAGTTGGGGCAAAACAAAATGTCAGGATCAAAATAAAGTCTAAGGCAAAAAAACCCAAACAACCAAAAAAACCACACCACCCCCCAAAACCCTAAGCATTTTTAATATGTATTTGTATCAGCATTCAGAGCTTTTCACAATTTGTTGAAATATTTCCAACCAGCTGTAAACAGAATGTATATGCGTCCTGGCATTTATGTTCTCAATTTCCTGAACGTAACTGATAGTTTATATTGTAATCAGATGCTTCTAGAGCCTCTTGAAGTGTGTACGCTATTTCACACCTGTGAAGCTGTGTGAATTCCCTCTGTCTTTCTCTCAATTCTGTAATGAAATGAAAGAAGTTTGGATTAATTTGTACCTTCCAACAAATATCAAGATAGAGGGAATAAAAAAAAAAAAAGGAAGACAACTTGGAAAAATTATTACATTGCTCTTGCCACAGAGTGTCACTCTTGCTCCACAAGTGTTTTAGTGAGTGAAATGAGAAATTTGTCTTTACTAGCCCAGCTTTTGCATATTTCACGTAAGTAATCTGCAGCCTTGTTATGGGACATAAATAATAGCATATGTACTCATCGTTCTGAGATGCTGGGAACAAAGGTAGCGTAATGACTTGTTAACTTTTTACCTATTTGGAAAGTTCAATAGCAAAAAAGAATTTTTGATGCAGAGCTGGGGCATATCATATACCATTTCAAAGTCTGTGATCACAAAGCTTCAGAGAAAGGGTTGATTTTTCCAGAACAACTAGTGAGTAACTAGTTGGCATGGACATCAGACCAGCAACCCAGTTTCTTGCTTACACAGCTGAGGAAAACGATGTATTGCTGAGCAAAATTGTAAATGTGAAACAATGCTGAATTTTGGGGTTTTGTCCTTTGGGCTTTTCTGTTCAAGAAAAGACTTTCAAATTGGAATAGTGCGTGGGTAATTTTTCTAGTGCATATCCACATAAGCATCATACTAAACTCACACCTGAGACCCTGGTTAGGAAACTAAGAGACAGCAGGAATTCAGTGATATGACTATAAATGTAGAAGTATAGGACAGCATCTGAGTTTGTTTTTTTTTGGTCTCCTTGCATGGTAGGATAGCCAAGGAGATACTGAAAATTCCCTCAAAATATCTTGAACTTGTCTGCAGCTGTCTGACTGTACAAGAATATGACTTTTACAAGTGTAGAGTGTCAGTCCTGTAAGGATCATAATGCTTATAACATTTTTTATTTCCCTCAGTGACATTTCTTGACTTCTCTAAAAAACAAACAAAACCCCCACCCTACTGAGATCTGTACCTAAAAGGAGATTAATTTTTTCTTTCTATTTCAGTACCAGAGGCAGTTGATTCCATTAAGACTGTGGTTTTGTCTGACACCACCATCAACATATCTTGGAGTGAACCTTTGAAGCCAAATGGACCTCCAGAATACATCCGCTATCAAATCTCTGTCAATTTATTGCCTCCTGTCCCATCTACACCCTTGCGAAAAAGTGAATTTCCAAACGGGACACTTGCCTGGTCTGTCAGTGGGCTCCAATCCGGAACAAACAATTTATTCAAGGTATAATTACAAGCAGCTTTACCTATTTGTTCACTAACTTGCAAATCCTTAGATTGCTCTTCTGTAAGGCCATATGTGTGTTTTGAAAATATGAGTTCAAAAATTTGGCAGATTTCTCAGTCCTTTAGTCTTAAGGAAAATTAAACATTGCAGTTTATTCCTACATAGATTGTTCAGATTAAGTCCGTAGAACAGAGATCTTTTCTATTTGGGGAGGGCATCACAGATCTCAAGAGTAAATAGGAGTTTCTGCTGTAATCTTGCTGTTACTGTCCTGATACTTCATGCAACATGCGAAGAGAGGGTCAAGTGGTGGGTAACCTCTGTTCTCAAAGGACGCCTGGAACAGTGACCTGCTTGTGAAGGAGTAGATGTAATACAATAAACAAGGTTATATGAGTGCAAATGGATCATGGCCAAAAGATAAAGGATTTTCTCAGGAAGGCAACATATCTGAAACTTTCATGAAGGGGAAACCTCTATATGCTATATCAAGAGCAGACTCAGCCATTTTGCCATTTGCTGTTTTCTTTAATAAATAACTTTTCACTTAGCAAAAAAATAGCTATTTTTTTCTTAGTCCAATAAACCAAAAGGTATCTGCTATGTCCATAGAGATATAGGTGATGACTGAATTAATACTTGACCAATTCTGTCTTGCAGCAGTCACACTTTAAATAAAAGTGCATTATAAAATACACATGCAAGGTTCACAACAAGAACAATACATCAATGTTGACCCTTAAACAAATGCAGAGGAATAACAATGACTTAAAAATGCAAGTAGGAGTTTGGTTATTTGGTCACCTTTGAAGAAAATTTCTGTAGACAAGAATGTTGAAATGTAGTTGCAAACCCTCTGATTTTGGATTTCATTGAAATATGATGCTGTCAGTGCAATCAAAGTAGTTTCTTCCACTGTCCAGGCAAGTCATAGACAGAGGAAGATAGGAAATTGCCCAGCCTGAGGCTAACTAGCAGAAGCAGCAGAATGGGATACCCATCCATCAGTTGCTGCAGTTCGTGTGGACTCCCCTGTCAGCATCACATGAAAACTTTGGTGACTTGTGTAGTTATGCTGGGTTATGAACAGTGAGAATTTAGGGGCAGAGACATCAGCACCCCTGCCACCCCTGCTGTCAGACTTGGGCAGCAAGGCTTTTTGGACAGCCAGGGCAGGGGAGCACCATCCTGAAGTAATGGAAGTCTTACATGCCTGGGCACATGTGTCATTGCTGTAAGAATGAGCAGAAAAGAATAGCTTAACATGGAGATAAAATCAAGAAAGTGGAGGAACCAAAGAAGTTCAAAGTAGTAAGGACAAAAAAGGCAGTTGGGAAGGCTCTGTTAGTATGCTGAAGCGGAAGACAAAAGGAAGAACAGCCTGCAGTATCTAGTATTTTTTTAATTTATTTAGTTTTCAGGAACAGGAGACCCGTGACTAGAAATTTAGCACAACTGCATGAAGCCAATGGAAGCACAACAGATCAAGAAAAGGAAAGAACAGGTTAAATGGTATTTATGTAGGTTATATGTATTTAAGTCAGCAGCATCTGATAGCCTTAAACTACACAGTGAGATGGTTAAAATCAGTCTGTGAATGTTCACGATTATCTTCTGTAACTTTTGGAAGAGAGGAAGTCCCATAGAACTAGCAAAAAAAAAAAGTCACACTTAGCTTCAAAAAGGAATTTATAGAGCACTTAGTGTAACTTCAGTACCTGACATTGTTTTAAGGACACGTACAGTTTTACTAGGACTATATTAGGACATATATAGGTATTGATAGGACTATATTAGGACAAAATGGTAAACAGTTGGTATACAAGCATCTAGAGGATAACAGAGGAATAAAAGTGTCCAATATGGATTCATAAGAACAAAACACATTGCTTCTCCCTTTACAGATGAAGGGTTAAAAGGAGAACAATAAATGATGTACCTGGACAGCACAGCTGTCACCAGAGTGACATTTTCAAAAGCAATCAAGTAAACATGTTGTCTGCAGAATGCCCATTGGGTGCTTCACAAATCCAGTCAGAGAGTGGTTTTCACAGTTCGTGCATGGTCTGGGAGAACATTCAGCTGATGGCTGGAGGGGATCTGTTCTGGCCTTAATTTTATTTTGTGCTTTTGCTAATGATTTGGATGGTATAATGGGTAATACACAGATACACATACACCTATATGCCTATATGTATGTATGTAAGTATGTATACCCAAACGTAGGTCATATTTTATTGTGGCTTAGTGGAAGGCAGTGTGCTAAAACACCTCCTCACCTGTGTTTTTCTGATTTTAAAACACTGCCCAGTGTGCGATGTGACATCTGCATGCCTGTGTAAGAGCTTGTGGCATTTCAGAAAGGTCTAGAAAAAGATGAGTTTTGGTAAAAAGATTAAACAAGAAACTAAGAAGAGTCTCTGAAAAAGGGGACTCTAGGCCGTGATCTTCCAGCCTGAAGATGTGTAATGCTGCAGCTGTGAGGCTCAAAATGTTTATGTATCTATATCTATATTGCCTGAATATTTTCTTGTTTGAAAATAACTAGTCTTCCAAACACTTGAAGTTGCTAAAGCCACATTTTCAGCTGGTCTGGTACAGTACAGTTCATCCATTTCCTTACTAGGTTCTTGCTTTTCATCCCAACGAGAACTGGTTTTCTGAAAGTGTCCCTGTTACTGCAAAAACATTTGAGACTCCACCTGCACCTTCTAACATAGTTCCCAGAAATACCAGTTTCCAGCTAGAATGGAGAGCTCCTTCGCACGTCAATGAAACCAGCTTCTGGTTTGAGCTGCGTAAGGTAAAAATACCCCTTAGTTTTTTTCCAGATCAGAACAAACTTAACCCACTCTGTCCTGGTGAGCAGGACAGGGTGGCAGGGTGTATATGAAGAGTCTCAGTGGTTAATTTGGGCATGGTGACGTCAGTCTTAGTGGCTCAGAAGGGGCAGGATGGAGGCAGTGCTTGCCAGGAACAAGGGGGAGTGCAGCTGCAGCATTTAATACCCCATAGTGCCAAAGGACATCCTGGATGACCCCACCAGAATTCCTCCTGGGTCTCCTGTTTCAGTAGAGTCCCCTCCCTCTTTCCTCACTGCCCTCCTCCAAATTGGCTGGTAGCTACAAGTCCTATGTCTGCTCTGCACAAGAAAGAGTAGAAAAGGGTTTTTAGCATTAAATATCAGCTACGATCTAGTATATGAATTTTATTTTCCTGTGATAGAGGTTAGGAGAAAATGGTGGAGAGAAAAGGGGCTCTGCTACTGCAGAGCGTAGAATTAGGCATTGCAGTGACAGCAGCATGGATGGAAGGTTCAGATTTTAATGTCTGGACCACTGGACACAGAAAATGTCATATACTAAACTGGACCACATAGATTCCTTAATATAGATAACTGGATTTATTAGGCCTACACCAGACATTTCCCATCTGCCCTAAAACAAACGTCATAGCACAATTCAACCAAACTGCCTCCTTTCAATGGCTGAACTCATGGACACGTCACAGTGATCCAGAAATACACGCTGCACAGAGATAAGCAAGGGGAAGGCTCCTTTTGGCTTTGCAAAGGTATCACTTAATCTATTGTCCTTTGTGGCTGCCAAGACCTGTAGGTCTCCTGAAAACAAAGAAAAAAACCTAGGTTTTGTGTCCTTGGTCTCTAAGAGGACAAAGTCCCGTGACTGAAACAGCACGGGCATAATCTCTCCCCTATGGTATTAAAAGGTGGCAAAGTAGTTAATCCACCCAGGAATAGAACTGTGACACACTTTCAGCAGAGCAAGAAAGTTGACCATGATGATATTTTCTTTTTCTAGTGGGAAACAAAAAGTGACTGGGTTTCTCCTGCAAGCACTACTTGCACAGCAGACCTTGTTTACACGTGCAATCTCACAGGAACTCTTCCTTCATCCAACTACTTTGTAAGAGTAACAGTAGTTTATGTTACAGGACTGCAAAGCATTTCCTCTTCAACAAGCTTTAAAACTACAGGTAAGCACTTAGTGTAGGATAACAAGATTTTAAGACTATTTTCAGAACATGAATATTCAAACACAATATTTTGTAAAATTTATCTTAAGACCCAGTAGTCATGTGCATTTGAAAAATAAATAACACAGTACCATATCTGCAAAAGTAATAGGGGGAAAGAAATGAGGTTCACTTCCAAGTGGAGCAGGGGAAAAGAGTGAGGGAAACTGAAAAGAAATGCCTGTATGCATGTGAACTCACAACTAATGGTTGTGAAAGGCTGCTTGTGAATGAAAATGTTGAAATTTGTCCATTGAAAAGAGAAGGCCAAAGATTCTTTCTCCATGAGGACTACTGATGTAGATCCTCCGTCCTTTTGTATGTTTAAACACACATGTGCGCATCTAAATTTTTCTCTGTGCCTGTTCGCCCTTTGTCTCTCTATAAACACATTTTAAGTGTTCTGTTTCTTCCCGTTTGACCTAAGCTGGTGTTCCCAGTAAGCCAGGAGTTCCAAAAAGAGCAGAAGACACTAAAAACTCTGTACAATGGGAAAAAGCTGATGACAATGGAAGCAATCTGACCTACTACATCTTAGAATGCAGGTAAGCTACATGTGCAGGCACTCTCCCCATAGGGAGCAGCCCAGAACAAATCCAGGTGTGCAGGGTCTTTTAGTTTGGCTCTGATGGGAAGAGTGAAATATCAATGACGCAAATGGCCTTTCTCATGGGATCCCTTTCTTGAGTAAACTAAGTAGCCACCATTTCCAGAAATTCCTGGAAAGCTTAGAAGAAGATGTACGCTAAACACATTTCTAGATCAACCCTGAAATACAGGGATATATTTGGATACGTGTTAGTGAATTAGAAGATTTACAAATCACGAATTTCAAGCATTTAGTATGCATTTTTGGCTAAAATATATGTAGAAATATCTTAGCCAGAGGACTTATGGAAAGGCATTATAAAGTTGCCAGAAAAAATCACTAAGTATTCCCACCAACATGGTAGGATTAGATATTTTTTTAAAGTGCTCTGTCATTAAATATAGATTACCTGGACTATATATGTCATGCTCATTAGGCATCTATAGAACGTCAATTCACACTTATTCCTGCAGTGTCATTGGAAGGGCTGAATGGACAGGTCAGAGTATATTGCTGTGGGCAGGTGACTTTGAAACTTTCCATTTTTTGACCATGACTCTGGAGGGGTCTGCTGAAGGCAGTCAGTGCAAGGCTTAATGAATGCCTTAATTAAAACAGGGTCCATCTTCTGAGATATTTCTATGACATTGTTTTAAATCAGGAGTGATGGAGGGAAGCAATTTTATTTTACTATTATTTCTTTTTCCTCGGCTAACTCTGTGCTTATGAAAGCTAAAGACTGACAGCGCTGTGGAGCCAGGCATGCTTTACCTATATAAGTTTTCACCCAGACATATTTTCCTGATGCTGTAAGCTTCCTCCGTACAGTTCTGTGAGTTTACGGGAGCACTGACCTGCATGCTATGAGACCACAATAATTTTGATACGCCAGCAGCCGGTTTGTACCTAACTTGCTGTGGATGGGTAAAGAAAGGACAATCCCTTGGTCTCTGTTAGAATTGTGCTTTAGCCGCTAAGTTCTCCAGGCTCCAGCTTCTTGTTTGTCTCTGGAATCATAATGCATCACTGAGGTGCTTTTTTTTTTAAGTTTAATGAAACAAGCTTTTCTCATGAAGTTTGACTGTGCATGTGCTGATGTTTTTGACTGAATTTCACTTTGAGCCTCATAGTCCTTTTACAACAGGTAGAAAAATGTTAGGTTAGTTGCACAGCATACTAGAAAATACTTGCATAGCCCTTTGAAATAAGCCCTGTTTTTCGTACAGCTCTGGTAGGGATGAGTACACACCAAGGACATGAACATATAGTTTTCCCATGTCTTTCTGGTTTGGAAGTGTTTGACCTTTTTTCTGCATTAAAACATGTTGGGAGAATGATTGACATGTTCATGAAGGTCATTTCACATGAAATACTAGAGTCCTGTGTGACATGAAATGATATTTCAGATATGGCCTTTCAAGTTTAAATACATGGTCTTCTTTTGGTTGGTGAATAATCAGGTCTGAATTTATTGTGAGCAATCAATCTCAGTCCAATGGGGAAAGGAAGAAATATACCCAGCAGTCAGCAGATACTATGGGAAACTGGCTAGCTAAAGAATTGTGTCTTCACTGCCAATGACCTGTTTCCTGTTTAGCTTGTGAAACCTGATGCACAAGAGCGACTGAATTACTCTGGGCCCAGGAAAGCAAAAACCTCTGACAGGACACATTTTTATTTATTTATTTAGTTATTTATTTTTTAAAGCTAAATAAGAAAGTTTTGAGATCTTGGCTGTGAGGTGTACACTGAAACAGGTGAAAGAGTGCTGGAGCTTTTTACGTCTAAAACATTCTAGCATTTCATTTCCAATGCCAAGCTAAAGATGTGTGATTCCTAGCATTGCTGCAATGGCACGGCACAATTTTCTGCTCCGTAGCCAAAACCCCACGACCAGATTGAGCTTTCATGCAGGCAGAGAGATGTTGTGAAGGCCATGGAACTGAAGTGAAGAATGGGAGAGGAATCAGTAAACAGCCCTCACTGCATTAATGACATACCTGTGCTATTTTGCTGTGCCTATTGCAGGAAGCAGTCTGACACCACCAGCAAAGTGAAGTCCTTGTGGAAGGTGGTTTACAACGGCTCCTGTGCCAGTATTTGCACATGGAAGGCCAAGGACTTAGAAGGAACTTTCCAGTTCAGAGCAGCAGCTGCAAATGTGCTGGGACTTGGTGAATACAGTGACATAAGCAAGGATATAATTTTGGGTGAAGGTATGTCTGTACTTTCTTACACTGTTAATCAAGATTTTTATTCAGAATAATTATGCTGATTTCTGAAAATTTGCTTCTGCTTGTTTATACCGATTTGTGTCGATGGCCCTGCAATCTGCATTATGGAATGATTCTTGAAAAAAGGGCAAGCTCCCATGCTGGGTAAGGATGTGAGAATTACTTCTTGCCTTCAGCCAGAATATTAGACCTACACTTCGTAGTTGTAGTTTTTGGGATTCACATTTTGAGTGGTCAAACAGTTCGGGATTTTCTCTTTCTGTATACACAGTAGGCCATCCACGCAGGAATGGCACAGACCTGGGGGAGGAGGATTGGTCTGACCAAATGTAGACATCTACATACAGCCTACAAGAGAGCTTTGTGCAGAGGCATTTACACAGCAGGCAGCTCAAGGGTTCTCTCAGGTTTGCTCAGCTCCATAGGATTGATATGTTTTGTATCTACGGTCATTAACCAATTTTCCCCTCCCATTTAACAGATACTATGATCTCCCCAGACACCATCATTGCCATTGCTGTTGTGATCGGAGTGGTTGTGCTGGGCTTGACTGTGGCCATGTTATTTGGTTTTGGTATGTGGCTGAGTTTTTCCACATCCTTGATTCACCAGGCCTCAGTAAAAGGCAGTTCAGATGGCGGGAGATGATGGGCTTCTAGTTTTAGGGAAATGTTGAACAACCCCCAGGGTGGGAGCTGGGAAGAATTCGTGTGCTCTCATTCTTTGAGGACCTAGAGATGGCTGGTTATGTTTTCAGTATCGAGGACAGAATACCAGTTCACTCCATCCTAAGGCATTTTTTGCTGTTGATTCCCTGCAGGGAGAGCACAGGAATGCTGAAGGAACTCTGGTATTTCTGTGTAACCTTATAAAACTTCTACCTTATAATTCTCAAGTTGGGTACTGCATTTATGCACCAACGGATCCCATTTTTTTCCTCTTAAGCTTGGTTTCTGAAGAAAGTATGTAGAGATTACCCTGAACTGTAGCTCCACATGTGATGGTCCTGCCCTCTCACTCATCTTCTTCCTGGGATTTAGCAGCAGCCCTTTGGGCTTGGGTCTTGCCACTTACAGATTGGATGCTTGACTGATTTCTCAGCTCAAGGAGCAGTTGTCTGAGTTTTGGGGGGAAAAGATGGAAATATCTTGCTTACTTGAGCTGCTGGGGGGACATGTTGAACAGAATAACAAAAAACCTGGCACACTGGGATGTTCTCAGAGTGAAATATCTGACAGTCTGCTTTTCTGTTCCAGTATGGCACCAACGAAGGACATCCAGAAAACAGGCCTTACCTGGACAGATAGTGTTTATCAAGGAAGATAAAGAATTAGCTCAACTCAGGGGGGTGGCTGAGACAGTGGGACTAGCCAATGCCTGTTACGCTGTAAGGTATGTCCTTGAAGCAAATTTATTTTCAGGACAAAAACATTTAAGAGGGCTTCTCTGGAGTGGTTTTCATCAGTGCACTCACCTCTGACACCTCAAGGTGTAGGTAAGGGCTGCATTCATGCTGCAGGGCAGGTCTGCTCTGAAGTACTCCCTGCCATGTTGACTCCCCGCTGTGTACCTTGGCCTGGATTGCCCCTATCCCACCCTGCACGCTCACATTGGCAAGAAACGTGAGTGCATGGGAAAGGAAGACGACCTGGTGTTTTCCAATAGCTTCCAAATCATCCAGGCTTCACGTGAGCTCCCCTTAACTGTACCTGATGAGACAAATAGTACCAGGTTCATTTGAGGAAGAATTTTAATAAAATTTCAAACATTTCTAAGTATTACCAAGTGACTAGTATTGCTGTTTTGTAGCACTCTACCTTCTCAAGCAGAGATTGAATCATTGCCAGCTTTTCCTCGGGACAAACTGAACTTACACAAATTTTTAGGAAGTGGAGCATTTGGAGAGGTGTATGAAGGAACTGCGGTAGATATCCTGGCAGATGGAAGTGGAGAATCCAAAGTAGCAGTCAAGGTAATCACAGCTGTGTATTTCTCTGGTGACAGAATGGGATGGGCGGAGAGATTTGGCTCAGAGGTTGTACCACAGAGACAGGTGTTGACGGATTTCGGTATTTCCTTGCAGTATTTCTTGCAAGTCACTTAAAGCTAGCCTATCTCCTTGTAATGATTGCTGAAAAATACTGTGTATTTAAGGCCATGATTATGTCTGATTGCTTTGCTTAAGCACTATATGATAACGGTGGTGATGACCTAAGTGTTATTACACTTTTGCTTTCCATTGAATAGACTTTGAAGAAGGGTGCGACAGACCACGAGAAGAGTGAGTTCTTGAAGGAGGCACACTTAATGAGGTAGGGACAGCTTTGCCACTGAGCACCCTTTGAAGCCGTTGTCACTTGAGGGTGGTGGCCTTCAAAAGGAATGAAAGCAACACTTTCCTCTAAACAAATTACTGTGTTATTTTTGGTGCGCTTTCCTATTTATGCAAAAAAAATTAAAACACTACTGATGAATCTTATGAAAATAAGCGTACAAAACCAACTGGCAAAATTTAAGATAGAGATTGTAAATTCAGTATGCTCGTATCATGGATTTATTGGGGTTTGGACTGATATATGTCAATATCTTTGCTGCCCTAGAACCAAGTTAGTTGTTAAAGACAATTGGGAAACATTTGGCTAATCCCGTTTTATCACAATAAACTTATCAAAAGAAGCTGATGCCTTGAAGTTTCAATTTACTGTGGAAACTGTTTTTTAAAAATATGCATACTTACCACTAGAGGCTGCCACACACCTCTTCTATTGAGGTAAACTTAAAAAAATAATACATCTGTCACCAGTGCAGGAATTTCACATAGGAAGGTCCGTGTGTCAGCTAGAAATCTGGTTTTCCGGAGTCTCCACAGAGACAAATAGAAGTTGATCTGTAGTTTTCAGCTGGGAACATAAGGCTGAGAGTACGGTTTAGTTTTCAGACACACTTCTGGGCTTCTCTGACTTCTATTTCATGAGGGCAGAATTAGAAGCATCTTTTGGAAAATGAAAGATTTTTTATTATGTACAGAAAACATAGTGTTACTAAATCTGAAATTGATTTTCACAGCATTCTTTTATGTATTTACTTTTTTTTTAAAAAGTATCCTGCTTTTCTTTGGCTAACTTTTTTCCACACACTGTACATTGAATACTGAGGTAAGAGGCTCGTGACAACTAAAATGCAACCATGTCATTAAATTGTAAAAGAATAAGTGCTGTGTGTAAACTTTCTACAATATATCTTCAGTCAATGTGGCAGTCATAAGCCCAGTTAAGGTCTATTTTCTGTGTAGAACAGAAATTATATGTACCCACAATTAAAGTCTAAAGCTTCCCCAATACTACTTCCTTTTTACAACTAATAATCACAAGCCAGAAATCCTGGAAAAATATATAATTAGAAATTGTTACATTTCAAAGTAAACACTAATGTGGGCCCATATGTTCACCAATACAATGAAACACAGAAATGAAGATAACAGAAAAGTTTAAATATATTATATTCCCAGTAGTCATTTAATAATAATAAAAAGAATCGGTATGTTTTATATACTTTAAATCTTTCATTTTTTTAATGTGAGAAAACTAGTGATTTAATTCCCTCACGGAAGGCTTAATGATTTTTCTTGATGTTCACTTGTAAGTTCTCATAAATGAAACCAAGGACAGAAAGAGAACGTAAGTGAACCTGATTGTTTACAAACCTTGATGTTAGATATTTAAATGCAACTTTTATTTTGCTTGCCTTTTCAGACGTTTATTAAAATAGTTACCTGTATTTCAAACAGTCATTTGATATTGGTTATTGGTGAGTCATTTGTGTACAAATATATATGTAATAAATTCTTGGGTGTATCCCATTGCTTGGGAAGTAAGGAATGACAGCTCAGGGGAGAAAGGGCTGCCTGAGCTGTAAGGAAAGTGCCAGGTGCTCCTTCCTCTCTTTTTGTTCTTGAGAGTTTGTCTGAGTGAGAGGTATGTGCTGGGTGCTGGGGGGAACTGCCAAACCCAAAATCACACATTTTGCTGGAGAGTTTTTGCCCATACCTAAGATTATGCGAATTGAAAGAGGTTAGAAGGAAAACGTCCTCTTCTATTTGTTTGTTTATACTGGTGCATTTGACAGCAGCACTTTGGACATGAGCAGTTTCCTCAATAGAGTCAAATTTCTCTGACTGCTGGTGGGAGTCCTTTCACACAGCAGTGAGAAGGGAAAACCATTTTATAACACAAGAAATGTGATTGTAAAAACACGGTCACTGACAGATGCAATAAATATTCTTCATTCTTTGAAGAGTGCTAGGTCTGGGAGTATTGATTGCTCTGTGGTAATCCCTATCTGTTTGGACACACAGAGGCAATTACCAGCATATCTGGAAGTATTCCTCCTGTGTATTTTGTTTCTCTTGAAAACATACCGTGAGAAACAGTTCTCCTCTGGATTGTGAAAATAATATGTTGCACCTTGTGCTTTTACCTTTGTGCATTTCTCTGAATTAGCAGTTCTACTGTGAATACAGCAGTAAAAGCACTCTATTAAAATAATACAGATACCTTTAAGGTACAGGTGGTAATTCATGTTGTTCCTAGATGAGATTGACATTTGGCTACCTTTCTTTCCTTCCTGGAAATAAGATGAAGTGTGCTTTTAACACACATGCACGCATTAGGGTGTCTATCAAAGTACAGTGTAAGCCTGTATTTTGAAAGGATGTCCCTGCACTCTCCCTATGACTGAGCAAATCCAGGCGCTGTGAGTTACTAAATCATGTTGTTGGTAGAGGTAGGATTGTAAAGGCCAAGCTGCTCATTCATTGCTTGCAGCTTTATGAACTTTATTAGCTATCAACCAGCTGGATTTCTCATATGTAATCTTACAGTCGTTTCCTTCTCTTTAGTAAATTTGATCACCCTCACATTCTGAAGTTACTTGGCGTGTGCCTGTTAAATGAACCTCAGTACCTTATACTGGAGCTGATGGAAGGAGGGGATCTACTTAGCTATTTACGAGGAGCCAGAAAGCAAAAGGTGGGGTAAAGACCACAACACTCATATTTTTAACCTGCAACTGCCCGCAGTTTCTCAGTTTTTCCCTTCCTCAAAGGCCATGCTGATGTCCAGCTGTTCTGTACCTGCAAGGCCTGACCTGGCTTCTCCCTAACACGATGGGACCTCAATGTTGAGTGCTGACCTTGCATTCAGAGTTGTTGTGAGGAAGATTGAATGTCATTAGACCACTGACTGAAACTGGGTTTTCAGTTGTGAGATGTGTGCTGAGCTTCCTCTCTATGAATACCACGAACAGTCCTTTGAAAAGTGAGCATAAATAATGGTGGTCATGCATGTGGTCTATCAGGCCTCATAGGGGTTTTTTTGTGTCTTTGAATATCAGCAGTATCCTTAATGTGCTAGGCATAGTCCAGGCATACAAGAAGATACTGTCCCTGCGCCCATATCCTCATATTCTTTAGAAGGAAAGAGGAGAAAAAAAAGAAAGAATAAATTTCTTTAATTAAGTAAATTTTTCCATAGTTAATATACAGATTAAGAATATGGATGGTTGAATTGTAGGTCAAAGGGCCTCAGCACTGATATTTTATAGCATTATAGCAACTGTCTTGTTCATTTACATGATCGGATCAAATCTCAGTCAGTAATGAATTCTACTGAAATGTATATACATGTATTCTACTAGAACAATACATTATACTGATTAATAAAACAGCAAGCAAACCTGATCTGATAGTAGGAGGAAATTTTCATGGTCCCATTTCTTCCACCATAGTGAAGAAGCAATTCTGAAGGTCCTAGGATATTCTTAGCCCCAAATGAAAAACCTGGATGTGTTCATCTGCCTTCCACAGCAGTGATTTGGCAGTTTACCCTGCCAGTAATTAGCATTCGTTCTATTGATATACAGAGATTTTGCACCTGTGCTTTGCATGTTTTGGAAAAATCCTGTACATTTCAAATGAGGAAACAATAGCATCTTTGCATAGGGATGTTGTCATTCTGAGTTTGTAAAGCTTGAAGACATGGCTAACTTCTGTCTGTTTCTCGTAGTTCCAGAGTCCCTTACTGACAGTGACTGACCTCTTGGATATATGTTTGGATATTTGCAAAGGCTGTGTCTATTTAGAGAAAATGCATTTTATACACAGGTACAGGACTTGTTTTCTTAGTCTTCCAAGGTTTACCCACAGTATTGGGATTAATTACCTTACCTGGGGAAAAATGCCTGGAAAGATGTCACAATGTAACAGGGAAGATGAGAGCACTGGAGTAAATTTTGATGTTACGCTTTTCTGCTAAAAATTACCTACAGTTCTTTCACAAAATGATGGCCTAATCTAAGATCTGAATCCAGGACTCATTACGTCCTAGGACAGAAATGTATCCTATGCAACAAGGAGAAGGGCAAGTGGAGAGATCCATTTACTGTCTTCACCTGCTTAATGGGCAGCTACAGAGGACACAGAGCCAGACTTTTCTCAGAGGTGCACAGGGAAAAGATGAGAAGCAATAGGCACAAGTTACAGCAAGGGAAATTGGATAATATTCACAACGTGCAGCATCAGTCACAGGAACACGTTGTCCAGAGGGGCTGTGCCATCTCCAGTCTTGAGGATATGCAAAACTTAACTGGATAAGGCCCTAAGCCACTTGATCCAACCTTGAAGTTGGCACTGCTCTGAAGAGGGCGTTGAACCAGGTGATGTCCAGAGGTCCCTTCTGACCTGAGTTATTCTGCAGTGCTAACTGCAGCCTCTTGTTTCTGCTTTACAAATCAGGGACCTGGCTGCTCGCAACTGCCTTGTGTCTGAGAAGAAATATGAGAGCTCCTCTCGAGTAGTAAAGATTGGTGATTTTGGACTTGCCAGAGATATCTACAAAAATGATTACTACAGGAAAAGAGGAGAAGGCCTACTCCCTGTCAGATGGATGGCTCCTGAAAGCCTCATGGATGGTGTCTTTACAAATCGCTCTGATGTCTGGTGAGTTATAGCAGCCACACAGCTGTGGGAATAATCATACTAAATCCCACAGCAAGAAAATACTGGTTTACAGGGGGAATGATAAGGTTGCATATTGCCATCTCTAATAATTTTTAGGCTAAGGCAGATTTCCTCCTAACTGGTATTTTAATGAGCTAATGAAAAGTTTGGCACCATGACAGTATACCTGCATGGATATATTTCTTAATGCTTTGAGCTCTAGCTTTGGATTCTGGCTGGAAAGAGCTAATGTCACTCAATCAAACAATTTTGTACTAGGTCCACAACATGGTTTTTGCTTGATTGGTCAGTAAATTGACTGTCTGCATGCTGTTCCTTTTTGATTTTCATTAGATTAATTGGCATTTCCTTCCTAGAGCCAAATACTTTCCCCTTACTGTTTTACCCTCTTCTGGTGAATTCTTTATTTTCAAGCCCAAATTTCTCAGCATCATCAGAGGAAGGTCATAATACTTTGCTGTGGACGCTTACTTAAAGTGCCTATTTGAGTGGTTTTGAGTTTAAAATGAAGATGCAGAGACCCACTGTCAGGAAGCATGGAAAAAAAAAGCCCCATCATATCCATTAAACCTGAGATTCACAAGTTTAGATTTCGGTAACCATAGGTACTCCTGGTGGGCTATAGCCCCTCAGTTTTCTCCAAGTCCTCAGCCCCTGCTGCCCACTCATTTGACTGTCACTCTTATATTTACCTAAGCAAGTCATTTAATGCTCTGTGCCAAACCAAATGAGGTGCTGATCATTTTGTGAGTGGTGCTTAGGAGAACTTCTCTCTCTCAATTTTGAAAGACGCCTCTAGACATTTCTAAACACTTGTTTAAGTGAAGACAGGCTCAACCAGAGAGGGTTGCCCAGGGAAGCTGTGAGCACTTAATGTCTTCTAAGCTGCATCTCCATGAGTCTGGGAAAGTATGCCAGTTCGACGCATTTATGTTAGCTATTCCAGAGTCTGTCTGACAGACATATGAATTGTTTCACGATAAATTAAACCTTCTTACTCTTAATTTTTCTGACTGAGTCTTATTCTTAGGTTAGAGTTATTTTAACTGCTGATAGGATGATTGTTAATGATGACTAAGGTAATTAATTTATTTTGTTGGTGTTTCTTAGGGCTTTTGGAGTCTTAGTGTGGGAAACATTAACTTTGGGTCAACAACCATATCCAGGTTTCTCCAATACACAAGTTTTACACCACATACGATCAGGAGGAAGGCTGGAAACTCCAAACAATTGTCCTGATGATCTGTAAGTTAATTTTGTTTAAATGTTCTTGGTAATATTTATAAGAAGCAAGAGGCTTATTGCCAGGTGGCCATAATTTTGAATGCTACTTACGCCCATGCAGAGTTCAATATCCTCCATCTTATTTCAGATAAAAGAGTTAGCATTTGTAGCTGCCAACCTGCTACTGATTCATCTCGTAGTGCAGCCTGTGAGTAAGAACTTAAGTGTTGAAATTGAATGGTGGATATTGGTCTTTTAAACCGGATTTCAGAGACAATATAAAGTCAGTCTTGGGTATGAATCTGGCAGTAATGTGATAACAGGCTGAGAGTGCCTGATGATATTGGTTAAAAGTTAAGATGGCTTTAAGAAAGAATTTACTGGTCCCTGTACCCCGTGTGCCTGCAATAGCAGATATAACTGGCCTTCTCAATGATAGCCGCAGGAATTAGCCTACTATTAAAACACATGTGGAAAACAAACCATTCTCTCTTTGCAGATATTAATCTTAGAAAAGCCAATAAGAAAAGCTGAGGCAGCAAAAGGGAAGTCTGCACTCCTGGTTAGTCTTTAGCTGAGCTGGATAAACAAACATTCCAATTTCCATTTGTCTCTTGAGCATAAAATTCAGGTTTAATTGAAAATTTCTTTCCATTAAAAGAATAAAATGAACATATACAGTGGATCAAACCCATACGGACCAGAGGTGTATAAGGGAGGAAGTTGAACCTGAGCCCAATGATCACTCAGTATTGTCTAATTTCATGTCTCAATTCTTCTATCACCCACCCTGCATAAGCAGCCACAGCAATGCACTTGACAGCTGGTCCTACAAATGGAAGGAGAGGCTACTTAAAGTGCACAATTCTTACTCCTGGTGCTGAGGAAATGGCTTGAGAATAATTCTGTGATTGGCAAGCCCAGACCTCTGTGATAGGTCTCACATCATTTACCATGCTCTGTGTTCCAGAGAGGGTGATTATTTATCATTATGTACATACAGCTTAAATACCATATTAGCAATAAAAAAAAGGGTAAGCTTTAATACTCAGGGGAACTGAAGAATTGAAGAGATTATGATTTTGTTTGAACAACAGAGTGAAAACTGGAAGTCACCGAACAAATGAGAACCCAAAACAATTTCAGTTTCAATATTTTCTGCTGAAAAAAGGTTTCCTTGAAAAAATTCTTGCAGCTGTCTCATGAATAAAAAAGCAGAGGAGGTAATGTGTATTCATGTACTAGTTTGATATTCAAGCTCATACAGAGGCTCATAAGTTGCCTTTAAAATGAGTGACAAAATCTTCAGAAGAGTCAAGAAAACTTTGCTTGAAGTAATTTTTAAGGTCCCAGATCTTAAATTTAGCATAGCAGGTAGGGCTTAAACGCTAGTCTACCTGTTGTAACTTGTAGGATCAGGGCCTAATAACAGTAACATAGTTTTTGAAAGCCAAGGGGTTGAATGAGCTCTTAGACTCTTGTACCGTCTTTTATCTCATTTGGTGAACACTCAGCACCTGCGTGCAGCTTCTGTCAGTAGCTAAATAGCTTTTTGCTACTTTGCTAGGTCATTAATGGCATGCTGGGATTCTTGACATTCCTGCTTCCCTTCTTTGGTTTTGAACCTGCATCAGGACACCATGAGTCAGTAATTGTCTCCTTGGCACTTTGGCTTGCTCATTGTCATTTGACAAAACAAACCATCACTGATAGGAAGAGAGTTCAAAGGCCAAATTGCTTCAGCTGAGAAGTGTTTAGGAATCTGTGGTAGGCTTACACTGCGAGGGCAAGTAGGGCTGACACAGAAACCTTGGGGTGTAAAAGCACTAAGGAAGTGAGATTGTTTTTTTTTTTTTGGCAGGGGGGAGAAATTCTCCCCCTTGCCTCCAAAAGATGTTACTCCAGGGAGTAATCATCTGCTTTCCCCCAGAGAAGTGTGGATAGGTAAAGCTTGGTGATGAACTGGAAAAGCGGCTTGGGGATCTATAAATGGGCCATATTTATTGAAATATGAATTAAATATATGAACGGCACTACTTTTGCAGTCAGAGATTGACATCTGGCACAGTCAACTGGGTGTGAGCCTTGCATGCAAGAGCATGCCAAGGTTTGGACTGAACTGAGCTAATTTAACATAGATCCTGAAAGCCTGTGGATTGCAGTCAGGAAAATTTGTACAAGTGCGGTGCCACTTGCTGACTTGAAGCTGCAGTTTTGAGTTTGATGAAGAAACTTTAGTTTGGTAACTAAGAGCTTTTGCTACTTGGCTCTGGGAATGTCCCACCCCTACCCCCCTCCCCCTTTGGAGGTATTTGAGGAGTGGGAGAGAAGGGCTTGCTCAGAATGCATCAGATGAAAGCAGAGGCTCTTTTTCATCCCAACAATTTTTCTCTTTTTCTAAGAAAATCCCTACATCAATTGTATGAGAGAAAATTGGTAAGTCCTGTAGTTTCTGTGCACTAAAGTGTATTTCAAGAATTGTTCACTTTCAGCCTTCAATATTAGGTAATGAATATTACTTCTTTGGTTTTCCAGGCTCTCAAATTCTTACTTATCCTATGTATGCAGCTCTATTGGACATATGGTTACCTGTTGTCCCACACAGATAAAACACAGTCGTGAAATGTAGGTGCATAGGTGTACATCCAGGTGTACAGGCTGGTTCTTAAACCTAACATAAAACTTTAGCTGATGTTGTGTTTGGATCTGTTATTTTTCATTTCTCCCTGAAAGGCTTTCACCATGAAGTAAGGGAATCCTCTGAGTCTTTTCCTCATACTGAAGTGATGAACTACTTGCCAGCCTATGCTTGGCTACCAAGGACATACAAGAATGTGCTCAAGCTGTCGTTCATGTACGTCTTGGCATATTAACCTGGCTTTCACCCTCTTGACTGGTCTCATGCTGATGCATTTCTGCACTAGTGAAAGTTTATGCCATGTGACTTAAAACTTTGGATGTCACGACATGCCTTGAAAGCTAAATATCATGCCACAAATAGCTATGCGTGCAAAAGTTGCAGATATATTCTGAGACAGCATGAAAGTTTTTGTCATTAGAAACCTAAAGCCTGTCTGAATTAAATACTTTGTGAATAGTATCGGTTCTATCTGGTATTAAAATTTTAAGCCAACCAGCAAGTAATTCGATTTAGGAAATAAGAATATGGAATAAAATTAAAATGAGAAAATTCCAATTCTGAATGTTTTGGCAGCAATGAATATCCCCACTCAATAACAATACTGAACAGCTTTATAAAGCAGATTGTCCAATAAAAAATTAGTTATTTAAAAAGACGGTGATTGGTCTTAGGAATACAAAAATATTCAGAGTCCACATTTGTTGTGTTCTTGTTTCATAAAGGAAAAGAGGATAGGGTTAGGTTGTATATAAGTAAGAAATTTTTTATGATGAGGGTGGTCGACACTGGAACAGGTTGCCCAGAGAAGTTGTGGATCGTTGGAAGTGTTCAAAGTCAGGTTGGATGGGGCTTTGAGCACCTGATCTAGTTGGATACGTCTCTACTTGTGGCTGGGGGGTTGGATGAGATGATCTTTGAAGGTGCCTTCCAACCCAAACCATTCTATGACTCCGTGACTTATGTATGATTTCCTGTTTCTTTCTCCCACTGTTGGCCTATGGCAGTCTGTTTCTTTCTTTCCATTTGAGGAGCCATGTACTCAGTGAGCTCTTTTATGTCATTGCTTACACCTTGCACAAGCCTCTGCTCATGAGAGCCCAAGTGCTAACCTAATGGAACACAGAACCTGAACTCATGGTTTTTTTCTTGAATATCCTACCAACCAGCATGACCAGAAAGCAGATTGTTTGGCTTCCAGAATCCAAGCATGACTTTTGAATTTGATGTGACAGACATTTTACTGGCAGCAGAAGGACAACCAGAGTAATTTCACCTCATTTTGAATCCTATTCAGTACTTTTCCAACCATATTTCCAGTGTCATCAATAAACAGTACACCTGAAAGTTAGCAGATGAAGTGATTCGGAGCAGTAGGAAGTCCCTACCACTTTTTAGATTCTTAAAATGGATTTTCAAGATTTCACTGTATCCTTTTGAAAAACCAGAATCAGTCTGTCCAGCTCCACAACCACATGATACAGGTAGATGAAAAGCGGTTCTGAAACAGTTTTTCTACTCAGGTTTCTTACCCAACACCAGTATATTAATGGAAAATATCACTGAAAAATCAGAAGTCAAGAGATTTGTCCCACCTACTGCCAAAGGTTTTGTAAAATACCCAATTGTGGTGAAGGACAGCAGTCTCCTTTTTAAGATGAATAAGTGAGGATCTGAGCAAGCCAATTCTTTTCACAATAATTCAGTAATGCCCGGTGTCATATAGCAGCAGGTCTGGGAAGCTGTTTGTCAGGGAAGGATTTGAACATAGGTCTTAGAGGTGAATACTCCACATTCCAGTAGCAGCTTCCTGACTGGCCTTTCACTGGCTGCTCAAAGGCTGCTCTCAGGTTTTGAGACCATAAGACATCCCTCCACTCCCACCATTTAGCATATCAAGGTGCTGGCTCTGTTTTGGTTTTCAGCCTGGCTCCCCCTGGCTTTTGTAGGATTTGGTTTTGTGTAGCCTGGACTCACCTCGGGTAAGCAACATAAATCAGCCCTATCCTTTGGACAAACAGGAGGGGCAGTTTTCCACTGAATGGTACAGATAATATTGTGCAAGGTGGGCTAGGATCCCTGCACTTGGAGGAAACTCATACCATTTTTGCCTTTGATGGGAAAACTTACTCCTATTTGTTTTTGTCTGGAGGCAGAAGTCTAAATTAACCCTCTTTGTGCTGGAGGGTTTGCCTTGAACTTCCCCTGAAGTTGAGGAGGTGTGAGTTGAAGGAGGATTAAATAAGCTGATAGCTTCAGGTTGATTTCTGGTTTTAGATGTATTTTTTTCTGTGAGAGAATTACCTCGTTGTCAGCTTTCTTAGAAAATATTGGTGACTTCTTCGGTAAGAGCAGATAGTAATGATAAATATGTCTCTTTTTAAAATTTTTTTCATTAATGTTATAGCTGTTCCCAGTCTCAAAAATATCTATCTTTGAAAAATTAAAGGCATTCATAGGGAGTATTACTAACAACTGATCTTTAATGTGCTTTCCCTCCCTCAGCCACTGATCGTAATCTTTGTACCTCATACAAAGTTTTCAGAAGTTGAAAATCTAGACCAAACTTGCTTTTCAGATGATTTATTGATAAGCTTTGAGATGAACAATTCTATTGTCTTTAATGTTTGCATTTTAACACTTCTTTTTTCCAGATGTGATTTAATGACAAGATGCTGGGCCCAAGAACCTCACAACAGACCTAGTTTTACTTACATTCAGGACAAACTACAAGAGATAAGACACTCTCCACTGTGTCTCCACTACCTTGAAGACAAAGAATCAACAGCTGGAGTCATCAACGAAGCTTTTGAAGGTGAGTCTGGGCCAGTAGCTGCTGTCCCTGTGGCTTCTGCCCTATGTACTGTAACAAAGTGTGATTCAGCAGTTCTTTTCACTGCATTTGTCGCTGCCTGAAATTCTCTGCCTATAAAACAGGAACTCCAACGACATCTCTCTCATAATAAAATTGTAAACATTCAATAGGTGCCATTAGGTACGATGCATTAGGTAAAGCACATACGAGATTACCAAGCAAAAAGACCCCTATGAGGTTGCAACTGAGCCTGCCTCACAGAGACATCCAGCTTGCATCTAAATTTTTGATACTTCATGACCCTGTTCTGCTAAAGTAAATGTTCCCTGTACAGTCAGGAGAGCTTTTAAAGGCTTCTGGGTGGAAATATGCTCCAATTTCAAAGGCATCTATTGCCTCTCCATTAGCTAAACATGGCAGTTAGGGACTTACTTACTTTAGGAGTACTGATTCAGTAGTTGCCTGAAAGTGAGGCATAAATTAGGCACACAAACTTTATCCTAGCACAAACTATGATAGCCCCAATCAGGAGTCACACCATGTTGGTCCTCTGTACACTGTGAATGAATAATACTAGGTGATGTTAGGGAAGATCTACTTAACACAGGGGACACAACAAAGCCCAATTATATAAGAATGTTGTTAAAGTTGGAATTTAAAGTTGGAGTAAAGTTGGACAGGAATTGAACAAATAAATAGGGGATGCCAAATTTAAAGTTGTCTGTGATTCAAATTTTCTAAACGTGAACAACCTGACTGGGACAGAAGAAGCAGCTTTTCCCATCTTGCAGTAACTCCTGACTGGCTAAACCTAGAGGAAAAGTGAAACCTTAGTAAACAATGTGATCTGAAAATCTGTAAAAAGAAAGTTTTTATCAGTTGAAATATTTCACTTCTATTTCACAGATTTTTTTTTTTTTAATTTAAGCTATTTGCATACAATGGTTTTCTGGTGAAAAATATTTCCTGTGAAAATAATTGTTTTCCATTCCAAAAAAGCAAAAACTAGCTGTTTCTAAAATTTTTAAAGTTTTTTTTCTTTTCATTTCTTCACAAAATGTTGTTGAACTGAGAAATCACCTTGCTTCATAAACAGTTTTGATAGATCAATATTTTGTGATTTTCTAAAAACTTCCTGATCCATTCCAGGAATAATGCAGTACTCAATTACACATTTTTCTACAGGATTCTACCCATATTCAATTTACTTGCATTGTCCAAGGCTCAATTAATGATAGTCTATTTGATATTTTGCTAATCTTTATCATTTGGTGTAGCTTTACAAACGTGAGTTTATCCCCATTGTGATTTCTCTCTCTGTCAGAGCCAGTCTGTGCATGATGTGGTTATATGTCAGATTAAAGACTTTATCATTGACATGATGAGACCAAAGTAAGTCAGCACTGATAACTTACCATTTCCTGCTTGTGAAACAGCTGATTTTGCACCCTTATGCTCTAATGAAGAGCTTTGTGCATTTGCATGTAGTGTAATTTCCTAGTTTCTTTAGGGGCATCTTCACTCTGAACAGTGGAGTTCAGGAAAGAGATACTTAATGTGGTGCAAATCTAAGCCTGGCATTAGCTCAGGAAAGGAGTACAGCCAATTAATTAGGCACTTTGTCCAAGCTAATAGGCCTTATGTTTTGGATGGACTTTATCTCTCCTAAATGCAGCTGTCTAGAAGCTAGGAGTCTCATCTAAGATACTCTTCTAGATATCTCTGTAGTCGGGAGGAGAAAAGGACATCTCCAGAGAGTGACAATTCACATGTTTTAGGCATGTACCATAGCATGGTCACCTTGTGCCTTTGTCTCCACCAATGATGGTTGTAATTTAGGAGGCTTGCAATATTCGAATTGAGCACAGCATCTCAGACTAGGTGCTTAATTTTCAAATGGCTACAGACACACAACTGGACGTAGGGCTGTGCTGTTTTGGCTGCCTGCATCTACTCCTGAGCTTATGTGGTTTCCTGGCTTAGACATCTTTGCTATGCGTTCCCTAACTCCACGGGCAACAGAGACCTGAAAACTAAGGGAATTAAGAAATTCCTGTGGCATTATGTCAGTATCTGTTAAAATCTTTAGCAGGGCTGAAACTTTTAAATACAAGCCTGCCCCTCTGCTGCTTGGAGTTGGGGAAACAGGCTGAAATACAGGTTGTCATCCTTTTGGTGGAGCAGGCCTGGCACAGATGTAACATGCAAGGATTTTAGTTTCAGTGCAAGTCTCCTCTTTGCATGTGCCAGCTAAGCATGATCTTTCCCCTGCTGTTAACTTGCTCAATCTAGGCTACCAGTACTCTCACTGGGATGACAAACATGTATTCTTAACATAAAAAACATTCTTTTGCCAAAATTTCAGGTTCTGCCACTCAGCAGAGATCACAGAGAAAAAAATATTGCTTTATTTGTTTGCCAGGTACAAAAGTAGCATTCTTAGAAATGCCCAAGTTATTGAAAAGGAAAATATGGATTGAAACTGTCATGAAAAGTTTTGGTTTGAATGGTTAAAATTTGAAAAAACAGCTTACTATAGAAAAAGTGATTGTGTGTAAGTGTAAGACTACTTTTAAGGTAGTCTTAATAATAGTGGTACTCCATAAGGTATGTATAAGGTATGTTCAGGGGATCTGTTTGTGGTGGTAATTTTAAAAATCAAACTCCATTAAGCCTCTTTGTAATAACCTAGTTGGTAAAATCTGTCCCACTGTGGTAACCAGGGCAATTCAATGCAGGCAGAGCTTTGGCAATAGCTCTCAGGGTCAGCCTGTTTTCTTGACACACTCTCTCCCCGAGCCTTACCCTTTTCCCCACCAGCTGCCCTGTTCCCTCTTGTGGCTTCCCTCCATTCTTCCCTTTCCATAAGCTCTGCCCAGCTGTTGTTGCCACAGACCCGCTGCTGGATCTGCATTGGGATGGAAAGACAAAACAACTGTTTCCATGCTTCCATTCAATGTTTTCATGCTTCAGTTCTTGAAACTCCTCCTTAACTTCTCCTCAGACTCATTTAGTGATTTTCACACAGGGAATGTCCATCAGGAAACAGTATAGCTTGAGTTTTATTTATCTATGTATCGTCCTTTCGTTTAAATGTATTTTAAAAGACTAAACACTTAATAAACTCTTTACATGTTGCTATAATGCACATAGTAATTTCCACTATATGAATAGTTTATTTGTAGGTTATCTCCCTCTTTCCCCAAGTACAGTCTTTATAAGCCCATTAAAACGTTATGCTGCATACTTGATTGAAGGTCTGGAGTCCTGGCGATGTCTAAATTTTGCTGGATTATCTGATCAGGGTTACATACACGTCAGTTTTCTGTAGCTCTCCAGGCTTAAACTAATTCAACTGTTTTTCTGCCTGAGATGTAAATCTTATGCAATGGAGTTCAGTGAAATGCGGGCTCCAGAAGTGCAGTTGATTTAAGCAGGAACTGGCCATAGGGTTCTAGTTGGGCTTCCAGACTAAAACACTCACTCCTTCATGACCCTGTCGTGAGCAGTTTGGGGCATGGGATACGTCTCAGTCTGTGATTTGTAAAATGCTGTATAATAAGTAACGATATTTAAAATAACTGTAATTTTGCATTCATTTTTAGCTGGGACTAAATGCAGTACTTCTTGTGTTTGTAGTAGTAGTAGATAGATAACAGCCAAAATGAATAATCCAAAAGACTGTTCCATGATGGATTGTCCTGGACAACATTTTCCAAAAACGTTATGCGGTCATTGGCCTTTGTGTGTAATGAAACTCCTGTCATGAGCCTCCCGCCAAGAAATGCTTGCTCTCACCAGGAGACTTGATTCCAAAAGAAAGAGCTAAATGTCAAGCAAAGTGAAACGACAGGCCTCAAAATAACTGCGACATTTAGCCTTACATGGAGTCATGCATCTTCCAATTTCTGTTGAGCCTTACCTACTTGTAGGTAGCCACACCTTTAGCAGGTCCATATGTGCTGTCAGTGCTATTTCATAGGTGGGAGAGCTGGAAAACATTAAATTTTCTCATCAACATTAATGTTGGTGCCGTATGACATGCAGATTGCAGGTGCGGGTGAACTAATACAGACAGTATGTTAGTGGTCTGGACAGCACACTAACAGCATAGTGTGGGGATGGCAAAAGGGACAACCGGCTTTGTTATTGCCACAGTTGCCCTTCTAAAGGAGGCATCAAATGGCAATAAATAGGCCTGAGCAATACCAGCAGCTCCTGGCACTGCTGCCTCAGAAGGAGGGAAGCAATCTCAGGACCAGGAACAGGTCTATGAGTTCAGAGTTTTTCCTTCTTGCTCTTACAGGCTTTCCCAGGACATTGCTCATGGGCATTAAGCAGCATTGACATTTTTTTTGAGTGAGGAAGCACTTTCCAACTGGAGGCTGAGACACCAGTGGTCTTTGAATCCAGTGGGAATTGATTGAGCAGAAGCCCCATCACCAAAGTCCCCATTCATTGCTGAAAGATAGGCTGTTCTTTATGCAGTTTCAAGAAGTTCAAATGAAATGTCATGAATCAGTGTGCTAACAGGATGGCCCTGCATTGCTGTATAAATAACCAGTCCGTCTATTTTCAGACATAACTTTTTACATTTGCACATACAAGACAGCACTATATTTTTTCAGGTCCCAAGCGTGCCCCTTTACGGATGGAAACACCTGTTTGTTTTGGCAAACGTCTTTGCCGACATCAGACAACTGGTCATTAAGCAGCTGGAGCAGCTCCTTGCCTTTATGACCCAGGAGGACTATTCTTATCAGTGCTGCTCCCCACAATCCCTTTTGGACCTATAAGGGAAAAATGGCAAATTACTCAGAAGGTGTGCCGCAGCATTACACTCTTACAGCTAGAAGTGGCTCCTCTGGTGACACGCAGGGCAGTTGGAAGGAGCTCGAGGAAATCCAGGGCAAAAGAATAAAGACTAAAAGGAAACACATTTGGCCTCAAAAATCCTCATTTTTAAATCCCTAAGCTGGAGAGGTTACTTGAAAATTGTGGGAAGATAAAACAGAATTTTGTAACGTTTCCTTTTTTCACTGTTCTTTACAAAGCCAGTCACTCATTGTATTTACTTTTTTTGGCAATTAAGGTACTTGCTAAAAATGTTTTGTTTTTTTTTTTTTTTTCAATCTCTGTGCAAAATTTTGCATTGAGGGGGTTTGATATTAAAATCTGGAATCAGCAATTTCACCATTATATATCTGTCCTCTCTGCTGGCTGAAGAGTACTGGTTTGCTGTTCCCTGTCTAAGAGTCATGAGTTTATTTTCCTAAAATGAGCTGTGTTTTAAAACACTATTCTGCACACCTCTCTGAACTTAAAGTAATCACTTGGACAAAAGGAAGCTTCTCTAAAGCAGATGTGTTGATAAGAGACATTTTTAAAACCTTGTATCTAGTCTCCTTTGTATTTTTCTGAAATTCAGTAATCCTCTTCCCCACTTAGCTTAGTGAGTGGCTGACCCAAAGCCAGCAGAGGTCAAAGAAAAGGCATCTTCCAAAACAGTGAGTGCTTGCAACACTGCGGGAAAAGGGAGACTTGGTGGTGTGATCATTTCTTATTTGTCCCCTAGACAAATGCTGTTTGATTCCAGAGCGCGCACATGAGCCATACGATACTGCAAGGCGAGTCATGCTAATACTTTGCCTTGGACTGAGGAAAAAAAAGTCAGATGATATGATGTTATAAGAGCTGACATTTGTGTAGCATGGTTGTATAGGTATAAGCAACTAAAAATCAGGCATTGCATTTACGCTGGCTGTCTAAGCTGTTTGACAGTCACCGGAGAGCTGTAGACATGTCCAGGAGATGTTACTGTGTACAGGTAAGGGTGTGAAATAAGCATCTCCACAAAGTGACTTATTCCTCCTTTCTCTCTCTCCTTTGACTGTAAAGGCAGCCTAGGCAAGGAGCCTAAACTGGACTTGTAAGACCAGGGCCATTAAAACTTGATAAAATGAATCCTGTTTTGTGACCTAGAGAAGGGGGGGTGCTTCCCTATTTATATAGTCTTATTATATTGCAGCAAATGTGGAACTGGCCTTTTTGGTTCTCTTATATTATAAATGATAATAAACAAGGTCATAGACAGGTTTATATCTGTATTTCCCCAAGACAGCTTCTTGCACACAGAGGTTTCAGTCCGCAGATCTCTGAAAAAATCTATTAAAATAAAGACAGGCAGCCAATGCTTCAAGCAGTTTAGTGCAGTGGAAATGCAGAATGAGCAAAATTCTCACTTTTAGCACCTTTAGTATTTGACAGAATAGCAAAGCTTGGTGAGTCACCCTTAAACCATGCAAGATCATATGCTTCATTAGACAGGAAACACAGATATATCTCCACTGATATATAATACAGAGTGGAGTATTAAAACGGATATATATTTGTTCTATTTATATTCTTACTGGCAATGTGGGGAAACTGAAACACAGCACCTCCAGCTCCAGGTGGCCAGCAGGTATCAAGAAAATATTCCCTACACAGGAACTATCTCCTTGAGCTAACCAACATAGCTGAGGTGGACAAGTCAGGGTTCAATAGCCACCTTTTTCACCCTGAACAAAGACACGTCATCGAGCGCTTCTTTTGAGTGTGTTCACTGTGAGGTACACCTTTCAGCCATGCCAGTACGTCAGCCAGCCTCTCGTTTACTGCCACGTACAGCGCATGGCAGTGTATGTATAAGAAAAGCAAGAGGATATTAGAGGGAAAAAGTAAACGTGACTGTACTTCTGAATACCTTACCATATTGAAGGTGCTAAGCATCGAATGGCTTTATGTTACCCAGGATTAGTAACATCTCAAGCTGGCCACTTAGCTGGTGTAAATCAGCGGCATCCCACTGGTTTCTATGGAGATTTGTTAATTTGCACTAGCTGAGGATCTGGCCCTGAAATAGCTGTAATAGAAGATCAGCTTCTCTAGATCAGTTTGTTCAGTGTCTACCAATCAGCTTTTCTTCTGACTTTTTTTTCATCTTATATGTTGTCGCCTTCTGAACTTAAACACCAAAAAACCCATCTGCTTATCAAGACATCACAAAAATTTGCACCCTTCCAGGCAGGACTTCAAAACATGTTGTGAGCCCACACAGCCTACCGAGCAGGCAAAGAGAGACACTCTGCGATGGCGAGGCAGGATATGTGACCCAGCTCGGCATCGCAGCTGCCCTGCGGCAGGAAACAGCCAACTGAGATGCTGAGATTGGGAAGGGGGAAGCATGGATGTTATCAGGTTAGGAGTGGCCTCCTCAGAGGAGGCTAAGCAAGCAAACTCCATCCCTCATTGCTATGAGTCAGGCGATCATAGTTTCTTGTGTCAATTAACGTGGGGCTCTCTAGAGTAAGCTTCTGCCTACCCCTGGAGAGATGCATTGTAATTAATTTACCTGCACTTTGGCTCAGATGTTGTGCTTTAAGCACACCGCTAGTAGGAAAAGTGTCCAGCAAGGTCAAAGCTACATGCGTTTAGGACCTGAGACAGGTATCTATGCAAGTACAAGCTTTGAACATGCCATTTTAGTTATTGGAAGCAGTCTACCTGAGAGAGCACAGACCTCAATTAGGAGCCTGCTTCTCAGCAGTGTTTCTCAGCCTGCACAAAGGTCTGGACTGCCAGAGCTAGCCTGCCTCATGCCACGAGGTAGGTAGTTTAAAGCAAACGTGGGTAATTCTACACTATGCAACAGTCCACAGTGTAGACAACCCTTCAGGATTTAAGCGTTTGGAGTTGACTCCCCAGCACGACTTCAGATTCCATGAAGGTGTTCCTTGGACGCCTCCTCTTGGGACGTTTTGTTGGCTCAGCCAGGCTTTGCTTGTGAAATCTGAGGGGATCACATCACATGGTTTATCCTGCATTTACTCACGTATAACCCAGCATGACTATACATCAATCAACTAATTTTAGCAATGTTAAAACCGAAAAGAAAATAATGATATCTCATAAATATTCTGACCTGCCTTCCCACTCCAGCTTCTCTCTCTCTTCCTTCAAATTCTTAACATTTTTGGGAATGAGCTTCCAAAGATTATTCAGAATTCTGTGCATTGGCTTATGGCTTCCCCAGCGTGTTGGTGGTGCTTCTAGCCCTCACATTTCTGGGGGAATTTCACAACATATAATGTTTTTTTTTCCTCAGTTCCTCATTTTTCAGTATCTTCTATCTCCATCCATCATATAACTGAGTGAGCAAAAAAATATTTGCTTGCTTTGCTGACTTACATGAGAGGCAAACATTGTAGTACATAACTTGCCATCCTGACATCTTGGCTTGTGCTACGCTTTCATGGGGGCCGAAAACTGCGCTAAGAGGAGATGGCACAACAGCAAAGGAAAGGGCACTTGTAGTCAAAAATCTCACTGTGAAAGTGACAATGTAGTTCATACATGTGATGCCATTGCGAAAAGGACATCAACATTATTTTCTTCCTCTGTATTTGGATAGGGAATATTTATTTTGCAAAAATAGTCTTTCTGGCTTATTTTGTCCCCAAAACTCAAAAAGTAAAACCAAGACAAGGTGTTTGATTTTTTTAGCTCTTTTTCTCTATAATGAGAAACGCAGTGGTGCATAGGCTGAAAAAGGATTATAATATTTTATATATTCTGTAGTTCTCCAGACCTGTTGGGGAAAGAATTAGTAATGTATCTATATATCTGGTAAAAATATCTCAGTGACCTCATACTCACATTTGTGTAAACATCACCTCATCAGTTCCAGATACTTATACAGGAAACAAATCTGAATGCTCCTCTAGTGTTCTATACTTAGGCAGGTCAGCCGGCATATGTCTGGTCTGTAAATACCCAGTTTTACTTGGGTCCTTATTTTAAGGTTTCTCTCTTAAGAGTTTGCTGCAAACATGCCCTCAGCATTTGCCACTGTGCCTTTTCCAAAGCAACTGACTCCTGACGGTTCCCATTAAAAGCTTTATTAAACAAAAAACAAATACAAAGAAGAGCTGTGCTGGTTGGTAAAGGCTTAGTCGGGATTGAATTACTAAATATTGCCATAATAGTCCTGAACTGACAAAATGAGTATCAAATGATTTTTCATAGCTGTCAGTCACTGTGGTACGTGACCACAATTTGCTCTATGTTCCAATCCCTATCTTGCTAACAGGTTTCTAAAATCAAAATTCTCCTTCAGACTTTTCCTGTTAATCTTTCCTAACGGACTTTAGCATCCGGAACAGATTGTTGCCTTTATAGCTTGGGGTGTGTGTGATTATCGTGACATAATAAATTGTATCTTGCCTGGTGCGACAGCACAATGCTTGTGACTCTTTTGAACAGATAACCCCAAATGTCACATGTTTAATTTTCCAGTAGTGAAGTAAAGTAAGGAGGGAGTGTAATAAAAGAAGGTGCATGTTACAAAAATAAATGCAAAACACAGCAACAATTATAGCTTGAGCCCTTAGTTAATCATTTTTACATTTTTTAAAAGATATACCCCTGGCAATAGATTTCAGGCAACTCTGTATATATGAACAGCATCAAATTAGGGAAGAGTTTTTAGAAATGGGAAAAACACACTGGATTGGCAACTTCAAGCTTCTAGAGAGACAAACCAGAGAGACAGTCTATAATGATTTAGTAGGTAGAACTGCCTATGTTAGAGGACTCTCTAGCAGTGTTATTAGCAGGGTTACACAAAGGTACAGATTAAAATCACTTTGGCCTTATTCAGGCTATCTTTACTATCAAAAGCAGCAAGTCATATATTCATAACTGTATTGTTGCCTGTAGAAGTATGAATGGTGATGACCAACCTTCCCTAAGTGATTTGCTTAAAGCTATAATCCATGCAGACCATAGCAGAAAATAAATTTGAATCATCAGTCACTCTTTATGTGGTCACTAGACCAACTTTCTCCAACAGCTGTCTGACTTTGCTTTCTAATACTACATGTATATCACTGGGGCATTGTCTTTTTTTTTTTTTTTTTTAAATGCAGATAGTGATGTTCCATGTGCAGATTCGGACAGTATTCTTTCAACCACGCTCATGGAAACAAGGAATCAAGAGGGCTTAAATTATTTGGTATTAGTCAAAGAAGGCAACCAAGAGCAAGAAAGCATCAATTCTGCTGAACTTAGTTAAGTCTGATTCCCTCTGAAAGAAAGAAAGAGTGAAAGAAGAGAAAACACTCTACCAAAGAAGACATAAGCCAAGGAAAGTATTCTACACTTCATCATATTTACAGAGATGTCTTTAAAAAAACAGGAACTCTCTAAAACATTAAAACTACCAAAAAAATCATAAGGTACTGAATGATGTGTAGCAGAATAAGACAACAATTACATATCTTTTGATTTTCTACATGTTATGCTTTGGGTGTTTCACAGGAGATAGTTTAAGAGAATAAAACAACCAGACAGCAAGTGATTTTACTGTGGTGTTGATTAACTTTAAACAATCACATATGCCTCAGACACTTCCAAAAAGGGAGTATTGGTATGCTGTCTTAAAGAATCAACCAACTCGCTCATGAAAAAAAACAACAAACAAACGGTTTAAATTCATTTTGCGCAAATAAGATTTTACTAATTGAAAAACTAACATAAATTCTTGTTGTATTTTTATGAACTCCAAATCAGAAAGCAACTGAACAAGGGTGACTGGTTTGTTCACTGCTGAAGATAGTCTATTTTGCCATTTAATTTAAACAAATGCTTGCAATCATCTTGAATGTTAAGTTGCACAGCAACTGATCTGTGAATCTAGGAAAGCTTGTTTTCTTACATTTCTTTTCCTTTCCCTTTTTAATGTTGACCATCCTCGCTTATTTCTTATGAGACTGGGTGAAGAGAAATTTTTATTAATGTTTGGAGATCAAGTCAAAACATATAATAAAACAATATATAAATCATTACTGAATAAAAGACAGCAATAAGCCTTTTGGAACATTTCATCATGAATAGTAGTTTGCAAATTATGAAGAGCATTGACATCTGTCAGGAAGCTATAAACGTGCTCTGATCTTACTCAAATATTTGAGAATGTTGGACACCAAAGAGTAGTAAAGGCACTATCTGATGTCAGAATGCATACCTTTTTAAGATGCAACTCCACTGAAATCAAACTTCAGAAGTTTCTTATATGGAGATCCAACACAGATGAAGAAGAAATTCTTTTTTTGACTGTTTTACTCAAACGAAATAGAAATTGAGAGCTTTTCAATTAGGATTCTTCAAAGTCCCTGACAAAGCCCCTTCAAGTGGTCTATAATTATATAAATATTTTTTTTCTTCATCTACAAATTAGTGGACAAGCCAGATTTGCTAGTAACAACAATTGCAGCGCTGCTTTCTTTTTTTTTCTCCTAAACCATGCTCACCAGACCATGAGTGATGGATAAATAAATAAATACTGTATAATATTTCCTTCCTCTTCAAGTGCTGCTCAATTGATTGTACAATTATCCTTCCATTTCATTAACTTAAACGTGAGTAACATTTACTAACCAGTAGCATGTGCCAGCCAGAATCCGGGAAGATCCCAGTTCTGTAGTCACCACACCTGGATGACTCCATGTGCATGTGTAATTCCTCTTCACTCAAAAGGACTACTCAGTCAGCAAGCCACAAACAAAGGTTTTGAAAACCAACAAGACTTCCCATGATATCTTTTTCTTTAGAAGAAGAAGCCTTCAATCCTGCCAAAATTTCGTCTAGGCAGCAACTTTCACAGGCCACACGACCATGTCTTTGATGTGATAACCCAAGTCGATTCAGTTTCATATAGGTCTGAGTTGAAAAAGAGTCATGCAAGAGCCTATCCAATATGGGTAAAATGGGTTAGTGTGCAAGGTGAGTGTCAGTGACAGACAGCATTCGGAAGTAATGCCCTTCAGGTCTTGAAATAGTCCCAAATACCCAAAGCAGCACAGAAAGAGCAGAGGAGAAGGTAAGTCTTGCTTTGTCCACATTTTGTAAGTGTTGCAAGACAAGAGTAATTTTAATGAAGGATTTATCACAGCATGATAAGGAAGAAAGTGTCAAGTTTAATGCATTGCCAATAAATGAAAGCTCAGGATATTGACCAGTGATCTATGCCTTTTGCATCTAATAGTATGAAAAATGGATTGGACTGGGTAAAACACAAATCTCTCAAATCATATCTAAGGATCCTGATCTATAAGTTGCTGAATTCAGTGGAAGACACAGTACCCGACCTTCCCTGTACGTGCAGTGGTCTGAGGCATGCTTAGTGATAGAAATTATCAGCTCCAAGCATGGCCCTACCCATTCTCCTCCTCCATTCTCCTTTCCTCGTTTCCCTGCCTTAGAGGAGTAAGAATGCAAACGCAACTAGTTCCACTGAGTTATGGCAAAGCTGAATTTGATGTGTGCAAACTTACCTTGCTTGCATCCACTCATTATGCTACTTGCAAAGAGTTTCTTAATCCTTCATATTTCTGTATCACCCTTCTCTTTACACTTCTTCATCATTTCACTTCTCATTGAAGTGATGCTTCCGCTCTTCATTCGAACTCTTCACGATGATTCATGCTTTACTCGTCAACTCTTATTCACTATCACCTCTTGCCTTCAAGCAGCCAGCCCCTGATCACAGTTTTCGAAGCTATAGTCGGGGAGATGCACATATAAGAAGTGTTGAGAATGAGAGATCTTTTTAGCACATTGTCTCTTGTGCAGAGAGTGGCACTACCTGGCCTGTGTTTGTCTCTAGCTCTTGGCACCTCCTGCTGTGGCAGATCAAGGGAAAGAGTCAAGAAAGCCTTGAGTTCAAGTGTCTTGACTTTCAAGACTATAGGTTTTTAAATAAGTGTAAATGGGTTCAAGAGTGGCAATGTAATTTAAAGGAAATATTTATTTAGTGGAGAAAAGAATCCTGACATATTAGAAAGGTTAAATACGACATAAGGGTAAAAGTGAAGCTGTTGTTGTGACCACACTTGTGTGATGTACTGCTGAGAGACTCATCCTCAAGCATAGAGGCAATATCATGCATTTTTCGTTTAAGGTGTACAGTGAGACCGAGTCTATGGTGTGATATCTATGTAATAAAAGGAATTATTTTTGGATTCCCTTGTAAGCCAGAGAAAGCCACCTAAATAAGAGGAGAAACTCGTCCTTAGAAGATTCCCTCTGCAAGAGCTGGAGGAACCAGAAGGTGATGTCTCAAGTCTGACTCCTACCACCAATTCCAAAACCCTCTTAAAAAAAGCATAATTCTGAGGCTGGTATAAAGCAGACGGACCCAATGTGTACCTGCTGTAAATCAGGCTAAATATGTTAGGCTGTGCTGATGTACAGCAGTGGAGAAACTGCCTCCAAGTCTATAGCTTCCCAAGATTTGGGCTGAGAGAGGTAGACCTATGCCCAGACCAGCCCAGCCAACAATAACTAAAGCATTAATGTTTGGTGGCAAATCTAAAACATAGCACAAGACGAGCTGCTATGAAGAAAATAGACTCCAACCCATTACAGTCTCTAACGTGCCCGGGAAGAGGTGTGTGACCCCAGGGGCTGATGAGGGGATGCCCTAGGTGAGTCTCTGGGACACAGTCGGTTACTATCTCAGGCTGTTCGTTGTTCCTTGATGCCAAAACAAACACTTGGCGAGATCACTGAGCAATGATGGTGAGCATGCTTCAGGATGTGATACCACAGGCCCACAGTGCTGGGCTCTCAAATGGCAATGACTGAACTCTGAGCCGTGCTTGGACAGACATGGACATACTATGTGGCTTTAGTTGGCTTATTTAATCTCTCAGCTGCAGACTTGACATCCATATGAATGGCTGAAAAATATTTACAGCTACCTATGAATAGTATTTACTACAACATAACACAAATGCTGTGGCGATTAATTAAAGTTTGTAAATTATTTTGTAAACGTGAAGGGCCAGGGCAGATGTTATTTATTTACTAAGGCAGCATTTTCAGTGGCATCAATTCTGAGTCTGCTATCTTCAGCCCCCTTGGTCTACAGCAGGAGGTAACATCCCACCATCAGTGCATTTCTGGTTTGAGAGTTACTTGCGAGGGCTTTTGAGCTGGCACATGGTGATCACCAGATCTATCCAAAACCTGTGTACTTCACGCTTTCCATTCAGGATCACAATCAAGATCCTACAAAGGAAAAAACAAAGCTTTATGACCAAAAAAAATTGAGTTCTTACTGGGTGAAAGATAAAGTTATGGAAAGTTTGCGTGTAGCTGCTGCTGAGATATGCCAGGCTTCAATGGGATCACTTGCTTATCCCCATGTGCCACAGAGAAAACCCTCAGCAGTTTGACATGAGCTATGGGAATGTGGCTGTCAAGATCTCTGAAGAGAAAACTTATACAGCTTGAAAAGAGGATTTTTTGAGATATGAAAAGCGAAAGACGTGTTTGCTTGTATCACATAGGACTGAAAAAAGTAGGGTGTTAAGATGATTTCTTTGCCTTTTTTATATTTTCAATTCAGGTCTCATCATCCCTGGGAAACTTTATTGTCAAGTCATTCAATGTCATCATCCCAAGATCTGGGGAACTTAAAAATGGCCACCATAAAGGCAAAAGGTTGAGCGGCTATACTGCTAACGCGAGTGTTTTCTGTTAGTCTCCATTACCTGCAAAAACTGATAAGCGGCAGGGACAAGACGAGAGCTGAGTTCACCACAGCCTTGCTTATCTGAGAAGCTCGAGCCAGGGCCCAGGCTACACTAACTAAACTAACTAAAGTTGCTGTTCCTCAGCTTTCCTGGTACCTTAGATAACAGAGACTAGTAACATCCTCCAGATCACAAGGTCCCTCAAGATTTGGTTCCCTCGGTACTTGTATGGAAGGGCACAAAGACCCTTACAGTAGGGCCACTGCACACTTGATTCCCACAGCTGTTTTCAGCAGAGAAAGTTTTACCATCTACTTGAACTAATGTCTCCAGGTTTTTCTTTTATTTATTTTCTTTGACATCTGTAGCATGCTGTCTATGATGGCTTGAGTCCTCAGGTGTGGCTCTACTGCGCACAACCAGGTGAAACCGATTCTCTGTGATTCAGGTTTAGGACTATGCATTTTAATAATGACTGTTAGGGCAAGCTTTCTTCTTGATTCAAATTTACCTCTTTCTACACAAAGCTGATCTTAATTCAGCTAAAACAGATCTGAAAACCGTTATTGTGGAAAAGAATGTCTGTAAAATAGCCTGAAGAATGTCTGTAAAATAGCCTGTAAAATGTCTGTAAAATAGACGTGTCTGTTGGTGGTTAAAAAGTTCTAGTTCACATTAATTTCTTTCAATTGCTTCTTGAAAGTTTTTCTTACACACACACTGGAGTAAGTTGCAGGAGCTCGCATACCAGGTGGATTTTTCAAACGATCATGGCTCTATTTATAATGACACTTGGCACCTCTAACTGACATTATGTTTTAAGTCTAATAAATAACCAGAAACACAGTGCATCAAAGCCAAGTGACGATGCCAAAATATTGTCATTATTGCCAGTGACATGACTGATACTGACATATGAAATAACCTTTTTTATAATGTGTTAACTTCTTCTTCAGATGATGTCTTCCATTTGGGGGATGTTCATCACCACCTTCTATCTTTTACGATAAGAACAGAGCTGTAAAATAGCCACTCTCTGTTTGGATACCAATCCCTTTTGCAATGATGTTGGCATAGCTGCACCTTCTTTTTCCTGCTTTTTTTTCTTTCCTGTCTTCCCTAACAGTACAAGTTACTCAGTGCTCATTGGAGCACTTTGTTGTCCTACGCAGTACAGTAAGCAGCTTCATCTGTCCTATAAGAAACTCAGTGGAGTTTCAACATCGTTACATATCACCAAAATCTAAGGACTCTGATTAATCTCCTGGTGCATTTCTCTTCACGTATCCAATTTTCACACCTTTCCAGGAGGGCTGACCATGTGTAAGTTCTCAGTAATTTCCAGTCATGAATATATTTAGCTTTCTCTTACAGAGAAACAGGAGAGGCAGAAGTCTGGGAGTCACAGAATTAGCCTTTTATGAGAATATCTCCTCTTACCTCTTCATATTTCTTCAGTTTAACATCACCACATCCTCAAGGATCAAGACCTGCTCACACAGTGCAGCCTTGTGTTCTTTGAGTAGGACCTTGCCAGCTTTGTGCTTTCCTCAGTTTTTCTGCTGACATAGTCTTTGTTATCTTAACAGACATATCACTCTATAATTTTTGAGTCAGCTGCTTAAGGCACAAAGAATTATCCTCTACCTGAATCTACTAAAACAAAATTAGTGTTGATGATAAACCACAGTCAGTTGACAGAGACTTCCTCTTGCCTATCCCAGTCAAAGACGGCTCTTGGCTTTAGCGACAGCATCACCAGGCTTGACACTGTTATTTCTTTTCACAGAAGCAACCTGAGAAGGGACCATTGGTCCTACTTCTTCCCACCATTCAAGGTTGGCATTAAATAATTAATACAGGCATCAAAAATGAAGGAAAAATGACACATTTAGAAATACCTTTAAAAGTCCTTGTATAGTTAATCATATGGTATCGCTGCAGTAAGTTTAGGTGGTCACTAAAGGCCTGGTGAGGTGTCATCAGGAAGAGGGTTTGACCTTACTGTAGCTCAGTTGTCAGGCCTGCATGCAGTACTCATACTGCCACCAAAATCAAGCTTTTCCACTCCTCACTTCTGGGTTGCTCCTCATTTTTTTCAGGTCTTTTCTCCAGGGAATGCTTTCTGAAATGCCTACCTATTGATGGAAGCAACATAAGAAAAGATGATGACAAAGTGACTAGAGCTGCAAGTGCCCTCTTGCTCCTGTGTTTGCACAGTTGTGGTTTGGCTCAGATCATAGACTCCTGCAGCCTCAAAGAAGTATGTATGTTTCTGGGGCATGAGAAGCAAAAAAAAAGAAGGGTTAGCAATAAAATGGATTTTAGAAGACAGGCCTATATACACAGGGGTTGGACAGTGACTAAAAACTTATGACTGTTGCTCTACAGGCTATGCAAGTATAAGAATTGTGAATTCTTATCTGATTTACACTTTTTTTTTTTTAAATTTGCAAGACTGGCATCTCAGATGGCAAAGCGAAACAAGAAAGTGCTCTGGGAAATACACTCCCACAGAGGGTAAACAAAACAAAATACAAGTGCCCTCTTAAACACAGGATTTGCGTTTTCTTAGCAGAATAAACTGTCTGCCTTGACTCTCTGTGCTCTCACTGAAGTGGAGGTCATGGCTAGTGACAACTGGGAGCTGTTCCTGGAGGCTCTCTTGCCTTTTTAGGTTATGAGGGTCTCTGTGTGTTTAGGATAATATGATTGACAGCTCCACTCCGGCCCCAATTAGCACCCTATAATTTATTAGCTTCTGCTTTCAGATTATGCGCTAACTTCACAAATATTTCAACCACGGAAACAGCAGCTATCAAGTGTCTCTTTCCTGATCCAGCTCACTGGGACTGCGGTTAACTACAAGGAGGGAGCTGTGCAGGTCTGTCAAGAGAGAATAATCATTTGTGTCTCTGTGCAACTGGGGCTGTTGCAGCTCTTTAGAACTCCACTTGTGGAAAAAAATGAGATGTTCCACTGGATCAGGGATTAGGGCTTTGTTCCTACTATAGGGGTATGGTGCAGGATTGGGGCCAATGCCCTGGCTCTTCCAGAGAGGGCCTATGTTTGCCCAATTCTGTTTATCGTACAAATACTGATGCTTCAACTACATGCAAACAGCATTGATGGGGAAGTTTGTGTCCCTCCTAATGACGTTCCTTTGCTCCTCTTTCCTGCACCCTGGGGCCAGTGTGGCAAGTGCAGGAAGGAAGAGACTGGGTGAGGCAGGAGAACAGAGATGGGATGAGATGCAGGGTCAGGGATGGGGCCAGAAGTTGAGGACAGGAGAAGCGAAGAAGTTGTGTGGGGTGGGGAGGGGTTTCTGAACGAGGAGAGCTCCTTGCAGCCGTGCCTTGGCCAGGTGGGAATGTGCCATGCAGTGGAGGAGACGGGGCACCCTCAGTAACATCCAGCGTGGTGTTACATCTCCTAATGGGACAGCTCTCCCGTTTGTATTTATCCTGCCTTTACCGTGAATGCAAATAACCAACCGACACATCCCTAAAGAAAAGCTCCAGTCCTTGGTCAGCCTGTGTTTTTGTGAGCTGCAGCTGAGCACGGCAAAGGGAGGTGCCTGTGCATGAGAGTGGGGCCCAGGGGTGCACACCCCCACAGCCCTGCACCCCTTCTTCTCCCGCAGAGAGGGCAGGGGCAGGAGGAGGGGGACACGGTGCCCTGGTGCCTCTCTGTTACAATTTGCGCTCATGGGTTTGTTTGGTGCACGATTCACAGGTTACGCCTGGCTATGGAGGTAGTAGAAGGTGCACTGCAAAGGTCACTAACTCCTCCTGTGCGACCAGAGATCCACACGAACAGGGGGGACCCTGATAGCCTGAGCTGCTTGACAGTGCAGTTGGTTTACAGAAGAGTCTAACCATGCTGGGAACTAAATTAACACTTCAGTTCACAAGGGTATAGCCCCAAGTCTTGAGGGTTGACTGAAGTAAAGTCTTTTCTTTCTTTTCTTTTTCTATTTTCCATTTCCTTTCTTAATTTTTACTTTTCTTTTCCCCCTTTTTTCTTTTCCTTTTTCTCTTTTCCTTTTTTTTTTCTTTTAACTGTCCCCTATTCCCATTTCCCTGTGCAAAAATTGCCTAGCCTACAAAATCAATACCTCACTCCTCCAGATAATCACACTGCAAGTCTCCCTCCTTCCCCTGCTGCAACTGCTCCTCTGGGTGGCAGGCCAGGGAAGCCAGCCAGGACACCACAATCCCCCAGAGGAGCTGGCTCGCCCTTCTGTAATCAAAAGGGCACCTTAATTACAGCCCTTGCCCAGAAAAAGATGTACGAGGACTGCCAGTCAGAGAACCCTGATGCATCCAAAGGCACCAGCAGCATTTTCCTCCCTTCTAGGAAGGGACCAACCTTTAAGCCCTCACTAGAGCTTGTCATGAACCTAAATAAGACTTCAAAGGGAAGGCGAGAAGGGGCAGCAGTCCCTCCTGACCCAAGGAGGAGACAGGGCAGATACGTTTCCCCAGAGACAGGCAGCAGACGGTCCAGGAGAGGCAGAGGATTACTCAGACTCTCTTTCAGCCTCTCTTCTTCCCTCCTCCTTCTCCTTTGCTGGGGGCTCCTATGGAAAACCCACTGGAAAAGGAGGCGGGAAATAAGGAACGTCACCCTAAAGCTCGCCAACATTAGGCTGTAAGTGCAGGGGCACATAAATACGTGTCTAAAGAGGTCTGCGCAGCATTCTTGCAACTGCAGCTGTACTGAAGCAAAACACTCGTTAAAATAAAGCGTAGACTGTGACCACATAGACTGCGACACAAATACTACGTACCGTCCCCACTTCCATTCTTTCCTTGACAGATCGCTGTTGACCTTGAAGTTCATTAAAACGGTATTCCTTAGCGCTTTGCTAAGTTTCAGTTATTTTCAGAACGGGAGATAAATGTCTGTAGTGAATGTGCCCAGAGTTCCCTCTGCAAACTCGTACAACCTGCTCTCACAGCGGATACTCTCGCTATGCCTGGTACTGCTGTGCTTTGCGGCAGATCCCGTCCCTCTGCCTCCTTCCCCGCCTGAATGGGTCAGGAGCTGCGTCTGTTTGTCTGTCCCAGCTGGGCTGGTCTGTTTGTCAGGTGGGCAGTGAGAGAGCCGAGGCCGGTGCCGACCTCCGCACGGCTTTCGGGAAGGGGCACCGGCAGGATCGGCTCTCCAGGCTGCAGGAGCGGGGACTTGCAGCCCTGCTCTTTCCGCGTGTGACAAGCAGGTGACAAAAAAGACATACGTCACATAAAAGAAGGGTTTCTTTTGTATTTCCAGATTCCCTGCAAGCATCCATGATTAAGCAAGTCATAAACTATGATGCAAAGAGGAACAAAACAGACCTGCAAAGTGGCACTGGGGTTGTTTGCACTGTTACCACCCTGGGAGCCGTGGCTCCGGTCCTGGAAAGGCTCATTCCCAAGCCTGTAAGGTAGGTGCTGTGAGCACCTGGAGGCACAATAACACAGAATGAGCAACACTCTGCAAAGGTTAGCCAAAATAGGGCATGTGCTCTTTCAGATTGCAATCCATCCGTAGCAGGAGTATTTAAAAAAAAAAGTTGTTGGCACAACCTCTAACACCTCCAGCCACAATCTGGACTTTGGTGTTTGGATGCTTTCAAAATATGACAACAAAAAAGAGGACCCGGAGAACAAATTCACGTACTCATTGCATAAATTCTCATGCTTGAAAATATTCATAGTCAAAATTAATTGTAAATGCCAATGAAGTAAATGACTGGTTTTACCTACATGAATATTTCCAAACGTATTTGGGTTGTACCGCTGAGCACTCCTAATTATGAATTGCAGAGGAAGGGCGAGGGGAAAGAAAGAAAAAAGAAACAATTGTGGTGAAACACAACCAATGCTAGAGCCAGATTAATCTTTTTTTTAAACAAACCTTTAAAAACAGCCTAAAAAACCCCACAGGCAAATGCTCACAGAATGATCCTGTTATCTCTAAACCTCTGCAGCAATACAGTTAAATGCTATTTTTGGTTACTTTTCTCCTGCAAAGTGCTGCTGCCCTCTTTCTTGATAGATGCCTCAGAACATTTTTGGTTTAACCAGTAATATAAATCCTGGAGTCCTTCCCTTGCCCTTTACAGCTTGTCTGGGCTCTGGCTAAGCAGAGTCTGAGCGCGAAATGCTCGGGGGTATGTCTGGCCGAAGGGATGACGGCAAGTCACCTCCAGCCATTTGCCGAGCTCTGGCCGGGGATCGCTGGCACACATCGCTCCTTGCCAGCTTCTCACGCTATTTACTCACACTGCTTTGTCGTGTTCATACTACTAGGATTCCTATTCTTTCCCCGAAATGGAGTTATTGCCGAGCTGAAACCTAGGAGAAGTGAGTTTGTGTTGTTCATAACTCCATTTCTGACACGTGATGAACATTATGCCAGATTACGTGAGGGTTGTTGAAAGGTAAAAACTCGCACCACAGCACAAAATTCCATTTTCCACTGCTTCTCCTAGTGTCAGAGGGGTAATGTTAGGACTCTCCTCTTACGTGCATTGAACTTTGTCAGCTTTCAACACCACCACATTAAGAAAAAAAACCCAGAACAAACCAAAACACACTAGTGTTGGCATGAGATGTTTTGCCTGTAAAAAAGTCAGCTTTTAAGTATAGGGCGAAATTTCCATTTCTGCACTGTTTCATTACTTATTCATCACCCTATAATGGCATCTTAATTTACCAGTGCAATAGCAAAGCCGGATGCTACAGTCCCCTCTTCTATCAGCTTTATGAGGAAACATCTGTTATTACGGAGCAGCACCCTCACCTTAACCCATCTCACAGACACTGTTCACTAAAATGCAGCACTGCAACAATCTTGCATTTTCTTATCTTTTGTATATACCACTGTAGTTTTTACTCAGTAAGAAAATATTTTCAACTGCTAGGATTTCTATTTATCTTTAATGCAAAGTAATAAAATAACTCACTTCATCCACGACAGGTATTTTTTCCTATTTCATCCTGAAGTTTCCAGTTTGCCTCATTTCTCTTATTTAGCTTTAATTCTTCATAAAAGCACACAGGGTGAAAGAAGGAGATACCTTTAATGCAGCTTTCCTACTGTTAAATAGATATCTTATTCCCCCTTTCAAAAAACCAAAGCAAAATGACTATTAAAGTGACAAAATGACAGCAACAAGTAGACGAAGAGAAATGTTAGAGGCAACTCAGACCTATTGTCCACCACGTGCCTTTCCTTCTGGTGTTCCCCTTAAAGGCTGTCGGGTTGAGGGTGAGCCGTTCTTCACGGGTTTCCTTTCTCCCCCTGCTTTAAGAGGGTTTTATTTTCACCAGAAAATGTTTCTTGTAAAAAAAAAAAAAAGAAAAAAGAAAAAACCACAAAAACAACACAAAAAACACAATCAAACCACCGTTACATATCCAATGCAAATGTTGTGCCAGACTTTGAGAAGTGCCACCTTGGTTTTCGTCTTTCTGGGGTTTGAGCAGTTGTGTGTGGAACAGCTGCATCTCTGTAAGCCCAGGGCAGGTGGCCCCGGCCACACACTTGCCACTCACAACCACAAAACTGAAAAATCAGAGCAGTTCCTTGGTAGTCTGAAAACGTTCGTGAGTTCCAGTTTCTTCTCCTTTTACTTTTCTATACTGCAAAGTAAAAATCCAGTTCAAAACTGCTAAGTAGCTTTCCCATGTTTGCGTTCGAGAAATAACTTTCGCTGCCGTAAAAAAATATTCACACCACTAAAAAAAAACAACCCCATGATTTCCTCTGCCCCCTGTACAAAGGCCAGTGGTTTTGCATCACCATCCATGACGTCATTTGACTCTTTTAGAGTGGTCTGGCTCCAGTTCTGGGTGTGGGGTCTGCTTAAATAGAAGTTCATCGTCTTTGGCTCTCCTCTTGCAACGGAAGGATTTTCCTCTCCAAAATAAGTCTAAAGTTCCGTCCTTGCAATGCCGGGTCCTTTTAAGTCCCGTTGTCTTTCCCCGAGCTGCAGGGCCACGGTGGGCTTGGAAAAGGGCAAGGGGGGATCTGAGAGTCTTTGAGTCAGCACATCAGCTCAGAAGGGATCCACCACAGAAGGAGTAACGGCGAGCTGCAAACCAAGATCAGAAGCTGTTACAAACCGACCCGATTTCAGCTCTGAATGCCACCATGTCTAACAGGCAGAGATCTACAGGGGAGAGCCAGGGGAAGAAGAGTGAAGGACAGCTCTAAAACCAGTATAGATCCTTGCTTTTATCCTGAGGCTGCAAACCTGAGAACGGAGAGAAGAAAAAAAAAAGGGAAGAAGAAAAATAGGTACAGGCGTTTAAGGACAGAGAAAGACAAACTGCATTTCTGCCAGCTGAGATCAGAGAATCAGTCTAAAGCATGGGCTCCTCAGAGCTGGCAGGAGGCCGAGAAGCAAGGAGAAGAGCCCAAGCTCTGGAGTCCAGACTCCAGAGGGGTCTCCAAGACTGGAGACAGGCACATGACCCTCCTGCCTAAAGGGAGGCCACCAAAAGGAGCCATTCCTGGCTGTGATAACCCAACTTCAGCACGGAGAACTGCTGCCAGAGTGGGCTTTCCTTGCCTCCACAACCACTGCCTCAGGAACTGCCACCGCTGACTATGCCTGTGTCACCTTTTTGTCATTGCTAAGGCCACATAGCCTTACTTCCAGGCACAGGGTACCACTACCAGGGGAAAAACATTGCCCTTTTTGCTCAGCAAATGCAATCGTGCTTCCCTCTCAAAAACTGGCAGGAAAAAAATAAATAAGGAGAGGAGGTAGCTCCTGAACCTGCCCGGGGTCTAGAAATGATCTGCTCTGCGGTGGCTGCCCTTGGGGCGGCCCACGGAGGGAGTGAGGCAGTGACCTTTGGGCTGGCTCCGTCCTGCTCCCAGCTCTCGCTACCCAAGGCAAGAGCAGGGCCAGGGCCAGGACAACAGTATTTCAAAGCAACCTGTGCCCTCAGGGTGTCAGAAATTCCAAGGATGTTGGGAGGTGTGTGTGATGTGTTGCCCTTCCCATCGTCCCTATCCCCTTCCTCACTTGCCTGGCCTGAGAACCCCAAGAAGAGCATCCAGGGCAGAGCGTGGGTGTCTCCCATGGGGCTTCCACCCCCCAGATTTATTCCCCCACAGCAGCGCCCCAGCTGCCCCGCCACTGGGGGGTCCTTCCCTACTACTATGGATGGTGTGAGGGAGTCAGGGGACAGGGGTGCAGCTGAGCCGGGGTCCCGGCAGGGCCGAGGGCAGCTCTTTACCTGCGTCCACATTGAGGCCGAGGCTCTGTGCCATGTCCCCTGCTGCATTGGGGAAGGGTCCCGGCGTCGTCCAGGCCGCAGCGGCGCCCGCCTCACTCTTGCCCAGTTCGCAGGGGGGGCTGACCGGGGTGGGCACGGAGGCGGGGGTGAGGCGGTGAGGGCGGACGGAGGCGGTGGGCACCAGGAGCGAGCCGTAGCGGGGGTCGAAGTGGGGCCCGTAGACCTCGTGCATGGCGGCGGGGCGGGGGTAGGCGGTGCTCTGTGTCCCGATGTAAGGGTGGTGGTGGTGGTGGTGGTGGTGGTGGTGGGCATGGTGCCAGGGCTCGGGGCCGCCCTGGTGCAGGTGGCCGTGCAGCGAGGCGGGCGCGTAGGGGTCGGCGGCGGCGGCGGCGAAGGGCAGCTCACTGTGGGCGGCAGCTGCCAGGGGGCTGCTGAGGGTGGCGGGGACCGAGGAGGGCTGGTACGTGCTGTTCCAGAAGGACGGCGGGAAGCTGCGCTGGCTCATCGGGAAGGAGCCGTCTGGGCGAAGGGAGTGGGAGGGAAAGGCAGCAATGAGCACACCCGGCGAGCCCTGTTCTCCTTTCCCTAGCGCTCTGCCCCTCCCCAGATACCCCCCAAAACAGCCCTCACATTCCCTTCATCCCCCCCCAAAACTGCCAGACACAAGAAATTGCTCCCAACGAGTACAGATTCCTCCCCAGCTAAACAATCCAACACACCTAGCCCAGGGCTTATCCAGGAAACTGGAACTATTTGCTCTTGGTTTCTCTTAGTATGTACTTGGAGAAAAGGCTGTTACCTAAGGCGAGGGAAGCATCTCTTTTCTTCAGTACTGGAAACTGAGAAAACTGAAAGCTATTATGCACCGCTGTGATTTCCAGGGTTGGATTTGTCTTGTTTGTTTTTGTAGTAATCTCCCTGTCTAAGCATTTACACCCAGCACCTCGGAGATGCCTGACCCTGCCAGGGAAGCGGCTGCTGCCTCAGCACGGTTTCAAAGCGGGCAGGAACAGCATGAGATGCAACTAAGGGCCAACTTGAATTTTATAAATATCTGCAGGCAACTCTGCATCTATTACACTGGACTTACGCCTGTTTCTTGGGTATGTCATTGACATATTTGGGAAGATCTCTGCAGATCTTTGGAGACTGGCAGGGCGAAGTACAAGGATCCTACGTTTTTTTGACCTAGTAAGCAACATGCAAGGTGGACTAGTGATTATTAATAGCACAGACAGATGTTATGCATTATTAATTGGGAATGCATACTGTTCCCGAGACAAATAAAAACATGATCGTGATGCATGTTTGCCAGGGAGGTATGTCAGCTCTGCGCCCTAGCATTACTCAGGAGAAGCAGTTCATGACGAGCAAAGAACTCTCTCTCCTGCCATCCATTCCAGCACTGAATATCTTTCGCCCGTGAAATATTTAAACTACTATTTAATTCTTAGAAACAACTGACAGCAATTCACAGGGGGGCTGGGAAACCATCTCTTGCCTGAGCAGGTGGCCCCACGAGGGAAGTTCCCCAAAACTGCCCCAAAAGAAATGCCTGCCCTAACTGTCCGGCAGGTGGAAGGTGGGGAAGGATACTCCCATCTGCCCCAGGTACCCCCACGGGCCTGTCCAGGGTGAATGGAGCATGGCTGTGGAGAGCTGCACATCAGCCGGGGCCTTGGCCTTGCCGGCACAGTGCCCCTGCTGTGGGCAGGTCTGAAAGCCCTCATTTTCAGAAATTTAGGGTCCTTTTCTCTGCTCCAGCAGTAACCAGGGTGGTGATAAACGTAGGGCGAGATACAGAGACATGCACAATCTGTTTTTTAGCGGTGGGAAGCCGGTAAGCTGGTTCTCACGTTTGGTTTTTCCTTTGTTTCCATCTTCAATTACCACCGCGCTAAACTTCACACTGCCCCAGTGGGGTCAGCAGGGGAGATGCTTGCCAGAGCCACAGTGAAGGGGTTCCTCAGCGGCTTGTTTAGTTGCAGCCCCCCCCAGGTAAATCATCCGCGCCGTAAATGGGATTCAGTTCCCCGGGCCACCTCCCGGGCCGCTTGCCCCCGGGCCACCGCAGCCCGACGTCAACTGAAGGGAGTTTTCCTGTTCTTTTTTTTCCCCTAAAAGTGTCAGCCCCGGGGACAGCCGGCTCCCGGGCACCCGCGGCCAGCGGAGGGGAGCAGGGTGCCCCGGGACGGGACCCTGCCGTCCTGCGCACCCCCCCGCCCCGCGCCCCGCTCCGCGCTCACCCCGCCAGGAGCCGGCGTTCCGCGCCGCCTTGGCGCTGCCGAGCGAGAAGCTGCTGGGCTGGCTGAGCGCCCGGCTGAAGTGCTCGTCCACCACGGCGCTGATGTCCCCCTGGAAGTAGGTGAAGAGGACGCAGCGGGAGTTGATGTACTCGGCCTCGGGGGGTCGCTCCTTCTCGGGGCTGCAGTCCTCCTCCTTGATGCTGGCCGCGGGGTGGCTGGGGAAGGAGCTGCTGGCGCCGGCGCTGCTGCCGCTCTCCGGGGCCTCTTGCATTTTGGAGTAAAAGGCGAGTTTCTGGAGGAAAGGGAAAGAAGGACGGAAGGAAGAAAACAGAGCCGGTCACGCAGCGCAGTGCAGCGAGGTGCGCTGGCTCTCCCTGTGCCAGCCGGGATGCAGCGCCGAGCCCGCTCCCGCGATCTTTCCCAGAGGATGCAAAAGCCTGGTCCCCGCTGTCCCCCCAGCAGCACCCCCCAGCCCGTGTCTGCGTGTCTGCCCCACCCCGGGGAGGCAGAGCAGGGGCGGCAAATAGGGCCGGGGGCCCGACACCCCGGGATGGAGCCAGACAGCCTCCGTGCGGGGCCAGCGGCAGGTCACACGCGCGGGTCGCCACACGAAGTGCCGCACAAGAAGGCACTTTGCAGGCCGGGTCCTTGCCGGGGGAGAGGCGCGGCCGCCAAGGGGCTGAAATGCGGGGAGTGAGGCGGAGGGGGTGCGGGGGGTCGGTGGCCGGCCACCCCCGGCGCAGCGCCGGCAGCGGGGGAAAGGCGAGCGCCGCTCGGTCCCCGGCTTGCAAAGTTTGTCCCCAAAACTGTCCTGTAACCCACAGCGGCGAGGAGGAGGAAGTGGGGGAGGGAAAACAAAACTGGCAGCCTCAAACACATTTCAGGGTAAAAAAAAGCATTTCCCTGGCCAGCGAGAAGCTCCAGGTATTTCCTACAAGATGATTCTGTTTTTACTGGATTCCGCTGGGTGGGAAAACAGCGGGCGTGGAGAAGTTCGCTGGATGTTTCCCATCTTCTCTTTATCGGCGTTAGAGTGTCCGCAACTGCGGGGAGTTTCTTAGAAATGAGCGCTGGGACGCGGAGTCCGGGCTCGGCCGCTGCGGGCAGAGCCGCGGGGCGGGCGGCGGGGGAAGCATCGAGGGGACGAGTCACAGCCTTGGGCCAAGATACGCGAGATATTTAATAATGTCACTCCTTCGTGACGACCGCCTTTCCCGCTTGGCTCCCGGCTCGGCCATTGAGCTAATGATCATCCCCCTAAATAATGTCACGAAGCCGTGTGCGGGGGGTGGAGTGGGGGAGGTGGTGTTGGTGGTGGGGGGGAAGGCAAGGTAGGGGGAGACATCATTTGCTATTTGTAACGGGAATTCCGGTCCCGCTGCCAGGCGCTGGAGGTGGCACACGGGCCACCACGCCGGGGGCTGCGCGGAGCGGGACCGCTCGCTCCGGCCCTGCACGGCGGGGGTCTGCCGCCTTTACCCATCCCCTTTTTCATTTTGCCGGGGTAGAGAAGGAATTCGTTTCCGGAAGGAATAAGGGGGAGGAAAAAAAAAGAAAAAAGAAAAAAAAGAGAAACCCAGAGGGCGAAAGAGAAAGCGGTGTGCAGCAGGTGCAGCCCGGGGAAACGAGCGCTGCCCCACGCGGGAGAGTGCGTGTCCCGGGGCGGGCGATTCCCCGCGCAGGACGGGCCGTGCGTGCAGCCAAACATCCCCGCGGCCGCCGGGATCCTTTTATCGAAATCTGGGGATGAATCGACAGCCGCGACAGAGCAGCGCGGTGGCGGCGGGACGTGACTCCCGGCCACGAAGCACCCGCGGGTCCCGCAGGCGGCCGCCGCCGCCGGGAGCCCGGTGGGGCCGGGGGCCGGGCCGGCGTCCCGCCGCCGAGCGGGCCCCGGGAGCAGGGAGCATCTCCGCAGCCCCGCCGCTCCCCTCGGGGCCGGGGCTTCCTCCCCCACCGCCAAAGCGGGGAAACCCCGCAGCCTCCCGAAGCTCTCGCCCCCCCCCCCACCCCGCACCCCGCCACGTCCAGACCGTGACTCCGGAGCCCCCCTCCCGCGGCGGCGGCCGGGATGCCGGCGGGCAGGGGGGAGCGATGCCCCGGGCAGCCCGGCCCCGCCGCTCCCGGCGGTACCCCTGCAAACCGCGGGCATCGCCGCCCCGAGCCGCCGCGATGGGATGGAGCCCGTCCCGGCAAAGGGGGGGGAAAAAAAAGAAAAAAAGAAAAAAAGAAAAGAAATCCCTAAAAAGCCACCGCAGGGTTAAAATCTCCCTGTCGCTGCCGAGGCAGCCCGCAGCCCGTCGGTCGCCGCCGGGGTACGTACCCTGCCGAGCCCCGCGCCAAGGTGGGATGCGGTTCTGCTCCGCTCACCATCGCAGGCTCCCAGATCTTCTCCCCCCCACCCTTTCCCCTCCCCTTCTCCTTTTCCCTTTTTCCTTTTGGTAAGGCCCCAGACGGCCATCCTCCAGACGACACCCCTCCCACCCCCCGCCGCTCCGCCGCTGCCCCCCGCGCGTACCTGGTGGTAGGGGCTGTAGGCTGCTGCAAAGTAGGGCTGGGGGGGACCGTAGACTGGGTACATAACATCCAAACAGCTCATGGCTGGCCGCCGCCGGGAATTGGGTTTTTTCTCATCAACTCGGGGTTCTGCAAAGCGGAGCAGTGCTTCGCGGGAGGGAGGTTCCCGGGGGTTAAGAGGCACCACTCGTTGGTGGGAGGAGTGAGGGGGGGATGAGACCGCGCTGGGCTGAGATGACCCCCCCCACCTTTCCCTCCCTGCCCTCCTTCCCTGACTCCTTCCCTATAGCGCGGCTCCCTCCCGCAAATGCGCCGGGGCCGGAGGGGCTCCATGGGCTTCCGGGGGGTGGGTTTCAGCCCCGACCCCATGCCCGGCGAGGGGCAGGGGTGGGGGGAGGCGGGGAGAGCCCCATTCTCCAGCCGGGGCTGCCCGGGAGCAGCGGGGGGAGCTCCGGCACCGGCGCCCGCCCCGGCCGCGCAGGGATCCGCCAGCGGCTGCGGAGTGCGGGGGGGGACGGTGGTGTTGCCCGGCGGGGCAGCCCTTTTCCCGCTGAGTTTCATTTAATTTCATTTATTTCATGTGCTCACCGTGCCGGGTGCTGCCCCGCCGCCGGTGCCGGGTCCCGCCGTGTCCCCCGGTCGGGACCGGACAGCCCCCCCCGGCACTCCGCCGCCCCCCGCTGCCGACGGGGGCGAAGAGGGGCTCCGGGAAAGGCAGGGGTCTGGGTAACACCCCCCACCCCCAAATCGCAGCGGGTCCGGCGTCCCCCTGAAAACGCCGCTACCAAAGTTAGAGGAACGGAAAAGTCTGATGAAGCAAAGGAAGAAAAAACAGTTGCTCCCGAGGAGGAATCTCCCCAGAAATTTCGAGTAATTACAGATGCCGGGAATGGCGATGCTTTTGCATTTAATAGAAACTAAAAAAACCGCGGAGGGTAAAGGCACGTGAAATGAAGAACTTGTGGTGACGGTAAACTGGATTTACTCCCGAGCTTTCTCCTGAGTACGACACGCAGAGGCGTGAATAGGTGAATGTATCTTAACTGCTAATTTTGACGGCAACGCATAGGAGGGAGATTAGTTTCTGACACAGAGATGTAAGTTCTCATTTCAATATCGACCCTTTGAAACATTCAGCTTCACGTTATGGGTTACAACTACTGTGAAAAGAGACCCGTTTTAAACTATGTTTTAGGCATTTATAATAAAGCCAAAAAATACAAGAAATCCGAGAGAAAGAATTTTAACTTGGTTTTCAAATGCTGACTGTTTACAAAACTACAGGGAAAAAATCTGAAAAGAATGGACACATTCAATTTTGAAGACCTGGACATTTTTAGTTGAATTTTAGCAGAAAGTCCTCACAATAATTTGCCTCTATTTTGTTTCCCCCAAAATGTAATTTTTGTATTCCAAATGCTAGGAATTGTTCCGAATGCCTGTCCTTCGCCAAAATCGTATTTCAGTGCCTAATGAGCATAAGTTTCAATTTTTTCTGCACCAGGTGCAAGGTTTAAAATTCATATTTAAAACATTTCTTTTCTCCCTCTTCTAGCTGGGTAAATTTGTTTTTCATACTGCAATGCAGCCTGGAGCGCGGTGGCTGTGGGGTTCAGCCCCAGCACCGCTCCCTCCCCCCGTCAGAGGAAATTTTGTGTCGTTGGTTGAAAAGTGAACGAGGGGAAGAACTGTTGGTATTAGGCCTTCAAAAAAAGAAATGTATCTCGTAGTCTATCATTTTATTTCCCCTGAGTAGCAAGCGAATAGCCACGGTACGGGGAAGGACTCGCTCTGTGGCTGGCATCCAAAATTAAGCACTCAGCTAAGGAACGCCCCTCCGCTCCTCACAGCGAGAGACCGAGGGACCTCACTCGGAACGATGGATCTCGATCCTCCTGCGTGTCCCTGCTCCAGAGTGGTAGGGAGCTTTCCCACCAGGCAGAGATCTGTGCCTGTTTCAGAGGTAACAGCACGCTGGGTGATGTACGAAAAAAAGCCCATTTCTCAGAAGGTGACACTGATTTGACTCCAAAGGCACACTGCACCTTCTCGCTGTTCGTACGAGCTCTTCACCAAGGACTTTGTGCAATAGCACAGGTAGGACCTGACACTTGCCATGGCCGAGCATCTGCTTCTTGTGAAGAAAAAAAGAGTGTAATAGCAACACGTGCAACTGGGTGCTGTGATGAAGCAGACAGTTGTGTCCCTCGGAGAATCTCTCCTTGAGGGCTGACTTTAGGGGTTTTGCCTCTCACTCAAGTATATGTAAGGGGAACCAGGTCTGTAATTTGACTGTAAAACTGTCCAACGTAAGACACGAGAAAACTCCAGTGCCTTAACGCAGAGCAATACAAACATTCATGCGAAAGTGCTGGCATTGTTTTGCCTTCTCGGTGCACTCTGTGAAATCAGTCCTGGTATAAGAAATTATCCTGGAAACCAAGGGTCAGAAACTATATTCACTAGTGATCTCACTGCATATTTACAATTATATATAAATAGTTTTTCTTGGTCCTAACTAAAGAATTTTAGGTGGGTTGAGTCACACAAGGAACTACAAAGGCTTGGAAAAAAACAGCTGAGATATCTCTGAGAGAAAATTATGACAGCAATGAAGGAAAGCACACTTTTAGGAAGGACATGGATTAAGAATTGGCTGTGTACCATTAAAACACTGACATGGGCCTACTCCTACGGTCATACACTGGTAATGTTTCACAGCAGCAATGCGAAAAGAAAATCTTGTGGTTAGGAATCAAGAATTATGGGTTCTGATAAACAGCGAGATGCCTCAGAAAACATTCCTATAAAGCAAGTCAAAGTTACCTTCTAACTAAGATGGAACCTTTCACAAAAGAAGAATTGGGCATTACTGTGAACTGCTTGCTGGGCAGGTAAACAGATCGTCAAGCGAAACGTCACCATGCAGAAAGACTAGGACAAAAAAGTCACGGAAACATGATAGCACCAACCACATTTGTTGCTCACCTTCCCTGGAAATCCTACAGCCAGTGCCAACCTGCCAGCACCCGGCGTGCAAAAGTTTGAGCAGCAAACATAATGTTCAATAAAAGGATTAAGCATTTATTAGCCAGAAGGGACCTTTCTGTTTTTTCAATCTGACCACGTATACACCTCATGCTGTTGATAATAGACTTTTTTTTAGAAGCACAGGGGGACTTTTGCTGTTTCCAGAAAGGCATGCTTTCCTGACTGGAAGATACCAGGAGGTGGATGGAGAATCCAGCCCTTGCTGCAGCCGTTTGCTGCTATGCTTTGCTGCCTTCAGTGTTTCTCACTTCCAGCTTGAGTTGGGCTGGTTTCAGCTTCCAGCTGTTGGTTCATGTAATGCCTTACTTCACTTAGCTAAACAGTCCTTTCCTATGTAATATTTTCTCTTCTGAAACTTATTTTATTCCACATTACAATTTTTTCTTCTGCTAAAATAGATGCAGCTCCTTAATTTTCCACTGCAATTTCTCCAGTCCTCAGATAATTTTTACATTACGATCTGTAATTTGACTGTAAAACTGTCCAATGTAAGACATGAGAAAACTCCAGTGCCTTAACGCAGAGCAATACAAACATTCATGCGAAAGTGCTGGCATTGTTTTGCCTTCTCGGTGCACCCTGTGCAATCTTTCAACACTGTTTTAAAAATACTGACAAAAGAATTTGTTATTATTCTGACATCTTTCTTGCTGAAGGTATACACAAAGTAAAATACCTTCTTAGCAACCAACGCTTGTGGCTGGTTGGGTTTTTTTTTTGCCACAACACAATTTTAAAGACACATCATGCTGACGTGCTTTCCCACTGTGATCACCACAGTATTTTCAGAAGCACTACTACAAGTTGGTAAAAACCATGGACTGCTTGGTGGTGTGGAGCTGATGGTGCAGGGCTGTTTCTGGTGTTTCTTCTCGAGCCCTTACAAAGCTGGCTGAGATTGCAGGTAACCAGGCTGAAAGCTTTGGCCATCCCATGTGAGCCTGTGACATCTGCTCATGACCCCTTGTAGAGTCTTCCTTTCCAGGACCCTTTCCATCACCTGTCTTCCTTGGTCCTTGACGTGCAATGCTGCAAACAGCTCCGTTCCTGTGCTGTTTCATCTTGAAAGTGCCAAGAGACTTAGCAAGAGACTCAGATCTTTCCAAATGTCCCACTTCCCACCTTACTCCCCGGTCTTCTTGTCACTATGTTACCTGCAAAATTTATTGGTGTGTCTTTATACCAACTTTCAAGTAACCGATGAACATCTCGCATGGTTCACAAACTAGCTAAAATGAATACTCCTGTATAGTGATCACACACGGTATTCCTATGTAGCTGTATCCATACTCCTTTATAATAAAGATTTTCCATTGACTCTAGTTTCTTGCAATTTTTGTCCATTTGCTGCGTGCATCTTTTATATTGTGCAGTGCCTCTGCCATGAGATGATAACTTCAGTTTCACCAGGCTTCCTATTTCTGCTCTCTATTTTCTTCTGTAATGCCTCAATCTGTCTGTAGAATTCAGCACATACTTAACTTTCAGTTGAATGCAGCGCTCGTGGGTTTACGTGGGTCAAATATGGCTGAAATGAATGAAGATCAATATTGCTGTTCTTCTTTCTTAGCTCATCGGTCTTTGTGCTCCGTCTCCCTAAAAGCTTTTTGTTTTTTTAGGGCTTGGCAACTGTTACCATGGTGTTCCCGGGGATGGTTTTGAGGTGCGGCCTCTGGGTCTGTATTGATGCAGAAGACTTTAGGCTCAAGAGCTCCTGGCTTGGTAGTTTTCACGGGCACTGCATTAACTGAAATTCAAGATAAAAATCAGTACGGTAAAACAGCGCGAGGACACGTATCACTGGCTTCCTTGTCTCCTTTGCTGTCCTGAGGAACCGAGATTTATTTTGTTATTAATTTTTAACCTTGGAGGCTTTGTACAGTTAATTTTAATTTTCTTTTGAGGGCACGGTCGTTTGTTTTTTTTTTTTTTTCTCTTCCTTTTTTCCCCCGTGTCTTGAAGAATTAGCTGTTAGCCGCTAATTAATCACACGTACAGATACTATTTGCTGCACGTTTGTGTATGTGACAACACGTCTCCTCCAGTGACAGGCTCTGCAGCAGCTGGAAGCTACGGGGTGATTTTTTACTCCGTGATGTATTTACAGGGGAGGCGCAGCCCGGCGCTGGGCGCAGCATCTGGCGTGTGTCACTCACCCGTCCCGCCCGACCCTCACGGGCCGCGGGCATCACCTGTCCCTCCTCTACTGATGGCGGCAGATGAAGAGATCATTATGCAGGGCTGGAAGGGAAACCTAGAGCTGTCATGAGGGAATATATTAACTTGTGTGAGAACACACTGGACGCATTGAATTTAGGGCTTGGTTTTGCAATATGAAAGCTCACGGAAGTTTGTTGTGTTTTGTTTTGTTTCGTTTCGTTTGATTTTTTTTCCACAAATAGGCTCGGTTTTGCTGTCAGAGGTAGAAGCAGCAGCTTTTCTGGTGCATGTATTGTGGCACACTGAGATCTGTGCTGAATCACTGCCCACCTTTTCTCCCCCTCTCAGCACCGAACCACCGGGAGGTGGATCTGGCTTGTTCTGAGATTCATTCACCAAGACACTCTACAGATATTTTTGTATTTGTATACAGGATATATAATACATATCTCCCCTGTGCTCAGAGGCAATTTCAGACAAAATGTTCCCTAAAAATCACCCCCAAGCACAAATTAGATTTTTTTTTCCTGTTTTATTTCACTTTCTTTTGTTGCTCTGATGTGAAAGTAGAAACAGGCTGCGTCTGAGCTCTGTTGAAGTTTCTTAAGCACCAGCCCTATGAATATAGGCACTAAACTCTTGATGTAACAGTGATATGTAGATCCTCTGCAATACCCAGTCCCAGTGATTTTGATGGTAGAGTCATGCAGTTGTGTGCTTTGTTTTGAAAAATAAAGTGTTTTTATGTGAAGGTCTTAATTCCTGTAACCTTCTTTTTAATTTTAGAACTGTCTTTCTTTCCACTTTCGAAGGCAATATTTCAGGCAGAGGGAGGTAGGTGGCAGAGAAAGACTGCAGCTTGAGAGAGTGAGCGGCTCCATGCAAGGGAACACAGCGATCAGGTTTTCAATAGAGCACAAACACAGAAGGTGTTGGGTTTTTGTCTGTACACACTTTCATATAATACCGACAATATGAAGCTGCGATGAGGAAAAGAAAGTCTCTCATTTACTTCCATGATTAAGTCTTCCTCAAGTGGAAATATGTATTGCTCAGAATGGGTAATATTATATCATACCGGAGGCACTCACAGGTTCACTTCTGTTTTATTCAATGTGTATTTGGCTAAGCCTCGAGAAAGCGTCACTAGAAAATGTTGACAGAGAATATTTTAAGCAAAATAAGTGCAAAATAAAGTAAAAAGAAAATTCATAGCAAAATACTGGAGGTGGAGCCATGGTACAGGGAATTGTGTTCTCATCGCCTGGAATTGCCCCAATAACGTAGCTCCTGGGTTGAGTGTAAATAGGTGTGATTTCAGGGGCTGGAAAATATCCTGACTTTCTGAAACAGAACAGAGCCCAATTTTTTTTATGGCCATCCTTAACAGAGAACTTAGTCCTGATGGTTGCAAAAGCCAACCCGATCCTTAGAAATGAAGTTGCAAAAACAAACAAGAAAGAGAGAGGAAGAGAGTAAGAAAGGAATAAAGAAAGATGCTGCCACTGCAGGTACGCACTGTTTGAGGGAGAAGGGGACAAAAGAAAATGTCATTTGGTTTTCATAATAATACCTATTTATGTAGCCCAGTCCACTGGAAACTAGCGTATACATAGCCGTATTTGTAGTCCATCTGGAAACTTTGCCTTAATTTCATATTAGCAGCTGTGTAGATATATCTTATTTAATACGGAAGGATAACAAAATAGCATGCAGATGAATTATTTGTAACAAACAACAATGCTCCAGGCTCTATTGAGGACCCATGTAATCTGTGCCCCACGTCCCTGCACAAAAATACTAGAATAGGGATGAAATTATAAAACGCCCTGCAATAAAGGCATCCTCAAAGGTATATCACAAAGTGCACACCAGGGATCATTTGCTGGGCTCTTCACACAAGATGGCTGTACGTTTCAAAGAAGGATCTTTTCTCATGCTGAGGTAGGCACTTCCCTGAATTGCAAAGTGTTTTACACGTACATATAAATCAGTCAGTGAGCTGGCAGAGGAGGTAAGAGCCATCAATTTAGAGAAAGTAAGACATTTCATACTTCTCCCATGATTATGCTTTCTTCCTTAAAGAAGGCTTGCATACATTAAAGAACTTCTGGTCTGCTGACTTGAATGGAAATGGAACTTGATGGAAATACTACCCTAACAAATCAAGGTTTTGAAATGCAGGTCCAGTTTATATATCAAGGTAAGAGAATGCAAATTTCAATTCAGAAAGATATTGCAATTGGGGAAAACTTTAAAAATTACCTTTATGTTTCTGTTGAGGTTCTGTATTAGCTGGTAAGAGCCAAGCACATGGGGTGACAAATACTTGCAGTTGCTGCATCACAAGAAATGAATAGGCAGGACTTTGCTTAGGTTCAGAATTTGGCACAACTTTTTGAATAACAGTTTTCAGAAACTGATTTTTAACTCACAGAGAGCTCGCTGGCCGGGTGGGAGCATGGTTTATTGTAGAGGACAGTATAAAAGCTGAAGAGCCTGCCAAACACAGAGTGGAATGGGAAGGCAGCTCAAAGCTATTTCTCTGTCCCTGGCTGCATTAAATAAACTGCCTTGTCCACAGCATTAATTGTTGTTATACTGCCTATTGCTGGTCACAGGGCAAGTTTTACTAGTCTGTGTGAGTCTTGTCCTGGTCTTCTCCTTTGCTCCCTACCTGGGAATAGATTGGCACCTGGCTTTACTGGTTTTGCTGTGCAGGGATGCTGCTGCCTCCGGGAGCCCCCGTGCACCCCCCGGTGCAGGCTGATGGTCGCTTGCAAGGCAGCTGCAGCAGGGGATGAGGGTGGTTTCAAGGGGAAAATCAGGAACAGGCAAGAAAAAGCTGTTGGGGCAAGCCTGCCACCGATGCCACGCTCCAGGGGAAGAGCGGGAGCCTTGGGAATCCCTTACGGCTCCTTCCTCTCCCACACGCCCCGTGCTGTGTCCCAGCCTCCTGCACAGCCGAGGACAGAGCATGTCTTTCAGTATGCCGTGTCTTTCCAGCCGGCGCGTGCCAAGCCATACTTCAGTCTCTCGCCTTCCAGCACCCTGCAAACTCCACAGTCCTCGCATTCCTGCAGCACGGGACACCCCGCTCCTGCCCCTTCCTGTATGGAGCACAGCTTGCGGCCGTGCTCCGGGGGAAACCACACACAGGTTTATGGGTGTTGTGCCCTTTTCCAGGTGAGCATCTTCTCACGGGGCAGGAGAACTTCCTTTATTCAGCAAAATGCACCCAGGTGCCATGGTCCACTGACCTGCAAGCGCTGTTAACACGGCGTGAAGCCAGTGTTGGAGAAGATGTCACATAACCTCACTGCCCCTATGCTTTGTCTTGCCCCATAGTCTGCATATGCAGAATTATGGGTACGCTGTTTCCTTTCTGCTTGCAGCCAGTTTGGGATGTGTGTCCTGCTCTTCACTAGAGCTTCAGAGATTGGCCGCCAGCTCTTTTTCATGTTACTTTTGCACATTACCCCCTGGCACAGCGTCAAAAGCCAGTTGCCCCGTAGGAATAGGGTGGTAGTGTTTGTCAGTTCAGTTTTCTCCAGTTTGCCCAGCCCAGGGATCCCTCCTGCAGCTCACTGGAAAACGCACATCCTCCCTTCAGTCTCAGGAGCATCCTAAAAGCGACTGCCCCGTGGCACCCTTCTGTACGCTTCTGTTATTTGAGAAAAGCAAGATGACTCCCACTCCATGAATTGTATCAGTGTTAATCTCCTAAATCAGTGATGCTGCCTCACAGCTTTTACGTAGATGAGAGAAAGCTGGCACACGGGTAAAATGAACTTTCCAAAGGGTATTCAGGGCATCCTGAGGCTGCATGTTTTCATCCAAGTAGTTATACGTGCTTTAGTCAGAACCATGAGAGCACATGCTTAAGTATTGATTCCACGCATACAAGAAACAGAAAAGCAGAAAGAAAAAACACCCACAAGCAGAAAAAAAGACCTCTACCATCCTCATTAACTTAGTAAAAAGGCCATTATTTCTAAGCCAACACATTTTTGTCTTCAACTATGTTCCTCTGTACTCACCATTTATCCTAAACTGTAAGTCAGTTACAAGTTTCTTTATCAACACAAAGAGTCAATCCTTTGGCTTTTCAGAAAAAAAATTAAAAAAATATTTTAAATATGTATGAAAGCATGCACAAAATACATACAGTGTCTTTCACATTGAAGTGCCCCAAATCCTTTGGAAGTTGTAGTTTATATGTCTGCTAGACTGTTCCTACCAAGATTATCTCTCTCTCTCCCCCCAGACCCTTTCCTTCCTACTTACATCTCTCCCTCCCTCCCTCCCTCCCTCCCTCTCTCCTTACCTACCTAAATAGCCTATAATACACATTGCTCACAATTATCAGCTACCTAAGCAGAGACAATTTGAAAGGGATTTTATGGAAAGGGAAGGCTGAGCACCTATTATCTAGAAGTCGAGCCTTCAGATCTAAAAGATATGATGGGGGAACTAGATATGATGGGGGAACTTCTAAACCGAGGACAGGAAAGAGCACTTTGGCTTACCAGGGCTGGGCAGCCTGAAGGCTAATACGCAGCAGATTTATGGCCAAGATTCACCTCCAACCTCCTTTAGTGACCCAAAACATTTCCAGTTTGCTGTTGTCTTTTGTGGAAATACTTGGCCTAAACCAAAGCCATTAATTTCCCACAGCTCTACTGAGTTCATATTTCCTCCACCTCCCCCCCCCCCCTTTTTTTTTTTATTTTCAAGGAGGACTGGAAATCTTCCTGTATTGGGAACATTAATATCTTTAAAAAACCCTAATTAGCATCCAGCTATACAATAAGCGCCACAGCTGATGACCTTTTGGTTCTGTTGTAGTCAATACTTTTGAGAGGGCTTTCCCTGATGCTGTTGCTTTCTAGTGCCGGTCCCTCTGTCATGGGGGGAGAACTTTCACCTTGTGCCCCCTCTTCTGCCATAGTCATCTTTTCCACCCTTTATGTTGGAGTCAGCTGAAGTCTCAGCCCCTGAAGACCCCAGTGTGCTCCCTTCAGGTTTTGTGGTGAGACATCTTTTCATGTGTGCCTTTAGCAGGTGCCCCTCACTTCTGTGGCCCTGGTTTGGATTGGGACATTTTCCTAGAAACTTGCACCCTCATCTCAGCCCTGCCAGTGTAAGCAGCATTCCTGGCGTGGATGGCCAGCTGGCTGTTACAACCTTCTTTGACACCATGCTATATAAACCTACTCAGGGCAGGTCTTGTTGATGTGTGAAAAATGCTTCTGACAGCCAGCTCCCACCTGCATCGAGGTTTCCAGCTTCACAGACTTGCTGACCTACGGTGAGCAACAGTTGGGAAAACAAGAAAAAGGTTCACTACAGGCAGGGAAGGGAGAAGAAAAGGAGTGGAGGAATAGGTTTGGTTTTCAGAACAGAAGATTTCAGAAGCATACTGTTGGCACTGTGGGCCGACAGCGAGTGCAGTAAGAATAAGTCTGCAAAAATGCTAGTTATATACACAGCTCTTTCCAAAAACTGTTTTCTTGATTAATTTATATGTATTGACTGCTTTCCACCAATCAGCTTACATACAATACATGTACGTTTGGCTTTTCTGGGTAAATAGGGTTTATGACTGCTCAGAACTCCACACCACTGGTATAGCAGCCACTCAGGATGAACTCCCAGATAAACATATTCTGACACGCTGCCACAAATGGACAGTTTGTCGTGAAGAAGACAGCAAAAGTAGTTAAAAAGTGTGTGCATGCATGTGTATACAAATATACACGCACACACGTATGTGTATACGTACATTATATATAGATAGATACACACGCTCATCTTCTTTTTCATGCTCTGGCAACCATAGTGAAAGTCTGGAGATTAAAATTGTCAGCAACCAACAAATTGTTCATTAAAAACTCAGAAAAGGATGCTTTTCTTAAAAAATGGTAAAATCTAGTATTTGATTGAAGAACTGCCTCAACATAAAGCATGTGACCAGCCCAGTAGATGATGCTTCCCTGAAACCAGAAGACACCAGAAACAGGTCCTTCCTTCTCTCCTGGAGGTCATGGAAAGTGGCTGTTCCCAGACAGTCCCTGCAAGGGAACGCTCCCACTCCCTCAGACTGCAGCTGCTCCTGCAACCATGTACCAGTGGTTTTATTGGAGACATCAGCCAAACCTATAGGAAAAAAACCCAAAGCACTGTTCGTGTTCATGTGGCAGCGTTTGGTGGAAGTGTAACAACTGCCCAGACTTTGGAGGAAAGCTAGTCTCTGCTTTCTACAAATCAAATCAAATGTCCACGCCACAAAAAGTCCACTCGCAAACCCGCTGTTAATTGTCTGTGCTATTTCAAAATCCAAGGCATCTGGGGCTGGGAATATTTACAGCAGTCCATGAATATTCTGGACTTTGAAATGTCACTAAACTCTCTTGATAAATTTTTGTTTCTTTTTCCTTAGTTTTTGCTTACCTCTAGAGCTGGTTGGAAAGTTACAGTTACAGTTCCTGGGCCCAACTTTTGAACAAATAGGAAAATATTGAGCCAATAGGGAAATATTTTGGAAAAAATATTCCACCTCCATTTCACTTCTGGAAAACTCTTTCATTGGCCAACCTCACCTGTGCTAGGAGATTACATCTGTTAGGGAGTGAAGTTCTTGGAAATAAATTCTCAGTGCATATGGCACAACTTTAATCTAAAAATGAACTGTTAATTGAGGCAGGCAACAGGGCAGGGATAGGAAAAAACAGGATTCATTAGGAAAGGGATAATTTAAAATTAACGCAGTGGAAGGTCATCAGGCTATAAAAATAATTTTCAGCCACTTCCCTTTTCTACACTTTTCTGGATCTGCCTGTTTGCCTCTGGTTGAATGTGGTATGAACAGACTCCCTGACGCAAAACGGGGCAGCTGGGCAGTTGGGCACGGTGCGGGGTGGCCCTCAGGGGACTGTTCCTCTGGCTAAGCCTGCTGGAAAGAATATGTTGGGGTTATAACCTCTCATGGTTTTCGGTGGCGCTCTTGATTTGATCTCAAGTGCTTCTCATGGTGGGAAAATCACCAGCTCGAAAGAATAACCACATTTTTGCAAACCTCCCAGGTCCAAAGGAGGCTTTGGTTGGGTAAAGGGTCTGTTCCGATCATCCAGGACAGCATCTCCAAATACTTGCATGTCAAAGGGGAGCTGTGGACCATGATCCCATTAGATTTGTGTGTGCAGCGGAGACAGCCCTATTGCGGATGGATAGGGAGTACACTGTATGGGCCATAATCAGGCCTCGTTACATGCTCTAAAAAACATGACGATGAGAGGATTTCTGTTTTATTACTAGTCTGGGAGATGTTGAGAATGAAACACTTTTGACTCTTTGCGCTGCTTGTGCCGTTGGGGCAAAATCTAGAGCAAAAGGCAAAAAATTAATCTAGAATTAATTTAGTCCTAAATACCACTCAGTGGTTAATAAACTCCTGGTTGGAGCAGGCTGAATGCAGAGACGGAGCGGAAAACAATCCCGTAGCCCTGGACTTACCCCCAGTGAGCAGAGTCTCGTCCACTGACTCCCAAAAGGCTATTTTAGAAAGAAATGCTTGAAGTAAGACACAGAAATAGGGATCTCTGTAAAATGTACTTTTAAAGACGGTCTTGTATACATTGGTTTCATGTTATATAATGGCATGTCAGACACGCTCTGTCCCCATCGGAGGGCTGAGCCCTTTTCACACAGTGCGGGATGGAGCACACGCAGCCCTGGGCTGGTAACAACCCCGTGCCTCGCATGGACAACATATTTTGGAAGACACTGAGAGACTGGGTTCAAAACAAATATAGAGAAAATAAGAAAAGACGTGATGTGTAAAAGAGTATTTCACGCACGTCCAAATTATGCCCGGACCAAAAAAAAAAAAAAAAGAAAAAATTCTTGTGAGAAAAATAGCACAGTGCAGGGAGAAAGGCAAGTGCAGTTTGGTGGGGTGGACAAAGAGCTAGCTCAGCCGAGCCCGGCCGAACAGCGGTTACTAGGCTGTAAAAAATGGACACGGCAAATGTACTGCATTTGCTAAAGGCTCCATGAAACTCCAGGGAAAACAGAGCGTTCACAGAGTGGCTCTGCCGACAGCGAGAAAGTTTCATTATTATTAGTCATATGCTGAGGATGTCAAGGAATTTTAAGGCCGCACTCTTTGCATTTTTAGAGGTTATTAATGAAATAGCATAGCAAGGTGAATTACATTAAAATATTTTTCTAACCATTCCAGAAATCTTGGTCCAAGTTGGCATAGGGGGGCTGGCAAGTGGTGAACTTTTGACCGAAGCTCGGATTGCCGGGAGACACATCCTCCTTGTTAGTTTCGGGTGACAGTTCACTGTACTAGAGGGATCCACTTGTGTGTAAAGAGGCGAGTGGGGGAGGAAGATTTAGCGCTGCATTTTCACAGGGGCAAGAAATTCCATCCAGCTCAAATGTGTTTTGGCCCGCTGCCCGGCTCCTTGTCAAACACATGACCATCACTCGGCTTCCTATTTCTGGCCCGAATCTGGATCCTGGGGATACGCGAGCCCCATTAGTGGTTAAAATTAGGCAGCCAAGCTGTGACAACACATGCTGACTCTCCAACAGAGGGTAGACATATTTAAAAACCAAAAAAGAGCTAGACGCACCAAGATTTAATGTCAGCGCCACGTGTAATTCATCAGCTTGGGCTCCTATAATTCGGATAGCTGCTGATCTACTTCATGGAGAGGACTTAGCAGGATTTTCAGGCTTCCTTCTGACCAAAGACTTCCTATAATGATTGCTAAAGACAAGATTATGCCGTTATTTTTTTCATGGTAGAAGTCCATATCCCTGGCTTCTCACCCTGTCATGATCTGGTCGTATGACGAACGGCTTCTCCTGACCTGAGAATGGTGAACCAGGACTTCTGGTTTCCACAGGGCCATACTTGAATTGGGAAAGTTTATTTCCAATTGAAACAGCAACAGACTAGTTGGTTAGCAAGTAGGCATTCTGGATTGCTCAGTAATCATAAGTTCCTATTTGCCAAAAACAAGTCAGTCAAAATGTTTTTGCATTTATGGCTGACTTTCTTGGATGTGGCATTCTAATAGCTATTACACTTGTTTCTGCTCCTATCACACCTACCTTCATCTGCTTGGCCGCTGACATCAAGGTCTGCCAAGGTCTGCTTTACCGTACTGCCCCATAGCCTGAGATGCCCTCCTTGAATCCATTCATGAAAGACCTGTCCTTGAAAACCCTTCCTAAGCATTTTCTGTGTGTTGAGATACATCCAAGAAATCAACCAGGGAATGTCAGGCTGGGTGAGCGGGTTATTGTGGTGGTTAACATTTTATTTAATTATAGAAAGCTTAAGAAGTGAACGTGCATTTCTACATAGGCACTGTACCCTTCCTCATCACCACTAGTGTCTGTGTTGCTCACTAATGACTGAACTGAGGGGTCTGGTGGCAATGTCCCATAAACTGATCCTTTCTACTGTGTAATAAGTCCTTGTATTGCACAACCACCCACCCAAGTCAGCCTTTTAAACCTTTTCACAGGTGAATTTATTATATCCTCCTCTCCTCTCCTCTCCTCTCCTCTCCTCTCCTCTCCTCTCCTCTCCTCTCCTCTCCTCTCCTCTCCCCCTCACACAGCACACAGAGCTCTCTGGGATACCGGGAAGATGGGAAACACCCCATCAGATCTCGGCTGATTACATAAAGAAATAACTAACTTCCAAGGGAACTAACCTCTAAGCTGCTTAAAAATGTGTGTATGTTAAAAACGAGATTTAAGATACACCCTGAGGAAAATGTGGTCGGTAGTGCAGGCTGGAGTAACACATTCATTGCAGAAAACTCTGCTAAGGAGACAGCCTGAGATATGTTGCTTTAAGAGAATTTTCCAAGAGGTCTTCAGTCATAGCACAAAGCAAGACACTTGAAGTTAATAAGAATTACACTTACTAAACAACAGAGCAGTAAGAAATGTGCCTGCTGTGCTTTTGCAAATGTCTGCTGCTATTAACAGTCTGGTATTTTAAATGCTTCCAGTCTAATGAAAGCTTTGAAGCCAAAGGAAATACATCCGATACTCGTGGGCTGATCACTCTTTGTGGGTATAAGCGATGCTGCAGGGGCAGAGAAACTCCAGGTGCCAACTCAGGTGTGGCACTACATGCTACCTTTTGGATGGGAGGATGCCAGGGTAGGTCCACATCAGACATCTTGGTAGAGTGTTCCCGGACGGACCTACCTTGGGCTCAGGGCGCAGTGAGGTGCAGCTGCCCTGTTGCTGGCTGGGAGGTGGCTTCAGGCTAATCAATACGGTGCAGGCAGAAAATGGCACAGGGGGATGGTTACTAGTTTTGGACAGAAACTAACTAAAAAAACACCAGATCTTTGGGTGCAACAGCCTCCTTTTCTTTCTCTTTACAGTGCTCTTCGCCTTCAGTTAGCAGGGTCTCGCCTCACTTTTTTGCTGTGCTCAGGCGTCCGCTGTGCCTGACCCACAATATGCCAGTGAATTCCCCGTACTCGCAGGGTGCCAGCAGCTGCCACTCAAGACAGAAGATCAAGAAAATTCCAGGCAAGGCAGAGCTGACCTGTCCAACTGGCAAGGGGGCTGTCACCAAGGGGAGGAGCTGCCCGGAGCTAGACCTGGTTTGCGATTATACATGCATTCTCATTACTGAGATGCTAACTCTTAAGATTTAAATCTTTTGCTTGATGTATTTCAGTCAAGTTGTATGAAATGTTTTAATAGCAGAATCTGGAGTTTCAAAAAGTGGATAAAAATCCATCTTTAACCGTAACACCTTTATTTAAAAGATGCAGTGTCTGCATCTTTTAATATACTCTTCAAGTCCATCAAAATACACATTATTACTTTTGTTCTTTTGACTCTGAACATCTGACTCCCCTTGCAAGAAAAGCGATGGGTTCGCTCATTACCATAAATTTAAATGTTGACATTCCAAGCATCATTCAATGACTTCTGCTTGTGTGGAATGATATGCTATTACAAGTGGTGCTACAGATTCCTCTCTCCTGGAAAAGTAGCTTAGGAGTTTGAATTGTTTGCTAAATCATCACTTCAACAGCTTTCTCAAAATAGAATTACCAAGTTCTGTTTTTTATACAGAAGCAAACTTTCTACTTAATTTCATCACTGATGCCATTCTGCTCAATCAAAGAGAAAAGGCAGTATTCAAGAATTGGGTTGTATGTGCTCTTCTGTAAACATGATGAAGGAGAGATAATACTTATTTGGCTTAAGGCTATGGAAGAGGAAGGATGCAGAGAGGTCATGAACATCTGGAGGAGGCCAGAAGATTGATTCCTCCTTAAATATTCAAGTACTTATATTACTTATTTGAGTTGAGCTGCTGCATATTTTCAAATGTATAAGGTTTAATTCAATAGGAAGGCTTTCTGTTCAATTTTTCTGAATCCATTCTTGTTGCTCTTGGGTCCCACCTTCCCCGCTTGCTATTGCCCGTTGACGTGAGCAGTGTTGGCCCAGCCGCTCTTTCCTGCCACCTCTGAGTTGCTCACTGCTTCCTTTTGACAGTGCACTTTCTATAGCAAGAGTTTAATGGAGCCTGACTTTGCTGTCAGTGAATTAAGCAGTGTGCCGATTGTGGCTTTCTGAAAAAGTTTAAAGATGTGTATCAGTGCAGGTGGCCAAATTGTCATTAAGGAGCTCTTATGCAGACATGAAGAGCCTGTGGTCTGAGCCTGGTCACACACAGCTATTCATCTCAGTCTCCACAGTAGTAACAAATGTCATCTATATACAGAAGCTACTCACATATCTCTTTTGGCTGACATTATTGATGCCTGTTTTTCTGGTTACATATATTGACAAATTGCAACTGCCAATGTTTTAAGAGTCAGATCAAATAATAAAAGCTGATGGTGGCTAAGTGACACTCTGAACTCTCAGGGCCCTTGGAAATATGGAAGAATTATTTCCACTGGTTTGATAGAACAGCGTATTCATTAAGAGCACCCTTCCCTGAAAACAACCCTTCCCAACAGAAGGAGCTGGTGGAATGGAGGAAAGAAAAGCAAGAGGTTTAATAAGGCACCTTGCAGACTGCTGTGAATTATTATCACAGTTCAATTCCTGCCTAAATCTTGTGCAGGCTGGAGATCCTTAATCCTTGCCCACTTACAGTAGAATAGAATCATAGAATCATGTAGGTTGGAAGGGATCTTTAAGATCACCAAGTCCAACCATTAACCTAACACTGCCAAACCCACCACAAAACCACGTTACTAAGCACCACGTCTACCCGTCTTTTAAATACCTCCGGGGATGGTGATTCAACCCCATCCCTGGGCAGCCTGTTCCAATGCTTGATAACCCTTTCAGTGAAGACATGTTTCCTAATATCCATCCTAAATCTCCCCTGGTGCAACTTGAGGCCATTTCCTTTTGTACTATCACCTGTTACTTGGGAGAAGAGACCAAACCCCACCTCTCTACAACCTCCTTTCAAGTAGTTGTAGAGAGCAATAAGGTCTCCCTTCAGCCTCCTTTTCTCCAGGCTAAACCACCCCAGCTCCCTCAGCCGCTCCTCATGAGGCTTGTGTTCCAGACCCCTCACCTGCTTCGTTGCCCTTCTCTGGACCTGCTCCAGCACCTCAATGTCTTTCCTGTAGTGAGGGGCACAAAACTGAACACAGTCTTTGAGGTGGGGCCTCACCAGTGCCGAGTACAGCAGGACAATCACTTCCCCAGTCCTGCTGGCCACGCTATTCCTGATACTGGCCAGGATGCTGTTCCTTGGTGAGGAATTGTTCCCAAGAGGTGACCAGTTCAGATTGACCAAAGGAGCTTCCTCTCTGTGGTCAGAACCGTTGGTGAACGTTTCTGGTTCTTTTTCCACTCTGCTGCCCCAAGAGGTTAATGTCACTTTTCTGGTTCATGAGTTCTTCCAAAACCAACTCAGAGATAGAAAGCTAAAAGGTATTTCCAAACTGACGAAGAAAGCAGCTTCCCCCTTCAAAACATTTCTTTTGGAATACAAGAATCAACCTGTCAGGTGACAGGTGTGGTTACCCATGAGCTTACCAGGGTAGCACGGGCTCGTAACGCAGGCTTTTTGAAGGAATATTACAGCAATGCATCTTTGACACTAGAAAGCAGGTAAGGATGAATGAAGAAATGATATGTTTCAAATTCTGGTGAGCAGGGAGGGTCTGGAGGTAATCAAGTCCTTGAATGTGTTTTGTCTTGGAGGAGTGCCCAAACCATGACAGGGAGACTTTGTTTCTTCACCTTTTTTCCCTTAGGCTACCTACACATGCCTATATACCTAGATATGCTACATTTTACATGAGCTTTGCTTTTTGATTCATTTCCCTCTGTTATAGAAGCCATCCAAGTCAATATTCTGACCCCACTAATTTCTTATTCTACAATTTCAATAATATTCTCCATGGTTTTCCTTGTTTGTTGCTTACAAGGACTAAATGTGCCTCACAAAGACATTATAACCATCATGTCATGCAAATCATGTTTCTTGCCCTAAACATCCAGACGATACAGGCATCTTGTTCAGCCTCATGTATCTGCTTTTCAAGAGCAACTGTAAGTGCTTACCCATTTTGCTGACATAGGCATAATTAATTAGCACTCACCTGACCCAGTGTAGCCCACACTTTGATTCACTTGACATTTAATAACCTGTTACCCAACACCTTGCCTGTGTCCTCCCTGGCATCCTGTCTATTCTAAACACCCTGTATTACTAAGACCATGTGCATGTCATGTTCATATAGTCCTGACTTCTCACATTTTCTCCACCAGCACCACGCAGCATCCCCATTCTTCCCCCCTCCTCTCTACTTGCTTACCCTGAACATGACTTCTGAGTCACTGCACATGACCTTCTTATTTCCAAACCTTTGCTGCAACACAATGTATCTGATGAGATGTTTGCGAGGCCGTATTTTGAGTAGCCCTTGTTTTTCTGTATTCCCCAGACTACAATGAGTACGAGGCAGTTGTGTGTCAGGTAGACACTGAAATAGGTCCACTGTCGCTGTGATGTGACTGTCATTGCCTCCACATCACTTCTGATCCACAGGACTGCATTCAGTGAAAGGCAAAGGTTTGGTCTCTGCTTATCAATACAGACTTTTTGTTAGCGGAGAAAAGGGACAGTGTGATCACTTTCTCTCTCCTAATAAGCTGCAGCTAGCAGTAGCTCATCAGTGTTGCTTGTAATTTTGTAGTAGTTAGTGAAGATGGTGAGACTTTATCTGCTTGTTAATCTCTGCCTTCTTTTCTCTTGCCACAACACTGGCAGCACTTGAGTTGCTCTTCCAGAAGGTTGAGTAGGGCAGGAAACAGGAGCAAACATGAGACATGGCTGATCGGGAGAAGTAATATGTCTCCACACAGCTGTTTCTGGAGCTCTTCTTCAGTCCAGGGAGCACATCCTTTCTTCCCACTTGAACTTGTGAAGGAAGGGGGCTCCATCTCCCCATTCACAGTGGGTTTGTCTGTTCCTGAAACAGACAGTCTTGATCCATTGCTTAACCTCCACACATTGCCACTGAGGTGTTACCACCATCATTCAATCCTGGGATATAGCCTCATCTTCAAATTTGAGGCTTATCTACTTGGTAAATGAAATAATTAAAATCACAAGTATTTTTTTTATTTACTCTGCTCTTCATTAGGCCTCATGTAGGCTCATCACAGCACCAAGGCTTATGGCCAAGGAGAGGAACTGCAGTCCAAGTTTGTGCACATAACTCCAGGCTTACTTTAACAACACCTTTGTTTTTCAAGCATGCGCTCTAAACTGGCAGATGTTATTTAGTTACCCTTCATCAAGCACCTGACCCAGGCTTGCAGCCTGGAAAAAGTAACCTCATGTTAGGCTTTGTGGATTGCCTAAGAACCTGATATTCCTAAACTCCCTCTGTAATCACCCTAGTGAGATCTCATGGTGGTGACATATACTTATTGCCACATAAAGAGCGGACACAGAACAAGAATTGAACATGGCCAAGGTGGCTGTGCTTCTGGGATATGAAAGAGAAGCTATGGAATGGCACCCTATCTGTCCTCGCATGGAGATTACAGCGGACTCTTTCCTCCCATTCATCATGACATAACTTTCTGGGGGGGATTATAGCATTTGTTGACAAGGAAATGCAATAGTAGGAAATTATCTGATGCATTTTGATGTGTCTAAGTGATATGGAGCAGGTGGAAACACAAACAAAATCTTCCAGCCGCAAAAACAAAAGTCCCGTGCTTGTCTTCTATTGACAACACTTTATTACTTATATTTCCCAAGGACAACAAGTAGAAATGTCACATCTAGGCCAGGGCTGAGAAAGCCAAGTCATCCAGCTGGGGAAGGGACAGAGTACTCAGCCAGTTAAAGAGGGGGAGTAGGGGGGAAAGTGTTGGGGAAAGTTTCAAGACAAAAAAAGAAAGGAGAGGAACGGACATCATGAGGCAAATATATCAGGAAAGGAAGTTGTATATTTCTGGTTCATCCTGGAAAAGGCAAAGATGATGACTCTCAGTGAATTTAAGGAGTGTGGAAGCTGCCTGTGTAATTAATATAAGACATGAAATTGCAGCTATGAGTTAATTCAAAGTTCCTACATGAGGGACTGCAGGATGGCACCTGCCATACTCAGCATGTCCGTCCACCACTAAGAGTGAATATTGGACTGCAGTTATGTTTTTACATCCTTCCCAGCAACCTTTTTGCTTTCAGCCTCTGGTTAAAGTTCGGACAGGGTGCAGAATACACAAACAGATGTTTGCAGGTCTGGAAGTGAATGGCTCTGGGACCTTGTTTTAGTTGCAACAGATTCAACAGTGGTGTCTACAGTGGGCTTTGCAACTGAGCTGTGTGTCTATTGTTCATAGCATTGAGCGCCGACTTGTCAGTGAAGTGCAGACAAGGTAAGGACACCATTTTGTTAAGCAGATATTGACATACAATGATTTGCATCTTTCCCTGTTTAGTCTGGTGACATTGTCACTGCGTACCATCCTGCATTGTAAATCCCAAAGATAAAATTCACTTCCATTCTAATTTGTCTGAAAATGAAGCTGAAGTGAGGTCTGCTGGAAATGGTGTAACTAAGCTACAAGTTCTTCTTGCTCAAAGAATCAGGAGGAATACAAAATGATTCAGGTAAATGTAGAAAACTTATCAATGACTGCTTTATGATGGGAAGAGTGACACATCTTGGACATTCCTGAAATCCTGCTGCCACATACATTACTCAGCTTCTGTTTTCATAAATCCAGAGTTTACCCCTTGCAGGTGATCACAAAGTGTTCTTCTCTGATATGTGGATTAATGTCACAAAGCTGGATGCTGGTAACCCCAGTACTACAACACAGCAAGCTCAGTTATTTCAGGCCCATTTTCCAGGCAGATCACATAAATTCTTTTAATACTTTATATTCAGGCATAGTTGTAACCCATTACTATAAAATGAGTATTTTTTGCCCAGAATGGAACTTAATCTTATCTTAAAACTTTAATATTGTAACTTTTCATTGAATCAGGCTCGAAGATGAGTTTGATTAGGAAAACAAATTTAACCTGTTTAAACATGTGGAAGAGCAGGCTTCTCCATAAGGAATGTCATCACTGACTTGGTGATACAGTGCTATGATGGCAAAAAACCACAGTATTTCTTCACAGCAACAGAAAAAGCTCTTTCTACTCCAGAAGGTGGTGTGTCAACTGTCTTCCTGCAAGCTATCTGTAGCTCTGTTTCCAGCAGAGTACTTTCCAGTACTCAGTAGTGTTGGTGTTTGATGCAAAACCATCATGGGAAAAGCTGCCATCAAACAGGGGGTAGACCTGATACAGGAAACAGCCTGTACCGATCCTCTGGAGTGCGGTGCAGAAACAGCAACAATCTGCCGTGACTGATGGTCTGTTTACTTCTGTCTCAGAATTCCCGTTAATGTCCCCGTGAACGTGCAAGATCTCAGATACTTCTTCACATCAGGTAATCGCAGTTGAATGCTCTCTGTAGATTTGTGACAGTGACACATTTTCACATGTGGACAAATAGTTCCACTCCGAACCACAGTGGAGCATTAGCTCTTCTGGTCTTCAGTCTAATTCTCCATTTTGTTAATTTTGTCTAACCCTGGAAATGTTCTCCTACAATATCAAAAGTGGTGGAAATGAAAAACATTTAATCTTGCATCTAATTAACAAGATTTTACAAACATACCAGTCTTTGGAAGCAAATATGCCTGATATGAATTCTTCTTTCCTAACAGCAAAGTGTCTTGGGATGTGCGCAATGAGGAGTTTTGCCTATAATTACAATCATATAGGCTGAAGCTACATAACGAGAGATTATAGCCCCGCGTCTCCAGAGGACAGGGTATTAGCTTTCTCTGGACAGACTCTGACTGCATGGCCCCGTGTCACATCACTATTATTCACCCTGTTGAAGCTCATCGTGTTTTAAACGCATAAAATCCTAATCATATCTTTACAAGAGTATGAGCATAAACTGGACCACAGTTTGTCTGGCACCTCTCGCACAAGGAGACGCGTGTCTTCATGCTTCCAATGTGCACCCAATATACTACGGGTGTGTGTTTCACTGTGAAAGTGAAACTAGACAGAATGCTGTTTAAAGAATAAAGTGAGGTGACATCACTCCATTCGCCTACTAAATTAGAAGTTTACTCATTGCCCCTTCAGATCTCAGCTGACCCGATTTGGATTTTAACCAGCAAGTAAACAAGCCCTATTAACAACACTCTTCACCACCAGTTCTAGCAAGATGCCAATATGCTTATAGCTAAACAGTATTTCAGACCATCAGCACCCGGTCACTAATTTAAAAACTGACCTTTTGCATTCGCCACGTGGATGAGCCCAGTAAGTCAAAGGACAAGGAAAAATCTTACAAAAAAGAAGAAAGACAGCTGCCAAGGGTGCGATTGGATCAACTTCAGAGTAAGTCTGCAGGACAGAGTGGCATTTGCAAAGGCACTGAAGCTCTCTCGTGGCATCAGGCTGGTGGTGGTGACAGAGCCATCTGTCCTGTCTTTTTTGCCCTTTCCTGTCTGCCATTAATTTTCCACAAAGGCTCCAAGCGACAGTCCCCTCATAGTGACCATACTTGGAAACAAGGTGTATGACAGGCAGGGGGAGAATGGCAACAATCTCGGAGAGCTCCCGTGTTACCGCTTGGGAAAAAATAGCTGAGAGTTTGCAAAGTAGTGAAGAAGAAGTGAAAACCGAGAAGATCTGCTGACAGGAGGATTCAGCAGGCACGCACTGCCTCATTACGTGCGTCTTTGAATCGGGGCGCAGGAACGGAGGCCTGCTCGCCTTCTGCACGCGCTGCCGGCAGTAAACAAGCCAGTATTTCTGGAGCAGCTGCCCGTGTAAGAGGAGAGGTGCCTGTTGCTGTCCTGCAAAGCTTTACGGTTTTATGGGAGTGTGTGTCTTACCCTCCTGAAACTCATTTCTTGCACGAATCAGGCCAGGCCTTCACTCGGCCAACCGTTCCTGGGGGCCGAAGCCTGTGTTTAAAGTTAAGGTATTTTGCTGAGCGGGGTCTGTAACAAGTGGGATTGCGTGCCATACTTTGCCTTTCAAAACGAGCAACCATCAACATGATCCCAACCACGGTATACACAGAAATTAATACAGTTTGCTTTATGTTCAGATTGGTGCTATTCTTAGCAGCAGGCAAGTCTAGACATGTTTTACAGAGTTTGATTACACAAATGCCAGTTCAGAGATATTATGCTAAAATTCGGTTCTGCTCCCAACACATTCTCTACGGTGTTCATCATTACACCGTCCGAGTACTTTACAATGTTGCTTCATGCACTGCAATTAACACTTATCCCACATTTATTCTCTCATCTTTTCCCCCAGAAGGATACGTGCACACGTTTTGATATTTTAAAAGTAAAGTAACACATGTGAACACACACACATGCACACACCGTTGCATGGTCAAGCGTGTATGAAACGAGCTGTCTACTTGGAGCAGAGACCGTTTCATTTAGTGTTGGTTGGTGGTTACCGAGGGAGGTTGCATGGGCTGGCTCCTGTGACAGATCTCACTCCTGTTACTGCTGAAACTCTTACTGTATCCAAAGACTGAGTCCTGCAGTCTCGGTCTGCCAAGAGGCTTCCTCCAAACTGGTTTTAAGACAGAACTGCCTTACTGACCCTTGAAGATTTTGACTGCATGCCTCATTGCATGTGACATACCCATGGAGAAGGTGAGAATTGGGTGTTTAATACGACTGTGACTGTACCCAATGATGGGTACTTCCCCAGCCTTTACTCCCATTCCACACTACTGGTCTCAGGACCCAGCAGGATCAATGAGCTCACATGATGAGCTCACATTTTTATTTCACGTTATTTCTGTTACATTGGAGTTGGACTAGTGGTTTGGCAGGAACACAGGGACCTGCAGAGACGTGCCTCCAAGTGACTGGTGTAGATATGCATGGCAGCAGATTAAGCCTAGCACTTCTTGGAATCAGTGACATTACTCTTTTTTTCTTCCTTTCTATTAAGAAAATGAGGGAGATATGTAAATTATATTATCCTGACAATGCCAGTTTTGCTTCCAGAGTAGGAATAATCTTTGATTCCTCTTCCGTTTCAACTTCAGAGATAGCCTCTGTTTAGTAAAGTTGGGCATATCTCTGTCTTGTATCAAGTATGTTCTAACATTATGTGACCAGCTGAACCATAACATGGTTAAACCAAGTGCTCAACACAGCTTATTTGCTCAGCAGTTCATTTCATACGGTTTTTTTGATGCCCTGGGTAATTTTTGCTGGTTTCTAGTTAGAGCCAGAGGTGCAAAATTTCTGGATGTTTTGAAGCCCCAGGAAGTAACATTCCTTCCCAAGGTTTTTCAGGTTTTGTTTCTTGTAGTTGTTTATTTTCTAGTAACTGAAGTTTGAAGTATTAATGCGGGCTACTTACTCATCACCAAAATGAAATTTTCTTTACTTTACTAAGCTTTATTCCATAAACATGTATGTAGAGATATTTTTGTGTTGCTAACACTGCACAATATTAAGTGAAATGACCTAAGGAAAAGAGGAATTTCAGTAACACAAAGCTGCAAGTTTTCCAGTGAAGTAACATCATGTGAAAGGCTTAATTTTTATAGAAGGCAAATTGATTACTCGATTTTCCTTTAAGAAAATAATCCAGAGGTTCTCTCACTGTTCCTTCCAAGAGAAAGTATCTCTTCTGTGTGGAAAATGCTTCCTTTTAATTTTTCCAAAGCTTTTCAATTTTTTACACAGCCATCCACAGGAAAAAAAAAAAAAAAAGGTGAAGAAAACAACTTCATATTCTGAAGTCTCCAGGTTTTCTCCCAAAGCCTCAGACTTTTAAGCAGCCTGCAGGGGCCAAGTAAAAGTGCTGTACCTCCCATGTAGCGATCAGCAGAGAGCGTGTTGCTTGTTGGAGTGTGTGGCAACTGTACAAGAAAGCAAAGACTGCTGGTGTTGCCTTGCCTCTTCCCCTTCACTCATCTGGAAGCTGCTGTGGAAACACTCCTGTACCCTGAAGAAATTGTGACTATGCTTGCCTAACATTCAGGATTCACTCAGATGTGAGACTTTTTGCATCATCCTTATGCTTGTGGACCTGCTCAAAGTTTAGATCTGATTTCAAGCCTTGGGGGTGTTGAGATGTGCAGGTTCATTCACAGCTTATGTCTGGGGACGCCAGTGACTAAGTAGCTTTGTAAGTAGTTTCCAGTGGAGAAAATTAAACTGCAGTTGACTGTTCTGCCTATGCTAAGGTAGGCTGCCCTTTGAACCCTCTTCCAAATTTTTTACAGATATGCAAGAGAGGTTCAGGCTGGAATCAGATCCACATAATCTGGGTGACTCAGGACATGCTCTAGCCAAGAGCTGTCAAATATGATGCTGTAATCATTGCTTGGTTACTGACGTGTGAGGTGTTTTTATTTTCCTCCATTTATCTTATTAGTATTAATATTAGCCTTAGCATTAGCATTACCCTTAGCATTAGCATTAGTGCTATTTTTCCGTTAAAGGGCAAGAACCCATGGCCAGGAAGAACATTGGCAAACACCCTGCCCTTAAGTGAATGACTAAGGTGAAGGATCTGGGGCCACCGGCAAGGACTTTGCTGTTATGGGGTGACCTGTGACCACTGACCACATGCGGCCACAAAGGCTGGGTCTATGCCTTGTTCTTTGAGGCAGCCTGTCCGGCAGGGAAGAGAATGTGTGACAGACATCTCTGTGTCCTTGGGACTCTCGGCCTCATCCTTGGGTTGAAATCCAGCTCCAGTGAGTCAAATCTGGATGGGGATATCCCATTCTTCCTTCCTCTGGCTTACTGCCTGGAAGAAATCCCAGAGCCCGGCTCCGTCTCGGCAGTGTGGGGCTGCAAGGGCTGGAAATTCCCCCTTAGTGGAAACTGTGTCACAGGGTAGCACACCCTGGGGCTGCTGGCGGGTTTCATGTCCAACTGTTGGCGGGGGCCAAAGGAGAAGCCTGTGTCATCTCGCTGGGAATGGGGACGGTCTGGGAATGGAGGAGCTGCGCCGGAGACCTCACTTGTAACTGTGTGGGGTCTGCTTGCCCTGTGAGCCCTCGCTGGTGGCTGGAAATGCTGGTGACCACGCAGCTTTGTAGGCCTTGGGGTGTTACATTTGCTGGAAAAAATTACACTGGGGTTAACTTTTCTGCCTGTGCTAGGGTAGGCTGCCCTTTGAACCACCTTTCAGCTTTTTCGGAATGTAGCAGCAGTGGTTAGTGCTGAGCATTGCTTGATTTTAGGAGGGAGAGGGTCTTCCAGCTAATTCATGCAACCTTGCAATGGAAAATTTCATTTTTCCAGCTGATGCAATGACTTTTCAAATCAAGAGTTATTTTGCACATACCTACATTAAAGTATTATACATGGGAGCTTTAATTTTTTTGGGTTTTTTTCGTTTTTTTTAATGTTCAGGATGGGGAGAGGATTACCAACATACATGAAAAAATATGAATTAGTAGCTGATAATATTGAAAGCTCTGAAATATCTCACACACACATTGGAGACAAATGCTAGAAATGATAAAACTGGTAGTTACATGAAGCATTCAGTTAAATACAACCTGACAAGATCTAAAAGCAGCTCTGCTTTGTTACCACCACTTACCTTATTGTGTCAGGGCCATTTTGATCTAAGGCTTGGGCTTGAATTGGGGGACACAATGAATTTAAAATATGAGTCCCTACAGCAGAAGCTGAAGAGCTGCTTTAACATATTTCTATCCACTGTGAGATGGGCCCCCACACAGCAACTGGCTACATAGATATTAAACCTCATTTTAATATTAGATGGTCTTTAATATTTTGTATTTTTTATGGCCTGAATGTTGCCCCAATCTGTCCTGGCACATGTGCAATGAAAGACACTTCCAAGCAAATGCACCAAAATCAGGGCTACTCATTGCCAGAAATTTTTCTTGCTGCTGACATAAGACTACATAGAATCATAGAATGGTTCGGGTTGGAAGGGACCTTACAGATCATCTAGTTCCAAAGCCCCTGCCATGGGCCAGACCTGGCCCACTAGACCAGGTCTGCTGGTGCTAGTGCAAACGAGATGTCCAGACACACAGAAATGGCCAGGAAAATACAGGCAGTTTTGGGGTTTTATGGTCATATGGACAAGCATAGGCATGTTGCTCCTTATATTCTGGGCTGTGTGTTGGCCATCACTTGGAGTGAGACATCTTGGTTATCTGAAAGGACTGTTGATATCCTAAAGAAGAGTCCAAATTGTTTTGAGTGAGTCTTGTCAAAGATGGAAAATGAGTGTTTACAGGAAATCTCTAAAATGTGTTCTCTGGAGAGTGTAACACTTGGATTTACTCTTCACCAAAACTGCCTACTGAAACCAAAGGCATGGAGAGTTCACAGAGCTCCTGTGGCAGTAACGTGACTTTTGTCAAACTGTTTGGGGTAGTTTTGACCCAAGGAGTATCTGTAAAATTAATTCTTTAACCAGTTTCACACAGCTATATGTGTTTGAGGGAAGCCTGTTGCTTGACCATAAACTGTGGGGCTCCATGTCCTTTGGTAGAATGAGGGCAGCAGATGAGCAGAGAAAGAGCAAAACCACCCATGAAGGCAGAAGCGCACAGTTAGAGGATGAAGATCCATTTGCATAAAATGAATGGAAACCTCTGGTCCAGGCCATCCATGATCATACCACATTCAGTACCTGAGTTGGCTGTTCAGCTGGAGAAAGCTTGAAGCACCTACATGGCTTGAGACACCAAGAAATTATATTATTTAGTGTGGGTAACACATGCTAGATTATAGCCCAGGAGCTACCCTGTACAAGGGATATTTGATCAAGGTGGATTTGACAAGTGAACTGCAAAGAGATTTAGAGATCCGGACGGATACAGTGATGCACGAATAGAAGTTCATGAGGACATTGCTTCATGGTTATGTAATGGAATCGGTAGCTGTCTATAATTGTCCAGCTGGACTACTTAAATGAACTAAATAACTAATTGAACCTGTCTCATGTTATAGACTTTTTTCATCTGGGCTTGTTTTCAGTGATCCCTGTAATGCCATCGAGGCTAATTTTAGCTGCCATTTTCCCCTTGAAAGTATTTACCAACACGGTGCCCTCAGTCTGCTGTACTACAGGAAGCTGGGGTTGCAGGACGTCTCTGCAGGCTGAATGCTCTCCTGTCAATGAGATCAAATTATAAGTAGCTGCACTAATCTGCCTATCATCAGAAATAGCCAAAGAAAAATGCACAAATGTAAACATAAAAGGGAAATCTCATAATTTGCATACTTGTCATAGTTGACCATAAATCAGCCTAAATGTCAGCAGGCTTGGTCTTTTTGACACGATCTGGAGGCTAGCTTTGCTTGTTAACATCTTATCTTCTCACAAGATACTGTGTGTTAGGGAAGTTAATTGACTAATCATTTTCATCACTGGGACTGTGAGTAAATAATTCCATCTATTTCTACCTAGGCTTCTGTTTATGCTCCGAGGGTGCCAAGCATTCAGACTAAATGAAAATATACCCTCTAGTAACCATGCACGGCATCCCCCATAACAAGCTGCAGAAACTCTCCGAAGCATTGCTGTTATGTTGTGGGGAATCCTGAGAATCTTAAGCTTAACTCGCCATGCCGGCCAGCCTCCCGCAGGGCCGGCCAGGCAGAGACTGGGACGGTGGGGGGATGCATCTGGGCAGCCCCACATTAGAGCGCCGGCATCTGTCATTTTTAGGGAAAGGGGGCAGGCCTGCAAGCAATGAATTAGCGGTGGCTGGGAATGTGCATGAGACGATGTGGTAACATGCGCTTCAGCTAGAGGAGAAGAGCTGGAGGGTTACCTAATAGCTGGTATTTTCCATCTTTTGACTGTCCTTGCATAATCAGCCATAAATATTTTGTTCCTGTGACCAGTTTTTCCTGATGGTGGGGAAGGGAAATTTGCTGCCTCCTCTTCCTTCCATATCTTTGCCATCTGGTGCATTAAAGAAAAATTGACTGTGGATTAGACTTTGGCTGTGCTTGTGATTTCAGTGGCAAGACTTTGGTGGGGCAAGAGTTAGTAGTCCTGAACTTTTGCTTTAATTTGTGATGAGGATTTTTCTAGGTGATGTCGGGGCAAGTTATCAAGTTGCTAGCTCCCTGTTTGTCCTACAGGAATACAGGAACAGTTTTTTTGACGCTGTATCTCAGATTTAGCTAGGGATTGTTTGATATCTCCAGACTGCCTGTATGGTGTGCTGCGTTCTGTTTCTTTCTTTGTGCAAAATCTTACTTTGTCTAGAAAAGTGTCTCAGGTTTTCTTTGCGCACTGTGTGTCTAAAAGGTATTTCCCTGCTTGCTTTGGTCCTGGTTCTTTCTGCCGTGGCTTCTGCCATCAAGGGTATCGATTAGCGCTGGGGATTTTTTGCCAGGCACAACCACCTGGTTTGGGACCTCCAACTCATTTTGCCCGCTGGGCTGCAGCCAGGATTGGCAACGACGGCTGGCTGTGGCAGAGGCCGCCTCCCTCCCCGCCGGGATTTACAGGTGAAAGGCGGCCAGCGAAACGCCGAGACCAGAACCAGTTCATTCCCTGCCAGACCCCACCAACCTGGCTGTCGTCAACAGCTTTGACCCACTCTCCGGTGTTAAACAAAACTAAAGCCTGCCTTTTCCTGCCTTTTTCTATTCGTTAAGTCGCAAGATGTGATGACGGATAATTTCTTCTGCACAGAACGAACTCTAAAGAACAGCTTTTTTAGATTTAAAAAGCTGAATTGTAATTGAGAAAAAGACCTAACCACAGGCTTAAGTATCCCTATATTCATCTGCATTTAAGGAAGGGCTTTCTTTAATAGGTAGGGACTTAAACACTTAGTTAAATGGTTCTAGTAACGAAGATTTTAGTACGCAGAGCTGGGGAACTTGCAGTTTTGTGGCCTGAATGTTTGAAATGCATTTCACCAAATAAAAAGGCCACTTTAATTTAAAGAAATAATAAGTAATTCCATTGTATGAGCATGTTCCCATGTCCAAAAAACTCTTATATTAGTTCCCCAAATGAAGTTCTGTTGAGGTGTGTTCAGCTTAGTTTGTGAGATCAGCACTAATTCTCATTTTAGCATGCAAAAAAATCTTTTATTTGGCTATATTGAAACAGTCTTGTATGCAAGTCATATTTGCTTCAGACCAGGTTGTCCTCTGAGGAGCAGCGTTGCATAAAAAGTGTGGGGGGGAGGGAGCTAAATGTAATGTTTAATGGGAAGTCCATTCAAACCCTCTAGCAACTGGAACTAATGGGGACAGACAGGGTTGTGAAATGTGAGCCTACAAGATCTCCACTGAGAGATATCTGTTCCACTTTGTCCTCCCAGGCCTTACTTCCCAGAGACATTGAGTTCTTTTCTTTAAATCAGTTCAGATACTTACGAATAAGAGCAGTATCACAGTGATTTCTTCCTAAAGGTATTTCTTGAAATCCAAGAAATCTTTCGAGATGGAGAGAGTGCTTTAGGCCGTTTGCTTTCTGAGGCAGCATGTTGCTTCTTTTTTCTACCCAATGCAGTGAATGGGTCTCTGACTGTGATTTGATTCCCACAGAAAACAAAACAACTTTTTTTTATGGTCCCCTAGTGAAATGAGGAAAATAATAGAAGTTTGTTGCATTAGAATTGCTAACAGTTTACCCTTACACAATCCTTAGGGATACAGCAGGTGTTAACAGAGTAACAGCATCTTGAGCAGAACTTCCTGTGGAAGGAGAGCACAAATTATTGTAGCTGATGAAAGAGAGGACATTTTAGCGAAGGAAAATGTCTGCAGATGAGCATATACTGCAGGTGCCTCGGTTTAATTCTGAACTGTTTATGTATCGGCCACTGAACACTGCATCATCAGAACGCTTTGAACACCTGAACGTCTATGAACATCCGAACATCTATGAACATCTGGACACTTTATGTATTGGGCCAATTAAGTAGAGACACTGCTGTGTGTTCTTCCTTGTCAGAATTCAAATTTTGAGTCTGGTGTAATCAACCACCTTGAGCAATTGGAAATATGCGTTATTACTTTGCTAGTACCAGAGTAACTTTGTGCCAAGGTCAGTATGAACAACCATGGTAGTAACCATGTGCCACCCTAATTCAGGTTACTGAGTACCTTGTGGTTCTGGACACAGAGGACCCCAAATACGCTGAAAGGGACAAAGTAGCCCCAGAAAGTAGAGAGGACAAAGGAATTCACCTGGCTGGCAAAATGAAAATTTTTTGATTTGTGGTGGATGGAAAGGAGAAGGAGTGGGGAAAAAAAAGATGATCCATTGATGCGGCCATGAAGAACTGCAATTGTTGCTGAGTGAAGACTAAGGAGTGAAGTCTTCTGGTATGTCGTGAGGATTTAGTCAATTGGATCCTGTGCTCGCCTCTGGGTAATGAGGCATTCCAGGCCAGCTACTTTGCATGGATCAGATTTATTATTTTCTTGGCCACCCAGCTGGCTGGACGACGGCTGGCATGGTAGCATGAAAGTCTTCTGGACCTAGTTTGGTGTACAGAACCTTTGATATTTATGTTGTTTCCTTCTCCTAATAACATCTGAGCTGGAGATATCCCTGATTGCAACTTTAGGAAAAAAAAAAAAGAGTAGGGAAAAAGATGGTAGGCCAGCAAAGGAGTTTTCATGATGAAAAGCACTTCCTTAAGATTGTTCCCTAGTGGCTAGGCTGCCTCAGTGACTACAAGAGCAATCAGGCCACTGGGTATACTGGGAAGTCTTTTAAGTGCAAACCAAGGGCACTGCAGGCTGTGGTGGGTGCTAAGGAGAACACTAGCAACCTGCACTGAGTTCCAAAACAGTGTTACTGTTTCACTGACTGCATTTATAGCAAGGAAAGACGTTTAAGAACAAGAAGGGAAATTTCCTTTCAATCAGAAGCAGTACCGTTCTCATCTCTCCACTAACGTGCTTAGCCAGTTAGACACAAAAGAGAAGAATAAGCATGGACTACTGTATGTTTTCACTTTCGTACAATGAACTTTAATTAACATACCCACAGTATATAAACGTTATATCAACACATAGTTAGAAAATGGCATACAGCTGTAAAATAATTCAGATGCTCTTCTGCCTGACATAGTCTTTCTTTAATTTACATTAGTGTTTCTGCCAAACAAGGTCTTACTTCTGTGAGCATTTTTGCTTGAAAATACTGTGCCCTTCCAAAATTAAAGCTCTTGCTCTTCAAGTAGCAAACGTGTATTATTGCTGAAAATACAAAGAGGTGAAATCCTTCCTTTCAGGCAAAATTTAGTGCAATCTTAACAAGGGTGTCAGGATCATAATGAAAGCTTTTATGTGACTGCAACAATACATGTGCTGCATAGAATTAATTATCGAGAAGTGAAATGTGTGGGTGATGTCAGTCTGGAAATATCTAATCAAGATGTCTGCTGGTAGGTTACCTACAAACATGTAACCTACTTAACCTGTAACATAATGAGGATAACTGTAAAGCTTCAAGTAGCTTCCCAGCAACTCTGGCTGTTGTTTGGAGATTATTTATGTTTAGCTAGTCTGGTACAAAACTCCAACATGTGATGCTCTCACTTGCTTGGGTGGTTTACTATGGACCCATAACTGTGATCAGCTTTAGCAAAAATGAGCTATTATTTGTATGCTTGTTTAGTGAATTTGCCCAGAACTTACTTTTGGCTGCTTAATTGCTTAAGCAGTCCAAACCAAATTTCACACCCCTGCCACCCCTCTCCCCGGACATGAGATAACGAAGGGCTCACTGAGTACTGGAAGCCCCGAGTTCAGTCCTGCTCTACTGAATGACTCAACAGGTAAATTATAGGGCTGTGCCTGGGGAGACTCCGTGTGCCCACTCTCCCAAGTGATACCTGTGAGTGGCTTTCCTGGCTAGGGATCAGTATTGTGAGAACTAGTTAACTGACTCCTCCCTTGTATGTTTTCACTAGTATGATTTTGTCAAATTTTCCCCATTTACAAAATTCCAACTAGTTAGTTTCACCTTTTGCTTAGTGATTTAGCAGCACAAGTCTAGAGAAAGGCTTTACTTAAGGATATAGGGTCTATTAGGTGCACATACAGGGGAAAACTGCACATCCAGCTCTAAGCCAAATATTACAATTTAATAACAATTCATATTGGTTTTTTTCCCAATATTAGAATGGGTAATACCAGATCAGGTGATATAATTAACAGGCAGATGGATATTACCTGGGGAAGTCATTTTATGCTTGGTAAAAGATTGTCATGGAGCCTTGGACTGGAAGGTATTATGGACAAGATTCGATCTTTCTCTGCCTAGACGGTTGTCACCACCAAATGGGTCAGTAACTTGGAGAGAGAGCTGAGACTTTATCTTTAATATTCTCTGTATGTCTTGTTTAATTCTGTTTCTTGTTGCAGGGTCAAAAACACTTACCAGAAGTTGTTTCAGCTGAGCTATCAAAGCCCGGCTTACTTTTCCTTTTTCTGAATGTAACACACACAGAGCAAGCAACTAAAACAATCGACAAAGATCAATTAAAAAAACCAAACAAACAAAACCACAAAAAAACCCAAAAAATCTTTCTGGGACAGATACTATGCAAAGAATCTACTGATTGGGCTAAATGGGCAAATAACAGGTATCTCAGAGTTTACATAGTCACCACCTTGTAGACTCTCCTGTTGCTCTGTGGCAGCCTATAATAGCTCTTGGACGCGCCTGGGAATGCCATTTTTCCAGGGTCAATTTTTTCCTAGTTACCTATCCAGAAATTACAGTCATTCAGCTGGTCAATATAATTATCAGTTATGTTGTAGCAGAGAAAACACCAAAGAAGGTTGCAGCAACTTAGAACAACTGCATGGGCACTGTGGCTGTCTCAAACCTAGTCTGTAGTACACTGATTAAGAAGGGGTCTATTGTATTGGAAAGGTGTTTACAGTCAAAATGAATGAAATAGGATATGGATAATTAGGATGGCCATATTACTGGAAAAGAAACAGGGAACAAGCTCCTAATTCCATTTGAAGCTAATTAGGTGGCCTGTCACTTTGATAGGATGTTTGGGCTCACAGAATCTGCTTTGTTGAGGGTATTTCTTCTTTAATTGGCTTGTCAGTTACAATTTGCCGTGAAATGCTGCAAACTGCTTACAGCCTGTTTTCAGTCTGTCTTACAAAATGGGTCCCAGAAACAGGGGTTTTCTTTTTTTTTTTCCCCGACAAAAAAAAAAGCATTAAAATACATACCATTTTTTATTCTCCTGGTTTGTTTTAACTGGTTTTGTTACTCACTTTGATGCCTTCAGGACTGAGCTACTGAAGTCCTCCACAGCTGCAAAGGTAGGAGTTATGCTCATGATGCAAGTTGCAATAGAAAAATTAGATGTAAATTGAACATGGGACATGGGACACAATGTTGCTTTTTTCCTGGGGTAATGAGCTGAGAAAGCTAAAACTGAAGGAGAGAGTCATCAAAATAGGTGCCTTACTGGAACAAGACATTTTTGACACCATTAAGGGTTAGCTGAGAAAGTGAAAATTAGCAAGTACTTTTTAGAGGGAGCATGGAGATAATCAAGCATGAAATAGCAATCTATTGACCTCTGGTGACTTGATGTCTTGATTTAGACAACTGCTTTAGAAGCTTGACAAACAACTTAATGCCAGCGATACTGGACTTTTTATGGTAGTTCGCTAGTTACTCAGATGAGGAACGGTCACCATGTGACAAAACACTAACAGCTGACTCAAAGGCACGCTTGGTCAAAGCAAAAGCAAGTGTTTTCCATGTTGGTATTATTTCTGTTTTCCTGGACGAGAAAAACAGTTCAGCTAAATGTAAAGGTGCTGTACCCTTTTGCCGAAGGGCAGTTTTCCTTTAGGAAGCAAAAACTGAGTAGAATTTGCTGTGAACTTACACTGTTGACAGAACCAATAGTGCTAACCAGTACATGAATGTAATTCTCGTGTTCCTGGGCATACACTGTCTGGACTCCCACAGAGCTGCAGTAACCACTATCTAGTCCCTGTTCTTGTCCTTTCCCTTGGCACCATTCAGGTGGTATGGAAGAATTATTTTTAAAGAGATTTCTATAGAGAAATCCCCCTTACTTTCTTTCCAATGACAAACGGAGCTGGAGAGGGCAGGAGCAGCAGTAAGCGCTCTTCGACTATGCGTGGAATTAAATGGGTGCCGTAAATCCAGGAATAGGTGTGTTATGGAAGTGGATATCAAAACCTAAGTTGCTATTGGCCTCTAGTAACTCTCATAACTATTGAAACTAGTTGAAATTTCTGGCTAAGCCGAATCCTGCTTCTCTCCTCTTACGAATTACAGCAAAATGTCCTGATTTTAGGAGGTACGAAGTGTGTTTTGCAAAACAGCAGTTATTTGAAAGCACTCAGCCCCCATCTCAGATCTGAATGGAGAGCAGTCTGCTTTAAGATTTTTTTCCAAAGTTGGATTAGGTAGAGAAATAGCATTTCCTCTCTGGATTTCCTCTCCTGTTTTCCTAAGGACAGGTTCGAGTAACGCTTATGCAGCAACTTTCCTCTGCAACAAAAATGTTTACATGTTTATGACCTTTGCTTCATTTTCAGACTAGAATTGTTCAGCTGGAAGAGACCTACAATGATCATCTAGTCCAACAGTCATTTTAGGTTTTTGCCATGACTCGGATTTGGAATGAGGTGGCCGCAGCCGCAATGCAGAGTAGTCACCACTCTACACTCACGGCCGCTCAGCTTCTGGTGCCACCGCCGTGCACGGGCATTGGAAGCTTGCCTCTTATTCTGATGCTATGTCTAGTGACGTGACTTAAAATTTGATTTGGGTAGGTGAATTAGAAAAGCTAAATAAAATGATGACTCAAAACCCTACACCTTCGCCAGCCCCTTGAATAGCTGTTTACACTCCTCCTTTTACTATAAATTGGTACCTCATGGCTTCTTTGTATAAGACAGTGAGCTCGTCTAGCGGGATGACCTAGTTATTTTTAAAGCCCGCTTATGTCAATGCTCTCTGTCCTGTGACCATGTTGGCCACCATTATTTCAGGGTGAGGTCAGTCTTTTTCTTTGCTCGGGCCGCCTGCCAGTTTCTCAACACCTGCCTTGAAAGTGACAGCTCTATGGGTGTCCTCATAAATTACAAATCATGTGCCTCTGCCCTGATGCCTTGGGACAGGCACAAAGTTAGAAACTGTCCTGTAACCCAAGCCCTGGGGCTGCTGCATGGGACAGCTGAGCAGCAGGCAGCGAGCCGCAGCAGCAGGGGGCTGGCTACGCCACAGACCCCCGCCAGCGCCCAGGGTGGTGCAGTGAAAACTCTGCCTGCGCCGGTGCTGGCGGGCGTGTGGCTGCGCCTGGTGGGAGCCAGGGATGGCCCCCAGGTAGGGGTCGTCCCCCACGGGGAAGGGTGGAGAGATCCCAACAAGGGGGTGCGGTGGGGTTTGGGCAGCACCTCTGCCCTGGCGTGCCCGGGGCGAACTGAACCAGATAGGGAGTCGGGAGCGGGGCTCTCGGCACTGAATGGGCAATCCTGTGCACAGTTGTCACTATCCTCTGCCACCTCCCAGCTCCTCAGTTACAGCGCTGGTATATAATTGACCACAGCATTAATTCAGTGATGTGTTTTCCTCCTTCTACTGTGTGTGGCAGACACTCAGCCAGCACACACATGCTCCATAGATTGACACAGTCCTAAAACTTGAATTCAGCAAAACACTCAGGTGCTGCCCTTCCACCCAAACCTGGATGCCCAGTCTACCCTCCTGTCACCGCCCCCACCATGCAGGGGACACCCACTCGCAGGGAAACTGTTAGACTGGTCAGAGAAGCTGCAAGACCCCACTGCTCTAATCTCTCTGCTCCTTCCCCAGATGTGTGTTGTCATAGAATCAAAGAATGGTTCAGGCTAGAAGGGACCTCAAAGATCATCTGGTTCCAACCACCCTGCCATGGGCAGGGTGCCCCCATACCCAGTAGTGCCCAAGGTCTGGGGAGGAGCAGTACCTGCTGTATCACAGCGCCATGGTCCTCACTCAAGCTCCATAACTACAGGTGCTGGACACAATTGCTAATCTGATCCCTGATGGACCGGTATGTGTGAGCTCCCAGCATGTGAGATCCCGGCATGGAATAGCCATACAAGCACTGAACAGAGCAGAGGCTGATCAGGCATCCTTTTTAACCTGCCTGTATGCTGCCTCCAAAGACACAAGCAAAATCTGTTACCCTGTTGGCATGGGATCCTTAGCTGAATGACTAGACTGCAGCAGAGTGGAATCCTGAATTTTTTTAAATGATCCATGATTATGTATTTCAACAGAGACTGCATTCTCTCTTTCTTCCAGCTGGTGGGCTTCTTCTATGCTCCTTTTGACAGCTGGCTAGGATGTATGGTTGATGCTCTTGCCCATTCATCAGTAAGAGAAGGCTACAGAGGGGTGCTGATCAGAGCTGCCTATAAGCATGCACCACCTTGCTTTTGATTTTACACTCATGTGAAGATAAATTGTACTTCCTTACAGCTGTGCTTCTGAATATTACGAATATCGATTTCCAAGGGAAATACTGAGCTGGGACTGATGACTGATGAATAGGCTGCAAAACAAATTTATTTGCTTTGTGAAATAATGAGGTTACATCTCTTGGGTGGGTTTTTTTGGCCACAGATTAGGTCTCAAACTGGCTGATTGGAGGTGGGTGAGTGAGACTTCAAAGATAATTTGATCTAAGTTTTGTAACATCGGCTGCTGCAATACCTGCATGGGATTTATCTTCCCAAGCACACCCTATGGTATGGGTTTTTCACCCTGGATCTGGTATGGCTGATACTTTTCCTTCTAGAGGGTGGTATCTTCTCCTCAGAAAAAAACATCTGTGACCTCCAACCAACTCAGGGCAAACCTTGTAGGGATTTCCCAATCCAGTTCTGTTTTTTACAGTTCCTGAGCACACTGCCACCACAGTAATGAAAAATTGTCTCGGCATAAAAACATGCCATAGTGAAGGAGCTGTTAATTAGAATGACAAGAGGTAGTGGCTTGGAGCAGTCATCACCCAGTGTTTCTGCAATACAGACCGAACACTTTGGTGATAATGTTCCAGTCCCATTCAGTAGTTCCCATACTGTATCTCAAAATAAATGCATAAACATCTATTGGAGTTGGAGTGCTACTGGTAGTGCACTGTGTACTTTGGCAAGTTTATTGATATGCAAGTTCCTTGAGATCCTTTCCACTGTTCTTCAAGTTCTTTTCCTCATCCTCTCCCAGTCTTGTTAGCAACTGCCAGCATTTAGGGCTCAAAGTCCCTTTTTCCAGCTGGCAGCAGCAACAACAGCAATAAGAGTACAGGCATACGGGGTTTGAGGTCTTGTGCCTTAAAAACATGTATCATCCCATCCCTGCATCTGGTGACATTTTATAGGTAGATGGGTCACTCCAGGCAAATCTGTAGTTTCATAATGCTCAATATCCATGATGCAGGACATACAAACACACATACACACACAGAGCCTGAAAAGGCTTTCTTTAGGGGGTAGTATCAACAGGTGCAGGAAGATACCTGAATCTGGAAAAAAATACATCCAAGTGATTCCCTCCTGAAACCAGGGGAAAATTAATGAGGATTTGAAATTTGAACCTGATGATAATAAAGGTTGCACACTTCTGTTTTGGTAGGGAAAAATAAAAGAAGAAAAAAGTATGAGAAATTGAAGCTCACCCTAAAGGCTGAACATCTAATTTGTTCTGTCCAGTTCCAGCTCTCTTCTCCTAATAGCTCTTTCTTACTTTCTTACCATTTCAGGGAAATGCTGGGTGGGGTTTGTCACTTCTCTGGTCTGAATTTTCTTTGAGTGTGAGGGAATTCCATGAACTAACTCTAGGGATGGCAAGGGAGGAGATCCCTAGTACGGTATGACAATTAGAGGACAAGTTGGCTGTATATAGATTTGAAAGCCTAGGTCTTGGAATTTTATGTTGAACTTTAGGCCATTTATCTTATCTAGCCTTCAGTGATGCAAAACCCCATGTCCAGCTATGTCTTTCAAGAAAATAACAATTTGCTACTGCTATTATTTGCAGTAAAACAAACCAAAAAGATAAAAGGAAGAAATGTAATTCAGGGTCCTTGAAGTGACTCAAGTGACATGTCAGTCAAAAAATAGAAATGAAGAGGGAGGAGCATTGCTGGGGAAGGTTGCCTCACTGCCAGCAGAGTTGGGGGCCACGTCCTGCCTCTGTGGTGTCCACCTCCTTCTCATCCCACCCGGCGCGGTACTGGGCGGCATGCCGAGCAGGGAGCGTGCCTCCTCTCCTCTGGGCTTGGTGGTGACAGCAGCTCCTGGCCCTTGGCCAGGATGGCTGTGGCCCGGGAGGAGGCGTTCCGAGGTCTGGGAGGCATCCACTGGTCCAACAGCTGCTCCCAGCTCCTGCGGAGGCGGGGGACAGGGATGGAGCAGCCTGTCGGGTGCTGGAGCATGGCCCCATGGTGGGGAGGGGGAACGGTGGGGCTGCAGGAGATCTCAGCAGTGGCTACGGCATGATGAGACTATGGAAAAACAAATGGGAAAGAGCTCTGTGCCCATTAGTAGTAAGAAGTAAAGATAACTCTTCAGCACAGCAGGTAAGTGCTTCTTGCCATGTCATGGTTTTGCTTTCTTCTTTTCTTCCCCTAATGGAAAGCACTCGCAAAAACAATATTGAAAAATATGACCTCACACCTTTCCAAATCTTGAGGTAATGATGCCATTGCCAAGGTGATCGTCTATTTGCCATCCGTAAGCAACAGTAGCAAATATTTTAAATCAAAGCAAGGGGTCACCCCACTGACAGCAGCGCAACAAGAACTTCCCTGGCCTTTGGTGGACTACCGTGTTGGGTGTGTCACCTAAAGGTCAGGCTGAGATTGACCCAGGGAAAATAAGATCGTCCTTGTCACACCGATCTAATAGCACCTACAGCTGTCTTCATCAGATCAGCAGTAATACGGCGATAAGAAATGATCCACTGGAGTAATTTTTTCAGGGAAAAATTTATGCTAGTAGTTGAAGAAAGCAGAGATTATGGTATTTCCGCAGGTGAGATCAAACAATTCAGACAAAACATGTGATTCAAAGAGCTAATAATTGTGCTTTTTGTCTTTAAATGGAACTTTTTGCCTGAGCCAGCATGTTTTGAAATCAGTGGAAAATGGGACCTTTAAGTTATTCAAAACTATTAAAAACCTGATGCCCTAGGATTACGTGATTATGCTTGTCTCAGAAAGGCGGTATTTCTTCATGGATATAGAGTATGACAAGACATCAGGTGACTGCTAATTTTATTCTTGCTCTATGATGCACCTGTGCCTGCAGAGACCTGCTTGTCCTTGAAGAAGTCATTTAATCTTCTGGAGCCTCCGCTTCCCTTCCCTGAGCTTCCTCTTCTCACTGACTTCGACAGTGACTGGGCATGAGGCCCCTGTCACAGTCTTAGCTTCTCAACCCTCCAGTGTTGAGATAAAATTAATGCCATGTGAAAACACAGGACCATTTGGTATTGCGCACCTTGTGGTGCAGAATTAATTGTATATCAGAAAAAGCGGTAGCTGTGGGAATCGTGGTGAGTTTACTGCACAAAAATGTGGTTTGTCTTCTCAAATCTTTCCTAGCTGTTCCTCACTGGATGGAGTGTGGTTGTGTTTGAATTTCTGTTGTTGGTAATGTGATCAGTGCTGAACACAAAACAAAATGAAGTCTGCCTTTCTCCTGAAGGGCTGATAATCCAAGGTCCTGAACCTGGCTACAGTTATGGACATGTTTAATTTCATGAAGATGAGCAGAAGATACTTACTTGTATAGAAAACTACTTTTCAACTATAACAACTATGTCAAGAAAGGTCTTGACTAAAGTTTCAATCATTCGGGGTCATTTTTACTTTTTACACATTCCTCTCCCCATCAGTTTTAGGGTTACTTCACTTAATTTCTGTGGGACAAGTTGTGTGACTAAAGTAGCTTGAGAACAAAAAAAAGGCCTATGTAGGATTTAGGCTATAGAACAGCAGCACTGTGTCCTCACTTCAGCCCGCAACTAACTTTCAGCATTTCCACATTTAACCAACAAAGCATTTAAGAAATCAAGTCAGATAGTACTACTAGGAGGTAAACATTTTGTTTAATTAGGGTCTTACATATTTTCTTGGCTGTGTCCACCATGGAAAAATTTCTGAACCAAAATTTGCAAAACAAGGCTTAGGAGTCACCCATCAATTTCCTTATACAGTCAGGTCTTTTTGAGGAAAAATGGTGTAGAAAGCACACCAATGCCACCAGATCAATTTTATACTTTAAATGCCAACACCTTGAAAGACCGTAGTTACTAACTTGTTTTACACTGTTCCAGAACAGAGAAATAGTTTATTTTGTGGGTTTCCCAGCTCAGAAGAGAGAAAAACATAAGAGTTGTTTTCTTGGACCAAATATGTGCAGACAGGAGCTTGTGGGAACAGGAAATGTTCATGGTTGTGCCCATGATGTGCTGCTGGGTGTCAATTAGCCGTGTCTTCTGGTGGCTATTGATGAATGAACACATCTTAGGAGAAGAGGAGGAGGTTCTGCAGCTGTCATGAGGCAGAATAAAACTTCTGTAGCTTGAGCTTAATCTTGTTTGTGGGGCTTTTATACCTGTCACAAAATGCAGCCTCACTGTTGCTTTATCCCCGATCCTGTACCAATGCGTTGTTCTGTGGAAAAAGTGAGTGTGTCTGCATAAAGCAGAAAGTGAGAGAATGTCTGTAAATATAGTCTGGCAATTTATATATCTGTATGTGGGAAAAGCTAAGTGTGTGTTCTACACATGAAAGGTCAATTGACTTTGTTCTCTACCCTGGGTCTACATCACCTTTCAAGATCTCTTCGAGCACTATTCTGACTCCCCCTAGCAGTCACAAAGTAGACCATAGCACCTTAGTCCATCAGGATACATGTATGCAAACTTTATTTTGTAAATGTTTCTGCATTCAAAAATTTTCACTTAAATAATTGTTTTTGGTAACTTCCTCTATAATTTCCTCCTTAGAGTCAGTGTTACCAGACGTAGCACATCATTTTGTGGTGAGAAGAGGTAGGTTCAGGGCTTCTCCTGGAGCCTGTCAACAATCCTCCCGCTGGCCATAGAAAAACAATGTCAGGCATCCACTCACGTTCTTGAGCAAGAAAGCACACTGATAGTAATGTGGGGCCTGTTCATGGAAATAATGCAATATCATTAAGCTTCCCAAAGACATGTGTCACAGCATTTTGTTTCTGGTATTTTAATATATTTGAAGAGATGTGCAACTGTCATCAGCAACAAAGCATCTCCCAATCGTTGACCTCCCACAAAAACTCTAGGCATTTTCTATTACAATCCAACAAACAGCATTGAACAATAAAAAGGATTCCAGAAAGTGTTTAAAAATATTTTTCTTGTTGAATCATTGCACAGGCTTTGCTACGTTCAAAGAGTTTGGTATTCAGGTCTTGTCTGAAACTAGTGATGAAAACACCTTTCATCCCTATAAAAGCTGAAGGGCTGCTTTAAGTGCTGTGGAAGCAAGTTCAGCACCTCTTGATGTCAATTTGGTTATATGTAGGTGGATCTGTTTACACTTAATACATACAATGCCTTAATACACTCCAAGACCAAGAGAATTCTAAAGCGGCACTTGCTGAAAGCTTTTCTTCCTTCATCTTGTTCCTCTGAACTTAGCACCTCATTGGAAAGCATAACAGTAAGTTTTCTACCATAGCAATGTTTTTATAAAGGCCAATAACGTGTATCAAGATGAACTGGAGGATATCCAGCATTCCCTGCTGCTGATGTCTTCATTACAGGAGAAATCTAATGCCCATTTGATAACACATGCTGTGTTTTACCTGGTTTGTGCAGTGAGAAGGTTGGCATATTCAGTCGCTGTTCCCATACATGTGTTGCCTAACCACTGTGTGGAGAATAGAAAAACATTTGGGGGACTTCTCCTGCCTTTGTTTTGCCCTGGAGTGCTGTTGAAATGCGCAATATCTTAGGGACAATAACAAATAAAAGGAAGGGCAACTCAGTAATTTGCAATTTCTGTCTTTAAGTTGTGCTAGAGTCACCTTGGCCGCTTCAGTGGAGTTGACCTAGACATCTCCAGAGGTGACTATTTACACATTTGGCTGAGGAGAAACAAGAATATGTTGTCTATTTCCCCGTTATACAAGATCTGGGTGGCAGAGAGAGCTGAAGCATCCGTGGCAAAGAAAGGCTGCGTGCTGTGCTATCAATGCACCAGCTGCACAGCAGCCACCAGGGCTCCATGGAACAGGGAGCACTGGTGCAGCCTCTCTCTCCCTTTGTGGGGTTGGATTTGCTAAGTGTTTAATGTCAGTGAGGTTCACTTGGTGACCAGGCTGGTATTGCCTTTCCTACACAGCCTGTTAAAGTGCACCCGCTATTATTCACCTACTCAATTAACTGCTAAGGAGACAGAGGAAATATGTGCCCAGAGGAGAAAATGAAGCCATCTTTATTTGCTGGCTAATCAAAATCCAATGGCTTTTGAAGACAGTATGAAATGATCATTAATTAGGAGCGATACCTGAATTTGGAGTTCAAAGAACCTTGTACAAGCCAAGACAAAAAGGCCTGGAAGATAGAGCTTGTTCTCTTGGGTTGATGAGGCCTTTGTAAGCTTAGCCAGCATAAAACAGTCTGCATCTAAACTGGACCTGGTCTGAAACACTCCAGTTCCCACAGGTACATGCACCTGCAAGCCAGACATTCAGTGCATTATAGGATATGGGTCCCAAAGAGCAATAGGCTAATGTGGTTTCAGTGTATGGCAAACAGAGGGTCCTTAAATAAGAGTGGATTGAGACCACTACTGACCACTCGTTGCTCTCTCATGCTCTGACATCAAAGAAGACATCAAAATGCTGGGTAACAACCCAAGCCAAACACTCTCCCCGCTCTCCTTGGGGCATGAGTACTAGAGTATGAGCAAGTTGAGGAACCACCTAAATGACAGGGAGGCTCAAGCTGTGGCCACCACTGTGGACACATCCAGGACCACGTCCATGGAAAGGCTCTGAAGCTGTGCTTATGATGGGGACAGCGGGACAGTCCTGATGTAAAGGGAAGTGGAAAGGGCAGGGGAAACACTGCAGAGGTTGACACCCAGGGCTAGGGGGAAACAAACCACACAGCTGCTGCACAAAACCCACCACATGGCTCAGAGAGGCACCGACGGCGCACTGCCCTGGTGGATGTCCCAGAGCTGAGGCTGCACTTGGTAAAGGCACCTGGGTGAAATGGAGCAGGGAAGAGAGGTGGTGTAGCTGTGGTATGGAGAAAGGCAGGCTAGGAAGAGGTGGCTACATGGTGACACGTGAGCCCCATGACCTGCAGAGCAAAATCTGCGCAGCCACATAAATTTTTCTAGTGTTTTCTTGTTAGACTTTGCCCCAGAAGGGAGATGGTCAATGTCTTCTACCAACACAGGTCCTATTCCTCCATGTCAGTTGTTTGTCCTGCCAGGGTCTCTGGCAGGGCATCTCTGTCTCTCCGCAGTGACTTCAGTGTAGCCACTGTGGTGAACCAGGTGGGATGTACTTAGAAACTACTTAAAATTAGTATATAAGGCAGTAAAAATAGAACAAAATTCATCTCCAAACTAAGAAAAATTTGAAGTCTGCAATTCTCATAACAGTCAGCACCCTTAATAGACCCAATAGAACTTTGCTTTGTTTTCACTAAAAAAGCTCGTTGATTACAAAATATCCTGCCAATTGTGTACAAAGGAGTAGATCTAGGATTCATATATTCCTCTTTCAGAGGAAGTATATCCAAAATATAATACTTGAAGGTATTATAAACGTGAAAGGATATTCTGCAAACACATAAAACCAATGCAGCACTACTGCCTGTTTTTTCAGAACAATAACACTTCAATCTTTGTGAATAGAAATCTGTCTTGAGGCTCAAGTCATAGTTGGACCATGTTTTTGAGAAGAAGAAATTTTGCCAGCAATGTGCTCATTTATTAAAATAATTATGAGGTAACCCAGCCACATATGGGGAAACCTGAGGAAAAGAGAAGAGAGCAACACTAGAGCAACTTAGAAAATATAAAATACAATTTTCTTGGGGTCAAGGAGCTGGAGTATTTCTCCTGGGAAATAAGCACTTTAATATGTGTAGATCTGACCCCAAATACTATCTTAGAGATTAGCCTGAAATATAGTGCTCTGGAAGGGCACGCAGAGAACTCCATGTGATAATTTCTTGGAATTTCTGGATTGAAACAGATAAGAGCTGCATGTCGACATCTGTGAATTGATATGACCTGTAGCTTGCAAGCTGATCAGACTGTGATCAGCAAAGAACCATGCTCAGAAGCACTTAATAAAGGACTCAATGAGTTAAATTTGGGAAAAAGAAGCAAAAAAAAAATAATTTAAGGACTTCCGTTCTACATAGATCAAAGTGATATTTGCAGACTCCCTCACAGACGGACTGCTTCCTGGTGAAACTTACTGTCCTATTTCTACATGCTAAATCGTATTAAAAAGTGCATACTGCTTACGAACCTTCAAGAAAGCAACATCTGCGGTTCCAAGAAGTACAAATATGTGAAAAAATTAGTCTTGTCTACAAATATGCCATACTTTGCACTTTCTCCTTGTGAATGACTTAATGTATGGATTAAAACCTCAAATGAGGAAATATGGACATGATAAATTACATTTTAAGATGCCATGGTTTTGAAGAATATACCTTGAAATTATACTCCCCATAGTTAAATTGCCATTGCTTTTCACAGGGAAAACTGTAACAAAGCTTCAAGAATATGTGCTTCCTTTTTATTTATAAAGCTTAGATGTTTTCATTGTGCTTTTCCTTTGTAGTCAACCTATATTATTTATACAGGGAAGTCTGGGAACAGGAGCAAAAATCTTGTTAAGGCAAAAAATGGAGTTTTGCCATGGATTTTAATAAAGTCAGACACAGGCTTTACTATGTGTTCTTTCCAGTACCATGCTACTGCCCATGACGATCACAAGTCCTAACAACAACTTGCACTGGAGCAATGATGTAGTTCAGTATGAATAAAGACAAAATTTTTGCGGGAGAAAGGCTATTTAGACCTTCATGCCCATATGGACACATTTTAGTGTTTCAGTACGGAAGTGTTGGGCAAGCATACGGCCAAAAGCTGAATCCTGAAAGCTCGTGCAAAGCACAATGAGAGCCACTGCTATAGAACAAAATCACTTCCTCTCAAATGACTCTCCAGATTTGTCATTCTGAACATATGTGTAGACGGCTTCCCACCAGAGCCCATCTGCTCACAAGTGTGTTTGAATTTCACTTATGACACTAAATATATTTCTCTGAGACAGTAGAATCACAGCTTCATAGAATAAATTTAGGTTGGCTAAAGGTTATTAAGTCTAGTCTTCTGCTCGAGACAGGGCTAACTTCAAAGCTAGAGCAGGTTGCCCAGGGCTTTATCAAGCCAAATTTTCAAGGATGGAGATTCACCAACTTTTCTGTACATGTGTTTCAGTGCTTGTTATAAAAGATGTTTTGCTCATGTCCAGTCAGCACTTCTATTGCTGCAGCTTGGGCCCATTGCCTCTTGTTCTTTCGTTTATATCTCTGGCTCTATCATCTCTGTAATCCCCTGTAGATACACCAGTAGAAGAACGCTATTAGATTCAGTTTCTTGCTTTATCTTCTCAAGGCCAGAAAACCCCATATCCCTCAGTTTTTCCTTTTATATTGGATACTTGACACCCCTAACCATTCTGCTAGTCCTTTGCTGAACTTGCGCCAGACTGACCATACTTCTTTTATACTGGCAGACAGGTGCAAATCTGGACACAGCAGTCAGGGTCCTGAGAGCATCCGCCCTCTTGAAAGTTGGGCTACTGGGGCTCAGGACCAGCATCCTCCTGGAAACTGTGGGCAGAGGATTCCAGACAGCGCTGTGGGGACACTGCGGCCAGAGATGACATCCCATTCTGTCCCCAGGGAGGTGGCTGATGCCCAGGGCTGGGGCTGTCCCCAGCTGCCCCCAGGCTGCCCTGTTCCTGCCTGGGGTGGTGGGATGGCTCTGGCTACGAGGTCCTGCCCTTCCAATCTGGGAGAGCCCACACTGCTCCTGGTCCCTGGGGAGACCCCATCCCCAGGAGGTGCCTGACAACTCCAGATGTGGCCACACAAGAGCAGAGAAGGGAATAATCCCTTCCCTCAGCCTGATGCTTAAATTCCCACTATCCACCATGATCATTGTTCTCCAGTGGCTAATCCTCTGAGTCACTTCTTCTCCATCCTTCTTTTAGGAGACAGCTTGAATCACCCTTAAAAAGCCTCTCGGGTAAAACGACTGTCATAGTGGTGCCCATTTTCCATCATTTCTATACAATGGCAATAGCAAGGTGTATTTAGGGACACAACTTACTTTACATATCCTGTTTTTAATTACCAAGGTGCTAAAGAGAATGTGTAAAGCACTTGATAATAACATGCACATTAAAGACCTGCTGGAGCATTTATTAGAAGAGCATTTCTTTCTTCTTTAACATGTCAATGTATATAGGGAGGACGGTTTTCCTGTTCCTTTTTAAAAGAAAAATATTAGGCTTTGATTCTCTGGTTTCTTTTCATCTTCTTCTAGCTTAAAAAGCTTCTGGAAAGGAATAAAGAAAGATAGAATAGCAAAGAAATCACAAAAGGAAGATATCAATAAGAAGCACCACTGACTATTCTCTAAGCAGTTTCCAAGCAACTTTTAATGGAAGGTCAGGCACAAGCAAGATAAAGGGAGGAAAAACCAAGACATTATTTCATACAATAAAGTGACTTTGAATGCTGCCAGTTACAGAGGAAATAGATTGGCCAGCCTGAGCACTTATTTATGTTTTTCTGTGAATACAAATGAAAATCCTCTATAAAGGGCACTATCAAATTTGAGCGGGAGTGTTAATTCCAGCAATAGGTTTGCATTACGCCTCTGAGAGGCTTTCATCACTGAATATGAGATGTTGACTCTGTGGTAAGGTAATAATAACGGTCCTGTTGGACTCCCTCAGCTCCTTCTGTCTGACGATCTATAATACTTTTTTGTCTTTAATTCATCATGTCTCACATTTGCAGCTCCAAGTAGATTGCGTATGAATTATGCGGATGGGGCAACTGAGGCATGGAGAGGTGGACTGACTTTACCAATATTGCCATAACTATCCATAGACATGCTAACATAGATTGCAATGATCAGAGGTGTCTCTCCAGTCAAAAAAAGACAACCTAACACTGAGACAACCCTGGCTACCCAGCACTGCTGCCTCCTTATAGCAGCTCCCGGTGGAAAGAGATAGAGGCTGTAACTGAAGTGCATATATCCATATGTGGAAGTTATGTAGCATACTTTCTGCACCCAGCATCTGGCAGCCTTAGACAGTTGGCAGCTGAAATAGTCCTTTCGAACCTGAGTGCCATAACAGGCAGCCTGAACGCATCTCTTTGGCCTCAAAGACATAGAGCTCGAAGTATCCCTCTGTACTCTGTGACCTGTATCATGGTCAAGGGGTAAAAGATCACGTGTCCATGCCAAGAAAAGTCCTAGGAAGGAATTCAGGTGTTGATTTGGAGGCCTGAAAATTGAAGAAGCCGAGTTATCAATTACCTTGAGAATACTGGCCCATCGAGCAGTGATAGCAAGCGCAAAACAAAACCCTTCTTCTGTAGTTTCAGTTTTGGAGAGAAAAGTTAAGCTGACAAGCTGATGAAGTTTGTTTTGGTAAAGCTTTGCTTCTCGTGGATGGACCATGGCTAATGTCTGCACCAGGATGATACTACAGCCTGTTCCTCTACATGGCACTGACAGTTCTCCCTCCTCATCCAGCCTGTCTTCAGGTTAAAAAAAAAAAAGAAAAGGCAAATGAAAAAACTGTCTGAATTTGAATTTTCAGCCAAAGAAAATATTTTTGCCAGGAGTTACTTATGATGAAGTTCTGGGTCAGAATCCTCTATGCTCAGGTGCCTGAACAAGAGCATCAAGAGTCATTTAGGCACTGAGAGGTCTCCAGCCTTGATCCTGTGTTTAATCTGCTAGTCCCATGTAGAAGTCTTGGATACCTCTAGGACATGCCAGATTCACGCACTACCTATATCTAGGCAACTGAAACCTGCCCTTTCCCTCCCAGCACTGTTAGCTAAGACAGTTAATATTGTCAGACTGCAAAGGCTTTTTGCTATTTGGGAATAGGGTCCACACAGAGCCCCAAGAGAGAGGCTGTGATGAATTGCTACAGCTGAACATGAGTCTTTCAGAAGCTCCTCTCTGCACATGCTCTTATCTGTGCTTTCCGGAGCTGCGGGGTAATGCTGAGGCCACTCTTCTTGCTCTGGGTCCCTGCTTGCCAGGCACAGCTGGTTCGTAATCCAGTCCACTGGGATCCTGAAGCAGGGAGGAGTCACACTGCTGTCCTAGCAATACATGAGAGCTAGTGGCCAGAAAGTCCTGTATTTAAAGTGTGAGATTTGAGTATGAGTTTACATCTTTGATGCCCATAGTACATTTTGTCCAGACAAATTGGTTACAGGTATTAAAATGCTTCTTAACATGATTTCACCTACTGAAGTCTGCTCCACTGCACTCAGCTTTTACTTTTGATTTCCAATCATGTAGGTAAGAAGACTTTCTGGACGGCACAAGAAGAAATCTCAGAATTCATCCCACAGTATGCTATGGGTTGGTTATAGTGCATCTCCCCTGTTCTAAAAATAGACTGAAAGGGGGTTTGAAGGTCAGGTTTTGACAAACAAATCTGTTCCTGAGTTCTGAAAATGTGTTACGAATGAGACTGTCTTTTAAGGGTAGCCAATGAACAAGGAAACTGATTTCTAACAACATACACTTACGGAAGAAGCAGATATAGTTACAGCAGATCATTGTCTGTAAAATGCACTCAGTTGTATTTGCAAAATGGTGTGAAAATCTCAGCATTCCTACAGCACTTCTCCTATTAGACATGATTTTTGAAAAAATCACAGCCCTCTCCAAATTGTATGCAAACTGCATGCATCCCAGGCTTCTGCCTGCGAAGAAGGACATCAGTGAGAGCTAATTACATCCTAACTGAACACGTTGACTTCAGTCTGAAGCAGAGGAGAGATTTTTCACAAGACATGCTCAGCAGTGGATGTAGCAACAAATTCTCAAGGGTGCGATAACATCTTAGACTGGTACAGCTGTGCCTGCAGTTAGCTTTGAAATAAGACCTTAGCCAGTATGATTTGTTCTATGTATAGACTGATACGGGGACCAGCAGTCGACCCTCCCTCTGTTATCTTCTCCCAGTGCACTAGACCAGCTTTGTGGTCCAGCCCCACTCAGTCGAGCTCACCTCCTGGGCTGAAACGGGTGATGCATCTGCCAGCTCTAGGTCAGAAGATGGATGTGAGAGGAGATTTCTACCTCAGAGTGGGTTGATACTGGTTCTATATGGGCAGCTCTGCCGTCCCCTGCAGAAGTCTGGTGCCTAGCTCTGAGCACGTGGGCTGTGTTGTGGATAATCAGCTGAGTAGTTTGGCAGGGCAGTGCCTGTCTCTGTTGGCTGCTGGCGGTGCGTGTCCTTCTAAGGCAAAAGGTTAAAAGAATTCAAGCATTTTAATTACAAAACTCTTAGTTTTTTTGCTTGCTTTTAATTTAGGGTTGTGAAAATGTCTTCAATTAAGATGTGAAAAGAACATCTTGAGGCCCATGCAATTGCATTTGTCTTAACTTAAAATAGTTTGTGGAAGTTATTTGTCATGATTCAATCATGCACTATGTGAGACAGCATTCCTCATGTTTGCTCACTGCACTTCTTCCTGCCTTTATTATCTAATTTCTTTACCTGCTTTTAGGTTTGGTGGTGTTACTTTGAGAGTTACTTGAGATATTTTTCAAAGTAAAAAGATCTGAGCAGCAGACAGCAGCTGGGCATCTTTGTGGGACCACAGTATGTGTGTGTTCCACAGAACTACTTGCTCTCTTGTTTCTGAGGCCAATTTAAAGCTCTCGTCCCAGTCTCCATGAAAAATCTTCGAGTATTTTAGAGACTGCTTCAGCTGGAGCAGGGCTTCTTTTGAGCCAACAAAGCTAATGGTGCCTAATAAAACTCCTTGTAGCTAAGGAAAAAGCATGACTGGATGAAGTCTCTGAGTGGAATTAACTACCAGAAGGAATGAGTTTAAGCCCAGTCTAAGTTGGTTTTGAAGCAGCTGAAAACATTTTAAAAACAATCTTCTTGCAATAACCAAAGACAAGAAATTAACAGCAATAATAACAGGAAATTTAGGGCTTTTAACTGGTCCTCACAACGGGCTTTTAAGAAAATGTTAGTAATAGGGAGAAGAGGTAAGGTAATATCATGGCTATAAAGACAAAGGACTGCAGGTAGGAACAAAGACATCCATCTTTCTAACTGTGGCTTGCAGGGCAGTGACCTCTCAAGCAGCAGCATTTGGAGATGAGTTATCTTAAATAGGATTTAAAACATCAATAATACAGATCCACTATTTAATTCCTAACCCATCTCCTCCAGCCCAAGTACAAATCTTGTCTTCTCTTTCCTATAATGCTTAATGGATGTTTAGTCACCACTTCAGGATTTATCTAGCTAAAACACGACTCTTAATTTTTACTTTCTACATCTTCTTTTCCCAACACTGTACCCAGCTTATCATCCTGTGGTCAGGACAGTTCTTAGCCTTACACTTCTCCCAGCTTTTGGCAGGGGAGTGAATGTGGGACATCTTACCCCAGACCTCCTGGGGGCTGCCATGCCCACCCTGACTCCAGTCCCATGTTCTTCCTCCCTCTCACGCCCTTTGTGCTTCAGTGAAAGCATGTCAGGCAGTTCAGCGAGTCATGCTGCTTCAAGACAAACCTGATGTTTCTGGAAGATTTTGGTTTCAGCTGGGTTGTTTCTCTGAAGAACCTCACTGTGAGGTTTCATGGACTGTAGAGTCAGTACCTGGGGAGAAAACGGTTTGGACTTCAGCTAGGTTAAGGTGCTACAGAAGGGTACCTAAACTGATGACATTTTTCTGTGTAATTTATGCAAAATGTAGCCTTTACTGTTCACCACACAGCTTTTGTTACTGCAAAATTATCATCCCTGGTCTTCATTAAACACTGTCCTGTCTCATGAGTGTTGCTGCAAGGACCATTATCTCATCCTGTCGGATTCCCCAGACAACCCTTCCCTATGCAGCCTCCACCAATTCCCCATTTTTCAAACTCAGGGACCTTCCTGGGCTTTTTTATCCTGACTCAACAGTTCTTAATTGCTCTCAAAATATCTACTTTCTTCTCCAGTTGCACCCTGCTGCTGTCATATGCTCAGTTTCAAGATGCTCTTGCCCATGTAGTTATCCATGTTAGCGAAGCTTCCACATATCCATGTTATTTGAATTTGCTTGGGAGTTTTGCAAGTTAGGACTTTAAAAATGAATGTAAATGGAATTAAACTAAATAAAATAAAACTTCCAGGAGGAGTTTTTTGGCTTGGCAGACTTCAATGCAGACTGAAGAAACCCATTTCTCTGCTCCGATGTTTGTTTTTATGAAGCCATTTTGTATATAATGATGTGATGATATGTTACTGTGGATGTAGCACCAAATATAGCATGAGAATATGTGTGCTATTTAAAGTGATCATGAAAGAGTGTGTAGTGGGGGCTGCACTTGCTGTATGTGCAGTACCCTATTTATAACAGACATATAGGATGGATTTAGTGTCCTAGAATTAGGCATTTGAACTGAAGACTTGTAAGGACATGGTGATAAGGCTAAACAAGCCAGAGTATCTAATGTGTCAAAAGGAATACTGAATTAATGAAATGAACACAAAATTAGTTTGTTTTTTTCTATAGTAACAAAAAAGCACCTCTGTCTTGATTTCATTTTACACCTAAATTTAGTAGTCAGTATTAAATATGGCCTTGATCTTGCAATTTATGGTGCCTGGGTTTTTTGCACCTACAAACAAGTCAAGCGAAGTCAAGCGACTCATGGGCTAGTGCTGGTAGGTTCTGCCGGTAGCCGTGTGTTAAGGGAAAAGATAGTGATTTGTTTTTCCAGAGACTGCTCCCTCTCTCTTCCTTCAGAATGCTTGACCACACCTTGTTACAATTTTGATAAATTTTCTTGACCTGGTGACTTCCGTGCAACCAGATGGAGAAGCTGAGTGTCTACTTTCTCACCTATGACTGAAGAGAAATTATTTTTTTCCTGGCTATTGCACAGACTTCTTCTATACTGTTCTACTGCACTTTTCTTTGACATTATCTCCAGTGCTAACATCCCTGACGTATAAACTTCCTTCACAAAGAATTTAAGTTTGGCCATAGGCCATTGGTTTTGGACAGTGAACCTATTTGAAGTAGGCATGTGACTTGCAGATTGATCTTGGAGACCAACAAAGGATGTGTTGAGGAATTTCATTTCCCTGTAGCAGTAAAAGTAAATTACTTGGTTGATTTGTCACAAGTTAAAAAATTTTGGCTTACCTGAGAAGATGAAACACACAAAATCAGAAAATAAAAGTTATACACAACTCTGACTTCTTCATCTGTATGTCGTTCTGAAAAAAATCATTACAAGTATAAATGTGAACACAACTTAAAAGATTTTTAAAACTCTAAGTGGCAAAAATATAGTTATCATATTTTGAGAGATTGACTGCCTATGCAGCAGTACAGAATTTTGTTCTTAATTGCATCATTCCTTCAAAGATTATAGAGGTTTTCTTGGCTTCCAGAAATAGCAAAGGAAGCACAGGGACATACCATCTGCCTTGCGCAAAGAAACCTTTTTCCAGCACCTTTTCTAAGTCCACAATCTTCTGATCCAACATCCTTTGATTCCTGAAGGAAGGAGTACAGGGTTAAGCTGGTGGATGTCTCCTTGCCCTCTTCCACTGATGGTCTGGATGGAGACATGTCGGTGGCAATCCTGCCCTGTAGGATTCAACCCAAGCTCCCTCAGCTGAATGCCATAGCTGGTTCTGGGTCTGAGCCAGCTGTTGCAGCAAGGTGAGGAGGAGCTGACACTCCTTGGACTGTGCAGGAGGGATGTCTTCTCCTGAAGTTCGATGCCCCTGGGAGCACACAGGGCCTCTCTGGTTTGCACGGCACCTCTGTCCCCCCAGTCAGCCTCACTGTCCAGTCCAAGGTCCAACACGCAAGGAGAACTCAACATTTAAAAGCCCCGATCTGAACTGAAGTCTCTGTCTGTCTCTACTTTGTTCCTGTCTCTACTTTGACCCTGACCTAGGTACACCACTTCTCAAAGGTGCTACGGACTTAACTCTAAATTTGCTACTTTCTTTCTCCCATTTACATCATGCAGTTCCCATTAACACACATGAACAATAACTTAGCATGTGTTTAGAGACCTCTGTTGTCATACTTCTGTGTCCTTAAAGAAATCCTTTTAAAAGAATTCAGGAAAACTAAGGAGTTTCCTTGAATCCTTCCTTGCCAGGCTCATGAGTCTCTTATCAACTCCATCATGAGAACCCAGACATGCTACAGCTGCCGGTGACTTCAAAAAACAGTGACCTACATGCTCATCAGCACTACAGTCATGTAGGGTGTTTTTAGCTGAAGGCCCATGACCATCATGCGGTGAAACGCAGACCATGGCCTGGACCTGTGTGATGCATTCAGGTTCTGGCCCAAAGGCTGCTTCTTCGCACCCAATAGTGCGGGAAAGCTGCAGCATCTGTTCCTGCAGAAGTGAGAAGGAACACTTTTTTTCTGTTCATTATCCTTTATATATTGATGCCTTATATAAAAGACACCAGCATTTTATGTGATCTAGAGCCTATGCACTGTGTTACTATTACAATTCCAGTCCTCAAAAGAGGTTTCTAGGTCTGGATTGTCAGTAAGAGGAACTGAATATACCTTTGGAAGTCTGGCCCCAGATGCTAAGCAGAGTGTAACCAGGCTCGCAGCACTTGTGAAAGTCCAACATTCAGACCTCACAGGAAACTTGAGGCAAAGGTTGGAGTGGGACCCAGGACTTGTTTCCAGGTTTCTCTGGCCCAAGATGAACATTCCTGTTTACTCAAGAGAAGCATGCCACGTTCAGCTCCAAGTGTAAAGGAAAACTTGGTCAGTGCAGAGTTACCAAGACTGTAGCTTGGCAAAAATACTGGATAAAAATACCAACTCTTCTCATGAGATTTAATAACTGTCAGTAGTCAAGGTGAGGCCTGTTTGAAACTCTATTTTAAAGGGTTTTATTTAGTGAAGCTAAAGCATTTTTATCAAGAAGATGGAGAACTTTTTTAACAAGAGATTGAAACTTATTTTCTAATACAGGCATCGGAACACACCTGTCCCTCCTAGTTGGCCACATACTTGGAGTGCCAGAAGACATCATCCCCTTAGTCATAGGTATAAAAGCTTCTAACAGCTCTCCTTTTCTGCAGAGGGTCTTGATATTGGTCTGAGGGGCACTGTGACAGTCACGGACAAGCCAAGGTGAGGGTTGGCAGCTGGGAGCAATGCCTGGAGGAGATCATGATGAGCCTCCCAACCCTGGGTTCAGTCTAACCGAGGCCAGGCATAAGTGTGGTGAGAGCTGCCCCAAACCTGGACAACCTTGACCAGTACTACTTCTGAAAACGCTTTCAGAGTTTGAAATGTTTTGTCTGGCTCTGACAGCAGTCTCCGCACTGGAGGGACCGTGAGGACAACTGCCTCCTGGTGTCATCCAGATAACGGGGTGATGGTCTGCAGCTAGCTCTGTCCTGCTACCAGCCTTCATGAGGCTGGAGATGACTCGGCTTCACAAAATGGCTTGTACATGGATTTTCCATGCGCTGTGGCATAGGCACTCCCAAACTTTTCTGCAGAATTAGTTTTTGGCTTAATGCATGGCTGGGCCTCTTGACATGACTGAGCTCTACTATTGTGAAGGAATGAAGGGGGGGTGTCTTTTTTTTTTAAATAGATGATAATGTGGCATCTTTGGCCTGTCATCTCCTGCACCACAGTGGAGAGCAGGGACCTAAGCAATGACTGAAACTCTGAATAGAAAACACTATTGTTTCATTCCTTTTTTAAAAAAATTAATATTACAGGGGCTAATTGCATGATTTAACATTTGAAAACTTTGCATTCCTCCTCTGCTTTGGAGAGTAAAAGGGCCTATTATCATTTCCAGGCCAGATGTTTTAGTTTATTGAGCCTGTTTGATCCCTGCACCTGTCTAAGACCAGCAGTTGCTGGATTAGTGTAAGGAGCTGAATTAAAAAATCTGGACAACTGTTACTGAACAAGTGAATGGTGTGAAAATGAGCAGGCTTTTGGTATAAAGGATTTACTGTTTGTGACACAAGGCAGTACACATCATTTATAGTGCGAAATGAGCACGCAGCGTTCATTCTGCATGTCCATGTGCTGGAATATACATTACAAAGTGACAATTACAGGAACTTCCAGCGAGGGAAAAAAAGGGAAGGGGGGAGTGAGAGAAGCAGGGGACACATTACACCATCCATCTGTGAGACAGCCGTTCAGTTACAAGGAATTATATATTATTTCTGGTGGATTACGCTGATTATAAAAAGAAGAATTTGGTTCCTGCCCCCACAGTGAACGTTGCTGTGCATCCTGAAGGAAGCAATGGCTTTTCACTTGCCCCTTTCCTATGCCGTGCCTCTTTCTTTTGCTCCCTGCTCCCTCAAACACAACCGTCGGATATGTTTTCTTTCCTCCTGTTTTTCCTGTTTTGACTAAAATGCACTGTGCCGTGTGACTTATAGAAGTTGTTTAATGTCTCAGTTCTTTGCCATATAGCTGCAAGTATGGCCAGCCCTAGCGGGTCGCAGACCAAGATCCATCTTGCCTGGTAACCTGTCTCTGACAGCTGAGATTAAGCGGACAGTTAGTGTTCGTACAGCTTTACAGCTTAAAATCCCTCAAAACAACTATGTCTCAAACACACACTCTAGAGGACGAACTGCAAGAGGTGGCTTGTTGGAAAGCTGCTTCACAAACTGCCATTGTAAAATTTGCTTTTACAAAAAAATAAAAAGAAAAACAACCGTAGTGACTCTGTGACTTCCTGAATCGTGGTTGCAAACCAGTGTAATACAGAGTATCATGATTTGTGTTTGCAATCACTGATTTCTGCCAATCAAGCTATAAATCTTGCTGGCTCTTATTATCACCAATTTGCTGCTTATGTATATAGCGGAGCCTAAAGATTAGGGGTAGACGTAGGTGTGAGAATGGCAGTTAAGTGAAAATGAACGGTTCCCCTGCTGTGTGAGGTGGGTCTTGGATCATTTATTGCACTCCACACACACAGAGGTAACTCCCTTCCCGGCTCCCCCACTCCTCCCAGCCTTGCCTATTAAATCTGCCCTTTCCATTTGGAAAATGTCAAACGTATTCAAATGCTCAGCACGAGGTTGTTCCTGCCCTGCCTCTGCAAAGTTCATGCCTAAAGTTGTTGAGATTAACAACAGTGGATGTTAATTCTGCTTTATAGGTAGAAACATAGAATCATGGAATCATAGAATTGTCTAGGTTGGAAGGGACCTTGCAGATCATCTAGTCCAACCATCAACCTAACTCTGACAAAAACCATCACTAAACCGTATCTCTCAGCACTATGTCTACCTTTCTTTTAAATACCTCCAGGGATGGTGCCTCAATCACTTCCCTGGGCAGCCTGTTCCAATGCTTGATAACCCTTTCAGTGTAAAAATTTTTCCTAATATCCAGTCTAAACCTCCCCAGTGCAAAATAAAGTCACTCATCCAGCATCAAACAGCTCAATCTACGGTAAGAAGTGAAACCAAACATCCTGTGTGACAGCTCAGAGGTCTAACCCCAAGTTCATATGCCCTCCAGCCTTCTCAGTAGCATTTTCAACGTCTTACTTATCTGTATGCACCGACCCTGTATTTGTGCAAACAAACTGATCTAAGGGGTTATGACCTGGGCAAGGACATCCTTGTGTGCCTAAATGCAAAGGTAGGTTTGGTCTCTGTTCATTAGTAACCTTTTTTATGCCCAGAGAGAAGACAGCTTGTGAGGCTTGTTCAGAGGCTGGTATGATAGAGGCAGGACCTGCTTCTTCCCAGCACCTTCTTAGATGCTGTTGCAAAGGGACTGAGCCATTGCCCAGGCAGGTTGCTGACCATGGACCCTGATGTGCTGACGGTGCAGATGTTCTCTGCATTTGGAAGACACTGTGTGTGGGGAAAGTTTAGAAATCAATTAGTTCCACATTTCAAAAGGTATGTTTGTGCGCCCTGTCTCTCATTGCCATGTTTTACTGACATAGGTTCCTAAACTCCATGACTTCCAGTGGACTAGTGCCTAAAAACCTGTAAAACTCTGGCTTCTGGTCAATTATGACAATTAGAAAGCAAGAATAGCTCATCACAAAATGTCCTACATTGATGCAGCTGGACAACTGCAGTTTGGTCCTGCTGCTTATCATAATACTTCACACACATACAGCTAGTAAAATGACAAAAGCTTAACATCAGATACTTTCAGCATCTTTATATAAAGTCTTTGAATAAGGAGAAAAACTTATTTTATTTAGGAAAACTTATTTTATTTAGGAAAAAAATACTGTTTTTTCATTCAGATTACAGATGATGCACTTTATTAATTACTTATTAATGTGTTTTTAATTGCTGTTTTTTAATAGGGATATAGTTACAAGTTTTAGCTAGAAAATAGAGTAAGTACAAATGTTTGTGCAGGTATTTTTTGTTTTGGTTTGGTTTTGCTTTTGAAGTAATTGCTGTTTTTAAAGTGTTTAACTTGTGCAAATACACAAATATGTATATGCCTGTAGCCTGTCTGTGTATGTAATCCTGTATGTAAAAGACTAGTTTTTCTTTTCCTGCCTCCATTCTGTAATGAAAAAGTATTTAAGTGGGCAACTAATTTTACATTTTATTGTTATTTTACATTGGAAAAATTATGTTTTTATTAAAGATCTTCTTAAAAGTCTGATTTTTTTTTTTTTGTTATGATAATCAAGCTAAAGGAACCATATAACCAAATGAGATATGGCTGGCTAAGTTAAACTTTGGTGTAATTGTCCTAAAACTGGTTGTTGCGTGCAAAATGAATGGAGCCGTTGAAACTGGTTATTTGCTTTATTTAAAAAATAAAATTATTAAAATGTTGTATTGAGTAAAATTCATCTCTTAAGTGCCCTGCTGATTTCAGGTCTGCAATGTCATCATGCAGCAGCACTTCCGGGGTGTTGGTTTATAATAACCGAGCTGGGAGCTTTTCTGTTTGGCGTCACCAGGAGGCTGCATGCAGATGTCCCAGCACAAGGCATTCAACAAGCACTCTGCTGGCCCGGTACTTCCATAGTCACCTCTGAGTTCCTCAAAACAATTCGTCAGCAATGCTCTCTGCTCCTGAACTCATCCAGAGTATATCACTGGCATGAAAAATGCTTTTGTGTTCTGACACTAACTTGTTGGCATGTCTCTCATTTACAAGACAGTTAGTTTAATTTCTCCGGCTCCAGAACAGCTTTTATGATTATCAGCTACTCTGAGCCCCTGGAAATAATGGCACATACATTCCCCTTGTTGGATCAAACTCTTGTGCCCTGTCCTCTCTACGAAGAATCTGCGGAATACCTGCAAGGCAGGGGTCAATTGCACGAGGGCACCTGCTAATAAAAATTCTGGTAATATCAAAATGTCCGGTGTTATTTGTATGAGAATGCAAGAGTTCCCCGTAATGTAAATAAGAAATGGAAATTCGTGACTGGCTCCCGTTGGCCATGGTGGCCCTAAGTGGTGTTTGCTGCTGTAGTGGCTGATGTTGCTTATGTCCAATTCCCAGCTAACCACAAGATCCAGTAAGGAAAAAAATGGTTGCTACCTGTGATTATGGACTGCTGCGCAAGAGGTGACTGGAACCCAGGCAAGGCAAGTCTCCCAAGGGTCCTGCTCGAGTTGGGCACTTCCTTGAAGAGTGTTACGTGGGTACGAAATTCTCACATGGCCTCCTACAGCAGGAGAGCAGTGCATGAGGCTGTTGTGAAACCTGTAGTGTCTTTGTCACTATGTATTTTAACTTTAAACTACTCATACAGCTTTTATCAGAGCGCCAAGCCCTCTGAGGGATAGCCGAATGACACGCTGCCTTTGAAGATAAGGTGGTATCGCTGGCAAGACATCAATAGACAAAACATGAAACTCACCTGGCCTGTCTTGTATGTCACCCAGCCCTGTTTTAGGCACCAGCCCTTAATGAAAATCCACGGCTTTTGTTGGTCTGTGGCTAATCCAGGCTGAGAAGGAAGGCGAGCTGCAGAAACACCATTTCCCTTGTATGGGAAGGATTAAAGGTGCCAATTTTGACATTCTACATATTCTTAAAATTCTTGTGCTGTCTGTAAATGAGGGGGGGGAAAGGAAAAAGAAAACAAAAACAAACCCAAGGGACCGCATTGTGTGTGCTGAGCCTGAGCTACAAACCTGCAAGCCAGAGACACATTTTGTCACTTTGCACTTGCGGTTTAAACACACACTAATCCTTCCAACACAGTGTTGAGTAAGAAAGAAGTAAACAGGCTAATGCCCAAATCCCCCTGTTTATAGGATTACTCAATGTTAAGAAAATGACTCGGACCCCTGTGCTGGGGAGTGGGTGGGAAGAGGGAAACCCCTTCCCAGTGGGGAAAGGGGGTGCAGATGCAGACCTTGGGGTGCCAGGTTCTTTGTCAGATGGTGAGATGGTAGAGAAAGGGAAAAAAATACTACTCCCTTTCAAGCGTATTTAAGCAATATGCACCAGGAGTAAGTATCTGCATCTTCTCCCCGAGCGGCGGAGAGTTTATATTTAACACTTCTATGAATTAACCACATAGCCGAACTCAGAAATAATTAGGACCTGGTTCCTGACAGCCTGCCATTGTTAATTTATATGCCAAAGTTCGGAAATATTTCAAACAGAACCAGTATGGAACAGAGTTGAATTCGACACACATTCAGGAGTGTACCTCTTGCAGCAGCTCCTGTTTTCCTTTAAGGTTAATTTAGCTAAGTAATTCTGTGGCACTAGGCTGTCCATACTGGTTTATCTTTCTAAATGATTCAAATAAATGTTCCCAGTTCACTTATAATCAGCCTGCTTATGAATTTTAGCAGACTGAACTAAACAGCTTCGTTGAGGTAGCTGAAGCCTAAAGAGGCCGGAGTTGGGTAGCACCTGGATGGATGTGGCCTTGTAGAAAACACTTGAATCTCACCGCTTCTGCTCTGTAGTGTGTCAGTAGGTTTTTGTGATTCCCTGAAACTGACCATTTTAAAAAATTTTGAGATGTATGTGGGACAAATGTTGTTTACGGCTCAGGATGGTTTATGTGACGTTGGAACCAGTGAGGAACAGGTGAATGAGCGCGGCACTAGCTCAGGTCTCACCTTGGCCACAGAAGTGCAGAATCAGGGAGGGACGCAGTGGATGTTTTTTACCTAAGTTATGTTACCTTACCTGTCAGGGAACTTCTATTGGCAAGTAGTTTCTTCACAGTTTATTAAATAATCTGTGGGTTTAGTAAGAAGAGACTGAAATGCTGATTCAGTAAAATAGTTCACCTCTATTTTAGAAAACTCTTTGAACGCACCTTCATTTTTAGGTGGGTGAATTACAGATTTGCTAGGTTATCCTCTGAAGCAATCGTGGCATCGGTCTAATTAAGAGCGCAACCACCTTTGGAACTGCTTGCTGATGCTGTTTTAGGGAATGCCGAGAAGAACCCAAATCCACCAGTCATTGGTGACGGCTGCACCTGGGGCTGCAAAATCTATGCATGAAAATGCTATTTCACATTGGGTAGTGTGTAATAGGCAGTGTTTACTTCATGCAATACGCATCTTAAGCCTGCAGCTGACTAGATGTCTCAGCATAGTCTAATACTAGGACACCACATTAAGACTAGATGGAGTTGTCTGCCTCATAATGGACAATCAACCCATAAACCCAGAGTTTAAAGGTTCAGGCTTTGGTTCAGACAACTAAAAGCCTTCTTTACACTCATCTTGGGTTGATTTGAAATTAAATTATCAAAGAACCAAAATTAAATGTTTCATTCAAACTAGTTTTTGGTTTGTTTTGGATCAAACGGTCTTCAATTAAAAAAATAATCAACACTGACAAGATCACTATGAACTGAAAACTTAGGACGTACTAAACTAAGTAATGCATTCAGATAGTTTTGATTTATTTTACTTTGTGAAACTAGATTTTGTTAAAGATTTTGGTAGTGCAAATCTTTCCAGGACAATTTTGGTCTGTGTTGCAATCATTTTGCAAAGTCCTTGTTAGAGTCACCTGTTTTTCCTTTTAACAGTATTTTGGCCTGATGCTCAGGTACCTAGCTAAAGTGCACTGACAGCTGCTTTCTGTGCTGAGGGGATATGTTGTAACTAACCTGCTATTTTTGTGACTCCCGCGGTGCAGCTCATAACATTAACATGCTCATTTTTGCAACGTGAGAGAGAAAGCTGTGGCACAAGAACATTCAAGTCCAGGTCCACAAAAGCACCCAGAAAGAAGCAAGAGTAAGCCATTAAACCTCACCTCAGTGAGACCGAGGGGTCAGAAGTACTCTCTGTATCTGCACTCAGGCTCTGCCACTGTTGAGCGAGGACTACCAGGTTAATGGGGTCAGTCAGAGAGAAAATAAGCTCTTGCTCTGCAGCCTGGTGAGGGAGTCCCTCCACGGGGAGAGCAGGTCCTGTGCTCTGGCTTTGGCCTTGAAGTGTATATCCATTTTTCATCAAGAGTGTTGTCAGTGGGAATCAGAGGTCAGAGCAGATCTCTCTCGTCTCCTACTTCGATCTCAAGGGAATGCACTTACCTGCTTATGGAGTCATGCTCCTGTCTCCATGATCTTGGTCTTGCTGATGCTTTGAGTTGCTGGCTGAGCCCCTTAGGAACGGTGAAGGCCAGATGCACTCCCACAGAGCCTGCAGGCTAGACACTGAGGGTTTGGACCTTCCCAAGTGCTTCCCACTCCCTGGCTCGTTGCTCTGCACTGTTATTTAGGAAAGCAAGTTGCCAGCTCCCACCCAGGAAGATGCACCCTCTGAGAGGGGATGTAGGGCTATGAAAATCTAGGCTGTGGGAAAGCACTGAAGCTGAATAAAGTGGCAGAAATTCAGAGATAGATTTGCTCATCAGTGTGGCTTCTTTCTGCTTCTGGACATCAAACTCCCTGGGTGTCATGGAGCGCCTGAACTCCACTCCCAGACTCCAAGAGCTGGGACCCTGTTGTAGGACTGACCTCAAACAACTTCTGTGAGAATGCCCAAGAAATCTGTGGCATGTAAAGGGCCTAAAATAAGGTCTCACACAGTAAAAAGCTAGTTCTCCAGTCCTACTCTGCCTTTGCATCCAAGCAAGGGAAACACAGGAAAAAAATTTGCACTGCAAGGTAATGGGTAATGCAATCTACAGGGGCATTGAGCAAAAATCTCTGCAGGACATAACAAGGGTTTACTGGTCACTGGCAATTTCTCATAACTTATCAACAACAGGTAATACCCCCCTCCGATCTGTCTGCAACCTATCACAGCCACTCTGTAACAAGAGCTTATAAAAAATCACAAATAAATTATTCTATTTAATTTTAATAAATAAAGGTAACTCATTAATGTTCAGAAATCAAGTGAAACAGGTGGACACAGATATTCATTGTGGGGTGCTCCCACTATAACAGTAGAATAAGTTTTGTGACCAAAATATGTATTTTAGAGTAGAAAGAACAACAAACAGCCTCTGTCATAACAAGGCAGATGCCATTAACTAAAAAGCAACATAGAGAGCACTTTTGACTTTCGCTTGCTAAATATAATCTAACATTTACCCACCACAAGCCAGAGGTCAATGTCTCTTCCCTTCTAGCAAATGCTGGCTATGGAGGAAAATTGAGGAGTAGTGTTCTTCCTTTGAACAGTGCTTCCATTAGCGGAAACACTGCTGTTTCTAAGTGGCTTTGCTGTGGAAGCACACGGCCCCTGCGCTTAAGAGTTTTAGATCTTTTAAAAAAACAAAACCAACAACAACAAAACCTTTTAAGCCAAAAACCTTCTTGAACTTAAGCATTTTAGACAGAAAATGTAAAAAAAAAAGTTTGTGGCATCACCAAATTACTGAGCTTTGCCTTTTACGCTGTAGGCTGGGGTTGAAAGACGCTCTTGTTCCTTCCTTTGGGCATATATTCACTTGGCAATGAAGTATCCATTATTCATTTACACTTAAATCTGAAGTAGGGAACCTGTTCATTGATGTGTGCTCTATCAGTTATTAGTAAGTGAATGGGTTATTGTGGCCTCATTTTTGGAAGATACATCAGAATAGCCACCATCTGTGTTCCTTCCAGTCCTAGATGTTGCTTTCTGCTTTGCAGGTACAGGGGGGACTCTTGGGTAGTACCGAGCTGAATTAGGGATGCCTGTGCTTCACCCTCCTGATTCTCAGCAAAGGTCTGCTACAGCTGCTGAGCCTGTCTTTCCATTAGTCTGCACACTGTCTTATACTTCAAACTAAAGAGAAAGGGTATTAAGCGCTGACAGATCAATGGTAATATTTTGCACATCCCTTGCAAATGGCAAAATTCTTGGGAAAACAGGTAATCATAGGTACTGTCTGGAAGATAGGCTTGCATCCCTGAAAAATTCCTATCTCTGAAATTTTCTACTAAAACTGTATTTTGTTACCTGATGCACAATTTGATACGGTTGTGTGTGGCTTCTATACAAAGCGAAATAGCTTCTCCCTTTTATTTTCTATTGTTTTGCTTAAGACATGCCACTCGAGACTGTTTTTGACATCGTACCGGAGAATTAAGTCCTCTTTTCCTGAATAATTCTTGAAAAATTATTATCAAAGATTATTACAACCACTTTTGTTCATATACATAGTTTTTAAAAGAAGTAGCAGACAATTAAAAATATGAACACAAAGTTAAGATGCTCTAAAACTGAAAAACGGCAAGTATTTTATTTCCTGGCAAACATCATATGCTGTTCAGGAGAATTAGTGTGTAAACGTGTCCTTTAAGCTGTTCACAGAAGCCCTTCCTCTGTATAATAAGGTGCATATTTATAACAAAAACATTGTAGCAGAAATCAGCCAAGGTAAAGGTACTTCTTAGATTGTAAATAGCTGTATTTGTATTAAAAGATATATAAGTATAGTTGTACTTTGATTCAGTCTTTGCTTTGAGAAGAAATCCTATTCATGTTTTAGTGTTTTGATATAGTCCACCTCATTTGGAGGTATTCAGTGTTTTTTTGTATGGGAAACCATCTAACAGGAGCTACTCAGCTCTTTATGAATAGAAACTCAATTTCTTAAGTATAATAGAGCTGTTCATTGGCTCTGTCCTTGTGTTCTATCGTTAAAATTCAAAATATAAGTTCATAAACAAAAAGTGACATTATTCAGTCCACATCCAGAAGGATGGAAACCTAAACATTTCTTTATGAAGGTAAAATGAGGTGGCATGTAACAAAAAGGAGAGGCTTTTTTGTAGTGTAGTGTAACTAGATACAACAAACAATGTGGAGTCTATAATATAACAGCTCTAAGAAATACACCACGGGCTTTGATGGCAGTTTACTCTGGAGTATTCTTCATACGAAGCTGAATATCTGAGCAAGGCTGTCAATCTCAGAGCAGCTAAACAGCATTTTTTGTTCTGAAAAGGGTGGGTTTGTAAATGATTCACCAAAGAATGATTTGTAAATTTGGGCAGTACCTCTTCAAGATTTTAAGTCAGGGTAATTCTGAGTTGGCTGCTTGCAAAGGAGTAGGTCTTGCTCAGACTGAGGAGTTTTTCACTGGTTTCAGAGAAAACTTATTTGCTAGGGCAGCAAGAGTTTAGCTGTGTACAATTAAATTAATCTTTTTCTAGAACTACCTTGGTTCCAGCGAGGGTGAGGGTGAGCCCAATTGAGTTAATTATAAAATCCCTGAGGACAATAAGATTCCAAAGAGTTTTTCTGAGGAGAATGTTCAGTGTTTGGGGTTTAGGGACAGAAGCTTAATGACAGGGAACTGAAGGAAATGCCAGGCTGCTTCCTGTTGTCTCCTCTCCCCTGGTGCGTGTCTCCCTGTGTCAGTTCTTCTAACAGAAGGTTAAAGTGCCACCACAGGGCTTCTCCTGCGCTCCACAGAGATCTCAGGGTGTGCTGGACCCCAAGGCTCACTGCACTAATGACCTGCATCCATCCCTTGCACAACCCCTGTGTGGTAGGACGGATGTATCATCAGGCCTTTTGAACTCACATGCTGGTTGTCTACACACTGCTCTTGCTGATGGTGAAGATGTGTTGGGTGCCACCAGGGAGCAGGGCTGCAAGCACTACTCTGCAGTAACCTAACAGGCTTTCACAGAATCACAGAACAGCTGAGGTAGTAAGGCCCCCCGGAGATCATACAATCCACCCTCCTTGCTCTAGGTGACCAAGAGCAGGTTGTCCAGGACTGTGCCTGATCAAGTTTTGAATATCTCCAAGGATGGATGCTCCACAGTGTCTCTGGGCAAGCTGTAATCTGTAGGGTTTGATACTGGGTATTCAACTTGTTCCACATTCTTGATCTGTAATGGTTGTCCTCACTTCGTGGGACAGCACTCACATCTAACTAAAGGCAGCACCGGAGACTCTTCCCACCAGCATCCAGCAATTCCTCTGCAAGGTCCATGGCAGGCAGCAGCCCCAGGTGTGCTCGATGGGCTTCCCCCATGCTCTCGGGCATGAAGCTGCTGGGTTCAGGCTCCTGGAGCTCTACCTTGCAGCAGAGGTGGACACCTGCCAGTGTGCCTGGGATCTCTTCCATCGTTTAACTGCATCATTGTTGGTCTCACCTGTAGGCACCAGCATCCACTGCCTAGAGCTGGCATAATGGTGAAAGCCTGCAGCGAGATCTGGAGGGTGAAGGCCATGCAGCTCATGGGCAGCCACCACTGACAGCCACTAGCTCTGGGCACATCAGGGCCGTGGCCTTATATGAGACTCCCAGTAAGCATGTCCAGACCCCATGGACTACCAAGAGCACCAGAGTGAAAGACAACACCTGAGAATAAGGGCTTAAGGGTGGGGAAAAACTTCCTAAGGCAAGCCAGGCTGGGAGAAGGGCCAGTCTGGTGGGAGACAGAGGAAGAGCAGCCGATCATTACCAGGGCCCACACAAAGTCACTTGTTACCTCTCTTGCGTCGGGGAGGCGCAAGGTAGATGGCGATATGTGGGATTTTTTGAGAAGTACACTTCCAATAATTTTGCTCAAACCTCAACAACCAATAATGTCATGGACCTGGGGACAGGACAGAGCTTCAAAAACCTTTTCCCATATTAAAATACACTGCAAGAACTTTAAGCCAGCAGGGTTTAAGCATCTGATTTCTCAGCAGGACCTACATCCTGAAGTCTTACTCAGGTGTGCATGTCGGGCTCTCAGCAAAACAGTGGGCGCATTTGAAGATCCCTCTCTGAAGTTCTGGATGCGAATGTCCCTGAGGGTTGACAAGAGTTGAGTTCCTGAAAAATTTTGGAAAAAAGACTTCAGCACTTAAGCATAAGATTTTTCTCACTAAAATCAACATGGGTAATTGTTTAAATTACTATTTTAACTAAAGCATAACATGCTTTTAAAGCTATACCCATTCTTCCTGTATTTCAAAAGATCAGTTTAGGAAGGAAAGTAAAATGGAAACATTTCATTACTCTTTTCCTTCTATGCCTCTTTTTGATTTTGTATATTTTTTTCTCTCTGTTGTCTTGTGACAGAGACCTGGTTTGCTCGTTCATTCTGTTCTCACAGTGCAACTTGAGCTGTGTTCAGTGTTATGTTACTTCCTTCCTGCACCAAGAAACCTCTATCATGCCCAATTTGCACTCTTTGCTTTCACTACACATTGTGTCAGCATTCCAGGCTGCAGTTAACGGTGATTAAATAAGATAGAAATGCCTAAAATCCACTAGCTATCCTGTCTGAAACACAGGAGCTGACAACTTCTCTGCTACTTGTTCTGTACGAGTTCAACTTGCTTGCATTCTTTGCTTTAATGCAAAAGTTGTTATTCTCTTAAGGAAAAAAACCCCAACAATTCCTAGCCTGGAAAATAGCTCTTCAGTTTTGTTTAGCAATTTTTAAAACTTCACTGACATATAACCACAGCTTTTCCTCGTGCATTGGCATGGTATTAGCAAGGTGTACAAAGCATATGCTTTGCCTGAGTTCAATTGCTTGGAGATACAAGCTTGACTTTGGCACCTTTTAGAGTTTGGCACCCTTGTCTATCTGTGGAGAGCCATTAATTGTTGTGTCAAAACTGCTAAGTTCTACTGGGATGAAAAAAAAAAAGAGATGGGTAAATCAATATGAAAATAAGTAGTCAAAATTTAGGGTTGAGCAAGATCTTTCCCCAAAACTATATCCCAGCCTTTCATGAAACTTGCTAGATTTTGAGTGCATGCTGTCAAACCACTTTTAGCCTGTTTTGCTAAAATGTAGCATTTCTCTAAGTAAACTCTGCCTGGTTTGTATATATGGCTGTTTGCATGCTGTTGCCCATTTCAGAAATATCTGAATGAAGAACAGAGACCTCCGTAATATTGCAGTCTCCATGACACTGAACTCCTACGACTTGAGAAAACGATCAGATAAGCGTAGGAAACACACCAAGATTAGTACTTTCCCCAAAGGGTAATGTTGTAATTTGAGCTCACCCAGATTACTATGGAGCAGACAATCCATGCAAAGCAGCCATAGAAAACCTCTCTGTGTGACTTCTACTGCTCATGGGATTACCCGCTTAAATTCCTGTTCCTCGTCTGCTCCTGCTTGAAGGGTTGGGTTGGCCACCTCTGCTGGCCTCTACTCCGACTGCAGGTGTTATTTTCTAACTCTTTCCCTTGTTCTTCCCACCCTGGACCCCTGGGACCTGCATGGAGGAGCTGCTTTGGCTGCAGCACTTATGAATGTAGCGGCTGATCAGAGAGTGAGGGCTCCATAACCTATGGACTGATGCTCACAAACTGCCTGTTGTGACCACCTAGTCTATGGTACCATTCTGATTCCCACTGGTCTAGTGGGAGGTGTCCCTGCCCACGGCAGGGGGGTTGGAACTAGATGATATTTAAGGTCCCTTCCAATCCAAACCATTCTATGATTCTATGATTCGTTTCATCAGTATGGAAGCCCTCCTTTGCCTTCTCCCCAACCTTACTGAAGTGTGTCCTCCATTAGCCAGTCCAAGTGTCACGTTCCTCCTCTAAAGAACATGGCTTCAAACCTAGAAATTGCCCTGTGTTGCATCCAGGGTATTGTCTGGAGCAAAGCTCTGCCACAGCAAGTCTGCCTTTCAACTTGCTTGCTGGAGGGTTACCACTCACAAGAGAGCAAACACAAAGACCAGGCAGATAATCGACGCTTGCTTTAGTGGCATCTTTGGACGCCACAGGGGCGTGGAGAGGAGGACACGCGTTCTCCTGCAGAGCAGGATACTGGTGGAAGGCTTCAAGGCAGGATCGCAGTAGCAGGACTTCCTCCTCTGATCGGAAACAGAGATAAGAGTGAAACTCTAGCTAGAGAGTCTCTTCTCAAAAGGAAGATTTAATGGCTTCTGAATGATCATGTAGCGGTCTAATGCATTTAGCCTGTGGCAGAAAATAAAGAAAAATAAAAGGGTTAGGAAATACAAGTCTGATCCTAAAACTGCTACGAAGCAAATCTCAGCACCTAAATTAATTGAGTAGAAGGTTCATTCTCTTCAAAAACATTCAGAGAAAACCATAGGGTTGGAAAGCAATTTATCTGTGTGTTTAGCAAATAAACATAACAATTAGGAAAAAACACCTACTTTAGGAAGAACTGAATAAAGACTGGGACTTGCGTTTGTTTTTTTGTGTTTTCCCTTTAGGTCTTTTCTCAAGACAGTACTAAATTAGCACGGAGTATGTGATGCCTAAACAGTAGATAGTTCAGGCAAGCAGAATTTGTGCCTTGTCACAGTATTGATATGTGTGTTTTATTAAGGAGTGCGCAGACACTGCCTTTGTGACAGTGGAAACATGACCATTAACTGGAGTGAAGAGGAGAGGACAAGTATGCCACGAACAGACAGTCCTGACAAAGACACACCTTTCCAGCAGCCAAAAACATTAGTGGAGTAAACAGAGAAGTTAAGAAAGGTGGACAGAAAACAAAGCAAAGATGAGAAACTTTTTGACTTTTGAGGACTATTTGTTGAGCGCCTCTGACATGCTAAAACTCCAGTGTCTTTTGTTAGCAGTAAGTATGGATCTCTGCACTTTGGGGTGGTTGGTAGCGTTGGCACATTTCTTGTGAGGCACTTCATTGCCATCTGTCTGTGGTCTTTGTGAACTTTATTTATTTTCATTGCTTCTTAAACACGCATAGTATTAGGTACCCAAGCCCTAAGAACCAGGGATGTGAGGCACGTGCTAAGGTAAGCTGATGTGGATTTGCATGGACTTCAACGCAATCTCTGGGGTTTTTTCCACTTTGATGACAACAGTCATTGATTGAAAAATCAGTCCCAGATAGGTTGGATCCCACTGCTAGCCTTTTTCCTCACCTCGAGCTTTTGACCAGGCCTCACTGAAGATACCGTGAATGATGGGCTCCTGTCCTTCTTGTGTGGGCTGCAGCGAGGCCTTTGTTTATACAGCTCCTGAAACTGGAAGCAGGAAAGAGGGAAACACAAACAAATATGTATATGCCTTACTGACATGAGAGCGGTTCTTTCCTCTCTCCTGTTGGAGTCCTGCTCGGCCCGCAGTGTACAGCAGTTTCAGCGTGCGTGCTTTTGGGGACTGGCCTCCCAGATTCATTTTGAGCAAATGGAAAACAACTGGTACAACTCAATAAAAGCCAACCCTGCCAGGAGGTGTTGATCTCACACTGTGCCCCCATTCCTCCCTCCCCCTCTCTTTCAGAGGGGGGAGGCTTCAAATAATGATTTTGTCATTGCTGCGGGTTAGTGAGCACAGTTCCCCTTCTCCTCTTGCCATTAAGGTCTTTCATGTCTTATTATCGAGGTCTCTAATCTTCCTGCCCTTTGTTGAGCATTGCAAGCCTTGTTGCAGCTGTTCTGCATGAGTTTATTCTAACTCACTAGATAGATGTGTGGATGAGACTCTCCAAATGCTTCTGTTCTGCTTAGATGTTATCATGAAAACATAGCAGCCTTGACCTTTCACATAACTTAGCTGGCCATGAATGGTGGCAAGCCCTGTCCCCCAGCCACAGAAATTTCATGCCTCTTCATCAGCTGCCGTGATGCAGAAGAGCGTTTTGTCTGCCTCACATTGGACATCTTAATTCGGTTACAGGGCTTTCCTAGAAGGTGTTCTTTGTATATTTTCATCCCCAGCTTTTGGCTGATGGCAGGTATTAGACAGCAGAGTGCAGCCTGGGCACTTTCATTTGTAGAACATGAGATAATTAGCACTTTCAACAGGTTTAATGGATTGCACCAGAGTCTTATAAAAACAATGCTTCTAGCTAGCAATAATTGGGAACTCAAATTAGTAGATCCCATTCTTCCTGGTAATTGCATTAAATCAGCTGATGTCTGAGCTGGAGCGATACCTATGTAAATCCATTTATGAAAGCTGTTACACCTTCTACTTTATTTTGTCTCTGTGTTCATATATGTTTACGCTTGTTGCAGCAAGAGTACCTACGTGTTGCTGTTTCTGCTAGTGTGTAGTTCTCATTTCGTTTTGGTACTGTTTACCATTCGTAATGAGATCCTAAGAGATGACACAGCTTTATGATGAAGGGTTACCTTCTCTTTCTTAATCCCTTGTTATGCAGTGTTACATGTATTAGATGGTTTACATATTAGATGTTAATTAAAGGGGAGCAGATGGAATCTGTCAGCATCAGAAAGGCTACGTGTTTAAGTTTCTGAGCCAGCAAAAGCAATCCACCGGTTTGCCAGGAAGGCAGCCTGCTGAATAAAACTGTTGTGTGTCAATGGACAACCAGAACCACAATTTCTTTGCAATTTAGTGTACAATGGGATTGACTAATAATACAGAAATTATAAAATAGTTCAGAATAACAGACTTGCTGAGCAGCAGCTGCTGCTTGTATCAGTATATCCTTGATGGCAAAACAGTTTTGATGCCAAACATGAAGTGCTGTGCAAAACCCTAGCACTTATGATTTTATTCACTACTCTTCTATCACCTTCCTGCAAACAGATTTATTTCTGTGCAGCAAAAAAGCATCAGCATATTTTTTTTTCTACTGCTGGTACTTCAATATTTCTGTATATTTCTCACATACAAACAAACTTCTCGATTTTCCAAGTGTGCAGAGTAAATTGAAGGGAGGGGTCTGAAGCTGCTGGTATAAACACGGCTTCTGGTGGGAAGCGGGTAAGTGGCTGCACTTCCAGGCTCAGTCTTTTGCTCACTAAGTCCCATCTCTACTCAGAAACATGCTCGAGCATGGAAGTAAACCAGCAGAGAATTTGGCTCCTGTGCTGGTGTGTGTCACTGGCCAGTGAGCTGTGACATTATTTATTTTCTCTCTTTGAGTCTTTTTTTTGGGGGTACACATTGTGATATGACTGCAAAGGGGATGCTCTCTGACAGCTGGGCTGGTACATGTAGTGACACAAACATTTGCTCCCTTGAAAATTACATTATGAATCAACTTTTTTCACATAAGGCTTTAAGTAGTCTTCAAAGCATTTGTTGTGGTGTTAAGCAGAAAGAGGAAAGATCAGGACCAAATGGAAATAATAATTGTAGAGGGGATGTGAGAAGGAAAGAAAAAGTAGAGGCAACTGTAATGGATATTTATTGATATTATACTCCTGGTTTTGACTTTTGACACCTCCTGGTGCTGTTCTTACTCCCAGGTGTGGAACCTGGGTTCACCTAAAACACATTTTTCTATCATGTCTTCCTGCCCACCAGCTTAGGACCTGACAGACAGGTGAAGTGAATCTGCCGTATGAGAGAAGAAAAGGGAAAAAAGGGAAAAGTAGTCTGTCAAATGGTGGACATGGGATGTTTGTGTACAGAGACCTTTGGTATCTTCCAGCTTTTCACATCCTTAAGCAAAGCAGATGTCTTCTGGTGGTGGGATGCAGGCACGGGGTTGCGTAGGCCCATGTGTTTGGTAAATGCCTGGGGAGAACAGGGCAAACTCTTGGCTTTCACGACACTACAAGTGCATGACTGGGAATCACCTCTCCAGATTAAAATAGGTGCAGAAACAACATCTCAGTACGTAGCAGCTTACAGACTGACAGGCATGCTCCAGTGAATGTGCTTATGTTGTGGGGGCTAAAATCTGGAGAGTAATTGTCTCAGAAGAAGTGGAGATAGGTAGCTATGAAATAAGTGAAAATAAAAGATATTTTATGTGATCTGGTTACATTCCACTGTCATCTTCTACGCTGTTTAAAAGGTATTTTTGTGCTAAAAGGAAGGGACAGTTCTTGATTTCTCTGGAAAATCCTTAAAAAAAAGATTATGCTTTCTCTGGGGTGGCTAAGCAAGGTTGCATGTAAGCAGCTTTCAAGGTCACATGCTATTGTTATATCCAATTTAGTGTCGTGGTGTTGGCCAGCCTTCCCAACCCATTGAACCAGGCACTGGCAAACAGAACATGTCCCTGGTTCAGAGCGAACTGGGGTTTTAAAATCAATCTACCATTTGGTACTATATCAGACACCTGGGATAAATCCAAGATATACTATCAGAAAATAGTTGCATTTATTTACCAGATGTGTAGTCTTAGTGCCTTTTATGTTTAAGAAGACCAGCGTTCCACAAAACGTGCTGATTACCTTTAACCATATTTTTGTAGCTTGTAGTTTCTTAGTCTTGGTAGACTTGAGCATATTGCTTTCTTGGTAGTCTTGAACAGACTTTCATTATTTTGCTCAGGATTGACACCGGGTAACTGGCACAATTTTCCCTAGGTAAACTTGTGATTTCCATTTCTTTTAAGGAAAAAAAAAAAAAAAAAGTCAGTTTTCTACCCTTTGTTATCTTCTTAGTTTATTACCGAGTGCTTAAAAACAAATTCTGATCTGAAGAGTTCCTTAGCTTATCCTTCAGGATTTTGGGTGCAAGTTTGAACCTGTTGGTTTTGAAGATAAGTAATTTTAACAAATGTTTTCCTCATGGTCTTTTTTTCCCAAACAATGAACTGCTTCTTCCATTTATAGCTCCATATAGAATTATTTATTCTAAAGGTGGCACGGCAGTCTGTCTTAAACCCCTTTATTTTTTCTGTGCCCCATTTCTAATGATACCACCTGTTCCTATATCAACTTGATGCCTGGTGTGGATTTCACGGAATCACGGAATTTCAGAGTTGGAAGGGACCTCTAGAGATCATCTAGTCCAACTCCCCTGCTAAAGCAGGATTCCCTAGAGCACATTACTCAGGACTGCATCCAGGTGGGTCTTGAAAGTCTCCAGAGAAGGGGACCCCACAACCTCCCTGGGCAGCCTGTTCCAGTGCTCTGTCACCCTCACCATAAAGAAGTTTTTTCTCATATTTGATTGGAACTTCCTATGTTCCAGCTTGTGCCCGTTACCTCTCATCCTGTTACTGGGAACCATTAAAAAGAGTCTGTCTCCATCCTCCTTAAACCCACCCTTTAGATACTTGCAAATATTAATAATGTCTCCCCTCAGCCTTCTCTTCTCCAGGCTAAAGAGTCCCAGCTCTCTCAGCCTTTCCTCATAAGGGAGATGCTCCAGTTCCTCAATCAGCTTTCTTGCCCTTCGCTGGACTCGCTCCAGCAGTTCCCAGTCTCTCTTGAACTGGGGAGCCCAGAGCTGGACGCAGTATTCCAGTTGTGGCCTCACCAGTGCAGAGTAGAGGGGGAGAATGACCTCCCTTGACCTGTTGGCCACACTCTTCCCTATGCAGCCCAGAATTCCTTTGGCCTTCTTGCCAACAAGGGCACTTTGCTTGCTCATGGATAATTTACTGTCTACCAAGACCCCCAGATCCTTTTCTTCAGAGCTGCTTTCCAGCAGGTCCGCCCCTAACCTACACTGGTTCCTGACATTCTTCCTCCCCAGGTGCAGGACCCTACACTTGTCCTTGTTGAACCTCATTAGGTTCTTCTCTGCCCAGCTCTCCAGCCTGTCCAGGTCCCACTGGATGGCAGCACGGCCCTCTGGGGTGTCAGCCACCCCACCCAGTTTGGTATCATCAGCGAACTTGCTGAGCATACACTCTGTCCCCTCATCCAGGTCGTTGATGAATACGTTAAACAATACTGGTCCAAGTATTGACCCCTGGGGGACACCACTGGTTACAGGCCTACAACTCGACCCTGCTCCATTAATCACAACCCTCTGAGTCCTGTCACACAGCCAGCTCTCAATCCACCTCACTGTCCCCTCGTCTAGTCCACACTTCCTCAGTTTCCTAAGGAGGATGTTATGAGAGACAGTGTCAAAAGCCTTGCTGAAGTCAAGGTAGATGACATCTGCTGCTCTGCCCTCATCCAGCCAACCAGTTATAACATCATAGAAGGCTATAAGATTGATCCAGCATGATTTACGCTTGGCAAATCCAATAACTTCTTGCTCCTGACTGTGCTTGGATATGACATCCAGATTGTCTATGTTTTTTATCTTTACTTTTAATGAAATGGCCACTGATATTTTAGCTACTCCTTTCATTTCTCTGAATGGAAATTGTATATTACATTTTATAGCTGAAAACTTTCCTTTTCTTCCTTATAACTGCTGTCATTTAAAAAAATATATATCAAATGTTTGTATCGATTTTTAACTAGGACAGATTTTTCTAAGCAATTTTTTTTTCATATCTGTGGAATTGTATCTACTGATCATCCATTCCTCAAACAATTCCAACTTTAAACTGGTTTCCAAGTGTGTTAGCAACTGCTAAAAGCTTTCGGAAGATTCAGGTTTCAGGTATGCCTATCTCTGCTCTAGTCTGCTCCCACTGCATCAAAAAACATTTGATCACAATATTCTCAACTTGGCGAATCTGTTTTCTTTATATTTTATTTTTAGGTCAGTGATTAATAATTTGCCCATCAGAGACAAGCCAAATACTGAACTAACCTCTCAGGGATAGTGTGGTAAGAAAGTTCGCTTGCTTATTCTTTTTACAAAAGCTATAAGAGCTTCATTACTGGCATCATAAAATGTCCATTAGGAGTTCGGGGGCTTATGAATGGATAGAGTAGAATTTGTTCATCCCTAAACATACATGCAGCACTGGATCCACCTTTAATGTAATCACTTAAAACTTTAAATCATAAAGTGCCTTTCATTGACGATGTCTTTGTGGAAGGCTGAAACGTCCTCTTGCTGCATGCCCTTCTCCAGTTCTAATAGGCAAATTAATTAATCTCTTAACTTCAACATTCAAGGTGCAGTCTGTGCTACCAGTATCCATCACTTTTCTTCTGTGAGCTTATCTGGTTCAGAGAGGGATTTTTATGCCAAGTGTCATTTGAGTTTGGCTTTGGTGCATGAGCAAGACACAATAAAGCTTGATCCAATGTTGGGCAGGTGAGAAACAGAATCTCACTGAGCACAGGTGTGCTGACTGAGGAGGACCCGTTCACCTGCTGACTGCATGGTCACGGTCCTGAACCAGGCGGGCTGAAGTCAGAGCGAGAATTTCCATTGACTTATCCCAGAGCATGGGCCCAGAGCTGTTGCTGAGAATGCGACACTGGCTAGATGTTTCTCGTTGAAATATGTTACCTTAATTTCGTAGCAAGAGTTTCACATTAATTTTCATTTGCTGCACGGATAGATTAGAAAAATGTGTTTTCCTCCTGAGATTAACGTACAATGACATCTATCCAAAGAATGCTTAAGTATTCATACTTCAGAGAAACTGACCTTTAAGCCACACTTAGTGAAAGTAAGCTAAAATCAGTATTGCATTCTTGTTACCAAGGACACTTATAATCATCTTCTTAATTGTCCTTGACAATCTTATCGTTAAAGATCTTGGCATTAATTAACTGTATAATGTCCCTTGCTTGATAAAATCAGCCCTGCTGGCACAATAGGCATTGTATTCCCCAGGCATTCTTTGCAGGGACTGTATCTATAGCAGGGGTCGTTCATGCTACTAATGTTGCCCAGATGACACACAAACATTTGGAGCACTTAATTGTCCGAGAAGTGAGCTGAATGAAAGCAGTGGTGACGCTGTAAAATATGTTCCAACTCAGTGTTTCTTAAGGGAGCTTTTATGCCGAGATTAGTATCAGTGTTTAATTGACAGCCTCTTCACTTAGTTAATTACTTGGGCTATTGTAGCAGAAAGAGAGAAATGGACAAAGGCATTTGTGATATGAATCACTACCAATACAGAAACAAATACGCGAGTGCTGTGAAGACCGACAGGGAAAATACTGAGTCTTATCATTTTCCTTCTGGAGTATGATCTTCTTTCAGCGTTTTCAAAGGAAAACCTGAATCGCCACAATAACATTGGTGGTTCGAAGGTGGCCAGGTTCAATGCTTTTGTATTTTTCAGATGACTGTTGGGAAAGATTGCAAGTTGAAGGCTGAAAGGTCAATCTCTGTGTTGTATATCAAAACACAGTCAGACAGAAATTGCATGTAATTCCATATCTGCACACACACAAACTACGTGTAATTAACAATGCAGCCCCACTTTCATAAATTGGAATCATCTTTAAATAATGAAAGACTTGAAAGACCTTTTGTGCTTTCTTAAAGCACAATACCTAGCCAAGGTATACTCGGGCTGTCAGACATCAGAAAGATTTTTTTGTAATATATGGTTACAGTGCTTATGCAACCACCACTTTCCATTTTAAAAAACGGGCAGGCTAAAATTTTGGATGTGGACGGTAAATCTCATAGTGCACTGACTCTGCTTATGCTTAAAATGTGAACGTGCACGAGGTCTTTCAAATGCAAATGTGGAAATACAGCAGTCCTGTTGAGAATACTTTCCAGAAGGTATAGTCACAGTCATCTTGGTGTATCACCCTCATCCTCTCCAGTGTTCATGCAACATCCACCTCCAGCTGTGCCACCAGCAGACACAGCTGCTGAAGCGAAGCAGTTTCTAGAGTGGTCCTGTATGGTGCTGAGGCCTCCAGTCCTTGGAAAAGCAAATTTGTCCTTCTGTCCGGTGGTTCTACAATAGGTGAGTTAGGGACATTTCCCATAAACTGAGGGAGCCAACAAACCTATCAGGTTTGGCAGGAGTGATCTTGGGACACTGCGTTGACTCCCTGCCAATGGCCATGGCAGAAATCTTCATAACTGCCAGTGAAAAAATCCCTGTCCTCCTCTCTAAGCAGAGCTATAGGGGGTAAGACTAGAAATACTCCTTACATAGCAGGATGCCTGTAGCCTTTCTGGTTCTTTGTTCTCTGGTGTTCCAAAACTTATTTCCTATCCAAATGTTATCACCACAAAAACCCGAAGGACTTAAGCAGTGAGGTGGGAAGAGCTGTGAAACTTCCTGCCTTTTCCAATGCCACTGTACACCCACAATAAATTATCAGGGCATGATGAAACTTTTTGAGTATGAACTCTAAAATCACTTTGGACCACCCTCAAAAGATTGGGGATCCAGTGCTGGCCCACCAAAGCAAAGAAGATTTTAACAAAGCTAGTTAACACTAGCAATCCTCTAAATCATACCAAAAGCAATGATCATTAGCAATTTTAACTGGAGACCCTGGCACGAACACACTGCTCTGAGCAGTAACAGCTCAGTCCCATGAAGAGTCTTCTATTTCCAAGCACAAAGTGGTTGGTTCCCCGTATCATCTTGTAACAGGTAGCTCTGCGGTGCAGTGTCACTAACAACTTATGCTGTGAGCTGCTGATGGAGAAAGAGGCCAGCTCTCCTCTCTGGTCCAGGGTACGTGTCCTCTCCCCAGTCGCTGGTACCCAGCTGCTGCGTGGCCAGGTTGAGCCACCTCTGCTGCGTGCTCTGGCTGGAAGCTGGCAGTGGAGAAGAACAAAGCAGTCGACGGATGAAGTGATGTGGCTTGCCAAATTGATACCTGGGATGGGGCAGGATACACAGACAGGGGATCAGGGACAACAAAACTGTCCTTTCGGGGGAGAGCCAGCATCTAGAGTGGCCTCAGCACATCATGAATCCATGTGTTTGTGGTGTATGTGATGTGTCTGAATGCAGAGGCCCAGTAAGAACTTTTCTTAAGTGTTCAATTAGAACAATTATGGCTAATTTTGAGCAGAGACCTTGTGCCTGTCAGACTGTATTTGTCTGTGTTTGCATTTTTCCCATCAAGCTTCCTTAGGCACAGTTTTATAGATACGGAAATTACATTGCTTATGAAAATGAACAAACCGTTATTAAATACTGTCTCCCTGGAATGTTATTCTCCAAAGCTGTCATTCCTCACTAAGGAAACTGGGAGCAGGGGCTGCACAGAGGGAGACTAAGCCCTGTTACTGCTGCCACTCTGAACTGGATGCAGGGATCTGCAGGTCTACCCTGTGAATCTCTGAAATACTCATGCCCCATGAAGAGTCAGGACATGCATTTTTTTTCCGTACAGAGAATTATTTTGCTTTTCCCTCTGATGGAAGAATTTAGAGATTGCTAGATTCAAGCGATTTTTTTCTTATCTGGCTCTGGTTTTACTTTACACCTTTCTTTTTTTTTTCCCCCTAGACATTTCCTTTCACTTCTTGCTAACCATTTTGCAGAGCAGATTTCGTAAAACATTGCATATTTCAAGGCAAACAAAAAAGGGTTGCAAAAGTTTGGATTCTCCAGCACTCCCTTACGGAGTCCCAGCAGAGGGTTTGAGTTAATGCAAGAGTTTACTTTTGTCTCTCATTCCCATTGTTCATAAGGGAAATATAAGTGCTGGTGAATGCGTAGGGGAAAGCCCACAGCTGAACAGATGGGAAGACTAAAGTTCCAGTGAAATTCAACAGCAGAGTTAAAAGATCACTCCAAAGCTTCTGCATTTGTATCTGAACAAGGACTGAACAGAGATCCCGAAGGCCAGTGGTGCTTCAACCTTGAATTTCTGTAGGGTGAAAAATGCCTTCCAGTTCATTCAGGGGCAGGGCTATATTTCATGGTTTTGGACACAACTCAGAAGCTTCCGTCGCCCTCAGCCCCTGCCAGATATATAACCGGGGCCAGCTTCCTGTTATTTCAGGTCACTGTCATTACATCTGCCTTTAGACACTATGTTTTCATAAGTTTGAGGAACATTAACTTCATAAGTTCCTCAAAGATATGAACTTACGAAGTTAGATTTGCTCTCTCAACAGTTAGGATTTCACCCTGGCTGCTCATTTTGGAAGTCATCATATGTGTCATAAAAGTATATCAAACAGATGGGATTTGGTGTGGATGGGCTAAAACTGAAGACTGGGTCTATAAGGATGTTCATTTAAATGATTGCACCTGACCTATAGGAACAAGCACAGCCAATCTAACAACTCGTGCATCAAGTTCGTTAAGGTGGTTTGTGATATTGAGGTATACAAAGAAACCTTTTTTCCTGCTTTTCCTCTTACTATTTTATTAGTCTCGTAAAAGTTCAAAGACTCAAAAAAACCCAAAGTATTTTGAAATGACATGCACCCAGGAAAGAAATAAACTTTGAACGAATGAGTCTGGGATAAGAATAAGCTGGTTTCTGGGACTGGTGCTCAGGCAAGCAAGGCATGATGAGGCGGTCCAAGCCTTGGCTGCTTGTTGTCCCTGTAGATGCAACCACTGGTAGAGCTGAGTAGTCCTTTCTGTCCAAAAGCTTGACTTGGTAGGTAACTGCAGCTGGGTCTTGATTGCCTCAATGCCCGATGACACAGGGAAATCCTGTATGAAAATACTTTATTGCCCTGTGAGTCAAATTATCCCAGACCTTCTGCTTGTTCTCGCTGTTGAGGTAAACGAAATGAAGCTCTAGAAAGAAAACAACTCATGACTTGCAAAGAAAGGTTGACAGAATGATAAGTACGGCACACTTGGCTGCTGCCTTCACCAAAAAATCTTTCCTTTACTTAGTCCTTCTACAAGCAGTAACTCTCCCCTTCTCCTTTTCTTTAGTTCTCCGTTCTCCACCTTGCAGAACTTCTGCTGTTATTTTCTCTGGCAGCTCACTAGAGGTTTGGAGTAACTGAAAAAAAATAATACAGGGGAAAAACTAGACTGGAAAAAATAAACTTTATGGAAAAGTGCATCTGTTAGTCTCTGGAATAACCTTCACAGGCAGAGTCTGCAAATGGTGTATTTCAAACAGAACCAGTCACTGGCCAAGAACAGTCCAGAAACGGTTGGAAAAAGACAGATAATTTTAGGAGATTTTTGTCATCCTATCTAGCCCTGTTTACAGGCTGGTGTCACCTGAGGCAATTGTGATGACAGTCACCATTGCATTGCTAGCACTTGGATCTGAGAGTTGGTTTCCCATAAGACTGGTCAGTTGGAACATGTATTTTTGGCTTGCTAGCTGTAATTTTAAACAAAGCAACACAGGTACGTGCTTAGCAGATTTGTTCTGAAACCTTAAAACCTAGAGGTTTTTAAAAAATTAAACACACAAATTGCTGAATATGATCAAGTCTCCAAAAGAGTACTGAAGTTACCTTGTTTGTGTTCTGCGTTACTTAAACTGGCCTTCCATAAAATGCTGAAGACATTAATTAAAATTGTCGATCATAACCAAGTAAAACATACACATTGTCCTTATTTTAGTTTCGGATTGTGTGTGTCATAGTATCTTTGAACAGTTTGACGCAAGACAGCTCTTTGGGCAGTCACTGCTGCAAGATGAGACTTGGCTAAAATAATAAATTTGAAAAATCATTTCGAATTGAAAATTGAAGCAATAGTTTATTGTTTGTGCATTGAAAGCCACAGCGGGTACCCACAAGATACCACATGCTGCCTACATATAAAAAGCACTATTAGTGTAAGCACCAACGTAAAGCGGCACACAACAAGCCTGGGGCACTGACGGGGGGAGCAGGAAGGGAGAAGGTGGATAAAAGTGCAGCTTTCGTTCAATTCACCTCCGATAGCGATTCTTTGCTAGTTGAATGGTATGACTACCTCTCTACGTAAGGGATCTCCTGATGTCCAATGCACATACTCAGTCCATAGCAGTGCACATGTGCAACTGCAACAGCCTGTATACAGTACAATTAAATGGTCTGCTACGCAGGTGGCTTCAGAGCCACAGCGTGGGGGTTGGTGTGCTAACCAAGAGGGACACTTTTCAAAAGTGCAAAGAGCAACAGAGCTTTCAGCTCCCCCTGATGCTTTTAAAAGTCTTCCACAAACCCAGTGCCTTAAGGCGAAGGCATGTCTGCCAGGTTTTGTGCAGTTGTCTCCTCCTTTGCCTTTGCAAGGAGCTGAGCAGTTGCAGGCCAGAAGAAGATGGGATACCGTGTAACTATGTCAACATGCTGTTGAGCATGGTCTAATAAGCCCTGCTGAGAGGTAGCATCTGTTGCCTCCGTCTCAGTTTAGCGCTAACAGGGGTACATCTGCTGACTTATATCTGGCTGGCTTGGTACCTGAGATGAATGACTGTGAATGTCTGATCGTTTACATCTTGAAGGATTATTTTATCCAGCAGAAATCAACATTATTAATTCTTTTCTAAAGCATTAGGTTGTCTCTCCCATTCTTAAGAAAATTAAAAAGTAATTTAGAGAAGTCTTAGTATGGCAAAAATGTTTTCATCCAATCTCATGCACCGCAGAACCCGTAGACGTCCCCAGTTATGACATGATACTCTCTATAAAGATGTGAAGCGCTCAGGTCTCAAACCCAGCAGCTTCAAACAGGACCAATATAAAGTAGCAGAGACCATTAACTACCTTCGGAAAGCTGAACGTTTACGAAAGATAGCTGTAAGTGAGTATCATCTGCTCCAAGGCAAGCTGAAAGCTTGAACATCTGCCAAGGATGAGCCAAGCCAAGGGACATGACTTGGCTCTCCCTTCCAGAGTCTTAACAGGGGCCAAGGGAACTTGCTGTACGCGTATGGCAAAGCATATAACTTAAATGTTTTTTGACAGTGGCCACCAGAAAGCAGTGTCACCGTCCTGTCACTTGGCTCTGCTCTATCCCTGCCTCACAGGCCGCAGCAAGCAGCTCAGGGTGAAGGGCACAACTAGCTGGGTTACGTCTGAATCCACCCGCACGTACTGCAGGTCATGAGTCCCCTTTGGTACGGTGAGGGATCAGACCAGAAAAAACCTTCCTTTCTCAGTCCAGGCTTTTATTTTGCCAACTACTGGCAACTAACCATGGAAGAAAACACCGTGGCTTTTTTTTGCTTGTTGCTTTGTTTTCAAAGGAGCCGTTTCCAGTGCAATTGAGAGTGTGTGAGGACACAAAAAATGAGGTATCAGCATTGGCCTTTGTGAATAACTACTCACCAGCAGCACTGTTCAACATTTCACACCACAAATCTGTTTGAATCGGAGACAAGCCTAAATCCCATGGAACAGGAGGCATGATCTTCCCGGGATTAGTGAGCACACTCTGCCATTAGCAGTACGTCCAAACTTTTGGAATCTGTAGCTTTAATAATATTTACACAAAAAGAAATCTAAATGACACCGCTAATTTGAAACTAATGGCAACTGAAAGTACCGTAATTTATCTCTAAGTTATAGCTGAGCATAAGATTTACAGTGCCAAAAACGCTGAGAGATTTCCCAGATATTTACCACCTATGAGAAATGCCTGCAATGCCTGATGGTGGAGGTGGCGTGCCCCGCTCCAGTGTGGTGTCCCTTTCCTTGGACCAAGAAAGCACAGAGGAGACCAAGTCCCAGCTGAGGACTGCAGTTTGGTACAGATGACTCCAAGGGACTTCAGACAGTCTCCCTGGGGAGCCTCTGGCAGAGCAAGGAGTAGATGCCACACACCCAAAATTCATGCACCATAACAAAAGACGTTCTTCCTCTTTCCCTGAATAGTGCCTGAAAAAAGTGTGTGATTAAACAAAATCCTGTCATACAGTTGTTTTATTAGCACAGTTCAATGTTCAGACAATTAAGGAGAAAAAAAAGAAGAAAAAGAAATGTCAATCAATAGCCAGACTAAAAAGTGCATTTTAACTCAGTTGAAGTGAACAAACTCTGGAGTGACTTCAGTTGAAGGAACTCAGGAGTTTGCAATCTTTTTGGAGGGGGATCGAGTCAGTTCATTTTTAGCATGTGAGGCTTTATATAGTGCACTTGGACCTAGATCTGCGGGTGAGTGCTGATCCCATCCTGCATTTGAAGACTTTTTAATCAGAAATTGTAATATTGGCCCAAAGAATGGAGCATCATTTTTACCAAAGAAGTAAGCTATGGCAACTGATGCAACTTTGAGAATAAATGACAGCAAGTATTAGTGTTCAAAAAACATCATTGGATCGTTTAATCAGCTCTGTTGTTCAGGTCTGATATCTTCTTTTCCCCCATTTACCTTCTGCACTGAACCTAATAGCTTTATAGATAGCCCTAAACTCTCTGAAATAATGTTTAAGAGACTGTGGGTTTTTTAGAACAGGAACTTGGAATATATTGGGAAAAAAAAAGGAGAGATTTGATCATCCTAGACCACATTAGTGCTTGATCTGGAAGCTGAGGGTACTGACTCAATCCTTTCACATGAAATGCAGGTCTCTAAATCAAGAGACACGTCTCACCCTGAGTGGTTGTCTAAAATAGGTCAGATGAATCGCCCTCTGGCGTATGGAGAGCAAGATGCCTTCAGAGGTTAAATAATTAGGGTTCCTTGACCATGAATGAGATGAATCCTGTGCTGGGGAACTGTAACTTGCAATATACTACAAAAAAGGCCATGCATTGAAGACTACGTGCAAAATTGAATATTTTGAATGTCCCTTCATCAGCTGAAACACATGTTGGGGTGGGGGTGCAGGGGCACACAGTGATGTACTCCAAGGCTGTGTGGCAATGCCTATGTACAACGAAGCCGAGTTAAGATTGTTCAGGCAATTCTGGTTTTCAATTGATAACATGAAGTCATTGGCTTACATTGGATTTCCCCCAGTATAACTCAGACTGTAGAAGAACTTAAATTATTTTTTAATGAACTCTGTCTTCGCTGGTGACCTGTGAAACAGTTTGCAGTGTACAAACCGGCGTTATTAACATGCTCGGCAAAGCTGCTGTTTTCACAGACTGCTCTTGAAAGCATTGTAACAGAAAAGGTCGCTTCGGAGGAACGTTTCCTCAAACAATTCACTTACAAAATGCTTTTTCTTCTAGGTTTTGCACACTGGAAGATATAGCTCAAAAAATCTCACTGTTTTTTCCCCCTCCCTTCAGTTCTGTGAAGAAAGATCTCTCTAAATTGCTAGTGAAGCGTGTCCCCAAATGTCCTATTTCCTTAACAGGTGATAATGTTCTTCTGGAGGTGACAACTAGCCCCAGCTGTTGAAACATTTTGAAGATCAGTTGTACTGATGAAGGGTTACTTCATGTGATGAAACTCCAATCAGTAGTCCAAATATAGGATTACTTCTAGCCCCTTTGTTTTGAGAACTGCTTCACTTACTACCACATGGGCTTAAGCATGCTGAGGGATTTTCCCTCGGGCGTCCGCTTGGTAGATCATTTGCGGGATTGATAGTTTTGTAAGCTCAAAGCAGCGATGGACCTGAAGGGGTCACTGGTAGAGTAGCTGCATGCTATAGGTATGCAAACATAAAGGCATCGTATGGAAAAATCTGTCTGTAATTAAGTGTCCACTGCCAGAGAAAAAGCAAAAAGGAGAAACCAAAATCTGGTGTTTTCCTCTCCCAAGTTCCTTGTGTGAGTCTCTGACTTCTCTGTCTTCTCTGACTTACAGCACAGAGAGGAAGTTATTTTCTGGTTCTGAGGGAACCAGAAAATCCTTCATATAAATAGAATTCTTAGGAACACTTACAAATACCATATATGCCTATTCATCTTGGTGATTTTTCTGGTTACCTGCTGTGACAGTACGCTATTTACCACATTTGTAATAAAACAGTATTGGAAGGTAGTGTGTATGGAAAATTTGTATGGAGGTGGATTGCAAGCCACGTAAAACAGGCATTATTTTTTTCATATATCACCCCAGTTCTTCATCGGACCTTAAGGCTCTATGGTTAAATAAAATAGTATTACAAGAGCACATTAATTTCTCTTCTGCCTCTTTGTAGATCTGGTGCACTGAGGTTTCAGCTCTGGAAGATGTTGTTGCTACCCAGAATTAAGCCTTTTGCAATGGCCAATACATTTTTAATAAATTACAATTACACAGCACTAAAGGTTTGGCACAGAGCAACATTTGTTTAGATACAACAGCACCCTGCTAACATATTCTGTGTGAAAGAAGAAAGCACAAACATCACGTGTGATGTGAATTAACCATATGTATATATGTATGCATATGCATATGCATATACATGTAGGTTGTATAAGTTTGTTCATCTGTAAATTAATGAGAACTAATTATAAATACTCTAATAGAAAACATTGTATATTAAGGTTGCCAAAGTGTCTTTAAGTCACACCGCTATGCCATGGGAACTTCTACAGTTTGTTAGCTGCTGTACAATGATTGCACAGCTAATTCCTAATTTTGGTTCATGCGGGGATGTAAGATGGACTTTCTCACGATTTATTTCAGAAAAGATGTTAAGGAGGTAAGAATGCTGTGGATGTTTTTTTAAAGAGGGATTACGGTTAAATATTTATTTCCTGTTATTCCTTTCTTGATAATAAGCTTCTTTTTGGCGCGGAAGGAGGAGAGATACAAAGGGCTATGGAAAAAACATGTTACTATGGATTTTGCGTTAAGATAAACTTAACTGTGTTGTCAATTAGGGGCACTGCTAGGTGAAAACATGCATTGAATTTACTTTGAAAGGTAGTAAAAATAATGTGCATCTCATGACACCTGTGGCTGTAGCATAGATAATCAAAGCACAATTATTTGCATGTGTAAATGCAAAGTCCTTAATTCTATTATCTCCAATGGTGGGGTTTTTTTCTCTCTGCCTCCTATAAGGAAACCTCCACTGTTGTGTTTGCGGTTCACATTGTTCTGCCATTCTTTGACTCTATTCAACACATTTTCTTCTAGGCAAAACCAAGAGCTATAATGAATAAGGTTTATGTGTACACATCTTTCAAATGTGTAAACAAATTTCTTGAAAGTTCATGAAAACGTGACCTGATTTTCTTCTGCTATTTATCTATTCTACTATTTTGTCTGTTACTGTGCAATTGGAGGATTTAGCAGGTGAGAAAAGGTTTAGAGGGGAGAAAGGCTTTTAATGGATGGATCTTGCTGAGTGCCGCTGGCAAATAGGGAGAAGTGGGGGATGCACATATCTTGAAGATTTGGATTAGGAGATAGGCACCACTGCAACATTTGATTGATGTAATTTGAATGATGCAAAATAATTTGTGATGATTTTTCAAGGCGTTCAAGGAGATACATTAGAATTTGGTTTTACATGCATTTCTATTTTAACAAAAACAACTATCATACAGTATTAGGAGAAATGAGCATGAAATTAATGTTTTACCGTAAGTGAGAGAGATATCAAGACACACTTTAGAAACACATTCCTAAACTGAATTTGGCCTTGAGTCTATTCAGGCATGAGTGTCACAAGCAAAAAGAACACAACGCTCGAGCTAGGCTTAGTGAGATACTTTTGAGCTTTGTAGTACATCCCCTAATAAAAAATTTATGCCTGAAAATATCTCTTCACTTTCTTACATCCCCTGTGAGATAAGGATGTGTTAGCTCTTCCATTAACCCTTCCCCATCACCTCTATAGTTGTTTTAACAAAAAAAAACCAAACCCCTCATTAAAAAAAGAAAGTTCAAGACTGAAACTCATCATAAAAAGCCTAATTGTTAGGCATGAGCCAGCACGCCCAGAGAGTGACTGGCAGTCATTCATCTCCCTGGATGGTCTTGAGGGCAAAATGGGAATCCGGGCCCCCCATCCTGCTGGAGCAGGCGGGAGAAAGTGAGGAGGGTGAGGGAGGCAGCGCTGCTGCACGGGGATGCTCTGCGCCGTGTGGGACGGTCGTTCGTGAGAGGGTGAGCGGGGTGTCCTTCTGCAGGGAGAGACGGAGCGAGCAGGGCAGCTGGGAGGTGGTAGGGCTCCGAGTGGGGGGAGATGAAAGGAGGAGAAACTGAAAACAAGTATGCACGCCTCCGGGTCTCCAAAGGCTAAAGCTGTTAAACTTTGGAACCACACTAGCTCCAGGAAATAGCTGAAGTTCACATCCTATCCCCACAGTCTGCATTTAGCTGCACATTTACTCTTAAGTTTATTTTTAATTTTATGGCCAGTCCACATGCCACCAGTTGGCCTATGCTCCTGGCCCTGCCATATTTACTTGGGACATTCAATTAATTCTCTTTTTTCTTTTTTTTTTTTTTGTAGTACAATGCTACACCAAGCAGAAACTAACTTCCACATTCCCCAGCTTTTCTTAACTGTTATTTTTTTTTGGACTTCCATAGTAACTTTTACTTTAGGAATATACAAGAAGGCAATGTAAGCAAGGTGGTTAAAAATTCAATCAAGGTTATTAAATGATAATAACGCAGAAATCTGTTGCATCAGTAACAAAACGAAATGCTTTAAAACATTCTGAATCCAGGAGCTGAGGAATTAAACACTTGACCAGGTAGTCAAGCCCCAGCCATTCCTAAACCTGGGAGCCTCAGTTGGCACATCTGGATCCTGCCCACCCTGCACACAGTGAGGAATCGGCCAGGGGAGGACATCGACAGGGCTTTGTCATCTCTCCCCCCAGGAGCAGAGGGGGGAGATGGCAGGAGATGTCCAAGATGTCCAACCTCGTAGCATTGCAAAGCAGAAGAAGGATGAAGAGCAACAGGAAGTCCATCAGGGGATGCTCCCTTAGGCTTTCCTGATCCACTATGGGACTAGAGGAGAAAATCCATCATCCAAGGGAACATCTGTAGCAGATGGATTTTCCCCACAAGCACTAGAGGAATCTGAAAACCCACAGTAGCTGTAATGATGGCAGTTTTGACAATAATATTCATCTTGGCTGAGGTCAGGAACACACTTCTCTGAATGTGGAACATTCACAGGGAGTTAGTCATATAAACCCAGACGGCAAAGCCAGCCACAGCATGGAAGATTTTACTACAGATCAGGGTTGGGGCTACGGTGAACTCACAGCACAGTGGAAAGAAAATGCCTTTAGAGCATCTCAGGTTAGTATTCTCATAATGCTCAAAGCCTTTGCTCATTTAGTAGGGGCTTTTTTTAAAAAAAAAAACACAACAAACTATGCCTAGTTTACCATAGTATTTTTAAATTGCTAAGTCATGTTTCCATCGAGGAAAAAATTCTATGATAGTTGGATGTGGTTTCAGGAGCAACTGTCCTAGTCCAGCTCCTTCAAGGGTCCTGTGCTACGCGTATAGGAAACTCTCACGCATTCACCTCTGTCGTTAGCGCTAACACCTCTCACCAAACCCCTGCAAACACTGCCCTGCTTGTGTGAAACCAACGGCGCCGATTTCCGCTGGATTTCGTTAAGCGCCTAAATACGTGGTAGAAATCTGGCAGATAGTGGGAAAAAATGAAGGTTTAACTGGCACCACAAGAGTGTTAAAAGGGGGATTAGTATTAGCATGTGCTTTGAATTCAGAGTAATAGAAGTAAAACCAGACGCGTTTTGTTTGGCATCTATTTCATGTCCCAGTGAAACTGGCATACCACCATTTGATCAGGCACGAAGCCATCCCAACAGATGGTCCCCAGCAGCAGCAGCCAAGAGACCATGTATGAACATCAAATGTGTTTGCGAAGGGCAGGACTCCAGGCTGCCAATGTCGAAATTGTTTTCCATTCCCAGCTTCCGTGCCGATGGCTAGCGAAGCTACGCAGCCGCTCCCCCAGCCCGGGGACCAACCCAGCACCGTGCAAAGGGTCTGCTCTGCATCCAGCGCCGTGGAGAGGGGCTATGGTCAGGAGGGTTATCAGGCCTTTTTGTCCACCTGCCTGTGGCCTTTTGGAGGAGGACTTCATCACGTCAGCTTAAAAACACTCCTGGACACACCGTTTGGGTTTAAATAAAAAGACGGAAAAAGCGTGGGCTTCTGCTCCATGATTTTCTCAGGACCTGTGTAGGCAAAAGGGCAGCAAAAGTGCTTACAGAACGGGTGCGTCTGGGAGGCAACGAGACATTTCTTTAAGAACCAAATGAACACACAGATGAGCACGTTACTGTGCCACCCACTAAGTGTTGCAAGGAGAGAATTTTTTTTCAATTCCCAATTAGCCGGCTGCTGAGCAAATCTGTTGCCCGTGTTCCTGTGTTGTAGCCTACGTGGGTCGCGAGTTTGGTTCGCAGATACAGGTGTTTAGTTAACCCAGCGTGGATCTGCACAAGCCCCAGCTCTTCCCTCTCCCAGTCATCACACCTACATGCGCAGGAGCAAAATTCGTTCAGGCTCTGAGTACCATCTGCAGCCACTGAGTACCATCCTCCTGAGGTACCTGTGCAGGCACGTGCTTCAGCTCCCGGGAAACACCAGGGCAATTACAGCTGCAATCTCTGCTCCTCCTTCCCTTTTGCCACCCTGCTCCAAAACAGAAGGTGTTTATACTGCCAGGCCAAATGCTCCCTCTATATCACATGGCAGAAGAAAGGAGGAGGCCGGGAAGCCTAAAACCTTGGAAGAATGACTGTAACACCAGTTCAGTGTGCTTCCCTCTGTGCCCACCAGTGCCTGGCCTGGCCTGGGCGGACCCACGGACAAGGAGCTGGAGTCGTGACAGGAGCTGCCTCCAGCTAGCTCCTCGTGGTCCTGTCTCTCGTTGGTGTACTGTTCAATGAGAGGAAACGCCAGGACCACCTGGTCTAAGGGGTGATCCCCAGACTGCTCAGCACGAAGGCGTCACTGGCTGTGGAGAGGATTTTTCACCTCTTCTTTATTTTCTACATGTTTTTCTGCTTTACAGGAGCCTTTGCCCTTTTGAATTACAAAAATACTCTGAAGTTCCTTTGGAATTCACAGGGCTGAGAATCAGCCTGTCTTTATTCAGGTTCACGGCTTAATTGCCGTCCGCTGTATGTCATGATGTTGTCCATCAAGGAGCTTCCTAGAGCTTAACAAGCCAGACACGCAAGCTTCACAAGCATGCAAATATAGATATATGTATTCCAAATAACTTCTCTCATTGCTGAAGTGCGGCCACCCCGCCATGAATTGTGGCAATTTTTCAACAATGTGCAGCTGCATTACAAAACCGTGCAGGATAGGAAGCGAAGGATACCTCATTTCAAGGAAACCCAGGAGGAATCTGAGGTTGGCTCCATAGAAATAATCCCACGTGAATTTGTCTCCTGACCAGGTTAAATATTTGGCAAGTGGAAAGGAAACGAAAACATATTTCATTAATATTGAGGCTTTAATTTGCTTATATTTGAACCCTTTTGTGTGTATGAACCTTGAGAATAGCTTGTGATTCAACATCAAATGCTTTTGTGCAGTTGTCCTGCCAAGTGAAACTTGTTTGAGCTCCATTGATGTTCCAATACCAACAATTGATACAATCTGGCTAAACCCTGAATTTCCATTCGTTACGCTCTTTGAATGTTTCCAATACTAAATAAAGTGTCAAAAAATGAGATGGATCTATGAATACGTTGGAGAGCAAAAAAAGGGGGTTACATGCACCGATTTGTATACTCAGTGAATACCAAAAGGTCTCGAATACCAAGAAGTCTTGAATCTGGCTAGGGTGACAGAGTTGGTGCCAAACGAACTCCAAACAGCTTTTCCAATACCTCCTCCCCTCATTAAGCTCTCAGGTGGACCAGCTCTAGAAAACGCTGACAGGGTCAACACGACGGCGCTTCCAGCAAAGTCTTTCAGCACCACCTAATGAATCGCAAGGCTTTTTCCTGGCTACACCTGCAGGGCTGTGGGAATTCCTCAATCACAGGCTGAGCAAGCCTGGAGTCTGGGGCGAGAGAGAAGCAAAATGCATGGCTTGAAAATGATACCTCCGCCTGCAGCTTCCCATTGAAAGCTCATCAAGGAGTAAGTCAGAAACAGCCTGCTTATAGTGACTTTAGTTTTGCTCAGGTTTATTTGACTCAGCAACAGGCGTCCTACAGGTACTTTATGTTCCCTACAGTTTTGCTTGGTTGGTTTTTTTCCCCTCCTGGGAATTAAATAAGCAAAGATTATAGCAAAACTGCATCAGCTCCGTGTGCACCAAGGAGCAGATTCTTTGTGAGTCTGACATAAAGCCCTGCTTATCAGGCTGGCAGGTTTTTAAATACTCTTTTTCACCCATTTAAAAGAAATACTGGAAAACAGGGAAGAGAAATTTCACAGTTTTATCATTCTATTATGAAGCTTTACGGTTCTGTCGGCGATATGTGGGTGCTTCCACGTAAACTGGTAGCAGCAATGAAGTCTACAGTGGCAACTCTGGCTTTTTTTCTTTTTTCTTTTTTTTTTTTTTTTTCTCTTGTGTGGGATGTTGCAACATTGTGGAGAAGGGTGTGCTGCCAGCACCACACTTACGGACCGCTGTGATGCACAGGTGCGGTTTCAGTTTTGGTCTTTAACTGGGTTTGCAGTTCGGTTCAAATACTTACCGGATACATGCAGGTTTTTCCTGTTTAAATTCTTGCAGTGCTTTTCTTCCCTGAGCCTCCTGGGATTTTGCTAACAGGGAGTGTGTGTGTGGGGGGGAGATTTTTCCGAGCTTTCCAGGACTGTGCTGCCATCTCCTGATCAAACCTGAGGCTTCCCCTGCTGAAAGCCGGCCGGGACGAAGGCCAGCAACTTTTTTCCTTCTTTCCAGAAAAGATAGTAAATGGCCTGTGACCTCCAGCTATGCTGGTACCTGCTCTGGGAGGAACCGCATCCCCTTCCTCCCGCCTGTTTGGCAGGAATGCTTTAGCAGAGGATGCCCGTGAGCAGCGGGTGCTGAGGCTGGGCTCGGAGGAGGACCAGAGCTGCTGGGAGATGCTCCTGCTCAGGGTTCTCCCCAGTTTGTCCCAGCAGGCGCAGGGGAGGCTGAGAAAAGGCTTTGCCCATGCTGGGAAGATGAGGAACATTTTCCGAATTAAAGTTTTTGGGAAATTCAACCTAGACTTTTAGAAAGGCTTTTTTTTTTTTTTTTCTTTCCTGACATGTCCAAACCCACCTTTTTTTGATGCGTTCACTACTTGCCCACCTCCAAGCTACAACCGGAGGGCTGTGAGTCTTTGCCTGACCTCCTCCCTTCTCCCTACCTCAAATATGGGGACTTTCACCTTCCTCTTTTCCCTGCGTGCTTCCCCCATCCCGCAGACGATGCTGTGCCAGCTGCCCCCCTGCCGCTCGCGCTCCTCCTGTCCCTCGCATGGAGCGATGGCGTGGCTGTGGCACATCTCCCTTTTTCCCAACACGCCAAGGGCGCTTTTTGGGTTCCCCCCGGCTTCGCCCGGCAGAGGGGGGAATAACAATAACACCGGGACATGGTGTCGTGGCGAGCGGGGCACAGTTCCGACCGCAGATTTGGAAAAAAATCCTACTCCTCCGCCCCCTTCGGCTGTTCCTCTGCGGCAACGACTGTGTGGCCGGCCCCGCACCGCGCCGCGCTCCGCACCGGCGTCCGCCAGCGCCGCGCTGCGCCGCTCCGCATCCGCCAGGGGGCGCCCCAGGACCGAGGAGGTATCGCCTGCCCCGGCCGGCAGCGATCGCAGACCTTATTTACCTTTATTTTATTATTTTATTTATTTTATTATTTTATTTTATTTTATTTTATTTTATTTTATTTTATTTTATTTTATTTTATTTTATTTTATTTTATTTTATTATTTTATTTTATTTTATTCTGTTTTGGTTTGTTTTGCCTGAGGGCGAAAAAACCCTACCTGCATTTGGTAAGAGTGCATTTTGCAGCCGTGATTTAAGGGAGGCACTTGCTCTCTCGAAAGGAACAAGTGAAACGTTAACTGTACACTTTAATGGCAAAGTATTTCCCTCTCAGATATTCACTGTTGCATCCAAAACCAGAGTGATATTTATTCTTTAGCCCCTACCCTCCTTATTTATCCAGGTTTATTTCTTTCAATAAGTGAGCCATTATTGGAAAATCTTTTTAGCAATAAGGCACGAATTTACTACCATGTTCCTTCTAATACAGGAGTAAAGATTTAATGGCAGCATATCGCCTCTCTTACAGTATGTTTTCTGACACTAAAGTAATGGCAAGTGGAATAAGAGACAGGTGGTGGTATCTATAAACTCTGCTAATGGCCCCATCAACATATGTTTAATGTATTCTAAACTATACTTCACATCCTACTGTTGCTAGTACATTTCCTCTGGCACGTCTTCTCAACAAAGAAATTTGGAGAGGAAAGGAAACATTAATAAATCCAAAGTGTTTAATTTAAAAGCAGATATAAAGTTTAACACTGCTCATAAGGAGGCTTATTTGACAAGAGAGCAGCTTATTATAGACCTCAATAATTTTGTTGCCAGCATTAGCGAAAGGCTTTGACAAAGCAAAGGCTTTTTAGATACAGTTACGGCCTTTCTGCCGCATTTGGTGTTTGATCATGTCATGCAACTGCATCACCTTCTAATGGATTACAAAAGTCGACTAGTCATGAGACAACTCTGGGTAAATGTTTGTTGGGAGAAAAAAAGGTCAGGTCTACAACAACAGGTTTACCACTGCTTAGCTTTTTAAAACATATCTTCCTCTACTAAAACTGCATTTTATGTTCTAACTCACAGGTATATTCCGGGCTGAGTTCAGATCCCCCGCTTTTCGGTGAGGCCTTGAACAAGCCTGCGCTGCCATTTCACCTCCAGACTTTCAGAGGGTGAGCTTTGGGTGGTGGGAACTTACCTTCCTCCTCCTCCTCCTCCTCCTTCTTCTCCCCACACCCGAGGAGCCGCCAGCACAGCAGGGCCATAATCCCCGGCAGCGTCACCGAGTGCTTTGAGAGCACCGATAACAGCGATGACGGCCCTGATAGTCCTTCCGTTGGCAATTTGTACCCAAAGCCTTGCCAATGAATGCGGAGTGAAATCAGCCAACTTCAGAGTGCTCCTGCAAAGAATTATTGATGCAGGAATTGTCTCGTATGAGTGTGCGAAGGCAACACTCCCGTCATCAGCACCAAATTCTGCCTCATCTACTCATAAAATACCTACAGAAATCAAGATTTGGCGTGGCAGAGAAAGGCAGGATTTGGATGCCATGGTTTTTAGCGGGCCCACAGAGGTTGTCCTGAATGTGCATCATGCAAAACAGGTACTGTTGGGCAGCCTGATTTAATAGCACTATTATACCTGATCACCAGGAGCACTTTCTTCCAAAGATCTCTGTTTCTTGAAAAACATTATAACTGCTATGTTAGCATGCTTTTTCTGGTGATGTGCTTATCCAGCAATGGTGGTAGCCTGAAATCACTCAAATCGCCCTACTTTCTTGTACCCTGCTCAGGACACAAGGCCCATTCCAAAGAGTGGGCAATTGATGTGATATCGGGGCAAAAAACCAGAGTCAGAAACAGTTGTAAAGTGTCAGTTCAGAAGAGATGAGGAGAGCTTAGGTACCAAACCCCAGCTGGACTTCAGGTGCCCAAACTCCTATGCATCGCTACATATGTAAGCTACCTAATGCACACCAGCGGGAACTGACTCTTCGGAGAAGGCAGCCTCAGTCCTTAGCTCCTGTCGGGGTTCAGAAGGAGAAGGAGGTGGTGCTTTCACTTGACATCTTCTCCCTCAAGTATCTCCCCAGGCAAGGGGTGCCCAGGGTCATCTTCCTCTCCTGCTGGAGAAGAGTCGCGCTCTCAGAACTGAGCATCGGGTCCAGAATTATCCCAGGAGCAGACACTGCAGTCGTGTCTTGCGTACGCTACAGGGAGAGGCTGAGATGTCATACAGACTTCTGGATTCTGCCCTGGGCTCAGTTTTGTTAAAATGCTCTGACCGTGCCTTATTTCTTTGGATTGATTTCCTAGCTACAAGTATATACTTAGAGTAAAAAAGGGAGGCAAATATGAGAATCAAAGAAATTACTAGAAATTCAGAATGCCTCTAAAATATGCTCTAAAGGTCTATTTGCTATTATAGACAGTTAAAAAAATATTTATTATTATTACACTCTAGGAAAAAATACAAATATCTTCATATAAAGAAGTAATTTAAATTGCTTTTGTGCTGTCAGTGCTATGCCAGTCATGCTATGATTTCCAACAGAACATTAGTTTGTGGTTTTTTCTGTTATTACAGAGGATCAGTTCCATGCTAATGAAATGAAGCACTTCAACGTGCACTTAGTCTTAATTGGAAGTCAATGAATCTACTCATATATGTAAAATTAATTTAATAAAAGCTGGACTGGAATATGCAGCAATCTGCAGGATCAGGCCCTAGGAATGTTTCCTCTTTCCTCTTAATGGTTAAAAGTTATTTTCCTTTGGATTGACTAGCATGTCCCTCCTCCCCCCCCTCCCCCCATTTTAGCCAGTGCAGCTCTCTGTACCAAATGCTTATTTATGAAGAACCCAAGGGAAACAGATCAGCTACTAGAAATTCTTGTTTGACTTAACAAATATGATCTCAGACACCCAAAGTTACTCTTCACCTCTCAAACTCTGTAAAAAAAAATCATAAAGGGGTAACACAATTGTGAAGTCCTCCATGTTGTAGTGTCATTGCCGGAGCCTGTTTTCCCTCTTGCTTTAGCTTCTGATTTTGCTTTGGGGTCAGTGAGGGTCAGTGGTGAGAAGAGGCGTTGAAGGTGATGTCCCGTTTTTGTCGATTTTTGCTTTTACTTTCACGAGTCCGCATCTCTCGTCGCCGGCTTGTCAGACCCTGCTTTTACCCACCCAGCTTGGTAAGAGAGCAGTGCTGTGCAGCACTCCGTACGTGGCGTGGGTGGTGGGTATCCTATGCTCTGTTGCGATGGAAGCCGATGGGACCGGCTTTTAGCGTATGGCTAATAAAGCAGAGACAGAATTCCTCGGACTCTTCCGGCTCCATGTTTGAGTTGATGTCTATAAGGGACGCAGGCCAACAGAGGGAGGGTTTGTCACTGTTAAAGAATATGTAGAATACGTACACACTCAGCAAAGACCAAGACCCAGGCTCTCAGCTGCAAGAGCCCGGCTTAGTGAGACTTCCCTACAGCCTGCTGTAGAGAGTTGCTGCTTTCCCTGCATGTGGGACATCGAATTCGTGCCATTTGAAATCATGCCCAGATTTTCCTTTCCCAGGTACTCTTGTTTTTTCTATAAAACCCATAGTCTAAACTAAAACGTTGCTTATTTCACCAAGATTTATTTTCATTCTATATATAAATAACTTTACCCGCTCATCTTTTTTATCTCTGTATTAATTCCTGGTAAGGTGCTAATAATTGCCTCCGCGGTACCCTCGCAATATTGGGCCTTACACACAATGTTGCTGAGCCCCAGCGCGCAGTATAGTATTGCGGTTTGTTTCCTCCGGTTCGTTTGTGGCGCTCTCGCAGCCGCCCATTGATACTAAAGCAGAGATGGTTAACAAATACGGGCTGGGAAAAATCAGTTGGTCTTCCGTTTGCTGAAGGCCTGATGGAGAGCTGTACGGCAGTAGCTAATGCAAAGTTCTGGTTAAATATTGTCCTACCGTTTGCACTATACCGTCTGTTGTTTTTACACTGAAGGCTTAGCAGAGGTTGGAGGCAGTATTGACTTTGTAATTAAACTATTTTAACTTCAGGATTTTGTAATCACCGTACTTAAACCATCTGTTATGGCACATGGGCGATTTCCCCACCCCCCGCTCCACCCCTCCGCTCCGGGAACAAAACGCCATCGTGTTTTTAATTGCAAAACCCCTCTTATGACGGGGGTAGAAAGAGAAAATGAGGATAATTTCCTTTTTCTAAGACAACGTGCAGAAGCTCACGGAGCTTTCTCTCCCTGCGAGGGGGGGTGCACGTAGGACGTCCACTCCCGGCTCCTCCTGTCCCCTGGTCCCAGGGGTGAAGTAGAGGGCTTCCTGGTGGGGCATCTCCCTTTCCCGACTGACTGCTCGGCCCTCGCCAGGGACTTCCGCTGGGAGAAGTAAGGAAAGGGAATGGAGCCTGAGCTCTATGAGGACAGAGCCTGGTGAGCAGGCTTGCTCACGTGGGGAACCACTGAGCTCTTTGTGCTCAGGGAAAGGAAGCAGAAGAAAGGGTTAAGGCAGAAGACAGAGCAGCAGATTTTGTGAAGCTATTTGTGTCTGTTGACCTAGCTGTGTATCTCCCTTGCTGGCCAGGACACCCAACACCTTGTATCTGAAGGTCTCAATGCTGCTCAAACAGTAGCAACGCTGCCTGTATAATCTTGGGCAAATCCCTCAGGATTTGCCTACTCCTGCAAGTTGTGCTAAGTCAGAATGGAGAAAGCTGTAGCAAACTATCCCGGGGGTATAATGATCTGGCATTCCCAGCGAAAAAAGCATTAGCAACTGGCACGCCAAATTCTGGACTTTCACCAGCATAACTAAGTCAATGCAAAAAAGACTATCTTAGCTGAAACAGTTATGATAGTAATACTGCTGCGTATTAAAATCTAGGCTGCCTTTCTCTAAATCAGTAAAACAAATTAACAGCATCTTGTCCTGTCTTCCAGTTGTGGGGGATTCTTTTGTTTTTCTTTGTTTCACCGGCTTGGTTTGGTCTGCAGTTTCAGCAGACCCAAATGCATGCTGAACACGTGCTGAGATAGAGTAGGGGTTTTCTTATTTTACACTCATAAAGTTAATCAGAAGTCTGGACTCTTGATTCCCAGCGTGCTGATCTGAATTTAAACCACTAGGTCAGACATCTTTGTGTACCCCTTAGTTAAAAATTTTAGTTTTGCTTCATCCTGCCTCAGTTTTATGTGTCCATCTACATTTTCTTACTGGCAGTCAGCTCAGCAGAGCTTTTTTGACCAGTGCATGAGAGGAATGCACTCTCACATCTTGTCACATAAACCTCAGGTATTGAAAAAAAAGAGAGAGATACAAGCGCCAGGGAACCTTCTCAGTTATATTGAGCAGAACTCTTTTTCTCTTGTTCTAGTTTGCCAAAAAAGTTTTCTTTCAGGACAGATTAAAGTGCTAAATCAGACAGCAAAATGTTCTATATACCTAAATATTGGATCCAATAGTTCTCCCACGTATCATGCCCATCACACACGTTGTGTAGACCTACACTTTGATCTCGGCCCAAGTTTGTTTGGCTGTTTTTGGGGACAGCAGATAAAGCAGTGCTTGAGAGAGGCAGATTTTTGCTGTTAAGCAGTGCAAGCACTCCAGAACTCCTGGGGCCGCATTCGCGCACGTAGATAAAGGGCTGGCCAACCCTCGATGTGTCTTACGTGGCCTGCCCGACCGGCTCGCTTCATGAACCTGTCTCAGAAAAATGACGATTTCTTCAAATTTTCCCGGAGGCTGACAGAAAATTGGTCCATGCAGCGTGAATCTAGGTGGGTGAGAAATTCCATTTGATTCAATCTCATCTGACGGCAATAACCACTGTTATCAATGACTCCGCGTTTCACTAATTTCTACCCCCCTTCTAAAGAAATGGCATGTTTCTATTTATTTCCTTTCCTAAACAAGGACCCTTGTACCATGCTGTAGTTGTTGTGAAAAGGGTAGCATTTTACGCGGTGCCACCGTAGGCCAGTGACATGAAGCAAGACCAGCTCCCCCCCAGTGCCCACCCTGACTCTGGGAGCTTTGTTTGTACCTCTGTGGCTCTCCAGCACGCACTGGCCTGGCGAAGCCATTTCGTTAATGCCAGGCAGCAGGAACTGCTGAGTGCGCAACACCGCAGAAGAACTGTTTGCTTTACTTTAGAAAGTAGATACAGATGTGGAAGCCTTGCCTTACCTTTCCAATCGTCAATAAGCTGAAAGAACGGAGGAGAGCCTTTTCAAGCGTTGGACCTGCGGTCTCATGGGTTTTTCACATGTTTTAGTGTCTTGTTCTGCTCAACATTGCAAGGGTGAAGATCTGGTTCTTTAAACACAGATGGGTAAGTATTGCTATAGAAGTAAGCTTTCTATAAATTAGATGCCTGGACATTTCTAGCAGGTATCTTCTACTACTTACAGGATTAAGGATTAGGTCCTCATACGTATCAAAAGGTCTCTGCACCCATCAGTGTTAATAAAGCTAAACTCCAAACTCCATTTTCAGAAATGCTCGGGCACTCGTTAGTTTATCTCTCTGGTCTCCTCTCAGATTAGCCCCCAGGACAGGTAACGCACAGTCAAATGTTGATTAAACACACCATCTCCACTGCACGCTGTCTGAACATCATCCAATTTCAGCTGAGATGCTGTGTGATGCCCAGCCCAATGTGCTCTGCTAAGTGACCAGTATTTCTTGAAAGTTGGTGTTAACTCTCTTTGATTGCCTTGTTGCAGGGCTGCAGCCAGCCTGGGGCTGGGGCTCACAGCACAGCCCAAGCAGGTGGGCAAACATCTCGCCCAAAAGACCTTGCAGACTGCACTGAGACTTTCCAGGGACAACAGACATGAAGGGACTTAAAGCTTGTCAGGTACTCTGATGCATGACTACTGCATGTTCTGGTGCCAACCAGACTTCTCAGCTTCAAATGAGGCATCTAGGATCCCCACAGGAAGTGTGGAGAAGCTCGTGTTTCACATAGAAACCACGTGAGCCACAACTCTAAGAATCTGTATGAGCAACAAGGGCCAAGCAAAGGGATTTGCTGAGCAAAAGCATCCCTCAGGGGCAACCACCTGCTAAACATTTTTTTGTCTGGAGGTAGACTAGAGAAGGACACAATTCCAGGCCTAAATATTTGAGCTTTGCTTGTGTCTGAGTTGTCCAGGGCTCAGGGGCATATCACTTATCGTGGTAGATCATGTCTTGACTGCTAGCAGAAGCGGTGTGAACCTCATTCCAGCTCCTTGAAGAAAGCAGGAGACCTGTGGACCTACTTTTGGAAGATGGTGAAGGGCTGGGAAGGAAAATCTGGTTCACATTGATGATGTAGAGTAGATGTGGACCCCGGAGTGGACAAACTTTTGATTTATACTACTTTCTTGCAGAGGGAACTGCTTGGCTCAAGGGTGAAGCCAGGGTGTACTCCCGCAGTTATACAGGATGGACTGTATAATTGGGAGATAAAGATCACTCTGTAAAGCAGAGGAGCAACCCAAACCGAAAATAAAGGTATGTCTTTAGTTTGTTGTGATGGCACTGTTCCACTTCATGTAAACTTCGGAGCAGAATCAAAGACCTGATTTTCTTCCAAATGAGGAAACACCATGATCAGCTGGAATAGCTCAATATCAAACTTAATATGTGGTTTGGTTCATATTTATTTATTTCAGCAAAGTGTTACATCCCCAGCACAATGGACTGAGTCCATTTCAGTCTCAGCCTCAATATTTTACTCTTTTAAAAATTAACATCCCTAGAATTTTCCACATACTCTTCATTTAGAATTAAATTTTAGAAGGAACTTAATAGTGTTGGTAACTTCTTATATTCTCTTCTAAAATTCTTGAAAACTTACCCATACTATCAGTTGTACAAGGACGAGTATTTTGGTAGTTTCAGAAATGGAACTGAAAGGGAAGACTTACATCTAGGACACTGAAGGCAGTCCATCAGCTCTTTTTCAGGAGCCAGAAGCTGGATAACTGCTATCTTAAGCATGCCTGCAGATGGGCCATGTCATCTCTCAAATTAAAGCACTTCCCTAGAACTGAAAGCTGGGGGCTGTCAGAAACTCATAGCTTCCGTGGGAGGATAGATCCACTATGTCAGCCAGTGGATGGCACATCTACCTGTGAAAAAACCTCTAGAGTCGAAGCAAAGATGCTGTTAGAGGACGCTGTATGTCTGGGCTAGTTTTTGAAGGCTGATCATACTTTGAAGATGATGCTTGATAAAGACTGTACTAGAGAGAAAGGAAGGGCTGTTTATTGTCCTCCTCTGTATTACATACAGATGGTATTTTTACTGAAGATTTTCTAAAACATGTCACTTTCATTAAATTTTGAGTGATCTCTATGTATCCTGATGTAAAACAGGTGACTAATCAATGAATTCAGCTTCTGAACAAAACTGAATATGAGAAAACTAAATATGACAAGAATTAAAAAGGCATATAATATCAAACTCTAAATGTACAATTTCACTGTATGTCTCTCTTTACTGTAGCAACCAGGGCACAAGGGCAGTATGAACATGTGGCCCTTTATTTGATCAAAGATAATAATCAACTAAGCCAAAAGGAAGGGAAGTAGATTTTCCTAGTTCAGCTGCTAATATAATCTTTTACGTGTTTCCAATTGTGTAACCGTTGCTCCATGCAGCATTGTAACATGCAGCCATTGTTAAGTGGGAAAAAACTGTGCAAATAACAAAGAATCCAAAATGTAGAGAAATGGTGTTTGGTACCACAAGTTATGCAATGGGCACTATATTTTGCCTCTCTCTATTTCAGATCCCAGGCCCATTTTTCTCCTGTTTTGCCTGCTCATGCCTCTCTTGGCAGGCTCAGGTCCTGGTGAGAAGTGAATCTGCTGAGTCTTGTAAATGCTGCAAATGTCTGGTAACCATGGAAGCAGCAGAGTTTGTGGTAGGATCTCCTGCTTTCCTGGTGTCTCACCATCCCAGTAATGTTGATTACTTGAGGTCTCATCATTAGCAATGATGCAGCATCTCTCTAGAGGCTACAGATACCTACAGTCATTCTTTTAAGGATATCATTCTTGTCTTAGAATGTGAAAGGCGCGTCTCTCTTCCATCAGAGAGGTTTCAGCTAATGCCTACTTAGACCTGCATTAATCCTGGTTTACACCATTTCTGACCTAGTCCTAGCCTTTTATTCCCACTTAGCCCTAGTTTTTTATTCCAACTCTTAGCTGAAGCCCTAGTTTTTTATTCCAACTCTTAGCTGAAGCTAATGACTATGTCAGTGACTCTTACTGATTTCAATAATAAGCACAGATTCTTGCAGGTCTTAAATCCGTAATAAACTCAGATTCGTTGCTTCATGTTGGCCTGAACCCCAACCATGACTAAATTCCCCAATGCCAGCCTCAGAATTATGATTGACAATGTGGTCTACATCACCTAAAACCTCAAATTAGTCTCACTCATTTCTTCTAGACCTGGCTTTAGCCTAAATGGCTCATTTCAAATCAACTTTAAGTCTACTCTTAAGACTAGACCTTGAAGGAATCGTAACTAGATCACCTGGTCTGGCAGTAGGTTTCATATAAGATCAAAACCCCCACTAAATGCAGTAACAGCCCACTTTCACCAGTTCCTGCATAAGTAAATCTTAATTTTAATTCTGACTATAATATTAATCTATATTGGTCTCCCTACATTCTGTTTTATCTAGAACTAAGCATAGTTTGTGGGTCCCTCTAAGCAGCAGCATTAAGCCGAGCTTGATGGCCACTTCTAAATCCAATATTGACTCATGGTCTCAGCTTCATGTTGACCCAACCTCTGAAGTTAACCCTAATGACAAAGCTAACTCAGATTTAAGCTCCACCCTGAGTGCATCATGAAGAAGAAAGCAGCAAACTTTCCTGAATGAACTATGTTATGTTAAATATACCATGCAGGCCCTGCTGGCAAGAGCCGTAAGCCAAGCTCAGGCACTATGCAGGCTCATCCAACATACTAGCCTGAATCCAAGCCCGTAAACCAATTTTTTATTCCCAAACCCTACAGACAGAGTTCATCATAAAAACTAGACCTGTCACCTGTCTCAGATAGGCAATTTAGTACAGGTTTACAGGCACTTACTTGCAACAGCCATAAGGCATGTACTAACCAGCCCACTCTGCCCAGACTCTGTTCTCAAGGCTAATATCAAATTTAATCCAATATCTAAACGTAGATTAGTGGTTCCAATCAAACTGTAGCCCAAAACTATTCATACAAAAGGCTGTTACTTACAGCCTGGGACATATGAGCCCTAAAACTAACTCTAATCTCTTTTCCCCATTATCAAAACCAGGTAAGGCCTCCTGCAATACCTAGATCTGATCACCAGCAAGCAGCCTCAACAATTTTAGGTTCAGCTTGATGGCCCCTTTTATTTTAGCACAGTACTATTGGCTGCTGTGGGACTCCCGGCCTGTAGTACCACGTCTTTTTCCAGAGGTATCACCAGTGGCCTGTATTGTTACTCTCTGGCTTCTACAGATTCTTGTATTTCTTTGCCTGATCTATGATTCCGTTCCTAACAGATTTAGTTTCTTTATTGTCAAATATCCACTTTTGCAAGAGTGACAACATCTCTACAGTTTTCCTCTAAGTGCTCTAAGGTTTTTTGGTCATTGTTTCTGCTCTGGACCACTTGAACCATAAGCCTAAAGTCCTCTCAGTTCTGATCCCACGCTGAGGGAAACAGCTCGGCGCTCTGTCATATAAGGTGTAGGTTCTCATTCGGCCTGTCTGCAATGAGGCTGTGATCTTCTAATAGTCTGCCTTAAATATAAGGTTCTGCTAAATGGGTTATCTCTACCCACTGCACTGCGGGCTCCTTTCCTTTCTGTGACCACTGACCACTCCTGTGCTAGACCGAGACAGTTGTCAGAATATTGATGCGACCCGTAAGATGCATTTGGCATGTAGGGCGACAATATGATACTCAGGTTTAATTTCCCTGTGTTTTCACTACACATTTAAAGGTAAAGGCAATCTTTCTTTGCTATTTTGAGTTTGGAGCAAAATTCCCATAGTCTTAATTGCCTTCAGAGTTGAAGAACTGCACTTGTCTTCCAGCACGAACAGTTTCCCTGTTGCTTGCTAGGCACAGGACAATGGCACACAAGACAATCAGTTCTTCTCCAATATAGCTTCATCTTGATTGATGTAATTTGTTTTAGAATCAGTTTTACTTTAGAAGCTGAAGCAGATTTGACCTGTTCATCCAACTCGTGCCTCTTCTAGCAGCAGTTCAAATTCATTGATATTAGCAAATAGATCAAAAGAATTTCATTTTTCATCTTTCCTTCTCAGAAAAAAAACCCAACAAACCACCCACAACAAAAAAAGCTTTTTTGTTTTTCCTTTAGGCAATATTCATTTGACACTGATTGTACTCACTATCTACAATTTTTAATCACAGATTTTCTGGCGTGTATGTATTAAAACCAACATATTAATGCATCCTCAAAAATGCAACTGGACTGAGTAATAAAAAAACACCAAATGGTATCTCCCTTGATTCTTCATATTATTTACTGCAATGCTACCAAAGGTAAAAATCTTCCCATGGGGTATCCACAAAAGCTATGAATGATTTCATTTCCCACAGACAAAACTTACTGAACTTACCAAACCACATATTTGACGGAACTAATAGGTCATACAATGGAAATTTTTCATTTGGTTTTGCTAGTTACAATTATGGATTTGTTTTGTTGTGCAACATTATGAGAGATTCCTCTTAACTGGCTATTTGAATATTAGAATATTTTTTATTACTCCTTGCTGTTGATAACGAACTGCAATTTACAACAGTGTGATACTTCACGCTACTCTGCGTTTTGCAGTCATCACGAGAATCTGCACATTTAATGATATAATATTGTTTCTTATCTCAGATAAAGTGCAGATAAAGCAATTTACACCAAAAAACCACCCCACAATGCAAAATGGTTCACATGAAAAAAAGAAAATGACTGGAAATGATGCATCTAAATCACATGTAAATCACTATGTGCCACGAACTGTGCTTTTTATGCAGGATCTGATGGACCAACACCCTGCCTGCCGGTGGCTGCCTACTTCCTCTAAATTCTACATATTGCTCTTAAAGTAAATTCAACAATCTGGACGTTTCCAGCTTAAAGTAATTATTTATGCTATGCCATTTGTCAGCAGAGGGAGCCAAGCATTTCAGTATCTTTGTACTCCCCCATCTTCTCTCACTTGGCATGGGAGGGATCTATCTCTTCACTGACTGTAGAGGTGACCTGCTTAGATAGGGAACCTGACTTTTATAGGACTAATTCTAGGAGAAAATATATATTCTGTTCTGAATAATCATGAAGAAAGAACACTTTTGCAGTGCTTACTTCACTTGATGTAAAGCATTGCTCCAGAAATTCTTGTTTGAGCAGCCAGTATTACCACTACATGTAATCAGGAACTTTTGTTGAAACCAAAACTTTCATGCATCATTATGGCATTTTCAGTTGCAACATAAGACTTCACTCTGAATTAGGAAGCAATTGAGCTGGAGTCTTACACATCTTAATTACTGAACTATGGCATTTTATTTCTGCATATCAGGGATTATTCATGAGCTAGCCCAGCCAATGCTCCTTATTACTTTTCTGCTGCAGTAAGACTTCTCATGGTAGAAAACACTAAAGGAAGTTATACAGGATTAGAAATAAAAACTTCGTCAAGGTGTCATCTATTTTCTTCCACCAAAAATACCCTACCATCTAATTCCACTATATCCAATGGACTGAATGGGAATTGACATTAAAGAGATTCAAACAATTCAGAAGTCTGGATTAAAATCTTAATCTGAATCTGATGGTGGGACAATCTTATTATAACTTCTTTCATGAATGTGTAGCAAGAAGGTTGTTTTGTAAGTGTGTTCTTTTCTCTGTCCTCTTTAATACCATAAGTAAATACTCTTCACCTGGTTTCTCCAGAAATATACATAAATGCATGTTGGTATACTGAATATCATGGCACTTGCAAAATATTTTTTTATTATATCTGATCCAGAGGTTGCAATATGTTTCATCATCTTTATGGCTTTTGGTCTCAGTTTACACAGTTTCCCTAAACCCATACATGTTGATAGACATCTTTTTTTGTGGACTTCCACCAGTAGAAATTTTGGGCTCATACCACAAGTAATTTGAAATCCCATGACATTCTGTGTCACAGTTTCATTTGTTTCAGTTATCAGCTACAGTAGCAGGCTACTGCAATTATTTAGCTTATGATAATTGCGTGTTTTGTTGATTTTAAGATAAAGTGGTTTATTTTAAAAGAAAAAAAAAATCCCCACAATATGTTTTATTTATTTCCTGAGGACTTTCACTTACACAAGTAGGCACTAAACACTTGAAATTGAATTTCCAGAGCACAACAGTAAAAAACTTAAGAATTTGGCTTAGTTTCATTTAAAATAGTAAAAATTGACCTTGTAAACATTTCCATAGGAGGTAGGATACATACATTTGACAGTCTGTCAAATAAGAGAAAGTAAACAGTTACTCTGTGGTCCTAATAAATAATGAGCAACACAGGCATTAAATAAACATTTTTATATAAAAAGATATAAGGGAAAGACTAAAATAGCATTTTTAATAAATTAGGAATAGATGTAATCATTTCTTTACAACAGTCTTGCTTGCAAGAATCACTGCCTCTTTCTGCTCACCCTGAATTTCTGACTGAGAAGCTCTAATGATAAGAACAATCCTGAGTGATTCACAAGCAGGACCCAACCTGAATATAGCTATTTTTTTTGTGTGGAGGGCTGCTAATATCTCTAAAATGGCTCCTTTAACACCTATATATAATACTTTTCTATTCCACCAACTTGAAGGGGATTTTCATCACAGCCTTAATGTCTGGATTTGAAAAGTAAGCTTAAGGCACTGACATGTCTCTCCCAGTTCAGGTTCCTCCAGCAGCTGTTCCCATGAAGACAGTGTTGATTGGTGGCAAAGATGACACCATATCTCTGCTTGGTGGGCCATGGGACTCCAGATTTTCTTGAGAAGAGAACTGACCAGATGTTCCATACATACACTGGGAAGAAGATGCAGTTTGCATGTTTGAAGCTGTGGGAAAAAAAGGTTACCGTCATTACAAGTTTTCTATCTATTGAATTTAACAAAAAACACAGTCTAATTTCATCTGACGGAAACTCTTATCTACCAGGCACACCATGTGAAGGATACTTATATACTTCACTCAATTTACCTATACTTCTATAACTTTTCTCCAGTGGCTCCTCATGCCATCAGGGAATCGGTCAAAAACCCATGTATAAATGAACTCTGCTAAAAATCCAGCTATGGGCATGAAGTTTACAGCTTGAATATGAGCCACCTTCTCTGAAAATTGTGCAAAGCTATTTATGTGCGCTATACTCGTCTTTCCATATCTTGCACCATTCATGTCCATATTCAGTGGCGGTACCACTGCCACCACCTGGCACATATCAACATAGAATACAGAAGATAATTGATGGGCACAGTCCCTGCGTGGTGCTGCTGGGTTTTTTTTCACCCTCTTTAGCATCCTTTAAAGAACCGAGCACTGAATTCTTGCAGAGCCTTAGTGAGGCAAGTAATGTCTGATCTTCTGTGCAAGGTTAACCGGTAATAGCAGGAAGAGGTAATCTTGTGGAGAAACCAACGGTTCACAAATTTATATCTTCCATGCAACCCTTTTTGGAATGTGAGGCCAAACTCAGCTGCCATTTGATTAATGCATATATCAAAAAAACCCCTTTGAGGTTACGTAATTTCACTTAAAATTCACTGTCTGTGGGAGCTTTGCCTAATACATGCAGTTGTCAAAGCATAGGACAGGAAGGGACTATGTCACAGGAAGTATATATCTAGACATCCCTGACCCAGGGTTCATTTGATCTGTTTGACAGTGAGGATCCTTAAGAGCCCTTAGAAGAGCCCAGTCCACTATTAGCTCACTTAACAGTTAGAAAGTGTTTCCTAATACAGAGTTTTCTGCAATTCAGGCCAGTCATTCTACTCCTCATGGACAATGGACCGTAGTCCTCCTTATGGGAGTTATTAAACCCACTGTCCTTAAATTTTAAGGAAAACACATCTTATGATACATCCTAGGTACTGATTTAGTTTATCCCTATATTGCATCTCATATGCTATATATGGCAGCTGCAGATTAATACTCAGCACTTGTTAGGAAGCTAAAAAGTTCATAGCTCTTCCTCAATCACTGGCTATACTTACGCATAGGAGTCCGACAGACAATTGAAGGTGAAGACTCTGTGTAGTATGAGCCTGTTTGTTTTCTTCCGGTGTCATCCAAGATATTCAGTGGATCATGTATATCATTGTATGATGGCAATGATCGAATGCTGCTTACACTGCTGATTACCGAAACATGTTGATCCACCATTGTTCCAAGTCTGTGAGAATCTGGATAATTTATATTGTTTCCATAATATCCTATTGACAGGAGATTAGAAAAAAGCAGAGTGAAACTACTGTTGAAGAGAAAGGGTAGAGTAGGACCCTGTGACAACCTGGGACAAAAGGTAGGTGTTACTGTCTGAGTCCCTTGAGAATAAGATTATTTATATACAGCCTAGTAATATTTGTAACATATTCAGCGACTGACGCAAAAGAGGGGTGGTAAAAAGAGAGCAAAAAGATCCTAAGAGTTCAGTCACGCCTTCAGTTCAGAATCGCCTTTCCATTCTAAGTTCAGAATCAACCAGTAGCCTGCAACCAGTGTCTACAAGAGACACCATGGGGACTCCTATCCACAGTTCAGTGCTCCCTTCTGAAGCTCACAATCAAGGAAAGTATATGTTGAAAGAAAATCTGCATGATAATACTTATTTTCTGCATATACAAATCCATACAAAAGAAACATTTCCACTGTGTCTTTCCTCCAGAAGAGGGAGATGGTTTTGCCGGCTATATCTCTGAAGCAGATTGAGGCAATAACTTTACGTATGAAAAATATTAGGGCCAAAGTCTCAAACTAATGCTAACGCACATTTTTATGCTTCCTTTCACCACCCTGACCCTGTGACTAGAATGGCCCATTATGCTGATCCCAGAGTATTTTATGCCTGCTCTATTTCATAGCAGATGTTTTGAGCGCTTTTCAAGAGATTGTTAAATCACAGTGTTATCCTGGTTTTGCTTCCTTTGTGCAAGACGTGGTGATGGTGCCAAAGGAAGATTAGCATAGGTGCATCAGATGCATTTGAGGTCAGCTGAGGATTCACCAGAGGAAAATAAATCCTTAAGTAGCTTGTTAAGCTGCTTTACAATCTCTATGTGTCATCAGAGAAGTGGAAAACAGGAAGGTATAAATAAAAGCTGAAAAACGTCTTCCATAGAAAAAAGCAGAGAGGTGTTTTAATCCATCAAGGGTAGAGAAACAGAAGAAAAGAACAACAGAAAAAGAAAATATATATTAATACCGTTGGAAGCATTAGCGGGATATGCTGCTCCTGGGCACGTAGACACTGAGTTGCTCAAGAAATTGAAACTCCCAGTATTCAGAAACTGCATATTGTGTGTGTCCTGAGACATGGATGAGGAACCATAGCTGGAAGGGGATCTGGCATTGTACGGAGACACAGCACAACTGTTGCTGAAGTAGTCTCTGGAGAACTGCTGTTCACTCAAGGCATTGAATCGGCTGTGCTCTGCTCTGTGGTGGTAAACTCCTGAAGAGGAATGGGCCTGAGTTCTGAACATAGCCTGGTAATTGGAATTGTTTCCATAGTAATTCTGATTAGTTTGTGACAAAGTCTGATAAAGAGGTTCTGAGTAGGAAGAGCACTGTGAATGTGTGGATAACACTTGACCTACACTTGGAGGTCTCACAGCCATTGGCCCCTGGTTGATAACACTTCCTCGGCTGACCATGGCTGGTGAAATGGGTGGAGTCATCAGGGGACCAGTGCTTTGAGACAGCTCCATCTGATCTGGAATAAATAAGCATTAGCCGCCATTAGCGTTCATATGCTGAATAGAGCATATCTGTTAAGACACTAATTCTCTAGTGAAGTGTACATTACCATTTGAAACTTTAACAAAGGATATGCATTGGCTTCCACCTATACAACACACCCTTTAATCAATGGCTTCGGGCTATAAAGCTTCCCGTTTTCATTCTCCAGCCTGGAGACTGCAAATTCAGTGGGAAATTCCAGCAGTTACAAGGCTCGTGTGCTCCAGGGGTTACTGTTCATTCTCTCCTCACAAGAACCTCACCAAGCCAACAGGTATAGGATAGTTTTACCATTGTTCCAAGAGGATCTATTACTGGCAGGGCTCCACAACTGCCGCCTTCTGTAAATCAGCACAGAGGACGAGCTCATGAAATGTTATTTACTAGAGGTCTTTATAAATGCATATGGTCATTGCTCCTCCTACAGCATCGTGTTACTGTGGACTGAAAGATGAACAAGCAAGTAAGAGAAGGAGAAACTAGAACTGATACATACCGGTCATCTGCATATTCTCACTGTCTCCTGTGACGAAGGGGTTCAGACCAGAAGATACACTGCTGGGCTGGCTAGCTGACAAGGACACGTAGGTTTGCTCTGCTAGACACTCATTTTTGACTGAAGTGTCACCAGGCAGAGGAGCAGCTTTGTTACGATTTGCTAGGAAGCAAGAGCTTGGTGATGCAGTAAAGGTGGCTTTGCTTGCATCTGGAAGAGTAAGTGAAAACTCTTGGTGGCTGTTACATATGCTCATTGCACATAAATTCACCACTAGTATATTGATAGCGTATAAGCTGCTCATATCTTTGGCTGATTATTTTAAAACCCAGTGAAGCCTCCATATTTTGCATGTAGTCAATGAATACAAACATTGTTCTAGTCTTGATCTTTCCAGTGGAACTGTTTGTATCGTATTCCCTGACCTGATCTACATTCCAGAGTTCAGCTCCTTACTGAAGCCATCATAGTGATGGTATGAATCAGATTTATTCCCTTGAAGTAAATGTCAGCAACCAAGTCAAGTAGATGGCACTGAGTGAATCAGGCTCATGACACTTCATCCTAAAGAATTAACAATGGCAGTTTTGGAATGCTTGAACTCTATTTTCATACTGATAACTAGAGAAAAGCATTTGTTACACTCAGCAGATCGGTTTTCTGCAGACTATTGATAAAGTCAGTGGAATTTTTGCTATTCTTCAGTGGAAAACATGACTTTACCTTATGGTTTCAAGTACTTCACCTAAGTATCCAAGGATAAGACAGCTGCTAGGTAGGACATTTTTTTTTTCCTGAAGGCTGAATTAAAAGAAAAAGTGTAGCATCTACTGCCAGAAAAATTCTATGCAAGTTTCTTGCAGCAAAGTGCAGTTTTAGAGCAACAACAACCAAAAAGTTAAAGATAATTGCTCGTGCTAATATTAATAAAAAATAATTCAGCAGAACCCAGTTGAGTTCCCCTGGATATTTAGGGATTAACTTGGACCACAATTTGATCCAAATCAATCTTCATTCATTTTATAGCAAAGGACTCAGAGCATATGACTTCACACTGTCTAACCTTGAAGAAGCCTGGTAGATGGAAAATGTTAAGGATACTGTTTTAAATTCACTTTGTTTCTCTTCCACATAGTAATACTTCAGCCAGATACTAAATAGGGCTCCAAACTTGTGTTCCAACCTTGCAGGGACATTTGCATTTTGGTAACATTTAATACATTCCTAGTTCGAGGTGTAATTATGTATTTAAGCTTTGGCAGAAAAACCGGATTAGGAATCCCTAGCATCCCTTTCTGCTACTTACGCCTCTTTTCATATGTCAGCTTGTGGCCCTTCAGATGTACCTGCAAGTGTTTGTTGCATCCAAGATCATTTCACTGATCCAGCATATTCACATTCCCACAAAATGTTATAACGTGAATTACGGTAGGAAGGTGGGAATGAATTGCTAAGTGAATGGTCGCAAACTTTTCAGGTGAATTTGACAATGTTGCATATAACTACATCTTCAGGAGAAGACCGTGAACCTGCTTCTGTTTAAAGTTAAACAAATATGTCAATTTCTAAAAAGACAGGAGCACATTCAAAAGAACCAAGCTCTAGTTACCTAAATTCTTCATGTATTTGTCCAGTAGATTCTGGAGTTCTTGTTCTTTGTCATTGTTGAACTGTGTCTCCATGGCGAGCAGGATGTACTCATCTAGTAGCATGCGGATCAAATGAAAAGAACCTTTTGGAGGAGAAAGAGAGAGAGTAGCTGAGTTATCTGTGTGACCATCTCTCACCACTCTACAAGAAGCGAGTGAAACAAACAAATAATTGTGGACTTTAAATGACCTGGCAAGACCAACAAGGAATAGTGCCTAACTTCTAGCTCTAATCTCTCTTTGCACTGGCCCACCTAGCTCAATTGTTTACTGTCCTGTAGGCTATTTGACCACTAATTACATCAAAGAAAAATACTGATGAAAGTGAGACATGCTTTATACTTGAAGAGGGCACACAGTGGAGCTAGATAAGGCCGAAGTCTGCTAGAATGCCTCTGCTCTATTTCTGTTTGCCTTGTGCTAAATAACCAGACAATAACTGGTGAAGTCTTTGACCTTATTTCAAGGATATATCACATTAAAAACACGTATCTCCTTACCGCCATTTCAAATACCTTCTGAATTTTAGATAATAATGTACCTACAACTAAATTTAGGAAATTATGTGCTAGATATAAAGTGAGTTTCACTTGCTCTACCATCTTCTATTTTATAAAAGGTTCTGTACAAGAATCCCCCAAAATGTAAACATTTCTAAAGATGGACATGTGAACCTTAATTTTTAAAAGCCACAAACACCATTGAATTGACTGTCTGCTGACCCCAGAATTAAATGAGTGGTGGTCTGCCAAATTCATTTTGCTTTTATGAGAACATACCGTGCACAAGAACTTCTATACAACGGTAATTTTTTACGAAACTGATCCACATGTAAAACTAATAATTTAAATCTCTGTCTCCTATACTGAGATATGCAGTTACATTTCCATTGCCATATCAAACCAAACAGAGCTTCTAGCTCTTAAATGGCAAAGCAGTATCAAACAGCTATTCAAAAGAAAAATACCTTTTTAAAATGAACATGTGACACAGGTCACTAGCAAAATATTGCTAGCATTTACTGTGAAATCTTAGTTTGAATAACCCATTACACAGTTTGTGGCTTTGATCAAAGAATCTTAAGACTAGGACAGGTTTCTCTGCTCAGGAAATGGTGGAAAGCTGGTAAATCCTGGCATGTATGTACAAAATATGAGTGTTTTTACAAAGCCCGGGTACCAAAACTTGATGCGTTGTTTAGAGTTAGGTTATGCATCACTCGAGCACCGAAAAAACTCCATTTGAGAAGGAAGTCCTGAGCTCTCTTCTTTAATGACCTCCCATTTTGCTTGCTTGCCTGAAAGAGAATAGTAAAATACTGTTAAGTATACTAACTAACTTGCTTTCTGTACACAGGAGAGAATAAAGGAGAACTGATTATGCTTGAGAGTTCAAGGAGTGCTTGACTCAGGCTGATGTGGCAGGGTGGATCAAGCTGCCTAATTCAAACTGTCTTCACAATGTGTGTCCTCAAGTGATAGAGAAGAGCAGCATTCACTCTTTTAGTGCAACCAGAGCAGAGCTCTGACAATGTTAGATGAAGCAAACAGCTTACAGCTTGGGCTCTGCTGTGTCCTGAAGGTATATAAATTACGTCATATTCTAGTATTAAAGGTGCCAAATTGTTCTGTAAATATACAGGTGTACAGGGCAGAAAGAAAGAAAAAAACCCCACCCTCCAGCACTATGTTATTCCACATAAGCAGGGAACAGAAACTACTCTTTGTACCTTAATGTATTCTGTATAACATTGGCCAGACTTCTTATTACAAAATGGTATGTTTACTATCGTAACACTGATGCTTTCAATGCTGCTCATTTCATACTGTTGCTTTGCTCTGGCAGTGATTTGTTCGTGTGGTAACGCATGCCCTGTTGCTTTCTCAAACAGCAAGCAGAATGAAGCTGTTTTGTGAGTTTGACAGTAACCACACTTCAGCATGAAGAGAAGGCAGATAGCAATGGAAGGATTACATGTTCTGTAAATTATTTGCTTCTGCTGAGTTGACCTAGCCTCATATCAGGACTTGCTGGTATTTCTTACCCTTAACTACAGGAAAACAATGCTAGGAACCGTACTTCATAACTTTAACAATACAGATGCTGAATGGGAGAGTGCTTCACCTTTTCTGCCTGGGTTGTTTATCAGGAATTGTCTTCTGAAATTGTGGAATCAATTTTAGACCACAATCATTCGGTTCTAAAATAAGTTGTGATTGCTCAGCTTCAGTGGGAGTTTTGTGTCTGGGTAAGTGTGTATGAGGACTTGCTTTGGCTCTGCTGCCCAGAATCATCCAAAGCTCCTCACTGTACTGCTCACATATGACAGCAAATGCTAGGAAACTCAGAGTGCTCTAAAAAGAAGGAAATTATCGCTGTCTCCATTGAAATTTGGGAAAACAGGTGAAGAAAGCAAAAGTGACATGCCTATGGTTATTCTGTAAGTGTCAGAGTCACTTTCTGCAAGCCAGTCAAAGCTAACTGCACCGTCTCCTCCTTTTGCATCCATTCATATCAAGATGCTCCCTAAAACGATGGATAAGATACTGCATTTCCAGATAGAACAAGACCTGATGAGAAGACCTGTGTTCAGCTACTAGCAAGCAATGTGTAACATTTTATTCTGCTAGTTTACGTTCATTAGAGTCAAAAATTGGGTAAATTTCTCTTACTTGAGCTACAACTCAGAACTCAATTATTTCGTTCCGAGTTACAGTGTAATCATTCCTAAATCGTATAGTGTAATCATAAAATACTTGTAATTATAAAGTATCTTGTAAATCAGAGAGGGGGAAAAAAACATCAAAAGTATCAATTTACTGCATAAAACACCTTATAAAGCTACAAAACTGTATCTTCCCTCCTGGTGTGTAGAAATCCTTCTACAGGTTAGCTACTTCTGAATCTGCTACATTAACTTACACCACCTACAGTACCATCCAAATACCATGAAAGAAAGAATTTCTTCTCTAAGGAACAGCTTTTGCTCACATTACTGAGAAATACTACTGTGATTCTGCATGCACAGATAAGGTGGATAGGTTTCTTTCATGTACAGTTTATGATAGTGCTGACTTTAATGTTTTAGTTAAGATACTTCTTAGTTTGTAACACACATAAGACTGTTCAACAGCACTCAACATGATTAATTAGAACTAACGGCATTGGAATCTTTCACACCAAATGAAGGACTCCCCTGTCACAGTAAGGAGATGGAGCAGAGATGAGAATCCCACGTGCAAAACCAATGGGACTGCATAAGTAAGGGACTGTGTAAGGACTAAGGGGAGTAGGATTTGGTCTTGAGTCAGGCAGAACATTTGAAAGGTACCTTGATAACCCTTTGCTCAACCACAGTATCCAACCATTCAATAAATGATTCCACAGTGGCGTTCTTCTTTAGAAGGTCCTTCAGTTCTTGGAACACTGTAATAGAGTCATCTACCATGTAAAAAGGAGAACATATCATTGCACGCTATTCTGAATGTGAGAAAAAGCCACTCACCAGCCATATGACAATATTGTAGCATGGAAAGGAAAAGCAAAGAATTAGAGCAGTGAAGAAATAAGCAATTCCCCAGCAAAGCAAACAGACATGCATTCATCACACATATGTATTTTAATTACTTAAGCATTACAATGATACAGGTTGTAAGAAAATGAAGTTTTACAAGAAAATAAAAGCAAAAAAAATTCTGGTATTTTCCATTCCTTTTAAGATTCAGGCTTGAAAGTCTTTATATTACTAAATTTAGTAATAAAGTTTTATCTGTAATGTGGCAGATCTGTATACTGTCTTAGGTCTCCCATGTATTTTATAATTTTCTCACAATATAAAGCAAAGCTAACTTCCACAATTCCCATTTTCAAAAAAAGCACCTGAATGATCAGTTATTTCTCTTCCCCTTTTCTTTTTTTAACCAGTGTGAAAGAAGACAAAGAACAAAATAGAAAACAATTACACAAAAAGTAGGAAATGGGCAACTCAAATGAAAATGTGAATAGGATCGTGAACCATTAAAGAGAACGAACTTTCATGATCAAAGTAACAATATTTAAAGGACAACACATTGCTATTGCGCTCCTTTCAGCTTTCCAAACTCTGATCAACATGGCTCCTATGACAAAAACTATCATTTTAATAGAGAAAATGGCTGTATCATTTTTTCAACAACAGGTATGTATATGAAAATTAACACCCGCAAAATTCGTACTTTACTCCACTCCATTCTGTGTATGAAAATAGCTATTGCACTTTATAGAAAATTATGTATTTTTTCAAAAATCAACCTTCAGCAAAAAAAAAATCTATTCATACAAAAAAAACCCCTAGCTTAAATATCCATTAAATTAAGCCATAATGATACTAGAATTTTTGAGACCTCTTTCAAGAACTGATCAGTGCTAATGTCTGTGCTAATATCCCCATATGATTAGGACAAAATTTCAAAAGAGATTTCATTACACTTAGCAACTGACATGTAAATGATTTTTTCAGCAACCATGTAAAGTCATCTAGCTGGGATGACTTCCCAGTGCAAGCTTCTGTTCTTGTAGGACATGCTAGGGCAACCAATTGGTTTTCTTAAGCTACTGAAGTTAACACTGAGCTAGGTTAGAGAATGCAGTGTCTACGTGTGCCTTTTCTCAGTCCATCTCCAAGTAAACTAGTGTGGCATGGAATGAGAGAGTGAATTACTTCTTTTAATGGTACGAATATATCACCATGGACTTACATTCACTGTAGACCTCCCCATCAGAGTCTGTGGTCCCTGAGACTGCAAGGAGTGCCTGGGAGCCAATACTATTCAAATCGACTTTTTCAATATCTGACACCATGGAATTCACCACGTGCTGATCAAAAAGGGCTGGCCGAGCAATCTGTAAGAGAAGGCAAGGTAAGACCCTGAGACCTGCCATGGTTTAATCCCATCCAGCAATTAGGCACCACACAGCTGCTCATTCACTCACCACCATCCCATGGAATGGGGGAGAGAATCAGAAGTGTGAAAGTAAAAAAACTTGTCAGTTGAGATAAAAACAGTTTAATAACTTTTTAAAAATATTATTATTATTATTATTGTTGTTGTTGTTGGTGTTATAAAGAAAAGGGAAAAAAAAACATAGAGAGAAAAATACAACCCAAGAAAGACAAGTGATGCAAATGAAAAAAATTGCTCACCACCAACCACCCGATGCCCAGCCAGTCTCCAATCACTGTCCTCCCCACCAAACCACCCCCTAGTTTTATTGATGAGCATGACATCACATGGTGTGGAATATCCCTTTGGTCAGTCGGGGTCAGCTGTCTCAGCTGTGTCCCCCACCACCTTTTTGTGCATCCCCAGCCTACTCACTGGCGAGGCAGTGTGAGAAGCAGAAAAGGCCTTGACTCTGCGTAAGCACTGGTCAGCAATAACTAAAACCATCCCTGTGTTATCAACACAGTTTCTAGTGCAAATCCAAAACACGTCCCCATACTAGTTACTATGAAGAAGATTATCCCAGCCAAAACCAGCACAGACCCACACCTGGGGATCACCTGAATAATTCCTCAGAGAAGAAACATAGTCTGTTTAATTTTCTTATCATGGCTGGGTTTTTCATAGGTCAGACAAGATAATATTTCCCTTCCATTAGCCTTCTAATGCTCTTATGTGATCACCTTCATGATGTCACCCACTTTCATCTTAATACTTATGAAAGGGAAAACTAAGTCAAGATGAATATATGGTGCATCTACAGTTATCCATGAGGACTACCACCTCAAAGCCCAAGCTGTTAGCACTTAAGTTCCATGAAAGGCTTCGTATCTTTCTGTGTAAAGTACCAAATCATCACATGGAGGTGCTTCCTGATTGCAGATATCTATATCCTGCCAATACAGCCTTGGGGCCCTCAGCTACCCGTTACTCACATGTTTTCTTTTCAGTCAAAACTCAATAAAGGTCATCATGGGCAGAGAACCTTTGCTAGGCAACAAGGGTCATCTGACATTTTCCAATTTGGAACTAAAACAAATGTCCATATATTCCACTTCATCATTTGATTGCCAAAAGTTCCCATAATAGTAGTTCATTATAACCATGGCCCTTTCTCTCTTTTCTACTACAAAAGTTTGAAGTTTCAGTCAGATCTACTTATGGCTGCTTCCTTCTTGCATGGTTAAAACTACAAAATGTAAGTCTTCCGTGGTTGAAGTTGAACCTTGAAAAAATAATGCATTATATCTCATAGCCAGCAAGGTGCACTGAATGTAATTGACAATTTTTTAGATGTTGCCTTGGTTTAATCCCAACCAGCAGCTAGAACCACACAATTGCTTGTCACAACCCTTGCCTTTTTCCCCACCCTCAAGAATGGTGTGGAGAAGAGGGAAAAAAAGGATAAGGAGAAAAAAAAAATCTTGTCGGTTAAGATAAAGACAGTTTAATGAAAACAATAACAGAAAAGGAAAAATAACAACAATAATAACAATAATGATAATAATGACACAGGTCACTTTCATCGCCCAGTGAGTTGGCACCACCCAGAGCAGTGATTGCGGACTACCACCCCCTTGACTAATTCTCATTTATATACTGACCATGATGTCTATGGTATGGAATATTCCATTGGCCATTCCATCGTTCTGTGTATGCTTCTATGGCAAGATGAAAAAAATCCTTGAATAGTGTAAACATCACTTAGCAACAACTAAAAACAATAGGTATTATTGACACTCCTTTCACAGGAATCACTAGAAAGAAAATTAACTCTTTCCTAGCTGCAACCAGGACAAATGTATAGTCTTATTCTGTTTACCTGTGCTAGGTGTAGGAACGACGTCTGTCGCTTCAGCGAGGAAACAAATCTTCGTGCAATAGGCAGTTTCTTATCAGTCAGGTTTTCTGGTAGATTTTCCAAAGAGGAAGCAACCCACTGTTCCCAGTTTTTTGCAAAATTTCTTATATCTGCCAGTAAACTATAGGAAAAATAAATTGTTTTAGAGAAGCATCAATAAAAATTGTCTTGCATTATTTTAAATAATTTGGTTTCAATCTATGATTAACAGACTCCTGGGCATATCTGTGAATTAATCCTCAGGTGTCATCAAAAGGAAACAGGAAATGACCAATCATCAAAAGGATAAAATTGACTATATATTGATCTGTTTCTCATCTGAGAAAAGTTGTAAGCCATCTGCCAATTTAAATAGGTTGAAAAACATTAGCTTTATGAATAAACTGTAAGAAATCCAAGAATCATTAGATATATATGAAGCTAAAGGCCTTAGTCATATATGAAGCTAAAGGCCTTAGTCAGATGCAAAACCCCAAACAAGATGCCCTTCAAGGGAAAAGAAAGATAAGAAGTTTCAGAGATAACTTATAATAATCTTCTTATTAATGTCTTGTTCAGAAAATGCTTCGATGTTATGATGATGCATAGGATACAACCCCAAAAAGTATTCTGAAAAAAAGATAACAATTATTTCTGCTTAAGCACCACGAGTACATTTGATTCTTTTTTGATATTCTAGGGCTTTAATGTAGAAGAAACCTATTTCAAAATAACCAGCAAGCCAGTAGAAAGGGGTGTTAAAATACTGTCATATTTTATGGCTGTTCTATAGCTGTCCTCGGAGCTTACAGTATTTTGCCATACATACCCTACTGTTCTAAACATGAGCATAAATGTTGCGAGAAAATTTCTTGAGGGTATCGAATTTCTGCTATTTACCTGGAATATACCTAACAAACAGAATGTAGCATTATTATTGTCAAATACCTACCTCTCTGGCATTTCTTGCATTGTTGCAGGGATGAGTACATCTGTAAGGACCTTCAAAAGGGTAACAGAAAGTGATATCAAGCTTCCACGGGCCATTTATTCATTCATGTCTGTCTTGTCTACTTAGATTGCAAAGTGATAAGGACAGGAAACTTATACCGAATAAAGCCATTCAACCTACTGTCCAGATGTTTATATACCTAGATTTCTCCCATCACTATTAGACAGGAACATATGAGATATTTATGTACCTAGATAACTCCCATTCTTAATGTATGCCAGCATGCCAGTAAAACAAGAAAGTGCTATCACTCATGTCTTACAGTAGGGAAATTAGTGGAAGAGAGATGCAGAAACACTTTGTCTTTTTCAGCATCACTGTGAGTCCCAGTAAACACATACTCAGGCACCTCCCAAGTCCTCCACTGCTATTAGCCACTTGTCTCTTCTTTCTGCCATACTGGATGTGGCACTGAAGGTGTTCAGACTTCAGGACAAATCCCCTATAGCAAATTGTCATGTGGAACTGTTTTGGCAAAAAACTGTGCCATCTGGCATGCCTTCTGGGAATGTTATTGCAGCGGGCAAAGTTGTTAGCCTATATCCCAAAAAATCTGTTTCCACTACTAATGTAAGTGGTTTGATATAACAACACAATAAAATCCCTCCTTCTTTCTGGCAGCTGCGCTGTCAAGAATATCTAACATGATTATAAGTGAGAAATAGTGGGAGACAAAGAAGAGGCATAGTAGTGAATTTATGAACTTTTCAGAAATTCTGTCTTACTCAATTTATAATTTAGTGCTCCTGTAATATTTCTTCATCTATCACATTAAATATTTATTACATATAGAGTTAAAATTGGATCTACTGGGACAGCACATTTAGAGCAGGAAAAAATTCATAAACTCAAGGTACAATATAACCTATACAAGTAAATGAGGCTTAATGGCTCATCTCCAGGGTAGTAATTATGATCTTTCATGCTAATCACCTTTACTTCATTCTGATAACTAAAACTCCTCTTCTTACTTTACAGCTTGATTTGCTTCTAAGAAATATGTATTTTCATCTGTTCTGGATTTTTTCCCCATAATTTTGTACAGTAAAGAATGACAAATAGATGACAATAAGGCACTCAGTGTTAAACAGCCCCAAGTCCTTTGCTTTGACTGCTTGGTGTTTACTGTTAAGTCAATAGTTATTTCTTCCCATCGATATGTAGTTGCGAAATGTGTTAGAGAGAAGATGAAAATCCTTTTCTATTTATATGGCATGTCCTATCACAGGAACTTCAAGTACTTTGTAGCTATTAATTAATGTTCTGATCTGATTTTCCAAATTAAAAACTCAGCAAACTTTGGTGACATTACTTACTTTATTTTTTCCCAGTGTTCTATCGCTTAATCCTACCCTTGCAATACTCCTTAGTTTCACTTATTTTCAACTATTTGTGCGATCACACTGTGAACTAGATCAAAGAACTCATACAGCACAAAAAATCTGCAAAACAAATGTTCCTTAGGTTTTTTTTTTAAACCCAAACCAGTTCAGAGTGCAGCAGTTTTACTGATACATCTAGCAGCATAGGAACAGAAATGAAGTGTAGCAGGCAGGAGAGGCGGGAATATCCGAACCCAGTATTATTCCATCTCTGTAACACGAAACCATGGCCTGACATAACCTGTGAGTAGCAGATTCACATGTGGAATCACCTCGCTGATCTGCCACAGACTGTCTTTGCTGGTAGAAATTGCAATAATCTTTTAAGTAAAAACAAGTCTTCAGTTTTCATCCAGGCTTAACTTAGCCAGCCTTGTCAGTGAAGCACACAAGCATTTCTTTTAGCAACATTCAAGCAAGTAGGTCAGGATTTCACCATCAGTGTGCTGCCTGTAGGCGCGCATCAAGTGTGCACCAGAGCTGAGCCTGGTGTTCAGCTCTTACACGTGCCAGTTTTATGTTCCTGATTTCAATGGAATCCTTGCTGATTTACACAGGTAAGAGGCAGAAAACACTCATGGCATCCTGTTATTCTAATTTCAACTCTGTTTTTACACAAGCAAAAGCTGTAACGTGGTTGAGATTATCCATGTAGCTAAATGCTTAACTTACCTTATACAGTATTGAGTCACAAACACAGAAGATGTCAACAATGATGGGATTTTCAAGCAGGGGAAGGAGATGGTCAGGCATTCCTTGCCAAAAATGTAATAGGAAATGCTGAATCTAAAGGAGTAGGAACCAGATTTGTGAACATGAATAATGCTTTCTTGGCTCCCTGTGCATATATAGCAAGAATGTGTGTTCAAACAACCTTACCTCTTCAAAGTTCCCATTAATTGCATTGTCAAGGACACACTGACAGTGTGTTTTGTACATCATGATAAGAGTATCTACCTATTTTGGAAGAAAGAAAGATTAAGCAGAGTTTCTTAGCTCTCTCCTTTACTACTACAGTCATTTAGGTTTCTGCTTTCTGTAGCTCATATTTAAATATAGAATATATATATATGGAATATAAAGTGTATTACAATGAACATTTACAAATAGGCAGTCTGTATATCCAGAAGTGATGAGGGTCACTCATCTCTGGTTTCTATTGACATCTTTAAGTCTCAATGCTGTTGTCATAAATGTAGCATCTGAATCTGTACACACTGTGAAAATGGGGATATAGCTAAGGCAATAGCTAGACTAGCCAGGCAGATGGTAAAGTAAATTCACCTTTCTGAAGCTAAGATTAATCCCAAAGAGTAGTGCAAGTTAATCATTAGGCTACTATAGGCGTCTATGAGTGTTCTGAAACATCATCTAGTTGGACAAATGAGAAAATAGCTGCCAGTCATTTGGTCAAAGTTTAATCACTGCCTTACACGAACTGAACTTTAAAAAGCAGAACTCTCTTTCATCTCAGCGGGCTAATTTATCTGAGTGGAGTGTTTCCTTATTTTAATAACTTTTTCAAAAATGGCAGTAAACTTTTAAATTTGTAGGAAAGTATAAAACTATAATTTTGTAAAGTATTTTAAGGAAAGGAAAATGCTAGCAAAACCATTCTCATGGTCCAGAATCACAGAAAGTTTGTTACAGCTTGTGAACTTCTCTGGCAAACCAATACCAGGTTTTGAATGAACCTAGTATCACCTTATTTCAATAGGTTTAGCATACAGATTTCTTTGAAAACAGACCTTGCTGACTTTCAGAGCTGCTTCTGTAGCTACTTATCTTTTAAAAACAATGGCAAAGAACATTTCTTTCATTCAAGAACATTTTAAAGACTTTTTTTGGAAGGGGTTGATGGAAATTTAAAGTTTGGGTAAGTTTTCTTCAGAAACATAAAATGCAGAAAATACCAATCTATTTTAGTGCAGATTGCTACATTCATGGGAGAGACTTCCACTGCATGCAATTTCTAAGGAGTTTAATGTAGGAGTCAAACTTCACGTATGGGCTCTCTTCAACAGAGTACCTAAATATCTTGGGTTCAATAAGCCTTGGTCAGATAATCTGAAGGAATGGAAAGACAGTAAGGAAATAAAACAGCAAAAAAGAGAACAAGGAATGAGGACGGAGCAGCAAGGAAACAGAGATACACACAGAAATTCATCCCTCTTCCCACAGTCTTCTCATAACTCCATGAGTCTGTCCCCAGACAGAGTCACCCTCTGGGCCTTCCTGGCATCTGGTCCCAAGACCAGAGCAATTGCATGTTGCTGACCCAAGAATGAAGACAAAATGAGTTGCATTCTTTTTTTCAGTTGGAGTGGTAAAAGATTGCTTACACTGCTGCATTGGGTCAAATGCTCTTCAGATTTAAATGTTCCAAGAATGTCGTATATGTGAGAGATGTCAATTCACTGATGGAGACTAACATAGCAGATGATGCACACTGCTGAGTACACCAGTTCTTGGGCTTTCTTTAGGAACTAAAGCTAAGATCTCTGTACTACAGATGGCTCCTTTTGTTTAGCTCCTCAGAACAGGATTCCTAGGTTTCACCACTTTCACAGAACAAACTTAAGAGGCAGGGCTCATAAAACAAAAAGCTTTAAAGCAACATATCTCAAGACAGCCACCATCATGACCTGCACTGGAGGCTAAACTGGAGAGTTCACAATGTGTACCAAAAGGTTTCTAGCACAGTTCAGGGGTGTAGCAGCCTGTAATGTGACCAGAAACAACACAAACATAACATACAAGCAGTCAAGACATAAACCAGCAACATTTCTAACTAAAGAGTTACCCTTAAGATGAGCAGTACTGAGTACCAACTTAAGGAATATGATTTTACTACTTTAATAAAAGACACACATACGCCTAGATTTTCACAGTCTCTTTCCAAACAATTAATGGAAGAGAGTAAAGTTCATCTAATTATTTGTTGTGAATTATTTGTTCTGATCTAATCAGAACAAAATTTACCTGAAATCCAAAGGTATTTGGAATGAATACAACTCTCAGTTATTTGTTTTGCTCTCCTCGTCTTACATACCATCAGTTTGTAAAATACTAGGTCAGTTAATAGGTAAATAATTCAACCACCTTTCCAGTGGAAAGCCAGTTAATCGGTGTTAGTAAAGGTTTGCCCCCTCTATAAATCAGTCACCTCTGTTTGATTATGGACATTTCTGGCTCTTTCATGTCAATACCTCAAAGGCTAAGATATGAAGAAACATTCTGTGGTAATTTTTGATCTGTAAGTCGGAAGAGAAGTAGCTCACATTTTACCTTGTCTTTAGAAAGGCACCCTTGAAGCAAAAGGTGTTGAGCACTTGGAAACTCTGGGAGGAGAGTTCCAGTTTTGGAACTCAGAGAATATTTACGAGTGAAACCACCCTGAAATGGAAGCGAAAAAACAGGAACATTTAAGTAGCTAATATAGATTCAACTGAAACCAACAAGTCATTCTAAATTTGTATATTATCTCATGAGTCTCTCAATGTTCCAGAATATTTACATTCAGATAATCCTTCCAAAATATTGATGCTTATCCAAATCTGGATTCCAGCTCAGGAAGGTAATTAAATATGTGTCTAGATCTAAACCCCACCAAATACAGTTTTCAGAATCATGCAGCTTTTGAGCCACATTACTTCATGGAATTCTATAAACTTGGAATTTAATCTAGGTTTAAAATAGAATACAGTCTGATGCTCTCCTCTGCAGTATGGACTGTTATATCTTCAGGGAGACCCTAAATTTTATTTAATATGTATCTTTCTAGTGCAAGGATCTAGGCTACTGGTGATATTATTGTTCTCCCTTGCTCTCTTCCTGCTCTAATAGCATGGCAACAGTGATTTCTGCTGCTTTACTATGGTAATAACTATTTTAGTTTATCATAAAGTTTGATAATATTTTATAGCATTATGGATGTCATGGTATGTAGGGTCTGTGGACACTTCTGAACTATGTATTTATTGTATAGCTCTCTCTGATTTTGGCAGACTTGACATGAAGGCCCAGAAAATATCTTCCAGTGCTGTGTCCTATTGTGTTAAAACAGATAGGCACATAAACACACCTGTACCAAGAGCTTTGCAGGAAAAATGAAGGATGCTGAGCTGCATGCCCTCCCGGGGCATGCCACCAATTTTAGCTAGCTTTCTCCTGCTCTGTTGAAATGGCTGAGAGTTTGGTCATTCATCTCAGAGACTAGACTTGGTTCTGTGAATACTTTTGGAGCATTTTGCTTTTGTCCGTAAGGAAGAATAAAACTATGCTGGGTAGCATAGGCACATACAGTCACAGGTCTACACAATATAAAAAATCCTGTACAGAAACTCAGTCCCAAAGTTCCAAATCCAGGATCACAGCCTGAGCCTGGAAAAAGGAAATGCAGTTTCAAAGGGACTTAAAGGAAGGGAATAAATAATTTTTCTCTTGCTAACTTTAGCAACAAAAAAGGGAAATAAAAAACGCATCTGTTAATATGATCACAGTTTGATATCTCAGTAAGAATGACATTCCCAGCCATTTGGTGTTCTCCAGTTACTTTGTTGAGGAACAGTGAATGCTGACCTGGAGACAAGATAAATTTCTCCTGAATTATCCTAAATTCTGCTGATCTGAGAGTTCCTTGCAGCTCTTAGAGTTCTTAAGCCTTTTTAACTTGTGACTTCTGAAATATCATAGACACATCTTGTACTAGTTACAGACTGCGAAAAGATCTTGAATAATTATGAGATGCTAGCCTTTGGAGAGATGGGATTGAAGGATGAAACAACAAGAAGCCTGATATGTGGGGATGCTGACTGTGAGGCAATACATGGTAAATCACGCCTTGTTTAGACTCCTAACCTAATATTGTCACAAAATCTGATTTAGTCTACTTCTCATTAAGGCTGAGCAGTCATATTCTTTACTGATATAATGTTACTATGCTTATATTTATAATGCACACATTACGCTTATGAAGCTTTCAAATGATACAACTAAGATGAAATCCTCATCCTCAAGAGAAACAACAAAATCTGTATGATGATTCTGTCCCTACTGACTGAATTGTACTTGTCCTGTTCTCACAGGATTGCATTCAAACCTAGAGAAGACTATTTGCCTGAAACCCTTTGTTCCATTTTTGCCCACTCAGTCCTTACATCAAGGCAGTGTATGGACCCTTGAGCAGGTCTTCTGCATATTCCTGCAGTAAATCTACTACTTCTGTGCAGATTCCCTTTGTACTAATGGATGGAACTTATGAACGCGCACTAGGCAGTACTTCCAGTGGCCTTTTCCTACCCCTTTGCATACAGTCAGATTTCACTGAAGCGGGAATAGCAGGTATATAGTGTAATGTATAGTGTAAAAGTGTGCAAAAGGGAGTATTTTCCTATATACATTGACTCACCAAGCAGAGGTCAGTTTCAAGTGAAATTCTCTCAAATACTGAATTCAGAAAACTATAGCTATAATTGACTTTTTCACCATATATACATCCCTATTTTTATAGGGTGGTATGTCTGCCAAAACAGACAGCAAGGAATGAAAGTATACATTACGTAAACACGCTTTGCTTGTGCTATCTACTATTCAAATACATATAAAGCTCTAAGTCAAAGAAATTACAGTACTTTTGTGTGTCAATACTTTTGCAGTTTTATAATTGCCTATCAGTATCAGGAGGTTTGTTGTTTTTCTAATAACAGGAGTAATCTCAATGATTTTATTACGCAATTACCCGTGAAATATATTAAAAGCTCTGATTAAAAGGGATTAGTTAATTTAAAAGAAGGCAGGGATGGTGGTGGGAGGTTTAAAAGAAGATAATCTGCAATGTTTTTTACCTTGCTAATGGACTTATATGACTGTACCTCAGTTTTAGACTTAATATTTTAACCCACTGCCACTTGCCCTTTCAATTTAATGCCATCTGTTTCTAATGGCCATTTAACATTAAGATAATGACAGTAATATTATCTGCCTAATTAACCATGCAGACTCTAATGGTGCACTAACTGGTTTAGATAAAAGAATTTGCTGATATCTCCCCCTACAGAGAGAATACTAGAAAATGTGATAAAACATACCAGAAGTAAACAGTGTCCCTGGCACTCAATAAGTGTTCATTCAAATGCCATTTACTCAGTATATTTGGACAATCAGTGCTTTAACATCTTTTCAATGTCTTTATGTTCCTACTGAGAATTACACCTTATGCAATCATTGTAAATCTTTCTGGAATATCTAATTGCATGTACTTCCAGCAAATGAATAAAGGTGTATCACCTGTTGGCTTTAATGGAACGTGTACTGCCAAATTTTCAGTACGCTGTGTTTGTTAAAATTCGGTTTTGACCATGAAAGACATTTTTTTCTTTTAAGACCTGACTGAATAATTTCAGAAAACAGAGAGCTAGACAATGAAAAACTCATACCAATGTGCCCTTTCACCCTTATTTCCACCAACTTCTCTATGATTCTTTCTCTGGGAGGATCAAGGTATTGAACTTTGGGGAAGAAACAAGCCAGGTTTATGTCAATTCTCTAACAGACTGGGGATGCCACATCAGAGACGGAAGTAAATGTGTATTCATCTATGCGAAGGGAACCAGAAGTTTTCCATCCCCAAACTCTGAAATAATGAATGCTGTAGTAGTGCTCATGAATATGTCGGGGATATCCCATGGCATAGCATGATCTTTTTTTGATAAGATAGCTGATTATCTAAACAGGGAAAATGCAGCAGATCTAATCTATCTGAACCTCACTAAAATACTTGACGTGGTGTCACCATGGGAAATGATTAGTTATGCTGGTGAGAATGGGGATTAGTACAAGAATGTAAAATGTTTAAGAAACTGACTCTAGCTGAAATGCTAACAAGTTGTGTTGACAGGGAAACTATTGGGTTGAAAAGGGATTGAAGTGAAGATTCTCAAAGATTAGGCTTGGGGCTGATCTCATTGAACATTTCATAGATTAAACCGGCTGACGAGCTAGTGAAATCGGCAATAAAGAAGACGACTAAGAGGTCATGTAGAAAGGCCTGGATGGCTTTGAGATAATGGCAATAAAGGGGATGAAAATCAATAGAGCAAAGCTACACCCTCAGCGACCAATAAGAATTTCTGCTATCAGCTAGGAGCTGCTTATCTGGAAATGAAAAAGGCAAAAGACTTGCTGTGTATCAGTTGATCGCTGAGGGTATATTTAGTGTAGTAAATTAAACGGTGTCAGGGAACGTTCCCAGGCAATACTGGCAGTATTATTCAGAATGGCCCCTGGTATTCTTCTGACCCATGCCAATTAGCAGTCTCCTAAACAATTCCTAGTCGTGCTGCAACAGTTACCGCATGCTAGGCACTTTTCTCCAAGGCCATGTGGCTGAGATGTGCCTATGCTGTTTTGTAGGTTCAGGAGTTTAATAACATGGGTGCAGGCTATTCCATGCCAGTTGAACTCAGTGTCAAAGAACAATCCTGGGAGCAATCCTTAACCCTCAATGTACAATTATATGTAATTTTCTAGTATAAACACGACCAGAATGACAGTGTATACTATACCATAGTATAGTATACTATACCATATACCATAGTATACAGTAGTGAAAACGTAGGCGACCTGTGGGGAAAAAACCTCAACCAACGAAAAAACCCCAACCCTCAGTTCTAGTGTTTGTCACAAGGGATATTTCCAATAGAGGTTGGAGACATGCCATTTGCAAGACTTTATGATTTTTTTCTATAAAGATATTCCAATTGGAACAACTACAGTGAAAACTTGTAAGGCTGATCAGAAGTGACTAAAAACTGCTGCTTGTTCCACCTAGCAAGCAAAAGCAGCAAAAAGACGTATCACAGGGAAATGTCACAAAGAGCAAAAAATTGAGAAAGACAATCCTGACCAGGAGCTATAAAATTCAGTTTGTTAAAAAAAATATATTTTGTCTTCCAGTCAGACAAATGAGATCCTGAAAAAGCCTTCCTGCAAAAGTAATGGATGCAGAAAATTAAGCTAGAGCTTGACCCTTTTCTTAAGAGGGTCTATTATAAACCTCTGTGGTTATTTGGAACTGGATTGGAACAGGAACCCAGAAGGTGCCTTCCAATCTTATTTTCCTTTGAATATTTAGAGGCACAAATACTCAGCTTCATGAAAAAAAGGTTATGCAGTCTAATCTTTAATGAAAAATATTGCTGTAATTTTCAAGGACATTAATGTGAAGAAAATCGTACATCACATAATATTTGGATTAGAACAGAAGTGAAAGAAAAGACTACAGCGCTTACCTCATTCTTTAACTTGCTTCCAGAGAACCTTTGAAAATAAATGCATTTGATTATTTTTTCATAAGCAGAACATTTTTAGAGTTTGTATATATATACACACATATAAAATAGATATGTAAAATAGATCAATAATAAAAATGATGACATTTCTCCAAATGTAATTATAATAAAAATAATGTTTTTTTCTTAACTTCTTCCATTGGTTTGCAAGTGCCTAAGGATATCAGGGAACCTACTGGTGTCTTCTAAAACACAAAGATTCAGATCATTGACCAAATAGTAAAGCATAAACCCTGTGTTTTTCTTTGATAAAAGTTCATTTTTTTCTTTGCATCTTTGCAGCTTCAAAAATATCAAAAGGGTGCAAGTCCATAAGGTCTTTATGAGGAAATACATAAAGTTTTTGATACGGCTGAGTAAATTCAGAGCAGAAAAAATATACCTAGAATTTACACTTCTCAGGAAAATGAAGAAATCATATCAATTTAGATGCAGGTGAAATGCATTTCTGAGCTCAAAGATTCATTAACTGTCAAAAATGTGTCGCAATATACTAAATGTCCTATTAAGAGTCCAACTGAGAGATGCCCAATGAAGTCATTGGACTATCAGGCAATTCTTCAGTGCGGAAATTAGAAAGCACACATTTTAGATTATAACTACTAAACTAGAGAATGTGTAATGATAGACATTGTAATGTACCAGTATAATGATAAACGTTATTTGATTATTGTTATTTCCTGTTCTGCTAGCTGCTAACTGATAAGATACCCTGGGCAACATGATGTCTTATAATTATTAGTGGCAATATTGTGATTTCTTGCTGTTGAGATGCTCTGCAGGCAGGACAGAAAACCAGAAGCTGAGCGGTTGTGGAATTCCTCCTGTCCAGGCCAGGCAAAGGCACCTGACAGTTCCCATCACACGATGATCCAGCATGAGTTACCCGCAGTGTTCCCTTGGTTGTTGATAGATGAGTATGAAAGAAGGCATCACTCAGTTGATTACAATGTGGAGCTAATTAGCTTCATAGCTGGATGTATTTGTTATGGATTGGATTTCCACACGTGCAGCAAAATGTACACAGAATGTATAGCAAAAGCATGAGGCAGCATCTGCTAGCATTGCTCCTCCAGGGCCTTAACTGCTAGCTAAAGCTACCCTTCACACAGTGCTCTGGCTTCTAATAATTTTTGGTGTTATGTATGCACCTTTCCCTGTGGAAGGCTTGATATTTAAAGGAACTGGGAGGTCAAATTTACAGTGGAATTTAGGGATTCAGGCATCTGCAACCCTGCATTTAAGGACTATTGTACTCAGCTCAATTACCTAAATATTAACACACGTATGCCAATTAAATTTGAAATGGCAGTAGAGGCCTGTATTTAGGCAACTAAATTGAGGCCCATTGCCCCTTTAATGTTTTGAAAAGCTGCCACCTAACATGCAAGCCTTGTGGTAAAGGCCTCCATATGCCTATATTTGTGCACAGGCACAGTGTCATCTGTTACCACTATCAGCCCGTATATTTTTCCCGCTTATTTCTGCCCCGAGCTTGATCCAGGAATCATTTCTACATGAGACCACAAGTCCTAACACAAAGAAACGGTTTCTAACTAGTGAATCTAGTGAGTACTTCTGAAAATCTTAGAGAGTATCTATGCCATCTTTATGTGAGTGTATACCATCGGAAAACCAGCCATGGGGAATTTTGCAGAACCACCACTTTCTTTGCATTCATTGCTGCTAGATTGTGCAAGGACAGAGCTTTACATGACAGGGCACTGGCCGACACAAAGCTGAGAAGTAAGAGTGATTATATTCCCTTAAATGAAAATAACTGCCTTTTAGTCCATTAAATGAGCAATTTGTTCAAGATAACTCTGTATTATGAAAGAACCTCATCTAGCTGTGTACCAGCAACACCTCCGCAGCTCTGGATAAATACTGGACAAGGAAATGGCATATTCCAGTCTATTATACCTTAGGTCCTGCCGTGGAGAGACCCCTCCTCTTAAGCATCATTGGCAACATTACCCTCAATTTTTACACTTGTCCTATTGATTGGAAAAAGTCTCTTTGGATATAAGTTAAATCTGCCAGCCGTTGAATTTTCTATGTGTGATTATAAACTCATTTATTCCCTTCCTTTCTTAGAGTCCCCACTTATACTGTTGTAGACAATGAAAGCCGTCATTCAAGCCATATGTGAACAGAGACATTTGTTTTACGAACTATTAATCTTTGGCAAACCAACAGGCAGCTATCGTAACGTATTGATCCTGCTAGCTGTCCCTTAAATAAATATAATTAGAGCTTCCTGGGTTAGGTTTAAACTGATATTAGCCAGTCAAAGGACCTGTAAATATTAATCTACACTGACCCCTCCCTCCTGACCACAGGTGCCAGCTTCACACCATACTCCAGACATTTCATAATGGGAAGCTGTCCTGGGGAAAGAACTCAGAGGGTGACACACAAGTAAACAAAATGAGACAAGTGTTCTGGAAAGGGTGTTTTGCTGCCTTACACAAACTTGAACAAATCCTCTGCTGGTATAAATTGATGCAAGTCTATGCTGACTGTGGTGGGGCCATACTGGAAGACACTAGTAAAAGATCTAGATCAGCCTCTTAAAACAAAACTGATTTCTTTTGGGAGCAAACTGCTACTTAAATTTAGGAATGCCAGACATTGAGATATGCAGCAATACTAGTTTTGGTATCAACAAAAGTTAGTGTCCTACAAATACCTTCCTAAGGCAAGCTTAAAGTTAGATCTTCACTGTCTAAATCTCAGAAGTTATGTTGTACCTGGTTAAGCCTTTTCCAGAATACACAGAGTGGTAGTATGCACTGCTTTCTTTAATGCCAATTCCATAATAGTGATACCTATGGAAAAGAAAGAGGAGTGTTTATGAGTGACAAGTCATGTAAAGCAAATTGTCAAATTGATTTTCAATGCTTTCTGAAAACTTTTCTTAACAGTGTCTACCAATTCCTTTCACTGACATGGAACAATATCTGGTTCACAGAAAACAGTATTGTCATGATTTGATCCAAAATTCAAGGCTATGATCTCTAAATTTAAAACTTTTTCTCTTTTACAAGAAAGCACCCGGCACAGCAAATCTCCTAGAAACATGTTACATCTCTTTTCCCTAATGTGCATTCCCTTTCATTTTACTTTGTTGAAAGGGTGCTGGGTTTGATCTATCAGGTTTATTTTATTAGGCTTACCACTGTTATATTTAGACAGTCTCGCAGAGCACTCTTCAGTTGCTCTGGCAGGGGGGTTGGGCTAGATGATCTCCAGAGGTCCCTTCCAACCCCTACCATTCTGTGATTCTGTGATTCTGTGAAAGTAACTCACCATTGTGCCCTATAAATTAGTGTTCAGCCTCCTATGACTAAAAATGCTAACATTTCATTCATTAATTCTTCTCCCAGGTTGTAGGCTGACCAACTCAGCTGAGTTATTTAGCTACTTAAGCCATTCTCATACACATTTGTCTCCCTTGCAGCTCTCCTGGAGATTACTACTGCCAATAGAGCTCGAAAAAGGAAATGTGCCTATCGCTCAGCCTCTGCAGTGCTGAGCCCAACACCTTAACCAAAGACACTAAAGAGGGCGGGCTGGTGCTAAGAAAACTGACTATGCAGTAGATACTTAGTGCTTTGCACTGATTTTACTACAAAAGAAGTGACCTTCAGGAGAAGGGCAGGAGAGCAAGCTGAGGGCAGCTATTTCTTACCAGTCATAGCAAAGTTTGCTTGAGTTCATCTATCAAAGGTGATAGGCCCTGTCTTAAAAAATTTCACTCAATAGATTTTAAAACTGATTGCGTTAAACCAAATTTGTCTAAGAATCTTACGGGCAGTATACTCAGGATCATTTGTTTTTTACCAGAGTTAGCTTGAAAATACCATAGCAGCTGGTGTAACTGAACTGCTTCAAAGTAACACTTGTAGTTCAAGTATATGGCACTTAAAGCACGCGTAACATGGAGGTAATGCTTTGCAACACATTGCCTCAATTTCACTGAAACATCTCAAAAGCTTGAAGACATGCACTCTTAAGACACAAAGCACCCTGCAAATAGTTCATAGAACACATGAACAAAAGCTTTCAGCTCATCTCTGCTGTTCTTGGTGATGCCCATTAAAGAAAAAAATCACAATATTACTGTTTCTTCTTGTATGGGACAGTCACAGATAAGAACAAAACCCTCAAATGCTTTATATTTACAAAGCTGGTTAAAGGCATCAGATACAAACAATATTCAAGAAAATGTTCATTAGGGTGATATATTTGCTTAGCTTAGGTAGCTTTGAAAAACTCAGCTGAAATAGTCATTCTGTTTCTGGACAGTCTGTTGTGTGCATTCGGGATTTTACAGCCAAGAAACATTACAGAAAGTGGCTGCATAGTGGCATCACAGCTTTTACTCTTTGCCTGAAACTGATGAGTCCACATAACACCACTAGATCGCAGGGGCACCTGGTGACCCATCGGAAGGCCAAAAGTTTCTCACCTCTTTCTTTACTGTTAGTTTTCTTGCCTCTTAAGCGTGCTTTTCTGAGGGAAGGTGATGGGGTGAACTGACCATTTTTAAATACCTGTTAATATTCAGAAGCTCAGATGCAGGACCACCTGCTGATAACAGTCCCCTTTTTATCCATTACAGTCAGAGTTGGCTGATCAAACCAAAGTGACACCTCAAGGTGGTTTAGGATGCCAATAGGACCTTTCATTAAATGTCATAATGCTAGACAGTTGACCATTTCACATACAGTACTGTGTCATCTATGTTGTGAATTAAAGTCTTGAAGGCTTTCAACCACTAGTTTTGGTTTAGGAGTATTAAACATGTAGACTTAGGCAAAAGACCTGGATCTGGAAACTCCTAATATTTGACAGAGTTTTGACAAAAATGCTAAAGGCACAAACATTTCTTCTTCTTTCATAAAAACAAAGTAATTTTAGATGTGACACAAGAGGTACTAAAAATACACATGTATGGATTCTTTGAAATAACAGCATTTACTTAGTCTTGACATTGGAAAGGTTATGCATTGAACAGGATGCAAAACAAAACAGAGCTGTGACTGCTTCTTTAACAATGTTATCTGCACATTTGTCATTCACGATGTAAGCAAGCAGTTGCCTACATCTCATTCCAACACCCTAAGTCTCCCAGTTTCAATCGCATGCTATTTTTTAAATTCTAAAAATAAAACTTCACACTTTCACCACAAATTTGGAATCTCCTCCTGCTAAAGCTGGAGTGGGCCAGAGACCAAGGAAAGGCATTACTTCTTTACAAAGTTAGAATTCGATATCTAGGTTATTCAACATCTAATTCAATATTAACACATTTGGGCTAGAAACGGGAAATGTTGTATGATTTGGATCCCCAGGTTTCCAGTAGTAGGAAAAATACTTGGCCCTGCTCTGAAATGCCCCAAGATATCAGAATTCACCATTGCCACATTTTGTTATATAAAGAATAGATATTTTCAGTACCTATTCAGTGTGTCTTAAAGGCATAGCAGTTATCATTCTGACTTCTAAAAAATACAGCTTTCCAGTCATGACACAGAAGCAATTAAAAAAATTATAATCTGTACTTTTCAAGTTCTGTCTGGAATACACCACAGAGTAATAAGGTATAAAGATTTTTATTCTTTTATAAACCAAATTCATTAGCAAAACAGATTATTTTGGACTCCCTTTTCAGAGTAGCATATCCATCCCAAACACACGGATAACATCTTTAACCTACAACTTCAAGTACCCTCTTTTTGTCTCTTCATATGCATAGTTCTATGCGCATGTACAGTATATATGTGTTTTACTATGTTATACTTCTATTGTATAATTAATACAAGGAAATCAGTCATCATAAGGAACTTACTCTCAATTTTCTTAACAAACCTTTTAAAAACCAAACTGAACTGCTTTCCTCTTTTAATTTCAGTGGTTTGTTGTGACATATGTTCCTACGCAACTAGTAGCCCTGATTTTAGCATACACTGACACAAATGATAGCTGATAAGGAAATGATAGGCTTAAGCTGTTCAGGGACTTGCAATAACTTGTTATCACGGGGCCAGCTGCCATATCAGTTTTATTAACCCACTAAATCACTCCTAATAAATAAGATAATAGTTTTCAGACATGATGGATAAAAGCTAAGATTCATCATTGATCAAAGTCTGCAAAGAAATTAAATTGTAACTTGAGCTCAAACAGTCTTCTGTGTGTATGGACTGAGCAGTATGTGCATTTTGCTGAATAGCTGCTCCAGGTAATTCAGGTACCATGAAGATTATAACTAAATTCTAGCAGTGACCACAGTATGTTCAACATTACCTATGCAAAAAAGTGGATTGAGAACCTGCTGCACAGACAACTGTTGCTTATGAAATACTAATTTAAGAGCAGTTTGACATATTTGTTGTGCTGGGCCTTCTCCCACTCAGCAGGTATATAGAAAACGTCCCCTACATTCAGCAATCTGGAGTTATTAGCATGGGCATAAGAGTTGAATGAGCTTTGTTAACAAAATTATGTCCAATGTGTTGTACCTTCTTGGCCAAATATTTAAATGACTGTTTTAGTATTGATACTGTTGTACAAATGGGTTGTCGGATGTAAACACACAGAGAGACACTCTGACTCTGAGGATCAAAGTTCTAGTATTTATTAGACCCATTTTTAAGTCTCTCCTTTGCCCAGAACTGAAGATCACAAATGTTGCTTGGAATCAGAGGAGGAACTAACATTTGTATATCTACCCTACACCAAATCCAGTTTCCAAATCAAATTCATGCTTGTGAGAATGCTAGAAAGAGCTTGGCCTTGTTTCAGCATGGGAGGAAAACAGTTTCTGTCACCTTGAAGGTGATGGAAAAGTGAACTGATTTTCTTTGCTTTCTTCTAATCACAGCCAGGCTCTATCGATACGTCACTGTGTATGCACGCAGCCTCCAGTAAGGCACTTTGTTCCTGGGGAGTTAGCTTTTCTTTGCAATATAAGAATAATGATTCCATTGGAGAGGAACTGCCATTTTCCTTTCATGCTTTTGCAACATCTGGCTCAGTAGAACCCTGGACAATGATCAGAGCTCCTAGGCAATACTACTATATGAAACATCACTGTCAGGAATAGTTTGTATACTGTTACTGCTCCTACTAACATTATATGGAAATAATGATAGCAACAACAGAAATAAAATGTCACTACATTATCATGCTTAAAAAAAATAGGATTTAATTGCTAGTATGAAGTATCTCTTACCAGTCCCAGTAACCCAGTTTTGCTTCACACAGAAACAGCTTACAACATTTAGAGTCCTTGTTGACATAAAAGTACAGGGTAACCAGACAGTTACTGAAACTTATGAACAGTCCATTAATTTGCTTATTAATTTAATGGAAATATTTCTGTAAATGATATTTGTGTGACTAGCTGCTACCTCGTAAAAGCAGAAATGAATTTGCTACTCACTGAGTCTGGGGGGGAATATGGTCCACAACATCAGAGAGAGATTGAGAATCAGAGATTATTATTTATACTGTCACTTCTCTGTGACTACTTCCTGCTGTATTCAGTCTCTGAAGTGGAGATATTGTCACTTGTGCCTTTTGCGAGGTCCTTTTTGCACAGCAATAACAATGTAAATGTATCTTAGTGGAAATGAGAATTGCACAGGAAAAGTCTCTGAGGAAAACTCCGATGAAAAAAAATAAGGAGAAACAAATGACAGATGTTCAAACAAAACCTGCTGATGCCTCATCCCTTTGAGGAAATTGTTCAAGAACAGTTAATCCGTATGAAAATATGGCACATAATACCACCAAGGTCAGTAGGGATATGGGATCTGCCAAAGAAATGTTGGGCATGAGATATTTCTGTGCTAATACTGTTAAATGTCTTAGAGAAAAGGGGAATATAGTGAAATGTTTCAACACAATTAATTCTGTAGCTAGATTCTCAGGTCAAAAACTAGATTTGAAATATACTCCTTTCCTTAATAGACATTGACTTACTGTGCTTTAAATTATGCAAACACATGATACATTTTGGGAGTCTGGATCTTGATTGGATCTTATTTATCAATTCATTAGATATGTCAGATCAAAAATAAAATGAGCATTTGGGAGACTTTTGTCCTTATATTATCTCATTCATTATAACTCAAAGGGGCTTCTGCAAATATGTTGGGTTATGAACCTAAGACTTAACCAAGGCATTGATGAATTAGTAGGTTGTCAAATATTCCTGCACAGACTGTGAACACCAGATCTCTTAAAATGTTGAATACAGCAAATGTCCATTTGCAAAGCTGACTAAGTCTACAGCAGCTTATGCCTGTAACCATAGCTGAACTTCACAACAGACAATATATGAAATCCCTCTTTTACCTTATAAATAACCTTTCTAATAGTAACTCTCCTCAAAACCCCTCTATTCAGCACCTATAGGCCATCTACAAAAAGAGAAATGAACTTCAGTTCCAGTGTTCCTCTATACAATACAGACTGTGTACTCTCTCCTGAAAAAAAATCAATGGATTATGAATTTGTAAGGCTGTCACAGAAACTATGTAAGAACTGTCCTCTGTTAAGAAAGGAAAAATATTTTATGTGTTTTATTTCACAGAATCACAGAATGGTAGGGGTTGGAAGGGACCTCTAGAGACCATCTAGCCCAAACCCCCTGCTGAAGCAAGGGGAGGTATTTCCTTTGGATTTTATTTTTATTAATGATTATTTAAAATAAATACCCGAGACTCAAGAAATAAAATGTCTTTGTAAAACTTTGGAATTTAAATTCTTCCCCACCTTCGTTTATATCGCAACAAAACCTAAAATTCACAAATGACATCTCCAATGCATTCTTCAGCAATACTAAGGTGGAATCAACTGGCTATTTCCTGTATTTCTAAGGCAGGAAGAAAACTAAGCATAACAACATCAAACTAACCGCCAAAATTATAAAAGTAAACAATGCATCTTTCAGGCATTCCTAATATATTGCAAAGCGCTTTGGAAAAAACACAATCTGGTAGGTCTTTTTCCTTTTCAGTCTCCTTTCATTTTGAGTTTTCGTATAAATTACTGAAAGGCAAGAGTAACTTTGTCTTTGAAGGCTAAGTCTTTCGAAATAAAGATTTTCCCAAACAATCACAATGTTTGAGTTTCTTCTATTATTACCAATATTCTGGTTTTCTATCTTATTAATTAGCAAAATGTTTCTTTGCTAATTTTCTGGGTTTTAGTTTTCTTTCAGTAAACCACCAATTCTTTGTGCTTTCTTCTATAAGTCAAGGATAGTTTCATGAGCCTTATTCAGTAAACACATAAACACATTTGTAATTTCAAGCATGAGAAAAATCCTAGGGATACTCACGTATTTAAAGGCATGCATCTCCTAAAATATAGGCATTAATAATAAATGTTTAATTCAATGTATACACAGAAAGCTGGACACAATATCTATCCTGATTTGCTCCACATATCAATGTTTTATTTTTAGGAAAACCTGTTTTGAAATCAATAGAAAAATACAGATAAGGGTCTGGTCTAAATTTGATTTGGGATTGAAAACCAGCAAGTTTTTGGAGAGTTGCTTTAAAAGAAAAAAATTATTTAACTAGTCCTATTTTATGTAGAATGGTGTGGGCACAGTATTTAGCTTTAAATATTTTTTAAAAGTGGATATTGATAAACACTGAAATAACAATTTAAAGCACAAGACTTGGAAAAGCTCAGAGCCAGTCTTGATTTGAGGTGATACAGAAAACTGTTGCACTTGTGACTCCCCAGAGATAGAAGTTTCCTAGAATTACCTAACTTGTAGCCTGAGACTAGCAATACCCTAGAGCATTATTTTGACTTCTCCACATTCCTTACATCAATACACCGCACAGTTTTTCATTTGCTTAAGAAGTAGCATTGTTCTGATAAAAAACAAAATCAGATTGAAGACAACTCATCAGTCCTTCTTAGCAGTCTTAATATCAGGACATAGGAGGGAGGGTGGATGTAAGAGAATACGTTGTTACCACTGTTCACCACAGTTTTACAATAACTTTATCATGGCCAAAAGCATAGTGCCAGAACCAGAATTAATAAAAATTTCACCACAGGTGATATATGATTATCTGTAATCTATTCTCACAGCCTAGTATTCCACAGATCAAATATGCAAATTAAGTGGATGCATTATTTATGAAAGGACTGCGCTATAGGTTGTGTACTTTTCTGAGTTTTTATAAATTACCCACAACAAAGAGCAGATGTACACCTTCTTCTCAATTTAAGACAATGCTTTTCTCTAGTGTCTTTAAATTAATCCATACTGTTGCACATTATTTATAGAAAGATGAACAGCTGTAACAAAAATATATGTATTATACATTTTTTTTAATATATATCATTTTGACATATATTTGCAACAAATGCATGTCTGTAAAAAAATGTCAAGTTTTAGAAGCTTAATCAGTTTAATTTTAGAAATTATGCCTGCAGTGATGTTTTCAAACTCTCTATCAGTTTCATCATGTACCTGGAAGTTATCACTTGCACCATGTACATGGAAGTTATCACTCGCATGGAAATACACGTCATTCCTAGAATGTATTCTGTAAGTGGAAACGTAGGAAATTGTGCCTTACTTTGAATGGCCCCTTGTTCCAAGCCGCCTTGTGGTAAGGAGAGGGAATTTCTGTCGAATGGTCTAAAGAGAAAATAACTGTATTAATTTCTAACATTGGTATATGTTCTTAGCAGTGAAAAACTGTAGTGAAACATTTTCAGTGTTCAGTGAAAAATTTTCAGTGAAAAAACTGTAGTGTAAATATGTGGTCTAATGCAGTCCATGAATAAATATTTCTGACACTTATGTCACAACATAAACAACTAAGCATGTTTTATTCTGCAGGGGTCCTCCTGTCCTTCTCCATCTCACTGTGTACCTCCAGTCTTCCTACCCATAAACCCACCTGTTCTTCTTTTCTGTTATCACTTCTACAACATAAAATCTAGTTTTCTTTCCAGAATTCTGTCCCATTCAGGTCCCTAAAGTACAACCATATCTTCTGCTTCAGAGATCTAAACAGAACCAGGGAAAGATCTGGCCTCAAGCTACTCTATTTTCAAAGGCAAACAATGAAAAATAAACTGATTTTTTATTTGAAAAGTGTGATCTGATGGTTAAAGCAAGCAAATATTTGCCTCATGGGTATTTCTGTGTCCTCCACTACCAAAGCGCTGGACAGTCTTAAACATATTTATGCTCACTGAAACCCTCTGAAAGTTTGTTAGCTCTGCGCTGGACATAAAAAATTCATATTATGTGATTTAATCCAAGTCAAGCAAAACATTCTGTCACTGGACTCCTGAGATTGAGACTAGTGTCCTAAAAATGTCCTTCTTTTCCTGTAAAGAATGATGCTTAAGGCAAAAGGTTTATTAAGTAAAAAAGTAATTCAGTAATAGAGGTAAATCTAATAGATACATCTAATAGATAAATCACTGTCTAAACAATGTTTAAATAGAAGCCTGTTGTCTTCCTGATTTATACTGAAACTGTGTAATGAAAATTAGACATACACTTTCTCAGTATACCCAATTCAAGAGAAAAAAAATTAGTAAGAGAACATTTTATGAACTGGATTTTAAATCCATTATTAATATTTAATTAAATTAATGCATTTTGCTATGTATGAACAACGACTAGATCAGTAGTGTTTAAAAAAAGATGATCCTTGAAGCATTTTTGGTTTCCTGTTTCACCAACTACTCAGGATTTAATTTGGAGAGTTCACATCTCCCTTTCATTAAATGCTTTCAGGATTAATTGTAGGGAAGGGTAGAAAAGAGGATGAATCAACAATTTTTCATTCAGGAGCTCTTTGTGTTATTAATTTTTATTCCCCTTCTTGTATTGCTTCTTGTGTCACATCTCACTTTACACTGCCTTTAGTATAATTAAAAGTGTCTTCCATGGCAGATCTGGGTTTGCGGAAAGAACCTTATTAATGTCATCATCAAAAAGGAAAAAAAAAAAAAGCTCGCAGAGAGAATACCTTTTTTGTATGAAATAACAATAAATCAAAGGGAATTTCAGATTCATCCTCCTAAAGCTGATGGAACAGTGTACTTAGTCTGATTCCATGTACATTAACAGTAGAAAACATGTGAATTTGAGAAGAATTTTGACTCAGGTGTACTAAATTGTGATTCTATCACAGAATTAATCTAACAAATTATGAAGGCATTTACTCTTTACCTTCCCAAAAGTTGCAGCACAGGCAGGTTCCAGCTTCTCTTTTCTGCAGAAGTCTAAATAATGTGCATAAAGGATGCATCTTGGTAAACAAACTCCTTCACAGACAATGTAGTTTTCTTCCAGCCTGTACAGGGAAAGAAGCTGCCAGAGTAAGAAGTAACATGCCATGTCTCCCGATTTTATTTTCCTTCTGGTTTTTGGTACTGCCCTCTTTTTTTTTTTTTTTTTTATTTTACCAAAGAATTCCACAAAAGCACACAGACGACTTTCTCCCGGAGAAGACAAACACTGCAGACTGACTCCACACTTGGTGCTTAGGTTAGTTGCAGAATATGGAAAACCTGGGGCCAGGTTCCTTTTCTTAATGAATCTTTTTCAATGTCTGGACTTTTTTTGCTTTACATAAATAATTAAGTGATTATTTAAAAGCCAGCCTTGCTTTGAAAATAAGAGCACTAACTGACTACAAAAGACTCCGGTTTAAGTCTGTCCTTTGAATAGAGCAGGGGTTTGAACTTGCATCTTCTGTCCTACTGTATCTTTAACACCTGGGCAAACATCGCTTTTCTTCCTACTTTTGCTTTTTAATTTCCATGATGGATCTGAAACTGTTTCTTGACTGAACCACACTGAAAAGCAAAGAACTGGCTTTTTCTGAAGGGGGTGCATTTTTATGTATTTTCCAAATCAGTTTACAGAATACAAGTGCCTAGTGATGGTCATTAAAGTAAAATTTTAAAAACTGAAGTACAAAACTGGCTGTCTTCACCTAAACTACCAGTAACAGCTGGGTATTTCGCTGTTTTCCTGTTTCTTTTCTTTATCAGTTTACATTATTTGCCAATCCTGGGATGATATGCAATAAATGTATTTCTCAAATTACACAAATCTGTAAGAAAATACTGTGTAGTAAGCGCTGCATACTGAATAATTTTGCACTGACTCACCAGACTCAAATCCTTACAATTTATGCTCAGAAGTTGGACATAAACTAGACTAAGAAACTGGGTAATTTGGATTACTCTCGTTTTTCAGTTGGAAGGAAAACAAATATCTAGATTTACAGTCTGCACTTGGTAAATAAGTTCCCATTTAATTCAACAGCACTCCTCGTTAATTTCAAGTGTGATTTAATAGAAACATTTATCAATTAATGACTGCAGAATTTGACCTCTTATTTGGGTAATTTTTTGCCCAAATAAAATGAGGCAAAGTTAGGGCTTCCACGGATGGTACAATACAATGTAAAAATATATTACAAGACAGTGAAAATCTTTTATAGCCTTAAAGGATAATTAAAACAGCCATTCATAAAAACTGCCATAGCCTTAAAGGATAATTAAAACACCCGTTCACTAATGTCATTCTTAAGTAACGTTTCATTTCTACGTTTTTTCGATACATTTCGTCAATAGCCACGTACTGTGAGAATCTGGCAGAGATTTCTGTTAACTGATAAACCTCTGCTCATTTAAAAAAAATCAATCAGAAATTCGGAGGTGGATGTCCTCATTTGTAGACGAGCCCTACTCGGGGAAAAAAAAAACAAACCAACAACAAAACAAAACAAAAAAAACCCAAACAAAACAAAACCAAAAAAAAAACCCAACCAAAAAACCACCAAAACCAGCTAACCGAACATCCCACAACCCCACAAATGACACCTATTTCTAAAAGAGCGGCGGGATGTAACCCTCCATGCCGGCTCAGCATTTACAGAAGGGTCTCTCCGGGCCCGAGGGACCCGCCGGCCGGGTCCCGCCGCTGGCAGGGCGGGGAAGACGCGGGGTGTCCCGGCCGAGCTGTGCCCGGGGGCCGGAGCCGGAGCCAGGTGCCTACCATTGCAGGGTGAGCTGCGTCTGCTTCTTCTTGTCCTTCATGATCTGCGTGATGCTCCTCTTCGCAGACGGGCTCCGCTCGGCGGCTTTTAGCGCGCCGTCGCCGGGATCCGCATCCTCTTCTTCCGAGGAGAGGGTTTGGCTACCGAAGCGTGTTTCTGAGCGCCGGCAGCGGAGGGACAAGAAGAGAAGCCCGAAGGCATCGTTACGGGCCGGGCAACACCCGCCGCCTCCGTCCCGGCGCCACTGCGGCCCCGCGGGAGCCCGTTTAACAGCCCGGGGGGTCGAGCCGCGACCGCCCGGCCTCGCGTCCCCGCCGGACCCCGGGCAGCAGCGACAGGGGCTGACAAGGGACCGGCTGCCGGCATCCCGCCGCTTACCTGACTTGATGCCGGCGGGCAGCGCCGGCTCCGGGAGCCCCCTCTGAGCGCCCGCCGCGGCGCACAGCCCCTCCTGGGCGAAGGGCAGCAAGCCTCGGCCCACCAAGCCGGCGTAGCACTCCTCCGGCGCGGCGGAGGGCACGGCCTGCGCCGCCGGCAGGTGCAGAAAGGCGTCCTCTTGCTCGGGTCCCTTGGCCATGCTCCTTCACCGGCGCCTGGTCTGCCCCGCCGCCGCGCAGGCGGCGCCCATGGGCGGCGGGAGGGGACGGGACGGGACGGGGGCGGCGGCGGCCTTAGGGCGCGGGGGGCGCCGGCTGGGGCATGGGCGGCGCCGGACCTTCGAGCGGTGCTCTGGCAGCTCGGCGGGAGACGGTGTCAGCCGAGCGCCGGGGCCGGCAGCGTGAGGGGAGGAGAGGCGGTGCGGGGGCGGCGGGGGACGGGCGTGCCCTACGGCGCCTCGCCGGGAGGCGGCATGGCTCCCTTGCTGGCAGAGGCGGCCGGGCCCTGCGGGCGCCACTCCCTCCTCAGGACAGCTCCCCCGCGCCCGCCGAGGGGGCTCCGCCTCGGACGGGGTCCCGGAGGTGTCCCCCCCGTCCCTGCCTCCCGCCTCCCCGCCCACCGCCGTGCTCAGTCGGGCCGGCGGCGCCCGGCCGAGAGGGGACAGCGCGTGGCTGGAGGCCCCGGGAGGTTCAGGGGAGCCGGCCCGGAGCGAATCTGCCGGGCACTTAATGATTAACTGCCGCCGGCGGTGGCTGTCCCTTGTGTCGGGGAGTAGCTCTTGGCAGTAGCTCCCCTCGTCCCTTCACGGCAGAGGGCGGCCGCGGGGGGTCCCCTCATCCCCACCGGCTGAGGCTCTCTTGAGAGCCACAAGGCCAAGAAGGGGAGCGGGCCATGGCCAGCAGGCCATGGGCGCCTCCTGGACACCGCAGTTGTTGTCAGTGTTTCATTGTTTCCCAGTGTAATTTTGTGGCAGTTGGAACAAAACATCCTGATTTTTGTACAAATAAATCCCATTGATCTGGCAGACGTGTCTTTGCTTTGCTCCGTTTTGGCACGCTGACTGAGAGACATGGTGGGGGACAATCACAGAAAGGAGGTCCCTGCTTTTTCCAGAGGGCTAAGTTGTCAGTAGGATGGAAAATTAGCATCTTGCGCATCGTGCTCCTCCTAGATAAGGGCTGGGAAATTGTAGTATGGCTTGTGGTGGCAAGCAGCCCTGAAACACTGTATCAGGTGAATGCTAGAGGCATTCTTTTAGCCATCAAGTAGTGTTAGGTTGTCACAGACACAAAGCTTGTGAAGAGCTCTTCTTCCTTCTGCTCTCTTAGAATCATAGAATTGTCTGGAGTGGAAGTCAGATCATTGAGTCCAACTGTTAACCTAACGCTGCCAAAACCACCACTAAACCATGTCCCTGAGCACCATGTCTATCTGTCTTTTAAATACCTCCAGGGATGGCGACTCCAACATTTCCCTGGGCAGCCTGTTCCAATGTTGGATAACCCTTGCACCTCAAGTCATGGATCCCACCAGCAGTACAAATATTATCACTTCCACTCCTGCACAGATGCATTATCAGAGCAGCTATCAACTATATTGCATCTGTATTTAACAAAACCCCAGGTGTGCCTATATGTGCCAAAAGGTCCAAACCCCAGTCATAAGTATGAATGACGGACTTGAGAAATGAGGAAGACCCGTGAGAGAGTCTCAGACTCAAAAATGGCATTTAGTCTAAACTTTCTGCTGCTTCTACTTACACCTCTTCCCTTAACTGTGTAAAATATACTTCCTTCCCTACTGGCTACTCTATTCAAACATTTCTTCACTGTTCCCATGTCCCCTTCTTACTTTATATGTGACGCTATACATGACTTTGTCCATATGCCTATGTTCATACATTACTTTGTCAGTGCATCAGTTCTCAGCATAACTCACTGAGACAGTTCAGCTTCTGGTTTCAATGGCTTTGTTTTGAGGTTACGGTAAAATTGTATTTGACCCTCTGACTTTTGGCTGACACAAGTGCTTCAGAATTTGGCCCATGGGGATCAATATTTCTACAGTATACAAGTATACGGCATAACAAAATTTCCCAGCTGCTAATTATTGTGTTGAAAGTGTTGTGAGCCAAATCCAATGTGTCATTGTCTTTCTAGTAATATGGAGCTAAATGTAGTTATTTGTTGCGTTAGAGCAGGTTTCTCCTTTGCTATGATGTCAGGATATCCTCAGTAATGCTGATGAATTCTAGCCACCGTCAGCACAGGGGTTAATTGAGTGAAGGATCTGGTCCAGGGACCAGTTAGTGTCCACCCTGGGGCAACAACCGTTCGTAGTCCCTTGCTGTTCCTTCTGAGGGCCAGGCACTGATTTAATTAGCTTTACATGAAACTGATGATGATTTTAAGAGCTTTTTCAGTAAACAGAAGTTCTCCTTGCACCTAGTAACCTTTTCTGGCTCATACAAACCATCCCCTTCTTGTCCTTTCAAAGCCAGCGAAAGGTTGTTGTGTGGTGTTACCAGCTTCGTATAAAACTAAGCTCATGTTTGCGGTAGTAAAGAAAGAAAAGTGTACAGGCCAGTGCTCCTAAGTAAACACATAATGTTTAAAGTATGCATGAGAATAGGTACATCATGGAGTGCCAATATGTGAGCAAACATATCTACTCTAGAATTAATAGAAATAAGGGATTTTATTAATAAGTAACATACAATAAATTAAACATAAAGTATTTTCCTCTGACAGGGACAGATAATGCTCTTTAATAAATTCAAATTGTTTTAAAAAGGTTCTATATGAAATCATTGGCAATTAAAGTAATATATAGGATGGAAAGATTAATCACGGCAAGCAAAGGGAAATCGTGGTGTTTGAGTTGTTCACTCATGCAGCAATAAAACAGCCAAATCCTTTTGCTTTACAGAAAATATTTTTGCTGTAGTTGGAGGTTGGTGCTGTATCTGTTTACAAAGTCACAGGGGCTGCTGCTCAGCTGAGCCAGCTTATACCCTGGTCATTATGGGCCTGTCCCTCCTGTTGAGACCAGGGCTATAGGTGAGCTTGGCAATGTGGACATAACGGTCTTCAAGTTCAGTGTGTCATCCTCTGCCACTTAGTCCTGCTGATGTTCTTGAAATTTTTCCTTATTCTCTCATTCAGTCTTATTTTCGCAGTCATGGACTATAGTCCTTAAAGACTTAATGGACTGATAGAGGTCATCTTGTCCATCCCACCCCCTTGCAGTGGAAACAAGGCAGGATTATAGACAGGTATCGTTATACCTATATGATTCCCAAAACTTTGGCTCACTTGTTCTAAAAGCTCTCTGGTGATGGAGGGTCACATCATACCCAGATCATCTGTGAATGAAAAATGTTTATTAGTGTCAAACAGTCTCCCTTCAGCTTGTGTCCAATGCTTCTTTTTTCTGTCTATCTAAGAACATAATTACTCTTGTTCTGTTTTCATCATTCTTTCAGTATTTGGGGACTGTTATCATGCCTCCTCTCTGACTCTCTGTTATTTCATTATTTACAAAAAACCCAGTATGATTAAATTGACTGTACCAGTTTCTTGTATCTCCTTGTGTCTTCCAGTGTTTCTCCTGCCTCCTAACTCTTTTCAACTTATTTTTTTCTCTCTGCTTTAACTTATTTTTGCCTTTTTGTATCACAATGGAAAGTTACTTTTCCATTCCTCAGAGTATACCTACTCCGCAGTCACCACATCATGCTTTGCTGTCAGGGAGTTCTCAGAGTAGTTTTAATTGTCGTATTTCTCGTACCTGCATGGTACATCTGTGGTATTTTACTGGCACTGTGGAACTCTCAACATGGACTGCCAAATCCAGCCAAAAACCCCAGGGAGTTGTTCAACGGTTTGCAACCTCAAGTTAACTATCTTTGCCACTTTGCAATTTTATTTATAACTTTCTTAAAAATCGTGATACCTTCACACTCTTGTGACTAGAACAATTGCCCTAGCTTTGGTCTTAGTCTTCTATCTTACTAATTTCTTCCCTTATTAGCTTCTTTCAGACCATTCCTGCTTCCATGCCATTCCTACCATTCTCTTTCTTCCATTTTCAAGTTCATTTACCTGTCTGCTGAGCCAGACTTCAACTCTACCTTCAGTAGATACCTTTGCTGTTATTTATCTGCCCGACTTCACTAGAACCTTTGCCTCACTAATGCATTCTGAAGTACCTATTCCAGCATAAGCAAATCACCACAAGTCCATCTTCTGTTTGCCGGACATTAAATGCGAGAAGTTGTCCCACCTGCCTATTGAAGGTGTTGATTTGAGGCAACTGAAAAGATCTCTTACAAAGTAGCTAGCACATTGTGTCCTACTCTTTTTACCTCAAGGAGTTAATTCCTAGTTTTCTCTTGTTTGATGTAATCGCAGAAGCATCCTGATGTAAAGGTCATATTTCATATAAACAAAATACACTGCTTTTATTTTACTGCTTAGCATTCTTATCCTTGTACTCTCTTCCAAGGCTAGTCTCATGGCTAGAAAAGTGCTCTGAGTCCTTTTTAGCAAACACCTCTAAGCTGCAAGCCCAAAATTTATAAAATGGATTCCATGCTAGAAACAAATCTTTGGGATCTAACTCAAATTTTAAGGTATTGTCCATCTTCAGCCGTGATGCATTTAAAAGAATGGACTCTTGGACTAACCTTCCTGCAGCAGGGACTGCTTTTCTCCCTGCACTGTGTGAGAATTGGCACAGCAGCATCTAACAAATACTGCGGCAGATGGGGAGAATATCCTCGCGTTTCAGTTGATTACTGGTAGATGTTCTGCAGGTGTCTTAGGAGCCAAAGAAGCAGTAATTTTAGAGCAAGATATTTCATATTTTGCCTAAAAAAGCAGATATTTAAGGTAGTAATGCCATAAGGAATAAAAGCCTTTCCCAAAAGCTAAATCTGATTCTCCTCTGTGTCAAACTTGCTGTCACAGCTGAGAAGAGGGAGGTTTCAAGTTTCCCAGGAAGTTGGGAACACGGCTCCCATCCTGTGTTAGTCAGGAGACTAGGTTCTGCTAAGCAGTGCCTTAGACATGGGGATGGGAAACACTTCTTCAGCATTTCCTGACACTAGAATCAAACAGCACTGTGCAATGCTGAACTGTTTGTAGATGCGGCCAGGGATGCTCAGGGCAGTTTGTGTAGACCTGGCATATAATTTTCTTTTTCTCATCATTAACTCTGCATTTGAGCTCTTGGTGACTTTATTGTTTGGTACAAGATGCAGAATAAAGTGAGCGAGAGAGCACTGGGACCTCCTAGTCTTCTTTCACTGGTGCCCGCCAACAGGACAAGGTGGAACACTGGAACATGAAGAAAAACTTTACTTTGAGGGTTACAGAGCACTGGGACAGGCTGCCCAGAGAGGTCGTGGGTCTCCTCTGGAGATATTCAAACCCGCTTGGATGCATTTCTGTCCAACCTGCTCTAGGTGAACCTGCTTTGGCAGGGAGGTCGGACTGGATGATCTCCAAAGGTCCCTTCCAACCCCTACCATTCTGTGATTCCGTGATTCTCCTGTTCCTGGAATTAAGAGACTGACTATTCCAACACACAGCCTCTCCCTAGCTCAATCCTCTTTTGAGATCCACACACCCTCTCTGAGTGGTGGCTCTGTGTGCTCTAGCTCTTTGCTGGAGCAAAGGAGGAACAGAAAAAGCTAAGGCAGGTGGGCAATCCTACCCACTGTTTGAACCCCCTGCTGCTGGACTGGACAGTCCACCCAAGATCTGTGATCTCAGCCTCTGGGAGACGGAAGGGAGGGGGCAGATGCAAAGTTGGGCTAGCCGGACCCATAAGTACCACAGACATTACAGCACCGCTGAAGCCTAGGAACTTTTATTATCATTTTGGTGGGGTGTCCATTGAGAATTGGGGTCCTATCAATATTGCTCATCGCTCACTGAAATCTAAATTGTGAAGTAGAACTGTTAAAACATACATCCACATATATCTGTTTATTATTTTCCTATTCAAAAATTGCGCTATGTTAATTGCAATCATGTCCCTGGACATGAAGCATGGGATACATCTTGTTTAACTTTGTTTCAGAGTTAGTTTTCTGAGTCTAAACTGGTCACCTCAGTCTCCCTTTATAATCAATGGAGAAGAAAAGGTGTCTGCAAGGGATAATTCATACCAGGCACATCACACACCGAAACAAGTCGTCCTCTTGCAAATCTGTTGTTCTTCCTTGTCTGTACTGAGAGCCTATAAAGTTTTGCTTAGCTTTAGGTGAATTTTGTAATAGTGTAATCCCACTAAAATTCAACAGATTCTGTTACACATCCTGGAGCGTTTTCAGATACATGTGCTCTGCAGCACCGTAGAATTATTGTTCATCATTTACAAGTGAAAGATCTTTTATATCAGCACTCCGGTATTGCACTATGTCATCTTGATGCAATGTTCCTTTTTCTTGTTGCCAACACAGCACATTGAAACAAAATGTTTTCACCTTTACTTACAGTAACAACAATTTACTTGAGGGATTCTGTGTGTTGAACTGAAAAAGGTCTGGAAGATAAATGCAGCAATAGAAATACAATTTGTTATTGATCTGTTCCTGTGTAACTTCATGATGTTTACGTAAGTATTGGAAATGGTTTCACCTCATATATTTGGTAGACTCTACCACCTCTTTCTTTCCAAATATGCTGACAGTACAATAACAGTACAGTATGGTACATACCAGTATTCCACAAGGAAATGATAATTTCTCATTATCATTAGTCTTTGTCATTCTCTTTGCCTTTCAGAAGCTCCATTTCTGATTTCCCATGACTCATTACAAGGAACAATTTTAACTACCAGCAATTCAAACAAGACAGCTTTCCCATTTTTTGTCTGTGCCACATCTCAGTGTTTACTTTTTGAGCGTATTTTACTCTTGAAAAAAAATAATAAAATCAGTGCACAAGGCTAAGAGCCCCAGTGCATTTAGCCAACACCTTTTGAAAGTCAAAACCAGGATATAACCTAGAACAAGTTTTTTAATCACACAAATTTATTTAAATAACTACCTATCCATGAATCAAAGGGTCAAAGCATTGAAGCATCCTCCATAATCTTAGGCTTATTGTTTCCAGTCGTTATCCAGTCATTCCTTCTGATAACTCATTGCAATGATGGCTTTAGATCATCACTCGGTATAAGGAAAGGTTCTTTACCTTTGCATGTTTATTGCAGCTTTTTTTCCTGAGCCCTTTCCAAGGTTCTTATACCTCAGGAACTTTTTCTAAATAATTTCTCTACAGATTTTCGTTAGTTCTGGTAGCTTGAATCACCGGCTGTGTGAATGCAACCAAATGAAACCTTAGAGAAAGCAAAGGGGAAGAGGAGGGCCCTCAAAGTTTTAGGACATCTCCGTTAGATCTCTCTTTTAGCACAGTGGAGGATACTTGTATCATCCCTTGCTGCCACACAGTCTTCTCTGAAGCTTTAGGAAAAAAGGAGGTGGGGAGAGACGTAAGGCGGGGTGGGCATCAGGCAAGGAAAGGGCCATCCTTCACTGTGAGTCCAGGGACTTCCGCTCTCAGTGGGGAAGGGAAGGAGCATCCTTCACTGCCCAGCAGGGCCAGCCCAGCAGGGCCAGCCCAGCAGCTGCAGCAGGGGAGTGCCACCTGCGCTGTTCCCTTTTGCCCTCAGCAAGCTCTGTGGGCCCCACTGCTAGTCCTGATGCTGTAAAATAGGGTTGAACATGATCTCTGCAGCCAAAAGAGTGAGCACATAATGTTCAAAACTGTGGACCTGCCATCAGCACGTGCCACCCAGGGGGACAGCTGTGCAAGTCCGTGCTGTGCACGTGTGTGTGTGTCTACACAAACATACTACAAGAAAACAAACTGATTGCCCAAAGGATGCTGTGGCCCCCATGCCTGACTACCCCTGTTTAAGTTCCCATTGTGGTTTGTAAACAATTTCACAGTCTGTATTATATTACCCAGAACTTTTGGTGTTTGTTTTCATAGTGCTGAAAATCTTCTCCCAACCTGGTGCTGAAAAGGTCCACAAACTTTGGCCTGCCAGTAACTATATAAGCAGTGTAAGATCTGCAAAAGCAGAGGCTTGTCTGAAGAGTTAATTCAGCATAGAAACTTAGGGTTCCCTTTGTAAGGAATAAATGCTGGCATCCAGTAGATGGTGATGTTTAATAATGTTTTTCCTGCTCTGTCTCCAGCTGATAAAGCCAGACATGTCTGACTGTCTCTCCGCATTTGGGTATTTTACTTATTTCCTGTTCTTACGATCTTTAAATGAAAAACCATCCTGTTTTGTATAGAAGTGGATGCTTCTACTTTTCTCCTCAAAAAGCAATCTTCAAAATAAATAAACTATCATGACATATTTGTGTTACACTAACCCCTTCACAGTTCACGTGTCTCCATCCTCTACAACCACAGGGAGACTCCTCACTCTGTAGGTAGCCAAGGTAAACTGTAGGTGGGAACTTCATATTCTGACCTTATGTAGCTACATGGAACTAAAAATCTCCTATGCTTACCCCTCTCTTGAGTTGATGTTAGACAGTTATATCAGGTTGCTTATCTTGATTTTCAAATGCCATTTTTCAGCATGTATTCTTTTTTCCTTTGCCAGATTGGGCGAAAATGTTTGTATTCATATAAGGACGTGCTCCTACAAGCTTGCAGACTGAACAGCCACTTCACTAGTCACGTATTTGCACTGTGCTTTGGTGGGCAGCATCCACGGAAAGAAAAGTAAGGAGGCCAGCCGAGTATTTCGCTGGGCAGCTGTACAAACATCTCCAGTTTCCCTGTGAATGATCCAAGAACAGAGATGAGGTTAGAGAATATGTTCGCCCTTGAAGAAGTGGTTTTGAGAGTTTCTGCAGATATTCCAAGCAGCTCTGTTAGCAACACTTGTTCCTGTATACCTAGCCTGTCTGCAAATAACTGCTAAATAGGTGTTAACAGAACCAAACCACTAAAGTCTAAGTCTCTTCCTGTAAAGCTGAGTCCTAAAGGTTCTGCCACCAGTTGGGTACAGCTCCCTAAAGTGCTGCACTCACTAACAGCTCACCACTGCTGAAAACAGATTGTTTTCCCCTTCTGTGTCTCTCTGTCCATCTTATTCCTTGCCACACACTCCTGCTGCTAACCTTGTGCCGGCTTCAGCACTTATCAGACACTTCTGTGTCACTTATAATTCGCTGAAATAACAGAAAACAAGACCAAGAAAAAGCAATGAAGAGCTTTCTGACATGAGATAAATCAGCTTTCTGAAATGAGTTAAATCAGCCAGGGAGAGTGACGAGAGCCAGAATATGGGTGGGACGGTGCAGCTGGGACTGAGGGAAAGGGAAAGAAGAGGGGGTAGGATAGAGGAGGGAGAGGGTGTGTGAGAATGGAAGGGAGCAAGATTTCCTCACTTCTGCAGCAATAAGATCTGCTGAACTGCCTGTGGAATCACAGACATATTCATAGTTGTCATGGGTGATGTGCATCTGGCAAAAGGTGCTTTTTAGATTTATGCAGCCTTCTTTGAATAAATGATCTCACACAGTTACTGTGCAACTTTATAGTTCTATAATGTATAACTAATGTCTTCCTTTTCTCTTTTTTTTTCCTTTTTTTTTTTTAATCCCAGGCTTGACTTTCCATCTTTTATGAAATATTATCAATTATAGAATCATAGAATCATAGAATTGTAGAATACCAGGTTGGAAGGGACCTCAAGGATCACTTGGCCCAACCTTTCTTGGCAAAAGCACAGTCTAGCCCAGAAGGCCCGGCACTCTGTCCAGATGAATCTTAAAAGTGTCCAATGATGGGAAATCCACCACTTCCCAGGGAAATAATTCCAATGCCTGATCATTCTTGTGAAAAATTTTCCTCTTGTGTCCAACTGGAATCTCCCCAGGAGTAACTTGTAGCCATTAGCCCTCATCTTTTCTATATAACTCATTGTAAAAAGGGAATCTCCATCTTCTTTGTAGACACCCTTTAAATAGTGGAACATGGTGATAAAGTCTCCCTTAAGACTTCTTTCCTAAGGCTGAATAAACCCAGTTCTCTCAGCCTTTCCTCATACGGCAGACTTCCCAGTCTTTCAATCATCTTTGTGGCCCTTCTCTGGACCCTCTCTAGGCTGTCCACAGCTTTTTTGTACAGCGGGGACCAAAACTGAACACAGCATTCCAGGTGTGGCCTGACAAGCACTGAGTAGAGTGGGATAATGACTTCTTTATCTGTGCTGGTGATGCCCTTGTGGATGCAACCCAGCACGCTGTTGGCTTTCATTGCTGCAGCAGCACACTGTTCATTCATGTTGAGCTGCTTGTCCGCCAGGACCCTCAGGTCTCTTTCCACAGAGCTGCTCCCCAGCCAGGTAGATCCCAGCCTGTGCTGCACTTGCAGATTATGTTTTCCCAGGTGCAAGACTTTACGTTCTTTGTTGCACTTCGTAACATTCTTGTTAGTGCACTCTTCCAGCCTGTCCAGGTCTTCCTGCAGGGTGGCCCTCCCTTCCAAAATGTCCACTTCCCCACTCAGTTTGGTGTCAGCAAACTACATCAGGGTACACTTGATCCCATCACCCAGATCACTTAGGAAGACATTAAACAGCATTGGGCCTAGCATTGATCCCTGGGGACCCCACCTGTGACAGGCTGCCAGTTTGAAAAGGAGCTATTTACCACCACCCTCTGGGTGCAGCCTGTCAGCCAGTTCCCCACCCACCACACAGACCATGTGTCTAGACCATAACGCGTCAGTTTCTGTAGGAGAAGGCTGTGGAGAATCGTGTCAAAAGCCTTGGAGAAATCCAGGTAAATAATGTCCACTGCTCGCCCCACATCAACCAAGCAGGTTACTTTGTTGTAGAAGGCAATCAGGTTTGTCAAACACGATTTGCCCTTGGTGAATCCGTGCTGGCTTTTCACAATCACATGCTTCATTTGACTTGTGAATGGCCCCCAGGAGGATTCGTTCCATAACTCTCCCAGGGGCTGAAGTAGGATTGAAGGGCCTATAATTTCCTGGATCCTCTTTTAAGCCATTCTTGTAGATAGGGGTGACATTAACCTTCTTCCAGTCTTCTGGGACGTCCCCCAATCTCCCTGATTTCTCAAAGATTATGGAGTGGCCTCACAACGACATCAGTCAGCTTAACACCCTCAGGTGGATAGCGTCAGAGCCCATCAATTTGTAGGGGTCAAGCTCCTGTAACAGTTCTTCAGGTTAGGTGTGAACAGAAGCACGGGATCTGGCACCAGGGATCTAGCAAGTGCTATGACTGGGTGTATCGAAGTCTGGTGTTCTGTTGCTTGGGATAATTCTGTTTATCGCTCCAGACAATCTTTTTTTCCTGAGATTAATTAGCCACGGTCTACAGAAAGCCTCAGGGGCAGACAGTGCCTTCACTTGGAAGTTGCTCAGACCCTTAGTTAACCTGGAAACAAGACCACTGCTTGCCCTTTTGCATGTTCCCATTTGTAGCATATGAGATAATTGTATATCTCATATTTGTATACGAGCATATTTGTAGCATTGAGATGCAGGGGTGAGGCTTTTGAATCTCAGTTTCCTGGACAGAGACAGATTCATACACTAACTAGTCTCTGAGTTATAATAATTCCAGCAAGTGTTTTCCAAGATTTCTAAGATTAGGAACCAAGTGTTTGCAGTCATCTGTCCCTGATTGTCACTGACACAATGGTGCTTCACAGAAATGGATACAATATAGCCGGTTGTTTTTTTTTTAAATTCTTGGCCAGAAGAAAAAATTATGGTGGTTTTCTGCATAGTGTATTTGGACAATATTTTTAAAAGCATTTTTATGTATCTTATACCTAATAACAGAAAATACCAGTGCAATTCAATGCCTGATCCAGAGGCAATAGTATTCTTCCAACTGCCTTCAATGGGCTCTTGATTAGGTACTTATTTGCTAAGTAAACAATAGATAAATGTTCAGTTTGTCACGTGTACACAATCACAGAAGTATTGTGCTCTAAGTAAAGACACAGGTTCTTGCTGGTAACTGATTCTGAAATCTCTTCAGGAGGAAAATGGACTCTGATACCCATGTCGGAGAAGCGTTGTTGCTTGTTGTTAAAGATCTTTTATCTTCGACCACAAAATGATTGCTTTCAAAGCAGCTGAACATAAATACTTGCCAAAGGCAAGATCCTGGGATAGTGGACAGAAAACCAGCTGTGCCCTGGGGAGGGGGCAGCATGAAGCCTCTCACGCCGCAGAGGACTGAGTGATGTGCATTGCTACGAGTTGCTTGGTAAAGGGATATTAGATATGCTCAGCAATGGTCAGGCTCCTGGTGGACAGGGCACTTTCCAAACCACAGGCATTAAATAGGCAAGCTTGCTTGTTTCCTACTCCGCTTAACACACCGAGCCAAAGGAGGGTGAGTATCTCCTCAGCCCCAGCCAGCCTCAGCTAGTCCTTTCCTTCACCCAGAACACCTTCAACACCACCTGTTCAACCTGCTACGTGTTTTGAAAACATCAGCAAGGTCTTTGCTGTGTCTCTTATCAACAGAATGAGCGAGCAGAACATTCGTGCAGGATTTAGCAGTGCATCCTGCTGCAATCTGAACTAGCGTGGGCTCAAATTAATGGTGTACTGAAGTGATGGGTGGGTTGTTATGATGGCACTCGGTAAAGGGTGCTATAAGAGACAGGTCTTATTGCTTGCTTCCAGCACGTTTGGTTTGCCCTTGGAAAAGTCACTTGCTCTATCTGTAAAATAAATGGTTCCTTGGGTTTGGTTGGCCTGTAAATCTTTTGGGGGAAGTACTGTTTCTTGTTATGTGTGGTGCCTAGTATGCTATAGATGCTTATCTTCTCAAACTACTGAAATATTACAAGTAACAGTATATGCTGTTTTTTCTGACTTTTCCATGCAACCCTCCTACTATTCTTTATAAGGATTCCACAAAAGATTACCTCATAATACTTTTATTTCAACAGTAAGGAGAATCCCGTAAAGAACGTTGTTGATCCCATATTACTTTCTATTTTGGGGTGAAAAATGATAAGATGTGGTAACAAAGACCAGCCTTTGGTATTTATCTAGCTAGGTTTTTAACTTTTCATGTCTATGCATATAAACTTGCAGAAAACAAACATGGGTTTATCTGCTCGTTTATCTGAATTCCAATCAAATACTACTGCTACACTTCATTAAAAGCAAGGCACTTGGACATGCACTGTTTACAAATGGGAAAAAATATAAATAAAACTGGCTGAATAAGGGCTAGACCTGGAGAGAACAAGAAAGCTCTGAAGGGAATGAAATTCCCATGATGAGAAATTCTGAAGATTATGTTTCTTCAAAACATTTTGTGTTCAATTGACGGGATTAAAACATTCTGACTCTAATATTCACATATGAAACTGTTGTTAAACACTTACATATTCACTTAAGAATGAATTTTTTTCTCTGGTATTTTATATAGCTCACAAGAGGCACATTACTGGCTACTGAAATAGCAACAACTTCCTCAAATCCTCTATTAATGTAGTCCTAAGAAGGCAGTTTGAAGAAGTACTTTTAAAATTTCTGTGCCTAACTTAGTCTTCAAACAAGGATATTATCTGTAATGTGAGCATGGAGGAAGCTGTGTACTTATGTGCAAAAGGGGTTAGGAGAGAGATTGCCAATGGCAGCGCATCTGTGTTAAATCTTCTGAAACATAATTTTCCAATTAGTGAACATGAACCAGAGATGTTTTCTTTTTATCCTCTTTACTTATGTCACTGAATAAAATTATTTTTAGAGTTAATATTTGTTTGAATAGATCCTCTTTAATTTTGAATGTCTCTTCAATTTATATTTTCTCATTACTGTGCAGTTACTATGCCAGAAAATGCAGGGTGACTCCAAGCCTAGAGAAGCATAACTGTGGGCAACCTCTGGGGGCCAGAGTTTAGGATTTTCTGTGCAAAATTGCTATAGAGGATTTCACTCTTCTTAGTGTAAATCACTGTCCAGAAGTAAACAGGACCAGGATGAGCACTCCTTTTCCTTATCCTATTATAAAGGAGTTTTTCAACTGTTGGTAGAATCATAGAATCATAGAATCATAGAATGTGTTGGGTTGGAAGGGACCTTTAAAGGTCATCTAGTCCAACGCCCCTGCAGTAAGCAGGGACATCTTTAACTAGATCAGATTGCTCAGAGCCTCATCAAGCCTGGCCTTGAATGTCTCCAGGGATGGGGCCTCCACCACCTCTCTGGGCAACCTGTGCCAGTGTCTCATTACCCTCACAGTAAAGAACTTCTTTCTAATGTCTAATCTAAACCTACCCTGCTCTAGTTTAAAACCATTGCCCCTTGTCCTATTTCGACATGCCCTTGCGAACAGCCCCTCCCCAGCTTTCCTGTAGGCCCCCTTCAGGTACTGGAAGGCCGCTATAAGGTCTCCCCGGAGCCTTCTCTTCTCCAGGCTGAACAACCCCAACTCTCTCAGCCTGTCTTCATAGGAGAGGTGCTCCAGCCCTTTGATCATCTTCATGGCCCTCCTCTGGACCTGTTCCTGGTCCATGTCCTTCTTGTGCTGAGGGTTCCAGAGCTGGACGCAGTACTCCAGGTGGGGTCTCACGAGAGCAGAGTAGAGGGGTAGAATCACCGCTCTCGACCTGCTGGCCACAGTTGTTTTGATGCAGCCCAGGATGTGGTTGGCCTTCTGGGCTGCAAGCACACACTGTTGGCTCATGTCCAGCTTTTCCTTTACCAGTACCCCCAAGTCCTTTTCTGCAGGGCTACTCTCGATCATGTCATCCCCCAGCCTGTATTGATAACGAGGATTGTCTCGACCCAAGCATAGGACCTTGCACTTGGCCTTGTTGAACTTCATAGGGTTTGCTCAGGCCCACCTCTCCAGCTCTTCCGGGTCCCTCTGGATGACATTCCATCCCTCTGGCCTGTCGACCGCACCACACAGCTTGGTGTCATCAGCAAACTTCTTGAGGGTGCACTTGATCCCACTGTCTAAATCATTGATGAAGATGTTGAACAACACCGGTCCCAGTACGGATCCCTGAGGGACACCACTTGTCACCCCTCTCCATCCAGACATCAAGCCATTGACCACTACCCTCTGGATGGGACCAGCAAGCCAGTTCCTTATCCACCGAACAGTCCACCCATCAAATCTGTATCTCTCCAACTTAGAGAGAAGGATATTGTGGGGGACCATGTCAAAGGCCTTGCAGAAGTCCAGATAGATGATATCTGTTGCTCTTCCCTTGTCCACGGATGCAGTCACTCCGTTGTAGAAAGCCACCAGGTTGGTCAGACAGGACTTGCCCCTGGTGAAGCCATGCTGGCTGTCTTGAATCACCTCCCTGTCTTCCATGTGCCTTAGCACAGCTTCGAGGAGGATCTGTTCCATGATCTTCCCAGGCACAGAGGTGAGGCTGACAGGGGGGTGGTTCCCAGGGTCCTCCTTTCTACCCTTTTTAAAAATGGGTGCGATATTTCCCTTTTTCCAGTTACCAGGGACTTCACCAGGGACTTCAGTGGTACAGTAGGTGATACAACAATCATTGCCTGGCTCAGAGATATCTAGTGTCATGTTGGGCAACTAGGAAAAAATTAGATCAAGTTCGCACATTCATCTTGCTCTTCCTTTTGCTTCCCTTCAGAGACTGCACTGTTTAAAAGAGTTCTGTCATTACCAAGTCCATTTAATTCTTAAAGTACTTCTCGTCAGTAATGCTAGGGAAGGGGGATTTGTTTTGCCTGTCGTTTAACAGTGGACTGGTTATTTAGGTATCAAAATAAAGGCTGTATAATACTTGCTACTAAGAAGATTTACTTGCAATTATAGTTGAATTTGATATACTTGGATACATATGCAAAGCTAGTATTTCTTGCAGATGAACTATTTCCATTTCCATTTATTTTCTTTCATTCTTCCGTTAACATTTATATCTTAATAATACAATGCATATGTTACATTGCCATATATTAAAAATGCTGTCTTCAAAGACCTTAGTAGTTAGCAGATTGCATTGTGGTTTGAATTTAAAGGTATGTTGGTGCATTCCTAAACATGATAGTCTCACAGTTAATCTGTCAGTCTGTCATGGTTCAGTCCTGGAGGGTACAGATCAGTCTAGTGCAGCCAAAACACCTCTGCGGATTTAAGCTGTGAATCACTCTGGCGTAATTCAGAAAATTTAGTTTTCTGTTTCCTAATTTCTCATTCATGAGATAGGACTAGATGTAGTACCTGTGCAGAGACCTTTCTTACTGCCTCACTTCTTCGAATCATGTAATTATGAATTACCTTTCATTAACCTGTAGATGTATTCACAGACTCTAATGGAAACTAATGGAAATGCTACCTACCATCATCATCATCATCATCATTATTATCATCATGTTTTTATTGTGTCTGGTTGATGATTTATGAATGCTTGTATGGGGAAATAATGACATTTTCTTTTAAAAATAAAACATTGTCTCAAGAACAATGAGAACATTTTTTGTGACCTTTCAACATATAAAGGGGTCTTACAAGAAAGACAAAGAAAGACTTTTTACCAAGGCCTGTAGTGACAGGACAAGGGGTAATGGTTTTAAACTGAAAGAAAGGAGATTTAGATTAGATATTAGGAAGAAATTCTTTACTGTGAGGGTGGTGAGACACTGGAACAGGCTGCCCAGAGGAGCTGTGGATGCCCCAACGCTGGAAGTGTTCAAGGCCAGGTTGGATGGGGCTTTGAGCAGCCTGGTCTAGTGGGAGGTGTCCCTGCCCATGGCAGGGGGGGTTGGAACTAGATGATCTTTAAGGTCCCTTCCAACCCGAACTATTCTATGAATCTAAGAATTTGCTACCCACATACAACTTCTTAGACCAATATATGTTAAAGAATTCTGCATCAATTTAAATAAGAACATTTATTCTATAGTTTTGAGAAAGTACTATCTGCATTTCAATGTATTTGAGGTAGATGAAGGATTTTAACAAGTTTAAAGTTATTAGTAGTTCATTGTACAACTTTTGCAGCCATTGGTTGTGAAATCACAGATGCAGTTTCCTTAAAATCAAGACTATTTTTAAGTTTATGTTTTGGCTTTCTGAGGGGCCTTACAAATACAATTTCTCTTATCAGTAGGAATAAAGTGAAAACAGAAGTTCCCTGATGAGTGATGAAAATCTATGTAAACAAGTTGATGTGTGAAAAGAAGGAAACCATACTGATTTAAAAAAAAAAAAACCACAACAAAAAAGATAGGAAAACACTACATGCACTGGCCTCAAACTCCTTTTTTTTCTCTGCCCCTCTGGATTATAAAGTTGATATAATACCCTTTTGCTGTTGAAGGAAGGGAAATCTTTAGAGCAACAGGTAGCACACGGGTTTATGCTTATACTTTCAGATTTTAAAGTGGGTCCATCTAACAGAAAACACCGGTAAATGAAGCAACCTTTTAAAAATACAGACATTTAAATCATAGAATCATAGAATCTTCATGGTTGGAAAGAACCTTTGAGATCCTTGAGTCCAACCATACACACAAAAAAAACCCCCAAACCCCTACAATCTCTGCCACTAGAGCATGCCCTGAAGTGCCAAATTTAGATGTTTCTTAAATACCTCTAGGGATGGTGACTCGACCATCTCCCTGGGCAGGCTGTTCCAGTGCCTGACCGCTCTTTCAGTAAAGTAATTCTTCCTAATATCTAACCTGAACCTCCCCTGCCACAACTTCAGACCATTTCCTCTGGTCCTGTCGTTATTCACCTGGGAGAAGAGGCCAACACCCACCTCTCTACAAGCTCCTTTCAGGTAGTTGTAGAGGGCAATGAGGGCTCCCCTCAGCCGCCTCTTCTCCAAGCTAAACATGCCCAGCTCCCTCAGCCTCTCCTCATATGACTTGGTCTTCAGACCCCTATATACCTCTAGGAAAATGCTAGCTTTTTTTTTTTTCTTTTTCAAATAAAGCTCCCTTGCTTTTCTATGAATTCATGCAATTTCTGTCTTGCAGTGGGGCACTAACCATTTCATCAACATAGGGATGATGAGTCATCACAACGGGAGTACCAGAAAATTGCAGGAAATTTAATGCCTGAAAATCTACACTGGAGAGATGTAAAATAAAAAGCTGAAAAATTCACATAGCTAGTGGCTTTTTCTTTCTGTCCTTCATTGATTCCAGTCAACTCTCACTGTCTTTTGGATAGCTGCTGACATAACTTGTGTCTTCTTCCAATTAATGAAGGTAATGATAGTTTTTCAACCACCCTCAGCTTTAAAGGCTGGGTTGTTTCAAAGAGATTTAATACCACACTTAAGATCAATCATGGTTTTATGTACTGTTAACTGCTCTGTATTGTATTTCTAAAAGATGTGGATAAGCAGAATGCTCAGGGAAGTAACTGCAGATTAATGATTTTATCCATTCTTGCGGTATGTCTTCAAAGACAATTTCTTGTCAGGAAGCAGAAATGACTTAAAACGAAGTCTTGTTTCCTATTTTCTCATTATCTGAAGTTAGTAATGCAGTAATTCTTTCTATGTGAGCTCTCCTTAACCAACAGTGCACAATATTCTGTAGGAAGTGTGTTGAGTGATAAGTTGTTCTAAAAGATTTTAAGAGCAAACTTTTTAGCAGAAAACTTTCTCAATGGTTTTAATTTGTGAATTATTTTTTTTCTCTGTCTTTAACTCTGAAGATTGAAGTCAGCCTCCAGAATGACTCCTGCAGATTTGCTGTTTGGGGTTCTTTTCCTTATCTGAAAGGAATTTTTATGAGTGTCACCTGTTCTGCCTGTACTCTCTTTGCAGATGTATGTTTACTTTTATAACACAATCAGTTAAATCTTGTAAGGTGAGCTGAGATCTTTTAAGATCTCAAAAGAAAACCAAAATAAATAAAGAAGTCCAGAATAAGGGTGGCAATGACAACCTTGAGTCAATTCTCAAAAAACCAAAACCAAAACCAAAAAAAAAACCCCGAAGTGGAGAGCTGAAGTTCTAGGGTCCTAAAAGTTTTAGAGTCAATTTTAAATGTCTTTAAGCATCAAAATTGAACTGAGTTAACTAAGGCATAAAACCTGTCTACCTTCAGGAATCTTGGCCCTTGCCTGCAGAGCTCCTTACAGCTGAGTAAGGAGCTCCTAACAGCTCATCTCCTGTACAAACATAAGGAGATTGAGGTTCTCAAAAACAGAGCCTCCCGAGACCAGCTGGCTGAGCTCAGGACTGTCTACAGTAGCCTGTACTGAGAGGAGCCTCAAATCCCACTCAGCTCTTCTACAGTCTGGCACCTATGAACAACAGCCCTTCCCAACAAAACACCACTGGACACAGAATCACGCAGTAGTTGAGGTTGGAGGAGACCATCTAGTCTAATCCCAAATTATCTTTCTCTGTGTCCAATAACTCAGTGTTCAGGGAGAAGGTAAAACAGATAGGTACTTGCTCAGATATATGGTTTCAAGACAGTGATAAGATGGGGACTTGTATGAAATCAGAGCAAGTGAAAACCAGCCCTTTCCCTGGTGTGCCCTGTCAGCCAGCACATTTGGGAGATATGGACTCAATTTTCTGTTCTATCTGAAGAGGTTTAAACCCATGTTTTCCAAAAGTGTTCTTGATATACTATGCTCAGGGAGGGAAGCAAATGTATTCTCATTCTTTCCTATACTGATATTTGCACAGAATAATTGAAGGCTTGGGCCAGAAAGAAAGTGAATATTTCTATATCTTTTAGTGATTAAGATATTCCCTTAAAAGTAGGGTCCACCTGACTTTCAGTCCCTGCTCCCAAAACTGAACCTTTTTTCATTTCTCTTATTCAAATTACTGTTTAATATTACCAGTTCTGTTTCAGCTCCAAAATGACTGAAGAAAAGTGCTCATATTTTTAAAGGAATTTATGTGGGACAAGTACTGTAAGAGTTAAAAAATCACTAAGTATTATTTGCAAAAGTGCTTTAATGAGAATAAGCACAAGGTCACCAAGATGGCTATTTGGATTTAGTTATCTATCTGTCCCTTTAACAGCCTACATCTAAAGTTAACTTCCTCAGATCCCCCATGGTCAATTCCTTTGGAGATGTCAAAAAACTGTAACCCCTTATATTTTTAAATCCCTGTAAACTTAATTTTATTTTAAGGTGTGTTCAGTGTTAATAATGCTGAGAGGTTTGACATCAACTTCATACCTGCTTGCCACCAGGATTTTCATGTGAGATGATCTCCAGCCTGACTTTCTTGCAGATAGGCATTTTCAGAATGTGCCAAATATACTAGGCAATACATGCCTGGGAATTTCTGAGTACACTGACTCTCTGAGGACAGTTCCTAATGCTCAGGCTAGAAGGGTTTTCTCAAACAAATCATAGAATCATAGAATGGTTAGAGTTGGAAGGGACCTTAGAGATCGTCTAGTTCCAACCCCTCTGCCATGGGCAGGGACACCTGCCGCTAGACCAGGCTGCTCAAAGCCCCATCCAGCCTGGCCTTGAACACTGCCAGGGATGGGGCAGCCACAACTTCTCTGGGCAACCTGTTCCAGTGCCTCACCACCCTCACAGTAAAGAATTTCTTCCCGATATCTAATCTGTATCTCCTCTCTTTCAGTTTAAAAACATTACCCCTCATAAAGAGTCCCTCCCCATCTTCCCTGTAGTCCCCCTTTAAGTACTGGCAGGCCGCTATAAAGGCTTCCCAGAACCTTATCTTCTTCAGGCTGAACCACCCCAACTCTCTCAGCCTGTCCTCATAGGAGAGATGCTCCAACCCTCATCGTGAATGACACTCCAGTGAGTAGAGGGCACTGGGAGCAGAAAGATTTGAGTCCCCTCCTTTATATAGCAAAGGTCTCACTATAGGATTGTGAACAGTCATTGGCAGAAACATGTAAGCTAGAAATTTTCTTTCCTTCTGGGTGGCCCTTTCGCTACAGGCTGGGCCCAATTGTTCACATTGTCAATAGTTGAGTCACATTTTTGCTCTCTTGCTTTCCAATTAAGAGAGGAGGAGATGGAACAAAGGAGAGAAATAAAACCTGATGAAGAATTCTGAAGCTGGCGTCTCAATCAACTGTGCCATACCTACCATGTTGGCTTTTATGAAAAATTGTCCTGCATAAAACCTATGCAGCTGACTGTCTCCTTGGCTGGGTGGGACAGGAGCAGCCTTACTAGATTTTTTTTTGAAAAAACAGTTAATTTGCAGAGAGAAATTCAACTTTGGAATGGCTAAAAATATTTGTCCTCAGCAGCAGAAAAGTCAAATACACGAGTTTTCATGTCAAAATTGTATTTGACTTGAAATTTAATCTAAGTATATTAAAATATCAGTGAAAGAAACTAAGTGAAACAAACGCCTCTGCTCTGAACTAAAAAAAAAAAAGTAGAAACTAGTTGTATACCCCCCTTCACAACTCTGCTTTAATTTCTTATAGCTCTACTGCAGCTTAAAGAGCAGAGGTGTACTGAATATGCACAACACTGACTATTGACTAAAAGAGTTTCTGAAACAGAAATTACTGTGGTGCTGCCCAGGACTGCCCTGACAGTCCAGGCAGGAGGCTGAAGGCACTGTCACAGCCCTCCTCTGGGCAGACATTCCAGCATCTCAGTTTTCCACCAGAATTACTCCAACGAGGCCATTTGCACTGGGGAAAATTTAACTTTCAGAGAACATAAGGAGGCACATTATAATATTGTGACCTGATAAAGAAAAACAGGACTCGTCTTCCCCATCATGCAGCTCAGCTGACACGCTCTAGAGGACAAACCCAATGAACTTGAAAATTGAGTTAGTTTTTCTCTCAGGAATTAATGTGACCACTTGGCTTCCATCCAAATTCCATTTCACTGTTGATGTGTTTTTAATTTTAAAGTGTTTGTTTTTTTTTTTAATAACGGACCACAAATCAAAATAAAGGGGATTCTCCTTCCCATCCTTTAATTTCAATATTCAATATTAAGCTATGTAGGGTCCCAGTAAATAGAAGAATTTTTAAAAGATAATTAAAATTAAGTAATGCAATACCTGCTTCTTTTGGTTTTGCTCCATTGCTTAAATTTCCTTAAAAGAAACTCATTAATCTAAAGTCATTGGGTTAAATACAATGGTTCTATTGGTCTAGAAAGCTGTCAATCCTAACCAATATTTACTCTTAATGTTTTGACCTCAACACTGTTTACTGTCTTAATTAGTATAAATGTAGTCTATCATATTGAAAGGAAATGGCTCCATAAACTGATTGCATGGAAAAGAAAATGATTTCACAAAGGACAATTCCTTCTTACTGGCCTGGAAGGTGTTAACGTACTCATTTGTAATGGCTTTCCTACTGGAAACAATGGTTGCTTCCAACTGCACAGGTTTTTTTCGTGATTTTATAGAGCAGTTCCACACATGTTTTTTCTTGGTATTTCTGGTTTTTGAAGTGTTCCCAAATTCTGCTCATAGTCAATACATACCAAGCTTCACACTTCAACTCTCTGGTTTTCTTTTCACGATATCAGCCTTCAACTGACCTTTCAGCCTTGGTTGTGGCGTGCACCGGCTATTCTGGACTTCAGTAAGACCATGAGGGAGCAGCTGGGCTACCTGGGAGCCTTCCAAGCATTCTGATTACTGCCCCAAAACAAAGGCAAACCCAGAGGTGGCTTGCTGGCCAAAGCAATGGGATACCGTATTGGCTCTCAAGTAGATGGGAGATGGCAGCAGACACAGGCATTTCTACTAAACAGCCCCCTGGTGGGTTAAGGCTTCCTACAACCACAGCATTTACAGTATTGCTGGGCTCAATTAGAGTTATGTGAAAAGTAATATCTTTTTAAATAGACACCTCATACAAAGTACGTTCCTTTATTGCAGCACTGATTTATACTGAGTCTTTGCTTAGTTTACCTTGTTTTCTCTTGCCTGGTTGTTATGTTACTTATTACTTGTATCAAAATGCCCTACATAATCTGTGAGGTCACCATAAGTGAAGGACAGTGGTTATTCTAAAGAGTTTGCAACCTGAATGGAGAGGCAATATTGCCCTGTTTTACAGTCTAGAGTTTCAAAGCATTTGGCACTACTTCATTTGAGAGAGCGATGGAGCCTTTCAGAAACCTGTCTGTGAATGCCTGACTATGGTTGGGAAGGTCATGCACAAAAAATCAGTGGCAGAACTGGGAACAAATCACTCAGTTCAAAATTCTGGCTTGTCTTTTCTTTGTGGCTCTTGTCGTCCCCAGGAACAATCCAAGAAGGGGTGGTCACTCTTAGCTTACACAAGCATCAGCTGCCCTGCAAATGATGCGGTTTTATTTGAATGCTGCTGGGTTCTCCAAACAGGGCAGTCTGCCTTGTGTCAAGATAGGTCCTGTCTGAGTGAGGAGGGGTTATCCTACTCTTTTGAATAGCAGTGAGAATATCCAAATTTCTTCTTTCTTTCTTTAACTTTCGCACATGCCTAGCAGAGGATTTAGCTCTCTGCTGTAGGTTGGTTTGGAAACAGCACAATTAAAAGCAGTTCAAACTAGAAAGTGATGAAAAATATCTTTCTCCTTTAACAGCATCTGACTGGATCGGCCTCAGAGAATAGGTATTCCTGTTGGAATCTAATTTGTCCATGAAAAACAGCTAGGACAAAGACGTTCAGACAAAATCCTGGTGTTTGTTTCCTGCAAGATATAGTCTCTTTGCCTGACCAAGCTACTGACAGTTGCAAGACTTCCTTATGCACAAAAGCCATAACCTGTCCAGGTCTAGAGGCTACAAAGATGGGAGAGGCAGGTGATCTGTTTACTGCTCCGAGGGTACACTCAGCCGGCCTCATAGTCAAGTCCCCCTGGTTTCTCTTTCACATTTTGGATTGTTGATCCTTTCAATAGGAATGCACTGTTGCCAAAAATCTGTTAACTTTAAATTTACAAGAAGTCACCTGCAGGATTAGTGCTGAGCTTGACAGGGAGGTCTTCCAAAACCCGCCTATTCTGATCCTTCTCAAAGGGAAGCTGAAGCCCAGGTGTAAGAAGCAGTCATTTTGGCATGGCAGCAGGCAACTTTGGGGCTTGCAGAGATACTAAGAGCATATCTTTGTCTCCCACCAGATCCTCCAAAGCTTCTTAGAATTCATCTGTGGCTCTCAGAGTAGCCTCAGGTTTGGTAGGTCCTGTTTTCTGCCTTTTCACAGTCCATTAAATGCTACTTTCTAGAGTCAAGAATTCCCCTGGATCTTATGCTTGATTCCTATGCAGGAAATGCTCCAATGCAGACAAATGTGAAAGTCTAGGGATGTTACAATAATACGTCACTAAATTTTAAGGAAAGAATATTTTGTACTGTACGCTTATTTCTGTTGGTACTTAAGTGTCAATGAAAAAGGGTATTTGCAAACAGTTAATTCTGCAGTACTAGGTGAGGCTGAGCTATCTCAGTAATGCTTCTAAGTACTTCTCGTCACTAGCAGTAATTATAAGATATAGGTCTTGAAAACAAACAACAACAATAAAAACCCTTCACTGTGAAAATACTCTACACTGTGATGTAAACTCAATATACTTGAATTTGAAGCACACCTCATGTCGTGGTGTTTTTATAAATAACACGAAATTATGCACCATTTATATGTGGTGTTTATTTTGCCAACTTCCACTTTCCAAAGTGACCAAGTAAGGATTTTTGTTTGTGGGTAAAATCCTCTTCTATAGAAATCAATAACTTTTCAGAGACTGGCCAGAGTAAAGTTTCTTTTCTGCTTCTAATCATAAACTATAACAAAATTTGAAGTTTCAAATTATCAGTACTGTATTTTCATTGAATCCTTAATGCAGTACTTGGTGTTGGGTCCTTAAAATTTACATTTTGTATTAGAGGCATATGGGTGAATATTTCTTGTGGCTTGTCTAGCTCCAACCTTACGCTTTAACTACATAAAGTATACACAATGTTTGCACACAAAGTTGCATGCAACATCAGGAAAAAGGAATCACCAGAGTATACAGAGCCAGGCTTTAGGGTACAGTACCTGGATGGAAAGAAATGAGTACATGAATATCTGCAATTGAATGTCTCATAACTCAGGGCCAGAGTCTGACTACCCTTAACGCTGCTGTAAGTCAAGAGGAAAGCCTTTGGAATAACAGGAATTTTTGCAAATCAATACAGAAGCAGAATAAACTGGTGTCATCATCTGCCCATAAATGCATGTGACCAGATACATTAGCGAAAGTGCAGGCAGCTGTTTGCTATATGTGAGAATGCCACACAGAAAACAAGCTGTTATATTATAACAATGAAGAGGCTGAAGGGTGACTTAATTGGGAATTAATATTTGCATTTGCAAGTAATATGTCTGTTACATTTGCATTTGCAAGAAATATCTCTGTTGTAAATGGATACTCTAACTACGAAGAGACTAGTGAGAAAAAGAGTAAAATATAATAATTCAAATAATTTATATGGTACGCATTATGCTTATCAGAAAGAATATGTAACAGACATCCCATTTCTCTTTTTGCTTGCCAGAAAACAAGCCTTGATTCAAATTTTCTGTGTAAAACCCAGCCTTTTTTATAGTACAATCATAGACAATAAACACTATGACTGACCCCATTCCTCTGAGAATCTTTTGGCATACTACCAAAAGAAGCAAAATCTGAAGAAGCCATTATAAGAAAATAGAGAAACAAGCCAATGTCAAGAACAGAAAGGGATTATTGTCAAATTTGTCTCTCTTACGTAAATTGGTATCATTTAGTAGCACCAGGCATGTTTCTGTTCTAAAGAGGTTCACTTTGGTGTTTACGGTTGGAGTTTATGAAAGCTGAGAGTCCAGACGCTGCTTTTCTTTTCCCCCAGCTCCCTTCTGGCGCAGCATCCGATTCCTGCGAATCCAAGGGGAATGATGGCACTGAGAACAGCTACTTCCCGGTCCTCCCACAGCACAGGAGCTCATGTGCTGCTGTCCTCAGTCAGAGGCAGGAGAGAGCATGCTTCCCTCCTGTCAAAAAACTAGGATGTTTTCCCACTGTTCTGTGTTTAGTAAAGGTAGCCTGGCTGGTAAATACAGAACCTGATCCTGTTGTGCATCAGAATCATGAATATTAGCTCATCCAAACTACTTTTACACAAATATTTTAAAAATTAAAAGAAAAGAGTTGAGAGAAAAGCAGTCTTTTGATAGTTTTGCCGTGGGTTTTTTGGGCCACGGTCTGATCTAAAGCACCTTGTGAGAAGGGGGTCAGTTTTCAATACTCTTTGGACCAGACCCTTAAAATATGGTTGCAGCAGTATCACCACCATATTACATGATTGCCTCTTCTCACCCTGCATGCAGTTGGAAGGTATTCAAGCCAAGCCCAGATTTATACCAAAATATTTGCCATGTGTTTCAGATAAGGTATAATAAACTTTGAACACGGCAGAACAGATTTTATGTCCAACATTCCCTTTGAAACGCCTTCATCTTTCTCCCTCCCTTTTCCTTCTCACACCCCTGCACCCTCATGTTTTATGTGACAGCGTTGCTGTGGGACCTTCAGCAAAATAAACCTCAGCCAGTGAAGCAAACACGAGCACCTTGTGAGGTGTGACTGACTTCTGAGCACAGCCCTTTTCCTTTGCTGCTGTTTACAGATGACATAGGAGCCCTGGTTGGCCCTGCCGCTCGCTTAATTGACTTAAAGCTGGTAGTGAGCAAGTGAAACGGAAACATGGCATTCGTTACCTTTTTGATCCCCTGCTTTGTGATCAGCACTGATATCGCTTTCTCTTGCCAGAATACTGACGACTTCGTGGGTGCCAGTTCTCCGGGGGACATTGTTATTGGAGGCCTGTTTGCAGTTCATAGCGAAATGCTGCGTCCAGAAGAATATCCCATCAAGCCGGTAATTCAGAATTGCGCTGGGTGAGTAATACTGGAAAATACATCTATAGCAAAGAAGAGATCACTGACTCCGGGCATGTACTTCTTATATTAAGATCAACAAAATCTATTTCTCTTGCATTTCGTAGTCTTTAAAAAGACTTTTGGCATCACATAAATTGCAAGTAAATTAACACAGGATGATAAAATATGGCAAAGTTACAGTAAAAATTCTGTGGCTGCCTGAGGAAGGGAATGAGCATTTGATCCTATTTCAGTCTTCATATCATAATCAAATACCCTTGGAGGTTTGTGCCGAACAATCATTTAATTTCCATATAAATGCTAATTTGTTGCTATATATCTGAAGTACTCTGCTGTGCAGTTGTTCATGATTTATTATGAAGTTGCACCTACGTGATTTGAAGACAGGCAGACTGTTCCATTTTACCCAAGCACATATTAAAGTACGACCCCCGCCTCACAGGGCAGCTCAGTTGTAATCTATGATAGTACCTTGCTGATTAGATTGTAATTATTGTTATAATTACTGTAATTATTACACTTTGTGTTATAATTGTGGCATTATGTTATAGGAGAAACTATATATAAGCACCATGTAATGTATGCATTCAGCTTCAGAGTGTGTATGAGAATATTTATTTTGTTGGCTCCAAATCCTCCTGTGCTTGAAACATCCAATTTTCTGGAAAGAATGCAAAGGAAACCTGGTGGAGAACTTCATTTTAAGTATATAATAAAGCTTTCCTAAGCCCAGGAATTCCAAATATGCATTTTCTTTAATTTTAATACAGGTGTAAATCCTCAAATTTTATTTGACTTTTACATGCAACTTAATCCCACATCTGAACCTAATAATTAGCCGGACATGAAGGTATCCATCTGGATTTATTTCAAAATGATGATGAAGTTGATAATTTTGTTGGTCTTCCATTCTTTTTCTACGGAGTAGAAAATTTAGTAGCCCATTTGAAATTTAATTTAGTTTGCAAGATTTGTAAACTTTAGAGAAGCTTGCCTGAGAGGAGGTTGAATTGCAGACATTTTGTGCAAGCACAGTTCTGATTAAACATCTGATATGACATCCACTGGAGATAAGGGGAATAGCTGTACTAAGTCTAGACCTGACTTCATCAGGTCTAGAGAGTGTTTTAGGAACGTCGATGCAACCACTAGAAGACCTCAACCCCTGAAATGTTTTCTTCTATTCTGAAATATTTAGTTCTTTCTTTCCTCTGTTTCAATGCTTTTGGTGAAAGTAAATACATTTTGAAAATGCTTACTGGACAGATGGAGTTAACTGAAACAGCCCCACTGACTTTGACAGATGCTTCCTGAATGTACCACTTTCAATTTTTCATGTGCCACGAAAATTTGGGGTTGAGTACCTGTTTTTTCAGAAAATCATTTTTATTTGGGTGTAATTTAAATTTTGTGTTTATTTTGCTTAGTCTCCGACTTAGGTGAGGCAAAAATGTGCGTTTTCTAATCTTTTGTACATTAAAACCCAAGCAAATCACACAAAATATGCTATGCATCATTTCTTTTCAGTAGTTGTCAAGTCCTAAGGGATATGCTCAAAACAGACTTTGCTTTGGCCTTGTTCCCTGCAATGTTTTTCTAAAGTAAAGTTTCTGTGTTTCCTGACAGCTTTGAAATTCAAATTTTTCTTCAGACGCTTGCAATGATACACGCTATTGAAACAATCAACAATTCAACGCTGTTGTCTGGAGTTACTCTGGGCTACGAGATCTATGACACGTGTGCAGAAGTTACAAAAGCCATGGCGTCTGCTCTGAGGTTTCTGTCCAAATTCAATTCTTCTGAGGATGTTGTAGAGTTCAGGTGTAACTACTCAGACTACATCCCGAGAATCAAGGCAGTCGTTGGAGCCAGCTACTCGGAGGTGTCGATGGCAGTTTCAAGGCTGTTGGCTTTGCAACTAATCCCGCAGGTAGGTTTGAGGGAATTATGTCATTTTGGACAGTGGGTCAAATCTACCGCGGTTAGGTTAAAGGTGCAGCTCTGATCACAGGGATTGCAAAAGCCACACGCTTGCTACAGAGCAGGATTTGTCTCAATCGAAGAACATGAGGAGGGGTGGGATTCAATTCCCAACGTAAGGCTTGATTCACTTGCCAAAACAAAGGCAGTAAGGGCTAGTTTATATGCCTGAGGCACATGCATCTAAGTGCTATTTCAGGATGATGCCGGGCTCTTGTCAGCCTGGTGGCGCCAGTAGTCAGTCCTGCATGGCTGTGCCAGTTACTCCAGTGTACCTGGGGTGACTCTCGAGGACTTTGTTCAGGCAACAAAGTTACACCTGCCATGTTTAAGTCTGGCTGGTGGTCAATATGGTGGTGAATACTCAATTTCAAAGTGGAAAAAAAAAATTTAAAAAAAGACAAAATCGAATTTGGCCAGAAATTTGGAAAATCTCTCCTGCCTGGGAGAGATTAGATGTTGGAGTCTGTTGTAACTGTGGGGAGGGAAGTGAGGAATGTTGCTCTAAAACACAGTTTTACTGTGCCATTCTTCAAGCAGTTGTAGAAAAGAGGGAATACAACTCTCTAGATCCGCACTGGTCCTTCCCAAAGCATCCTTCTCTATTTCTGACCCCTCTAGGACTAGTACAGTCCCACACTTGCACTTAGGCCAGTGCTTCCATTTCTACTTTCATCATTTTAAAAGAGCTGGGGTCAAGACCAGGACCAATTGAAAAAAAGGAAATCTGCTTCCCCACCACCCTGTGTTGCACATTGGGTTTAGCAATTTGACATAAATTCACTTCACTACTTCACTGCAAAGCAACATAGTAACCAAAAATGTCGAAAAGACATAAAATCTGAACTAATCGAAACTTCTAACTGAGTCTTCTCCTCCGCAACAGTAGGAAGTAATTATGACTTCCAGCTCCACCACAGAAGCTATAGTAAGTATGAAAATTAAAATGCCACACTTGAACATAATTAAACAAATCTGCATTGGAACGTAGAAATGGAAAAGGTGACCCAGCAAATTTTTCTCTTCAATAGCGTCTGCAATCTTCTGACATCGGTGAGATTTGGTAGCCCCTCCGGACAAGTGACTCTCATTTTGGAAAGCTTAGATTTATTTTTTAAGAACTGTCAAGCAATGTAGGAAATGTAAGTGTAGGGAAAAAAAGCTCCTACAAACAAATAGAAAAGGATTAAAACTAGAGAGATTTAAATGACAATGTTCCCTTTATGTTTTTCTAGCTATAGTCACAAGGAAAGGGTAATAAATCTTTTATATGAAAGAATTATAGCATTCTGTAGCATTGGTTACTGTTTGTTTTTCTAGGAGGTTCTCCTAACAGACTTAATGGTCCTTTAAAAATATAGTAATTAAACCTTGCAGAGAAAATATGTATGTGGGTGAACGATACTAATATACTCAGTGATAGAAAAATCCTGAAAAATGTAAGGGTACTAGCAATTTGGATAACGACTCAAACAATGTTTAATGCTTCCAATGTTTTAAATATTGTTTTGAATGGCATGTTGATGGTATCTGAACAGAGTAGACCAAGAATCTTATACCAGCATAACTGTCATAACCATTTTGAAAGGTTTTATTCTCTGCCTTCACTGAAGTAATTATGGTATGAGGATGAAAATAGCAGAACCGGTCCTGGGCATGAGTCTGCATCCGAATAGCAGGGTGAGGGAACCTGCCCCATTTGGCTGCACCTTGCTGATGTTCACTCACAGGAGGAGGGAGCCCTGGGTCAGGCTGGATGAAAGAGCAATCATGGCAGCTTTGGATCTCTTGGTGTCCTTTGGAGGAGATCGCTTCCATAACTGAATTGTTCGCTCTTCCTAGGTCAGTCCTGCGTCATCAGCTGAAATCCTCAGTGACAAAATCCGGTTTCCTTCTTTCTTCAGGACTATCCCCAGTGATTTCCATCAGACAAGAGCAATGACCCACTTGATCTGTGAGTCTGGGTGGAACTGGATTGGAGTAATAGCCACTGATGATGACAATGGGAGGTTCGCTCTGGAGAGCTTTGGGGTCCAGGCCATGGCAAACAATGTTTGCATAGCTTTTAAAGAAATGCTGCCTGCCTATCTCTCTGACAACACCTTTCACGCCAAAGTTGATCGTGCAATTGAGAAGATTGTCAAGGAAACCCGAGTAAATGTTATTGTTGTCTTTATGAGACAATTCCATGTGCTCAAACTATTTAAGAAGGCAACTGAGAGGAATGTAAATAAAATTTGGATTGCAAGTGATAATTGGGCGGCTGCAGTCAAAATCAGTACAATTCCCAATATCAGACAGCTGGGGACAATTGTGGGATTTGGATTTAAAAGCGGAGATATCTCCACATTCCAAGATTTTCTGAGAAAGCTTCATGAAAAGCGCACTGACAACAACAAGTTTTTACAGGAATATATTATGCTTTTGTCAGTCTGTGCACACTTGGAGTACCACGATTTTCAAATGTGCATTGCAAACCAGTCCCAGGATGATCTATTGCAAAATGTTGAAAATAATCATCTGATCTGGAGAGATGATTTTTTGAATGCTAACATTGAACCAGGATTTATCCGTAATACCATACTTGCAGTCTATGCCATTGCTCATGCCATTAAAGGGCAATGCAAAGACAGAAACTGCAAGGATCCCTCTGCCTTCACTCCCTGGGAGGTATGATGTTAATTCTTTCACTTCTCATTCTCTCTGCAAAACTTTCACCTTATTTTTCCTCCCACATTCCTGGATTTACCAGCTTGGTCCTTTTACTAAATGACTTTTTACTCCTGTTCCTGCCTTTCTTCACCAACTGAAATCACAGACTATGTGCTAGAGCAGCAGTACCTAACCATTGCAGTGCTGAGAACCAGAATCCAGTTTTACTGCCCCTTTTTTTTTTGGCTCATGTAGACACAGAAGCTCCTGGTGCTAAGCCATGGCTATGTTCTGCTGTAGATATAGAATGATTATTGCATTTCACGCATAGATAGCTAGCTGATCGTGAGTTAACTGCATACCCACCATCTCCTCCTTCAGGGGTACAATAGCAATGGCTGTAAACACATGGCTCCACAGGTGCAGAAGGGACCTTTAGCTGCTGAGCTTCATTAGCTACCCTAACACTTCCCCCATCACCTTCAAAGAGCACATAGACTAGACTCCAGCTTGGATGAAGGCTCCAGCCTGTAGGCTCCTTGCTGGAACGTCTTGTTAGCTTCTCATGTGGGATAGAACAAAATGTATAGTCAATTGGCAGTTGACTTATCAGCTATTCAGCTACTAGTGGTTGGTCCTATTGCTGCAAATCACCATAATACACAGCAATGAGCGCTCTTGAGAGATGGGGAAATTGCAGGATAGGAGCATTCACCAAAGAGTTTTAATTTTCTTCTCTCTCTCTCACCATTGTCTCTGTTTTGTGTGAATTCAGGTATTTTCCTCTATAATGAATCTTTACTTGAAAGTGAAAATGCAACAGACCGTTCCTCTCTCTGATCTTGATTTATACTCAAGTGACTGGTAGGAAAATTAGACACAATCTTTAAGATGGGTGAGGTACTTGTTATCAAACTATATTGGGTGGGAAAAGAAGAGGAAAAATCACACAAGTAAACCTGACCTGACCTTTTACCCAGGAATCTGCTCAGGAGTATTCACTTTTACACACTTTTACTCAGAGGATTAAACAAAGTTCATTTAAAAGTCAAACAACCACTGAAGCACTCTGACTTGCTCTGACCCCTTATGCTAGGTCAGGGCAGGTCAAACCAAGATAGGGGATTTGAAAAAAAAAACCCAATAACAATCAAACTCATACATGCATTTGTTAATGCAAATGAGAAAAATTCAGGACTGCTCTACTGCAACTTTATGGAGCTGCATTTACATCATTGCTGAATTAAATCCCAAATGACCCTAATTAAAAGTCCCATTAAGAGGCTAAGAACTCGTGAAGAAAGCCAGAAGAGATAGTTATTCCCCCTGTGCTGTTTTCACAATACTTTTCCTCAACACTGAATTTAAACCCTCCAGAAATTGATATATATACGTAAAGCTTAGGGGGCAACTAATCCGTATGACACATCTCCACATACGGAGAAACGACAGAGGCATTCATGTTACAGCCTTTGCAAAAATAGCAATCAATTAAATCAAAATGTTGATAATTATTAGCCCCTTCTGTCTGAAGCTGAAGATGTGTTCCAAAAGCTCTGTTGTTCCCATATTGTTAGAGAAATTGGAAAGTGGAGAAGGGAAAGATTAAATGACTAGCTTGGTTATATACAATAAAAAAATTCCTGTTCGGTCTCACAAGACTGCAATATCCAAATCAGATGAAATGTTGGTTAGAAGCATACTTTGGTTCTTCATAATTGGTAGAGATGCAGCGAGAGTTTATGATGAAGTCTGAGAAAAAAGACACATTATACATGAAAAAATTGCATTCTATATACGCCATATGTATTATATACACACATATATATGCCAGAGCCTTTTGAAGTAATAAGTCATTACGTTCATTAAATGCTACAAATATCACAAAAGGATCCCTGTAAGAGTGTGCTTTTCAAAGGGCTTTTAAATTCACCAAAACCTTGGGGTTTTTTCTTGTTACCTGATCCCTGTTGCCAAAATTTGTTAGACCTGCAAAGGGATAAAGCCTTTACTTCAACTAAGAACCACAGTAACTAAGGAAAGTCCTTCTGTGGTTTCCCCATGAATTGAGAGTGGGTTATATGTGCCTTAAACTGTCCTTTTCTAGAGCGATGCAGAACTTTTTGATCTGGCAGTTTGAGACGAGGGAGCAAGACATCTCGCCCTGTTGAACAGAATGGCTTGCGGTAGGAAAGTTGATAGCTGCCTTATCAAAGCATGCTTGTTATGATATTTCCTACGATCTATCAAATATGGCCTGGCTGTTTATTGCCATTGTGCCACTGACCACTTCATTTGAGCAAATGAGCACATACTGTTCATTTAACAGTTCTGAGTCTCACCTTGCAACACACAGTATCAGTCAGAGCCTAAGCTGAGAACAACGTTAGAGTAGATAATTCCAGGCATGTTGGGGGAGGTTACTTTGAAAGCAAAAGCTGCCCAGATTGTGACAGTAAAGTAACAACAGCATCATCATTCATGCTTGTAAAGAACAAGAGGTTCCAAAAGTTACAAGAGAGTTCCAAAATGCCATTATTTCTTGCAAGCAAAAAATCTTTTCCTTTCCCATGATTGTACCAAAATTTCCAAGGCTGGAAAAAAATATTGACATGAGTATTTGTACACATTGTTAAGAAAATTACGTTAAGGAGTTAAGAAATTATGATTTTTCTTATTAATAGATTTTTATGGTCAACAGGATTGTCTGAATAATGTAATTCTGTGTAGGATGTGAAATTAAACAGTTATAAAGATACTTTTAATATTAAGATTTCTTTTACTCCTAAAAAGCAGTATTTCTTTTTAACTTGATATTATCATACAGCTGTTAAACTATTGAATTTATCACACCGACATGATACTGATGTATGTTATTGTTCCTTATACTTATGTTCAGCTGCTTGAAGAACTTAAAAAAGTTACAGTCATTGATGATGGTAAAGAAATCAAGTTTGACCCCAATGGAGATATGAGCACCAGTTACGATGTACTTCTTTGGAAAGAAATTGATGGCCACATGGAAATCACCACTATGGCAGAATATGACCCAGAGAAAGGTGACTTCATCTTTGAGGATGAAGAGAAAAAAAAAGAATTTCTGGATTTAAAGGTAACTTTTAATTTGTTGACATAACATGTGAAATTTGCTTCATATGTTTTCTTCTTCCTCCAGCATTTGCAACTGAAACGTGTCAGATAGATAGAAATCTCTCTTGCGGTTTCATGTTCTCCTTTTAGAGCAGAGTCCTCTCTGGGTTTATCTGACCACCTTCAAGCACCCAGAGAAGCACGTTAGCCTGTAAGCAGGCTCAGTGATTTGAAATTGAGTTATTTCTCCAGAATGCTCCTATAAAGTTTCCTAAGATGAGCAAATCAGAAGTTACGTCTATCCTAAGGATGCTATTCCAGAATCTTGAAAAGGGGTTTTAAAATAAAAAATGACCATGTATAAAAGCTCCCTCTCTTCTGTAACACCACCATTTATTTTGTACATGAAGACTCATATCTGTTGACTTTACTGCTTAAAAAAAAGAAAGAAAAAAGTGTTGATTATTTGCTCCTGTTAGAGCTGAGGTCAGCACAACTACAGTCTGTTGTGGAGTCTGAGGTAGGTGGCACCACCTGGACCCCTGGCACTGGGGGTGCCACTGGTGGACTAGTGGGTGGCCTGGGCTAGTTCCAGCTGGGTAATCTGTTGCCTGTGAATGGCTGGAGCTCTTGGTTCCTCGTGCAGCTCTGTACTGCAAAGTATTCACCACTAACGAGACAGGGAGAGGCTGCTCCCTAGGTGGGCTGAATTTGAGTCTCAGCATGTGGACTCAGCTGACAGAAAAGGCTGAGGGCGGAAGAAAACCTCAAATCCCACCCCTTGGGCGCTGCCCAGGATGGCAAGGAAATAACTCCACCTCCTTGTGAGGGGAGTTTCCCCACCATCCTGGAGGGAAAAGAAATAGCCAAGCCCCTCAGGACTGCTTCTCCATTTTACAAAAAATTGTCTTTGGAAAGGGGACCTGAACTCAGACCTCAAGAGAAGGCCCCGATCGCCCTTCCCCAGAGTGGTGCTTCACGCTTCAGGGATGAGCTGCCAAGGGTCAGGAACACTGGAGCCACAGTGCAGAGCACCCAACAAGGTGTCCCAATGGAGCTGAAGTATCTCCCCCAAGCTGAGGTGTCTCCTCCGGGCTTAGAGCAGCTGAGCTGATTTCAGGATCCCATCTGTGAAGCAGCCTGCTCGAATCCCCTGTCAGATGCTTCTAGGCTTTCTTTGGAGCTGATCCTCAGCAGTCTAAATCCCACTTTCAAAGCTGTATGGGGCGCTTTGATCTCACGCTTAAACGTACAGACAGTTCCACTGATTGGCATTCAGGGCCAAAAATTAAAATTATCAGGTGGATAACGCCCCGTCCTGATACTTGTTGAATGTGTGGAGAAAATACAAGAAACACGGAGCCTACAATGCCTTTTTTCAACATTATTTTCAGATTCCCTTAAAATATGTTAGGTACAAAAAGAAAGTGCAAATTGCAGAGTGACTGGAGGTTTATTTTAATGGCTCTCGGTAATTAATTGGGCCTGAGCTGTTTTTTTTTTTTTTTGTTCTCTGTACACTGCAGAAGGTTCAGTCAACTTGCTCCCAGCACTGCAGGCCAGGGCAGATGAAAAAGGTTACAGAAAGTCCCCACACATGCTGTTACGAGTGTGTTCACTGCCCAGAAAACCATTACAGCAATCAAACAGGTAAGGAACTGTGATCCAAATAAAGGTTTATTTAGACAGCAATACAATTGTTTTGTTTGGATATAATGTGCCTCGGCAACCTTGGATATAATTTTGGAATGGGATTAAAATATTTGTTTATGCTCAGTTTCCCACATATGAGTGTTTGGCCTATAAAACTTGGTTGAAACGCTTTTTAGAAGACCAAACGTAAAGCAATTAGATTTTCCATGTGACTAGCATTATTCTTTGTCAGGATGGAAAGTCTGTCTGATTTATCAGTGAGACTGACTCTCATTAAAGTAGCCTTCCTTTCCTGTCTTTCTGCAGTACACACAGTCCAATAAGGAAGAATTTTTTTACTGTGAGGGTGGTGAGGCACTGGAACAGGTTGCCCAGAGAAGTTGTGGCTGCCCCATCCCTGGCAGTGTTCAAGGCCAGGCTGGATGGGGCTTTGAGCAGCCTGGTCTAGTGGGAGGTGTCCCTGCCCATGGCAGGGGGGTTGGAACTAGATGATCTTTGAAGGTCACTTCCAACTCAAACCATTCTGTGAGTCTGTGAAGTTCAAGGGTTTTGTATTTTGCTTACCAGCATATTTTTTGTCTTACTGGGGAGCACTGCGAAGTTTGATATAGATGTACAGTAATATTTTCTGGTATCAAATCTGATGCATACTGCATCATTTATAGGTTTGAGAGGGGTTTTTTAAAGGGGAAAATTAAATATGGAGAAGATGGAATTAAGAAATTTGAGACACAGTGTACTTTTAATATCCTGAGAGCAGAAGGAAATTAAATTCTGTCTTTTTAATTTAAATAATTGTGAAATTTCTCCATATCAGAGAATAGGAGTTTTACAGCAAAAGTAACCTTTCAAAGCATAATCTAAAGCAATGTTTATTCTCACTGTTGTATTCCAAAAGCTGTTTGTAAAGAGAAAGTTAGGTGCTTTTTTTCTGATCGAAATAGGTAAAAGAAAGAAATGCAGTTCCAGTTTCTGTAAGATAATTGGTTTAATCTCAAGTCATCGTTCAGGTTTCAGTTAAAGTTTGCCTGTCCTGAGCTTTGCTCATTTATCAGCACTCCGTGAAGACCAAGGCAGTCGTAGGACCCTGCTCATGCTCCCTGTCCCCTCCCTGCTCCTGGCTGCTGGCAACCCCTGCTCCCAGCTGGCAGGTACTCATCCTTTGCTCCTTCCGCCACTGCCACCGCTGTGCCGCCGCCACCGCAGCCACCTCTGCCACCGCAGCCCCGCAGCTCCTCCGCCTGGACGGCGGCAGCAATAGTGGGAAGCAATCCTCAGTCCCTTCTGCTCCCCTTAGCATCCCTTCCCACATTCCTCTTGTATCTCAAGCCTCGATAATCCACTCCGCGGTTTATTTACTCCAGGTTTCCAAGCTATCTTCCTTGTTTTCTGCTTTCAGATATGGATTACTGCTACCGGTGTAACAACAAAACCTACTGGGCTCCCATCAACAGTACCACATGCTACAGAAAGACAATCCATTTCCTCGCCTGGAGTGACTGGTTTGCTATTTTCCTCCTCCTCCTGTCCGCTTTTGGGGTTGTGTTGATTTTGTCAATTAGTGTAATATTTACTAAAAACTTGAACACACCAGTCGTAAAGGCATCCGGAGGTCTAACTGTCTGCTATATTATCCTCTTCAGCCACTTCTTGATTTTTTTAAGCACCGTCTTCTTCATAGATGAACCCACAGAATTCAAGTGTAAAACTAGGCAAGCCCTCTTCGGCGTAAGTTTTGCACTCTGCATTTCATGTATTTTAATAAAGTCACTAAAAATTTTACTAGCCTTCAGCTTTGACCCCAAACTGCAGAATTTCCTGAAATGCGTGTATAAACCTGTTCCCACTGTGGTCACCTGCACTGGAATTCAAGTTATAATTTGCACCTTCTGGCTAATATTTAGGACACCTTTTGTAAAGCAGAATTTCTCAATCCCAAGGGCAATAATTCTGGAGTGCAATGAGGGCTCTATTGTGGCTTTTGGGATTATGCTGGGCTACATCGCTGCCCTAGCCTTCATTTGCTTCATATTTGCCTTTAAAGGTAGGAAGTTACCAGAGAACTACAACGAAGCTAAATTCATCACCTTCGGCATGCTGATTTACTTTATAGCGTGGATTGTATTTATCCCTGTCTATGCAACTACATTTGGCAAATACCTGCCAGCAGTGGAAATCATCGTTGTTTTAATATCCAATTATGGAATCCTCTGCTGCACTTTCCTTCCAAAGTGCTACATCATCATTTACAAGCAAGAAACAAACACAAAATCTGCCTTTCTCAAAATGATTTCCACATATTCCTCCAAGAGCGCAGGCAGCGTTGCTGTTAGTCAGATTTCTTTGGATTCAAAGTCTTCCAGCTCCCGAGCCACTGTCTCAGACTCGTGTAAATCTGAGAAAAACTCTGTGAATGGAAACTGCCATTTCCAAGTGCCGGGGCAGAGACTAACAAAAGGCAAAGTTCTTCCTAAAAATACTGCAAGGACTATGGCCAGGAAAAGACTCTCCAGCATATGACTGGCCAGCATTAAAGTCCTAGAAGATGAAAAGCCATATTAGGGAGCCATTTCTCTTTCAGGTCTCTTTCCTTTTCGGCATCCCCAAAGAGAGCAGGCCACATGAAATGCCTTCTCCTCTGGTACTTAAGCAGTTATCCATTACCAGATCTGCAAGGCTCTCCTTGCTCACAGGGCCCAGCCCCTGCTCCTGAGGGCACCATGAGGTGTGGTCCCCTTCAGCAGCTCCCTCCCTTCCCTGCCCCGCTCACGTAGACCCGTGGGAACCTCTTCCGCAATCTCACTGCCCCGGGTGTGGCAGAAACACCAGGAAATTATTATTTCTTGCAGATATGTAAGTGGGAATATATGGGTTTGCCCCACTTTTTTTTTGCCTCTTTGATGCCCAATTGTTTAAGGAGCTCCTCTTCTCGCCAGGATCTGTTTTACAGATCAAACAGAACCCTCTCCCAGCCTTTGTTTGCTAGGATAAACAAGCTGAGTCCTTTAGTCTCCACTTTTAAGATAGGCTTTCCATTCTCCTGAACATCCAACCCTTTTCACCTGGTATCAGTGAATCCTTTTTTTCTTTCTTCCCCCAGAATTGCACACCTTATTCCAGACAAGTGCTGCAGTAACTTTTAAAGTTCCTTGTAATTACCAGGACAATAATGAACTCGAGTCAAGCCTGTATAAAAATTAAATAATTTCTCTGGAGCTCTGTAGTTATACATATGGTCAGCTACTTTTTTTCCATACTCAGAGGAAATACAGTGATTCACCTCACGCATCTCCTCCAATTCTCTTACTTGAGGGTGTAATGTCAATGTGTAATGTCAAAACTTACACACTAATTGGTTCCTCTCATTCGCATAAATAATATGACCGTGATCAGCATGAGCGCATCCTGGGAATTTTCGCTTTTTTGATACATATTTAAAAAAATCTGATTTTCAACAAGAAAGTGACAATGCACCATTCTGGTAGGCAGAAGTAACAGCAGAATGAACCTGTATGAGCTGCACTGGATGGGTCTCTGCTCTGTAGCCCCGTGAACGTAGCTATGCCGTGCCTTCCATACTAGAGGCAAAAGGCACGTTCAGAGAAGGAGGAATTTTTCTTTTGGGACAATGGTACCACAGAACGTTTTCAAGCTCCAAACAGCAGAGCTGTGCTGTCAGGCCAGGACTGTGACGAATACTTTTCTGTGTTCCTAAAGCCCGCAGCCCAGACCATAGAAACATTGCTATTTTAATTTCTGTGCCATGTTACTGTCAAGTTATGCTAAATTCCTTGAGTTTTGTCCATGCTTCTATTTAGAACTGGAATAACTGGATGTTGTGGCAGGCCAAAATAAATTTTAGTAAATTTGGTGTTACACAGACATATTGTGTTATTGTTATGTACACTATATCTATTTTTCTATCATTTCTATTTATATGTTCTAACCCATAGCCATATGATTTTTCTACTCATATTTTGTTAAAAATACCTATAAATCACGTTTCAACAATGGAAGCAGGAAATGAAATCATTGTGACATGTAGGCCATATATGTAATACATACCTATGAGACATTTGTAAAGTAATTTGAATGGCAAGGGTGCAATTTATATACATATTTGAGTAATTACATAAGTTCTATAGCTGATCAGAAGAATGAAGGTTTACGCACGTGTATTTATATGATGAATGCTCTTCATATATCAGTTGTTGTGAATACTGTTCTGAATATGACGTTATGTATGATAAGGTTAAAAGTCCTGCAGGTTGGCTGTCAATGCAGCAAGAAGTGTCTCTGCAAAAGAGAGAAGCAAAGCTTCCATTGCACAGTGACTGCCAGCACTCAGCTGGTTAGAAAAATCAATTTGACTCGAACGTTGTACCTCTATTTGCTGTTTTCAAAAGTGTTGAGCATGTCATGTCTTGAAGATATAAGGAAAAGGGATGATTAAAGCCATATAGTTATTTAAAACTGAGTTTGCTTACTTAATTTCCTTACCTTTCCCCATGAACTTTGGTTTGGCCATGAAGAGCAGCAATGCACACACCTGTGCAGCATTTCCACCCAGTAGATCTTAAGCTGCTTCTTACAAACCCCCTTTAGGTTGAAAGCTAAGTATGGTAGGGCATTCCTCCCTACAGGACAATGGGGAAAGTGTCTTGAGGAACAGGACATGGTGACAGCATTGTGAAGGTCTCTACGGAAGTATCTTTAAGAACAGACATCACACATGGCAGAATTTCAAAGGAGTCCTACGTGCTACATCTGCCTCTCCAGCTACTCAGGTCTTCTGCGTAAAGCACAGTCAATGGTGGAGCTGAGAGGATGTAACAGATTTCCTAGGCAGACCTGGCAGAAAAAAGCGATGCTGTACCAAGCTGTGAGACATCTGGTTTTAAATGCCTTGTCTGCAAGAAGTAGGTAGAACATAAAGGGATTGTCCTACCCTATGCAGAAGACAAAAAAAGCTGAAAATCGGGGTTCATGATGCTAGAGGGAGCATTTGTGCACATTGCCCTGCCCAGAACAGTAAGTATTCCAGCAATCTAACTATTCCTGTTACCAGGCACAGGGACATTAATGAGCCTGAAACAGATTTCCATCCTTGGAGCACAGAACAGGAATCACCTTCCTGAGGCACAGAGAAGTCTCATCATGACCACCCTGGAGCCACAACCTGTAGGTCAGACCATGCGGGCACGAAGGGGTTAGAGCCCACCCTGCTCACTTACTTTGGAAAGATCCCTACTTCTCAAAATGCTAACCTCCGTATGTGCCCACCTGCACATTTTCCATCTCTGAGAGCCACAGAGAGTACAAATGTTCCCAAGTACTCTGCTGTCCACAGAGAAGTCAAGCATGAAAATCTCATTTGTGGAGCTCAACAGGAGGCTGTTCTGGATGTAACCGCTATTTAACTTTTTGGGGGTTTATGTCATTCCTTGTTAATATTGCTAAATGACACATTCTGAAGCCACTATCACACAGTGTGCAATATCTCTGGGGAGAACGAAGACTATGAAGGCCACCAAGTTTTTTCAAGTCCCCTCTTCCAGGGCATAATTCCCTCAAGATTACAGTAGCTCTATCTCTGCAGATGCCTTCCAGCTGCCCATAATCTTTAGAGCAGTTCTTTGGCGGGTGCCGAGGACTATTTATGTGAGCCCCAGGCTTCCTCCCAGCAGCTCTGCAGACGGCCTTTGGAGCTACAATGACTCAAAATGTGCAGGTTACCAGCATGACTAGCGACAAATGGCAGTGTTTGGGATGCTGCTCCTAACGAGTGATGCCGAGCAGCCCAGCCCAGCTGTGCTGCCTCTTCCTACCCTTCCCAGCTGTGTCTCCAGAAATGAGGAGCACTGCTTGACACCACCCCGCTCTCTTTGAGCAGGAAGAAGGTGAAGGCGAAGGGGTTACGGGCAGACTGTAACCCCAGTATCACCCTTTAGGTCATTTCTATTGATGTGTCTTCATCTCCCCAACAACATTCTGAAATAGAGCAGAGCCGCCCGGGGAGTGTGTGTGTGCAAAGAGGTGCATACTCTTCATTATTTTTAGAAGGACATGAGAAAGTTGGTGTGGAGCTTTGATTCAGAGCGCTGGGTTCTTCTGTTTAGGGAATGGCTCGTTTGCAAACAGAAATTTTGTTATGAAATAGAATGTGGGAAGATTTTTTTTTTTTTTAAGTCGGTATGACTTAAATGAGTTGGAATGGCTTTCGTGTTTTACCAATTATAAGGATATTTTGTTACATTAATGATTTTGGAATGGAAACTGTACACATGTGAATAAGAAAATATCAACATGGGACTACTTACTGAAAAGAAAATGCTTTTTTGAATATCTTTCCAGAAAAAAATGTTGTCCAAACAGCATTTAAAAAAACCCCAAACTTTTAGTATCAAGGACACTAGAACTCACTTTGGTGACAAATTTCTGATCTCCTTTACTCAACAATTTGCTTTCAGAAAAAGCTGCTTAGCTCTGGCTCTGCTCCTGAAAAGAGATAACTGGAGGTTTTGGCTACAAATGGTTCAAGACTCCTGTCCGTGCCGTCACATCAAGCACAGGGCTTTAGCTGCTGCCGGGCAATGGTCCATCCATGGGGAGCGGGGCTTCCTCCGTTCATCTGCAGGCGTTCTGGCGCTGCGTGGTGGATGTAAAATCCTCCGTTGTTCGGTGCATCAGACACAGTTCTGTTGAGACACTGTGTTGCACTGGCACTGGGATCATGCTGGCACGGGCTGTTGCTCACTAAATACGGATTCTGTGCTGTTTCTGAAATATTTTTTTCAAGGATATGTTTTGTACTGAATTTTTTTTTTTTAATAAGAGTTTACTCTGTCCAAGATGTAAAAGGGAAAAAAAAAAGTTTTTCAACTCAAGTAAACAGAAAAGCGTGTGATGAGCGTTGGTACGTTTGAACCTTCTGGAAGTGGTGAAAGGACAGGAACAGGGATGCGGGCAGGTCGGTGTTACGGGACTTGAGCCCGCCTGGCGCCGAGCCGCGAGGCTGAACCGCGGCGGCTCTTACTTTGACCCAATTTTGACTTGAACGTTGAAGTTCCGAGGCCAGAGATGCGCTAGGTGAGCAGGATGGCTTCTCGGGAGGACCATCCCCCGCCGCTGGCCGGCGACCGCCCCGCCCCGCCTCGCCTCGCCTCGCCTCGCCTCCGAGCGCGGACGGAGGGGGTCGGCGGGGCGGGCGGTGCTGGACCGGGACAGGGACGGGGACAGGGACGGGGACAGGGACAGGGACCGGGACAGGGACCGGGACCGGGCCGCTCCTGCCGAGGCAGAGGGTCCCGCCGCTCCTCGCCATGCTGCCGGCGCGCCTCCGCCCGGGGCGGCTCCTGTCCGCCGGGCCGCTCCGCCTGCCCGCCCCGCGGGGAGCCGGCGGGGAGCCCCCCCGGAGCCCGGGCACCCCCCGCGGTAAGGGGCTGCGGGGATGGCGGGGAGGTTTGGCGGCGGGCGGGGGGTCGAGGCGGCGGAGCGGGGCTGGGGCTGGGTGCGCACCGCCGCCCGCGGGGGACACGGCGGCTCGGGTGGTCCCAAGCGTTGTTGTGCCGGTTTGGGTACCCACACCCCAGGCTGCGGCGTGTGTGTGTGGGGGTTGTCGAACCGGACCCGCCGGTGCACAGTCAGTGCATGCGGGGGTATTGCGGAGGCTGCGTGGAGGTAACTGTGCGCAGCGGAGAGCTGGGAGTTTGATCCCCGAGTTGCTCTTCCAGCGACAGGGGTGGGCACGGATTTTCCCCTTCCCCCGCTACCCATCATTCATTGACTCTTAGTGCATGGTTTGACGAAGTGGTTTTTTCCTCATCTTTAAGCTGAGCAGCCTCACAAGGTGGTTGCAAGTTACAAACCTTCGAAGTTTGACAAAAAAATCCTCCTCTGGACTGGACGTTTCAAGACCGAAGAAGAAATTCCTCCCAGGATCCCGTAAGTGCGCGGCTCTTGTCCAAAGGGAATGTGGAGTTGAAGGGAAAGTGGTGGCGTGATCCCGATCTAAAGCTTTTACACAGAGATTGAACCAGTTTTTCATCACTGAAATCATGGAAACAAATTAGAGGGCAAGAGAATTTCCTGTCCTGGTTAGAGGTTAAGAAGAAAAAATGTTCCATACTGGAGTCCCCAGAGTCTGGGATTAAGAGCTGGATCCATCTGAGTAGACAGCCTCAGTTACATTTATATACTGGGTTGTTTATTTTGTTTATTCCTAATGTGCAATCAGAGAAGGATGTCATTGGTAAACAATATCTTCTGTTAATAGCTCCCATAAACCATTCTAAGGGAGCTGACTGTCACTGAATGGTTACATCCAACAAATTATGATCTATTATAGAATTTGAGGAAAAATAGAGAAGGAGGTTATGAGAGAAACATCCCCCACCAAGGAAAACCGGGTACTTGGCATAGCCTTAGCCTCCCGTTTTTGTTGACCCACTGGACTAGATCATCTTTGAAGGTCCCTTCCCACCCAAAACCACACTGCTTCTGTGGTTCTCTGGCTTGCTGAAAGTTAGCATCTCCCAGGGGAGTCGGTCATGGAGCATGTGAAACCCCTCTAATGCCAAATTGCTGCCTTTTTCTTAGGATGTTCAATAGCGTGTTAGATGTCTCTCTGCAGGACACTACTTTTTATCATCACAGCATGCCCCTGTCTGGGGTGGTACGTTGCGTGTAAGCAGCGTGCAGAGCTCTGCCAAGAAACAGATACATCCTCCGCCTGTTCCTGTTGGTTCCTGACTGGCGTTTGCTGAGCTGGGCAGCGGCTTTCTAAAGGGTCCCACCTCTCTTGCACTGTGCTAGTCCCACCATCTTCCCCTAGAGAGCAGGTCAGATGGGTCTCAGAAGCTCTGAAAGCTGTTCAAGTCATCGGGAGGTGTTCATAAGGACACAGACGTTTGCCAGTCCATACACATACACGCACGCACGCACGGACACACACACACACGGCTTGTTCCTCTGCAGTAGTTGGCCTGCCAAGTGCGTGTCACCACTTTGGGCTTTCAGGGTGGGCAAAGTCTTTTTAGAACTGTAAGATCATAAATAGTAATATACTAGAGGAAATGAATTGTGAGACATTGAAGCTGAACTGTGTCAATGCTTTAACTATTTAAAAAAACAACCAAACTTGCAAGATATTGTTACCTGTGAACAGAACCTAGCTGCTGAAGATAGTTTGTATTTAGGGTGAAGTCTGCAGTCCTTATTCAAGGTTGTTGGCTTGTTGTGGTTTGGTTTTTGTTGTTTTGTTGTTGGTGGTGTGTGTTTTGTTTTGTTTTTTAAAAAAACCCACACAGCTGTTACTGAGTTCAGCAGAGGTTTACCCGGCGTCTTGATGAAGGGTTGAGTAGCAAAGGCCCTAATGTGCAATTAGGGAGGAACATAATCAGGTCTGTTCTCCTTAAAGCAGAGTCAGAAAGCAAGAAGAAAGTGAAAACCTGCTTCAGAAGAGTTTCAATTAGTGCATCGTGGAATACGATTAGGCTAATCAGCCAGACTAATAGCATTTATGGTTTTGCTTCTGTTGCTACAAATGGATTAGTGGATTAATGACTTTATGTGCCAGTCTAACGTGTGGTTTGATTTAAAGATGATGTTTGCCATTGGACAGAAGCACTCTCAGCCACTGTCACTCTCAGCCATCGGCTGGCACTCTCAGCCATCGGCAAGAAACGTGTCAGGTACAACATGTGCCTGTGTGTGTTGGCAGGGACAGGGGTACATGGCACGGCTGCTCCTCAGACCTGCCCTCTTCTCTTGCATCAGGCCTTCGGGAGCAGCGCTGCCGCCCTCAGCCTTGGTACGCGCTCCCACGGGCACAACTTCCACCGTAAAAACTCCAGCTCTGCCCCATCCCGCCGCTCACCCTCTTTAAAGTAAAGCCAAAGGTGTTCTGGGGGAATGAGATGATCGCAAGGTCTTTATTCACAACGTAAAATCAATTCTTTATGCAGCTATCCTTTTTACTTATATATATTACGTATAAAAACATAACTGTGTATTAATGTGTATTTATATTCTGTACCTTATGAATATATGTTTATACATATAAAGCATTCCCATGTGATTTATGAAAGGAAATTAAGTGTACAGCCAGCATTATAACGAAGATCTTAAAAACAGTATTCCCACGTATAATGCCTAACTCAGAAAATGACTTAGTGGAAGGTTTTGAGACAATTTTAGCGATAGGGAGATTGCCTGTGCTGGTTCTCGGGTGCAGGCAGCCTGATGCTGCTGCTCAGAGCAGAGGAGGGCGGACATAGGAGTGGAACCGAGGGAGCTGCTGGGCCGTGCAGCGCTTCTCTTGCAGCAGCTGCTGCCAAACGTGGGGCAGAAGTTTCATTACTTTTGCCTTTGACGACCAGCAAAAATAATCACATAGATTGTCGTCATTTAGGTGTGTGTTCCTGTAACAGAGAAGGCTGACATCAGCTGCCCACTTTATAAATAAAGCTGCTGCTTTTCTAGAGAATTAAAAACTCATAGCAATACAAAATCTGTTTCAATCACCTACCCAGTATGTGAAGTCCCTGGCCTACAGTACACAGGACGCCATCTAAACAGGTTAGATACAGCTGGAGCGCCTCTCCTCTCCTGTGAGGACAGGCTGAGAGAGTTGGGGCTGTTCAGCCTAGAGAAGAGAAGGCTCCGGGGAGACCTTATGTAGGGTGCTTACAGGAGAGATGGGGAGGGACTCTATCAGGGAGTGCAGCGACAGGATGAGGGGTAACGGTTTTAAAATGAAAGAGAGGAGATTTAGACTAGATATCAGGAAAAAAATTCTCAGGGTGGTGAGGCACTGGAACAGGTTGCCCAGAGAAGTTGTGGCTGCCCCATCCCTGGCAGTGTTCAAGGCCAGGCTGGATGGGGCTTTGAGCAGCCTGGTCTAGTGGGAGGTGTCCCTGCCCATGGCAGGGGGGTTGGAACTGGGTGATCTTTAAGGTCCCTTCTAGCCCGAACCATTCTGTGATTCTGTGACAGCAACTGAGTAAGAGGAACTCGCTTTCACCACATCTGGTTAACACTGCATACACTTCTCCATCTCTTTAATAGATAAAATCCCTTCAATTTCACTATTTTGAAATAGAGCTTAAGGTATGACTTCTGGTGTATTTACCTCAAGTATTTAAGTGCAAATATTTATTGCACAAGCAATTTTTTTTTTCTCCAGCTTCGAAAAAAAAAAAAAAATCCATTTAAATTCACTACATGTTGCTTTTCCACTGGAAATGGATGAGGGTCAGAAAATGCAAAGCTCTTGGGCGGTACAAAACCAGTCATGGCAATCTGAAGGCGCTTTTGTTTTAGGAGCTAATTCTGTTTTCATTTTTCAACAGTGGCGTTACGCCTGCGATGCTCTGAAGAAGAGAGCCTTCACAGTTTTCTAACGATTCAATTCAGTAACTTTTAATTGCAGGCCAGAGATGTTGGACAGGGCAAGAAACAAAGCTCGAGTCAAAGCTTGTTACATCATGATCGGCCTCTCCGTTGTTGCCTGCTTTGCAGTGATCGCCTCCGCCAAGAAGGTGAGCACAAGCGCTAGCCCGTTAGCGTGGAGCGTGCTTAAAAACGACGGAATTCTGCGAAAAGCAGACAAACCTGAACAAACCCTAGTTTCACCCAACCCATGCTCCGTTAAGCGGTTGCTGGCTGTTCCCAGGACTGGGTGGCTTTCCCCGAGGCGCGCGGTCACTCCTGCTACGCTGATCTTAACCAGACACGTTATGTCCGCAGGCTGCTGCGCGTCACGAGTCCTTGACGAGCTGGAACTTGGCAAAGAAGGCCCGGTGGCGGAGAGAGGCCGCGCTAGCGGCCGAGTCCAAGGCAAAGTAACTTCACACGAAACGCCGCACGTCCTGTAGGAGCAAAATTAAGTGTTGCCGAGAGCGATGAGTGAATTTCACTGATAAATGGGTAACTGTAGCATTGCTGAGACTGGAGCCAACAAGGGTAGTCACATGGCCATGGAAAGAAGTGGAGGGTCTCTTTTGTTAGAGGGATACCGAATGTACTTGTTGCATACAATTAAATTTAGTTAGAATGTTTTGCACATGATTAAAAGCAGTAATTAGTTTCAAAGGAGATGAGGTAGTTTCCTAAGAATGCCAGGTATGGGGGGAGCCAAGTTTCCACTACCTTGAAACTTTCCTTTCAGGCTTGATCTTGAGCTGTTACACAGACAGAAGTTCCTTACGGAAAAACTAGTTGAATTTTTCAATGAAAGGTGAAATACAGCAAAGACCAGGCAGTAGTGAAGTCAAAGGACGAAAACTGCAAAAATACATTATACAATTCACTTTTATGCTTCTACATAAAGGACAAGCTGTACTCCGCCTGAATATTACGACAATGAGAAGGTCTGGAGAAGTGAGGAGGGGAAATGGCCTGATAATCCCACAAATTCTCAAGTGCTTGTAAGCTTCATGGGAATTCCGAAAGTGATCAGTTCTGCAGGCAAAGACAGGACTGCGATGATTACCCTACAAGTATATGTTCGGTTAGGTATTTACAAAACATATTTAAACCCCAGAAGTTTTCTGTATGGTGCCAGTGCATAGTTTTACAGCGCACACATCAGCCAGTTTGAATTCATTTGCCTCACTGCTGTATTCAAAATGGCGTTTGTGTTTTCCTAGTTTAAGAAGCCACGCTTATTGAACCACTAAATAAATACAATCAACATCTGTAAAATAGGTTTTATTGGTTTCTGTATGGTATTTGGAGATTTAACATTCCATAATATTGCATACTACTCATATGTGTTCTGTTACAGTAATGGGCCTTTGGCCTGGAGTTAAAGATGCACTATTACTAGCTGAAGTTAGTGTAGGTATTTTCGTTTCCACACATTATATGAAGATATTGTGCCGTAAGTAACTAAAATTTCTCAAGTCCAGATTTCAGTGAACTCTTGAGGTCACAGTTAAAACTTCACATATCAATTGGCAGACCTATTACAAAAATGCTCAGTTGTACAATTTAATAAATTTAAATCAACTGAGAACTGTGAAGAAAATAGTGCATCTTTTTTTTATTTTATTTTTAAAGACAGACCCGACAATAAATATTTTCCAGTTGCAAACTTGTTCTACAGCTAACTTACTTCTGTGCCAACATTATTACTATTTTCCGATTGCTGCTAGCAATGGTATTTAAAACAAACACTAGAAAATGAAAAAGCTGTATGAACCAGTCCTCAGACAAAAGTGCAACGATGAAAAAATTAGATATGATTCAGTGTATCAAGAGTAGGGAACTGAAAAAAAAAAATCTTATGCTTTGCATAGTTGCATAAATTAGCTAGTTAGTATTCACATTTAAGCAGAACAAATGGTACCCTTTTAATTATAACCAAAACCCAAAAGCCAGTATTTTTAAACAGATTTTGTTAACTGATGGGGCACTTCAGATTCCATATAAAATACCAAACTTAAAAGAGATTTTCTTCTCTCAGTTCTTTTTGTTGTTGTTGTTGTTTGTTTTTCTCCACGCTGGTTTCATCTGTTTAGGCAACATCATCATATTCACGCCCCTACCTGCAAATGACCACACCAGAGCTGACCTTAAGTCATCATCTCTGGTTTTATATTGCTCATTTACGTGCTTTTAATAAAGCGTGATGTAAACCCAGTGATAACGCAGGAGAGGCCATGCTGGACGTTCATCCTTTAAAGAAGAATTTTCATTATAATTTTGTAACATCTTTAGGGTAAACCAAATGTTGAGTTTAAATAATGACTTCCATTAGCTAAAGTCCATCAATTTTAGTTCCCTTCTAAACTGTTACATTTAAATGTTACCAGAAGCATGAAATATAGTTTATCTAAATGCATAAAGTGCAGTCACTAACTGTTCATACATATAGAATAATATATCCACAAAACTGAAGACATTCTTTCAAAACAAATATAATACTTTAAATGTCCCCTCTTTTCTTCATTTTCAAGTCTTTTCATTAAGATATTTTGTAGTTCAGATTTGGTTTAAATTAGAGAGGCTTATAAATGCAGTTTTTACAGGGTTCTCCAAATAAAAAGCAGGCACAGCTGGTTATGGTATCAAAACAAGATTGTTAGAAACAATGGAATACCCTGTTACCTGAATAATTTTCTTACGCTAGAACTACACTGAAATTCAGCATTTACTAGTAATCCTGGTAGATTTCCATGATTGTTACCCTGTACTTTGAACAGATGGGGTGGGCGGGGAAAGAAGGAAGGTCAGTATATGAAAACCTAAAACTATGAGAGTAAAAAGGGCACAAATACAATCATCTAACATTATATGAAAATTTGGCAGCTGTAATCAATATTATCACACTATTCAAAACTGTTGTGCTGTACAAATCTAGGTTTAAAGTGTCATTTGCTAAAATACCTTCATTATTCAGAGTTCATAAAGTAACAGCACTCCTATATACACTTCTTACACTTCTATCTTCCACTAAAAAGACTTCAAAAAGAGGTTTCTTCCCTCCCAGTTACATCTTAGTCAAAATTGACCATTAATCTTAGAAAATCCACTTCAAGTCCCACATTCAATTACAATATAGTATATATTGCTGTAACATCAAAGTGAAACATCTAAGAATCTTAACTTGCATGTAAAAAAAATTCTAAATATAAAATGGTACTGTAAATGATACCACCTTTAACCTGTATTTTTCAGTGCATTAAAATCTTGTTTACTGACAAGCACAGTGCCATGGGGTAAGTAATTTGTAATTTAAATTGCAGCTTTTTATGAAGCATGAAATGCTCTCATATGTCAAGGATTTCACTTAACCCAAGAGTTTGACGTTAATACATTAAGTACAGGTAATAAAAAATAATCATACTTCAGAGGTAACCCAAAGTATTAGCTTCTCCAAATGAGATATACTACTAACAGACCAGAAACACTACTTATATGCAAGTCGAAGCAGAACATACATTTTTCTGTATTCAAAATTGTTAGTGTAAATATCAGAATTCTATTTCTTTTAGTGTTTAACAGCAAACACTGTATATTGTAGAGCCTAAATATTTAGATGACGATAACTTCTAGTTAGTTTCGGTGTCCACGTACTTAATGCTATTTACAGTACAACGAACTTCTCCTTCAACTGGAAAGGAGTGATTCACCATTCATTCTTCACTGCAGTATTTCTATTCTCTTACCAAAAGAAATCAGAGTTAGTGAACTTAAAGAACCAATCGAGTGGCGGTAGCGTATTTGGTCAAAAAAATAACACCTACCGTCTAAACTTTTAAGAAGCTACTGTACTAGAAAGGCGAACATTGCAAATGTTTCTCAAACTAAAGTGTTACCACATTGTGACAGGAGACAGCTGTAAAGCATGTGCTTGGCGATTTGTGCAAATCACCATCTCTGTCATTGATAATGGCAGCATTCTTGTGGTAACTACAGCAACTGCTTCCACTGCAAAGTAACTGTATTTGCGGCTGACTTTTAATGCCATTTAGCAGCTTTAATTTCAGAGCCAACAACAAATGACCAGCAAGCTCTCTGCTGATTCCAATTTGAAAACCTCTGAAATAGTCCTCTTCCCACATAATTCAGAAAAAGCTTTTTCATATATTCCGTATTAGGTAATTAGCATTATATATGTATATCTATTATGTCTTTAAATACATTTTATAAATAAATTCCAACAGTGTGTTGTAAAGTAAGTAAAGCATAAAAGTTTCACAATTTAAATAAATATTTTTCACATTCCAATTCAGCTTCTTACAAGCTCATCTTTATTTCATGCCTTAGTTCTGAAGCAACGTTTTTGCTTCAATACAAGAGGTAGATTTGATAGAGACTGGGCAAGTCAAGCCTACTGCCAAAAATGCAACTGTCAGTAACTGTATTGCTGATATGCAGTTTGAGACTACATGAAAAATTCAGAACCACTGCCTAAAATCCTACTAAGTCTTAACAGTTCTTGTTAAATCACATGTAATGCTTTAGACATGATTACTCACAGTTGTTTTCTGTACTTAAGAGATAATGAAAAACACAAATACAAAACAAAGAACAGTTGTATCTAACACAATATATAAAAGTGCATGAGCTGCTGCTTCATCTATTTCTGCAAAACATATTCAATGGTTTCCTCTAACTTTGGCCATAAAGAAAAGACCTCTGGGGAAAAAAGAAAAACAAACCAAACCCCAAGTGTTTACATTTTATGCTTTCTTCACTTCAATAGTTTACAGCTGAAACCCTTCCATTGGAGCCTCCTGCTGTTGAAACACAAACTGCTGCTGACTTTCATCCACCTGAGGTGCAATACTGGAGTCCTCCTCTTCGACACCAAAGTAATGTTCTATGAGTTCAAAAGCCTTTTGGTAGATCTCTTGGTTTTCATGCCTCTGAAGAAATTCAATTTTATCAAGTCCTAAATTCAAAACAAAACATTTTCAAAATCTAGTTGCTTAAATGAGTGATGAATTCAAAGCAAAACAGCTTGTAGTATAGCAGTGGTACTTAGATTAAAAAAAAAACAACAAACACGCAATCCCAAATCATCTCAATTCATTTGATATCACCGATTCTTAATTTCCTAATCCATGTTGCTAGTCTTCGTTTTCTGCTGTCCAAACTAATTTTAAAACTATGTTAAAAAGGTATCAACTGAACTAAGGCGGAGGAGGAGGCTGTAGTATCTACAAAGAAATATGTGATGTCTACAAAGAAATGGAATTTGTGTAGAATTAGGATAGCACAGAACTGTTTGCTGTAGCAATTTCCAATATCCCCATTTCTTTTCCTTTACTCTTCAGTAAAGGAAAACTTTAAGTCTAAATTCTATCCCCTATTATGGAGTCATCACTGGGCACAGTCTGTTATTTTTTTTTAAATTTAATTTTAAGACTTGAAGATAGTATCTTTCCAAAGGCTTATCATTTGCAAGTGAGAGGACATAACCTCTGCAGAATTAACTGTTTGGCGGTCAGTTGATTCATAACTCTTTTTTAGGTATTTAAGATAATTCAGTTTTCACTTAAGTTGGATTAGGAAGAGCTCATATGAACCCTTCTGGTGACTGAAGAGGCCAAAGCAATGAGGTTGATACAATCAGCTGTTTCCCCTACTTATACTCTACAGCTTTAGCAGCCTACACTTAACTGGTAAAGGAAAAAAAACCACCTCGACATTCAATAGTTGAAATTATGAAAGGACTCAAAATCTGGAACAGAATAAATTTCACTGAAGTATTCAGTACTTATTCCTCTTACACATTAAGTAAGTTCTCCAAGTATGCACTTGATTTTAGAAATGAAACTCCTGTAACACGGAACTCAGATTTAAAGGCTGCTTTACAGAAAAGTTAGTACCATCTATTCGGATATAATGTGGTCAACTAGAATTGTTATTAGCAGTTTCTGAAACACAAATGTCTGCCAATTTTGTTTTGTCAGAGCTACAAAAAGATAACCCTCCATAAATAATGCAATATTCATTTTAACATTAATTTTGTTAAATCAAAAGCATCTAGTCAGGAAATTTCAGAAATAGTCATTTTAGGTTTGATACTCTGCCTTTAAAATGTGGTTTAATTAAACAAATTTTAAGAAACAGAGAAAATACTTCAACAAATTAGATTCAAACTTATTTAATTTTATGATCTGAAGTTGATTTTGCTATTACTGATATTTACTATGCTAAAAAGTGATCTGACTTTGGGAATAAGTAAAATAAACTCCGATCTCACATCCCTGTTGGTAATGAAACTGAACCAGACAGGACTATATACTAAAGTAATAAAACTGCATTTAGGATTGGCTGATAAACTTATGCAAACCATGGCTTCAATAGACTAGGACACCTGTGCGTTAAATACTTCCGAGATTGTTTCTCTAGAGAAACATTTCATAAACTGACCACAGACAAACATCCACAGGTTTTCTGCATTTAATCCCTTTTCCCAACATGTTGCATTACTTAATTTATGCTACTTTAATACCCACTTATGCTTGAAGTAATTCTTATATTAAACTTACCTACAGATTTCAAAATGGTTTGCAATGGTTTTGTTTTGACAGCCTGAAATAAGGAAGTTCAGGTATGTAGTTTTACAAGAAGTAATTTCTTACCATATGCTTCCTCTATAAGGGCGCAATAAGGATTAATGCCCATTCCATTTTGCTTAGACTCTTGTTCTCCAAGACGCAGAATATTTTCAAGTCCATTTAAAGCCACCTGTACTATTTTTGAATCCATCACAGTCAGGAGGTCACAAAGAGGCTTGGTACAACCCAGTGCTACCAAATACCTTTGTAACAGCAGAGACACAGAAGGGGGTGGGAGGAAAAAGAAGGACTGATAATCCAGCACATTTTTTCTGACATGCCAGTCTATGACTACTGGTCCTTAATTTTGCTAAAGTGATTGAAACAGAAAAATTTCTAAAACATGCAACAACACAAAGATAAGCTCAGTCTGAAATTGAATAACTATTTTAATTTATCCTAATGAGAAAATTTAATGTTCATATTCCTAACTAGAGTGTGGAATCTGTAGTCTTTTCAACTCCTTTTCACTTGTGATCTTCAGATGGGTCTAACTGAATGTAAGAGAAAAGGTTAGTTTTAGCAGTAACTTCTTTTCTCAGGCACTTGAAATTTCGTAGTAGCAAAAATATCTAGTAAATACGTCAGCGACAGATAACATCGGACACAGCTCTGTGCTAACATAGTCCACACTAGTGGGCCATTAAGATATTAGCATTACCTACTATAAAGGGAAGGACATAATTGTAAATATAAAAAAATATTTGGATTCTGAGTATATCCTATTCCTTTTTCCAATTTTGCAAAAAATTGTGTATGAACTTTTGGAAGTCAGAACCTGTGTCCTTGTTTCTACTGTGTAAGTAAAATGAAGACAGTAATGTTTGCCCGCATCAAAAGGTTGCTTAAATATAGTTTACTTAGTGGTTTTAAATTACCCTGCAGTTAGACAGTAGTACATTGAGGACATTAAAAGGGCTAAAACTAAACACAGATAATATATCTGTATTTCGTGACAAGAAGCTATGTTTATCACATTACACGCACATTTACTATCCTGAATTAATATACATTTAAAACAAGCTAAAATTTAAGATGTTACATTATGCAAGCAACCAAAATAATAGCAAAAAACCACCAAACAACTTTCCTTACCTCTGATAACATTTAGTGATTATAAGGAAACCAGCACAGTTTAAATTTTAAATAACTAAGCCTGGACTTACTGCAACAGATCTCCTAAATGTGCTGGAAGAGTTATCATATCACTTTCAGTTCTGGCTTCCAAATAATACTCTGTCATTTATAAATCCATTTGTCAACTACTGACTCAAACTGATCACTATGCTGACAGTATTCAGAGAAACTGGGGAGTATTTTATTCTAATCATTCAAGAAGTCCAATCTTTGCAGCCCATAAATAGCTGCTGACAGTAAAATTTTAATCAAACTGAATTTTGAAAAAGTAATTTAGATATCTGCTTTAAAAAAACACTGATAGTGAGTTTAAAATACATTAAGAAATCAGTAAAATTCCTGAAGTCTCTCCACAAAGATACAATCCCATTGCACAGGTTTTCTAAACAACTCTCCTAAATTTTTCAATTTTTACACACTGAAGCTGTTCATTAACTGTTCCAACTGTGTTTGACAATATAATATCAATTTTGGAACATAACCCTGTGAAAGCTTTTGGTGTAATACCACTGAAACAAAGCAGCATCAGTCAATTTATTATTAAGTCTACTGCACATGTTTCACTCGTTTTCCTGATTTTTTACATGCTTTGTCCCTGTACAGACAGTTTCAAGAAAGTTGCGTCTAAGATTTTGTTGCTATGTTTCTCAAGATTCAAATGCCTTAGAAATATGCACAGAATATTCAAATGCCTTAGAGAAGATACTTAGGCAGAGAAACTAGTAACACATACAAACTTACCTAATCTGCTCGGGGGTTCCTCCTGATGTTGCATTAGTTATGGCCCATGCTGCTTCTTTTCTGGTGCGAAATTCAGCTTTTTGAAGAATTTCAATCAATATTGGAAAAATATTTGCATCTATAACAGCCTAAGAGATGAAATTGTAATATTTTACAATCATTAATAAAGATTTAGTATACACAAAGAACATTAATACCCTTCACTACAAGAGTCAGTGATGCCTGCTGATATCAAAGCAAACAATGTTTTGTTAGAAGGCAGCACACTAACTAGAAACTCTAAACTGAAATTCAGAACTATTCCAACAGTGCACTGCAGCAGCCATCAGAGTATCTTCTTTTTTGATTTCTCTGTCTCTGACGGACAGAATGCTACTCACTGGATAGGTCCACTTAAAAATCACATGACATAAGCACTAAACCCGAGTTTTTGAACTGGAGATCAAGCCTCAGAACAAAACTTCACTTTGTCCATTTTATTCAGGTTTGCAGTCTCCATGGAAAGACTATGTCTATAATTGGAGACTATATTATATATTTTAAATGGCATCAAGAAGTAACACTTTCACCTTTTATTGAAGTGGGGGGGGGGGGGGGAAATCGTATTGAAACATGTACTCTGATTCAGAATTCTCATTTCTATCAACCAGAACCTTTTTCAAGTAAACCCAGACACCTGGAGCAGCAGCCAGAATTTAGTAGTTCCCACAAGAATACAACTTAGTATTGATGACATCATGCAGGTTTTTTATTCAAGCAAAATGTTCTACATTTGCAAATCTATAGAATTAGTCCACTGGACTAATTTGTGCAAAATGTTTTGTTTCAACTTTTAGGAAAGAAAAATTGCTTATTACTTTAACATGTATATTGCAATGCAAAACAAAATTACAAGAGAATATACCAGCAGATGAAGCTCCCACAGGGAAAAATAACAACTGTTGATATTGACTTATTTCTCCTTGTGATGGAAAACCAAGTGAACTAGTAAAATGAAAACAAAACCAACCAAATAACAAATATACAGGCTTTACCTGAATCTGAGCTCTGTTTCCTGCAGTAATATTAGAAACAGTCCAGCACGCTTCTTTTCGAATAGATTCCTTGGGACTACTAAGCAAGTGCAAGAGACAGGGTAATGCAGAGCAGTTTAGAATCACCTAAAATAATGTGAGAATTGAAAATTAGATACACTTATAGATACTGTCTTGTGCATTATACATATACATAAAAGCATTTTACAGATGACTTCAAAGGAAGATTTTGCAACACATTTATACTATACAAAGTTTCATACATAACATCTTGCAAAATTAGCATTCAACGCTGTACTGTGTGAACAGACAATCCAACAATTTGAAAGAATCTGCCCTCAATTAAGTTCAGACCAGAAGACCAGCAACAGTAAGACTAAATTAAGGCTGCTTAAGGCTAGAATCTGAATAACTGAGAATAACTGAGAAGTGTAAATCTAATCTGTACAGTTATTTGTTCATTTGGTTTTTAAAGAGACAGATGATTTCTATTTAATTCCTTAGCAAAATCCTCTCCTACAGAGCTCGCAACAAATCATGTAATTAACTTATTTCCTTATTTTCCCTTTACACTACTCCTGTCAGCCTTTTAGACACAATTTTCTTTAAAGCAAGACTTGTCTTAGCATTTCCTGCATTGCTTCAAACTCAATTCCATTGCCTAAAATTAAAAAATTAATCTTCAGAACTAATTGCATCAGTAAGACTATCACATACAAATTCACAGATAAATGACATCTAACTGTTGCTTACAAGTAAAAACTTTGACTGCATTTGAAGACTTAAAAAAGGGAATGGTAATAAATAATTGAACCCTCACTACAGAGGGGAAAAAAGATGGGAGGAGGGGAGGCGGGGGGGAAGCAACAGTCCACACAAGAATGAAGCAATCCACTACATACAGAGCTGTAAAAAAAAAAAAAAAAAAAACTTCATTCTTACAGTAATTTAATGTTTAAAATAGCAGCCTAAACTGTCAAGTTACCAATAGAGATTTGTACAGAGCCTCTGTCACTGACATATGCAACTACCTGTACTGGGCACGTACTTTGTCACAATTTTTACAAAATTCTGTCCTGCCAGTTCATTTTCCTTAAATAAAGTAGTCTTACCTGTGTTTGGATATCATCCCCAGTCACAATATTTCCAACTGCTCTTAGTGCAGGGGATACCACCTTGTAATCGTTATGCCTGAGAACAACATTAAACCAGTCAGTATTACCAAGTGTTAAAGGATAATTTCGCATTTTCAGCTTACTTCAGGTGCTAAATTTTTGGTTATAGAAAACACTGTACTACTTCTTATACTTTCCCCCTATTTTGACAACTGCAAGCCCACAACTGAATTGCTGATTCAAGGAAAGCGCACCTCTATGGAACAACACAATTTAGAGCAATCTATCTGTCCACCAGCTCAGGTATTATTGAATACAATACTGGAACCTGCCTCGTTCAATAGCCACAGAAACAAAAAGGGTGTTATTAGCTGTATACTAAATCACAACAGCCCCGCTTTGTAAGTGAAGTACCCCTTTTGTAAGTCAATAACCCTAGAAGCCAGTACATGAAGCCAATATTCCCATATTCAACTGCCTGAGGTGTGGGGGAAAGAAGTCTACTCAGTTGTCCTAAAGCTTCTACGGAAGACAAAGCAACTTCACCCTCTCGGCACAGCTATACAAATGAACTTCTCACAGGGAACTGTGCTGAGCTGTCAGCGCTGAGAACTACTATCCCTGACCTACTCTGCAGTCCCCATGTAAACACAGGGATTAGGCTCTCTTTCTAGGAAAATGACGAACCATAAATGAAATATACTGGAACAGTTCAAAAGTGGCACAAGCCTGTCTCTGGACTTTGTGAGTCCAAAAACTGTCTGTATTGCAACTATGTCTCATAGAAAGGTAATAAAATACAACAGTGACATAAATAAATAAATAAAAGCTGAGAAATTGATTTAAAATTCAACTAACTTTGCTCTTCAGTCTTCACCTTTCTATTCCTCCATGTAAATTAAATCCTACATTAAATTTTAAAGAATATAAAGGAATACTTTGGACACAACTTTTTTCACTGTCAATCTCAGCAAAAATCCCAGGAGCCAAGCAACCTAGCAAGCAACTTAAAAGGTTTCAGATTGAATTTATGTTCATCACTCCTCACAAAATAAATTCAGACTTGAGGTGAGAAAAAACAAGTCAATCTGAATTCATTAACAGTACTGCAAGACATTTATTTGGGGAAGACTTACATCAGCAGCTCTACCAATCTTCGACACACTCCAGAATCAATAACAGCTTGAATTTTATCATTGGGACCATCTGAAAGGTAAGAGAGGGCCCAGCAAGCATCTGCTAATACATCCGGGTCACTGCTAAATAACAGTCTTGATAAAACATTTAAGCAAGGAGCAACCTAGGTTAAAGAAAAATATTGCATAGAATTAGGTGTCTCATATTTTTCAAGTTTCAGACAACATTCTGCAAAGGCATAAGGTGCAAAACTATTTACTGCCAAAGCATACGTGCTCACTAATGAATCAGGACCTAGGTGGAACACTTCCTGATTAAACTAGATATCCAAGTCAAACTGGAAAATCGGATAAATTCTGATTCTATTGTTTATTTAGAGATACTGTATTAGATATATAATTGTTCAGCTTAAACAAAAACAATCTGCTTTTACAGGTAACCAGATAATCATGAATTCCTGACGCTTTTTTGAATCATTCAGGGAACATAGTTTCACAGTAATAGTATTTTTTTATATGGCTGTCTTCATAAAGTACTGGTGGTTATTTGTAATAACCAATTTACAATTGCTTTACACAAAGAAACTCAGAGTAATTCACAGAGGACTCAATGTTCACTGAACCAAATCTAACAAGCAACGGCTGACTTTGTTTCTCACTGCAACTGTAGCCTCTGACCTTAATCTCCTACAAGTTCCACACATACAAAGCCAAATGAACTAGACCACTTTACCACCACCTGAAACCTGACAGGTTTCAGCTGTACAGCTTGGGAATTTCATATTCTTTGTAGAACTTAATTCTTTATCTTGCATCAGTTGTGAATTTCAGCCTCCTTTATGTGTCTAACTGAAGCTATTGCAAAGAGCAAAAAGAAAGGAGCTATTCTTATTTGCAGCTGCCTACAGGGCATCCTTTTCCACTGAAGTTAAAAGTGTTTAAGCAGCAAGAAATCTTGCTGTTCTTTTACTACCAGACCAAAACACTACTGAAGGATATAACTTAGGCAGAGCAACTGTAAGGTGATCAATTAATTGACATCAGAAATCCCCCTTTTTTGTTAACATCTCTCCAAGAATTATTAAGGAGCAATGACAGTAATTACCACTCCATGAGGTAAGCTTCAAGACATGTAAATTCTCTCCAGACTATCTTTAATGGTAATTTAAATCCAGTCTCTTTTACCAGAATACAAAATGTTCAGTTCCATCTTTTAATATCATTAACCTTACCAGAAATGTATTTCATACTGAAAATAAGGAATTAATACTCCTACTAGCCTCTACAGTCTTACTGTCATTACAACCACATACCGGAGAGAGAAGGAAGTGAAGGGGAGAGCATACAGGCAGATCACCTCTGTCATCATAGTCTGATTTAACTGCATCTGACAGAGCAGAAAACTCAAAATTTTATTCTTGCACCATGCACTCACAATCGTAAAATAAAAATCAAAAAATAATTATTTTTAAAAAACTTCAATCATAACTCACATCCTCTAAAACAAATCTGGAGAAAATACAGTCCCAAAGGTTTTAGTGATGAATGTATTATTTGTCCATCATTTCATGCCATTGAATGACTATTTGCATCTGACTAACTACGATCTCAGGGTTTTAAGTAATTTAATTTTATTGCAGATAGGTGTGTCAAAGGAGATGATTTTGTGTAGATATGACAGATGGACAAGACTGTGTGATTACATTAAAAAGACACAATCGAGTCCATCTCCAGATTCAAAGATTCTGTCTGTTATAGCATATTACAAACATAAGTCATCTTCAGCTTTCTGATTTCTCAAAATGAATACTTTATTATACCTTACTGAAGTCTGGAGGTGGGTTCTTTCCTCTACAGAGATTTGAGAGAGCCCAAACTGCATTTCTAGTTGTTGTAAGACGATTTGAATTTGTTAACAGTCTGTCAAAGTGAGACAACAATTAAAAAAATAATCATTTCTTATTTAAAAGGTAAGTCTTTTTATGTTTATTATCACCAACAGTTCCTCAAATCAGGAAAAGAAATTGAAACAAGTGCCCAAGGATTTATTTACCTTCATAGTTTACACGCTGCAAATATTTTCTTAGAATCAACTGAATCTGAATAGATTACTTTGCATGGACATCTCATTCCCAAATCAAGCATATGCATATAAAGTAAACCATTGCTCATATGACAAATCATTCAACTAATCTTTTCTGATGGTCTTCAGAAGGGGCTAGGAAATCCCTTGAATTAATGTTGATGTTTACAGTCAGAGAATGCCATTAATAATAAAAATAGTTCCATAAAAAGTTATAACTTAAAAGATCTAAAAAAATTAATGCTTTACTACTTTTGCTGAATAAAATGAGAACGACTAAACACCTGAAAAATCAGGTTCACTTTCCAACACATACCAAAATGTCTAAAACTGTTAATCCTTTAAATTCTCGAGTAAGGCAATCACATTCTCCTTTAAAGCATTTTATTATTTTAAGCAATAATAAATTGAATAAAATTTCTGTTGTGTAAATTTTTTCTCTGTGATGAATGTACCTTACACTCTTATGTAAGTGTATATTAAATGCTGGAATGATATTCCAAGTGAAATCTTCTGGTGGAACACAGCTCATATAATCACTACTCTTCTAGCTCAACTCAACAAGTAAATGGATAGACAGCAAGACCAGAGCTCAGAGCTACTCAACAAAGGTGGGGAAACCAGTCTACTGCCCAGCCACTTGGAAGTGTCAATTAAACCAGCTCTCTCACCCTATGTATCCAGAACTCTGGCAACACAGAATTCTGCACAATACAGAAATTTTATACCTCTGAAATGACACTCCTTTTGTAAACATTGGAAAACTTGCAGTCATGGACTAATTAATTAAAGATACACATGAAGCTCAGGTAATCCAAAACATTAGATTCATAGCAATATAATAAAAAAAGAAACATTCTGAATTTAGCAAAAAGCTTATATTCTTTTCAAATGAATTTCAAGTTGAAGTTTAAAGTTATCTATACCTGTCAACTACAGTTATGGTATTAATTTACAATACTTACTCCAAGAGGGGTGGTAATATTCCACAGTTTAAAACAAAGTCTCTGCATTCTGCGTTATCACCAGCAATATTACCAAGAGCCCACACAGCCTTAAAAAGCAAAGCATTCAAGTGAATTTATACATGCTTGCAAATCAACGTTTACAGATCATCTATACATTTTTTTACAGCAAATATTACAGAATAAAAAAAAGCAGTATCATTCCAAATATAAAATTTCGGAAGACTACTCATTTCTGTATTACATTTCTTATGAACTCACACAAAGTCAACTACCTACACTTGATGTCATCCTTTCATAGTCTTCTGCTATGAAAGTATGTTGATTCACGTGCTTTTCAATAAGAAGGATGCAAGCATTTTTTTCAATAGTTACATTTCCTCACTATGTGTAATAGATTTAATAAAACTGGCTCAAAGTTGCAAAAAACGTATAAGGAATAAAAAACTTAAATCATGAACCTTCACTATACAAACTTTCAAACATGCTAAATAAAAGCCAGTAAATTACAGCCTGTCTTAAAACATAAACAACAAACCCCAAACCAAACAAAAACCACCAAAGTTCAGGAAAATGTTAGTGAAGACTGTAACATATTAAGATGGAAGAGCAGAAGGATACAGGAAATAAAGATGCAAGATAACTTAGGGAAAAAATCCACATTGTTTTCCACTATATTATTTCTATTATGGTGTTTCAATTCCTGTCCACCTGTAAATGCCACAATAGAAGTTAGGTTCTTTCTTCAAATTACTCAATAACACGAAATAAAAAAACAAGTTCAAAGAAACCTAAAAGAATCAGAGGGGGAAAAAAAGAAACATGACAGAAAAAATACACTGAAGGCAAATTTTAATCTTCCTGGAGCCAGATCAATGGGCTAGTAGGCAAATGGGGCTCAAAACCCTTCTGACTACACACCCCAAAAAAACCCATTCATAAATTAATTTTAAGTTATAAAATACCCCAAGAAAACAGTTACCTGCTCTTGTACATCTTCATGTTCTGAACTAAGCAACTTAATAAAAATTGGAACAGCTCCAGTTTCAATTACAACTTTGGTATGTAGAAAAGTTCCAGATGCTATGTTTGTCAAAGCCCAAGCTGCTTCAAACTGTTAAAGAGCACCAAGAAGACCACATTAAACCACTCAGTAATAAAACTTTAATTCATGAAAAACAGTTTGACATGAGAGTTGCAGAGGTTAATTTTCCAAATTTTTTTTCCCTTTCCATTGAATTGCAATTATTACTATTATTGTACATTCTATACAATAAAATAATTGACTTTGACAAAATCTCCATTTAATAAGAATCTTCAGCATGTAAATTATTTTTAGATTTTGGCTTGCAGCAGTAATCATAGGGAAGATTTCAAATCTCTATTAACTAGCACGAATCCCTTCTGTTTCCTCTACATTAAGTTAATTCTTCTAGTATGAATGCACACAAGGCCTAAGTGTCATTCCATGGGCTGCTGCAAGTAGACAGAACTAGTTACTCCTATCGTTAATTATATATTTTTCAAAGATTTTCTAAAAGGATTTCTCACAAGCCTTTCAGTTTCCTGTATTTTTTTTATTCTTTTTTAAGATTTCAACTAAAAAGTACTACAATATACTCAACACAAACAAAACAGATTTTGCTCACACATCAGTGCTGATGATCTTCAAATACCATTCTGGAAACCCTCTTGAATACATTCTGCTTTCAACACCCAAGTATTTGATCAGCTGAATACATAACCCTAAAGACTACTACGAAATTCACAAGAGTCAAGACACAATTTCATTGGTGGTAACTAAACTGCCAACTAAAATTTAGAGCCTCAGTGGTTAAAAATACTTAAATTCGGTTATATATATATATATTTATATTTTTAAAAAATAAATAAAATCACATGCTTTCCAAAGCTCTTCTAGGGGGTTTCTAATCCCACTCCAAACTCCCAGCCAGTACCAGCCAAACTCACTTGCAGAGTGTAATTCTCATTCCTCTCTAGAAATTTCACAAATCTCTGTACTACTCCTGGTTTTTGTATGACCTCATCTATAGGCGGATTAGGCTCTAGGAAATAAAAACAAACATATTTGTGTAAGTCTAACATAAAAAACCAAATAAATTACTCCTTCAATATGACATAAAACATGAATATGATTCTCAGTTCTTACCATAATTTTTGCGATTCATTTTGCCATTTGCTAATGTCAAATGAAGGAGCTAAACTTTTGACTTTAGAAGACTGCAGGATCACCTCCATAAAGTGCTACAATTTAGTAAACACCCTATTATGTGTAATAATAGTAACACATACTATTATCCATTGGCATGTTAGTAACACATTACAAAACACTGTTCCCTCAATCAGTAGTTCAAGTCAGTGGCAGAGCAATTATGATTAGATACTATTTTAAATGAGCAAGCACACCTTTGCCCATCATGCTATACAAATACTGGCATTAATTTAAGACTGCATGTCTTACAGTCTCAACAAAAACAAGTTACAACTGTTCTTTGGCAGACATATAATTTTTCTCCCTCAATTACAGAATGAGAAACAGAAATTGAATTACTGCAACAAGTACTGTAAGTAATGTTAGTGTGCAGTTAGTTACTGTCCTAGACACTTCCATCAAAATATCCTTGCTTTTGTTACTTTGTCTGAAAGACTTAACATGAGAATAACAAAGCTTTCTGTATTTAGCCATTTGGTCGGAAGAGATTTGGCATGGTTTCTCTATAAACAGAACTAGAGGTTTCAGCATGCTCTATTTTAAAGCAAAACAATACTAAAGGTTAAGTGAGTATCACTAAAATTCACAATAACGCAGAAGGAACGAAAAAAATCAGGCCACATTTAGGTACCTTTAGATAGCAATTTTCTGAATTTCTGAGTTGCTGTGAGTTGCTGATCAGGATCATCTGAGAAAATCATCTGAACCATATCTACTGTAATAACTTCTTCCTAAAAATGAAAGAAGGATTTCTTATGTCTAGTACCATGCACATTAACAGGTAACATTCTAAACACTCTCTCAAGTAATTACCTCTGGAATAGGTACGGTAGAGCTGACATCAGGATCCTGAATTGGACTTTCTACCATAGATTCTTCATTTCCCGGGAGAGAAACGTTTCGGCGTTTAAACAGCTAAGCAAAGAAGAAAATTTTGGGAGGCATTAGAACTTACCATAGAGTGGGTACTGATGACATATACTTGAAGAAATGCTTTCACCAATACCAGTCAAAGTATTTCAACTACTCACCTTCCTACTCATGCATGCAAACGGAATTCTACGTGAAAGTTTAAAGAACATAAAGGAGAAAAACACTACTATATCTGTATCTTGATAAACTGCACTCCAACACTTCAGACACTTAAAAACTGAAGTTCTTTTTAATTAGCAAAGATCCATACACTTTTCCACATGTAAGAAAAAGAAGATACAAATCTTTTTACTTTTAGTCTTTTATCCCTCAAAATTAGCATTTATTTTTAAGCAGGAAATAGTACTCTACAAGTTACTTTCTCCTTTTATAGTTTATAGGCTAGTATCATCAACACACAGCCAACATTTGTTTCAGCACACTGCATTCCTCCCTTCAACAGAAGGTCTAAGATATATTTTTTTTGCATGACAATTAAACAGCACCTATATTTCATATACAATTGCAGAAAGATTAAAACAGCAGCATTATTTTAATATAGTTGGAGGAATTTATATATTTATATAAAAATTTAACAATATAACAATAATTATATATCAATTTATATAACATTAAACATCCTCTATGTCCAAAAATCGCTTTACAATTGCCTACATACACTTCCTGTGCTCAAAATACATACCTACACTGTACTATTTAGTATGCTATCTTTAATGAATGCCTCTTCATTTTCTGGCATACAAGCAAAACATTCACATTAGCCTGTTTTCTTCAAGGAACTAAACCTAAATTTTTATCTTTAATCCAGTACTACACTTACAACTACTGTAATTTAACAATTCTAAGAATATTATGTTGGTATCTTTAAAAATAAATCTTAGCCTCTCAACCCATTGCCTAAGATTTCACCTGTAAGCACAGCAATGAAACCTCCTACTAAATCCTGAAGGTTTTGTCCTCTAGGTATCTGTAGACATGTAGATTTCTGCTACTGTACATGCCTTACACTGCAGAAGAACTCCATGTGCACAGCTACCCATATCTCAAACAGGAACCTCAAACAAGGCATTCTCTCCCTTCTTCAGTACACTTCTGGATTGGGCAAAATCCTGGACACAAAACAACTACAGAATCCTGGACGTAAACAAGGTTTAATTCCATCTAAACCCACAAAGGAAGAAACAACAACATTCCTCTTTTGGAAGATCAGCCATTCTTTCTATCACTCAACAAGGACACAGAAGCTCTTGGTTGAAATGCATAAACTGTTATTGTTTAGGATTACGGTTTATCTACCAGTTATAATTTCTTCTGGAGCAAAATCAGTCTCATCTCCCTACATAAACTTATTCTCCCCAGTTCAAGCGCAGCTGCCAAACACCAGTCCAACAAATTAAGATCAAGGAAAACGTAACAGTATTCTCATTGTTACAACAGTCAGCATGGGAGAGGAAACACCCATTATTTTCATAATTTATCTAGGGAGTATTTACTACAAAATATACAAACAAAACTTTCGGCAGGAACTGCAAAGCAGTTACCCATTCACAGGTGAATGCTCCAGCATTATGCTACTTCTTACTCTTACCTCTCTGGCCCAACTAATTTAAATTCTTTTTCCATGCAGTAGCACCGCTTTCCCAGGAGAAGGGTAAGCACTCCCACCTCAGAGAAGACTGTAGATCAGTGCCTGGGACACTCTCTAGGGTGTGGGAGACAAATTCAGCCACTTTAGACCAAGCAGAAAAACAAACCACATTCCTTACTTTCCCGGCAAGAAACTACTAAGCATTTTGGGAAAAGGAACTACCACAAACCATGAAATTATACAATGCTCTGTGTACTCTGATCACTAAAAATTCAATGAAGATGACTGAAAGTGCTATATACAATAGTTCAGGGTACACTAATTGGTAGCCACTTTACTAAGCTACTGTAGAAAAGCTCTTCGGCAATTTGAAATATGGCTTCAAAGATTAAAACAACCCTTCTCCCTTCTAACAGTACAACTTTGGCCTAAACTCTGGAAGAGGATGCATGGTTTCTAATCCTTACTGGAAATAAGAGTATCCTTTCAGCCCAGTCTTACATGTTTAAACCTAGACTAAAGATTATATTTAAGACACAGGTCTCTCCTATCTGTGCCCTAGTGACTTAAGAGGGCTTCTGTTCACTTTTTTGTTTTATGATCCTATCAACAGGTGCCTGGTGCTCCCCAAGACTTCAGAGAAAACAGACATTCAGCCTTGTGCTCTGGATTCTGCTCCACAGGAGGAGTCTGCTCAAGTCCTTTCACATATCTGAATTTAGCTTCACAAGCACAACAGTTAACAGCTCACCAAGATACTTACCTGTTCTTCCCTTTTCTGTTTCCGAAGCTGTATCCCTTCCTCCTCTCTTCGCCTGCGCATTTCTTGGGGATTAAGTGCATTATTCTTGTAGCTTTTCATCCTGAAGTTATCTTTACCCGGGCTCGCCATGTTGTCTATGAAAAAAAGAAAAATTACTCCAAAAGGCAAACTTGACATCTCTTGTACTAGAGCAGCAGCTATATATTCCTGTAGCTGCTTGCAATACCCAGTTCATCAACAAAAATCTTTAAGGTAGAAATCAGAGGGAAATCTTTGCCTAGATGGGCATTTCTAAACTGTAGATGAAACTACAGTTCATCTCTGGGATCAGATACTTCATTAAAGGGCATAAGCTGCTGCATAAAGAAATCATGGGTCTTGTGAGCAAGCTGAGAAACAAAAAGCAAACCCATTATGTTGTTAAATTTTGATTCTGTCAGAAAGTAAAGGAATTTGCTTCCTCCTCTCATAAAGGAGATATTAAATGTACTAAAAAATAAGGACAAATACAAGAAGAAAACCTGCAGTAATTACTGCTTTGTTTAATATCTTACTGCATTTGTTCTTTTTTTTTTCCCCCCCTCTAAACTGTATACAGAAAAAACTGCAGAAAAACAAATTAAGGATCAGTAGCACCCAGACAGGCATGCTCTTTTCCATTTTAAACTAACAAAATCATTGATTCATTCTAATTAACAGCTCTTTTGATGGATTAGGGAATTAGAATCTGACTGTCATTTCAGGCATACCAGTTAAGAAAAGGTAAAAGTGATAAAACATGATTCTGTCACTGAAATGATCAAACTGACTGACTGACAAAGGTTGTTAAGAGCACAGTGCTGGTTTTTGAAGCTAAAACTGTAGCCGCCTTCTGAGAAATAGCTGTCAAAAATATGATTTAAGAATCTACACAAACTCTCACTTGTCTGGAATTTTTCCATGACCAGAAAACATCTAAACCACAGCTCTTGAGCTGTGTACAATTCTCTATCAACTTCCATGCTTGGACTATTTATTTTTTTTATATCAACAGTACCAAGGACTGCTGAGCAATAAACACAAGCCATGGGAGGAAAACAGTGTGAAGACTTAGGCAGACATCAAGAAGACATTCCAAGGACTCAGCAGCATGTTTTAACCAAACACATTTGCTTCATAAGAGCCTTAGTAAACTACTGTCATCTCTGGACCACAATGCTAAGTGTGCCACCATCTAAAGCAATTTTCTAGTAATTGTCATGTAACTTCTGAGGTACAATTTAAGAAGATCATTTTTACAACACTACTGGCTTAACTACTCCTAGAACATCATCACTTCCTTAATCATTCATGCCTTGCTAATTTAGTTGTGCCAATAAAACTGTCAGGCCAAGCAAGGTACCCAACAAGAGACGCGTGCATTCAAAGTAACCCAGTTTAGGTCACCAGCTCTATGAAGAGTTAAAGAAACACATCTAGGAGAAAGGTCTTATCAAAAGTGTCTTCAAAAGGAAAGCTTATGAATTTATAGATTCATTCCCCCCCAAAAGACTTTTGGTATAGACATCATAAGGGCAAAAAGACCGGCAGCCCCTGATCTATTCAGGCTTCATGACTTCTTCATCTAGATCCAAGGAAGCTTGCGCTTCTGCCCTGCAAAACTACACGCGTTTTAACACTAAATCCCTCCACCCACCACATCCTGCATCTCGCCCAGTTGTTGTGCCTAGACTAAGACCTCTCCTACTCGTGGTCCTTCTTCTCCCTGCCTACACAAGGCTCCCTAAACACCGCGCCGCGATGTGCCACCCCCGCCACGCCCCCGCCTGCCAGCGCCGGGGGCGGCCGGACGCTCCCCGCGGGCTTCGCACCGGCCGAGACCCTGGCGCAGGGCCGGGCCAGACCGCAAGTCCCCTTGTCTGAGAGGACACCCAGGGGACGCACAGAGGGACCACCGAAGCTCTCCACCCATGTCCCCAGAAAAACCCCCTCCACCAGCGCAGGGCAGGGAAGCGGGAGGACGGCTGCCCTCCAGCTGAGGGGACCAAATGCCGGAGAACAGCGCGGGAAGACCCCCGTCCCAGCACCAGCCTGGCGGGCAACCGAGCTGCCGTGCGCGGCAACGCCCCGCTGCTGCCAGCCGCCGCCGAGCAGGCTGGAGACCGGCCTGCGCCGGGGAGCCTCACAGCAAGGGGCACCGCAACGCACACCACCCCGGACGGGGGACATGACTCCTCCCTGCCCCTACCCGCCGGCTTCTCAGCGTTCTCCCGGCTCTTACCCATCGAAGCGCAGCCGCGCGGCACCCGCCGCCCCTCAAGCGAGGAAAACCCCGCTCCGCTCCACCGCGGAGCGCGGCGCCGGCGCCCGATCGCAGTTCAAGATGGCTACCGCCGCTCCGCCGCGCGCCGCACTGGCCGGGCCCCTCCGTTCCCAGCAGGCTGTGCGCGCGCAGGCACACACACACTACCACCTCCCCCCCGCGCCCTAGGCCAAGAAACGACACTTCCTAGCAGGCAGCGCTGACGTGACGTGTGACGTGATGTGACGAACGAGCACCGGCGGCGGCCGTTAGGAAGTGGCGCGACGGTTTCGTTTCCCGGGGGAGGCGGGCAGCGGCGGCGGTTCCGCCATGTTGGTGTGCGAGGGCTGCGGAAAGGCGCTCTCCTCAGAGCCGGCGGCGCGGCGGCCCCTGCAGCTGGACCGACAGCCCCGCTGCGACGAGGTGCGGCGGCACGTCGAGGCGGGGCCGCCGGCCGCCCGCCGCCCCGAGCTGGCCGAAGGGCTTCCCTGCTGTCCCCTGTGCGGGGAGGCGGCGGGGCGGGAGCTAGAGGCCCACGTCTGGGCGCGGCACGGGCAGCTGCTGGGCGCCCCGGGCGGAGGTGAGCTGGGGCGGGGGGGGGCGTGTCGTGGCAGAGCCCCGCCGAGGTTGTGGGTGGTCGTGGTCCCCCGGGCCCGGGTGAGCTTTGCCGTGTGGGGGGCGCGGCCGGGCTGCGCGGTCCGGGGGGTTTTCATCCCCGATGGAGAGCTCCGAGACCGCTGGTAGGAGCGAACCGGGGGGGGTGAGGGAAGGCGGTAGAGGGAGGTCACTTGGAAAGGGACAGCGAGCGAAGGTGATGGGAGCGTCGCTGGAAAAATCTGCTCCAGAGAAGGCCTAAAAACATTAACGGAGGCGAACCGGCAATGTTCTGCGTGCCCAAAATACACCGTCCGTATCAGTGAAAGCAAATCGTAAAGCTTTCCTGTGATAGGGAGGGGCTTTTTACCTAATGGGCGTATGTTTGGTCGCAAAGGTTCGACTTTGCCTCTTGAAGTCTCATCTCGGGCAGGGTCCTGTAGAGCAGTTGCAGCCCTCCTTAGGGAAAGGCAGTTTTCAGCTTGAAGTAGGAACTTAGGAAAGATCTAACACCAAAGTATTCTGAACTACTAAATGTTTATTTGGAGACCACAAGGATATTTTGGGGGATGAAGTTTGAGTAAGGAAAGCAGTTATTATTTGAATACTGTATATTTATTTTAAGCGTGCTCAGAATTTTATTCTGACTAACTGCCCAAGGTCGCTGGTAGTTATTTCAGAAACTTAGTAATGGCATCTCTGCTAGTGAGTGATTCTGTTAGAAGACTAGCATTCTTGGTGTAACAAGCTATGTATACTGACAAGAAAAAGAAATGATGGTGAGGGTGCAGGATGTGGCAGTATAATTAACCACACTGCATAGCCTGTGGTTAAAAATAGGTTTCTCTTAAAAACAGTAACAACAAAAAAACCCAAAACAGATCTTAGCCATGAATAATATCTTACTTATACGTGTGCAAATAATGCAGAGCTTGAATAAATAACTTACTTGCCTGTATGCGATTTTCTATTTTAAATATAGTTGCATTAAAGGTGTTTTGGTTTTTTTTTATGTACGCAGTGTGTTTCAAGAAACTGTATGTTCGCAGTGCTATGCAAAATGTTGCCAGTGAATTTTGATTATTATACCATCAAGTTTCCCTCCAGCCAGTCACCAGCTTTTAGCTTGGGCAAATGCTTTCCAGAAACAACTAACATAGCATATTCATTTCTATGTTTGTGAACACAGGAAGGTGCAAGTAAAATCTAGGGACTCAGAAGGAGGAAGTAATCTCAGTAAAGATGGAGTCAGGCTCTTCTCTGTGGTGCCCAGTGACAGGACAACAGGCAGTGGGTGCAAGCTGAAATACAGGAAATGCCATTTAAATGCAAGAACAGTTTGGGTTTTGGTTTTTTACTGTGAAAGTGGTCAAACACTGGAATAAGTTGTCTGGGAAGCTTGTGGAGTGCCTTTCCTTGGAGTTATTCAAAAACTGACTGGAAAAGGCTCTGTGTAACTTAGCCTGTTTAACTTGACCCTGCTTTGAGGGACTAGATAATCTCCAGAAGTCACTTTGAACCTTACCTATTGTGTATGGTAATAATAATAATACTAAAATAATAATAATACTAAATCAATAATAATACCAAAACTGCAGAAAGAATATTTCTCTGATAAATAAGATAATCTGATAAATATCTGATGTAGGAAGACCAACAAAGTAATAATGACAGCACATTTACTATTCTTTCTGCCCACCAACTGCTCTGTTACCACCCAAATATTAAAGTTTTGTAAGCAAGTGTTCTTCTGTTAGCAGGACAGATCTTTTCATTAATGGTTTGATATTTTAGACCAAGTGTTTCTTAATACAAATATTACCATAGCAAATTGTGATCTATAAGTTAAATGGGGCAAAATTTGATTAATAGAAAGAAGGAAAATATGTCTTAAAATTGTCAGGTATTTTGATACAAATTCTTAAATGGTTAGAGGAGAGTAACAGCTGTTTAAAATTGGCTGCCTTTCACTGGGGAGTTTCAATGGCAACACAAAATTCATTACTGTGTATTTATCTTAGGCTGTGTATCAGTTAAGGGGGGTGGTTCTCATGAAAACCAGGAATTGCATTAATTAAGAAACTGCATTTCTTTTTCAGACATAGGGAATGATGAACAGCTATATGAATGTCCCATGTGCAGTCTTACCTGTACAAACATTCAGATTCTTCAAGAACATGTGGATTTACACTTAGAGGAACACAGCTTTTCGGAAGGTACATGAAAGCATACAGGCTTGATAATACTTGAAAGCATTTACGAGTATTTGCATGTTGCAGTATAGAATCTCAGACAAAATTTAAACTATTTCTTGCACACATACATAATTAAGTGAACATAGTTAATAGCAATCCTGTCACTTGCCCAAGTGCTCTACTTAATTACACATGCTAAAAGAAATACTTGTCTATGCATCCTTATTAAGTAAATGCATGTATGTATGTAGAATGTAGTATGTTAGTCAACAATATTTAGAAGACAGCTGCATTATATATTATTTTTTCTAGCTCTATAGAAGACTTGCATACACTGAATTTAGAGTCTCAAATTCCAGTGTGATGAGCTGAAAATCTATAACTTATGAAAACTTCATTTTTTCCCTCAATTCTTTTCTCTAAATGTTTGTGCTGATTCATTAGTCATAGCAATAAAGTAAAGGAAACAAAATTAATTTTGTTTATTAGCATGGCTAATAAAATCCTAGAGATTCCCTATCGAGTTCTTTGATTCTAAATTTGCTTTTTTCGCTTTGTTATGAGAGTGCTGGCAGTGATCCTAGAAGCTCATAATTGTGTGGTGCTCAAGAAACTGGGACTTCTTGCTACCAATGAAGTGAAATGTAGTAAACAAAAGCTGTTTTCTTAGTAGTAGAGTTACATGCATTATTTGGCCAGTAATTGCTCCTGTAACTCAGTATAAACTTTGTCCAAGTCAAGAGTCTGAGTCTTGGTAGACTGAATGTAGTCAGTCCTGTTTACTGTTTGTTGCTAATAGCTCAAAATAGCGTGGGATGCATCTCCTAAAGTTAATGCTCAGTTGTGTTTATGCTTGTCTGCTTAGAAAAGAATCTTTAAAAATTAAATCAGTGATCCATCAAAACATTGTTAACCTCCTGATCAAGTCTTCTGTCTCTGGAATGTTGTTTCTGGGTAGGTGGAAACATAAGAGATCTAGAACTGGCTCAATGGCTCCAAACTGAAGAAGATAATCGGCAGAGATCAGAAGAGGAGAAGCGAGAGAGAGAAGAATTTAAAAAGCTGCAGGTACAGTAATATTTCTGAATGGTAAAATTTTGAACAGTTGTGCCATTAGAAGCTCAGTATCTTGGAACTGTAATGACCTGGAATGGCCAAACCAGGTCAGACCTGTGCAGTCAGACAGGCTGTGTTGAGGTGGTGGTACAGGAGTGGGTTGCAGGCAAATGTATGCTCTCGGCAACCCACTGGTGCTGGGCATGCCTGCCTTGAGCTACTTGGCTTTACTGCGCAGAGTGGTGCTGCCTCAGGATGGAGCCAGGTGCTCCCTGTGCATGCCGTCCTGCTGTCACTGTGCATGCCTGCTGCCTTATACTGTGCTCCACCCAGCTCCAGTGCCCTGCCTTGCAGCACAGCCTGGAGCATATTCCCTGGCAGAGTGCCGAAGGCCCTGAGCATCCTGGCTGTCCTCTTCCTGGGTACCATCACCTGCTTCAGTGACCGCTCCCCTGCTAGGTCCTGCTTCCCTCTCCCTCCCATCTAACAGCCCTCATAGCTCATTTCCCGCTGTCCCTACCTTCTGGCCATGGACTGCCTCTGTGCCAATGGCTGTCTGCCCAAGAGGGAGCAGAGGCATGCACCTGCTCTTCCAGGTGTGGCTTTCCAAGTCCCACATTCCTGTTCAGGAGTGAAGCTTGGCCTTCAGCTCTAAAATATCATAAATCTGAAGTTTTTGTGTCTCATTGTTCATTATTTTTCAAAGTTACTTGTATGTGCAGCTTCTGGAAATCACTATATGTGAATTTTAAAAGAACATGATTTAAATCATGCACACTCCATCCCTAACAGAGACAGTATGGCTTGGATAATTCTGGAGGCTACAAGCAGCAATTCCTAAAGAGTATGGAAAAGGAAGTTGACAGAGGAAAGATGCAGCCTTTTGAATATCACAAGAGAAAAGCTGACATGATGCAATGTTTGGCTTTTGGCATAGATGATGGGAAAACAAAGACCTCAGGTAAAAATGCTGAAATTATACACAACTAAGACTGTACTTTTTAGACCTTGCCTGTAGTGATCAAACCTGTCTTTAACAAAGCATATAATTAAATTTTAGTATCAGCTGCATCCTAATTCTAGTCTTTATTGTCTAGATCAATCTGTACCATTTTAGTCCTAAAGTAATAAAAAAATTAAAGCTTGATATGTTTCTAACCTTTATTCTTTTTCTTCTTTTTTATTTTTCTTTTTTCCTACGGAACCTTGGAACCAGGTTGTCTGGGTAAAGGTCCAAATATGATATGTATAAAAGATGCAAATGTCTTATTACAAGTCAGTTGTCCTTGAGTGTATGCTTGTTTACTATGTAGTAGTCATTGGTTCCTAACCTAGTGTAGCTGTCAAAATTTACAGTAACTCTGTATCTTATGTTTCGGTTAGTTGTAGTATCACATAGGCTGGTCCCAGGTAAGCACAGTGTTCATCTGATTACAAAGTCCAAGACAGGACTGGGAGGAGTAGACATCTACTTGATACATCTTCTTTGAAATGTTTTATAATTGATACAAAAATACAGTGCCAATGCACAATCTGTGTCCCTTTCAAAAGGCTTCCTTGCCTTTACTTGCCAAGACCACAGTTCAGAGGTCTTTTAGCTTATTGTTAGTGGTTCTGGCTTACAAAATATCCACTTGATTCTTGACAGGTGAAATGCAATTTTTTCTATAAGATATATTGAGTGGAAATAATTCACTTAATGTTTTCATTCTTGGTAATGATTTGGACTTCAGAGAGGAATTCACAAAATAATCTGTCATGGCTGTGGAATGATTGTCTTCACAATTGCATGGCAATAAAGAGCCTTTGAGAATTTACATATACAAATTGTAGAGAGCATTCCTAAGCATGTTCTTTCATGTAAAAAAGAAGGATTTGGAGTATGCTGCAAGTGGATTTATTAAAAAAATATTTACAGTAATGCTCAAATTTTATGCCGTTCCTTTCTGTGTCTTAGTTTCTCCAGGAAAAATAACTAGGTGGTGGGTGGGGGGGAGGGGGGAAGGAATAAAAGGGCTACATAATATGCATAAGTATCGCCATGTTTTTAAGGGGATGTTGTACTGGAGGTGGCAATGGCATACAAATGCTTTATTGGTGATGTTACGTTTCCTGTTTCATCGTAATAGTTCCTGTGCAGTTTATAATGTAGTGGAAGCTGTTAAATTTAAAATATTCATTGTGTAGCAGCAGTGAAAAAATATCTTAAATTCTGAAAGCTTCATGGCACATAAATTCATCAAAGTAAAGACCATTGAAATGAAATAGGTGCAATGAACACTGGTTTTGTGGTTCGGGTTCTTAACGTAGAATCACTTAGAAGTTTTACAAAAAGCTGTCTTAATCTGTATCTGGGGAAAGAATCTTTTTCTGGTAAGTTTTGTAGTTCGTTTTACAGATAAACTTCATAGAATTATAGAATCATTTAGGTTAGAAAAGACCCTTGGGGTCATTGAGTCCAACCATCAACCCCACTCTACAAAGTTCTCTCCTATACCATATCCCCTAACACCACATCTAAATGACTCTTAATTTTTGTCTTCATGTTTGGTCTTCTTTTAGGAGTCATTGAAGCATTGTGTAAGTACTATGAGAATGAAAACAAAGATGTGAGGCATGTATGGCTTTCAACAGGAGTAGATCACTTCCACTCATCTTTGGGCGACAGAGGCTGGGGTTGCGGTTACAGGAATTTCCAGATGCTCCTTTCTTCACTATTGCAAAACAGCTCCTATGATGACTGCTTGAGAGGTATTAAACAAAACGCTGCTTACTTGTTTCACATACCTCGAATGACAACTGATGGATGTTTCACCTTTTCATTTCCACAGCAAGGCTTACTAGGTCAATGATACCTATTAAATGCTTGTTATACCACTGCAGCTTATTGTGGAAAGAATCAGAGGGGTGAATAATGGCAAGGCATGATGTGGTTGAAGTTTTAGCTTTAGGGTTTTTTTGGTGCATCTTTGTATCATCAACTGCTGCTTATAAAAGAAGTTGAATATTTTTAATTAATAGGCTATTGCAGTAACTGTAACCATAATTCAAAACCTTTTCTGTTCCAGATACTATGCTAATTCCTAGTATACCAAAGATTCAGTCTATGATTGAAGATGCCTGGAGAGAAGGCTTTGATCCTCATGGGGCATCTCACTTCAACAACAGATTACATGGTTCCAAAGCATGGATAGGAGCATGTGAAATTTATTCACTGTTAACCAGTCTCAGGATAAAGTAAATATTACTTTGTTGTTGTTATTTTTAAGTGCTGTACATTTAAAGGCCAGAATTGCCAATGTGTGATGATAAAGCCACCTTAGTGGCTTTAAATTGAAGCAACCTATGAACAGATCTGATTTAGCACAGCGCAAAGCTGCATAACTACTTGTGCAGGTACATAGATTGAAAAACTAATTAGATCATTGAGACTTGGTGAAGAATTGTGCCACATATGCATAAAACCAAACATTGATTAAAAACTTCATTTCTGTAGGAGTTTCTTCTCAAGAATCTGAATTTCAGCTCAGTTACATAATTCTGAAAGCTGTTAATTGGATTCTGTAGTGTACGTGTATCACTTATACAAAAAAATCAAACGTTAATTTTTGCAAGCGTCGCAAGTTCTTGTTAGACTGAAGAGCAGTGTTTCTTTGTTACAGAATAAATCTTGCAGTTTTGAACAGTATATATACCATTGCTTTGTAATTATGCGTCCCCTATTCCTATATTTAAAAAAAAAAAGGAAAAAAGTGGTAATGACCACTTGATGCCTGGAATCGCTGTGTTTACAAAACATGCTTGGTGCAGGCCGAAAGGACTGAGTTGATGAAGTTGTTTTAACAAACAACCTGCTTGAAAATTTATTGTTGTTTTCATTCTAAATGTTCCGTAGGTGTCAAATCATTGACTTTCACAAACCAACTGGCCCTATGGGTACACACCCTCGTTTATTTGAGTGGGTTTTGCGTTATTATTCTACAGATAACGAAGGTGGTGCAAAGGTGGTGTGTACTTCCAAACCACCTATCTACTTGCAACATCAAGGTCAGTATCACAGTAAGCTGGTTTCTTTCTGTTCTCTGTCTTTCTTCACATGTGCTGCAATTCAGAGCAGCATTTTACATTCCTTCTGCATTTAATTGAAGGCATGGCTTTATTTCCTGTTATTTTTTTATTTAGTAAGAGCAACACTAAAGTTTGTATTTTTGTTGGATGGAAGAGCTAGGTGTGACTTGGATCTCAACTTTGTGACATCTGCTCTTTACTTGTAACTACCTCATTCAGTTTCAAGTAATATCTTCCGTGATCTGAAAATAAGTAGTGTGCTACAAAGAGTGGGATTTATGTGTTTTTAAAATACTGAAACTCTATTTTAAAATTAGGTCATAGTCGTACCATTGTTGGAATAGAAGAGAAGAAGAATAAAACCTTATGTTTGCTACTGTTTGACCCGGGGTGTCCTTCCCAAGAAATGCAGAAACTGCTGAAACAAAACAGTGATGGTACTAGTCTCAGACTACTTCGGAAATTTGTGGGTAGCTTAAAAGAAAAGCAGTACCAGATAGTGGCTGTGGATGGTATACTCTCATTGGAAGAGAAAGCCGTAAGTATTTCGGAAAGTAGTTTCTGTCTAAGAAAACTTAAGAGAATTTGCATCTCTTCCTTAATACTCAAAATGCACATGCATATGTGGTTGCATGGTGAATTTTTTTCAGGTCCTCACTTTCCTTGTTCTTCTTGCTACTTTCTGCTTATTCTCTGTGAATTGAGTAATCACAGGATATCAAGACCAAAAAGGTTTTGTGCATAAATGCATGTCACCTTGATGTAACTGATAGCTTCTGCATCTTTTATGACACTTGCAGCTGTTCGCACATGTAAATTAGGCTTTTTTTTTCCTCAGAGTTTTCTTACAATGTTTTCTCCTAAGTAACTTCTTGTGGGCATATAAGCTACTTACAAAGCATTTGTAGTCTGAAATTACATTCAGGGGGTTTTATTGCAATTTTGTAAAGCTGTGTGGAGTCTATCAGCCTTTGATTGTTGAAGAACAAGGCGCACAGATTCTGAGGCCTAACCATCCAATGTCTCCTTAGCTTTGACACGAGAAACAGTGCATTCTGCTTTCTGAAAGTACTTAGAACTTCATATATTCAGAACGCATCTCCGAGTAACTTAATGTTTGAGCTGTTGGCATTTTTATAAATCCTATCCACGTTTCACTTTGGGCATTGTAAGTTTTTAAGACCTTAGGAGTTTTCAGCTGAATGTTAGATATAATTTTTGTTTCTTAAGCTTTGTCTTTCCTGCACTAACAAATTGATTCTGAGGACCCATGTTCTGAATCTGTGGTGTCTTATCATCACTGTTTAGCATGTTCAAGCTTCAGGACAGACTTTTGTTTAAACTGTGGAATAACTGGTGACTGAATCACCTACTCAACTGTATTTAACGTCTATGTATTGAAATGAGCTATTGTCTTAAGTATTCTCTGGTCCTGAACACGTCAGAAATATCAGTGAAACACAGGCATCCTCTCTTCCTCCTACTGGCAAAAGATTTAAAATTCAGGACACAGTAAATAGAAGTGTGTTGTATGGGATTTGTGTGGGGGGTTTTGTTTGCTTTTGGTTTTTCTTCCTCTTCAAAGATTTGATTTATATTTAAAAATAGTAGTTGTTTAGAATTTTGTCTTGGAAACTCCCATTTAATTAAGATGAGTTATAACCCCTTACACTTGTTAAGCTTACCAAACTACTAATTCGGAAAATGCTCTTTAAAAGTGGTGTTTTTGTCCGTTGAACTATTCACATTCCCCTCTCCACCTTTTTTTAGGCTCGCTGCCATGCTTCTCGGGTCTTAACATCAGAGAAGATTCCTTAAAGGATGCCTTTATTACCTCTTTCTGGAATTTGCTGGATGCAAAACATCAAAGTCCTGGACTGTGACCCTAACTCAACAATTTCTAAACATAAACTATGTCTCCATAAATGCTTCGGGCTGTGGAGAAGCACAACACTGGAGTAAACCTGTAGTTTTGATCTTCAGTCTTCAATCAGAACTGCTCTCCTGATGAGTTTGTAACTCTGAAGCATTACAGTCCTTGTCTTACTAGAAAATTTGGTATTTTCTTAGTTGCTTAGATTACCAAGCAACACCTACCATCCCATAGCAAACTATGCACCATAGTTAACTGTCAATAAGTGGTGGATAAAGTTACTATGGAACTTCTTTATTGGAGTGCCTGGTCATAGTTTACCTCCGTAAATATGTTTATGCTGCCTCTGTGGCCAGTGCTCTATTTCTTACCAGATTTGATCAACAAATATCTATTATGCCTCAGCAAATTCTCCTGCAGCTATTTGCCAAGTACAGAGACAGTGCAGTGATGTCACAATACTGGGTGTTCCACCAGGGCTTAGTTTACTACTGCACTTCTTTTCAGTTAGCTGGCTTCTCTAGGGGTATCCCTTGTAAACACGAACATGTGTGCTTATGAGATGGATCAGTGTTAGCGTTGGCTGTGGGGTCCAAAGTGGGTTGCGTGTGCTTTAGGGGCTGCACAAGACAATCCACTGGGATTAGGAAGGAAATATTTCTTTTGTATCATGAATAAATAAAATTTAATTTTTTTAAAAAAATCTTTATTTGATCCTTTTTTATTTCTATTTTTATGTATGTTCTATAAGGTATATCCCCTAGGTCTCGGGGGTATCTCAAAGGGACATTTGAACTGACTGTTGATTAGAGGCCCTATTGTGCAGGGTTAATGTCGTTTAAGGGACTGGAGCTATCTGCTGAAATGAGTATCTTGGGCCTTTGAGGCACCCTGCAATATCTAAGACGTGCTGCTTTGGCTGAATGTAGGAGTTGTGACTCTCTAGCAGGGCAGCTGGTGGCTGGGAGGGATGGTCGAGTGTGTTGCAGATAGCACTAGATGCCTTTGCTTAAGCAACCGAATCGTGCCAGAGCATCCATTTACTGTAACTAGAGCTTAGATACTTCCTTTTAATTTAGCTCTCTTACCTGTTGACATCTATCTAGGTGTAGGTGTCTTACCGTTAACCTGTTTCTCTCGTGTTTAATATGGTCTGGCAATAAGAACTAGTAATTTTTGGAAGCAGTGAAACACATGAACCTGTAAAGATATTACAACCCATAGATCAATAATTTTTCTGAAATGTGCGTGAAAGTAAAGAGCGCTGGAACAGGCTGCCCAGGGAGGTGGTGGAGTCTCTGTCTCTGGAGACGTTCAAAACCCGCCTGGGTGTGTTCCTGTGCAGCCTGCTCTAAGATGACCCTGCTCTGGCAGGGGGGTTGGACTAGATGGTCTCCAGAGGTTTCTTCCAACCCTATGATTCTAAAAAAAATTCGAATTATGCAAATATGTTAATTTCAGTAGGTGTGTAGAAGTGGCCTACAACCTGTAAAATGGTTAAACATTTAGTTCTGGGAATTGAGGGACCATCAACTCCCATATTAGCCCTGATCCGAATAGCACATGTTCTTACGCCATGTGAGGTTTTGCAGCCATGCAATCGTTTGACCTCTCACGGATCCACTTCGGTCTCTTCTGCACTGTTCCCTCACCTCTCCTGTGGCTGGGGATGTCTGTTCCTGGCTAAAGCTCTGCTGATTCCAGATCAACCATGTTCCTTACCAGTGTGACACTGTGCCCAGGATTAAGCCTAAGAAGCAGGAATTGCAGCTCAGCCCCAGCTCTTCACTTATGTGTTCAAACTGCCACTAGGGTGAAGCCGGTGTTTCAGTGAAATGCTGTAATGTGCCAAATCTGAAATATCTCTTTGTACTGGCTTGTGCATGCTGTTTGATTCCTCCATAACCACCATAGGGCAGCTCGATTCCAAGGGAGCAGAAGAGTGGGAGTCTCGTTTGATCCAGCTGCAGATGACTCTGGAAGGGCCCTTGCAATAGCGATTGCTGGCACCACCTGGGCAGCAACCAACTATCTAAGGTACTCGATTCCTTGTATAAGCATGACCTCATGCCAAGATCCCAACAAATGTTGTTGTGTGTGGTTTTTGTTTTGGCTTGTTGTGGGATTTTTTTGTTTGACTGTTTTTTGTAACAAGTACTCTAGGGGTGTCAGAGCAACACAGGCCTAATTACAGGTTTATTAAGGTCAAGTTCCTGGTGTCTCGCTTGTTGCAGAAAGTCACCCTGCACCTTGTTGCATCCTTGTCACCCCAGGAATGCCATGTGAAAGGTCTGACCAACCAAGGTAATCGTGGCACAACAAACAATAGTCTTTTCAGGGAATGGTAGCTGGGGCAGGATAAGGGGGTCACTTCCAAACATGGGAACTTGGGGAAACTATGGCAAAGAAATCAGTGGGTTAACAGAACATTTAAATAACCATAATGAGACCCAGGATCTGCAGCCTGAATCGCTACCAAAAGTTTGCCCTGTGAGAGAGAATGAGTGCCTTTGGGCTCAATGCTAACTAAAACAACTTAAGGGATGTTGTCTCTTTTTGTCAGACTCTCCTGGGTTCACAGAAACTGAACTTTTTATCTTCTTTGCAGATAGTTGCCTCAGGATCCTGTTTGGACCTATTCACAAGACCCTGAATATCTGGTTAACCACTTGGGTGAAGAAACTAACGGCGTGTCCCTGAAATTCCAAGAAGGACTTTGATCCGCTTTTCTCTTCCTAGGCAGGAGGGCAACAGAAGCAGTAGTTCACTTCTGTGATCAGAAGTAAATCAAAGAGCCTTGCCATTGCTGGGAGCATCGCTGCTTGTGTTCAGCTGCAATCTGTATTTTCTGAAAAATGGTGAAGGAGTGTCCGCGAGTGTACTCAAGGGAAAGCACAAACTGATTACTGAAAGGCCTCCCAAGTCTGCCATACATCGAGTGCTGAAGCAGTTTATTCTTTACGTGGAGTGAACTAACTCAGAAAAGCTTCAGGTGATTGTCATGAAAATTGTCACTTGGGTTCGTCAGAAGCTGTTAACTGTTTTACCATCATTTTGAAAATGTGTTCATTTCTCCTTGGGAACAATGTCAAAACTCTCCTTAAATTCAAAATTTTGCGGGGCAAAATGTTTCATTTTTTTTTGGTCTATTTATATTCAATTTATCTTATATATGACTTACCCAAATACTTTTTTATATACTATAATATTAAGAATTTATAGAGACTTTAATGTGAATGTTATTTTGAAGGAAAAAAATCACGTCATTTAATTCTAGTATGCTAGTAATATTCTAGTAATCCTAGTTTTTAATTCTAATTCACGTTGCTTTATAGATAGGCATTTTCAGATGAAATATCCCTAATTGAAGATTCCAGTGAAAAATGTGGATTTTAGTGACCCCTAGGTTTTTCTCACAAAAACAATTTCTAATTATTCTTTTGGATCATATGGCAGTGAATTTCATTCTTCTCTCTTGAGATCACAATGTTATCGTGTATGTTGTTGCTTTCACCTGTGGCCGGCGTAGTTGGGTGTATGCATTTGTTTTGCCTGTATTATGATAGATGGAAGATCGTCCCAAAATTCACATTGTTTTATTAACATTTACCACTGTCATTTCACTTATCAATTCATTATAAAAAACTTCATGAATTTATACTGAAGTAGTGCCTAAAAGCCCAAATACCTTCACAAATCTAGAATGCTAACAGGCGCACACACAGAAGATTAATGCATTTACAATCTAAAAATAAGACAACGAACGACAAATGGAGATAGCCATGTCCCAGAGAAAATAGAAATAAGGAGACAGAATTAGTCGGTGTGGTAGACAATGATCACAGCAGTGACTGTCCATCTGCTGGCAAGTGGTTTACAGGTATCATAGCACAGGGTCATTTGAAGAAGATTTAAAGAAGGAAAATTATCTTGTTTTGTAGGTGTTTAGAAGGAATTTGTCTTAGGCACGATGAAGAATATCCTAAGAAGGTGATAGAAGATGGCACATAGGTCACTGAAAGGTCCTTCATGCTGAATGGGAGAAAAGAGGTAGGAGGAAGTAAACTGTCTAAATCTCAAAAGTGCAGGCAAACTTCCCTCTTCCTTCTGCTGAAAAAGTGGGACTTGGACAGGCAAAGGGTATTTGCTTCACAGTTTAAGGGACAAGAAGCCAAACACGTTGATCATGTTCTTGCAGACGCGTAAAAGACATTTATATCAACTGGTATGTACATTAATTGATGGCTCTACGTTGGTGGACTCTTTGGAATTTGTTCCTCCCTGCTCCTTTTTAGTAGTGACTGTTACTTAAAAGACCAAAAACTGGAAGGTCACAGTTTCAGATGACTAACAAATGATCAGTTTTGGAGCTTCTTTTACAAAAAGTAACTAGGAAACATAGAGCATCTATTTGTTTTGCCTTAGTCTCAGTGTCTATTTCTACTCATTCTGTTCCATCAAACATGCACAAGCAGCTTCATTTCCTAATTCCTTCTTCGAATTTTGTCAAAGATCGAAGACAACTCTTTTGGACCTTGTTACTATAATACAATGTTCATATCACAGCTAAAACCAGAAGTAGCTGTAACACTCCCAGAGGTCTTCCCATGGGCTCGCTTAGGCTGATGCAATCCTATGCAGTAGCATAGCCAGATGCATAGACTTCTTCATCGCTTACCTGTTTTCAGTATACCCTTTTAAACTGGTAACGACTTTGTTTTGCTGGTTAGTTGCATCTGTGACGAATCTTTTGCTGATATGTAGGACCTTTAAGTATATTTCTAGCTTGTTGAAATGAGACTGCTGCTGGTAGGAGCACTTTGATATGGAACTGGGACGAAGTGACCTGAAACTAGGATTGTTTCGTTGTCTTGCCAAATAGAACTATTCTGATAAGGCCTAATATGTGTCTGTAGATGGGGAAAAAGGAGTTACTGTGGAGGTCAAATGGAACACTGCAGCAGACCCTTCACAGGAGGAGGGAGGACCGTTCATCGAGGTCCCACCTCTCCCACCACGAAGAGCAGCACCTGCCTGCCACTTGTTGTGATTTGCTCTGCTTGTATACGCTGTGCCTCACCAGGAAAGGCTCCTAGTGCCCATGCCTCTGCCCTCCTGAGTCACCTCGGTGCTATAAAGCAGGAAGAGTTGGAAGAGTCCAGCCTCCAGCATGTGATAGCAGCTTCCCAGGAGACGGGAGAACAGCAGGCAGGGACATAACAGCAGCTGCCATCCCAAGAGCACATGGGCTCCCTCTCACAAGCCACAACAAGGGGGAGCTCAGATTTCCATGAAAAGCAAAGATTGTTTTGTTTTCCCTCTTCCTCCATGAGGATTTTATAAATAGCGTTGTTCCATTGTTACATGTTCTCTTGCCAGGACATCAGTTTCTGCTAGGAAGAAGTCAGAGGAGTTATTGAAAAATTAATTCTGTCCTCTGTTGAGTTTCGGATTCAACTTATTCCTAAAGGATTAGTGTATTTTTCAATCTTTTACAAGGGCGCAACCTCCCAGTCAACAGTGAGAGGAACATCATAAAATAGTAGTATTCTCTAGATACAAACCTGCCTTGGCTGTCTCAAGGGCTGTGCCAAGTGATCCTACAAGTCCCACCAGCTGGTCCATGGCAGTCCACACTATTTTCAGGCTCCTTTAAATCAAGTAGGATTTTCAAATGCTTTACAGCAGAAGACATTGTATGTATTGGTGACCTGTTCCATGTACCATGTACAGAGCTACCTCTGCATACTGAGGAATCGGGGAGAAAACTCAGTTCTTTGTCACTCTTGCCATGTCGTAGAGGCTGGCAACATAGTGCTTTTCAGATGATAGGTGAGGCCGTGGCTGATCTGCAGTTGACCAAAATATACTTCCCAGCTGCACAGATGAATTCCAAGAGTTTATAACTGTTTTACCTTTAATTATGTACTTTGACTTAGTAATCAGAAACCAAAGGTAGCTGTTAAGATATGTGTTTATGAGGTACTGTTGCACCTGAATAAGTGATGTGATCATAAAATAGCCTTCCAGGGATCTTTATTTTCTTTCAGGAGACTATGTGAGCTCAGAATATTTTGATCTTAACATTTTATGGAGAACAGAAGGTATGGAAATAAGGGCAAGGAATCTATGGCGGGGGATTATCTTAAATAACATGGACCATCACCTCATTTGTTTGCTATGCACTTTAACATTTAGCTCCGGGAAAGGAAAGAACAAGGAGGTAGGAGAGAATGTTATTTCTTTACTCATTTAGAGATAACACATTATCAGCCCTTGTCCTTAACATGTTTCCAGCAAAACTTCTTCTCCTCCATGTGAATGGTGGATTTAGGAGCTTTTGAAACCTTGCTTCTTCCCTGTGCCTTTTCCATCCTTCCAGGCCTGCCAAAAGAAAAAAAAGACAAAAATAAAACGGACAAATAAAAGTTTCAGCTCAAGGAACTGTTCCTTTGAACATGGTCTGATAAAGAAACTGTTTTTGACAGAGGGTTTAGTTGTTTGTCAGCATACTATAAATCACAAAGAGTTCGTGTTTGCCACTCATATAGCTATGTAAATGTAAAATGGTACCTACATACTGGGTGCATCATGCCCACAGTTTTGCACCGACAAGAAGGGAGGATTGTAGGTTGCAAGATGTGGTGAGGAATGATCTCACAACCTCCTCCTTCTTGTGGAAGTGTTGGAGCGCGAGGAGGAGTCTGCATCTAAATACCACAGAAAATTTTTCTGCAAATGTCACTACCTGGTTCTTAATTTGGTACTGTTGCTCACCTTTGTTTTTTCCCCAAAACTTTGAAAAACCCAGAATTTATGCAAATGGGATCAATAGCTCTTATTTACTCGAGTTTCATATATTTCAGTCTCTTGTACACTATGTTGTGTGAGCAAATTAAAAATAGGTACAATATGTTAAGTGCAGTGATATTCATTGTCTTCCTGTTCTTAATCTCATTGTGTGCAAGGAACAGGATATTTGAAGTCATACCTATGGCTGTATCATCATCAGATCCACGATATGATCCATCCATGAACTAGGCAGTATTGATAAGGGAATATATTTGTTAAAAGACGTGAATCATCTGTAACAGAAGAATAAATAAATAAGCTATAATCCATAAAAATAATTGCATGGTAGTGACACAATAAAGAAACAAGCAAACGAGTAAGGATTTTTGCCGTCTTTCCAATCTCTTCCCTTGCTATCCTCAGAAGCAGGGCTATGGAGTGAATTCCACTCTCTACAGTTTGCAACTTCCTTTTGTGTGCGTTTTTCAGGCAGTAATTTTCCTCACAGGGATATAATTTCGTACCATGCTTTCACTGCAGCTTTCTTTTCACTTACCTTTCACCTGAAATTTAGAGTGCAATGTAGGCAATGAGCTGCACCTTTAACTGGGCTGTCGGCTACATGATAACCTAGGACAAATCATGTTCTAAGTGAGATCACAGTGTACAAGACTTATCAGTGAAAAACATGCAGAGTCTTGTCCTCATTCTTGGCTGCTTGTTCAGCAGTTTACAATGGGGTAATTTTTTTCACTCCCCTATGAACAGGGGAGTAATCTTGTGGCCACAGGATTACAGATCTGGGTTTTTGTGTTATGCCACCTATAATATAGTTTGTGGCATGTTGGCTTAAATTCCACAGAAAAAAAAAAAAAGCCTGTGTCCCTTCAAGTGGTTTAACCAACTGGAGAGTCTGTAGAATTTTGAGAAAAAGACTGAAGATTTTAAAGTCCAGAATCAGCGTGATCCCATCACCTCACTTTGAGAGGAATAGTCTCAAGGCAGACAGACTAAGTGAATAAAGATTTTTCCATTAATTGGTTCTAATCCAGAGACACAGAGAGTTCCTCTTTCCAAAATATAGCTTTTGGCACTTAACTTTGTTCAAACTGACACTGAGAGGTAAAATGTCAAGGTGCCTTGATAAACCTGGTCTCGAATGGAGTATAATGGAATATGTCATGGTATACTCCTCCAGCCCTCACCTACTCCTTCCTTTGCAGGATCTGAGAGATGCTGTGTTGAAAATCTACAGCTCTGAAGACAACAATCTATCTATCTGACTAAAACATGAATTGGAGACCGCGGTGGGAACAGATGACATCTGAAGACATGAAAAATGATCCCAAGGCGAACTATGACGTCTTTCCAAACAGACTGAAAAGTTGTTATTCAAATGGCAAACAAGAGCGTCAATCTGATAAATCACAAGTTGAATCAGGCTAAAGGGAGAAAAGCAGAGCTGTAAAAGGCAAGTGGTTGTAAATACCTTATCTATGAGAAAGTGTAGCAGGGTTAAGCAAAAAACATTACAACGGCATAAGCCAGCAGCACTTTAAAAAGTTCTTGAGAAGGTGGAGGCTTGTAGAGAAGACAGGGTAGTGACACAATGAACAAGCAAACAAGTAAGAATTTTTGCCATCTTTCCAATCCCTTGCTATCCTCAGAAGCAGGGCTATGGAGTGAATTCCACTCTCTGCAGTTTGCAACTTCCGTTTGTGTGAGCTTTTCAGGCAGTAATTTTCCTCACAGGGATATAATTTCGTACCATGCTTTCACTGCAGCTTTCTTCTCACTTACCAGAATTTTTAGAGGGGAACAGCCCAGACAGAAGTAGTAAGATGGCTGGTTGATAATTTTTGCTATGCATACAGAAAAACTATTTAGATGGTGTAATGCTTTTGAGCTACAGGTCATGCAAAGCACTTGGAAGGATTTGAGGTCTTTACTCCAACTGAGAGAAAAGAAAATCATGTTCTTCCAGCCCTGGCCTTTTCAAATCTTTTTAAAATTTCTGTTAAAATGTGCATATACACACACACGTAAATTAAATACATGGATAACTGTCACTGCAGGCATGTTTTACTGTAAGGTAGGGAGTGCAAGGAGATGGCTCCACACTCCGTGTGTGAAATGGAGAGTTCAATGCTCAGCTTTAGCCAAAGTACGTGGGTAGAGTTTGTTAAATGAGAGTTTTAGGCCTAATTCAAAAGTGATCTTATTGTCATATCATTGGTTTTGTTCACATTTCCTTGGCCCAGCACATTTCACAACATTTAATGCTTATAATTTTCAATATTCCTCTCATTTTCCTCTTACCCTAGTGGATTTTAATATTTAAAATTATTGGAAAAAAAGTCATTAGGATTTTAAAAAAAGCTGTTTTCCATTTGGCAGTTGGTTTCATGGGCATTGTGTCCTCAGATTCTCCATTCAAAATTTTACACACTCTTGAACATCACTCATCTTTTATTTTGGTGATTATTTTGATCTCCCAGTAAAAGCAGAACCTATGAAAAATGGGTTATAATGCAGCACTAGTCAAATCCTCATAGTCAAAAGGAAGATGCTATCTTTGAAACTAGAATGGAGGAATCCTATGCTCAGACTGTTAAAACTGCTTTGCTTAAATACCTGATATTAGTCTTCATTTTATCTCTCTTGAGAACTCTGATGTTCATCGACTAGTAATGTACTGAAGCAAGGGGTCAGGGTCTAGTAAAAAATCAAGTAAAAGATATCACAAAAATGATCTTTTCTAGACTACCTTCTGTCCTGGTTCTCACACTTCCCTTACCAAGGTTTTCCTCAAGATACATCCCATTCCCTGTGAGCTTAACTTTGGAAAAATGACTTTGTATCTAAAGACTGAAAAATACTAGGGCGATCAAAACCCCTTTTTTTTTTTTAGCTGAACTAGTTTGTTTTCTAGGATTTTTTGATCCATTTGAAAGCAGCATGGAAATTCATATTTACGGACATACCGTCTGGAACGTATGAGCCAAGGAGCAAGCACTTGCAGGTAGCCCATGGCTAAGTCACTGAAATTTCTGGTTCATTATTCTTTGCTTTCCAAGAAGAAAAGTAACAGATACATGAAAATTAAAACATGCAAATAATACACATAATAGTAGAAAAAACAGCATTTGTTTCACCAAATTTGGTTCAAATTCCATATCCTTTGCTGAGGAAAATTAGTATAATCCTCCTTGTGGCTGCCTATACACTTTGCCCTGGCAACATCTCCTTTTCACATACGACTCATGTGAAAGCATGCTATTCACACTGTGCAGCATATACGTTTGGGGTTGTTTGGCTTTGACACCATCCCTATAACTCTTTCCAAAACTTCTCAGGCCTCAGTTTCACCCTGTTCATTTTTCTGCAGTGTAAAATGCACCAAACTCTCCCCTCTTTCTAGCTGCTTTTGGGGACAAAACACAAACTAATGGGTATTAGAGAGAAAATAGTCTCTCAAAGACAGAAAAAATGTATTCCCAAATTCACAGCACTTGTTTAAGCATCTCTGCTGGAATCCTGCTCTTGTGCATTAATGGGAATACACAAACAAAACTGCCCAAATACCTCATTTCCCAAAGACAAATCTGTTTCACGGCGATTTAGAATACTTGTGGCAACCTAAAATCCTCATACCAGGTCGCTGAACTTGGGAACTTAGATACAAGACACACAGGTATAACATATTCACTTGTGAATTACAGGATTGAAAGAAAGAGGGAGACAGAGTATGCGGGTGAGAGCAGTCCTGCAGGAGAGAGCAGACACGGGAATCATGAGAAATGGCTACATTCACTCTTCCACGCTGACTGCGGCCCTCAGGTAATACTGACTTAGGAGGAGTTTCCTTAGTAACTCAGGCATCGTGTATCTTTGGTATGGATTTTGTGCAATAATGGTCAACACTAGATGATACTGGTATGTAATAGTATCTGTTATTAGTATAGGTTATTACCTAATACCTGAGGCATGTCTAAAATAAAGGAATGCCATACAAACCATTATTTTTTTCCCTCAGTTGATGGGTAACAATCTGTTCCTATGCAGATACCAAAAACGAGCACTGAAGTGGTCTAATTGAGTTTGCCCTTTTTTGCTGTGACATGTTGAGTGTATTTTTGTGGTAACAAATAAAACTTATTTGGGGGATTCCATGTGTCTAATTTAAGCATTTGCTATAAATTTTAGTTTTACAGAAAAGGTAGGCAGGAAACGTCTCTTTGTCTGTTGTCACTATAGGGAACTTCAGAGCTACACCAGTTTGCTGTCACTGTAGATGCCTGTGAAAGGAGAACTATGATTAGTATGTGCAGAAACGTATTGGTGCAAAGTACCAGAGGAAGCAATCAGAGAAGGACATAAGATGTTAATAGCATTGAGAACACTGGTTTTGCTTAAATTATACAAGCAGCCATATTTTTCCTTTCCCAGTATCAAATTGAACTTTGTGCAACTGCACCTACTCTATATGCTAGGTATTTGGATCCCCAGATTAATTATTAATATTGCAATGGACTATTTGTCCCAAAGAAAGTTAATATACGTGACACCTATATTCAATTAACAGCAGATAGACTGCAATTCAGCATTACTGACAAGCCAGGACATATCCTAATTTTAGGGAACTGATGTTTTAGAATATCCTTGGGGTTGTTATGCTTTCCTGACTCACTATCTGTCCAAAGGCCAAATAGCTTTACATGCAATTTCTTTTCACTGGAAAATATCACTTCTTGCCCTCACTCACACCTTGTTGGCTCTCCAGCTAGCTCACAAAACTGATGTGGGACCATAGCTGTTACTCTTTGTATTCTTCAGAGCGATGTGCCAGGGGCTGGAACATCTCATGGAGCACCTCCCCATCTAGTTTTGGGATCAACAGATGCTGTCTTTCAGTATTATTAAACACTTAGAATAGAAATTGCAGTTACAAAATGCTAGAGATGTGACTGATTGCAGCAGAAAGCAAAGCAGAACAAGCTTAATCTTTCACCGAAAGGGTTTCCTCTGTGGTGAAATAAACCTCAGCCCGACTCCTCTTTCTGTCTCATTCACATGCTTACCAACCTGACTGATCGGTTGTCGAAGTTCAGGGATTACCTGGGGAATTGATCCAAGTTAAAAAGTAATCCTATACAAAACACAACACAGAGCTTGGGAACAAAACGTTCTTCTTTGTAATACTGTTGGAGTGCAGGTTTCAGTGAGTCTCAGGCATTATTTTATTTCAGTTATAAAATACCTCACAGGAAAACTTAACATGAACGCTTACATGTGATTAACCTAAGTAGCTCATTCCAGGCTCACGGCCGAGACCAGGTCGGACAGGTCTGGTGAACCACTTCAGTGGAGTAGTGGATTCTTTGGGACTACTGTCACACATAGCTTGGAGATAAAAACCAATTTGGACAACAGTTCAGTGAAAGCTGAGAAAAAAAACCCCAAACTAGCGAAAAGCAAAAGATTTTATTCACTTCTGCTGCCCTGCAAGCTTCCTCAATATTGGTCTTGATAAATAAAAGAAGGAACAGAAATCAAAAAAAGCATGTAAATAATTTCAAAAATCTTTCTGGTCTTCTTTCACTGTTTCATGAGTTATATTGGTTCTCTAATCTCTCTCTGCGTTAAAGATAAGCAAATATTGAAAGCAAGCCAACCAGCACAGTGTCCACAGGTTCACATTTCACATCTCAGTTAAAAAGGAAACCTGTCGGCTCACACAGCTCTAGAATGGCTCACGTCCACTGAGCTGGGAAGCAGTAACACACATCTCCGTGGGCACTGAACGGAGAGCAGAGGAGGTAAGTGTGCCTGAAGTTATTAGAACGGCAGATCCGTGAGTTAAATGATGCTGTATTACCCTCTCAGTAAAATAATAATACTAATCGTACGTAGATCTCTTTTGTAGAACATTTTGGCATGCGCTGCCAGAAGGAGTTGCAGAGAACGAGGGGCTAGAGCTGGTCCATGCTTGAGAGGAGGACGGCAGTCCAGAGCAGGGTTATCCCAGTGCTAGGGTGGAAGCCGGAGCCTCACATGGGCTTTTCTGTATCACTGAACAAAGAAATGGGAGTCGTAGCTCTGAGACAGTTAACGAAGCAGAGGAAAAGTGTGCAGTCACTGTGGATGTAGGCGGTTAACTGGCAGGTACCTTTGTGTCTGCATTTGGAGAGAGATTTTTGAGATGTGGGTACAAGGCTGGTACGAGAACACCTGAATGTTTATTTTTAATCCCGTCATGTACACTAGAGCATGAACAGGCTTTCCAGGAAACAGAGCAAGGATTTTTTTTCCATGGTATATTTTTTCATGGTGTATTCGTACATCTGTAAGAAACAAATAGTGCAATAATCTCTGTCCCAAAGTGATATAAAAACTCATGGTTTTGGCAGAAGAGGGTCAAGAAGGTTTCTGTATACTGTGCATTGAATGTGTCTCCTTTTTGTTTCCCACAAATTCCCTGCTCTTTCTCCAGTATCAGCAACATTTTTCACTCATTCTCCATATCTTTGCCTTCTTTGGACTCCCCCAGCTTTGTGATCACAACTTGAATTTAGAAGTGTACCAATTCCTTGGCTTCTAAACGTGAGGTTTTCTCCGTTTAGAGCTCTGATTCACTGGGGGTTGTTTCAGTCCCTGAAATGTGGGCTTTGCTGTGAGGCTGAAGCACCTCACAGGCTTTGATGCAGGCGGCGGCTCCCCTCACTCCCCTCATCCCCCTCACTGTCCATCGCTGCCCTCCCTGCCCTGGCCATGGCCCACGTTGCTGGTCCGGGTGGAGGGAGGTGGAGTGCAAGCACAGGGATCGGTACTCCCAGGCAGGTGACACGTCTGCCCTCATTTCTTCAGCTGCTGGCCTTTGGCAGTAGAACTGAGCTTGTGCATCTCCCAAAGCCAAGGATTTTTTTGTTGTCTAATGGTACCAAACAAGGGAGTTAAGACGGGACGTTAAATCTGAATACTGTCGTAAAATAAAGCCACATGTTTGTGTTAAAACTTGGTAGCACTGCATGCCCAAGCAGTTGTCTAGATCAGGGCCTGCCATAGTCTTTGCCATGTCTGAGGGACGTCCATGCATCCTCCTGCGGATGCACCGGGAAGTTACCCGGCCCCATCTGCCCGGGGCAGGGTGGGCAGTGGGTGTCCCCGGTCATGGCAGCAGCCGCTGCACTCCTCCCCCTGCCCCGCCAACAAGCCCGTACCAACCAGCCAGCTTGGCTGGCACGTCTCGTGCAACTGGCTGATTCAACAAATCTGAGCGAGGGTGATAGTCCGACGGTGCAGCAATGCTGATTATCCCAACAGTGCAGCAATGCTGATTATCCCGATGGTGCAGCAAGGCTGATGTCCTAACGGTGCAGCAATGGCAAATGCACAAGTCCAAGATGGGATGGGAACGGTCCCATTGCAAGGGGAAGGCAGGGGACTGAAACCCAGACAAAATGCCAGATAGGGAAGTCTCTCTTTCCAAACATATTTTAACCACATAAGACAATGCTTGTCATATCTGAGTCTGGAAGGGAACTTGCTTATGTCGTTTCTGCCAAGGCTTGTACAGTGTCCGACGGTACTAATGAATAGTTCGTCTACAGAGCAGGGAGGGAGCGACCTGGATGTTAAGCTCTCTGAAATCCACGGATGTATCGTTCAGCTCAAAGACTGCAGAAGACACACAGACCAAAACCTTCAAACCTAGATGCTCCATTTGGCTCTGGCTCAGCTACGAGAGGCAGCCTCCCTCTTCAGTCTCTCTCTTACTCCTGTATCTCCCCAACAGTTTGCTCTTCCCTAGCTACCACAACAGTGGTGATTCATGTCTTTTTCTGGCAAATATACGGCAATGGTGTTAATGAGACACAAGACAACAATCTCGTAAAACGAGTAGGCCTGTTTAAGAAAATAACACCCGTTCATGCTTACATATTTCAGGTTGCAGAGATTATGCTTACTCTGTGAGAACCATTAGTAATGAAACAGAGAACAAGTAGAAGGAGGCAGAAATTGTAATAAAGACATTCTGAACATGTTTTTAGTCACAACATTCAGAGTGAGAACTTGGTAATTAAGCTAGCTCTGATCAAGAGCTGCTGACAGCCCAAAGAAAACTCTACAGTCACTCAGATCATAGAGGAATATTCACAAATGATTTCTACATACGTTGCTTTTGGTTACATTAGTTTTTGCATGCAAGTAGAATACACTTCTATAGGAGTAAAGGGTATTGCTACACATTTTTTTTTTTCTTTGTTTAGAAATATATCTTGAGTGATGTTCTTATGAAAATCTGGATCTTAAATTTCGGTGGATTGTTTCCAAAATTTTGCTGAAATGCATTTTGTTAAAATATGCCAGCACCGGATTCTTTGTTTGAACGACTCTGTTTGTTTGTTTGTTTGTTTCTGTGAGATGACAATCAAAGAAAAAGATATAGCTTCATATTTTCTTATTGCAGGTTATTCGCCTATAAGGACAACAGATTAACAATGGAGCCATCAAAAGAATATGTTTTTAAATACAAAGGGTTTTATTTTGGTGCAAATACTTCACCTGAGTACGTAGCTTCCCTAGAGGATTTTGAAATCAAAGATAGTGACATATTTCTAACTACTTACCCCAAATCAGGTAAGAATGGAATTGTTTCTAGAGGGGGGAAAAGTCTGCCTTTATTCAGCTCTCGAACTGCAAAAGTACCTGGGATTGATAGCTTTGCTTCTAGACCTAGATCGTCTCTGAGTATTTGCAGTGTAGCATTAAGCACAAACCCTGCATTGCCATGGTCTGAACGGCCAAAGAAAAGGTTCCTGCTCATGTCCAGCCAAATTGGTTTAACTCGTTCTTGGACTCAGCCTTGTAGGTGTACTCAGAGCAAGCTACACACGCAAACCAAACTGACCCCCTGTGCCTCACAAAACACATACAGAGTTGTGGTAGGGCTGGGTGCATGAGTGTTGGAGATGATTGTGGGATATCTGGCATGATTTGTGGGCTCACATGGAAGGTGGGTTGGGGGTTGCTGCCTCCAAATTACAGCTAAGCAGAAGACCAGAGCAAATGTGAGTCCACGATATATACCTCCTTTCAAGGATGATGACGTACTATTTACCTACGTAGCAATATAGGACACTGGTGTGATGAATTCTGCATTCCTATTTCTGAAGCAAATGCAACTGTGCAACCACCCGGTTTCACTGTTGTCTTACATGAAATCTAAAGCCTTGATGTGCTGTAAAACTGGTCTATGCATTTTTCAGGACTCCATTTCTTTAGTGATTAGTAATTAATGGCTTGATGATGAATTAAGCAGTGATTTATGACTAAAGCCTTGACATCTCTGGTACCAATATGTGCTTGTACTTTCAAGGCCTCTGCTATCCTCCTCTGTCTGTGCTCTTGAGAACCTCTGCTATTTTCCTTTGGTTGTCTTCATCAGCCTTCAAGATGCAGCCTTCAGATAACATAACCAGTGTTTTGTCAGCATACCTCCTTTCCCTAGGGTCACTGAACATCTTGCTAGAATTCACTGTTCCCTCAGGTATTCAGTGAAATAGCTGAGGCAGAAAGACATTCTTGAGTGAAGCCCAGAAGAAGCGGCACGGAGCACCAGGTGTGGTTGTGGGGAAGGTAGATGCGATACAAGAAGCCTGTGGAGGGGTCGTGGGCAACAGAGCGAGGGGACAGGGAGCGCAAGCGATGCTAGCTTGTCATCAGACAGCAGCGGGGTGAGCTGCCCAAGCGAGGCAGAGAGGGAGGATGAGAAGGCAGTAAGGGGTAAAGATATTATGGCACTGAGATGAGCACATCTTTGGAAGTAGGAGTTTCGTGTTGCAGAGTGATGGGCTACCCTAGGACAGGAAGGAGTTGGAAGATGATTTTGAGTTATGAATCACACAGAATGTCACCTCTGTCTCATTCACACCTTTTCCTCTGCCCTGCACCACCATCCTCTTTCTTCCCCAACAGTTATCAATCTAAGGTACCGTCCAATCCTTCTGTTGTATCTCTACCACTGCGCAGAAAAATTGTCCAAGTTGATTATGCCAAGCAGAGCAAGGCAGTCAGGAGAGCTGTGAAATCACTGGGTATTGTGCCTCTGAATACCTAGGGGTCTGTCTTTTTCTTGCCCAGTGCCTTGACATCTACAACACGCATACAGTCTAATCTCCAGAACCAAGACCTTCCTTCTCAGGTGGGGTCTTCACAACACGGCTTCAGTTTCAGATGCGTTCTTTTCTCTGGGCTTGTTCAGGGTAACCTTAGGCAGTAACTCAATGCTCTTCTGCATTGATTTGAATTCTCTCAAGTGTGGCCCACAGAGATGCAGCAATTCATGTTGCCACAAGAGGGTGAGGACCGACATAATTTGTGTGGAAGTTGAGTATACTGGGTGAAGGAACTGAAGGTTTAGTTACTGGCCATGGCTTTTCTGCAGGGACAAAACAAAAATATGCTTCCCTTCTGCACTCAGCAGGCATGAGGCAAGGTTTGCTCTCTTCAGTGTGTGATGTTGTACTTATCTTCACAAAGTGAAGCTCATTTTAGCTATGCAGAGGCTCTGTTTACAACAATATCCTATATTTAATTCTAAAAAAAACCTCAAGCGGCATTCAAATAAAAAGGTTTCCTTCTTAGGAACTGTGTGGACTCAGAACATTTTGAGCTTAATAATTCATGAAGGCCACCGTAATGGAACAGAAAATATGGAGACCATGGAGAGAATCCCATGGCTGGAATACAATATAAAAAATAAGGATTATGCAGATCTTCCTTTGCCTCGTGTTTTTGCCACCCACCTGCCTTACTACTTAGTTCCAAGAGACCTGAGAAACAAAAGAGCACGTGTAAGTGACGTTATTTTTACAATTTCCTTAAAACCAGTCATGCCAATTTGCCTTGGTGAATTGCTCTAAATCCTAACTTTTTCCTCTTTCAGTTCCCCATGTCTCGGTAGAAATATCACTTGCTTTGTGTATGTGGGGAGATCATTTCTTCTGTTTCCTTTTGCCAAATCTCTCAGGCCCAACACTACTAGAGGGAGGGGTGGTGCCTCTCAGGAGCATCTGCCAGGGTCAAAGACTTGCACTGATTTTCCCCTTGTGAAAACGTCTGATTCCAGAGAAGTTATAAGTCTGAAAAAAAGTCTCCCACACTGAAAATATGAGTATTACAGTACTAGTAGTACCGTTTATCGAGTATTCCTGCAATGCATTTAGGAATCCTTATTTTAAATGCATTGGAAGTAATGCGTTTGGTTTTGCTAAAGATAATCAGATGAATTTTCAATTAAGAAGGAATCAAAAGTAGTCATTTTACTCAGTATAGAAAGGCTATCCGAGAGCATGATTCTTCTGTCTCTCCCTGCTAACATTTTGTAGCCTCGTAAAGGTGACGTGCCAGGCTCTATTTTCTCTCCCTAATTAGCCGCTAAGTGCTAAGGAGCAGAAACTTAGCAGAAGCTGGCACATGCTGCCAAATGAGAGGCAGGAGGCTGCTCATCTCGCTGGTGGTGCCCAGTCTGTGCCTGAGGCAGCAGCTCTCGTGTGGTCAGGAGTCAGTAGGAGCCAAAATAACCCCGGCCCATTCCTCTTACATGCTATTCCAAATCTGCCTGCATGCTGCCTCTGGCACCAGCACCACAGGCCGGGACTTTAGATCTCAGAGTACCGATGCTGTCAGCACCACCAAAGCTGCGATTTACAAGAAACTGTTCTTCATTTCAGCATGACTGTGACAAAAAGTACCCAGAAAAGTGAAGCTGAATCAACCCAATGGTTTTCTGGTGTTGTTATTGCAGCCTGCCTGCCTTGCACAAGTCACCAGCATCAACGAAGCCTGCAATGTGGATCCCATGAAGAGAGTTACCGCAGGCACTGCATGACTGCAACTACGGAAATACCACCACCTATACACAAATTGGCAGCACTACGTTATCCAGAATTTCCCTAACGTGACTGTCACCTTTAAACTGTTGTCACACATTTTTAGTGGGACCTGTATGGAAAACTGCACCGATGGTCAGGGTACTGGAGTCCTTTAATATCTCTGAGACTAGTCTCCTTATTGTTTTCCAGGTTATTTATGTTTCCAGGAACCCTAAGGATGTTATGGTTTCTTACTACCACTTCTCCAAATACATGTCCGCAGTAGAGGAAGTACCAGATTTTAACCTTTTCATGGAGAGATTTTTAGCTGGCAAAGGTAGGATATCTTTTTTACTAAGGAGCCCAAATCCTATTCCATGACCTCAGATTGAACAGAGATTAATTATATCAATAAATACCAATTATCAGAATCCTCAGCCATGCTGTAACCTGAATCCAAAGCTGCAGAGGCTGTCAGAGCTTGACACCATCTTCTGATGAAAGCTGGTCCAAAGAGAGCAGCGTAATCATGGCTTTGCTGCTCCCCAACAACATGCAAGCTGCTTATTTTACCTACATTGGATGCTAATTCAGAATAGAACCATTATGACTGAAAATCTATTAACACTTTCTGCACTTGGTTAGTGAAGATGAACCCATAAGAACAGACACTGTACAGCAAAGACAGAGAAGTAGTTTTTTGCTGCTGCCAGTATGGGTTCCGATTACTAGAAACAAAAGGGGAGTTGCCTCATAGAGTCATAGAATTGGATTGGAAGGGACGTTAAAGATCATCTGGTTCCAACCCCCCTGCCATGGGCAGGGACACCTCCCACTAGACCAGGCTGCTCAAAGCCCCATCCAGCCTAGTCATCAGCACCTCCAGGGATGGGGCAGCCACAACTTCTGTGGGCAAGCTGTGCCAGTGTCTCACCACCCTCACAGTAAAGAACTTCTTCCTGATATCTAATCTAAATCTCCCCTCTTTCAGTTTAAAACTGTTACCCCTCATCCTATTGCTCCACTCCCTGATAGAGTCCCTTCCCATCTCTCCTGTAGGCCCCCTTTAGGTACTGGAAGGCCACTATAAGGTCTCCCCGGAGCCTTCTCTTCTCCAGGCTGAACAACCCCAACTCTCTCAGCCTGTCCTCATAGGAGAGGTGCTCCTGATCATCTTTGTGTCCCTCCTCTGGACCCGCTCCAACAGGTCCACATCCTTCCTGTGCTGAGAACTCCAAAGCTAGACACAGTATTCCAGCTGGGGTCTCACGAGAGCAGAGTAGAGGGGTAGAATCACCTCCCACAACCTCACATTATCTCACAAAGACTGTGAGCATGCAGCCCTCCAATTGTCAAAAAATATTATTTAAAAAAAAACTTTTTCAAAGACCTAAATGACTGATAATTTTACTGTTTTACTGCTAGCTGTTAATAGTTTTTTTCTCTCTTCTTCCCTGCCCACCCCCCGCCCCAATACTTTCCCTTGCTAAGTCCTTGGCAGTTCATGGCTGGATCACGTTGCAGGCTGGTACAGTCATGCAGAGGATTTCAATATACTCTTCCTTACCTATGAAGAAATGAAAAAGGTGAGATCAATTAGTATCACTGATTTCAAAATATTCTCTTACTATATTGAATGCATTTTCAGATATCTCTTTATAATTACACTTTATATTGGAAAGTGCTGAATCCGTTGTGGAAGTAGATTCAAATTGGAACTTCTGAGAGGGGAAGTCATTTGTCTCATTCGTTCAGGGTCTTATCAATTGCTAGACAATGATTAGGTAAAACACTTTCCAGTATGATAGAAGTTATCTTCACTGCCACCCCAAAAACCCCTTCCTGAAATAGTACAGAACAAGACTTTTGCAAGTATCTTCAACAGGAATGTTGTGCTCCTGGGGACAGTTCCACTAAAGGAAAGAAGCGCTGAAGAGGCAGGGCTTTAAAGTACTTGAGTCGAGCTCTCAAGTTGCTGACCAGAAGTTTCCTGCTTGGTGGCTGCCCATGCCTTTGGGCGACTCCTTGTTTCTCTGAGGTGGCTGCCCTTCTCCTCGTGGGCAAGGCCCAGAGCCCCCCAGCCATGGCAGCGCAGTCCACATCACATGCCGCTACACCAGTTCCTCGGGCTTTGGAGCCTGGGCTTGCTCAGGTCGAGTCCCTCGCTAGGACAAGATAACTGACAAGAAGGCCACGGGTTGAGGACCTTCACAGTGACAGGAGCGATTCCAGGGGTGACTTTGCCAGGGCAGTGAACGCGAGATGCAAACTGGGTTTGCAGCGTGGGGAGCAGAACCCAGAATTCCCTGTTTCCAAGGGCACGGTGCTGCAGTGAGTTACAGCATCACTGCACTCCAGTACTCAACTGATGCAAGCAAGGCAATGCTCACATAAAAATGATGGTCAGTTTTGCAGCCAAATACTTGTCCTTTATTATCCTGTATTCCACTACTGTATGCATTTAGTTCTTTTGCTTCATCCATACTCTTCAAAGTAACATTATTGCAGGATCTCAGAAGTGCTGTGCTGAAGATCTGCAACTTCCTAGGCAAGAAGCTGAGCGAAGAGGAAGTGGACAGCGTTGTGAGACAGGCTACCTTTGAGAACATGAGAAAAGATCCCAGAGCAAACTATGAGAACCTGCCAGATGACCTCGTAGCAAAAGACAAGGGCAGTTTTCTACGAAAAGGTAAAGTGGAAGCAGTCCAATGCAACAACCATTCGATCAAACACTTCTTGGTATGAGATTATCCTAGGGTTTCTGGTCTCAGCTGGAACGCTCCATTTTCAGAGGGAGAGTTCAAGTTAGTGGCAAATTACATTTATAAGAACAGTTTTATTGCTGTGTCGTCAGTGATGTTACCATATTTTCCTGAGGATTATACAAGGTAATGTTTTACTGATTGTAACACAAGTTATAACAGGCCTGTCAGATACAGGAAAAGATTTCAGGGTTGTACCAAGCCAGAGGTAAGATAATACTTTTTTTAACTGTTTCTTACTTTTTAAGGCAAGAGTCACCTTAATTGGGTGAGTGTAGACCTTCTTGATCAACTACCCTCCAAGCCCACACACGGCTGCCCTGGGCTCCTGGGCATTGCTAAGATGTCCTAATGCTCCGTGTAGGAGGAAACCTCCAAGGATTAAAGAGTGAAGCACTGACAGAAAAAACAAGAGGTGTTGTTTTTAATGATTTCCTCTTCAATCTCAAAGGAATCTGGTAAAACACCAGAACGAATGAATCGAATGACTTTACGAGCAGTCAGAATTATAGGCCTATGCTGTGTTTTATTCACAGCACCTAGATTTGGAAGCAGTCCTCAAGAGCACACAGAGCCTCACTTGGCAGCCCAGCGACAGGGGGATGTTGAGGAAGCCGGTAATACTTCCCAAGACTAGCACTCACTGTTTGCTGAGGGCTTCAGAGAGGTGCACATTCTGCTTCTCACCTCCCTTTGCTGCTGGTTTTTTCCCCAGGCACTGTTGGAGACTGGAAAAACATCATGACAGTGGCACAGAATGAAAGGTTTGATCAAGTTCTGAAAGAGAAAATGAAGATCCTGCCCATCAAATTCATCTGGGATATTAACGATGAAATGTAGGCTGCTTTTGAGTTTCATCATCTTTTGGTGTTTATACTGGGCGGACATATCTGAAGTTCTGGAAGAAGAAAATACATATCTGAAGTTTTGGAAGAAGAAAATACATCCACTTTCAGCTCTGTTATAGAAATAATAACAATGACAACTCAGTCAGCAAAAATTGAGTTGTCCGTGGAAGCTACTCAATTCCACCAGTTTCTGTTTGCAATTTTACAAGGTAGTTTAATTAACTTTCTTAGTAAACCGACTTACGTTCTTCATGTTTGCTTTTACTTTCATTGGCTATAATAGTACCAGAGTCATAGACAACCAAGTGAGGATAGATTGGTGCCGATAAAATCTTTCTGAAAAATATCTCACTTTTTCATGAGGCTTTTTTTTGGTAGAACCTTCAATGTCCAGACTGGAAGTAAGATTGACCGGCTGTGGTATGGTTACGCTTTAGAATCATAGAATTGCCTAGGTTGGAAGGGACCTTTCAGATCATCGTGTCCAACCATCAACCTAACTGACAAAAAACATCACTAAACCATGTTGCTAAGCAACGCTTGTACCCCTCTTTTAAATACCTCCAGGGATGACAATTCTGCCACTTCCCTGGGCAGCCTGTTCCAATGCTTGAATACCCTTTCTGTGAATAATTTTTCCTAATATCCAGTCTATACCTCCCCTAGTACAACTTGAGGCCATTTCCTCTTGTCCTATCACTTGTTGCTTGGGAGGAGAGACCAATCCCCACCTCACTACAACCTCCTTTCAGATAGTTGTAGAGAGTGATAAGGTCTCCCCTCAGCCTCCTTTTCTACAGGCTAAAGAACTCCAGCTCCTTCAGCTGCTCATCACAAGACTTGTTCTCCAGACCCCTCACCAGCTTTGTTGCCCTTCTCCGGACCCACTCCAGAATCTCAATGGTTTTTTTGTGGTGAGGGGCCCAAAACTGGACACAGTACTTGAGGTGGGGCCTCACCAGTGCCGAGTACATGGGGACTACCACTTCCCAAGTCCTACTCACCACACTGTTCCTGATACAGGCCAGGATGCTGTTGGCCTTCTTGGCCACCTGGGCAAGATAATATCTCACCTTTGATATGCTTGAGTTCCTGTTTCCTTCGTGAACACTGATACTCAACCATTTGCTATTAAAGTGACATTTTTGTTGCATTCTCTGGTGTGGCCTATTGACTGAAACACTTCACTGCATTGTCTGTTACGGTTCTTAAGGTCATGTCTGACAACTTGACAATATTTCAAGGAATTTTCAATTACATGAGAAAAAACAAGCCATAGTCATAGCAGTTTTTAAGTGAATGTCCACTCTATCATACCCGATGATCTGTTAGACCTACTGATGTAAAAACTGACCAGCCATCCACGACTATGTTCTTCCTTATATATTCATTGACTCACTATCATGGTTTAACCTGGCCATGATTCAACTCCACACAGCGGCTTGTCGATGGGCTTCCCCTGAGAAGATAAGTACAGAGACATACCTCAAAATGTTTTTCTATCAGTAAGTCAAAAAATAGTTGCAAATCCAACAACTCCACTCCTGACACACATCTGGTCTGCAATATATTCACCTTTGTAGACAGCAATGCCTTTATGTTGCTTACAAAGGGAGGTCCAACTCTCACATATTTTTCAACTCTATCCATTGAAACTACCCAGAAACTAGAGCTGTAGTGCCTCCTCTCCCTATGTATGCATTGTTAAGTCTCTGACGGATCTCCAGCATTTCCCCACCCCCCTCCAACAACCTTCTGTCCCTCTCAGCAGAGCCTCAGGCAGGAGGGCAGAAGGAAAGGACGTGATCTGAGGAGGAAACATTTTGTTCTGACTTTTTTTTCAGACACCAACCGCACTTCCCTGGTGGGGAAGGCAAGTTTTGGACCCTCATCCCTGCTTCCTGCTATGACGTCTACATGATCGAACTATGGTGACTGCTTTTGGTTGCTATTAAACCGGTGTCCTACCAAGTAGCTGTAGCAGGATGTAACTTCTAATTTCAAAAACATTTCAAATAATCATTTTGATTTGAACAAGAGCATCTAACCTTTGCTTTCTCATAAAATGTTTCAAAATTGTAAAATCCTTCCAGTTCACATAATGGCTTTTTTTTGTTTATTTCCATCGCGTGCCCCAAGGCACCAGCTCTTCTCATTTTCAGTTCACCCCTTTTAGCCTTCTGATGCATTTTACCTCTTTTTACTGGACAGAATTACTTCATGCACAGCATGCTGTTAGCTGCAATTAGGCAAAGGTGATGTCATATAATTAGCCTACAAGATGGTTTCCATGTCCTTCAATGGTACAGCCAGACCGCCTTTCCTTCTGGAACTTTGCATCCCTGATACCAAGCAAATAAGTTACAAAAAAAAAAAAAACCAAACTCAAAAAAACAACCTTACGTGACTTACGTAACCGCTGCATCCCCTAACCTCTGAGCGTGAACTTCCCCAAAGGGCACCAGTGACCTTTTCCACCTGTACATATTTACCAGAGAAAAGGTAAAACTAGTTCAAACTCAGAAGCCTAACACAGGCCTTTTGCTGAATTTGCCCTAAGTACAAACAGAACAGGTCCTGCTTCCAAGCAGGACTTTGATCTTTACTCTTTTCCCAATGACGGGAAGTCCCAGCAGAGTAATAAAAGCCACCTAAACCTCACATGATGCTGTATACCACAGCCCAGTGGTATCAGCTCACGCTATCAGTTCCAGATTTCATTAACGTGCAGTGCAATGGAAAATCCAGTTAATGGCAATAAATGCAATGATGCTGAAGAATTGAACCTGAAAAGCCTCTCTCTGCTACTCCGAGCCAAGTTACAAGGCACTTCAGGACTAATTAAAAAAAAAAAAAAAAGTAATAGTATTGCAGTCCCTGTCAGATTTTGCAGCACGAGAGAGAGGACTCGCACGACAGCTCCTCTCAGGATCTAGGGTATCAACATCTTAGATCCAGTTACAGTCTACGGTCTGCTCCAACAAGCTTTGAATTTATTTCAGCAACCACAGTTTAAAACCTGGAGGTAGCCTGATGGTTATAAGTCTCCTAGGAGAAAGACTGAAGTTGTTTCTCCCCACAGGAATTGTACTTCAAGCTCCCCACTTTTGGCCAAAATACACTGACCCTGACCTAACAGAAACGGGATAAAAACAGGGGAAAAAAAGTAAAAAAAAAAAAAAAAGTATACCATCTTTAGGGTTGTTTTTTTTTTTTTTTTTTTTTTTTTTTTTTGCTTTAAAGCAGATCATATTGCATTCATAATTTGGATAAGCTTTGTAGCATGCCCAAGATTGCACTCCTACAGCAGCACCATCCTCTGAATTTTCATAAAGCTCAGACACCAACTACTCAAAATTTTTGATCATCAAATGATCAAAACTAAATTAGCTCCGGTCATAGTGGAGTGTTGCAACTCATAATGATCTCCCTATGTGCTTTAGAGTGTACGCTTTGGGCTTAGAGAGTTAAAAGAAAGATATCAGGAAGGTTGTCATCACTATGACTTTGAATTACTAGAATTCCATCAAAGTTTATTTATGGAATTTTGTTAGATTAATATGAATTAGACTTCAATCTAATCCAAAGTGTGTAAGTAAAATTTAAACATCTGACCTAAACTTCTACCACCAAAAAAAACCCAACTTTCTCTCAGTCCGTTTCAGCAAACTAAAACATGCAAACATAGACGAGCTTACTCGCTGTCAAATTCCCTTTTATTTCACAGGTGGTAACTGCTAACAGAGCTAAACAAATCTGAGGTTCAGATTGAGTCACTGAAACTGGTTCCAAAGACTTGGAGGAACAGACTTTACACAATTTTTTGTCACTTCAACCCTTACTATTTCCTCTGCTTTGAAAGAGAAGATGTAACAGTGAAAACACATTTTCATATTTTAACTTGTTTGACATCCTTTCAGTATTTTTAAGATACACATCCTGTGCATGAAAAACAATAAATAGGTTAGTGTGAATGCAGACTAGAAAACGTCAATGACCTACAAATACCGTTAACAAGAAACTGTTTTTCATCCGTAGATGATTCTTGTCAGTGACCCACCTGGAAGATTTTCTCAGATTACCACATTTTGCACAGACTACACAGCTTTCTTGGATTCAGTCCAGATCTAGAGAACTAATTCACTCCTTTTATGAAAAAATGCCATTTTTACACAGACATAGCAGAGAATGGAAAGAAGCCTTAGGAGTTAAAAGTTTTTTTATGCAGCTGAATTGAAACATACCAGAAGTAAATTAAGTTCAGTGATGAAGAGCATTTTAAAGCATCCTAGCAATTCCACAGGAAGCTGGATTCAGTGTCTCATGAAGCTTCCAATCCAACTGTAGCTTTGGAAAAGCCAGATTTATTATCACATTAGCTCACGTTATTTTAATATATTTGGTAACTCTGCTGGAACACAGATCCTGCTTATTGCTTTGGAACATACAACACTATCATTGAAACCTAGCTGCTTGTCTACAGTTCTTAGTAGCCAAAATTAAAGAGAACAAATAGAGGGCAGTAGGAACAAAGGCACATGGTTAATTTCTAAAAGTATTTACAGGGTACTTGAACATTTATTTCTATCTACTAGAAACTCATTCATCTTGAATACAAAAAGACAAGACTACTGAAACACGTTAAAGATCATCCCAAACAGATGTTCTCAAGCGATATGAGAATCTTTTACACCATTAAATTATTTCTGGAATTAAGTTTCTCAGTTTCAATACAGAATTTCTCAATATTACAGGAATAATCAATTTATGAACTTTAAGAACTGTGATACTTTAGTGCAATCCTCTTCAAAGCTTGAAGCTGGCACAGTTAAGGCAGTCTACTAACAGCATCTTAAAATTCAGCACACAGTGTTTAATCATTGAGGTGCCTTGTGGTGCTCTTCTTGGAGAGCTGTTTTCTGAAACCCTTACCCATACTGTCATCCTTCTAGCTGATACAGTCTTAAACACAGCATCTTTAAACACTGCAGTTCTCACAGTGTTTTGTGGTTTTTTTTGGAAGTGGGAAGGAAGGAGGAGCCTAACATCAAGCTGTTAGCTCCATAAGCAACTCTGCAGGATGGTTAACATCCGGGAGTTGAGGTGGAGCTTTACTGTTTGTTGTGCTAACTTTTATGGGCTGCCAACAAGATACTTCTAAAATAACACCCATTACACTGAAACTTCTGAGCACTCTATAAATCCTGGTACCGTCTTCTGTACTCCACTGATAGTGTTTCAACATAGTCTGTTGCCAAAAGCAAACTAATTTTCCTTGGGTGGGTTGTTTTGGGGTTTTTTTTGCCACTGAAGTTCATTGATGTACAAGTTCAAAATAAAAAAAAAACCCCAAACCTTTCTGAACAAATCAACCAGACTTTTTAGGAGGACTTAATCTCATTCTAATTTTTTCCTACAGACTTGAACTAGTCATTTTGAAACTATTAACCTCAACTATAGCAAAAGATTTTACTCCAGTAGTATGGAAATGGTTTCCATTAAACTTCAATAAGGTTATGCCTTATTCAAAGGTGACTAGTGCTGCCTATCAACAGCTGACAGGTTGGGGCACCAGAACTGACTAAAGTGTTATAAAATTCCACAGAAGATAAAAAAATAAAAAATAACTGCATAGTATGTGATCCCTTTTATTCACCAAGCTGCCCATGTATATCCTAGGTGGAAGACAGCAGCACCGCCGTTCAGCCTTCAGATCCGTTCAGCGCTTACTATAACATCTTTCCATCTTGCTCGTTGTCATCTCTCTTCAAAGGAGAGTTACAGAAACAGGAAGGAAAAAAATAAGAGAAAACAGAATAGCATTTTCAGACATCAATATTCCTCAAATTTTTTGTTTGAAATATCGAAGTAAATTTATTTATGATGAAAGTCATCAGAAGACCACTCTCCTGGATTTAAAATATTTTGTTTTTTTTCTTTGGAAAAAAAAAAGAAAAGGAAAAAAAGAAAACTGATACACATTACTAAAACCACAGATGCTGTGGCTTTCCCACCTGCCCCTCTCTCCTTACATATGTCCATACCGATGACAGAGTCAGTTCAAAAAAAGTCTAATCACTATCTAAATTAACAGGGTTGTAGTCAGGGTCATCCTCTTCGTCCTCCAACTCTAAATCATCCATTTCTTGGAATAAAGATTCATCAACCTCCACGCTGTTTCCAGCTGCAAAGAACAGAAAAATAATTTATATTAATGCAAAGTAGGAAAATAGTACCTGAACAACAAAATACACAACAGTTTTTCCATATTCATTCTTCAATGTAGGCAGCTGTTAACTTACTTGGCTTTTCATAGATCAAATAGATATGAAAAAGAAAATGCCACATTTTACCTTTTTACAGCTAAAGTGAAGCTTTTTTCCCCTCATACCAAAACCCAGTCAAGAGAAATGTCATGCAGGACCTCAGAATCCATTGGGAGAATGAAGTTAACATTTATAGTTCCCAGAAGGAAATATTCTTTCTCTCAGGTACTGTCAAAGTAGGAGCTCAGGACCACACAGCTGGAATAGTTACAACTATCACAGCCACAGAAACACACAGGATGTATAAAAAAATACCCCTACACACAATTTATACGCCTATGTACATACATTTGCTCTCAGATTTAAGTTTTAAAAGCAAGATGAAGCTTTGCATGCTTCACATTTTCTTCTGAAAGAGATAATGCTGAGCTAAGGACAAAACTTGAGGACTACTGCTATTTTATTTGTGTGTATCAATAGCGACATCTTCTGGCCACTGAGCAAGGTTCTGTTCTTTCAATGGATTTGAAAAGAGCCTTTATAACCATTTCCATCTAAAACAAAATGCCAATATCCTGTTCAAGCTGTGAAAATTAGTATTACTTATCACACGGTATTGTAATATTAAATTGAAGTTGCATTTATGACAGAACGTGAACAGCAAACAGCAATAGGGACAGGAGATTTTAATCAGCAACAGGATTAAAAGTTAATACATTAATCCCAAATCGTTTGGGCACAGAGCCCAAATTAAGAGGTCTGTTACTCTCTTGAGACAGCCAAATGTTCCATCAACAACCCATCTTCCCTTCAGGCATTTTGGAGGAAGACAAGGTTAAATTATGTCCTCTAACTAAAAGAAACACAACTTCCCCATTACTGCTCCTTCAAGTTTATATTCACTGATGTTCATAAACAACTTTTTTAAAATTGTAACTTGTACATTTATTTGATTTACCTCCAACAGACTTTCCAAGTTTAACGTCTTTTGGCACAGACTTACAAAATTTTCAGGCCAGATATTTTCAGTAAGGCAACAGACAAATCTGCACAAAAACATGAGGAGGAACTGGACTGCACAGAGGCAAATAGTATTTAATTTAACCTGCAAGATGTTTACTATTGGTGTTGAGGTCCAGAGAGGAGACAGAACTTCAAGATCTGTGCCTGAAATCAGGGGTAAGTAAGAAGGTTGGCTACTAGAAAAAAAGAAAAATCAGGGTTTGGTTGTGGATTTTTTTTTTGTTTTTGCTTTGCTTGTTTTTTGTTTTGCGTCCAGTCCAAATACTTCTCTTGCTTCTGTTCAAGTAAGATCAACTCAAGCTCAAAACCGCAAATAAAAACGCTTTATTATCTTGAACATGTTCTGTTTGTTTTTGAAAGAAGTTTAAATCACTTCTGTTCAATCTGCAAAACAGTACCTCTTCGAAAGTTCTTCCAACATACCAGTGATACTGAGGGGTAAGATGTTAAGTCAGAAATATAATACAGATTTTGCTTAGGAATTATGACCTATTTTAAGCCACTGCCTTACAGTTGTGGAAACAAACAGAAATTTACCTTCCTCCAGGAACTGGATGTCAGACGTGTCAAGGTTGTGATCCATTTCAAACAGTTGTTTACCTAGAAATAAAATAAAAATAATATATAAACAAGTAGAATTCTGAAATAGCTATAAACCTAAGGCAACAATAGTTAGCATATGTATTTTAGGCTTTTCAAATTAACCAATTTGAGCTTTTTTTTTTTTAGCTGCTCATTTCTAGAAGTTCCCCATTCTGATTTTTTGACTGTTCATCCAGGATTCTTCCATGCCAACAGGTTCCCTCCTCTTACATGTGAAATGGGACACTGTTTCTTATAGTCGCTTTAATTTTACTAAGGCTTTAATAATAGAAGGTGGGAAAATTTACATCATACTGCCCCACAGCCTTTGCTCAGTCATTATTGCTTTCGTCCTCATCTTGCATTCCACAAGAAATCCTCTCTGGGAACTGGAAAAGAAGTTAGTTGCCTCCTCCACCTTTTTCCATATATCCTCCCCATTCGAAAAGCAACTTGGATCTGCACACAAATCGCCAGCTCCTACACACACATATACATGAAGGAAATATCACACAAGGCAAAGTGACGCTTTTCTAATTGGGAGGCAGGGGAAGACAAGCTCAGGACTCTTTCCACATGAAGTACCCACTTTCTTATCTACATTTGCATTGCTTATGCAAGTTTCCACCAAAACAAGCGCTTAGTGTTCGTAGCAAAACATTTGAAGACACCTTTTACTTCTATTGAGGTTACGCTCATGACACCTGAGAGCAAGCCTGTTTTTAGTTTTGTAAAGAGGAGCTTCTATAAACTAGACTTGCACAGAGAAAAACAGACACAGCATGCTAACAATAATTTTAAGAACAGGAAAACTAGAAGCCTGATTTCTACTATCTCAACTTTGCAGATTCCAAAAAGCATTCCTTTCAGAGGGGAATCAAGTGTGTCCTCTGCCCTGTACAGCTCTCCATGAAACTTACTACCATTAAAATTTCCATCCCTCTGTCAAATTTCATCAAAACTAGACAGAAGTTTCAAAAGCCTTCAGAATCAAGAAGAGAAGACAAGACAACATTGGTTGTGCTTTCTCAAGTAATCAGCTCAAAAGTACATCCAAAACCACAGGAGAACCAGTCCAAAGCTAAGCCATGGACACTGTAGAGGAGGATGACAAAGATTTAATTCTTACCTACATAAGGTAAAAACTCTCATAAGAAAAGTAATTTCCTCCACATTTTGCCCACTGGATACAGAGTTTGCTTTGTGCTGGACAAACTGTGATCTGCAAAACACAGAGCCCAAGACCACTGCTATGCCAAGCTTTTCTCCAAAATATCAGAGCATTCTCACTAGTCATCGTAAGCTTGTTATATGCAGCAGCCAGCCTCTATATTCCTTTGGTCCAGCAACAGCATCCCAAACTCCTACATGTGCTTGAGTAACCTGAAGTCACGGTACAATCCAGCGCAGTAAAGGCCAAATCAATAAACTGCCTGATGTAGATTCTTTTTGTTGCTTAACAAACCACAACTATTTCTGCCAGAACAATGCTTGTCAGCAGCAGCTCCAAGGGGCATACTGTCTGGCACAAAACTCGAGAATCTTAAACACACAGTTTTGGAACCTTAATGATTTCAGTAGAAGTCTCAAATCTATTAGCTTTGTATTTCATCCAACATAAGCATCTTTCAGTGTAAAAATTACTTTTAGGCTTGTCATTATAATCTGGTAACACTGTAAAAACTTCAGGACCAGTTTTAAATCCTACCGCTTAATTTATTTTTGCCCGCTTGTTCTTCTTCTTTCATTTTTTTCCTTTTTATTTCTAGGAGTTCTGCATCAAACTTCGCTTTCCAATTTAGGAAATTCTCAATGGTAACAGGAGTGCCATGAAAACGTTGCTGCAAGAACAGAAAACAAGGCTGCAAACACAACTGGCAAAGCTATGAGTGAAGATGAGCATTCTCTTAATTATTTAAATTACAACATTCCAGAAGCACTGCTTGCTGTGAAGTACTCCAATAAATTAATCCTAGCCCTGAGAATATACAAATAACACTTTCTTACTGTTTTCTGTCATGGGACTCTCCCTTCAGAGAGCTGTACCAAGGTGAAAATTCATATGGAAAACCCCTGCATACTACTTTTGGACTTACAGTGCAATAGTTAGCAACACACCACTAACACAAGTTATCTGTAAGTAGGCAGCACTTCTTATAAACTCCTGAGTGCAATCTACACTGAAATATTTTCCATTAAAATACACTAACCCTTCTACCTTGTTGAGACAGAAAAAAGGATTATTTTTTTCCAGCTATTTTTCTGCCATTTTCAGAAATAATGAACCCGCCAAGTCTCACCACCCTCTAGTTATTTCTGAGGAAAAGTGAAGACCCAGTATTTACACTTTTCACAGCACATTCCACGAATGGAAAAGCTATTCCACAGTGTCTGGTTGAACGGACACGTTCAGGAAGGACAATGCAGGTCTTGAAGACTGGCCTCACTGCTTCCACCCTACCCACTCAGTCTATGAAAGAAGAGGGACTTTCTCAGAACATGCAGCCATTGTGTAGCATGCCATATTCTAGCCCTTTTTGCTCCCCATCACCTCTTTCCTCTTCAAACAAGAAACTGGCTATAGCAACTTAGATTTTATTTCAGAAAAATCTCTGCCCCTGCCTTAGGGAGTAATGCTAGAAGGGATGGCAAACACGCAGTACATATCTGGAGAGACCGCTTTAGAAAACGAGGGGAAAAAATAAAATTAGTGCACTAAAGAATCTTCTAGTCCTTAAGTTTTAATTATATCAACTTTGGGACAGAAGTTCCTCTCTCAGTGCAACCGAGAATTGCTCCTGCATCAACCCCACACATTTAAAAAAGCACGAAATTTTTAGTTGAAAAGATTATTTTACATACTTTCTCTTCTTCTTCTGCTTCTCTTTCTTTCTGTTTCTTTTCCTCTTCTCTTCGTGTTTTTATTTGATCCACTATTTCATTTAATTTCTCCTGTACTGCTGAGACTAGAGTGAAGATCATTACCATTCCTAAATTTTCTTCTGCCTACAACAAAAGAAGGCAACCTCAAATAGAAGGAGAACCGCAAACCTTCAGCAGATGAATGCATAAACATGTTTTAAAAGCATTATGTGCAAATGCAGATAACACAGCCGAGGCACTCTGCACCAGTCTCAAAAGCCCACTGTAAAATTCAAGTCAACTAGCCAGTTATTCCAGTTAAATGGTTGTGCGGCAAACACCAATGATAATCTCTGTCTTCAGGTTTTCAACATACTATAGACATCAAAAAGGCATTTTCATGAATAAAACAAAACCTTTAGTAGGAACACAACTACCAAGATTTGAGTATCATAAATCTTAAGAGACAACAGTCACTCAGAACCTCTTTCTCCTGAAACAGCATATTTCTTAATCTCATTACACACCCCTTTGAAGTGGGACAGCTTCCCAGGAAAACCAAAAAGCATCAGTTGACGGAAGGAAGGTTATACGAAGTAAACTGAAAAGAAAGAATGTCTACTGAACATATTACGTCAATTTTAAGACAGGGAGGACTTGTCAAGAATTCGTGAAATCAAAGAAGTGTTTCCTTCTCATTCCTTTACAATGCACTCTCACTGATCCCAAAGGCTGAAGAGATATTCCACCTTCCCCCACAAATAGTTGTGTTATTGAAAAGAATCAAGAATCAATGTAGCATTTTTTAATCTTTCCTAGTAAAACTGAAGTGACTTATTTCCACAAATACTACATATGAGTTAAACAAATTCACCCTAAGCCAGAGGGGAAGCCCTACAGCACTTCCATTTCTTTATTGTACCTTTGCACCCTAAACTAGTCCTGTATTTTACCTCATTAACATAATTTACCTCAATAATGTCATTTACCAAACTCAAACCTCAAAGTTAGTCTCTGCTGTATGGAGTATGTTTCAAATCAGTAGCACGTACCTCAGAAAACAACTGACTTGAGAGAGAAATTCTGACTAAAACGTGAAATATCACTAAAAAGTGATATCAAGCTGATTTATTTCATTTTCCTTACCTGTTGTTCTAGTAGCTTTATTATGTCCGTAACATCACTATCGTCAAGATTCTCCTGTGAGACAATTTCATAAAGTGGAGTTTCATCAGGATATTTTTCTCTATAGGTAAATTTAAGGGTTGTTTGGACAGCTACAAGATAAAAACCACATATTCTTATGGTGATAACTTTATAAAACTTTAATTGTGTACTTTTTGATTGCATTAGTAGCCTAAATGTTTTAAAATATAAAAAATCTTGTCTCAAAGGAACAGTCATCTTACACAGATAGTAAAACTACACGAACAGATTTAAATATAATGCAAGAGTTCTGAAAAATTAAGATAATGCAGTTTACCCTTACAGAAACTATTATGGGCTATTAATGTCTGAAAGGTCTTTGGAAAGACTGGAAAACCTTCTGTGGTATGGTGGCTACTGGAGCAGTAATCTCTTTTCCCTCACATCCCACTTAAAGCTGGAGAAAATGAGGAAGCACCCTAACAAAAGATCTAGAATCTCAGCATACTAATGCATTAAATTCTTTGTGCCTGTCTGGAGTATCAACCTCTGTGTTGGGTACCAGGGCTCCACATAAATCATATGAAAAGGACAAAACGTCCCGTGCAAGTTAATAAGCAGAAAACCACCTAAGGAGAACGCACTCCACCTGAAGCCATCCAGAGCTAGGATAACATGGAAACAAGGCAAAAATGAATTGAGATCCCTTCATGCATCCTGCCAGAATACCAGGGAGAAGCCTTCCTTCTGTTCCTCAAGGCTCACAGTTCTGGCATCCCAGCAGTCTCTTCAACACAGACACCAGCTCGGAGCAGGACTTGCTCCTTTAAAACCGAAGGAGACGGCAGCAGTTTCTTCCTTCTGATACAGTAACCTAGAACAGCAGCTCTCAAACTTACTTGGAGCAAGGCTTTCTTACAACAAGGCCATTCAACCACTGGTACCCAACAAATACAAAGGGACTTGGACCCACAGCTCTTTGTTCTGGAACTGTTCCTTAAGGGCTCCATATTCACAATACAGAGATTCAACTCTCCCATGTGGCTGGTATATATATACGGTTGCTAGAAAAAACACACCTCACAACATGGCTGCAAGCTACTACAGGGACGGTAACAATCCATTCTTTTTGAAGCTACACTGCAAAGCATATGAGATTCAGCATGTCAGAAAGTAGCCACGGTGAGAGTGCAACATTTCTGTAAATTAAACACAGAGCACCAGAATCCTTCAACTACATTTTCTGAGGAATGTTTGCTGGATCAGGCTCCTCAGAGGACTTAAGTGGAAGTATACATAGTTGTTGGCAATAGAATTAGGCTAACACAGAAACTCCTTCTATATAAGTTTAAGACATGATCCACTTACTTTCATCATTTTCTCCTGCTTCAGATGTCACAGTGATCGTGAAAGTCGTTGGCTTTTCTGACAATACTGTTCAAAGAAAAAAAAAAAAAGACAAACAGATATTCCTTAAAGCAGACAACTACTTCTCCATGTCATTAAAAGTGAACTTCTCAAGAACTAATGAAGCAAGGATGCTCTAGATACAGTGCTAAGGACTTTTTTAGCCTATTAATACAAACCTTTTCAATGAACAGCTATTTTCCATATATGTTTGGAGTGTGCTTTGAATGAGAGCATATAACATCAACAATACCAAAAAGTTTCTCTTCTGGGAAGTTTTCTCAATCGGAAGTTTCACTTTTCCAAAAAGTGCAAACCTACCTACCATCAAATGACTTATGTTAGCACACTAAATGCACACAGAAAGCTCCCAAAGCTAATTTGCTTTATTGCGCTAGGCATGTGTGACGAGCATCCAGCGCACTCTTGACCCTGGACTATTTTTACAGGCTGTCTGCACCTATTTCTATATTTAGGACAGCTTAAAATAACAAATGCTTCTTTAAAACAGAAAAAAGGAATACACAGTGCTTTCCTTCAAAAACGTACTACCCAAGTAACGTACTAGAATGAAATTGCATGAACAAGGCAGCTAGAAGACAGACAACAAGCGCCTCTATAGACACGTACAAAATGCAAGCCCTGTGATCTAAAGTTTCACTGACTAGAAACTTCATTGCACAATTGTGGGTTACAGACCATATCCTCAAATAAAGACTGCACTGTATCACGGTTATAACCTATACCCAATTAGTACATACGCTCTAACAGTATTAACTGAATTTTGCCCAATTGCTAAGGTTCTACTATAGTCTTTTTTCCTTCTTTTGAGCGTAAGAGCATTATGCGAATGAACAATAACTCAGAGCAAGCAACAGAGGCTGCATGAAAGTATATTAATTCTATATCAGTATCAGTGATACAGCATCCCTAGCTACCAGAGATCAATTCATATACCTTTAACATAAAACTGAAGAGCCTAAAAGATGTTCAGATTAAAACAATGGGCAAATGTCTTTGCGATGAAGTTGCTGCCAACTTCAGTTGATACTGTGGGATCTGTAAGATACTGTGGAACTTCAGGCAGAGTAGATACCATGCTGTCAGGAAAGAGAAAATGCACATTTATATTTTTTTTTTTTACCATTAAAATTCTTTGGCTACTGAGCACCACAAGTCACCTTGGATCAGCCAGTACAGTAAATACGCTTCATTGTTTGATGGTAACTAGGAATTCCTGGAAATCTGATGAACCAAGACATCCACCATATGAAAGCTTTAGCGAAATAACACGCCGCACCTAGGAGTTAAAGATTGCCTTTAAGCAGCCCACAGCTGGGATACAGGGATGGATGGGAGCCCACGCTGGGCTGCTGTACCAGGGCGTGAAACGCCGTCTTGGGCGGCGTTTCACGCCCTGGTACAGCAGCCCACCGGCCATCACAGCCTTCCCTGAGGGAAAATCAAGAAAAAAAAATGACCAAAACCAACCAACCCGAAGGAGAGGCCCGAAGGAGCCCGGGCGGCCCAGGCCCCGGCGGGGCCTCCCCCTCTTCCCTCACACCGGCGGGCCCCACCGCCGCTCACCCGTGAAGGAGTCCGGGTAGATGGACTCCAGGGCCTCCAGCTCGTTCCGCTGCTCCTCGCTGTAGTCGGTCATCGCCGCCACCGCCACGACCCGCCGCCACCAAGGGCCATGGGCCGCCCGCCCTGCTCCGCGCCTGCGCGCTCCCCATCCGCCATCGGCTAGGCATGCCTGGCACCCCGATCGGCGGTGGATGCCTTTGGGCTGAAGAGGGAGGAAGAGCGCGCGGCCATAATGTGGGCGGCCACATTGGTGCGGGCGGGTCCGCGTGAGGTAGAGCGAGATTGTGAGGGGATAAGTAATTAGCCTTAATGATTTTTGGCTGTCGTCGCAAAGAGTGGTCAACCGTGGTGTTCTCTGGTCACTTAATGCTAGTACTTACTGCTTGGCGTTCAGCTCTGGGCAGAAAATACTTGCTGTGTTTACCCGCCAGTACCAGACGTGAGAGAAAACCCCCGTCATCGTCATCTACACCAGATCTCTGGCTTCTCCCCCCAGCCTGGAAATAGCCGTGTTGTGAATAGGTGAGGTAGTCAGCCTCTGTTCCCGAGACTCCTGACTTCCCACCTGCAGAGACATTTCTTAAACACCTCCAGGGATGGTGACTCAACTACCTCCCTGGGCAGGCTGTTCAGTGCCTGACCGCTCTTTCAGTAAAGTAATTCTTTCTAATCTAAACCTCCCCTGCCACAACTTCAGACCATTTCCTCTGGTCCTGTCATTATTTACTTGGGAGAAGAGGCCAACACCCACCTCTCTACAGCCTCCTTTCAGGTAGTTGTAGAGGGCAATGAGGTCTCCCCTCAGCCTCCTCTTCTCCAAGCTAAACATGCCCAGCTCCTTCAGACTCTCCTCATATGACCTGGTCTCCAGAGCCCTCACCAGCCTGGTGGCTCTCCTCTGGACATGCTCCAGCACTTCTATGTCCCTCTTGTACAGAGCAGCCCAGAACTGAACACAGGACTCGAGGTGAGGCCTCACCAGTGCTGAGTACTGAGGCACCATCACTTCCCTGCTCCTGCTGGCCATGCTATTCCTGATACGAGCCACAATGCTGTTGGCTGCCTTGGCCACACTGCTGGCTTATGTTAAGCTGGCCATCCACCAGCACCCCCAGGTCCTTTTCTGCCGGGCAGCTTTCCAGCCACTCTTCCCCAAGCCCGTAGCGTTGCTTGGGGTTGTTGTGACCGAAATGCAGGACCTGCCACTTGGCTTTATTAAACCTCATACAGTTGGCCTTGGCCCATCGATCCAGCCTGTCCAGGTCCGTCTGTAGAGCCTTCCTACCCTCAAGCAGATCAACACTCCCACCTAGCTTGGTGTCATCTGCAAACTTACTGAGGGTGCGCTCAATCCCCTCATCCAGATCATTGATAAAGATATCTAAAGAGGCGGCCTTCAGAGTTCCTGTAAAAAGTGCTTTGCTGTCAGGCTGGTATTCACTGTTCAGTCAATCTTCCACTGGAAATTTATAGGGATCAGCAAACCGAAAGGGACCCAAAACTGTTGCTGTAGGGATGGCATAATGGCAATGGAGGCAACTGAATGCCATTTCAGGCTGAAATTGGAAGTTCATTTGAGGCAGATGGAAAAAAGCACCTGCAGACTTTTCAGGAAGGGTGTGCAGTGATTTCAGAAGTCCCATCTCATAGGCAGCTTCATTATATAAATGCAGACTGGGATTCATCAAAGCGAGTAATGTTGGGAGCCTCCATACTTGGGGGTTACCTGCAACGATGGATTTAAACCTGTTGAGGGTTAAACAACAGTAGACCCTGATGGGTACTTGGTACAGAGTAGTTTTAAGGTGCATCAGTTTCCTGGGCTTACAGCCAGCACATTTCCCTTAGGTGCATTTTACAAGCTAATAGTTAGTTTCCAGAAAAACTTTTACCGTGGCCATAAAGACAGTCATTTTCACTTCAAGTGAGCAAACTGCAATTCTAAATTGATTTTGGATAAGATGACTCAGGTTTTAGCAGGCACAGTTAAATTGTTCAGTACAGACTCATTGATTTTTCTGTAATCATGAATTCTTGTGAAAGCTATGCCTTCACTACTAATGCATGATGTGTTTCAGGGAGCAGAGGAGTGCAGGGAAATAAGTCACCTATAGTGCTACAGCTGTATTTAGTATTATAGATTAATGTATGCTAGCAGGTGATAGTTTATTTGTACAGTGGTGGGCTGACTTCATACTGACAGATACAGCTAGTACTTCCACTCAGTATTTTAAATTATAAACTATATATATATATAAAAAAAAAGAAGGACAAATAGTAATTGGGACAAAATTGGAAAACATAAAGTTTGATTTAAAAGTTAGTTTAGCAAGAAGTTAAAAGAATTTGACAGCTCTTAACTGCAAATATTGCATCATTTTTGTAGTGGTGCTGTAAAACAAGGGAAGAAGTAGAAAGAACCCACACAGAATAAACAGCAGCTATTTTTTTTGCCATTTGGATCCAGGCATCAACATAGGAGGTTTTTCCCAAAACTTTCAGATACACAAATCAGTGGCATGTATTCCAGATTACACATAGTGTTCATCTTAATTAAATAAAAAAGACAAAACAACCCACAAAGATTTTTAGAGCTTGTATCTACCCATAGAGATAGTTCGCTTCCCAAGGAGCACATATAAACAGTGCAGTTGTATTAACTGAAAGGTTAGGATTCAGATGACATACATATGTGGGAATTTGTAAGAATTTGTTTAGTGATATAAAACATGCACTAATTCTCCAGTTATTCAGCATATACATCATTTGCATTTGCTAAAGTGCTTGCTTTTGTTTAGAAGTTTAAATGTTCAAGACAAAACACATCTAATGAGATCTTACTTCTGGCACCTGCATTTTCTAGTAATATGTACTAAATAATTACATTTTTCCACATCAACACTCTGGGGTTATTTATTAAAAGCAGATCCTATAATCTAGCATATGGCTTTGTAGCATGCACACATACATGTGTACATGGCAAGGCAATACAGGAAGCATTAGGAAAAACTATGGTATGCATTTTTTCTAAAAGGAATAGGAGACTAATGTTGCTATTGCTTTCAGACAGAATACTTTTGAATTCAAGTTTCCACAAGTGTTTGTTCATGCAGCTGCTACATGTTGCACCCCCCATCCTGTGCCACTCAGTGGGCATGTTATCTCTTTAGCAGAACTGAAAGTTCTCTCATCACTGTATCTAGACTTAGCCTTTGTTGGTGAAGTTTCCCCATATGTCTCTTCTGCGCTGCTGTAGCCACAGATTTAGCTTATAGTTAGCTTAGTATATTTTAGTCACGTAATAGAAGATATGGAAGAAGTAAAATAAGGCATTTCTGCTAGGGGTCACTGAAAGAAAGCTGGACATCTGCTCTTGCTCTGCATAGAACAGACTGACCCATAGGATCCAATCAAACTCTAGCTGTTAATTTTTAAAGTTTTTAATGGGAGGAAAGAAAAAGCGTTTGGGAATAACTTTATCTCCTGGTACATACTCATCCTTTTTGCACAATTATTAGAAAGCAGAGGGCTGCAGCTTGAAACAGCCCACCCTAATCCAGACATAGACCATCGCATCACACAGGAGTCAGATGCCATCAGGAAAGGTGTCTGTAAGTGTGTGGTAAAGGACTACATTAACAAGATGTACTTGCTCGTGTACTTTTATATCAATGTAGTAAGGCATCAGAAAGTTCCAGAGCAGCTCAGATCTGATGTGGAGCTAGATGCATTCCTGCTTTTCTGCAAGGTGTTGGTGGTGGCTTGGGCCCTCAGAGCTGCGTTCTCATCACAGGGTCTTCATCAGTCTTCAGGAATTTTCCATTTACAGACTCCTTGAGTGCCCAGTCATGGAGGAGGCTGTAGTCGTAGTGCTCCTCATCCACTCGTTTTAGAAAGGCCAGTCCAGAAATAGCTTGCCACTCTCTGAGAGATGGGATACGGATTTCCTTTACATTTTCACTCCCTGGGACAAAGCCAAAGAACTTCCTTACGTGCTGCATGGCGTAGAGCCTGGAGTGCTGGTCTGTTGCTTCGTCAAAGAGCTCCTGCTCATTATGGACATAGCTGCTCCAATATCTGAAATGTAGAAAGCTGAGTGGGGAGAAACAGCTTGCCAGGCAGTAAGACAGGAAGACAGTGATGACTACCACAGCAATCAGAAGCCAGCCAGCCACCTTCAAAGAAAAAGAAAAGAAAAAACCAAACCTGTTGCAGCTGAATATACTGACAGTGGTAACTTCTGAGCATCAGAAAATCCGTAAGACAATCTTTACTTACTTTTCCTGAATAAGGTTAACAAGGTATAACACTGATAAGGGTCTGTTGCTATCAAACCCAGTCCCTGCTTACTTGTCCTGGTTTCTGCTGGGAAAGAGTTAATTGTCTTTCTAGTGATTGCTGTGAAAGGAATGTCAGTAATGTGTGTTGGTTTAGTTGTTGCTAAGCAATGTTTATACTTTTCAAGGCCTCTTTTTAGCTTCCCATAGAAACTGAGAAGGAGCCTAGACAGAACAACAGAATGGCTAATGGAATATTCCATATTGAATAGATGTCATCCTCAATATATAATTGGGGGTTGGCCAGGGGGGTGGGGAATCTACAATAACTGCTCGGGAAGGTGGTGAGAGTGACTTGTATCATTATTATTATTTTTCCTCTTCTGTTATTGTTCTATTAAACTGTCTTGATATCAACCCACGGGTTTTTTTCCTTTCCCTTTCCCCTCTTTTGCTGCCTCTTCTCCCTATCCGGGGGGGGGGTGGGGGGGGTGGGGGTGGGGGGGGGAGTGGGGAGGAAGGGGAAGAACTGCACGAGCAGCTGCGTGGTCCTAGCTGCCAGCTGGGGTTAAACCACGACACTACTGGAGGTAGCCATGTAGCAAAGTCACTTCTTTCTGTCAAGTTTAAGGAAGTTCTGTTGTATAATTTGTATAATTTGTTAAGGATTTTGCCTCCACAACTATTATTGTGAGAAGAGAAGCCTAGTGTAGGTTATAGCCTGTTTAAAAACAATTTTCTCTGAAGTGACAACTTAATGTTCCCCCTATTATTTACCCAGTATGTAAGCTTTTAGAATTGAATCTGATCTAAACCCAAGATTTTAATTTGGTTCATGCAGAGCTCTTGCAGCCTGGGCCCATTAGTCACATATTTCTTATACTTGAATGAAGAAATTTCATACGCTCCCTGGCTCTTGAGCTTCCATTTGTCTTACTTGATGGTACTTTTCAAGATACTGAGCAAGGAAGAATATATCCTCCAGTAACAGGTAACAAACAGGACAACCACACATAGTAATTCATATACGTAAAGCTCACTTCCACTTACAGGAACAAAGCAGGCTTCAAAACACAGAGATTTGGCACTCAAGGCAGAAGATACTGACCCTGTTTTATCCTAACACTGCCTGCTGAATTAACACTAGTTCTCATCATTAGACCCACAGGCAACAGAAGCAACGAGTTACTCACTTGTGACTGGTATCGGAGTAGGAGAATCACTTCATCTCTTGCTCGGGTCAGCTCTGGAGGAACTAACTGACTGCACGGAAATGCAGCCAGTATCCTTCTGCGTTCACTAGCAGTAACATTAGGATCAGCTCCATAATAATGCACAGAGACATACTCACTCATGGCACAGACATAATAGGAGCCATTTATCAGGGTGACTGCTAGCCACGTTATTGGAGCAACCAGGGCTCTCCCAGTGATGCTGCACAAGACAAAGCAAATCAGTTTGCAATGCAGTAACCGGTTTGGCGTAGTCTCTTTCTGAAGAGGAGACCTTTTGCCAGTAACCAGCCTCCAAGTCTGGTTATTCAAGGCATAGCCAACAACCAGAAGGATCAGTGCAGGAACTCCTAGGAAAGCCAGCCCATAGATAAGGTTCTGTCCAACATGACAGGGACAGCTGAATGTAAAAAAAGAGAATAGCTGCTGCCCACCAATTGTCAATATTGCAATTATAGCATTAGCAATAATAACCTCTTTGCCTTTTAGAAAAGTTAACCACTTTGGAAGCAAAGTCATGTTAGGTCTTACTCTTTATCAGATGCTTTTGCTTTAAGTCACTATTAGCTTTTAGTTATATTTAACTAATGCTAATGGCAGAGTAGAACAGAAAAACTCCCAAAGCTTAAAGAAAACCCAAAGAAATCCACAAACAGAAACACCTCCCCCACACACTAGTCTTTCTGCTTCCACTAATTTTTGATTCTACTCCACAACAGCTAAAAGCTTGTTTGCTAGCTTTAAATATACTTACAAACATCCAATCATGTGTTTTAATTGATTCAATAATTTATCACAGCCGTTCTGGAACATTTAGCTTTTAGGCAATTGTGAGCTCTGCCACCCCCTTACTAATTGTCTGAAAGTAACAATAAATTCTCCCTACCTTTTGGGTGACATGCAATGCTATCAAACTGATGATTACCCTGTCAGGGTTAATTGGCAAGCTGTTTCCTAATCAATTGTAATTAGCAGAGGTATGGCGTGTGGCTAGGGGAAAAAAAAAAAAAAAAGAGAAAAAAAAAGCAAGCAAAGCAAGCCTTGTCAATTGGACTGATTATAAAAAAATGAAGCATTTAAAATGCTTCAACATTAAAATAAAATCGGGAAAGATTCCATAAGTTGCACAAAGTTTGGAATCCCAATTCTGTTCATGTTTAATGTCAGTTGTTGTTCTGAGGCATGAAGATTTTAGTGTTTCACCTGTAGGTGGCAAGAAGCTAGCATGTCTCTCTTCCTGACCATGTTGAATGTTTCCTTTGTAAGAGTTGTTGGGTTTTTTTGGATAACGTGTAATCTGCTATTCACACAGGGTCAAGCCAACCTCAGACGTGCTCGTGATAATACCTGGCATTTATATAGCATGCTCATGATCCAAAGTTTTAAAACTTTCCTGTATGTATCGTCAATCCCATACTGTGGACAGAGGTAAATAGAATTTTTTCAGTTAAACATTTCCAGAGCTGGTTTCTGAATATTGGGAGGTATAATCTGGGCTCTCAGCATCTCTCACAAATCAAACCTTAAATACATGTTAATTTAAAACATTTCACTCCTGATGATTTTCTCCGTGTCACACTTTGTCTTTGGTCATGCTATTCAGTAGTTGGGTACATTGCATACTCCAGGCTCATCTGAATATGCAAGCAGTTGTATTTAAGTTCTGAGAGGTCTAACTGCCTGTAATGTAAACATTTTTACCAAGAATTGAAAAAAAATGAGCCAGGAAGTCTATGAGGAAAATTGTCTTCCCGTTACAGAGCTTCCCATCTCCAGCATGCGTAGACTTGGTTGTGTGCTATAGTAGTGTCTGACTGCACAGCCTCTTCTCTCCCCTTGCAGAGAGGGTTGCTAATAATAACTTTCAGCTCAAAAAGTAGTTTTAGCACCCATGGTTTCTGCTTGGATGGCAAAGACGCTCTCACAGCTGTTATACACACGGATGGCACGTTATACGTCATGCCTGTTTACTAGGCAAGACCTTGTTCCTCCAGTGCGCTGTTGGGGTGGACACCTGCTTGTCTCATCCCCAGTCACAATCTGTGAACGAGGTCCTTGCTGGTAATTGGCTTTCAAGACTGTGTGACACCATTGCACAAAATTAAAAATGATAGAGAAACATGCTGAAACATCGAGCAGCACTTTGCCAGAGCTTTTCTGGAACCTGTTGTTAAGTTCTTGGTTGTTTGGGCAGGCTAGTAGCACAACAAAATCCCTGTGCTGTCTGAACACTGCTATTTTGAAGCTCCATTTTCTTTCAGTATCACAGGATTTTCAATAATTTTGAAAAAATTTACCTCATTTAAATTCAGTGGAATAAACCCATCAGACTATTGCAGAATTATTTTGAAGATGTGTTTTATAAGAGTCTTCCATTACGCCTCAGTTCATTTTAAAATCTCCTATTGATTGCTGCTGAACTTTCTTTGTGAACCCATGTCTGCCTTTGTTTATAAGGGAGGAAGGCTTTCCCAAGCATCACTTGTTTACTCAAGAAACACATTAGATGTGAAACTGAAGAGGTGTACAACACTGAAATATTCATAGTCAGCCTAAGGCTGTTGAATGAGGCAATTTATACAATCAATACAACAACTTTGTACTGCTGCATTGTCACTTCTTTGGCATTTGCTTTTATGCTGTGCTGTAAATAAACCTGCTGGGTCATGCTATTATGGAACAAATTGCAGAGTTGGATCCAATTAAGAGCTTGGGCGGCACATCAAACCTTTAAGTACTTGCCTTTGCAGAGGAACCTGGAGTCCTGAAGTAGACATTTAGGCTCTTTATCTGATGCCCAGGAAGAGTTAGGATTGAATGTAATCCAAAATACCACTGCCTGAGGTGACAGCCAGCTTGCCTCTGAGGCAAAGAGGTGCTTATAGCTGTCGTCTGAGGCAAACAGGATACGTGGGCAAACCTTAGCCCTGGTTTTGCCTGTTGTTTTGCAGGGCTCTGTCAGCTTGAATTCACTGCCAGGAACCTCACTTACAAGAATAAGTGATTTTATTTTATTTTTTTTTTAAGAACTGAGAATGGTTTGTCATGTGCTTTTAAAACGTGGTTATTGGAAGACATATTGCACTTCCCTATCCTCCCATACACAAGCAAACAGTTTTTATTCTCTTGTTTGCTTTTTATTGAAATAAAGCAGCCAATGGCAGAAGGGAGAGATTGGTTTCAGTTCCTCCTCCAACTGATCTAGTCAAAACTCACTCACTCATCTCATTCTTCTAAGAGCTCAATTATTATTAGTGATGTGATGTGACTGTGGTGGAAGAAGCTGTATTCTCCAGCTTTCCTGCCATAGTTCTATCAGTTGCACTTAGTTCCCCCACAGAGAGGATTTTGATACTTATTGGATCAGAAAAAGATTAGGATTTTGTTATCTAATGGACAGAAAAAGGTAGAGAGAAAGAGGGAAGTGTTCTTCTGTTTTCTATCTGAAGGTTGCTTCCTGTAAAGTTTGGAGCAGGAGACTGACCTGGTGTCTCCAGTCCTGCATGAGTTTTTACATCACTTTTGTTAGCAGTCAAAAGGCTGATGTTCTGTGCTTCCTCTAGCTGCATTTTGAGCTATATTTTGCATGGATGTCAATCCTGCCTGTGCATGTTAGAAAGCGTGAAAATACCTACGTGACAGATTTCCTGTGGGAGCATAGGGGAGCACTGCCCATGTCCTGCGTTCTGCTTGGTCGCAGATTGACTTTAGGCTTCCAAGTAATTTTCGTGGTCTCTTTGGCCTGGTTAAGGGAGAAGTTCCTCTGATGAGAAAATCATCAATACGCTTTGTGTTAAGGGAAGAACAGAATCCTGTTAGTGATTTTTTTTTTTAAACTTACATCTTTTGCTTCAGAATTCAGCTATGCTTTGTAGGCAAATTTATATGAGATTTTAGGTGCCTGCAGTGAGTTTCAGGAGAAAGCAGGCACCTGACTGCAAAAACACCCTCTTGAAAACAGTTCCCGAGATGCCTAACCTAACCAAGGAAGCTTCAGCAGGTCATGTTGAAAATGCTTCTCAGGCAGGGCACTACGGGCAAGGTGGCAGCAACGGCACTGCTTTATTCTGAAACATGGGCAAAGCAGCAGCCACACTGGGCTTTGAGTAAAAGCAGTCATTTGTGATGTGGGAAACCTCTGCTCAAATACTTTTTTTTTACATAGCTTCAAAGTCCCATCACCTACCTTCTTGTGATTTGAAAAAATTAAATTTGATGATAACTTTTGACTGATGATTGATGATAACTTTTTGACATAGGTGGTACAGGAGCCAACAAGGAGAGGAGCACTCCTGGACCTGGTACTGACAAACACAGAGGGACTGGTGGAGGACATTGAGGTTGGGGGCACCCTAGGTTGTAGTGATCATGAAATGATAGAGTTCAGGATCATGGGTACTACGCACAAAACATCAAGAAGTAAAATTACAACCTTGGATTTCAGGAGGGCTAACTTTGACCTCTTCAAGAAACTGCTTGGAGAGATCCTGTGGGCTAGGGCTCTGGAAGGCAAAGGGGCTCAAGAAAGCTGGTTGATATTCAAAGACCACTTCCTCCAAGCTCAGGATCAGTGCATCCCTAAGAGAAAGAAATCAGCCAAGGGATGCAGGAGACCTGCATGGTTGAGCAGGAAGCTTCTGAAAAAGCTCAACTGGAAGAAGGAAGTCTACAATAAGTGGAAGAAGGGACTGACCCCTTGGGAGGATTACAAGAGTGCTGCCAGAGCGTGCAGGGATGAAACAAGGAAAGCCAAGGCCGCCTTGGAATTAAACCTGTCCAGGGATGTCAAGCTCAACAGGAAGGGCTTCTACAAGTATATTGGAAGCAAAAGGAAGACCAGAGAAGTTGTGGGCCCACTGTTGAATGAAACAGGAGCCATGGTGACGGAGGATGCAGAGAAGGCGGAGTTACTGAATGCCTTCTTTGCTTCGGTCTTTACTGCTCGGCCCAGCCCTCAGGAGTCCCAGGTATTGGGGGAAGTAACAGGGAAAGAAGATGACTTCCCTTGAGTTTAGGAAGATCAAGTGAGGGATCAATTAGATCAATTAGATATTCACAAGTCCATGGGCCCTGATGGGATGCACCCGAGAGTGCTGAGGGAGCTGGCGGAAGTCATTGCTGGGCCGCTCTCCATCATCTTTGAAAGGTTCTGGAGAACAGGCGAGGTGCCTGAGGACTGGAGGAAAGCGAACGTCACTCCAGTCTTCAAAAAAGGCAAGAAGGAGGAGCCGGGGAACTACAGGCCGGTCAGCCTCACCTCCATCCCTGGAAAGATGATGGAACGGCTCATTCTGGGCGTCATCTCAAGGCATGTGGAGGAAAAGAAAGCTATCAGAAGTACTCAACATGGATTCCCCAAGGGGAAATCATGTCTGACTAATCTGTCTAATCTGACTACTTTCTTCACAGAAAGAGTGGTTAGACACTGGAATAGGCTGCCCAGGGAGGTGGTGGAGTCACCTTCCCTGAATGTGTTTAAGACTCATTTAGATGTGGTGTTAAGGGATATGCTGTAAGGGAGAACTTTGTAGAGTGGAGTTGATGGTTGGACTCGATGATCCCAAGGGTCTTTTCCAACCTAAATGATTCTATGATTCTATGATAGCCTTCTATGATGGCATGACTGGATGTGGTCTACCTTGACTTCAGCAAGGCATTTGACACGGTCTCCTACAGCATCCTCATAGGGAAGCTTAGGAAGAGTGGGCTTGATGAATGGACAGTGGGGTGGATTGAAAACTGGTTGAAAGACAGAGCTCGGAGGGTTGTGATTAGGGCACAGAGTCTAGTTGGAGGTCAATGACGAGTGGTGTTCCCCAGGGGTCAGTACTGGGTCCAGTCCTCTTCAGCATATTCATCAATGACCTGGATGAGGGGATAGAGTGCACCCTCAGCAAGTTTGCTGATGACACAAAGCTGGGGGGGGAGGGGTGGCTGACACACCAGAAGGCTGTGCCACCATACAGAGAGACCTGGACAGGCTGGAGAGTTGGGCAAAGAGGAACCTTATGAAACTCAACAAGGGCAAGTGTAGGGTGCTGCACCTGGGGAGGAATAACCCCATGCACCAGTACAGGTTGGGGGCTGACCTGCTGGAGAGCAGCTCAGCTGAAAGAGACCTGGGAGTCCTGGTGGACAACAGGATGACCACAAGCCAGCAATATGCCCTCGTGGCCAAGAAGGCCAATGGCATCCTGGGGTGCATCAAGAAGAGTGTGGCCAGCAGGTGGAGGGAGGTCATCCTCCCCCTCTACTCTGTCTTGGTGAGGCCGCATCTGGAGTACTGTGTCCAGTTCTGGACTCCCTGGTTCAAGAAGGACAGGGAACTGCTGGAGAGGGTGCAGCAGAGAGCTACCAAGATGATTAGGGGACAGGAACACCTCTCTTATGAAGAAAGGCTGAGGGATTTAGGTCTCTTCAGTCTGGAAAAAAGATCACTGAGGGGGGATCTTATCAACGCTTATAAATACTTAAAGGGTGGGTGTCAGAAGGATGGGGCCAGGCTCTTTTCAGTGGTGCCCGGGGACAGGACAAGAGGTAGTGGGCACAAACTTGAGCAGAGGAAGTTCCATCTAAACATGAGAAGGAACTTCTTTACTTTGAGGGTGGCAGAGCACTGGCACAGGCTGTCCAGAGAGGTGGTGGATTCTCTGTCTCTGGAGACATTCCGAACCCGCCTGGACGCATTCCCGTGCAACCTGCTCTGGGTGACCCTGCTCTGGCAGGGGGGTTGGACTAGATGGTCTCCAGAGGTCCCTTCCAACCCTATGATTCTATGATTCTATAAAATTTTTCTGAGTGAAATATTTAACGCGATCTATTGAGCTGGTGACAGAGAACAAACAAAAGCCTGATCCTACTCATTTGGACGCCCATCTTTTGTGGCAAGTTTATTCTTGTTTTGGCTCAAAAAACTTTTTTAGGGTTTTTTTAGGCATGTGACACCTAATTCATTATTAACCTTTATATTGCACTCTGCTCTGTGATATTCATATTTGGGTGAATCCGTAGATAGTAGACTACTAAAGAGATCATGTACTTAGCTTTACACGTTTCAGCTTTTCCGTAACAGCCGGTACACTGTAAGAGACAGGGTGCTGGTGCACACTTTTATGCATTCTTTTGAACTTCAGGAGATATTTTGTGTAATTATTTATTTTTCAGTTTAATGGGAATGAAGAGAACTGGTGTAGTCTAATGCTCAAGCAGTGTGCCAGACCAGCCTTCTTCGGGATGAAGGCTAAAATCCTGTCCTGACACACATGACGGAAAGGGAGGTGGAGGGCCATGCTAACTTCCTCACTATTCAAATTGCCTTTGATTATTTCTGAGAAGTCTATGTTAAGGCTTAAAACAGGTGCCAGATATGTGCCAACCTCTACTCTTTTCACAGGGCTGCAAGTCAGGTGACAGTTAAAATTAAGACGGTGGTTTTGTTCTGTTCCTGGAGATGTGGATGCAGCCCACCATTGACTTGTTTCCCTCACTGGAGCCAGTGAATCCCCAGATTATTTGGACACACCATTCCAGCTTCATTTCCTCAATCACGTGCAAACCTTTCAAAATATAGTACATTCTGCCTAATACATCATATTATATGTGTGAATTTACATGTATACATGTGCGCACATATATATTTTCCAAACAATGCTGATGTGTTCTTACCACGCATTGCACTGTCTGGTCCACAGTGTTCCTTGAAGATTGTGGTATTAATAATGCAGGCTGAAGTAATTCATCCTTGCATTCGGAACTGGATAAATAAAATTATGCTCATTTATGGGTAGCCTTAAGTGCTTTGTGATGGTTTCACTGCAGTTAAATTATGCCAATGATAATCCTTTAGAGCTGTTTTTTTAAATGCAATGCAGTACACTTCCTTCTGCAATACGGAACGTCTCTTGCAACGAGAGACGCATTTGGTGTTTGTCGCCAGTTGGAGACAATCTGAGAAACAAACCCATCTCAGACTCAATTTAGAAATGCAAGTAACTATCTAGAGAATTGTAATGCTTGGCTTCTATAATTTATTTAAGTTTCTATATGGGAAGTACCTACAATAGTTTCACTTATAAAATAGAGTCAGACTTTACAGGGCTAGAAAAGTGCCTAGAAAAAAAATGGAAGAGACTTATTATATTGTAAAGTTGTCAACACCAGCTCATTCTGTGTAAAATTAAAGCAGTTAGGATGACTGTATTTTCCTCAGAAAAAGCTGAAAATCCTTTTATCTATCCTGTTTTTTTGTCCTTGAATTGTGTCATAACTTTAAACTACCATTTTTTTAAAGTAAATTAATCCTCCTTATCACAAATGAATCGCATCTGCTGCTTTCTGGGTATCTGTAATAGTAAATACCTCTGATATTACTCTAGCACCAAAGCTATTAATTGACTGAAGTTTAATAATAGCATGGCATTCAGATGAAGCCATGTATTTTTACTTCCTTTCCTGTAAGGCCTCAATGGGAATATATGTTTAGGTAAGTCCTATAAGGAAAGACAACTACCTGATTCTTTTCTGAATTCGCTAGTGACCACAGTCTAAATTTATTGGAAATCTAAACTAACAGAGTAGGCCAAATTTACTCTAGGGGAAAACAGAAAAAATAAGACAAACCTTCCTGGATGTTCGTAGCAGGGATGTTTACAAATAGAAGCTATAATAGGTTAAGAATGAAACATCGTTAATGAAAGTGCCATTTGTGCAAGCTGGCAGCTGTAGCAGGTACACAGTTTATTCCTCTGGGAATCTGGGTGCTCTAGATCTGTCCTGCCAGCTTTGCAGAAACGTGGTAGTTGTAGTGCCTTGTAACCATTAACTCCCCAGACTAAAGCAGTCAGAGCTGACAGAAGACTATAGCTCCTTTAAGTTGAAGATTATCAATTTTTAATTACCTTGCACAGCAGTATCTTGCAATTGTGTTTTTATTCTTCAGAGAGGCAGCTTCTGTTAACTCTCCAAGCACTAAAACCTGACACAAACAACAGAACAAATTTGCTGTCCCTAAATCGTGAGATCTGAGAATCCCTTGGGGCTGCCCGGTTTGACTTCCCATGGCTGTTTGCCGTGTATTTGATTACAAATCGTTCTTATGGATGGAGCGGTTATTTCTGTTGTGTACAGGGGCAGATCTGTTGCCAGTCAAATTCCTCCCAAAGGGCTCAGTACACGTAGAGAATAGGAGGAGCATCATCGGTGTTACAGATTGCAGTAAACACGTCTCATGCAAAAGGCAGAAGAGCAGAAAGGAGAAAACTTTAGAGAAGGGAAAGAGGAAACACAGTGATTGAGAGAAAACTATGCTGCTTGAGGAAGAAAAGACATAAACTGGCAATCAAGTTCATCAGGTGTTACACAAGCAACATGTCTCGGCCACCAGCAAGAAAGCAGGAGAACCACAAAATAGTAAGACATTTTTGTAATGTGCGATTAAAATTGTGCATGGACTAAGAATAAGCTATTATTGCACTGATGTGTTTTATACAGTCATATTTCCGAATAGCCTGAAAGTACTGAAAGGATGGGGATGAGTCTGCCAGTATAAGAACAGAGATGCTGGCAGCATTTATGGCTACAGTGGGACCCCTTGTCAGCCAACAAACTGACAGCTCTTAAGCAGTGACATAAAAAAGCCTGTCCATGGGACTTGGAGTCTATTCACCTCTGAGCAGTAATACTGAGATTTGCTTAGGGGCCTTCATATCACTCCAGCTACTTTGCCTATGGCATGAAATGATTTTCAGACAGTCCTGCCCTCAACGTGAATCCTTGAGGCCAAATCTCTGTTTTGGAGAAAAGAAGCTGCAGGGACCACATCTCTACCCCATGAACAATTACAAGAAGAGATGGTTCATCTGGGACCGCAGCACACCTGGTGCTCGCTGCGTGCCTCCTGCATAGCAGACCACCTCTTCTTTTGGGGGTTATGTTGCATGAGCAGGGGTCCTTCTTCATCCTTCTAGTGTTGCATTTTTTCTATGCACAGGGAGTGCACCATCACAGGATCTCCACGTCCGGCTTTAAGGCCAAAATGTGATTCATGGGGAAACAATGGTAAAACTGTAACGTTTGTCTTTGAATGTTGGCTTTGACCATTGGTCCCATAGCACAGAATTCTATCAAGTACAAGTTATATAGACCATATAGACCAAAACTTCCTTCTTTTTCTACAATCCATGTTAATATTCTCCTAAAGTTCCAGGAGCTGTTTTAAATACGCTGCATGCAAGATTTTCCCAAGAGGTCTTCTTAAACTGCACGGTCACAGAAAGCAGTATTTTCTGCCGTTAAAGGCACCAGTAATTCTCCTTCTTGTTCTCTGGCAGTGGTGGGTCTAAATATGAAAAATTCAGATAGCAAGTTTCCTCAGAACGTTTGTCTGTGGTTGAAAATTTCTAACTGTTTAGGAATATTTTACTACAAGTCCAAACAACCAAAGTGCCACAGTGGTTTAAAAACCCAATAATAATATTGTGTCTTGAAGAGAATATGTTTGCATCTAAAAATTATGACACATGTACACGTATACATACATATAACAAACTGAAGAGAGAGGAAGTTGCTAGTAACAAAAAGACAATGTTGTGTCAATTTCTGAAAAGGGGACAGAGGTGTCCGCTGAAAAAGAAGTAGAACAATATAGTATTAAAGTTATAATTAAAGTTAATATACATAAGTTTATGAAAAAAATACTCAAGCGGATTGCAAGAATGGCTGATAAATACAATTATGTTGATACAGTATGCTTAAGTTTCTCTAAGGTATTTGTCTTATTACAACACAGACTTTTTGCTGAGACTAGAATAATACAGAACCTGTATGACATCCATTTAGTCCATTAAAAGCTTGTTAATGAGAATTTGGCAGTATGCAATATTATTGTAAACAGGAGTTATCACCAAGGTGAGTTTAGAAAATGGTTCCATACTCCTTAAGATTTTGAACAGTGCCTTGTTAAAATGGGAACATTGATTAAACTCCAAGCTTTTGATGCAATGGGAGCAGGAAGAGGTCTTTCCACCAAGCCGTTCTTCCTTTCCTTGTGTGATTTCTTCTATCGTTTTCATTGGCATTTACTATTATTTTTTCACAGGCTATAAAAAAAAAGCACCTCTAGTCTGCCTGTGTGTCACAGGCCTGTAGCGCTTCCTTTAATTAATTCCTGTCCAAGATGTTTAGTGAGAGTCAACCTATTCGCTCCCCTAAAGGCCAGCTGCTACTCCTGCTAAATACATCCAGTTCTGCAGTGCCATGGACGTGATCTGGCAGGGCAGGGAGGGAAGAAAACTTTCCTCCAGGTTGGTGCACGGCTAAAGATCCCAGACTGGTGCTTGAGACAGATCTGTGCAGGGATACACCTTTGACCTCTTCAGTTGCTCTCCATGCTCCCTGGGCAGGCGGCTGTGGTCCTCACCCATCTCCTTCACCTTGTTCATGCAGTGGAGCCATACCAACCACGTTTTCTGCATTAAGATACAGAAATAATGTCACAGTGAGATTGTCCGGGCATTTGGAGAGCTAGTATTGGCAGTGATTCAAGTTACTTGTAAAGTCTGATTAAGAAGGGGAAATGTCAATGGGACTGATTCTTTTCTACTCTGCTTGTTATTATTCTTCACACTTCTGCTGAATTATAGTATTTTTTCATTATTCTGAGCTATTTTTTTATCTACTTTTTATTTTGGGGGGAAAGCAGCTGATGATCTGAATCAAATCAACCATAACTTTGTGAAGGAACTGGAATTTCAGTGTATATACTGTTGTTCCTATTGTAAAAGGACTAGTATCTCATTGCCTCTATTAGTCTCCCTGCAAATAAATGCTTTTCACTAATCATGGGTGGCATTTGACAGCATTTATCGATCCAACATACATATATGTGGTTATAGGACGCAGGAATGCACCTGACGAAAGTAGCTGTATCCCAAGAAATGGTATTTATGACAAGGAAGATCCTTGTACAAGGAAGATCATTCAAGTGATGATCAGGTCACACTTGAATTGTGCATTACAGTGATTACACATCCATGGACAAAAAGTTTCTTTATTAATGTAAATGTTAGTTTTGCTTACTTTTGATAGAGTAGTAGCTCAAAAGCGTGGAAAAGTTTAATCCTAGTTTGCTTCATTTTCAATTTCCACCTTTTTTGACAGAGCAGAGAACTTTTTGTACTTACGTATGGGGCTTTGGTTGCCCAGCTGTGCAAGGACTATGAAAAAGATGAAGATGTCAACATCTGCTTAGACAGAATGTAAGTACTGCTTTAAATGTTCAACTTTATCGGTAATGCTGTTTGTCCACCTATATGTTACCTTTCAGCTTTATGTCTGTTATCTTACGAGCTCCAGTATTCTGTCTAGGATTACAGAGATAATGGGGATAAGGTTCAATATTCTGTCAACAGAAATAATGCTAATTTGTGAATTAAGATCAACAATTAGTTTTTGAATTCTCAGAAGAAAACTTGTCAGGATTGTTTTGATAGCTTACACTTTTTCCTTTTTGATGCTTTCTTATGCTAATGAATAATAGAAACTTCTAAATTTCATCTCCTATATCCATGTATTCAATTTCAATTTCAACTTCCATGTTAACTCTCCTCTTCTATTTAGAATCAAAGCTCTCCCTTACACCATATCCCTTAACACCACATCTAAACGAGTCTTAAACACATCCAGGGAAGGTGACTCCACCACCTTCCTGGGCAGCCTATTCCAGTGTCTGACCACTCTTTCTTCATACCCATGTTATTTCAGACTATACAAGCCTTTTGTTTCTCACGGGTATTTTCTAGTTAACATGCTTTTCTGTGTTCCCTGCCATTGTGGCCTTCCTGTGGCTTCCCCTCATCTAGCTACGCGTGGTTTTGTGACTTGGACAGCTAAGAAGTAGTCACAATTCCAGGTTGTAGGGATTTGGCTGAGGTGACCCAGTCAATAGGCAGCCTCCTTTTGTAGTCAGTCTCCTTCTCCGAGGGTGTATTTCAGGTGCCTGACTTGGGTGCCCTGAGTTGTCCCCTGTGGGGTGGCTCTCTTCCCCCGTCCCTGGGTTAGGGGCAGATGGGCCTCTTACCTTTAAAAGGCTATGCAGCAATGAGCGAAATAGTACGAATGGTCAATGAGGAACTGATTTTTACATGGATATCCTCTCTGGAAAATGAAGATCCTATGTTTATAGGACCCTGTCATCCTGACTGAGATTCCTAGGCATTATCACAGTAAAAATAACGGTATCACAGAAGATCAGCAAGAAACAACTTTTGAGCTGGTTAGCAAGAAGATTAAGAGGAGTAAGGCTTGTATTTTCAGGCAAAAAGGGACCTGCAAGATGGATTTACAATAATCACAGTGGACAGAATACCTGACCACTTTACTATTAATCTGAAAGTTTGCAAACAAGCTATAGTTTGATAGCTATTGATGGAAGTGAGTAAAAAATATTGATTGGAAAAAAGAAAAGTATTTAATTCACAAACTAAGAAGGGACGACATCCTTCAAATATTTATTTTCTATTTATCTGTCTCTCTGCTCTGATGAAAATCATACATTTCAAAAATACACAGGCTTCTTTATGATGCTGTGGTAGAAATTACGAAAGGGTAGTTTTGGAAGATGTGGAGATGTATCTTGCTCCTTCTGTTTCTATTATTATAGCTGTTTCTATAAAATCTTTTTTTGTCTTGATAAAGACTTGCTAAAATAATGGCAGGTTTCATTAAAGCAATATGGCCATCTTTACTTCTGTGAAGATGAAAACAGCCCAGCTTGAGGAAGAAACCTTATAGATTTGCAGACCTGTGACAGTTGGGGACAGTATTCTTAGCTCTCTCACTATATGTATGTACATATATAATCCACAGTGAGAAGGGTATTTTTCACTGTACAATTGCTAAATAACTGCTTGTCAATTTATTATTCTTTTGACTTTGCAAATCTAAGGCATAAAAGTTGAAAAGGTTCTAAGTAGTCTTGTACATCACCATTAAATACCTTGCTAACTGCTGATGACATATTTACCAGCATTATTGGTATGGACACTTAGGCAATAAATAAATATTTCATTGTTTTCTGATGCATGACATATAACTTCATGCTGCCAAAACCACTTTTTGATCTTGTCATCACATTAGACATCAGATCACTTTTTGGCTTCTTGTCAAAGAAGTGGTACAAAATCAGTAAGAAACTCCATCGAGTTCAGGCTGCGTCACTGAGGGTGTAGGGCCTCTGACAAACAGGCAGAGACTGCCAACATCCACATAAATGGAAAGGAAAAATTCCCTAAAAATATTTCTCAGTTGAGTTCACGTTCTTTCATAACATTTGTGTCAATCTCTTTCCCTTTTTTAAAAAGTGCTGGGAGGCATGCCCATTTTGCACACTGTGTAGTTACTGACCTTTGTTAACGTGTTTTATGAAAAATTCCATTAACTTCTATCCTTTTTTATTTCTTTTCTCTGAAATTGTCATTTTTTAAATACAAAATGAAGGTGGTGGTGTACTGAAACTGTATATTAACTAGCAGCTTTTGAATTCTTTCTCCAACTAGTAGATGAAGGGAAATAACACGTTAGAAAAAAGACTAAGAGGGAATTGTGGAGGAAGAGCAAAAAATGAGGTGGAGAGATAAGAGGGTAAAATGAAAGAGATCAGGTGTGAGTCCATTTCCAGGGTTTTCCTGGCACCTGAACACAGCAATGAGGGTGCCCAGGATTTGTTGAACTCCATACCAGCCCAGAGATGAATGCGGTGACCTGAAAGGGCAGTTGATTTGTTCTTGGCTTAGACAGTGTGAGATGAACTCGGGATCACAGGGGAATGGAGAAAATCCTGTGCTGTGTTATCCTATCCTATTTTCAGTACCAAAGCAGTATTAATCAGGTGTATTATTTGTATATTATCTATATATTATACTCATACATCTAACATATAATATTTATTCATATATGTAGATATAAATGTATGTATGGACAATGTGTATATAAACAACATTTCTATCATTCTTGCCAGGAGTATCATGCTTAAAGGAGTATGATTCCTTAAATGACTACATGAAGAGCAATCCCACTGTGCTGCAAAATGTGGTAGAAAGAAGAATCTAGACCAGCAAAATATGTTGTCCACAAAGCCATTCCTTTAGGAACCCGTAACTGTTTTGCTGAGAAAGCACAAGAGACAGGTTAGGGAGATGGTAGGTGGAAAGAGGTTCCCCATTTTGAATGTTAACTTTCTTTGTTTTCTTCTTAGGGGATACGGAATTGGCGTAAGGCTGATTGATGATTTTTTAGCTCGTTCAGCTGTGAAAAAGTGCCGCAGTTATTCTGAAACCGCAGACATGATTGCACAGGTAAATAAGATTTACATTGTCTAGACCTTCATCAGTTTCAGTGGTCTTAGCTTTTCCCTCCTTCTCTATCACTTTGCTCCAAAACAGTTACCTACATTTTCTGCTGTATCATGATCGTCTTATCAAAAAACACTCATCTCCACAACCACACCCATGCTTCCATTGGGTGAAATACAGCCGGTTCCTTATCTACAACTTCATATCAACCAGTAGCTCACAGAGGTTGGCCTTGAGAGGAGACATCAGTTTCTACCTCTGTTGCATAGTGCTACATCAGGCTGCGAAAAAAATCAACGTTCAACAGAACACAAAAAATGTGTTGTTTAGTGAGATAAGAATTTTGCAGATGGTCTTGATAAACCCACAGTGGTAAGTTTAACACAAAGTGTTGTCAGAACCACAGAATCGGTTCACGTGGGTATTAGGTTTATATCTGAGTTGAGGACAGAGAAAACAAAATGGGATACCACCTGTGAGAGGCTGCCAATCCCTGACCTAAACTGACCTTAAAGTTAGTTGCTAAACTGAAATTAAAATTCTTCTACTCCTAGTAGCCTATGAGGCATTTTGCCATTAGAAGAATTAAAAAGTTTCTTTTTGTTTGCTGCAGCTTAAGCTGATTTCTTCTACTCTTGCCAGAGATTGCAGCAAACAACAGAAAATGATCCAGTTTAAACAAACTTCAAATCATATATTCCCTCACTTTTTTCTTTTTCTAGGAGCATAAACCTTAACCATCTCCAGATCTTAAATTTTGGTATTCTTACCCCTGCCATCTGAATCTCCTCGGCACCTCCATAATTATCTTACATGGATTTTAGCCTTAAAATGGTAATATTAGGAATAAGGTGCATGATTTTCTGCCAAAGGAAGACTCAGTGGTAGTAGAGAAGAACTATAAAAAAGGAAAATGAGAGGAACATTTTCCTGACTACCCACAAATCTAATAATAAAATCAAAAAGATAAAATCAGAGTGGGTACTTTTGCCTTCTTCGATGGAAACTTCCCTTTTATTGAGTAGTCTTTCACACTATTGTCAGACAAGAAAGATCTAGGAGGAAATTTAGAGGCAATACACTAAAGATGTATTTTTGCCCCCATGGGCAAGTCAGTTTTCCTGGGGAAGCTCAAAGAGAAATCCGTAGGACGTCCAGCCCCTTTAGACTGCTGAGTCACTGTAAAAGAGGTGGTAGTTCATAGATACTGAGTTAGCTCAGACTAATACATGCTGAGGTCATGGTGAATGGTCCCTTTTATCCTTTATGATTTTCAGCTGTGAAGTTTTGCCAGTGAAGCTATGCCTTGCCTTTCCCAATGGCAAAAATTACCCACGCATACCAAAGAGCTGTTTGCTAGGCAGTCGTTTGTTTTAAGAAGAGAGATCAGAGCATCAGTTAATTGAACTGGGATTCATTTCCATTGGCCCGTTTTAGGAGGCAAAAATATGCCTGGCATACTTTTTGATTGCTTGAGAATTACCAGCATCATCAGCTAAATGTGAGCATTTTGTTTAACCTCTGACTGCAGAACTGGGAAACAGCAGGCTCTCTCTACAGTGAACTGAGGCACCCGTATACGCTGGTTGTACAGGAGTATCTTAGTTCAAAGTGTAAGTGGGTGTTATCAGGTGATGTGTGATCTTGCTCACATTAACCATGTCAGAATTACCTACGTTACATGTGACTGAAATGGAGGGACAGAAGTTACGTTATCATCGCAAAATGCTTGTCATAGAGGAACGGATGGCTGCCGCAGAAATAGAGAAGGGACCTCTTCACATTTGCTGTTGCTGGTAGGACTATAAAGTGCACATGTGCAAAACACACACACACCCCTCCATCTGCCAAAGTTTAAAGCAGAGGCAGGTGACATTACTAAAAGCCAGACAGATCCCATTAGCTTATAAAAGAGTGGAAACTAATTTTCTTCCTGAGGTGAAGTGTATTTTGGAGTCTCAAATCAGGATGATGTATAACAAAGCTCCTCCTTTGAAGGAGCTGAGCTCATGTAGAGGATCCATTAGAGACAGTGAGGGCAGCTGAATGAAAACCATGAGAAAAGCATCATTTCAATAACTGTATTAAAATACACTGTCTTGTTAAAAGAATGATACCAGGCTGCAAAATCGCATTTTTGATCACTTCTGTGCTCTTCTTCAGGTGGTATTTGTATTTTTTTTTCTCTGGATTCCATGTATATGCCAAATATCTAGTTTTCTGTGTCTTATTCCTCACGATTCCCTTATTTACAAGTGCTTTAGTAGAGTTCTTTAGTACATCATTCTTAAGTACAGGGGATTCAACAGCAAAATACAGTGAGAAATTAACCATCAAAGTAAGGAAAAAGACACTGTTTCTCTGCAGGTTGTACTTCAAAAGAGACTTACTGAGAGAAATAAAATTACTTGGAAAGATTGGAACAAACTTTAAAGTACACAGTCTCTTGAAAAGACTATTTTTAGCACACTAAAAGAGTTCTGTAGTAGGAGTATAACCTTTCCCAGGCAAAATGTGATACGGAAAGCATTTTCACATTTCTTTGGCAAAACATTTTTAAATAGACTTCAAGCACATTTGTCTGAGGCACATACCAACAAAACATATGTAAAACGACCCAGCATGTAACTGCAAATATGCTCTTAAAGTTACCGGTACAGAATTACACAGCTGTTTACATGATCTCTTAAAATTTTCAGCAGTAGTGTTCCCAGCCAGGAGAAAGTGCTTAAATACTTAACTGCAGTAACTCTTCTGATGTAGAAATCTGCTTGAGTGTGAGCACATAGAGTAAAGCCAGGTAAAAGTTAAAGTTAAGGCAATTAAGTAGTTCATGTAGTTCAACATCCTGCACACATAGCTGTTATCCTACAGACCTTTGGAAAGCAAAGAAGTCGTCTGCAATATCAGGCTGTAGGTGCTCCCTGTGGAAATGGAAAGAGATGAAGCAAAGGAAAAAACATAAAATGAGGAGTACAAAGCCAGCTTGCCATATTAAGAAAGAAACACCAGAGGAAAGGTGCACCTAAGGCAGTGACTGAGGGCTTAAATCTTCAACCACTGGTTCAGACTACAAAGCCTGGGGTTGACTGCTAGCTTATACTGGACTGGAGAAGGGCCAACAGATTTTGATGATGAGTCAAAGTGAATCCTCCTACACCGAGTTCCCATGGTGCTCACTGACTTCTCATGTTGGTGCTGTGACTTTATGTGGTTATACTCGGGACTGGATAAAAAAAGATAAAACAGGCCATGTAAAAGTAAGCTTTCTGCTCACTGGAAAATTGGGATAAGAAAATGGAAACCAATTGAGGAATGGTATTAAGAACAAAGCTCAGTTGAAGAATTAATGTCCAAGGCTGGATTCAGAATTTGGATCTGAGTGTAACTGAGGATTACTTTCAAGATGAGGATGGTGATTTTATTCTATAATCATAGAATCATAGAATGGTTCGGGTTGGAAGGGACATTAAAGACCATCTAGTTCCAACCCCCCTGCCATGGGCAGGGACACCTTGCACTAGACCAGGCTGCTTAAAGCCCCATCCAGCCTGGCCTTGAACACTTCCAGGGATGGAGCATCCACAACTTCTCTGGGCAACCTGTTCCAGTGCCTCACCACCCTCATAGTGAAAAATTTCTTCCTGGTATCTAATCTAAATCTATCCTCTTCCAGTTTGAAGCCATTACCCGTCATCCTATCACTGCATGCCCTTGTAAAAATTCCCTCCCCATCTCTACTGTAGGCCCCCTTTAGGTACTGGAAGGCGGCTATAAGGTCTCCCCGGAGCCTTCTCTTCTCCAGGCTGAACAACCCCAGCTCTCTCAGCCTGTCTTGACAGGAGTGGTGCTCCACCCCTCTGATCATCTTCGTGGCCCTCCTCTGGACTTGGTCCAACAGGTCCATGTCCTTCTAATCCTACAAAATCAAGTTTTTACTTCAGTTCCTCCTCACAAGATGTTGACATCATTGATCTGATCAAAAGAGATACAAAAAATAAACAACTGCTGCTGGTTTTAGATCTAATCCTTTAACAATGTTATCTTCTCTAGCACAATGTCACCATGCCCCAGAAGGTCTCTGCGTATGCTGCAGCTGGGCTGTACCCTGTGGTCTGCAGTGAGTTGGTGCTGGCTCTGAGGCTCCATAGCTGTGATAATACAGTGCTGTGCCTGAGGACGTGTGTGCTGTGTGTGTGTGCCTAAGGATGTGCTGTGCCTTTGCTGAAAAACAGCTGGAGACATCAGCTTTATTGTGGAAGCTCAGTACCCCATGAATGCAGCAAATGTATGTCTCTGCAGCTGCTTGTAGAGAGGCCCTTGGGGACTACCAGGACTGGAGTAATCCAACCATGTCATCCCCAAGCTCAGACTTGTAGGACGAGAGATGTGACTCCCCTTCCCATGGGAAGTCCTGCCTTACGAGGTCCCTATGTATTGACATATGCCCAGTTTGAAAGTCTGGCAGAAGCTGGCAGAATTTATGAAGCTGGTAAATGTTGCTTTTCAGATCTTAACAGTGAGAGGGAAATGCATACAGCAGGTTGCTGTGCTAAGTGGTAGACGGTAAACTGAAAAATGAAGTGCTGCACTTTAAAGGGTAAAGAAAAGTTTGTGAGTATGTGAAATCAGCAACAGATGGCAAGACCTTTAAAGCATCTCGCTCTTCCCAAACAGTGACTGGAAAAGTACTAAGAATGAAAAGTATGCTAACAAAAATGTTATTTTGTCTGCCTTTCCCCTTCTAAGCAGATTAATTCTGGTCCTTCATTAATCCCGTTGTTATGTCATCTGAAATTATGGTTTCAATTTTTTTAGCAGCCTGTCTTATCCCTTACTTTGCAACGTTAGTTACGCATACAATTTTGTAGCGAAGACTCCCCAGCATTATCTAAAGGGACTGACAAGTTAGTGGCCTCCTAAATATTTCAGTAATTCTAGGCTGCATTTGAGCACCATCAAACTGTTAATGAATTCTATTCTTGCTGCTTGAGAAAGATGGGATGTTGGTTGAGACTTTGAAAAAGGGCAGTGGTACTTTTTTAATTCTGACCACATAGATTTCTTGTTTGACAGCAATATATAGATACAAATGAGAGATTTACGGATGCAACTTTCAAAACTGCTCATTCATTTTACTTGCCTGTCTTTTGGAGTCACAAAAAAAGATTGAAAAGACCTTTGTTTTACCCTCTGAGAAGCTGTGTATGGTAGTTTTAAAGGAATTTCTATCCATTCGTAGCCTGTTTTTTTAAAAAAAATGTTTATATCTATTCATTGAATTACTTATCTATGTACTTAAATTATTTTTTCTGCTGAGACTTTTTTACAATTTTCACTTTATAGCTTTTCAATTTTGCCTTAATTTGGTGCTCCATTGCAAACCAGCTACTGTTCTTGCATGGTTTACATTCAAGTTCTCTCTTACACAGGAAATTTTAACAATAGAATTTGGACAAATTCATCACACTGTAATGCAAAGTACAGCTGAAACTAAATTGAAAGCACATGAGGGCCTAGCACTGTTAAATAGTTTTTGTTCTTGTAACAAAGACTTGAAGTTTGACGGAGCAGCAGATGCGTAGCAGAAGAGTTAAGAGAATTTAAATGAGAAAATGGAGTTCTCACAGAGAAGGAATCGTAAACTGAGGGACAAAGCACAGAGAATTGAACAGAAGTTTCCAGTTTTATTTTTGCACTCATATTTTGATGGACCATCAGAGTTAGTGCAAAATCTAAATTTTCCAAGAGAAAATGTTGATTCTGCTGTTTGGGTTTTTTTCCAGTTTGTTTTGGATAGTGTTGACTATGATAGTGTCTTTGCCTCCTTCTGAGCTGCCATGGTAGCTGGTTCAGGGACAATGTTGATACAAAACAGCTTTTGTGGTGGCTGTTTGAGGCACAGGGTTAAATTTGCCAAAACCAGATTCCAGTTGAAAACATAGGGTCAAACAGGGGTTTATTTTTGTCTAGTTTCATAGAAATATTCCAGCGTCCGCATGGCAGTTGCATTAAGTCACAGGCACTTTGGTAAGACAACACAGTCAGAGTAACACAACCCTGGGAACGAAGATCAGTGAGAGACTTAGGCTCCTACCAGGCACACATTGCAGCACTAAGCGTTCAGCAGCTGCTCTTGGAGGTGGAGACACTCTCAACATGAGTTACCTGTGAGCATGAAGGAGGGTAAGGATGAGGAGAGGAGAACGCACCTTGGATTTGCCCCTTCATGATAAAGGGGAACGCTGGGCTGGGAAACGCTCCTATTTCAGATGGTCCTGGCTACTCAGGTGCAGAACTTTGAGCTTTCTCCTGAGGAAGAAGAGGGTGCCAAAACTCCAAAGTGGGATCCCTCTGTTCTCCCACCTATCCTGCTGTCAACTATGCTTTTGTCTCTGTGTCCCAGCTCTTATATCACAGTGGAGACCTCATCTTTACATCAACCTGTTTGTTTCCTATATTCCTTGATCACCTCATTAACCTTCTTAGTGTCTTCCTCTTTGCATCCCTACTTGCTGTGGTTTTCTGTGATACCAGTGAAAAAGGAGGTGGAAAGATGACTTTGGGAAGGGAAGTTTGGCCGAGGCAGCGGGGACGTCCTGTTAGGTGGTGTCTCCTCTCCCCTTGCGTGTAGGGAGGAGGCGAGATGGGGCTGGGCAGTAGATGTTGGGGCATCTCTCATAAAGAGAAAAGCAGAGAAATGGGAAGGGACATGTACCCTGGAATTAGATAGTTGCTATGCCAGGAGAGGAGCCCGGGGAGGAAAATGCATATATGCCAGACGTGGTGTCAGACATGTCTGCTGTTGTGACTTTCATTTTAGCAGTGTTGCCTCTGTGCTTTCAGCTGCAGCAGGTGCATTTAGGCTTATAACATGTTCTAAGTCTGCTGCAAAATGGGTCAGCTGGGATAAGACTTTAAAACATTTGCTCAAAGACCACAAGTTCTTCAAAACATACAGAGAAAATTCCAAGCAGACAGTGGAATTAGCTTTTGGATTTTATTTTTAAAAGAGTAATGGTCTGTAAACACAGATAGTTGTTTTTTTCGGCTGCAGAAGCACAGTGAGTATGGGAAAGTTGGGTAGAGTACCCTGGTTGTTGGTAAGAGCCTGATTCGAGCAGAGCAAAATTATGATTATTTGCAGATTTATAGAGACTGGCAGTAAAATGCTGCATAAAAGTCTGCCCAGTCACCCCAGGGAAAGAAACTTGGCAGAAACTTTGTTCTCCTTTTATGCAGTACTTGCAAAGACTCTGGACACCCTGTGTGAGAGCCACGTGGTGAATTCCAAGTGGGTGAGGTAAAGCGTAGGGCTCTGAGGTGAAATGCATTTCTCAGAAGCACTGATTGTGCAGTTGCCTCACCTGCCAGTTCCTCTTGCTCCAGATATTAAGTTTCCTAAGATATTCAGAAAAATGAAAATCAGCCTGCTGCAAAAATATTTTCTAGTCTTAAAGTGTGGGATTTCCATCCAGGCCTTCTGTCGTACACTGGCTGCAGGCACAGTACAAACAATATTACGCAGCTCTGCAGACTGCACCCAGTGCCCAAAACCCACTCAAAACAGGAGCTTTATACCCATGCACATGGAAATTCTCAGGGGTGAAGGTAATACCGATTACTCTACGGAGGCAAAATATCAGTGATGCATTTTCATTATTGTAGCAAAGCACTAACGACAACTGATTATGTTTCAAAACAGCAGGTTATTTTTTTAACAAAAACACAAAACTGCTGAACCATTTGGTAATTTCAAGTTCTTGGTACCCTACATGTCAGCTGTAAGATTTGTGTAAAGAATTGCCTGGCATCTCACTATCAATGGAGTTTGCTGCCCCATGTCACAGGCAAATGTCTCAGGGACTAGAAGACCAGGGGTGATCACTGTGACCATCCGTGGCGTTCTAGGTGCAACAGGAGATGCCTTGAGTGACCACTGGTGCCTGAAAATGCTGTACCTACAGACTGGAAATGACCTGGAAGCAAAACCTTTACTTTCTGTGGGCTGTCAGAAAGTCACACACATCTTCTAGTATTATAATCACACCTTTCAAATGGTGTTACTTCATGATAGTCTCTTGATTTACATAGGATGAGCATACTATAGCACCTTTTACATAGGATATTGCTAAAATCCTCTTGTAGAAGTCATTAGTCACATTTTGCTGTCAGCGCTTGATCCGGAGCCAGTGACATTAGCAGAGCGTGAACCCTGGGTGCCATGGAGGACTGCAGCGTTTTCACTGATGTAGGGAAATAATTTAATTCCATCCTTTTGGAGCAAGTTTGTAACTGGGAGGGAACATGATGAAGAAGAAAGAGGCCATTGTGAAAAAACATAGAGATGAAACCAGCTAGAAGTATGCTATATAAGCAAGATATAAAAAAGCTGAAAATATATTTGTCTACGGTATTTCCCTTTTGTCTACAAAGTCCAGCATTGTCTCTCTTTCCTCATTGATTTTTTTCTGGCCTTCTTCAACTAGCCTGTGAATTGTGCTATAATGCTGTTTGCTACTGCTGAAAGAGTAGAGCTGGGAAGCATCTTCCCATGCCTGAAAAGTTGGCAGGGGAATCGCTTCCGGTTCCTTGTTCTCAAAAAAGCACTTCAGGTTTCGCTCGCTCAGCTTGGTGGCGTATAGCTGGAAAATCTGCTCCAGTTGCTCCTTCTCCTTCTCCATGTACACCCTCCAGAACATCAGCTGGAGGTGGCTGACTTTCGACTGGCAGCTGGCACAGCAAGTGGTCAGCAGGGAGAGAAGAGCTGTGGTAACTATCACACACCAGCCTAGAATCTGGGAAAACAGAAGAAATACGTTTCAGGTTAAAAAGGCCCAAGTGAAAATGCTACTTAAATCAAGAGTGTCTGACGGAACAACCACACTGTGTACAGAGGGACTGCAGCTCCTTTTGGCGCCCTTTAGTGGGCGTCTCATCCCAGTTTGCATTTGGTGCCTGGCATTAGTGTTAATGGGGTTCCATGTCGGGACCAAAGGGAAGCAGAAGACCTCAGGATTGAGGCTTCTCAGGACGCTCGTTTTGACCTCGCTTTCTCGGGAAGGCAAAAGCTGGTTGATTTTTTACGGTAAAACTCTCAAGAAAAGTTGCCTTATACTAGAGTCTGGCTGCCCTTTGGTTTTATAACAAAGGGAACTCGGATAACAACAGCTGAAGAGACACGTCCAGCGCAACGGCAATTCAGCTTCAGGGACAGGTGAACTCGAATCAGACCTCAACTACAAGACTGTGTATGAAGAAAAATCTACGAGGTCTGCGTGATCAATCAAAGGCCTAAATGATCGATCAAATAATATTATGGCTAAACAGTGCTATATGGAAAACAGAGAGGGCCTGAGAGCAGGAGTAGCGTCTGGGTAATTTGGAGAGGATGTTGATGAGAGTTTATTGCAAAACTATAACCATCTGGCACATAGTGTATTGGAATTGCTCACGGAATTCTATCACACAAAGGGAAAAGTGCATAGGGAGAATCAAATATCACAATCACTAGACGGTAAATGGTTTTCTCTCTCCTGAAAGCGTTACATAAAATCACCCAGTAAAAATTAGGATTAAGACACAATTATGAATTGTGACAAACTACAAAAGCAAAAAAGGGAAGTAACTTTTGTCACAGATCAATCAACCTTTTAAACTGTGACCATTTTTAAATGTGCTGTTTTCAGACTTCTTTTTAATTTAAAAAAAAACAAAACCAAACGACAACTAGAACTGTTTTAGCATTAATTAGCTAACAAGAATATAAAAGATAGTTTGAAATTTAAAAAGTTTTCCCCACATTCTTTTATCAGGAGGTTCACTGAAATCTAAGCTATTCTTGTGAACATTTTTTGACTTTGATTAATCAGCCCCTTGTAGTGGAAAATCATTTTTATGCCAAAACTGGTTTAAAATTATCTTCTTGCCCAGTCCTGTAAGGATGCTGGGAGGAGAAGGCATGAGAGAGAAGAAATAGCATGTGCATTGGCAGGTCTGTGTTGGCATTGGAACAGAGTCCAATTCATCTACACAATGATTAGAAATAGTTGCTGTATTTTCAGAGAACTTTGTTTTTGCTGAAATATGCTTTTCTGGCATCATTCAGCTTTTTTTGTAGGAACTTCAGAGCTTGACAAAATTCTGTTAGGAGCATATTAAAGGAAAGAGCTACTTCCAGGATTAGAGCAAGGGCAGAAGGTGGAAAAATGTGCTTGAAATTGTTATTGTGGGATGTTTTTAAGGAGAGCAGGGTGGTGAACCCAGTTTTTTCATGCCTAATGCCACTGGCCTAGCCAATAGTTTTACCCACCTACTCTATTGCAATGTGTAGCATTTGCAAAAGAAATGACTTGTTTTCAAACAGTGGAACAAATTCCAGTGTGGAACAAATCTTCTAGGCTTCAGAGACCCATATGAACTGGAACTGATTTTCCATGGTTTAATGGTGATGATATGGAGAACTGCAACCTTTCTCATGTGAACTCTTGCACTGATGTTAAAAAAATAACTGCCAATAAAAAGCTATATTTAGCTGAGGGAATACAGAAAGTTTCCTCAGGGAAGTATGTGAAACAGAGAAGCTTGACAAACAATTATTCTTAGGGACTGGTATGGAAGAATAGCTTCACTTTCTTTTATTTCTCCAGTCACTTTGTACTGACTGATGATTTCTATCAGGGGATTCAAATCTGCTCTTTTTAGCAGCTTTTCACTTTCTTGCAGCTTGGAGAACGAACCCGTGTAGTCTAATGCTATATACCGAGTCACTGGTCTTTCACTATTTCCTATACATACAACTTAGTCTTAAACACTATTTGTTGTTTCCTTCTAAATCTCTCAAACAAATTGTTTTGTCTGCAGTGCAGGATCTGTCTGCATTCCACTTTTATTTGCATGAGGACTTGAAAATAAAACCGGCTTTTGGGGAGGAAATGGTTCCATATGGATACAATTGTCTGACAAAAACTTGCTGGCTCCACAGAATGTTTTTCCTTCCTGCTGACAATCATCTTCCCATCATTTTCTGTAGCCTTTTTTTTTCTTTTTTTTTCCTTTGTTTTGATTTTTGTCTATGAATTTATTTACAATGCAGCGAGCAGAACTGTATCACACGAATATAGTAAAACGTAATACAGTCTCAGCTTTGCATGTTCTGCTTGTTTTATTTTAGTGTGTTTTCCTTCCTTCAAGCAGGACAAAAACATGCTCTTATCTGGCATCATGAAGATGAAGAACGCAAACAGGAACATATTACATAAGCAGTCACAAATCTTACTTTCCAGTACTTTTCTACTGTTAGTGATGTAAGATTTTATTACAGTATCATGATGGTATAAAATAGGAGAGTGTGGTATGGATTTTTAAATAGGACAGACCCCTTTAAAGGGGTGACATCTGTTAATTCAGCCTCTTAAACAATCCAGTAGTTTTTTCTCTTTAGAGCAATATTCATTCAGGAAGAAAGCTATAAGTTATCCGGTCTTATTGATCCTGCCATCAGTGGGACCCCCCAGGAAGCATGGCACAGCTCAAACTGAACTAAAAGATGGATTGGTTGTATTTTATAACGCTGCATCATGCCAAAACTTTGTTTATGTGAAACCAATGGTTTTATCTGACAGCATCTGTCAGCAAGATCTTCCACAGATAAATCACAGTGGCAGTAACAACTGTATAATGCTCTTTATTTATTTTTCTCACCTGGGACTGTGCTTGTAGAGTTCGTTTCAGTTCATCACTCTCTGCAAAGGGCATGGAGCTCTTGTCACAGGCCACCTTGTGTAGTTCTTCGAAGCACTTCGCAGATTTGCTGTGGCAAACTGCCTGTAGGTAGGAAGGATTTTTCAAGCCACTCATGGCACATTCGTAAAAAGTCCCGTTGAGCAAAGCCACAGAGAGCCACATCACTGGGGCCACCAGAGCGTTTAAAGTGATTTGTCCAAAGACGTAAAAGAAATGGCAGGTATTCCCTCTGGGGAATATTTTTCTGGGATTCACCCAGCAGCCTGTAAAGAGTTTCCAGGTCTTCCTGTTCAAGAAATATCCAATAACTAGCAAAACAAAAGCTGGGGAAAAGAGAAATACCAAACCGTACCTGAAGTTTTCATTGCTGCAGGGGCATCTGAAAGCAACAAGAGAAAACACACGTTCACCTCCCATTGTCAGCAGCGCCATAAAACTGTAACCTATAGCCGTTTTCTGGTTCATAAAGAATTTCAGGATTGTTTGGAAACCATCCATGTTTGATACTCACTACGGAGGTAAAAAGCAAGACGCTTTTATCTTCGGTCGTAGCAGTCCGTAGCGGTGTGGCGGGGGAGGGCTCACCAGAGGAGGCAGAGGCTGGAGCGAGCCTGCCTGCCTGCGCGCTGGCTAGATAACGCCGTGATGTCACTGTCTGGAGAAACGCACTCACAGGGGACCCCTCCGCCAGCAGAGCAGATGTTGCACATTTGCAGTAACAGTCATGAGTAGGAGGGAAGCAAGCAATGCTCTGTGTCATCAAATGGGTTTGCCGCCTTGGCAGTCTTATTCGTGGTGGGTTGTTGTTTTTCTGTGACTGCAGATAGAGATCAGAGTAAAAACATACACTCGCCGGTTGCAGGAGTTCTTCAGCTGTGATTGTCAGAGTTGCTGGCAATGTAGTGAAGGACCCAATATAGATGCTAATGGACCCAGGGGAGCGTGACGTGACTGGAAGCAGATGAGTGGTAACAGTAAAACCACTTTGTATGGGGTTGTAAGCGCAGGAACATCAAAGACGGAATAAGCAGCCTTCTGCTGTACTTCCCTGGAGTATCACGTAGCTCCAGGTTTGCGTCTCTGGCTCAAGCTGATCGCAGAAGAGATAAATCTAGTTTGATTTCCAGCCTGGCTCTCCCTTCCCCCTATTTTCCTGGGGTAAAGCTGGTCTACGGGTTGCTACATCCTAAAGTTTGCCCTCTGGTTTGCACACAACAGATCGAAGCAGATGAGTTTCATCCTTTTGCAGGTTGCTTTCAAGATGTACCTTGGGGTCACCGCTAGTGTGAGGTGTACTAGTGCCGCAGGAAATGAGTTCTCCTTAATCCTGGACAAAAACCCACTAGTGGACTTTGTGGAGGAGCTGCCAGCAGAACGAGCATCACTTTGCTACTGTAACCTCCTCTGTGGGGTGATTCGAGGTGCCTTGGAAATGGTAAGGAAGTGCACATCTGTTTTTTCCATTCTTTGTTAATACGCAGAACCAGAGGAAAGCAAAACCACTTGCTCAGATAAATGAAGGAAATTTAGTAGTGTTTAATCTCTCTCCCAATTAAATGTCTATATCTAAGTAAAAGAGGGCCAGGCTGATTCCTGAGGTAGAGGAGCACACAGGGTTGGCTCACCTCCACGCTGTCCCCGCTTGGCTCTTCAGTGTCTGACTCAGGTGCAAAAGCCAGTGGGAGCAGGGAGCCAGCTAACAGGTAATGTGGAGAGCTGTGGGGCTTGCCATCCCTGATTCTTTCCAAATACACGAAGATAATATTATCAGGCTACCGCAGCACCTGCTGAAAGGGAGAACAAAGTGCGGATTAATATAATGTTAAAGCTTCAGAAGTGTTTCAGATGGCATTCCTAATTTTGTTCTTAAATCTTAGAATTTTACAAAAGAATAAACAATTTTACAAAAGAAAAAAGCAAACATCATTTGAGAGTCACTGAGCTGTACAGCTTCTGTGATGTTTTCTGGAAGATAACTTTTGGCCTGCTTTATGTTTCTGTCAGTATCTAATTTGTCATATATCTTATGTTTCAAGAAAACAAAAACTATACAAGTATTACATATGTACACCAATCTCAGAATTATAGTATCTGATATAAGACTAATTAAGAAAAGTGTTATATCATTAGTATTAGTACATGAACAGGAAATTTTGTGATCACAGAGTCATCAAGTACACAATTTAGATTCTCAGAAGAAAGCAAAACACTGGAATGAGGGGTAATGTATTATACAAATTCCAGTGTACTGGAACTTCCTTTTAATTAATTTAGTTGGGAAAGATATTTTAAAACAATTTAGAAATCTGTTTGTTATGAAACCTGAGAAAGGGGGTCCCCTTGTGGTAAGAGAGAGAGAAAAAGTTCGTTATACTGGAGGAGGGGGAAAAACTGGGCATTTCTTTTCCTAACTGATCAGACTTGGTTCTTTCTAGGTTCACTTACCAGCAGAAGTTACCTTCCTCCAGGACAGGCTGAAGGGTGATGCCGTGACAGAAATAGGAATTACGTTTTTAAGGAAGGCTGAAGACAGAAAGCACAAAAGAAATAAATGAAAGAAATACTGGGAGAAACCCTTGCTGAGGGATATTTTGCGCCTTTTGTTTCTGAAGAAGACACGCAGGGTAAAAATGGCTTCACTGAGCCCAGCTGCACCAGTCACACATTTGAAAGGTGAAGAGAGCTGGGCAGCAAGCAGGAGGGGCAGAGAAGGGGGAGAGCAATGCTAATTATCATGACACAGATATGGAGTCATAGAATGGTTTGTGTTGGAAGGGACCTTTAAAGGTCATCTAGTCCAACACCCCTGCAATGAGCAGGGACATCTTCAGCTAGCTCATGTTGCTCAGAGCCCCGTCCAACCTGACCTTGAATGTTTCCTGCCATGGCGCATCTACCACCTCTCTGGGCAACCTGTTCCAGCATCACTATAAAAGATCGAAATGGCCTGCCCTTCCTTCTGACATAACCATGCTCTGGAGCTCAATGAAAGTTTCATCTCAGTATTTAGTGCACGCTGGATGCAAAATATTCATTTGGACGTCAGCTGTTTTCTGTTAAACGTGACCACCTTTTCCCATTTTGCTTGTTGACAATGTTTCAAAGCATGTTTGCTAAGAGGTGCTTTATTTCCCCAGCTGTTTGTGGTTAGGAATAATGAATTCATCCACTGTGGCTGTTGTAGCAGTGTCTTGCTGTCAGGTAGGTGCCTGTTTTGATGCGTAATGGTTTGCCATTCATTGTCCTCCACACCGGACATCCTGCACCCTTTGAAGCCAGAGAGGGATGAGGCTTCATTGATGGCAGGAGCTGGTTTGGTTTGTTACGGCTCTATCAGGCCCCAAATGCATTTTTGCTGGCATGCCCGTTCAGCCCTGTGCGTATGTCAGGCTGCAACACCCTGATGACCGCATCAATGCTTGTGTTGCTTCAAGCTATGGGCCTTTTCATGTCAGCCTTCTCTTCAAGAGCACTGATCTCACAACCAAACTGAACAAAGCATGGTGTATTTAATGTGTAGTCACTGTGGACCTGTACTCACCTAAGGAAACTTGAATAAAAATTCAGAGATCACCACGCAACTGGTTTGCTGGTCCTTGTGTCTGTTCTTACCTGACCTTCATCACCATCTGTTGAACATCTTCCCCTTGGCAGTGGACTTGTTACCAGAACATGACTGGAAAATAGAGAAATAGCAGCCTTGCAGAAACCTGAGTTGTAGGAGAAGTTTAATGTTGTCTGGTGTAATGCAAGATATCTGGGTCAGGGTTGGACCAAAACCCAATTCCTAGCGCAGTACCCTATCCACAAAGCCAGCGCACCTTCTTCTCACCAAAGCACTTGTTTTAAACAAAACCACAAACCCTCAATTCAGTTCAGTGAAGCCCAGAGTTAACTCTGATTTTATTGCTGTGATTTGTACCCTTGTCCCCTGTTTTTCCCTCAGTCTCTTTATCTCTTAATCCTGCTAAGTGGGGCCACCGTTTGCCTTGGAGACAGCGGGGTTCATTCCCACCAGATCTGTACAATCCTCACAATAATCTTTCTCCCTTCATTTGTCTTAACAATGTCGTACAGTGGCGGCATAGTGTAATGGAGCTTTAAGAGAACAATTTTGTACAGAACAGAAACTAAGCTATTCAGTACCCAGCCTTGGGCTCAGTCCAGCATGCTGTTATCTGCTATGGGTAACGAGTTACAACATGTAACAACGTGTTACAACCAGCTTTTTGGTTTTGGGGTTTTTTTTTTTAATCAGGGCTGAAAGGTCTTATGGCATTTGCCTAATTGCACTGCCTGTGCAGGAACCCTCGGTGGATTTTTTGCTGGTTATGCCCAGCTGAGATGTACATATGGCAACTTTGGCTGACCACACAAGGGTTCTTTACAAGGCAATGGCCATTTATCCTTTTTCCAGCAACATCCTATCAGCTGAATATTCTCTTTTTATTATTATCTTGAAAGTGAATAACCTATGCTGTCCTTTTTTGAGATACAATTCTCTTACTTAAACCTTTGCTGCATTGGATTTGCGCACAGGCGCGTGTGCATGCACACACCTATGGTAACATTTTCTGTCAAGGTCTGCACCGGCCAAAAAGCATCAGCCACCACATCGCAAAGGCGTCAGGGCTGGATATTACAATATTTTTAAAGCAAGGACCATGAGTGTCATCCTGGGGCCTTTGCAGCCCTACCACACTGGCTTTGGCATGACCAAGGCTTCTTCCTCTTCCTGCAGTGCCAAACATTTGGAGTGATTCTCCATGTAGGACATCAAAGCTGTTTCTTTAGGTTTCAGTATTTCAGAATAAACAGTCTGAGGAAATCTTTATTTCTATGTGGACATGGTAAGTTTTGAAGGATGAGCTTCCGCCATGCAAATGAACGTATAGCTGAAACGCCTGAGCCAGTCAAGGCAGCACAGATTTCAGATGAAAAATGACATGAGGCTGCCAGGCTGGACTGGGTGTTCCTCCGCTCACATGTCACATCCCGCTTGTGCATCCATGGTGCAGCGACCACTCCTGGCGGCTCAGCTCTGTGCTGGGCAGACATGCTCAGTGCACACTGGTTTTCCTGTTAGTGTTTTTCATATTTTCTTCCTACGGAAGAAGGATCACCTCGTCCATTGTATTCTAAAGATGGAGTAAGTAAATGTTAGGTAGAAAAACGATAATAAACAGTAGAAAAAACAGTGACCCACACTATGTTACCATTAGTTGCTGACAATAGCTACCCGATGCACATACAATTTTTTGCTTGTCTCGCTTGGTAGTGTATTCATAGAAGTGTTCCTCAGTGTTTCATTTTAGCTTAGGCCCTTCTCTTGAATGTATCTAATGGGGAACTTGCAAGTTTGCTGAAGCTTCTCTTTGAAGTTTCTTTCATTATAAATGTAATTACGTACACAAGATAAGAGTGTTACATAAAGGTGAGGAAAAAATCAAAATTCAAACGTGCCTGCATACAAACCCAATATATAAATATGTGCCCACGCAGACGCAGCTGAGGGGATTAACAAGAATTCTGAGGGTGTTTTCACTGCAGCTTCTTGTCAGGAAACGAAATAAGGCATGGCTTGGTCCTGGAGGCTTTCAGTCCATCCTGAAGTATTTTATTATAACTCTAAGGTAAAGCCTGGCCCCGCTGTGTCAAGGAACGTTTTGACACTGATCGCAGCGGTACCAGGACATTGTTTCCTTCCCATTTGCAACATTCCAGAGTAGATTTATCTCTAGATAAATCTCTAGATGTCAATGAACAAATGAACTCTGCAATATGAGAGGTAAAATGGAATATTTGTAACTGAACCGTGCTTCCTGGAGGCACAAGTAACAAACTGGATACTTGGTACTCTGTTATCATCAAGTTTCTTGGAAGGAAAAGAGCGCTGAGCAAGTCAGTGACTCTGTGACAAAATAAATGCTTTTAAAATTTCTTTTCTACATAGAGAATTAAATCTTATTTTCCCTTTCTGTGTGATATTTTTCAGTATATAATAAGAATGAAGCTTCCAAGATCATTATATTCAGCTAGTTAGAATAGGCTTTTGCTTTCCTTCTTCCTTGGAGAACGACTGTAACAAACAACTCTCTGTCTGTCTGAATCGTTTCCAAGTTGGAGTTTACTGCCTAGAAAGAGGAGATTTCTGGGAAGAGTGAAAGGACAGCCCAGACCAAACAGTCTGACTCATCTCCAAAATGCTCTGTAATAAAAGCTTTTCAAAGAAAAACTGAACTTTACCTTTCTTTACTCAAAACTGGTCTCTCTGTTTTTTATAATTAGATGTTCTTTGATAAGAATGTTATTATTTGCTAATATGGATTGCAGATTTATAGTGTCTTTAAGGATGTAGCTGTGGTATAAATATTTGTTAATATAAGCTTCACCTACACTGCCATGTTATGCATAAGCCTAACCCCTCAAGACATGCTAATTTGCACTTAGACTCCATTCTGGATCAAGTTAAATAGTGTATTTGGCAGGGTATCCACGTGAAGCGTAGGTACTGATGCCAAGGCCAAAACCCCATATGTAATATATATTTTTTAAAAAAAGCATAATAATTACGTATTTTTCAGGAAAAAAAAAAAGTAGGAAAAATATAAATTGAATATAAACAGGTTGTTTAATGTCAGTGTGTTTTCCCTGCAGCATTCAAATGCCTACTTTTTCCCACTAAAGATCTCTAGAGTTACAGGAAATGAGCAGTAGGGCTAATTAAGGTGGCCTGCTGCAAAAGGTGATCAAGATCAGGCAGTGTTAAAAAAAATTCACCACCACGGATGTTTTTAGTTTCACTGTTGTTACCTAGAGCTGCTGAGCAGGTAGGGGTAAAATGGCTGGCATCTTTTTTCTCACCTATTCAAACTCATATGCAGCTGAAGGGATTCCAGTGGACTCCTTTGTTATGCACAGGTAGCTCCAAAATGCTATTCGCTTCCCAGATTTTAAAAAGTACGGTCCTTTCCTTGAGAAACTAAAAGACTGAAAGTAAACATTTCAGTCTAGAGCTTGCTCTAAACTCCACTGAAAGATACATTTTCAAGTGAGAGCTAATAAACTAAGCTGAATTTCTGACCAGAACTTCCATTCCTTTTTGTCTCTTTGATACTGCCAGGTGTGAAGGTTTTGTATTGGCACTCCAGCTGCCAACTGCCCTTAAGGTGTTGGGTAATAATTTCATAGAATCATGGAATCATAGAATCACGGAATCATAGAATCACAGAATGGTTTGGGTTGGAAGGGACCTTAAAGACCATCTAGTTCCAACCCCCCTGCCATGGGCAGGGACACCTCCCACTAGACCAGGCTGCTCAAAGCCCCATCCAGCCTGGCCTTGAACACTGCCAGGGATGGGGCAGCCACGACTTCTCTGGACTACCTGTTCCAGTGCCTCACCACCCTCATGGTGAAGAATTTCTTCCTAATATCCAATCAAAATCTATGCCCCTTCAATTTGAAGCCATTACCCCATATCCTATCACTACATGCCCTTGCAAACAGTCCCTCCCCATCTCTCCTGTAGGCCCCCTTTAGGTACTGGAAGGCCGCTATAAGGTCTCCCCGGAGTCTTCTCTTCTCCAGGCTGAACATCCCCAACTCTCTCAGCCTGTCCTCATAGCACAGGTGCTCCAACCCTCTGATCATCATCAGTTTGACAATAGTACCTGCAGATGTCTTTGTGGATGCTGTGGGTGCTTGTTATTTTACACATGCAACCCTTCTTAATGAACAACATATGAAAACTCCCATAGCGACTGATGTATTTATTTAAATGTACTTCAGCAAAAGTAATAAAGTGTATTTAAAAACAAATCTGCTGAGGGTTACAACTATCAGCTTTTACATACAATTTGCGTAGATTTCGGTTAGAGTACAGAAAAACATTCTTCTTATATTAGTGGGGTTAAAAGACAGCCAGCGTTGCAGAGGATTTGCTTCATTAAACCCCTGCTTTGCTTACACTTGCTTCATCCACAAATCCTAAAACAGGGGGATCCTGATCTCCTTTCCTGAATCTGTCGCTGTTGCCTCTGTTTGTGTTAACGTACTTGTGTATCATGCTGTAACACTGCTCCTTCAAATTGAAGGTATACAAGAATGAAATCTTCCGCCAGTCTTCACTGCTGGGAGTCCGAAACGGCACTGGGTCAGTGGCTTCAAAAAAGCATTTCGTATCTATTTCTGCCAGCCTGGTTGCATGCTCTTTAGCCTTGGTCTCGAAGAGCTCCTGTTCCTTTTTTGAGTAAATTTTCCAGAACTTGAGCTGAAGATAGCTAACCGGGAAGATACAGCAGCTGACACATGTTAAAACCAGTGCCACAATCATGATGAACCATCCTATCAGCTTGGAAAAGAGATAGATGGGTTAACAGTGGTTTTGCATAGTCATATGTAGGAGTCTAGAACTCAACATTCAAGCAGACATGAAAAGTGTAAGCAAAGACACCCTGGAGTGCCTGTAACGGTCTACTCACTGTGGAAAGAGAGGATCCCATGCACACAATTCAGCCAGCCTTACAGAGCTTAGAATCCTCTTTCACCTCAGGCTGATTTTTTTCACGTGAAAAGCATTGAGTGCTAAAGAAAAATGAGCTTGTGTTCTTTTTGGTTCTTAATTTTGTTTACAGTAGATCAGATATTAAAAATGATGGTCAGTAATAAAAATGATATCACAGTTTTTCTCTTTTTGTTTGACTGGTTTGTTTCTTTTTGATTTCATAACAATATCAGTAAGGTCCTGGGGAAGAGGCAAGGTGCCTGAGGACTGGAGAAAAGCCAACGTCACTCCAGTACTCAAAAAGGACAAGAAGGAGGATCTGGGGAACTACAGGCTGGTCAGCCTCACCTCCATCCCTGGAAAGATGATGGAACAGCTCGTTCTGGGCGTCATCTCAAGGCATGTGGAGGAAAAGAAAGCTATCAGAAGTACTCAACATGGATTCACCAAGGGGAAATCATGTCTGACTAATCTGATAGCCTTCTATCATGGCATGACTGGATGGATAGATGAGGGGAGGGCAATAGATGTTGTCTGCCTTGACTTCAGCAAGGCTTTCGACATGGTCTCCCACAGCATCCTCATAGGGAAGCTTAGGAAGAGTGGGCTTGATGAATGGACAGTGGGGTGGATTGAAAACTGGTTGAAAGACAGAGCTCGGAGGGTTGTGATTAGGGGCACAGAGTCTAGTTGGAGGTCAGTAACAAGTGGTGTTCCCCAGGGGTCAGTACTGGGTCCAGTCCTCTTCAACATATTCATCAATGACCTGGATGAGGGGATAGAGTGCACCCTCAGCAAGTTTGCTGATGACACAAAGCTGGGGGGGTGGCTGACACACCGGAAGGCTGTGCCACCATACAGAGAGACCTGGACAGGCTGGAGAGTTGGGCAAAGAGGAACCTTATGAAACTCAACAAGGGCAAGTGTAGGGTGCTGCACCTGGGGAGGAATAACCCCATGCACCAGTACAGGTTGGGGGCTGACCTGCTGGAGAGCAGCTCAGCTGAAAGAGACCTGGGAGTCCTGGTGGACAACAGGATGACCACAAGCCAGCAATGTGCCCTTGTGGCCAAGAAGGCCAATGGCATCCTGGGGTTCATCAAGAAGAGTGTGGCCAGCAGGTGGAGGGAGGTCATCCTCCCCCTCTACTCTGTCTTGGTGAGGCTGCACCTGGAGTACTGTGTCCAGTTCTGGGTTCCCTGGTTCAAGAAGGACAGGGAACTGCTGGAGAGGGTGCAGCAGAGAGCTACCAAGATGATTAGGGGACTGGAACACCTCTCTTATGAAGAAAGGCTGAGGGATTTAGGTCTCTTCAGCCTGGAAAAAAGACGGCTGAGGGGGCGTCTTGTCAATGCTTATAAATACATAAAGGGTGGGTGTCAGAAGGATGGGGCCAGGGTCTTTTCAGTGGTGCCCAGCAATGGGACAAGAGGTAGTGGGCACAAACTTGAGCAGAGGAAGTTCCACCTAAACATGAGGAGGAACTTCTTTACTTTGAGGGTGGCAGAGCACTGGAACAGGCTGCCCAGAGAGGTGGTGGAGTCTCCGTCTCTCAAAACCCGCCTGGATGCGTTCCTGTGCAACCTGCTCTGGGTGACCCTGCTCTGGCAGGGGGGTTGCACTAGATGATCTCCAGAGGTCCCTTCCAACCCCTGTCATTTTGTGATTATGCGATTCTGTAATCAGTAAGAGTCAGCCTTCCCTGATTTTCCTCCTTTCTTACCCTATCTGAATCAAATAGTATAGAGTTTGCCTCTTTTCAGCCTTTTTCTTGGAGGAGCAGCATGCTAAATATTTAACAAATGAAAACATTTTTTTTTGTTTAATAAGCATTTGTACTAAAGAGGAACTTCTAAAAATCTAAGTAATTATAATATTTTATAAACTTAACTCCATTAACCAACCTTAATGTTTTCCTCAGAAAAAGTGGTAAAACCTGGTTTTTCTACTGCAGTTAAAACGACGACCAAACAAACCCAGAAACACAACTGGAGTGCTGCCAAAATTTGGGGGTTTCGTTTCACTCCAAACAAAAAATCCACCCTCAGTGCTGTTTTTTTGATCATGCAGTTTCCCTTCAGCACAAGAACACTTTAACGAGACGGATACATATTTGAACTATTCTTTTAGAACACAGCTGTGAAATTATTAGTAGGTGCAAGTGTTGAGATTCGTAGTTAAACAAGCTGTCCGTATTTGTTTCATTTGCCAGTTCTCTACTGCAAGGAGACATCAACTTCCTCTCAATTTGTGACTTAGCTTCCCCTCAGCTAATGCATAATTACAAAAGTCTGGAGTATTTAGAGGGGTAAAAGTGGAAAAAGAGAAGCACCCACACCATGCCTACGTGAAAAGCGAAGAAAACTGGCCGTGGAAAGTCCTGGGCTCTAAGCTGGTTCCCCACCCAGCTTTGAAAGAGGTTTTGTAAACGGCAGTGCCAAGGAATTGCCACGCAAACATGCAAACCCAGAAAACAGCACAAATATACACTTATTACCTTTCTGTTAGTGGTGGGGTTTTTTTGCTAATCGTGTACTTTTGATATTTAGATAGTGGGAGAAAGGAGGACTCAGGAAGGTGCCCAGCAGGCACCACTGTACATTGAGCAGCCAGGGTTGAAGCCCGTAGGGTGGAGAGAAGAGCAGGGAGGCTTTAGGTGGGACTGTGCCTGAAGGCTGAGGGATTCAACCGATAACTTCTCCTTCTCTTTCTCTAATAACATCTCGTCGCAGGGTATTCTGACCAGCACCTTGTGTCACTCTTCTCCTTTATCTTTACACATGAGGTTCTTTATCAGGCTGCTCCCGCTGGCCGCGCACTCGTAGAAGCTGGCTCTGAGCAGGGCCACCACGATCCAGGTGAAGGGGGCCACCAAGATTCTGGCTGTCACCGGCACCAGCACGTGGCAGTAGTGGGTGCAGGTCCCCCATGGGCTGCAGCTGCAGCGCTCCTCCACACGGCAGCTGCCTGTCAGCAGGCGCCACATCTTGGTGTTCGCCATGTAGCCAAGAACAAAGAGGATGAAGGCAGGCACTATGAGGAAGACGGAGCCATACAGCGTGTTCCCAGAGTTGCAGGGACACTTGAACACCACAGATGAGAAGATCTGCTCGCTGGCAGCCGTCAGCAGGGACATGATGCTGTAACCCAGAATGGTCTGGTGGCGGATGCAGAAATCCATCATCCCATGTAACTTTTCCATTTTCTGCGTCCCCTTACTTTGAGGAGAGTGAAATCTCAGTCAGAAAAGGAAAAAAGAAAGGCAAGTGTCCTGAAGCTCCCACAGCTTAGAGAAGCTCACAGAGCTTTCACTTTCTGTTTGGTGGTGGTGGTGATGCAGTGAGGCACAGAACCAGCTCTCCCTCGAGGAAACAGAAGAGCACAGGCTCACTGCACAGTAAAAAGGTCAAGTGGAGACCACAGTGGGAACCCACCCCAGAAATGAACATCAAAACAACAAAGATCTATCTTTGCTTCTATAAAAACAGTTTGTATTTGTCCACCCATGCATTGTAACTAGCAATGGCTTAAAACTCACAATTTTTTTTCCGGGCAGCTTTTCAGTGAGGCAACAGATTCAAAGTGTGAATAAAATGTGAGAAAACCAGCTTTTTATCCTGCCTTATTATTAGCAATACAATATGGCATGTTCTCTTAGGGAAGAAAATTCATCCATAATCATGTTAATTTTTCAAGCTAATCAATCTTTTTAAAGGAGTTAGAACAAATTAGCCAGCGCAGGCGTAACAAGTGGTTTTCACTGGAGCTCCAGCTGCCAGAGTACTATTTGCCAGGAATCAGGCTTTGGACTCCCTCCTCCATAACAGGTAGTGCCAGCTTTGTAGCCCAGAGAAAAAAAAAACACCCCGAAACCAACAGAAACTAAGCAGATGGCATGAATTGGAAAAATGATGGAAAAGGCTTGCATAATGAATAAAAATTTCTGAAGGGATTGAGCCGCCTATGAAAATGTTTGCTCTCAGTGTCCATAGGTTCCATTCATGCCCTGAGGGAGCTTGACCAGGCTCCTAGCTAAGGTTTGTCTTGTCTAAATCTAGACAAGATGAACTGGCACTCAGAGTTAAGGAAGTCGAAGCTTTGTTGCTTGCTTATACCCATGTAAGTGAAGCTCTCTGAGGTGATGTAGGCAGAGCGGTAGTTTGCTGTCATCACATGCTAGGCGACACCCAGATGTGCAGCCAGCTGGGGAGCTGGTGGTCACTGTCATCTTCTCTGCTACAACCACTTATCCGGGATTTTAGAGTCAAAATCACCTGCCTTTTGCATGAACCGGGAGCTCTCTGGCCTCACTGGGTGCATCAGCAGTATGAATTCATCCTGATCAGATTTTGTATGCTGTAATTTATGCTGCACTGATTCTTCCTGGCTATTACCATGGTCACGGAGGTTAACCACAGAGCCAGAGCCTCACCCCAGGCTCAGGCAAACGTTGCCTCCGGCTGGGCCAGCCTGCTTTTGGTACTGCCTGCTTCAGGCAGGGCAGCAAGGCGTGATGCTGCCCGCATCGCTCCGTGCCGTACCCGGGGCTGCAGGAACCACGCACGGTGGGAACACAATGGCTTGTCAAAACTCTATGAGAACTTACATTACTTGCAATGAACTTCGAGGCTCATTTAAACCTTCCAAAGGGTCCTTGCAGCTCTTTGGGCAGCTGAGTAGATGGCATGGGGGTGGCCAGAGCAGGCAGCGTTGGCGCGGGTGGCCATCGGGCTCGCACCAGACATGCTGTGCTCAGCGCCGAGCTGCTGCTGCAGAGGAGAACATGCCACTGACTGGAACGCTTGCCTTGGTCTGGAGGAAGCTTTGCTTTGTTACTGTGCAGCAGTATGATATGTATGATATACAGCCATAAAAGGAAAAGGACGTAAAACCAGCAAGATTAAATCAGGCTGAAGGTTGAGTTGGTCTGGTCGCCTCTTGGTTACAGTGGAGAGCTGAGGGGGAGCACAGGGGAAGCAAGCTCAGGGACACGCTTACCTCATGAATCTGCATCTGACACTTCTTGAGGTATTTCTTCTGTAAGTTTGTCTGCTTTCAGTTTTAACCTATGCAGACTTTTTAACATCCAAACCATTGTATAGCAAGTGTGCTTAACCTTCATTCCAACCTGACACCACCCCCAAGTTCTGGAAGGGGAGGGGATAGAACAGTGTATCCCCACCTGGTATCTCTATCAGCTCATGGTCTTGTACACCTTCAGCATAGCCCCCTTTTTTTCCAGGCTGAGCTGCCCCTAATATATTTAATCATTCCTTGCCTGACCTATACCTTTGTATAGTTTTTTTTTTTTAATCCATGTTGCCACCTGCACCATTCTCTAAGGTTCGGGTATCATTTTTTACATGAGGGGAAATGGGGGAGTATACCAGATTTGCAGCGTACTGAAGGTACAGCTGAATCGCAGTTTGCTACAACGGCATACTCACATGACTTTGTTTTCTCTTTCCTTGCAACAATTTCTAGAATTTTAACTGCTTTTTGATCATCTGCAAAGCACTGAGTTGCTATTTTAGCAAGCTGTGTATTATAATAAAAAAATGTCAGTCCTGAGGGGTAATCTCAGTCAGCTCAGAGTCTGTTTGTGTATATACGAAGGCAGGATTTCATTTCATTTTGAACACCACTTCCTCTACGCTGAATTTAACCTGCCATTGTGCTTTCTGACCAGGCAGTTTAAGAAAGTATATTTGCAGTTCTTTAAAGCAGAGGTTTGTTTTTAACTATCCAGAATAACTAACTTATTATTGGCAAATATAGTTGCCTTGATTCTTACCTAGAGGCAGCTAGAGGCAATGGTTAGCGCACCTTGAAGCCAGAATTCTCTATGTCCGAAAAAGCCTTAGCAGACGTTGGGATGGCAGAAATAACAGAAGCAAGGTGAAATCACTGCAAAAGACACCTCATCACGGTGGCAAGGACATGGGCTGCCTCTGAGAACCACAGGTTTATCAAGGGATCTTAGTGACCACAGCAGCCCTCTGGAGCAGATAACAACCACACAGGGGAAAGAGTACAGCCAAGAAACCTGGCTACTTCACTTTCCGAGCCTAATTTTGGCAGCGTTTTGTTTATCTGCAATAAAATATGATTTCAGGAACAAGCTTCCTGGCAAAAGGGAAGGGAGCTCTGTGGATTAACCCTCCCCTCCAAGCAAACCTGTTTCCTGTAAATACTGGCAGAAAGAGGTGGGAGAGGGAGGAGAGACCACCCTGGTTGGGAAGCGGGGGAGTAGCTGTGCTAGGAGCCAAGAGGGGCACAGGGGTGGCCCAGGCGAGCCCGGACAACGAGCAGCCTTGGGAGCCGGGGGCTGTAGGGGGTCCCGGGCGGGAGCAACCAGAAGGGCAGGGGAGTGAGGAGCCTTCGTCATCCTCTTCACCTCACAGCGTTGTTCTCCCAGGGCAGCTCCCACTTGCCCTCTAAATTAACACTTGTCTCACCACAACAGTCGTACAGCATTAACTGGGAAGCGTTCAGAAAAAGAGCTTTCTGATAAAAGAACCCAGAATTCCAACCTAATGGTTGTTTTTGCATTGATTTGCATTAAATTTCATGCCTTCCAAGGGGAAGTAAACAATGTCAGAATGAAGAAGACAGACATTCTTAGAACAAAAGGATTACTTTTATTATTTGAAACGTTTCCATTTTGAAATATACTTTATTAAAAAGAAGGGGTCAGATGAAAACAAATCGACTTGCTTAATATTTTATCAAGTTTCTCCTTGACGTTTTAATTCCTATCCTTTCATTTGCAGCTGAATGGATCTCAAGCATTTTCTAGGTGGAAAAACTGTAGTCTAACTACTTCTGTGGTTGTATCAAAGGCATAACACTGGTCTTAAATGCAGCGTGTGCGTGTGTGTGCGCACGTGTGCGTGCAGACACATGCTGTGGGGGCTTTGCCAGTACATATTGAGTAGATTTTATAGTCATGTTAGTAAGTCCTTACAATAGGTTATTTATTTTTTTTTGCTGGGACATTTGCTATTTGTTTAGAAGAGCAAAAGACTGGTTCTGTTTTTCTACAAATCTTTCTAGCGGCTCCAATCAAAGCCCATCCTGTCCCAAATTCCTGTCGTTAATCTTATCGAGCTCAACTTCCTCTTCATGTTATTAATCTAAAATTTTGTACATCCACGGATGTAATGGAAAAGTGCACCTCAGCACTGGCTTTCTTTTTTTAACAAGTGGGCTTGCTTCTTCAAGTGAAAGACTTGTAAGCTGCATTTCTCAGTGCCCGGTTCAGAAAGACATATGGAAAAGTCTTCTTTTTTTTTCCCTAGGAAAATTCTTGTAACGCCTTTTGTCTGGTTCCAGGTGAAATTAATGCTTAACTAGTAGGGGTCTTGTCCGCAAGCAGATCTGCACCTACTCTCCAGGTGGACTGACCTCCCCTGGAGGCCCATTACCCCAGTTTGTGAAACCGAGGAAGTTATTCTGCCTTTACGGTTGAACCAGTCTTCTTACATGTTTGTGAAGTGTCACACAGCTCAGTGGCACCACATAAATCATTAATAGTAGTAATACTTAGCAGAGCAGCAGCCTGAGAAGTAGCACTGTGACTGGGCATGTACAGCTTACAAGCATTTGTGTACATTATACTGCTATTTTAAGGCATTACATTTATTAGCAGGTTTTGGCTGAAGACGAATTTTAGTGAGTAGGAAGGAACCAGATCTGCAAAAGCAAGCATGGCTCTGAAGGAGGCTCTGAGGTACGGAGTCACAGAAGCCATTGCACTAATTTTCTCTTGCTATTATTCACTGCTGCTCTTTTAACACCACGGGTCCAGTACAGGTCTCATTTCTGGATGAGAAGGGTCCTATAACCCACTCCAAGTGTCCTACAGCAACCAGGAGTGTGAGGGCTTTACAGTTCAATCTATGCTAACGCACAATCTATTTGTGCCATAAATAAGTCTGTGCGATTCTTTAAGTGTTGGCTGTGGATTAAGTGAAAAATATTTGCTGAGTTTACATGAAAATGTATGATATTTTCATAGGATTAGAAAGGTAGAAGTTGTCAGGTTTTATGATGAAATTAAGGAGCCTTAGTGAGGCGGGTTATAGAATTAACTCATTTGTAATCAGGTAAATCATCCTGGGTAGTCAACTGCTCAGTTCTAAGAAAACAAAGATCAGGTTTTTTCATTTACTATGGAAAATGAAATGCCATAAAATTATTTTGCAAATTTAAGCACATTAAACCCAAAATATTTGTATACTCCTATTGTGAATGTTTTGTGTTCCATGTGTTCTTGCTTTCTTCATGTTATGCCATCACACCTTGCTGTCTGGAATTGCTGCATAGCTGAGATTTGATTCTGTTCCACTCTGTGTGTGTGTGGCCTAATGCTGTCTGATCATAGGCTACAAAATATGCTCTGTACTTTTTCATTTAAATAATCCTTCTTCCTTGCTATAAACTTTAACTAATTAACTAGTTCTTCAGTTCATGGTAGTACACCCCTTTCCCCCGATTCTAGTTTCCCATCCCGGGCTCCTTTGCTGCCTGAATTTTGTTAATTAAAGAATTTTTTTTCTAACAGTAAGGCAGCGCAAGAGCTGAGACTCTGTCACTTGCAAAGCTATTTTAGTTATGCCGATAAGCTCACAGCCTTCTCTGGACAAAATCAGCTGAGCAAGTTAAGAATGAAAAAAAGAAACCTCATGAATCTTCTTGTGAAGGGATGCCAGTCATTTCCTCTTGGTAAGTTTAGAAGACAGGCAAACCAATCATCCATAGGGAAGAAATTGCGCAAAAATATTAATACACTTTTACCAGTGAAAAGAAATTCATAGCAAAAGCTACTACTTCTAACATACTCCTGGAGGAAGATAAGATAACTTCACGAGCAAGCACTACTTTGTCAAAGGACATGATGAACGACTAGACGTCACAGCAAATTTTTCAACCTCTCTCGCAGCAAAGAGCCTACACGATGCATTAGATATAGCATATAATTAAAATTTAGCGTACGTCTTTCTCTGTAGAATAAACATTCAACAATGATGACCATGAGGGACGTCTAGAAATGGTCTCAGAGTCCTGTAACTGAGTTTTGTTCTTACAGAATTGAGAGGTTTCTGGCTTCTGGTCCTCAACCTCACTGCTCATATAGTTTTTCTAATCAAGCTCATTCCTTACCCGCAGAACATCCAAGCTGTTTCCGTTTACCACAAATGTACGAGCTGTGTCAGACTCTATGGTAGCTACCTCTGCCTTGTATTAAAGGCTGAGCTCTACTACACTCAACAGCACTTGTGTGTGCACTTTCAGTACTTGCCTTTTATATGCAGCTAGTCCTGCATATAAAATGTGCCATGATGTATATAAAATATGTATATATAAATGATGTATATAACCAATGTGTTGTATCAGCCTGTAGATAACAAAAACACACAAGGAACCTAACAGGGGGAAACTGGGTCTTTCCCTTAAAAGTGCAAGGTTGCTGGTTGTTACAAACTGTTGAAAATAAAAGTATGTGTCCTTTAGGGGAACATAGCTCATTACAGTTTGAATTGTAATTTGAATTGATGGAGACAGGCTCTTTTCAGTGGTGCCCAGTGACAGGACAAGGGGTAACAGGCACAAACTTGAGCATAGGAAGTTCCACCTAAACATGAGGAGGAACTTCTTTACTTTGAGGGTGGTAGAGCACTGGAACGGGCTGTCCAGAGAGGTGGTGGAGTCTCTGTCTCTGGAGACATTCCAAACCTGCCTGGACGCGTTCCTGTGCAACCTGCTCTGGGTGACCCTGCTCTGGCAGGGGGGTTGGACTAGATGGTCTCCAGAGGTCCCTTCCAACCCCTACTATTCTGTGATTCTGTGAAAACCACACCTCCAAATCTTAAGCTATATGCCTCCTAGATGACACCCCTACTCACGGAGCACGTGTAGTAATTTACAAATGTATGTACATTCAGCTAAAGGAATGGCAAGATACACTGGGATAAAATGGCAAACAGGATAACAAGATTGGGAGCTTCTTTCCTCATAGAGGCATACGCCTGTGCCACAGCTCACTGCCTACAGCAGGCTGATGCATGAGGAAAAAACAAGCATCCCTTAGTTAGGTGGCAATGCCCAAGTTCACTGTTGCAGTGGGATACACTAGGTATGTGGTGGAGGACATACATACTGGACCCTGTCCCGTCAAATGACTGGATGTGATACAACTCATGCATCGTAGGCTTGACAAGTGCCAACCTTTCTGTGTGTATGCTGTGCATGTGGACATCAGTACCCTGCTGCCGGCGCACGTGTCAGAGGTTTTTAGAAAAGAGGGGGAAGCTGGGAGTGGGCTGTCACCACCGTGATGAGTCAGGGAGACCCTGCCAGACTGATGTCGTCCCCAAGGGTCTCTCAGACACAGAGCAGGCTACCCAGCCCATTCCTCATGGCTATCTTTCCTAAGGGACACCACAGTCCTTTTCCCTTCTGTGACTGGTGAATATCTGCAGCCCAGATGGATGGGGCCATATGTTGGGCAGCCCCAAGTTCAATGCTGAGGTGAAGAGCTCTGAAGTCCCAGTTCACCTTACACCTAGAAGTTAAAGCCTACCTGAGAACAGGTGAGAAGGACACGGCTTTCACAGCATCACTGAGGCCCAGGGGGACTATTTGTATCCTATCATTTGTCTTTCAGTATAATGAGGATTCCCACAGTTGTGGTAGTGTTGCAGCCATTCTTGTGGAGAGCATGGACATATAAAGGCATGCCAACACCATCTCTCCTTCTGCTTTTTTCTGCCTTTTGGAATTTGACTGAGAATAAATCTGTGGGATTTAACGGCATAATTCCATTACCACAAGAACATCACTACCACAATGCATGATTTACATTGTTCTCTTGCTGTTTTTATTACTACTAATCAAAGCAGAGAGGATATGGCCTTGTATATATGGATTCATGTGCTCCTCAGTATATGGCCACTGTGGCCATGTTCAGTTTCACTGAAAACTGAAGATAAAATCTAAATTCTCATGAAATTATTAATCTTCCTAGTGACTGAAATGGCTGCAGCCACTATTCAGTGTAAAGTAGCAACCAAGGCAAGCACAAATTTAAATTAGTCACACGTCTGTATTAACTGATACCAGTTGGAACTGATACCAGTTCCATCAAAACTGATGCCAGTTTTGAGGAAGACCCAATGATAATCCTGTTTTTCAGAGTATTTTTTAGAATGCATTCTATATATTGTGTAGTTGGGTCCAGTTTTCCTGCCTGCCCCAAGAAGAAAACAGCTATGTTCCTTCCTTGAAAGGGTCCTGGGCTTTGTTATTTATTTTATTATTTGTCTGAAGGTTGAACTTGCTTAGAAAACAGCCTATGTACTGGTGACAGTATGGACATATCCAGCAATGGATTGCATAGGCCTGGAGTCAACTGCCAAGAAAGGACAGAAAATAACACCTTGGCTTTGTTAGCTGAGTCTGACTTACCAGCTTGAAGTTACTCTACTGAATTTTAATAGAGTAGCCAGAGCAAAGGGGTTGCAGTTAGACAAAAGTATGTTTGATCCCAACTAAGACTTTCGCAGACCAAATAAATGTGACTGTAATGTCCCAGTGCAGAAATACAGCTATTTTCCAAACACCATATGCTTTCAAATACTAAGAAAAAACTTCTCATTAGTGGAAAGTACATAGGCCAGCAGAAGAATGTGATGTATTTCAGACATATAATCCTCCAGAATAAGCTTTGATTTTACAAGTTTTAAGAAATGAGGTAATGTGCTCCATTCCCTTTGCTTCCTTTAGTCACAATGATATATATATAACAACATACATAGCCAATTTTTAGCTGGACTCAAAAAATCATTAAAAAATCTAAGAACCAGATTCCACCCTCAAGCATACACACCACTACCTGTGGGCTGAATTCCCATTCGCTTTGTTCAGAATACACTGAACTAACTTTAGACTAATTTAGACGGCAGCCCTGAAATGAAGCATGGATGACTGAACATCAGCTATTGAAGACAAGTTGAGTGAAGTCAGCAGGGTCTCAGATGAATACAGGAACCCATGCACATACATCCAGTTGTAGAATAGTCATATTTTCCTGTGGCCAGAGAGGCAGAAAATTAAAATCTTTAGAAACCAAAAAGAAGCAGGGTAAGAATCGGAGCAGAGGCAGGTGCCAGAAACACTTCACTGTTGTGACTCCATTGAAAGTAGGGAGCGAAAGATAACTTTCCTACTGGGTACCATACAGTGACACTTCAAAAGTTGTTCAGTATACCCAAACCACACGAAAGTAGTGCCGAGTGCCTCTGCTGTGGACGCAGAGCTCAATGAGACCGCTTCTCTCTTCCGCTTCAGAAAAAGAACACAAAGGAGAGGACAGCATCCTCTCCTGTGTCAGCCAGTGTTGAGGAACACCAACCTTCTCCAGCCCTCCCACCGGCCACTAGGGCTACCTGGGCTGATGCCATTTACTTACTCTTCCCCATGGCACTTCCTAGTAAAGCAAGGGCAGCTCAGATTTCTCAGTGTATGCTGCCACCTGAGGGCTCAAACTGCTTCTTCATTGTGACAGACACTTCTACCCAACAGCCCGAGTTGGAATGGAACCATGTGTTCTTCCATTTGTTTCAAATTCCATTAAAAAATTATGATCTTTGATAAGGAATGAGAGGGACAAAAAGAATGGAAGCAAAGAATGGAAACAAAACTTACATGACTATTAGAAAGGGAGTTTTTAAAGGCTTTGGCCTAGAAAAGAATAAGTAAGAAAGTACACAAGGTTCTTTTTGCATCTGAAATATACTCAGCACAATTACAGCTTCATCACTAGTTGAAACAAACTTTAGTTGCCCTATCTGAATCGAAGTTACATCTGTGTCAGTGGAGTTCAGAATGGCCAGTAATGACAGTCGTATGCTAGTAACTCAAATCTTTAACAGAAAGGTATCAGATGCAAACCAAGCACAAGCTGGAAAACCCTTGGATTCCTGCTTTATGCTGAAATGGGTCTGGTCTCCCATTCAGGACAGACTGGTACATTTCATTTCCCTTCGCTCCATCATCCCATGTATACCATCCATTTGAATGCTGTTCTGCTTTGAAAGCTTTAAGACCTGAATGTGAGCATGGGCAGCTCTTGCAACCACCTCTTTCCCTTTGCGTTGCCAGAACAGTGCAGAGAAGCGTAGTGTAAATGAGAGTTAATGTGCACAACCGTACCTTACTTTCCAATCTCTGTAATTCTGCAGTTTCATTTGACAGCTACACAAATCCCATACTAGAATTCAGACGCCACACTACAAAGCAGACCACATACCTGCAAAAATGCAGGCATTTCCCGAAAGCTTTCTAGACTATAGGTTGGCTTTCTATAGTCAATTGTTCAAAGCAATAGCAAATGTGCAGCCATGAAAGAGAGTGAAATATTTGTATGAATTCCACTGTTGACATTAGCCTGATACAGGTTAAAAGCTACCATGGCTCTTTGTTTTCCTGAAGGTTCATGTGGCTGCAAAGAAGACACGGAGACACAAGCACAGGTTCTTTGCTTATAAGGCGTAATGACTCCCTGAATTACCCTGATGAAATTTTATGGCACCAGCTCCCAGTGGAGGGATGTGCCAGGCCATACAACTAAACTGCAACAATACCTGCCCCTTGATTTTTCCGTGTTCCATGGCCAATAATAGTATCATCTAACATTGAAAAAACAAAACAAAGGCGTCTTTGAAATTGAACATAACCCAACAGCTATTTCTGCACGTCTTCACATTGTCACAGTGCAGAGGCAGAAATAAAGAGATTTCCAGTGATACACAGCCTGTCACACTCTAGTCATACTTTCAGCAGGCACCACTACAAACTCAGAGCTATACTGGGCAACACTCCCCAGGCTCAGCTCCCTTCACCTTAAGCAATTAAGTGGGTAGTTCGAAATAGGTGACTAACCACCCTACATGCCTTTTGCAATTAGGGAAAAGGGAAGGTTATGTCTTGAGGGTGTTTCAAGGTCTTAGGTGGACCAAGTAGTTACCTGAAGGCTCTCTTTCTCCACTGACTATGCATGGATCAGAAAGTAACTGGAGTCCTAAATCTTTGCTCAGACTAAACGTACCAAATTTCGTTGAATAAATCCAGGCATTGAAGACTGTAGTAGGGCTTATGCACGTGAATACAGTGCTCAGTACTGGCGCAGCAGCTGGACCCTAGTGAAAATATTCTGATCTGTTCACAGAAGATGTTTAGACGAGGAAAGCTCATCGCATTTCAACACACTGACTCGCAGAAGGCTTAAAGCAGCAATGGAGATAACGGGTGTAACGAAGAGGAAACAGGTGTTTGTGGTTTGAACAAAGGGCTGATGAACATCATTACCGTAATGATGAGGAAAAATATTTTAATCAAAGAAAAACAACTTTTCCACAGAGACAACTATAATGTTTTTATTTAGCAAATGTACTGGAAGAATTGTTTTTCTGTAAAGGCATACAGATACGCCCCAATTTCATAGAGCTTCCATTCTCTCTAATAGCTATGATTTTTTGAAATCAGTTTAATGAACAGAAGGGGATATATGTGGAGATGTCAAACTTATTTTTGTCATAAACCACATGATTCCATTTACCACTAATCCCCAAATAATTGACCCGGGGCCACCAAGAGCTTGCAGAACCCTTGCTGGTGCTTTACAGACAACAGGCTGTTCACACAGTTTTAACTGTCCTCTGTTTCTAGCCATGCGAACAGAAATAAGACATTAAATACTTCCTTAACACCTCTTTTTCCATACTGGCAATTGCTGAGGTTACCACAGGATCACTTTGGTTTTTTTGTTTGTATTTTTACAAATGCATATGGAAGGGCAGTGATCTAGGACATTGCTCCCAACTAAGACGTGCTTCAGACTATAGAAAACTTTTCTGAAATCCTGCCTTGTAAAACTGAGAACAGACCCTACAGCATTCATCCTTCTGCAGTCTACACCTGACTGAAAGATAAAGGGTTTTTTTTCCTGAGAATTTTGTTACTTTGAGTTAGTCCCGTATTTGCCTTCTGCCGCTGCCTACTAGGCGTTGTGCCTCTCACTTGGCAAGTGCTGACGTGATTGCCATTTCCCACGGTGCCAGATTGTAAAGCGTGGAAGAGATGACATGATGTAAGGGTCTGCAATAATTGTACAGGACTGTGTCCTACTGAAGCATTCTTTGGTCTGGCAGACAGAAATGAAGTCTACTGCTAAGATCTGCCTTGCATACTTGTGTTTGAATGTCCTTTTCTTAAGAGAATGTCCGGAGACATCCATAGCAGCCTGAAATGGAAACTCACTAAATGCAAACCCAACTCTGTATAAAAAAGAAAGCCCTTAGAAAAAAATCTACTAAGAGGGCTCTTCTCACCAAAAAAAATAATTACAACTTTACATTACTGAACTCTGATGAACAAAGCATAACATTCCCTCAGATGTGAGGCCCAACTCAAAACACAAAGGAGGAGTACTTATTAAGTACTTAGTTTTCCAAGATATTCATTGCTTGCCCTATTCTTCTATCCCTTCTGGTCTGAAACCAATCTTACCCCAGCTGTTTTTGGAATGTTTCAGAAAAAAAGATAGTCTTTGGCCCTATTAGGGTTAATGCTTTTGCATAGACGTATATGACCATAAACTGGTCAACTAGTAGAGGTCTTCTGCTAACATTGTGACTGAGAACAGGAAGAATACAGCCACAATAATATACAGCTGTCTACTAAAAGTATTGCATACAGACATCTTTGGCCATGCAGTCTCTTGGCCTTCTGAAAATACGTGAGCTGCATTGCTAACATGACAAAAAAAATAGCAATGTTGAGAATTAGAAAGAGGCGAGTATAAGAAGCTGATATTGATGGGGCACTACTTCGAGCAGTTGTCACCATCTGTGCCAGCCCTGACCGGCCTTTGATTGACACCCCAGTTTTGTGCTTCACATAAGTGATATCTGCAAAATCCAGAAGATCTTTCATTTCCTCGTCTTCATCTACAGGCAACTCTTTTTGTGCTTGAGTCTGTGCCTTTTGTCGCACTTTTCTTTCATTTACCTCAATTTGTGCAAAAATGTCAGGAACGGCATCAACAAATTTGTAGCCTTTGGCTACTTTTCTGTTTTTCTTTGCTTTGCCGTGCTGCTGCCTCTGTGAGATTGCAAATATCCTATCAATGGCCTCCTCTGTCTGTCTCTTATCTGAAAACCTCAGCAGGCGCTCAGCGGTCTTCCTGAAGCTAGCCGTGTTGCGTACACGAGACAAGATCTGCTTCTCAAGCTGCTGGAAAACGGGCTTAAAATGCTGCAGGTTCCTCTCCACTATCCCTACGTAGTCCTTCACTTCTGGCACTGCGGAGCTCCTAATGGCAGAGGCTCGGTCAAAGACAATTTTCTGGCGGTCTGCAATAACCTGTGCAAAGGGAGAGCGGGACCCATCCTCAACAGGCCACAGGTAGACGGCGTAGGCGTGCTCACTGGTGGTAATGAAAACATCCAGCTGTGGAGAATCTCCACGGACGGTGAAGCTCTGCACATCAACGGAGGGCCCAATGAAAAGGTAAATGGCCCTCGTGACGGGGTGCCGCAACAGGGTCGTTACATTCACGTAGTTTGTTCCATTGTATGGATAGCCCCGGGGATACATCCTTGAGGTGATGGTAGCTTTCTCGCTGTGGCCAGTGTCATCCATCCAGTACATCTTATATATCCCATCACGGTGCCTAATAAAGGCCCCATGGACATCATCTACAACTGTTTCTTCAAAAGGCACATCCACATTGTGGAAGAAACTGGTTGCTGCCTCCAGGGGGCTGTCATCTTCTAGATGGATTTGGTCCACTAGCAAGAGAAGCTGGGGATGGAGAAGTATGAGGTTTCTTTGCAATTTTCTTAGCTTCAGTTTAGGATTGTATGCACCCACTCCTTCTCCCCTGATAAAAACCACCCCGCTGCGCTCCATGGCGGCAACCACTCGTCCCTGACAGTCACCAGCCAAATCATGTTTATATTTAAGCCACTTTGAGGAACAGTCTTCTGTAATCTGCCCTTCCCATGGGGAGAAGCAGCTCTTGGACACGGCAGGGGAAAACATCAACACATTATTAAAAAAAGTATATTTTGGCCCATACAGAGCTTCTGTTATGAAAGGTACGCCATTGGGAGCAAAAGTAAAGGAGTTCTGGTCCGGGTGTTCATGGCCAGCATTAAAGTTCCTCCACCCCTTGATCCACTCTTTGTACTTGTTCTTATGAACAATATCATATATTGCACGTCCTCCCAGCTTTCCTGACTTGAAGGAAAGGAAAGGCCTGTTGATTTCAGCTGGCAAAGCACTTCCATAGGTTACCACTCCCCAGTCCTCAAAGTAATGCAGCTTAGGAACCCCATAGTCTGGCGGAGGTATGGAGCGCAAACTTGCATCATACCTGCCAAAAAGATGAGAAAAATGGGTTTAAAAATCGCTTGACTGATTCCATTATCAGCACCTATACAAAACTCAAAAACCAATTCAATATTTACATCAAGGAGCAAACTAACATCGTAAAGCCCACAAGTATGCTTCCCGAGTGAACTAATCATATAGTTGTAACGAAATTTATCATACTAATCCCTATATACATTTGTTGTGTGCTTTTTACAGAATAATAGCTGAAAGCATCTTCTCCGTGTTTAAAGCAAGCAATCCTTCTGCAGTCAAAAAAGAAGAGTACCACTAATCTCAAACTAGCCGCATTTTGTCTTACATCATAAAGCTACTGACTGCCATACAAATCTTTTATAAAGGCACATTAGGACCAGGCTCCAGACACTCTCTATTTGGCATCAGACAACAACGTTTGCACCTATTTACTGACTACTTAACCAAGAGAAGCAGAGTATCTGTTTCCCCAAACTGCTGATAATAGGAGTCTGTAGTCTCTAAACAGAATTAGCAATAAACTAAAAATTAATGCAAAGGCATTTTAAAGGATAAATTTTTATGATTTATATCACTTAGTGTATGTTAGTTTCCTTTTCCAACTAGGCTGATGAAAAAATTGTGTGGTTTTCTTGTATAAATTGTAAGATGTAAGACATTTGGTTTAAAAAGGTCTTAATTCCAGAAAAGGTTACAATGCCTATAATTTTTGTTTTATTTGATCCACAGGAATTAAAACAAAACAAACAAACAAAAAAGCCAACCATGGAAAACAAAACCTAACCTTCTAGAATTGTTTTTAAGCAACCAAAATAAACAAAACCATCATTAAGCCCAGTAATATTTCTGTTAAGACAGTTCCTCATCCGGTTTGTTCTCTACAGCTAACCAGGAGCCTCTGTCAGGCCCTAGACAATCGCAGCTCACGTCCTGCGTATGCCTTTGGGTAATTCCAGCCAGCACCAGGAGCCTGCTCTATATCTGGTGGTCCTTCACGGAGATTCGCCTAAAAGCAGAGTTCTTCCCTGAGACTCTAACGCAAGTGGACATGCTCATCACAAGAGCAACACTCCAGCATAGGGAAAAGGCAATCGTTAGAATGTTCAGATAATTTTTTTTCCCTTTTTTTTTTTTTTAACTCGGATGCTCTTAAAAAATTTCTTTCTCTTTGACATCAAAAAGAATTTTCTAAGTATAAATTCCCAAGATTTCCATGGAGGCACAGGAGAAAAGAATGATGGAATGGGGTTGTAGAGGAGAGATTCTGTATTTTGCAAATAACAAGATGAAGGGTGCTTGGAGCCTAATAAATATGCATCCTAATGTGCATGTCTAATCATAAATGCAAAACAATATATATGCAATGATATTTTTCTTCTAAGAGAGAGACATAGAGCTGCACTAACTCCTCGAAAATGTACTCATTCTCTCCACAGACGGAGGGAATTTATATATCCACCTAAAGCTTCATGTGTCTTTTCCTTTCTTACCTTTAGAAGATTGACATTCAAGTTAGCAGAGCTGTAAATTACATGCAAAACACGGATCTAGTAATCTATCATGATATTTTTTCGAAGCATTACTTGCACATTAGTGTGCAAAGACAATGAAGAGTAGCCTTACTGCTTACATTACCTTTTAAAAAAAAGCTCATGTTATTACTTATAGCTTTTAAAAGAAAACTATGCTTTAAATATTCACCTAATCAATTATTAAAGAACACAATAGGATTAAACCCCATTAGAATAGACCAAATAAACTGAAGAATACATGCAGGCAAATTTTCGGTCCTTTTGGAACTGCTTGCATTCTATAAAAGCAACAGACAACCAAAACACAAAAGCAGATGCAGGATAAGACCAAGGTGTTCCCTGTAGCAACACACACTGTGCATCTGTGCCAAGCGAAGAAGTTCTTCCGAGCCTAAAAACTCTCTGGGTCGCACATGGCCAGCTTGCTTGATCTCTGCTTCTACAGTACAAATCTAAAGAATTATCCCTAATAGCAAACAGCTGTCAGGTTCCTTTTGAGCCCACTCATTCCCTTTCATACCAGAGAAATTCAGTGTGGAGAGTGCACCACCTCTGCCCTTTGGATGGTGTCCCCGGGCCCTCCACCACTCGGTTCCTTCTGATCTGCTCTGCCAACCAGTTCCCGCTGCCGTTGCGCATGACAAATTTGTCGAGAAACACCAGCTGGCTCTCCGGCCCGTAGAACCAGTTATAGTTGGAATCCGCAATGGCCACAGTTCTCTGAAACCCTTGGGAAATAGTTAAAAGGAATGTAAGAAAGAACAAATAAACGTACAAAGATGCGTTTGTAGAGCATGACGGTGAAGCCAAGCAGTACAAACAGACACAAACAGAAACAGCCTTTTCAGATGTTTATAGACCTACTTGTAAATGAGCCATAAACAGGTTACACAGGAGCCGTTTCCTTCTGCTGTAGCTAACTTGAATACTCACCTTTCTTCTTCGGCTATGGGCTACACACTCAGTCAAAGTACTAGAAAAAATGTGAGAAGCAATGTCCCATCCACTTCCTCTCCTCACTCAAATCTGGCAAATGTAACTTTCTCTTTACAGCTTTCACTTTTCCTATGTCAATCCAAACTTTCTAAAACAAGAAAACAGAGGTTCCCACAAGAAAAAAAAAAAAAAAATCAGCTTCACCCTGAAACAGTTCAGTTTGCTCTTAGGAATCTCTCCCTAGTAGATGCCTGAGTTCTCACATGGAGTCAGGGCAACTCTTCACATGCCTGTGCAGGCACGACAAAGCTGTGTTCAGCCCCTCTTAAATATATGGCTAGATCTGGGGTTCTTATAGCTAATAAAGTTATCACTGTCTTTTCAACGAGGAATTTGAACCATGTAAGTTCCTAATAAATTGTCCTGCAAATAAGCAACAGAAAATCATCACTGAAAACTTGCAAGGCTGCCCGAAACTAAATCTCTTCTGAAAGCTTGAAGGGGTCAACAGTATTTAATGTTTGTGTATCCCTGCACAGAGAAACCTATCATTTGAGTCAATTACATTTTCCATATGAAAAATATTTTAATAAAAATGGTATAAAAATCTATTTCAATGTTTTATGGAACACTGGTGATTATGTAAAACTTTCCTATGCTTTGTTGATACTTTTACCCTGGCTTCGTCATTTTCTATTCCTTTCATCTAGTGTGATGATATTTGGCAAAGGAAAAAAACAATAAGAAACTCGAAGAACATTATTTTTCAAATGGAAAACCCCAGAAACAGGTCTGTTTCAAACTCTGAAAACCAGAAATCAGATTCTGAATCATTGGTTTTTTTCCCAAATGATGTTCCTATTTTTCAGCTGGTTTTAAAAGACAGAGTTTAATACACAATGATCTTTAATAAGCAGTGACAAACAAGGATGTCACTGTTTCGATGAATGATGAAGCTAAAATCCAAGGCAAGTGTTATCTTAAAAAAAAATCCAAGTACAACGTTATTTAAAAATGGCCTACTTCAAATATGACATTTCCTGCTGCTTCAAGAATTAGGAAGATTCATCTTCATTCACCCAAATGACCTACCTGGCAGGACAGTCCTGTACATAAACGCAAAGTGCTGCTTGAGCCAGGGGTGGCTGAAGTGATTGATATCAAAGTGCCTTTGAACAAGAAACATGTACTGAAACAGCGACCTGGTCGTGTAGCTGCCGTAAGCCACCCCTTCATAGAGGGAGCCATCTGTGACTTCCTGCAGCAGGACTACTGACTTCTCCATGATTGCCAACACTTGCTTCGTCCACAAGTAAGCTTCCTGAAGGTAGCCTGAAAGAAAAAGGTGTTGGCGAACCTAATTACAACATCATCGATCACAGATTGTGTCACCTGTACTCGCACAGCGGGATCCTTTACAGCAAGGAATCTGCAATCCAGAGCTCTAAAATATGACCTAGCACTGCAGCGTCCCTGTAGCTCGAAGGTGAGAACTAAAACACTATATTTAAACATAAGAAAGCAAGGTCACATGAGCAGGGAAAATCTATCAAACACCTTTTGCTAATAATGTGGGATTATGCTTTCCATCTTAAAGGGAAAATTTCCTTAATGCCTTCAGGACATGCAAAAAGGGAAGACCGTGCCAAGACTATCGTATTTCAAATTAAAGCCGTATGAAAACAAACTTACGGTCCCCACTAGAGGGTTCCAATAATACAAATATTCTAATCAGTCATTTTTCACTGGCGTGATCACCAGCGTGGTAAGGAGTTTAAAACTACAAAGAAGTTCACATTTGAGCTGTGGTTTACTGGTATTCTACTAATACATGCTCTATTTTAAGGCATGCTTCCTTCTACTTACATTTTCATTTTATTTTATAACCTAAAGGGTTATCCAAACAGAATTTATTTTGGAAGAGTATTACCTGGTTAATTCCAAATGCAGATTCCTCATTTCCAGAATAAAATTAATCTTCTAGCTAGGTTACGTTTCAGCCTCCACACGTACAAGCCCTAAACAGTTATATTCCTTCTAAAGAAAAGACTTTCAGAGATCTTACTATTTTGGTCTGCTCTACACAAATCAAGAGCTGGGAAAAGGCTGTGAGAAGACCTTCTCGGGGCCTGTCTGCCTCCACGAAGGAACAAGCACAAGCGGGAGAGCCTCGGCACTCCATTTCTGCATTGCAGAAGGCAGCACGGGGCTGCCAGCAGAGGAAAGGCTACGCGCCTTCTCTTGTTTTCTTTTGGATTCACTGGCAAGAGAGAGGTAGGACTAGACAGAGACCAACTGCCTTGCGCTTCTATACAACATCTCAGTGCCTGCCCAACTCCAAGTGCCTGGACTCAGATTTAACCAGGCTTATTTCCACCATATAGCAGAGCCCAGATGGGGGTCCATTAGGTGGTGAAGCGGTGCCTGCCGAACGAAGCGCACGTGCCAGGCTAAGCAAGTGGGAGCAACATTCAAGCCCGCTACTAAGACTGTTTCACGTCATCGCCACGATTATTGTATTTATGCTCAGCGGAGTGATGAGCACTTCAGGCTTCCTACTAGTCAAGGCTGCCAAATCCTGCTCGGTTAACAGGGAGAAGAAAACAATTGCAATGGCTAAAAAGCTCAACAGACAGCCTGAATCTAACACGGTATTTTTATCCGCTGGCTGAAGAGATAAATACGATAGGGAAGGCCTGAGCAACAGGGGCAGGTGGTGCTACTTACTTCTGCTTACTTTACTCCCAGCTATCTTGACACTACTTCATTACTCTGATGCAGTTGGCAGCACAGCCGTCTGTCCGAATAAAATCCCAAATGCTTCCGCCCTTGTTTTCCTTTGTGAACATTAACAGCCACAACAGCTAGCTTTTGACTGCTGCACTAGCAAGAATGCTATTTTCCATGGTTTGGCACAGTGTATTTACCACTGTAATGCATATACGTTCTGTTTACTAAGTTTATATCTATGCTATAACCCTATACTGGTAGTATATTAAAACAATAATAATACATCAGAATAAATGTAAGACTCAACATTCCGTCAGGCCACACAACAAAACAGAACAAATCTCACCTCAAATTAGCAGTATCTATATCAAATTAGGCCTTACTCAACTGTGTGCCCAGAATTCATTTCAATTAGTTTCATTTTTGAGTGCTATGAAAAGGTTTAAATGTTTTTAAGCTGGCTATTTAGTCTCTGTATGCTTCAATATCTGAATAGTGTTTAAAATTATTAGTTGAAATTTAAACCTTTTGGAAGGAAGGCCTACACTGGGATACAGTATTTGCAATTTCTATGCATCAGATACAGGAGGAATACTATGTTTACTCTTTTTCTCCCTCCCTTGTTTTTTTCTCCATCATAAGAAGTCTTTCATCTTGGTCGAATTGTTAAGAAACCTTTTTAATTAAAATTTTAGACCAACAGAAAAACTTTGTTTTTAAAAAATTGACATTTAAGTGAAGTTGCTCTATATTGAAAACAGAATTTTCATTAAGAAATACAGATTATGGATGTTTTGACCTATTTTCATTTGAAATATCAGCACAAATTTTCAAATTGCTCAAGCATTGCTGAATTTGCTTCTTTTTTCTTAAAAAAAAACCCTAACCACCAACCTTTGGTAAAAGAAATATTGCCCATCTTTATTTGTGATGTTACCACTGTTTGTCACAAAGCATACTTATGGTCTATATTCTAATGAAAAACAGAGTTATCTCACAAACTGTCAGCTTTCGGCAACAACAGAGGCTTGGTGAAGCATGGAATTACGGGTAATTTAGCAAAACTCACTGAATAAACATGATCTGAGTCCTCAATTTGTGGAAAGCAAGACAGAAGGAAAGGGGAAAACTTCCACACATACTCTTGCTTCTTTTCTGAAGACGCACATCAATGAATGGACTTCTTTTGACAAACACTTAAAAAAAGAAAACCCCTCCAAACACAGTAGGTAACACAGTTTTTTGTCACACTTCTTTGGGCATCTGAAAGCTCCGACGGTGTGCAGATGTGCCTTTGCTTGGCCATCAGCATCCAGAAACTAGATTTGCTTTGACTTGCAGCAAGTAAGTAGTTCCATTGGGCACCGTGTTTTCAAAATACTTCCAGCATGTATTAAATAGTCACTTGATAAAATACTGACACATTCTTATAAAAGCAGGAGCTGGCTCCATGACTTCCACCTCTCAAAGTACGACTGGGGTTTAAAGTCAGGATTTCTGATCTGCTCTCTCCCACTGACTCCGTAGCTTGCATTCTCATTTACACTCTGTATCACTTAGACGGGAGGAAAGGGATAGCCCCAGGCAGAGCAGCCAAAAGCATCTCGTGAGGTTATTCACCTGGGAACCGGGAAGGACAGGTTTAAGTCCCCGAAGCAAAGAAGGGGATGACACCTGGCACAGACACCTCTTGGATGAAGGTTGTGGGGTGCAAGGGCATAGTTCAGAGGAACAAAGGTAAAGCCCTGCTCATCTCCATAGAAAAGGATGCTGGAAAGAAAGGTCCTGAGCTGTGGCCTTGGGTAGATGAAGTTACACCTTTCCAGTGCTCTCAGGGAGACAGGACAGAAGCCTTGGATGAAATTCCAGGATATCGTGTTGTCTAGTCCCAGCTCAGATCACCTGGGTGTTTCTGACTGCTGACCTTCTCAATGCTTTGTGTCAGGAGACCAAGCGCGTCGCTCTTTACTGATAATCTACCCTGAAAGACCCTGTCTGTAAATCTGGACTGGACAGACTATACACAAGGGGAGTTTTAATTCTTACAAACGGTGAGGTAAGAATTTCAGAATCACTTAGATGAATTTATATACACAGGTATACATGCACATATGTTACGCCTTTTACATCTGCCCACAGACTTTTTTTCTGTTCACTACATTAAATTTTTCTAAGCAGCAAAAGAGCAAACCCAATACTGCTGTACTCCCAGAAGCATTTCTATCAGTTCCTGAACTTTGCTGCATAAATGGCTGATTGAGTTGATACACTTCAGAAAAACATTCCTATGGTTTAGCACGTACCTTGATTCATCAGAACCAGGCTTCCAGCCAGCAGAGCCACACAGTTGGTAGGTTGGTGGTTGTGGAGGTACTGGAAGCCCCATCCACGTCTGTATGATGTTTCGTACATATATCCCGAGGCATTGGCAATTACCTCAAGAAATCTCTCCTGTTGAGTCTTGCTAAGATAGCTGTACAAGAAGTCATACGCAGTGGCAAAACCAACTAAGGAGTGAGCGAGAGGGACCTCATCCCATGGGGCATCCTTCACCAGCCTGTCAATAAAGAAAGATGCCAAGTAATTGAGTTTCACCTACTTATTTTTCTCCATTAGCGTACTGTGGGGTGTATAGGACTTAATGTCTCTGAAGTTAGACAATTCATGTTGAATTTTACAACAGTAGTAAGCTACTTACCAAGTCTCTGAGATCATTTTTTTCTTTCCTAAGTATGGACAACATTAACCTTCAAAGCTCGGTAATTTTATTAGAAATATTAATCTGTTAAATATTAAAACAGTGCCTGCAATATTCTGGGTTTTGCTAGAAGAAACAGAGATGCAGTATATTGCTTGTACAGAAATGGAATCTATTTATCTGAAGAAAGATTCACATCATTTTTGTGAGAAAGTATAATCACACAGTTTATATTCCTCCAAAAATCTGTAGCAATCTTTTTCTTTTCCAAAGGAGCCAAATGTTGATAAATTCCTGAATGGTGGCTATGGAACCGAAGTTGTTTTTAAAGAAAGTATAATAAAATAACTCACTATGCTTTTTCTTCATTTCACAAATGCATACAAAGATAGAAGTAGAGACGATGAAATTTACTTTCATGACTACAGTTCAAATTAACATACTTAATGGCAAAAAAACCACCAGTGTTTAGCATAACATAGAGGTAAAATAATGCCACTACTCAAAATTATTTTCTAGGAACTACCTGCTTGTATGCAATGATTACACTGAACTTAGCAAAACAGTAAATTCGTATCAAGAAAATTTATAATTGAGGTGGAGGTAGTGTAGAACAAATATTTCTCTTAAATCAAGCATACATTGTGTAGCAAAGACTTTAGTTTTGCAGCACTGACAGTACTTTCAGCCCATGGTTCTACAGAAAAGAAAATGTGAAGGAATACACAGTGAGAAAAAATCTTTGATAAACTGAAAAATCATCAGTTGCTTTCATGGTTGTTCTCTTCTTTTACTTTCTTTGCAGTATATTTTTTATTACAGAAAGGACTTTTAAATTGCTGAGATGAGAGCGTGTCCTACTGCAATCAGTGGATATTGTGTTGTGCTCCTGAAGACGTGCACCTTCCAGCTTCAACTACTGTATGACTCTATAAATATGATTTCATCTTAATTTGTGTAAACAGTAGTGTGAAGAAACAGATGAGAAAAAATATCAAAAGAGCAAGATTTTCTAAAAAATCCTCATTCTCCTATAGGAGCATTTATTTGCATTCAAAATGCATGAATGAACCACGTAGAAATTATGACCATCAGCCTACGGCACTGCAACTGTGGTAAAACACAACATGTACAGGTGAGAAAAATTACCTTTAATTTTTATTTCAGTGTATCTAACATCATTGGAAGGACTCAAATGAACTTGGCACGTTCATTCCTGTATGTAAGGAAAGCCTCTGCAGGCTTTTTGAGTAGTGGAATTTCCAAAAGTTTTAAGCGTTCACCTTCTCTCAGCTTCAATCCCATCTTTTGCTGAGTGAAGCTATACATTCATTTTTCTTTTTTTTTTTAAATGGAATCTTTATCTCACTGATTTTAAATTAAATACATGAATGCATTCAGCATTAAGCAGCAGAATCTGACCTTTTTTCTGAACCAGGGTTTTTATTGGATGAGATTATTTTGTTTGCACAATTTTGCTTCTTAACAGACAGGCATTGACAGAAAATGGTTGTGAACAATATTAAGACAAACAGCTATAAGTGTGGTAACAAATAACTGTCAAAGCATCAGGAGAAAAAGTTCTAGAAATTTACTACTCATCTTCTCTACATCCACGTGCTACTCTCTGTGGTCAATGTTAGGAACATTTCTCTGTCGTTTTTTTCCTGGTTCAAACTCTAAACTTATCAGTGAAGGTTTACAGCCAGGTATAGTAAAAATTTTTACTTACATTTTCACTTTGTTGTTGTGCAAAAAATTATAGACCTGTAAGCCAAAACCATTTACATGCCTTTCCTAGACATTCATTCTTTCCGTATTTCCAGATAAACTGGAAGAAAACGTAGCTGAACTGTGCAAGCAACTCTTCTGACTCTCCAGATGTATTTATACTGTGTCACTGAGGCACAAAAATTGAAAATCTGAGTTAACTGGTTATTTTTCAATCTCAGTTAATTCTCTGCATCTCTATTTCGCTTTTTCATCTTTCCTCATCATTGAAAAACCTCTTAAAGTGTTGTTAGTCCTATGTGTAAAAGTAAAGTTGCATTCTACGCCAGTTATATGCAACGGCCTGGCACTGTGATTGCTGTCAGAAATCCTTTGACACGCAAACATACCATTGACCAGCTATATCATGAATCCTAATTTCCAAAGTATTTTCAGTTTTGCTTTATACTAAACCTTTGCACGTTCAGAAATCCAAGTTCAAATGGTTACAGGAAATACCATTTTAAAGGCCTCTGCCTGAAACAATTACAAAGTTATTGAGGCTAAGCTATACATTAGGGGGGAAGACAAGAACAATGAAAGAATTAATTTAAAACATTTAATTCAAAGTTCAGGATAACACCGTAAGTTCAGTTATACACCATATGGTGTATAATAATTTCTATGGTGTATAACACCATAGAAAGTGCTAATTAGAATGTGCTTAAAGCTATTTAATGATCTTTACCTGACTTCATCTTAAATGGGATTTGTCAGTGGAACTGATTTATTGTAACTTCCATTGTTAAGATGTATGCTAAATTTATGTTTAGTTCCAAATGCAATACTGCATCAAATTCCATAGTATAAGAGCACATATTAGTGTCTGTGGCACTACTTGTGATAACATAGAAAGCACTCTTGCACATGGGAAGTGCTAAATCCACCAATTATGACCGTAGGTTGTTGATTTCTTCATCAAAAAAAACCCCAAACCAAACAACCTTCAGTGTAAAAAACTGTATGTTAAGCATCCTAAGCCTACATATTGTCAGAGTTACCCACCTCAGGTTAGACAAAGTAGTTTTGTCATAACTTCCCTCCAATTGCAATTCTGTATAGTAAGTCTTGTATAGAATTTAACAAAGGAGATGCACACAAGTAACAGAGAAAATTAAAGATGACGATTTAAAGACCCTCATTTCTAAGCATACAAAACCAGAGTCAACATCTGTTCTTAAAATGAAGCTCTCTTGAAGTAGTAACTCTGTAACTGATATAAATCAGTGCACCTCCATTAACTGAATTTCAATGGAACGAAGCAATGTACACCACACAATGTGGAACGTGATTCACAACAAGAATGGTCAAGTAGCAAGCATTAAATACTTTTTGTATCTAAATTACGCTCTCATTTTTCAAGGAGATCTCCAGTGTCAGATTTGGTAAACAGCCTGGCTGATAAACCGTGGGAAAGCGTGGTACCATAGGCCTGCACTGAAAAAAAGAGTTTTCAGGATTGTCTATTAACTCCTCTGCTTTGAAATATTAAAGAAAAGTTGTGTGCATTTATACTAATAAAGATAGGTAAAAACATGCAGATGCTTTGCACGGGGAAACGGCTATTTTCTAAGCCTCTCGGGAGTAAGACCGAACATCAGATAGTACGAACCTCAGCTTAGCAATTAACTGTGTCTGAAGACAGCAAGTAACCTTTACCTCAATGCTGCATTAGCCTCTTCAGCCTTTTAAAGGTATCAGATGTAATAAAAAAATGAATCCAACGTAAATTAAAACATCTATAATGGATTCGTTCGTATAGAGCATCTAGTTAGTTACAAATATAAGCATATTTAGCAAAGGCAACTGTTCCAAAAATTCTAAAACATATTTTTAAAATAACAGCTAAACCATAAATGCATCCTTACAGACAGTATAAAAAAAAATCATTATTTTTTTTACACTTACATGCCTTTACCTGTATTTGAAAGTGGTGCCTATCTGGAAACTTGAGGAGATTAATAAAAGAGCAAAAAGCGCTGAACGATTTGCTGTCTAATGATCAAACTCCAGGAACATCCAAAGCCATATGCATCGTTCTGCACAAAGAATGGTTGGCATTATGGATAAGTAGTATGGTTTTCCTACATGTGTTGAGAATTTTAGCATGGGGCAACGAGGTTATCTGTTTTAGATTTGCCACCCTCTACAATGAACAATCAATCTGAAGGCGGGGGGGGGGGGTTAGACCCAATTCTTCAGCCATCAATTTAGGATGTCAAGAACCATAACGCAAGCATTGCATTGTCCAAGACTGAGAGTGTACATACCACCTTCACTAAATACGATGCCGTGCTCTAAATAAGTACACCAAATGTATAAAATTTTGGATGGGAAGTAAAAATCAATATCAACAACAAGAAAAATTGTAGTAAGATTACCACAACCTCTCCGTGTCTTGACAACATTCTTAATGCTACTAATGTCTCTTCTCTCAGTACAAATGGTTTTCTCTATCTTTCCCTCATTTCTCTCTACTAATAACTATTTCCTTACTGAAACCAGAGTATTAGCATTTCTCTAAGAAATATAAGCCAAGAGGGAAAAAAAACCACTGTCTGCCCAGTTCAAGGCAGGATTTAAATCAAACTCCCCTAATTGAGTCCCCTGATCATGGCCTGTGGGATATTTAGAATCTCCTTTCCTTCTCTTTGTATCCAGTTCTTAAAAACAAATAGAAGTAAATAGGAAAACAACACTATCTTGAGAAATAGAGTACCCTTCCAGGCAGTGTAAGATCTGATTTCCAGCCTCTATGTCAATAGGTAATATGGCATCACTGCATGCAAAATGAAGCATTAAGCATGTCCTTACACTTACATTACACAAGTAATCCACATCCTGAAGTTTAATGCTCCAAACTTTCCCATGACAAATAACTTACTGCAGAACAGCTCTCGGAGGCTGAGGGCACATTAAGCTAATGGCTGAAGGAAGCGTGCCAGTACTCCCTCCTCAGCGCTGAACCTCCACGCAAAGGAAATGAGTCAGGGCTCTCTTCTAAAGGCTTACAGGTGAAAATTAGTTCAAGGGCAACCCTCTAGTGCATTTTGATGCAATCGAACTTAGACATGGGAGGTAGCTAACAGCATGGTTGAGTTTAATGCACATTAAATGTCATGCGTGGATGCAAATGTGGCATGTAATGGCGCCAGCTGACCACTTTGTCCTGAAATCGGCTGCGTAATTGTACAGTCTTCCCAGTGCCAACGGCAATGCCCTGGCACTCCACAGACCCTTGCTATTGTTCTGACCCACTGCTGGGGGAAGGAGATACAGCTTTAAACCTCCCGTCAGGCAAAGGAGAGAAATACTGTTCTGTGGCCAGAGGGAGTACACATACCAAGAGGGAGTACACCTACCAAGGGGAATGAGACCACCAACATTTATTTTATAAACTAGACTAACTTTTTCTTACAAAGCCTCCAAAACAAAATATTTTCTTGTGCTCAAATGGAATATTTTCTTCTTGAATGGAACAAGATCTTCCAATTTTTGTTTTGGAAAGACAAAAGAAAAATCCTTGAAAAAAAATCTGTTTCATCCAAAACAACCTCTCAGCTTTCACCCCGTCCACATTTTTCTGGTTGGCTGCCAAAACAAAACCCCCATTATCTGCACAACCTAAGTGCTCCATCATTTGCAACAGCAAAAATGTTAAGAATAAAAAAAAGTCCTTGAAACACTGATGATTTATATTTCTGGGGTCTAAGGTAAAACATGACAAGTTTGCTCCTATCTCTTTACCAGTCGTGCTTCAGCAGCAGCCTGACATGCTCGTGTTCATTGCAGCCCAGTTCACAGGAAGACAGGCAAAGGAGTGGTTAAACGTAAAGGGCTACATTCGTATGAATATGGAAAAAAAAAAAAAAAGCAACACAGACAGCATTTTTCACAAGTTTTAAGACCTTACTATGAAAGTAGGGTTGTACTGCTTAGGTGTTGAGGAGGCAACAAAAACTTTACTCCTTTGGAAACCTTCATCTACTTTCTATCCTCTTTCTTTCTGTTTCCCCATAGGTCTATAATCACAGAATCATAGAATGTGTTGGGTTGGAAGGAACCTTTAAAGGTCATCTAGTCCAAGCCCCCTGCAGTAAGCAGGGACATCTTTAACTAGATCAGGTTGCTCAGAGCCTCATCAAGCCTGACCTTGAATGTCTCCAGGGATGGGGCCTCCACCACCTCTCTGGGCAGCCTGTTCCAGTGCCTCACCACCCTCATTGTAAAGAACTTCTTCCTAACGTCTAACCTAAACCTACCCTGCTCTAGTTTAAAACCATTGCCCCTCGCCCTATTGCTACATGCCCTTGCAAACAGCCCCTCCCCAGCTTTCCTGTAGGCCCCCTTCAGGTACTGGAAGGCCACTATAAGGTCTCCCTGGAGCCTTCTCTTCTCCAGGCTGAACAACCCCAACTCTCTCAGCCTGTCTTCATAGGAGAGGTGCTCCAGCCCTCGGATCATCTTTGTGGCCCTCCGCTGGACCCGCTCCAACAGGAATGATCATTCTGCCGCTTCTAAAGCTTCTTTCAGAACCTCTTCTCTCGTTTTTGGCTTTGATCACAAGAGAGTGCTTTTCACGCTGGGCTTGCTCTTAGTATCAATCATGATCCCTCTGTGTTGACACATTAATAAACAAGAACTGAGTCTGTTTTAGTAGTTCTGAGTGCCATATTAAGCAGACACAGAAATTTAGTTATGTTATTATTTCAACAGATTACCTCTAGCTCTTGTTGTAGCAAATTTTTATACCAGGCACGCCACAAAGTGAGCTCCCTGTAGCTACCACAGAACTTCAGCACCAATTTATCTCCCAGAGATCCTATCAATTAAAAAAGAAGGTATAAAAGAAACTCTTCAAAATCCAGCTAGCCATTTAATTTCACAGTCGTACACAATTTCTATTTTTAAATGCTACATATGAAAAAGATAAAAACAGCATGAGGGTTTGGTATTTCACTTACTAACATAATATATATTCCAGATACCAAATTCATCCTCCTACCCTTCCTTTGCTTTTTCTTCCTCCCTGTAGGAGACTATCTCAGCATCCCCCAAGCTTCTTTTATACTAACTTCTATGCCGCAGTCTTATAAGACCCTCCTAAGTTTTCTTTGAATGTGACTGCTGGTTGATTATTGGGAGTCAAACAGATGTTCTAAATTTGTGGTGCTAGCACAGGGACTCGCTTTATTTTAACTCGGCACATGTGAATTTATTTTAGTTATACATTTATCTACACATTTAATTATTTATATTTAAGTATTTTTACTTTGTAATCCATATTGTTCAACACAAAGCACCATCTGGATACTAACAGCAATGGTCCTTTACCATGCTCCAATACTTTTAATAAACAGGGACTAACAGAAGGCTATGGGATTGCTGGTTAATAAGAAATAGCAGAAAGCTCACAGATTTGTCATGCCGAAGCCTGCCATTAGCTTCTCCCTACTTGCTGCTATTTCCTTGGAATGTTTGCACGTGCTCGACAGTAATTATCTCCCCTATGAAACCCACAGAGCCAGCCCTACTGTCAAATCCCACACCTTACTGCACATTGGTAACATATTTGTCTTTAAAAACAGTGTGTCGACTATGTGCCAAAAAAAAAAAAAAAGTAAGTACAGAAATCTCTTGTCTGGCAGTTGCAGATGGGGACGTCTCTCCTGCTGTAAGAAGGGTGCAGAATTTGTGAACTTCTAAGGCATTCGTTTATAAGGCGGGCTTACTAAAGAAGAGGGTTTTTCACTGCTTTGTCCAAAACGCAGAATCTGACTGGACTCTTATTTCTGCACGATGTGTGACTCTGATTACATCACTCCGCTGGGTGCGGGAATGGGCCGAGGCAGCATATGGAAAGAATCAGGAGTACAGATTCCCTCAGCCAAAAACGCACTTCTGGTGGGGAGTGCTCCAGGGGCCAGTCACAGATAAAATGCCAGAAAACGCATCTATATCCTCTGTTCTCTGTAAAATAAGATAATGCGGCTTAAATATAAGGACAAACTTTCCCTAAGATTTTAGGCAGCACCTAGATATCAAATCCCAGAAAAAACCAAACAAGTTATTTAACGCCAGCTTTTAATTTTTACAGGCGAAACCATCAAAGTTCATATTTTTTTTATTGAAATATTCATGCACTGTGTTTCCTTGCTCTTGCAAGTCTCCAAAACACTGTCCGTTCCCATATGACTCTGGGTGATTGCTATAGTTAGCTATTAGCCATTGCCCCTTTGTTTATTTTAAAATGTAAACCCACTCCAGGATGCAGCAATTACGGATGCTCTGTTATGAGCAGCATGCCCATCAACATCGGTTGTTATGACAAACGGCTCAAGCTCCGTTAGCCTACATGAATGGGAACTCAATTAAGGGTGTACTTCATTATGTGATATGACTATTGTAATAGATGAGAATAGACAAAAGTGCTTAATTACATGCCCCTTCCATGCCTCTGTCAATTACCAGCAGACTTTCTCATCATCGTATCCTGAGACATTGAGCCGTATTTGGACTATTGAGGATTCTCGCTAATGTAAAGATGAAATTTAAAGCGTCAGTCTCCTTAATCTCCTGGCATTCTGGGACAAATAACCAATGATATGTTAAATTATATTTATTTTATACAATTACTGCTCACACTACCAAAATACACTTTCGTTTTCTGGTAAGGCTTAAATTTTATTTAGTATCGCCACAAAAATTAAAGGAAATTCATCCAATGGGATTTTTTTTTTTTAAATTCTAGAGCTATTTTAGAGTCAATGCCATGTCAGCAGAAGTCAAAAGAAATCCAGATTATACTGTTGAAAGAATCGAGCTGCCAGCAAGGAATCTATGTGACCGCCAGATTTAACGTTCCAACACACGCTGATGAATCTGTCAGCAACAAAAAGACATTTTGGGGGCAATTTACATGGCTGTTTAGGCATCTACATTATAGAGGAAATCTAGGGAGAGAAAAGTTCCTCTGATTTACTTCTCTTACTGATCCCTCTCTGGACAAGCCCTCTTTACTGATGACATAAGGAGTTTTGGCAGAGAAGTCTCCTAACATTCAAGGCTCCAAACTTGGGCAACATCAAAACCACTCCTTCTTTCCACCCTCCTGATCAGAACACGTGTGCCCTCAAATTATTTAATAAGGATAACATTGTAATGTATCACCCAGAATTATATATTCCCCAAAGTCCAAGGAAAATTAAAAATGCCTAAATAGACTGGACAACTTATTTTTTTAAATTCTACTACTGTGACATTGCCTAAACAGTTCACGTACAGTCTTACGCAGTGCTTTAGATGCCATAACATCTAAATGCCCGCTAGTAGCGCTGACACAGCCCTCCCATTTGCCGTGTTTGTTCTCCTGGTCTTATCCTAAGTGGAGAAGTGTGTGCAGTAACATGTTTTCTGGTACTTTTTAGTTGAGTTTCTTAGGAAAAACAGATTTACGCAATCTGTCTGTCCACTCCTTCAGCTTATGAACCTGCTGATCTATTTGAGCAAAGCCAGACCGAGCAGCGCCGGCCTCAGAGATGGGACATTCCTACAGTTTCCTGAAAACCACTGTTGCGTGAGTGAGAGGGATCTGTATTACTGCCATCACTGATGGAGCTATAGCGTGAACTCCACGTTGACAGCATTCAGCCATAAGTTCTCAGGGGAAAAACAAACATGGAAACTAGATCCGTGTTTCTGTGACAGCATTTGAAAAGCTGGACAGTTGGAGGTTATAAAAAGGGCAGCTTATCCCAGCCTTATCACCTGTGTTTCTGATTTTCTCCTTCTGTACTTCCCCTACTAAGCGCGTTGCACCTGCTTCTTTTGCAAAGCAGAGAACCCTGATTGAACCTTGAATGTTTGCTGGATGACATGTCTACATCAGAAGGGAAAGGTGGGAAAAGGATGGCTTCTCTTTCACTGAGGTAACGCAAGACACTTGCTTGAGAAAAACAGTAGTTCGCGGGAGGTAAATATTATCAAAGCCAAGTGGAAACAGGATACCTGCTCAGTTCTGATTGGGATCTGGTCAGCTGGGACAAAGGAGAGCATTATGGCAAGGGACAGAGGAACTACAATTAATCCAGGGCAGGAATCACAGGACACAAGGAACTGAAATGAGGTTATTGGGACAGTGAGTGAAGAAGTTTCTCAGGAAACTGAGAAAGGCAGACACAAGTAAGTTCCACCACTCAAAACATTACTTGCTCCTCTTTCTTATGCCATTAAAACATGTAACTATGTTTCTACAAAACGTCACAAGAAGATAAGAGAGGGCAAACAATGAAACTAGGGAGGAAGGTGTTGAGTTTTGGGGTAGTCTGCAGGTCCTGTTAGAGATGGTTACGCATCCTTGCATTCACCTCTGCGCAGCTCTATCTCTCTGCCAGTGTGCCAGGAGAAACACAGACTGCCTCTGAAGATAAGTAAGACAAGCTTTGTATTGCTATGCCTCAGTGTAAGATTTTGCAAATTTCCACCATCCTGTTGTGTCAATACTTTTCTTCACAATTCCCATGTGTTCTCTCTTCCATGACATGTAAGCAACTTAAGCGCAGTGTGCCCCTTCTCTCTCCCACCGCTTCTTTTGTTCTAGTTCCTGTATTTCCGTGGCATTCACCGCTTTAATACTTGGTATAGGGGAACCCCAACACTGTAATGCCTTTTAAATCATGCCCACCAGGAGGATATGGATCCCAAGTTATGCTTGCTCAAATCCAGCGTAATTCCAATGACAACCCATGGATGGATGCTGTTTATAGGACACTACTGGTTGGTCTTAACCCAAAGAAGGTAAGGAATAGTAGTTTGAGCACTGAATATTGCTTGAACAGCTAATGTTTCTTCCTGTGCTGACTTGAAACCTGACACAGACTTGTGCTGAGCTGCTGCCACCATGGAGCTGTAGGACAGCAGCGGCGACAAGGGAGTCAGCTCACTGCCGTGGGCAGAAGCCACTGTCCTGGCAAAGCCCACATTCCCATCCTCTGACCTCCTCACAGTGGCAGCAACCCTGGGCCACAGTCTGCAAGGTGCACTGAGTAGCAACTGCTGCAGGGTGGTATGTGGTTGCCTGAGGAAAAAGGGGAGATAAATTGCTGGTGGGTATGAAAAAGGAAGATGAGGAGAAGGACAAATACCTTGGGGTCCCCAATTGCTAGACTCATTCGTACAGTGAGAACATTAACTTTTGTACCCATAGAAAGAGTGTGGCACAGTGAGGACAGACTAACTTGTGGATGACGACTCACATCCAGGTGAAGTTAATCCAGGAGGCAGTCATCAAAATGCCAGTTACTCGGGCAGCTTCAATAAAGTAATCACAGAATCACAGAATGGTAGGGTTGGAAGGGACCTCTGGAGATCATCCATTCCAACCCCCCTGCCAGAGCAGGGTCACCCAGAGCAGGTTGCACAGGAACGCGTCCAGGTGGGTTTGGAATGTCTCCAGAGATGGAGACTCCACCACCTCTCTGGGCAGCCTGTTCCAGTGCTCTGCCACCCTCAGAGTAAAGAAGTTCCTCCTCATGTTTAGGTGGAACTTCCTATGTTCAAGTTCGTGCCCGATGGCACAAACTATCAGATGGACAACTATCTTTATCATGTCCTAGTATTTCTTAAGGATAGGCCCAAGAACTGTACAGCCAAGTGGAGCTGCAAGTCTGAACCGAAGCTCAGACAGATGTTAGAACAGACTGCAGAAACTCAAGTGTGTCATTTTTACCTACACCTAATTATACCCTTTTCATAAGTCCCCCTTTCCTGAATTATACCCAAGGAAGAATTACCCAAAAGATATGTATGAGTCTGTGAAAAAAAGAGATTAAACAAATTACACTTTTAGCACTTCTCACCACAAATCAGATGTGAAACCCTGCCTTCTGATGGGGAGTGGTTCTAGATTTCTTTCTTTTTTCTTTTTTTTTTTTTTTTTATCTTTACAGCAATTAGGACCCTACACAAAAGGGTCATGCTCCTTCTTTCAGCATTAATTTGCAACAGGGTAAGCCCAGGAAAGGTGAAAAGCTGCGTGTCACTGCTGGTCCAGATGTGGGTAAATGCATTCAGCAAGTTAGTCACTGTTAAAGTGAATGTTAGAGCAACTGAAATAATTTAAGCAATTCATTCATCCACTCACTCCTCCAACTGCAAGCACTTTATACCGTAAGAACAACTTTAAAAAAAAAAAAAAGACAAAAATCTACCAACTAGGCTGAGCTGCCATCCTCTCCATGTAATCCTTGGCCATGTTGATGGCCTCGATGTTTTCAGGGTAGAGCACACAGAACATCGCCAGGGCCCCGAGGTTGTTGCCGTAAATTTCATTCCACCGAGCACTGAACTCCTTCGGGTCCCAGGGAGGAAGGTACTCCAGGGGATTCGACAGCATCGTTTGCACTGCCTCGATCAGCCGAGCTGCGATGTGCTGGTGCGTGGTGGCAGCCTGGAGACGCAGGGCCTCCACGTCCCCTTTGGAGAAGTAGAGCATGGGGTAGCTGTCATAGTTGGCATTGACAAAAGGAACCATCGCGTCCTCCCTGGCGCCGTAGGCGAAGGCGAAGCAAACCGCCTGTATGAAAAACACACTTGGGGCTCCCCGTGTGTGAGTCCTCATTGTGGCATCAGATCTCCAAGTCTCACTGGCAGCCAAACCATCTTTGAAATATCCTACGGCAGATGGACGTGAAAGAGAGAGTTAGAAAATGAATCCATGAGACACTGTAATTCAGGATGCTCTCTAGGAAATAATGGTTCCATCTGGACTTAAAAAAAAAACACCCACGTGTTGTCCGGGTGGCTTTCAAATGATTTCTATAGGAACACCTCAGACAAAACACCTACTGAGCAATCCATCCTAAAGCAAAACCTGCACACTTTGAAGAAAGCCCCTCCCTCCCACATCTTTCCCTCCGGCAGCTGACACGAGGCGAAGGAACGCGCCGACAGCCCTTGTGCTCGAGATTTCAAATAATTGCAACGGTGCCTAATACGAAGCAGTGCTGACTGTACTGGCAGGCGGAGAAGGGCGGGAGGGGAGGAGGAAGGGGGAGAGCCAGGGAGCTTGTGCCGGCGGCAGCCAAGCCTGCGTGCTGCCTTGGCTGATGTTAGCAGCTGGAGAGGGAAGGATGAGGAATGCTGGAGGTTTGTGCCGGGGTCATTTTATACAGCGCTCGCTCGAGGCCTCTGGTTCTGACACGTCCTCGTTTTCAAAAAAAAAAAAAAAAAAAGTAAAAAGAAAGAGAGGAGAGAGAAAGAGAAAGCGGCAGAGCCTTAGAAAAACAGCTGAAATACCTTGCCTTTAGGGCACTTAGGTTTTTTGCAGCATTTTTTTTTTTTTTTTTTTTTCTAAGAGGCTCTCCATTTTGTATGTGGAGATTTACTGCCAGCTACAAAGAAGGCTCAATGTTAAATTAAAGCGCATATTAGCATATTTTCCTATATACGAGACTTCTCAAAACGTGCTCAAATGGCAAATCTATGCAGAGGTTAAATGCAAGTATTTAAAATAGTAAGTTACTTTGTAAAAATTATCAACTATCTAGCCTTAAGTCTCAGATAAAACATGGCCAGGATCCCCCTGAGGAAAGCCAGCAAATTCCTAGAATTCTTCCAAGGGGAAAGGTTACAGAAAGCAGACCCAAGAGAGACAGTTTTATGTAAATAATGAACAGTAGTTTTCAATTATTAAAAGGAGAAATAGACAGAAGGAAAAAAAAATCCCCAAAACAAATATGAAATATTTTTTTCCATGGAAAACCTGTTTCATAGGATTCAGTCATAAAACTCATAAGCAGCTGAAGTACAAAGCAACCTTTTATTTCTCCCCATAGCTCCCTACCTATAGATGCCAAAATTTTCTAACAGAAGCTTAGGCTGCTAAAACCTTATTTAGAGACCCACATCCTGATTCAACAATGTCATTAATATGTGCATAGGCAATGAGACACCCTTGATAGATTGGTCCCTCAACCATTACTGGGGACACAGACCCTCTAAGTACTTTTGTTCAGCTCCCAAAATTAATTTGGGAGCAAGCAACTTTGGCCAAGAAGGACATCTTTTCTTGTGCATTCCTGCCTAGGGTAAAAATAATATTGCACCCTATAACTGCCTGCATTTATATATCACAGTGCGTAGCGTAATTGCTTTAACAGAGCCTAATGGAAGATGACATTTTCTTAGTATTTTAATGCATTTTGCAGGTAAGATTTGCCCTTTTTTGGATGTAAAACAATTATTACAGGACACATTATGGAGATCACAGGGTGGTTTATTTGGTAATACCTTTACTATATCTACATATTCTCTCACCACATACAAAGAAACATATACCATAGTCTATCCAAACATATTCAAGTCTACTCATATTCTCATGTATAAATAAGGAAACGGTACAACAGTATATTTTGAAAGGAAGGAGGTAAAAACCAACCAAACCAGTACATCATGTTTGAAACATGATGTCAGTCTTTTTAACTGTTGAGAAGAACTGCTTTTTCATAATTAAAGAAAAAAAAAAACACACACAATTTTTTTAAAGCCTTTAGGATCCTTTAGAACTGGCGGTAGAGGAAAGAACCTAAAAAAAAAAAAAACATCGGAAAAAAGGCAAAAAATGCCTGTAACTTTTCTTCTGTGATCATCATACATTGAAAAAAGTTTCCTGGCTTACACAATCAGAAAAAAATCCCAGCTAGCAGTAAGGACTTCATGCATTCTTTTCCTTAGTTTGATTTCTGTAAATACTTCTGCACATCAATAAGAATTAAGCACGTACATAAATTTAGGGACAGCTTTAAGAGTTCCCTAAATTAGGGTCTCTCTGACCAGTGATGAAGGAATATACAGTAAGGTTGCCCAGAACTCCCTCTTTGTAAATATGAACACACATTTCCTGGTATTTCACCATCATCAAATACGTCCAGCATTGTTTAAAGTTTATAGGCCATACTTTAAGGATTCAATAACCCCCCTCATTTTTTCCCCTTATGCATGTGTGTATTTAGTAGAGAAAGTAAACCCTCTTTTTACCATGTACGTGAGAAACAACCACTGTACCACACTGTTTAGACTAACAGCAGCATAACTGGAAAACCAATCTATAATATATTCATAGGCAGCGTATTCTTAGTCAAGATCTAGAAGAAAGTCAATAGGGAGTGACAAAAGCAGGACTACAAAGTCATTCTTATTTATTCTTGGTTAAATCATAGAATCATAGAATGGTTTGGGTTGGAAGAGACCTTAAAGATCATCTAGTTCCAACCCCCCTGCCATGGGCAGGGACACCTCCCACTAGACCAGGCTGCTCAAAGCCCCATCCAGCCTGGCTCTGAACACTTCCAGGGATGGGGCATCCACAACTTCCCTGGGCAACCTGTTCCATTGTCTCACCACCCTCACAGTAAAGAATTTTTTCCTAATATCTAATCTAAAATTCCCCTCTTTCAGTTTAAAACCATTACCCCTCGTCCTATCGCTCCACTCCCTGATAAAGAGCCCCTCCCCAGCTCTCCTATCGGCCCCCTTTAGGTACTGGAAGGCCGCTATAAGGTCTCCCCAGAGCCTTCTCTTCTCCAGGCTGAACGACCCCAACTCTCTCAGCCTGTCCTCACAGGAGAGGTGCTCCAGCCCTCCGATCATCTTGGTGGCCCTCCACTGGACCCATTCCAACAGGTCCATGTCCTTAAATCACACTGATGCCCTTCCTATGATATGAAGACAGTAACCCATGTCAGAATTGCCCTCAACCACGCACACCATCAAAGATTTCACTGACTAGGACCAGACCTGACCACACACTTCACTGACTTGTCCAGGTAACTCCACAGGGCTAGTGGGCACGATCACCGTTCCTCAGTTCAGTAACTGGTTAGAAACTAAACTGATTAATAAGATATATGCAAAACTACTTACAAAAGAACTAAAGCACCTTCAACAGAAGAATGTGACCAAAGGCAGTAACATTTAGGACTATTTAAAATTCATTAAAATGGTATAAATGTACTGGGGGAGAGGAGGAAGCCAAAACCACTGACATAGACTGCACATTCAACTGTCTTGAACTCTATACTTTGACATTTCCTTAGTTAACTTAACTTGCATACTGAAAGCTAAAGAAACACACAGTACTGTTCCAAGGCACGCATACAAACCTCGATTACCTGCAGAGCTTAGGTGAAGCCAGACACATATAGATAACTGTCTGTATAAGCTCCAACTTAGCAGTTGTGAGTGAACCTGCTACAAGTTCGTTTGATACACAGTGCTCAAAAGAATAGGAGCCTGGGCTTTCTGATCACTTAAATTGCACTCACAATACAATTTTTTAAAGTTAAAAGAATTTCTTACTCTCATATTATACTACATCATTACCAACCACATCTTCCAAAGAAAAACTTTACCAAGCAACTCAACCTTTTCTGAAAATGAGGGGCTTTTTTATTCAGTTTGGAAGCCATGACCTGATACAGTATTAAAAATTAAAAGGAGAGTGAAGGATGCTTGCCCATGGAAGAAAATGAGCTTTGAAAAGGCTCTCTTAGTCCTAGATTGAAAGAGCATTTCCCATGATTTCCACTCCATTGCCAGGGGAAACAAACAGTAAAGAACATCATTTATTCTAGAAAAAACAGACTAAATCTTAACTATTGCAGTTCTCCCCATCTGCCTCAATGAATAGATGTTCAACTGCAGAAAAAAACCCCAACACTTGGTGAGAGCTGGGCTCCCCACTGCCATGCTATCTTCTCCTTCTAGATTGCTCAGAAGATGCTGCAGGCAAACTCATGGCATCTCCGCTGTGGATATGCTGGCTTTCCTGTGAACCCCCCTGCAAAGTGCCAAGCTGTCTCCAGAGAAGGTACGAGGAGCGTGGACACTCAGCTCGAGTAGCGAACCTCTATGCTGGTAAGAAAAAAAAAACAACAATAAAATAACTAGTTTAAAACTCAAAATTACCATTTAGAGACTTCTCTCCACAGATTGCAACTTTTTGTCTCCTTTTGGGCAGCTCCTATTTTCCACGAAGGCTACAGTTCTCATTATTGCTACGTGAATTACCTCCCCAGGTGTTTGGTGAGAATTGTGTTCAAATATTTAGCAGAAAATCTGTTCCACCAGACAAAAAGCAAATCTTCATGCTTAGCCTACAAACTGTTACCTTAGACAATGACCTCTGAATCAGCAAGGACTTAACTCTCATAAATTTTTTGCATTGCTTCTTGATAAATTATTCAAAGTGAAAGCAAGCTTTTTCTACTCAACTTTTTTTTAATGCTTAGTCAGTTCTGAATTTCACGCTGAACAACAGTGTCACTCGACTTTCATCACAACTTAAACTACATGATAAGATCACCTTGTTAAGCCATGCAAAACTGCTAGCACTAAAAATAAAATAGCACCCAACGCTAAAACAGGTAAGAGAGTCATAGATATTTTAACAAGAAATGGTCAACCACCAGCAACAGCTGCGGCCATACCAATGCCATGGAACTAAGAGGTGATGATGCAATATGATGTGCATGGTATCTTGTTCCACTAAATGTAGATGGGTACGCATCCTTTTGTAGCGATGCTCACAGCTGCCAAAATGTACCTGCTTGCCACGCGGAGTGCTGGGATAGGTTAGATCACAGTGGAGAAAAGCAAACTTCTGTAGCAACTCTTTTTTGTCACTTTGTCCAAGCACCTCAAATCATTAGCAAATCTTCTCACACACGTTGCAAATGGCTTTGTTGCTGATAAAGGAGCAGAATCTATACAACCGAATGAATCAGTTGGAAGTAGTAGTATTTTAAAATCATGATGCTTGCATCAACTGTAGAGCTATTTTGTCCGACAATGTCAGGTTTACCACTGATATAAATATTTTGTGAAAATATTTTAAAATGGTAGAGTTAGAGTCCTCTAACTGAATCTATTGACATTTAAGTACTAAATAATGCAGGGTAAGTCCACAAAAACAGAGAGGTGAACAGGTCAACAGAGACTAATTCCCTTATATATGTAGCCATGCGATGCCTACTGACTTACAGAAACATATTTGATATGGCAAAATTAGGTAGCAGACAAAGGGGGACCAAGAAAAGTACACACTTATCTTTTGTGCTGTAACAATCACAATAAACGTACAGACCAATGACCCAAGCTCTACAGTTCCCACATCAGCAAGTGATACTGCTGAGTCCCTCTCAGAGCTGCGGGGCTGGACACCAGTGCAGGAAACTCCAGCGTCCCAAGATAAGAGCAGTTGGGAGTCCTTCCTCCACCGCCCCTTTGGTCAGTCAGATAAAACACCACTGACCATCTGTCTCTCCAACAAAAATGCTGGAAAGGTGTAAAACGCACTGCTTACAACTTGAAAAATACCTATTACGACCTTAACCACCAGGGGACATGACTTCATTTCTTCCTCTGATTTTTTTTTCACTATGAGAAATATGCTACATCACAATTATATAATGTCAAAGGCATTTAAAAGCTTAAATACTGACATCCCAGATGTAATTCAGAATTAAATCTAGAATAAAATAAAGTATAGCTCAGGTACCAGGTGTTAGTATTGCACTTGTGCTGAAGCAATCTGAAATGCCTTAAAAGAAGCCTTGAATCAACTTGTATGTCTGAGTAACAGCTGTGCTATGAAAATCGTAAAGACAACCAGAAACAAGCAGTTCCTATAGGAATTATCAGTATATGACATCATGTCAGCAGTCAAGATTTAAACTCATGTCTGTCCTTTGATCTATGCACAAAATTCAATGGATCTATTTAGAGCAGTACGCAGCCACGCGAGACCATCGTTCTGGGAGGAGGGAGGGTTGCGCTCATTCCGCACCATGCTACAGATAGGACAGCAACTGCAAAGTATCTTTCTGAGTTTACAGCAGGGTGTGGAAGGTATCTGCCATGGAAGTTTCATCAGTTTATTCCTTTCATTTAAAAAGCTTATTTGTCTATTTTACACCATATATATAAATTTACGGGGCATACACACACGCACACTCAATGCCTAACCTTCTCTCTGCCTCAAGCGAAAAACAAGATTTACATTGTCTGCATGCCCAAACCATAATCTAGGAATTTTCCTTTATTTTATAATTTATCCTACTTTATAAATGCTTTCTCAATAATTTTTTGGTTGCACTAACATTACTGTTCCTAACCCTTATGGGGATCTTTTATTCCATACTTCACTGTATAGAATGAATAAGAAAGTCGTTTTGATATCCAGAATCCTGAAAGTCATCATTCCCGACCAGTACAGACACGCCTGTTAAGGCATCCACATTCAGTGGATGAAAGCTCAGGCACTTCTACCATCAAAGGTGTAAAACTATAAACGACCACAGAAAGATTTCCTTTCATTTTCCTTTCATTTTTTATTTTATCCTGAGCTGAAGTAGTTTTTAAAGGGAATTTCGGTAATGAAAAATATAGGGTTTTTTTGTGGAAATGTTTTCACAGAAGCTAACACTAATGGAAGACAGTTGGAGAATTTTCGTATAGGCCAAAAGGACACGAAGATGATCAGAGAGCTGGAGCACCTCTCCTGTGAGGACAGGCTGAGAGAGTTGGGGCTGTTCAGCCTGGAGAAGAGAAGGCTCCGGGGAGACCTTTTAGCGGCCTTCCAGTACCTAAAGGGGGCCTACAGGAAGGATGGGGAGGGACCCTTTATCAGGGAGTGCAGCAATCGGACTAGCGGTAATGGTTTCAAACTGAAGGAGGGGAGATTTAGACTAGATATTAGGAAGAAATTCTTTACTGTGAAGGTGGTGAGGCACTGGAACAGGTTGCTCCGGGAAGTTGTGGCTGCCCCATCCCTGGCAGTGTTCAAGGCCAGGCTGGATGGGGCTTTGAGCAGCCTGGTCTAGTTAAAGATGTCCCTGCCCATGGCAGGGGGGTTGGAACTAGATGGTCTTTAAGGTCCCTCCCAACCTGAACCATTCTGTGATTCTACGATATATTAACTATTTTTGCCTGCTCCATTACGCTCCCAGAAGTCAATCCTGAAAACCATTCATCCATCCATTATATTGTTACAGTGTGCCAGGCACTTTTGGGGTCTGGGACTATGACTGTCACAGAAACTGTCACATTGTCACTGCAGAAACGCAGAAGAAAAGCAATCTGGGTGGTGACCTAGTATTCATTCGGCGGCTTCTAAGAAGTAACACATCCTCCCGGCCCGCGTGGGGAGCTGTAAGGCTGCGAACCCCTCAGTGGTGGGTATCAGAAACCACCCTTGGGGCTTCCTCTGACAGCAAATGACAAGCCAAAAATGCAAACCTCGCGAGGGGAAGTGAGCAAAGCAAGAAGATTATCTGAAGTAAGCAAGAGCGTGGTCCCTGCATGGACCGAGCGGTACAACCAGGCTGCAGAGAAGGAGCTGGGAAACCTTCAGAGGGTGGCTGTGGTGCCCAGGAGGCGCAAATAAAGGCCAGGGGAGGGGAATAAATCAATCATACATGCAAAAAGGGGAAAGCCAATTTTACTGCTGTCAAAACAAAATTCCTCCCGGTGCTTAATCCAGCCCACTCAGACTGCTGCGTGCCATGGAGCTTCCCTCATTTTTTAGGAGGCCAATTACAGCATCAGAAACTTCTGATAACGCAACTAGTGTTTCCGTTTCTGACTTTAATTTCTATCCTCCTTTCCAAATCATCCTTCTTTGTTAGTCTTGAACTTTACTCTTCCATGTACTTTTAAATGTTTTAAGTCCCCCAGCTTGTTGTTCACCTCTACTATGTATAATTAACGGTTTTCATCTTTCCTGCTTGTTGTTTTAATTGTCCTTCATTCAATTGCCTCCAAGATGTTGGAAACAAATGAAATATTCCAGCTGGAGTTTTGCAAACCAGTTCTCACTCTCTGTACATCTGTGTCTATCTACAGACTTCAGTAGGTGAAGATATCAAATAGGTGGGATTTTTGTAAAGTGTTTCCACAGGACGTCATATTAATAGACAGAAATTCTAAAACACATCACATCCTTCAGTTGCTATGGGATCAAAATTCATTTTAACTACGTTTCCATATCCTGTTTATTATGACTCAGTCTTGCATACAGAACTATATTAAAATTTTATTTCTTATTTATGTCAAGTATTGTGACAGCACGTAGGAGCACCAGCAAAGTCAATTTATGAACTTAAAATGACTTCAATCTAAGAAATTCAAATCAACACTTGCTTTTATATTATCTACATATATATAATTTTAAGACACATGTAGGCAGACCTCAAATGCATTTTCACATAGAAGAACTACTCTTTCTTTAGCTACAGGATAAATGCCTTTGTGTTTGTCGACGTAAATCACACCGCTCTACCCAGTGGTCACACCTCACTGCAGATCAATATGCTCTTCATTATTATTGGTACAATTCTGTCGTTACCTCTGCTGCTCTCACCTGTTATCTCATTGTCTATGGTTTATACACATGTATATAGATATAGCATATAGTCTGTCTGTCTGTCAGTCTATCCATCCATCCATCCATTCATCCACAGATAGAATACACATATACCCAGATGCAGCTCATCTTTTTCAAGGTACAAACTTGGAGAGACAATAAAATGTGTTATCCCGTAGTTCCTTCGGGGTTATTACAACTGCCTTCACTGCTGCCCAGAATACGCTTGATAAAAAGTGACAATTATATTTTCATGGATAGAGCTGCAAATGCAGATGGAGTAGATGTAGAAGGCTACACTATTCCTGCAAAATTTAGCTATTCACAATTGGCATGACTAGTTTCTATGAGTAGGCACCAACACAACCATTAAATTAAAGGTTAATTATGAAATTTAGAATTGTATAATCTCGTTTCTGACCTTGAGTTGTGCAGGCACGGCTCTCGCAGCAGAACCGAAACCTGACACATTGTTTTGGCAAAGAACGTAATGCACCACAGTTACAAGGATCTGATTAAAAGGCTTTAAAAAGACGTGACATCCACAGAAATGCTTACAAGCAACTTTTGAAAATACTCTACTAACTCTAGGCAGCCATTTGATTAGAAGACTTAAGAGGGCATACCAGGTTTATATCAAGCATTCAGCATTCTTACTATTTCTGATAAAAACCAACAAAAACCAAAACAAGAACGTATACCAGGACAACTGTGGTGAAAGAACTGTTATGTTACGATTATGTTTGCCTGGTACTGAGGCACAATACCTGCCTGAATCAAGTGACCGAGGTCCCTACAATCCTGCTCCACAGAATGCTACTGCTGATTTCTACTGTACACTCTGTGAGTCTAAGCGAGGGGAAAACCAGAAAGAAAGACCAAACAAAGGTAATTTCAGACCATGGACATAATGGCCGCATTGTGCCTGGGCTTTCACACCTGACCGTGTCCCCAGAGCGGATGAAAGCGCGATGTGAGCACCTGACGAGGAACTATTTCCAGCTCTCTGTCCCTCACGTGATTCCCCAAGCGACCCGACCCCTCCGCTCAGCTCTGCGTCACCCACACTTCACTTCTGAAAAACTCCTACTGACAACGCATCCAGCAGAGAGCTCCCAGGTGACATCAGCTAAATTTCCTTTTTCCTAGCAGGCTTTAATCCCCCTCCTCCGCGCTGTTCCCATCCTGAGAAGATAACCAAGTCCAGCCAAAGTGCAGTGCACAAGGGTTTGGGGTTTTGGCTAATGCAGCTCTGTCACACCTCTCCATATCCCTGCTGGGCTCAGCTGGGCTAACAGGCATCGATACAACGCTTACCCATGCTTTCTAAGTAAGTACAAGAAATGTAGCTCAAAGGAAGGGCTTTCTGCCAAATATCGAGTCTATTTATAATAAATACATGGCTACAGTCTTGAACACAAACTGGCACCATGGTTTAACAGCTTTAGGGGGGGCTACACTGCTGTAACTAAGCTCTTTTATCTACCTCAGCTGAATGGGGACAGCAAAGAAGGTGTAAACAGCCAGGACGAACTTGCTGCTGAGATATCATATTTACCAATTAAATGCGACTTGCTAAGCAAAAGTCATATTCTCTTTCACTCTCCAGACACTTGGATTACCAAATCTAAACCAGGAAATAACGGTTATGGAAAGTTGTTTCTTTCTTTATGCTTCTAATCCCTTCAGGAAAAAAAAAAAAAAAAAGGAAAAAAAAGGCAGGAAAACAGGCTTTATTTCTTGCAAAACGTCCAGGAACAATAGCAGTAGTAACTAAATTTCTTTCTGCTCGTTGCTAAGAGTATGTTGTGGGTGCCAGATGTGCAAGGTTCCACACACAAGCCTAGGAACGTGACTCAATTTCAGCTAAACGCAATCACTGCTGAGAGAAGGGACACTTCAGTTTTACAGACTCATTTACAGCCTCATTTAACCCTAGTTCTCACTGCTCAGGCTGCCAGGTACTGATGGATGTGACCGTTTCTCCACCAGCAAATAAGCTCACTTGCATCCATTCACAACCCAACAGCTGCCTGGTGGTGGGAACGCCTTTCTACCACCACTGATCTAGGCTTTATTTGAATTCGGTTTTGAAAAAGCACCATGTGCTTGCTGTTACTGTACTTGAGGAAAAGGAACGGTACACACAGGCTTCATGTGCATGGTGTTTGAGATGAGCCTTTAGAAAGTACCAAAACGGAGATGTCACTCTAAAACTAGCTTTAAGCTACTCCTTTTTAATTTTAACTGTATGCAACCTATGAAAATCACATCTAACCTTTAGCCCAGTAATTAAACACATTTTCCTCTCCATTGTGGTGCAGACATTTACTAACTACTAGAACAAAAACTGAGCTCAGTTGGGCAACCGAAATCTATCGATTGTTACCACAGGCAATCAATTTGTTCAGTTCATATATTTCTCCCTTTGCAACCCATATTCTGTATGACCAAAGAAGAGGTTTTAGAAGAGACTGGATATGAATGTGTAGTGGAAAACCAGCACCAAGTGTATTCTGAGGTCAGTCTCCACAGTAGAGGATACAAATATGTTTTTAAACTCTTCTCGTATTAAATACTAGCACTCAGGTTTTTTCATGGCAATTCAAAATTATGCGAAGTATCACAATGCTTCCAGCAAAACAACAAAAACAAATTCTTATGCTGAATAGCAAGAAAAGAAAATGACACTTTGTGAAAGTACCAGCAGTTCTGTTCCAATAAAATTTGCTGGGATTAGTACATTTTGGTTTCACATCCTAATGAAGTTTACAGATAGCCAAGAAAATCCAAATCCGGAACTGCTACTTTGTTGACTTCCACTAAAAATTTAGCTAATTTAGATCACCGAAGAAACACATATAAGCAATGACACACAGTAAAAGAACTCATACTTAAAATAATATTTAGCGCTTCTGTAGAAAAATGCACCCTAGGATCTCCAAGCAGTTATGAAACAAATTAATTAATTAAACTTCTCAACACCCCTTGTGAAGCAAGCAAGCAGATTTATCTGTTTTATGAGGAAGGAAAAAGAGCCATGGAGAGGTGGAGTGACTTGCCCGAGGCTACCCAGCAAGAGTCTTTCAGAGTAATAAACAGCGTCTGAATTATTGATTCCCACTGCTGCCCTTCAGCTGAATTGTTCCTTTTTTGAAATACTGCAATGAGTTTTAATAATTGTTGGCACGATAAACATAATGTGGCAATATTTAGCTGAGATCTTCTTTGTTTAGACTATGTTAAAACTTTAGTGCTATTTAAATTGCAATTGATCTTCTAAGGGTGACCAGAAATCTGCAACTAGTTGAGCGATATTTCCTGTATTTCATTCACAATTGTATCTATTTCTTATATTGCCATTGCTTATGTCCAAAAAAGAAGCTACTCCAGCTTGAAAATATCACAGCTTTATATTGCTTCGAGGGAATGACAGGAAAGCAGGGAGAACGGCTACTTTCATTCATACCAAAATGCCTTCAAAGAGTTGGCATGAGATGCACCAAGTGGTGATGCACGGCGTTCACGCCACACCAGCTAAGGGCACTGCGACTTGCCGCCCTGGGGCTGAGGAGCCTGAGCTTCGTAAGTTAACAACTGTGGTCCCAGGCCACTTAAGACTTTCCCAACAACAAAAAAAAAAACCAACCCCAACACACCAACCCAGAAAAGCGGCAGGAAGCCGCACGGGGCAGATGGCTCTTTTCCTGTCTCTCCGCTTCCCTAGGTGCAAGGCGAGGATGCTACCGCTTACCTTTCACACCCGCATGTTTGGGAGGCTTCGCTCACCAGCCGGAGGCTCGGAGGCTCTTGCGGTGCTGGGGGAAGAGCAGAAAGCTGTCACACACGGCGCCCGCAGCTCCCGCTTCACACCGAAAAACCCGCGTTTCCCCCCACGCACACGCCCCCCCACCCCCCCCGCCGGCTCACCCCGCCGGGCTGCCCCGCACCTCGGGGCGGGTGTCCCGGAGCGGGGCCCTGGCAGCACCCCCGCACCCCATCGCCCTGCGCTCCGAAGGGGACGGCACCGAAAAGCCCGGCCCTGGCGGCGAGACGTCCCTCGCCACCCCTCACCCCGCACCGGTCCGACCCGGACGCCGCTCCCCGGACCCCGCCGACATCCGCTGCCCGCTAACCCTGGGGATGGGGACACGACGTGGTGGTGGCGGGGGGGGACCGCTGGGTTCGACCCTCCCAAAAACCCGCCGGTAACGGGCGCCCCCAGCCCCGCGCCGGCGGAGGGGAGCTCCTGGGGCCCGCCCCGGGGCCCGCCGCGGAGCAGGGGCGGGGAGCGGCGGGGGGAGTGGGTTGCCCGGAGCGGCGGGGACGGGATGGAGGGGTCGGAGGGGAGCGGGGGCACCGCTGCCCCGCACCGCACGGGCACTCACCGCCGGCGGCCCCTGCCCGGCGCGGCCCCGCCGCTCGGCAGCCGGAAAGTTTCTCCTCCGCAGCCCCGGGGGACGGGACGGAGCGGAGCGGGGGGGGGAGGGTGTGGGGAGGAGGAGGAGGAGTGGGGGGGGCGTTTTTAAAGTCAGGAAGAAAGTGACTCCCCCCCCTCCCGCTCCACCTCCCGCCTCCCCGCCTTCCTTCCTTACCTCTCCACGGTCCTCCTCCTCCTCCTCCCGGCCCCGCCGCCCCTCACGCCATGGCGGCGGCGGGCAGCGCTCCCACCCCCCCGCTGCGGCCGGGGGGACCGCGGGGGAGACCGAGCGGCCGGGTGCGGAGCGGGGCGGCGGAGGTGGGGGGGAGCCCAGCCGGCCCTCAGGCCCCCGCCGCCGGGCAGCCGGGCTGCGCAGTCTCCCGGTCCCGCCCGGGGCCCTCCTTTAGTTCTCGTTTCGTGCGCTTATTTATTTGTTTATTCGTGGCGTGCACACGGATTCCCCGCCCGCTCCTCCCCGGCTCGTAGTTCGCGGAAATGTACTAATTCTTACTTTTAGGGCCCATTTCTCTGCGGGGAATGCGTTGTCTCCAACCCCGGAGTGGCGTTAATCTGATTTTCTGCACCTAGAACGTAACGGCACCGGCACCGCGGTTCGGGCAGGGGGGGGCTGTGGAGATTAAAGCATCCAGAGTGACCCATTCCTATGCAATATCCGTCTCTAGGGCTGTCACCGTACTGTATGAGGGTAAGAGGACCTCCTGTCCAAAAGGTCCCTCAAGCCAGCAAGGAAACCAAAAGCCAATTTGTGCATCTGCTCTTTGAAGCGCGATGCGGCTACTTATGTGACCGTTTCCCCTATAAAACAAAAAATGTGAAATACCACGACCATGTAAGCCAATCACTCTGACAATTTTTTTGCAGCCACTCAGTTGAAGATGCTTAGGAAAGCAATATGGAGTCATAGAATTGCTTAGGTTGGAAGGGACCTTTCAGATGATCAAATCCAACCATCAGCCTAACACTGACAAAGCCCATCACTAAACCATATTGCTAAGCACTACATCTACCCCTCTTTTAAATACCTCCAGGGATGACGATACCACCATTTCCCTGGGCAGCCTGTTCCAATGCTTGATAATCCTTCCAGTGTAAAACTTCTTCCTACTATGTAAAGGAGGATAAAATAAATGATCCTTTGGAACAATTCTCTCTGCTTTCTCAGCCACTAAAACCAAGAAAAAGATTGAAGAATTTCAAATGTTTGTTGGGTCCTGAAAGCTGGAGCGTGTTTTATCATCTTCAGACGACTCTACTGGAATGAAAATAAAAATATTTACATGTGATAGATCAGGATGGTGTCCAACTACCTGAAGTTTACATTTCACACAGCTTATTCTTCATTTTAATAAGTGTTTACTGATATTACTGAACCAATCAGTGGGCTCTAAGTGCTCAGTTCCCTGTCTTTAAAATGTGAAAGGTGTGTCTTCTGAGGGTGGTTTTAAACAGGACCTTCATGGTTGGGTGTGATTTCCTGCTGTTCTATCAAAATTAATAAACATGTGGAAATTAGGCAAAACTAGAAACTATACATTCCTCTTCACTCCTTCACTCCCGTTGTATTTCCCAACCATATCCATTGACAGTCTTAGCGTAATGAACAGGGATTCACAAGCAGTTGCTGCAACTCCAAGAGTAATGCCAGAGCCTGGAATGAAGCCTTGCATTTTTACCAGTAGTGACATGCCTAAAAGCACTAAGTGCTTTGGTTTCAGTCATGCAAACACTAGATTAATCATTAGAAGATATGTTTCTAAACACCTATTTGAATGGTGTCCTATACTGCATTGATAGCAGAGTTGTAAAATATTAATGTTGTGATATGAATGGTGTCCTATACTGCATTGATAGCAGAGTTGTAAAATATTAATGTTGTGACATGAATGAGCATGAGAAGAGCCACAACCTCCCCGGACAGACCAGATGTGGCTAAAAAGACAATTCTCCAGGAATTTCTAAAATCATCAGGCTGCCTAAAGTGAGGAGGAGGGAGGTGTTTAAGTACTGGTTACATGTTTGCATTATTAGGTATTTAAATATATTAAGTATCTGACTCTAAGTAAAATGGACTTAAGTATCTGACTCGAAGTAAAATGGACTTAGACCTTACAATTCTGAACAGCACAATGCCTGAATAGCTTTTGAAATCCTGACCTTAGTCTCTGGTTGTGTCTATCTATATTTTCAAGAAACTGTGCTGCACTGCCTTGTCACGACGGAATACCTGGCCAAAGCACACCGCGGCTCCCTTATAGCCTGTGCACCCAGTTTCTGTCTCATGGAGGACGAGCTGGGCTGTGCCTGGGTCTTGCTCCGGTGTGCAGTTAGGCTGTGGTGGAGATACATACGCAAAGTGGAGAGCCACGAATCCTCTCTGCCTTATGACCTCTTGTGTGAAATGGGGCTCATTTTACTTCCCAATAACTCACAGCGTGGCTTGTCAGGCTAATCAAATAAACTAAAATATATAGGATGATTCAGAGATATCTAAGAGAGGCGACATCTGTTCATTCTAGATTAATTTCAGCATTGCCACTACTAATTTTGAAATGAGAATGGTTTAGCAAGAATCATATATAAGGGAAGACTGAAAAGACTAGCCTACAGATGAGAAGACTGGAGGAAGACGTGATAACAGCCTTCAGCTACGTAAAAGCTGCTGAAAAGAAGATAATAATCTCTTATCCACATCCTCTGAGAACAGCATGCAAGCTGCAGTAAGAGAAATCTGGGTTTAATAGGAAAAAAAAGCATCTGTGAAGCATGCATAAGGGTAAATAAAGCAGGAGTGAACAGTACCTTTTTCCCTGGAGTCTTCTTAAGTGCAAGTTGGACACATACTTGACAAGAACAGTTCAGGGCTAGAAAGTCTGATGGATCTTGCCTTAGAGCAAGGGGTGGGCCAGATGACCTGTCATGGTCCTTTCCAGTCCTGTTTTGTATGATTATGTTCAAAATGCTACTTGCACAGGCAGGATTATGGCTCCTCTTTGATCTTTCGATGCCCTTCACCTCTTAAACGATGGATATATCCTCCCTTGCTAAGGTTGAGCTTCTCTCTGTGATTTGCTAGCCTTGCTGCATGCCAGTGAATTTGTTGCTGATGACAGCAAGACGAAAACAATTAAACAATAAAACAACGTCAATCTGGAGCAGAAAGTGTGGGTGGGATCCATCTAACCTCTAAACGTGTCATACACTTTTGTTCTATACTTGGCCGATAAGTACCTCTGATATAGTCACGTTAGACTCTCTTTATAACTGCAGAGAAAGATGAATAATTTCAGGGCAGAGCTCATCTGACCTCTTTTCGATGTCTTCTTTAGGATGTGATGAACCAAGTCCCCAAGCTACCTATTCTGGCCCCCAACCCTAAAGTTGGTTTAAATGACTGACTCAGTAACACGCTGTCATACAATTTCCACTCCCTCGGTGCTTCTGTCCCTGAAATGGCTCACTCCCTCTCTGCTCCCAAGTATCAGAACCCTGTTTGATTGTTTCTTTCTTCTTCTTTTTTTTTTTTTAATTGGAAAGGACCCATTGAGATTAATAATTTTTGTATCTGTCATTCCCTTAAATTACATCATGCAACACTAAAATAAACAGCAATCTGACCTTTCAGGTGGCATTGTTCCAGAATGGATTTAGGAGAGGAGCTAAATTTACCTTTTGGAGCTAAAGACCATTGACTTGGCCGGGTTGTGCAGAGCATGTTCCATGGAAAGGGTCTGAAAACTGTTCATGTCAGAAGCTGTTCTGCTCTTACATCACATGCTCTTTATTTTTCCTTGGCTTTTGTGGCAAGCAACATTACCAGGAACATGAAATGTCTGGTCTCTGTGTGACTGAGCCAAATGTATGTGGGAAATACTGCCCTTTTCCAACAACAGCAATTTTTTTAGGTTGCACACACAGAAGTCACTGTCTTAGACACCAAAGTACACAGTGCATGTCTTGAAGCTGTCTGCTGCATCAGAGACATTGTGAGCAGCCAGCTCTTGGTTACAAGGTCTTGAGAACATCTGTCCTTAGTCCCCCGTAGAGTAAGTGATGTTTGAGAAGGGGAGACTTCCAAGAAGGACCTGTGGTTATCTGGCTTGCAGGGAAGGGAAATGCACTTTATTTTCCTGCTGCATCCACAAGCTGGGTCACGAGGATGTGAAGAGGGAGCAAGCCCCGACCCGTCGCTGTGCTGGGGCAGTGAGAAAGGGGAAAGGGAGGCAGCAGGGCTGCAGGAAGCCAGTGGTGTAGGGCTCATCCTTTCTGGAGGAGACACAGAGTATCTGCTGATGCTTCATACGTTTTAAAGCCTTTGGTTCTCAGTCGTGAAGACGGGGGGATGTTTCCTTTTCCTTTTTTTTGTGACTGAAGATGTTGGCCTAAAGAGGGAAGTTGTATGTCATTCAGCCTGTTCCACATATGCAGTCTTCACCATTCTTTTCTTTCTTCCTGCCCAGCCTATGCAACAGCATTTTTTTCCTCCTTTTATTTTTCCTGTGTTTTGTTTGGTTTTGTTTTGTTTTGATTTGTTTAAGTAGCTCCCTGTCACTGAAATCCTGTTCTCTGTGTGATCTGTTTGGTCTGTAATTTCCTTGTAAAGAAGCCCATCTACTTTTGTCACTAAGTGACAAAGCTCTTCAGATGAAAAGAGAGAAATATACAAAATTCTCCGGATTCTTTCACTAATTCTCCAAAACAATTGATTTTCTTGTGACTGTAACCCTTGTGTTCCCTTTGTCTCTTGTGGCCAGCTGCGGTGATTTCTGATGTTAGTGCTGTAAGATGAAATCTGTAGGACAAGAGATTTAGGCCAGTCTCTTCTTGTAGCTTAGCTGCAGAACTGCAAATCTGGATACTTGCATAATGCTCACCCTGCCCTCCTTCATCTGGGCTGCTCTGCACAGTTCTTCCCCCAGACTTTATTAGTGCCACATGAAGGCAGCTCTAATTTTCAAAACTTATCGCAATTCCAGCCTCGTATGGGGGAATGTTGGCTATCTCCTCTTTTCCAGCCAGGGTGTGGACCACACAGTGTCCTCGCTTTGTTGTTGTTCCTACTACGTCCTTCAACTTTATGAGTGTTGCGTGATTCATCGCATTTACTACTCGGGGATTTGGGGCCCTGGCTCACTGAGCAGGCAACAGGCAGAAATAGTCACGGCTCCAAAAGTAGGTAATGAAAAGGAGCAGCCTGAAATCAGCCCCGAGAATCAGAACGGGCTGGAAATGTGGAAATCTTGTCTAAGCTCGTTATGATACCTTTCGGGCTGGGGCACATTTAGTGTGGTGCAAAGCGATTTCTTGCAAAGGAAGATCTGGCCGGTTGTTTCCTACGGGTCTGTCAGGTGCCAGGTACTTTCATGTTTGGAAGGTTTGGAAGGGTGCATTAGTACAACAAATGCTTCTTCCCTCCTTTGTCTGCTTCTGTATCTCCAGACTAGAAATGCTTCTCTCCTCCCCACAGATGCAGTTTTACTATTCTACGTTGTGGTAGCCAAAGTACCAGTAGAGTAGCTGGAAGGGGAAAGCACTAGACGTGTTTCCTAAACAGCTTTTCTTTGTATGTAAATGGAACATCTTTCTCTGCCTTACATTTCCTTTCTTTCCCTCTTTCTTGCTCTCACCATGTGTTCAGCCTGGCTTAGCCTGAGGCCAGCAGACAGAAAGTCAGATGAGAAAAAATTCCTGCAGCTTTCTTAGGGAATGGGAAGCTGCGGCATCAGTAACCTCAGCAAGGAGAGAGGTAAAACAGTGGTGAGCGGAGACAGATTCATGGCCCTCAGACGCGGTCAGGAAGACAGCAGCCATAAAGCAGGTACATAGGTACTTACTGTGAAACACCAATAAAGATCTGGATCCAATAAAAAATTACGTGTATCATCTGGTCTGTGCCTTTCAACAGCAGAATCCATTACGACAGCAGTAGCACAGTATCGTTTTAATTGCTTTTTCATTACTGTAGACATCAACTGAGTTTCGGTTTGTCACCTGGCAGCTGTCAGGTTGCCTAACTAGCCTGCTCCTTCGTTAGCCCTTACCCTTTCTTTTCTCTCATGATGACCGGAACGGGTTGGAGTCGGGGGGGGGCACCCACCAGCACGTGGCTTTTCGTTCCGCCAAATTGGTTGTTACTTTATGTTCTCAATAGCGTGACCTTTCTCAACACGCCAACTTCTTTCTTTCCTTCCAAATTTCTGCGATGCTGTATAAACCGAGCAGCATCCCCTGGGGAGCACAAACCATGAATGCTCAGACCAAGAGAAACCTTCTAAAGACGGACTTTGTCAGCGCTCCCTGAGAGCCAATTGCCACAATCTCCCTCTCTGGATGCCAGATATGTTGCAATCATGTTTTCCATTTGTAACACACTGTTTCCAATGAATGGAATTTTTAAGGCCAGAATCCACCTATTTTATGGAGTCACTTGATATGTGGAAACACAAGCAGACAACTAAACAACTGCTGGAATTCATGAAAATATTTACAAGTTCCTTACTTATCCCCACCCCTCAATTCTTGTGTTTCATAATCCAGTGTGTGTCTTTTCCTCCTTACGCTAGAGATGTGTAAATAAAAAAGGTACGTCTTAGAGACTGTATTTGAACTTGTTGCTGACTCTCCATTTGTCTTTGTAACCGTCTCACTCTGATTTGCTGCATCCCAGTTGCAGCCAAGACTCAAAGGTGAGATATTAGATCAAATGCAAACACAGGCATTAAAAATGAATTTCCACTTAAAGATAATACTTACATATGCAGCACTAGAGGCTGCCATAGTGATCAGTTCTGCACACTTACCATAGAATCATGGAACCATAGAATGGTTAGAGTTGGAAGGGACCTTAAAGATCATCTAGTTCCAACCCTCCTTCCATGGGCAGGGACACCTCCCACTAGACCAGGCTGCTCAAAGCCCCATCCAGCCTGGTCTTGAACACTTACAGGGATGGGGCATCCACAGCTTCTCTGGGCAACCTGTTCCAGTGCCTCACCACCCTCACAGTAAAGAATTTCTTCCTGATATCCAATCTAAATTTCCCCTCTTTCAGTTTGAAATTGTTACCCCTTGTCCTGTGACTCCACTCCCTGATAAAGAGTCCCTCCCCATCTCTCCTGTAGGCCCCCTTTAGGTACCGGAAGGCTGCTATAAGGTCTCCCTGGAGCCTTCGCTTCTCCAGGATGAACAACCCCAACTCTCTCATCCTGTCCTCATAGCATAGGCGCTCTACCTCAGCCCTCTGATCATCTATGTGGCCCTCCTGCTGGACCTGTTCCAACAGGTCCATGTCCTTCTTGTGCTGAGGGCTCCAGAGCTGGACACAGTACTCCAGGTGGGGTCTCACCAGAACAGACTAGAGGGGCAGAATCACCTTCCTCGACCTGCTGGCCACGCTTCTTTTGATGCAGCCCAGGATACGGTTGGCTTTCTGGGCTGCAAGTGAAGCAATGGTGCCCATCAATTGGTTGCTCTGGTTGTAGCCGTAGGTACTCCCTAAAGCCAGCTCCATCTCTGCTCCTAGTTTTAGGGGCTTCACGAGGTTGTTGCACTATTTTACATCAGTAATTGGTTATTGTGTGTATTGTTCTGGGGCTTTTGGTATCATCCTGCTCTTGTGCTTTGGAGGGCACTGCTGTTGGGTATTTCAGGGGTCCCTGTAACCACCTCGTGATTGTTCACTCATACACACATCCATATTCGTGAGTCACTGGCAGCGCGCTCTACACAGCAATGGTTTCTGAATGCGTACACACTTATCTGTACATATAAACAAATACTTTTACAATTACTTTTAATGGTAGCTAGCTAATGATAGCTATCTATTAATGGTAGTTATCAAATCTATTTTCTCAAGTTAACGTAATTGTCTTCAGGTCACAATTTTTTTTTTTTTTTTGGCTAGTTTTGTGTATGGATTAATATCAGAAATGTACCAGGTATCTCCAGATCCTGCAAAATAATGGGAGAAGTGTTAGAGGAAAGAGGAAAACTCCACATAATGGATATATTTTGGTAATTATTATTTACTGTAATATATGTAAACTCTATTCCCCGATATCCTCTAGCCATTTATTGCCCTGTTGAGCTATTAATGTCAGTAAATGTCAGTTGATGCTGACCCTCAACCTTATCCTCCTTGAGCTAGCTTCATCTATACTCCATTTTCTGTGACCATGACTACTGATCTAGAGCTTTCCCCGCTTACTGCCTAGGACTGCTTAGTTTATTTAATTGACCTAACCCCCCACACCTCCTATGAAATGCAGGTAATTCCCTCATTCCCTTAGAATGGGTTCCCATGTCACGGGGTTCTAGCCCTTCATTGCCGCCTGTTCACGCGTGTATACATATGGGCACTCATGCCCTTTTTTATGGGCGGCTTTGAGGGAGAAAACAGGGACAGAAAAGTTCACTGCTGCTGTCTGGCTCCAACACCACTGCAGCTGCTTCAACAGCAGCTTTCCAGTAGGTATTTTTGTAGCCTTCCGTCAGTGTAACAGAAAGATTTTTTTTAAATCTCCCAAGTTCATAACATCATGTTACTTTTCATAAAATTTACAATGGCATCTTCTTTCTCTGGATTAATATAATATGCAGACTGCTCAGCATTTAAGATTACCTATTTAAATTCCCAGCGTGAGCCTGGGAATGGTCCCAAGGGGATGGTGTAGCAAGAAAACTGCAACTCTCAGGTACTATTTTGAGATAAAGCAAGAAAAGAGTTGCTGTACTCACCTGTACTTCTATTCTTCAGAGGTGGCGGAGGCTTTAAAAATTCATCTCTTAAATGTAAATTTACTAGGCACGTGGAGTCACAATTTTCAGAGTTGCATTAGTGTTGCAATACAAAAAGGTCTATTGAGTGTTAATGGGCTTGTTTTCCTAAAATATGCCCTGAAAGTACTACTTTTATAAATTTTGGACAAGAACATCTATTTTTTTTTCCTCCTGTATACAGTGTAAGATAGTTTATGACTTCCTTCACTCATAAAAGAAAATTAAATTCTTCAGCCTTGTAAGAGGAAGTCAAACTGAGTGTCTAAGTGTTTGTACTCAACGTTTAGTAGTCAATGGAAAATAGAAATACTTTTCCATCTGGCAGAATCTGCTTTGCCCGGGCCGTCGGAGCTGCAGTGGGTGCTGTGCAGACTGATATTCCATTTGCATCCATTCCTGCCATTTTGTGTCTTGCACCTTCTAATTTGCAAAAGGGACTGGAAGCCATCACATGGTTTTGAAGTGGCTGCGATGGTTTCTCACCCCAGTGCGAGTATTTAAAAGTCGTTACGACCGTGTGTGAGAGAACTACGTATGCGCTCTGGCAGCTTGAGTGGGAAGCAGGAGGGATATTTTAGCCCAGTTCTTGATTAAATCGGTTTAGCTGCAGCGGGGGCAGAAGTTAGACGCGGTGCTTCAGATGTTTGCCCTTCTGTGAACTGTGACATCTGGTCAGCTGCAAAACCTCTGCGGTCTTCTCATGCTTGCCAGAGAACTGCTGGGGGTACCCACCTCACATGGAAAAGATTTCCCTTACATCCTTGTCTTATATTCAAGAAAATGACCGATCATGCTGGCCACAGGACTCGTCCATTGACCTGCAGCTAGGAATCCCCAGTTTGCCCTATAAAGATGCTGGCAAGCTTTCCGAACTGGAAATGTCAGAGTCTGTTTAGCTTCCTGGATTTCATCTTATTTTGGCCCTAATCCAGGCTCTGTTTTCAAGTTAAGCATTTCTATTTATAATGCTTACGGAAAAGCTGGATTTGTTTCTTGCATCAAAAGCTTTCAGAAGAAAACCTCTAATTTTTTATAATTTCTTTTTTTCCTGTCCTGTGACTCACCAAGGGGGTTTGATGTTCCACTTATTCAGAATTGCAGAAAGCAAAATTATAGGCAACTGGATTTATAATGGGATTGAGCCTTTCCCCTGGGGGGCTCTGGATCGGCTACGTGGCTGCTGGAAGGGCTGGTCCGTGAGAAGTTGTTAACAATAGATGTCTGTGGCTACACCATTATAGCCGTTATACCAGTATAGCTGACACTGTCTGCAAAGATAAGGTTCCTGTAGCTTAGCTGCGTGCTTTCCATCCTACATCTGACACTGTGCTTCAGCTGAAATCCTGTCTGCCTCCAAGCACGTGTACAGAAAAAGGCATATTTTGCGTTAAGAGTCAGTCACTTAAATGTACCAGAAAACTTGTCTTGCTCCTTCCAGGCTGCCCCACGCCGTGCCCCCTTGCCAGGGAAGTCAGAAGCAACACCTTCCTATCAGATTCCTCACTGTATGGTGTAGAGGGTGAGACTTTTAGCTTTTTGCACAGAAGTGACTTTATTTCTAAACCTGACCTTCTGAGAAACCCTACTGTAAAATATCCAGGTTGTGTACAAAAGCGTGCATTACTCTTACTGCACTATTGTCACCTGTGCTGGCAGAAGAAGGTTGACGCGGAAGCTCAGACTCTGCCTTCTTGCTGTTGGCATCTCCCTGCTAATTTATACATTCTTGCACTCTGCGGTCATTTGCTTTGGCAGAATTTAATGCCTCCTTTTCCAGGAGGAAAGACGTAAAGGTGAAGCTACAATATTTATTTGGAATGTGACTGGACAAGGCATGGCCAAACACCTCAAACAAGGCCACTGTGAGAAATGTAAAATGACATCTCTACTGATGGCAAGAAAGATGATTACAAAGTATATAGGGTTCCACATAGCTAGAAAATATGACTGTGCACCCACAGGAAAGAGAAGCAACCCCAAGGCCAGGTTGGAAATCATTGATTTTGCTGGGGAAACAGTTGTTGGCCATACCCCACTCCTCTCTCAGGTTGGATTAGGACTCCTGGTAAGAAAACTGAGGTTTCTATGGGAGAACGACTGTTTCTCAGGAAAATACAAGTGAACGGTTTTCAAGCAATCTCAGTTGTGATATTTGATAACCCAGCCTTTACTGGGTTATCACGTGGCTACGGGCAGATCTGATCCAGGGTGCGCTAGGGACAAGGACTTGGGTCTGGGTCAGGGTTTACGTTTATTTTCCTTCAAATAAAGATCAGTGTTGTGTATTGCGTGTAGCAGATGTTTTACTGCATTTACAATACAGCAATTGATAACTAATCTCCAATTTGCCAGTGAGGTATGTTATACCTCCTTAATTTCTAAACTATCTGTCAAAAAGATCGTTAAAAACCCCAAAGCATGTACAGCTGCTGGCAAAAGCGTGACCTAGGAGGAGATGGCGGGCATGGTTTTCACTTGTAGTGAAACGGTCATATTGTTTTCCAATTGTTGTAGCCAACCGCTGCTATAAAGCATAATGCCAGGCAATGTGGGCAGGGCTAAAGGTTATTTGTTTGAATGCAATGTTTGGAGCACTGGGGGTCACTGCAGGGGACAGGGGAGATTAGTGCTTATGCAGCATCTCGAGCCCTAGGACACGGGAGGCCCAGTCCAGTCACACTGCCGGGGAGCCCTGGAGCCCTTCCGCATCCCAAAAGATCTGCCCGCTACACATCTGTGTACCACCACCCCCTTTTCGTGTTCCCATGTCACCCGTTCATAGATGTGTTTTCCCTGGCTAGGCTGCCATGCCAGGCTGGACAACGGTTGGTTGCTAATTTTCCAGACAAATTTTCCTGGGAATTCCCTCAGGAATCACTCCAGCGCTGCTGCACACCTGGGACTCAGAGGGGCTGGAGAGCCCCGGCAGCCTGGGGAAGCAGCGGCCTCAGAAAGGCCTGTGTCCGAAAGTGCCCCGTGTCTACCACGGACAAGCTATCTGCATTTGTTTATTTAACTTTTACTCACTGGGGATTAAGAAGCCTTTAGTTTCCAGGAACAAGCCCTGTTCAGGAAACACTTGCAGTGAGCTCTGCTTTGCATCAAAGCCGACTCCCCTATAGGTATTAAAGGTATTAGTTAATTAAAGGTATTAATTTACGCTAGGTTTTGGTTGATTTATATAACTTTTATTCAGAGTGGGTCAAGTTTTGCTTGGTTCGAGGCTGTAGCACGAACCTCTCCTTGCACTGCTTCATGATGACCTTGTCTCTTTTCTCTTTTTGCCGCTCAGCTACAAAGTAAATTCACAGAACATACATTTTTTTTTTCAGAAATAAATTCTCTTTATTTTAAAATTCAGACACATGTGCTTTATACCAAAACAGACGCCAAAAGAAACTTGGTATTCATCTCTGTTTTAAAGCAAAACTGTGGCTTTCAGGCCTATATAACCAGATACAATGATTTTAATGAATCTTTACAACCTTTTGTCTCCCTGCCAATACTCAAGATAGTTTTGCAGGCACTTCAGCGATCTTTCTGTCAATGGCCTCTCACAACAGAATCCAAGAAACCTCAGAAATTTCCAGGGGTTAAAAAAAAAAAAAAAAGAAAGAGAAAGAAGGAAGAAGCAATGATGGTGTCTTTGCAGTGTCATGTTAATTATGGCCAGCTCTCTACCAGTTCTTTGTCGTGTGTATTTCTTCTCCCTGGTCTCCACGCCACCTTCATTTCCAAGAGCTCTCTTGTCACCACAGCACCGACTGCCCTCCTAAAGTTCCTCCATTGCCAACCTCCACTTTGTAGTAATTTTCAGATTTCTGTATTTCTGTATAATTTTCAGATATTCTTGAATAAGAAGAGTCTTTAGTAAGAGTCATTAAGTCCTCATTTCACAGAAAAACTGTTTTTTCGGGCAAACGCTTCAATTATTTTCCCTAAGTCTTCCCGCAGCACACGGTGGCACGTGGAGTCATGCTTACAGTAGCCTTCTGTCATCCACTTCTTTCTCTGCTGCTGTGTGGTCCTTCCAGCAGCAAGTGCAAATGGCTGGTGACAGCCTTCGTCAGACACGGGCACCATCACCTCCCAGTTGAGCAAGGCCGTATATGCGTTCTGGTGAGCTTTGTGTTCAGGCCGTCCTTAGAATCTGTCACCTTTCTGCTACAAAAAAAAAATACTGCTTCTCCACTGAGACACCAGGAACCAAGGACTTAGATGATTTTCACTCTAATTTTCGTTAACGATTCATTTTTAATTAATTTTCTTTAAAAAACAAGAAAAAACCACCCTAACTACAAAAATAAGTTCCAAATTCAGAACAACAAAAGCGTGAGGGTACACAACATTGGTTTGGACCATAACCTGGTTAGAAATTATTTGCAGAAGAGTATTTGATCCAGGTTAGAATTGCAAATGATGCTGTAATCAGGGATCTGAGATTTTAATCTGGGTATCTCTCTTCTTAATACAAATCGTACCCTCATCCTGAGCCAGATCTGCTGCCCAAAACATTGATGCTAGTTAAAAAAAATTCAAAATAAACTCAGGTCTTACTTATTGTTACCTTCTTAAGTCAAATATTTTCAGCGTATAGTTTATGACGTGGAAAATGGCACTTTCATTTTCCTTCCTCACTCATCTTGTTTTAAGGAAACTCTTTCTCATTTTTTTCCTCATTTGTTTTATGTTTCCCTTTCAAAAAACAATGCTTAATGTTAATTGGAAATGTTGCATATTAACTGTAAGTATACCGGACCACAAGGATGTAAAAATAATATCCTATGTAGGAAAAATGTACGGAAACAAAAGCTGATATCTCTGAAAAGAGGTGGAATGGTGTTTGTGTCTGATTCTGACACAAAATATTTTAACTGGTGAAGCTGCAAAAATATAGAGCGAAACAAGTTAAGTGTTAACACAAGTTTAATCCATTCCAATAATTGTCCAGGCCTAAGAAAGTAAGTTATATTTCTTGAAAACAAGAAAATAAACTTTCTGTTTATCGGTATTTAAACTTTGAGGGAAATTTATCCAAAATTCTGCCGTCTGACAAAACTGCTGACTAAACAAATTTGCATCTGCTACCCTGCGTTAGTTACCGATGGCTCCCTGTCCAAAGCGCTGGAGAACGGGGCTTTGGAACTGAATCTGCAGAGAACAGGATACCCGTTTAGCCTGAATTAGCTGATAAGAAAGCACATACGCACTTTATGTCTTCGGTCTTGATTCTCTTCTGGGCTGAGGCTGTGTTTAGCAAAGATGGCTCTAGATGGCTAGGTGCTATGTCCTTCCTACTCTTGGAAGAATTGCCCAGGGAGGTGGAGGATGCGGGTTTGAATCCACTCAGGCTGAGAAGGGAACTGTACGCAGGTTTCCCTCCTTCTGCGGAAGAGCTCTGCCTCCTGAGGTATTGAAGACTAAAGGAGGAAAAGGCATGTAGGGAACCTTGCTGTTGAATAGCGGTTAGGCACTTTCAAGAACACGAAGCGTGTGACAGAGGCTTTCAGGACTGTCAGTCTGCATTTCGTTGCCTAAATCCCATTCAAGTCTCTTTGTGGGTATGATGCATCTTTCTCTTTGGGCCTCGGTCTTTCCGTATCTCCAAGAATAGTTACAGTAAGAGAATAAATTCCTCAGAGCCTGCAAAACACTGATGTATGGCGACAACCTGGGCTCTCCAAGCTAACTCTTAATGAAATATGGCTGAGGGTCTCGTTCATGTCCTTCCTGGGGCTTACAGCATCACCTTAAATAGGGACAGTCCCGAAAATGTCCTTGAAAATGTAGAATGTAACTTGGGATGAGTTATTACTAGCACATTTCTCCTGAAGGCTTTGGGCAGTGCATGGAAAAAGCCAACAGCACTTTGCAAAAGGTAGTAGCGATCAGAAGATTGAGAGAGAAGGATGCATTTGCTCACCTGTTCCAGCTGGACTAGAGCAACAAGTGAAACACAAGTCTGCACAGGAGTCTGCTTTAATCCATCATTCTATTTTATGAAGCATCACACAGCATTTTCACCAATTAGCATTTGATAGCAGTTTAAGTACGGGCCATAGGATTATTTAAGGAAAAAGCCGACAACCTATTTCATAGTCACTGACTCCTCATTTGGCAGCAGTGCTCTTGGAGGGCTTGGGTAGTACCCGGCAGTTGCTGAGCTATTTGAGGAAAATCGTGTAAATCTATAATCCAGTGGTAAATCTGAAAGACAGAAACATACCATATCTGATTAGCAACACAGCCCATATCACATAAAAAATAAGCCTGTGGTGAATAGCAGTACTTCTTAAGCCCTTGAGCTGTTTGCTCACCGGCATTAAAACTCAATCAGATTGCGTGATTACATATTTATTTGACATCTTCAGCTGTCCAAGGGATTGACTTTGGGAGTTTACTGCAGTAAGGGATATTCAGTTCCTTGATCGCTGAAATAATGCCAGTCATAGAAAATGATTTAACTAATGCTTAAAAACTGAACAAAAATCTTCATTGGGCCTAGATGGAATTTTCCCACTAGAACACTTTCAAGTTCATTCTTCAGTTTGTCACCTTTCTCTTTTATCTCAGCAACCTACTCATAAGAGGGCTATGGTTAAAACAAAGAAGTCCCCCCCTTTTTTTTTATCATGGCTATTGTAGCAAGATTCCCCAAAGGCACCCACTCTTAGACCTTCTTGCAGTCCAGTGTCAACAACATCCTTTTGTACCAAGCGTTCTTAGAAATCTGCACTTGTAACTTGGCGTACTCATCACTTCCAGTCTGTAATGAATAGTGAGTGCATTAAAATAGTTCTGAACAGTCAAAGCTTTCTTTTCGGTAGCTTCTTTAAAAAAAGTCTTTGCTGCCAGCAGTGACCCGCCCACCCTCCCGGCCGGAGAACTGATACTTCCCATGCTCATCTCGTATGCAAAGTCCAAGAAGCCAAATTAAAAAAACACACAAATAAAACTTCATTCGAGAAACTATTACCCTTCCAATAAATGAAACAAAAAGAAAAAAAAAAAAACAAGAAAGGGTTATCTCCTTCCCAAGTTGTCTGTTTAGAACGAAAGCAAAACATCCAAATTATTACTCAGCTCATCTGAACCGTAAGTTATTAATGACAATTTTTATTTTTCTTTCATTTGGAGTAAATTTGGGGTGATGATATCCTGTCCCTATATGCAACAATATTTGGTGGTTTTTTTTGCAGTCAGCAGCTTTTGTGGAAGAGAAAAACACAATCTTAGCAGTTTCGGTACAAACAACAGGAAGTTCGGGTCTGTCTCACACGCGATTCACGGGCAGGCACCAGGACAACATCCAGGTCTGCAGCTTTAAAACCGTATTAAACATAACCAAAGCAAGCAAATTAGCATTGTGCTCCATCTGAAAAATCTGACAGAGGCTGGAGTAAAGTAGGAATGGGAGGAGAGCTGGTTGGAGGTGAATTACGCTTTACGAAGAAGGGTTGCTTCAGCTTGTCAAAGAGGCACGTTTGCTCATTTTGTCTGAGTCAGGGGAATCTGTGGAGCCCGTTCTGAGCGCAGCAGAACAGGCAGATGTTTTTCTAGTCTGCGGAGGGAGGGCCCAATGGGTTTACTGGCTGCTCAGTCCATTTATGACAGCTCGGTATAAGACAAAGGTTTCCAATATAACTAATAATACTCAAAATGAAAGCAAATATTCCTGAATATCTTTATAGGCTATAAAAATTAAATGTCATGGAGCTACCTTCATATAAAAGCTTTCACTAGCTTTTTAGTCTAGTGGCCTGGAGCGTCCCAAGAGTAGTTTAACCAAAGAGCAGCACAAATGGGACAGACTCGCTGCAGAGGTGCTTATGCTGAAGAAAAGAACCAGTTGGATCAAAACGGTACTTTTGTTGGTATTTCCTGGTAATCTAGCTTTACTCAATCAGCTTAAACATCAACACTATTCTATATACAATGCACAAGACCCCCAAAGAGAAAAATCACTTTTTTACATATTCAAACCCCAACATATCCATTTAAATATTGGTTTTGTCTGAACAAGCTGACTTTTAAAGATGATCAGAAGGTGTCCACATGGAAAAAATGTTGCCCAAGGCATCACTGAAAGTTGCATGAAGCAGATACTATTCTTCACCTATGAAGCAGATTTTATGTACTACAAACATAGTAAAAATCTTCCTCTGTATCCAGGCTTTTTTTCCTCAATGATTTCCTTTCTTGCATCTGCTTTGCCTGGGATATGCAACATTTTATATTATTGCTTTATTTGTGTGATATATTTACGAGAAAGCTCTGGACTGATCCAGAAAGGCATACTTGGAATCTTGGTGCAACTTTGCAACTTAAAATAAATTGCTGTTGTCCTGGATTGCAAAGGTGTCATGTGAATCGTACACCAAAGCTCAGCCCAACTGCTTTTGCTGCAAATGGCAATGCTATCACTCGGACCAGCAACACTGGCTCATCCACAAAGAACAACGATACAGGTCTGGACCCTGCCTCCTGGACACAGCAGCAGTTCATTTCATATCTGGTCTTGTTCCATATTATCACTGAGGACACAGAGAAGGAACAAGCAGCTCCATTTCGCTAAACTGAAATGCTTGCGCAGACCACAGCTTGCATGCAAAAGCGTGCAAAAAAATAAGATACAGTGTTTGATAATAAAGCCAGTCTCAGGAAAAAAAGAATAGTTGCTTATTTCCAAATTGTTAGTTTTCCTAGTGTTTTCGCCAGTAAATTTCTCCAGGTTCTGCAACTGTGCGTGCTCACAACTGCTGCTGTGGTGGCAGCCCTTTGCACCTTGGCACCCACCTCTCACCTAACCCCGATGGAGGGTCATAAATTAGGCAGGGGGCAGATACCCAGTCCTCTCTGAGGTATAATTTGAGACAAGGCTCTCATCAGTCCTAACCTACCTTGATAGTGAATTCAGCACAAAACTCATCCAATATTGCCACTATCCTCAAAAATCCCCAAACCTTGAACAAACTAAACCAGCTCGAAACTGGAAAAGCGAACTATCTGGGTCTACCCAATTGCTTGAGGACCACGATCCCAGAATTTTTCTATCATACTTAGGTAATTCCACCCAGACTCGTTTTGTTCCCAAGACAAATAGGATATTCACGTTCAGAGCCAAAGACTCCTAGAAGTCAGTCATGGAGGGTCTCAAGGTCTATGTCCTTTTCTAGATCTACAGAAATGTCAGTTACTGGATGCATCCACCTGAATTTCTGTCTCACTCCGTTCTTTGCTCCAACACCAGAGCCAGAATGCAAGTGAGTGATGAAAACCAGTTTCCTTGCAGTGACCATTAAACATTACTCGCGTTTCCCAATGGCTCATGGGTTATATGCCGTAGCCTGTGCTCAGAAGCAGGACTCCTGCCCTGCCCCACCTCACTTGCAGGACTCTAGCAGTCCTGGTGGAAATAAGATGGCAATGATGATGTCTGAACAGTAACCACTGTCAGTTACTGTGTTCCAGTTACCCAGAGTCAGGTATTAAATGACATTAATTACACCATTGTGCCCCGATGCTTATATATGCATGCACGTAGTTAGGTGTTATGGATGGATTTATTTCATAGCTATTAAGCTGACAACATCTCAGTGTCTGTGTCAGTTAGCGTAAGCAAACTAAATGAAAGCCACAAGTTTTTATCAGAAGAAAAATTAGAGTTCCAGCCACAAGGAAGCAAAAAGAAACCACAAGAAGAAGGGAAAATGTAATATTCTCGATGAGTGATCAGGAAAATATTTGAGTAACTGAATGGAAGACAATTATAATCTACTCCAGACACAGGCCTGCTTGATAAACTCAATACTCACGTCTAATCCTTTTTTGAGATTTCCTTGAACAAACCAATACATGAAACAAATATAATCTTAACTAAGCTCTTTAGATGGAAGGCTTCTTTTTTTTTTTTTTTTTTTTTTTTCAATTAAAAGCACAGAGGAAGACAGAAATAGCTTTCTCCCAAAACGCACAGCAGAAACGTCAGGAATCATTTTGCAGTATTGACCAACAAAAGCAAAGCCAACATTTTTTAATCGTGACACCACAGCAGCGTCCCCATGAGGAGTGAGAAGCCCTATGGAGAGCAGAACTCCCTCCCCTCTCTGAGGTCCACCCCCTGCCAGTCACCAGGGCTGGAGCCAGAGGCTGCAGAAACCTCCTCGTAAACACCAGGGTTGAATCCTCATGTGAATCCAAATACATCCTCCTGATTATCACCAAGGAAAAGGCACAGGGAGGAAAACTAAAACCTCATTAGTGATACCCGACTTTTAACTTGAAAAATCTTTGAACTGCTTAATTGTGGCAAATCTCAAAAAAGACAGAGCTCTATCTTGTAGCTCAACATCCAGGTGGTATAACTATACGAGCACATCGTCAGCCAGTAGTATTTTTTTTTGCTTTTATAGTAATTCCGGTAATTTACACAGGCTTAGAAGTTTTGCCATGAAACTTTGCTTGTATTTCAAAGTTGCTGTTGAAGAAAAAGGAAAAAAAAAATATTTCTTAATGGTAACGTTTTCTAACAATAATTTGTTAACCGTGGAATAAGCACAGCTGCTGCAGGAGGAAAGCTCACCAGTTTGGCTGCGCCACTGAGTGATCTACTCTGTGACTTGCCAAGCTACAGGTAGATTATAACCGATGTTATTATTTTGAAATACTAAGTGTTCTTATCTCCTGACCCATTTCTACTTTGCTTGCAGCAAGACCTCAGAATGTGAGGGAGTGTACTAGGGGCAAAAAGCAAACCCCCCGACGTCACAAGTAGATTTATCTGATAGCAGTTATTTTTAGCAAAACTTCTGAGGCTGACTTTCCTAAACAGGAGGTCAAATGTTTGCTGTAGTAAAACAAAGTGCCCAAAATAGTGAAGTCAGCACAAGGAACACGTTCCTTCTATCAATAAGATGAAAATCATTGCTGCTGTCTGCACATTGTGCGACTCAAAAGTGAGAGGGGAGGAGGGCAGTGTCTTAAGGGGGCTCTTCCGTATAGGCATGCTCTACAGAAGGGAATTGCTAAAACTTCCGAGTTTGGATGTAGCTGGCACTTGCAAAGCGCCACGTGAGCCGGCGCAGTTTGTTCCTGGGCACCCAGGAACAGAGACTCAAACTAGGCACAGTGAAAGTGCAGGTTTGCTGCTTTAATTGCATCCACGTCAGAGCTTTTGCCAACACAGGTGTACTAGTCGGAGATCACGCCTGCGGCTCTGCCAGCAGACATATGTAGCATGAACTTGGCCTGAGGAAGAGCTTCACAGACAATGGCTTTTTTTACTGGTGACTCTTCTGCTGTATCTGACGTGGAAGAGGGTGATGTTGGAGAAAACTCAAGTGGACAGCTGCGGGGAGATGTGGAGCAGCAGCTTCACTATCAGAGTTTTCCAGAGGGACGAGCCCCTGGGGGATGGAAAGACCATCCCATCGTGGCTGTTGCGACTGCCCGTGGCGTGCAGTTTCACCACAATTATGCTGGGAGTAACAATTCACATTACCTTGGGTCTACCCTACGGCCAAGGGACCGCTGACCCTGGCTCGAATGAAACAGCTATGCATGAGGCGTGTGCCAAACTTGCATCTCAGCCCAGTAAGAGTCTGCAGCGAAGGAAAGCCTCAGAAACTCCTGTGCTGTTTTGTGTTTATATGGGAAAACTCATCATTTGTATGCGAGGGAAATTTATCTCGTTTTTTTTTTTTTTTCCATTTAAATGGTGATTTTTGGAGATCTTTTGAGAAAGTAGCCCTGTGTGGTTTTTTGATCTGGAACCGATCAAAAGAAAATATTGGACTGTCATATTTTTAAATATTTAGGTGAAGAATTAATCTAAAAAAAAATCCTAACAGAATGCCAAGATCCTACTAGCAGGTGTTAGTCTTTCAGGGATCTGTGAATTAATTTCTGTCTGAATGACTCACCTTGGATGGAAGAGTGGTGGGAAGGGCTGCTGAGGTAAGTTGAAGAAGTTAGCCTGAAAACAAGCGATTGTTTGAAATGACAGGCATTTCTGATTGATTAAGAAAAAGAAACAAGTTGCATTTTGAGACTGTGAAGGAGCTATATTAAGATAAATGCAGTGATGATACACCCCTTTACTTTCATTTTGAGGTAAACTCACCAAGATAACCTTACTCTCCAAACTTGGGTTAATGGTGTCATGTTCCCCTCTCTTGTAAAACAAATGTTTTCTTTCCTTTTCCCTGTTTTTTCCTCTGGATGGGTGACAAATACTGCTTACCTTAAGGTAAAAAGCCACACACAGACACACATTAAGCTTTTTAAGCAGTAAAGACAAAGCCTACATTGTTTTTTGTTCGTGTGTGTGTGTGTTACCATCTCAATCCAGAGGGAATATGTTAGGCACCAATCCAGGGCACATAAATGCTTCCAGCAACTTTTTCTTGTACATTTGAGGTTGCAGGTTATGTAAAATTCCAACCTGGTCAAAGAAATATTTCCGATACGTGGTGACTTGCCTATTTTCACTGGTTTTCACACTCAAGAATTATCAACACCATACTACCACCAGTGTTTCTAAAGAAGCACTCTAAATGCGCCCCGTAAGTCTGTGATCTAGTCAAAACCCAATTATAGCTTTAATTACAGCCTGCAAATGAAATTATGCTGCCTGAGTTGAAGGACAACTTTAAAGCAGAAATGACTGAGTGGTTCCCCCTTTCTTAATGAGTTGCTCATGAGTTCTCCCTTTAATCTTTTAGAGGAGGCTGTACTTTGACATCTCACAGAGCAGAGTAATGATGGCAGGAACATTTCTGTCAGTTATTGGCTAGGAAGTAATCTTTTGGGTTCTGCATGATTTGACACGGCCGTCGGGGGCACAAGTCAATACACCTTTCTGGAGGAGGAAGGAAAAGCTGAACAAACTGTAGAACACTGAAAACTGTCCTTTTTACGTTGAAAATTACTAGCAACTAGTCAAATCCTTTGGGGAAGTTGGGGTTTCAGACCCTTTGGGAAATAACTGGGTCCTGAAGACCTTTTACAAGCTAGTTCTGATTCTCTGAATAATAATATGTTATGCTTGAAATGCAGTTTATTGTTGGTTTCAGTTGTATTTTGCAGCTGAAAAAAATAAATGCATTATATTTGTCTGTTGTGTTGAGTAAATTTTTCTTTCTCTTAAATGAAGAACACTGACACTAGTTTCCTGGAACAGATGAATAAGATTTACATTATCTGATGCTCTTCAATTTACACGCAGAGCAAGATGCTGTTGATATATTCAGAACACATATCTTCTCTCTAGTCCATTATCTTTGCTACCTGTTTTTTTTTCACTTGCATCAAAATCTCAGAACCAGAAAACCTCAGAAATCTTGCTGTTGTATATATATACCAATTTTTTCACCAAACGTAAAAATAGGTTGCTTGCATAAAAAGTTTCATTATAAAAATGACCTCTTCGGCCTTTTAGTAGCAACTACTATTTATAGCAGCTAAGCCCCAAAGCAGTTTAAATCCTCAAAGCATTTTGATAAACTTTGTGTTTAGATGATATTGTATAGATGCATTCTTAGACTGAAGCTGGTAAGAAAAAGCATGGTTGTAAAGTAAGGCATTAAATATAAAAGGTTACTGCTAATTAACAGGCAATGTATAATATAGATAGTTCTATATGTTTAAGGAAATTATATGCTATTATTGTATTATTTGAATAAGCAAGAGCACATAATTATCACTCAAGTTACACGAAAGACTAATTTAATTTTAATAGGAGCTGGATTTTACTTTAAATGATGTAATGTAAATGAAAAAACATAGAACTAATGTATTAAAATACAGGGGATATATTGTTTCACTTCAGCAATAATTATGAATGATACTGTTCAGGATATAGAAGTGAGTATATGGCTACATGCTTAGTGAAATTCATGCCTTCCATGGTAATAGCTGATTCCTCAAGGGCATTCACCTTTAAAATACATGTTGAAGAAAGAGTGTGAGATTTGCAATTTGCAGTTGGTCTGTGACGGGCAGACCCGTGCATCTGCAACCCAGGCGTTGCCAGTTCTGGTGCCCCAGTCGCAGCTGCTTTGGGCTTTCCATTGTGCAGATAATTTGCAACCCTAAGCAGAAACATGAACTTCTTTGCCATGGTTCACTGGCAATTTTATCATCATATTTATACAGCAAGCAGGCTGGCGACTCAAACTCCCACAGAAAGTGGCAGGGTACGGATCTGTAGGCGACTTTAAAGAGACAGCTTTGGTAAATTATAACGGAGATTTTTCTCTTGTACTAGCCAATTGAAATAACAATAAGGCATGGCGAAAAACTTATGCACCCATATGGGCAAAGCATGATAAGATTTCATACAGCACGCAAAATTTAAAAAAATGCATTATCCTCATGCATGACACAAGCTTGGTTATCAAATCTCCAAAGTATGAAATGAACTCTGTCCCCAGAAAATATTTACATTTGCACAAATTCTTCTCTGAAATGCAACTCTCTTGAGCTGCAACATCGCTCAATCTCTTGTTTTTGCTTGCAGTAATTTTTAATCCTACGACAAACCTCACCATTCAAAGGTTATGAGACAAGTTCAGGAGACTGGGTTAACAATCATGAAATTTAAAAAAAATGTTTATTTGTGTTCTCCATATTAGGATTTAGAGACCACTTTCTTAACCTTTTCTTTGTGGTGAAGAACAAAACAAATTTACCACAATTCTCCCATAAGCTCTAAAACTCCAGAGTCACTCATCACGAAGTTTTTTGAAGTGGAACTTTTATAAAAATACCAACCATAATGAGATTCAAAGGAAAAGCATTAGCTTGAAATATGAGTAGCATTTTGGGGATCAAAGTATTGTTAATCAAATATCCATCTGAAATGGTGTCACTGGCTAGTTACTTTAGTGACTCTTTCCTACAAAAACTTGCTTGGGAAATAAGATATTATTTATATTTGATCTTCTTTGTAAATCCAAGAGATCTTCTGTAATTATTGTTGGAATACCTATGCGATGCAGGATATGTAATTATTTACATGGGTATCTGGCAGTTTGATCAAATGGCCACAGAGTAGTGGTCACCCGCCCTTGAGGGTGAAGTTCAGATTATTCCGGTATGATAGATAAGAGTACCCGCCTCTACTTGGCTCACACGAAGCTTTCTGAAGTGGAGGAGGATGTATTATAAACTGTGGTTTATTCAAAACGCGATTTTTCAGACAGACCCCTGCACCTTTTAATTTCCATGTGTGAGCTTGAATGTAACATTCCCACAGTAATGGATCCTGGTTTGGAAAATTTGGCGTATGATAACATTGTGCTTGAAAATAGTCAAAATCTGTAAGGGAGCTGTAAATGAGGAGAGATTTAATAGCAGAAAAGTGAAGAAACAGATGGATTTGTGAATGAGGCACGTAGAATAGGAGTAGGGGCATTGGCTTCTACTATTTTATTAACCATGTACTGTCAAGATAATCATGAGCTCATCAGCCTTCCAATTCTTGAGAAAAACTTCCCCCCTTACTGAAAGTGGGTAAGAAGAATCAGCTCATAAAAGACCTATGAAATGCTTAGAAAACTTTCAACTTAACTCATCTTCTCTTAATATTACAAGGATATAATCATAATGCTGCCCTTCAGTTAAACCTATTTAATGTCGTCTTAATGTCAAAGTGAGAATGTCTTAAATGAAGAGTTTTATTTTACCTTTAACTGATTTCCACTCCAAACTGAGGAAAGCACACAGAAGGTGTTACAGACAACCCCTTCTGTCCTTTGGGCAATTGTAACAATAAACAAAACGTCCTTTTTCGTGCACAAGGAAAGTGCCAATTTCTCTTCAGGGACTGTCAGGGGAGTTTAGATGACAACCTGTGACGCGGTAATCTGCAAACCCACTAATACTTTCCTTGCCAGAGGCAAGATTAAAATTCAGAATTTCTGATGCATCTTTGAATGTAAACCCCTTTTGAGTCAGATACTGAATTTCCGGGTAAAGATGGGGACAGAAGCGTAGAAGAACAACTACATTCGATTAGAACAGAAAGCCAAGGAAGAATGTATTGGATTACCTTTTCACCAAGCTGCCATTTTACTAATTACACATACAATTTGTGCATATGCTCTGTTATTTTATACTTTGAATGGCCAAAAACTGCAACAGCAGCATTCCCTGTGAAACGCTTTCCCTACAATGCTCTTTGGTAAGGATCAGATTCGTTTTCTTTAGTTATGTGTATAAATTCTTCAGGTGAAACTATCAGAAGGCATCTGCACCAAACTTACAACGTGCTGGTTAAAAAAGACAACTGTCTAAGTTTTTTCTATTCCAACTTCTCAATCCAGTTCTATAGCTTATTTTTGGTTTTTTTTACATATTTCCTCTATGTAAAAAAAATGGAAACAGGCTTGAAGGGTTTTATTACCCCAAATGAATTTCTGATAATTTTCTCAAAAGAATTCTCATATGGACTTTGATGAAAACTAAGTTTTTTAAAGTTAGCACAGCAGCAATTGCCTGCCTTTCATCAAATATCTGTGTGGATCGCAAGCCGATGGGATATTTACTCACACGTGGCCCTTACTATCGCTCACGTAGACGTACAAAAGCCAGGTCAGAGCTTGCTGATAGAGAAGCCCCTGTGAGCCCACCACGCGCAGGAGCGAGCACACCTCCAGGGAGGCGGCAGCTCATTTGGATGGGTCGGGCTGAGCCAGGTGCTGCTGGGGCCATGCCGGCTGGTGGCAGGGAGCTGGGCTTCTGCAGCCACCCCATCAGCAGCCCATCTGCGCCTTTGGGCTCGGGGGAGCTGAAGGAAAGGCCTGGGTTTTTTGCAGCTCAGCAGTGGAAAGTCCTCTGCTGGTAATTAAAGTAGATGAATAGAAAAGGAAAAGCTGGAGCGCATCAAACTCGCATAACCCGTCTGAATCTCTTCTAGCAAGTTATTCCCAAATAGCTGCAGCTAAGCTATGACTTACAACTGCAGCCAAAAACTTCAGGGCTTGGCAGAGCAGGGGCTCTCGCAGCTTGCTGTGACAGGAGTCAGACAAGGTATTCGAGAGGAGTCAGGAATTCCTCAGCATCCATTATAATGAACATCTGCTCTTCTGCACAAGCAAACAAGAAATACCTCTCGCTGTAAGAAACCATAGATGTTCTCGTACCTTCAGCTTGGGGTCTGCTTTCAGGTGCACAGCTGCAAGTTGAAAACGTTATTCCTCCCCTGTTCTTTAGCTCTGGGGTAGAAGTTTCACAGACACCAGCCCCTGCCCCAGCACCAGTCCAATGCCGCCAGGGACGGCTCACAGTGTCCCTCCTAATGGAGGAACAGACTTTCCAGGGGCTCCACTGCCAATGACAGGCAGCTATACCGCTCACTAATTTACACAGATACACCTTTCCGGTTCTCACCCTTTCATCTGGCGCTGGAAACTTGGTGGTACGTTTGCGGTGCCAAGCCTTTGCCAGCCCTGCAAACTGAGCTGTGGTTTGGGGGAGCTGGCCGGGAGGCAGAGTTTCACAGAGCGTGGCTGACCGATGTGTTCCCTCTAGGCCAACACTTCCAAAGCAAGCCACAGAATGACTCTGGAAAAGGTGTTAAAAGGGAGTTTTACAGAAGTTACCTCTCTCCTGGCAATTTCCCTCAGTATGTGGGCTTTGTACCTTTAGGCTGAAATACCGACTGCAACATGGCAAATATCAGAAGCATAAATTGTGGCACTGTATGAGTTTTTTGTTTTGAGATATCCTTACAATGTACGTACATGTGTAAAATATGGTTGCAAAGAACAGGTCTATCATGTCTTCTGGTGTAGAAATAACTGCTGTGCAATTGGAACAACTTTTTATTTCTTGGTCTTATGCATGAAGTAGGACAATTACTCCATTACTGCGTCCAATTCTGCAGCCCCTACTACAAGAAAGATATGGACGTGCTGGAACGTATTCAGAGAAGGGCCACGAGGATGATCAGAGGGGTGGAGCACCTCTCCCATGAGGACGGGCTGAGAGAGTTGGGGTTGTTCAGTCTGGAGAAAAGAAGGCTCCAAGGAGACCTTATAGTGGCCTACCATTATCTTAAGGGGGCCTACAAGAAAGCTGGTGAGGGACTTTTTAGGATGTCGGGTAATGGTAGGACTAGAGGGAATGGATTAAAACTAGAGATGGGACGATTCAGACTGGATGTTAGGAAGAAGTTCTTAACCATGAGGGTGGTGAGACACTGGAACAGGTTGCCCAGAGAGGTGGTGGAAGCCCCATCCCTGGAAGTTTTTAAGGCCAGGCTGGACGGGGCTCTGAGCAACCTGATCTAGTGGGAGGTGTCCCTGCCCACGGCAGGGGGGTTGGAACTTTGGAACTAGATGATCTTTAAGGTCCCTTCCAACCCGGACAATTCTATGATTCTATGATTCTAGGCAACAGATGCTGAACAGAGGAGTTAGTTAGTTAATAAACGAAATGCTTGCTGTGTTCTCCATACAGTTAAGCACCTCATTCATTTAATAACTTGTTTATTCCTTTAGATATGGTGGATCGATAAAGTTCAGTAAGGCAAAATGATAGATTGAGGACAGACGGTGGGCCTTCACCACCACTTTGTAATCAATCGATGTGTACTGCAGTTGCAAAGTCATTGCAGTATTACTGCTACCACTATTGCTACAAACCATCCAAAATAATGTGTGGTCCCGCTGGGGAGAAACATTAGTGGAAATCAGAAGATCAGCCATAATTGTACCTTTGACGCAACCTTGATGTAAGAAGGTAGAAAGCCTGAGCTGGTTTCTCAATTAGGTGAATTTTTGGAGAACAAGACATTGCTTGTGATTGCGTTGTTTTCCAGATAAGGAAAATATTTTTGGCTCCAGCTCTGTAATAACGATGCAGTTTCAAAAGCAATACACACATTTAAAAAAAACAAAAGAGAGAGAAGCACAGTCCTAGGCATTCTTGGCTTCATTACATTCCTGCGTTCGTTCATCTCCATTTCAACCGTAATGGGATAAGTAAGCTGATTGAGGAAGGATAACAAGCCAGATCAGAGTGAAACATATTTGGAAGTCTAATAAACTCGAGTAACTTGGAATGTGTTTGTTTCCTAAGGTAACTCACCACTGAAAGTAGACACAGCAAAATACTGTGGGGAAGTCCTGAATCAAAATTCAGCAACTAATCTATAATCTGTTAAATGTTGCATTTCTCACACTGGATAAACTAAGCATCTAGTATTTGCAGGCACAAACAAAAAACTGAACTATTGTAGCAGACAACTATTAAAAGCATAAACCTCAAAGCACTTAATAGCCGCAAGCATTAACTGCTGCATCATATGAACAGAATATTTTTGAATGTGTTTCAGATACATGTAATCTAAAAAAATAGATCTACAGTATGACAAAGTTACTATGAATACTACATGTTCGTTAGGGGAAAAAAAACAGCAATCTTCCTTACCTGCTATTGCTTCAAGAGTAGGGATTGCAATAGTGCTGTAAGTGCTAATGCATTTACAGGACCACGTGCAAACTAAGGTTTCCTCTGCATTTTCCAGGCCTGGCAATCTGTCCATGAAGAAAGAGCCCCACTGTTTAGACACAAAGTATGGAGCTTGGGGCTGATCTCCCTGAAAGAAAAAATAATAAATATGTAACTTCAAAAAAAAAAAAAATCTTCTTTCTTCATGCAGCCACAAACATTATCTTAAGGAACTCCAGTGTTTCTCCGATTTTCTGGGAAAACTGTATTGTATCTCAGGAGCAATGTGACTTTAAAATATTATAAAGAAAACATCATTTTAAACACCTCCCTGGAGGTGTTTAAAAAAAGGGTAGATGGGGCACTTAGGGATATGGTTTAGAAGTGGCTTTTGTCAGGGTAGGTTAAAGGTTGGACTCGATGATCTTAAAGGTCCCTTCCAACCTCAGCAATTCTGATTCTATGATTCTATGAAAAACAATAACAATCTTCTTCCCGTAAGTCCCCAAGCTCCTGTTTACGCAATCTATGGATTCCCTAGGACATAAAAAGTTGGCTTCAAATATTTTTCCCTTAAAAAATCTTCCCTTTTCCCTGTTTTTCTGTTTTCAATAGCGTGAATAGCCTGCTGCCTTTCATTGCTGGAGAAGCTGGGTAGCTGCAGCACAGAGCGTAACCCAGCTGGGAACTCCTCCCAGGAGAAAGGACCCTCCTGGTGCTGGATGGAGTAACTGCAAAGGATGCATCATGCCACCTGTGTCATGTTATCTGTTTCTGAGATGAGGAATGAGTGAGAACAGAGCCGCAGGATCCATGGAGAGCCATTCAGTTGCCTACCGAATTGTGAAAAATTGATTTTTTTTCATGTATATTTTCAGACAACAACATGTAGACTCATTATGTTTTAAAGAAAGCACTAAAGCAGCATTGGGAAAACTGATTTTTTTTAGCAGTTCATCTTGAAACCTGCTATATATTGGCATGAGCAGCCAGAAAAAGCTCCAGGAGGCCTCTACAGAAAGATGAAAAAATGGAAAACAAAACTGTGAACTACACCATTGAAATCTGTTTAAGTCATTTGCGTGCAAAGTATCTTTTCAGACCAGCAAAGCATAGAAGAACAGATATCCTTGCGTGTGCCTCCAGATTCGTGAACTTTTGTACTTTATTTTCCATTTAACTGCTTTCTTAATAGTTTTGAGAATCTGCTGGAATAGTATGTGTTTATGACAGAGGTCTGTGGCTTTTGATCACAAGAAGGCTGTTGATCCAGCCGAGCAGATCACGTCAGTAAACACAGAGACATTCTTTTTGTGATTCTGTGTGACGGTTTTTATTCTGAGCATAGCTGCGCGTGGGGAGGAAGTATTGATTTGATTTGGAAAAATACAGATATTGGTTTCTGTCTTCTGATGTAAATAGGTTGGAAAAAAACTCCATATCTTTTGTTTCAAAACAAGCAGCTAACTTAAGAACTGGGCTCTTTTGCCGTTTGTTTTTTTTTTGCCTCAAACACAGGGACAGCATCTTACTTTTTTTTGCCAAATCTTATCTTTCCATGCAAATCCCAGGACTTCACATCAGTTATAATTAAATGTAGATGCTATGCTGAATTAAATCTGTTTCCAGCTGGATAACACATACAGAAAATTCTTAAGGCCATTACAGCTGTTCAGGTGATTAATCGAAACAACCACCCCAGTACTAGCCCTGCATAAAAGACAGAGCCTTGTTTATTGACAAGAGAAAAAATCTGAGGCTTCTGCTTTTTGAAATGTATAGTTGGTTCAACAGGCAATTAAAATTGCAATCTGAGGCAATGAATTGATTTTTTCAGAGATCTGATTCTCAGAGTGGGAGTTTCTTCCTTATTAAGGAGGAAGGATTTACATTTTGGATTTCCAGCCCAAGCCCTTAGTAAAACCAAACCCAGTCAGACACAAGAGTTGTCATCAAGTCATCTGGTAGAGAACTCCCATCATTTTGCTACTGGCTTATCTCCACATGACAGGGGCAGTTTGGTAGGCTAAATCTCGATCTCAAATCTGAAAAGAGCTGTCAAAACTCTGCCCACATTCTTAGGAAGCATCAGGCGTTGCTCCACTTGCCATCTCTAACTGATGCCTAGAAGATGTCCGTATCTTATCTGCAGCACAGACCACGTACCATGAATCTATCTATACATCTGTGAAATGAGCTAAAAGTCCCCTGTTAACACTGCTACTCCTTGCATGCCTGGAGGCACACATTCAACAGTGGGGCCGAGGAGTTCTGGAAGGTGCACCAGCTACTCCTGTAGTCCCCAGACAGAGGGTTTGCTCTGGCAGCAGGACAGTAGATCCTGGGAAGTGCTGAGCAATCCCTCTTTCTTATGCAAAACCCCCAAGCCTGTGGTGTTGCTCTCAGGCATATTGGTCAGACAGCAGCAGGTCAGATGTTGATTGTGTCAGTTGAGGGTACAAAGCCTCCAAGACTATGTCTAGACTTCAAAGAAATAAAGATGGTACCAGCATTCCCCAAGTCCCAGGGCTTCCCACTAAGTTAAACCGCCTGGAATACTTACTATCGCCTTTGCTTTATTAACTGCAGACAAATAGGGCCTGTTAACAGAGCAGACAGAATCTGCTAATGGGACCCTTGGGTAACACTGATTTGTCAGCTTACAAGTGACATTTCTAAAACACGAATAGGCAGGGAGCAGAGCTCTGAAGTTTTTCTCCATTTGGTAAAGAGATGAAAGAAAGAAGGATGTAAAGGAGACGGGAGTGAAAAATCAAGCTGTTAGGATTTTTAAAAGGTGTTATTTGGATGGAGACTTGCCATCTTTGTACCAGGTGCAGAGCGCCAGGATTACTTTACTGCATCCAACACGACGGATGCTACTGATGGCTGCATGCTTTGTGCCAAGGTAGTAACACCACCACCGACTCTTAGGGACAGAAAAAAATCAATGTTCAAACTACACTTTTGCTGGTATAACACCAAGTATTTGAGGTGTTTCCACCGGCACTACTGTGCTGGTCACAACAACCAGATGTCCCTGAGTAACACAGCCATACTGGGTGTGGAAAAGGGCAAACCTGCCCCAACCTGCCCAAGAGCCTAACTTTTGCACAGAACCTACCCCCCACAAGTCATGTGCAAATATAAAACACTTCACTCATAATTACTGTAGCTAAACTGCAACATGGATCACTATAAGCAGACTTCCTTTAAAATAAAACACATTTCACTTCAGGATATTGCTTTAAGGTTATTGCTTTACCTCACCAGGCTTCACAGACAGCCCATCAGGTTGTTCCTGAAAGTACTGTTAGATTTGTCTTAAAGATAAACAGGAATAAAGAGACAAACAGAGCCAAAAGGCACAGAGTAATTAGCCCTTGTCTAAGGTCATGCTGAAGGAGTAGGGAAATTCGGGGAGGGGCAGGGGGTAAAGGGCTCTGACCTCCCAACCAACCAGTCTCTAGGCAATACTGTAAAAATTAGTTTTTCCTTCTAACTGGAAAAATATCATCTATATCTGCCAATAAATACTTTGATTTCTGCTCCATTCATTCCTATAGCCCAACGTTTTTACACACTGACGAGCTCCTCTGTAATCATTTCCCTCGAAATCCTGGGACAAATTCCAGCTTTTCTTTGAGTTTTCATTGATAGAATTGATCACACATTTAAAGAACAGAAGGCAAATACAAAGCCTCCGGCCAAGCAAACAAACCCCCAAATCTGGGGGGAATCTTATTTCAACACAATGCTTGGTGGTTTTTTTTCCCCCTGCATGCTGCAATTCACTTAGGAGCTGAGAAATTGCATGAATAGTTTTTAGTTTGCTATTCTCTTCCTCATTTGCTTATGACTCATATACTTGAAAGAGCTGCAGTTACTATAATTTCACAGTTATGTGTATCTGGCTTATATCATGCATTTAATTGAAGGGAAAAGACAAAAACTGCTAATGAAAATGGAAATTACGAGCCTCCTAGTTTGTGTGTGAGGAGGTTGTTTTCTTTCTCTCTCTCCATTGGTGATGAAATACCAGTCAAACAACTGAAAACAGGTTTTTGTAATTTCTTTCTGAAAGATGCAACTGCAAATTAGAAGTGATACTTTATTTCTTTAATAATATTTTGTAAAGACTGATAGAAGGGAGGGTAGCATCTTGTATAACATTTTCAGTCCCTCTCTGTACACACAGCATGGCATGGAAAATCAGCAATAGCAGTGTATTTTTTTTACTGCCAATGAATTATAAGGCTGATGAACAAGACTAAATCTAATCTGTTAGTGCCTCATTTTCCAAAAACACCTGACTTCGTACAACCATTTGAATTGGCTTTTCTCCCCTCTTAAACAAAGGGTTAATGGGAGAAGTTGATTAGGGGAATGAAAATAAAACTTTCATAGGCTTGTAAAGGGAGTCCCTTTGAACTAGTCCTGTTAAGTTAGTGGTGTCCAGTCAACTGCAGAGATATGGATGTGACCTGTTGTTCAGACTCCAGTGAGCAGCGTGGTAATGAAATAACACCCCTGACCTGCCACGGCCCCCCTGGTTCAGGTTCCTTTAATCAATGCAATTCATTTCTCCCTTGCTTGCTTGCTGTCACTGGTAGCGGATGTAAACTGAACAGGGGTTGTGCGTGGCAGGGGTGGTGTCTCCCCGAGATACTGCAATCTCTTATGAGGAATGCTACAGTGTTAGTGAAATGTCGGGCACCTGTCTAAAAGTCTCAATCTCCTGCTTGATAACTGCAGCGATAGAGAAGATGGATCTTGTGGGCAGTCGACCAGAGGTATCGCAACAAGACAAAACAAAATCATCATCGAGGGCTTAGAAACACATCCCTCAATAAATTTTTCTTTGTACTTCCAGAGAAAAAAAATAAAACTATTTCTGAGTGTCTTTTTAAAAAGATGTGCTTTAAAACCATATATTGAACATGCTTAAGAAACCATGGTTGAATAAAAACTCCTAAACCTTACAGAGATGGAAGTTCTGTGCAGCAATGGAGCAGAGTCTCCAGTCAGAGAATGGACAAATTTATGTAGGAGAATGAGTTATTTTTATAGCATTTACTAATTAAATCAAATTATATTAACCTATGTAGCACTACTACTCCCTCTTCCTTCACACACCCCCACCCCACCTCCCCACCCCTTACTGAGAAACACATTTTTCTTGATAGGAGACCTGAGTTTGTGTATCTTAATTTTTGTTTTCTACAACTCAGGAAAAAGCCTACACATTCATGATTACATTTCTTTATTTCAGTGACTGATATGTCTTTGTCTGAGCTTAGATTAGAAATGAGGATAGTGAGGAAAAATATTAGATACGTCTATGTTACATCTATATTGTTTTAGTCCCATTGAAGATATCCTTTTCTCCATAAAAAACAGGGGCTTTTAAAATTCTCCTTAGTCAGATTAAAAACATCTCTAGTATAAAAGCACCCCACAAAAAAACTTCCTATCAGTAAGTTAACTTTTTAATCACAAAGAGTAATTATTAAAGAAAAAAAAGCTTAAGTGCTTTTCAAAGCAAAGTGCAAAAAGCCTATATCTCTCTCTCTCTGCAATTAGAAGAAAATGACCTATTTATTTAGAAATATAAGAAAAGAAGAAACACTGCAAACGGAGGGTGAAGCTGCAGTGTAGCTCCTTCATAGGACATGCTGGAGGTTCAACGCTGCCGCCTTGGCTATCGGAGCGCCATTCCCTGTCTACTTTGTTCTTCGGCAGCGGAGAGAAAGATAAACCATAGTAACCTTCCACCTTCTGTGAGGGAACTGAAGTGAGGCAGTTGTGCTGAGGCCCTCCTTCCCAGCTGCGAGCAACCTGGAAATGGCATTATTTATCTGAGGTAACTATCAGTAGTCTGCATGGGACCAGACGTTGAAACAGTCCCTCTTATCTGAGCACAGCTGCCACTGAAATAAACAACCTATGAGGGAAGCAGCAAATTAAAAGTTCTTTGTGTATCAGGAAAGCGCAAGCAAACTGTATTTCATGGAGAGAGAAAGAGAGCTTTAAAACAATCTAATAAAAATTCCTCCGTGTTTAGAGTTGTCCGTGACACGCAGGGAAACATCATGAACTTGGCAGAGTTCAGGTGATGGACTTGCGATAAGCAGCCATGAAATTTCTCCGTGTAGGACGCAGGGCAGGTTCTTGTAACTGAAAAGACAACTACGGTTTTTGTTTAAGGGACTGCACATACAGCTCTTTTTCTGAGGTCTGGAATTTAGCTGCGGGTAGAGGCTCTGCGTCACCCATGCAATGCTGAGCTGGGGCAGGACGGCACCTCCCGGTGTGGCCAGGAGGGTACATCTGTGAGGGATGCTGATGCTGCCAGCAGCCTGGTAAGATAAGCAGGCTCATTCTCAGCACAGGTGGCATGAGGCTTCTTTGTAACTTTCTTATGTTCCAGGAAACATCTGCAAGGAACCCTTACCTCATATTTTCCTTTCTTCTCCAAGGGCTCAGATTCAGTCTCCGCAGGCACCGTAACTTTGTCCCCTAGAAGTTCCTCTAGGATGAAGACAGTTTCCCAGTTGCTATAGTGATGTGCTGGGAAAATATCTGAGTGCATGCTGTCACCAAAATAAACAACCTACGAGGGAAGCAGCAAATTAAAAGTTCATTGTATATGAGGAAAACACAAGCAAACTGTATTTCACAGAGAGAGAAAAAGAGCTTTAAAACAACCTAATAAAAATTCCTCCGTGTTTACAGTTGGCCATGACACACAGAGATCTTATTAATGTCACAGTTTGGGGTTTTATCTTCAACCAGCTCCGTAAGGAAAAGGCTGGCCCCGCACACCCTCCTCGCTCTCACCCTCCAGGGGCATTGCACAGGGATGCCCGGCTGGGACCGGCATGCGGGACACCGCTGAGATTTTCGATGGACAGAAATAGCCTGCCAGAAAGCAGTGGAAAAGACTACCAAGAAAATACCCTAAACAATGGGAACGAATTATGGACAGCTTTGGAAACAAGGGAGAACACGGAGCATCTCTCGATGACTCAGAACCCTTCTGTGCCCAGGGGGTAGTTACCCACTAGGAAAAACGTGCTCCCACCATCTTCAGTGGCATTTTCACCCATCCAGACCTGTAACTCAAACAACACGATCCTAGTTTTCACTGATGCCACCTTTTAATCTATTTGGTCTGTTTCCTCGGGGAGATTGCTTATTTCCTGATGACAATCTGATTCTCCTCCAAGCTGCCAAAATGCATGACCATGCACAGAATAAAACATCCAGAGTTTACATATTCTACCGACAAGAAGACTTATATGCTGCTTCCAGTGCTGGACTGCAGGCTGTTAAACAACAGCAAGCATAACCACAACAAAAATTGTGACTGATCGCGTCAATAGCTTTAATGAAAGCTTGTCTGGAGAATTTTAGACTGAAACAGGGTATTTTCAGACAGATTTACTCTCACTTATACCTTGGGATCCAGCTTGCCAGTCATCTTCTTCAGTAGTTCATAAAGCTGGATAGCGTTGCCTTGGGAATACCAGCCGGGCTTGTCCAGCGATAGCAGAGCCTCCTGCTCCTCGTCATTCTCTGAAATCACCAAGCAAAATCACTCGTTGTTAGTGAGAACAGCCCACGCTCCTGTATTTGTGAGACGCGTCAGAAGCTGCCTGTGCACAGCTTGGAGACCATGGTCTATTTTGACATTAAACCAGCTCCAGTGTCTGGCTCGAGTCCTGGTACTGACAGTGGGTTCGGTCAAGGTGTTTGGTAGCTGGGGGTAGGCAGGCTTTTGTGAGAAAAGAAGCAGCTGAGCATCGTCTGCAAGGGCTACAGAAGAGCTGAGGAATCAAAGCCATAGGCTTTGCCTCCCAAACACTGCAGGAAGGCAGGAAACCACGTGGACCAGACTGATGGAGGAGCTGCTACAGATGTAAGGTGGAACCATGAGATAAGACAGACTGTAAGAGACAGCATGTACCTTTCCCCACAGACAAATTATCTACTGCGTTTAAACACTGATAAAAATACAACAGAACAGGCTGAGGTAGCTCTTATGGGGATTCTCCAGCCTTGGATCAGCACAAACAATGAGCAGTTCCACTTATTATTCAGTCTTGAAGAAATGATGAGAGGACAATATTGCTGGCTGGTGGTGTAATCCACACTGGCATAAATCCACACTGGCAGTTGTCAGTGAATTGGAAAAATCAATAGAAGCTTGAAACTCCCCCGGTCATCATCGAACTGTGCCATAGGCTTCATTTCTAGCTGGTCCCAAAGCAGCAAGATCTGTCCTGGTGTCCATGTAACCCTATTGCTCATTCAGATCCATGTGCTGTCGCCAGATGAACTAACTTTAGCTTCTTGCTGAAGCCAAAATACTAGCCTTAGTGAACCGAAGAACTAGAATTTCATCAGAAATATTAATATTCATGTCTTCTGTCTATTGAAGTGGTAAAACAAAAGGGTGATTTTGTTATTCAGTCTCAATCAAACACATCTTATTTTTTATGCTACAGACTGAGGGGTTAGAAGCCAGTACAGTACTTCGATCGGACTTAAGCGTAACATCAGGACTTCAGTTTTTCTCCTGCTTTTTGGAATTTTTTTGAAGTACTTAAAATGTGTTAGGAAGAGGACTAAGACGGAGTAAACTTCACGTGGTTAGAGACTGCTGAAAGCTGGAATGCACATTTTGGAGAACAGTGAAATGACCAGGGAGCTTTATGTTTAAGAGCGCTGAAGATGTATATGGTGCACTACATTGGTCCTTGAAAGAAATAAAAAAAGAAGCAAAAAGAGGAAAACAGGTATGTGGAGAGAGGCAGTACATCATTCTTTAATATTATGAATCTAAGAATTTGAATAAACACAGGATTTATTCTCAGACAAAACAATTCTATATTAAGGGTGTTTTATAAACTAGGAAAAAACAAGGAAATTCGAAGTTGACACTAACAATTCACATAGAACTTGTGTGGAAATGCCTTTTCCTTTGTTCTTCTTCAGAAACCTAATGATAATAATAGTAAGTATGATAGCATCCATAAAAAAAATCTTAATTTCCTGACTTTTAAAATACTTTTGACTTCACAACTTTTGCTCAAACAGAAGCTGTTAAACTTCACTAAATTTGTTTTATTTTCCCTGTATTTTTAGGCATATTTGTAAGGCTGGCTGAACGAGTAGACACAATCTTCAGACAATATGGACATAGAAAAAGAAACTTAAGAAAACAACTCTTTTCAGTCGCTATCAAAAGTTTATTGAAATTTGTGAAGGTTTGTCTCATTGTCTCTCCATTCACTCAATCAGAAAAATACTAGGGAAAAATGGAGCTATTATGAGAGGGATTTTCAGAATAACACCACTGCATTTGCAAACAGGAGCCCTGTGTATTCCTGCAGCACCAGAAGGCTCCAGCAAAGAGCAAGACCTTGCTTTGCTACCTCTATGGAAAGGCATGAGGGGCAGTCCTGACTGAAAAAAATTCTCTCTAATTACAAGGTAGATCTCTCACTCTGTGAGACCTATTACTCTCACCCCTAGCAATGGGATTCATCTCACTTAACTTGATGCATCCGGAATTTAGGCTTCTAATTTACAGTTACAATCTGAACTAGTCAGCCAGGATCCCTCGGTAGGTAAAAGAGAGCACAAGAAGCACTTTACAGAGGTTCCAGCTCTGGAGAAGGAAAGGATTTAAGTTAGGAACTTCACTTTTAGGCAGCGAAATGAAGGGATATTTCAAAGACTGGTTTCCTCCTCTATGTTTGGAGGCAGAAAACAGCATTGAGATGCCTAATTCATTATGGGAACATCTTGATTTTGGAAGGAGCTTCAGAAATCTGAGGAATTCAAAAATGTCCTTTATAATATTTGAGTTGTAGGGTTGTAGGGGTAATGACTCCGAACTGACAAACCTTGCCTCGAACCATCTCATATGGCTGCTTGTGGTCACACACCTAGGGGTGACTGTGTCTATTTTATTTCTGTAATCTGAAGTGGGAAGAAATTAATGGTGTTTCAGTTGCAGCAAGTCATTAATGAGAAGGGTTTCTAATCCACTTACACTGTCCTCGTGGCAAAATATTGTCAAGAAAATTGTCCTTCAACACTGGGTCTTAAGGCCTCTTGTAGTAGTTCTGCCATGTAAAAATTGATGCACAACAACTTAAAACCCCATTAATGACACCGTTATCTCTGGCCTTGTATTGTATCCTTCAGATAGCAGTTACATGACAGCGCTGAAGACATCTGCAAATTTCCTGCGAAAACACTGCATAAATGTGATTATGGTAGTTCCTAATATATTTTAGGTATTCCAAGCCTAACGCTGGCTCCACTCAGACAAGAGGAAAACTGCTGCTGACCCTCCTTCCACTTTGCTGTTATTGATTCGTAAAAGTTCATTCCAAGGTCAGAAATGCTATAAATATTCCTTTAGCAGGAAGCAACACATATACAGGCAGGGATGCTAATGCTTCAGGGTCTTACAAACTGGGAGGAAAAGGAGACGTCCTGATAATTTCAAACAGACTGGATAACCAAAAAGAATTCCTCAGATGATTTAGATAGAGCGACTTGCTTCCTTCTAAAGTCTAATATATCACTGCAACCCAGATTCCTGTAGGCTGAAAACGTGCCGCGACAAGAAATGTGAAGGTAGCAAGCAAGTAAAACTAAAATAATTAAATCCAGAAAATCATTCTATTAAAACACTCGCCCAAACCTCAACAGTGATTCAGAGCAGTTTTCCTGAGGGGAAGTTACTGTTCCTTTTTAAAAACAACAACAAAAGCTTGACTCATGCTGGGGCAATATTAATATTGCTGGAATGGCAATTTGCATATTGGCGTGTCTAACAGCTTGGGAGATGTTTTCTGATTGAGAAAGGTACTCCCATCACCATTAACAGACATGGTTTTTCAGATAAAGCAATTCACTAACAAGACTCAATATCCTTTTTCTTGTGAGAATTTTCTTGCGAGAATTTTCTTGCCTGCCTTTAAAGGTGTGTTGCAGGTTTATAACATGGGCTGAAGAACATCTGGTTTCACTCTGAAGGAATATGCAAGAAATAATCAGTGAAGCTTACTCCCATTTAAATGACAACTGATGGTAATTTAGTTTGGCACAGAGTTGCTCCTTGGGAAAGACTCTGCACATGCTTGCTTACTGCTGTCTGCTTTGGGGTGATACCCGACCAGATGGAAACCTAAACAACACGCAGTTGTGTCCACGCGGCATGTTCAGCCGTTCAGGGTCTGAACCTGGAGCTCTATCCCTAACCAGGCTGGCGTTTACGCTGTTAAACCCCAGCCCATAGGACAAGGCTCTCGTTTGGGAAGCTGGAGGTTAAGAGAGGAGATAAGAGGTCAGGGCGAATTTACGCTTTGCCGGTTATTCACCTATACTCAGCCACACCTATGCTGAGGATAACTTTCATCAGCACACCACCCCTGAGGCCACCATGGTGGGCTGCTCCTCCAGCTGGGAGCCCTACGGCCAATGTTGGTAACACGCCGGGGCGAGGATCGGCGAGTGACTCACCTGAGAGCCCGAGGACACCTCGCAGCTCCTTGGCTGGGCAGAGAGGAGGGTCAGAAAGCAGCTCTGAGTGCTGAGGCCATGCTAGCCGAAGAGGCATTAGGTGTAACTGCAGTGCGTGTAGAGTTCCCCAGCAGCCCCTTCTCCAGCCTTCCTAGCTTTCTCTCATTTTCATACAAATCTAGTTAGAGTGCCTATTAGGGTTACTGGTTTATTTTGTCCCTTTGAACTGCGCAATAGAATAAAAGCATGCGGTGATGCTGTTGCTACTTGTGCCGGTACCTGCTCCTGCCTCTCCCTGCCGATGGGCAGCTCTTGTGGGCTCTCACCGCAGGTGGGCATGTGTGTTTAGCACACGGAAGCCCTGGTTGCCACCTCAGGGGGCTATTGTAAAACAAGTATGCTTTATGATCCACAACTATCACGCTGATATGCCTCTCTGCAATTTAAATTAATGCCATTTCAGGCCCTGAGGGCATTAATATAAAAGCCGGGTTATGTTCCAGCCTGGCCTGCAAGCACAGTCTGATTCTAGATGGCATTTCGAGCTCACTTGAGAAACACAAACTCTTTTCCAGAAGGGGACTCAGGGCAGGAAACCACATTGTTTTACAGTCGAGACAAAGGGACCCGCATAAGTAAAATCCTTCTGGTGGCTTCTGCCAGTCGCAAAGGTAATGAGATGGGATGACATAAGCTACAGAGCTCCCCTGCAGGAATGCTCTCCATGAAGAAAGTAGGTACTTAAGAGCTTGCTGGGTGTAAAACTTCATGTAGGCACCCTTCTGTGGGGTACTACCCCAAGTACCTATGTATGGGCCAACCACCTTTCGTGAGTGTTTCCAGGGTTTATGCAAGTATTGCTGAGTGTTTTGCCACCCTTGATTTACTTCTGTGCCCTGGAAGCAGCTGTGAAATCCATCTGCCGGACACGTGCACCGGCGCTTGCCAGTCTCCTGTGTGACTGGACAACTGCAGGGAAGCGCTAAGGAACAAATTATTCCCTTAGCATGATGTGCTGAAAGAAAAGCTTCCCAAAGTGACTAGTGATTTTGGCCGTCTCCATTTTTGGCTCCCCAGTCTGATTTTTTTCAGAAAAAGCCTGAAGATCAGCTCTCCTTCCTGCCCTTGCGTCATTCTGCCTTCTTTGGGGTGGCCTATGGTTGGTGAGACAAAAGCTGAACTAATCAAAGTAAAAATTCAGTTTTGAAAACTGGAACATGATTTTTAATTTTACATAGGCAGTGACACATCTTTCCTATGCTTAGCAACCCCGACACGTATCTGCTTATTCGTATGGAGGACTAAGTAACAGTACTACTAAAGGCTGGTAATACTCCAAAAGAATACCATAGATAAAGGTGAGAGAAAAATACAGATACCATCCTGTGAAAAAAATAAACTATTTTGTAATAATTCATGTGTTACTTAGCCAATTTCTAACAATCCCCTTTCTCACGATGGACTTCTGTTCTTTTGCTAATTTAAAAGGCCTGATAAGACCAAAGTACAAGATAATATATTTTCAAATTGCCCTAGGTATATAACCACAGACTTTTTAGAGAAGAGAAATAAATCTAAAAAAACACGAAGTTTTACATTTTTAGTTTTACTAAGACCTTTTTATTAGAATCTGCCCTACTGCTTAATTGTGCCAACCAACAGGCTATGTAAAGACAAGGCTGAAGTTTTACTTGTTTGTAAGAAAATCAGTATTTCCTTTAAAAAAATCAACACATAAGTTTCTTTAGGAAGTTTTGATTACTGTGTTACAGGAATTGAAAATACCAGCTCACTACAGATTTAGTAATTGGTTTTCAAATTTAAATTTATCAAAGCATTAACTCTATACCTTCCCAGAATAGTCTGGCTAATGAACAAAGTGTTTCTATTTAAAACATTGATATGATGAAATACAAGCAAGGCCGTTTCTCCTTGGAAGAGGAAAATAACTTTTTGGAAAATGATACATCTGCAAGTTCATTTTTAAATGTAGTTCATGCGCAGATTTGGTGAAGCTTTTCCCATAATTTTATTTAATTGTATTTATAACTCCGAGAACTTCTATTTTGGAAGGGTACGACGGACATAAATACAGAATTTCATTTCATCCTTGGACATGTTTTGTAAGGTTCTTTTGGTTGTTATTTTTTTATTTTTTATTTAATTGGGATCTTGGAGAGGTACAAAATGTCAAGAAAAGAAATAAATGTCCTCCCAAGAACAGTTTTATTCTGGACCTCATTAGTTTTGTAAGAAGGCTCCAGAGCCTTATAAATGAGGATCTCCCAATACCCAGACAATGTCCCCAAATAATCCTATCAATATTAATAACGTAGTCACCCTAGAGATACCTATATAATTATGGAGAGAGACAGGCCTTTCCAGAAAGCATTTTGAATTCAATTAAGTTAGGAGAGGTACAGTAATTAAGGAAAAAACTGACGTCATAATTTCAGGAATATGCACTTCAGTTCCAGCAACTGTCTATAACCATTTTTACTAGCGTGGTTCACTGCTGTACACAAATTTGAAGAGTGGACGGAAGCAGAAGACAGAGGGAAGGACAGAAGATGAGATAAGGGCCACCAGTCAGTTCTGACCTAACCCGTCACTTCAGAAAAATGTCTCAATTTTCATAATTAAAATAAAATTGAGACACACAAAGCATCTTCTTTACACTGTGCAGACTGTAATCTTTGAATTTGTCCTAACCCTCTAAGTCTCTCTAGTAATACCTACTGAAATGAGGCTTATTGCAATTTGCTGTTGGACCACACTCACCCCCACCGAAAACTGACACTGCAGTGTAGTGGGGAAAAACTTTCTGCCATCATTTACTTTGGCCTCAGTTGTTAAAAAAAAAAGCACAAAAAAAAAGAACAAGAGTTCTTTAATCCTCACTTACAGAAAGACTAAGAATTTTTCCCCGACATCTTAATACTTCAGGTATAAAATATATATGTAAACTAGAACAGACAATTTGATTCTGAACCAATGTATTCCCATAAAGCAATATATGGACCCTGCTGCAAGGGGCCTTTGTTCTTTATTTTTTCAGTTCCCTGAAATATGTTATTTCAAAGGGCATAATAATTGCAAAGTAGACAGAAGCACGCATAATTATTGCACATACTCATTTTCCTGGAATACACAATAGACATTTTCATTAACTTTTATAAGAAAACTACTTATATAGCCAAGTTGAGTTATGATTTATAAAAAAGCTCCATTCTTTTTTTCCTAGCTTGTTACGCTACCTCAAATCCCTACTTTAGTTTTATTGATGAATTATGTCTGAAGTTCCAGCTCTCCAAGCATCAGCTGCCTCTGAAGGGGGCAGTTTTACATCAACCTTTAAATTAACTTAAGACTCAAGATTCCTCAGGTAAAAAATGAAATTTAGGAATTAAAAAAAAATATAAATAAATCCACCCAGCCTTCTGCCTGTTAATAACTGTACGGCCATTCTGTAGCTGCAAATAGTGGTTATTAAAACCTCACTCAGACTGTTCCTCTGACTCAGTAATTAAAAAAGAAGAATGCCATCTCAACCCACAACAGTTTCTTTAGCACATGCTGCTGCTGAGCCTGGAGAGGGCAGGGACCCGGCCACTGGAGCCTGGGCATCTCCCCACTACCATGCGGAGGTTAAAAAACGCAAACATTTTGTTTCCTCTCTGAATAGGAGAAAGTTCTCCAAAAAGAACCCCAAAAAACTTGAAAACAGTTTATTCTCTTGGTGTTTCACAGGTATCGTGCTATTTATATATTGGTATATATAATTCTCCATATTTCCAAACAAAACTGCATGCCTCAAAATAAATTTTTTTCATAAATCAATTTGTTATGGAAACAAAAGCTAACATCTGAGATTACTGAGATATGATATGTTGTTAATAATACTTAGCACTTCAAGTAATAATAAAAGAAGAAAATCTTTAATTACAATCAGAATATAATGGCATTAAAGAGTTAAGGACTATTTTCTATGAGAAAATGTAGAAACTGACACTAATAATTTAAATCATAGGTATGACACAATATCAAGCATACTAAATAAGAATAAAATATCAAAACAATCACAGTGGATGCTCTTGTTCAGTAGCAAAGAGACTTTTTTTTTTCCTGATACATTTTCAGCCTTATATTTTGTTTCCCTTTGCTTAAGAAAATGTTCAAGAGGCACCAAAAGATGGTTCAGGACCTAACTCTGATTTTAGCTTCAGAGAATCTCCTCTTGGAGACATATCTCTCTATCATCAATGAATCCCAGTGGGAATTTTGCAATTTTATTGCAATATGGAGGACCTTTGGATGCTTTTACTATATTCTCTACTGCACTTTATACTATTACAATCCCTTCCAGAAAAGTAAAAAAAACCCTTAAAAAATCTGGGCTTGTGCAGTGCACCCTTGCCATGAGAAATATACACATCAGTGTCCATAACGGAAAGCCTTTAACTGAAAGTGCTATAGAAAGAAAATTGTTTGGCGTTGTGCTGGCGAGTAATCAGGTGGTGCTACGCCAAGTTACAGCGCAATGGGAGAAAAAGCATAATGTACACTAGGAGACCTCCGCAGACCATGGGTGTGCTGGAGTCGGGGCCAGCTGGGGAGCAGGATGGCTGAGCCACAGGCAGCTCCTCATGCCTTGCCCGAGCAGTGTGGGGAGCTGTGCCCAAGGATGACCTTGGGAAGGGTGCTTATCCTTGGGGCACAGCAGGGGAAAAGCATCCTTATGCAGCCAGTGTTGGGAGATTGTGGTCAGCTGCACAGGGGGAGGACGCTGCACCCATGGTTTGGTCTCGATTAGTCTGGCTTTTGGGACAAGGGGGTCATCAGTTCTGCCACAGATTTCCTACTTGACATCAGGCACTTCCTATGTAAACAGAAGTGTTAAAACTCCCATATATCAGAAGTCCTATGAGAGTAAATACATTAAGGTTCGTGAAGTTTTTTGGTACAGTGGCGACAATAGCCATTTAAGTGGCTCAGGAAGGCAGAGTGAGATGAAGATACAGGAGGCAGAACTGGAGCTATGCATTGAAGAACAAGTAGCTGCACTGTGATGTTGCTCAGACCATGAATTTGGAGATGAGAGACAGTAGGACAACTTCTCCTGGCGACCAGAAAAACTAAGAAATACTTTCATCTTCTTTCCATTGCTCTGTGCCTCTTTTGCCCCTTCGCAGCTCCTGTCTCTGTAGGGTGTGCCCACCAAGCTCTCTGTTGAGACTTATGACCCGTGGCAGATGCGGAGCAAAAGGGAAGGATAAGGCATGTGCGTGTGACAGAAGACAGAGAGGTGACAGCAAGTTCAGTCTTCAGGTCTGGGGACAATTTCATGGCCCTGTGGACCACAGCCATGGATGAATTCAAAGGAGGGACAAAGAACATGACAGGGCTAGAACAACTGGCAGAGACTTGAGATGCTTTTTAAGGACTACTATGGGGCCAGGCGTGTCAGGGAACACCAGAATGGAAAAGAACAAGAAACCCTGTTCCTATTAGATCTGTTGAGATAAGGTAGAACTTCATATTAATAAACAAAATGAAAAACATTAGGAAATTAATGTTCTAAGAAAGAGGAAAAGTTTTTATGTGTGAAACAGTCACTGTAAATCTCGGAACAATGTAACCAGGCTGGAGATAGCAAGGAAAAATAGAAAATATTCTTTTCTAGCAAAGTATGTTTAGTTACACTTTGATGGGAAGACTGACAAGAAAGATTTGTAGTAAAGGGTTTTTTTAAAAAGTAAAAGAGAAATGATCCCCGACACTTCCTGTAATACTTTTCTAGTTCCTTATCTGTGCATTTCGCGTGGTTTGCAAAACCACTTAGTGTTTACATGAAAATGCACTTTACCTTGTTTCTCAGAACCAAGAGCATTGTGCCAGATCTCTGTATGCAGGCATTTCACAGATAAAATCTCTTGCTACTATTATTCCAGAAAAAATAATCAACTTGGAAGGCTCAGCCTTAGTCTGGCAGTATCACGGAGACACCTGGGATCTGTGGACAGTAATAATATATAAAGTGGTTTCACAGCAGATAGGAATCAGGTTAGAATGAATGTGTTTACTAATGAAGAGAACAAGTCCCAGGGTCGCTAACTCCACCTAGAAAAACATGCAACATACATACTGAAGTTTAAGACATCTGGAGTCCTACGTGAATAATGAAGATTGAAGAACAAAGAGAGCAAGGAAGAAGCTGGTACATCACTTTTGCCTTTTCTTGAGCTTTCAGCTTGAAAGAATTAATTCCCTTCTGAACATCAGATGCAGAGGACCTGCTCCTCATCTAAACAACGCAGCGTCCCACGATTGCTTGCCAGACAGAAAAAGCCCAGCTCTGTGTTTTCTGACCTTTTATTTCCCTGTATTGGGTGGGAGAGGCAGAGCAGCTCCTGAAGTAGGTAACTCTCTACCCACCTGAGAGTTCCCCCATGCACAATAAATCCACACCTGCTATTTGTTGCAGCTCTCCTCTGCCACTTGTCGCTTTTTGCAGTTCTCCTGGATGCTTCATAAACATTAGGTAAGCCTTGGCATGTAGAAACTGGGAAACTGAGGTAGAGATTCACTGTCTTATCAAAATGAACCAGATCTCGGCCCAAGCTTTGGTCATGATTCCTCCTCATGTTCTCAGCTCACTTCTAGGGCTTCCTAACCAGGTCCTTTCACTACTTGCTTCCGATAGCAGATCTGATGCCTGCAGTACAAAAATCAACATGTACTTTCTGTGAAACACAATTGTACAGACTAACCTTAATAAAAGCTTGACATTTTGGAAGAACACACAAGAGAACTCTAAAGCTCCTTAATGAAAACCAGCAATACAGATTCATGGAAACTATGCTGAAGGGAAGCTTTCTGCAGTGGTTGCCAGCCCTCGTTCTGCCAGGAACGTACCATACACAACTCTATTTTTGCTCTACTACAAACTGCCTCAATCCCAGTTTCCAAATTAATTAAAAATCAGATCACAAGGTAACTCGTTATGAAATTCTCTGTCTAATCATCTGCTTATTTTTTAATCCTACATAAGAAACTGATTAAATAGAGAAGAAGGATGAATAAACCCCCCGATTTCTATCATGTATCGCTTACACATGCGATTTATGCAAAGAATGATTTTTCCCTGCAAAGTCATACTGATAAGTTCCCCCTTAACATAGGTAATCTTTCTTTCTTCCAGAAATTCCTTGTGGCTTTTGACAGCTGTTTAAGACTATAAGGTGAAGTTTAAACTAAATCTCCACCAACCTAATTCACACAGGTTTGCACTGAATTTTAGAGGAGTGGTAAAGTTTATGAGCTTGTATTGATCCATCCAGCAGGCAGCCAGACCTTGGCTGCTGTAGGCATGGGAACAGACCAGCACAGATCACAGCTTTCTCCTCAGCAGGTAGCCTGGTTATGTTCAGTTGCCAATATACTGGTGCCTACAGACACTTGAGTTGCCTAAGGTCCTCCGGCACCGCAGTCCAGTTGTACCAAATGATAGACAGCCAGAGTAGTTTATATACACTGTGGTTTCTATATCCATTCCTGGTACTTATTTATTTCAAAATAGACCTCTGTGATTTTTGACATACGGCATCACTCTTAAAAATGTAGATGTGAGTCAGTTTTTGTTTAAGGGAAAGGCTTGCGACTCCATGTGAAAAATTAGCTTCTGAAAACTATCCATTTCTCTGATACAGGTTTGGCAAGAAGAGAAGCCAGATTTTGAAATAAGCTACCAAGGGTGTAACATCCCACTTAAAAAGAGCAAACGATCTGCATGAGTCAATAAGCTTTCCAGTGGGACCTTTATTAGTCCATGGACAAAATAAAATGTACTTGTTTAACCATCTTATATTAAAAATGCACAAAACAGATCAAAAGGAAATGCGCATTCTCTTAATGCCAAAACAGCTGCTGACTTGCGCATGGTTTGTTTCCCTGGTCTTCGTTTCAGTCTTTGATATTTCCAATTTAGCTCTTTCCCCCTAGTCATGGGCAGACACTCTTATGTGTGCTGGGAAATAGAATGAAGGTGAAAAGAAATACTTCATATAACCAGAAGCAATATTAAAAAAAAAAAAGTCCAGCCTAGAACTCTGGATATTGAATTATCTGTATAAATAATTGCTAGACATTCTTCAGGTATTATATTATACTAGTCTGAGCTCCCATGAATTGAATGTAAAGGAGCCACAAACTACTTGATCATTCGACTACATCTCAGTGTTCTCTTTGATAAATTAAATTGAGATTCCATGTCTCTCAGATGCAATTGCTTAGCCAACCCTTTCAAGCTTTCAGCATTTCTAAGCTGAATATTTCTATAAACATGAGAACTGAAGGTATTATTTCAGAACAGGTCCTACTAATGCTGCAACGAGAGTTAGTGTTGTAAGTCTTGCTCATGCATGAAAGACGTGCTTTTGCTTTTGTCTTCCACATACAATTGGGTCTTCGCTTTTAGTGCGAAATCTTCCTTAAATCCCAAGTCTTTTTCAGCATCACACATTGTTAGAGCATTATCACACTATAAATGTGATCTATGTTGAGTGCTGACTGCTTTGCTTCTAAATCTTGCATAGCGTTTGGCTGTGTTTTGTCAGAGACTGTGGAGGAAAAAATCATCTCCTCTTAATAATCTTTTCATGTGTTGGAGGAGAATTCCCTTAAGCCAGACAAGTCTGTTTGCTGAACACAGTTTTGTCTGGAATACAAACTGGTCATTTAGGTATTTTGGCTTTGGTTTTGAAAACACAGACAAGGATATGGCAATTCATGTTCTCTGAGGACTCACTACGGGGAGAGGATGGGGCGGACAGGCCCTTAGCAGCTCATTCTGCTGTAAAAACAAGCTGCATTTTTTTGATGAATTGGGCTTCCTAAATGTGGGAGCTTTTGTGCCTTATCTCTCTGGTACTACAGGTACAACCCAGATCAGACTGTATCACGGTTCCATTCTCTGATAATATCCTGAAATAAAGGAAAATAAAATAGCAACACCAGAAGGTGATCACAAAACTATGGTTGAGGATTTTCTATAGATCTTGGCTTTTAATGACCTCCCAATTACATGGTGTACGTGTTTAAATGCAATTATATATAGCTACTATATTTAACTTACTTTATCCACAGTTTATATAGTTACTAAACTTTGTTGTTAAAACAACTGTTACTTTTAAATCCTGATGTCACCTCTTCCGCAACAATATTTAAGGCATCATCACGACTTACAGATTTTGCAACCTATTTCACAGACACAGGTAATTTGATAAACTTCTAAGTACACAGACCTGGAAAACTTAAAATAAAATCACCATATTAAGAAGGCATGCGACATGCTTCTCTATGAAGAAAGCTTCTGCCATTAAAATTAAACATAAACATGACCTGATTACCAAAACCGATTTTAAGAAGTCATTCATATGGAACTGTCTTCCAAAACAAACAATTGCTCTAGCTTATTGCTTTCAATGATTTGAAATAATTATGGAATAATTAGAACAATTTCAGTATAGAACCCATCAAGTTCGTAGGTCCAATTCCTTGAAAGGATATATCACTGAACCATAAAAAGTAAATCCAGCAGAATTAATTGCAATTATGTTATCACAATTTCCCCATTACGGTAAATCTTTGGAAAGGGCTAAAAGGATTTTCACAGTCAAGACTCTCATGTAGTCCTTATGCAAACTTACTTTACAGTTCTTCACTGCTCCAGATTAGGACATTAGAAATCTTAGTTAAATATGCAGATCTGTCACAGATATGATTATGGAAATCATTCAATCTCTTGGTTCCTTGGCTCTAACAGAAAAGCCAGTGCTTTTATTTTCGTACCATTTGTTTATCTGGTCTGTCTGTGGGCTCCTTGAAGACAGACAGTGACTCTTATCATGTGCTTGCACAATACTTTAAAGAATTGGGGTCTGAGTTTTATCCAGGCCTTGAATATAATGTAATATAATCAATAACTAGGATTTTGCAGTAGTGTTAGTTACTGTAGCTCCTTTTGAAAATGAAAATGGTCTTTCTATGCACAAAGAATTCTGGTTTCAAAGTACTTAGCAATTATGCTAAATATGTTTTCCATTTTTAACAAAAGGAATATTGTTGATATCATTCTTCTGAAGCAGCAGCTTTAGCTTTCTTTGAACTAACTTTCTATCAGCTTTGTGCCAAACACGGCATTTAATATCAAAGGTAATCAGCTGAAGCAACCCCTGCTGTCTTTATGCAGAAGCACGTTGCAGTTTTTCACTGTTTTGATTTTTTGGATGAATAACTTCTTATTCCTTTTATCCTCTGAGGTACTTTGAACGCCATGCAAACATATAAAGGAGACTTGGCTCAACACATTTACTTTATTTTTTTCATTTAAAGAAGGATGGGCATTGGAGAATGCATCCGCAGTTCAGCATTCATCTTGATATTCAGAAACAAAGAGGTGCCATACTTCAAAGACTATTTAATTTTTTTTTCTATTTTTTTTTCCCTAATAAACGAGGAATTGTTCAGGAATTGAACAGGGAAATAATGGGGCTTCCCTTCCTATGAATTTGTGTCTTGCAGTTGGATTCACTGAATGTTTAATAGGGTGCAAAGTCTCATGGATGCTGTTCCAGTAGCTGGGTCATTTGTGGCCAGGCTCTCCTTGATGGATACTCCGATATCTAATTAGAGGTAAGTTTACACTGCAGCCTTTCTTGGAGTTGGCAATGACCGACCCATTTTCCTCTCCAGCGTGTGGAGGCTGTAATATCTCTGAGGATACTAGGCCACATTCAAATGTGGTTGAAATTGCATTACTGATAGAGGTTTGCAGTAGGGGATGTGCAGAAATTCCTACTCACACATGCCATGCTACTGCATAAGCCTCAATGTCTAGGAAAACAGACTAAATGTTAAAGAATTAGCCTGTGTCCCAGTAGCTCCTCTGGCTAACATGGTTGAGGCATCAGCCAAAAGAGCTCAAGAAGCAGCAACCCAACCCGATTTTCAATGGCTGGCTTGGCTGATAACCAGGTATCTCCCATGCCAGTTAGGAGGAGCCATCAGATGAAATCCCAGGGTTTGGCCCATGCTCCAGGTTTACAGAGAATGACCGTGGTTAGCCCAGCACTGTGCCCTCCTGGTAGAGAGAGAAACTGAGCCTGGCCACTCAACTTCTAGTTCTGATGTGCTGTAAAATGCCCGAGTGAAACCCGTCATCTGCAAGAATATGTATAAATGACGCGATGACAACCTCGCCTCCCAACACGTCTGAAGCAAATACCAGTAAAGCCCACAGAACAACAAAGAACAAAACAACACAGAACAAAACAAAACCACTTCATTCCTCTTCCTAGGAGAAAGGAATGGCTTCTCTGCTTAGACTACCAGAAAGGATGTACTGTAAGGGAAAGTGGTTCTTTGGCTACCACACAGTCTAAATACTACACGGTGGCAACTTGAAAGAAATTACACCAATTTAATGATGTCACTGTATGAGGGGATACATGTACCATCACTGCAAACTGCAGAGTGGCCCCGGCATCATTTTACAAAAGGGTTATAAATGATACACTGCCAATTAGTAATAAAATTACTAGAATTTATATTTATAAATATCTATTTATAGATATGTCTATATCTATAGATGTATATAGTATTTATTTATATTTACAAATATCTAGTATAAAATTACTAGATATTTATATTTTATACTGAGGATACATATATATATATATGTTCTATTTTCCTCATTATCTCTGCAATGGAATGAAAATATTCAAAACACTTGTTTTCATGAGGCAATGACCATCAAATATGGTAGCCAAGGACTTTGAAAACTATCAGAAAAAATGAAGCTTTATGCCAACATTTTGCTATCATCTGTTAAAAATGTATTCTGTCCGTCTGTGACTTGAACACTCTACTCTGCAAAAGGACATGGGTATGTGCTGGCCCAACTTTATTTTGCTTTTTGTATCTGTTTTAAATGCTTTCACATAGACCACCATACTGAACATGTTAAAAACAAAATACAGACTGTTATTGTCAACTAAGACTGTGTTTATCAAACACGAAATAAAATTTAACTGTTAGAAAAGAGGTCCTTAACTACAGTCTCCCACCTTACCTAACCCATGATGACACAATAGGAAATGATCACCTCTATTATCAAATCATTCCCAAACTGTTGATTTCAAACTAAACACAGGTACCATCTAGCAAAATTTAAAAACATTAATGGGTAAATCCTCTTAATTACACGGTAACGTATGCTGATTTTTTAAATTTTTGTCTACAGCACATAAATAATATTTGGAAACCAGAAGTCCCTGGGATGTCTGTTCATACCGCCAGAAAAAAAATCAGCTGAGCGGCTGATATCTGTGCAAACACAGTGCACGAAGTGGAATAGTTTTAGACTAAGATAATTTAAACAAAAGGTGGGAGGTGAAACAGTCGACCAAGGAGCCTGTCATTGTCGATTTTTGGAAGCACCCTCTGAGCTTCTTCAGTGGATGACGAATATCTGTATGAAAACAAACCCTGTTATATGAGATTAAATTTGTTTGTGCGTGTGTCCCACTGGCAGCCCTACTGGCCTACCCTAGGCTACTTTTCAGAAAGTGGAATCAGGCATTGACCATGCTGCCAAAGAAGGTGTCAGCTGATGGAATCATCTTTGAAAGGAACTTCCGTAATCCTTACGGGTTTTCATAATAAAAAATAAAAATGGTCAGGTTCTATTACTGAATATGAAGATCTTTCTATACCATCATCTATACCAATTAGTTGCTTAAAAAGAAACTCCTCTTTCTCCAGAAATGATGGATAAAATGAAAATTTCTAGCTGAGATAAGAGTAGGGAACTACTTCTCATTGGTGGCTTGGGTATAGAACCAGATATTTTATACCTTAAAACAGTGAACCTCCTACTGCCAGCTACATGCTGAACCTGTTTCTGATATTAAAGAGTTAGGTGACTCTTGAGCTTAACATCATGATCTCACGATGTACAAAAAGATCTGGTTTTGAAAACTAGAGCACAAAATATGATTATTTACTAGTCATAACCCTTCATTTTCTTTCCTAAGTAGCCAGAAAATACATGAAAAACAGCGCCAATATACTATAAAGAATTGCTAAACAGGATTTCCTTGAAAAGGATTGCATTGCTTTCACAGACTATACGGCACTGTGGGATGTTATAACAATATAAAGGCAGTAATTTTAGAAGACATATGGGAAACAGTTATAGACTTTATTCCTCCTGAATAATGCAGTCGGCAGCCAGCACAACCTTTATGTGCCACTCCGTCACAAGCTCTCAGCAAATATGCATTATTATGTGGCCTTGTGTTATAGAATATTTCCAGACAGGCTGACGCGAAGGGGCACCATCTCCAGAAGACTGGCAGCAACCACAGTTGCATTAAGTAAAGGAAGACCCTGAGCCATTGGGGGCGTAGAATACACAGGTCTCCTCTGTGCTGTTATTCTGCTCGTGTTTTCTGAGAAATGGGAAAAGAGGCCCTTTGTGGGCTTCTCCCCAAAATGCTTCCTGAGCCCAGAAAGCCTCCGTGAGGGCAGCGCTGCATCCCCTGCTGTGACCAGAGGGCAAGCTGGGAGCACCAATCCACGCAGTACACGGGTAAATCAGTTTAAACTCTCTGTTTGACGCATGAGACTTATTTCAAAAGTCCTCCTTGAGGCAACGGTAGAAGTCAAAAAGCAAAGATTTGAAATTCAGAAAACCCCATCACAGAGTGAAATCTCTCTCCTCTGTGTGTTTACACGTGCTGCTCTGCTCTTGCTCTGCCTCCTCCCGTGCTCTCCTTTCCCATCACCTGGCTCCCCCAACCACTCTGATTCATCTTTGTGTCACGCATGTACCCTTATGCACCTCTGAATTTATGCCAGATTTTCCTTCCCTCCACCTCCTTCCCCCCCCACTTACGGGGGAAAGAGTGGGCATGCGAGATTCAGTGTTCAATGACAAAGGCCTACCAGGGATACACGTCAAATGACAGAAGAAAAAGTCCTATTTAATCCCAGCAATGACTTGTGGCACTTCAGTACAGGCCAAAGCTGTGGAAAACATGTCAGTCTCTGCAGGTTGAGGACCACAACCCATACATTTGGGTAAGGATTCACAGGTGCAGCGAAAGACCAGGTTCCTGTCGGGACAGTGAGCTCTCTGCCAAATATTAAGTCTCTCCATAAAAACACCAACAGTTGTGCTGTAATATCTGTGATAAGCTAAAGGCTAAATCTAAACCTATTTTTAATTCAATTTTGAATCTACATTTAAATAGGATGATCTGCTGATCTAAAGCAAGACAAGACTGGTAAGGAGAGATGATTGGAACAACTGAAATAGCTAAAAAGAGCAGATAAGCTCTGTTGAGTTTTAACCTCACAGGATGATGTAAAAGAAAAAAAAAGGTTTTCTTTTATCTAGGTAGGCTTCACTGCAGAGGTAGCAACTGAAATACCTATTACATAGCAATTATAGCAATTGAGCTATACTGTAGAATCAATTCAAAGTGTTTTGGTTGAAAACTTAATCAGAATTTTCTAGAGGTGGCATTTATGTTCTTCAAATAAGTGAACAATGCAAGGCTATTTAAATTATATATTCCCTTGTAATAGTGAAATATCATCTGTTTCAAAATTTCCACATTTTTTATAGATACTCTACAGTTTTACTAAAGGTCTTTAAAATATTTACTGGGTAGTATTTTGGTATTCTTCTGGCGGTAAAGACAGAAGTCTCAAATAAAAAGAATGACTGAAAAAGAAATTATACGGCTTACAAATTTAACTTTCAGGAAAATTAAGGCTCTCCCTTCCTGATACCACTCCTCAGGCCTAAGAGGCCTTAGAATACAAATGCATAAAAATAGTTATATAGGATCAGCCCTGATTCTCCAGCCGGTTCTGTATCCCATCTCTGGCAATCACCAAGCCCAGATGTCGCAGAAGATGGAAGAAGAAAACTTAAATAACAGACATGGGATCACCTCCTCCTTCTGAAGTCTTGCAGCCCCTAATAATCAAATACAGTCTTCAGCCTAGAAGTATGTCATTTTATATCCTGGCCCCTTATTTTCTTTTCTAATTGGTCCTTTCAGTTTATAGCATTTTCCTGTATTTTTAGAAGGCTAGTGAGGAATGACTGAAGGAGGAAAAAAGCTTCTGCAGTGTGTTGTTAAAATGGCAGTTACCAGAGAATCGTAAAAAATTGGAGGACTGAAAGAGTTTCCTAAATTGGGGGCTACATCATGTAGCAGAGGCACCATAAGCTGGAGAGAAATTCAAGTGCAAGAATAAGGCAGACATCCTGGAAGTGCAATTGAAAGTGGGCTTTGAAAAGCTGCAACTCCCTGCAGGAGAAGGAGAGCAGGTTTGTTTCTCTGGGCGTTAGATAAGGGCTCACGATCTCACAGAAATATGGCGTCCACTGTCACTCCATATATAGGATTGGTTTTGGCCTGTACATGTATGTACACATATGTATTGAGATATACATCCACTCTTAAATATGCATTGTACATTCAGCCACTGAACAATCAGCAACACGTTTTCAATTTATCAAAAAAAGCGTTCAAAAAGACACTAACTGTTGCCGAGCTAGAAATAAAAGACATAAAAGTCTTATTTAGGACCATGGGAGAATTCCCTGTGCCTACAGATTTATAGGAGGCTTTCAGGAAATTTAGGGTTACCTTCAGCATATCTATTTTAATTTTGCACTCTAAAAATATACTCAACAATGACCAGAACTGTCAGTCAGGCTAGTAATTTGACAGACATGAATGAGTGATGTGATAAAGGGAAAGCTCTGTTGTGAAATGCTACAGGAATCTTGGTATACTGCAGATTATCAGATGAGTCACGACTGTATTTATTATTCATATTCCTTCAAGTCCTTCACGGAATAGTACATTATTTTGAGCCGGATGTAGCTGTTGAAAGCAAAGAAAATCCTACATTTTCAGCATAGGAGTTACACAAACATTTTCAACCTGATCCTTAGATCCAATAACTCAAGATACTATTAGAACTTTCAAGAACCATTTAAAGAATTTACCTGTGTAAAAAAAAATGTAACCTTGTGAATAACAAGGAAATTATGGGGTATTTGTGTTATAGGAGTTAAGTTTTTTTTGTATAGCACTTTTCTCATAAACTATGGGCTTTGCTACATAATCTACCCCTAACTATAAAAACTGTTTTGCCAGGAAAAAATAAATGTAGCTGTTCTAAAACCTGGAAAGATACGTATAAACTGTTCCTCCATTTAACAGAATGGTACCTCAAAAGAAAATTATGCAAATTAAATAATTAATTATTGTGCCCCCGTTCAGTAAAAAGCAGTCACACAAATCTTTTAAAATTTCTAACAGCGTTTTGGTTGCTTTACATGACGCGTGTCTTGAGACTCAAATGAAGCAGTGATGCATTTTTAATTACGCAATTAAAATGATTTTTCATGGTTTCTAAATGGATTAGTTTTAAAATTACTTGTCTACTGGAAGAACATTCCTGCAAAGCAGTTATCCAATATCACATTTCTAGACAATGCTTTCTTTGTCATCTTGTCCTGTTTCTCATCCTCTTTCAAGTGTTTACTGAACACAGTTGCCTTTCTGAAATTATTCACTGAAAAGAATTTGTCCTTCTCTTTAGCAAACTTCAAAACGCTTCGCTTAGTAAATCTGCAGCAAAACCCCTGTTATATATAAATAAGATTTAGCTCCAGTACACAATGCAACACTTGGGTGTTTGAAATTAAGAACACATCATGTATTTTATGCCTTAAGTCCATTTATAACACAATTCCCTTGGAACAGAAGGGAAAATGGTATTATTAGGAATTTATTGTAATTCAGACCCACAGATGGATTGAAGAACATGGCTGAAACTCAGCCCTGGAGAAATGGATAGGACTGATAAGCAGTTACTTCAGTTCATTTTCTGCAAGAAATTTCTTCACGGAACAAGCTTTGTTTCGCTTCCTGGAGCTTTTTCCCTAAATGACACTAACAAAAGTTTACTCTTTGTGCTTTAAGAAAATATTTACTATGATGTCCATCTCTAGTTTTTTTTTCCTATTTCAAAGCAAAACCAAGGAAACTTTGTCTCTCTGACATATTATGTCCAGTGCTCTCAGAGAGGGTCTGAAGCACAGCAGCTAAACTCTTCTTCTGCCCAAAATCTATAGTGGCAAAAAGGAGACAGAAACTAGAAACTGAAATTTTGAATTTGCAGTGTTTCTGATATGAAAGAGAGCCTTAAAAAAAATAGCTAGAACCTGGAAAACCACTCCTATTTGATGATTGCTTTAGTTACGTTTGTGTCCCTTATCTAGATAGTGAGGTCACCAGAACACAAACTACATTTTATTCTCTATTAATAAGGTATTCATATAATGAGTGATGAACCCTCACTTGAGTGTCTTTGCAATGCCAAAATATAAAAAGAATGAAAACCAGTAAGTCAGTAAGAGGACTCCAGGGAATGCTGTTCATGTTTGAATTGCATGAGAAAGAAACAGCTTAATGAAAATTGGTACTTACAGTCTAATAATGTGATTAAAATAATGCTACACAGTATCTCTCAATGGAGACAGTAAGTTCAAGTCTCTTCTCTCTTTTCTGCCCTGTTTTGCACAAAAAAACCCTTGTTGAAGTATCTTGGATATAAACTTACTGACACTGGCCAACAGGTTCAAAAGTTGCTGGCTGGATTACTGACAGAGGGACACAGCAGGATTTCCTTAGGAAGTCAGGCTAATCTGATTGTTTAAAAAATATCCAAAGTGAATTCCCTTTTTATTTTCAATTTGCATTATATAAAACTAAATAAAATGCTTGCAGAACTGAGCCTTTTTCATTCTTTATGTTTTTGCCACCGCACACCCCCCTTCACATAAATAGTTTCAATTTCCCTTCTGAGTTTATTTTTTCTCAGATTGTCAATTTGGCAGTTTCCTATTTGAATTAATCCTTTAAAAATCACATTTAAGATATTTCTCACTTATTTTTCCTACATAAATTGGTGAAACATTAAAATGCAGTTTCAATATATATTTCCGCTGCTCATTTTAGTTTTGCTCTAAAAGTTCCACAGGCAAAATTTCTTTTGGGCTGGAACAGCTGACTTTCCTGTCGTAAAATGCTAAAATACAGTTCAATATATGGTGATTTATGCTATTTCGGATATAAGATTACTTTTCAGGCAGCATTTAATCATAAGAGTATTTACGAAAATATGGAAAAAGTAACTGTCTTCGGCTATGTTACTATTGTTATTTGTAGTTCAATAAACACTGTTCTTGTAAATCTTTTTTGTTACAACCTTAATTACCTAATGGACAACATTGCCAAACATTTCAGATTGTTTTAATTAAATTAAGTGAGTACAGGGGCACTTCCTTTTCGCCTACTCTGTCATTATGTAGCCAAAGTACACATATTTAATACTCTCAGATTTCCATCATAAATCATTTCCTTCAGCCTCACAATTCTATTTGTACTGTTCTTTGAATTTCCTTTAAATTCTTGAATTATTTCTGCTATGTTTTTTCCCAGAACTAAATTTCATTTTCTGTGTATGACCTTGTCAGCACAATAAAGAAAAGGATTCTTACTTTTTCATTAATGATGCAATATCTGACCCCTCAATGCCATTATTAACTACTGTCACAGCTCTGCCTTTTCACTGTCTTCAACACTGTAATTCTTAATTTCTCGGTGCTTCTCAGTCTTGAGATAATTTTTTACTAATATCTCTGGAAGAGTCTTGTGTAGAGTCCACTTTCCCCCCCAGTGCTGGATTTTCAAAATATGTTGCCCAGTTGTCCAGTCCTCATACTTTTATTTCTCTTTTCTTTTTGGATAGAGGTAAGCAGATGAGAAGGGAGTCATGACTGCAACTTACCAAGGGTTCGGAAAGGTCTTTGGTTTGGAGTATGGGAGAAGAAACCAGGTTTCAAAGCATTTGTGATCACAACGTCAAAATATTCTTCAAAATCATTCCTAGAAAGTAAAGGAAATTGAAGTAGTTAAACTAATGAATTAGCTAAAATGCCACCAAATACTCTTCGAGACTTAAGAAAATAGCAAAACAGTTCTTTAAGGCACCACCTTCTGTCATTTTTTTCTGATGCTTGTTTGGTGTCACTACTGCCCTTCTTTTCCTGAGGTTGTCAAAAAGAGAGATGGCTGAGAACCCGCAGGGCTGTACCTTCAGGATCACTCATTATTTGTAAAAAGATCTCTGGCCCAGGGAATTTTAAAATCTCAGGAGAATGTAACAGACGACATATTTCAATCTCAGGTGGCAACACATGAACGGACAAGTATAGAAAGGTGTAAATGAGGGATTTTCTTTATAAAGCAGAATATATGAAGTCAAGTGACGAGATAGGAAGTAACTGAAGACTGAAGACACTTAAACACAGGTGTTTTTATTGTTGGTACTGTACATATGCACAGGCCTAACAGGTGTCTAAGCTGCCACTGTAGTCAACAGAGATCTGATTAACACAGTCAATGAAGTCTAAGGGTGATTTCACACACCCTGAAGTTGAAATGACATTTTGTTAGCTGAGCTCTTTCTTCAGACTCCACTGGCTGCTCTGAGTAAATCCCCGTTGCTTACAGGGAGGTTGAACATGTGGCTCACAAATAAACACCTACCAAGTATGAGTCTTAACCTGCCAGATGAATCACACCATTAAATTCAGATTTTTCAAAGATCATTAGGTCCATGAAAATACAGCTCAATATCTGCACTGTGGAAATCCCATCAATTTAAATGGGATTGAACATTTGAGCATGGTATGTAAGTGGGACTTATATTTACATATTTTTTAGAGACTTGTATGCAAGTTAGTAATGTTACAAAGCCAATAGGAAAAAACTGGCAACCTTGGGGAACATTCATGCCACCTGTCCTACCACGAGATAGACTACTTCTGGAGGTGCCAGTTCTTCCTACACCTGCAAGGGTCTTCTTCACTTTGTGGAATCTATTAGACCTCAATTATTATATCATCAAGCTGGGAACTATAGCAAGATATAATAACAATAATGCCTACCTATAAGTTTTAAAGTTACTAAAATACAGAATTAGACAAAAGCCGCTTAAAGAGTGGTTAGTTTTTATTACCAGAAAATGTATAGGTTCCCCATCTGTGACACATATTTTATTTTAGTAGAAATGTTTCATTGCTTAGGTGACTGTATTGCCTGTAACATCTGAAAAATGATGAATACTCTTGCATGGAACAAAGAAGTCCCAGATGGCAAGTCCAGGATGGGTACAGGCACTAAAAAGTCATCAACAGGAGAAGTTTACCAGAAGAAAACTATCTAACTGTGTCATTTTCAAGTAACCCACAATTTCCCATGAGACATGAGACAATTTCCCATCTTAACTAAAAATCTGAATGCTCTCCCTATAAGCTTATCTTCAAGCTTTTATTTTATGCTCTAATTTATATTCCAGCCTTAAAATAGAATGGCTTTAGATTTCCTTTCTCTAATGAAATTTTAGCTTTGTCTATTTTTCTCCACTTGTGACCACATGTAAACTTCTACCATTTTAAAAGGACCAGTACCGAATATGACAATGGTGTGTTTTAAAAATTAGCGTCAGTGTAGAAGATTCCAGAAGTTGAGCAAACAGGCACGGCTCTTCTGTCCTTAAGTGAAAAGTATTGATAGTGGCAAACTTTTCAAATCAGCATATGGTGCAAATAATACTTCCATGGGTAAGTTAAGTTTGAACTTTCAAAATAAAGCCAACACTTCAGGAGCACAATGAAGACTTGTGGGAACAGTGGCAAGTGCTTTGTGTAAAAAAATTCGAAACAGAATGAACAGAGTTTTCACGATTCGGTTAACTTTTTAATGATTTGTTGAAAAAAACCCTATGTTTTGTGCAGAGAGAGATGTTATCTTTTTGAATCGCTCTAAAACTCGTGTAAAAAGCTACTAATTTTATGAGAGCCTGGACCTTGTGTTCCGTTACTATGTAACATTATACATGATAAAATCTGTTCCAGCTACTGCTTGTGCTTGCTATTGTACCCTGTGGTTACAGTAAATGGCTAAGACAAAGGGTAGGATGTATCTCACATAACTTTAGACATCTAAAAATTGCATGCTGAATTCACAGTTAGTGGTCTACACCACAGACGGAGACAATGGAGAAACATCCACATTCTTAGAAAGCAATTCATCGCACTTATTTCAAACATAATTCTATGGTACAGGATGAATTGTCAAGAATTATGCCCAGTGTTTTCCCTCTGCTAACCACAGAGGGCATCAAAATGACCAGCTTCCAAAAATTCCTAGCTTTTAGATGTCTAACATTCATGAAAAGGTGTGGTGGGTTGACCCTGGCTGGACACCAGGTGCCCACCAAGATGCTCTATCACTCCTCCTTCTCAGCTGGACACGGAAGAGAAAATATAACGAAAGGCTTGTGGGTCGAGATAAGGGCAGGGAGATCACTCAGCAATTATTGTCACGGGCAAAACAGACTCAACTTGGGGAAAATTAATTTATTACCAACCAAATCAGAGGAGGATAATGAGAAAATAAAAACTAAATCTTGAAACCATCCCTCCCTTCTTCTTGGGCTTAACTTTACTCCTGAATTCTCTACCTCCTCCCCCCGAGTCGGGCAGGGGAACAGGAAATGGGGGTTGTGGTCAGTTCATCACATGTTGTCTCTACTGCTCTTTCCTCCTCACACTCGTCCCCTGCCCCAGCATGAGGTTCCTCCCACAGGAGACAGTTCTCCACAAACTTCTCTAACATGAATCCCTCCCATGGGCTGCAGTTCTTGACAAACTGCTCTAGTGTGGGTCCCTTCCACAGGGTGCAGTATTCAGGAACAGACTGCTCCAGTATGGGTCCCCCAAGGGGTCACAAGTCCCGCCAGCAAACCTGTTCCAGCATGGGCTCCTCTCTGCGTGGGTCCACAGGGCCTGCCAGGAGCCTGCTCCAGCGCGGGCTTCCCACAGAGTCACAACCTCCTTTGGGCATCCACCTGCTCCAGCATGGGGCCCTCCATGGGCTGCAGGTGGATATCTGCTGCACTGTTAACCTCCATGGGCTGCAGAGAAATCTCTGCTCCGGTGCCTGGAGCACCTCCTCACCCTCCTTTTCACTGACCTTGGTGTCTGCAGAGTGGTTGCTCTCATATAGTCTCACTCCTCTCTGCAGCCATTACTGTTGTCCAGCAGGTTTTTCCTCCTTAAATATTGTAACCCAGAGGCGCTACCATTGGCTTGGCCTTGGAAAATGGCAGGTCTGTCTTGGAGCCAGCTGGCATTGGCTCTATCGGATGCAGGGGAAGCTTCTAGTAGCTGCTCACAGAAGCCACCCCAGTAGTGCCCCCCCACCCCCGCTACCAAAACCTTGCCACGCAAACCCAATACAAAAGGTGAAATGGCACTTGGCTTCAGTGACTATGTGATGATTGACTCATCTTTAGGTGGGCTCCTGCCAACGCTTAAACATTCAGTTAACTTGACACACATTCTCATGGTAGATAAGCCTGAAAAGTCACACCATGATGCTCCTACTTGTGTGAGTAAACTCGCACTTGCTTCTGTAGGTTTACATGGCTTATACACTGATCCCAGCAATATGCGTGGGCTCTGGCCAGGAAACGGTTCTCATTTTATTTCAAAATGAGATTTTCTCTTAGAATCCCTCTCTCCTTCCCAAAATGTCTTGCAGTAAAGGACAACCTGGGAAGATGAACACAACTGGGATAGCTTGTTCTTGAAATGGTAAGCGATACACTTAAGCGCAAAATTCCCAGCGCTGATTTTATGTGGGCAATAATTTCTTAGCCAAAAAGGAACTTTATTTAAAAAGTGTGAAAATGGTAACAGTTACAAGGTAAGGATATTAGGAGTAAGAGGCTAAAACTTCACACACATCTCTGCTTTTCGCCTTTATTCTTAGGGTTTTTTTGATGTAGTACTACATAGTTCTGAACTTCTCAGTATGATACTTATTAACCAAAAGCAGGGAAAGAAATTAATAAAGGACTACATAGATGTAATTCATAATGGTTGATGCCAATGCTAAAATGCAGCTAGCCCGGTCAAATTAAAGTTAAGTGCAGAGATAACAGTTGTGAACCTAGACTATATTCCAGTATTGCAAAAAGCAGCACAGGTGTGTAGAATCTTATTATCTGATAGAAGAGGCACAGAACAAACAAAAGCAATAAAAAGTTTAGAATTATCTTCAAGCAAAAAATACTTCAGTAAGGTCTAATGGACAGCAGAGCATTCAGTTCTCCAGGAGATGTCTTGGAAACCACATTGCGTGAGTCACTGGAAAATATGATTGCAATATACACTGCAGAACATCCTACACTTATGTGGACAGAGAGAGTGATCCAGTATCCTTCTAGCAGAACTTCTTTTTTTCTGTCTTTTGAAAGGTAACTGAACTGCTACCTTGCTTACCGTCTTCCAGCAGGATCTCTACAGCTGCCTTAAACAGCTGCAACATTATTCACCACGGAAAAGAATGCCAAAGTTATTATATGTGGGCAAGAATTTAGGTTTTTACCAAATTTTCATTCGTAAAACAACTAGACAGATCTACGCAAAAGAGTTAATTCACAGGCATCTTACTCATAAGGAGAATTATTTTTTGTGAAGAGGCAGATTTTCCCCTCAAATGAGTAAGTATAATGTTGATGCAAGGCAGCGAGCGCTGGCACAGCTGATGCTCCATTTAGCATTTCGTCCAGAGAGTACAGAAGAGAAGTAATACTGGCAAGATTGGTTTTGGAAGGTTTTTCACCTTACCTGTGGTTTTCTTACAGCATTACTGTATTCACTCTGCTGTGCCCCTGCGTACCCCAATAGCCAAGGTTGGGCATTGCTCTACTTTGTTTCTTTGATTCATTTATTGAATAGTCTCACCGTGTCACGCACCTAGCTATTTGCATCACTGATTAATTCATTTCTAGAGGTGTAGGTGATGGTTCTGATGCGTTTCACTAGATTTGATCTGACCAGTCACGTTCTTAACATTACAGATAGAAAACAGCTGTTGGCATCAGCAATTGCAATCAACTACCTGTTTTATCTTTTCTGCTGTGATCTGTAAATGCACATTTCTCCTGCACAACTACCTTTTGGAAGCCACCGTTGGGAAGAAGTATTCGTAAGCTCTTCCATGCAGATTTACTGCAAGGAAATGAAATATTACTACTACTTGCATTCACCACTGGAGAAGGACAGAAAGGAAGTGGCTTGAATAAGACAGTCTAGCAAAAATTTATGGTAAAATTGGGATTCAGATAATGCCCCCAGTTGGGTGTTGGTCTGAAAGATATTCCCTGTCATCTTCAATCCCATCTGATGTCCAGAAAAGATGCAGGATATAAGTGTGCTGTGGGTCAGATAACAGCTTACAGGCTTATAGACGGACCACTTTGTCTCAAGTTCCCTGGTACACTCTACTAGAGAGAGTAAGACCAGAAACATCAGATCCAAATAATCCATAACACATAAAGAAACTCAAATTAACTTCCCTGGTTTATCTCCGGTTGCCATCTGGCAGATATAATTTGAAATGGACATCGCACTTACCCAATAATATGTTCACACAGGAGCCTGCAATAGTCACTGTGAGAACTAGTAATTAATAGCAGAATCTTCCCAGCACTCTTCAGTTGTTTCAGCCACTTTTTTACAGACTCGGGACATCTTTGTAAATATTTGTCTGGATGTTTTTTCACTTCTGGGAAATACATCCCACAGTCTTCTAAAAAATTAAAACATAATTATGTATTATCCCATCCTGCTCACAAACCACTTAATCCACACAACAAATATCCTTTTATGTGCAAACAACTTAAAAAGGCGAAGCAAAGTTTAAAATTTTCTCTGGGTTGTAACTCTATAAACCAAAAAAATAATCGAGAGGATACACTGTCGCAGAAATAAGTTTGTATGACTTTCTTCTTTTACTACAGAATTTTCATAGTTATTTTGTTTGATCTTCTTTTGCTCGTAGGAGTAAACAATACATGAACTACAGATTATAGTCTTACACAGCAAACAATTGCTTCTTGATGCCTGTGCTCAATTTTTGGATATTCAGTTTGTGATTTTAAAATGAGTTTGATGTTTAGAAAAGGGTAAGGATCTGAAATTTCCAAGAACGTCTGTTCAGTTACTTCTGACACTTTAAGTTAACGTTGCCTGATCAATAACATCCATATTAATATTTTTGCATTTTTCACAACTAGCACTTTATCTATGAAAGACTGATAAAACAAACTAGCAAAGACTCACAGGTATGTGGAATACTAGGAACAGATGCAAAAAACCCCCAGTTCCAATTCCAGCTTCAATAATGCTCTTTTTGACGAATATAACAGCAACAGAATTTTGCAGATACATTTGGAATGTAAGACTTTAAGCAGTGTGCAATAACACTAAGTTGGCAGTAAAAGTTACCTATTCATTAAAGTCACCGATAAATATTTACCTTGCTATAACCCGTAGCTGCTTTACCAAGACGTCAAATTAACGTTAAACGTACCTTTTCTAATCATTCTTATGATCTAAGACTACATATTTCCTCTGTGCCCAAACCTTCTATAACCAAAACCTTCAAGCTAGTTAAAGGTCTAAAAAGAAATACAATAATTGTAGAGACAGAAATGATACTAAATATTTGGCTTTCAGTCTGTGTGTGTTATAGTATAATGAACATCATCATAGAAGATTATTTTTCTTCCAGCATTTGTTCTATATGCAACTGTCTGTGGTCAACTTTGCTGAATGATTTAATAAATCCCAGACATTACTTAGCCTTCTGGTATGTGAGTAATGCTATTCTCTAGTTTGAAAAAATAAGATTTAAACCACTTGAACTTTAGCTATTTAATGAAAGAGAACGTGTATGTTTGAAACAGCAGTATCAAAGAAAGACTGAAAGGTGCTAAACTTAACACTCTTTCATAAATTACACATTCAAACATCTGCAGATGTCAGGAAAAAACTTCTCCCCAATGATGTTTTGAATTGGCTGTTATCACTGCAACTAGACAGGAGGCAAAAATGTCTTATTCTGTACTGTGAATTGACAGATTTCTTCTCAAAAGCTACAGTGGACTACGATATCTAAGGAAAGTGTCTCAAACAAAATCTCCCAACTCATAACCAGGCCACTATTACAGTTCTTCATAGTATTTAGGTCAGGCTGTGTAACAGCCTGTACCAGGGGAATACGAGCCTGTTCCTGCAGCCAGCGTTATGGGATGCCATGACGTTTGCCTTGAGAGCTAGCTTTGAGAGCTAGCCAAGACCAATGATTTTTTTGATTAAACGAAGCAGATTTACAAAAGAAGGTTTCCTGTAGTGTTTCCCCCCCTCTTTCCTGAGGCATGAATATTGTTTGCAATGAGCAATATAGTTTTTGGGAGCAGAAGCTGCATTTTTTTTTTTTAGTATTATCATTAATAATTATATTTCATATAATATGCTACAACAATTTTTCTTCTGTTGTTTTTGAAAATGCTCAACATTACGTAAGAATGAAGGGGGACACAAAAAAAGCAGTCTTGGCATTCGCTCTCACAGGTTCAAACAATTAAAAAAGAGATGGCAAAGTTCATTTACATATACAGTGATCTATCACTCTTTTTACCCTAAGGTAAAACCGTTCTTTGATGTGCAACTAATTTACAGACTTTGAGTAAATTTAATCAATGCTGTCTTTGTCCATACTCTGTGCATTATCTGCTACATGATAAATCTATGATATTTGGCCTTTGAGTTATAACTGCAACGGAAAAGGTCAACAACTCTGGATTCAACAAATGAGCTGAAAGAGACTCTTATTCTAGTTTTCTATCCAGACCTTAAGCCCAGCTGTTAATTGCAGACAAGCAATGAATCAGTTCTTGACATTGGGATTTGAAGTTTGCCTCTGGGCTGTTTGCCGTATCAGGCAGAGATACCTTAGAAGAACCCTCATTAAAGCATACTCTACTGTAATTAGGCCAACATGGCCCAGGAAAGTAGAGTTTAACTTAATTCCTAACATACTACTGCATTTGTGGAAGACAGTTTGGTCGAATATATACTCATACCTGTAAAGGAGTTTAACCACCAAAGCTTGCAAGATTTTATTGAAAGCTAAATAAAACAAAAGCTGAAAACTTTGTTCCTTATCCCAGGCCAAGAGCAAGCTTTGAGGAGGACAGCAGAGCCACAGGCAGCTTGTTGGCAAAGAGAGTTCCGGAAGTTTTAACACATTATGGAGAAATAGCATCATGTCAAACCTTCACAATCAAATGGAATGATTTGACAGTGGAAAATGAAGCATTTTTTCCAAGGGTATATTATTACCAGTATGCCATGTGCTGCACTTTGTTTTTCTGAAGCAGGAAAATCATAAAAATAATAAGAAAACTCTGTTCAGCTCAAAGTCAGTGAGAAATCAGAAAAGAACTAATTTTACCAGAGCCAACAGAGGAAAGGAGAAAGTGAGTTAATGGTAATGAATGATTTTATGCAACTGTCATACAGCTCTGTCCTTGAAAAACAAAAAAGTAATTCTTCAGACAAACCCCATTTTTGAGAAATAAGAAATCTCTGTAGCCTGCAGTACCTTCCTGATAACACTTACGGACCATCCAAGTCTTAAAATACTCTTAAAAATGCAAACTATAAGCACGCTTTAGAGGAACTTTGTTGGTCCACAAATTCACTGTATCAAAATGGGGAACCTGTGGTCACCACCAGATCTACAACTGACAGTTTGCTATCTGTATGCTGCCTAAAATAAAATATCTACATTTTTACCTCTCTGTTTTGTGAATATCACTTAACATATGGCTATATGGACATTGATCTGTATTAATGTGTACCCACAAATCAGTGAAAGCAAAGCAACAAAAGGAAAACAAATGCCTTTCACTTTGAATGTCTCTATTGTTTTCAGTTATCTGCATGCATGCCAAAGCCTACACTAGTAACCCCTGGCTCTTTGGCAGTGCAAACACTTTCTCAGAATATAAGAAAGCATTTCATAAAATATTGGAAACAAGAAGACCATGACAATCAACATAGAATCATAGAATGTGTTGGGTTGGAAGGGACCTTTAAAGGTCACCTAGTCCAACCCCCCTGCAGTAAGCAGGGACATCTTTAACTAGATCAGGTTGCTCAGAGCCTCATCAAGCCTGGCCTTGAATGTCTCCAGGGATGGGGCCTCCACCACCTCTCTGGGCAACCTGTGCCAGTGCCTCACCACCCTCATTGTAAAGAACTTCTTCCTAATGTCTAACCTAAACCTACCCTGCTCTAGTTTAAAACCATTGCCCCTCGCCCTGTCGCTACATGCCCTTGCAAACAGCCCCTCCCCATCCTTCCTGTAGGGCCCCTTCAGGTACTGGAAGGCCGCTATAAGGTCTCCCCGGAGCCTTCTCTTCTCCAGGCTGAACAACCCCAACTCTCTCAGCCTGTCTTCACAGGAGAGGTGCTCCAGCCCTTTGATCGTCTTTGTGGCCCTCCTCTGGACCCACTCCAACAGGTCCATGTCCTTCTTGTGCTGAGGGCAACATATCTGCCTCCTGTGATTGTATGAGAAAACTTAACCCAATGATGTGGAGCAGGAAAGCAAAAGTATTTTATGCACAACTTTCTAATGTATTACATGTATGTTGCCATGGAATAAACGCAGTTTTTCAATTTCCATTTTTGTTATTAAACAACTTGGAGTTTATTTGAGATCTCTGAAATACAGCCTGGGATAGCAAATCAGCAATTAGCCTTAGTAGGGATTCACAATCATCTTCCAAATACACTTTCAAAAATACTAATAGCCATTAAGTATCCTTTCAGAAAAAAAAAAATTTCCTTTTTAAGCAGAAGATAGAAATATAAGTAACTAAAATGAGTTGTCTAGAACTGACACATGTTAAAGTCCTGCCAGAGCCTCTTATCAGGTCTACGTCCTTTGAATTTTCAAAACAATATAATTTCCTCTATGTATATTATCAGAGGTTCCCTTAGTGTCCAGTTTGGGGTTAGCTTTTTCGTGTCTCATCCAACATTGCAATTTGATCAAAATGTTCTTTGCATTGTCTTGCCTTACAGTTTAATTGCTTGTAATACAGCTGTGATAGCAAGTATGATGGGCATTATGTATAGCTGGAAATGCAGAACGCTGCGACCAAACTCAGAAAGAGCCCAGGTAATGTTTGCTGCGACTGGCAGAATTCCTCCAGCACAGACAAAAATCCAGTCTTTAACCCAACCGCCCTCCTCTAGTACAGTCGCAAAATTACTTTATTGAAGTGTGCAGTTTGACGTTCTGATATAATACCTCTATTTGGGGAAAAAATAATTGTGGATTTCTCTTGTGCTCATTACTACACCACTTCTCCTTGGCAGGGTCAGTTTACACCCCACTGGCTCTGGACTCCTTTGGAATCAATGTCTGTAAATCCGCACTGCCAGGACACTGCAGTTTTCATCCCTTAACTGTTATTTGGATTATAAAAAAGGCAAATTTTCAAGACACATGTTTCTGGCAAGGTTTCAGTCCAGAATTAAAACACAGGAACACAGTGTATTTTTCAGAATGGTCACTGCTTCTAAGGGGCACCTACTTGATTGAATTAAAAAGAATTTATCCGCTATTTATACAATTTAGCTAAGCAGAGAGGTATGAGGCTAAAAAAATCCCTAGAATTCAGCCAACAAAAATAAACTTTCAGCTGCCAATTTGTAGCTTGTATTTAGTGGCTTTAACAACTAACCATCTCTTACAATGAAAGTAGTATTTGGGAATGCGACTTTTCTCTCTTTTAAATTCAAAGGCAATTTGATAGCTTAGCTACCAATACTGTAGCCAGATTCTCTGCAGCTCTGATGTAAGAACTTATACTTCTTCCCTAATTTTTGTCTGAATACAGGCTTGTAGGTAAAAATTATTAATTTGATAAACAGTAGAGCTGAAATAAAGCATTACTATCAACAATGATGCAGACATATTCACGGTATACTGCTTTATACTGTAGTCTTATAGCACTTCAGGTTTTTAGAAAGAAGAGACACTTCTTTAACCATTGTTGTTGTCGTCTTCTCTCGTCTAAATAAACATATCCAACACCTAACATAAGCGTTTAACAGAAACACAAGAAAAATACCTTCATTGCGGAAGATTTTGCTGAAGAATTTACATTTCATATAATGAAAGCAAGCAGAGGAGAAAAGGGGTGATGGTTAAAATTACATTAGACAAGTCGTCTTTCATTTCCTTTCATTTAAGCTCAAGTGTGTATTCTAGTAGGAGCAGCAGAAGCAGAATGAGAGAGCGAGAGGGACGGAAATGTTAACATAAAGCAAGATAAGAAAGCAGAGTGAAGCATGAAGCAGGGATGACTGGGCAAAATATGGTTACATTCTGGAGGCCTGGGCTCAAGCAGATATCAGGAACAGGGAGCAGCAGGAAGAGATAAATCATCCCTCTCATTCCCCCAGGAGATAAAGATGTTTAAAAACAGAATAAAAGGAGGAGAGCCCAGGAAGACAGGACGTTAGGAAGAGGCAAATGTCGTAAGAGAAAAAAAGAAGTGTCACAGATGTAAAATGTTCTGTATTTTTATGTTTTCTGCAATTGTCTCAATTCCTTACTGTGCAAACCAAAGGGGCAAGGATCCTGGTTTAGGCAGGAAGAATACTAGCTATTTATGCCTCTTAGTTAACCAGTAGCAGATTTGGAGACAAAGGAGATGTTAGTATTATGTATTATAAATTAGTATTTAGTATTATAAACCTCTTGTTCTCACCTGAAAAAAAAGAGAGAAGCAGTATTTCTGGGAGGAGAAAAGGGGAAAAAAGGAGTATGGGTGGGTTGGCCAGTGGAGACGAGGAATTCAGAATGACACCTGGGTGAGTTGTTGCCCGCCACGAGGCCGAACTTGGCAGCAAGATGAACCTCTGCTTGTCGAAGTTAAGAATTTGCCTGTGTGCCCAGATATATGGGCGGCTGCCTACAAAGCAGAGTATCTTTCAAGCTACTCTTGAATCCACAAGTGGAACAGAACAGGAAAGAAAAGGGAAAGAAATTACAGAAATCAGACAGAAGAGAGGAGCTAGGAAGTATGAAGAGAAATGAAAAATAGACCAGTACTAAGGGTAAGTTGTATTCTGTTAGTAATGACACCCACAGATAGGGAACATGTATGTATCAGTTTATCAAATCTAATTAAAGAGAAAACTTTTCTTCCTATGTTCTCTGAAAAGTAAGGACTTTTATGATCACAAAGTAAACACTTTGAGTGTGGCATTTTGGTTTTGAACAAATCACATAGTACCAATGGAAATACAGGGTAAACTGATGCTCCATTTGCCTCTTCTGACTGTGTATCTGTTAAAGAAAATGTTTACAGCTCATGTAACATTAACCTTCTCAATATTTTTAGCAACATCCAGCTCTCGTCAGGCAGAAATAGACCATATTTTCTAAAATAATAAGCTATTTTCCAGTGATGACAACTCTATGTTCACCTTGATTAATTTCAAGGGGGTGACCATAAGGTAAGAATCCATGGTGGGCTAGGGAAAACATGACTACTTGGATTAATAGTGACTGTAGGGCTATATAAATATTTAACATACTGAATGAAACACTTTAGCAGAACACACACAAAACATCACCTCTGCAGATATTTCATGGGTCACTTCCTCTTCTACTCATTTTCTACTCCTGTGGCCTACGAGAAGCTTACTGCAAAAATTAAAATGCTTTGGTAGCTAAAGAGAGGTCTCAAACTAAAAGGAGGCTGAACGACTCGAAATTCTTCTAAGGAAGCCGAGAACAGCTGTTGTTTTTTCTGGTCTGATATAACGAGTCAGGAACCACCACACGCCCTCCCACTCTCATGTTTCCGAGCTGAGATTTCAATGCTAAAGCCTGTCAGGAACAGCACAGGACCTTTAGCTATATTTAAATGGAAGCCATAATGTCAAAAGTAGAGGCTATTGCTTCTCTGCCATCTCTTAGCTGAACATCAACCCCCCACCCCGCTATCTGCGTTTCACAGTGGACTGAAGACCTGAAATGGCCAGCCCAGAACCTCAGGGCTGCAGGTCTCAGGGCTGGCCCTGACCAAAGTCAGCTTCAAGGTGAGGCTGTATCTTTTCTTGAAAACACAACTTGGTAACTACTTTTCTCCCAAAGCTTTTCAGGCAAGCTTAAACCTGACACGCCACTGCTTCCTATCTGAAAGAACAACCCCATTCAGTCTGCCCCTAATCTTCACCCTCTTGCTTCCTAGTCCTGCCTCACCTCCCATTGCATTAGCCACGTCCTGGCTGCAGAACGGTCAGGGCTCCTAGGAGTGCTCTGCCACAGCCAGATGCTTGCATGCTTTTTTGCATGTAGAGTTATTCACCGGAAGAGAAAGCCAGGCTATTTTCATATCTTATCTGTTCTTATTAGCATTCCCAAATGGCTGAGACCAACCCAGACCACTTCTACCTTGCTGGTCTACAACTGCCCCCGCTGCCAGGGTCCCCCACTCTGCAGTCCTTGCCCTGTCTCATCCCATGCTTGCAGATCCCTTCCTTTAGTAAAGGATAGCAACACAAATTAAAAAAAGTCATGAGAAGAACATGGTATGTGGCAAAGTTTGCAGCCTGATTTCATGAGGACTGCTAGCACGTGACACTTGTAAGAAAGGTGTCCAGGTGTGTCTAGACCTTCCATAGTTTTGTATACACAAAACTTGGAAGCAGCGTTTCTTTCTTTCCTTGTTTTTTCTTTGCCTTCTGGTTTTATGTTAATATTTACATCAACACGGCAATGTTTTCACAGTACACTACAAAGCAGGAAGGATGTACATTGGAAGTAGGACAGGATCTGTTGCTACATTTTTGAGGAAATTACTTCTTTCTCAAAATAATTCACTTCCTTGCTTTACATTACCATGAAAGTTTGCAGTGTAACAGACCACATTTATCAAACTGTTTGAGATCAACTGATTTGTGATGACACTCTTGCAACCCATGGGCTGAGCACTAAACCCATGCAGAACTAAGTATCATTTGTTGCAAAAACATATTCAGTTAAATCAGTCTAATTATCCAGAACTCCATAATCCTTACTGCAACATGTGAACATCTAATGTGAATATTCTGCATGTAGAAAAAATCTGTTTTGTTCCATGGTCAAGAATTTCTTCTTATGGGATTCACGCAACATGCTTACCTACGCTCAGAAGCAAAGACAGAAAAGCAATATAGTGGTTACTCAAAGCAACAAAATCCACATTTTTTCGTCCCGTTAAAGATTTACATGGATTATTTATTACATAAGTATTACCTCGGTGTTAATGTTTATAGGGATACAACCTACCAGTGGGATGTTATCATAAATATTCTGGAAATCTCCATCTTTACCTATATTCAAGATTGCTGATGCTACTGATCCTCATACATTCATTTGTCACACAAACTTGCTCTTTGCCATAGAAGTATATTTGATATTATTCTTTTATATACGTTATAACTATTTGCACTGGGCACCTTCTTTTCCCAAAAAACTTTGCATACTTAAATGCCTGTTAAACTATACATGGAGTCAACTCACACATCTTTAAAATACATCCCCTGGTAAACATATCAAAAAAACCTGCAAAACAATTTGGGACAGAAGGAAGAACTTGTTTTGTTCAACTGAATACAGCTAAGAAAGCGGGAAATGGGATCTGTTCAGGACTCTGCTGCAGTCTAAAAGAAGTGGCTGGCACCTAATTTGACAGAAGCCAAATATTAGAGTACATTTTTATTTATACATCTGATGAGGCTTACTTGAGTCCATTGGCTTGCACAAAATATGCTGTTATGTTTGGCGTGGAAATGAAATGCATGATGAAGAAATAAAATACCATCCATAGATATTTTATAATGACACACAGACTACAGGTTGCTGATAAACAAACTAAAAGTCCTACTCAGCTGTACTGCTCCACCAAGAAGACGTTATAGGTAATCCCCTTTTCTGTAAATCTCATCTTAAAATAGCTCTAGGGAGGAACTGAAACTCTTTTTGAAGCTTTGTATGCACCAGCTACTTTGAGTCACTTGTTACAGTAAAAATGAAGTTAAAGTTCTCAGAAATATTTTCACTGGAGGCAGTAGCATTATATACCTCTTATACACACACACATACATACTAACACACACACACATACAAAGATACACACATATACCTATACACATTGTAAAGAAAACTAGTATTTTTTCTTAAAACAAGAAATGATCTTTTTCTGTCTCCCAAGGAACTGCACACTGACAATAATAAATGGTGTTAATTCCAGCCTCTGGGTCTACAGTTGCAAACTTTCCAAATGGGTACAGATGGACCAAGCGCTGTATGTAGAGTCCAGTTTTGCTTGCTACTTAATATTCCTCTACAGATGCCACATCCACACTTCAGTAGCAACCTGATGGGCAATGGGACAAGCACCACAAAAATGCATTACGGGGAAGAACTAGGTGTAAAATGAGGCATTTTAGATTGTATCACCAAAACATATCAGAAAATAAAAGACAATATGGAAAAGTGTGATAATAAGGGAGATTCGTAACAGGCTATTTGCCTTTCATCTTTATGATTAACCTATATGTCCAGAAAATTCAGGTTATGAGTCGTGTGCGCTTTCTGTGATCTCACGATTTTTCTAACTTACAAGTAGTGTTCAATCATAACTATCTCTACTGTAGGTGATGTACCACCTTCTGTTAAACTCATTGACAGATTGTATTACATACAGGGAAAGACTTACACTAGCTCTCTCACACTAGCGATCCTGTTAATACATCTCTCACATCACATATATACCAAGTACATTTCATGGTTCTGACCTATAGAGCTTCATAAACCAGTTCCTGGATGAGATTGCAGAAGTGCATTTCCAGCCCCCATGTATTAAAGAAATATTACCAGGAAGATCTACCAAGAAGGGCCATCAGGATAAGACCCAAAGGGCTTAAAGGATGAGAAGAGAGGCTACATTTAGACACCATAGTGAGATGTGGTATAAAGGCACTCGTTTACCTCTAAGAAGCCAGCACAGTTGGAGAAAACAAAACCTACATGTATGCATAACTTTTTTGCCATATAAATGGCAAAACTTCAGCCATATGGTACTGGAAAGAGAGAGAGCATCTTCCCTGGCTGAAAATTTATCCTTTCAGGCGAGGTTTCTCCAGTACAACGCGCGGGTGGTGCCATCTAGCGAGCAGGGGACCCCACTCCCGGGAACCCCCCCACCGGGAACCCTTTGGGAGTGCGGCCCACCCCCCCACCCCCCCGGTATCCTCACCCCCAGCGCCCTGGCAGGCACCGCGGGCGGCACAGAGGAGGATGGCCTCGGGTGGGGAGCTGCACCGTCACCCCAAAGCACTGCAGCCTCTCTGATATCAAGAATAATCAAAATATGGGTGTCAGGAGGACAAATTCCTGCTATTTCCTGGCCTATTCATTTTTTCTGTTTGGTTTTTTTTTTTCTTTATTCTTTTTCTCTATTTATTATCCTCCATGAAGGCAGAACGGCCTTGGGAAATCCCCTACAATTTTTAGATAAAACTTAAAAGACAGAGCAGAACTGAAAGGAGCAGTTCCACAGAAATGACCCCAAATGGCAGTGATCCGCAAACGGCAACCGTCTGAGGTCAGGTGTGGGTGTGGGGGAAGGCTTAATAGAAAAGACTGGGTGATCTGATAGCTTAAAGATAAATCTAAAAGAGAAATAATAACAGTCTTCAAACACGCAGGAAGCTCCTGCTTGGGGAAAAAAAGAAAGAAGGAATAATCTCTCCCCTGAGACCAAGGTCAGTGAGTCAAGAAGCAGGGAACTTACCCTTCTACAAGCAAGTCTAAATTAGAAATGATAAGAAAGTTTCTAATTTTAAGGGTATTGATGCACTGGAAAAGCTGCTTAGGACGTTGTATGATCTTTAAAAAGTGCAGGTCTTTAAAAAGAGGCTAGAATATTATCTGTTAGGAAGTGAACACCTCACCCACCCCTTTGGTCGTGGTGGGCTAAATGCAAGATACCTTGTATAGTTCTTTAAAGGACTATGATTACATATTACAGATGAATAAGCACCCTCATCTCCACCCATTGCTTTAATGAGTGATGCTATCCACCTCACCTATGGATAATGATGTCTATGATCATGTCAGAAACAAAATTTCCTTGTAAGCAGTAAAAGGAATGAATTCAGCAAGGAGCAGCAGCACAGCTTTTGACTTCTTGTTATTAATAACACAGTTTTTGCCAGTCTGAGTAATACACAAATTAGAGGTCTGACAACTTCATCAAAACAAAAGAGAGACACAGACTGCTAACTTTATGCTACTTTCATTGCAGACCATCCCTCTCCCAGCTAACTTACCATAGGAGGGCTGAGCAGAACATGCCATTTCTAATGCCATTCTTTCGAGCATGAAGACCTGTATATTCTTATTAGAGCACCGTCAGCTTGAGAACAAAGAAAAAGAGTCTATTTTCTAGAAATTTAATAAGATTTTAAGAAATTTAATAAGATGTACAGTCTCCATTAAAAATGTTTTAAAAATTGCAAAATTAAGTTAACTAATTTTATGCAAAGCCTGTGTGTTGTGTTGAGTTGATCTCTCTCTTAGGGAGAACAGAAAAGAAGAAATTATTTAAATTTATACCTAAAGTGCTGTTGGAAAGGTCCTTACTGGTCACTCTGTCTACAAGAATTTTGGAGTTTAGAGCCCAGGGAAATCTGTATTTCAAAGTTATGAATTCTTTTATCTCCTAGTTTGAATCTTCTGTTTTAACATTATCCAAAGAAGGGAGAACAGATGAAAATGAAACTTTTAAATATCACTTAATGTAAAATAGACCCCAAATGAATGGTGGCTAGCTCAGATTAATCCCAGGAGTGAGCAGCAGGAGGAAAAAGGGTTTCTGTAAGCAGAATTCTGCAAGAAACAGTTAATTTTAGTTCTTGAACATCTCTGGGATTCTGGATTTTCCCCTGTCCTGTATCAGGATTGAACAGAATCCTTTAAAAAAAAGAAAAATAAATAAGGGAGAAACACATAAGCGCACACGGACTGAGAGTCACTTACTGCGCGCTAGTCCATTTTGCAAGCCAGCCAGAAGCGCACGGTTCCAGTCAGCTGAATCCTGGTGCTGACGTGATTTTGGTTTTCTGCTTTAATCTCACTTATCTGACCCTCTCCACTTCATATGGCAACAGGGACTCAAATTTTACAGTACCTCTCTGTGGGTGGGTATCCTAATCATCAAACCTGGAATTTCAAGCTCTGTATTTCAAGCTTATCCTTTGGAAATCTCAGTTAGTCCAAAATTATAACCTAAATCTGTCAGAAAAGGAATGATGTGAACACAGGCCCTCTTAAATGCCACATAAATGTCTGACTAAGGATACCTGCTATGCTTGATCTCTCCTTTTTTTCTCATTCTGTTCAGAAATTCATTAACTGTTAAGACAAGATCATATACTTTCAAGGCCAATTCCACTGCCATTTTCTTGTAAGAAGTATTTCAACTTTTTGTCAGATTTTGTTTCTATGAAGGAGTTGCAGAGATGCTAGCATGGGCAATACAAATTGATAGCAATCTATCATAGAAACTTGCATGTAAAAGCTGCTACATTTACAATTAGGACAGTGGAGTCAAAACTTTTTTGAAGATACATTTGGATATGTGACTTGGTGTGCTCTGGCTTTAAAAGAGACCTCTTGCAGCAAGTGGATGGTAACAAACTCTGGAGATCGTATGTATTTGGACCGACCACTTTGCTGTTTCAGGCTGTCTATAGGCTCTATCAGGTGAGAACACTTGGCTTTCTGAGGCCATTTTTGTATGGATGTCTGCAGCTACTAGCAGGCAATTCTGGAAATTTAAGGCAATTTACATATTTGATACAAATATTTACATCACAACAGAATATCTCTTACAGTACTGTTGAAATGCTGTTGCTGTTTCTGTTAAAGCAAACTTTACAGGGCTCAATCTCTCAGGTCTATTGAAGTCATATAATACCTTTTTATTGAGAATAATATTTGAAATAAAGGTTTATTGCTGTGTCACTAATCTGCTTGCGGTGCAGTGGCTGGCAGCCTGGCAAGGGGGTGGCTGGGAACCCACACCACTCGTTACAGCAGTGGGCACTCCTAGGCATCCTCCCGCTCTTCTCCTGGGTGGGTGGGCTGTGCAGCAGGAGGATTTCTGTGGACCTCCACCCCACCACCAACAGCCCTGCACCAATTCTCTTCTCCTCCCGCTACACCCTCAATTAAAAACTTCTTTGATGAGAAGAAACAGAAGGCAAGAGCCTGGTTACCACTCGAACCCTCGCTAGGCTGCAAGGAAGAAAGTCCTGCCACTCAAATCCCACTGACATGGGGCTAAGCCAAACAGCATGGAAGAATTTATGAAAGTAAAGACTGCGTGAACAATCCGTATCTGTAAGTATGGTACATTTAAAATGTTTGTAGAGGAAGCTTCCACAGAGCAACAAAACTCTTCCCTGAATATTTATGAAGAAACCAGATGCCACACAAACAGCTCTTTTGTTTTCCAGAGTGCAGGACTGGTTATTAAGTCCCAAGAAAACAGACATGTAAGGAGTTCCGTTTCAGCTTTGGGCTTTAAATTATCATTCATGCCACAGGCAATGACACATACAGCATGTCTGCATGTAGCTGCATGCATTCTGCGATAACGAGACTTAACATTTTAATCCTCATTTACTTATTTTTTGGACTGACATCTGAACATTAATGTCAAATTCCTGTGTTAATATCATGTGTTATATGGGCTTTCTTTTATTACCTCCTTTCTATTAGGAGATATGAACCGAGTATGGAAAATGTATCTATAATTAATACTGGTCTCAGGCTATTTATAGTGATATAGGACACAAAGTAGACCTCTCTATTTTTATCATAAAAATGCTTCTATCATGACTAATCTAGAATTATATTAGCAATAGTAGCTACGTCACAGCCACTTTTTAAAAGGAATTTCCCTGCTGTATACGGACTCAAGATAGGCAAAAAGAAACAGAAGTAGAAATAATGTTTTTTTTTCCTGTTTAAATGGAAATTATCAGGCATCAGAAACCATTGGAGTATCAAAGACATAACTCTGTCTGACAATACTATACCAGATATGCTTATATGCAGATCTTTCAGGAATTTGCCTGTATCTGTTTTCATTGGTAAAGGTTGCTATAAAACAAAATCTGTATGCGCATGTATTCCATATGTGAGTGTAAGATGTATATGTACATAGAGATAAATATGCTTGTATGGAAAATGCCATTATACCATTATAGTTACAAATTTATGGGCTAGTGGATAGAATAAATCAGTAACTGTATGTAAAGAAATTTTAAATTTTCAGGCCTGCGTATACATAAAGACTTTAAGAACCTTTAGAGAAAGGACTGTCACTTCTTATTTGCTCATATAATTCTTAGACATTTGGATTACTTAGGGCTTTTCCACATGTAAAATTTCCAAAAATGGTATTGCTACCACTAATGGAAAGAGGAATACAGAATACAGTAACATCAAAAATGATGTAGGACACAAATATATTTAGTTGAAAATAGAGATAACTTTCATAGGAGTTCAGTTGCAGGAAACTCCAAGTCTCTATAATCAAGAAAGAGCTAATGTAGTGGAAGGTATGGAAGCACACCTGTGTAAGAACATATGAAATCCATTCAAGAACATCCTGCCATGAGATGGACGGCTTAGTATGAACAGAGTTGGACCAGTAGATAAGATAAGCATTTTGGAATGCCATAAATACATTAGAAAACCAAAGAGAGTAACTAGATGACCTTTAGAGGTCCCTTCCAACCCAAACCATTCTATGATTCTATGATTTCATGAAACTGTGTGGTGCTTCAGTAGTACAAATTACCCAATTGCTAAAGCTGCATGTATCAGTTGCAGTCATAGTATTTACTTGATAATATGTAATCTTTGATATTGTTCCTTATAGAAATGTATTTTTTGTGAAATGTGGGCATATGCTTGCACATTTTCTTATAATGAAAAGGTGGAAAAAATATATAAAATTGACTTTGCATTTCTCTATTTGCCTTCATACTCTTCCCATGGTTAGACAGTCAAAGTCTCTGTGATAGTAAAGGTGATGCTGTTTTTTTCTCAAAATTCAGAACTTTTGGCCTGTGATTTATGTCAGTCTCCTGGGATAAGCCAGGGAATCCAGTTTAATGCTTTTAGTGTTTATTCCCTTCACTCACTTCATACAAGAAATAAGGTCTCTAATAAATCAAAGATGTAGGAGGTTCTGCCACTAGTATGTCTTCTGTATTAACATATTTGAATATAAGATATCAAAGTGAGGATGGACACACAATGCCTGCATCCAGCTGTTACAACTTAAACCTGCCTTTCGCAGACATTCGAACTGTGGTAATACAGTTTTACTACTGGCTGGAATGACTAAGCATACAATAAAACTGTACCAGAAAGTAAAAGAGAGGAGCATGTAAGTCAGTTAACAATTACAAGATAGTCAAGTGGAAAAATATGCAATAGTCTAGAAGAAGAATGAAATATATCCTCATAAGTCAGAACAATGGAAATCCACCCAAGAATAGTCTGCTGTGGACAGATTTGGTACGGACACGACTGGAACAACAGTCAATATTTAGGTAAGATGCAACAGGACTGGAAAAAATAGACAACTGTGAGGTGCCTGGATGCAGTAGCTATTCAGATGCCAAAGATGAATGCCCAGTGTGTGATTATAGTGTAACTGTCTACTGTTCATGAAATCAGTAATGTGACTGCATTTATAGAATATAACCATTCATTTCCAGAAATGCAGTGTTAGAAAATATAAGGACAGCAGCACACGCTGTTGTGAACAGAAACGTATAGAAAGGCTGTATATACAAATTTTCTTGGAATTTTTGTTTAACCTCATGCTCTTTCACTATTAGCTCACCACAATCATTGCATTAATAAAAGTCTTTCTTGGTTTATCCTGGATCTACGGTTGTATTCTTGCATAAATATTTTTTCCCAAAGAGTGGGAGTCCTATATAGAAACAAAAGGTATCATGCCATAGGCTGTCTAAATAATTTTATGTGATGCTTTCTAGCTATACAAATTTGATATGTGTGTATCTGTTGGTACTTGAACGTAACTGACTGTGTACTACTAAGAGATGTTTTACAGATTGATAGAAGCATACCCCTTAAGGATTTGTTCATATTCCCAAGACAAAATTATCACTGACTTCAATGGGATAAAGCTCTTCAAGGATTTTATCCTCCTAAATATGACAAGAGACAGACTGAGCATGCCACTGAAATTTTATACGCTCAAAAAGACACGAGCTGATTTTGCTCTTACTTCTGCTCTCATTTTCATTTCTGTGTTGCAAGTGATCAAACAAGCAAATCTAAGCAGCTGCCATCTGGCAGCTGAGACCTTGTAGCTACACACCTGCTTCCTTTTCTCCCTCCTTTAGGCAAATGTTTTATTTCACTGTGGGGAGAGGTTTAATGTGCACATATACAATCAGTCACTCCATCTCACCTGGCAGGCAGTAACTTTTTATGCCCTTTGCAAGCCCGGGAACATGCCCCATGTAAAATACCATGCTGAAAACACCTTTCACAGTGCTCATCTGGGAAGTTTAAACTCTTCCTTTCCAGCTTCTTTAAAATGTCCCAAACAAAAGGGATATAGAGATGATTGCAGGAGTCTGAAACTCAGAAAAGTACTCTGGCTCATTAAGTGCAGAGAAATAAGCCAAAGAGGTGGTAGTGTTTCCCCACGGTGTGGTAAGAAGCTTGTCTGAGTGACTTACAGTCTTAGGCACGCAAGAAACATTTCATTTGCTACATGCAAAGTTCGTCTACGCAGTATGTGTCTCATACGTTACTCAGTCAACATTACTTGAGTTGTAAGCATGTATCTAAATTCTAATGTAGCCGAACTACATCACTCCAAATAAAAAAAAAATTAAAAAACCCCCAAACAAACAAACAAAAAAAAACACAAAAGAAAACTAGCTTATTCAAAGTTAAGGTAGAGATATATTTTTTCCCAAATAATGCCCTAATATGAAATATCACGTTCTTGTGTAGTAGGTGAGAACTGAAGGACCATAACATGTCTTATAGTGATCAATTGAAGCAGGAGTTCATTTTTACAGAAGCTGTTCAAGTTCAAGACAAATTTCAACTCAGTTGTTCACCAATAATGCTTTCGGTAAGGACGACTTTCTGATCTCAGTGAGAGCAATTACAGCATGTAATAATCCACTAAAATTATACAAGAGACAGTGCAAGGGAGCTTGTAATATCTGTCATTATCTTTAATCTGCCTTTCCCAGGCATCAGTCAACCTCCTGATTTTTCAAGTATTTTCTGTCACCTCCATTGCTACCCAGATAACCTGTTCATGATGGCCAGGTCCTGATTCTTCAAGGAGCAAAAGGGATTTGTAATATCAGTTTCACTGGGAGTAGGATTAAACCCTTGAAATACCTCATGTGAGATGATACATGATCATGTGAGATGTGGATACAGAAAGTTGCCTTCTCTACACAATTTGGTATTCTTAAATATAAATCCAGTTCAGTATCAAGGATAATTTATGTTCCCAAAAATAGGTTTTCTATTTTTTTCCATATTTTGGGAACAACTTAAATTAGAAGCATGCTTACATGCCTTTTTTTTTCCTAGTTTGACAGATACAAAGTTTTCCATTATAAACAAAAACCCAAAACCAAACAACAAGCTATTTTTCTACATGAAGGATCCAAAATGGGACCGAGAAATTATTTTTCTTTAATTCTGTAAGCATAAAACTTGGAAATACAGGGAAATAACACAATAAAATGGAAGGATTATTTATAAGGAAGAAGGCATTCAGAGCCATATGGGAGGGTATGTGTATTGCTCTTTATGTTCACTGCAATGACACCTGAGCATTTCTATGAAAACACTGTCTGAACAAAATCTTATTTCACAATAAGACTTTAATACACTAAGTTTTAAAAATAATTTTACAAATGTTTCTTTTTACAAAGAAAAAGTTTCCTCACAACTATGCTGTAATTAAATCATAAGCCTGGATTCAAATGTCACCAAGCAGTGGTTCTGCTGAAACACCAGAGGGAGCAAGTTTCACAGTGGAGTGAATGTTTTTATTGAGACTCTCACAGCTACGGCCAGTGATTCATCATTTAGTAGGATGCAGAAGAATTCAGCCAGATTACCTGGAATAGCTGAAGATATGCCAGTGAAGCAAAGCTTTTCAACTTGTGAAAGCAGTCACCAAATAGCAGAAAAAGTGAGGACAGGCTTCATCTGGACGGCTGCAGGTTTTTACACACAAAGTTTAAAAATCTTCCGTTACTATGGGATGAAAAACCAAGAGCCTTTCCGTCTTTTTTTAATAGAGATTATTTCAGTACAGACAGGTTTTTAAAAAGCGACTCTCATTCCTTCTTCACAGCACAAAGTCACAAATTCAGTTGTGAGTCATACCTCCTCTAAAAGGTTAAAAAAAACGCCATAGAAATGACCCAAGGCAAACCCACCTACGTAATGAACTGAACTACTTGGAAAAAACCCCCCATGTTCTCGTGCTCCATTAGGGACTAAACCTAGGCAAGGCTTAAAAGAAAACGACCCTCAAATCAGTTGTGTCTCTGATGATTCACATCTAAAAAACCTAGACCTGAAAGAAGTGACCTTGCTGCTCACTCCTAACCGTGAACTGCAACTCTTCAGCTGCTCCTAAGGATTGACCAAGTGACAATGTATGCCTGCATCTTTAATATTGTTTAAAATTTAGCAATGATAAACATCCTTCTGTGTCACTACACTGGGCCCAGATATGGCCAAAGGACATTGCCACCCATTCCGTGGCGACACCCCAACGGATTCTCATCCCAACTCTGTCCTGTTGCTGGTGGTGCCCTGCTCTAGAGGGACCTCTAAAATCAGGAGTAGTCTTTCCATTACCATTAGTGCAATTTCTCCTGATAGAGAATTTTTCAGCTTGCTTAATTGTTCAGACTACTTCCTTTTTAGTTTAAAATTCAGCTTTTTCATTTTAGTTCCCCTTCCTTCCTGAAATTTATTATAGATTCTAACCTGCAGCCTCTTTTTGCCAAACCATAATAATTTAATCCCAATCCACGTTTACAAAAAGATGACGTGTCAGGATATGTTCCATTTCCATCAAAATTAATTTATAGGCACTGAGTAATAGGTCTATATGTAATGCAGAAAATAATCTTTATTTGCTGGGACTGGGTGGCCAAGAGTTCTTTGCTTGAGCTTGTAGTATCCACAGGGGGCTGATGTAATTGTTGCTATACAGAAAGGATTACTCATCAGCTTAATTAAAAATTAAAGCTTGATAATGTTTCATGTAGCCTCTCATGTCTTATAGAGGCATTTCCCTTAGAAATCCTGACATACAGTGAAAATCTCTCAGAAGTGTCCACATAGTTCAAACAAAAAAAAGAGACTTGAAGTAATATACGCTTTCGAACAATCAAATGGCATCTAATAGTGTGGGGTACTGAAATTATATGATTCAGAAGCTAAATAATATATTACAAGAAACCAAATGTTTCACACAGCGTAGCAGACTGGGACATCTTTAATGATCACAAATTTGTTAAAATCCTCATACCTATATTAAGAAGCTTTACATCTAGCTGCTGGCCTGACCCAATAAAGAGAAGAAGAAATAGAAAGTAAGTTGTAAATAATTCTAACGTTTCATGATCAGCAGATAAAACTTTATATCTCAGTGACTCTAAGGGAAAACAATGTAGTTTTGTAAAACTAATCATTCCACTGTTGACCACATTTATATCCAAATTCTTAGAGAAACGTTATCCATCTGAGTTTTGTCAAATTAGAAGTAAAACTTTTAGCTGCTTTGTCATTTTTTAAATGAACCAAAAATATCTGAAGAAAATGTCCTCTGGTGCTTTTACACTCCGGTGGGACTGAGGGATTGATGTGGCTGCAACAGCAGCTTATTCCTTTCTGCTCTCTCCAGTGAATGGTGCCTGATCCAAACTGTTTAGCGAGTCACTCCGTATACACAGTATGCACGGAAAGGGCTGCTTCAAACAGAAGAAAAGAGTTTGTGGTGTTTTTGGAGTCTGCGTTCAATCTAAGAACTATGAATTTCAGAAAAGAGGGAGGAGGAGCGGAGGAAGTCATAGGGCCAAGCCTGGGAAGTGGGGGGAGAGGGGACAAAGAGCTGCCTCTTGAGGGAGTAGTGGTTTTGGTCAGGGAGCAGCAATAGCAGCAGAAAGCAGAATTCACGACAGGTTTTTCGGGAGCTGATCTAATTGGTATGGTAGTAGCAAAACGGCTCGTATGACATTCACTCCAAACACTTTATGATCACATGGGAAAACAGCACTAATTCATCCCAGAGATTTGATCATCGTAATTACTGCAAGAAGCAAAGATTCGGGTGCAAGGAGCAAGCAGAAAGAATGACTAAAAGACAGTACTTCGCAACACGCCCTGTAGCTGTATTTAAGTCAGTTAAAAGTCCGTCAAACAAAAAAAGTATCAGAGAATGCCTTACTGCCCCTGGCCACCGTTACGTAGCACTAGGAGGATTTCTAATGCCTAGACCCAAAGCATTTTCCTGCTTCTAAAGTATAAGCTGATAAAAGGAAAACTGTCACAGTATCTGGCAAGGCAAGGGCTGCTGGGTGCCAGCACAGCCTCGAGACTGGGCAGTACAGGAGACAGACACATTCGTGGAGAAGGTCACACCCTGCCAGGCCTGCCCTCCGTGACAGAGATCTTCAGAAGCGCATCCCTCATCCCTCATGGCTGCATCATTTCTTTGCTCAGGGTACATCACCACTACGCTGCCTGCAGGCACAGGCACTGTACATGGCTGGTTAGAAATTAGGGAGGTCCTGAAATGAGATTTTAAGGAACCCAACGTGAACACAGTCACGGCTTCTTGGACTCAGCCGACAAACTACCTCCTTCTATCTCCTTCCCATTATTTCGTGACTTGAAGCCCTGTTGTTGAGGTAACATTATGCGCTGAAACACTGTGCTGAACAACTTCTTACAGAGTTGCCTTCATAACTAGTTTGAAGTCCCGAGTTTTACTTCACAGCACGTAAAAAGAGCACATGTCTATTGCTGCCCAGCGAGCACAATGTTTAAAGTTTCTATGAGAAGCCACTTGAGTTCAGTTTTTCTTTGGATCATTGATATTTACCGTGTCCAACTGGAGCTCTTAGGTTTGCTCATGGATCTGATACAATGGCAGCTTGTGGTGAGCGGGCTCCAGGCCAGCCTCATCCAAAGAAAGGCCATGCATACCACGACAGCCACCTCTGGGTGGGACAGCCTCGCAACACAGCTTTTTCTCATGCATTTTTTTTCCCAGAGAAATGATACTGTGACTATAGTTTGCAACTAGTACAACTCCATCACAAAACGGGTATACCAGGTCTATGGCAGAACAGTGAGCTTTTAAAGACTGGAGGGTATATTTGAATGAAGGGACTATAACTCTGATTTCACAAACTCCACAGAGCATTTTTCCCTCCTTGGGGTAAGTAGAGAGCTCACTGTCATTAGGGAGTTTGTACTTCACCTGGCCTTACTGGATAAACTTACTAGCTGTCGGATCACTTCACCTGCCCTTTTTAAACTCCTCGGAAGAGGCCACCTGGCACCTACGCAGGCTACTGAGATCCAGCAGCACCGTCACTGCCTCCCTACTTGAAACAATCCTTTCCAGCCCTCTCGCATACCACACAGGTCTCGTAGTTCAACTCTCAAGCTCCCAGAGACCACGAAATATTTGGCAGTGCAACAGGTCTAAGATCTTTCCTGTTTGGTTTTGCTCAGAGCTCCATAAGGCAAATAGTTGGTGCAAAGGCAGAAGAGACTTAAAGGAGTTCTCCCCCTGGGTTTTGGTTTCTCTTGCTCTCCGTGCAGGCAGCTGGCTGGTATCCTCCGGCCATTTGGAAGTTAGTTTCCTTCTGAAATACACATTTAATGCCACATATTGGCTTTCATGCTGGAAGGTGGATGCCTGCCATATCCTCAGTGATTGGACGCATTTCACACTGTTTTCAAATTTACCAGCAAGACAGTTCAAGTCACCTTCTAAGATTGATTTAAGTTACCAGAGTGATAATTCTGTGTTAAAGTAGTTATCTGGCTTCCTGACAGATTTCTTTGACACTTAGAATTCTCCAAAAATAGCACATGATCGTGTATCATTTTTTGTTTTCAGTTTTGTCAGAAAATTGGTTACCACCAGTATCAATATTTAGCAGACACTTATCTGCTTTTAATGGAAAATTATTTAAAATTTTTTCATCCTACTTAAAACTGCACACTTCTGGTTCCTTTTCCGCTCCTATCCTTTTCAAAGTCTTCTGCTATTTTTCTTTTTAAACGGAAGCTGATCTCTTTTTCCTAAAGTTTGATAGCAGTTATAAAGTAGCTGGCACTGCACACAGAGCCAGATCCCATACAAAGCTAGATCCCGTATCTCATCAGTATTCTTTCTTTTGTTTTCAGCCTCATTAAAAAGTAGGATAGTAACAACTCTACACATCCAATTTCAAAGAACTTTATACATTTGACCATAAGAATTCACTCTGGGTTTATATTTTCAAGTTTATATTTAGCAAGCAAGTTTATATTTAGCAAATCTCTGCTTTGGACTTATAAAGCAGTTTCAATAACTTCAAACTATGTAAATGCAAAAACAAATGTATCTTAAAGTATCTATTTGATATAAAAATAATGCAAATATGCATGAGGGTTTTTTTTGGGAGGGGAGTTGTTTATATTGTCTAACTTTTCCAAACCAGCTTTTTTCATTTATTAATGCAGAGACTGAGGCAGGTCCAGGTGGTGATTTAGAACAAGAGTATAATGCAGGTGCCAACTCTGTAGAGGGAACATCACAGAAAGCTCACTACTAATGTTCTACTGGCAGTTAATTGCTTCTGCTCAGGCTAAATAATTATCAAACTGAAGTGTACTGAATAAATAAATAAATAAATATTTTTAAACCCTAAAGAAGTCACGTTTTAAGTTACTTCATCCATCCCAAGAAATCCTGAAACAATTCACTGACGAGACTTACCCAAGGAGAACAGAAAATATTTTCCAGTTCATGAGGTCAGGAGTAAGTTGTTGGCGATCAAACAGACCTTTCACTATTAGTTTGTGGGTTCTAGTAAGTATTTTTTTCTTGAACGGTTTTCTTTTCCAGAACTGGGAAGTATTGGTTTCCTTCTCTCCCCTGCTAATGGCTAAGAGGCAGTGGCTCTGCTAGGCTGGTCAGAGGCAGGGAGGCAAGAAGAATGTGTGGTGTCTCCCACAGAGAATTTTTTCTCTGGACAATTTAAATGTGGCACGAAAGCAAGCCCTGTCCAGGTCAGCTTTAACAGGAAAGATGATTCTCGCCAGGGATTGTGGTTACCCTCAAGACTTCATTTAAATCTCTTGGGAGCACAAATATAAAATTCCATTAGCAGTTTGCTATATTTTAGCTTTCAAAACCAAAGCCCTACTGTGCTTTGTCATGTAGAGGAACAGCTAGGATATTGAGAATATTACTGTTTTCTTAATTAATGAAATCTACACCAGCAAAAATTTGGAACATTGTTTGAACCACAAAGGGGTATTAAAGGCTTAGTATCTCCATTTCTCCTTTTTTTTTTAATCTTTCTTCCTACTAGGAAATCTAGAACTAAAAATGAATAAATCAAGCACCGACAGTGTTGTCTTATTAAAATGTGCTTTTCTCTTTCCTTTTTTTTTTTTTGTTGTTGTTGTTTTGTTTCCCGAATTGCGATAAGAATGTCCCCTTGTTGTCATTCCTCCCAGGAGCTAGAACAATATTCACTTTTCCTTAGGGAAGGGAATGCTAGTGCAGTTGCAATACAAGCAACTTTGTCATCTTAATGCCTTCACCAGGTGGTTTCCCTTTTCTTTTATCATTCTCTTTTTATTCTCCTTAGAATAGGCAGGTAAATTCACAGAAGTGTTAACAGGATAAAACCTAAACTTCATAGGCATTTATATCAGATCTATGCTCTAGCAGATAACCCAATTTTGCACCAGGTCAGGGGTGGGCATAATCACATTACTCTCACATTTCCCAAAGCCCACTATAAAAGCTCTTTATGCTGACATTATGACTTTGTGCTGGTTTTATGCTAAATGCAGATCAAATACCTGATCCTTTATAAAGTTTGAGTGGTGGAGGCCTCAAAGAAAGCCTGCTGGGATAACGTTAACCTGATGATATTTCTGGAGAGAAATCTTATCAGCAAAGTGATTTTACCCTACACCAGTGCTTTATGTCATGTGGTGTTCTGGATCGGGCATTATGAGCATTAAGCCAGCTTCAGAGCTGGCTAAGAGCACACGCGTTCAGGTTCAACTCAAAAGAAAATGTTTGAAGACACTCATACGCGGACAGTAAGGATGTTTTGAAATGCACCTTTGATAGTTGTCGACAATTACACCAGTTTTAGAACATCTACAATGTTTTCTACTTACTGCAAACACTGTTTCTGTGAAAGCTTTGAGTTTCCGTATCAGTTACCACAGTCTGTTTCCCTTTGCTGCAGGAACATTTCCAGGTGCAAGCAGAATGCTGGCAAAGTCCTGAAACTATAAGAGATCATGAAGAAGAGCAGCACTGGGAACTTCTGTCTGCCCTCCAGGTCTTCCAAGGCAGATTTGCATTGCCTTAATTACACTGGTGTGAAGAAGAGTCAGAAGTTCCCAAAGCAGTTAATGTCAGCACTGACTGGTCACTTCTGGGACTGGTCCTAAACAAGAGCTCTCCCCTGAGATGCACACATGGTCCCAGCTACGTGACACTGTAATTGTGGGGCGAGCAAAGAGGGAGAATGAGAAGTTTCTCTCTGGGACATGGAAATTTCCCAGCTCTGCACAAAGGGGAGAGGACTTCCTCATGAATCATTGCTTTGGTAAAAACCTAGCCTAGCACAAGAAGAGTCCTTAAGGATGGAAATAACCCCATCTAAGGCTGACAACCCCTAAATCTGTGCAGGATGGCCAAGCTTCTTTTATAGTTGGTAGAGACAAACGGGTGTCTCTAGCGCGCTGCTCCTCCCATCCCAGTGTACACAAATGTCTAAAATAGATCATGTGAGTCACACGCTACAAATGCCCATTTCTTTCCTTTGCTCAAAAAAGGAATCTAGACAACAGATGCCTAATTGTCGATGTCCAATGTTCAGCCACATGAAACCCAGTCTGGGTTTGTTCAGCTGGGCCAATTAAACATGAACATCTCTAAAATAGGAGATAGCAAACAATGGTTAGGCAAGAATGAATTGGATTAATGAATACCAAATGACTAGAGGCATAAGACTGTCTGAATACGAAGTATCTCCTTTTCCATCCTCTTCCTCCTCTCTTTCAAGAAAGATGAATGTTGAATATGCAGATAAAAAGGACACACCCCAAATCTTGATTGTCTTCTGCAAATACCCATAATTTTGAGAAAATGAGATGTCTTAGCTTGAATACAGCCAGTGTTAGAGGGCATGGAGAGGAGAGAAACATTTAAACTAATATTTATGCCAAGCAAAGTTGCGTGGGTTTACTCCTTTTATTTGCATTCACTTTTCTCATAAAACTTTGCCACTATGCTCTTTATTGTAAATTCTGCAATTAATTATCTGTATTTCATTTTAGATTAGGCTAAACTGAATGAAAAAAAACCCCAGGGTAACTAGCTGATCCCAATCAGGATACCACAGTGAGAAACAACAGGTGTTTCTGCTTCATTCCACAACCTGGATTAAAAAACTGGTAATGTGGAGATTTTTTGAAAAAGGTCTCCCAGTGACCTCTGATTGTCATGCAAAGCCTTTGGCATACAGCAAATAGCACAGAGTATTCCCAGTGGTGCACACACCAGCCTCCTTTCACATTTGGAAAAGAGAATATTGGCCTCTGTACTTCATCAGCAACCTTCCAAAACCTCATTGACTAAACACTTGAACAAACTAGCTAAATAATCCTTTCTCTGAGATAAATAATTGTCTTTCTCTCCACTTAATACAGAAGAAAAAAATATGCAGCCAAGTCACTGGTGGTGAGGTCTTTTGATTTCATAAGAAAATAATCATTTGTGATATTCTTTGTGACTGTACTCCCTTGTTTATTGAAGTAGGTTGCTAGGTTCCCGGTCCAATTAGTTGAGAGAAACAAATGAAGGGGCAAACAAAGCAGCTGCAGTCCAAAATGGCATTAATCAATTGTATTTCTCCTTTCTTGTAAAGCAAATGTTGGTCTCTCAAAGCACTTCTAAATCTGCACAGCAAAAGGCCCCATAGTGTCATGGGAGAGCCACATCCACTGTGTGGAGAACAGGTCTACTGGCATTTGGTCTTTTTTCCTTTCCACATCCTTCCGGTGAACTTATAGCACAATAATTCTGTAATTGTTGATATATATATTGAGCGATATAATGCCACTGCTTTGTTTTCTTACATTTCCTTTGCAAAACTTCTTTTAGTCTACTACCTCTTAATGACCTAAAATAGTATATTTATATCTTAGTCAAAGTGTTCTGTAAAAGTTGTTTGGTCACTAATATCAAAGCCTTTTTCTTTCTACTTAAGCAATGATACGGTCACTGAAAATAAGCTTTGGTTAAACAGAAACTCTCTTAGAAGTGTGCAAGTAATATAGCTTAATTTTACTATTAAACATGCATAGCTTTTTTTTTTTTACCTATAAAATAAACTGCTTACTGAGAGAACATACTTTAAAGCACCTTTTCAAGAGCTCCCTTGAGATGTATTTGAAAATATTAGTTCCCTCAGACAAAAAATTGCTAAAAAGACCAACACATTGATGACGGACACCTGAATTCCTTTATATCAAATATTCCCATATTAATTGGAACGTGCATCTCAAGGAAATGGAAGCTCTTTTATATAATGTCTCCAGATCCAAATGGACAAATAACGATATTTGATAAAGCAGAGAGCCTAAAACGACTGGGAAAAGAAAGAACTGTGAAAATGGCAAAATTAAACTACGCCTTGAAAAAAAGATGCTCAAGGAAATGCCAACAACTCCTTTATCTAGTGGGAAAAAAAATGTAGCTCTAGGGAAGAAGTAGAAATACCATAGTAGAAATCAACTTGTGATCCCCAAACTAAATGGAAGTCTTCAGTGAAGACAATGTGGTGAGACAAGTATACGCCCATAACCATAGTCAAGGCTCAAGCAATGCTTAAACAGCTTAATGCATTCACAGATCTGCTCACAAGCCCACTTTCATCTCAGAACTCTGAAAAATGGCGATATAATACCAGATCCAATAGAACGGTTTTTTAATGAAGATATTACTTAGGTAGAGCTACAAAACATGCTCAAATTATAACAGCATTTGTGCCAACACCAGAGCATAAAAAGTGACTCAAAACTCTATCCTTTCACACCTCAGGCTCTATGTTAATCTTAAGATAAAATTTGAAGGAAAGAATAATTAATGGCTTGAAGGTAAATGGACAATAGAATAAAATGTAACACGGCTTTATTAAAGGTAGGTCATGTCAGACTAGCCTGATTTTTTCCTTTGATAGGATACCTGATTTTCCAGACAAAAGAACTGCACAGAGAGATTAGATTTTATCTGAACTTCAGCAGAACATTTGGTAAGGTGTCACAATGGAGATTACTAGGTAAACTGGAAAAAAGGAAGGTTTGAAAAAGAATATGAAGGCGCTGACTAAAGTGACTGTTGCAGAGGAAATGACAGTGAACTGTGCTGAAAGCAGAACCTCTGGGCTGAAAACAGATTACTCCAGTAGTGCTCCTCCTGGATTAGTTTTGGCATTCATTTTGTTTGCTATTTTACTTTGTCATTTCACCCCTAAAATAAGAATGAATGCAAGAAGTCGGGAAAAAAAAAAAAGAGAACCATTGCCAGTGAAGGGGGAAGAACTCCATATGAAAGGAAGAATGGACAGAATAGTGGGATTCATCTCATCCAATCCATATAAAAACTTTGTATCTTGACAGCTGTTGAGTCTCCTTGTATAATCACTAGAAAGATGTGAACAAGTCCACCGGTAATTTTGTATTACCTAGTTTAGACACATGTCTAAATGGGATGAATGGAGATTCTTCCCTCTTTCTATAGTCATAAAGGTCAGAGTCATAAAGGACGTCTGGAAGACTTACTTAGGTGCCTAACTCTTAAACTTCTAAATTTGATGAGAAAAATCTTCCAAAATGCTATTGGAAATTTTCACTACAGTTGCTCATCAGCCAGAAATCAGACAGGAGGAAAACATGTGATTTTTGTACGACCCAGGACTCTGTAAAACACAACTAACTTCTTCAGACATACCACACAAGGTAAATTCAATTGAAACAGCAGAGAGCTAATACAAGTGTAAAAAACACTAGTGAGGTCTCATCTGAGTAAATATCTGGCTGTCCACATTCTGCAGGAGTCTTTCAAAACACAGGCAGCCTGTCTTGCAAAAAAAACCACTGCAAGAGCAAGAATCATGTGAATAGTTAAATACATCATATCATTAGGCCCCCCCTGCAAAGGAGAAGGATGGTTTAATCTTAAAAAAGCACAAGAGCAACAGGCTATAAACTTGACTCAAACAGATTTAGGCTGGAAACTTTCTTAACCATCAGAACAGTGAGGTTGTGGGACTGCCTTCCACAAGAGCTGCTGAAGGCTAGAAACCTGAAGAGTTTTAAAAGTCAGCTGGACAGTTTTATGAAACAGATTATATGATGCAGGGCCTGAAAAGAAGAGGCTGTACTTGGTGTGCCGGGAGGATCTGGCTAGCTTTATGTTCACTTGGAAGAAGACTCAAGAAGCTAAATTCCTAACTGTAATTTGGAAATGGGCTGAAATGCACTGGAAAATCTTTATTTTAAACTTTTAAAAAAAACAAAAAGCCATCTATCAAGCTCTTAAAATATTTTTTCCAGTGTACCTTATTATATTTATACAGGTTTTCAGAGGGAAATAACAGATTTGTCAATTCTGATGACAGTAACAGAACCAAATGTCTGAATCCAAAGCTAATGTTTTGGTTTTTTTTTTTATGGGGACATGTTAATCTAATCATATCAAACACTTGGTGGTTGGTTTTATGTTTTTGGCTTTTTTTTTTTTTAAGAAAGAAAAAAGAAAGAGTGATTTGTATAATACAGATGAGCCTTCCCTTGAAATATGTTCAACTGCACTAATTCTTTACAATTTTTTTTTCATTTCAACAGATCAAGCATGTGAACTTTTTCTTAAAGAGCTTTTTTTCACTTTTTTTTTCCCCTTGAGCTTTTTTGGTATATGTACATTGTTAAACAAATTAAATAATTAGTGAAATAATATATATTGCAATTAAAACAAATATTATAACTGGAATTTGTTTCAATAACCATCTTATTGAAATTTCATACGATACAGAAGATTTAAAATTCATTATGAGATAAATCTACTTAGTTCCTGATGTCCTTCTCTAAATTTGAAAGAGAGCTTGAGGAGTTTCATCCAAAAAAAAGAATTTACAAAGCCTACAACATAGCCACCAGATGCTTTTGTAGCATGTCCAGTTTAAATCAGCTCAGTGTAAGTAACTAGTGATTAAGTAAGTAAACTGTAAATAATCAAATTTTATTTCTCCCCCTAGGACTTCAAATCTCACTTTGTCATTTTGCCATATACCAACCATAACTCTAGCGGCATCAAATAGCTATGGTCTGAATCTACATTTCTTTTATAAACACATCTTTTTGTAGTACAGATCATGGGTAGCACATGCTGAAACAAGCACTCAATGACAAAAACATCGGAATTATAAAATAAATGTATGATAAAAAAGGAAACTGTTAGTCTTCAATTCCCAACTTCACCTCACCCAAAAAAAAAGGAGGTAGTTAAATAAAAAGATATAAATTATACATTAGACTTGATATATCACCTTTTCTTTCATGCATCTTTGAAAAGTCCTTTGAAGCAAACATACATTATCTTGATTTTATAAGGGAAATGGAAAAATGTGGCTTATCCAAAATCACACAATAAGCCTTCTGCAAAACCAAAAAATACAGGTAAAATCAATACATCTCTCGATTTTTCTGCGCTGTGTCTTAACAAACAAAAAAAGTACAAAAAACCTCAGGAATATCAATTACATTATTCGCAGGGATATGTACATCTTAAAATTAATTATTTCAGCTGTACTGTTCTACAAACTATTTCCATCTGGTCATAAAAAAAATATGAATTCGTTAACTTAATTTCTGTCTTTATTAGGGATCTTGCCTGCACTGCTATGAGATGCACTAATACTATGTAGTCAGAGCAATACGGCAGCTGTGGGTACGTGGCCTGTTGGCTTTAACTGCAGTCTGAAGTATTGCTTTCATGTAAGAAAGCCTTCTCCATACGCAGAGCATTGTGGCTGTGTATCCCTTACACGCTTATTCCCACCCTGCTTCACACATATGGTGGAATTTTGCTTGCGTAATCAAAAGGAGGGCATCTGAGGACCCTATGGGTTGCTGATGCATAGGCTGAGTCTGAATTTTAGCTGAAGCTCAAATGGTCTCTCCCCCCCCAATGGACTTCCTACAGCTTGTTAGCAAATGAGCTCACACAAAAGGTAGTAAATTAGATCTCACTCTTTCATTTGGTTACCATTTCTAATGGCGCTTTCTAGGAATTTAATTACATTTGAACATCTTTGAAATTTCCCAAAGGTCTTCAATTTACCCTCTGACACCCACACAAGCCACCCTTTTGTGTTCACATAGACTCCGCATGTGTTTTCTTAGAAAGTCAAGCTAAACATTTAAAGAGAGGAAAACAGACCTCAAGTAGTGTTATCCAGGATTGCTTTGCCAAGATAAGGATCAGTGTAATAGTGAAGCTGTGACCTAAAGCCAAAATTGTGTAGACGTGTGACATACAATGATACAGAAGAGTAAACATTGCAGAGCAGGGCAGAATAGCAGGCAGAGGTTCCCTGAAAGATCAGTGTGCAGGAAGAGTGCACTTTCAGAGATCGACAAACATTAATTTAATGTTTAGTAACTTGACTGACTTTCCACATTACACATTATCTTGCCAGCTTCACATTGAAGACGTAAGGATGTTACGTTAGGTGCAGTCTTATCCAAAACAGACATACAAACCTATACAGACAGTCAGTCTTCACCGGTGGGTCTCTACTTATAACTAGATATATTACTTACTGAATAAGTATATCTTGCATAGATAAATTATTTTAAAATAGAGCACATGGGAAACTGTGCCAGAACTAACGGTGTATGTTGAAGCCTAGTTGTAACATGTTAAATGAACAAGGTTTCATGGTTAATTTTTGAAGCAAAGCTATAAACTCTCTAGGAGAGTAGAAAATCTCTGCAAGTGTTGATGTCTTCATATTTCGTGTACATTCAGAACAAAGCATAGTTTCCATATTTTAATAGAAATATATAGAAAAATAAGGAACTGACTGAACTATATATGCCATTACAATCTTCTTTCTCTCTGTCTGTCTATCTATATTTTCTCATTAGTTTTACAATACTTTAATGTCATGTGGTAACTTAATTAAGGGAACAAGAAAGAAGCCTTAGCTTAAATCTCTTTACTATTGACAAATTCAGTTTCAGGCTCCCAAGTGCTTTTGTTTCTCCTGCTTATCTGTCTGTGTAATTCTATGAAGAGTCTCACCAAAATTTGTAGGTTTCTTATGAATGCTAATGCATTTATTTTTCAAACATGACAAAGGCTCGATGGTAACAGGCACTGGGACCCTCAGGCTGGAAGTACTTGTTGCCGTGGTTAGAAGATGCTCAGCAGCCTGATCAAAAGATGGACAGATCCTTCTCCTGAGATGACAGCCGTGCTCTTCCAGCTTTTGTACGTTTGCCTGTTAAAGGCTTATCATACTTATAAGTTCCACCTCAATATTTTCATTAACCAAGTGCTACGTACGGTACAGTAGGAGCCATTTTATGCCCATGGGACTAAGGTCCAGAGATAACTGATTTGCATACCGTGAAGGAAGGCCAGATGGCAGGCACGCCTTCCTGCTCCAGAGCTCTAATGACATCCCCATTTCACACCAGTAATATGTCACCTGGCATTCGGAGTAGTATTCATTGCAAAGCTTGTCCTAATAAGCTTTAAATATATTGGTTTTACTTTTTTTCTTTTCCCTTTTTTTTTTTTTCTTTTCAAGAGTAGAGCAGCAGCTGTGATAATGAAGTAAACTCTGTCTCATTAACAGCAGGGCAAGCTCTGGGCAGGTTTTTCTTAATGGGTGACAAGTTTCCCATGTTAGTACTACACTTTTCAAGAAGAAAGGTTTTTTTTAAGCAAAGCAGACAGTCGGAAACATTTTGCAGTATCATACCCTCTTAACAAACTTACTTACTTACATGTAATTTCTATCATTTTGTAACTGAAAATGCTGAAAAGTAATGCTCACAACAAACTAAGAGTCCATTTCTTTTACTTTGCTCATTTCAGACATGTGTTGCAGATAAGTGTTGTATATTCTTTGATTCCTGAACACAACACTCTCCTCCCCCAGCTCTGTTTGTCTTTTCAGAATTGGTTTGCATTTTTATACAGCACAAAGCCTTAAAAAGCTGCTTGGGCCAGGCTAAAGCCTGGGATCAGGCTAAATCATTTTAAGAAGATCTAGGCGTATCTAAGGACCTAAAATATTTTTGCAAGGTAGGGTTTATTATGCGTTTGCAGCTTGGTGCTTGTCTGAAGAGACAGCTGTATGTGAAGGAAATAAGAACATAGATAAGGGAGGACCGCATCTGATGGGTGAATGGGATTGCAGCCTTCAAGCGTACGGATGAAAGAAGTGTCAGTTAAGTTTAAGAAAGTGAAGTTGAGGACAAAATCGCAGCCAAAGCTTTTGAGAGACCACAAGTTTTTCCACTGTTGAAGAAACACCCGGTTCTCTTTCCCACAGAACAGAACATTAAAGAATCTCTTCTTTATTAAGATGTCATTTTAACTTTCGTGTAAAAATAAAGACTGTCTCTCCACTGGAACAAAGTGTATACAAACCCAAGAATACATGTATCATGATTCAAAAGTTTAGAAAATCAATATGGTATTTGTTTCATGGCTTTCTGAGATGTTAGAAATAAATGTTAACTTTGGGATAAGGTTACTGCAAAACAGCTCAAGAACTAATTTTTTTTCTCAAGAAAAAAAGTAGTTGTAAATATTATTTTTTCAGACTAAATATAAAAGTTAGTCTGAAATGACTTACTGAATAAAACACAGGACAAAGATATAATTATTTTAATGATTTTATAGATACAGATTTTTTTTTCTCTTTGTTTTCTAGAAGGAGATCCAGAAGACACATATTCTTGAAATGACACATAATGTAATTTCTAAGAAAGATCAGATCTCTATTGAAGTTAGTGTACTGAAAAATATTTAAGTTTTTGAATGAAATACCACCTACTCAAAATATTACCTAAAGCTGAGTTAAGATTGTGGCCATCAGATTTTATTCCAATAACAAGTTTGGCAACAGAAAAAACGATCAGCCTGTTTGGATTAAAAGCAGATTTTTGGCTCATGATTTATTTATACCAGTATTGTAATCAAGATTGAATGAATAAAATTATAATAGTGAGTTACTGTGTTCAACAGAAGAACTACCATATGGAGCACGTGTGAAAATCTAGTAAGCTTTGGTACAATGGCACCAAATTTATGTTCTGTTTAGGTGAAGAGAAAGCTGAAGAAAGGAAAGCAAGAAGTGGCAATCAGCAAATTCTCTGAGGTGTTTGGAAGTTGCTTAGAGAATCTGGCCTGTACAAAAAGGATACGAGCCAGGCTGAAGATATAACCCAATCTGCTTGGCTTCTGCTATAGTGCAAGGCTTGTCTTGGCATGTTCTGACTTGGAACAGGGCATTCATAACTGATGGACATGATTCATCCCTGGGTAAGTACTAGCAGAGGCAACACAGAGAAAATCACACAGATGTACACAGAAACAAATATGCACTTTGTATGTTAGTCGTATTTGAAGTTACTAATCAAGACTGATATTCCACAGGATCAACACCAGTGTCCCTACCTGTGCTCAGTGGAATACAACAGATACCCACGGAGCCCATATGACATAATTGATGTTACGTGGCATCTGTGCCCCATATGGGTTCAACATGCCTTCTGCTGCCTTTCTGAATGGTATAAAGAAAATAAACTATAATGAAGGAATAGGACATCAGTAAATACTACCTAAGAGTACCACACCAAGTTAAAATAAATACAGCTGATGGTATGGGTGAAAGACAAATCCATATACCTCAAGAGCACTTACTCGTGAATAAACTTCTAGAGGCAGTCTGACTGATCTATCATATGATGCTGTAAATAGGCATGATGTGAAGTCTAATTAATGAAGCAACCTTGAATCAAAAGGAAAAAAAAATCCAAGAAAAAAAGAGGTCTTAAGCAAGAGCAATGTAATAGAGAAAAGAGAAGAATAAAGAATTTTGGTATCTGCAGAAGACATGACTATGAATGTCTTGTTTTGCTTCATTCTAGTTTCAATCATCAACTGAGAAAGCAATTAAATATTTTAAAAATGGATTTAAAAATTACAGAAAGGCTTTCCACTTGCTTTGGTTGCAGGAAGAATTCTTATGGCAATACATTGTACATTGGATGAAAATGTCGCTCTAACAAAATGAAACTATTAAACTGCAGTTAACGTTAAAAATTATTGTACTGTATTAAAGACTCAAGGCAATGTTGCTAACTTTCAGATCATAAGCTGTAAATATGTATTGTCCTCAGGAAAGTTCAAGATTTTGCACCATACAAAAATTAAAACCAACCAACCAACCAAACCCTGCCCCTCAACCTGGATCAAAACTTATCTAGAACCTAAACCTTGCCACTTGCATTATTTAGATGAGTTTCAAGCACAGTAACATAACATCATTTGGATCTCAAAATGATGATGATTTAGGCATATATTTAGATTTACTGTTTGCTGGAAACAGTATTTTTCCACATTTATAAGACATTAGAGAATTCTTAAATTTTTGTAAGATAACCATCCATTAAAACTCAGTGAGCTTTTAAAAACCATAAATATCAGAAACCAACAAATCTTTGTCTAATACGTTTTTAAAAGTACCTGCAACTTGAAAAATACCTAAAACTAGGCAACATAAGGGATCCAATATAAATGAAAAGTAGGAAATTCTAAATTCGAGGTTGAAAATCAGTCCCCAAATGAAGGAAGACGTTATGATGTGTGCATGACTATAGGTCATGACTTTATGACTTTTACGACACAGCAACAGAAAGACCACTGTCTTCTGGCATCAGCTCTGTGCCATCAGCAGTACAACCACTGAAAAAGAGGAACTCTCCCATTAAGACACATGGATAGTACCAAAAGGTACTATCCTCTGTCTATCAGGCTGTACCTATTATAAGGTCAAGACCTCCAATAACTTGAAATAAGACTCATGGATTAATGAAAAGTTATTGTTATAAGATGATACTTGTTTTCAGTGACTAGCTGATAGGCGAATTCAAATTAGAAATGATAATTCTCGAATCTTAGTTCATGACCAGCCTCCTAAATCATTCAGTTTGTCACAGATTATGGTATATCACTTTCATTCTTTGCTTCAGCTATCTTAATTTTCAGAATTGAAAAAGTAAATCACAAATCCCATTTATACAACATCTTTTGAAATCTGTATTTAAATACTTTTAAAAGCAAATTACAATGATCAAATGCCTTTCTAAACAAGAGAGGTCAAACACTGAGATGCCAAAACTGCAAGGAACTTTGCCAGTTTCTATTTTTATTTCCTGTTTTTATATTCTTACATTTTATAATATTTTTTGGCACTCCAGGCTAGGAAAAATTCAAAGTAAAATCTGAAATACTACCAGTTTCTCCTTTCCAAGTAGAAGTGATTCAAAGCTTTCTTAGGCAGATCTTAAGGTAAGCAGAATGATCTCTAATGAAAGATGAAAACTAAATGATGAAAGAGAATTTGTACATCTTCAAATTTCCCAAAATAACATGTTTTGGATGAAATGCATTTATCATCATAATTAGCTATTATATTTAAAAAAAAGAAAGAAAGAAAGAAAGAAAAAATTTAAATTGAGAAGGCTTTAATCAAGAGACAGGAAAAAGAAAATGTATAAACCCTAATTCAGAAAAAGTGAAAAAAACCTCTTCTTACAAATGCATTGTTTGTCTATTTTAACTAAAACAAGTCTTTTAGATCAATGGCACCCAGCCTCACAGTTTTCTGGACACTACTGAGTTGTTTTCCAATATGATCTGGGTTTAACAGCTCTTTTTCAGCCTCCAGAAACAGTGCAGAAGGCTTCAGAAAAACAATGTAAGAGCTGGGGATCATGAAACAAAAAAAGATTCTGTTTAAAGAGGGTAAGATCTTTAGTGATCATCTTTCTCCATCAGAATTAAATACTTGATGGCTAAAGAAAGCTACAGCTCTACAACATCTCAATTTTAGTTAAGCATCTGGCCTCAGGTTCTTCCTCCTTAGCAACTAAAATCCAATGGATTATGATTATTTGTTTATTTGTTCCATTACAGCAGAACTGGATCCTATGTACTGATGTTTAGTTGGGGAAAAAAAACCCTCAACCCTAAATATATTTACATTATTGAAAACTGGGATACAGTCATGTGTGATTTAATGCCATTAACAAAGAAAAGTAAGCAATGTATCTAGTAACAAAACATCTCAAAAGTCAATTGAAGTATTTTATACTGATGCATAATTTACATGTTGAAATTTGCATTGGTTCCTGTCTAAAAGAATGAACTACAGAAATCAGGTTTGGAGACGTACAAAAGTATGTATCAATGTGTCAACAAATCAAATAAAAATTTCATTTTGAATACAAAGTTCATTGTCCAAAGCAGACTAACAGACTCAGACAAAACCCAGAATTCTGCAATAAGCATCAGAGTCTGACCTCTCTACAGCTCTAATGGAAACAAACCCAGCAGCCATTAAATTCATTATAATAGGGTCAGTAACCAGGTATTCAGAGTAAAGGAGCAATGTTCAATTAGAATTGAACAGTGGCTCTGTGTGTGTGTGTTTTATGGCACCGATTTCACATTGATCAAAAGGTCTAATGATATATTTAAATTAAAGCAGCAAAGAAAATGTGTGGTTAAATGTCAAGCAGAGTACGAACGGAGAAAAGAAATATGTGATTACAGTGTTCATGACAACATGATTTGATTTAAGATTAATAAAAGCCTGTTAAAAAGTTATATAGCTGCGATACTTCACCGTATGCAAGATTTACTGCAATGAAGTCAGTTTGTATCAATGATTTGATTTTGGACGTCTTTTCTAGTACTACAGGTATTGCAATAACAAATAATTTCAGACAAGAACCCAGGTATGGTTTACGTTCAGAACAAGATTTGTGAACAGGATTAAAACTATTTGTCCTTCAAGGATTTCCTTTGCTGTGAAAAAGGCATGAAACGAATGAATGTAGCACCATACCTACAGCTAGGGTGGGTTGGCATTTCCGCTCTTAAACTGACTGACTGCTAAACTTCTACCAGTCAGTCAGAATTTTCCACACCAGATGACTGCATCATGATCTATTTCTTTACCTTTTGAAAAAAAATTATTTGTAGAGATTTTCAGGAAAATGGTTTGGCCACTGCCACGAATGCAAAGAACAAGAGAAAGTTGTTTTACTTGCAAATAAAGATAACGATAATAATAACGACAACGGTCACCACCAGCACCACCACCTACAAATCATATTAGTAAGAAACTCTTACTTTTTATAATATAGGTCCTTGCAATTTATGTAACAGCACAGGCTGTCTCCTGGAGTTAAAGTGCTCTTTTTTTAACATTTCAGCAACAATCTAAAATACACCCTTCTGAAATTTGCATTATGGATTTAGGCAGTAAAATTCCTCAAAGGTTCCATCTTTCCTATATATTTTCTATTCCGACCTAGCGCTGCCGTGCCAGCAGGATTACGTAATTCATTATTCCTGCCTAGAAACTCAATGCACCCTGTTCCAAGTCTCCTTAGCACAAAGAGGACCTCGCCTGCAATTCCTTCCCCCAGTGGAGAAGTAGCCACAGCAGAGAGCAATGAGCTTCTCAATTCTCAGCTACCTTGGTATTCTGGAGAGGAACAAAAGAGTCTCCCAAGAAATGACAAATCTTGAAGAGAACTAGGGTGGAAATTTTTAAGAAACAGACATGGGAAAGTGGGACTAGGAAAATATGAAGGGAGAGGGGAAGAAGCAATCATCTACGGGAAAGGAATGATGGTTTATCCTGTCCTCATCCCAGCCATGTTAACTACCCAGCAGTGATGGGTGAATGGCCAAGTACAAGCACGTTCAACTCAAAAAAAAATTCAGAACTGACAAAGACTGAATTCAGGACCACATATACAGAAACAATTTTATGGAGATCAATAGCTGACCTCTTGCCAGTTCCTGTCTTTCTCAACACTCCCGCACTTACCACTCTGGACTATAGATACTGCAGTCCTAAACTGTGAATTTAAAGGGATGCATTAAGGAATTTCATATACATGTTAAAGGGCCAGCTCAATAAATACAGGGCAGGAAATGCAACTTTCATCGTAAGATCTATCATAAAAATCAAGTCATGCATGCATTATGTGAAGCAAACAGCTGAGACTGATGTTCCAGAAAAATAATGTTATATTCGTTGTATTTTATAACCATGCAGTTTCATTTTTTCCTCTTAATATGTCAGGTTCACTACCCTACTTCTATATGCTTGCATATACTTTGCACACAAATCTATTAATATTGTCTTTCTTATGACTGTCAGCATTACCACCCATCAACGCATCTGAGAGTTTTACAAACATTTATGAACATTCATCGGATTCCTATGAGATAATGATATTCTGTTATCCCCATCCTACAAGGATCCCAAGTTTCTTGAAGCAGAGAGATTCTGTGGCATATCTATCCAGTAACCGTGGGTGCTCCTTTCCTTGACATATTTTTATTTTCTTCTAAACTTATTCATAAACAGAAATCCCATTCACTTGTACTATGGCCTTCTGCTTTGCCCTTTGGCGTGTCAAACCCCAAGTCCCTGAAGGATGATAAAAGGTACAGCAAAAAACGATTTATCACCTGGAAAGAGATGTGCCTTGTGACAGCCTTGTGCCTCTAAATGTAGAGAAGTTCCACAGTTCAGTGAACAGCTTGTCTCTCCTGAAGTCACTATCAAAAATGCCATAGAAATGAATGGGATTGCTGCCTCCAGAGTAGCAATGGCCTAACATCAGCATTCCCACTTTGTCTTCTCTATGGTACTAAACTAAAACTTTCAGACAAATGATTTTAATTTCAGGGTTAGAGCTGTAACTGACTTGCAATTTGAATGAAGTTAACATTATCTCAGAAACTTGCTCATCCGTAGAGTGGACAGACTCATTTTAAACTGAAATAAATCAGGCAGATAAGCAGCTCTCCAAAAATACGTTCCATGTAGCAGGATCAAAAGCTGTAGACAAACTAGTCTCGCAAGATTTTGGCTACATGCAGAAATGAATCAGAAGTAAAAAGTATTTCCCGTATTGTTGCAGATAAAATTTAAGGCAATGCAGCTGATTATAATTTTGATATCTAAATTCTGAAGAATTTTGCACTACATTTTGAAAAATGGGTTGAAATATCTCTGAAACTAAGGGCAGGGAACATGATAATTAGAGTTGTCTATATAAATTAACAGAAGTATGTAACTTTTCTGATACTGCATTTTGAAATAGCATAATAATATAACTCACGGTGTTTAAGATGCACTCCTAAGATGTAGTTACAAATCTCACAGCAGAGAAATGTCAAAATGAAACAGTGACTGTAAAAAAGATGAATCTGCCTCAACTAAGGGGTATGATGACAATTCACACCCTGTACTGTCATCTTCAAGATTTATACATAATCATCTAATTCTTTTTTTTTTGTTTCTCCCAAGGGACACGGAGTATCAACATACTCCAAAACCAAGGTTTTCTTCCTTTGATAGGATAGAACTGTTTATGCTGAATATAAGTATCAGCATATGAGATATCTTATATCAACAAGATAAAAACAAGAAAACAAGAGATAAAATATGGATTCAATAAAGCACAACACAGTCATCTTTGAAAGTCTGTACGGCACTATCATAGGCATGAGACCAGTGTTTAAAAGATGGAATTTTCAGATCATCCAAATCCAATACTTGAATTAATAGGCTCAGAAATGGTAACGGAAAGGAAGAAAAGATCTTGATTTGAGATTATTCTCTTGGATTCCAGGAAACACTGATACTTTGGACTTACCTATTGTTCTTTAATATGGAAAAAATTCAGAGATATTATATCTGACCCATACATTCACAGAAACAGAAAAATGGGAAACAGACATGAAGGCATTTGTAAGATCTTCTAGGAAGCTTGTCTGCCCTTTCTGAAATCTGCATTTTGCTGCAAGAATATGAATAGAGTAACAAACTCGGGAGAATGCTGTAACTTTTTCTCCTAAGAAGCAATTTTTATTGGTTACAGAACGTAAAGGAATTTGTTCTCCACTCTCCAAAAAAGCCCGTCCCATTAGAGAGACGTGTCAAATAAATGTCATGCTCCTCTTTAACACAGAAAAATAAGAACACGGGGGTTAAACGAGTGAGAATCCCCAATCCCCTTCCACCTCTCATACAGAGCCATTTTCTGCTGGGAAACAAAAAATTATTCTCTCCTGGAACTGAATCAGAAGGCAGACCCGTCAGTCAGTAGCCAGCATATGATTCAGCTCAGCTTTTCAATAAGTTAAAAAGTCCAAAAGCCACCAAAAAAAGGGGTTTTGAATGAGAGGGCTGCCTCCTTCTAACTCTTCTGAAATGCCTGCTGAGCACTCCTGTGAACCATGCCTGCTGCAAGAGGAGCACCTCTGACTTAAGAAAGCAGGGACTTTCGGTGACAGCTGGCAAGCAGACGCTCCCTCTATCGAGGGACAGCTTTCGTTCAACTAAAAGGTAGGACAAACACAAATTCCTGTAGCTGGACACTGAAAACGTACTAGATCGATGATTAAAATACATAGCAATTACAACCCTTCCCCAACCATAGGGTTTTAAAGAAAAAAATTCCAATATAGTGTTTTCTAAAAAGAAAATTATGTTTATTCTATAAAACAAGAAGCTTCATAAAATATACTGATTTTTGCTTATATTTTATGATTATGCTAGCAAGCATTGAATAATTGAGTAATAAACACTACTGCAAGTCGGAAAAAGAAATTCCATTCAAGTCTCGGGAAGAAATTCCATTCAAGTCTCGGGAAACGATACAAAATGTTAAAATAGCACTAAGTATTCCACTCATGTTAAATTCAGTGCTTGAATTGCAGAATGATTTAGCTGTGCCTTCAAACGTTTTTAATATTCCTTCATGCAATGTACACAATCAGGAAACTATTTCTGCCGTAATTCACTCACATTTCCAAGGGGATGCATTTTCAATGGGGTTTTTGTCCTACTCGTTAAGCCAATTGAAAGAAATACTACTTGTCTCCCAGATTAATCATACGTTAGATTTTTACTAGCCTGATCATGTAACAAATTACTAACAATGAACATTTCCCGTGTGTTCAAAAGACTTCTGTTTAAAGTGTTCCAGAGCAGCCTTGTAACACTTACAATAGCAGCAGGCAACGCTGCTTGAGCTTAAAAAAAAGCGTGAGTTTCACAAAAGTGATGAAAGATTAGACTGAAAACAAATACTTCATTTTCTTTCATCTGTTTTGACGTCTGCTCTTATTGTTGAAATACACTGGAAATGTATCTGCATGAAAAAATGTAAAAATAAGGTTACACAAATGACCATCTTTTTTCGGGAAGCAGCTTATCACGGCTATAAACCTGGGGCTGCATTGAAAACTGTCTCTTTTTTTTTTAACTTTAAACAAGATTTGAACAGATATCTGGCTTACAAAATTATTTTTTTTTTTGCCACCTCACAAGATTTCCTCTAAACCGATTTGACTATTTTTAGGCCAAAGGGGCAAAGAAATGCCTCAGGTATTTTTCATAGTCTACGCAGTGACGTTTAATGAATAAATTTTACTCCATAATTCTACTTCGAACTGTAGGCTCATCAGCAACCAATTGCGGTGTTGGCCTTATTTTACTTAAAAGTTTACGATTTGAAAACTGGTTTTTGAAGGGATAAAAATGAACTTTAAATGAGGATTCCAGATGACCCTCACTGTGCCAATTGTTACAGCTCCACTCTATGGAGACAGTTAGACTAAGCTGCAATATTTTCAAAGTACCCATCTCAATAAGGTGAAAAATCATCAGAGAGTTACCGTGTTACATATTAATACAGGAGGGACCAAATTTGGCGTAGGAAGCCACCAACACAGCTTCCATGCCTTATCTTACAGCTCTTATTGTAAAGTGCAAGTATGGGCTCATCATTGCCCACATATTTCCTTCATACCTGAAATTAAATAATGCGTGCCGATATCTCAAAAGAACTCATTAGTTTGCCCAATATTAAGAAAAGTACTTCACACCTAATTGTCTTGCAGAGTGTTAGATTTTTAGCATCACATTATTTTAAATTATTATCTTTTTTATCGTGTTATATCTCTAGCGTATTTACTTAAATGCATTTGACCCAATTCTACTAGAGCTTTTGTTACAAGAGGTTCCCAGGTGTATCTTAGCCTGGTGTGGGAACTTACACACCAGGACACACATAAATCACCACGCCCCAAAATGAGTCTGTAAAAGGAAAGCATAAAAGCTGTCACAGCTACAGCTCTCAATTACACTCCAGAGCCTTTCTATATAGGAGGGGTGGGAAAGCAGAGAACCAAGGACGGAATATGAATGCTGGGTTTGTTTGTTAAATTTGGAATTTAAGGAAAATCAAAATCTTAAAGCTGTTTGGTGTTTGCTTTAAGAAGTCCCTGAAATTTGAAATATAGGGCTTTACAAAGGCAAAAAGTCAGGGCAAAGATATTTCAAAACCATGCATGTGATTGGGAGAGGGAAATGGCCTCTGTCAGCTGAAGCTGATCTTGACTCAGGGTCCATTTTGCTGTAGAACCTCCCATGTCTCTAGTCTTTCTGCCCAAAACTCCTCTCCCCTAAAGCTCCTGGCTTTACTTCTTTTGTCCCAGTTCCTCCCAAATCTAATCTTGCCTATCTCAGGGTGCCAATGATTCAATTCCCAAAGTTCCACTCTCTGAAACTCTGGCCATGCCACCCACTGCCACTTCCAACCAAACTCCATCTCCTTTCCCACAGTGCTCCCCAAAAATTTCTTGCTTTTCTCCCTCTACTTCCAGTTCCTTTCCAATACTTTTGGAATAGAATAGAAAAGAATAGAACAGAATAGAATAGTTCAGCTGGAATAGTTCAGAAAGTTTTCTGTATAACTGTATAACAAAATAAAAACACTGAAGACGCTTGTAGAAAGTGATCAGCGCTTCTAAAGTCAGGCATGTCCCTAACCTTAGTTGGGCTGATTCAGGGCTCCAGACTGAATTTTAACATTTGTACTTCTGAAAAGCTAATTAATAGTTTCTCATTCCAGGCATTTGCAGTTATATTGATAATACAAGCTCTGTAACGGCTCGCCACTTCTTTAAGGAGGTCTGTTCAGTTGGGTCATTCTGCATCTCAGCATGTTCTTAGGGACTCTTTAAGCGTGAGGTGGAGGATCTGGGAGGTCTGCTGAAGATAGTTCTCACCTGCAAAGATCGGCACGCTGACCATGAGACCCACCCCCATGCTCATCCTCATACACCGTACAAACAGGAGCGGTATTAAAATCAAAGAAAGCTGGAAAGCACCCCAAAGAAAATGTCCTTCCTTTATTATGCCTCCCAATAGCATCAAGAATTTAAAAGCACTTACTTTTAAACACATTTTTGCATATAAAGCAGCCAAACATATCTTTAAATCTAATAATTTTTATTTGTGCAGAAGACCTAAGCAGCCTTCCTAAAATGAAAGACTTAAGACTTTGTGGTTGGTAGAAGAGTTTAGCATGGCTTGCCATGAAAATTGATAATTCTGCCTTTTAAAAGCAGTTTGGAGAAAGAAAAGTATGCATTTTAATAACTGTGGCCTAAATTACTTTGTGGTATACATCAAAGGAGAATATGGAGTGAGAGAGAAATGTACCAGACAATATTGTTTCTCTTAAATGCAGCCACTGCTGATTGAGCTTTATTTTCCCATAATAGTCAGTTACTGAATACAATTTTTAGAGATTCAGCATATCTTCTATTGGTAGCCAAAAGGATCTCCAAAGTGTATCCTCACAGGACGGTGTATTATTTATTACCAAACACATCAGTATTTCCAAGTGCTGAATTTTCATTTTTAATACTTTCCAAGAAACAGCACTAGAATATTTATTTCTGCATTAAGCCATTTTCTGGGTCAAGTTCAAAGCATACATGTATTTCATAATTCTGACCCAAGTTTATTAAAGGTTGGTCTTACTTGGCCAAATTTAAATTCGATTAAGGATGGAATTGGTTGTTAATTATTTGGGGGATGAGAAAAGGGTTAGTTGCTTATTGAACCAATTTAGATAACTTAAATGATTCTGTGATTGCTTTCCTCCCTGACTTATCAGTGATTTTTCTTCAACTATTAATACTCTGAAAGCACTCACTCCCTTACATCTCCATAGCTTGCAACAGTTTAATTACTCTTCTCAAACATTTCGTTTTCACTTGAAAAAGTCCACTGTCATGTTCATTGACTACATAGTTCAGTGAAAGGTTACTTACCAACCTTTCATAAATACTATTTGTCTTGAATGGCAAAACATAATTTTAAACGTTCCTTTCACCAGAGTACTTTTTTGCGTGCCTTGACTGTAGGGGTATGAGAAGTGACATTACTGAAAAACTGATCAAAGCCTGGAAAAATTTTACAGAAAGCAAGAATAATTCAACCTGGAAATACCGTAGTAGTACCTTACACTTACAGCCTCCAGTATTATCTGCTCCCTTGCAGTCTGGGTAGCATGGCTGGCCCACATCAGCCATGATCCGGTCCTCCACTCTCCCACCAGAGATAGGAAGCGCTGTCACAGGTGACACCTGTCTCTGGACAGGATGACCGTGGGCACCACACATACACAATGGCCCAGCAACGGTGATGCTATCAACTTTCGCTTTACATTAAAAAAATAAATAAATCAGTGAACAGTTTGATCAAGAAAAAATATGAAATCACACTTACAGTCTTTCATGGAAAAATCATCCATGTAGATTGCATAGTGGTGTCTGGGAGACAACTCAGCCCTAACAACAATTCAAGATATGCTCACCAAATGTTTTTTTGTGAAACATGGGAAAAGACAAATAGCACACAATTTGGAAAAAAAAGATAAATCTATTGAAAATAACTTCCGAACATGAATCATACTAAGGCTATCTTTCAGCTCTTTCTCTAACACTTAATACTTATATGGAGCATAGAAACCACCACTGATTATTGGTTCAGAAGAAAATAGTATCAAAAAAATCAAACCCAAAGAACTCTACTTACCAATTTACACAAAGAAAAAAAGTAGAATAATGATAATGTTGGGGGAAACATCTAGATCTTTAACTAAGAATGTCTGCCTTTTGCAAAGACAAGCTTTGGGCCTGTATGAAGCGATGCATTAGGACAGAATCTCTTTAAGTCTCAGGATACAATTAGGTAGCGATTTTGGGGGATAACATTTCACAGGTGCCAATGCTCACAGCTCGCTACCCCAACATCAAACAATACTTGGATCCTTTGAATATTAGAGGTTGTCTGCCCTAATAATGTGGCAAATAGGTGAAAGGAAAAAGACTGTACGTGTTGGTGGATTCTTTAAATTACAGAATAGGCCACGCAGAGCAAAACTGCATGCCGTGGTCAACTCTAAAGCAGAGAGAATCAAAATGAGCAAAACATGACTCATCTGTATTTTAGATGACAGCCTGGCGTTTAAAAGCACGCACAGTAGGCAGTGGTTGTAGTCAGTGTGCTTGGGGAATTACCTTGAGTAGCATTATTTGGTTATTTTTAGGACAGCCACCCAGATGAGTGGCGCTAAGGAACATCATAATCCTCTGTTAGGCTACTCTGCAGAAGGCAGTACATGTGCAAATACAATACACAGCAACTGGCAGGTGCTCTTATATTGGGGTCCGGATGACTACAGCAATCTATAGTTTACTCTGTTCTCAAAATGAGCAGTCCACAAGAATCATACCCTATTTCATGAAACAGAGGAAGACAACAATCCATTGGGTCAAGGTTGCCTAAGTATAATCTATGTAACTGAAATAAGACTATTAAATCCTTATTAGCACATTAGCACTACTGTTACCCAAATATCAGGTCCCTTTCCAAAAGCTGCAAAGGAAAAGACACAATATTTTGCTGAAGTTAAGCTGGTTAGCTTCTTTTTTTCTGGTAGAAAAGTAAAAGTGTCCCCATTTTCAAAATCTAAGACATGAAAAATGTTCAGAGGAGACAATATTTATTATCTAAAAATGATCATTAATATTTTTTCAAGACATATTTTACCAAGACATATCAAGAAACTCAATTTTTATCAGGAAATAAAACCAGCACGATAGGTGTACTTAGACACAGAAATATTGCCATCTCCAAGTATTCAAAAATTGTAACTGAAATCCCTAGAAACATGAAATTAAATCCAAATTGAACAGCCTTTTGACCTTCTCATCTTTTAGGATGCCTACTCTGTTCCTCCTCTTCCCCAAGCATATGCTTAGGTATATTAAGCCCAGCTTAATATCCCTGGGCTGCAGGGACATTTGCTTGACAAAGTACGTCATTGCATTCTGACAGTTTCTGTGTAGGATCACATACAGCCAACATTCAATTTTAAATATAGACTTAAACATGTTGTCTGCGTTTCAGTGAATACACAGCTGTCGACTGTCCCCTGTTGCTGGGGTATGCAAAGCTGCCGCATTATCCTTTTTGAACAACGGGAACTCATTTCCAGCTTCCCACTCCACCTCCTTTTGCATTGCTCTCTCCTTTTCCTTGTGCACACTTTCCTGCTACCACACCCTTTCTTCTACTCCTCTCACTTGTTGGCAATCACGGACAATTTGCTTTCTGTCACTTTTATGCTCCATTTTTATGCTCACCTCCTACGATGTTTATTATATGACAAACATTTCCATAAGGTGACCTCATTCCATTTCCCTTGGAACAGCACAGTCCATCTTTGTCGAGGACAGGCATGGAAAACGGTAACAATTTTGCAGTAAAGAAAATATTATGAGTTTAAAGGCAGGAACTAAAAATTAATTAAAATACTGAAAAGTTGAGGTATTCAGAATGATTCTTTTAACTTCGGGGAGTCTACTTTTTAATATTTGAGTTATATAAGACATAAATCTTAAAAAACATGCAGAATATATCAAATATATATTTGATATATATGAGACCCCACCTGGAGTACTGCGTCCAGCTCTGGAACCCTCAGCACAAGAAGGACATGGACCTGTTGGAGCGAGTCCAGAGGAGGGCCAGAGGAGGAAGATGATCAAAGGGCTGGAGCAACTCTCCTATGAAGACAGGCTGAGAGAGTTGGGGTTGTTCAGCCTGGAGAAGAGAAGGCTCCGGGGAGACCTTATAGCGGCCTTCCAGTACCTGAAGGGGGCCTACAGGAAAGCTGGGGAGGGGCTGTTTGCAAGGGTATGTAGCGATAGGACGAGGGGCAATGGTTTTGAACTAGAGCAGGGTAGGTTTAGATTAGACGTTAGGAAGAAGTTCTTTACAATGAGGGTGGTGAGACACTGGCACAGGTTGCCCAGAGAGGTGGTGGAGGCCCCATCCCTGGAGACATTCAAGGCCAGGCTTGATGAGGCTCTGAGCAACCTGATCTAGTTAAAAGATGTCCCTGCTTACTGCAGGAGGGATGGACTAGAAGGTTTAAAGGTCCCTTCCAACCCAACAGATTCTATGATTCTATTAAATAGTAGTAAGAGGTACAACTATATTGTTATTTACCTAACCAAATACCTATTATATTCTAATCTTTTGCCTGTACCTTTCAGAACTGTTTCAACACGTAACCTAGAGTTCACAGAATTATGTGAAATAGTACATATGCTTTCTTTTGCATCCAAGTTTTATATAAAAGTCTGTACAGTTGCTTTTGTACTAATGGAAGTTTCCTGGCTTCATTCAAATTCTATTTAGATTAATATGTTCTCGCTATAGATTTAGAAAAGTGACTTATCTAAGAAACAGCTCTCCTTAATATCTATGAAGTTTGCAACTTCTGCAGTCTCTAGCACAGGATAATGTCACAGCTTGTCCTACTCCCCTGCCACGGCTCGAGCCACACACAAGAGGAGTCCAGCCAGTGGAGCCCACCAGCGTGGTCCACCTGCAGCTGCCTGCAACTACCTCTGACCAACCCGTCGCCATGGGCAGGAGGGTGGCCACATCCCGGACTCCTGCACATCTGCACCGGAAGACTGGCTATCCGATTTGTTCAGATGCTGCTGTGGTGGCTGTATGCAGTCATGGATGTACAGGGGAAATGAGGAGCTGGACTGGCCAAGGACTGGATCCCTTCCTCCAACATATGCTTCTCTCCAGTCTTGTTTCCAGTATGAAGCAGTTTGAAATTACTGACCTTCATAGGTCTGAACCCAGACTGCTCTTATTTCCTGCGGAACATCACGTTTTAATTGAAGATGCCTCAAACTACTAAGTAATCCAAAAGGATTTCAAGAGGGCACTAGTATAATCAACCTTTTAAAGTTATAAAAGATAAATTGAAAAATAGCTCACTTTCAGGACCTCAGTTTACCTCTAACCATATAAGAGAACAAATGGCTCTCTTTCATATACAAGATGCAGGTTTAAAAAAAAAAATAATCACACCACTCAGCTAAACCATAGTAACTATCTATTGTGCTCATGGCCAGAGTCAAAGACCTGAATTAAAAATATGGGCTATGAAACGTGTTAAGTGATTCACAGACCTGTTCCTCCTCTACTTACTCCTTCAATACAATGCTGATGAAACATCTCTGTAATGCTCTTTTATTTTCTAAAATGGGAGAAAACTAAACCAGCAAATAAGGTTGTTTAGTTTTAGCTCTATCTCAGCTAAAGCAGGTCCCAGAAGAACCTGACAATCGCTACACATGGTGCAAGGGAATGAGGAGAGCACAGGAGTGGGAGAAGAGGGCAGAGCATGGCCAGAGGAGCTGACCTTTCCGTGGCAGCTAGTTAGGCTCAGCTGTGAAACTTTGGCTTAGCCCGTAAAGATAAAGACTCTAATTAATTACTCTTATAATTTCACATTTATCACAGGCTACTAAGCACATATTCACACATTGCTGTTTTAATGCAAGGTACTTCATTACATGGCGTGTCCCAGAGTTAAACAGAAGGATGACAGTTAGCATTGTGCTTTGGACTCTATCCACACGCTGGTGGCTTATCCTTCTGCCTCCAAATTACTTTGAATTAACAGATCACAAAAGCACATACTACTCATAAAACGTGAACCTCCAAGTACCTACTCCTGGAAATACACATAAACCTTTCCAATGGTTATAACATTTGGGTTTAATGAATAAGAAAGAAGGACATATCTTACAGAAATGTAGGGGATACAATTTAGGATGTATAAAAAACCATGCACTCGATAAAGATTTTGTGTAACGTGAAATTATTTGAAGTCATTGCTTAAAAATAAGAGACAGATGTCAAATTTGGACTAAAGTTCTTCTCTTGGCACTTTAGAAGTTATGGTTAACTTTTGCAAAAATGTCTCTTAGTGTTACAGTTTTCTTAGGTTTACTCCAATCATTTGTTAGGCCAAAGATTATCTTGCAAGTTATTAAATTAGGAAGCCGCATTATATTGCAAAGAAAAAGAGCTGGAACACTTTTAAAATATGGAAAGCAAGTTGCAAATGCCACAAATGCTGAAGATGTTACTTCCTTTGGCTTCTGTTTGTTTCTTATTAAATACATTTTTTAGTGTGAAAAAATCACACGACTACAATGTAAGCTGAGAGCCCCCTTTTGCCATCCTTAACATCTAAATTTAACTAGTACTACTCATAAAAATAGGCACTACTGGGAAATAAAAGGGCAAGAATCTGGTACTCCAATAGTCAAGGGGTAAATTTTCTACCTAGTCTCTCCTGTTCCATGCAGATGACATTTTCTGTGCTAGACTGAACACTTAAACTCTTGTAGTAAAACACATATGAAATTACAGGCTGAGTTATTAAAGGTAACCATAATGTTATATCTGTGGGAATTACTCAGAGACACCTTTAGTTTTAAATAGAAATGTAAGCACACTTTTAGCAGTCAGGTATTCATTCTTATTGTTCTTTACAAACACTTTTTCCTTTAAGAGAGAATTCTAATCTGGAGGCAGGAAGATAAACCCTGAGGTCTTTGTCACCTGTGGTGACCTGGGTATAAACAGGTCTTCTCTGTTCATTTCTCTTACTGTAATGAGAAAGCACAGATAAAGGAACATAAGGAATAACTTGTATGTTGAATATGAGTATACAAATGCTACCGGAGGGTGCTGAAGCTGCTTTGATAGGATGGCTAGGAAATGCTGCAATACACAAAAAATTCTTTTTGACCATGAAGTTCTCAGTCCACCACAATCTTTGTGCAGTTCCTCTGTCATACTGACATAAGGAATTGGACATAAGGTTGTTCAAAAAGTCCTGCAGAAATATTTTATTGTTGTGATGAACCAGCTTAAAGCAAAATTTCCTATCAGTTATCAACTCTCACAACAACATTGCTCTTCCAGTTTTGGAAAAGGGTTAAATCCTTCTGCTTTATTCAAAACATAATGTCTCTTGTCCATTACACATAAAATTTTGACAACTAAAACCAATGGACAATAGTAGCGGACTTCTTGTATTTATAACAATGACACAAAAGTGCTCAACAAACAATTGCAACAAGGTGCTATTTTCATTTAGTTCTATGTAGCCAAATGGATTACAAGACATATGGCTTGTTTCCATTTTATCCTTAAGCATACACGAACAGACAATGCAAGAATTACATATGTAATTATGTGATACGATGTAGAAATGTTATTATAGAGAGGAAATGAGAAAAATAAATGCAGATTTTTAAAAAAGGCAATAATAAAATATGTTGCTGACAATAAAAAAATCACAATCTGAACAAAATTAGGAAAAACAAAAGAAAAAAAGACTAAAAAAAGGTGGAATGTACGTAACTGACAAAAGACGTGCAAAAGAAGGAGAAACAGAAGGGGCAAACTATGTTACTCGGTTTTAGACACATACACCGTGTTCCTTTTCATAAGGTGTTTTGTGGAAATTATATATTTCTGTATTTCATCACACCATTTTTTAAAATCTAAGTTGAAAATCAAAATTTGATGAAAAAAATACCAATTTATGCATTAAGCATTACAAATTAAAAGCTATTTGCAAACCTGTTGACCTGCCATAATTTATGGACTTCAGTCCTCAGGCAAACAAAAGAAAAACAACTGCATTCCAGCTTCAGAAAAAACAGTATCCTCCCAGGCTAAACTCAAAGCACTATTAATAATTTAAATATTTTCTCCATCCTCACTGTTAATACGAGTTTTACTCTTTTTCTTTCATGAACAGCTAAATAAACAAAACAGGTCTATATAACATTATAAATTCAAATACTTATAATAGAAGATGATTTCTTGTAAGTCTGCAAACAATCAACAGCCATCTGCCAATGGTATCTTACATTCTCAACTAGGAAAAATACGCTTTCTCTACTACCACAGAAAGCAGATCCATATTTTAATACTTTGACTTCAAATAAATAAGTAGCACTGTTCCTCCCCGCCCACTCTAATATGTTTTAATAGACCTTTCAACTAACTTGGCACTGTCCGCCTCGTAACATGGTCTGCTTAAAGCTCCAGCAGCCAAAGTAAACATGTTGTGTTTCATGAGTAAAGGCCAGTTTGAAAAGAGAAATTTACTAGTTGACCATATATAACTAAGTTGGAATGGCTAAATTAGTGATGGGAAAATATTTCCTAGTCTTCTGTCACCTTTTCCAGGTTGAAGGTTGCCCTCCTTTTTCTCTCTCACTATAAATACAAACACACACAGAGATGCATGTAACATTTAATTTGCTTTTAGTAAGAGAAAATGAAGACCATGTGAAATAACGAAACTGAACCAGAAACTTCCCAGCCTTTCACAATAATATTTAGAAGAAAAAGGGTTCCAGGGAAAAACATATTACAAAGTTTTCCCAATAGAAGATTATTTGAATGAAAAGTACTTTTTAAAAAGAAACCCAGATTTTAAAACATTACTGAGATTTCTTTCCATTTGGGGGGGGACAGAGGGAATTTAGTTATTGAGGAACAGAATGACATTTTCCAACAGCTCACTTCATCAACCATGTCCCTTTTATCTCCATTCACATAAAACAATCCCATCTTGCATATAACTGCTTCCGCTGCTCTTTCAAGGCATAACAGCTCGTTTCTAACATGGCATTAGTAGCACTGTAAATCAATGTTCTACATTTTCTTTAGGCTATTTTGGAAGCTTTAACTAATCCATGTCAGGATGAAAATTATGCATAGATAAACTGGAAATTCATAGATTAAACTAGGTATTAAGTTGTAGCAGCACTGAACAACTCAGACACTTCCTTTTTTTTTTTCTTTTTTTAATCAATACCTACATTGGGCAAATCCATACTCCACTGAATTAAGTCAGGCTAGTAAAAAAAAAACTAGTTGTAGCCAACACTGCAAGTATCAAAGCTGTCAAAAAAGGTCCTCAAAAAAGGCATATGTATAGCGTTTTCTGATCCTCTGCATTTTTTGATGTATAAATATACCTATTTATCTAAATGCAACAGACAGAAAAAGTAAAAAAGCCTTTAGGAGTGATGTAATAGTAGACACTACTTCTCCTAACTCATGTTTGGCAGCTCGCCCTGCTGTACATCAGCCCCAAAATATTGCTTCTATCAGTAGAGCATCAAACACATCTTTTATTTGTGATTTTGACCAGAAGAACTTTGTCATTCTTAACTGCAAAATATGGTAGTTGGTACGTGGCAAATAGTAAGGTTTGTAACAAATATGCATAACCGATTATGGAGTATATAAATAAAACCATCTTCTGTGACTCTTGACGTTCTTTATGGAAGTAAAAAAAGCACCATCATACTAACCAAAAAGATAATTATTTTCTCAATCATGAGCAGTTTGGGGCTGTTTGTGTGCTGTAAGCAGAACTTGTTCAGCTGAATCAGTAACTAAAAGCATGAGTCAACTTTTGAGCTAAAGAAGGTGGCTCTTATACTATTATCTGAACAAGCCTTTTTAGGAGACAAAGACTAATGCTACCTAATGTCACTTACACAAACATTTAGCTGTTCACATTGTCTAGTGTGTAAAGCAGGGCTTTTGGTACATCTACATTTCCAGAACACTAACACAAACTACATCAATTTAAAATGAGGAAAGACAACAGCTCTAGAGTTCTTCTTGCAGATGGGGCTGTGGGTTTTTTTGGTAATTTGTTGGTTTGGGTTTTTTGTTGTTGTTGGTTTTTTTTAACCTATGTGAGTCGCGGAGGTCATGGTAAAATCTCTGTTGATACAAAGGAAACATTTATTTTTTATATAGAAGAGGACCCTTAATTCATAAAGATTCTTGCCCCTTTTTTCCATCTTTAGTGTTTGTAAAAACTGCAGTAGCACTGATTTCTCAGAAAAAAGTATTTCATGTGTAAGTTTAACTACAACAGATGTTCTATGCTAAAAGGAAAATATCTGCTTTTCCAATGGGTGTGGAAGTATTTATCTTTCACTTTCTTTAAAATCACTCAATCACCAAGTGAAGTTCTAGGAACACAGTGTAACAGACACCAAAGCTGTTCTCTCCGGATCCGCTGCTTCATAGCATACTCCATAATCGGTTATGCATATTTGTTACAAACCTTACTATTTGCTGCATACCAACTACCATATTTTGCAGTTCAGAATGAAGAAGTTCTTCTGTTCAAAATCACAAGCACAGACAATAGGATTTCCAGCCTCCCCACTCATCCAGCTCCAAACCCGCTTTCCCCTACGCGTCCAACAGAGAACTGCTGTGTGGAGGAGGCTCCTGCCAATTCCCAGTTTTGTATGCTCTGGCATTTTGATGGAAATAGTTTGGTGTAAAAGAAAAAGTTCTTTTCCCTTCCCAGCAGCATTCTTTTTCCACTCTTCTCATATTCTGTAATGGTACACTATTTCTTTTTTGCTGTAATTTGATAATTTATTTTTAGGTGACCAGAACTGGCAGTTCTACACAATCTGTTGGACACAGCAGAGATATCTACATGGGCAGGTACAACCAGACTCTGCTTACACCTTGGGCTGGCTGCATATGAAGCAGTGTTGGTCTGGAAGCAGTTTAGCTGCATTAGCATCCACGTTCCCTTGCTAACACATATATCAAGTGTATTCACTGCACCACTCCAGGATGATCATGTAGCTTCTACCTGAGACCGTTTTCACTGCTGCAGAAGTGCAACAGTTGGTGCCAGAGGCACAGCCATGTCTATTGTGCTCAGAGGTCCAAATATCAAAAAAAGCAGGATTTGCTTGGTGCAGCTGGTCAGAGGCATGCAACTCACTGAGGAGCACCCTCCTGTAAAGCTGCAGCTGCTCGAGAAGAGGCAGCCTCCCAGTAATTCAAATGGAAGCACACCAAATCTAATGGGGCCAACTAGAAACTAGCACTGGAAGATGTAAAGACTGTGAATGTGATGAGGAGTGCTAATGTGAAATTAGAATGTGTGAAGAGTTAATGACAGTCAAAGGAAAAGTACAACCTGCTACCACAGTCCCAAATAGAAACTGGTGTCCCAAATTTATTTGCGTGCATTTGGCAAGTCACAGAAAAGGTTTTATATCCACTCTTCTGGTCGAAAAGAAGAGAGCTGTTCTGGTGTCAGCAGAACTTGCCAGATGCAAGTTCAGTCAAGCATCTGTCAATAGAAACACTGTGAAATGCTTCATGTAGGTCATGTAGGCTTTGGGCCTGCCAGGCTTGACAGCATTCCTTTGTTGACTTGTATTTGTTACCACAGCTTTATTTTGACCTTACCCTTTCCTGTTTAAACTCATTTTCCAGATTGAAAGATACACTTCAGACTAATTTAGCAGACTATTCTAATAGAAAAACCTTTGACGAGGGCAGGACTTTTGTCAATATGGACAAAGTCAGGATCCAACAGACTCTACTTACAGACGCAGGGGGCCAGTCTAGACATTTGCTATGGTGAACAGTCCAGCCTGTCATTCCGCTCCCCATCGTTTGCAAAGGAGATGAGTTTTAGTGTACAGAGCCTGAAATAATTTTGAAGCTACTCATAATTTTGCTTTTGGGAACAACCCTGTTCCGAGATGCAACGAATGAGTTAACTGAGCTCTATTCTTAAAAGCACTAATTAATAGTTCTCAAAATATGATTACATTGTTTAAAACTGTTCTGGAAAAGAGAAAAGAAAAAAGGACATACTTGAAAAAGCAAAGATTTTGACGCACCTAAGAGTAAAATCTCAAAAATAGTTTGAGGAATGTTCCTTCTCTGATAGGGAAAGAATGCTCCTCTTTTTTTGAATTTGCAGATAAACATATTAAATAGAATATTTACAAAGTTTTTATAGCTTACCTGGCACTGGTAGATATCTCTTGGATGTCAATTAGTATAAAAGTTGAATTTTTAAGGCAGGAACTAGTTGAAATCACAGATTAGAAATAAATGGTTATATACTTTCTATATAATTTCATAAATCTGTCTGGATACATCACTTTTCCAAAACTAATGAATATTTTGTAAAAAACCCCCTTCATTTATGATTTTTATATATGGTTTGAAATGGTACTGGAATCAAACACTGAAAATAAGATGATGCTAGATAACTTTTCATTTCCATATACACAAAAGATATCTTTTATAAAAAAAGCATATTTTAAAAATTTATTTGTGCAAGTCTATTATCCAATTTGTATACTTACATAAAGTATATGCATATATATACACATATATATTAATAGCAATATATATGCTGTATCCAAAACACAGAATATGTATCATAGCCAAACAAGTAGGAAGAAGAATAAAAATCTGATTAAAAGAAAAAGATGTGAACATGGAACCACTGAACTAATTTTTAAAGCAGTAACTGTGTGTGAGAGAGAAATGTTCTGAAAATACTAAACTAAGAAAAAAAAAATTTGAATTCCTTTGGAGATAATAGGACAGATTGTGTCTGAAGTAGTCATCTATGATAGTTCCAGATGCTTAGATTCTCCCAAATCAAAACAAGTCCATACAGTTTTACACAGTTCAGTTTTCCTTGCATACTAAACTGGTATTGCACAATACTCTAATAGAGAATTCACATTTAAGAGTAAAAAAACAAAACTGCCAAACATTCAAAAGACGTGATGACAAAACATCTAAAGGGAGCTCCCCTACATGGTGTGAAGCAGGAATTCTGAGAACCAGGAGCAGCACGTGAAGCAACCAGAGCAACCCACAGCTAAATAAAGGCTAGGATGTTATGTCCTTAAAGATACGCTTTGGGCAGAAACAGAAGCTACTGGGCAAGCTTCTTTGGCTTGTGTTATGACAGTCAGAATGAATTATTGTAATGACCCAGTCTGGCTTTATCCGCTGAAAATACCTAAAGCCATGTTTTGCTCAAGGGAGAATAGGCTGAAGACACATGTCAAGACTCCACAGAATTTTTGGGCAACCTGGTAGTGATTTCTCAGATAGCATGAAGGCTCTCCTGTCTCACCAAGTTTAAATATAATTGAAGAAAACAAGTCACTAAGCAACTGCAAGAAGAAACCTGAAATAAGTGGCCCATCATAAAAATATCTGTATTTTTTCCTGCTGGAAGAAGCTCCTGTCAAGTTCATGGACGTAAACGAAAGAAAAGTGCTGTGAATTCCAAAGCTGACCAGATAGAGCAGACAGCATTCTTGGGCTGTCATCACAGCAGTGACATTTCATCACAAGCTGGGGGTACTCTGCAGCTTCTCAGAGCTAGAAGCCAAGAAGCAGGTTTTTCTTTTTTTGAGTGCATACAAGCAAAAATAGTGAGAAATGTAAAACTTAATTTTTGTCCAGTACATCCAGGCTAGCACTCAAATTCAAATGACCTTCAGTTAAGACAGACTGAAAATTCTGCTCTCAGACAGCATGACAGAAATTACAATAATAAAATCAGAAAATCCAAAGCTTTCACCTAAAGTAGATTCCTTCTGAAGTATCAGGATCACTGGCTTTTGTCTCAGGTTGCATTTTTATAGGAACAGGTTTTAAAGTGAGTCAATGGACAGACCTGCATCTTCAGTGGTCTAATGCTAAATACTGAGTTTTGGATATGGTGTTTTTGAAGGGAGGTTTAAATAGACTAAAATACGACCTAAACTATGTGTTAGTTAAATTATTCTATTTAAAAGCAGTGATTCTATGTCAATATGGTCAGATAATTTGCAGCAAGAACATTGTGCACAATGCGGCAGTTTCTTGCTATCTAAAGCCTCTATTTCTAGCCAGCCTCAAAAAAAAAAAAAAAAAAAAAAAAAAATTTCCTTCTCTGCCTGGGCCTCATTTTTCAAAAAAGGACTCTCACCCTACTCATCCTGCTTGGCTCCAAGGAACCCCTCCTTGGTAAGGCACGAGCATCAAGAGCTGATATAAGGAGCTGCAACAAATTCCTTCACCCATGCCATGCTGAATGGCATAGATAGAATACAGTGAATAGTAGGAGGAAGCATCAAATACACGGAAAAGCAGGCAACAAAGCTGAAGATACAGAAGATGGAAAGAAATGCATAGAATGAATAACTGAAAGGCAGAGACGGGCTTTCATTCCTAAAATTTATTGCTTACATGGTTTACGTATGAGTTTTGTAGTGTTCACATTTCTAGTTAAAAGCTGTCTTCTCCAATAACACCCATTTCCACCAGCGCAGAGAGTCTTCAGGAGAAGAAATCCTGCTGCTCTAAAGAGAGTAAAACCACATTCTGATGTACTGTTGGAAAGAGGATAGCCTGAAAGCAGATAGGCTTCCTTTGTTGTGTCCTTAGTTTGCCGTTATGACATTTGCAAACTTTAGAAAGCAACATTCAAGAACTGACAGGCTGTGAAAAAATCAACAGGAGAGTAAAGGAAAGGCAAAGGTGGGTGTATTCTTAAAATGTGTTTTTTTCCTATTAGTTCTAGTCTGCTAAAAAACAACCACCACAAAGCAAAACAAATCAACAAAACCCTTTGCTCTGTAAAGTATATTCATCTTGACATAAGACAGACATTTTTTACAGTAGGAACAATCATTCACTGGAACAACTTCCCCAGGGACATGGTAGAGTCCTCATCACCGGAGGTTTTCAAGATGTGAGTGGACAGGGTGCAAGACAATGTCATCTAGGCTCCCCTTCCCATGAAGGTCCCCTTCCCATGAAAGGTTGGACTAAATGATCTTTCAAGGTCCCTTCTAACCTGGGCTGTTCTATGGCTCTATGATGTATTCTGTGATTCCATATCAGAATCTTCTACTACTGCAATGTGTCCCTCTACGCTCCTGAAACCAATAGGTGAAGAATCAGTATGGATCATAGATATGACGGCAGATAAATTTATATACCTGCTAAATGCCATTAAATTACTTTGTATAATAGAACGCTTCTGAAATAATGTCTCACACTTTGTGGCAAGACTCGAGTTTGCAGTATAAACTTATTGCAAACATTTTCTATCTCCCTGAATCTTTCATGGTTTTCAAAAGTGATCCAGCTTCATCAGAAACAGAACAGAATAGCTGCCTCCAATCTGGTCCGATCCATGGCATGGGAATTAGAAAACATCCTGGGGAATGAGACGCTTGCTTTAAGAATTTAGCAGTCACCAAAATGAGTCAAATCAAAATATCTGCCTATTTTACTATGCTGTCTCAAACAGTTGCTGTAAGCAGATGCTTTGGGAAGGGTCAGACAAGAAAAGAACATAACATTTTCCTTAAGTCCAAAGAAATAAAATTAACGCCCCTATTTTCCACTGCCTAAATGTTCTAAATACAAACTATAATAAAAATGTAGTAATCTGTATAATCTCATCCTCCTCCACCAATGAAGGTACTCACAACTGCATGTTAGGAAGGTTTGACTAAAATGTGGACAGCATCCTGCCATGATTTAGTCCTTTTGGGTGGTTCTGCCATTCATCATCAGTGGCTACTAAGGGCCTGATGCAAAGAGAGATGAAGGCATTACAGATTCACTACCAAAGCTCACTGAGTAATGGACAAAGAAGAGTGAGACACTTAAAGATGGATTTATAACTTTCAGTATATTGAATGCCAAAATCTGGAGTCAACCATCTGGAGAAAGGTATACATCTGAAATCTTATATCCAGCTTCATCTGAGGACAGCAATGAGTTGCCTCTATAAAAGTGGTATTCAGAGCATGAAACTGCCTCTGCCACTAAGACTGAGGCTATCCCAGTCATAGGCTTCGATGTCTTACTGCCTAAACTGAGGTAATTTTGTGAGCACTTCAAGTACCTACAAAAGTTAAGTCCAAATGTGTGCTGCCTAACAAGGCAGTAATTTTTAAAGGCATCAGTTTTACTGATCTGAGACAGCACTCTTCGCAACAGCCACACCTACTCAAATCTCTTTCAGTGTTATATTTTCCAGTAGAAACTAATCCACACTTTGTTTCCAGAATTAAGAACTTTAATGCTTAGAGAAAATGATTAAGGCCTATACAGTGAGTTTATTTTTATGAGCATGGGGCTAAAAATTCTGCCAGCATGACCTTTTTTCTTACCTTCTCATAACCTGACTGAAGTAAATTATTTTCTCTCTCATTTCTCTTCTGCTTCTACCATTTATTGCTGAGCAGCCAGGACTCCTGCCCTTGGAGAGACTCCCACTCTGCTGTATGCTGGCCCCCTGACACTGGCTCCTTCCTGACTGGAAGGGGAGGTAAAACATAGCCCTAATTTTCTGAATTACAGGTCTTGTTGGACAACTCAGGCTTACCAGATGACCATAGCACACAGTAATCTTGAGAGGATCTACACTTTAGCTTACCTATGAAACAAAACTTACCGAAAGCGTTGTGTTTACTGCACATGAGCACCATTGACTTCATGGTGCACAGCAGAGCAGGCAGCAAGGCCAAAGCTCTTTGGACACCACTGGATCTGTGGGTTGTGTCTAAGTAAACTAAAAGATGACAGTATGAACTGAGCACAATGAGCTATGATCATCTGTACTTTTATTTACCATTTTAGCTACTGTTACTGAAACAGACATGGTTATATATATACACATATATAAATATATATATAAAAAAAATAATATGCATGCCATTGGCATCCAAGATTCCTGGCATGAGGGCACTAAGAAAAGCTAAAGGCCTGTATAATAATGAGAATCCTTAATACCTGCCCAACCACAATATCCAGAACGAAACAAAGGGCACTGGAAAAAAAAACCACCATGAAACAAAAAAACCCAAAAAATAACCACAGAAAAAAGGCGATCTAATACTTATGTTCTGATTACTTTGAGAGATGAAGCCAAAGAGTGATCACTTATGCATATGTGCAGAGCTTTAAAACTAATCCTCTCTCTGTACTTACATAGTGTGATGAACAACCAGTTTCCAAAACCATCTTATAGTCTCCCCCCTACAAAGGGATGCACCCCAAAAGATGTATTGATATTCCTAACCGTATTTATAGTCCTCTACGGATTACTCTCATATGCATATATATAGGAGGATACAAGATTAATAGTCCACTCAACTCCAAAACATAGAGAATACAGAAAACATTTTTAAGACCTCACATTGAAGGACAATAACTAAAGTTCAGAGCAAACGCTCTGTACTAGACTAAAGAAAACAAAAGCCAGACCTTGGGAAAACAGAATTTAAAAAAACAACAGTTCTTACCAACTTTGCTGCTGTTTTTTTATACTTCAAAAGTAAAAAACATTGTTCTTCAAAAAGAGCCAGGAACATTGCAATACTCAACTTTAAAAGGTTCTCCAGATGCAAACTTCATAAATGACTGGGATGAAGAGAAAAAAATCCCATTGGGAAGAGATGGCAAGCCTGAACCTGGTGCACTTGTGAACTTAAACTTTTCCAAAGCCCTAGTTTCTTTCTCTTAGGAACTGTTCGGCAAGAGGTTCTCAGAGGAAGGCAAATATCAGTAAGGAGTGAGAATGCAGAGATAACAAGTGATCATGCTTTAAATTATAGAATTATAAAGGACACATATGAAACATTTGTATTCTTCTTGGGTTTTTTTTCTTGTGAAGATTTCATTTTAATTCATAGTAATTTAGTCTTAATACACAGCTCTTTCAACACCAGTTATTGCAGACTAAACAGCTTTTAATAATAATAGTAAATACTATGTCTTTAATAGTAATAATAATAAAAAGTAATGTCTGTGAAAGTAGTTTTCCTCCAAAGAAAAAAACTAGTGTCCTGAATTGTAAAATGATAAGAGAAAAGAGATTAACCATTAAGATAATTACCTGATGTTATAACACAGTTTGCTTCATCTCTAGTGGGAAGTGCAAGGTTACCTCAAGGTTAGGTTTTCAGACAATTAAAACACTGACAAATTTTCACCATTCCAACTCCAATTTCTTGTACCTCAGGCTTTTGCTTTTTCAGAAAGATTTGTTTAAAACTCTTTCTCTGTTCCTTAATAAAAATGTTAGGAAAAAAAAGTCTCTACCCTAGTTCTGTACATCCATCTTGAAAAGGAGCTTCAAGTCTTTCATTCTTTTCATAGGTTTGGAATTTGTCACACATTGGTGTAATGAGCAAAATATCCATTCTGCCACTGCCATGAAATTCTATACAATTATTACAAATTTCAGATTGTATTTGCACAATAAAGACTTATTAGAGTTTGGCAGCTGGTTGCTCCAAAGAGACTATCTATACGTTCAGCCCCTGAGACCTTGCACCTACTTAGCTGCTTAATGGACCACTCTCCGTAAAAAACAGACTGTGTTTCTTTTGGAAAAGGCAGCAGCAGAACGTAACGGCATCTGCTTTGTCCTCCAAGCACAAGAACAGAAACCTGAGATGCTCGTTATGTGCCTTCCAGGCACATGGCATCAATGCAGAAGTGAAGTGCTGCATTGTAGGGATACAGGGAGCTGGTAAAATTTGATGGGCCGTAAGCTTGACAGCAGAAACTCAGAACTAGGTTCTTAGACTCTGATTATAAATTCTTTTTCTGTTAAATACAGATTTGGGCCATATATATCCTTTAAAAAAACGACCAAAGTCCTGATTTATGTTTGCATAAACCAGTGTAGATGCCACTGCCAGAAAAAGGAATATTTTACTTTGCAGGCCACTGTGCAGTCATTTTAAATGTAACTAGATGCCATCAGTCCTTGGTGATAAGTTGTTTGTTGAGACTTGGACAACCCTACAGTCCTTTCCCAAACATCAGTATAACCGAGGACAGAAAAATATTTCATTTCAGTAGGCATTTTAGATGTAGGCCATCAAATAACTCCAAACACAAAATGCAGTCTTGTTAACTATCACTTTTTTGCAGCTGTAGGTATGTAAGTATTCAGAGTAACTGCCCACAGCTATTAGACACAAAAAAGGGCATGCATCTATGCACCTGAGGTCCTTCAGGTGACTATCATCACACTGGTCCTTCAGGTAACCTAGGAAAGGAGGACTCCAAGGAGAGCATGTTAATAACTCCGGAGAGAGGCTTCTCCCAGGGCTTTGAACAAACAGCTTGAGGCAATTTTCCATCAAAACATCCAGAAGGACAGTTTAAAAATATTGAAACGCTACCTTGCTCTCTGCTCTTGAGGCTGCAGAAATCAACTTTCAACTGAAATAGATATTCTGATCCTTTATCTCTATGATTGTTTTTGAGTTTTCGTTCTCCAAAGACCAAGATCCTGTGTTCCCATGAGACCATTTAGCACTAACTGGGAAATTCATAGGTAATATTACTGTGACAGCATCCTAATCAGATTCTGTAGAAACTACAGATTGTTTGCTAGAGAATATGAATCTTTACAGTGACGTCATTCTCTGCTTCTGAAAGATGATCCAGTAGAAGTTTAAATATTCCAAAGAAGTTTTACAAAGAACATGACAAAACCATTGCCCACATTGACTTTGTAAAATAGATCTTTGTTTGTCAATGCAAAAGTTTGTCTTATCTTTATTTGGCATTTTTGATCCCTAGAAACTAGAAAATCATCCTATACTGCTATTAAATAGTTTTTTTTAAGGTTACCCAGTAGGATGTTGAGGTTCTGGAGTGTGTTCAGAGAAGGGCAACAAGGCTGGTGAGGGGTCTAGAGCATAAGCCTTATGAGGAGCAGCTGAGTGAGCTGGGGTTCTTTAGCCTGGAGAAAAGGAGGCTGAGGGGAGACCTTATTGCTCTCTACAACTACCTGAAAGGAGGTTGTAGCGAGGGGGGGGTCGGTCTCTTCTCCCAGGTAAAAGGCGATAGGACAAGAGGAAACGGCCTCAAGTTGCGCCAGGGGAGGTTTGGACTGGGTACTACGAAAAATTTCTTCACTGAAAGGGTTATCAAGCATTGCAACAGTCTGCTCAGGGAAGTGGTGGAATCATCATCCCTGGACATATTTAAAAGACGGGTAGATGCAGTGCTGAGGAACATGGTTTACTGGTAACTTGACAGTGTTAGGTTAACAGTTAGACTTGATGATCTTAAAGGTCTCTTCCAACCAAAACGATTCTATGATTCTATTTCACATATGAAAGAAATTCTACTCATGCTCTTGCCAGCTCTCAGTTTCCCATCAGTCTTGACACTCCCTATACAACTAGCTTAAATACATTTTCCCTTAAAGTACCTGCAAACTATTGGTGCACAAACAAACAAGAAAACCTGTTCTAAATGGCATGAGTGTCTCAGGGCCAGAGTACTGCATACAGGCTTCCGAGGGAGAAGGCTGCCAGAAACTTAGCATAGTTCACATAAACATCCTGCGGTCATCAGCACAACCCAAGGTGGAATCCAACTCTGAAAGCCAATACAATTTATGTACACAGGACATACCAGAAAATACCTGGATTTAGACGGGTATAAAAGGTATTTAGACAGGAGGAAAATATGCTAGTAATGTTAATTTTACTTTTATTTATTAATACGTAGGTAAGCAAATACATCCCACCATAGGTCTATAGACAGAGGAGGTTTATTTTCTGAAACAATACGCTCTCTCTGAATGACCTAACGTGCATTCTTGGTGACCTAATATTTCAATGGACAAACAGTGTTATGTTTAGGTCCTGAAAAAAGGAGAATGTTTAAAAATGCTCAGCTTTACATAAAAATATTTCAAGCTCATAAATGAAAGGATTTCAATCCAAAAACCAAATTCAAAATGGCATTCCCGTAACTTCTACTGAATTTGCAGATGGATCTTCTTTATATAAGGATCCTTTTTTGATTCTACTGCATCGAAATCTAATACTGCAGTCCATTTCTCACTTATCAAAAAAATGTGAAGTACCTTTAGAAAAAAAAAAAGCTAGCATGCAGGCGATGAAACTAGCATGGATAAAATGCTTCAAGCAAAATGTAGATACCATATCAAGTTAACAGCATTCATTTTAGCCCTACCCTCCCAGATTCCACACTTTTTTTGGTTGAAAAATAATTTAGAGTAACATGGCAAGCTGTCTCAGAACCCTTAAGGTTTACATACATCCTCTGTTATTTTCTACGTGTTAAACAGCCCTCCTAATCATCGTAGGATATTTTTTTCCCTCTGCAGATAAGTAGTTATACTAGCTATCAATCTGGAATCTACAGCTTGTCGGTGGCCAAATCTTTGCACCATTTGAATAGTCTGGAATATGTGCTCAGAAAGACAGCCACTTGTACAAGTTATACCCTTCATTTCTGTCCGAGGTAAATCTGTAAAGAACTCCAAGATACTCAGAGTAGATGTTCACTACAGATCTCGATCAGTTCTCACTCCCTTATATTTTAATGCTATAGCTGCTGTGATTAGATATATTCCCCAGCCAGGCAAAATACATTTAAAAAGAATAATACCATTTTAAAGCTCTCATCAGAATCACAGAACTGATGCAATTTGGACAACAGGCTCCTGTTGCCAAAGGTTTTCTAAAGTTGACTTTCAAGTGCTGTGAAGACCTACTAAATCTATTCAGTAGTGAGAATAAAATGAAATGAAACTATAGCAGTTTCATACTCAAACTATAGTGAGTTTCAAGCTTCAGTTGCAACGGTATAATGTATAGCCAAATGAGTATACCCTTGAGCATGCCTAAAATGCAAACGCACAGACAACAATCTCAGACTAGTCGTAGATGGAGATTCCTCATTCCCACAACAGCTTGGAGCACAGTGCAAGCTAACCACAAGGCATTTACCCTGCCTTCCCCTCTGGTTTTGTAGCAGCTCAACACAGGTTGCAGCCAGACTGCTAAGTAGAGTAAAACTGCTTCAGCTTTTCAGCACTGAGGTCCAAGAGCCTGCATACAGCCAGAAAGGCTGGGTTCAGGCCCAGGTTAAGGCACCTACACTTAAGGCAGTTTAATTTCCAACTCAGCTGCATCCAAACACCATTTATTTCTCTTGAATTTTTGGATTCCACAGGCTTACATTCACCTAGTACAGTGAACTGCTCAGAGGTCTTCCCCCTTTCATGAAAGTTTGATCAGAAGACAGAGGAGCTGAGCACCAGGAGCTGCCGTGTCCTCCCTCCTCTTCTTTTACCGTTTGTTACTAAAGAAACCCACGGGTTCTACAAGAATTCCTCAAGAAAGATGTTGCATGAGATAGCCATAAAATTCAGACTCCACGTCCCAATCTGGACTATGTGACACTAATAAATGACTCCTTCCCTCCATAACCCATTTCCTAACTCTTTCTCATCCCCATTCCAAGGTCATAACTCCTTATCCTGGTTATTGGAGATTGGTGGAAGACTTCTTCCATTCCAGACCTGTAGCAATACCAGCATATCAGAAAATCTTCCTTGAAATCTGGTATCAGTCTTCTGTACCACATGTCATTGGCAGTAGCTGCTGACAGCAGAGCAGCCTCCTCCTTGCTTGTGGACCATGAGCTGTCTAAAAAAAGGAGCCCCAGAAATTTTACCTTTATCCACATCCCTAGCTAAGCTATTGTCAGAGAAAAGGTTTCAAGAACAAAAGCTGGCCACTGGTTACAGATCACACAGAATAAAACAGCTCATTTGTTCATGAATCAGATGGGAACCTGGCATTTAAGGATTTAGTTGCCTCCCTCTCAACTTCTCTGATCTCTAGTAAATCCCTTAAGGTTTAAACACATTCACATTACAGCGCTTTAACCTTATACAATCCGAGCAGTCATTACCTTTCCATAGCTATATCCTTAAACCGTAACAATTACAAAGTCAAAGGTACAGCCAATTTACTGTGAATGTCCAGAAAGGTTTAATGGCTTCAGTGGAACCTGCACACCTAAATCCAAGAGTTACACATTCAGAATCTCAAAGCTTAATTTCTGCTTGCAAAGTTACCCACTTTTACTTCTTTATGCAGCAGAAATCCATTAACTCCATGCAGATTCTTGTTTACATCGCACCATCAATGGGTGCAGACGTCATCTAAGATCACCTTTGGCAGTTCAATTTTCGGTTTTATTTTTCCACCATCTACCACAGTAACAGCAGGGTCATAAACTATCAGCACTGGAAACAAGCTGGCAGTTTGGTCAGGTTGTCTGTCATGAGTTTAGGCATCCCTGTCCTTCCCTGGTATCTGGATATTTTTGTGTATCAGTAGTTTGTGAGGTATTTACCTGCCCCACATATGAACCACTTTCATATAACTAGCTTTCAATCCTTTTATCTTTGAATACGAGAGCCTAGAGGTTAAAGTGCTTTAAAAAAATTATCCTTCACGTTCATGTGATTTTTCTCCTTTGAAATGCAGGAGACATTGAAGCTTGTGGATTTGAGTCAGGTATTATGGTGTCAACTACAAAACTTCACAGCCCTGATGCATTTTCTGCAATAGTAAAAGCAGCCACTTCATTAGCACTTTATTACAAGCAGGTAATTATGCCTCTACTTTATGACAACATAATGCTTGTTAAAATCCAATCTCAGCTAAGTGAAACTAAACCCAGTCCTATTAATAATCATCAGGAACAATTAGGCTGCATGGACGCAAGCTTATTTTGCATAAGGGAGAGAGTACAGAAAGTTTATATGTACCCACCAACAGAACATTCCTAAGTTTCAATTAAAATAAATGAAAGGAAAACAGCAATGTTTAAAATGCCAGACTTAAAAAACCAAACAAATGTATTATTTTTAAAGTGAACTCAGACAACTTTTATTTATTCTGGCTGTAAAAGTCTGGATTTCACACACCACCCCCCCGTCACCACCTTTGGCACCTGTTTTTAAACATAAAAGTTAAAAAACAACTCTGTGCCAATTGTCCAAACCACAGCAGGTAGTAAGGTCAATGAATGAGACTATTCAGCACACTGACTACCTGCTCCAGTGGGTACACTTGAAAAAGCAGCTCAGTTACACCTATTTTTCACCAACTATTTGGAAGATTCCCCTAATTATGGGATACCTGAGGAAGCTGCTTGAACTTTTTCACCTTTGGGAAAGCAGGAGTGGTTCCCACCCTTCTTTTACCAAGGCTTCGACTTTATTCACTGTGGTCCAGGGAAGCCTGACAGAAACCTCGAGTCCAGCAGGTACAGAGGTAGAACAAGATACTAAGTAATTTAATAAAAATCAGAGAAAAATAGAGCATGAATTAAAGAAAACATAAAAGTACTCCTCCCCATGAAATATGACTATCTTTGCATTTTTATGTTTTTATGTGAATGCTCTTTTTACTGTACATATCAGGGTTTTTAAACAAGAATATCAGGAACTTACTAAAGAAGAAAGAACACTTGTAGTAATCTTTAAAGATCAATTATATAGTTCAGATACTTAAAAATCATTTAACACATCCTGTGAATCATCTGGACCTACAGAAAACAAGACTCCCTTCTTCCACCACTCCCAGGAAAGTTTGATTGCATTTTAGTCCAAATCAAATTCTTACCAATTCAGCTGACAGAAAAGCTTCATAAACCAATTGTATTGGCGCAACTGAGAGTGCAGTCAACACCATGCAGAAGGCTGAAAATGAGCACCTCCAGGCAAAAGGAAGTGGATGCCTCTTTACCTGGTTATGTTTAAGCAGCTCCACAAACAGTTTTGTGGAACCCCCTCCTCAAAATCCAAAGCAAAATTTTCTTATTTGCTTAGGCTATTCAGTGGTCAGGCCCCTTGAAATTTTTTTTTCCTAAATTGTGCGCAAAGTTAACTGGATACTTCTGCTTTTCTCCTCTATCATGAAGACACAAGTCCTGCCATCCCCTTCATGTTTACTCTTTTAAACAGATCTAGTGAAAAACCAAACCTTTAAATATATAAACATTTACACTGCTTCATCAGAAAAGCATTTGTGGGAGAAGGAAGATGAATATCAACATATAAAAAAAGCTTTGTGTTTTCAGTATCTTGAAAAAAACCACACCTGCTATGAGTTTCAAATTAATGCATTCATTTGAACAATATTTGTTGTTTTTACTTTCAGAGGCAAGGGAGGGAGGAATAAAAATGAGGGAGGAATAAGGTCACACTAGCAGCATACCCAAGGTACTGGAAAACATCTTTCCTAACACCAGTACTTCTGTTTAGTATCTTTTACCCTAGTACCATAACATTTCTAAGACGGGTGAAGATTATCTTGAATGGGGCCACAAACAATATAGTGTTGTTAGAAAGCATTCATCAATAATACTACGTGACTCTGAGGAATGTACTCATGAGAAATTCACGTCAGTCTCAAAGCTTTCTCTATAGGCGATGTGGAACGCATCTTTTCCTGAGGTTTTGGCACAGTTATTCAGTGCCTCTGCAAGTTAACTCAGCCAAAATACAACTATAAATATTTAACTGGGTGTCATCTATTTAAATATATTGCTATACTAAATAGAGCTCTTGTGATCAACAGTTACCTGAGCTGAACAGAACAAACTGGTCAGCAGTCAGTTTTGCAGTGCCAGAATAAATACAGACCATCTTTCCATTACTACTTGAAATTAGGACATTTATTCAACCACAATTACAAGTGTTAAAAGTGTAAGGACTTTAAATCTATAAAAAGACTAGTACAGGCCTGTAGGAGTAACACAGTTTCTTTTGTTTTATTTGTTTAAAGAGAGAATTCTTTATTGTATCTCAAAATACGAACACAGATAGGACTGCAGAGCTCTGCAGATTACCTCAACAAGCCTCTATTAACTACAAAAGACAACATGCATTCTGAAATCTTATTTATTTTGCAATCAGAAAGGTAAATATTTTCTTCATCAAGACGTTTTCTAATCCCATGCAGTCCTAGTGTTGGAACAGAAAATACCCTCCATGTAAAAATAAAACAACAATAATTCCAAAATAAAACAAAGACATAACAACAAAAACAACACACACACACAATTTCCCACAGCTACTGAATTCACAAATTTTCCCACTTCCTATTTCTCCAGGTTCATTTGACTGTGATCACTTAGAAGCTGAAAAACCTCTGCATTAGTTTTCCCCATTAAGGTACAGTGGAACACTTTGTTCCTCTGCACTCTCATTGAAGGCTCACCTGGCCGCTATCACAGGAGCATGCAAACACTCTTCACCATAGTGTGACAGGGAGGGAGAGAAGATGGTTTTAAACCATGCAGTTGAGATGATTTAGGAGTTTCCAGAGTGTCATAAAGTGCACCACAAACTAGGAAAACCCAATTACACCTTTAATTTCATGGCAGGCTTTCAAACTCCTTTTAGACATTCCTAAGTGACTTTCTTTGAGAACTTAAAATTGGAGAGTGGAGAATTTCTTCACCAGAGATGATGCTACAGGCTATTAGAGTTCTCTGCAAAATGGTAGCTATCACGAGTTTTGGGTATAAGGACTTTAATAGAGGAAAACTTGTCACAGACTATGGTAGAGTCTTCAAAGTTTACTTCAGGCAGATAACAAAATTGGACCGACAACATCAGAAAGCACTAGTCATAGATACTGAGCCAGAAGCAGCAAAATAATTGTGTCCTCCCAGCAGTGTTGAGATTTTATGCCATCAATAAAAAGTTACTCCAAGTTTTTCAGACTACTTTTTAAACTACAGGAAAAATCCCCCACCAACACATTCTCACCTCTTTCTTCACAGCTGAGATTACCTAGACAAACAAAAGGAGTAAACCTCCCCCCCCCGCCCCCGGTTCCTTGGGTACCATATTGTAACAAATAGTAATTATAAATGACAAAAGTATTAAGACTAAAAGACAACTACTAAAAATAAGACAAATTCTGTGTTAAAGTTGTGAATTATTATTTTCAAAGAACTCACAGTTCTTTGAAACTAAGCATGTGGTTTGTGCTTAGATTGATGCAAAAATCAAGATCACATATTTTAAGTCAAATCAATAAATCTAAGCATATTCACAGTGAAAATCCTCAGCATCAGGAACATATTTAGCTAGTTCCCAACTACCACAAGAACCTAGCCCAGCTCTGCTCCTCCTTTTTCCTTTTTTGGGGGGTGAGGGTGGGTATGGGGTGTCTGACAGGGAGTGGTTGCTTGTTTTATTACAATTTATGCTTAATTAAGATGTTCCACGCTTCTTCCTCATAAGCAGTTGCAGGACTCATTCAAGTCACTTTGCGAGTAACTTGCAGGACTGTGGTGAAAACCGGTTCCCAATTCCCAAATCATGGTGTCACTTCCATGTTACTTACGCCTGTGTTTTCACTGACTGTGTAGACGTAAGACACTGAAGCAACAGGGGGTTTTGGAACGCATGTGCGAGTGCATGCTTTCCAACAACATTCAACAACAAACTGAACACTCAGTCGGCAAATATGATGAAACACTGCGGACTGCTGCAAATGGCATTAAAGACTCTGTGATTCCAGTACCTACTTCATATGGTCCAGAGAAACTCTATTTTGAGTCTTGTTACTGCAGTTAAGCTTAGGACTTAGGACTTAAGCTATTACATTGCCATAACATCTAGCACGGCTACCTTTACATGGGAAGGAGCAGCTAATACATAACTAAAATGCAAGTCCTGGAGCAGTGCAATGGATCAAACTTTATTCCTGACTATGACGGCAGCGGGGCAAAGGGAGCAGGAGGGAGCGAAGACACCTTCATTTGTAAGCAAAGACAACTTTCTAAATGCATAACTATTAAACAGAAGCATCTGAACGTTTATACTTTGAAAACAGGTATGCAAATAACCTTGTTTAAAATGTGCCGTTACTGTAAATAGGTATACGCAAGTATGTCTACTGCGTATATTTTTGCATGTGCAAATACATACTGAAGCCTACCTTTCATATGCACACTTAGAGCTAAATGTGTGTCAGTGCTCTGCCAATAGGAAATATCCACAGCAACAGGGAAAACACACAAAAGCACTGAACTCCAGTTCTACCTCAATCTCCCATACCCACAAAAAACAAAACCTCAAACCCAAGAAGCAGCATAAGATAGCACAATAGGGTGGAGCTCAGGTTAAACACAAGGACAACGGGTTTGCCTGTATATACCTTTTGACCCCACAATCATCCCTATTTATGTAGAGACATACAGAGATTATTCACCTTCCTGGCCAGAAGGAGCCAAGGCAGGAAGTGAGGCTGCTGGGCAAATATCAGCGTACATTATTGGTGCTTTTGTAACATAAGTGTGCCTGCTTTGGGGGTATTTATGAATTAGGCTAGAAATTAGCATTAAACTGTGTGTGCATAAAACTGTCGCCTGCTGTTCTTAACTTTCTTAACCAAATATTGTCAAATTAGGAACAACCACACTTCCCACTAAGGGCTGTATATTTAAATGTTTTCAAATCAAAAGCTATTTTTGGATTTATGTGAACCAAAAAAAGGGTCTGGAATTGCATTTCTTCAAGGAGGATATAAACTCTATGCCCTTACATTTGCTGCCTCTGTCAAAAGTGGATGACTGGATTCTCATTTGAATTTATAGAGACGAATTTTTAAATGAAGCACCTTGAGAAGTTACACAAACAACCTGAGGACAAAGCTTCCTTCTCCAAAAGATTAAAAGGAACTGAATGCACGCATAGGGAGTAGAAATGTCATCTCAGACATGCAAACATTCTCTGAAAACCACTAACCAGATCAGGCATGCAAGATCAATGGAGAAAGCTGGCTTCAGGCTGAAGACCCCTGCAGCGGAAAGGGTTTATTTACAGAAATGGAACATAGTGTTGTTTAGAGGATGGCTAGGAAGAAGAATGGACGAACAGAACTGTTCAACAACACATTAAATAAATTATTGCAGCAGTCTTTAAGTCACAACGCTAGTACAGCCATCTAGTAAGCAACGGTATTAGCACAATTGTAAGCAGAATAGACTTGATGGTCCATTGGTCTCTTTCATTACAGTAACTTGTGTTCTAGGATATTTGCCATAACACATAAAAGCCAAAAAAGTTGTCACTTGAAGAGTGTGGAATTAAACAAAGGCACAAAGCAGGTAAAATTCAGCCCTCGTTAACCTGTCATTCCACAGGACAGTCACACAGTTCAGGGCCACCAGCTCAGTCTTTTTGTTGGAACGTTAACAGGTGTCCCTTCTGTACCTACCATGCATGAGAACTCACAGTAATGCATGTTATTTATTAGTATTCCTATAACACAACATGCTAGTACCCTTGCCTGATTACAATATTTCTACAACTGGTATCAGAATATGGGTGCATACATGTTCTTCTGCATAGATGTTGCTTGTACCTCACCAAAAGACTCGCCAGACATCTTCCACAAATGACATAAATTAACTTGAAAAATAAATGCATGCTCAATTCATCAGGATAGTAACTTGTAGCTCATGCTCAGCTTCCTTTAGTAACAACACATATCATTTATCTTTGTTTTTCTGATATACTCTTTGGTGCATGGGAAACAAAAGAATTTCAAAAACATCCAAAAACCTAACACCTACAAGACTGAATACCACATAACAATGTCAAGTAAGTATGCAATTGGCAACGGCAAATTGGCACAGGTAATTTATACGTAGGTATTTTTGCTGAGAATGTTTGATAAAAGCAAAGTGTGCTATATATTTAGTTCTACAGTTCCATCCTAAATGGGAAAGGTTTGTTTCTTCTCTCTTATTTTGCCTTTCAATCTTAAATGATATTTCAGAGTTCCAAGCAATTCAAGGACTGAAAGCTATTGCTTATTTGGTACTGAACACTAATCAAAGTGATGCTGAAGCACTGTAAGATTAGCAGGAATGGTTTAACAAACTTTCTTAACAGCTAAAACCACTTTATAATCTGAAGGGGAAAAGAAAAAAAAAGAAATACAAGATAAGCTGTAATCAAGTTTGATCCACCAACAGTAAACCAGCAGTAGCTTAAATTTACTAAACTGAAACCATTTAATAGGAAAAACATGCATCCAGTAAAAGTACAGCAATAACTGCATTTGATTGAACAAACCTTAAAAGAAGTTAATTGCTGACTGCAGAAAAGCTCAAAAAAGCTCCACCAGCCACAAACATCAGCTTGTATAACACTTGCAAATTTAAGCACTATGGAGTTCAATACATTTGTTACTACCAGACACAAAGTTCTCATTGGGTAAGGTAAGCTGCATTTCAAGAATGCACAATACAGAAACATTACTTGCAAAATACATCATATACTGCACCTCCAGCATCAAAACAGAACTCTAGAAATATAATGTGAAGATAACAATCTCCTTAAATAATAACTGCTGAAAAGTAATCTTCAGGTTACTTCAGGTTACGACTCCCCTATTAACATCTTACTTGATTTTAAATTCTACGCTCATATCCCAATAAACAATTACTCACTTAAGTAGTCTCTACAGACTTTAGTAGGGTTACTCCTGAAAGTAACAGCTCACCAAAGTTCAAAATGTATAGTTCTTTCCGTAAAACATTTACAGAGAAATCCAAACGAAGCACGTAGAATTAACAACCTTACTTACAAGTTCATGATTTTTTCCATTGTTACCTTTCTCAGTTCTAAAAACAAAGGGGATATAAAATTTTAGAAAATACTAACTATGAGCAACACAATTTCACCAACAATAAGAAATCCAAGGGAAGAAAAACAAAACAAAACAAAAAAAACTTAACAGGATCTAGGATGACTGCCCAAAATAGCTTCCCCCACCCCTAAAAAATACACATATACACACAGATAATTACTGCTTACTGGTTTTTGGGGAGGAGCTTATGCCCAACAGTCACACTATTAGGGGGAAAATTGTATAAATACTCAAGGGTGACACTTGAAATCATCAGCTTCTGCTCACTCACCGGTGGCAGAAGAACTCCTCAACAGAGGAGGATTCACTGCTCTACCACTCTGCATTGGAGCTCCACAACATTTTGGTATGTTATGATTTCACTTTATTCTATTTGGTTTTGAAGGTAACTTCTACAGAATACATGTTTCCTGGTTGGGGAGGGAAGGGGGTTGATATTTAGGGGCCGCTGGGGCTATTTGAAAGGCTGCAGATAAAGCCTGGTTTCAAGCAAGGCAATGTGAGATTTTTGCCACTGATGCTGAAGGAGCCAGGACTTCGCACTTCATTTGCTATAGCATTAGACAGAGGCAACGTGGTTGTGGTAGAGTGTCTATGTATTTCCACTGTAAACTTTTCTTCATTTCAGGAGTTTTGATATATGCAACTCCTGAACTTACTTTCAGAGCCCTAGTGTAACTAGGAAAGTAATCCCTGTTTCTAAAGACAGTGATTTTAGAAAGGCTAGCATCCATTTAAAATTATTCTCTTCCTAAGAGTGAGTCTATTGCCTCTAAGCTATCTAAACAAGAGCTGTATCATTCGAAGTGATTGCAATACTTATTTCCTTTTTGTTGGAAGATTTTTCACAACTACTAAAAGCAGAAGGAATTAAGCACAAAATAATGTTAGTTTTGATACCAACACTTCAAGAAGCTCATTTGTTCATGCACAAGAAACAAAACAGCTTTTCTTTATAACAAACTTTTTATCTCCTTTCTAACAGAACTGATTTGGAAACATGCATTTACAAATATCCTTACTGCTGCTGTTTTGTCTGAACATTGTCCACGGCAGTGATGGATACTTTTCTGAGAGATACCAGAAACAATCCAGCATCAAGGGGCCACATTTTCTACCATTCAATGTAAAGAGTCAAGGTAAGCTTATTACTTTTTTGATAATAAAATAACACAATTATTCTTAGTGGGTCAATACATAAACAAAAGCTCTTTGTTTATACTACTGGTATTCAACTTTCACTAACAGTTTAGGGTTATTAAAATAAGGTCATGTCTGCATAAAGAACTGGCAGTGGCTCCGGCAGTTGGCTCCTATTGACAAAGATGCACGCTTGTCACAGACGAATTTTTTTTTTTTTTTTTTACCACAGTTACTAAAGGCATATAGAGTAGAAACAAAATCACAGCTACAGACCTGACCTTCATTAGTGGGAATAATACTACATGATAGTGTGCATAACCATGTACAACACAGAATCACAGAATGGTTTGGGTGGGAAGGGAACTTAAAGAACATCTAGTTCCAACCCCCCAGGTCACCTTCCACTAGACCAGGTTACTCAAAGCCCCATCCAACCTGGCCTTGAACATGTTAATTATTCTCAAATTTCTTGATTCAACACTGGGGTTTCTAACAATAGACCTGTCATCTACCATATTCAGAAAGAACTTTTATATATTCTGTCATGTTATCGCTACTCAAAACAGACTTTAGGTATGAATTTAAATACATATCTGATACATATGGCCAAAGGAAGTCTAGATGGGCAAAATAAATTGATATATAGTCATAAAAATGTGACATAAACTTCTACTTAATTTTTCATGAGTGATTTCAGCTCATACTTTAATTATCAGACTAATTTAATAATAATATAACAATTCTAGATTTATTATAAAAAAATTATCTTAATTTCATAAGTCAGTCTTATGGCAGATTGTATAAGCAATATATAATTGCAATGCCATACATTGTGATGTTTTATTTCTGGGTATCCTCTCTGTCCTTGTAAGTCAAATGGGTAGCTATACTCAGTGGTTGAAATTACTTGAGTTCTGTTTATTTTTTCATGCTTAGGCCAAAGCCTTTTTTAGAAACTTGGAATTGAAACTTTATGACTTCCTAGTGCTGGTTTTATTTGATCAACTGTCCCCCAAAGGATGATCAATAGTCTCTATTCAAAATTATCATCACTAAAAGTCAAGAGAACTGAATCTTCCTTGTAAACACCCACCCGCGCATTATTTTCTTTCAGTCATCAACAGGCTATTCAGACTTGCTTTCACTTTTGCTGTATCCCATCTACTTTTAGTTAAAATAACCATACTTGGGCAGAAATGAGGAAACTGAATCAGAACATAGGATTAGCAAATAAACTCTTCACCAGAAAAAAAAGGACATCTTAGGCTATATCTGCATTAGAAAATAGGGCAGCACAACAGAAGCAGATCTGGAGAGCAGGGTAGTTGCTGCTCAGGACATAGCATCCACAGTGCCTTCATTTAGAAGGTTTTGTTTCAGAATAGCTCTAGTCTAATCCTATGGACTGGATGCTCACGAGCAGCATACACTGAGTCCAAAGAGGCAGATCTGATCTCACCCCAACCAGCTCCAGTCCACGTACTCCAAGAACACTCTGCAGTAAGAGCCAAGTGAAAGCAGCATGCCTGGGAAACTTACCCCCCAAACTGTTCTTCTGGGCTGTACCAAAGTACTGTCACAGTTTCATCCCTTGCCTTCAGCACAAGGACTCTCTGGAATCCTATCAGCACTCTCAGATTGAATTTAGGTACATTTACATAAACAGCTACTCTGAGGACTTACTAATTGTTATTCCCACTGGGTTAGAGTTGCATTTCCTCCCCCACCCCTCATTAACTTTTCATAGTGGTTTTCTATGACTTCATTCAGAATCATTTACATATTTATATTATTTTTAAATGAAGTACAATAGTTACTTGGTTATCCTCAACCATACTTCACTTCTCTTCATACTGGGTTCCCTCCCCTGCCAAAACATTTGGAAAGCAGGAAACCAGTAGCAAATTAAGGAAGGAGTTGGGTAGACAGAAAATGGGATGAAAGGAGGAAATTAATTGTCCTGAACTAAGTTTTCACTTTATATACTAACACAGAATCTGATGTGCATGAAACTTCATATTTAGAATGACAGTGATTATATCAACATGTGAAAAGTGTAAAATGCTATTTAGGAAAGGTAATAAAGGCTATATACTAGACCTCAAAAGCAGGAACAGTCTACAGTTTTACAGACATGGAAGTCCAGTCATTCAAAATTGCTTGACAAATCTTCATTCAGGGAACAAGCATCAAAATGGAGGACTGGAAAACCACTGCTATTTTTCAGTCTGGAAAACAAGCACCCTATAAAGGGTTTTTAGAAGAGTTTAAAGAGGGCAGACTATTAGAGATCATCATTTCTAGTCCAACATGATCACAGAAAACTTACTGTTCTTATTTGGTCACCAAATATTAGCTTCTAGAGACTTAGTTACCAATAAATTCTTTTTTGTTTTGTACAACTCTGTCAAAAAGCAGCCTGGAACTAAAATTTCAGTCTAGGCCCAAACTGGTAACTCAGGACAACATGTAACAGATCATACAATTTTTGTTGGCAATTAAACACCATTAAACCTTCATCTAATTTGGTGAAATTGTTTTAACAGTTTTAAAAAGCTTGTTCCTGACAGCTCTCCAGTCAGAATACAATTTCATTTTCTATATGTATTTAGTGTTAGAATTTTTTAAATACACTAGGACATGATTTTTAAACCGGTTGCTTTTTGGCTTGAAATTTTTTGAAAAGCCCTAGTTGAGAATAATCATTGAATTAAGCCTGACTATTCAGCAATGCTAAAATAAGTCATTATCGCAGGTTATGCTAAAGTCTTCATACTTAATTCAATACATAAATAGGCCTTGACTGCATTCAGAGAACATAAACCAATTTTGTATCAATATATGTGCCAAGATATATAAAAAAAAAGCAGCCAACCACTACTTCAATTTTCCTGTTAAAAATACTACTTCATGAATGTGTTCAGCTGTCCTTTCCTCAGAGGACTTATAATTGTTGCTAGACAACACAATTACCAGACACTTTAATCTAAAAGCAGCACAACTTTGAAACAATATAGCTCCTCACAGAAAATCTCTATAACAACATGCATCTTATTCAAAGAGGCAACACCCACCACGTTGTGAACCTAGGACTGATACGAAGGTACATCTAAAACATGGTAGGAAGCATTCTGAAGCTAAGTTTTCCACCAAAAAAAAAATAGATCAAGTGCAATAATTGCATGTTACTTAAATACAGCTGAATAAAATGCATGTTGCGCCCCTGCAGAAATTAAACCCATGCTGACGGCTAAATAATAAAACACACTTGGTAGGCCTAGACACAGGTCCTTGAGTTATTATTATGAAAGAGCAGAGCTGGCTGGGGTCACTGTTGCTTTCTGCCAAAGTATCCACAAAAATGTTTGGTTTTGGATTCGACGTGGTTGATGTAAAATCCTATTCATATTTTTATCCTAATGCTTTACAACTGAAACAGCATTAGCTTAGGAACCTGTTTAGGTATTTGTATTGAGGCTTTGATCTGACCTGCCTGAGTTCTCTGACGTGAACCGATAGTTTTTGAAGTTCTATCCATAGATAGAACCTACAAAATAAATTTGCAGTCCTCCAGTTAAGTATGCTGTTTTCTCTGATGGCAGCTCCCGTATCTGTGGCAAAGAGAAAATGTGTAATGTGTAAAGAACACTTACACACCACTTCCACTGCCGGGTATGTATTAATTCTGACAGGCTTAAGCCTTTTCCAAATTACTTTTTCATACAATGTAGTTCTCAAAATTTGCCATATCTTATGTGACCCATATAACAAAAAAAATCCCAACTTGCAATTGTACCCTAATGAATCTGGGAGTTCAGTAGTAAGAAATCCAACGGTATTGGTACGATACCAAATACTGCACCAGACTTGTCACTGGTACTCACAGATTCCACAGTCTCCTTTGCAGCTGAGAAGGGTGTGTGTTTGCATTTTCAGTTTGTCAATAAATGACAGACATTGCTTTATTTCTATGTGTAGGATTTTAACAACTGACTTCCCTTTCCATTTCCTTGAGGAGGATGAGATAGGAAGGTGTGCAAAATAAGGTGATATGCATTTGTGCTGATTTTATGCATCAGCAAAAAAGAAAATGCACTCTCTACACTTGGTAGAGAAGAACAATTTCCCCCCGGCAATAAAGGAAGAAGGCAACCTTGCAGATCCAATATAAAACCAAAATCAAATGTATTTCATACAAACATTTCTTATTTTTAAAATACATTATGTACAAGAATAGTTTTCTTCCTCTTTCATTTCATTTTTGGTTCATCAAGACTAGCCATAATGGAAAAAACAATTTATTATCTAAGAGACAGCAGAACAATCACTCCATAAACTTTTATATATATACATACACACACACTGCTCTCTTTGTAAGAGACTGAAATGCAAACTTTAGCTGAACCAATTGTTGATCAATTATCGATCTTTTCTAAATAAGCATAAATTTGCTGCAAACTACTGAAGTAGTCTCACAATATCCACATTAAATCTTGTCTGCAATGTCCTACAAATCGGCATCCTAATTCCAACTGCAAGCTCCCCCAAAGGCCACAGAAAACCAAGCAGTGAGCTTGTTGTTTTATTCCTCTTTTTGTGACATTTGGTGAAGTGGCTCCACCTGCTGTTTTGGTAGCTAAGAAAATTAAGTATTAATAAAAGAAATTAATGCCCAATTCTGACTGCAGTAAGATGAATTATCAATGGTGACCTTGCCACTGTGTGAAACTTCTATGACAAAAAAAAAATAAATCTTTAAGACAGTATTTGAAAATAAAACACCCATACATTTACCAAAAAACAGAACCATGTCCTGCTTTTGGAAAAATGTGTAGGGGGGGAGCCAAAAATCTCACTACTTAAACATAGCACCAAGTAGTTTCAGAAAAGCAGCTACACCTCCACAGGAAGCTTTCTCTAGTTTTATTCATCATCAAGATGCAAGTCTGATGGCTTGCCAAATCAGCTACCTGTTTTTTTCTTCCTTAACAGTTTGCATCTACTTGCACAGCATCTTTTAAACTCTCTGACGACCCTAAATGTATTGAAGCCAAAAAAATTGCAGCAGCCTTGTAGCTCACAACTCATTTACACTTGATACTTATTCATATAAGAGCTCTGAGACACTTTTGCTCTGAACATCAGGTTCTCGGTGACCGAACAGTATTAGAAACTTGACTTCTATGAGGTTCAAGTTAAATTAACCCTTCACACAATTCACCACCATGATACAAGTCTGCAAATCTGTCATAGCTGCCCTGGTTGACCTGGTTTCCCCTCTCTCGCAGGTGTGCAGATAAGGGGTGAACAAGGACCCCCTGGTCCTCCTGGCCCTATTGGACCACGAGGACAACCAGGACCTGCAGGAAAACCAGGCTTTGGAAGTCCTGGTCCCCAAGGACCCCCTGGTCCGCCAGGACCACCTGGATTCTCTGCTGTTGGAAAGCCAGGCATGCCGGGTCTACCAGGAAAGCCAGGAGATAGAGGACTAAATGGTGAGAAAGGAGAAGCTGGACCTGTTGGGCTCCCAGGAGCAAGAGGGCCACAAGGACCCCCTGGCACTCCCGGCCCCGCAGGACTGTCTGTTCCCGGCAAGCCGGGACCGCAAGGCCCTCCAGGAGCTCAAGGGCCGAGGGGCCTCCCCGGTGAGAAGGGAGAGCCCGGTATCCCTGGTATAAACGGACAAAAGGGAGAAAATGGATTCGGTGTTCCAGGCCGCCCGGGTAACAGGGGTCTTCCAGGCCCGCAGGGACCCCGGGGCCTTCCTGGTCCTGCTGGGATAGGGAAGCCTGGTGAAAATGGTCTTCCAGGTCAGCCTGGTATGAAAGGTGACAGAGGCTTACCAGGTGCACCCGGAGCAGCTGGTATCCCAGGCCCCCAGGGTCCCCCAGGAGAACCTGGAGAAGCTGGCATCGGCAAGCCTGGGCCAATGGGACCACCAGGAGCAGCAGGCATCCCCGGAGCCAAGGGACATCCCGGACCTGCAGGCTTGCCTGGATCCCCAGGTCTTCCAGGATTCGGAAAGCCAGGATTGCCAGGAATGAAGGGACACAGGGGGCCTGAAGGTCCTCCTGGCCTTCCAGGACCTAAAGGAGACCAAGGCCCAGCTGGCGTGTCAGGAGAACCAGGACCTGTCGGGCCACCAGGGAACATGGGCCCCCAAGGACTCAAAGGCTTGCCTGGTGAGAATGGCCTACCTGGACCCAAGGGTGACATGGGCCCTGCAGGCCCCCCAGGATTCCCAGGGGCCAAGGGTGAACGAGGTCTACCAGGATTAGAGGGAAAACCAGGATACCCAGGTGAGCAGGGTCTTGCTGGTCCTAAGGGACACCCAGGTTTCCCAGGTCCGAAAGGCGACACTGGCCACGCTGGGCCACCTGGCTTGCCTGGCCCAATGGGTCCGCAAGGAGTGAAGGGAGTGCCTGGTATCAATGGTGAGCCCGGCCCCAGAGGGCCTTCAGGAATACCTGGGATCAGAGGCCCCATCGGCCCCCCCGGCCTGCCAGGAGCCCCTGGTGCAAAAGGTGAGCCAGGAGCACCAGGACTGCCAGGCCCAGCAGGTATCGCTACAAAAGGATTAAGTGGACCCATGGGACCACCCGGACCCCCTGGGCCTAAAGGCAACAATGGAGAGCCCGGCTTGCCAGGCCCCCCAGGTCCTCCTGGTCCCCCCGGCCAAGCCGTAATCCCACAGATGCCCGAAAGCTACGTTAAAGCAGGAGAGTCTCGGGAGCTATCAGGAATGTCTTACATGAAAGGAGTAAACCAAGCTCTTACAGGGATGCCAGTGTCTGCTTTCAGTGTCATCCTCTCAAAAGCCTACCCTGGGGCAACAGTCCCCATCAAATTTGATAAAATCTTGTACAATAGGCAGCAACACTATGACCCCAGAACAGGAATCTTCACCTGCAGGGTCCCTGGACTGTACTATTTCTCCTACCATGTCCATGCAAAAGGAACAAATGTTTGGGTTGCACTCTACAAAAATGGTTCCCCACTCATGTACACCTATGATGAGTACAAGAAAGGATACCTTGACCAGGCTTCCGGCAGTGCTGTCATCGATCTCATGGAGAACGACCAAGTATGGCTCCAACTGCCCAATTCAGAATCTAATGGTCTCTATTCCTCTGACTACGTTCATTCTTCTTTCTCAGGTTTCCTATTTGCTCATAACTAAAAACATCCCACTTACACTGTCCTGACACTCTCTCCTTCAGACCATTTTAACTGGGCGCTGATCTGACTAGTCATTAGCAGGCCATGCAACTTCAATTTTGCAACAGAAGTGGAGGAGGGAGTAAGAAAGTGGAAGAGATTGGTTCAAACTTAGAATAATATTGTATGTTTTTAGAGAACTGTCATAAGAAATTTGTTTCAAATTATGATCAATTGTCCAACTGAATGCAACATTAAAATTTTATGAATTAATATAATGCACCAGCCTCTCTTATCTTTTTTTATTTAAAAAAAAAAAAAAAGAAAAACTGAATTCCTAACTATCACTTCTCATAACACATAAAGTAGCAATTCCAGGACTCTAGATCATACTTCACTATACTTGAATTAACTGAAGGTATTATTCAAACTAAACGGTCTCAGATACACCACAGTCATTACAACAGCTGGATAATATACTTCAGGAAGATTCTGCTATCTGTCAGCTTCATCTTTAAGCTATCAAACAGGACTCCAGAAAACAACTTTAATACGGTGCATACCACATCACAGTTTTAATTTAGTTCCATTTTTCTTATTAATGAGTAACTACCTTGGAGAAAGGTAGATTTACAAATTGTTACCTGTTACTGAAGATCTAGGACTTTCAAAATATGAAAAAGCAACAAGATTTGAAGCCTAGAAATCCACTTAGCTTTGATGCACACTTCGTAGTGTGCAGCAACAAAGTTGTTCAATATTTTTTAAGCTCCTAACATTCTCTAAAACTACAATATTCAGAGTACTGTCAAAAAACTATCACCAAATCCAGACATTAAGAACATACCTTCACAAGCATTCAGACACTCACAAAAATCAGAACAGCACCACCACCCCATATTTGGAGATGATCTTTGCACCGATTTTCCATGAACAGTTAATTCCTTTAAAACGCAATAGTCTGGGGAATATATTTTACTTACATGGTAAATTTATCAGAGGGTGACAGTAATTAGTCAGTAGACAATCATATTGACCATACCTACATACACTCACATCTCACAAACATTAGACATTACATTAATCTGTTACGGCACTGTGAAAAGTTAATTGTAAAAAGTAAGATAGCTTAGTAAAATACGCGCTTATAAATTATGAGACCATAATAGTTTGATGATACATTTCTTCCAATGACAGTTACCATTAATGTGTATCATATACATCCAAAACCTTATGAACTATTATTTTAGCTTCATTTTTTTAAACAGAAGTTTTTAATCACTTGCACTAAAAGTATGTAGGCCTATGTTTAAAAGTTTTGTGATATTACCATTTCTTCATGAAAGCAGAACCTGAGGCTTGTTATTTTGTGTACATTTGAAATCAGCAAGTTCATAAGTACTTGATAATACATTGGGATTAATAAAAAAAGCGAGGACAGCTTTAGGTTGATCTATCATTAGCAAAACTATATAACATTTTGGAAACTATAAAGAACTACCAAGAAAGTAACTTCACAGAATTTTTTTTTTCTCCCTTATTAAGTGTTGCTGGATAAGGAAGCCTGTGGTTTAGGCTATACTTCAGTAAAATAATAAATGCTTAAGTAGAGTGTAACTTGAGATCTGCTTATTTTAGCAGCCAACTAGACCTCGGCAAACAAATAGGTATTACTATTACAAACACTGCACACAAATGTTTGTATGGAAATAATACAGTGGACAGTACCACAATTTATAAGTAGCAATCCTGCAATACTTTTCTTTCAAGCCAAAATAAAACTCAAAACACTTGAGTCTGAATTGTCTATTCCCACTTTTCTACTTCCCTGTTTTAGGCCAAATATTAATTATAGATCTCCTAAGAATTATCTCTTTATTGCACTAAAAATGTTCTCCTGTGCAGTCATTTGCATTAGTTCAACAGCACTTTCCAATATTTAAACACAGCATGCGCTGCTGCCAATACATTCAACCAATCTGGCACTTTTGTTTCAGAAACAAATAGAGGGACTGGACTCTGCAGCTGGAAAATACTGCTTAGTAGTTGTACAGTTTCTGGTTAATTGCTTTACATCTGAAATGTATGCCAAAGCACATGTTTAAAATTGTTGGAGATGCTCGGCAGTACATTACCGTTCTGTGATTCCAGTTAACTACTCTCTGCACAAGAAACTGGGCCCAGACAGTATTCTTAAAAGCATAGTTCACTAAACCTTATCGTCCACGCACTTTAAATCAGGTTTTGTCCTTTAACGTCAGCACACAGGACTTCAAATAAGTCTACCACTTAGTACCTCATGCCCATCTTTTTGAAGGCTTTTCATAATTGTTCAGACACTAAGTCATTAAGAAAGCAATTCTTAACACTGAAAAACTAGAGATTACACACCAAATTGTGGCACAAGCACAACTTCTACCTTGATTTTAGCTTTGGATTCTTAATTTAGAGGGGACCTTGAAAAGGTCTGTAAGATTCTTTTTAAATTTGTTTTTAAAATATTTTTCTCCACAAGATGATCAGCAATCTACCTAAAGATGAAGCTCCTCCAAAAAGCACATCTTTTCTGGATCATCAGAGGAAAGAAAATCCAATATGAGATAAAAATGAAAACATAAGAGCCTGTAATAGTACAAACCTCACTTCCAAAGGCTTAAAAAAAAATTCTGAGACAAATTTCAGTAGTTCTTAAGTGTTCAAACACACAAAGCACCCAAATAATCCCTTCTGTATTTAGCTGGAAAGGCCAGCAGAGCAGTGTAACAAATTTGTTTCCTTCTATCTTTGTTGCCATTTTCACGATTAGGACAAATAACCATCTTTCATCACTGGTCTACGTCAACACTAGGAATTTCTCATGTTTTGCAGGATTTTTGGAGAACTTTTTCCTTTCAGTCAGAAAAGCATCTTTGCTTTTTGTTTGTTGTATTTGATGTTGCATATAAAGGATATAATGCACGTATCATGGACATCTAGATCCACTACCTTCTGCCAAGACAACAGGGTAATGGCATAAACTTGCAATCAAAAAACCTCTGTGTGTGTGTGCGTGTGTGTCTGTGTGTGTGCATGCACATTTTTGGGAAGAGACTGGAGTAGTTTAGAAAGATCCAAAGTCTTCCTCCCCAAACTAACACTTCACATACATCAGCATGCTGATGTATTGATCAGAATACTGATCAATCACATAAAAGAAAAAATGCAAGTTACTAAAAAACCAGGTTTTAAGTCTAGCACTTTCTTTCTCTGATCATTTTCCATTTTGTAAAAGATGGTCAGTGACAAACTTCTCAGTTGCACCCTTGAAACCAGAAAGCAGACCCATCAAGCCTTTTTATGGGCAATTTTTGAAGTCTCTGCTGACATATTAGCCGTGATCTTTTTACTTCCAAACTGAAATATAATCTTATGAACTGATCGGAAATATTACAAGTATGTCACTTTCACTATATAAACACAGATGGTACAGTTTTCAGAAGTGCCAGGGAAATGATAGGGAAATACAACCACGGAAGACAGAGAGAAAGCAGCCTTTGAGAGAAGACATTTTACAAAATTCTGCTTTAAGAAGTTGTATCAGGCATCTTCCTCCTACAAAAACTATTGAATTTCTGTCCAAATATCACCAAATCTGAAATTTTTCATGTGGATATAATTATACAGTACTTCAAGCCCTCATTACTCCTCTAAAGATCAAACTTTGTTTCCATAATGCGCTGTGGAACTTTGTCTGCATATTTATACAGTTTCAAATACATTGCCACATGCCATTTCTTTTAAAATTGCTCTTTACTAATTTATATAGAATATAAACTAAGAGAAACACATACAAAGTAATGTTAATCACCTTAAAGCTCCAAAACATTCCAGTAATAAGTTAAAGATTTACAAAACGGATTACTCAAATTTTAAAGCTCAACTTGGATATCAATTGCAGAGGGAATTCTTGCAGGTATTATTAGGTAAGAAATGACCATTTTGAAAATATAAGTATCCGTGTTCACTGCTATCTGACATCACACTTTTCTGACAGTATTGTTTAATAGATCCCCCTCCCTCCTCCTCTTTTTTTTTTTTTTTTTTTTTGTTATTCTTTAGAAAGGAAGATCTGAATAACACAAGACTATTTTGGAACCCTCTCACTCTCCCTCTGCAAGCCTCAGTTCTTCTTTACAAGTAGAAGAGTGGGTTAATACCCTTCATTAAGCTGTCAGGACAATCATGGCTATCTGAAAGAGCCATCCAAAAAAAATATCATAGGGCAATTATCTAAGGCAATTACCATAGCTAAGACAATGAAAAGCAAAATCCACCAGACACCTGATTATGATCAAAGAAATCATGTGAAAAAGAGAAGGGACACAGAGAAACAAGGGCACACTGACAACAAACCAAAGTGACTCGCAAACACTTAGGGATTTCAAAAAATAAAATGGTCAGTCGTTCTGCTCCATCACTGACAATGGCACTACTAAGACAGCATTTCAACTCGGGAACTTTGCGTCTCCTCAACTGACCTCTTAATACGTTTGCTTTAGAAATTTTACCTTGACTAACTGTTAATGAGCACTGCTTTTCTCTGAAGGGTTAAACCCCCTACAAGGCATGGAGTTAAGTCAAGAGGCTGTGGTTTTCAGGCCAGGCTGCGGGCTAAGAAAGACGGTGGGGCTTCCTGGTATGTAGACGTTGGGCTGGAGCCAGGTTTAGGAGTTTCCTCAGGAAGTTATGTTAAGCTTGCAGCTGAGAAAAAAAAAAGTCTCTTTGGCACAAGCTTGTGACAGAAGATTAGTACAGTTCTCATTGCACAGGGAGACCCAAAGCAAAAAGAGATACTCCACAGGAATAAAAAGAGATACTCCATGGGAATATCACAGGTAAGTGACACAGGAAGACATTCTCTGGTTCTTCTGACTCCCTGTTCAGTACTTTATCCCCTGGACCACATTATTAAAAGGAAAGCAAGACCATCATGAGGCCTCTCAAAGCGATGCATGACAGAGCATAGTACTTTCATATATTAAAGAACTGTATACAATCTGCATGGTTTTACTTCTGATTTGACAGGGCTTTATCCAAAATAACTCATGCCTATCAGTTACTATGTTTTCTTGTATTTTCAATACTGTTGTGCATGTGCCTCATGACTTTTGTAATAGAGAACGAGGTGTGTTACATTAAGTACCAATTCTGATGACTCAAAAAGCACTAAGTCATCACACATCTGTTTGTATGCAGATTCCATGCTTACATACACAAATAGGAACCTGATAGGTAGGTATATGCATAAATGTACACATGCACGCCTACACAGACACTCATATACAAATAAAACAGTTATTTAATCGAGTTCAAAGATCAGACTTTGACTGCCCTTTCATTTAATTCATTTCCAAAAAACGCTTTTAAAAATTATTCTTTTTGCCAAATGCTGCATGATCCACACCTTTTAAAGCAAAGAGCTTTCATGATTTGAAAAAAGAATTAACAAAATGCTAAAAAAATAGTTACAGTTGATTAGCATTGGTTTAATATCAGCAGAAAACAAAGGATACATTTATTTCATGTATGAATGAGTTCCTAGAGGAATTCTTAACTACCAATCACACTCAAAGCTCCAATGAAAACACAGTAACAACAACAAACAAAACATTTTATGACTATATTGCCGTCTTTTACAATATGCATCCTGACATCAGCTTCTATTTTTGTTTAGAACCTTTCTGAGACAATTTTGTCAATTCCATTTGAAAGGAATACAGCAAGCAGTACAGCTCTGGCAAACAAAAGGTAAGTGTCAATTACGAGAGTCCAAACTACACCTGTGCCTTATGAATGTTGCATTAACAGAGGTAATCCTATTGGAAAAATACTGTCAGAAAAATGATACAGAATTCTGAACTGAGCTGCAAATAGTATTTTTTACAAAAAAACATTGTTAAAAATAGTTTCAATTAATTGTGTGCACACACAAGATGGTTAACCTTTATTTTCAACTTCTTATTTTATATGCCTAAGAGAAACTCAGAAGTTAAGTTTGTGAAAGAAGGAAAATAATTTCTAGCTGAAGGGTATCCAAGATGTTTTCCAACTCTAATTTATATTACAGTATTATAAGGTTGGATTTGGGTGGAGGAAGGCTATTATAAAAAAAAAATCCTCTGCAATTTTTAGTATGTTTATAATAACAATCTCCTCACTATTGTGTCAATACTACATGAGGAATTCTAATAAAAAAACTAGCGCACTAAAGAAAGTTATCAAATATTTGTTAATAATTTTTTTCCAATGCACTTCTGATTTTATTTATGATTACAAAAACACAAGGAATACAGTTCAAAGATGTCCACATTACTATACCAATCATGTTAAGAAACCATTTTTCCATTAAATTCAGTGAAGGAGCGCATCGCAAGTGTTATTAAAGATAGCAAAACAGTTCCAGATAAATGAAATGGTAATGATAAAGATCTTCTATTCCAGGATAAACATATGCCTACTATACAACTATTTGTAAGCTTAAAAAGTAAAAGCTGTGTTGAGTAGCCTACAGCGTACTTGAAATGTATTTGCCTTGGCAAGTACATGTAATATTTTCAGCTGTTATAGTAAGTTTTCAGTGAACCCACTTACCTTTAAAAGCTGTTATTTTATAATTATGCTGGATAGCAGCCACCATGTCCTTCCAGAAGTCATATTTTTTCTGACCATCATGCTGTAAGTGTCAAAAGGAACCTAGTCATTACATCAAGCATCAGCTATTTCGAGCTTTCATATTGAAACAGTGACACAAATGCCATTAATAAACAAAAATATTTGGACTAAAACAGTCTTAGTAGGATAGGACATTAGGACTCAGTAGCACCCAGCTTAACTTTGGATAACTGCAGACAAGTTATCTCCCTACTTCAGAAGGTTATCGTTGGGGAGGAACAGGAAAGATGAAAGGATTCATATTTGTGAGGAACTCTTTAAGACATTACAGCAAAGGGAGGCATTAGACAGAACAGCAACTTACTGAATGAGCCATTCCACTGACATCTGGGGAAAAGAAGTGCCTAGAGCTGCAGATGCTGTACTTAATTAGCAGGTTGACGTGATCTACAGCCTGGCACTCATATCACCTTCCACCCTCAGAACTGGCAAAATCCTTTGCTATAATTTAGAGGCAATGTCCTCCTGCCAACATCTCCACCCCAAACACCATACAAAACATTCACCCAGAAGCCAGGCTGAGCAGCACGGTGTCACATTGTCCCCTGAAGACTGCCAAACCCCAGCTCTGGCGGGAAGACAGGGGAAGGCAATCTGTGCTTGTGAACAGCCTCTCGCCATTCCTAGAAAGCTGCCCAGGCACGGGAGCGCTCCAGCTGACCTCAGCCGCCCTCTCAGCATCTCACCAAGGGAGATGAAAAGCTTCTCAACCAGCCAAGCCCCACAGCACTCTCAAACTCCAGAAGTTTTAGGAGAGCTGAATTAAATAAATACAATTATGCATCCAGCCAATACTGCAGAGCAGAGGATTAGCTACTGAGGTTGTTAAGAGGTGTTCAGCAGCTGGGATAGCCTCTTTCAGTTTGTACACCATGGAAAGTATCTCTGTAGTGCTGTTACAGGCCTTCCACACCTACGTGAGGATAAATTTCACGGCAACTGTTAACAGATTTCACAGCATTGCCCTCTGTGCCCTGACCATTGCACTGATACCTGAATAATGACCCATTTTGGAAGCATATAGCATTTTCTAGAGAGGGAAACATTCAGAAACTAAAAAAAAACACCCCTTAACATCACCAATCAAAACCATGTAGGTTATACGTACTGAAGTAAACTGCTATTTCAGGCCTAATCTGCCATGGAGGCTTCCAGAGGAACAGTCTCCCCTTAATTTCACAACTGGCAAGTCACACAAACAAGTCCCACTGTGCACGACTGACGAGCACTATGGCAGTCTTGCTTATCATCCACCAGCTCCACAGGTTAAGAGCAGAAAAGATACAATGCTGTGGCTTTCAATTTTTATTTTTTTTAATCCATTCCTATAGCAAACTGCTGCAGAAATACATAAAAGAACTAATAAAGAGAAAAGGTTTCATGTATGTCAAACTTCAGTTAGCTGCTAGCCAAGGTCATTATTCAAAGGCGTGTTCAGGAGATGCTGGGGAGCACCTAGCTGTCTAGTGGCAATGGCACCAGCCTACACTAGCACTAACCTTGAGACAGACGGATTCAACTGTCCACCCGCTTCGTATTCCACGTGTCTGACTTGCTCCTAAGTTTGGGGGTTTGGTTGTTTTTGGGGGTTTTTTTTGTTTGTTTCTTTAAAAGATAAATAAAGCGGTGCAATGAGCTAACAGCTCCTCACAGTGCTTTTCTGAGGACAGATGGATACTAGTTTAAAAGTGGGTACACTTCCTTCAAAACATCTGGCCTCAGAGAAGACTAAAACAGCTGTCAAACTAATTCCTTCCTAATCTACAGGCGTTGCATACGAGACATACAAGAAAACAGACCAATTACCAGAAAGCAGAGAGAAAATTGTGTGCATGCACATGCAGTCCACCATGATTTTGGTGCGATTATCAAATGTGATTTCATTAGCTGAACTACCAGTATTTTGAGTAGCTCTTCATTGCGAAGATCCAAACCAGCAACAAGCTCCTCTGCTTTTCTGGCTCCGATACAGCAGATTCATTTTTAAAAGCGCAGAGCAGCCCAGCATTCAATTCCTGTGTAAACCCATTTTGAATCCAAACCCAGCAGTTCTCCCATCTATTTCCAGTAGGTAACTTTCCTGATCCTAGAATGTTTTCTAGTAATGGTAAGAAAATAGCCCTAACTAAACAGGTCCCGGAACAGGAAACAGAAGCCTCTACTTCCTTTCAGAAATGTGGGAGGAAAAAACGTGATGGCTTCTAACCCTTCGGATGCAGCATTTTGCAGGCATGAGTGCTGGAGAGGCCTACCACCTCCTGCCTTTCACCTTTCTCACCTGATGCTAACCTTCTGGGGAATTCCTGCAGCCCAGTAAAATATTCAAGAACTGCTAGCTGATAAAAAGGATGGACGACCCGCTTCTGGTAGCTCTCTGGAGAAACGGCACGGGTTTCATTCTCTCTGGCTGAAGTTGGCACTGACACAGGGCGAGTGTTTCAGCTTATGAACTAGTAACTGAACGTGCAAAGCTTATGACACATACACACTATGACATCCTTTCTCTCCCAATAAGTAGGTGATTTGTGCGAGTCCAAATTAAATATAAAATGAAGTAATACAATACAGATGTCACATCTGACAGAGGGTTCTAAGCTCTAACATTAGAGGAAGGAGATTAATGAGGCACAAAATTAAGAGTCTTACAGCGCACCTGTCCCAGTGTTTCCTGATAAGCTAGCTTTAGCTGACTCTTTGTGCAGCACTTGGACTTAGGCAGCAATCTACTCAGGGTGCTATTTTGGAGTGGAGGCTAAAGGCTCAAGTCAGCTGATGCCCAGAGGGATCCCAGATACCCATCTCACAGCTCCTAAGTTCACTCTGCAGACAAAGTTCAGTATTTGCAATTTGCAGTGCTGCAGCGCCTTTGGTATCTTCAGACAGAAGATAACATCAGTACTCTTTTGACACCAATATACTTACTGTATGAGAAGAACCCTCTCTGACCCTCAGCTACACACAAGTCCAAGACTCAAGCCTTCTTTATCACAACCAAATCAATTAGCCTCAAACTTCAAAGGTAGCATTTAGGATATTTTACCTATCTAAAAAGCACTGAAAAAGGTTCAACAACTGTATTTTCTGCTTTGAGAATTTTGTATACAGATCAATATATTTAAGACAAAAACAAGTTTAAAAAGAGATGGAGTTAAGCTTTCAACTCATTAACAACTTGCAAATTAACATACTGTCTTACTAAGAAGACTTAGATTTAATTCAAGTATCATCAAGTATAATTAAAGGAGATTTTAAGAAATCTATTCTGCATATCACAGAGTAAACTTGAGAAAACAGTGCAGTTCTAGTCATATCCTAGTTATTTGTGCCCTCTGGTGGAAGTATATTTATTTTGAACATTCCATATGGCTCACAACTAGCTTTGGAAACAACTTTAATATGCTAAGTCTGACATGAAAAATTCCAAACAAGAAAAAAACTAAAGACCTTGATGCTGTTGTATGTTTTTAATAATGCATGGAAGCAGTGTGGTGGGGGAAGAGAAAGATAATGCAATGATTAGTTTCAAACAATCCAGTTCTTACCTGATCTAAGCTGTCCACAACCCTGGCACACAAGAGAGCTCCCGGCAGGTCAAAATAATTATCATACAAATAGTATTTAGCTGGAAAATAAAAAATAAAAAAAATTCCACTATTTTTAAGACATATTGTATGCTTTAATCTCAAATTAAAAAATACATTTAAATAATAGTACAAGCTCCTATTTGGATTTTACTGGTAATAAGCATTATCTGCTTCATGATCTCTGTTAGCCTTTATTCCCACTTCCGATTCTCATAATTGGAAATGGAAAGTTCTTCACCTATATCAAGGCAGAGAGATTTTAAAAATACATTTTAAAGTTCTAAAAGTTAAGGTGGAAGAGATGGGGGAGAACCACAAGTTTTAAGAGTCAGGGCAGTACCACTTAACTCTTCCAAAGTATCCTTTTTCCTAGCAGTGGAAACACAAAGAAAGAGTTTGAGAAGTTGTTTCATAAACATTTGGACAGGTTTTACTCATAGTCTCATCCTGTGCACACACATGCTGCAGACATAGCCTTAGCTCAAGCGGAAGCATGCCCACATTATTATGTGAGCCCTCAAAACAGAACAAAATCAGGAGGGTGCAAACGTTCCCCCAGACTGAGGTCATGTTCAGCAACTCTTTCCTAGGAGTAAAATAACTTAACCAGATGATTATTTTTTTTTTTTGCATTCATGATCTTGTCTGTGCTGTCTCTTAGGCAATTTAAAGAACAACTCATCAAAACAGGGATTAACATTCACAGGAGAGGGTGAGTGCACATCTCAATGAATAAGAAAGACACATTTGCTATGTGACCAAAGGAAACCTTTCTCTTCTACCTTGTTGCAAATGATTACCTGCAGTTTAGAGTAAGCATCACAAACAAGTTTAGGTCAGCAAAATCTCAAGGAAGATATCTCTGTTACACAGGACAACGCAACTTAACTGAGCACATTATGTGTATTACTCACAATTGCCAAGATGAAAGTAAAATGGAGAGGAAGCACAGAACGGCTAGCAAGAATGCAAACAGTGCCTTCAAAGTGACTCCCATCTTAAAACCAAGAAACTACAGTTGCAGGAGGACAGGTTTTGTTTCCAGATATGCTCTGTTCTTTGCACCTGCACCTAGGCCTCCAGTAACAGCACTGATGGTAATGAGTCAACAATTAAGAAAAATTTAAGATTTACCAAATCTATCCAAATGAGATAGGCTGGTAATCTCAGCCTACTTCATCAAGGAACAATGTGCCCACCTCTATAAAACATGCCTATAATGTCAGGCTCACTTGCCTCATCACCGGTGCGCTACTTCTAAGTTGAACTCTAGTATTAGAAGTTGAAAATAGAAAAAACCCCACAACGCTCCCCCAAAGTAATCACCTATTCCAGTAATTCCCAGCTCAAGTATTTTTAAATATTTGCGGTAAAAACCAATGCTATGAGGCACTGAAAGGGCTAGAGCAATTTCAAAGAAGAGGACATACTAAGGCAAGGACATGCTAACCTGTGCGGGAAACCATTCCACTGACTGTATTAAAATGCTTCCACTCCCTCCTTCCATACGTCTCCAGGATCTCTTCGGATGTCATGCTCTTTGTACCATGGCTTGCCCTATTTGATGCATTAAGTTATTTATATAAAATAAGAAAGAAAAAGGTTGAAAACAGCCAAACTACTCCTAGTGCAAAGTAATGCATTGCAACTGAATACTGAGGTGCATGCAGGTTGATCAGAAGCCACTTTTTTTATAACTTAGAAGCTTCCCAGGACCTAAGCTTTTATCATATACATTACAGTCCTCGATAAAAGCCCTACTACACAGAGGTTTTGCTGGCCGGGGGCACGGCTACTGTGCCTCACCTGCTAACACAATTACTCTGCGTTGCTCGAATGTTCTCAATTGTGTGAGGACACTCGCTATACTTGAACTATCCATATACACTACACAATAAAACACAGTGCAGAAAGCCTATACATCATTCTGAAGCCTGCGAACATTCACAGAGCGCAGGGCAGAACTATGGAAAAGTGCTAGTTTGAGCCGTGCGTGCAGCATGTGTAATACAGGAGTACGCACAAGCCTTTTTAGGAAATAAAAATCAACTAGCTTGACGATCAAATTGGGCCCCAAAAGAATGCAGAGACTCCAGTTTTGAAGCAGACACAGGCAATGCTAGGAGAAGAAATCCTGTATCACTCTTCCCTTTACTGTAGCGTATCCTCCAGTCTTGAATTCTGCATTTATACTCTGAAATACATGGTACTAAATGAATTTCGGGATACACAGCAAAGACTCACAGGTATTTCTTCCTTTCTTTGAATGAGATCTGATTTTTCCCTAGCATCTTCAAAAGCTCCTTCTCCCCTATGCTATCAGAAAAACAAAAGTAGTCTATCTTGAGTAATAAATTATGGATTTTCATTTTGGAAAAAAAATAAGGGGGAAATGGGACTGGGATTGCTATACTTTAGATATATTTACTTTTCAGATTTGTGATTCAAAATAGAAATCTTCTATGTTTTTGTAAAAAAAAAGCTTTTAAGAGGAAAAAAACCCCTGAATCTTCAGAGTGAATGTGTCAATTTCTGTGTTTAATTTACCTTAGGCTATTTAAATTATAAGTTGTAGGCCTGCAGAATTCTGAATGTGTATGGTACAAAGATAATACTGCTCTCATCATTAGCATTAGTCATTAGCACTCACTCTGAGACAGGTTAATCACAAAGAAAAACCTTACCCTAGATTTTAGCAGAACTGGAAGTAGCCACTGAAAAACTGAATTTACTTTCAAGATCAGTATTGCCCTTAGAATCTTAAATGTTTATTAAAAATGATATATTCTTTACTAGCAGCGATCATGGAAGTATTATGAAAAAAATTGATATGGACCATTAAGAGAAACCGAGCACCACATTACCAAAGAGTACGTAAACTTTTACATCTAATAAATGAATGTATGCTGAAAGTAGTATTTTAAATATTTAATAAAACTGAGAGATGGCTTTCAGAAAGAGGATAAAATCTTTGTGTTTGTTTAACAATATAAACTTATTGTCAATATTACCTTAAAACTGTTCCATCTTCTGCAAGTTTCAGGAAGTTTCCTTCTTCAGTGTCCAACACCAAGCCTTTACAACTAAGAATAATTTTATTTTAAGGAAGAAGCAAACAATTAATGCTTTCAGAGGAACGTCTTGTTATAGATCAGAATAGTGAAATACAATTAAAGAAGGTATACAAGGATGCTATACAAAACCAGCAAAATCACAACCCTTCAAATACTTTTATGTTTGAACAATGCTTTATATATGCAAATACATATTACTACAGTGAGGACTAGATTTCCTTACATGTCAAAGTCATACTAAATAAATCCAGTTCCTCTGTTCAGTGAATTCAGTGACTATTCACATATGTAACGTTGGAGGATTAAGGTCCAAACATATACAACTAAGAAACGCAATATTTAAGATGCTTCTATTAAAGAAATATATTTTTTTTCTCGGTGGCAACTCCCCCACTTATTATCACTGGACTGATAACACCAGTTATTACGGGAGAGAGGGATAAAACATCACTCTAAATGAGGCAACTGAATATCCAAGTAACACGTGAAGCAGCCGCATTGCCATGCTAGGCAGCACTAACAAGGTGAAGAGTTGACAGCGTGGGACAGACATCTAACAAGAGTTCCTAACTCTCCTAGTAAATCTGTGCCTTACAGATAATACGATCTACATTCACTTAAGTTGTTTGAAAAAATCATGGCTAGGATAATAATGGTTCAATGGCTAGGATAATAACGAATAAACAAGACCGAAAAAGTAATGCCACCGTCATCCTCTGTTATAAGGTACCCAAAGGAAAGAAGATACACCACGGAGGCAGCAAGCAGACCCCAGCTTTTCATGAATGACACCTGGGTGAGCAGCACTGACACACTGGCTACCAGCACTGCGGGCTTGCAGGTCCACATTAACGAATCCCCAGCTTCAATAAGGGACTGAGGCTGAGATATCTAGATCTTAATAAAGGATTTCATCTGTCCTAGGCCTCAAATGATGAGAAATACAGATACGCTGCTTGTCACATGAAAGTCAAAATCAATCTGGTTGGAAACTGTCCAGTCAAATACCAAATTGTGAAAACAACTGATCAAAACTGTTCCCACAATAATCATAGAATTGTCCAGGTTGGAAAGGACCTTTCAGATCATCTAGTCCAACTATCAACTTAACACTGACAAAAAACATCACTAAACCATGTTGCTAAGCACCACGTGTACCCCTCTTTTAAATACCTCCAAGGATGATGTTCCCACCACTTCCCTGGGCAGCCTGTTCCAATGCTTGATAACCCTTTTGGTGAAGAAGTTTTCCTAATATCCAATCTAAACCTCCCCTGGTGCAACTTGAGGCCATTTTCTCTTGTCCTATCACTTGTTACTTGGGAGAAGAGACTGACCCCACCTCGCTAAAACCTAAAAGCGATAAGGTCTCCCTTCAGCCTCTTTTTCTCCAGGCTAAACCACCCCAGCTCCCTCAGCCGCTCCTCATAAGGCTTGTTCTCCAGACCCTTCAACAGCTTCGTTGCCCTTCTCTGGACCTGCTCCAGCACCTCGATGTCTTTCCTGTAGTGAGGGCCCCAAAACTGGACACTCAAGGTGGGGCCTCACCAGTGCCGAGCACAGGGGGACGATCACTTCCCTAGTCCTACTCACCACACTGTTCCCAATACAGGCCAGGATGCTGTCGGCCACCTGGGCACGCTGCCGGCTCATGGCAGCCGGCTGTCAATCAACACCCCCAGGTCCTTTCATGCCAGGCAGCTCTCCAGCCACTCTTCCCCAGGCCTCTAGTGCTGTATGGGGTTGTTGTGACCCAAGTGCAGGACCCGGCACTTGGCCTTGTTGAACCTCATACCACTGGCCTCAGCCCATCGATCCAGCCTGTCCAGATCCCTCTGTAAAGCCTCCTTACCCTCAGGCAGATCAACACCCCACCCAACTCAGTGTTGTGTGCAAACTTACTGAGGGTGCACTCAGTCCCCTCATCCAGATCATCAATAAAGATATTAAGCAGAACTGGCCCCAACACCAAGCCCTAGGGAACACCACTCGTGACTGGCTGCCAACTGGCTTTAACTCCATTCACCACCACTCCCTGGGCCTGGCCCTCCAGCCAGTTTTTTACCCAGCAAAGAGTACTCCCGTCCAAGCCATAGGCAGCCAGTTTCTCCAGCAGAATGCTGTGGGAAATGGCGTCAAAGGCTTTACTAAAGTCCAGGTAGACTACATCCACAGCATTTCCCTCATCCACCAAGTGGGTCACTTTGTCACAGAAGGAGATCAGGCTTGTCAAGCAGGACCTGCCTTTCATGAACCCGTGCTGACTGGGCCTGATCACCTGGTTGATGCATGCATTAATTAAAAAAAAAAAACAAAAACCAAAAACCCCCAAACCTGTGTTTCTGCTAAAAAAATTTAGTAATTACCCAGCTTTCAAGCCCCCACCCCCCCTGGCCTAGATAATAACCTATTAAAGTTAGAAGATCAGAGATTCATGTTCAAGCTCCTGCTCAGAGACAACTGAGCTCAGAGCAGCAACTTGCATTTCAGCCTTTGGCATCACAGCTTTGTGCCTGACATGCCAGCCATGGGCTACCTCCTGGCACGTCAACTTTCCTTGGTTCCTCAGAAGGCTGTTGGGATTATTCTGCCTTACACAAACAAAACCACTTCTGTCAAGATAAAAATTATCAAATTCTGATGGTTACTGGATTTAGCAGTTGAACCGTAGAAGACAAAGGAGACATATAAACCAAGAGAGTAAGCCAGAATAAAAGGCTTGCATCTAGACATCTAGAAGCACAGACAAAGCAAGCTTGGATGCTCAGTTCTCTTCAAAATACCACATTAGAAGCATCTCATGACAAATACTTGTTTGAACAGGTATTTAAAACTGTAATTTTGGATTTATCCATCAGGCCCGACAATCATAACAACTGCCTAATAAGAGAAGCTGTTTTCCAAGCTTTGTAAGTTAGAACATAAAGGAAGTTATGAAGAAAGTTTATGTTATTTCCAAGGTACTCACCAGAAGTCTAAGCTGTCTGGAGCTAGCGTCAGTAGGTCTTCATCATAACCCTTCTCCGTTACCAGATAGTGGGCAAAACTATCATATATTAACTACAAATGAAAAAATAAATGCATTAATTATATTGATTAAGTGAGACCAAAGATATTGCTTCCCTGGAAAGTGGCAAGATGGAAGTGTTAGTACATCCTAGGAAATATCAAACCAGGGACCTAGGGCCCTTGCCCCACTGTCCCCACTACTGGGAATCAGTGTCTGAGGGTAATTTTGTCATGGCTAGAAAACAGCTCAAGATGATCACACAACAGTTCTAGTGCAATGTGTCCAGCATAACCAAGTTTACAGAATTCTACCTTAGTGCCCCCATGCTTTAAGACTGTTGGGAAACCAAGATGGTGAGTACCTAAGACTAGTAACTACTCTTCCCTCCCCAATCTCTTTTTGATTTTAAGGCGTCATGGTTACCAAGACTCAACAAGCGGATTCTGAAGCAATAAACAACGACCCTTAGAGGACATTTTAAAAGTATCCAATGGAGCATATTTTGAAGGAAACAGGCAACTACTAAGTAAACGGCTACTATTTGTAAGTTCAGGAAGAACATTGTTAAAGCCTGATATATCAGTCCGTGATTTATTAATGTGCTGGTCAAGTTGTACAAGAAGATCTATGCAGATGCTACCAGGTCGTTAAAGGCCATACAAAAATAGTAATTGCTCCATTTTACTCATGATTCTTTCATTAAAGCTGTTCCCTGGCCTTTTTTCCTTAACTACAGAAGCTGCTCTTGGAATGAATACGAATAATATCTGAGAAAGACTATTATGAAGGCCAAACTGAAGAGTAAGAACTAAGTGCATCTTCAGCTGTGCCTGTCAGCATTTTTTAGTACTTTTGATTTCCAATAGATAGGGAGGCATGCAGTGGGCACGTGTCAGTCTGTCTCCGTGTGCTGTGAGAAGAGTGAACTAAGGTTAGTAAGTGGTTTTGTTTTTTTCTCTATTTTGTTCATTGGGTTTTTTTGTTTGTTTTTTTGTTTGGGTTTTTTTTTTTCTTTTTAAACTCTTATAGTTAACAATTGCCTAACATCTGCCTTCATTGGAGAAAATTCTTATCAGGAAGAACGTGCCCACGCAAGATGTAATGCGTGTGGCGGAACAGAAAGAACACGGAAGGTGAGGCTAGAGTTGTACAGTTTCTAGCAGGAACTTAAGAGCACGTACACTTTGTAACTTGCTCCTGTTGAACCCTCTTTTGTAAGAAAGTTGCCTCTTTACAGAAAGTCACTCACAGCAAAAGGAAGCAATTTTTCCACACAGGATGCTCCGAATCATACCTATTTATGAATGGGACACTTCACAAACGTTTGCTTCTCTACCAAATTCTGAAGTATCTTGCAATTAGCGTAGGAGCCCCACGCAGTCCAAAATGTAGGTGCACGGAGGCAAATACAAGGGGAGAGGGGGGCACCATGAGCATCCACGACGCAAAGTGGCAAAGCCCTGACGTCAACAAAGAAGGACGAGTCAACGAAAGGTTATCAGGGAATTTAAAATGTGCCGGTCGGGGGGGGGGGGGGGGAAAAGAAGGAAGAAGCGCCCAGTGGCGGGAAGGCACAGCACATGACAGCGGCTCCTCCGCCTAAGGGACAAACAGGGCTAAGCCAGAGATGCCGAGCGCCCCTAAGCTCCGCGTTTTATTTTAAGCGCCAGAAAGTTTGCGAAGGTCGCCTGTCGAAAGTGCTCGCGGGCTTCTGACTCGTCTGCAGCATCTCCGGATCTGGCGGGGGGAGGGAGGGAGGGAGGCTCTACCTCTTTTCCCCTCAGCGCCGCTACACATGGGAAAGCCCTGAAGAAGCACCATTTTCAAGCGAGAAGACATGGCTGTCCCCTCCGCTCGGCCAGAGGCCTGCTGAGGAGGCGGCGGGCGAGCCATGAGAGCGTCTCCCTTCTCTTTTTTGGTTTCCCTAGCTATATCCCTGCCGGCAGGCTGGGTGCTGGCTGTCCCCATAGCCGGGGTCCCATAGCCCCGCATCCCGCCTCCCCCCCCCCCGGTCCGCACTCACCCGAGCACTCTGCGGGAGCTGGTACCGGCAGAGCGTGTGGTCCAGGTCGAAACCCATCACGTCGCAATCGGCCAGGGAGAAGTCCGGCTGCATGGCCGAACCGCCGCCGGGGGGAGGCGGGCGGAGGAGGAAGGCGGGGGAACGGGAGGGGCCTCTGGCGGGGCGGGGGGGTGGGCGGGGCGGGGCGGGGCGGCGGGAGCCGCCCCGCCCTCGCCCCGCCCACCCCCCGCCCCGCCACCGCCTTCTTCACAGAATCCCAGAATAGTAAAGGTTGGAAGGGACCTCTGGAGATCATCCAGTCCAACCCCCCTGCCAGAGCACGGTCACCCACAGCAGGTTGCACAAGGACACGTCCAGGCGGGTTTTGAATGTCTCCAGAGATGGAGACTCCACCACCTCTCTGGGCAGCCTGTGCCAGTGCTCTGCCACCCTCAAAGGAAAGAAGTTCCTCCTCACGTTGACGTGGAATTTCCTGTGGTCCAGCTTGTGCCCGTTGCCCCTTGTCCTGTCACCGGGCATCACTGAGAAGAGTCTGGCCCCATCCTCTTGACACCCACCCTATAGATATTTATAAACCGTGATGAGGTCCCCTCTCAGTCTTCTCCCAGCTAAACAGACCCAGGTCCCTCAGCCTTCCCTCATAAGAGCGGTGCTCCATTCACCATACATTATATACACACCATAATTTAGATACACATACTAATACATACATATGCTTTAGAAATATATTAAATAAATATATAAATATCCATATATACATGTATGTATATATTTTCCAAATTAACAAGTGTCAAACCCGAGCATACAGAAAGAGGCTCATCCAGGGTCTCGCACACAACAGGGGTCCCAACTATAACGATGAGGCAGCAGCCTGGGACCTGAGCACAAGACATTTTCTCTTCCTAAAGCTGCTGCGTTTAGGAAACAGAACAAATTCCTGCCCCATTGAAGTCAATGACCACAATTTTGATTGACTTCAGTAGGTCCAAGAGTTCACCCACAGCCGCTGTTTCACACTATCCTCACATTAACTTAAAGTATGTCTGCCTTGCAGATTATATCAGTACAGCTGTCTTATTTCAGAATGACTTTTTTTCCCCATAAGGACTCATGCAGCTTCCAGAATTTTGTTTAGATTATGGCATTTTAAATTTATAACTTTGCTTGCTATGCCATTTTATATGAAAACTCACCACAAAACCAACTTAATACACTGCAGTATTGCAACATCGAGACAGATAGTGAAAATCATATATTCATTGATAGCATCCTAGTATGTTTGTGGTGGAAGGGACCTTTAAAGATCATCTAATCCAACCCCCTGGTCGCTGTATTCACTGTCAACTGAATGTAATCTTGAACATCCAGATTTTGTGAGTGCTGCACACTTATATTGGCAGTAATGACAAGCTATCTGAGAATATACAACACAAAAGTACTAATCATATTTAATCTTAAACCACTTTGTGTGAGGAAAAATAGTCACAAATGGAGAGATTCAGCAAGTTAAATTTCAGGTTCTTGAAGCTGAAGATTAAATGAGAACTATGACAACAAGAAATACAGAAGATATTGATGAAGAGAATTGGTTTTCAGTTCTGGGAACAAAGAAGATAAATGAGAGAATATCACCTTCATATTCAGTATTCACAGCACAAATCTGATAACAGGAAAGTCTCGGCAGCTTACTTTCAGCACTCCACCCCCAAAATTTATTTCTTTCCCTTTTGTTTTAAAAGTGTTGCTTTGTCTCTCAGGTTCTTCCTTCCAGATGAATCCTTTAAACATACTGACATCCCCCTCTAGGGCCTTTCTCAGAAAAGAGCTGCTTTCAATCGAAATCCCCCTTAACAACTGAACTACCTCAGATTACTTTTTCAGCTCTGTCTTTGAAGTGTGATGGTACCATGAGCTGCTCAGAGATGTCCACATAACTGAGGCTGACCTTTTGGGCTATCAGATACTAACTGATAATATTCTCAGTTTCCCCATGGTTAATTTATGTGTCACAGTAATTGTTTTTATATTGTAAATACATGGTAATAATCCGTTGAGAATAATCTTAAATCCTGTCCTAGCAGGAGAAATTTCCAGTGGGTGCTGCCCATGGGCGCACAGACCCCGTGGAGGGGGCAGGACAGGTCAGTGGATGCAGCCCATGGGTACAGAGACCCCATGGAGCAGACAGGACAGGGCAGTGGGGGGCTGCCCGCACTCGGTGCCCTCGTGTTTAGCGACCTGCAAGAAACATGTGTGAAGTGCAAGATTTGATGTGTCAAAGCCTGTTATAAACATGCAGAGGGGCATTTTGTTTTTCATCGTGCCTCATGCCTGCTTTTAATGCAGAAGAGGCTCGTACCACCATGTAGTTTCAGAGCGCAAGTGTGTACTAGCATGCCCCAAAGTGTGAAAAGAATGTAATGGAGTCTGGTAACATACATAAAGGCATAAGAACCATGTCAAAATACATCAAATAAGTCTTAGCTGTCACACAGAAATTGTAGGCCTCTGAGCAAGACAAGTACTCCAGCTCCTCACTGTCTTTGTCCTTAAGAGGGCAGCATTACAATACAACGGAGCATCCCTGCAAGTTAACTTTGAATCATTTTCACCTTAATCTATTCTACTTTCCTCAAACTTTGGTTTTATTTTCCTAAGGCTGCGTAAGTTGACTTTGTTGGTTGTGTTTTTTGCCATTGGTGTTGCAATGCCATTTGCCTATTTAGGCAAAGGTTGTAAGAATTAAAAAAGGGAAAGGGCCCCTTATATTACTATGAAAAATATGCATTAGTGATATGTGAGCATAAATGAAGAATTTGAACAAACATGAAGCATTTTCATTTTGGACAAGTAACACTTTCTTACACAAAAGTAAGCTCAGAACATCCTAGATTTTTCCTTGTTTGCTTTAAAAACCAAATGAAAATACTTTTGGAGTAGAATAAGTCAAACCAAAAAGTGTTTGGTTTCTTTTTATATTTTATTTCAGCACACTGGTAAGAGCTAGAACCTCAGGTTTGCACTTGACTTAGCTTTTAAACCCATGAAGTTGTTAAATGCACAGGTAGAGGAATGCCTCACAGCCACCCCACCCCCCGACACTGACAGCGTACCTCCATCCCCACTGCAGCATGATGCCCACTCTCCCCGCTGGGATAAATCCCTGCTTTTCACAGCACAGGCTCCTCATCTGAGAACTTTTACCTCCATCCCCGACTGACAGGAGGATAGAGCCCACATCTCAGGCTCACGCCACTGGCCCAGCTCAGGGAGCTCAGCATACCTGTCTCCTGAGAGCTCCCCTCATCCTCCCCACAGTCCAGGGTAGCCCCCAGACAAATGCTGCCCTAACGTCACTCCCATCTCAGGTAGACCCACGTATTAGCCCTTTTGGTGCTGCCACAGCACACAAACACCCTTAACAACTCCTGAAAAGCCACCACACAGCTCCCACCCTGCAGGCAGCTCCTGACAACGCACCACTACCCTTCTGCTTCCTCTCTTGCATGTGGATCAATAATAAGATTCAAATACAATGTGGTTGTTTCACCATAGGGATGCTTGTATCTATTTAAGTGAAAGGGCCTAGGGAGCATAAAGCTAGCTTCATCTCTGACCCTGCAATCACGGCTTGAAAGAAAACCTTAGTAGTAGTTAGTGGTAGTCACACAGGTATAACACACGTTTCTGGCATTTTGCGTGTTCTTCACATGTTTACAGTTAAACAGGATTGCAGGATTTGGTTCTGTGTTTTTAAGATTAGGACACTTAGAAGGAAACACTTTTGTTTTGGAACCATTAGAGGAATAAGCTAATGTACAGAAGCAGGCCTCTGATTACAGACTGATGCTTTAGCAGACATAGATCTAACAACACAAATCCATTTCAAGGATATCCTGGTTCTCTGTGAGAGAATGAAAGCTGTCAAAAATATGTTTGCTTTGAAAAGCAATCACTAGCACTTACTGTGTCTTTAGTAGACCTTTAAAAGTTTAGCAAAGTACTACCTAATTTTGAAAGCATCCCTCTGTGACCCACAGGTTGCCTTGTTACTAGGTAAAGAAGCCTGGTGAACATACTTGACTATTGATCAGGATTTAAGATTTGATTAACTTCTAGAGATTTCAGAAGTTTGACTGTATATTGGGTTGTTTAGTAGCCTTTTTATACAGCACAAAATATAGGCACATTAACTTTTTCAGTAGAATCACGCACATAGAATTTATAGCATGCTGCTGGGAGTGGGACATCTGATTACATCCAGCACCTCAGTACTGTATTGGCTATGTTCTCTGTCTCACCAGCATGGACATGAGACACATGCTGCTAAAGAGACAAGATTTCCAAAACTAAACTCAGGAGTTCATTAAAAGGTTAAACAGAAAGTAATCCTCCAAGTGCTCAGAATCTCTCAAAAGCTTGCTTATTGTCCTTATCGCCTCTCTCAGATCTTGTAACCTAACTCAGGCTGTTCCCACGCAACATGAAAGAAGGAAATGAAAATCAGTGATTTTGTCAGAGTGATTAATAGCCAAGAGTGATTGCTGGAGCCTTAGTGAGTGTATATTTTAAAACTCTGAATAGTTGTCTAAAGGTACTTGGAAAGATTTTTCTTTTTGAGCTGGATGGATGCTACATTTAGTCAAAAAGAAATTGTACTGGAAATACAGACTTTTTGGGAAGCTATACTTTCAAAGTAGACCTGTGCAGTTTCTGTGACCTATGGGACAGTGTCTTATTTCTTCTGGGTTTTTTTTGGACATACCATTTTATTTTTACAATTTTAAGCATAAAATCCAGAGTAGGACTCCTAAGTTCTCAGTCCTTATTTCCCATTCATACATGGTGTACTCATGTGCAGATAACTTAATCACTTATGGCTTCATTTTCTTCATGACTAAAATTGGAATATGTCTAATCCAGGCATTCTGAGGATTTCTGAGTTGTTCAAGTAGGAAACAGGCCTCCATTTCAAGCCTGACACTTGCTAATGATTGCATAAAAGACAAATCTGATGTATTTAAATACCCAGTCTGCACCAGAGAACAGAGCTATCGAACAGCCAGTGGGAAATGTCACAACTATAAAACTACAGACTGGACGATAACAGAACTGGAAAAAACCTAAAGACAGTCACCTTCTTACACACAGTTCTTACACACAGAATACTTCTCTGCCCCTCCCCCCCCATGTCAAAACAAAGTCTCTGTTGCTCTAATGCATCTTTTTTTCTTACATCTTGTCCTGTTCCTAGCAGATGTGAGAACCACATCAGTGCACACCAGCCTTCTATCTATTTGAAGGCTGTTACTACATGTTTTCCCATGCTCTTTTTGTCTAGTTCTTTAAGGTCCTTCCTTAAAGGCTGAGGGGTTTTGAGCCTGCTTAGCTTTCATTCTCAAACTGGATGATATTCATTCATCATTCATTATCAGATTGGTCCATATCTTTTTTTTCCCCAGAATACAGGATCAAAATCTGGGCACATTGCTCCATTTTTGGCCTTATTAGGGCTGAGTACAGAAATAATGAAGCCACAGTAATGTAACGCAGCAATCTGTGCTTTCAAAGTAACATACAAGTTACCTTATTCACTACCATCATAACGATTTAGGGTTTTCAAGATTCTATCCTATCACTATGATGAGTAGAGAGATCAATTTTTTTTCCTTCTTTTTACAGTAAGTTATCTTTCTTAAGGCGTGATTGATCTTCTATTTAAGAAATATTTTCTTCTGTATGTGTTCATTGCTCATTATAGTGGATACTGAGAGTGATGTTACTTGGAGCTGCAATAATAAAATGTTAACAGTAATGTTATAAATCTCAAATGTAAGAACTTCTTTTGAATATAAATTGCATTTTGATATTTACTGCTCTGCTTCTGCCTCTAGAGGGTGTCTAGTAATGACCTGATGAAAGGATAAAAAAAGTGTGCTAGATTTTGATAAGAAGGAAGTGATCTAGGAGAATATACTCTAAAACTGTATACTAAGCCTCAAGAAGATTCCATCATTCTGATGTAACTTTTTAAAGATCTGTACTGTGTTTCTATATAAGTCTGTGAAGAAGGTCAGAGCCACCTCTTCTATTTTTAGGAAAACGACATGTTTGCATTCACCTATGTTATTGTGTCCCTCATGCTGTTCTCAGGGAGAGGAGGAATTCTGATAAATATAAAGCTGTGGAAACAAAGACAAAGGAATACGAATTTGGGATTTTTTTTTTCAGAGGAGTAAATTATTTTGTCTACAATAACAGAAGTCTGTATCACAAGTGCTCACCGAAATGGAGTACCACTGAAGATACTTACTTCCTGTCCCCTTTCCTTACATTTATAGAGACCATGTCTTGCATGTTGGGTAATGTTCTTTGTGCGGCATCTCACTGCATACCAATGAAAGACAGAGACAGCAAAAAGAAAACAGGATATAGAAAACTATGTAGAAAATATACAAGGAGAGAGCGAGACCTAGTGTAGAAGAAGGACAGACAGCGCACAGGGTTCATATAATCACAAGAAGTGATTATAGACCTTTTCCTACAGAGAGGTTTTAGCTGCATAAAATCCTAGTGTGTGCACAATTTACAGTAATGTATCTAGCAGGAAGAATAAAAAATAAATGGAGTGGAGAGGGATGTGCTGATCTCTCCTCCCTAGTATCCAGTGATAGGACATGTGGGAATGGTCAAAGTTGTGCCAAGAGAGGCTTAGACTGGACATTAGGAAGCATTTCTCTACCGAGAGGGTGGTCAAACACTGCAAAGGGCTTCCTACAGAGGTGGCTGATGCCCCAAGTCTGTCGTTGCTCAAGAGGCATTTGGACAATGCCCTTAATAACATGCTTTAACTTTTGTGCAGCCCTGAAGTGGTCAGGCAGTTGGACTAGATGATCACTGTAGGTCCCTTCCAAGCAAACTATTCTATTCTATTCTATTCTATTCTATTCTATTCTATTCTATTCTATTCTATTCTATTCTATATTCCATTCCATTCCATTCTATTTCTATTCTATTTCTATTCTATTTCTATTCTATTCTAAACTTAATAGCTAGTGTTTTTCTACTGTTTTTACATGTAATATTTTAGTAATTTAAAGTAACTAAAAAGGTGTGTTAATTATTAAGTTTCAGCTCCTTGTAACATGCTGCCTTTCCCACATGCATAGGTCAGGAGAGAGTGCTGATTTTATTTTGGGGAAAAAAAACCCCACTTTTGTTCACCATCGACACAATGAGTACAGTACTTTGGTACACTATTCTTTTCCACCCATCCCTGTTTGGACTTCTCTGCTTCTCTTGATGCAATTCCAACTTCTGAAGATACAGACAGTGAATCATGCTCATAAGTCATCCATGTCAGAGCATGCACACTTTGATAGAGTTATGTGAGAAATTATCTTGACCCATCATAAAATCTTCATAAATATATACACTTTCTAAATTTAAAAACTGTCTATAATAGGGCCAGTTTTGGAATACATTTTCTTAAAAGAATGGCAGTCATGTTAGCTGATAATTCTTTGTCATCCACTTACAATATTTTTTCCCACCCAGAGACAGATGCAATTAGAAGTATTTTTCATGCCTTAGAGAGCCACAGCGTGGTTTTATTGAGAAAGGCTGTTTTATAGAAAGCAATTAACTTACAATTTTAACACTGTGTGCTGTATATCATTTAGAATAATGTACGATAAAATGAATAATAATGGATGAGGCCTGGTCCCATTGCAGATAATGGCAAAACTCACATTAAATTTAAGCAGAGCGAGATCTGATTGTTTGAACAAATAGAGAAAGTCTCTATTCTGTCACCCCTTGACAGAGCTTTATTCCTCTGTGTTCATTTGTTGTCAGACGTAGCCGGTTTTAGGCCCCAATTCAGTTAACAAATAAGCAACCCTCATCACTGAAGCACTTGAAAATGTACTTTTAATGCTTTCCAGAGTAGAGATGGATTACTGGATCAGCCTTATGAAAATAAATAGCCAGAGATTTTCTCATTACAAAAGCAAAAGATTTAAGGTTGGAGAATGCCGAATCAAATATAACTCTATGTCTTTATGGATTTATGGTTCAAGGTAATATACAAAACCAGGAATGTGATTAATCAATAAGAGTAAACAATTTTGTCAAGAGTAAAATTACACACATAATTTGTTTTCATTGAAAAGAATGGCAATTTGCAAATTACAGAAACAAAATGGAAGTGCTGATTAAAAGGATTATGAAAAAGCTACAAAGTGGTGGTAATGTGTTCCATTCTTTCCATGTGCAAATGGAAAGAAATATAGCTGGAAAGACAGCTGTAATAAAAAAATCACTGTGCTTCATTTCAATTTGGTACTTTAAAGAAACAATGCAACTTTAAAATGTTTAATAATTTAAATTATTTCCCAAGCACAGATTTAGAGCAGTAGGCATTTGTTTTTCTTCTACTTTCTTTACAGATCATATTATTTGAATACTTTGCTGGAACATTTGACTTGCTTTATCATAATGCATTAAGATGTTTTTCTAAGCAAGGTATATTACATCAAATATTTAAATTAGCATATATTAATGCAGCAGTATAACTACTGACTTAAAAAAGATTATATAATATAGAAAGTGATGCTACAGGCAGCAGTTTCATACATTATTTAATTACGATTCTTGTATTTTGTCTCTTAATTTCTCATTTTCCCACATGGAGTTTTTTCCTGCTTACAAAATACGAAACAATTGCAGAGGAAAATGTTTGTTTCTGTTGTGATCTCATCTTATTATTAAGAAAAAAACATTCTCTTCTTCAATTTCCAGTTTGAACTGACTCATATTTCTTAACAAAACTCTGAGTAGATATTGCCTTGGAATATTCTTTTTTCCCCAGCAGAGTGCTGTTCTGACTGTAATTCTTCTCTGCATGGCATAGGGGAATTGGGGAATTGTTTCAAACATCATGTATCATCAGTACCAAAGCCTGATGCTCAGTGATGTTCACTCCCTGTTCTCTGAAATATGGTGCTGCATATTTATGAGGTGCGGGAGGGTTCATTTTTTCCAAAACTCTAAGGTTTTATGTAATTATACCAATAGTACTGTACAGAGCACATACAAATCAATAAAAATAGGAAATATCTGTAATGAAAACTCAAACAAAATCGTTTTCGAAAGCATGGAATGCAAATAAAAATTCTATCAAAACAAGATTTTTGAAATATTATGGATTCAAATCTTATCTGTACTTATTTAATACGACTCGGTCTGATACCTTAATTCATGCAGAGCAGTACCTCATTCCAAGAGCACTTCAATTAATATCAGTGTTGCAGATTAGGTTTGCACTAGGCTTACTAAAACATATCATATTAACACATTATTTTTCTGTCCATTCAGGCGACTAAAAGAAATATGTTTCACCACCATGTTTAAACATGATTGTTTTGTAGAATAAGCAAGGCCTAAAGAATATTGACTTTAAGTTAATTAGAATTTGATTTAATGGATTTAGAGGACTGCAAATTAATCCTTTAAGCAGGGGTAAGGCTCCTTGCAAGAGTCTTACTTATATAGGACTTCGTAAGCAACATTTGAATACAAAAAAGTAACCAGATATTTGTCATCCTCAAACTTATAGCATCAGTAGGGACATTTTTCTTTAAGGAACAAGGAAATCTACTTTAAAAACAATGGGGAATTACATAGTTTGAAGGGGAAAGTACTACTTGATTGAATAGATTTGTTTCTTTTTTTGAAAACTATGTGTATATGATCCTGTCAGACACAGATGGTAAATGATCCATCTTTGTTTTAAGGTGTTGCATATTTCAAGAAACTACTTTCAGTATTAATGACTTTTAAAAATAATATAGTGACCAGAATACTAAATTTCAGTATCTATACTGTAAATGTGCCATTCTGGTCATAATAAATTAATCTTTCTTGCTAGATATATTGCTGGCTGTAAGAATAAGGTGAGGCTCTTTTGTCCTTTTCAAAGAATTTTTGCTAATAAAATTAATCAATATATCTGATTAAGTCTTTCACAGTCACTTTACATCCAGTAGCTTATTCATTTGGATAATTTCTGGTTTGACTCTCAGCCTCCAAAACAAATTAAGTAAAGTTACAGAAGGCCAGTGAGCAATATAGATCTGTTTGGCCTCCTTTTGCAAAAAGAAACCGCAGTGGGATGCGAGGCAAAAGAAGTAAATTAGGCCCAGAAATAGGTGCTGCAAATATTATCCTGTTGAATTATATGTAACAGCAGTGCAGAGGACTCAGACAATAGTTTATATTGAAAAGCCCCTGAATATACATGATTATCCTCATTTGTTCCAAACTGTGAGCATGAAAATTAGGATTATGGGATTTATCAGATTTTATTTTTTTCTGTAAAACCGGCAAGAACATTTTTATTACATGTTCATTTTTTTTCTTGCCTGTGATAAAATTATATAGTCTCTAAAACATAAAAGTACTGCTTTATTTTCAGGAATGCAGAGAATCCTCGATAAAGTCACCAGGATGGGAATAAAACACTTGCTGTGGCCACCACAGCTACGGCCATGGTCCTGCCCCACATGGCCTTGGGAGTTCTCAGCAGCCCCACTCCTCTCTCTTTTTGAGGAGAGTTTTGAATCAGACTAAAGAATCTCATGGCTGTTTGTTAAACTCTGCTTGTCTCATAAATAGAATTGATCCTGAAGAGTTGGTTGAGAGGAAAGTAATCTGATTTACAGTTATTGATCCCTTCCAGCAAAAGTCTTTCTCGTCCTGTAAAGCCAAGCAGGGGCAAATATTGGGAGAGACAATGAATTTAATGCCTGGGTTTATTTGATGTAGGATATTCATACACACAGATGTTTGTAGGCTTAAGCCCCATTCTAGCTACAGTTATAAATATTTATCTGAGCGGTGTCAGTGAAAGCAATGTGATTTCTAATGTGTATGTATATATTGGTACCTGAGTGTAAAGATGGGTCTTGATCCTGAAAAGAGCTGGGCATGAGATTGGCTCTGTACGACGTAAGTGGCTCCATTTTCATGATTAAACTGTATTGTGCAGCAAATGCGTATGAAAATCTTTGCCAGATTAATGCCCAAGTTGACAGATCCATGAAACATTACAGGAAAAGATAATTAAATATACAAACTGAAAAAAACCCATATTATTTAATACTTCTTTTCTAATATTCTCTGGTTTCAGTAAATGTAGATAATTTTTTAAACAAGGCTAATGAAGATAGTTTCTTTTTCAACACAGGCCTTTCTCAACTTTGGATATTGTCCACCAGACCGAAGAAAAGTAAATATCTTTTGGATATTGGTGTTCTTATTGATCTGGGTAGGGATTGATAATTGCTGTGGGGAAAAATCATCTCCAGCGGTGCTTCAGAAACTAAATATGATTTTCATAATCTGCAAAATCAGTGTGCTATTTTTTTTATCAGACCCCAAAGGTTCACTACAGATTGTGAGATTTAATGATTGCTTAATGTGTATGGTACTTTCTCCATTATGCAGTTTCTTTTGGAGCATTGCAGAAGAGGAGTGAGTAAGCAGTTCCTCATCCCTCTTCAATGGAGATGCGCCTGATAGTGATCACCTTTCATTGGAGACTTCTTTCTGTCATCCCACAGTCCCTATTCCATCAGTAGGCTTCTGCCTGTGCCTGGTCTCCTTATTCAGAGGATTGACTGAAAGACATGATGAAAACAAGTGGCGTTGTTTTCTAAGTAAGTTATTTAGTTGGGTTCTAGTAAAGTAAAGCAACAGAACCCAGCAACTCTAAATGGAGCTGAGACACGTGTGACTGGCTTAGGAAAACAGCAGTTATTCCTGACAAAACAAGATAATAAATATAATAAATACAGGAGCCAGTTTTCTTTATTGCTGGGAAGCTATAGATCTCTGTGTGGGTTTTGTTTGATATCTTATCTGTAAGAGTTTGCCTCTTACTGAAATGCCACCTCATGGGGCAGACAGATTATCTATCCCCTGTGCTTCCTGCTACCGCTCCAGGCATTACGTGTCCCCCAGGCTGTGGTGGTTTCCAGATGTTATAAAGCTCGGGCTGCACTGCTGGGATGTGGCACACACCGCTCCAGGCTGCTTTGCCACAGCAGTGTCCAGACACCCGTGCTTGGTCTGTATGCCAGTTATAGATGCTTTAGAAATGGGAATATACTGGTCAACTTAATTTCATTAGCTTACTTGGTGACTGGAAGACAGCTGTTATTTTTATATGTGATTAGTATAATTATCCGACCACTTATAGCAATTTTTTAGCTAGTGCCTTTGTTTCCTTAAAATGCAGAATAAGGAATGCATTAAAATCTATTACTGTATAACTGTGAGCCACACATAAATATTTTTTTATTATTTTTCCTTGTAAGAAGGACTGGTTTGAAGGGCGGGCACTCAGCAGGGGAAAGCACCGGGGTGTGAGGGAGAGCAGAAGCTGCAGGTGTGCTCCAGGTGAGGGCGTCTGCCGGCCTCAGGTGAGCAAAGGCTTCCCACTGTGAACTGAAACCTGCGCAAACCAGGAAACAAAAAGAAATATTCAAGCTGTCCACGTTGGAGACTGCTAAGGAAACTGGCACGTCAGCTTGGTTAATCATTACCAAGACAAACTTTACAGACGTTCACTGCTCATCATATGACAGGACCCCATCTGAGATAAGAAAACACCCATCCCAAGCTATAAGAGTTGAGAAGCCTCCCCTGCTTTGGTGTTCTGACTTCATCGTTTTGCTGTGGGAGAAGAGGCTCCACACTCCCCCGTTGTTCCCGGAACGCAGCCCAGCCCAGCCCAGCTGTTGTGTTGCTTTCCTGTTCCGAAGAGGAAGCGAGAAATTCCCTCCACGTGTTCTCCTGCACTTGGATACTCAGGTTTGACTCCAGGAGTTGCCTGTAACAAGCTCTCAGTGGGGCTTGGAGAGGAGCTGTGCTGGGAGTTGTTTCATTTTGTGCCAAAGGAGGAGGGGGAGAAGAAATCCTGCAAAAAGCTAAAATGTTGATGATGCAAAAATTTGTCTAAGGGAAAACCTAAAGAAAAGCAGAAGCAGAGGAAGGCACAAGGAAACAGGATGGGAAACTTTTGTCAGAAGCACTGTGCCTTTTTGGAGCCCTTTGTCAAGTGCTTATTCTCGGGGAGAGACGGTGAGCAGGATGAGAAAGTCGGACAAGTCTTTGCCAACCCTGCTGTGGTAAGGTATGACGTCCAGCCAGGACAGAAAGACAGAGAGAAGGAGATAAAAGAGAAACCTTTACCTCCACTGCCTGAGCAGCATCTGGTGAATATTTGCAAATTTGTGGCACTCTTTGACTACAAGGCTCGCACTGAGGAGGACTTGAGCTTCCGAGCTGGGGATAAGCTTGAAGTGCTGAATGCATCCCACGAGGGCTGGTGGTACGCTAGGCTCCTCCTGCCAATGGGGTCAGTTTGTCCTGGCCGCAAGCTCCAGGGCTACATCCCTGCCAACTACATAGCTGCTGACCAGAGCATTGAAGCTGAGCCGTGAGTAACCCACAAAACACACACTGCAGTCTCTTTTCAGTTAGCATAAATGGGTTTGGGTAGTAGTACCCTGCCACACTCAAGCTCCAGTGGTCCTACCAGTCATAGTGCTAGTCGGTGCGTGCAAGGAAAAGACACTATGGTCACAAGAAAATCAATTGCAAAAGGCAGCGTCTTGAGGGTTTTGGTTTTGGTTTAAATCAGTTCCCTCCCTGATATACCCTAATCACCTGTTTAAGAAGCGTCTGGGAATATCACGTTGGTTACCACTGTGATGGTTTGTTATTTTCATTTGTATAACAGTAAGCGTGTGTCAGATGCTTCCCAGAGAGTGAAAAGATATGACCCCTGCCCCAAACAGCGTTCAGCCTAACCAGCTGCAGTTATAAATTAATCAGAGTTTCAGAAAGCTAACTTTACATCTTCTTAAAAATGATGGATGAGTCTCGAACAGATAAGTTTGTTTATGGTTTCCTCTACATTATTTGTTTCTTCTTTGGAAGCAAATCTCTACTCTCAGGACAAACTTAACTGGAGTAAGTACTGAGAAGGGCAAAAGAGTGGATACAGCAACAGAATACAAATGGAATTTGTTAAACTTTCACAGAGTTTAATTATGCAGCCCGTGTTTTTCTACCCCTTCAAAACATGTCCAATCTTATTTAATATTCTGAACTAAAGCAGAAATCACACAAAATCAGTTACTTGGCTCCCTAGTGAGGATGAGTAAGGTCTGAGTCAGCCTCGGATGCAGAGTTACTTATGTGTGTTGCAGTTAGAGGCAGCGTTTGCTGAAATAGGTCTGACTGCAGTTCCAGAGGTATGTTTTGACCAAAATTATCACTGTGGAAAGAGAGAGCAGGAATGGTATTCATTATTAGTCTCAGAATTAATGATGACTTTAGAGGGATGATGTTGCAGCTTTTTAGTTAAATCTCATTTGGACCTGAAACAGCATCTCCGATCTGATTTGCCCACCATACTGCCAAGGGCTAGGAAAATTGGCTCAGATATGATTATGCCAGTGTTTTATCAGCTGTAGGATTTGTGCTAGATGCATCTTAGGGCAACTGTAAGATTCCTCTCTAACCCGAAGACCTTAATTTCCAGAGTCTGACCAGCTGTTTCTGTTTCTGTATTCAGGCAGACAACCCTTTCAATGGTCATGTTCAAAAGAATTCTTCCAATTGCAGAAATTAATCTGCAGGGAAGGCATTTTCTGAACCACTAGAGAAATGGTGGTAGGCTCTAATTCAACTCAGCTTGGCCTTTGCTCTCTTTCAAGAACTAGTTTTATTACAAGTCATTGCAAGTCATCTAAGATTTCTGCTTGCTGTTAATACTTTGAAAGTAATTTTGCTCAGTTATACAACAAAGTCTCAGCTCTTAAGGTCCCTTTTATCTTTCTATGCCTTCAGCATCAAATACGGAGTTAACTTTGCCAAAGTGCACTGTTGCATAACCCCTGTTTTTTCTTGTTACAGAATCAATTTTATTTTACTTCTTATATACCTTTCTTCCTTTGTTAATAAAGACCAAGTTTTGGCAAAAGATTTTTCTTTATAGATTGGTAACAGAAGAGGAAATGGAGAGATTTTACAGCTCAGATGAAGACATTCCTCCAAAAAGTTTGACAAGTTTTTAGTTTCGTACTAAAACTTACCTGGCTAAACATGTTGTCTTTCCTCAGATTTTCCTTCTATGTCAGGTGGCTATGTCAGATAGAGACCTTCAAAAAAGTACGTACTTAAGGTTGTCGTCAGGCCACACAGATATCCTGTTGTATAACAACAGACTAACTCAGGTTGCAAAGGACCTCTGAAGGACATTTGAACCAGTGATCCCAACCCTAACATGGCCAAGATAAAGTTATACCCATTTGCTTAGGGCCATTTCCCATTAAGCTTTTCACCCTCATGGTGAGGATTTTTTTCCCTTGTATCCAATTGGAATATTCCTTGCTACAGTCTCTGCCAAGACTTCCCTTTCACCATCTTTCAATTTTGATTTTAATTAGCACTCTTCTTTGGTGTTGGCCAATTGCTCATGGCCATGATATAGACATTTCAGGAAATAGGAAAAGTTTTTATTGCATCCTTCCATCACTTACACCAGTACTTCACATTCTGGAACTGACAAAGAATGGAAGACTTACAATCTCTACTACATGTTCACCTGCTAAAATGCATATATACCACGCATTTGCAGTGTGTTGTTTATGCTTTGCCAGGCACAGCTCACCAACAGCCTTTGAACTAATTGAAGGCACATTCCCTAGCACCAGCTAGCTTCTGTGTGTCTACAGAGACAGTGGGAATTTTAGCTTATTTCTGGACTGGTCTCCATCTTATTAAATCAAGAGAAGCTGTCTAAGCTGTTCTGGGAAACAGATTTGATTCATGGTATGACTCTTAGGCAGCTTGGGAAGAAAATCAAACTGCCCATATTCTTTAGCAGCTGATTTCAGTGTGATTCTACATATATTTTTTTTTTAAAAATTACATTCATATGCATGCATGGATACTCCATAAATTCACTTAAATAAAGGGACAGAGGGACATGAAATATTCTATACGTCATGGAATGACTTAGAGGTGATAGGGACACTGTAAGTTTAGCCAATATATGCTTGAAAGATGCATGCAGAGCAGTCAATTTTCTTTTGCTAATTATTTCAGTTTTGCCTGTAGCCTTCAAGATTATTAACAACAAAATATATCTGGGCCTTTTTTTATCAACATTTTGACATGGTCTGTATTGCTGAACCAGTTAGAGTTCGGGAAGTCCACCTGGATCTGTGTTGTCTGTTCTGGCAGATGATAATGCCATGTAATTGCTTGCTCTCTACAAGTGCTGCAGCAGACCATTTTGTCTCCTCGCTGAAGTGTCTCTGAAATTTTTCACGGCGAAAGGCTTTTTTGAACTGTTCCTTCGTAAGAAAGAGAATGAAGTAAAGTAAGAAGGAAAATGAGAAACTTTTCTTCCTTGTCCTCATTTAGATAACCGTTTTTCTTATTGCAAGTCTCTTTGACTCCATCCAATATGACTGAGGTAGTGCTGATAAGGGGGATCAATAACTGGATGAAAGGGCAGAAAGGATATGCAATATCTCCAGTCTGGGGAAATCAAAAATTAAATACTATTTATAACAAAGGGAATTTTTGTGTATCCTTGGCTATCAGAATGTTTAAGCAGAACTGAGAAAGAATGGAATTTCTTTACTGTGTTACTTTCCTCAGACCAAAGTTTATTGGTACAAATTGTACGCTAAAATTGAAGAGAGACTTTTTTTATATTATATTTTATTAACATAGTTATATTATATTTATATTATATAATACAAGTAACTTATACCAACAGTCAAATACTTTGCATTTCTGCATGATATCTCAAAAAAGATTTCTCTTGCTTCCTTCATTTGGCTTGAGTGATGCCTTCCAGTGTGAATGACTTGGATGAAATCAGTAACATTCTGTGTGAATAGAAGGGGAAAAAATGGTAAATCCATGGCTTGGTTTCTGCCTGCTGCGGCACCGTAGTCTAAACGTGTACTGCAAAAGATTAAATATGTTGAAGAAATGCACACTTGCTACCATGTCGGCTGTTTTGGACAGACAGAGGAAACAAGGCCCTTCATTTTTATATTTACCAGTAAAGCATCTTCTTATTGCTGATCTTTTCTAGCACCTGCAGTACTCCTTGTGTAATAACAACCTGTCAGGGTGGAGGGATTGTGAAGGGATTGTCCCCAGTGTCTCTGGAGGCAGGTGTGTGCTCCTGGCCCTTCCTGGGACAAGGGTGGGACAAGGCAGCCGGGGAGGGGAACAATTTGTCTAGCAAACTGTAGTTGTGCAGTGAACTTTCACTTCATGAGGAAATAAATCTGTTGCTGTAAAAATGTTATTTTACTTAATATCTGACCAAAAGCAGATGCAGACTACCATAATGATAAATTAGCAACTGTAAGAGCACTTGGTGCTTTTCTTCTCTCTGCATCACAGGCAGCAGTCAAAACCATGAGTCAGACCAATTTTTCATTTCTAAGGAAGTTTGAACGAGGTTGTATCTGCTGCATCCCATGCCTTTGGAATGCTCTTCTTTCTGGGTTTAGACACATAACATGTAGGAAAAGGAAAGCAAAGAATGCATAATTTAGCTTGCATATCCAGCAAAGGATGATCAGAAAGAACAATTCAACTAACGCCAAAATCTGAATTGAAAGATACAAATTTCCTTGGCCAGGAGTGTGACCTTCCTGTCTCTGTGCTCTTTCTGTGTCTGTTATTCTGCGCTATAAACAGGAACCATAGTAACGCATTCACCTGCCCTTATTTTATTACTGCCTGTTGTTTTAACTAAACAAGGAAGCCACATAGTGCAAATTGTTATGGACAACAAATACAGCCCAGCTGTACAATTAATTTTAATGAAGCAAACATTAAAAAATAAATCCTCACTGTTGGAGTGACATGAATTCTTTTTTTCTAGAGGAAAGGTGGAGGGAGTGTAGTTAAAGGGGGCTCTCGCCTGCCATCCTGATGGGCCTCTTGGCTGTTTATTGAAAGTCAACTTCATTCCATATGTTCATGCCAACATTACTGACACAAGGCTGCTGTGCTGAGGGAAGTAAATCCACACAAATTCCTAGCAGATTAGGTCAAGGAAGATCACAGCAATTACTTTTAACTTTTGCCAGTTTCAGAAACATTCCTTATTTCAGAGAGATTTCTTATGTAGGTATTTCCCAGCTGGTGGAAACCGAGCCCCAGACCTAATCAATGAAACCTCACCAGTCAATTCCACAATGAGCTTTTTAAACAACCCTTTGAAAGCAGAAGTGACTTGTAGTTTATTTTTGTCAATCTCCATAATTCCTTCACCTTCTGTGACCTGACTCAGCTTTAACTATTTCATACATTGACTGAATCTGAGTTACTGTACATGAACAATAAAGCCTTCCCTGGGCTGACCTGTTTCAGACTTGCTGCAAAGTCAGGCTTATGGGGTTTCTTTGGTTCATGTGGGTCATTTTCCAAAGTGGTATTTAGAGCCAAAATGTCTAGAGGCTCTTTTTAAAGCGAAACCTTAGATTCTGCTGAACACCTCAGAAAACTGAATGTAATCTGCTGTGGTTTCTGTGCACTCTCACTCTCTCTCATAATTCCTGTCTATTACAGTACAAACTCCTTAGGACACCACTAGAATCATCAGTAACCCTTGTACCAAAGTGAACTTGTAAAAGCTGTTCATTGCTGACACAACTACAGAAAGTAATAGCAGTTTGTTCTCACATTCTTGGAACCTGATACGTTAAATACGAAAGCTATTCTCCTACAGGTTTTGGTGGAAAAGGTTTCTTTATCCCCAAAATACTTATTTATTATAAATCATTGAAATGGCTGTATGTGAACTCATTTGAAATTCCATCTTTTCTTTCATTGGATATGCTTTATGTGTGTGCTTTTGTGTGTGCATGCATGTGTACACACACACACAGAGCATAGAGGATTTATGACTGATACTTTTAAGACCACGTAAAACAGCCCTGTGAGACAAGGTGTGTATTGCAAAGGCAGAAGATCACGCTTTTGATGTTTTTTGAGCTTGTGTTCATAGCATCTAAAGTACCCAAAGTTTGGAACTGCCATGTGGGTTTTGGAGTGCCTCTCTTGAACTGAAATGATTGAATACTACAAAAAGACTATGAATTTAATCACTTAACTTCTTTAGTTGTCGTTGAGCATTCCAGTGCTGTCTTCAAGGACGTCTCAAACTTTGTCTTCATTTCTGCTCATTTCTTAAATATGCAAAGATACACTGAACACAAAAGCAGATGGTTCACAGAACTGTGAAATGTCAGATTTTTTCAAGTGCCAGCAGTGTTTACACATCCACGTGTATACCCAGGTCCAGAAAATGTGTGTCTCTGCTCTGAAAGGTGGAAGGAATTATGGCATTGTAGATGAGCAGTTCACGCAAACTTGTCTAATTTAGGTCACCTATTTTCTGGCAATGTGGTTTTCTAAATATGCAACATTGTCTATTCAAATTCTGAAAAAGGAAGAATTCCAACCTTGTCTTTATTTGAAATTACTGTGTTCGTTATACATTATAGTCATTACATACTAGTTTCCATTACCCTGTTGTGAAAGATTTGTCAATTAATCATATGAAGGCCAGAAACAATATAGTTAAAACCTGCAAACATAGCCAGTTAGCTTTTCTTACAGCACTGTGAAACCCAGGTGGCCTTTACAGTGCCTTTTAGAAAAACAAAGACCATATACTGGTTGGAATAATTCAATAGTGCTGTCTGATGTTTTTTCTTCAGACTCAGTAGGAATAAGCGCTGTGCGTGCTAGCCTAGATTAGTTGGTTCTGAGCAATGTTGTTGGCAAAAACATTCACCAGGTATTGTACAATGGTTACTGTTTCCTCAATAGTTTTCTTTGATGGCTCTCTGCACAGCACAATACAGAGCTGTGCAGAGCTGAGTGATTTCTGAGCAGGTTTAGAACTGAAAAATAGTAACCAACAGATCAGCCGGGCTAAGAAGTACTAAAGCTGGGCTGATTTTAAACAAACTGGGTCAGGTATCTCTGTGAAGAACTATTTTGTAACATGTAAAAACCACTGTTGGTTATAGAAGACTTTGGGGCTTTCTTTGTGTAGGATCATATCTGTACTGAAGAGATTAAGTCCTAAAAATATAAGAGATGCCCTAAGAGGTCAAACCAATGGCTCCTCTAGCCCCATTATTCTGTTTCAGAAAGGATTTTATGAAAAGTGCATGGGCCCATACACTTTCTTTGATCTTGTCCCTTTGTACTTCACCAGAGGCTGGAATTGTTGTATAAGCAGTGTCAGAGGGTGCATCGCTGCTATGTCTAATTACAGACCTATTGTCGAGTCTGTTTAGCAAAATCATAGGTGCTGACACTGCACAATTCTTTATGTCTGTAGGCAAAGACCAAGCTATTGGGAAAAAACATAAACCGAAACCCACAAAAAACCCTCTCATCTCTGCAAAAAGTTTTATATTCTTAAACAAGTGTTTGGCTATTTTTCCCGGATTGGTGATTCCTTAGTCATAAGTGACTAAAAAAACCCCACACTCAAAATAAAAAGGCACTAACGGAAATATTAGCATTGCACAGGTCCCTGTGAAATTCAGGTACCCACCCCTTCTTTACAGAGCACACCTGTCTGCCCCATCTGCCCTAATGCCCCTGAGTCAGCTGAGGCTGCAGACATCAGTGACTTTACTCTCACAGATTTACCCATCAATTCATTTTGCTTCCTATCAAAGATGCAGAACTAAACCCAGGATATGTCCTGTTATTATCATGTGCATTAACTTGCATAAATACAGGCTGGGCAGATAATGGATTGAGAGCAGCCCTGAGGAGAATGACTTGGGGGTGTTGGTGGATGAGAAGCTCAACACAACCCAGCAATGTGCACTCGCAGCCCAGAAAGCCAACTGTATCCTCGTCCGCATCAAAAGAAGCGCAGCCAGCAGGTCGAGGGAGGTGATTCTGCCCCTTTACTCCACTCTTGTGAGACCCCACCTGCCATACTGCATCCAAGGGCCCCCAACATAATAAGGACACAGACCTGTTGGGGTGAGTCCAGAGGAGGGCCACAAAGATGATCAGAGGGCTGGAGCACCTCTCCTGTGAAGAAGCCTCCCTCCGGCTGAGAGTTGGGGTCGTTCAGCCTGGAGAAGAGAAGGCTCTGGGGAGACCTTACAGCAGCCTGCCAGTATTTGAAGGGCACCTAAAAGAAAGCTGGAGAGGGACTTTTTACAAGGGCGTGTAGTGATGGGATGAGGGGTAATGGCTTCAAACTGGAAGATGGTAGATTTAGATTGGATATCAGGAAGAAATTCTTTACTGTGGGGGTGGTGAGGCACTGGAACAGATTGCCCACGGAGGTTGTGGCTGCCCCATCCCTGGAAGTGTTCAAGGCCAGGCTGGATGGGGCTTTGAGCAGCCTGGTCTAGTGGATGTCCCTGCGCATGGCAGGGGAGTTGGAATGAGATGATTTTTAAGGTCCCTTCTAACCCAAATTGTTCCATGATTCTATGATCTTCCTTTTAAGACTACTGATCTTTTCAGTTAGTGGAAGTCTCTGTAAGGGTATATGGAAGGAGTCTTTGCGCCTATAAGGGTATGTAGTGAAAGGAGCCATATACAAGAACGTGCAGAGGCAAACCTGAAGGACACGTGAGAAGGGAGGTGGTGATGAGGACAAGCTTGCTCAGTCATACTCACTGATAAGGGTATGCAGGGTGAGGGAATGTTTCTTTTTCAGGAAGATTATCTGAGGACCTTGCCAGTAAGGAAAAGGAGGGAGACAAACACACAGAGGCACCAGACCTGACTGATTAATGTCAACAAAGATGATAATCAGAAATAATCCTGGTCAGCTGCACTAATTGATGGGCTATCGAGAAATGACGGGCAAACTTGGACTTTGCAACTGGTAAGGATGCAAATCTGGGGTTCAGGATGTTGGGAGTGTGTGTGTCTGTGGGGCTATGTCAAATGATGAAACAAGGTTTAGGGAAAAGGGATCAGGGAGGAACAAAGAAGGGGTAGACAGAAAGGGGTATAAAAGGTGCTGTTCATGTGTAAAAGGGGCCAGTCAGTACATTTGTCTGGCTGATCCCTGTGCCTGGTCACCACACTGTGTCCTGTCTTCTCATTAAATCCTTTCTTGACTACCTCTCTGTGTAACCTCACCCTCTGTCCCACGTGTGAGTGCTGTAAGGACGAAGTGCCAGCTACTGGGGGGACTGGTGTGACTGGGTACTGGGCCAGCAACTGGAGGCAGAGGCGGGGTGTAGGTGCCCGTGGCCTGTGGTGTCAGCTGCTGGAGCGAGTGGGATCTCAGTGCCAGCTGCTGGAGTGGGTGGTGGTCACGGCCACCAGCCACTGGGGTGTGGCGTGAAACCAGCTGCTGGGGGGACCGGTATGCATGGGGCGAGCATGGGTAAGAGGGACTGGCACAAGGGCAGGGTTGTTGGATGGAGAGACAGGCCGCGCTGGTATTTGGAGGGGGGATCCACAAATGTGTATGTGTTTGTGAATCCAGAGTGTGTGTGTGTGTCTGTGCCATCACTGGTGACCTTCCGGCTCTGACAGCCAAAGAGGAGGGGGAGGAGGAGAGGACTGTGCTTGTGTTTTATGTGAGTCCTGTGCATGGTTGCTGTTGAAGGCAGCGCCTTGTCTGTGGCAGTCTGCGTGACCAGTCGTGTCAGTATCCTCTCCGTGTGTCTCTGAGACACATGCTCAGCTTCACCGCTGGTTGAACCTGCAAATGGGAAAGTGGCAGCCACATCCCTCAGCATGGGGCAGAGACCCTGCGTCCCTGGGCTGGGCTCCAGCAACTGAGCAGGAGGTCCCTGCGCCATGGTGGCTGGAGGAGGTGGCTGCTCCTAAATCCCCTTAGTAGTCTCCTTTACCTCTACTTCAAAAAAGAGAGTCTTGGCTTTCTGTTCATTTTATTGTACGCTTTTCCCAAACTCCTACAGGCTTATGAATGTTTGGAAGTGTGTATATATTCTTGGCCACTGACATGGATGAATCGGTATCATTTTTATCCATAGAAAGTCACATGATGTTTTTTGCTGTTCCAGAATGACAACTTCATTAGCTTGGAAATAATATTATTAGTTTTCTGAATACGTGCAAGGAAAGAAAAGAGAAAACGAGATCTTGTTCTTATTACAGAGCTAAAGTGTTTGAAAAATCACCCAGAAACTGCATTTGATGCTGACACACCTTTCTGACAGGGTGTTGTGATCTCTTAGGAAAGAAACCATTTGTGTGGGTCTTGGACTGATAATATACACACTGATACGGAGTTCAATGTGCTCCAGCTCTACTTCTGGAAGTCAGAGGTGTCTTTAGCGTGTCACCCTTCCCATCTGTCACCCTGAAAAGGTGACCCGGAAAACTGGGAGACCATTTGTTTAAGAAATTTTTACCCACGTGGAAGAACCATTCTGTCCTTTTGCTCGGGGTCACTGTGAGGTGCCAGACTGAACAGTTCCTTCCTGAGTCCCCCCAGGGCCAGAGCACCCTGGTTGTTCTCCACTGAAAGCTCACCTGAGAGATGGCACAAGTTTGCTCAGACTGCTGGCAACAGGCTGAGGAGGTGTGTGTCCAAGTGAATGTCCAAGAGACGGCTTTGCACAAAATGGATGGGGAGATCTGCTCTGCCACCAGTGTCCTATGCAGGCAAAGGAGGCTTTTTGTTTCCAAGGTTTTCTGTATTACTTTTGTATTGAGGTGAGTTTCCCTGTGAGAAAAGAAAATAATTTCTCGGGAATGATTTTCTCAAGAAAATCAATTGAGTGCTTTTGGAAGCTGTAATGGTTTAAGTGAAGGTATGATTGAACATTTTCTTGTCCCTTTGAGTTTCCCTTAATGTTAAATCAATTGATGTTATTAGTGTTCTCTGTACCATGTTAACATTAAGGCTACCTCAAGGTTTCAACTTTGTTCCTTGGTTGTTATGAATAGCAGAGTTATTGCTACTTATAGAGTATATTATGGCAGTATATCAGTACTTTTGTTCGTGTATGTGTTAACAAATGCATACAGGTACTAGCACTGATGCAAGGTTTTACAGCACTATTTGGAAAACTCTGTGCAGCAGAAATAGGGTCTGAGGAACACATTTTAATTTTTTTTTTAAAAGAGGTGATTATATGTCTATATTTCACACTCAACATCCCAAAGCAGTGCCCATTAAATCCAATGGTAGCCTTTCATCAACTCCAAAGACAAGTTGTTTTAGAACAAGTTTTAAATGCAATGAAGTACTTATACAAGTACAAAACCAATACCAGGAACAAATTTTGATGATTGACTTTATTTTCTTAAATTGGAGAAATACTAGGGACTTACGTATCTAAAGCACCACAGAAAAAGTAATATGAAATCACATTCACCTACCATTTTTTTTCTCATATAGAAGAACTTCAGAGCAGATTAATTAATGCAGCATGCAGATGACCAATATTGTGGAAAATGAATGGAAATGTTGAAATTAATTACGCCAATAGTGAAATGAGATTTATTTATGGAGATTGCCTCAAAGGAACTCTATCAGATTGTGATTTGGTTGCTGGTTTATTATCTTTTGTTCCTATTCTTTGGTGAAACTAGTATTGGGTGAGCTGTGCTAATTTACGGAGCTTGTGTGCTTGGCCTTGTAATACTACAGGAGAAGTAGTCCCTACAGGAGTAATAGTCTCTTCCCAGTCATTACCAGCGGGGGTGCCAGAGTAGCCAAAGGTGCAATGGTTTGTCATCCTGAATCAGACTCCCAGCAAATTAATTTCCATGTTTCCAGCACAGTCAGCTGCTATTATCAACTATTAATGTAGTATTATGCATAATACCTTACAACAGAATCACATGACAGTACAGTTATGGCCTGCTGAAATACTTACTAAAAAGGTTTATACACAACATGTCATGGATTTTTTAGACTAGTGCCCAAGTCATCTTTGTGTTTACATTTAGACAGACAGTAAATTTGTTCTAGACTGTAAGAGGAAATGCCTGCCTTTGCGGTGGGTATTATCACACTTACTCACTGTTGAATTTTACCTTATCCAAACAATCCCACACAGTTACTTACTGTAAAAGTCCCTAAAGCCATGGCAGGCCCTTTCTTGAGGGCACAGTTTATTATTTCTAACAAAAACAATGGGGTAACACAAAACAAAGATAATTCTTAGACCAAAACAGACTTCAGAGGCTTAGAGTCCTTTTTGACACCTCTGCTGCCCTCTTCTCGTGCGTTTTCATCTCCTGCAGTTTCTTCAGCTGGGCTTCCCCCATGATTTCTTAGTGTAACCTGGGGCTCCTTTTGGGTCTCAGGTATACACAAAGTCAGTGTGCCTGGGTAGGTGGGAGTTTCACACGTGTGCTATGGTTACGTTGCAGTCATTGGGATTGTGTGGAGTAAGCTACTGTACTGTTACTGTACTGTATCAGTGTTAGAATCGAGTTTTCAGCGAGTACTAAAATTAAAACCATTTTCTTTAAAGACACTATGCAATATAAGTGTGGCAAATCTGGTTCTTGAGTCTACAAGTACAAAGATTTTTTTTTCTGGCAATAACCTGCAATTTCCCATCTTGCTAAAAAGACATGGTAGCAAAGGTTCTGCTTAATTTTAGTGGTAGCTCATGTAGTTCAGTCCCAAAAGGATTACCTCTGTTGTAACAGTGATATGTGTGTTCTCCAAATTACTATGCAGATTGTGTATTCCAGCAAAATAGTAACAAGAGTATGTTAGAGACACAGGTTTAAATTGCATTATTTTAACTGAAGATCCCCTGTTTCGTGGATGAATGTATTACTTGTGTCCTAGTGCTCATGGTCATGATCGAGTAAGTATGGGAAGAGAGAAAGGAAAAATGGCTCCCTTTTCCTGAAAGATAGATGCAGTGATGTTTCTGAAGAGTCCTTCATTTTAGTTTTGTATCAAATCAAAATATTTAACATGGGCTGAAAAAAAATGAAGGGATTTGCTTGGTTGTATTTTATTTTCATATAACTTAATCCTTTCTGAACAAAATTGAAAGAAAAAATTGCTTATATTTTGATGGAAACTCCATTTGAAAGCAGAAATAAAAAAACATTTAAATTTGAAAAATTTTCACATTGAGTACCTTCACAAGTTAAGCTATAAAATGTTGTTTAGAAAATATATGGAGAAGTATAACTTAATTTTCTTTTCCTTTTTTTTGCTTCTATGTCTCTTTCTTTATCACCTCTTACATTCTGCCATCTCACGAATAAAACTCTCTCAAGTCTAACATAAATTTAGTATTTATGGAAAAACGCCAACCAATCAGCTGTAATCCGTTGACAAGAACATTAGCAAAATGTTATCCAAAAGCCAAGAGCAAAATGGGACCTGTTATTTTCCAAAACTGTGTATTTCACATTCTAATGGTTATTTAAAGAAAAGTCACGCTGTTGATCTCAAAATGTGGAAAATACAGTGGAACTCAGAGTGTGTTGCTACAGACAGACTGTCACTTTGAAACATACAGGCAGACTTCTACACACCTACATAACATAAACTAATGCTGCTCTGTCGTTTCGATAGATCTCTGCTGCTTACATAGTGTAGGAATGAGACTAGTTTTTCACAACTATTCACGTGTTCTCTGTTTTGCCCCGTGGAAAGAAACCCAGACTTATTCTATTCTGCATTTCACTGGGGAAAGACTCAAAAGCTCTGGGTCCCACACACAGCGCATACGGACAGTCTTCGTTTTAGTTTGTGGTAAGTTGTTCAACAACAAGGATCTGAGCAATACCCATGACTCAGATCTTGACGTATGAAGCAAATGCATTGTGGTTGCAAAAGGTGAAGTGTGCTAACCTATATAACCATCCCTGAAAACCTGAATTTCTAGTTTCCCTTGGAGGAAACCAGTTTCTGATTATGGTAAATAAGTAATCAGAACTGAGCTGTGTCACTATATGTATACATTTTAAATGATTTTTTTGTTTCAAATACTGCTCGAGTCAGGTACTTTCTGCAGCATGTTAAGATTTTAACTGATCGTAACTGATTGTCTGACTCACTGGCTGCTGATGGTACTTTGGTGAGTAAGGTTTAGAGCCGTACATTTAGTGGCGACCTTGAGTCAATAAATATATGACGAAAATGAGCGTTGAAGTATTCTCTTGGCAAGTACAAAAGCGAGTGGTGTGATGAACTAAGAATGGGAAAGGGAAAAGATCTGCAGAGAGCAATCCTTACAGTGGGAGTTAGTCTGCGAAATGAGTTCAAGAGATAGTCTGTGAAATTGTTTCCCCAAGTGGGACTGAAATCGCTGCCAAAGACACATGCCCTGCGGGAGAAGGATAAGCTGCAAACCAGCGTTTGCTGAGCAGGTGCTGCAGCTCAGGCAGCAGCAGGTTATAGCCCTTGGGCAATAAATGCAGTCCTCAGTTTTGCCTTGTCTTTATTTTCTTTTCATTGTTGCCTGTTTGCTTTGACTTTCTCCCTTCTCTCCCCCCATCTGCTTGATAATATTCTACGGTCCTATCTGCTTTGAATTTTTCCTTTCCTGTTTTCTCCCTCCCTCCTGCAGTGTCTTATGCATTCTGTTATCATTAACTTTAAATTCCTTCCTCTTAAATTTTGTCCTTGTCCCATTCATCTGTCAGTATCTGATAATAAATGAGATAGACAGCATTAAAAACAACCCCAGGCACGCCTGTAGAAGGAAGTATGGAGGAAGGGGTCTGTTTCCAAAGCACCTGGAACATGATCTTATGTTTTCCAGCCTGTTTTTGCAGTGGAGAAACATCACAGAAAGGGACTAAGGTAGTAAGGCATTATTAGAAGCATTTTCTCATGCTTATAGAATAGCCCTAGAGTAATCCTGGACCTTTCACTGTTTAGATTCTTGTGCCGTATCTGGGAAGGCTTGTGGTTTTGAAAATGTTCGTGAAAGGAATCGAGTTTTCATCCTCAAGGCTTTATTATTTTTTTTTCCCCAAAGCTGTTGTCGGATTCACTGTAGACTATAAAGGGAAAATTGAAGCAGCCAGTGCTCATCTCCCACGCTCTCCTTCACGCGTGCAGTTCATCATTTGTAAAGCACATCTGTTTCTTAACTGTGTTATATCTGGAAGGCTTTCATCTTTGCAGTGATATTTCCTAATTTCTTGAAATGTCAGCTCTTGGAGAAATGATATTACTTCATTAGTCTTATAATTAAGGCAGACTAATATTTTCTGTCATAAGAGCTTGTTTAGTTGCTTATAATTTCTCCGGGCTTTACCATATTGGATGTGAATTTTCCAGGGTTGATACCAGTCATAGGCTGCCTCTTTTTCTCCCCGAAAGCATAAAAAGTGGCTCAGAACAATACAAAAAATCCTTTGCGGATGTACTTTGGAGGAAGGGCTTGCTATTTTGCAGGGGAGATTGCTATATTAAAAATGTGTGCTTTTTTGCTATCTGAGAAAAATTAGCTTCAAACTAACCAAGCCTATGAAAATAAAATTGCACTTTATATGTGGTAACTGAACAGAGTCATTAGAATATGACAGCTGCATTCTATGTTTTTGATATTTGGGGAAAACCCAGCAAGTGCTTGGAGCCTTCCCCTCAGCGCAGCGAGGACGTGCTGGTGGCGCCCTTGGTAAACTTCTGTCACTGCTTCTGCGCTGATGTTTACCCACAGCAGACTGCAAACCTGGCATGGATTAAAAGCTGGCTCAGCAGCCCTCTTTGTCCCGCATGGATGACGGCAGCAAAGAGTGGCGCAGGCAAGCCTGTTCAGGTTTCCATGTGCTGAGTAAGGGCATCGATCACAGGATGGTCATATGATGAAAGCAACTGAGTAAGACCCTGGAGGGTCTCTCTCTCGCTCGGTCTCTTTAGCTTTCCATGCATCTCTCCTTGTCTTCTGTGACACAGAAGCTAGCAGCTATTGCTCTCTGAATAAACTACTACATACTGTGCGATGCTACATTCCCTGAAAGGCAGGCCCTAGACATTTCAAATTGGACACCCAAAATTAGTAGAAAATGCTTATAATAATGCCTTACTACCTTAGTCCCTTTCTGTGATGTTTCTCCACTGCAAAAAATATTGTACAAGCAAAAGTGCCACAAAAAGAAATTAATGAATGTTTGTGAAGCATTTGGATATTATAGTCATGAACACTATAATAGAAGCTGCTAGGAAATTAGCCATTAATGTAATTTTATGACTTGTATTGAGAGCAGAGACTAAACAATGTGCAGTAAATAAACTCCATTTACTCAATGACAAAACAAAATAGAGGCTAACTATTCAGTGAGCAGCATTCATATTAACACTGTAGGAAGCAGGAGATGTAGCCATGTAATTAGAGATTCTATCATACTGGATTTTCCTGAAAATGGCTGAGTGGATGCCATGAAAGCAATATTAATATTGCCATCTCCTAGCTTTGGGGGTTCTTGACTTTGCAGCTACAGCTTTCGGTGACTGTAGGTTTTGAGGCATTTAAAATGTAAGATTTATATACTGTTGAAGCTTTTCTTTATTTGTTTTAGCTATTGCACAAGCTTTCTGCATTGCAGAAGAAACTGGGATATATTTGGTTCGCATATATATACAGTATCTATTTTTCTTTGTCCTCACCTTTGCTCTAATTGCAGTAATTCTTTGCTCTTCTTAGTCTGGAAAATCTTCTATTTTCCTCATAGTTTAGCAGTACAGACACAGCTAACACAATCCAGTTAATCTACTGGAGGGCCAGCTAATCTGTTTGTCATCATAATTTCTTCCATAATTGAGAGTTCTGGTTGGGAACCACAGGAATTGCAACAAATCCTCCCAGCTGCTGAGATTTAGCAGTCTCATGAGATTTACCCTAACATGAAAGGCTAAATCCCAGTTGCAAGAATTTAGAAAAAATGAGAAGTGAGATGCCCTCATGCCACAAAGTGCTGATCCAAGATAAGATCATGATATCCATTGTAATGTCTTCATTGTTTTTGAAAATAAATTTCATGTGTCTGATTTCCTGCTATTTCTTCTGTTATGCCTCCACGCTCTTTGAATTACTTTGGTATGTAGTCCTTCTCAGCAATTTTTATTTCTTTTCTTCCCCCCTCATTCCTATTGTAATGATCACGGTTTTTATATCTGGCTATACCTTACTGCTGACTCAGCTTTCAGTATTTTCCCTTTTAGTTGGGTGTTCACAAACTTCAGAGCATGTCACGGACCTCTGCCTTTAGTCTTATTTTACTTGCAGTGTCCTGCAACTTGAATGAGAAACTGAAATAATCCCCCTTCATCCCAGCTACAGCCAGTTATTAAAGCAGACTCAGTCATTTCAGATATGACGTTGTGGAGGTAATTCTGACTTTGCTCCTGTACATATTAAATCTAAGTAAGGGCAGAGGATAAAACCAGATATACAGTTAGCATTAGGGTTTGGTTTAGTTTTAGGGTGAAGAGGGTGACAAACCTATCGTAATGGTAGGACACAGGGTAATGGCCTCAAATTGAAAGAGTGTAGATTTAGATTGGATATCAGGAAGAAATTCTTTACTGTGAGGGTGGTGAGGCACTGGAACAGGTTGCCCAGAGAAGCTGTGGATGCCCCATCCCTGGCAGTGTTCAAGGCCAGGCTGGATGAGGCTTTGAGCAGCCTGGTCTAGTGGGAGATGTCCCTGCCCATGGCAGGGGAGTTGGAATGAGTTGATCTTTAAGATCCCTTCCAACCCATTCTGTGATTCTATGAAACACTAGAGCTCCAGTATCAATAAAGCTGCAAGGGTCTGCTCAAGAAAAGTCGAGTCTACAGAAAGACATGTCTGCCAAGAAGTGTTTTGTCTAGCCCATGACTCGGGGACTTTGGCTAAGGCTCAGCATACGCCTTGCTTTAGAGCTAGGAGGTAGTGTGTTTGGGACTTAGGAGAGACTGAGCATAAAGCTACAGTGGAAGAGGGAAGCAGGGGACTGTATAAGGAATGGCAGGCCAACAAAAACATGTTTCCCCTATGAGCTTTTTCATCTGGACCATGGCTGGGAATCCTTTTGTTTGGGTTTAATTCTGGGTGTTGGGTAGAGTTAATTTCAGGAGAGAAACAGATCCTGTAGTTCCCAGATTAGTTGAGATCTTCTGTTAAATCTTCAATGTCTATCTCAAATGAGTGCATTGCACTGATGACAGTGACATGATCAGAAGGGGTATTACAGTCACGCGAGGGAATTGAATGTAAGGGAAGAATACACATTTTGCATACTCTTTTTTGGATGGGCATATTTGTGGGGCTTTTTTTGCTTTTCCACTGGGGTTTTATCTTCTTCTAGGCATGTTGCCAAGCACTGGAAACCTTGCCAGCGGTATAGCATTGCAGAACTTTGCCTCTCTATCTTTCTTTGCTTTAGTGATTCTGTCAGAGGCTATGCAGCATGCAATACCCTTAGCCCATGTTACTCTTCCTCTCTTCCACCTTCCAGATTAAAAGCTCCTGCCATATCTTCCTGCTATAAGAAAAAAAAATCAGAAGTAGAACTATTTTTGTTTTAGTGGATTTTTATGTAGCAAAGCACAGGGAGACACAAAGCAGAGACAGGTAAACGGGGCCTTGACATTTAGACAGAAATCAGGAATGCATTGCAACCTGGAGGACAGAGGACTTCTGAGCAAAGGCAGTGATGGAGACAAGTGAAACCATCAACTTCTGTTGAGCTTGTGACTCCATCCTGATTCAAGTTGGGCTGAATGGGGAGGCAGGGGTGAGCATAGGTGACATGATCTCGGTTTCTTAAAAAATTTGCCCTTCAAGAATAACCACCAGCATTTATGTTGATAAAGGTACAAACTTTCCTTTGCTGGAAGAAAAGGATCAAAGGATAGGAGTAGAAGTGTCAGCAATGATACTGCCACAGTTGGGGAACATCCCGTGATAAAGCCTGCTCTGATACGTGTGTCCATCAGCTGTTGAGTCTGTGGTCAAAAACCTGCCAGTGGAACTGATGACCAGTAGAGATGGGATCACTCTGAATAACCACAACAAACCCTACTGGTACTCTAGTATTGGGCATCATCTGTGCCACATAAGAACAGTGTTTGTTACGAATCTGCATGAAGGTCATCTTTTCTGTCCCCAAAGTCCTCCTATATATGGTGGCCAGAAGTGACCTGGAAGTAGTGTGGAATTTTTAATGAAGGGATTCCTGAGAGCTATGAATGATGTTGGAATCAAGGGATTTTGAGGAAGCTGCTAGAAACAATCCCCAAAAAGCAGATCTGTTTCTCCACACTGAAAAGGGAGAAAGAGTGGGGTGTTGGATGCAGTGCTGGCCAAGAAAGCATGTTCCTGGTCTCACTGACAGAAGAGTCCTACTGCTGTGCTAACCAGACAGCTCCTGCTAGAAATGGAAATTTATGCCCAAATCTGAGTGCACTCATCTGTGCCATACCTGGTAATCTGCTGATCCTGCATGGATAATTGTGACCCAAAGTGGTCTGGCTGTGAGCTGAAGCTCATAGTGAAATTGTGTATGAGCTGCTAATTCAACCTTCTCCTGGACTCTCTGGTGCCAATATAGCACAATGAAGTCAGAGAAAGTGCCAGTTAAGTAACTTGTGCAATGGATGGTGTTTTAGTCCTGTTTTTCCAAGTGTTCTGTTTCAAAACCTCCATCTAACGTTGAGCTATAAAACCCAAATAGATTTACTAAGAACTGGGTATTGTTTTGGTTTGACCTTCCTATCCCGCAGAACAACATCTCATGGTGAGCAATTACTTTGATTCATTATTACTCTTTAGAGTACTTTTTCCTCTGAAATACACACTTTTGGATGAAGTAAAATATTAAGCCTTTTGAAGCTGGAAATTCAAATAAACCTTCACGCTTTATAAAAGGAATTTAGACTTCCATTTATAATGGAAATGGTACTGTAAATTCAGATGTGCTTTTGACAAAAAAAGTGAATAAGAAATTAAATTATTTGCTTTGAGGTTAAGGCGTTATTTTGTCACAACCCGTATTGCTTTTGGTACTGTATGATTATTATTGCAAACTCAATGACTTTGAACTAAGAATCCCATATTCAAATGCTATTAAAAGTAATTTTCATTATATTTTTCTGAAATGTTTTAATCAGATCATATGAAGTCAGGCAAATGAGGTAATATACACTATGTGTCCATGTTTCATTTTCCATAATAACTGCTTCAGTTACACTTACCTTGTCATATACTGTTGCTCTATTGTATTTTGCAAATCAGGATCTTTTCAACTGCTAAGTTTATCTGGAGTCAGAAACTACATATTCCATATCCTCCATATAAACCTTAGCGGTAAATTCATATTGACTTAAATGAAGCTTTTCTAACCTAAGAAAAATAGACATAGAATTTGAAATATTTTGAAGTCAAAGGAACAGATACATATGCCTAAATACGATATACACTTATGTTGGGTTTTTTCCAAAACCATATTCTGTATTGTAGATGTGTTCTTACATACACAAGTGTAATACTGGTTTAAATTGTATCTCCCAAATAAGCCAACTATTTACTCTTGTTGCATACATTGTATTATTGCTCATTTTTTCAGCTTTAGCAATATGAGCTACTAGCAATATATGTACAAATACTGGCTCATGTAAAGACTATACTTTTGATTATCCGGAACATAACATTCAATCTTGCTAATTGGAAGCTCTTTTGGATTTGGTACAAAATGAAATCCTTCTGAAAGGAGACACAAAATTAAATACCTTTTACATACTCTTATGAGAATCAGTCACTTTGGACATTACTAAGTGATATCTTATAATTCAAGGAGAAAAATATCAGTTAATTTTTTTCTCAGATCATGTAGTTTATTAGTTTTCAGATGTTATTCTCAGAGCAGTTGTATTTAGAAATTTCAGAAACATTCTTACTCAGTTTTTAGGGTAGACAAATTTTCTTTGGGACTTGAATAGAGTTGAACTTGTACTCTGTCCTCTCATTCCTTTGATGAGAACCTCAGTCAAGGAGTTGCACATTTATTGATTACTTAGTTTTCTACAGTCTAATTAATGAATTAATTTAATTAATTAGTTGAATTAATTAGCCTGTTTGACTAATTAAAATTATTACTAACAAATTCCAGCTTTCTAATGAGATTCCTTTCCTTGCCAAATAAGTATTATTTTATCCAACTCATCTTCAAGTCAGAGGACAGGAATGCAGTCCAGAATATCTGGATTTCATTTTCTTTTGTTAATAAAGCATATTCAATGTAGGTCAGTGGTGTCTGCATTTGCCTCTTTTTATTTTCTCTTTATTCATGCAAACCCATATTTCATTCCTCATGTTTGCTCAGCCAAGGTGTCACCCAATGTTCTCATTTATTTCCTCCATTTCTTCTGTTGATTTCAAGCCTTACAGATACTAAAGCAGTTTGTTGATGACTCCTTCTGTACTTTTCCCTCGTAATTGACAGATCAAGTAGTTAGCTGAATAGGCAATCTGCTTGTTGTGCAATACCACAAGTGATTTATCTTAAAAGTTTGCATAATAGGTTTAGCTGTGATTAATTTAAAGGGAGTTCTCCTATGAGGAAATGGCATATTTCTGATAACTATTTATCATCATTTGCTTCAAATGAGGGGTGGAGCTAATCTTGGAAAGAGCTTTGTATGTTTGTTGGATGGAAGCTGAATGCCGCCCCAGCTGAAAATGCTGACTCATCTCAGTTTTATTTGCATTTAATTTACGCTCAACACAAAGCTAAATAGTACCCTCAGAGGGGCAAACTAAAACTATTGCTTGAACAAGTCCTTGTAAGCTACAGGGTTTAGTGAGAGAGGAAAAATATGTTTTAAAAGGTGTAGATAGGAGTAGGTTGTTACAGAACAGGGGCGTTGAGACGTTTGCGGTGATTTGAGAGACATACTGGTTTTGTTCATCTAACAGCAGCAGAGCTGAAAAATTGCCAGTAACTCATTTGAGATATGACGTGGCAGTGGAATGGGGAAGGCTGCAGGGTGATTTCCCTCTTGGAATGTGAGAGCCCTTCTGCAGTTTCGGGGATCTTTCGCTTTTAAGATGTTGAGGTTTTAGCACATACCTGCACCTTTCCGTAGTTCAAGTGGCATCAATGGACTTGGCATCAATTTCTACCACAGCAGCCTTGGCAAAATTTCTTGGTGAATTTTTCCTGGGATAAGGCCAGGCTGTCACTTCTGAGTTCTCATTACCTAGAAATCAGTAGGACTTTCCATCAGCAGTAAAATCCAGATTTCACTCAAATGTGTAAGCAATATTTTGTAGCAATAAATTTGTTGTGTAGTTCTTGTTGGCTTTTTTTTCCCATGCTATTGGAATTTAATTAGCATAGCACAGATTATCTTTTAGTAAATATGCAGCATGTTTATAAAAGCTAAATTATCTTCCTGGTATGTTTCACTGACTGGTAAAATTAATGTTTTTTATTTGTTCAGATGGTTTTTTGGCCCAGTCAAACGAGCAGATGCCGAGAGACAACTGTCATACCCTGGAAACCAGGCAGGAGCCTTCCTAATTCGAGAAAGCGAAAGTCTAAAAGGCAAATACGCACTTTCAGGTATATTCTAGTTTTTCAAGCAATGTTTTAAAAATTTCTCAGGTGATCGAGACTTTTTCACTTTTGAGAATGATAAAATGTGGGCATGAAAATGAAATCAAGTTCATGATAATATTTCTTTACCAGGAGATACATAAAGAAAACTTGGCAAGAGTCACCTGGGTTTTTACCAACATTTATTTTACAGGCTTTGTTTATTAATATGCTCAGAACAGAAATTAACTTTCTTATGCTTAGTACTTCTAGTGCTCCAGCTGCCTTAAAATAGAAAGTATTTTCATGATTAAAATGCCAAAAAATACATTACAGTTGTACACTACTATTCTGATTGGTACACAAAATAAAAATTAAACCATGTTGGCAGATCTGCGGTTTAAGAAAATTAGATTTCTGCTAAGCACACCCTTAGGTTTATTTTTATTTGTTTCAGGGGCAAAACGATAGGAAGATTGTCAAACCTCTACTTTAGAATCAGTCACATTTCATTGAAAAGTTAGTTGTAAACATCACTAAAAAGTTAGATTTACGATGATGATGGGTTTTGAAATGTATTTGAAGTCCTTTATTTGAATTCAAAGGACTATAAAATAATTATTCGATAATAATTTTACTTACATATATGTACGTCATCTTTTTCATGTCAGAGATATATGCCATATTAGGTAATAAACATGATTTTTCGTCGTTTGTTTCCGTGAACATTTTCTATCAAACTTGTCATACAAGCGTCAGTCAAAAGTATAATGTTGTCCCTGAGACAATAGGGCTCTACACCCAAACTTCCTAATGTGCTCTAACTATAGAGTTGCATATGCCAGTGAAGGGTCTTGATGTTCGTGAATAACCCATAAGTTGTCATGTGCAGAGTTATGTCAGTAAAATGAGAGGCGTCTTGTGCTTAACCAGATTCTTTCATATTGACTCCTCTTCTGCCTCGATGTTTATGTGTTAGTCATCTTCTGAGCATTACACAGAAACACGTTAAGCGCTTAATGAACTTTTGACACATTCTTGGTTTTTCTTTCCAAATCATAAGGAAAGGATATACACCTGCAACGTCTTCTGCTAACGGGAAGGTTGTTTTTTATTGCCAAGACAAAGAAATATATGTTGCCTGTGGAGTGAAATACAGGGAAGTTTATGAAATAAATACAATATTTACAGTTTTAGGAGAGTTCATTCCATAGTCTTCAGTTTGCCCTCAAGGAAATCTGTTCTTGCCAAGAAGCTCCGATAAGAAAACTAACACCAGCAAGGAATCAGACTGCCCCCAAACTGTGACTGAACTGACCCCTCTGTGTGCGCTTTTTTTATCCAAAGACTGTATTATAGCCGCAAACCTTTCAAAATACTTTCCCTCTATATGCCAACTTAACCCTGTCTTACATCGTTTCGGCTTCCTTCAAGTGTTCTTCATCAGTGAACTGATTTCATCCAAGGACTGGGTGAGACCTATAACAGCGTGATGTTATGCAGGGAAGGATAGATAGGCCTGCATTATCTGCTTAATGCTGGCACTTGAATACATGACACCTTACTAAAAATCAATGAAAAATCTTGCGCTTGTGCACCTAGGGGTGGAAATGCAATTTCTTTTTGTTGTTCTCGAATTGTAGCCTTCTAGGAAAGATTCAAAATCTTAATTCTTCACCCTTCATCCTGAATACTTCTCTAACAGGAAGGCAGCAGTACCTTATTTATACTACGAAGTGCCCCAGAGAAACATCCAAGAGAATGGAAATAAATATTAGGCCAGCATTTGTGGTAGGATGAGATTTGATGCTGCTGTTTATTTTTTTTTCTTACAAATCATGGATAGAAACTATATTCTACCTGATTTAGCATATTTGATTCAATTATAAAAGCTTGTGGTAGACATTTTTCAAGTTTCTTAGGAGATCTGATGATGACTGATGGCAGCGAGGTATGAAGCCATCAGTGTGGATTTCTTCCATGCTGGTTCGTTTGATGAAGGCAGGGAAGAGTGGTGCTGAAGAACATAATATACGCAAAGGCTAGGCTCCAGCTACAGGAGCCAGCCCTCCATGCACAAACACAAGTTGTCTTCTGAGCATGTATATGTGTGTCATCTCAGATTTATTAAACATTTGTGCTCCTTTAGGAAAAGAAAGAGAATAAACTCTGAAGCAGTGTGTAGACAGTGAGTATTAATGACATGATTTACCACTGCAGCTATGTCTTTTAGCAGCTTCCCAGACTTGAATGTAATTTAGCCTCAACATGATACTTCATCCTGAAGAGCTAAATAATATTTGCTGCTTACTGAATAGGCTTGACTGAATGGTGTCTGTTTGTGTTCTGCAAGCTTCTTTGCTTCCAACCTAATAGTATACATAGTGGTCCAGACATTATATGTCCATAATCTCATTACTTATGTCTACTTTTGGGAGAGCTAGTGCATTCTAAAGCAAATTATGAAGTGGATTGTATTGTGGGGAGAATTAATTGGAAGGAAGGTTGCTTAGTCCACCAGACGCTAAGGAGAAGGCAGTGTTTCTGACTCCTCTCTGTTCCATCAGAATGAGTTATGAGACACTGAAAGCTGAGGCAGAAAAGCAGTGTTTTCTTGAGGAACAGTGATTCAGGAGAATTTCTTTTAACAGGTCTTAGATGGCTTCTGTCTCTCCATGGTAGCTGGTACACTGACAGGCAAGAAGTCACAACCTGATATTTTGGAATGCATCCCTAATTTCTGTTTCCAACTTTTTCAGTGCAGCAAGAATAGACCCCCAAGCTCCCATCCTCTGTAGAACTGCTTGGGTTTGCTCTACCTGCTATTGCTGTTTTGGTTCCACACCAGGGTAGATGATAATGACTAGAAGAGTGATAACCTGGCTTTCAGAATTAAGGTCTTTAAGAAAACACTGTAGTGCTCTCTCCAACCTAACATTTAAGTATAATAAAATTAAACAGGAAAAGAAGTAGAAAAGGAAGACAAATTTTTACCCAAGCACCCATAAACTGATTTTATGACTTTCATGCTTGATTTCATACTCATGGGCAATCTGTAAGTGACTTAATGTTAATGAGGGAGACAAATGGATCTTCTCAGTAAAAAAAAAAAAAAGAAAGAAAAAGAAACCCTACCTTTCATTAAAATGGCACTTTTCACTTCTAACTTGCCTTGATGGAAAAACTCACAATTTGTAAGATTTACATGATAAAGGACTATTTAAATTAAAAACAGAAAGTCATATTCAGAAAGGTTTTTCTCAACTGTGAATAGCTAAATGGAAAGCACATCAAACCAGATAGGCCACTGAGATGTGTTGCTATAATTTTAAAGTGTTTGACATTTTAAAAATAGGTTTTCCCATTTTAAAAATGCACATGTTGTCGACAGATTTTTATGTTGATGACTCCAGCATCTGGTGTGAAATGTATTAAATTTTAAACATGTTGGTGCCATCTTAGACATTGCCTCTTTTTAATTAAAAGCCATAATTTAGATGTGCTCAGCTTAATTGAGTGTCATTGCCAATGATACCAGGAGGCTCTCCACTTCCCCCCCTCACTGAATAATCGTATCTGAAAGACCAATTGCATTAAATGACAATGTAAATGGTTTGTGTTTTCTTCCATTTTTTTCCCCTGCTCCTAAAAAAAGATTGTGTGGTTTCCTCTAGGCCAGATTGGCTTTCAGCATAGGAAAGAATAGGTAATAGTTTAAGGCAGCAGACTGATAGGAGTGACAAAATGATGGCCCTAGCAGGAGAACAACTTCAGAGCAGCTGCACTGAACTGCACAACTGCACCTATTCTGTGCTGGTGAGGGTGATCTCATAAACCATCCTCATTCCACATCCACAGTTGGCATGGAGAAGGAGCACAGCTCCTGCCGGCAGAAATGCGCTGTCAGTGCTAGGGAAGGACTGCTGAAATGAAAGATGTTGGGACACCGGCAGTAGTGGTGCCTTCGTTCCTCCATGATTCATTTGGTGAAGATGTCGACCCTATTGATGCCACCATAGAATTGAGTTTTGCTGCCCTGGGAAAGGAGTAGTAAATTATTTTATTCTCATTTTGGGGGAGGCAAAATCTACTCCTGCATGGCCCAGTCTTATGAAGATGGGAAGCAGGGAGAGGGGAATGCTTCTGTTAAAGTGAATCCCTGAAGAACTCTAATGGGGAGCGGTGATGCTTTTGGGGAGGGCAAGTTGAGGAGGAAACCACTGCAGTCATCACCCCTAATTGCTGTCAAGCCACGTGAAGCTGAAGTTGTGATCCTGTCCCATTACATGCTCTGGCGTGGATGTAGGGATGACTGGAAGCACCGAGGGGGTTATGGCTAGCTCTTCCCTGAGTGACACGTGCTCTGTGTCGTGTTGGGCAGAGGGGCCGCACGATGCTGCAGCTCTGTGAGCGTGCCATGCAGGACTCGTACAGACGGACTCAGCCCTGGGCTACAAGTAAACAGCCCCCTGTCAAATACTGCACTAACCTCAGCTGCTTATCACAAGAAAAGACAGTATCAGCGCAGAAATTTTGTCCAGATCTACAAACATCACCCCCTGACCTGTATGCTGCCAATCGTAAGGCTTCATACAAGGCTCATTTAAGAAATTACAGCACATCCTTCAAACCAACTCTTGCATTAACATTAGCTGCTTCACAAGTAATAATTATAATGCTGCCAATAAATAAAGCAGGTAGTCAAACTACTATCACTTGTGATGTACAACTGAGACTGGATTAACACAGTCATCCTGTTGGCCTTTTTTTCATCATAATTAGCAATTCATTTGGCCAGATGCACTTTACTGTGAGCTTTGGAAAAGTCATTACATTTCCAGTCTGTTGTTACTGAATTAATCTTTTCCTTCGTTTTGCTTCAGCCCTGTTTCCGAATGACACATCACAAAAATATGCATGCATTTTATAATTAAAAAATACTAATTATGAGGTGTTAAATTAAAAAGAAATAGCGTTTGAAAAGTGTGATGTGATTATCTTTTTATTATGGAGTTATATTTACAAATACTCTTACTTCTGGTCCTCATGCAGCATTTTAAGTTACTAGATCATCTCTCTCAAAATATTACCTGTGGCAGATATAAACTCTACTAATATTTTCGACAGCTCCTGTATGCCCTCTGGTGGCCTGGGATGACAATCGCACAGTACAGTAGAAAAATTTTGTGTCATACCTGACAGTACTCAAGGAAGGAGAGATTTTCCTGTTTAACTTAATCATTTAAATAACGAGAGAAATTATAATTTATATCAGCTTTGTTAATTGCATGCAACCTATAATTTTCTATATTTTTTTCTGCATACAATATGTAACTATGTATTCTGCTGTTAGTATAACCAAAGTGATTGCCAAAATTCATGCAGTATTACAATATGAAGGATGTATCAGCTATAATATATCCAGGAGGGAGCGATAAGATTTTCTTAGAACTAGATTTTCAAATGTGACAGACTGAGGCTGCTTCTAGCATTGAAACATATTTCCGTTGAATTGTTTAACTAAGAATAGCCACTAGTCAACATGACTAAAGTGAATACGTTTGCTGGAGTTTTGGCTACTAAAAGGTATACTGGAGGTAAACATCAGAAGGCCTTTCTCCTATGCCTGTCTTTTGCTTTTCAGGCTTCCATCTTGCACGAAGGCCCTGAGAAGGGCACAGTAATGGTAATCTCCCAAATCGATGGGTATGGAAAGAGCCACCTGGCCTATTGGAAAGGTGTAATGTTTGGTGATGAGGACCAGGATGGCAACTGGAGCATCCTCCTCCCCTTGAGACCTCTCTTCACTCATCATGGAAAAGCTCTGTGTTGTTTCATTAACTGCAGGGTGGGATACCCCTCTGATAGGAACTAAATCAGTTACCCTTCGGTATATAACATAGGCTCTCCATGGCCCATTGGAAATGGACAGTGATGCCTCAGTCATGGAGTGTCATGCTAAATGACACCCCACATGAGGTACTACATTCCTTTTCAGCTCTTCAGAACTGCCCTCTCTGATGATGCTCAGCCTGCCATTGCTACTGGTGATGTTGCTTTATAGAAGAGATCTCTAAGCCAGTGGTCTCCAAACCTTTTTGATTGTGAACCCCTACCAGTAAAAAGATTTTTTATCATTCACCCCAATATATGTTTATTTATTTATCTGTATATTATATACATGTACTACTATACTGATAGATTATGTACATTATAGAACATAACACAAAAAAAGAAATTAAAAAAAGGTGAGATAAAGACGAAGTAAACAGTATTTTAAAATATTCTATTTTATTTTCTTTATTAATGGTACAAAAAATACTTTTTTTCCACACCCCAATGGATTGTCTTGCGCTCTCCCTGGGTTGCATACACTTTGCTTTGTAGACCACTACTGTAAGTCAGATGTGACAGAGCCATCAGAAATAGCAATGAGAAGCCCTATATTCCTTAGATAACACACTAGGTGAGTGACAGTGCATTTTTTGTCCACCTCTGGCCTGCTGCTGGTCCAGGTCTAGCTCCAGCATTCTTTCTGACACCTCCAAAAAGTGCTCTGACAGAAGAAAAGACGCAAATAACCTACAGGAGGTGAGGAGAGAAAGGTCTTGTTGATTAGAATGAAATCTATGAATGATTAGAATGAAACACATTTCAATGGAAAGGGAGTCATCAGATACTATAACCAGAGCATTATTGGCCTGATTTTTACATATTCCAAACATGCATAAAACTCAATAAAATCCATGGAAGATGTGAGTGCTTTCCAGAGAGTCATGGCTGTGTGGAGGGTTGATCTGTTTGCTCTAAAATGCCTGCCAGCCTAGCAGCTGCTATTTGGAATGTTAGCATTGATAAATGAAATATTAAAAACTGATTAAATTATTACTGTGAATTAGATGCTCCTGGCTGGTTTTGGTGCCTTACAAGATCAAAAATATGAGCTGCCTCACGGAAGATGTCTTCGTGTATTTTTGTGTCAGAGATTTTGTATAGCTGTCAACTTTGAAACTAAAATTATTTGTTTTAAGATCCTCATAAATATATTTAGGAAAATTATGATGTTTTGTCCGTAAGCTATATTGTGCCATTGCTATAGTTCTTGGAAACTGAATATATTTAAATCTTTTCAGTTTTTGATGGTGTATCTGTGAAGCACTACCTGATCGGAAAGCTGGATGAAAGAGGCTTTTTCCTAACCAGAAGGAAAACTTTCAAAACTCTGCATGAGTTGGTTGACTATTACAGTAAGAACAGTGATGATGACCTCTGCGTGGTGCTCGGAAAGCCATGCCTAAAGGTGACAGTGGATGCTACATTGTGCAGCATATTTTTTTCTTATCTAACTCATCAGATACCAGTCAGAAAGTGTTAACCCCGTATCTGCTTCTACCATTTAAAAATGTTGATGATCTGCTTATTTTCAGGAAGTTCTGAGTAGTGCTACAGTTTCATTCTTAAAGCTAACATCTTAATAATAGAATACCATGCCATTTTGAACAAATCATCATGTGGCTGGAGGAGAAAATATGCCAAATCATGATTTATGAATACCTTATTATAAATGTATATGGAGATGAAATCTCCAACTTCATAACTCTAGCTGTCCATAAGTAATTACTGAGCAATACCACAGGGTTGAGGCAAGCAATACGTCACTGTTCAAAAAGCTTGCTAGAGGGGTGATTTCTAATTTTTGCTTTTAATGACAGGATATTTTCTTTAGAATATTTCTTATTTCTAACAAAAAGTACCTGGGGTGTGGGCTGTATTTTATGCTCTCAGGTTACTTTATCACGCGTGTGTACTCTAAGGAAGCATTATTTATATCAGTTGCAACTGTACATGACACAGTTAACAATGACATGTGTATACTGTTGAAAACCTATCAGAAGTTTCAATTACTTTATAATTTATTTTCTTTTACCAGTTACAAACTCCTACTACTTTTGATTTGTCATATAAAACGGTCGATCAGTGGGAGATAGACCGGCAATCTCTGAAATTGTTGAAAAAATTAGGATCTGGTCAGTTTGGTGAGGTATGGGAAGGACTGTGGAATAATACCACCTCTGTGGCGATCAAAACATTAAAACCAGGTATGTGAATTACTCTTAAATGCTAATAATGTGAAATGTTAGCAAGGGTGCTCCTTTAGTTTTTAAATGCTACTGAAAAGAGAGCCTGTCCATATGTGCAACCATTCTAAAAATCCATGCACTTAAACAAGGAAGTTAGTAAAGCTCAAGGTCCAGATATTTTTTGGTATTTTGAATTACAATTTTATACAGTTTTCTGTTTCTGTTATGAACTGAACTCATTCTTATTCAACATCTGTATTACATAAAGAGCCAACCCCAGCAAGGCCATCTCTTTTGTACAATATTGCTTGTATGGAATTGAATGACTACATTTGATCTGTAGGTGAAGTAATCAATTTACTACTGGTTTGTCATCTGTAGAATTTCTTTTAGTGGTTAGATGCTATGTTGTAATAATTTCTTTGGTAATATAGAATATGTACTATGTTAAGTTTGTATTTAAGAAGTGCTTTAATCTTAATACAGATTGAGTAACATTTCTCAAAGTTTTTAATACACAACATTAATACCCAATATTTGCATATAATATAGGCTTGTTACTAATACAACTTTTAACATTTGGCTTAATTATTTTTCATTAACTTCAAGTAATTTGTGCATTTTAAATTGACAACATAAAATATCTGCCAGCAGATGGCAAGAACAACATAGATAAGAAAGGTAGCCTGGATGATATACAGGTTTTTTAAAAAGTGATATCAATAAAATGAGTTGTCGTTAATTGAAAAAGCTTGTGTTGGGCATTAATGATCATGTTTCAGGAAGCAGACCAGATTCAGATCTTTGATTCAGAAAACAACTAAATATTCTTGAGCCCTGCTTGAATGGTCTCCTGAACAGGGAGGAATTTAAGCACGCATTTGAGGGCTATCTTGTATCAGGATGTTGTTTGTGTTTTGGAACTTGCCAATTGAAAACAAATAAGCACCTTTTTTTTCTCTGCTTAACTGAAATTAGAAAAACTGCTGACTAAAAGCCTTCTATAATTCATGTGAAAGACAGCATGCTTTTTTCAGTAAAATGATGCTTCTCCCTAGAGACCCAGTAAACACAGAAATCATCTTGAAATCTCTTTGTCCATTTCTCTTTCCTAAGACAGTAGCCTATACTTAGCCTATACCTTTTGTCATAGGGATCCATATGCTTATTTCTATTAACTTCTGAAACTACAATTCTCAAACCAGTCTTTTTCTCCTGGTGTCTGACCTGAAGCATTCTGCAGTACAAGCCCATGACCTCTTGTGTTACCCACCATGATTAAAGACTACCTATTATTTTCTTCCTCTTTGCAGCAGTGTTGTACATACTAGAAAACTGTTACCAAGATCCTCTTTGGTCTTATATTCTTTAGGTTAAACAGCTCTAAGAGATTCTTCGTGTAGCTCTGGTGTTTTAGATGTCCCATTTTTTTCAGAAGATCTTTACTGGGCTGTTCCAGGTGGTAACCATATTTTTTTCCAAGTATGATGCTAACAGGAAGAACAACTCTAGGTGTGTAAAGAGAGGGATTTGCTTCATGTTTCTGACGTGCTAGACCTCTGTTTAAGCAGCCCAATATGATGCTTGCCTTTGTTCTCCATACGACAAGAATGTAATATTTCCATCTGTGTCCAACATCTGGACAAGTCTGTTTTATTGCAGAAGACTGAAGGGTTCTTCCTAAAGTGTGAGATCTCTTAAACAATATTTAAAGAAGGAAACTAATGAAGCTCAAATGAAAAACAAGACTAAACTATCTTAAATTTTTGTGACATTAAATTTTCTTTTAGAAATTGTCTTTTATTTCATCTTTAAGAAAATATGTGGCAATTAGCACTCTAGGAAAAGAGTTTTTTCTCATCAAACAAAATAATTAGAATTTGAACAAATTGTAATGCATGCATTTCTACTTATTTTCTTTAGTGGGAAAGTGGAGCTGACGTTTATCTCGTTGCATATTCAAAAATGGGAAGCTATCTTAATCATATTTCATCTCCTCTTAATAACTCATTTAAAAACTCTTAATTCAGCTTTGCCTTTTGTATAATGGGGACAGTACATTCTATCAGTTCTATCTGAAACAAACTTCTATTTTAATAAAGGATTCAGTTAGAACTGACAAGACTTCCCGGAAATACATGAAATACTACTGGCAAGTTCCAGCTGCAATTTACCTTCTCCCTTCCCTTTCCCTTTCCCTTTCCCTTCCCTCCCCTTCCCTTCCCCTTCTTTTCCCCTTCCCTTCCCCTCCCTTTCCCCTCCCCTTCCCCTTCCCTTCCCTTCGACTGCCAAACATTTAAGGCCAAACATATCTGTGGAGAGCCGTTCTTTGTTGTTCAATTCATTATCCTTTTCATGTCTTGCTGAGATCACAATACTTCCAGCACAACATGAGCAGGAAAAGAAGAAGGCTTTTTTTTTGGTTTCTATACTAATAGGGTGTCCTGAGAATGCACTTACAGAAGACTATAAAACAATAAAAATTGATCACATAGACTTCTTAAATATATTTATTAGCTAAAAATTAAATTTTGCACTGGAATATAAACATAATATTTACATACAGGCTAGCACAGTGCAGAGGAAGAAGCCACTTCAGCTGTGATGCTTTTTGTAGTATCATAGTTCAGCTGGGGAAAAGGCCTTGATTAATCAATACTTTTTCCATCTTTGTTTTTTTCACTGTAGTCTGCCTCCTGTTAAGGTCAACAGTAGTAGCCTCATTGATTTCACAGTGGGTTATATTGAGTTAGGGCAGACACAAGACTCACCTGGATGTGATGTCTGGGTAGTGAAGAGTTTGTGAGCTAATACTGTGATAGAGAAGTCGTGCATTGCACTTAGCGATGCTCAGAATGAAGACTTTGACTCTCAAAGCTATCTTGATAAATTGTATAGGTAATACTGAATCTCTTATCACTGTACTTGTGAACTATCATCTCATTCCATAAAAACAGTTCAAACAGTCTCAAATGGAAGCATGGAGCTACAAATGGAGCTACAAAGATGATTAGGGGACTGGAACACCTCTCTTATGAGGAAAGGCTGAGGGATTTGGGTCTCTTCAGTCTGGAAAAAAGACGTCTGAGGTGTGACCTTATCAACACTTATAAATACTTAAAGGGTGGGTGTCAGGAGGATGGGGCCAGGCTCTTTTCAGTGGTGCCCGGGGACAGGACAAGAGGCAATGGGCACAAACTTGAACATAGGAAGTTCCACCTAAACATGAGGAGGAACTTCTTTACCCTGAGGGTGGCAGAGCACTGGAACAGGCTGCCCAGAGAGGTGGTGGAGTCTCCAACTCTGGAGACATTCAAAACCCACCTGGACGTGTTCCTGTGTAACCTGCTCTAGGTGACCCTGCTCTGGCAGGGGGGTTGGACTAGATGATCTCCGGAGGTCCCTTCCAACCCTATGATTCTATGATTCTATGATTCTATGATTTAACCTTGTAGTATACTTCTCTAGGGAATTATCCCTCTTCTGAACAATGTTCTTCACTACTTGGAGTGCGCTGCTCTAATCAATTAGCACATTGGTTTTCCATAGCTTGTTCTCATCATTACTCATGATGAATAACATTTCAATAATTAAAGAAAACCCCCAATACCCTCACCTTAATCTGAGTAATAAATTCTTAGCTTGGTACTAATAAAATTATAGCAAAGGCTACATCTGATAATTTCATTCATCGTAATATAAAGATGGTAAGTGAATGGAAAACATAGTAGTTCCTGAGTAATCAAGAAATGCATCATGTTGTATGTTGATGATTGAAGCTTCCAATATTCACATAGGCAATATTTCAGGCTTCAAGTGTGACACACTGCAAAACGGTCCTCTCTTGTTGCTTGGCTCAGAGGTCTAAATCAGTTGTCTTTACACTATGGAAGGGAGAAGTATTTTAAAGCAAAGTCTTTTTGCTAAGCTACTTTACAGTGTAGACCCACTGGAAAAGAAAGTCATCATAACAACAGAGGAGTGTGATCTGGCAAATATAGGGGATTGAGATAGAGAGGGTTCTGTTTTAAATGGCTTTACCACCAGAGAAATTGTGAAACCATGCTTTCATTTCCAAGCAGCGTCAGGTTAATCAAGTAAGGTAATCACATCGCAAACAATATAGAAGAGCATAATGCAATCAGTATGTCGTAAATTTATAGGCCTGAAGGCCCAAAGGGATTTCTGCTAGTTTGAGTTGTTCTGTTGAGCATTATTTTGCAGTGTAAATCTGTCCTAGTTCATGTACAGTCTGAATACTTTGCTGTTATATGCCATTACATTTCACTTCTCTGCTGAGATAGAGTATTTATATTTAATCAAAACACAGCTTGTTCTTGACTAGATAATAACTAGAAGTCTTCTAGCCCTGTGATGGAGGCACAGAGAGAAGCTGCCTCTGCTGTGTTTGACAGTTTGTATCAATGGTATATCAGTATGCCTATAAGACTGTGGGCCTAATTTCTCACCTGGATTTACCTGATATCTTCCCTTTAACTCTTGTTATGTCTTCTTGAATTAAAGTAAAAGCCTTCTTTTATGCGTAGTATTTTCTTTCCATTCTGGAGGTACACACGGAGCAAATTAACCCAATTTTTAATTGTCTTTAGGAAGGCTAAATATAATTTCTTGTTATATGGTACTCTCCCCATTTCTCAGATAGTTTTTATGGATTTACATTAATTTCTATCTATTGCTGCTAAAAGACTTAAAATGATCTTGTTTAGGTAGATGACCTTCCAACCTGTAGGAAAAAATTAAACTCCCAGAATCCTGGTGAGACGTCAGTGATGGACATTTCCCAGAGCCAGTTCTCACTTGATGCAAATGTGTGATTTCTGACTTGAGAGTAATTAGGGTATTCAGAAATCTGTTTTCATTCCATTTGGAGCAAGAGCCAATTTTTCAGATATTGCACACAAACTGGAAATTTCACAAGTGTTTCTTTCAGAAACATTGATGCGTAGTGTACTAGCTACATTTTTCCTATTTTTAGGCATCTAACATCTTAGATGATATACCAAGCTTTTTCAATAATTAGTGTGAAGAAATAAGCACTTGACATGTCAGATAAATCATACTATAGATTAGAAATGTACATTACAATGAGAGAATAATATGCTATTAAAGCACTTTTTTTCACCCTTAATTGTAAAGTCTGGACAACTAGCTCAGGTCCAGGTGCCTGAATAATTGCCTACAGTTGCAGGAGGTGAATCCAGCTACCAGCAGCGTTCTGTAATTCCACAGAATTTACAGCAGTAACAAAACTGAGGAAATCCATTGATCCAGAACCACTTTTCCCCCTGAGTTTTTAGTCCTTTTTCAGAGCCAGTGGTGGATTATAGAGACCTTCAAAATGTCAGAATGATTAGTCTGTGATATTTATATTTGTATAAGATTTCTATTAACCTTGCAGGAAGAGTCACAAGACTCATAATTAAGAGTCTTTTTGTTAAAGTAATAGCAAGTATTATCTTTAATATCTTTCATTAATACAACAATATTTAGAACTTTTGGTTATCCTAAACCTCATTTGTGGGTGTGAGACAGGCAGTCATTATGCTAAAAATCATAAACACCAGCTTTCTGTGTCATCTCATCACTTCCTGGTGTTATATTCAGAGGTTGCACTGTATAATTTTGTCCCATGGACAGTACCCTCCATTGGGAAGGACAGAGATGGGGTAATGTACTTCCAACTCCTGCTCTTCTTTTTTCCCTTTTCCCTTCTGTCCCCTTCCTCTCTTCCCCTTCTCCCCTCGTTATTTCTGGCAATTTTAATCCACCCTCTTATTGTTCCTCCCACAAACATCCAGGGGAGAGTGGCATGGGAAGGGGAGACCACACCACTGGTAAGACAGCCTATCAGCCATGGTTGCTGCTGCATCCCCTCTGAAATAATCATAAATGTCCAAAGATTTGACTTTCCCTCTTCTTTGATCTTCTATCCAATTGTTCACACTGTGCTCCCGGCAACCTCCAAAGTAGGATCTGGTCCAGAGGAAAATGTCAATGGAGCAGGAGGGTTTGTTTTTGTTTTTGTTTTTAGGGGTTTTTTTGTGCTGCAGAGAAGCTGAAGAGTACCTCCTTCCGTGCTCTGTCTGTTTGGTCCTCCCTAGGATGTCCATGATGGATTTCCTTTTCTACTTGCCCTCTGATTATGCACTCTTGTTTTAATACTCTTCTATATATTATCCCAAATTAGTGTTTACATTAAAAATAATACTCCCTCAGAGGAGAATCCCATGACTGCATTTTCAAATGTCTATACACCTCCTTACCTTATGCAGTAATCCTAATATCAAAGGAAACTAACTTTATAGAGGTATGACTGAGTACACAATCACTTTAGGCATCAAGTGAAAACATTGAGCAGTGTGGGTTTGTTACTATGTTCACTGTGCTACAAAGATCAAATTTCCACAGGGAATATATAGGTGCATAAACATGAACCATCCATCCTGTGCTGAAGAACTGCATTACATGAACCAATGGTAAGCTTCTTCAAGCTTCTGAGTTACTTAAACATTTCAGCAGTTCATTAAAAACACTCCAGCTGGGTTTAAAAGTTGGATGAACATTAGTATTTCTAGGCCACAGTGATTAAAATGTAAGGCTCCTGGATGAGAAGGTGCAGAAAGAACTATAGATTTTGTTGAAACAATCTGTTGATCACTGTGACTATAAACAAAAAGCAGTAAGTAATGTGATGCCGTCATTCAGATAATCCTCTCATTTGTGCACAAGTGTTTGACGCTGCTTTGGAGACATCTGTGACATTTTACCAGCCAAAAATGTAGTGACAGATGTGTGAATGAAAGAAAAAACAACAAGAACATCTTTGCCGTAAGGAACATCTCTGACTCTTGAGTTGTTGACCCACAATCATCAAAGAGGTGTAGGGATCAGCAAATAGGGAAATGTTCTAGAAGCCAGAAATTGCTATTTCTGTTCTTGGCTCTGCACAGCACTGCCTTGCTATAGGTCCCTGAACATGTCATTTCACATTTCTGTTTTTATTTCCTCACTGAGGCATTGTTTTTTCTATTTAAGTGGAAATCATTGCAGCAGGGATTTGCACTTTGTCCTATGCTGAGCGTGATGGATTCTCTAGAACCTATTGTCTGGGCTAACTTGCTTCTCCAACCGTCAGCATGCAAAGCAGGCATCTATCATCACCAATTAATCATATCTGAAAAAGTTCCTTATGCCTGTTCAAGTTGACAGATGCATTTGTCATTATCATATTGTAAAGCATCTCTCAAGCTTCTGTCTTTGCATGGAAGCTGCCCAAGCATGATTTTTTTTTAGGAGGCTTTCTCAAAATAGTCTCTGGGTTGGTACTGTCGGTGAAGGTTTTAATAATATTTTCATCCCTTCAATATGTCATCTCTTTAGTGCATATGCAGTGTAAAAAAGCTTTGCACTCAGTAAAGTCCCCTGATTTCTCTGAACAAAGAAATTCTTTTATTCAGTTTAGTTTGATACATAACCTTACACTAACTTGTAAGTTCACTTCTGCATGGTGAGAAAGCTGCTTGAGGATTGTCAGATACCTATCTCATTCTCCTGTTAACGTGAATAATTTACACTCCGTCTCTTGTGTTACCAAGAACTTATACTTTTAATGTTATTTCTTTATTACACATAAACTTTTTAAGAAGATCACAGTATTCTGTACATAAGTTCACTTTGTATAAACCTATTCAGAAGACAAGGTTGCTCTGAAGTACAAGGTTTCTTTGAAGTCATTTGGGAGGGCTCATTGAAGGTTGCAAAAAAATAGTCTCTGGAGGGGCTTATCAAATATTTAAGGAACACTTACATTTAGGCCAGTGGAAACTATGTAAAAATAACTGACCTTTCTCTCTAACTCATTTCCAAATTATCAGTGTTTATCTTGTAATGTGAAGCTTCCTCAATTCTCGAACAAAATATTTTCATAAAGTAATCAGAACTGATATACCTGCTTTAAATAGGATTAAATTAGAGGTGATTTCTGGCAAAAACATCACATCATAGAAGACATCAAAGAAACATATTCCAACATTTTATTCTTAAGAAGGGCTTTGACATTTACAAAAACATTTTTCATTCAAAAAACAAATTGCCAAAACCGTATTTTCTTCAGGTACTGTTCAATCTACTCCCAAACCGGTGTCTTACACAAGGGATAATTGTTTCAGTAAAGGCTTCTATTAACTAGTTGTTTTTTGATCAAGTGGTTTCTACTTGCAGTAACGGGCTCTTCATCCTGTGTTTACCGCTTACAGCTGAAAACATATACTTTGTTAAACACACATGTAATTCAACTACAAACTAAAAAAACCCCATTATTTGTTTTGGTCACTATCTGCTACTTGTGCTATTTTAAGATATAAACTAAGTAAAACTGAACATTTACACATGCTCTTTAAAATATGCAGGAAATACTTACTGATTTTTGTCACTGCTTTGTTATTGTTGTTATTAGTTACTTTTATAGCGTAAAGGACGAATTGCTGCCATTCAGCTAAAAGAATACTTCCCTCCTGATCAATTTATTGGAAGTTGTCATACGCGAAAAACGTGTTGCTTGGTTTCAGTTTGTTGGAAGAAGTTTATAGCATGATTAAACTGAGAGATTCCTTGTAGGCAAACTTTGATGAAGGGGACAAATCAGACTGTCATTTTCAATGGTGTGAAGAAATCCTGTATAATGATCCATAGAGGGCAGGTGATTTGGTAGACCCCAAGTTAGCAAATACTTCGTCCTTTTTAGGATCAACATCTCAAATTTTGGCACCGGTGTTAAATCACTAGTCACACTTATGCATTTATCTTTGGAAGCAGAATACCTCATACCATGCAGCTTCTCTGTAGACTTTAGGATTATTTCCACGATACATATATCTTGAAAAGAGTAAGCAAATGGGCAACAATATTAAATAGGTATCAAAGTGAATCCAAACCATTTGAAGATAACCCTAGTCTTTTTTTTTTTTTTTTTTTGGTAAAAAAATCTAGGATTAGTGGAAAATTGAAATAAACCTGTAAGGATTGTGCTGCTCTAAATAGGAAAGGGACATAGTGTTAGCATTACAGATAATTATTTTTTCCACCTGACTGTCATAATCCTTGCTTTATCCAGACTAAGTATGAGTCATTTACTTTTCATGCAGGCCGCCACTTTCCTCTGTCAGTGACAAAAGGAAATGGGTATAGCCCGTACCTGTTGAGGAGATGTATTATTGGCTGCTATCCATTTATTGATGGCATGGAAGTCCATTGCCTTTCGCCATTGCTCCTAATGGCATCCTGTAAAATATTTTTAAATTGGACCCTGTGGGATTGCCAAGGAAAGTATGAGGACACCGGAGAGAGGAGTACCTGTCCCTTGCAATAATCTTTGCTCTCACAAGTTGCAATGTCGAGTGGCTGTTTTTTCATAAAGTCTACATCAGAAACATTTCTGAGTCATTCCTCTTGCACTGATGTACTCATTGCTGTGCTTTGGGAAATAGGCTGGAGCACTTTTCAGGAGGCAGCGTTCAAGGCAGGTGTAGAACAGATTTTCTTATGGAGTTTTATTGCTGAGCCATTTAGCATCCTCCCAGCATTTCACTTCATTTAAACAACCGTATTTGGAACAGAGCCAAACTCCCAAACGAACCTTGTTGGTTACCTAATGTTAAAAAGCCATAAAATAAAGACTCTTCATCTTGCAGCCTTAGCTTCTCAAATGACTCAGTCTGCTTATACTAAGAGTTTGGTTTTGAACAGGGCATAGAGCAGACTAGACTTGGGTAGATTTATTTTTTTTTTCCCCAAATGTTCACTGTAATCTTTTCTTAATGAAACTATTTTGATTTGGGAGGAGGAAACATTTGAGTAGTTGGAGAATTTCACATTTGTTTGTGACAAGTATTGTGAAGTAGATGTTATTTACCATCTTCCTCAAACATCTGAGGATATCCGAACACTACTGGACTATCCACAGAGGAAGCTTTTCTTCCTTATTTGTGCATGTTTTTTTCTAATCAGTCCCCTGTTCAGGATGTATGAGCTCTAATCCTAAATTTGCCACTGACTTTATCTCCCTGTGCCATTTCTGTATTGTTTCTTTGACATAGCTTATGCTTTGACTCACTTTGTATATTAATAGAACTAGAGATATTGTGACTTTATGCAACACTTAAAAAGTTGGGATCGTTAGTTGTTAGGATAATTCTGCTTTTAAGGGAGTGTAAAATCACTGTTACATCTGGGCATACTTTCGTATTTCTAATAAGGTTGTTGAAGATTACTATGAGACTATCTGTATATATATATATTTGTATATTATGTGAACATTATAAATAGGTATTTGTATTTATGTATATAAAATGCACACATCCACTCCTTACATGCTAAAGTGATTTCAGTGCTTTCAGGCTTTGATTGCTGAGGCAGAAAAAATAGTGCAACAAATTCTTATTGCAACACTATCTTTCTGTCAGAAATTTTATGTTCATTACCTAGGCCCTCTTACCTCAGTTTCTGGCCATTTCGTTAACTAGTTGTGACATAATTGTTTGCTTAAATTATATCAGTTAACATTCCAGCCTCACTTTTTTCTGCCGGGGGGAGGCCTGGAGGACGTTAATTTTGGCCTTTATATTTCTGGTGGCTGAAACATATACGTTCTCTGTCCCTGCGCAACCGGCGTGTTTCACTCATTAACTGTTTATTTCAGCTGCTCTGTCTGTTTTCTGTGGGAACTGTGCAGATTTGAGATGCTAATGTACTTTGAAAGACAGAAAACAATCTCAGTTATTCCCTTAAGACTGTCAGGCTGGTAGGAAGGCCTTTAATAACCTGAGCTTATGTTTTGTTATAATGCTGTTGTTTCAGGTTCAATGGATCGAAGGGACTTTCTGAGGGAAGCACAAATAATGAAGAACTTGAGACATCCAAAGCTTATACAGCTTTATGCTGTCTGTACTTTGGAGGACCCAATTTATATTATTACCGAGCTGATGAGATATGGAAGTCTTCTAGAATACCTTCAAAGTAAGCAAACGACTAGAAACTAATTTCAAGGGGTGCCACAGATGTCAGTTTAGTAAATACACTAACATAAAAGATAGAAGTACAACACTCTGGTTTAATATAAAAGCTACATTATTTGTTGTGTGTGGAGATGAGAAAAGAGGAAAGAAAGAGGTTTATGAATTTTTGACATGCCAAAGTATTTGAGAAGCAGGAGAGAATCACATTCACAGTTTGATTCTTGCTTTATAATGACCCACATTTTTCCACATAGTTCTATGAGTAGACGGGAACATACCCTGACAGAATAAAAATACAACCATGCAGAAGGATAGGTCATCATATTTGACATGAAATAGAGGCACTTGCACAAAATGTACTTAACAGCTTTGAAATCTATTACTAGGCAGGGATAGCCTTTCGCTGTGAATTTGTCCCCTTGCCTATCGCATCAGGGCTTTTATCTCAGCAGCACTTCAAAGTGCTCTTTTGAAGGCAAATAATAATTAAAAATAAAGTCGTACAGCCTGAAACAGACTAGCATAATGATTGCACTTTAAGTTCACCCCTGCTATTGAGAAATGCTTGATTCTAGTGTTGCTACCCATTTTCAGTTTAGAAGACGTCTCTGAGATGCTAAATGTCTCCAAAGCTGTAATGGTCTCTTGAAGACAAAATGTTCACTGTGATTGTCCTGCTAAATTCCGTCTCTCTATCCAGCCCTTAAAGCAAAGCCCTGTGAAATACCACAGGCAGCATTTACCATGACACATGCTTTCCCCCGTCTTCTCTGTGGAACCATTTTTGAAGTGAGGCTCGGTGGAAGGATGATTACAGCTAAAGAAATCTCCGGTAGAGGGACAGCTCGACCAGGCACTGCCCTGAGAGGCTGCAAGACCCTTGGGCCAGATCATCTAAAGCTCTGTAGGCATTTAGTGGCCAGAGGTAGCAAGGCACAAATTGCCTTTAAATTCTCATCTTTGGTGCTTTTGTGTGCAGATTGCTGCTTATCTGCTTGAAAGAGCCTGGCACATCAGGAAATGATTACTGGGCATGAAAACACTTACTGCACTGGAGAAGTAGCTCTGAAAAAGCCAGGATGAGTCACAGGTGAAAACTGGCCTGTTTGTGTGCAGAGCACAACATCTCAGGGACGCATGAGTGATCAGTTGCCAGCATATGCACAGCAGCTGCCCTTGCTGTAGGCAGCATGTGTCTGCAGCCTGATCTTTGGCTGAGCGCTCATTCCTGTAGCCCCGCATCAGAGAGACTGTGGAAAGTCAGTTGGTTTGCAGGCAGCCATCAAGATATCCGTAAAAATGGCCAGTTGAAACCCAGCCTAGTGGTATCTCTCCTTGTCTGATGGCCTATGCACAGGGGGATAAACAGAACTAAGAGGTGGAAGCAGAGATCCAGGTGCTTTTATAGGTATTGGTGAGAGAAAAGTCATTGCTGTCAGTGTAATAAGAAAAGAGATTTGAAGCTTGCATAAAGCTCAGTGACTGGAAATGATCTGTATCGGCCGGCGGTCAGTGCACAGCTCTTGATAAGCATTCTTGAGACTCAGCCACTGCAGGAACCTGGAAAATATTTCCAAAAGGCTGCTGCCTCTGTGTACACTATGGGTTAATATGTCAAACTGGAACAGAGGCAAAGTCCAGAGATCATTCTTTGGTTAAATTTCCTCTCCTAGAAATGCATGGTATGTTTTCCCAGCTTTAAAAATCCCTAATTTTTCATGCGTAGTGACTAGCACGCTCCACCATAGCGACAGCTACTTAGTAATGATGGGCACATGAATTCCCTGTGCACCCTGTGAATGTACTTTGGGATACTTCTTGATGAACGCTGCTATGCAGAGTTATTGAGCTGCCACCAGTGTGAGAAAAATGCAAGTGAAAACTTCTCGTTGTTATTGGATGTGAATGAAATTGTCATAAACGTATGAGTGTTTTTATCAATTCTGCTAGACCTGGGGCTTGTTCTGGCAGGGACGCAGTCTTGAAGTTCGATGAATTATTATGGAGGCAATGGTCTCAACTGGGGAAAGTGTTGCTTATTTATTTATTTACTTATTTATTGTCAGGCATCTGTCAATGAGAATATTTGGCTGTCTTTCTTATATGAGGTATTGTGATTGATTGCTTAGAACAGGGTGCAGACCCTAAGCCTTCTTTAATATTTTTTCTAATAAATTTTTCATATGAGGGCAATAGTTGTCTCCAAAAATATTAGTAAAACAGGACATAGAGGCACTGCGTTTTTTTATAGGATAAAAAATAATCCGTTGGAAGGTTTTATAAATTCACCAGTAGTGCCTGGCTTTGAGTGTGGAAGTTATATGAACTTTGGTTTTTTGTTGTAGTTTTTCCTTCTTTAAAAAACTTTAAAACAAACTAAAGCACATGTATACCCATATCAATACAGCTGGAAACTCTTCTGACCTGCTCTCAACCAGCCAGATGGGAGCTGGCTCTGGTCTGGAAACCTCTGTAATTGTACTAATACAGTGCTGTGCTTGTACTTGTGCGCTTTGGCTGGCCCAACCTGGGATTTTGGAGGTATAGTCATAAATCTTTATGAGACAACCATACATGATTTGCATTTCAGATCCCAAAGGGACTTGCGCTTCGTCTTTGTGCACAGTTTGCAGCTCCTCATCCACTGAGGCCCCTCCTTAACAGCTTTCCCTTCTTCAGCTCCAGCACAGCAGCAGTGCAGAAGCAGCACACAGGGAGGAACCCTCCAAGAAATACCGCAGCAGCCAGGGCAATGGAGGCCTCTTCCCCTCTCTCAGCCCACGTGTGAAAGGCAGTAGGTCAGCCTGGTCTGGGATCCCAAACAGGGCCCAGACTGGAAGAAATAATCTTTCAGCTGCAACTCCACCATTAGGGGTGGATCTCGTCCTTGTCCTCTAACACAGTGCACCTGTGTGTCCTGCAGGGAATGAGCCAGGGAGAGTTTAGCAGCTTTAACTCCTAGTCTGCACTGAAGCAGCTCATTAAACACAAGGCTTATGAGTCATCCTTTTTTTTGCCATGACATTGCTGTGTTCTGCCTCTTGGAGCAAGCTTGTTTCAGGAGAACCCGGAGCATCAGCAGAGCAATGACAAACCCGTGCTCGAGTCTGTCTGTGTCCTTGTCTGCTTTCACCGGGAGGTAGTTCACAGCCTGTGCAGATGACGGAGCAGAAAGGGAACGTGGAGAGAGGGATTTTAAACTGAGTCACATAAGCTAGTTTCCAAACCCCAGGTACTCATGCAAGGTACTTGTACATATTTAGTTATTTTCTGATTAAATACAACATAAGTGTCACTTGTGGATTTTTTTTTGTCCAGCAAGCTGAATAATAAATGTTGATGCCTGACAGTTATCAGAACTGTAAAACTTCAGAGTGTTATATTATTCTGTGGCCTGATGATGGATTTTCTTGATGGTTAAGTCATAGATTTTCACATAGCCTGATTTTTCTCCCTCTCTCTTTTAAAGGTCAAGGCAGCTATTAAACATATGTGTGGGAGAGGAAAAGACTTTCTGAGTCAACAATAGAAGTAAATAATCTTAGTGCCTGATTAGCATGACAATGAGTTTAGCCTCAAAAAGGAAGTAGGACAATACACATACAGGGCAAATTTAATAATTTAAAATTCATTTCTTTTACCTATTCATCTCAGAACATCCAGATGAGCAAGAAATTCAAGGCCTGGAGATTGCAGAATAGATTAGTAAACAATGGAATTTCACACTCTTCATAAGGAGTGATTGCAAGGTTAGGTCAGATAAAATGCCAGAACTGGAGCAGGCTATGCAAAACAATGCTAAGACACACTTTCTCTACAAATCAATTAAAAATAAGCAACAGAAAACTGCCAGCTACAAATGTTTTATTTCTTTAACACAGAGGCAGTAAGGAAAAGTCACCATCCTCAATGAGAAAGGAGAATTACCAATAAATGTAGCAGCAAACACTCAGATTTCAGATACTGTTAAGATACTGAAACAGAAAATTGAAACCGTTTTGAGTATTAGAGGAAACAGAGGTAGGCACTCATGCTTCAGTGCTGCTGTGGTTGGGTTTGGGTGACAGTGATGCTTGAATATAACACTGATTTGTCTTACCTAGATTACCTTGGGGTATAAATTCTTTGCTTGGAGGAGGTCAGCTGTCAACAAAATGCCACAAAGACCCTGAATTTGAATTCTAATGTGTAATACCCCAGCGACCTTTTTTCGGGGTACCTGTCTTACTATTTTTGCCTACAGTTTTTCAAGGCCTAAGAGGCTCTTTCCTTCATTTGTGGAGGCAAGTTGCTCTGCTCAAAGTTCCTCTACTACTTTGTTTGAACAGCCGATCTTTGATTGCAAGATCTCTATTTCTGGGACTTGCTGATCTTACAGTGGTGGGAATGGCATGCACATTGCTTCAGAAAGTTCTACAAGAGAAGCAGTCAGCTTGAAAGCAGCTCAAGGAGTCCTGCTGTTGAGTAGCAGCAACTGAGATAACAGCGTGAAGCAGTCAAGTGGACTGGAAAGTGAAAATGAGAGTTATGCTTGGCAGCAGATGGTATATTTCCTAGTAAGAATCATTGGAGAACAGGGAACAAGGCTAATTTTGTGCTTTTCCATCTTTAGTCAGCTTTGGCCACACTCAGTGAGTACTGACATTAACTCTTACTCACAGTTTGGAACAGGTTATGGACTTGTCAGAAAGGCAAACATCTGCATTGCTATTGGTAGAGAAATGCCTTTTGCTTTGGACTTCGTCAGCAGCTCCTGACTCTAGCAGCTCTAGGGCCAGGTCAGCTGCTGCATTTAGTGTCCACTCTTTTAGAGAAGGTGGGACGGGCGTGGTTACTCAGTTATTGCAAAATTAGCTGCATGACTTTAAGTAGTGTCATTCACTAACCTCTGTGATTTGGTTGGGCTGTTACTTTATTGTATTGCATGGCTTTGTTGATTTGTGTTGGCTATTTGAACCAGTCAGCTGTTATGTTATTTCTGTCTGAATACCGTAAATATTATGTATCCTTGTCGTCTTCTTTTTAAACAGAAGATGCAGGCTCCCAAATCTTCCTGCCACATCAAGTAGACATGGCCACTCAGGTGGCTTCCGGGATGGCTTACCTCGAATCCCGGAACTATATTCATCGGGATCTGGCAGCCAGAAATGTTCTTGTTGGCGAACACAGTGTTTACAAAGTGGCAGACTTTGGACTTGCAAGAGTTCTTAAGGTGGGTTGTGAGAGGGTGAATTGGCTCTAACCTTGGGGGGAACAAGGTGGAAGAGGCCAACTAAAGGATGAACTGTAGCCTCTGAACTGCCGGGTTCAGGCAAAAGGCATGCCCAGGGAGAAAAAGACCCCTAACGTGTTCACTTGTATCCTCTGCCTGCATTATGCCATGCAAGGTTAGAAGCTGCCCTGTGCCTTTGAGTCAGTCTGAAGATGGCATCCCGGTGTCTGCTTCCCACTCAGCCACCAAGGAAGAAGCCTGGCAAGCTGTAAATACCCTTTGCTGCACAACCTTTATCCACAACACTAGTGTCTGCCACATGGAGAGAGATCACAGGAACGATGGCAAAATTATATTCCTGAGCCTGTAAGGGAAGGCATATAAAACTGTATTGATAGCTATTTTCTCCTTGTTCGCTTCCCCACTGCCTCCGTGATGCTTGTGAGTGGAGGTAGTATTCATAAAAGGACCTTATTCCTCTCCAAGACTAACAGCGGAGTTCATAAAGTGATCTCTCAGAGCTTTAAATCTGATGCAGTTTCAAGTTCTTTGCCATTGTGCTGTCTTTTTTTCTCTAGCCCTTGAGGACATGGAATGCCAAGTAACCCTGACCAAGATCACCCTAGGAAGGAGCTGTGGTTTAGAAATGAGATTTCCCACCTCTGAAAATGATTTGATCAGAGTTGGAAAGATTTGATTTGCCATATTTTATGGATTTCAATATGTAATCCACAATTTCTAAGGTTTTATTATTGTTTTTATTGATTTATGTTCTTGCACTGAGAAGGAAAAAGAGAGAAAAAAGCCCTCTGCTTCTCGTTTGTTTTTCTCCATTCAAGCAGCAGAAATTGAAGTTCATAACAGAGTTGGACTCATTACACAGTGAAGTATAGAATAATGGTTTGACAATGGCATCAAGGGACTTTGAAAGTGCTTTTTGCTTAATTTTGATTCTTCTAGTTATGCATAAGTTCAGATTGCACATTTTTTAACATGAAAAAAAATATTTTTAAATGAACAATGCTTGCAATGTTTTCTCCTCTGTCCTCACTAGAGAGGGTAATAATTTACAGCTGTTGACATTTCTTGCTAAAACTGAACTTTACTAAAATACGCTGTCATAGAACCATCTTGGCAGACGTTCTTAGGAATATTATGTCTCCTAAACCAAAGCATTAACATGGTGACATGCAAAGATCCCAGAGGCATAGGTGTGAGAAATGAAATCTGTGTTTCTGTATGCATTAATTAGCATAATGAAATATTTTTTTTTGTTTCTAGAAATGAGTATTATGGTCATGTTGCCAACTGTATCAGTATGTAGATACAAAACGCTATCAGCCAGTCTTTTCAAAACTGTAGGGCATTACAGCTGGGAAGCATATATTTCTGTATTAAAAACAATCAAACAAACAAAATCTTGTACACATTTGTCTGGATTTGCATGTGAAAAACCTGACTGAGCCTTGGATGTGACTGATGTACACTAAACTGCATTTAGGAATTCAAGAAAGAATAAATGTTCACAAATTTTAGATGTCTGTGCTATAGAACTTTAAGGACATGATGCCACAAATTTTCCAGCAAATAATTCTGCTTTTTCTATGCGTATTTCATCTTCACTTTACATGAATTAATTGGATCAACTGTAAGCTAATAATTTAATTTGAACCACTTGGAGTTTGTTCTTTGGTCCCCAAAACCTGCTTAAGTGACTGTTATCAAAGTCAATGGCCCTTCAACACTGCAATAAATCACAGAAGAAAGGTTCTGAAATTCATTAGCTCTTGCTTTTGCCTTCTCTGTTTACTGAGGACCAGACGCGGAGCCATTTGGTCTCTAGCGTCAGCAGGATGCTTACACTGCCACTCCTGACAGACTTTTGAAATCTTGCATGCCAGGTCCGGAATTCACAGTAGCGGGTCATAATTAATCACGAGCCACTCCAACACTGCTTGCTCACTTGAAATGATAAATGCTTTAGAAAAGCCTCCGATGAACGGTAGCATTTCTCAACTGTGAAGCCCAATTCAACAGTAGACTTCAGAAAGTGCGTGCTTTAATACCATGAAAGGCAGGTGCTTGGCTAAAATAGGATAAGATTAAGCACATGCTTAGCTTAGTCAGGTGCTTAAATGCTTTACTGAAGCAGATCTAAGATCAGGCTTGCTTCGTTTTTCACCCATGACAGGTAGAAAACGAAAAAGTATATGAAGCCAGGAATGAAACAAAACTCCCAGTGAGATGGACAGCCCCAGAGGCCATCCGCTACAACAAATTCAGCATTAAGTCAGATGTCTGGTCATTTGGAATACTTCTGTTTGAAATAATGACCTACGGGAAGACGCCTTATGCTGGTAAGTGCTTTTACCTAAAGAATGATGTCTAATGTTTTCTTGCTTTGAGTGACACGCAAAAAAAGTTGAATGCCTGTACTATGGGCATGTTGAAGGGTTAAAACTATAAACACGGAAAGAAGGCTGTTCAGACGAGGTCCATTTAGTGGGTCAGACCTTCTGGCTGCCCCAGGCTCCCTGGAAGCTTTCCAAAGGCTGTGATTAGCAGCCATTCAAGCTTCCTCTCGCTGGAGTCAACCTGCATTGCACAGGCACCTAAGCCAACTGACTATTTCCCTCCAGCATCTGACCAATGACGCCAATTCTTGCAATGTGGAAAAAGGGAAGGTTTTTCTGTCCTCCATCCCGCCCTTGTTTGGTTTTTTTTTTTTTTTTTAATTTATTTTTTTGGGAATGTCTCATGGAAGAACAGAATATGTGTGAAGTGCTGCACAGGCATTTCAGGATGAAGATGTCTGAAAAATGAGTCAGGGTGTTTTTACCCCCTTCTCTCATATTTGACCACGGCAGCGGAAAGTTTTCATAAAGAGAAGGATCACAAGAATTAGGAATAAAGTATCACCAACCTCAAAAGTAGATTTAATGGTATGAGAGCAGCTATTATTCCTAGCACTGTGAGAAATGCTCGAGGAACTGTGGCTCCAATAACACAAGATATCAGTGAGGCGATTGACTGTGACTCTTTGTGCTGGTGAGGAGAACACAAGGGAAGAACTAAAGCAAAAAGAAGTTATGCTGCATCTGTGCAGGCCTGAGGTGTGGCGTGTTCACCAAAAACTACATTTCACAGGGTCCCAAACTGGTATTTCCTGTAAAAGGAAAAATTTATTTTGCTTTTTGACCCCCCCCCCTCCATCTCCTGTGAAAACGTTCTAGGGAAAAACAAAAAAAACAAAAAACCAAATCAAAAAACACCAAAGCCAAAAATCCTCAACTCTTTCTTATATAAATTATAGGTGTGTGCATATGCACACACACACAAATATTCAAGTATAAATATGTAACACCATGGTTCGGGTATTGTCTGAAAACAGGTCCAGCATTATCCCTTTGCAAAGGCATAGTTTACCTGTAACTTTACAGTAGAAAATCACAGAATCATAGAATCTCCATGGTTGGAAAGGACCTTTGAGACCATCGAGTCCAACCATACACACACAAAATAACCCCTACCATCTCTGCCACTAGAGCATGCCCTGAAGTGCCAAATCTACATGTTTCTTAAATACCTCTAGGGATGGTGACTCCATCCTCTAGGGATTGTGACTGTCCTTTTACCACGTCTATTCGCTTACTTGGTGTCTATTTGCTTACTTGGTATTTCTTTCAGGAGTTTGTCTTCAGTAATCAGTTAGGAGAAGGGGTTATGTTGATCCATGGTGGCAGTGGGTAATGTACTGAGAAAACACAGAATCCCGGAATGGTAGGTTTGGGAGGGACCTCTGGAGATCATCTAGTCCAACCCCCCTGCCAGAGCAGGGTCACCCAGAGCAGGTTGCACAGGAACATGTCCAGGTGGGTTTTGAATGTCTCCAGAGTTGGAGACTCCACCACCTCTCTGGGCAGCCTCTGCCAGTGCTCTGATCTGTCACCCTCAAAGTAAAGTTTTTCCTCATGTTGAGATGGAATTTGCTGTGTCACAGTTTGTGCCTGTTGCCCCTTGTCCTGCCTCTGGGCACCACTGAAAAGAATCTGGGCCCCTCTTCTTGACACCTGCCACTGCATTCAGAGATCTAGGGAAAAGAAGTAAAGATCATGCAATTCAAGATGTAATTTGAAGAGTAGAAAAATGAAAGGGAAAGGGGCCATAGTCTTAATATATAAAGGTATGGCAAGGGTAGGGGAATGGTTTATTCTTGTGGTGACAGAGCAGGCAGGATGCCATCGCACAGCTGCGCCAGAGGAAACTTAGGGCTGATGTTAGGGAAAACTTTCTAAACGTGAGGAAAATTCAGCAGCAGGACAGATTTTCTTGGGAGATTTTGGAGTCACTGAGACTAGAGGGATTTAGGAACAATTTAGGCAAAAAAAATGTCAGAAAAATTTTGGCAAAGCGCGGGTGAGAGAGGAAAAGCCTTGCACCGGGCTGAACCCATTTGCTATGCCTCTCAGGTGGGGTGAGGGGGCTGGGAAATGCTGAAGGTGGATGTTAACTGCTGATTTGGGATCCTCCAGTGACCCCTGTGGCATGTTACCATCGAAGGGGACACGCTGAAGCCACCTCTGCCCTCGTGTGCCTCACGGGGGGGGGGTGGGGGCATCCCATTGCCTCGCCTGGGTAAGAGACAGGGACAAGCGACATCACTAAGCACCCCTGGAGTAGTCTAATGAACTCCTTTCGGCTTGCAGGTATCGCCGGGCACCAGGTGATCCTGTTGCTGGACACGGGGTACAGGCTTCCTCAGCCAGCGACCTGCCCGGACCCGCTCTACCAGCTGATGCTGCAGTGCTGGAGCGCGGAGGCGGGCAGGCGGCCCACCTTCAAGGACCTCTACGGGCAGCTGGAGTGCTACTTGGAGACCGACTCCGAGATCTAGGCCCACGCCCTGGATGTGGTGAAATGAACCCCCCACGGCGGGGGGCTGAGGGACCCCCAGGTGGGGGCTGATGGACCTCCACAGCGGGGGCTGTTGGACAGGCGCCAGCTGACATGGCTGAAAGGGAAGGGGGCTGTGAAATCAGCCTAAACTCCCTCGTGCAGGTTATTAGGGGATGCTGAGGGATTCTGGTACATTCTCATCCCTGCACTGATACTCAAAGACACCTAAAATTTTTGCTGCTGGCAAATGTTTTGCAAGACTAAGCATGAGGAAGCTGGAGGGGTGGGGGCCTTCTAAAAAATAAAATGTCTTCTATTTATTTTTTAAGTAGCAGATTGCAAGAACGAACAAATGGAATGGATGTTGCTCAATAACCATGCTAGCATTTTGTCATTTCTTTATGGGAATAATTATTTGCTGTTCCTTAGATTTTTGATTCCTCCACGGGGTTGTTCTCGTGAAGGAATGTGATGGCTCTGCAGAGCAGGATCTGTGCTTCGAGCATACATTTAAAAAAAAATTGTAAAAAAAATAAAAATAAAATAATCCCATGACTGTGATCATAGCAGAATCCAAATTAATTGCCTTGCTTAGACTTGAAGTACATGTGCTGTTGCTGTATCAGAAAATGAAACGGATGTTCATGAGAGAAAAGGAATTATTTTATTTTATGGATGTGAAGAGCGATCTTTTTAGTTTGTCTACTGTTCCTCTTTTACAAGAATAAACACAATTATTATTATTAATTATTGAAGCTGTTTGCTCTGAATATTGTTAAATAGTGCTATGGAACTGATAAGTTATTGTCCATTGAAGTGTAAGGATATGTTTTATAGTTCTTAGTTTTAGGAATATTGGAGGAAAAGATATTTTAACATGAACTCAAGACTCCCTTAGCCTTTTAGAGTGACAGCTTCTCCTGTCCCGCTGCCCAAATCATGGACCTTCTTCAACAGGGCAAGGCCCAGGGCAGGTCTAGGTATTTTGCAGGGGAACTAGGAATCCATGCTTCCATCTTCTCCAGATGTAACTTTAATACAGTAGATTTAAATAATAGATGATCCTTCTTTTTTTTTTTTGTTCCATGGGGAAACGGATCCCAGGTGCTTCTGCTAGCAGTCTTTACAGCTACAGATTTTAGTTGTGGGGTTTTTTTCCCCCATTTTTTCTAATTAACTACAATATCGGTTCTGCTAAAACCTGATATCACTGTGACAGTTTTATGTTTTCAATTGTGAGGCTTAGAGAACCAAGTTTCAATTATTTACTTATGATTCATCAGTTAATTATTTAACAACATAATTCAGGAATTAAGAGCTGTACTGTGTTAGCATAGTGTGAGCTCAGTATGAGTGTGCTACCATTTTCCTCTAATATCAAAAAAGGGTATAAATAAATGAAAAGATTCATTACTTTAAAGGCTGGGCGGCTTTTATTACATCTTATTCTTTTCTTCTCTTTATACTTCAGATCCATTCATCTCAGTGCCTTCCTTCTAATTTTTAATTTCCTTTTCCCCTCCTTTACTTTTGGAAGGCAGCGCACCTTTTTTTTTTTTCTTCTTCTTTTGTATGCGTCTCTTATGTATTTGCTATTCAAAACTCCTTTCCTTGTTTATTGTTTTTTTCCTGTTTCTATCTCACTACACTTAGAGTCTTTCTAGTGTTCTGTCTCTGTTCACCTTCATTTTCTGCATAGTGTTTCTCCCTACTAACTCCCTTTATACTAATTACATTTGTAAAGCACAATACAGTGATAATTAATTAGCTGTCATAGCATCCATACGATTTTGGAAAGTAATCATCCGCTCTGAAAGAAGAAGAGGTTAAATGGCTTTGCCAAACTCATCCTGATAAGAATTGGCATGGAAGGAACTGGGAGACTCCCAGGCAAAGTCTCGTGCTGTAATACCATCCCTGTTTGTTTTGAGACCCATGCTAGCTACTGGCTCATGGCCCCAACAAGATGTTACTTATGATTATCAAACCTCCATCAATCCATGTGTCTCTCATCTGGCTAGGAGCTCTTTTACACTCTTACAGTAGGAGGTTAGCAAATCCCACAGAGTAGATTTATGTAATAAGAATAGGAATGCTGTTATTTGGAAAGATCTCTGCGTCAAACTTGCAACCTTGATGTTCAAGCACTATTTCTAAGATGATTTTTCAGACTGAAAACATTAAGAATGTTGAGAATAAAAGTTGAGTTTGCCCAACTCAAAAGAAGTGTTGATAAAAGAAACACAATCTTAAAAAGCACAGATGTGTGCAGTTCACAGGGGTCTAGGTCTTTTTTTTTTTTTTCCCCAAAGATGAGTTGCCAGGAAAAAAAATTGACAGCAGGGAAACAGCAAAGTTTTCAGAATTCCAGATTATACAAACTGGTCCAAGCTGTTGTGTGATGGCCTTTGCCCTTGGGTGGAAGTCAGCAGGATCTTGTAGGGCTCCACTGAAGTGATGCCAGTAATTCTGAAGAAAGCACATTTGTACAATAAATATCTTCTTAAACCAACATATGGGGAATAGAAGGTCTGTTCGTCCAGCGAAGTTGACTGCCTTGTCTCCTTAATTTCTCCTATAGTCAAATGACCTAAAGAGGCTCCTTGAGATGGTGAAATAGTGCACCAAAGTTGCATGTCTCCTCTGAAGCACCCCTGACAGACTTCTTTCTGTTTGCTGCTGTAAAGGTGTCCAGGAGAGCTGAGACTCTAGGATGAGGGGTGTGTGTAGCAACCCACATGTTGTATACCAAAATTAGCTGTTTCAAGCTCGCTTTACCAAGTGTGGCCCCATGAACCACCTTTAACTGAAAGGAGCAGAAGCTGCCCGTGGGCTGCACCCTGCTGAGCTGTGTGTGGAGCTGGGTACATGCATGTGATGGCCTCCAGGCGATGTGGCCTGGCACGCTGGGCTCTTGCTGGCAGGTGTGTTCCCCTGCTGCTACATCCTGCCATTTTCTCTCTTGTGTTTTCTCTTTGCGTGCTTGCACAGCCGCAGGTGGTTAATGGAGGTTGGATCTGCCAGCTGCCTCTCTCGAGTGTGTGCTGGCCCAGGGTGGGAGAGAAGCAGCAGCACTGGCTGAAAGCAAGAGGTAGGTTCACTTCGGTGCAGCTCATTATAGGCAACGCATCAAATAAGTTTATTTTGTATTCATCTTTGAGGCAGCCTGTGCATATTTGGCCTCCCCAAGGCGATGTACTGTAGGTGAAGAGGTGCAGTCAGTCTTCGTCTTTCAAGCCTGAACACCATTTCCACCCCATTGGTGTGTGTCCTGTGAGCAGTGCACCCTCTTTTCTTAGCAGAAGTTGAAAGCAAGGGAAAGCAGGAAGGCAGGTACGTTATGGGGCCAGAACTTTCATTTTTCTCTTGCACTGGGTTGCTCTGCGAAAGTCTGGTGCCTGGTAGAGCCCCTTTGCCACTAGCAGCCATCCAGCTGAGGCCTATCTTGCAAACCACAGATGCTGCTATGAGATCCAGTGATTCCTCATCCTGGATTAAATCCATGTATTTGCACTTGCTCCCTTATTTTTCCCATCCGTAAACTGCCGTTATACCAGTGAAATGCTGCCACTATAGTATGAGCTCTAATTTTGGATCTCTTTTTCCCTGGGCTGGCAGGGGAACAAAAGAGAGAAAAATTAGCAATGCAATGGAATCAGCAAAGCTCTGGAAATGAAGAGTAATGTGGAAAATTAATCATTTGTTTTCAGCTCTTTCTCTCCATATTTTTGCAGTCAAATGGATCCATTACTGAGAAAGACTGGAGGAAGAAGGCGGCAAAGGGTGATAAACCTTCACAGAGTTCAATTTGCTTACAGGCAATGCAACAAGCAAAACTATACCTTTCTAAGTCCAATTCCATTTTATGATAATTTTATTTCTATGACGGATAACAATTATAGTCAGAAGTCTTTGCTATGACTTGATTTAAATTAAACATCAATGTTATCATTTCCAGTTATAGTGCACAGCTAGATGGGTTTAACTTATCTCATTCTATTCTTGAGGCCTTTTATGTTCAAGGTTCTGCTAAAGCTATCTATTGCACTTGTTTTTACCTGATGGATCATGGAGGGAAAATAATGGATTCAGTTATGAGAAACAGTAATAGATTTTTTTGAACTGACATAAATTTCTATGTTTAGATAGAATAAAAGGATCAGGAAGAGATAAGTTGAATTTTCTACAATAGACCAGTCCTTGTGAAATTCACTTCACATAAATTGTACTGAGACGTCTTTTATGTAATGTTTTATTTATGTAATTCAGTTATTCTTTCAGAGCTAAATCATTTTATGTGGCCTTACAAAAGATAACTTAAAAATGTCCAACCAGAAAGAAAGAACTTCTATTTTTCTTAAACTCCGTATTCTTCAGGAAGCTATGGAGCAATGCAATTATTTTGAACTGTGTTAGGGAGTCCCTAGTGTTTATTTTCTACTCCCATTGGAGAACCTTTCCTCACTTTATCTGCATTCAAGAACATACACAGGGACACCAAATGTGATAGGGCAACAGGGAATTTTCTACCACTTGTACTACTTTCATTTTTTTTGTCCGTTGTATCTCATGCTTGCTGTCTGAATCATCATAGAATCATAGAATGGTTAGAGTTGGAAGGGACCTTAAAGATCATCTAGTTCCAGCCCCCCTGCCACGGGCAGAGACACCTCCCACTAGACCAGGCTGCTCAAAGCCCCATCCAGCCTGGCCTTGAACATTCCCACAGGGATGGGGCATCCACAACTTCTCTGGACAACTTGTTCCAGTGTCTCACCACCCTCATAATGAAAAATTTCTTCCTGATATCTAATCTAAATCTACCCTCTTCTATGAATGACTAGACTATGAGCAGCAATTTTCTTTGTGTGGATTTGCAACTTAAAGCATGCAAGGAACTGAACCAGCAGAGTGCATAATGTTATTGTGGTTCCAACTCAACAAACTATCAGTGCATAGAATGGAGCACTTGACTTATTCAAGTGATTGCTCCTTATAGTCTCATATGTGTTTCCGTTTCACTCCTTTAGAAGGTGCTGTAGTATCATGTCCACTCAGTGCTCCCATGGTCACTGCGACTCACAGGTCAGCTATTTGTAGGGTATGGATTTTGGAGCAGATAAAAATGCTGCATGTAAAAGTTGTGCCACAGTGATCAAAACGATATGGAAGTGTAGTATATTTCTATGGAAAGCTGCGTGCCTGCTATTCTGTTCCATCAACATTTGGGCCAGATGTGTTCTCCAGCATGTGACAGAACCCTGCCTCAGTGCCCTGTTGGAAGAGCTTGCCCAGAAGAACTCGGCATCTACTCAAACAAAATACTGAACTGGGGTCTATGAAAAAATACTTCGTTCTACCCAGGCTTACTATTAGCAGGTCCATGTAATTTATTTTTTCAGTCTCAGGTGTCTCAGGAATGACTAATACAAAAGAAAAAAAATCCATATGAGAAATGGCATGTATAAGCAAGCTGGAGAAATCACTGAAAAGTACTTTGGCATTTTAATCTTCACAGCTGCATTGTGTTGAAGAATTCAGTCCTTCCATATTTTGGTATAGAGAAAATTAAAATGTACGCTTGAAACATTCAGAATCCTAGAAATGAATTTTAGCCAATTCCTGGATCTAAATGTCACTAGAACTGAAAAACATGATAGAAATTGTACCTTTGTTCCTACCACTATTTTCAAAAAAATAAATTCTGTTAAAATTAGGCAGATATGTGACAAGACAGGTATACAGCAACTTCTTTATTTCTTCCCCTTCCCCCCCTTCTTTACGAATATTACTACAGGAGGATTAGAACTCCCACAGAGTAAAAAGAGTTTTTAGTTATGCTGAGAGATAAGAATTTTTTCTGATCTTTTTCTAAAGTAAAAAAAAAGTTGAGCCTTGAAGATTATTCCCAAAGCTACTCTTCAAAAAAAAAAAAAAAAAAAGACAGAAGAAATATAGGAAGTGTTTATCATACTTTTACAATTGCTCATGTCTTTAGAAATGACAATGGTAAGACATTTCAGATCAAACAGAAAGTTGCTGCTGAATTTGTAAAAAATACTCTTTGGATAAGCTGGTTGTGCTATTTACACTATTAAGAAAAGCATGTTGTACTGCATTCTTTTCTCTAGTTACTTTGATATAAATATCTGAGTATACTGACTTCAGTGTTTTAGTATACTAGAGAATTCAAATACATATACAGCAATATCAAAAAAAGTTTTATTTTTATTTCCTATCTCCTCTGCAGCTGGATAGATATATGTCTCTGCTTAGAAGAATATGTAAACATGCTAAAGTTTTTGTTGGTCATGCATGTTTTTCAGCGTTTTTTCTCTTACTATTTTTTTCTATTCTTGATATTAAAAATTTTTGTTCAGATGTCTTTATACTATCATTAGTTTACTTACATTTGCAAATAGAAAAAACTGTTCGTATTCCAAAGTGCTCCATTACTCTGCTAAATATTTAAAATGACCAAAAATAGAGTGTAATACAACACAAGTGTTTTTTTTTTTTTCTGAGGTAACTACTTATAAACAAATACCTGGCCACTCTGTGCCACCACCAGCATCTCAGTTCCACATCTCCCTTAGAAACCAAAAGAATGAAAACTGAACTTGCATGTTCTTTTATAACTCCTTAGTTCTGGATCACTTTGCACCAAAATCAAAAGTTTCAAAAATTTATATTTCACTGTTCCTCCTACCTCATCTTCTAAATGTAGGCACCAGTTCTCCAAAGTGAGCAATGTCATCTGAAGCAACACTCTTATCACAACACTTCGATAATAACTCTCTCTCCTCTTCCAGTTGTTCCACCATCAGCATTGCCTGTCTCCTTAGCAAGGTGGCTCTCATCCACACTCTCATCCCTGACAGATACCAGATCAGTTATGGAAAGAGAGACATGCAGTAACAAGTTAGAAGCCCACAGGTCTTCTCTGATTTATTTAACTGTCGCTCTGCCACACGCACATACATTGCATTCATAAGACAGACTCCTATGGCAGTTGACAGACTGCCTCAGGAGTTAATGAAAAATGACTCAATACAAATCTTTGGGACCCCTCAACTATGAATGAATAATATTACTATAGTTGGATTTATAAGTTACTGGAATTTGGAAGAAATGAGGTATGAGAGCTGCTACATCAGAAACTTCACAACAGCCTCCCCTGAAAGAGAAACACAGGCCTGTTTCTGTAGGAGGAGGTGGTGGGAAGAGAAATTCATTGATGGTAGGGCACAAGAAGTTGTGGTGCTTCCCTAAATTCCTGACATAAGGGTTTTAATGATCTGGCATTTTCCTGTGAGACGAGAAACAGAAAACGGACCAGACTTTTAGAGGAGGAAAAAATCAGTGATACAGGGCATGACTATAGTCTGAGGTGTTACCAAAGTATAAATCTGCAACTGTAGCTGGGTCAGAGGGCAGGCTGCTGTCTTCTTTTTCTTTCTACCTGTGCTGTGACAACATGAGAGCCTGGCTCTTGGTCAGTCTGCCTCAAAAGGCAAACACACATCGGAGACCAAAACTGAGAGGAAATTTCGTCACTGTCAGTTGCCTTTAAAAAAACCTCTGCCTTTGCTTACAAACCTGTAAGGCAAACAGTGGTAAGAAACTTGAAGTATTTCTTTGTACGCTATGGATGCGTGTAGAACTCCCCAGCCAGCTGCAGGGTCTCCAGCTGGAGTAGCTGCTCTCATCTCGCTGCGGCCATTTGAAAATAGCAGCTTCTAACTGGGATCCTTCTGACTTTTGATGTGGATGAGACCTCTCATTCCTGAAATGTCACTGGTGTGCATTGGATCTCACACACAACCAAGACAATGTTCTTGCCTTGGAAATTCTGCAGCGAAAAGCTTTGTTTCAGCAAGTGTTTATACCCTGCTCAGCTCCTTTCCTGTGATTTGAGAGATTTCACAGGACTTTAGGTTGCAGTAGCAGAAGGCCCATTCCCAGTACTGTTGACTTTCTGTACGCAGAAGTAGACGAAGGACTTGGGTAAGTTAACACAGTTTCTCAGGAGAGTATAACTAAGAGATGAGGAACAAAGCAAAGAATTCAGAGCAATACATTAATTTTTTTTTTGTATCGGTTATCTATTTTCATCTTTAGGTTTGTAAGGGTGTTTCATTTTACCCTTTACGCTTTGCAGCTTATTAAGCTTTTTTGTCCTTACAGGAAAACCTAGTCCTGACCAAAGCCATTACTAATGTCCACAACATTCTAGCTAATTTTAATTTAGCTTGACAAGGGTAATATTTAGTGTCAAACTGACTGAATTGGCCAAAAATTGGAAGCATTCTTGTGCCAAGCTCATTTCCCATCATGCTTGTAGCTTTAGCTCTGTATAGCCCTGTAATGCCACGAATTGCTATGTAAGGTCAGCGGTAGGATGAAACAGCTTCAGGGTGACTCAATAGCTCTTCCCATCCTGGCACCACTGTGGTATATGGTCATATCACTGCATGTCTGGCTCCTGAAAACACTTACCACTCCACTTCAGGAGCAGGCAATGTAGCTATGATTTCGCTCTAATCAATTGTCATGCTCATAAAGGAAGCGTATTTGCTAATCCCTGCCTCATACAGTGATAAGAGATTTCACTATACTTGTGGATTCTGGAGGTCTGATAAGTGCATATCGCATCCTCTTATAGGTCCCAAAACTCTAAAATAATGCTGTGATTTTTTTTTTTATTCACCCTTGAGGTAAGAGATATGGCTCTAGCAATCAATTATCATGTGAAATGATTCTTTAGGGCAGAGATAAAACATCCAGAGTATTAGAGAATAACCATAATTTATTTCTTTAATTCTTCATATAACTAAATTATGAGTTACAATGAGAAATTACACAAGATTTATTTAGGATGGATTTTGGAACTTTATTGCGGGAAACATACTTAACAGTTATAAATTGTTTATTACATTGGCCCATCTTTAGGCTGATCTGTCGAATAACTGTGTTCTCAACAGTGAATTCTTAATGTACTTTACAGCATTATAATTTAAATATAGTGCAAGTGTCAAATATTGATTTGGAGTTAACTTATGACTGATATCTAAATCATAATGGTGCTGTTTCTTAAGGCTAAAACCATCTGACCCCTTACTTTATTATCTTTTATATTTTATGACTAAAATTAAACTTCTGTCCTTCTAAAATTAAAATTTACAGTTGCACAATCTCAACATGAATACATTACTGTGGCTGTGAAGGCAGTTAAGAAACCTTCCGGTACTTCAAATAGGCTTTTTCAAATTAGGAAATAGCAATTTTCTTTATGGTATTTCCCTACTTCAGGCAAAGGTGTGACTCAATCTGCGTGGATATAACAGAGCAAGCTTTACATTACAAGATAACTTGGGGTGCCACTACCAAATAGTTGTAGGAAACTATAATCTATTACCAGTCTCACGGAAAAAGCTGGAGAAATGTATCATGGAATTAGTCTCTGCAGTTTTGTGACGTTTTGGCCTCACTGTTAGCAACCCTGTGCTAACTGGTAAAGATGTATCAGGTAGGCTAACGTAAGTTTCAACAACTGCAACGAAGATATATCCTCTGCACTTTTGAGAAATTGATAAGGAGAGGGCTAAATCACCTAGTTATCCAAGTTCAGTATTTTGGTTTCAGAAGAGAAAGATGAAAGTTTAATAAATAGTCTCCTGAGTGGCATTTTTAGCTAGCTTTTAAAATGTCATTGTTTCTTACCCATCATAAGTAACTCAGAATTCAGTACCTCACAAATGTTCAGATGAAAGCTTTTACCCTGTGTTACTGCAGATACACTATTCCTGGGTTCAGTTAAGAGATTAAGAATCGCCTGTAAAAACTTCAGACTCACTTTTGATTTGCAGTGTGAAACACTGAAAATTATTTATCTGCCTTAAGTGGATGAAGGTGAGATAAAAAGACAGGTGGCAAGGGAGAATGTCTATAGGGATAGTCTAAAGACCGGCACTGCAGTCAAGAGTGTATGACAACCAAATACCTGGAGTCCTTCTCTGGATGTTTCCAAGACAATGAGGCCAAAAGGTTGGGTCTCCTTGTGACACCATGTGAGTCCAGTAGAATTTAGACATCATTTGTTGATCTTGGCTAAAAAGACATAATTCAAAGAAACCCACCAAGCTTGTTTTCAAAGACACAAATGCCCTTATCTGTTTGACTACATTTCCTTGTGTGGTATAGGAGTATTTTATACCGGTATAAAATTTAAAAAAGGCTTTTTTCAAAGTTTACATGGTGAATGAGGTCAGCAAGGCTTAGGTACACCAGTCTGTAGCGGGCGCAACAATGTGCCCTGTGTGGCATTAGAAGCAGCCACCTCTGTGTCCCTGGTTTGAACAACTAGGCTCTTTGGCGCAGGACAGAGCTGGGGGGGCAGACCCACATCTCTAGGCACCGAAAGGCTTACACTGATCACTTGGTTTCTACCGTAACAAATAGGAAGCTACAAGTTCATACAGTTCAAGGTTTCATAGCTATATTTAGAAAATGTGACCGAGGAGCTCATTCCTTTGGAGTGGTTGGTCATAAATCCAATATGCCAAGATGAGGTGGCTTGTCCTCAGCTCATGCCAGTGGCAGCCTGGCCGAAACGCCTGGCAGAAGCAGGACAGTTACTGCGAACTGAGGCCTTTGCACGGAGGGTCGCACAGTGGGGGTTAAGGCGACAGGCAGGGGCAAACACTAGCCCTGGCCTGGAGGACACCCTGGCTTTTGGCTTTGCACCAGGCAGTAGGCTGGCGCGGTACAGGGCTGGGTGGCTGGGCTGGGCTGCCCTCGGTGCCAGCCGGCTCTCCCTCCCGGCCGAGGGAGGCATTTGGTTTCCAGGGAGGGCTGGTAGATGGAGGAGGGCACAGCTGGCCCATCAGTGGCTGCTGCCAGGAGATTTCCAGCCTGATCCCCACCCCTGCACTTTTCTATCGCTCTGCATTTCAGCTTGAAGAAAGGACATTCCAGCATCCAGCAGTCCTGCAGCCTTTGCAGTTTATTTTTTTTTTTTTGGGGGGGTGGTGGTGGTGGTAGTTTTTTTTGTATATGTGTTGCTTTGCTTTGTTTTGTTTTGTTTTTAAATTTGCTTCAGCAAAGATATAAATGGTTTAAGTTACAGAACAGCTTGGGAGGCAACATAGGACCCTGGGTGGAGACCCCTGCATGGTCAAACTCCCGCTTCACCCCATATTTCACTAAAACATCTTTCAGTTAGGATGCTAAGCACAATATGGACAAGCAGGTGTTTGCTCAACCTGATTTTACCTGCTGTGATCCTTGTAGCTGTTATTGGAAAGCCCTGATAGTCTTGAACTTGAATTCAACCTTTAACATTTTTGAGAGAAGAATTTTTTTCCCCGTCTTTCCGGACACGGGGCGGGGACAATGGAGGACAAATGCTGGATGCAGAGGCACATATGTGCTAGTATTTGATTATTTGATTCCTCCTCCCTCTCCTTCATGGAAGCTTAGTGAAGTCCAGGAAAAAAGTAGAGCAGAAACATAGTGGTATAAATTATTCAAGGATGCTGCTCTGCCTATGAAGAAGCCAGGAGTTTGCCTATAAAACATTAACATGACATTTTTGAATTGTGATGGGTGGGTTGGGAGAAGAAAGCTTAAGAATGAGCAAAAGACTGTTCTAAGGAAACAGAGACATTGTTTAAAACTACAAACAAGTCTGCTTTATCACCGAGTTGCATGTGGGCTTCCAGAGATTATGAGTTTGGGAAAAAGGGAGATGGAAGTGGAGGAGGGGATATTAAAATCTTAGAGAGTCTTGTCAATAGGTTACAAAAGATCTGTTCGGTGCTGCTATGGGAAATCAGAAAGAGGGTCAGGGTCAGAGTCCAGCTGGGTTTCTTTTCTATTCCACTCCTTTGGTTAAAATTGGGGAGTGATCCACTTCCCTACTTAAAATATTGAAAACCCCTTTTGCTTATGATTGACAATTTGGAATCTTAACTCGGTTGTGGTCTGCCTGATTTCCCTGGAGACTCCGAAGTACAAAAGGTGCAAAGAAGGTATAATTTTTTATTTAACTTCTGTAGATAGCAACAATACAATGATGAAAAATTCCCTCATCTGATAGAGCATTTTTTCAATTGGGAAGCCCTACGGCAATGTCAGATGCCCTCTATTTAATGACATCCCTGTATCTTAGAACTAAAATACTATTTCGGACAGACTGAAGACAGGTTTCTAGGTGAATAAAACATCTCCCAGGACTAGACACAGTGAACAATGTCTTATGTTGAATGGAGCAACTATGTAGAATTTATGAATTTGCCACTGTATTTTTGGCTTTGTACCTTTAGTTCAATGTTGCAAATCTTTGACTCCTATGATTTAGCCCTATGGCCTTTCTCTTTTTCCCCATAGGTGATTCAAGTTTTCTTTTCCTAATGCACAGTTTTCTGCAAAAGCAAGGTCTGCTACCTATATAGAAGCTAGGGATAAAAGTGATGCTCACAAAAGGCTAGCCTACAGAAGTAGATTTCCTTCTTCTCTTTTTCTTTCTATACATAATTTGTATATAGCACTGTTTCATTTCCCAGCTGAATTTTTCTTTACTGTCCTTTTCCCTCTCGTGTTGATTTTTTTCCTCCCCTGTGTCCTGCAGTGTATGATTTTCTTTTTGTCTGCTCACTGTTCCTTTTCCCCCAGATATACAATGCCAATAATATCTGAGTCAAATTTTTAACAGATGAATACATTTGAAATGATGCAAACTGATCCTGCTCACTTTGCCCAGGCAGCACAGAAAAATTACACCATTGCATAGTTAGCCAAAGGTAAGTATCAGAACTACAATTTTGATTGAGTTTTCATCAAGTAGAGGCCTCTAAAATAGAAATACCATGTGTGCAGTAGGTCTGTTTCATCTCCCTCTTGTTATCGAATGAGTGGCAGAAGCGCCTGGGCTTGTACTTTAAAAAAATCCCCCAAAAGGAAACTTTTGACTTCCAGACCTGCTCACAGGATAAAGGGGTAAATTTGGGCCACTGAATGTCATTCCTGAGAACGACGGTCAGTCATTCCCCTGCAGACATGTCTCCGTTCCCACTTTGGTAGGCCCGTGACCTCCTGTAAAAGCAAACATCCTTGTTTGGGGGCGGAGGGTTATTAATTCAAAGGAAACCAAGGGGTCTGTCTACCAGCCCATATAATTCTGAGCACAGAAGTATTCTCTGGTGTTTGCTGCTTGTGTTCGTAAGAGATTAGAAGATATTTTTCAGGCTGTGGATTTGTTTTCCACACAGTTTTTTTTCTTTCATATCCTCCAAGGTATTGGCTTCCGCAGCCATCCACACATGCAGGTGAGGGCTGAGAGCACCGCTCAGCAGGTCACGCTGGCACAGTGTAGCATGTGCTGTGCAGCTTCGTGCCAAAACTCTGCTGCCAGAGTGCTCCAACTGTTCACTCTCCATTTTTGTCTTGGCTCAAGGAACAGCCACCTCCTGCCACGTCTGCTGCTACAGAGCAGAAACTGGATTCTCACCATTATCACAGTTCACCAGCCAACTCCTACTACTCCTACCAACTGCAGAACGGGCATGAGCAATCACATTTATTCAGTGTGCTTGCTTCCCACATGTTAGCCCAGACGTGCCTTTGGCTTGCCAGTCACTTGCTCCTTTGCCATTAGAATAATACATGTAACGCTTCTCTGTCTTTTGCATGGAGGCAAAGACTGACTAGATCTCACCTGTAAACCACATGCTTGGCTTGACAAGCCAGAAAGCTTCATTCTCTGAATTAAAAATTCCAAGTCAAAGTGCTAAGACAAAATCCCCCTCCTGCACTAAGTTTGGCGTGATGCTTGGAGCCAGTGGGCTGAGTAGCCATGTGGGAAATCTGTGAGAGGCTTCAGGCTTTTCCTTCCCCAAGGACGGGATGCGAAAGAAAGCGCAGCTCTAATGTGCTGAGTCTTTGGCATGAGCGAGCCAGGCAAAGCCGCGAATGATTCTTCACTCCCAGCTGCTGGTTGATTGATGGGAACTGAATTGGTGATAATTCTGGAGGGAGATGTTTGCCCTGTCTTCCATCTGGAGCTGCTGTGTTATGACTGGCGGAGATGGCTATTGAGCAGGCTGGGCTGGCAGACCTTCTCCGGCAAGTCAGACTGGAGGCTGGGGAAATAAGCAAGTTATCCAGGGGTGCTTGGAGTGAATGGAGTTTGATGTATCTAATGCTGATAGCTTTCATAAAAACACAGAGTGCTGGGAAATTGTGGAGAGTAAAGGGAAAACAGAGTGTCTCTCTGTTTTCAAGACAAGGAAACAATTGCAGATGGCATCTTGCATTTCTCAAAGCTGCTGCTTCCTTGGGGCTGTGTTCTGCCCTTGGATCTGCTTGATGCATCACTATAAAATGCTTTAATTTAGCATGTAAGGGGGTGCCAGCTGCCAGAGTTTAAATTACAGCCAGATACTAAGCCAGATACTATCTTGTCTTTCCTTGAGCCCAGTGGCCTTCTGTGCCTGAGACTCACTGTAGTGTTCTGAACCAAACGGGTCATTGCAACCCAATGTGTAAGACAAATGGAGATATGCTGCTATCGAAACATGAAATTCTTTAAACTGCTTTCATTAATGGGTATAAAGTAGTGTTTCTTCATCTGCAGCAGGTGTAATATTAATAACTTGCTTCATTTTCTGTAGCTGAGGAAAAAATATAGAACTCTCCAGAGAATTTAGAAGAAAAGAAAGTATAGACATAAATTGAGCTATATGATACGATGAAAAGAGATATTACATGCCGAGAATTACAAATGAGGGGTGATATCTGGAGCAAATATGCATGTCGCAAAGTATTTGGAAAACACCATTCAATTTCTATGGTTCTAACTATACTGAGAAAAAAAGTGGTTTCAAATCATAATAGTGAAGAAAGTACTAGGAGAGTTGCCCAGAGCATGGCACCTTTATGCTTAAAATATGCTGAAGCTGGTCTATATACAGAATTTCTACTGCAGTTCGGTGTAGAAAGCTGGAGACAAAAATCTTTTACCTCTATTCACAGAGACAAATCCCCACATGCAGAATGCTGGGGATGAGAGGTCAGACCGTGATAGCTAGTCAGTTGCTTCAGTTCTGAGCAAATTACCCGTCCATAAAATATTAAAGGAAAAAAATAATTTAATGCCTGGTTTTGGTTATTTTAGCCAAAGCTGGGGTTTGCTGGTTTGTTTGTGGGGTTTTGTTTTGATTTTTTTGTTTGTTTTTTTTTGGGGGGGGATGTTTAGGTTTTTTTGTTGTTGTTGCTGTTTGTTTGTTTGTTTGTTTTTTTACTTTGTAACCTACCAACGAATGGCTGAAAGAACAGCAATTTTCACAAAGTTTTCTATGTGTTAAAGAAATTTCACTTTCTGTAATGATTGCTTTTACTGTTCAATAGGTTCAATAGATACCTACATAGAACTGGAAAAATAATTTTCCTTTTTAAATTTTCTATAAACATTTAATTATTTTTTCTTTTTAACTCAATCTTTAATTTCAAACTCTCATTTTACTGCCTATTATTTTTTCTTTTTTTCACCTATAATTTAGAATATGGTTTAAATATGTAATTATATGTAGTCATTCAGACCAGACAAATACATGCAAGTTCACTCCTTTTGTATTTCATTTTATTTGTGACATTTTGTATGAGTTACCTTTTTGTGAAAAAAAATCCCTTCCTGAAAAAACACTTGCACTGTAACTACTTTTCATTTTGTAGAATAGAATGTCCTTTAAAAATGGAGGCAAAGGAGGTGCTTAATTGAAAGCTCTTCTTATCAAAAGGTTTATAACCTTTGGTATCTATCCAGAAATCCCACCTCTAAGCTCTTTTGCATTCAAAGCAAAGTGCCTAGCATACAGAGAAGAAACCTGCTGAGGGAAATGATTGCTGCTCATTTCTTGTCTCTTTAATGTTGTTGGAATTCCTCAACTGGCTGAGAAGTATTCTGTCCTTCATGGTGCCCTTGAATAAACGTAAAATGACATTTTCTTGGTAGGCATAAGTTTGGTGAGCAGGTTGTAGATAAACCCGAATAGTTTAGTAGGCTTCTCAAGTTTAGAATCTCCCAAGTGACCTCTTCCTTCCTCCACTTGCAGCTACTGGGCTGGCAAGCCTGCAACACCAATAGGATTTCAAATATTTTAATTCTTTGAACACATTTTCTGTATAATCTGAAGAAGCGATCTATGCAATTTTTTAACAGATATATTAGGGTAAAGTGGAATTCTAAACATCGTTCTGCTCCAAATGGTTACGGTAGAAATGCTATCACCACTGAAAAGACTATCTATGCAAAACAAGGTTTGTCCTTGTCCGGTGTAAAAAAGATGATGTTAGATGCTGTTTGTACCTAATAGTTAGGTAACAGAGCTGTTCAAAATTTCTTGACACACACAAAAATTTGAAATATACGTTAATATGAAAAAGACAGCAGAAAATATTAGTTCTGATATTTTTCCATTTTTTAATTAATCTAATCAGAGGAATTTTTAAAATGTGCGTCCAAATAAAAATATTTTTTCTTAAAATATCAATATGATTTGTTAACGATACAGTGAAGTACTGAGTCTAAATTCTCTTCAGATGTTAAAATGTTTTCTTTCACTAGAAATAGAAACATCTTTCACTTCTTTTTATGCTGATGATTTTGGAATTTGCTCTGAACAAAGGGAGCATTTCTGCTTTTGATTATAATTATAGGCCAACTAGAAAAACTTAAAATCTCTATAGAAAGAGAATGCCATTTTACTTTAAACAACTTGATTCACACAGCTAGTCTCTAAGAAATTTTCTGACTCCCCTAAAGAAACTAGAACATGTTGAGAATATGAAGAGAATGTTTAGACACCTAAAAATCACATTTTCATATTATTGGAATCCTGAAACTGTTTGATATTGCGGTCAAATGAATAATCTCTAATCCCTCAACTACCAATTGTTATATTACTTTAGATCCATGAATAATCTCTGGATTTATGGAATTTAAGATGGCATTCCAATTAATTCTATTTTTAAAAAGTAATGCCATTAGAACTACAATTAAAGAGTTAGAAATTGCTCAACAAAACTGGATAGTTAACATGAAAATGCAGCAACAATAACGGATAAATTTTTCACTAACTTGCAGTGAAAACCCATTGAAACTTTTTACTTAAATAAAACAAAAAAGCAACTGAGTGTAGTGTTTCATTTATCCCAAAATAAAATGTCTTACTTGTCAACTTTTAAAGACTGCAAAAGAAAAATACTGAAATCAATGTTGAAATTAAGTACTGTGCAATGTAAAAAAAAGAAAGATGATTTTTGACAGAAAGTGTGAACTTTATTGGCACACGTATTTATATTTGCTCCTTACTTTTCAGGCACGAATACTTATGAACAAGCTAGGATATCACTTGGACTTAGTCACTGTTTTTAAGTTGTTTGTAGTCATACTTTCAAAGTATTATGTTGGAAAGTAAAATTATTTTTTCCACACTTGGAGTATTTTGGCAACAATGTACCCAAAGTAGTTATTTTAATATCTCTTTAACAGTTCAGCTTTGAAGTACTGTGGGAACTTTTTCATGTAGTTTTACAAGGATATAAAATTTTCCCCATGGTTTGTTTTGGTATTTTGTTATTAGGTGTAGATCAAAGTGCATAGGCAAAATGGGATAAAATCTGTGGATGCAGACAATGGTTTTTATTATACCAGCTAATACATTGGGAAAAGATAGACAGAATTTGGATATGGAGACATTGCAATGGCTTGAGAAAGGGCTTCTGTGCTTTGTCTATTTTTCTACAGCTATGATAATTCTAATTACTCCATCAATAAACCTTTATTTGCCCATGTCTAAACACTATTTGTTCCAGAGATTTCAAAACCCACTACAGCTGAACTAGCACTAAACAACCCAAAATCTTATGATACACTACATTTGCGTTGCATGTCACCTCCAGACCTAAACCCTGGGTTTAAATGGTGGGTAACTTCTCATTTACTTGTTTCAAACCTATTCTAGTTTTTCTCATCTCTCGGTTCCTTTTTGGAGTAATATAAAGAAACTCAGGTTTGGACATCTATTGCTAATCAGTTGACCCCAGAGTGGAAACGAACACTCCTGCCAGCTCCAAACCACAGCAGAGCACTTGAGGCACCCTTTCCCAGCTGCGCTGCATGCCTAACTGTGGTTGCAATCCAGCAGGCCAAAGCATGGAGTTCAAATTCTGACTAAACACACAGCGTGTCCATATTTTTGGCAGTTCAAGTTTTCTTACCAAGGAGAAGGCATGCTAAAGAAAGTGGTAAAGAGGCCAGAGACGAAAAGGCTTGTGTCCCCTATTCCCTTTCCAAAGGACCAGCCTGTCCAGGCTGAAGACAGTGGCAATCTTTCTATGGTCTTTGATATATGTTGGAAACTGTCCAAATTGCCTTAAAAGCTGTAGGAAAAATGTCCTTGCCTTCTTTGGGGACTGGCACATCCCTTGAGACATCTTTGAAAATGAGACACTGAGCTGCTCTTTATGGAAGCAAAGTGAACTCCTATAGTTTGTTCTACAGACACCACACAGCTGTCATTACCAGGTGAACTAATTTGGCCTGGACTTACTATTTAAAAGTCACAAAATTCATAGGAGGCAGAAAACCAAATCCTGAGCTCCCAATGCATATACTTAGACCATGCTCAGCATTTCATTTCTGTGATACACAAGCTGTGATATTTGTGTTCTGCAACTGCCTGGTTAGCCCCTCATCGCTCTTAATGCTTTAATGGCCCTTTATGTATGGATGTTAAATGTTGCACATCTCCAGAAACATTTAATGGAAACCACTGTACGTAAGCACAGACATGATGAAGGGCTCTCAAAGGAGTGTATTGTGAAAATGGAGCACGGTTTACTGTTTGCTTGCCTAGATAAAATGTGGCTGTTTTCCTGCTTCATTCCTCTGTATTTTTCCCTTGGTGGGGGAGTTCTAATTTTATTTCTAGTGCAAGCTCAGATAAAATCTATTCCGCGATGATAATAATAATAATAAAAAAATCACAGATTTGCATAAGTCTCTCTATTATTTAGCCACTCTTCAAAACACATTTAAAGGGGTAACTGTGGAAACAAAGAAACCTGGGACAGACCCACTGTTTACTCTAAGGAAGTCAGGCTGATACACCCCAAAAAAGATTTTCCCATTATGACATGTCAAGAAGGAAGGATGGTTTTCATCGGTTACACTTCTCAGATAGTTTTTTTTTCTTAAAAAGTTTCACTAATTGCTCAATATATATTTTTAGTCCTATGCCAAAAGGAAGAATTGCACCCAATTACCAAAGGTAAGAAATAAATCCTAAATCTGTTCACAATCAAACTGCATTAAGACGCTTAAACCCATTTTTTTGTCAAGATGCAACACAATGTAATTCTTTAATATCCATCCAAATTATTTTAACTACAAGGTGAGAAGGCGAAAGCGTCTGTATAGAAATTGAGAACTTGTGAGGTTGGGGAATCCCATAGGATACTAAAAGATTGCAGTTCTTTAGCTGTTCCTTACCTCTGTGGAAAGGTTGGAAATTACCCTAGGAAGAGACACAGCTGTCAGTGCAACATTTTTATAAAGGCGTGACTAAACAATCTAGGACAGAAAATAATACTGACAAGACGATCTAGTTTTGAAAGAGACACACATACACATCCACCGTCGCAATGCAATGCCTCCACGTCCCAGGATATATCAGGATTAATATTTTTTAGCCCAAATAAATGAGTTTGACAGTTGTTGTGACATGTGGAAGAGCAGAGGCTTTAACTCATTCTTGTTAGTTTGTGTGCACAGTGATCCTGCTTGATCTTGCTGTCTTATGGTGATAGGTTTACTGTTGCTTGGTGAAACCCAGGTCAGAAATGCTTTTCCTACAGATTACTGAGACTTTCCCTATTTTTCACAACTACCTTCCCCTCAGTACAAAAAGTAACTAAAACTCAAGTGATCAGGTCATCTAACTGGGTTGAAAAAGATTCAATTTTCTTCAAAAAGGGTGGAATGGGAGACTTGACTCTCCCTTACTTAAGAGGAGCGCCTTAGTTCATCTGCCAGATTTTCATTCTCTTCTTCCTTCCCTCCCTCTGGTTTTGACCAGAATTATATCATGAAAAAAACCTGCCCTATCAAGAACTTAATTAAAAGTGGTGTATTTCTATCAGAAGCTTTTATTTCCAAAGTAGATATTTCCCAATTAAAAAAAAAAAAAAAATGGAAATTTCCTGTCCTTTTCAGTCTGGAGTTTTCTACTCAGTGTAGGTTCCATCTGGATCAGCTCTCAGCTCAGTGTGATTTTTTTTCTTCCTTGCACACTAACACACTAATCCATCTCCTCAAGCCATCGCAAATTTTTTTTTTTTTTTCTTTTTTTCCCCTTCCCCTGATGTTCCTCCCACAGGCTTGTTGATTAGATGAAAGCCATCCAATCTTCCCTTTAAGTCTGGGAGTGGTAACTGGCTGCTCTAGTGATATGTAATTTATTAGCAACCAAACCTTTGTGTTGACTTAAGAATGACACTCTTGCTTTTTAGTGCAATGTTAGGATAATGTGTCTTCTGAGACAGTCCTGCTGCCAAAGCAGAGAACATTCTGGAGGGTCCCACCTCTCAGATAACCCAGTTCTAGATTTTGGGTGGTAGTTTATACCATCTGAAATGACTAATGCTATTTACTATGAGCCAGCCGTAGAAGCTGTACCGTCAGAAGCAGGAATACGTGTTACTGGGATCGTAATGGATTTTAATAGAGCTATATAAAATTTCTATAAAGTAAAATTCTATTATACTTATTTAAGCATTCTCTTGTTCTGATGTTAAGAAATGACAAACTAATTACTGACGTTGAAATCACTTACTGCCGCAATTACTACATACTCTAAAGTTCACGCTTGGTTTTCCACACTCAGATCACAGGATACCTGTAGGCCTGGCTCAAGGCCAGGTAAGAGGCTCTACCTCCCCCTTCTCCCATTCTTCCTGTACTCCATTGTGTTACTTGGTGAATATATAATTAGGAGGTTTTGTTGGAAGGGGATAAAAATGATGCAGCACCTCCATTAGCATGTATAGATTGCCTTTGGATCCGGCCTTTTATTTGTTATGCCTGTGTTATGCTGAAAGGAGGCATGCTATGAAAATGCAATACTGACCTGGTACAGAAATACAGTGAAGCACAAACAAAATAAATAATTTTGATGATGAATGCTACATTATGTGGGTAATGATTTTTAATATTTTCAGGGGAAGTTTATTTGATATGATTGGACTGGAAATGTTCAGTGAGGAAAGTTAACGTGGTAAGAAGTGAATGCAGGGAGTATTTCGTGTTTGGCATTTCCCTGGCTGAAACCAAACCAGACATTTTCAGAAGAGAAATGAAAATGGCACTCCCCCTGCTGAGTCACCTACAATAATAATGGCATTATTATTTGCGATTAAATATTTCCCCTCACTTGAGTACTGTAAAGGTCTTCAGAATGAATAAATCTCATGATCACCTTAGTGCAAATGAAGCAATGGTAGCACAACAGAATGAGCGAATTATTAAAGATAACTCAATACTTTTCTGGTAGAACTGTGAATCAAGTTCCTATCTGTATATACTCCAAATTTTGAGGCAGATTTCAGCTCACCTGCCTTTAGACAACTACAGTCTCAATGTCTGCACTTTGACTAGTGATTGCAGCTCCTTTTGTAGTTATTGGAGAGAAATAGGAAGAAAGTCTTCGTCTGTATTTTGTGTGATACAGTTTGGTTGGTTGTCTCAGAATAGGAAGGACCTCTCCCTAAAAATGCTTTCTTTCCTATGACTATGAAGAGAGCCCGGGGGGACTAACCTGGGTGTATACATCTACATTTGTTGACATCTGCATTTATTCAGATGAATCTCACACTTAATTGCATCCACACTGTGCTGCCTGTAAGTTGTTATGTTAACCATCTTACACCAAGCAGAAATGGCAGCTATTATAGCTTCTGGACAACATTTCCCAAATATCATAATTGCCTCCTGTACTTTCTCTTTCATTAAAGTACATGGAGATGAAGGATGTCTCATGAAAAGAATCAGTAATTCCACTTCTCTTGCATAAAAATCTACAAGAAATATTCATTAATTAATGTTGTTTAACCGGGCACATGATATTTTAATAATCCTGTCTATTTGTTACTGACATTTTTTCAGAGGTTTTATTTGGGACCATTGGGAAAGAGCATGTAGAGATTTCCTTCCAAAGCTTCCAAATCTCTATCACGACCTGTTTGAATATATCATCTTCAAACGCGATTCTCATGTAACTAAGTGCTAACTGCAGGTACACCAAGCCAGAAAATTATGTGACTCGCGCAAAACCATAGCAAGCTAATGAAAAAGAAATAGAGTCAGGCTTAATGCTGAATCTAGCAGCCACATTTCACTCTGTTAGCTACAATCATTATTCTAAAAATACTAGTGAGTTAAAAAATTCTAGTTCAGCTTTGACAACATAAAACAAAACAAAAGATAGTCTGTTTGCTCTGGTTGATTTTCTTATCATAAAGAACAGGTGTGCCTTTTCGTTCACAGCCAGGCAGTGCAGGTGAAGTCATCAGAGGCACTGCACAGTCTTTTGTAACTCAAAGTGTTTGTTTTAAAACAGACGTTGTTTTCATTTCTAAGCTTAGAAAAGCAAAAAATCTGAGCAGTGTTTTCCCCCTTACAGTGTTGCCTGGAGGACACATGATGGAGCCAGTGAGTTCACAAATATTAGTTTCTTTCTGCAGAGGATCTGCCGTGAAAACTAAATAATACACGCTGGCTTCTCTGAAATGTGTCCAGGGACAGAGGTGTCAAAGTGCTTCGTCACCAGTGGCCATTAATGAATCTCACAAGCTCACACAGCAAACACAAGCAACTCACACCTGAAGAGCATCAGACAGAGCATAATGTTTCAGTACATTTCTTTGGCAGAGATACCTACGCTGGGGAAGGCGACTGAATTCTTAAGATATTGGGCCAGAAGATCTTGCCTTGCAAGATCCCGGCCCTTCCCTGGTTTCTCCATTATTCTCACCTTGTGGAGACCCAGCTTCAAGGAAGATGGATTTGAGCCTACCTCCTCAAAGTATAGGCTTCTCTTAGGTATGTTTTGAAGCTTTGAAATACCATCCTCATGAAGTTTTCATGCAGAGAATTTGAAGAAGATGTAATGATGCTGGGTAAATTCAGGGTTGTCAAGGGAGGAGTCAAAAACTGGGATTGTTCCTCTATGAATCTGTAGTAGTAAGGATGTCCTGGATAAGTTAAGAAACTTTTCTCCTCTCCTTCTCTGTCTCTTGGGTTTCTTCAGATGCTTGCAGCAACCTGAGTGGCAGATGCAGAAGCAAACCAGCTGGGGATTGAAGCAGCTCTTTAACCCCTGCCTCTACCCCTCTCATGCTGATGGATTAACTATTGGTTTACACAATCAGTACAAGTGGTTAAGCGCTGCTGCGTTTGCCTGGGACAGTTCTCACTTTTTCACGAACTTGAATGTAACTGTCCCTTTCAAGTTTACACTGCAGTGAATCCATAATAGCATTCTATATTTGCCATGAAATAACAAAAAATATTTGAAATATAATTGCACAAAGAATGCCCCTGTTAAGCTATAGAATAAAACTTCCACTCTCCCTTTCTCCTTCCCCTCCAATCCCACAAATGCTGGAAATTCAAGTAACTGGTTTGGACAGGAGATGGGACACTGCAGCCAGAAATTCTTTGCAGAGAACATTTCTGAGTCGGTAGGAATAGTAACAAGTTTTCTTAATATACTTTTTTTACCTATGATTTTTTAAATTGCATGATCCTTCTGAGGAGGTTTCAGTTTTTAACTTGAATCTTGATCTGACAAGTTAAATATCCCTGTATCTTAAAAGAGACTCCTGAAATACCTGCCTGTGTTCAAGGTCTGTCTGGTTATATTGAGATACAGTTCTGAATTTCCACACTAAAAAAAAATTCAAGTTTTTCCAGAATGACCTTGCAGGTGTAAGACGTTTCAGAGAACGTTCCTTTTATTTCTATTGCCCCATTAGTGAAATTTTGTCACAGGGGCAGATTCTGCTCTAACCAGTAAGATAAATTCATTCCAGTCCTGCTGCCCTCACCTACAGTGGGTGATCTAAAGCACTCAGAAATCAAAGGTTCAAAGCCCTTTTGAATGAATTAGGAAAATAATGGCATTCACTCATTTGTAATCTTCAAGTTAAGAACGTACATTTACAACAAAACATTAAAGATTAAATAAAGCTATGTGTTGATTGCAAAGATATCCAACCAGTGAAACCCCTTATAGGCAGCAGGTCAGACAACCCTATTGTTACAGTTCCTTCTGTCTCAAGATCTGTGAAAAGAAGGGAAAAAGCAGGAAAAAAAAGGAGAAATGCAGAAGCCTAGGAGCCTAGGCAATGGGAATCTTTTTTTTTTTTTTTTTTTTTAATGTGTGTGACTGCAACAGCTATTCTTGATAAGATGAATATACGGAGTGTTTCAAGCAAAGATAGCGAAAGGCACTGCATACACAGATAGTGCTGAGGTGTTTGCAATGAGGAACATTCTTAATTAAGAATCACATGGAAAGTGCAAGTATCCAAAAGAACACAGAATAAATTATGCTTATGAGATAATTTCTCCTGCGGTCCTAGTACTTCTCTGTTCAGCCTGGAAAACCTATAAACACATAGCAAGTGTTTGGCTGCTAACCTGGGCACGTTCTTTCCCAGTGGAAACCCCTGCCAGCCTTCTTTCCCAGGGAATCGGGACATGGACATAGGAAGGATTGTGCTGGGACTCAGTTCCATCAGAACCTGGGAACTGCAAAAAGACAGTTTAGACGCATAGTGGTACATTAACAGAATCTACAGCTGGGGAATACTCTTCTGGCCAAAGAGAAATAAACCAGAGCGTATGCACGTCTCTTAATGATGCTCCATACAGAGCTGGTACTGCACAGGCTCACTCTGAACTGTGAATTGAATAAACCCAGCACTGAACCTGAGTAAATGTTCACTGTTTTCAGGATCTGAGCTAATATTGCTGTGAGCACGGCACTCTGCTGTGCTCTGTTGAAAGATCAACACAGTCAGAGCTAGCTGAGGGAGCAGCAGAAAGATGTTGCTTTTGAAGTATTCACCCTGGCTTTAATTGCTGGAGGTTAGGATGATATTGTAAGTTACTTGAGTCAATACAGGGAGACTGATGGCAGTTATTAAAGGTATCTTAAGATACTCACAGCTGTGTGATAACTGAGGTGCAAAGTTAGCACTAAAATGAACAATAACAAGAAGTTAGAAAAAAAGGATCAGGCCTAGCTAACTTGGCCAATAAATTATGTTTGTAAAGAACAGATTTCAGGGGAGCCACTGCTATACCCTTCAATCCCTTCCCTCAAGAAAACTCCACGGTGTCCTGTTTATCAAAACTGGACTTTAATATCAAGGTCTATTTCTGAGATCAATGATGTGAACGGAGCAGTCCTCTCGATCACTTTGTTTAAAGCAGGAAGGAATTACTTCATCAGTTGGAAATGTGGCAAAATCAAAACCAAAACCAAACATAGTGAAAAATTAGTTATTGTCTAGCAATATGAGAATTCAGCTGATCAATTGATAAAGTCATTTTTTTGCAGAAAGGAGTGATTGAAGTTATACTGCAGTGTTACTGCAAAGGCACAGCACTGTTGAATAAGTATAATCAACAAGTTCTGTTAATTTCCTTGTTTTTACACTATGGCAGACTGAGATTATGAGAGATTATACATTCCTATCGCATAGCAAGGGTCAGAATTCAAATTTCTGGTTTTCCAAGATGAAACTCACCCTGGTGAAATTCATCATCAGGGTCAGCAGGCGACAACATGTTATCTGAAAGAATTTTAAAGTCTATAACAAGGAAACCAACCCCTTCACAAGAAGCGGAGTACCAAAGCAGATCAGAATATATTATGAACATAATAGCATTTTTATCCTAACTGGGGCAAAAATAGAACGATGTCCTTTTATGCACATTCCTGTATTTAAACTCCCACTCATACTGAGATTGAGTTAGCATTCTTGGATTGATTTCAGCCTTCAAACACAGCAGGATCAGATCCAATACTTGCTATCAGAAGATGCCAAAGTCCAAATACTCAGATGTATTTATCCATTTATTTCTGATTAAAATATATAAGAACCTACTGAGTCAAAGAGCTTGATCTAGAAAATCAAAGGCCTATACCTTTATAGAGCTCAGACTCAGCTATGCAGAATTTTCTGTGCATTCTGTTATTGTAGTAATTCTTCTCTGTGATTAAGAATTTAGTGACAGATTGGAGGACAAAGCAAAAAGAATAGATAAACCATGGCTGATGCAGAAAGACAGGAAAATCTGGGGTGATTTATTCAAGAGAGGAAAAGACAAAAGGATATGTAAAAGATGTCTACGACATGGAAGGCAATAATCTCTTCCTTGATCCGTGTTTGCAGGATAAGGAGAGTTTCATTACAGCAGGGAAGACTTAGATTAGACATTGAGGAAAAGAAATCTCATGGTTAAGAATAAGACCAGGCTGCTGAGAAATTGAGGAATTCACATTCCTGGGTGTTTTTGAAAACAGACTGGACAAGCTTTTGTGAGGGATGACATCGGTTCAGCTGATCCCACCATTGGGCAAAGGGTAAATGAAACAACCTTTGAATGTTGCTTTCTAGTCTTACTATCTATAATTGCAATGATTTATGAGGCATAGAGCAGACCAGGTCCTACATTTGTGCCAATTTGCATAGCTGAGAAGTTGGCTTATTGTGTGCCTAATTCTTTACTGGCCATTAATTTGTAGTTACTTATCCTACTGTTCTAACATGTTAGATTGATTTGCTATATAGCATGGCCTGCATATGCATTCTGAACAGTGTTAGTGGTGTGCTTGCAATCTCCTTTCTGCTTATTTTCATTATACTTCAACGTGATGTAGAATTTGTCAGACTGGGCTTAACTTTAGTCTTTGTGTGTATATGCGCCTGACGAAAAGAATCTGATTTACATAAGTTCAGCAGTTATTCTGCTATACTACTCAAGAAAGGAAGAATATAATTGCTGTTTTGCATTTCTGCACCTTAATTAACTAACAAAAGATTATATTAAAAAGAATGGATTCTTTTTCAAGCTCCTAATAACCAGATTAGCCCCTTTTGGTGTAAAGACAAAAATATTTTTGAAATAGCAGAATTTTTAATGTCCAAAGTGTGCTTTTTTGACATGTACTATAGCTCTGTCATATTCTGTAATGCTTTTGAACGTGGGTTGCATTCCATATTTTACACTGTTGAGGAACATTTGTCTGGAGATTTACATTAGATTTGGTTCTTTGATGCTCCTACCACATCACTGTTTTGCAAGGATGCAAGGAAGATTGCTACGTAATTTGTGGTATCCTTAAACCATATGTCTGAGCGGGTACAGCAATGGCAATGAGTGATAAAATCCCAGCAGATGTTGGTGTAAATGGAAGAACTGGGACAATTCAGATCGGGCCCCAGAAGGAATGGAGGTTAATAGTTCAGTTCAAATTGAGGTGGGTTTGAAGGATCCCTTGTCCTTTTATTTGACTGCGGGTTTTATACTAGTTTTGGTACACCAATCCAATGCTCCAGAGTACTCTGTGTAATATTAAAGTAGTACAATTCTCCAGACCTATGTTTCAGCTAATAAGGCTTTTGTCAGAGAATTTTGAACACAGCATTGAGGGCTTTCTTCATCTTCAACTTCTGGTACCTAAAAGTTAGAAGCTATTCCAAGTTAGGTGCCAGAAATTAATAATCTAGAGGAAAGGGTTATTTCTCTGAACACTGATTATTGAGGCAGCCTGGATGTGTAACTTAGGTTTGGCTTGTAATGTAAAGTTCCCTAAAGCTGAAGAGGATAAATTGAGGGGTCAGGATACTAATAGACAGCCTTAGCCAGATGTCACCGTCCCTGCCTCCTACAGTACAATGATTAAGAGGGAGCTTGTGGCTGTGCCTTAGCTGCGCAAAATAACCTGGTAGTGGAGAACAAAAAGCTTTTCTTCCACATAATTATTGCAGTGTTGTTGATCTTAGGTGATTCGGGTTTTGGTTGGTTTTCTTTTTTTTTCCTTTTTTCTTAACATAGGCACACCTTGCATCTGTAGGGCTGCACTGGAAGATCAGCAGGATTACCTTCAGATCTGGGAGCAAAGTTAAAGGAAGACGAAAAAGACCAAAGAACACATTCAACTAGCTCAATGGCAGAAACTTCCACTTGTCAAAGTGAAATCTCTGCATATCACTAGGCCTTTCATTCGCTGGAGATCTCCAGTTCCCTGGACTCTATATCCATTCTAAACAGGATGTAGTTTGGCCAGGATGACCAGAAAGGAGACCCCAGACCACCAATCAGGAAGGGCACATACATTAGAGTCAGCCATCACCTACAGGTAAGCCTCCATCTCCATCCACATGTCGCATAGCAGCCAGGCTTCCTTCCCTCATGGCGGCCCCTTACAGGCTGCCAGTCGCTCTTGTGGGCCAGCAAGCTTTCACTGAGATACTTTTGCAGTAGCCTGTAACGACTTACAGGCCCAACTCCTAAAAGAGTGCAACCGGAGGAATATTTGCCACCTCTCAACCTGCAAGACCACAGTATATATCATTGCTGGAGCCTGTTCAGTACCTCCTGAGAAGCATGGCTGTTCCATTCTGCAAATGGTAGAAGGAAAGCCTGTAAGGGCCCACAACGCACAGCAGCTCTTGAGCACTGCCTCGATAAGGGGAAGCAGAGGAAGAGGCAGAAATGTGACACACTCCTAGGGCCGTGCCTCATCCCCAAATCCATCTTAATACCCTCTCTATCTTCCCTGGGACTTGAATTTAAGAACACATTTCAGGGACAAACCATAGATGACGTTACATACCTTGAACATGACAATGGCAGAAGTGGTTCACCAACATCCCCAACATCGAAAAGAGATAATAATGATAGCAGATTCTTCTTTAAAATACTGGTATAACTACAACTCTCTGCTATTTTAAGGGCTAAACAAGGGTAATCCCTGTTTTTATATTTCTTGTCTTCCTTTTCCAGAGAAGCCACAAGAAAGTCTTTATATATATGATTTTAAGTGGTTCCGGGAATGGAGGCCCATCTCATGCCTTTGAAAGGACTGTGGGTAATTGAGTTTGCCTTATTAAAATAAGGTGGCGTATGTGAATGTATTCTCCAGATGTAGGCTCCAATTAATCTGGGTAGGCATGAAGGAAGTATGGCCTTTTCCATTCTCAAGAGGACAAAAAGTCTTATGAGAAATAGGCTGCAAACAAGAGTTCAATGCTTGTTCCTTCCTAAAAGCCTTTTAATGTGAGGACACCATTTCTGCTTTCTCTTGACAGCAGGAAAGTGTTTTCTTAGTAATGAAAATAGTAATTTTCTTTTACAGTGAATAACATGTATCTATTAGTTTAAATCGATACCTGTGAAAACCTGCAGAAATTACATTCTCCCAGCAGCACCATTAGATGGACCCAGCTGCAGCTTCTTGTGGGAGTAGATGGTAGGGTTCACATGGAAGAAGGGTGTAAGATAGGGCAGTAACATTTGACTCAGCAGGGGAGTGGGAAGGGAAGTGATATATGAAATTCTTTAGGCGGGCATTAGTCATGGCACAATTATTTTGTGTGCTATGAGGTGATAGCAGGGTGGTAAACAGATGGCAGAAGAAGTATTATTAAGACCTTGAAAAGGTCTTTTCTCCATCCCATTATGAAGAGAGTCAGCTTCCATCAGGGTGAGGCAGAACTGTGTCTTGGATAGAAATTGCTGGAAGGTGGAGGTAGAATGTAAGGAGAAAATGCCTTTTTTTTGGTATCGTTGTTACATCCTCAAGTCTTTCGGATGCATGAGAGTGCTCTATGTGTTGTAGTTACAAGTGTTCTCTCTGTGGGTGCCAGGAGAAAGCAATTATCTTCCAGGGTCAAGCAAGCCTTTCCTCTAGTCTGCAAGATGAAGCATGCAGTCTCTCTCACATTATCAGTATCCATAAAGTATAATGCAAGTGTAGTATAGGGACAGATATACCAGAACTCTGAAATATGAGGGTGTTCTGCCCTTGCCCTTGGCCTCTAAAATTGGTCTAACTGTGCATAAAATACTTGTACTGTGATTTTTTAGGGTCAGAATACAACCAAAGAATACTTTCAAACCTTCCCAGCGGATACTGGATCAGAATATCCTAGAAGTACTCTGGTGCAACTGACTTTCCTGCTTGAGGACTGTGCTGATGTTTAGGATGTCACAGATGACAAACAGAAGTAGACCAAGCAGTAAATGGTTTTGTACATCCCACAGCAGTGGACTTGGTGATACACCTGTTGCTCCACAGGTTCTGTTCATATCTGGTGTAGATCCCTTCCAAAAACTAGTGCCTGATCATTTCGGGACTGAGTTTAGATCTAGAAATAGGACTGCTGCAATCCACCCCCCTTTGTTTCAGAAGGCTGTGAGTGGCTTTTTGTCTCTGGACATTTGTAGCTTGCTGCAGCTGTGGGTCTGGAGTTGTTAAGATATAATAGTCCGAGATGTTGTGATTTCCCACAGGGGTGCTGCTGTGCAGGAATACCGATCAGTGTGCCTAGGACAAGGTGCAAGGCTGGTGCTTGCACTTAAGAAGTGAAGTGATCAGATAACTACACGGTTATTTGCACAGCGCCATGTGGTTGTGTGGGAAGTAGCTTCTTGCTTATTTCTCCGACTCTATCTCATATCTTTCCCCTGTGCTGCTAATATTGCTAGGCTAAGTCTGCTGATGCATCAGTGTCAGGGTGGACGATGGGGTGCATTGGGCCCCGTATACAATGAAGGGTGTTGCAAAGTACAGCATGATATAGATGAGCCCAGATGTATGTAATTATCGGAAAGGCTTAAATGTCTGTCATGTACCTGGGCTTTGGGGACTAGTGTTATCCCTAAAATCTCTCATCTCTGTATGCAAATCCCATAATGGGGATAATAATGCATGGAATATCCTAGAGCGACTGCTCCAAACTGATTCTCCGTCACACATCACACAAGATCAACAGGAATGTGTCCATACAGGTTCTAACTTGTCAAAATGCACGTGTGTGCCTGTTTTGCTTTAGAGAAGCACACGTTCAACTCCCATCGGCTCCAAAGGAATTAGGCAGATGCTTAAACATTTAGTATAATCTGAACCTTAAGCTCTTTCCTACTGCATATAAAATGTGAGTTCAAAAGTGAATTTACGAAGATTACCCGTAGCTCAGTGTTTAATATGCTCCCTTCTTGTCTCTTTTTATTGGACCACTGGATTTTTTTTTTGAGCATAAGTGAAGATATTTTAATTACGTCTTTCTCGTGCTTATTCACAACTTATTTAGGCCATGAGCACATGCTTAAAAGTGCTTTATTAAAAACAAACACTAAGTGTGTACTTTAGTTTTGATGTGCTTTTATGTATATCATACATATTTGTGTTATAGAGTTAATACTGGAAATATTGCTAAACTATTCCCTGGAAAAAATAAAGATCAGATAATAGCATAAGACTTATGTGCTTTTTTTTAAAAATTCTTATTTTTGCATATATGGATCACTTAATGTCCTCTTTACTAATACTTCAATTTTCTACACTGAATGCATCACATCTTAGTTTAATACTGCTACTGTCCAAAAGAAGGATGCAATATTTTTTATTTAAATGTCAAATTTTATTTGGGAAGAAGAACGTGTTGTTATTTACTTGAATTATCTATGGAAAACCTAGTGCTGTAGCAAGGCAAGCAATTAAAAAGGTTAATATTCGTAGCCTAACAAAAGACCATCAGACTCACTCTTTGCTTGTATGTAAGAGAGATAATGACATATATTGCTATCGACAAAACCAATACAAATGAACCTGTGCTGTTATTAAAAATGATCAATTCTTATTCATTTTTTGGTGGATGATAGAATAAAGATTGATTTACTTTAAATTATTTGCTTTTTCCTCTGGGGAAAATGTTGGTTGTATTATATTCTCTTAACTATAAACAAAAGATGTAGTATTAGCATAATCCTTATTATAAACATGATATTTTTAATTACTGTGACTGCCCTTGTCTTTGGGATATGCAATAGGAACTGCAATTCATGACACCAGGACATTCCAATTTCTTAGGCATCTCTGAAAACATTGTAAATAAATGCCAATAATGAAAACTTCATCAATACCATGTAATAAACTTCGTTGTAAGAAAAAAGGAAATCTATTTGTGGTGTGGGATTTTAAGCACCGTCATAATAAAAGAGTGTATGCTGATGTTTGGATGGAACCTTCTTCTTTTGTTTCAGTTTGTGCCCATTGCCTCTGGTACTGTCACTGGGCACCACTGAGAAGAGACCACTCTTCAGGTATTTATATAAATTTAAAAGGTCCTCTCTGAGCCTCCTCTTCTGTAGGCTGAACAGTCCTAGCTCTTTCAGACTTTCCCCCTTTCATCATCTTCATGGCCCTTCGTTGGAATCTTTCCAGTAGTTCCATACCTCTCTTGGACTGGGGAGCCCAGAACTGGACTCAGTATTCCAGGAGTGAACTCACCAGCACTGAATAGAGGGGAAGGATTACCTCCCTTGACGTGCTGGTAATACTTTGTCTAAAGTAACCCAGGATACCATTATCTCTGTTTGCAAGAAGGACAATTTACTGGCTCATGGTCAACTTGTTGTCTGCCAGGATCCCAAGGATTTTTTCTGCCAAGCTGCTTTCCAGCAGCGTGGTGCCTAGCAGATTATATACTGGTGCCTGGGGCTGTTTGTTCTCAGGTGTAGGACTTTGCACTTGTTGAACTGCATGAGGTTCCTGTCAGCCCTTTTCTTCAGATTGTTGAGGTCCTTCTCAATGGCATAGCAGACACTCCTCCCAGTTTGGTATTATCATCAAACTCATTGAGGGAACGCTCTGGCCCATTATCCAGATCATTAATAAAGATGTTGAATGGTACTGAACCCAGTATTGACACTTGGGGTGCATGGCTTGTTACTGGCCTCCAACTAGAAGTGAGGCTGACTGGGTCCTCCTTCTTGACCTTCTTGATGATAGGAGTGATATTTGCTTTCTCCAGTACTCAGGCACTTCTCCCAATTACCAAGATCAATCAAACAAAAGCAAGTGTAGGGTCCTGCACCTGGGAAGGAAGAATGCCAAACACCAGTATAGGTTAGGGGTGGACCTGCTGGGAAGTAGCTCTGAGGAGAAGGACCTGGGGGTCCTGGTAGACAGCAAATTATCCATGAGCCAGCAGTGTGCCCTTGTCGCCAAGAAGGCCAATGGCATCCTGGGCTGCATAGGGAAGACTGTGGCCAGTAGGTCGAGGGAGGTCATTCTTCCCCTCTATTCTGCACTGGTGAGGCCACAACTGGAGTACTGTGTCCAGTTTTGGGCTCCCCAGTTCAAGAGGGACAGGGAACTACTGGAGCGAGTCCAGCGTAGAGCAACCAAGATGATTATGGGACTGGAGCACCTCCCTTATGAGGAAAGGCTGAAAGAGCTGGGACTCTTTAGCCTGGAGAAGAGAAGGTTGAGGGGGGACCTGATTAATGTTTACAAGTACCTAAAGGGTGGGTTTAAGGAGGACGGAGCCAGGCTCTTTTCAATGGTTCCCAGCGACAGGACAAGGGGCAATGGGCACAAGCTAGAACATAGGAAGTTCCGTTCAAATACACGGAAAAACTTCTTTACAGTGAGGGTGACAGAGCACTGGAACAGGCTGCCCAGGGAGGTTGTGGAGTCCCCTTCTCTGGAGATTTTCAAGACCCGCCTGGATGCAGCCCTGAGGGATGTGCTTTAGGCAACCCTGCTCTAGCAGGGGAGTTGGACTAGATGATCTCTAGAGGTCCCTTCCAACTCTGAAGATTCTGTGATTCTGTGATTCTGTGAAGAGTGTCATCACAGGGACATCAGCCAGCTGCCTCAGCACTCATCGGTGCATCCCATCAGGGCTCATGGTCTTGCATAACATCCAGAGTTCATAAAAGAAACTATAAATATTATCTACCTACCTATCTATCATCCCCTCTTAGTTTTAAAATCAAATGTAAAATTAACTGTCCTATATCACTGTTTTATTTTAAACACCTATGTTATTGTCTCTATTCCAAAACAATAAAAGCTTCCTGGCACTGTGCTGTATGTTCACACACCCCAAAGCTCACCATGGACTGGAAAACATAGTGAGAACAGTGTAAACTATAAAGTTCTGCTGCTTTATCAGCATTAGAAACTACTATCAATTTCAAGCGCAACTTTAAGAAAAAGCATATAAAGCAGCCTGCTTTGGTTTTCATTCTTTAAATTATCCTCTTCCCTTCCCCCACTAGCTACTAAGAGTTTAGTATTTCATCTTAATGTCCCATAAGTATGGATAACGCAGTTGACCTTACTAGAAGATTTCGTTAATGTTGTGATTCATCAGCCTGTTCCAGTGATTAAATATATTTTTAATTATTACTATACAAAAATCTTTCACAGTAAAGGCCACTTTCCTTCCGGCTCTGAACTCTGCCTCTTTTAGCACTTTTCATATGTGGGAAAAAATTACAGGTACAGAAATACAGCTATTTTCCACTTTTAGATTCACTAACCATTATAAAAATGTCTGAGTTCAATCACAATCTCTTAATGTTAGTGAATGATTTATAGTTTTTGTATTGCTGTGGTTCAACATGCTGTTCTTATTACCCAATATAGCAAGCACAGAAGCTGAAAGATCAGAGAGAAAAATGTCAATTATTAGAAAGACAGAATCTTCAGCTCTAATAGGTGACTCCTTGGCGTAACATCAGGAGAGCAAAGCAGCTGTGTGATGAACTCGCTCAGATCCTTGTCTTCAAACAGTGAGATGGATGAATATTGGCGGTGAACTCATCAGCTCTCTCTGCTGCAGAGATTGGGTCCAATGGAGATAGAACCACCCTATGGATCCATATCTTGAATAGGCTCTGCGCATTGCACGCTTGAATGAGTGGGTGCTTCAGTATACAGTCAGTGCCTTCGGAAAGGCTCAGCCATGAAAACAATGCTCAGTCGGAGGCACAGGATAACAACTCATTTAAGTCACCGTACCGGTGAAGACAGAATTTCATAGGTATCAGGATATTTGCTTAACAGAATGAAGAACTAAAAGCACATACCTATTTTCAGCTGTTTTGTCTTAGCTATGTGCATTTGTGCTCTATCACCTGACTTGCTACAGTATCCATAATATTGTTGTTATATTAATAATCATAAATTAATTGAGTTAAGAGTAAGCATGCTGTATTAACTTACTCATTAATACTGTACCGTCCCTGGAGAGCAATACTGCTTCTCTTGTGCTTCTTTCTGTCTCTGAACTTCACAGCTGATTGTCGTTCATGGGCCTAATTTAGATTGTAATTTCCCTGTAGCAAGTATCTTGCCTTCTTATTTGCCTGTAAAGTGTTACAGCAATGATACTACACCTGTGAGAAATAATGGTGCAACACTAAGGGTAAGATGACGCAACCCCTTTCATAACAAGACAAAGGTGCTTTATTTATGATCATACCTCACTGTACTCCTGTGATTTTTCTTCTTTCTTCACATGGAATACAATACAAATTGTAGATGACCAACTGTACCAGAGCCTTTGTGAAGCAAAGTCATAGGAACATCTTAGAGTTGCCTACAAGCTAGATTTCAAATGTGAAAGCACAGGTAGATTCAACCTTAGCATTTTTCTTTGTATAGATTCTCAGGCATATCAGAAATTGATTTACTGCTTATCCTGAGAGCTTAATGATGCAGTAACATTCTGCTCATATCTGGAAATAAAATAAAAAAGATATATTTTTTTTTTAACTAGACTTTTTAAAAAAATTAAATTTCAAAATACAGGACCTTGGTCTTTGATTGTGTGGAAGAGAAACTTCTTTAGGAAGAGACTATTCTTAATAAAACTACTCTTTCTCTTGTAGCATTAATTACTGTGTTTTTTTAAGTATTTGCCAAGCTAATCCAGTCATCAAAAAATAGTGAATAACATGTGACCAATGATGATCTTGACTTTTGCATGTTTGTTCCCTATAGCAGTAAGTTCCTCAGGGAAGAACTGGGTCTATTACATAGAGTTTAGTGCAATATACGGTATTGTGGCAAAAATTAATAAAATGCTAGCACTTGCTAGCACTTAGTAATATAATTGGTTTTGATATCACATGATATTTACCTTGTAGCTCAATGTATGTCCTGTGCTATATTATAAGTTAGGAGTCAGACAGAAAAAAAACCCACTTAAACAAACAAACTGTATTTCTGCACTTTTTAAAGATTTGTCACTCCTGTTGTTGAGAAATTTCAATCTTTCCATTCTCCTTTAGGTCAGATACATATTTTGTTTATACTGACCTGCAGATATGCCAACTGCATGACTATCAGTCAGAGCAGCAGTGAAGAACCCACCATATCCCCTTTGCTGAAGAAGACGATTCACGTACGCGAGCACATCAGGCTCCACACTCTCTCTTTGTAAGAGAACGTGCAACATTGGCTCTTTGTACCTGCGAAAATAGATGGTCCAGCATGATAGCAGTTCCCTGCTTCATCTGTGTGCTTAGAAACAGGCACTTAAACAGAGGTGGGAGGACCTGATAGCATCTCTAATTAGCACAGAGGCAGGGAAATGCAGGTCAAGGCTGGATGCTGTCCAGTTCCTATTGGGCAAAGGGATGGGGTGGTCCGTATGATTGGGAGGATGGGTGCCATGCTAAGTGGCGTTGTTGAGGAAAACATTGCACTACACCCCATTGAGGCTTTGGGGTAAATTCATACCTGGGTACAATGTCCTTGTGACGCTGGGGCACGTGCCCCGACTGTTATTGCAATGGTTATCACGCAACTCAGCTACACTGCATAAAACATACTGTATGCTGTGCTGTTGTGACATAGGAAGCATTTACAGTAATTAGAAGGTCACCTGTAAATGTTTAATGTGCTTTTTAGTTTTTTTATTAAAAAAAAGACAGCCTAAAAACCCCAACACAACCAGCCAAAGCAACCAACCTCCCGCACCCCTATGTTTCTCATAGTTAAATTTAGTTCATGGATTTCTCACTCTCAGGGGTAATCTCTAACAGCTGGGCATCTAGGCAGAATGGAAAAAAAAAAAAAAAGAAGGAGAAGAATAAGAAAAGGTGAGAGTAATGTTACTTGTAGATAGTTTTCTTCAATAATTGATTATTTTCTGTAGTTTCTGCAGATGTGTTGGTTATTTGACCAGTATGGTGTGTCTGTTGCCATAATAAACTAATTGAGCATTTGGATGGCAATGGCCTACAGCTGTGTGTAGTATGGCAAGTTTCACCACCTGGTCTGCCTGCAGTTTTCACGATGCTCACAAGGGAATTTTGAGGCTGCTCAAACTTCTTTCATCTGTGACCCTCTTTATAGATTTTCAGCATGTGTGATACTTGCCCCAGGGGAGACGGTTCACTTCAAAAACTTGTCCTGTAGGTAAAAGCAATAGGCCATCCATTACCCTCTTCCTTCCACTCTCAGGTTAATGACTGCATTAAATATTAAACGGGGTTCCATCTCCAGAGTGCCTGTATAAGTGATTTCACATTATCTCGTTCATCCCTTCTCTGATTTCTCATAAAGTGTGTTGCTTCTTTCTAGCATAACTCAGTGAAAACCATGATTGATTTGACAACCATTAACACAATGTTTAATATTAACCTTCCTCATCAGTGAGTGAAGAAGATGGTGAAAATGGAAGGAAGAAACCAGGGATATGATGTGATGTTGATTTCCCTTATTTAAAATTGTATTTTATATACAGCTTCTGCAAGCTATTACCTAGTAGACATGGGCTGCAGGCTTGCTGGAGGGATGACTGAGAAACAAATGGAACCTTTTGTACCGGTCGGGATTAAATTCATAAACAAAGGATCAAGGTTAGCAAGTGACATAGTCCTGATTATCACCCATGCTGTTCCTCTAAATCACCAATGCCTTTATTTGTTATTGTATGTTTTCCTGTGTACTACACATCACATTTGATCTGAGATTATTCTGCGCTGTGATGTCCACAGAATGCTCTCTGTTGCGTATGTCAAGGTGAAATATAAAATGAGGTTGTAGCAAAGAAAGTCAAGTCCACTAAGGCCTATGGTTATCCTGAAAATATACTGTACAGCTTAATAAACAGTTATACTAAGAAAGATATAAAATTATGTGAGGAGGAGGAGAAGAAGCAGTTACACAGTGGCAAAAAAGAAATGTTTGTGGCAGTATAGAAATATTTGTGGTGGTGCAAGGCATAAAGAAGAATGAAAAACAATCCTGAGGATTTGTGTTATATCCCTCACTTCCTGCAAATGGAAACCCAGTTCGAGAGAGCAAGACAGACATGCAAATGTAGACAGTGAGAAGATTACAATGTAATAAATATACATAGCAGTATTTATACCTTTATGAATATGATTTTGAGAGAGCACTGAAGTCCTTGGTTTAGGACTGGCTAAATGATCTTTGCTTTCTTATTTAAAATCCGGAAGACATAGAATAAACAGACACGTTGCTGGCTTGGACAGACATGAAAAGTACGGAAAAAAGAAAACACAGATCTTGTCTTTGAGATTTGTCTAGGCTGTTCTGTAAGGTATTTTGATGTCCTAGGGCGGTATGTCAGTTTGGACCATGCTCTTTCCCCTCATTTCCAGTGCTGAGCAGTCTCACTCCAGGCTGAAGCCAGTTTTAGGACAGTGAAGACAGAAAGTAACAATCACACTCTGAAATCTTCTGAAGGCTCCTGCTTTGTTCACGTGGCACATCCCTTGTACCTTACCATTGACACAACTTTGCCTCTGCTTATATGACATGAGAAGTGGTGTGGGATGTTTATTCTAACTGAGTTTCCTTATTCAGGTACTGACTACTAGCTAGTTTGGACCAGCATGTAAATGAGAACAATCTCAAGATACCGAATCTTTTGTGCTGCTAAATCCAGGGTTTGAGCAAATACCGGGAAAAGCTGCAGTATAATATAGCTCAACCCCTGAGGAAGAGCCTTACAAACTCTCACCACAGAAACCAGCATTCATTTTGACTTAGATTGGGAATTACCACATAACTAGTAGTACTATAGAGGTATTATTATATATGGGGAACGTGGTTTGGATATTAACAACGTTTTAATTTTGGAATCCAACCTGTGAAGAAGGGATCTTAGGTTCTGTTCTAAAAGGTATGCTCTAAATCCTTCTAAAGGATTCACTGAAGATAACAAAAAAGCACAAGCCTACTATCAGTAGCTGTAAGGACACTATGGAAGACTTCCAATTCCACTAGGAATATTTTACAGAGGTAGCCAATCTGAAAATGAGGACTTCAGTGGGATTATTCTTGATTTATTGTAATGTTAGGAAAATGCAAATCATGAGGGCTGCATTAGAAGTGCACTAACACAAAGAGTTGGAGCGAATGCTCTGCTTACCAAAAACCAGTCACAACCTTATAAACAGCTGCATAGTTGTTAAATGTTTGAGCCTTTTTCGTCTTGGTATGTCGTGGAAACTGGAGAGTTCTGCTCTTCTTTCTGTAAGTAGAAGAAGTTAATGCATCTTTTTGCTGTCTCCATCTCCTGTTCTTGCTTGAATAGCTGCAGTGAGCCCTAATGCACAGACCCAGCTTGCACAGTTGCAACCCCAATGAATGACCGGAGGTTGAAAAAGACCTTGACCTAAGACTTCAAAAAAAAAAAAAAAAAAGACTTCTGTCAGATAGCTGTGAAGGATCCAGTGTGAAACAAGCTCCTTTGATTTCATCACTGCACTCTGCTGCTGCCCACCAATTCCCGGTGTTGCCCTCAGCAGCGGATTATCTCAGAGCTGGCTGAATCCGCAATCTCTGCTCCTGGCAACCTCTGCTGTAGGCTGAACCCCACCAGTCAGGAATGAGGTGCACTGGTGGGACTGCTGAATACAAAAGCCTCTGTGATGGACCTTCACTGCTTTAAACCTAATAAAACAATCATCACAGAGGAAACTTCATTTTCAGCTTCCTTCTAGCTTTCACAATTTAATCAGAGTTAAGTCTAAATGTGTCACATACAGGTTTTATTTCTAATCTAATCTCTGTGAATTTAATGTAATAATTTATTTTTTTTTTCTACTCCTTATTCCTTTAATTTCACCTCTGGTTTGGTCTACCCGCTATTACATCTCTAGTCAATCATCCTTACCAAACTAGCTTGCTAAATTAGCCTCTGAATGTCAGAAGAAAACAATCTGAAATGATGATTTAAAGGAATGGAGCTTATTTGGGTCAAGCAAAACACATAAAACCCAATGAGGTATTTTCATACTTTCTTTAGCGCCACTTGAATTACATTCTTCTTTGTCACCCTCTTTGTCATTACTGTCACCCTTCACCGACAAATCACTGGCAATTAACACTGAGGTAAAATGGTGAGATAACACTTGCCATGTCATTGTCATTATTCTGTGGTTGATACATAGGAAATCAGAAGCAACTGACCAAATGGGCTAGAAGATTAGAAGTTAATGGCAAATAAATAAATAAATAAAGGATAATGAAATGCCAGATATTTGGTAACACCTTGGAAATAGGGCTGTTTGTTCTATAGAAACACCAAACAGATTTTGCTTCGTATTTATCTTCATTTGCTGTTAAGTGGAACAGACTGTGAAAATCACAAAGGACACACACCGTCTATATAAATTTTAAAAGCCATTTTTCCCCTTAAAATCTAAACATCAGTTAAAAAGAGTAAATCGGAACAGATTTAATTGGTATTTACACACACCAACATTGGCAATTAGTAAAGCATCAGCAGGGGGAGAACAATTACTGCACCCAATCTAATTGGTCTTTTTGGATGAATTTAAAGAAAAGTCAAATTTAACCAGCTGTTTGCAGAAGGAATTTTTCTTTATTTTCATAAGCGTGTTTATTTGAATGAAATTAATCCCCGTTGGTAATAGGGCAGGATTCGGATTGTTTTCCTCCTATTAGTCTGTATATATTGTTGGGGAATATCAGATATTGTAAACATTAACAGCTTGCCTGCTTGGCTTAATGATCATCCAAGTATGATAAAGGATGGCAGATTAATAGTATTTTTACTCATGTAAAATAACAATTGTCCACTGATTTTCTCAGTATGGATTTCCATCTAGTTACTCAGAGAGATTAAGAGAAAGAGCTGATTTGCCTCCTCCCTCCTTTCCCCTTAAGACGTTATCAACAACAGAGTAAAGAATATTTGAGTGTGGAAGACCCTTTTGATCCTTACTGCTCAAAGTCAATATGAGATACAGAGTTTATCTTGCAAACACGCAAATCTCTCCTAGTTGAGAAGGTGAAAAGTAGGAAACTATGAACTAATTTTATTGCCCCTACACCTCAACTGCTTTGATCAGGCACTTGTTGTATTTGTCCTTCAAAGTCTGTGACTGATGAGAGATGCTGGATATATTTTGTGAGAATTTGACAAGCTGATGCCCATTGCTGAGTTTACAGCTCTGGGTGCTATAGTGATGGATAGCAGACTTGCTGCTGTAAGAGCCAATGCCACGCAATGTGATCTGGGCTTCATTCTGAGAAGTCTGCATGGAAACAGCTGACAGTGACTATTAGAGACTATTAGAGTTTGGAACAGAAAGTTAATCTTTGCCCAATTTGTTTCCTTGCATATTTTATTTGATTTTAATTAGAACATTTATTTCAGGGTTTTTTTTTTGCTATATTCTTTTGCACATGATAAGTTTAAATAAGGAAAAATTAAATGTGCACAGAACTAAGGAAACACGTATTCACACCAAAATGTTATATTATCCTCATAGCAAAGATTAATCCATAGGAATGATCTAAAGGTAGACTTCATAGGCAGGCAGGGATCTAAGACATCCCTGAAATTAACGTTATGGCCTGTAATTTGTAAACAAAAGGATATGTTCAGCGTCATCTTTGAGCAAACTCTGATGTCTAACCCATAGGATAATTTTAATATCACCGGAGACTTTCTGCACTTTTTATCTCAGCAAATTTTAGGAAAGGGATGCGAAGCATGTCTATGATATTATTTATATTAGAAATAAAATGGTCACATGCCCAAACCCATCATGTGCCAGAAGCTCAGCCAATCAGGAGAGCACATGGGACATCTGATCAAGCATACTTAAGAAGAAGCAGCAGCTGCAAGGGGAGCAGGCGTATGAGGAGACATGTGAAGAGACACATTGGGAGAAATGTGAAGAGACACTGTTGGACATGCACAGACAGGTGGGACTGCTGAAGAAACATGAGGCCAGGGGTGCACTCTTGGAAGGAGGTGCTCCAGCCTGAAGGGGCTGTGGCCTCGTGGTGGCCTGCTGGTGTGCCCAAACCAGGGCAGGTACACTCCTGAAGGACTGTTGCCCATGGAATGATACTAAAAAGTACAGAGGAGTGGAGGAAACCCAGTAAGGAGCATGAAGGAGCAGAAGAAATCTGCTAGGAAATGAAGAACAGCAGAAAGAAACCATTACACTCCACTCCAACCTCCTGTGCTGCCTGTCACTTCACCGAAGCTGTTGGGAGGAACTGACTGGAAAGTGTGGCAAAAACAGTGGCCATCAAGACAAGAAAGGTGCAAGAAGAGGTGATTGGCTTAAATTAACTCTTGACAAGGTGTTTGTCTAAGTGTTTTTTTTTTTAATGTTTTCTTTTTCTCAATACTGGAATCAGTAATTACAAGTTTGTGTTTATTTGGAATAAATTAAGTAAAAATTCTCTGAGTTGGGACTGTTTTGCCTGCCGCTGTTTATAGGACTTGTGAAGATGTGTGTCTGATGGTTACCTTCTTGGCTGATGACATGGGACTGAACCAGAGCTCTAAGAATATGCCAATCATAGTGACTTATATACTTTTGCATTAGTTTTATCTATTTGCAGGCATTCTCCTGGAAAAGTTCCCTAGGTTCAGAATAGAACATGCAGTCAAAACATCACAGAAATCTTCTGGAAAAAATAAGAGAATGCTACAAGAAGATATAGACCTCTTTGGAAGGGTATTGAGCCCAGTGCCCTGTAGTGATACTCTTGCTTTGCAACTCATGTCGACCACTTTGTTGAATTCATGCCTTTGGCAAGAGACCATTGACTGCTCTGGAGTATGGTGCTACCCTTTCCTTGTGCCTACAGAATGGCCTCCTGAACTAAAAGCACAAGCTTTTAACTAATCACTAAGGCTTTGTAGCAGGAACAGCAAAGTCACACCCTCCACACTGCAGTGCAAATTTGGAGCTATAGCATATAACTCCAGAGTGCATCGTACTTGCAACAGGTGACTTCGTCCTAATGTGCATGAATGATAACAGATTCAAAAGTGTCTGCGTTCAGCCTGAAGGGAATAGAAAGGACTATGGAGATAGAAGTTGAAAGAATGATAAAAACATATGAGTGTTTCTTTACTGAAAACGTCAAAAGAAAAGGACAAGTTAAATGGATAGATTGCACATAAACAGAGTAAATAACAGGGAATCAGGTAAAAAAGCAAGCAAACAAACCAAACCCAAAAAAACCCACAAAATGAACCCAGAGGAATAGATGTGTTGTGATGGAGAGAAACAGAGAGAATGAGCATCTTGCAGCACTGTGCCAGGACATGAAATGTAATAAATGGCATGATATTCAGAGACGGTGAAGTGTGAGTATTTAGCATCTCTGAAAACCAAGTCAAAAACTCCTGCTCAAGGGAGCTTTCTATTGTGTGTTTCTATTCTATAACAAAGCCAGCCAGAGAAAGTGAAGGGAAGTGAAATACATGAAAAGAGGCTTTCCAACATCAACACATCCAACATGTGACTGATTCAAAATAGAGCAAAGTACAACAATAAAAGAGAAGAAATGAGGGTCACTGTGTGAAAGAAATATAAATAAGTGGCTAGGAAGAACTATTGCTGCTGAAACCATGACATGGGTTCAAGTAAAGAAAAGATGAAGAGATGCTTTGAGCTTCACAGAATACATTTTTCTTCCAGAAATTTGTTTCTCCTCTGTGGTCCTACCAGGAAGAACTGGGTCTCCTGTGCAGAATTCTGTTTGGAAAGTGGTTAGAACAGCTCTGTTTTATTTTGACTTTTCATTCCTTTTGATAAACCCCAGACCTTTCAGTGTGGTCATTCTCAATTTGCCTCTTTCTTCTAAATATTTCTTTCCATTCAGTTCAGCACCTCAAGTGGCCGTGTCACTTCGGTGAGATCTGAGGACTGCTGCCAGAATTGATTCATGGAGGCAGGGAATCAAGGTGATGGTGTCAGTGTGTTTTCAAGAAGAACTACAAACAGCGATGAGGGACTTCCGATGATTGATTATTAATACAATCAGTATCTCTGAGTTGATGTAGGACTTAATAGTGCGTTAACACAAAGTGCATAGCAATGAGGAGAAAACTGGTTAATTGCTCATTTTTAGTGACCCTCTATTCAAAAGGGCTGGTTCTCAGCATCATCACCAACCAGAGCTCAGTTTGCCTTCCTTTTGCCTGAGTTGTTGATGTGAGGTCTTGCTTGGTGTGGTGTTAAAAGGAAAAGCAAAACATCCGTTGTGATTTGGGCAGTGTTTCTCTCAGCTCCAAGCACAAATTTGCAAAACTGTGCTTTCTGTTCATGAATCTCTCTTCTGCCAGTAGCTGGTAGGGAATGGTAGTGAGGATGACTTTATGGGATGGGGAGCCGGAAGAATGTTAAACCCACAGAAAAGAAAACAAATACAAACATAACCAATTTTACTGTAGAAATTAAGGATTTGACAGTAATTATTATGTAAAACTTCACTGAATGTTTCTTACTACTGTGGTTGACCTTGGCTGGACACCAGGTGCCCAACAAGCCACTCTATCACTCCCTCTCCTCAACTGGACAGGGGGAGAAAAAAATCTGACAAAAGACTTGTGGGTCGAGAGCAGGAGAGGGAGGTCACTCAACAATTACCGCCGTGGGCAAACAGACTCAACTTGGGGAAATTAATTTAATTTATTGACAATCAAAAGTCAGAGTAGGGTAATAAGAAATAAAACCATATCTTAAAACACCTTCCCCACACCTCACCCTTCTTCCTGGGCTCAACTTCATTCCCAATTTCTCTACCTCCTCCCCCTGAGCAGTGCAAAGCAACAGGGAATGGGAGTTGCAGTCCGTTCATCACATGTTGTCTCTGCCACTCTTTCCTCCTCAGGGGGAGGACTCCTCACACTCTTCCCCAGCTCCATGGGAGACAGTTGTCCATGAACTTCTCCAACATAAGTCCTTCCCACAGGCTGCAGTTCTTCAGGAACTGCTCCAGCGTGGGTCCTTTCCATGGGGTGCTGTCCTTCAGGAATGGACTGCTCCAGTGTGGGTTTCCCACATGGTCACAAGTTCTGCCAGAAAAACCTGCTCCAGCATGGGTTCCTCTCTCCATGGTGTCACAGCCTCCTTCAGGTGCATTCACACGCTCTGGCATGGGGTTCTCCACAGGTTGCAGGTGGATATCTGCTCCACCGTGGGCCTCCGTGGTCTGCAGGGGGATAGCCTGCCTCACCATGGCCTTCACCATGGGCTGCAGGGGAATCCCTGCTTCGGCACTTGGAGCACCTCTTCCCCCTCCTTCTTCACTGACCTTGGTGTCTGCAGAGTTGTATCTCTCACATATTCTCACTCCTCTCTCTGTCTGCTGTTGCGCAGCAGTTTTTTTCCCCTTCTTAAATATGTTATCCCAGAGGTGCTACCACCGTTGTTGATTGGCTTGACTTTGGCCAGTGGCAGGCCTGTCTTGCAGCTGGCTGGCATTGGCTCTGTTGGACACAGGGGAAACTTGTGGCATCTTTTCACAGTAGCCACCCCTGTAGCCCTCCTGCTACCACAACCTTGCCATACAAACCAATACAACTATGTAAAGAACCTTACTGTTCCATCATTCTCATGCTAACTTACATGTTCTTCTCTCACGCATACAAAAAAATTCCAGATCTGACGTTGCAGATGTATGGGTTAGACTTGGAACCAAGGGAACAACCAGAGTGGAATGGAGAAGTGTTAATTCTTCTTCAGGAGCAGGTCACCAAGGAAAATGCAGCTAACATTTTCCTACTGTTGTGGATCATGTATCTACTAGTGGATCATGTATCTTTTTGCACCACAGCCCCACAGTGCTGGGAATGTCTACAGAGACATGTGCACAAGACATGAGTTACCTGTTGTTTTTTTTTGTATAAGAAAAATTGAAAACACACAAATAAAATAATCACTAGTGAGCTCAAATTTATGAGATTTGTTGATCTGATATTCCCAGAAAAATGGATTCATCAACATGCCTAGTCTACTGAACAAGATGTACCAAGGATTTCTCCTTGGGTTCTTATTGTGTCTGGGATCTTTAGTCTTTCGTATTCTGAAGTTAATTGTTCAAGATTGCTTCCATATTTCTCACTGGAAACTGGAGAAACCCTGCTGGTGGAGTGCAGCAGTTGGTTTAAATGCCTGGGAAATGAGTGACCTGTTTTGAAGCAGAGGCTGAATCTGTGAGATCTTAAATTATTATGGCTGTTCAGACAAATGGTCAATACATAACTTAGCTGCCTTCAAATTCTCTGCTTCATGTCTCCATCTAGATCATCAAGATTCTTCTTTTGAACTTACACCCTTACCCTTGTACCTCTAGCTGGCTTAAAATTTTATCAATTTTCAATTATTTTAACTTTTGCACTTTCAAAGTAGTTGCGAACTGACTTTGTGCCCCTTTCTGTTTCCAAAATGGACACTTATTCACAAGAAAAGAAATTTAAACTTTTCCAAAAGATGTTGTTTGATTAATGGTATTAAAGCAACTGTATTTAAAAAAAAAAACAAACCCAAACCCAACAAAACAGTTTAAACCCCTTGACTTGTTTGGAGAAGAATACATGACAGTGTACAGGGACTTGACCAAAGGTTGTAACTGTAACAGAGTAGGTTAATCAAGAATGTGAAATGGGCAAGAGGCGGAGATAAAATAGATGAGTTTAGTGTATTAAATAAGAATCTTTTGGTTATTCTCTGGTTTGCTTTATTTTCTAGTTTTCTTCTCTGACTTTCTGCTTCCTTTCAGTATTTTTATCTGCAAAATTGATTGTTTTACTACTCGTAAAACTGGAGTGACTTACTTTTGATTAATAAGGGTTGTGAAATACATAAAAATAGGTAGAACAGTCAGTAAAGTAATAGATTTTGATTTAAATTTTGTGTGATTCACAGAATTCTGCGCCCGAGGCTACAGCTTGGCTTATTAGTGTTATTTCCTAACATTGAGAGTTTTGTTATATCCTTTATTGAGATAGATGGTCATGTATTCTTTAGCAGTAGTAACTGCTCAGTAGTTGGTGGGTCTGAAAGTAGTTCCTATAAAAGCGACCTTGCTTCCTTTCCCAAATAGTTTGGTACAGTCATCTCTTTATCATGAAAGCGTAGGAGAGAAGAAATTTGCAGTTTGTGTTTGCCCTGTCCTACGTGTCCATTTTTGGGGACCAAGTATCCTCTTCTTTACCACTCCCCGACCCCAGAATTTCCTGAATTCCACAGATTTTTTTTTTTAACAGATCCCAGGCAGCCCTGCCTAATCAGTGAAATTAAACATGCCAATGTCTGTACCAATACAGTCAGAAAGGAAATCTATATGATAAACAGTTAAGCCAGATAGCTTCTTTTGCTCTTGAGAAAGAAATCAATATCTCAGCAAGTCTGTAGCCTTTCCCTATCCCTTCTCACCTGTATTTTTTGGAATAGCAGGCGTAACTCAAGACTGGGAGAGAAGAACAACGTTTTTGAATTTCACAGTGGGGACCATGATGAGCTGGTTTGAAGGTAAAGTGACAGCGAATGATGTTTGCTTCATGGCATGAACAGGGCATTTTTAAGCCTGGAAGAAGCCATTAGAATTCTCAAAAGAAGAATTTGTTTCATTTTCTTTAAGAAATTGTTTCCCCTTTCCACAGATTCCACCTTTTGTACCATTTGTGAATTAATATCAAAGCTAAAAAATCAATTGAAATAATTGATTGTATTAGAGGAACAATGTAAAGCTTGCTCTTCCCTCCAATTATTGCATTCACTATGAAGAATCCACACTACCTCATTTAAATCTTTCCTGAAGTGGGTCACACAGGGAAGCTGATTGATAAGGTGTTGGAGAGCTGAACTTTACGGCTGAGTACCAGACCTCTATCAACTGTGGGAAGGAAGGTGTGACACAAATAGAGCTGTCACTGCCGCAATCCTACTATTAAATCTTTAAAACTGGCAAATTTACAGTCTGGAAGAAGGGGCACGGGCTGATCCACTCACAGAGATTTAATATGGAAGAAGAATAATTTGAAACTGCAGTGAGTTGTTGGCAGGAGACTTGAACTCTAGAGAACAAACCTATCTGAGCTCAGTTGGGGAGAACTGTGTAGTTTTGCTGCCTTTCATCAGTTCAACGACAGGCTGAAAAGCACACTAAATCTAGTACAGAAGCATTAAATTCAGCCTTTTTCTTTTTTTGTTGAGCACATGAAACCATGAGAACAAAAAGAACAGATGTAAGCTGCTTCTTTTGTGCCAAAAAAAGTAAAAAGAAGGAAAAAAATAAGACAGGAAAAAACTGCACAGAGAAGACACATGCAAAGTAGGAAAGAGGACTGCCTTCATTCACATCTCATGGCCTCATATACTGGCAAGTGGAGCAGGAATCTTCTGACTCTTTGTCAAGGAAAACTGGAGGGGGTTGAGGAGTTGTGAAACTATGACCTACTTTGAAGAAAACACTGTACACCAGAAGGATGAAGCAATTTTACAGGTATGTCTAAGAGATATTGTGATTATCAACAGATGTCATCAGGGAAGGGATGCCATCCAGATAGACCTGGACAGGCTTGAGAGGGGGGCCTGTGCAAACCTCATGAATTTCAACAAGGCCAAGTGTAAGGTCCTGCATGTGGGTCAGGGCAATCCCAAACACAAATAAAGGCTAAGCGGAGAATGGCTTGAGAGCAGCCCTGAGGAGAAGGACTTGGGGGTGTTTGTGGATAAGAAACTCAACATGAGCCAGCAATGTGTGTTTGCAGTCCAGAAAGCCAACTGCTGCCCCAACCTGGGCTGCATCAAAAGAAGCATGGACAGCAGGTCGAGGGAGGTGATTCTGCCCCTCTACTCCGCTCTCATGAGATCCCACCTGGAGTATTGTATCCAGTTTTGGAGTCCTCAGCACGGGAAGGACATGGACCTCTTGGAACAGGTCCAGAGGAGGGCCACGAGGATTATCAGAGGGCTGGAACACCTCTCCTGTGAGGACAGGCTGAAAGAGTTTGGGTTGTTCAGCCTGGAGAAGAGAAGGCTCCAGGGATACCTTATAGCGGCCTTCCAGTACCTAAAGGGGGCCTACAGGAAAGATGGGGAGGGAGTCTATATGAGGGAGTGTAGTGGCAGGACATGGGGTAACATCTTTAAAATGAAAGAGGGGATATTTAGATAAGACAGTAGGAAGAAATTCTTTACTGTGAGGGTGGTGAGGCACCGGAACAAGGTTGCCCAGGGAGGTTGTGGATGCCCCATCCCTGGCAGTGTTCAAGGCCAGGCTGGATGGGGCTTTGAGCAGCCTGGTCTAGTGGGAGGTGTCCCTGGCCATGGAAGGAGGGTTGGAACTAGATGATCTTTAAGGTCCCTTCAATCCAAACCATTCTATGACCGAGTTGGCGTTTGGTGGAAGTCAAAGAAGAGAATACATAAAGATGGAGATATAATTTATGATTAGAACTTTGTGGGAAAATGTTAAAAAAATCCCTTCCCCATGGATTGAAACCTAAACTTTACCAGGTAAAAAATAGAGAATTAAAAAAATAGCTGTGCTTCATCTCAAAGTAGCTATTCGTTCAAAATAGTTGTGCAGGCTGAATAAGAGGAGAACACAAATCTTTGTTCTAGCTGATTCAAAACAGGGACTTGAACTTCATTATCTCACATGCCAGGTAAATATCCTATCATTTGTTGACCTTTCTGGTTGCTAATGTCATTCTTGTCTCTAATTTTGATGAGCTATTCTATCTTTGCTGAAACTGATAAGATCATTCCTGCAAAAGGTCTCAGTTTTAATGAACCAGTGCTTTCTAAAGAAAAAAAATTCACTGGAAATTCCCGAACAATTCTATTTATTAGGAGGTGTATGCTACTGGTGCAATTCTTTAGTTATATTTACACTCAGGAAACAAATCCAATGAGCCAGAGATTGTTCTCTGGTCCTAAGGAGGCCTGCCATGGCAGAGTTTGCATTTACACAGCTAAACTCCTATCTCTTTCCACAGTGGACAGGTTTGTTAGCAATGGTTCCCACTCTGATCAACTCTAAAAATACCCTGGGCATTGTTAAGGAGAGTACTCATTGACTCAGGCCAAAACTGCACTAATTGTTTAACAGTATGGAAAACTGCAGGGTGGAACTCATACCTGTGTTTTCAACTGACTAACATGGATGTAGCCTGTGTATACAGATTGGGTCTTGTTCGGTGCTTAGTGCTCCCAGTGTTAGTTACTGGATTCTATTTTTACATCAATGTGTGTCAAAATACAAATACATAAACTCATTGAATCTCTTTGCTAAACTTGGTTTTTTATTTTTTACTTTTTTGGTAGAAAATCTCTGTCAAAATCACTGTGGTTCAGGACAAGAATTCACTGTTCCTATTTACCTAACCTGTAGACTGATGGAGTCTGAAATTTGGGAAAAAAATTCAGTGTTGGTGACTTAAATTTTAGGAAAAACAGTGAAGTATCGAGAACAAGAAAAAATCCTTCATAATATTGTAGTTTGACTAATGAGTAAGAGAAATATATCTGAATTTCTACATCATTTTGTGTATGTCACTGGCACAAACAGTAGAAATGGTAGGTCACATTTCTGATATTCTAGAGGAGGTTTATGTAGTAAAACTTATCTCTCTGAATTAAAGCTGCTCCACAGGAAGGTGCCAGTTAAAAGGGTAAGAGGGTGATTTTTATATAGATTATCAGATGACTAGGAAGCAAGCGGAAGGAAAGATGTCCAGTTGGTTATGTTGAAAAGAGAATTCATGTCTGGGTAGATTACCAGTGTTCTTCAGTGTTATCTTACATAATATTTCTATTAAAGGCTTTGGCACACAAGTGGGTGTGTACTAATAAATTTGATAATGACACATGGGTAGGTGGCTGGCATTTATTCTTTTAATACTGAAACGAGAATCTATGATTTACATTTTATCCCTCTGGGGTATATAGGGGAGTATATGTGGGCCCTAGAGAAGGGTTTTCTTTTTTTTTTTTTTTTCCTCTTTTTCTACAATTAAATTGGGAGGCAGAACAATTGAGCTAGGCCTTTGCTCTTGTGAACCGACACTACCTAAAGAATATATTCTTATCATAATGTAACTTAATTTATAGTGCTAATTCAGCTTCTCTGAGGGCTCATTATTTAAAGTAACATAAAGGCTTTTTTTTTTTGTTAGATTTTTATTGTGATGGTATATTTAACTAATGATGCGTTATGAGGGAACTCTTATTGGAGGCAGAAATGAGCGTTACTTGAATACCAAATTAATTCATCATCCTCTGTGCTAATAAAAAAACCCAGCAAATGAATTTATAATGGGACCACTTAATGTGCAGCTTTCTCCTCCTTAATTGTCTTTAGAGGTGAGACAAGTGTTGCAAATCAAAGTAATGTTGGAAATAGTCTGATGTTAGTGCAGGACAGAAGGATTTCAAGAGTATGTAATGTCTGTGTATATCTTGTATCTGATCTGTATATATATATGTATAGGCACATATTTATAAACCTACACAGACAAACATGTGCCATATCATAAAGATCTACAGAAATATATACACAAATACCTAAACACAAACACACGTATAGGCTATCAGCCTGATTCTAGGCTAGTGTAAGCCAGCAACAACTCTATTAACTTCTGCTCTGTGCTGAGGATCTATCCTTGAAGAAATTTTAGAAATCCATCAGAGCTATGTGAAGAGCACGCCGCTCACGGTGCACTCTCATGGTCTGACACATAATGATGTAAGGCTATGTCCATATGGAAAGGGAATCCTGCCTTATGTGATCCTGGCTGCATGCTTCTGCTTCCACCCTTGAGTCTTTTCTTCATGGTGCTTGTCATGCTTTGATTCAGATTCCTTGCTGGTCTGAAAGCAACTACCAAAAAATCATTTTAAATTAGACCAAAGAATTTGCTGAATGCATCTAGGTACACAGTCCAGAGGCAGCCCAAAAGGAGCAGTGGGAACCCATGCCTGAGGATGGACAAATGAGCCAGACCATTTCTTGATTCCACAACTCACAGTTAGATCAGATAAAGCTGCCTGTAAAATCTTAAGGTCTAAAGCATGGGTCAGGTCTTTGTATATACCACACCACTTAAGTGTGTGGGTTCTCTTTTAGGATTTCGTAGTCCCATTGTCAATTTGTTTTGTTTTTTTCCCCTGTTCCACCTTAATGAACTAAATCGTGGTTATCTCCTGTCCTTAAAATTCACATTTTGCATGCTGCCTGCTCAAAATTGTAAGAATGAGGAACTGAATTAGGTTGACTTTTAAATGAAATCATTAGCTAAGTCTCACTGAAAACGAGTCTGATCTCCATAAGTGTAAGTAAGTGTAAATATAAGTGTAAATACAGTCAAATAGGTAGACATGATATAAGGATGGCGGAATATTTTCGTTTTGCTCAATTTTTAGCTTTAAGTTTGGATATAGGGGAAAAGGAGACACAAGAAAGATATTTCCAAGTGTTTTTAATTTATATTATGTATTTTTTCTTTACCATCTCCCAGAAGGTCAATCTGTGATCGAAATTTTTATTTTCCAAAAATGAACAGGACTTGGGATTTTGGGGTATTTTGACATTTGTAGAACAAACACTTCTCACTCAAGGGAAAGAGGGACATGATCCTTACAGCATAATTCTCTCTGCTCAGCCACAGGGCTTTCATGCAAATCTCCACTTGACTACGGACTAGAAACAAGCCTGCTTTGACTCCATGCCCCAAGTGAACAAGGGGCTCAGAAGAGTACCTCTTTTGTTTATCTCCTTACATTTACTTGGTTTTAAACTAACATTGGAAAGTAAATATAAAGAGACTAAATATTTGTCTCCTGCTTATTAACTTATTTCTGTTAAGTAAAAAGCCCAGATAAGTTTGTGGGAGTCTGAGTACACAGCCTGTCCTTCTAGATAACTATAATTCGTGTTAAGACAGGCAGCAGGTATAAACAAGCTAGCAATCATGCCTTTTTCTGGTTTGTGACCACCAACATGTCTGTTCTGATGAGGGCTGGAGCACCTCTCCTCTGAAGATAAGCTGAGAGAGTTGGGGTTGTTCAGCCTGGAGAAGAGAAGGCTCCAGGGATACCTTTTTAGTGGCCTTCCAGTACCTGAAGGGGGCCTACAGGAAGGATGGGGAGGGACTCTTGATCAGGGGGCGGAGCGATAGGATGAGGGGTAACAGTTTTAAACTGAAAAAAGGTAGATTTAGATTAGACATTAGGAAGAAATTCTTTACTGTGAGGGTGGTGAGGCACTGGAACAGGTTGCCCAGAGAAGTTGTGGCTGCCCCATCCCTGGCAGTGTTCAAGGCCAGGCTGGATGGGGCTTTGAGCAGCCTGGTCTAGTGGGAGGTGTCCCTGCCCATGGCAGGGGGGTTGGAACTAGGTGATCTTTAAGGTCACTTCCAACTCTAACCGTTCTATGATTCTGTGATGTTTCTATGACTCCTGTGGTGCATTACCCAAAGTATTCTGACATGTGTCAGTTCTGCTGATGGGCTGCCGTCATGCAGGCTCTTGTCAGGCAAAGGTCATGAGCTGCAGTACTGCAAAATGGCTGCAAATTTAAGGGGCCATTTCCCAGGGCAATTTCAAGTGCTGAATGTTGGATCCAGCAAAAAAGTACAAAACATTTCATTCTGGTGCCAAGAAAGGTCTCTGGGATCCAAGTTCTTTCTATCTTCTACTACAGGCTTCCCAGGGGAAAGGACTAAAGGCTGATGTTGCCTGTTTTCCTATCTTTTTGGTCACAGAAGGGTCAGCCTTAATTTCTTTCTCTGATGAAGGAGACGATGCCTGGAGCAAATTTGCAACCGTGGAGGAGCAGCAGCAGAGAAGTGCTTCTCAGATCTGGGAAATGGTCATCTGACAAGGACGACTTTTATGGTTAAACCCCTGGCCGGATGTCAAAAGTGCAGCGTCTGAAAAGATTGGGGTTGGTAGCTCCCTAAGGGATGGAGAACTGGATGTCAGTGTGGTAACAAGGCTGCCAGGGGCCTTTCCAACCCTGGCTGAGGATAAGCTGGGTCCTCACCCCTGGGTGGGACTGGCTCGGGGTGCTCATAGCTGGGCCAGGCAGCGCTGTGGAGAGCTGGAGACTGGTCCCGCCATGGTGTGGCTGGGGCAGGGACTGCTGGCCCTGGGGGCTGACATGGGGTCTTGGGCCATAGGCAAGCCCCAGGGTACCCTCAGGGCCCAGACATGTCGGGCTCTTTTTTGTTGTGATCATGAATTGAGTCTGTCATTACTGCGTATTGACCTCATGGCTCTTTACCTGCCCCTATGTAAAGGATGAGTAAGTAGTAAATTTACTGGCAGCTGACTACTACTGGAAACAGGATAATTTGTTATGGAGAGATATTGACCATCTAGAAGCGCCTTAGAATTTATTAACAGGCTCAGGAAGCAGTGCAAATTCCACAATAAGGATACGTTTTGCAAAGTGTTTAGTTGTACTTCATATTTGGTATGTTTTTGTTTGGTTTGGTTTTTGTTTTTTTTTTCAGATGACTATTGATTTCAATGGGAGCAGGGTTAGGTTAAGGTTGCCATTGGAAAATTGAGTCTTAAAAGATTTGAGAAGGTTTGAGGTTCTCAGTTTTTCCCCTCTCACTGATGCTGCTTCACTTCTGACGTCCAGAATTTTCCAGAAGAAACTGACTCCGCAGCTCCTCAGTCTGCAGTTGGTCATCCTTGAAATTTTCTTAGTTGTAGCAATAGGTGAGTAGAAGAGTGTAAAGTTGCCTTACTGACTTACTTTTTCAAATAGATATTAAGATAGTCTTTATTTTTGCTCTGGAAGCATGGTGGGGCTTTATTTCAAGTAGTTTTGTAGTTCAGACGAGTTAGTTCTGAGAAACCATGGAGATCTGTGATACATCTTTTCTTTAGCCTTTTTGGAAGATAAGTCCACTACTTTTGTCAGAATATTTATTTGATAAAAGGGTATATACTACATAGAAAGTTTATGGCTTCTAGAACTGGTAGTTAATACTTTTAAAAATTAAATTAAGAGAATCTGCATGTTAGCAAGGTCTGAAATACAGCCTATGGAAAATGCAAAAGTTAGGCTTTGATGAATTAACTAATTAATGCATTTTTTTGTGTATTGCCTGTCCTCCAGAGTATGTCTTATTTTCATTTTGTTTGTATATTTTCAGCTAGCCATTTCTTCAGGAGTCCTGTTAGCCCTGGGGTCTGGACCCAATGCCAGTTTATAGCATGTCCTGGTCAGCCTTCAGGCGTGCACGTGGATGCGGTATGTCCACAGGAGGAAGTTTTCAGCAGCAAGAAAGGGTGTTGCGGAGCTGGAGAGACCGATCCTTTGCCTCTGAAGACTGCCTGAGCCTTGGCACAAGGGGTACTTTTGTGCCAGGATGCTATTTGGAAACGTCAAACTCAGAGCAAGTGCTAGTGTCTACTGAAACACCAACATGTTGACTGGCATTTTTTAGTAGCATTTTATCCTTGTAGCTGTACCTCTGGATTTTTAAGCCATGTAATAATACTGCCAAATGATCATTAGCACTGAGTAAGCCTAATCACCATTTAAATGGAAACAAGTAGTTGTGAGTGAGTTCATTATTTCACTTTGCAAATCAGTAACTCTGGGGAAATTTCCATTTTAATATGCTGTTTGTTTTAATGTAATGACTAAAAGGTTAAGATCACATATATCCTGTGGATAATGTAAACAAGCATTTCTTTCAGCTTCTTTTATTATCTATCTGAACTCATATGATGTAAGGTTTGTTTATTTATTTATTTACTTGCTTACTTTACCAAGCACTTTGATATTTGTCATCCTACTGCACTTCTACTGTCTGTATTCTTAATTTCTATGGAAAGTATTTTATAATGATGGTGGTATGTGTTAATAAGTTGTTTTAATGAAGAGAAAAGAGATGGTAGAATATGACCTTACCCTTTATCCCTGTATTCTATAGAAACCTGTATTTTCTCTGGCCATACGTTATTCATTACATTATTATGTTTACATCAAAAGATCAGTGATCATGCTCAGGTATTAGGAAACAAATCAGCCCTTGAATTTCAGAGGTACTTTGTATGACATGCAAGGGTCCATTTTACCTTAACCTCTTACCCTGTTATTTTGCCAATGGCTATTGCAGTGATGTTAAAGTCTTTAGAGAAAGCATACACTGAATCTTTTACAATTCCAAAACAGAATCTGTTCTTTATATTTTACTACCTTTTTTTTCCCTTGTATTTTACCGCTCCAGGGTAGAATTACAGTATCTTAGCAATATTCATGGAATCATAGAATCATAGAATGGTTTAGGTTGGATATTAGAAGGAACGGGGATTGCAGTAGTTCAGAAAATATCTTCCATGCTTATAAATAAATAAAGTAAAAAGATTATCTGGAGCTGTGGCAGATTGATTTAGCAGAGAGACTGGGGTCAAAGATTTTTGCTTGTCTTAATGGTCTTCATTAGGGAATTAGAGCATCCTGCTGAGAAAAACTGGCATGCTTTGGCTCTGCCAGTGTCAGGCTGCACTATAAACATGCAGTTTATTGTGAATTGCCTGAATTGTGAATTTCTTGCCACACAGATGAATGTTTGTCACAGTCTCTGGGAGATAGATGTCGCAGCCTAGTGAAAGCCTGCTTATCATTCTTGTGGTCACTTCTATTACCTCTGCTTGGACTGTGCTGACCTGCTATTAGTGACTCTAATTTAATTTCCCCCACCAGTGTCATGGGTTATTTCTTCCATTATTTTAAAGATTTAATTTACAGGGTAAACGTCATCACTTGAAAGAAAGAATTTTTCATGACATGAGGAACAAGTTCTTTTTGAAGATTAACATGGTGCTGGCTATTTATCTTGGTCATCTCTAAGGCATAAGGCTTAAACATTAGTGAATGACAGTATGTTCATATTTTGGTGCTATTTCCAAGACTTGAAGGTGCTATTTTCCAAGACTTGTATGTTTTCTCATTTCAGCTATACCACAACATCTAAAAATGATTCTGTGCACATTGTTATGAAAGGCCAGTTATACTTTTGTTACAGCTATAAATAAGCTTGTGGGCAATTGAGCCTGGGCTCACATTGAAAAGACTAAGAAATAGATAAGACAGTGACTGTAATAAGCAAATACTTTAGCACCTGTATCCTAGTTTTCCCTCATATTATTTGATCCAAATATTGAAAAACGAGAGGAGGCAATCCTAAATATTTGAATATTAATTTCATGTCATTAATATAATGATATTCATTTTCTAGAATAAAAAACCTGGTAGTCACGAATTGATTTCTTAGTGTGTTCTAATTCAAATGCATGTGCCTCCTGGAAAAGAGTAAACCTTGACTACTTATTAAAAAAATAAATCATTTCCTTGCATAATCATAAGTGCAACTGTCAGAGCTTAATATAATTTTATGTGTTGGTGAAATAGTTTTAGCTGTTTGCCAGAGGTTTATTTTCTTGTATGCCTAAAAATGTTCTCCAGGAAAATATTTACTAGCCTTTTAAGTGTTGCTTTTTCAAAAATGTTATCTGAAATAATTTCTGCCACCTTGGGGAATTTCTACCCCTTTATGGCCTCCAGTCTGAAGGCGGAACCAAGGCCCATTAAACCATGGCTTGGCCACTGAAAGGAAGCAGGCAGGGCTTTCGTGGTCCAAGCCTAACAGAAGAAGGAGAGAATGGAGGGAAGAAAGTTGCCTGCTAAGTCCTTCAGGGGATGTGTGACTCTGGGGTCAACAGAGAAGACAGCAGCAAAGGGAAAGGGCACCTGTGACTAGTTTGACTTCCAGGGATAAGGGACAGCATGGGTAGGTATGTGTGATGGAATGAAGTTTATGCCAGATCATTTGGAAACTGGCCATAGTTTCAGCTGAACCAGCCCAAAATTTCCTAGCACAGTGTAATTGTCTGTAAGGACTGAATTAAATGATTTTGTACTTGAATGCCTTCTGCACTCTCTGCCAGTCCGTCTCATGCATCAGTTTTCATAAAACAGAGAAGGAGAAGGCACAGTGAAGATGTTTAGGTTTTCCCATTACTAAATTATAATTCAGTAAGACATTCATGTATATTTATATGCACGCATATTGAAGTGTATATGTAGTGTGTGTGTGTGTTGTGTTTGTGTGCTTTAAGGAAAGGCAAATCTTTATTAATTTTTCAGATTCTTATACAGAGAATTTATGTCATCAGTGAAGAGTTCACTGGGAGTATTTGTTATTCAGACTGTTTTGACTAGCAAAATAGGTCATGTTTCTATTTCTGTTCACATGAAACAGAGAGAATCAAGTTTTCTGTGTGAAGACTTGTGATTATTAATTTATAATTTACTTTCTGCAACTGCTCTGCATTATTCAGTTAGAATTAAAGTTGTCTTACAAAGATCTTACTTGGAAGCTCTAAAAAGAATTTCAGAGTTTAACTGCTTCCTGCATTTCTCCTTGTGTTAGTGCCACCTCTTGAAATCTGGTCCTAATTCAGTCAATAAGTGTGCAAATATTGGTTAGAGCAATAGGAAATGCAACACATAATCCTTATTGCCAAGTATTGTTTTTTACCAATGATCCTTGCTTACTTCTCAGTAAGATGGTCTTCTGTTTGTGTTGTCATACACTTGCCGTATTTGAAGAGGAACATTTCAGCAAGGATCACACAGTAGGATATTAAATTCTAAAGACAGAAAGGTTCCCATTTTAATGCAATTTGTTTACATAAAAGTGTGTCACGTTTTTGGCCAGATTGGCCAATCAGAACGACAGATGGCCCTCCCCCCCACTCTCTCCTCAGAGAAGAGAGGAAGAGATAACGAGATTTACGAGTTTAGAAAAAAGAACTAGACTAATGAAAATAATAATAAATAAGGAAATAAGAAATAATAATAAAATAAAATAAAAAGTATACAATATATACAAAACTGTATCCAGCTCCCAGGATGACGATCGCGTCACCAGCAGATACAGGGAAAGTCCCAGACTGGAGTCAGCGACAGGAGCTGAATTCCGGAACTAGAGTCAGGAATGCTCAAATCAGTATCAAAGGCAGACGAACAGACAGGGTCCTCCTCAGACGTCGGCCATTGAAGAAAAAGCGAGCCAGACCCCCCTTGCCCCTTTGATCCCCCAGCTTTTATACTGAGCGTGATGCCTATGGGATGGAACACCCTGTTGGTCAGTTTTGGGTCACCTGTCCCGTCTGCTCCTCCCTGCAGGTGGGACCCCTCTACGCTTCTCTGCTTCCGACCCTCGAACGGGGCAAACAGCGAAGCGAGCTGACCTTGGTTGTTATAGCAATAAGTCTAAGCAAGAGCCTCTGTGCATACCGTTCCTTGGTATAATCAGGTCTTATCACTCTAAGACTGAACAGTTTCTGAACAATATGCTGTTAATTTCAGACTTTAGTCAGTTAGAAGAGGCCCAGCTAAAAAGTAAAATTACAAATCAGAAAATTGGTTCTGTTTTACCTCAAACCAGGACAAAGTGCAAGAAACAAAAGAGTAAATGTGTGGAGACAGACTGTTCAGTGTCATAGATATACACACCAAAATGCAAGTGAAGGCTTCAGGAAGCTATTTTCACTTAGGATCAGGTTCTTCTGCTGCTTGCTTTGAGGCACGTAAGTCACTGGAGAGCAGGCAGAAAGGAAAGGAATAAATTCTCCATGTTCTGGGACTCCTCCCTTCCCTTGACATGTGCAATGCAGCATCTCTGGAGTCAGAAATTAAAGACCTGGTCTGGAAGGGACTTCTGGCTACTTAATGGTTTAAAGGATACAACTCCAATTAGAGAACCTAGTCCATGAAGTACACTATATGTTTAACTAGTTAACACATATTTTTCAAACTCTTCAAGCAATTCCCGTGTGTATTTAATTGCCAAAATCCCTGCTAGCTGTACATTCACTTTAAAACAAATGCAGAATCACTCTACTGAAATGTCTAGTCAAATGCTTCAGTAAACAGTTGCATTTTGAAGTTGATCTACAAGTAATTTAGCGCAATGAAATAGGTACTACTCTTTTTGTTTTCTTACTGCAACAGTTCAGGGAGTGACGTATTTCTTGTTGATAGTTCTCTTCCTTTCAAGTGCCTCTGAGAAGTTATGGCAGAAGCGATATGTGCAAGGTAAAAGCAAAACTAGCAAAACTAACATTTCCTTTTTTGAGTGTGCAGCATTTGAGCCTCAAGTTGATGTTTCAAGGTAGTCAGTGCCCCAGATTCAGAACATAAGTGAGAGATTTTCTTCCAGTTTCTGCTGACAGAGCAGTCCAAAGGAACGCTGACTGCAACAAGCTATTCAGCCTTAGGCATGACTGAAGCTCACTTGACAAGATTCACTTACTAAACCCAATGTGCGTGATGATACCCTGTCACAGTGGAGTGTGACAATAATGCAGAGCGGTGGAGAAATAGGAAAGGCAGCTGAGTCACTATATTTACAAGTCACTAATCCACTCTGGCTATAATCACTTAAAAAGCCTATGGATTTGGACAAAATAGTTGTGAGTGTATTTTTTTTTTTAAGGGTAGCTTTTTGAACTAATGGTCCTGATTTAATGGAATCTGTTAAACAGAAATTGAGTTTTATAATCAAAAATGCCTGAGGAGTAAGGGAAGAGGTTTATTTTATAATGTGGAAAAAATTTACAGAGATAACTGTGTTAGCTGTTATTGACAAAGATCTCAGAGGAATTTATAGCCACATAGATGTATCCAGTAGTATTGCTTATACACATGTCTTCTAGTACTGGCGCACAATACCTCAAAAACCCAGCAACTAGGCCTGAGGTTTTTCTAAAAAAATACAGACCATTTTCAAAGTAATATATTTTAAAGTGCATAAGTATATGAGTTTTTAATGTAAGATGTGGTACAGCTGTGACTGGAGACCTTTAAGATTTTCCAAATTTCCATGAGTTTAGAATTACTATAGATCAGTTTGTGGGGTTTTTTTGGGCATATCATCTCTTTCAACTCTTGCAGTCCTGGCTGTGTGGGTTCCTCACAAGAAAAGTCTACTTGATATTCCTGCCAGAAATATTTGGTTTCTGCAAGAAGGGCCACAGAGGAGTGTGGGCTTGGCTTCGGCTGTCACCGGGATCTTGGCATCAAATGCCAGGATCGTGGGAAGTGTGGTGAGCCGGACGTTAGAAGTGAATTGCTGGGGAACCAAACCTGAACAAAGTAGCAGTAGGAACAAGGAGGAAGTTCTACATACATATGGGGTTTTGTATATAGTTTTTTAATAAAATAGAAAGTTACACACACCCCTCCCGATATTTTAATATTGTGAGGATTCACTGGCCTTAGGGTGCTTGGAAGGTTTTAAAGTGAAGTATGAATAAGGGGCTTATTAATATACTGGAGACGTGAAGAATCTGGGGAACTGATGTGAAAAAAGAGATATAGTTCACTGGGTGGGATGAGTGGGAGTTTTATGGTAGGCCAGGGTTCACTGCCCTGACTAGGCAAAATGTCAAATCTCAGGAAGAAGAAATGGGAATCTGGAGCTCTCTGTTTCAGTTTAAGGATATTGAGAAACTGCCCTGCCCCTACTTGTGTCCTCTTTGCTGTTAGAAATGCAATGGCCCCGCATGGACTGATGATTAGAGGCTACATGAAATTCGGTAATGACAACAGCTGAATGGAGAAGTCAAAATCTAGAGAAGAGTGCGTCGCTGATAAACCACTGGGCTGTGGTGGGGAAAAAAATACCAAACAAGGTATTTCCCTTGAGTTCTGAAACGGAAGCTGGAAACAATAACACAAAGAACAATTCATGAAAAATCTGTAAGATAGGACTGATTCAGCCACTGAAGAACATCTTGCTCCTAATTGGCATCATACTTGTTGACAGTGTGAGCTGCTAGACATAAAGCAGTCCCTGATAACAGAGAAGTGGAAATCCAATTTGGTTTAGTTTTAACTCACCATTGTATTCCATAATAAATGCCTGTTTAAGGAAGACTTAGATAATTAAAACACAGCCTTGCACAATGAGGGAAACACTCTAGATATAAACATGTAGACAATAATTGTAAAATCAAGATTTTAAAAAAATTATTATTAAAAGCAATTTAATTTGCATGTTTAATACTATCCTTGCTACTGACGTTAAATTCAGAGGACACTATTAAATGGAGAGCAAACAGAAAATGAAATTTTAGCTAGATAGGAAACCAAGGTATGTAATTTGGAGACAGATTATAGCAGCTAGACAGTTAACTTGGAAAATGCTGTTTTCTAGGTGCAGGGCAGAGTTACACATTTACTTAGCCAAGGCTGAAAATAGAGAGAAGACAAACCCTTGCTTCAAAAAGTTCCCAGTAGAAGGGACGGCACAATGGAGTGACTAACAGGAGCATCTGAAGGGGTGTTTGGAAAAAGTAGCAAAGCAGTCTGCTTGTCTCAGCCAAAAGTCGGATGTAAGTAGGCTGAATGGGAATTACTGAGCATGCAAGGAAAGACTAGGCTTTAGGGGAAGGAAAATATACAAATAGCCTATATTTTACTTGATTCTCTGTGGATGGTACACATTTGGGTAAATTGCTAGAAAGCACTTTGCTCTGAAGTGCATGCTTTTGGTCATTTTCAATCATCCACTGTTCACAGTGGCAAGAGAGAAAAGCGTCGGTTAGATTGAGAAGTGCAGTTAGATTTATGGACGCAGGGGAGCTGCCACCTGGAGATCTAGTCCTTGTGCACCTGGTCTGTGACGTTCAACTTTAAAAGAAGTGCTGAAGATCAGAGCTCTCACTTCGCTGGACTGAAAGGGATTGAACTCTGAGAGAAGGTGTCTGGCACGCTATCAGGCAATAGCACGGCAATTGTCTGTGTGCTGTAATTGATAAAGATTTTCTCTACCTATACTGGCAGGAGAGAAGTGGGAATGCACTGGCAATAGTGCTGGGTATCTTTGTCATTGCTTCACTACAGGGAGGTTGGAGTCTCCCTTCTGAACTTCCCCCTGCAACAGATTCAATTATGACATGTAGTTTGATCTCAAGTAATGATAGAGGGCTGTCAGAGTGTGATGGCTTGTGCAGTCTTTTTCATGTTTGAACCCTCAGGTTTTAGATCTACCTATGGAACAGGAAACCCATTGTTCCCATAGCATTTATTGGCCTTCTCTTTAGGGTGTTGATAAACCGCCTGCATTTATTTATTTTAATCTATTGTTAATCCTTGGTTCTGCCGGATGCATATAGTATTTTAAATATATATGCAGTTCTTTAACAAGAAGATTTGGGATTGTTACCAAGTATCCCTCCCTCTTCGTCTTCTTGGGAGAGCATGAGAATGTTAGTTCACACATATGCAGTTCTTTAACAAGAAGATTTGGGATTGTTACCAAGTATCCCTCCCTCTTCGTCTTCTTGGGAGAGCATGAGAATGTTAGTTCACACTGAAATATTTAATTTCTCTGCAATACAGAGAAACTAGAGTTAATCTTGCTTTGATGCCAAAGAGTGGACAAAACAATCAGAACTGGCACCTGTAACAAGAGGATGCGATTGCCAAATGCGACACAATGCAATGATTGGCCATTATTAGATCACAGGCTTCCTGGCACTGGAGGTAACAGCTATGGCCAAAAGTGTCTGGTACATTTGGTTAGAAGAAGTTGATATTCCCTCTTACACTTGGACACCACCACTGCTATCTGTGAATTTCCTCATTAAGTTATTCCAATTTCTTCTCTAGGGGCTGCATACTCAGACTATTTCTAAAGTCTAATCTTCGCAACTGCTGTTTTATAGTATTAGCACATCTATCATTTACAGAGTAGTTAGTAGTGGTGTAATGTAGCCTATGACTGTCACCCTTTCAGAAAGTATTTTCCTCTTAAAACAGATATGTTAACTTTCTGGGGATGTCATGTTTGAGGACAATAAACTGGATTGGGATCTCTGTTCTTATTAGTGCTGATTTGTTAATCTGGATAGTGGTGAAGTTTATCATCGTATGACTGAGGATAAATGAATTGTGAAACTAAATATATTAATTTTAATATCATAAAGTGCTTGTAATACAAATAACCTGTCATGTTATGATTGAAATATATAGATGGAAACAATTTCAGTGGAAACAATCTTTATTCATACAGCTTGATCTCCCCCATCCATTTTGATAGCCAGCTATGTACTACCACACAAATAATCATGACAAGACCTATTGGTGTGCTTAAATTTAAATATTTCAGCATATTTTTAAATTTGCAGGCTGAGAACAGTACTATTAACTTCCAACTTCCAGAGGCCAAAATTAAGCATATGCTTCAGTCCTTGCACCTCCTTATATCTTGTATCGAATAATCTAGTAATAGATTCTCAGACGGAATTTCAGATTAAAGCACTAAACTATGAGAACAGTCAGCTATTTCGACTTGGCAACTTTTGTGCATATAAATTTATTTTATGCAAGAAGGAAGTTTAACAAGAAACAAAAAGATTAATTAGGAAAAGAAAGCTTTTAAGATTTTCTAGTAAAAAGAACTTCTCAGACAAAGTATGAATGCAGAGAGTTTGCATGATGCAACAAAGAAATTATTTTATCTTATAAGGGAGAAAAATAACACAGTATCTAGGCAAAGGAAGAATGTCAAGGAGCAATTGCAGATTGTGAATATAGTGTAATCAGATATTGTTGCATAAAAAAGCTTTAATCATTAAGGATGCACATGAACTCTAAGAAAAAGAAAATTCTGAGGCTATGATTTTAATTTTCTTGACAACTAATTTGGTTTTGTATCATAAGCACAAGGCTCAGCGCTACGGCAAGGGTGTGATCACAAGGTCCACAGGGCAGTGGCCTCACTGATGCGGGAGCAATCGAGGGAGGTCAGTACCCAAACTGGGGAGCGGGGCAGGTCTGCAGACACTGACCAGGGCTGCGCAAAGCTCTGGATCTCCAGACAAGTCCATGGTGCCAAGACAGGTCTCAGGTCAAGCTGGGAAGCTGTGTCACTGGGTCAGAGGCAGGGTCCAGATTAAGGGTATGAAGCACCAGGATACCTGCAGTGCAGCTCAGGCGAGGACCAAGGGCGAGGGCTGGGGCTGAAATGCAGCGCCTGAGTGATGAGGGAGCCCAGTGGGGCTACTGGTAGCCATCTTTCCCCTGGCTCCTTCTGAGCAGCCAGACCTTGCAACCACACAGCAAACCTGGCTGTGGGCACGGGTGTCCAGACCCCCAGAGAAGGGGACCAGCAGTCTCTCAGGGTGCTTGGGGCCCTGGGTTAAATGGCCTCACATAGCAAAGCAAATTTAGTCTTTACTGAAAAAATTCTCTGCAGAGGTTGCTTTTGTGGGTAAATTCTTGCTGTCACACAATTTCCTAACTTTTTATTTTATGACTATTACTTTGTTTATCTTGCATTGAATTGGTCCAGTTATTAATCTATTTTACATGAAATAATTTTTCCCATAAAAGAAATTTATTTTAGATCAATAACTGAATTCAGTATTTAAATACTTTGAAGGTAGATTAATGTTTGGATTAAATACTTGTGAAAACTTTCTGTTTCCCAGTGGCTTTGTCTGTGAACAACAGAAGTACATTACCCAGTCAGATCCTGAGAGTCTTTCAAAGATATTGTCACAGCAGTTGGCTTCTGATTGACCCACCACTTCAACCTAATATATCTCAAAAATTTCTCTGGAAGAGAAAAAAAAAACAGCAAAAGTACTTATGTGACACAATTGCTTCAATTCTTCAGTTCTCCATCAGCTAACAGATGTACACAGTCTGAGGAAGAGCTGGGATCTGCGCCTTGGGTGAGCCCATTCATCACAAAGCGGGTCTCCGTGCCTCCTGGTCCCTTCACCTTGGAGCAGTTAAGAACTCAAAGGAAGGACGCCCTGTTGGGTCCTCTCTCAGGGCTGTCCCAGGAGAGCCTCAGCCCCGGTGTCCTGGTGTGGTACCCATCAGGATGACAGGGAACTAGGGCGGCTACTGGGCAGACTGAGTTCTCAAGCCCAGCTATAGCTAAAATGACACAGTTTCCTTCCACTGCTATGATAAACCAGCTTTTTCCATTTAGTAAAATCCTTTATTCGCAAGCAGTCAAGGTGGAATTTTGAATTTTTGGATTTTTGTGGAGAAGCTTTTTTGTTCTACATTTTTCTCTTATTGCTGAAAGCACATTCTTTTCTTGGTCTTTTGAATTTCACAATAGAGAAGAGTGAATCCATTAGGTAGGATGGCATTAAAATGTAGGAAAACAATCTAATTCCTTGCCATGGGAGCTTAAAATTCCACAAGCATTTTTTTCATTTTAACTCATGCTTAATCACAAATTCAATACTGCAACTGGGCATTCAGTAAGTAGCTTGCCTACTGTGTAATCATTTTCAATTCAAGTCCCACTGACTTCATATCCATAGTGATATTCTTTGTTTCCATATTTAAAAAAAAAAAAAACCCTTGGATTTACTTGTATAATAGTGAAGTTACAGCATATTTGAACTTGCTTTTCAGGGAACCGCTATACAGCTATATACAACATTTGTCCTTCTGGTGACCCTTTCTTTTTGTGATTGCAATTTTGACAGGTCCTTTTGCTTTAGGCCACTCAGAGACTTTACACTATTAACTGTGGTGACATTTTTCTCTCTTGAATTGTTCCAGAGAAAAAAAGCTGATGAGAAAGTTCGACTTTCCTTTTGTTTCTCTGGGTATCTTAAAGGCTTAATGTTAGTGTCATAATGACAACCAAAACGTTAATATTTACCTCTAATTTCTTCAGAAGTATATCTGTCACGGCACAGATATTTCAATGGGTTATGAAAATTTGACAAAGTGTGTCAATATATGTGGAAATTACCAATAATAATGGAATGAAATCCCTGTTAGTATTAAGATCCTGACCTAGATCTATAGCCCAAAGAAATCAGTTATCTTCTTTTTATAGGTTTCAAGGGACTCTGAATCCGATTTTTAGACTATGATTAAAAAACCTAGAGGACTTAGTTAGGTAATGGTCTCGCTGCAATCTTAGGATCATTTGGAAAAGAAACCTTAAAAACCATTACACATTTATTTAATCAGACACGACACTTGCTTTAGTGCCTTGGGCAACATTTCATGGGAGACCGTTACTACATATAGAATTTTACTTTTATTTTCTTTTCTGATTTATTGCCTTTTTTTTTTTTTTTTTGGTGTGTGTATCTGAGCAATGTCTTTTTTTATGCTGAACAGGTTAACAACACTGGAATTACTGTAAATCAAAATGTTTGTCTTTGCCACATTCAGTTACATCAAATATGCCATAAAACTTTTTATAGTTCTTGGAAGGTGAGAAAGCAATTGCCCATTGAAAGCTTGATACGCTCTGGAGCTCAGAATCCAAAATTTATTTATTTTTATTATACTGCATGGAGAGGGATTTTTCTTACATGAATAAATGAATTCACTGTTATTAAAAGCAAAGCAAAACAAAACAAAATGCATGCATTCTTTTTCATTCAAGTTACAAACAGATTTAAATCAACATACTTGGAATGTATTCATACGCCCTCGCCTGATATTAGGGGGCTAAGTCTTATTTTAGATGTACTTTTATTTGGATTAATGACTCAGAAGCACTAGTTACTTCTCTATTTAACATTATTTTCTTTAAATAAACACATCTTTGTCTTCTTCTATGTGTGTGTATACGTGTGTGTGTATATATATGTATGGGTATATAAATATGTGTACGCATTCATTTTGTTTTATACTTATTTATATTATTATTGAGCATCTAGCCCTGCTGTATTTTTGTGCTAGAACAATTCTGGCACCGAAAATAAGTTACTTGAAACTTCTTCATAGAAAATGGATAATGTTTATCTCATTAATCTGGCTCCAAGAAGACCTGGATATGATTCTTTGCTCCACGACAGGTATCCTGTTTGACCCTTGGCAAATTGCTATTCCCCTGTATCTCCATTCTTCAAGCTGCCAAGTGATCGAGGATGTGTGTTTCTCTCTCTTGAGAGAGGGCAGGGTAGGTAGAGAACAGGAGCAAAGAGGGAGGTTTTGAAGATAAATATACAAACATGGCAATAATGGGATTATGCAAGAACGACCCCCCCCAAAAAAAGAAGAAAAAAACCCACAAAAAAACAGAAAAAAGAAGGTAATGTTTGTGAAATCATCTGGGCTCCTATTTTTGCAGGCTAGTGCTCCACTGTTGTCTGCCTTCTTGTACTGTTATGTACTGTGATGCTAGTGTAACTGTGAATAAAATGCCATCACTCCATTCATGTGAGAATAGCATATTGGTGAACAGAGTATAAAAAAGCAAATATTCATTCTCAGTTTGTTTTAGATACTATAACTTCATGACGAACCTCATTAACAATTTTCGCTTTAACCTTCCTATGCCGATGATACATTCAGTTACCTTCCTGGTATTTGATTTGAGTGGGATGTCCTGTAGCGCTATGAATCACTCATCATTTCTGTGTTAAACTGGTATGTCTGGATATAGTGAACCAACCTCCTCCTGGAAATTGTAGGGGTTCGATAGCCTTGTAAAGCAGCCTTAAGGACAGAAAAAAGCATGCTACATATAGGTCACTGGCAGGAGGTTTATCATCGTATTAAAGTTATTTTCTATACCTTTTATATAGACACTGTTGAGAAGCAATCTTCATCTATCATAACCTACCAAGAAAGGGGCAGGGGACAGTGTTTTAAATGAATCTTCCCGTGACAATAAAGGTAGTTACTTCAAGCTCATATTATGCTATATTGAAGCCGTATATCACTAGTTAATATATGTATAACCCATTATATCTCTCTTTATGTATTTCAGCTAATGCTTTTCTTTAGCACACAAAACTTCAACAGTATTATGAACTCATGATCAGAAAATGTAGCCAGCCACCTACCATGACAGAACAATGTTTTATTTGAACCAATATTTTTACAACCCTATGCCCAAAGAAAAATTCATAAATCTGTATTTAAGCACTTAAATAAATGAGGCCTTGTTTACAGAGACACTAATAACCTTTTCTATGCAACAGAGCTGTGTGTAGAGTGGTGCGTTATTCTTATTAGTGTTAGACAAAGACAAGGCAGAGAAGAAATCTAAGATGACAAACATCTTTGAAAATTTTCTTTTTGATGCTTTCTGTGTCCGACTTTTCTCTCCATATATAATCTGTCTAATATTTTTTTCCTTTCATCCTGATAATTCCCACCAAAATAACAATTTATTTCCATCAGAACATACGAAGAAGGAAATATGTTTCCATTCTGTTCTAATGCCTGGAATTTCTTTTCAAAAGTAAACTTCTTTCATATAAGGCTGTTATTTTATTTGAAGATCCTACATCAGAAGTGCAATGACAGAAATGTCATTTACGGCAAGAAGGAAAAAAGATTATCATAACTTAAGTAGACCTCAAATTAAAGATCAATAACTTAAGAAGGAAATTATTTAACTTATCTGTGTCACTCTTGCTTTTCTCCCTGGAAGAACTGGCTTTACCTCAATGCAATTGTAAAATTGGTAGGTTAATAGCAAGAAAACTGGCAAGTTCTTATAACACAGCAAAAGGTAAAAATGATTAAGCTACTGGGCTCTTGGATATTAAAGAGATTAATAGGCTTTTTAATGGCTGTATGAATTAATTTGCATGAATGATACCTGGAATCTGGAGAAGAATGAAAAGCTCTTAATGCCAGCATAAATGATCTGTATTCTCTTAAACGATCTTACATTGAAAAACAAAAGGGAAAATCCTTTGATGCAAATGTCACCTTTACCGAAATTCTCAAGTTCACAGAAAGTCTAATTAAGGTGCTGGCCAAGACAGCACTGGTAATGATTTTCTAAAAGGTCTCATCATTCTTTGAGCGATCACAGGATGATTAAGCAAGGTTGTTTTAAAACAAATAGTCATTCTTCTCTTTTTGTACTTGATTCTGGTGCCACTGTGATTGCTAATTATAAAGACTCTGTTGCATCTTATTTGCAATCTTGAAAACATGTAGGAGTTTCAACATCATAGCATTTAGCTTTTCCCAGATTATCTAGATATCTTATTCAGTTTGTGCTCAAAGCTCACCCCATGTTTTTGTCACGGTAAGGTACCTACTTCATCAATTCACTCATGAAGAATATTGACCCCTTCGGAGTTTCAAGGATCTCTTTTACTTTCACTCATCTAGTAAGATGTTATGATAATATTGCGGTTCACAGGAGGTCTTATTCGTCATCACCTTCACTTGCGAGAAGAAGAGATGACTTGAAGACTATCACCTCTCCCTGCTTCCCCTCTTTTTTGAGAAGTTCATACCTCTGAGTCACTGGACTGAACTACTTAGGATGTGCCAAACAGTCTACCCATGAGCAGCAAGAGGAGGATGCAAACTAATGTATATGTGCAAAGTAGTTCAACATTGTATGCATGCTTACTCTGTGACAGGTAAATTATAAAAAAGAGGAGAAAACTCTGTAAGTGGTGGGGGTCTAAAATGAGGGAAAAACACCCTAAATAAATTATTTCTTTGCAGTAGCAGTTTTCTTCAGGTTTACTTCTGGTAAATGAGTTTCGTCTGCACAAACACACCAGAGCCAGGTAAGTTGCAAAGCGGTTTTACTTTCCTTTTCTGATTTTTGATCACAGGCTACATGGATGCAAGACTAATTCTATATAGAATTAGAGCAGTGCTGAGAGCCAGAAAGGGTCTTTATGATATTAGTAGATCTCTTGTGTGTAGTGGCATCTTTGCCATTGCTCTTTCCTATAAGCCACACAGGTGACACTAGCAGCCCTGAATCTGGAAATTGTAAATAGGATCATGGCAGCACTAAATCCACCTGTGGATTTTCTTAAACTATTGAACATCTCCAAGCTTGACTAAGCTTTTCTGAGGCAGGTAGAATGTCAGAAAAATGTCTTAAAACCCGCTATAAAGTTTAAGAACATAATTGCAAAACTGGATCCTGCAAGTTTCCAAAAAACGATTTTAAAAGAACTAGCTTACAACCTAGTTTCACAGGACTTGGAAGCTGAATCCCTTGAATATGGGTGTTGAGTTAGCACATAGTTTGCTAGGGAGAATAAGGTGGGAAGGGTATGAGGAGAGCATGAAATGAGAGGAGACATGTTACCTGGCCTAAGAGAAAAGGGGTCGGAGAGAAGCAGTTAATTTTTTATAAGTAGGAGTCATCTCACCTAATAGTAGATGTTTAGAAGACAGGTAATTAGTCTGTTTTTTCAGACTACAGACTGTGGAGGAGGAAAACAAGTTCCAGAGGCAGGTTTTCCTGGGTCAGGTTTAATGTTTACAACAAGCGATTCATCAAAATGGCACCCAGTCCCAGAATCCCCTCTGAACCTCCAGCTTGACATGGAACTCCGGGGTGAGCTGCTTTACTGATTTGATTATTCCTGCAGGTTTCGGTGGGATAAACATATTGAAAGACATGAAAGGAACCTCAGTAATGTCATCATAAATCAGATTATATATTTCCAGCCACAAGATTATTCAGGACAAAATCACAGTTCCTTAATGAAGCGAAATCATTACTGAGGGAATATGGCAGAGATTAGTTTGAAATAGGACAGACTCAAAAGTGAGTAAAAATTTCAGAAGTGAACTCATTAATAGCATTACCATTCAGACAGGTACAAGGTCTGTTTATACAATCTTTTTTTCCCCCTGAATTTTATAGCAGGATCAGATTTCCAGAACACATCTCAGCTAAGATATAAAATCTGACAATAAATCTTGAGAACGACAGGCTAAAATTGCAATAGGCACTGCAAACTTTTACAACCACAAATATGTTTTGATATAAAAAGTTTAGTTACGGTGAGTATTCTGTGCCTAAGCAAATGGCTGGCACAGGTTGTCATGATGAAAACACTTTAATTTTTCATATTTTAGTGGTTTTGAACCAATATTAAATCAATGGGAAAAACAGTTTTATGTTTTCTACTGCCAATCTTGCTATCATAAATGTTGTTTTTTACAAGTCCTTACTTGGCAGCTTGTGTTTTGGGCCACTTTCTGTCTACTGCTGGGTACAATAAGAGAATTACTTGGTTTATCGCTTTCTGCAACAGGACCTTGAGAATCCCATTCTTTTAACATCAAGTTTTTAATGCTATGGCCAGTTTATAGCTCTTCACCAAATAAGCTTTTTTGGTTTTTGTTTGTTTTTAAAATTCCAGCTATCATGAAAAAAGTATAGATTTTTTTTTTTTATTATTGAAAACATTGAACACATTTAAACCAAATATTTTAATTTCTGCTGAAAATGAACTGACAAAAAATAACTGTTGCAGTTTTGAACATCTTTGAATGATACTTAATGGGAAATGCAGCTCAGTGACTTGTGTTGCCCTTCCTCTTTGCTGGCCAGACTTCACAAATAGACTCGTTAATTGCTACTTCTTTCTGATGAAGAGAGAAGCCAAGACCAGAGAATCTTAAGAAACTGAGCAAGAACAATTTTAATCTCAATCCTCCAAAAATCTGGTAGTAGCATTTGAAAAGAACTATTTGAGATTTATGTTGGAATAGTGCAGTTCATTTTGCACCTAAAAGCACTACATTTTCTGCAGAATTATTCCCAATATTCAATGTTATTAATATTTCTATGTTATGAAATACTACTACTTCTCAGGCAGATCCCATGTGAGCTTGTTTAAACTTTGTAGCCAGTCTGTGACCTAGCAATTCATTTTGCAAGGTAAGCTTTGTCACTGAAATGGTTGTGAAAAACGGCACAATTAGAGTATATGCATTTTTTCAATGACTTTTTTACTTATATTATCCTATGAATGCTCATAAAATACCCAAGGATACTTTCTTCTGGTAGATAGATGACAGTATTAACTTTTTTGGTTTCATAAAACGTATAAATTTATGAATCTTAAAATTAAACCAATGAGTTTAAGCGGATTAAAAATAGATTTTAATTATAAAGAGGATTGTTATAGATGAATAATTATACTTTTCTGCACTACCTCCTTACTCGGCATTAAATTCAAGCATCTCTGAGTCTGACTAGGCGTCCTAGGCATATGTCGGAAAATTCCCTAATTTACTCAGTAGCCTTCCCTTAGGATACTTTTCTAGGTCATAAGACTGAGAAAATAGCCTTTTTTGCCAGTCTCTGCCCATCTCTTACTTTATTAGACTGTGTTCTGGCAGCAGATGTATTAATGGAATTCAAATACAGTCGACACATAGATTGAGCTAACAGACTCATAAAAGGCACACTTACAATAAGCTGTACCTGACCCCGTGTTATATAAAGGTCAGGCAAACTGGATAGCTTTTATGGAGCTCATTATTTAATCTTAATATTAAGGAGAACCTAGCATAGAAGACCCTAATCAGGATTTGTAATTAAGTGAGAACATCATTCATAACCTGATTATAATTGCAGGGTTTTATAGCCCTTTTCCAGAAATCAGCCTCTTGCACAGTTGATGTAATGCAAGGGGTTTTATACAAAGCATGTCTTAGACTGTTTGCAAATCAGTTATTAAATGCATTATACGAATTTTTAATCTATAGTGGTATTTATAAAGTGTTGCTTCACTGACAAAATGTTAAGTACTTCCCCAAACATGGTTTAAAGCAGCAGGAAAAAGAATAAAATAAAAGTCAAAATAGTAATTGAATTAAATTATAAATGGCTCATACTCATATTTCATCCTCTTGTCATATGTTATTTTAGCTAAAAAATACAAAGCATGTAGCTGTCCTCACCACACTTATATACCCAAAGTCTCTAATACACCTCCGCAATATCCAAAATTAACTTCATGTGAGGGGAGTTTGAGTATCATATTAGCTCAAGTATAAGTCACTCTTTACAGTAGAATGGCCCTGAATCTGATTAATCTGAATGCTCTTTTTAGCAAACTAGATCATAACAACTCCCTTGGTACCATTAATATCTAATGTTTCCAAGACCATGATATCTCAAAGAAATTTGGTTCATGGATTATACATCCATTAGGTTGAAACATTTATACTAATGTATTGTGGTCATGCATTTATCATGATTCTGCCAAGCAGAATACAGTACAGAGTTCATACTGATTCAGACTTATAAAAGAAAAAAATTTCCTTACAAATCAGTTGAAATTAGTTAATAATATAATAAAAGGTGTAATAGTTCCAGATTTTTTTATCAAATTTTGCGTGAACTACTTCATTATCAGTGGCAACTTTAGTTTAACTTCTTTGCTTCGTATTGCAATGCATTTGGTGGTCTATACGCTAAGTTTACACTGCTAAGTGTAAGGACAGTTCTTGTATCTCAGTGAAGGGTGTAATAACACCCAGGTGACAGAAAAATAGCTTTTAAGATTGGTCTATCTGGATAGCCTGCAATTGTTCCAATACAATTTAAAAACAAAACTGGTAGGATTTTCAGATTACTGAAAGCTAACTTTGATTTAGATAGTTGTCCTATGAAGGGAAGCAGAAGAGGAAGATGGTTCCTCTGCTCTCGTAGTGAGGAGTGAGATTCCTGAAAAACAACCATGTGAGTAGTATGTGGGAATGAGAGGACATAGTGTTCAGAGGAGATGAGTAAATGCATTGAAAGTGAATATTAAGCTATTACTAGTGCAGGCCACAGGAAATTATTACTTTTGTGAGGCAAGTGAGAAGCAGAGGGGTCTCAAGAGTGGCAGTTTAGAGTATTCTTGGGATGTTGCCGGGATAATGCAGTTAACTAAACATTTCCCCTTCTTCAGTCCTTTGTGTCTCTTTTTGCTTTTTCTTTCATGCTTTTGGTTCTGGAGGGCTATCAGATAAATTTACAATTCTTGAAAGCAATCTGTCACCTTTTCTTATTTTTTGCTCCATTTCAGCCACGGGTTCTTTTCCTAAAAGCTGTACATACATACAAAACCAAATCCACACAGTCCATAGACTCTCCAAGAGGAATATGTACTGTTAAAAGTCTAAAGTACACTAATTTGTAAATCTCAGTAGCACTGTAAAAGGAATGGGCCTGAATTGTGCAAGTACCACAATATTTAAAATTAATGGATTATGAATTAAAATTACCTGGATTATGAAAATGGAATTCTGAAGTCTGTAACAATTTTCTGCACCAAGAAGCTGGAAATTATTATTTAAAAGTGTTAGACTTTTTGAATAAAGCCTCATCTCACAGAATCACAGATTTATGTGGATTGAAAGGGACTTCTTGAGATCTAGTTCAACCTCCTGCTCAAGATGGGTCATCTAGACAAGGTTGACCATGACCGTGTCCAGTTGAGTTTTGAACATCTCCATGAAGATGTTCAAACTCCATAACCTTTCTAGGCAACTAATTACAATTTTTGACCATTCTCACAGTAAAGAAGTGTATTCTTGTGTGCAGATGGTATACTCTGTTTTTTAATTTGTGCCCATCAGCTCTTGTGCTCTCAGCAGACACTACTGCAAAAAGTCTGGTTCCTCTTCTGCATTACTTCCCATCGAGTATTTATACAGACTGATAAGATCCTCTCTGAATCTCCACATCTCCAGGTTGAACAGTCTCATCTCTCTCAGCCTTTCCTCATGTGAGAGGTGCTTCAGTCCCTTAGCCATCTTTGTGGCCTTTTGCTGGACTCACTCCAGTATGTCCATGTCTCTCCTGTATGGGAGATCCCAGAACTGGACCCAGCACTCCAGGTGTGGCCTCACCAGTGCTCAGTAGAAGTGAAGGATCACCTCCCCTTGACCTGCTGGCAACACTCTTGGTAACGCGACCAGGCCTTGTTTGCCTTGAGGCTGCATTGCTGGCCAACTTGGATCCACCAGGATCCCAAGGTCCCCCTCTGCAGACCTGCTTTCCATCCAGTCAGCCCTAAATATGTACTGTTGTCTGGGATTATTACTTCTCAGGTGAGCACTTTGCATTTCGCTTTGTTGAACTTCACGAGGTTCCCATCTGCCCAATTTTCCAGCCTGTAGAGGACCCTCTGAATGCCAGCACAGCTCTCTGGTCTATCAGCCACTCCTCACAGTTTTGTATCATGTGCAAACTTCCTGTGAGTGTGCTCAGCCATCATCCAAGTCAATAATAAAGAGTTTAAAAAGTACTACTAGCCCCAGTACTGACCCCTGTACAACACTAGAGACTGAACTTTTTGCCATGGATCCCCACCTTCTGGGCCTGGCTTTTCAGCCAATTTGCAATCCACCACGCTGTCCACTCTCTAGACATATTTCATTAATTTGTCTATGAGGATTTTACAGGATATAGTGTTGAAAACCTCAATAAAATAGAGATAAACAATATCCACTGTCCTCCCCTAATCCACCAAACTCTTCATCTCATTGTAGAAGGCTATCAAGTTGGTTAAGCAAGTTTTCCCTTCATAAATCCATGTCGACTATTCCTGATCACCTTCTTATCCTTCATATATTTTGGTTTACAGAATTATTTGCTCCATCATGTTCCCAGGGACTGAGGTGAGGCTGACCAGCCTGTGGTTTCCCAGAGATTCCTCTTGCTCTTTGTGAAGACAGGAGCGACACTTGCCTTCTAGTCACCACAGACATGAAGGAGCAGAGCAGCACAGTGCCAAACAGGTGAACACCAATAACGCAGTCAGAGACACAAGCCCTTACTCTGGCCCCCCAGGGCATCCCAGGAGGGCACCAGACCACTGTGAGTTCCTGGGAGACACTGGCCTGGGATTACCTAGGTACTGCAGGGGCGTGTGGGCTGATAAAGTGGAAAAGAGCATTAGGGGATTGCACAAAATTTATGGGATATTTAGGGAGGAACCAAAGGCAGGGAAAGGGAGGGATCACGGTTGACTGAGGAGGGAAAAATGTGGGAAAATAGAGGAAATGGCATAACAGGGGTTTGTTTGGTGTAAACGGTTGACAGATCAGTGCACTTGTCTGGCCATGCCCTATACCTGCTGCCTGCAGTTGGTCGTGGCTTCTCATAAAACTCCATTTCTACCTGTTTTCCTGGATGAGGGACTCTGTGTGCATGTGTTTGTGTGTGTGTGTGTGGTCTATGTGCAGCCACTGGAGCAAAATCAGGTCACAGGTTCCCAGGCACCCAGGGCGGAGCACCCAACACTGGGGTACATGGAATTTTGGGGATGTCTAGGCCACTGCGTGACTGCTGACAAACATCAAACAGGGCTAGCCAGTGAGTAAGGTAAGATGCTTGAGAGCCAAATATTGGAGGACCCATAAGTCTGGGCCAGATACTGTAGAGCACAGAGGGTCTGTGTGACTGCTACTGGAGGGTCCAAGAGGCCCAGGCTGGATACTGGAGAGACCATGGAGCCTGGTGGTCAGCTACTGATAAGGTCATGAGTCTGGACTAGCTACTGGAGAGACCTGTTTGTATATGTGTGTGGGTGCATGAGGCAATGTATATACTTTCCACTAATAGGTTTTCACTGCTTTCGATCGGAGAAAGGAACGGGATGAAACCATTGGTGTTGTTTGTGTTTGTGTGAGCGCTGAATGTTTCTGTCTGGTTTTGTGTGAGACTGGCTGCTTCTAGGTGTATCCATGTATTGTGTGCATGCGTGCGTCGGCGCCCACTGGGAATACATGCTCAGCCCCACTACTGGCTGGCCCTGGGGACATCGAGCTGCGGCAACCTCACCTCTGCCAGGCTACTGGATTTGGCAATCCCTAGCTGAAAGAAAGAGAACAGTTATTCTCCTCTATTCTAATGTAACCTAGCAAATCTGGAGCATATTGAACCTTTTAAAGTTTTTGTGATTTTTAGACTTAGCAACGATAACAACATGGTAACAGATTCGTTGTGCCTGTTGACACAACACCGGGTTCCCCAATTAAGCTATAAAACATCTTGATGAGACTTTAGAATTTAGAAGCATATTTAAAATGTAATGACTTTGACTATGTAATGACATGACTACCATGACTTTGAAAAGTTAAATTGAAAAACTACAAACATTCTGCAAGAACAGCCGAGATTTATGGTTCCAGATATCCACAGTAGCTATGAAGCCTTTGTGACAGTGACCTGAGACCTCAAGGTAATCTGCAAGCTTCCCAATTGTTCTCTACTTTCACTTAATTAGAGAAGCAAGAAATTATTTAAAAAAAAGCCAAAAACAGGATAAGATAATATACAGTGTATGTAACATTTTTAAATACTCCCTATCATAGCTTGGAATCTCAACAGCAGGTTAAAATGGTTTTGACTTAGGGTGCTAACAAAGCGGATTGTGGTTGGCACTTCCTCTGTCTTTTGTGGCAACAGTTAGAAGCATGTGTTCTGTTTCAGAAAAAGCAAACACAGCAGTTCAGCAAAAGAAGACAGAAAGGAAGTATGATGGCCAAGCCAGATTTTTTTTTAAGTGCTTACAAAGTCAGTATTGAAATGTAATAAGTGATAGATGAATATAACTAAGCGTAAAAAAAAAAAAGTATCAGAATCTACATCCTTCTTCTGTTAAGTGTCATAAAATATTAACAGAAACATCTGTAAAGAGAGATGAATGAAGACTGTTGTTTTAAATTGGAGCAGTGAGTAAAAATTAAGCCTTTGTCAAAGCCCCTTAACATTAAGTTCCTTTAACCTTGAAATCTGACAGCTGGAGTCTGTAGTGTCATCTAAAGATTTTATTAAAAGTCATCTCAGAGGGCTGCCCAATGCAACATTAATGGCTGCGATAGAGCTGACCTTTTTCTTCAGAATTTCTGGCAAGTTTAACAAAATTGTGCTACACAAGACAAGTGAGTGCCACTACTTGCAGATAGTTAAAATTTATCATTGCCGAAGAGCTGAAACAAAACAGCATCTGTAAGCCTCTCTAGATAACTATGCTAATCTTCTTAGTCTGTGTTGCATAACAGCCAATTTTTAAATCTAGTTTCATTATTCAAAAATGTAAATGAAAAGCAAAATATAGTGTTCATTTTATTTTACTTAAAACAATAATGAAGTTCTTAATTAGTGATCCTAATGGCTTCTTCGTTGATGAACTCAAAATACTTACCCTGGCCAGAGCCTGCCGTGAGAGCTTCTTGCCAGATTTCAGTGGTGTCTGCCTAGCCTTGCCACGTGCTTTCAAGCATCCAAGTTTCTAATTGCTTTCAGAGCAATTACAGGGGAAATTTGGTGAGCACGCCTAAGCACGCCCCATGTCTTATGCCACAGCGGTCCTTACGGGTCCCAAGGGTCAAATACCAAAGCTGAGAGAGGAGGCAGTATCACGATCAGAGCTGTGTCCAACCTAAGGAAAAGAGACCTGGGGTGGGTGGCTCTGCTGGGCTCTGCTCTCTCTTTCCCCTTGTCCCATTATCATGTTAGATTTTTCAAGAGACGTTTACATCAACTGATCTTCAGGCCAGAAACCGTGTCTACTTTACATGTTTGCATATGAGTTCCTAGATGTACTTCTTAAATGCTGTCTAAAACCAAATAAATAAGATTTCATAGAAAGCATAGATTTTAATAAATTTATTTTAAATTGCAAGTAACAGATTTAAAAAATACATTCTAATTCTATATTCTAACAATTATATAATTTCACTGTTTACCTTTGGCCAGTTTCTAGGTTCAAGACATTTGAACCAGCAATATTCTTTATAGCTTGATGGGAATCCCTCCAAGATGTAAGAGGTCCTTGGGATCTCACCCATAAGAAAGACAAATAGTATTCATAGTCTCTAAAACAAGTCTATAGGTTAGTTGTCAGAATAACCAAAAGCAACTAGAGGTTTGACCAAGCATGTGCAGACCTGATCTCAGCACGAGGCAGTGCTAATAGCAAGCCTTTTCTTTTTCAAATCCTCCTTGTATGACATCAATTTTGTGGCCTATGTATGAAACCTTTAGCCTTAAGAAACTCCACCTTTACTTCAGAGCAGCTAAGAGTCCTTAGTTTTTCCTGCTTTATTTACTTACAAAAACCTTTCAGCATTAAAATTGTTTATTATATTGCTTGTCAGTCCTTTGAGAGAGAAAGTAAATACGAGTGTAAAGATTTAGAAATAAATCTCTATTACAATATTCATGACGTTCACCATTTCTTTTTACCAGACCAGTGGGGGGACCACAATGATTTATGGTTTTAGCAATTCGGATATAGCACTTATTAAAAGCTGTATTTAAAGTCCTCTGTGGGACAGTCACTCCTACTGTCTGATTTTATGATTAGGATTTGCAATTATAATGATTTTACCACATGAAAGGGGTTTCACTTGATCGAACAGTTAATTGTTGCAGAGGCTTAGACTCACTTTTCAGCTGATAAAGGACCACCAACCAACTCTCTGCACCATCTGCATTCTCAATTTTCCTCTCCTGTGTTTTTCTCAAATGTAGATGAGTAACACTGATCTAGAAAACAATATGGCATTTCAAAAGAAAGGCTACTGCAAGTGTTTTGACTTTGGACTGTGTACTTCATGGAAGCTAAAAACCTCTTGCTGTATGTATTATTTGCTCTCTCCTTACAATGCAGTTTTGTGTAATGTTTTGGATGCTCCTTTTTCTCCCGTGCTCTCCTTTCTTTATAGATGAGATGAGATTCCTTTCCAATTTATATAAAATATTAGACATTTTGGATCTGATTTTATTTCATGAGTTAAACTTCTACTGAGCTCTGCACAGGGAGAAGCAACTGCCTGGACCACAAAGGTGGAGCCCAACTGCGATTTTGTAATTTCTTTCCCCACTGCTTCATTTATTCTCCTTTTTTTCTTATCAAATACCGATGTGTAAATGTGAAAGCACTATGGAAATTGTACAGCGAGCTTTGTTCAGGTAGCACCTGTGTTTTTAAATTTAACAGTTAATATTAACCACGTTGTTAAACAGCTGCACAAAAAGGGCTGTGTTTACATTAGTAAGCTGGGTGGTGCAAGACAAGACGATCTGAAACTAAACCCGTTGCTGTTGAGAACCTGACCTCCACATCACTTGGGGGCTTTACCGCAGATTTTCTCTAATCTGAGACTGTACAGTAAGTATCCATTATTAACTGCACTCCTGGGAGTCATCTTCCAGGTTAGTTTCATTCAAAAGTAAACCAATTGTAAACTTATGATTGAAAAAAAATTACCCCAAAACTTCAATCCCTGATCTGCTAGCTTGCTGTAAATCTGAACTATACTGTAGAAAACTGTGTCCTAGTTACGTTGATGATGTCATTGATGACACTAATCCAGAGGATACCTGCAAGGCTAGACTCTGCCATCCACCGCACTATGTGCCACAATAAGGTGATGTAATTGGAATCCCGTTACAGAATCAATGTGGTAAGGAAGAACAATTAAGTAGAGTCATTTAGAAAAAAAACCAAATGAGTCTGTTCTTGACCTTCATTTAACAAGGAAAAGACTGTGTCACAGCAGCAATTTAGTACAGCAGATTCTCGCAGAAACTAACACAGATTATGGTAGAAGATAATTCCAAATGAGAAAACATGTAACAGGACAAAATTATTCAGTATAAGACGGCAATCGATGCATGAATTGCAGGAAGGGGAGAGAGCCAAGTTAATGAAGTGCCCTGGAGGAATTTCAAAAAGTAAAAGCCTGGGAGAGAGTATTCTCTTAGAAGACTGCTCCAGAATAGGCTGTTTGTGAAGATGTAGTAGGATTTCCATACTTTCTAAGAGGAGAGAGTGATTTTCTCCCTGTAGACTGTGACTTTACCAAGATTTTATATCTCTGCCTCTATTGGTTCAAAAAGAAGTTACCTGCAGGGCTTGTAGGGTATCCCTTCTTCCTCATTGCCTGCAGGGCAAAAAGGAACGAAGAAAAAGTTTAAGTGATTTTTTTTTTTCCTTTTTGTTCTAGGCATTAAGCAACTGTGTTGTAACTTCTATTTCTTCAGCTAGTGGAAACAACTGAGACTGAAGTGGAGAAGGGGAATAAAACAGGGTGCCAGACAAATTGACTGACTGTATCTTCCTTCAAAGAAGTTCTCAGATCCCAGGTGGAGAATGAATATCAGTCAGTCAAATACTTTCAAGCAGTATTTAGCTCACATAATCGTACCCTTTTTTGTGCTGTTCTACAAGATTTATGGCTTTTAGTCACCTCTCTCTAAAGCTGCATAGCTAAAATGTATAATTAAGGTTAAGTTGGATGAGAACACAGAGTATGAAGGCTGCCAGAATGGTTAATATCAGGGCAGTCCTCTGAGATACAACAGTGAAGTGAAATGTTTTTCTTCTTCTGTCATACAATTCTTAGAAAAGAAACATTTTTCATGTTACTTTTCCATGTTTGGAAAAGAAACGGTTTTCAGCTATTCAGCAACAGTTCTCAGTTCTGTTAGGTTACTGGCAGACAGTTACTTCACTCTCTCCTGTTCCTATCAGGCATTCTGGGCCATCGGCGTGGAAAGAAGTTCCTTAATTTCAGCAGGTTTGTCATTTTCACAAGAAAGAGGGGGAATTGTTCATGCTTAGGCCCGTTCTCCCAATGTGGCAGCGCGGGCTGTGGAAACTCCACATGGCTGAGCAAGAAGATGTTTAAAAGGATGCTTACAGCATGCTGTTGTTCTTCCAGAGTTTTGGGCTATAGCAAGGTACATGGATGAGGTGAGGAGCAGTTGAAGGCGAAGCTGAAGTTTGGCAGCCTCTGCAGCATCCCAGCGTGTGCCGGTGGCTGTTGGGAGACAGCAGGCGTCCTGCAGACCCCTGGATACCAAGTGCTTCTAGATGATGAAGCCGTGGCATAGGGAAGGCCAGCATACTACATTTACCTGCGCAGCAAAACATCATCTGGGCCCTCACTTGGCTCACCCACATCTTATTACCAGACAAAATCACATTCTTTTTTTGGATATTTAGCATGCACAGTAGCCTCTAACTTGCTTTGGAATTGCATCTACTTCCGTGTTTGTTAATTTGGAAAATGTCTTGGTCAGATTCGATCTCTCAGCTGCCACAGCTGACTGTGTTTCAGAAAACAACCTGGTTCTGCAGAGCATTTTGAAAAAGCTGTTGTCTGAGAATGACTGATAATAAAAGCACAGCAGATATAAGAAGGCACTATAAATCATAGATGTGCAAATAATAAACTGCTGTACTGAGCAATCAGCTCCCTAAGATCTTAATATTCCCAGTTTACACCGTGAGAGTAAAATCAATGAAATATTAAGTCCTTGGAATATGAGTTTGTGTTTTCTTCTTCCCTACAATATATTTGTGACTAATCTAACAGCAGGTGACATGGGTTAACAAGACTATTTCTTAGGATAGAAGATCAAACCGCACTACAAGAAAAAGATGAAAGATGCTAAACCAAAGCCAATCCAGAGGTTTTGATTGATAGGGAAATAGCCAAGTGGTGATGGTGAATGAAAGAGATGACGGGAGATAGGAAAGGCTTTAAGAAAAGAATTTATAAATATGAAAGCCATGCACTTATTTGTCATCAAACCTGTCATTTCTCTAGTTTTGTTCCGTTTGTTCTACACTCGTTGTGTTACAAACACAGCTGTGACGACTCCATCAAGCTCTCATTGGAGTCTGTCCCTGCCACCGTCACCAATCCCTGTTGTGTGAAACCACACCCCGCAGGGTCCAAAACTCAACCACAGGTCACACAGGTGACAGGGTGCAACACTTCTACTAGAAACAATTCTGTAAGAAAGCAACATTCTGAAATTTTCTATTCTATTTCCACTGTATAACCCCTCAGTATGAAAAATGTATTTCCATATTGTACATTTCAATATAGAACAATACTAATAGCTCCAATGCAATGTAATTTAATTGTATGACTGGGAGGGAAACATGCAACAGACAGTTGCAAAATTGTTTAAAAACTATTGCAGAAATGTTTTCAAAAAAGAATTTTGAAGTTCACAGAAAGATTACTCTGCATTTTCACAGAGCTGCATGTATACATTACTCAGTTAATCTGCCAGAAATTATATCTAGCGTATAAATTACCCAGTGCATCTTTTATATCTTTTTGCTGTTTTTCCATTTGGCTACTACTGTTACTCCTATTTCTCATGAGTTACCTTTACAATTTTCACACTTGCTTGACCTTTTAGACATTGCTTAAAGAATTGGGAAATCATATCATATTATGCAAAAAAGTGGACTGAATTTCATATTCCTTTATGCGAATCATTTACATTTAACACTGCCAGCAATGCCTTTATCATCTGGAAATGTAAGAAAAATGAAACTGAACAATTCAAAGTGCACCTGCTGTACAGGCTATTTCCCTTTAAAATGATATCTCATGTCAGCGTGGCTACTACAGCAATAGCCTTTCTTCCAGTGAGAAGGCAGTACAAGCAATTTGCTCGTCAGCAAAGGTGCTCGGGAGATGGGTGTGATCTACATTCATTAAATAAAAATCATGTTTAACATAGTGTTTGTAGATATTTTAAAGCAGGCATACTGAACATCGTAAGAATAGCCTGCCTATTTCCACTGTCCATTACCCTTGTATGATGAAGAAATTTAAGTAGGTGACATTAATAATTGCAGGCTGTACATTACACTACAGTCCAAATGTCTCTGTCATGCTTAGGGCCATATATTCCAGAAAAGAAGGCCTGAGAAGCACAAAAGTACTATTAGGCATAATTATCTTTGTTTTCTCCTTCTGGTTTCTTACCTTGATAGTGTGTTTTTGACAGAAGAAACAGAGATTCAGCCTGCTAAGGCTGACTAACACTTTTCAGTGCAAAGCCCCATGTTTAGTTTACTTCAACTCTGCTAAACTTAGACTGAAATCTGAGTTGAAACCCTCCATGATTAGCGTCAGGTCAGAACAGAACTTTTTGGAAGCAGTTCCACAAAATATGTTTTTTTCCAAAGTATGCTTAGAACAGCGTATGTTGCTTTGCTTGTTAAATTATTCTTACTTGTTTCGTTGAAAATCTTTAGTGCCTCAAATGTACTTGGATCTGGCAGAGGAAATTGGATGCCTTGGACTCTTGGATGGGGTTTCTGATGACTCGGTGAAAATATGGCTGCATATGACTAAGTTATAAGCTGCTTGGGTGAGAATTCTCAACATTTGTAAGTCACCATCTTCATGAAGCCCGCATCACCTTTCCACCGCTTCTACCCAAGGACAATCTCTGTGCATATTTGTGTGTGTGAATGCCATTCTTCCCACAGAGGTGCCTCGGTGCCTTTCTGCGACTGAAAGGGTCTTGCTGCTGGGGCTGCCATTGTGCTGGGCACAAGAAAACAGGATTAACAGGTCATTTCACTCTTAGTATCCTCACCCTTCCCTCAGACTCAATAAAGCTAAAATCAGGCAAAGGCTGTGTCTTTAGACTTTAAAGTTAAAACGTCGTGTCATAAAGCTGGAATTTTGAACCAGGCAAACGGCAGCCTTACTTGTTCAGTTTATTACTTTTCCAGAGGTTGCTTACAATCCTTTTACCTGTATTAATTTTGATGCAATATGTCTTTACACAATAGGCCTGATATGAGCTAGACTTCTGCTTAGACAGGACACCTCTGGTATCAGGGAGGAAGTCTATATCTAATAGATTATTATAGGATTTGAGTTCAGATTTAAAAATGCAATAATGTCGCTGTGAGAGACTTGAGAAATATTAAAAACAGGGCAGAGTACTCTTCATGAGATCTGAAGCCATATAAGATAAATGTAGGTGTTTTTTTCTGACATTGTTTACACTTACACTATTTTACAGCTTGGAATATGTATGACTTTTATAAATTTTCAATAATCATGCCTATATCTGTTTAGTCCTGGTAACAATTCTGCACTGGAATGGTTTTTATACTTCCTTTGTTTTCCTATTGGTGCTTATTTCTGTGTTTCACAGGAATGAAGTCAGAAATGAGGAAGTTAACATAAGCTGTTTAGTTTATCCAGTTTAGATAAATAATTTTGAGTGGTGGGACCAGAAATTAGAATACATCTTGATGTGTACAAGGGGCATAATGCAGACTTTTCTGATTTATTTTTTTAATACATTTTTGTAGTAGTATTCAGCAAAATTCATAATGAAGTCTTTTGATCATTACTAGAATGAATTTTTAGAGAAATCCCTGTGCTGGCTGCCAGCTGTTATTCTTGAGCTACAATATCCACTCCAGATTCTTACAGGTCCTTCTGGAAACATGATCCACATGTAATTGTGGCTTTAGACCAAGAAAAAGCAGAATTTATCCTTTTTCTGCTGGAAGGGTCACTTTTGTCGTAAAACAGGTGGTTTGGGTTAACCTGGGTAGGTTAGAGGATTCAGAGCTTCCTCAACATAACTAGCCCAATCTTGGAGATGCAAGTATAACACACTGGTAATGTACTCTGGTTTCTTTAACAAAATGTTTTTACCTGGATAACCACCTAATAAGCATTGAAATAGCTTCATAGGACATGTCTGCGCTATGTCACATATGTTAGAGCATTCATAGGGCATGTTTATGTCATGCGACATATGTTAGAGCATGCAGCCAGCAGGCTCTCTCCAGAGGAAAAGGGAGAGATGCCAGGCCTGTGTGGTATGGATCGTATTGCAGCCATTGCTATCTTCCTTTTCTATTCTACTTCTCCATTTGTTTTCCTCCAGTACCACCTAAAGAGTCCTAGTGTAGCTCTTGCCGGCACCTATCGGCTGATCCTACCAGGTGGGCCACGGTGACATCTCTATCCTGTGTCCACAATGACATCTGTCCCTGCAACGGGCAACCAATTCACTCCCAGTGTGTAGAGCGGATCTGAAAGGACTCCCAGATCAGCATCTTTTACCCTGCTTGTAGATGATCAGGAGTGTGAGAGTGACAGGGAGAAGAAAATATCTCTTCTTTTTCCTTTTTTTATTTTATTTTATTTTATTTTATTTTATTTTATTTTATTTTATTTTATTTTATTTTATTTTATTTTATTTTAAAATTTCATATATTTTGTAATGCTTGGCAATTCCGCTAGATACGTGGGCCAGCAATTTCTTTGAAAGCAAACTTCTTCCATCTCCCCTAAGTTTGTAAAACTTTTGGTATTGAAGTGTGAATAATTTTCACATAGAATATGCCCCTTGATTTCAAACAATTTAAAAATAATTATCTTTTTGAGGTCAGGGCTGGGAATTAATGAGCTTACGGAAAATTTGAAGAAGCCTTGCTTTCATTCTGCAGCACAACCTGCAGCTGTTTCTCCTCTCTGCAGGAGACGGAAGAAGGCAGGATCAGCTCTTCTCAACTGAAAACTCTCGAAAGCATTATGTCTACCACAAACACAAAATCCATCTCTGTTTACTTTTCTTCAAAAATTGAGCTTTACGTGAAGACACTCATTACAGAAGAAATGTTATCTATATACATGGATATAGAGATAGATATATAAATAAACTTTGACCCTAACCCCAGGTGCAGATTTGTGATTCAAGTAGAGGCTTCAAATGTTTTACTTTCATTTCTCAAGAAGCACACAATAAGACACGCTACGATTGCAAATGGAGGAATATATTTTCACAGTGGGCCCCTGCACCTTGATGAAGTCAGCAGAAACTTACAGTACAGGGCTTTTTAAAATTTTTATTGCAGCAGCAACAGCTCCATGCATAATGGTGGTTTACACTTGAATAAAGAATAATTGCAGATAATGGGTCTGTCAGCATGAACGGATTAGGGGTCTCAGCAGTGGTTCCATCATCGCAGTGAAAATACTAATTTAAAATCCCGTTTCCTTTCCTTTGACCTTATGCCTCATTACTTTAATGGCATTAAGAGTTAATTTCTGGCAGAGTTATTTATTTATTTATTTTATTGTCTTACTTTGCTTGGTATATAACCTTGCATTTTTCATGAAGGTGCATTACATCTCTGACGGCATTTGGCATTTTATGGTTTCGTTCTAGGAAAGCTGGCTGCTTTTTACCAGTTTGAGGGCTGGCAATGAGCAGATGGTGGAAGATTTGGGTAATCACTTGAAATATAAGGGGAATACAAAGACTGAGGTCAAACCAGCCTCTTTACAGGAAGGCAAAGAGGACAGATTCCTACTCTTACCTTTTCATAGTTTGCCTCTGATAGGGACACATTAGGAAATGAGCTTTTCTAATGACTATTCCACTATGTGTTCAAATACATTATTTATAAATATAAATATTGCTACGCAATAGCAATTGCGTAGAATTATTTTTTTTCACTTGCAGTGTCCTATTCAAAAATATGAACTACCAATCATAGTTTCATGTATTTTTGCCATTTGGAAACTATTTTGCATAGAAATTAAAGAATTAAAGTACACGCACGAACAGGATATTCCACAGCACATCCTGTGGGTCCATATAACGAGTCTCTGTAGAGGAGAGGAGAGTTCAAGGGAAGTTTTTTACCCTTTGCTGAGAAAAACACATAGCATCTTCTGTTTTGCCTCAGCTGTTGCTGTCTATTTTACCTTCCCTGCAGATTCGTGTGACTGAGTGCGGCTGGTGGCGGATCTCTGCCACCAAGAAGAGGAGCCGTGGGAGGAGGTCAGCACACTGTGCAGTATCAGAGACGACGAGAAAGACAGCAGTCGGATCTCCTTTGAGACCCTGCAGCTTCAGGAGTCTGAACCCCCCAACTGTACTGAGGGAGAAGAGACAGTCTGTGCTTATCAGGTTGGGAAATGGAGATTCCCATGAGGTCGAAAGCTGGGAGTTGGTGGCCTCAGGAGGATGGCCCCCGCTTCACCTGCGCATTTGCAAGTGCACAATAGGACCAGACAGGGAGCTGGGAGCCGCGTCCAGCGAAGCGTCAAAGCCAGCTGAGACCGAGCCCTGCAGCAGTACCTCAACCCTGCTATGAGATTTAATCTGAGTTAACTCAAATAGATTGTTCATTAAAAAAAAAAAAAGATTCTGACAGTTTTCTGACACACAGAAACTCCAGGAAAATTAAGCAGTGCAAAATTACTAGATGAATATTTGATCAAAAAAAGAGAAGCTTTTTTTTAAAAAAAAATAAAAAAAAAATCAGTTGTCAGCTTTAAATTTAGTTCTCTAATACTAACATTTTATTTAAGTTCAGGGAAGTTTCTAGCTGAGCATGAACTAAAACCTGCTGAATGAAATGAAATATAAACAGAGTCAAAGTGAATACAGATGTAACTCCCTGATTGTAATATAAGATAGTGAGCAATAACAAGCAAAGAAATTTAAAAATCCTTAAAAAGCAAGCACACTGAACATTGTATTAAATATTTTAATGGCTGAACTGCTTTTAGAGTTAGAAGATAAGAAATGTCATTGAAAGAAATATCTTTATGGCTCTTCAGTCCTTCCTGAGTCCAGGCAGCATTTGTCTCTGGAGCTGAGAGGCCCTACCCAAGCAAAGGACTCCTTCCTAATTCACTACTCTTCTCTTACTCTGCCCGTAGGAGAGGAGAGACAACAAAGAATAAAGGCAGCAGAAAAGAATTGCAGGAATGAAAGAAGTCAGGCCAGAGCAGAAAAAATTGAATCGAATTTCCAGTGAATGAAATGAAATGGAAAAGAGACGTAAGGAAAAGTGAATAACCACGGGCGAAATTGTGCTGCCCCTGGTGAAGTCAACCAAAGCTGCTTCTGAGAACATGATGAATGCTTAAGAACTGCAGGAATCAGTCCACAGATTGTAGGAACAGTTGAAACAAAGCTCATGGAGAGAAGAGAAAGAAAAAAAACTTAAGGAGATTGAAAAAAGCCTGAGGGGAACTTGGGGAAAGAGAGAGAATCAGTAAAAGACGAAAATAGAAAGAGACAGGCCAGGTTCTCAGCAGAGGCTGACAATTTAACCCATCTTATGGGATATTCTTGTCAGAGCTGTATGTAGAATAGTGGTAAATAAATGATAGAATCATGACAAATGGTAAAATATATTACATTTAGCATCAGTAGTAGCGTAAAATCTATACAACTGATCTGGAGTGTTATTTCATGACACATTTTATTACGGAAATCACTCTTAGTTTCTGATATAAAAACATAACAAGTTGGTATTTTTAATTAATTTTTTATTAGTATTAACTAATAGATTTGTTGTAAAAGTGTCAAAAAATGCAATTTTTTTTTAAAATTGATTTCCGATTTACAGATATGGTTTCGGTCCTCTTTACCTAGAATTTCTGTTGGTGACTTTTTCCACATTAGATCTTTTTCTACATGGTAATTTTCTAATGTCACATATGCTAATTTTCTTTTTGTAAACATAAATGTATTTTTCATCAGTCAGTTGTTAAGATTAGGTAGACATATAAATTACAGTTCAACGATGTAAACCAGTGTGATCCTACTGAAACCAAAGGATCCACATTTTACACCTGTCATTCCACAGGTGACGTATGTTAGAGTTTATTTGGTTTGTAAGTTTTCTGGAGAGAAAAACATACAATAAAAACATTCTTTAATTGTCAATGTGAAAGAGGAAAAATTATTTTAAATGAGCAAATACCTGTTGCAAGATTTAATAGGATTATGAAAAAAAAATAATTAAAAACTATTCAAAGTATCCTTACAGACAGGTTCAAATAGGGAATTGAAATTAATTTTGGCTGTGACAACAAATTTGAGGATGAGATGATGAAGTTCATTGAAATGAATAATAAAACTGTTATCCAATCCTTTAGATGCATCGCATTAAGCATTTTTGTGTAGATAGGTACTCATTACTCATAACTTTCAGAATCCCAGGATCTCTGAAAGCCAGTCACTTATCTAGGCAAGAATAAATATGGATAGAATCATAGAATCATAGAATTGTTGAGGTTGGAAGGGACCTTTAAGATCATCGAGTCCAACCCTTAGCCTACCCTGACAAGAGCCACTTCTAAACCATGTCCCTAAGTGCCCCATCTACCCTTTTTTTAAACTTATTATTGTGTCTAACTTCGGGCACTCAGACATGACAATGATGCTATCGCTTACTATGTCAAAGGTCCACTGCTACTCATCTCTAACTCCTATTAAATATCCTTGGCATTTGCCAAGAGCTTTGAACTGAATCCAGGAACTTAAGATACCCGAAGTAACTGAACTAATTTTTGTTTTAGAGATCCAGGCTTGATTTATCAGTTAGTTAGGATAAATTATCAGCAAGTAGCTCATGTTCACTAAGAGATATTCCATGTTTTTTTCTCTGTGTGTGTGTGTTATTCATGGAGAGGTTGTTGCATGATAAATGTTATCGCAGAGTAGTAGCTTGGTTGTTAGGTTGACATCCATGTGACAGTACTGAGGTTTCAATTATCTACTTGCATCAATCAATCTTTTAGTTTCCAACACTGTTGCCTGCAGTAATGTCACAGCTTTTCTGTCAGACAGGAGAACTTTGCGGGAAATGTTATTCATTACAGCTGCAAATCTGTCACTGCGCCTGGCATGGCTTGTTAATGACAACATTTATTTCAAAGAGCCGTGTTTCGCTTTGTTGCTGGAGAGTTGACTTTGTGATCGTAAAATATAATGAAATGCCAAGAAGATGAAGTGAATGAAGTTTGCCAAAAATACAGTTAAAGCGATTCAGATCTACTAAAAAAAATACACACACACAAATACAGTCTTTATATTTGGTTGAAAACATTTAATCACTTACTAGGAGCATGAACATGGGCAGAGGAAAAATGTTGGTTAGAACACAGTACGTAGAGCAGCATGCACAAACAGCAAGGTAGAGCTTCATTTGGCTTCTTCAATCCATAGTACTGGAAAGAAAAAAGGCTTTTCAATCAATCTTTTAAAATAAATAAACATAGACAGCATCCAGCTCTTGCACTTCTAGTATTGAGATGTCATCTTTCTCCCCTTGCCCCTTCCTGAACCATCTTTCATATGATGGACCATCAACTGGACCATCTTTCATATGAGGAGACTGAGACAGCTGGGACTGTTCAGCCTGGAGAGGAGAAGGCTCAGAGGGGAAGTTTAAAAATTCCTGATGGAAGGGAATGAAGAAGAGAGAGCGAAACTCTTCTCGGTAGTGCCCACTGACAGGAAAAAAAGGCAATGGGCAGAAATAAAAAAAAAAAACCCCACCAGGAAATGGCATCTGAACACAAGAAAACACTTTTTTACTGTGAGGGTGGTCAAACACTGGAACAGGTTTCCCAGAAAGGTTGCGGGGTCTCTATGTGGTGATACGCAAAACTTGAATGGACGTAGTCCCGTACAACCTTGCCTAGTTGACCCTGTTTTAGCCGAGGGGTTGCACTAGATGACCTCCAGAGGTCCCTTCCAACCTCTACCATTCTGTGATTGATGCATGTCTGGCAGTTTTCTGGAGGACTTGTCAGAATGGGAGCAGGTTCTTCGGGAGAAAGAAGTTTAGGTACATTCTTCCCCTGTGGAAGCAGAAATTGTGCCCATTACACTCATCCTAAGGATGCAGCTTTCTTGGAGCGGGAAGAACAATCAGGTTATGATGGGATTTATGAGCCCACCACATTCCTGCTACTGCTGTGAAATTGCTGCCTGTATGTGAGATATTGGATCAGTTCTCTCTGCTTTTCACATCACGCGCTGTGACTGCTCCATAGGTATATGCTTAGACTCCAAACATCACAGGTCAGCTTTCGTTTGCCTTAAAAAATGCTACTGCCAGTTGGTGTGATGTGAATAAAGCACCCTCAGCAATTATATTCTGATTTTTGAGAGATTTGTTGTGTTCGCATCAAGGTAAAGCCAAGCCAGGCAGGGAACACTAGACAGGGGCACAGTATCATCTTTTGTCGTAACGGAAATATAGTCAGTCCAGATGCCAAAAAATACTCATGTTGCTCTTTAATTTACTGATGTTGCTACACTTCCCAGTTGCTTGTATTCTTCTCTAGTGGAAGATGTTTTTATTTCTCTTGGACTGGCAGGTCTTTATAATGGAAATCCAAATCTCTCCCATGTTCTGGAAACCTCAGTTTCCAAACTGATTCAAAATGACAGCCACCTCTCTGTCCCTGTACTGGGTCTATCTGGGATGGAGTTAACTTCCTTTATAGCAACCTGTATGGTGCTGTGCTTTGTATTTGTGGCTAAAACAATGTTGATAACACCAGTGGTTTGTCTATTACTGACCAGTGTTTGAACAGCACCAAGTCATTCTTTCTTACCTGCTGCTCCCCAAAGCAAGTAGGCTGGAGGTGGTCAAGAGGTTGGGAGTGGACACAACTGGGACAGCTGACCTCACCTGATCAAAGGGAGATTCCATACCATACGACATTGTGCCTAGCAATGAAAGCTAAGGGAGAAGAGGAGGAAGGGGGGATATTCATGCTTATGGAATTTGTCTTCCCAGGCAACCATGAGGCCACGCTTCTCACAAAGTGTCTTGACAACTGCCTGCCAATAGGAAGCAGTGGAAGAGTGCCTCCTTTCCCTTTGCTTATGTGCACAGCTTTTGTTTTCCTTATTAAACTGTCATTATCTTGATCCATAAGTCTTTTTGCCTTCCTTCTATTTTCTCTCCATCCTGTTGGAGAGGGGAGTAAGCCTGGGGCTTGGTAGGTGTTTAGCTGCTGTCCGGGATCAACCCACCACAGAAAGGGTTTCCCTAAGCAGAAAGCAGAAGCCAGAAATTCCTTGCATCTTATCATTTTTCGTTAAAACTTAAATTGACATTACAAACAATTAAATTATGTCCTTTGAAATTTCGTTTTCAGTCAAAACAAGCCAGCCACTTATGCTTTCATAATTCAGGACACTGGAGTGCACTTCTATTCTGGACTATCTTTACTTTTAGTATCAGGACTCTTCCAGCTCCTCAGCTGATCTCTGTGGCCAGCTGTTCTTTCTGAGCAGAAGCCCTGAAAATCCCAACTGAAAATGAAATATTAAACTTGTTTTTTCCTTTTTCATGTCTATGGATTCACACTCAAGGAATTAAACCCTTATATAAGAAAGTGACTTTCTAAAAATAAAATACAGTCCCACTCTAGGCTTATATTTCTATCAACAGTGGGTGTGAAAGCTTCAAAATTAAAAACACGTGCAAACCCTAGTGCATTTGCCCTATTTTCAGACTCACAATGGATGAACACACATCTAATGTTTGGACATCATAGCCTAGTACTATTAGCAATGATTGTGGATGCAATAGAAGTCTAAATTTACATGTGAATTTCAAATATCTTTTTGAAATTTTCAAGTATCTGCTCTGACACCCTGTCAGGGACTTTCAGAAAAATATGATGTCCCTGCTACTAAAAATAGGAAGTGACATCAAAGAAAAAAAAAAAAGAAAAAGAAAAGAAAAAGAAAGTCTACCTCAGAAAACATGTAATTCTGTATCAGCCAGAAGGAAAATACAAATGTTAGCTATTCACATTCAATACAATACAATACAAATACAAATGTCAGTTATTCACATGCTGTTCCAGAACACAGATTTATGCAGGGTCAATATATGTTAGTTGTGAAACAATGTTCCAGCAGAGCATGGAGATGGAGGGACTTATTGATTAATTGAATGAGGAAGAGGGAATTATCAGTAAATTGATGATTATATAGGTTTTATGCATGTGCTGATGTTATAGCAAGGGCGTATCACCTGCTGTTCCTTACACTGCTCTTTATAATATCTCCGTTGTAATAGAGGTAAGGACGTTTCTCAGGACACAGAAACTTGCTAAAGTAATCTAAGTGTAAACTTCAGACTTAAACACTCAACATGTGATGATGCTCATTGAGTTAATTTTTTTGAATTTACGGCTGCTCATGTATTACATATTCCCAAATTAGGAAAGAAAAAACAACGACAGAACACATGAAAAATTAAAAAGAATGCCCACAGATTTTACTAAAAAAAATAAAAGTGGAAAGTTTTACCTATAGACATCTACAAATTACTTTTGAATTTTTTCTCAGCATTGTATTGTTCATGAAGTTCAATAAGAAGTAAATGATCCAAGATTTACAACATAGGACAGTTAGCAAAATCTGGAGGTATGGGTAACTGATAGAGGTTTTGCTTCTGGTTCTTTGTCATAAACAGTAAAAGGAGCCATTTGACTTCAGAAATAAACTTTCTATTAGGTTACATTAGATAGGACTCATTCTATTTCCCTGCGCAAAGCTGTTGCGTGGAGAGCAATCAATAAAATATAACTGCAATTTATGGTAGGTTTTGCCCTATGCCTTTACAGAAAAGCATAAGGGCATCGTAGGTAATAAATTTAATAAATACACGAGTACAAGAAATATGGAAATATTTCTATTCTCTGTACATAGAGTGGAATTCCTTAAATGTTCTGTACATGTGATAAGAGAATCAAATGCAACCAAAAACAAGAAAACAAGAAAAATTCCTATTAATTACCTCATTGCTTGATTTCTTTCTTCTCCGGGATACCTCAAAGCAATTTAACATATAGTATTATTGATCTATTTGTCATCTGAGAATGCTTTCTTGTGAGCTTTTGATCTCTCAAAGCGTTTATTGTTAAATAAATAAATAATTATTAAAACCGGACAAGTGGAATAATTGTTGCTTGCTAGTTTTCCTAGGAGATAAACATGAACTTTGCCTAGACATGCTGATTGTAATCCATCAAGCAATGATTAAAGAGTAATACTCTTCATTATTCAGAAAGAATATTAAAGACATCCTTGAATTACAATCAGAATTCTTGAAACACAGATCATAAAGAGATGTAATTTTCTACATCTTTTCACTAAAATAAAAGTTTTGTAGGAAGACTTAGGTGAGAGGTGTACAAGTGGACAGCATGTTGTCTGTCTGACAGCACTATGCCTCAGAATTCAGCAAACACATAACTGAAACCAATGCAGTTAGCATATTGCTCATTCTGTGAATAAATATAGCCTACGCTTAAAGGAAAAGTAAGTGCAATGTTAATCAAGATATAAAGCAAAATTTTAGTGAACAAGGCAGAAAAAACATGCCCATCTTCCAGCCGATGAAATAGACAATGCTTCTATATGTGATATTGACTTTGACTGGTTTTACATTTACATTGGGATGTATAGTTAATTTTGTAAAGTCTGTTTGAGAAGGACTCCTGATTCCTGCTTATTTAAGGGTCAAACACATGTCAGACTATACAGTACTTAATCTTAAATGAAAAACTGCATAATTAAGATGACTAACATGTTAGGCAGATCAGCTGAAAACATTAAAACAGACTTTTATCTCAATTGTCATTTTGATTCCCTTGGAAAGTTTAATTTAATATGGGTTATTTAAAGGGTTGTAAATAGACACTATGCAATCCTGTTTCAGTAGCAACATTGCTTCATAATCCCTGAAAAGCATTTTGCATTCTGAGTGGCAGCTGACTGGTGACCATAAGTTAAACCACCATCAAGCCAGCAACGGAGTCCTGTGCTTTAAGGTTCCTCTCATAAACATACTGAAGGGAACTTCTCACATAGTAAAGTCATATATTTGGACAGGTAACAAATACACCACTGCAATTTGTGGATATCACTGAATTATGTGGTCTGTACATTGGGGAAAGTGGAGAAGGAGCATGCCACTAATAACAGTGTTGTTAAATACAGTCCATCCAATCCTCTAATTTAATTGACTGTCTGTAGGCCAGACCACCATCCAGCCTTCACCGAGGGCAAAGACAACGACCTTACCAGCCACCTTGGAAAATGCACATTGTTGTCCATTTTTGCCAGCTTTAGATTCTGTTTCCTTATACTCAGAATAGCTAAACTACTTCAACACATTGGCTGCTGCCTCTTCTCCTTTTTCCTAGTGTTCTTGTACTGCATGCCATTTCCCACAGAATGGGTAGGATTGATCCCTCTTTGGATTTTTCAAATGCTCGTCTTAACAAGTTAGTGGTTTATGCCCTTTAGTAAATTGCCTATTTCTCTAGAAAATTTATTACAAATTGATTTCACATCTTGTGGCTGAGTTTGCTCTCTTGTTCAAAGATGAACCACAGCTCAAATAAGATCTCCCTTTTGCTACTAGAAAATGCTAAAGGCATTTTGATAACTTCTCAGATGATTTAGATACTGCCGTATAAAGTTCTTTATTATCACCTAGGGCATCTTTGTAGACCTGTTCTTTCTTTCTTGAAGAAGAAGGAGACCCATTCATGGAGGATTGTTTCTGTCTACAGATCTAGGAACCAATGTTGTTTTATTTCCCAGAAATTAAAAAATAATGTAGCAAATCACCTTTACTCTGACTTGTAATGCTGCCAACTTAAGTTTAATTTTCTCTCTTATAACGTGTTAAAATGCACGTTAGAAAACTTAAACTTGTATTTCTGTCTGTGATTGCAAAGCGCATATTTAACAAGCTGAGAAACAATTTTCCTGTTTCCAACACAAATACATATGAATAAATAATCAGCTGGCCTACTACCAGTTTTTCTCAGTTCCTAATGAACTTTGCGATTCTTATTTCTAAGAAATATACCAAAATGACAAATCTGTTTCTAGTTATTCTGTTTCTAGTGTATGCAATTTTCTTTCTTAACTTATTAGCCCAAGAAGGGTCATCTTGTAAGGGGAAATGTTTTGTCCCAACCTGGCTTTGTAGATGGCATAAACATGACAGTATGGTTAATTTTCCACTGTGAGGGAATGAGTTACGCCAGGCAATTGAAAGTCCGGATAAAATTGAAATGTAAGAAACTGGCACACAGTTTACACAGGTCACCTTGGTCTACCTGGACTGTTATCTCTACAAAATGTGAGCCGACTCTATGAATGTGTTCAACTATGTCTCTGTTTTAGAAGCTGTGCCCTTAAACTAACATGGATTTCTCTCCAAGCTGCTGCAGGTGACCTGTATAGCTCACTTCCTCAGTAGGATTTATCATGCACTTTATTGTTCCTTAACCTCATGATCAACCTTCTTCACAGAATCACAGAATGGTAGGGGTCGGAAGGGATCTTTGGAGATCACCTAGTCCAACCCCCCTGCCAAAGCAGGTTCACCTAGAGCAGGTTGGACAGGAACACATCCAGGTGGGTTTTGAATATCTCCAGAGAAGGAGACTCCACCATTTCTCTGGGCAGCCTGTTTCAGTGCTTTGTCACCCTCAAAGCAAAGTTTTTCCTCATGTTGACACAGAATTTCCTATGCTCCAGTTTGCCCATTACACCTTGTCCTGTCACTGGGCACCACTGAAAAGAGTTTGGCCCCATCCTCTTGACAACCACCCCTTAGATATTTATAAGCATTTTTGAGATATCGGTTTTACAGCCTGGAAGAGTCCCCAAGCTATCTTTTTTTAGGATGATGCCTGCCTGGAAAATACAGCCTATGACATCTTTCTACCTTTGTGACATACCCCTGGAGAGAAAAATGTTATTCACCCATATGCAGAGCCTTCAGCTGTTAACTCCATGCTGGAAGAGTCCTGCCCAAGGATCTTCTGCTCCACCACAGCCTCCCTGCCCAAAGTAACTGAATCCCTGCTCAACTCAAGAGCCTATTTCTAGCTTATATACCCGGTCTCAGACCTTCCCACAGTTGTGCCTTAAAGACAGAGAACAAGCACATGGTCTTCAGGTGGTGTAATTAGTGGAGAGGTCCTCAAATCTGTGGTCACATTCAGTGATCATACTTTCATGTTGACTATCCATCTATCTGTACAGGTTGGCTGGCTGGCTGCTATTCCCAGGATCACACACAACTGTATCATAATTTTATTTATAGATTATGTTATGCGTGATCATGTTATGTCGTATGTTACATTATGCATGGATTGTGTTATGGATCATGCATTTAGCTCATTACTAGCCACCTTTTTCTAGACTAGCAAACATGATTGATGTGACAATATAATAGCTATGATCTTGTTTTCTGCGTATTGCAGCTTTCCATTTCTGAGAGTTTGTTGTCCTCACTATTTTTTGAACTACATTAACTACAGGAGAAAGTCTCAGAAGCAAAAAAAAATATAGAGCTAAATTAGAATAACTTGAGCAGAAAAGTATAGCTGCTCCTTGCAAATGGAGAGTTTATTAAGAATTCTCATTACAAAAATGAGATCTAAATAGCCCTAGAATTAGCCATGGAAAGAAAAAGAAATGCTGTGTAGATTATATGAGTGCAATGTGCTTTTTCCAGATGGTTAGATCATATCCTCATTCTCTAGAAAAATTAACTTGCTCTTAGAAAATGTTGTTTACTATATGAAACAATCTTAGGCCTAGTGAGGTTTTTTCGTGCCCTAAAACTGCTTATGCATAAGCAGCCCACTTAAATCACACGAGCGTTACTCAAAGTGTAAGGCAATGAAAGATCAATATGAATGAAGCCATCTTCCTGAGTATTTTTATAGAGTAATAGATTTTAACGGTGAACCATTAAGTTCCATGACCATGATTTCATTAATATCAACCAGATCACTGAAGTTTCTTGAATTAGTCTCTCTCAAATACTTCATATATTTTATATTAAAAAAATACAGTCTGAATAAAAAAAAGTCATACATGAAAACATTCCTCTTTTCACCCCATGCAACCAACACTTATAAATGGCTTACTGTTTTAGGAAAAAAAAAAAAAAGGTCTCTTTTTTCCAGTGTGCGTTTCTCTTTTTTTCAATTTGTGGATGTGAAATGTTTATACAGAGGATATGGCAAGGAGGAGGAGAAGCAGACAGTGATTTCGGCCCCTGCCTCTCCCCCCATCTGTAGAGAGAAAGTCATAAAATCATCTGTTAACATAGTATTTGAAAAATGAAATAATGATGACTAGTTTCTAGTCACTCTGCGATTTTCCTCCAAAACTCCGGTTTATGAACACGTCTTTAGCTGTGGACACCAAAGCTGAAGATAATCAAAACAAAACCCACAACATCAGAAATGGAAGTTTTATAACCTAATTTCTCCGGTTTATGATTCTTTTTACGTGTTCAAGTGTTACATTAATCTTTCAGATTTTACTCTTGGAGTTGTTTTGTCTGTTGAGGAGAAGCATTGAAATTTCCCAGTCATTTTCAGAAACCTTTAAGTACAGTTAACAATCTTAGTCCTAAGTTTATGACCCTACATTTTGTTGTATTGATACGTATGCTTAATAATAAATTTATTAAGAAATTTTTGTTCTTCAATGCCAGTGGCATGGTTTTATTATTTACCACCATAAATCTTATTATTTGCCAACTTGACCACAAACCATTGTATAGTTTTTCTCAGATGGTTGCCAAAAAAATGTAATTAAAAATTAATCTTTCCTTAAAAGTTTTAAACTTTCTTTCCTTTACATTTATATTTAGAGATGTGCTGGCCCATTTTTAATTCATTTGCCATTTAATCCATGCCCCATTAATTTTATATTATATTAATTTTGGGTAGCAAATAAAATTACATTGTTGCTATGGCATATTAAATTAAAACTAGTGCTTTGATCAGCCACTTTAAAAATCTAAAAAAAATCCCATATTATGTTATTTTGACAAGATCTGATTGATATCAATTAAATTATTATCCTACTTTAGTTTTTTAATTAATTGAGCTTCATACCAATTGTTCCATCCTTCTGCCTATAACTGAGGCTATGATGACAGGATTATAATTACTTGAGTCACTACGTAGCCTTTTAAAATATTGGAAGAAAATTGGCTTCCTTCAACTCCTCTGGAATTTCCTCAGTATTCCAAGATTTATTATGAACTAACATTAGCTTCCAAAGATCTTATCTTTCATCTCTTTAAAACTCTTAGTTGTAAAAGTTTAAGTTAATTGTCTACTATTTGAGGGCGGGGAAGCACAGCTGCCCTAGGGAGTCCTTAAACTTTCCAAGAGTTCTTGCATTTAAATAATCCTGTGCATTAGTTATATATTTTTCCATTGGGGCTTTATTTTTAGAACTATTTCCATAATACTGACGGTTAGCAAATTATTTCCTAATAAATTAGCCTTGGCTTTTAATTTCCGATTTTCTCCTTAATTTAGAATTTCTACTTAATTTAGTACAGATCTTAGCCATAAATCAGGGTGTTGGTGCATAATTTAGCTCTAATGCACCACATTGTTCACAGGGCCTTGACTGCTCTAAAGGGTGCCCCTACTGAGTGAATAGCAATAAGCTTACAAACTAAGGCTGAGAGTTTTGTGGAGTCTGCTTGTCAAACTTCACCGAATGCCCCAGCAGTTTGCTGTAGCTCTTCTTCTGTGTCCCTAATTTCCCCACACAGCTGAAAAATAAGTTGAAACTCTAAGGCTGTTGTTAGTTGCCTTGGTACGTACATAGAAAAGCTATTTCCCACAAGAAAGAATCCATATTTTCATTGCCACTTTTTTTCTGTTTTCTTCTTAGTCCTTTTCTCAGTAGTGGGCATGTGTGGTAGGGAAGATTCCCAAAACAGGAGCCATGGCATGCCTGGATAAATATTCCATGGGGCGACTACATCGGTTGTACATCAGGAAAAGCAGGTGAACTGTACAAAGTGATCTACACCGGTAGAAAAATGTTTGGTTGAACATCACTGATAATTATGGTATTGGTCAAAAGTTACCCAGGGTTTCATTTTCTTGTAAATAGAAGAGAACCATAACAAATGCATTCTATAAAATTATACTGAGGAATAAAACAATGTAAAAAGAATTAGTCGTACTTTTTTTGGTTAGGATGTAGCTGCTAAGATTTGAATTTTCATTCTATGCATCTGTTGTTATGTGCTTGTTAAAAATTTTATTTATGTTTTTTATTTAGACAATGTGAAATGTTTCCAGCAAATATATAACTTAAAATGATTTTTTTCAGTACATGGAATATTTCCTCTGTTTCATGCAGAATGACTTGGATTGGTAAGATTAATTGCCACAAGTGTGGCCATTATAGAATAATACATGGCCTTAATAATCAAATTTTAAATCCTCTATACTATCAGTTAAAGATTGAAAGCTTTCTTTTTCACAGATGGTATTTTCAGAGCTATTTTACATGTGAAACAAAATGATGGAAAATCCCAACTGATATACATATCTTTCATTTTTCTTATTCCTGGTTATATATGTGCAAACCCTGAAATTTCTATCGTGCATGGCTATGCTGCTACTGATTCCATTTTCAGTAATAATATTTTATCTTCTGAGGTTGCTATACAGCAGAGAGTTCATCAGTCCAAAAAAGACATTGTCTAACAAAGCTCTATCTGTATCTGTGATGGCTCAGACGATGCTTTCTCTGTGGCGTGTCCAATTGCTGCTGTATTTGAGGATCTTTCAGGCTCACAGAGCACCTGACGCTGTCACTACGAGGTACACGTTCTCCCTCATGTACCACATCAAATAGGCAGGGTGAGAAAAAACGGTGCTGCGAGACTCCTAGTGCTGCACTGCACTCTAGGCAATGAAGTGCCTGCTAGATCAACTGGCCTGTGATGCTGATGTCTCTGGTACAGTGGAATGGACTTGTAGATAATTTAACACCCCCCTGGACCCTTCCCCTCCCCACTTAAAAACTTAGGTGTAAACCTTCAATTTAGAGAACATCGTTCCCTACAGAGAATGTTGCAAATTTCTCTGCTGGCTGCTTGAAACTATATTCTGCTTCCTTAATTGTGTTTTTATCCAGTGGATTTGAAACATTTATGATTTTCTTGGGACAGAAAACGGTTATATGATACAGGTAGGAATAGTCTCTCAGGCATTTTCAATGACTGAATTGAATTTTCTTGGAGATACAATAGATATTAAGAAGACATTAATTTTTTATAACTACTGGGCAATAGTGAGAACAAACGAGAGAGGATCTGACATTAAACGTTTTTGTTGTGAGTAGTGAGAAATGTTCCTGTATAATACATTGGGAGGTAAGGGTTGCCCGAACAAGAGAGTGAAAAATGTATGTAAGGGTAGACTTTATTTTCCTGTTCCTATTTAAGACCATAAAATGCTATCCAGTTAAAAAAATCTTGCCTTGTTTTGAAAAAAACCCAACCCACTTTTTTTTTTTTTTTTCTTAGAATAGGGGAGATGTGGGCTTCTGCCTTGTATGTAGGCATCTGAGATGTACCACTAAGCTTAGAACTGCGGGCTCCCAAGGAATATTGAATGCCCTATGCCGTTTGTGCATTGCCCCTGAAAAGCACATAACAATTGTCCCCCTCGTCCCAAAGGCAGCTTCCGCTTCTTAGGGGGGATCTCTGGAGGACAAACCTGTTGTAACATTGGTTTTACTGCCTGGTGTCACACTCCTTTTGGGCCAGTGGTAAATGAAAGACCTGATCCAAACAAAGCACACCCAGCTTGATGGAAAGACTCCACACGGGCTTTAGATCAAACCTTTCACCTCCAGAATGATGTGTAGGTTCCATTCAGCAGCACTAAATGCAATTTGAAAGAGAAAATAAATGTTTGTTTCCATCAGGTAAGTACAACATTCTGTTAGTGTCTTGACCTTGACAGCATCAGTGGTGCCAAATGGGGCTATACTGATGTATCATATTCCCCTTGGCTTGAATTAGACACAAGTGAGTGAAGCAAGTAAGATGTGATTACTAATATTACCAGAAAAATCTGTTTGTGTGAAGCATGGACTGATCTTTTTAGTTCTTTTTTTTCTCTTTCTCTTTCTCTGGTTTTCTTTTTTTTTTTTTTCCCTAATGCAGGAAAGTAACTAAGATTGTACCTTGATCTGATAATTTAATTTAATTTATTATATAAAAAGGAAAGACGGGAATTTTCCTTGGTCTATTCTATTTAGACATGTAGAACTAAAGAAACACCATTACAACTGAAGCAGCTGGAATCCTGTTATTTCTTTGAACTTGTGAGAGACAATTTTCTTCCAAGCCTTTAAATTAAATATTGTAATTTCTCAAATTGTCAGAAGAAAAAGAGAACAGAATCTCATTCATTGTGAACTTGCCATTATGCTTGTTTTTCTTGTTTTTATTTTTATTCTCATTATAGCAATTACATTCACAATGTATAATATTCGCTTTCTTGACATGTGCTGAGGGAACTATTTGACTGCCTAACAGGTTTTGAGAAAGCCCAACCATTTCAGAATATTTTTTTTCTGATGAGCTTTTATACTTTCATTACAGTCTCCCAGGTACAATTGTTTAACGTAATGACAAACCTTTCTAAAGATTATTTTTCTAAAGAGAGTTGATCACCTTAAAGTAATATGCTGCTTTCACTCTGATTCTGTTTATTTGTTTAATAATAATTGCACTTTTTATTGAACTTTTTGTGCAAGAAAATAGACTCCATTTTGAAGAAAAATGAACTCAAGGTGATTTTGGCAGGAAAATGGTATTTGTAGATTTAATGATATACTTTACTGGTCAAGAAGCAATCTTTTAACAAGTAAGAAGTAATTACGGTGTTTCAGTGCAGCCGCAGTTAGTCCTCTCTGAGAGGAAAGGTTGACCCAATGAACGGATAATGAAGACAAGCAATAGACACAGCACCTTCTGCTTTGACAATGTGCATAGCTGCAGTGGTAAAAGGTGATGTAACATAAGAGAAAGAACAAATTGCCATCCAAGCACAAGGCAAAATTGTCCATTCCAGAGGCATCTAACTGCCTGTGGGTTGGCCCTGTGTAACTCTCAATGAAGGATTCTCAGAGGAATAATGGAGCGCTGCTTATGGGTAAGTGCATTATGTACATGTAAGTGGAGAAGGTGGAATATAAATAAGCATATTTCTTCTCCCCATCATCTGTTGTCAGCAAAAAAGTTTTGGCAAAAGGGATGTTTACTGTGATTTAGCAGCATCAGGAAGTAGGGATTGACCTGATTATAGCCGCAGCTCTCAGGCCTCAGCACTTTTGTTAATCATGTAAAAGCCTAAAGATGACTTGGGAACTAAAATTTAAGCTTCAGGGTTTGAAAGCTCTGACTGGAGAGTATCTTGGCTTCAGGACTGGGACTGAGCATGCAAGCTGAGGAGGGTCAAGCACCAGATCTACCGTAGAGCCAAGGCAGAATGAACAGGACTGGGAAAATGAGCTGTGGTGAGGCGTGTGTGCAGTTCAATGCTGAGATTCATACCTGGGCATGCTGCAGCTGCAGGGGAGACTGCTGAGCAGCCTCCTTGCTGGGGTTGGGGCTGGGATACCTACTGCTCCTGCCAACTGCCTGTCTGCTCACTCCTCTTCCTTACCAAAGCAGTAGCACTACTGTGCAAGCTCCACTGCAAGTTTGCTGCTCAAATGAAGCAACTCCCAATAACTGGGTGTCCATTTTACCCATTTTGTCTTTCTTTTTCTTTCCAGTTACACAGGCCAGGACTTCAATAATCATACCTTTTTTTTCAGGCTGATGTTCAAATATACACTGGCATATCACCATATTTCCTCAAATGTTCCTCAAAGATTTAGGTAATTATTGTGTTCTCAGGTAGGTGTTACTAGGGGGTGTTAATAGGAGAAAATGTGCTGAGAAAAAGATTGCTTAAACATAGGTCTGCCTGTGCTAAGGCAGAACTGAGCTAATCACTGCTCAACACTATTTTGTGCAGTGCTTTTACAATGAAGCATCAGCTTATCTTGGAGCTTAAGATGTGACTACAATGTTAGTAATGTACAATTACATTACGGTAGTAGCATCATTTTTATAATGCCTTTTAACCTATGATTTCATTTAAGAATTTCCAAGGTGCTTATTCCATACTTGAGCTTGTTGAGATATTTGTGTTTACAACCTCCACATTGAACGTTATGTACTGGGAACAAGGTATTTTCAGAGAGAAGCTCTTGAACTCATTTTTCTTCAGGCAGGGAGGGAAATTTGTTAACCACTTGAACATTTAACCATTTATTGTAACGGTATCAGATGAACTTGGAATATTTGCTACTTGCTTGAAAGACGTCTAATTTATTTTTCTACTAAAAACAGTTTCCAGGTAATCACTTTTGCTGATCTACATCCTCATTTACCCAGACTTATAACTTGTTTAGTCCTTTTGACCTGAGCAGGATATTGTACAAGTAATTATTGTCCACATCATATGAATTGCCAATTTAAAGAATTTTTGAGCTATTGCATAGAGATGAGAGTAATTCAGTGCTGTGTGTGTGGCTGCCGTCACCCATCTGAGCTAAGAAGTCTCTATTTCTGAACAAGACAGCCCTGTGCTCACACACTGGCTGGGGAAGGGTATGTGATATTTATCTGGCATCTGAGGCAAATGATGTTTTTACAGGGAATACTCCGTAATGCTCAGGTTCATAACATCCTTTTCATAATTCAAATAGTGTTTTTCTGTTGCAGTGTATTCTAATGTAAAAGGATAATCTAGTATCTGTAAGGGAAAACACAACTGTATTTTGGAATTTTAATGTTATATGATGAACATACATAGAAAGTCTTGCAAAAAATATAATCTGGAAAAATCATTAGTGTGTCTAATTTAAAAAACCCCTAACCACTGAATAATATTCTTTTCATCGCTTTGTATCTACGTATTGCAGCTATGCATGTTTTTAAAGGCATGGAGAGACTAATTTTTCCACATGAGTGAGTACTCAGAGTTACGTGTAAATAACCTGGCAACTTGCCATAGTTATGAAATGACTGCAGCCTTGACATTTTACTGTACCTGCTTTTAGCATTCTGCATATAGAAAACGATAAACTTGTACAAAAGAAAGAGGAAGCTGACAGAATACCCTCAGTTATAGCTCTACAGAAAAAATTGGTCTAAAGAAAAAATGACTTCAGGAAAGCCATTTTGGAAAACCATTTCAAAGGAACAGAGGAGGCACAAAAAATGATAACTTTCTGCTCTGTGCTTTACAGTAAAACTGCCTACTATTTCATTCTGTGCAATTCTGTTGGTTTGTTTGTGTATTTCTTAGACTGAGCCTATTTTTTCAATATGAAGCAGCAAACAAGGAAAAATGGCAAAAGAGTAAGTATAAATAAGTGAATACTCCAGCTTTAAAGAGATGACTTCTTTGTGGGAATTTAGTTGCAGTCTTTAACGGAGAACAGAGTTAAAGTACACAGCTCCATAGTGCAGCTGAAATAGAGCTGAAGTGAGCCATTACTACTGAAAATTAACTTCCAGTAAGATATCTCACCACGTCACTTAAATGAGGTGCTACAACGTTCTCCATTCTAATCATGAACTTTACCAGAAGACACACTTATTGTTTTATTTTTCTTTTTCCTCATGTCAGTTGCATTATTTTTCTCTCTCTTTCTCTTTTTTGTCTCTCCCTTTCTGTGTATATGTGCGCACACACTCACCCACAGTCTTCAGAAAGAATGCTAGTGCATGTAAGTAATGCCTAAATGATGTTAATATTTATTACTTCTGCAATAATAGCCTACAAAAATCTACCCAAATACCTGACATACGCTGTAGAATCAGAATAAAATGCCTTTCTGTACCTCCAAGACCTTACAATGTAATTAAATAACTTGTGAGTCAAATATAGTGTTTTTTGCTGAAATCAGCTGTGTGACAGGACACTTTGGACAGTGCTCTTCCATCTGAGATTCATATTTAAGGTAGGTTTTCAGACAAAAATTCCCAATCATACAGATTATAGGATTAAATTGAAAGGAACAGATATGACGGATATATGACCAGTTTATATAGAATAGCTGGAAAACTTGAACAGGAATTACATATCAAGTCAATACTAGGACATCTTCCATATATTTGTAAGAAAAAGGTGGCTATTGACAGCTATTGTGACTACAAACAGGTAGTCTAGGTTTGGCTGAGAATTAAAATGTGTATGAACCAGATCAGAGAGAGATGAACCCCCTGGGAAGCCTCAACTACACTTAATAGCGCTACAGCAGGCACAGCACTTGCCAGCGCTAATGAGGGATTAAGGACTACCCTTGCAAACCAGTTCTTGCCTACAATAAGATTAAAACCAGCTGTTATTTAGGAAGTTAACTGTAATTTTAAGAGCAGTTCATGAAAAACATGGTAGGATCTTGAGTGGGTTGTGGAGAGCATTAAGAAGTTTCATATTAAGATGAAAAAGGCACTACCAGAGCGTAGAACATTTCTAGTTCATCATAATTTAGCTTCTGATGCATTTAAATAAGATTAGAAGAGGTGTAATCAGATAAAAGAAGGAATTATTCATTGACTGCTCTTCTTAGAAGAAAGTATTTTTTTCCTTAATGCATTCATACCCAACACAACCTCTTTTTAAGATACAAATGAAGCAAATGAAAAAATGATTGTACAAAAGAGCATGTGTTTTATGTGACTTTTACTAAAAGGCACCCAATGTATTTAACTAATGCCATATCCCACTCTGCTGTTATGATTATACTTTTCTAGAAGATCACAGGATTAAACACTTCTTTTCTGCAGCTCTGTGTTTAGAAATACACACTGTCTGACACTGCCTAAGACTTTTTTGTTTTAACAACACATTCTTTTTCTCCCTCTGATCTGGAGACATCATACAAGATCAAAGGGGAAGACGAACTACTTGATGGTACCCTGTGCCTCTGGAAGTTTTAGTCACTTCCTGGCCTCCCCGGCATCCCTTGGCATTCAGACCTCTATGACTGCAGGAGAGAGTGATGCAGAATTGGGACTGATGGAATTGGGGAAGATGCTCACCGTGTCATCAAGGTCTTAAGAAGAGTCAGCAGCAGATTTGGCTCTGAGTGTGAGCCTGCATTTCTCTTAAAATACCATTTTAGCCTCTACTCCAGATTAAGTAAAGTTGGGATCAGACATTACCCAATGATGTTTAAATAATTGCTGTATAATACATCCGTGTTTTGAGACTTAGTTTTTGTAAAAATTAGTTCAAACCATTTTGGTGTGTTTAATTAAAAATTATGTTCTCCTTTCAGAAAGAGAGACCCACAGAAAAGCAAAGGGCACAAACTTAGGAAACAAATTTCATCTTGAATACTGAGTTTTTCATGCTGATTTTTGTAGTGGCAAAAATTCATATTGTGCTTCAGCAGTACACAAAAGCATTCTTGTTGCATTCAAGAATGTACATACTATTCCAAAGATAAACATAAATACAACTGGTAGCAAGATCAAAGCTATCATTACAGCATGTTTTATTTCTAAACACTTTTAAAATATAGAAATATTTAAAGTAAATATTTAAGTTGTATAATTGATATTTTGTATTCCAGGAAACACTCTCCATGGGATCAAAATAAGAGCAGAATCAGCTAAACATTTGGTTTTGTTCAGTCATTAACAGAAAACTTTCTTGAAATCCAGTGTGTTAGCGGTCTTCAAAATTGTATTTCTACACCTGCAAAGGCAAATAAAAAAAAATGGAGAAAATTAAATTTATGCTCTGTATGTTTCTCTTCTCTCATGGAATTATGCTTAAACCCATTAAATAGATAAAGCATATCTTGTTTTTTAAATCTGATCCCTTCTTGTCTATTTTCTAAATGTTCATTAAAGTTAATTAATCAATGCAAACAGTCTCCCTTCACTTGTTGAATGTAGATATGTCTGAATGTTTTGCATATACCTGTTGAATACAAATATGTCATAAAAATTCATTTTCTTGTGACGAAGGTAACCCTGATAGTAGTTAAGTCTTTGGTTATTCCCCACTCTATGCAATAACCCAATAATTTGAGTTATCAGACTTTTTAGATGAACAAAATGTATACTCTGGAGTCCATTGACTTCAAATAGAACTTTGCAAATTGAGCCTGAGACATAATGATGTATTCAGAAAGAATATAAATAGTAGGTTAGTCACTCCTCGGTGAATACCGTGAATAATTTAGCTTGCACCTTTACTATTCACTACAGTCAATTTGACCCATATATTATCTCTCAGGTACCAATCAGAAAGAAAAATGTTGCTTTCATTAAATTTCATTATAGGCACTGCCATTCTATTTCTCACTCCACTTTAGAGGAGTAATCCAAAGTAGACTAAAAGATTTTAAAAGTTACCACTTATTTGTCACCATCACGTTTTCACTTTCTTATTGGCTGTGAACAGAATAATCAGGAAAAATAGGGCGTACTGGAAAAAAAATTCCAAGTAACATCCTGAACACACACACACACACATTACGATTATCATATTTTTTCCTTCTTAAAAATATGACAACTTTTGTAACCTTTTAGGAATGTGCCACCTACTTCACATTTACTTTTTCCTGAGGAACATTCCTCTTGTTTTTAATGAAATCTTAGTTGAAAACTCAATCCTAATTTTTGGTTTATCCATTCTTCCTTTAATTCTGGATATTGTAAACATGCACCCATAAGATTTTACTTGCCAGGAAATGAATGCAGCATTCTGGAATGCAGAGCTGTTAAATGAAAAAGGGAAAAAATTAGTAATTTGATATATTGATATTACAATTGTAGCAATAGTGTTGGAAAGAGTATCTTGGGTGGATTTGAATATAAAGGAAGATTTTTAGTGAAAATGAATATGGCATGTTAACTATTATCCCGGACTTTAATCTTAAGAAATATACACTGGTGGGAAAACTAGGAAGATATTATTGTGTATTTTGAAGATTCAAAACCTTATTCTGTGCTGTTATTGTGAGTTAATACTGATAACACCACAGTGAAGTCAGTGTATAATATGAGAGGATTTGCCCAGATTAATAATAATAATATAATAATAATAATAATAATAATATAACAACAACAACAACAACAATAACAATAATAATAATAATAATAATATCAATATCCTAGATGATTCCAGAAACAAAATTAATTTTAGGAAATCTTTCCAAGGACGCTTTAACAGTAACTTCACACATATATTTAATTATTTATACACTGGGTTCCTGTTTACATAGTATTTTTCTTTCTTTACATCCTTTTCATGAATGAGGTCACAGGACCTTGTCTGCTTTTACTCAGAACAATAGTATAATTGCAGAACTAGAGCTTCTGAAACACTGTGCAAAAATAAACAAGTAGATAAATCTCCCAGCAAGTCCTAAAAGGCATTTTTTGAAAGGGTCGGGACCTAAAAAATGTTAAAACTACTCATTATATTTTGGATTTTGTCAGGATACTTTCCCTTGCTCTTTAGTTCCTTGCAGGTTCCATTTCTGAGAGCTGGCTCTTGTGGTGAGAAAGGGTGGTAAAAACTAAGAAAAGATCACAGTTCAGTAAATGGGGAAATCTTGCTAATGACATTAGAATGTTTCTAAAGCTGCTGAATTTTATTGTCACAGAGATGGTTTTTTTTTGTTGTTTTATCCACAGAAAGGGAAGATAGTTCAGAAATATTTTACTACAAATATTTTACTGCTTCTTCTGGATGCACATCGATAGGATTAAATGCAATGAGTACAAGTTGTGACATGAAAATTCTGATGAGGTATAAGGAAATGTATTTCATTGTGAGTGCGGTCAAATACTAGAACAGATTGTCCAAAGATACTGTGGAATCTGTAGTCTCCATTCCTGGATATTCTCAAAACTTCACTGGGTGAGGTCCTGTTTTGAGCAGGGATTGGACCCTCAAGAGATCATAAATTAGTCTATGTCTCTAACAATCTGTGATTAATATTTTATTTAACTGATGGCTTAGATTTGTGCACATTGCAAATATGTAGATAATTGGTGTATACAATAATGAAGAGACTACAGCAGAGCTGAAATAATCCTACTGATATTATGAAAGTTACACTGCTCAAGCATAAGTTCAATATTGCAAGAAATCATGTTTTTGCTACCACAACGATATGTGTGTCGTCAAACATAGTTCTAAACTGGTTTCTTATATTCAGTGAATTACGTTTTTCTAATTTAGTTAGCCCTAAATAAATCTTTAATTTTATAATTTCTGACTATAAACTTTTCAGATTTGGCAATACTACACCTTTTCTGGTTATTTCTTTTGGTTATTTAGGACCTTTGAGGAAAAATCCTAGCTATCCTTCTTACATGAAACAGCTCAGAAGCCGAGGCAGAAGCCTAGAATACTGCGTACAATTTCCTGAGGCAGATTCTGAAAAAGATACGAGTGAAAGAGGAAGACCAGCATATTGCAACTTTTCTCTGGTAATAAAAAATACCTAGTAAAAGAGCAGGAAGCACGGAAAAATAAACCCCTTAGAAATATAGAATAAGCCAGACACACTCATGTACATATCTTCAGTGAACAGGGAGCTATCTGCCTGGCAGGAACAGATGTACCTTTCTCAAATCAGAGAGGGGAGCAATGAAGGCTCTGCGAGTATCTTCACCACAGATTAACAGCAGGGGCTGAATCAACAAATCCTAACACGTGATCATCTACGCTGAAGGGTGAATTTTCATTACACTGACTTCTATCCATTCTGTAGAACAGGCATGAGGAAAGCTATGCAGTGGAAAGAAAGGTCAGCTTCCTCTTCTAATTCCTGAAATGTTAATGCTGTGGTAGGTGAGAATCTCCTCCCAAAGAGGAAGGTGAAGGCACTGACAGAGGTATCTAGTGGGATGATTACAATGGAATGGCTGTCGCAATTCACTTTTCACTGTTCAGCTGTTCTACTTCTTTGATCTATAGCTGGCCAGGGCAGATTATCTTGCTCAAGGCTTTTGCCAGTGCTATTTATTGACCACAGTAGCCAAGAAAAAGAGATCCATGTTCTCTGTTGGCAAGTAAGGAGAACCACTAACTCCATATTCTTCTTTCTACTCTTTCTTCTTGTAGCTCTAGTACACACTCTTTTCCTCCCTTTTCACCCCATTCTTATTGTGAAGAACCATCACAAGTAGAGCCAGAAGCATTTCCGAAACCAATCATAAAAACCCAACACAATTCATACTACAATGAAAGGCAAGGCTGGTACTTTATGCCGAGTACTAGATTTTACTTCATATCTAGAGAAAAATCAGCCTAAATACAAGGACCTCTTGGGACCACAGACGATTACATTGACCAAAGCAAATAAGGTCCAGGGTAGACCAGTGAAGGGATATTCGGAAGCATTAACTTGAAAGATCAAGTATTTGTTCAGCTTCAGTAAACATTAACATTTCATAACAACACAGATTATTTTTTCTGCAGGCTATGGTGTTAAAATAAGGAGGTTAAAGAGAGAAAGATAAATCTGTCGTAAACATACATAAAGTCTCTGACCTGAAATTAAACTTTATGCTCATTACTAAACTTATCACAGCAGGAGAAAGAATTTCAAAGGTTGAGCTGAAGTGTGGTGACAATGAAGCTATTGAAATGTTCCACTGCTACTATGTATTTCAAAGAGTGGTTTAATTCACTGTTACTGAAACTATGGAATGGATTAAAACTTCATCTAGAAATGTTCTTACATCTTTTCATATCGACACACCTTTGAAAGTCACATAAAGTGAAAAACACAAAATTAGGAGGCCAGAAGTTCAACCTGGAGTACCTTAGAAGCCCAATTAAAGAGTTCCTGGAGGTTTTATAAATCTGTTAGCAATATCCTACAGGGCCATTAACTTTCAGTGAAAGATATAAAAGATGTACTGGGTCTCTGGAGATTGGTAATGGGATGTATAGCATTCACCTCTAGCTTGTCAGGTCAAATCCAACCCACACTAAAAGGAGGTCTTTCTGATGCTGATGTCAAAGTTGGTGGGTCAATTACAGTTCTTTTCTAATTCATGTAACTTCAGTGGTTGTTACCTAGGCCTCATGCCATGAGCAGTTTTTACACAGAGTTAAGCAATTCTCTTGAAATGGGTCATGAGAGTCTGTTCATTTAGTGTGATTGCATCACCTGGCATTGCACTTTCCCAGAGAGTGAGATGGTATTACCATTCAGCATGACAATTCCAAAACAGGATCTTATTGTATTTAGAAGTAAAAGGTTTTGCTAAAAAACAAACACACACCCTGGTTATTTAGCAAATACCTATTCATTTTTCTAAAAAGACTAAAATTCATTCAGACTTTCTGTAGACCTCGATTGGTTCAATCTATCACTTACCCCCTTTTCTCTACTATCTTGGGAATACCTCATTTAAAAGCTCCTCACTTTTGTTCACTATCTTAGAATCATAGAATCACAGAATTGTCTAGGATGGAAGGGACCTTTCAGATCACCTAGTCCAACTATCAATCTAACTCTGACAAAAACAACCAATAAACCATATCGCTAAGCACTACGTCTACCCATCTTTTAAATACCTCCAGGGATGATGATTCCACCATTTCTCTGAGCAGCCTGTTCCAATGCTTGATAACCCTTTCGGTGCAAAAATTTCTCCTAATATCTAACCTAAACCTCCCCTGGCACAACTTGAGGCCATTTCCTCTTGTCCTGTTACCTGTTACTTGGGAGAAGAGACTTACCCCCACCTTGCTAAAACCTCCTTTCAGGTAGTTGTAGAGAGCACTAAGGTCTCCCCTCACCCTCCTTTGCTCCAGGCTAAACCACCCCAGCTCCCTCAGCCGCTCCTCATAAGACTTGTTCTCCGGACCCCTCACCTGCTTCACTGCCCTTCTCTGTACCTGCTCCAGCACCTCAATGTCTTTCCTGTAGTGAGGAGCCCAAAACTGAACACAGTACTCGAGGTGGGGCCTCACCAGTGCTGAGTGCAGGGGGACAATTGCTTCCCTAGTCCTGCTCACCACTCTGGTCCTGATACAAGCCAGGATGCTGCTAGCCTTCTTGGCCACCTGGGCACACTGCTGGCTCATACTCAGCCAGCAGTTGACCAACACTCCAGGCCCTTTTCTGCGAGGCTGGTCTACAGCCACTCTTCCCCAGGCCTGTAGCGTTGCATGGGGTTATTGTGACCCAAGTGGACGACCTGGCACTTGGCCTTGTTGAACCTCATATCATTGGCCTCGGCCCATCGATCCAGCCTGTCCAGATTCCTCTGCAAAGCCATCCTACCCTCAAGCAGATCAACACTCCCACCCAACTTGGTGTCGTTACTGAGGGTGCACTCAATCTCCTCATACAGATCATTGATAAAGATATTAAGCAGAAATGACCCCAGTACTGAGCCCTAGGCAACACCACTCATGACTGGACGCTAACTGGCTTTAACTCCATTCACCACCACTCCCTGGGCCTGGCCCTCCAACCAGTTTTTTACCCAGCAAAGAGTACTCCCGTCCAAGCCATAGGCAGCCAGTTTCTCCAGCAGAATGCTGTGGGAAATGGCGTCAAAGGCTTTACTAAAGTCCAGGTAGACTACATCCACAGCATTTCCCTCATCCACCAGGCGGGTCACTTTGCCACAGAAGGAGATCAGGCTTGTCAAGCAGGACCTGCCTTTCATGAACCCATGCTGACATCTTCCCCAGGGCCAACTTACTCTAACTCTTTACAGCCTTTTGATTTGCTGTTTTCTCCTGTTGCACTGTAATTACCCCATGAGTGTTTGTTTGGAGGTTATTGTAACCACTGTGTTATTTTACTGCTTGCTTTCACCAGCATTAGCCAAGATCAATATGCTAATACGGAAAAAACGCAGCAATCCAATAGAGCAATGAATTACTTTCTCATTGACCATCTCACTCATAGTGTTCAAAAATGTATTATGCATTTGTGTCCCTACATAATTGCATAACATCTCCCTCTTATTTCCTGTAATGTTGGCTTTAGGATAATTCCCAGAGAGCGAGAGATGTCTTCCTTACAAAGTGCAACACCAGGCAGCCATCCTTGCTAATAATAGCAAAGAATGCTTCAGTAGCACTTCTCACTTCTGAAGTGATTACATCTTAAATCCTAGTGGAAAAATGGAGGACAGATAAACTCAGTTACCACCCTCTGTGCAGTTAGTCATCAACGGACTTAGTGTTCAAGGGCTATGATCCACGAACCGTTACTGTGTTAATCACTCACATAAATGTAATACACAACAGTAAAAAATAAACATAAAAGCTGTTTTTGAGCTTATAATGATAAGCACTCAAGAATTAAATAACATCAAGATTAAAAATGTCTGCCCTTAATTGGCATCCAAACTCTTCTTTGTGCAAATGCATTATCATACTGTCTTTAATTACATGGTGATACATTGCTTCTTCTGCAAGACTTTCAGTAAGCAGAAATCTGATAAACTGAGGGATCTTCCTTGTTTAACAAACTTTCTTTAAGCAGAAAATCTCCACAAAGGCAAGCCAAAAAATTTTAAGTGTTCTATCATAAGAGTAGTTTAATTCTACAGAGGGTCAAAGTCCATGAAGGTTTCAAGTGAAAGAAAGAAAAAACAATTAAAAATCAATATAATTACAGTTATTTTGATACCAGTCCAGAAAAGAGTGGTTTCAGTGTTTTTCAGAATGAAAATTTATTTACAGATGAACCTGGCAAATGTGCTGTCTAGTTGCTGAAAAGTTTATTTTTCTTGTAGAAAAATACCTCTTCATAATTTTCCCCAGTACTTAAATATACAAACAGTATTTTAATTCAGGTTTGCTCTTATCATGCTCTTGAAGAGAATGTCTGTTTCGTATTTAAAGTGATACTATATGCACTAAAAATCTGAAAGCCCAAATCAGGAGTCTCCCACTCAGTTCACTGCACCTTTTGGAAGTTTTTAAAGAGCTCCATGTTCATTAAGGGCCATTTTCTCCCACACTACAAGCAGGACAAGTCCTGTTGGCATTCCTAAAGGATGTGGTAGGAAACATAATCAAATTATTTGTAGTCTTTTGTTATGAGTTCCCATTGGGGTATGGTCAGTTTGAGAGAGAAATTGTCTAGTTGTTCTATATCTAAACTCATAACTCAGTACTTTGCAGCTATTTGGTAATTCATTTACTGTTTTTGAAATGAATAGTTAACTGCCTTCCTTCAGGACCTGCTGCAGAAGAAACATTTCTTCTAACAGAAGGAAACATATTCAGTGTGTTCATGATATCATGGTTTCAGCTGGGACACAGTTGACTTCTTATAAGCAGCTGGTATAGTGCTATGTTTTGGATTTGGGATGAAAATAGTGTTGGTAGAACTCTGATGTTTTCAGTTGTTGCTAAGTAGTCAAGGCCTTTTCTGCTCCCCACACCGCCCCGCCAGTGAGTAGGTTGGGAGTGCACAAAAACTTGGAGGGAGACACAGCCAGGACAGCTGACCCCAACTGACCAAAGCGGTATTCCACACCATAAGACATCATGCTCAGTATATAAAGCTGGGGGAAGATGAAGGAAGGGGGACATGTTCGGAGTGATGGGATTTTTTCTTCCCAAGTAACCATTAGGCATGATGGAGCCCTGCTTTCCTGGAGGTGGCTGAACACCTGCCTGCCAATGGGAAGGACTGAATGAATTCCTTGTTCTGCTTTGCTTGCTGAGCAGCTTTTGGTTTACTTATTAAGCTGTTTCTATTGCAACCCACAAGTTTTCTCACTTACTCTTCTGATTCTCTCCCCCATTCCACCAGGGGAGAGTGAGCGAGCGGCTGCATGGTCCTACTTGCTGGCTGGGGTTAAACCATGACACGTGGTCATGCAGGTTCCCGGGATTGCCTCTCAAATATAAGTGCACAGGTATATGTACACACATACTACAAGCAGGCCTAGGCACCTCTGCTGCAAACTTAAGAACGTGCATATAAAGCAGACATGAGCCATGTGCACTTAGGCCATCTTCCTTAGGAGTTAAACAGGGTCTTGGGAGAATGTCTTTTTTTTTTCCTTTCTTTTTTTTTTTTTTCATGGAGATGCTCTAGTGTGTTTTATTCTTTCAGTGTGTTTTGTCCTTTCAGGCAGCTGGAACAATTAGTGTTATACTTTTATAGGAAAATTACCATCTTCAAAAGTATGTTCTGAAACTCCATGAGCTTTTAAATAACTTAATAAAAAGTTTGAAAATGCCATAATACATTCTGCTCTTCTAAATGTTTATTTTGCTTTAAAAATTTTCAGATATTCCTTTGCTCAAAAAGGACCAAAAGTAAAACTAGACTCTCCTTAGGGTTACTAAGGCAATAGATAAACTGATGGGGTCCAATGCTGAAAAGTTCAGGTCTAAATCCATCTGAATTAACTGACAATGTTCAAATCAGAAAAGCTCAATTTTGCCAGAGTTATTTGTATGTTTCTGTGAGCAATTTTAAAAATGCATTTAATGTTTCAGTTGGGGAAATAGAATAGATTCTTGTTATTTAATCAATGGTGTGAATCAATATTGCACTTAAAATGTCAGTTCAAAATGAAAATTCCATTTTGACATCTAAAATCATTGTGTTTGAACTGAAATATCAAAACTTTACAGAATTTTTTTGTGCCATGAAAGTATTTTACATTACATAAAAGTGTTTATATAAAAGTATTTTATATTCCAACATTTTGTCCAATTCAGCCTGGTTTTTGAGAGAAGAAAATTTGACTCAATAGGAAAATACCGTATCTTATTTATAACACAGATGTTAGACTTTTCTTGCTTGTTTCTCTATAAATAAGTACCATGTCTGTTTTTTCAGATGTCTCCAAATACAAGATAAATTTTATGTAAGATGAATATGTCAGTGAATACATGCAAAGAAAATTTTTACTCTGCTCTTGTGGTTTCTCATCTTCCACTGACGTGACACCACTACTCAGCTGTCAGCATCAGACACTATATCAACACCTCTGGTACCAGAAAATCTGTCAATTATTCTGACAGTTTTCACATGATTGTTATTCAGGCCACTTCATTGATCAAGGAAATTTCCCACACACACCCCCCACCCCCGTCCCTTGCTTGAGAAAACCAAATAAATGTTGGAGAAAGAGAAAGCTTTAAATGTTTGACAGCATTTCTTTTTCATTTCATAAACTTTTTTTCCAGAAAAGCTCTTACTTATTGCTTGTATTTTATTGCTACTGGTATATGGGATTCTTCCACCATGGAATAAGCTGGTAGCACTGCCAAAAAAAAACTTCTCCGTGGGTTATCAGTGATATCAGAGCAAGACATCTCTCAGTTACACTTAAGGAAAAGGAATAACTGCAGTTTAGTGAAATTATCTGCTGGAAACTCAGGCCGAGTAGAAGCTGTGATTTCTGGGTGCCCTGTCTATTCTTTGTGTGAGTCTGCCAGTAATCAGTAATTGAAAAGAAAGAGACTGAAAAAAACTTTGGAAGTTTTGATCCGCCAGAGCTATTCTTTTTGTCATATTTTTAGATTTGATTGAGAAAAGGGATGTGCTTCATCATCTCCACTAATTTTGTATTGCAAGGCCAGCGGTGCTCAGCCAAGGTTGTTAAATTCACCTTGCAAATCCTTTAAAGGTGTTATAGATGCCTAACCAACTCTAAGGACAATTAGCAAACACAAATGCAATTGCCCATGGAATCTGCATCTGGCAGTCTCCCGAGTACTGGTGGTGCTGTGCCAACTCTGTGAGACTGACTTAGGCTAACAAATTTCAGGTTGTCTTTGGTATCTGGGGGGAAAAAAAAGAAAGGAAAAGGGGAATTTTTTTTTGTTTGCGGTTGGGTTTTTCTGTGTGCGTTTTTTTGGTTTTGGGTTTTTTTAACTGGTAAAGTAACTGAAGAGGCAGTAATATTGCTTGATCATAGCTTAAATTTTAAAAAGTCCATTGAAGATTTGAGAATGGGAGCCTAGTGCTTAGGTATGCAGCTGGAGAATTTTCCTGTTTTCCAGGCACAAAGCTGTCAAAACCCATTAAATAACTGCAACAAAAAGGATGTTATTGTCCATTGCACTGAAATGATCTGAGAGCGCCCAAGCAGCAGAGCTGGACTGCACAGGTGTCGTGGATGGATCTGCTGCTTCTGTTTCAGAGGTGTGTAATCTCTGGGAGTTTTCTTCCCCCCTGTATCTCTAAGGGTAGAAAGGAATTCTGAATGATTGACAAATTAAATGATGGTTTGATGTATAGTCTGGAAAAACCTTTGATATAAGTTTATTTGCAACGTATAAGGATAGTATATAACTTCGTGCTTGTTTGTCTATATTTGGTCAGTCCTCTGACATAATGGACACTTCCACTCTGTGTGATTTCTTCTTCCCAGATCTCACTGACACTTTTTTGCTTGTTCTTGCAGAAGACTCTGATAATTTTTTTTCTTTTTTCCACTCTTAATCTGTCTACTGAATAAAATACTAATAGCTCCACTCATCTTTATGCAGGCTCTTTTGTTTGACATCTGGAGAAGTCGTTGTTGTGTATCTCTGTCTAGATATAAATAATTGCAATGTTTGTTAAGTCTGCAAAGTTAAGCCCTTAAAAGTTAGAACATCGTAAATTTACAAGTTCCTCTTGAAACGGTAATTTGCTGTCTTGTGCATACATGTTACAACAAAAGAGTTTTACATTGATGCTGCTTTTTTAATAAGACTCTGAATCAATTAACAAGTGAAATCAATATGTTTTAATTTATTTAGGGTAAAGTTATTCATGTTGATTGAAATCCATTCAATACAGAATTACTAATTTATCCCTGAATGGATTAATTGTGCTTTCATCAGAATATAAGATATCTCGATCTTTCTTAGACATTAAAGAATGTATTTTCATGACAGTACAGTAAGATCAATTGGTATCGACTCTACGCAGGGGCCTAGACAGAAGTGGTACAGTACAAGGTACCCACTTATTTTGTATGCCCTTCTTGAAACATCTGGGTCATGACCTCCCAGAACACTTATCAATTAGATCTTGCTGAGCAAGTTTTGTAACCATTATCTCCCGGTGACCACCAGACAATGCGGAGGATAGAACTTCTACTAAGCAAGTGCATGTGAAATATTTTAAAAGGCATAACCTATCTTAAAGTGTCAGAGTCTGGGGGGCATAGTTTCACACCAGTGGCTAAAGGTTCTGGCCAAATCCAAGACAGTGTATAAATGTACCATCATGCCAGAGCTCATAAGAAGAAAAAAAAAATTAGATTATGAAAGTAAAATAAGGCTAACCTTCTTTAATTTTTTAAATGGCCAAACCATTTAAATTATAAATTAAAACCAAAACCAACTTGGATCTTTCAGTAACAACAGCACAACACTATCCACAACACTACCCAGAACAAAAGCAGCACAAAAGCAACATTGGAAAATACATGGCTTGAAAAATTATATTTACTAAATTGAATTCTGGCAAAGTAATGAGTAATCAGGACGCTATAAGGGGGAGCACTAGTTTAACTTTGTTATTTCTTGGTATAAAAATAACCACTAAAAGAGAGTATTTTGCTTTGTGTTGCCATACAAAAGAACTTTATGGTTTCTAAATCAACTGATCCAGCTGCAATGAAGTGTTGGTGCCTCTGTGCTATATGCACTTTGACGAGGGGATAAAGAACTTTTAATTCCCTCTAACAATTAATTACAGCTCCCAGCCCAGAAAATCACTGTTTTGTGGCATTCATTCTCGGTGTACTGAGAAGAGGAACCACAGACAATACATAAAATATTGTCATTCCAACTTAAATCCCACTGTGCACCTACTTAATGTCTGTAAAACTTTGCTATACTTCTGGTAGTTGTGCTGTGCATAGGGTAAATTCACGGTTTCACTTTGGAGGCGGGGGGCAAATATAGCAAACATCAGGGATATTTTTAATTTTTCACTGATTTATATTCCCTTAGATTTTGTTTTCTGTTACATTCAAGCTGACTTGCTGGTGCACAAAGGTCAATAACAATTTTTAGATTCATTCATTATTGACATTTGAATAGTTAAAAACTAATAAGCCTGTTAACCCACGGAGATTTGCTCATCAATTTGGATATCACACAAACATCTTGCTCTGGCTCTATCTTTAGTGTAATTCTCCCATATCTTTTTTTTTTTTTTCCTTTTTGTTTCTACAGCAGAGAGAGTTTGAAAAAGTCTTTCTACAGGCTTACTTCTTGAGGAAAGATTCCTTTTACACACAGTGTCAATGAATTAGATTTAATGAAGACTCTAGCAGCAATGATATAGTGCCAAGACTTAATACAGACACTCTGGCTGCTGTACGTTAGCTATTTTTCACTCTTTATTTTACACATAAGAGGTTTGGAAAACTGTGGACAAGCTCCTTCAGAGTGAAGAACATCGTTGTTGAACCAAGGCTAATATAAAATAACCTGAAAGCCTTTACAGTGTAATGGAATGGAGAACCACAGAAATAATTTCTTCAACAAGTGGGCCTATGTTTCGTTTTAAGGATTTTTTCCCCCTTTGAGGTTCAGATGGAGAGAAATCCATCTGGGTTTTGTTTGCTTTTAATTCTCATCACATTTCATAAGCTCGGGAAAATGAGGTAAACATCCAGCTGTTGAGGAAAGGAGACGGGAGATGGTAAAGTGGATCTCTGTTTGCTATACAGGTATTCCAGGCAGGTGAGATAATTCCAGCACTACGTTTTAATGTTCAAATTTAGAATAACTCTGAATATACATGCCTGCACATTTCTTTTTTTTTGCTGTACATGTCTGTTCTGTGGAGAATGAAGAAAACAGTTGGTATGGTAGTAAAATTACTGTGACATTACCATGAAATGTGAAATACAAACGTATTATTATTAATGGACATTTCTCTGTCATACCTTGTTCCTTATCTTGTCTTTAGTTCAGGTGTTTTAGAGTGTTCACGTCATATACAGAAACAAATTTCTTCCCTCAGTTTTTAATTAATTATTAATCTTTAGGGTAGGTTTATTTCTGTGCATTCCTGAATAATTTACAGTGTGGATAAAAACATGCATGGTCAGGTGTGACTATCGATCTCCCAGTAAGAGTGTGTGTGTCTCTGTCTGTCTCTCCTAAAATTCAGAGCTGCTACTTCCTTTGCAGGGAAAGAGAAGTATATCTAAACAAAGTCTTGGCCTGTGATAGTTGAAGCCATGGAGAAGAGCTAACATTGAGAAGAAATCACTGTTATCATTGGAAGAATGTGAGGAATGCTAGGAAGTCATTTGAGATAAGATTCGTTGAGTTTAAGGGAAAAAAAGAAACAATAAAACATTGACTTTGCAAGGAGGTCCAAGATCTATATTTGCCCAGGCCCAAATGTAAGGAAAACGGAAGAGGTCAAGGAGTCACAGAGTAACAAATCCTTTGGCATGCATATGCCTCTGAGATATATTTGATGTCTATGTATGTGTAGCAAATGGGTTTGGAGCTGATTCTGAGGGTCAGATTTTAATCTTACTCTCAACAATTTAACAGCATGGTCTGTAGGCAAACCTGATGTTTGGCATAGGCTGTGTTTGCACTAGCAAAATAAACAGTGCCAGGGAATGTTTTTGGCCACTGGAAATTATCTTCCATACAGTTAGCATGATCTATGGCACATTTTTGTCTCCTGCAGTTAGCGCTTTCACAAGCCGTTTCTGGACAGTATTAGGGAATCGGTGCAAGCCAGAGACATTATCGATAAGCTGTTTGTGTGTGGCCACCATCTGTTGCATAGTTAGAAAGCCTGATATTATGAATGTAGACCATTCTGTGCCAGCTTGCCTCTGTGCTGGAGAACAGCCCCAGGCACATTGACAAATTTAATAGAATTAATAAACAAAATTGTTCAGATATTGTTCAGAGTCTCGAGACAAAGGGCTCGAGACAAGGCTGACTTGCACTCTTCTGTAACTTTGTGAAGGTCCAAGAAACTGTCTTTATTGTTCACCTTGTAACCTGACTTTCTCTGAAATTATATCTGTGAATTTAAAAATATCGAGAAGATGTATTTCCTTATCTGTTCTCATATCATGCTTTCAGCAAGTCAATATCATAATCTTCTAAGCAGAAGACCTTAAATTGTCAGAATTAGAAGCTGCAAAATTGACTTTATGGAGAATTGCTGGCAGACACCAATCACAGTACACAACTGTATTGCAGCTCATTAATGAGTATATTTTTACTGTAGTTACTTAAAGCTAACAAAAAAGCTAGTATTGTCTCTATGGTGCCCATTCTTAATATGGAATCTCTTTTGTACTTGAAATTCAAAGAAAGATCTCATCCAGTTTTTAGAATTTATTTTTTTTTAATATTTATTTTCAGATGAAAGATATACTTGTTTGTTATATATTTAACAACACAACAGGCCTTATCAATATTTTATTAGTGTAAAAAATATGACGGAAAGTATTTGCGAGTATTGCGAAGTAAAGGTTTCTTTGTATAAAAAGCTCTACAGGCTTTGAGACAGGAATAGTTCCAACGAGTTACCAGGGCTACCCTACCCCTGAGGCATCCTGCAGTTCATCTTAAGAGCGTTCCTGCCCATGTACACACATAAGCTTATAGACAGACAAGTCCAGAAGAGATAAATTCTGATTTGAATAATGAATGAGTTGTCTGGTTTGTTTTTTGTTTTGGTTTTTTTTTTTTTTTCAGTGTGACCCTTTTTGTTATAGGTCAAGGTGTTAATCGCCATAGCTTTTGTGAAAGACATTATCTAAAAAGCTTCTGAAATACCAGGGTTCATTCAACTCTTCTTATTCTTGCATGTCATCACAGTTGCATTTGTGTCACGTTTAGCTGTATAAAAACCAGTGAAAATACAAAATAGTAAGAAGGACTTCAGCAAGTTACTTCACTTCTTAAATCAATGGGCTTTTACTGCGGCTTAACAAAAAGTTTTGAAATTTTAACAAGAGGTGTGTCATGGAAAAGACCACCATTTTCTATTGAGCAGAGATAAAGACCGGGATATAGCCATCTGTTTAGCTAGAATACCTTGCTCACCATCGTAGTTTTTAAGCATAGCTACAGAGATGATACTGGTAGCTGCCTTTTCTGTTCACGTTAATTAATTTTCATCTTGGAGAATTATGAAGAAAGTGTAGTTTTCACAGAAGCCTGAGACAAACAAACAGATGATTAAGACACAGATCAGCAAAAAAAGCTGATTAGTACATGAGGCATTCCTAGATGTTGCTGCAGTACATTTAAGAGATTAAAGAATGATCTGAATGTCTTTGTAATGTGTGCGGTGTAATAATAGTTGATTGATTGGCTTCCCAAATGGGACACAGGAAAGATATGACAGAGACTCCTTTATCAGTTAGCTGATTCAGATTTCATGTCTAAAAATTAAGCCTGGTCTCATTAAAGTGCAGTTCAGGTTGGAAAAGTGACAGTAAAAGGAACACCATAGGGATCCATGTTCACAGTCTCTCAGTTATTTCACAGGAGATCTGTTCTGTTTTTCCTAATTGCTAGTTCTATTGAACATCCCACTGAGATCTAAAATTCAAGCTCTTGAATTCAAGCTCTTGCTATCCACCATCACCAGAAATATAGAAATCATACACCCAGAAACTAGCATGCATGAGAGAGGAGCCTGTATATTCTACTAGTGTGGCTTCTTACTAACAAAAAATGGTAACTGTGCAGACTCATTTAGCAATAAAGAAATGCAGTAATGGATATCTTAATATCTAAATATACTTGGATATTGTGTTTGCTAAAACTCTGTCAATTGCAAAATTATCACAGATAGAGAGCCTAGTCTCCATTGTGGTTTACAGAGCAGTTATGTTTTAATTTAGTGATTATTTAAATACTCCTTTTAGTAAGCTCAGCAGAACAACTTCTGGGGGTGGTGGTGGACCTGAGTATAGAGATGTCTACAGCACACAGTGAAGCATGGGAAAGATGTCCTCAAGCTCCCAGTAATTGGCTAAGCTGATAAAACCATGCAGTGTATTACAGCACTCTGCAGATGTCCCTGCCACTTGAGCACAGTCTGCCATCCACTTCCCCTCTCTGTGTTTGCTCTTTCCTCTTCCCCAGCCTCCTAAGACAGTTCCTATTGAAACAGCAGCCAGAAGAGCAGCAAACCTACCTTTTCTTGACTCTGGGAAAGTAGAACCATTGCATCTTTGTTGTTCTTTAGTTAGTTGCTCTAGCTAATTGCCTATTTTGCCCATGGCTTTATGTACATGTTAATGAGCTCTGCAGAGATGGCACCAGAGAAGCTTTTAGAGAACTATCGTTGGAGTCCTTTTGTTGTCCTCCCTGACACTTTTGGTTGGTTAAGCACAAACTCTGTACATACGCTCAAGCAGAACGCACTTGCGCTATGATAGAGAGAAAGAGTTCAGAACAATTTATTCCTGCTCCTATGTTATCTTGAGAAATTAGTAGGAAGCAGCTGTGGAAAAAGTACAACGGTGGGGTTTGGTTCCTCTCTTCTCCTAGCCTGTGATCCTATTCCCACTTGTACCGTAAAACTTCATATGCTCAAAGGTAAAAAACATATTAATCAGGAGGAGACTCTATTCTTTTAAGCTTGAAACTATCCTGTTTCTGAGAAAATGTTTATGGTATAAAATACCATACTTTTACCAGTGTGCTACAAAAACTGGTATTCTCCGCTTCCCAGGAAAAAGAAAGAAATGTATTTTTTATAATCAAAAGTTTTTGAATTCTCAGACTTCAGAATTATCCTGATTCTAGCTCAGTCTGTAGGAAACTGGTTGTGTGAGGAAGACCCACTACCTACTTTGCCAAGCTGTGTATTTTCCTTGGTGACAGAAAAGATTCTGACATACCTGCTGGTGGTAATTTTACTCTGAAACCTCTGAAATGAAACATTAGTCTCACATCTCCCTCATTATCTTTTTTATGTATATCCCTTTTCCAATTGTGAGTACTGGGTAGACTCTCTTAGTGCTGGCTGTTAGCTCTTCGAGCCATGACTTACTCTGACATGGTGTCTAGTCTGAGACAAAAACTCCCTCTAGGACTTTTAATAAAATAGTCATTTATTCTCCATTTACATTCCTCCTCTTTATTTTGCCCATAATTTTTATTATGACATATGCCCTTTCTGCTTGCTCCTTGTATATTCAAGTAGCTCACACCTTGTGATGTTTTTATATGTAGGAATTTCATAGAAGGAAGAGGAATAAGGAACCAGAGGCTGATCCATAATTCCATGTTTTTTGAAAGCCAGTTCTTTCCTGTTTAATAGCAAGCAGATGGTTAACTTCCCTTTTACTATTTTATTTTCTTGTGCATGCTTATGTCCTACTATACATTATAAGACAATAGCCGGATGTTTACTCTTTTTGCAGAACAGAATGACAGAGTGGATGTTTGTGCGTGGCATCTCACTTTATTTTAATATGATCTGACTTCTTTCTAATTTTATCCCATTTGATTATTTTTAATTAGTTTCTCTGCTTTTAATTGCCAGTTCTGCTATATTTCACTTCTCTCCGAACACAGAGCTAACTCTTAGGAATCCAGTAGTGAAATGATTCTTAACTTTAATAATGCAAGGTCAAGACATTGTTAGTGTCTGTTATTAGAATATTTAACATACACTGAAGTTCAGCAAAGGTACTCCCCATACAGATTTTCTCACCTGAAATTTCTTACTAGGTTTTGCAACTCTTTTGGCAGCAAAAATAGCTTGCTAATTTTTGAAAAAAGGTGGGTTTTAATGATTGCAACATCTACCTTACTGAGGACATTACAAAACTAAACCCTGGGTCTTTTGTTTAGGAGCCCACATAAAGTTTTTTGGAAAATTTGACTGCTGTTTAAAATTATATGTTTTGTTAACTGAGCTCATAGCTGACCTAATTTTATACAGTTATTATTATTACTATTAAACTATAAAGCTCTGGAAAACAACGTCAGCTATAGGTAGACATCTTACCTCTCACTATCTCTTCACCTTTACTTTTTTGTCCTGGCTTTGGGTTTTCTTAAGTTTTCATGCAGGAAATTTTATTATCTGTTTCTTTACTTAAGAATATGCAAACCATTATTTGCAATTTCTGTGACAATTTATGATTTTAATCATTAATGAAGAGGTGCGTTATAAAGAAGACTCAGGAGAGTAAATTGATACAAACACCACTGCGCATCTCTTAGCCTCAAAACTGTTTTCACTGAACACTGTTTCAATGTTCATACTTAACATGCTGATAATCATTCTGACTTTACACAATTTTCTTTTGTTGTCCTCACAATACCGTGGAATCTCTTTCCCTTTAATGTGAATCGCTGGTGGTATTACCTGCTTTCTACACCTAGTATCTGTTTAATAGTGTCTGAGATGAACTGTCTTTTTTACTGTCCTAACATCTTGCTATTTTCTGGGTTTGCCAAAAAGCATATTAAGATCTACTTAGAACACTAAAGTTACTATAACTGTGATTGCTATCTCACTGCAAGACAGATGGAAGACAGTACACAATTATCAAATACTCATATCTTTGATATACCAAAATCTTTAATATATTCCTTTGGTCTATGCTTCTTCTTGACCCTAGCATTTCTTAAGCAGGCAAAGGTGGAAATTCTTGATGGAGGCATTATCTAAACGTTGCTGGATTGTTGTCAGGTGTTTAGGCAAGTAATAACACTTCTTCCAATTGCCATGTTTTTGTGTGGGAAGCATTCATTCTGTTTACTTACAGCAAAATTAAAATATTGCTAGGATTCTGTTCGAACTTTTTGGATTAATTTTTGTTTGAGTATAGACCAAAAAGGATAATCTAGCCAGCAAATACATTTTATAACATTACATGTCTGTATGGAAGCAGCACGATTACTGGATGTGTGCTCAGCACAGATAATGCCAACGAATAATAATTTGTTGGAGAATGTATTTAAATTGAACATACATTTTGTTATACTGAAGACTGATTAAAACTAATAATGAATTTCTTCCACTCCTTTGCAGGAGATTTAAAGGGATGACCCCCCAGCAACATTAGTCATAATTACATGCATAAATCCTCTCAGTACTGAATTAGCCTTTCATGAAAGTAAAGCAGTTTAGTTTAATTTAGTTTAAGAATGTGACTGTGATAGTGGTTTGAGACAATTGTTCCCTGAATGTTATCATACAAAAATTATGGGTCATTTGAAGGTACTGATAAGCAAAGCTGTCAACTGTCATGTTCTAAATCCACAACATTAAATTTTACATTATAAGGAAGAATATTTCTACCCAAATTCAAACAATTCTGGATGATGACTTTTCTTTTGTTTTGTTTAAAAAAGTGTCCCTGTTTTTCAGAATCTCTGCTATTATACTTTTTTTTTTTAAACCAGCACGTGACAAATAAATGTTTTTATAACATCAGATTTCTGTAGGAAAATGATAGCTGAGAGATTTTTCATGAGAAAAGAAAAAAAAGTTGACATTTTAATAGCAAGCAATAACAATGTGAATTATAGGGGTGCAATAAAAAAAAGTATATGATACAATTATTGAAATGGTTAACACGCTTACCAAACATACACTCAACAGTTATTTCTTACATAGAAAATTGAAGCAAACAATGGTATTTAACAGACCGTGACTGGCAAATGTTGAATCTTAATGGCAATCATATGTAGATTATTATCTACATAATTTATCAATTCTCAAAGCAGATTTAGTTAATCAGGGTGGGGTGAAGGTTCTAGGATGTTCTGCATCATGTTCAGCACATGAAGCTCTTGCTTTGCAAAGGACTTTGCTTGCTTATGTTATCTTTGTTGTGAGCTGGGATCTTTACTTTTCACTAACGGAGTTATAGATGTTAAAGTTGAAACTTGTAAGAATGAGAACAGACTGCGAACATCTGTATTCTCTTTTATTCCACAAATGTGAATTATAATTGACATTTTGAGGGATAAGGGACTTCGTCTAGTAAAGCTAATTTTCCACTATTCTTTTTTATACGTCAGAAATAATTTGTTTCAAAAGCAATTTTGAACTTTTCACATCTAAGATGGACAATTTCAGTGGCAATTAACTATTTTTCTGAGATGTGGATTCATGAAAACACTGAAAATAATCTAATATGACTGACCCTTGTTCCAGGAGATGACATAGAAGGGGACCCATGCCTTCAGTAACAGCCATTCATCTTATCAGATATTCATTCCTTGTTTTTTTGCTGTTCTGGCAATTAAAACGTATCCCTTTTATATTCAGAATTCTCTCCTGCATTGAGAGGGCATCAAGTTTTATGAAAAGTTGCAGTGATTTTTCTCAACATGGCAAGGTTCTCTAGAACTCTGTTCTACTGGCCATAAAATTTACCTGTGATTACAGACCACAAGAGAAAAGAAAAACTACTAATCGAGGCTGCTGATGCTATCAGATGAGCTATCTGAAGTTCTCACTGTAACTGAATGCTTAGAAGAGACAGAAAGAAGAAAAAGATGTGATTCTTTTTGCTACCTCAAAATGACTTGTTCAAAGAATGGTTCACTCAAACATATATTTAGTATTCAGTGAAAAACATTACCCAGAAATTTTTGAAATAACTTGAGGCCTTTTGAAATAATGTTTTCAGTGTGTTTCACTGCATAAAAACAAAACAGCAAAATCTCTAGATGAGAGAGATAATACTTTAACTTAATAAAACTTATATTAAAAATAGGCCAGGATTTCTAGCCTAGCATCTTTACCATCTGTGAATTCAGATATACCAGATGTTTGCACTTAATGTATCATGTTATGCACAGGATTTCCTGCAGCAGAGAACAGTGATTCATTGATTTTTGTAAGACATTTATTAGTAGCAAAGCTGTAGACTTCAAACTATTGTTGAAAAAACTTCCCCAGTAAAGTATAAACTCTAAATAGTCCACAATTTAAATTACTCACCACGACAGCCATGTTTGAATACGTCCTTACATTGAATCATTACATCGACTGACAAAGTCCTGTGGGCAGGACTTTGACTCTGTCAGGTAATTTCTATATTGCATTGGTAGTGCCTCCCTTGTTACGGAAGCCATTTAGAGCTTTCTGAAAGAGACCCGCTGATATTCCGTGCAAGTATTGTGTGGAATATGAATGTGAACATATGGATGACGCCTGTTAAATTTCACTACAAGTCATCTGGAAGAGAAGACAACGTATGTTTGAGTAAACACAGAATTTGGTTGGCAGCCTACTGTCATTCCAAATCCTAGGCCGTCTGGTGTCTGGGAAGCAGAGAAAGAGGCACATCCCCTGAGCTCAGGAGAACACCTTCACCAAATAGCACAGAATTATGGTCTGTATGTAGCTCCAGATTGGTGAAAGACAGCTTGTTTGACATTCAGGGGAATGAAATAGCACCACGAAGAGCTTTCTTGAGCTGCTTTCATCTTTGCCAGCTTGCAATGTCATCATGCATTTCTGGCAAATAGAGTTTGAATCAGCTCAGTTGACAGGTCCTCATGAATTTTAATATCTAAGCTCTGTATTCATGTTAGAAAATTCATGTTAGCAGCATTAATGTTCCCTGAAGCTTTTTTATTCTCAGGAAGAATATGAATATTTCAGAAATTACTTTCCCTGTGTTTGTTCATGTATGTTTCTGTATGCATGTGCTGATGCACAGGTAACACATTGCTGATACAACAATTTTTACTAAAGTTTAAAGTTATTTTTGTCCTGACAAAAGTAAAGCAGGGGCAGTAATTTGTGTCACCTATACTCTAAGTGGATAGTATGTCTTGTTTTTTTCCTTTCTTTTAAAGGACTTGGGTTTTTCCTAGTGTGGAAGAGATCAAAATGTGTGTGGATATACATACTGTGTCTTATTCGATTCAGGTTACAAATCTCAGGGGTGATCCCCAACTGGGATGAAAAGGTAAAGCTCCAGTGAAGCAGAGGGAATGATCTTGGCCTAACACATACAGAGAATGCATCCTTTTCAAGAGGAAAGGATTTATACAGAGGCAGCAAAATACACAAACTCATGAAAGTAAAAGTTGTTTTCAATGAACTTTAAGGAGGGAAGCACTGCAGAAGATTGGATAAAACATCCATGCTCAAGGAATAGAAAATGCATTAAGAAGCACTTACCCTTTTCCTGTATCGTTTTGTGTTTAAGAGATCTGGCATATATTAAGATGAGTAAAATTGGAACTATGTTCAGTGGTTCAAGTATTTTGATCATGAGTCTGCCAAAGCTTTCTCTTAAGATGCTTCTTAAGTACCTTCTAAATAGATTGAAGAAATAAAACCCCAAACCAACAACGCACTAACTTTGGGAACTATCTGTTCATCTCTTTGTTTACTGAAGAAGAATAAGATAAGAATTACTAATAAAGTCAATGGTATGTGTAAAGGGTGCGTATCAGCTGCTTATATATTATAATAATAATGAATAAAATGACACACAGTATCATAAAATCTTCTCAGTGAAAGTTATGTATACCAAAAAAGAAGTCTATGGTCAGGTAGAGATTATAACTGTGTAGAGCATGAGTGTTTTTGAGAATATTTTTGGTGGAGAGATTTTTAGACACAAGTGCAGTTACTATAATCCTAAAATTGTTCATGAACTCAGGAATTCCTCCACTGAATAATTTTGAGTGGGAAAGACTCAGAAAAGCCTATCTGGAGGAGATGGTTGCAATCTCCTTTCATGCAACAGCAGGCTGAAGGCACTCCTACGCTTCTCTTAACTTCCGCTGGCACAGTAGGCTCTCTTCTGAGGGGAGGGAGGAGGCTATCAATCTCCACTGGTTTTCCAGTCCATTCACCACAGGATGCTTAAATATTCAATAAAATGGAGAGCCAGACTCCGATAGATGAATTTGTAGCTTGGATGTTAGGCCACTCACACAGTGAGTGAGACATGCAGGTTCCAGCCCCTGTGACTGCCTATGTCTTTGTACAGTTATAGCTACTACTCCTGCAAGCTCTCACAGGGTTTGAAATCCAGGCAAGACTGAGCATTGCTTTTGGACATCCTGGTTATGTCCATACTCAGGCGCTGTGCAATAGATTGGCTATTATTATTATTGTTACTCCTCCTTCTCCTCTTAACCTAGCTATTCATTATCTTGAAAATTATTTCAAGAACCTAGAACCAAATAATTCCATTTGACGTGTTATGCAATGCTTTATTTCAATTAAAATGTGATTCATTCATTTCAGCTAAAACTGTGATTCATCAATCACATTTTCAGATTCTTGTTTTGGTGAAAACAGTGATAAATGGCATTCAGAACATTTATTTGAGGGAAACTTTTTTTTTTTAATGTCATCTTGGCTGTTGTACTATATGTTAGAGGTGGGAATGGTTATAACAGTGGATCAAAGAAAAACGTTGTCAGGGATAAAACAGTGAAGAAACCCTACCATGAATCATTGAAGTTTTTAGACAGATGAACACTAAAATCACGTCCAGGATGTTGTCACGAAACCAAGAAAATAACTTAAAGACTTAAATTGAACCTAAAAGTCAATTACAAAGAATGAAATTCTGTTTAGCTTTTATGTAGTGGCTCTGAAGGTCTGAGCCTTCTTTCTAATTAAAACCATAGATAAAGATTAAAAATAGTTTGCTTCTGCTATGTATTTCCAGAAAGTGTGTGGAATGCAGTGCTTCTTCATTCACTTCCTCTTTTGAAGTAAAAGCAAAGGTTTTTAATGAAACAGTTCACTAGACAAGAAGTATTCACTGGCTGGAAAATGAGAAGATATTATTCCCAATGGCTAAAAGCTGGATGTTCCCCACTTGCCTAAGCCCTGACTACTATAGCAGCCCAAGAGATATTATTGCAGGGAGCCTCTTGATAGGTTGAGAGATGAGAGCCTGGACCTCTAAATGCACCATAATCTGGACCCCTGCCCTCAGACGTGGCCTGCCTAAATAAAACCTATGGAAACCTAAACCTATGGAAAGGGATTTTCATATTTAACTGCCTTTTTTTTTTTTTTTTATGGCAGAAATATCTTTAGGACATATTAGCCTGAAAAATGAATGTAAAGATGGAATTCTATTGTCCCTGCCATGCAACCTGAGTGACCTGATTTCTGCTATCATTTTGCAGTATTCCTGAAAAGAAACAAAGATCTCAAACCTGTGTTCCTTACAAACGTATTTAAATGTTTAAATAAGAAGCTTAGCTCAAATACATTTATGAGCAACTTGTGATTTTATCATATTTTCAGTGAAAGCTGTGATACATTTCTGAGTTCTGAATATATAAGCCTTTAGGTGAAAAAAAGAAAAGGAAAATCCACAGATACCCCTATATGCTACAAACCTAGCTTTAAAATCCGAGCTGTGAACAAAAGAATTATTGAAAAATGTAGCTGAAAGAATTATTGAAAAATGTAGCTGAGGAAATAAAAAATCAAAAACCTTTCCAAATAACTTTTTACATAGTGGTGGGTTGACCTTGGGTGGTTGCCAGGTGTGTTATCAACACTGTTCTAGCTACAAATAAAAGGCACAGCACTATGAGGGCTGCTATGGGGAAACTTAACTCCATCCCAGCTGGACCCGATACATACATAAATAAGATAAACAAAACTGAAGTTCAAACATAGCTCAAGCTGTATTCTGAGCTATAGGCTTAGCCCAAACATAAACTTTAAAAGTGACTTTTTCTCTGTTCCATTTTGTATTTTTTCATCTGTCCCATTCATCTAAGTCTTCTTAAAGCTGATGCGTTGTGCCCAGCTACACAACACAAACCTTTAATATAAAACCACTTAGAGCAAACATCTCAGTGACATGATATCTCTCTCAATGTTGCTGTTTATAGAAGTCTCCTATTTTACAATCAAAAGCTTAAAAAGAAGGTATAATCTACTATGACAACATGTCAGAAAGTGTTGTAGATAGAGATCATTCAAAAACTGGTTTTGCTCTCCAAATTCTATAGTTTGCTTTAAACCGGTACTTTTAAATATGAAAAGTTTTTCCATAACAGTAATTTTGGGAAAGAGAGGGTGCTTCTTTGATATAATAGGATATAGCTGTAGGTTTCCATATTTTGGTAAGTGTCAACTATTATATAGTATACTAACATTTTTTTCCCCCTGCTTTAATCTTAATCGATGTTTTATCAAGCTGTCAGTGATGGGAATCAAATGCAAATGGGCATTAATGTAACAGATCTAAATCAACTCTCTTCCCCACCCTCCCACCCCCCAAAAAACCAAACTGCATATGAATTTCAGAGGAGGTGGGGGCTGATCTAATCATTATAGTTCTCAGTTTCTTTTGCATGCTGGTCAGTACGTGTAGCGTAGCAGTGGAATTCCTGGTTAGGTGCAAAAATGAAAAACAAGCACAAATGTCATGCGATAATAAATTCCCTGCAATTTATTGATTAACAGCCTGCCAAATTCTGCAGAATATACAGGGGAGACACTAAAAATAAGGCACAAAGTGGAGATCCCATATCGACTTTGACTGCCTTTTACTTGTTATTTAACCATTGTTCCTCATTTATGGCAATGTGTGAGTAGTCAGCATCCCTCAGTCATTTATGTTCCTATTCCGTTGAAATGGTGATCTTTCTCAATGATGACCAAGTTAAGAATGCAAAGACAGAAGGAAAAATGAGATAAAATCACCACTGTTATAAACCTATCATTCCTGGTATGTTAGGTATGACTAGAACTCAGCAAAGGAAAAGATTAAACGCAGTGAATGAGTTCATGTTCCAACACGCGCTATTAGTCATTTTGGAAGGATACTACAATTAACAAAAATCAACCTTTTATTTCCAAATTTTTAGAATTAGATTTGGCTTTTGATATAGCTACCTATTTCTGCTGTGGAGGTATGGTGGAAGAAATAAATAACAGCTCTTAGAGCTCTGGGAGCCATGCCCAGGTATCTGGCATTGATTGAGATATTCTGGTACATTGGTAGCTATGGGTAGTTAGTATCCCACAATGATGGATAATATAAGGTTCATCTCGGTGTTTTAAACTAAGTGTCTAGTCAAGTCAACTGGACTTTCTCAACAGTTACTTAATAGAATGATTGATGCTTTTAGAAGGGGATTTTTACTTTCTCCCTTAGTTAGTGTTGTTACAATGGGCTCAGCCGTGCCCTGGATACACCTACCTGTCTTTGCTGACTACATGAATAGGTTAGGCTGGATATATATGTATGGAGAGATGTATGATATACTATAGGAAATTGTAATATTGTCATTAAATCAAGTAAGCGAGGATAATTATGAGACTGTGTTATATAAGTCTCAAGCACACTGTTGTAAACCACATACAGGCACAGCATGTGTGAAAGGAGGCAAAAAGTAAGAGTTTTTGGGGAAAAAAAATACAAGTGGCATCTCTTTGTAGGGGAACGAAAGCACTTGCAGACCATGAACAGCATGAACTGCATTCAGAATATGGACACAGTTAAGTGTATTTTTGGATTGTCAACTTAGAAGCTGTATATATGCTATTGATTTGAAGCCGCACAGCTTTACAATTCATTTTGATACCAGAAATATTACTATTACGAGTGAAAGAAAAGTTGTGAATTGTAAAAGATCAGTAGTCATCATGTAAGACATCGCTATTCTACTACACTTGATGCTAAGGGGAGCTAGATCCAGTGGACTTTAAGAGGCAGGGGATTTCTTCTCTCTCCTCTGTTTACTGCAGTACCAGCCTGTAGGGCCAGCCAAAAGTGAGGCTGAAAGTGAACACCAAAGATGCAGATGCAGCTGGACCCCTCCCTTTTACTGCTTTTGGTCCTTCCCCTAAACATCTCGCAATATATTTTGGACACATGCCTAAGATTCCTTAAAATAGCTCATATTACGCTTTACATAATCCCCTCAGATATCTCAAAAAAAGTTTGCTCTTTACCATGATACCTTGTTTCCCCCTTCTTATCAGGTATAGCTGAACCTCAACAAGGCTTTGATGTTCCATCAGTCCATGTGGAATGAAAGTTCAAGTCTCCGGTATTTTCTCTGCTCTCTTGTTTATTTGAATATGTCTGGGGATTAGTGTCTTTTTTTTTTTTTGCTTTTTTCGTTTCTTTAATGTTGAATAACTATTTACTAGGCGTCTTCACAAACTAAATGTGCTTATATTTGAGGTGTCTTCTGTACATTTCTGTACCTTCTACAACTCCTTTACCTCTTTACTTTTCGCACATACTTTACTTTTTTTGTATTCTTTACATTCCAGACAGCTTTACACTTACGCTCTAAATAAGTAACCAGCCAGGAAAAAGACCATTTAAGGAGCCTACCTTCTGTTTCCTTCTCTTTCCTCAGTTTAGTACCAAGAAACAAACACAATATTATAGAATATAGTAGGTAGGACACCGTGTTTTAAAACACGGTATAGCTGTATCTCTTACTCATGGAGATCTCTAAACAGAATAATTTTAGTCCATTAAACACATAAAATTTCACAGAAACTCTCATGTTCTGACTGTTCAAAACCCTTCTAATGTTTATGCAATAGGATATACACCTATGGTTACCACGGTCATGAAAGGAAATAAATTGCAATATAGAGTCATGGTACTCAAATAAGAGTCTTCTTGTTTGAGAATACTTCAATAATGCAAAGAGTGAAAATAGTAATTCATGACAGAATTTCTATTAGAAATTTTAAATGTCTTCTACTTTTTTTTCCAGTAAAATCTTAGAAAATACCAAAAGACACTGAGGTGTTATTTTCCATCCAGCCTACCAGGATTATCTTTGGTTATTGTGTGTTTTTATTTCCCTTTCTTTAATCTAAGAATTATCTGAAAACCTGTTTTTCTGTGCTTACTACTTAAGACATTTCCACCTGTCTTCCATCCTTCTACACTTCGGGAGAACTTCAGTTATTAAATCATTTATCAATCTGTTTGTTTTATTCATAAAATGAATGGTAAAACTGAATACCTGTAATTTTTATATACACAGTATAAGCTCAATGCAAAGGGAGAATTAAGCTACTTTTGTATAAGCTGAGACTTAAATGTCTTCAAAATATTTAACAACTTTACAGGTACTAAAAATTAATTTATTAAGATATTGCTGAAAGATTTACAATTGGTTACAATAATCTGTTTTCCCTGAAAATAGTTTTGATGAGAGGCTTGGGTTCCAAAGCACAAAGAACTGCGAACTTCCCCATTCCATTTTATTAGTTTCTTTGAGACCTGATTTTTTACAAAATTGAATTCTCTTCTACATCGTCTTTTGTTAGCCATTCATTGGTATCTTCGTGTAGATACCTTCCTCTCTCTTTCATTGTTTTCTTCTCTAAACAAATGCATAATAGTGGAATAATATGTGCAAATGGAATATTATCTACATTTTAAATCTTGCAGTGTTTTTTTATGCTGTATATTAAGACCAAGGAAAACAAGTGAGTCTAAGATGTGTCAGTAGGATTTTCTAGGAACTAGAAGAAAATCTTGGTCTTTGAAAAAAAAAAAAAGCTCATCAGTCTTACAATCTTTTCATAGTTGTTCTTGGGAATTGCTTTATATTTTGTTTTCTTTTACTTTATGATTCTTTAACCAATGGTAATTTCTTTTTTTCTGAAATGAGTTCTATCACAGGTATCCTGCTCTTGGACAGTCTTAGAAAAGAATACCAAGAGTTCAGGAATTATGGATGTGATAAAGAGTGGTTGCCTATAGCAATAAAAATATCATTTTCACATGCTAATAATTGTATTTGCTCTCCAAATTCAAATGTTGTTCTATGGAAACAAACCACGTAAGCAATACTTTTCTTTTACAATTAATTTGAAAATCTGAAAAAAATACAATTCAACATTTTTCTCTTTATCCCTCATGAATCTAAGTTTGCATTACCCTATATATTTTACATTTTTCATGTACATTAGCCACTGTGAGAATTATATGACTCAGAACTGGTGGCTGCTAATTAAATTGCTGCCATTTCCAACTTCAAGGGACTCCCTACGACAGGAAAGCACAGCTGTAGTTTATTTACAGGCAGAAAATTTGAATGCCCATTGTCAGCGAATGAGGACTTCTGCTCATACCTTTCTGAGTAAACAGGGAGTTGAGTACTTTATCATTCCTTAATGGGATAGGACAAAAGCAGCACTAAGGAACAGAGTAGTTAAATAAGCCTATGGCAAATAACAGCTCCACAGCGATAAATTCTGTAATAATTTCCATCTACTGTAAACATGTGTGTTACAAGCCTGAAGTTTATGAATAATGGTTTCATTTTGAAGTAATTAGAATTCTGTGCCATTAACAGCAGGAAGTCTGGATAATTATATTTTAGAATGAAATGTCTGGGAAAAGACATTTCTGTTTTTCTGACAATTATGTTTATGATTAATGATAGGAGTGACAACATGCAATATAAATACAAAACAGCAAAAATTAACTGTATCCATCATGAATGACAGTATGAAAACTGCTGTGAATCAGTAATCATAGGTAAAGAAGAGCTCGATAATCTTGTTTTGTTTCATATTGGAATATCCTCTTCTTTTTCCCTTATTTTTGAGATGTAAGGCTCCCAGCTTCTTCATACCAGACTCTCAGCACTAAATACTAGAGGTGGTTAGTGCAAAATGAAGTTATATTGTGTAGGCCAGTCAAACATTATTTTGTGGGAGTGCTAGAGCATTATCTTGATGGGGTCAGTGGTGTCATTCAAACACATCTGTAGAACAACACTATTGTGTTTTATTAACACAATAGTTATTAAAGTAAATTCCTTTTTTTTTTTTTTTTCCTGTGGGCTAATAAGTATTGGAATATCTTAGGTAATATAAAAATCCTTTCAAAGCAGGTGAAAGCGCTTTTGGAGTTGACCTGCATTTGCTTCTAGATACCTTCACACTCTCAGTTCCAGGAAAAATTACTTGCTCGTGTATTGCGTTATGTGAACTGCTTCTGTGCCTGAGCAGCACCATGCCTCTGTGTCTGAGCTTAAACAGCCTCTACCGACCCGCGATTTTGGAGTACTGCAGTGGAAAGTCTCCTGAGCTGCATCATGAGGAACCTGTTATCAGGGCTGGCAGGGCTAGCAGGACTGGAGCCATGCCATAACTCACAAATCACAACAGACTAGGCATGACTCCGAAAAATTCTGTCTTTGACAAAAATCCATCCCATAGCAAACTGTAGACCAAGTCACAGGAATTGAAGAGCAGTCACGTTCCAGATAGGTAGCTTGTGCACTGCTCTCTCCTCCTGCCACATGTATAGATAATTAAGGTGGAGGCAGACATCATTCTCTTCCCTCCTGTTCACACCTTCATTGACAGTGTGGGGTATTTGCATACAAGAGTGGGTGCTAGAGTGAGTAGGCATGGGGCTGTTCAGCTAACTTCATCAGTGTAATTAAAGCTTAACTGACTAACATACTTAAGGGAGTGTAAATGGAGGAAACTGACATTCCCATCCATCAGAAGTTGGAAGTTTTAAAATTGAAGTTTTAAAATATCTGAAGATAGTTTTTTAATCCTATGCCACAACAGACCTTATCAAAATAGAGGTTCTCAACAGGATGTCTTTATTGAATTGCTTTTCACAGTGAAGTTTCCTAGTGGTATTCATCATCTTAACATGCTGCACTGATTTTATTTTTCTTTGTTTATCTATTTGATGCCTTTCATTCGTGACTTTACAGGCAGGTACTGGGTACTCTGTCATGAGACAGGTGGAAAGCTGATATACCTGGTTCCTCTTGCAGCAACAGGTTTACTTGTTTGTTTGTTTGTTTGCTTGTTTGCTTGTTTGCTGAAGACTGTATTGAAAGATATTGTCTATCTCTCCTTGTGTTTTGCTCTCATTCTTAATATCTTCATAAACTTACCTATTATCAGTTAGGCATTGCTCTGCTATCTATCTTTGTTAGTCAGCTTATCAATCTAAACATCCCAAGGAGAAAGAAAAAACACAAGACCTCTGACAAAAAGGAAAAGTTCTATGGAAAGCTGAAAACTATCCCACAAGTTTTTCTTGATAGCTTCCAAATAAATACATGCATTTGGAAGCGTGGGCATTTCATTGCGCAGTGCCTAAGAGTGGAAAATGAGATTATATTTTTAAAGTTCTCCTGTGTCTTGTGGAATTTGTTAAAAAAGTTTTCTTCAGATTTTTGGAGAAAATGTTTTGCAGTCAGATTCAGTCAAGAAGCCTAGGTTTTACAGAACTGTCCTCTGAGGTCCCTTGGGTATCCTTATCATGATAAGTTTAGTCCTTTACTTTGCTCTTTGTAACTCTCCCTTAGATTCCTTCCAACTGGCATATTCTCTGATTCACCACCCCCTTGTAAAAATCTCAGTTGCTTCTTGTGCCCTCCCATTGCCATCCGAGGAAGAGGCACCATGCACGTTGGCAATACACATGCAGATTAGTTGGCAGGCCACTCAAACAGTGTAGATGGCTGTTAAATTTGTACTGCAATTTTGCAATCATACTGTAAACTAATACAGGGGTCATTCATTTTATATTCTTGAGGTCTCCCACATGCAGATTTTTATGAAAATTTTGGAAATGTAGTATCTTTGGTGCCTCAGTCTCTTTGCAAATGTGTTCATGGTCAGTCAGCTTGTGAAGTGGGGAACTGGCAAACAACAGAAGGGCACAGGAACTATGAAAATAAATTAAAAGTATTATGCAAATGGGATTTAGCCCTCTTCTACACTTATATTTTCTGACACTGTTGGGAGTGGCTCCAGTTCCAAGTGAGCCTTTTGTTTTCAAAAAACCAGCTAAGGAGATTGATTGCAGGAAGGAAAAGGGTAAGCCCTCAGAGGCAATCAGAAAAAGCCTGCCGTTCAGCGAAGGTTTCTGCATTCTGAAGATGTTCAATAAACAATGAATAGCCTTAAGTGCCTACACTGCAGTTGGGCACTGTAATAGGAAATAACTATTCATGAACATTTTGTAATTATTTTCTCTGTAAGGGTCCTGGCTTGTTCTGTTTGTCAGTCATAACACCTTTTGTAGCACCTATCACTCTAAGATCTCTGTACTCAGCTAGCTAGGAATGTATTCTTTGCCTGTGGGGTTTCCCTTCAATCATATATTGAAAAATGGCTGCACCTTCCATGAATACTCACGTTCTGTTGTGCAAGAATGAATACAGGTTTCTGCAATTTGCCTTGAAACCATTCCCCTTTGTTCATGCCACAGAGATGCAGAAACAATGTTGTCTTTACTTTGCACACAGTACTGCCCCACTGTGTTTCAATTAAGCTTATCAGCAATAAAATAAAGAAAAGAAACAGTGTGGTGCCTAATGAGGCCATGTCTAAGAAGCCAAACAAATAACTTGCTTAAAGAAAGTCTTTAAAGGCAAATAGTACTCCTTGCTTTTTAAAAATAAACAAATACCCCAGAATTTTTTTATTTTTTTTAAAAGTAGCTTTTATGCAAACCCAGGGATCTGGCTGACATAAAAGGTGTTGATGGGGGTGGAAGCTGGGTCAACCCTCAGATCAGGAGATGTGAGAGATGGTCAAAAGATCACCTCAAAGACGAATCACGTACTCTTGCTGTCAGAGAAAAAATAAATCTACATGGCCATAGGCATCGTGTGATGGAAACCCACGTGAGACCTTAATGGATTCTGCACATGGTATGTTTACTAGTAGGAATTTCTGTTAACAGTTTTGGCTTCTATTTCCATACACCAAATGATACAACTGGTTTATATAATATCACACTGAATGCAACTGATTTTTTTTTTTTCTTATTTAAATGCTTTAGTGATTCTGGAGCTTCTTTTAAATATGTATCTTCAAAAGAGATGGCAACTTTTGGGTTGATGGCACAGTTTTAGACCTAGATAAGGAGTCTTATCTACCTATGCAGTTATATGAATAGGATTATGCATCGTAGTAACAAATGCAGAGTTCATCACCATCACAGAAAGGATAAACAAGGAGTGTAAACGAGTGCTTACACTCACATTCCTCAATCACTGCTCTTTATTAATAATTAACTTCAATGGAATTCTAGATGTTAAGTACAGAAATAATCATCCTAACACCAATTTTTATGCAAAGACCTTGCAATTTAAGATGTAATTACTTCCAGCTCAATTTTGTGAAACTTTTCTAGCTTTTCAGGTTTCTAACACAGTCATTGTGTTTGAATTTTTATTTCTGTTTTATGGTGATGACCTGCATGTGACTGACAGTTGACCTGAAAAAGTATCTCCCAGAACAGAAGGGAAGAAAATGGTAAAAAATAACCAACAACAGAACAAAATCCTGTGAAAAGGCAGAGGTAAATCTGAGCTCTAGCAGACCAATATTGCTATGTGGTATTCTATTAACACAAGAAATCCTTTACAATAATAAGAATGTTAGAGCAAACACTATCTTAATAAATTTATTGTCTCTTGAAATAAAGATTATGGTAGCAGTGAGGGGAAAACATTAAGTCCGAGAATCACACCATCAAGAGAAGAAAGTGATCTTGCAGCCTACACAAGAGTTTAAATTTTCACAGTTCAATTTTGGCCCAAAGCCTACATGCAATCCTGCTTCACTTCTGATTTTCACTTTAAAATCTGTAGCTTGCTGTCATGTAAAAATAGGACAAAAATTCCCTGCTACAGTCTCACATGCATACTGTATATTTTAATACTCACTTTGGAGATATTTGTTCCTTCGGGTACATCATCAAAAGACTTTCAAGCTAATGTTGTTTAATGCAGAATGACTAATTGGAAAAAGAAAAAAGATAAAAGTGACCGAATGGAAATGACTAGGTGTATGGTCTTAGAAAGGAATATTTGCTATACAGCAGAATATTTTATTCTTTATACCCAAAACGTCAGGACTTAGGGTTGTGGTCCTCCATGCAATTTCCCTAAGCTCCTTTACCTTTCCGTTCTCTAACCAAAAAAGTTTCATAAAGAAAGCTCCAGCTGTCACACGTGAAGCACCTTTTTCCATCAACAAATAATGAACAAAAATCAAACTATCAAGGACAAAATCCCAAGGAGCCCACTTTGATGGAACTAAAATTGTGATTTTTTGAGTACAATTCTGTTTAGTATTCAGTACAGTCTGGAAGATACTTGTACAGAATTAGAAATGCCCAATAGCCTAGAAATGCAGTGAGAATATATAACAGGACCTTGTGACAACTGTAGCATGAAAAACATTTCCAAATAAATGTAAACATTTCAGATGCTATCTTTTGCAGAACTTTATGTACAAGGTAAGAAAAAACCTTTTTAGAATGTATAATGATGTTTAGACGAATTGCGTTACTACAAAATATGGGCTTGCGAGGTGCTATGGAAATTGTAGCTAAATTTTATCTTAGGTACGTGGCTTTTGCCAAAATCTAGCAGAACTGTATATACATCATCAAATACAAGATTGGCATGCATTTTTAAAAACTTCATGTCTCTTCATCTGTGTCTCTACGTGCATCTGACTGTGCCTTACAGATTATATTTTATGTGTGTATATATTTATATATATATACACAGGTATATGTATTTGTAGTGACTCTGTGTAAATAAGTAAAAAGTAGCAAAATTAAAAAGAAAATGTGCTGATGTTATTCCGCAGTGAATGTATTTGTATCAATCCCTAGCTATACCTTGTCTTTCTATTTCTAATTCTCTGTATCCACAAATTCATGTAAGGCTATTTTTGTTGCATTCATGCCCTTTGTAGATGACATAACACATCATTTAATCATACTATTATTTACTATCATTTAATTGCAAGCCTTTCAGTAGGCTTACTTATCAGTTTCAAAACTGATATCAAATTCAAGATCAAGACTCTTTGATTGGTCTATAAGACTGATACTCTTTGCCTTCATGTTATTATTTCAAGTAAGCCTCTTTGTGCAGTCCCAAATGCTCTCTCTCACACACTCAGAAGATACTTTCCTTATATAGATAGAAACTTCCCCAGAATTCTCCCTTTTTGTAGTTTTTTTCTTTCTAAAGAAATGAAATGCAATGGTCAGGTGCATCAGCTGAGACCATAGCTTATTATGGCGACCAGCACTGTATAATTTCTATTTAAATCAATGGACCTATCTACCTATCTATATTATCTACGTGTAATTTCCTCTCTTCACTTGTGAGAACACACACGAGCAGGTTATGGTGAGACAGCTAGCCGGTGGACTATAGCACTTTTCAGCATCTACAAGTGTGCATTCTTCTCATAAAACACTTGACATGCAACAAATCAGATTTTAGGCTGTCCTGAGGTACCTTGCTTGTGTAGTCACATGTGAAAACTGTGAACGCTTTAAAGATTGGAGCTTCTGTTTGCTCAATATTTTTCCATATGTAACAAGAGCCTGGTCCAGTTGGGCCCCTGAATGGTACTGTCTAGCTATGCCTAGAGTAACAATAACCAGTCGTACAGTCATTTAGACTGTGTTAGCATGTTCACATACAAATGGCCATTTCAAACCAGTCATATGGACCTCTAGATTTAACAATTAGTTCAGAATCAATATTTGAACATTAGTTCATAATCTACCCTTGCAACAACACGTCATTTTCAGTTCTGCTGAACTTCCTTAGAGTAACAGGGAAGGGAGGGACTGGAGGGCATGGGAATGGAGACTGTTGAACCACACAGAATCTATCATAGAAAGAATTATGATTGTGACTTAGGGAAAAGGAGAAAGGTACAAATGGTAAGAGTGAATGGCAAGTGTAAATGGAAAGTGAACATTACAATCTTAGCATATGCCATTAATGTCTGACATAGGTAAATGATTGTAGCTTGTCTGAGCTGAGTGCCAAGTCGTCCTCAGTTGCTATTTAAGAGCCAAGTATTTGATTGTTGTATGTAAGAATAGAGGAAAATCATTATGTGTGTCTTTTAAGGTTCTACATTTTCACAGGAGCTGCTTTCTGGCAAACTGGCCAGTACAAATACATTCACTGCAGAATAACATCAGCACAGTACTTCATCCCACTGCTGCAGGCTTTTTAGAGAACAAAATATTGATACATGTGAAAAATCAATTAACTATCATAAGAATATGCCACTGGATTACACTATCCCTGGATGTGTTTAAGACTCGTTTAGATGTGGTGTTAAGGGATATGATGTAAGGGAGAACTTTGTAGAGTGGAGATGATGGTTGGACTCGATGATCCCAAGGGTCTTTTCCAACCTGAATGATTCTATGATTCTATAATGGCTAGCTTAGACAGACTATATTGCATGACACACGCTTGAACCACGTTCTGAGTAGCCGAGAATCTCTCCACTCCAAAAAGCACTCATCCACTCAGAAAGCCACATGGCATCTCATGAACCAAAAATACATCCTTTGTCTTCAATGTTTCTATAATCTGGGTTTAAAGTCCTGAGGAGTGGTCTTCCAGGAAACAAGGGACCTACTGTGATCCCAGATGAGGCTTTCTTGACTTTGCCCTGAGTGACCTCAAGTAGAAGAAGCCCATAACAGAAAGCTCTTCTGAACCCACATAGAGGTGTGGACAGCTGCCTACTGTAATACTAGTACCATGCTTGGGTGCAGCTGGAGAGTGCTGTCTGTAGAAATCAATCTGCTGATGTGCCTGAGACTCTGCTTGCAGATTTGTCGTCTTCATGGAAAACAAGACTAGGCCAGAAGCAGCTTCAGGGTACCCTCTGAGAGACTGTACAGAGATATTTCAGCGCTGTGATGAATCTCCTGTTGTAAACCTATCACTGCTTATACAGTATTCAATATCTTCAAAAAGTCATAAAAGCAGTTTTAAAGTTGGTGAATTTGTCTTCTCCAAAAAAATACCATATGGATTGACAGTTCTATGTATTAATACAGATTTGCTCTAATTAGTAAATTCTCACAAAGTTCAATGACTGCCAGATGGGAAAAATAAAAAAAATACAGTATATTTTGCTTTAATTCTTTGTAGAAGACCTTCGGTTTTTAGCTGTGTAATTTTTAAAGATTGTTCTTGCTTCCCAATTTGTTCTTGACCACAGCTGCTCTGAGCAATGTTGCCCATACCCAAACCAATGCAATGAGATTCCTCACCTTCCTCAAGATGATATTGCCTTTCTCCCAGCCCTTTTTTCTCATTTTCTTTCAGTTTTCTGCCCTCGCCTGTTTCATGCTTCCTTTCTGACTTTGATCTGGCATTCCTTCATGTTCTTACTTTCCTCAGAACCATCCACAGCCCCTTATGCATAATCAATCTACACAAGCCCACTTTTGTCTCCCCTAGCACCTACCAACATAGCCACTTTTTCTGCAGCCTCCTTCCATTTTAATTTATTTCTTGGCTGTTCCTTCAGGTCCCCTTCTTCCCCCAACACAATCAGTTCCAGAGTTTCCCCTCCCCCTCCATGTTCCGTGGTTAGACAATGTACTGTTAGACAGGAAGAAAAATAAACACACACGCACACAAATTCAGTCACAACAGAAGCCACGGGCAAGCTGAAAAATATGGAAGCGCTCCTGTGGGCCAAAATATTTCTATACAAAGACATTTTAATTAACGTAATTTAAAAAACATATTAAGAAAATAATAGTTAAAGTAACCATTGTCTTGTCTCCACACTCTCTAACCAGTGAGATGAAGGATGAGACAAACTGAAATAGCTGAAGGTCTTTCACTGTTCTCAGTACCCAAAACACTTACTGGCTTTAATGAAAGTTATTTTTCTTCAACTGTGCAATCAAAGGGATATAACACTGTATTGTACGTCACCCTGCTTTTAATACTGATATTCATGTTTCCTGGTTCAGCAAAGTGCTTGCTCTTATCAACTTCCTGAGACTCAGGTAGATACTGCTGCTTCTTGGTCCCTTGTAAAATGGTATTTCAAATTGGCAGAAGAATCAATGAATATTCATAACCATTCGCCTACAATCCAGCTTGGATATCATGAGACAGCTACTTGCTGTGTGTTCTTGTACAATATAATGTCATCAGTTACTGAAACCTCTTGCACACACAAAGGGCATTTGTTGTAAAAGAATTTAAATGTAAATTGTTATACAGTAAATTGTTTCCTTGCCTGCTACTTTTTCAACTCAGGACTGGAATGATCAGAAGTTGTAATAAAAAAAAATAAAGTTGTTTCCCAAGTACTCATGGAGACATGTTATTAAAATTAAGTATGCATGTATATTCATGAAGAAAATGAGAAAAGCTATTCTTAATCAGAAAAAAAAGTCTGAGGCAATTTTCTGTCCTTTCAAAGAACCCTTTCCAAAGAACCTGTTCACAGTCAGATACCCCAACCACTCACCTCCTTAACTCATAATTACTGCACCTCAGTGTCTATGTTGGCTAAGTGCAAACCCTTTTCTGTCCTTGTAGATATCGAACTACTTTTAAGTTTAGGAAGAGCCACAGTCAAGGCTTAAATAAAGTGTTTTTGAAACTATCAATTCAACCATTTTGTATACTATATATATATATATATATACACACGCACACAGACTACCTTAAGGCAACTGCATTATACAGAAAGCTGTCTTCACAGGTATTCACTCCCCTGTTCTGTGTGACTGTGTAACATCCGTTTGTGCTGACACAAGGCACTCCAGTCCTTTCTGCAGGGAGTTGCATTGTAGCAATGGATGAAAACTCTGTGCTTATTTACAAGGACAGCCTTTTTTCTTTCATGCAAGCAAGTGCCTTTCCTAACATTCTGAAACACATGACACTGTACAAGTGTCTCCTTATTAATCCATTAATAAACATAGCATTAATGTGACTGAAGCTTTGCTTCAAGCTGGGCTTTCCTATCCCAAAGCTGATGAATCTTGGCTCACTCTTTTTAGTGAGCCCCAAAACCTGAGTAGATGAACCACCTTGTTTTGTGATCAGTGCTTATAAAGGCTGGAGGAAAACCCTATTGAAATGTACTGTCTGACTGTAAATACATATCACATCTTTTGACTTCTTAGTCTTCCTTTAACACTAAGGATTTCATGCCTTTCTGTTTTTTTCTAGTGTTTGCATACAATCCATCAATGCAAAAATCCAGACAGGATACATTCACATCAGTACTAGCTAAGCTGAGTGTATCATTTCATTTTGGGAAACCTCTGAGGTTTTTTTAATGAGGGCTGAGAACTCCAGAAGTCAACAAGTAACTGGGAATTGTCCTTCCCACAGTGAAGGGTAAATTTAATTGCAGCCATTATGAAGATTTCCATACCTTTCTCATGGTTTATTAATAATGACTTTTACGTTTATTGATTTGTGAGTTCGTATGGTAATATTCAGTTTGATTTCTGTAGATGAATGTTAGGGAACACGGGACCATAACATATTGTATCATGGTTTTATGAGAGGAAGCACAGTTTTACAAGACTGTGTTTCTGATCTGACATGCACAAACTTATATATTTTTAGGGTTCAGATAGAATAACAGAACAAAAAGGAAGTGTTTGAGCTAAGAATTCTGATAAATAGCATTGTGGCAAAATTCAGTTGCCTAGCCATAGATAGGCATCTATTACTGCTTGAGAGGAAGTCCTGCCTTTCTGTTGCTTCTGAAGGATGTGGGAATATACATATATGTGTCATTAGGCCAGTCAATTCTGCTAAGGTGTTTTGCATACCCTATGGAATTTCAGTATGCCTCTATAGGTCCATAGTTAGACAATCAAGTCATGCTTTTCTTTTTTAAACTAGAACCAATTACTCCAGTAAAGCTTTGCCATGTATTCTGGAGAACCCTCTCTCGAGATCATAGAATCATTTGTGTTGGAAAAGACTTTATTGAGTCCAGCCGTTAACCTAACACTGCCAAGTCCACCACTAAAGCACGTCCCTAAGCCCCACATTTACATATCTTCTAAATACCTCCAGGGATGGTGGCTCAACCACTTTCCCTGGCAGCTTGTTCCAATGTTTGATAACCCTTTAAATGCAAAAGTCTTTCCTAATATCCAGTCTAAACCTCCCCTGGCACAACTTGAGGCCATTTCCTCTTGTCCTGTTGCCTGTTACTTGGGAGAAGAGACTTACCCCCACCTTGCTAAGACCTCCTTTCAGGTACTTGTAGAGAGCGCTAAGGTCTCCCCTCAGCCTCCTTTGCTCCAGGCTAAACCACCCCAGCTCCCTCAGCCGCTCCTCAGAGGACTTGTGCTCCAGACCCCTCACCAGCTTCGTTGCCCTTCTCTGGACCTGCTCCAGCACCTCAATGTCTTTCCTGTAGTGAGGAGCCCAAAAATGAACACAGTACTCGAGGTGGGGCCTCACCAGTGCTGAGTGCAGGGGGACAATTGCTTCCCTAGTCCTACTTACCACTCTGGTCCTGATACAAGCCAGGATGCTGCTGGCCTTCTTGGCCACCTGGGCACACTGCTGGCTCATATTCAGCCAGCAGCTGACCAACACCCCTAGGCCCTTTTCTGCCAGGCAGCTCTCCAGCCACTCTTCCCCAGGCCTGTAGCATTGCATGGGGTTGTTGTAACCCAAGTGCAGGACCCGGCACTTGGCCTTATTAAACCTCATACCATTGACATTAGGCCATTGATTCAGCCTGTCCAGATCCCTCTGCAAAGCCATCCTACCCTCAAGCAGATCAACACCCCACCCAACTCGGTGTCATCTGCAGACTTCCTGAGGGTGCACTTGATCCCCTTGTCCAGATCACTGTTAAAGATATTAAATAGAACTGGCCACAATGTATATGATTAAATATGCAACCTGGCATACAAAAGTAGCTCCAAAATCACTTTTCTAGTTTGAAATACCAGGTATTGTAACCACTTTGAAATGGAAAATTCTTTCCCCCTCATTTTCTGCTGTAAAAGTGAGAAGAGAAAAGTTAAGAAGTGTGAGAAAACAGCACATTAATTTGTAAGTGTTCATGTTGGAAGACTAATGCTTAAAAGGAACAGCAGTGCTTTTCCTCATTTGCAGCTGCCCTTTTTAGTCGGAAATCAATACGAACTATCACTCTGAGAAGGGTGTCTATGCAAACCTTAAAGTTCTGCAGAAAGTATGATCTAATTCGGCATTTAGTGATCTCACCCCCTCCAAGTCTGTTCTGAATTGTTTTGGCAGCAGGAGAGATGCCCAGTGCAACTCCCAGACAGAGTCAGACACTGATCTAAAACGTCAAATGACCTGAAGCAGTAAGAGCCACTTCTGAAAAAACAGCAGCTTTCCTTGTTATATCCCCAAGAAAAGGCTTAAAAGATGCAAGAGCACTTTTACACCTCTTTCCTATAGATATGTGATTTTTAGGGCTGTTGTATGCGTTTCACATAATGAGACTATGATTTCAATTTTTTACTTAAGAATAACAAACTCCCCTGATATTTTAGAAAATGTCCCTTGAAATGAAAGCCATTCAATATAAAAATTGAACGAACAGTTTTTTACTGAAGCAATTCTCAATATGCTTCTGTTTTTTTCCATTCTTTGAAATCAAGATGTCTTTCTACCACCGATGTGGTAAGGGAATGGTACCAGTTTCTGACCAGAAAACCAGAGTGTTTTCCTTTTTTTCTTCATTCTGATTTGGGAAAAAAATAGCACTTTTGTAAAGGAAAACCAGTATGGCAGCAACAACAAATCTGGATTCTCATTGTGACACTGCAAATTTTGACAGATTTTGTGTTGAGAGCAGGGAAATATTGATATTGTCCAGGCTGCTGAAACACTGGGAAAATTTCAGAGTTTCCAAAATAAACATGCTCCCAAACCTCAGCCAGCACAGACTGCAGTAAGAGAGCTTGATTTCTGTGACACCAGGTAACACCCATCCCAGCTGGAGAGCTTGTGGAGCAGCCAGTTGGAGAACCTGGGAGGCCAGCAGCTCACCAGGTGAACAGCTGGGAAATCAGATGTCCTGGAAAGATTGGCATTCTACTCATCAGGCAGCTAGCTGTCAGGAAAGCTGCCCGGGAGGCAGACTACTTCCCTGTATGATTTCCATCAGCATTAACAAAAATAAATAATGGGGCTGACAGTATTCCATCAGAATACATATATATATGTTATATGATCTCTAATTCAAAGGCTTCTGCCTTGACCCTTCATCCCATCTGTTCCTGGATCTTAATGCTTAACAAGCCCGTTTTTTGAATATATGAAATTTTGTCAACATTATTACACCTAAGGGGATGGACAAGTCTCTCTCATGGCTGTCATATCTCATTATTCCTTCCTTCTTACATTCTTCTCCTTCTTTCTCTTCTTTTCTCTTTCTTTCTGCCTTACTTGTCTCTTACCAATATGTTCTCTTTCTCTTGAATAGCTAGCTATTCCCCTGTTCTTGCAGCATCCAAGCTTGGTCTAACTGTTTTAAAACCACACAGTTTATTTGGAAGGTAAACAAGTGAGGTCTGGATGTTTCTTCCAATATCCCCATTAACCACCAATATAAGCAAAATGCAGCCAGCTGACAATTCATGATGTTCCTTCCAAGTATTACCAAATATTTCATAGCCCCTCCTCACAATTGTCACAATCACTAGCCATTTAACACCATGCTTTTAGTGTGCCATTTTTCTAGTTGAAATCTAAAATAAATTTAATAAGGGGCTTCAGAATTTAATTTGATACCACAGTCAGTAGCAGTATGGGGAAATGAAATGGTCTGATAGCTTTTCTTACTTTTAAACAGCAAAAATTAGGTTGGACACACTGTTTAGGAATCATTTTGCCCTTGATACTTTTAAGAGTAAGTTTTGGGTTATGGAATCTGTGTGTGAATGTGAAACACAGTATCTATGTCAAAGGTAATAAAGAAATTTGGAACATTAGTCTTCAGGCTGTGGTTAGAAACTAGGTAAAATATGTCATCCCTAGTTACATAGAGACAAAAGATTTTCCACTAAATCTAAGACTTAATTTTAAAATCAGAAGTAAAAAGTTCAATGTCTATTGTTTTCTTGTTATCTCAAATACCAGAGAACATACTCTTACACTAATATTTCCAATTTTCCAAAATACTCTTTGCCTGCCAAATGCATACTTTAATCTCTGTACATTAGACATATTTTTTAATTTCGCCATGTAAAAAAAAGACATACAACCACATTGTAAAAGAAAAAAAATATTAAATAACTCAAAAAAGTTTCAGAACCTTCTTTCATTTGGACAACCAGAATTTTTTTCAGGAAGTAAAGAAACCTGAGGCTATAATAAACCCAACTATTCAGCCTTTCTTCCACCACCATACCCCTATTTGATTTTTTACCCATTTCTGGGTAACATATAAGCAATTCCACAGAAAGTTTCTCCATGCTGCCTGCCATCTGTCAACAAACTCAATTCTGACAGGAGTAGCCAGCATCTCAAGGGTGCAAATCAATTTAGTGTCAGTGTTGGATGTGTTCCAGTGCATTTCCTCAGCACAGATGAAAGAAACTGTGTCAACTGAGCAGTGTTGCATATGTTTTTATCTGCTGTTGGCTGGGGATTGAGCTAAAACTACTAAATTCACTTCACTTAGAATCTCAAATGTTATCTGATACTCCATGTATAGCATGCAGCATATAGGGGAGGGGAATCAATAGCATCGATGGGCAATTATGACATAAAGAGACCCAGGCATGTATAGTAAGAACTGATGTAGAATATAACTGTGAGTGGGCTGTAATAGGGAAGAAAAGCACAATGCAAATAATGGCAGGTAAATATAAAGTTCATACGTCTCACAATTTTCCTGAGCTATAAATTGCTTTGTAAACCAAGACTGCCACTGCAAGAACAAAGCATCCCTTGCTCCAAAGAACTATGAACTCTCTTCATAAAGCAGTTCACCCACATCCACCTATGACCTTTAATTTCATAAAACACAGAATATATCAACTGCCCCCTTTCTAGGAGCCTTCCTCATTTACACCAGATGAATAGAATCATTGATGGCAACAGTTCAGAGCCTATGAATTTGACCTCAGCTTTACCTGAGCAATTAGAGATAATAAAGGGCATGCAGAAACTTTACAAACATAAATTCTTGATGCCTCCTTTGATAAGGGCAATTTAATGATCTGAGTAAGAATTTGGAGACATGAACATGTTAATCCCTGTAAATCACACTGCCACAGTTTCAGAAAGCTGTGCATTCTGACAGTTATCCACATTTGAAAAAGCAAATTATCTCCACCCCTAAAGTGGTAATGTGCAATGGATGAATGGGGGCCATATTTGTCACTTTTAAATATAGACCTTTCTATATACAAGCTAATAATTTTTTCACAATTTGAAATGTACACCGAGCTCATTTGTATTCAGCTATTGCTGTGATTTGTTATCCTGATCTTACTGTTCCATTCACATGTTCATAGATTATTACAAAGAATTACAGGAACAGTAACAAGAACCTGATCCTCACTTCTATCAATCTTATTGCTAGCCACAGACCATGCTTTCCTCATTTTCGTGTAAGATCCTCAAGAATATTGAAGAAAAAAAAGTAGAGAAAGTAATTATAAATATGATTTGTTGGTTGCCAAATTCCTGAGTGCTTTTTAATGAGATATTGACCAGAACATGATATAGAGTGCCTGTTCTATAACACTGAAACAGCATGTAATCACCAAACCACATGCACCTTGTTTGGAAGAGGTCATAGTAAGCAAGGAATCCTATAATCCTAGAATGGTTTGGGTTGGAAAAGACCTTTAAAGATCATCTGGTACAACCCCTCTGCCACGTGACAGGACATCTTTTACTAGACCAGGTTGCTCAAAGTGCTGTCCAACCTGACCTTGAACACTTCCAGTGATGGGGCATCTACAAGTTCTCCAGGCAACCTGCTCCATTGTCTCACCGCCTTCAAAGTAAAGAATTTCTTCCTTGTGTCCAATCTAAATCTACCCTCTTTCAGTTTAAAACTGTTGCCCCTTTTCCTGCCACTACAGGTTTTGGTAAAAAATCTTTCTCCATCTTTCTTATAAGCCTCCTTTACATATTGAAAGGCCACAATAAGGTCTCCCTGGAGCCTTCTCTTCTCCAGGCTGAACAGCCCTAACTCTCTCAGCCTTTCTTCATAGGATAGGCATTCCAGCCCTCTGATCATTTTCATGGTCCTTCTCTAGGCCTGCTCTAGCAGGTCCATGTCTGCCTTGTGCTGGGGGCCCCAGAACTGGCTGCAGTACTCCAGGCTGGGTCTCACGAGAGTGGAGTAGAGGGGCAGAAGCACCCAGAACTGGCTGCAGTACTCCAGGCTGGGTCTCACGAGAGTGGAGTAGAGGGGCAGAAGCACCTCCATTGACCTGCTGGCCATGCTTCTTCTGATGCAGCTCAGGATATGATTGGATTTCCAAAAGGACCCTCCAAAATGGTTTGCACGGATCCATGAGAGCTGTTATGAGTTATTGTACTTATATAACAACCAAAACTTTGCCTTCATAATTCCACAAGAATCGCTCCTTCTCTAACCTAGTTTGATATATCTCCATCACGTTTACCTCTGTACTATCTGAACATTTCCCAGGAGTTCCTTTAATGACATATCTAATGCTTGTCACAAATTTCTTTCTCATTCTGCCTCCAAGGGTAGAAAAATGTAGTGGAATATTTTGTTTTCTAAAGATTTTGGTGTGGTTTTTTTACTGTCTACATAAATGTCTGCGTTTATTTTCGAGAAGGCGGCAATGGCAAACTCTGTGTTGGGAGTACAAACTGCTGTGGTCCATAATGCCTCTTCCAGCAACCATTGCAGAAACAACCTATTGGTCCATGTTGTGCAGAATAGCACTACCTCAGAGTGGTGTCATATTTTGTCACTGATCAAAACCAGTTAAAGGACAAATGCAATGACACTGGCAGGAGGTGTGTGATCATCCTCTAATCTCCCTATCTCATGAGTATCTGAGGTAGAATTTTTCTAAGATCTCAGACTAGCCTGAAGAACTGAACTGGTTACAGTCAGGAAAGAGTTAATTTTCTTTCTAGTAACTGCCGTGTTTCAGATTTAGTATGAGAATAATGTTTATAACACATATTGTTTTACTTGTTGATAAGAAATGCTTATATCAAGTCAATGACTTTTTCAGTTTCCCGTAGATGCTGAGAGGGAGAATACCCAGACAAGCTGGCCAAAGGAATATTCCATACCACAGACATCATGCTCAGAATATAAATGGGGGTTGGCTGGGGGATAGGAGTCTGCGATCGCTGCTTGGGATGGGCTGGGCAATTGATCATCAGGGGGTGAGACAATTATTATTATTTTCTCTTCTGTTACTGTTGTATGTCAACGCATGAGTTTTGTGGGATTTTTTTCCTTTTTTCTCCCTCTTCTCCCTATCCTACTGGGGATGGGGGCAGTGAGTGAACAGTTGCATGGTCCTAGTTGCCTGCTGAGGTTAACTAACCGCAACAAGAACTCACTGCTGCAAAAAGATGAGAATAACCACAGTCTGAACCACTTTCTGACTCAATTACAAAATTCTCTCCTTTGATTCACTTTCACTCAGTGAAGTTTTCATGAATGTATAAAGCAGTTCAGCTGATTCATCTTCAAATGGGGAGGAAAGGAAGAGTGGGATGTTGTTATTTCTATTTTTTAATACTCGGCTATTATGGTTAATAGTTGCCTAGGAAAATAAATAAATAAATAAAAGATTAGATAAGAATAAATGAAAGAAACACTTCACATAGCACACTGCCAGCTTATGAAATTAAATACCTCTGGGTATAATGTACTTAAATATTGTGTAGAGGAATAAAAGGGAAACAGATAATAATGACTCAGAACATATCTGTTAAGATAATCAAAACTTGTACTTTTGAATGCATACTGATCACTTCACTGCAGATATTATTTTCTTTCTCTAATGCATAATATAGTATAGAATATGCTATATGAATTTGGTGTATTTTTCATATACTTTTAAATATTATAACTGAAGGAGAACTTGATACATTCATTCAAAATCAAAAAAATATAACCTAAAACTATAGGTGACATTACCATAATTTAAAAGACTGTAAAAGGGTATCCCAGAAAACTGGTGGATGTATTCTTTATCAGTACTTTTGTGCTCACATAATATAAGATACTTCACAAAATTCTAAGAAAATAATTCAGAATAAAAATAAATACAAGCACAATAATGACCATAATTTGTGTCTGGCTTCTGACTACTATCTTCTCAGCAAAAGGAAAGGTGAACTTCATCTCCAAGGATCATGACTGGATAAAATAACACTAAAGCAAGCCGTATTTATGTGCTTTAGAGTAATGGTCAAACGATAGACTTTTGTGGTGAAGTAGGTTAGATAAAAAGAAACCTCTTGCCATGTAAAACTATATTTTTGGCTGTGCCAGTGCCTAGTTATGGAATAGTGACAGGTGTGATTCCATTGCCTCCAATAGAGAGGAAGAGCTTTGGTCATACCTAAAAAGACATATAGCTGGAGCACACCAATAGACTCATAATTTCTGTTCCCTGGTTCATGAGTCCAATATGACAGAAAAATTTTACAAACTTTTCAAACACCATCTGAAAATAATGTGGATGTGTTTCTCCATGATTCATATTGAAAGATAGCTGTAGACCACCAATTTCCTGTGTGAAAGAAACTCTAATTTCATAAATGTGTCTTTTTCTCATTAATGTCATGCTATACATATATGTATATACATATTAATAAAATATATAGATATATTTAACTTAAAATATGCTTAATCTCTGGAGGTTACTTCTCAAGATACTTATAGAGAGCAATAATGTCTTCAACTTACCTTCTTCTAACTTTAACCACTGTTCCAAAGTTTAGAATGTTCATTACTGTAAAAGCCAAACAGTTCCCTTTACATTCCACGATATTTTACTAGCAGAACCATTTGCTGCTGTCACTAATACGGAAGGATTTGTAGTACTGCGGTTTCAACATCCAGTTTCCTCCACTGCACAGTTTTGAAGTTCTTACGCTGCTCTGATGCACTGGACAAGTTGCCATTCTCCAGAACCTGAAACTTAAACTGAGAGTTGCTAACAACCCCAAAGTTTTTCCTGAGCCATTTGAAGCTTTTCCTCTTATCACTACTGCTCAGCTGCAGAGTTGGTAGAAACTTGTAGAGGCTGCAATAACGCAAGCTAAGCAAGGTTACTTTTAGCTTCATTATCTTCATGCCTTCTTAAAAAGGGGGAATGCAAAGTTATTCAACGTCCAAAGCATTGTATTGTCATGGTCTATAAATGTGTTTGCTGGCTGCATACCGTACTTTCTTTATCTGACCTTGCTCATTCAAAGATGCACTTGTTATAGTATGTCAGTCACTAATGAGGCCTAAAGTAATTGAGCCTGATTGAACTGGCAAGATGCTGCCTAATTATAATGATAAATGGAATTGGCTGATCAGCTATGGAGGGTGAATGGTGTGGAGAACATTAAAACAAGGTCACTCTGTGAAGGAGAACCTTTTTTTTTTTTTAATTATTTCCTCCCTTTCCCACAGTCCTCCAAATTTAGACTCCTCATCCCACTACATAGTGCCTCACTATGAAGCACTAAGTGTTTAACTGTAATGGGGCTGTTTAGGACAAAGCATTGTAGACCAGTCCAGCAGTGATCAACTCCTGCCCCTAATTATACTCGAAAACATGTATGGAAAATTCCAAAAGACATATGATGGAAAGGCTAACAGATTTTATGGGTTCATTGTTATTGGACAATATCATCCACACTCATTGTCCCAGAGAGAAAAGCTTACTGGTTTTGGACCCAATAAATGAGTTCTAATTTATTTTTTAAGAAACCTTTCAGTAACCCCACCAACTCTTTTTGATCTTCAACTGTCTTTAAATCTGTGACTAATACCATAATGAAACTCTCAAGGATCTCTTAGTAAAAGACGCATTTTGTGAAGTGGGGTATTGACATTTCACCTCAGAAAGGATGTGAATTTTTCACAGCGGAACCACAGTTTATACTGGTGTTGAGATAAAATGTTGCAGTTTGTGTTCCTCAAGCTGATGGAAATTGAGGGGACCTATTTCTGAATACAAGGAGGACAAGGAGATAGCTGGGAAGAGCTGGCATAAATTCAATAAGGGAAGATTGTGCCTCACCAATTTGACTGTCTTCTGTAATTAGATTACAAAAGTGGACCAGAGCATATCAGTGAATTTTGTAAATTGAGTCTAGAAAGGCCTTTGAAATGGTATCCAGTAATTTCTTGGTAGGCAGGTTGGTGAGACATGGACCAGAGAACAATGAGGTGGGTGGAGAATGGGATGGACTGTCAGGCTGAAAGTGTTGCGAGCAGGGACAGAAAATCCAACTGCTCTCTGGTTACTAGTGGTGTCCTTCAGGTATTAATAATGGGAACAGTACTGTTTGCTGTAGGTGTACCTGTCTTCATCCCTTTACCTGACCTTTTTTCCCCAGATGGACCTCAGACCTACTTAACAGCTTTGTTTAAATTCATGTATTTTTCCGTGTCTCCTGGATGGACCCTGGACCTGGTTCATCACTCACTGTGTTGGAAGCTGACAATAAACCCTGTTAGCAGCAAATGGGTCTATCTATTCTGATTAGACCGTGTGAGATGGTGCCAACTGGCGAGGGCACAGACTGAGCTACTGTCACCCTTGGTTTCCAGATTGTCCTCCCTCATAGGCCAGATCCGCTTCTGCCGCCTTCTGACAGACAGGAGTCTCATGATGTCCAACAAAAGAAAATGCAAACTCCTACACTTGGGACAGAATAGTGCCCTGCAGTGGTAGAGATTGGGTGCTCAATGATCAGAAAGCAGTATTACAGGAAAGGACTCTGGGTCCTGGTGGACAAGCTGGATATAAGTCAGCTGAATGCCCTTGCAGCACAGAAGCCCAGCTAAATACTGGACTGTATTAACAAGAGCCAGAAAGTTGAGTCAAGTGATCCTTCCCCTGTATTGTGCACTTGTGAGACCCCAACTGGAGTGGTGCATCCAGTTTGGGCACCCCACTACAAAAACTCAGTGAAAACCTGGAATAAATACAAGGGAAGGGCACCAAGATGGTCAGAGAACTGGAGCACATGATGAATGAGGAGAGGTTGAAAGAACCGAGTTTGTTCAACCTGAAAAGTAGAGGGTTTAGGGGAGATCTTATTGCTGGCTACCACTGTCTAATGGGAGATGCATAGTGATAGAATGAGGGTCAACAAGTTGCATCAGGGGAAATTCTGATTAGGTGTTAGGGGTAAAAAAAAAGCACTGAGTGGTTGGCCAAACCCCGGAAGCTGTTGCGTGGAGAGCCTCTGAAATCTCTGTCTCTGGAGAAATCCAAAGTTTAACTTGATGTGGCCTCGAGCAACCTGATCTTGGTTGGTTTGGCTTTAAGATGTTGGATTAGGTGACCTTCCGAGTGACCTTCTATCTTACATTATTCTATGAATCAATGGTACTGTGTTCTGGTAATCACTATGCAGAACTACCAGTCACTACAGATGCAGCAAGAGCAGATGCAGAGAGCAGGAAAGATCATGAGTGCCTCCCAGACTGTGTATTTGCACAAGGGCTTGAACCATGGCACCTCTAAAGGTACACCTCCACCTTCACTTGGATACCTCTCTGCTAATTCAGAAATGTCATTGGACGTAGAAAAACACAGGTATCTGGAAAAAAAAAACAACAAATCAGTTGCAAAAATCAGACATTTTACAAAAGAAGAACAGTAGGTGGAAAACTTGTAAGCTCCTCTTTTCCCTCATCTCTTTCCAATGTAATTGTAAAAGATTGAGCAAACAGTTCATGTATGTTTCTTACAGAATTTGAGAAAGGCTAGGGAGGAGAAGCAGAGTTAAATCACCAGTCACTGTGTTGAAATATTCCCATCAGAATTTTGTGTGCTAATGAAACTCAAGGAACAGGACAGAAAATTATGTCAGTGGCTGTAGGAAGCCACTTAAATGAAGACCATTGAAGTTCAAAAATTCTAAGGTTTAATGAGTCTCCATGGGTAGGTTTATCTTATAATTACAGATCATATTTGGAAGAAGAGGACTAATAAGAATTGATTTATAAATGTGTGTAGGCTTAACTGTAAGTAAGATTTTCCTGTCTTAACTTCAAGATGATTGTGTGTTACTATATAGAGGTTCATTTTAAGTAGTTGTTGTATAGGACTGAAACCTGATATCAATGTGCTGCTCTTTTGTGTATTAGCCTTCATGCAGCTTTTATTTATTTTTTTTTTTATTAAATGTTAAAATCTGTTCTAAAAAATCAAATTAATTTTGGTCTTGAGGTATTTGATTTTCACAAATAACCCCAAAACACTAACCTTAGAAATTAATTTATAAATATTTTATTTCAGAAACCTTTTTAGTGCAAATAATAAAGAAAGAAATAAAATGGTAAAATTCCCCAGAGACCATGTAGCTTTTTGAATGGCTATATTTGTTAGCTAAATGTTTGTCATCCACTACAGCTACAATATATGTAAGCTTTAAAGCTTTTAAATTATTACAGATATGAATATGAATAATATTAATAGGTACATTCTATTATGAATTAAATTTCTAATTATTATTCATAAGTTGTGGGTTTTTTCATTAGTATTATGGACTTTTGATTTACATAGTAATGTTATTATGTCTTATAATTAGACAGCACATAAACACTGTTCACGACTGATGATAAGAACGGTTCACTACCTCCTCATTGCTGAATTTCAGGGTGATTAATAAAGTGCAGCTTTTATAATCTAGGAGTCTTGCACACAGCCAATAACTTTATGGGTGTAACTAAGCTCTGCATGCTAAGTTTCAAAGGGTTTGAAGAACTGATCTAAATAATAATGTAATACTCCATGTTTACTGGAAAGCAAAGCTTGTTATTGTGGAGCAATATCTTGTTTGTAATTGTTGACTAGTGAAAATGGGGAAGAGAAAAAAGACTGGAATACATTCAGAAGATAAAACAGATTTATATGATTAGTGTGCAAGGATATGAATACCCCACTTCACCAATGAAAGATAAAAGGTCAGTAATGAATGTTGAACACTGTCATTTAACAGCTGGGATGTAAATGTATGAGAAGTAAAAAATTCACAGCCATTTGGATGTAAAGCAGCCTATCATTGACGTTTCCAAGAATAAACCACCATAAGGTGGCTGATTTAAGAATTTACTTTTTAAGTGTGTAGGACTCTTATGTATGTAGTTACCTGATCAAGCAGCCAACTATCTGGCCATGGCTGTCCATGAAAAGGAGTGTACCTGCATAGTGCGTTTTTCATAAGAAGTCAAAGAAAAAGTCTGGGTCAGCTGGAATACCTTGACCACGTACATCATTAGAATACTATGCAGACTTGGACATGAAGGAGGACTTAAGCTCTTTAGGTGCAAAACACATAAACTGAAGTGTCTACATGGAAGTAACTATACATGGAGTAGACATCTAAGATTGGATTATAATCACTAGAGGATTTGCCAATACATTCAAAGCTCATTTATTTTGATAAGCAACTCCTAATGCTCCATTCGCACTAATAAATTGAATCTGCCTGGGCAGATTCTGGGCACTGAGGTCACCTGGCAGAGACTGGCATGTGTTTATGCCAGTTAAATGTCCTGAGTTTTAACCTACAAATTGTCTATTGTAATGCTCCCTGTACCATTTTAATAGCTAGACCTTGCCATGAATTTTTGAAGATTAATGATGGCTGGAATGAGTCAATTAGCGGCAGGAAATGTTCTAAGAGTTAGCTGTTACAGACACTTGCTTTCCACTGCCAGGAGCATATCCAAACCTGGCTGAATTTATTGTGGTTGAAACAACGTGTATATATATATGTGTGTATATATATATATAAAAAACTATATACTGCCACTTGAGATGCTTAGGATGTCCCACCTGCCCTTCAGATGCTACTCTAGAAGGGGAATGCTCTACCATGCCTTCTGTATCATATCTCTCCTTGTATGGTTATATTGCATATCCAAGAAAAACTCAGATGACACTAGTCAGCTAAACTGGGCAAGAGAATAGAGCTTCAGGTAGAGTGAATCACCCTATAGAGTCCTTCAGACTTTACATGTTAGAGGTTCATTTGCCTTTAATAGGAGGCTAGGAACAGAGATGACATGCAGATGTCTAATCTGGTTTTGAAACCTACCCTAAATAATGGAAATTTTCTGTTTATGTGTGGGAATAAAATGACCCTTTAAAATTTGAACTTTATTATTAATGCTCTTCAGCAAGACTGTATTATTTCACAAATGCTTCAGTGTTATATAGTTTTGGTTTTTTTTCTGTTACAGTAATTTTAACACTGATAAATTTGTCTGCTTTAGAAATGTGGGCTATGCCAAAAAGCAATACATTTGGGCAGCTTATTAGACAAAACATTGAGGTGAGTTAACAAAAGGAGAAAATAAGCTATTGGATGAAGTAATGTCCATGTATACATACACAGCATATTTAGCTTTTTTGGGGTAAGAGTTTAACTTTGAAGTAAAAATTGTGGTACCTGAGGAAAAAAATCCAGAGAACAAAGAGAACTTTTCACTTATGGTTTTCAGAAAAAGGAAACTTGAATAACAATTAGTTAGAAACTAAAGGAAACCTCAATCCAGTATGTCTTGTTTGCTAAGTCTCTGTAGAGCCCTATCAGAGTTAATAGAGCTCCATGTAGCCAAAACAATCTGGCTGAAAATGATCAGTTTCTGAGTTATGGTTAGAAAAAGGACTATTATATGTTATTTCAAGAGATAGTGATGAGTATATGGTGATGGAGAAGTAACAGTGACTGAGAGAAGCTGTTCTGAAAAAAATACAGAAAAGACTAACTCTAAAAAACCCAATAGATTTCAATCAATAATAGTCATTCAAGGAATTAAAAATTATACAGCTGAGAGGATATAGATGTTACCTGTAGAAATGTAAAGATAGATAAAGGAGAAAAAAAAATCTAATTTTTTTGGTAAAGTAATGCTTAATTGTTAGTGGTTTGAATTTATCCTATGGCATTTTTTCCATCACTTCGGTAAATACAGTGAGAAAATGTTCTGACTTGTTATCCATTATTTCTTTCAACATCATTAGCAGCTTCCAAGAAACTTTGAAGAAAACTGATTGTAATGAAGTTAATAATACATATATTTTATCAGGAAAGGTTACATCTGTCTAGCATTTTAAATTGGCCACCTCTTACTAATGTGGTGGTTAGAATTATGATAAAAATCATTAGATCAGGTAGAATGACTCATCCATTACATCCTGGAGAAAAGTCAATATTGACACTCCCAATGATCTCATATGCACCTTTCATGTATAACTCGTTGATGCTATTATGTATCTGTGATCACACTTTCCAGGGAGGAAACTCCTGTAAGGTTAAGTTCAATAATCCTCCCAAGAAATGACGATTAGAGGACCTGCATATTCTTGATAAATTTTAGATTAACAGAGAAGATGACATTTAAGTACAAGATGTGAGCAATGATTAAAAGAACATTATGAAGAAGGGATCACACTGTGGTTTCACTAATATGTCATCTTTTCAACAGTTTAGGTTTCTATAATGATCCTTGGATACTCACTGCAGCTACTCTGGGCAAAAGAACCCCAGCGTCAAAGATTTCCTCATACCACAGTTAATGGTTTCAATTCTTCACCTACTTCTTTACTAAACTAGCATTAACATTTTTGCAAAACAAGTATAAAGCTGAGTCTTTTGCAGCCAGTTCCGCATGTAGTGCTTTGCTCTGACCTTGTCCTCTTTTTGTTTACAGTAATATAATGTATATGACATAGGGAAGTTCAAAAAACTGAGGGAAGTGAGGAAGTCAAGAAGCAAAGTACATACCCCGGAGTTCTCTAGAACAGACTTTGGCTTGCTCAGAAATGGTAGATTGGATCCTGTGAAGGGCAGAAGAGCTTGAGAGAACTGGCAGATCTCTGAGAACAAGCTCCTCCACGCACAGGAATGATCCATCCTCATAGTCAGGAAAACAGGCAGACTTGTGAGGATACCGTGGTGAATAAACAGGCATACTCATGATTAAGCTCCAGAACAAAACCAGACATATACAGAAAGTCAAAACAAGGACAGGCTACAGTGGAGGAATACAAAAACATTGCCTGGGCATGCAGGAATACTGATGAAAGGTCAAAGCTCAGCTGGAGTTGAAATTGGCAAGGGATGTCAGGAATTACAAGGAGTGCTTCTGTGACTGCACTGACAGTAAAAGAACCTGCAAGGAAAATGTTGAGCCACTGCTGAAGGAGGTAAGCAATCTAGTGAAAGTGAGTACAAGATGAGGATGAGGTACTCAATGTCTTCATTGCTTTGGTTTTCACCAACAAGGTCTCCCAGGCCTCTGTGTTTAGAGCTGAGGTTGCAGAAGGAGAGAAACTACCAGCTCCGCAGTTCATTTAAAAACTTTCATAATATTACATGACTGTAATGTATACAATTAACAGTACTTGTAGAAAGTGGATAAAAGAAATGCTGTGTTCTAGAAATGGGCATTAAAAACACCTGAAATAAAACGAAGACACTCTTTTTTTCATCCTTACTTCAATACAAAGTATGCAGACAGATCTGTCTGTTCATCATTCCTTGAAATGGTCACGTTTTTGGCTGCTTCATGCTCACTGGAGATATGCAAAGTAATTTTGTATGGATATTGTGCAGACATCCTTCTTCTACTTCTTCTTTCCCTGAGTTAAGATTATACTCGCAATATTTACAGATTTTCTGCTCAGTGAGATTTATAGACTGAAGATATTGGTCTGATTCTCTGATTCATCCTGCTTTACTAGCCTCCTTGTCTTATCCTTACATCATCCTCAATACATATGACTATTTTTATTGAAAATTTTAACTGCATGGAATGTCAGGTCAATGCTCTCGTTGTTAACAAGTGTTGCGACACATTGCAATAAAAAAACCCAGAAGTCCACAATACAATCTGCTAGACACGACACCGTGGTCCAAGTCACCATGGTCTGTACCCGTGTAAGGGTATGGAAGCATTACATTCACTGTGGTGGCTGCAGCTCACCCGGGCACACTAAGACTGGCTTTGCTCTTCTCATGGAACAACTGCAGTAGCTCAGAGCTCAGCAGAGGTTAAAACAGAGGATCTCAACAAAACCTACCACAGCCAAGCTCCAAACAGTACCTCGGTAACGGGGAACAAATTTACAGTTATCTACATGACCTGTAGTTGCTGCTAGGATAGTTCTGTAGATGCGTTAACTATCTGACTGTTTAGACAGAGGATTTCTTTTTCCCAACACTTATCCATGGGCATTAAAAGAAATTCCAGGGCACTAAAAGAAATAGCAGTGGTTTTGCACAATATAAAAGTGGTAAATGGAAGTAATGTAGATGAAGCCAGTTTTCTAATGGCAAGTTTCCCACTGAAAGAAGCCTTTTTTCTTCTCATGACTTTTCTTTTATAATTGTACTTGCAGAAAAAAGACACAGCTACATAAAAAACAAGGAGCAATATTGCACCATAGCTTTGACACTGTCAAGCTGATCAGTACACAAACAGTGATAACGCTACTGGTTAGCTCAGACATTTTTGGACTTCTGAAAGTTGATCTGAGGTCTACTAAATGTTAGAGCAGATTTAAGAGACTGAAATTGCTATTCTTTTGCCTTGGAGTCACTGGAACATTGTGTGGTGTCACAGTGTCCTTGCTAGTCTTCCCATCAGCATGTTCCTGACCTGGAGGCAGAAAACCAGAAACAGGTAGTATAGATCTAAACAGTAGTTTCCTGCCATTGAGGGATCCCTTTGTGTTAAAGATATCTACCCGGGAATGCATCTCAGTGTCACGTCCCACTCCCAGTAAAGAGGGAGGGTAAGTGACTTCAGATTCGTAAATTCTCAATGGTGCGGACTAAGGTGAGATAAATCTCAAGGTCCATATAGAAACATTTATTAGCTTCCCAAAATGGTTGGTATAGGTCTTAACAAGTCCGCAATAATTGGTTAGGTAAATAACAAATTATGGCAAGCGGTGAGGTATGCATTGTGTTACTTAACAACAGGTATAGGACAACTTATGGCAAGCGGTACTTAAGGTCATACTTAAGGTCATTACTTAACAATTCTAAGAGAAAAGAGAACTGAAGGATAGAGAAAGGAAAAGATGGAGAAAAAGACAGAGATAAAGAGATCACTGGTCCTGGTTCCGACGTCTTTTTCAGGGAATCTTCTTCTTTCTTGGAAAAATCTTCTCAGGCACAGTCTTCTTTCTTGGGAATAATTTCCTTGCGAGTGTTTGAGGCATTCCATTGAAGGCTTGGAGGGCCTTCTGCCCCCCGTCAGGGAATTTACAGTCCATCCCTTACACTCAGATAAATTAGATTTCTTTTAATTTTGTGCCAAAAGAACAACCTAGTGAAAACAACTAGGAAGAAGCTGCCTGTATTAAGAAACAGAGGAAGTTTTATGTCTCGGGTCTCCAGGTAATAAAGTGTCAAAGCTTCTTGTCAGCCTGGGCTTCTGTGGAGGGCATATTCCTACTACCAGAGAGAGAGAGGAGTTGCAGATTTCACATTGACATGTCGAATATATTTAAAACCAAACTTGAAGCAAGTAGCCTCTGAATTTTACTGCCCTGAGACTTCAGAACGGAGGGCATAACCTGGAAGGATGGCTGTTGTCTTTCACCTCTGAAGAAGGACTTTTCTAATTCATTTACTCCTACGGATCTCGCAGTGGAGACATTTTTACAGCTGTGAGAAAAATACAGGCCATTAGCTCAGTACATGAGGGATATCAGATACTCTGCTTCCTTGCAAGTATCTTTGCAGCAGAGAACAGTTTTGATACAGATTGTTTCCCCTGAAGGTTTTAAAACAGAACTTGACCATATACAGGATAAAAGAGTAGAGGGGAGGGAGGGAGGAGAAGGAAAGTGAAGGGAAATCAATATCATCAATGTCCCCAACAAGTGAACAGCTGATTCTGGCCAGATTTCCAGGAGGAATATGATTGTGGATAAAATGCAATCATACTGAAATGGATTTGTTGTGACTGATCTCATGTTAGTCCAAACTATTGTAATAATGAATGAGAATTGCAGGATTACTTTACAATGTAAGGTAAAGTAATTACATTTTTTTATGTAATGAAGGGGGGATCGGGGGCTGTCACCACATAAATTATGCCATTAGCCCTCAAATGTGCATGCTCACTGCAGAAACAGGACATTGGCTTTGGTGTTTCTCATGGCTACCTTCTCAGAATTATACCTTGTAGTTAAGGAGGAACTTCTGTTGCATTATACTCTTAACAGTTTCTTTACAGTCGCATATAACTTCCTACACAACCTTACTCTGATATAAAAGCTGATAAAAACATGTTGATATCTTTACTACTGAATAAATACAGAAAAAGTAAGGGGTAAGAATGAAAGATTTCCATTGCCTAGTGTGAGAGAATACAGAAATATTTTTCTTAAAGAGAAAGCTTTTTCTAGGCACAACTATTACAAATTTTAGTATGTATAAATTGATGCTTACAAGTCATCTCAGACTTGTAAGTCCAGGTTCAGTAATATAGTAAATGATAAGCATTAATGTTAGATCTCTTAATGCAGGGACAGAAATGCTGCAGAGACATCCTGATGCAGAGTGAGACAAGCTCTCATTTCTTTTTCAGCTTTGTTCAAAAAATGTTGGTGGGCTAACCTGCTCTTGCAATTTTTTTGCTGGGTCAATATTTGTCTCTCCACACTGTTCTAACTTGGCTCTGAACCAAATGTTTTCTGACAAGTGCTGGTGGTGTAACGTATGCCTAAAATCAGGGAGCCAGAATACTCTGAGGGGTTGTCTGCATCGTATGTTCTGGCTAATTCTACAGAAATGTGATTGTGTGTCTGTGTCTGATATCTAAATCAGGTTAGTACTGCTGGGTAACGTGACAGAGAGGAGATCTGGTACTGGTGACTGTGGAAGCAGAGCACCCTTGCTGAACATTTGATACATGACTTCTCAGACTCATGTCTGAATTCTCCTGTGGAAAGCAACTGCAACACAGATGAATCTGCTTCCCCGTGCAAAGGCTACAACTCATAATGCAAGTTCTGTACAAAGAGTAGACTACAAAGAACTTCTAGTTGCAAAGCTGTGTAACTTGGTTGAGCATGGCACACTAAAAGAAATTTTGAACATACTGAGAACGACAATACCCTGGGTTTTTAAGAACCCAGAAAAAAGGTTTGGGGGGGTTAGGCAGCTTGCCTTACATGAACTTGCCAGTGGTTTTTTTCCTAACACAAGTACTTCAAGGTACAAATATTACCCCATGAGCATTTGTTTTTTGACACATTAAGGCTGTGAATGTCTTGATAAGACATTACAATGAATAGTCATGAGCAGTGCTCTACATCTAGCCTCAGACAGAAAGGGCATGTTAGGCATGTGGAATGAGTAATAAGAATCCTTGAAAGTGGAGACTGCTTTAATTTTCAGTGGAAACAAGTATAAACATGACCCAGATTATGACACGTGCAGCTTTACTTATTCAGGCCAGTGCTAGAGGCAGAGGAAACACACATCGCTTCTGTGTGAAGCTGATGGAGCTCGTGCTGCCTGATCAGGTTTTTTTTTTGTTTTCTACATCAATACTTACAGGTTCCACCATTTCATACTTTGTGTGGGTGCAATTTTCCCACCAATGTCAGTGGGATTAGCATCTGTGTAAGTGTTGGTGTATATGCGTTTGGTGCCATTACGGAACACTCTGCCCTTAGATGAATTAATGTGTTCAGATGGTGTGTGAGAAGGAGGGTTAAAGGCTTCTATATAGTACTGCACCTAGTAGTATTTTCATAACAATTAGCACCAAATCTTCACCAAAAGGAAGATTTGCCTTTCAGTACAAAATGAAAAAATAACAAGAAGGTAGTAAGTCACGTGAGTAAAGTGGGAATATTGAAAATCAGAGCAAGTTTTGCTTTATGTCTCATCTTTTTGCCTTTGAAATTCCTTTCCTGTCATCTGAAAAGGCAGACAGACAGAGAGGGGCAAAAAAAAAAAAGCTAAAAAAAAAAGCTAAGGCCCAAAGCTTTAATAAAGTGTGTGACAGAGCAGACAGACAACTAGTGAAGGGAGGAGACATCTTTGGCAAAGTGACATTGAGAGCTTTCAGAGATGCTTGCTGTGTTCATGCTGGAGAAATCCTTTGTGTGTGCAATAATCTACAGCTATAGCCTTGAAGGCTTCTTTCTCTCTCTGTCACCTTTCCCCTTCCTGTCACCTTAGTTCTCAACATACCTGAAAACCAGCAAAATGAGCTGGAAAGCTCTCAGCTGTTTTTAATAGTACCAAGTGATTAGACAGAAAAATAAAGAAAGGTATGTTTGGGTTTTTTTGTTATTCTTGTTTAGTATTTTCCTCCTGTATGTGGCTTTTAGTACTTGGTTGGTTGGGTTTTGCTTGTTTCATAGAAAAAGCTGTTTTACACCTTCAGAGTGCTGTTACCACCAGTGAGCATCGGCAGTAATGGACTTCATGTATAATTCATGCAATCAGAACTTTGCAACTGTGCAAAATTGTGTACCCCACATCCTGTGACTCCAAATCGGCTTCCATAAACTGTCAGAAGTTAGAGCAGTGTGGCTCACTGAGTGGCCATAAACTGAAGCACTAATGAAGCTCCCTGAACAGCACCATAGAGAGTCATTTAATCAGCCTCTGTTTTTAATTTTGATCGGCTGACAGGTGGCCACAAGTACTGAAACACTAAAAGGAAAAAAGAAAACCTGATCCAGTTATCGCTAAGCAGAATAGGAAACATATAAAGAGATTTTAATCAGGGCTTTACTTTTGATGGCCAAAATTAAAGATTACTTTGAACAAACACCTAAGCATTTGTAGTATTAAATACTGAAAAATACACCATCCAGCTTAATAATTATGGAATTAGATATGAATTACTGAAGTAAATGCCTTCGAGGCATTGTGACCAGGGAGGTGTGTTATCTCAAATTTACATATGCCTTAGAGTTTTTAATAAGATTTAAAAATAGCACCAACTTCCCAGCTCCCCATTTTTTACTTTGCTCCTTTTCTTTCTTCTTCTCCCCATTCACACTGATTTGATCTAATCAATGGCTTCCTGAATTTAGTCAGTACTGACTGTGCTGCCTCAAGAGCCAAGAGCAGAGAGAGAGATTTGTGAAATCTAAATCTATTCTGTTTTATTAAATGCACTGAGTGAAAATGCAGCTGCTGAAGTCAATGAATCCTTATTTTTGCCATTGAGCCCAGTGAGTGTGGGACCTCACCCATGAGCTGAGCTCAAGCACAGTAAAAAACTGCAGACAATGATTTTATTGTTCTGTCCAAAGCCAGTAATGGGTGGCTTACCTTCATAAAATCTGAGCATCCCTTCAGTTTTTAGAACATTCTCCACAACATGATGAGAAATACATAATCTCTGCATCTTCCTTTCTAAATTCCCAATACAGATATATTACGCAGGGGTGTGGGGTGTGAGAGGTTCATTATGCTTGTTTCTGTAAAAAAATATCCATTTTTATCATTTTGAGGCGTGTCAGCATTCAGTGTTGATGCTTGGCCACTGGATTTAGGACTTAGAGAAACGATAAATTGCCTTCTTTGAATCATTTGTCAAGTTTTCTCTTTCTATCATGTCCTCCCCTATTTGTTCAAATCTATGAAGTCCCCAGCTTTTCAGTTTCACAACATTCGTAGTTCCCTCTGTGCCTGCATCATCCATGATTCTAAAGAAGCACCTCCAATTGATTTTATTGCAAATTATTGTTTCTCTGAAGCTACTTTGCGTGGGAAATTTAATATAAACTAAAAATTTACAAATACCGTGCATTCAGATTACATTGTATTCTGGAGTGTGTTACAATAACTACCCTGAAAAAAAAAGGAGCTGGAATCTACTTGGCTAAGTGAACAGTGTCCACAAAAGACTTTAGTAGTTTAACTTATCTTCTTCAAAAATTAATGGGAATGGTTTCTTCAGTACCCCTGCACATGTTTGTGTACCTTATTGGTGTCCCATGTCTTCAACAACATTCACATCTGAACAGATGGATAGTTGTATCTCCTCCTAGCTTAAGCTTCTGGCTTAAGTGTTCAGGCCCTGTGAAGTGGAGATAGACAAGCCAAAGTAGTAAAACATACAGGATGGTAGTATGTTTAGGATTAGAAAAGGAATACCATAAACTTCTACTCAGACGTACATGAAAAACCACCTTTCTGCCCACAGCTGCTGTTTGATCTTTTCAAAACATGCCTGGATATAACAAAATCCCATTGCAAATCTAAGGCAGAAATGGCAGATACTACACTTGCAATTCTGCATCTGAATCTCATGTCATAGGTGCCAACTACCCTTTTTCCTTCCTCATGGCCATGAATGAAGTGACTGAGACTTTGTCCAGTCTCTGATTTCATTTATGCACTGGGTTATTCATTCTTCTGAGGCTGCTGCATCTGATTCAAGGGACCTATAAAATAGAGTCACCTTTATTTCAAGTGTGTTTTATCTCATGAACGTTCCTGATGACCTTCTATATACAAAGAACAAAAAGGACATCAATCCTGGCAATATTAATGTGCGTGAATCAGCTAATCAGAAGCACACTGAACCAAAATACCATTTGGAAGGGTACAAACAGAAATAATTCAGGAATAACTCTTTAACTTCTGCAAGTAAAAACTGACACAATGAGAAAACATGCAAAGTGAAAAACAAGCCCCTCAACATTTATATATAACATTGTTCACCTGATTCTAAAAGATTAGTATGCCTCCTATACAGACCCTGCTTTGAAACACAGTGGTCTAGAGTCTTGAATATTTTGAGCATCCCATAAATTGCACTTCCACTTTTTAATAGACTGCCTCATTAATTACAAAAGACAGCAAACAAGGGTTTTGTGTGAGCTGGAATGCAGATAGCGTTCTTCTTGGTGTATATGCTACATGGAGGAATTTCTGTCAGACACTGTCCACCCCTCTCCTTTCTCCCAGTTTATTAGGCCCTGACTGTAAATGAAAAAGATTAAAGAAAATTCTGACAATCATAAGTACGGACAAAACACAGTAAATGCACAAAAATTCCATTGCAGAAATAGCTTTGAATTTTCACCCATGGTCTTTGTCATTTTTGTCTTCAGCTTTGTCTTGTCGATTAAAATTACTATTAGACAAAGGCTGTGTCTACAGTGATAGAACTAGGAGAATTTCCAGGAAACATCAGCACCAGAACCAGAAGTACACTGGCAACCCTGCACCTTGCCTTTGTGTGAAGAGTGTCTAAGAGCAGAAATGAGCTGCAAAGTACCCTGGGTTTCTTCCCCGTACAGTCTTGCATTGGGCTGTCACTTGACTGAGATGAGATTAGAGACAAGATGAAACAACCTCAAGACATCTAGAACAGGAAACACAATATTCTGTTAAGAAATGTCCTATAAGAAAAGTCTCTATTTCATAATTTGAATCCATAGAACCTTTTTATATGTAGAAATAATAGAAAATTATTACTTAAAAGCTACCACACTGAAGAAAGCAAACTAACTGCAAACTATTGAGATCCTGTATCTTCTCTACCAAGGAGAGTACAAAACTACTGCCTGTGCAGTAAAAGAAAAAAGCCTACCCTGTATATTATGAGCTATCCTGTAGATCTTGTGTTCCCAATGTGTCTGGAGGTCCAAGAAGTGTCAGCAATAGCCATATGTACCTTCTGCATCTTTGGTAAACTGGCCAGATCGATTGAAGCACCACAGGGGCTCCATAATAGATTGTAAGGCCATAAAGAACTGTAAACTGTGGAGGCTGGACCAGCCCTTTTTAAGCCTTGTACTGGATGTGGAGGGCAGCCTGAGCTGGAGGCCCTCTACCTTTGTAAAGCTTGTATTCAGACTGATGAGAAGTTTTGTTACAGAGCCATGGCAACTGTTAAGACAGAGCTGGGCTTGCTAAACGGCACTGCTGAGCAAGAGAGTATGGTCCAGATTCTTTAGGGCTTCTTAGTATTTGTTCACTCTGTATCTTTGTCATTTTCCACATGAACTTATAAAATTGGTGTCTGAAGAAATAAAAAAACCCACACCTCCTTTTTGGTCGTTAATTTTATGACACATAGGTAATTTGGAATTATTCTTAAATTTTTCAGTATTACCAAGACATCTTTATTTAGGCAAAGTATTATATAACTGCAATGTTTCAAATAAAATTTTCTTTCACTCATTATTTCTGCCTTGGCAATGTAAGAATTGCACACAGTAGGATCTTCTTGGATGGGTCCTTGTGACACCTGAACAATGAGTGTCTCTCTTCATCACCAACAAGTAGCCTCTCCTGCACTTCTGAATAAATAGAAAGAGATTTGTCATGTTTGCAAGGCTAAATATTCTTGCCCTTCTTGATCCTGCAATATAATTAATTTTTGTTTCACGTATCGCATTATTAATGTGTGTTTTCTCTGTAGCTTCATTGAGACCCCATTTCTGACCTCAGATAAAATGAGTTTATGTGTTTTACATGCCTTTACATTTTGTGTTTCAGTTTCCAGCCCTCTAACTGCTGGACACAGCTATGTTGATACTGCAGGGAGAGTGTTCTCGTTCACTAATTTCTCTAATCATGTAGTAGTCCAGGTAAAACCACTAGATTTTTTTTTTTTTTTTGACTGTGGAAGTTAATTTGGGATTCAAATTCAACTGTAAAAGTTGTGACATATTAATGTCAAATTGTAAAGTATTTCAAATTATGTTCATATGCCTAGGACTTCCTGTATTACTAATATTTAATTTCTTGCTCTGTAAATTGCCTTTTGGATACTCAATATACAAAAAAGACATTAAAGGAAACCAAGCTCTGACCCAGAACCCTATGTGGTACTTGCATATGCATGCACAGTCACTAATTTTACAAGACACACATAATGCCTGCATATCTGAAAGCAGACCTAGCTTCTGTAGTGCTTAGAAAAAGAAAATCATTTGCGTTTCCAAGGCAGTGCTTTCTCTTGCCTTTTATGTGTGAACTGGTAAAGTGTTTTCTATCACACCATAGGAATTAAGGCTGTAAAAGTCAACAATACATGCCTGAATCCCTACCAGATTAAGTCTCTTTTATGCCGCTTCAAGTTTTATGCAAATTAGATTTTTGCTTGATTTTCTATTGCTAGTATATATTAAGTTTTAATGGACCTAGACAAGAATTGAATTGCAAAAAGTTAGAGCTACTGTCATAATCTTTATGGACAACTGGAGGAAAGAATGGGAAAAAAAATACATGGGGTAAAGGGCAGCAGGATTAGAAGAGGAGAAATTTTGTAAAGTGCTTTATAGCAAAAGTTGTCAAAATTATGGTTATAGATAATCAATGAGATCTCAAATTATGTCTAGTGGGATGAGTATTTTCAGCATGAATACAGCGTGAATTCTTACATAAGTGTTACTGTCGCAGTTGAGGCAAATTCTACGAAAATTTTTGCTTCCTCCAGCTTATTCTGTATGTTCTCATTTAATGTCCTTTTACTCAAAAATATGCATTTAGCTAGTGATATCTATAAGTAGCAAAACAAACCACTTAAATTTGTAGTTGAAAATGTTAAGGAAGAAGATGAAGTATAAGGACCTGTAAAGATGTACATACCTGTGGAAAGCCTCACTGGGGACTTTATTCCTATCTCATTACAGTCACTGGGAGCTTTCCAATTATCTCTAGTGGGTATAATAGATGAATTCCTCATCTTATAAAAGGCACTATGTACATTTACTAAATCGTGTGAATGCCTTTGCAGGATTGAGGGGTTTAAGGTCACTTGATGAGTCCTCATTCTATAAATTAGTACATATAACTTCTCCTATTGTCTGTCATTTCTAGGAATGGTCTTTCTGAGAAGAAAAAGCTGTTAGTTGTGTCGTGGTGTTTTGTTTTGTGTTCATTCACTGGAAGGATTACTTAATAACAATAGGGTGAGAAAGAACAAGAGCTAAATCTGCATGAAAGTGTATAACTACATTACTGTCCTTCTCTAGTAAGATGCTTCCAGCATTCAAAAGATTTCTAGAAAGTAACTCTCTAGTAGGTAGAAAACAGACCACTTATATCAATATATACAGCACAAAGGAAACAGAGCAACAAAACTCCAATGGAAGTCTTGGTGAGTACTTGAATATTTTACCCATTTGTATTGAAATAAGAGAACCTTTCCTAATCATGGAATATATCTATTTCTAATGCCCTATACATCTTATTGGTTGTAAGGTTTTCCTATGCAATTATAACTCCAAAACAAACAAACAAACAAAAATATCAGTTCTTATTTCCTTAAGAAATGTAATGAAAAACTGATCAATTTTGGTTATCTTGTGAAGCATGTCCTCCTGCTGCAGCTGTTACAAAGAGTTCTAAAAGATTAACATTCACTGACATACACACATGCAGATGTCTGGATAGGGGTTCCTCTGTTGGCTTGTTTGATTGCTTTTTAGAGTGCTTCCAAAGTCGGCTTCCCCACCAGTTCTAATTGTACGGGGCAGTAACATATGCCAACAGATTTAAACAACTTTAGTTGACTCAGAAATAGCTCCGAGTTGAGCTATGGAGAGGCAACAAACAAAACAATGGGAACCATGGAAGTTAAATGCATCTGTTACGTGTTTGGGCATGGAGTCCTTGCTTTAAAGCCACCTTGGCCTCTCATGCTACTACAGATCAAGAGCCTTATTGCATGAAAACTTGGAGTAAAGTCATCCAAGGAAAACACAAAGTTTGTGAAACATGATGTTTGTTACCAGATTCTGTTTTTCCCTAGTGGCTGATGTGAAAATGATCCCATCACACTTTTGTCTTTTTAAGAAACATCTGTTGAAATACAACATACATGGAACAACTTGGGGCAGACCTCTTACTGCAGAAGAGCTCATGTCAGCAGATGCAGATTCCTTTGACTGCCTCTGAAGCTCTTTCCGCTGTGCACTACAATGGTAACTCCAACATTTTTTACTGTGAAAGACTAATTTTGCAATTACATGCTCTGATTTAGAATTTAATATTTAATCATTGAAATACCTGACTGTTTAAGGGTATAAGGTTGGGGGGGGTGTTGTTTAATTTTATTTATTTATTTATTTTTAATATGATTTCTTTAAATGAAGAGGACAAACAAGATCCTGGCTGTGCATCATTAGATTTTAAAATTACCCTATGCAAGATACAAGATCATCGTTACAGATTACTACTACTACAGTCTCTCAGTATCCTTCAATTTCAATTAGAAATGATGCTATTCTGTGTTTACAAATCCAAAAAACTTGCAGTGTTGTTGTTTTAAGTGTTTGCAATGTTTCAATCAGTACTGTCATACATAAGGCACCTAATTTTAATACTGTGTTTTGGTGCCTCAGGCTGAAAATAATAAGTATATGATAGGATATGAAGGATTTTAATTCCTTCTGCATACTCTCCATCTAGTATTCAGAGATATCCTGAGGTATCCTTATTCTGTAAATCGTTGCTTTACATTATTCTTATAGCAAGGTGCAGCTGTGATTACCAAACTCATTTTTCATCTGTTGGATTACTCCAACACAGCAGAGCTTCTATGACATCAAATATGTATATTTTTAAAATTACATTCTGTGAAAAAAATAAGTGTTTAACATAGTTTATGGAGCAAAATATGGATTATCATCTTAACATTTGCATTTGAAAAAAATATTAGAATCATTCTTTCATGAGGTAACGTTTTCATGCTGAAAAGGTACCTTGGACTGAATATATTTACTACCTCTGTGATGCTATGACACAGTAAACATCAATAATTTTGATTACTAATGGGAAATCATACCATAAGCCTCCTCCATCATTTCTGGATGAGTTCGCTATGTCTTGAGAAATCAGCAAGCCTGCAAATGATATTATAGCGCAGTGGGAATACAGGTAATTTCATAATAACCTGCTTAACTTTGGTACGAGTACATAATAGATACCAATTAGCCATATATCTGGATTTGTTTCTAAGGACTAAGAACAAGGTACTTTGCCACTACAATTCAAATGAAGAAAGAAAAAGGCATATTACAAAGACATAAGTAGAAAAAGCTATTAGGAGGACTCATTGATGTTTATGAATAACAAACAATTCTCTTAGTGCTGCTTTCACACAAAAAAATTAAGTATAACTCCTACTATCGCTAATATTAATTTTAATATTAAGCATTGCAAAAGTATCTTAAAAAAAATGGAGCCAAAAAAACCCATGGTAATTCACATTCAACTTAATAACAGGTAGTGATTTTTCTTATAAGAATTAGTCCAGAGAAAACATCTAATCTTGATTATATTACTTTGTGAATGTAACACATAGAAAATTCCATCTCCCTTATTAACTCTTTAAATGCAAATATTATAAATTTTTATATCATACACCTGTTAATGCGCACACACACACATAAAGGTATTGATATACATTTTCATCACTTTTGTATGTCTTAGCAAAACTGTCTTGAATGTGGAAAAGAAAGATTTTTTGTGAATGACATTACTGGTGCATTCAGGGTTTTTTTGGTGTTTGAAATAACACGACATTTTGCTCACTGTCAGAATGATATAAAAAGAATAGCATGATAACAATGCATAAAAATAACTTTTTCGATAATAATTTTAAAATAAAGTTTTAAATAATGCCTGACTAGTGACTCTTCTTCAATTTTAATTTTGTGGTGATCACATTTCAAAACTTTACTGTTATTATTTTCACTGAATTATTCTTTATCATCTGTTTCCGTGTAGAATAATGTGAAGAGTATATTCAGCTCCTACTGAATTCAGTAAAAAATCCTGACTCAGACATTAACTATATAGCTCCAGTAGAGTGTGATATAAAGGACAAGAGATGAAAGATTATACTGTGTAGAACATCATCACCAAGGTGGTGAAAGGAGAATATAGGAGTTTGAAAGAAGGATCCTTAATTCCTGAAAGGCCATTTTAGTTGTATAAAATACAGAAAGATGCTGTCAAATGCTCCCGAGCCTGCAAAACAAGATAAAGGTGCTCTACTAGCATTTTTCTAGTTTTAGAGATAGCTTGGGTAGAACAAAGAAAAAAAAGAAAGAACAAAAAAGAAACGAAAATTTGAGCTGCTCCTTTGTGGGCTCCTCTCCACCTGCTGCTCCTGCCAGGAGTCTGCTCCTGCGTGGGCTCTCTGTGGGCTGCAGCTTCTTTCAGGGCATGTCTACCTGCTCTGGCGTGGGGTCCTCCATGGGCTGCAGTGTGAATATCTCCTCCATCATGGTCCTCCATAGGCTGCAGGGCGACAAACTCCTTTACCATGGTCTTCTCCATGTGATGCAGGGGAAACTCCGCTCCAGGACCTGGTGCACCTCCTCCTGCTCCTCCTTCACTGACCTCAGTGTGTGCAGGGCTGCTTCACGTTTTTTCTCACTCCTCTCTCTCACAGTTCTTCCACAGCGTTTTTTACTGTTTCTTACATATGTCATCACTGATGGTCTCATCTTTGGGTCCTTTTTGGAGCTGACTGGAACTGGTTGTGGGGCCCAGGGGGAAGCACCCAACCTCTTCTCACAGGGGCCATATCTGCAGCCCTCCTGCTACCGAAACCTTGCCACACTAGTCGTTCATCACAGAGCAACATATTGTGGCATCTATAACCTTCTGAGATTTAGCTCAAGGTCCTAATTTTGTCCTATTTGCCACTATCTTCATCAACTTCAACTAAAAGTGAGTTGAAGGGTGTGAAATTACTGTTACTACCTATAAAGGTAGGCATAGAGTCACTGGGCAGGTTAGAGATGATCATTACATCCAGAGAAGAGAGAGGATTTTTCAGTCTTGCAAAGCCTCTCTTCTTTTCCACACAAAACTTGTTGATAAAGGATCAAGACCTCAGGTGCCAAAAAAAAAAAAAAAGGTTTATTGCAGATTCTATACTACAAGCTATGACACTGTCTAATTTCTGTTGTTTTGTATATGCTTATGTTTGCATAGTATTTAAGATGCTTATCTATTGAAAATAAAATATTTTATATTACTTTTCTATTTATTATATAAAATAATAAAAATATGCTGCATATAATGAATGCACTTCCAGTTGTGCATAACGGTAGAGAGTCTTACAGAAAAAAAATTATGATCCTACTGGTGATGGGTATGATATTGGTGAAATATTGCATTGGTAACGGGCTCTGAAAGACTTTTCAACCAATGAGCCTTATCTGAGTTTCCTTACCAGACTGGTACTTCCACACCACAGTAACAGGGAGTGACTTCTTTGTTCTGGCGACAGCTTTAAAGAACAGTTCCTTGACTACCGTAGGCAGATTTTCGGTCACAAAATCACCTTTCTGTCAGAACTGTTTAATCAAACATTCAAAAATAGACAAAGCACATAGCTGCTAAACGGTAGCTCCTACCTTCATGTTTAAGTCTTTCAAGGATATTCTGAACCAGAAATTGTCTCTAAATGTTTGTTTCACAACCATTGATGGATTTTTAATATGAATGTGCATAGCCTCTTTCTGGATTTAAGTATTCTTTGCTACCCTGTGGCAATGAGTTCTGCACTTCCCTTTATGCAGGTTGTTCTTTTTGTTTGTTTTGATAGATTTTATCTAATGCTTTTGAGTTCTTTAGTTAGGAAGTACAGCAAAAAGTCATGCCTCATTTTCTATCTCCGTGACATTTATGATTTAAAAAAAATCTATAAAATATTCCTCAGTTGTCTTTGCTCCAGGCTGAAAAATCCTTCCACGTTTAATCTTTTCTTACTCAGAAGCCACTGTATATTCCTGATCATCCTCATCAGCTTTCTGGGATGTTTTATAGTTCTACTACGTTAAATTTGGAATGAGAAAACCAAGACTGCATAGAATGGCTGAGACGTGTGTACGCTGTGGATATATGCAGTAGTGCAATCAACTCTTTCTTGAAAAAAGTTATGGAGTGGACTGTTTACAGTGGAATACAAAAAAGTTTGCAAAAAGCTTACTGGTCCCTGTTTCTAATGAAAAATCAAGCTAGGAGACTATTATTATAATAGTTATTTACGTGTCTCTGCTAGCTGTAGCTTGCAAAGCTGAAGTCCGTGTGTTAAAGCTGGGACCAATATTTAAATGTGAAATCCAGATTTTTCAGCGCTACTATCATGCAAGCCTAGACTCTCTGGTTGCAAAGTCCACCTGATCCAGCAATTATTGTTAAATAATGAATGCTTATATGACCATCCTGTATGTCTTTTTGATAGGCAAGCTCCACATGACACATATTCATTTAGTGGTGGAACTAAAACCCAAATCATGCAGTTTCACTTCATTTTACCCTAGTGTAAACACAGTCAGATTTCTAGTCTCTACATGTGTTCTTATAAGCCAACAAAGGCTGGTTAGAGCTAATGCGATTTCTGTTTGGACATTGTTGCATAAGAATTACAATAGGCTTCCATAGTTGTCATATTTCAGGCTTTTTTAAATTTCAGCTGCAGTTACAGAACTGCTATGCCCTTCTCTTTCCCATTTATTCCTAAAGAATGGAGATAGGCACCCTATTACCTAAAGAAGTGTCAGTACTCAAAAACGTTAAAACCTGCCATCCCCTGTCCTTTACAACTTCACAGTTTAAACTCATTTTCAGGAGGAAGGAAACTGCTGTTATCTTCAGATTAAAAGAGGCTCTCATTGATTGTTTACCTTGAACACAAAGCCTTTCCAAAGCAATTAGCAAAATATAAAAAGTAGTATCAGAAGAAAATTCAATGGCTCTGTTGGAAATGTCACACATAAGCTGTCTCATTTTAAACTTTGCCTCTGTTTGATTCTCACAAAATAAAATGTGAGAAAAATGAAGTCATTAAACTTTTAAGAATTTGACTTCACTTAAAATATGTGATTTTTAATTAGCAAATTAATTTGTTTTTTTTTAAGTGCAGTATCTACTGGGAGGAGTATCTGGGTAATTAAACAAAAGTATTAGTATGATTTAAATTGTACTTCTTCACTAATTTTTCATGCTAATTAATGTCTTCATGTAACAAGTCACTTCACCTAGATAATGTGTTGTCTACCACAGATAGGTACTCTCTTCCCACTGTGATATTTAATGTACATCCTAAAATTGAAAGATGAATTAAAGCAGAGATTAAAAAAAAATTAAAAATATATGCAAAATTAAAAACCAAACCAAAGCAAAACAAAACCAAAAAACTTTAAGGACCCAAGAATGAGATTCAGCTCTGGATTAAGAAATGCATGCATATACATCTAGGTTTCTATAGAACAAGAGAGACCTTGGACTAGACTGAGCTTCTCCACAGAGTTGAGCATTGCCGTTTGAGGCGTTCTCAGGTATTGGAGATGTGGGTGGCAGATATGAGCAGGAACTATGGGATTTCTACAGCTTTCTGGGGACTCTGGCATTTCAAACAGCATTAAACATGTGACAACCACAGTCACTGCAATCATTGGAATTTAACCCATCAACAGTGAATCATAGAATCATAGAATTTCTCCAGTTGGAAGGGACCTGTAAGAAAAGGATCAATACTATTGTTTAAACAAGTATCTAAGTTTTTCTATGCGTTAGATGCCCTGGGAATATCTTGGTTTTCAGCTCCGTCTCCCAAAGTGTGCAGATTTTCCACAGGTCCTGTGCTATGTCTGCCAGCCCTGAATGGCAGTAACAGATACATTAAGCAACTCAAACAGTATTAGAAACCACGCTTATGCAACTGCATCCTGTCCCAGGTATCTTTACCGTCATGAGCTGAATCTTATTGACAGCTCTGACTAGATCTCTGTAGATCATACCAGGCCTTACACACATAATGCTCATGTAGACACTTCCATTTAGACACTTAAATTTACACAATAATCCTAAACTGAATTCAGGCCCTTCAGCAAGACTAAGGCCATTCTGCATTTCTTACCCAAATTGAAAAGAAAAACAAATGTATAACTATACTGCTTCCCTGCTTTGGTTCAATGTATTTTTAAGCCACTGTTAAGGATCTGAACAGAGATTTCTACAGCTTCTTATTTGGAATGATTTGTACTTTGAAGAAACTGCAACAGTTTCCACACTTCATCATTTTATACATTCTTGAGTTTTAAAAAGTTGAAAAAAATAGACCTTGGACCAATTTAGGAAACTCTTCACTGGAATTTGCTGTATGAAATCTCCTGGTAAAATGCCCTCTGCAGAAATTCTTCACAAAGTCTGAAGGAAACCTTCTCTGATGTATGTGATTGTTGTAAACACAATGAGCACAAATTGGGAACAAACAAAGTTGCAGTTCCTCTTTTCTACTTCCCTCTAGTGAGATCTTCAAGAAGGTAGGATAAATTAAGAATTCATTATCCGCATCTGTAAAAAGGAAGGTTTCATTCCTAGAGTACTCATGATCCCATTCCAACCAACAAGTGTGAGCATCTAACTTATCTGTCACAAAACCTATAATGCTTAAGATCAAGGCTCAACTATATAGGACTTCAATGGAGAAAATTATTTTGATATCTAAAATCTGTTCCGTTCAGCTGCTCTGCTCAGTTTAGGTGTTATGACTTTTCTCACTTCCGACAGTGTAACAAGTCAATTTCTGTCAGCCACAGACCTCGGAAAAATGTTTCACTCTCGGTAGTCACCATGGTTAAATTAGGCATGCGTAAAAGATATTCAAATATGGCTTTCAGTCAAATGTAAAAAAGAAATGGAGAAAACTATCTGCTGTTTCTTATATCAATAAAGTATTCAGTGGTCTTGAAAAAAAAACCCAAAATACTCCACAAACAAATGGACAAAAAAACACCACTGTAAAATGACTTACTGAAATGTATAGAAACACAGAATCATAGAATGTTTACAGTTGGAAGGGACCTTGAAGATCATCTATTTCCAATGCCCCTGTCGTGTGCAGGGACACCTCTCACTAGACAAGGCTGCTCACAGTATAGATGAAGAAAGATTCTAAAATCCAAAATCTTGGCTGTTAACTTCAAAGAATGTTGTTGGGTTTTTTTAGTACAGGCTGGGAGATTAACAGTTTAATTATCAGTCATGCTGAAAAACACTTGGTGTTACAGGGGACACCTACAGGAATATGAGCCACTCCTGGAGCTCACTTCTGGGAGTCTGTTGCTGGTAGGGTGTACTGGGCTACACCAGGATGGTGAGCTGCATAGGGCATACTGTGTCCAGTATTGGACTTCCCAGGCCATGGGATGGATGAGAAGAAACTAAAGAGATTTCAGACAAGGGCTATCAAGGCTGTGTTTAGGGCCTCAACCATAGCCAACAAGGAGAGTCTAAGAATACTAGGTTTAATTTGACGAAGAGGAAGCTAAATGCTAGCTACCTTCAGCACCTGGAAGGGGAGATATAAAGAAGAAAACATCAAACTGTTCTGAACAGGGTTAGCAGCTGTCTGAGGGTGTACAGGCTACAAGCTGTAGTTGAGGAGGTTTAAGTACATCCTTGGGAAAAACTCTAGAACTGGTAACGTCTCCTTTTCTTGGAGGTTTTCTGGCCTGGGCTAGAAAAACCAAAGGCTGAGACAAAGTAGTGTTGGTGATAGTCCTGCTTTGAGTGGGATGCTGGACTAGACAATTCCAAGAGGTTCCTTCCAAACAACAGTTTTATGCTTGTATGAAAACCACAGATTTTTTTTTCCTTTTCCATTTCCAGATAGTAAAATATTATGCTTTGTTATTTTAGTATTTGTTTTAAAAAAAATTATTTGAATAAAATACAAATATTGAATAGTGATTATTTTATTGATCTAAACTGACAAATGTGCAATCTACTTTTCACAAAACAAAAACCCCATAAAAAGATTATTTATATTTGCCAAAATCAAAATATCTCAACATGTCTGAATTAAAATATTTTGGTTTGTACATCTAAACCAACAGGTATTTTTGGTTTTGCTTGCCATGAAAGTGAGTCTAGAATGCTTATATAAACAACAAAAATCTGCCTTTTAAAAAGGAACTGGAATGAATGGCGTGAGTTCCAGCTATTCCAAACACAGCTATTCTGGAAGGCAAGATTACTCTTCAACTGGCAGAACACTGACTGTTTGATTCAGTCTGGCAACTGGAAGGATTTTGATTCACAACAAACCAACACAAGTGCAAATACTTCATTTTCAAGGCATAGCAAACCAAATATTTAATCTGTAAAACTCAGTTATACAGATATTGCATCTTTCATTAAAAGAAAAAAACAAACAAAAACAAATTCCTGACTCTCCCTGTGAACTACATTTAAATTGTGCAATGACAAATCTTCCTACAATTTCAGAATGATCTATTTTTAGTGTTAAAAAACGTATTGAGCTAACAAAGAAACTAAAATTAAAATATGTGCCATGTCCCTATTAAAATGGACATCTGAGAATGAATCACAAAAGTGTAGAACAGCCCAGGTTGGAAGGGACTTCAAAAGATCATCTGGTCCAACCGTTCGTGGGAAAGGGAGCCTTGATGACTTTAGCACCCTGTCCAATCACATCTTGAAAACCTCTAACAAAGGAGACTCTAACACGTCCCTGGAGAGGTTGTTCTTACTGTAAAAAATCTCTTTCTAATATTGAAACCTCTCCCAATGCAACTTGTACCCATTGCCCCTTATCTTCTCCATGTGCTTTTTGTAGCAATCTTTTAAGAAAAGAGTGGAATATTGGAAATAAGGAAAATATAAACAATCATATTGGAAAAAATAACAGTACTGTCACAATTGTACATGTTCTTTTACTTTTCTGTCTCAAATGTCTGCCATTTAGAGAGTGTCTTCTGAGCACAAAGCAAATTTCTCAGAAATTAGTTATTAAGTCATCAATAAAGCACTTCATAAACCACCTAGCAGGGAAAATGTGTCAGAAATTACATACTAATTTGATTAGTACAGTTTGTGGAATGAATGACCCAAACATCCGTAGATTCTGATCTGTGAGAAACCAATCTAGTTTGGAAAATAATTTTTTAAAAACATTTTCTGGTATTGTGCATGAGAAAGGCATGTGACTAGAAAGAAGCCATGGATGGGATCTCATGCAAAACAGTCTGGACTCCCAGGAAAGTAGAAAGATATGTGTTTTAAAATATTGGCTGTGTACTTTTATATGCTGCCCAGTTATAGGGTTCTTTTGCTATGTATGGATGGCAGATTTTGAGTATTATAATAGATCCCAAAGTCTGCTTTGGCTTTGCTTGTATCTTTTCAAATTTCCTAATCTTTGCCCAAGAAGAAGAGTGTACTCCTTTGTTAAAGCAAATATAGATATACTATTAAAAATAAATGTTCCTTTAGTGGCCAAGAGAGATAAAATTGCATATTAATAAGGAGGTCTCCCTTCCTCACTTATTTTAAGTCACAGGATAAAAGAGAGCAGGCCCACATACACTGGTTACTCTCCATGCCCCATCATTTTTCTGACTCTTCACCTTGTAGATCAGTGCAGTCAGTGAGAAACTGCACTGAGAACATGTGAGGCACCAACACCAGAGATATCCCCTTCACTTCTTAATGAATCTACAGCTGACAGAATAAAAATTGGCTTTATAATTTTGTGTTTGATGATCTGCCTCATACACAACACCAGCATTTATATCGTCTTCATAGCAACAGTGTCCGAGAACCTTATCTTGTTTTATTTTCTCTTTTGAAGGATATGGCAAGAGAATAATAAATAGTTGAATTACCTAAACTTAGTAAGGTACATCTATTAACTGTGCCTTGTAACTGAGGCATGTGAAATTCCCAGCTGCTGCAATAACAGACTAAGTAATGTATGAGCTCAAAATACTGTCATGCTAAATTATCATGTGTGTTTAGTACATGGCAACAGCTAGACATTTCACATATATAAAATCTATCTTATAAGATAGAAAATAAAATCTATTTCATAAAGATTTGACCCTTCTGAACAAGGAATTTTTATTTCTTCTGTCCAACAATAGCTGTGTTTCGTTATAGACATGGGCAACCAATCATCACGATGACTTGTTTTGCATTTTCTGTGGACAAGGGGGAGAGTTTTGTAGCTCCGTTGATACATGGTAACTCATTAAGCCATGTTAAATTGATTGCTTCTAATCATCTGCTCACATTTTAATAATGTACCGTTGTTCACCAGCGGAATTTTATGTGTAACTTACGGGTATCAGAAAGTAGAATTAAAACTTAATTACCTGAAGAAGTATATTCAAACTCATTCAACTCATTTCCAAATACATACATACATACATACACAAATACGCACATACAAATATACATATAGTTGTACACACAGTAAAAGAAAGGTATTGGTATAAAGAAGCAGGTCCAGTGGAGGGCCAAAAAAAATGGTTAGTGGGCTGGAGCGCTAGACATGTAATAGCAGGCTGAGATTCAGGATTGCTCAGCCTGAAGAAGTGTGTGCTATGGAAAGGTCTTATTGCTCCTCATATACCTATGATATAAATAAGTTGGAGCCAGATGCTCAGAGGTGCAGAGCAATAGAACAGGAGGCAAAAGTCGTAAGTTGTGACAAGGGAAATATCAATGTAAGGAAAAAGCCCAACCCTCACCATATATGGGTTTTCAAACACTGGAATAGGTACCAAGAAATACTCTAGAATCTCCACCCTTGGAAGTATTCAAAACTCAACTGCAGAAGGGCCTGAAAACCTCACCTAAGTTGGCTCTACTTTGATCAGCAGCTCGTACAAGAGACCTCCAGAGGTCCCTTGCAACACACATTATTCTATGTTCTGATGATTCTGTATATATATATATAATTACTAATTTCTGAGCAACTCCCCTTCCTTTTCATGCTTCCTTCTTTTTTACCTTTTCTATATTTTTAGCATAGATTTTAATTTGGGGAGAGTTATCTGAACTCCACTATGTTTGCTGTGTTTGTAAGAGCTAACTAAAAAAATTATGTTTCACATAACAGTTCTCTTTTTTAATATCCATCCTATTTAGTTGTCAAAAACTAAACATTCATGGTTATTGATTAAATTAGGTGCCAATTAGAGCTGACTGACAGGTTGTGGCCTGTTTGGATCTATAGAATTTAAGATAACAAATCACTACCTCCCACTCATTGCTGCCTTCCAAAAATCAAAATTTGTCTACTGTGCTAAGCTGATATATGTTTCCACAGCTTGGGTGAAAATTTGTAACTGAATGATCATATTGCAGCTGGTCTGTTCATTCTCATCCTTGTTTGACTCTGCTTGCTTTTTTTCATTTTCCACCATAAATATAAGGCTCAGTTTTTATTGGCCATTTTCTGGCCACTAGTGCAAAAAGGCCATAACTTAAGTTGTTTAATGACACCATTTCTCTTGCATTTCTATCATTTGCAATCTCTAAGACTTGCCACTGTGTCACAACCAGAACTTTCAGTTTCTCAAGAACAAAGCAGTGAAGAAAAGAAGAAAAAAACCCTAGACATTCCTGTAATTTGTATTTCGATAAAATATTACATAACTAAGAGACTACTAGTGGATATGACATAGATTCAAAGTGCAGGGATGGAGCTAAAGGGTTTGCAATTAAAAGCATAAATTTTGTTATCATTTAATGTGGTCCTGAAATTTACCAGTCCAAATATTCTAGCAATGTTATACAATTAAAGGTATCTGTTTTCCTTTTCTTTTGCAAGAACAGCAGAAATTAACTCACAGTCATTAGCAAAATACAAGTCAATGTCTTGTTTACACAAAGATTATTGTTCAAAACTGTTTCTGAAAAGTAATTATGCACTTAACACCTGGAAGAAATCCTCATCATTCTGAAAACTGCAGTGATGTGATCCTTTTAGTAAAATCGGGTTTGATAATCTGCTGCCACTTGCACACCACCTCCCTCTTCTTCCTGTGTCTGAAGAATAATGGTGTTTGGCAGCCAGAGCTGGCGTGCTGTGTGGTGACCTGGCCCCGTATTTAATGGAATAGAGGGCTGTTGCTCCTGCAAACCCCCAGGAGGGAATTCAGCTGGGTATAAGTTGTATCTTTGCATGTAACAGCTCCATGCTGCTCAATCTCACCACTTTTTCAATTAAAGAATGATTTTGTTAGGATTTTGCCAGTGGCAATGAGGCAGCTGGCAAATGTCTGTTACCCCTGGGTGCTTCCAAATATTGCATCTTCCAGCCCATGGGATATAGCAAATTGTGTGATTTGATATCATGTCTCAAAATACAGTCTCCGGAAGATGCTAGTGCTGAGACTGTATCAAAATGTCAGACAATTAGGTTTTTCTGTTACGTGTGCAGAATAAGTCCCTTCAGTACCAAAAGATGTTCTGACGAAAAATAGGGCCAGCACCCATGTGGCTGTGCCTAACAAATTACTTACCCTTCCTCTCTGTTTTATTGTGGTAACTCAATCAAATAAAACTCATCAAGCTGGCCAAAATTGAAACACACATGAAGAGGAACATACATATTGTTGCGCTGTGGCTTTCTGCACACATTACCAAGCCCTTCACTGACATTAATCATTTTAATCTGGTTCTTGAATAACTGGCCATTGAGTCTGCCTCTTTGAATTTACAGATTTAATCTCCTAAGGCAAACGACTCCTTCAGGAACTTTAAACCTGAAAAACAATACCTATATTCTCTACTACATTGATCTCAGAAATATTTGTGTAAAAGTCTGATTTCCTCTGTGTACTTCCTCTATGCCACTAGAAGGAGTCTTACAAGAGTTTGAAACTTACTTAGTTGTTACTAAATCCCTTATGAGGTCTTTGTTGCTGGATCTGCCTGATATAATACTTCACATATCCAGCATCTGACTCCATTGGGTAACTACTTAGGCTGTTGTGGCAATAGACGTTTGCCCCCCAACTCTGCAATAGCTGCACATGGCTTTCTCTTGCCAATTAAAAGGCAAACAAGAGACAGATCTGTGCATGTAATACCGCTGTCATTGTTCTGCAAACGCAAACCTTTGCCTTTGTTATTTGATGAGAGTCATGCTGAGACTATTAACCTCTGCAGTCAAGTACCTGACCTCTGAGCATGTCATGTAAAACCTCATTCTTCAGAGCAAGTGAATAATACTCCAACATAAGAGAATATGCTTTTTTATCACAGAGTCTTTGTCTTACCTCCTGACACACATGAATGAAATGACTTTTATAATAAACCTGCTTTTTTATATTATATCATTATTTATATCAGTGTCAAAAACTTTCCAGTTCCGCTACTCTGATTGCCTCAGTCTTGACCAATGGCTTTCACTGGCATAGGCCATTTACACAGTATGTTAGGCATTGTGTCTTTTTGACAAGTTAGTAACATGCTACTATCGAATTCTGAGGGTCCTCTTAACTCTATAATCCAGTGCGCTGTAAACATGAGAGCTTTAGGTTCCAAAGTAAAGGGATCGAGTGGTACTAATGCAACTTCACCAGAGAGCAAAGCGCGGGCCGTGCATTTTCTGAAGGAGACTCTGCATCTTGGCACTGGTGGTTGGCAGAAATGGAGAGAAAAGCCTGGGCTTTTCAAAAGGAAATATGGGGGAGACAGGTAAAGAACTGGCAAAAGTCACAAGTTAGGTTGTGACATAAGGTAACAACTAAATTCCAGGCTGTGTTTTACCTACCCCACCATATATTTATGCAAAGCTCATTACAGTGAGACACATCCTGCCTGAAGAGACATTTGCAACTCATTGCAGAAAACTATAGGAGGTTGTTGAACATGGCAGCTCAGGCAGGGAAGTGGGAAAAGGTCTGATGACTCTTCCACCCCATACTGAATATCAAAAATGGAAAGTGTCACCAGCTGCTGAATAGCGTACTGTAACCATAGCAAAGACTCCATCTTTGAAATGAGAATCCACATTTGATTTCATGAACCTGGTGTAGCTGACAAAGATTAAACTGTGGAAGAGAGAGGCTGTGATCAGAAAAATTGGGTGGAAAATAATTCTCCAGTGACTTCTCTTTCAGTTATATGATTCCATTATGAACTACTGCAAAGACTAATAGGGGCTAAACACAACAAACAAAATGCTGAAAAAATGTGATCTTTTTGTACTGGACTGGTTTCTTACAGTTTTCTTATACCAGAACCATTTAGACGGTGATATTGAATACTTATATTTCTATGCCTTATAAAGAAATCATGGAAAACTCATTTAATGAATCTCCACATGTAAAAGGCAGCCTGTTTCACATTTGAAGGAAATCAGATAAAATAGTTAGCTTTTAAAGTAAAAATCGTGACTGGTGGCAGCAGGGAGAATAAAGCTGTTTCAAATCACGAGTTTGTAGCTAGTCCAGTTCGAAAGCACATACATTTGTTTTAAGCTACCTAATTTTTGACAAGTACAGTGATTCAGTACTAGTGCAGGTCTCTGTGACTTCCAGAAGCAGCAAAAAAGAATCTGAAAATACTATAAAGTGCCAAATCTTCTCTTGTACAACAGAAGTCAAAGGGATTTATCATAGAGTTGCGTAAGAACAGGAGCAGACACATTTATAAAAGGTTCCTGTAATTTGTATAGAAGTCCTATTTGGAGAGGCTCTTTGAATGAACAAACCATCCTTCGTCTTCTAATGTGACAACTAGAAATACAGGAGGTAATGAAAGATGCTGGTGTAGTTTCCTTAGCTGGAATCACTCCACAGACTCCTTGCAATACAAAGGTATAAAACTGTAAATTACATAATTAAGTTATCTGGCAGAACACTCTGATCCATAGTTGATTCATAAACCCCCTTTTATCCCTGATCATTCATGCCTCTCCATAAAAGGGTAAAATAAATACGGATAATGTTATAACCAAAGCACCCTCATTGATTTTTTGGAGCTGCTACTAATTTGTATTCAGAGAAAGCTGGCTTGGATATAACGTACTAAAGGCTTCTTCTAATGATTGACAGTCATCAGACGCTTTTAATTCCCAAATCAAAAAGGTCAGCCACCATTATTTTACTATTACGAATTACCTATGCCATGAGAATACACTGTTTCACTCCAGTTTCAGCTCCCCTTTGCCTTGGGAAGCACACAGACATACAGTCGGAAACTTTGCTGATCTGACAGAGCTTGCCAATAGGTGACCCAGCTTGCTCGTTGTTGCACTGCAGACCGTGTGCTAAATGAAGACTAGATCCCAAGTTCAGTGTCCTGTCTCTTGGATATTTCTACCCGCTTTTCACTGTGTTAAAAAATATGAATAACAGCGGATACAACTGTGGCATTCATTTGCTCAAGCTCTTCTATCAAGTGTAATCATCTATGGTAATCATAAATGAAGGCCAGACAACCAACTTCTGCAAGATGCCAGATCCTGAACAGCTTAATCCTATTGGAAGGATCAGTTAGAAAGTAGGCAAGACAGTGACAATAAGAAGGATCTCTACTAATGGGAAAGAGGTTATGAGTGAAAAGTTTGGAATTTCTACCTCACTACAAATTGCAATAAGCATGCAGTATGTGAGTATAATTTGAATTAATAGGCATATTCTTGGGGGTCCTTGTTGATGTGTGATAAAGTGCTTGAGTGACATCATAAAGTACCAATGGAGGAAATACAACAAGAAACATTATGTGAGTTTAATTAAGAACAGATTTTGATAAAGATCTCCAGAGAGCAAAAGTACTCTTATCAACAACTTTCCTTCCTCTGCAACCCCTGGCAAATTTCTAGTTTCCAATTCCAACCATAAAAACATTCAGCACAGATCAAAGGTAGGAGCTGCATACTGAAATGTATCTCTTCGAGACTTTCACATCTTAGAGTGATTTTCCTGTAGCCTTTATCACACCATGGAATTAAGCCATTCCAAAAACATTAAAAGAGAGAACCTTCCACCCAACTAGGCTCGAAAGAAGCTAGAGTCTCTCAGAGAAATAATAAAAAAGGTGTTGGCTACATAGATTTTGTGCTATTTCATTTGCAAAAAAGTTTATTTTTATCAAAAATGGTTTTGCAGCTCTGCACATATGATGATAATAACATCTCTTTTCTCCCAATTGTCCTCAAAAGCTCCTCTATACGTAGCAAGCAGTTAATTACCCTGAATTCATGTCTAACCTCAGAGTTGACACTCTAAAAAATACAGCTCATACAGACAATAGCAAGTAAAAGTGTTTTCTGTTTAAAAGACAAGCTGCATGACACAGAAACACTAACAAAATCAATGTCGGAAGAGATCTGAGAACAAAATTCATATTTAATCAAAGTATGCTTACTGGGAAGGATTATCCAGCTCTGGTAAAACAACAGGAAAAGAGCACATGCCTCCTGTTGTAGCTCCCTCTGAAAGGACAGAGTGCCAAATACTTCTGTTTAGAAACTACAGTAAGCATCACTAACACTTGAGCACATCTTTAACTGAGTGATATATAACATCTTGTAATACAGAGGAACTGGACTCTTTTGCTATATTTATGAAGCTAGTGGAAGGATGCCTTCTTCAGAAAAGAAGCTTCTTTCTTGCCTTTTGCCCTTTCTTCCCAGTGCGTGCCACACAGATGAGAAATATAACATTTGTTCTTTTTGTGTGTTATCATGATAACTTCACAAAAAGCTTAGTAACAGTAGCATAGAAATTGGCCTAGCCTGTGTTATCTCTGCCAGAGAGTCAAAAATAAAGAGTAAACAACCCCTGTCTTGAGTCACTGGTTACTTAGAGTTCCAGTTCAGAGAGAGGCCTCTTATTATCTGACCTTGCCAGAAAGGGCCATTGGTAAGTGGATGCTAGAGATCATTCCACTCAGAACAATGGTAGCTTCAAAGCTCTAACAAGATTTACCATATACTCTATGATGAATGCATTTGAAAAAGGTCAAGAAAACAATGACGGTTTTATTGTTTTTTCTTATTGCTTTTTATTTCATCTGCTCTTTTATCTCCATATGGCGACCTTTCACAGAAGTCTAAAGCATATTAAAAAAAAAAAATAACACAAAAAAAACCACCAGAAGAAAACAGAAAAAAAAAAAAAAGAAAAGAAGGCTGTACTGAATTTAAACGAAAAACTCACACAGGGCTTAAACTTCTTTTCCCTTGATGAGCAAATCCCACTCCCAAAATGCTTAATATGTTTTTTCCTCCCTTTTTTCCTTTTCTTTTTCTTTCTTTTTTAAAAACTAAAACATTATTCAATCAGAGAGATGAGGTAGAAACTAACTGACATTTAGAGTGGAAAATTGTTTAATTTTCTTGGAATTGAGACAAGAAAACAAGAGTTTTGCTATATTTACGGTCCATTTTTATACATGCAAATTTGACATTGAGATTTTCTTGACTGGAGAAACATGTCCATGCACGTAAACACAAATACTAAAGGAAATTTAATTCGTATCGCCTCCTCTGAAAATCCTTTTTTCATAGTTAAGGCATATTCCCCTCATGAGAAGAATCATCGTTCAAAGGCAGGTTTAAATGTCCCCAGAGCACAAGAGTTTTTGCTTCTTGCATCAGCTCGCTTTCTTTGTGTCTGGGGAAGAGACTACACCTCCCTTCCAGGCACGGCTGTTTCAATAAGACCATCAATGTGATTTATCTCTGGCCTCATAACTCTAGTCATTCTATTGCTGCACTGTGAAATATCACTCCTAGAAACTCTTCTAGCCACACTCTTCAGGTCTGTGGAATTTTAAGAGCTGATGAAGGATGGTATTATTTGGCCTCCACGCTGCCTGTTTGCCAGATGTGTCTCCTTGTTAAAGTTCCCTTGGTACACTTCTGGTCAAGGAAGACTGTTAAGCCTTTTAGCTTGGTCAAATTCCAGTTCAGGGAGCTCCATTCTGTCTATATTAACTCCCTTCCCCCACTTTAATAAGAATACCTGAGGGTTTTCTTAGTTCGTTTTTCTGCTCCTCATGTAAACATTCACATAGTGCTCTTTCTTATTGTGATATTTTGTAATTCATCTGAAAACGCACCATATAATAATAAGTTAAGGGACAAATGTTGGTGTAAGTTAATTCAAATGCAAGACTTTAATGTCTTGAAATAATTGGCTTGTAAAATGTGTAGGGATTGGAAGCACTATGGGGTCATTATCACTCTTTTTTCAGAAGAAAAGAAGAGTGGGAATTGCTTTGCTATTTCCATTCACTTGAGCTGTTAATGGAAATACAGAGCAATTTCAAACATATGCAAGATGAAAACTGAATAATATACTCACATGTATGACCCCATGCTATTGTGCAGAGGATGCATAGGTAATACAATTAGGTGAAGTAACAGCAACCTGATGAGTAGTAAATTTTAAGAAATCATAGTCATAAATTTCTTCAGAAAATTTGTGGTTTTCTTTTTTATATTAAACAAAATAAATTTCACTTTTGACAGGAATATTTTCAGAATCCAAAAAAATCTGACTCTATTTCACTTCTGCTTTCTGTCTTTTGTGCTATGTTTTTGGTTCAGTTTTCATGAACTCTGCCTACTCTTCTTCTTCTTTATTTTATTTTATTAGGGAATTTACAAAGTGACCTCACACAAACTAACATATGATTTTGGTAACTATATAATCATGTGTGGCTATTGTCACGTATACAAAGATATTTAGCAATTCCAACATTGCCTTTATTGATTCTTACATTTAATACAGTTATGATTGCTAAAGTTAGTCCACATCTTTCTTTAACATCTGGGTAAGTTGTATAATGAGTTTTATTATCAAGGAAACAGAGTTCATGGGGTGGGGTGGGGGGGTTGGTGTTCTGGTTTTTTTTTTTGGTTTGGGGAAGGTCTTGAGAAGGATTGCTTGCCTGTTATTGGTAACTTTTTTAAGTAATTACTGTAATTACATTTATAGTATAAAGTTCACAATGTTATGACTTCTTTACCTCCAATTTATGAACAAAACAACTCTAGCAGTTCTGGAGAAAATACTGATAATACCTAAACTCATTGGTGTTCAATTTCAACTGGTGTACTTTTACTTCAAGTTTGTAAATAAGGCCCTTCCATAATAGAAGACTTTCATCTTGTGGCTCCTTTATCCAAAACAACAGAGAGCAAGGCATGGAATTGGGATAAAAGCCTGTTCTCCATTAATCTTAATACATGCATTGCATATTCTTGAAAGAGTAGTTTGGGAATGGCAGTAATTAAGGCACACTGAAACAGAAGGGGGCGAATGCATCACATAACTGATGAGAAAGCGTAGCTTTGAGACAGCCTTGGCCAGCCAGGGATGCAGGACGATCAAGAAGTCTGCTACAATTTCCTATGAAAATATCTGAAGCCACTCAGGTAAACTTCTGCTTCCTGTTGTCAACAAGGAGTCTTTATAAGTTTTTCTCAAAGCCTCATCTGCAATAGGCTGATCCCAGAAAGTCATGATGAAAACAACAGCACCAAATTTGTTTCCCGGCATTTTGCACAAGCTCCTTTTTAATTCAAATTTAAATATCTATATTTTCCTTCTGCTAAAAAGTTTTCACTTTCCCAGATGTCTTGGCTCTGAAACCTGGTTGGTTAAAATGAGCTCCAGGAAAGCTAACACTAGCTCGAGGAAAAAGCTTCTCAAAATCTCTAAAACTTTTGCAAGCACCCTCAGCAAACCCCATTTATATCACTCTTTCTTGAAAACAGACAAGCTTTTCTGTTCATCCTCTTTTTCCATATTTATTGATATATGAATAACAAAGACGAAGACAGGTGTCTTACAGATATAGACTTGACAATGGCAGAGATTGTATTTGTAACCTTGGTATTCAAATATTAGACAAGGCCATAAAATTATACTCCTTCATTTAACTGAAGTCCATATTTGTCTTAACAACTGAAATATTCTCCCTTGACTATTTATGATATGGATACACCTTTTACACCAGTGCAACATCTCACGGTCATAACTTTTTATATGAATGCCCAAAAGAATGGAAAAACACTTTCAGGAGTATAGAATTTGTGGGCTAGGAAAAGAAGATGTGGAAATAAGGAATTAAAAGTAGCAATAAAACTAAGACAGTCTTGGTAACACGGACTTTTTTCTGTTCTTCCATATAATTATACAGACCTTGAAAAACACATTCCCACAAATAATTAGCAAATAAATGGACAGAAAGGGAACTTTTTTTTTTTTTTTAAGAATAAGTGTAAGTCTAAGATTTCATCTCATAACTCAAATTCATATGTAGACTGGAACTGTTTACCAGGTAAAAGATGTCTGCTTATATTAACTGCTCTTTCACTCAATCCTCATTCTATAGGAGCATACAATGAGCACGCAGAAAAATACATAGTTGGCTCTTCAGCTTGTGATTCTGGGATTTCATCCCCTGTCTGCTGGAGGCACATTTATATACAAAGGTCAAATCAAATGAAGCAGTTTAATACCAATCTGAAATATTGAAATATTGTCAGTGATTCAAGATTTTGGTTACTCATTTTGTTATAAAATTCCAGTTCTGCTTTTCATTTCATTGACTTATTTGATTCACTTTCACTTGACTGGCTTATGCTGGTCCTTTCCTGTCTAGTAATTTAGACAATTAGTTTTGTATTTCAAACAACCTTTATATAAAGAAACAGTACCTGAATTTTTTGTAAATTTCTTAAATTTCTTAACGTCAATCCATTACTTAATATTTGGGGACAGCTGACAGTGTTAGCAGTCTGGCTCCTTCATCTCACTGTTAGAAATAAAAGAATGCAGTCTGCCCTGCTGAGTATCCTTTAAAATTTGCTTCAGTCTTTCACACAAAGGGACAAATATTTTAATGTAAAAGACTGAACCCTCTTACACACTGCAGACTCAGTAGCCTTAGCAGGAGACTAGCAGATAAGGATTTGCTATCTAATTTCCCTACTTTAATATTAAAGGATCTGATTTTGCAAATCTTATGCATGTGTTTTCCTTATTATACATGTAGACTCACTCACTTCATTAGGAATAGAGGGGACCAGTAAAGAACTACCAGGACAAGTCCACTTTTATACAGAAAAATTACCAAGTCCAAAACAAAACATATTTGTATTAAAAGAAAAAAATGGCTAGCTTTTAAAACACACAGTTTTTAAACAATATTGCTACTGATTTTATATGAGCTTCTAGCTAAATATTTAATAGGTTTGGTTTGTTTTCTTTTTAAACTGGTAATGTTTAAAATATGGAATCAACAAATGAAGGAACATAAGTGAATTATTACTTGGTTAATAAGAACTTTTAAATGAAATACCGTCTCTTTCCCCAAACTCTTCAGTCTTTCCTTTTACTTGAATCTGCTTCCGATCATTTACTGAATGTTTGCGTATATACAAATGAAAAGGTAACATATTTTCAGTGATAAACGCAAAGCATTGTCCTAACACAGTCTGATGACACCCACACCAATCTGTACCTTACCTTTCAGAAAGTGAATGGGCTAAGGCATGAAGTAAAAAATGGCCAGTGAGGTTCTAATTTACATCAGTAGGTTCTCTGGGTAATGTGCAATGGGATACCCAGATCAAATAAGCAGTAGAGCAGGTCAGCCTGAACATTCAGCATTATAGCAAAGTATTGTTCTTACGCCTGATGAAGTATCTTGGAGAAAATGAACTGTAGTAGTTGAGAAGGCAAGCGCGCTTTACGCAGAAGTTAGGATGTGCAACGCAACCTTCTTAATAACAGTAGATAAACCAGAAAGACAGTCTAAGAAACTAATATGATAGTTTCATATTGTGGAAAATTCATTACACACAGTGAAGTAGGTATGATGGGAAAGCGAAGAGGCACAGAGAACTTACCGCTCTGAAGTTGAAGGTAATCAGGCAAAATGATTTTTCTGTCACACAGTAGATTTTTTTACTGTCAGGGAGCAGATTTTTCAATATACGACATAATGTTTTGTGTATAAACTTCAATTTGTTAGAAGTGTCAGTGGTCTGAAGTGCAGATGACCCTCCCCTATCTTGACTGAGAAGGTTAGTTCCTGAGGACAAAGCCTTGGAAGCTTTACTACAGTTCTCTTACACCTTTGTGTAATGCCTTTTAAGTTAAATAACAAGTGGTCTGGCCTGTGGTACAGACCATTTATTGAAAAGATAGTTGCACAGTCTTTCAGCTCATTAAAAAGAGAGATTTCTTGTTTGTATACTATTCTCTGCTTGCTCACTCTGTTTTGCTAAGGTGACCAACGTGCATATACGTTTTACTGAAAGTAAATAAGTTTCTGCAAACTCACAGAAACACCCATTAGCTTCCTGATAGAGACAATTAACATTAAAATTTAGTAATTTGAAGTGAAATCCAGAATTATTTGAAATAAATGGTAACTTCCATTGATATTAGCTGAGTCAGGTCTTCAAGCTTCTTAGAACAAACTCCTGGACCAAGCTTTCACTTAGGGTATGATCTTTCACTGTAGCCCTTTCTATAAATGAACTTTGGTGCCCAAATTCTTCATTCTTAAATATGAAACATAGACACACTGTGGACTAACAGGGTTTAAAATCCTCTCATTCCTTACTCTCATCAAAGTATATCAGCATTTTATTTCTATCTGGAAAAGAACATCTAGAAGCAACGGTGACTGAGCATCCCTAGCAAGAAAATTGAGGCATTGTTTTTTTTAACATTTCAAAAATTTGGCTGGAGTTCTCTCAGGATAGGCCCATACAATCTTACTAGCATGAACGTTGACTAATCACCCTGGGTTCTCTTTCCAAAATCCTAAGATTTAAACTTTCCTTCCCCATTCTTTAGACTAGAATAATGTTATCCATTACTTTCTCTCTGTCTCCGTATAACCAGCTGGTGTGATAGAGGAGATGGACTTGCTACGATGATTAATTTATATTATATTTTCTTGGGTAATAGATCAATAGAATTTTCCTGGAAATAAATCAGGATATTTCACCACATTCCCTAACTAGTTTAATTTAATCTCTGGGCAGCTTGGATTGTATAGCTTTTGCTTCAGTTTAATTTCAGAAAGGCCTTGTAATATTCACAGAAACATGTAAGTGCCAGGCCTGACTTATGATCTATACCTGTGATATAGACTTCTAAATCCTGTGTCAGTTCCAAAACAGATGGCTCACTCTTTTCACTCTTTCTCCTTCCAACACTCATGCAGAACATTCATTTACTTGAATGATGAGCCCTCTATAGTTCTTCTTAAGGCTTAATTCTCCTTGGCTGTAGATTTTTAAGTTTAATGAAGAGATGGATCATAGTCAAGATAGATCCAGTTAGGAAGTTGCTAACTTTTTTTATCTGATGCAATAAGGTGAAAACCCTGTGATTTCACGAGGGCAATTTTAGAGGGAGAAAAGAAATATTCTAGGTGGAGAAAACAATTTGAAATCAACAGGCAAATAGTTCTTGCAATGGTGTAGTTGCTTTCTATATCTCTTACCTTCTTTTTCAACATCCTTCAAGTTTAATATTTATTCATGCTTTGCCACTAGCTTATTTTTGTATTTTTACAAATAAAAATCTGTGTTGAATGTCAATAGTTTGGTCAACAACACGCATTTTTGAAAAATATATCTGTTTATCATATAAAATATTTGCAGTAAGACTAATAAAGATTTTCTAAATTGTTTCTAGACTCACTCTTGAAAAACTAATCGGGTTTATAAATTATAAATTCAGTTCTTGGACTTATTTCTATTATTGGTACATATGATAACAATTACATGCAGACTTGCTGCTGATTATTCATAATAATTGATAGCTGGTTTATAGAAATTCTCCTAAACACTTAGTTGCATTGTACCTTCAGGCATAAGTAAATAACTCTGACTAGCTAGTGACTGGAGTAAAAGGAGATACATAAATGAGCGCAAAGAAAGTGCCTAGTCCCCAGCAACCAGAAAGTAAAATGGGTTATGGAAAGACATACGATAAATTGTCTACATTCTGACTTTCAGACCTTTGAGAATAAAAGTTATCATTTTCAGAAATGCAGAGCTTTTCAGCTGTATTTACATGAAATATGTTGATAACAAGTGATCATCTGGGTTATTCACTTCGTGTTGTTTAATGTCATGTTCTATCATACACAAATATGACAGTCTAATCATATTGGAAAGTGATGTTAGACTGCTTACAAGAGAACTCTTAGAAATACACTAAGACAGTAGAGCTAGTATAAATATGGAGCCGAAGCTTAGTTACACTTGGAGAAAGAATATGAACTATTTCCATGTGGCATTAGTTCCCATTTTAAATGGTTCCCTTTTACCCATACTTGCAGCTTCACTTCCACTCATTGGTTACGAGCATTTGAAGTCTTGCAACTTACAAAAAGCAGGCTTCCAGAAAATAAGTAAGAATTACACTGTTTCCACTGGGACTGGGAATGAGAGCATCACGACCATTCAGTATTCACAAAAACATTAGCAACACTAGGACTTCAAACATTGACACCAAATAGTCTTGTTCAGTCTTCCAATCAAGAAACAGAAAAATGTATTGAACTACCAGTAAACATCTTTACATTTACTTCTATCCACTTCCTCCTGTGGTACTCAAAATGTAAAAGGAATTATGTTGCACACATTCAATTAGTATTTTTAGGAAACTGTGATCTACTTGCAGATATGTTAGCCTAAAAATGGGTTACACATGTCAAATGAATTATTCATTGTAAATTACTCACTTACCTCTGCAGTTAGCAAAACCAATATCCAATTCAAGAAAACATGCTTTTCCAAATGCATCAACAGTTCATAGACACAAACCCTAGAGTCTATGCTCACCCCTAATCAGGAGTCATTAATGCTAGGTCAAAAATGGTAAATGAGATTGGCAAAATTATAGGCTTAATAATAAGTATGATATTATTATGGGTGATTTTTATCTTAATTGGTTTTAAAAATTAATTGGGTGTTAACAAAATCTGGCAAAAAGCATTTAATTTAAATCAGACAATTAAAAGTCCCGGAAGATTTGTGGCTGATAATATTAACCAATGTTTAAAAGATTAAATTTTAGTTTCAGAACCTGAATTGTTCTGTAATATGCAGGTGAATCATTATCTTCTGCTAGTAGCAAGCCTAATGCATACTGTCAATAGATGATCTGATGTTCATCCTCATTATTAAATTCCCTATTTTAAATTTTATTCTTTTTTTTGTAAATTTGGTGCAGTATTTCATTTTATAGCTATCATTATTAAAAAAAGAAAAAAAAAAAGACAGCATACCAAATATACGATTTTAGCATTCAATATTTTGTATATGAGATAAAGAAGTGTTATTTACACATCAAATCTTATACATGATTAAAAAACTTTCTATTGTTTCCTGAGTTTGACATTTTGGGGGAAGATTTTTCAGAATATCAATGAAGGAGTATTTTCATTTATTTTGAAAGCTATTGCATTTATAACGATCTTTCTACTAATCATTTGGAAGTGTAGCTTGTTGTCAACTTTATGCATCTTCAGTGAGGTATATTACCCAAAAGTGATTGTTGTCACTGGTTTTTGAACTCTGAGACTATTATTATGAGTAAGTATTCACTTGTTGTATTTGTGGTAGTTGTAGATGAGCAGCAGCCCTGACCATAGAGAGTTCCTTAAAGGTAACACTGAGTAGTCTGGAATCAAGTAATGTTCAAACTTAAGTAAGCTACTTTTTGTCTCATAATTTACAGAATATCCCCTAGCACAGGTATACTCACTGGCTTGCTTAATAGAAAATACTGACCTGCAGCCTTATGCATTGGCATCCATAGCAAAGCTGAAAGTGTATACATATTGCTTGAGTTAGAATATAGATGAGGTTTAGATGTGAGTAAGCAACACAACAAATCAGACTGCTGTATTTTTTGTGTTATATCAAACTAGGTACCTACTTGGACAGCAGTTAAGGAAAACATGCTCAGGGGATCCACTTTTACAGAACTAGAGAATTATTATGAACTGGTGCAGGTATTTCTCTCTCTAAGAATTTCCAGGATTTGATCTAGTGACCATGTGGAGAACCCAGAGGACTGGGCCAGTATAAAGTATAACCAGGGCTACTTTTTCTCAAAAGTTCTGCAAGACGAAGCAATGCCCGACTTTTGTGTGTCTGCCACTAACTTATCCATAGGAGAGGAGTGTTCCCTAGCCTCTGCAGATTCTGAAGAAACTTGAATCCATGACTTGCACATCAAGAAGATTGATCTAGTTACCATATTATGGAGATTCTTGAGTACAGCTCTTATCCATCCTGGAAAAGCAAGGCCATGGTGTAGTCAAGGAGGTAAGAATCAGTGGAGTTCAAAGGCTGCAAAAGAGGAAGACAAAATGTGGCTGGAAATCTCTGGCCTGGATACTTCCACATCCCACACCCTCCCACCCCATTATGTGCTTCATATTATGCTTTGACAACATAAGCCTTGGAAATACAGGCACGAGATGGCACCAGGGTTATAAACAGGAAAAAGGCTCATTGTTGGTCACTGAAGGAATGCAACCAGTAGAACTGGCTTTAGGGCATAAGAAAGACAAAAAAGAAAATGTATTCATCATATATAAATCTCCCTGTATGTGGTGAAAACACAAAGGAGTTTACAAGAACTGTAAAAGACAGCTACAGCCCCTACAAGAATGGTAACAAAGGAAAACCAGACAGAGACAAATTACTCTGCCTTTTCTCCCCTGTGTAAGGATGCCACCCCTAACTAATGCCATTATTTATATGCCGGGTCCACCCTTATATCTTACATAGCTCTGCTTTTTGATTTGCTGTTCCCCACATTTTGCTACTGCAAACTCAGCTTGCCTATGTAAAGGATTATCTTTTACTGTATCATTTGGTGATGCAAACCGGAATTTTTAAAGAGTGTGTCTGTGTGTTTCAAGCCCTAGCCTTCCCACATCACAGGGTGATCAATAATGCAGCAATGAGTCAAAGCAAATGACACAGCAACAGATAACTGCTGCGTAAAGACAGACATTCCTGAGGAACGGAATATGTCTTTTTTCAAATTACTTCTTCAGCCTTCCATAGGTGTTGTGCTGGAGTCCTGTGAGGATACCAAGAAAGGTAACTAACTCAGAGAAATAAGTCCAATATCAGTAAACTCATGTTTATATTAATGGATAAGCATCGTCAAAATATTTAGAAATCCAAAAATGAAAAGCCTGAAACCACTGAAGGTGGCTACATGGAAGTCTGCACTACTCAGTGGACCTTTGCGTGGTTTGGCCTCAGACGGCAAAAAAGAACCACGCGCCGCTCGCTCGGGCCTTCCTGATACAGGAAGAATCTGAAGAAAAGGCAAGACTCTTGGGTTGAGACAAAGGCAGTTTAACAGAACAGCAAAGGGAACAAGAACAACAACAACAATAACACGGATAGAGGCATATACAAACACGATTACGGAACCGCCGCTCCCCGCCGCTCACCGACCGGACCCGGGATGCCCCAGCACGCTCCAAGCGCGGACTTCCTGCCCCCTCCCCCGGCAGCTCAGGGTGGGCATGGCTCACATGGCATGGAATACCAGGAAAAATTAACCCTATCCCCGCCGGAACCAGGACAACCTTCCAGTGGACTATCCTACAAAACAATACAGGGAAAAAAACAAACCACAAAAAAATCCACCAGACACAAAGCCATCGTTAATTTTCGCTCAGCAAGTGATCTTTCTTCAAGACCTGAGCGCTATGCCTCAAAATGATTTGGTTCTTTGCTTTATTGCTTGGGAAAGCGTCTTCAGAACTGAATAAATGGCTTTGATTGTGTTTTCAATTGTAGAGTTTGCTCTAATTTATTTAAAGTTATTAAAAAATCAGGTTGCATATTTCTAACTGCATAATTTCTGAACAAATTTTAAAATCTACAAACATGTCCCTCAACAAAATGGTCTTTCTTCTGTGATCTTTCAACTATGCAATGGTGTTTGCATAGTTTATTCATATTGAAGGTATAAAAGAAGTCCTTTTTACCCTTACTTCTGAAAGAAGAAAAGGAAAATCAAATCACAAAGAACAAAAGAAGAAAAAAAAATTATGTAAAAAATGAAGATTTGTGTTTCAGTAAGGTTTCTAAGTTTTGAGTTTAGAGTAGGTCTGAGAAATATCATATGGCTGAGCTTTTATGGATTCACTATAAGTGTTTGTTTTCAAGCCTCCACAGCCTTTCAATGAAATCTATGCTCTTTGTGTCTAAAGAAATTCAAAACTCTCCTGAGATTCCCTGAGGAGCCCAAAGATCTCATCAGAAGATATTAGTGTAGTATGTAGAAGAGTCTGAAGAATTATGCTTTAAAGTTTTTGTTGTTGTTGGTGTTTTTACGTTTTTTGGGGGGGTGTTGTTTTTTTATTTTTGTGGGGTTTTGTTTTTTTTGTTTTGTTTTGTTTTGTTTTGTTTTGTTTTTTCTTTTCCCCAGAGATTGCAGCTTCTCAGCTTCTCCCTTTCTCTGTCTTTCATTATCAAATAAGTTTTGGGCTTGTCTGTTTTTTGGGACGGGCAATTTCTGAGATTATTCCAGTTCTTCATGGTGCAAAATATTCTTCAGAAAAGTGACTTGCCTCTTCTGCATTCTTCCTGATCAATATCTGAACCTTTGTGGTGCATTCAGAATAACAGATTACAGAAAAGGAAAGAAACATCTAGAATGGCTCTGCTATTGTTTGCAAGCCCAGATGGAAATGGCAAAACATACCAGTAAATATGTCACCTGTAAATATTTCTGGTTCATTTACCATCTTTCTGTTTAGTGCCTTCCATTAAATTCTTTGATCTACTTATTTTGCCCGAATACCTGCTGCGTTATTCTTTCGTTTTCGACTTTTGCAACTGGCTTCCTAGAGAGGTGTCCGCAGCCGCTTTTGTTCAGCACCATGGACAGAGTCCCGCCCCCCGCTCCGATTAACTGTCGTATCTGCCATCCAGCAATTCGATGAGCGGTGGAACCAACAAGGCTGGTTTCCTAACTGTGTTTCTCTCACTAGAACGTGAAGTTCCACTTCTCCACCCAAGAAACAGCTCTCAAGTAATATGAAGAAGATGATGTTTTTGAGACTTCTCTGCCAAATCTGCCAACGGGCTTAAAACCAGGCATACAGAGGAACAGAGCACACAGGTAGTGCAAGGCAACAGCATGGTTGCTGGAGGTTTGTTTCCTTAAACTTAATTATTTAAAACACAAAATATTACCACTGTAATAATAATAATTAAAAAAAAATAATCCAGGAAGCAAATGGAAGTTGTGAATTTTCTCAGTTTTTTGGTCAAAGAATTAATTGAGTATGAAGATTATCAAGCACTTTATTAAATTCATGCTAATTACTTCTCTTTAAAAGGTAGAGCAGGAAGGCAAAACTGGGTTGTTCACTGCCCAGGTGAACCGAGTCTGTGTCTAGTTTTAGGAAAAAAAATAATTAGTAATAAAAGGAGATTCAAAGATGTATGGATCAATACATGACAGAACTTCTCAGTCATGTCTGAATGAGTTGTAACATGAACTTGGATCTCACCATTTATTCTCACATCTCTAAATACGTATTATGAGTTATTCTATGACCATACTCTTAATTTTTTAAAAATTCTTTTTTCAAAAAATATAATGAAAAAAACACCAAATAACCCAAATGTGAAATGATCGTGGAAAAAGTGGAAAAAAAAAACCTCATCAACATTTTGTATTTAAAGACAAATATCTGTGTACAGAGATGCACGCAGCTCTGCTTATGAAAGTCACGAACATTCCTCATGTATTCCTGAGGCCACAGGACTGCCAGAGCTTTCAGCTGTGTCTTTCTCTGAAAGAGTGGATATCAAAGGCTCCGATAGGTTTTATATGTAGATTAGCTAGATACTAGATCATTTGGAATAGAGGAAACGAATAAAAGTGACATAATGAAACGAATTGACATAGTGAACGAATAAAAGAGACATAATGAAACAACAGTCTTCTGCTTCTCCCTGACTACAGTGTCTTGTCTGTCAGGCTTGTTCTCATTCCAGTAATTCCCGGCTGCAATAAATCCTACAACATTTCTTCTGTGTCCCTAGGGAAAGTCTCACTCTTTTTGTCATCTCTCAAGCCTGGCCTTTCAGATGTCTTTTCGTCTGTTATACCTTTACTGCTTTGTTTCCCTGACTGTTTTCTTTCTGCCCCATCCTTTGATTTTCCAGGAAACTCCTGTTTACAGGTAACACCAGTCTGAACTGCCCTCCCAATACCCTCCTTGGTCAAGAATTCACCATCCAGCAGAAGACAAATAATAATCTTCTTTCCTACAAACCACCAACACCTTTTTGAAGGACCATAGCACAGGTGAGAGACAAGTAAACCTAAAACCTGTCCATCATTTATCTTCTCATCTTTTGTCTTTTCACAAATCAGGTTTTGCACACATTGCCATGACCTTGTTGTGCACACATGTGCACAATGAGTTTGGAGTGTCATTCTTCTCTTTTTTTCTTTCATTTCTACCTGATTAAATTGAGAAGACATTAAAAAGAACAGAATGTAATTCAAAATGCCTCATATTTCACAGGTAAGTTTCAAGCTAAATGTGAATTAAATGTTATTGTTTTCCAATTGCTGTCAAGAGATGTTAGCCTAATTTGATCCACAGTAATAAAAACATTGACGGCTTCTTTAGCGATGTTCCTGGAAAGTGATGAAAACTGTATTCAGTATTTCATCATGTGTTAAAGATAAATCAAGTGCGGAATATTTTTTATTTGATCATCTTTCCCACATTATTAAAATTACATATCTGCTTACACGTTCACCATGCTACTGATGAATCACTTTGGGCTCCTTTAAAGACAAAGGAAAACCCAATTCTTATAAAATAAAAAATAAGGTCAAAACAAATATATTCTTTGTTTTCTTCACCTCTACAATTCTTTATCCCATGAATAAATGTTGTTATTGAACACCAATATTGATTATTTTTATTTAATAAATAAAAGTTGAATTTACATAGTCAAGAAGTACTTCTGTTAAAAGATGCTGTCGACTGTATCTCTCACAGCAAAGGTTCACACTGTGGTGCTCAGGAGTCTGCCCAAGAGACTCGATCAATGTTTTAATTAGCTGTGAAGATGCCTGTTCCCTATACATGCAGAGCATGAGAAATGTCAATGAAATTTTGCCCATGTAGGTATGCAGATATGTGTGTGATTTAGGCAAAATCAGAAAGGAAAGAACTGCAGAGAATTGCCATGAATAACCCATGTACTTTTATGCATCCTTAAAAGCCTAAATGTTTGAAGCCCATATCAGAGAAGATACTCTAACTTATTAGGCTTTGACAGAGTTAGGCCAGTTGCACAGGCCGTTCAATCTGTACTAAACTATCACATTTTATAAGCATTGCTTAGCTTTAAGTCAAATTATACTTTCAAGGTTAACAGCATCAACTCAGAAGTCTTTTTGAGCTGGAGGGGAAGCCAGGAGAAAATCAAAGTTAGAAAGCTTACATCTAAACCAGAGAGTTAGGTCTAGCTACTTTTTCCATCTCTGAGAGAAAGATTCATACCCATCTGACAGTTGCTTCAAATAAATTCCACTGTGGCACTGAAGTTTTGAATGCCTCTTGAAGTGAAGTTGGAGATGACAGCCCTCCTGCTCCCACTCAGCTGTCGGAAGGGTTGGCTGTACATTGATCTGCTGGTGGGGAGATGAGACTAGGTGGAAAATAGACCAGAGGGAAAGTACCTTGGACACCAAGTAGGTAATATTTTTATTATATTTACCAATATATTGATGCAATAAATCCAAACCAAAAAACACCTCCAATAACTCCTTCACAAATTTTTCTTTCTCCAATGATAACAAATGTTGTTTTCAAATACCTCTTGGTACAAATTAAAGCATAAATACAGCTCCTTTTGTGAATGACCTTGAGAATCCTAGAACAGTTTTCAAAATCAATTACTCTGCTGTGTTATGCTTAAACAAACAAAATGTTACCATATATTTTTTGTTTTCTGAAATCAGTTTGGGGAGAGGAGCTCTCTGGGAATTAGAACAATAAGCATTTAGATAAAATGCTTTGCTGACTCAGTACTGAAAGCTAGATCTCAGCTTGTAGGCTATTTGTATTTTGTGATCAGTTTCTGTAATCAGAAAGATTTTTAAAAAATAAAATTGGCTATGGATACCTTAATGTTTAGCTAATGCTAAATAAGGTTTTGGAATTCTTTCAGAAGTAAATATGGAAGATTATCTCTTTCACTGATATTGTCAGATACTGTTTCCCATTGACTAAGTTATCAGACAAAACACTAATTGTATTACTAAAAAGTTCTAAAAGTATTTACTAGAAAGGCATTTTTAATACTTATTTAGATGTTACGTTTCTCACAAAGTAGCTTTATTACCTTTTTGATTACACATTTATGGTTTCCATAAATGTCATGCCAACAGGGTACGTATTCAAAAGCTTCTGATGCAATCCAATTTCTGAAGGCAAAATAGTTTTCTAATATAAAAATTCCTGAGTCTTTTTCCTAGCACAACAAATTAACCAACTAAGTCTTAACGTCTAATTTCTAAATTTAACTGCTGCAAAATATCCTGGTAATGATTTTGGCAATTTAATAAAAAAAGACTGTGCACTGACATCCTTCTGAAAAGCACATAAAAATAAATCCCTATAAATGCATTCTTTGCTTTAATAGTTGGTTCATGCAAATTTAACTGTCCTAGATGACACGTTTTAATTTCTGCATCTGCCTCTGGACTAACACAAATGCTAAATGCAGCTTTACTGACAGCATCTCAAGCACATGAGAATTTAGCAGACCTCAGCATTTTTGTGAAGAATGAAAGCATGCACTATTGCAGACTTTTTCTTAACTGTGTTTTTTGAGGGTTTTAACTTTTTGTTTAACAGGAAATACAATCTTAGGAAAGAATGACGGCATTATTTTTTGCTTCTTGTCCATTTATTTTCAATAAGCAGTGGATCAGGTCTGTGGAAGAAAAATAAAGATGCTACAATGGGAAGGAATTTCTCAGGATTTTCTCCTTCCGACGCTGCTTCTTTTTTTCCCTTCAAACATCTCTAAGTCCAGATCTCTCAGGTACATTGATTTTTTTTAGGTCACACAGGTTGACCTCATCTCCTCTTTTTATCCTAAATCAGTGTTATTATTCATATACTTACAGTTGAGCATGTCTTTGGTACTTGGTTGATTAGAGTGCTTTTCACCTTGAAGAAATGAGTCCAAAAATGAAGGAGCTGGCTGAGAACAGTATTTCCAGGCAAAGATGTGTCTCTGTGGTTCTTGGGGGACCAGATTCTTTCTCCAGTGACAAAATTTGTACAAAGAAGAACTCTGTATTTCTAAGCATTATTACTCATACCTTATTATCTCCAATGAGTGAATGAGGAACACACTTTTTTAGAATGTAAATTAATCTGTATGATGGTGAAATAAACAATACACATGAATCTCCCTAGATGGTAATATAGTCCAATAGGGAGCTGTCTGCTTACATACAGATTGACACATCTTTCAAATAAATCATGGATTCAGATGCATAATAAAGGATATTAAGAGCATCATATGGATTTGTAACTACCCCTGGGAGAACTAGGATCCATAATCTAATGAAGGGATCACACCCATCTATCAAAGATTCATCTCATAAATGTGCGAAGAGGTTAGACTCCAAAAGAAAACAGAAACTTCTGCAGCAATTTGTGACATACAAGTGCAGAGGCAGACCTGACTGGTAGAGGATTCTCCTGTAGGTTTCTGAGGCTTCCTGATGATTGTGCTACACATATATCCCATTGAATGTAGATCATACTCAAGTACATATCATGTTTTATTTTCTCTCTGATCATTAGAATGCCTTAAATTATCTAAGTATGAACCACTAATGCAGTTCAACTCTTTCATCAGCTTAATGAACTATTCCCAAACAGCATCCGTGAGTGGAAATTCCTTCTAAAACCTGACCAGAGCAACACTTGCTGAGCAACATGCCTTTTAAAGTTACTCTTTGTTTCTCACATTGGTGTTGTTTCAAACTACCCAAACTACCCCTAAGCAAGTTCAGTTGGATATCACGTGTGATCTAGCCAATGGGCCGTGTGTCTGTGTGAAGGCCAACTTGACAGCCTCAAATGCTTTTTGTACTGGAATGGGGCTATACTGCGCTGCATCCTACTGCAGTGGCACATTAGCATGCTGTGTGATATCATTTGTTTTTCATTGCACGTTGACCTATGTACTATAGTCCATTAAAATATCACAGAGTTTCATTTTTCTTTTCCTGTGATTAAATTCATTGAACAATGAAAAGCCATTAGTTTTTATAGTGCTTTAGGATTTACTGAATTCTTGGAAAGTCATTTTTGTTTATTTCAGTGAACAGAAACAATTACTTAGCTTTAGGTACTCTTTTTAATGCTATGCTAAGTAAGGATGAATTTTCCACCCTTTTTTAGATGTTAACAAAGTGCATTCTCAAAGCTTAGCTTTGGGTTCAAACCTAACAAATACTGAACAGACCTCTTCTGAATAGCAGTTTTTACTATACTTTCAGAAATTTGATTCTTCATTACTTGTGGTGAATATAGAAAAATAATTCTTGTCAAAGATTTTTATCCTAAGTAATTCAAGATTTAAGTATCAGATGCTTTTGAGAAACAACTTCTACCAAAAAGTTTTAGTGGAAATTATTTGGCAAATATATTTACTTAATTTGACATTTTTGATCTCAATCTCCTTTATGATTTCCTTTCTGGTATTTGATGTTCAGCTAAAACCTTTTGTCTATTAACATGGATATAGTGAAAAACATATGTATTTCAGGAACTTGCATTTCCAGCCACTGGAAGAAAGAAAGATGGAGGGCCAATATATAGATTTATATACTGCATATTGAATAGCAAGTCACACTCTGCACTGTGTCACAACACATATAATTTATACATCAAAAAGTTTGTCCTGAATCTGCTAATCTTTTTAGCTTCCTTATAGTCAATAAAAAGGGATAGGTATGGAGATATGGACACCTTTTTTATTATAAAATAACTATCTGCAGTAGAATTGGTGCTTCTTGGAGGAATTACCTTATATTGAAGTAAATACCTTCTAGACAGGTTAAGTCAGGCAACAGGAAACATTATAGAAAAAGTAAAGGAGAATCCTTGTCACACAGAACCAGACTAATTAAACATTATAAAGGAAGCATGTAAAACACAAGGGATAATGCAACTAAAATAACATGATATAGCAAACGTGTTCTATTGAACTGTGAAGAATGTACAACTGTTGTTAATTAACATCACTTTAGGTGACATACTATTTTTTTGCTGTAAAGTACGCATCCAGTGCTTCTGTGACCACAAAATCCTCTGCAACCTGTTTTGCCCTTGTCCTTCCTCTTGCAGGAATCATATCAATATTCATATTATTAGACATTGCCAAAACCTGGCACATAAACAGAGGTGAGGCTGTTGCAGCTGCATGCCGCCGTCTGGTGCTGCTCCTTCATGTGTAGGCAGATGAACTCCTCATCACATCTTACAACTGCTCCTTGTTACGCTTTTTTCTGATGTGATGACAAGAGAGATGGAAGTTCATAATAAGGCATATAAAGTATATTCATGTTATATAATTTAGTGCGAATTCTCTGTCCACAGTGAATGGGAAGCTTCCTGAACATAGACTGAGTATACTGGAAAAAAAATATGTATATTTTCTTTTTACACTATGACATTTAGTGCCAATAGAAATTAGGTGACTAAACAAAAAAAGAATATTCTTTAACTTTCCAGACGTTACAGTCTTCAGGCAACCAAGTGAGGAATTCAGCTGGCCAAGTACACATTTTCTAGAAGCATTTTATATCCCCTGCAGCATCCAAAACGTCCACACTGGACATGGGTAGATATGACTCTGTCACTAGGCAAGAAAGAAACCCTTTTGGAGTGACACCTGGAGGTGAGGAGGGGGATATGTTGAGAATAAATGCAAGAAGCCTACTGGTTAGCAATTGAATGCTGCCCCAAAGCATCTCTGTTTCTTGTGCTTTTCCAAAGATCAGAGAATCACCAGAGAAAATGCACATGGAAAACATGTAGAAGCAAGTATGTTTTCCTTTGCACTGTGTGTCATCAGCATGTGATATTCATGGCTGCAGCGAAATGGGAAAGACAGATGCTGGAGATGAATTTTTCAGAAGGGCTGGATGATTTTATAGCCAATAATAACATTTGTAGTTATCCATGTAAAGGTGAGGGCAATCATGTGTTATGCTTCAGGGAATAAGACAATCATTACAGAGGAAAACAGGAATTTGTCCACTTCATTGTCTTTCTCCATGATTGGCATTTCTTTGTTAAATGTATTATATTGTTTTGTCTTTTTCTGAAGCAACCATACAGTTTAGTGATCTGTTTCCATGCAGTAACTGCCACGTGCTTGTCTCTCTTAATTTGAAAAGTATATTTGCAGGTTTAAGGTCATCAGTGATGTCTATTTCATTTTGAGAAGTTTTTCGGAGCAAAATAACCAAGGCTTGTATAAAAATAGTACCATATTAGTATTAGTGCTGAGAGCACTGTGTATTTTTCATGAAAAACTATGCCAAAAGAACCCTTACTTATTCCTAACTTAAAAGAACAGAATTTTCTCACTGTCATCTCATTTATATTTTTATGGTGAAAAAAGGCTATAAACAATAAATGTTTAATCAAGTATGGGTCTGTTCAGAGCTAAACTTGTAATTCCACTAACAGAAGGTTGATAATAGCTTTGAAGTGCAACAACACTTTCTGCCCACACACAGTAATGACCTGTAGGGGATAAATGTGCCAAAAGGGAAATCCATGCACTGTTTGATTTACAATTTCATTTTTAATGATGGGACAAAAAAATAGCAACAGAATGCACTTGTAAATCCTTCTGTTTTTCAGATTCAGCTTTCAGAAGGAGGATATGATCAGATAATTTAAAGCTGCTTGCGTCAAATGGAGAGCAGCTGTATAGACTGTGATTTTACAAGTGAACGGAGCCTTATTTCATGCACTACTTTCAGGTTCTGCATTTAAAGAGTGAAAAAAGTGTCTGCTTCAAAACAGGAATTAAGAGCTTGTTTGGATCAAACTATTTACCTCTTCCTGTAAACAGTGTGGTAAAGTGAAAACCAGCTGATGAGTAGTCCTTTCAGAGACTTCAGCCAAATTTTATGTCGTCTATGGTTTGGGTCACAGACCCACATACTTTCCTACTGTCACAACCAGGAATGTGCAGCTAGTACCAAAGATTAAAGACTGGGAACTTTTTTGGCTGACTGCTGCTGAAACTAGTATCTCCCTGGATTCTTTGTAACTTGCTTTTTGTTTGTTGGCTTTTTTTTTTTTTCCTGGTTCTGGTTATTATTCTGGCTCTTGTTCAGAACTCTGAAGCCAAGTATGTTCTTAAAGTTAATACTTCATCTAGGAGTAAGGCACAATAGATTTTTGGCCAGTTTGATGCCTGTGGCCCCTTTTGAAGTCCAAGAAAGTAAAACCAAATAAAAACAGCTTATGTAGACTTTCATATTAGCTTGAGCGGAAATATTTATTCCACACTAGCTCCACATGCACCAACTCTAAACCACGTAGAGCAGGGCGCCACAGGGATCCCACTTGTGGCAGGAATCAGTGCAGATACATTGACTTAGGAGGCAGAACAATCTACTGTGGGAACTCCATAATATAGACAATAACCATCAGTCTCCGTTCAGTACCTTTGGTCTGGGCAACACCCCTAGTGAATAACATCTGCAGTCATTGTCCTGGGGATGTGCTGCTATTTTTATCCCCAATACTTAACTTGAAGATACTGTAGGTATTCCAGGACGTGCTGCAATCATATCTCCACCAGCCCTACAGACGAAAAAGTAAATGTAGATGCACCGCATCAAACAAAGACCCAGGTAATATTCTTTCTCCAGCAGCTGATAGAAACATTCTATAAATGCAAATAAAGTTCTGTGACCATACGAAACGTTTCTTACTTTTTGTACCTCAGATATACCTATATATCTGCAAAAGTAAGAAACATGTTTCCTATCTATACAGAGTGTGTGATCTTGCCTGTGTATACATATAGAATACACAACTTCGCTTATATACATATATATGAACAGTCAACATATGCATTTAAATACATTATACACATGGACACAAATATAGATGACCCATTCTGATTAGTTTATGCTTTTAAGTTATTCCTGGGAAAATCATTTCATAAACAAACTCCTTTCAAAAGGAGTTTAAGGTGATCAGCACTGTTTTTAGGTAGAACATTTAGGTAAACCTTTAAGTACTGAGGTAATTTTTAATATATTGATAGCTGAGTTTATGTACAATTTATTAAAAAATGCAGATAATGTTGCCATTTTTACTTATGATTGGTGAACCGTGCTCCATATCCAGTTTTTAGCAAAGGGAGGTAGGTTTTCATTAAATCAGAGCCCAAGAGGCAAACTTAAAAAACAAGAGAAAAAAATCCCTCTGTGCACTATCAACCCATCAAACTATGACACATTTTGAAACCATACAAGTATAAGCTAAGTCTAGAACAGCCTATTAAGTGGTGTAGTTTGCGGTGAAAACAGTATATTTAATGTAAAGTACTTAGGGAAAAAACTTTATATTATTCTTGCTTAAAGTAAAAGGATTACTTAAGTTTTAAAGAGGAAAAAACCAGTTTCAAAGAGAAAATCAATCACAATGCACAATGGGCCTGAATAATCCCAAACAAAAAAAGCCCAAACAAACCCACAAACCAAACCAACAAAAAAACCCCCAACCACTTTAATGAAGATGTGAAAACAATTTTATCTGTTATAAAATAAGCACTTTACAAATAGTTCTGCAAAAAAGTAAATATTAAAATAGTGTATGGCAAGCAGAAAAGCCATCTCAGAGCTGCTATATAAAGAGTTTCTAGGAGCAGATAATGTTTATCCATGGTATTATAAAATAGAACTATAATTCTATAGAAAAAATGCTTTTATAGTGTAACACATTTCTATTGCATGTATAAAAATATTATGCATTGTGATACATAACATAAATCAATCACAGACGCTTTCCATTATCCCTGAACTCTATAAATGCTTGTATGTTTTGAGTTCCAGGCAGCAAGAGGTATGTGTTAACAATGAAGTCTATTGTTCAATACCCAGCATTCACTAGACCTTTTGGACTGCCGTTTAGCATGAAGGAGATCCATTGTAGAAATTGCACTGTTCGTTTCATCTGTTATGGCCTGTTATGTGGGACCCTAAAACAAATGAACAGAAATTGTCTTTGCCTGCAGGAGCTCACAAGCTGCCGGTAAACCAAAGACTAAGTGCACAGGGGGTAATCATTTAGAACCATGCTACTGCTAAGTATAAGTGATAATAACAGTATATGATGTAGAGTTTAAAAATATCCATTTCAATCTCAAATGGATGAAGGGCAGAATATGTTTGGGGTGATTAATTATATGGAAATCTGATTGAAAATAAGATAAGTGGGTTTTCCAAAGTCTTGGAAGAGTCTGAAAAGTCAAAATATAAGGAGATATCAATCTACAGAAAAGTCAGAGAGCACCAACCAGAGACATATTTTTGCTAAATTTAGAATTGAAACATGCTTCATTTAAATTTAATTGAACAAATGGAGGACACCTCTGATAGGTGTGAAAACATGGAATACTACCTTCAATAGATCTACTTAAGCAGTTACAGAGAACAGCAAGGAAAGGAAAGCAGGTTCCAATCCAAAGTTATCATTGTCAATGACCGTTAATGCTAACAGGAATGCTTCTGTCTGCCTAGAGAAGCATAATAAGCCTGGATCCTCTGTTGCTTATGCCCATTTTTGTAAGTAATAACTCATAATAGTCTACTTTGTCACCAGCTGTGCACAATTATGCAAGAGATTATGAAAGTAATAGGGAATATTTGAATTCATGCTCACTATCTCAAGGACCACCAGCTCAAAAAACTTTTTATTAGATAGGTAAATACAGCAGCAGTTACAAAACCATTCTGTTGCCCACATTGGGCATAAAGATGGGTGCTTGGCTCTAAACCCAGACTTTGCAAAGTTATTATCATGCATCATATATTGACTTGTAGAAGGTCATCACACTATTTCAAGTGACTGGAGAATATGTAATAAAGCATTTAACTTCCAGACTTTTTGGTAGAAGTACCACAAGCACATTTGTTCATTTATCTCTGAGAACAAATTCTATGCACTAGCAATAAGTTTACAGTAGAAAGGAATATATGCTGTTCTGAAAAGAGAAAATTCAAATCTCATGTATCTTCCATCTGGGAGATTTCTAATATACCTTTCAGTCCTGTACAAAAGCAGTTTCATCATCAACCCATTCGGGAAGGCAATTTAATTTGGCTTAATAGCCACTTTCATTTTAAGCATTGCAGTATGCAGTTTCTTTGCTTCACATTAGCAAAATGCTGTTTGTTATTTGAAAGGAAAGCCAATCCTAATACTATCCAGTATTCACAAAGCAATAGCTTTTTCTTTCTTTCAAACATTAACTGAGCTACACTCAAGTAGATATATAAAGTTGTAACAGTGCTTTTTGTCTTCTTTCTCCACGTTCTTTCTCCTTCGGTAAGTGTACAACACATACTAAGTTTTAAAGTATGACAGTCTAAGCAGATTAAATCAGCAAAGTGTGATAAGGCACCCACCCATGAAAGTACAGAGCTTTGTATAACTCTTTTTAGCCTGCTTCCAGTCTGGCTTGTTTTGAGTATTTATACATTATAATTTAAATCAGAAAGAGTACATGTATATTTAAATTCCTCTGAAGTTATTGTATTGACAAGTGTTGAACATTATCATAGAAATGTATGAAAAATAATGGTGTTTCTATCTTTTGGTTTTCTTGCTTTTAAATTGTTATATACTCTCCCTGGTTTTACGTAGTTAATCACTTAACACAATTATGAGGTAAACCCTGCTGTACTAGCTGGAGCAAGCACAAGTTGTCAAGCTGGCTACTGAACATTTGTTAAGTAAATCAAAATGACGGTAAAATACTAATCCAGTGCAGACAGTTTAGGACTTTGTAATCCAGAATTTATTGATGCCCTTCAGCTAAGGAAAGTTCTGCTTTCCCTTTCATGTCTAAGCAAGCTGGGATAGCCAATCAGTGTGTGCATACTGAAAATAGCCTTTGTCCTCAGATTTAAATGTGATAAAAAACATTACAAGGAGATGGAAGAGGTTTTGAATGATCCATGTCTAATGAAAGCACTTGTCTTCCTTACCTTCATTTCTGAGCTTCTTCTCACAAAAAGGTGGCAAAATCGAAACCTGAAGATGTGGATGTTCAAATAAGTTGAATGCTCTATATTTGATTACATACAGTTTAGTTTTCATGGGTGGAGGTTATCACATTTGTAAGTGATGTTCTTCGCTGAGAATCATATCTCCAAGAGGGGCTGACATGAGATGAGAAAAGGCTGGAGAACTGTTAAAGCTCACATTACACAATGAACAATTATTCCTTAGATTTTCAGTGAAGAGAATTCAGGCACAGACCTTTTGGTGAAGTTATGGGACTGTTTTGCCTCACCCCATATTTTCCTTCACTAGCTTTTCTCCCCAGCTCCCAGCAGTCCCCCTGCACTCCTGGAACATGTGTCCCTAGTGCCTGTGCTTCAACAGAAAAAAAAACAATGCCATGATGCAAGAGTGGAAGATTGGAGAAGTCAAGCCTTTTCCCTGCGCTTTCTGTGTTTTGTGCCTGGAATAGTCATTTGCACCTTGGCTAGGGCAGCTAACAACATTCAGGCTCTCCAAGCAGAGCATGAGCTTGCGGGAGATTGGGACCCATAAGTATCCTGCTGTGTTCTGTGATCCAGGAGACATGGCCAACCCCAGTTCAGTTCATGTGTCTAAATTCAGGCTCTGTCTGCCCCTCTTGACTGGAGTACTTGGTGCTGAATGGAAGGCAAAAGACAAAAGCCATTGATTCACTTTAAAAAGAAAGAAAGAAAAAAAAAGTCTCATCTTGAAGCTGAAAAATTCTGGAGGAATCTGTTTTCTCAAACCTAGCCGCAGATATCTTTGTAATTTGCTCTCCCCTATGACCAGAGCTACAATAAGCAGAGGTCCAGGAGTATAACAATTAATCTACAGACATTGAGGCAAATGCCTTTGGCTGCTGCTGTCTAGCACACTGTAATGGTTGTCGGGTGCCCACTCCATATGAGAAACGAGGAAAGGTTGGCTATGACTCTCTCCTGACATATCTTCCGATCTTGAGGATTGCTAAACCAGAGCTTGTGAAAGTCTTTAAAAGGCTCAGTTCCTGTATCTCCAAGATTTGGTGATTTTTTTTCTAGCCCATTTTACTGGTCATTAACCTCTCATAAAAGGACCCTAGGAGGAGTAGGAATCTCTTTCCAAGACACTAATTTTTCTCTCCTACGTATGCCTTACATGAAGGAACATTATCATTTAATCTGGCAACACAGCATGCAAACTGCCAGAAGCTACCTTTTGACTAGTAAAAGATGTACCTCAAAAGCCTGAAAATTCTTTTCACTCAGACAATGTCTAAATGCTAGTATTGTTATTTAAATATCTTCAGTCCATACATTTGTGATGAAAATTTCCCTACTTTACATTAGGCATTCTTATAAGCTTTCCAGGCAAAATGGAAAAACAGAAAAAGGTTTAGATGCATTTTTAAGCTTCAATTTTCACATCAGTGTGCTCAACCCTTATTTTAACTTCCATTTTCTTTTTTTAGCCTGGAAATAAAATCCTGCAAATTAAAAATACAACAAAAATACAGAAATATGGGTTAGGTAAAAACTGAATATTGGAGAATCTTTTAAAAGCTACTTTTCTACTATTTGGTCTAGTTGTCTATGCAACTGAATGTCGAAAGCATGTGACTTGAAGTAAAATATGGTTGTGCATCAATTTCTTTTAAGTTTTCAAATTAATTTATGGCTATGCTATTGAACATGACTGTATCATAAATTGAGATCAACTGAGATTTAATGAACATCCATGTGTGTACATCTAGCTATGCCAGCTGTGGGGTAAAACACGGTAGAATGGAACTCCTTCATTGCAACTAAATCTTGTATTAGGGTTTATGATAACAGACTAGCGTCTAGCTCGGTAATGTAAAACTGCATGCGACACATGGTTGACTAGAGTCCAGTGATAATTTTAGTAGTTATCATTATTTGGTGGGATTAATTTTCAGAACAGGGGAATGTTAAATCCCTTAATCCTGAGGGTCAGGCTTTTATTCTGTTCTTTAATAGTTCCAAACATTTAATTCGAAGGTGAATGAAGGACAAGTATTTCCTAGATAGTAGACAAATACTTATATTCAGCAGTTCACAGGGTACAAAGGTCTGAGTGTCCACTTTGCTTTCCAAGGGATTATATTAACATGTATGAGTTAGTTGCTCCTATCCCTTCCTTTGTCTTGCTATTTCTACCTTACGGCAAAAAAAATAGTCTTCTTTATATCTGTGATATAACTTGGCACACACCTTATATCAGTTTGGATCAGAGCTTTAAAAGAATATGACTTTCCTTCCTCTTGCAAAAAAGCCAATGAAATTGTAGAGCGAAAAAGCCATCTCAGAATCTCAAGCCTCAGATTGTGGGTTAAAAGAATCTGAATGTTTGTTAGTTGCTAGTGGACAACCATGCATAATTTCCGTTCTTGTCATCTAAGAAGTCAGGCTCTAAATAAACACAAAAATTGCGTGAGAGCTTGCAGAGCTGAGTAAAATTAGGCTAAAGCTCCATATGGGAGAGAATGAGATGGCTTCAAGTGTTCTTTGGATTAAAGATTTACCGCCCAACAGTCTCCCAGAGCCTAAACACAGTAATGATCTTCATGAAGGTGTTCTGCATTAGACCCCTGCGTGTCTGTATTGACTTTCGCAGTGAATCCATACACTCTGCTGTCTGTCTCAACATGCCCATAGCTGTGAATCACATTTCCTGACACCCAGCTGTCCCTCTGCACTTTAAAGGGAACTTGGGTGTCCAGCTGCATTTGTGCATTTCCGTATAAAAGCTGTGTGTCTTAAAATTCATGCTTAAGTATATGATGCATTTGACTTACTAAGTCCCTGAGTCTCAAAGAAAAAAACCCATGATATCTAAGGTGTCACTAGAGTCCAGGAGACATACCTTCTACATTTTGGAATAGTCTCTAGCTGGCAGATATTTTACTTGAAGCGTTCTACAGGCTTTTCTTTAACATGGAGGCATCACGGCCCCACATTGACCAAGAGTTAATAAGCAATGTAAACAAGAACTGAGTGTGAGGACGCCTGGTGTGGGCTATGGGCCGTGATCAACAAGTGACAGGAGAACACCTGAAACTGTTGGAAAGGTGTCCTGTAATGTCATTGTGTACTGATGTGATTGGCAGTCCGTGCTGGCATCTGCCTATAAGAAACCCTTGCTGTGGAAACTGGGAAGAACGCTGCTACATCCGACACCATGTAGGAGCAGATAGCCTGAAGTGGTAACCTTATGCTTCAGGGCAGGCCAAGCTGCCACCCAGAGCCCAGGACTGGACAGAGAGGTGCTGCATCTCCCCTGGTTTGATTCCACCCTCTCACTGGAGTGTGTGCATAAGTGAATGAAAAACTTTCCCTGTCACAGTCTGTAGCCCACTTGGTCTGCTTAATAGCTTAAACCTGATAGTGTCATATTGTTGGGATCCTTTTTCCTCTCTGACGTCTCTTGAATTACTGCTAATATTCTAAAAATTCAGCATCTGAATACACTAAGGACTGTACAAGCATCTTGTGATTTCACATCCCAGGTTTTTCAAGGTAACAAACAGCTATTCAACAGTTATTGAGCATTTTCCCAAACAGACTTTTCCTTGGCACATATGATCAACAGCTCCATTTTGCAAATATTTAAATTTTACTTATACTTTACCTGTACATGTATTACTAGGCGTCTTTTCTCAGATGTTACTTTTCTCTCTTTTGTCTTTTTCTCAAGAAGAAATGCTTATTTCTTTGGACTGATGGTGTAATTTTTCTCCTGAGTAAAATCCCAGAAAGAACTTTAGACTGAAATATAAAATTTCCAAGTATCTTCATAAAGTTTCTCTAGCAATGGAATTGGTTGGAATACTGATAATTGCTGCATGCAAAATCTAGCCAGAACCTTTTTACTGGCCATCATTTCTATGATACCCTAAGGTGAAAATCAAGTTGTGAAAGTTTCCTCTTATGGAGCTTGTCTTATAACTCTGAAGCCAGATTTTGCATGGTGCTATATCTACAGTTAATGACAAAGCTCACAAATCAAAGCAGTATTTTTTGCATATTGGCCAGCTGCCCAGTGGACAGATTTTTCATTCACTTCATCCCTAAGCTGTCACAAAGTGGAGCCACTGGTCATTTGTGACTGACCATTTTCTGATGCAGGTTTCTATTTCTTGTTCTTACTGGAGTCCCTCCTCTATTCACAGGCATAGATCGGTGTTCTGCCATGCATCTCAACCTCAAACTCATGAAAAGAAAGGAATCAGAAACCATCCCCAGTCACTCCTAGTGATCCTAGAGTCTCAATGACAGCAGCTCCAGCACAGAGGGCACAACATTACTGATATTTTATGTGATGTTCTTATAACAGTGACAGACTATTGGGGTAAGAAACAACAAGGCTGTAGCAAGTGTCCAAGCCTCAATGCAATCTTGATGCAAACCAGAACCCAGATCTCAAAATACTAATGTCAGTGGTGGATGATTTCCTGATGGTGTGGAGTGGAGGGCAGACATGACTTCTCATCTTTGGTGACCTCTTTGAAGCATTTGACGTAGACAGTGATCATGAGAGATTACTAAAGGAAATGGCAAGGCTGAATAATGAATATGTCAAAATGTTCTAACATCTCTCTGGATGTATATAGCTCTAATAGGTGACAGGAAATGTCATGTTTGTCCCATGACTTCACAACTATCATTTATCTCTTTGAAGCTATTCAACATCTACAGAGAGATCCTAGAAATGGTGGACTCATCATGAACTTAGTGCAGAAACTATACAGCTCTCATCATGCTTATCTTCACCAGAGAGAGCAAGATGGCATCAAATGTTGGCCAAGAACAGCTAATGGATAAAGACTAGTTGGCCTGAATGAAGAACAGTCAATCCACACAAGGCAGAGATTATGCTGAGGGGAATCAAAACAAACCAACAACTAAAATAACTTTGGGGAGTTTACAGCCTTATATCTGAAAATATCTTTTAGTGAATGCAATTCTGTATAGCAAAATGATTTCAAAAAGACCAAATAACCAGTCTGTGTCTCAGTTTTTCCACAAGGTCCTGGTTCATGGTGAGGTAATGAAGAGTAACTCTTAAACTCTTTCCTGCCTTTCAAGATTTTAGTTTTTAGTATTGAAAATCCTCATTTACTGTGACTTGGGTATATTAGAGACGAGGAAGAAGAAGGGAGAGAACAAGAGAGAAACAGAACTGGATTTTTTAAGTTTTTGACAAAGGTGAATGAACAAAACTTACAAATTTGCTAACATTTGCTAACATGAGCCATTACCTGGCTTAGAATATCCAGAGTTTCTGCCATTGACTAGCTAATTATGAGATTGCAATATCAGGTTCTTAGTTTACACAAGGGCCAGAAATGGATTTTATGTAAATGCATTTAACCTATGAGTTTTACAGATGATTACCAGTACTAATGGAACAATTATTCCAACTTCATCTTCTGCGTGTTCTCACAAACTTTATTTCCACCCCAGATTCTCCAGCCTTCCTTCTGTGGTGTCTCCTTATGCACTCTTTTCACTGTTAAGGATCTCTTCACTTCATTGTTTTCTTGTCCTGCTCTCCGTCTTCTGACTCATTAGAGTCCCTCCAGGTTCCCAATGCACTGTTAGTTTCGGTTCCCAAACTCCTTGTCTGAGACTTTCTTATCATTTTCCCAAATCAAAAACTTCCAACTGAAAACTTTCTTGTCTAGCCAGTCTGGATTTCTCTCTCTCAACTTTCTCCCTAGCAACTACTTGGTGATTTCAGCTACACAATTTTCCTTAGCCAACCTGCTACAATCTCTTTGTGTGTACACAAGGATCCATCTGCCTCCTTAGGCATCCTACTCTCAGTTACTCCTTTTGCTGCCTTGGTTCAGCTCTTACCTCCTTTTCTTTGAAGTGAGGATGCTGATTGCCATATTGTTCTTGCCCAGTCTGATGCTGAGAACAAAGGAAAAAACTTATGTCTCTGCACAGTTGACTCACTATTGTATTGAGCCCTTGCAACTACCATACTTGCATCCATATGAAAATCATCTCACTGTGTTGGGATTGAAGTTCAGTGCCTTCAGGGAGTGAGTGAGAAGGTGGCACAGAGCTCTGGTTCTGTAGCTCAGCACATAACCCAGTGCCTGGGAACGGGCAGTTCAACCTTCAACAGTTTGAAGTCCTTGGCAGCTGAGACAGGACATATCTGTGAGCACTTGTACTTTAGAACAAAGCAAACTCAAACACGGTGGAAATTTCCAAGGTCAAAGATTTTGTTTAAGGGCTGTTTAAAAAATTCATTTTAATTCTTCTTTGAAATGACCTTCCCTCTTCTTTCTGTTTTCTTCTTTCCCACTTTGCTCATGAGAAGTGAGAGAGATGCAGATGCATCTTTTCCAAACAACAGATGGTAAGCCTTTGATCCAAAACACAAATGCCCCAACCTGTGGTCATGAAATTGTTATACAAATTGTTGTAAGCATAGTAAAGAAAAAAACTTTTTTTTCTTTTTTTTTTCCTTTTTTTTTTTATTTTCCCCAAAAAAAGGGGTTTGTGCATCTGTGTGAAAACCAAAATACCAACCTGAGACTGGCAGGGAAAAGTAAGGCCTACAGAAGTGATTAATGATTGAAAATGATTATTTGACATTTGACAACCATAAGGTATTTGACAACCTTATAATAAGTGGTGCTATCAAAATATTAATAAAATGGCTGAACAGGGATGAAAGTACAAGAAAAAATATATTGTAAAGAGGCATCAAATATTAGTACCTTTCATGGTAGCTTTCATCAGTAGTGAAACAAGTAAAATGCCATAACATGTATGCCTTTAATTACTCTTTCCTGGATCTTATTTTTGCTCAAAATATATTACTCCATAAGTAGAGTTAAAACATAGATTTTTATCACAAGTACACAAACTAGTCTAAAACTTTGTGTCTACGAGGTGAAATAGTGTTTGAAAATAATCCATATCTTATTTTTTTGCTTGTGAACAGAAAGTTCGGCAAGATCAGGCAAATTAAATCGGCTTGCAGAGAAACAAACTTTCTATTTATGTTACATTTCTGTAAAATATCGTTCTTTAGTAATGCAATCAATTAGCGGCATTGAAAGGTCTTTATCCAAATTAACACCAGTAGCTATATTGCTTAGTAAGCAGGGGCACAACTTTTAATCACAGAATACTCTTTCTGAATATTTTATCATATGGATTTCCATTTATTATGGTGGATTTTTTTAGATGACGTTCTGTCTTCACTGTAAATGTGTCACTTGACTTTAATTCCAAATCACAAATATGGTTAGCAGAACAAAATGCCCCAAATTAAATGGGAATGCATAACAGATGTGACAAGACATCTTTGCTAAAAAATGTTACATGATAGCAAGTAAATAATACACAAACAAGTGGTATCACCAGAATAAAATGGTGTAGTATACATATTGGTGCTTGTGTCAGTCTCATATGAGAATCTTATGGCAAATTATCTAAGCAAGAAGCTTGTGGGAAAGTGAAGCTTTCCCTGTGATTGTCAGTTTAAAGAACAGTCTGAAGGTTAATTTAAAGAAAAAGGTAGAATATGCATTGATATGACAATTGAGGATAACATGTTATAATGCTCTAACTGCATTTAAAGTAACACTTAAAACTCGTAAAGAAAGACAAAACTGTACACAAATAAGAACAGTGCTCTCTAGTCTTCTCTACGGGAAAGAATGGGCCTTTCTTTGACATTAAAACAAGCAAAAAGAATCATGTGAAGAAGAAACTATTGGTGGTCATGACAGAAAATGATGGACCATAGTATGCATATGAATACACATAGACAAACTATGCTTCATAAGGTGTAAGGGCAATGACATCTTTTATTTTTTTTTATCTCTAAAGAGAAAACAATACGAACAGGGGAAGAAAAGCACACCAAACAACAACAAAGGCGAGTGTGAAGAAAATAATTAATTTTTAATATGAGAAAATTGAGAAAGTAAAGACTGAATAGAAGACCTTTGTTCTTCTTTTGTATTTATTTTTATATTGCACATATTGGATCATCAAAACAAAAATCATTGAAGGGAATAAAGTGAAGCCATTACACCCCATGATATATTATGCCACAGATCTGTAGCTCCCCCAGGCTATACTCCTTCTGAGTCACCCCCTTCCCCACCTCAAAAATATGACTACATGAGGTCATGACTACATGACCTCATGTAGTCAATTCATATCCCACTAAAATGGCTGCAGTCTATCGGGGAAGAAGTCCTGTTCCCCAGGCGAGTGCTACGGCTGCAGCGTGCATTGCACTGTGAGCAGGTCTTACTGTGGGAGCAGCAGATGTGATTTGCCCTGAATGTGCTGGTAGGGAAAAGTGGAACCCTCTTTCTACAGAAATGAGGACAGGAGAGGCTGCACGTCATGTCAGTACCCCTTCTAGCACAGTCGGTGAGCTTTCTTGTTACTCTATATCTCTTATAGTCATGCAGCCAGACGATTGTACTGAGAAACTGCCAACTGTGGCAACTGAGTCGAATGTAAACAGCAGCTCCTTTCCATTCAAGTGATGAATTTACTCCTTTACTTCAAGTTTCCTCTTTTAATACATTTTTCCAGATGAAAATTCCTTCATTATTTTCATAGACAAATGAGTTGGGGGAAATGACATGACTGAATGAACTCCTTAGGGGTAACTTTGGTTCCTAAACCAAAAAAGTCTCTGTAATATTTCAGCCAGAACGTTTCAGGTACCAGACCCACCTCCCCACAGGTACCATCTCTGTCCCAGACTGGGCCCTGTCCCTCAGCCTGTCTTCGCAGGGCAACTGCTCTAGCCCGGACCAGCTTGGGAGCCTCTCGCCGAAACTCACACCAATTTGTCCATGTCTCTGAAACCATCGTGTACTCTTCTTACTGAGGGTTCCTGTCACCAGCACCAGCACTCTGTATTCTGACCATTTAATTTTCAAACAACAGCTACGCCACCAGAACATTTCGACAACACAACTCTCCTGTGAAATTGAGACAGAATTTTGTTTCTTCTCTTCTGTGCTTGAATAAAAGCAGAATAATTTTAATCTTAACTATATTCATTATTCCGATGAATTTTAAAGCAACCTTAAAGTATTTGTGAATGCTAATGAACTTAATATTTATTTTGATATTTAGGATGATAGCTTTGCAGCCTAAATGTGCTCTGATCCAAACTTGTTCTTTCCTTCTATTCCACATAATTGCATATTACTTTGCATTCATGGCAGACTTGAATATTTTAGCAAACTAAGATGAAGATTAAGGTGTGTAAATAGTATTCTCCCAGAGAAAAAACATGACACAAAACAGTACAGCTACAGAGATAAGTACCGTCCAGCCAGTGAACTGTGAGATAAATTCACTTAAGTTTGGCAAAAGGCTGTGAGACCTTGGGGAAAAAAAAGTGTTATTTCTGCTTAGTTTGATTTATGCAATTTTATTAATAAATCTACCATCGCCAGGTGTGACAACAAATACTGTAAAAGCAGCAAAAAAATTCCCTACACTTTTCATGGCTGGGAATTCAGTCCAGCCACGTCTATGCTGGAAATTTTACTTAGCTGTGTAGAAGCTCTGAGGCTGTACGATCTGAAAACTTAGACAAAAGAAAACTCTCCTGCTAGGAACAAGATCTTGTGAACTTTACCAGGAAGAAAGCAGAAGAGGAAGGGGCAGAGGTGAGGTACAGTGAGTGAGCTGGGAGTGTCTGGAGTCCTGCTTGCTGAGGAAGCAGAGGGCTGGTGGTGGCCACTGATGTCCTCCCAAGAAGCCGGCTGCAAGGAGATCAAGCCAGCCTTCCCCAGCCGAGACCTGTAGGCCTGAATCTGGGTTTCCTGCCTACATGCTCCCTGCTTTGGTGGTTCAGGGCAGAAAATCACTTCACATTCTGTTCAAAGTTAAACTCGAATTGAAGGTCTTTCAGGGTTAAGGCCAGCAGCCACCAAAGTGTGGCTGCTTCTGTTGTTCTGTGGCATCCCATCGGCTGCACTGAAGTAGTGGAAGGAAAAATTGCAGGCTTTCTGCAAAAATTATCCTGGAAACATCACACATATCTGCATGTGGTTGAGCTGCAGCTGTAGTAAGACGATGATGGTAAATCTAGTTTCGTAAAATTTTGAGTGGTTTGGAAGGACTTCAAAAAATAATACATAAATCAAGTATGGACATTAAAGTAGGCCACTGTTATTTACGATCATAGTGTATTTTCTGTACAAAGTCTAAAAAAGTCTTTCCCTGAAATACAAATTTTATTGTTACAAGATATCAGACAATAAAGCAAATCAATATGTAGAAGTAAAATATCTTCCCTATTTTTTTGAATGATAACATTATTTATATATAAACACATTCACATATGGTAGGCTCTAATAATCATTCTCTGTTGTTTTGTTTTTTTTAAGTTGAATTGCATTCTTTTCCATTTTTTGATCAATGTGCAATATAAAAATTTCTAATAAACAACTTATTACAATATAAATCTATTCCAGCTATATTTATGCAGCTCGACACTGATGGTTTTGATTGTCTTCTTTTAGAATTGGAACAGAGTGTTTGCAATGACAGCTCTACTATCTAATCTATTCTATTCTACCTTTTTTCTTTTTTCTTTTCTTTTTTTTTTCTTTTTTTTTTACCTGTGCAGACCAAAGAGCTACACCAGAAAATATTATGACATTTGCAATAATGCTTTCAAGGGAAACAAATTCCTATGGGACAGATATTAAACATATTGTGAATATTGGGAAGAAAAGCATTCAGTCTGTGTGTTACTCAAAGTGAAGTTCTCTTTGGGCAATGTATATTAATGCTGTACTGGGTTAAATGATACAGATGGTCATTTATCAGCGGAACACTGTAAAATTACTTGCTCTTAAGAGTCTGAAAATTGTCTAAACAGGGGGAAAAAAAAGTAAGTCTGATAAAATCATAAATGTTTTCTCCATCGTTGCTGAAACTCTAATTTTCTTGCTTATTGCTTGAGTTGATAAAACAAATAAAAGAAGGAATCTCAGAGAGATTTCTTTAATATGCAAAATGAATTTCAATGTTCTCTCCCGCTGGTATTTTTATGGAAAACCTGACTAGATGCTACACATGGAACAGAAAAATCTGCATTTAGATGGAAATATTATGAAATGCATGATATGGTGCAAAGTAAGTCTTTTAATGGAGATAGCAAAGTGTTGCATTATATGGTTGAGTGGAAAGACAGCATGCATACAGGCTTTTATGTCCAGCTGCCCTGATTTGCCCAAGAGAGCTCACTTTATTTGAATTTGAACCTAATATAGGGGGCAGAAAAAAAGGCCCACAAAAATTCAACAGAGAAATGATTAGGTCTTTTACAAAATGAAATATTAAGACCTGTGTGAGTCACCACTGTAAACAATGATGGTTTGGACTTGCATGGCAATTTTTTCAAAGGCTTCTTAAGTCTTTTACAATCAAGAATTAATTAAGCCTTTCAGTGCTGTCTCTGTTATATAGATAGAGTAGTGTAACCATGATTAAATTTATACCCATAGGTTTTAACAATTATTTTAGAGTCACTGCAGTAGCTGATTCAGTTTGAACATGCCCCTAGAGACATGCTTTGCTGCAATTTCTTTTTTGTTTGGTTTTGTTAATCTAAATGCAGCAAAGAATGTAACATCATTGCGCAAACTGGTGATTTATCACTATGACTCATTAAAATCAAATTAAAAAATAGTAAAAAAACCACAGTGCATAGTACAAGAAGTTAAATTTCTTTGTTGTGGACAGTAGATAAATTATTTCTCTTACACGTAAATTGGGAATTGTATCCTGAGCATTTGCAAATTTTTTTTGAGTAAAACTAATGGAATGTGATTGTTATCAGAGATCACATCATATCTGAGAACCAGTATTTTTAAGCTCTTAAGTTACATCACTGTTGTGATGATATGGAACCAAAATTGTAACTCATGTCAATGGATGGAGATCCTTGATATAATCATGAATTTTGCCCATAATTATATCTGCTTCAAGAAAATGTTAAGAGGACAGACAAAAATGGAACACTATTAAATAAGGCAAATAAATTGAAAGCATAGGACAATATTGAAAACATGGAAGTTTTCTTTGAAAATTTGTTAGGCAGCACTTTTGCACATGTGTTTGCACAAGTTACTTGGGTGTTTTAAAAAACGGCAGGATAGTGTTCCGATACTGAAAGAATTTTGTACCCCAGTTTATGACCTCCTTTGTGATGCTAAACCAGCTTCCACAACAGGACTCTATTCCGGACTGTGCTGTGTGATCTGTAGCATGATGATGCTGGTAGTAGTGATGATGATGGAGTACACACTTACTTGCTTACTAATGCTTTCCTTAAAACATTTTTCTGCTGGGAGGAGAGAGAAAAGGAAAAAAAAAACCTCGAAAGATAGTTGTGAAATAAAGGGCTTTTTTACTGAATATCTAAAAGCTTTTAAAACGAACGTTGTATGTATATTTAAGTCTCTGTTTTCCTTACATATTACATGCGCTTCTTAATTATAAATTTTTCAAAACAAAGGAAAAGTACAAATTTATCCTTCTTAACCTCAAGAACAGCACCCAACCTTTACTAGAAATTCTGAGTTCTAATACAATAAAAACCTTAATTAGTTTGACTAGTAATATCAATAAACTACCATGGAATCATTTACAATTTTGTATTTTTTTGGAGGGAGGGGTTAGTGAAATCCCCTCATATTTCCATAAAAGTGGAAATATTATCTCTCTTCTGACAACACAGTGGTATCTGATTTTTTCCATAGCCCTGCTTCTGGTATTATTGATGCTTAACCCATGAATGCCCTTGAATATACATGCCAGATTCTTCCTTCATGTTACCGTGCTGATGACTGCAATAACATTGCAAAGGGGATACATTTTCTCCCATAACTTTTATTGAAATGACAAAGAGTGACCTTAGGATGTTTCTGTATGTCCTAGTGTTCTTTCTGTAACATTTAAAATAATGGGGGCATGCTAAGTGGCATGGCCTCAGGCATGCTGAGGGGGCTCTAACTCTCTGGGGGTTAATGGATGACTGTTTTTAGTTGAATAATCAAATATAATACTCTACTGCAGAACTCCTATAAAGGCACATACATGCAGACTAATGGCTATTACTCTAATATGCTTTCAACCTTGAAGACACTTTAAAGACATTGCTTGTCATTTCAACGTTACATTGTTGCAGTCTAAGAAATACATTTCACTTTTACACGGTTTGGTGAAACAGCGAACAATTGTGACTTCTTTTCTGATTCAAACAAAGAACTGCTCTAATCAAATCTTCAAATGCAGTGGTGCTGTCAAAAAAAGGCAGAGCGTTAATAACCAGAAGTAAAACCTCAAAGATCACACTGACACTAACATGAAAGCCAATACAAATTAAAACCTTTTTTAAAAAACATTTTTTGTCATATTTAATGTGGAATGAACTAATCTGTATGTTTTCAGTTGGATCCTCTTGAAAAAGTTTAGCTAGGTTCCAGTTAAGATTTCTTGGAGATAAAGCTGGGAGGAGGGAGGTGGAAGGAAAGCGTCAAAATTTTTAAATCTATTTTGGAATCTCCAATTAAAGAAGAGAATCTGATCAGGAGCGTTGATTCTGCATTTAAACTCCCTTTATCACAGGGCTACTGGAACACAGGTATTTCACCATTTTTAATTTAAATAATTTCATGGTTTTAAGTTATTTTCCTCTTTTATTCATGCATTTAGACTCCTTTTACCACAGGGCTACTGGAACACAGGTCTTTTACCATTTTAAATTTAAATAATTTCATGGTTTTAATTAATTTTCCTCTTTTTTTTCATCATTAAATAAATATATTTTTTTTACTAAAACCTTAATGCTTCCAATTTTTCCAGTACCTTCTCCATAGTGAGTCACTGAAGTCCTTGAATTCACCAAGTTATACTCAGCAAAACATGACTGGCCAGATTTCTTTTTGTTCCAGATGGAAGTTATTAAAGTGCATTAATGCAGTGATAACTGAGTATCTAAATGCATCAGCTCCTGTGAGAATGCATGAAGCGCTGCTGGCACAGCTGGGACCCACAGCACAACACTGTGAGCTCCTACCTCGTTCACAGGTAAATCAGGCACCTCCCACGTATGACAGCATTGTATGACATACAAATGCCTTATGTTTTACTTTTGGCACTAAGTCCCTTCATGGTAATATTGCGTTGGATGAGCTGGGTTGCATCTCTACTTACGCCGTAGGCGCTGTCCTGATTTGGTGTATCTTTTTCTCTCTACAAGATGGATAGGAAAACGTTTTGGATGTTGTTCCAGGGTGATGCCACACTGCAATGCACCGCATGAGCTATTGGTATGGAAAGGGAGGCAAGGAGAGAGTGAAAGTTAGGCAGCCTTTCTCCCAGTATGAAAGTGTAACAGCCAATAGGAGTCTTCCTGTGTATATACATATATATATATATATATGCATATTTTTTTTGCTAAATCAAGGTTGGAAATCCTTTTCTGCAGCTATGATCAGTAATATATGTATGTGTATGTATATATATTTCTAGGACAGCTATGTTTCAACTTGCTGTAGACAGCAGTTAGCGAAGTTAGAATCATCTGGCTTTTAACAGTTGAGTGACAGAGGTATTTTTTGGTTGTAATCGAAGAATGAAATGCAACATATAGACACACAGAAATTACACACGCAGACACCCCCTCACACACAGACACATGTGCAGACACACACAGGCGCACGTTGACCATAGAAGGAAAAAATGAAAGATGTGAGCAATAGAACAGATGGGCCAGCGTTAACAGCATAGGCCTTTTCAGCAGAGCAGTCTGCCTCCTTGCTTACACCACTGAAGCTTTATTCATGTTACAGATTATATCATTCAGATCATTAATTTCAAACTTTTGCTGCTTCTTCATGGAATCTGTCACCAACAGAAGGAATGATTCGAAGCTGGTTTTGGTGAAAGGGAACTAAAGGAGGGCTTCCAGTGGATTTGGAGCAAGAATTCAAAATAAATAGTGGTTTTGTTTGTGTTGTTTGCCATATATGATTTATGACACTTCTCCTTAATTAACAGGAGTTCTTTACCTCAGAAACTTAAGATGTTCAAAGCTGAAAAACTTATTTCAGAAATCACACAAGATTTATTTGCTTCCAGGACAAAAAAAGAATTATGATTAAATTCCCATAATCAGATTTCTGGAGGTCCATTACACTGAGACCTTCTGATATCTTTCATTATCTTTCTGATCCAGTATAAAATACCTCTTTTAAATCTTCACGTTTATTGGTGATGAAGAAAGCTTTTTGGTATAACAACCCGGTAAGATGCTCCATTAAACTCAATCACTAAACCTGTTTCATTATATTTTCTATTCCTCTAAATAGAGAAATTCAATAATAATTGAGACTCAGAAACTCAGCATTCTTTGATGAATTGATGATTGATAATTTTTCATGTTAATATTGGCAGTCTAAGACTACAGGAATACATTACTATTATTCATTTTCACAATCTGTCATAATAAACCTAAGCAAACTTGCTTTCCTTTCTTCTGTTTAATAGGCTGTAAGGTATTGACCAGGACTTACAGCCTGCTCATTTCCATGACTGATGTATTTCTGTTAAATAGCATACATTTGTCCTGCAGTCAGTGTTGCAATTTTGAACGCTTCGGAAGGAAACTTGACATTTCATAAATCAATCATCTGAATTCCTGGATTGAATGCATATGTCAGAAAACACAGGCATGTTAAGGGAAAATAAAATGTGCTTACAGAAAAAAATGTAGCTTTTTTTTTTTTTATCGCCAGGAAATGAAAGTAAAGGTTTATTTTAAAGTTCTTATTGTAAGTAATGAAATATTACTGATATGCAAAACTATTAAACCAACTTATTTATTGTAAGGGAATTCATGAAAAAGTATAGTAGATTTAAATGAGATTGTGGTCACATTTTCCTAGCTTTTTTAAATATCTGGCAAAATATTTAGTTACTACTGTAAAGAATGACTTCTATGAACTCAGAGGATGACACATATTTCCATAAGTACTTAGGGACATTTAAAATTTTTTACTACAAAGAGAAAAATGACAGTGCGCTACTTTCTTCTGAAGTATTTGAGATCACTGCTGAGGACAAAGACATTTGATTGCACTTGGTTAGTGCCTTGGTAATTCATATAGTTGATTAGTTTGCTTTTCAAGAGAATTATAATTGAATTCAGTCTTTTTTTCCTTGTGAAAATGGTTCTGAGTGTAAAATAAGTTTATCTAACCTCTTCACTAGAATAGGTGATTTCTTCCATTAGTTCCTCTAGACCTGAGAAATTTAATCATCTCTCTGTGTACATCTTCAGTATATAGGATAATGCAGTAAAACTTGACTTTCACCTCATGAAAAAACAAGGTCAAATTTTGTTTAAAATCCTGAGGCATTATATATATATATATATATGTATGTATATGTGTATGTGTTAAGTTCTATTAAAATATTAATAATTTTAAAACTCTTGTGAGGGAGGATGTTGTTCATTATTTAAAAATATATATATATCACTGTTTAAACAGGAAAATAACATATTTAGATGAGCAAAAATTTTAAATCTCTGTGCTAACTGATCTTTAACCTTGACTATTGACTCAAACTAATGAAAAAAGCTTAATTTTGAAAAGTATCTTTGAAAAGAGAGGATATGTAGGAGTGGTCATGGGTTGGGTTTTTTTCCCTTCTCATTCCCCTATTTTTCACTAATTCCTCGTTCAATATTGAACAAGTCATTTTAACTTATCAGAGTTTATTGATTTAAAATAGTGCAGAGTAAAGCACCACTGTGTATCCCACATCTGCAGAATTAATATTTGCATTTTATCTCTGGGTACTTTTATGTGCAAAACTTCTTCACTTTCTTTCACTAGCCTACGATGACAGTAATAATGATGTATTGGCGTCCTATTTATTTCAAAGATATTTTGTGCTCTTTTGTTCCTTGAAATATTGCGTGTTATTACTACAATCTGTTTACAAGGTGTAGAAAAGATTTCACAGAAAATGTGTCCAAGCCTATTAACACTAATGAAGCTTCATATGGTTAAGATATGAGTATTACAAGGGCCACAGAATTAAAATGATTTTTCAGTATAGAGCAGATCAGTATGTGAGGATACCATTATATATACCTGAATACAATGTGTAATCATAGATCTACCATGTGCCATCAGTATAGTGCATAATAGAGGTCTATACATTTTTGCATAAGTCATCTGAAATTTTGGAAATTCTTAAACTAAAGATTTATAGTTAATTTTCCTTTTTTTTTCATAGTGAACCTGTGCATTATTCATTAAAAAAGAAAATGCAAGATATATTTCTAAATATTTTTATAATATGAAATACAGTTCTGTTTGTTGAAAGAATGAAGCTTAACAATGCTATATTAGCTAAGCACTATAAAAAATGCTCACCATGTTCCCATTTCTCATCCTCTTTCACACAAAATTTCACTTATTAACACTGTGAAAAATGCATACATATTTCAGTCATATTTAATTAGTCATCCTAGACTATTTTCAGGTAATTTAAATGCATATTCTTCATCTCTGGCCCTCTCAAAAGAAAGAAAAAATACACATTTATTCACTTTAGATGAACGAATACATAAGAAGAGTTTGAGTTTCACTCCTTTAGCAAGATAAAGATAAAACCAGTGTAATTTGGCATGTAATTAAGTACTTCACTAATTCACTACCTTAACTGTTAAAAAAAATGGACCTTCAATGTGAACTTGAAAACTGCACATACATCAGTTCCCTGTGCAAGCTTTGTTTTGCAGCACAAATCTAATTTAAACCCAATTTGTATCCAGACGTAATCAAACAGAAATAACAGAAATCTCATTTCTCCCACCTCATTTCTATTGGAATCTTTCTCAATCCACTCTGTGGACTGAAAATTAAGATTTAGTGTTGTGCTTGTTTGTTTGCTTTTAAGTTTGCTTGTCTATTTATTTTTAAAGGAGTTTCTTTATAAAGTGTACTATGTCTACTTCAGATCTACCTGCTTCGATCTGTCCTGTTTTGGACTTCAACCAGTAAATAAATATCAAACAAAGGTTAAAAAAAAAAAAAGTGGTGGTTGTTTTTTTTTTTTCCATCTGATCTTCTCATTCTTCTCATCACCATTCTGTCCTAGACATGGATTCTCCTTACCCAAGATAATTCCTATCCTATCAACAGAATAACTCTTATGAATACGTATACATCATAGATCCAACAACACGTGCCAACACTATCCAATCTATTCCACCCAAGTCTCAAGTCAAGCCTGAGATATGGTTTTGGAGATAAGGGTGGGAGACAAAAAGCAAAATGAAAGATGCAAGCAACAGTTTGCTGCAACATTGCTAATAATACTCAACTATGTATGATGCCATGTGCTTATGCATCCACTTTCCTAGCACTTAAACCAGAATGCCAGGCTGACCCTCATAAATGAATACACAGCTTTGCTCCCACTGAGTCTGCTTCCTGACTTAGCTGCTGTGATTAGAATATGCAGTGTCAATTTCATAAGGTTTGGTTTAACTTTAGCCTAATCTAATGTTTCCTAATAGTAAAGAAAACCAACCAATGAAAAAAAAAGTTCCAATATTTTACCTTTGTGTAGAAGCTGGATAAGGATGTTGGAGACTATGGAAAAACCTTTGCATGAAGGAAGGTATAACAGACTGGAATTCTTCAGCCTGGGAAAGATGGAAGACAGTACAATACAGACTCATAAAATGAGAAATCTGTTGAGGAAGTGAACAAGAACTAGGGCAATACCGAATGTATTTATGTGTCAGGTAGCAGGTTCAAATCCCCTCCAAACCATATCCTCACACATTTAGTTGTACCGTGAAACTCTTCACTATAGGCAACCTTAGATTGCCCATAGTAATAATAAACCAAGCTTACCTACCTTCAGAAAGAAGCTAGCTTAAAGGTATTTTCTCTACATCACAAAGCCATGGAAATGTAAATCACTGCATACTTTGTGGGACTTAAACTCTTCCTTAAGCACGTGCTACTGGTCAGAGCTAGAAACTAGGACATTGGGCCTTTGGTCAAATGTGCAGCTGTCTTAACTTGGAAAACTACTCTGGTACTCTTCTGAAAACTACTTCTGGTACTCTAAGGCTTTTCAATTACAGGAAATTCAATTCCAAAAATTACTAGACAGGAAAAATTTTAATAATTTAATTACTCATTTGAAAATGTAATCTCTGATACTCTTCTGGGTTAGAAATTTTTAGGCTGAGTTTTGAATTTATACAGGTCTAATTCTTCTAATGTAAATATGCAAACTATTTAAAGAAATGTAATGAATGCTGAAGTAAGAGGAAGGAAAAGAATGTGTTTTGGCAAATATGTTGACTATGTCCCTGTTCTCGTAAAATTACATATCATTTCCTCACACTGTGGGTCTCATCTGTTCTGGTTCAGCTAGATTTATGATATACCTCTGCACCCGAGATTTTCTGTTCAAGAAGAATATTTGTGAATGATATCATCTGTGGATTTCAAGTAAAAGGTTGCTAATGACAATATTTTGCACTATTGTGTAAAGCCTAACAGATTGCTTGCTATGAAAGCCTAAGACTGATACTTAGATCCATTTAACCAGGCCCCAACAAATGAAGATTTCTGAAGCAAAGGGAGAGGGAAAGTGGGAGATAAAGATTAAGGCAATTCAGAAGGAAAACTCGCTCATATTATACTGCTTGGATTAATACAAACACTGGAGTCACATACTGCTTAGTTTCTAGATAGATCACCTACACAAAGACATGAAGGATTTAATGCCTTTGTGTGTGCGCGTGCACATGTGTGTGTCCCTTCCACATCTTCCATTCATTGTGTAAAGGCGTTTCTTTTGTTATAAACTTCATGCACTTCTCTCTTCCATGTAAATCAAGGTACCCAAGAGATAGCCTGTCTTGAATTTTGTGGTGGTTTTTGATGTGGGAATGTCTCACCCATATTGTTCCACTAGTACATGTGTGTTTCTAAGGTAAGTAGTCAAAGTAATCATTGCTACAAAAATGTTTCTAGATATGAATGCCAGCCCCTCTTCCTTATGCTCCTTCGTTATTTCTTTACTTGGATTAAAAAAAACCCAACTTTATACAAAATCTCACACTGGACATTGGTTATCCATCACTCCATCACTTCATGTATATTTAGAATGTATGTTACAATGCAGTTTTACAAAATGGGAAAATAAAAACCAAGCATCAATAAAAATACTTACTAAGTGGAATTGCCAAAAGTCTCAACTGTCCACTTTTCTGAGTGAAACTTTCCTGGCAGAAGTCTTCAGAAACTAGATCAAGGATCTGTATTGCCTGAAAAACCCAGCTTGTGTCTTAGACTAGAAGTGATCTCAGATTTTCCCTACTTGACTACTAGAAATAATTATTTCTGGTGTCAGCCTTGTAATTTCAGCTGATTATTTGCTGTATTCATTTGATGATTTAATAATTTCACATATTGATTTATTGACTCACTCTTAATTATGACCTTGATTGGATCATTGTATCATTCCATCTTTAATTAGTGTTGTAAAGTTGTCATAAATTAGTTCAGTAAAATGCTTGCTTAAGTATATGGCCGCTTACTCATCTTTTAAAAAATAAAATCCATAAAAAATACACACATTGTATTCATTCAATCATATTACACCTTGTGTCATGAACTCTGTGGAAAAAGTTAATGTTAATTAAGAAATTTACAAATCCATTTTCCTGTGCTTGCAAATCGGTACCCAAGAAACCCTTAGTTTTATTATCTTTGTGGCTTCTTGTATCATGGATTATGTTGCAAGTAGAAAATCTTGGAAATTGCGATGTCAGTACTCATCTGACTGAAGTAATGTTAAACTGTTCTGGCATGGAATGAGCGAAAATGCCGCATCCCAACTAATGAAAAAAAAATCCAAGAAAGGGGTTATAATCCACTTCATTTTCTGTGCAGGTAGAGGTAACAAGACCATCAACCGATCTAATTTTTTTTATTTCTTTGAAATTAGAGAGATCTGAATAATACAAATTGTTCTTTCCCATTTCTTTATGAAGGTACTGTGCAAATGCTGCTGCAGTACAACTGCTATTTCTTCTCCCACAGGTATCAGATGCAGATCTTTTATGTAGAACCATTCAGACATTTTGTGAAGAATCAGTTGTTAAATGCTAATCAAACATGAAATGTTCACAGAATGTGGCAACAGTAATGACATTTCAAAATGAAAGATACATTTTTAAGAAAGTATTTGAATAAAGGAAAATACTTCTTTTTAGTCTATTTGGAAAAAATGCTCTTAATTTATGTAGCATATAATTTTTGAGTTAAAATATGAATAAGACATAAATATAATTTCATTTTAAGACATACTAGTCTCTTCTTTTAGGCACAACTAACAAAGCATTTAGGATATTTGTGGATTGAAACTACACTGCGAATACAGAGTACTAATATCCCTTTCTTTCTAGTTATTCAATTTGTATCTAATATTGATGAATATAATTTCTTGCAAGCAAAGAAGTGTTCACCTTTTGGAAAGTGTAATAGCAAGTGGGGAAACTTTTATTTCAGCACTCCCTAAGAGAATTAGAAGATAAAATCCCAGTTTCTCCATATTTTTGAATCCCATGATATCATCTATAGAATGATTTTACCTGCAGAACAGTACTATAAAAAATGGTTTTCCTTAATGTTTTGGACCTATTAATTGTTTCACTGAAACTTACTGAAGTTGATCCTAGATAAGTTCACAGCAATCAGGAAAAAAAAATCAGAAACAGAAGTTTACACCCCAGCACAACTACAAAGCTGACTGATTGTGAAAAAAGCCATTACACACTTTCAGTGCAGAAAAAGCCTGCACGATGAGTGTTGGTGGTGAAATTGAATGAAATTTCTGCTCAGAATGAGTTTTACATTACAGATGAGATGAATAAACAAAGATATACTTTGCTCAAATTCAGCTACTTTTTCTTTATTTAAGAAATGCCTTTGTCTGCATTTCTTAACCTGTAAATATTTTCCAGTGCATTAGAAATGGCTAGACTATTAATTTTCACATCACTGTCATGAGATCCAAGAGCTCAGGTCTTCAATGGTTTAGCAGTGCTTTTTCCAGTTTCTTAATAGCTGGTGATCTTGCAATGGGCTTTTCTGTCCTCACCCAAGCTTCTCAGAAATTACTTTTGACATGGATCACTTTGCAATACATGTAATATTAGCCATTTAACCTTCACAGAATCAGCAGGGTTTAAATATTTAATTAGTGGTCTTGTTGTCTGCAAGGAGTTATTCCTGCTAAAAGCCAAATTTAACTTTTTCTTAAAAAAAAGAGGAGTGTTTTCACAAATTGTAGATTGACATATATTCCAAAGTTTAAGAATGTCTCTCTTAAGTTTCTTTGCCTGTTTCCTACTAGGTGACATCTTTCAGTGTAGGGGTAGCACATTTGATTTTAGTTCTTACTTTTTTTCATTCCCATTGCCTTTCCATTTCTTTCATTATCTCTATGGAAAAATCTATTTAAATGTTCATAATCTGTTGTATTTGAAACATTTCAGGATAAAGCTAATATCTTCCGTAGCTTTTGGAAGCACCTTTAAAACTCTTTTCAGTGTTTCCATGTACTATACCACATTCCTGTTGTGAACTTGGAGAAATGAAAATCATTTTACATTTGAGGGAATCATTAAAAGTAGAACATTTCAACCATGATAAAGACATGCAAACTGAATATCTCTAGAAGGAATTCTAGAATGAATAGTTTAATGAAACAAATAAATGAAATTATAATGGTAATTTAAAAAGAAGTTTACTTCCTTTTGCAATACAGGCCTAGTGTAAGGGTAACAAGGATTTTGGACTGCCTCTTGTTATGCTTGGAATTGCAATTACCCAAAATTAAGACTTGAAAGTTATCACTCATCATCTCCTGCGTGCTCAAAAAATCTTTTAGGTTGCTAAAATTAAGAAGTTTGTAGCATTAATGATTGCATAGCATTTTATGAACACTACAGCCCTATTGTGCCAGCCACTACCCAAATACACGCAGACAGCCCCCGACACTAGCAGCTTGCATTCTAAATAAACCATGAGGGCAAATATTTTTCTTTTCACTTATCCTTTACAAACAGTATTGACAATTTGGGGAATTAAGTAGACATTTATGGTATTTGAGAATATAATTACACTAGTTAACATTCACCAGAAATCAGTTGCCATTATTCCCAAGGGAGAGCCAATCATGGGTATGATTACAAAGAAGCTGTGAGGACAGACTTAATTGAAAAAACAGGAGGACTTCTAGCTAAGAGCAGGAGAAAAAAGTGATAAATTAGTTTTTTTAAGACTTCACAAGGAATGAAACTGGGGAAGTCAGTATGCAGTCTAAGTTATGCATTTCCAGTATTAAATTAACAAGAAAAAAGATTATCCCCTTGCACTTTCCAAGGAAATGTCAACAAAGGTTATTTAGACTTGATGGTTTATCAAAATAAGTTTTAAAAAAAATCAACTATATTCAGAACCACCCAAGACATTGAAACAATAAACGTATCGAAAGTTCCTCTTCCAAATACTCAGCATAGTAAAGAATCCCCTGAACAAATTTGTCTGCATTCTGTTCCTGGGTGATTTAAAGTAAAGAACTTTGTTTATAAGAACAGCAGGAATTGGCCAAAATATAACTGCTTTTCCATGACAAATTTCAATGTGCTGAATCTAATTTATGTTAGTCATGTGTCAGCCATATCTTTGAGAATACCATAATTCTTCTTAGATACTAATTTCAAGACTGTTTTCAAATAATCAAAGATCTGGAAGTTGAAAATGTAGAACGATGTCACCATAAACTACCAAATTATCATAAATCTAGTGTGTATATCTCTTGCTCTTGAACTAATAGAGGAAACATGTGTAACTTACAGTAGCTTCCAAAACCTGGAATTGCAGGTCATGTAACTAACTACATTTGGAGGAAATAATTAAACACTCTGTGTCTTTTTTTTTTTTTTTAAATTGAAATTTAAAGTTATTTTCTTTTTCTTCCCATAGTTATAGTTTCTGTTTTGTCTCAAATTAAGAACTTGTCAAAGTTAAAATTTTTCATAGTGGTGTGCTATTCAGGAAAAAAAAAAGCCCACCCCAAACAAACAACCTGGAAAATCACAAGATATTGAGGCAGATCCTCCTGTATTGACTGTACAAGTAATTTCAACTAGCTAGGGAAGGATTACTTCACTTTTTATTCTACCGTGTTGAATAATCAGGAACAGAACAGGAAAGTTTACATCCTTATCCTTCCTGAAATGCATGCAATGGCAGAAATATTACTAGTGGAAAAGAGGAAATGAGGTTAACATCCCTGTTGTATGTCAATAGTTGACTTTTGTTGTTCTTTTGCATGTCAGCCTTGAGACATACTTCAAGTAGCGTAGCCACTTACTAACCCCATAGCACCTAAGCTGTTGTCCTGAAAGCCTCTTCTACTCACACCTTCAGGGTCATTATTCTGCTTTGGATTGCAACAATCCCTGTTCTAGAAAAATGCTTCAATGAAGCTTGTTGAAAATCAGTACTTTTATTTGTTGAAAATCATGACCCTGCCCAGACTACTGACACTTGACTTTCAGCAACCTACCTGTGGGAGTCTGAATGTGAGTCGGACATTATAGCCAAATGGAAGGCTAATAAATGAAGTTCACTAAGTCTACATTCTTACTCACTTCAACCTGAAGCAGAAGACAATCTCTGGTCAAACAAGTATCTCTGTAAATTCCATATACTATAATGTGATTCTAAACAAACGCACACCTTAATGTACACATCTGAAACTATTATTACATCTCAGCTCTTATGTTCAATTAAATTTTCCAAATCATAGAATCATAGAATCATAGAATCATAGGGTTAGAAGGGACCTCTGGAGATCATCTAGTCCAATCCCCCTGCCAGAGCAGGGTCACCTAGAGCAGGTTGCACAGGAACACTTCCAGGCGGGTTTGGAATGTCTCCAGAGTTGGAGACTCCACCACCTCTCTGGGCAGCCTGTTCCAGTGCTCTGCCACCCTCAAAGTAAAGAAGTTCCTTCTTATGTTTAGGTGGAACTTCCTCTGCTCAAGTTTGTGCCCATTACCTCTTGTCCTGTTGCCGGGCACCACTGAAAAGAGCCTGGCCCCATCCTCCTGACATGCATCCTTTAAGTATTTATAAGTGTTGATGAGATCCCCCCTTAGCCGTCTTTTTGTGGCCTTCTTGGCCACAAGGGCACATTGCTGGCTCATGGTCATCCTGTTGTCCACCAGGACTCCCAGGTCTCTTTCAGCTGAGCTGCTCTCCAGCAGGTCAGCCCCCAACCTGTACTGGTGCATGGGGTTATTCCTCCCCATGTGCAGCACCCTACACTTGCCCTTATTGAATTTCATAAGTCTCCTCTTTGCCCAACTCTCTAGCCTGTCTATGTCTCTCTGTATGGCGGCACAGCCTTCTGGTGTGTCAACCATCCCCCCAGCTTTGTGTCATCAGCAAACTTGCTGAGAGTGCACTCTATCCCTTCATCCAGATCATTGATGAATATGTTGAAGAGGACTAGACCCAGTACTGACCCCTGGGGAACGCCACTTGTCACTGACCTCCAACTAGACTCTGTGCCCCTAATCACGACCCTCCGAGCTCTGTCTTTCAACCAGTTATCTATCCACCTTACTGTCCGTTCATCAAGCCCACTCTTCCTAAGTTTCCCTATGAGGATGCTGTGGGAGACCGTGTCAAACGCCTTGCTTAAGTCAAGGTAGACCACATCTACTGCCCTCCCCTCATCTATCCATCGAGTCATGCCATCATAGAAGGCTATAGGATTAGTCAGACATGATTTCCCCTTGGTGAATCCATGTTGAGGACTTCTGATAGCTTTCTTTTCCTCCACATGCCTTGAGATGACGCCCAGAATGAGCCGTTCCATCATCTTTCCAGGGATGGAGGTGAGGCTGACTGGCCTGTAGTTCCCCGGCTCCTCCTTCTTGCCTTTTTTGAAGACTGGAGTGACGTTGGCTTTCCTCCAGTCCTCAGGCACCTCGCCTGTTCTCCAGGACCTTTCAAAGATGATGGAGAGCGGCCCAGCAATGACTTCCGCCAGCTCCCTCAGCACTCTCGGGTGCATCCCATCAGGGCCCATGGACTTGTGAATATCTAATTGATCTAATTGATCCCTCACTTGATCTTTCTCAACCCAAGGGAAGTCGTCTTCTTTCCCTGTTACTTCCCCCAATGCCTGGGACTCCTGAGGGCTGGGCCGAGCAGTAAAGACCGAAGCAAAGAAGGCATTCAGTAACTCCGCCTTCTCCGCATTCTCCGTCACCATGGCTCCTGTTTCATTCAACAGTGGGCCCACAACTTCTCTGGTCTTCCTTTTGCTTCCAATATACTTGTAGAAGCCCTTCCTGTTGAGCTTGACATCCCTGGCCAGGTTTAATTCCAAGGCGGCCTTGGCTTTCCTTGTTTCATCCCTGCACGCTCCGGCAGCATTCTTGTAATCCTCCCAAGGGGTCAGTCCCTTCTTCCACTTATTGTAGACTTCCTTCTTCCACTTGAGCTTTTTCAGAAGCTTCCTGCTCAACCATGCAGGTCTCCTGCATCCCTTGGCCGATTTCTTTTTCTTAGGGATGCACCGATCCTGAGCTTGGAGGAAATGGTCTTTGAATATCAACCAGCTTTCTTGAGCCCCTTTGCCTTCCAGAGCCCTAGCCCACGGGATCTCTCCAAGCAGTTTCTTGAAGAGGTTGAAGTTAGCCCTCCTGAAATCCAAGGTTGTAATTTTACTTCTTGATGTTTTGTGCGTAGTACCCATGATCCTGAACTCTATCATTTCATAATCACTACAACCTAGGGTGCCCCCAACCTCAATGTCCTCCACCAGTCCCTCTGTGTTTGTCAGTACCCGGTCCAGGAGTGCTCCTCTCCTTGTTGGCTCCTGTACCACCTGTGTCAAAAAGTTGTCATCAATGCACTGGAGGAGCCTCCTGGACTGTGCATGCCTGGCTGTGTGGTCTTCCCAGCAGATATCAGGGTCACTGAAGTCCCCCATGCCTGCGATTGCGAGGCTACCTTCAGCTGTCTGTAGAAAGTCTCATCAGCTTCCCCATCCTGATCAGGTGGCCTGTAGTAAACACCCACAACAGTGTCCCTCATATTTGCCTGCCCCTTAATCCTTACCCAGAAGCTCTCAACCCTCTCTTCATCTGCCCCTAATGAGAGCTCGATGCATTCCAAATGCTCTCTCACATAGAGTGCAATTGCACCACCACGCCTCGCTGCTCTGTCTTTCCTGAAAAGGACGTAGCCATCCATGACAGCATTCCCGTCATGTGAGCTGTCCCACCATGTCTCAGTAATTGCAATGAGGTCGTGGCTCTGCAACCGCACACAGATCTCCAGCTCTTCCTGCTTATTCCCCATGCTGCGTGCATCGGTGTATAAGCATTTCAGAGAGGGCGTCATGTGTGTAGTTTTGACCCTTGAGATGCGGTGTGCCTTCTGGCTTTCAGAAATACTGGCACACTGGCCCACGAGCGCTGAGCAACTGTGCCCTGGCACCTCACCAGCAAGTCCAGTACCTTCCCCACCCCCGTTCAAATCTAGTTTAAAGCCCTCTCAATGAGCCCTGATAACTCTTGTCCTAATGCAGACACCTAGTGCCATTTAAAATGACACACAATGTTTGAGACATATACACGACACTGACAGATTTAACACTATCTTTAGAAGACTTGTGTCCTTCTGCTTTGGTATCTGAAGGGCAAGCGTTGCATACTGAAGAATCTTAGTGGCTTTGAATGCCCAATTCTAAGCATATCTTTACAGTAATTATTGAAAACTTTCATTAGAGTGCTAGAGTGTCCGTCCCCCCCTTCTTTATTGAAGAGAGTTATAGGATAAAGTTTTCTGATGTGAAATTAATAAGTAAAACAACAAAGAAATTAGCCTTTAGTGTAGCCCCAGTGACATCTCTCTCATTACCCTGTGAGTTTATATAAATATGTGGATTCAGAAGAATTAAAATACTTAACAGAACTGTGATCTTCTCCTATGGGAAACACAGAATTAAATTCAGAAGTTATGTACACAGTAAATTATATTTTTATCCTCACTAAACATAAAGTAAAATAAATTGAAAAATACTTATGCAGCTTCTATTTTTTTGCACATATCATAGAAGTGTTAATTTGAAACATTAAGTGTTGCGGCAAGTGTACGGCTGATACTTCTGAAGCCTAAGTCTACAGTTTAGTCAAATTCAAATTTTTCCTACATCCACTGATGTGCCATTTCATACATGTGTTCAAGTGGGGATTCATAGTCTATAGATCTCGTCTAAAGAAGTTGATTCCTACAATGAAGTAATGAACTCTAGCTGAGAACCTTTCCTTGGAAAGGTTAGAACACTGGAGAATTATGTTAAAGTTGACATTCCCTATTCTACTCAATCCTCTGAGAATATTTGCTTGGAAAATACTCTACAGTAAATGTTAGCATACCGTTAAAGTATGGAGGTCTGGAGGAATAGGATCTTTTCAATCTGCCTTTTTTAAGTTATGTCTTGAGTAAATTACTCAGCTAGTAAATGAGAAAGTGACTGGGATACAGTCTCTCTAATTACTGGCCTATACTTGATTTGTAGACCAATGAACAATTAATGGTTACATGTGCATGAGTAGCTTTCACAAAGCAGGCTAGGAGTGACTCAGAATAATTCATAAGACACTTTCCTGAGAAATGAGAAACACAAAACTTCCAGCAGAGAGATTGTGAGTCCTTGTTTCTCATATCCCATGCAAGTGCTGGATGAATTGGCAAGACAAGTTTTGTCGGTGGATGCAATAAGCACCAAGTGTTAGAGAAGATATAAGAAGCAACCTGAAGTTTGGTGGTGAAGTCTGAGCAGCCAAGGTTAGAATGGTGATATCACTGGGGGTGATGTTACCCTTGCATAAGCGTAGGAAATCAGCATCCGTTTTAGCCTGGCCTCTTTCTTCTCCATGCCATATACTCTTTGTGTTAAAACACAACATTTCGTATCATCTATGCTCTAATTTAAAAAAAGCTATTAATTTTACACCTAACTTTTACTGATAAACAACCCGCTAGGTGCCTGTCTGAAGTTTGTTTATCCTGAGGCATGCAGCATGGGGAAAAAACAGGAGGAATTAGAGGATTGTATGCAGTTGTTGGGCTACAGTCTCATTGGAATGACATAATTTCTAGTAACGTTCACACAAACAAACAGAATGTCGTGGTTTGGGTTGGGCTGGCCACTAAAACAAATGAGAGATGCTCTCTTTTACCCTTCTCCCTTTCAGAGAAGGGAGAGCATCTCCCTTCAGGGAGGGAAGGATGAGAGAGAAAAGAGACTTATGAGTTTAAAAAGTTTAAACACGTTTTGCTAGGGAGCAAATAACTGCTTTATGATTTTGACTAACTATGAGAAATAATATTGAATCATATTGTATACTCCAGATCTGTCCAATCAGTTGCATGAGCTAACAGTGGAGTTACAGGTGTAATATACTCCTGTGCATATTATTCATCAATTGCGAGGCAATTTTTCATTCAGTGGAATTATCTATAATCATCTCCTTAGCTTCTAAGGAATCTAATGTTCTTTTGCTGGATATTGGAAAATGTCACTTTTTGTATTCATACAGTTTTGTCAATTTGTAAATTTTCTTGTTCTAGCAGGTGCATGCCTATCACCTTTAAATAACTTCCCTTAAGCTTCCTGAAAAATAGAACTTCTTACTTCACTTTCAGTTTTTAAGATGTAGCCTTGTTATGAGCACTAATACTGACTCTGGTATAAAGAATGAGTATGAAATAGCCTTCATGTGTTTTCTCTCATATGAGTTCTTGCATGTTGAGCTTGTGAGAAACATTTAGATGTGTTATTGCCTTACACAAATGGCAATGTTTCTTTTCGTCATAAGCACAGAGAAATCCAAGAAGAGATTAATTTTTGTAGGTGTCTTTTTTATATTACTTACCTTTTATTTAATTAAGAACTTTTCTCACTGAATTAGTAAGCTTCTCAAAAATTATTAATAACATGTAAAGACGTATTTCATTTGCTTGTTCCTGTAGTAAGTTCAGGGTCACAGGTGACATACCTGTTCCACGGAAATCTCATTTATATCTCGCTTCCTCTGGTGCGGGGGAGAAAAACCAACCAAACAGAAATACTCCTGATGATTTATTCAGATGCTACAGAATACATTTGGTTAAGAACAGCATTTCTTCTGGGTTGTGTGCTTGCTGAAGGTACACACCTTTAGTTACTCAAACATACATTATCCCTGTGAGGCCTCTGGCACAGAATACTTACTCTTCATATAGTTACATATGCAATTACTCCGCTTTGCACATCAAAATTCTTCATTTTTTCCAACCTACACTTCCAAATAAAATGCATTAGATTTAGCCAGACATCATACTGATATCAGTGGGTATTTCGTGTAGATAGCAATGCAGTCAGCAACTTCTAGAAAATAAGGCCTGTTTGTTGTTTGTTGTTTTTGTTTTGTTTTGGGTTTTTTTCCTAACTGGAGAGGTTGTAAGTTTCAGAGTAGATGGGGCACTTAGGGACATGGTTTAGAATTGGCTTTTGTCAGGGTAGGTTAAAGGTTGGACTCGATGATCTTAAAGGTCCCTTCCAACCTCAGCAATTCTATGATTCTATGATTTCAAAGTACAATGCTAGTTTTATTTGGTTTCTTAATAGTTTTGCTTACAACCATAATTTTTTGCTGTATTAATATTTTTGTATTGACACTGGTTTTTGTTACTATTGCACTCCTTTATGCACAGATTTAGCTTGTTGATGCAAAGAGCATTGCACTGAAAAGGGGATTTAAATATCGCTTAATTGTACTTTTCAGTTTCCCAGCTGTATTCAAAAATTCACTGTTTCTTGTGAGAAACAACCCTTATTATGGAGTTCCTCAGTGCACAGAAGGGAGAGGTTGTGTCTGTTCCAAGCTTGTAGTCTTCAGCAGCACAGATGCAACATGATCACAAACATTTTTCATTTAATTGTCTTTTGTTAGCCAACATGTACAACTTCCAGGCTGCTGTCTGTCCAGCTATTACCTATCCAAGTAGCATTTCTGCCTTGTCTTATTGACATGGCTTTTGGTTATGAGTTGAACTCCCCTTTTTTTGATGAGTCAGTTCACGGTCTTGCTGGTCCTTTCTGCTTGTCAAGCAGATTCTGACATTCATAGATTCATAGAATCATGGAATCACAGAATGGTTTGGGTTGGCAGGGACCTTTAAAGATCATCTAGTTCCACCCCCCTTGCCGTGGGCAGAGGCAACTTTCACTAGAGCAGGTTGCCCAAAGCCCCATCCAATCTGGCCTTGGATCACAACTTCTCTGGGCAACCTGTTCCCGTGTGTCCTCACACTCATCATAAAAAATTTCTTCCTATGTCCAATCTAAATCTATCCTCTTTCAGTTTAAAACCATTACCCCTTGTCCTGTCCCTACAGGCTTTGGTAAAAAGTCTTTCTCCGTTTTTCTTATAAGCCCCCTTTATATACTGAAAAGCCACAAAATGGTCTCCCTGGAGCCTTCTCTTCTTGAGGCTGAACAACCCCAACTCAACCTTTCTTCATAGGAGAGGTGTTCCAGTCCTCTGATAATTTTCATGGCCATATATAATATATAATTGTATTTCTTATTATTTAGCTTAAAACAAATTTCTCCCTCTGTTTCACTACACCTTCTTTATGACCATTTTTCCTTCAAATTCACCCATCTAATTCGAGTTTCAGTCCTGACAGAAAACCAGAACATAATACCTATTCTTTAATTCTTTAAAGTTAGAGCTTCAGCCTTCACTTCATCACAATCCTTTATGGCACTACACAAGCACACAGTAAGCAGCCAATTTTGCAAGACAGATGACTGAATATGAAAGGGTCAGAGAGGGCTTTTAAGAGCTTTCAGAGCACATGTGAGGAGAACGATGGCAGTTACTCTTTTAAAAAAATTATCTACAGGCATTTCTGTGGTGTTCAGCAGTATACCATGCCCTCCAAAAGCCCTGATTAATCTATTCTCATGGCAGCCACACGAATGAACCAAATGTTAGACTCTCCATTACACACGAGTCCAAGATGAACCCATTGAAGTCAGGAGGCTGCTACCTTTGGTTGGTCAGCTTGAAATGTGTTGTTGAATTTCAGAATAGCAGAATGTGCAACGTCCAAATATAAGTCTTTGGCAGCTGTGAGTGGTCCACAGCTGAGGATGCTGACAAATGCCAAAGAAAGTAGTTTCAATGGATCATCCACAGGTGGACGACACATCCAAAATGACCGCGCAGTTTTTCATATTGGCTAGTGTGATTCTGCCTCAACTCCCAAGGAAAGAGTCACAATGGGTCAGAAGTCAGCCAAGTGTCTTACTCCACAAATGCTACATTTGATTTTGTCATTTTAGTAGCTTAGGTTGTGTTTGCAGCCTACAGAGAACAAACACAAGAGATGCATCCTGGTTTTGAGCATGTCTTTTCTCATACGTTATAGCAGACAGCCTTCTTTACCCATTTTTGTCCCTTCAAATGAAGTAATAGGTTTTATTATGTAACAGCAATGGCCCTAGTTCAGCAAAGATTAGCATTTGCCTAGGTTTGAATTGAATGATCTAATTGAAATCAAGGGGAATATTCATTTGTTTTATGTGTTTAATCAGCTAGCTGAAGTGAAGCCTAAATTAATGAATGTGACCTGTGATTCACCAGGCATTTGGAAGCAGAATATGTAATGCCAAGCACAGATTTGCAGGGCAGACCACGAAGGTTTTTGCTTTCATGCTCGTCCTGTCACCCCTGCTGTGGTGCTGGCATCACTCAGTCCACTCAGCACAACCCTGCAGTTTCTGGCTCCGCAGAGTATCTCTGCTGCTGTACTGGGAGTCGAAATGGAGCCAGCACTGTGGCAGGAGAGGAGGCCAGAGCAGCCTCAAAGCCAGAAGGGCTGTGGATACTGTGTCTCTGCCAGCTGTGGGCTAATTCCCCATGGAGTAGGCAGCCTGCCGTGGCTGGGGCCATGGGGCGCTGTCCAGGCTCTGGAGGAGGATGTGACAGCAGGCTACAGTACCTACAGTGGGGCTCTAGTCACCATTTATATCATGGCTGCATCCGTCCTTCGTATTACAGAATTCATTTCTACAGAATTGAATTTAATATCAGCGAAGCAATTTTCACACTAGAATACAGAATGATTAGAAGCTTGAGTCCTAGCTGTGTTTCCTGCAGTGCACCACAAATTGGCTGGACCCAGAATGCTCACAAGCATCAAATAGCAACCATAAAAAAATTTAAAACACTATAACGACATTCAGGACTTCTCATGCTGCATTATTTTGGATTTGACCTGCAGCTTTAGTGTATTTTCAGCTTGTTTGTCACTCATCCAAAAAGTCCCTTAGAGCTCAGAGAAGGACTCAGATCTATTTGGCATCAGTCAAACAATGAAATAAAAATAATAAAAGAAATAAAATCTGAGTTCTTATCTTATTCTTGGCACATTATGCAATGTGTCAAGATGAAGAAAAACATTCTGTCAGGAAGTTACTAGGCACCAGATTTTCCAATACAGTGATCTAAAGAGGCAGGTGGACATTCAGTGGAAGCTAGGCATGTATTACTTCTGAAATCCCTTTCCTTACATACCTTCAAAAAAATCTGGCTCTGTCCTTTGAAAAGTTCTGCCATGTTTCTTAATCCAATAACAGGAGGATATGAAAGTCAGGATGCTTAAGCTGATTTTGCTGGTAGCAGAAGTCTAAGTTTAAAGATTATGAAAATTATGCCCTTGCTGGCAGGTTTTGGCCACTTAATTTAGTATGAAAAGCAATATCGCATTTAAATTACTATCAGAACTGTTATGTTCTTTCTTTTGAAATCTACTTTTGCTGTTGAACATGAAAGGTCTGTTTTAATGCTCAGATGCCACAGATACTTAAAAAAAACCCAGAACAGTTTTTGGAAGATTTTATGAAAGATTGATTTTTTCAAACTTCTAGATACTTTATCATTACAATGGTCTCTAGTGTTACATACTGTTATGTAATTTTTCGACAGCAAAAGCTTATCCTTTGAAATCTCTGTGTTTTTCCCTTTTTGGTGTTGGTTTATGTTTTTTTTTTTTTTAACAGTGAAGGAATTTGGAGAATAAATTCATGTTCTCAGTGCAATCTTTGCTGAAACAATTCTACTGTTACTTTCTCTCTATTTTCTCCTCACCTGTGTTCCTGAGGTATAGACTATTTTTGTTCAATTCTTGTTGACTTGTCACTATATTAACTGTATTTCTTCCTTTTTCAATCTCTCTCTGCCCATTGTATAGAAAGAATATCAGCAACCTTTCCTAAAGGTACATATTTAATAAATAACCTGTCCTTTCCTGGCTTATTGAAGCTGGTTGTCTCTGTAAAACCATTTCTTTTGCTTCTTCAGACTCAATGAGCCCTAATAACACTCCTGGACTAGAACTACTGGTCACATACAGAGGTCAGCTAACTCCTGGGAGCTCTTTCCTACTGCAGAGCACAGGGAGGGTGAAGACACTGTAAATAGCTGTATTGTGCTTTCTAAGAGTTCACAATGGAATGTAATCAGTCTCTTTTTTTAGGGCTATAATGCATCCTGCAGAAAAACTTTTATGAGCTATAGGAACTAATTACCATACCTGTTCTGTGAGAAACTGTGGGAGGGCAAACACTGAAAAAATTCCTTAAAAGGGGTCTGCAAAAAAAAAGGCATTTGTTGAAAAAAGCATATTTACCGGATGTACATAAAGTGATTATATTAAAAACAAATTGCCATGTAAATTTTTCCTCTTTTTTCTTAACAGCTTCTTGGACAACAGTAACATTGACTTGGCTGGGAAATCACATAGACTAGAAGTATTGGGAATTGGCTGGGATTTTTTAGATACGGAGTTTTAATCTAGTAGAATATATCCTACTCTTAGTTCTTAAATACCTCTTAATACGTTTCAAAAAACAATAAAAATATTTTTCTCAAGGTTAGAGTGAGGGAAAATGAAAAAAGCTCAACAAGAAATGGCTTCCTGTATGGGGAAACCAAACCAAAACAACTTGTGTCCATAGGAGAACCTTAGTTGCCATTTATTCTTTACTCTCCTGTTCAACAAAAGAACACATTTAGCTGGAGGTAATTTTACAGTCAAAGGACACCCTTATCACTTCAAAACCTTAGCTCAGCTAAATTTTGAACTTTACAAATTGTTATACAGACTTTTAGAATGGACAGTAAAACTAATCTGTGGATTAGTTGGACTGCTCCAAGAAGAAATACAGTTGAGTTGAATTATTGGACATACTTTTAATCAGAAGCTCTTTTTATGTTTCCTCTCTAGGACACTCTTAGGAACAGCACACAGTAGACCACGGGAGCTAGGTGATGTTGGTGTACAAAGAAGTCATCTCCAGAAACCCAGACACTTTGCTCCAAAGACACCCATAAGGTAACCAAAGATGTCAATAAGACAATCGGACAGCAAGCTAATATAGCCCTTAGTAGAGCCTGGAAGTGGGAATTGTGAGCCCTTCGCATGGCACACAACCCATTCTCTAAAATGGTAAACATGTGGGTAATACCTATAGAATGGCTTATTGCCATTGTCCTCTGCTGGGGACTGACACAGCCGCATTGTCAGAACCACATCCCTGAAGCACAAGCAGAGTTACAGGTGAAAAAGCAGGGGTGGGATACAGCTACACGGATTTAAGGAATAGAGTTGGGGCATTGACAATGTCTCTTTGTTCAGCTTCAGACAGATGTGATTTAGCATGGCCATTCTGGGGCTTTTTGGTTTCTTTTCAGGTCTTCAAGTGACCAATGGCTGCTCAAACCCAAGAGCAGGTAGTGTGCTGCAGCTTGTTCATGCACATTTGGCCAGCTGGGTCAGAAGAGGCAGATGTGCTTCAACAAAATGTTTTAGAAAACACAGCCGATAAGCTAAGTAAAGAAGACAGTGGTGACAGAATTTGCCTTTCCTAACCAGGCTGAAGTCCAACTGTTGTTCCTGGCAGCGGCAACCTAGACTCAATCAAACCCAGGTGCAGAATCAGCCAGCTTGGAGGAGAAGTGTGTTTACATCTGCCCTTTTCTGACTCTAGGGCTCTGCTCAGAGGGAGGAACATGCTGTTGGGAGATAAATTTCCCTCCTTCTAATTATAGGCCTTGCCATCTTCTGCCCACTTCAAGTGTAAATCGCCTGATCATAAACAATTCCTCTTCAAAGCTCAACACAGATTGGATGTAATTCCCTGACAACACCAATCTGTTCCCAGTATTGCTTGCAAAGGCCAGAATAACATTAAAGATATTCCAGCCTGCTGAAGGAGAGAGGATTGAAGACAGAAAATTAAAAATACCACAGTAAAACACAAAAGACATTATCCTTGCAACCCTTTAGCAAGGAAAAGAGCTAATAACCCTGGACTAGCAAATCTCAACAATTGGACAAAGCATAAGAATACAGAAAAATCTTTCTTTTCCATTGGTAAAAATACCCAACCTTGTCACACACACTTTCCTTTCTAGTAATCAGTAAAGCAAGTAGAAGGCAGATGGAGACTGCCCATAATTATTTATTTACATCAGAAAGCTTCAATTATTCAGAATGACCAAGTCATTCTCACTACTAAACTGTACAAGAAGATCACATTACTGCCATATTTGCCTGTTTTTCCCATCCTCCCTCTTTATATTCTCATGCGGTATCTGGTCATAAATTAGGTTCTTGATCTTGTTAGAGAGTTGTCTGTTCAGGTAATGTACTGCCATGAGCTGTCCCGCAGAACTGGAATTGCAGACTGGCGAGACAGATAACCAAAGCGTTACTGGCAGGAGACAATTCATTTTTCAAAACGTTGGGATAAGGGTATGCTACCAGTACATGGTTTGTACAGTAGTATGTCAGTCCTGTCATTGTTTTTTTGGGAAATATCACAATACCAATATCAAGAGCAATAATAATAAGAATAAAGCAGGAATATTGGTGATGTTTTTGAAGCAACGGTTGATATCAGGATCAACATCTAATTTTACATTGATGTATCTCCACTGAATGAAATAGCATTCCTCCTGATTTATGCCAGAATAGAGGCAGAACAAAATTAGGCCTTAAATTTCGTACCTGTCTTGAACTGCTGGCAAGAATGCTGGAAATGATCATCATATTTTAGCGCTGCCAAATTGCTAAGTCTAAAAGTAATAATGCTCCAAAATGATCAAACTATATCTCATAATTCAACTTTGCAAAGTTTTCTGTTACTTGACAGTAAATAAGCGTGAGGAGTTATTTATTTATATATTTAGTGGCCTGATCTATCAAGAAGAATTTGGGAAAAATGCCTCTCCCATTGTTTTTAGATTGCAGAGAAAGTACCAACTTTATATCTAGTTGTCACATAAAATGGGATAAACATATTTCGTACTAAATAGTTACCACTTACCTATATTTATGAGAAATTGACAGACAATGAAGGTAGGGAGAATAGCAAAATCCAAAATGTGTATGAAGTACAAGAAACAGAAAAGAAAAATGATAGCCTGGCAAATCAGCCCATCGTTACTTAGCGCAGGTGGTTCCGTAGTTGCTATACACTTGGGGAAGCACATTGGTTTCACTAATTTGCACTGGAAGCTCAATTAAACCCTTTATACAAAGAATTTGAAATATTTATGTCTCAGAATATAAACACTGTAGCTGTTTGTATATACACAAAGTAAAAAAAGTCTTTGTTAGTTATCATAATAGCAGATGTACGTATGTGTACATGCAGAGTGCACTTCTACATGGGTGATCTTAAATTTTTATAAAATATTTCCTAATATTGACAGTATTATCTCATACTGAAAATATTATCTCATGGAAAAGTGATTTAACAAAGACAGTCTGAACAAACCATATTTAATTTTTAAAAAAGGTAAAGTGACACATTCTCTCATCTGGCAGTGGGAGAGTTTGCTTCTAATATTACAAAAGCTTTGTATGCAATTTTTTGTCATCATTATAGATCATTATAGTTATTCATAAACTACTAGAGGAAAAGATACTTGTTTTTTTCCAGCACCATCTGGTTTGGGTCTAATTATTTAGCTTATATGTTGAAGTGTTTTCCGAATGATCATTGTTTTAGCTTTCACTGTCAGATGTCATGCAAAGGTCCAGGATAGGCAGATGGGGCTGTAATATAAAACAGAGCTGCTGCAATAAAACACATCTCCCCCTGCCTCCAAACACCCTTCCCCCCTTACATTAGGTGATCCATTACTGGATGTGCTGGATTTGATTTTGTTGTTTACATACTGTACGAACATTACAAGGGAACAAAAAAGACAGTAAAGATGTAAGCCACATTGGAGAACCATGTGACATTCATTAATTAACACCATCTAAGGGAGAGGAAGGAGAACCGTGAGTTTTTCTCCGCTGCTATACTGTTCAGAAGGAATACATACATCACACAAGTATTTTGGGAAGGAATGCTTTCTGTCTAATGGAAATTTGTGAAAAGATGTGAAAACATGTTCTCTTTGGAGGAGGGAGGATGAAGTGCAACTGGATGCTAGAATCTTTAGGTACAAAGAAAGGAGAGACATCCCTGTGTAAAGTACTGTATAATCTACATTCATAGGTAGAAATTAAACTGTTACCTAAATTATTGGAAGCACCTGTATTTTTGGAACTTTAACATGAACACAGAATTTCAACATAGGAATCAAATAGGTGCTGAACAGGAATTAGAGGCAAGTTATAAAATAGATAAGCACCTGCAAATATGAGGCATGGATAGGGAAGCACAGAAGCCTGGATTCATCTCACCCACAATTTGGATTTCGCTTAGCTGAAATGTCAAGGACAGGAGCTTAAGCTCAGTTAAGAGATGGAGCAATCCCAGTGATCAAGATAGAAAATGTTAATGTTAGGTATCTTTGACTTCTACACCTAAGGCAGGTGCCCAGCATCTCCCTTAACAGTCAAGAGAGAGAAAGTTATCTTTAACAGCCAGATCATCTCTCCTATTTGGAATCTCCTTTGGGATCAATGGAAGTACTTATTTTTTATCACAGGCTATGCAGAGAATTTAGACTACTAGATCAGATATGGATATGTGATTCTATGATTCTATGTACAACATAGATGCCAACTTCTGATCAAAGGAACTCCATTCTGTGTCTCTGAATTGCAAAGTGGCATTCTGATTTTGGTAACGGGATTAAATGTCCTTCTAAAGTGCTTGTCTCCCTCCATTGACTGCAAAGGGAATTTTGATACCTAAATTACGTTATACTCCTGTCTTAGCATATAGAAATGACAGGAAATGGGGACATGAAGATCAGTTGAGAACACAGTATATAGGAAAATTTTTATTTGTAGACTATGGCAACACAGGTGTTTAGAGTAAAAAAATAAGTGATTCCTTGGCTTGAAGAGACAGGGCATCTGCTCCAAGCTTAGTGATTTTGCAGTTAGACTATATAGCAAATAGCATGAGAGAGCCTTCCTTCAGACTCCATACAAGTACTTATTTAAAATAGAAAACTTTCTCTTACGCCAGAGCAGTGGTTTTAAAGTTCTTATATTTTTAGATGCATTTCATAGAGTATACTTTCCCAAAAAGTACGTTTGGATTTAGATTTTGTAGAATTCACTCTTGGAGCTGTGACGAGCCGTTAAACGCAGTAAGTAAAAGCATAGTGCTTACTTCCATAAAAGAATATAAAGAGTATAAACAGAAGCAGTCTAAACATGCATTGGGAATATCTATACTATACTGGACTGCAGAGATCCCAGTGCTTGCACATGCCATAGTGACATGCAGAGAGTCCAACTTGCCTCTGTATTTGAGATAAATGTATTTGGTGAGTTAATAAGCTGTTTGTGTCTCCATGGGGCTTATCTCTCCATGATGATCCTTGGCCTGGTGTGCCTGTACTATAGCAAGGCTCAATTTGCATCAGCTTGGTGGTATCTGCATTTTGCAGGTGTACCAATTTCCTTAGCAATTTTTATTGCAACATTAAATAGATATTGCCCTCCAACCGTAGTGATTCCTCCATCTGGCATGCATCTCAAAGCTTACTGACTAGTTTTTATCCAATTTCAACATACATGTTCTCATTTGAGACCCTGAACATATTCCAAATGCACTCAGGCATTGCTCCAAATAACAGCAGAGATAATCTTCATCTAGGAGAATGCAAGGTCCCAGGCAGATGATTTCTGTTCACAGCTTAGATTTGCAGGTTGTGTACCTGCAGAACTTAACTTTTAGTCACCTTTTGGGCAGAAATACTTATAAACACTTAAAGTTAATGCAAGTGATTCCAGCAGTCTCACAGAAATTTATCAAAAGGGAAAAAGCACTAAGCTAAGAATAACAAAGAGTGAAAGAAAGAGTAAAGATCGACTCTGTAGCATGGAAGGATAAAGACTAGAAAAAATAAATAGTTGCTGTAAGGATAGGTAGTGAACAAAAGAAGATATTGAACCTGATTTTCAGACTGCAAGCCAGCACTTCCCCTAATTTTCAAGTTGCATCACACAAACCAATGAGAAGCTGAAAAAGAAGCACATCTTTTAGAACACGTTGTTCTACTAGATGGATAGATAATGAGTTGCAGCCATCTTACAACTGTGCAGCTTTCACAGGACACATTCTTTATGCAGATACAAATCCCTGGAACTGACCGTAAATGTCTTAATACCTGCACTGAAGTGCAGTAATGCACTGAAGAAAGGCACTTCTCCAAAGGTAGCTTTTGCCCTTCTCTGTGAGGGAAATCCTATAGAATGGTATTAATATTTATAAATCACAATACATGATCAGTACTTTTAGTTCTGTTGTACCCCAGTTTCGAAAAAGAATACTGAGGTAGACAAGGAACAATAAATCTTTGTAATCAGAAAGAGTTAAAAGAAAGCAATTTGAAAGGTGTGTATTCCTGTACTATGGCACTTATATAGGTTGAAAAATCTCTCTTATGTTAACTGAACTGAACTCTAAAGAGGATATGAAAGCATAAGTCATTTTAATTCAATTTCAGTTTTATATCATTGCATTATTCCAATAAAATGGATTTTTATATGTATATATAAGCTCTGTCTTGAATTTATTTTTTAAGAGAGTCTGTTACTGCACCTTATATTTTATATGGTTATGTAATATATTACAGCCTGTGAGAAGTGGTGAGCACACTTCAGCTGAAGGACATGCTGATGATTTATGGAGCTGAAAGCCCATACACCCTAAATTAGGTTTTAGAACTGCAGTGTAATTTTTAACGTGTAACAAGGAAATTCATTTACAAAGACTACCCCGCAGCTTTGAAAGTCACTGTAAAGATTAAGTTCTGTTTGACAGAAGGTGGGAGATTTAATTTTAAATTTTTTTTGGGGAAAAAATCAGATTATCAATCACCTCAACAAATGCTAAACACGTTGTTGGAAATGCTGCTTTTGTTTCTCGTGGATTTCACAAAGTATTTATTAGACATGTATCTATCAAGGCTTCTTACACCATCATAATTATCCAATGATAAAAAACCAGTAATCTTCTAGATGTTCAGTTTTATATCAGTGAGAAAACAAGCAAGAAAGACCTGCTATAAGCAAGGGTGCTGGAGAGGCTGGATTGCACCAAAAGGGACACTGAGGGGAAAAGGGGCATCTACCTCTCCCTGTTGTCTCGGCTTTGGCACTGAAAGGGACATAGGTACGGGAATGGACTCTAAGGAGGGTAGGAGGGAGCAGTTGCAGATGTAGGAAGAGGGCAAAGAAAACATTAGAACTTTCACTGGGCCAAAATAGCTTCTCAGGCAGAATGCATTTCAAGAGTAAGAAATCTACCTACTCTAGGTTTCTGCTTCTAAGTTCCCCTTATAACCAGTAGAAAGGTCATCAATGTAGACAATGGAGTCTAAACAGCAATTCAGCTGAGTGGATAGGTGTCTGTCTTAGGGTGACTTTAATAGGACTGTCCTTCATTGTCTGCATTGGTTTAGGACTTAGTTCAATTGTCCATATACTGTTTGAGATACCCTGGGGTATCCAGTCTTCCACATCTAACACCAGCCCTTAATATGCAAGTGCCTGTTTCCACATTAGATTTACCATGGGAAAAGTCCAAAAATACCTTTGTCTCATGTCAAACTTGGTTGTGAGTACTAGTAGAAAGAAATTTGAACTTCTGTGTTGGACTGGGCTACACTGGAGAAGATGACACAGAGAGAATATTTACTCTGAAGCAACCTAAAAGGAATAGATTATAGGGTACAGATAATTTAGAGCTGCAGGAAGAAGGTGACAAAACATGAGGTGATCTAGAATCTACTATTCTTTACTTCACTTTAGGAGAAAAATAGTCTACAAAGCCAGGAAATAACCATAAAATTGTAACAGATTCACTCTGAGAGACACTGAAAATACAGGTTCAAATGAAGGCCTGAAAGTGTAGTACAACAAATTTCTATGCAGCATGCACTTTTCCATAAATTTGCTTTGGCTGTACTTGCAATGCTTGTTTGTTTGCATCCTGCAGATATCTGGGGAATGGAATTGCACTAGCTTGTTGTTTCTAGAAAGCAAATTTAAAAGTTCTACTAGTATTCAGAAGAAACAAATGATATATAAAGTACTAGTCTTCTCTCTTAAAGCCCTTAATTATAAATCCATGCTATCTCCCCTCTTTTATTTGCCACTGATTCATAAAGTTGAATGTGCCAGGAAGTACCAGCCTGCATCACCCATCAAGCAAATTTTCCTTCAAATATCTGTGTGTTTTCTTCCATGATACAGCTGATAAACTGGGGGAACTCCTTCTAAGACTCTGCTGTGTCACTGTATTAATCACCTTCAGATGTCAGGCTAAAAATCTTCTCTCCTCTAAGGTCGATAAACAGGGTAAGTAACTGGTATCTTGTGACTATACTTCCGTGAATCAAATAAATTTATCATTTTTACATCATATTTCCCTTATTTGCTCAACTCTTAGCCTTATATTGCAAACTGTAGATGGCTGGGGACCTTTTGAATTAATTTCAGGATAATGAACATTTTTAAAGAATAAAATATGTCACAGGATGTCATCACTGTCCAACAACAAAATATTAAATCACTTCTGAGATCTTGAGTAGAGAAATTTTCGCCTGGTTAGCTCCATGGAAAACAAATGTTATTAAAATTTGTATTAAAGAAACAGAAATGCACAGAAAGCAGTTAGATCACTATTAACATTATTGAACAAGGTTCTCATTCTCCCCCATTGTTTATCTGTGGGATTTGCAAAGGAAACTTCACTCCACATGTTAAAATGATATTAGTTGTGGTTTTTAGCAACAAAAAGAAAGTTAGTTGTTGGGAAGAGATGTTGCCATTCAGTTTGCAGATTCTACTAAAGATGAATCACGGCAAAATTAATACCAAAAATTCTGGGAGATATACTGGATATACTAGATCATAACGTGAATACATGTCAATAAATAAATTCTGTTATCAGTAAAAGATAGATATGCAAATAGAAATACATCCTGACCTTACAGTCAACAACTGACACAGTCACAGTCTGCATTGGAAAAGCCTTATCATTGTGGTCCAGTTTCGTTCACCAAACTGCAATAAATCTGAAAAATAAGGTGGACAGTGTGGAACTGAAGGAAAACAAGAATAAACACTTTCAAGTCTGAAAGTGTGTTAGTTAAGCTAAAAGAAATGCCCTTCCTGTAAAGAGGGACAACATAATGTGTATTTTCCTTTGTAGCACACACTTAAAATGACCAAGGGAAAGTACAACCAGCGTATGGATTGCCTAGGCATCAGTGAGGTCCTCTGTAACTGGATGTCTTTTGTCCTGCAGGGAGGAGACTGATAAATGACTGTGGAGAAAACAAGGCAAGTGGACTTTCTGCTATGATCCACACTAGTAGGTAGAGGGGTGTCTTTGATTTTGCTACCATTTAAAACCTCTCAAACTCCTATCAAGCCCTCTGGAAATTTGGAAAGTGCAATCAATCAAAGCAGTCCTTGCACTTTATAAAGTTATTTATATAATCAGTGAGACCTGGAAATACAGTTCAAATCACAGAAGTCCAGGTTGTTGATTTATGGAGCAGAAAAGACATAAACCCCAAGTTAGAGTTCAAAGCACAGCAGAATTATTTTTTCTCTCATTTTAACAGCAGAAACAGAAATTTCAATTACTTTAGGACTATCCTGTGGCTTTGAAAGTCACTAAAAAGATGAAGTCCTGTTCAACAGAAGGTAGGGAGGGAATTTAATTTGAATTTGGGAGAAAAATCAAATTACTAATCATCTTGAAAAAAAAAGTGAGAGAGTTAAACACATGGAGACAAAACAAAGAAGAGTCTACAGTACAATCAGACTTTTTCATGTCAAAATGAAAATAATAGTGTTCCTATTTACAGGAAATTAAGTTTTTCTCAGTATTTTTACCAGAATTTTTATTTTTTATTTTAAATTTCCTTACTTCAGATGTGCATGGCATCATTTTCAAAAGAACACTTAGCAAGTACCCACTAAAAGCTTTTATAGAAGCTTTTGATACAATAATTTTGAATATTCACTGCAGAACCACTTGTAATTTTAACGGGAGAGAGTGGGAATCTCCTGATCAGGCAAAGTGCATAACTCAGTTTTAGGACTGAGTTATTTGTTGAGAACCAGCTTTGTATAATATTGTGAGAAACTCCCTGCATGCTACAAAGATAATTATAAGAGATTCTATATTTGCTGTTTCTATCTTCAATGCTAGGATATTGCAAGAATACTGCTAAGCATAAATTGACCAAACCTGTAATTTATTAATAAAGTCTGGGAGATACTATAGCACTGCTCTGAGTTAAAAGCAATCCTTAACTACATCCACTTTTTCAGGGGGTTAACCCAGTTTTTTAAGACAGCATGTTTTCTGTAATTAGTCTGTATATGTGCTTATGAACATCTGTCCATCTTGTTTACCCCTATCCTGACTCCAGACAATTTTTTAATCCATTCACTGAAATCAATTACATTTAGAAGAAAGTATACATTTCAGAGAGACTTTGGTCTTGTAAGTAGCCATCTGGGTACAGGAGAGCGAAACCAGTTGTACACCCACTAAGGGAAAGGGTGTTGCATGAGTTCCAGTCAGTAGACACCACACAATTCACACCGGATCAACGTATCATAAAAGTCCTAATTAAAGGACAAACCTCAGCTGCAATTGCCTTTTATTAGATATCAAAGAGTCCAAATTAAGGTACAACTTTGTAAGAGTCAAGCCTTTGCTGATTCCACAGTTTACAGATTGCATAGATATTTGGTTTTGGAGTCTCGCATCTGCTCCTTGTTTTCTTCTTATGGTTAATAACCCCTTTTCCTTTCTTATCTCCTTAACCCATCCTCTTGTGATGCATTGGTGAGGTCTAAACGCAACCCAGGACTTTTTCTTGTGAAGAGATCATAGTCCTTATACTACAGATTTTCACACTGCCTGCCCTTCTGCTTTCAATGTTTTTCTTGTTGGAGGAAGGATTAGTGAATCCCCATGTAATTCATACTAAGCATCCGCAGTATCTCCAGTGTTAATGTATGAGGAGAATTCTTTGAGCTTGGCTGAACTCAAACAGAGAATGAATAATGTCTGGAATGCAGGAAAAAACATAGCAGAGAGGTTATCTATTGTATGTCTTACCATCGTGATAGAGGGCTCTCATGAACCAGTGATGCACTAGACAGATACAGCTTCAGGAAAGACAATCACTGGCTTAAAAAGGCTCTCAGTAACGCAATGATAATCAAGTAGATGTTAAACATTGGACAAGATGAAACTGTATCTCAATCCATATCACAATTCGGATTAAAAGTCTTGGAGACATCCAAAAGCAATCAACAAAGATATGGGAGTTTAATAGTTCTTAAATGTCCTTAATGTCATAATACTATGCAAATGAAATTAACATATCAAAACTTAGATTAATTTGTAATGTATAACATAGAATCACAGGATCATATAGTTTGGGTTGGAAGGGACCTTTAAAGGTCTTCTAGTCCAACCCTTTTGCAATAAACTGGGACGTTCTCAACTAGATCAGGTTGCTCCGAGCCCCGTGCAACCTGACCTTGAATGTTTCCAGGGATGGGGCATCTACCACCTCTCTGGGCAACATGTTCCAGTGTTTCACCACTCTCGTAAAAAATTTCTTCCTTATATCTAGTCTAAATCTACCCTCCTTTATTATAAAAGCACTACCCCTTGTCCTATCGCAACAGGCCCTGCTAAAAAGTTTGTCCCCATCTTTCTCATAAACCTTATAAGCCTTCCTCATAACCTCAAGGTACTGAAAGGCTGCAATAAGGTCTCCCTGGATATATGCTGTACTTTTTTCCTCTGAAATATAGGTTTAGAATACTCAAGTTTTAATTGGCTAATGCTCATATTTACCAATACCCATAAAAAATAAAATGCAAATGCAAAGTCAGGATTTTTCATGTTGATAATTAGGGTGCTTCACAAATATGACTTGTACTCAAGAACATTGTTAAACATGCTATTTTTCACCTAAGTGATCAAGAAAAACATGTGAGTTAACACTATGATCTTTGGCAAATCATTTAATACATTTAATAAAAGTGTTCTTCATCACAGAAATTTTCTTCTTTTCTCAAAAGATCTTGACCACTTGTCCTCCAAGCCCTTGGGAAAAGGGTTGGATTTGACACTGTACTGTTACAGTTCTTCCTGTAACGGAGATTTTGGATGAAGCTCATGGGGGCTGCTGTAATAGTCATACTAATAATGATTATTACCAATCACAAATTGTCAGCACTGGTTAAAGGGATGGAAAAATATGTCAAGCTGTCAGATAAAACCCCTGGTTTGGCTACTTGCTTAGGGTATGAAGTAGTCAGTTTAGTGATTGGGTTCAAATGGCAAAGATCACAAGGTTAAGTAAAAATGGAAATCTGAATTTCATGTCATAATTCCAATTTAAAAATGAGAAGCTCTTAATTTTCTCTCATGTGTTTATTCTTTGAATATTTCCAGTTTGTAAAGATTGCTGTGTTTCTCTTTCATGGCAAGTTAACCTTTCTTGTATTTTGTCTGATTTTTATTCAACATGCCATTCCATGCTGCAGGGTGTCTGACACTTCTTCCCATATGTACATATAAGCTGTAGGCATCAGAACATCAAACTTCAGGTAATTGAAATAAGAAAGTCTTATATCTTCATTTTTTTTAGTTCAAATTAGTCAATGAAGTGTGCAATATTCAGGGTGTATATAACGGCAGAATTAGAAGCCCTTAGTCTCTAATTACATTATGTGAAGTTGTATATGAATAAAACATTACAGAATGTTGACATAATTTGTTGTAGACATTAATTGCTCTCTCAACTGGATGTTCAATGCTGCAATTTTTGAGGGGTTAATTAATTAAAGCAAGCTAGATCATACTGCTCAGACACTACTGAATTTAGATTACTCAATGTGCGATTTGATCTTATCCAGCAATGCTATTCCAAGTCCTCCGCTGGAACTGAGAAATAATCTTCAGTCAAAGTAATTAATTTCTCACAACTTGCAAAGTATAAACGATTTATAAACTGAATGCCATAGTCAAAGTTGGATACAAACTTTTGCCAAGGGTTCCAGGAAGAGTGGCAGTCAGAACTGTAACACTCCAAAGTGCTTGAAATTTTTTGGCATCTACTCCTTTCCAAGATCTACCGTCAACTTGCAGTGCAGAGGTGTGTTGCGAAGGCTTGCAATGGTTCTGTTTAATCTGGTTGGGGTTTCTGCTGTGGGATTTTTTTGTTTGTTTTGTTTTGTTTTGGATTTTTGTTGTTTGGTTGGGGTTTTTTTTTGTTTTGTTTTATTTTGTTTTGTTTTGTTTTTTAATTTATTTTAAGACAGTAAATTCCCACTTGTGCTGTTGAATTCAACTTCAATGATTTCCCTTTTTTTGCAGCAATGGGAATACCCATCAAGGACATCTATTTCTATCTTGCAGTTTGCAGAGAGTCCTTATACTTTCCCTTTGCTGTCCAGTTTCTCATTTTGCATCTGAGACTGTGTCCCTGAACTACACACCTCAGCATGATTTGTGAACTTTTTGGTAGGACTTTACTGCGAAAGGTTAAGGAGCTGGGATTGCAGTCTGGAAAACTATAATATCAATTAAAAATCACTGCTTCAGATAGAAAAAAATTAAATCTGACTTAGCAAAGTTAAATTCATAAAGCTATATTTAAACACATACACAGGAATATCTTGATTTTTTCATAAATGTGAACAGCTATAAATCCTTTCGAAAGTTAAACTACAAAAATCTCAGAGGTTTGTTTTTGTTTTTTTTTCTTTAAATTAGACTCCTTAATACATATTTAGAGACCATATAGCCTTAATCGTAAAGGCAGTGATTTCCTTTTTATTAGTATTTCTTTCTAACTGTGCCTTTTAATATCATCAATCTCTATAATAACGTTCCTTCAAGCAGAGGTATTAGTTTCAGGTATAGAAAAATATTTAAAGAAATAAGTGTGACCTATTTTCATGCATTTGTTATGCTTCTGAATTCATAAATAAAATTAATATTAATCTAAATCAAGACTTTCAAACAGTTGGTTAGTTCAACCAAAATACACTCAGGGTTTAATAATTTTTCAGTAAGATCAGTGCTGTTTGAAGACTTTTAAGATAAATTGACATAATGTACACATAGTTAAAACTTCTGCAAACATTTTCAAGAATGGAGTAAAGTAGCAGTTTTAAGAACTAAAGTCTGAGGAAATTTTTTACTTAGTAAAGTGATATAAAAATTGCAGGAAAATCGTCTGAAGAATTGGACATTCCTAGGGGAGTAGGCTTTATCTTTTAAGTTCAGGACCAGATTTTATCAGGTCACTGTGTTGATAATTAGCTAGTGTTGGAAGCCCTATACAATTTCCATGACCATCCTAAATAGCTGTATACAGGCATCATAGGTGTATATTAAAGGTTTTGCTTCCCATAGCTGAATGTTAATCCAAGTGTGAGAGACTTGTGGGAGAGAATATGCTTTCAGTCTTCCAAAGACATAGGTCTGTGTCACCAGTGAGAATGTCTGCAATGCAGAATTATGTGGACTTGATTTTAACTGAAGATACTTCAACAGTTAATTATTTCTGGTTTTGGACAGCTGGGTCATATTTCCAAAGAATTTTATGGTGAACTAATAGAACTCTTGGTTCAAATTCATAAAAATCACATTTTTTTTCATTATCTGTGTCTGTCTAGAATGCAAGACATTTTTCCCTCTTAAAATACATTCAATTTAAGAAGTTTTAACATTTGAGAGGTTGGTTATGGTATGTTATATAGTTTTAAAAACTTGAAACAATATTTTGAGGATTTTTTAATTTTTATTTTTCATATCCGTGGTCTGGACAGGTGAAGAGAAGAGGAGACATCTGCCTTTAGTAGCCAGCAAAGCGGCTAGAAATTCTCTAATTTGATTTGGAAGTCTCAAAGTCAGATGCATATTCAGACTCCTTGAAGTGACATTGAAGAGCTTAGACTATTGAAGCCAAATAAAACCCTTTGGAGTTAAACTTTTCCATAAAATAAAAAATCCACTCTGCAGCACATATCCTTCACTTTACCTAGTTGAGCAGTACTGAATCAAAATTAATTGTCTTTGAAATGCATACGCTTTACATCTTGAAGGCTAATCATTATCACTAGAAGAAATGTCTGCTACATAATGAATAAATTCAAGATAGAATGAAAAAGTCTTTCTTTTTCATATTCTCTGATTGTAATTTGGGAGTGTAACATTAATCTATGAAAAGACAGAATTCTTAGCCAAATAACGAGAATTAGCTTTGACTCAATTACTAACTTGCTGTGTCACCTTGATAAAGTTGGAGGAACATATTATATCCCTACTCTGTTGAAAAACCACAACATAAGAAAAGTTACTTACAAACTCCATGTTTTTCAATCTTTCCTTCTAAAACAATAAAAGTGCCTTTATGATTAAAGACATCCTCAAAACAACTTTGAAATACAGTGGATGGCTGCACTCTAGTCTCATGAGCTAGTTTATGGCTGTGCTCTTCTGCAGCAGTGGAGATGCATTTGCCTGAGTCAGCCTTCCGACCACCCAGCTCCTACACAAAAGATAGGAGCCACCACCCACATGCAGCAATGCGAACCGTAACCCAGAACTGAGACAGGCCCCTATTTTTGTCCCCATGTTTTAGTGGAAGAGATTGTCATCTAAATATAATAAACAGGCTCTCCCTTTGAACTTACATTTTTTGTATGAGCAACATGTAATTCATGCTATTATATATCAATCTGCAGGTCTCATGACATTCACTGGCAGTGCATATTATTAACCTTTGACACTTTTTTAAACACGCTAATCTTCGCTATTGTCTTTTTCCAAGTTTTATCTGGATACCACAAGAGAGAAAGAAGCAGAGAACAGTTTGCAAAGTCATGATCCATAACTTCCTGGCCCTGGCAGAAATCTGAACAGCAGGTCAAAAGATCTCAATCGGAGCAGAAACAATAGCAGGAGAGCTTTGCTCCAGTGCATCCTGGGACTGCCAAGACCTTGCTCCAGGAAAAGCCCTGCAACTTGGTCAGACAAAAGCATACGACAACTGGCCCGTATGAATAGCAGCGACAGCATGCTGCCAACTTCAAGGATGACATAGCTGGCCAGGAAACAAGCTTTGGGTAATCCATCCCATGTTTGCAGCATGCCTGAAGTTTTGATGTTCTCTGGTTTATGGTATGTCGCTCACAAACAGTAGGGCCAACGTCCATGGTGGGAATACTGCAGTTCTGTGCATATAAAGGGAAGTTGCATGAACAGCAACTCAGGAGCGTAGACAACTCACACGGCAGGGCAAAGGCTAAACAGAACTTCATATCGATTTAAGTTGATGTGAAAAAAGAGCTAAAAAGCAGTACTAGTATTATTTTTGCTAATTTTTGCTAATGGAGAGTTCCCTTAAGTAACTGGTAAAAGCAAAGCTACTGAATGAGCACAGTAGGGAATGACGGCAGCTCTAGAGCTTGAGGGTCTGGGCTGGGGAATGCCGTGTGCTCGTGCAGACACGCGCACTCACACACACAAGAATCCACCACTGAAGGCCTCCCTGACATTCTGCACATCAATGGTAGAAGATCTTGGGTACACCTGTACGGTTAGGTCTAACCTCAGCACATTGCTGGCATGACAGGATATAGAAAAAAGCTCAAGATGTCATGCACTGAGGAGCCAGATACTGCCTTGTTATTCGTTGCTGAAGTATCATAGTGTTCAACAAAATAATAACATTATGTATCTTCAGACCATGAAGTACCGCAGGAAAAGCCTATTGTGAGTGCAGCAGAGAAATAAAGCATAATATATATGGTAACTCAGGAGGAGACAGATTACAGGAAGATAATACTACACAAGTAACTGATGGGTTTTCTATTATGATAATGCAGCAACTTCAGCAGAAGAATAATTAGAGATAGATAAGCACAAGGAAGCCTGTACGGCAAATAAATTGACGTTTCTAAACAAATATTTCACTATGTATGTCAGAAGCCAATAGACAAAGAAATAAGTAGTTTCTTGGAGTGTATCATTTTAGGGCTCAATGAATATTCATACTGTATAACAAAACCTGTAAATAAAATCAGCTTTTTTAAAATAGGGATTTCCCCCACTATGTTCACTTAGTCAATTATTTCTTTTAAACCGATTCTTTTGTGAACGTATTCTCCTTTGAAAAGTCAATAGACGAAGTATAAACTCTTAGTTTTCTGGCTTTTGATTAAGTTTTGGTTGGTTTGGTTTTTTGTTTGTTTTTTTTTGTTTGTTTGGGTTTTTTTTGTTGTTGTTGTTTTTTTTATATGGTACTTATTGGCCCATATATTGTTTGTATGCTGATTTTATTGAAATACTAAGAACTGCTTCCTTTAGCTGCAATTTCTCTTTCTCTAAGGTTCAGACATTAAATTGAAAAAAAAAACATTAAACAAAATTATATTTTTTTTATATGGCCAGTGTAGGTGGATGGCAGATGCCCCTATGAGCTCTTTAAATAGAATACTTTTTTTCCAAAAGGATCAGATTCTGCTTTGTTACTTATATTGAATAAGACTTTACTCAGTGAGTCATCCTAGTTAATCAATGGCATTATGCTCACAGAATAGTATTAATCAGCACGACTAACTGGATCACAACATGGCCTAAACTTGGCGGCATTTACAGTGAAACACAAAGATAAAAAAATGGTTATTCTCATAAATGCCAGATTGTGCTAACCAGTCTCATGTCATGACAGCTTCTAATTGCGTTACTCTGGGAATTTATTTTGATTAGCAGCTTAAAGCAGTAGCAATTATTATGTTTATTTGTGTGCTCTGCTATCTGCTATGCCAAAAGGTTTTGAAGTATCTTACGATGATTTAGACTTTGCAATTTTTATTTTCTGAAACAATTATTCAAACTAAAACTCTAGTAGTCATGACGTCACAATACTCCTCAGCTTTGGGGGAATGAAATTTCTAGAGATGCTAAAGATTCTAGTAGACCCTTCAGAATCCTTCCTTCCTTTCCAGACACAGCTTCAATTAAAGAAGAGTTTGTCCATTTAAGTGTGTAAACTCTCTCACAAAATGTAAAAAGGCACTTGAAAGACATATTTATGTATATCAAATGAACTGTGCACCCAATTAATCTGTCAGTGTACCTAAATCATGGCCTTGTGGATTATTGCTCTCAGGGAGCTGAGGCTGTGGTCAGGCACGCTGCTCCATTGCAACTCAGGCAATTTAAGGGGCTAACAATCCTTTTCCACCTACAAGGCTTTAACATTGACTCCCTGCCAGAGGTTACTTTCCCCTCAGCTATTCTGGAATAACTGTCCATGTAATCATACCATAAATCCAATCCCATCAAAATAATGTGGGTTAGGAAGCCCTATTATTATAAGTGTATAAGGTAGCGTGATTACTCTGACAGAACTAGGTTAGGTGCTACTCCTGCAGTTTTGTTGGCAGATCTGAGGCCTGGGTAGTCACAGGCAGGCAACAGGCAATCGTTTGCTCCAGCTCAAACATAACCAGAACAGAATTTCTGACGACGGCTTTACTTTTCCTTTTGTTTTCTCATTTGAAAACTACAAGTACAGTACTTACTTCAGAAGACTGTTGTTAAGGTTTAACTAGTGTCACCAGAGGGATTTGAGAATTTCAAATGAAGTTATAAAAAATTACAGGAAAAACATTAATGTCAAATAGCGGTGAGTCAGACCAATGAGAGCCTGCGCGTGCAAAAACACAGTAACCAGCCGTATGGCTTCAGGAGAAATATTGACATATGGTTTAAGACAACATCAAAGTGTCAGGAATTTGCATGGCCCAGCTGGGATATGGCAAAGTCAGAAATTAAAGACATTTTAGTCATCATAACTGTTATCAAATGTAATAATAATTCATAAGCTCAGAAACCTTGCCATTATATGGCTTTCTGCCTAGCTCCTCAGGAAATTTAGGCTTGCACAATTACGCCTTTGATCAATATCTGTACTTATATAGATCTTTCTTTCCTCCCTTAACTTTGAGATATCTCGACCAATATCAGCCAGGAGTAGAGATCTCTGAGGAAATTAAACTTTTCATGAAAAGAGCTAGCCAGGTAATAGAAAGAAGCCCTATACATATTTGACTAAGAGGCTTCTCAGTTCACCAAACCTGAGAAATTATCACAGCCCTATCAAATTTACAGAACTAATCAGAGAAGCAGCAGCTCACAATTAATCCTCAAGAGATGAGAGACAGAAGTACACACGTTTGTTTAGCACCAGGTATTTCACACTGCAGCAATAAGTTGCAAATGTTCCAGCTGCAGGAAAAGATTCAGTTGGGTAGGCAGGAAAGCATACTCCACTTCAGTGTCTCTCCTTTTCATTTTGATACCAGAAACAAATCACCATGTCGGATGTGAGATCTGAAAGCACTTCCATAGTGGCACCTACAGATTAAGACTCTTTCTTCCTAGACCACTTTTTTTGGTGTTCTGCCCAGCCAGGTAGTACATCACTCAGGCTCTGCTTTACAGATGTGTGTTACCTCACTCTTCTGCTCTGCTTTGCAAACTCACTGAAGTGTTTGCTGAAGAAGAGCTGCTGGGGATAGTACCTTCCCTCCACTTCTGAGGAGAGTGACTGATGTAGACATATTAATATGTCTGTATCAGTCTTCTCATGCAGGCCTCTGCATTTCACCCGGCTTGAGTGACTTCTGCAGACTAAAAAAGTAGCAGATGAATCAGAGGAATAGCAATTTGCAATTTATCTGCACGTGCTGAAGCAGCCAGTGGCATTGCTGGAAGTCAAGCCAATGCCAGCTGGAGAGCTAAAGTTTTTCTTCCAGAAAATAGTCCTATCATTCTTTTCTTTTCTGGGTTGTGTTTTGTTTTATTTTTATTTTTATTTTTGGAAGTGTGCTTGTGTGTGTCTCGTTCTTATGTAATTTTTGTGACATTCTGCTGCATAAATGAAATATGAAAAGACACAAGCAATAGCACAGCTATCTTTAGGTAGATTGCATCTCTAAGCATTAATTTGGGAGACTGGGGAGAGGAAAATTAATATTCTTTCTTTAAATCTTTTGTTTAATTTCACTACTTTGCAGAATTTATTCATGAAAAAATAATAGCATGTATTCGCTTCCCTAGCAAAGAATTTTCTTCTCTGTTTCCTTAAACCATGATTTTTGTTTCAGGAGACAATTGCAATGGCTTTCCAAACAAATGAGACATATGCTATTAGGTAGGTGTCCAAAAAAGAAATTCATCTGTAAATCTGCTTGCTTCTCTTCTCCTTTCAAACACAGTGCTGAATCAAGTTTATACACCTTGATAGCACAAAGTATTAACACAGGTTGTTTTTATTAAGAAGCTGTGAAAAACTGTGTGGGATTTCTTTGGCAACATTGCTTAGTCCAAATGTGGATACCCTAATGGAAAGAGTGGTAACTCTGTGGAAAATTGCAGGAACACTGACAAATGAAACTTGTCACAATGCCCAAGAATTAGCACTTGTTAACAGTGAAAGAACATGATGTCTATCACTGTGTTCAACAACAAGGCTTAGAAATGAATAGATTAATCATTGCTCATTTTAAAGGATTATTAAGGGTTTAATGAAATTGTCGGAACAGTGGGATGCCCAGACTAGCAGAGCCAATGATATTTCACACCCTGTATTGAAAGAACCATTATAAAAGGTATTTAAAAGATGATTTTGGCTATAGACAATTATTGGCACAGTTGTTTTGGCTTTTCTGATTGAAGATCATATCACACAGCTTCTTGCTTTGGATGACTTTGTCTCAGGGCTATAGCTAGGAAGCAGGATGCCTCATGCTTCAGCATGCTGACTTCTGGACATTAAATACATTAAATCCTTCTCAGTCAGGAACAAATGGTAAAAACACTGGCTCAGTGATCTGGAGTGAAATAAAAGCTTGCACGTTTTCAGCAGGATGCTGCAGTTGCCTGTGTTGCATCTAAGGGGGTTCTAGACCCCCCTGCTCAGGACCTCACCTCACCCTCGCCCAAGGGAGAGCCCAGCACCGCCATCTTCTTCCCCAGCAGCTAATGTACTAACGTGCAGGTTACCTCACGTTGGCTGTAGGTTAACAACAGACGAAGTTTGCAGCTTTAAAGAGGGATCCAACAAGGAAGACAGGAGTGTTTGAAATCCTCTGCTTTTCTAGGATTTTGTAGCTCTAAACAAAGCTATGAAAAGATACCTTATCCCCTGGGATTTGTTGTTCAAAACCTGCACCAAAAGAGAGATACAGTTTCTTCACTAAAACAGAGCAGACCTGAATCTTGGTTTAAAATGTCAGCTTAGGAGAAGTGATGTCCCCTTTCATATAGCCTAGGAGATGAAAGTGCCCAAAGAGGTTTTGTGCGCATCTCCCTCCCATTAGAAGTCAATCTTGGTGCTAATCTGCATTGGGCTAGGTGGTCTCCTCCTTTCCTGAGAAAATTAGCATTAACACAAAGCTGAATCTGGTGATAAAACCCTACAAGCAAGACACGGGTAAAGAGAGAGAGAGTGAGCATCACTCTCACATATTAGGATGTTCAGTTACATGTCTGGGAGTGGTGACGGAAGGAAAGGGGATGGTTCTGCTGCCATCTCCTCCAGTGTTTTAAACACAGGCTGTCTAATATAAAAATAAGGCAGTGGCCTGCTGGTCTGAGAATAGCCAAGAGATAGTCTGCGAGTAAGCCCTTTTGTCAGTAACATTTCACTTTTCTGAATATGGATGAATAGTGGATGGAGATACAGATTAATATCTTTTCCTTTCCAAGTGCCATCTTTTTTCCCCTGGAGGACATTTTTTGGCAGCTTCAGGAGGAGTTTCTAGACTGTTACCTGATATCTTCATCATGGCAAAACCTAACGTGTGTTCTTCTTTCACTGCAGTGGACGGGTTTACTCATCTGGAAAGCATCCGTCTCTTTGTGTAAAATAACTACTTTTCCTGTTATACTGAATATCTTCCTCTGTACATCTGGTGCAGGAGCTTGAAAGGATCACTGTGGAAAGGGCCTTTAATTTTAAAACTGCAAAACTACCTAAATTCAAGTCAGCTGTATGCTTGACATTGTCCTGATTTTGTTCCATGAAGATTCTTGTTTTGTCTAATATGTATAAAACCTGGTAAGTGTAAATAGTAACTTGCTAAAATGATTAGTAAAATACCAGTTTTGTAAAATATACAGCAGAAGGAGACAAAGAAGAATCCAGGTAAGATAAACCATGTTTAGGAAAGGAGCTGACTATTTGGAATGATCTTGTACAAAATGACGAGTCCTAACAGCAGTTCTTGCGAAAGACAGATAAATACATGTAATGGTCTTTATTATAAGGTGTAATTTTTCCAGGAGCCTCCATTTATTTCAAAACGACTCAGAAGCAGGGACATGTGGAGATATTTCTCTTTAGAAACACACTTCCACACTCTCACACTAGACTAATAAGGTCTTAGAGCACCTTAATGGAGGGTTTCTTTAACACTGAGGTAAAAAAAAAAATAAATAAAAAAAAGAAAAGAAAATAATATGGAAATTTCAGTACCTAAACAAGGACAATATGACTTGTCAGGTTAAGTTTGAGGAAGATGGCTCTTAAATAACCAGCATAAAAGGCATTTAGTAACTAATTGTAGAGGAGTTCTGTATTAAATTGCGTTTATCAACTTACTTGCCACAGTCCTTTATTCCTTATAAGAATTGTTCCCTATAAAGCAATGCTTATATTACACCCGCTGTGTGAAATTTCTGTTCAAAGATGAATGTACACAGCTGTATGATTGTTTGTGAGCGCACACAGAGGTCTGTAGAGAAAACTAAAAGCAAATAGATTCGTTTGGGATTCAAGATTAAAAAAGTGGAGAATATATATAAAAGGACCATGAAAATATTGCAACAAATCTTATTTAGAGTTTTTATCCCCATCTTTATTAAGAATTCAGAATGAGTCGTGAAAGCCAACAGAATGGTGTCATAAAATACTTTAAATTACACAGCCAAAAAAGGAATTGGGCAGATATTCTTGCTCAATAAATACCTTTTGTGGACAGAATATTTGCATTTTATATACCTATGTGATGTTTGGCCATATGTATACACTTCACTGCAAAAGACAAGTATTGTAGCAGTTCATATTTATCGATACACAATCTTATACCAAACTGTAGAAAATGTGTTATTGAGCATTCATATAGAAATTGCATTAACACTTTCCCACATGGCTCATTATTATTTAGAACATGTTGCAGTCAGACATAACAACTGTAGGGAGGAGACAGAGTCACTGACAGGTACATGAAGAAAAGTATTTTTGGCAGACTTTATCAAGTCTGTGTTACAGCTTCACAGCAGCGGATGAGATCACAATGTGCTAACGTCTGTACCAACCGATGATTTCCCATCTCGCTTCCCTCCTCCTAGCACCTGACCTACTTTACATCACTTTACCCTGACGGCCTGTATAATGCACCTGAAATCCTTCAAACCAGGGAGATCTCGTAATGCTCCAGATACAAATCCTCAGTTATTACTGTCCATCATTTATATGCTAGAAACATCCCAGTGGCCATTCACAGGCATAAATTACCAGTCTGTGTCAGGCAACAGTTGTAGTCCCAGTAGCACTGTACTGTTAAGGGAGTTCCTACTGTCCTGTACTATTAGTTGCAGATGAGAGTTTGAGCAAAGACTTTAAGAAACTGTCTCCTCCTCTCTGGTTAGTATTCTCTGGGCTACTACTGCCCTCTAATAGAACTTAAGAGATATTATTATTGTACAAAGGAGAGCTATAGAATTCCTGATATAAACTATCTGTATAAAAGACTTTTAAAAAGAAATGTAGAAATAAACCACATTGTTCTTAAACAACTAATTTTAAAATGTCAAAGAGATAGTCTGGCTAAAGGAATATGTACATAATCTTCGTCCCTTTTAAGTACAGAATATGCACCTCAAACTAGAAAATGTAAATTGATAGGAAAAAAATATAAAATGAGAAAAGTTTTGGAAAATTATGTCTGCCTTTTAGGAAGCTGAGTGCAGCAGACAATACAAATGTGTAATTATAAAAAAAATCTTCACAAAAAATGCTGTGAAACGGTTAAAATATTACACACAGTATAGATTCAGAAAAAAAAAACCCAACAAATTAAAAAGCAATCAAACGAATAGTTATTAGCTGCATTATGTTCCCTCCACTCCTTTACCCACAGGCATTGTACCATTATTGCAGTTATTGTATATCACAAATTACACACCCGCTCCAATATTTGCTACCACAGAATTACAGCCTAGGGGAGTGCCAAGTTTCCTGCCATCAGCATTCAGGACGCTGCCTTTGCGAGGATAACAGGAGAAACCAAAGCAGGCAATCACCAATGTGGAAAAAACTGCAGAGAATTATAGCATGAAAATGTGCTACTTCCAAGCTATTATAAAACCCAAGCCTGTACTTATACATTATGTAGTTTCAGGTTTCTAAGTGTGTGGAGCCCGCAGCTCTGAGAGGCGCACCTAAGGGTACGTTTGTAGGTGCACATGGCGGGCACGCTTGAGCTCACTTCACGCTCCAAAGCTGCATGACCAAGGAAGCGAACCATCGAGCGGGAGCTGATATACCCTGCTGGAAATCTTCACTTCAGAGCCGTACCAACCTAGTCACGCGCCTTTTTTCTTTGTTGCCATGGGTGGGGGGAAGTCATGAAGTGCTACCTACAGCTCTTGAAGGACTCTGCCCTGGGACCAGTGGGGAAGTGAAGTGAGTTTTCAAGAGACTGAAGTGAGACAGAAACATAGTCCTTTGACTGAGGGCCCTTGGAAACCTGGGATAGCAGCTGGCCCTGGGTAAGTTCTTAGGGCAAATATTTCCCACATTTCTTCGCATGTACTAAATCTTGTGGAAGACAGATAAGAATTCCTAAAAATATACAACTTCAGGCCGACAGCTGTGTAGAAGATACAGTCCACAGTCCTATGAATCTCCAAACACACAAATATTTGGAGTAGCAGAGAACATAAGGGAAGGGAAGGGAAGGGAAGGGAAGGGAAGGGAAGGGAAGGGAAGGGAAGGGAAGGGAAGGGAAGGGAAGGGAAGGGAAGGGAAGGGAAGGGAAGGGAAGGGAAGGGGAGGGAAGGGAAGGGAAGGGAAGGGGAGGGGAGGGAAAGGGAGGGAAGGGGAGGGGAGGGAAGGGGAGGGAAGGGGAGGGGAGGGAAGGGGAGGGAAGGGGAGGGAAGCTTTGGTTATTAAACAGAAAACTATTTCAGTAAAAACTTGGGAAAGTGTGCAGAAAAAGGGCTGTTTTCCTCAAAGTCTTTATGTATCAAAACTTTTTATTTCATCCAGCAGAGGTCATTTGAGAGTGTATCTACAGAGTGACGCAGAGTACCCCTGGTGATGCAGAGTGTGTTTTCTTATGAAGAAGCAGTCTAGAACTTCTTTCACAAGCCCCATTCATCTTGCACACAAAGTGGTAGGGGGTGAGGAGTGAGGCACTACACAGGGATGGGTAGGTGGTACTAGAAACCTATTCCAGACCTAGGATTTGCCCATGTTTTTGCCCTTTGCCATTTCATACCTGGCAGATTTCATAAGAAATGTATATAGTATATTTATATACTTCAAATCAACAAACAACTCTATTTTTCTGGTGTGTTCGGTCTAAAAATTGTTGAAAGAGGGAGAGTGAGTTTTTGCCTTCCCCAGAAATGATGAGAACAATTTCTTTCTAATTTTTGCTGCCACTGTCACAAGCTACATTATTAAGAAAGAGCCGTTATGGATAGTGGAATGGAAACAAGAAATATTCCCTCTCTGAAGGTAATGATTGTTATTAATCCTAAAACCCCGGAGCAACGTGAAGGTCTAGGATGATCATGTAATATGATCACTATGTCTGTCCTGTTGTCTGAGGAGTGATCTCCATGTGTTTGAACAAGCCCTGATTTTTGTCAACATCTGCCACATTACTTTGTTTTGAACAACTGCATACCTTAATGACCAAGCCTCTGACTTGTAGTTTATGTCTCCTTACTACCCGTGAGTGGGATTCAACTGCCTCCAGTTAGGTACAGATGTCTATTTATAAGTGACTAAGTATTACACAGATTTATCTTGCCAGGCCACTCCTTCCCCATTCCCAAAGCTCACTTAATGTTTAAATCCATCTGTAGAATTGAGATGTAAAACTTTATGTATTGCTTATGGTGAGGGCTTGGCTACTGAAGTGTGGCATGTTGGATATGCAGGTCACTTATCTATGAAAACTCTTCAAAAAGAATATGGTGCTTTGAATTTGTGACACTAGGTTTCACACTCAGCAAAGGTGGTTTTAACATTCACAGGCAACTGCATCTTTATGACATTTCTGCTGTCCAACAGCAGTTTGATTAATTTCTCAGGCTCCATAAGGGTTCTTTTGCTGGAATTTGGCCTCTATTTCCAAAAATTTCACCCAAAAAAGAGCAACTTATATCCAATTACAGTATAAATGCAAGTGAAAAACTAAAATAGACATTTCATTCCCTACATGCCCACTTATTTGCAATCAGTAGCCTCAGATCCTTCTTTCACGTGACACACAATTAACACTCTCTAACAAAATATTAGGAATGCAGGAAATAGGTGTGCTGCTTGTGAACCCAATGCAGTTTTGCTGTTAATTCCTAAGAGGCACAAATTTTATTGCAGCTCTAGTGAATATTGAGTGCCTTCCTGCACATAGTGTCACAATTCCACACCACACTACAGTGTGGAGTATTGCGCAGAGGCCCACCTGGATGGCCATCTTGTTCCTACAAGTCTGAATGAATTGACAGAAGGAAAGACCGAACTGTCTTTGACTTACAAATCATCATGCTTACCTCCAGGACACAGTACCCTTGACTGAGAGTACCTGGAATGATGACTATTCCAACTCATGTTCCCAGAGTGGAACTTCTTTTCAAATTCCAGTCTGTGATTAGTAGCTTTTGTGCTGTGTTTCAAATCCTCCTTTCTGAAGACAATTTTTGTGAATTCTTCTGGCATCTCCTTGCTGTACATCAAATTTGGTGAGGAATTTCCTCACCAAGAAGCAAAAGCTGAAGATGTTGGTGCTCCAAAATTACCTTAAATCAAAGGTGTAGGGCATTCAACCAGAGTCATAAGCAAAGTGGAAAAGCCTTCTGAAGCAGAGGATCAAGATTTTCTGAAATTCTTGATTTGAGTTCATGCTTATGGAGCTTCATAACCTTACGGACAGTGAAAATACAGAAATACATCAGTTATTTGTTCTTATACTAAACTTTGCCTTCTGTCGGATGTAGTTCTGACCTGGGAGTCTCAAGGGAGCCTTCAACATTGCATTTTCAGTGTTTGAGCAGGAATGCTTCCAACTTTTGTTCCGCAGCCCTAACATTTAGGATAGAAGGAAACCCTATTTGATCATTGCAGCCATGCAACAGACAGCCATGATGACTTTCTACTCTGGAATTGGTAACAAGAGGAAGAATCATGGAAGCAGGTGTTCCACCTCTGATGCCCATCCACTAATAATGGTTGCAAATCAAAACTAACTCCTCATTGTATGCTACTTTTAACAGCTTAATGTTGAAAAAAAAAATTGGCCCAAGACAGTTTCTTCTTTTTTTTTACTTAAAAGAAAACAAAAAAACACCTTGGTCTTTGCTTTTTAAAGAAATGTTTTTCTATTTGATGTTTGTCCCAATCTTTTACCATTTGAAACTTGGCAGGTAGCAAAATAGGGCTACTTTAAATGTCAAATGAATTTCTGAAACTGAAAATCATGTCATGTCTGAAATGGGCTGGTGTGCAAGTAGACACTATTTTTAACATTCTATTTGTCCTGGGTAACAGTTTGCTAATAAACAAACATAGCAGCCAAATTTACTTAAATCAGCTGTTTTATTGACTATCTTTTACGGGGAGGGGGGAAAAAAGGCAAACCCAAACCTTTAAATAAAAGCAATAGTTTATTAAAACCAAAAAACACTTATTGTTACAAATAGGGTATCTAAAAGAAAATTAGGTACTGCCTTCTATAGCGACACAGCACTCAGGTGTAATAAAATTGATGAGCCCATATAATAAAATTTATGGAACTACAGTGAATTCAATTTATTTGAATATGCTCAGTTATGTTTTTGTTTATTCCCATAGCAGATGTTTAATTTACAAACCAGGCAATTACTACAGCACTTCCAAACAAATAAGAACAGATTAGTCAAACGTTCACATCAGTTTTTATGTTTATCATTAGTTTTATGATGCATCATGAATATTCAGTGTTAAGAAAAAAACTATCATTATGATACCTGGAAAACCTTAAAATGGTGTTTTGCATCTCCAAATGGTGTTTTACCCTGTTTGAAAAAGCTGCTAATGTGTGTTACTGCGAGCTGGGCTCATGTGTTAATAGGGATTGCTTAAATATCTTGCTGATGTTTCACACAGATTAGCTTTACATTTACAATACTTTAGTATGGATGTGTCCAACTTTGTTATATTTTTCTTACATAAATAAAGGAATTTTGGTTTCCCTTTCAGAGAGAATTCTTGAGACTGAAGTGTTTGGGGTTTTTTTTACACGACAAAGCAAACATACCAAAAAAAATGCCTCTTCCTCTCACAAAACAAATAACTACCTAGATATTTGCCTTGAAGTTTCAGGAAAATCAGTGTCATCCAGTTGGCCTTTGGCTTGCTTCATATTTCCTGGAATATTTTCCATGGTAGAAGGAAATAATTCTATCAGCAGTGTTGCATGCTCCATACTCGCTATACATGCATACTGGCTGATGGCTGGGAAGCTATTACTCAGCAGTTGGGTGGGGTTTTTTTCATATTGATAAAATACAGGAATATTATAAGAAAAAACATAGTGTCTGTCTATCATGGAGGGGGTGTGCGTACGTGCACGTGTGCCTAAGCACAGACATACCCTAGAAAGAAAAGGTAGCCCATGCCTCGTTTTCTTTAAATGAATTACAGTCTGCTGAGTTTTATGTTAAAAGAACAGAAAACAAGCCCCAGTTTCTTCTTCAAATTCATATAATACATTATTCGCTTGAACCATTTTGACAATGTGTCATTTTCATTAACTGCCAAGCTAAGAGAAGGTTTTAGGGTTAGATCAATTTACTAAGATGAATTCTTGTAGGAATATTCTCAGTAGGAATATGCTCTGCAGTGCAAAGTATATGAAATGGTATAAAAGATTTCAGTGGAAAACAAGCGTCTATTGTTAAACGTGATCACTATTGTAAAAAATTAGTCTTTACCCACTTTGTTGACAGCAAAACCCTTTGTTGACAGCAACACTCTCTTGACAGCAGCAAAATAACATCTGCTTCCTCTTCATTAGTTACAATACACATTTGATTAGAAACCTTAGCTTTAAAAATAGTTTCAGAATAAACTTTTGTAGTGTTGTTATATAGCCTTTGAATCTATAACATTACTGGATTCTTTGGATGTGAAAATTATAATTTTTCATCTTTTCTTACCTTCAGGTTCTAAGTAGAATTTTTAAGACCTTTGCCACTACAAAGATACAAATTAAAGAGTACTTTCTGCATTGGAAGCATCGGAACAGGCTGCCTAAGCATTGGGACAGGCTGTCCAGGGAAGCGGTGGAGTCACCATCCCTGAAGGTATTCAAAAGACGCGTAGACGCAGTGCTTAGGGACTGGTTTAGTGGTGGACTTGGCAGTGTTCTGTTTACAGTTGGACTTGAGGATCTTAAAGGTCTTTTACAGCCTAAATGATTCTACGATTATCTTCTATGGTTTATCCGATACACCTTGAGTATAGCTGCACCACATAGCATTTGTATATTCTTCCTGGAGCAAATATAGTTGGGTAAAGTGATTATCTCACTTAAACTGAACCCCTGATTTCCGGGACAACAAACTCCTGCCAATTCATACTGAAACCCTCCCCCTTTCTCCTCTGAAAGTTCCAACAAGCATCGTTTCTCAATTTCACAGAGAATTTCATAGGGAGGAAAGTATCATCTTAATAATATATCATGATGTTGAGCTGCAGATCTGGGACATTAAGACCGCATTATGCAAATAGCCATAACATCAAAAAGGAGGAACTGTGCTGATAAACAAATGCATATAACTATTGGATTTCCTCCGGAACAAAGCAAACCACTCTAATGAGAAACACTTCATTGGCAATTTAATTTTCAGTAAGTAGTAGTGTGTGAGTACATTTATATCACAGAGCATGCTTGCTGAGGGTAAGCACATATTATACTACATGGAAAAAATGTATGTGTACATACTGGCAGATGGGAACATGTAGGGGTTTACATAAGAACACAGGCAAAAATCACACCACAAATAATGCCAAGTTACAGCGTGAGACTGAACTGGGAGGGATAAGCATGGACCAGCAACTTCGTTCCACAACTCACTGCTAATTATTCTAATACTACAACCACTCCCATAGCTTCAGTCTGTTTCCATGGTATCTGAGCCTCTGAACATTATAAAAATGATCAATTACTTTCAATGTCTTAATGAAGAAAATGCAAAGGTTGCGAAGCTAAGCACTTCAGTCAAGAAATTAACAGCCAAGGTTGCTTGCACAATCTTAACTCTTGCCCTTTATGAATATTATTATAGTCTTTACCTGCAGATTGCTTCTTAATGTATTTCACACTTTTCTCCAAGTTGTATATTTTAGTCTTCTTCAGTGATAATGTGCTATCCATTGAACAAGCTTTTTTTTTTTTTTGTTATTTATGAAACCTAACTCTGACAGAAATGCATTCTTTTAGCATTTCAACAGTTGTTTCTGGAACAAATACCATTAGCAACATAATTGTTAGCACTTTTCTTTCAATATAGCTAGTTTGGTTTTTTCCCTGTGGTTTGCTCTCAGTTCTCTTCCTCTTAAGACTTGGTATATTTACATAAAGTACTGGGCGGGATTATATTCACAAATCTTTTTTTTTTTATTATTATTTATTCAAAGAATCTTTCTTTAAAAAGCAAACAGCAGACTTAGTTGTGGAATCCCGTCAATGTAATGGTCAGAGGTAGTGCCACTTCTTTTTTCCACATGATGTCCATCTGCTTATACACCCAAGGAACATGCTGGTCCCTGCAGTGTGTCACTGCCAGGGAGCAAAGAGCTTACTCTCCTGCAGCAAATACACTCTATAGAGAGTGATGTATCAGCAATGAAAAGGGGAAGAAAGAATAAAATCACAAAAACCCATTCTGATCAGTATAGAGGTTTTATCTGTTCTCTCCAAAGAAAGAACTCTGATTTAATTTCATGTATATCGAGCTTTATCCCAGATGACTCAAATCGGTGAAAGATTTTTTAATTGACTGGGTCAGCTGTATGGTTAACTCTTTGGGGAAAGACTGCAGTTTGCAAAATGCATAGAAAAAATATAACTTCCATTAAAAGAGTTTAATGAGCTGTGCAACCTCAAATCTTAAAATCTCTTTGATTTGTATGCTGGTTCCAGCTAGTCCTCTTCACAACGGGGGGTGATACTGCAGCAACAGTACTTGTTTTTCCCTGGCTGCCATGGTCTGCAGGGCTCATCAGGGACAGGATGTACATACAAGGCCAGTTTCTAGATAATGCCAGCCTGTGTAGTGCCTTAAAGTACGTGGAGCTATAATGAATGCCATCGGCTGTTACATAATCTCTATTTTTCTCCTCTGGAGATTAGTAAAACGATCTCATTGCTGTAGTGCTCACTGGAGGATGTTTGCAATGTTATCACTGCTGTGGCTAGTTTTAAGCTGGGTAATGTGTTAGCTTTCCTTGCCTGAAGATCTAAATACAGACCACAGAACTTAAAACCAGAATTGTTTAATGACTGACCAATGTGAGTAAGGAAATTTCATTCCAGTATTGCTCAAGAGATGCTGAAACTGAGACAGCTCTTTAGCACTGCTGGCCGTCATGTACGCTTTCCTCTAAAGATCTTGTGGAAAATGACTGTAGGAAAATTTACTAGACTCTAACACAGGGTTCACCTTCCCCACCAAAGGCACTTTGAAGAAGCCGAGTTTCATCTTTCCTATTAAACTGTGTGAACAACCCTAAGGCAACAGAGAAAAAAGCAAACAGCCCTTTTCACGGCTCCGTGTAGCGAGGTCTCTCAACAAGCTGACCCCAGAGCAGCTGCCAGGTATCCAGTCTGGCTGCCGCCCCATCCACCTGCTCTCTGCTCCCTACCAGGCTCCCGCTGGCTGGTTCACAAAGAAATGGCCAGGTGTTTGCTGCCTGCTGGCCTGGCCACGTGTTGGCTGCCAGTTACCAGGCTCCCGCTGCCCTGTTCACCTGCTGGCATCGCGCTGCTTTCCTGATGCCCCGCATCCCCTGCTGAGTGGCAGGTGGCATCTTCTCACCCTGTTGGCCTTTTTCTACATTTCTTTTCTAAATGCATGACGCTGCTTTTTTTCTTTTGTTTTTCTGAATGCAAAATATATATACATGCGCGCACACACGCACACATACAGTCACATCCTGTCTGCCCCCCCACCTGCTTTTTTTCTGCCCGTGAATCTGCTTGAATAAGCTGGTGTGGAGCAGCAGGTCCCATTTAAGATCCCAGCTGCACACTGACATTATCACTGGTGTCAGTTTGTAAGCACATCTACAGTAATTGTTGCTGAGACAGCAGGTTTTGCTGTGAGATTCAACAAGCCTCATGATTCTTTCCACACGAGAGCTTCAGAAGCAGTGCTTTGAGTAATTGCAATATTTCTATTCCCTACAGAATCCAAAAAGTACCTCTGGGATTTTTCCACTCTGTGTATACCGCGGGGTGGAGATTTCTCCTGTGAACACAGCTATTTAGAAAGGAAATTAAAGCAAACCAGAACAGATCTCACCGAACAAACAGTCATTGTCAATTTTTTTTATTGCTGGCAAAATGAAAAAATAAAACATACACACACCCAACCCACTGTGTTCCATACACCACTACAGTTTATCAAGTCGAAAGGCCTTTATCCAGAGACGCTAAATCCTACTGTGAAAATAGGAGTAGATTTAAACTCCTCTCGTCATGAACACCGTTGCATGTGAAGCAATAAAGTGAAAAGGAGCAGGATAATGTTAATGTAAGATATGCAGTTCAAAGCTAATCAAGTTTTAACATTGGATCGGCTGTCCTTCCTTTGCATGAAATCTGAGTTAAAGTCATCTTTGCTGGGGAAATAACATGTTGCAATAACATTGCTGTGGATGCAATGCACAGCGCATATGGTTAAGAGCCTAAAAATACTGAACTGCTTGCTTTATGAGAGATACTATAGGGCCCAGAGACAGACTTGCTTTAAGTGATGCAGGCACAACTACACCGTATATTCTGTGGAAATCTATGGGGCTCTTTGCAGACTGAAATACTACTAAACATGACGGAGTGAGTCCTGGGAAGCAAATGCAAAAGGGAGGGTATTTAATACTAGGCTGCAGTATGTATAATATTTCAGGCTGCTTGCAAATATGATTGATTTCAGATACAAAGCTTAAGCTGCACATTGGGAGATTAGTATTTTGACTAGCTGGCCGTTACTGTAATTTCTGATAAGAACCGGCTTAATTAACCTATGAGTTTTCTCATGTATCTAGAGCCACAGAAATAGTTAGACAAGCTTTAAAGTGCACAGAAAGAACAGAAAATATATAAGTATTAGACCACATTTAGAGTATGAAGTTTTTTTGATCCTATTTGTTGGATTTTTTTTGGTTTGTTTTTTTTTTTTTTCCTTTTTTTTTTTAACTTAGTGGTTTGGGATTTTTTTCCCTATGATTGGTTGAGTGAAGACATTTCATGGTTGCTAAATTTATCGGTCATCAAATAGAGTTGTTCACATATTGCAAGTTCCTGCCAAGCCTGGAGAAAAATGTATCCCTCCAGTCTTGTGGAATTTTGTAGAAGGGACACAGATAATAATCACAGCCTTTGTTTGGTGGTTAGGCTGTAAGGGTTAAATTTATAATGATCTCAGAGCCAATATCAAGTAGTTTTGCACAAAGAGTTATTACTGTGTGCAAATAGACCTTGGAAGATGGTCTTCTAAGCTGCATCAGAAAAAGGAAGAGCAAAGTACAAGGTTGCGAGGAATGTCACGGCCACGTGCTGCTGACAAGCAGTCAAAGCTTGTCGACGGCTGGGCTGCTCTCTCCATCTCTGCAAATGCAACAACTTTATGGCTGTGGCTTAAGATGCGCTGTTGGGGATGTAGACCACATGCGGGTGTGGACGTGGACCATTTAAGCCCCTGTTAGTTTAAAAATGGGAAGCTCTGTAACCTGTCTGAATTCGTGTCTGTGTCTGACAGATTTGTTTACAGGTGTTTTAGAAGCCAAAAAGTCACCTAGAGTGCGGAAGCAGCTGCTTTAATCAGGTAGAGACAGATGATTGCTTTAATGACTAGGGCAATAGAAACGGTGAGGGGCTTGCAGGACCTTTTCTTTCAATGTTCATTGGTTTATTCCACATCCGGAGAAGATTTTTAAAACTAACAGTGAGAGAATGAAGCTACTTTATGCTGGATTTTGTGGTGGGAATTAATGTTTTCTTAAACATGGTCTCTGAAAATTACTTTCTGCAAGACGTCTCTGACTAGGCAATTTTTGACAGTTCACTTAACCTTTACAAATAAATATTAAATGGAATTTTGGCATACTGTAACATCACCTCTAACTAAAACTGATTTTTGTCTCATTTAAAACACCAGGAGATAAGAATCTTGCCTGAATAATTTATAAATCTTTAAACAGCTATTATCATGCAAAATGCAAACACTGCTTCTGTCTATGAGGAAACCCCAAATCCTCACAAAACTGTGGGGTTTTCCCAATCTTATGAATTTATAATTTTCCCACACAGCAAATTTGGGGTTTTCTGAATTACATTGCTTCTTTTATAAAACTGTGATAGGAGAACAGCACTTGTTCTTTCAACCACTTGAGGAAAAAGTAAAACTAGAACAAGGAAGTGACTATACACCTATATCCTGCTGCCTGTACCAAGTGTGTATGGTTTATTAAGTGACAGGGATAAATTAAATTTCCAAAAAGTATTTAAAAAAGGAAAAATAACACCCAAACATCTATTACTAGCATGATATGCAAAAAAGACCTCTTTTCAGAGTTTTTGAGTTCAGAATTCAGCATTCTGTCACTTGAATCTCAAATTTGCACAAGCAATGGCTACTTCTATATACCAGCCACCTCTGATAGTGAGGAAAGATTACTGGCTGCTTAGAATGAATGTAGTTAATGACTGCATCCTAATTTATGACTGCGAAATTGATTGGAAAAAAACTGAAACAATCGCTAAGCAACTGGTCCTTAAATGTGCATATGGCATGCACATATATGCATATAGTAAAGACTAGGTAGCCTGATCTCACTTCCGTTAAAGCCCCGTATTGCACGTATGTTGGTGGCTCTGTACACAACAGAAATGATGCAGTGGATCCTTAAATATTAATGAGAACTAGCTGTTATGGTATCTTGTTGCAGTACCTCCCACTTGCTCCCCAGATACAGAGAGGTGTTAGATTTAAAACAGACACAAGCTGATGAAAACCAAAACAATCTCTCCAAGCTGCTCCCACCTCTAACTACCAAAATATCTACTTGTAATATGTTATTCTGTGTTTTTAATTTCCCTAAGCTAAGCATGCAATTTTACGTGTTATCGATTGCCAATATCATTTGACATTTTTCTTTTTAACTGTGAAATAATAAAAATGTTTTAAAAAACAAACAGAGTTTCATAGTGGTTCAGAATTCACATCTCTGTTCAAGCTCACGTTCCATCTCTGTGAATCTTACAATAATCGTAACCACCTTACTCATACCTCCACTACGTTTCCATCTGTAAAGGCTTTAAATGTTGACTGACTCCCTGTCACGCGTAATCCTACAGATTATCTGTATAACATTCCCCTCTCAGTGGATTTTTCCTTCTAATATATTGTGGTAAGTTTTTTCACCTGAGTTTCTTACGACAGATTTAGGGGTTATTTTCACATGGAAAGAACTTATTTTTTTTAGCATAGGATTCCTGAGAGACAGAATTGTCTTTGGGAAAAGAGACAAAGGAAAAGATCAGCATTCAATATTTTAGCAGCAGCACCGCAGGAGGAAACTTATGCTCCTAAATTTATACTTAACTCTCTGTGGATCTTAATCAAATGTTGTAGATACATTGTGCTTGGCTTCTGGGCTTGTAATGAAAAGAGCTTTGTGCAGGCAGAATTTAGATTAAAACCACCTTCTTTCTTTTCGCTGATAATATTCAGAGTTGTCATTTCAGCAGAAAGTGAGCCTAAATTCAAGTTTGTAATAGAAACACAAAAATATTGTATGCAATAACAAAGACTGTGATGCTATTGAAATGAACTTCAGTAAAAGGAAGCATTTTCTTTCCCCCCTTACGCACAATGGAAGATATGCTTTCCCTTGAACGCTCCCTGTTCTCTCACCCTCCTAGCCCTGGAGTGTCTGTCCTCTACTACCTGGAAATCTGGAATAATGAGCAGAAGGTCAAAACTTGCATCATCAGGAATATAAAAAGAGAATATATTATATGTGGGTTAACATTCAAAATGCCTACATTGTTTTTTTGGTGTGTCTGCATTTGCTTTTTAAAATGGGAACCCCATCATGAGTTTCCTTAATGAATTTTTCTGGTGCTGAGACTCTTCTATGCTTGCAGGCTTTTTCTTTTCTTGACTCCCAGGGCATAAAGACACTCCCAAGGTTACAACAAACTGTAATCACATGGTGTAACCAGCCCTTATTAAAGGACAAGTTTTGTGCTGGATAAGGAACAGAGTAGGGCAATTCCTGAGGAAAGAAGTGTCGGCTCTTCCCTGACTTCCTTCTCTGTAGCAGCTCCATCGCATGACCTGGGCTCTTCTGTTCCACTCCCCAGATGTCTCTGTGACGTGCCAGCCCTTGGGACTTTACAGACAGACCTTGGCTGGTCACACACCACTCAATCTCCACCTAGGAAGTGAATGGTCGTGGAACGGTGCTGCGAGTGTGGAAAATTTTATGTTGGAATTTTGAGGGTTTGATTATCTTATTTACTTGCATAGTTACGAGGATCAAGTTGTAACACCTGTATTGGTATCTAACAATAGATATTCTCACTATACCCTTACCTGTTCCTTTATTGCTGTGACTGTTCGCCTGTAAATGTACCTACTCTTTTTGTTGCTACTGGAACATGAAGAACATCATTCATTCTGTGGTTAAAATCCCTCTTAAAGCTTTTAGCTTATATGTATCCAGGACAGCCTATGTTCATTTGCACCACAATTATCTGCTTGTTTAAATACCACTCCTCCAGTATTTACCCTCTGTTTTGTTTAAAAACAGCAGTTATATCTCATTCAGTCCCCTTTCTATGCGAGAGAAACCAATATATTTTAAATGCCTCACAAGACAGACTCTCCTTCTCCCCAGGACTTTGCTAGTGCTTCCCTACTAGTTTTCCCATCAAAGCTCATTTTACTTGATTCAAAATGCTTTCTGATCATGTCAATTCATAGAATCATAGAACCATAGAACAGCTCAGCTTGGAAGGGACTTCGAAAGATCATCTGGTCCAATCTTTCATGGGAAAGGGAGCCCGCGTGAGGTTATCCAGCACTCTGTCCAGTTGCATCTTGAAAACCTCCAGTGATGGGGACGTTACCATATCCCTGGGCAGGTTGTTCCAGTCTGTAAAAAATTGTTCTTAAGGTAAAAATTTCTTACTTATATTGAGATGAAACCTGTCCTGTTACAGCCTGTACCATTGCTCCTTGTTTTCTCCATGTGGCTCCTTGTGAAGAGAGAGGCTCCATCCTTTAAGTACTGGAAAACTGTGATGAGATCACCCCTTCTCTTCTCCTGGGAGAAAAGACCTAACTTTTTCAGTTGATAGATTTAATTTACAAAAGGGTGATTAAAATGTGTTCAACTACACATATTTCTTCCTTTACGGTTAGTTAAATCCATCCATTGCTTTATTATTTCTTTTCTTTCTTCAGAGAAGATTTTGTATTACAATCCCCGAGTGCTAACAGAGACTGTAAAAAATGCAAAAAGAAAAAAAGTTTAAAGAAAATCTATACTTCTTATTCTCAACACTGAGAAGTCATGAAAGAGTCCTAAAATAGACCTTGAACCTAGACTATACACGTTTACAGATATTCAAAGAATGTTCTAAGTTTTCCCCAAGAGGGTACATGAAATCAGTTTTTGAGTCCAGGAAACATGAGTCTTCCATGCATATGGGGAGAAATGAGAAATGTTCAGATTGAGTTATTTCTTAGGGTTAATTTTCCTTGATCATATTAATTACCACTTTTTTTTCCATCTAAGATTTCTGCATCAAACATTTAATTCAAAACCATTATTTGAGCATGCAGCGATGTACCTACTGCTCCCGAAACAAAACATAGTTATTTTCAACATACGGAATTTAAACAGTGCATACTTCAAATAAGTCTGTTTATGTCCTCAAACCAGGACAATTTGCATTAATATACTGAACAATATTTGCCAGTTTTCCTTTGCTATAAAGACACCATTACAGGATTCGGAGGACATATTCTTTAATACTAAATGGAAATAAAGAAACATTAGTGTGACATTTAGTATGAGTAATCAAGCATATACAAGTCAGGAGATTCAAAATATGAAGGTATGCAGTTCTAACTCAATTTAAATTGCCCATCCTGTAATTTTATGTCATGCACTATTCAGATTCATACTTAATGGTGAAAACAACAATGTAAAATACAATTGTTCAAATACGCCATGGCGACAGAGTAATGTTGCTTCACAATCCAGATGAGAACTAAAAAGGAAGTGCTCAAATACACAGGGTTAAATTCAGATTAGGGAATGGAGTTTAGAATCACTGTAGGAATTAGATTTATGACCCTGAGATGTCTGGATCATTCCTAGGAGATTTCTGTCCAAGCTTTCAGGTAGCTTGTATTTATAAAACTCCTATACAAAAATTGAAAACAAAGAAAGTGTGGTTTTTTAGATACTCTGAGATTTCTCAAATATCCTTGAATCTAATATGCAAAGTGAAATGTAGCCTTTAACCACTTAGAAAACATTGTAATGTCACCTTCTTTTATGCCTTAGAAGTAATTACCCAAGAATATTATCTTGTCATAGGAATAACTTGATTTCAGTAAAGCCAAACCTTCTTTGAAAATTATCATGTCAAAAATCAAATCAAAATTACCTCTGCTTAAAAATATCAAACGTCTAAACTCACTTAACACAGGTAGAGTTTCAGTTGCCCATATATAGTCAATAAATAGCCCTTTAGATGCTCTGGGATATTTTCCTTCCTTCTCAGATGATTCTTTACACCAGCATGAGTCTTTCATAGGTTCCAGGTCATATCTGTCATATCTGATACCCTGGAGCATCTGAAGAGATTTCTCCACGCTAGCACAGGATGAATCCTTCTCTGGATGTTAAATTTAGGACTAACATACAACCAGCCTTCATTATTTCAGATATTCATATTTTAACTTAAGTCTTAGGATGAGATTCATATCACCTATTTTAGAAGTTTTCTTATCAATTTCTCAGCCTGAAAAGAAGACAAGATGATTGAAAGAAGCTTGAACGTTTTTATACCACATTCTTTCTCACACAACCACATGTATAAAAACGCATTGATAGTTTCCTTCTGTGCTTGCTAAAGCGAATGTAACCTTGGCCACTCTTCAGGCTTGTTTAAGGCTTAATATTATGTTTGTACTTCCCTTTAACGTCCTCTTTCCCTCTACATAATCATTAATAGAACTGGACAGGACACTGAAAAAGGCCATTGTAGAGCTAAATTCTCTGCCCTCACACATGGATTTAACCTGATTAAGTCCAGCAAAATTGTTTCACTGATTTGAACTGATATTCTGGAATAATATTGGTGTGTTTCACACTGGTATGTAATCCAGTATTTCTTGTTTGCGCACATACTGCAGCAAATAGAGTGGTGATGTTACTGCTCTGTATGAAGGTACCATAGAATATTAAATCACCTAATAGTCCTGTAGCTTCATGATCTGCAGGATAGTTAGATAACAGCAAACAATTATTAGTTTTTTTAAATCAAAGTGCTACTGCCTGCTTTTATGGTTGTCATCTACCCTTCTTATTCAAGGAAACATAATTTTCTCCTGTAAGGCAGCAGACTTTCTGCCTCAGGCTGAGTGTGAATCAACAACAAATGTTATAGCACGTACTATAATTTTATAAACTATCATGTTGTGGAAAATTGAGTTTAAGCTATAATCTATGATGAAGTTACTATTCCTCCAAGGAAAGACTCAGTAATGAGCAGCCTGAGGAACCTTTGGGTGATTTCAGTATTCCTGTACATCTGAAGTAATAGAGGTGTCCAAGAAACTTCTGCTGGAGAAATGAACCAAATAAATATAATTTCCGCCCACAAAAACAGTTTAGTTAGATGGGCTTAGGAAAGCCTGGAATGATACTCACCATTCTAACTCATAAGAATCAGGTTTAAATGTATCCCTAAAAAATTTTAATAAACTAGTTTGCTCAGCTATGCTAGAAATATATTAATGTACTATATTAATGTACTTTACAGAGCTGAGTTTGCATTCATGGTCATTTATAATATTATACAAGGGGAAACTTTAGACACATCTGTGTTCTTAGTAATTTAGTAAGAGAAAAACAAAAGTTATTTCATAATAATTCATCTAGCCTAAAGAGTGGAATGCCATAACTTCATTAAGAAAATAAGATTTATATGTATTTATCAAAGACTGTACCTGTATTATAAGGATTTCCTAATCATCCTTTTCTCACTGTCAGACTTGGTATACCCTGGCATTGTCAGACTTGGTATACCCTGGCATTATGATCTGTTATTATATATTCTCTTTCATGAAAATCAAATGCAAATATTACATAGCAAGTATATCTGCCTGAAACACTTTAGCAATATTTCAATTTTGATTGAAATAAGTCAGTGTTAAAACACTTTGCAGCTGAAAAACGGTTTCACTAAAACACTGTTAATAGTTAGTGCTGTAACACTTCACAGAAGCTCTTCAAGTTCCATTAAAACCTCCCGCAGAAGGATTTGATACTGGACTCTCTTTTTTTCACATTCCATACCTTATGATACGAGTACTGACCTGAGACACATCTATGTTTAAAGCTCTTAACTGTTGAAGTAGGGGACTCTAACCCCAAAATGCCTTGAAGCATAAGAACAACTTTACCAGAGATACGCCAAGGCCCAAGCCCGTCCCTCCACTGATAGAAAAATCTACTTCTGTGATTAGAGAAGCTGTGATCTAAAGGCTTTCCTCCTATGAAGAGATGTAAATTTATTTCTGATGTCACCCATTTAAGCATGATTCCTTTTTTAAAAACGGGAAGAAAGGAAAAGCTTAAACCAAAGGCCTAGCAATAGTAAAAAATATTTTTCATTTTCATTCCAATGCAAAATCACATTGTGATACCTTGATGACTGACATGGAATTCAGTACTTGTCCTCTGGCTATCTGTAATTACAATCATAGCAAGTTTATAAAATAAATTAAGAACATAAAATTGCTTTGGCTGCAAGTCATAGTAGTAGTTAGCCTTAGCTCTCAAAGACAAGAGGTTATTATGTTCAGTGAAATTTACATAACTATGTGATTTTTAGATCAACAGACACTTCTTGCTCTCTGAAGCAGCTCTGTGGGATCTTTAACTCTGTGGTGGATCTGCGACTTGAAGCTGGTGGCTGATATTACTGCTATTTTTCACTGCATTTTGGGGATTTGTATTACCTGAATTCTGTGGATAAGCAAGGTCAAAAGCATGCTAGGCAGTCTCAGAGAGATGGTTAGCTTCATAGCTCTTTACAGATTAATTCTGCCCCTCTGATATGTGGCCCGACACCCCAAGACATGAGTAGGCATCACCTTAGTTTGGAATTTTTAGGCTTTGGAGATAAATTGATACATCCTACAGTTACTGCCATAGTAAGTTAGTCTTTCTATATGTTCCAAGATCTCAGAACAAGCCAAGTATTACCAATTAAAAGGCTGGATCATCAGTGAATTGCCTTTGTCTATAAAGTGTGGAGACCATGATGAAAAATGATTTCCAGTTTTGAAAAGTATCAATTACCATTTTTACTGTGCTTCTAGCTCTAATAGTGGCTGATAATGGGTAACTTCTGATTTTTGCTGGTACACGTAATGTGTTCCCCATCATCAGAGTACACTGCGGTTCAAGTTCCTCTTAGAGGCATGCAGTTGAACAGAAACAAATGGTTCTTCTGAATCCGAGAAAAGGAGTAATTAATACCCAAATAGGATTAAAAAGCTGCATAAAGGAAGAAACATTTTATTTTAAGTGACTCGTTTAATGAATATGCCTAGTTTTCATGGCAATAGCATTGATCATAAAGGATTAATTTGATATTAATGCAGATGTCATATGTACTTCTGTTGGAACTCCTCTGTAATTCAGTACTAGCTAAATGTATCATTAAAAGAAAGTGTTATTCATAAAAAAGGTTAGGTTAGTGAATTTGAGTTTACTCTATTTTCTTCTTTTGCCGTTATAGAATATTTATAGCTGAAAATAAAATGAATGGCTTAAAACCATTAAGGAGGCATAAAAGGTATCCACTTGCAAATTTAACATTCCTTAAATCGGTGAAATTTTGCTCTTTCATAGTCTAAATCTTGGAGATTTAGCTAAAATAGGTTGTATTTAGAACAATCAAAGCAGTAAAAGGAGTGCATTAAGTTGCTGCAATATGTTATCAGCGCTGAATTTTGTACCACAACTGTGCTCTCTAGCCAGCTTCTTTCCTGCTATAATAGGCATATACTTTTGTCTCCTTTCTCTAAAAACATTAAGAAAAATTATACATTTACTAAGAATAGATGTGTGGAATTGTCAATAGGATACTTCACAGTTAAGTCATATTACCATTATATAAGGATTACAACAACAATAATCTTTTCAAGCAGTCAAGGTCAAAACCTGGAGTGATGTAATTCAGCATCTTTCGAGTGCCTTTAGTGGAACTGAACTAAGTTATAAATCACTTTTCTAGTGGTTTTAATGTTTGAAGTTTTAAAACTCATGTTAGTTGAACACAAATTATACCTGCATAGGCTCTACCTCATACTCTATTAGCATATATAAAGGGGATATATTCAGTCCTACGAGAATCTGGGACAGATCTGCTAAAGTCAATGTTGGAATAATTCGTAAAAATCTGTTTTTTATTGCAAGAAGGATGACCTTGTATGAAGTAAGACTGGTTATTAGAATGTTTGAAACAGACTAAAATTTGGTTTCTGTTTGTTGCTTGGAAGTTTTATCATACATTTTCCACTTTAGAGTCAGTGTAAGTAAAAGGCATTGGATACTGAGCGCAGAAGGACTGTCTGATCTCAGGGCAATTTATGTGGGCTCAATACTCTAAATCCCAAAGGGGCCACTATCCTGTAGCCAGGCACAAATCTATTCGGGAATACTCTTACACCCACTATTTTCTGATAGCTAGTTCTAGTTCACTGTCCACTGGTTAGAGCACTGTTTTAAGGGGTTGACTATGCAGGTAATAGAAAGGGCATTTGAATAATATAATAGAGAGTGTACTGTGTTATAATCCACCTGAATCACCCTTCAAGGACATCTCTCTGCTGAGTGTGCAACTCTGATTCAACAAGTCTTTACTTAAGGGAAGTCTTTTTATATCAGTCCCATAGGGTTCTGCATAGGCCAAAAGACAAGGAGAAGGAATCAGGCTAAAGGAAGAAATTTAGGATTTGTTTATAATTATATTTAATGCATTACCCTTTGCTAATTCATGTGGTCATCGTTTGCAGAAGGACTATTTTACCACCTGCTTTCCACATTTGCAAACAAATGATTTAGGCAACAACGTGCAAATATGTATGTCAGTCACTGTATGTATATTTAGATGTTACTTATTACAGTGATTTCACTCAACTTTTTTCCTATGAGTTTCCAAAGACTCAGACGTGTTATCATCCCACAAAAATCTGTGTGAATAATGGCACCCTGCAAAACAGCTACCCAAAAGAGAGGCTCCTAGAAAAAGAAGCTCCCATGTAAGTGTCACGGTACCAAACACAAGGAACTGTACCTGCAGGAAGATGGGCGGCTGCATGGGCGTACTTGTGTAGGTCTCTGCCTTTCCAAAAGTCTCCACTGTGGGTTTCACATTTAATAACTAGATCATAAAAGTGTAAATTCCATATGAGATTTAGGTATTTAGTTTAAAATAAGTATGTGAAGGACCTTATTTATCCTAGATTCATTTTATAATCTGTAATTAAGAGAGAGAGGTTAGCTGGGTGTTATTTACCATGATAGAGGTTGGGGCTCAGAACACACAGTTTCAAATCATTCAAGTGTTAGGTCTCAGATAGACTTTGCATTTGGCTTCCATTGAGATGAACTACCTCTGTGAGGTGCCCTTCTCTTCCCTTTGGCAACAGATGGAGCCTAAACCGCTCAGTGAAATTTTGATTTCACATCAGGTGAATTATGACTTCTTGCACAAATATTTTACACATCAATATAAACTGAAAGTTTCTGGCAACCATAACTTATTTTTAATTTTAAGGTGAACAATTCTGAGCTAACGAAGAGTACTTTCTATGTAGTAAATGCATATTATTGAAAGAAAAAACATTCTCCAGATAGGCAATGACAGAGAAAATAAAAAAAATCCTGAGCACTTATTTAAAATTTAAAACTCATTTTGTTTAAATTTGTCATGTAACATTAACATTCTGAAAGTTAGCTGTCTGGTCCATGCTGTCACCTCTCCTCTAGCCCTTGTCTAATGAGGAGAGGCAAGTATCTCCAGGGGGTGATTCATCCCACCTATCCAGGTTCCTGTACTAGTGAGGATGATTCATTACTACAGTTCCTTCAGCTTGCAGCCTCATTATGGCAAAAACACTGCAGAAACCCATTATGAAGACAGACACTGTCCCAAAGAACTTGCTCTGTCTACACATTCTCTAGACTATTCTACATCCAAAAGGTAGAGAACTTCCAATATTTATAATTTTTCATATACTGAAAATTAAAAACTCCTTAAAAAAAGGGTATAACTGTGACTACGGAATCTATCCAAGGAAAAATGAAATACATTTCCAGAAAGCCAATAACCAGAAAAGGAGGAGCAATTATAGAAGATCTTAATTTACAAGTACTTTCCACAGCGTTCTTTGGGGTCTTCTGAGTGTCTCTGCTAATTTCTCCCAAAGGAAGAGCTTTTACCAGTGTTCAAGTCCCAACAGATGGAGGAAAAAGCTTGAACATATATTCATATGAAAAAATTATTAGTAATATTCCACATATCTGTGCAGGAAATACACAAATGCATCAAACGATTTACAAAAGCAATTTAATCTTTTTGTATAGGGTTTTGCAAGACTACCATAAAATTGGAGGGTATTTAGCACTCCTTCTTTTATATGGACTTTGATCGTAAAAATTACAGCTAACAAACTTTTGGAAATACTTGTAGGTCTTTGCTTCCAGGAACTAAAATTTCTCAAGAAAAGATCATCGTAAAACATTTTGGATAAATCCTAATTGAGTAATTGGGTCCTTAAATTCCATAGAATACCCTAAAATCTGCATCATGAAGCTGAAATGGACTGCATTTCAAGGCGATTGAATGGGAGACCTATGGTTTGTCTTTATTCTAACTAAAACACGCGACTTCTTATTGTATTTCTCCTTGGACGAACAGCTGTTCAATACTATCTAGGTTATGAAATTGTAAATAGTATTTAGCATGACAATTTAAAATACTACTGTAAATTATATCACTTGCAATATTGTGCTAAATCTCTTTAAATGAGGAAAACTGAATTCTGTTTAGAAATGGCAAGCAAAATATGATGAAATCAAAATATCCCTTTTGGTTACAACAGCTGCACATCACACACAGTTGAACGCTTGCTGCAAAACTACCTTAAAAGAGCCTGATGTATTCGCATTTGGTATGAAAGAGCTCAGAGCTCCATTGGTCAAAAGCCCTCCAGGGAAGAAAAAGTTTGCCTATATTTGATTTCACTTTTTTTCAGCTGCCTTAACCATTTTCTTTAGATCTTAAATATTAACCAGATGATACAGTATTCAAAAGCCTGCATGCATGTCTTGGGGCATCTCTATCATGTAAGTAGGGGAACTCTGAATACATATTCTAGAATATACTGAAGGGTCCTTAAAAATGAGATGAGTCTCATTTTCTGGCAATAACCTATAAGTGTGATTAATATTAATACATATTAAGAATGCATATTGAATATGTTATCTATTCCCCAAAGCAAGACTATGCATTCAGTGCTGTTGGAATAGCCACGTATCTCCCAAATAAGCATTCTAGCTGCGGCAAGAGAGGCCATCTGCATGCCTTTGTAAATAGTGCTGAGCAACTAATTCAGTGAGCAAATAATACACACAGATCATTTAGGTTCTTTTACAAAATCACAGGCTTTCTATGATTAACTTGAATATTTATTGAGGTTTAATATTTAGCAAATTTTGTATTCAGACTTCATTCATCATCTGATATTTGAGTCATATTCATTGTCTGTCTTTAGGTACTGACAGTTGTAGGGTACAGTTTCAGCATCCTACTTGATTCATCTAAACAAAAAATAACTGAAGAGGAAACTTGAGAAGGTAGCTGAATCTGTAAGTACTTTGGAGAGGGATGGCGAAAGTAAGTAAATAGACTGGGGGAAATGAAATAGAAAGAAAGAGGAACTAAAAGGGCAATAAATTATTTCTTTCTCTTGTACAAAGCACTTGCACAAATAGCTTTCTAGAAAAAAAAAAAAGTAAAACTTAATTCACTTTATATACAATGCATTTTTTTTTTTCCAAAGTCACAGAAAGAAATATCATGTGTTTACCAATTTCCACAGTGCTTGAAAACAGAGACTGTAATCAGATTTCTGCCTGGTTTAATAGCTTTTTTGTTAGGATGGAAACACAGGGAGGGGGAGAAATCTATTGCTTGGATCTTTCAGGCAGTGGTCTATCTTATTATAAATAAATATTAAACAAATCCACTGTTAAAGTTGTTACAAGAAAATACAGGAAGCACACAATAAAGGAAAAAAGGGATTTGATGAATACTTGCAAGATGTTTGAATATTGTCTTGCAGCTCAGGAAATCAAGTAGTGAATGACAATCGTGCAAGTAGGGAACAGTACAGCATGCGTGTATGTAGGCCCAAAGCCTCAGTTTATACAAACTTAGCAAAACTCCACTGATGTCACCGGAGTTTATTCAATTTATACTGGATGGTAACCTTCACTGAAATACTTTATAAATAAATTTCATTAGCAAAACCAGGAACAAAGAGAGTCAAGACAATTTCTTGCAGAGGCTTATGTAGAGGATTACAGCGTGACTGGAGAACAGTCAATGCAGACAGGGTAAATAAGCACTTTTAGGATGCAGTCAATAGTTTACCAGTGGTTTGCACTAACCAAAAATGTAGACTAGTGGGTATGATTCCTGCTGCTTTTCAATGTCTCTACAGGTACTAGGAAAAGATTGTCTTTTCCAAACCCTTTGCCTTGAAGTCATTTCATGGCAAAGCTGTGAAAACTTGCTATTTAACAAATGCATTAAAGGCAGTTTGGGTAGATGTAGGTATTTTCATGATTTCATTATACACTCAACCACTGCTCCATGAATACGAGTTTATTTGTAAGGGTCTGTATTGTGCAATATCAACTTGAACGGAAGCATTAAATATGTAGTCACCCTTAGGCTTATGGAACCGTCTCCTTAAGATCCATATGAAATGCAACAGTAGAATTTGATTTTGTCAGGACAGCTATTTCTCAGGAAGAATCTGCTTACTAAAATCACCTAAAAAAATTAGGTTTGCCATTTTCTTGTGCAATTACCAGGTGATATTTTTTTTGGAAAATATATCGGTATTTTACATTTTGCTTTTTGTATGACTATGGGAAGGATGACTTTAATATAATGGAGTAGCCGTCAAACAAATGGCCTGCCATTTCATTTTCAAATGGTATTGCTTCTTCCAAAAAGGGAGGAATCAAATTTCATTTCAAATTACATTACCAACTTTATTAGGGCAGAGATGATTACTCACCTGTGCAAAGCGGCAGGTTTACAACAGATGAAACAGCCCTAGCTACAGGATTTTGAAGATTTATAGATGTAGTCCTGTGGCCTGGAAGCTGTTTTCCTTTGAGATTGTGAAGAGTTTTAAGGGATGAGAAAATCAGATCAGAGGATTTGAACAATGAAACCCAAAATGAGAAACGTTTCAAATTAAATGTGAAAGCCTTCTGCTAATTTCTTTGACTTGTGTGAAGTCAAGAGAGGACAGTTTTACAATGAAGGTGGGGTGGGGGGGAGGGGGGGGGGAGACCAAAAAGGCCAGACAAACAGCAACAACAAATCTGAAAATAAAACTGCATTTTGAAAGAGGTACAGTAGTTCCATGCATAGATGAGTTTAGTGGGAATTTCAGCTTTGTTTACTTGCCGAAAAGACATAGAATTGTGCCTAATTTTGCAGACATTAATCCAGAAGTAGTCTTCAGCTTCCGTTTCCTGCGTCCCAAGTTCATAGTTCTGTTGCAGCCAACTTCCTCATTGGGCAAAGACAGCAACATCCCTTTCCTACCAGTTCTTTTCCCACCACTCCCTTTTCCTTCCTCTGGAAGGAAAGTAGAGAACGGAGAGCAAAGTAGAGAAACACTGCTTCCCAGGAACTTACTATGAAGCCAAGATTGTTTCAAAGGGACCAGATGTGGGCAAAACACTGGTGAGTGTAGGAGATGTCTCATGGAAACTCTAGTTTGTGCTACCCAAATACCTGAGAGCTTCCCTCCACAGAGGTAGCATTTTTGCTGCCAAACCACACTGCCTGGTCTACTCCTTCCTTTACAACACCAGAGACATTAATGTTAGCTCCTTTGCATATGCAGGAGGTACTTTTCTGACAGTTCGTTTTTACCATTCTTCATCAGCATGCAAATGATTTGTTAAAACACAAGAGTTACATCAGGTGGGAGAGTACATTCCTAGGTCCTTCAGTAACAGACATTATACTGGCTCCCATTCATCTGTTTTACCCACATGAAACACAAACTCCATTGTCAACAGAAATGTAACTCTATGAAATGAGATGTTACCCCGTGTGAATAAATATTCCTTTCATCTTCCTATCTGTTTGATGCAAACATCCATGCTATCTTTTATGTTTTTTCATCTTCCTATCTGTTTGATGCAAACATCCATGCTATCTTTTATGTTTAATCCCAGTTATTCTTTATAAAGCATAGTTCACTCCAGTTAAGCTGCAACCAAGTATTTGCAGACATTATCAGGTGGAGGAATACTTCAATAGGCAACAGACTGAATAAATTGTGCATTGTGATGTCAACTATGAAAATAAATAAAAAAAATGAAGGAGCGAGTTGTCTTGTAGTTCCTGAGTTGAAGCCAGAATCAAGAGTAATTACATACATCTCAGTGAATGCAAGTTAGAGCTATCAAAGAACAGCAACACATACACCTAAATAGTTCACAAAATCTTCCTAAAAAATTCATTTTTATTTAATACCTTCTTTTGTTTACACTCTCTGAACAGTTAGATGACCAACTTATCTCTTAAACATTTCATAATTTGTATTATTTATACAAATCTCTGTCCACATGCATAACAGATATCAACAATTATACCTTAGTCCTAATTATTTTTTCCACCTTTTAAAAGATTCAAGCACACAGTCAAGGAAAAGAAATACTCTGACTTGGGGGACACTTGTCAAATAAGAAATAGTTGACAAAAGTGTCAAAATTCTCCATGCTGAAATAAGTAATGTACCTTTAAAATAAGAAATTCAGAATCAGCCCACATTTAGAAGGTGGGTTATGTATGATTAGGAAAAAAAAATAAGGTGTCAGTTTACGCTGGATTTCAATCACTGATTTTTTTCTACTAGATTCAATTAAAAATGTTACTTATTTCTTAAGGAATGGATTTAAAATAAAATGATATATTATAGAACAGTTGTCTTAAAAACAAGAACTGCAAGTCTTTACATGAGATGTTCACCAAAGATTTTGAGAGGTAAAAGCAAAATTATAGCAAGGACTATGATTTTGCAACAGAAATTGACACCAAAGGAAAAAAAATCTGTAGATAAAATTACTGTGGAATAATAATGTATTAGCAAGAGCAAAACAACAGACATGCTCAAACTCCGTCAAAGCCACGTTGCTTAGAAAGTTGACTTAATTCTCTCCAGTTTGTAATATATAACATAGGATTGAACTGCAGCTGATTTAATGTGCATCTCTCTGTCTGCATTATGTATATTATCTAATTTATCTATTATTTTTGTGCCTACGGCTGGGAGATCTATTTGTAGCAAACAATTGTTTCACTGGCATTAGGTCTTCTCATTATATATGTTTTGTCACTAGGTTGATCAAGAATTTTAACATAGTTCAAAAGCATACAAAAACACTAAATACAAATGTTTCTCAGGCCAGAAGTGCTTGAGAATTTTTATGTTCTTTTATATGCATGTATTCTTTGAATGCATAAGTTTTACAAAATATACTTAGCTTCCTGGATAAAATTCAACTATCTATTGAAAATGTCTAACAATAAAAAAGGGAAAGGAAGTCACAAAAGGTCATGGAGAAGTGTAGAAAAAAATGTGAGAAACAAGATCATGATTTTTACCTGAAACCAAATTTTAATCCCTTTTCAGATAATTGCTGTCTTTACAGTGTTCTTCAAAATCATGAAATGAAAATTGTTAGAAACTTTGCAAGTTCCCTTTGGAAGGCTGGCATTACTTTTTCAACAAGTTCTAATGTAAATGCTACATGCATTTATGCTTCTTAGTGATTCACGTGGCTTACGATGGACAAATAAAGGTACCTGAGTTCATTCTTTCCCTCACGTAACGTATTGTTGACTACAGAGCTGCTGACATTAAATTAAATAGTATACTGGAGAAGCAGTACCACAAATATGCCTTGTTCTTAAGCTCTTTCCTCTGTCCCTATCTGCTACTGCCAACTTATGAAGACAAGAATATGGGCTGGACAAATCTCCCGTCTGAATCAGCAAAGTCATTATTATTTTATTTGGGCTGTAAAGGAGTACAACGTACATCACTTCAGCAGTGCTTATCTCTTCTGGTATCAGAGGAGCAACTTTGTTCATTTGCTTCTGTAGTACAAATTTAGTTTTAGCACAGTTACGTAGCAAGAGGTATTCTCAATGTCAAACTAAAACACCAGTGAAATCAAAAGCAAACTGGAATGCCATTTGACAAGGAAGACCAAATATCAGACACAGAGGACAGAGCAAAGCACAAGCATTTCTTGTGGAAAACACCCATAAAGATCTTTCACAAAAGCAACCAGTAAGAAACAAAAATACTGCAAGAAACCTGATTGACTGTTGATGAGTCTTTCCCATCATCAATAAACACAGTGGGCAACAATGACTGTAGCCTTAATCTGGAGCAATTCACTATCTGACCCCTTCCTTGTTAAATTCAACAGTGTTTTATCCCTACTATTGGCTTCTTTTTCCATCTCATTTACCCATTTTAAACTATACAAGCATTTACCTTCCAGCCCAGGACTACAAAGTTTTCTTCACAGTCTCCTGTGAGGTCTTGTCAAAGATGTTCAAGTAAATTATATACTTATAGGAAATGCACAATTTAAAGGGCACTTAACTATAGCTGCCATATTTTTCATCTGATACTCAAAAAACTCTCTAAAAAATGCTTTGAGCAAGTTATTCTCCTTCTTTGCAAATTATGCATATTTGGCATTAAAATAAGAAGGATTACATCATTTATCCTGAGGCTCTGGAAAATGATATGCAACATTGTCCTGATATACTTCTTGTTCATTTTCTCTTCCATGCATGATTTCATCAGCTCTTTGGGAATTTTCTTTTTCTGTTGTCTGCTTGATAGGAATCACATTTCTTCATGCAGTCATCTGCCTGCCTAAAGTTGGTGTCCTCTCCTTGTAAAGCTTCATTGTGACTTTGCCTTTTCTCTGAAAGCCAGCTGCCCAGACATGTCCAAACACAGCAGTATAATGCTGAAGAAGTAGTGACTGTAGGCAACGTTAAATCGGCGCACCAAGAGATTGTGGTTTGTTTTTTCACACGTACTAGAGTCTGTCATGTTGCGTTCAGAGGAACCTATTTTCATGGGTTTTTTTCCCCCACTCAGAGTGCCAGGACAGATAATAGATCAATATAAGTATACGTGGAATCTGGCATGGTAAATGTCTGAAAGTCTATGTTGTACACATCAAATAATTTCCTGAGAAGATTTTGACATATTTTTATTCTGTAGTATGAGGTTAATCACAAGATATGTTGATTGATGCCTTATGGCAACAAATCTCCTCTAGGAAGCTTTTCAGAGTATAATGTGGAGTTTCAGAGATGCATGAAATAGTAGGATAATGAGGCAGAAGGAGCTAATTTTTAGCTGGAATTGCCTCCAGCTAAGCATGCATTCTTTATACATATAAGCTTAAGAAAAGTAATTTAAAAAAAAAAGACAAGACAGAGAAAAAATATAATGTTAAAGTATCATGAAAATATCAATGCATTCAAAAAAACCCATTACTGTTCCAGTGTCTTGTCCACAGGCAATATAACAAGAAGAAAGAATCCAAGGAAATCGAATAGGCTGAACCCGCTCCCTGGACCACAGTCCTGAGAAACACAAACTATATAATCACACAAAGAATCTTTGTTTTCTGACATTCTCCCAGAAATCCAACAATATTGTTTTCAGATTTTTCTTTCCACTCTGCTGCATGTAGGGATGCTTATTAAGGCCTTCTTTTCCGAATCTGATGCTGAGTTGCTCTGTGTGATACAACCCAGCTGACTCAGGCAGTCTCTGAAATTTATACATTCTCTTCATAACTGTGAAAAGCAGTTTCCTATCCATAGCCTTCATTGATAGTAGGAGTTAGTAACAACAGCGCATTATAGTTTTCCTAAGATTCATTTATAAACACATATAAATTACCTGACATGGTCTCTCTCATAGCCTTGAATAACTGCAACACAGACAGGCAAAGAAAAGCCAGATGAAGAGTACCAATTTTAGCTATTGACATGCACTAATTTTAAAACACAAACCAGGAGTGAAAATGAGGGGTGGAAAATAAATCAGGTCAGTAGTGCAAAAAATTAATTGCCGCTAAAAGAAAACTGAGGCTTAGGAATGCAAAGACTTCGATGAGCTGCTTTCATTGCCGTGAAGGGGAAAAGTGTTAAATTTTAGCACTGGAAAAATGGCATACTTGCCATTTCCCCTCCTGGCAGCTTTCCTATCTATTACTCTAGTGTTAACTACTGGAAATATTGTTCTAGTCTGTTTTTGATTTACTATTCTGTACTTGGTTCTATATACAGGATTATGCTGTTTTAGATATCATATGATGCACACAAAGCTTTCTAAATATAACTGTCACGTGCTCTTTGGAGTATACAGATTTTGAAATCTCTTAAAATGCTGAATTTCATACCTAAGAGTTCAAATGTTTCCTCAGGCTCCCTGTCTAACAAAGACTTTATGTATAACCTTAAACCAGAGCAGCCTTTATATAATGTGTATTTTATCAACTTGCAGACATATTGCACAGTGGTTTTTCAAGTTGTTCCTTTACTGTTTCCTGATTTTAGACTCTGAGGAATTCCTCCTTGTCATGATCAGATTTCTGTCATGTGCTATTAAATTGTGTCAGGGCAAATATACAACAAATTAAGTATTACATTTTTTTAAGCTTCTTTCTAAGAACGAAACCACACTCCTGTCCTTGATGGGCACCCACACTGGACGACTGGCAGCAGTCCTAATTTCCTTTATTTACTCTTTCTATGGCCTTTGCCATAGTCTGCTTTACTTTGGTACAACGTAACAGCTTTAAGATGAAAGAGAGCGAGCGACCTATTTCTGGCTTCTTCTTGCTCCTTTGCGTACCTTGCTCCAGCTTTGCTTTTAAAGGAAAGTATTGGCAGTTGGGAAACTCAGAGCGGAGTTGAGGTGGGAAGGTTCTTCTGGCCATCACCTAGTCCAAGTGCCCTGCTCAAGTAGAGTCAGCAACGGCAGGTTGCTCAGGGGCTTATCCAGCAAGGTTTTGAATATCTCCAAGGATAAAGACACCACAGTCGCCCTGGGCAGCCTGTTCACTTACACAAAAAATAGGAAATTGAGTCGAGAGACACTAACTTTTACCTTTAGTAAATGATCAGCTGTTACTGTATAACCTATATACATGTATCCTCAATCACACACATCTGTAATCTGCATAGCTGTCTAGATACATAAAATTTTCACTTTTGATTCCTACACGACTTTTCCTTTTTACTCACACACACCAGAGGACGTTTAAGTCCACAATTTTTAGTCACAAATGTTCTTCACTAGATTTAGCTTACAGTTACTTGAAAGCATTTATTAGGATTTTGTATGCTTTTGTAGGTTATGTTATTTTCCATATTCTATTTTCCATCTTCTTCCTGCAAAAAAAAATAAATATCTGACTCAGGGAAAGCATCACAAAAGTTTTCTGTTCTTGCTTCACATTTCCATTTACTATAGTAATAAGCTTATCCCAGAGACCAAAACCTGCTAATTCTCTTGTATGTTTTGTTGGGTTTTTTTAATGGAATTAAGCGACTGAAACTTCAGAGTCCTACAGGTTTTGAACAGATCAAGCCTGGGATCAGAAAACAGTTGCTTGTAAGTTACAGAACTCTTTAGTGTGCAGTCAGCTACTTTTATTGTAACAAAATATTGTAAGCAGTAAATCAGTACAATGAAGGACTTTTTAATAACTTTTTTCTTGCATGCATTCCAATGATTTGATCCAATTAATCTTCAACTCTGTTTTTGTCCTCATGCCAAATATTTGCCTTACTTTCTCAAGCTGAGAAAAATGCTTGTTCCCATCCCCAGTGTCAACATAGCAAAAATGCGTATTTCAGCTCTAAGTAGAAAAAATTTATCTTTTTAAGAACTTTGAACTAAAGTTTCCCAATAAGGATTTGGCTTTGGAGTTCAGATATTTAGAACAGAATCTCAAATGCTGATAAATTCAAGCATATTTATTACATTATTTAATATAAATATTATATTTAAATATTTTATTACAACATTGTTAGAAGATTTCAGCAGTAATCACTGAAATTATCTTTTTCAAAAAAAAAAATCAAAAAATTATAATTACCTTGGAATCTAGAATGAATATCAAACGAAGCATAAAGTTGTTATATTACCATCATCATGTGGATTTATGAAAAGAAAGATGAGCTGGACAATGGATCTTTAGGTACACTTGCAAAGAAACTCTAGAGTATAAAGTTTTAACAACATTGTCCAAATCTAACACTTCAAAACAAAAATGGTGGTCTTATAATAAAATGTTATCAAGGAAAGAATATCTGGAAGAGTCTTAACAACTAATTTAGGATCAGTGAAGGTCACCTACAGAATTATAGAGATTATTTTGAGTTTTCCAGAGAAAAAAGGTTTTCTTATAGGTTGAAAGTAAAAATATTGGCTGTTTTAGTCAGGCACCTGGTGAAGGAAGAAGAGTTAATTCAAGGGTCCCAAAGATGGTTCTTCACTGTTTCAGCTTTTTTCAAGTAAAGACTCTGAGAACAATTTTTCTTGTCATATTAGAGTGATTTAGCTCCTAGACTTATTTTGAGGTCCAGAAAGAATAAAGGCAAATAAAAATTTAAAAACAATAATAAAGGCTATCTGTTGTTTTCTAAACACCAGAGGAGTCTGGCTACACCTCCAGTGAAGGGTCAGATCAATTCTCCTTTCCAACAAAATCACTATTTATATCTATACCCTTGTAGGGTATAAAAAGGCTAAGTCACAGCTCCCTTACAAATACATTTCCTACTAAAATAGGTTTCCATATTTGCTTCCAAATGGATGAGTGTTTTTGCTTGCTAAGCATTTTATAACAAAATGCACCCTCCTTAAAAAAAGGTAAATGTATTCTTAGTTGTTTCAGACCCAGTTACAACTCTTCCATGGACTGTTGCAAACAATCATGAAGATAACAGGACTAATAATTTAATAAACTGTTTATAATTAAATGAACACCCTTTAAAATGAATGCGGTGATTGTTGATCTAACTATGTTTTGCTGTAAATTCATCATAAATTATTTTTAAGATATTTATGAGGTGTTCTACACTGTCTCTGGTATGTTTTATATTAATTCTGTAACTCCCTGGCAAGTGGCTTTTTAGAAGGAGAAATGGCTAGGGCCTGAAAAAGAGTGAGCATTGATGAGTCAGCCTAAAGCACTAATACTGATGGGCAAGCAAACATTTCTGTGGAAGAAATAAGGAGCTAAAGAGTTCCAGTTCCCTTTGTTTCGGAATACCTGCTTCTGAGGGAGTGAGACTATATACACCATACAGTAAGACTTTATGCGAGAAAGTTGAATTGGATCTTCCCACCCTGACGTTGCGGTTGCCTCCTCTCTGCTACCTCTGACACAGGAGTACTAGGCCAGAAAGAGGCACTATTTATCCATGTTGCATCTTGATTTGAAGACTGTTCTTCTCTCCTTTCCCACACAGACACTTCAAAGATACCTGACCTATCCAGGGACACTGAATAGTACATGCAGCAAAGCCTTTTATCAGGCTCATTGACATGCTGTTCTAACACTGCTTTTTCTGAAAAACGCGGTGTTGGAAAATCAACTGAATAGGAAAAGCCTTGCAAAACAGCTGTGGTTTGAAGTACTTGACCTTCATGCAGTTTGACCTCCAGTCCCTTCTGGGGGCTTTACCCCAGGCAAGGATACAAACTGAAACATGTGGCTCTAGCATTAAATTTTTTCTTCTCCAATGCAGTGGGACAATCAATAGCAACTGAGTGCCTGGTTCTGATGACTAGATGCACAGTGTGTATTAGAAACAATGGAGACAATGATTTCTCTCCCTCTGACTGGTGAACCTGAATACAAGGAAGCCATTTAGAGGGAACTGTAGAATCAAATGAATGAAAAAAATTAGTGGAAGAATGAAATTAAGTGGTCTTTCTTAAAATGATAATAATTCCATAATGCACATGTGTGCAAATGCACCCTTATGATTCAATGTTTCCCTGTTGTTGGTTTTTTGTTTTTTGTTTTTTTTTCTTATTTAAAGACAGTACATGCACTTGATATTAACTGCTTATAGAAAATGTGCAACAATTCAGATTAAAGTCAGTGTGGGTAAAACGAATGACACTGCCAGAATGCACAGCCTTTCTTCACTGTAAAGAGTGGCATTCACTGCTAAAGGAAAAGGATCTAGGGCTGTGAAGTGTTAATATTTCATGTATGAAGTAAAGATTCATATCTCCTTAGTGTCAGGCTGCTTACACATTCTATAGATTTCTATCTTGAAAAACTTCTTTTTATTTGTCAGGTAGTTTACAGTATCTTGTACCTGCCTCTTTTGGGTCATAGGGCAGAAATTGTGTCCTTGCTGAATCCTCCATCCTCAGGCATATTATCAAACTCAAGAGAAGATGGACATCAGTTCTTATGCTCAGTAAATCCTTAAATATTCTTTGTCCATTTGACATGAATCCTAAAGCAAATGTTTAAATCCTATGTAGATGACAAGTCTTCCCAGCTTAAGTTAACTGTTCCACTTGATAAAATAAGGTATTATTACTTTACTATTGAATGTAGGCACCATCATTTTCCATGTAATGTAAGAGAAGTCTGTAATCCCTTAGGGAGTACACAGCAGCTTCACCTACTTTTTCCATGATATATCAGCTTTCTAAAGATCTTTTCTTTGCACATATTAAGTAACCACTTACAAGACTGAAACAATAGGCTGTCCCTAGCAGAAGGAGGAAAGGAAAAGGTGAAATGACAGAAGAAAATGTAGGGAAAACAATTAGCTTTTTTACTGTTGGGATTTGGGGAAAATATCACATGTGCAAAAAAATTAATGAATATGGACTTACATCATTAGAAATCATAGAAAAGTCAAGGGTAAATTTTATGTTCTCTTCTCAATGAGGTATTGCAGTATATTAGGGGGGAGAAGAGAAGGGAGCTGTAAAGAGAGGATAATGAGCTTATTCCAAATGCTTTTCTTCTCCTTTTGCAGTTCTCTTCATTTCTCATGAGACAGAGTAATCAGTGAGTTAAAAAATTAGAATGATGGCTCATACATCTGTTTGCCATTTCCACTCTTCTCTGACCTTAATACCATCGATTCTGCTACTTGAGAACTGCAATATTCATTGTTAAGAATGATCTTTTTTCCCTCTTTTTTGAATGAACCTTATCTTCTTATCATCTTATATTATATATCTTATATTATTATCTTATATCATCTTATGCTTTGAATTTGCTGAACATTTGCAAAACACTGGTTTTTTTCGCATGAAAATAATAAATTGTAGACACAAATATTATTAAATATCTACTTGTGATTTAAAGAGTCAAATGGGTATTTATGTGCTGAAATATCAAGATTTGTATACACAGGTAGGAACTTTATGTCCAAAGTGGTCTTATGGAAAACCATGGGAGAAATGATAAAGCTGCAAAATAAGTTAAATACTTAAGGCGCATCATCAGGTAAGACTTAGGCTTTTGATCCTTACCTGCTCTTGATTTCTGTGTAAAACTCATGCTAATTATCTAGGAGGTTTCTGAAAATGACACTTGGCCTTGAAGTCACTCTCACTTTCATTTAAATGTTTTTGAAAATTTTAACTTGCATCTCAAGCCTCATGCCCTCATGATCGCCTCAGACCATTACACTGTAGGGTAGCGGGACAGATTTTCCTATTATTTTTCCTTATATGAAACCATGGATGTTATTGGAAAGAAAGTTTTCTCGAGCAGTAAGATACAGCAAATATGTAAAATCACAAGTGATAACTAGTATGTATCTCTTTCATGTGTTGCCAATACTAAAATCATTGCTGCAATTCCAAATGGGATAAATCTGCTGAAACCTGCATAAATGTTTGTCCTGATTGCCTTAGTGTCTGATCCACAAATGCACTGTAATTACCTGTCCAATATTGGCTATTTTGGTTTTAAACCTGAACATTAAATTTCTACAACTCCTCATGAAAAAAAGAGAGAAAGAGAGAAAGAAAAGAAAGAAAAGAAAGAAAGAGAGAAAGAGAGAAAGAGAGAAAGAGAGAAAGGAAGGGAGGAAGGAAGGAAGGAAGGGAGGAAGGAAGGAAGGAAGGAAGGAAGGAAGGAAGGAAGGAAGGAAGGAAGGAAGGAAGGAAGGAAGGAAGGAAGGAAGGAAGGAAGGAAGGGGAAAGGCACATATTTTTTCCTTCTTTGGTATATTACATGCATTTTTATGGCCATTCATTTCATCTAGTCCTTCTCTACAATTATTAGATTTCCCCTTAACTTCCTTCCTTCCTGTATAGATTTGTAGATGTGATGTCAACATAACATTAGTGGGGTCAAATGTTTTTGTAATTACTGGTACTCGCTCTTCACATAAAGGTCCCTCCATCCAGAGTGCAAGATTGAGTCAATCCTTCTCCAGTGCAGCAACTTGGATAAACTTAGAAAACCTTATGCTGCATAAAGTCCCTGTTTACCTCATATATGAACCTATAGTTTGAGGTTGTTGCTTAGAAGTCATTGGCTACTATTAAATATTCAAGTTTATTAATATTATACATTTTGCTTCCACTTAAGAAGGCAAAGGAGATTAGATTTCCTCCCTGAGAAACAGCATTTGTGCTACTCTGCATCGCAGCGAGGGCCAAGTAATTGTTTCATAAGCTCATCCCACCTTGTTCACACTATTGATTTATGTTTTGTTACTTTTCCCCCAGGCTCCCCAGATTGTCTAAATTGATCATCAATGTTATTTTTTGGCCCATGCAGAAATAACAACTTTTTTGTTGGTGCTGTTTATCAAATGTTCCATTTGGGACAGATAATTGTAACTGAAGTTACTAAGTTTTCATTAATGAGAGCTGGTGAGCAGCTCACTAAGCATAGAAAGTTTTTCTCCTCCCTACAGCAGAGAGTGGACGCTAGGCATTGCTGCTGTAGGTATTAAAGAAGACATTTATCAGTGTGTCCCTCCCTTGGAAAATGAACGCAGTTGCGTCCCTTGTTCATACGAGGAAGCTGAGAATGGTTTCCAGTGCAGGCCAGTTTGTCTACCAGAGCCCATCTAGGTGGAGTTTTCACTGTATGGAGGACAGCAGCTGTCAGACCCTGGTCCTTTATCGGTGACATGTCACAGCACAACCCATCTCACCTGCTGTAAAACATCCTGCATGAGCTAACTGGATGTACTTCACTACAGCATGAGACTACACAGTCAGGTATGGTCTATCTCTGTCTAGCAGATTGCATGTGAAGTCAATAAAGTGCAACCAAAAAAAATGTGCATCGTGGATCTTAAATGAACTTACCGTGGTTCCTGAAGGCTGTTCTGGCCCATGTGATATGAGGAAGTTGTATCAGTTCAGGATGGATTGCATAGATTTCAGCCTTCACAAGATGAGGAAAGGTATTTATCCACCTTCTCATCTGTGAGGCAAAGGCTGATCAGCCTGAAAAGGTAAACTCATTCCTTCCCCATAGAGCAAATCCTTCTGGAGCAGCACTGAAGACAACAGAAATCGTGGAAAGAGAGCAATGCTGAACTCTAGTATGTGACAAAGTAAAGACTATCCAGGATTTCAGAAAATAATACATTCATCAAAAAGAGAAAAAGTTAACTAACTGCTAAGGAAAAACAATATATGCTTTAGTAGAAAACACAATTAATAAGAGCAACAAGAGTTTACATTACAAACAAGCTATTACTTAGCTGATACGAAAACCCTATTGCATATAATGACTAATTTGCCAGATGTGGTTTTTATATATTCCTTACAGGAAAAAAGAATATGAATTCCTTTGCCATCTAGACTTAGTAAAATTTCTGAGGTGTAATTTAAATGTGGTTTGATAAATACGGTATTGCTTCAGGAGTATTAAGTGATCTTACTTTGTATGTGTGATCGCAAAACACATAAAAACTTGCAAACTCTGTGGACATTGTATTTGAATGCATTTGTTCCAGAGGCAAATGGAGCTTATGACATAGGAAGAAAAGGAGCGTTAGCTTCCTATTGTAAATTTCATTATTTTTTGTGATGTAATATAGTGTAGTTATTAGAAACTCAATGTTAGAAAATATTGTCTCCATCGAAGTAGCACTTAATCTCTATTACCTGGAGGTTAAAAGTCAAAGAACAGTCATCCATGTCAGTGATTCCTGCAGCAGATTGTTACTGAACCATGTAAGGTCGTTTAGTGGGGAGAATTAGCTCCCAGCAGCTTCACATGTCAGAGATATTATAGTACTATTCTGCCTCTGCTCTTCTCCCTGGAAAATGTTGACTATTCTATGGGCTTTCTCAGGAAAGGTGGCCTGTAGAAAGAAAAAGAAGGTTTGTCTTTGACAGACATTTCTGCAAAGGGTGACAATGAAAAGAAAAAAAAATTGCTGACTTTACCAAAACAGCTGTAGATGGAAGGTACACAAAGACAGTCAATTGCCCTCGGTATATAAAATATATTGGTAAGACATATCCTGTGTTTTTGTAGTTAACACATCTTTTAAATCATTGCAAGTTTACGCATAGGGAATGAAACCTTTTTCCAGTGACCACCTGAGAGACCAAGAAAGTCTAGGAAAGCCTCAGAAATGGGGCATTGACCAAAGACAGATTGAAAACTTCTGCGTTAGTTTAACTGGAAAGTTGTCAGTAGTGATGTGGGCACATGGAATCAGTTTCCCTCTGGAAAAGCTGTAAACCATTAAGTCAGTGAGGATTCTGACTGTGTTGTTCAGAACAGGTCAGCAGAAAAATTATCAGGATGAAAAAGAACAAGATGCCCAAGCCCATGGAGTTGCTGTGGCCACAACATGGAAAGATGGGCTGAAGGCCTGTAGGGAAACAGTCTTGAAGATGCCAGAAGGGCCAAAGAACATCATGTTTGAGAGGGATGTGAGGAAAGAGGGAAAAACCTGTTGTGCGTGCAAAACTTTCTATTACGGTACTTACTCGAACTGTCACAAAAAACAGCAGAATGGGTCTCATTAACTAGCTGGCATCTCCTCTCCTCCCAAATCACACCTCTATCAAATCAAATGAAATAACATGAGAACATATTTTTTTTCCTGCTGTTTTGTTTTTGATATGAGGCTGGTTTTATTTACTTATTTATGGTAATGCTTTACAAACCAAATATTACTTTCACCTCTCCATCCCCAGTGGGTAACGAGTGCTAATTTCAGCTGCTTGCCTTTTTTTGGAAAATAATATTGAAGAAATCAAAGTGGCATTTTAAAATCATTATGGTACTTGGTTTACTATTTGTGTTTCCCATGTCCATTTCCATAGAAACAGAAACTGAAGCAGTAGAAGAGAGTTCACACTCTCACTTTTCCGTTTTGGTTGCTTGCTTCAAGCCAGGAGCGTAAAGGATAGTTTGACCAACACAGGCACAGGACAGGGAAGCAGTGGAACTATTTGCTGAAGGGGCCAAATTCTTCTGGTTTTGAATTTAAGATTTAAAAAACCCTTTTGTTTTAAAGGGTGAAAACATGTTCTTAGGTGCACAGGTAGAAAAGAGATTTAATAAAAAACATTTGAAGTGTAATGTTTATCTTCAATGAAGGAAATATGTTTTGTATCATAACTCTCCCTACCATTTAAAATACATATATGTTCTGTTTTGAAATAGCATGGTTTTTTTATACAATGCAGTCAGAAACTTACATATACTCAAAAAGCATGAATATTTATTAAAAAAAAAAGTTATTAGAAAGGGCAAATTTAGAATTAGTTTTATTGTTACTAACAGACACCACTTCTTCAGGAGACTGCAGTCAGCCTTCCTTACAATCTGCAATTCTTCAAGCCATCCAAAAGCTTACTTGTCCAAAATAGACAAGTAATTATTTGTCAGACAAAATCACTGCCCACATTGAATACCTACTATTTTTTCACCATCATCAGAGCAACAATAAGGGTAGGCAGACAAATTGTATCCAAACTAGTATCCTCTCCCAGAGATTTTCTTCGAGTGCTAGTACATGTCAAAATTATTTAATGCAGTCTTACAGAAGACTCAAATTTTGAAGGCCAGAGAAGAACATGAGATCATTCAGCTTACTTTAAGTTCTAACTCTGAATTTCAATCAGATATATTTACATCAAAAAGAATTTACTGAGTCCAAAGTACAACTTTCAGAAAGTTTGTGTTGAAAGCCTCTAAAATATTATAAACTCAAAAGACTCCTGTTTGAATAGACTCCTGCTTCGATAGTTAATTACCTCAGTAGTTAGAAAGCTGTGCTGCGGTAAAAGTTTGAAGCCCAGACAGATTCAAAACTCTAGGCTGTACTATTACAGATCAGACTTTGAAACAGACCTGAAAAGTTCTTTTTTGTGCTTTACATTATTTTACCTTAAATCCATATTTCTTCACTTGTCAGGCAACTTTCAGTGATTTACATGAGGTGCAGCCTCATGTGGCATTATCAGATGGTGAGCCCTTATATCATGGTATGTACTGTCATTTAGCCCTAAACGTGATATGTACTGTGTAGCAAATCAATACACAGTGTGTTACGTTATGTGACGTTGCATCCTGCGCTTAAACACTAGAAACAGAGGAAATGCAGAAAGTGATAGCATGAGAAAGAAGGGCCAGCTGTTCAAAGTTAAAGATGAAGATGACATTTTTTTAAATTTCTCCATATCCTTTATTAATATGATTGGGAACTGAGAAGTATGTGGAGCCAGATCACAATGTTGGAGTGGTTTATTATACATATGAGTTGTACAATATATTAATTCCAACAAGACTTCATCTTTCAGTGAACCACTGTTTCACAGGGAGATTCATAACCTTAATCATTTTTTAATCTGTCTCTTAAACTTGTGGATTATATTATACATAGATTTACTCACAGAATTAGAGTTTTTAGAGAAGATGTGTTTGGACTGGGTTGGACTTTTTTCCACACTCTCTTTTTTTTAAATGTTTTTTTAAAGCTAACTTCTAAAAAATAGAGAAAATTATTTGAAAGCAAGATGCCTGATGTAGTCTTTATTAAAAAGAAATGAATGATCTTCAACATGCTCGACAGTTCTTCAAGGTGCAGCTGGTACAAAGAGTTCTTGCTATCAGAGAATCAGAGTAGCTTTCCACCACTGATCATTACATCATCTCAAAGACGTACTGTATGACAAACGGTACAAGACATCACTTGCATTTTGTCTTAGCTTCCCACTCCCTTCCCCCTCACTTGTCAAAATACTTTTATTTCAAAAACTCTTTCTCAGTTACTTTCCGATGAAGGTGTGGGAATGTCTCAGTTCCCTCCATCCCTTTCCTGATAAACATTTTATCTCCTCTTCCCCCAGCCTTCCACCTTGTGCCTCCAGTTGTAATTCAAAAAGCCAGGTAAAACAGGTCGAACCTCAATTTCCTGTGTTGAATGTGCATCTGCTTGATTGATGGCTTTATGAATTATTAATAAAAAGACCTCATGTGCATATTCATGAAACTGTCTCTTTATTAATTCAAAATGCAGCTGCTGCAAAGGCACAGAGTGGAGGGCTCAGTCTCCTCCCACGTAAAGACATAAGCAATGTCTCTTCCTCAGCTTCTCTCCGATTCCTGCCCCTTTACCAGCTCGCCTTCAGTTATGCAAGGATACTAACAATTTCCATTTCTGTTTTGTTCTGATGCTTTGTATGCCAGTCTTGTTCCAGCCCACAACAAGAGGAACCAAGAGGGTTGGCATCAAATTCCCCAGTAATGTTTCTTATGAAAAATAAACCGTAATGGGAGTAATGAGAGTTTACAGCTCATTTCAATTATTTTTTGGTTGTTCTCAGGTGCTGCAACACATGCTTTATTTAATTCTACAATGAATACTACATGCAACGTGGTGGTGTTTCTCACTGGAGTCTAAAATGTTGCAGAAATATCCCAGAGGAAATGATGAAAAATAATAAAGTAGTTAGTTACCCATGCAGCTATATTTTCCACAAATAAGTAACAGAAAACACTGGGGACTTGAAGTAAACAACATGTTCTTAGTGAGACAATTTTATATGAAAAATAATAAAGGGTAAAAGCTCTGTGAATTTCTTTAGCTTTGCCAGGATAGGCAAACACACAAGGTCTGATTCTGTGTAAGCAGTTCCATTTTTCCCTCCAAAATGGAGCTGGATATTTCATGGTATGATCTGGCCTTCAGTAGAGCTTGCCTTGATATAATTGGCAATTGGAATGACAGAAAACACTTTGTATTGGATAAATCCAGGTCTGTGAATTCAGCATTCTGAATCGGTGAAGAATTAGTTTACAATTAATTGAAAAAAAAGAAAAAATTCTTCAATGTTTCATATGGGTCCTGTCATCACATAAGCAGGAAACCCCTGACCACAGTGGTTCTCAGAAAATGCACTCAGACTGGCAAGGGCTGCTGTTTCACAGCTGAAGGCAGAGTATAACTGAGTAAGGAGAAGGTGTTTGTGTGGGAGGGGTGGGGAGAAAGGAAGGTATAAAAACCCGGCAAAGCCACACTTGAGAATCACTTCTCAGAGGGATAAAGGGAATGAAATAAGAGTGTCTGAACCCTTGTGGGCCCAGAACCTGTTAACGTTTTGCATATTTTGTTTTACACACACATACACACACAGAGAAATAGTTTCACTGCAGTCTGGTTCAGATTCCAATTCAACGATTTTAAAGCCAGAGGGACTATTAGGTCATCCCTTCTGACCTTCTGGGTAATGCAGATCATAAAATATCATGCAGAGCCTGTTGTACTGAGCCCAACAACCAGTCTGGAGTCATATGTCATAGGAGTTTCACTGTCAAGTTTTGTCTTCAACATTTGATCTTAAAAACAAGGTGATTTGGCTTTAGATAAATAGAAAACCTTATCTCATTCTCTGTATCATTATCCCTACACGCTCTAGCAAAGGTTAGGAAACATGATTATTTGAAGGAATGCAATTCAGTGGAGGGCTCTGTGTTAAATTATCTAGTGGAGCTTCTGTTTGCTGGCGCTAACACACCTATTAACTTGTGGTAGTATATTAAATAAGCAACATCCAAGATACAGCTTGAAGCAGTAACAGAGTCCTGACCAAATATTTAAGTGGAACTAAGAGCTGTCACAGATGCTTCAGCACTGAATGTGTCTGTCAGTCCCAGCTTCTCATCTGGGCATCCTACATGGGGTTTTTATGTTTCTTTGTTGGACATCAAATTTTATTATAAGCTGCATACTTCTTTACAAGTTTGTATGCAAGTTTTATCCACCTCAGTGCTCATTACCAAGGCAAGCAGCAGAATAATCATGCCTGCACCACAGCAGGTTCAGTGCTGGTATGCTTGTTTAAACCGTAGAGAGCTCTTTCCTCATAGAAGCTTGTTTCTTCCTCAGGCCCAGCAGAAATCTGCTAAAGCTCGGAACTAGTGGTGTGATTTATTTTCCCATCTCTCCCCACAGGGCATGCAAACTTTTCTTCAGATTTTTAAGGATCCGTTCTGAATGGGAAACCTCTGCAGACTCAAAGTGAATGCGCGTATCTGTTTTTATCACCTGCATCTCTCTATGACAGAGGAAGAGAAATATAGGTCAGCTGCAACTCATTCCATGAAATAAAGGAGGGAGGATTCAGCTGCATGGTGGAAATGAGAAAACAGATCTGAATTTTAATCTGGGCTTCAGGTGACTACCTTTGCTTTTCCCAGAAGTAGCCCTGTAAGTGAATGCTTTTGATAAAATTTCTATCTTCACAACAGACTTACCAAAAGCTTTCATGCAGTGCTGCTGTTACCTGACAGCCTCCAGGATGTTAACAGCAGCTACCAGAGTTAGGTGTCCTGCTGTCTTACAGAAAAGGTAAAACTCCTGTTGGAGAAACATAATGGGGTTTTTGGTAGATTAAGGACTCTATCTACATCACATATCAGGGAGAATCTGATCCATGTTTTCACATGTTGAAATAACATCTTTTAAATATAATGATGGATCTGAATACATTAAAGAACGATGGATCTGAATATATTAGTGTCGCAGTGATGTGCACATGGCGTTCTTAAACACTGTGGGACTACATATTGGGTAAAACATTTTCATGTAATTACTAATAGGAAAGTAAGTTACCTATAGGTGAATAAACTCATAAAAAATAAGGACCAATACAGTCCTTCATTGAAATTTGACTGTAATCCAAATTTATACCTTTGGAAAGCCTGGAAGTGGTCAGAAGTGTACAATTCCTGTCTGTAGACCCTTTTCAGGCATGGAAGTGTCAATTTACCACAAAAAACTGCTGGAATAACTGAATATGCACATACATTTTGTGTATAAACTAGCCTCAGGCTGGCAGGACAGACTCAGCCATACAGGCGTACACCAAATCCTGTCTCTCAAGGTGCTGAAAGTCACCTTAATTTTTATCTGCCTCATGGCCTAAAGATTTAGGAAAGGTTAACTCTTTTTTTGTTGTTTAGAATGTTATTTCATTGTGCGATGTTTGATCTTGCTACAATATAAACTCTGATTTTATTCTCAGAAAAAAAAAAATAGTATTCATTGATGTCACTCACTTATTCTGTTTCCAGTATTTTTTTTACACATTTTTTATACATTTAATGCCATTTGGCTCCCCAATGGCAAGACTGCAATACTTATCTCCTAGACAGTTCCAAACTAACGGTTCTGCAGAAAATGTCTTGAGTAGAGGTATCTGTGTTTTCCTTTCTTTCCTTTTCTTTGTTTATGAAAATAACAACTAACACGCATGTGTTCATCATACATGATTTTCAGTTTTTCAGTTATTTAGGGGGTAAAGAAGGTGAGCTTGTCATATTCAGTCTTATGATGGCTAAATAATTTATCCTAAATAAAGGTAATAGAATGAAAAAGTTATACAAATGAGAGACAGTGTGGGAGAGAAATAATATGTTTAAAATAACATGTTTAAAATTTCTACATAATATCAAATTGTTATTGTCATTCAGAAATTGGTAGGCAGTTTAAGAAGTATATTCTTCTTTTGGATGTACATTCACATATCGTGAGTGATTTCAGTCAAGTCAAGAGAATCCTGAATTTTGGTGCTGTACACGTGCATGAGAACTTCATAATTTTAGGAATCCATTCCCTGTCATAAAGTAAAGTAAATTGTAGCTGAAGCATTACTTTTACTAACAATTTCAGTAAGAAAAATAATAATTTGAATGTAATATTTCACATTTTTCCTTTTCATTGTTTAACAATTAGTGGTTGAGAGGGATAACTCTGCTTTTTCAGTTTTGAAATTAACATTCTTATTTGGTACCAAGCAAAAAACCCAGGAATAGTAAGGATGCGATTATCTTTCTTGATTTAAATAATAAGTATTCCTAATGGGAACAAGTGGCTTTTTTTTTGTAAATATAGGCATAATGGTAGAATGAGTGATACTTAAAGATAGTTGCACGTGAGTTTGATTCAAAGGTTGAGTAAGAGTGAGAAAAATGTCATTTACAGCATTCCTCAGGGAAGCATCAGTAAAAGAATTGTATCTTAAAAAAAAAAAAAAAAAAGAAAAATCTAGCTAATGTTCAGCTTGCATTGTAGGCTATTTTGCTATACCACACAAGCTATAGCATTTTCTTTGCTTTACCTTTGTTATAGTCCTTAGTTATAGTTTTGGGACAGTGCAGAACAGTTGGTATTTCAGCCTGACAGAGCAGAAAGTATTCACATGGTTAAAAATGAGCAAGCTCAAGGCTTTCTAATTTGACTTCTTTTCTGCCTGCCATATTTATTTATGTGGCCTTTGGGAAGAAACGACATCTTCAGTGTAAAGAAATTTCTCCTTAACCAGTGAATCCACTGAGAAAGTAGTGGGCTCACAAGAAAGCCCAATGATCTATAACTAGCCTTTTTTTTGTGGATGGGGCAGCAATACCTAGTGAATGGAAGTGGGAATGGCAAAGAGGAGCCACACACAAAAGACTGCACGACTTCCTGTCTGAAAAGTCAAGCTTCCCAAAACTAAATGTTAAGAACCAGTGCCAATTTAAAGCATAATCCTTAGAAAAGATAACAGGCTTAATTATTCTAAAAATGTGAATAACTAGAGAATAGTTAAAGTAGATAGGCAGCCTATATGCAACACTTATGCATTGCCACTTGCCCTCTGTGCCATCATCTACCTCACCTCTTCTAAGCCTTCTCCTGCTCCGGTACAGCAGCTGGTGGATGCTGTTGCCCTCTCCTGGCTGGAAACTGTGCAGTGCAGCTGTGCAATAAATGCACGCTCTCAACATGAGAAGAAAAATCGACCTGGAAGATCTTGGTCCAGGGTGAATGAGTGTCTGCTGTGGTTGAACTGTGGGCTTGCAAGAAGCTTCAGCATAGTGCAAAACACCAGCTGAAAGCTGACCAAGTACTGATTCACAGAGAAAACTAGTAAAATTAAATACTACGGAAAGAGAGGTTAAAAGTCTCGTTTTTCTAAGGCAGAATGGATAACACAAATGCATTTAAAGAAATGCTTCTTGGTCCTCCTGGCACTGGGCAAATCCATATGGGAGACAGTTTTGGCCAGGTGCAGTTCATGTGTGCAGCTGCCCTCCTTTAGTCATCTCCACGTAAAGCAGACCGAGACTCAGACGACAGTAGAATTGCATTAGCAGCAAGTCCAAGTTTCCTCTTCACTCTGCTTCCTGCGGTGGGCCCCTCCTGATCTCTCTGCTGTGACAGCAGCTTTAAGGGTTTAACAACACAGTGCCTTTTGATCTCATTTCGGCAGCTGTGATTAAATAGACACACATCACTTGCTGTGCCACTATGTGAGCAACCCATGGTTCACCTTCACTGAATTAGTACCCGCTGAGCACTGCAAATATTTGAAATGTCAATCCGTTTGATAATGTCAAAGAGGGCTGCAAATACCACAGAATGGCACCAAGGAAACATTCAACACACGCAGTGGCATATATAATATCTCTTTTCTTCAGGACAAAAATCATGGTTAAATAGAAACAGGAAACGGTCATAAGAAGACGTTAAGGTCAACAGATCTAATAACCTGAAGTGGGATATGCTCCTGCAACTTAGCACCTTAAAATTTTGAGCAAACCCATCCCCTTTCAAATAACTTAAGTCTTCCACATTCACCCATTCTAGCAAATTATTTTCTATTAGTAAAAATTGGGGTGTTCACAGCATGTGTTTTACATGCAGATTCTGTAACTTCAAATCAGGGTGGGAAGTAGAGCCTTGTTAGGACATCTTTATTATGTTTTCCCACTCAAGAATCCTAAACCAGAGGGAAATATTTTATCTGAATAGAACACAATAACGAGGCCATATTTTCAGTCACAAAAGCCTGGATCAGCAAAGAACCAGGTGAAAGTAGAAGAGATTAAGCTGACTAGTAGGTTGCACTTTGCCCTGTAGAAACATTTGCCTTTACAAAAGACAGCAGGAAATAAGACTTTAAACTTGTTGCTGGGGGTTGAATGAGAAAGTTACCAACCTAAATCTTGTGGAACAAAGAACTGACATCTGGCAATTACACAGAGGAGGGAACAGCCTTCCAATGAGTTGTTGTTGTTGGTTGGTTGGGGTTTTGTGTGTTAAATTTTCCTTGCTAAATTGCACATTTTTAAACTTTTCCCAAAATTGTACCACCTAGTATATAAGAAATTAAATATTAGTGATGCAGGACAAGTTTCCTTTTTCATTGAACTCACTCAATCACCTAAAGATTATTTAAAAAAAAAATAAAAAAATAAAGTTCTTGTACTGACTGGCACAGCAGGAAAATACCACATGCCTTATTTGTGGCAGCTCAGAGTCAAGAGATGCTTTTTCCCTTTGTATGCTGATGAAGACTAATGATTCACTGAGCACAAATACATCTGCATGTAATTAGACAAGTGGTACCTTAGCAATAGGAAGTTATAGTGAGACTTATTGTTTGTTTTATACCACTGTCCAATTATCTTGACATTTCAAAAGGCAACTACTTTTCAGTAGCTCAAAGGAATGTGTCCAGTTAATCTGTAAAGCTATTTTTAAATAAGACCAAAAAAATGACAAATCTCAGTATACTCATCAAGAACAATGTTCATTAGCATAGGGCACCCCACTAAAGCAACTTATGAAGGCTTGGCTACAAGTTCCTTTTGGGTTTATCAGTCACTTCAAAAGCTTCATTTTCAGGTTTTTTTGCCTTATTACTTGGTAAGAAGATTGATATGATCCCTTTGTCCATGTGTGACCCTCATTTACCCTACTAATTTTAAAGCCTACTAGTCTTCCTCACTGTCAAATTTTGGATGAGGCTCCACCTGCAATTCATCACTTTCAAGCTCTGTATCTGTACATAAGAGATTGCTTTATGTTACCAGAATATCTGCATTTTTTTCTACTTACATATTTATAAGAATATTTAAGGAAAAAAAAAAAGGAAAAGTTACAGCAAGTCTTAGTCTATTTAGCTAATATAATTAAAATATGGGCGGTAAGATTTATTAGTGGTAGATATGACTGATCAGTTTAAAAATCACTCTGAATGCAGACAAGTATAATCCAGTAAAACTCTCAGGGATACTAACTTCTAAAACAAGTTTTGAAATTTTACTTGCTGCTGTGCCCATTGTCTTTGCTAACAACAAACAGCATGTCACTGCAAAGACGCCCAAGCAGCAAAAGTTATTACGCATTCTCCTACCTCCTGTTCTGAAGAATTTCAAGACAAAATTCCCCTAATTTCCTTAAAAATTAAACAACTTCTATTGTAGTTTTACTTCCATTACTTTATTGGATTTTATCTTTAATTTAAAAATATGCAGATACACATACACAAACCCTATTGCGTTGACTTCAGTGGCATTTGATAAGAAGCACAATCAAAAAATTCAACTCTCTTTCCCTACTCCCTGTACTTTATATGTGTTTAATTAAATCTGAACTGTTGATCACTGTCAAATAAGTGCGTCAAAAACAAGCTTATCAATTATTGCTCTTCCACCTGCTTTTCATCTGAAAGCAGGAGGGCAGAAGACTGCAGTCAAAAGCAGGCAGGCTCTACAAAGCCTTTGAATTTTGCTCACCTCTGCTAATTTTTCCTTTGATCACATTATTAGACAACAATGTCAGATATTCCTTTTCATGTCTGCCGTTTATCTCAAGTCTTTGCCTTCTTATCCCCTAATCAGGAAGGGACTAAAATTCTGATTAATGTCTCTGTTACACAGGCATTCGTTAGCGTAATTCTTCCTTTACCCATATCCCTCAATCATCTTTGAGGTGATTCAGTTGCACAACCAAAGCACAGAAAATGAATATATTACAACAATAGGGTGGCTTCAGTAGAAGATCTCTCTCATCTGACTTCAGGACATGCTTTATCCTGAGGCAGACTTTAAGTATCCTTAGATACTCTTCCCAAGTCGCATGAGGAAAAGATCCCTTCAAACATTTCCCAGATGAAAGCAAGACAAGGTCCTTACTTAGTACCTGATTAGCTCATTGCCTTGCCTTCCTCTGTTCTTTCTTTCTCCCCCCCACAGCGCTCATCAGCCTTTCGCTGCCATCAAGGAAGCTGGTGTATGAATTGAAAATGGAGGAAAGCCTAATTAGAGGAATAGGCCCCTGGCTGATAATTAAAATGTGCGCCCATTATAGTGGGTTCTGGCTTTGAACAGTATCAAATTATTTATAGTCACGGAATAAATAAAGCTAGGGCTCCCTTTGCATGGTGAGACCTACCAAACAATGCTATGTTTATTTACTGATTCTTATTTTATTCACATCAGTGCTCGTTTTGCAGATATTTCAGTTGAATGCATTCCATATAAATATGCCTACCCACCTGACTATTATTTACCACCCTTTACTCTTGTATGTACGAGCTACACACCTTTCTTCAGTTTTTCTTCAGGATGCATTGGGACTGATGGAAGAGTTCCTACTTTGTTCCTCCAGATTAAAAAGGAAGGCTTGAACAAGGACTCAGATGACCTTTATTTTTAATCAGGGGAAACAAACAAACAACTCAGAGAGCAGCTGCACCACATGACAGCAGCTCCCAGCTATGAAGAATCTTGCTGGCTGGGCAGACACAGGTAAAAGTACCCAGCAGAGCTCTGTAACAACTAAAATGAATAAAGTTATCTAGTAGATCCCAGTGAAAGTTGACTAGCCCTGACTCAAAGGCCGTCAGTGAAATGTAACTGAACTCTCAGGACACAACTGGAGAGATAGTGAAAAGTTACAAGAGTGAAGAAAATACTTAACTTTCTATTCACTGTAAACAGCATGAAATAATACGAGGTTATACAGTTAAACTGTTACTACCTAGGTTATTAATCTGCTAAAAAAAGATGATATAGTGTAGAAAAAAACACTTCAGTGAGAGGACAAGCAAATTTAGATTTATCAGCGAAGTCAATTACTAGATCTGCTCTGGAAGATGGTAGCTGAGAGGCACAAGAAGAATTTCTTCTACCATCTCTTTGCTGAACCTGACCTTGAAAGTACTTCTCATCTATTTTGGGACAACATCTAACAGGTGAGCATAAAGACCTTTAGATGTATTTGCTACACTGTGTCCTGAATTAGCCAGTCACAGTGACATACTGAATCTTATCTAAGGGACAGCAAGTAGGCAGTGAGCCCTAGGCTGCACAGCTGCAGTTTCAAGTGTGAGTTCAGTTTTCCGGTAAGAGCTCTCTTCCTCCTCTACACTGCAGTGCTCCATGTTTTGTTAAGCTTCAGAGCACACCAGAGTTCATATATAAATCCAATAACACATTAAATAGTTGCATGGACTAACTCTTGGAGTGAGAGGAAATGCTCAGATGCTAATAAAGCAGAAAAACTGCCAATGAATAGAACGGGCTAGTGTAGCAATCAGAAACAACACAGACACGTCTGAAAAATTCTGTGCTTGAGCCGCGAGCCCTTCTGAAGCTGAGCTATCATGGTCCAGGGCATTGGGAGGTCTTGCCGTGCGTGAGTCCAAAATATCATGCTTCTTTTGCTTCATCCTCAATGGCAAAGCCTGCAGCAGCTCCCACAGGTGAGGAATATCCTGGTTAGATAGAGTTTTCCTGCTGAGCATCTGCATGCACCATGGCACAGGTTGGAAGCTGCTGTAAATGACTGGTATTATAGCCCTAGGCAGGCAACAAGCCACCCTGTGCTGGCAAGAGTTCTGCAAGAGCTGGGAGCCACTACATAGTGGCTGAATTCCCTGGGGGCGAGGGAGACACTGTCTAGCTCCTGCTTATTTTTGCAAACATTAGAGACATTATAGTACTGTATCAGTTTGGACAAGCATCAGCTGAACCATTGCTTTACTGGGATCCATTATGCAGCAAAGGTGTCCAAACCTATCTATATGTTTCATCTGTGTTGACTGGAATACACATAGTGGTGAGGACCAAAGTAGCCCTCAGTAGCAGATACAGTATTGGGGGAGACAGCTCATCCTGTGTTGCTTTTTCTGTAGGTTTCCACCATATGACTTTTATGGCAGGAAGCTTATAGTGGTAATTCAACTCTACTTGTACAGTTTTAATGAACAATCTCAGAAGCTAGGTGAATATTTGAATGGATGTAGAAATTGAGGCAAAGAATGAAACTAAATCAGTCACATTGTTATCATTAGCTCTTAAGAAGTCCCAAGCAGTTTAGGTCAAAATAATCATCACCTTTTGTTACCACCAGTAAAATCATATCATAATACCATATAGTAATGCAACTACTACAGTAGTTATACTAGAGAACAGTGCTCTTTTCTCCAAGTCTAGCTGTAAACTTGCATAGATGTTACAGTCTAGTATGCAAGTTATAATGAGGAAATTTTTTTCTTATTTAGAAGTGCTCAGAAGTTTTCATGTACAGTCAAAAGGCAGCTACAATACAAAAAAATCTCTCAAGACTGCCCTATTTACTGGTCCCATGTATATTTTTTTTATATCTAATGGTGGAGGAGCAGGAAGAAAAATCAAAAGAGAAAAATCAAAAGAAAAAAATCTGTGTACCTTCCTAATAGGTTATACAAGGAAAAAGTTCTGTTCTTCGGTTCAGTGCATTATTTGAAATTACTCCATGTTGCCCCAAAATGTTATGCCCATGCCATATTCAAAGAAGGGAAGTGAAGAAAATGAAAGATCTTGACTGTATATTTGAACTCTAAAAAAGAGTAGGAGCAATGCCCTCAAGCTAAATGAATTGTACCTGTGGCCAAGAGTGAGAGGCAGGAAAGAACAGAGATGGTTAAAGCTGTATAAACCTGTGGGCTTCGCAGCTTTAGTGCTTCAGCTAAATGCCTTTAGCTGGAAAGTTAGCAACCAAAAAAAATCTGCTGTTCATTTTATTGATAAAAAGAGAAATGCAGATATTACTCAGATAAGCAGTTAAATACTAAATAGGTAACACTCCCATTAGTTATGATCATCTAATTCCATCAACTTTAATAAAAAGTTCTGTACACAAACATATGAAGGGCCTTGCTGTGTGTTTTGCAAGCATTCATTACACAGTTGTAACAAAATTCATTTTTGTGCGAAACATAAGGAAGCATAGAAAGAACATTTTGATCTGCTAAGGTGGTATGTCAAAACGCTGAGCCCAGGCATTTTGGTCAGCCTGTGGCAGACCTCTGTCTCACAGCTTCATTTCCTCTCCACCAGGCCTTTAAAGCAAAGAACAAACAAAAAGGTGAAATGGGTATAAAATCTCAGTGGAAAAAGACAAACTGATAATGGATGAACAGCGTGTATCAGAATTTCTTACAGCATTCACTGCAGTATTTGTCTGAAATTTCCAGTTGAAAGCCAAAGTTTTGAATGGGTGTAAATCAAGACTTCTGCTGTAGAAAATTGATCACTTTTTCTGTGTAACCCTTCTGTATATAAACATTTCTGTGCAGCTGCATCCCTGCATGGGTGAGACTATTTCTTGTTCCACTATGTTTAGGAGGGCAGTCATTATTAGAATGTGTTAGTTTAAGTCAATAGCTTTAATAAAATACAAATTTTTCCCTAGAGTAGGAAAGTAGTCCATGCAATGCCTTATGCAGCTCATTTATTGAGAATGATAATAAAAACTGTGACCCATATCAGAGGCTAAACAATTATTCTCCCTCTCTTCCAACAAATGAGTAAAACGCATATTTGCCATTATCACTTTTACAGCACAAGGAGGTAGGAAGTCTAAGAGTAGACCAAGAATGATCGTTCAAAATGTTAGAAGTGGCTAATTGATAAGGAACCCACAACATACTTTCAAGGAGGATGAAGTACCATAAAAAAAGTTAGACAAACTCCCACTGATTGAATAAGGCATGCAAGGACTGGAAAATAACCAGAATAAAGCTATTATTTAATAAAGGGACTAGCACCTTTTTGTTTTCTTTTTTCTTTTTTTCTCTTTTCTTCTTTTCGTCTTTTCTTCTTTCTTCTTTCTTCTTTCTTCTTTTCAAGTTGCAATTTACTGAAGGTTGTGCAAAGATTTCTAAAGGTTTTAAAAGGATTAATTCACGAATATATCCATCTGGTCAGTGTTCTTAATGAAAAAAATGAGTTACTCAGCTTGAAAGTCATTGTAAAACTTTAAGTTTCCAGACATCTAAATGAGACTGCTAATTTTCTACCTGAGCATAATAAAAGTTTGGAGTCCAATAAAAGAAAAAAAAATGCATTATCAGCATATTACATAGAAGTATCTTCCCAATAAAATTAAAAAAAAAATAATCTGGTAAAGAGCTGACATAAAGGTTGAAGTCTGACACTAGAATATTCATATCAGCAATGCAGTGAAATATTTGTAATGCGATGTTGCAAACAATGACTCAAGTTACCAAGGGAGGTGGTAACTTCTCAGTCTTGTGGGAGCATCTGTCTCATCTGTCTTAAACACTTATTTCAGAATGGGATGAATCATCTTCTGGAGAAGTCTATAATACCAGTGAATATAGAGCCCACAGAAGCCAGAGGGTAGCCTACATGACTAATTTAGACTATATGCCCAATTTTTAAGTAGCCGTAGTTAGATGAAATAGACCAAGTCATCACAAGGCAGGTACCTAAAAATATGCTATAACTCAAACAAAAACATCTTGTTTTGCAGAAGCGAGGAGGCAGTGCACCATGCCATCTGTTAGAAGGAAGACAGCTTAGATAATAACAATAATCCCTTCTTTATTTCAAGAGTTTTATAGTGGTGGTTCACCAGCCGTCAATGCCATGCACAACACTGCTCAGTATACTTCTACCAACAAACAGGGAATGAGATACTGAGACAGATCAGGTAAAGAATGAGTAACAGTATACTCAGACCCCTGAAATATGACAGTTATAAGAGATTTGGTCTTCAGTTTTGATAAGGCTCATTTAAAATTCAAAAGTTTCAGAGAGGAAAGAAGTTGCTCTCACCAGGCAAAATTTGTAAGTGGATAGCATATTATATGGAGGAAATCAAGCATTTGGGCAGGCAGGCCTTTCAGGTCTGAAGAAGAAAAAGCAAACTTAAAGACAAATACAATTTGAGAACAAACTGGTTTAGATTTAATTAGATATTATATCAGCAAGACCATCTGAAAGAAAAGAGAAAAAAGGGGATTTTAAGTTCGAAGTGGGGGAGATAAGATGGTTATCTGCCAGAGAAGGGGAATGAGTCAGCTAAACTATAGGTTAGCTGCATGTTGTGCATGCACGTGTGTGCGTATAGTTGGTGGATGGTACTTGTTCCCTAGAATCAGTATTGTTATTGAATCCATGATTTTTGCTATTTCATAAAATTATGAACATAGTTCTGAAGTTCGTCTTTGTAAACTATTTTGTCAAGATCTGGACTGAGGTGATCAAGAAATTATTTCCTCAGAAAAAAATTTTCCCTACTGGTAGCTGGGTCATTCCATCCTTTATTGATTTTCTGTATGACTTTATTCTAGTGCATAATGGTTGTTTATTTCCACACACATAATTTCAGTAACAGTACTGAGTACACTAGATGAAATATAATATCTTTCAAGAAATGAAAGTAAAAAATCTGAGGATTTTGATGGCTGTGCTGCAGGAAGTATTTTTGCGGTGGTTGTAGAGGTCTTTTGCTAGCTTAAATGATTACTTGAGGAAAAACCTGAATTCATTCAGTGCACATCAGACTCTGGAGAGCTTGTTTCAAAAGATGAATTTAGTGACAAGGCTGTTGGAAGAATTCATTTTCCAGCACAGATTCTGATGTGTGTTTAGGGGAGTGGCAGCAGAGTGAGGACATGGGGTCCTTTTTGTGTTGAATTAAATTCTAACGTTGTTCAAAACAGTAAAACACCTTTAAAATAGTAATCTAATTCTCTGGTGTAATGCTCCTACTAGGTGTGAGCTTTTTTAAATTGTGGAGGTGTGTACCTCATGTGTTTCCCCCAGAGGAAATGTGATGTGATTTGAGTTGGTGACTGTGCATTATAGTGTCTTTTGGCCTGATGAAGGTGGTTGCTGGCTTTATAAGGGTGAGAGAGACGTGGGCTTCGAGCATTCGGCATATTGTAGTTTTCAAACTGCTACTTATTATGAGTATGGTCTAGGAAAGTAACTTTGATATCACAGTATTACAAAAACTGTTTGATAAAAGGTAATTGGTTGTGTTTGGAAATCAGTCGGACAGTCCAGGTTTCTAATCCAGATGAGGATAAATCATATGGGTATTTTAGGTATCATGTAGACTTGGAAATTGAACTATTTAAAAACTCTCCAAGGTGGCATATTAAAAAATTGACCTCCTTGTTTGTGCCTGTTACCTAGAGGTCATGTTCATTATGGAAATTAAAGTTGTTTGTAAAGATACAGAGAGTGATAATAATGACATCCTTGATTTTATGCTATGAATATTGGTCTTGCTATTTGAAGCACTCAGGACAGGATATGTTGCACAAAGTTATGAGAGATTAGTGGACAGGTAATGCATGAAGGGGTTTCACAGCTGATGGAAGAAATCAGCTGCATCTTAGAGAAGCTTTGGATTCTGTGTGACTGAGGGTCTGAGAGTGGTTTTCAGGAATGGTGTTTCATAGAAATTCAGCTAAATATTAACAGCTTGCCAGAGATCTTTTTTTAGTGATCATATTAAAAACTCCTGCAGGGGACTGGGTTTTATGATTTTTCTTGGAACTGAGACATGTCGTCAAACTGAGACTTTGACATGTTTGTGCCCTAAAATGAGGAAAGCAGCATCTACCTTGAGACATTGCGAGATTACCTCTCACACTGTTGGTCTGTGGGTGCAGAATTGTTTCTTATAGTGTTTCCCTTACTTGAACTATCAAACTTTTTTTCCGTAGTAACCTATTCATATTTTTAAATTCACCATTTTGCAAATTCCTACCACAAATTGTTAATGGTCCAGTGGCAAAGTTACCACTTCTGTAAAATTTTATTTTGTTCTTTCTTTGCCTAAACTATTTTTAAAAGCAATCGAGCAAACATTTGGCTTTATTAATCCTTTAGAAATACAATTCCAGGTATCTAAATTAGTTAAACATCAGACATACGAATGAAGAGAAATACTCGAACGTGAAGTTTGTTTAATACTTGCTAATATTTGAGAGAGTTGATAGAAGGTTGTACACATTTCATTTAAAAGCTATGAACAAAGTAAAATGGCAAGAGATAGAAACTTTATGAAATTTGGGGGAAACATATATGTTTTGAACAGAAACAGCACCACTCTGTTGTACGCCATCAATCACACTGATACAACCATCAATTCCTATGTTCTGTTCATAAAGAAAAAAAGAAAAAAGTCCCCACTAATTTCTCAGTATTGTACACTAAGAAAAATGTAATTCTTGAGCCTTGGTGCAATTAATGATGGCCCTAGTTTGCATGTTTATCTACAAATCAATATATTTGTGCCCAACCCCAAAATCTAACCACCATCAAGTCTCACAATATCTAGATTTTCTTAGTTCTGTTCCTGCAAATAAATTGGTACTTATTCAACTACCAAATTTCATTTCAAAAAGTGACATATGTATTCATAAAATGAATGGCTTGCTCACAAAAATCAAAATCATGTATATTTTTTTTTTCATACAGCCTAGTTCAGGCTGCCATTGACTTCAATGAACCTCGGACGGAGAAACCTCTTTGTTGAATATCCGTCTTCGATGTGACTCATTTGAAAACTATTTATAGCTAAGCACTTCCATTTTGTATTACCTTGTATGAACATCTTGATGAGAATTATCTCAGTGTAGTACATCAATGCCCCAGGAATGGGCAGGGCTATAATTTGTGAGTACAAGAGATGCTGGGGTCCTAGTTACATTGTGTGACTAGGTGATCAGAGCTTCTTCTACTCCTGTAAATATGGATGTTGTCATAATGCTGCTATAGGCATTGCTGGGGGATAGCACAGTTTAGCTGTAGGATATGAAACGTAAAACCTGAGTTGAATGTTTGGAGCTTTCTCTTGGTAAAGTTGAAGCAAGGTTTCAGAGCACGTTTTGTCTGCCTTTTATTTTTTCATTTCACGTTTTCCTCTGCCACAACTGAGGTTGCTTATTTGCTGTAGTACTTTCCAATGAATGTATTATCAGCCAGCCTTTCTAAGGACCGTAAAAACCGTAGATGGGTTCTTGTTGTAAAGGCAGACACATTAAATTTTTCCATTTTTTCTTGTATTTCTAATTTTCTGTTTTTCAGTTTTGTTCAGACTTGCTCTCATTTTTATCTCTGTCCCTACCACTAATTTTTTTCCAGTCTACCTTGTTGATGCATCTCTGTTCTGTCATATCTTTACCCTACCAGTCCAATTCAACGCAGGCTCCCTGTTGGATCAGAAGACCTCCCATTCAGCTGAAAAGCTGGGAGTCAAAGATTCCTCTTTGTGAATAACCCTATGCATTAGTTTAAATCTGATAGATCCTTTCTACCAGAGAGCCTTCATCAACATAATGTATCTCTTTTCTTTCATCTCAGTCATCTGCTTCCTCTGCATGTCCTATTGCATTCTTAAGCCTCAGAATGCTGTACTGAAGTGTCTTGGCTATAGACCTCGTCTCCTGCAGGGAGAGGAATCACTGTCCTAGCTTGCTGCATCTCTTAACGTGGGCTTGAATTCCAGTAATCAGGACACAGCTTGCACATGATGGCTTGTATTTCAGTGTCTTCTAGATAAGTAACGTTCAGAATAAAAGTAGAGTACAAACCCTAAACCTTCCTAGAATGAAGTCATATCATGGACCACCCTATGTAACTTATTAGTTCCCAAACATTTTCCTTCATTTCTTTAAAAGTTGTCTGCTCTTCCACAAGCTGCTGCTGTGCTCCTTGTCCATTTGGACCAACATCTGTGGAGGACTCATGATCCGTTCTTTTTAACAGTACAAACTGAGCAAAGTAAGAAACAAGTAGTTTGCTTATATCATGGAATTCCAAGTAGCTGTCTCCCTAGTGATGAATTATATCCTTTCTGGTGCTATGACTCAGTACATACGGACCCTCTAGTCTCTACATAAAGAATTAGCATGGAAGCAATAGTTTATAATACTCTAAATGTTCCAGTCTAATGGAACAGGGGAATAAGGGTAAAAGGCCATATTTTTAGTATGGAAAGCTGTTCTTTCTTTTTGAGTTCTACCTTCCCATGTTGCAGAACTGCTCAGTTTAGAGTATTTTCACCAGCAAAACTCATATGTAATTGCTATTGTAAGTTATACTCTACAGTCATTACCTGTTTGTTTGGCTCCTACGTTTTTGGTTTACATCATGTCTTCTCAGTGTCATTGTAACTTAAATTAATTAAATGACATCCTGTCATGTTCCCCCCTCTTTGTATTGCTTCTCTGTTCTTACCAGCTGCTGATCTTCTAATGTTACCTTTCTATTCTCTTTTACTTCTTCCACACCTCTTCTCTGCTCAATTCTTCCTGTACCATATTTGTTGTAGAAAAATTTCCAAACTAAGTCGCAAAATATTTAGAATTTTATTGTACTTTAAGTACTGAACTTGGAGCTTTTGTTTTAATTGCATTTAATAAACAAGCTGCTTTCTGCCATTGCTCATCGCCTTTGCTGAAATTGTCTTAGGGTCCTAGCTAATAACGACGTAGTCTATAACTGTGTTCACTGTGCTTCCTTCCAATATCGTCAATCAACTTCTTCATAAAGTTTGCTGCTTCTCCAGGGCTAATTTATGTTAAGATTAACATCCATCATTTTTTCTTTCAATTTGACTTGCACCTGTTTATGTCCAGCCAGTGAACTCTGTTCAAGTTGAGTTACACAATGTCAACTTCTAATCTAGTGTTTTATTAAAAGCCTTGTTATTACTGAATGATGCAGAAACTCTTAAAGAAAATGTGAATGATGAAGCAGCTATTAAATTCAGGCTTCAAAAATTAAAAGATTCATTTGTCCATACTGAAAGACCTCATGTTTTTTCTCTTCCTGGTAATCATTCAACAACAGTACCCAGAGAAGGTGCAACAGAAAACTCTGAAGGGTACTTGGAGTTTGATACTTAGCTGAGCTGAACCTTCAGAGTACACATTGTTGCTTAAGACCTTCTATTTTAAGCTAAAAAAATCCTGTACATTGTACCTGACAAATGACTGACTAGGGTAGTCACAGGTGAGCACTTCTCATGTAGGAATCCACCCCATCTTATGTGTGCCAGCAGAAAAGAAGCGGTTTCATTTGTGATATTGACTGGAAATCATGCTTGACATACTGCTATTGATTCCCGTACACAGAGCCCTCCCCTCAACCTGGACGAAGCAATAGTTTGCAAACAGGTTCTAATGGTTGCATGCAAAATGTGTGCAATGCATTTGGAAAAGCAGCGGAACTTCACTGAGTTTTTTTCCACCTTTGTCAGCACAAGAGCTAAAGGGGTCCAGGGATATAGAGGCACAGCTTGTACATGCTCTGTCAGCCCTTGCAGTTCAAGTTTCCACTCTGATCTCTCACTGAATGCTAAAGAGTCTTCTTGGGTGTTACTTTTTACTACAAGACGCACCTTCTTGAAGACTGCAGTATTAGTTCATCCTCTGGCCTCCGTACTGAACTGTCTACACGGCAGCCTTTTAAATGAATAAAAAGAAACATACTGTAGGACTAGGTATTTAAGGTGATTTATGCTCAGTTTATGGATTTACCACTGTGTTTGGTAAGGAAGTCCTCACTGTTATCAATTTAAGTAACAATTACATTAGGTTAAGGTACAATGCAAATAAATCCTATTGCAATGTCACAGTGTGCTGGTTTTGTCTGGGATAGGGTTAATTTCCTTCATAGTAGCTAGTATGGCTCTATGTTTGGAATTTGTGCTGAAAACAGTGTTGATAATACAGGGATGTTTTTGTTATTGCTGAGCAGTGCTTACACAGTCAAGGCCTTTTCTGTTTCTCACAGCACCCAGCCAGCAAGTAAGCTGTGGGTGCACAAGAAGTTGGAAGAGGACACAGACAGGACAGCTGACTCCAACTGACCAAAGCAATATGCCATACCATAAGACATCATGCTCAGTAATATAAAGCTGGGGGAAGAAAAAGGAAGGAGGGGAACATTTGGACTTAGGGCATCTGTCTTCCCAAGTAAGCTTTACATGTGATGGAGCCCTGCTTTCCTGGAAAGGGCTGAACACCTGCCTGCCAATGGGAAGTGGTGAATCAATTCCTTGTTTTGCGTTGCTTGCGTGAGTGGCTTTTGCTTTACCTGTTCAACTGTCTTTATCTCAACCCACGAGTTTTCTCATTTTTATTCTTCTGATTCTTTCTCCCATCCCACCAAGGGGGGACTGAGCGAGCAGCTCTGCAGTTCTCAGTTGCCGACTGGGGTTAAACCATGACACAGGGTTACCAATTGCATAAATTATTGATGTTTTTGTAAGACGAGTGAGAAGGTGAAAGAGAAAATTTGCTTAATCTACACATGCTTCCTGTTAGATCAGAAGATGTGTCTTTCAGATCCAGATGCTATTCTACCCTGACATCTTGATCTCTTAGGTCCTTGCTGCCAGAGAGCCTTCATCAGCATAATACTTCATCTTAATGGAATGTCTTAATTTTTAAGCCAATTTTCACTTTAAAGTGCCCCAAAAAGTCAGATAGATCTTAACTTTTTCTGAAAATAACTCTGTTTCCTCCTTGATGAAATAATAGGCTAGCCATATATCTTCGTTATAAAAAAAAAAAATATTTTATTTCCTTGAAGACACAATACTTTCTTGTTAAGCCAATATGTTATCCCCTGGTACTTGACTAAGGAGCAATAACTGTTATCTGGAATTTTGATAACTCATTGGCATGTTTTAGTGTAAGAAGTCTTACACCAGATGTTGGGTTCTGTCAAACATCTACATGGGATAAATGTATGTATCTTTCAACTTGATTGAGAGCGGATTCAGTGGTTGTTAACCAGTTTAGAGATTGCAGTTCACCCACCGATGACAAGCCTCTTTATTCTAAACACAATGTAGCTATGCTCAGTCATTCCTCTCTTTTGCTTTCCATACAGTATAAAAGCAGAGCATTCCAACAGAAAAGAACTAACCGTCCTCAGACAAAAGCTAATAGTATTTCAAACAGATTAATGCTAATCTCTGGTTTAGAACTTTGTCACCCCCAATACTGATTTTTTTTCCCTTGTTTTGAATAGATATTTTTAGAAAGTGGAGGAGTATAATTTTCATTTACCATTGAAGTTCTGATGGGTTTACATGGCTTATGTTTTTCTCTCTCCTGTATCTTGACAGTGACATATAATTTTGTTTGTAAAATCAACCAACAACATAGATGATGTTTACAGATGATATCTAACTACCATCCCAAATTTATAATGAAAAATAAGAAAAGAAGCATGAAAAATGGCAGCAGTACTTCAATTTCCAATATAAATAGTCCAAGAAACATTTAGCCCTTTTTGACAAGACATTATCAGCATGAAGTCATAGCTTAGATTTCTTCTCTTGTATAATCAATATACAGTGCAGCACAATTATACTGGCTTACCCTGCAGAAAATCTTCATTAACGTTTATCAAAAGCCTTTTGGACAAATTGCCCCATTTGTAGCGTGCATCCATTTGCTTCGATTTAATTTACTTAAATTGTTTTCTCCTTGTTTCTTGGCAGAATTAATAGTCGCCAGAGTTCAGTAGCTGTGTGCTCTCAAATAGTTATCACTTTGCTGAAAACGGTGTTAAGGTTCTTGTTGTTCGGGATTGTTGTATTTGCTTGTTTCTCTTTTTTTCGATTTTTTTCTAGGATTCTTGAACTCCTTTTCTTTCATGTGCCTGCTTTTCAGCTAAAGTCATACAGCCCAAAGAGTCAGATTAGGGAGGGGAATCTCTGGCAGAAAGAGGACAAACCAAACTGGCTGCACAGAGCTCTTCACTAGGGCTGTGTGCAAGGATGTGCTTGAGCTGACAATGTGGCAACTTCTCCAGCGTGATTTTTTGAGGTTGGTCATTTTCCAAAGGGCAATCTCTGTGAAAAACAGTGGCATTGCTGCAATATTTGGCCACTGTTAAAATGCCCGTACATGCTACACAGATACCTTAGCTATCCTCAAGGAAGGCCAAAAGCGTGGTATTTCTGCCTTTTTCTAAGAAGAGATGTACTATGACTCTGGGCTAGATTTTATTAACTTACTTTATGACAGTCAGGCCATCAGTCTTCTTAGGGTTTTATTTATTTGGTTTTGTTGGGTTTTTTTTATTTATTATTTAATACTAGTATTCTACATGTTCCTGGAAACACAGAAGATATACATGTTAGGAGGAGTAAGCTCTGTGCATACATATAGCCAGGAAACAATGTGAATTGATTAGGAACTACTTATTGGGTGTTTTTTGGATCCTTCATAAAGCAAATGGTTCTCTTTTCACTATCCTAGACTATCTTTCAGGATGAGGATACCCATCAATTTCACCAAAAAATGATTAAAGAAGTTTTAATTTCACTAAACTTTCTAGCCAATGTCTGTCCAAAAAAAGAAAAAAATATTTACTCCAGTACTAGTTTCTCATATTAATTAAATGGTGTTCTCATTTTACTGGTTTTTGTTTGTTTGTTTGTTTTTTGTGTTTTGTTTTTTTTTCTCCTGATCTATCTAGTAGCCATTCCTGGCTGCAGCAGCTACAGAGTAGGTCGTGTGTAAGTTAAATGCTCCACCAATCTGTCTTTTAAAGTACAGACTTTACCTTAATGATGGATTGGTAGTGGTCTAACATAATGATAATAATTTGAGCCTTCAAGAACAATCCTGATTAGCTTCAAATGGTAAGAAGTGATGCACTCAGTAACTCCAAAGGCAGGAGACAATAGCTGGCTGATGCTTTTTCTTTCCTAATCAACTTCCTATGACAGGTACCATAAAAGTTTCATTAGTTAAAACTAGAAATGGCCAGCACCAGTCTGAATTATAGATACTGAACCAAATATTTCTTGTTAACACTAATGCTGGGATACCAACACTGGTATCTTGGCATGTAAGTTGAATTTTCCTGAGGAAGGGGGAGAAATTAGAGAACAATAAAGAAGACAGAGTTCTAATAAACTTAAGAATAAAAAGAAAACAGCTGTCCTTATGTTCAGAAGAGGAAGGCGAAATAGAGATATCAAAGACTTAGAGGAAGAGAGGAATATGCAGAGAGATCTGTGGGATAAAAGAGTAAGTCAGAGAAACAAAGGGAAAAAATGAGAGCTGCTAAAAAGGGAAAAGAAAAAAAGAAACAGAAGACCTTTTTGACATCAATGTAATTCTCATATTCCCTCACACTCCCATCACCCAGTCTTTTGAACTTTTTTTATTTTTTTTTCTGGTTTTGGTATATAAGAAGATTGACTCAGTACATAGGGGTTTCTTGGGTTTTTGTGGATTTTCTTTACAACTACATACAATAACATGATAAAATTGGTGCGACTGCCAAGAAAAGCTATCCCAAATACTCTTACATCTTTGCCTTATTGTTAGGACTGTTTGCAAAGAGATAAACAGAAATTCTATTTTCAGGACTTTATATATATGTGTGTGTTTCTGTGTATACAACATAGATATATATGAATAAATACATTTTAATAATATTTAAATATTTATATATAAATATTTTATATGATAAATATTTTCTATTTATATATGAAAATATATGAACTCTAAAGGGAATTAAATAACTATTCAAAGTAACTTAAAAGAGTAATTACTATATGTTGAAGGGATGTGTGAAGTTATTTTATTCAATGCATTGCAATATAAATTATTGGATTATTTTTTGTAATAAAGTTTTGATAGATTTTTGTGACGAAATTCAATTAGTGCTGTAGTGCAATACCTGAATATTTCCCTTGGACTGAACAGTTCAGCAAACCGCATGAGGAGGAAAGCAATACTGGCCATAGGTGGCACAGTCATCCCTATGCTTGTGACACTTGTGGTCTGATTTGAAAAATCTCAGCTACGGCTGCAATGCTAGCTGTACTAATATTTTACATTTATGTAGCATCAACATATCTCAAAGCACCCAGTAAATGTTCAAAGGATATACCACCTTTTTGCAGACGCAGAAGCTGCTGTGCAGAAAGATTATGATTACAAAGCAATTTGATGATACACCCAAGAACCAAAATGATTTCTGGTCACTTGTGTCAGACAGACATGCACCATTTTATTTTTCTGTTAACATCTGTAGGCTTTTAATTTTTTGGCCTAATTTCCTTCCCAGTTATTATATTTCTCAACATCCAGCTCATTTAAAGCAGTTGAGCTCACTCATGATGTACACAAAGTTTGTTCATCACCGTTTAACTTTTCCTGTTCTGTGGAAATTATTATTTTTTTGTGTGTTACGAAGTTTGTTTTTTCTTAGCCATTTTTATATTGTCTCTGTGAAAAGTCAGACGTAATCAGAAAATTAAGTGTAAACTATAAGCCTCTTCAAAATGATGCTTACCAACAGATAATGACCAGCTGGGTATTTATTGATGGCAAGAATGAGGACAAAAAAAGCGTTAATACATTAAAACATCAGCTCTTCAATAATAGATTTTGAGGCAATCATTGGTAATTCAAATCTATAGTTAATGACTTCTTTTTCTTCTAATGTTTAGTTTCATTAATAAGTTATTAGAAAGTTTGTAGCTGATGTGATTAGGAATTTATTTTACACAAGTCAAATACTATGATGTGTTATTTTGATATAGTAAAGGGTAATATAGGATCTCAAAATTTTAAGTAATTTAAAGTTTGAACGATTTGGAAATATTGATATTGAAACCTAAATAAAACCCAAATACAAATAGATTATTAATTAGAAATCATATTCTGTGCTTAATATCTTATTTTTGCAGGAGAAAGGAGGGGACTTTTCTTCACAGTCTATAACCCTGCAAAGAACTCTGACAAAATCACTTCTAGACCATAACTTAGAAATGCCATTTGTGCTATAATAATGCCAGAGTTCTCATTCGTGTCTTTATCTCCTAAAGTCTGAATTATTGCAAAGGCTGTGAAGAAAACTTCCTACAAAATTAGATTTCATTCAGCTAGGACAAATGCCTATACACCTATCCTAACAAGGCAAATATAAGGGCCTTGTAATACATCTTTTCAAATATCGTGTCTTAAAATATAGTGTGTTTTTAAACATGTCCAGAGTGACAATATTTCAACACAACGTCTTGGGCTGCCTTAGGAGAAGCACTGCCAGAAGTTTGAGGGAGGTGATCCTTGTCCTTTTCTCAGTACTGGTGAAACACATCTGGACTGTTGGGTCCATTTCTGGGATCCTCAGTTAAAACAGAAAATGGACATACTGGAGTGAGTCCAGTGAAGGGCTATGAATCTGATTAAGGGACTGGAGTATCTGGCATATGAGGAGAGACTTTGGGAGTCCAGAATATTTAGCCTCAAAATGAAAAGGCTCAAGGTGGTGGTGTGATCTTACCCATTTGCCTAAATGTCTAATAGAAGGAAATCAAGAAGACAAAGCCCCTTCTCAGTGCAGTGGGTACAAAGTGAAAAACAGGCAATTTCGTTTAAACATAAGAAAAGCCTTTTTAATTCTGAGGGTAGTCAAACACTGGAACTGGCTGCCCAGAGAGGAAGTGGAGTTTCCATTCCTGGAGATGTTCAAAACCCAACTGGGCGCAGTCCCGAATAACCTGCTGTAGCTGACTCTGCTCTATGGGTTTTTTTACTTCAAATTGTATATCAAACTTGTTCTCACATTATTATGGTATAGAAATTTATTAATTCATCTCTTGAGATGGGTTAAGTGTAATTTTTTTATTTTGTGAAGCACATTATTTTAATGTGTATACCACAACTGAATGCAATAGTTATGCAGAGGGAAGAGGAAGGGAAAGAAGGCGAAAGAATCATAACCAGGCTCATAAAACTTGAATCATATTGAGGCTGGGGAAAGAGATGAGGGAGAATTCCATTCCTCAGTTCAGCACCCACATGCAATTCACATAAATATGCTCATGTACCAAGACGTTAGGAATCAACAAGTATGGGAGAGAAAAAAAAAGGCTGCAGTATGTGCCACAAAAAAGCATATAGCTGCACAATGTCATCATATCTGACCCAACTGCTGTAGTAGAAATAACAGCAAATATTCAGTGGCATTCTAAGGTTTTGAAGTACATGATTAAGAAACAAAGGAAAAGGATCCAAGTGATTTAATATGAGAAGAAGTAGACAGATGTAACATGACACTGCTGTTTATACCATGGCCTCATTTATGACACAATTTTGTAATCTTTTAATTTTTCAATATTCTTTGAAAGGCCATGTAGAAGTTTCAGTCAGCTTAAAGTAGGTTGTTCTTTTTGTTAGAATTTGTTCTTCAAGACATATTCAAGGTTACAGGCTTTTTAAAAATATCTTCTCATAGAACATGGTAAAACATAGGAAAAATATCTCTTGAGATTCTGTCCATTCAATGACTGTACCGAGAACTGGACACTGTTGAAAAAGGGGAAAAATTAAAAAGAAGATACACTATGACCTGGCATAGACATTGCTACGGCCAATTTATTTTCGTGTCTTAATTTAAAATATTTAAGTCTGCCTAATTGTAATTTTTGGACAGACAGCAGTATGATTTCCTCTTGAGTTACGTACAAGAGCTTGCTAATAAGATTTGATATCCCAAGTAATATAACTGTATTTGGAAGTAATGCTTGATGAGAATTCATATTCACAAAGTTCAAATAGCATGGTTTGTCTTCTGGAAACCCTTTGGAAAAGTCTGGAAGTCTGTTTGCTGAAATATATTCTCTGAGTGTACATGATCAATAAAATTCTACGGAGAAGGGCAGAGTTCACTATCCATAAAATTTGTTCAGAAAAGTTTAGGGGAAAAAGAATACCGAACATGGAATGGTTTTGGCCAGGGACATTGACACTGCTGAAAATATGTGGCAACCCGATGATTCTTTTTCAACCTTATAACCGCAGCTGTGTCTAAACCGGAATTAAGGATCTCCTCCTGATGTCTGTTCTTGGCTTGCAGGTCTGTACTGGGGCAATGGGGTTGAGGAGAAAGAAGTGAAAGATGCTTTGACAGGAATAGTCCAACTTCAGCACTTGGCAACTCTTGAAACTTACGGCATGGAATGAAATAGAGATTGCACTCATTAGTATCTAATTCAGTGTTCAGAGAAATCGTCATTGCTAATAAGCATACAGTTGAGAACACTGAAAGAAAAGCTGTAGCTAGCAAAGATGGTACCGAAGCAGAGTGGGAACTCAGAGACATGCTTCTGCTGTAGGAAGTACCTAGGTCACCAGTGCCACTGAGATGAGTAAGAGCAGCACTAAGACCAACTGAATGACTCCACCATCTGACCAGGAGGTACCAGTCAAGCACATCTTTTTCTTTGTCAGTCAGCAGCCCAATTTCTTGTCAGTTCATATTGATCAACTCACGAGGAAAATCATCTCATTTACTCATTTACCTTTCTTGGTTCTCACTACTAGCTGATTTACAGCTCTCACAGCATTTATAAGTTTATGGAAATGTTCTCACAGAGAGGAACAATTCCTTCTGCCACTTGTGCAGGAAGTCTATAGTGTCACAGATGTTCAAACTCTAAGGTCTCAATCAGAGCCAGAGATATTAGTAGAAGCCTTTATTTTTCTGTATCTCAAAAAGTGGGATAGGGATGCTGCTCAAGTTAATATTCCTTCAAGGACCATTTGAACATGATCTGCTATGCTCATTGCTGCACTACTCTACGTCAGCAATGACCCAAGATTTCTTAGCAGGCATAATGGCCTGTCAGGAGGAACAAAGTTTGAAACCAAGAGGCATTTACATGTCACACCTGGGGCCAAATATTTCAGGCTTAAAACAGGTAAAGACAACCCTCCCTCCCCCAGAATTTAAATTTATCACACTCCATTTATTTGTTTGTTTGCTTTTTTATAACTGTAGAATGAAAGATCATTGTACTGCTGAAAACAAACCAGTCTGTGGGTTGCTACAGCTGTTAGCTGAGAGGACTGAGAATGAATTGAAGAGGAGTTAGGAAAGCTTTACTGTCTAAGTTTTTAGCTCACATTACAAAGAGATTTGGCACATACATACGCAACCTAAATTCTTCCACTGGGAGATAAGTGTTTTATATATACAAAATACAGCAGAAGTAGACAAACAATGCATTTTCACTGCATCTGGCTGAAAAAGCCTGATAAGTTATTTTGATTTTGTGAAAAGTCTGAGAACCTGTTGAAATACTTTTCATTATCCACATTCTTACTCAACTCTAATCTCCAGCAATGTATCCATGCCTGGTTGATGAACTAAAGACCTAGCATAGAGCTATCACAAAAGTACTAAAAATATTGCATAAAACAAATGATTCACTGAAAAACTTGCTACATGATTTCAAGAAGAGAGGGGTAGTTTTAACAAAAAAAGCCCCAAGGAGAAAAAATCCTAAAATTAGTTGCATTTCTCACCAGATGAAAAGCCAAAGATATAATTTTTATTTTTATTTTTTTTAACAGAGGGAAAGCAGAAAGCATAAACCTTGTTATGTAATGACATCTTGGCTTTAATTTTTTATTTTATTCTCAGAACCCAAATATACTAACTGCTAAGATAGATTTTGCTGTATGTAAGAGTCCATTAAGATTTACTTTAAGTAAATTGCACTTTTCCAGGTGAAATTCTAGGTATTTCACTGAGGGGATAATCTCTCTTACTCTTAGATTTTATTCATTTCTTAATACCTTAAGTAGATCAGTAGATCTTATTTTTCCTTATTTGCCAGGAAGCGTGTGGAATTCTGGCACCATAAGCATCAAGAAGACCAAGGTTTCCTTGCTGTCCAGATGTGAATAGAGTTTATACGTTAATATTTTACAAGTGCGTGCACATACACAAACAGGCCTGCAGTAAAGCACCATATAGTTTAAGATCATTTCAATTAAAGTTAGTTCAGAGCTCATCGTTACATGTGATTTCACAAAGTGATAATTTAACGCACTAAATTACCACTCTGTTCCTCATAGAAAGTGACACTCATGACCACATAATAAAATACTTTATGGCCTGTTGTTCAGAGTCATAATTCCACTCTGCTGTAGTAGTAGGAAGCCACAAGTCATTCCACTTTAGCTGCCATTAGGGGATGTATTGCCTTCCCAGCCTATGCACTGCGATTAAGAAACCTGACAGCCTCTCATCTGCAGATGGCAGAAGCCTCTAAAGCTGTTGAACTGGCACTCAGTCAGTTGGCTTTTGATCTGGTTGTTCAGATATAAAAGCCTGGTTAAGCAGAAAAGAAAATAGGCTGTTCACGTTCAGTTAGTATAAAGCTCTCTTCCGATGGGGTTTTGCGTCTTTATCTGTTCCTTCAGCTGCTTTTAATTAATGCTTTGAAGACACTGTGTATTTTGGATTTAAGGGTGAGAATAACTCTTTCTAACTCAACTCCATATTAAACATCTTTACTGTAAGCAGCAGCCCTGTTTTTCCCTAGTGGGCTCCCTACACGATAACTTATTAATATTTTTTTTGAAATAGGAATGACTTTCTCATTTAGCAAGGAATACAAACCCAATCTATTTATGGTTGTTTGGAGAATCTCAGTTTAGTGTAGACTAAATGCAGAGATAAATAAAAAGCTGTTTCACAGCTTTGTACAGAGCAGCCATTAAACTTTAGGGGTTATGGGAAAGCCCAGCAGCACAAGGCCTATAATTTGCAGGGAAATTTTGTGATCCTTTGGGATGAGTCCCTCGGTAATAAATATCCACATTACTACTTTTTCATCGGCTGTCCGGTAGATGTAGTGCACAGCAGTGGCTAGCACAGTGTTTTTAGGCGTCAGGGAAAACAAACTCCCTGAGCGGCCATAGGAAATGTAAGCACAGAAAAACTCCTAGCTGGCACACATTGGTACAGAGGCACTTTGCACTTCTAAGGGAGAATGCTTTAAAGGAAATGGAGCGACCATCCAACAGCAAGACATGCAGGAAAAAGTTATAAAAGTGCAGGAAAGGCAGGTGAAGGTGGCAGTGCTGGGTGGTAGTGGTGCACTGGCATTTGTGATGCTGCCAGATTGCCCGCTCTGCTCACTGCTGTGGTATTTTCTCTTGAAATAAAGTAAAGCAAAGAAACAAAGTGTAATTGCATTCAAAATACAGAAAGGGACAAATGACCAAAGAAGACAGCAGTTGTCAGGGCACAGCAAGGACAGGGGCTCGCTGGGGCCAGTGGGAGCCCCGCCGTGACAGGGCGCAGCAGGCAAGGCCTGTCCCACGACCCCAGCCCAGAGCAGGGCAGCCAGGGGGACAGGGACAGCCCCGGCCCCCAACATCAGGCACGTCCCTGGGGACGGGGATGAGCCGAGGCTGGGACATGGACACAGCAAGGCAAATCTCTGGGGAGTTGGGGGCCATCCCTGCTCTGTGTCATCAATGTGGCAGGGGCTGAGAGCCGGGAGGCCTGACACGGGGACCTGGGCTGTGGGCAGGAAAGAGAGGCCTGAGGGTTCCCCCAGGGCCTTGGAACGGGGTCTTGATCCTGCCTTCATAGCCTGGCAGGAGCACCAGTCACAAGATAATTTTCTCTTTAAGGCAAGGGTTTCCTCACATTTCTGCTGACTACAGAAATGACAGACACGCCTGCCACCTCTCTGATGAAAGGGTTGTTCACTTCATGAGGGTAAGAGACATTATGGGAACACTCCTTAAGAGGTGCACCAGAGAGTGTTAAGGACAGTAAATAACATGTGCATTCAGGAGAGAGATATGAACTTTTATACTTTGAAAATCCCCCCCTAAGGAACTTAACATATAAATAGCTTTGCACTGAATCCATTGAAAAGAATAACAAAAAACTAAGATAAAGTAGCCTAGAGGAAACTGTTAAAAGTTGAAAACTATACTCCTTCACATTGCATCTCCCAAATTAGCACTTAATGAACAAATAATGGAATAAGTGTTGCTGAGTAGTTCACTGTCATGTCTTTGAATGAAATATTTGACTATGAAAGAAGCGTGTAGCCAACAGAGCCAACTGAAGGGAAAAAAATTAAAGACCAATCAAATAATTGACTTCTTTTTTTTAAGAAAGTTTGTGCAGAGGTTGTCTCATTGTAGGAAAATACAGTAATCTATGTTTTAGTAAAAAATCCAACATAACAAGCGCTTCTCTTGCTGTTACAACTACTGTAATCCAAACACTTAAAGTCATCTCTGAGCTGTTTAAAATTTTGACAAAGTATTTATAGAGATCAATTAGAAGAACTTAAAATGTTAACAGTTACCAGAACTGGCAGTAGTATAAATATTTGGAAGTGTTTTAAGTGTAAATATCCTGGAAGATATTTACCTTTCATGTGCAATCTTATGTTAAGCTGCTTGTCAAACATGAAGACGTCCTCCAAAAGGTAGCAGACATGTTTTAGTATTCCAATCACAAAGCAGTGTTGCAGTCATACAGCTGCTGACAACTCTGTGTTGCACTTCATTGTGCTGCAGTAGAGTTGAACTGATTCACAAAGAACTGAATGGACTGATGTATGTATGCACAGAGCTTGACAGCTAGCTGACTTGTGCTGGGTTATGGAAAAGGGTGGAAGCGGAGAAGAGCCATGCTATCTGGTGGACTCAGTAAGGACCAAGTGTATTTTACCCTCACTTTCACCTCCAGGATAAGGATAACTGGAGCTTGGGAAGTCACGAATTCACTCACCAAGGTTGCTGATACAGAACCTAAGGATTCCTATGTATTTGGGGGATTTGTTCACAAATTTATTTCCTAATATTTGTAGCATGGCTGCTTCTGACACGGATACCCTCAGAGAGTGTTCATGTCACCAATGCAGCTCCTAGGACAAGCAGTGACTGACTGAGCGTATCCCATTGTGGGTCCCAGGATATTAGTTTTCCATTCATCAAGATCAGAGGTGTGGACAGAGCCTGATACAGGATCAGGATGCTGTGATATCCAGATGCAGAGACTTACAAGCACTACTTGAATTACCAATTTACATATTGCCCTTTGTAATGGAGGTAACAAGAAGACCAAGTTATTGAAGAAAAAAGAGATTTAAAAATAGAAATAGATAAGGATGGTCTTTCTAACATTGCCTATACCCATTTAGAAGTCCAGTGTTAGCCCTTCATATCTTTTACTGTCTGTAGTTTTGGTCTTTTCTGATGGTCCTGCTTTTCATTAAGAGATACTTGGAAATATTTCATAGCCACTCCATAGTATGCAGCTGAGTAGCATGTCAGCAAGCATTGTTCTGGTATTATTTTCAGCTTGTGCTTAAATTCTGCTGCTTTTTAGAGTATGATTTTAACAACTTAAATGAATGAAGTGTACAAAACACAACTTCTTCTCCTACCTGGAGAGAACTACTCAGCATCTCTTTTTTCTGAGTCTCTTTTTTCCCTCCACAGAAAGCTGAACATCATCCTTTCAGCCTGCACTGCGCTATTGTGTTTTGAAGATTCTGATTTTGGTTGGCATCTTCCTCTCAAGAAGAACATGCCTCTCTATGAGCTTCAAATATGGAACTGATTTTGAGTATGCTTGAGTATATTTGAGAAGATTGCATTTCTATCTCATCTTTGGCCTAGTCTTATTTTTTTAGACGTGAATAAGTTGGAGGCTGTGCTTTGCCACACTCTTTCAGGCCAATCAAGGGTATTAGTATTTATCTTCCATTTAAAATTCTATTACCTTTGAGTACACTGACTGATGTTGCTGAGCTCATGGAAATGTTTTAAAAGCTCAGCTTCAACTTTTTTTTTTTTCCCTTGCTGCACAAATTAGGACTGTATTTAGCAATTATACTGCTGTGAAACCAAGATAGCCCATCAGTTTATGGCTTCAGCAGGCCTACTTCTACAAATTTATATTTTAAAACATTGACAAAATCCTGTCCTCTTATCCTGTCAGTCCACAGACTGTTTTACACTGCAAATTCAGTGCATCCAGCCTTTTTAAAGCAAAGGCACTCCCCTGGAGTGATTGCTGTACAATGGAATTTCATGACTAGTTTCAAATCCCTTCTCTCGCATACGTCACATTGTGGTCTCCTGTCAGGCTTCTCCCATTCTCAAATCCCTTCCTTCTGAAAAAATATCTGTGATAAAGCTCTCAATTTAAAATGTTCAAAAAATTCCCATCATGCTAATTGCTCACAATTCAGTAATCTTAGTTATGTTTATTACAGTAAAGGTGATCAGATTAATGCATTACACATGTTAGCCTAAATTTCCACTTAAATTCTATCCATCAAACCACCTCCAGAAGAATATTGTTTCATGGGGAAACAAGGAGAGGAAAATATCCCCAAACAAACAGATGGCCTCCCACCCCTAATAAATATTTGTTTGTTTCTTCAAAGTACAGTTCTCTTTCCAAAGTTACTGTAGACTGCTATGCAAGCTGAGTATACTTGCCCCAGAAGCAGTAGCCCAATAAAGTCCAGTAACACAGACCTCCACATGAAATTACTAGAACATTAAAACCTACTTTTTTTATAAGAAATAACATTTGCTTATAGTCTAACTATCCATAAACACCATCTAAAAAGCTGTGGCAGATTTTGGGTTTTTGAGAGAAGGGACAGCAATAGAAAAATAATTTGGTAATTTTCAGATGTTTTCTTCTTTTTAGTGTATTATTTTTCTCTTCCTACTCAGTCTGTAAGTATTTCTTAAAGAAATGAACACAGCCGGAGGGATATGAAAAATAGTTATAATGAAGCCCCAAACCACTTCTAAAATACACTTCTGTTCAGTATGTTGCTTAAGCAGAATACACATTGGGGTAGCATAAAAGGTTCATTAGCATTGGGGTAGCATAAAAGGTTTATTAGGTTTTTGAATGAGTTCATAATTCACTTATTGCTTCATCAGTTCAAAGGAACAAACAAACAAACAAAAAATGCTGCCCAAAGCTCATAAGGACAAACATGTTATCCTATTCTACCAAATTTTGTATTTTCCAATATACTTAGATGCACACTTGGAAAAAATAATTAATATCGATAAATAACTGTAATTGGTTCAGTTATTCAGGAAGTATAGCTGTTAAGGAATAACTGCCTTTTCAATAATACATCATTGTTTTCTCAGATATGGTCATGCTTGTCAATGACAAACACAACTCAGAACATCAAAATTTCCCAAAATAATTGCAGATTCTTTCAGAACTCTTTTGTGTCAATCAGTCTTCATGAAGAAAACTTTCAAGTTTACTTACAGAACAAAACATCTTTAAAGTAAGCAGATTTTCCATGACTGTTTTTAAACATATTAGGATGCCTTCAATGTTATACTGAGAGTTTTCAGAATATTATATTGTCTGAAATGTTCAAATGCTAATTTTAATATTATAATTTCCAATAAACCCTATAACAATTTAGCAATAATATATTAGCTTCCCTATTACACGTTTCTGAGCAAAATGGAAGGATACAATAGTAATCCATTGGTAAAACAGAAAAGAGCATACAGGCATATACCTCTATTAAATGACCCTTACCTGCTTTAAGAGTTCAATGTTCTTTGGCAACAGGTCAAGCTGGAGAATAGATTACAATATCAGCCAGCTTTTCATAGACAAAATCAATCAGGAATAATTACTGCCTGAAATACAAATAACTTGCTGCCTATAGATTCGATAAATATCACAACATTTCAGTGGTGATCAGAACAGCAATAAATAATAGTTTGCCTCCATAAACATGTATCTGGAAAAGTTTTCAACTCATGTAAATAATGATTTTCAAACACTACAGTATTGTCTGCATCTCTCCAGACTTACCCCAGGACCACCTACAGGTAGGGGCTGGGAGCCAAATAAATTTGTTTAGGGGAGAGGAAGGATATGGATTGCCTGGAAGTTCGGCAGAATTAGCTTTACTCATTTCAAGGAACCCTCCCCTTCCCTGTCATGGGGGATCTTTGCAAATGAATGCAACCTTTCCAAAAATTCTTTATGTAGGCCATCAAGTGCTTCATAAAGCATTAGTCAAACATGCAAAAGTAATCAAGTAAAAGCCTAATCAAACAGGTTGATCTTAAGCAAATATTTCAAATGGCCTTGGGACTGAGTTCCCAAGCAGCCTGTGTGTGTTTAAGAGGTGGGGATGGTAAGGGGAATAAGTAAGAATGATGTGTGAACACTTTCCTTTCTAAAATATAGTTAGACTTTGGGGCAGAAGAATCAAACAATAAATGCAAAAACACCCCAGAGACCCCTCAATGAGACCTGAACAAACAAAAAACCCAAAAAACCCTCCAAAAGTAACATTCTACCTTTTGGAGTAGAATGGAACATAGTGTGACTCAGTAATAGCCTTGCCTGCACAGTGGTAGCTGGTAAATATTACAACACGTATAACAAAGGATATTAAAAAAAAACCACTTCTGTTCAAAGAAAACGTGAGCATATGCTCCACTATTTCATTAAATGAATAGCAAACGTAAGCCCTATTTGGAAGGTTTATTAGCCTTGGCATATTGCATATGGCACTGCAACGTGTGTCTTGTGTTCTTTTGAGATTAATTTTGAAAATAGCAGAAGCAAAACTAATCGAACACTTGTTTCTTCACAGCTTTTATTTCTTAGCTTCTGTATGTAGCCAATTCCAAGTGGATGTCAGGGTAATATTAGTCTGGGGCACAGAATGTGAAATTTTGATTTAATAATGTTCTCTTCATTAGTTCAAAGATTTTTAAAAAAATAAAAAAAAATCCCTAGACTTTCCCCCTTAAGGGATAGAGCACATTACTTATCTGTATTCATGCAAGCTTTTGGGGAACTGGAAAACTCTGAAATAAACTGAGAAAGCGTGGCACCTTTTTAGATAATGGCAGATACACTGAATAGAGCTGCAGTCATTATTGTGTTAGTTGATGCCAGTAACGATTTCTACTACCACTATGCCAGGCTGTCCAGCCGAAATACAGATAGCATCACAGGCTATCCAACACATAGAAAATTGCACAGGTCTGATAGCCATTTTCAAGCTATGCTATGAGAAAATGAGAGACAGGAAAGAAGTTAGGCTCATTCTCAGCAGGGGACAAAAAAATGCTTATATCTGCTTTGCCTATCAGCTCTGGGGATTCTATGTATCTCATAGGAAAATCTGTGCCGTCCCAGAATGTTGTGTACATGAACGACATTCCAAATTCTCCTCTATTTAAATATAACTCTTCATTGTGTCTCTGCCACCGTTGAGACATCAAATGAAGCTGAAAATTCAACAAACTGAGAAAGAGAGCGAGGATGTTAATATTTGAAAGGGAGGCTATAATATTTGAAGCAGTGGAATGGAAACTTTTTTATTCTTATATTTTTGACCTTGGAATAGTCATGTCTCTCATCCGTATTTCAGTTCTTCATCTGGAAAATGGCAATAGAAACACAAGAAAAAAGTTTAGGGTGACAAATCTCTTACAACAGCGTTCAGGTATTATAAACCTCTACATCTTATCATTCTGTCATCCAGCCTGGATATCCTACCACAATACAAATAAAGAAATTGAAGGAAACCACACATCTTCAGACAAAATAGGGTTGCTTTTTTGCCTCAAACCTGTTTTGTTTAATTTTTCACATTTAAAAAATAATAATAATCTAATCCTACTATCAATGTATTTGAGTTCAACAATATTTTCATAGAAAAGCATGTGTCTAATTCAGATACAGCATCAATACTGATCATGGACATCATCTAAATTTAATAAACTGATTTGCTTTGTGTTCATTTTCAAGGTATACTCTGGGGACTGAGTTTATTGCAGCAGAAATCTTGAGGAAATATTTAGGGAAAGTCAATGCTGAAGCTGTATTGGCCCTAAAAACCTGTTTTAGTAATCACACTCATCAAATTAATGTATGATCTGTATTTGTTCAAAATAAGACAAATCTTGAATATTCAATAATAATAACCTAAGTTTAGCTGAAGTATTACAGATAACTTCATACGGCAACATAACTATTGAAGTTCAAGTTATAATCTGTTTACAGAGAAAAGTACAAAAAAAAAAGCCAACAAAAATTATATTTTTTCAATTAATTGTCTTGTTTATGAATATCAGTTTTTCTTCAGCCTGGTCTTTACTTTTGAGCTCTTAGCTATAAATCTAGTCTTTACAGACACTGTATTAGCTATTATTAGCTCGGGCCGAGCATGTGATTCTAGCTATTTGTAACTCACAAGCAGATCAAGTGAACCACTCATGCTAGTGTTGTGTAGTATGCAGGTTTGAGGGCTCCTGAGGAACACAAATCTCTGACTGCAACAGAATAGGATGCTGCCAGAAGCTGATGTCTCTAGGTCAGCACAACACCCACCTGCCACAGTGGCACCTGGGGTTGGACCTTCAACTCCTGCCTGCAGGCAGTGCATGTTACTTACCTGTGTTTCTCAGCTACAAGACTTTTTAGGGTGTTTTGGGGTTTTTTTTATTTGTTTTGTTTTGTTTTGTTTTTTCAATCTGATGTGCAAGAGCATAGATCTGTCCATTTCCTTCTGTTTTACTACTATCCAAACTATTTCTAGATGCAAAAAGATACTAACTTCTTTTTACCATAAATTCCAATGACAGCCCCTCTACTAATAATATTTTGCAGTGTATTTCAAGTACATTATGCAAAGATGATATTAAGAAGAATAGTTCATTATAATCTTTAATGTTTTAGTAAACCAAAATACACTTAGAAATAATTATCTTGCATCTAGAGTAGTAAATTTCTTGATTTTCTGTAAAATGGCATCTTCACTTACTAATCTGTCAGAGAAGTCATAAGGATTCAAAAGGTAAAAATGTAGAAATGATGAGGTCACAAAACTTCGTAAAGGGCTGCTAAGACTACTTTTTAGACTCTGAATTTTTATCCATCTACAAATTCATTCTTCAGTGGTTTTTGCATTCCTCAGCAAAGTTCTAAAATTCCTTGGGAAATCTTTCATATACCTAAATGACTATTAAATTAATACATTAATAACATAGAGACACATACATATTTGTATATTATAAACACACACAGTTTCACAAATTCCAATCATTTTAGTCCCACGATACACAAACTCTGCTTAAGGCACTTTAAGTTAACACAGTGGAAAAATAATGAAGTTCATATCATGTAGCAATAGATTACTGCTGTCTGGGAAAAAAAAAAAAATGAAGTCTTCCATAGGGAAACATAAGCATGCTCTTTTTCACTGGGTAATGAAGAAATAAGAGAATTGTAGAAATGTGGGGGGAGGTGGAGTGAGTAGAGAGTGTGACGTGAGGAATAATGAAAAAAGATTGATTATATAACAGCATTAAAGACAATTAAAATGTCCTGGATTATTATTTTTATTTTGTTATTCAGCAGAAGTTTATAAAAGGAAAACAATCTCCCAATTGTATTTTTGGTATGCACTCATCCAGCAACTGTCAATGAAATCATATTGAAAACCAGGATACCTTAAAGAACTCTCAATGACCTATAGAGGAAGGTCAGGTATCACAAAGCATGATAGCTGAAGCAATTTCAGTAACATTTTCAGAAATGACTATGTGTGACTATGGTTATTCCAAGGAGACTAAGGTATTTCTGTATCCATTAAAATTCTGAGGGAACAGTATGTCAGTTTTACTTACTTTAGATAGAAAAAAGTTTTACCTCTTACACTCACAGAACTTTAGCTCAGGTTTTAAATTAGAAATCATCTTGCAAAAATTGGGTGATATTTTCAGAATTTATTTCGACATGATACTGGTAACATATCACAAAGTCTTTCTCCTTGCTTTTCCATCATATTCACTTAATGTTTAATTTGGTTCACTTAATGTTTGAAGTTTGTATTCACTTAATATATATTATATATATATCTGATATGACATCTTTGTTAACATGCCTTAAAATAATATTTAAATATTTTTTGTGTTGTTTCAGGACCCAATCTCGGGCTGCATTTTGCAGAATATTATCAATAACTGGGTTTCCTCTTTCTAGTTCTAAGGAAACAGATGCAATGGGATGTATGAGAAGCTGTAAGATCAGTGCTGGGCAACTGTCACAGAGAGCAGCTTCGGCAAAGAAGAGGACAAATAAGACATAAGAGCAAAGGCAATGGTTGGGACAAACATCCTAAAAATGAGAAGAAATTAAATCTAAAGAACTTGCCAACCAAGCTAAGGCTGGCACATTACAAACATCCCAACCTTTGAGGATCAACCCTGAAACTGTGCTTTGCAGACCCACTCTGTTGAGGCTCCAGACTACTACTACTGCTACTGGGAGACCTTATAGCGGCCTCCCAGTACCTGAAGGGGGCCTACAGGAAAGCTGGGGAGGGCTGTTTGCAAGGGCATGTAGCGACAGGGCAAGGGGCAATGGTTTTGAACTAGAGCAGGGTAGGTTTAGGTTAGACATTAGGAAGAAGTTCTTTACAATGAGGGTGGTGAGGCACTGGAACAGGCTGCCCAGAGAGGTGGTGGAGGCCCCATCCCTGGAGACATTCAAGGTCAGGCTTGATGAGGCTCTGAGCAACCTGATCTAGTTAAAGATGTCCCTGCTTACTGCAGGGGGAATGGTCTAGGTGACCTTTAAAAGTCACTTCCAACCCACAACATTCTAGGATTCTATGATTCTATGATTCTACCAAATGAAGGTGCTCTTCATCAAGCTGACATAATTGCAGAGGTGATGTTAAGTCCTGAAAAGACTTGAGCTCATTGTGGCCTTTAGTGTGATTCAGTTTGCAGTGAAAACACTGACAAGATGCAACTGTTTCAGACTCAAAAACTGAAACAACTGATTTATTTTACAGGTTTCAGTAACACTTACTGTAAGACTAAATATCTGCATTATGTCATCCTTCCTAAGAAAATGTCAAGGTATTTTGGGGGTTACAATGAATAATGTCAACAGAACTCGGATGTTGCTATGAAGAGTACTGTTTTGCAGGGGTCTAGCAAAATAAAAATTAAAAAAAAAGGGGGGGGGGGGCGGGAAGAGAGAAATCAGCTAAGTAATTAGTACTCCCAAATACCCAGCAGGAGAAAGACAGAGTTTGGAACAGAGCTTTTTTTCAGAACTCACTTATTAAGATGTAAAAATAAGAGTATCATCTTCTTTAAATTCACTTCCTTGAACATTAAGGGGTCTCAGAATTGTGTTTGGTTTGTCTGGTGGTTGTTTTTTTTCCTTTTTTTTACCAACCAGAGAGTGAGTCTGAGTCAGTTTCTGTGGAGAATTCGTAAGTTAAACTCTAAATAAAGCATCCAAATCAGAGGGTTGGGATTTAAGCAACAAATCAGTGTTGAGACAACGACTTAGTCACATAGCAGCTACTGAAAAATTACTTTATGTTTCTGTTGCCATGCCTCACGGCTGAGACAATAACTCCTAGAAGCCAACTGTAGTACATATTATGTAATTAATGTGGAAGAATAACAATTATGCAAGTTAGCTTGAACCCATTGAGTGTGCAGAAGTGGAGTAGAAATGGCAGGGGGTGTTGGATACTTCTGTTTTGTTCAGCAGCTGCACTGCAGAATTGCAGCGTAAAGGTGAGAGGCAGTCTCTCATACATATACTTAACTATAGATACTTGGTATAGTGACACCTGTCATAATACTAATTTATTTATATACTGCAATGTAAAAAAATCTGTTACTAATATGGCAGTGGTGGGGTTATAACAGTTAAAAATTGCAACTTTTCTAAGTGATGTATCTCTGTGCTATCAATTGTGTAGCCACTGACAATTGTTTCATTTAATATTTCTTTTTAACAGTAATCAGATATGTTGCAGAGCTGTGAAATTTTGTTTTACTTCATGCTTCTTTAATCCCGTGCTGCAACAAACTATCCTTGTTCACCTCACTGTAAAAAGAAATCTTCTTTAATCCAGTAAAGCACAAGAAACTGTTAGAATCTTTATTTACTTGTTGACATAGGTAAATTCAGTTTAAAACTTGCATAAATGGAGGCTGAGATAGTACTAAGACAGTAATGAATTCCACCCTCAGTCTGTAGCGTCTTTATAGGGATTGAGTGGGAAGGTAGTATAATTATGAATCCTGTAACATTATATGTGAAAGGAAGATTAATATTTAGATAAGTCAAGTAACCCAAATGGAATGAACTGATTACACATTTAGAACTGACTGGGGTGTGCATACTGAGACCATAGCCACAAAAACCCCTACCTGCTTACAGGTAAAATAAAAATGTTTTCCGTTTGATCTTGGAGTTATAAAAATACTGTGACTCTTCCTCAGTTCTGGCCTCATTCACTGGAAAACTAACATGTCATTTCCCCTCTGTTGCCCCACAGTAGTAAAATCATTACTGTTTGGTTTTAGGGTAACCAGCTGATTTGGGGAAACTCATGTGAAAAGAGCTGTCTTGCAACTTGCAAATGAGGTTTGTCAGCTAGTAGCAGAGAAGTAACTATTATTAGCTGTTACAGCAGGCAAGATATAAATGTCATTTTTTCTGAAAGGTGAAGTTAAACTTTTCAGTTTCAGTAGAGAAGATTTCTGTCACAGTTTGAAACAGTGCTATATGTGGAAGCTACCACTGTACCATCTGTTATAGCAAGTGATATTTTGGGGCCACACTGTAACCCAGCTGATGACTAGCTCACAACTTTGACCAAAATACTTCCTGTGAATTAAAGTTACACGTGCGCTTAGGGCCTAAATTCAGCTTATTCAGTAGTAGGTCAGCACCTCTAAGGGGCTTAGGAAAGACAGGAACACACCAAATCATGTAGAAACATTTTGCATGAGGATTAATGGGGAACCTAAACCTGAACATGCTTCTAACCCTTGAGTTCTGCTGATAGATAGGGTCATTATGCTACCATTCTTGCAACCTATTGAGACCAAATGGGGACAATATTTTCTTCAGTATTTTTAGCTCACCTTGCACAAAGAGGTGTTGCAATTTTCCTGAACTGGTGTAAACCATTACACCTATTCTTCCTTCCAGTGCTGAAAATCCCAACTTTTGACACTAATTTAGTCTTTAAAAGCTATTTTTGATGCTTTTAACAGGTGAGACTTCACAAGTATGAACACTTTGAAGATCATTGTTCTGAATCAAACTTACAGACTTTATATGTATTATTTTGCCAAAATGTACCACTGCTACAAATGTGATTGCTTTGATATCCTGGGTTACTGCAGGAAGGTGAAGGAGACCAAACCTATCCTTCCTGCAGCCTGGGAAAACAGTTTGTTTCAGTTTAAAAAGCATCACATAGAACTTGGTGAAAGGAGTAAAGAAAGGTCAGCCCATATCTGAGGAAAAGCGGGGAAAGCTCACAACACAGACTAGAGAAACAAATGATTTCTTTTTGCCTGTACCATGTGCAGCTGATGTGCAATAACTGCAGAGAGATTGCTTTGTGATACACTTTCCTACGGTGTCTTTTTTCACCCTTAAATAAATAGCACTAAATTTTCCAAAAGCTGGCTGATCATAGATAAACTCCATGCTGTTCTTATGCAAGCCATAGGGCAACTACCAAATTTATGTTAGATATCCTAAGGTCTGCTGGAAGGGTAAGGGGACCACAACTGTAAATTCAAGTCTGGAGGTAGAGGACTTCTCTTTCTTACCCGAAAGAAACTCAGATTTGCACAGCTGAGACCTTAGCAGAATACTGTAGGGGATCTTGTGAGGGACAAAGCTGTAGTAAACATCACAGGAACAATGAAGGTGGCTAAAATAATTAAAAATCTATTCCATTTATAAAAGAGTCAATTGACCAGGTGGCCAAGAAGGCCAACAGCATCTTGGCCTGTATCAGGAACAGAGTAGTGAGCAGGACTAGGGACGTGATTGTCCCCCTGTACTCAGCACTTGTGAGGCCCCACCTCGAGTACTGTGTCCAATTTTGGGCTCCTCACTACAAGAAAGACTTGTAGTGCTGGAGTGTGTCCAGAAAAGGGCAATGAAGCTGGTGAGGGGTCAAGAGAACAAGTCCTGTGAGGAGCAGCTGAGGGAATTGGGATTGTTTAGCCTGGACAAAAGGAGGCTGAGGCGAGACCTTATCATTCTCTACAACTACCTGAAAGGAGGCTGTAGAAAGGTGGGGGTTGGATTCTTCTCCCAAGTGACAGGTGATAGGACAAGAAGAAATGGCCTCAAGTTGCTCCATGGGAGCTTTAGATTGGATATTAGGAAAAATTTCGTCACTGAAAGGGTTACCAAGCATTGGAGGAGGCTGCCCAGGGAAATGGTTGAGTCGCCATGCCTGGAGGTATTTAAAAGACGTATAGATGTGATGCTTAGTGATATGGTTTAGCGATGATTTTTGTCAGTGTTAGGTTGATGGTTGTACTCAATGATCTGAGAGATGCCTTCCAACCGAGACCATTCTATGATTCTACGATTAAATCTTGGAATAAGACTTCCAGATTTCAAAATAGGTGCACCATAGTCCTTGTGCGTATTATGGGTGATACTGGTTTAGGAATACATAGTGGCAAAAAAATATTTTGAATGTGAAGATATATTTTTCAGTGCTTATATATCAAAGTGTATTTTCACCTTCCTTAAGCTTATTTGATAGTTTTTTCAACAGCACAGCTGAAAATAACTCTGAATCTTGAAGCTATAATATCACCCTAACAAAATATAGCATTTCACCTGTATAAGAGTGAGGGAAGAAAATTCAAAAATCTATTCACGATTTTATGACCAGCTGTTGCCTAGCAACTCTTCTGAGGATGATGGGATTTTGCTCAGACACAGGCCAGTAGGCAGCTGGCCAGTGGTGGGTGCAAGGGACTTTTCCCCATGGTCCCACAGCACTGTTAGAAAAAGTCCTTGATTCCACAAGCACCTTTCAGAGGCCTATTGGAGAATTTTTGTTTTAATTTTCATAAATTGCACTTTGCTGTTGCCCAGACTTTGAGGAATTTGGCTTGACATGCCATTCTGGTGGATAGACAACATGCCTACAGACTCATTTAAGTGATATTTATTCCATATGAGTTTTCTCTTCTAGCTACCACTATGGTGCTGTACTGCAGTTGTTATTGGGCATGCAACCAAAATCCTCCCAAAAGTACAGCTGAGCTGAAATGAATAAACATTTTAGACTGTAGTCAAACAAGCTCAAAATTCAGGCAGTCCTATTCCTAACATTGGCCCAAACCCATGCCTCAAAAATCACACTACAACAGCTGTCCGCCCACTATTCCACATTTTAGTATCTTCTCATCAGAATCTCTTCAGAAACAGAGTTTCTCTGTAAGTGCAGCTTATGAAATCCCACCACTGGTTAGAAACAGCAGCAAGCTATATATGGTGTCCTTGCTTTGCAACATCTTACCAGTAGATTCTCTGCCCAAGAATATACCACTTTTCCATGAAAGCTTGTCACTGGACTTTAGGGATTTCTCTGGGAAAGGCACGGGCAAGAGTGACTCTTTGCTGGCTTATTTATAATTTTGACAAGATGCTCAAATTTAACTAGATTTTTTTTTTTTTAAATGGGAATGGGAGTGAGGGGGAGGATTTTGACAAGTTTTGAGATTCTTATTCCTCCCCCTTTTTTCCAAGCTACTATAGAAATAGATGAGAAAAATTTAGATTAAGCTTTTGTCTGAGGAAAGAAAAAAAACAACCCACTGGATGAATCTTTCTTCCTCCCAACCAATTCAAGATAAGGTTTTGACCCAGGACCACAGTACGTACCTAGATTTTTACATTATATACATTGAAGCCCAAGTTTCAGCTTGAACCTTTGCTAAGCTTACCCAAAACCTCAAACCATTCTGTTTGAAAATCTTGGCAAAGCTAAGCTTCAGCTCCCTTTAGGAAAATTTCTAACACATTTAACTGTGTCTCTGTAGAAAATGTGATGCCTAAATGGTAGTTTACGTAACAGAGATATGGTGAACCTAAGTGTCACACTTAACAGAGGTGCTTCAAAATGTTTTTCTTCATGGAGGTAAGACATTATAGGCAAAATCAGTGTTGCTTTCAGGTATTTTTCTTTTTCTTCTCCTCTTCCAATCTTTGCTGTTCTATGATTAATTGAGAAGCAGTAAGATCGTTACAAGCCAGGAGAACTGCTTGTGAACTGACAGATAAGGGTATCCATTTAGAAATAAAAAATACCAATATATATCCATATAAAAATTTTCAGTTTTGTATGCTGCTTATTGATGGTTAACTCAAAAATTGTATCAATAAAAAACAAGTGGAAAATAGCAATTGATATTATCTCTTTTAAAATGTTTTAATTTAAATGTGGAACTTTACAAGGAATTCACAATAAACGAATGAATTCTCTTTAACAGCAAGTAGTAAAATATTCCAAATGCAGTCCAAATGCTCATTAGCACAGTAGAACAAGTGGACAGAATTTTGTTTGCCTTAATCTATTTTATCCTGCACATATCCCAGTTATATCAACTGAAAATAAAGACAGGCAGCAGGCCTTCAGCAGATTCAACAAGAGAACAAAATGCCTAATAGGAAAGAAAAAAAAAAAGGTGTTCTTGTTACAGCACCTGTTTCAGACTTGAGAGATCCAGGCTGAGATCTTGCCTAGTAGTTGCTTCCACTGCAGTGCTGAGACCAAGTCTCGAACAATGTTAGTCAGAAACCAACAGGGCTGATCACAGAATGATTGAGGTTGAACTCTGGAGGTCATTTGGTCCAAGCCCTCTACTCAAACAGGGTCACCTACAGCCAGCTGGCTAGGACCATTCCAGATGGCTTTTGAATTTCTCCAAGGATGGAGACTCCACAACCTCCCTGGGCAACCTGTGCAGGATCTCGGTTAGTGCTGTCATCGGGCACCGCTGAAAAGAATCTGTCTTCATCTTCTTTGCACCCTCCCTTCAGGTATATATATACATTGATAAGATTCCCCTGAGCCTTCTCTTCTCCAGCCTGAACAGTCTCAGCTCTCCCAGCCTTCCCTTATATGTGAGATACTCCGGTCCTTTCATCATCTTTAAGGCCCTTTGCTGGGCTTTCTCCAGTTCACCCATGTCTTTCTTGTACTGAGGAGCCCAGAACTGGACTCAGTACTCCAGGTGTGGCCACACCAGTGCTGAGCAGAAAGGAAGGATTACCTCCCTTTACCTGCAGGCAACATTCCTCCTAATGCAGCCCAGGATACCATAGACACCTTTGCCACAAGAGCACATTGCTGGCTCTTGTCCTGATGGCTAGGTCCAATACTATATGTATCTAAACATTAGTAACCTGAATATTTCAGTGACCTATCTGTAAATTGAACACACTAAGGATATTTCTGGGTCAGTTTTGCACCTTTCTTGAATTTCTCACCATGCTATATTTAAAAGAGAGCACCTTACAACAATGTAGTCTATACCTACTACAATATACAGGGAGTATTACAACAGTAGCAGCTAGTTTTGTTTTTTCCAGATTTGTAAGTCAGCTTCAATTGAAATAATTCTCAGGCTTTTGGCTCAATGAAGATATTTAACAATATTTAACAAACAGGTGTCAGAATTCCATTGAAACCAATTTAGGTATATTTTTATTGCAACAATGTAATCAAAACTATACTGCCAGTTTATGACAGTCAAATTATCTGCAGTTTAAAGGAAAGCCAGATTTCACAATATAACTGATCGGAGCAAGATCAAAGAATAATCAGATGCTCAAGAGTCTTTTCCTCACTAAGCTGAAATATTAAACATTCTCATACGCCTGTTCTAGCAGCAATAGAACTGCTCCTCAAATAGGCTGATGCTCACGTTGTATTAGCTGTGCTACAATTCTAATTACACACCAAGTATATTTGTAATAAAGCATTTTCTCTCTACTGAGCTGCAGAGTTATCACTCACTAGCTAGTAAACAGAAACACTGCTTACAGTGGGAACTGAAGATATTAAAGCCTTTTATTTTTTTTGTCCCTCGTCTCACCAGGTTTAGTCCCTCTCCTGCGGAGATCTTTTTCTTCTCTCAGTTTGAATTTGTGACGTATTTACTCCTTTCCATTTCTAGCTCATTGGACATGATTCCCTAGTCTGTTTCCGGTTCAGTCACTTTGCCAAGCATTTGTGTAGCCCTTTCATATAAGTGTGTCCTCAATTTTACTCACTACTACTTTCTAATCCATCTCTCACCTCATTTAATTTCATTCCATTTTTCTACTTTTCCACTTCCAAGTTTTGCTCAGTTGCTCGCATTCTGATTCCTGTGGAATGCAATTAATTTCTCTTCTTTTCTTGCTCAGTCTTGGCTACTTGAGAGTAAACTAAAATGGGTAAGATTTGAAATTGCAAAGGAATGCATTATTCATTATCAATGAACTAGAATGGGAAAAGGAAATGAGTACTATGGGCTGAACTATTAGAAGGGAATAGTTCTGGTAGGCTGAATGAATAGCAAAGAGGGGGGGAAATGCATGGAATGGGAATGGGAGATAGATTAAATTACAAAAATGAAATAAGAAGAATAGGTAAGAGAAAGGGACGGATTCAGGGGAACAAAGAGAAATAAGGTAGTAAGGAAAAAAACAAGATAAAGTAGAGCATGAAAAGAAAGAATAAGTTAGACTTCATGAAAAACACCAAAGAGAAAATTAAATATATTCAGCTGAAGGAGAAGTCCAAATATAAATTAATGCAAGATTAATGGATAGATACTAACACGAAAACAATTATAGGATTAGATTCTGCTTACATGCTCATGATGCAATTAACCAAGAAGAAACAGAACTGAATTATTTGTACAGCTATGTTGATTTGAGTGCTGATACAATGCCTGGTGCGTTTCCAGTCACTGTTGCGAGGTACTGAGCTCAGGGGGTAGCACTCTATTGCATGTCATACTGGGTTCGGCAACAGTGGCTGTCAAATGGGCTCACTTCAATATTTTGTGAGGAGACAATCCTCTTTTTCTCCACGTTTGTTACCTCACCTGAAGATTATTACAATGCTTTCTACATGGGGCATGCCTTCAAACCACTTATGGTTTGTAGATAGAGAAGAGCATCCCAGCACACTTTTTAAGTATAATTTCATGCAAAGGATAGTTTGTTTTGACCTTTTAAATCATTTTTTAAATGGTTTGGGACTCATCCTGGCAAGAAAAAGACTGTCTCTTTTGGTGTCTCCTGCAAAGCTGAAGTCACCTAAGGTACTTCAGCTAAAAGCCCCTTCATGGTGATAAACGAACAAGAGGACACTGATGGTAAAGTGTTCTCAATGCGAAGTCCTTGACTTTGAACCAAGCTTTTTTTTTTTTTTTTTTTCCTCCTGGGATGTCTCAAAAACTAGATCTGATCATATCAGAAAATACTAAATGTCCAGGGACAGGAGAGACAGGAGAGACAGGAGAGACCACTTAGGCAGTAAGGATGAACTGGTGAGACACTGCTAGTCAGAAGAGGAAGAAAAGAGCAAAGGTGCAAGGATGGAAGATGAGGGAGAATTAGCTGATTCTAGAATTTGAAAGGTATGTTCAATGGTGGGTCCTGTTCCAGAATGACTGGTAATTAAAAAATACCTTGAACATAAGCCAGAGGAGTGAAATCATTTTATGTACAAAGAATTTGACCTTGCCAGATTTTTTTTTTTAATTTTGCTACAATTTTGTACAATGTTTTATAGGAACTCTATGTAAATTAAAACAACATTTCTCTGTCCTGGAAATAGTACATATTAATTAGGACATGCTGGGCCATATATAAATAAAATAAGGAGCATAACGTATTACTGTTTCTTCTAGGTTACTTTTCTAAACTTTATATTTCCTTCTTGTCAAGAACTAGAAATCATTTCAGAGTTTGATTCTGAGACACTGGCTATTGCTCAGTTATTTATTTTCTTTCCCAGTGCCTGGGAGGTGGAACAACTGACTGAAGGTTTTTATTGTTCAGTTAGACCTTTGCACACGAGAAGAGCAGGATTCTGCATGCATGATGATAACATGTCAAGCAGTGGCTGTCAGTGGAAGGAAGAAGTAAAGGCAGCCCAAGCTTAGGTGATCACCCCAATGACAGAGGAGCGCACAGAGAGGGATCAGACATCTTGTTGATGTCCCTGTGGAATGAAGACAGAGAAATGTTCTTGACAGTGGCAACCATGGGATTTCTTTCTTTGTCAGTGAAAGGAAAGCACAACTGACAGTCTCAGCCTGGAGTACAGCAGCAAGAATGTAAATAGCACTGCAGGGTAAACGAGCCATGGGAAGAAGTGCAGTCCACAGAGTGGAAAGGTAATTTTTAGAGCTTTAACTTAAAAAAAAAAAAATAAAAAATTACTAGTAAGTGCCCTTTAAAAACAAAAAAAAAGCACCCAAATTATGGTTTTCTGTGTGATAGCTTAGAGTAAGATGAGATGCTATATGCCCATTCCATTTTCAGGACATTGGAATGAAACATAAATCTTTTCAATTTTATTTCATTTACTCAATTTTTAAGTAAACTTCCATGTTTTGCAAACCTGCTGGAGAAGTCAATGTGAAATATCCTTGATTACTTATTTGTCCATTTCTTTACAATTGTTTAGTACCAGCATCAGCTGCAACATCAATACTTCTTGTATCGTAAGATAAATATTATCTGCTGTGACCATCATTCTACCAGCAGGACTCAAACTATTTGCTTTCTTCTACCAAAGAAACACATTGATTTAGACAAAGAGGGGTTGTGTTAAAAGACTTTAAACATTTTATATTTACTAGATTATCAGAAAGCTTTCAGGTAAAGAATTACTTTACAAATATTAACATAATAACACAAATCTTAGTTCCCCTGGTGAGTCACAATTTTAGGCAGAAACTGAACTGATTCCAAAAATATTCAGAAATACTTCACTAGTTTGAAATATCTTGGGTCCTCAAGGATGGAGAGATTATGATGTTCATTTGGGTGAGGCAGAGTTGGCTTTTAATTCCCAGCTATGTTATTTGTCCAATACATCTTAGTCCTTGGTGGTCAATTTGCCAAACAGTAAGGACAGAAGTATTATATCCTCTTAACTCAGAAATCTCTTCCAATGGTACTTAATTACAGAGTGAGAGGTAATCCTCTTCTATGGCTACTGGGGCCACATAAGCACCTGGGAAGTTAATGCAATCAAAAGCCATTATTTTTTTATTAACTTTCCATCATTTTAGTTAAATTTATAAGCTCTCATTAGTAATTCAATACATTAAGATATGTAGCAGAAATCCTTCTCTTGCCATTGGGTTCTGCTTAGGGCTCTATCATTATTGTCTGTCACGACATGTGCCAGAATACTTAATTGTTCTTTTCAGTTGGATTATGTATGATTTCACCTATTTTGAGAATATTGTTTTATCAAAAAAACCTGAAAGAGAAGAAAAAATAGAGTTGACTTGTCCTGCATGGACAGCACCGTCATAATTTAAAATGGTTTTATTACCAATATTACACAAACAGTTTATTCTCTTTCTATGAAGGTGTACTCCCTAGAGAAAGGAAGTTTAAAAGGATATTAATGTATTGAAAAGGTAAAAACTAAAATTTTAAGGAAATTATTTAATTTAGATTGCATTTTCTGTTTTGGTTCAGGCAGACTCTTCACAACTCTGTATTATGTATTTTCTTCTGTTATATTGTTCTTGATAATTTTTTCTCAATTACATGACCTTCTCTTTCATTCAGTGTATAGATATGTGCACCTAATAACCATAATGCATTGTTCTACACTGTTCCATTTTTATTATCGCTTCATAGCTCAAAATGAGGTCTTACACTTTATTTACTATTGTTTGAGCCCTGCTCCAGCTCCAGCATTATGTTTCCTTGTGGACTTTCCTGTAACATTCATCACTACAGTTGTTTCACAGGTGTTAATTCAACTTCACAACACCTCTGTGACATGAAGGCAACCTGTTAGCTATGTTTATTAGAAAAAATAATAAAAACTGGCTGTAAAAATGTAGAGATTTTTAGACACTATAATTACTGTTACAAACAATACAACATCAATCAGAAAGTAAGGGCAAAGACAAAACAAGATGAAAAAGGATTTAACCATTCATAACACACAAATCTGATTTTTCCTCAGTGTTTACTTGTTTTCTGCAGGTATAGGGTGTCAGAAACGACTATAGTACAATCACTGCTGTAAGCTCCCCTGCTGCTGCAGGCAGCTATGTCATGAAGACTGAATGCTGAAGTCCAAACAATATTCATTCTGTACTCAGGCTATGGAAGAGGTTCAGCTCATGTTAATCATGTTAATTCCTCTACACCTTGTTGTTGGCAGTTCCTACAGGAAGGAAATATTAGTCCGGCACTCAAATAGTGAGTACACGTATTATCATGATGGGGCGGTGGAAACGACAAACTGCATACTCATCTCCAAGATTTTTCATCTGCTTTGTGTCCCTAGTCTCCAAAACTAGCCATTAATTTGTGCAAATAAACTTAAATCACAAACCCCATTTCTCCCCTTTAGCCCTTTATTTTATAATGACTTTAAGCCATACTTCACAATACTAACCTGAAGTTATTAACACCTAGGAGCATTATCTGTACTTGATATGCACCAATTAGGAGGAAGTTAGGGTCCAAAACACAGAAACATAACCAAATATTTAGAGATACCTGTCAACTGGTGAAAATTCCTTTTACTCCAGAACAAACAATCCACATAGTCACCTTTAAAAAGGGTTTCTCAGCAGAACTTGGAGCCCATCTCCAAGTAAATCCAAGCTTTCATCTTTCAAAGAGAGACACCACAAAATTATGCATGAAGCAGTTCAAAATTCTTCGTGGTCCCTTGTAGCATGAATGTATTTGTTCAGAGCACCACTGTGGGTACCAGTTTGCTCTGCACATCAGGATGTTTTGTTTCAAACTAACTCCCGTACAATGAGCATGTAACTACTGACTGCTTGCATAAAGTCTGGGTTAGGTGACCTGCTCAGTACCATCAGAAAGTGTTAGCTTGTACTCTTGCTGCTGTATTAAAATCATGGTAGCACTTTCTTCTGGTACATCCTTCCTTGTTCACCAAATATCTTTCTTCCACCTAGAAGTCTGAGGAACTCCAGCAAAAGATGTGTACTTGAATCTGTTACACTGTATGTAACTAAAAATGGTAGGTCTGAAGTAACCAGTTAATACAATTTTAAACTTTCATTTAGATGCATAAGAGCTATGGTAATTCTTTTGTTGTTAATGCTAAGAAAGGGATGCAAAATATGACAACATACTTGCATACGCATCACAAAGCCTAAGTATAGAAAAGAACAGCATACAATGAAATGTTGTTTTCAGACTGTGAACTAAATTTTGTAACTCATTTCCAATTGGGATCATTTTACATCCATAATAATATTCCTATGCTCCTAAAAAAGTCCATTCAGTTACTACCGTTTTCAAGAAAAATACTCGAGACTAAATCTTACCTATTAAACAAAAATAGTCAAAACCACTAAAGCAAAGCTCTCTGTGACTGTCACCTTACCCGGTCAGATTCTGTGAATAAGTATAATGTGGATTCCTGAGAAATAAGATTGCCAAAGCAGTGTTTTTCTTTATGTGGAAAACTACAGCATAGATGGGCCTTCCTTTTCAGTATTCTTTCCTGTTGCATGAATTGAATTACCTCAACAAAGGTTGGAACTCCAGCCTGAAATTTGCTACTATCCTATATTAGGTCACAAGAAACCACATTAGATTCAAAGGTGAAAGGCTAAAACACTCATTGTTACTGCATAGCCTTAAACAGCGCACGGAGAAAGATGAATGCAAGATGTAAGAAACAGCAATACGGGGAGGAGGGTGTGTGAAATCCCACTTGCAAGCCTCCTCGTTCACTTTATCAAGCGCACATTCAAGTATCCTTGCCTTCTACTGATGAAATACTATTTCCTTACGTGTCAGTTGGCAGAGGGTAGTCTCTGGCAGCAGAGAAAAAATTCCAAAGCGGTGTCAAAGTGCTTCAGACAGGTGGGAAAAAAAATGTTTCCAGCAAATATGCTGGCAGATCAATACATTTCCCAACAATGCCCTGCATGGCCATCCAGCCCTAAAGTTAAAGAATGCCAATTGAAATGCTGAATAGCTTCTCTGCCTTCAAAAATTCAATGGCTGTTCAAAATCCTGAATGCTTTCTGTAAGAGTTACATTTAGCCTTTCAGTTACAAAAGGAAAGAAGGAAAACATGGGAAACCATACTGTCTTTTATAAGAAGGTACAGCAAAGCTATCTAAAGGCCAAAATATTTAAGCTTACAGGAAGCTGATGTTCTGTGGAAACAGAAGATTTATTTTGTAAGATTTATTTTCTTATTTTTTTCAGGTGACTGTTTATTCTTGTGTTTCTGGACTACTGCAAATACAGTGAAGCTAAGGAGCCAAGGTTTCTACGGTGCCCCAGTACTCAGCAAGATTCCCTGACTCTATGCACAGTAAGGTCTGAAGATGTGCTCTGTTCTTTTCATCAGTCCCTCTATAAAAGGAGGAAAAAGCACTTCATTTTAAAATTGCTTGGCAAAGTAAAAAAAAAAAATATATTTTTAAAGACAACCAGGTAAAAAGATGATTCCCCAACAAAAAGCTATTTTTTCTCTGAAGATTAAATTTAAATGCCCAGGGGTTAAGAACACACAGTGCTTTTGTAGTCCTTTGCAGGGCATAGCAGATGTATTTTGCTGACTGACTCCACATTCTGTTTAATGCATCAGTTGCCCAGGACTACTTATTCTGAATTCCAAGAACCTTTCCTTCACAGTAGAGGGAATGATTTTGTCTATTTTTTTTCTTTTCTAACATTCCTCCTTCTGCATTAAACTGTGCCAAAGGATGCAGACAGTGGAGAGAAAAAGAGAAAAGGTTACTGCCGCTGCTGTGACAGCAAGTACAGGTTTCAGTCAAAGCGGATAAGTGGATTTAATAATTTTGAAAGTGTTTCATGAGTGCTCTTGTCTCTAGTATATCGGGAAAGTGGACAAATCCCTAAACTCTGCACTCTGTGGTCCCACAATTAGGCACTGAAAACACAGCTAGCATTTAAGGCAAGTGGTTATTTGAACACAGCAAGACTGTATCTATTGTGTACAGTAATATAAGTGGCTAACAGAAGTGAAAAGAGTAGAAGCAAGCAGGTAAAGATACTCATTTGGGAAAAAAAATGGTGCATTTCCCCCTTTTTTAGGAAGGAAAACTCAAGGATCATTGCAATTGAAATTATAACCTGTTTTCATGTCCTTAATCTCAATTGTTAACAAGAAGACACCTCTTTGTGTGCTGGGTCAGAATTTTTTCTGAATTCTGCAGGCTTCTTAAATGTTGCATCTTTTCAGCCCGGATGAGCACAAGCTACTTTAACACAGCTTTCTAAGGACTTCGAAAGTACCATTGCTTTCACTTGCCTTTGTTTTGACTGAAAGCATTGTCCTTCCCGATATCTTGTGTGGGGATTTTTTTGTGGCACCCATCCCAACTAATAGCTCTTCGGTTAATATGAATCTACTTTGTTTCCTACCTGCTAGTCTGAATGTAGGACCAGATTGCAAGAAATACCAGTCAACTTCAAAGATACTTTGAAATCAAGACACTATTTTATTCCGTGGCACACTAAGAGCTCTTGAAAAGAGCTGATAAAAACATCCCAGTAAATCCAGGGAGACTTGTGAATGATTTGCACTAGAAGCTATCAAAAATGTTTGATCCTGGTAACACAGCAGCAATTAAAAACCAGCGGGGTTCATCCAGTGCAGCTTCACTGGTGACCAACAGCCTCATACTACTGACATCATCCCACCAGTGTAATCTGATAATCAATCTTGACAGAAGATTTTCCTTTCTTTTTAAACAGCCCTGAGTAAAGTCCTGTTAATATTGGCACCCAGGAGAACTTGCCCCAGTGAAATAATCTCATTTTACAAAAGCTTTGATTTCAAATATTAATTACACACATTAAAGGCATATTTTTCCATATAGATAGGCTTTCGTTAGTGAGAGTCTAAGTCAGGACCTTCAAACAGGTAAGTATGGGGGCAATGCATAAAGAAAATAAAAAATTTTGAAAGATTCCATGTACGAACTGTCACTTTTGCTGAGACATCAGAAAATACAGGTAGAGAAGCTGAAGGGAGAGTTAATACATTTTGCCAGAGAATTTAAAGAGGTATCTTGTGGATTCCTATCTTTAAATCTCATTGGGTAGCCAACATCCAAGGTGCTTCTGTAAAGCTTGAGCTTTGCTTTCAGCTCAGTTATCTGCTTAGGTGACAAAACAACAAACCTTTAAGAAAGCCCATGCCCTTCAGATAATGCTCTTGATCTGATGTACTTGTACAATGTGAAAAGAATATCTTTGGAAATATAGAAAGTGACATGCAGAACAAAACCCTTTACATTGTGCAAACAGGTGGCATTTCAGTACTTGCACAAATATTCAATAGAGTGTGATTTTGCATATATTTTCAGTCTCTCTGATCTATGTGCCCATGAATACATATATAACACATTTTAAAAAATATAAACTAAAGAGTCTCAGAACTCAGGATGCATTTTATTCATATTTTAGGGATGACTTTTTTTGCTAATATCTTCATGCAGGATTTTCAGAGACTAAACCCTTTGTCTCATAAAGAAAATTGTATTATATTCTGATACAGATAAAAGATGTCATGAGGGGTACTGCACAGTGCTATCCCTGAATGTGGATAGCCAGTCATCCAAATCATTGTGGGATATCTCTTTCTGGAAAGGAAATTACAGAATCATACAATCATTCAATCATTTAGGTTGGAAAAGATTTTTAAGATCATCGAGTCCAACCATAGATCTAGTACTGACAAGTCCATGTTGTGTTTTGGCCTCAGACGGCAACACAGAACCACGTGCCGCTCTCTCGAGCTTTCCCAATACGGGAAAGAATTGGAAGAAAAAAGGCGAAACTCGTGGGTTGAGACAATTTAACAGAACCGCAAAAGGAGAAACAACAACAATAACAGGGATATAGGAACCAGGACAGTCCACCACTAAATCGTGGCCCTAAGCACCACATCTACATGTCTTTTAAATACGTTCAGGCATGGTGACTCAACCATTTCCTTGGGCAGCTTCTTCCAATGCTGGGTAACCCTTTCAGTGAAGAAAATTTTGCTAATATCCAATCTAAAGCTCCCATGGCACAACTTGAGGCCTTTTCCTCTTGCTCTGTCAATTGTTACTTGGGGAAAGAGTCCAACCCCCACCTCTCTACAGTTTCCTTTCAGGTAGTTGTAGAGAATGATAAGGTCTCCCCCCAGCTTCCTTTCCTCCAGGCTAAACAATCCCAGTTCCCTCAGCTGCTCCTCATAGGACTTGCTCTCTGGACCCTTCAACAACTTCTTTTCCCTTCTCTGGACACGCTCCAGAACTTCAATGTCTTTCTTGTAGTGAGGGGCCCAAAACTGAACACAGTATTCAAGGTGCAGCCTCACCAGTGTCATGTAATTATAAGTACTGTGTAAAGCAATGGTGGATTCAATGAGTGACTTAAGATGCTGCTCTATAGCGACTGTTGTGATAGCTCGTGACCACTCAAGTGATGAAAGTACTGCACAAAAAAACCCCATATGTAGCTGTAAAATACAGCCTATAAAGGCAAAATGTTTTCTTCCAATTATCAAAGAGAAGCATAACAAAGTTACAGAAGATGATGTGCTTGACCACATCAACAATTACCTCATAAAGAAATCGAATAAATGTCAAATATCAAAACAATTCAGATATTTTCATTTTTCATTTACAGTATTCTTAAATACAGCTAAAGCAAAATCTGTATTTCCAGTTTATCCAACATGTTTTCAAAATACTTATTAAATTATAGGAGCAAATTTTGACTCTAACCTTTCTGGAAAGGAAAGAGATGTTTTCATCAGTTCAATAACATTCTCCAAATATGGACATGAGAATTTGAATATAGTTTTGTTGAAAAAGTTAAGAAATAGACTGATGGTGTAAACTCCACCTGTAAAATTGGTGAATTCCCTCTTAAAGACCTATCTTGTGGCTCCTAAAGAACCCAGTCTCCTGCTTACCACCTCTAGGAGGAGAGACATTATTTTCAGCAGTCTCTGCTCATCGAGAGAGAGGAAACTTATTCATCTGGAAATAATCAGTAACCTAAGACTATATTTTCCTTCCTCGCTTTCACAAAATGGAGGAGGGACTAGGGAGAAGCTAATTAAAAAAATGTTTGTTGCTCTCTTTAGTTTCACAGAAAATGTCCACACCACCCTACCCCATCCCCCTGCTCCCTCCCCCAGATTACTGAGTTTGTATCCCATGTACTGCTTGCAGAAGAACCCCCACTCCCGTCCCAAATTACTGAGTTTTTATCCCATGTATTTTTTGCAGAAGAACCACACTGCTTGGGAAGTACATAATCTCTTTTTGTCTCCTCCTTTTCTATTTTCCACTGCCTGTCATTAACGACTTCAGAAAACAAGCCTGATAAGGAATTTAATTTTCCTTTTCTGACTTCCTCCCCTGAGTTGTCTTCTTTATTTTCTCCTGTTCTTTAACTTTGCAAATGAGAGGATGTGGTCCCAGGTCATCACTGGAAGGTAGAGTGTTTACAGATACAGTGACGTACTACCTTAATTCTACCCATTGGAGTGTAAACTGATGCTAAAACAAATGGATAAAAAAAAAACCAGCCAACACTACATAATGAACATTCCTGTAAGTAGCGTGAGAACCAACATAAATCCATGTTTTCTGTCTAAAATAATCCATCTCTATTGATCCTTTAACCTAATTTTCTCTGACTAAGATTCAATTTCCAAACCCAGCAAAGCACAACTTTCTTTGATGTTATTAGATCTTCTTCAGTCCTTCACAGGCTCAAGGTATTTAATTTACTCCCAATATATATATATATTTTAACTTCCTAGACTTTTCAACACTGACTTCAGTCTAGATGGTAGACAAATTGAGTGAGATCTGTTTTTCTGTGTATTGTATATAGATCAGACTTGGAGATGGCAGAGAAAATTAAACACAAGTCATCCCCATAATACAAAATCAAAAAGCTTGGATACTCATCTGGTTTTCTATGAGTTTATTCCAGAGTTGGATAGCTACTTACAAGTACAAGCTTTTATGCAGAATTTGTTCTCACTTTCTAATGCTATAAGTAACTCACCCATCCATACCAGTAAAGGTCTTTTGTGAACAAGGGCTACATTAAGGCATTTGATACAGTAGGAGTTCATACAACCCTGAAGATAACAGGTTAGTTTGTACTAGCTCCCTGGCACTGGGTCACGTACCCACGCTGGGACACAGAGCACGGATCACAATGTGCTCAAAGGAGGCAGAGGAAACGGAACAGCTGCAGCGCTGCACAACAGCCAGGAGTGTCCATTAATCTTGCTGGAAAAAGAAAAGGAGGAGGAAAATAACATGTATCCGGACAGCTCAAACCACACCTAGCTAGAAAACAAACAAACAACACAACAAACCAATGTTTAGAATGAGACTTAAAAGTTAGGTGTTTGGAAGGGAGTTAAACAGACACTGGAAGTAGGTTGGAGTAGCATCACCGGTGATATCACTCTGAAACTGACTTTCAGACCACTTTATTTGGTGGTTTCATAAATGAGGTTGGCACATAAAAATTGTTGTTGACACACTGCTAAGAGGGAATGTCAGAACTCAGTAGATTCAGAATAACAGACAGGAAGAGCAGGATAACAGTGAGGACTAGAATGATAGGAAGTGGTGTAGTTAAATTGGAAGTCTACCAGTTGAAAATGATGGTGAAAGAAAAGGATCTGCAAATTATTTTTAATAAATCCACAAGCCACCGATGACACAGCAATGAACAAAAGACAACAGGAAACCTAGAGATTTTGCATAGAATACTGTGCAAAATTCTGGTTAAGTGTACCTGAAAAGATACCTTTCAGATGCAACTTGGTGCAATAAAAAAGTAAGTTGAATGAGATAAAAGGAACCATAGTAAGGAGTCTGCAAGGCTAGCTCATCTTGGCTAGCTCAGAAAAATACAAACTGACAGGATAAGATTATTCACCTTAAAAGCATTAAAAGGTAAATACCAAAGAATAGAACTTGTGCTAAAAAGCAACGTTGACAGGAAGAAGTTGTCTATAGATATATTTAAGTAGACTCACATAAAAATATTTCTAATCATTAGATGAATGAAGCTCTAAGGCCATGCTTCCAGTAGCATAGGAGAGGTAGGAAATTCCTACATGACTTGATAAACTTATGAAGGTCGCATTTGACAAGACATTATTGGATTCGGTGACCATGGAGATATAGTTTCCAGACCTGTGTCATCACAGCAAATTTGGTAGGGTCATTTTAAAAGTCCCAGAATTTTAGAACTATATTACCTGTTGTCATGGTTTAACCCCAGATGGTAGCTAGGACCATGCAGATGCTTGCTCACTTCTCCATCTCCCCAGTGGGATGGGGAACTGGAAAAATAAGGAAAACTTGTGGATTGAGATAAACACAGTTTAATAGGTAGAACAAAAACTGTGCACAGAAACAAAGCAAAACAAGGAATTCATTCACCACTTCCCATTGGCAGGCAGCCATCTCCAGGAAGGGAGTGCTCCGTCTTTGCAAGGTTACTTGGGAAGACAAACACCATAACTCCAAACATCCCCTCCCCTTTCTTTCTTGTTCCCCCAGCTTTATATACTGAGCATGTTGTCACATGGTATCAAATATCCTTTTGGTCAGTTGGGGTAAGCTGTCCCAGCTGCGTCCCCTCCCAGCGTTTTGTGCACTCCCAGCCTACTCACCAGCAAGGCAGTGTGAGGATCAGAAAAAGCCTTGACTGCTTAGCAACAACTAAATGTGCCAGTGCACTATTAACACTATTCTCATCCCAAATCCAAAACACAGCACTCTAGCAGCTGCCAGCAAGAAAGTAAACTCCATCCCAGCTGTAACCATGACACCTGTAAAATCAGAGTTTTCTACAGAATAACCTTTCTAGAGGAAGTTTGAAGATAAGAACGGTTTCTTTTTAAAGTTTTCTTTTTTTTACAAAATATAAATTATAACATAAAATAATTTTCTGCCAACTTGCAATCCGTGGCAAGAAAAATGAAAACAAAAATTCAGACTGAGTTATCTAAAAGTGAGAGGACCAAAGGCTTATTCCTTGAAATCAATCTGTTTATTTAGACCAGAAAAAGTACAAATTATCACTAGTTTACAAGCATTTAGTCATGTGAAGTGTACCAAAAAAGCAGTGAGGATGATACATTGCTAATTATTCTCTTGGTTAAAAAATTTGAAAGAGAACACAAAGACTGAACAAAGAGAAAAAGAAACATTCATCTGTAACTATGTGTTTTCAGGGGAAAAAAAAAGGTCTGTAAGTGGTGTTCACATGGTCTTGGGCAGAAGACCCTGTGGGGTCTTTTTTTTGCTGTGCAAATAAAGGAGAAAATCTGTATTCCAGGGTTCTCAGACCAGCACTTCTATAAACTTTCAATTCAGGAGACCAATGAGAGCAATACATTAAAAATAATTGGGGGATGTGTGGGGGTGGGTGTGTAAAAGAAAAAAAAAAGAAAAAAAGAAAAATATTTTGGGAACTTTGTTAAAGGACAGATCTTGTCCAAAATTAGAGTAAACAATCTCAGCCTTGGCATAACTTCAATAAATATAGGAAACCTCTTTAGAAGCCCAAGACCACTGATTAGTTGTTAATACTGTTATGTTTTTCTTCCCCTCTGCAAACATTTAAATACATCCATAACAAGCCTCAGGTGAGCGATATAATTAAACCTAAATTGAGTTTTGTGGACAGAGCCAGAAAAAGGTGTTTGAATCATATCAGTTAGCCTTAAATCTGAGTTTGCCTGCAGTGAAAAGTGAGTGAATGCAATAGTTTATCACTGCAATGAGCTTTAGAATATTTGATATCCAAAGTCCTTGGTTTTATTTAACTTCTGAAATTTCGCTGAACTCTGACGATGCCATATCATGTATGTAGTGATTAATATCTGTAGAAGTCTTTCAGATGCAATTTTTTTCATTTTTCTGAATTTCCATGGTCCAAACTCTCACCAAAAAAAAAAAAAATCTAAACGTGTTTTCAATGGCAGCTACAAAAAAATTATAAAACAAATGATTGAAGGGCTGTTTCAAAGTCCCAGAAGTCAGTGAGAGTCTTCATACTGAACAGAGCAAACGTCAATACAGGTGTTAAGTGCTGGAGGTTAGTGATGGCCAGCTTCCCAGCTGTCTAGGCTACTAATTTTATTTCAGTGTTAATGACAGATCTTTACATGCTGAAGACCTTTCCTTATTGCACAAAAGGTCTATCTCACCACAGCAATGATTATGCTACACCCCCTGGGTATTTCTATATTCCCCTTAGAAAAAGAAGTGCTTGGAAGTGGTCCTTAGGCCCAATTAATTGCTCTGCCAGCTCTGCCTGTACTCTCTGTAAGGTAGAGAGTAACTTGCACAACATTTATTAGCTCAGCTGTTTGCATGTTTAGATTTAGACTTTTAATTATTTTCCTAGACCTATTTAAAATCACATTTGCCATTTAAATGCTCCTTTAGAGAGCAAATCTTGACAGCACAAATATTCTACGACACAGCATATGAAAATCATCATTATTTCAGTAAAACAATCTAATAAAACAGTAATCAACTAAACCAGGTGTCATAATAGAAAACAGAACAGAATATTATCCCGTTAGGTCTAACCATGACCTCCTTATTTTAAAACTCTTAATTTCACCAACAAATCTTCAACTGAGTGGGCCTTCACCTTTTGTACCCGTCAGGCACACAATGAATTTTCATGCTTGGATCCTGCAGCCAGTCTTGTCCTAGAAAAAATCCATGCCTCTGCTCTGCCAAATGGCAGAACTTGAGTAGGCAAGAAAGGGCATCCCACTGCTAATACTGCTGTCAGCTCCTCTCCCCAGCATTGAGAGCCTTGCTGGCTCTCAGGTGTTAAGGTCCCACAGATGTTCAGAGAAAGGACCAAGTGTCTGTCCAAGCCTCAGCTACAAGGGCAGTTAGCACTGTAGCAGGTAGATGTTATGCTTGGGTGTGTTGGGAAAGCTGTGAGAGGAGGACAAGGCAACTTTTAGTAATGATGAGTTCAGATCCCTGAAATCTGTGGAAAAATGTATTTTAATTAAAGTACAGCAGGCGTGAAATCTTTGGTAGCCCAAGCTGCCCAAGCCTGAAGAACCTTTAAATAAGCCCACTGAAAGTCTGAGGGACAATAATGGCAAAAATGGTCTATTAAAAAACAACTGCTGACAAAACCAATTTGAATGATGGTAAAAAATTTTGTAACTGCAAACTTACTTTACTAAGTGTAAAAACACACATATACCTTCTTTCAAAACCATCTCTTTTGAAAAATTCGTCTTTGAAAAGCCTGCGGGACACCTTTTATTTTGAAAAATATTGTCATCAAAACACATCTGGAATAAAAATATTCCAGTGAATTTCAAAACATTAAAAAAAAATCTAACTTTATTTTAGTTTTTGTATGACATACTAAGGATAAATTTTGGAATGTCATCCTTGTGATGAGATTAGTTCACTAGATCATCTTTGTGTAATAATAAATTCAGCGCACTTCTTTGAAATATAAATCAATTATTTTCAACCTTATACTAGCCGGAAACTGTACTTCTAAGCAACAAATGAACTAGAGGATCCTTCTGTTACTGCTCATTAGGAAGTTCATTGCAAATATTAAAAACTGAGAGAAGACATTACTATGGCATTGCTACAAGAATAAGGCAGCAAATTTCCATATGGCGATAATTATTCAAACTTTCATATGCTGGAGATTTTTACTGGCTCCAGCCCTCCTTGTCTCGTAGAAGCCTATTAATGTTTCAGTAGACTGGTATAACATTGCAGCTGTAATGGCATCATGGGCTAATTCATTAATCTTGTTCTCACAAATATTTTCTGTAACAGTATAAACAATTAGTGGAATTGGTACAATGGTGGACAGAATTTTAGCCAACCAGTTATAGAAGGCAAGGTAAACAAGATAAATCAATGAAAGTAATTTAACTGTGACAATGGAGAATATGTCATAAATAGAAAATAAGGAAGTTGTGTCAAGTGGGAATGATGATAATCTGTTTTTCCCTTACTGAAAACACCACATAAAATAAGGCCTCCTTTTTTTCATAAAGAGACCAAAAATCTGAAAGAATAGGAAGAAACGGAAATGAGAAATACTCAGCTACTCCAAAAGTTTCAGATGAGGCACCAGCAATGGAGGAATAGAGATTTAGTGGAAGAAATATAGAAGGGGAAAACTTTGTGTCCTTATAGGCAACACACCAAAAACTATAGCAAAGGCCTAACAAAAAGTACTAGTCAGAACCTCAGTATGTGTTATCTGATTTTCATCACATTAAGATGTGGGTCATTAAATGAAGGATGCAAGCCTTTCAATGCCATTGAAAGCTTTCTCTTAAAACAAAAGTCTATGTTCGCAGCACAAAACAATATATTCCTCAACAAAGGATTGAATTAGAAGAAAAAGAATGTGCATATACTTGCAAGAATGTAAGTATGCTTCCTAATCTCAGACTTCCTCTTTCCCCAAAGAGGTCTCCAAAGAGCTGTGATGAAATGGGAAGTGAGTTTTTGGAACATGCCCTAGGGGTAGGGGATGCACAGAAGAAAAGGCGGGAAAAACTGGTGTGGAAGATAAACAGCCTGACAGCAGCATAGCTGGCTAATGCCAACTTCACTAACATTGATTTTTCATGATATTTCAGAATCCAGGTCAAAAGCAGACTCCCTTTGCTTCCTGGAATCCCTCAGTACTCTTATTGCCCTGCATGATTCCACACAACCAGTGTAACATTTTGTATCCTCAGAATCAATAAGCTTTACCTAAAAGCTGCACGTTACATGGTAGTGTCATCTTTTCCCATCTCTTGCTGGTTTGTGCTATTGTATTTGTGTTTGCTGAAATATGAATACAATAAAGCTGGTAATCAAACCACCACGGCAGTGATGAGGCATCTTCAGTGTACACAACCTTATTAAATAATGGTGTCTGTTATTTTACAGGATATATCCTGTAAACTCCTATTACTCCTCTGAAGTCTGGAAGCATTGTGCTGATTACAAGAATCATGCCAATTGACTTTCTAACACAACAGCTACATAAAATTTGAAATGTCATTGGTCATGTGAAAGAAATCATAAAAAGAAATTGGTAGTACACATTCAGTGAAATACAGATTGAAACTTGCTTCTCAGTCCAGAAACTTTGGCAAATACAAATAAAAATTACATACTCCCATTTGAATAAATCATGATTCCTTGAAGGTCTTCTGTATTAATCAGTGCACTGTCATTACTGTATATTGCACTTGATTTCTCCTAGTTTAAAGCATAACTATGTACCACTAAACAATATATCCAATGACCCTTACAACTAAAAAGACCCAACACCATGCTATCTTGTTCCCAAGTAATCATTGTATGTACTTTTTTATTGCAATAATGCCAGTACTTACATGATTTTCTACTTATTCTATAAGTGTAATGCATTAGCAAGTTGTAAATAAGTTTCCACTAGGCATGAAAAAATATCACATATTGGAAATCTGGAGCTTGTAACCTAAGTATGGACAAAAGTGTGACTGCCTGCTCCCTTCCTATGTCCTTGACCCAATTTTTCCTTTCCTTTCTCCGAAGGCAGCTTCTATTTTCTTCAGTTCTTTAGTGGGAAGCATCCTGACTAGTGTTCCTGTTGCTAGATTGAAATACCTGACAAAGTATAACTCGAGGAATAGGAAGTTAACATTTGTGTAAGTCCTGTGCTCCTCTGAAATGAAAAAGGTTTAGTTAATAAGGAAGCTCACCTGCTTAACATCGGCTAACTTTACTGAGAGTACCCAAGCTAAATATCTGAAAGGCTTGGAAAACCCAGTTATTGTCAATGAAATGCCTCTTCCAAATGTTAAGTTCCTGACCCAACACATGTATGTGCTGAAAGTCCCCAAATAAAAATGGCTACAAAATGCGGGAAAACACTGCATTTTTCCATGAAGTTTTAAGGAAAAATTCCAAGATTCTGACAGAAAACATTAAACTATGTTAATAATGAAAGCAAATGTGATTACAGCCTTAGCTGACACCTTAGCTTATTATAGATCACACAGAGTTACACTGCAGGGGGAAGGGGGGATAGGGGAAGATTATTTACTTCATTAAACATGTTTACCCTTAACATATACATTTAAAATTCAAAATAGTTTTGACATTATGGTTTGTGCAAGTTTCACATGGCTTTAAATCACATAATCTATGCAAATTTGTGAGTTTGTGTCAAATTTACAGGCTGGCCAGGCTACAATATTACCAGTTGCTCTGATCCCAACATACCACAACATCCACAGCTTCCACACGGTTGCCTCGGGCTAACCTGCTCTGATTAGTATCCATTTGCTCCCTATTGCCTCAGACATCAAGTCCAGGCTTTTTCTTGTTAAGGGTTTGTCTGTGCTTTCCTGACTTACGAAAAGATCAATTCACATGCAAACTTCAAATGATTTAGCTTGTATCCCGCTTAACTCCACTTTAACTCCCATCTCTATTTGCAATTCCATGCATTGGCTCAAGGAGAAAAACCTGGGGTTCTTTTTGTTCTCGTCCTCAAAGTTCAAACCCCTCATTGCATCACCGTGAAGCCAGGTCTTCTTGTACCACCACAATTCAGGTACAGCCAGGGCTCAGTTATTGTGAGCTGGGATAGCTCTGTAGCTTCAAAGGCTGGGTGATATTGGTACTCAGGGATCACAGTGCAGACATACCCAAATGGCTCTGCAGGGTCTCGGGCTGGCAATGGGCTAGGCTGGTAAATATAGCCAGAAGCAAGCAGGAACCTGCCCAGGAATTTGTACATCTCTGCTATGTTCTAGTTTCCTTGATCTTTGCTTAGATGTAGGGCAAAACCTCAGCTTGTTTTGTGTATTCGTGCCAATCCATGAGCAGCTGAGAATTGCTGAAGAGTTAAAATATACTGCACTGAAATTTAGTGACGTTATTAACAATCCTACTCTTCATTCCTGGCACCTGTTCAAATTTTTGCATTTTAATTTTTCTTTCGATATAATTCCCATTGCTAGATTTCCACTAATAGCAATTTTGGATCTAAGATACCTTTCTTGGAGAAAAGACTAGACCTGTTAAGAATACTACATACAGATAATATAAACTATGTGTAACTAAATTTGATGTTTAAAAGGAAAGATTTGTTGAGTTACAGAACGTGCAGAGAGTGTGAGAGATTCATGTTAGACAGCATAAACATTGTTAAACTGAAAAATACAATCAATCAGGGTTGAAAACAAGTTTAAGAAGTCTTATGAGAAAATTAAACATGTAAAGTCACATAATGAGGGTAAAAAGTATCTTTTCAAGACAGATTCTAGCATCAACAACATAAAATGTACTGTATTTGAAGTCTGACAGTAGCATTACATATTAAAGATAACCCTGCCCTTTATGATGATACTTCATGCACAGGAGAACCATGAATGAGCTATCTTTTTCTCGCTTCTTAAGTAGAAGCAAATATTACAGCTAAATAGCAATATTTAATACATGATGGCCAAGCTGCTAGAATAGAAAAGCTTGTGAAAATATAATATACAGCTTTTTACAATAAACTATAAAGAAGAATATTCCAAAGCCTATTTAAAAATAATAATGACTGTATAAAATTCCAGTCACTGTTTGTAACACCTTTTAAACAAATATTATTTCAGTGCGCAGTAGGTATCGAATAATATGGCAAGGATATTATAGGCTTTGGGAGTCAAGAAATTAGCAGGCTTCACACTCTCAAGAAAAGGAAATAAAGATGCAAGATTACTTTAGTCAATAAGTTTACCTGCTTCTAGTTTCTGTATTAGACACCAGGGTGAATTTCAAGATCGATTTTTTGCTTGTTCTAAAAATAGAATTATTCCCTCTCATTTCCAGCTTCTATGAGAAAAACAAAGTTTCTTATCTTGTGCTTGCCAAGGCAGAATCTCCACATTTTGTGCTTTTAGATAAGACTACATTTTTCCAGTGTATAACCAGGTCAAGCAATTTCAGACTGAGAATCTGTCTACTTCTGCACTAAGAATCTGGGATCACTTCTTTTTGAAGGGGTGCAAAATGGACAAAAGCACAGCTGCCTGCCCTCCAAACTGGTTAGACGTTATGGTTTGGAAAACCACGTAGCTGGGGAAACATAAGGTTGTGTCCAAGCCAATGTGTCCTCCTGCTCCATACCACTCATATTAGTTCAGGTACAGCAACCTCCCAACCAAGATGTATAATGACAAGACAGGTGGGAATCTCAGGGCTGCATGTATTCAGCTGTGGATAATAATGTTGGCTAGCAGTCTTGCTACATTTTAATCTCTAACACTACATTTAAATTGCTGGATCTGGAAGCACTTCCTAACTTCAGGATCTGGATATAGACCCTGCCTATCTTACAAATGGAGATGGATGACCACTGTCCATCTGTTACTGTCTTTCCCATGTGCCCTGCTTTCCATTAAATAAAAAGCTGGGCATACTGACAGTCTGTAAAAAGGTCCCTGTCCCATCCCTATCCTACTGCCCTATTTAGACTACGGAGAGAAAGTGTAATCCTGCTCACAGCATTGCCCTAGAAGTTAGGCACAGAGTATGCCAACTTTGTGCTATGTCAAAGCTGCAAAGCTATTTTCTCAATTCAGACTTTAACTGCAATCAAACCTCGTTGAAAGTATACCTTTTCTGCTAAGATGAAGCAGGCAATGACGTGCAGCACCAAATCTCCTCACAAACAAGTTATGTAGGCGATCAAACAAGTACGTGAACTGAGGTAAAAGGGCCAAATTTGGTAGAACAGAAATTACCTAGTAATCTACTGGCAAGAACTTGTTGCCTCTTCACACATTCATCACATGAAAAGTACTGCATTGCCTTTATTTTAACTGACCAAGCTCTTAACTTTTGGGGAAAAAGGTGCGCAAGGGATGAAGAGATACTTGCAATCCATGTCAATAATTCTTACCAGGCAGCTCATATCACTAGCTTGTTCTTGGCTATAAGCCTAAAGTACGGTCCACCTCATATTAGCCTAAACACCAAAACTTTTAAATAGTCCTATGATAGAGAGCTAGATCACGGCCCTGTTAAGGTTACTCCCTAGTGTGATAAACATCCCTTTAAATATCCTTTAAAATATCTATAAATTAACGTACTGGACATTGGCAGGTGGAACAGCAGCTAACATCTCTGTGTTCCAGAAAGAGTGGGTATTTAACACCTTATTGTTTTTGCAGTAGCCGCCTGGGGAGACGTGACTTGTGTGGTACCTCACTCGTGTCAGGTACAGTCAGATGGCACCTTACAGAGGCGTGGAGCCAAGGAGGGAAGGTAATTAACTTTTCTACAGGACCTTCTACTCTTTTAAGGCTACTTGTGAAACAGTTTATTTTGACGGTCTGATAAAGACATCTTGTCCTGAGACATTAGAAAACATCTTGCAATAAGCACACAATTCATGGCAACGTTAACATAAATTCTTTTATTGGTTTAATCAACTATGGCTTTGTTTCAGAAAATGAAAAAGAGTCACCCTAGAAAATAAACTATTTGGACATGATACAGTTAGAAATGTTATAAGGAGTTATCCTGTGAGATTTTGCAAGTGACAGTAATGACGTTTAGGCAACCTAAAAAATCTGCATTACTTTCTACCAAAGCATTTTGAGACCACAAATTTATTATTGTTTATTGAGACTCAGCCTAGAAGTTTTTTACAGGAAAAATAGATTCATGCTTTTCCCACATACCCACCAAATTCCACTGCAATTTACATCAGATCTTATTCTGATACAGTTGTAGGGCTAAATCAGACCTTTAATTTTTAGCCAATTTGGCCATAAAAGCAAGACCATTATCTCAGCTTAAAATAGGGTGCAGGTTAGCTTCTGTATAGAAAATCATTGTCTCTGACAGCTTTCCTTGTGTTAATTATGTCAAAATGGTGTAGCCAGCATGACACATAAATGCTGTTAACTCAGGATAGTTTTAATGTTATGCATTACATTTAGTCCTCTGCAGTTCTTTCAGGGAAATCCAGAGTGATTACGAATTTTCAGATATTTATGCAATCCAGACTATATTTCTAATCACCGCTAACACTGGGGAACTCCCATATTATTCTAATGAAACACAATCTAAATCAAGAGAGTTAGAGCAGTGTAAACCTGGAGGAGCTGATTCAGGCTCTTCTTCCATATATTCCATTGAAATTGGATCTCAAAGGGGCATTAGATTAAAGTCTTAAAGTCTTCATCTGCCAGGGAAAGGAAATCTTTGTGTTATCCTTAGCAAACGAGATAAAATGCCATTTAGGTATCGTGTAAAACAGGACACCTTCAAAGCCTCATGTGAACATTATTATGCTGAATGTTTAAGATTTCACTGGAATGTGTCAGGCCCTAGCTCAATAGGCCCCCAAAATACAAAATGCTTGAACCACTATTTATAAAATAAACAGATGTGTAGAAAAAAGCAATCACTAGAGAAAACACTGACTAGAAAATAAAAAGAATTTTGCAAACATGTGACAAGAAACCTATTGAAGAGAATAAATGAACCTATTCCTTCACAATAATGTTTTGAAAGTACAGAACCATCACACTGTAGCTATTTCAGACTCTGGTCTTCAATCTGATAAAGAAACTAGCCCAGAAATTACAACACTGTAGTCTTCAGAGACCTCAACACAAGGCATACTGTCCTACTGAAAAAAAACCACCTGAATTTCTTCTGTTGAGCCTGTGTCAAAAAAACCACAAACTAACTTATCTGTCTTTTTTATAGTTCAATACTGTCTTTGTAAAAGAATTTCATAAACACACTAGGATGTGCCATTTGTCTGAATTATGATCTTTCTTGATTTAGAGTAGACACACACTCAGGCAGAGTCTTCCTGAAGTCATGGCAGTTAGTTTAATGGGAACATATAACCAAAAGCCAGCAGAATTTACACCGCATTTAGATAGTCTTTTCTCACTCTCAGATCTCAAAACTTCAAAGGTGAACATTTTGACAATTTCCACTTTGCAGACAAGCTACCCAAGGCGTACAAGGAATACCTGAGTAGCCCACTGATGTCAAGCAAGCTAGAGGTGGCTTTAGCTCCATAATAGAGCTAAATAAACACATAAATGAGCTTCCATCTTGAGCTTGTATTAATGGCGCTTGCTCCTTTTTACATCTTAAATGGGTAAGTGCTCTCCCAAATCAACACTCCATGAGAAAAGATTTAACAGTGCTCCCTTTTACAGTTCACAACAGAAATTATATTAGCTACGCATATTTTCTAGTGAAGAAGTGATTCTTATGGTGGGAAGCATTTGGTCTTATTTTGCAAAAATGCATTCAACATTCTGATCTGAAGTTGAAGAACACCCGGTTTTTATAGCAATTCAGAGTTATGGAAGACATATATATTTACCAGAATGTTCAAGCAATTCCTCAAACAAACTCTGGTCTTCAATTATTAAAAAAAAATAATAAAATAAAGGCACTTACATAGACTAGGGGCAAAGGCATTAACACAGTGATTTCAATTTTGCAAGATAATGATGTAACACTCCACGCATCACAGAAGACAATGAGTTTCTAGCTTTCACCAAAATCTCATGAGCTTAAATCAAGCTGTTGCTTCTCTACCTAAGATCTTAACTTTCTACCATTAGCAAGGAAAATTGCTTGAAGACAGATAGCAAATAAACATTAAAAAATGTTTATAATATGTTTATAATACAAACATATGACACAGGCTTGAAAATACCCCAAGAATACTTATCCTTGGCCATAGTAAGTGGCTGAGGAAAAACAAAATAGCTTGCTCTTCTTCAAGAATGAACTTTTTGTGTGAAATTATAATTATTAATGTATTAAAGTGTGTATGTACTAAGTTCCTTATAGTTTTTACAAACAAAATGGTATGAAATGACTTATCTGACAACACAGCCCAGTTTTCCTTTTCCCTCAAAACCTGAAAATATACCTTCTGCTCCTTCAGTTTTGCTGAAGGCTTTTGCCTGTTCTTACATTCCTGTTATTTGTAATGTACTTGAGAATTTTGCTTTAATCCATATGGACAGTTACTCTACCCATGTAAAGATCAGCCAAAATCAATGAGAAGAGCATGAGGGAATGTCTACATGGTTGTAGAGATCTCTTGGAGCTTTGATAGGAAGGAGATCAAAGCACATTCAAGTGTGTTCATCTTCTGACAAACAAATAGTTCAAATTATTATTCTATGATTAATGGACGAATCAGTATTACTTTTCCAACTAATGTCTTCACTCTTCTATAAAGGAAGCTGGTTAAATATTTAAAGGTACAGTACAGAGCTTCAATTCCCTTCCTTACCACAAAGTTTGTGAGCTTGAATAAACTAGCAAAGGTCGAGTTTTCAAAAGCATCCCCTCAGAATAGTTAAGACCCATATGTAATAGTGCTTAGATTTTACCTTTCCTTGTAATACCCAGGCTACTTCGGAAGCTAGCTGCTCACAGATGGTCTTTGGCGAATCTAGTGCAGGAATTTCCCATGTAACCACCCTAGTCCTATACAAGTTACCGCTCTGTCAAAGTGACAAAAGCAAAGGCGCTCGTGCAGCTCAGTGCTGCCATTCGTAGTCCAGCATCTTTATTTCAATCGCAGATGAAGGTTTACTTGGGCCAGTAAGTCCACAGCTGCATTTCTCAGCTCTTGTTCAACTTCTGTCATGTCTGCTACAGTACCAACAGAGAACACTGGAGAATTGGGGTGGCATTAATGTCAAGTTAAAACGTCTGTCTGCTTCAGATCATAGATATTTTATGGACTGGCTGACTAAAAAAAATCTGTCTGAGTGTAAGATTAACCCTCTGTGTTGACAAAGGGATTGAAGAAAGCACGCAATAGGACTCTCAAAGAATGAATGCCTACAGAATATAATCACAACCGCTGACATTAACCTATTGGTGCTGTTGTGTTTGATATAGAGAAAATGGAACAGTTGATGCATTCATGCCACTTTAATAGAGAAATGAAAATAGGCAGAAGACTAAATATAAGGCAGAAAAATGTATTTCCCAGATCCTTAGGAGATAAAATTACAATCAATTACGGGTATATTATCCTTTTAAACAAAAACATACCATTGAATTATCTACTTATGCTACATTTGACTATGTGTTAGATCATCCTTGTTGTGGTTTGAGACACTTTCAGACTCCAAATTCATACTAAAGAATGGAAAAACTCCTATGGTATTTCAGTGGTACACAGAAGTACGTGATACATTTATATTAGTACTATATACTGTACCTTGCATAAAACCAAGTGATCTTACACAACTCATCTGAGATCTGCAATGTGGAATGGATGCCAGCATAAACTACTTTACACATGCAGTTTGATTCTGTTTTCACTCCTTCCATTTAATCTGCTCATGCTAGTAATAGCTAAAATTTATGGGCATAAAATTAGAAAAAAGAATCCAGCTCTAAGTCTGTGTTACTAACTGCTAGGTGCACTATACCACTGTTTTAAATGTATTCTTAAAAAAAGTAAAGACAGTTGTCATCAGGTAAATTCAGCTGTTGAAAAACAATGAAACATCAGGACAGATTTTTAAATCCATTGGAGCAGAAGACAGAAATCAGAGACGCACAGCTCAAGACATGACCTACAAATCCAGAGACTTCTAAAATCTAAGTGTAAAACATATTTAACAAGTGTTAGCTTCAGAAAAATCTCATTTACTCTTCAAGACAAGCACAAATTTAATGCCATATTAACACCAGAGTGAAGAACCAAGAGGAGTTACTAGTCACTGCAAATGTTTTGCTTAATCAGAAGCTCATTCTTTTCTTTACTTTCACATCAAAACAGATCAATAAACTTCCTAGGATGAAGCTTACTAAGCCTAAACAAGGATGTAAAAAGAATGTATCATTATCGAGGTGTCCTGGTTTCAGCTGGGGTAGAGTCAGTTTTCTTTCTAGTACCTGCTGTGTTTTGGATTTAGTATGAGAATAATGTTGATAAAACATACTGTTTTACTTGTTGATAAGGAATGTTTATATTAAGCAAGGACTTTTTCAGCTTCCCATAGAAGCTGAGAGGGAGCACAGGCAGGACAAGCTGCACAAAGGAATATTCCATACCATAGGCATCACACTCAGTATATAAATGGGAGTTGGCTGTGGGGCAGAAATCTGCAATCACTGCTTGGGACAGGCTGGGCAATCGATCATCAGGTGGTGAGCAATTGCATTGAGTCATTCATTTTGTATATTCTTTTACCATTATTATTATTTTCTCTTCTGTTACTGCTCTATTAAACTGTCTTTATCTCAACCCATGAGGTTTTTTTTTTTATTTTTTTTCCTGCTTATCCCACTGTGGAAGAGGGGGAGTGAGTGAATGGCTGCATGGTCCTAGTCGCTGGCTGGGGCTAAACCGCAACATGTGGATAGCTGCAACAGTATTCATAGTACGAGCCATAGTAAGAATAAAGTTTTTAAGGAAAATTAATAATATTACTATTAAACATACTGGCAAAATAATAAACAAAAATGCATCAAGAACCTCAGACCACCATAAGTGGCACAGCTCTTCTCTACATCTTATTTTTATGTTCTATACAATGGTTTAGCTTCTGCTGGAAGCAATTCATTGACTTCTGTTTCATAGATGATAAAAAAATGCCAAAAATTTCTAATGATAAAATTACTAAATATAGCAATATTTCATTGTATAAATAAGCTGGTATTAATATTATGGCATACAACTAACATAACAACTATGTTGATGCCAAATAGCAGCTCAACCTGAAGTTGCTTTCACTCTTTAATTAAAAGATTTCTCCTAACTTGATTTTGGGATAACACATTAGTGTAACAGCAGTTCTGTATAAACTTGACCACATAAGTGAGACGAAAAAAAATAAAATTCTATGTCATATGTAGTCCTGATTTGAGCTCTGTGATCGATGGCTACAAGGCAAAAGACTTCAGATAACATCTGTTGGAAAAAAGGCCCAAGGGTGGAAGTGTAATGGTGATTTAATAGCAACCACATCTCAGCAGTGTGGTACCTCCCTCATGAGTTCACAGAGATATATACGGTCTGAGTATTTTCACTGGTAGCTAGTTTTACGTTTGAAGATGCTATTAAGTGGGAAAGGACAAACTAGGGAATTTTTGCACTTTGATAGAGAGGGTGGTGTAGGTCTGTAACAACTGAACAAGAGAACAGCCACTCTGACCATGGTTTACATGAAGTCTGGGGAGGAAAAGTCCTGGGGGAGGACTTTCTCCCCCAGCATTTATAGCGTATAATCACTTCAGCACTACTGCACTGGTAATATTCTGTGACTAGTTTTGCAAGCCCTGTCGGAAACAGGTAAGAAGAAGCAAAAACAGTGATGAAAAAAGGCAAGCTTGCTCCTGTCCGACTCCCAAACCCTAGTGCACCTCTAACATCTGCAGAGCCCCTCTAAGGCTGCAGGTTGCTCAGCCAGAACCAAAATACAGTTCACTGGTTATTGTGTATCTAGGTGCTCCTGGCAATTATGTACAGACAGGGTTATATACACTGAGTGTGTGTACAGCACTTGTGGACAAATCCAGCCTTCAAGGCTTCTGCCACTGCTGTGCTTTAAGAAGAGAGTTCACGCTTTGTGCTTTTTCTTTCCTATTTTGGGGGGAAAGGAAAGGGTATAAAGGGGGAATAAGCGGGGGCTTAAATGAAATACCAGCAGAGGTAAAATATTACCAAGTCTAGAATAGTGTCATTTAGAAATATTTCTTCTATGCAAGAGTAATTAGGCCTTACTAGTAAATGAAAAAGGAATTATAATGATACATAGCAGCAGAGGACCTGGTAACTCCTTCAGTAGGTATTGAGAGAAGCACGCTAATGAGCCATGCACACAGCATAACATAAGCATACTGAATCTGATTGATCATATGTGTGATCTTCTTGCCGAGATAGTTTATCACTGTTCCATCACTAAGTTCCCTCATAGAGCAGCAAAGCCCAGGACAAAGATTCGGAAAAAACCATGATGCTAACCTGTTTACACAACTGGTAAGTATGCCAGTGTTTGGCTTGGAAGAGTTGGAATTAATGGGTGAACTGGGAAGAATATGTTGTATTCCCACTCAGCAGGCTGAAATCTTCAACTGTGTGGGATATTGTTTCACATCTATCTAAGAACATTACTTGTGTAATATAGTAAAGCAGGTTTGTGTTGAGTAGTACTCATCTTCGGGCAGTTACGTTGACTTATTCTAGAAAAGTTTGTTGATTTTTGCTTGCCTCAAGAACAAGCTCAGTAAAGGATTAGAAACTAAATCTGTATAATGTTTGTGTAAGAGAGATGATAAGCAAAATTCATATTTGTGACAGACAACAACTGCATCTGGAAGACGTACTTATGCAGGCACTTGCTCCGTTTTTGCTTGAAAAGCTACATATCTATGCCGGACATTTGGCATCATGAGCTTGTCTTACCTTGACACAAACTACAACACTAACAAAAGGAAGCCTTGCAGTTAATATGCCTAGATTTATGTGAGAGCAATGAGCAAACTTGTATCTTGTTATCTACGTAGCCATATCCAGACATGAAATAGAATAGATACAGCAATAACATTCACCCCAAATTCCACAAATACTGTAAGATTAAGGATGATTTATTTTCAGAGCATGTTTTGATTGTCATCTAAAATGATACTTATACAGATGGAAATTTTAGCAATTGCATGATGTAAAGGATGCTTAAGTGTTAACTTCTTAATTAGTATTTTAACTGGTAATAAATAAATGCAGCAAAAGAACCATTAAGTAACTATGTATTAATCAACAAGTAGAATTATATGTGCAAATAGCAACTAGAGTTGACTGGATTAAATTCTAAAAGCTACTTATAAAGCACGAAGGTAGCACACCTACTAGCGAGCATTTCTTTTTGATAGAAAGTCTTTTGAACAGTGCAATTAGCACATTAACATTTATGTTTAGAACTGAAATACAAGAGGTGATTGACATGGAACTCAAGAATTATACAATTCAGAAAATCTTTTGTCACAAAAATAGCAACAAGGAGACAGATTCTGGAATCTGCTTAGCAGGCAGCAGAAAAGAAAAGGTTTTTTTTAATGATAAGGCAAAGCATCAAATTATACATGATTAAATTAAGAAGTTTGTTGTTGCTGTTGTTTTTTTCTTTTTAATTTAATATTGCCTTTCAGAGTACCACACACATATTAATCACCAATGCACCTACCTCTTGTTACTTCTGAGAAGAGACTGACCCCCATCTCTCTACAACCTCCTTTCAGGTAGTTGCAGAGAGCGATAAGGTCTCCCCTCAGCCTCCTTTTCTCCAGGCTAAACAACCCCAGCTCCCTCAGCTGGGAAGTCCCTCACAGGACTTGTTTTACAGACCCCTCACCAGCTTCGTTGCCCTTCTCTGGACACACTCCAGCACCTCAATATCTTTCTTGTAGTGAGGGACCCAAAACTGAACACAGTATTCGAAGTGGGACCTCACAAGTGCCAAGCATGGGGGGATGATGGCTTCCCTAGTCCTACTCACCACGCTGTTCCTGATACAGGGCAGGATGCTGCTGGCCTTCTTGGCCACCTGGGCACACTGTTGGCTCATATTCAGCTGGCAGTTGACCAACACCCCCAGGTCCTTTTCTGCCAGGCAGCTCTCCAACCGCTCTTCCCCAGGCCTGTAGTGCTGCATGGGGTTGTTGTGACCCAAGTGCAGGACACAGCACTTGGCCTTGTTGAACCTCATACCATTGGCCTTGGCCCATCGATCCAGCCTGTCCAGATCCCTCTGCAAAGGCATCCTCAAGCAGGTCAACACTCCCACCCAACTTGGTGTTGTCTGCAAACTTACTGAGGGTGTACTCGGTCCCCTCGTCCAGATCATTGTTAAAGATATAAAAGAGAACCAGCCCCAATACTGAACCCTGGGGAACACCACTCGTGACTGGCCGATGACTGGATTTAACTCCATTCACCACTGAATTCTGTTGCCACCTGCAGCCAAGCTAGTACAACCCACTTGGGTGGGTGTCCTAAAATCTTTTCAGAACTCATGCTGGTAGAGGATGGACTTGGAAGAATTTTATTTGCCCACATCTGAATTATGGATTTGTCACTTGTAATGTTCAGTATAAAGAAAACTAATAAAGTTTAAGAAAAGAGAGACATAAAAGATAAATCAGAACATTGACGGAAAAACAGATTTATATTAACAGGTCAAAATCACTAATAGAGTGAAAAATAACTACAGAAAAATAACAAAATGAAGTACTAAAATTATCCATAATGATAATAAGGATCCTTGTGAGTTGCTCCAGTGCTTTGGCTATTTTGAAGTTAGATACTTGGCCTAATAACATCCAATTAAAATAGAAGAAGAGCAGTAGCACTGCCTTCTTTTGTCCTGCTAGTATAATTTCTAATTAAATATGACCAAGACTGATGTGGCTTATGTAAAGTCTGTAGCTATCTGTATGTATTAGGCATGTGCAGGAAAAAATACCAGATTGGACCCTTCTCAGGGGACCTAAATGAGGGAACGTCTAGCTTGGGGGTTGTAAGTAGCAAAAAATGGGAACCCAGCTGCTCAGCCTTTCCAAGACAGCAGATGGCCCTTTACAAAAGCACAACTTTGTGTACTTAGAGACAACTTTTGGTAAGAGCTTAGTCACCAAATAAGTTAAGCAATGATGTGGAGTTTTCTTTCAGGCTTTAACAATCTAACTCATTTTGCATGCATGTTAGCATTAGACTTTACATGATTGCATTTGCTTTAAAAAAAATAAATAAAAATTTCTTCCTGTTAAGAAAAAATCTTTTTTGAGAGTAGAATATGTTTCTGGAGTTCTTTTCCCACTTCATAGGTTAACTATGAAGCCCATGGGGTGGATGGGGTGGGCTTTATTATGGTTTTTAAACATTGCTCACTTACACACTTGGGTAACTTAAACAGTTTGAAAGAACCTAAATTCTGTGTGAATGCTGGTTTGGCTCTCTAGAGACTACCAGCACCTTTCATCTACCAGGAGTTCTCTCCCTTAGGATGCTTGAAGCGTAACGTAAGATGGGGCATAGAAGCCAAAAGAAACTGAAGCAGGGTCCCTCTTCTTCTGTTCACAGTAATCAACCCACTTCTCTTTTGTTTATCAGTAAATTCTTTCTGTCAGCATGAATGAATGCACTCAAGAATGGGAGAAATATGTTTTTATTGTATTCATTATGAATATACAAGATTTCTGGCATGGTATGTCTTTTGAGAGACATGCAATAAATACAAATGAAGATAACTACTTAAGCCAAAAAGACCTTTGCAGATGCTGAATCCTAGTCACTTTCAGCATTGTAATATTTAGTTGATGAATGAAGATCTGAAACCTTTCCAGGCACAGGAAAGATTGGAATTGCTATATCATAAAATTCAAATTTTACCTAGCATAATTAAAGCCTAATTTTATGTGGGTCTGCATATGCCCAGATGCACTGTCAAGAAATGAGGTCCAGTTGCCACTTCCACTTGATGCTGCTTTGGCAGCTTTGATGTGAACTAAAACGTAAAACTGGGGAAAGAAATTTAGTAGCAACTCCCATAGTACAAATTCCTTATAGCAACCCAAGTAATATACATAATAAGCTAAAAGAAGGCTGTGACACATGCAATTACAGCAGATGAGACCAGGGACTTCAGCAGAGGATCAGAGTGCCCCAGGGTATTGAGTATAAAGAAGTCTGTCTATTAAATGGTTCATGCTTTGCTATGAAAAAGTGTAATTGTCCAGACATTTTAATTTGACTGTGCTATGCTAAAACCTTGAATTTCTTTGGAGAAGCACGTGGTTTTCTTTAAGGCAGTAAGTGCTGAGACTGTGTGCTGGAGAATTGTTATGGAATATATTTTGTGGATGAGGAAAGGCGGAGTATGTCTTTTTCTGTCTGCACATATTTCTATCATCATTTAATTCCTTTCTCAGAAATAGATAACTCAAAACTGACAGCAGCAGGAAGGTAGTTGTTCAGTGTTTTTTATCTTCTTTGTCCTTCCCTTAGAGTTGCTGAATATTTGCTTGTCAATATTGGTGGTGAAATGCACTGTTCAAAAACAAAGCAGAAAGAAAAATATATCTTAAAGCAACAACCAGAATTTAAAGAAAATAATAAAAAAAAAAAGTTGTTGCAGCACAGTGTTACCGAGGGCAGTAGTACTCAGTCTCAGCACACACTATACGCAATTTCACTTAAGTAAAAATTCTGCGTTCACTTCTCTATGGGTTCATAAGATAATTGTGTTTAGTGTAGAATCATAGAATTGTTGAGCTTGGAAGGGACCTTTAAGATCATCGAGTCCAACCTTTAGCCTACCCTGACAAGAGCCACTTCTAAACCATGTCCCTAAGTGCCCCATCTACCCTTTTTTTAAACACCTCCAGGGATGGTGAATCCACCACCTCCCTGGGCAGCCTATTCCAATGTTTAATAACCCTGTAGCAAAAAAATAAATGGAAGGAATAGCTAAATTTAGTCTTAACGTAAGGAAAATATGCCTAGGAGAGGTTGTAACATGATCTGTTCCTCAGGGGAATTAGAGAAATCCTATTTGTTACAGAAGTCTAAAACTGAAGTAGGTGAACATGAAAAGAACCTTAAGGCCAAAGGCTCTGCCACCACCTAAGTGTGTCTTTCAGTATTTCCAGGGCTGGATGGAACGAAACAGTGCTTGAGGTGTATTTGAGGAGTGTGCACAAAGGCAAACCAATGATTCTTTCTTCACAAAAGGGTCAGAGGTTAATTCAGGGCTCTCGCACAGGACTGGCATGCTTTAATAGTACAGTATTTGAATATTGCATTGATTTAATAGACTTCTTAAAGAATATTAAGTTTGAATATAAATTCTATGCAAGGTAGGGTTTATATTGCCATGCTTAGAGCTGATCCTAAGAAGAGATTAGAATAACATAAGAACTGCGTGCTGCAGAACTTTAGGACTGTCCATTGCAAGCCCAGAATAACAAAGGTACCAGACTTAAGCAAATATTCCAGAAATTTCCATAATATCTGGTTCACAGTTCAGAGAAAAATATAAATTGTTTGAAGTATTCTGCAATGCTTATCCCACACCTATTTACATGACAAATAACAATGTAAATAGGCTTCCATTTTACATTTTTCCATTAGATGTGATGTAATGTAATGAAAGATTTCCATTATATCAGGAGAACTATGGTTTAATTAAATACTAATTTAGTATTTCCTGAATTCAAAAGTATTTCTATTATAAAAAATGTATGTAACTTCTCTCTAGCACTTTCCCACAGTCTAAGTGCGATCTACAAGTGGTATGTATTCCCTCCAGCTTGTGTGGATTTGAAGCTGTCTGAAGAAAACCTGGAGTGGCAAAAACCATTAGAGCATCTGTTAACCACACCGGAGGGCTGGAATTTCGGAGGATACAAAAAGATCACAGATATTCCCTGCCATTCTGGGAAAAAAGCACTGAATGGCCCCCAAATGTACAGAACTGCTGCTTGGAGATAGCAAAATGTAGCAGGTAGGTCAAAGCACATGAGACATTTTTAAATGAACTTACTTTAAGGTATCATAGTAAGAAGGAGGGAGGTGGTGAATACTGGGAGAAAATGTGTATTTCTTTGAGGAATACAGTTACGTCTGTAAAATGGTAAATCCAATTCAGTGTAGGAAAACAGCTAGTGGGCTGAAGCTGGTGAGGGTTTGGGAGTTGTTTAGTTCAAAATGTTTTCCAGCTGCTGTGTGCTGATTGAGAGGCAGAGAACACCTGGAAGGGATTTTGTAACTCATTTTCTTACGTTTTTGGTTTAAAGTTACCATTTGCTGAACGTTTGTTACACCAGTATACGGAAAATAAGTGTTTCAACTAGCTTGCTTATTTCATGATTTGTTTTGCTGGTAGTCTCCGTACTTTGATGATAGTTCTTTGCCCCCCAACAAGTTCAAATGATTTAAATCATCTCAGGATCTGCACTGTCTTTAAAAGTGCTCAGGAGAGTCTCAGATCACTTACGCTCGGTAGAGGTGTTTCTCTTCCATCCTACTGAGCTTAATTAATACAGAATGAAAAAAATTCCAATTGAACAACAATCTGAGAACCTAAAACATTAATAGAACACTCCTTTAGAAACAGAGAAAACAAGAAGTTTGAAGGGTCTATGTAAGTCAATTACATGCTGCAAGAGTACAGCTAGAGATTACAGCAACACACATTTAGCTTTTTCTAACGAAAAAGGTGAACAAAGAGCCCGTATGAAGCCATTCCTGTATTTGCCGATTACGTATCTGTGCAACTAAAGCAATATTAATTGTGTAAAATTATATTAATTGTGTAAAAAATATTAATTGTGTAAAAAAAATAGTTGTCTTTTATTCTCAGTAGGCTGGAAGCATAGCTGTTAATTTCTGTCTTTCATGCACTGTATTTTTATTAAATCTTTCAAGCTGTTTTCTCAGTGCAATAGTCTCCTTACTGTGACTTCCTATGGGCTGAAATCTAACATCGTATTCACATAAAAGGCTTTGGGCACAGTTACATTTAAATCCTGTTGCACAAGGGTCACACAAGGGTCTCGAGCATCTATAAACTGGAAATGCGGATTTCCCCACCTGGGAATCTGAACCAGTGTCACAGATAGGAATGTACCAAACCACGGAAATCTGAGCAGAAGATTATCACAGAGAAGTTCTCTTCCTTAGCAAACTGAAGCAAGTTTATCATCAGTCCCCTGGCCTAAGCAATCAATAGGAAGAACAATTAACTACAGAAAATAAATGTGTAGTTATCTACACACTTATTTTGCAGAATGCCTAAGTACAGCAATGGTTTTTTGAGTAAAATAAAGGAGCAACATCAGAGCTAGCAACATTAAGAAAAATATTTGCTATTGTTGCCAAAATTGCTTAAAGCTTTAAGCTTTTTAAAAATAAAGAAGACCGCATTGACCAAACTTCATGGGATTAAAACAACAAATCTGTATTAGGGGATGTATGTTGTAATCCTATTAGGTCAAATGTTATTATTGATATTATTAATTATTATTCCTATTACAGCAATTCATAGGAAACCTGTCAAAAGGGCGGTAACACTGTGGCAGGCATTGTTCAAATGTATAGAATAACATGACCTTGCCCTGAGACCTTTCGCAATCTAATTTAAGTCAAGGCCCAACAAATGGATGCAACCACTAAGAAAGGAAGGTGAAAGCAACAATAAGAATGCTACTGGACAGCCATCACACAGTATTTGGATTAGCTTTTTTCCTGTAGGCAAGGTTATGTTTTTGTAGGACACTAATTTCCATGGTTTTACGATTATATTCGATTACCTGTGACTTGCCTGCGCTGACCATAGCATGCATTTTCTTTATCCCCGTGGTAACTTCTGTTTTTATTTTACCTGTGACGACCTTTGAGAAGCTGCCACAAGGGAAGAAAAACAGTGGTATCTGATTTCATAAATCTAAAATAGGTTCTGGGAAATGGGATTTACCCAAGAAAAGTGGAGTTTTGTTTGTTTACACAGTAGATATTCATAAGAAATATTAAGATTGGCCTGAAGGAAATGTGTGCGTGTAAGCACAGGAAGGAGAGCAGAACAAAATCTTAAAAGAACAGTCGGATAATAAGGGACACTGTTCCCAGGACATTGTTTTCATTGTCAAAATAAATGGAGGAACATGTTTTTGATGCCAAATGCAAAAAGCCTGCAGTCTGAAGAGCAGACGACTCATCAGCAAAAGAGCCAGTGCCCTGGCACTGCCAGGGTGGCAGCGCATCACATACACCACTCCTTTCCTTGTTCGCCTGCCAGAAGAACCAACAAGAGACATGTGTTTCACACATATGCCAACAGAGGAAAAACAGACAACGGGCAGTGGTGTGGCTTAAGATTTGCAGCAGCTCAAGTATGCAAGATCTGAAACGATGATCCACCCCAAAATAGCTGGCAGCTCCGGAAGGAGAAGAAAGGTCTGTCCAAAGACTCGTTTGACATCAGCAGTCGAGAGGGGCTCCAGAAATGCAGAGAGGACTTGACAGATGGCATGCGTTGTCTTTGGTGTTACGCATAAGTGATCTTGGTGAGACCACTTGGACACACGCATGCTGATGCAAGCAAGTATGGGAGCAAGAGAGCGTGAAACCAGAAAATCAACTTACTTTAAAAACTTGAAAAGAAATGCATCTCCCCAGTCCATAAGATCTTGCATAGATCTTTATTATACTAATATCACTACAAAGCAGATGTCAACAGAGTAACTAAAACCAACACCAACAAAACAGTCAAGACACTTGATGTGTGCTCTGGCAGCTGAAAATTGTATAAGAACAGAAATATATTTTTGTAGTAGCTCTCGAAGAAAAAGCTGGTTACCAAGTGTGTTTCAAGGGGAACCTCTTCTAGTGAAGACGGATGTAGAAAATTTTAATATCGAGCTTTCCACACCCTTAAACTGCCCTGGGTATTACTGAACAAGTGTATTGCATTATTTTCAGTAATATGTTAGGGGAAAACAGACCACTTTATAGTATCTACTGTGAATTGCCCACGCATATGAAATTGTATAACGCATGGACTGTGACAAGCAGTTTGTTCAAAAGAGTTTGAAAAATAAAATATATTGTTAGGTGGTTTCTCACTGAGAAAAAAAAATGGAAAACAGCCAAGTACTGATAATGCCGTTGGACCTGTTAAAGCTGCAGAACTGCTGCGCTTTCCCTTGACCTTGCAACCCTGTAGCCCAGTGTATGAAGTATTACTGTATCTTGTAAGAGGCTACTGCCTTTGTGATAGCTTTACACTGCCTCAGGATTGAGGACTATCAGGCTTCCTTGGTCTGATCTTGTACTGGCTTGCCTGGATCTTTGTTTTAGCTTTGGCTGTAAAAGCAGATTTTTTCTAATGACCAGGTGGCTATGCCTAATTTGTTTTACATTTCCTTATCTTTGTAGAGTATAACCTTATTTTCTCTATACAATGTAGTAACAAGTATTTCATTCTACACAGAATGAACTATTTATGACCCTAGCTTAATGATGTACTGTAGAGGAACACAGGCCTGGTATGATAGCAGAGACCTTGAAAGTGGGGACACAAGACGCAATGTAGAAGAGTACAGACAAGAGATGACAAGGGAAAGGACAGGCGATGACAGTGAAGGCCCCAGGGCTATAAACGATCACCTGTAGTCAGGTAAAAAAATACAAATCTTACAACAGGAAAAAGAGGGATACTCAAAAGTGCGAGTACATCAGTTTAAACCAAATTCTCATTCCAACACTTTCCTCCCTGTAATAACATTCTTCCCTGTATTATCTTTTCCTGTAATAATTAGATCTAGAATAATAATAAATTTTCACTATAGTGTTATTAATTACACTGTCGATAATTTCTTGGGTTTTTATGTTCTTGGCTTTATATGTAAACGCATTTACTTTTTCTGAATCACAAGACTTTGAGCATAACAATATCTTCAGAGAAAAAGCGAGTTTGCTGTGCATTTGTTCCCATTTAGCACAGCGCATGGGCTTATATCAGTGAAAACACTATCCCCCTAAAAGCTAGGACATAAAAAAATGTTCATTCTGTAGTGCATACTTCTCTGTAAATGAAATTTCTTAATTTAAGTTCTACTCTGGATTATGGAAATTAATTTCTTGGCTATCTACATATAAAAAAACCCTAAAGATACTGGCCAAGGTTAGGTCCATAATAATTCCTTTAAGCTATCTATCTGTTCCATTGGAACGAGACTGGATTTAGATTGACACAACAAAGATCGGAGTCTGCCTCAATAACTTATCATTTCCAGCTGAATAATGGTATCAGTGATAGCAAAAGGGCAAAGGGCCCAGGTTACATGGAATATATTTCAGATCTGTTGGTATGGATTAGCAAGGACGGGATTGTGACTGGAGGATTTAATACTTCCTCAGTACAGCACAGAACTCTCTGGCAGTCCTCAGCTGGCATCCTCTAAATATAAGGAGTGAAAGAGCATAGCTTAAAGTAAACCCTGCTCAAGTACTATTAATTCTTCTGTCTGATGTTGAAATAAATATTATATTCTAGTTCAACTGCATGCCTAGATTTTGCCAGACTATGACCTATAGAGCTTCAGAACAGAAAGAAGGTTTCTACAAAATTCCTCTGACATAGGAGTCTACATTTTCCTTCATTAAAAATAACCTTTTTCCATGTATGTACTTTGGGATACCCCGAGTCTCCAATTGCTGACAATGCCTACAGCTGCAAAGGGGTAAATACAGCAGTTTACTAAAACCCAAAGATTTCAGTCAAATAAAAGACAAATTTATGAAAATTAACTGTTGTCTATTTTAGTTTCATCCATTGTAGTATTAAAAACATAATAACAGCAGCTTTATTCCAATCTGTCTACTGGCAGTGCCAGCTTCTGGTGAAGAGCTGTATCTGTCACTCAACACACAATCAAAGGGCTATAGGGCTATTTTGGTCTCTGGACAGACACTTTGCTGGCTGAATGGTTACGGCTCTTGCATTTACCACCCCACCCCCCCTTTTTTTTTTTTTTTTTGAGTGCTAAGTAGTCAGAACTGTAGACAAGGGCAAGTAAGTTACCTTATGTGCTAAGCAGGCTTGGGTACTGTCGTGGTTTGTGGTTTGGGCAGGTATTCCTCCATGGACTACCGGTGTCCCTCTTAAACTCTATATTTCTCCCCCAGAGAATCCACCCTTGGCAGTTTCAGTGGCTGTTTTTTAAACTTAATGGGGAGGACTTTCTTCTTTCTGACATTTTGGTTGGGTTTTGTGGGTTTTTTTCCATGGATTATGGTGAAGCAGCAATTGCAGACATCCTCCAACCTTCCAGAGGCCTGTGAAAACTAGAACACTTCCCACTTCTTTAATCCCACTTCTTTAATGATTTCTGCAAGTGACGTATCCTCCCTATGAGACTTTACAGTCTTGTTTGGTTGTTTTGGTTTTGGTTTGTTTTTTTTTCCAAAGGGAGGTTAGTTAACAAATTCTGTTTCAGTTTGCATGTTAAATTTAAGTAGCATCTTATCTGCAGCAGATGATAGCTTTGAGCAGTCACATTGGTGCCACCTCTACCTCTGACAGATCACATCTCAGACATGAGGTAATCATCTAAGTCACTTAAATTTTTAAAGCAATCTTTTTTGACCCAGTGTAATTTTCTATGATGCTGGTCAACTCTAAATCAATTCCTTTCACACCTGTACCTGTCACCAAGTTACTTGAAAACCTACCTTGAAACTCTTCTTTTCTTAGATCTGATATTTTTTAAGGAAACATTGTCTTTATTAAGCTTTTATTCAAGTCCAATATATTAACATGAAAAAATCAATAAAAATGTCAAAAATATAAGCTGCAATATAAGAACATACTAGGGAATTTGGTAAGAATGTATTGGGTATGAATGACTAATAAGCAGACCCAATTTCAGTCCTTTTCATTCACACTGAGGAAGTAGATGCTAGAAATATGATAAAAGAAAAATGAGGTGATTGAAATCTATCCCTTAATGAAAAACAATGAAAAAAATAAGAAAACAAGTAAAATACAAAATATTTTATACACTTTCACGAAGTAGAAAGTTAAATATTGCATAAATAATGTTGCTAATTTACCACCATCACATAATAATATGCACTAAAGAAAAAAAATAGTGTAAAACAAAACTGTAAGAGCACAATGCTAGGTTTTCAGTCTAGGAAACTTTCAATGAGATATTTTAGGTGCAGAAGGGCTGTCTCTGAGTGTTTCTCTATTTTCCAGCAACACACAGAATGTTTCATTGCAGACATCTGAAAAAAAGTGTATCAGAAACAAACCTATAATATATCTTCCTTTCCTACTTTCAAAGACTTTACACCTATCCACCAAGCCCTATATGCTTGACACACCTGGAATTGGGAAAAAAAAAACAAAAACCAAACAACTCAAAAAAACCTACTACGGGGAATAAAGAAATGTGAAGAGAAGAGAGTGAACTGAGAAGAAGAAAAAAAAAATCAGAATGAACAGAAAAACAAATAATGTCCAGTGTTCATAAAAACTAAAGTTTTCAACCTCCTTACTAAGTGACAATAGGTTGTACCTGGAATTAATATCTTGTCTGAAGACTTCCACAAAAAAAATGTATTTCACAAGGTGCACTCTCCGTGCAGCTGGGTGGCCACTAGCTGTGTCCCACACTCACAAACTCTGAGGGCTGACAGCCTGATAGCTTCATCCCAGCTCAGGGCAGCACTCCATCTCTGCATGCTGCTAACTGCTATGCCCCAGCACTGGCAGTGAAACCCGTGACCCTTCTTGTTGATATCTCTTGTGAAGGGCAAGGGTAACATGTCTTACTGGGGCCAGATACTTTCTTGGGGGAATGAGAAGGTTGAATGGGTCAATGTAGCCCAGAGCCACTGGGAGAATTCCAGAACATCACTTCTCAGCCAGCTGGGAAGTGACAATTTTATTAAAATATTTTACGGAGCCCAGTCCAAGTTTTTTCTTCCCTTCTACAGCTGCTGTAAGATTACCATTGAGAACTGTCTGAGAAAGAGCAGATTCAGAAACCAAGAGGAGACGAGGATTTTTAGTCCATCTAGACTGATCTAGTTAAAGATGTCCCTGCTTACTGCAGGAGGGTTGGACTAAATGACCTTTAAAGGTCCCTTCCAACCCAACACATTCTATGATTCTATGACTCTAGGCTTGTTACCCTGAATGGTATCTACATGTTATTCAGGAAACTGGCTACATGTCATTTAAAGCAGAAACAGGGGGTCCACATGTCCTTCAGTTTTCCTTCTCAGGAAACTAGCATTGATAGACTTTGTCACAGAAAACTAGGTGAGGAAAACCCCTTACATGTGCTGAAGTCCTAATCTGAACTGCAAGCCAGCTGTTCCGTGCACTGCCCACAGCTACATTTAGTCCAGGGCTTTGTTGTACTGAGTCTTCCTGAGCCAATTAAACTTGACATTTTGCACACTCTCTAATTAAAATGCAAATGAAGGGATGAATTATGTAAAAAAAACAGATTATGCAGGTTAATTAAGAGGAAAACATACCTAGACCCCAAGTTTACTGTTAAGTGGATTTTAAACATAACCTGCTGACACAGCTGACTATGGAGTCTGGACACAGTATGGTGCTTCAGCAGAAAGGCCCTTTACCTAAAGCAAATGTTGGGAGATCCCCAAGGGAGTGCTTCAATAATTGTTCATCTGCATTTAGAAGTTTGAGGTAAATTAGTGAAGATGTATGTGTTATTCCTGCTTTTAAAATTCTGCCTCATTCTTCTAACATGCACAGTACTATGGGTCTCAGACTGGCTTTCTACTAGTTTGTCCTGGAATAATAATACATTTATAGCAAATGTGCTGCTTGTAGCTTCAGTGTATCCATCCCATTTGTAATTTTTCAATCCTAATAATCAGAGCAGAGTTATTGAACACTTGAGAGGGCTGGTTTGCTCCTCAGAGCACTTATTTGATCTCTCATCCACAAGAGAAAATGAGAAAAAAAAACAGTCAGAAGAAAGCAGGTACAATAGAATGACCTTACCTATACATATACACTGGTGGGAAAGAAGAGGGTGTATGTTCAAAACTTGGAGAGGAACAAAAATAAAATGCATGTGAAATAGAGCTTTGTCAGCCCTTTTCCAAGGTAATATTTCCTTGGCTTTGAAGTAATCCTTTTATAAACACTGCGTCACGTTTAATTTTTAAATGTACATTTGGAATTATAATGGTGTTCCTGATGTACGTTTAGTAAGCAAATGCAATTAGACCTTTTATAAATGAGTTGTAACAAAACCAGCCCTCCAGAATTCATACAAATGAACTTCCACTTTCCATTTTCTGTGTATAAAAGGAAGACAAGCTTAAAAAGGATTAGTCAAGGCAGGGAAAAGAGTGCTGTCTGCAGGGAACTTCGAGAAAGGAGTTCAGGATTGCAGGAATAAAAATCTGAGAAAATGTTCCAACACTCCAGCCTGTGTGAATGTTAGCTTTAATTGCAGAAACTCCATTCATAGACTGTCAGCTGAAGAGTCATTTCATGCGTTTTATGCATTATATAAAAAGAGGAGAAATAAGATCATTGTTAAAATACCTGATTTAGAACTTGATTCCTAGTTTTACTGCAGATTTCCTGTATAAGATGGACAGCAATTCCAACCCAGATTTTTAAAGCCAGTTAACACACAGCTGTATTAATGCACAGACAGGTGCTTTTGAAAACACAAAGGCACCATCTGCATCTTTGGGTTGCTAAATGCTTGAAAATCTGGCTCGCTATTTCACTAAGCTGCACAACCATCTGTAAAATAGGAAATAATCAGGTTCCCTTTCTCCTAGCTTTTGTCCATTTAGATCTGTTTTTTTCATTAGGCCTGCCTTCTCAGTATGTATATGCCTCTAGTATGAGAGATGTTTTATTTTAGTTGGGGCATCGAGTCACCACAGAGAAAAAAATATATTCACAGAGCAAAAATGACTATTACCTCACCCCACTATACTAATATATTGTACAAGAAATTTGAAAGCACTACCAAGTGAAGCTTCTTGTATAAGTAAAAAAAAAAAAAAAGAAAGAGAATAATGTGTATCTAATACTTGTTATTGGAGTTGCTGCTTCGGCCCAAACTTGGAAAACAAACAGAAAATTAGTATGGTGTGGGAGCATAGGGACACAATTAATAGCAATTAGTTTTATCTTCTACACCACTTAGACAAGTACTTCAGTTCTTAGTGAACAAATAAGTCCTTTAGCAAGGGAACAGGAAGAGTTCTTTAAAATGAGGATGGTTATTTTCTAGCTTCCCAACTGCTTAGTTAACAAGCAGGATTTAACTTTTTCTTCAATGACACTTACTACTCATCTTTTCCTCAATAGTGAGAACCTAGACCAACAGGCTAACATCTTTCCTGACCTTTGAAAATTACATTCTCAACTAATATATAGTTTGTATGTATATTTAAATCCTCTTTAGAGTGTTCAGGCTAAACATTTAAGAAACAGTATCAGGGAATCTCCACGTGCATTTGTTTTCTGGATTAATAAACAACACAAAATATATATAGGAAAACTCATCTGAGCAGTGAAGGAAGTAAAGCCCATATTCCTTGAGAAAATTCTGTTGATAAAATTCAGAAGGTGTTGTGTTTTGTAACTGGAATTGTTTTCCATATTTGCCAGCTTATAATTGTTGCTGGTGCATTTTTACCCACTTTTTGTGTTTAGGGGCAGGGACAGTATGAAAAAGAAGGCTAAGGGCTACCAGCAAGATGATACCTAACAAATACTTGAACCTGAATCACACCTGAACAAAATAATAGGATAGTCAAAATTTGCAAGAAAATAGTTTTTCCCAGATATCTGGAGATGAGAAAAGTACATGCTCAGAAGGATGACAAAGGGGTCCGATGTATTAACAAAGCCCTTTATAGCAGAACCTACAGCATAACACAGCTTGAATGGAGATACATTACCTGTCTATTTCTACACTAAGGTGAATGTAAATATTAGGTGAGGAAAAGAACTGCTTAAGCTAATGAACACATTGAATATAAAACTAAATGTGTAAGGCCCTCTTCAATTTAGGGCATTTCTAATTGTGAGAGGAGTCATGTTCCAGAATGTCATGTTAGAGGTTTCAGGATAGCCTTTGAGTGATTTTTAAACCGGGATGTCACTCGTCTCCATTAGCAGAAAACTGGATTCAGTGATCCACAAAGCCACTTCAGTTCTGGGCCCTGTGTGCTGTAGTATCTCAGACTCCATAATGCATTCTGACTAAGTCTTGAAGAGCATTCAATAAGGGTCAGAAAACTACAGTAGGAAATCATTTGACATTTCCTGGTTTCGCTTAGATCTGTCTTTTTCGTGTGCTGGGTAATGTGAAAAAACAATTGGCTTTGGAAATTATTTTGCAAAGTCTGTTCCCATTTGTTTCAGTTATTACATGTCACCAGATGATAAACCGGAGCTCTGGGAGGTTTGGAGCAGAAGCAGCGAAGCAGAATTTTTAGCTGAACTTCAGATGGCAGAATTTATCCAAAATCTGAAGTTATCAAACATAGCAAGCAGATGACCACTGGACACATACGTAAATTCAAGCAGTGTGCTTAACCTCACAGGTAAGTCACTGGGCAATTCAACAGTATAAACTGCAAAACCTCTACTTCTAGCAACTGGCTTTCTCAATAGGCTGGGCTTTCCAAGCATCCATGAGTAGCTCGGTGAGTAGCGTAGGGGCAAAAGCAGATATTTGCAAGTTTTCCCATAATGCAATGACATGAATTCTCAAGCACAGTACAACTGCCCTCTGCTCGTGCTGCCAGGGAAATGGTGGCATGAATTCTGTTGGTGAAAGTCTACCAGTGAAGCTGGAAGGCAATACCCCATGCATTCTCTTGGGGAAACATCTCATCTTAGATTTCAAAACATTTTCTGGCGTTGGAGGGCATAATTTTGCTATTATATCCAAAAGTAAGTTGTGGACACAGGGAGTTGGTTTTCCTGGTTTTATTGCTTGTTTGCTTATTTATTTATTTCAAAGAAAAATAGATGTGGATATTTTCTCAGGAAAAAGAAAGGACTTTTATAAGTTTCTTCACTAAGGGCTTCCCAGTAGATATTAACTTCATTAATTTGAGCAACAAATTGCATCTAGTTTGATGATGGGAGAATAATCCCCTACATCTGTGGATCATAGCTGAGGAGAGCACAAACACCATTATAACACTAGGATTTCTTCTAAAAATACTGCTTCCAAGCACACAATTTCTGGATTCCAGATTTCTCCATTCCCAGTTAACTCCTCTCCCAGCTTCTCAGAAAGTGCACTGCTGGCAAGTATTATCTATTCATGTTCTAGATCTCTCCATCTCTGCATGTGGTAGCGTTAGAAAAATGCAGCAGTTCTGAGAAAGTGATGAAAATAAAAAAAGATTCCTTGCGTCTTGTTTCCACCATTGTGAAAAAAAATCTCACTGCAGTGCAGGAATGCCATGTAGACTACCGTAGACATATCAATTCTTATCATAGAATCATAGAATCTTCATGGTTGGAAAGGACCTTTAAGATCATCGAGTCCAACCAAACAACCTACAATCTCTGCCACTAGAGCATGCCCTGAAGTGCCACCTCTAGACGTTTCTTAAACACCTCTAGGGATGGTGACTCAACCACCTCCCTGGGCAGGCCGTTCCAGTGCCTGACCACTCTTTCAGTAAAGTGATTCCTCCTAATATCTAACCTAAACCTCCCCTGCCGCAACTTCAGACCATTTCCTCTGGTCCTGGCATTATTCATCTGGGAGAAGAGGCCAACACCCACCTCTCTACAACCTCCTTTCAGGTAGTTGTAGAGGGCAATGAGGTCTCCCCTCAGCCTCCTCTTCTCCAAGCTAAACATGCCCAGCTCCCTCAGCCTCTCCTCATATGACCTGGTCTCCAGAGCCCTCACCAGCCTGGTAGCTCTCCTCTGGACACGCTCCAGCACTTCTATGTCCCTCTTGTACAGAGGGGCCCAGAACTGAACACAGGACTCGAGGTGAGGCCTCACCAGTGCCGAGTACTGAGGCACCATCACTTCCCTGCTCCTGCTGGCCACGCTGTTCCTGATACAAGGCAGAATGCTGTTGGCCTTCTTGGCCACCTGGGCACACTGCTGGCTCATGTTAAGCTGGCCGTCCACCAGCACCCCCAGGTCCTTTTCTGCCGGGCAGCTTTCCAGCCACTCTTCCCCAAGCCTGTAGCATTGCTTGGAGCTGTTGTGACCAAAATGCAGGACCCTGCACTTGGCCTTATTAAACCTCATACAGCTGGCCTTGGCCCATCGATCCAGCCTGTCCAGGTTCCTCTGTAGAGCCTTCCTACCCTCAAGCAGATCAACACTCCCACCTAGCTTGGTGTCATCTGCAAACTTACTGAGGGTGCGCTCAATCCCCTCATCCAGATCATTGATAAAGATATTAAAACCGGCCCCAAAACTGAGCCCTGAGGGACACCACTGGTGACTGTCTGCCAAGAGGATTTCACCCCATTAATCACAACTCTCTGGGCACGGCCATCCAGCCAGTTTTTAACCCAGCGAAGAGTACACTTGTCTATGCCATGATTTGCCAGCTTCTCCAGAAGAATGCTGTGGGGGATGGTGTCAAAGGCCTTACCAAAGTCCAGATAGACAACGTCCACAGCCTTCCCCGCATCCAGAAGGCGGGTCACATGGTCATAGAAAGAGATCAGGTTGGCTAAGCAGGACCTCCTTTCCTAAACCCTTGCTGGCTGGCCCTGACCCCTTGGCTGCCCTGAATTATCATCACTGGAATCTAGCTCTATACACTCAAAACACTCCCTAATGTACAGAGCCACACCCCCACCTCTCCTTCCTTGCCTATCCCTTCTGAAGAGCTTGTAGCCATTCATCACAGCATTCCAGTCATGACAGTCATCCCACCACGTTTCCGTGATGGCAACTACATCATAGCTGTCCCGCTGCACAATGGCTTCCAGCTCATCCTGTTTGTTGCCCATGCTACGTGCATTTGTGTAGATGCACTTGAGCTGGGCTACTGATCTCGTCCCCATCCTTGGCCCTTTATCCCTATGCTCATTACTAGTGGGCCTGGTTTTATCCCCTTCCCCCTTTGTTTCTAGTTTGAAGCCCTGTCCATGAGCCTTGCTAACTCTTGGCCTAGTACCCTTTTCCCCTTTTGGGACAGGGTTTTCCCATTCTTAGCGAGCAGGCCCAGTGTCCTGCAGATCAAACTATGATTACGGAACCCAAAGCCTTGCTTGTAGCACCAGTTTCGGAGCCAGGTGTTAATCTGTCCAATTTTCTTGTTTACCCGTTCATCAGTCCCCAAAACTGGAAGGGCAGAGGAGAACACAATTTGTACTCCCGAACCCTTGACAAGCCGTCCCAAGGCCCTGAAATCTTTCTTCATTGCCCTCAGACTTCTATTCTCCAGCTCCTCACTGTCTGCCTGTAAGATCAAAAGAGGGTAATAATCTGAGGGCTGTATCAGGCCAGGAAGCTTCCTGGCTGCATCCTTAACACGGGCCGCAGGGAGGCAGCAGACCTCCCTGGGGGAAGGGTCTGGCCTGCATATGGGACCCTCCGTTCCCCTCAGAATGGACCCCCCTATGACTATTGCCCTTCTCCTGCTCTTCACAGAAGCAGTCTTAATGCATGGAGTTGGCTGTTTTGGCGACTCCCTAGACGAGGCTTTATCAGCATCCTTAGTTCCCTCCTCATCTATCTCCAGAGGCCCATATCTGTTCTGTACGGGCACCTAGGGGGGGCATGGGGGGGTCTGGAGGGGGCTCTCCTGCTGCTGCAAGCAGGTACCTGCTTCCGTTCCCCCCATCCTCTCCTAGTTCCCCTCCTTCTGCCTGGTGACAAGAGGGCAGGGGATCCTCTACCTCTTGTGGAGCCTCTCCTGCTGCTTTTTCCCTAAGGATGGCAGGGTGTGGCTCCACCAATCAATCTCCCTTTCACACTCCCGAATGCTCCTCAGTCTTTCCACTTCTTCCTTAGGCTCAGCCACCAGGCTGAGCAGATCATTTACCTGGTCGCAGCGCACACAGGTACTATTTTTGCTGTCCTCCTGCCAGAGGGACAGACATTCCACGCAGCCCGTCGCCTGGACGGCCGCGTGTCGCTTCGTCACGTCCGTTTGCGTCGCTTTATTCCTTCTGGCTTTGGCTACAGACCTGGTGGAGACCATGTCCGCCGCTAGTGTCGCCTCGCCGACGTACACCCCTCTCTGGTGCTCCCGGGTGGTTCCGCGGGTGACACCCAGGGAACGCGCACTCGCTGCTCGTTCGGTCGGTGCCCAGCGAGCTGGCGGCTGCGCCCCCGAAGGGCTGCTTTTGTGAGGGGGGCGCTGGCGCCGCCCCGCTCCTCCTCAGCTGTCGCCGCCCCCGGAAGCGCCGGGCACCGGCCCGGCCTGGCCGCTGTTCGCGGCTGGAAAAGCCTCGAAAACGAGCCCCTTTGCCGGCCTTTTTTGCCGCGATTCCCTTCCCCAGTACAGACTTACCTGCACTGGAGCTGGTGCCGGTGGAAGTTGAAAAACATTCAAACTCAAATATATTCCGTGCCTGGAAAGAAGTGTTGCCGAAAGCCAGACGTTAAATTTCAGGAGAAGCCATGAGAGAAGGATATCTGCTCCACAAGTTCTTACTAAAGAGAAATTAAGCGAGAAGACAATATCATTTGCTTTAAACAGACAATCCCTTTACACTAGTGATTCCTTCGTATTAATTTTCAGTAATATATCTATATTTGATTATATATATACATATATAAAATATATGTATATGTATATACTAATAGCTCATATTTGTGGAGACAAACATTTGGCATCCCGTGAGAGTTCAGTGGATTGACATTTTACTCCAGTCATTACTAGTGACATGTCAGACATACTAGGGACATACTAGGAAACTAACTCTCTTCTGAAAAAATTTCTGTGGCTTTATTATTACTGTGGTTACAGATGAAGCAGTGTGGCTTCTGACTACGAGCAACAAGATGATGACTGCATTAGTAAATCCATTCAGAGCCAACCCAGGGCCTGACACTTTGCTGTAATTACACGTAAATGATGTCACCTTTCTTCAGAAGTTTCTCTTCTGCTAATGTTCTTGTCAAGCATTATCAAATACTGTGTTTGCTTTGTCAAAATCATGAGAAAGAAGATTTAGCAGAAGGGAACAAGATTCTATGTGGTTAAATTTGGTACAAGGAGAGAAAACGGCTTTCATCCCAGTAACAATCCTCCTTGCAGCAGGGATTCTCAGGTCTGGGGAAATCTTTTGGCCTGGAATTTTAACAGTCATTAAGTGACTTATGCCCTCAGCATCCGCAGATATTCACTGGCTGTTAGCACTTTAATAAAATTGCAAGCTTCAAAGGCCTGGTTTATTTCTCAGCTTCCTGCAATCTGACAGCACCGATGACATACTCCATGCAATTAACTCCAAGACCAAATATGAGCATACAGTGCGCACAGAAATGCTATAGTAAAAGAAGAGCAAAAGATAAGAAATACCAGAATGAAGGGTACGTGTTCGAGATTTTACTCAAGCTTCTCTCCTTCCCTGACACAAGGATTATTGGTGCAGGTAGGACTCCATCAGCATGTGATGGACTCTGAGCTAATCAATAATGGGTTCCATTTTGCTTTTGCCAAGGGACCCTGCTGTATTCAAGGCACAATGGTCTTCCGTGATGAATTGAGCCTGCTCAGTGAAGATTATTTTCTGTACTTTCTTGGCATATGCAGCTCTTTACGTCTTCCTTTCTTTTCAAGTACTCAAGTCTGAGAACTTACATTTCTTTGCCATAGTTTTTTTTCTCTGTGTGTGTGAGCAAATATAGAAGCACCTCTTGTTTTTTAAATACGGAAATCAAAAATAAAAATTGTAATGGAAAGGCTTACTTTAGGAAAAAACAAACAAATGAACAAACAAACGAAAAAGTGCCACAGTGAAAGGAAGTTCAAAGCCATATAGAGAAGGAGGGAATTTTCTTTTAGAGAAGGCGCCTAATGTTTTATGTATGCATCCATAGATAAAGTACAGTGACAGTGGAACCAGCCCTGAGAAGAACTTGGATCAGACTGTGTGAGTCCCTGCAATGAGAAGAGTCAGAAATTTGTGTTGCCTCTAACGCAGTGTTAGATCGAGCATGCTTTTCGTACACCTTGATGTAGTGCTGGCTTTCTTCAGTACTGACATTGCTGCATGACTGGAGAACATCAGCCACTTGCTGGTTTGAGTATCATAGCATTGCTGTGAGACAGGACAATGATTTTACTCCCCTTCTATAGCATATATCGGAAAGAAGACTATTTAACCTCAAATGAAGATAACATATTCATATCGGTCACCTTCGCCGCGTAACATCAATCTAAAAAAAGATAGTCAAAATTATACAGAAGGCAACTCAGTGGGGTGCTTGAACCCATGTGAATGCTTCCAAAACTAGAGAGTTCCCACATGTTTTCAGATTGTGAAAAACCCAGTAATTTCACACATTCAGCTGCTTTTCTTTCTCAGTAGTTTATAGAGAATATTATGCCTTTTACTGCTGATTAAATGTATTTATTGAATACAAAGTTAGACATATCTAATCAAAGCCAGAAATATAACCAATAAATGAACTGATCCAGTATCAGAGAGTCTCTGACACTTTATAACTGATCTTGTAAATCTCTGTTGTGTGGAATTGTTCTTTTCCACAGAAGAATGTAGCTGGGGAAGTACTGCTTGGCCCCAAAAGTACAGATGAAGAACTCACAGTATCAGGTTGCTTGTGAATATCAGTTGTTACATTGTTACATTGTGACAAGTGCTGAAAACCAGGAAGAAATCACGTATAGGAGGAACTGTAAGTAAATATCTTGGTGTATCTCAGGCAGCTTTGGATTGACAAAGTGATGTAACACAAGAGAGAATGTGAACATGAACAAAAGCACGTGCTTAAAGAACCCTTCCCCATACCTTACCATTTTTTTTTAATTTGCTGTACACTCTTAAAGCCTGGCTTCCCTAATCAAAATGTAAGATTTAATAAAAGCTGCAGCTGAACAGAACAAAATTACAGCACTCTCTAATATCGTAAACATAATTAACTTTGAATTATGTGAATTAACCATGCCTGACAAATTATCATTCAGCTCTGAAATTAAATTCTTTCATACCATTAGGTTTGTTTGTTAAGCTCAAGTAGGCAAAAGTAGTATTTAATAAAGTAATAATGATACTTTGCTGAGAGTGTTTTTGAGATATATATGGATTTATCCAAAATAAATCATGGAAGTGCTATTATTAGCTCATTTGCAAATAGCATATAATGGTGGATCTGCATAATAATATTACAGAAAGTTTTCTGTTACTACAGGTTGCTCTATGTCTATTAAAACTTTTTTTCTGATTGCTTCTTTATGTTGATCTGGTAATATCACTATTTAGCTATGCATGCAATGCACAGCATACGTATGTTTAAGACAGCACAGCTCTCCACTCTTGAAGTACTTATAACTTGAAATGACTGGGCAACTTTTTACTACTTCAGAGTTATTTCTAACAGTATGCTGCATTGAATTGTAGTCCTATGGTGGTTGTCTACATCATTTTTCAGCCTCCTTCAGGCTGACAGTTTGATTGATAGTTATCACGTTCCTCCTCCTTTCTCATTAAATTAATATTCATGAGAGAGAAACTTAGCAGTGTTTTGGAATCTTAGATCTCAGAAACCAGGACAAACGACAGGGAAGAATTCTAATATGTCTTCTGAAGGCTCCTTATAATCCTTCTAGGTTACTTACCAAGCCTAACACCAATTCAACTCAATAAGAAAAGTGCTTTTTTCTTAAGCTAAGGGGACAGGAAAGGTAGTGTGTGTTTCAGAGTTAGCTTTTCCATATTCATTCAGTAACAATCTTGTAGAAAGAACAGAGGTAGGGGAGCAGAAAAAGTTAATCGGATGTATTATAAATGTAATACCTCTTCACTCTGGAAGAGTTTATGATACCAAACTCAAAATATCAGATTTCCTATCCTGACAGACTAGTGATATCCACACAGAAATCTGGCAGCAAATGCTTACAACGCAATTTCTGACATCAACCCTCCAAAAAAACTCAAAATATACAGCTTCATATTTCAAAAGCTCTTTATGTTCTTGGATTTTGTTGCATAGAGTGCTTGGGAGAGTCACAATGATTAGCTCTATTACCCAAGAACTGTTGAATCCACATCCCTCTACCCCATATGTGATAACCAACTCCTTTTAGCCCCTCATTTCTGACTAATATCACTGCTTCCAATTTTGTAGTTAAGGGAGACTTCCAGGACAGAGTCTGTCTGGAGCTGCATTGTTCCCTGAAGAGCTTTGGGGAGGGTTTCTGATGCAAGTATTCATAAGTACCTTTTTGGATCTTTTCTGCACTAACTGGTCCTAAAGTGCAAGGGTAGGGACAAGCACTGTCTGTGTTTTCTCCATCAGTCATACATTCAGGAAAGAATGGAGAGGCACTCTTGGCACATTGGTACTTCTTGGTAGCATGGGAAGGAATTGCTTAAACCCTCTTGAGGCTGCAGACCCCACAGAGTATCCCAGAGGGTGCTCACATCAGAACACTCCTAATTTATATCTGTCAAGTTCGGCAACATACAGGTAAAGTAACCTTTCTTTACAGTACTTTGTGCAGAACTGTAAATCTCTTGCAGTTTTGATACTGTTTGATCTACTTTTCCAAGCATTATGTAGAAGGGTTGTTTTGATGGAGCAATAATGAAAAGCAGTCTGTGCCTTTCATTTGAGAGTTTCGTCTCAGTAATTTTTTTCAGGGTGCAGTAATGAGCAGAGAAAGCTACTCTGCAACTTAACAGTGAAAAAACTACAATTTTTTGCTACACATTTTTCTCTCCATCTAACCCTGGAAGGATCTTTCAGGTTTTCCTTTATATTCTTGTCTAGTAGATGATTACTTCAGATGATCAACCTGAGGAAGCTGCTTTAATCCAGCAGGAGTTTAGGGGAAGAAAGAATATCCCTAAAAAAATCCAAGCGGCAAGGGAAACAGGTATGTTCTATTTCAGATTTGTTTGTAATCAGTCTGGAAACAGTAACAGTGAAGTCTGAGATACATGGCAGAAGAATGACCTATTTTCACCCATTCAGATTTCCATTTTCAGAATTGAATATGTTGGTTAAAACAAGAAATATTAACCAATATTCTAAATGATAGAATATATTAGTCATAAATAATTGGGCCGTAATATCAAGAACTTCCCTATTTCAATGGGTTCATGAACAGAATTTCACGTAGGCAAACAGTATATACAGTTTACTTAGCAGATAATAATGTTGTGCCTTTTAAAGTTTCACACTTGTAGGTTCTTCCTGAAGTTAAGGACAGTTTACGTTCACAACAACATTTAAGGAAAATAACATATGTAACTTGTTGCTGCTGTTACTTCACTTCAAGTAAAAACCACCTACACTAACACTCCCACTCCAATCTGAATTAAAAGAATAATTTAAGCTTTCTGTTAGAAGGGAAGGTAGGGAACTGTAATTTGGAGTGATCATCAGATAACACAGAAGGACACCAATATCAATTAATTAGTTTAGACAGAACATATTCTGAGCACTTTTGTGATTTGATTTACTCTATGCTTATGGATACCATCAGAGACATGCTGAAAGTATTTTGTAATGACAGATAACATTACAGCCTCAAACAAATCAATGGATTAAAGTTATTACCAATATAATTTTGTGCCTCAAGTAAGAAAGAGAAAAAGGTGAACATCTAATTGCAGGAACACTCATCAGTGTTAATGCTGAAGGACAAGGAAAACACCGATATTGGAGTATTTCAGAGCACCGTGGTCAATGAAGAAGTATTTCCAAATTTCTAAATAAGGCATCCCTTAACTAATCCATAAAATGTCTTTCTAAAAAGTTAATTACTAAATTATCTTAAATTGTAATATAAATTCATAACTAATGAATAATAATAATAACTAGAGATATATTTCTAGTATGAATATATAAATAACGTGGATTTCTCTTTCTGAGCAACACAGGAATACCTTTTTCTTTTTCCTCTGCCATTTCATTTACTTCTTTAATACAATTTTCCTGTAGCTGGCTAAAGTCCAGACCTTTGTAAAGGTCTGTATAAAGAGTATAGGGTTGCTGAGCTTTCATATTCAGTAAGAAATGTTTTAAAATCGTTGCTAAATTTCTTTCCTTAAAGCTACCTGCAGCCTTTCTTACAACTATTCCTTGGTACACAACAGTCAAAAAACAGAATGCATACCTTGTCCTACTTTTCTTTTTTTATTTTTGCATTACTTTGTTTATGCAAAGCTAAAGCTGCAGTTGGGTGGGAGATCTTTTTAGAAATTCCCTCTCCGATCTCAAGAGGGACTTGTGAGTCTGTCAGACAGGCATCAAGCAATTTAAATTGAATACATTGGCCTGAAATTAATTGGTCACAAGGAAGCCTAATTTATCTTTGGACCTTTTTTTTTTTTTTTCCTTTTCAGGTTGTGTAAGAGGAACAGAGGCAATGAGAAACCCTCAGTTTACTTAAACTTTTTTTGTGGTACAATCACCAGCAGTTCTTGGGTGGGTTAACAAACTCCTATACTTTCTTTTGAGACTTTGGTGTAGAAGTCTGAAAGGCAGGAAGATGGGGTCTCCTGGCTATTCAGAATAGTAGGTGAATCCCTAGCACAAAACATACTTCCAGTCTTTTGAAACACAGGTTTCAACTGGGGCAATGAGCTGGTACGACACAGCAGAGATCATTGTCACCCCTATTTGGGTGTAGGGATGTTGGGGGTATTGGACTGTGTTACTTCCTCAGCTCCTTTCCAACATAAATTATTCTGAGTCTGTGTCTATGATTCCCACACTTTACAGAAATAGCCACGTCTGCCAGCAAATTCCAGACCCAGATTTAGAGACAGTATCTTATTTAGATGCCAAACTGGGTACTGCAAATAATTTTGTCTACTATTATATGAGTCTAAAGAGCCAAGAAGGGAAGTAAATTACCAGAAAATGACAGATTCACCTACTACACGTGTAGCTCACCCAAAACTCAAACACTTAATCCAGCACAGCTAATTTAGGTACTGCAATAATGTAATTAATGGACATTTAGGAGATATCGAGGTATCTGTCACTTTTTTGAGAGTGTAAGGAAGCTTCTACAGATACTAAGATCCCAAGTATATGAAGGAGTCAGTTAACTTAGGTCTTTCGTGTCCAATTTCTCAGAACAGTTTCACAGTTCAAGAACTTTGTTAGGAAGCTGGGGCCTGAATTTTAAGTTTTATTATTCCTGAAGAAAAGGCAGCCTACTTTTCCAGTAATCTGCTCTATCTGCCAGAACGGGATATCTTGAATGAAAGCAATGCTTTTTGGGTTGGTTTTTTTTTTGAGACGGATCCTCTCTGCCGGACAAGGATGCAGAAGTCAAACTCAAACTAGAACCTGACAAAATTAAACCCTGCTCTGACTTACCTGGAAGTCTCAGCCATGAGTAGGGTAACAGCTGCTCCCTGGCCTGTTTTTGTCCCTTAATGTTCAACTGTAAAATGTGTGAATGACCCCAGGAGCAGAGATGAACTATGAACAGCTCAAGAGCATCAGGTCAAGCGCAAATATCAAAAAACCATAAGTGCTCACACCTAATGCTTTTCTGGTCCCCTAATATGTATTGTCCACCAGGAAGGTGAGCACCATGATGCTCGCACACACTCTTTGGAAACTGTCTTTCTAGTCTAGGAAAGTAGGCAGACTGGATTGCTGTTTGGGAGCTGTGTCAGGATGATGATGCATAAGACTCTCTTAGGCAGCATTTATATTAGAAGAGACTACATCTTTTGTGCTTCCTAACATCCCATGCAGATATTTGAGGGATCCCACATGACTTACTGACTTGGAAGCAGTCATAAATGAAAATATTGTCAAATGTCAGTTAATGATATTTTTCTCTCACCAGAAATTCAAAGATTCAAAAATCAGGCGAAAAACGAGGTATGGTTCAACACTGGAACAAAACAAACAAAAAGGATGGGTGGGGAAAGGGGGGGAGGGTGTCAACTCTGGAGGGGGACAATTAGTGAAGAATAGACAAAAAACAAATTTTAAAAGCTTAATTTTGACAAAACTGGAAAATTATTTCAAATAGTATAGCAAAGACCAAATGTTTAAAGACACTAAGGCTGTTAACAATTGATCAGAATCAGAAAGAATTATTAGCATAATTCTGCATCATTTGAAAGTTTCTTGTGGAAACTTAGAATTAACAAGGTCTTCCAGAAGTGCTATAGATTTTCCTTTTTCTCACTAAAAATGGTTCATCTGAAAGCTTTCAGTGAGAGGTAGAAAGGATCTTGTAATTAGTGGTATGCAAGTCTTGCTAAACACACACAAGTTCAACTTGCATCTCACTGCTGAACGACATTTTTGGAATATTTTCCTAGTTATATTCAGAGCAAAACAGTTCACAAAAATGCTCAGATCAGAGTGCATTGACACAAATAAAGCAGGAGCAAATTAGAGCTAATAGTCTATTAAACAGCAGCTAAACTCCAGCCAAGACAAATTTTGAGTATTCTGTTCTGAATAGAGCCTGTCACACATTTCTGGCTTTTTGTTCAATGATGGTTTATTTTTAAATGATCTTCCAAATAGTAGTGAGATTTATATATGTCATACCACAAAACAGAACAAAACACCATGTGCGTGTGCATGCTAATGAACTATAATTACATAATTATTAGTATTATGCAAAACAGAAAGCAGATGTCTTTTTTTTTTTTTTTTTTTTTGAATACGAAGGCATTTCTGAAAGCAACTGTAAGCTAACCTTGTGTGAAATGGATAGAAGGCATCTCATATATCACTGCTGCCTGTAGAGTATCCATAAGGACTGCTCCGCAACGAGATGTCAGGATTTTCCTGTAAGGTAAGCAAAAGAATACAGGGGACATAAAGGAGACTTATCTAACCCTACCTAGCTATGTAGCTATGAAGTCTCAAATCCCAAAGTGTGGAAAGAAGAAGAGATCAGAATTGAGGCAGGAAGTTCAGCATCAACACAAGCACAAATGTTGTTGAAGAAGCTCCAAAAAGGCTGCAAAACTTAAGAAAAACTTCAGTGGCATATACCCTAATATGTTTTCTCCCACAACAAACATTAAAAAACACTTAGGGAAAGAGTTTAAGAATTGGGCACGGACTGAAGGGTAGTGCTGACATAGACTCCCACTTTCTGGAAATCCAGTGTTTAGGAACTATTACCTGGAGATTTTTCTCTTCTGAAGGAGTGTCTTGTTTCTGTTAAAAACTCGTCAAACTTTCCCTCAGTCAAGTTGCAGCTTAGGGAACATAAACGTGTATGTTTATACATCAATATCTGATCCCAACAAAGCTTTGGTGATACAATCTATATTTATTTTATGAAAAAAATTACTTATCCCTTTGCCACACTCAAAGTTTGTCAAAATCCCATTTTCAAGATTGTTATTACCATACAAATCAGCCCTTCAACATTGTGTTCCTCTTCTTTTTATGGTGTCCTCACTTTACCTCCTCAGTTCTCAAAATGGGACACCAGTTCTTCCTCTTCTCTTGCCTCCTTACCATAACTTCGTGTGATTTCCACTCTGCCCCACATCTCAAATCATACCTTTTCAGATGGCTTAGGGGTGGTGACTGGAGCATGGACATCTTGTTACTGTTGAACAGCTCATCTATAAACCTAAAGCAGATGATACTCTTAGCACTGAACACCTACTGCCCATGTTATGTTAGTTACTTTAGTTATAATAGACCAACTGATATTGAGTAACTTCATGGTGAATGTGATGGAGAATAACTTGGACTACTTATAGCTTACTGAGTTAAGGAAATATCATGCATGCGGAGAATGAAAGCAAGTTCAGTAGAGCTTGTTTACCTCCAGAAATCAAGATTCCCAAGACTCACTATGGAGTGAGACTCACTACTGGCAGTGGAGTCCCAAGACTCCACTGCCAGTAACTGGCAAAATCATCATTGTCTCTTGAGCTAGTTCACAGAGTGGAGAGCAACTGAGAATCATTGCTTTTTTTTGCTTTAGTTCAATACGTAGCCCTACCCTTCTTTGGATTCCACTTTCTTTTGTTAGTGCAAATATGAAGGAAATTTTTCTTCTTAAAAAAGTCAGGGTGTTATCCTCTGTTTTCTGAGACAAATGCTGCCATTTTCATATTATTTTAGTGCAGTGATGTAGTTTCTGCATAACACCATCCTGATGCCTGATTTTAAGCTCTGTATCAGTTGCTCTGACACCCTAATCGTACCCTGACATTGTCTCACCCTCTCCCCTTACTGTTCTTACTCATTGCTTCTTCCCCAAATTTGTGCTCTTCCTCCACCCTGTCCCCCAAACTCCAGGGCTTTTTCTGGCTGAGCATTTTCTTGTATTCTCATAACCATTTATCAGAGAATACCTGACATGGGAAATTAAACTCTTGCAAAAATGTTGGCAGCTTGGTCTTGAATACTAAGTCTTGAGCAACCTTAAACATAGGAAACCCTGCTTTTAATGCATGTTACTTCATCTCCCATTTCCCTTATCACCAATTAGGGAATTTATAGGGTTGGCATTTTTTCCCTTAGATGTAGTTATCTCGGATTTGCAATGTAAGTAAATAAATAACTCAAACCCACAAATGGTATAAACCCAAAATATCTCACTGATGATAGTGTAGCTGTTCCCATTAGTACATAGTGAGCCCACATCACTGGTTGTCTAATTGTTTTATAGACCTGAGAGATTAAATCCAGAAATCTGTACAGTCTGAGGCTGCCATTTCAGTGTTCTCTCTCCATTTAATATATTGAAGTATCCTAGAGAGTTTATTTGCAAATGATTTCAACTGTAAATAAGTAGAGGTTTCCCAGAGGGCATACTTTCACAGTATTTCAAATGTAAAACACATTAATTGGCCTATCAATAATGTACTGTCTCATCTAATAAAGAAAAAAAATCCACTATCAAACATCTGCCTCATTTTGTAATAATCTGGAGTCTTAGTACCCAATATCAAACCATGAATATTAATTTTTCCTCCAAAATAGTGTTTTGAACTGGTGGGAAACCATAAACTCATCCCAAAAGACTTAGGAAATGCTTTCTTCTCTCAAAAATAAACATATCAATATAAATACTGATATTTGAAGCTCGAATAATAGCAAGGGAACAAAACAGGGACAGGAGTTTCCTGTTCTATCACCTGAAATCAGAGGTTATTTTGATGATTTTTATGAAACTTTATACCTTCAGAAATGTAACAAGGAAGGAGTACTCAAGGGAGAGCTGTCTGTTCTTCAGCACTTCTGGATCACATTTCTGATGAAAGGATTTAATTGAGTATCACCTTTTAAGTGTGACAAGTTCCATGATACAATTAGTTGCATATTAAAATTCCACTTTTGGAATCATTATGGCCCCTTGATTCTTCATTATTTCAAACCTGCAAGATACTTCAGATTATGTGGAAAAAATAACTACATCTGTTAAGTCTTTAAAACATGTACTTCACATATGAGCAATATTTACCTGACACAACTCTTGCAAATCCTACTCCTTCCTACTTCTGAATTTCTCATAAATATGTCTTCATGTGCCTGAAATGAAAAATTAAATAACAAGGAAGAAAATGGACATCCCAGCTTTCTTTTTTTTTTTCCATTTGTCAACAAGTAAATGTCAGACTCCAGATGACTGGCCTAATATTTATGCACATTTCCCAACCATTTAGAAAGTTGAGAACTCAAAGTATTTCCATGATTTTTGATATAAAGGTCAAGACTAGATTTACATAATGCTTCACTCATGTGAAAAATCTAAAAGTGAGGCTCATGTCTTGCTTATTTTTTCCCTAATTAACACATAAAGTAATTAATTTATTTTTTCAAGTTTTGACTAAATTTTAAAATTAAATTGGCGTGTTGTTTAAGTGATTCATTGCATTAGAAGAAAAAAACCTGTATACCTGTAAAGATGCACTCACATTTTAAATGTGAATGGTATGTTGGGGTTTTTTTCACTTGTATTACTTCTTTCAGATGAGGTCCAGCTCTATTTTCGAACCGGAAGGCATCATTTCCTAATCAGAACTTTCTGCATTCCGTTACATTCAGTATGCATACATGAACAACTATTCTCAATTTGTGTACTTTAAGATATCTTGCCTAGCTGTCACTCCAGAGGTGCCTGGCTCTCACAGTGGAGCTACGTGACCTCTGCTGGTCTCACATCAATGTCTCAGGTATCCTAGGGTGTCTGCAGTGGCTCCTTCTTTGAGCCACTGAATCAAGCTTCTCATGTTGGAGAGTATGAATTCACCCTAAGTTACCTCTCAGTGCAACAGAGTGTACGTTCACATAGTTAATTAGCAGAACCCTTTGCCTTTCACTTCCCTTTATTTAAACTCATCAGATGGGATATTATGAAAATTTCTTTATTATAGCTACTGCTTTTCATGTTATCTCTGAATGGTGATTTCTGCTATTGTATTATCTTTATGGAGATATTATCTCAGATTCTTAAAAGGTATTTTGGACAATGATTAAGTACTTCTGGTAAGCCAAGTTTAAGTGAATAGTATTGAACATGCAATTACAAATAATAATACATCAGTGATTTATAATAATGCATTTTTCAGTACTTGCACACTATTCATGCTTCACAATTTTTTGTTGACTTGCTGAGCTACTGTCCCACAGTGAGCTAATATTTTGACGGTGTGATGCACAATGATGTTGCGGTATCTGCCCAAGCAATAAGTTATAGCTTTTGAGACACACACAATTCAGAGGATTTTTCCTGATGTACCCAGTTCTGCCTTCTGGGCTCATCCAGCAGGAAATTCTTTTAACAATCTTTTTAGTTTTGGGGGTTTTTGGAAGGTTTTCTTTTGTTGTGTTTTGTTTTCGTTTGGTTTGTTTTTCCCCCCGTCTTAGCTTTCTGTCTTACCGAGTTTCTAATGTATGCCAGTATTTTAATTTCCATTCTATGGCTAATGAATTTTTCATTAACCTCAATAACCATGAAATTCTGATCATATTCTGTTAAGCGGTGTCTAATTCTACAAGAAGCCCCATTAACTTATATGAGATCGGCTGCAAAGCAAAGTTATTATTCAAAATAAGCAGGGGTAGCAAAATCTGTCTTTAAATATATGCCAAAACTGCATTCATGGTCATTTTACTATAGCACAGCAGATTAACAGTTTTAAATGCATAACTTCCAGCCTTTCCATCACATCTATCCATTTTTAAGAGTTTTTTTGGGGAGGGCAAATTGTGAGAGAAAAGTGGAAAATTTAATATTCAATCCGTGATTTTCCTTAAGCCTTTAAATAAAATTAAAATAAATAAATAATAAAAAAGAAAAAAGATATGTCTGTACACTGTGGAAAGTTCATACAGAACTGGTATAACTACCCATATAACTGCATGTAAATCCAGTATTAGTATTAGACTCAATAAAGTTGTTGTTAAGCATTACCAATGAACTTTTTGCTCATAGTGCTCAGCATACTGACAAGACTGATGCAACAAAGACAGATTTAAAGAAACTGAAATGCTTAAAAGTCCAAGTAAGCCTCAAATGTCTTCCACTATGGAAAGGAATGCAAAATTTATTATTGATTTGTCCCACAAAAATGAAGCATACGGCATTTTCTTTTATTCCCCTCTGGGGTGGCAAGACCAAATTAAATACTTATACAAAACACTCTGGTTGGTGAAATTGGAGGTAATTTTCAAGGGGCGAAATCATCCACAAGTCCAGGCGCCACCCTAAAACCAAGGAAAGGTGTAATTTTTTCCTCTCTCTGGGGACACAGCAGCAAATTCAATTTCAAAGTGACAGTTGTAGCCTAACATGCAAGAGTGCACTCACTTTTCATCAGCACCTTTGCCTTTTAAACCTGCCCCTTCCTTTCCTCATTTTCTTGGGCATATCACATCGTTGCCCAACTATATCTGTCTGAAATGTAAAGAAATAAAAAGGATTCTTTCCTAGTACTTGTAAAAGTGAGTAATAGCCATGGATTTCAGGCAGATCTCCCTGGCAGTGGAATATAGATCCCCCAGACAGCTGTGACGACACTACCACCAGAATGCAAATATGTTATTAGACATGCTAATCTACACGGTGCTCATCACAGGACATGGATATTTGAGGGCAGAACAAAAAGCTGCTGTCTGACTAACCCACATTTTCACAGATCAAAGAAGCTTTCCCCAGTATTTTCTTTGTTAAGAAGCTAACTTCTGTAAGCTTCTAATAAATTTTGTAGAAAGTCTTTAGGGTTTATAGAGTCCTAAATTGACATATAACAACTTAGAGCCTTCAATGTGAAGTGATTAATATCATGTGGAAATGAGAGCTTCTGTTTTCCACTAGCGTCTATTCTTGATTATCTATATTTTTTGCTACTAAAATTTAAGTCATAGGCTATCCAGCTTTTCAAAGTTTTCCTTTAAGAGGAATGATCCAATTCATACAAAAAAAATTCAACAGACTTGTTGATATCTGTGTACTCCCCTAAAAATCAATCCCATGGACTTATGTCTCAATTTATAAGAAATCTCTGGATTTTCATTTGTTTAGGGGAAGAGTGAAATATGGGCTTTCTTTGTAGCTTTTGCAATAATTTCCACGACTCTTTACATGGTACAGCCATTCCTCTTATTTATTCAAGCAGAAAAGCTTTTATCCAAGAAAATGTGTGTACTGCAGAAGAATAGAACTAAAGGCATAAGCTAGAGTAGGAGTCTTTCTTCCTTTGCCTTGAAGCTTGATGTTTCATCACTGCTCAGGTCCCAGCCTTTTTCCAGTGCACAGAAACAGGATTGCCAGCTACCACTGAAGGTCATTTCACTGTGTTCTGTTTTACCTCCTTTACCGAGTAATAAGTTTTTCTGATTATAGCATTTTTCCTATTAAGTCCTATAACTGCAGACTTAATAGAAGTCTGAGCCAAACAACATTCAGTACTAGTCTAAGGCTGGTTCCAGGAAAATAAAAATTCTTGGTTTTGTGCAATGTAGTTAAATGCCAGGTCCTAATTTTAGTTTTTAAAAGATAAAGTTGAGGCACATTATGTTAAATAACAGTGTTTGATGTGGAAAACTAAAAGGAGTCAAAAATACTTTACAATTGCACTGAATAACTGATTTAATTGATGACTCTATCACAAGCCGTATTACCTGAGCCAAAGAAGAATTTGGGATGAAAAATTTTGTCGGAAGCCAACAGAAAGATGTACATGCACACAATGGCACATCTTACAGTTTTCAGAAAAATTGACAGAACACAAAGGTGTTGCAAAGAAATTGCCCAGGGACCCTCCTGGGATTCTCCTCCAGGGCAGTAGAAGACAGGCAGTCAAGACAGTCTGGTTTACACATACAATTTTTATGCAGAGCTTGTCTGCCTTCCATGGGGATAGACTTCACAGTTCAAATGTTCTCTGCCTCAGTAGAAGGCCTTTAAAAACCCAACCCATAATGAAAAGAGTAGGAAGAAAAAGAATGAAATCTGAGACGTACAAATTGGACACAAAATCCACTAAGTCTCATAGCAATATGTCAAAGACAGAAGAAAAAATAATCTGTTCTCTTATTAAGTAAAATAGGAAATAACATTGCAACATTCAATATGCCGCTGCTGTCAGTCTCAGATGAACTAACAGAATGGTCAATCTGAGTCATTAATAAGGAATTAAAGATGGAAATACAATTAATGTGTTTGGAAAATATATCCTGTCAAACTAAGCTGATGTCATTTCTTGATTAAAAATTTTTCTCACGCAGATGTGATAGTTAAATGTAAATTACTACATGACATTTTGATAAATAAAGTATAAAGATGCACAACTTCAACATGGCACAAGAGGATCCTATCTGGATGGTCCCTTGTAAGCAATTTCAAGTGATTTGTCATGACATGATTTATCAGAGCCAGGTCTGCTGAAGTCCAGGACATTTATTTGACATACACCATCTATTTTTCTTCAGTAACCTCAAAAAAAAAAAAAGAGTCAATACGGGCCGAGTTTGCAAATAGTATGAAGCAGAGCATGTGGCACATTTGAATTGGCACATGAGGTGGGAGCAAGCAAATAGCATACTCAAGCTGACCTCATCTAGAGGCAAAGTAGACTATTGCTGTTAACTTATTGCTGAAGATCGTGTCAGAAGCCCAGTAGGAGGTTAGTCATGGCTCAGTTGAACATTTTGCCTTACAGGTAGCCCTGCTAGCTAAGAAGGGGACATGAGGTGGAAGTTCGGTGATCACAGGCAACACAGGATATGCAAACAAGGTCCTGGCCAGATCCAGATAGATGAGTGATGGGTGGCTGAGGTAGTGGCTGAAAGCCAAAGCTCATCTCCTCAGTTCTTACATGGCTATCACAAGGTCACTGTTGTGCATGTTTATCACAAAGTTCCTTATCTCATTTTCATCTATACTGCAGAAAGGCATTGAACTTGTTATTCTTCTACAACCTAGCACCCATGACAGCTGGGAACAAAGAATGTAAGACACATGTCCTTTGGAAGGAAAGTAATAGTCTGTTTTGCTCAAACGAAAGTTCTTAATCTGAAGATAAGCCAAGAAGGATAACCTTGGGGTGGCAGTGTCACAGCTTCTTTTTTTTTTTTTTTCACTGTCCAATTCTATTAATCAGATATACTGAAGATTATTGGAGAGCATTCGAAGAGTTATGGCAGTTATTAAAGAATTTGAAAATATATGTTGAAGACTCAAGGACATCAAGCAGATGACTTTATATGACAAATCAGGGAGTATTTCTACAGTCTTCAAATATGGGAAACAATATCTTCTTCAGTTTAGTAAACAAAAACCAGGGAGTGGAAATGGAAGGGAAATAAAATCCAGGCAAAAACACGTGTGTATTTTTACCTCCTTTTGGAAGAGTGAGACCCCTTAAACAGTTTATTGTGTTTTGCAAAGAGTTCTCAATCACTTCCAATTTTAAGATCAGTGTGTGTTTTACTTTGAAGTCCATTTTTCTTTAAAAAGGAATTTATTTTTATGGACACCTTCCCATCTATGTTATTGAAAAGGAAAAGAGATGACTGCAGTGGTACCTCTTGACTTTTAGGGTGAAAAATCTTTAAAAATTGTATTAGACTGCATTAAGCATGTCTAGAAAGATTTATGAAAATATCCAGATAAAAAACAGTACTGTTACAAAAAATAAGAAAATCACTTTCCTGAAAAGTCTTCTCATGGAAGATACTGATTTTTTAGCTTCCCAGCTAGGAAGAGGGGATGCTTAATAGATAGTATTCCCAAATTTTCTCACAAATAAATATGTGCGTATGTGTATGCTCACCACTGCAAAATTTCAGCTGTCAAAAAGGTCAAATAACTTAGTATTTCTAGGTTGACAACTAGCATCCCAAAGAACCACTGCAAGAATTGAATGAGTACATTTGACATTTTCTTTTCTTCTGCATGACTACACCTGAAAAATTGTAGTAGTATGAGTGGTATTGAGTTGAATTCTGTGACAAGACAGAATACAAGAAATTATAATCAAATTTTTATTTAGTGTTAAAAAGGATTTTCAACTACTTTGGAAAGCTATGCTTACAAGTAGAAGGAAAATAGGTCGGTTTTCAATAATGTGACTTATTAACGCGTCTTCATATTTTTATTCATATAATATGAGTATAATTTGTATTTATAAAAAGTTGTTACCTAAGCAAACCATTTTAACTTTAAAAACATATAATAACTTCTAAAAAGAATGCTCTTCTGATTTTAACTTATCTCCAGGCACATCAATATTCATGGCTTTGAGTTTGACTGAAAGGCTTGATTTGATTTAAAGGTTTGTTTGGATTTATTTTTTTTCCCCCAGCATCATACAGGACTATGCTAACTGTTAAAGCCTGAACTCTGAATTAACGACCACATTAACTACATCTAGCTCTATTTTCACCTCTAACATGTTTGTAATAAAACAGCTCTTTCAACAAATAAAAGTGTTGAGATTCATTGCTGTGTTTTTAAAACCATTGCCTCTGACCTCTGTAGCACAAGCATTCCAGAGGAGGAAAAATGACATCATTTTAGCAATAGAAGTATTTTTATATCTTTGTCTAAAAATACATTAGAAAATAAAATTACATCACTCATTCTTTTGCATAACCATTATTCAGAGACTTTTTCAGAAGTTGGAATGTGCCCTTGTCCTGTAACAGGAGAATTATACCCTAATTAAAATGAATACACAATTCTGAAAATTAATAAGTAAAAAAGAAGATTAACACCTTGAACACCTTGCAAGAGTAGAACCTGAATTTCAAATACAATGAATAATATGTTGCAAGACAGCAAAAATTAGTGTCTTTTGCAGTCAGTACTTCAATTGTGTGTACTTTTTTAGCGAGTCTTAGAAAGGCCAGACTTCGTTTGTATGAGAGTTGCACATGAGGGATGAAGGCTAGTGAAGTGGGTACATGAAGAAACAAAGCAGTACGATGCACTTCAGTTAATCAGGATGCACTTAACAGGGAAATTTGCTTAATTGAGATGTTTCCCAAGGAAGCAATTTAAGACTAATGATACCTAATAGCAATAACTGCTGTTTAATGGGGATGGTAATTCTGCTTAATAGGGATACCATCAGGTAATTATGGCCAGGTCTAAGCTACCAACTTCTGTTGGCAAAGCTCTACCTGTCAGGCATCTGAAGAGATGTAATCCTTGATCAACAATTACTGGGAAGTAGAAACACCAAAAGAAAACTTGAATAAAAACTTGGAAATTAAAAGAATATCCTGTGTTGATCAATAGGAAGCTGTTGACCTGTTGATGTAAATTAAAAAAAAAAAAAAAAGATTTCTGGTATTTTTGCGCATTGTCTTTAATTATTTTTTTTACAGATATATTTCTATTTTATATTTGGCTAAAATGATCCTAGGGTCTTCCTGTGTTCATCTCTCAACACATTGTACCCACTTTATTAGCTGGATTTATGCACACAACCTATTAGTATATGAACCCAGGTCCAAACTTAAAACAAAATAAAATAATTGTAGAATTAAAACATTCTAACCTTTTGTTCCAACTTTATGCTGCTATTTAGTTATTTTATTCTTTTATGTCCTTTGAGTTTGTTGTTGGATTGTTTTTTGGGTTTTTTGGTGTTGCAAAGTTACTCCACGATGCTCTGATGCACAGGTTACCCAAGCTGGGGCCTCCAAATTCTGTTGCTTACAGTCAAAGAGTGATTGACCAACAGCACGGCAGGCTCACTGCAGCCTCCTGGAGAGCAGCATTAGTCATGAGGATCCTCCCTCCCTATCCAGGATGCTGTTACTCTGCCACTGTGTCTTCATTAATAAGGTCTGCTGTAATTGATCTTAGCTCATGCACACACTCCTTGGGAATCATTACATACAAAAGAGTTTCCCTTTGCTAGCACTGCTTAGGCAACACACCTTCATAAATTCCCCTTTCATTCTGTGCTCCTACGCTTGCTAGTGTTGTTTGTCATCTTCCCAGGAGGAGAGATCAGCAGGCACAGAGTGCAGGAAGTAGAAGCTATATCCCTAATACCCAAAGATCAGCATCTTTATGACAGTAAACTCCTGAAAGCATGAAAAAGGTCCACTGAAAAATAGCTGCGAGAAACACAGGGAGAAATCTGTACAGCTTGACAAATATTTGTTATTTACTTTCAGGTCACCAAAGATCATCTAAAAACTTTTTGGGGTATTTTTCATAACTGCAGTGTCCTCTGTGGTGGGTATAATTTGTCTAGGAGATAAAGAAAAGGTGGAAGGGTGGCTCTGCACGCTGGAGGAATGCAGTCTTCCAGCAAGTTATATTATTGTAGTGAAGGACAAAAATGTATAGTTCACTACCTCAGGCTCCAAAGAGTCAGAAGAGGACAACTGAAGAAAATAATTCGAAAGTCTGCTGTGAAACACTGACTCAAGAAAACGGGGTGAAGAACTGATAACTAGCAGTTTATACAGCAAATTTAGAGGTTTGTTCTCATCAACCTGTGTACAAAGAGGCTATGATTTACACAGGATGTTGAAGTATCTGCTTAATAGGATATATTTCAGTCCTTGCATTGCTGGCAAATTGTTCACACAGTAACTGTTTCTAATATTTCTGCTCTAATATGTAGGAACACTGTACTGGCTCTTTAATTGAATTTTACCCAGAGCAACTTTCCAGAGATACTACCGTGCTAACTTTCAACATAGCTTCGCATGTCCTTCAAATAAGATCTATATAATCAAATATTTCTATGTCAATACATACGTGTATATATGTGTGTGCATTTTGTGTGGATGACATGTTCTTGAAAGAGCAGGCAAAAAATGAGAACAAAACAAAAAACAAACAAACAAACAAAAAATCAATGAGAGGTTCATGAATAACATTAAATAGAACCTGACATAAATGTCAAGAAGAACTCAGTGGTGTTCTTCCAAATTTGTTCAGAGTACCACACATCTCTCATTACACAATTGTCTGTTTTAGTGTCCAACTAAACTCATCCGTGCTGTGTTTTTCTTTAGATGGACACCACCCTGAAATTTTGGGTCTTCCTGGCAAGGACAGAAGCTTGCTGGTAGTAAGCCTCTTCCAATCAGTACAATTGAAAGAACACATTTGTGACTACCTATTCCAAAATATATTTTTTTAAAAAGATCAAATTTTGGAGCATGAAAGCATGTTTTATTGTGCTACAGCAAACCAGCTAAATAAAATCCCTACTATTATGGAGGGGAAGGGAAAAGAAAAAAGTTCTTCCTATCTACAAATGAACAGAAACACTGCTGCTGCTGCTTTCTCAATTACACTGTATGCCCTGTGGCTTGCCACGGACGTGACCTCAATTGAAACTGTGTTGAGACTTCATATTCACTTCTCTTGCACAAGCAAAGAAGGCTTTTCCACATTACTGCTACTTCAGTCTACTAGATCAGATTGGAGAAAAAAAAAAGTTGTCTGAAAAAAAAAATTAAAAATTAAAAAACCCCACCAACCCAAAACCTCACATTGATAAAAAAACAATCTCACATTGCATATAGTGTACGTATAAAGTCATCACTAGCATTGGTTTCATTCTGTAGAATTGCTCCCATTGATCTGTTTTACATGGTAATACACATGTAGCAAATTAGTCCAGAATTAGGCATGCTTTAAAGCTACTAAATTGCCATGTAATATGTTAGAACTAAAAAGAAACTGAATTCCTAGCCATAAAACTTAAATCAAGAAAGACAGAATAAAAGATTCTTAACTATTTTAGAATACTGGGTTTAGCAATTGATTCCTAGAAGACCAAAAAGAGCCAATCATCACAAATTACTAACTTATGGAAACTCTAAGAACATGAACTTATACTTCAGATCACCTCTAGGAACATTACAGGAGTCCGTATAATGTTGTTTCAATGCATATCAGTATCTAATCAAGCATAATATGCAAAACGCAGAAAATCCCAGCAGTCATCAATTCTCATTTGTGTGTAATTACATGTAAAATGTCTAGATAAGTTGGAATCATTCAAGCCACTGGTGTTGTCCATGACCAACCACTTCTAATAAACACAGAAGATCAGTAGCAGTTCGGCTTTCTTAACAGTGAGCTTGTAGAGTTATCTGCAGAGACAGAAGCAGTAATAGGAAGAGAATGAAGTATGCCCTGTGGGGCATTACTAGGCAGTACATTCATTAAGCAGTTCTTATGATGCCATAAATGCTTTAGTCATAAGAACCAAACATAAAATCCCAGACTTTCTAATACCCCAATAGGGACTACTTTGATTTTTGTAATATACCGTTCTTCTTTTCAGAAAAACATACCAGTAGCTATTTCTTCACTGATGTAACTGATTTTGCTTTGGAACATGCTCAGAATATTACAGGTTTATATATTTTATTAAAGCTTTTTATATGTTAGATTGACATTTAAATCATTCATTTAATTAAAGCTATGTTAAAAAAAAAACACCTTCATGACATCATCAGGGAAGACAATTTTGAAAGGCATTATGAAATCGCCTGCTGTAACAGTTTGGAGCTGTTTTGTATACAGTGTTGTGTGAAATTAAACTGCTCCCATATTTAACAAATATGATACAAAAAACATCTCAGCCTGCAAGGGTAAACGGGAAAACATATTTGACTGACAAAGCAAGTAGATTCCTACCTTGTCTAGGCAACAGGCAATTAGTGACTGAGGGGATAATGAATATAAGGAATGCACTGATCTACCTGTAAGAAAGAACACGTAATGGACCATGCTTGCATAAATGGTCTCAGCTAATACTCATTTGTTTTCCTAGTAAAGCAATAGTCCAGAAGAAACGGTTACAGATGTGCTTAATCACACAGCATAGACTTGGAATTGACTACTACACAGGACATTTACAATATTCCTTTAAGGTGCATATACATATCTTATTCAGTTCCTGGTTAAAATAAAAAAAAAGACTGACCAATCGAAATCGATGAGAAATGTGGAGACTTTGGAAATAGATACAATGAAAATTTAAAATATAAATATATAAAATATATTTTAAAAAATAATATAACATATAAACAATATCTATTCATCCTGAAGTTTAGTGTAGCGTTTTCCCTAGCATACAAAAGCCAAACAGTCTGATCCTAACACTTTAGAAGCTCAGTAGGAACGAAATAACCTAAGTAACCAACATTTCAATTCCCAGATTAACAGTTTATTGCTCATTCATTACTAGTGAAAACAAACATCTCCAGCCTATCTATGGCCTCATCCCTGTACAGCTTTTGGAATCAGTGTGTAAAATCTACAAGCCCTGGACCTCCACATGTGTTCCTAGTTCATGTAAGATGATGTAAACCCTAACTCTAGTTAGCTGAGTGTTTTCAAGTCAGATGGGAACAAAGTTTAAATCAGATAACAAATGGCAAGTTTCTTAGCATCATTAATCCTAAAACACAATGACAGATTATCCAGAAGTTTTCCCTCCAGATCCATAAAATACATCATTACAGGTCAATTATTAGCTTAGTGGACTGCTTATCTCACAAGTAAAGCTGAAGCAGCATTCAGCTGTATCCAAAAACGAAGAGCTACCTAAGCCAATTCTTCACAGAAGACATCTTCCTTTCCCCTCTGTATAGAATAAACATTATCTGGCTGTTCCTGATTTCTTTGTAACTTTTTTCTTTGCCTTCCTTCCTAGCCCCAGCTCCCGTTGTCTCAGATTTTAAGGGCCCTACAGCACTACCTTCCATTGTAATTTCAAAAGGAAGTTATGAATATACCCAAATACCACTTCTTCTTAAATATATGAGGTATCTTTTGGCTGAGTTGTCTTGCTGTGTGAAGTCTTGTGTACAGACTTACAGAGCATTAGCAAGGATAGCTCTTTGTCCTGTTGTGAGGAACGGCAAAGGTGCAATGTAAAGCACGTCTACCACAGTTGCACATATTTTGACCACCCAAAACAAAATTTTTGTGCACTGCTAAACACAAGCAAATTCAGCAGTAAACTTCTGTGTTCAGATTGATCACGTGCATCACAGGTGAGTATAGCATTGAGACCAAATTCAACAAAAGTTTTTCAAGCCCATGAGAATGACTGCAAACACAGAATTATAGTTCAGCAAAATGGTGAGGCTGAGACTATTGTAGTCTGTGATCTTGAACAAACAGGTAGGTGAAATGAAGAGTTTCATCTCGAATCTTTGAGGTGACTAGTTAGCAATATTTCTAGCTATTACTCTGTGATCTCAGTATGTCTGATCAAATGACATATGTATCAAGTGATTGATGCCTGTAACGAAATGCTTGACATAAAATATTGAAACTAGAGAAGCAGGAGACAGAACTTCAACCCATTTATAAGTGGGTTAGCAAATGAGTGGTTTTTTTCTCATTTCTCTTTATTATTAAATCGTTCTTGGTAAAAAATTAAATTTGGGGTGGAGGGGGAACAAGGAAGACAGGATGTGGTAGATTGGCTTTAAGCCTTGTTCCATCATGGACCAAGACTTAATACCAATTCTGCCATTGAGGTTACTGTTTCTTATAGGTTTAGAAGACCTAGAGATCCCTGTAGTTCCAGGCACGTAAAATACACCAATATGTCAGTCAGCTGCTCTAAGCTGTAAAGTAAGGGTGGGAAACCTACCAACAAAGTAGTAAATTTATAGGTTAAGCTATTCAGTATTTTGAGAACTGGCGTTTTCTCCATTGCTCTGTCCTTGAAGAGCTGGGAATTGGTTTGTGGATTGGTGTCTACAAAATCTGTGTTAACACCGTTTATAGTTTGCTGAGAATTTTAGCTTTTGGTTCAGGAATAATTGTCTATAGGACTTTGGTCCAGATTTTGCCTCTATACACTATGTTCTAAGTACACAGACGGCAAACAGTCATGACAATGTGCAATATATGTTCTTTGTTATAAAGTTGTCATATTTGTCAGCACTTTCAACCGTGTCAGTCAGATAACTACAGATAGATTGCTCTATGGAGTATTTTTATTTTGGCCTTCTATCTATGTATATGTTTGTTCTTAGACTTGCTAATAACACTTTATTTTTAGTGGATGAGGAGCAGATCTCAAATCTAGCAAAACTTCTTAAGGTCAGTAATGCCCCAAAGACTCTGAATGATCTGTGCATTTGTATATATATTTTTTTATGTTGTCAAATACCGTTTCTAATGTTCAAGAGTTTTATCTAAATTGTAAGATGGATAAGTATTTGGGGGTTTACTGTTAATTAAGAATAAGGTTTTATTTCATATTGGGGCTAGACATTTAACTAAATGATGATCTGAGAAAAGACAAGCTGGGTTTAGGGGTAGCACCCCAGTTCCTGGTAGTACAGCTGTGTCTCCAATAAAAGCAGTAGTTTAAATGCTGCAGAGACTGAGGCTTAGAAGAATCAAAGTATTTGGAGTTGTTTTTATTTGGGACATCAATTTTTTATTTTTGTTCATAATGGCAGTTGAAAGGCCTGCTGTCGTGATCTTATTTGGTAGGCTGTTGACCTAATAGAAAAATGAAAATAACAAGCAATGAACGTGTTATTTTAGCTTTGGCAGTTGATTTGGGTTTGTTGGTTGAATATCTCTTTATAAAATGGCCCCTGAAGATAGACAGGACTGTGTGCTCAGGAGATGCTGCTGAGGGGACTGATCTTTGAATTGAGAATCAGAGTACTGGTGGCACATATCTCCTTTGAAGTTTACATGAGTCTGTATTGACTTCTGAGATCCTGCAACATTAGCCTCTGATCTCCCTTCTGGGAGTCTGGGAGTGTGGATAGTAACATATCCCAAGATAGTAAGCCTTGATTTCCCTGATTTATGCTGTAGGCAGTATTTCAAGTATATAAAGAAAAATAACACCAAAAAGCTACCAGAATGGCAGATCATAATGTTATCCAATGTGTGTGACTTCTTTCCTCCTTTCAAATCAATTACTCCTGTTGCATTTTTTTACTATTTCAAGTCAGAGTTGGGGTATTTTTATGGATGTTTTGTATTTTTGTTTTTCTCTCAGGAGACAGAGAGCAGTCTTCATTGCTTTGAGGGGTTCTGCATCAATTGGAGGCAGAAGTTAAAACAAATAAAGTGATATTAAGTAAATTTTGTTAACCCTGGAATTTGCCATGTTCATTAGAATATGCAAGATTAATAGCTGGAAATTGCAGAACTTGAAAAATCCCTATAGAGAAGTAGTAGTTTTGGAGTTTACAATAGCTTTGAATAAACTCATAGAAAAAGACATTGTAGTCCCTATTGCAGGATGGAACAGTTGATGTCTCATTCCAGGGCTTTGTCCAATAATCTTGTTTTCTTTGGCCTGCAAAAGACGCATCATGCAAACAATTGCCCCCAAGAGACATTAAGTTAATATTCTCAATTACTGTGGGACTCAGAAACTGTCTTGTTTCGGTTGCTTATTTTTCCTCTCTTCTTGTATGTTGAGCAGACTGCATGTTCATCAGAGACATAGGTACTTTGCTAAGGTCTTAATAGATTTTAGCTGTACTTGACATGAAGTTATGCTTCCATTCTTTTGTTCCGAGGATGGCATCTAGCATTAATTCTTTGCTGGTTGAACTTCAAGGGCCAGACTTTTTAAGGGGTTTTTTTTTGGAAAGCATCAGAGGGAAAAGGTGCTGTAATTCAGTTGTTGTTGAGCAGATATATTTATATGAAGGGCTGTTTTGAGGTATTTTGTATGAAGTTTGAAGGGCTGTTTTGAGGAACTGAGAATTATGAAGCCTTGCTCAAACTTTACTCTTATTATGAATATTTTTTCTAAGATTCAGCAAACAAGTTGAAAACTGAATAGTTTCAGTGTGTTTCATTACTCATATTCTAGCTGATCAACTTTACACAAACTCTCCCTTTTGAACATGGGAAATAGTTGAGTATCTTTGGGATTGCTGGCATTATTTATCATCCTACCCTTCTTCTCTGTCCTTTACCTCTCCCAGTAATCTGCTTTCATATGGATTTGAGATCTTTAACATGCAAGCTTGATATGGATCAACTTAACAGTTCTTCTAACGTCACAAATGTGGAATGATGTATTAAAAAAAAAAAAAATTCCCTACAATGTGTGAAATAATGCCTTCTCAACGGATTGTGTCAGCATATTCTAGGACAGTAGTCATCACTCAAGGTCCATGTACTACCTGTACCTTGAAGAAAGCACAAAATTACGTGGCTCTGATATTGTGATTTTGAATGTTTTTTTGAATACTTCCTAAGGCAAGGTGATTGTAGATTGCCACTCTTTGTTTCATACTTCTGTTTTCTGATTGTAAAAGAGATCTAAGCAGTTTCTACTCTGTTATATACTTTCATAGGTGAAAATAAATATCAAAATAGGAATTATGTTCTTTTTTTATGATATATATATTTTTAGACATATACATATTAACATATGCCTATATGTTTATCTACATATGTACCTGCTCATAAACACTGTTTTCAGCCAGGATTACCCATGGCCATTTATTCCTTGCTAAATGATACAGCCTATTTCTTTTTCTTATGTTCATTTACTGTGAATAAGATAATGGCCAAGTTCTGTGGCTAAGTTCTGTATTTTCAGGGTTTGGCCAATTGACTTCAGTGATTATTTCACTTCAATAAGTCTCTTTAAAGTCAACAATTTCATTAAATTTCATTATTTTTGTCCCTTAGGTGCCTGGCAAACAGATAGATACAGTCAATATTTGGTGGGATTAAGAAGAAGAGAACCTGGGTTTAGTAAGTCTCTAGCAAAAATGCTGAAAGGCAACTGCCTTGTCTTGAACGTAAGGTTTAATCCAATTGAGAGTCAAAACTCAGCTTGAAGCCAGAACAACAAATTCCCTGGAAATGCTTTAAAGCATTTTGTACAGTGTTGAAAGGAAAAATGCTCAGTGATGTGAAAAGAGAATGGAGAGAGTGTAAGAAATATACTAATATGTATTTTGTGCCTGATTTTACCAGAACATTAATACCAAGAAGACAGAAGAACTAAAGAGAAAGGCAGATTGTTAATAAGAGCTTAAACAGTTAGACCTGTTTTAAGCCATTTAAAATGTAGAAGTTAGTAACTTGGCTTGGTTAATTTTATCTAAAAGCAAAAAACCTATAGCAATATTGCAAGATATCCTTGTTGCAAGTGAAAATTACAATATGGAATATAATAGGACCACCCAAGGTGAAGAAAATACATTACTGTTAGTGGACATTTTTGTATATGAACATGAAATTGAAAATTAAGAGCATAGTACAAATGAATTAGAAAAAGGACAGGTGATGGAATGGAGTCAAATGGATCAAAAAGAAAAATGTGGTTCCTGCATACGATAAGGAGATAAACAAAGACAGAAATTGGAATAGTATCAAAGTACTAAGAAAAAGAAAATTAACAGTTGTGTTTTCAGGTATTGATCAAGACTTAATATTGGCATGTGTCCAGTATGAAATTAGCAATAAATGGGAGAATGAATAGAATCTCAAAACATCATATTACATTCGAACAAAAATAAAATTGTGCAACAATGTATTGTAAGCCAAATTAGAAATATCTCCTCTATTCAATATCTTCATACTTGCAGTTTTCAACTATTTATAGACTATTAACTATTCTTGCTCCAATTTCCCATGCCAGGTGTCTGCCTTGAAGCAACTCACTTCATGAGGTTTCCATAAAATACACTCTGGCCATTTCTGAGAAAATATGTTGTCTTGCCATTAGTAACAAATTCCTAGTTATTTCATTAAAAAAAAATAACTTTTTCAAGCTCTGGTCTTCCATGCTATACATTGAAATTTGGCAAAGCTGTTTTTCAGCAAACGATATGGTCAATTTATTTTTTTTTCCATAAAAAAATGATCACATTTGGAATTGTCATAAGGTTTTGGGAAAGCTCTTAGACTCATAAGGAAATTCTGATAGGGAGGATTTAGTTGAAAAACTGCAAATACTGACTGGAATTTCTGACTACTGCAAAGCTGGGTGAAAGGAATCACTGAAATTAGAGAAGACTTTGATTTGATGAGCAAGAAAACGTAAAATGAGAGCCTGTAAAAGAGCTGAAAGGGTGAACACACTGAAGGGGAAAGGAGACAGAGGCTAAAGCTGAGTGAAGAAGGTATAACAGTAATATCAGGATGGATATAGGGGTTAGACACTGGGACTATTGGGCAGAGTGGTTCAAGGTAGCAAAGGCAGGAAGAAGGCACCTGTTAAGTACAGAAAAAGTGGAAGAGAAGTAGACAGACCCACAGGCTATTGCAAAGTTACCTATCCATAACTGAAGGGAATAAGAGAGACCTGAACATCCTTTTAATCAGTTTGCCTATACTTTTTCATGTGTTTTTCTCTGGATGGTTTTCTTTCCTGCCTGCACTATAGAGGTTTTACAGGTAAATGGAGTGTTGTAGAAATGTGACAAAAGCGACAGAAAAGGCAAAAGAGAAAAAATGAAGTAACGCTATTGATGAAACTTAGAAAGATTAACAAAGGAACGGAGAAAATGAACAACCAGATGAGAAGGAATGGGAAAGGACAGAGGAAGGCAAATAGGGATTGAAATAGGGGACATCTGAGGAAAAAATATTAAAAGAGTAGTCATTAGCCTCCCACAATAATTCAGGTTGGAAAGGAGTTTTGGAGATCATCTTGCCTAATCTCTGCTGAAAACAAAGTTAACTTTGAAGTTATAGCAAGTTACTCAGTGCTGTGTCCAGTTAAGTTTTTGAAATCTCCAGCCACGGAGGTCCAAAATCTCTCAGAGCATCTGTTCCTGGGCTTAACCCTGTTCCTTGTGAAAATATCTTTTTCACAATATGTGAAAATATCCAGCAATAATTTCCTTTGGGGAGATTGCTTTTTGTCTTTGCACTGAGGAAGGACCTCTGAGATGGGTGTGGCTTTCTTTTCTCTGTAAATCCTCTCTAGGCAAAGGGTATTTATCCCCTTTCCTCTTCTCTCCTCTAATGCCATGTGCTCCAATGCCTTAATCATCTCAGAAGTCTTTTGCCGCATTTGCATTATCTCCCTTGTACTGCAGGGACCAATGCTGGACATAGTACTCCAGATAAGGCCTCATGAATTCCAAGTAGACGATAATAATATATCATAGAATAATTTGTTACTGTGTTTATTTACATGAAAAAGTGTTAGACATGGAGTTCTGGAGCAGTGCCAATATCACTGGAACTCACAATCAAAATTACTAAATAATCACAATGAGTAGACCCTAAATCTGAAGGTCCGTCCAAACAAGAATGACAAAAACGATGTTTAAAATGTCAGAAACAGTCTGTGAATGATTCATAAGCCAAATACAAAAAAGTTTTAAACTAATGTAGCTTTTGGTTTGGTGAATCCTATTTAACTAACTGTGAGGAAAAGGAAAGAAGTCAATTTGTCTTTTAGACTCTAAGCTGAGTTTGCAGAATCTGTGTAATAAGAAACATAGGCAAAATGGAAAAAGAAATTAGCAAGGGGCAATGGAGAGGAACAGTCCTTCCCTCTCGTCCTTTGAAACACGTATTAGAGTAGTTTTGAGCTGCAAATTACTGGGTCAGAAATTAACTTGGAACCCCACAATGCTGTCTCATACAAAATCACTTTTTAGATTTGGATTATAATTCAAGCATCCCTTACCAGTAGCAACATAAAAATGAATCATGTCAAAATAAATGGCAGAAATCAAGTTCACCTGTTGAGCAGAGGCTAAGCAAACCATATGTTTAGACACATCTCCATAACCATAGTGGATATTTAGTCTATGACAGCTATGTATTTAGAAAGAAAATGGACCTAAATTTCACAGAACATTCAAAAAGATTATGTGGTGCTACAAGCACACATTGCAGCTGGCCCTTGTCTCTTCCTTTCCTACCTCTGGCCTATTGTCCAGTGGCGGTAGTGTCACATTTTAAAGGAATGATTTTCATTCAAGGCTTTGGAAAACTGAATAGATGTCCCCCAGCCATGACCCACAAAGTGAATTCTGATTTTCCAGAAATGTATCTCCAAATACATCTTTTTTTACATATTTGTAAAATTACTAGAGTCTAATACTTCTTGAAAGACAAGTGACAGCAAGCACTGAAGCTGAAAGTGATGTGACAAACATGGCAGCACACTGTGGTGAAACAATTCAAGCTTGTAATTAATTTCTATCTTTAAATTCCCATCAGTAATGCTTAGTTGGAAGACTCTGACAGGGTGGAGCTATCAAGAGAGAGATTTTCTGTTGCAAAGGTTGCAATACTGTTTGCATATTTACTATGGAGGCCACCAGATAATGATTCAGAACAATGAGCAAGGAAAACCTTTACAGACTTGTGTATTTAATGAAATCTCAACAGTATTAGTATGCCTTATGAAATGTATTTGATATTACTGAGGCAGAAATCACCTTCGTGTTTCAAGTCAATGAAAAGCAGGAAAATCACCTTGTAACATTCAATTCAGAGATATAGAAAGAATCCATAAATAGGTCACTGTAAATGTTGTTCTAGGGATTTCCTTCATGAATCTCATCAGCCTGCAACAAGACTTAAGTGAAATGATTCTGAAAAAGGCGGCAAATATACTGGCAGACACAGAATTTCAATTTTGTATCTGTTCCATAAAAGGCTAGCGACGAATGATTCCCAATACGATTTTCCTTTGAACACAATCCTGCTCCCCATCCTTTACTACAATAGGGAAGAACGCCAAATCAACATCTTGCTCCAGGTGTCAAATATCCCTCAGCAATCAATGCCAAGCAAAAAAGATTAATCAAATAAAAAATTGCATTTTATTTTCCTATATAGAAATGTTTGGGATAGAATTTCTTATTTGTTTTAAATGGTATAATTCAGCAAAGTGAAGGAACTTTATATGTATAGATCGAAATATATACATATGTCTGTGTGTGTTTATATATTTATATACATATAAATGTGTATAGAATCTGTTTTTCTTTAAAAAAACACACAAATACCTGTTTAGAGGTTTATTTTTTTTATTTTGTTTTTTCAGCACTGAAGATGTGAGGAAATATGTAGTTTGCGCTTTTTCGGTGTATTTTTTGGGTTTTTTTGGTTGGGTGGTTTTTTTTTTTTGCATAATAACATGGACATCAGAGCCCATATATGTTCAAAGAACAGCTAGCATAAATGAAGTACAGTCAGAAAGATGATCATAAAGTCCTTTGAGCTTCTTTGATCTTGAAGCATCTTTGCTTTGCACATCTTCCAATCTCTCTATTCTGATAGAAGTTTCAGAATTACACTAATGATGGCTTCCTATCAAACACAAAAGGTGTTACAGTAGCCAAAAATTAATGAGGTATAGGACAGTCAAGCTCTGTGTCCATGGTCTTCCTGAGCAGGGAAGTTAGTGGAGACTTTCTCCAGTATTTGGTGTGAACGGTTGGTCACATAGGTCTTGTGCTGCACGTAACGTAACTCAATGGACCCTACAAACCCAAGAAGTGTCAACCTTAGGAAAAAATTATGCTTTTGCTAAAATTGCTTGTTTTTCTCCGTTTTTCTCCAAAGGGAGTCTGACAACAAGCTCTGATCTAGGCATTGCGGTAAAAGCCGATTAGGTAAATTTTACAGTTTAAGCCTTATGCCACAAAATAGTTCATGCAGGATCTCACCTACTCTGTCACACAGTACCTTCCTTAGTCTTACCCATTTACATTTTGGACCAGCTAAGATTACTTGCCTCTACTGCTGCGTTGGAAGGTTACTTCAGAAAGGCATTATCCATCATTTCCTCTCTCTATTCTTGACCAATGCATAGCTGTTTATGCAATATATTCTTGAGCACCATCTACTGGTACTTCTTCCACATCTGAAATATGTACATCCAGTCAGACATAAAGCATGCTTGTAATGTTTCCTCTAGAGTGAATAATCTGGTATTCAGTCACCTTGGTGCAATGGAGTGATGTGGTGTTTATGGAAGTGATCTGGCCCGATTCTAAAGAGGGTGCTAATCTTGGCTGGAGAAGAGAGAGAGATAACATTTCTTAATACACAACTGTTACGAGAAGTGAAAAGCTGAAAATTAATGTCTCTCCACTCATCTCTTGTCATGTAGTAGAATTCATCTTCTATTTCATGCTACCCGTGTAGCAAAAAAGGAACTGCAATTTAAGGGTCATATAATTAAGGACACCTAAGGTTTCATTTCAAATAGGTACAGTTTATTTCCGGGAAACAAATATTAAATACTTTGCCAAGTGTGAAGGAAATTATTATGCCAGGTTTATAGCCAGAGAAGTGATATGCCTGTAAAAATTGCTGATCTCAACCTGTTGACAAGTCTAGTTAAAATGTGCTCTTAGTATAACAGTCAGTGCTGCCCCTGAAGACCTCTATTTGTAATTTACGCATTCTTATTTCAGAAGGGGAGGGAGTCTATGTTGAGAAAGGAATAACACACTTTTTAAAATTCTGTCTCAGAGCTGCTAGCAAGAACCTTGATTTATTAAAACTGAAATAAATTCAAGCACCTAATTTGGAGTCCTCGGCATTTGTACAACTTGTTACTCCCATTTCAGATGCCTGTGACATTGAAACTAAGCTGCCTATTTTCTCATCCCTACAGCTCTGTTCTCACACTGGAAGTGTGAGACTACAAAGCCAGGGTGACAAATTATTTGTGATTAAAGTTTTGGATAACTGTCCCTGCCATATTTGACTGTGGTTTAAGAAGAACATTTCTTGTTCAGCACAATGGCATCTGAATCCTGAGATCACTTGTTAAATGCTATAATAGTGTTCTTGCTAATAGTAAAAGCATTTTCGTACACGATCCAGTATGACATATTCAAACCACTTTCTGCAGTCCCAGTATATAAGAATCTAAGGGTCGAACAAAAACTCCATCTTTCTCAGTAATTAACAGGAGACATTTAAAGAGCTGAAACAGAATGTGAACGGAATGATACATTTTAGAGTTTTTAAGAACTGGAAGTTGCATCTGGACCTCTGCTTTTTTTCTGTTTTCTTTGGAAATATTTTCCATAAATTTGTCTAGTTGCTTTTTGAATCTTTTGGCCTCCACAACTTTTCTTGGTAATGAAATCCAACGTACAGTTGCATGTGGGTAAAAAACCTACTACTTCTCATTTATTTTAAATCTCCTCCTTGATAATTTCATCTGATTCCTTTTCCACTCTTCTATTACAAACCACTGCCTGAAAACTTCATATTTGCTCTTTCCAGACGATTCATATTTTCTCTGATTTCTGTGATATACCCGTTTCACATCATTCACATAAGGAATACATTACACATCTGATGATTCTTGTACCCTTTTCTGCAGAACCTCTGGTGGAACGCTTCCTGCCTGTACTGTATCCTGAGCTCTCTTTGCGTGAAGTCCTGTTTGGTGGATGTTTTCGCATGTTCCTGACTTCCGATGGGCTGCTGTGTGATTGCAGGAGCATTGCAATTCTCCTTTTTGTACTTATATTTGGATATAACACGTTCACATGCATTGTTGTATAATAAAACCGAGCAGATCAGCAGCAGCGCAGTTTACACAATGTGAATATGAGAAAGCTGAGTTTCTTTTTTTTCCTATCTTCTCCCATTCCACTTAATCTGATTTCTGTTGTCCAAAGCTTTTCTATCATTGATCTGTTTCTGCTCCTGTTGCTGGTCAGTGTGAGTTATACAAGGTCTGGGTTACCTGTAGACTAGATTTCAAGTATAATTGCATTTAAAAGGCCGCAGACTACATCTGCAAATACACCCTGCCACTAAGAGTTTGTCCTGCTTTCATTACCCCTACACTTCTGTTACTACATCTTTGTTGTAGTCCTATAATCTTTTGAACTTTGGTTGGCTAAATTTTACTAAAGCCAAAATTCATTTTTTATTCATCTTTTTGTTGATCATAAAATCAATGTCATAGTTCAACATAAGCAGGGGCAGAATTTGTTCATCTGAAGTCCCAGTAAAACTGTCAGCTGCAAATAAGTATTCCCCTACAGAAAAAAAAAATAAAAAAAATAAAATAGTGTATTTTAAAAAGGAGAATCAGGATGATTACCCAACAACCTCACTCGGGTAGAACACTCCACAGAGCACACACAGCTACTTGAAAGCACCAGACATTCATTGCCACTCTATTGAAAACTAATTTATCTTTAACTGGGTGTCCTGCTTGTTCTGAGGCCACTGACAACTGTAAGTCACATTACACAGAGCAGAACATGGATGTTTTGATTTATTTATTGTGGCTGAATATTTTCAGTAAGATGAAAAAAAAAAGTAAAAGCAATTTTTATACGTTTAACTAATTTGCAATGCTGATTGATAGCCATGCAACCAGGATCTCCTAAATATGAAATGATGTGTCTCAGTGGAGTTTTAACCTGTAAATAAAGCAAAAAGCAATTAATGAATTAAATTTGTATTATGTCCTGAGAGAATGAATCAGGTTTGTTAAATTCCATGTGTATACTCTTGTTCAAACGCAAATGAAAATATGTTGATTTACATAGGTCAAGAATTTATTTTTCTCTGTTTTTTATATTATATTTTTAAAAAATAGTCCAAACACCCAATATTTTAAATAACATTGGAAGACATTTATATGGAGTTATACACAATATTTGAATAGTTCTGCAAATTATCTCTTAAAGACAGACTTAGAATATTTAGTTTTGTTTGCTGTTGGAGAATTAGGGGATTTATTCTCTGTGAAACCTGCCAGGTTTATGCTGATCACTTCTTTCTGAAATATTACAAAATGGTCCCCAAACAAAAAATGTGTATTCTATTTCAATTATGATTTTTTTAGTAGATTTTTATCAGTAGTGCTACATGTCTAATTATACCATGGCTAAAGAAATGGTCCCCAAGTTCTCTGTCCAGATCTGCCATGGACTTTATCCTAGTAACTCTTAGAGGCAAAGCACTTAAGCACTTACTGAACATTGTTCAACAACGCATCACTTCACAATATAAATTTGATAACTATAATTACCCTCACCATTCTGTTAATTGTTTGATTTTGCTCTGAAATGGATTAGGAATACTTCCAGAGCCAGTAACAACAGAGAAAAGACCTAAGGATCAGGTTTTTATTGTTTCCCTTCTGTTTGTTACTGCCTCCCATAATAATAAGCATTACTCGCGGGAAGTCTGGAGTCAGGTTTGGTGTGTCCTAACATATCAAGAGAGAGAAGTGGAAATGTGGTTAATTGTCAGACATGCTGTGGCTGAGCTGAGACCGCAGGAATGATCACATAGTCATGCAGACATACTTAGATTCAAACTCACAGGAGCTGAGTAAATAACCTGCTTTTCAGCATATTTCCTATCCACTAGAGGGGCAAAGGACAATTCCATTTTTGATGCAGGGACTATATTGTCATATAACTTGAAGTGCATGTAGTGCAGCAGGCGACACTGCTTGGAGTACTATCTTTCCCTTGTCATATGCTGATAAAACGTGAGTTTTAGCATGAGTACAGCTCAATTCTTGCTGATGAAAATAGTCGTCAACATGCCCACTGTTTTCATCAGCATGAATTGATCTGTACTCCTCCTACCAATGACCATCCTCCCTCCTGGTGTCTTCTGCAAGGTTTAATAGGATCTCTCTCAGGCTGCCCCTCACAAGACACTCCAGCAACTGCTATGGTGGCAGGTCTAATGTCCTTTGTTTTTTGCATCTGTTGTAATAGGGAGATATCAAGTCATTTGCAAAAAGTCTCTTTCAGCTCTTGGGATGAGAAAGTGTCTCTTGATAACTGATTGCACAATGTCTGGTGAGAGTTAGTACATCGCTAGTAGAGGACTGAAGCGTAACTGAAATTGTCACAGAATAATGCAAGGGGAAAAATACTCAGCTTCATTTCTCTTCAAGTATCATGTTTATCAGTTTCCCAGCGATTCATGGCTGGTGGTAACAACTTCTTGAGGCAGCTGACATCCAGCAGAAGCTTGAGAAGCCTTTCACAGTCCCTGGCACTGATCAGGCCATTGACTAGGGGTTGGGCACGATAAAGCGGGGGGGTGGTCTGAGTCAGCAGCAAGACGTTCAGCACAGGCTGCTCTTTGCATGCTGCAGCAGATGGTGGAGGTGTGTCTGTTTCCCTCCTCAAATTCTCCTGGAGCAGCTACGGGAAAAACAGTAGACGATTTCCTTCATGACACAGTCAGTAATAGCTGATGTATCTGTTAGGATGTGTGATTAAAGGCTCATCTGCCCAGGCATGAAGGAGCAGACAGGCACAGTGCCAGGTGGGGGAAACCCAATAACCCGGTCAGGGACATGAGACCCTTCCCCAGCCACCCCAGGGCATCCTAGGAGGGCATCAGCCCCACTGGCTAGGGGTGACATCCACCAGCGCGAGTCAGTGGGAGAAGCTGTCCTGAGATCACCTACAGGTTGAGGGGTCGCTGCCAGGGTGTATAGGCTCAATATGGGATTCTTGGTAAGATTGCACAAGTCTCATTAAAGGATGTTTAGGGAGGAATCAAAAGTGGGGAAAGGGAAGGATGGGAAGAATCAAGTGTGGGAAAATAGAGGGAGTTGGGTGTGAGCAGCTGGCAGGCCGGTACGCTTGCCCAGCCATGCCCTGTGCCTGGTGTTTGCAGTCGGTCCTGGCTTCTCTTTAAACTCCATTTTTACCTGTTTTCCTGGGCGAGGGGCTCTGTGTATGGGTGTGTGTGTGCATGGGGGCCTGAGTGCAGCCACTGCAGCAGGATCAGGTGTCAACCAGCATGTGGAGTGGCTGGAGACCATGCACATTGTGGGCCAGACTATGATTATGGTGAATCTGCCTCTGGGAGGGAGACAACTGGAGGAGCTGGCTACCAGAGGGACCAGGGCATCCTGGCCAACTGCAGCCTGAGGGAGACCATGCAGCCTGAGGGTGGACTAAGAGACCTGTTTGTGTGTGTGTGTCTGTGTGTGTGCATGTCTGTGGGAGGCAACGGGTGAGGATCCAGGGCAGCTGCTGGATGACCCATGTGTCTCAACCTGGCTACACAGAGTGTGTGTGCATGTGTGTGTGAGAGAGCCTGCACCAGCGGCTGGAGTGGGGCTGTGGCCTCAGGGATTGGCATGCCCAGATGCCAGCAACTGGGGAGACTGGGATCCAGGGGCAGCTACTGGGCAGACAGAATGTCTGAGCCCAGCTGCTGGAGGATCCACATTGTATATATGTGCTGTGTATGTGTGCGTGTGCCTGCGGGGGATAAATGCTCACCCACACTACTGGCTGGAGCTGGGGTCTTGGAGCTGCAGTAGCCTATACCTTGTATTGGGTCTTGGATTTGGCAACCCTTAGCAGTATCTGTAGGAATGCACAGTCCCAAATGGGAAATTGCCATGCCAGGGTCAGCTTTAGAAAGGGACGGGAAGTCCTGAGTACATCCAATAAATACTTTTCACCACGAAATAGCAGAGACTTCTTCAGCCTTAGAAATTCACTGCACCTATTGAGCCTGGAGGTCTGTGAACAGATCCTTAGGGACATGTCTTCCACCCAACTGAAGAAAATTCTGCATAGTGGCCTCTTTAGAGAAACAGACCATGGCTTTGAGTTCTGCTGATTACCTTATCTATTTCCAAAAATCAATATTCTTGTCAAGGGAAGGCCAGAAGCTATAAAATTAAATAGGACATCTTCTTTTCCAATACTTCCTCCATTAGCAAGGGGAGCTTCCTTGAACTCCTTTTTGCTCACCAGCAACAAGATAGGAACTCCATTCTCCAGTAGATTGTTCCAAATCTTTATGCTCTTTGGGGCAGTAAGGAATTGTTCTGGACTGGTGAGACATCCTTGCTTGACTGTAGATTTCCAGTCTGTGGTAAAATCACATGGTCTAAGTCAAGCCAAAAATAAAAACTAAAAAAAAAAAAAAGAAAGAAAAGTGGAAATTCCATGAAAATTTTATTGTACATACATTGTTTGGACATCCATTTCTGTTAGCTATGGTTGGAAACAAGTTCCAAAAAACCCTTTACTTCATGGTATGTAATTTTTGTACGTGATTACAAATCTAGAAGCTTCAGTGACACAGCCATTGAGACAGTTAATCTAGGAGATCTAAAGCAACTGGAAATTGAAATTAGAGCCAATCTGTCTGTTGTTCTTTAGCCTTTCCAACAGCTGGCTGCCTCAATAAGACATTGAAGAAATTACAGATCATTAGGGAAATCTCCATCATTTTCTCTTTCTTCAGGCATGCTCTAAGAGAACGATCATGTAAGAAGACCTAGTCCAATGGAGTTTCAGAATATGTTAAATGATTTTCCTACAGTCATGAAAACAGGCTGTAGGTTGCATAAACATGGCTTAACATAGTAGAAAATACGTCTTCCATTGTCTAGGAGACTTTGGGACCACCTATTTCTCCATGATAAAAAAAGTAAAGCATAACATCCCAAACAGTACAACATACACCTCTGTAGACCTCTGTGCACAGTGTACACCTCTGCAGAACAAGAACAGAATTACCAAGGCTCAAACCAGGACAAAGATGTGACAGTCAGTGTCAAGAAACGCTGTATTCTTTGGGGACTCACTGGAATCAGCTTACACAGTGCTATGTTAATCATTCCCTACCCAAACTCTGGGACTTGATTGGATTATGTAGTTTTTCATGGCAGTCATTGCATCTACTTGCAGTGCACCTTTATGTATTAATGATAGCAATGCTCTCATTTTTAATTTTCTTCATCTTGACTTCCAATAAGTTCAAATAAGTATTGTCTTGAATATGATGAGAAGTCCAAGACACAAATACTTTAATTTTCTCTTTATTGTTGTATTCTCATTGTCTTTGCGGCACCCTAGCATTGTGAAAGTGGAGTATTTTACATGTCTTACCGTAACTGTTAACCCACCTTGAAACTAACAGGATTTTTTTTCATTTTTCTCTTTATTATGCATCAGTCCCACTGATCTCATCATGTCTTGCAGAATTGCTTCCTGCTCTTCAAAACAGGACAAACATAAGTCATTCCTTCTCAGAGGTCCTCTATGACTTACCTACATCAAGGGAAAACGTGAATTTTAGGAATAGCCTCTAGATTACCCAAAACATAATAATTTTAATTTGTTATGCCTTTAAACAAATAGGATTTTTTATAGTAACATTTATTCTTGAATCGTTTAAGCAATAGTTACTATCTACAAAGCGCCAAATCCTGTGAGAGGTACCAGACGTTTTTCAAACCTTGTTGAAGCTACAGAAATAACAGCCTTTTTCCTATCTGTATAGATGCAATCTGTTTGTTGCCTCTACATTGTATACAGAAGAGAATGCAAACCAGTTGTCTGAAAAATTCATAGCAATTAGTCTAACTGCTATCTAGGAGAGATCCATACAAATAGTGTAATGAAGGCTTGCAGTAAAATTACTGATTATTTCTTTATTGCACTATGAAAGAGACAGGCCAGCACTTTATCTGTGAAGATTTTGATTTGATGACATTTGTGATGTGCAAGTACGTTGTAAAGACTATATGTGGAGACAAAAGCACATTGAAAGGGTTTCTTTTTCCTTTTTGAAAGGAACTTCACCTAACAATTCCATGCACTGTGCTGCTTGTGTAGATGTAGGAAAATCAAGAATTCAAGGCATTCCCATATGGCACAAGGCAATGTACATTCTTACTACTTTGTGCCTTGCCAAGGCAATTACACACCATGAATTGAGTTTCAAGGTTGGTCACCTCCTGCAATTCTATCAGAAGCGTTGGGGTATTTGTCATCTATTTTTTAAACCTAACTTGCACAGTCTAATAATTATATGAGAATCTCTGTTTTGATTTAGAAACATATGGCTTTTAGCTCACCAGACTGTAGCAAAAAGTCTGAGCAGTCAATCTCATTTTGGAACAGCAATACTCATTCGAGGGAAAGACTCCAAACTTACCAGTAGGCCCACCTTTAAGTGCTGTGGTTTGGGGGACAAAGTTTTCTCATTTTTAAAAAAAAAACAACCAAACGTTAATTTATTATTTGGTTCACAAAAGTGAGTTTTGCACACATCAGGGAGTCCACGGAATGCTTGCATAGGTAAATGTTCACTAACGCAGGCATGTCATGACTGTAGTAGGACAAAGGAGACCACGATATGGCTGTATCATTTGCTTCTTGGAAATAACTGCCATTCATAGAGTGGCAGCTAACTACAGAGCCCAGGCAAGCAGTTCAGAGGTGGTTAAAAAGCACCCATTCGTCCAGAGAAGACTGAACACGACAGCTGTCTTTATATAAAAAAATGGAAGTAAATAATTCCTTTATCCACTGGACATAAATGTAATGGCCTGAATTTTTGAAAAAGGGATAATTAACTTGTAGACCGATCTTAAGTAAAGAAATGGATGCAGCACTTTATGGTGCTGTCTCCATTTCTTTGATTTCACCTCTGTTCTAGGGAATATTGAATCAGAGGAGACAAACTGGCAGTGTGAGACCTCCTCAGACCCCCCTGATGTAGTCTAGCGGCTTGGTTCAAACTACCTCCTACAGTAGCCCGACTTCGTACCACCAGTTTTTAGGAGTTACTTAATCCAGTCAGAGTCTCTCCTCTGATGCAGCAGCACTGATTTAATCGAAACAGTTTCTAAGTCAGTTTAGGGTTTTGGCAGATAAATCCTGACAGATTTAGTTGCCCCCAAGAGTCTACTCTGTTCTGTTGTTGGAAAGGTACTGGCCTCATAAAAAGGCATTACTGGAGGTTCTGTTTTAACCTCCCCAGTTCCCACCTGTGTCCATCAGGCTGAACTGCTGCAAGTCTGTCCTAAGTGTTAACACCTTCAACTGCTGCAGGTAATCTACCCAGGCTCCAAGTCTTTTAATAATTACACTAATGGTATCAGCTCCAGACAGACACACTCAGGCTGTGTTTTCAGGCTTTGCTTTGCTACATGGAAAGGCAGAAGGATTTTTATTTTTGTAGCAGATGACTGCTGATGCCCTGATCCTATCCTACGGCTGTGAGAGCTTGGGCTCGGGAGCCTAGCTCTGAGGATGGACCTCCCTGAGCCTGTGTGCTTGAAACAAGCCTCATACACATGGTCTTGCCTCAGACTCTCCCGGACTGGGGGTCTAGCTGCCACTTTCTCAGTACAATGCTGCAGTGCCTCTGCAGCTGTGTGACCACTATAGCATATGCAAATGCCATTAAATCTCCTAATCTGGTGATCAGCTGTGCTTGGAATGGGAGGGTGGTGGAAGAGGAGAGAGTTCCCTGCTTTGTATTGCTCCAGAGCGCCGTAACCTCTTTGAAGGTTTCACACTAGAAGGGACACAAGGGACGTCCTCCAGATGCCACATAGAACTGTGTGTCCTCACCGCTGTATAACTTGGTGTACTAGTTCCCTCATGTCCTTTAATGCATGCCTCGTCGCACATGGAAAATGAGGCAAATTGAGAGCTGGTAAGCATTTCACAGTCTTATGCTGAAAACTGAGATACAAAGACAGACTGTCTCCAACCCCCTTCTCAATAGATAAGAGTTCCCTTCAGTACTGCTGAGAAAAAATACATAGAGAACTATCAAAGATGGCATTTTATTCTATCTTCTTAGGCAGCCTTCAGAAATCAGAACGCACTGAGTTTTTTTAAACTTCAAAGTGACTCCAATTCTTTTAAGACACATGTGAAAACAGGAACTGTAAAGGTATTGCCTTCATTAAAAGGCATCTGTTTTTCAGCTGTAGTACACTTGTTTTTTATTTCAAATGTTCATGAGAACGCATTTGCATGGTGCTTCCTGAAAAACGGCCCTTTCCCTGTTCCAGCTGAAATGTTGTGTGTACTGGGGGATGGGGAACAGAATCAATGGTTTGATTAAAATTTTAATTATTGTAGAAATCATTGTTTTTGTACAAGCTTCCCCATGCCCCACCCTTGGGCATTATTTGTTCCTCTTTAAAAGTACCCTGCAAAGACAGCTTTGGGGATTCATTGTTATTTTTATGCCAGCTCTTTAAGCAACTTTACAATTATATTCTGGTGTGTGAGTGATTCAGTATTATCTCTTAGGCTTTTATGATCTTGTTCCCCAATCAACGCTTTTGTGTAACAAGCTAGTGAAATTAGAAATATGATTAGAAAAATGTGACTACATTATCTAAAACTTACACACACTTTTGTATTGCTTCAGCTTTTTAAGTCCCGAGGGAACTGACAGCGATTAGGATCTATTTCTAGTGAAGGTACAGTTGGGAATTAGGGTGGTTTGAATAAGTGAATCAACCTTATTATGACAGAAGCTGCAATAGAGATGTGCATTAGAGTATATTGGATTCCACTTTTGAAACCACAGGAATCCTTTTCATAAGTACTCACATTTCTGCCTGGACTAAGTAAACAGGGTACTACAAACAAAATAAAAAAATATCCTAAAGCCTTCTCATCTCCGTTTTTACTGTAATATTTTACAGATAGTATCACGCAGTCAAAACAATGGTTTTTCTTTGTGAGTATAACCAGGATTGGTATAAACCTTTAGCAATATGGTTATTCTATTGTAAACATCCAAACCCCCACATTTAAAGTATCTTTTTTTGCAAAGGGTTCAAAAAATACACTTTGTCCTACTGTGGACTAAAGTAGACAAAAAAAGGAAAGAAACAGGATGCAATTTTTACTCTGCCTGTTTTTCTGTTACAAGCAGGCCAGGCCTCAGGGGAACACAAACGGGACTATATTCACATGTTTACATAACATCATTTGCATGTTTTTAAAATGCTGTAATTATTTTAGCTAGCGTGAATTAACTTTAGCATGGGTGAGTGAGAGAAGGAAAAAGGAAAAAAAAATAAAAATCAGTGGAAGCAGGATTCGTAAAGGGTCCAGTGAGAAAGGCTACTGGGATTAATGACTGAGCAAAATAGTCTGGAAAGGAGTGAGAACGATCTGGTGTGGACACTAAGTCAGAAATGGGGGCCCTGTGGGAGAAAAAGAGGTACGTGGTTTGCAACAGCACAAGACTGACCAAACCAGGTCTAGCCAAACATCCGCCTAACCTTCTGGCCTGACAGTGGCTAATAGTGTCTCTAAGAAAACAATATAATAACAAATGCAAGTAAAGAACAATCTCACTGCTGGCACACCTTGCCAGTTTCCAACAATCAACATTTTATCACCAATATATCTTTATCATGATGTTTAATATCCACCAGTATATATACTAACATAAATTATACATATACCTCCTCCATGTAGCTCTGAAATTTCTTTCCAAAACTAATTATCCTTTTGGCCCTCACAACATCCCAGAGCAGCAAGTTTCACAGTATATTTATTTTCTCCTTCTCCATGCTGCAAAGGATTTCACTAACTTCCATCATATTCCTCCTCAACAGTCTCTTTCCTGAACTGAAAAGGTATCACTTGCTGAACCTCTTCTTTTGTGGAAGCCGACTGTATCTCCACTTGAACTTCTCTGTTCCTTCCTTGATTCTGCCATATTCATTTACAGTTGTAAGGACCAGAACTGCAGCATTCAAAAGGTGCCAGCCCTGTAGTGCAGTAGTACCTTGGTGATTTCCACTTTCTAAACAGGTTGCCAGCTAGGGTCAGGGAAACGAGAGACAAGTGTGTAGATATTTGAGGAAATGACAGCTGAAGAAAGGGAGATGAGTAACCATATGTGGCACGTGGTACAGACTAACAAGGAAAAACAGAGATTCTTCTCCATGTTCAGTTATGAACATATAAAGCATTTAGTCATATCCAAAACCATAATTTCACAAATCCTTTTACTACAGATTGTATGGACATTTAAAAATTATTACTGACCCAGATGTGTATTTCTAATTGAGGTAACTTAAAAGATGTGGGCAGAATTGTGAGAGAGCTTGTGTAGAATGAAACAAGAGCAGCGATACACTGAGGACTCTTCTAATGAGAGAAAAACCTCATATAATTTTATTTAATACAGTCTGAAAGCCAATTTTAATTCCTACCAGTGGTAGGAAACTAAACCTGTCACTTACCTGCAAGGACACTTATGCATGAGTGCATAAACCACAGACTGAAATCTAGCTCAGGGTGACAATAACTCAGTGATTAACTGATACTGTCGTCTTTTTGTAGCCCATGTGAAATAAATTAAGGGAGTCTCATTCCCAATTGACAGGTGCCTGAACCTTACATTTCTTTGTTATAGATAGTGCAGCTGGTAGCTGACCTGTGATGGGATGCTGGTTTCTGTAACTAGGGAGTAAATTCACAGACATGCAGGGAGGATGTTTAATTCTTGGCAGCCATGGTATGGAAAGGCTTCAAGCTGATCCAGTCTGCAGTATTTTCAGAGAAAAAGCAAGGCAGCTAGGAGGGGCTTCGTCCCATGTTGTGGTGACCCTAGTTTAGTCAGAAACTTCAGTAAGTACTAAATATTACTTTTAAAATGCACTTATTATTTAACTACTCTCAAATCTGTATTTTAAGCATGGTTGGGTTTCATTGCAGTAGAAAAAGAACTCTTACAATATCGGTGACAATCTTTTCTCATTCTTCTCCCAAAAGGCAAAATATATAAATATGAACAATTATTTTCACTTTTTTCAAGAACCTTAACAATTTTTGATTACTTCATTTAAAAATTGCTCTTTATGTGTAATGTGTCGTTGTTAAAACCATACATGGCACACAGCAATGGCCAGCTTTTTGGTTTGCAAATGATGGTTTGCATCACAAGTTTTGCTCCTTTGGACAAATGTAGACGAACCCTTTCAATTCCTAGTAAATATGACTTAAGCATATCGTAGGCAGAGAAAAAGTATCCTGTACTGCAACACAAGCTATGGATTTTGATACAACTGATACATATCAAACTACATATAGTACCTTCCTATATGCTTTAATTCCTCAGTAGTATATAACATTTTGTTTGGCTTGTCTGTGTATATTAGCTCACTGTTTTAACAACACTTATTCAAAGGATGAGAGTCGCGAATATTTCATACTCCTATGCAGTTCCTTTTCCACAACATATGATGACTTTTTTTTTTACTTTTTTTTTACTTTTTTTTTTTTCCTTTGTAATGGAAAGGCAGCAATGTCAAGTATATTCTTAACTCTACCAGTCTGAACTCCCTCATATATACTGTTTCATGTGTCCTATGGGTACTTTATGATTTCTGAAGAGTTTTCCTATCATTTTTAAGGAACAGTGTTAGAGCACTTACTTAAAAACTTACATAGTAAAGGAAACAAGGGCTACATTAGGCAGCTCATCCATTCTCTAAATATTCTTATGTTCACAAACCCTGTTCTTTTCTGGGCTTCCACTGTGAAGTGCTGTCTGTACAGACAAAGGCCATGTATATGAAACTATGTGAATTTGTTCTCCTAAGGCTGCCTTTGGCAACGGGATTATCTGAGAACCATTTTGCTATCTGTACTTTTCATGACCCACCTACTCTTTTCTTTCCTAAGTTATTTATTACGTTTTTTTGGTTTTTTTTCTGTCCTGCCTCCTTTTAAAAACCTGCTAATCCCAGGATATCTGTATTTCCCTTAAGTATTCCTAACACTGCTTATTAAATTCATAAAGGAAAGAAAAATAGTTATATAAGAATATGTGAACATAATAAAAGAAGCGGCTGTTTTAAAATGTATCTCATAAATGCAGCTCTATTGAGAGGGGGAAGAGGGAGGAACGAGAGGAATCAGTGTATCAGCCCTGGGGAAAAAGTGGACTAAATTAAAAAGGCAATTAAGAAACGCTGAACCTCCGCCGTGTCAATGAGCTCGTATGGTAGATAAAAGTGTGACAAAGAAGAACATACTCATGCCTATTGTTTTAGGACAATGAAGTGTGTCCTGCTTGTAATGCTGCTGTTTTAAGCATATCTCATAACATTTCCATTATTGTGTGCGAGCTCAGCAAACATAGACGACAGACAAGGGGGTTTTGGCAGAAAGACAAAGGACACTTTGCTTCAGCTAGTAACAAATTGCTTTCATTAAGAACGAATGGTCTTGGAGCATTTTTCTGCTGTATGGTCTCCACAAGATGTCAAGCACAAATGGTAACCCCATGTTTTCTCTGAACAATAGAGTAAAACCTAGATGGAGGCAAGTATAGTTTGAGCGGTTTGTATGTGGCTCGCTTCAGGACATATTTAGTCTTTGTGTGGTTGAGCAAAAGAACTTGCAGTCTCCATCCTATAAATAACTAAGCATGATAAGAGTGTAACTTTTACAGTAACTGGTTTAGACTTGAATTAAGGCCGACCATTTTAATAGGTAATATAATTAGAATGGTGATTTGCTCAGGACACAATACCATTTAGCAGTATCCTGATTCCCTTGCTTAATGTGCTTTAAATGATACCTTTAGTGATGTTATAGAGGTGTTGCACCACTTGGCTGTCTTGAGGAAAAATATCTGTCAGCATTCCTGGTGAACCTACATTTTCAAAAGTGGATAGTGTAGCTTGATATTTTGCCTTCTCCTCATCGTGAAAGAAGCAATCAGCTGATATGCAAATCTGGTTGATAGATTGTTACTGAACAGTTAAAAAATATATATTTTTTTCCTTTGTGTCTTGTCTCTCTCCTTGTGTCTGTCTGTCTATTTTAAATTTGAAGTAAAGATCCTCATGCCTAGAAGTGAGAAAACACTGTCACATTGTAACATGAAATGTGGCTTTGGGCTGTTTCAATTTAGAAGTGACTGCAATATGGTATTTAAGATTTGAAAAACTGGTTTTGATCAAGTGTTCTATCCTCTGCTTAGAATATTATTTCGGGAAGTATATTACCACATTACTTCTTGACTATGCATTTGTAAATCTTTATTTTCAAAGTTCAATATATTGGCTATATAAAATCACTTTAGATTTCCATTCCAGATGCAAATCATGTCTGATAAATCTAATAAAAATTGGTCAGGCAAGGGTATTTAAAACTCTCATTCGTTCTGCAACACATAACAAGAGCACTACAAGAAAAAAGATGTAAAAACCAGGCAGCCAGATTCAGCAGCATCAAAGACTACATATTCTCTTTCTGCCAACACCAGTTCTGTAGAGCAAATTAGGAGGGAAAGAGATGGTATGTTATGCACCAAAGTGTGCCTTCTGTGCTTCCACTCACAACATAACTGATGCACGTTAAATAGCCTAGGGTTAAGTCTGGAGGTTTTTCAAGTGAATGTTACTCTTATATTTATTTTTTCCCACATTCCTCTGTAATAGCATATTTCATAATTGCATTATTAATGACCCAGGGAAAAACAAAAATAATGAATCATGTTGTCAGGAGAAAAGGAAACAAAAGTACTTAACTTCATGAAGAGCAAGGGAAAAAATATTTTAAAAAATCTTAATACATTCAATCTCCATTGCAACTGCTGTGCAAAAGAAAGGGAGAAGGGAGCCTGACTTCTTTTTTTAATGGCAATGAGTGATGCTATGTCTCATCTGTTGAAAAGATAAAAGTCAAACCTCTTTTTAAAATGTAGAGCTCAACAGAAATTTGTAAGAAAATACAATGATAGTGCATGAAGGCCAGAACATGCAAATGGGATGAAATTTTAACCCCTACAAGCTTCAAAAGGTATTCCAACGATTCTAGATGCTGTGAAAATACACTAAATGATATATACTCCTAAGATAACAGGGACGGGTTATCATAAATTAAAACCTAGTAAATCCTCCTGGAAATCAAATATTATATTGTCTTATTTTCCAAGCCTCTGGAGAATAAGCTTTCACTTATTTCATATTTTATATGAAACTAAAGGCGGAAGTCTCAGTAAATCAGAGATAAAATCCCAATTTGGGCATACCAAAAGCATTGACAATCATTCTACAATCTGAACTCGAAACAGAAGGGCAAGTTGTTTTGGGCGGAAAAAGGGAAAGCATTTCTTTCCATTTGTTTTCACTAGAGAAAAGCTGGGAAGTCTCCAGGATTATGTAGCAGCTTGACATGAGCTGTGACAGTTGTGTGATATGGCAACTCGAGGACATGTAGCTGCATGCAAACAGCTTCTGAATTGCAGCTGATTTTTATGAGGCTACTTATTGTCTCAGAGTACACAGAGTCAGCAATCTGCCAACATGACTGGTATTATGTCCCCTGGGGACAAAGGAGTCTTCCAAGTCATCAGAATAAATGCCTGTCTGTCATATGAAAGTGCCTTAGGAGAATAGAGTGGCTGAAACACTGGGGAGATGTCTCCTTTTCCTGCAGGGCGGATGAGCTCCAGCAGAATAATTTCCCTGGGAGAACTGCTGGTTCCTGTGCTTAAGGCTGGAGAAATACTCCTGTCCTTGAAGAAGAGGAAGAGAGAAGCAAAAAGGCAAACTGTTGGAATGAAAAGACACTTTTAGGACTGACAGAAAGGTCAGACAATAAGAGCTGTGGGATGTGGGGTGCTGGCTCAAGAGTGACTTGACGGTTCAGAAGATGAACCTGAACTACTGGAGTAAAACTCCAAAGTAGGCCCTGAAGGCTGAAAGCAGATGCATATAAGCTCCCCTTCACAAAACCGAACAAACCAACCTGTTTGGTGTTGATCACCAAGGCAGGGCTTTGCACAGAAATAGTTCTTAGTGTGTCATTTGTGCTGATATGCTAAATAGGCAATAACTGTGTTAAAAATCCTGTACAAAATCTATCACACATATCTGAAGGACTGACCATGAAAATGTCTGTAGTACTGAAGCTGTGAAAATTTTGGTGGTTGTTTATTTGTTTTTGTTTTTAAAGACTTGAGAATCTAGGGGTGATTGAATTTGTTTCAGCCAGCGATAGCTGGGCTGTGAAGTCAAGCTGTCTTTGCAACCTTGACAATACACCCTAAATTAGAGGTCATGCCTTGAACCTGCTCGGGCTCAGTAAGCCAAAAAGACAGAGTTCTGTACTGGGATAAAATCCCAAGCACCTGGTGACTTTCCAGTCAAGGAGAGTTTGGCCTTTGTCCCGTGTTTTCAGTAGATGGGACATCCATTTTCATTGCTAGTCCATCCAAGTGCTTCCTGCTGCCAAAGAATGTAGTTTCTGTTGGACATAGTCACTCCATGGGAGCTGACCTCAGTTCAACTACTCAGAACATTAGCTGCTAAAAAATGGAAAAACAATTGGAATAACTTCCCCCTGTACCATTCCATGCCATAAACAATAATTTCTGGTATTAAGGGCTGATGAAAGATATGGTAGCAGTCCATTACTGTCTTTGTAAGGTGTGTAACCTAGCCAAAAGAACTTTAAGAAATTAGAAAATAGCTAATATTGACTTGCTATTACTTCATTAAATGATGACTGGAGAAGGGTTAGATGTTTGCTCAGATCATTTATTTCTGAGCAATGCGTGATCAATGCATTGGAAGTTCACTAGGAATTTGTGATAGAAGAATGTGTCATTTGCAACCATGATAATAATATTCCACTGCATTTCTTCCCATCTAGGAAAGATTTGGACAACTCTTAGAATTTGTATGTAATCAGTAATCCATTAAACACTATTTCAAGCTAAAGAGTGTGAACTCTCTAGAAAAAAAAAAACAAAACAGAACACTAAGAAAGAAAGGTAATAATGTTCCTCAACACTGCTCAGAGGAAACTATGCTCTGAATACCCTTGAAAAAATTCAAAACATAATCATGGCGGTAGTGATTTGGGTTCTTACAGTCAGCATAGTTGGAATTTTCTTCCTGTATCTTTTAGAATTTTGCATTTGGATGCCCTGTAGAATTTATCTAAGCTTTCTGGACTTCTCTTTCTATATAGGGAGTTGAAGATATGCATGGCTGTCTCTCCATATGCAAAAATGGTTGAACTCTCATTGCATGTGTAATAAAACATACTGGTTGGGTTTTTTTCATGTAAACTTAGATTGTAGAGCTTAAGAAAGCAGCATGGAAAGGTCTGAAAAAACACAGTATCTGTGTATCTGTATTCCTGAAAATATAGCAAGTATTTCTGCTCATCCTGAAAATATTTAAGGCACCAGATCATCATTTGGAACACTATCATCCTATGATTCCCTGGGAAGGAAAATGAAATGCAACTATGAGACAGATTATGTCAAAAGTACAGAATTACCACACTACTGCTCAATAACTTGTATGTGGCAGCCAAGATCAATGCCTGATAAACTTGATTATTATCATAATCTTCAAATTAAACATGGCACTGTCTGAAATTGGAGAATACAGATACTGATCAGAAGAAGGAAGTCTGAGCTCAAGAGGTTTTCTACACTCCTGCCTGAAACGTGATCAAGTATAAGAAAAATGTTACGTTTTCAAAAATCCTGAAAGAGTTCTCATGGCAAAGTGAGGAAGAATCAGATGTCAGGGGGTCTCCTACCTTGCCTTGGCAGCAGAGATGAGCAGCATTCTCCAAAAAGTAAGGAGCATTCAAATTCCTGAATCTGTGTGTGGCCATAAATGACAAGTACAATCTTGGCACAAGACTGGCTTTTACCCTCCAACTTGCCAGCAACACTTTTGACATATTAAGGAAGAAGTTAGTTTAGACAGTGTAAAATTCTTAGAGTATGACAGTTCAGATTTCTCTTAATATAATAATTTCACTAAGGATATGTCAAGGATGAATATGATTCACCAAGTACTAAGTAAACTAAGGATGATTATTGGTTATTAAATGGCATTTAGTCAAAATTGGTTAGTAGTAAGTAGCTTTCTTAAAGCTTTTAGAAACATTATTATTATGCAGATCTTGAAATCCTGAATTTTGGTTGTAATAATGGTCCAAATTCCAGGCAATCATTTCTTTTAACTAAATTATAGTAATTGAAAAATTATAATATTAAAGAAAGGAATGTCAGTGTCACCACTCTTTTGCAAACCCTGATCTAAGATTTTAAAGGAATAGGACGTGGAATAAATGAAAACTGGAAAGCTTTTACCAGTGTAGTGGTAATTGAGGGAAGAATTTGTCCTGCATAGTACATAAATAAAATGAAAGGCAGAAAATACTTCTTCAGATAATGTAAGTTTAGTTTTGCTTATTGCTGCTGCCTTCATAGTGCTCATTCTGCTGTTCACAGAGCACCTATTTCTGAGAGTTTTTGACTTAATAGAAATACCAGCTTAGGCAGCCAGAGAAAATGGAGGTTTTTTCCTCATTATGTGATATATATGCAAACATAGCTATACAGAGCAAATGACGATCTCCTCTTGCTGAATCCATCCGTTTATGCCCCACAAAGGGCATCTTTTTCTGTCCAAGTCCATCTACATATCTGCATCCAGCCTCCTTGCGGTTGTCCCACCGGTGTGCCTGACCCTCTCGGTGAGCCGTGCGATGCAGGTACCCGCACGCTTGCCTCTGCCGTTTCCCTGCCAGCCGCAGCAATTCTCGTCTGAAAACTGCTGGACTCTGATAGCAAAGCTCCTGTGCCTGCGTGCAAAGATTACGCAACATTAGCTGGAGCGGCATAAATGGATCCGTGTACACCCAGCACTGCTTTGTCACAGGCAGCGCTAAGAAATAGCCTGGCACAGATGCAAAGTGCTGCTGAAGGCAGCGTTGCACAAGGGCAGTGATTATCTGAGAGATGTAGATGCAGCACAGTTGTTATTAGAGCAGATAGGAGTCCTACCTATGTGCCGCATAAATATGAAAAGCCGCTTTCTATTCTCCAGCAGATTTCCTCTACCGTCAGACTCCTCTGGTAAAAGCGATGGATAAAAATGGATCTTCACGTGCCAAAAAAAGTTAAGAAAAACAATGCTTGTTAAAAAAGCCTGTGGTTTGCTATAGCTGAAAGAGATGAGCACACTTCAAAGTAAGCACACAATACAGGTCAGTTGCTTCGTCAGGCTTATTTAACAGGGTGGTGTGTCACTGGACTGCGTGACACGTATGAGGCACAATTCACTCAGACTTTTTCCAGAGACTTCTGGTGCACTCTCTCCAGAAGTCTCTAAAATTAGGTTTTATTATTAATTGAAGCAAACCAATTTATAATCCAAAAAGATAAGTAAGCAACAAGATATGATGCACATTATTTTTTTTAAAAAAAGGCAAACAAAACAACAAACAAACAACAGAAAACCAACCAAAACAAACAGCACAAAAAAAACCCGCCACAACAAAATACCAGAAAACAAATCTTGCCTTCCTAACCACAGTCAGATTCCTCTGCAGAAGCATTCCTGTTCTCACACTTATTTTTCAGTCAAGCAGTCAGTATTGAGTTGTCACCTGAATTAAGCTTTACACTGTGCCCTGCAGAAAGTCTGTGCTGACCTCCCAGGAAAGTCTCATTCTTTTCACCACCTCTGAGGACTGAGACAGTCTCTGGAGATAATACATCCCTTATGCCTTCCACCACTTCTCTATTTCCAGTCCTACAGTCTCTCCGCTTTCCATGTTAATCCTTCCCTGCCTGCTCTCCTACATGCCAGATATTTCTCCAAAATGGAGCAGACTCCATTGTTCTCAGGGAAGGAGCAATTATCCCAATAGGGTGTAATCGGACCAGAATGCAGTTGGCAATGAAGTGCAGGAAGCCGCAATAAACTGTAAACAAATCCATTAAACAATTATGCTATCACAGGTGGCGAAAGCTGTCATCACCCAGTTGGTTTCCAGTATACTGACAAGCCTTACACAGTCATCTAAATTTACATAACAATTTCATATTCTGCTTAGTTTTAGCATTGCTTTTTTTTTTTTTTTCCATGACCATGGAAGCTTCTGATTTTGCGATGTCAAATAACAAGATTGTACAGGTAGTCATCATGCTCATGTCTCAGGTCCATGTTGTAACATCGGAAGGAAATCCGGGCTTTTTTTCAACCATACTTTTCCCTTGTGAAAACTCTTGAGTACAGTCCTTCACACCCAGGCGTTTGTAGAAGCATACGATAACCATTATTTCAGAAGAAATACAGAAAGCAAACTGAGGAAATCCAATATGCTGCAATTATTATTTAAAGAAAATAGGGCAGATAGTTGAACCAGTAGTTGTCTAAGAAAACTTCAGGTTTTTACATTCTTTATTGGTCATGAACAAAGTATAATTGATCCAAAGAGGCAACTCACTTCAACAGACTATGCTTTGCAAGAAGGAAGAAACGAGTTCATGAATACTACAAACTAAGCAGCTACTCGTAGCAGTCACAAACTGTTAAAATAATGTATACATTAGAGTAGCATTATAAAAATTGAGTCAGCAGCCCTGAAAACCGAGCTTTGGGTGTCATTTGCACTAGGGGGAAACTGTCTGTAGCTGAAGAAAATTCTGAGTCTTATTGATATTTTCTCTTTGATGTCTATCATCTCCTGTAGATCATATAATTTGAACATGACTTTTGCTTGAAACCATTTGCTTGAAAAACTAAGATATTTCACTTGAAGGTTCTTTGACATGGAAGACAATGTCTCAATCTGGATTTTTTGCTTCAGTAAGGTCAACCAACCCATTTAGTAAAATAGAATAATCTTGAAAGATTGATCAAAAACAACACAAATTTTCTAAGGATTTAGGAAAAAAAAAATCCTCCACCCTTATTTTTTTGTTTTCCTCCTTTTCTCTAACGGATCCAGCTCAGACTCAGAACAATGTACAGAAATATCAGAGACTGCTGACAAGGGATTTTGAAGTCTTTTAACCACCACAATTCAGATAAGATTTAAGTAAGCATCCTAAAAATGGCATTCCTCCATATTTGAATTGCACAAGTTCCTCTTGTTAGTAATTTAAATTCCCTTTGGTTTTAATACTATAATAATTAACAATGAAAAAGTAAAATGAGCTCTATCCAATCATTAGCACTATTACATTTTTCTCTGATATTCCAAACAAGATCTTTTCATTCCAGATCTTTGTAACAAAATATTTAAAGTCTCAGTCATGCTAGATTATGTATCCAGTTAGGAGCATAATAGGAAATGAACAAACAGACTTGGTAAGTTATGTATTTCATTGAATTTGTCACACATACAAAAGCTCTGCAGTGGGCAATTGAATTAATGAAATTACTTCCTCATTTCTGTTCCATAGTTGCTATTAGATCAATGGAACTCTGGTAGCTTGGCAGCAACACGAAGGATCTGCTTGCTTGCAAGGTTTTTGAATTAGTTTGTAGATTTGTTCTATGGAGACTTGCATGGGGATGATCCACTTACCAGTCTCATTTGAGTGTTTTCACTCAACTCTGCCCACTTAGGATATTATGATGCAGGTGTTGGTCTTGGTATCTCCAACATCATACTGTAGTTTACAGATTTTTGGTCTTTCTTCCTGTGAAATGATAAGTTCAAAGCTGATTTTTTTTTTTAATTCAATTGTTAGAGAAGTTTAAACCAAATTTGACTCTCTTGCCAACATTCTTTTTCTGTTATTATCATTCCATCTCTAACATCGTCATCTTCCCTCCACTTCCTTCACCTCCCAGCACATACATTGGAGAATCAGGACCTTTGAAGCACCACAGTGCATGGCTCATTGCACAATCAAGAGTTGAATGCCTCTTCCTGATGTCATTTTTGTATCACAAGAGCCTGTTTCCCCTCTGATATGGGATTAAATAGAGAATTTGGATTAAAACTAAATGCTGAATCTTTTCAAAGGCCATTTGATAAAGCCAACATTTCAAGAGTGAAAACAGTATAAGCTTTTAGGAGAAAAATATTATCAAAAATCGGGCAAATTAATTCATGTGTATTGAACTGAAAAGTTCTGTAGAACAAACGTCAACTAAAAAAATTCTTCCATTTAATTTTTCCAGCAGCTTGCTGCTGACAACAGAAATGTCACTTAATGCCATCGTCCTTGGAGTTCATAGGATTACAAGGATATTACATCACCTAGCAACTGAAACATCTATTTAGGATACAAGGATCAAATGCATTCTTTTAATGTGTTGTAGATCCCCCAGGATATACACAAATAAACTGCCATAGAAATCCACATGGTTTGCAAGGCAGTCTGTTTGTTTGTCCTTGATGTATCAGTGCTTTTCATTTGGAGACTTTGACCTTTTGCTAGCAAAACTGATAATAGTGTCCTTGTTATTTCATTTATGTGTTTATTTATTTATTTTCAGGCTGAAAATCTGTGCTGATTTTTTACTTACTTACTGTTCTTGGTAGGACTGAAAGTCTGGCACTCACGTTACAGATTCTGCCAGCTGGCTCATTGTCTCTTCTCCAAAACAAGAGTTTTTCTTTTAGTTTTGAAACTTTGTATATTGATAATAGAGTGGGGGAAAAAGCAAGTTTACTTGCTTATGCGAAACTTTATTTTTTAATTAAAAAAAAAAAAAGCATTGAAAATTCTCAGTAAACAGAAGTTCTTAGCCCAGTGTCTCTTCAAAGACACTGACGTGCAGTTTTCAGTCAATACCAGTGATGGCACTTCACTGCATAGCTTTAAGACACTCTCAGAGCCTCTGCATTCAGGCTTTTCATCCTGATCTGCTCCATGGCCATGGATCTTGTAACTTTGTAGGCTCAGATCAGACTCCCCAGGAATAAAGAGAGTCCTTCACAGGATCAGTCAGAGCAATGAAATGGTTATGCAGAGCAGTATTGATAAATCTGGACTGACTGCAGAAATACATGGAAAATCCCTTTCTGGATATTAAATGGAGAAATTCAATACATTCTCCTGTTTCATCTCTTTTTCCTAATATCCAGTCAAAACCTCCCCTGGCGCAACTTGAGGCCATTTCCTCTTGTCCTATCGCCTGTTCCTTGGGAGAAGAGACCGACCCCCACCTCTCTACAACCTCCTTTCAGGTAGTTGTAGAGAGTGATAAGGTCTCCCCTCAGCCTCCTTTTCTCCAGGCTAAACAACCCCAGTTCCTTCAGCTGCTCCTCATAAGACTTGTTCTCCAGACCCCTCACCAGCTTTTTGCCCTTCTCTGGACAAGCTCCTCAATGTCTTTTTTGTAGTGAGCGACCAAAACTGGACATACTCAAGGTGGGGCCTCACCAGTGCCGAGTACAAGGGGATGATTGCTTCCCTAGTCCTACTCACCACCCTGTTCCTGATACAGGGCAGGATGCTGTTGGCCTTCTTGGCCACCTGGGCACACTGTTGGCTCATATTCAGCTGGCAGTTGACCACCACCCCCAGGTCCTTTTCTGCCAGGCAGGTCTCCAGCCACTCTTCCCCAGGTAACCTCTGAGTAACATGCTAAAACATTAGTAATCCCATTGAGCTGGAGAGTATGTGTGTGAGGGTGGGGAGGATGGTGGGGGATGGGAGAACTGGGGGGTGGAGCAGAGGGAGCAGAGCAACCTGCCTTGTCCTCGATATTTTATGACTCAGAAGTGGGTTCTGGCTTTCCTGTGTGATTCTCTAAGTGTGTCTCTTTGTGCTTGAGTTTCCAGTCTGGAAAAATAAAAATAGTAGTACTTAACTTCCTTCTTTACTTTAAGGACAGATCTTCAAGGGGGTTAAACGTCTTTGGAAATCTTCCCATAAGACTGTGAAGTTTTAAGATCAGTCTTTTCCCAGTAAAAACGTCTTTTTATTCATTCCTAATTTATAGTTGTATCATCAAAAGCTAAAGTGCAGATAAAGCCAAAGCTGGACTGAAGTGTGATTTGAAAAACTATGAAGCTGCATAGTGACCCATCAAGTCATCAAGTGGGTGAAAACAGTTTTAGGTATCCTAAACTGTTCCAGTCCTCCTAGAAATCCACATGGACATGCAATTATACCACCAATAAAATTCAGTGGGCAGAGGACTTCACACTGTAGGATTCTGGCCTCTAGTGCAGTCTCTAGTGGAACTTCTGTTCAGCATGAAGAAGAAGAGAATCTAGCCTAAAACATTCCTGTAGTTTATTACATTATTTGTATCACGTTAAAAAGTGATGAGTGTATCTATGGCATAATCAAACACTTTAAACAGAAAGCTATCGTAAAGGAGCGAAAATAGTTGGTATTGAAAGTATTGAAAGGTATTGAAAGACTTAGTCTCTCAGATGTCAAAAGTTTTAGCCAACCTCAGAAGTCTGATTATTCCACCCTGCTCACATCATGTGATAATAAAAATAATAATACTGTAAATTTAGTTTATATTCAGGATTGCAGTACAATCTAGCCACATATTTGGTAAATACATCAAAAAATAAGACTAGTTTCCCAAGCCAAGTACACGAATGTTACTACCAGCTAACATACTTGCAAGGTTGATATACAGAAGTCCCTTGGAGACAACTAGCTGATATATCAAGGAATTCTCAAAGACTGATTATTAATGCACCAAAGCAATATAAATTCAGTGAAACAATCAGAAGACATTAAGGAAAGGCAGTTTTATGCCTGCTTTGGGCCTGTTCTTCATATGATATAAGTCAAGGCAAATCCCTGTCACATCATATTTTTTTGCTGTGGGATGATGTGAGGGAAATAAGGGGCCCACTTAGATCTTTTGTGTAGCTCGTTTAAAATAATCCAGATTAATGGGGACCTGTCTATTTTACCCTTGTAGGGGATGATAAATACTAAGAATTATTATTGAAGCCATTCAGCTGCCCATTAATAATACATTAGTAAATACCATATGATCAGATTTCATTGAAGTAAGTTTTTTTTTACACCAGCCTGCAGCTGAGCCAAGTGTTAGCTTAAATACGAGCAATATTTCATTCCTGAAGGGTAAGGGTCCTGCTGCCTTCTACAGGTACACAGGGTGCAGAAAGGAGACAAAACAGGTCCTAAAATATCTGAAATACCGTTTATCAAAGCTGAGGAAGCATGGAGAATAATTTCCAAACAGGCAACTAGCAGAATATCACAGAAAGTACAATGGTTCTTCTCTTGATTTTCTCCAAGGCCTAATGGCCCAACATTTCACGCTGCTTAAATAGCCCAGTTCAATCCTGCATTGTGTCAGAAAGAATTCTTCAGATTTCGGGGTTTTATTTCCTTTCCTTTCTAGAGAAAAAGTAAAAAATAATAATTTAAACCTTTTGGCACTGAGTAATATTTTCGTTCTCACTCCCTCAGGGGTTGTCAAATGGGCTTGGAAATCTTAAAAAGATTATGTCCTTCCCTGGAGTTTCTTCTCTTCTAGAAGGATCTGTGGTCTTTTTATAATTTCTTAGGAGATTAAGCCTTTTCCTTTCTGAAAATGGACGAGATTCTGTTATGTGAGTAATGATTGTGTTTCATTAGGTCTAAATTTGCTCTGTTTATGAATAATAGTCAGTTGTCAAGTTCGTGCATTTTTTTTTGTTAGTGACTGTAGGTAACATCCTGCTTCATGCAATAATAGTGAATCTGAAAGGAAGCAATTTCTTACTCTCACTTGCCAAAGGAATGAGGCACAAGCTTTTTTTCTTGCTTTTTTTCTTTTTTTTTTTAATTAAAGAAAATATTCTTCTAGTCAGATAAGTATCTATTTATACTTCATATTTCTTGATTGGATTGTCATATCTTTCTAGGTCATTCCATGCCAGGACAAGTCCTGTAGTAGCTATTCCCTAATTTTTTTTATTTGTGTAGTTAATTCAGTCTCTGAAATTCGGATTACTTAAAATACAATAAAAAAAAAACAACTTGGAATTTTCAAACAATGCTTTTGTTTGTCAATTTTCTGCTGAGTATAAAAGTCCATTGTATTTTCCAGTCTGTGTTATTTTAATTTCTTTCTGCTAAGAAAACTTTTGATTTTTCATATATACAGATGTGTGTATATATATATGTCTGTGTATGTATGCATCTGTATATAATAGGGAACATAATTTTTCGTCCCTGGGATTTTTGGAGACTCCCAAGTGGATTTGTTTTAACGACTGCCGATATAAAGTCCATGACTTTACAAATTTTAGATAACTTTCAGAGAGACTCTCTTAAGGATTAAAATAAAAAAAGTAATAAATGTTACATTTGTTTTGATGAAGTAACACATTACAAAATTAGGCATATAAAATTAGACCAATAAAATTATATGGAAGCATAACTGCCCTAACACAAAAACACACTGCAGGTCTAAAATTCTCTCCCAAGTAATTTTTTCTTGTTTTCAGTCATCTTTTTCAGTTTAATCCTATGGCCTACACAGAAGAGAGGAAAACCCAGTCAGTGGTCATCTAACTTGACGTTAATTGACACTCCACATTATGTGACCTCCATGTAAATAAAATATTTCCAGTTTCAGGCTCTTGATTTTCCTAGCTCACTGAGCAAAATTTTATTCAAAACTGGTATGTTTTTTAGCATAACAATTTTTTTTTTTTAACAAAGTGCTAAAGTTTCTCTGCTTTACTGTTCCTATGAAACCAATGTCATCTTGAATCTTGTCTCAAGAGAAAAAATCCTCTTGGATGTTATAAACAAATTCTTGACAGAAAGGTCCCTAAGAGCTTTCCCACCTACCTCAAGGAGTAAAGGGTTGGAAGGCAATAAATAGTAAGACAAGACTTAGCACTGGAAAGAATCCTGAAATGGAGGGTTCTTCCTATAAAGTGAGAAAATAATGCGTACTTCAGCTGGAGGTTGCAGGGCAGAAGAACATCGTTTGTTTATTCTCTTTAAACACTTGACCCTGGGAGGAGTGAACACATTGTGTGAAGTGTGGAATTTACTTTTTTTCTTTTCCAAAGCAAAAGGAAATGGGAAAACAGATTGTGATGATCTCTGTTAAAATTTGGGGTGGTACTTGGTCAGAGAAGTTACCCTCTGCTTCCTTGCATCTATAGAGCTTGCACTAAATGCAACTCCTGCTTCAGGGAGAAAACATATCATATATAATCATTTCTCATTAATCAAAACAATGTCAAAATATCACTTATGTTTGTCTTCACACTCTGCAACAAGGCTTCGTTATAAAGACAAACAGGAATAGATATTTAAAACTGCATACACAAAACCACTGTGTTTTCAAATTTCTGTGTTGGAAGACCAAAAGAAATACATCAAATAACGAAACACTTAACTTATTCATTGATAATTTGCCCAGAAAAAAAAAGTCCCTTGTAGTTATGCTAAAACTCTTACAATATGCTTGACCGTTTTCCAAACGTGAAATTGGTTATTAATCTGTTATAATTATTTATACATTCTGACACATCTGCAAAATAAATAGAAAACTACAAAGTTTACAGATTTTACATAAATCACAAGGTTGGGTGATATAAGATCAAGGGAATAAATTTTGAGAGATTGTAGAACACAGGGAAATATCCTAAATCCTAACCTGGATTTTAGGATATCAGAGGTACATAATTAGTTTGTCTCCTGGAAGAAATCCTGTGAAATGTTCTAAATAAAACCACTGTTTTTCTGAGTTGATCTTGAAGTATACCATGCACTTTTGGGAGTTCCCGTTATGTGATTTTGTATACGGCCTTAAAAAGCACCATTATTTCTATTTATCTTGAGATGACTATAATTTTGCTTAAGAATTACCCCCAAGTTTTTCTTCTTTAACTCTCCCTGAAGCCAGGATAGAGGATTCATTTTTTATTTGATACTTCTTAATGAAATGATAACTTAGCAAGCATAATTGTTTCTAAAACATTGCTCATCATAAATGACAGGGTGTTACTGTGTTGGCATAAACTCCTGGAGTAATTCACATTGATTGATTAGAAACTATTATTTTATCCATTGTCCTTAAATAGTCTTTCATTCCAGAGTAAACAACGGTAGCTAATAGACATGGTATCTCACTGCTCTGTGATCGAAGACTAGCTTTTAGGACAAGAAGTAAATGGAGGTCTAATCTTTCTAGTGCCTTTTAGAGGTACTTAACATTGGCCTACAAAAAGCATTGAATGAAAAGAATTAGTAATGGAAGAGACCTACTAAGTCATTTGTCCACTCCTCTGCCAAAGCGAGATTGCTTGTCTATGATATAGTATGTTTTTAAGTGTGATGTTCAGTCCAGCCCTAAATTATTCAGCTGATCTGTTACTGTTTCCATTATATCCTTAGGCATACCAGATCTATTTTGTAATGTAAGTCAGATTTTATTTTGCTTTATTTCATTTCATTCCTATAACATACTTTGCAACAACTTACACAGTCTTTTCTCCTCTCGTACATGTACTTCTCAGATGCTTGCTGAGTTAGCCAAGCTACACCAGTGGGATCATTTTTCTTGGCCATTCAGGCTGTGAAATAACACTGCCTGGCATACAAAATCACAGGTTTTTACACTGTATTACACTTGAAGATCAAATATAATTTGCTGTCTACCAAATTCACCAAATGTTATTATGTTTTTACCTGTTTCTAATGGTAACGTGCTCTTCTACGCAGCATTATTTTCGTATATGTTTTCCAAGTCATATTCGTAAACCTGTGCATTTAATGCAAGGAAACTTGCCCCAAAGGACCAACCTGCCCTGCATGTTCTGAGTGCAGCTCTGCTTCACTTTTTTGAACTACCAACACTAAGCAACAGAATCTTCTTGGCTCCATAGCTGATGTATTGATAAATATTTCTACAATGTTCTTTATAATCCTCACTGTAATGTCTCTGCCTTTAAAAATCTGCATATTTTATTGTTCCTCTCTTCACCTGTTTCCTTATGTGTTGTATCTGTTAGATTGAGTAATTTTATTTTCAGCATATATTTCCTCTTTTCTTTAAAATTTTTGTTAATCTAACTCTGATTTGGACGAAGCAGTGAAGAGACAGCTCATTTATACTCTAGTTTGGGAGAACCCTTTGCAAATCCTGTCTGTGGTATTGTTAGAGCTGCCCACACAAATGTAATTGAAATGAAATGTTCAAGGAAATTATATTTGCCAGGATAGCTATTGGAAGTGGGGTAAGAAAAGAAGAGCTTTTATCCTTCCTAAACCATTCTGGACAGTGCCTTGTGGGGTTATTACTCAGAGTTTAACCCCTTATCCTGGCAGTGGACCTGAGAAGTCTGTTGAGAAGAGAGAGGGAAGGCAAGAGGAATGGGAGGCAGTACGCTGGGCTTCTTCCAGATGCAGTTGTGCCTTGAAGAGGTGCCACCTTATTGTTAGCAAGAGAAGGTCTTGTGTAAAATGCCAGTACAAGAAAGGAAGCATTCTGAAAAAAAAATCAACCCAAAACAATTCCATTAATTAACTATAGCATTCCCAATTGCCAGAATCAATATTTCTTAACAGGTACATCCTAGTGAAAACTAATATGTATGTATTTTTGTCTTCTAGGATAACTCTTTGCAATGTTTATTAGAGCACAAACTCTTTTCTTAGGATTGAGAATATCACTATCAATCATGATGTGCAGCATATGTGGAATATTATGGACCATCAAAGCACACAAAAAGCACAGAAATCTTTCCTTAAAAGCTCACTTCACTTAAAGGCATTTTATAAATAGAATATTCAGCCCTCCTCCTTTTATTTACTAAAAATGCAGAGTTCTAGGTAGGACTTACACGCAGCAGTAGGAAACCTGTTTAATAAAGTCAATTTACCTTGTTGATTCCGAGATTTCAGCTATTTTCCAAGTTCTCCATTTAAGAGATTTTTCACATCAGCTCTTAACATGCTCTTAACAGCTACCATTTGTTGAGCTGCAGACTGAATATCATCTTCAATCAGTGCAACGAACAGTCTTATACTGCATCTGTCCTATAACTGCACTTGCAGGCTAGAGCTAATTAATAAGTCACATATGGGAGTTTACTGTGTAATAGTTAAAAGCAGCAGATTTACATTGATTTACTTCACCTGAAGGTCTGATCCAGTGCCTCAATAAGTAAACTGGAGGAGATGGGAGAAAAACGAACATGAAAACAGGAAATGGTTATTATCCATTTTTCATTATGTGACGCTGATAGCGATAAATGTAATAAAACAATAGTTGGCTATTTGACAGCACTCAGCTGCAGCACTCTGCCAGCCTTTAAGACAGCAAAAAACTATCACAGTGACCTTAAGGAAGGTGAGTGGAAGTGCAGAAAGAATATTTCTTCAGGAACAGTTGGACTGTGGAGAATACTGTTTTCCCACTGCTTTGGCTTTGAAGGTCCATCTTCCTCCAGCCCAGCAGAAGATTTTACGGACTGTAATTGATCATCCCTGTAGCCAAGTCACTGATTTTTTCTTGCTCAGGAGAGATCACGTGCAACTTTTCCCATATCCCTGGTATTATCATATTTCCCAGGTATATATATTCAGCAGCTGTAAATGCTTTATTTACTTCCTATAACGGCCAGTTGCTGGGAAGTTGCTTTTTTATGCTTTGTTTTATTCTGACCATTACCAGATAGCAATAATCAGACTAAATGACCACAGGATCAAGTAAAGCAATTATAGTTTTTAGCACGTGCATTTAGTGAATAGCTTTCAAAATAGTACAGTTACAGCAATTTTAAAATTATTAAGTAAACCAGAATAGAATAAAGAAAGCAAAGGAGAATATATCAAAACCAGAAAACAAGCTTACTTTGAATTATGACTATCATGAAGAAACCTGAATATAATCTGTTTTGAGGAGTCTGATCTTCAATCACTAAATGTGATGGTGAAGTAGAAAAGGAGGGCCAACAGCGAGGATCTGTCTCTATCATTTGTAAAGTAGTATATTTTTTCCCTTTCTGAACAAAACAGTCATGGTCACAGAGATCTGTTCTGATTAATTAGTAATCTGTGGTGTCATTCTACTTCAACAGCTCTGTTAAGAACTCAAGCCTTGATGGCAGCAAGATGTTCTAGCAGAGTTACTGTACACAGACTTCTGAAATTGTATCCAGGAGTATCAGTGTGTTTGAGAAGAATGGAGGAGAACAGATTGCAACCAGGCTTATGGCACCTTACAATATCTATCTTCTGAGAAAACTGGCAAGCCCAGCAAATATTCACAGTACAAGTTTTGGTTTTGTTTTGGTTTCCTTCTTTTCTGTGTGGCCCAATACCTTTCAGAAAGGAATAATTTAATGCTGAGAAGTGTACCACAAAGAGAAGTGTGGCAGAAGTTCTCTTCCTAATTCAGTCCTTTGCCTTACATGGTGCCAAGCACTTTTGAAATCTAAACAACAATTAGCTCAGCTGGTAATAAACCCAGCAAATATGAGGAGATGCTCTCTGTGGCAGATAGGAAATAAAAGACATTAGGCAGGTGATGGATGCAGTAGGATTCGGTGACAGGGCAATGTGCATTGAGGAATGTGATAGGGGAGCAGAGAGGAATGAAACACAATGTAAAAACAGCAGCACTGTAAAGAGGAATGAGGCAGAACATAACACTATTAAGCTAATGGTTTGAAGGGACAGAATACTGAATTCACTGTGGATGGAGGCAGTACAATATGCACAGTATGAAATAGGACATTATAATAAAGGCAGAGGGAAAAGTTAGACTGCATTTCCCTGAAGGGTTAGGTTATTTGTTCGGAATAATGTATTGCAGGTTTTTTTGACTACATTCTCAAGCATACAAATGTCATTTATCTCAAGAGTTATCTGCTACATACATAATGCATGCATACATCTATTTATTTATGCACATATGTAAATATATATACAGTGACTTTCATAATTTTTGGCACCAGAACAAAGAGACTGTGACTGTGTTTTTAGCACACAGATACAATGAAGATTCTTTTCTGGAAATACTAAATTCTCAAAAAGACTGAACACAGTTCCCAGTGTGAGACACTCAGCATGTTTGAATTAATGTTCCTGAGTGCTCCCTTGTTAGTGCTAAGCATGTATTTTAAATAAAGAAATCACATTCCAGGCTCCAAATACAATTTGCCAGCTTTGCTTCTGGGAAGTGTGAAAGCAGCAAAAGTGAGAGTCATTTATTCACCGTCTGTTCAGCAACTCACCTCTTCATCACACTGAGGTGCAGAAGATGCAAAGTTTAGTAAGTTTTCTGACATCATGCTGGTAGAAGCGAAGATAGGGCATTTTTTATTAACCTTATAAACATAGTTTCACTGGGTTTCCACATGCCCCAGACCTTAACAAGATCACCAGCAATGTCATTCATATTGTCCCATTGCATCTTATTTTTACAGTCAAATCTATGTAGTTAATATCTTAATACTTACAGGGGTTAATTGCAAAATATTGCAGCCAAGTGATTTGGGGTGATTTATTTTTTTTAAAGATTAAGAAGTGAGAGAGAGAGGAGATCATAAGAGAGAGCGTGTCATTCAGGAAGGAGACTGCATATCAGACAGGTTTTCAAAGCTTTCTCACACACTCGCTCACTCACTAGGCTGCGCTAGTTCTTAATCCAGCTGTTAATACCATTCTTCTGTGCATGTATACCTAGAGAAGTATTTACAGGTATTTGTTGCTGAGTCCTGACTACTAGCTGACACTTCTACACATTATCATAATAAAAACCGATAATTTCGGTCTTTTATAAAAGTGGGCTTCTTTGTATTTGTGGAAAAAAACCAAAACAAAACCAACCAACCAACCAAATAAATTAAAGACTTCTTGGTTTGCAGTAGTTTTGGCATTTTTTTTATATACCATATTCAGGTGAAATAAAAAAGAATAGCATACATACAAGTTTCACAAAACCTTACAGAAGCATGAAGAATGCCTTCTTGAAAATTTAGCATTACAATAATATGAAAGAATATCTTGCTGAAGGTGGAGGAAATGCCATTTTTCCCCATCCAGAGTACTGATAATAAAACAGATTTTTATCAGACAAAGAGAGTAGTGTGCATCATATTTATATAAATTAGTGACACTCTTCTTGCAGTGTCACACTCCATCTCTCCAGACAGTGCAATACAGAATGAGATCTTGCACACCCCTGCACTCAGACCTGATCTGCAGTCACTTGAATGTTTCCATAGGAGCCGATGAAATCCGAAAGCGGTTCATTACCTCACAATAATGTGAAGGTTAATGGGTGTCATCGCTCTACCTGCTTGATGTTCAGGTTTACAGATCAGTTTGAGTGCAAACCAGACATCATAGTCAATAGGAAGTGCCCTTTCTTGTCCCATCTACCTGGTTACCTTGTCCACGTGATTGCCTCTCTCACACTGGTAGCGCTTTTACGCTGCTCCTTGTTCTTATGTTTAATATGATGACTTCTCTTTCTGCTGGGAATACAGACTTCTACATCAGTTCTTAGTTGGTCATCTTTGCTGCCTGCTTTCAAATGAATGTTGAGGATGAACAGACGGTGCTGAGCAGTGCCTCAGTGGGAGTCAGACACAATGAGGAGACAAAAAAAAAAGACAATGCGAGTCCCACAGGCAGGTTTGTTCTGCAGCTGGGAAAGCGAGGGGCAGCTCTTGGACTCCCACACGAGCAGTCTCATCGTCTTTGTTGGGCTAATCAGGAAATGAAATCTATCACACAGATAAAAACTGTAACAATATTGTGTAATTTAAATCCTTAGTGAGACTGCAGGCCTGCAAAGCTGTACTGACTTGCAGGTGGACTGTATAATACCCTCCCTTGGCCACATCCAAAACATCCAAAACCACATTTGCCCAGATACTCCAGAGTAGCTTCCAACAGAAAATATTGTGCTAGTTGAGTTATTGTTCATCTCTGCCTTCCTCCAGTAGTTAAAAGGGGAGAGTAAATCATGTTTAGTCTCTGTACCTGCCAAACAGTCCTATTGCTCTGGGAAGCAGCCTGTCGCATCTCCTGACAACGAGCACGGAGCCCAGAGCTCCCAACCAGGCAGCAGCAGTATCAGTGCCACCCCCCCCCGCCCCGTGCTCCTCCTCATGTGATAGACAGTGCAGTGCCAACTAAGTCTTGTGGCTGCATGCCAGCAACCAGCCACAGCAAGTTTACATTCTGTCAGAACACAGCTCTGACCAGAAAAAATAACTGCATGCGTTCTGCGAAATGCCAGAATGCAGGTGATGATATTGGCATTTTTTAGTACATTGAAAATAATAGAATTTTCAAGGAAGTGAGTAGGTTACCCTCTTGATGAAGTCCTTTCTGTAGTCTGTTTAGCAAGAAGCTGCATCAATGGTCCTGTCCTTGATCCTGACAAGCCATGAGGCAGATATCCCAACCAGGCAGAGCTTCCCGCCCCTGGCAGCAGAGAAGTCTAACAGCATCCTGGGCTGTACTACAAGGACTGTAGCCAGTAGATGGAGGCAAGTAATCATAACCTTTTACTCAGTGCTTTTTAGGCCACCTCTAGAGTACTACATCTGGTTTTAGGCTTTCTAATGCAGCAAAGACATGGATAAACTGGGTCAGTTCAGGGTATCCAACAGCATTCCAATACCTGTGAGAAAAGTATGAAGATGATGGAGGAAGCACTTCACAGCAGTGCGTGGTAGGAAGATAGGGGACAATGAATTGAAACAAAAGATATTTAGAATCAAGGGAGGCAAGGAGAGGAGAAAAAAAAAAGAAAAAAAGAAACAAAGCAGTCATGCAAAGGAATAGATTCACTAAAGCAGGAAATCTCCATCCTTGGAGGTTTTCAAGACCAACAGGATAAAGGACAAAGCCCTGAGCAACCTGTTCTCACCTCACAGCTGACCCTGCTGTAAACAAGAAGTTGTATCAGAGACCTCCTGAAGTCCCCCACAACCTGAATTTTCCTTTGATTCCTATGATTTTGATTTCATCCCCATAATTTTATTATGCCAAATATATGACCAAATATATGAAATGGGACTGCACTTTTTCATAAGTGGGATTTGAATAAATTAAAAATAGATCCTGAGAGTTAAAAAAATGGAACAGGAAGTCTAGAGGGAGGTATAGTGGGGATAGATCAAAGTTCATACACGAAGATCTGAGATCAGATGAGATATGAAGACTTGATTCACTGCTGAGATGCATGAAGCTTGCAAGTCATTTGTAGAAGGACTCTTCGGGAAGTTCACTCCTCCACTCTGCATTTATTTGTGATAATTTGGACTTGATGTATGTAATCTTATAGGGTGCAAGCCAGTGACTCCACCTTTCTCTTCAGTGAGAAATTGCACTTCGGGGAAAAAAAACAGGAAGTAAAAAGACAAAATTGTATTAAAGAAGCAGGTTTATTTTTCCATGTACTTGTTATCAAACATTAACTTTTCATTGCTTAGAAGCTTTACCCTAAAGTCTAGTAAATATAATCAAGCTCTAATTAAATGTTAATGTGGAGTCAGTGTGTTAAAAATTCATAAGGAATGAGAGCAGATGCTGTGTTTTAGTCAGCATGGTCTAATTGACACGATCAGATCCCAGTTGTGGAAATCCTCTCAGTTGACATACTGGCAGAACAGCTCCTGTTGGCTGTACATTTAGAACCCCTTGTATGGGTGGCGGCACACTAATTTAGGACACAGAAGCAAAGGTGAAACTATCTCCAATCCATAGGCTATGTCCAGCCCACAATCTAGTAGCTGGACCATGCTACAAACAGCTGAAGTAATAGTGCAAAAAGCAGGTGATGATCTGTACCTACTGACACACAACAGAAACGCTTGTATTGCATTTTGAAAAAGCCATATCTCACTTTCACATTTTAACAATCAAGTTAAAGTTCAAATTTTCAAAATAGAAAAACCTGCACTCTAGCCCTACTTGACATAATGATCATTATTTTTAATAACGTTTTTATGGAAAGGGTGATTTCTCATTAAAAATGTAATTTTGAAGCAGTTCATTAAAAAAAGCACTAAAAAAAAGGTCAGATTTTGTCTTTAATAAAACGTACTGATGAAATGCCAAGAGTACAAAACGAAGCTTTTGCAAAAGGTTTTATTGTTGTGTTTGTCCATTCTAAATGAGCACCAAATAAAATTATTTCTCACTAATTGAAACTTATTAAATTATCACCTCCTCTATTATTGCTCATTTACCTGCTATCTCCGTCCCATTTTAGTCTACAGTTTAGGTTAGATAGGTAAACAAATACCTTACTAGCCAATGCAACCACGTAGTCATCAAATTTCTTCTACAACATCTTTTTCCTATTTTAATTGCAACATCTCAACTTTGTGCCTACAGATAAATTAGATACTCACTGGGGCACTGACTGTTCCTTTTCTTGAGGGAAATAATGCAGAATGTTGGAAGATGTGGCATTGCACTGGATCAGACAATATCTATTCTTTACTTTAGAGGACATACACATTCCTCCCCTTTCTGTCTACTAAGCATATGACTCCCACAAGCCCCCCCAGACCAGCACATGTCTATTTTTCCTTACATTCATGTGCTTTCCAGAAAGTACACAATCCTGTGTTCAAGATTCAAGATTCTAAGTGTTCAAGGCCAGGCTGGATGGGGCTTTGAGCAGCCTGGTCTAGTGGGAGGTGTCCCTGCCCACGGCAGGGGGTTTGGAACTAGATGATCTTTAAGGTCCCTTCCAACCCAAACCATTCTGTGATTCTGTGATTCTGTGATCTTGGTGCTTAGCTAAGGATGGGACCTAGAACTGTGCCTGATGCTTTTGTGCATGCTATAAAGATGGAGGAAATTCCCTTACTCCTTGCCATGAAAAGTCTGGCCATGCACAGGCCAAAGCACAGCTCTGCTGCAGCCATCACAGCCTGAATAATTAATTGTCTTGGTGGGAATAACCCTGACAGCCATTGTGCTTGACTCATGACCTTGTGCTGTGTTTGCACAAACACTAGTGTTACAGCCAAGTCTCTCTTTAAAGTTTTGTGGTTCTGCAACAGTGCTGAGTCGGGACGAGGTCACTACTGCAAATGTATGCTGGGTGCACATTTTGTCTACTGTTTAACTTTGGTTGTACAATGTAAAGAAAGGCAAAACACAGCAGAAATTACGAAATAACAATGTCTTCCACTACAACTTTTGACATTACTGCATGGAATTGCTGGGAATGTTTTCACAAGCATTTTATCTGCCTAAAAAACAGATGAGAGTCATTATTTCTCTTCACAAAATGAGTTAAGCAAGGGATTGTTTCCACAGACGTTTTAAAAGAGTCTTGTCTCTGAGGGAATCTTACTATATACTGGATCTTGATTAAACATTAAGAAGCTTTTTCTGTGAGACCACTCATTATTTCTCTGAATTGCCCTTCTTTCCTTTATATACATGTTCCTGAATTTTATCTGACACAATGTGAAATTTTGTCTGAGACAGACTGCTTTGACTTTTTTCTTTTTTTTTTTTCCCCTACGGTTTTTGTTTTGTTGCAAATAGAAATTTATTTTCCAGATATTGTCAAATATTGATACACTGGCAAGAGGAAGAGGTTCTGGACAATTTTTTTCTAATTTTTGCTGATTCTATTAGTACATTAGACTCAGCTTTCCTCAGACCTGACATTTAAGATTCCCTGCACCAGTCATCATTACATGAGTGGGTTTACAGTACAGTAATGCATACACATTTGGCATCTGGTGATCAGTTTCCCTGGGTGATTGGTTGACTTGCCAGGGAAGGACCAGGGAATGTGACTATATCTCCTGGGCCACCTCCAAGTGTACTGTGCTGTTCTGTAAATACATGAGCTAGAGCTAGAAAGCTAGAGGGAGTAGTAAAAAGTGTATATCACAGACAGAGACACAGAGTGAGAGAATGAGACTTTGTAAGTCTCAGAAAGATACCTGTCTTACATCCCCTTCAAAATTTGTGTGCAGGGTGAAATTGAAGCTCTAAGAAGTTAAAAAAATTAGGAGTCATTAAGTACATGAAAAGTTTTCATGAAGTTGGGGATCTTACAGAAATTGTCTTGTAGTGGTGAAATGCCGCTGGAGGGATTTTCTGAAGATATGCATTTGAGAGAAAATGCTTGATGTTTCTAGTATACGTGAATACAATGGAGTATACTTTGGTTCTGTAACTCAATGAAACACCACCAACTCTCAAAACAAACAAACAAAAGAAAGAACTACCACAAAAAAACACCTCCCACAAACGCCAAACTCCATTCTTGCTGTTTCTCTGCTTCTTTTTCTTCTGTAAGCAGAGTCTTCTGACCAAATACACAGGCTCTGTGCCTACACATCCCAGATGTAAGATAAGTTAGTTTTAGAAACAAATCCTGATGGAAAGAGAAGACTGACTCTTATCTGGCATCCACATTTTCCTGGGCACAGAAGCATCCTTGTGTTTCTAGGCATGATTTTTGTAGGAAGCAACATTATTGCCAAAAGAGAGAAAAAGATCTGACAAAGGCAACTATACCTAATTCATACTGCTTTAGCTATCATCTAGCTGGCCCCATTTGTTAAAGTTTTTGAGTTTAAGACTGCTTTCTAAACACGATGGCACCCAAGGATTCAGTGCGGTACTGAGTTAACCTTGAAACCCACAGTTAGTTTTTGCAACCTCAGTGCCTCCCAGTTAAAATTCCAGTCTACAGATGATATTCTGGCAATATTTTATATTCTAATGTATATTAGAATATTTTATATTCTAACATTTTTCACGTAAAAGATATCACCAGTCTTGTGGCATGTGAAAGATTTGTAATATTATTTAATCGTAATTGTTAATTAAACCACAAAGTGATTTTGATTTTTAAGTCACAATAATACCTTTTGGGCAAAAGCAAGTGCTGAAGTGGAACATGTTAGCTTGATTTATTTTTTTTTTCTTGCCATCTGCCTTAAGGGATTATGTAATTAAATGTAAAAAAAAATAATTGAACTAAAACCAAATGTATGAGAAAAAATGAATGAATGAATGAATGAATGAATGAATGAACGAAGAAAGAAACTTTCTGAATTAGTTTTTTATATTCTGAGATACAGTATTCTGATAGTAAATCTAACACAATTTTTAAAGAAAAGAACAGTTTTGTTTCTGAAAGACATGGTGAAACCAGAGATAATTTCTTTACTGTGGTCAGTTCCAGTTCAAAATCACTGAAAATGGGTGAAGTCTCAGTGCTGTTTAAATCAGTGACAAAACTTCTTCAGTGGATCCATGATTTAGTTATCTTTTTTAATGCCCTTGGATGAACAGATTTGTACTTTGAAATTATCAGAACTAATTAGTTTCTCTAGAAGCCCATTTTTACAGTCCCATGCATTAAATCGTATGTGGTTTCCATACCACCGAGATCTTACAAACAACTTTGAAACTACTATTTTTTTTTTTTAACGTGTTCTTTCAGTGCTCATTTACATGGTTACATGCTTTCATGTAGGTCTGGTACAGGTAACTAGTTACAAACAGGATTGGGTTACGTAGTGGGATCTTAAAAGGCAGGAGTGCTTTATTTCTTTCTGTTTATAGAGCTGAATGACATTTTGTTGAAGCCACAGTTAAAAGAAGTTAAACACAGGCTAAAGAGCATTTACCATCTTCAATGCTAGTCCTGGAAGTGAGTAAGTGAGTTTCCTCAGCACTTTATTTTCTGCTACACTACTTGGTTGAAACCAAGGAGCATAATCTCTTTATCTCTTGTTTTTCCCTCTTTAAGCCTCCCCATGGGACACACCTTTTTGCAGGATCAACGTAAAAAGAGCAGTTATGTTTCTTCATACAACTGTGTGCTAAAATAATTAGGACCATTGCAAGCTGGAGCAGAATCTGGTCCATGCAGTCCACTAGGCTGTCTCTCGTGCTTGACTTCAAGCATCAGGAAATGAGACTTGTGTGTGGAAACGAGAGAAAGAGGGAAAGGAAATCTCACAGGCAGGGATTTCCCAAAGAAAGAAGAGTCAGATATGCCTGAAGTAGTTTGACCTTGACAAAAAGTTTGGAGAGCAAGTCGCCATGTATAAGGCGGACTCCTGGAGTGCTTGAGTCTGACTATGTGCAGGGAATCACAGGGCTGTGTTGTACATTACTTGAAAATATACGGGCCATGATGCAGTAATATCTGAGTCTGGCCTCCATTTTATATCCCATAGGAAGGTCATCAGCAAAGCCTCACATGATGATTATTTTGCTTATAAGCGGTTATATTTTTATCAATTTACTAGCAAAAAGGAACACAAAAGCCCTGGCATTTTCAAAGACTGGAGAACAAATTGTTTTGCTTTGTGATGACACATTAATCCAGAGCAGTGCTGCTTTGATAATGATAAAAAAATGGACAAACAAAAAGCACACAGTAGAAAACTTGGATTTATGTAAAGCCTTCTGTACAAAAACGATCTCGGAGCACTTTATTTGAGAGTCAGAGAAAAACAAACATCGCCTTGCTCAGCTCAGGGGGAAAGGTATGATGCTGACTTAGACTTATAATATGAAAATAATTTGCTGCACTTCATTATTTTCAAAGGAGAAGAGAACAAGCATGACCTGATGATGATTAGCAGCAAGCAATCACAGACAGGCTCCAAGGAATTGGTAGTTGCCTAAGCTCTTGTACAAAACACATTTTTGGCTGTGATTATTTGCATCTATTGTACATTGGATACTCTCTTTCTTTTTTTTTTTTTTTTAATTTTCCTTACTAGCTCTCCAGACAAAATTTAATTACAAAGCAGACAGATTTGTACCTAAACTAGAACTCAATAGCCTGCAACAGCATTAAAGAGATTTAACATGCTCTATGAGTTAAAAGTTTAACTTTTTGAATGAGATTTTTCATGAAGTTACACATGGAAATTATGAGTCTAATGAAAACACATAAACAAGGCTGGATATACAAGACATTGATTTATCTTAACTCTCTGTCGAGGCTGTGCTGCCTTCATCAAAGGCAGCACATGCTGAGATGGAATCTAAAAAATGTGTATGTTCTTTTGTCAACTTTTCCACAAATGTGACAATGATGAACTGTATCAAAACCAAAGACCCATTTCTGCTAGTCACTGTGCATGTACACTTCAGAGCTTAAGGGTAGTACCGAACTGATCTAACAATTCCTTCCAGGTAGGTTTTAGTTCTCCCTATCTGGTTAACAAGTGGGAAGGAAGAAAATGCAATTGTCTCCACACCATTAAGAGGGAGCTGAATCCAATGACTTTGGAGCAGTACTGGAAATGACTGACTCACATGAGCTCACCTGTGTAAATATGCCACTTAGAAAAAACATTTTAAACAATTTAACATCATTCACAGGGAACAATGAATACTGGGGAAAAGCAATTGTATTTTTCAACCAGTTATTATATGGAAAACAGAAATGCTTTTTGGGTTGAGGCCTGGTTTAAATTAGAATTAATCATGATGGGCAAGCAAGAGGTGCATCAGTAACTGATTCATACCTTTGTTTGTATCAGTACCCTCTAGAATGGTTGCTGTAGGCTGAATCAGGATTAGTCATAGAAAGGGGAAGAAGTAATAAATGTTTGGTCTATCTACTGCTTCTCTAGACGGAATCCATTGCTCCACTTTTTTTTTTCCTTCCTTACCAGGCTGACAAAATTTTGAAGGTGATTCTGGAGATCTGAGAAGTTTATAAAAAAGAATTTTAAGCCAGTACTATGTCTCAATATAGGAAGCCAGAATGATACATGGGGAAATATCTTCTACTAGATATCAGGACTAGGCATTCTCAGATGCCTAGTCTTCTTACCTAGAAGTATCTTTTGTTGGCAAATTAGCTCTTTCTGGATTAGCTGCAAGTGTAAGTGATATCTAAATAATAAACCACCACAGTAAGCAAAACTCTCTTTTGTGGAAGTGTTCTCAAAATCTTGATCTATCAATGCTATTTGACCTTTCCAAGATTCCATCCATGTTTAGCAGTTGATTTTTTTTTAGTATTCCCTGGGGTTCATCCAGGAACAATTATAATAAGTTTTCAGGTCTGTTTTTCTTCCTTATTATGAAATAGAGATTTTCTTAAAAGAATATTTTAATATAATTTTGTTTTTTCATGTCCATAGTGAATGCTCTGCTTGCTTATATACAGTTTGCTTTAGAATTGGCAGCCCTTAGGTCACCTAGATAAACCTAGGAATTTGCTAGTTTAAGATGTCCCTACTTGTGGAAGAAATTAGAAATAGAAAAAACCAGAAAATAGAAATTTTGATACGACATTTTTAGGACTGTGGAATGGAGAGCATTGCTTTTCACAATGAACCACTGCAGCACACTTCTTGTCCTTCCCCATCCCTCCCTCTTTAATTATCCTTTCATAGATGCTTAGATTCTCCCGTTCCAAACTCTGACTCACTTGTAGTCTCCTCTTCTACTTAATTCTCAGTTCGAGTATCAGAGCTTAGGTAATTCTCTCAGAGTTTCAGTCAGACTCTCTCTACTTTTTTCTGAGGGTATGCTTATGGGATCTTGAGTGAGTTTGTTTAATGAAAATACCTCCTACAGCTGGAGATTTCTGCTGCTCAGCTAAGACACTCTAACAGCATGTATATGTTCCTCTTCTGTTGTTATGACAGCTGAGCCCAGTTACATCTTTCATATGTAAATTCTGGTTTTATAGGTGCTCTCTTGTCAGCATTCTCATTCTTGTATCAGGCCAGAACAGTTCAAGTTGAACCTGGGTCTTCACATATGAGTAGCGTGTTTGGCTCATGGTGCCACCTAGCCTTGAAACACAGTAAATATCTCCTTGAATACCAATTGTTTACAACCTTTGGCTTTACATCTACTAAGTGCTTCAACGCTTGGTGTTTGCATTAAGTTCTTTTTGATACAGTTGGAAAATTCACCTTCTTCCCTGATCTCACAAGCATATACAGCATCTGTCAACTGTGAAGAGAGAAATGACATAGGTATGAATGGCTGTTATTCTAACCAAGAAAGAGAAAAGGGCTGGCACTGAAATCAGGGTAGTTGAGGGGAGACGTTCTTTCTTTGTTGTTTTTTTTTCTTTTTCCTTTACAAAAACTTCTTAGCATTGGAAATGGCAATTGGCACTACATCAGAAACCTAAACACTATTTCCCCATGATGTATTTACTAAAGCGTGATACTCACAATAAAATCTGCTCTAACAGTTTTGCAGTACAGTAGAATCAAGTTGTGATCTCTCTCATGCAATCAATATTCTGGTTTGAACTGACTGTTGTTATTTAAATAAATCAAATGTAAAAATCTATACTACTTTCCCAAAGTTTTTCTTCTCCATTAAACTTTTCAATGTCAAGTGTTGAAACAATATCCAAAATGATACAGATTATAAGAAGCATTGATATTTTAGGTACTCTAAATTAATCCTAGATTAACAAAATTTATATTGTATAATTCCTTTTAAAACCAGATGCATTGAAGAAGGAGAGCTTTTTATTTATTTAACTACCAAGAAGACAAATCTACATGAAAGCTTCTAGCTGTGTAGAAATCTGTCGTTTGGAGATAAGTGTAATCGTCAGGAACTAGATTTTGATGTCATTTGCAGTAGTGTGCTAGACCCACTTAAATAAATAAAAAGGGGTTTTTATGGCAAATGGACTTATATTCAAATCATAGAATCATAGAATTCATCATTTTACAATTTGACACTTAATAGAAGATACAGAATACAAATATTAATATTTACATTATAACAGTTTAATGATAAAAACCAGTAATGACCCAGTTCGCATTTATCATCTGAAGATATTTACTTTTATTTCCTCCTCAGCTATTTTAACAATCCATGTTTTGATTACAATATTTATCTGCTTTTGATTAGGTTTTTAGAAGTGCACAATAATGGATGTTACAAGAGTTAACACAAATATATCAAACACAACGCTTTGTGCTTGACCTTCTGTGAAGTCCACGGGAAGGTAGACTTACATGAGGTCAGGTGGAAGATGTGAAATTATGCAAAATAAATCACTTCTAGAGCTTCTGACAGGCTGTTTGGGCCCAGAGAGGACCTGAAAGAACAGGTAGCTTGGTAAGGATGTTGGCTTCTAGTTCTAGAAATAAGCCCACATTAATAGAATTTATAAGGCTTCTAACCCAGAAAATCATCATCATCATCATGATCATTGTTGATTGTTGTTGTTGTTTTTGTTATGACTATTATTACTATTACTGTTATTATTAGTATTTCTTTTCCACAGGCAAATGCAATAGAGACATGTCATTCTAGATACAAAATATTTTTTTCAGAAGAGGAATAGCAGGACCCTGATGCATATAATAAAGGAAAGCAGATGTTCTTTTCCTCCTGCTTTTTGGGAGGGCAGGCAATTGCCCTCTTTTTTGATAATCTCATAAGACTGATTAAGAAACTTTCTACCTAAGTGGTTTTGGCAGTCATTGTCTTGGCGGGCAGAATGTAGTAATTATGCATCTATAAATCACCTATTATGTCCTGAGTAAGGTTGCTGTCCTCTCGTAATTTACGTCTATCCAAACTTATTTTGAAGTGGAACACTAAAAAAGAATGTTAATTTTACATTAAACAGAACTGGCAAAAATATGTCAAGAATTCATTACTCCTTTTTTTTGAAATCTATGAATGACTTCCTACACTCTCCTATTCCTTGATGTACATTGTTTTAATCACTTATAAATAAACATGTTATATTGGTACAATAACTACTTTTAAAGATTTTTGAAATGTATATTCCCAGTTACATATTTTCTGCTGCCTAATCATCTCCAGAGTTCATTATATGTCTATATTGTTAACCAACAGAAGAGGAGATTGTACCAAGCTACTGCTTGTGCTGGAGGGATCAAACTCATTTCCACATATATTTTGAGAGAGTCTGATATGATCAACTCTCAACAGCCAATATCTTCCCGCTGCATGTCCAAGTAGAATTATTGTCCTCGAATGGCTTATTAAAAGGGATATAGATGGGCCACTGAATTTCTCAAATTTTCCCTGACAGTATCTCTATCTCTATATGATTTTATTATTGTCCCTCACTCAGGATTTCACGGAATAAATTATTTGGGTCTCAATTAATTGCGACAACTGAGAGTTGAAGCCGTTAGCAAGCCTTTGGCTAATAGTTGGGCATTAGTATTTATTACAGACACAGATGCATGAGAGGTGCAATCAATTTTGTCTTTGTTGGATTTCAACTTCAGTGAATTGTTCATTGATTTTGGAATTTGAGAGGATTCTAGGAAACTATTAAACAAATGGGCAATTTTGGGAACCATTTTATAACATATACTGCAGTCTAGACAATAGATGTCACGCCATTTACAAAAAGGTCCTTTTCTGCCTCACTTAGTGCACACTATCTTCCACCTCATTACTTATTAGCCCATGGTAAATTGTGTTCTTTAGATAATTTCTCCCCTAGGTATAAATGAGAATAAAAACAAACATGAAAACATCTCATATACAGTTTTTGTTTGGTCATCATTATTTCTCTTCCCATTAATACTCTTTATTACTTTTTAATTTTGCTTCTAATATTGTGTGGTGACTTGCCTGGTGCATTAGAATTCCAGAAGTCAAAACAATTTTAATATATCCTTTTCTTCCTGTGTTTTGGGGATTGAGTTATTTTCCCCTATGTCTCTGAAATGTATGGAATTATTTAACAAATTTTGTAGATTTACAGTTTACCCAAGGTAAATTCTCTTAGCTTTGCATGGCATGATTTTGTATAATTTTGGTAACAATGTGGAGATATACAGTTTTGCAGCAGCTTGAATTTCCAAAACCCAAAACTCCTAGTAGCAAGCCCAAAACACCCCAAAACAAAACTCCCAAAATGCATTGAAAAAATGCATGAAACATTTAGGCATATAAACATATTTTAGAAACTGTCTTTCAGGCAACTTGAAAACATGACTCTGTCATGTTATTATTCATCAAACAGTTAGATTTGATTATATTCTATTCAATATTTGTTGTAGTGTATCATTTAGAAGAGCATTAATTTTCTCTTCTGTGGCTGTTAACAGTTTCATGGTCGTGAAAGAGTATGTGTATTACTGCATAAAATCTTTTTTTGCAACAGGGTGGGAAAATAAGAGGAAATCTTTTAAAAAAGGATTAATTTTTCCCTCCCAGGATGTAGAATTTCCACTCCCAAACTTTATGCTATCTTTTACTGTCAGCAGAGTGTATCTGCCTATTTTAATAGTCTGATATATCTCATCTGCAAAAATTATGTCTTCAAATGCAAATCTATGCATTTCTCCCAAGAAAATAGTGCTCTTTTTTTTTTTGCCTGTGCACTCATCTATATAAATTTTAAAATTATTGTCTTTCAAGAGGGTGTTTTTTTTCAAATGGAAACTATCTAGAAATCAACATAATTGAACTCTTTGTATATATTTTTTTAAGTTTGTGACACAAAAAATTTCTTCTTATGACAAGTATCATCTCATACATCTTTTATTTTCTTATGAGACAGTGGTTTTGATTAAAAATTAATTTTTGATAGCTTTTTCTTAAAACCGGTCCTTGCTGTTTGAACTGATACACTGAAATATAGGAGTATAGACTGTCATTAATCTAAGTCTGTATTTGTTCAGATGCCATAATGACTTCTTATCAAACACAAAGTTATTGGCTTCGGTACTTCTTTTCCCTTTAGTGCTAATCCAACTATAGTATTCTCACATTTAGACCAGCCATATTTTTAGTGATTGTATACTAGCTAAGCATCCCCTTTTGATTTAATTTTCTTAGCCCACTCCTTCTTCACAGAAAAATCAGTCTCAGACAGAAAATTCTTTGCCATGCTTTCCTACCAATCACTCTCCACATAATTTTACTTTTCCCCAAGATTTTGGGAATTTTTTTATTAGCAGCTTTTAAAGTTACATTTGAAAACATTTGCTGTTTTAAATAGAATCAACATCCTTACACTGAAATAAGCTGACAAGTTCTTTTTGTCCCATGCTAAAGATGGCAAACAAATATTTTTATTCATGAGCTGTTTAAACGACACTCTGCAGTAGGAATCAATTTCTCCCATATGTGTCCAGTCTTAGATTAGCAGCAGAAATACATTGTTGGTTATATATAAGTGTCCTAGAAGGCCTTTAATGTCCCCCCCTTAATTATCTTCTCTCCTTTCTACTTGGTTGCTTGTCCTGGTTGTTGCTTTTGCCTTTTGCTCTTTATAGAAGATGCCATTTTAATGTTTAATTTTAATGTTTTCTGGTTGTGAAGCTTCTGAGATATGATTTATTGCCAAGTCAGGAGAGATCCTGTGCTGGAGTCATTTATCTCTTTAGCGTCTTTTATTCCAAATTATAATTTCAGCCTCTCAGGAATTTTTACCTATGAGCAAAGTTCTGCGTCATAGTCTCTAGTTTTATCACAAGGCCAGTACCTATATGGAACGACGTATGTGTAATATGTGTTTAGCCCTTCATTGACTGTTTTTTAATGTAAGGGAGGAATAATCTTGAAAAACAACTGGTCTCTGCACTTACAATACAACATTTCATATCCTAATGGCTTTCATTAAGTGACTCACGTTTTCACAGCAGTGAAGGCAGGTAAAACTCCTTTAAACAAATGCTAGGTGATTGTATATTAAAAATTCGTTCTTTCCCCTTTCTTACAGATTTCTTGACAGGATCTCAAATATTCACGTTCTGATAATTCCTTTTTTATTTTAACTGGGAATCCCTTTAGATTTACATTAGGTTTTTTCCTGCTGTTATCCACCCATTGCTTTTTAATATCAAATAATATTTCTATTTCCATCTGATCTAATTGCTTAAAGCAGGTGATTTCCACCTTTGGATTTGGGATCTTTTTTCTCATTTTTTTCCCAAGTAGCTGTGTCTGCTTTAAAGGTTTTTCAGATTTCTTTGTGGTTTATACACATTTGTGTTGCTTACTCACCTTCTGCAGAGCTCTGAGAAGCAGACCTTGGACCCATGCGTCCTGTACAGGAGAGGGGAGCATCACTGGTTTAGTGCACCTGAGAGTTTCTTTAAGCCATTTTCTGCTTCAGTCAGTCTATCAAGTGCTTCTACCTTTCCAGTTTTGTCACTGCCTAGAAGGAGATTTGCACCTCGGCTGCCATTGATTTTATTTGAAGTAAAGAATCTTTAATACCCATCTTTGTGACAGAAACTTTCCTGTTCAATGCCAAGATTTTTGTTGATGGTGGTGTTAGTTTATGATATCAAGCTGACCCTAGAGACTGTTCCAGTTCCTCCCTTCACTGCCTAAAAGGAACAAGTGTATAGGGGTTTTTTGGTTGTTGTTTTTGTTTCTGTTTAACTACATTCCTATACTTGGCCTCGAGGATCTCCAGACACTCTTCAGTTGTGAGTCTCACATTTCCTAAGAACTAAACTGTGGATAGGGACACTTCTTCTCTGTCAAGTCTGGGGCCATGTTATTGATCTCCTCTGTTGCAGGGAGTAAAGAGGAAGTGGATGAATGGACCAAGGTTATCTGTCTGGAGCTTAGATCCTTTCACTGAATGGAGCAACCTAGTTTCACTCTAGATAAGTAAAATGACAACTGATTTTTAAATTAATGTTGATTGATTGTAGAAGGCCACTGCAACGCCACATTACTATTCCCATGACATCATTTGAATCCCAAGCATTCTAGAGAAGAAATGGAATGAAGGAAGGGAAAATAGACTTGCTTCTTATGGAAGAAGACATACTCTTACATTGTCCCCAAGGAAAGCGCGTGTGTTCATTGACATTCCCTGGGATATCCTTGTTTGAGATATCTGCACAAGCCAAGGAAAGCAAGAGACCATTAGCCCTGAAGGTCACATGTCAGGCCCTGATGGGAAGTCCTCTCCCCTGCTCCAAGGCTCACCAGCCACAACTTCAGCAGCCATCCTATTTTAATTCCTGGTCCTCAGCAAAGACTGTGAGTTGTGCCAGTGCCAAGCCTGGGGCATGCACCAAAGGAGTGCTGTTCCGCTCAGACCTCCTGTACATCAAGACAAGTTTCAGTGAACTCACTTAGGGAAAAAATGAGGACTAATCCCTGGCCACACCTAATGCTGTTAGTTAAACAAGTGTGATCATCCCTGAATGAAAGGATGGAAATAGTTTTACTTGAGGAAAAACAATATTGAATTCAACTGTGAAATACTACACACCAAATTGACTACAACACTCAGTACACTTAAATCTGAAGTTTAACTCTAGGTTATAACAGCTGTATTACAGTCCAAGAGGGAGTTTAGGAAGCCTTTTAAACAAGAAAGAACATAGTAGGTTTAATATTGCTACGGTGTTCTTATACAAAGTAAAAACATCAATAAATAGAACCTGAGATTCAAAATTTATTTTCTCTCTAATTGGTTGCCTGCAGGAAAATATATGGTATTCCTGGCCTGAACTGGTGCAAGTCCATGCACTTCTACTTGTTTTCTGTCAATTTACAATGGCTGAAAATTTGGTCGAGTGTTTTATTGACTTTCCAAGAGAGGGAAACAAAAAAGTCAACAATGCAATTAAATCCAGATGCAGAAATAGTAAACCAGACTGATTTAGTGATTCAGTCACGCAGAATTCAGAATTTATAACTCTTGAATGACACAGATAAGTTCAATAAAGCAAGAAATCAGCACCAGGGCTACATAAGTGAACATGATACACTTTTGGAACTTAATATATTTTGGTGTTATAAAGAATGCTAAATACATTTACTGAAACTTTCTTTAATTCATTGTTAAATAAAGAGCAAAGAACAAAAGAGAACAGAACATCTGTCAACTGATCTGATTCAGACTGAACTGATGAATAGAAACTTATGCCTCCTAAGTACAGCAATTGTACCTTGGGTCCTGTTAGTTCTTATAGGATTGATTAACTTATGGCTTAAGTCATGATTTTTGGTTTTACTGACAAATTTCAGTACTAAAAAAAGTGTGACTCAGGACAAAATGGCCAAAATCATTTTTACAATAAATAAGAAATAACATCTTGCTTTGACCTGGAATTTCTATTCATTTCTGTCCCTTCCCAGTGCAAATGTCTGCATCTGTATTAATTCCCATAATGCTGTTTCAAACCCCTGTGTTTTCTCAGAGCAACTATTACTGGCAGATCCAGGAGAGACTGAATTACCCGTTTTTCAGTAAGGAGCTCCCTCCCACTTCTCTCCAGTCCCCCCAATTTTAGTTCTTTAATTCTTTTCCTCCACTTCACCTGTCCATATCTGATCACCCTCCATTACTAATTACTAGTGCCTGCCTCAGAGGAAAATTGTGCAACAGACTGTACAAACCCTCCTAAAGAAGTTCATGACCTCAGAGGAAAGGAGTGCCAGCATGTAGGAGATAGGTAGGGATAGCAGCCTTCATCCTCAACTTGGAAAAAAACTACTTGTGCATGGGAACAAAGCCACATGGTAACTGTTAGTATCCATGACCATATGTGGTCCCTTTCCACTCAGCACACAGGGAGCCTCTCCTCCAGGTGAGGACACTGGGTTAGGGACTTGACAGTTAAAGACCTCAAGAGAAGATGTGTGGTGGGCGGTTGAAGTCCTGGTTTGTGGAGGTGGGAAGAGGTGGAAAGAAGAAGAAAGCATGGATCTTTGATTGTGGTTCAGAAAAAAAAATATAGGGAGATATATTCAAAGATGTAGGGAGGTAAGAGTTTGGGAGATTCATATTTCTAACTAAAAGTCATCCTCAGATAGGCCCTTGGCACAGACTGTGGGTGACTCACTAGTACATTTTCCTTTTAAAACAAAACAATGCAAAACAACAAAAGAAACAAAAAACACAAGGAAACACACACACTCTCTTCACCCCAGACCATTTACTGAAGCTAATGCTTAGAACTTCATACTTTAAAGATGCCAGCAGCATATTTTACCTCTGAAGAGCTTGACGCATCACTTGTCCCTCAGTATGTATGTTCTCTTTCTATAGATGTGGAAATTCTTCACTCTTGCCCAAAGAATTTCACAGAAGACATTATGAAGTAGCAGAACAATCTCTTGTTGCAGCTCTTTTTCTGGTTTCTATTCCTATATGCCCCATTGGAGAATTGGAGTGGAGAAAGTGAGCTTACAAAAAGACTCTGAATTAATGTCTTTCCCCAGAAGGGAAGGGAAAAAAAATTCTTTAATAGAGCTGAAAGATTGTTTGAGGGCTAGAGTTTCTTTCATCATTAGAAGACTGCTTCTAACAAAGCTTCTAACAAATTCTAACAATCTTTCAAATTATTATCCCTACAGATAAATATTGAAGAAATAAATGAGACTTTATTACCTCTCTGGAGAAGTCTGGAAGGAGGAAGTATTACAGAAAGTATGATGTGGTAAGTACTTCAACCAGTCCTTTGTAGTTAGGACCCTGATTTCACATGGGACTCAGCCTTACCCCCTGAGAGTTTCACAAGACTGTTCACTCTTTCTGAAATGGCTGTCTGTACAGTTTTTATGTTGTATGACATATGCCAGGTCTTTGCTTTGTTTTCCATGAAAAAAGCTAGTTTCAACCCTATATTCATTCTTGCATCTTTACTTTCAATATTAAACCAAGGAGGGAAGTTTAAAAGTCACTTACCATAAGATAGATTCCAATATTTAGAAAAGTTATGGATAAATGTGACATATATTTCTCTGCTTGAATATCTGCATCTCTACCACCTGAAAAGAACGCTTTTGTTCAATAAGAAATGCTTATGCTGATTCTCGGAAGAGACGTGACTATAAAATTGTAATACTATTTGGGCTCTTCAAGATTTACTCTACCAATGATTTTCTCAGTACATTACAGAACTGGTTACAATGGTAATATAATGTAGATATGATCTGTGTTTAAATGAGAAAACCTGAACTGAGTAGCTTACCATATTCTATACCACAAACCATCTTGCAAAACGAGAATCTTCTCTGAGCCAATCTTAGACAAGAGCAAGACATATAAATTTTGTACATCCTAGCACCCTTTCCCCCTTGGGATTTGTCATGAATCACTTTCTTCACCTCCTGGCGTGGAACACAGCAGCTATTTGACCGTGCACACAATGGTTTCAGAGAAGAAATGAAGATTAATGCATTGTTCAGAATGAAAGGAAAGCTTTCATAAGCCTAATGTAAACACTCGACAGGGTTAAGACAATTTGGCTAATGTTGTATGCTTGTGAAAGGCTTTATTGCGTGTTCAATGGTGGCAAAACTATTGCTTTTATGTAAGTGACTGCCCTGTAACAAGCAAGAAAAAGTTCCTTTCACAGAATGACAGATAAATCTTGATTTTCCCATGGTTACTCTTGTTTTTACAAAAACGTTATTCTGCTGAGTCAATGGATATCTAGATGATAAAACCGATGCACAGGGGAAGAATTAATCCAAAAAATATCTGAACATGTACTCAAGAGAAGCATATTGCCTAAGATGCTGCTTGCCAAACTTTCTTTAGATCAGATCCTCTGTTAAAATAAAATAGCTAAGTTTTCCATGGGAAAACAGCAAATCAGTTTAACATTGATTAGTCTGGTAAAGTTAAGGTCACAAACTAAGGTGGTCAGGCTGCAGGATCCTAGTAAATACCATTTAAACAAACTGCATATTCATCACGTTTGACATCATTTTCATAAATATTATTCTGGGATTTAGTAACTTAGTCATCAATTTGTAGAAAAGTTACGTGCCAACCGTTGTGGTTACTTGTATGTGCTATTACTACAATAGGGCAGTCACAGAAGGTAAGGAACCTCATGAAGTGCAAAGTTCTGCACTTTAGGATAAACAACCCTATGCACAAATATAGACTGGGGGCCACCCACCTGGACAGCAGCTTGGCAGAAAAGGACCTGAGGATCCTGGTGGACACCAAGTTGAACATAAGCCAGCAATGTGCCCTTGCGGCAAAGAAGGTCAATGGTATCTTGGGCTGAATTAGGCCAAACTTTGTCAGCAGGTTGAGTGAGGTGATCCTTCCCTTCTACTCAGCACTGGTGAGGACACACCTGGAGTTGTGGGTCCAGTTCTCTGCTCCCCGGTGTAAGAGAGACATGGACTTACTGGAGAGACTCCAGCAAAGGTCCTTCAAGATGGTGAGGGAACTGGAGGAAAGGGAGGAAAGGCGAGGGAGCTGGGAGCCTACAGAAGAGAAGGCTCAGGAGGATTTTATCAATGTACATAAATACTTGAAGGAAGAGTGCAATGGTGCAATGAAGACAGAGACAGTCTCTTTTCAGTGGTGTCCAGAGACAGAACCAGAGGCAATGGGCACAAACTAAAACACAGGAGGTTCCCTCTGAATGTCAGGAAATTCTGTTTTACTGTGAGGGTGACCAAGAACCAGCGAGGTTGCCCAGGGAGGCTGTGGAGTCTCCATCCTTGGAGATATTCAAAACCCAACTGGAAATGGTCCTGGCCACTTGCTGTAGGTGGCCCTGCTTGAGCGGGGGGATTGAACCAGATGACCTCCAGAGGTCCCTTTCATCCTCAATCATTCTTTGATTCTGTAACTGCATGCAGAAAGTTACAAGAGGTTATATGTGCACTCTCTGTATCTGTACAGTGGATATTTGTATTTCTGTACAGTGTATATGTATAAACACACAGCATTTTTCACAAAATATGATATAATGCACTGGAAAGGCATCTTAAGTTAGAACTGGATGTAGTAACACTTACTGTGACAATACAGACTTCATTACTTAAGCTGGGTTTCATCTGACAATTTTTCGCTGCTGTTTGAGGTTTGTTGTCTCGTGGAAATCTTATGAACTCATAACAGGACCCATATATTCATCTGGTTTTATCTGCTAAGAATAATATCAAGATGACTGGGAAATAATGTACTGGTCTGACAGAGACTGAGTACCTTGATATAGAGTTTGCATTCTCTGATGCAGCAAGATAAATTACAGAGGTTTATTCCACTTTAATACTTTTTCATGATAGCATAAACAAGGTGACCATTGAAAATAAATAAATAAATAGATCAAACTGTTAATTACAAACTGCACTCCCTCCTGGCTGAATGTGTTACACTGTTGGGCTCTTGTCTTTCTACATTGACTACACCACTACTGTTCAATGCATATATTTTACATTTTGCGGGGAGGAGGGAGGTGCGCAAAAATGTTTTGCTTACTTGCAATCTATATGAAATTTTTAAACCAACATAATTTAAAATCTTTCCATTGTATCTTCTTTCAGGCAGGAATAGCCTTTGCTATCTCTGTTATTATGTGTGTTACAATGTTAGTATCTTCATGTTTGGCTTATCCATGTATTAAAATCATGTGCATAATTTTAATTTTTTAGCATAAAATATTCTGCCATTGATACTTCCTATGTCACTTTTTCCCCTTCTAACTTGTGACACATGCATAAAGTTCACTGAAGCTACTTCATTTTTGCTAGAATGTGACCCCAGCATTTTAGTGCAAATAAACGAGGAGGAAAAGAAACAAGGTGAGCTTTAAAAGACAGGGCTGAAGGTAAGAAAACAAGTTATGATCTGAGAATTGGAGAGACAAGTGGACAGGGAAGTGCAAGTGAAACAGCACTGGCATTTGAAGCAGAGTGTAATCGCAGGCAGGTCCAGAAGTGCCGGAGTAACCGGCGCAGGGCAGGTACAGCCTCGCTAGGAGACTCTGCACTGTGGCTTCCAGGTTTGACTGCAGGAGTAGCAGCAGGGCACGTACAGAGCAGCAATCACTTTCAGTGTCTCTGTTGTTTATGACTCATCTGAGAAAGGATGAGCAGCATCTGAAGGTAACCACAAAATGAACATCTTAAAGTCATAACAGGCTGGCTTGTGCCATTTGTCCTCTTTGTTACCGTCTGTCATGTGTATAGATTAATGTAAGGTTATTTCCTACTCTTGTTGCAACCTTTTGCTATGATAATAAAGTATGAGAATTTGAATGTCTAGCATGTCCTTGGAGTACAGGAGCATTTGACATTTTCCATTTTAGTACCTAGCTCTGCCTTCCCCAGAAATGAGTATGGCTGTAAATGTTGATGAGTGGAATGAGTAGCCAACCAAAATTAAGAACATTATAAAGGTCAAGGTAATTTACCATTACCATTCTCAGTGGGGGATTCTAGCCACTAAACACCATCGCAAAGGCTGCAGTAAAAACAAGGCAAGAGCACACAGGCTTTTGGGTTGGGTTGGGGTTTGAGGGGGGGTTTTTTTGTGCTTTTTTTGGTTTTTTTTTGGTTTATTTTTGTTTGTTTGTTTGTCTTTTTCAAAAAAAGATAGTAGCAACTGTAACAAACAGACGACAAACAAACCACTTTCTTTACAATGCACAGATACTAATTGAATGGTCTTTGTGCTGCTAAATAGCTTCCATTTACTTTGCATCTGAAATGACTTTCAGAAAGAGAACATAACTGAATAAAGTCCATGGAAAACAAAAGCATCCAAACCTATAAGACCCAAGACTAACAAACCAAAGCTGTTCTACATAGTGCTTCATTTTAATATCGTGTGGATTTTTCCCTTCTTTTTTTTGTCTCATACACATAAAAATGGAAAATCAACTGTAACAGCATCATTCTAAAGAGAAATGGAAATATGACATTTGTCAATCCAGCCCAAAATGGTTGCAAAGAATTTATGCATGTTCTCATAAAACACAGCTGTGATATTGCTGTAATTTGAGCCGAATACAAACTGTAATTTTAATGACAAAATGTTTCTGTTGTGTAAAGCTTGCACAAAAACATGATTACGTCTAATGTTTTGATCTCATCAGACTGGAGAAAACTATTAGCCGACCCCGGATGTATGCTTCTGTTATTAAATCTAACCTATTCACACATCAGTTGCACTTCTGTTAGTTCACTGAGCATTGCAAAAAATATAGGCCCTGAATTATTTGGGACAGATGCTGCTGGAAGAGGAAATAGTTGATCAACACATAAGACCAGAGCAAGCCCTTAGGTAAAAGCATTTCATTGCAAAATAAAAAGCCCGGTGCAGACAGGACGCATGTCACTGATGCTGCTCCCTTGAAATTTTCTTGAACAGGAATTCATGGCTACCATCTCCAGTCTGGCATGCCGTGATCTCAGATTGCACTGAAAATACGAAAATAAAGTCAGCCTATCCATCCTTAACAATTAGCTTACCAGACCTTTTCCATGCTAAAATACCTGTATCAAACTATCTTAAATAAAAATAGCTAGGTTTGAAGAAAAATGGTGCCGTTCTGAGTTGTGCTTGTAAATAGTTTTTAAAAGTTGTGGGTTTTTTAAAAATGCATATTTTTATTGAAAAAAAAAGAAACGTAATTGCAGGCTATAATTATCCTTTTAATTTAGCAAAATGCTAACAAAGATATAGTAAGTAGTTGGATTTTGGCGGGATTTGTAGTTCTAAAATGGTATATTTCTTTTGGATTATTTTGTGGCTATTTTGGAATCATGCAGGTTCACTTACAACTTTTTTATGAAGCCCATCTTTATAAGGGTTTATTTTATTGAGTTATGTCAAAGTTTGAGTGAGAGAATTAAAAATGTTGCAGCACTGTTAAAATATATTTTATTTTCTTATGGTTTGTTTTGCTATAAATAAAATATATTTTGTGTTGTGTAGATAACTTTACTGCAAAGAAGAAGTGTTATCAAAATAGGTAATGATTATGAGTGAGAAAATAAACACAAGAGAAAGCCTAAACCCAGTTCAACAGCAGATTGCTCTACTGGTCAGATATAAAAGAAAATATCTTTTTAGAGACAGTGTTTAGTTTCATGCTTCATTTTTCCTACTTTCTTTTCTCCTTCCTCTGGCTGAAATGTACCTTGCTTTGGGGACAACTTGACATCCTTTTGTTGGTTAACAGATGTAATTTTTACCACATAGATGCAGGATCAGGGCTTCTGAAGGCAGACCCCATTGGACTTGTTAGTGAATGAAAAACAACGTAAATATAATTTGTATCATTGGTTATTCATTGATTTTAGGATCCACAGTGTCTTCATATATAGATTATTTTCATTATTTGAATATCATTTTCTTAAATTGAATGATATTTAGAAAAAATAGGATGAATCATTAAATCAGCATGAAGTTTTAGTTTAAATCATTTCCCCTTGTTCCTCCAGACTCAGCCAGGAGACATAGTTCTCTAAAGCCTTAACACACCCTCACACTGCAGGAGTCCTTATCTTATAACATTAATAATCCTAATATTACCCAGCTTGATGGGTTTCCCTGCAACAAGATCCCTCAAGTAATTTGCAGAGGTATAGGTTTTCAAGGGCATCCTTAGAAATCTTTAGAAAAGTGGAAGCATAGGAACACACTATCAATCTTTCTTTCAAAAGTCCTGAAATGTCCATCTGCTTTACTATCTTCTGGAAGATAAACCAAGTTCTGCTATGGGGACAGAGGACGCACCTGGAGCTAGTCTGGACTTTGTGCTTCACTAACCCACCACATTTTAATGACCCTTGGCGTTTTGTTCCTGGGGTGGTGGCCCAATGCCATGTAACCAGCAAAGGGAAGACAAAGCAGTTCTGGTGCTTCCTGAAGGTCTTGTCCTGGAGATTCCGTAGTATCACACAGTGCATCTGGGTTTTGAGGTAATCAGGACTTTAGCTATTCTCAGATTTACTACATTCAAGTAAAAAATCCTTCACAGTGATAGTGGTCAAAATCTGGAGAGTATGCAGGGAGGCAGCAGAATCTCCATCTATACTAAAAAAAGCTTGGGCAAGGCCCTGAGCAACCTAATGCAATTTCAAAGCTGGCCCTCCACTGAGCAGGGGATCAGACTCAACAGCCTCCTAGGGTTCATCCAAACCTAGGTAATTCTGGGTGCTGTGTCTTACAAACGTATAGTATATGCTTGATGAAGGTTTCAGTATCTACTGACTTACAAGCTACTATAAAGCTGTAAAAATATTATTCATTACTATTATTAGCTCAGCTTTCATTACTGAGCAATTGTCTGTTAGTAATTCTGTGTTTAACCTGCTCTTTTTGCGGGCAACCAATAAAGAACAAACAAAATTTAGGACATTCAAGAATTGAAGTAACAGGATTTCAGTTACCTTCAGAAAGGATCACACAGTGGCAATTCTTCTTTCTCAAAATCCTTTGATAAATACTATGCTATACTCTTTTATACAAATCTCCTTATTTGCACCTAGTATGGAATGAATGTTTTCTGCTCATGACAAGATTGGACTTTGCTGGACTAATGAGGAGGTCATATTTCTTTTTCTGAAAGGGGGACAGATCATGATATAGACTCATAATAATTTTTTTTTCTTTTTACACCTTCATATTCTCAAATAAAACTAAAAATATATATTTCTAGTATTTCCCTATCGTTCAGATGTTCAAATATGGTAACTGCATTTCTGAAGTCAGTATATATCAATTTCTGCTTAAGATGCAGAGAGGATCTGTGAGATAAGTATTCATAAATGGATTTTTCATTTCTTTTATTTGAAATCCTGATAGGCTCTTCTTTTTCTGACAGGCTTGCTAATGGCTTTTTGGATGCTAAAAAAAAAAAAAAATTCTAACTTTTAATATCACCCATACTTACTGAAGGTTGCCATAATCTGCAGTTTTTCCACCTGGAATGTGCTGTGCTTATCATAATAGCACTGTGATATTTAAGAATGTTATCCTTGCCAACTTGTGGATGAGTCTTGCTAAAAATGATTTCTTTGTTTTGCTGACATGAAAGGGAATGAGAGGAAACTGCAAGAGGCTGGGGAGGGAGTGGTGGAGTCTGGAGGGGGGAGGACATGTTTCAATAACGTCTTTACCATTTTAAGAGGATCCCCTTTGTCGCTGCAATGTATGTCCTGGAAGGAGGTAGGGAGCAATCTAATCTGGATGTATTGCTAAATTGTACAGTTAAAGCAGCCTGGAAAGACGGACCACACACTGCAAGAATACCGCTCTGCACAGAGAGGAAAGTCTCCCCTTCTCCTATAAGGAAGGTGTGGGAGCTCAGGGAGAAGGGACTCTCCCAAGTTCTCTTTTACTTTAACCACATCTTGCTGTCCATGAAGACACCAAATCACATTATTTGTTGTATTGTCTCTTCCCTACAAAATTAGACACTGAGAACTGGAGTAATTTCATCTAATTAGTTGTCTGAAAGTTCCCATTTTAATCAAAGTAAGTTATTACTAACTATCAGTGACTGAGAGAGCCTAGAGGAATGAAAGAGAGGGACCTCCATAGTGCAATTATTCCCATCCTCTTGGGACCAATTCAGACCACATAACACAAACATCTCTCTTCAAATGGGATGAATAGCTCTCCAGAGACGCCCCTCTTTCTCTCCACTAACTGTAAAGGAAGCAGTAGACACCTGCACTGATGAGAGACAGGCCCTCGGTACCTAGACAGATTTAGGTAAAATGAACTCCCTGATGAATTTCTCATACTATTGACACTATCAATTAAAGTCAGGATAATGAAATTGAATTAATCTATTATTTTAATTTACAAGTAAAGAAGAAATTATCTCTCTAATACTACTCTTAAAGGTGAGAATACGTGCTGTAGAACTCCATTTGTCTATAAAAAATACAAATAAAGTCCAACACTAATAATTGCTAAGGTAGGAATAACATAATTTAAAGTACAACAGAAGGTTGCGCACTGATCAAGGATTTGTGAGAGCTTAAGTAAATTGATTTACTTCTCTTTGTTTCAGCTTCCCTTTACTTAACAATAAGTTTTTAACTATTGAGAAGCAGAAATGGTATCAAGAAAAGCAATAGGGATAATCAAAGGTTTGGAATAGCTTACATGCCAGAAGAGATTAAAATGACCAGTTCTCTCCAACCTGAGGGACAAATATGAAGGAGAATAAAATAATGACAAACATGGAAAAGTAGGAAGCGAGCAATTACACATTGCTTTCTGTGATGAAACAACTTGGAGCGACACAATGAAATCATTAGGGGGAAAGTTTGAAATGGAAAAAGGGAATATTGGTTAATTACATCTTGTTTGAAACAGTAGACCTCTTAGCAGCAGGATGTTGTGGTTGACAGAAGTTTATACAGACTTAGAAAGTATTTAGATCTGTTGGAGTCTATCAAGCATACCCTCTTCCACAAGAAGTCCCTGAACAGCTCATTGTCAAAAGCTTTCATATTTCAGGCAACACATCACAGTACAGTTGCCCTATTCATATGTACCTTCCTAAGACCCTCTGCAGAGAAAAGCTGCCCAGCTAAGTAGACCTTTACTTGGTTTGACTCAGAATATTTTTCCAGATATCCATAGACCATTCTATATCCTCAAATGTAAAGGTCCGTAGCATTTTGAGTACTGTTACAGTTACAAACTTACTAGCTTTCTTCACTGAAGCTGAGAAACCATTTTAAAGACAAGTCACGTTCCACTCGTATTAAGCAATTGACTGTGGCTGGCAGAGTAATAATATCATTGTTTTATCTTTATTTTTGTTTATTTTCACAATCATATACTCAGAAGGGGTTTCAGTTTCTTTGAAATCAGGCAACCTAGATACATACCCTGTAAGACAGTATCTTCACTTGGTGTTTTGTTATGGGTGTTTATTCTTCCTTACTGTTTTAATAAACAATGCAAGTGCAGTTAAAAACTTGATTTGACAACTATGCCACCAACATGCTGGAAGCATGATAACTCTGATGTACTTAATGCCTGACTATGGCTCCATGACAAAAAGGACAACTCATTTTCAGGTCTCCAATATAATACTGATGTGGAAGAAAAATTCTGGAAGACATTTCTGCAGTGGACTTTCAAAACTTCTGTCTTGATCTTTCACGGCTCTCACTGAAATCAAGCTTCCTTCACCTCCAAATTAAGCATCAGTGGCTCAATACTATTTGTATATTGAATGATGTGTGGGAACACTAGCAATAGTGACAGATTACAATTATAATTCAAAATTCCCTTTGGGGCCATGATCAATTGCTTTTATGCTATTCACTATGTTTGGGGTATCCTTCCCACCACTGTAACCACAGAAAGTGGCAATTTTCAATTTGGCAGATGAGAACTGCTTGGTTGTTTTTCTCCTGTAATTGAATGTGGTCATCCCTAAAACCTCCAGCTGATTTCACAAGCTTCTATTTTATGTGGATGTAGGCTTGAATATTGTTAATAAAATTGCTTTCATTTAAAAAGTGCTAAAAAATCCTGCAATTCCTTCCATAATGGTGCTGATGGACTTGGGGGATTTCAACTACCCTGTCAAAGCTTTTCACATGAAAAAAAAAAATATTTCCCCTTGATCTCTTGTTTTAGCTACTGGCAATTGCTGTAACATCATAGATATCACTGAAAAACATATTAGGAAATTCAAATGTAAATACCTGCTATGTCAAAAACTGCCATTTTGTGCAAAGTAATCACTTCAGGCTCTCCTTTCAGTGACTGGAGAGAAGCAGTCATGCCAGAACTCGACTCACAGGCATCTAAATAAGTTAGAGGTATTGACTCTGCTTCTCTCCCTTTTCTCCAAAGGCACTCTCACTTGGATCAGATTTTCCTTCTGTGACCAAAGTGAGGTGACATGAATCTCACTTTTCAAAATGGAACAGCTAAATCAAAATCACCAAACATTCAGATCTCAGCTGCTAAGTGTGCTTACAGGTGTTTATTTGGTATGAGCACAGCAGTGTATGCTCACAGCAGTGTATGATGACTTTGGTATAAGCACTAGTTACCAGATGCTTACCATACAACAAATTTTATATTTGCCAAACTGGAAATTCTTCCTAGTCTGGAACTCTCACAAAACTTGGGTGCCATTACCAATAATACAGCTGGTTTTGAAACAATCTCCTCCTTGTCTAACTTACAGCAAGCATGTTCTTCACTGACCAGGGGTGATTTCAGTGACTGAAAGTTGCTCTGTTGTTTTGTATACTACACAAAGAACCCTAGAATCCGTTCCGTCTTTCCAAAACACTGAAGCATGGGGAGAAACCAGCAAGTCTCAGACATTTTGTTTGCCCTTACCCTTTGGTCAGGTAACTGCACCCAGGATCACACTGACTGCTCCTGTGGGGTGAATGCTAACCTCTAACATATTCCTGTGAACCTTTTGTCTTCTCATTTTTTAAGATGGTGATAATCAGAACAAATTGATTTTGTTTCTCAGTTTGCTAAAATCCTCCCAACATTTTCTTCAGTACCAGTGCTGAATAAATCATTGTAATGTTCCCCTGAAGTGAATTGAAAATTAATTTACACAGCTAAGATGATCCTCCTAATAACAGGGTACATGGAATGGGGAAATTGGAAATCATTACCCAGCAAACATTATCTGCATTATTTTTGTAGCTGCTTTAGATTGCATTGTAATAGAAAATTAGGAGACTGGCTGTGAAGAAGTTTAAGAGGGTCCCCTGAAGAGCTTCTGCTTTAAAATTGATTCTTTAAGAAAGCATTAAAAAGCTATTGGAATTGATTGCCTGCTAATATAAAGGAAAAACTCTTTGCCACCATTTGTGTTAAAAAAGAGCATCTTCATTCATGCATGTTATTAAAACTACTGGCCTGAAAGCCCCTGTAGAAAGATAAAGGATATGGATGGGATATTAAAACAGCAATCTTTACTTTATCTGGGGTTTAAAGTTAATATGTCGCTTTTATTAATTCAGCAGGAACCATTAGTTAGGATGTCAAATAAGGGATTTACAATTAAAATACTATAGAACAGAGGTGTCTTTAGTAAACAGTGAACCAGGAATTCTTCATTAATCTTCCAAGCATCAGGTATACCCCTGCAAAGAAGAAATCCTTCATTTACAGTTTTCTTTATTGCCTTGTTTGCTATGCAGCAGCAATAACAGTCAGAGCTGATAACACCCCTGATTAGCTCCAGCAACTTCCACTGCTGTGGGCTAATGGTGAATCAGATCTCAGCCAGCAACGAAATGAGATCCACCATACCTTGTTTACAAAAACTCAATTGAATGACCCTTGGAAGATGCCACTGTATGTAACACATTTGTAATCTTTAAAAATTACGTGGAAATAGAATTTCCTTTCCCGACTTTGAACTGCTCAAAGCTTTTCATGGTTTTCTGATTTCTAACACATTTTGAACAAATTTCCCTTCTCTCTTTTAAATTGGGATAACAGGAAACAGTAAAGGGCAATGGGAATTGAGGAGAAAAGATCTTAATAATGATCCTATGAGAAAAACCAATGGCATGAGCTCTAAGGCAGCAATTTACATAGATGCATCCTTCTGGTTTCCTTTCCTTTTTAAAGTGAAAGAGAGATCATGCAAGAGGGAATGCCATCTTGGGAACTTTAACCAACACAGCAATCAAGGTGAAATCTCCTTAGGTGAAGTTGCAAAGAAATGCAAGTTGATGAAACTTTATTTCAATTGCAGATTCAGAGCGAAAAGGGATAGAAACAGAAGAGTGCCAGACTAGATTAGCAGCTAGTATGGAGATTAAAAAGAAATAGCCCCGTCAGGAAAGTGACAGGCCAGACACAGCGGAAGGGCACCTAGCTGATAATAGCAGCCAATGTTTATTTATTTTGGATTTTAAATGTCATACAGTAGTAAAATAGTTTCATAAAATGGAAAAAAAATTGACAGTAAACAGGGATGAATTAGCTTAAAAGGAAAGAAAAAGTGATGAAAAATGAATACGGATATTACCTATGATCAGGATGTGATACAAGGGTAATAAATCTTTTTCCAACATTTTATACCTTTATGATGGGAAGGAAGATTTTTTTGTAACTCGGCCTATGAACGAACAGTAATTCTTGGACTGAGTAGAGCTGAAGAGGAAAATGGAAAGGCTGCAAAGAATTAAAGGATAGAAGTTTCTGTAAAGCAAGATAACATTCTCGGGAATCCCTGGTTCAACCTTTATGCATATCAGGTCTGGTGCCTGGAAAATAAGATGTAATGCAAACCTACAAGGATTTTAACATGTGGCTCAGAACTGAGTAGATAATGCAGTTTGCTAGACAAACACCAGGAACTTCTGTCCCAAAGAAAATTCTGGAATTTTTGTCTCTGACTTTGCCATTCATTCTAGAAAGTCCTCACATCTTTGTGTGAAATAGTAAGTTCTGAAAACATTAATTACATTTAATAAAGGGTGATTGTAGTGATCAATACAATATGATGCATTTTACATGTCACAATAAAATTGACTTTGCTGAAATGACAAATATTGATATTAAAACAGGCAAAAATCCATACACTGTCTGAATCATTTCATTTTTTTTCACACCAAGATTTCCTGGCAGAAAGCACAACTATGCCAATAAGTGTTCCACCACTTCTAGTAATTACACCATTTTTTGTGTGTTTATATTTCTTAGAATGTAAGTTTTTAGGAAAAAAATGTAGTTCAAAACCTCCTTCTTAGGAGGAAAAATAAGTGGTTTTAAAAACGAACTGGTAAAAAAAAAACACGTTAAAACTTGGGAGGATGCATTGGAAAGAGGAAAAACTTTAATTTACAAGGAAGAAATGCTGATTCATGAGTGGTGAAAACTACATTAGAAAGATCAAAAAGGTATACATACAATTCTGAACATATTTACAATAAAACCTTAGAAGTTCACCCTCAATTATTTATTATAAGTGTTGTGGCTGTCGATGACTGAAGGATTTAACTGCTTCTGTCTACCATCAATAGCCTGACTTTCACTGATGAGCAAACATGTTACCTACAGGCTTCATCTTGTTGTGTGTTTGCCATTCAGAAGTTTGGAGGAAGAGGAGGAGGATAATAATAAAGAAAAAGCACCAAAAAGCCTTCTGAGAGCAATTAAATTAAAAGGAAAACTCAGTTACAAATTTCCTAGGCAGGTGTCTATGGATGAGAAGCTTAACATGTTGCGTTTCTCAAAAAAATCCTTAACCTTTTATGTTTTGTGTTTTAAAGCCTGTTGTTAAAGATTTTATAATTTCAGTATTGTGTTGATTTATCTACATGTGCTGATTATAGCTTGTGAGATCAAAAAATCTGCACAGGAAGACAGCTACATGCATAAGTTGTCACAAGGTAAGCTGGGAAGTAGATTTATTGCATTTTTACTACTCTCTAACAATAGCCTGAGTGCTTCCTCTCACACTGCAGCAAAATTGAGACAGCTTACCCCTCACTGAAGAAGAAAACTACCTACATTTACCATGGCATGAGAACAGGCAGTTATTACAGAGTAGCTGATATCATAAATTCAAACTATAACTTACACCTCATTAACCTGTTCAAAGACTGGGAGTCCTGTACGATAAGCACTGTACAAACACACAGGGATAAATATTCTTTGTCAGAAGGAACAAAGAAAACAAAGGATGAGTTTAGAAACGATGATCTAAATCGTAGAAATCAGATGACTTGCTCAAGGACATATGTAAAGACGTGAAGTCTCAGACCTGGGACTTGAATATTTGTCTTTGAAATTCCAGTCATAAGACCATCATTCCTCACCTCAGCTGTACAAATCCTCTTCTGCAAACAGAGTGTGCGTTTAAAATTTACCTACGTTTTTTCACTTTGGCATTGCTATAAGGCGCTGAAGTCACATCCCTACCTAGATCTGAAAAAAGAAATGTTGGATAAGAACACGTTCAGTGTACTCACAGAAGGGGCCCTGTAGCACGCTTGTGGGATGTTGTCTTGTCCTGCTGCCTGAGGAGATCCAGGCAGCTTCTTGGTCAAGTTCCAAAGGGACAACTTACCGGAGCGACTCCTTGTGAAGGAAATGTTTGGGCGACTCATATTTGTTTAAAATGATAACGCTCCTTTCTCAGCCCCTAACCGTAATGGCGTGTGCTGAAACAGTTAAACAGGAAGGTGTGCTTTTTTGCTGTGACCCTGAAACAGATGCTGCACCCAAAAAAAAGATGGTACCCAGTGCTATACCTGCAAACTCACCTTAGAGCTATGGCAGGTTATTCACAAGACCTCATGAGACATGCCCTTCTCACCTCCCTCTCTGCTCCCGTGTTGGCAGCAAATGCTTCTTTGGCCTCTCTGAGCAGCAGAAGCAGCAGGGATTAAGGCTTGCTTGTGCCTGCACCCTCCAGGAACACTTTGCTGAGGAGGGTTCAGGAATTCCACCCCTAGGTCCTAACCCTTGTTCTCACTCTTACTGGGATGCATGTTTCCCTGCTGTGCAGTTGGTTAGCATTTCGGAGAGCCATGACAAAATAATTAGGAAATTGCAGTAAGCTGTCAAAGACGCAAATCAACTGAAATAAAATTATGCACACTGATCACTGATGCATTCGGTTTTGAGGGGTTCTTTTTTTTGGAGAGGGAATTGTTCAAGCTGGACCAATACATACATATATAGTAGCACAGGATGTAACTATAACGTGTCAGGAAAAACCACAGTAAAATCCAAATAATTACCCTTAAAACCCCCTACATTAACAAATTACTTTTATGACAGTGGTCTGCGATACGTTCCTGCTATCTCATTGACTATGAAAGTGATTTTACAGATTTCTTCTCCTTTTCCTGTGTTGTATTATTCTTGTGGCTTCCTTGATTTGGAGGTAGATCTGGGTCTTCCAAATCTGTAAAAAGAAGTCATCATTCCACTTTTTTCCTTTTCTGCTTAGTGTCTTTAAACATCTCACTTGCAAGCAGCCTCCATTTTTATTGAAAACTTGCATCAGAGCATCATTCCAGGCACATATTGGACATTCAAAAGCAACTTCGCATTGCAATTACAAAGAAAATCATTACCCCCTTGAAATTAAAATAATAACATAGCACTGCCTCTTGCTATTTCCTAATGCTTATCTCTCTTTTGCTCATTTTTTTCCCTTCAGTTACCACAGTGAACAGCTGTGGTCACATATATAATACACCTGGCAGCTTCAAATGTCCAGATGCCAAGCTTATATTTCCAGTACTGGCATTCATTTATGAATTTAGCTTTATTTGAAGTGATTTTGCCTAGAAAAAATGTTCCAAGTGACAATTGTCAGGGAAGGGAGATGCTTAGCAGAAATAATTAACCTCCCATTGGAAATTTATTTTGAATGGTCACAGGTATCATAATTACAAGGGCAAGTGAATTATGGGGACTAAAGGAATCTTTGCCTATTTGAAATTCATTAATGAAGGCTTTAATAGTTAACACTGAACATTTAGGTAAATCTTCAAACTGAGTTTTGCATACACCTCCCTTGGCAAATGGTTAAGGCCCCTGATCCCATCTCCACTGATGGTTAATAGAGAGAAGTAGGGTAAAAGGTAATAAAATTCGCTTTTTCTGGAGCACTCAATTCCATCTAAAAGTGCCAGAAGGTACCCTCATGACACCTGCACAAGACAGACTGTATCATTTCCCCCCCCCAGTTTGCTGCAAAATAAATTGAGGATCAAAGAGGTTAAACTACTTGCCCATGGATTCATACAAAGCCTGGGGCACAGCCAGGATTAGATTACAAACTTCCTCACTCCTACCCTATGTTTTGCCACAAGACCATTCAACTCTTGATAAACAACAGACTTGTAACTCAGCCGTGGAGAAAGTACTGCAGTAAAGTGGTTTGGTTGTTTTCCATCTTGCAGTATGGAAGCTCTTGAGCCAAAGAAATGGCATTATTTTATAAGGAAGAGATGCAAATCTTAAATGTTTCTGAAATTCTTCAGCTTTGGGGCCATCAAGTACTGCTCATTTATAGATCATATAAAATTATATATACTGGATAATTAAATAATTGAAGAATTCATAAGCTCCAAGGGTAAAGTTCACATTGTTTAGGATGGCAATCAAAGTCTTGCCTGTATTGCAAAAGTGAAACATTAAGTCTAAAAACATTAGTGTCTTTGCAGTATTTTTTTCCTTTGGCCTACCAGTCTGGTATTTCCCTTCGAGAAGTCATAATATTTTTGTTAATTCACTCCCTTATTTAAATTATGTAAGGTCCCCTCTGTAAACCATAGTATTGCATCTCTCTCCTTGTCAAGGTAAGGAGAGGCCATGCATGTCATTTTACTCAAATAGCACAAGGAAATTCTTGTTGTTTTTTTTTTTAAATTTGCCACCTATACCAATGTCAAAATCCAAGTCTATGCAGCATATACACGGTATGCTCCAGATTTTCCAAACTGCAGTAAAATCCAACATTCTCTCTAAGAGAAAAATCCCTAGTCTTCCTTTTCTTTAGAAAGTCAACATGTTATGGAAAACTGTGTTGCCCTCAAATACATTTCGCAAATTCGACTTATCTTCCCATCATTTGCTTGTATGTTTTATCTGAATCACAACGAAAGCTAATCTGGAGCCTAATTCTGTACTGCCCTGTAGCTTTTTTAGGTGAATTCTGATGCCCCAACATGAGAAAGATCCCAGGAAGAAGGAGGCTCTCTGAACTGCCTGTATTACTTGCCACTGCAATCCTGGAGACTGTCAGGAGAACTTCCAGGGAAAATCAGACAGGACAGATTAAAATGTGCCGAATACAGGTAGGTCTACTGTTTTCCACACCGTATGAGAGAAACTGGTCTCCAAGCAGTCCCAAAATCGGTGAGATACAAATGGAAACAATGGGTTGATTTCTGTTTGGTACCTGCCTCTTACAAAGGCTTGTATAAAGTGAACAGTTTGGAAAGGGTAAGTTGGGGATGAAACAATTTACAAACATTTAAAAAAATACTACTATTTGTAACTAAACCAATTACAGAGAAGCTCAAGTCAGATGACTTCAAATAGCCTGAAAGAACACAAAGTTAAAACATGCGGCTAGCAGTAGGTAGTACTGGTTTTAAATATAAATAAGAGAATTTCCTGATTTTGTGTTGCTTTGTGCTAAGAATGGTAATAAGACATTGAAATTTCCAGTAAGCCTTTTACATGTGAAAATCCCTCGTATAAGAAAAAAGCTTATACTAAAATCTGACACTGCTAATAACTATAAAACCAATTCAAGAAAGTATAAGTAACAATTTTAGCAATTTGAATAATCTACAACAAGTCTTTAAGAAAGTGAAGCGAATATTACATGTTTTCATGCAAAGTGCAATTTAAACAAGAACCTTGGTTGTTCTCCAGTGGGTTCCCTTTGTACTGGTTATTGTGAGTTATTCCAGCTGCATGCCATGAAGGTACAGCACTAACTCACAGACTGAGAACTTAATCAGACTTTCTGTTTCTCTTGTCATGAAGTATAGTGGAGAGGAAATTTTCTTCAGGCAAATACTGACCTACTCATCAGATCTCAATAACATGCAAGCCTTCAGAATGGAATGAAAGGCTTTAAAATAAATCTAAGGGGAGAAAGAATTAAAGGCATACAATGTCATAAAACGCAGCAGAACTTTACGAAACAGATTATTCTAAATTAAACTGGTAATTTGCTTTGAAAATACAAAAGATTTTTCTTTCAAGCATTTTATATGCTGCTTTGGGAGAACAAGTTGGTTAACATGGAGAAGTTTAGGACTAGTGCAGAAGTTAGATAAAAAGTAAAGGAAAGGGAGAAAATAGTTGAACATGCTGAAGGAATCTTACCAGTAAAGGATCAGTACTGGGAGCTACCTAATATTTTTTTAGTGACCTTGGTGCAAAAGAAAACTTGCTTTAACAGAATTTACCGATGCTATGAAGTTGGGAAAAATCCCCCATGCACAGAGAGCTTTGAAAGATCTGATAAACTTCTGGATTTGCATGGTAATAATGAGATAAAAATCTAATCATGCAAAGGAAATGTCATACACTTAGGGGCTAATATTAAGAACTTATGTTATGAGCTCAAAATGTTACAAAAGGAGAGGATTTGTGTGTACCAGTGACACAGTGACACTTGTGAACCGTAGTGATATATGTAAAAAGACAAATGTAATTCATACGTGTATCAGGTGAGGTATTTCCAGAAGGAGCCATGGCATTTGAGTGGCTTTGCTGACCGCTTTTGGAGAACTATGCAGTATTTAAGACCACTCAGCAAAGAATAAGTGAAGAAAAAGACTCTTGGAGTGATCACAGAACCACGACTCTTAGAAGAATAAAACTGGATTTGTTTTGGGTAATCTAATAAAGCAGAGGCTAAAAGGATATTGAATACTACCTATAAATACACAGACAGGGAAACACCAGGGCGAAAGAGGATCTATTTAAACTGAAGGACGGCACTGATACAAGAACAAATGGGTAGAAACTGTCCATAAATAATTCTAGTGTGGAAATCAGAAGGAGGTTTCTAGTCATTAGGAGAAAGACATTCTGTGTAATATTCTTCCAGTAGACTTCTTGCCTCCTCCACTCAATAAGTTTATTAAAGGGATTATGAAGAATGACCGCTCACAGCAGATGAGATTTAGACCTGAAGATCCAGGAGCTTCCAGTCTAGGTTAAATGCCCATTTCTATCTTACTAAATAAAGAAAATCTGCTGCACACGACATGTCATGCCACACACACACACAAAAAGTTGAATGTCTCTCTGCTCGTTAATGTGTTAAACTGTGCGGTGCAGGAATTAAACAGAAAACAAATGTTTTGTAAGAGTTAAAGATGCCTAACTGCAAATTGCTTTATTAAACTGCCGCTTAATAAGAGGGATTGCACAGAAGGGCAAATCTTGTGGCCTAACCTGTAAAAAAAAAATCTAGTGATGTAAATTTCCTACATGCCCCCTTTAAAGTTTACTGGAGAGTTGTGCCAGAAAAGGATACTGCCTAAACCGTTAGACCATTATTTATTTATTTGTACTCAGATTTATGTCAAAGCAAGACAGGAAGAAACACTAAACTTTTTACTGTAATGAAGCTTGGCGTTTGACTTCCATTATAAACAATGTGAACTAAAAATGCCTGGAGGCACTATACCTTGTGCATCTGGCATTTATACAGCAGATTACCAGCACTCTCACTGACCTTGGCAGCTCTGCAGGGGACACACTGTATTTTCATTTAGCTGAGCTGATTTAAAAAATCTCCTCTCTATGCACATCCATACCAGGGTGAAGCTCAACTTGTCTCCATCATCGTGTCAAAGGGATTCATCTGAACTTCATCACGCTTTCAGCAAAGCACATTTGGAAAGGTGTGAAATCAGATGGCAGGTGTATTGAAAAGCCCTCTCTTCCAATACCCTCAAGCTCTTACACGTGCTTGTAGCACACTGGGTTCAGTGCAAATGACTGTGGGAGTTTGTTATATACAGTCAAGTGCCTACCAGATCAGAGGATGTAAACATCAAGGGTCAAGCTTTCTCTAGGCTCTTCTGCACTTGTGGGGAATAGCCGGACACAAGAAGTTTTCCATCTACTTACGTGTTCTGTGTAAAAATCTCCTCTACCACTTCAAAGAAAGTTAGAAAAGTAGGCCGCTGCCATCAGACTCGCTGGATGGTAATGAAAGGCCAACTGTCAGGAAAGGTTCAGGGGAACAGATGTAGCACTCAAAAGCAAGCAGAGACTGCCTTCACTTTCTTTTCTCATCATTCCACTGTACCTTTAGAAACCAAGTCTCCAAAAATTCCCAGCAGACTAGGCACCTCTGGGCCATCCAATCTCAGAAATACTTTAAAACCAGAGTCTGTCTTTTGCTGCAATGCACTGCTTTACTTGAAGTTGTAATAGTGGTAGCTGAAGCAATATTCCTGGTCTCAATTTCCCTTACTGTTAAGTTCTACTTATAAGAAGACTTCAAATAATGAAAATGCAAAGAATGAAAATGAGTTCTTCTGGCAATCTATTTTGTGTGTGTTTACTTCCATCACAGTTTTCATTATAACGAAAACTTAGTGAGTGCTTAAAATCCAAACCCTTTGGATTTTCTGAGAAATAAAATAGCCAACGTCATGAATACTGTGCTAAATATGAATTAATTTATTTCTGACCAATACATATTATTACATATAGACATATTAATATGTATGTATGCCATTATATATATATATTAACCTTCAAAAGCCTCTTAAAAGATCTGTTTCACTACACATTAAAATGAATATCTATCAAAATGTGTTATTTAGACATAATGAAGTCTATAACATTTTTGAATATAGCATTTACCATTCTAAAACCAGATCTGGTAACTGCAGATCTGCAGAGCTTTATTTCATGAACTTACAGAATAGAAGAATCTTTTTACAGAATAGAAGAATCTTTTCTTTCATTGAATAACGCATTAGTCCAAAGAGCACGTTAAGTCAGATTTAGCTGTCTGAAATGTGTTCTGATAATTACTTTTATATATATATATATGCATTTTGAAGTAGCAGGCTAACTGGACAGCGTACACATTTTATGAGAATTGTTTACCAAATGATTCTTATTTTTTCTATATTTTTTTTCAAAATTTTTCATATATGTTTCTCAGAAGCAGAAATAACCAAAACCACCATGCAGTAGCTTTGTTCTTGCAGTAGAAAAATACAAACCAACCCCTCCCCCAGTCCCAGCAATCCTAACAAGAAAAAAAGTGAACACTGGCTTTGTGTAAATGCAAACATCATTTTCAGCAGTCAAAAACATTGATCAAAATATTCCCTAAAACTAATTAACCAATTGTAATCAATAGCAGCCTCAGTATTTCACTCATTTAAGCAGGTTTTGTTCATTTGGCATGTTTAATTTTGTCTGCTAAGCACAGAATGAGCTTCCTAGTCATTTAATTACCTGAAATTATGAGTATCTTCCTGATAGAGAATGCCATGGTCACAGTTAGACAGTCGGGGCAGAACTCTTGGCTTTTGTTCCAGAGTCTTTATGTTGCTGATGCGGCGCAAAGCTGACCTACTTTCTTCAGTTTCCAGTCCTCAGCCTTTCTTAAAAGCGTTATTGAGGGAAGAAGTGTGGGGGTGAAATGGGGATGGGAAAAGGTAGAATGGCGTGTACAGTGCCCTGTTGGATCCTTGGCCATGAGTGGCATGTGCTGCATTGTAAAGTAGAGTATCCTAAAAATAATCTTAAACTATGGAGCAGATTTTCTTGACTAGACAAGAATGGTTAAAGGATAGGGAAATGGCTGAGAGGCACCCTCGACCTAGACATTTCTACAGGTACTCTGAAAGAATGAATTCTCTACTGACACCAGTATATGCGTCCAAAATATCAGATTTCCTGTATACTAAAAGCATAAAACAATGAATGCCTGGTTTTTAAAATTCTTTACTATTTAATGGCAACCAGTGCAGGGTTATTTGAAGCAAATGTATATTTCAGTTCTCCCTTTGAAGTAATATTTTCTGCTAACTTAACAGGTCAAATAGTCTCCTATTTTTCTGTTAGAACCTGGCCTGTCACGCTTATTGACATGAAGGAATTAGAGACTGGAGAGGGGGGAACTGTAGAATATAGCAATGGCAATTAGCATGTATATTAACATTTAAAGAGTGTTATGTGCCTACATAAGAAATGAGGCATAGTTTGTTGTATTGCTGCTATTTCTATACTGCAACAACTCCTTCAGGTCACACAGTGAGGCAGCATCTCATCTAAAATGCAAAAGGGAACAAGGAGACATTGTTTCCATCTATCTTGTTGTTTCAAATACGATCTTAGTTCTCGGAAGTGAATTTATACAGCTTCATTTATCTCTCCAACGTATGAAATTTCGAGAGATGCCAATTTATTTTTCATACATATTTCTGAGTGTATTCATTCTGAGTGCTGGTTTTCATGTTTTTGCAAGTTCAGAGTGCCTGTCTCACACAACTTGAGATATAATTAATCACGCAGGAGTGGGATTATATGTTTAACACTTTGCCTGTATTTTGAAAAAATCAAATTCTCCAGAGGCTGCTCCATTTTCACTGTAGTAATGTTTATAAGGAACTTTCCATTGACATGTTTGAGCAGATATACATAGCTTTACAGCTCCTCATTGGCTTCAGAACACAGAAAAAAACCCCACAGACTCAGTTTCAGTAATAAAATAGAGTAACTTGCTTTAAAGAAGTTTTTGATGGGGGAAAAAAAAGTGAATGAATGAGTGTTTGCTAAAATCTCTTCGTGGCCACGCTATGTTTTAATTCAGTATGACTGACACACTATATACATTCACAGCAGGAATATAGAAGAAGAACTAATGAATATTAGGGCAAAAAAAAATAATCAGCAAGTGAAACCCTTGGAGGTTATTTCTTTCTTCTGCAGAAAATCCAAGCATCAGCTACTGCTCAGAGGAAGTTCTACAGCAAATCCGAGTGAAAATACCCCTCCGTGCTCTGCCATAGCAGGCACTCTGCATGGGATTCATCTGAACAAATGCAGATTTCTACATCTGAATGAGGCTTCCCTTTTAGACCCTGCAGAGAAATAGGCATTTCTATGATGAAATTTCTCTCATTTTTAACTAAACAGCTACATTTGGTCGGGTGGATCCCACAATAAAAATGCCTGTCTCTCTCCACTGTGCCGCTCCCTCCCAGAGTTACAGGAGACCAGCTCAGATCTAGATGTCCTTGTACTTTCTGATGAGAATTCCACCCAAACTACCACCATAGCATTAGTGGCTAGCTGTGTCTGCTTCCAATTCCTTCTTATCCCGATATCCAGCTACATCTCCTTGGGCAGCTGTGCACTCTCTGTGATGACCAGCCAGGGTATTATTGCTGTCCCAGCCTGTATTGTCAGGTAAATCCTGTAAGAATCAACAAGTGCGTATGGGAGGAGTACTGACTGACTGGATAATGGCACATTATTTCCAGTGTAGTAGAATAAGAGCAATGACAAGTTAAGGTCATAAGGAAAAACAGAGAGGGGAATTCAGTAAAAACTACATCTAAAATGTAAAGCTGAAAAAAGCACTTCAAGTAGGTCCATAGCAAATGACAGAAAATTACTTTGTAAGGTGAAAAACCATAAATAATTTTGAAGATTGTTACAAACCACAGTCTTTCTCCTTTGTACTCTGAGCAGAAGTCATCACAAGACTGACATGTACAATCCTTCTAAGGGTGCCCTGAGCTTTCACTCCTCACCATTTCTCTATAGCCATTAATTACACTTCTCATATTCGTCTTTGAACTCTGTGTTCAAGCTGATACTCCTTGGCCCTTGTTTTTAATTATTTTTCACTCAATCCTCTTCCTTTCTCATTCATCCCAGAAACTGATAAAAATGATAAATTGGCCTTTTTCTTTGACTCAAATGTAGGAACTTCCTGATACCGCTGATGCAACCCTCTGTCTTCTCTTCTGTTTTCTGTTCCATCTGCGCTGTGGACACTAATTGAGAGGGAAGACCACAGCTGTTCATTAAAACAAAATGTGTGCAGCAGCTTAGCCTCCTAAAGGAGTCATTCCTTCAATCTGTTTCAATATGTATTCCTCTGTGTGTATATATAAAAAAGAAGGGGGGAAAAAAGAAAAAGGAAACTAAGCGCACAAGTCTAAGGGTACTAAATTCTGCTAGGGAAAGGATATTCATTTGTAAATGTCATCCAGTAATATCTACCCAAATTACTCTGAAAGGTACTTTTCTACGTGACAATGGTGCAAGTAGTTGATGTATCTAGAAACAACAGTTGAAGAGAAACAAAACCAAACGTGAATGCATGCTGAGAATAAAGTATGTTCTGGACAGTGTCTTGCATCGGCAGCACCCAAAAGAAGAACAGACCATCAGAGATGCCTCCAGCCCATTAGATGGTAGAGAGACAGTAAGAACTACCAACCGTTGTTTCTCCCAGCTAATCCCCTAGACTTCAAAATTCTTATAGCTCAGGCCATTTCCTGAACCAGATAGGGTTTGTCTGTTTAGTAACCCCCCATGGATATCTCTTCCAAGAATTTATCCAGTCTCCTTTGAACCCATGCATCCACAACATCTTTTGGTGAGGAGCTCCTCTGGTCTGCTACCTGAAAATCAGGTAATTCTAAATGCACCACTTGTGAGGTAAAATCAGAACGGAATAATAAGACAAAACTAAGAGCCATCCATATTTAACTCTTACAGCATATACCCAGAACGAATACTGAGGATTTTCACAAACCCATTGCACTTTCAGGTACAACCCATCTATTTATAAAATATTTATTTATTCTGCAGCAGTATGTAGGTTACTCAAAGGTTCCTGCTACTCTCTCCAAACGTCTCCTTCGCATTACCGCTAATGGTCAGTCTGTAAGTCTTTGACTCTTTCTGGACAGATGTAATTCATTTGATATTAAAGTCCGTGTCTCTTGCCCAAGGATTTACAAGGCTATTAGCGCTGTGACACTTCTCAGTTTGTTTGCTTGGTTTTGCTAAAATACCGCAGGTGGAGCTTTCATTTTTGCTGACTCATCCCAGTAAACTACTAGCCCCATCCTGTCTTCAGACTTTTCAATGGAAAGTATTTCTTTTTATTTTAAGAGAAACCAAATTGTGTTTTAGCAATTTGTAAGATGTATGAGGGGCAACCTACCAAATCAAAGTTTTAGGCCTGAATTTTACCTTTTTAAGGTCGGCTTTGTAATTTGCTGTGATCCATTTTCATTTTGAATCCCTTTACTTGTAAGAGAGTTTACAGCCTATAAATCACTCTTCAGAAATATCCACAGCAGTATCTGACAAAAATTAGTGAGCTTTGTGTTTGAATCTTAAAAGGAAACATTTTCAGAAGGATACCATAGGAGCTAGTAGAAGAAATGATGAACCCCTTCAACTTATTTTTTTCAAGAAGAATAACTTAATAAAGATTTTTTGAGAAATGGTGAAAACATAATGCTCTGATTTCCTGAATAAGTTGTAAATTATCAACAGCTTTTGCCTTAATAAATATTATTTTTCCCTGCATTAAGTTTTTTTTGAATCTCAGATGCCTGGGTTTCAAGGACTAACAATGCAGATAGTGTGAGAAAGAACACAGAGACAGTGTCTTTGCATCTTAATTATAGCAGCCCTCTTCTTTCCAGCACTGAACCAAGTTACACCCAGAGCATGGGGAGATAAATGTGGGAGCCGTAAGCTTGACGTCTAATATCTGCTACTGAAGATTTGGGATTTGATTTAGTGCCTCTATTGGAAGGCTTGAAAAAAACAGGTCTTCCATCTTCTTTTAATAAATTCATTTTCAGACCTGCAATTTACCTTTCTGGCAGTTTTACGATTCAGAACAATGGGCCTTTTTTAGTTGTGTAATTTTTTTGGCTGTTTCCTTTTTCTCTCACATTTATAAGCAGAAAAGTGGTGTTCAGTAATTTGCAGAATAGGGAAGGAGGAGACTTTCATAGTTCCCTAGTTGGAAAAACTTTACCATGATTCCTGATTGTAGAAAATGTTGGGGGACTATTTCACATTTTTAATAGTGACAAACCAATATTGCACGTTACCAGGACATGTTATATTAATTCCATATATGCCTGCTATATTGGAATTTCTGAAAAGTAACACATTCTGAAATGACATAATGCAAATAGCTCCCAGCAGAAGGGAAAAGATGTTTTCAGCAAGGAGGAAAATAATCCTACAATTGTATGACTTCGTTTTTATTTCCCAGTAATCTAAAAATAAAAAGACATCAGGCTGAGTTGGGGGGAGGGGTGGGCAGGAGACATTTAAAAGGACAGAATTAAGATGCGGAGACTAGTAATCCTGACAAATCTGAGACCTGATAAACTTAGAACACCAAGAGTCGGCCAAATTTTTGCAAGGCCACCAACACACACATCAACAACAGGTTTTGCGATGACTCAGCCCACATGAAAATATACGGTGGCTGCTATGGGCAGTCAAAACCACCAGGATTACATGTTCACCACCTCTTGAGGGACTTTCTGAACTCGTAAATAGAGGCCACTGGTGCATCTGTGTGACCTTCCAATTCTGAGTGGACTTCTCGGTTGGCCTCCTCATTGTTGCACCCACAAGTAACTATGAGTGTGTGTGTGTTATTTGTATGAGTAAATGTAAATGTACTATGTGAACAGCTATCTGGTATTAACAGCAACAGCTAGATTCTTTTAACAACAAAAAATTAATGAACAATAATCTTTCTAATAAATCTTGGTTATGATCTGCCCGTCCTGACTCAAGAGCCTGCCAGGGAAAAAAGTGGTGACAAGAACAGCCACCACCCTTCTGCATACATACACTGCATCCTGTCTAGTGGTGGTTTTGAGTAACACATATGCTATAACTGCATTTTCTTAAAGAATTGTACAATCTAACTCAGAAGATCAGCCAGAGTGGACACAGCTGTTGGATCAAACGCAGCAGTTTCTCTATTGCATTGACCTTTCATAAACTTGGACGTCTTGAGCACATTGTTCAAACAGGTTTTAGATAAATTTTAATTGCTTTTAAATAAACTGTAAAGGAGGAACAAAATATTCTGTATTCCACATAGATAAAGATAGCATCATGTAGTCTGTCTTCTGTCAACAAAAAGAAAACAGAGAACTGCTGAGATTGATGCAGCAATTCAGTTATGTCATATCACCATAAAACTGAAATAACACCATAGTAAATCAGTCCTGTTATGTCTGCAACTCATGGTGGATATTCCGCGCTCCAAGTTCCATTTGTTTGCTAGGAAGCAGCTGCTGGGAATGTCCCTTGGTCAGAAACCAACCCCAGCTTCACAGTCCTTTCATGGCTTGCTTGCACACAGACCTAGGCAGGATCCCAGGGTGTCACTGCTCCATCTACACATACTGGTGCTGGCTTCAGTCTCCCCTGCAGATAGTAGTAGTGCAGATAGTATGATAATCATGATAGGTGTTTATGGGGTTGCTTCTATAGGGAAATTATGTTCCATGCATCAGGACCAGTAACAAGAAAATGGTTGTGGTATTTTCTTCTCCAGGTTGTGGTATTTTCTTCTTCAGGTTGCTCATGGGTCAACATAAAGAATGTGTTGCTAGCTATAGCATGGCTTTATTTTCCTTTAGATCCTTTTCCATGGATTGTGGGAGGAATCTTGGAATGATGCTGTGCTTAGCATCTATCTAAGAAATGAAATCACAGTGTTAATCACATAATAAAACATTTGTCTTCGTGTTCTCCAGATTTCCACAACAGGTTAGAATCTTAGAATCACAGAATGATTTCCACAACAGTTTACTATGTTATTAGAAGGGAAGCACAACTGCTTTTATATTTTTGTTAAATTCTGTTGATTAACAGTAAGAGTCAGGTTTATATTCTTGTTCTTTTGTGCAGCCAGCATCCTTTTCAGTAAATGAAAGGCCCATAGGGCATTTTTGCCCCTCCTTTTTGCATATTTGTCTAAACTGACTAAGAATGGAAGAAACACTTAGGTTTTCAAAGGAAAAAAAAAAAAAAGAAAAAAATGCCCAACAGAAAAACACCTCACTCCAAACAATATAATTAGGACAATTAAGGATCTAGCCTCCACTCAGTACGCATATGTAACTCTGATTAACGTTATCAGGAAATACAGACTCACAGGCTGGAGAATAGGTCCCTTAGCTTAGAAGAGCGCATTACTCTTGTATCTGAATGTGTCCTTTTAAAAAATGACCCTTAAGTTTATCCCACAGCAACTATTTTCCCTTTTACTGCATATTTGAAACTATTTTAGTTGAAGTGCTGTCAGGAAACTAAAATCTTGTTATAAAATTCCCCACAGAATTTGAACAACATGTTTAAAGAATCACTTGATATTAATTGCAAGATATGTGGAAATAAATTCTGCGATGCCCATGTGGACCATCTCACAGATGGCAAGGGGGCTATATGGATGTAACAGGGAACAAAGTCTGTCCAATTTATGCTCCTTAATGCAACACCATACAGGATTATTTTTGGAGAGAGGAAAAAGGAAAGGAAGAGGGATTGGAAACTGGTTTTGTCCCCTTGTTTTCTGAAATTTCATTATGACTAATGATCCATGGATTGTTTCCAGGTCTATATTCTGCAGTAACAATAAAAAAAATGGAAACATCTATATGCAGATACGGGCTCCAGCAAAAAAACGTCTCAGACAATTATAGAATCTCTCTTCTCTTCCAATTTTCCACATTGTAGAAGGGAGGAAACCTATCTCAGCAAGCCATTTACTGAAACAATCTCAAAACCTATTTCATTAACTCGTGTTCCTCATATCAGCTGACAAGGAAAATATTGAAGATTTTTGCCTTCTCAGCTCTTTTGAGGGGCAAAATATTACACCTCCCTCACAGATGTGCCATCATGCAGGGCTGCTTTCAAAACAGTTTAAACAAGAAATGCTGGACTGGCAATTAAATTCAATCACTCTGTTTAGCTAACACATCCTGAACAACAGTCTCTTCTTTTTGCCAGCAGAATATAGATGTGTTTCTAACTTGCTGCATACACTTGAAGGCCATCAGGTCATTTCTACCTAGATATACCAGAGATGGTCCATTGATTTGATACCAGGTGCTGTAATTCACTTGCATATATACAGTTCAATATCTCTTGTATTCCTCTGTGTGAAGTCTGTTATCTCTTCACTAAAAAATAGATGTGTTTAATCCTGGTAGAATGTGATTCTTCTGGAAAGTTTACTGAGAATGGAAAGTAATTAAATTATTGGTGTGTGGCCTAAGAAGGCTAACGCACTTAGTTATCTTTACAGAAAAAAAAATAAATCTACTGAGGTCAACTGGAGTCTTTTGGTTGGCTTCACAGACTTCCATGGCTAAAAGGAATCATTAACTTTTCTGGTCTGAACTTCTCCATATTAAATTTTATCCAATTAGCTTTCCAGTGTGTTCACTGAGTTGTTTTTGGCTAAAGCGTATCTTTCAAAAATGTACCTAACCTTGATCTTAGGACCTTAGCAGTTGAAGGATTGGTCACATTGATACCTATGTTGTTCCAGAGATTAAAATCTGTGAGAAAATAACATTTGCAAACTTGTGCTTTTCAAGCATTTGAATTTGCTTGATTTGCTTTTCTAGAAATTGGATGTTGTCCTTCCTATCATTGATAAGTTTTAGACTTTTACCACCCACTATTCTCCTCAGAAACCTATTCACGGAAATAAGTAATTTCTCAGTCCCCTCTTTAATAAAAAAAACCAGATTTGTCTCTCTTCATAAATCTTGATCTAGTTGTAGTTAATTAGAAGTTGCCTTGAACTAGTTTCTCTAGTTTAAAAACATTTGTCTTTATGAGACACAAAATATCTCATTCTTTTTCTTCCACAGTTTTTAACATAGATTTAGAAACAAAAAAAAGAGTGATTTGCAGCTAACAGTATGATCTAAGCCACATTCAGATGTAGAATTACCTAAATGTATCCTAAATATGAGTCACTCTTTCCTTATCTGTAATTCTAAAATTTGTTTTGCCCTTTTACTGAAGCATCACACTGGACAGTTTCTTGTCTGCTATAACCACTTTTTGGAGGCATTGCTTTCCAGAATTGCAGCCCTTCATTCTGTAATAACAGTTATGTACTTTAGTTTTAGATGTATAACCTAGACCTATGCAAATACGATTCTAAGTTACGTTACTATTATGCATTTCAGGCATTTTCTACTGAGTTCAGCTGTCCCTCTCCTTCATTTAATAACCAACTTCTGTACTGGATGGCACTGATACCTAAAGCCAGCTCCTTTTAACTCTGCACAAAGTTAAATAGAAAATAAGGGCTAGTGACTGTCACGGGTGAGTTTCAAGCTAGCGAGCTGGTACATTCGACTGAAAAGAGTAGGAAGTGCTGCAATAGAAGTTATATTACATCATTCTCAAATGCAACTGTGCCAGCAACAGCAGCTGGGAAGAGTATGGGGTTCTAATTACAGATTGCATCAATCTCTGTGAACAGAAGCAAATCTCCTTCCTAGGTTTCAGAGCTGCAGCTTGGTTGGAGAGGCATAATGAGTTAGGATTAAATGTTCACTTACAATAGGATGACACTACAGGATGTAAGCAGATGTTGCATGTAAGAGCTCTAATGATATATATTTCAGTACACCAAAACTTCAAGCTTCTAAATTAAGTCTTTATTAACCTAACTGTAAGTGTAAGGATCCCTGTCTTTATTTTGGGATTCAGAATCAGTGATTGGAAGAATGTTCTCTGTGCATGTTAAGTAAGATTATAAACCAGCTAGAAAAATCTTACAAGAAATATATGTAGAGGGTTTCTACACAAGAATGAGACAATGAATGTTGAATACGAACAGAAATAGTGAAATTACAATGCTAAAAGTCAAAGTTTACCAGATGATACTGAGAAGTAAGCATGTTATAATATTATTTCTCCCGTCACAACATTAAGCCCCAAAGATCCCAAATTAAGACAGCAGTATTCTAGTCCTTGAAATTAGGAAATCCCTGTTACTAACAATGCAATTGTGGTTCTGAGAGGTTAATGAAATTGTATGAATAAACCTGATCTCAAAGCACATGCATTGTAGTCCAAGGGTCTGGTTGAACCACATCTCCCTTTTTTTTTGCTTTTTATTCCTATTACTCTGATTTCATCACTGCTGCTGGCTTAAAAAAATAAAAATATTTCCTACTTTATAAGGAAGTTTATTCAACAACAAAGAACCTATTGAAAACCCCTTTAAAGGGTGTATAAAATCAGTTATAGGGGTTAGAGAGATTTCCTCTGTGTCGTCTGTACCATGAAATAAGGTATACTGATGCCCTTGTCCCCCACTCTTTTGTTTAAAAGCCTACACAAAAACATGTAACTCTCCAGGTGTTTGGAAGTCTAAGCAGAATCTTAATATATAGTGGCAAGGGAATTATTTAGAGGCCGCAGACTAGATACTTAAGCCAGGCTTCTGCTTCAAATAGTTGGCAAACCTGAGGGATCCTTACATCAGAAGGTCATTAGAACCAGTGCATCTGAGCTTCCACCGATTTCCAGGCGTCACATCTTCCATGAGCATCCTCTCATAGCGGGACACATTGCTGCACTACACCAGCTTTCCTCTGCTGTAAAGGACGCACCTGTACAAGTGAAAGTTAAGATTGCCTGGCACTGAGACTGGCCTTCAGAATCAGACAGCTATAACGAGACACCGACTAACCCTCCCTCTCCCCTGTCAAGAAAAGGTCTAGTGCAAGACTATTGACAGCTTGTAAAAACATTGTTTGGATTGTCAATTCAGTTGATGCTAGAAGACAAACAAAATGCAAGGACTAGAAAGACAAAATAATCCCTTTTCTTCTGTTTGATTGAAAGGAACAAAAGGGGATCTGAGAACATTTTAGTTTGATATTACTAATCATTCCTCATAGAGTAGATATCTATGAGCAGAAAAAAATATCTTGCTTAAACAGTTTTCTTGTTTCCTAAAAATAAAGACAATCATGTACCTAAAAAAATTTAAAATGGCAAATAAAGCTTTTAATATATTTTTAATGGAACTCCTTAGGTAAATTTTATGGTAAACTCCACGATGCTGTATAGAAGCATCTTTCCAAATAGAAGAAGAGCAGATAAATAATGAGCACTATAAACAACTACTATTTTCTTCAGCAATTACAGTGCTTCAGAACAGAGTTTTACTTCCACATTCCTGTTCTAGTAAGAAAGTGGTCCATACATTCACCCCTCTGAATGATCTACCTTATACACCATTCATATCAATAAAGATTTTTTAAAGAGTGGGGGTGTCAGGGAACAGCAGGAGTTTCTCTGCAAAGGAAGACAAGCAGGAGCCAAGGGTAACTCCAGGACAGACCGTGGCCTCGTCAACAGGCACCATCCTGGATGACCCGAGCAGGGAGGCAGGGGAGGATAGTCAACAGCAGTGGATCTTATCGACAGTCCAGTGAAAATGAGACGAACTTGAGATGATGAGTCAGGACCAAGGTCAAGTCAACCCAGGAAATTCGGCCACCATCAGCTGGGGGACAAGGCACAGATCCATCTAAAACTCAGCTCAGCAACAGCTGCAGGCTGAGCTGAAATGGGGCACCCAGGTCCTTGTGTAGAGTGTGGGTCAGGGTCGCAGGTGGGGTTGGTCAGGGCCACTAAGGCCTATTGGTGCCCCCAGGGCCCTGGCACAGAGACCCTCTTTTTTTCTTTTTTTTTTTTCTTTTTTTAATGCTAAGTACACTGCTTCTGGGATATACTTATAATGGAATTGCTTTTCTTATATTTTGACAGACATGTACAGCTAGGCTCTTCAAGTACTTAAAATTCTTATCAACGTGGGTTTATTCATTTCAATAAGAGCAATGTTCAATACCTATTCATAAATAAATATGAAATTGGGTCATATTAGTTCAGTGACAGTGGTTTATTTGTGCCTTAAAGCTTCCTATGCAAAACTGGCCAGAAAAGATGAAGAAAAATTCTCTTAGTGGTCTCCTAGGATGTACGTAGGGAAGGGGGTGGGTTTGTCCAGCCACCCACTGCTGCAACAACAACCGAACCACTGAGCCACAAGACCTCCAGGAACCACAAAAAGTCCAGTGCTCAAGGAAGGCTCCTCTCTCCCTGTTTGCCGTTTGTATGCACACACCTGCTTCCAGCCGCATGGCTCCATCCCTACCGGCATTTCCCAGGCACAGTATGTTATTTTCATTGCTATGGCATAGAGAGCTTGAATTTAACACTGAGATTACTTTTATTTAAACACTACACAACTCAAGCAGCAAGAGCTTGGCTTTGACTGCGGACCGGAGCCTCAGGCTTTGAAAATAGAAGCCAAACTTTGTTCTCTATAGCTGCAACCCACTTCCTTGCTGAAAAAATAGCAACTACTCCATGCAGAGTCTGTGCAGAAGTGCAGCTTCACAAGGATAGATTTTTATTGAGAAGAGTCCCTGCATAGAGAAAATCTTACTATTACTGAGATACTGAATAAACATCGTGACACAGAGCAAGGACAATTAGCTATATTTAGAGCACAGATTCGAATCCCTTCACCTTGCATTAGCCGATTATGTCTATTTTAGGAGCATAGTTGCCACCAGAGAAAGACATTTCCACAAATAAATTAGAACACTAGTGGCCTGGAGGTGCTATATTTTTTCTACTGTCCATACACAAAGTCTAAGTGACTCTCCTGATTTAAGCAGTCCATGAGAGGTGATTTCATCTCAGCCTTGAATAGTAACTGGTAGAAATAATAGTTCTGCAAATCTTTCTTCTTTTCCACCCACGTGTGTTTGAGTTTAGAATAAGATCCTCCATTTTTTTCAATTGGATGAGAGTACAAAGATTATTCTTTCCCTCAGGTAGGCTGCTCAGGAGTTTGTCTTCTGACTAACACTTATTTCTGTATGCCTGGAAACAGTACTGGGAGGAGATGTGTCTGGTGGGATAGACATGGTTTTGTCAGCCTAGTCCTGCTGTGAACCGAAGAATTTGGAGAAATCTGAATTGTCTTGGGTTTATTCTTCATTTTATTTTCTCCTCTGCAAGGGAGTACCAAAATGCATAACACTGCCCTGAAATAAAATTTTAATTCTTCTAGGTGTGTAGTTTATCCAGCAAACACTACTCTTCTTTGTTCCCTCTCTACTTAACCCTTTCTGAGGTGTTTTTCTTATTTTTTTTCACAGCCATGTCCACCTTCCTTTGACATCATCTGCTCTTCTGGAAGAGCACTTTTTCCGCTCTCACCCATCTATCTACTCTTATATTTCCATCTCGTCTCAGCAACCAGAGTATGTATGTCCCTTGTTTAGTGTTTGTTTTGGCATGCTTGTTTTTAAATTTTATGTCTAAATGTTATTTATCTCACTGGATGTCTTTAAGGATTCAGTTGACATAGAGAAAGCAAAAGTTTCGTTATACCGGATTTTTAAGGCTGCTTGTGGAGTACTTATATCAGACCAATGCCTTTTAAACCAGTTAATCCAATACCTCTCAAATCAAGAAGGTTTGCTGTTCTCCTGAAGAACTGATTTTATCATCTTGCTAACATTACAAATGCACTGTCTGGTTGCTCAGTCAACATCTCCATTGGAAATCCTATTCTTCTTGTAACTCAACCATTTCAAATTGTAATTGGACCAAAAGCTGGCCTACAAGTGCTGGCCCACTTACATTGTTTTGTTCAAATCTGAAAAGGAAAAACAAGGACCTTTTAAAGAGCTCTTACTATTCTGAATCCAAGTAAAAGATTGTCATGGTAAAGGTAATGGCTAGACAAAAGCTATTGCCTGCCCTCTATTCCTTTCCCATTCCAAGGTAATATGACTGCACATAACAAGTGCTATTCTGATACTTCATCTTTAATTTAGACTTCCCTAGAATTTGTCAGCTTAAGCCAGAGACTTAACACTATTTTTATGCAGCTTTTTTGTACTTAACAACAGACAATCCATTCTGCTGCAGAGCAGTAAACAAGCTCACTGCAAGATGCCAATTGGGAATCACAATGGGAAATAACTGATCTCCTGTGTGATATTAGCTAAGATGGTGTGTCCTACAGCCAACCTTGAGACTTAGTAGAACATTATTTTGTGAGAGATTAACTCACACTTAATGCAAACTGCAGTAAACCCCATACATTATCAGATAATACAGAGGCGTTTTTTAAACAATTTTCATTTATTGAGAGGCGATTAAAGCTAGCAATCATATATTTCTGTCAAGAGATGTCTGTGTGTTTATAATTCACGTGTGCACGTGCACGTGCGTGGACAAAGTTAAAAGCAACTTTAAATCTGACTGCCACTATTTTGTTGCTACTGATACTTGCACAGTACTGAGGCAGTGTTGAGTACTTTAGAGACACATAAGGAAATGCGAAGGATCAAGTTTACCTGTTTTCTCAGGTGGCTGCGAGCTGCTGTAGTTCGCGCCAAAACAAAAGAACTGTAAATCTGAAATAACTGGCAAGGGGGTAGGGGGTGGGTGTGGGTGGGGTGTTGAGTTTCTGACTATTTTGATTTAGAAAAATAGTCCAAAACAGCTAAAATGTGCTGGTGACGTTTGCAAGCAATCTTAGTGAAACAATTTCATTACATAGTAGTATGGAAAATTGAAGGAAAGAAAATCTAGGAAAAGCCATCTCTTTATATCCATCAAGTACTTGTTTCCTCTCCAAAAAAACCCCTGAGATCATGTAAAAAAGCTCAGATCTAAGTTTAACTCACGTTCCTGCTTTGTTTGGTGGTGAAAAGGTATAAGAGAACTTACTTTAAACTTAACAGAATAAAAAACTAAGGATAATGCATCATCCTTGAATTATTTTTAGTTTATTCAGGTCATGGAGAAGGTAAAACAAAATGTGACAAAGGAAAAATGATATAAAAGGAAACCATGACTCAGGACGCCTGAAAAATACCTGTCTTCATTTTAACAGATTAGTTGTGGCCACATGATTCACAATCTAATGATTGTTCTTTTGTAAACAGACAAGGAAAAGACCTGTTATTCTCAGTTGTTTCATCTCAAAGTAATCCTGAATGTTGCTGCACAAAGCATGGTTCCATTCAGTGCGAAAGGATACTCTAAGGAAAATCAAGGGACTCCAATGGGGGTGAAATATGAATTAGCAGCATTAGCGGTCAGGTCTCTCCCAATGTCCTATTTTGTACAATCAGGAGGCTGTAATTGAAGACTATCAGCTTACACCAGTCGGCGTTACCCGATTTTCTCTTGCCACCCACTGGCTGAGAATTCCTATCTTGTACTGTTCAAGTTGCTCTGGCACCTGTCAGTGTTATCTTGATAAGTACCTTGTCTCTCCCAGTTAAAATGCATAGTACGTCGTGCATATGAAAAGCATTCCTATTTCTTGTAAATGATCAGAGCACACATTATGTCCTGGGGTTATCAAAAAGCCCCTATGAATATGTCCAACTGTTCCCCAGCTCAGGTGATACTTAAAGTTGCACAGTATGCACTTCAGGTATTGCTGCTATTAAATGCTTTTCTTTGACTGGGAAACTTTTATCAGAGAAAGCTATTATCTGCCTTACCTCCTGGACAACACCATAAAGCTGAAAATTCTTTACTGCTATTTCTACAAAGTGCTTACTACATTTCAGTTAGTTGTTCTTCCCTTTGTGTGTATAGATAGATATTTTTTTTTTTTAAAAAAAGTGAAAGTTCTCCATTTCATTCTGCAAATGGAAAATTGAGAATAGCAATTACCTCAATTTCTTGCTTAATTGCACTTGCAGGCAGAGATGCCTTTTTAAATAGCATATAAACAAAATGTACTGTTTGAGCACTGGTAAAATATACCCCCAAAACTCGTTGTTACTTGAGGGAGGGAAAATGACAGCAGAAGTAATACTTCCATACGACGAATTCATGCACAATATTGTACCACAGTACAAACCAGGAACTTGTCTCTTCTGCTCCACTTTCTTTAGAGGCTGCCTGCACCATAGGTTTCAGGGTAGGTGGGACAGCAGCTTCTGTGTAAGGGCAGTACTACTTCCACGTGCCTGGAGAAGGGACGTGGCAGTGTCAACACAGACAAGGAGGTCAGCATGAGGTGGAAAGGCTTTCTTCTCTTTTGGGTTGATGGAGCCATGGAGAAGAAGCAACACCTGCTCCTAGAAATGGCTTCACTAAGAAGTCCTTCATGCTGGAGCTTCCTGGTAATTGTGCAACATGGGACTCAGATGTGTTTCCGGGAGAGCTTAAAATGCAGTAAATGTTGACAGACTGTGATAGCCCTAGATTTTCTCTGATAATGTCAGACATGATTCCCTGCATTGTAATGTGGGTAAGCATATAAAATTCATCATATTTCTAGCATGATGCAGTTTTGTCAGGCTGTACATGTAGACTAATGCGAGGCAAGTGGGACAGTTTGCCCCAAGGCCCATCAACTGCAAAGATTAGAAAGTCCAGTACAGCAGAATATATCATCATATAGATAAGAGACATAGAGAGAGCATATATTTGTGTATATAGCAGAGGGAGTCAAAACTTTTGACCTGGATCTCTTTGATCCTTTGTATGTCATTACCTTCACAGGAAGGCCTCAGCCAGACACAAACACCTCCTCAAACTAGTCTCTTGGAAGAAGGCTATGTGGTTAGGTACTATTTAAAACAAGCAAACAAACAAACCCCAAAAATGCACAAAAAAAACCCAAACAAACAAAAAAAAAACCCCAAAAAACAAAAAACGCTGCACTTTCTTTTTTTTCATGTGTTGCACATTTGTAAGGGCAGAGCAAGGAAATACTGCTTAATTTCCATCACCTTGCTTCCTCAGGAGGTAAGAGTGGATTCATTAACCTCTCCCGCATCTCCTGTGCTGAAAAATGTATGCTATGGAAGAAACAGCCTAAGGAGTTTATACTCTATGTCCCTAATTTCCTAGAATGTTAACAGTGAAGCCTAAAGCGATTTGGCTCATATTATAAACATGTTTAAAGCTAATCTGTGGCCCTAAGTGCAGCCCAGAGGGGACTCTGAAATAGGAATTGTTGGCCAAAAATGCAAAGACTCACATTGTGTAAGCCAAGCAGTGTAGAAAATGAGGTCAAATAATGGTAAGCACTGTGTTATTGACCTTCCTGTGGTTTCTCTGTGTAAGCATTGAGTAGCGTAGCATAGCTGATAATTAAGGTTTGTACATATTGTACAGCTTTCCGATATCAGTATGTTTTTCTCTCAGATAAAGCTAGAATCAGCATGTTAAAGGTCACGTCCACCTTACATTTGAACATATCTGTAAATGTTTGCCCTTGTGCAGGTTACAAGCCTTGCAGTAGTGTGCTAGGTGTGGTTTTTGTTTCTGGTTTTCTCTTCATTGACTACAAGTCATATATGGCATAAAGGAGCTGCCTAAATTCAATCTGATGTCCAGTCTGACTTTGGCTTATTGCTACTATCTGATTCAAAGAATTATCTAACGCCTGTGTTGCCTTACCTCTGGGCTTTCCCAGTAAATATGCTAGAACTTGTAATTTTTCTGAGCTCTTGGATGTGTATATGAAATATTTTGTACTTGTTTCTCCTCATTAGCACCCTAGCTGATTTCTTTTGAACTAGTAAATACAATGACACTAAAAAGCAGAGCGGCAAAATCGCGTTGGTTGTCCTCAACAGCAAGAGGTATTATTTCTTGCCTGCAATAATGCATAAATGTTCTTATCAGGGAACAAAACAACAATCAAATGTCAAGAGTTGAAGCATATGAAATAAAAGCCTCTTACATTTTAAGCAGAGTGGGTAGAAGAAAAAGACAAAAAATAAGACAGTGGAAAAATCCCAGAAAGGAGAGAAGTCAAGGCAACAGGCACGTCTGATATGAACAGCAGCAGTCATTGTACACTCATTATCTAACCAAGTATGTTTCACTGGAATCCCAAATCATTAGATGAGCAAATATTTTGCCTTTAGAAAAACTCTGAATGATCTGATAACGGGCACATGGCACGGTATAATTGTCTCATGCTTTAATCCTGGCTTGTTTCACTGCATAGCTCAGGACAAATCACTTTTCACCCCTCACCATCTTCTAAGTGTGAATAATTATAGCTACCCTCCTTCACAAAGGTGGTATTAGGAACAATTTAATTGATGCCTGTGTAGTGCTTTAAGAAACTTGGGTGGGTAGATCAATGCTAAATTAGAGCAGGCAATTATATTCAGCCTGAGGGAGAGAAATCAATATCCATATGGCAAGGCAGGAGGAATACTTTCATGGGCCTGTTTTAAATCTCACTTACTGCGCTCTCACATCCCCGTATTTTGTGTACTTCCTTGGAATTAGGTCTGGACAGCACTGGAAAGATGAGAGCATGGGGAAGACCCAAAGAGTCCATACCTGCGAGGAACAACGGCCAAAATGCTCTGCGTGGGACTGGAAGAGAAAGCAAAGAGCAGAAGCAGTTACAGCTGAAGCTCTTCCATACTGTGCAGAGTATTTTCATTTCTGCGCTTTTACATAGGCTTGGATTTTTATCAAGTTTTATCTTTTAGGGAAATAATTCTATTACATTTTTAGAGGGAAACTGAAAATGCTGATCCTGAGTTTTTGCATTTTATGGCAGAATCTTTTTTTCCTTCCTTTAGAATAATGACTGAAACTTTTATTTAGTTACTGTCTACAAATAATAAAATTATTCCTTAAATGAAGTTAGGTATGACCTGAACCTTCGAAATCAATTCACTGATTTTATCTTAAGGGGTAAAAAAAAAAGCTTTTAAAAATGATTTATATGCCTAAATACATAAATTCAACTAATAAATATTTTCAAAATATTAGATCTATCTCAAAGCAATACTGAAACATGAAAACATTGAAAGATTTCTCTAAAGTATTCTTCTCCTGTGCAATATGGGGAAACATCCTGACAAATTTATGGAAAAGCACACTTTTTGCAAAAAGAAAATACTGTATAAAAAAGGTTGTTATTAGATTTGTTTTGATTCACAGGACTCAGATCTTAATTTTGCTCTGATGCCTCCACCACTCCAAAGGGCTCGGAGAGCTGTTTTATACAGCAGGTGAGAACAGTTCTGGTGATGAGGTGAGTTATAGCAAATGCAGTGATCCATAGTTACTAGAACAATTCCGTTGGGCGAAGGGGAGAAGTTGGCAGCTGGGATTATGGTAGGCTAGCGCTGAAGCTTGACATTGCCTTCACATCTCAGATCCAATGCCAGAATTAAACAGCAACTCAGATACGGGCCTGGACAGTGCAACGTATTAATACCGACAGATGTCTTCCTGGAGAAAGCAAATACACAGGTGTACATGTGTGTTGCGCTTCATGCTCCTGGGAACCAGTAGAGAGGCTTTCAAGTCAAGACTGGATTAGATTTGAACACTGGCCCTTTTTTTCCTGGTGTTTATTGCTAATGAAATGCATATTTTGCAAACGGAGCAAAGCACATTGAATTTCCACAAGCTAAAAAGGCCGGATCCTTTCACAAAAACGTGCTTCTACCTGAAATCCTTCTCTTTACCATTACTTATGATGCTGTTGCCGGTTGTTGGGACTTGCAATTAAAAGTTAAGTGAAAGTTTTTGTTTATTTTGCAGTAGAATTCTTAAATATTTATGAAGGACCTTAAGTCTAGCTCGCCTTGAGGAAATATAGATGAATTAATAATTTATGTGGTTGTTTTGCAGAAAATTAAAGGTTGGGAACAAGTGTTTAAAAATTAAATCATCCGCAATCTAAGATAGCAGATGTTATTTTGTTAAAATCTTGCAAACAACAAAGTACAATAAGGTGTTATCTTCTCTTTGGTCCAACTAAAATCTTAGCGATTCATTACAATTGAGCATATTCTAAAGCCTGAGGCTAACTAATGTCAGCATAATGAAGAGGAACTTCAATTATGTAGCGTAGATTTTTTATATTTGTTTTTGTTTTATTTTATTGCCTGCAGTGAGAAAGGCTGTGTCTGTATATTACATAGTGATTTGTAAGATGTTGCACTCCCACGAAAACCACTGCATATTTCATTAGTAATCCTACAATGGAATCCCCCGCAACTAAAACGTGTGCGTATCTACCTGTGTAAATAATAATAACAACAATAATAATAATAATAATAATATTTTAGATGGAAAAGAAGTCCTGCAATTACATAGCTTAATAACTTAATGATTCATACTTTTTTTCCAGTACCACTTTTTTTTCTGCCGCTTCTTTTTTATCAATGAATGATAGCTGTCTCTAGCTCTCACTTAGTCTAGACATCATAGTTAGCCGATTTCTGTTCAGCATCATAAGTCAATAGACTAGGGAAGATGGCTTTCAGACAGGGTCTATTATGGGTTTCCTTCTTGGCTTTAATGAGCTGCCCTGACAATACAGTTCCAAATTCTGCTTTTGTATATTTAAATGCCTTCCATGATGAAATCTATATTGAGAAGTGGTAAACAAATTGTCTTGCTGGAAGTAAGGACAGGCATGCAGTCTTTTGGAGCCACCTTTTTACAACAAAATTCCCTTTACAACCACAGTATCTATGTCCTAAACATGGTCTAAAGGCTACTCCTGCTTCTGGATCTGTTTCCAGTGCAAGGCTTCTAAAAAGTACCAGACCTTGGAGAAAGATCTGCTCTATGAATATAAATTCCAAGACGTCTGTAAATGTAGGACTTTATACCAGGATACAAAGAAACCATCCGTTATTTTCTCCTCTCTTTTTTTTTTGCCTCTTTGACTGTGACTTCAACTGCATATATAAAACTTGGTCATTTTGGCAATGTAGACACCAGCATATCAGTCTGTAACCACAACTGCAAATGGAAAGGGGATTTTTTTACCCTTCAAATAAAAGTTCTGTACAACAGAGCAGATGAGAGAATTTTTTGCCTAGATTCCATCTAATAAGGACCCAAAGGACTTCACTGCTATTAAAAATGTAAGTTAAGCAGAGACATCTTCAATTTAAATAAAAAGTATACGTAGGAAAAAATATAGTCCTAAAGGGGTGCTTTTTCAAGACACCATGTGAGGATTTAGCAATGTGATTCCCAAGATGCAAATAAAGGCAGAACAGCTGAAAACTTGTACATTGCTTGGTAATATAATTCAGATCAGCAGTTTGGCATTTTCTGCTCAGAGGAAGCCAAGTATTGGCAATTCATCTACACTGATGCTAAATTATGGTTGGTATAGATACATAAGACTGTAATTGCACAGTAATAATAAATGAGAAACTTTCACAAAAAACTACATACATAACAGTTCATAGACTCAGTCTGATCCGTTTTCCTTCTAAATGCTTGTCTTCAATCAGCATTGCAAAAATCAATCTCTTTTTTCTCGATTTTTTTTTCTTTTCTAAGTATGGGTTGCTGTTTATGAGGTTGACTGTTCCTGGTGATTTCAGAGGAAGCTGAAATCTTCCTGGCACACATATCTTAATAAAACAGCAGCACTCTGAATAAACTAGAGTGCTTGAAAGTAGAATCACTTTTCTAAATATTAAATGTAAGGGACATAATGAGCAGATTGATTTGATTGCATTAGAAGCTTGCATCTCCTGACTTTCTCTAGATGTGCATTTCCATATATGCAATCTTTCCTTTTTTTTAATGTTCTTTCTACTGAGCAAATTAATCTTACATTTCCACTGCTGGGTTTATTTTATTGTGTCAGTATTGTTCAACACAGTCAAAACATAAATCTCGTGCCTTGTTTTTAAGGGTCCATTATGAGCTGCCAACCATTTTGTTCCCCCTTTCCAGACACAAAATACAATTTATGAATGCGATCGAGTTCTAGAGGCTTCCTGCGTGATGCAGAGCATTGCTCTGACAAGTGCTAGTACTGCGAGACAAAATATTAGAAATGTTTAGATTTTGAAACAGCTGGTTTGATTTGCTGTGAGATGTGGTTGAAAACCACAGTTATGCACACAAAAACATCAATGGTATGAAAATTGGTCTTGCTAACTAATGGCTGAGAAAGGAGAGGTAAAAAAACCCTTTTGAAATCTGTCACAGAACAGAGGAGACCATCTCGCATGTCTCAAAATATCTGGCAACTCAGTGGTTAGAGAGCAAACCTCACACCTTGACGCTCAAGGTCAGACCTTTACTCAAAATAATTTGAAATTAAAATCTCTGCCTTTCTCTTTCTTGATGAAATTTCTGTGAAGCCTTTCTATGAAATATTTTAGTTGCAATGAAACATTTTCTCATAACAAGGAAAATATTTTTGGACGAACATTGTTAACTACTACATTGTTAAGTATAAAACTTTGTGCAGTTGCACCTCTGTAAAACAGACTGGATTTAAAATTGTTTAAATGTCTGAAGCTCTGTTCACTTCAGTAAAACAAAACACCTTTTAATTAAATTGAAGTTCTGGCCCAAAGGATCTAAGAAAAACTGTCAAGCATTAAATGAAAATAGCTTACAAGTATGTTTCTCAAAAACCTCCTTTTATTCAGAAACCAAAGGTAAGATACATAAATGTTTTGAGAATTTGATAATGTATCTGACACTTCTTCCAATTTGCAAACAATCTGGAATTCACAAACAGCTGGTTTGTATAATATCTACAAGCGTTGCAGATCAGATGCAAGCTATCACTTTCAACAGGACTAGCCAATCTGAAAGTGCGTTCTCCTTTACATTTTAGCAGTCATGTCTCATTACCCAGCTAATGTTCTATTACTCTGTCTAATGTAACATGACATGACCGGTAAAATTCGAGGAAGCAGACAATTTTTCATATTAGAAAGCCACTCTTCCTCTCTCTCAACTGGTTGTTGATTCCAGTTTGAATGTGCCAAACAGTCATCTTGCCTAAATCACCTATATGGGAGAGCTGGCTAACATAGCAGCTATCTCACTACCAGAGGAATGAAAAGCCGAGCTTGAACAGCTTGGCATATCACTTAAAAAAAAAAAAAAAAAAAAAAAAAGAAAGGCATGACATACGATGTTTGTTTCTCTGAAATTGCTTTGAAAGCCTGTTATGGTTGAATACAAGCCTTTTCTCTTCTGTTTATGTATTCAACTACCCACACATACAAAATATAATCGGGTTGTACTTTTTTAATTAAGAAAAACATCACATATATAGATATTAAGGAAAATATATAGTCAAGTTTGATTCTTTTTGGAAGCTGAGTACTAAGAGTTGAGAGCAGATGGAAGTATCTTAGTCCTGCACATGTGACATGTATATAGTCCTTAGAGAAATGAAATTCCCATTAACTTTGGCAAGTGATCTGTTTCAGTAACGATTTTGAACCATAATAAAGAAACGCTTCTTTGGCACATCTTTCAGAAGTATGAGAAGGGCTCAGTCCTAACCTGAATGGCAGCTATACCAGAATCCTCTGGTTGATCTATCTGACTCTACCTGTTGTCTTATTTCAGTCTCAAGACCAGGGACCACTACACAGACTTAGGTCTACGAGATTTCCAGTTGTCTCCTGTCTATGTGAGGCTGGCATAGAGAGAAAAGAAAACTTGATGTCCGAACCTACTGAAGTTTGATATAGGAAACGTTTTAAATGAGACACAATGAATCTCATGATGATCTTTCTTTAAGGAACACGGAAAAAAACCCACATTCACCTAGAATATTTCTAAAGCCAACAACCATTACCTACCTAACACTTCAGCACATTCTCGTGATCTCAAAAGTGACCAGGTCTGACTAAGTCATTGACAATAATAGGAGGAGGATTACAGAACCAGTAATACAAATGAGGCTGGTAAGGAGTAGCAAAAGCCTTACAGAAGTAGGTTTTCCCAAGTTTGTGGCAAACATATGTTTGGACAGAGCTTAGAAATTCTATTGCCTCTAGCCAGTGGCACCAACACCTCCACATTGCTGGAAACAAAAACTATTAACAAGATCATTTAGCAAAGCCCCGTTAACGTAAAAAAGGACTCTCACAAAAACAAATTTCTGCTCTATTCTGATGTCAAGTGCTTCTTTCTTCCTCTACTTTTTTCTGTCAGTCAATCAGTGTCTTCGGAGACAAATTCCCTGTCTTGGCAATAGTTAGGTTAAGTATTAATTGGGCAAAAGTATTTTATGATAGAACTCATTTGGGTTTTGATGTATGAAAACTGCACAATCATGAAGGAGGGCCGTAACAGCTGTTCCTTTTTCTACTGAGATTTTGTAAAACTTCTGAAATTTAGAAGAGAAAAAATAATGAAATTAGTTCTTTTCACTAGATGACTTTAGATACATATTTAGGTTTTTTGATAATCATAGTAGTCTTTCATTAATTTTAGTATACATAAACTATATAGAGCATATTTATATCTAGCACCAGGAAATCATTAATGATACTTCAATTTTTTATATAAAATTAGTTGGAAAAATAAATTTTGTTGTGTGGACCTCTTGTAAAGAAATGCTATTTTTCAGTTTACAAAGAGGGTATTTTCTTGTTGTAATACTGAATACTCTAAATATATAATATTGTAATAACTAGGAGATTACAAATTTTCCTAAACTGTCAAGTTAAGTATACCATGCTTCAGCAAAATTATTACTTGTTTATATTTTATAGAAATAACAAAAATAGTAAGTGATTTAATCCGCAGAATAAATCTCCTACATATTTTTTTTTTTTTCAGTTGCAAGACCTTTATGAAAGACTGACATTAAAGAATACTTCTAGATTTTTCCTCAGTGTAAATAAACAGTTTTTATTGCAAACTTTTCGCTCAGGAAGGATACACACTTACTCTATATATGTTTTTTATGCTGAAAGAATAAAAAAAAAATATGAGGCAAGAGTGACAGAACTTAATTTTTCTTAGTCATTCTGCTAATGAAAAAAAAAGGAAAAGAAAGGAGAGATTATATTATCTATTATCTATTATATATCTATTACTATACATTAAATATCTTCTGTAGCATTGGATAAAGCTTTCTTTACATAATCACTAAGACATTCAGGGCTTTTTCCATGTCTGAAAGTTGGAGACTGGAACCCATCAAAAATATATTGGCTCTCCAACTGTTTTTTTCTGACTGGCCTAATTTTTCTCTTTCTCGGCTTTCTCTAGATTATGAGGGGGTTTTATTATTTAGGTTTCTCATTTTTAAAAATACTGTATGAAAATGAAATATCCAAATGTCAGAATCCAGCAATTTGAATATTTCATTTTCTTTTTATTTCATTCTCACCTCGTATCGTTAATATGCACTCAGAATACAGTATTTACTGTGCAACACACATATCTTGCAGAGCAACCAATAAGAGTGTAGACAAGTCCTGAGACATCCATTCCTGGACATCTAATTCCTTACAAATGACCATAAGGTGACTTTACATAAACAGAGGCAGTAAATATTGTGATGCTCTTAAAACAAAGTGTTTTTGATTAATAGCTTTCAGCTGGTTTTGCTTACTAGCATGATCTCATAGAGAGCTTAAAAAAAATAAATGTGGAGTGTCCATAAAAAATCATTTAGCTTAACTGCTAACCAAAGTAGAATTAGCTGTGTCTAAAAAACTCCTGACGATTATTTCTCTACACCGCTTTCCAAATTTCCAGTGAAAAAGATTCCCTAAGCTCCACAAGAAATCTGTGTCCATATTTAACCACCAGAACCACCCTTTTTCTCTGATGGGCTGTAAGCCTTACAAAGGGATAGTTCCTCGCAGAAGAGAAAAAGAAAAGGAAAATTGTCTTTTGAAAAGGTGTGTTTAGGAGAATGAAAAGCAATAGCCCAAGCTCTATCTGCTGTAGACTTCATCAGGAAAAATAGTGTTTTCTTCTTCTGAAAGGCAGTTATTTACCATTCTGAGGGGCACAATTTTTACATTTTTTTTCCTCAAAAAATATTGTCCCCAAAATAGACCATATTTTCAGTAGTTATCTGCTTTTCAAAGTCTCAGATTCACTAGCTTCCTAGCTATACATATATATGTGTGTATATATACGTGTCTATACGTATTTATAGATATATATGCATGCACACGTTCCAATCCCACACGTATCTTAACTCTATGAAAGAACATATCCTTGCTATCATGTCAGTGTGCCAGCTGAAATGGCATCCTTTTTCCTTTGTTGCCAGGACTATTACAATGAAATTGTCTCCACTTGTGATCTCATATTATAAAGATTCCCGAAGCTCTGACAACTCAAGGCATTATGATATACTCCTCTTACACTGTTAAAGCAGGCATAGGGAGCAGAGTTCTCTGTAGAGCATAAGTAAAGATTTATAGACATGGTGAAAGAACACTTTCCCTGCTGCCTTCTTAAAATAATTATGACTTTCCATGAATCTCTTTCTAAATCAAGTGCAGAATGACAAAAGCGTAAGGAAACAAGCTGCAAAAATACCTTTTACAATAAGCCCTAGTGGACTTATTTCAGCGGTATATCATATCCTTGGGTGAAAACTATATATAATTATTTCAAGAAGACATGTGCCTTAATATGAAAAATAAGTATTTATTGTGCCTGCCGCTATGTTTCAAAAACTTGCTTTCTGCCTTGATTGTTGTATTACTATAATACTTTCATATGATAGTACTAAATATTGAAGGAGTGAACAGATAAGAAGAGAGAGAGACATAAAAGAGCACTATATGACAAAAAATAAACATAATAGATTGACCACTTTTAACAGCCATGAAGAAATATTCTTATTTAGAAAAACAAAGTAAGCACCTCTGAAATGAAAGCAGCCCTGAATTTTAAAAAGAACATTGCTGCTCTTCATTCAGGTTGCAAGAGACAACTCTGATTTGTCTGATTTACCAGCAGCAGCTACGTGGGCTTATCGACACGTGGGCTTATCAATACGTGGGGTTAGGTAGCTGCTGAGTGTTCAAGGGTATCAGTGACTTTCCACATTGCCATTTCTGCCTAAGCCTAATATATCTCAATGTAGCAGTACACGCCGCCGAATTAATACCCTTCATTCTTTGTGTTAATTACACGGAGTAAAACCATTCAAAATTAGTTGTTAACTTGTCAAGAAATGGTGGGGACGAAACCACCCTTCTGTTTTATGGATCATAAATGCAGAATTTCTTTCTCAGGTGCCCTCTGATGGCCTCTCTCTGCTAACAGTGCCTTGACAGGCCCTACAACCACCTTCACATCTGGCTGTTGAAGTGCCCACTCAGCCCCTCACCTTGATGGCAAAGTGTCCCCTCAGCCATGCGAGTACCAGGCAACACACACAACCCTCTCATAACAACAGGGTTATTTCATTCGGTGAAGGGCACCCTGCCCATGAGGTGTCATCGGGCACCCTTTTAATGAGCGGAATTCATTCACGGTCATCCTTAATTGACTATTTCCCTCATAGCTGATGTCTCCCTGGTTATGTGGCTCCACACGGGTAGGTAGGCTGGGTTACCCATTCTCTTCGGGTTTCCAACCCCACTTTTTCTGACCTTCAAACACTGGCATGGCTTCAGATGCTCTCCATGGTTTCATGGCATGAACCTGATCCCTGCATTTTGGATTCAGATAGACTCCTGCCATTATGTAGTAGTACATTCAGTAGGTATACTCAGATACAGTGAAAACCACTAAACGTAGGCACTAAAAGATGATCTGGACACACAAAAGAAGTGAATAAGAACTAGTGATCTAAAGGATTTGTATTACTAAGTTGCATTAAACAAAAAGATATCAATTCTGGCTTGTATCAGGAATGGCGTGGCCAGCAGGAGTAGAGAAGTGATGGTGCCTCAGTACTCGGCACTGGTGAGGCCTCACCTCGAGTACTGCATTCAGTTCTGGGCCCCTCTGTACAAGAGGGACATTGAAGTGCTGGAGCGTGTCCAGAGGCGAGCTACCAGGCTGGTGAGGGGTCTGGAGACCAGGTCATATGAGGAGAGGCTGAGGGAGCTGGGCATGCTTAGCTTGGAGGAGGCTGAGGGGAGACCTCATTGCCCTCTACAACTACCTGAAAGGAGGTTGTAGAGAGGTGGGGGTTGGCCTCTTCTCCCAAGTAAATAATGACAGGACCAGAGGAAATGGTCTGAAGCTGCAGCAGGGGAGGTTTAGATCAGATATTGGCAAGAATTACTTTACTGAAAGAGCGGTCAGGCACTGGAACAGCCTGCCCAGGGAGGTAGTTGAGTCACCATCCCTAGAGGTGTTTAAGAAACGTCTAGATGTGGCACTTCAGGGCATGCTTTAGTGGCAGAGATTGTAGGGGGAGGGGTTGTGTGTGTATGGTTGGACTCAATGATCTCAAAGGTCCTTTCCAACCGTGAAGATTCTACGATTCTATGAATTCAAAGAAAATTATAACATAAATCCAAAAGGTTTATGAAGTACAAAGGGTCAGCACTCAAAACAGAGGGTCTTACAGCAGACACATGACAAAGCACTTTAAATAAAAGACTCTGAACAGTAAAATACAAAAAGGTTGGTTTCTGCAAAGAAACAGAATTGGCTCTTCTTATTTTGTTTAGCCAAACCTTTCACGCTCTGATAAACTTCTGTGCCAGGGGTGGATGGTAAAGCTTTCTAACAGTTGATTCTCTGAGATAAGGTAATTTTATTCTTTAAAATAAAACGTTTCTGATGTTTGCGTACTTGGAAAACAGGCATCGAAGAAGTTCTTTATGTAATCTTGCGCATGCAAGGAGTGAAAAAAAAAGTTTTAAAATAACACTTGCTTTGCAAGTGCTGGGATGCTACAGCTTCAGTTTCAGTTAAGCTAACTAGTTTACAAAGTAGTAGTGCCCTATAAACATTAAAATTATTGAGATTCTTTAATCTAAAGAAGACAAAGCAGAAGGAAGGAGCATAATGGAAAAGAAAAATGCCCCAGTAACAGACTTCAGATACAAATTAGACCATTAGCAAGACCTGCGAATACATCCTTTTGTGATTAAGGCAGCAATGAAAGATGCGCTCATCTGTTTGTGTCACTGCATACAGCTTCCTCTCACATGTCAGGGAAGCAAAACATAAGAAATAACTAGAAATAATCTGAAAGAGTAAAAACTCCTGAATCTGGAGAAAAATTCTCCAGTAAAAATAATAGATCAGTAATGGCCCCTGCATCTTACCAATATTTCTCTCTACAAACAACTGGCCTAAGATCATCTTAGACTTAGTGGATCTTCAGTGAGCTCACTAACCCACAACTAGGTATGCTTTTTGAAGTTACAGGACCCGTTACGAAAACCTTTGCTTAGATAAAGAAGAAAACCAACTAACCCATTTTGTTTTCTTATTCTTTGATATAGAAAGTAAAGCAAAAAAAAAAAAGGAAACACATGGAAAAGTTGTCATGCAGAAGTATATAAACTGAAGATGAGTACATTTAATTTATTTTGTATTTAGAGGGTTTTTTTGCAAGACTGCATTTATTTCAAAGTTCACAGAGTTCTAGCTCTGTTGCATTATGTATGGTAATTTTCATTTCCTCTTGGACTTAACCACTATGAAAATTGAATCATGTTCAAAAAAATCAAATAAGAAAATGCTTTAGTTAACAATACTTACCATGCTTTAACTACTGAAATCTATAGTGATAGATTTTGGCTCTGTTTCTCTTAGGCTTGCTGACAAAAGACATACATGAAATAAACATAACTGCATATAGCATGAAAAAATTATGCTTCTTTTTTCTGCTATAATTTATTACTGTGAAGCTGTTTATAGATATACTTTTTACTGAATGAGCAACACTAATGACTATCACTTTTCTTTTAGACAAGTTACATGGTAAATTATGAAGCTTCCAGACAAGGAGTTAAAATAAGCAAGGTTGAACTCATGTCCATTTTACGGTCACTGAATTCAGTGAAGATTTGACTTAGATATATTTTACTGTATGTTTATTAAAACATGTGCATATTTTATATGAATAGAGAACAATTAATAGCCTATATATATTATAAACAGAGTATATGTTATTATATACTATTGTATTACACAGAACTTATTATTGTTGTCTATTAGGAATAGATATTTCAGTGTACCGATCTCTAATTTATAATGGCAGCAGCAAGTTCAGTCCTACAGGATAGAAGAAAAGCTCAAGACAAAGTCTTTATATATTTTTTTCAATGCTAACATTAAGATGAAAAAAATATTATTTTTTCAATGAGTTCAGACACTGCGGAGGCTTTTTTGAAGTGTAGGCCTCTGGTACCCTTTTAACATTTTACTCAGCAGTACACTGTACGTTTTCTCTTGTGCTCCATATTACATTCACAACACATGACACATGGCTTTTGTGTAATTAAATGTGTTGCTCTTGACCCTCATGCAGAAAACATTCATATTTTAATGGGAAGCACTGTATGGATGAAAAAAAAAGACCTATTTGTCATCCTTCATTATGTCAATTCACCATAATAAATTAACAGGGAAGAAACATTCTCCATATTTCCTCTGTGCATTCTATAGCTCTTTCTCTTCAGCATGTTAAGAGACCAATATCTTTAGGGAAATAGTACAGGAGTACTTAAAAGCACTTTGCAATCTGGTGTCTGAATTACATTCTTGTAAACTCTGTTTGGCAGTGGATTAATATCTAATTTTGCTCTGACAAGAATAAGCAAAACTTATGCCGGCTAAAATGCTTATTGAGGCTGAATATGAGAACATTTGTTTCTCTGTGGGAAATATACATATAAAGCTACAAAAGAGAGCCTGAGTTACAGAAAAAAACCTACCTCTTCAATACTTGATAACGGTGGCAGTTCATGCAGCTGCGTACAAAAGATACAACATACGTGAATGTATTAATAATCTATTTCAAACTTTATGCAATATATATGATCAGTCACAAAAGAAATACAGATATATGAATTATGTTGGCAGAAAATGTAATGGAAATAGGTAGGAAACAACATGTACCCTACATTATATGAAAAGTATGTTCTGAGATGCATAACTAATTGGTAAAAAGATCTTATGGGAACATTGTATAATCACTGCCCATCACAGTAAACCTGCCTACAGGACTTCAGAGAATATTTATGAATTTATTACATATTATAGATGATTCTTGGTTAGGTCATGACCTACTTTATGTCCTTTTCACTCTTCATATCACAGCTGCTTTAGAGCTCTTCAAAACAAAACAAAAGTCAATTGGTCTTTTTGTTAAATGCCTGGGGAAATTAGTCTTTTCCCCGACTCCTCTCTCTCCTGTTATGACAAGAGATCTGGCTTGATTTGGTCAGTTTTTCAAAAAGTAACTTACTTATTACTACTAGTTAATCTTGGTTCCACTTAAATCAGTGAGAGAATCAGCCTTGGATTTTAGTGAAAGACCATGGGTCCACCTAATTCATTAAAAAGTTCAGCTCAAAAGGCAAGTTTTTCAGAAGGCTTCAGTTGTCCACAGATAGACAACTAGAAAGGATCACCTTGATTTCATAGAGTAGCCCCATACCACTTAGGTCTTAACTATTCTAGTCTCAAAATAATAAGTTCTGTTTTGCTTTAATATCTAAGCAGACATAAATAGGTTTGGTGGGGGTTTTTGTTGGTTTGGGTTTTTCTTTTAACAGCTGAAAAAGCATTTTCATTGCAATAAAAACAATGTGGCAACTGCCCCTTCTCTCCTTGATACTACTATGAGATTTTTCCTTATCCATATGTTTCTTTGAGAACATAACTCCTTTTTCCCAGACAATGTAGTAGATTTTTCTATTTAGTCATTGGAAAGGTATATTTGATATAGTAGCACTTGGTATACTATCAGTATACCTGGAAAAAAGATTAGCATTAATAGAGAAATTGTAAAATTGACAAAGGTGCATTTTTAGGGAGAGCAGCACACAGATGTTTCAGACAGTAGTATCAAGGTGGTTCCTAGCCAAGTTCCCCAGAATAAGATCTTGGAACTCATCTGGTTTATGGTTTTCAATATGGGATAGTTTTAGATCTATAGTTGCCGATGCGATGAATGTGGAAGGTAGGACAGAAGAGATTAGAACAGAATACCAAAAGATCTGGATGAACAGAAATAGGACTAGATTGAAATGCAAGGTCATGCACATGGAGCTAATAATAAAAAGTTCTCCTGTATGCTGGAGGCTCATCAGCTGGAAGTTATTTGTAGCAATGGGATGTGATAGGCAATCTCCAAATGAATGAACTGCCAGTATGATGCAGCATAAAAATGTTAAATGCAAACTGAAAATGTATAGCAAAAGGTGAACCCGTGAGAGAGAGGAAAGCACCAGTACCGTTATACTAGGCCCTGGTTAAACCTCGCTTGCAATACAATTATTGAGTTTTCTGGTCAGGAAAGGTAATCTTGAAAGAGAACAGGTGCAGGCTATGGAGGAACACAGCAGTCAAGGCCAAATTTTCAGTTTGAGCCTGAAACCGTTTTCCTGGTAGGAAAATGTGTAGAAAAATGAAGCAGAGAGGGAGAGAAAAATGAAGCAGAGAGGGAGTGATTGAGGTCCACAAATGCATTAGTAGATAAATAAAATTAAGAAGAAAGAGCTCATTAAATGACAATGCTGAAACAAAACAACATTCTAGATGGACATGGAGATGTTGAGGTGGAAATGAAAAAGGCTTCTAGCCATTGCACCAAGCAGATTTTACAATAGCTTTCCAGTTAGATTACATAGGAAGAAAGCTTTTAAAAGAGATCTTGGTAGACCTAATCCCATTGTGAATGGGATTATTTGGCATATGCCTGAGCAAGGAAGAAAATGGGGTACATGAAACATGTCCCTTCCATTCTCACTAGCAAGGCTGTGGGGCCATCAGTGCCTCTAAATTGCTCTGAAAGGGTAATATATGGTTCTGTAATACCTAAATGTATAGAGACTGATCTTCAGTGATGTGTGTCTCTTAAGGGAAAATTGAGCAATACCACAGATCAGATTCCCAAAACTGGACTTGAAAGATTAATTTGTACACCAGCTTCTAAATACGGCACCTAGAAAGACAACGTACACTTTATAGGATGTCACCTGCAATGCAGGTGCCACTTATCTCTCTCTATTTCTGCCAGCTACATGTATCATGAAATGCAAATTTACTAAGCATGTGATGCTGAGTGTTTGGATTTGTTACAAAAAAAAAATCTGTTAAATATGGAAGTAAGTGAAAACAGTCACGCTCAAAGGCAGTTCTTGAAATACATTATTCAACACGTACTTGTATATATTTACTGTTTTTTTTCCATAAACCTAGAGTCTGAGTTAAAGAAATTCAGCCATTTCCATTGTCCAGAGCTTGTTGTGGATCAACAGTTCAAGGACGAAAACACATCAGCAGGGAGAGGGTGCTGAGATGTGCATAATGAATTTTCTGAAGTCTGTAGAGAAGAGCAGAGGGCCCAGCTCTGCAGCATGTCTCCACCGTGATAGAGATCTTTGGATTCAAGTAGCCACATGGCTCAAAGCAGCAATATGCTGAGTGGCACAAACAGAACTGGCAAACTTAGTAAACTGATGGTGGTTACAGAAATGAGCAAAAAATCCAATGTCCTGAGTATTATTCCATACAGACCTGACCTTAACTAGTCTGTTTTAGGAATATTACAGATTAATGAGGTGACTGTCTATCTTGGCCTAGCAAAGCATTTCCTGACCAACAAGATCCTCACCAACAAGAAATCAGTTCAGAGGAAATATTCACTTGGTGATTCTTACAAAACTTCCCTCAGATAAAAGTCCTCACCTGTGTGTTTTAGCAGAGAAAAAGGAGGGCCCCCTATTGTATATCAACCAGTCCTTCTTAATCTAAAGGGGTTTTGTTTTCAGGTTCAGTGGAAAAAGAATATGAAAATAACTAACATTTTGTGTCCCATTGAAATTCTGTGAAGACGTAACTTAGCAAAAGAAGTTCCCTGTTGTGGACAGTAAAGGAAGAAATGGTCATAGTTTACTTTTTATTCAATGTTTGTTCCAAATCAGAAAACAAGAAAAGTTATCCTGGCATCACTGTTGATAGAAAACTTGGAGAAAGGAGCAAAGGCTTCTGGCCCACAGCAATTCCAAGCGTTTTCCCTTTCCTTTAGCTCTGCTTGGATCCTTTCTCCCCCTATAAGTGCAATATTTTAAGTGCTCAAAATAATGTGATGACAGCACCAAAAGTGAAGTGGGCTGTCAACTTCAAAGCTGGAAATTTTCCAGACGCTTCTAGATAGTAGACGAACTTTTCCAGTTCAGCTCCAAAATAAATGTTCAGCACATTTTTCAGTAGCAGATCATTCTGGGATTTAGATTTTCACTATGCTTTAAGAACTAATACGCAGTTATAATCTAAGTCTAAAGCATAGATGGGTTCCAGTTTACCTCATACATGGATTGTGAAGATATTTTTTATTTCTACAGGACCTCTCCTCATCAGGGCACAGGATGACTTATCCCTGGGGATAAAGTGGGACATGTCTTAAAAAATGTTGCTATCTGTTTTGTCTCTGCCCTTTTTTTTTTTAATTTTTTAAAATGTATACAGTGAAATAAGTTGCAGTATGCATTTCAACAAACATTTCTTTCTTAAACCGTTTGAATGGTGACATGAAGAGTGGGATACTCTCCCCTTGCATTGCTGGGAAGTTCCAGCAGGATGCTGGAAAAAACAGCAAAACTGAACTGTTCACATATTTCTCACGAGTTATGAGTATTTTATTTTTGGACGCCCTACTTAAAAACCTGGGTGTCATTTGTAGAAGGGCCCACCTGTCAGCCGAAGTGAGCACACAATAGCCTTTCAACAACTAAAATGATAATTCCTTGGTAATTTACATCTACTCTCAAAATCGGTGGATACTCTTGCTTCAATTTGTTACATCTCAGTTCTCATCTCTAGAATGGGAACAATGGAAGCACTGTGAAAGCAAATTAATATTCTTTTGTGAGGTATGCAGATACCATATTGACTAGTATCAGAGAAAAACCTCTGAAGATGCAATTAATATTTTCCTCAGTAGAATTTGAACAAATTGGTAAAAAGTGTCTGATCTGCTCAAAGGCCAATGAAAATAAAAGGCCTTTGACACAGTCACCTACTTCTCTCTAAATTGGAGAGATATGGATTTGATGGGTAGACTGTTTGGTGGATGAGGAATTGGTTGGAGAGTTGCATCCAGAAGGTAGTGGATGTCAATGTCCAGATGGATGTTGGTGACAGGAGGTGTCCCTCAGGGATCCGTATTGGGACTAGTACTGTTTAATATCTTCATCAATGACATAGACAGTGGGATCGAGTGTACCCTCAGCAAGTTTGCAGAGGACACCAAGTTCAGTGGTGCGGTTGATAGGGCTGAGGGACAGGATGCCATCCAGAGGGACCTGGAAAAGCTCGAGAAGTGGGCCCATGTGAACTTCATGAGGTTCAACAGGGCTAAGTGCAGGGTCCTGCACCTGGGTCAGGGTAACCCCTGGTTTCAATACTGGGGGATGGGGGATTGAGAGCAGCCCTGCTGAGAAGGACTTGTGGGTACTGGTGGATGAAAAGCTGGACATGAGCTGGCAATATGTGCTCACAGCTCAGAAAGCCAATGGTATCCTGGACTGTGAGAAAAGAAGTGTGGCCATCAGGTCGAGGGAGGTGATTCTGCCCCTCTACTATGCTCTCGTGAGTACCTGGAGTACTATGTCCAGCTCCGGGGCCCTCAGCCAGAAAGACATGGACCTGTTGGAGCGAGCCCAGAGGAGGGCCACAAAAGTTATCAGAGGGCTGGAGCACCTCTCCTATGAAGACAGGCTGAGATAGTTGGGGTTGTTCAGCCTGGAGAAGAGAAGGCTCTGTGGACAAGTTCTTGCAGCCTTTCAGTACTTAAAGGGAGTTTGTAAGAAAGATGGGGACACTTTTTAGGAGGGCCTGTTACAATAGGACAAGAGGTAATTGTTTTAAACTAAAAAAGGATAGATTTAGACTAGATATAAGGAAGACACTTTTTACAATAAGGGTGGTGAAACACTGGAACAGGTTGCCCAGGGAGGTGGCAGATGCCCCATCCCTGGAAACATTCAAAGTCAGGTTGGACAGGGCTCCGAGCAACCCGATCTAGTTGAAGATGTCCCTGCTCATTGCAGGGGAGTTGGACTAGATGACCTTTAAAGATCCCTTCCAACCAAACCATTACATAATTCTATGATAAAACAAAACGTTACACAGCTGCTTAGTCATTGAGCAGGACTCATCTTCTGCAATGACAGATGTCCTATGCTGAAGGAAGAAAAAATATTACATGGTTTTATAATTTTAAACTGTGTTATAATGTATATCCACAAGTAGGGAAGGAGAAGAGGAATGGAGTTAGTAAAGGTGACTTCATTTCTAATGTTGTCTAATACATGACAGCAACACTGTATTGTAATAACAATTAGAGTGTCCGCTTCTTTCCTTCCTCTCTCTCTTTCCCTTCCCTTCCATTTTCCATGCCTTTTCTATTTTTCAAAAAAGACTGGACATAAATATTTCAAAAAATGGCCTGATACCAACAAGATTCATCATTGAAGTCAGAAAGTTAGACCTACGGGATATGTTTCTGCCAGTAGAGCTAATGTCAGGCTTGACAATGGCAACAGATGGTCACCCCTTGGGTAGAGCAGCACAAGGGGAGAGTGAGGAGCACACTTTGCCAACAGGTTTCACAGATATTTATTGATAACAGTGAAACACTGAGGTTTGGGGTGGTTGGTTCATTTCCAATATCTGCACAGCAGTATGCTCTAGTATTACAGACTTTCCTGTTTCTTTTTCTGCCTTCGTGTCTTATTCCAGTTCTCTCACTCTCTCCCCCACTTCTGGGACTTCATTCTCATCTTCACATCTTCACTGGCCTGCTTCCACCTGACTTTTTTTCACTTAGCCAGCTACGGTCTTCAGTATTTAGATTTCTTCTTTTTCCTTATCAGCATATCCAAATTATAAACTTCTCACATAGTTTTCCCATCTGACTACCACACAGACAAATCTGTTGTCTCTTCCCATGCTCCTTTCCTGCACCTAGCAGTTAGTCATTTGAGTTCAGTCTCTTCCTTACCAGTTCCTCCCAGGTCTCAGGTATTTCTCCCACACTTTTTTACCATGGAAATGCCTGTCACTTCATCTTTGCCAGCTCCCTTGTCCCAAGAAAACCAGGGAAGGCTTCTTGCACTCCTGCGCTCAGCTGAACCAGCCTCCTTAGTGCAGCTTTGGCTCTAACCAAATGAAGAGCAGAGGAGAGACAGACTCTCTTGCTTAAAAACAGCAGCATTGGGAGAGACAAAACCAGGCAACATCTTAATACACCTGGCCGGAGAACAGCTAAACATACACAATTAGCTGCACCTATAATAACCTGCTATTTAGCATGTGTGAACGGAGCACTCAAGCGTTCACGAACTGGAAAAAACTTAATGATTTTTTTAGGAAGGTTCCAAATGGTCCTCAACTAAACTAATACTTATCACCCTGCCAAGTTACAAGTCTCTTCTCCATTGCCTGCAGGTCCTAGAGTTCTTAAAAAGCACGTATTACAAGGAATGCATTAGCAAGAAATAAAATAATGTCCCTCAATCTTGTTCTTGGATATAGCTGAGCCATTTGTCAGGTACGCCTGAGGCAGAGCTCCAGCAGCATACAGAATTTCAAGTCGAATCACTGAAGTTTAGCAAACTTATACGAAGCTAAAAGCAGTGTAAGATAATGACAATGTCAGGAAGAAACACAGAAGGGGCAGTAAAATAGCTGAGAGTTATTCCTCTTATATGTAAATTTCAGCTGTTTTCCCTATGCTTATCTGAATGGAAAACAAGAGCCAGTAGGCCTTGTATGTCAATTTGGAACTGAACAGAAGACTAAAATATCATAAACCTGGGAAAATGGTGACTAGTATGGCTACCCAGTGACCAAATAACTGTACATATCCATTGATCTTCTATCAAAATTAATGTTAGGTCTTTGCATGTAATTTTTTTTTTCCTTCCTAAAGGGAATCATACACGGACATTGGAAGACAAAATTTGATTCTAAGCCTAGTATCTTTGGTTTATTTTTTTTCCCAACATGAAAGTTCTTCTTTAACATGCTAGTCACATTTCACTATGATTTTAAACAAGCTGCCTCTCAACCTATTATGCTTTAGTATGTTTTCCTGTATATTTAGAAAGAGTTGTCAAAACTCTGAGGTGCTGCAGGTAAGCCTGTAAAGCAGAGCTTCAACAAAATAAAGAAGGAGATGGTATGAATTCTGAAATAAATCAAGGTTAGATTACCTTTGTTGCTTTGTATATCTAAGATTTGAATTGATTTTTCTGGCATGAAAACAATGGGGGGAGGGGACTTCTGATATAATGCTTTGCAGAAAACGGAAAAGTCAATAATATGCAGACAGCTCAAAAATATAGTATTTACTGATTCAGCGAAGCATGTTTTTAGTGGGTTATGATGGCAAGTTCCAACCTAACAGAAGTATATCAGTTAGATTTCTTAAAAATTGTATCTATTCTTGTAATACATGAGTTTACATGATCCTATAAGATCATTAAACACCTTAACTTTTGATTAAGTTCTTGAAGGGCACTTTTTTTTTTTTTTCAAAAAATAAGGCTATCTATCTGCCATAAATTAAGAAAAAATTGCGGTATCAGACACTTCAGGTAAAACAAAATTCAAGTTTGAAAAATTGGGGTATGATTACATAAAACATACCTTTATGACAGACCAGATGTTTAACAAATAAAGTGACACTCTATTTACCAGAACTGTTACTGAAACTTGAATTCTAAAATGAAAATGCAGGCAGAATATATTCCTATTACCATTAGCTACATTATATTTTAGCAGCTGAGACCATGTGTCCATGTGCAACGAAACAGCATGGCTTTTAATGGTCAGGAGTTGGATTGCGAACTGAATTGCATATTTTGTCAAAACACCACCATTTCAAGCTACCATCTTGGTTCCTTACCAAGATATAAGGAAGAGTAGCCATCCTGTACCAATCAGTGTCATTTTCTCCATCATTTTGACTTAGAAAACCCTCTTGAGTACCAAAAAGCTCACTTGGTTTTAAGGGGTCAATGAGATTACAAGCCAAAGCAGCCGTATCAGAAGCATAATAAAGGCTGAGTGTTTCAATCTTACCCTATCTATTGCTGCTGGCTTTGCTTTTTTGCAGAGAATGACACGTTTTGTTTTTTATTTTATTATCAAAGCCTGTTTGTAATAAATGATAAACACTTCTTCAAGTTACAGTACTGAAAATGAGTGCAATAAAGCTGCTGGATAATATACCTTGTAGTAGAAAAAGAAATACACTTTGAAAGAACTTTACTATAGAACAGAGGGCTCAGCTTTGTATTTCCTTAAAGTAATGGCAACCAAATATCAGCTATTTTTGTACTACGTGAAAGGTGGGAAGCTTGAGTAGCCAGGAACTTCACACTTTTGCATCAGCTAATATCAATGTGATTATCCTACACAACATATCCAAAAAAAGGTGTGATGCCTTATACCTCTCCCATACCACAACAAGCAACTCTCAAGTCAGGAGAAAACACTTTGGACTTAGTGAAGAAAACACAGTGAAAAAGCAACCAGCTAAAATATAATATTTAACAGGCTATCTACGGTAGCGCTAAGCACTCATTCATTTTTGAGCTATTAATGACTACTCTTGCCACAACAGGTTGAAATATAGCCTAAATTTAACACTATTTATACAGTGTAGATTTACATCTCTTTCCCATCCCAAACGTCTGCTCTTGAAGCCAGGCAGTCTTATGCACTCAAAACATTCTGCTAATGTATCGGTCACTTCTTGATTTTGTTACTGATCTTAATGAAAATGGGATCAAGACTTCATTTTCTCAGATTAAAACCATAAAATAGCTAGCAAAGAGTCTTGGGCCTTTCTTTCTTTGGGCTAAGATGGCACAGTGCCAGCTGACTATGTCCGAGGAGTCAGTTAGGGTGACAAAAAATACCCCTAAAACCTTCCTCCTTGGGGTAAAAAAATGAACAAAGATTCTCTAGGAAGTAGGTGAGTCCCGTGAACTTAGATTTTTTAGCATTTCCCAGAGTTTCTTGGGGTTTTTTTGGAGAAGGACTTTTCCTAAGCCACAGAGGATTTAGAAGCAATGTGTGGAGGTCTTGAGAGGATGCAGGTGTTACCCTACACTCCTCACCCCCTAATGAGCAATGGGATGTGTTTTACAGCACAGCCTGACCGTGAGAAACGAGATGAAGGTCTTCTTTCATACTGTCTCCTTCACTTGAGGTGGCATTTTGTTTCCAAGCCCAGTTTCCCCTGTAACATACCAGCTTCTTGTATTCACTGTTGTCACCCAGGTGGCCCGACTCCCTATCCCCATCACCTTTGCCATTCCTTTTCCCCAGATCCTCATGGCATCAGGTGTCCTTTTTTGCACGTATTTTCTTCCACTCCCAGACCAGACAGCTCGATTTTGCAGTGACAGATTCAACTTCTCTGAACGTAGACTTTCCAAAACAAATATTTTGGAACACGGCTATTAGGACCACAGTCTAATGTCAAAATATCCTATGCCAAAAAACACACAAAACATTGTACTTTTCCACAGATGTATTTCTATTAACTAAGTTGCTTGTGTAAAGGTGCGAGGTATAACTTTCATATTCTTTCTGTATCAGTGATTCTATGACTTCTCCTCCAAGTGGTAGCAATTTTTTATAGCGCTCGGCAGGGGGTTGAGAGCTGTGGTTTTAGCTTTGCTTCTTTTCTATATTCGTTTTCTATACTGTTTTTTTAATGATTTTGAAGTATGTTATTTATATAATGGGTATGTACATATATAGCATGGACACGTGCACACATTTATGGATGAATATATGATTTCAGACAGAATGTATTTGGATTAAAGGGCATATACATCTATGTGTGTATACATCTATAACATATATGGAACAAAAAAAGGGCCCTGTATATCCTATTTTCATACTCTAATTTTGATTATGTTGGGTTTTGCTTGGTTTCTCTCTGTAAAAGAACCGGAACTAAAACTTTAGATGACACATGGTCTACATAATACATAATTAAATGGTGAAGGTAAAATTATCCAAAATCCTTGTTATAAAGTAAGAATTTTTCATATGCTGCTGTCCACCTTTGCACATATTACCTTAAGCTTGGCAGAATGTTTTTACTCATAAAATGAACACAAGGTAGCAAAAAGACCACAGTATACTTCTTTCTTATTACTTTCATTGTTGAATAGACCCTTTTTAATTGCGACATAGGAGAGGGGTGTTTACTTTGAAAAGAAAATAGCTTGTCTTTGAAATATAAGAATATGATCGTGTGCTATTGTTGCCTGCCAACAATGAGCTAAAGAGGTTAATGGATCATAGGTCTGGCAAACAGCCACGCTACCTCCGGCTCGATACATTTATCTGGGTAATCTGGGTTAAGGTTTGGTGCTATTTTATTTTTTTTTCACCGGGGCATGAATTGTTGGTAAATAAAAGTTAGATCTCATCCAATCTTTTTTCCGAAAACAGCACCACTTATCACTGATCTTGCTTTCCGCAGCGGGAGGAGGGAGGGAAAGCAGCCGGCGGCCTCCCGCGCTCCCCGGCGCCCCCCACACTCGGGCGCTGCGCCGCGCTCCGCGGCTCCCGGTCCACCCCGCGCCGCCCGGCGCGACTTGCGCGGGGTCACGGCGCGCCCGCTTGGCGGGGGCGAGCAGCTGCGCGGCGGAGCGCAGCGCGGGCCTCCGCGGGTACCTCCGCGGTACCGGGGGCCGGCTCCGCCGCCGCTGGGCACTACCTGTCCCCCCGGGCTCCTTCCTTCCCTCCCTCCCTCCCTGCCGTGCCAAACCCGGAGGCCCAACAGCCCGGTGGAACGGTCGCAGGGGTCGGGGTCCTCTACAGGCCCCCGGAAAACTCCACTTGCAACTCAGAAACCACCCCCTGGAGCCACCTCTCCAGCAACGGCGGGGGGGGGGGGGGGGGGGGGGGTACGTGTGTGTTTTGGTTTGGGGTGGGGTTTTTTTTGAAAGGGAGTTTGAGAGAGAGAGAGAGAGAGAGAGAATTACCGGCAGGAAGGGAAAGCACACGAAAAGTATCCAACTCCCTCTCGCCCATCTTGCATGTTTCTTGGGTGCTCTGTTGGAGGAGCCAGGCGGCAGCGGCAGCGTTATAATGCAAATCACAAAGCGAGCAACTTTCAATGCTGTGGTGGTTATTTTTGATTTCTCTCCCGAGAACGGGCTTTTTTGGTGTGCGTGTTGCTTTTTTTTTTTTCACCCTTTTCCGTGTGATTGTTATAATTATGCCTTCCCTCCCTTCTCTGCCTGCTCTCCACCCCCCCCCCCCCCCCCCCCCCCCCACGAAGCCAGGCAGTAACGATGCACTGCTATCCTCGCTCCCCTTCCGCGGGTCATTCCGCTCGGGCAGAAGGTGAGCCGAGCAAGGGGGGAAGCGGCGGCATTTGCCGGGCATTGCCGTGGGGCACCGCACCGCTCCCTCACCGCACCGCTGCCTCCTCATCCCGCCGCCCCCTGCCTCCCGGGGCCCCGCCGGCAGCTCTCGGGGGCAGCCGGTTCCCCCTCTCCGCCCCTCGCTTTCCATCCCCTCCAGCCGTCTCCCGGCCCGGCCAGCCTTCCAGCGCCGCCCCGGTGCCTGGGGGAGCGCGGCCGCTGCCCCGCGGAGGCTCCGCTGCACCCCCGCGCAGCGCCGGCGGAGGGCCCTGCCCTGCCCTTCCCTCGGCAGCACCTGCCTGCGCTGCCCGCTTCGGCGGGCTGTGGAGGGAGGGATGGAGGAAGGGATGGAGGGAGGGAGGGACGGAAGGAGGGAGGGAGGCTCCTGCGTACGCGGGGAGAGGCTCCGGCTCCCAGCTGGGCGCTACCGGCAGCGGCAGCTGCTGCCGCGCTGCACCGCGGGCGGTGGCGGCTCCCGGCGCGGCGGGAGCGCGCCGCTGCCGCGGGACCGCAGTTTTGGGGCGGGGTGGGGGTGGGGGCTCAAACCTCGGCCGGGAAGTAGAGTCAGAGTTTTACTGTATTTTTTTTTCTATTCTTTACTGGTGATAGGGCTTTTTTACTATCATTATTTTTAATCCCTCCCCCCCCCCCCCCCCGCCCGCGGCGCGTGTGCCACCGGGGAGGATGCGCGCCTCCCCCAACCCCTTCCCCGGCATCTCCCGCCGCGGCGGCGGGGGGCAGCGGGGGGCGGCGGGGCCGGGGGCGCGCCGGGCCGCACCTGGCCGCGCCGCGCTGGGCGGGCTGCGCCCCCTGAACTCCCCCGCCGCTTCTCGCCGCCCCTCGGTTGCCTGAGCCTCCCCTCGCCGGTGCCCAGCAGTCCGCACACACCCACGGAGGGACTCACTCGCTGACTCGCAGCGCTCTGCCGAGCTGCCCAGGCTGCCGAGCAGCGCAGCGCCGCGCAGCCCCCTCCCTCCCCCTTTCCCTCCTTCCCTCCCTCTCTCCTCCTCCTCCTCCCTCGCTCCCGCCCGCCCGCCGCTCTGAAGGATGCCCGGTAAGTAGCGGCGAGGACCGGCACCTCTGCCGGTGCGTGATCTGACGGGTTAGGGACCGCTTTATAACGCCCGCCGGGGGGGGGCGCGGGGCGGGGGGGGCGGGGGGGGGAGGGCGAGGGGAGGGGAGATGACAGCGATCCGAGGCAGGAGGCGGCGGGGCTCGCCGGGTGCTCCTCAGAAGGACTTTTAGGCTGCGCGGCCGGGGCTTGGATGTGGGCGCCGAGGAACGGGGTCTGTGCAGCGCAGTGGGCACCGGCCGGGGCGGGGGCTCTTCGCCCGCGCTGCGGGTCGCCGCCTGCAGCACGGCGGTGAGTAACGGGGCTCCGCGCCGCGCCGGGGTCCCCCGGGGACGGGGGAGGTGTGGAGGGTGCCCTGCCGTGCTGGGGGTTCCCTTCTCGGCGGCTCCGCTCCGCGCTTTGCTGTGGCCGGGGCGCGAAGGGCACGGTGCCCCCGGCGCGCCCCGGGGACTGCGCCCTGCTTCTCCCCTCCTGGGTCCCCCGGGGGGGCTGCCAGCGCCGTCCGGTGTTTCGGGAGCCGCGGTGCCGCCGTCCGGGCAGAGAGGGAGCTCTGCCGGGCACCTCACCTGCGGAGGGGAGCACCCAGGGGAGGAGAGCGGAGCCCCGGCCGGTGCCCGGCACGGCGGCGAGAGGCTGCCAGCAGCTCCCCTGCCCGCTCCCCGTCCCGGCCGCTCCCTCCCGTGCGCTGCAGGGGGCTCCGGGGGCAAAACCCCTCGTCCCTTAGGGAAAGCTTAATGTTTGCAAAATGTTTGATATCGAATAGAGTGCGTGGCTTTGCTTCGCCCAGGTGTCGCACGGCTGGCTCCCAGCAGGCTGGGGTTCAACTCCGGCTATCAAATGCCAGGGCCACCGGGCAAGGGGCTTTTTTGTTCTCCTATCGCCTGGTGCGATTTGTGGGAAACATACAGAAAAGCTGACTACTGCTGAAGATTTTTAAGTGGATTTTGTGAAATCATTTAATATTTTTTTTCTTACTTTTACAATGTCTACTTTGACAATGATGTCTTTGCTCACTGTGTTTTGCATCCTGGGTATGATAACTCTCCCATTGAAGTCAATGGCAAAACTCCCAATTGACTTCAGAGGAAGCAGGTTCTGGCCAATACCGAATACTTTTCGAATGAAAGGGACTAGACAGAAGGCTGAGAGATGGCAAAGTGAGAAGATGTATAAAAGAAACTTAATTTTTAAAATACAGTTTTTTAACCAGAGATTAGCTGCACTGTGTCAGAAACATCCTCTAGATTTTCATTCCCACTTTGCAGTGGAGAAATACTGGAATGATTTCTTGACATGTTTGATATCAAGATGGACTGAAGCTGATTGTTTTCCCCATAGACATTATAAAGTATTACCATATTAGTACCTTACACTTTTCTGGTGTTGCGTATCTTTTTTTCTCACTAAAAAGTTGGAAGCAGAGGGAAACCACTGAGACAATTGGATGGGCTCCGATTGACTTCATCGGCCTGTGGATCGGGCCCAGAAAGGTTCAATAGAGAAGTAACAAGAGAAATGTAGTACAGTTAGTAAGGGAAGGTGTTGCGTAAGCATTTAACTCATGAACAGCCTCCCTCTAGGGAGGAGAAAAATCTAAATGTACATTAGTTCCTTATCCCCTTTTTAAGAACTCTCTCACAACACAGACACAAATAAGAAAGAATGCTTCTGATTAATAATTAAAATGAACATATTAATATGACTACAAGGAGGATTTTATGCAAAAATAATCCATTAGCAAATGGAAGTTCTAGTTCACAGAACATCCTCTGTTCAGTGCAGTATTTAGATTGGGAGCAGTCAGATATATAAAGAAACACCAAATAAAAATATTGATGTTCAAAGAGAAAAAGCTAGTCCCTGTAACCTGGCCAACCACTTTCAATTGTTTGGAGTGCCTTAAAAAGGAAAGTGTGAAGACATACTTTTTTTTTTTTTTTTTCAAATCTGAGTGTTGAAAGAACCCCGAAAATGCTGCATGTGGTCAACAAGTATAGGAATTATGCCCGTACTCTGTGAAGAACGTGACTATTACATTGATAAGAAAAATAACCTTGGTTTTGTCCAATAGTAATGTTTCCCTTCTAAGCATAAGTGTGTGTTAATAGGCAAGTATAAAAAAAGTTTAAGGTGCTGCATCTCTTATTCATCTTTATTTGTAGGCATCTGGTAGAATTGTCATTGAATTGAACTGAATGTGCCACTGATACTTAACTGTGAGCAGATTAAAATGTTCATGTTACAATGAAAAAAAACAAACCTGTAAAATGGACAAATGCTTCACTGATTATCTCTTCTCTCCTTGCAATTACATGGGGAAGACAGAATGCTCCTTCTTAAAAAGTCATATTACAGGTTCCTTTCTAATTTCCCTGTGAATTCAAATGTTTATTTTATCATGTGTTATATATGGAGGTGAAGGGTACGTATTTTATGGGACATTGAATGGAGAAAAATTTTCTTTGAGCTGCTTTGTTGCTTCCTGTATTCTCCACTCTATCTGCTGTTTACTAACACACTGTGATGCCACAATCTATTTATGTTGATTATACTTTCATTTCAAGCCAAATGTAAAAAACATGGTGATTATTTCTATATTAAGAGTTTTGGACTGTGTTTTTTTGAGGGGGTGGTGGTGGTTTTTTTAAGGTCTAAAGCAATGCTTAATCCTCTTTGCTTGCTTGGATGAAGAGAGCGGTTCTAAAAATGAGGATATATATATTTGCATAAATCTTCAGTTTTGTCCTGAGATCCATCATTTGAAATTCTGTATTCTTTTAATTTTGGTGTTCCAGTACTTATTCTTCATACGTGCATATGGAAATGCAGCCAGATGTTCTTGTGGACAGCATCTCCAAAATAGAAATTCAGGTTTTTTTAGGCTTACCTGTAACTGAAGAGTATATAAGATCTGGGTATTTAAAACAGGGTTGAAAGAAGCCAGATAATGAAGTACTGGGGATCTCCAGGCCATGATTCTGAATATCCATTACTCACTTTTAGGGTCTTTATAAACCTCATCCTGTTTTGAGGAATAAGTGCTGTTCATCTTTATTCACATATCTCTTTTTCTAGACTATTTTTGCTGTCCATTGCCTGACTCCGAAACGTGTTTATGCCATTGTATTGCTATAGTTGTTAAGTGAGTGGTAGTGTTTACAGGTCTCTTAGTATTTGAATTTAGGAAGCAATATTAGTAGGATTGTTGAAAGTGATCTGAATTTTGTAATTATTACACCTTTAAAAACTTTTTCAAAATAAATTTAATTGTTTGTTAATCCTAGAACACATTTGTCAGATAATTTATTTAGGACTATATTCTTCTATCCAGCAATTTAAGAACAAAAGCCCCCACTGTAGCTCAAATCAATCAAAATATTGGTTTTAGGTTATACATTGTACATATGGAACCTGGCATGTAAAGCAGATGGTATGTAAAATTATGCATAGCATGTCTGGAGAGCCATACAATATCTAAATGCAGTGCAACAGAACAAGGAAAGAGTGTCACATGCAACTTAAAATATCAATCACTGGCCTATGTCTAGTCTCAACTGCGCTTTGTTTTCGTGTGTGCATGTGTGTGTGTGGTGTGTTCAATTTTCTCTTACTTCAATCAGGACATTTCCTTGAAAATATGATCTTTCCTAGAAAAGCAAGCAGATTGAAATGATATGCTACTGGCTAAATGACATAAAGATGGATATACAAGAAAAAACTATTTTAGTATAGTTTGGGTTCGGAATACAAACGCATGCAAATTAAAGAAAGAATCAAGAGCAGAACTTTTAATCTTTTTAAGGAAAATGGCCAGACAGTATTTGCTATCAAGATTGTGGTTTTCTGTATTATTTATGCACTTGGTTTGCCCAGCCTGGCAATATCACTTAATAGTACTTCTGTCCTGTCGCATGAATACCGTGTTAACTCCACACGCTCTCTCTCTCAAGTGTTACAAGTCTGTAAGCACAAAATTTCTTCCTGAACAAACAAGCATTACCGTGCATTGTTAACACAATCAGATGAAATGGTAATTGCAGAAAGATTCACATCAGCAAAACCCTTAAATAAATATTAGTCTTTAAGCATGTGCTGACCTCAAAGGGACCTCGTCACCTGTTTTGTTGAGCAAAGATGCTTTCGTGATCAATGACCGTGAAAAGTAATATTTTTTCCAAGTTTATTCAAATGCTTAAATTTGTGGTTATTAAATATTTTCAGCATCGGCCATCTTTAATTTTTAACTTCTAGGGCAAGAGCTTTAAATAAATAAATATTTGTTTATTTATTTATCTATTTTAAGTTTTGTATACTTTAGAAGTACTGCAAGCCTTTACTTGTTTTAAAAAGAGTTGCACAGCTGTACTGTTTGATATTCCTAATAAAAATTAACTTTTGTAGATAAAATGTGAAGGATGAAGTTTATAATGAAGGACTACCACAAAGTGAACTCTAGGTATAATATCAGGAACTAATGCTGCATAACGTAGACTTTAATAGACAATTTTGTAAGATCCAGACATTTTTCAAGGAAGGAAGTTGAAGGAATGCCCCCATGTTTAAGCTGTTGAATATCCCCAAACATTTTTAAGGCTTTTTAAGGTACCTGAGTTGATATAGAATGTTTCACACTACAAAAAAAAAAAGGTAATTCCTGTACTTTTTCTGCACTAGCACCTTTATTCCTTACACCTCTTGTTTCTTGCAACAGCGTTGCTTGAGAAAATACAGCATTTTGTCGGGGCGATTAAAGTAACACATTTGTCCTGATATGTTACAGAACAGTGTCTATCAATCCATTTCTCTTTTGGATATGAAAGATCTTTTATCCATTCAAATCACTGTAATACAATCATGTATTATAATGGCTTGAACAATCTTGACTGCGTACAGTTGCTGGAGTCTCCAAAGGACCGCCATAAATAAAACTATTAGACTGTGTTATAGCAGATACGTATTCAGAGTCCACCAAGGGATGACAGGATTTTATATGACAGCACAAATCGCTAATAAATGTCCTCAAATGTTAAAAATGATTGGTAGAAGGACTTCACGAACAAATTAATAATCGATATATGTATATATATATCAGCTATTTTTCTTTAAGAGTATGTAAAGGAAATACTAATATTAGCAGGTTAATCCTATGTAGGCTTAAGCGGAAAATGAGCCATCGAACAAGGGATTTGTCCTGTACAACAGGTACTTAAGCTTGCTCAGTAGCATGTAAACTTTCTGCACTAGCTGACGGACTTCCAACCTACATCAAAACCTCCTTTTGCAACCCGGTGTTGCTGCTATGATGACAGCATTAGAAAACTGGCATCTCATGGGAGACAAGTCAGTTCCCATCAATGGAAACGATTTTACACTGCATCCTGGTTTCTGTGCAGTCAGGTTTGTTTTTATTTTTTCTCTTACCAGATGCTATTACAGAAGGTCTTGACTTTTTGCCAGATGCACAGGCACAACTTGAGTTTGGCAAAACCCGAAATGAACTCAGAAACAAAGTTGGAAATGGTGGAGACATGGCAAAATGAAGTGAAAATATGTAAGGATGTGTTTTGCTGGTTTTTTTTTAAGAGAGGGAAAAAAGTACTCTTTTATGAAACATCCGTAAGACAGAAGTAAAACATAAAAATAAATGCAACTGAGGTTAAAAATAAAATTATGAAAGTTGAGTTACCTAACGTGTTCTGGCCACGGAAGAAGTAACTAAAGCTGACATACCGATAGGATGGGAGTTTCAAAAGAAGACAAAAGCCAGAAAATAATAATTTCCCATGTTGGAAATCCAGATGGCCCTAGCAGATTTTGTGTGTATTTGTATACACATTTATCTGTGTGTGTACACGTGCGTACATATTTATTTATTTTTCTTCTTTTAATATCAAAAACTGCGTAGTGCCCTAGTTTGTTACTGTCTGGTTTCCTCACCCCAGCAGAGATTTGGTGGTTGCTCGTCCTTTCTGACCGTGAAGATACAGAGGAAGATATGACAGCACAATAAACAGCTGAGAGTGGTTAAACTGTTTCCTGAAGGTAAAACAGCAGGGTCCAATGGTTCTCCTGCAGAATGTTTTAAACCCAAGGCTATAAATAATAGCCAGTACTGCCAAAAAAATATAAGAAAAATAAACCAACCAAAAAAAACCCCAACAAAACCCCAAAAAACCCAAAAAAACAACGAAACAAAAACCCCTAAGTGAATCCTATAAAAGGAGAAAACAAAATGAATCCTCACTTCGGTATCTAAAACCAATGTTACACTATGTCCCGAAAAACATAAATCTGAAAGATATTTTGCCAGCTACAGGCTAGTGTCACCTACAATCACAGTCAAGATCTTCCTGTTAAGACTTGAAAAAGCAACTACAGTCTTACTTTGAAGAACCAGGAAAGATTATCAGTGAATGCAATGTGGAGCTTTAGGAAAACAGAAGATGACAGTAGAGCAGAGGAGTATTTGATACAACACTGTATTTGATACAGTAAATAGATACACCATTTTTTAATACCAACTTTTGATGCTGAAAAGACAGTTGACTGGATTAGGTGGAGCTAACTTTGGCATGATGTCAGAAGTAAGATTTAGGGAAAATTATTTTAGATAATTTGCTGCTGCGTGTCCTTACCTTGTAACTGCTGTATAAGTATAAATAATGTCAGAGGTGTCAGCAAATCCTTCCTATTTATGATTTCACAATCCTGCCTCTTGTAAAAGGATTAATCTCCAATGTAAAGTAAAACAGATTTGCAGTAGGAAAAAAGTCTATGAGTGTAGAGTCTATCAGTATAGTCAAACAACATGCCTTTATTTGTCTTCTGGTGGAGAATTACACTCCTGAATGGTGATGCACAATCTGGCTAAATCAATCTACTATAAGCTTTTTGGTAAATAATCCTGAAAAAGAAAATGTGAATGTTACGCTTTTTACCAACCACAGAGTTTTCACGCAGAGGTAGAAAAGATTTGAGGAGAATTAGTGACAACTTGTTCTAGGATTAGAAGTTCTCGGTTTGCATATACCAAACAGTTCTGGTTACAAGTGTCATTGCTAGCCCTTCTTTCAGTATCCTATATTCAATGGTTACTGGCCTAAGAATGAAATTCACTTCCTTCAGGTATAGCCAAACAACCTGGGCTTCAAAAAGTTGAACTGTGCAACTGCAGAAAATGGAAACACAGATCTTCATCCAGATCTACCTAAAACCATGTTTCATTTCTGTGGTTGCTTTCCCAGCAGTTCCTTCAAGACCGTTGGCTGGCTGCTGCTGAGGTAGATCCGGGTGAACATGAATCAACAGCTCTTTCCTCCCTTTTGTATCGGTCCCAGTGTTGTCATTGCCTTTGCTTCTCTCCTGAAGGCTATCAAGGAGACTATTTATGGTGCAGATGCTTCAGAGACATTTTCATATGCCTCCACCTTACACAACTTAATAGCAAGAAACAACAAAGGACGAATTTCATGACAGAAGCTTTGCCTACCAGCATTATCCCTGAGCAGAAATTAATTTCTTTAACAAAAATGGATTGGAAAAGATTTATCTGTCATTGAGATCTGTCATATTTCTCCTTCTGTAACAAAGCGAACTAGAAATTTTCAGTTTGTTTCAGAACCAACCAACCAACCATATAAGTTTCTTATGTCATTTTTCTTTTCTGCTTTTCTTTTTGGGGAAGCAGGGAAAAAATTCAGTGAGAAACAGAGGGGAAAAAAAGAAAAAGAGATAAAAATATTTTTAAGCTTTCAAACAATCTTCTCTCTTACACAAAGTAAATATGTCTGATTAATGCCTCTTTATTATGCATTGCCTTGAAAATGTTCTGTATTAAATTAAAAAAAATCCTTTTTTTTAATGTCACTTTCAAATGCATCAAAACATTTTATTACAAAAATCTTGTCTTTGAAGATGTTTCAGTCAGCTCTCATGAAAAACTTGAAGCTGGTTGAAATTTCTTTGAAATCTATGTTTTTTAAACATAAGTTCCTTGAAACCAAAGCTGTCTGTAGGAAAGACTTATTTTCATACATTTTCTGTATGCTGTGATAATATATCAATTAAAAGGTATGGGGTTTTTTTCCATTTATAAGGTGGATTTTTGTAAAAATAATAAAAAAAATTTAAAAACCCAAGAAAGTCCCCAAAACAATGACACAAGATTCTTGATCTGTCTCTAATCAAAATGTTTTTCTTTGTAAATGTTTAACATTTTTAACTTGCTTTTGCAACTTCTAAAAAGAATTTCAAAAGCTCCAAACATTTTTCCTGATGGGGAGAATACCTCTCGCCCACTTCTAGAGCCCGCAGCTTTGGGTAGACCATGTTTTTTTCTCTAGTGGATAAAGTGAAAGTACAGGAAAGGTAACCAGACTTTTTCTTGGAAAGGCACTTAGTGGTGGAGGGTTGCTTACTTTTTTATTCCTGAATACAGCCCATGCACTGAGGCAGACTTAAGGTGGTAACATAAAGAAAGAGGGAAGGAAGTGTCTTTGTGCGGTAACTAAAAAAAATAGCGAGTGGGAAATCAGGTTTGTCTTTTTAACAACTTTAAGAGGAAAATGTTCTCTGACCGAACTGTATTTAGGCTCAGAATGTGGGATTAAAAGACTAATGGCCAGCTGGGAAGAAATCTAGTTTCCTTAGTTTACTGTTTCAGGAATTTAAGTTTAATATGTGTTGTTTATGTGACTTGACGGGTATCAGTAAGCAGTACTTATGGACGAGACAGCTTGCCTCTGGACCCGGGAGCGTATCAGCACCAGTGCACTGGATCAATATGGAAAGCACAGCATGGGGATACAGTGCAAATCCCCAGCACGGTGGTAGACAGAAGCTGGCCACTCACTTCTGTTTATCCCCCAGGGACACGAGAGAACAGATTTGTCATGGGTTGTCTCTTTTATTCCAGTAATAATGAGAGATTAGTTGGGAATGTTTACTGTTGGAAGACAAATTTGGAATGTTTGTTGTTTTGATTTTTTTTTTGGTTCTATTACAGCTGCATTTCTCCTCCTTCCCTATATTTTTTATGAATAAACTGAATGATGCAAGGCCTCCCTCTTGCCTGGAGGCCAGCTAAGCATGGCCACTTCCATATGGTTAAGCTTCCTTAGCCTCCCGAGCACAGGCTGCATCTATCCTGCCTCTCGGGAACGGTCCCCAGGCTGGGGTAGTGCCCTAGTGGTGCCCAGGAAACCCTTCGGAGATGGCTGGTCAAGTAGCCAAGATCAAAAATGTGTCAGGGACTGCCCTGAGATTTTATGTTTTAGAAAAAAACAACAAAACCCAACAGTTCCAGGGCATGGATTCATGCCCTAGCATTATTTAATTCGCTTGCATAGATGCAGTCTTAGTATTATTTAGGTCAGTATGACTCTAAATACATACACATTGTTTACTCACTTTCCTTGTTAGGAATGAACTCCACTGATTTAAGTGGTGTTACAACAGCACAGCATGATGTTTTTGAAAATAGTGTAAAAGGAGCTTAATATTTGTTTGTAAGCAGTCATTAACCGCGGTATATGCCATAATGTTCTGAAAGTAGTGGAAGATTTAAACATGGTAAGATGTTTTAGGAAATGGTAGCTAATTTTCTGCATACTTTTCATTATTTATACTTATGTTTCTCATTGAATGCTGGGGTCAGTTTATCCAGAAATCACTGTTATAGGAACGCTTATATCTATTTACAGTGCATTTGTTGTAAAAAGTTTTTAAAATATTGAAAAATATGGTTTACAAAAGTGAGGGTACCAGCACTTCTCAAAGATACATTACTAACTTTTGCCAGAGAATAAAAATGGAGACAAAAATCCTTATTTGGTAGAATATTCAGTATTCTGTGTGTCAGAAAAAGATCATGACAAACCTTTTAGGGTGTGGTCTCAGAAACCGAACTCATTTAAGCTTTAAAATACAGACATTCACAGCTAACTGAAAATTATGCTTACACAGAATAGTTGGATAATATTTGAATATGTAATTGTCTGACAGTGGACTAATTGCACAACAAAAATATTTTTTCAGTTAGTTGTGGAGGAAAAATACATTAATTTAGAGTGGTCCTTATCACGGGTTTTTATTTCTTGGCGTTTAGCATCACTGTGGCATCTTTTGCAACATCTACAAGTCATCTTCTCTACTCTTTCTTCATCTTTTACTGGTGAGCTTTTGCAAGGTTTTATGATTCTTTCACCAATGCTGGATAGCACAACTTCAAAAATAGTGACAATTAATCTAGGCACTGATAAATAAAAATGTTGCCCAGGAGAGATTCTGCTTCTCACGGTAATCTTTCAGTACCGGTTTTGTGGTTCATGGGTTGCACGCATAAATTACAGTGCTCTTGGGGGAAAGTCACCTAGCAGAGAGATAATACTTTCCTACCAGTGGTAAAATAATTGCCTCCAAATGCCGTGACCCCAGGTGCGTGGTAAGACTGAATCTCAGGGGGAAGGTCATGAGGTCCCAGTGCCTTCTCTGGACAATGCTTTCAGTTAGGACTCCGGCAAGCTGCATTGATTTAATACCTTTGGTGGTTTCAAATTGGGAGAAAGAAAAAAACTAAATCTTTTAGCCATTTCTTCCTCTAAGTGATGCTTTTAGGATATCTCTCAGGGGAGTTTCAAGGAGTCTGATTTAACTGTTGCGTAAGTACATAAATAACGAACCTGATGGACCCAGCCTACAAAATGATTAGATCTGAATCTGATAAATAGGCAATAGTCAAATATCAGTTTCATTATTCAGCAGGAGCTATTTGGCTTGACGAACAAAGAAGTGAAGAATTTTGTAGAAAATTGAAACTTAATGAAGCGTACCAGGATTGTGAGCTCAGCTTTGGTTTGGAAGTTGGGATGACATACAGGTCACTTACTTTGCTTTCCTATTGAAATCATTGAGTTCCCTAAAATGCTTCATGCTTGGAAAATTATGTGTGATATGCAACTCCATAAATACATTTTAAAACAAAAGGATAGTAATAGATATTGAAAGACCCCTAGTGAAAATCTGAGAAAGGTACTGTATGATTATTTATGATATACCTGTAGGTACTGAGTTTTAATTTATTCTTCAGTACATACTGTACACACTTATCAAAATGTAAATGCATTTTATCACTAGATATGGGATATAATGATTAAGGAGAACTGAGTATGGTCTAAAAAGTTTAACTTCTTTATCTGTGATACTTAAAAAGGAATAGTTAAACAAGTAGCTCCAAAGCTGTCCTGGAGCTTCTTTGATGTGTGGCTGAAGCATGTCTGCTAACCACAACCATAATTCATGTTCTGAGGAGCATCCTGCTCTTTGCATCCTGCCGTAACACCTCTGGTGCCTCTGCCTTTGTCTCTTCTCTCCCCTCAGTTCGGTCTGTGGGGATGGTAGCTCTCAGTCGATGAATACAAGTCATGCAGAGCAGAGGAAGAGGAACTCTTACGAAACGGTTGCTAATGGATAGTGAACTAGTAGCCAGTCTCAAATCTGGGGCAGACACGGAATTTCCCACAAGTTTGAGATTTCTTTGGGCATCTTTTTTTAGAAGATGCAGCCTTTTCATCCAGCCTATTTCTTGGAAAAAGCCCTAAAGATTACAACCTAGCTCTGCAAATCTCTTTGCAGACCGCCTCTATATCAAAACATCGTCATTTGTGGCAGTAAGTGTAAGCGTCTATTAAATATCTCAGTCTACGTTATAAAGGTACTTTGAACAGATGTTAGGTTGAGACATCCAGGGAGAAAGATCATGACACGTTTGGTGACAGTGTGGTACGGGTGCCAGTAGCTTCCAATAAACTATGAAAAAGCAGCTGTTACCCTGACCAAAATTGTCCCTTCCTCTTGCCTGCTTTCAGCGGGTGGCAGACCTGACTCTGACCGCACCCCCCCCCCGAGCTAACCTTGAAGCTGCTGTTACGGTAATGGAGACCTCTCTATTAGCCTGGTCCTGCAACCATTTGGCACAGGCTATCGCAAAATTGTTCTAGCCCGACTGTGTCAGCTGCTGCCTCAAAAGTGATACTGTCTGCTAGTAACTCAAAGTATAACTCTGTCATACATACGCTTAGTGCAGTATGGTTCTTAAAAAGCATTTTAATCTGCTGGCATTTTAGCTCGTAGGCCTCTGGGGTCAGGTTGAAAAATTACACTAATGCTGAACTTACTCTGATATTCTGGGCAGCCTTCTGAATTTTAAACAAGTATCCTCAGAAGGCCACGCTTTTCAAAAATTTTCTTTAAAACCACACACAGAATTTTAAGCTCAGTTCAGTTAATAGCGCACTGATATGCAGGCTGAAATTTATAAAAATGCAGGGTAAGAATCTCTGAATTTATAGATAGTGACAGTTATTTTAGTTTTCATTATCTGAGTATCTGACCCATAGATTGCTAACTATATGAGTTCTGTATTACTGTAATTGTTGATATGTGCATCTGAATTAACTGTTTTGCATTGTTGGTTTTGTAGTTGACTGCCTACTCAAAAATGTGGGATTATTTTGAAACCTATATAGAAAGTAATCCTTTTATAACCTGGAATTAGGCAAGGTGAAAGATACAGGTCTGTTTTTCCAAACAATGGCATTCCTTAATCCATTCCTTCACATGTATATAAAGAAAAAACACGATTACCACCTCTTTGTCTTGAAAAAGTTTTATGTAAGTATTTCTTATGTAGTTTATCCAGTATTTGTTGCTTCTCCTGCTGCTCTACTTGTATGTTACTGATTCTCATCACGCAGCGATCCTCATGCCCCCCAGCCTGAGTTTTGCAGCTTCCTCTTTTGCTGTAGCCTCTTCTATTGTGGAATTGAATCCAATGATTCTTGCTTGTCCAGGCCAACCCGTTGGGCTCCTCCTCTGGTCCTCTACCACCTCCTCCGGTCTGACCCTGCCCTCGCCCTCAGGCTCTTTCCAAACCGCAGATTGCAGCGGGCATCCAGCCATGGAATGGGACCAGCTTTTGGGCACAAAATAAACCCCACTGCTTCTAGGCAGGGACTGCAACCAGTTAGCCATCTGTTCTGATGGATCATTAGGGATAAAGGCCACCCAGAAGTAGTTTTTAGCATGGCCTTAAGCAAGTGTATCTATGGTTTATCTGAACCCTCTTTTGCTAACAGCCTTAGAGGCATGCTAGATCTAACCTCCCCTGTATTGAAATCAAATTTCAAAAAGCTGAAAACTGTTCCCAGCTCACAGCATATCTTCTTACTCGGCTTGACTAGAGCTGTTCTCCTCTGGGAGGAGGTCTTTTTTGAGCCAGAGGGAAAGGAAGGATGAGTTCGCTATATTCCTTGTTCTACCAGCTGCCACCAAACATATTCATCTTCCCTCCAAGGAACAATAAGTCCAGATCCATTTGCACTGTGCACCCTGATGAGACAGAGTGACATCTTCCATGATAGGTGATGAGGCTGTGGTTTCAACCTCTTTTTTTTTTATCACATCTAATGAAGAATGCCAAAACAGATGTGTTTCACTGTTGTGCTTTCAGGAGCAGAATGAAGTAAAAAACCTAGGATGGCTGCTACAGTGAAATCTTGCAGCATGCTGCGTACCTGGACCATGAGAAAAAGATATTCTTTGGTTTCCCAGATAAGTCAGTCTTTTCTGAGGTCTTCAGCAAGCTCTAGGAAGAAAGTTTAACAACTGCTCCAACCTCGTGTTGGAAAAGGCTTATTAACTTCAGCATGTGTCCAGCCCTTTGCCAGTTAGCAAAGAGTTTCTAGAAAGCTTCTTCGGCTCCTTCTAAGATCATGTCTTATTTTTAGATTGACAGAAAACTGTGCCTGGCAGTGACATCTGCAAGCTATTCTTTCTGGGGCTGAATGGTTGCTTTTATGCTAGATGTGTGATGCATAATACACCAGTTCTGCTCTTTGAATAGAAGGAGGGCAGGGTTTACTTCAGAAGGTTTATTTTATCCTTGTCCTAGTCTAAAAATCATTGGCTTCTTAGGAACTGGCCGACTTTTTTTGGTTGTTTGTTGAGGTAGATAATAGTTCTGATTCTCCACAAGAGATTTTGGTACAAATATGCTCCAAATAATGCAAATAAGAAAGGTATGATAATGCTTCATATTATTACCAAAAAAAAAAAAAAAAAAAAAAAAAACCAGAAGGAAAAAAAGATTATACAACTCCACAAATAATCCATTACTTTGGTATACAAACTGTTCTGTTAATATATATGAGTGTAGTTGTATAGAAGATGTAAAGGTATGTCAAGAAATCCCCGTGTCTTTTGATGTTTAGACAGCTCTTCGAGGGTTCAGGTTTGGGTCCTTATGAGGACAGAGTCCTCTTGTCAAACTATTCTAGTCGATTATTTGTTCATTTTCTCATTTGGCAAGATCTTTGCTGACAGAAAAAGGATCAAAATGGCATTTCATTGCCTTTTTCTTCCTCTTGGGAAATACACATAAAGTTGCCCCTCTTTTTGTGAACTGCAATTGTGATTGTTATCCTACAGATACAGGTCTTGAATAATGAAATACCGCTTTGCTTGCCTTCATCACGCTAAGTGATCCATCTCGATTCTTCACTTATATGAAGAATGACCTATGCTTTTTTATCCTTTCCTCTCTCCCAGAGTTTGACGTAGAATTTCAGTGTCACAGGAAGAAAATAACAACATTACATCTGCGCAAAAATAATCTGCTTTACCATATATCATTCTCAGTAGCATCACACTTTCACCTTTTTCAAAATTAGACGACGGATTAATAAATTGGCGTTTGTTCCAATCATAATGGAAAACTGTGACTACTTAACATGCTCATGCCCTCCCTGTAATTGAAATTTGCAAATATTAATGAGATTATACCACTGTTCTGTCAATAAGTATTATCAGCTGAGTTCATTTATGTGGAGGTCTTGGGATTTCTGCAGAATGGTTTTGCATTGTCACTCTAAAGATTTCATTATAAATCTAACAGATCCTGACTACCTCTTTTAATTAACTCAAGCCCTCTCAAACTTTACATAGCGTGTCACTGGGTATAAAGTATACAGCTCTTGCACATGTAAGTAGACAGGGAGAATGCACGCTGACGTGACTGTTGCTTATGAAGAGTTACAACTGTTTGGAGCCTTGTGGTTGCTTCCCTAGCTGAAAATAAGTGAATGACAGATAATCCAGATCTATTCCACGTGTAATTTGTTCCTGCATGAATATATGTCTCTCCCAGGCAAAAAAACCCGTTCAGCACTGCCTCTGGGAGACGCAGCCCAAAGCTCCCACCTATTTCTTATACGGCAGCTTTACAGTAAAAAGTGACCTTGCAGTTAACAAACTCCTTCGTTACTCATGCAAACCTGCTGGAAAAAAAGTGTTTACTTCCTTTACACAGAGCCTGGCGTAGCCAAAGCTGAACAGTTGTACACACACAGAGAACAGGAAAACCGTATGTAATAGCACCGCTTGGTGACGCCTGCCATCAAAATATCATCATTGGGGTGGTTCTGACTACCTTAGCTGTGTTTAATAACTGTGAGGAGTTGACACTCAGTTTTGAAGGGGTTATCAGTCTCTGAAAATGTCCCTGAACTGAAATTTCCGAGGTAGGCCTAGTGCTGTAGGTACCTGGGAAGCTCAAGGAAAATGGTTTCTCTTTTTACCTTTAAGGAAAGCTCCACAATGATGTTAATCGTTAAATAGCAAAGGACTTGAATATTTTTAATGCCTGAGAAAACTGAAACTTCCAGGGCTGGAAAACTGGAAAAGCTGAATCCAAAGCCACTGCCCAAATAAATCTTTTTTAAAATGTATTTGGTCATTCCAGTGACATTTGACTGAGCTCTGGCTTTTCAAAAAGTATATAGTGCAAGATTTTTCTCAAACTTATAAATAAGTGTAGTTCTATATATATATTTGTAATTATTTGAAATAGACTAAACCTTCAAAGGAATGAGAGAGATCTCTTGTCCTCTGTATTTGGCATGAAGGGTGTCCTAATGCACATTTTCAGCTTTTCATTGAAGAGGAATGCTGTCCTGTGGATTGCTTACAGAAAACGGGAGAGTCTATATCTGAGGCAAGCAGTCAAATGACATTGTATAGTACACAGTCAGCATATTTCAAACTGAGAAACCTTTTTTCTCCTGTTACCTTCCTCTCATGTTTTCCTTTAAAACAACATCACCAGATAACCTTGGAAAAATGCTACTAAAAGTCCATCTAGTGAGAGAAAATTAAAGCTGCCATTGTGCCAAAAAGTAAACTTAGTCAAAATAACTTCTATTGCAAGTATTACCTCCTAATTTCTGTACCCTGTGTTTTGAAAAAGGTCAGAATAAATTACCACGTTGTTTCCTCCTGACCTTAGAATCTGTGTCAGCACATTTTCTTTTTTACTGGAACCTGGCACCGGCATTTCTCTGATGCTTCTCTGAAGGTTCTATCTTTTATTTTTAAATAAAAGCAGAAAATCCGGGGAAAAAAAATGGCATAAGTCTCTAGCTGTGACCATGACAAAGAAAACTTTAAAAAAAGAAAAAAGAGTTAAGATTTTGTCTTTTTTTGCTGAGAGAGTGATTGGCACTTGGATTTTACTACTTGACACAGTCTAATTTTAGGTGTGAATAGTCATATTTCAAAGCTCTTTGTATCTGCACTGGGCCTGAATTCACCTTTGTGATGTGCAAGAATTCTGGCTTCATTTTTAACTGCCTGAACCCTGCTACAAAACTAAGCCATCCCATATTTTTTTCCAGTCGATTGAGGAAAAACTTCTGTGCTACAGGAGACTTTCTGAAGAAATGTGACATAAAGGTAATTTAAATAAGGAGAGATTCTGAAAATAATCAGTATCCCATCTTTCAAATAGTTTTCCTGGAAATAAAAATCCGTAGAATCATGGCATGATTTTCACTAGCATCTCTGAATTGCATCCATACCTTGGATATTTCCCTAGTATACTCATTAAAATTTCCCAAACTAGACTTATGGCTAAATATTATATGAGCTAAGGAATTATTCCTAAAAAAATAATCTTCTGCATTACATTCATTTCAGAGAAATATGTGGGGCAATAATTAATAAAATACATTCAATGAATGATTGCAGAAACCATTACAGCGTGTATTCAGAAAATTAACAGATCTGTGTTTTTCACAGGAGCATGTCCAGGGGCTCTGCCTGTGTGAACAACCTTACATGAGATTAAATGCTCAGTTGCATATTTTAGTCTTTTCCTTTCTTTACACCTACAAACCAATTCATGCACAGGCATATATTATACTTCAACATGGATTGAGTTTTGAAAAGATGTTCAACTACTGCTACTTTAATATTTAATACTAGTTTTAAAAATTATATCTCTAACTATTTCCAGGGTATAAATTGGAATAAAATTTTTTAGATGCTTCTGTCATTGAAACTCATTACTTTGTGCATTCCTGTAGAATGTACATTTGAGCGAATTAGGTTTTAATTTAGCTGAGTTACTGAATTCATTTTCCTCCCTTTTATATATCTGTGCATTTTTGGTTTCTGAAATGTGCTATTCCCAGTAATTTATAAGGGGACATAAGTTACCTATTGGAACTGAAAGTGTTCAAATACTCAGTAAAAAAGGACACTTTTCCACTAGTAGGAGGGAGATGTCTGTACTAGAAATGGTGAAGAGCTCCTGTCATTTTTTAATGTGATTGAAACCATAGGCTTCTCTCTGATAAGACAGACACAATTTCATAAAACTCTCTCATCTCTTAGCTCACACACCTACCAGTTAAATATGTGACTAATGACTAGAACAAATTAATTTTATTGGACGTTATGCCATAATTAGACTAAATTATAATGATTTCCAAAATAAGGAACATACTTGTCAGGATATTCTTTCATAACATGAACTTTAAAAAATATTTTAAAGAAAAATATGGGACAAAAAAAAAAAAAGCCTTATCATATACAACCTAAGGAGTCTTCAGGTATTTCCTCCATCTAATATAAGAGAACTAACTGTTTACCTTTTCTTTTAAAGTTGGGTGCTCCACAGTATGTTCTTGTTACAGTGAGAGTGGTGCGTATCCCACTCCCAGTGTAGTAAAAGGAGTACGGTCCCATGATCAGAGCATTGCTATTAGTAAATGTCAGACTTTTGCCTTGCTTTTAGAGGACACTGAGATCTAAAGATTTAATCTCTCATATAAAAAGTAAATTACAGCTTCTGCAATATCAGTAATTCCATGTATAGGTAAAGGTGAAGTCTAGGGCAAGACATACAGGCTTCTTTATAAGTTTTTGGAAGAATCTGATCCCGTATTAAGCTTCTAAGTTTGATTACATTGAAAGGTGAGGCGTGTGTGTGGGGAGTTATAACCACAACAATGTTCATATTCATCATTCAGAAGTGTGTTCCCAGGTATTTTCATGCCAAGCCCTGTTGTTGCACTTATGAATGGTGTATGAGACAAAACACGTGCTGAGCAGTGAGCCATGCCGGTGCTCACTGTCCTTAAGGGCAACAGCAAAAAAAGTGTACCCATATGTAGACAGCCGTTTTCCGACAACACCCCATACGCGTCATTTCTTACTCGTTCCTTTCTTCTCAAACCTCCTAGTCCGGATGTGTTTGCGCAGCATCTAAACCCTCAGGTGCCCAGGGCTCCCATCCCCTCTGCCCAGCCCTGCAGAGCAGCAGGATGGCCACCGTGGCTGCGGATCGGGGAGGAGGGTGTCCTGCCTCAGCACAGAAACCATCATGATTGGAAGGGGAAGACCCATGGTGGACACCTTTCCCTGTGGCGTAAATGTGAACACAAGTGGTCAAGAAAAAGGGTGGAAATGCTCTGAGGATGTCTAAAGGACCTGGCAAAAGAACAGGGTGTCAACTCAAAGGAGCAGGCAGGGAGTATTTTAGTTCAGAATTGGCTTATGTGGCTAGCTGGACCCGTAGGTACTAACTGACTAAGCGTAATTTTTCAAGCACAGTTTGGGGCTGGGTTAAAAGAGAGGTGTAGGAACAGAAATCAGATTTGCGATCTGCTAGCATGATAGCTGCATTATTTTTGCTACTTTCTTCAGAGAACCTCTGGCATAACAGGGAGGGAGTTTTAATGTACCACCAACCAGTAAACCCAGCTCGAGACTGTGCTATCCCCCATACCAGTAACTACAAGTACCTTTGATGACAGGCCCCTCTCTGCCCATTGCACCCAGTGTCTGTGATCTGAGATAGGTCCCACCGTGGGTGAAACCATGGGAAGACAGCGGGATCTCTGCAGTGGCAGCTCCCCAGTACCTGAACCGGTGTGACAGGAGCTGCGCTCCCAGCGTGACTGCCTTGTAGACATCCCTTTGAGATTCCCAGGTAGGACAAATTTTCAACAGCTGCCTTAGTCGCTAATTAGCCCGATCCATGCTTTGATATGTGGTTCAGTCACTACATGATGAAAAGTCTTATTTACATATTTTCCACCTGTAGCCTGTTTTTCGGTCAGCCTAGGGTTTCTGAAAGTGCAATATAATGTCAGCCTTTCCCAGAGTGATAGTGTGTTTAAACCGGTACTATTTAAAGGACTTCAATTTTATACTATTAAAACCCAAACCAGATGCCTTCCAATTTTTTATTCTTTAACTGTATTAAGTTTTCACCTTGCTTTTCCTTGAGTCTTCTTTCCCGGGAGGAATTCGTAGTAGTCCAGTGCAATAGAAAAGAAATAAAAGCATATCAGCCTGGTGGAAGTGACTTTTTCTTTCTATTGACATTGAATATAAAGAGCAGATATTCTGTATTTCTTTGTTCTTTGTTTAAAAAAAAAAAAAGAAAAAAAGGGAAATAAAAGGACTAGGAAAGTTAATATGTTTCCCATTCTCTTGATGTCATTTATACTAGGTTGTTACTCTTAGGTCTTAAACTCAGAAAATGGCCATGATGGCCAGGGGTCCAGCTGAGTTCTTCCTTGCTTTGAAAAACTTTGGATTTTAGTTTCCTCTGAATATTTATAACTCTTCTACAATTGTACACAAGTAACTGATACTCCTGCTAAATCCTGGCAGTAACTGGGTTTGCATAGTAAGTCAGTACTTGAGTTTGTGAAGGAAAAAATAAGAAGAAGGAGGAAAAGATAGGAAATTGCTTTTGTGTTGTGTTAAAGTACTCTGAAATGATCCAAAATCAAACCATCCCCTCATAGTCAGCTACCTGCTGTGGCATTCCCACATGACAGTGGGCTGTCATTTACCACACAAGTTTAACCTGCCATGCATTTAAAAAAAAGAAAACCAAACATATGCATAAAATATACTTTCTTTCCTTTGCTGGTCTTCCTCACCCACTGCAATTATTTCGGGACTGTCTTGCTTCCCGTACTGAGTCTGCAAACAGGGCTGATGGTTACGTCACTGGGAAGGAATGAAATCCCTGCTTGTCCCTACAGATGAATGTTGGATCTCTTCAGCATTTTGCACGTTCCTGCCGAGTTCACAGTGTCATACGCCACCGCCCCTATGACCGACTGCAGCCTGCAAAGTGACTGTCACCATTATGTTGTTGACATACTTGCTCTTTCTGGCATGGAAAGCGTCTACTAGCTGCATTTAAACTAGCGGACCTGATAATTTTCCAGCTCAGAAGTTAGAGGTGAAAAATCCTCTCCTGGGCAAACATTGAGGGCAGACGTGAATGCAGAGCAGCACATGTCACCCAGCCCTACTCCACAGAATAACTTGTCTCTCCAACCACCAGCAGCACATTTTCAGCTGACTAGACACCATAAACTCATCTGCTATGGTTCTGCAGCAGGCCAGAATAGTCCATTTCCATATAGTTATTAACATCTTTCTGTATTGGAATGGTCTTATTTGCTTGTCTGTCCTCAGAAACTGTGAAAATTTCTCTTTTCTTTAGCTGTGGAGTCCTTGCCAGTTATTCTGCCCCTGTAAGATGACGGTGTGATGGGACACACGTGGTTTTGCACCACAGGAGCCTGGAAGTGGATTTGTCCTTCACATATCCAGACAATCCTACTACTTCTACTAGTAGAACTAGAACTAGAACTAGAACTAGAAGTTCTACTTCTGTCTGGACTGCAGTGGGGGTGCAATTGGGGGATGGGGCATATTCCTGCCTCAGAGCCAGTGCATGTGCACCGGGAGAGAAAGATGAGGGAGCTAATTAGCTGGAGAATCCCTGGGATGTTCCAAGTTTATGTTTGAGTTTGTCACACGCGAATGACTAATTTCTTATGAACTAGTTTTTTACTTTTATGATGTCTATAGTAGAGCATACTTTCCCAAGAAACCCATTCGTTGACTTTAAATACCTAAACATATTTTTGAATAATTTCATTTGTCTACAGATCCTCTTAGAGACAGGCAGAAGGGTTTTTTTATGCATTAAGTATTAATTTTGTAATTCATATATAACTTTCCATAATCATGTAAATGTACATTCTAATTAACAGTGTAGAAATCAAATTATTCTGTTAATCCGTGACATACCATTAAATCTGATATTTTAACCGTGATGAACTATAATTAGATGAAATATAATTAGATCAAAATACTGTCCTGAACATTTGGTATAAAAGGAAAAATATATGGCTGCTTACGTACGCGCCATTATGATAAATTTATTACAAAAGAACATAAGCTAGTGTATTCTATGTTGGTTTAGCGGTCTTGTTCAGAATGTGGCAGGAGTAATTTAAAAGGAGTTCCCTATCAGTTTTATCCACATTATACATAATGAAACTGTCAAATTGAATCATTACTACACTAATTTTGGCTCCCTTAATAACCCTTTTTCTATTGTGTAATCTTACACAATCTTACAATCATGGGCGATGTATATAATTGTTGGTTGCACTAACAGCTTGTCTGCATAAAAGGAGAACAGATTTCAAAAATAGCCACTGCTTTCAGTTGAGCAGTTTGAGAAACCTTATTTAGTCATACAAAACAAGATGAAACCAAAATCAGGGATCATGACGTCAAACCAGTAACTTGCCTTTTAACCAAGCTGTAAGCAAGTAAGCAGCCGTATAACAAATGGCAAACACTTAAAAATACTAGGAAAGTTTTGAAATCAAGAGCTCAAATGTTAGGAAACGTCACAACCAGGGCACTTTGCATTCAGCCCTCCTCTATGGATGCATTATGATTCAGACTTCAATTACATGAGTGCATAGTACTTCTTCAGGAGGAATCTTGACTCATTTGGTACGATGATTCGAATGGGCTCTCTAATGAGCAGCATTTCAATTCTTTTTATTCTTTTTGTTGTTTACTGAGTGAACCTATGCCTCATTCACTTCATACTGTCAAGGCCTTATTTTGAAGACAGAAATCCTGATTTTCTCATTGACTTTTTCCAGTATTTATTGTTGTAATTTGCAGGAGTCACTAATATAATATTAATTTTCATAAATCCTGAAGAGGAAACAGGTTATCGTTAGTTCATTTTTACAGTTCAGAACTGAAGCTCAACTGAATGTTAGGATATGAACTCATTTCTGCTGTTCAGATTGAAATTCTGCACCATAGAAGAACTCAAAGGGAAAAAGAAAGGAGGTGGAAAAGACGGCTGGATTCTTTCATATAAGAAAAAATATCTCCTGAAGAAACATACTAGCTGTTCAAATGTTCAGTTCCAGAACATGACTCATTCAAGCAAATTTCTCATGTTTAAAACCAAACCCAAGGAATCGATTTTTCTTTCCTAAAAAAAAAACCCAAAGCACAAACACACACCAAAAAAAAACCAAAACCCCGAAACAAACAAATCGGAAAGTACTACTTATTGAAATAAGGAATTCAGGTAGTCTGTGTGTGTTGGGAGAGTGCAATTGTACCTCTCTAAACCATGAAGTAGTAACCAACTCAGAAAATGTATGAGTAGATGGGGCTGTGGTTGGACAATATGTTATACTACTAAAACAGTAGTCTAATTTTTTAAAATATAGGTTGACTAATTTATTTAATTATATTCTTTACAAAAGTCCATAAAAGTCCTAACCAAGAACAGATCTAGAGGTCAATCTAAGATCTATATTAGAGATCTATTATTGTTTCAAAATGCTTGGAATTTAAATGCTCGCCTTTTTTTTCTGCATATTTGAAAGGTGTATTTCATCAATATGTTGGATTTATATAATACATTTTTTCTGTAATTATTCTTAATTCCCTTTTTTCCACATACATCATACCAGAAATAGCAATTGCATAGGCATTTTCCTGTGCCAGAAGTTCTTTGTTTGAAAGGAGCCTTTTGTTTTATTAATTACATTATCAGTTTCCAATTATTACTCAATTTTGATGCAATTAAAGAATTAAAAAAAAAATTCCAAGCTCTTCCAAGCAATTGTTTCTAGTGGTGCATCTTTGGGGGGTTTTTTGTTGTGTTTTTTTTTCCTTCCTCTCATAAGAATCTCATATTAATGAAATAATAATCATTATTATTATTGCCTCTCATCAATAATACTACTGCCTCTCATCATAATGAAACAATGCCTTAGTATGATGCTATGTTTTGTATTCATATGGGCACTATCATGCAAGGTCCTCAACCTCTCATGTCATAGGAAGAACATGCTATGGTACTTTTTACAAGAGCAAGGATGTTAAACTCTGGTGTTCTGGCTATGTTCCAGGTTGATTAATTAATATTCTGCATAGTTTCACTAGAATTTCAAATGAAAAGACTGATCTGTATTTAGACTCGTAGCAAATATAGTAGCACATACACGTTGCGCTTCAGAAAAGACTGCGTTTCTTATTGCAGTTTAATTTTATGAAGCCTTTTCAACTTTCAGGAAAAATAATTGTAGAAATGTTAGTATGTCACAAGACACTAAGGTTGGCTATTCAGAGCAATGCTTGCCTGTTGCAGGACATCAGATCTTTCATGGTAAATTCAACTTCATGTAAAAGACCAAGATTTAAATGAGACGTGGGTCGTACATATGGTACAGTAACATGACAAGGTTATCACATAAAGACGAACCAAGATGGATTTGAAGATTCCTGTGACCTTACTGACCTCTGTGGGGACAGGAGCAATCAGAGTCCTTGAGCACAGATGTGCCCAGGGTTGTTAAGTGGTGCTCTCGACTTGTAGGGAGACGGGGTGTTGCACATGCTTTCCTTTCTATCGAACGGCACAGCTGGCCGGCGCAGATCAGAGCATCTGCTGCTCCCTCTGAAATGCTGCTGCTGCAGTCCCCTTACCACAAGCTCTGCGTTCTGCTTGATTCCCACACCTGCCGCTTGGATAATGTAACTGAGAATTACCCCAGTGCAATACAGAAACTACACGATGCAATCTGTAACAGCAAATTTACAGTTTTAAAATCCAACAACATCATTGTATAAATAGAGCTGGGACTAAAAATACAGCAATAGAGATGTGTTTCATCTTGTGTTTTAGGAGACAGCAAAGGATAAGTACACCCTCAATGAACCCGTTCTCTCTCCTGCTCTCTTTTATCTTACAAAATATAAATACTCAGTAATGCAACTGTAAGAGATGCTGAAGATCAAATCTTTATATTCAAAGTTGTTGAACCTTTTCCTGTGATATGTGTAGGAAGAAGGAATTTGTGGAAGCACCCAAGGGTCTTTAGCCAAAGCAGTGATGGATTCAAGCGGGTTTGGTTCTCGTGATGCGATTTTGAGAGCAGGTGCTTCTGATATTTCTCAGGACTGTAAAATGCCAACCAGGCCAACCTGTGGGCATACCGCATACTTCTGAATTACATGGTCACTCAAATCACGATAACTAAGGACAACCTGAAAACAAAGGCCGAGGCCTTGGCTTCTTCCAAATTCCGAAAGGGCTTTGGCTGGGAGCTTTCATCCAGTCTCCGCAGGAGATCTGGTTCCTCCACCCTGCTGTGCTGCCATGCTTTAGTCAGCCCAGGTTGCTGTAGGCTTCCTGGTCATACTGGAGCCAGAAGGATCAGTTTTCACTGAGAGATCTAAAGAACATTCCTGGCAACTTGGGCTGCCAGCCCATCAGCATCTGAATTTTCAGTGCTACCGATGATACACTCATTTTATCTTTGTTAGTCTCCAAATGGCAAGGGCTAGTGTTAAATCAGCATTGCAGAATCCTGGGGAATGTCAGTGCCTCACCTGCTTTAGCACAGACAATTAGATGGCTTGGTCCTCGTTTGTCGCTTCCCCTTCACAGAGCACTCCGAGGAGACAGTGATTTGAGGACAGAATCTCGCTGGTAGAAAGGGTTTGAAGACGGAGACTTGTTAGAAGAAAAAAAGGTAGGAGGCCATTATGCGGCAGGGCAGCACAGCTCACCACGAGCTAATTGTTTCTCTCTTTGGAGAATGAAAGTGAACAGGAAATAAAATCACTCAGAGAGGTAACATAACTCTTGTATGGGCTGATAGTGGTTTTTTGGCCCTGTGGTAAGCAGGTGTAAACCTCTGATGGTTGGGGGAAAAATAGAGGGCCCGATGACACATCATGCTGCAGCCCACACCAGTCCTAGTCTACAGCAAGGCAGGAATATCAGCAGGCTGAAGGGTTACTTGGGCAAGGAGAGACCCCTGCCCCTGTGCGTGGTCTCCCCAGACTCTAATGACACTTGTCCAAAAGTTCCAATACTGCCACGATCCCTGATGATATTGTGCCCTTTTTGATATGAGGGTTTTGAGACACTCAGGGGCATTACAAATCATTATTACACATTGGTTGTAACTGCTGACTGAAAGTCCCCAAAGCAGTGCTCAGACTAAGAAAAGCTGAAAAAAATATTTACTACGATATGTTGTCCATTGGAAGGGTCATTCACTCGTTGTAAGTGGCATGGATCCTTATTTTGCTCTAGCCTCACACTGTCAGGATAGCAACAGAGGGGGCAATATACTCCTCCAAGGTACATGTAAGGACCCTCACGTCATCAAGCCCCAATATCATTACAGTCTCTTGAAAACTCCGGCCTTTCGGCAGGGTTAATTACTGCGAAGGGTCTGGTCCAGATCCGTGGAGGCTGTGCAGAGCCCTGCCGCAGAAGGTGGTTTGCAGGGAAGCTGGGGTACGCAGCCGTGTGGTGGCTGCACGGGGGACTCTCATTCGGGTCACCGAGCCTGCATGACTGACACGAGAAATAATCCGCCAGGGCAGGACTCTGCCACCGGAATCCAACTCTGACGGAGTCCCTGGTGGGTCTGAAGCCAGCTGCACGATTTAGGGACGCCTGTCACAAGGTATAACGTTCAAAAGGACTGCATCCAGCTCTCTGACACACCTCACTCCTCTCCCGTCTGTTTAGGAGAGAATGTAATTATCTGGGTCATATGTTACCATCATATATAGGAAATGAGCTGTGTTGGTTAGGTTTTTCTGTTGGATACCCAGTGTCTGACCCTGTTTTGGGTTTTAAGCATTTTTCCTTTAATTTTTAGTTCCTCACTCTTGATATAGAGCTTGTGGTAGGTGAATGACAGTGTTATGGGTCAGGCTGTCTTTTTCAGAGAGTCAATATTTGTAGGTGACATAACTATTACTTTACAACACTATAACACCAATTCATTTCAAATAGTCATTTTTAAGTTTACAGTGACAGAAATGTTTGTAAATAAACGCTGAAGAAGAGTATTACTCTCTAGAACTTTTAGGGGCTAAATTGGCTCTTGTACCATCCATTACCAGTGCCTCAATTTCTAAAGTCCCTGTAGGCATATGGCTGTTCATTAAGAAAAAATGGATGTATTCATTGACAATGAGGCAAATGATCTTAAACCGGAAAAAGTCAGATTTTCATATCATAAGTCCCTACACGAAACTAATTTGTTATCATAAAGAAAGCGCTATAGGTTAATGTCTTCTGAAGATGTAAAAAAAAAAAAAAAGTCTACAGTTTTGAAAGGTTCATAAAAGTAATTCACATTCTTCTTCAAAAGACGCCAATTCTGTACAAATTTTGTAAGTTGCTTTAATGATAACTGTGATCATTGTATTACATTATGTATTCAGTAACAGTAGCAGAATATTGTATATTAGTCTGCACAACTGAAAGCTGGAAGAGACATTTATGCAGTCCACAAATGCATTATGAAAGTACTTAATCTGAAGCAAACACAATTGTATATGCTTTTATTATGTACTCTTTTGGATTTAGCTATGACAGAGTATCTTACGGAGCATTCTAAGATATTAGACAAAATTGAATATATTGCTTCAGTTCATCCTAATTTTAAGTAGATATGTCTTGAGGTTTTTCTAAGAAAACTTTTCCCAGTGAATACAGAAACTGTTATGAGGTGGTACACCAGGCTCCCACTTCTTTCAGGCAAATAGTTGCTTTCTGAATGGCAATTTATTTTTTCCCTCTGAGTTTGCTTAATGATGTTATTCATAGAGTGATAGTTTGTCACAGTGTGAGGCTGCCTGCTCCAGAAGAACTAGGCAGGGGCTGGGAACTGCTGCCTCTCTCAGGTCACTCTGCTCTGAGGCAGCAGCTTGTATGCCTATAGGAACTTGCTAACATCCACCCCCCACCCCAGAGAAATATCACCCCTCAATTCCCTCTTTCTCTCTCTCTCTCTCTCTTTTTTTTTTTTTCCACAATATTAGGTAGCATCTCAAGATCCCAAAAGAAATAGGAAATAAACTTGGATGTCTCCACCCAAATATGGATTTTATGAGAGGAGGGAGTGCTTTCTGTTTTTTTCCTGAATGCATAAAGTAGGTTTTTGACACTTTAATCTAAATCTGTCAACAGATAACCAAAATATTAAGGAAGAGGACACTTTTGTGACCAAGGTGCCAGACTAATAGTCAAAAGTGATTACTTCTGTTATTGAACTAAGGAAGTCTGTAGTTTGTCCACAAAATAAAATTAAAAAAGAAATAAACAGAAAACTTTCAATATCCCTTGGGATGTCTTCTCAATGCCTGCTTCGCATGTCTAGAGGCAGTGACTGCATTTATGTGACTAATACTTGATGCTGACAGAAATATTACTTGTTATTTGCAAACACATGTCTTTGGCACGTCTATGTTTTCACTTAATTTCCCAAATTTCTCTGATTGTTAACTCTTGGAGCTTTTTTCTAGTGGCCATTACTAAAAATGATGGGAGCTATTGAGTTGTTTTCACTGTGTTTATCAGGCACAGATATCAGAAGATTATTAAAGGATTAGATGAATGTTTCCTCCACCACTATGGAATAAATTGTACTTGGCTCAGTGGTTCATTTTATAAAGTGGACGTTGTAATATGTTCATTGAGTATTTCCTAAGGACTTTGGAGAGCCCACAAACATAATTCTTTATTAGGAGGAGCTGCAATAAGGTGTGAAATGCAAAACTGAAGAGCCTAGTTCCGAAAAACAAAAGTGTCTCTGGAACTCTTCTGCGTTGCACAGCCCTTCATAATTTAACATCTCTGTGTAATCCTCCTTCTTTCCTGCCTTCTTTAATTAGTACCCCTGTGTACCTGCTGAAATCTTCAGCAACAAAATAATGTTGAAGTGCACAGAAATACACTACTGCCTTAGCAACAGGTTATAATTTTTTTATTTCTTAAATTATACTTCAGGGTCACTGTGCCTTTGGATTTCCTAAAGGCCAGAAAGATGCTAATTTCAGTGGAAATGACCTAGACATTCAGAGAGAGAGAGGAGGGGGGGACAGGGTCATGGATAGTGTTTTGAAAACAAAGGATCAGGACATACCCCAGACCTATGGCTTTGCTCACAGTAGTGTTGCTCTGTTAAGCTGTGTGGGAGATGCATGGGTTTGGTGACTTTGAAAATGAGGTTATATAAACTCTGCAGTGATCCTTGCTTTCTTTCGTGCCCTCATCCCCAGTGACATGTAGAAGCCCCGTGTGTCAAAGAGATTATAGTTTCCTGTCTTCTAATGCTTTCTGTCTTCAGTCCCGTCTTATCCTGAAATCTGGAGTTGACCCGTTGTCTTGGACTGGATTCTTCACACACATCTCAGAGTGTTGATTACACAGCTAAATTTAGACAGAAACATATACTTCTTTTGGGGGGTGGGGGTGGGGGAGAGTGTGAACTGTAGTTGGTGCTGTTCAGCACTGAAGATGTCAATAGTTTTATCCAACGTAGTGCAATTTTTTGTAGAGTTCCAGAAAGCCGTGTTTTTTTCTTCCCCTCTCTGTGTGAAAAAAGTGGGCAAATTAGCATTTCTTCTAGCACTGAGTTGTTGAGAAAGGTGACTTTTCTTTTCCTTTATTGGTTTATTTGAGGGCATTTGTGCAAGAATTGATAATTTACATTCGTTTTAACTTGGTACTTAAAATTCATTGTTAATTTCTCTTTATCACAATGATTACCCAAAAGAATGGAAATTTAACAATAAATCTTCAGGGTCATTATAGATCACAGACATATGTTTGTATGGACGCATTTGTTACTTGTGGAAAATAAAATTCTTGTAGAAATTATTTCAATATGTAGTGGTATACAATTAAATTTAACAGTGATAGTCCAATAAAGAAGCCTTAATAATTAAAGAAAGCATTTGAAAAATTAAAATCTAGGCTTATCTTAATTCTGGTAATACTGTAGACCAATTTGGGTAATATGAAGTGAGCTGAGTCTATCTGCTTTTTTTTCCCTAGCAGAGTTATTTACTTAAGTTCCAGTCAATTACACCTATGCAATTCTATTGCAGGCTTAATCTAAAGACAGTGGGGTGGCCCAGCATTATCCTGGGGTTTAATTTTGCCTTTAGAATCTCTATTACTGGTGATGATGTGTGAAAAGGAAAAAGCACAGCTCGGCTTTCTGAAGCCAGGGTGAGTTTGTTTGGCTGATGCTTAGGAACGACAACAAACAAAGCCTTTGTAAACTGGTCACAGATGATGTGCAAGTCTCTAGAAAACAATAACATTTAAATTATTCCATTTTGGAATGTAACACCAGTTTAACTTGTAGGTGCTACAGAGTTTGTGTTGTAAAGTGATTTTAAATACGTATTTACATGACTTAAGCTAAAAAAGTTTATGGTTGCAAAGAGCTAGATCATATTAAACAAAGGAAAATGTGCCAAATAGTACATTGTTCCTCGCTGAACTTAGTGATACGACCTTGACTGAGAATTAGATCCATAATGAATAATTTGTGGTATGCTTTTTTCTAACAAAAGGTGAATTAATTTTCCTAAGAAAATTAGCAATCTTTAAACTAGAACTGAAGTTCTGCTCTACTGAGGTTGGATCGGTATATTTTATACCCACTTAAATAACACCCTTAGCTACTGAGAGGACACTGCAGTTGATGTTGATGATAGGTGGGATTTTATTAGACCCTCATAGATCCTCTTAAAAAATACAAACAAACAAAAAGTTGGCCAACTGTCCTGAGAACAAAACGCCCAAATTCTTGCATTGTCACCAGTCTTCTGAAGAAACCTGTTAACTGCACAGCATTCATTAAGATTTGTAAAGATAAATAGGCTAAAGTTAAATTAACCTCTTGGTATCCCTCTGAAGACCCTCCTCAAACTCTCCTGGTTTGTAAAGCACTTCCACTATTGACTTCTTCATGTTCTGTCCCTAACCCGTATGAGTCCTGTGTACTGACCGACCTCTCCTTTCTATTTCAGGGACTCTTGTAGTCCACTCATCACTTTTTGTTTGTTTGTTTTGTTTCCCTGTAGACATTGATTGCACTTTGCTTCTCATTGCTTCCCATCCCAGGTCTCCACTTTTCATTGTTTGATGTCATTCCCTCTGCATTCTGTCTCCGCCTTTCTTCCCAGACCCTCTTTCACTATACTAATATTCCCAGTTTCCTTTTACCTGAGGTATCTCTGTTCTCCTGCTTTCCTCACATCAAGATTCATCATATTCTTTCTCACGTACCTAGAGCTTTGTGTTCCCACAGACATCCATGCTGGGTCCCCTGTTTTTCTCAGTTCCACGTAAAGTGCAATTTCTACCTGTGCTTAAATGTTCTTCTCTCTCTTATGGCTCTGGCAGCTTCTTGTTTTGCTGCATTAAGTTGTGTTATCATCAGCCCTATTCTTTGAGCTGCAGATAATTGGAAAGGTGCTTGTAGCTGCTTAGGTAAATAGATGGCAAAGGCTTAATGTTTGATATGTTTTTTTCTTTTCATGTTTTCCACTTCTTTTTTTTTTTCTGAAAAGTCAGTACATTTTGGCCCATTGAATATTTTCTGAAATATGGCACACTGATTATATGCGATACACAAAAGTGTTACGAACAAAGAAATGTATCAGGCTGAACAAGAGGCCTTATAAGCATGCTTGGTCAGTAACCAAATGTAAATCTTCCAGTTAGCCTTCCTCCATTTATGAGTAAGCATTTGTAAATGAGTTAAAAAGAAAGATGCTGTTCTTAGTTCTTATAGATAATTATAGTTATCAGCTGAGGCTGTCCCTCATGAATACCAGACCCAGGAGGCAAGGGGGAAGGTCTGGAGAGAGGAAGAGTTTTCCCCAGTAGAGGAAGATCAGGTTAGAGACCACTTGGCCAAACTGGACATCCATAAGTCCATGGGCCCTGACGAGATGCACCCGCGAGTGCTGAGAGAGCTGGCAGATGTTATTGCTTGGCCACTCTCCATCATCTTTGAAAGGTCATGGAGGACAGGAGAGGTGCCTGAGGACTGGAGGAAGGCCAATATCACTCCAGTCTTCAAAAAGGGCAGGAAGGAGGACCCAGGGAACTACAGGCCGGTTAGTCTCACCTCCGTCCCTGGGAAGGTAATGGAGTGACTCATTCTGGATGTCATATCCAAGCACGTTCAGGAGCAGGAAGTTATTGGAAGTGGTCAACATGGATTTACCAAGGGTAAGTCATGCTTGACCAATCTCATAGCCTTCTATGATGTTATAACTGGTTGCCTAGATAAGGGCAGAGCAGCAGATGTCATCTACCTTGACTTCAGCAAGGCTTTTGACACTGTCTCTCATAACATCCTCCTTAGGAAACTGAGGAAGCGTGGACTAGATGAGAGGACAGTGAGGTGGATTGAGAGCTGGCTGTGTGACAGGACTCAGAGGGTTGTGATTAATGGAGCAGGGTCGAGTTGGAGGGCTGTAACCAGTGGTGTCCCCCAGGGATCAATACTTGGACCAGTATTGTTTAACGTATTCATCAACGACCTGGACGAGGGGACAGAGTGTATGCTCAGCAAGCTCGCTGATGATACCAAACTGGGTGGGGCGGCTGACACCCCAGAGGGCCGTGCTGCCATCCAGTGGGACCTGAACAGGCTGGAGAGCTGGGCAGAGAAGAACCAAATGAGGTTCAACGAGGACAAGTGTAGGGTCCTGCACCTGGGGAGGAAGAATGTCAGGAATCAGTGTAGGTTAGGGGCGGACCTGCTGGAAAGCAGCTCTGAAGAAAAGGATCTGGGGGTCTTGGTAGACAGTAAATTATCCATGAGCAAGCAAAGTGCCCTTGTTGGCAAGAAGGCCAACGGAATTCTGGGCTGCATAGGGAAGAGTGTGGCCAGCAGGTCAAGGGGGGTCATTCTCCCCCTCTACTCTGCACTGGTGAGGCCACAACTGGAATACTGTGTCCAGCTCTGGGCTCCCCAGTTCAAGAGAGACAGGGAACTACTGGAGAGAGTCCAGCGTAGGGCAAGAAAGCTGATTGAGGAATTGGAGCATCTCCCTTATGAGGAAAGGCTGAGAGAGCTGGGACTCTTTAGCCTGGAGAAGAGAAGGCTGAGGGGAGACCTTATTATGGCATACAAGTAGCTAAAGAGTGGGTTTAAGGAGGATGGAGCCAGACTCGTTTCAGTGGTTCCCAGTAACAGGATGAGGGGTAATGGGCACAAGCTGGAACATAGGAAATTCCGATCAAATATGAGAAAAAACTTCTTTATGGTGAGGGTGACAGAGCACTGGAACAGGCTGCCCGGAGAGGTTGTGGAGTCCCCTTCTCTGGAGACTTTCAAGACCCGCCTGGATGCAGTCCTGAGTAATGTGCTCTAGGGAATCCTGATTTAGCAGGGGAGTTGGACTAGGTGATCTCTAGAGGTCCCTTCCAACTCTGAAATTCCGTGATTCCGTGATTCCGTGAGGCTTAGTTCTCATAGATGGATTTATAAAGCTTGCTCAGATTACCTCCTCTGTCTCCATGAGCAAGTCTGTCTTTCCATTTATTGTCGCCTTTTATTTTGTGATGGTTATATATAGTAGGATTTGGATTCATCTCACCTAACTTTCAACATCTACAGTATTTCAGCTAGATGGCCTTTATAGTTGAAGAAAAGAAAGAGACATTTTTAGGGTGTGATTCATTTGACCTGTTTCAAATGTCTAGTTTAGGAGTGGATGGAACATGCCTTACAAGAACCTATTTTTCTCCACTAGCTGCAAATAAAACCTAGAGGGACTAGATCAAATGTAAACCTCTTATTGTTGTGTTTACATTTATTCAAATTAAGAATCTCAGTTTAGTGATTTGAATTAATTAATGACATCCACTTCTGTACAGAGTTGTTGTGCAACTTATTTTTAACAAGTAAACCTTAATTTGAGAATCTGTTTTTTCTCTTTTGTTTGGCTAGAAGAGACCTTTAAAGATCATCTAGTCCAACCTCTCTGCCTTGGACAGGGACATCTTTCACTAGATTAGGTTGCTTAAATCCTGTCCAACCAGACCTTGAATATTTCTAGGAATGAGGCATCCACAACTTCTCTGGGTAACCTGTCCCAGTGTCTTAACCGCCCTCACAGTAAAGAATTTCTTCCTTATTTCCAATCTAAATCTACCTCCCTTCAGTTTAAAACTGTTGCTCCTTGTCCTGTCACTACAGGTCTCAGTAAAAAGTCTTTCTCCATCTTTCATATAAGCCCCCTTTATGTATTGAAAGGTTGCTCTAAGGTCTCCTCAGAGCCTTCTTTTCTCCAGTTGAACAACCGCAGCTTGGACTTTCTTCATAGGAGAGGTGTTCCAGCTTTCTGATCACCTTCAGGACCCTCTTCTGGACTCACTCCAACAGGTCCATATCTTTCTTGTGCTGAGGGTTCAAGAGCCGGACGCAGTACTCCATGTGGGGTCTCACAAGAGCAGAGTAGAGGCACAGAATCACCTCCTTCAACCTGCTGGCCACGCTTCTTTTGATGGAGACCAGGATAAAATTGGCTTTCTTGTACAATATTGAACATCATTGTTATTTGTGTCTTTTCCCACAAGTGAACCCTCCCTTCAGAGACAGCACATTGTTATGGACGGGGTGGGGAAAAGAAAGAAAAAGAGTGACAGGATAAAGCAGAAGGACAGTAGTAGGAATTGCTTGAAATCCAAAGTCATGATATCTTGCAAACAAAATTTAATGCAGCAAAGCTGAAATAATTTCCGATGTATCTTACTAAAACAAGCAGACCTTAAAAAAAGTGTCTCTGACAGTTTCTTTACTTAGACCATGTTTGCCCTTAAAACAATTTGCTGACATAGCTGGGCTGGGGAGGGGTGAGATGTTTTCACCATCCTGACTGACATAAGTAAGATAGCAACTCCCTGGATGTAGAAATGCTTCTAAAACAGCAAAAAAGCCGTTTTGCAAGTACAGCTTATTCTATTCCCGGAATGAAACTCCTTTGCTGTTGCTCTGTCTCCATGGTTAGGATTTATCAACGTAACCGTAGTGTAAAGCTCTTTCAGCAAATCCTTGTAAATCTAGAGAAGGTCTTCTGCCTTTCGGAAGAATCAGCCCTTATATTCTTGCTTTTTGATAGCCTTATGAATCACCTACAATGAACAACCTTTTTCTTAAGTGACCACATAAATATATCCACGTGATCTTTGGAACAAGTTCATCTGACCTTTTGTTGAGGACCTTTTCTGCTATCCAGCCAATTTATACTGGTCTCCTGAGGGGTCACTTATCAGATATGTATATTCATTCAGTAAAGATGTGCTGTCTAGCTGAATGTGTGCCAAAATTTTATGACTTCCCCTCTTCATTTCTGCCAAACAGTATGAAACTACTTAATAATTTCTGGCATATTGTGTTTTGTCACTATGTATGACCCGAACGTATCCAGACATATGTTACACAGAACCTTTATCTCTTCCTTTTCAGTGGGTGGGAGAAAGTCAATTACTTATCAGGAAACTGCCATGTTTAATTCTTGAGGGTATTTAGTTCCAGAATATAGTAGGATTTGCATATTCAGGACATTCATTTTATGCCATCCAGGCAATACCCGGTTCTGTAACCTTCTGTAAAGTTCACGAAAGTTGTTTGTTGTATTGAGGGAGGAAGGTGCATGCTGCTCTGTGCACCGGAGAAGAGTTGGGGCAGCATCTCTCACAGCAGCACGTTTCTCACACTGTTTTGAGTACATCAGCTTCCGGTAGAGTCAGAGCACAGTGGGGTCGTTGAGCATTATGGTCTTGGCAGCTTAGTGAAAGTAAAACAGTGTGAGCAAGAATGGAATTTTAAATGACGTAAGTACAGGTCTAAATCCATTTTGTAAATTCTCTTATTTTAATAGCTTTAAATTGGGGGGGTTGTGTTGTTGTGGGTTTTTTTTCCAATTTAAACAGAAAATACAAAACTACAAGAAAAACACAAAACAACCGTTCTTACTCCACCATGAGGGCGTTCATGTGAGGAGTCATACCTATATGACTTGTACGTTGTAAGTTAAAACATCTGTGTTCAGACAAGCCCTCAGAAAGGAATATTTTATAGCTCACCAAGCCTCCCCTGCTCTTCCGAGTGCACCAAAGCTGTGCTGCTGTGCTCAGGGGGATCCTGATTTGCACCCCGTGTTAGCATGGTGCCCCATTTCAGGTGTTGTTACTCCAGGATGTCCTGTGTATGAAGTTGTCTCAATGGCTGCCTTCACACTGCCAGTCCAACAGATAGCTCTGCTGATAAAACAACTTCCCTACTTTTAACTTACTTACAGGCTGCTATAACGAAAGAGTAAGCCTGCTCCCAGCTGCTTAGACTCTCTTTTCCACCAGATTACAGTCACCTCAATTGCTCCAACATGAGTGTTTGACTCCTCTCAACATTAAATCTATAAAAATTATCCAGGCTAAAGTCAGAGCAAGAGATATGGTTCTGTGGGACATAAACATGTCACTGTTGTTCCATGTTCCACCTGACCTGAGATTTCCTAGGATTCATGCATTTCAGTATGAAGTTACTAAGCTTTTGGTGGACCACAGCACAAAGTGGAGTGCAAACTCAGTGTGATGAGAGTGTAGCCTAGTAAAAAACAAATGAGATCTCATTCGGTTGTGTCTAATAGATTTTTTTATGAGTGGTGTGCAGAAAATCTCATCTTCTGCCAACCCCTTAATGGCATTTGTGCTTATTACTAAATATTGCAAAATTCCTTTGGGGGATCTCTAATACATAACCAACATAACATCACATGCATTATCCCGAAGATCCCTCATAACTTGCTGCCCCTGTTCTTTTACCTTATGTTTTCTCTCTGAGTTAACTCTTTTAGAGGCAGCAGCACATAAGCAGAAACACATTTATTACACTCCTATCCTGTTACGTTACTGATAACTGTCAAGTGCTGTGTCGTTTAGGCCAAACAGTATAATCCACACTATTACTGTTACATACCGGGATCCAAAGACAGAGGAACAAGTTCCTGCACATATTGAAGGTTTCTTTAGGTGATGAAAATGGCAGGAACTAGAGATATGCCATGCCACTTATGCTGATTCAACTGGAAGGTTTAATTACCTCTAATTTTGTTATACTGTAGAACAGAAATGGAAGGAGGTATCTGCTGTGTTGCTCTTGGCTAGGAGAGCTGAGGAACTGACCAAACCAAAATAAGTTATTGCAAACAAGGTTCTGTCTGGCACCTGGGGCTCATTAATTAGCCAGGAGACTGAACTCTAATGAGAATAAAACACTAGAGGAGAGAGCTTTCTGATTTTTCTTGCTTCTTGCTGAGAAAGAATATGGTGGATAAAAGATAGTATGAGGTAAAAGTTCAGATAGAGCTTGGGATTTTTCCATAACAATAGGAACAGGGTTTTTTGTTTTCTTTCTTTTTCTGTTATCTCTGTGGCACTGGAACCTTTAGGCCAGAGGGAAATGAGATGGCAGATGGGTTCCTCCTAGCGCAGCGGTGATAATTTTGCAGCGCTTGCTGCTCCACCTTTGTCACTGCCCTGCCGAGTGGCGTGAATGCGAGAAGTCCCTCTCCAGATTCCAGGGCAGAGTGAAACAGGCTATTTAAACAGCTTAAACTGCTAGTCTAAACTAAGCTGATTTTATTGGCAGTGGATTAGGAAGCTGTTGTATGAATTACGCTGCTGGCTCCACAGTGGGAGCAGAATCTTTGGCCAAAGTTGAAAAAGCAGCAAAAAGAAACAGGGGATTTGTGTGGCTCTACAGAGCCCGTCAGGTAAGGTTTTTTCCAAGTATGTTTCATGGCTGAGTTGTGGGCTAGTTCTGTCTCCTTTGGTTAGTACTTAGTAAACATGACACATCCCAAATATGTGTAAGAAAAAGAGCCAGTCCCACGTGCAGCCAGACATTTTGTGAAGTGTTAAACAAAGGCTAATTTCAGCCACCAGCAAGCCGGTCTACAGTCAGTGGAAGAGGGAGAGCAATCTTGCAGCAGCTCCTCCGAGTTAGATTTCCAATCTGAGTCATCACCTTAGGCAATCACTTAACTAGGGATCCCAGTGAATCAGATACTCATTCATACTGCTCTTTTTTGAGAGAGAAGATTATAGAAGGAGTGCGGCTGAAATACCTTAGCAGCACAGATCAGACACTGATTAAGCTGGGTTTAGAACTATATTGGTGCGGAGTTTGTTCCAGTTACAGTAATTGCTCTTCTTCTATTTGATGGCAATCAAATGTCCACACTGACCTTAAGGTGTCCGCTATGAGATTACTTAGAATTGGCTCACATCTTTTCTGAAAAGATCCAAATGTATCACTGAATGATTGCTCCTTCCAGCTATTGCACACACTGAAATAAAATAGTTGGTGAGATCGGTGTCTCTCTGTTCCCCTTGTTTCATCCCTTTTCATACAACAGTGAAGTTGTTGAAAAAAAATGCACATTTGCTACCCATTCTGGATTAACTTCACTTGGACAGCAATTCAAGTTACCCAAAATAAGAGCAAAAGAGCTTGTAAAATACTGTAACACTATATTTTTCAGCCACTGCCCCAGTACAAATAATTGTATGAAATACAGAGTAGAGACACCAGAGTGAGACAAACAGTGAGTCAAAAAAACTACAGGTACTTTAGCTGCACATCCACTGCGGTGTCCTAGCCACATAGGTTAGGAAAAACACTGTTGTTCAGATAATGTCTTCCCCAATGCATACCTGCAAGCCAACAGTACAAAAGATCTCTGTGCCTGAGGCAGCATGACTTCAAAATCCCTCTTTGTGTAACTTTCAACTTTAAAATAGGATTTCAGTGCCGATGGCCAAGAAGCTTCCCTCTTGGAGGATCAGAAACCATTGGGCTTTTCTGCAAGTTCAAGGACTTCAACTGTCATTCAGTCACTCTGCGTGCTTAACCGAAAATTAATCCTTCTGTGGAAAAAGCTAAAAGAATGATCTGGAGTTGTTCTTCTAGGCTTGGTGTACTTGAGCAAGTTTTCTTCATGCTTTGAGAGTGATTTGACCCAAAACAATTATATACAGTTTGGCTTCCTTTTCCATTTCAGAACTTCAGGCATATAAGAAAGGTGCCTTAACTGTTGGGTAAGGACCAGACCAGTTTCACTGGTGAATTATTTACTTAGATCTTTACAGCAAGTAATGCATCTGTAATATGGTCGCTTTGATAGATCAAAACCCCATTAAAGGCTATTTTTTTTTTCTTAAATATTTACTTTATAAATACATTAGTACTAGTGTTCAGACATGGAAACTTACTCCAGGTTTCTGTGCCTGAAATTCAAATGCAAACAATATTTAGTTATTATAATATTTATCTAACATCTAATTAGCTGGAGTTTTACATAAGGAATGAATGCAAGAAAGCATTTGTGTGAAACAAGCCACCCCTCTTTACTTTGTGTCCGTAATTATCAGCCAGGTTTTTCCAATTTGGACTGCACGCAATGTGCTAGCTATACACTGCTTGAGATTTGCACTTAGTTTTGACTGAAACCATGAATAAAACTAACTCAATTTACTTTGTTTGTAGTAAGTATTTATCTGTATGACAAGACTATCAGAGACCTAGGAATAATTTGCAATGCTTCCCAAGGTAGCACTTGTAAAACAGCAAAGGTGTTGATAGACGCACTTTATGTCTTTTGGCAGGCTGTTGTGAGGAAACTGGCGGTGTTATGCCTACATTACGTTATTCTCACATCTAGTTAATGGATTTCCCACCACTGTGACAGGAGATCCAAGAACTCACAGAATCACAGAATCACAGAATGATAGAGGTTGGAAGGGACCTCTGAAGATCATCTAGTCCAACCCCCCTGCCAGAGCAGGGTCACCCAGAGCAGATTGCACAGGAACACGTCCAGGCGGGTTTGGAATGTCTCCAGAGATGGAGACTCCGCCACCTCTCTGAGCGGCCTCCTAAAAATCTCCAAATTCACTCAGAAGTCCAACTTTACAATATTCAAGTGGAAAGATGGAAGATCAAGGAAATAAACTCCTTCCTTGTTTTGTCTTTTACATAAAATACAGTAATGATTTTAAATAAACTAGAGTAACTATTGCACAGACTCCAGAATTTGTCTGTCTTACCTAAGATTTTTTTAAAAAAATATGAATATTATTGTCAATTCTTATAGATTCTTCATTCTTATGGTCATTATTGACCACTGTATTTTATTACTTCAGGGAAATGTCCAGTAGAGCTGTTAAGACACTAAGTCTTTTTTGGCAGACTCTCTACTCTCACATTTTTAATTTGCATTTGAGTCTTAACAAAATTTTAAACAATTTCTCAGATTAAAGGAATTCTGAATACTCGAGAGCACACAAACTTGAAAATACTTCAGCTTGGAAACAGACCAGAGTGGTTTCCCTTTTATCAGTGTGAGTCAGCGCCGCACGTATTGATTCCAAACAACACGGGCATTGGAGCCGCATGATGACCCAGTTTTAAAATGCATATAGTTGATTAGAATGGTCATTTCATTTTGGTGGCAGAATGAACAATACTGGACCACATCCAGGCCCTTAAAACAGTTAATGGCTGCCCTCCTCCAACAGATGGTCACTGTGTTAGTTTTATGGGATAGTTTGGATCCGTGTAGCGTACTGCATGGCCGGCTTATTGCAACTAGTTGTGGTTGTGCTACAGTCGGAAGAGCCACTTGCACAAGCAGATGACATGACGGTGTAATTTATACAAATAATTATCAGCACACAGTCCAAACATTGTAATGAAAGGATGAATTTTGAGTGACTTGAGGAAAGAGTTGAAGTCGAAGAGGATAGTTGCTCATTCACTGATGGCCTAATTTATTTGGTATTATAATAAATTTGGTAACTGTTGATAGAAAAAGTCATACACGCATGCCTACTTCCATTTATCTTAATGGCATTGCAGCATTAGATTGCAGCATGAATGAAAAGCTGGTGTGTTTCAATTCCTTGGCAGCTTGCGGTGACCTTCAGGAGAAATGAAATGCTCTGCTGGCTAGGGAAACAATTGAGCTGAAACCAGTCAGGCACAGTAAACTCAGAGATAGTCTTTCCAAATTAAAAGCTGTTAGTGGCAGCTCAAAACAAGGCAAAAAGTGAGAATGTAACATCTTGCTGCAAGGTTATTTTATGTGCAGATTGAAACAGGAGGAAAAAAAAAAGGCAAAGTTCAGATCTAAAGGAATTCCCATTAACTTGAAGAATTCGGTGATTAGATTGAACATTAGCATCCAAAGGTACCTGATGTATGAACACACTGTAGAAGCCTTAACCTGTTGAAAAGCGCTGAGATAAATTTAGGCTACTGACCTTTTAGCACATTAGGGCATGAAATAAATCACTGGCTGCAAGTAGTAAATTTGCTACAATCAAAATGCTTTCCAAGTACTTCTAGTTATAGAATTTTGCAGTCAAGAGCACTACATATCTGGAATAACCTTTTAATATTTCAATTATGCCTGAGTATTATGGACCCAATCCTGCATTGTTGCATACCCAAAAATTCCTATTAATGCCAAACGGTATTTCAGGGGATAAGAAAGAAAAGGTCGGGCTTTAAATCATCCAGAAATGTCCTCATAAATTAATGGCTATTTACAAACTGATGAAGAGCCCAGATTAATCTCTAATAAATTTCCACAGATTTCAGCTGCGATGCTTAATAATATATATTATGCGACACTGAAATAACACTGCACCAGAATCTCTTTATTTATTACACGGGTGTTGCTTCACAGGTGGGTACCTGGGGGAGGCCAGCCCATAGTGTGGGAACTAACTAGCTACCGCTGCAAGTTCCAGTCCATACTTCAAACATAACTTGACAATGTTTCAGAAATGGATTTTGTAGCCCTGTTCATGGTGCCCTGCTGCCACAGAAGTTGTGTTTTCATCTGTTCTAGCAACATAGCTGTAATAAGAAGTCACTTCAAGCGCAGACAATGCTTTTCTCTTTTTTCTGTCCATTCCAGAGTTTTTGTATGGATGATATACAAGTGCGTATGCAGTTTTAAAGGAAAAGAGGGTGTCGATGACTTGTACTTGGGGGAAAAAATTATATCTTCTTCTGTGCATTTTCCTGGCTCTAAGGAGTGCCACTTAGACAAGTTTCTCTCTGAAGAAAAAATAATATAATCCATACAGCACATATTAATCTGTAAATATCAAAGTGCATTCTTCAAGGTGGCAAAAGCTTCATTCTTTCCTTTTATTACCGGGATATGTAGAGCATTGACTGGCCAAGCATGGGCTTTTTCAGAGGTCCTCAGGAACCACTGATCTCTTGAAAGCCTCGAGGAGTTATTGGGGTTCAGCATCTTTCAAGATCAGACTTTGGAAGAGACAGGGAGAAATGCTGTCTCACTGCAGCATGAGATAATGTTGGTTTTATTCTGCTAGGCCTTGTTACAGTCTCTTTGTTAGGGGAATTGGAGAAACATAACTCTGCTTTGTCAGCTGAAACGCAAAGCTCCCTAACTGCACCAGGTCAGCAGAATTTCCTGATCACAGCAGTCTTGCTATGACCCTCTCGTTGGCTGGAGCAGTGAATGGTCCTCCTGCTCTTCCAACCAACTGTTAGAGATTTTAACAGGTGCATGATTGTCTTTTAATAAAAGTAATTGGTTTACGGAGCGCTATCCTGGGCAGGGTCCTGTATGTTAAAGAGCTCAACAAATAACATCAATTGCCTAATTATCAAATAATTTTGATAGGTTGCTTTTTTCCCTTTAGTATGCAAGGTATCTATCTAGTCATGCCTGACTTGCACTGTTACATCTTTAGTACACTTTCCCTTCTCTGAAAAAAGTATTTAAGGCATATGCTTTTATACTGCTCAGGGGAATATTTCTCCCCAGATAGCTCTCTTGTGAGATTTTCAGGGAACAGCATGTAGGAAGTGATTTTCTGCACAAATGTCTTAGAAAACCCAGAAGGGTGAAATTTTCATTTTTCCTTCAATTCTGAGGTCATACTAGCATCTAAAGAGACAAGGAGAGGTCAGGCACCATGCACTGGTTGCTCCTTAAAAATAAATACATATATACATACATACATACATAAAGCTGTGGGAGTTGAATTCAGTCTCCTAGTTTCCTGCTCCTAAGTTTAACAACAATACGGATAATATGAATGACCACACGTGTCCTGAGATATGCCCTTAATTCCTGATGGTCTTGCTTGCAGTTAAGGTGCCATCTTCTGCTATGCCTGTTGCCAGCAAGACCTCTTTAACTTTACACTAAGATGACATTCCATGGAAAAATCTTTATTCTACAACATCAATTCAGAAAAAGAAGAAAGAAAGAAAGAACCAAAACCAATACAACCAACCAACCAAAAAAAACTCAAAAAACCATTTGTGTCTTTATTTTTTTGACTACCAGTCTGTTTATGAGCAACTTTTAAAATTACTTCTCAAATTAACAAAATCTGTTCATGAAGCTCCTTTATTTGGCCTTTCTTCGGAGTTTGACTTACATCATGTCCACAGAAAATCTGAATACAAAAACATCACGCACCTGCACTCTCAGCACATTGCTGGAGTTCAGAACTCTGTACGGCTTGCTTGGCTCTGTGTATAATGCCCTGTTTGGCAACGATATTAAGATAGTATGTCCCATTTATACAGCGTTCTCAGAGGTTGGTGAAGTACAGAGTGGGAGGATTTGGGAAGATGCTGTTATAAGAGTTGACCTTGCATGCAGTGATCAAGGACATAAATAAGTTACAAGTATTGTAAGGTACACAGAAAAGGCAACAAAAGAGGAGAGGGAAAGTTTAAAAAAAAAGAAGCAACAGAAAGGGAAAAACTGAAGATCTTTCACATTGAATAAAATTACCACATGTATATGCCTTTCATTTGAAGCTAATTTTTACATAGATCATAGAAAACTTTCTTCATCCTAGCCTCCCCTTCTGTTCTGCTTTTTCATCTCCAGTACTCTTCTCGTCTTTTGCTTCTTTATTTTTAATCTTTCTAGTCCTCAGCTTTTGGGGATATTTTTGAAGCCATATGTAACATGATCCTTTCACGTTTGCTTGTCCAAGTCAGTAGCCTGTGCACTATCAAAATTTAATCAAGATTTGAGATTACCAGGTGCTGCTTTTCAGTGAGTATATCATTATAAGGAAAGCAAGGGCTTTATCTGTAAATTTTCAGAATTATTTGTATCATTATCTAGCAACGAGCAAAAGAGAAAGAAGCGATTGCCTGTTAGGGGTCACGTGTCAGTCTTACTGGAGAAAATATTTACGCTTATAATGTCCTCACAAACAGTAGGCTTGGTAGTTAATATATTTTTTTTGTTGGATCAGCAAATCACTACTAAGCACACAGGATTTGCAATAGAAAAGATGGGAAACGGTCTCCAAGTTATTTGGTTTCTCTTAAGCATTTTGACAAGTATTGTCCTTAAGAACACAGAGTACAGACGATAAGAGAAGGCCACAAACTGCGACATAGGTCAATACAATCTGAAAGTCCATTAAATGTTCAAAAGAGCATTTGTCCCAGACACACGTGTCAAGCATCCATAATTTTTTCTCACATTGAGAATGTCATGTTAAAACTATTGACAGAAACTGAAAAACAACACCTGAATAACAACTCTGGTGTCTTCTGCATGCCCAGCTTGAAGTATCCATAAAAGTCCAATTTTTGTGAAGTCTTGAGCATAGGCCTTTTAGAATCAATTTCTTGATGTGTGCCAGTTTAGACAAAGAAAAATGTGGGTATATAAAATTTTAGGGTTTGAAAATCTGCATGCAGATGTTTCTGCAGTTTAAGTATGTTATAATCTTGAATAGTTTTCTAAAGAGGATCACCACTAACACGAGTGCTGATGCTGTCTTTGTTCTTGCACATGTACAGTAAGTGAATTACACGAAGCTCCAAGGGGACATTAAATGCATATAATACACCTTCAACATACTTGCTGTATTCATTTATTTATTGATGCAAATGCCTTATTTTTATAACAGTGTTTATTAATTTAAAGTAAAGTGCGTCCATGTGTGTGTCACAAGTGTCCTTTTGGAATCCCAGCAGAAGCTGCTGCCCGCTCCATTATTTAAACCTGCTCTTCTTCTGCTTTGGGCTCCCTGTTGTCTTCCGTGAATTCTTTCACCATCTATCATCTGTTGTATTCTTTTTTTTTTTTTTTTTTTTTCTGAAGGAAAACTGTACCTTTGCTCTTACTGATCTGGAAATGGAATCAGCAGTGCAAAGTCAAGAAGCTCAATTAAAATCAAGACCCTTTGCCTTGATGGGTTGTCTGTACACTATTTGCTCTTGGAAGTAAAGCATGGCTGGGCCCATTTAGCATTGAGAAAGGAAACATGTGATTCCCATTTTAGCACAAGCCAAGGAATTATGGTGAAACAGTTGGTAGAAGTCAGTCTACAAAAACTGGAGGAGCAGAAAGGCTTCGTTTAGTCCCTTTGCCATTATTAAATAAATAGTGGGATTCCAAGCAAAAACCAGCCACCTTCAGCCAGGACCAATCCTTTGCTTCAGAAGAAGAGGAGGAGAACAAGAAGATATTGTCATCTTCCCTCCTGTCAGCCAGAACCTTTCCTCAAAGCTTCCCGAGTCCTTCCCAGAGCCACCCCTGCCTATTGCTTATCCTTCCATTGAGCCTTCTTTTCCATGTTGATATTCTTTCTAGTCTCTCTTTGCAGCTCAGATGTGACCTTTGAAGCTCTAGCTCATGATAGCAGAGAGCTAATTTATTTATTTTTCATTTCCAGTTGTTTCAGCTATGTATCTGGTTTAAATGCAGTAGTTAAAAACCTAAATTTTCCTGAATCCAAAATGAGCAGTGGGCAGCATCTGAAAGGGTTCTAAATATGAAAAGAAATTGAATTCATCACTTAGCAGCACTAATTAAAATTTTTGTTTGTTCAGTGCCTCCATTGTTTATTTTAATATCAATATTTTATTAGGCATTGAGAAAAAAACTGCATTTCTTGGTAAAATGCAAATTCATTTTTGTTGCTTTAAATAAAAATGCAAATTCCTTCTTCCCACTTATCTCTTCAAAAAGAGAACACAGCAATAAAAAAGGAAAAAAATTCTTTCTACGACCTGCATTTCCTTCTCCTTGGTGACACAGAAAAGTTACACAGGTATAAACCAAAGAGATGAACTAAAATGACCTTGCTAAATGAGTGAAAATCTGTCTGGGGACACTGTTTTCATTTTAATAGTGTATTTTATGGGTCAGCTGGGACCAGATTTATGAATGAAATCACCTTTGCACTGATATAAAGCCACGGACATATGAACACGGACACAGAGGTCAAGGCATTAACCAAATCACTCCACAGTAACTTCACAAAAAAAAAAAACAAAACTTATATTAACCCTAATTTAGGGCAGTGTGGATGCCTACCTATTCAGAAAGCTGCTTCGTGACTCCAAAGAGTTTGAAGCTCTTCAGGGTGAGGATCTTAACCCTTGTCAAAAATTACTGTATTCATATGATTGGAGATTAAAGGATATGTCCGTAGTGCAGCTCCAGAGGTAATTTCAGTATAACATGGAGACATAAAACTTGGGATAGAGTAATTTACCCTACTTGTGTGAAGTATTTAGACATAGGATTTTTTAATGTCCAATGCAGGTGTCTATCACAGTATCACTATCAGCTTTGACATATTAGCAAGTGAGAGGGTGACAATGTGTTACCAGGCATCAGTGACTCCATGATAACTGTGCATTGTGCATGCTCCATTTCCTCATGATAAATGTGAGGTATTTGATACGGGTTACCCTTCGTAAGGAGGGTAAGCTTCTTGACGTGTACAGAGGATGCTGCAGAGTAAGATTATGCATAAGAACATTGGAGCAGCTGATTCCCAGGACTACATTTGTGTGTTAAAGCTTTATGCCAGATTGAAATCCAATTTAAGTTAAATCAGTGCAATTCTGCCCTGCAGGCGGGACATTAAGATTAGTGCATTAGTACACACTAAAAGCTATACTGGTACAATCTGTGATTTAGACAGTCACCCAGTGTAAATGGGCATATATTAGTTCAATCCCATATAGAAAGGGAATAAGTCACACCAGTCTAAAACCAAATTTGCATTACAGGTTTTACTGGCATAGCTATATTAGCCAAAAGCCTGACAGCGCACACTCTGGTTGACACAACTCTAGGACTAAAAGCGACTAAAAGCACCTAAAAGGATGTAAAGAAGCAGTTAAGCCTTTGCCGGCAGTAGTCTACGTTCAAAGATGCTACATTTCTGGTCACTCTAGATACAACACCCTTAAGTAAAACAGTAATGACGGCAGAAGTGGTAGTTCAAAAGACAGAAAAAAAATTATTTTGATAGAATATGTTATTCTGCTCAAGGAGCTGGCTTAAGATGTACCTGTGAAGAAAGCTATTTTATCAGAGTGATCTATTTCTGTACTACAAAGGAGTGGCTGGTGTAATTCTATCAGTGTAGCTCTTATCACCAAACCTGTTAAGTGCAGCCAGGCTCACAAGATGATAACTTATTTATCATAGGAAGAGGAAAGGTGTGCTGGAGTAAAGTATGCTGTCTGGAGTACGATTTTGCTGATTTAAGTTGCCTTCTCAAGAGAAGCATTTTGCTTGTCACGTTCCAGCACAAAGTACTCTTACGGTGGCCCTGACCTTAAAAAACTTTTTACTGTGTAAATGATCTTATCAGGGCTTATACCAATAAATTGCTCTCACTGAAAAAAAATAAAGTAATAACTGCAGTGGCTATGTAAAATTGTATTAAAAAATCTCTGTGTTAACCAATATTTAGGCTCCAAATATTTTTCCTTGGAAGTTGTGGTTGAATTTTTTTGTAGATCAGCACTGAAGTGGTCTGCTCTGGTCCTGGTGGTTAACTTCCTGCCTCACATAGGCTATTTGTGACTTGGTTTTTACTGGAATAAATAAAGATCTTATTTCGATGAGACCTGAACTTCTGATCTCCTCTGCTGTGTCCTCCTTTGGTCATACCCATGTGATGCATCCTGGGAATTACACATTTATGTTCAAATTCTCTGCAACACAAGTTTCACATAGATATATTGACATATACAGGTATGGCACTAAGAAAACTCTAAAATTAGTTGGGTTTTTATTTTTTTTGACAGAGTAATCTATGGGCTTAATTTAATTGCAAAATGCTCAAAGCAAACCTGTCTCTTCAGACACGTTTAATTTGTGATTTTAGCAAGAACTTGCACTTCTGTTCATTTCTTCCTCATTAATGTCCAAGAAGTTATTGCTTTCATCATCACGGCTTCTCAGGAGTCCTGCCCTTCGCTGTTTTTTTCCTGCGCTGAAGGGTGCCAGGCTGAGCTCACAATGTTATTGCTCCAGGTAACTTTTACTCAGTTTTTCTGGAAGATGAGCTACTTTATCTCAGTTCTCACATTTAGCAGGTTCAGAAGAGAGACATGCTCTGTCTTCACAATGGAACAAACAGTCAGGGTGCTGTAGTTATTCTACCTTGTTCAAAATAATCACCTTATACAATGATTCCCTGACCTTGACATTTCTAATTCATACCTGAGATGTATTTATAATTAACTGTGTAGCATTGAAGACTTACTAAATTGTCATGTATCTCAGAAAACCTACAGTCCAACAAAAGCATTGGCACTTAAAGTGATGCTTACCTTTGAATAACCAGTACAAAATTAGAAGTGCAGATGGGGTACTTTTGGGGAAGAGGGAGGACTCAGTAGTAGTCATCTTCTTCTCCTCTTTTCAGTTCAGATGCATGAAAATGCTGTACTTGCCAGCCACCATTGCTTGGGTATTTGGTAATAGCGATTAGTATCATTCACATAATGCTAATGGGATCACAACAAGGGTAAATTTCGTATTTTTGATAAATGCAGGAACTATTTGTACTGTGATATTCTTAAGAACTATTTAAGAACTATTTATAGGTAGTAAACATTTTTTTACACAACCAGTCTTCATTTGAGCTTTGTGTTGAGCGGGCAGCCTTTTCTCCTGGAAGGAAGCATGGAAAATGTGGAAGAATGAAATAACTGACAACAATGAATACCATTCAACAAAATTTAGACAGTACTATTTTCATTTGTGTTTAGAATACTGTCATGGGAAGTCTAGTCTTTTTTTTTTCTTTTTCTTCTTTTTTTCCCTTTTTTTTTAAATCAAGAAATTTTGGCCAGGGATTTTATAGACTCTTACACAGTGCGATTTTGCATCCTTACCTGAAACAGTTGTAATAGCCTTGCATAACAGGGAGTCCCAATATGTAAACTGACAGCTTTAATAGTGGCCATTCTATCTACTTTTAGGTAGTGACTTTAAGGCTCTGTTGTTAAAATAAAAAAGGTAAAACAAGCAGAAAATATTACTTGTTGAATCATTCCAAAGTTAGCAATAATATGAATAGCCTAAGTACTCAGCCAGAAATTCACTATAGCATTGTTCATAGTTTCATACTTGAAGCAACTGAAGCAAGTCATTACAGGCTTTGGAAGCTGATTAAAACACTCACTTGAGAAAGAAATGTGTACAGATCTATGGAAAAATAAGGGAAGTTTTTATCCTTGCACAGCATAAAAAGGAACTGGTCCCTGGTTAAAAGCAGGATCACATATATTTGGGGTTAATTGTCATCTCTTCTTGAGGTTTTAGAGATAGGCTGCAACTGGAATACCACGCTAGCTGTTACTGACCAGTACCCTGGGACTGCATAAAGAATACTTTTCTGTGATCAGCCTTGTCCACATACCTATCTCTACACAGTTCAGGAGACCAAGAAGGAATGTTTTCCCCACCCGGTTAGCAGAGATCATTAGACTTCTCTGCACTGTGAGGTATGAGTCCTGTAGTATGATTAACTGGGCGTGCCATCCTTGTTCAACTCTCAGTTATTGCTAGGGGTTTGAGGAACTGCGATAACCTAGTTTCTTGCCTTGCCCACAACAGGTTAATCACCTGCAGATGAAAAAAAAAAAATTCAATCCAGTCAAAATATTAGATTCTAAACTGGCAAATGGATGACACTTAATGAGCTGTGATATTCAGGAGGTCAGACTCGACAATCAAATGTTCTTTCTGGCATTAAATTGCCTGAAATCAATGACACATGAGGAAGCAGTGATGGTAAAGTGAGTTAGACATACTTTCCATAAAACAATGCAGAAGTCTCATATGCTGCCCAGAATCCCTCAGTTCAAGGAGAGAAAATATAGGCTACTTAAAACTTATGTGAGAATTAAATGGTGTCATTTTTAATTCAAGTTCCATAGAATTAAACTGCAGCACACTTTATGTGAGCACAGTTAAAGGTAGAGCATAACCCTTAATCTCTTAGGAATGTTTTAATAGACCCGAGAACTTAATGGTATCAACTTCCCTCAGCTATTTTTGGTCAACCAAATGCTTAACATGTTTTTTGGCCATACAAGTCAATTTTATGCTAATGGCAATGTGGAGACACAAATGCCCTTTAATTATAGGGCACTGAGATATTAGTGCTGTAAAAAGCCAAGATGCCACTAATAGAAAGAATTTTGGCAGGCTACATTGGCTGGGAAAAAAAGTAATTTTATCTGAACATACCGACTGTCTATAAGATGAGCCTTTGGAGTCCTTTTAAGCCAAAGTCTCCCAGTTGTAACGGAAAGCGAATGTGTGAAAATGTAGTAATAACACAACTTGTTCAAAACAAGACGGCTTTTTGTGAATTACAAAACTGAAGATATTGCATAGAGATCGGGGATTAGATAACTGGAATTTTAGCAGATTCTATATGCATATTACAGTCATTTTTATGGTATGCTTAATTGAAAGGAAACTCTATTTTGCTTTATAGAGAGATCAAACTATTTTGAGCTGCAAAATGTTTGAATAAATTACCCAACATTAAATTATTTCTGAAGCTGCAGGCACTTTTCAATCTACCTCCCTACTCTACTGTGAAGTTCACATTGTTCAGTGAATTCAAGGAAGGCAGAGGGGAACAAACCAAATAGTTAAGAGGCTAAAGAAGACAGTGCTTCCTCATGGGTACTACTACTCAGCTGTATGAGGGACAGCAATTAACTTGTAGATGAGTTCAAGGGTGTCCTCTTGCTCTGAGCCTCAGCAAGCCTACCTTGTTTCTTCCAATACCGGGGACGTGTCCTTACACAAGCAGTGTTATTGCTGTCAGACAGTATACACTTGGCAGGGGAGCCTCACTTGACCTCCTCAAAAACCACAAGATAGTCTCCCATGAATAAATCAGCTTGATTTCTCATGTAAGCCACTCAGATTCCTGTAGTTCTTCTACAGTAATAGCCAATCGCTTAACTTCCAGTTAAGATTTTAATGGTACCACTTTGTACGCTGGCCATTGCACACAATGGATCCCCATTCCTCTTATTGTATCCTAAAATAAGTTCAAAATTTTGCTCTCGGTTGCTAAGCGGTTTCGCTCTCTGCTGGAAATGCTTAATTGTAGAGCGAAGATGATGGGGTTCATGAGAACCACTGAATATTGGAAATGTGTTTCTTTGAATGGAGAAGAGGACATAGTAGCAACTTCTTTTGAGATACTGTTCTGACATGTGATTTGTCCTATCATTAAAGTCTGAAGAGAAGACTAGAAATATATACATCTCAGTTATCACACTTGTACATAAACACCGGCTCAGATATCTACACATGCAGTTATATGCGGGGGGAGTGTGTGTGTTATTTGTTTGTTTGAGGTATTTTAGCATTGTTGTTTCCCAAGTATCTTTCTTTGAAATGGCTGGAATTTACCAAATGTTGCAGTCTGAGCAAGACTTACGATGAATGTTGTAAGCCCCTATTATTCAAATTTGAGTGGGTTACAAACAACCGAATAAGATTTTATAATGGAAAGTATTAGACAACTTTACATTTCCTGTGACTGAAGCAAAGTTCAGACTATCACCTGATTAATAACTGTAGAGTTAATGAGTATGCAGAAGACATAAAAAAAATTGATCAGCTCTCCATGGACTCTTTTTAATGGCTTGGTAGGTTTAGCACAAATTTATAATAGCCCTTGCTTTTTGAAATGCTGTACGCATGAGACAAGGCTGGGTCAATGATCCTGCCCCAGTTATAATATTGTTAATTCTTTTTCCTTCTTTCTTTCCTTATTTATTTATTTATTTCCCCCTTGGCATCTCATGCCTCAAGAGTGGTATTCAGGCTTTTGGCTTTCATTCCTTTACTGTCTAATTTAGTACAAACTGTTTCAGTAAACAAGAATATGATACTTCAAATGGAAGTCTGTATTTTTGTGTAAGACATAAGCAATATAAAAAACGGGGCACAAGGAACCTTATACAGTTCTAAAATCCGGAGAGTGTTTATTTTGTCATCACCTAGTTTATCAGTAATATCCAACTTCTTTTTGTGCTGATGTTCTTAATATCCAAAAAGGATATGAAATTGCATCCATTATTTATATAAAAGTAGTCCAAACTTTATAGCTGACTGATTTGGCATCCATATATGACTCTTAAATATCTAGCACTCCTGAACAAAAGGAGCCTTAAGTGATGAGATCTGTTTTACTTGCAAAATAAGTCCTGTTAGGTTTTGTTTATTTGGGGTTTTTTGGGTTTTTTTTTTAAATAATAATTTCATTATGTAAAGATTTTGTCTCTACAGAAACAATCAAACTGGAAAAGGATTAGCCTCTTAAACAAGGCACTTTTTGGTGCTTCATAAACTCCTATATGAGAGCTGTGAAATGTAAAGCGTATGTTCAAATTAGCTCAAACCTCTTTAGGTGAAACATTGAAATGGCTAACTCTGCCATACTCTACTGCAGTTATTTTGAATATTTCAAGTACGGATATCTGGGATTCTCCAAAGTAGCCTGATTTTTCAAGAACTGCCTCTTTTCCTTTGGAGCCTGATATCCTGCTCCAAACCACTTGAAATGAACACCCAATATCACATTTAACAATTGCAGTGCGGTCAGCTCTGTAAAGCTGGCTTTTTGACAGTGTATACCAAATCGCCTGCTTAATTACAATAATTTTCTATAATTTAATACTACTGATGTTGACATAAGCCAAGTACATATAAATGTGGTTATATCGAAATGTTTTAGATTCTTTTTGCTATAAGATAAAGTCGGTATTGCTTTATGGCTTTATTATCCCTTTGCTGAAAGGAATCTTCATGAAGATAAAGAACACCATTGTAGCACATTTTTACTACTTCAAACAAAGCTACATAAATAAACGTTTTTTAAATTTTTTAAAAAATATATTGGCAATATAGAAACAACCAACTATTGCCAATATTTCAGAACACTCCACCAAGTGGTAGAAAACAAGGCTGTAGCACCCCAGCTCCCAAGCCCAGATAAGCTATGCACATCCTGACAGGCTCATGTCTAATCTGTTCTTAGAAACCTTCCGCAAAGACGACTTCGCAACCTCCCTAAGCAGTCTAATCTGCTGCCTGTCTACACTGTTCACAAGTTTAAACTAATGCCTAAACTAAGCCTGTCATTTCTTCATGCTCCTATTCTGTCAGGAGCATATCACGTGTGAGATGTGTCCCCCCCTCCCCACCAGTGGCCATGCATTCCTGCCTCCCTTTGAGCCCTGACAGTTATTTATACCAATTCAGCAGTTTTTACCCCGATTATAAATGAGACTGGTGAAATGGCATGTTTTTATTCAAAGGCAAGACTTCTTCTTTCTTTTTTTTTTTTTTTTTGAGCACTTCATTTTGCAGGTCCAGTTTAGAGCACAGCCACGTAAAGAGCTGAATCAGCATAACCGAGAGGAGAGAAATCTCCAAGGGGAACTAGAACGAGTGGCTAAAAGTAGAGAAGGTGAATAATGTTTGGGCTACTATAAATGGCATGGTTAATGTTAAACCATAGTCTGCAGGTCCCTCATTACAAGATCAGCCCCATACTTGCTTCTCTGTTCCCAGTGGATTCCTGATCAGAAGTTAAATTTTAAATACAAAGCAGTCAGGAGGTCATAATTTGATGGATGAAAGGTGGCAGAAAGATGATGGAGCTGACCCAACGTAACCGCATGGTATCACTAAAGATGTGGCTCCCAAACCACCTGTCTGCTTTGCTGTTCCTCTTTCCTGTCCCCTCCTCAGCTGCTCCTTGCGCCCTTTTCCACTTTTTCCTCCCTCCCTTGTACGAGCTCCGGTACTCCTCCAGCCTCACAGCACTCTTATTCAGCTCACAAACCTGCCAGAAATTTGCTTGCTCTTTTTGCTGGACTAGTGACCTGCACCGGTTGGGCAGACTGTCACGAGCAGCAGCCGGCGAGTGTGCGGCATAGGAGGGCAGGAACGGGAAGCTGCGCTGTCACAGTGTGCAGCTGCCCCACCAGAGGGGCCTTGAGCTCCCTTCTATCACAAGCAGCAGCTCGATGTTATTCATCCCTTTTACTACATAAGGCACGTGCCAATGATGCTGTCTTATCTGTAGGACCTTTCACAGGCGAAACCTGAAGACTCGTGAAGCTACGACTGCTGGGGTTGCAGTACAGTTCAGTCATGCGTCACTCTCATTTGTGTGACGAGGCCCATTGGCTTCAAGTAAGCTCGGCACAGTTAATAAGTACTCACACTGGAAAACAGGACTAGAAAAAGGGTCATTATTTTAATCAATAGGATGAACCTAATTTTCCTTAAATCTAACAGATACACACTGACTGCAAAGCAAGCAACAAAAGAACCAAACAAACCAGGAAACGTAAGACATGCACAGCAGCATCTAAAGCAAAATATTGGGTAAAACCTGCCTGGTTTCTTTCCCTGAAGGCAGCAAGAGACTTGACTTTGAGCCCAATTCTCTCTCTGGGATAAGGGTCAGCATGCCCTGATTCTCCAGTTAGGATCTGGGTGGGTGGGTGGGTGGGTGGACTCCCTCATCCTGTTAGACCTGTTCAGCTGTGAGGGAAACAGCACAAGTCGTCAGGGAAGGATAAGCACCAAGAAGAAATCCTCACCCAGAGTGTAATTAGAGTACCCTACTGAAAGGAAGCCTTAGCAGAGCAGACCGGGACTCTCATGCTGGCACTTTTATACAGGTTGTTGTACTAGAAATAGGAGTAATATTGCAGAGATCAACACCTGAAATGCTCCTTTCCCCTCAATTCCAGTTTTTATTGTAAACATTGGTGTTCTTTTCTCCACTTTTCAGCTAAAGTTTGAATTCCTATATTCCTAAAGATCTGAAAGCCAAACCTTTGGCCTGGTGTTTCGACTAATTAATTTTAGTCATAACACAACAAATGCTTATGCCAGAAGATACATATAACTTCATATCAGATATAATTTTGCATAAATTATTAATGAAGTGCTCTTTTTTTCTTATTATTTGGCTTCATGTTACCGGTAACCTCAACAGCTAAAGGTTATGAACATTATTTATCTGGCTGATATTTCACATTTGTCCTCAAGTCTGGTTTGCTTGGGAAAAGTGGATTATGCATATGGACAGCAATAGCTAACCATAGTCACTGATTTACTGCTTCTCTCCTTTGAAGTTTTTGCTAAAACTAGATTGGTATTATGGTTAGCTCATTCTACAGAGTTACTGCCTTCTCTAAGACTGATTATACATACAATGAGATTTAAAAAAAAAGTCTAGCGTGTTGGAATCTTGAGGCTGTTGCCTTTTTTGCTGAATTGACAAAAAGGGATCTGTACTTACATTGAATTTTTCTATGGCAATGTTGCATTGTGTAAGAAGAAAAAAAAAATCAGTTTCAAATCCAGATATACATTCTTATAGTATTACATCTAGTAGGTTTTACACTGATAGGAAAAAATGTTTTTGTAGTGAAAAGTTGTTCATTTAGCATACCCCTGTCAGCCTATAACTTTTGGAATCAAAGTCCAGTTCTGCTTAGGATTCTCTTATTGTTCTGACTAAATTCAAAGGTTGAATTTTACCACTAAAATAACTGGTTCATAAAGCAATTAATAGTTCCAGTGACTGAATTACTTTTAAGTGTCCTAAAATATTAATCAATGGAAGATCATTCCTACTAAAAAATTCTTCAATTTACATTTTATTTATCTTCAGTACAAGCGTACATCATTGTTGCTTCTTCAAGCTACCTTTCTTGGTATATTTGAAGCGAAGTGTTACTTGCACAGTAACAGTTGCACAGTAACAACAAGGATTCCTTCCTCTCAGTTGCTACTACAGGGCTGTTGACAAAAGTGCAGAAGTAAACAGTAGTCATTGTGATTGCTTGCTAATAAAAGTGGATTCCTACTTCACCTGTGCAACCGACAAACACTAGCACATTGTTTCAAATCTAGCACGTTATACTGTAAAATACATATCATGTAACAATACGAACTTCTTTAAATATTGAACTGATATACAGCTTATGTATTTTCTTAGTTAAGCAGGTTTTCTGATACACAGGCTGGCTGCATATCAGTATATAAAAGGTTGGTTAAAAACGTTTTTCTTCATTTTGCTCTCTTATCTGATTAAGTTCTTAATGCAGGTCCAGCTTTAAGCAAAGTTCAAGGCGAAAAGGGTAGTTTGCAGAGGGCATTTAGAATTACACCCTATTCCCTTAGTGATGCTTTCAAAATTGTATCTGGAAGAAATCTTTGAATCCTCCCTTCTAAGTCTAATCAACTGCTAATTATTACAAGCCTACAAAAAGAATAACAAAGTACTTGTCATTTTAAGCCCTCAGCATGATATGCAGCAGTTATTGGTATTGGTACAGTGAACGCTTTTAAAAGCTGATTCATGCAGTGTTTAACGCATCTTTCTAGACCGCTTTTTGAATGTCAGTTAGATTGAATCTGGAAATGTAATAGCAACAGGAGAGGAATTATATATATCTTGCGTCATCATGTTGATATCATGCACATGTATGAAAGAGAGATGAGAAAGAAAGTTAAAGCGAAGTGTAATTTGCAGTTACCTACTGGATTTTAGTAACAAATAAGAGTAAACTGGAAAGCTGCGCCACCACAAAGAGGCTTCAGTAATTTATACACTCATGAAAACTGTCAAGAAGCGTGCCGTTTATCTTTTTTTAACGGAAGTTGATCCTTGCTACTTTAAGCTGAAAGCCAATTCAGTTCTGAATAGAAAAAATAATGAAAACAGAAGCGTAGATAAAGTATGAACACTGAGAAAAGATTGGAAGCTGTAGAAAATATCTGTAGATTTCATTTGCAGTCCATTTTCACTTAGTACTCTTTGTATTTAAAGCAGCACAGAGAAAAGTTGCTACTTACAAAGGTGTTCATTTTATTATACCCTGATGAGATCTGCAACAAGACTCCACCGCGCTGGATGAGGGAAGAAGGCCTTTCTTGGATTAAGGGTCTCTCTTTAAGAAGTTCTTGCTCTTTTTCTTCTGTATTAAATCAGGGAGATGGCCTTTTGCTAGTGACAATTGCTACACTGCGCATAGCTGTTCAGGGAGGCAGAGCACAGACTGCTGCTCTCTTTACAAGCAGGAGGGTAGGGATAAACTTCTGATAGAAAGTACGCTGTAACCTGTCAGAAACTCTCTCTACTAGCTGAATTTTCAAGATTTCCTTAAGGTAAAGCCCCATACAGAGAAAGTTACAATTTTTAAAGGCAGAGAGTTTCATTTGAATCAGATGCAGGTTTGATTTATTCATGCAAACTGCATGATGTCCTTGGTCTTTATAAATATTCTCCAGTATAGCTGAAATAAATTAAAAAAAAAAAAAAAGTCACAGAAGTCTGAAAGTGAATACATATAGGGATATCTAAAGAATTAAGAAACTTCAGAGTTTTTGGAGGTAGAAGGAAAAAAAGTGTATTGTGCTAATTAGTAATACCTACTCCAAAGACTCGCACAATAACCTAACATTTATGTCTCTGTTCTAGCTTCTTCTCTTAAAATTTTAGTTGACAGAACAAGTCTCACAGATATATCTGTATCTAACATCACAAATTTGCTGTTTAACCAGGTTCTGAACTCAGTATCTCTCCTTAAGACCAAGTTAAGACTTTAGAATTTGATCTATACCTTGTAAAAAACACCATCTTTGAGTTGGCAATTATTACTTCCAGCTTTCTAGGGGATGGATAAATCACCTTAAAAACACAAAAATTTTGTAACTTTTTCTGTGAATTCTCATAACAGGTTATGTTGACTATATTGCACCTGTCAGTTTTAGAATATGCATACATTTAAACTTTTCAAACAATCAATACTAAGCCTAGTAACACTGATTTTTATTTTTTTTTATTCATGATCTGGTGACTAATCAGTTGACTTTGGATCTTCTGATAAAATGTATTGTTATGATTATCTCAGAGTTCAGAGGACTGTGAGAATGTCAACCAAATACAAATGTAATCAAATTTAAAGGTCATAAAATCTTGATGATGTAAAAGTGGCTGAAACATTTGTCTAGTGTGTAAAAATGTGAGAGCATTCTGACTATGGGTTATATGAAAATCAGACTGTAGATTGTGGTTTTCTCTAAGTAATTGCATTTTGATTATCTTATCTCAGAAATGAAATATTGCAGCAGGGCAGAAAACTAAAACGTTCCCTGACAAAAGCTAACCAATGGAAGCAAACTGTGATTAGCTCCAATGTAAGGAGATACAGAAATCTAGAACTGTTGAAAAGATGTGAAAGCTGATATGTAATCTAAATATGTGTAGTGGATGATGTTCAGCTTCCAAGTAGCCACCTGCAGACTGGATGTGTCCTGGAGACAGATGTGTGGCTGCACAGAGGATGCTACCAAGAGGAATTCAGTTTGCTTTATCTGAGATGAAGTTCCTTGAGCAGTGGGTCAGGGATTAAAAAGAAGAAAGGAATGCCTTTATAAAGCTTGTGAAAAGGGTTTTACAGGTAAAGATTTGAGCTGACTGAGGAAAAAAAGTCCAATGGTAATGATAAACAGAAGAAACCTGCACAAAACCACCACAACAAAAAAACAGGAAAGAAAAATTTAATGAATGGGGTCATAAGAGGAACATGAAGGATAATAGATCAGACTACTGAAAATCTAAGACACAAAAAGATATACTAATGCAGAAAATACAGGAATAAAGAGCAAGAGCTGGAAATCTCACTACACAATCAAAATATTATTTAATTGGTATAGGAGAGACATACCAATTACCCCTTTGAATTCATGACAGATATATTACAGTAAAAGGTTACAGTTCGTTCAAGGACAGACAGTGGAATAAGGGAAATGTTCTTTGTTTGGTACATCACAAATGCTTCCTTTTAACTTCTGACTTGGATTAGTAGAAGACAATAGACCCCATACAGATCAGATGGATGAGGCTTTTTCTGAGTATTTTTTATGACTAAGTGGCAGAATTAGCCAGTAGCAATTGGGGATTTTGACTGTAGATAGAGAGTACTACAGGGATATGATGTCCAGCATTCTAAGAATGTGTCCATGAGAAGATTTGGATACAAAACTTCAAGAAAGGATTTAGAGGGTGACATTTTTCTGGGCTGATTCCAGCCAACAGAAAGATATTCACTTGATACTGTGAAGGCTGAAGACAACTTGGATGAGAATGACAGTAAATTGACAGAGTTCACAGCTTTTCAGAAGAGCCCAGAGAGCAGAATTGCAAAACAAAAATAAGCAGGCAAATTCAGTAAACACTGAGAGCTGAGAAAAAAGCTCAACAGGAAAGGAGTTAAGCAGAAATGGCAGTTCTTTTAACAAGCAATTTTAAAATTAGAGGTTCAAACTCTTCCATTCTTAAGGAAACATAGAAAGACACCAACATGGCTAAATCACAAGCTGTTTAACGACTCTCAGACAAGAAGAAAAACTAAGGAAAGAGAAAAGTAGATTGGATTGCCATGAATAAAGTGTAGGAACAAAGCAAAAGACCACAGAGATACAGTACACAGAGCTACAGTTAGGAGGAACACCAAAGCCTGCCTCTCTCTCAGAAAAAAAAAGACCTATTAAGTATATTCGTATTAAGATCAAAAGGAGAGAAAACTATTAGTAGATGATTCTGGGAAAGCCAAAAAGTTTAATATTGTCGCAAAAATACATTAGATATCAGTGGCATGGGTCAGGGTAGAATACAAAGTTAATATATTCTAGAATATCAAACTACGAGCCTTCAATACCTTATTAATGTTTTTACATTAGCCAGCCATAAGGTCTTTAGGAGCCAGATAAAAGTTGAAATTATTAGCTCATAGCTTTGAGAACTTGTAGAAGAACTGGGAACCTGGAGGAATGATTTGCGCCCCTCTCTAAGGAGGGAAAAAAAAAGGAGGAATTTATAAAAAATTATAAACTTGCCCTTTCACATTCAAATTCTAAAGCCAAAAAACAAATCTAACTATTTATAAATGCCAGGCTGATAGCAGAAAGAAGAGCAGAAATCGGTGCAGATTTGTGAAGAAGATACTGTATTTAATTTTATTCTTACAGAGCAGTGGGCCCTATGGAGAGAAGGATATGCTTTAGTAAAGTTCATGACATGGTCTCATACAATGATTAAAAAAATGAGATTTTTTTTCCAATAAAGCCATAATAAGTTGTGTGAAATATATGAGCACATCATCTGGATATTTCTATTTGCCTTTGGTTGGAAGGTGTGACGTAAATAATTGGCAAACATCATATTTAAAAAAAAAAAAAGTTATTTTTGAATTCATAAGTGAGATTCAAACAAAACAAAAAAGCCAGGTAAAATTAGTTATAATTTGCATGATTTTAGATGTTATCCAATTTAAATTGAGGACACAGAAGAAATGTTTTTTTGCTTTATATGGATGTGTGTGAATATGTAGCTGAAGTGGACTGTATTCTTCCAAAACACCTGAGATTGATCACTATCGGAAACCGCTATTCTATTTAATCAAGCCAATCCCATCAATCAAGCTAGACACATTTTGAATTGGATGTATTGGAATGAGATTTTCTAGTGTCTGTGTGTACCTGCCGAGCAGTACTGTATGGGACAGAGAAATCCCAAGTACTGAGATATCTTTTCTTTGGGAGAGCCGCAACATCACTTCTCTTGTCTAGTATCACAGGTACCTGCTACTATTTAGGACTTGTCTAAAAGAATAGAGATCCAGACTCAGGTGGCCTTTAGTATATTTCCCAGACAAACCACTCAATCTCCTTTTTTTGTGAATCAGATTCATGTCCCATTCTCCAGGGGTGAGATGCAAGTAATTGAAATCAAGACTTTTCAGACTTTAGGACTGCATTGGACCATGCAATTGATTTGTTGTTGATGCGGTCAAAGTCCAGCCATGCCAAAATCTGACACCGTCCCCCCCCCCTTTTTTTTTCAGTCTGCTCCCTAAACTCATTAATATGTTGATATCTATGATGGCATAAAATGAAAGACAGAATAATAAGTTGAGCCTAAGTATTGGTTACAGCAGAAAATTTATTTCATTATCTAAAAGATAACTCTTGTTGGGATGATTGACTGGAGGTACATTTTTCTTTTTTTTTTTTTTTTTTTTTTTAATTTTCCCTTAACTTCAAGATCATAGTTCTTAGGAAAAGCAAACAAAAACGGAATGCTTTTTTTATGTATTTGTCAGTTGGATACTCATTAGAAAACTATCCACTCTGTTACTACTCGCTCATCAAATTCATAGCAAACATTAAGATGAATCACTGTGGCATGTGAGAGACAGACTGTTCCATGTTGTGCTTATATCAGAAGGAGTAACAGGAAAAAATGGGGCAGAAAAGTAAGATAAATCCCACAAGAAAAGATCTGACTTTCCTGTTCATCCTGTTCACTTTTTACAACTTATTTAATTTGGTATATACAAATGAGATTTAAATTATATTACCTATAGCCTAAAGCATTTATTTTAATTTCTAAAAGGGTAAACCATATTTTGCTGTCTGCTTACTTCTGTGTTATCTAATTTTTTGGCAAATATTGACTAAAGAAAAACTTCTGTCTACTTCCATTTTTTCTCAATGTTCTCTTCTGAGAGGAATACAGATAAAAGAATATTAATCTTTTAATCTTTTCTCCAAAATCCAATGCATGGTCGAAATCTAGTCTAGTGCTCAGAACATACATTTCCATTTTCTAGCTGTATCTGGAAAATTACCCATTGATTTGTTTGGCAATTTAGTTTCTACAAGGTAGCCACAATTACACAAAAGAAGTTTCTTTTGCCACTGGTAGTATTATGGATTTATGTTCTACTCACAAAAATGGTTTGGGCATATTTTACTTCTTTTTGGAATACTAAGCAATAAAATAGTTACAATCAAGGAGTCACTAATTCTGAAGCAAATTGCATTTTTTTCCAGAGAAAGATAGTAGAGCCAATGGTATATTGTAGAGATTGTTTTAGATTCTTGGTTTCTACTAAGACCATCATCCCTGTGTTCTCTATTCAAAACAAACATATGATGGTTGTCATAATATTTAAACTATACTTTTGTGATAGGAAAATGATTGAAAAGTTCAGCATGATCCTAACATGCCAGGCACCATAAAGTTGCAATACACTTGAATCATCCAAAAGGGAAATACAGTACAGAAAATAAGAGGGAAGCTTAAAAAACATTTTAAGAAAGACAAGAGAGGAGCAGAAGCCTCATGTTCTAAAGCAATTTAATAGGTTGTATGATTCTGTGAAATGTTTGATTCAGGCACAAATTTGAGTGAAATTGTTGCTATGAATTTTGTAAATGTCTAGAAGTAGACCTTTATCCAACAGAAGTGTACAAGAATACTTGCAACTTCCAGCACATGGATAAACCTGTAGAAGAAACTGAATGGTTCATGAAATTCCACCAGCCACTATTCTGCTTGCGTAACTTGGCTGTCTCCAATTATCCTACTCCACCCATTCTTAAACCATTAATATTCCTACTGTTACGGAACTTTCCTTACCCTTGCACACATAATGTTGAAATAGCAGTAAGAGAAAGGAGAGAATTTTCTTCTTAGCAAGGTCATCACTACTAGTTTTTACTTTGATGAAGAATTTTTTTTCCTAATCATTGAAGAAATGGAAATCCAAACTCTTTTTCAGTCTTCTGTTTTTTGCAAAGTTGTGTAATTGCTATTCCAACAACCTTTTGAGAACTAGCCACCTGTCCTCCCAAGCCATAGAAGAACTTTTACCCTGTTGGTCTTTAAACAAAACACAGACAGACTATCCAACTACATTTATGAGAAAAAGCAATGTTCAAAGTTTCAGTAATTTCCAACTATATCTGAGTGGGACACTCTAAATACATTCTGTAAAATTCTACACTCCAAGGGTTATATTTTCTAGTATGTTTGTTTTCTGGCTACATTGCATGTGTAAGTGTTGTGAGATCTGTTGGGTGTTCACAGCTTAGAATGGCATCAAACCAGAGAACACTGCCTAAGGCAGAAACCCTAAATTAAGGGCTCAGATAATACTGGCGTTGGCCTATCTGTCAGTCTGTAACAGGAGAAAGTAGTTCCTTATTTAATTTTAAATCATGCTTAAAGCAGCTTGGGAGACTAAAAAGAACAGTTTTATATTTTTTAATGTTATTGGGGATAGATAGCCTATTATTAGAACACACACTTACTGATAAAAAATTCCCCCCCCAAAAAAAACCCAACCAAACAAAAAAAAACCTCTGCACCCTGCACTAGAGAAGCTAGATAGCCACAGATTTTTCTGATCCTCCCCAACACTGTAAAGTCTGGAATACTATAGATAGTGTGTTCAGTCTAGTATTCTTCTCATCAGCTCCTGCTTTCATAGATTTCCCTTCTGCTGTTGTAGAGAACAGCATGCATGTAGTGTTTACAAACACCACCACTAATTACTAATTTGAAGTTAAAGAACAGACCTCCCGCTTCTGTTTAATCTTTGGCCAGAGCTTGGAGCGTCTCAAAAATGATCTTACAAACCCATGCCCTACCCTAGAGATTACGTAATATTATACCTCTGAGCAAAGCTTTAACAAGGTTTCAGAGTCAGGAGACTATAGAGACTGAATCAGATTTCTGCGTACTCTCCCTGGGGTCAGTGACAAATCAACAGCTGCTTGTTTCCATCAATAATAGTCCGGCTGCTGCTGCTGCTGCAGAAGAGAGACAAGTTTGAATTCTTGTGATTCAGCTCAGGCGAGACAACGGGGTGGATGACTGGCTTTACAGATTTTAGACCAGGTGCGTTGTTGTCAGCTAAGCAGAATGGATAGTGCTGATGCTTAATTACGGTGTACTTGCATAAGTCATGGATCACATAGTAAAAAGAGGAAGAAAGATTTGCAAGGTAAGCCATTCTCTTTAAAATAATCTATACAATATAGCAACATTGTCTTGAGATTAGGAAGTTTTAAAAATAGACTACGTTTGTGCTTCCTTATGAAAGCTGTCATTTAGCTACTGCAGTACCTGATTTTTACATGATTTTCTGCAATGTGGTTGTACTTCTAGAAGTCCAGGCAAAGACTAATGCAGTAAAAATTTCCACTGGTGATGATAATGAGATTCATTGATATCTCCTGTTTAACCTTTAGGGAATGAAACAGTGGGAGCTTCCAGAAACCCAGTTATAGTCCTCTGATTCTCAAAGGCCACCTCCAGTTTTAATAATTTATAACAATCTAAAGAATATCCTGTTGGACTCAAAGTGCTTCGCTTTCCATGCCTTTCCTTTGAACACCTGTCTGCTGAGGGCTTTCAGAAGGGGTGCTTTTCCCCAGGACTCTCCCATAAGAGTGACCTTTCTGCATGGAGAACCTAAAGTGAATCTAGTAACATTAAAATACTCCAACAAAGCAAATAATACTATAGTTAGCCTTCTACTCATATTTATCGTAACTCAAGTGGCTGGGACACATTAAAAAGACACATAGCACGCATGCCTCAGTGAAATTTTGTTTTTAAAATTAGCATCTTTTAAAAGGACACTCCAAAGCCTGTTGAACTGAATGTCTTCAAAGATTCAAAGTAAGAAGTTCAATGAGCTTCAGATCAGCTTATGAATTGCACGCTGCTTTCCACTATCAACCAACACTTGGTCTGTCTGCCAGGTCTACCTGACAGCCTTTTGTGATACCATTAGAGGTGTTTCTGATATCACTAGATCACTCTCAATGTCATTTAGAATCTAATAATACTTATAAGTTTATAAAGAAAGATGTTTTTTGTTAGGTAATTAATTATTTGAAAAAAATAGAAGGCAAGGGAACAGGTCATCTCAACATCATAACGACTGGCTTGCTAAAAAATTTTCTAGGTGCCAGAAATTATGTCTTTGATCATATTTATGTGGTTATAAAACAAATACATAACTTTGGGGGTGGGGGGGAACCTAATAATGTAAGTCTGAATAGTGAGCAGCCCTAAATACAGACCCTGCTAAAATATAACTCACTTTAAACTGACTTGAGCCCTGGATCTACTCACAGTTTACAGAGAAAAAGAGTGTGGCTGGATCTAAATAATTAGGGCATTAGAAGTTCAAGTACATCCCTTAAATTAACAGCCAGTATAGTTTCTGAATTGTTGTATCCATGTGTTCAGAATAGGATTTGTCCCATAATATTCAGGAAACAGCATTCATAAACTTCCAAATGATCTCACAAGTACATGATTTCACACAGGCTGTATTTTGGCAGTCTTGCCTCAAGGTGACAGAGGCACAGATAACAGAAGCAGTGCTCCCATCTCTAAGAAATGCTTTTTTTCTCACCATACAAAGGTGGAAGAACTCACTGTTACTTGGCTGCTATGTGAACACTTACGAGCAATAAAAACTCTGAAAGGCTGCATACATTTTGAATTTGCATAACCTATGTGGCTTGTACAGATGTGGTGTAATCTGCATTTCCAACTTGTTTCTTTCACTTTATTAATAACAACACTCATCCAAGTTCTACTGTCTGTATGACTATGCTGTACAGACAACAAATTCCCTTTTTCCTGTCCCTTTGAGAAACCTCATGACCCACATGATGGATAGTAAAACAATTTATTGCATTATTAATAATCTGTGGTTATCTTAAAGTTTAAGCTTCCACATCCTTTAAAACATATCTGTATCTCAAAAGCATTTGAATACCCATCTTCTTCTTTTACATTCACAACAAAAGCTAAAAACTCAGCTAAGCAAACTCAGTGATAGACATCCTTCCACCTTTCCCTTGAAGTAACAGCCCACACACAAGTGGAGAGTGAGCTGGAACCTGAAAGTCAGGTTTTTTCTCAGCCACATATACAGACGCTGCAAGAGGCAGCCTAAAATTAAGTGCCTGACTCTTAAAAGATTTGACCTGGGTTATATCTGAGCATGGTCAGCAAGCTGCTATTCGAGTCAGTTGTGTGCTCCTTCAGCGATGAAGGGTAACTACAGACCAGACTGCATTGCCAAGTTATTAGCTGTCGTTCCAGTTAAGTGACTATTTCCCTGACATTGACACGCGAGACATCATCTGGAGAAATGTGTCCTGATTGGGGTCCCCAATACATGAAAGATAGTGACATGGTAGAGGAAATCCAGAGGATGTCCACCAAAATGATAAAGGGGATGGTGCACATGAGGTGTATGGAAAGGCTGATAGCAGGAAAGGTGGAGCCAGGCTTCTTTGAAAGGTGCAAAACAAAAGGACATGAATTATAATGATAGATAGTCCAGTTAGGTATTGGGGAAAACATTTTTTGATTCTTTTGAAATAAGAGTGGTCAAACACTGCACAGGTTGCCCAGAGAGGCTGGGGAATGATTCTTCTTTGGAGATATTCAAAGCTGGGCTGCATATTACCCTGTGTAACCTGATCTAAATTCAAAGTAAGATCTAACTTTAAATGTGGCCCTGCTTTGAGCAGGGAGTTGAACCAGATGACCTCCATAGGTCCCTTCAAATCTAAGTTATACTATGATTCTGATATAAAACTGCATGCTTCCCAGCTTTATAATCTTTCTCTACCAGCACCCTCAAATCTTTCTTCTCTGTAGATTTATGAAAGATCTTTGTTTCCTATCACAATAACTTGTAGCAATCAAAAGTTTTGTATCTTACCTCTCACAACAAGATCCCCAAATTACTTTCTTTACTACCTACAGATTTCTTAAAATATAGACAAAATTCTCAGTCACCTTTTCTTGCCAATAGAAATGTCTGTGAGTTATATTCAATTTGTTTCCAGATAAGCTCTTTGATTCCAGACACGTCAGCTATCCAGGCTGCCTTTTTTGACCTAATTATATGCTCTAAAATCCGGAGTGCATCTTTTTCTAAATCACAATTGATGTGATATGGATTTATTATCCGCTCCACATACAGAACAGCAGGAAATCAATGTGAACGCAACTTGTTCATCTTTTAATAGCTGATAATAATGAAAAAAGTCAAAGTACTGACTGTACATTCATATTTATGGTCCAAACTGTGGTCTGTGTAGTGTGAAGGAGTAATAGAAGGGAACTGAGAGTTGTTTGTGAATTTTTAAGGCAAATCATCTACTAGTATAAATTATTTAAACATTCTCAAAGTAAATAGGGCTATAAAAATTTACAGCAGCTACAAACCTGTCCCTTCCAAAACTTAACACCCCCCCTCCCCCAGTAAGGTTTACACACACCCACACCCTTAAAGTCCAGTTTCTTCAATGAAGTTCTAATGGACATACCTCTTGATAGCAGTGTTATCAGAAAAGTGACACATTGGCAGCTGAGAGGCAGTTAGAGTGTCTCACTGAAAACAGTGTCTTAGAGAGGGTTAAAATAAAGTTCTGTTAGAGAAGCCATCATGTTTTGGATATGCATAGTGGAAGAAACACAACATTAAAAATCTGCTTGTTCTCCTACCGCGAATAGACATAAAAAACTATCTCTTTTTTTTTTTTATCAGACTTAAACTTGAACAGCTTCCCAGGTGGCTGTAAGAGAGGGAAGGATGGGATTGAAGAGGGAGTATTTTAGGTTTTTTGGTTTTTCAAGACCAATTACCCTTTTGATCATAATATTTTAAAATGCTAAGCAATAAAACTGCCACATGAAATCTGGATAAGATGCTACATAGAAGCTTCTCAAGCGAATTCTTAATTTTCACTGTAACATAAACATTTGACACTAATTTCACATTAAATAGCTGAGTCATGAAAGAATTGGGGTTTGTGCTCAATTGATGCTCTGCTGATGTGTAGCTGTTAAGAGAATGATAGGCATGTAAAACAGCATGAAGGGAAACCTGACATTTATTTTAAAAATATTTTTTCTATCTAGTTCTGTATCATTACGCATACTATTAGCAAATTTTACATAAATGAAAGCATTTTTTTAAACTTCAAAAGACAGCTTTTGAATTCACTTCTGTGTTAGAAGAAATCTCACATGGAAGCAGCAATTGTGTCCGCTACAATGGCTTTAGATATTGGAATGATTTCAAAGTTTTTTTTTCTAAAAAAGATCTCTTTAAGCGTAATGAAAAAAGAACATTTGGAGCTTTTTAATTTCAATGGGACTATTCTCAAGGACTAATGTCTGCAGCATTGGGGTGACAGTTTATTAGCCCCTGATGTAGGACTGTGAAAGAAGTCTCTTTGCTGCTAGAAATCTTCCTGATAGTAAAATTTCACTGCAATAGATAATATGTATCTTTTTCTTTATTATTATTTTTGGCCATTTGTATTGTCCCTGTTTCTCCAGTAATGCATTACAGTCTTGCATGAACAGCTTATATGAGAGATATACTGATCTTTTTGTATATGTTATTTGACCCCTTGATCTAATATTCATATGAATTTAAATTATCAAATTACTTAAATTAATTAACAAAAGTATGAATTCAGGATGTCTGGGACAAAGAAGGAAGTAACAGCTTTTGCTGTTTTTGAAAATTTACTTCATTAAAACTTTTAAGGTAGCACACAGATTCTTCAGATATGATTTCAACCAGATTTTATTCATGGAAGATCATGTAGAGATAATTGATTCAGTCTGCTAGCATTCAGTACTGCCTGTGGAAGAAGAGGTTCAGTTTAACTGATTCAGTCTTTTTGCTAGGTGAGTTTGTAAGAATTGAGCTGTATTTTTAATGGTTTCCTTTTTCTGCAGATTAGGACAGGTTAAGACATATCCCCTTTGAAGGTCTTCAAACTCATCTTTCTCTGCTAGAAGGGTGATGATGAAGATTGCAAGATGATGCTGAGTGACTGGTGTTACAATGGATAATATTTTAGTTTTAGAAGTGAACAAATAAGATAAACCCCTGTGTTTTCCAATTGTGGCAAAGTCAGCCTGGTGCAGGAGAACAACAATCAACAGAGTTACAGGTCTGATTTGTACACATTGATCCAGAGAAAGATTTGAATCTGCCTATTGAAACTAATGCCAGCTGTCTGCAGCACCCCTGGGACAAATACGCCAGATGGAGGTTGCCAGAACAGTATAACCATGTCCCTTCCCTGCCAATATGTTCCTTTACACCAGTGGGACTTGGGGAAAGCACTTGAGCTAACTATGTCACAGGGGACCTCCTCGGCTGGGGCTTTCCTCTCCTTCTGTCCAGAAGATGGAATAGGGGGAAAAAAAAAAAAAAAGAAAAAAAAAAGCCAGTGACTATATCTCTGCAGCGTCCTGACCATATTTAAGTTATGATCATTGTCAGAACTATAGTGCAATATTATTGCAAATAGTATTGTAAAGCTGCGAATAAGTTTCTCCTTTGTTCTTATTCTGACAATATTTTCCTCAGCATTTTATCAGTTAATATAGCTTTTCAGTATGTTTCCTTTATGCTGTTTGTTTTGCCAATAAATAAGATTCCATTATGGTCTCAGTACCGTAGCCTGTGATTTGATTGCCGTTTAAATCCTTTATGTGTGATTTTTCTCAGGGCTGTTTTCTGAATTCATTCCAAAATGGTTGCACTTGAATTGCACTTGATTTCCAATTCATCAGGCAGTGGATTGTGTAAATCCACTGCTAAATATGGCTGTTCCCTACTCCTTTGCTATTGCATGTACCGCATTCATTCCTTGTGGAGCTCTTGTGCAGGCTGAAGAGCTAGGGACATCCAGGTCTCTTTATCCTTAACCAGTGATGGGGTAGGACTATACTAGTGGTCATTTGGTCTGATTTAATAGAGTCAGCTGTTAAAACAGCCAGACCTAAATCAGTGGTTAAAAATGCTTTGTACAAGCTCCGTTCTACTGTGCCCTTCTGGGACCTTGGCTTTCCACATTTCTAGAATGTTTTTTCTAAGTTTGCAGCTATTTAGAAAACACAGATGTTGTTTCTTCTTCTCCCTGTCACGGGTGCATGGGAAGGGGTAATCTAACCGTGAGTTATTATGCTAAAAAATTCTGCTGTCTGCTTCTCAGGTGCACATCACAAAAAGACTAATCTTGTATGGATTTTCCTGTTTGTTATCAGAGGCAAAATGGGACTCTGATATTCAGGTATATAAAAGTGGGTTTTCTCTTCTTTTCTTTCCTGCATTATGTACAGTGAGAGAGATGGATAGCTGCAATTCTTTACAGCTATCAGGAAAGACATGTTATGTTACCCTGATTGTAAGTCAATAATTTAAACTCAATAATTTTGCTTTTGAATAGAGAGGTTATCTGGCTTGCAAGTTAACTGTACCATGGGTGAGGTGATGCTCTATATTGTTATGCTTCTGAAGTGAGTTGCCATTTCCACATCATTTAGGATATCTGTGGTCTGCAGTCAATACTGTGTTGTCAAGTTTTCTTTTCTGACTTACTATTTAATAATATACACTTACAATTCCATGTGCTCTGTGTTATCCATGTTTTTGCATTGTCTGGGGCCCTCCGCTATGACAGAAGATCAGGAGCTGACCATAACAAGTCTGTGCACGTGTACTGAAAGAGTAACAGGCTTCTGATAGGAATGTTCTTCCAGGAGGTTAGAACAGCACCCAGCAAGAAATCTCCAGTGAGTCTGTCCGACGCACGAACGCTTGCCTGGTGAAACTGCCTTCACCCCGTGTTATTGTGAGGAGGGTTAGAAACCATGAAGAGCAGAGGCTTCTACAAGGAGAACGTGTTGTCATTGCTCTGTTCATGATGAATACAAAGCCGGCAGCTACTGGCTTACAGCTGTACGTGGGCAAAGCCGCAAAGCTTCTTGGGGACTTCCAGTCGCCAACTGACCTCCGAGTAGCAAGGAACGGCCATAGGTGGCATATTTGTATATTTACCTGTTCCTATATATTTTCACATTGGTATGAAAGACTCTGCTGAAGTTCTACAGTCTGAAAATATGCCCAGCTGCTGTTTCAAGGCAAGAGGCTGCATAACGAACGCACTCCCTGCTGCAGGCTCCTTTTAACTGATTAGTCATTACTGCAAGCAGTATTCAGTTGCACAGCTAGTGTCTCTTGCCCTATGACAATGGACTTGCCTTCCTTCTTGTAAAGAAAAATAAGCAATCTCAAGGTCAAATACTACAGTATATCGTGGTGACTTCAGATTTTTAACACTGTTGGTTGTTTTTTTTCCTCCCTGCCCTCTTCCTCCCTGAGTGGTAAGCTACCGGTGAACTATCTGGATTGTCTGGCTCTCTGCAGGCTATTTCCTATTGCTTCACTTTTCATTTTGAAAAATATGCAAACTTCCATCTGTTTCTTGAATACAGTCCTTCTGAGATCTATGTATGTATGAGCTTTTTGTGCTGAAGAGGCAGATTTCTTAGGACTGGGCTTTATGTAAATGCATTTTGACATCAGTTTTCTCCATCCACGTACTCATCCTTCCTTTATATTGTGTTTTAGGTGTCACTCAGAGCAATCACTAAACTTCTGTCATGTTTGTAATGCAATTGGGCAGCAATGTTAACTATAAGTGAAGGCAGAGCTGATCAACAGTAAAATCTCAGGTTTCTGTTTTTAGCCAGGGTGTATGTGCTTGTGCTCTACAGCAGATGTTTCTGCCTTTGAGGCAATTTCAATGCTGAGCTATTTTAAAGACAGATTATTCTACATGAACAAGTAAATTCATAATTAATTCCACTTTCAACTTTTCAAAACTATTTTTTTTGCCACTGCGGGAAAACGTGTTACTGCCTAAAACCTAAGTTCTGAGAGTTTCTATAATTCTTGTTTCATCAAATGACATTCCAGTGGCAAAGGATAATGTGTTCTGACCAGAGGTGGCTTTGATTCATACCTAACACTGAGAGGTAGGATGTGAGTCAGATAACTAAAGGCTGTCATTATATAACTGAAGAGAGGCATGTCAAATAGACCCTGTTAGAGCACATTGCCTAAACATTCTGTCTCTCTCTGAGACAGGTGATGTTGGCAGCACTTTTTTCCTCCCCTGTCTGCCCATATAAACTGTGTTTATTAATTAAGTCTGGGACAAGACTCACATAGATTGGAGACCCTCATGATGCAACATCTCCTCAGAATCATCTGCCAACTTTGCTGCAGTTTCAGGGTACCCTCTTTAGGGAAGAGGGGCCACTTTGCTGAACAAAAATAAGCAACTTTGTCAGTTCTCTGCATGCACTTGTACCTTTTCTGGAAGAATATTTTTATGGCTTCTTGTGATGTGGTAAATATGAGTTATAGTGGTGACTTGCAACAGCACTTCCCTGTTCTGGCCTTCTGGAATGAAGTTGGCGGAAACTGCAGAATTGTAGAAGGTGTTATCAGTAGTTTAACACGTGACATCACCACAAAATGGGAGAGATGCTCGTCCAAATGAAATTCTCTAGATTTTAAGCAGTCACGTGTGGTCATCCAGATAGCACAGGCTTAAACATCGGCAGATTTGGATGAAATGTTCTGGATAGACAGAAATGGAAGGAAAAAGCCGCATGTGAAAGTGGAGACTGAGCTGCCTTTTCAGAAAAAAAAGATAAGATGCATTAACTGCAGGTGAGCTGAGATGTCTCCGTAGCTCTGTGCAGGGTTGTACCCCAGGGGTGGTACAGCTGCACCTGAGCGGCACAGGCAGACGTAGGGCCAGCTGCCCTTGGCATCCTGCCGTACCGACTCAACTACATCTCTGTTCCGGAGGTGTAGGTCTTTCTTAGTTCAGGTACTTGCGTGGAGTGGCACAACACTACAAAAACATACCTTTGATGTGAGACACTCTGTTCACATCCTTACAGCTCTCACTGCTTTGACTTTGCCTTTTTCTTTCCCTCTTCGAGGCTGAGGTTTTACGTATGATTTCTTTGTGCAGTTACTAAAGTGATGTGATCATGTTTGTTTTCCTTCCAAGGGTTGTTGGTGTTCAGATGATAGTATTTTCTAATAATTATTATGTTGTGAAAGTTATCAGAAAACATTTAATGTGAAGAATGTGATCTTGTGCATACAAACACACCTCTGAATGGGGCAAATTAAGTTTTGGGTCTTGGAATAGCTTCTTCGTTCACTAGATCCACGGAAGCTACTGGTGGTGTACAGTGTCAACAGTCAGCCCTTAGGGAAGAAAGGGAAAATCACTAATGCTGACAGCAGGAGCAGTTGTTCTGCATGGCCTTATAGATTTAAATTTCTCTTTTCTTGCTCCAGTGTGTATATTTATAATGTGTATTTTCTTGAGAATTTGTGTTTTGGAGTTCAAATGCAGCTTCAGACAATACAGCAATATTTCCTGATAATCTGTCTCTTGCTAAAGTACAAAAGCTTCTGCAGTTAATATCATATTTTGTCTTTTTATAGTCTTCCCAAATTTCTATGTCCTACAAAGAGCAGGGCAGGAGAATTTTTAGCCTTTATAGTTCTAATCCTGTTTTATATAGGCCACAGGTTCTTTTTCAAGTATATATCATTATCTCCCACAAACACTAAGGCAATGTTGGCCCTAATAGTCAAATAAAAATTATATCAACTAATTTAAGTCCCAGTGTTGGAGTTTTGGTGCCACTCTGTTTCCCTCCTGAGTGCCATTGTTCTTGTAGAATAGAAATTAGCAAGTGAGAGGAAGATAGGAGATGGTGGAATAAAGAAGCTGGAGCGGTTTTGGAAAACAAAAACTGTGTGTCACTTGGCTAAGGCAGGAAGTGACGATCAACCGTATTTTATTAAACGTAAATGGAAGAGAACAAACTTGTAAATGCAGTGTTCACGCAACCCCAAGTCAATGAATGACTCGGTATCAAAGACTTCGTTTTTCATTTCAGAAACGTCTGTCTCATACACAGGCTAATTCCTGGAGGCAGCCATTCATCCAAATGTAACTTGTAGAACAAAATGAATGGAGTTTAGTCCTTAATAGGAAAGAAAGACAAAAACTGTGTGGAAGTAGCAGATTCCTTCTCTTTCCCTCCTCCCTTAAGAAAAAGCTTTTGCTTTGAATTGCCTTTATTAATTTTGTATTGAATTAAGTACACTGTCAAACTTCTTGTCCAGATTGCTCAAAACGGTGTTTGGTCAAGTTGACAGCTATTACAAAAGCCTCTACTTGAGCCCAAATCATCTTTTCATTGCTGCTGAAATGCCTCAGTGAATATGAAACAAAATTGAATAGGTTGCATTTTATAACTATTAATGAGCCTTCTTTCTAGGTATATAAACTGTCAAAACCAGTAAAACATTATAAAAAAATCTCTTGCCTATTTAATATTTCTTAACATTGCCAGATCCCGTCAGTTTTTGACAATCATTCATGTTATGTCAGTTGTAACGCTGTTGAACACGGTACAGGATTTCCCTTGGCTTTAACCTACTTTTACTGTTTATGGGAAGTAACTTTTCTTTAATGTAAATGAAAGCTACTTTTTCCTCATATACTTTGTAGCTTGTTTTTATTTTTCGGACACATGTTATATTGTAACATTGTTTCACTGTATTTCTTGACTTATTCAGTAATTACTTTTGAACAATTTGAATAAATTAACATGTAGCAGAGTTGTATTTTAGATAAGTAGAACCTAAATTAGCTTGTGCAAATGACAAACCAAGTCCCAATTCCAGAAAGTCCTTGAGAACATCCTTAGTTTTCAGTCCTTAAGTCTTACTTCTGTCCTGTTCACTCCAGTTCACTTCCCTGGTTTACACCAGGTTTCAGCTCAAGTTTAGCAAAGTGTATAAATGTGTGCTTAAGCTTTGCTGTTCAAAAATCATGATGTAAAAATAAGTCAAAACAAACCAACAACATTTACACTTGATTTTATTTGCCTTCTGTTTATATATATTCCGATAATATTTTCAATTTTTAGCACAGCTATTGAGGCCAGCAATATGCTTAATAATTAGAACTCAACATTAAGTTAAAACAACTCCTAGAAGCTAGTTCTTTAAGAAAAGCACATCAGGACACTCACAAAAAGTTATGGGCGCTCTCAACATTCAGTCGTCTCGAACAAACTACTTAATACTGAATTATGGATTACATCTAATAGCAAAATGAGTAAGCAAATGTTTTAACAGACTACTTCTGCCAGGCTAGCTTTTTCCCCAGGCTTCTCTTAGGCTGGATATGAATCAGCTGTGGTCCAACTATATTGGCACGTTGCTAATTTGCTCTGCTATGTCTTACTCTACCATCTTCCTGGTTTTGGAGGCTGGTGGGTCAGCCCCATCTCTAAAATGCCATAACTGAAGGCTTTTGTGTTTTGCATACTTAATCTGAAACTTTTCATATATTTCACATTTCTTTTTTAAAGATGTTCTGTTGCTCATTGAAATCTGTTCCCTATGCTGCAGTTGGTATTTTTGCAGCAGTGACTGCTTTGAATTGGCTTCATTTTCATTAGACAATGGGTAACAAATCACTATGCTGAGGAGTCTCGCTAACAGTTAGTGTTTTATAAATACATGGCCATTACGTATTGCAGTATGCTACTTTAAAAATAGCTCTTTTCATATCATCCTTTTGGTACAAAAAGGAGAATAAAGGATAATTATGTGATGCTTCACAAATCTGTATTTAAAGTGATTAAAAATTGGGATGATGTTTTCCATTGTGAATCTTCTTAGTAATGACAATCGATAATGAAAACACACAAAGAAATGGAATTAAGTATTCCACATTCTTTTGCATATCCTGTTTTTTCAATTGTCTAAATAATAGCTTAGTTTTTCAATAACTTTTTTTGTATTTATTTCTCTTTCGTGTTGCGGTTAATTACTTTTACAGTGATCAAAGAAGCCTAGAAATCTTGATTTACAAGTGCTAAACTAGAGAGTTTACTTCTTGCAGTTCCGATTCTTCTGTGATTATGGTCTCTTAATGTTATCAAAGACTTAAAAGTGCTGGTGAGGCTGAGGTTTACTTTCAAACAGAACGGAAGCTGTGGGAAATATTGGAAGGGCTGAGCACGAACAATTAAGTTGTTCTGCCAGCAGAGGCTATAATCCTATTGCTACTGTGTGTTGGTTACAGTCTTCAGGACTGTGCACATAGGCTCAGTGTTCAAAAGTCAGATGTTAGAAAAGGGCTTCTGCCAGCTCTCTCCAGCTCAGCGCTGCCTGAGGGTGGGATTTGTTTGACCTAACTCCAACTGTCAGGAAATTAGGTGTCTGAAAAATATCAGTCACCTATTGTGGCACAAAGGAGAGAGATTCACATGCCTAGAGATTTATCAGCGGGGTCCATAGCTGGTGGCATACATTGACAGTCAAAGTAGCTTTTGGGGAAAGATAAAAACGGAAAAGGAGAGAGAGAAAAGGGAAAATGAAAACTATCCCTGGTGGCCACCAGGGAAGAGAAGTGACAAGGGTCACAGCTGAGCACCCCCAGGCCCCGCTCCCATCAGCAGCAAGTAGTTTACCAACACACACACCTGAACTTCTGGAGTAACTATATAGATGTCTTCAAAACCTGCTCAAACTGTCAGTGGTTTATGGGCATGATGCTGTCAGTGCTAATGGAGGCACACTTTGGGGGCAGGTGCTGCAGCTGGTTAAGCTGTGTGCATGCATTTTATTTGGTCCACCGAGTAACCAAAGTGTAGGGAAAGGCTGGAAGAAGGGTAACTCTTAACGCCGGTGGCAGTTGTTTCCCATAGGAACGTGCCATAACAACAACTTTGAGGCTTGCAGATGAAAGGATGTAACAATGGGAAAATACTGCCATAAGGCTTTGGGAAAACACTGACGAGGTGACTTGGATGAGAGATTTGAGCTGTGAGTGAAAGGCAGACCTCAGAGTCGCCAGTAGAAGGCCCTTGGTGATAGAAAGCACAAAGACATTGTGCAACACTACCTTGGGAAGCGATGAACCATCCCAGGGAGATGCCTGTCTCCACTGGCCACAGAGGGATTCCTATTGAAGTTCGTTGCTTAGCTTTTAGTTAATGCGAGTTGAATCCTACTGCATATACACACATCTAACGGCATGATGCTTTTAATGTGAAGTTGTATATCTGCCTTCAGGAATCCTCATAGGCCATGCTCCTGGTAATACTATATGGTTCTTGGTATACTAATAGCTATCTTTAGCTTAGCAATTTTTAGTAGAATACTTTTATTTATATCGAAATGGCATATTGTGTAAGGAATTGACACTCTTCTAAAATGATCTGAGAAAATGGCCCTGTCCACACTCAGCACTTGTAGCACTTCAACTGTGCCAGGAAACTGAAAAAGGCCAGTATGCAATAACTGAAAATTATTCCTAAATATTTCAGCAGCTCATGTTGTTATGTCATCAGTTATATCTTGCTTATCCAGGCTTACTCCCATAGGGTTTAATGAACTGCTTAGAGTGGTAGTACCTCAGTCCCATTAGCAGCTGGAGAGGTAAAACAATTTCAGTAGAAGGAATCCCTTCCATCACAGAAATAGTTACACAGGCACAATACGTCATGTAGTGCAGGGCTAAGAAACCATTGTAGGATGATTTACTGACTACAGCACTGGGATTTTTATTCTCTTCCCTGCCTTCTACCACCTGCTGTATCCAGTTTTTAAGTTGGATTCTTCCTTTGACAGAGCATCACTCATGCAGATCACTGTCCTGTTAAGATTGTTCTGATATATTCCCTTTGTGTGACTCTCTCTCTCTGAAGATCAGGCCCTTCACCCAAGTCTACAAGGTTGAAGAACTGCCTGCTGTTCTAGCTATCATCTCAAGTTCAGGAGTGAAAGGACTAGCAGAAATAAAACTAGTCCCCGGGCTCTTTAACATACAGTACCTCGAGTATAGTGAACTGGCTTATCTGATCCCAGCTCTTGTACTGCTCATCTCTGCTTCATTGAAGTGGCAACTCATCTTTTGGTGGGTGCTATACTAATCCATAGTTCATACTACCCCATCAGAAACCTACAAACACACAGACCTTATCTTTCTCTACAACTACCTGAAAGGAGGTTGTAGAGAGGTGAGGGCTGGACTCTTCTCCCAAGTAACAAGTGATAGGACAAGAGCAAATGGCCTCAAGTTGTGCCAGGGGATGTTTAGATTGGATATTCAGAAAAAATTCTTCACCAAAAGGGTTATCCAACATTGGAACAGGCTGCCCAGGGAAGTGGTGGAATCGCCATCCCTGCAGATGTTTATAAGAGGGGCAGACGTGGTACTTAGGGACATGGTTTAGTGGTGTTTTTGGCAGTGTTAGGTTAATGGTTGGACTCGATGATCTTAAAGGACCCTTCAACCTAGATGATTCTACGATACTATGCCCACACGCAGTTGCATCCAGGAATGAAGCTCTGACAGATTGACATAATCAGTAATCCACATATCAAACATTTTTATGTGATTTGATGGCAGCTTCTGTTCCCAAGAAGTATAGATATTCACCTTTTCTATCAACAGTAAGACGTGCTTCATGACCAGCAGTGAGCTTGGCTGGTTTGCGTGAAATGTGTAGATAGTATCTTCAGCAGTCATGTAGTAACACTTTTAAAAACGTTTTTGTCAAATAGTTTTTGGGTTCGAAGGTATAAGCACTTAACAGAATAATGTTTTTTGACAGCTTAACTAAGTTTGAAAGCATCAAGCACCGGCACTTAGATAATGACACTGGCAGGAATGTTTTTACTGCATTACATGCCAATTAAATTACTGATTTCATAATTATAAATCAGCATGTTACAGCAGATAATTAATGTTGTCACACTCAAGCTGAAATACTTTATATAAGCATAAGCCTTTCCTCTGTTGATTTGCTAATTCAGGGACCAGAAAATATTGCGTATCATCTTTTAATATTTGAATACATATCTTTTAGGATTCCTGCTCCTGCCTACAGCCATAGCAGTGTGCTGTGCTATATAATGGCTCAATTTAATGAGTGTGGACGATGTTCAGAAGGGATGTAATATCTCCAAGGAGAGAACTGTTTATATAAAATTAAGACCAGATTTGGGGGCAAAAAACCTCAAAACACTTTAAAATATTTGTCAGATCTATCATTGTACCAATAAGAAAACCTGTTAGAAGGAAAGATGGTTGGCAACTCACAGTAGCAAGGACTTGGTGCAGAAAGTTTTGTTGGTTAATGTGGAGTTGCTGTAAATTATAAAAGAGATGGCAGAGAGCTAGTCTTAGAATAAGGTCTTCAATCCTCTAATAAAGAAGCATAATGTCCCCAATCTTCTTGGCTAATTGAACTTTTGCTCTCAGAACTTTTTATGCCTCTGTTATTCAGTATTGTTGTATTAAAAGTATAGCACAGCTGCTCTCAGCATGGGTATAAAAAAGAATGAACCTTGCATGGACCTATCCAAAAGTACACATTCTGCTTTGTAAGAGGATCAGGCATGAATGGGAACAAGACATAATCAGAAGTTGCTTTAGGCCACCATTTGTCTTCACCGTCTACAGCTTCCAATGCAGCCAGCCTGCAGCATGCCTATCAACATTGCTTTACTTTTCCAGCTCTTTCATTTCTTTAGTTTTCTTTCTTTGACAGATTAGAGAATTCTGGTGATAAACGCTTTCCTGGCTGCTCAATAGGACCTTGAACCCTCCAAACATTAGGTTTGAAACCATGGAACCAAGGGACTGCCCAGTGTACGAGGCAGTGGAGGGTGACATCTGCTGACACAGTCATTCATATTAACACCAAAGAAAATCAAAGTAAACACTTGACACTGTTATAGATCTAAAAGATGTTATTTTATCAGTTTATGGCATTACGATAAAACTGTATGAATTTAAAGAGGTAAAAATTGAAAAAAAACCTACTCTATTTTAATGTAGTTTTTCAGTACTAAAATAGGAAAAAAGTTATATTCTTGCAAAATGTCTATTTTATAATGGAAAGGTAATTGTGATGCTTTTATGAGTCAACAGGAATGATATAATGACTGATTATTCTCAGTTTTCTACATATGTGTACATTGTCTCTTTTTGACATTAATACACCTTTGAAACATTCAATTGAAAGAATTATTCCTGGTGGGTTTTTTATGCCATGAATAATTTTGTAATCTACAATTTTAAAAATCAAAACCTAAAACTATTTTTGATTATTGAGACAAAAGCAATGCTCCCTTTATAAATATGTATATACACCAAAAGTTAATCAGTTCACTGTTCTGGAATTAGCTGACTTGTTTGCCTTGGTGTGTCGCCAATTAGCAGGAACCCAGGGATGCTGTCAGCTGACAGCTGGAAAGAGATCCCAAGCTCTGCAGCATACGGTTTGCTATGTTGTACAAAACCCTGAGCTGATGGTATTAATGCTTTAATATTTCTTATTAGAATTTTCATCAGCAATCTGTCTGCTACATTTTAATGAGCAAAATATATTGCTAGAACGCTGCAAGGAGCAGTTTTCCTCAAAAATATACCTATTTTAGGGTTACAAAAGGCGGCTTTTTGGTTGGTATTGCTAAAAAGGTTTGGTGAGGAGAAAAACAAAACAAGAAAAATCACAATAGATAAACAGAATGGGGACAGAGGGGAGGAGAAGGCAGGCATTTTACTGTCCAGGAAACTGCATAATTCAGAATGATTTCTGAATAGAACACCTCTAGAATATTATTAAAGGGGCTTGTTCATGAGAATCTAGTTTTAAAAGAAACATAAATACTTTTAGAATTAAATGTTCATTATTATTGGTGGGATTGTACTTTTGAGGTACAAAAGTGGATTCAAATATTTTTTTCAATAAACGGTTGTGAATGGTTGACTTTTTTCTAGCATGGAATATACACGCACAAATACAGTTTACTGACATAACAGGCACAATATGAAAACACAGTTTGCTTCTTTTAAGATTTATAATAAATCATAATTGCTTTCTTAGTCTATTTATGCTTGAAAGGCTGAATAAATAAAACAAAATCACCTAATAGGATCAGAAAGGTAAGCCCCACAAGAGTGAGCTACGCTGAAGGTACATTATTTATTTTCCATCCTTAACGTTATTCTTCTCTAGAGAAGAATATATTCTAGAGAATATATCCTCCATATATCCTTATATGTATTTATAGAGAGAGGATGCAATTCTCCTTATATACGATCCATAAGAGCAATGCTGATGTTGCACGCTCCTGAAGTCCCTGCCATGACTGGGAAAGAGCAGCCAGTCAGAATCTACGGCACGGGATGTGGCTGGAGTCATAAATATAAGAGCTCCGTGAGAATTACACATAAACAGTTCAAGATTAGTATTGATCTATTTTTGCATTATTTACAGTTGCCCTTGAGTCCACGTGCACGGTTTTAATGGAACTTAGCTGCATTAGGATTCAAGCTAAATATCACATTAGAAGCTCCCCCAGGGAGAAGAGCTTTCTGAGTATAGTAATAATGGAAAACACATATCTGTGGAGCGCTAAAGATGACTGTATAACCTCCTGTGTTGGCTGCTACATAGATTAACGCATGACTGTGCAAAGTAATAGATATTTGTTGATAAGGTAGAAGTAATATGTGTAGTTAATGGACTAAAATTAAAATTGCCACATTTCTTCCTTTGTCTGCAGAAGTTTCATCACTGAATTAAAACATTAGGAGGATAATAATAGAAGTGAGGAAAACTTTTTTTCCCAGAGACATTTGAAAACAAAAGTGTGATGGGAACGAATGGCCTTGCATGTTTCACAAGCTTAAATAGGCTCCTGCTGGCAGCGCGCCGCTGAAGGGCAGATAACAATCCTGCTGTTATCATCAGGGATTGCAATCACTGTCACAGGGCTTGTCATGTGCTGTCTGTGGGAGCAGCAGCAGAGTGCAGATTTGAAATCAGTGTTATCCGCCAAACAGTGATAAACACTGAAAACAGTGTTATCTGTTCCTTGCGAGTTGGAGTTATTTTGAAACGTACACATCCCTCTTTTGAGTTTTGGCTGTTTGAGCAGATCCACGAGCAAAACTGCTGCGTCAGCATTTTTCCTGGAAAAAAAAAAAAAAAAAAAAAAAAAAAGCTACACAAAGACCGGAAAGATGTATCTGTCCTGTGCAAGGAGGAAAAGACCAGATGCATGGGTACAGGCAGTGCTCCACAGAGAAAGCAGGAATGTGTGTGTAGCAGCAGTTTAAGGTGGTAACATTGGCATCAGCCAGTCTTCTTCATGAGGCAACTGGAGATGTATTGCTGACTCCTCATTGTATCACTTTTTTCCAGGCAAGGACAGCAGTCAGCAGAGCAGCCTGACTCTTTATCATATGATGTTCTCCCTTAGTCGGGATAATTTTCCTTCTCAAGCTATGTTGGCTTTAGGGGGCGATAACTGTTGCAGTAAAACTAAGAGCAGCTCCAGCTTCCTGGGGAATCTAATGCTCTGAGTTACAGATACAGGAAAAAGGCAAGTTCATTACTGGATAAGAGAACAGGACTTGCTAGCATGGGATTCATTAATTGTTTTTAATAATGGACTGTTTGGGAACAAATATGTGTAATACAAATCAGTGAAATTGTTAGCTCTGCCTTTATAGCATCATTGCTGAAAAGCAAGTAGAAGACAGCAAGCTGAACAGATCCGCCATTCTACTCAGTAGCACGATGGAGTTGGTATGAGTGTTCATATAAAGGCCTCCCTTGCTTAAACCAGAGAGCCCTGTCTTCCTAGCCCTACTCGTTTGCCCTACCTTTCCAGATCCTTGTAGCCTGGAACTCTGCTCCCTCCAGACCATAGACCTTGGTAATTTTATACTTCCTGAAGATTAGATAGCAAGGAGATGGTTGAGTGTTTCAGGATTATTTTTTTTTTCATTTTCATTTTTAACACAAAGTCGATGATTATGAGTGAATGTAGAGTTTAGGTATGTTTGAGACTGCAAGCTGTATTTAACATTTGGACACTCACACTGATACATTGGAAAAAGATTCAGATCATGTTTCAAACAACTAAATTTAAGCATTCACATGTAGGTGTCCAGATGAACTAGGTTCTAAACTCCTGTTGTCAATAGTTCAGTAGTCAAAGGCTTAATATAGTCATCTTAGAGAGCTGCCAGTATGTGTTTATAGCAGCCAAAAGCATCAGCACTGGTGTAAAAATATCCCTTCTCTGGCTGCTCAACCTCTTCTAATGCTGCTTATTAAAGATTTCCTGCAAGTCTTCACCTGGTACCAAAGTCCAGAGGGACTAGCCATTGCTTTTTAGGGCTACAGGTTAATTATTTTTTTTTGCTAGAGCCAAGAGAAATGACTAATAAAACTCAGCCTTCTTAAAGAGAAGTTATTAAGTGTCAATTTGTGAGAAGTGCTATACTATTGAGTTATGCTGCTGCAGGCAAAAAAAATTCCATTAAATGTAAGGAGTCAAGAAAAATAACAGTTTATCCTAAATAAGCTTGTCTAGTACAAAAATGCATTTTTGTCCATATTAAAAATTAACTAACTGCCCATAAGATTTAATCACATTTTGTGAGGTTTGAGTGTTCTCTGATCTGCAAATCTTCAGCACTCAGCCTTCAAAGAAGTTGGATGTCACAACACCCACTATATGGGTAGCAAGAGCACTGGGACGAAGTTGTGCCTGGTGCCTATGTTCCTGGAGGGAGGTAGAGGAGGGAAAGGAGAGACATGGTAGGAAAGACAGTTAAAAGGCTCCTCATTACTTTTAGGTAAGAGTATCCTCTTCTGCTTGGCTGTATTCTGATCCCAAGTGCCTAATACCGTGCTGAAAGACAGCGAAGGAGAAAAAGGCTACAGAACTTGTACATGAAAGTGATATGATTGACTTCAGACAGCATTCACTTTCAGCAATTTGGAGGACCTGTGACAGAACAGCACATTTGTGCCTAAACACAGTTGTGTTCTGCTCAGAAAGCCTGAAAGCATAGCCATGGCTATACTGCTCCTTGAGCCAGCTCAAATGCTTCTACATCATGTTGTCCCACACATACAACTCCAAAATTGTCTTTAGGCAGGAATTAGAGCAAAGGAGATGTCTATCTGTACGCTCTGCTTAGACAAGCCCCTTCACTTTTTGCAGGTTTTCCTTCCTGAAAGCCACATCAGGATTTTACTTGTTGCTCCATCCTGGAGAGATATGGCAACGGAATCAGCTAAAAGTCCTTAGAAAGTCAGAGAAAGATCACGAGGGACTAGTACTGGTCCCACCACTATCAACACTGCATTTGTAAGTCAGGAGAGTTGAGACTGCTTTCTGCTGACCAGACTGTTCTACAAGGCAGTAAGGGCTGTCAGATTGCAAGGAGTGGCCCTCACACACCTCCCAGGGCACATGCTCACCATCAGCATTCATTTCTCTATTCCCTGAATGTGACATGGAACCTCAGCTGAGATTCAGCCTTCCCTCATCAAGCTGAGGAGCCACACAGCCGAGAAATCACAAGAGTCTAGCTGGACATGGTGAGAAAACAGAAGTGCTTCACAGATATGGGAGACTAGTTCTTCTTTAGATAAGAGGATCAAGAAAAAATATATCAGCTGATGCAATAGAGAGTTAATTTCAGTTCAGAATTATGCTAATGTTAACTGTGCTTTGTGGCAGAAATCATGTAAAATTAATTTTAACACCCCAGCCCATGCAGATACCAGTTGCATTTTCTGATTTGTTTTTCTGACCTTGATGCATTTTTCCAGCCTCTTTTTTGTTTGATCACACCTTGTCGGCTGCATTTCCCCTTCTTCCTCAGTGCTCACTCCTTTGTAGTTTATTGCTTATATGTCTGAGCTTTGGGCACGTGTCTGTGCCCAGTGCAGGAGCCTCTTGGTAGTGATGTAGACCAAAGTACTTGACTCTGAACACTTTTGTCATCAATGGGTAATGCTGAAGATCTAGTCTTTCTTTTTCTCTGTTTAATCTTCGGTGCTTTGTGTAAGAATATTGTTACACATATTCTGAAAATGCATATCACCAACTTCAGTGTTATTGTGAGAACTCACAGTTACTAGTCAACACTTAAAGAGCAATTTTTGTGCTGATATTAATTTACAATTAAGAACATGTACATAAACAATATAAATTCTTAGAGTGAGTGATATTTTTTCTGGGAATGGGTCAGAACACTCAAATAGGTCAAAACACTCAAAAAGTGCACTTCTAGCATATCACAGAATCACAGAACGGTAGGGGTTGGAAGGGACCTCTGGAGGTCATCCAGTCCAACCCCCCGCTAGAGCAGGGTCACCCAGAGCAGGTTGCACAGGAACGCGTCCAGGCGGGTTTTGAATGTCTCCAGAGTTGGAGACTCCACCACCTCTCTGGGCAGCTTTTTTCATGGCTGTTTCACAGCTGGCTTTTCATACCGTATTTATTGTTTTGTAAATATACAATAACACTTGCAAAGTATTGCATAATAAAGCATGAAGGACCTGAAAGATGTGACATTCTCATCAAAATCATCCTTCACTGAGATAATTTTTTAAATTAGTCTTTAGTGCTCTAAGCTTAAAGCTTGATGAAGCAGTTCAGTTAAGGGAGGCGCCTTATTTAGAAAATGGACTCCCTTGTTTTAGACGATTAACTGTCATCTCAGATTTTGAGTTTTTACACTTACGATATTCCAAGCTCCATGGAATTTCTTTGAAGAATTCATCTTGATATGTTTTCAGATAGCATTGGAAGCCTATAATGTTAGCTTCTGTCTCTAAAAGCCATCAGGTTATGGATTCCTTTCTATGAATTTTTGATAAGGTGGTCCAGAACAAGGGAAAGAAGAAGTAGCTACCTGCCAACTAATCTCATGAAGTCTGTATTCACTGTTTAAATGCTTGCTTTGTAGAGCTAAAGCAGATCATGCAAAAACTCCCAGCAGATCCAAGAATGAGAAATACATTTTGGCTTATATATTATTTACTGCTGCAAAGCTGCTGCACTTTTTATGAGAAAATAGATCCTAGTTTATTAAAAGAAGAAAAATTCAATAATGGAAAATTTTTCATTACTTAGTTTCATCATTCAGTTCTGTCCTGTTTGCAAGTGTCACATTAGACAAACCAAACTTGCAAATCTGCATCTTTCTAGCAGCAGGTCTTGGAACTGAGGTTTCCCTTGGGACAACGGGGAAGAAGTCCTTGGGGTCCTGCACGCAATTGTAGATGCACCTGCTGGATCAGTCGGGCTCCCCTGGTCCATGTGCACGCTGCCATGCAGCTCTGTTTCATGCCACCCAGCCTCTTTGGATTCTCATCTCCTTTTTGAAAACATGAATATGTATAAAGCAGTTTTGCAGTTTGAGTGGTGGACAAAGCAGAAGATTGCATATTGATACACAGCCTAGAATTTATCTGATTATTCTGTACAAGTCGCATTTCACTTCACCATGATAAGCTTGATATGCTGTATTTCTGGAGCCCACCTGTTCCACACAAAAGTGTCAGTTTTCTTCCTGATGAGAAAAGCTGAAATAACCATAATACTGTTTCCCTAGAATTTATCTGCCTTCTGAAGATGTGAAAGCATGTTCAGAGAATATAACAAAAAGGTAGATAAAATGAGAATGGGACTATCACTAAAAAAAAAAGGTAGAAACAATTCAGTGAATACTAATCTTTAAATCCAATCAATCCAACAACAGTATTGAAAGAAATGCTGCAGTTTTTTTAGCCTTAATATCTTTCAGAGATTCATATCAACCTTAAAAGAAAAGAGAACAATTATTGTTCTTTTGAGGGCACATACAATAAGACACTGAGATGTAAAAATGAGTCTTCTGTGTTGTGTAATATTCTTCTGATAGGGGAAAAACAGTTAAAAGAAGTAAAATAGCTTGGGTTTGTTGTTTTTTTCTTTTTAAACCTATGATTCACTACAGACGTCTTACAAAGTCTTGTATTACTTGTTACAGGCACTTTTTTGTGATGATTCATGGCTTTGACAATTCAGCCTATTGATATCAAAACCACCCTGTGCAAATGTTCTGTGCTCCTTTGTTCCACTGACAGTATGCAAAACCCTTCTTATACCACTTTTTGAACTTTGAAATTTTTAGCTTCAATCATCTGTTTAATTGATATGTTTTATAAAACAACAAGGTTTTAGGATTGTTTTCTGCTGTTCCAGGCATCACTAACAAGGAACGACAACATTTTTGTGGGTTTAAGTTTTAAACAGTGTTTTTACTAGCTGTTGCGAAAAACTACAATTACATTTCTTTTGTGTTTACATTCTGGATATGTTTCAAAATTACTATAATTATGTAGAAAAGAGATGATTATATGGTCAGCTGTATGCATTTCAAAACTATAAAAATATTATAATCATATTACATATCTGAGTTACTCTCATAGAAAAGTGAAGGGTATGAGTTTCCTTCTGGTCTTAAATCAGGCTATTTGCGGTATATGTCAGATCAGCTTCTAGGTTGTAACCACCGCAGTAAGCCCTACAGTGATGAGCACAGCGGATGATTTCGGCATCTAATAGGAACAAAAGAAAAATATCTTTGGGATATGTCATCCTTGTATAAAAGGTATTAAATTTGCAAATGAGTAGAACCTTTGAAACGCTTAAGTGCTGATGAATTTGTTTATCCGGCCTGGCAACCAACACGTCATTCAAATCTCACTCCCAGCTAGATTTTGGTTACTGACAATTCAAACAAGAATCTTCTTTTTATTATTGATCAAGAAAGAAAAGCATGTGATCAGATTGGGTATGTGTATAATCTTAACTGTTGCCTGGACAGGCAAATTTGTTTTTCTTGCATAAATTACTTTCATAGGTTGCTTTCTTGGATAATAAAAGTTTTGCACCTGTGACAATGGTGAAAGAATTTTTTAAATGAAAAATACTCTATGGCCTGACCATGCTGTGGGTTACAGTTCTATCAAGGTGCAAGAGTATGACCAAGGAGAGAAACGTAGCAAAAATGCTTTCTTTAAAATGAGTCACAGCCCTGACTCCCAGTGACTCCCAGCCGTGGTAGATTCCCAGCTTCTAAACCAAACAAAGTGAATACTCCTGACAAGTGGCAGGCAAGTACACTGGGTGCCTGGGGCTTTGCTCTCTTTGGTAGGGAGAATAAGTGTCCTACTTAAAATTGCTGCAACCTAAGGACCCTCACTGAATAACATCCGAGTCCTAGGTAGAGGGATAATGTCAAATAAGTCATCCAACAAGTGCTTTGTTTGGGAAATGGAACCCAAAAGGAAACTGTAGAAATTTGTATCTTTAAAAGGGTTTTTTTTTAATGGAACTCTTGTTTGAAACCATTTTTCTTCTCTCTTATCAGCTTAGTTTTCCCTGTAAGCATAGAGTTAAAAATTTAACTGAGGAAAAAATACAGAAAAGCTTCTTTCCTAATGTCAAGATAATCTTTTAAACATTAAACCCAGAGGATAACGATATGAATGCTACCTCAAAAACTGGGTCACTCGTCACTCTCCTTAAGAAAACTTTTATTCCATTCTTACAGTACATCAGAAAAAAAGTAGTACTTTGATAGGAGTAAAAAATCACTGCCAAAACAGCAGGATAGATTACAAATTATTTTTATTATTCCAATCCACCTTGCTTCTCTGAAGCTTTCTTGTGGAAAACTTTTTCTGTGGAAGGAGACAAGTAATCTCTACTATTCTTTCTTCCTAAATGCCAATGACAGGAGCAAATAACTTTATTTGTACCTGGAGTCATAAAATTATCTAGCTTGTTTCCTAATTACTGCCATGGATTTTCTAGACAACTGAAAGTTTTCCAGAACACCTTCTGTGTTGTTCTTTCTTCATCTCTATGACAGTGATTATCTCAATCTATAGTAAGGGGAGGCACAGTGGTGAATTTCTGATGCCCTCCTTGCACTTATGATCTGTTTGGCTCATGGGTGTACATGTTGAGTGTATTTACATGCTAATTCAGCACTTCTGCTCCCCTGGAGAAAAGCTAAATAAAGTTTGAAAGTGGGGGAGAAAAAAGCATTTCTTTGGTAAATGAATGCAGCATTTTTTAGGTCAGACCCTCATTAGTGGAAATCAATGTATCATCATTGACTTCCATGAAGCTACAGCAAATTACATCAGCTCAGAGTTTATATGCAGTGATCATATTTGCATTTGTTGAGGCTTTGAACAAGTGCTGTAAAGCTTTCATATGGAACAGATTTGTTGCACTGGGAGTTCTTAAGACTTTCTGTTTGGAGTGTTTGGAATTTGCTGTTTTTCAGATTTTCAGTAGTGCTGTAGAGTACCATATTACTTGTTCTGCTGGGATTTCCTAATTAGCAATGCTGAGCAGGAATTGTTTTCAATGTAGTATGAACTGCTGCACCTCTGTCCATTTTTCAGGCTTTAAAATTAATCTGTTTGATCAGAAATGTGTCTATAGGAATTAATTAAATGACCACAGCTGTTACACCTGAGCTCTTGACCCTGAAAGTTTCTCTATGCAAGTACTCATCTGAGAGTTATAATTCATTTGCATAAATAAATTTGCAAATAAGATTATTTTTTTACCTTTCAGCAAAGCTAGTTAGAAAAGTTTAAAATTTTGTTCTTCAAAAATGCAGGAAAATATTTCTCCTAGATTGTTTTCTTGACCATCTCTAATTTTAAGGTTATTTGATGGCAAATCATCATTTCCCAGATGAGTTACCACAGGGGTTATAATTGGTGGGCAAGCTGAGCTTCAGAAAAACACGAGTGGGGGTTATATGCATGCTGTGACAGCAACAAGCCCGAGGGCACAGCCTTCTGTTCTGGTGAAATAAGATTTAGGTCCTTTGAACCGTCTATCCTACAGGTCTCTCGAGAAGAGTATGAAAAAAGGAGTAAGCACTTTCTGGACAAGGATCTTCTCAGACATTGATTTCGGAATGATTTTTTCTGTGTACTCCTGAAAGTATTCCTTCTAATAAATAAAGTACTCCTTCTAAAGGGAATAAACTCGATAGACTAAACCACTTTCTCAGACATCCTTCAGTTCCTACCTGCACTGAGACCATACCTGCCCAGGGCAGGGTTAGAGGATATGGCTGCAAATATGCCTATGACTTGTCAGTGTTTCATTCAACTCTGCCCATTGCCTTCCTGGTAGCCTGTATCTTGATGCCTCAAGAAAACCAGAGGTAGAAGTGGAAGATTTGCTGAATGTCAGTAATGTCACTTTAGCCTGAGTGAAGGGGAGCGTCAGAACCAGAGCTGATGTTAGTGTTGCGTTAGGCCCACTCAGCCACCCCCACGTTCTGGCATCCAGCTGCCTGTGACATCCATTGTGGTCTCTGCTGCTTGTAGGCAGAGTGGGCCTTAGGGTCTGGGGAATGGCTACTGATGGTCTTTTTGGGTCACACGCTGTGCCAGATCAACCCAATCTGCCAGTAAAGCACAGCTAGTGTGCAATGCAGAATTCACTTAAGGGGGAACTGTAAGAAAACAAGTGAACTCTCTCTCCATAAGCACCTGCTTTCGAAAGATAGTGTTCTGCTGATGAGTATTTTGGTTTGTGTTTTTCCAATGTTGCGGGTGCTCTTGATTTGATTATAAGTCTAATGATATTTTGTGGTCTTTTGAAAAGCCAGGAGTCAAGTGAGCGCATAAGAACCTCAGTTTTCATTGAAAAATGAATTAAAATAGACCAACTGTTGTAGGAAAAATAAAACCTAGAAAGCATTCCCCTGATTGCATTGGGAAGGCTTGGGCACCAGAAAAGGATAGAAAATAATGCTGTTTTTATCACAAGGGAAAAAAAAAGATCTTCTTGTATTTTAATTCAAAGGAGGTTTTTCAGCTGCCGATGTTTTTTGCGCTACAGCAATTGTGAGAACTACTAAGAAAACGTATATTCTGCATGTCTTTAAAGCTCACACGTGGAGCTAAATCAGCGCTCTTCGTGTCCAACTTGTTAAACTGGAGCTAGCAGAGTCTCTGCTTAACTTTTTGCACCCCATTTGCAAGGTCTCTGTTCAAAGTGTTCATATTAATGTAAGTGGAAGTCTTTTACTGGGAAAGGGCCGATAGGGTTGCCTTTAAGGCTTCTTGGTTCCATCACGTAATTTATAGTTTGATAGATTAATTAGCAGATGTTATCACTGCAAAATAGAGCTGAAAGAGCAGATATATTGGCCAACTTTTGTGGCTAAACAAACCTTCTGTGCAACCACAGAAGCTCCACCACTCTTCCCCACAGCTTGCTGAAACATTATCACAAGTGGCATTATTTCAATATGTTTACGGTTTCTGCTCATTTCAAGTTTTTGTGTTGTTCTTACCACCCCAGTGCCGGAGCACCCTAAAGATATACACTTAATTTCCAAAATTGACATGAATGAAGTTGCTCACTAACATTAGTTGGCTTCTAAACAACCAGAAAGTGTTTCAGACAGTACTGATCTTGATATGTTTAACAGAAATAGAGAGGAAAATATTCACCAAACTGAAAAGAAAGTCTTTTCAAGCATTCATCTTCCTTTCTCAGTGAAGCAGCTTCTGTCACTCACCTGCCTGTCCTTGACAATCTTCATTTATCATAAGCCTCTTTTTCAGTTGTTTTCCCCAGCCTTCCTAGCAGTTGCAGCTGATGAAACACCACAAGCAAAAGACAGCAATTGCTGGTGGTCTGTTCTAGAGGACCCGTTGGTTTTTACCAGAACTGGTAAACACACGTGCATAGAAATAACATGGGAAGCAGGAACAGCTTCCCCTGACCCTGTTTTCATTTCAATCACTTTCTCAATTTTTAATGAAAGCCATCTCCGGTTTTTTAAAGAAAAAATCTTATTTCTAGATCTGTCACTGAAGAAAACTGTCGTTCTTAAGCACCAAAGAAAATCATACGTACATGTAAAACTGGACATCAGAGTTCAGTCTGTATTTTGCTGGATTGATCATGTTCTCATTTTTCCAGGTAACCACAAACAGCAGCAGATCGCCTTAGAGCAGATTGTAATTCTTTTTTTCTTTTCTTTCCCATGAGAAAGGATGGTATACTGAAGCTGTCTGAGCAATGTATTTTTTTTTTGTAGTCTTAAGTAAAGTAAATATGACCATGGGGAGGAACTATCTTGTCCCAATAGGCCTGATGCTGATCTCTTTTGTGCCGAAGTAAATCAAGAATAATTTTACCAACGTCAGTACAGCCACATCAGTAAAATTCTAGTGGGAGTATGGGATATGGCACAGTATCTCTGTAAAGAATAATGAGAGATTGCAGTGGGAATTGTTGTGCCTGTGTATCTCTGCAGGAAATCAGTGGAATTTGGTATTTTAGATGGTTGAATAAAAGAAACTTCTAATTTTAATTAATCAGGGCTGAGTTAATTAATCTGACACGTGACAGGAGAACACTGTGAAACTGCTGAGACTGGACTAAATACCTCTGGTCTGGAAAGGAAAAACACTTTTCAAATCTGCTGTTAGTATGATACTGGTTGGCAGCATTTGGGCAGGATGGGAACTGACATAAAAGCAAATTGGAAATAAAGACTGCTGCTCTGCCTCAAACGCGGCTGTTATGTGGCGCAGAGCAATTCTTTCTGCCTGTGTTTGTGAAGGAAACCAGGAAGCAGCAAGATAATTTTGTTAGCACAGGCAACTTTTTTGCATTCCTCATGGCGGACAGTGTCTTTGCTCAAAGTGCGGAACTGATTTCTGAAAAGGTGGCCGTTTAGACTGTTTAAACAACTGACCGGGTAGCGATAAGCTGCTTTCACGGGCTGTACAGAGAGAGACATGGTGCATCCGTACCCGCAGCGCTGCCTCATGGCACCTGGCAGCTGTCCCTTGGTGTGCCCATGGAAAACTCCTCTTCCCCCCCCAGCTGTGTGCAGCAGCTGCAACAGCCAGGAGAGAGGAGGGGATGGCGGGCAAGGTGCTGAGATCAAAGGATGCTGCCTTTGAGGGAGGGGGGTTAAATCAGATCCCAGGAGGTTCAGCACAGGATGGCATTGTTTGCACTGCCTGCCCAGAACCATACGAAAACCCTGAACATCCCGTTACATCGAGAAGATGTGAAACTGCTGAAAACACGGATGAAACAAATAAGCTGTCCAGTCAGAGAAAGTAGAACTGCAAAATATTAATTCATCTAATTTATATGCTTATCAATTTAGGGAGAGAAGTGCTCAAGGAGAGACATTTAACTTATCTTATGATCGGCCTGTACTTCATCCCCAAATGAGAAAAAGAAAACTTTGTTTAATGGCCAAATGTACTGAAAAGATAAGCCATAGTGATATTTGCATTGAGAACATATTTACTGCTCTCTACAATCTGTGCATCTTTTAAGTCAGCTCAGGTCAGTGAAGTTAGGTTTCCATGAGGCTGCATTTCCTCTGGAAAGCTGATCGGGCTGAGATTCTTTAGGACATGCGTATACGATCTGGTTTGGGATTCAAATTACTGCTGTGCGTATTCCACTCAGAAAGATAAACTCTTTCCTCCTAGCAATACCCAGCATTTTGTGGGAAGCAGGTCTGCAAGAGGTGTTTGAACAATCAGATGAATCCAGGACTTCTGCTCAGCAGAGTCTGCTGCGTGGTAGGAGTCTTCAGAGTGTCTCTTGTCCAACCTCTCACTGAAAGCAGGCCAGTCACACAGCAGGTAGCTCAACCTCATGCTGTTGAGTTTTGAATATCTCCAAGGATGGAGAGTCCACAACCTCTCTGGGCAACCTGCTCCAGCTGACCATCTTCACAGTGAATTTTTTTTCTTTTTATTCAGGCAGAATTTCCTGTGTTGCGTGATGTGACCAGTGCTTCTCACTCTCCCACTGTGTACCTCTGAGGAGAGTCTGGTTCCATCTTTTCCATACCCTCCTCTTTGGTGGCTGCAGACTGCAGCAAGGTGTCCCTTTTGCACTCCCTTCTTAAGCAAACCCAGTTCCCTCATCCTCTCCTTGTACATCATATGCTCCAGTAACAGGTATTCTGGTGCTTTTTCTTGCCTCTTTTTAAAAAATCCAGATAACTGGAATATTTGCAAGCTCCAGTTAAGAGGATAGGACTCAGGACCAAATATACTTCTACCCTGACACCCAGCCTAACATTAAAATAAAGAAAAGTTTGCCTGTGGTCATGTATTAGGCAAGATAGAGTACCCATGACATAGGAGCAAAGAACCCCTTATTGTGTTTTTTAGGTTGTTCTCTCTCACTTACAGATTGGATCAGGCACTACATGGTAAGCTGTAGTAAGTCGCTCTGAAGAGATGGAACAGCTAATATTCATATGTATTCAGGTTTTGAAGGGAAAAACTTCCATAGCACTTACTATAATATTATTATAATATGTGCTGGTTTTTCTCTCTTCCTTTTTCCGCAAAATAATTAGTGTTATGAATACATGTATTTAAATACACGTGAACATAGAAATACAAGTATTATGAGAAATATCTTCATAACAAATGTCTCCTTTCAAAATATAGGCACCTAAACTGTGTTCCTGAAATCTTTGGACAGGGTTGTCAGTTTGCAGCGTGCCGATGAGCACGTGTGAGTCCCGCTGGCCCTCCTCGTCTTCTCGCTGTCACACAGAGCTGCCGAGCGTGGGTATGTGTTGCAGCCTTCGCTCCCCAGCGAGCACGGTGTACCCTGCTGCCAGGGCTGTGACATGAGCGGTGTCACTGCTCCATCCACTCCATGTACGCTTTTGCACTGTCTCTCGTGTTAATATGACAGAAAGGCATCTCTCGTCACACAGGCATGAATGCTGGGCCACTGGCTGTTCCTTTTTCTGACTGTCATAGAAAACAGGTTTCCTGCTAAGAAAATTCACATTGGCCTTGTGTCTGCAGGGGCATCTCCTCCCAGGAGGAAGTCCACTATTTATTTCCTCCAAGAACTAGCGATTTCCTCAAAATCTGACAGATTTCTGTAGATCACGTAGCATCAGCTGCTGTAACTGCCTGTACAGTTGTGCTAATGTGCTGAATTTATGTTAGTAGAGCAGCTACTCTTGTCCCAGGTAGCAATTTGTATTGAATAACTATTGCAGAGCTGGTGCACAAGAACCCACAAAAATAGTATGTGATACGTACATATTGTGTATATGGTGTATATTTGGAATATGGTGGATTAAAGGTATATGCATCCTCTTTTGTGATACTTTGAACAGTAGTCAGGTACAAATGAGGTTTTGTTTGTTGTACATACCACTGTTGAAGAGTACTTTGAGAAAGGTTGTCCGTTAATATTTTATTGGTTTTTTTATTAAACTTATATTACGATAGAACCCTGTTATTTCAGACTCCTGCCTCAAGAGATTTACTGCACATTTCACACCTTTTTTTTTTTTTTAATGTAATTTTAGTTTGAGAATTTTTTTGGACTTCTTGTAACTCTCTTAGTGTAGACACACTGCACTAGGTTGACACTGTAGTAACACGTTACTCAGCGTGGAATGCCGATGCCACTTTTTGCCTGACAGTTAAACAGGAGAAACAGGAGGTTTGTGCTTATTTTGAAATGTGGACACACTAGCACAGTGGGTTTACCAACCTCTATTACACATCGATGCAAATAGTCCAAGGTGTGTTTTATCACATTCAAATTTCAGTTCAAAAGGAAAAATGTATCTTTTTAAAAATGCAGGTTGCTAGTATTCAGCTTTTTGGCGGCATATTACTGAGCTGCTTGAAATTCATTCCATCCTGCAACTAAGATTCAACTTGGAACTGAAATGCTGTTATGAATGCAGTAGTGTGGTGGTCATGATGACATGCCATGGTGTCACACGTCTCCAAAGCATTTTGAATAGGTAATATGTGGCATGTCAAAATTTGCAAGAATAGAGTTGTTTCCCCAAAGGTATTTGTGCTTCATACATACGTGGCAGGTGAAAGAAGCAAGCTATAGAAATTCCTCCCAGATTTCATCAAGAGTTCCTGGGCTGCACGCGGCCAGCTCTGCAGGTCTGTGCTGGAGGGCTTCCCAATGCTACTGGCCTAAGGCCATCTGTCAGAAAGGTTTACCCCAGAGACACAAATACTAGAAGCTCTGGTTTCTTAGAAGTTGGGGCAGTCTGATTGCCAGGGTTGGACACATGCCATAGGCTCAGAAATTTTGGGTTATTCTTAAAATTATTTTCACTGAGCAGAGGGTGCTTCTTTGTCCCCAGTCACGTAATTATGGCTCTCTGTATGTGTTTTCATGGCATTTATGGCAAGCTCATTGTTTTTGTAGCGACCAGCTCTGACTGTAAATTGAACCCGCCAGAGCAGCCCTGACTCTTGCTTCCGGGACAGCCTCTTCACCGCCATGGAAGCAGCTATAGCTGCTCTCTGTGCTGTTTTCACAGCAGTGTCTACAAGGAAACGTAGCCAGTTCGCTGCTTCTTATCCACCTTAATTTTCACATAGCATTCAGTTAAAACACTGAGATTTAAAATTCTTTAGAAAGATGCACATTAACTATTGTATTATTAAATTACAATATCTGCATGTGGGCTCAAAATAGTGCTAAACCCAAACAATGAAATATTGTTCATTCGGTCTTAGTCTGAGTGACCTTTGGTGTTTAGACTTACCTCAGGTAGTTACTACTGCCTACTACTGATAAGTAAAAGAGAAAAAATGTCTACCCTTTGAGATTTAGTGCCTTTTGCCTCACGCTGTTGAAGCAGCATGTATGATGCAGCTGTCATGGCTAAATCTAACTCATTTTATTTTACATTGCAATGCACTAGGTGTACGTACGTGGCCAGTTTTTGCGTATTATTTGAGAGAGAGTTACTTTCATGCGTGAAGAAAGAGGAGGCCGCTTCTTAAAATGTACAAGCTGCTTGCTATTTTCTGAACTTAAAAAAAAAAAAAAATTCCTTTTTTTTAATTCTGCCTTTCCAGAATCAGGAGACTTTTGTCATTTTGTCTGTTTTTATAAGATTTCTTGCAGAGTGCTTTCTTATACTTGAAACACACAAAAAATTGCATCTAGCAGATTCAGAGAAGGAAACCAGTAAAGCAACTCAAGCTCATTGCTGAAAACAAACAAAGAAACATAACCTTCATCAGATCTTACTTTTTGGTGTGCCTTGACTTATGATTTTTAATAGTTGGAGTCCACAATACCGGACACTGGTGCAGCCACGCAGCTACGCAGTGTCTAGCTGCTGTTGGTAGGAGTGGGAACCAGCTCAGCCTGGAACAGTGCAAACCTTTATGCAGCACAGGTGATTCCTCTTGAATAGTTTCCTAATGAGAGACAATATCCTTTGCTTTGGATTCAATGAGCTTTTGAAATGCTTTTAAGTCATTTTAAGCGGCTGAGTAAGGGGTTTGCTCTCTTAATGCAGAGGAATGATACATCTACATCAATTGGTTGTTCTCATACTGTTTCGTCCTTCTCTCCTCCTGTCTCTCCACTAAGTGAATGATGGAAAGGCAGGAGATGGATCTTAAGGGCATGTGGGAGTATGTGCGGACCGCAGCTGGCTGGGTTATGCTCAAACAACTGTGTAGGACAGAAGATGTCAAGCCTGGCAAGGTCTAGTCCCTACTGCCTACAGGGAGTGACGTCCATGTGAACTGTGGCCGGGGTGATGCCCAGGACATGTGGGAAACCTGGGATCCCAGGAGCAAAGTAACATGAGGCAAGTGGGAACAGCCAGAGGACCAGGAGCTAGTAGCAATTAATGTACCAAAACAGTAGCTAAGGCTTTGCGTGAAGGAACTGCTCGGATCCCTAGAATTTTTGTTTCTTCTCTATTGATAAAGCTCCAGGATATGTCCGAGTGTATCTAGCTTATAAAGAAAGCAGCTAGAAGGCTTTTTATGCAAAAAGAGTGACACAACTTACTGGTTAATAGCGTTGACACTAAGGCTAGCACCCCTACAGAAAAAGCAGTCTGTTGAAAGGAATCCTGCTCTGGGAAAGAACTAAAAGTATTTGGACGTCCTTTTGCCCTCTTGTGGGGCGTGGAATGGGATCCTGGGCATGAAATCTGAAAGGATACGTTGGCCAAAGAATCTAGTCTTAGGGAGTGCCGGTAAACGCACATCAAAAATGGACAGTCACTAAACAAAAGTCTGTAGTGTTCTCCTTAGCACAAAAAGAAAGAGTTCAATTAGAAATCAAATAAGAGAAAAAAATAATGATGTTACCCCACTTAATTTGATTTTTCACTTCGTATGTATTCAGTTAAACTGTTTACAGTAAATAAATTGATGACATCTGTGATCATTATATATAATTACATATATTGATATTTGCATATATTCCATGTTGAATTGTGGCTTTTATTGGTAGATCTGTCATTCCTGAAACTTATTATTTATAATCAATATGAGATTTCATCAAATAACAGAAGAGAAATCCTATCTATTACTAAGTTTGAAAACAATCCATTCTTGGCAGAATATGTGTACTCATTTAAACACAACAGTATCCATTTTATAAATAAGTCTACATACTGTCAACACGTTATTGACTGGTCTCCTTAAGTCTGATGGGAAACCAGTCCATTCTGCAATTACAGGGTGCCTATAAAATGACAGGACTTTCAGCAACATTTTCTTAGGAAGCTTGACTACGGCACTGGAAAATTTTAAGATATTTAATACATATAATGTGTTCATAGGAAAAAAGGGGAGAAGTGTATATGCAGCTTTCCTCCAAAAGTGTTTTCAAATCTCCCTACTTTTCTCTGAAACCTCAATGGTAGTGAAGATTGTCAAAGCACAGCCCTTAGAATACATTTTATTTTCCTTGTGATCAACTTAGCTGAAAATGCAGTAACTCAGAGCATGACTTATTTGTGATAAGTTAAGAGGCCTTGAAAGCTTCCTGTTAAAGGGTTTTATCACATTTGCTTCTCTCACTGTCTGTGTCACACATACGAGTGATGGCAAACATTTTGGATTTAATGCTACAATCTGTATCTCTAGTATCTCTGACATCAAAGGAATCAAACCCTTCTGAATTCCAAAGTCCCGCTCACACACCTGAGAGAGGAGTTCATTTTTCTCCTTCGTGTGACTATTAATCTCATTTCCATGTGTACTTAACTTGCAGGGGAGTTTTGCAGGGCTTTTTTGCGTGTTTGTTTATTTTCTGGAGCCAACCTATTATCTTTTCAAAGATACTGTTCATGGTACTGGCATGATTTCACAGAGCAGTAGTTGAGATGTTTTATTAGTTATTTCAGCTGAATATTTACTCTATGAATCTGAGCTCTCAAAAGAGGGCTTTTGGGACATTATCAGTTCAGTCTAATGTATGAGCTCGAATTATTGTATCATTATAATATGCTGCTTGGTGTCTTTTGCCATTGATTTGGCTACATTTTTTAAATTGCTCAATCAGAGGCCATTTATCTCATACATTATTAACAAATAAATGTTTCTGATGGAAAACCAAGTAGTTCAGCATTGTAAATCATGTATCATACAGGCAACAGCAGTCAGAAGTAAACTCCTCTTGAGCCAAGTAAGTAGTTTATGTAATGTAGATGGAAATTATGTAATGAAATAAACACTTCATTGCAAAGAAAAGGTAGATGTTGTTTTCCTAGACTTATACCAGATTCTGCAGCTTCTGCATTGTACATTTCTATGTTCTTTTATTGGTGCACCAAAACCATAAAACAACAAAATTTAGTTTCAAATGTGCAAAGGCATCTGCACTTGTTAGACTCCGACAATACTGCAAGGTGCTCAAACTGGTCATTCTTTGTAATGTTTCTGTAGAATCCTTTTGATTTAATTCTGCTTCTCCACTCAGAAGTATTTTTTCCTGACTAACAGAATAATTACAGAGTTAATGTCTTTTGGCAAGTCACATTGGCATTGATGATTTTGAGGAATTAACTGTATTCCAGACTCCTTGGGGTTTGATTTACTTTGAAAGAAAGTAGATATGTTCATGCCTAAAGCTAGAAATTGTAGCACAGGGTTTGCAATTAAATACCACATTCACATTTGTGTCTGTGTCCCATTTCTCCTATATGGAGGCATAGATAAATTATTAAAAAAAAAAAAAAAAAAAAACAAAAAACAAACAAAACAGAAAACAGAAAAAAGACAGGAACAGTCAAACAGTTCTCACTAAATACTATTAACATTTTCTCCAGATGAGTCTGGCATGGTTCTCAGTATAAAAGTAGCTTTTCCAGTGATTTACAAAATGGCTGTAAATTACATTTCTGGTCAATGTCAAGGGTAAAAGGCAGTGGAGTAGCGGTAGTACATGCAGTATATTGCCTCTTGTCAGTAAAAACTTAACATTCTTTTTCCTGTAGCCCACTTAAAACATGTGTAATTAGCAAATTTCTGTTATTGGGAATGTTTTTTGTTTGGGGCTTACTATTGTGAAACACATTTGCTGTAATTTTCCTTCCCCTTCCTCCCTAACCTGCGCTCCAGATTCCAGGCTGCCAATGTTTACAAGATACTGAGACAGCGTGTTCAAAAACATGACCTGGCAAGCACTACCTCTGGGGCCCTGCTGCACAAGATTTCTTTTCAATCTTAAAGAGGGAGACTGAATGTTTCTTTCATTGTTTTCTTTTTCAAATATGCAACAAGCGTCTTCTCTTTTTGTACAGGCCCAGCGAGTTGTACACCATTTCAGCAGAGATGTCTGATCTTTCCATCGGCGTACCTGGAGCTGCTTTATCCCTGCGCTGCTCTTTGCTGTAACGACTAAAGACTCCTTGAGACTGAACACTGGAACAGATGAGTTAAATTTGTCCTGAATGTTCTTCATCAAAAGTAGATGTACTGGACTTTCTGGATGTGCATAAGGACACAAAGGTTAGTGTATTCCTTAAAAGCCTGAAGTTTCGGGACTATTTTGTTTAACCATTAGCAGTGCAGACTGTGTTTCAGTTTGTTGCTTAAACATCGCCACAGGTGGATAAAATGGTGATTGGCATCACAAATATAGTTGCGATCATGCTTTTAACTGCCACAGGATAAATGTACTTAGTGAGCTGGTGCAATTTAAAGACCTGTAAATGACTTGCTGGCCCGCAAAAGCAAGCTCTACTCATGCTCTGAGCTTGATTGCCATTAGCCATTCTTGTGATATTTCTTCTCAACTTGGGTTTAGTGCATTACAGTCACACTCATCTGATTTTCAACTGGTAAAAGAGTATTCTACTTACCTTCATACACAAGATGGTCCTTGTTCACAGACGTTGGGGATGAGGGGGTATATGTTTGTCCATCTGTGTGCTTAGTTGTTCTAGATGGCATGGGGGCTACAGGGGAATGCCGAAGACATACATAACATATTGGAAAAAATTAATTTCTTCCTAATTGCAGCTATTTCCTTCCTGGAACCTGTGAGATTTCAATAAAACGCTTTTTCTATCCCTTGATTTCTGTTAAAATGTTATGTAATCTAGGGATATTAGCCTGTCACCACTCTGTCACCTCAGGAAACCATCTTCAATGAGGACAATTCACTGACATCATTTTTCTGTGGTATGATTGAAAATGTAGAAGAAACCATTCTGCAAACAGATACATGCTTAGAAAGGTGGTGGAATGTGTGTGGGCATATGTGCACATCAAGTCACATCTCAGACACATAACTGACAAGGAAAGTAGCAAGATCACAAAGATACATCAGGATTTTCAGCACCAATCATAACATTATAAAAAAAAAATAAAAGTTAAAAGTTATGTTTATAATGATGTGGATAATGCTACATGCAGTAGAGAAGAAAAGTGAACAGTCATGTAACCTTCATTTTATTCTATGGTTGCCATCTGTTTTTCATCTTTTGCAGAATATTCTTCAGGATCATTGCTCTGTCTGGGTTTGGGGGAGGAGGGGGCAAAATTATTTTCGGTTTTACTCTGTCAACCTCATCTTATTTGATTTGTCCATTTTTTAAAAAATAATTAGTTTTACAAATACTATTTGTTCTTATTAAATATCTCCACAACCTATTAAAATGCTTTCAGGAAATCTATTGGCTAAAATAGTTGGAGCTCAAACTTGATGCAATTAGAACTACGCGAATTGAGTTCTGCTTTCTCATTTTTGTGGAGGGATTCTAGTGATATCATCTGAATAATGGCTTTCTAATCAATCTCTTTCTGTCTGCTACTCTAGCTAGCATTTCTGTTCGCATTCTAAATGCCTACTCCCTGTGTAAAGTAAATAGAAGACAAAAATATCATCCCTCATCAAAGGAATTGTTTCCCTGTTGGCACCAAATGTCTACTCCAGATAGAAGAGGAGAAAAAAAAAGTGTAACAATACAGTTTTGTTTCATCTAAGTTCTATTGAAGTTACTGAGAGTTTTTGTAATAGAGTTCAGTAAGAACAAGAACATGGATATAAAAATACAGACTCCATTTAGAAGCAGAAGGTTAGAGGAGCTGCAAGATTTTGCAAAAATTTCCATATGAAGGAGAGCGATGTTAGTTGTGTGTGGTGCCCTCACTGCAATACCTAAATATTTTCCAAGCGAGTAAGATTTGTATAGAGCATATAATGTAGCTTTTATGTGTAGACTGATTTTTATAATATTGCATTTCTGTATACAAAATACCGAACTAAGGAGAGAATATCTCTCACAGTTGCAGAGCTCAAATGTCAAAAGTGTTGTGAACTCCACCTCCTTGCACTGCACGCGCGTTTGTACTTCTGCTTGAGGGATTTGTGCAATATGTATTTGTGTGGACTGTTAAAAATATATAATGTATAGGATTATGGGTTCTGCAAACTCAGTACAATTGTTGACAGAGCCTTGCTAAATTAGGATAGGTAATGTTGGAAGATCCTACGTATCTTTCATTTTGCTTACAGTATCGCTACTAAAACACACATTCATTAGCAACAAAATATAACTTTGGATGGAAAATGATGAAAAAAAATGCTTTATTCTTCAGTTTTGTGGAATTTGTAGTTTATGCTATGACAAATGTTTATGCTGTGACATTATTTGATAGATTGAAAAACAAACTTTCTTTGATAGGTAATGGATATGTTCATTTAAACAGTGCAAATCAAAAAGAATGAGCTAAATTCTCTGACTGGCTACGAATCCAGTGGAGTTTCACTTGTGCAAATTTTCCATGATGAATTTTGTTACTGGCTGACTTTTACCTTCTGCAAGAGCACAAATGCAGCTAGGGTTATCCACAAGGCCTGCGAAGCTTAGGTAGTAAAAGTAAGAAATGACCCTCATGTAAATTAATAAATGATGGTTATACTGAAATGAGTACCTAGCTTATCAACTTAAAAGAAACTTCGTGCACTTAATGAAAAAGCACACACACACAAAGATATGATGGCTTATGAAGCGGGAACATTTAGCATAACCCCAGATTTAAAACTGATCCTGGAGATTTTCTGCTAAGCCTAAAGCATACAGACTAAGTCCTGGAGGTTACAACTTCCTCCCAGATATTGGGAGGAGAGTCCCCTGACATGGGGAAGACTGAATTCTGCTCTTCCGTGTCTTGGGAGGTTGACTTAATGTGTGGAAAAAAAAAGAGGTGTCTTCTGTCATATATATTTTGTGAGGAGGAAAACCAGAAGTGATCTATCCGCCACTTCAGAAGCAGGTCAGAACTGTGAATCCTAATCCAAATCAACACGACTGCAAGTCAGCATAAGGTCCCTTAAGTTCCAGAAAAAAGGGTTGTGTTTAAGATATGTCTCTGCCCTTGTCATCACCTTTGCTTGACTTGCTGGCTCTCCTGAGAACCATCTTTCACACAAGAGTAACTGCATTTCCCTCTCAACCATTATGCCTCATCAGCAAACCTAAAGCTATATACATCTATCTAAAACAGCAAAATAGGGCTTGGGCATGAGTTTAATCCCTGGCTCCTGCTCATCCATCCCATCTGTTCCCATGTTCCCTGGCATGGTTTTGCCCCACAATCCCATGCAATGCCAGGGTAGAGTTCAGGGAGCAGCATGGGGTAGGCACAGTTTCCAGGAAGCACCTAAGAATATGGCCACCTATTTTTGAGGTGGAGAGACTGGGTCACCCACACTCTGGGTGAGAGAATTAGCCCTGGTCTGTTTAACTTACAGAAATGCATACAGCCGAGTGCTGCAGAGCTGAGACCTCCTCTGCCTATAGCTGTGGAGCACCGATGTCCACACAAATTGTTCCATCATCTTCCTTTATCTTTAACCTTTTCACTGGTCACTACTTAAAGGACAGAGAATTTGAGGAGGAGGAGCTGAACCTCCTCTTCTTCCATTTTGGATTCGTGGGCAGGATGCAATGCAAAGTATTTGCAGTATTTGTTGCTTTTACACAATGGAACATGATTGTTGAAAGAGCTACAGTGACCTCTACTACTTATGCCCAGGCCATTTTCTCTCTTTTTTTTTTTTTTTTTACCATTTCTGACTTTAACAAGACAAATAATTTGCATGAATAAAGTTATGTTTTCCATGCCCCTCTTTTGAGGGAAGTTTATTCCCTGTGTCTGATTGCTAGTTCATGGTCTTTTGCTCATGTTTGGATAGTCTTTTCTGGATACTTTGCATATGAGCTTTAGCTTACTAGTGTGTGTGATCATCCCACCTATTATCTTATTCTGATTAAATATCTATATTACAAATTTCTTTTGTACAAAATAAGAAACTTGCAACCATGGATTTTTTTTCAGTTATAAAGTGATGAGGGAGACATGATGATAAACTCTATCAATCTAATAATTGCATAATTAAGATAAAAGTAGAAACCCATGAATTCTAGACACTTTGCTCCTGCTATCAAAAACTTGAATATCAAATAGCTTTTACAAGCAGAAATGAAGGATATATGACTTTCCCTTTCTCAATAATTTTACTCATATATGATTTAAAAAATATTTGATTTAAGAAAATGTGGGCAATTTTACTCACTTTGAAAAAAAAAGCATTTTAAACAGCAGGATGTAATTTCAGACTATTTGCAGTCAAGAGGCCTCTGCTGAGCAAAATACTCATTCAATTTAGGAATGCAGATTATAATAATTTTCCTATCTCCCTCGCAGCAGGATTCCTGCCATCGTTTTGCAAACTCACAGGTTGCAGTATTGAATGACTAGCTAACTTCAGTTCCAGGTAACACTTGCTTCAAGCATATTCTCATTAGCCCAACTTAGTTATAATGCAAAGCTGCTTAGTTTCACCAAGTGAAATGGGATACACTTAAATTGCCTCATCTAATATAATACTCCTTCTTAATACATGCAAAGTGGTTTATGATAGCAAAGCTTGTAGAGCATGAAAATCGGCCGGGGAAGTAAGGTTTTCCGACTAAAACTGTCAAAAAGAAGTCCTATTTTATATCGTTTCTTTTTAAAGAGGTTAAGAATGAGGAAGGAGAGAGATTACTGGAGTAAGAAATAATCAGTGCAGAAAAACGTAAATTCAGTACATTAACCTTTTTAATACATCAGCTCTACCAAACAAGAAAATTATCAAGTAAAGCTGTTCTTTCAGTAATGTCTTCTGCACCGTAAAATTAAATGTAAAATACACAGTGGCCAAAATATATTGCAATAAGAAACAATAGTCTTTATTCTATCTGTTTTACCCAGAGAGTTTTACATTGGGCACCATATTTCCATTTGCTGGTATAGTTAATCCAGCTTCCTGTGACTGTATTAATTTGCAAGGACTTTTTAATTTCAGACATTGATACGGAATTACTTGTCTTTCTTCTCCCTTTAAATGCTAAGTAATATATTCCAGTCTTGTATATCTTGCAGACACAAAACCTGGTTTCAGTAAGACCCAAAACTAACACTGGTGAAATAATTTTTCTTTCCCACTATCCTGCACCTGCACTCTGACCATAGGGCTATAAATCCTCTCCCTACATCCCATTCCAATACTTCCAAAAGACTGTTCAGAGAGGGGCTAAGCTGCTACAGGCTTTGCAGATGACACCCAAGTGTATATCTCATTTTCCACAGATGCAACCAGAGCCATCACAAAGATGTTGCACTGCCTAGAGGAAAGTGGCTCCTGGAGAAGAGCATCTGGCTGATATTGAACTTGGGTGAGATCCAGACAATACTGGTTGAAAGACAGAAGTGATCCAGACAGCCAGTTGAGCAAGATTCCTAGGTGCATGCCTTTAAGCATTAGTTTGCAATGAGACTGTTCACATCCTTGGAAAAAGGTGGGGAAAAGCACGTTGCTCAGCTGTGGCCCCGGAGAGTGAACCAAGAACTCTTCCCACTCCAATTAAAAGCACCTGCAACACAGGGTTTTTTTCATTCTTTCTTAGCTTTTCACTGAGTTTAGAAAATGAGGCAGCAAAAATATGCCTAGAAAACTCTTCCATGCCTCCAAGACAAAGGCCTAGCCGTAGAGATCTCTGCATACTTTGTAAGAGGTTGATCTAAATCATTGCATCCAGGGCTGTTTCACTATTCACAATAAGAGAACATTGCTCCTGAACTGCAGTGTCTCTGAGGGTCCTAGTCTATTTGCATTTTGCATAGAAAACACTAATCTTGTTCTCAAAGGTACCATCATTTTGGATCTCTTGATATCCGTTATTACTTTTTTCCACAAACGGCCAGCTTCTACAAGAAACAGTTTAAAACATTCTGAGCAAAAAGGTCTCCTGACGGAGGCATAATGCATCTTTTCTGGTTGTGTGGTAAGCTCTTAGGGTCTGAGCACACTGCAGAGTCCTTTCAACAAAGAATTTGACTTTCAGATGTTCTGTACATTTACTAAAATCAAACCTTCTACTCTTGGTAGGATAAAGGTGAAAGATAGGTGATTTAAATTCTATGAGGTCATACAAACATCCCTCATCTGTGAAGTGCCAGGACACAACAGTAGTAGCCTATAGAAATGAATGAGTAGAGGTGAAATCATATGTAAAAGTTGCAAGCAAACAATGCCCCATGAAAGCACATGGTTGGAGAAGCCACACCCAACACTCTTGGGGAAGCTGCAGTCCAATTTCAGGATTGAACGGGTCTTTGAGCATGGTGCCAAACATTAATGAAAAGCTATGAGCATCTTTATGGAGGAGAAATACCTGTAAAACTGTTGGTATTCACTGTCAAAATCTTGACCCTTCTCTCTGGCAGCATCATCTTTGCTTTCACGGAATCACGGAATCTTCAGAGTTGGAAGGGACCTCTAGAGATCATCTAGTCCAACTCCCCGAGCTTTACTCGGTTCCCTCAACAGGGAGTGCAAAAAAAGTGTCCTGGGGTCTCACTGGTGAGGATTTTGTTGTATGCAGTCACCTGTAGTTTATTGCCCTGGGTTTTCTGAGGTCACAACATGACCCAAGACATGCTCCTCTCTCCTCTAAATGTTCCTCTTGTGTTTCCTCCAGTCCACATTCATAAGTAAGCAAGAGTGAAAAGATAATACAGGTCTTTCGCTTTTTGGTTTTCTTACTGGTGATTACATGGTTTTGATTTTTGGTAGATACTTATCAGAAAAATTTCTGTCTCAAAAGCAAAGATGTTTTCAGACAGTACTCGAGTCACCCCGTGTATTTCACGTATATATTTTGTGTATATGAACTGGAGCACTAATCTTAGTTTGTTAATCTTTGGGCCTCATAAGGAAAATACATTCCTAGAACATTTTCCTCCTGGTAATTCCTTCCTTGTAGTCTCTGCACTGGCTCACCAGCTGTGCTGCTTATCACAGCTTCATTCACTTTATGAAAACTATGTAAAATGTTCTCCATTAAAAGCTGTGTAGAAAACTCAGTGCACGTTTGTGAGGCACTTGTAGGAACATGTAGTTATTGGGAGGAATAAAATAAAAAATGCAAAACTGCTATTCAATTGGTATGTGTACAGTCATGCTGTACTTATTGCTATCATGAATAAAGCATTTGTTTTCCTAAATTGTGTGTATATTCCTAGAGGGGCACTTAAAAGACAGAGCTTGTTAGAGAAGGCATGGAAACAATGCAGAATTTCTCCCGTTTCACTACTTGAATCATAAGGTATAATCATAAATCCTGAGCGCAGCCCAACCAGCTAAAAGGGCACAGGGGACTCCTCCAGAACTCAGGGAATTTCTTTTCCTTGACGGTTTGTGTAACCCAGCTCCTCCGAGGAACGAGTGGCCAACCGATCCACTTCACGGTCTACTTGTCTCCCCCCGGCCCCAAATGCCTTGTCGCTGTGGGGAGTCCCAGCGGAGCTGGGGGCAGTGAACACCCCAAAATGCTTTCCTGGTCGGCTTCTGCCTTCTGGAGTCTTTGTGAACCAGAAGCTGGGGTGTGAATGCTTTGCTCTCGGAGGGGTGTAATGAGAGCTGACGTGCTTTGATCTGTTAGGAGACTCACAGGAAACACTGCCTTAAAAACACTGGGTTCCTTGGGGAATTCATGCTTGTTGGTTTGGTTGGTTGTTTTTTTTCTACATTTTTAACTGTGACTTCAAAGCCTAAATCCTCCTTCCTTCCCTAAAACAGAATTACAAACTCAGCTGTTTAATAATAGAAAATTAATTTAATTTAATAATAGAAAATTAATTGCAAGTTTCTTTTAAAATATTAATGTAAAAGGAAAAAAAATTCTTAAAATAGCTTTCTTTTTCTTATTGTTTTTGATCGGTTGATCTAGCTGAATTTTATATTGTGTGTCACAAATACCTTTCTCTGAATTTTCTCTCCTTGCAGATTAATATGCATGGAAATGAGGTAGCAATAGTATTTTCTTTCCATAAAGCACTTCCTTTAACAGCTGTATGTATTATGTGATTCCACCACATGGTAATATATACATATTGCTATGCGAATATCTGTTGTGGCTTGTTTGAAAGTGTTAGCTGCACCCTCAGAAGGCTTACCATAAACAAATCTTGGATATATGCTTTTTTTGAAATCTTGTAGATGTAGCCTTTTAAAACTATGTAGATACACACAATGGATAGAACTTTCTGATGCAATTTTGCTGTCCAACGCCACGTAACACTAAGTTATTCATAAGTTATGTCCTTAAGAACAAAAGTCAATGTCCATATACATATGTTTCTGGACTATTGGCATGCTGCTAGAAGCATGTAAATAGCTGAAGTAAAATGCAAGAAGAATTTGGATACAAAAACCTACCAGCGTAACTACAAAAAAAAAATCTTTAGCACCCATTTAGTATTCGAGGATTCACAAGTATCTTCGCTCACAAGAAAGCTTGTCACTTCAAATCCTGTGATCACACAACCCAGAAGCATTGCTGTATCGGCTGTGGTGTATATTCAGGTAACTCAGTTCAGATCTTGCAACCCAGGTACCAAAAACTTGTGTTCTGCATTGACCAGACACAGAAAGCTTCTCAGCAACCTTGTGCTTCTCACCTGAGAACATGGCCAAGTTTTCCCTAGTTTGAATACTTAGGCTCTACTTAGGAAAAAAAAAAAGGGAATAGAAACCGGATTCTAAAATTTACATCTCTCTCATTTTCAGAGGTAACCAACACCAAGTCTGCTTCCCACCACCAAGTCAGCAGAGATTGTGGAACCATAGGATAACATATGGGAAGTGCACTCACTAAAATACTTCACTTTTTCAATTTTCACTGACTTTGCTCATGCATTTGCATTCTTATGTTATCATGGATAGAAACGATGTTCAATGGTAAATGGAAGAAAAACATAGAAAATAAATGGGCCATGCATTTTATCCACCTCTACTTACTGTCCCATACCACAGATGCTTATTTAACATTTCATATCCCTGAACAGCTTAAATACATGGATCTTTAAAAAATTTTTTTTTTCTACTTTTGTCCTGTTTTGCGAATTTCAAAATGTCACATGAAAATCACCTCATTTGTGGCCCAGATGAAAAGGTTCATTTCTTCCCAATTTCATGTTCTAAAAATGGCCTGGATCTGAAGTTTATTTTCTTAATATCTTCTCTTAAAAAAAAAAAACACAACACACCAGCAAAAAACTGGAAAGATAGCTTTGCCTCAACTAAGTAGACATTTCTTTCATCACGTATATCAGAGATTTTAAGTCATTTTCAGAACACATTATAGCTTCATCCGATCCTCTTATTCACGGTAACTCTTGGAACATGGCAGGTCAGTCAGGTGTGAAAAATAATGTCATTTTTATAAGCACTCTAAATATGCTGGAATTTGGTTTTTCAGTGAATAGATGACATGAAATAATTTATTTTTTTTAATCGATATTCATTCCAAGATAGTTGCATTACTTACAAATGACAGTGAACTAACTTAGAGGAATGTAGCATTTCTTAGCATTTCTGTGCTTATAGAAACTGTGGTGGAGACTTGAAGACATAGATTTGGATTCTTTGTCCCTGTTTCTGAATATCATGACTCCTTTATTTAGAATATGACTGTATCTCAAATATAAGCTAAAAATAAAATAAGGAAACATTTTCTTTTTTTTCTTTTTTCCTTTTTTTTTTTTTCCCTGACAAACTATGTAGATCTCACAAGCCCAAACTTGAATTGTACAATCTGTTCCTTGGCCTCATTGGAGGGACTGAGGAGTTTTCCTGCCTAGAAGCATAAGCAGTAGCAGAAGTCTCTAAATTGAGAATTTGCTCATTTTAAGCTGATTCCGTAATCAGCATCCCAGATCTGAATCACATTCTGGAACCATTCATCTCTTGGCATTGATCATAGGGAGAGGTTATGATCTGCTTGAGGGTAGGAAGGCTCTACAGAGGGACCTGGACAGGCTGGATCAATGGGCCAAGGCCAATGGGATGAGGTTTAATAAGGCCAAGTGCCGGGTCCTTCATTTTGGTCACAACAACCCCGGGCAACGCTACAGGCTTGGGGAAGAGTGGCTGGAAAGCTGCCCGGCAGAAAAGGACCTGGGGGTGCTGGTGGACACCCGGCTTAACATGAGCCAGCAGTGTGCCCAGGTGGCCAAGAGGGCCAATGGCATCCTGGCTTGTATCAGGAATAGCGTGGCCAGCAGGAGTAGGGAAGTCATCGTGCCTCTGTACTCGGCACTGGTGAGGCCTCACCTCGAGTCCTGTGTTCAGTTTTGGGCCCCTCACTACAGGAAAGACATTGAAGTGCTGGAGCGTGTCCAGAGGAGAGCCACCAAGCTGGTGAGGGGTCTAGAGAACAAGTCCTATGAGGAGAGGCTGAGGGAGCTGGGCATGTTTAGTTTGGAGAAGAGGAGGCTGAGGGGAGACCTCATTGCCCTCTACAACTACCTGAAAGGAAACTGTAGAGAGGCAGGGGTTGGCCTCTTCTCCCAAGGGAATAACGGCAGGACCAGAGGAAATGGTATGAAGCTGCGGCAAGGGAGATTTAGATTAGATATTAGGAGGAATTACTTTACTGAAAGAGTGGTCAGGCACTGGAACGGCCTGCCCAGGGAGGTGGTTGAGTCACCATCCCTGGAGGTATTTAAGAAACGTGTAGACATGGCTCTTCAGGGCATGCTGTAGTGCCCAAGATTATTGTTTGTGGTGGGGTGTTGTGTGTGGGGTTGTGGGTGTGGAGTTTAGTAGGTGGGTATTGGTGTGGTTTTTTTTTTTGTTTTGTTTTTTCTTTTTTTGTTTTTGTTTTTTTTTGTGGTTGGATGATCTCAGAGGTCCGTTCCAACCACTAAGATTCTGTGATTCTGTGATTCTGTGAGGTTAAGGTGACTTCAGCTTCCAACTTAGGCACTTAACTGAGAAAGTCATCGCGATGGAGGGTGAATCAAGACCCTAATGTTGCCACAATCCTACTCCGGTTTCTCCATAAAATCCTGGTGCAGCTGAAGCTGACGGGAGTTGTGTCATTGACCCTGGGCAGCTAGAAGCTCTCCTCAGACCTTGATTCAAAACTTGCCAGGATGTTTAACCTTGGAAAATAAGGACATATGGAAATATTGATACAGCCTTGAAAGCTGTAACTCAAACATATTTGCAGTAAAATGTACCAAGCTTGTAGCTTTGACAGAGGGATGGGATGAGGCATAACTCAATGAATACAAGAGGTCTTTTCCTTTGAAACTCCAAGACAGCAGTGCTCTCTCAGCAAAGCTTAACAATATATAAATATCTCTTTGTCACTGTCATGAATGCTTGTTTACAAACCCCTCAAGCCCACAGAGTGCAAATAAAAATTGACAGGTAACATTATAATTGAAGGTGCATGCATATATGCTGCGGTGTTTTTTATTTGTGCCATGTTGTGTTGGGCTGTGCCAAACACACTGAAGAAATGGGACCATTGCAATCATTTTAACAAGTTATTTGGCTGCATGCACGATGTGATTTACTTCTGGGTCTCGCGAATGCATTCAGCTTTATTTGTTAACCTAGCAGAACATTATTTATTAATGAGTTCTTCATGCTTTATTAAACCTAATGTCAAAACACCTCTGTGGGACTCTAGGCATGTTCTCTCTTTGTGCTAAAGCCTTCTAAAGAAAATGAAAAATTATGCAGCAAAGCTGCAGATAAAACCCAGTAGATATCAGTTCAATTACTCTTGATCCTGGCAGATGATGTTTCTGAATATTTGTGAAAGCACAGCATCTGATTGTGTGCTGGCTTAAATTAAAGCATTCTGCAATCTCAAATGTACGTAATTAGGGTGCCTTAGAAACCTAACAAGGCTACTGTGGTCTCCAAAGCTGAGTGGAGTGCTCAGATGGCAAGAACAGACAAGTTCACCATGGAAGCAGGATGCGTGCTTTCTTCTAAGTGTCTGTGAACTGATGTTTCATATCAGAGGGGGAGGCTTCTTCATGGGAACAATAAAATGATTCAAAGTAGTAACAGAATGAATTAGCTGTGATTTTCTGTAGTTTGAGAGGACTATTATGGCTTGGGAAACCAACACTGGAGTTCAACAAACTTTTTCACCCTAGGTCTGACTGAACGCCTTGTTTTCTAGCACTGACATGAGATTCGAATCCAGCAGCTCTGCATATCTTAACCTGTAAGAATGTCTTGGGACGTATTTCATGATTCTTCTACATGTGCTGGTATTTAACACCGGTTAAACAACACCAGCTTTTACACACCACAGAAACACAGACAGAATGGAATAAACATGTGATTTTATGTAGTTGAAAAAATGGTAATTCCCAGAAAGTCAACATGTTCATCATTTTTTACATGAAATAGATATAAGCTTTACATGTGTAAGAAGCCTTCAGAGAAAGTTATTTGTTTGCTGTCATCTTATATTTGAAAAGCAGTCTTTTAAATATGTGCTTTCCAAAAAGATTTTGGTTAGCAGACTTAAAAATGGCTAATCAGAATCACCTGAGTTCTCAAAATAAGCAGAAATAATATAAAAAACATTTAATCTATAAGAATGAAAAAAAACCTAGAAATCTGTTCCTTTTGTGAATACACAAAAGAAGACATTTAACATCTGAAGTGACAGACACAGCAGTTTAGGTTTTGAAATCTAAAAATTTTGTGCCATTGAGATGCCATCTTGTTTTTCCTGAAGATGGAGTTTCGTTATGGATTACAGTGGAGAGTAGAAATAAGGCATAGAGCCTTACTTTTACTCACAAGTCATCACGCTAGCCTACGTTTATGTAACAGATAAATAAAGTAGCAAAATTTGACCAAAGATACAGGCCAAAAAGACTGGCTCAGTTTCCAACTCAGGCAGCAGAAATCTATGGAGAAAAATTCCTAGAGGGAGTTGCAAATAGATGATTTGGACACTGCATAATCACTACTGCTTTATTTCCTATTTTCTGTTTGTAATTACTACCACTTATGAATATTTAATGGAAGCTTGTTTTGAGCTTTCCCTTTTTCTTTCATCTTGCTACTTTCATCGTCTTTCACAACATCTGAGAGATCAATGGAAAGCAATGGGATGGTAAGGGGAAAGTACCGTATCACAGCAAACATAAAGAACTGGGGGGAGCAGATCCTCAGTCGGTGCCTGTAAGCAGAGCTGCCCTGGTTTCGGTAGAAGCCGCCTGGTTACAGGCTGTCACGCTGAGACCTCTTGGCATAGACATTTCAGTAACATAAACCGAAGAGTGCCAGGCCCTCCTGCTGGAGTGCTTCGTCCCATTTTCTGCCAAGTAGTCACTGGAGCCTGGTTTCTCTCTTTCCAAGTGGGTGCCTAATCATCAGAGAAAGAGTCCTGCTTGTCTAGTGCGTGTTTTTTGTCTGGCATTAGCTATAAAGCTGTGAAATAATCCAGGGATGGTAGAGGAGGGCTCTGCTCTTTCTCCTCTGGTTATCTTTTGTGATAAATAATTAATCTTGCTACAGATGTTAGTCTGCAAATCCCAATGGGAGGGAAGCACCCCCTGCTAGCCCAGGAAAAAATCTGGAATTACAGAGGCAAGATCAAAATTTAAGTCACATCCTTTCCATTGGTTCTCCCTATTGGTTAGCTTGGTTAGCTGCAGAGGGTTTCTCCTACAGGATTGATTGTTTTTTTTTCCCATGTTACTTAGTTATTATGGATTTTACTCTTCTCAACCTTCCTCATGCATTGCCTGTATGTTGTATACGGAACAGAGAGCGTAGACGATGAAGGGTTGTAAAGCATGGCATTGCGGTGCTGTGCCCAGCTGCTTAATCTGGATCTGGCACAAGAAGCCCTGGACTGTAGCAAGGCTGAAGAAAATGGGTAGCCTGGCTTCCTGAGAGTTGTAAAGCAAATCAGACTGGTCACTAGTCCCACCACAGGCAGGCGTGTTGCAGGTATTGTTGTTTTACTGGACACAATTTGCTAGTTTTACACAGAGGTTTGTGTATGCTCAGAGGTTTACACTAATGAGAAAGTAGAACTAGAAGAAGCTGTCACACCACACCCTTTACATATTTGGTTAGGTTTTTTCTTATAGTTTAAAAAAGGTGTCAATAAAATTGCATTTGTTTCAGAACGAACTAAACATAATTTGACACTAAGACTTAACTAGAGTCCAGATACTGAGCAGTATGTTGTCTTAGACCAAAGGGAATCTGTTGAGAGCTTGTTAGGTCCCTCTAGACTACAAGAGAGGCAAGCAAGTCTGCCTTGTACAGTTCTCCCAAGAGGACACAATTAAAAATCATCCTGCTCAGGAACTACTTTATATGCCTTTGTTTTTAACAAAGCCCTTTGAGACCAGCAGCAGTGCGTAATATTCCTCCTGCTTTTGGTCTGTGTATGGTCTTTATGCTGCTCATCGACAGAGTCTACCGTGCTTTCTTCTCCACTGTTTGCTGTCTAATGAGCAAGTTTGCTCATGATTAAATGGAAGGTCGCTTGCTTCTTTACACAACTTCAGTACAAATACAGCATGGAGAAATGCTGCTTCATTTATGTGATTTCCAGAAATGCAATTTCAGCTGATTAATGTGATTTTGTGATGTGCATATTCCTGTGAATGCATCATTTCTTCAAAATGCAAGTTTTCTCTTTATAACTTATGCTGGTTTAGACTGTGGTATAAACTTTTCACTGAGGATGGCAGAGCCATGGTAAGCTTCGCTGGTCTCAGCCATGAGCTGATTTTTGTGCACATTGCTGCTGACGTGATCCCTGGCATGCTGTCGCATCTCCCTGTGCTTTGGGTGTGAGAGAGCTCAGGGGGAATGGTGAGGCACGTTCCCACCTGTGGTGGTGTTCAGAGGAACCTGCCACAGAAGGAGCCATCAGCTGAGACAGGGCTCTGGTGAAATTGGGGTTCATCTTCCCCCCGTGAGCTTGTGGAGCTGAGGGCACAAAAAACCTCACACTTTAAATCAGTGCAGTTACCAGGATGTTTGTTCTGGAAATCAGAAAGACAGCAAATATGCTCAAAGAGACTGGGCTCTATGCAGTGTCATCATAGAGCAATTTCACTTAGTCACGTAATTTTTACTCTTTGTTGTATAGATGTGCAGCCTATCGTCCTATATCACACAGTAAAATATGACCTATTACATATGCAGTAATGGGAAGGGAGAAACTGCCCAATCATGTAAAATTCATGCTCTGGTGATTGGACTTTTGCTTTGTTTTGCTTATGTTTGGGGGAAAAGCATATTTGGAAAGCTCTTCTCTATCCTCAATTACTGCTGCTCCAGGCTATTTATGCTGCTGTGGCAGTTCCGATAAACCCACAGAAGAGAATCACCTTTTCTGTTGACGGCACATTTGCTGGTATTTCTGCAGCAGTGCAGTAATGTCTTTATTGTGTAATGCTGTATTTTAATAGTCAATTAAAATTCCCATTGAATTGACAGAATGGACTTAGGAACTTCTGAAGACTATTTGGCTAAAAGTACTCATGAGACTCTTCTGATAATCACTGCCATGCCACTATTCAAAATTACTCAAAAGCTTCACCTTATCACAATAGGAAAAGTAGCAAGGCAAGAGAAAACATATCTTTATAAAGGAAGCCTGTTGTTGAATGGAGTCTCATCACTCTGTCGTGCCCGTGTCTCCTCTCTTTTCTTTGTCCTCCAGCACCACCACCATGTCTCTTCTGCCTTTTGTCCATTTTCCCAACTCCATTATGTGTTGTCTTTCTCTTTTTTTTTCCTGTTTCCCTCTCTTTCTCTTGTTATCTAATAATAACAAATGGTGCAGTGCCTTTGTGATGAGAATGGGAAGGTGATGAATAGTTCTGTTAGCAAGATTTCAGGGGCTTCACACAGAGTTTGTGTAATTTTATTCTTTTCATAACAAATGTGTTTACAGCCTGCAGGTTAAAATGAATGAAAGTAACAAATAATACATAAGATAAACTCTGTATGAGTAAGTACACTGCTAACAGGGAACAGGGCTTGCAAACACATGAGTCATTCCAACTCATCCGTTGCTCACTTCTGCCATCCCTGCAATGCTATCTTCGGTCCCGTGGTGGTTGATGGGTTTCTTAACACCCTGGCTGCTGGACTTGCTTATTGCACGAAGACCTTTGCTTCTATTCAGCATGTTTCTCAGTTGTCCCAGTTTCATTAGAGGATTTTTTTTTTCCAGATGTCATCGGTAGATATTCTTTTGGCACTTTTATGATGATTTCCTCTGGGCCTCCCACATACAAAGAGGTAACAAGCCTGCGTAGCGTAGTGCATTGCTAGATGTGTTGTGGGATCGTGTTCATAATATTTAGCAACTCTTGCAATTGCTCCACAGAGGAAGCATGTTGCAGCTTTCGCAGCCAGACTCTGCAAGCAAGGCAAATGACAAAACTCGGGAAAAGCCATAAATAGGAAGCTCACAATTCAAGACACAAACAAATCCATAGGGCTACTGTGTGAGAGAATAATAATAATCTTAGTCTTTTGAAGAGACAAGGGCAGACTGAACTGCAAACAGCATTTCAGTCCTTCTCCTTCTATTGCCTCTGGCCTTTTGCTTCTCCAGTATGGTGTGCAAATAAAAGTGAATTGGCACTTTCAGGTGTACTTCTGTAACCCTACGGATGTGTTATTAATGTGGATTTTTCTAGTTTCAAGGCACAAAAGGACTGTGATTGAATTATAGGAAAACATAAATGGAATGGGCATCTGCTTACAGGGCATTCTTCCTTCTTTTATTTACTACAGATTGTGAAGAACCATTTTGCACAGAGATGAATGTTGGGGGAAGCACTCAAACAAGCTTTTACGGGGCATTAAAATCTGGGTGTGATGGGCAGGGGAGAGTGAAAAGGGTAGACTTTTAAAGTGGCAGAAGCGGTGAAGCCCGTGGGAGAATTGCTGCAGCGTGAGGCAAGGGCTTGCTGAAGGCAAGTGGAGGGGACAGTAGCAGAAGGACAACCAGAAAGAATTAAAGCTGACATTTTTTAGTCCGGCATTTATTTGTAGTTAAATCATTCGTTCCACTTAGTGAAGTGTTTGCTCCTTCTTCCCTGGTGGGACCTCCACAAAGTAGTCCACAGTCTGGTTGCAATTACACACTTAAGGCAAGGAGAAGAGGCTTACACCACGCGGGGAACCAGTCTGGGTGCTCCTCGGCTGTGGCTACCAAGAGATGCTGCTGTTTGCTCCAGCGCACCTCTCTCCACTCCCACACAGAGAGAGCTCTACAGCACACCTCTTACCTACAAGGCTAAGCTTTCTGCCATCAAAAGCGAGGGTGCACCAAGAAATGACAGGTTTTTGTCCTGAAATGTAGCCAAGGTAAGCACCCACGGACTAGGGTAGCCTAATGCAGGACTAATTTACTCCCCTTGAGTGTATGCATTATAGCACAGTCTTTAGTTTATGATTACATACTATTTTTTTCAGACCTCTGCTTCATTCACTGCACAGGAGGGACTAAGCACTGAGAACTAACTAGCAATACATGGAAAAAATACACTAATCTCTGTAGGATGCCTGCCTCAAATGTGGTAAAAATGGAAGTTATATGACAGTTAAGGCAGAAAGATGCAGGAAGGAAAAATTAAAGCACCTGAGGCTTCAAAAGTCAGTATAGCAATTTTAGCAGTTACTACCCACCAGCTGTTCATTACTAGCCGTTAGCTGGAGGTTTCTGCCTGCACGGTTGAGTTCCATTCGCTGCTGGCAGCTTAAAACAAGTCCAGTGACTTTGTGCTGAAGGGCATTACAACAGTGTAACTGTGGGTGTTGTTACAGCAGTGGAGGGCAACTTCTTAACTTGCTTCGACTCTATCCCAAAGAATACATTTCTAGAGAGAAGACCCTTCCTTGGGTTTCTCCCAGCCTCTCTCCTAGGCTTCCTGGTGATGGTGGGCAGGTGACTGAAATTTAAGTTTCCACAGCTATCCACTAAGCGGATTTTACTCCCAGTTCACTCCGTTTGGCTAAGCGACGGGAAATACTTGGGGTCTGATTGACAGAAAGGGTGAACAACTCCCAGCTGCAGCTGAAGTTCACGGGTACCCTCCTCTGGGGATGCCAGCAGAATAAGGCCAGGTTGCAGCCTTCTCGGACTGACTTTCAAGTTAGCTGATACTTTTGACAATTCGTCTTGAGCCCCTGTAGGTCGATTCTCTAGTGAGAACACTAGCAATACTCTCATCTCACACAGGCATAGTTAAGATATATTTATTGAGTTTTGTAAAGAACTTCATTACAGAAAGTCTTCGTTTAAGGAAACTGTCATTCTTATTAGAGATATAAAGTGAAATTCAGCCCATCTGTTGTGTACCACTGTCCGATTTCAGCTTTTTCTTTCATACTTGTAAAATTCTTGAATGTGACAAAAAAAATGACATTTTTTTTTTAAGTTGCTCTTCAGAGCATGTGGCAAATGATGCTTGGATATCCTTTTCGCACTTGCAATGTGTGAGTGAAAGATGTATAGAGTGACTTGTCTGCCTTTTCTTTTTCTTCATTCAAGCATAGAATGACTTCTTTCTCAATATTACAGATTGTCTTTCTGTGTGTGCCCTGTTTTCTGCATTGGTTAGCATTATTCTGTCAACTCTAAGTAGTGTTGATTAGGAAATTGATACCGTTACTAACAAACTATATTTCATGTGTTGATTTCAGTCAACAAGACATGTTTTCTCGATACTAGTTAAGCTGCTAATGTAGTAAAATGCACAGTTGATTTATTTTCTGGAAATTTGCCTTACATCATCACTCGATGTAACAATTTTTTACATTCCTATGATCTGATCATCATACAGTGAACCAAGCAGGACCCATCAGCTCAGTTATCTTCCTGGGTGCTGCTTAATAGTGACGCTGTATTTGTGATGAAGAAACAGCAGTTTGAAATATCCCCTACCGATAGTGCCAGAAGAAAGCTGGAAAATCTCCAGAACTCTCTCAATTTAAACACATTGCTGAATTTCTTTGTGAATATATGAATATACATATCTTGCTTATTTGAGGAATGACTTTTTTTTTTTCTCACTTGACTGTACTTTCCTCTTGTAGTACATATTGGTTCAGAAAGACATTAGAGCTTACCCCATGTACTGAGGAGGGTGAGAGGTGGGAATTTTAGTGTTATGCATATTAAAATTAGGAATTTATAATTTTTTTTTACATATTGCATTTTGTAAATAAGGGGAAAGTTGGAGAAAAGCATACACTCAATATTAAGCATGACTGAATTGTCACTGTAACAGAATTATTCCAGAATTGAAGGATAGTTGTTTAAACCAGGATATTGATTGAAAAACAGAGTAACAAGTCAGCAAAATAAAAAGGCCTGATTTCTGCAAGAATTTCAGCCCCTCTTGTTTGAATAGAAACAGAAAAACAAGTTACAAAACATGCTTTTGTATGACGTGGAGGAATGTCTATACCTTCCTTTACTTTAGGTGACATTCTGCATTCTTTCCTTCTGATGATGGGGGGCACGCCACAGAGGCATCTCAAGCTTTGGGAAGGAAACCTCTGCCTCTTGGATCCTGCTGCCACCCTCCACCAAGCGTCTGGGGAGGCAGGTCACCCGCTGAGCAGAGTCCGGCCTAGCCTTATGCCTGCCAGTGGCTTCATTGCAACCTTTGCCATTGCGCAGAAGGACAGTTGTAATCAAAACTACTGCAGGACATGACTTAAAAGGAAAAAAACCTGAAGGTGATGCAGATTTTGTGAGATGGGAGGAAGGGAGGGAGGGAGGAAGGAAGGAAGGAAGGAAGGAAGGAAGGAAGGAAGGAAGGAAGGAAGGAGGGAGGGAAGGAAGGAAGGAAGGAAGGAAGGAAGGAAGGAAGGAAGGAAGGAAGGAAGGAAGGAAGGAAGGAAGGAAGGAGGGAGGGAAGGAGGGAAGGAGGGAAGGAAGGGAGGAAGGAAGGAGGGAAGGAGGGAGGGAGGGAGGGAGAAAACTTTCTCTTTTTCCTCCACTGCTGAGCTGTCAGTCAGCCAAAAGAAATTAGAAAGTGAAAGTTATGGCCCGTGTGAAACCAAGAGAAGGAAGTGCATTAGAAATGCCCCCTGATTGCAAATCCAGGTGAACTGGATGCAAACTTAACAATGTTATTGCTCAGTGAGGAGGATTTGTCGGGGATAAAAGGCAATAAGCACAGAAATATCTTTGGGCGAGTGTTAGTCTCTAGTGTGACCTGAGCAAACTCAATTTTATTGTGAGCCATGTTAACAAGGAGTTGAGCCTATAAGCCTTGTAATAATAACAAAAAAGCAATTTATGCAAAATGGGGGCAATCCTCATCTCATAGTATCTAGAGAATATGCAGTTTTATAGGTGATTAATTTCAAAAAAAAAAAAACAGAAAGCAGAAAGAAAAAAAGGCTTGCACAAGTTATTTAAAAGCCTTTTAGTAGGCTGCTACTGGGGAAGTATTAAGAAAAATAGAAAGGGTACGGCACTTGAGGAAATGGCAAGGCATTGTGGGAATATAGTATGAAATAAAGCAGGATTCATTTATGTAATTATTACAGAGACACGGTAGTCATACAGTAGTTAAAAGTTATGCCATAATTTCCCAAAATAAACTTGTCTTCCTGAAAGTTTGTTTCTTTATCCTTTATCTTGTCTACTTAGTGTTTTTATTGAAAGCAGGATAAATCTAAACATATAAAGAAATTAATAACTAATTCTAAACCACTCTTCCAGGTTCAGAGTTTGTTTTGCTTTGGTTTTGTTGTCTTTTTTTATTTTTCTTCATAACATCTTCAAAACGATTTCATCCAGGCATTGCAAGCATAGCCACTCTGAAAAGAATTGTGTACTGCTGCCTTCATGTATATTAATCAGAGAGTTGAAAGACATATAGGTTTACATTTTCAAAAGCAGTCAGTAATTCACACGGAGTGCTCCATTTGATATGCATAGGAAAAAAACACTGAGTATTAAATCAGCATTTAATATCATGTTTCTTTAAGTGTGTAAACTCAGCTACCTGACATCATTAATCAATTTTGGTATATTAGGCCATAAATATTTACATTTGTTTTTAAAGTAATAAACAGTCACGTTTGCTGTTACCATACAAAATATTAATTATGGTTGAAACTTTCAAAAAGCTGAAGGATAATAGATACCCTGGGTTAAATCAGCCCAGTCATGAGAGCTAGAAACAATAAAGGACTTGGAATGAATTTCAGAAAGTAGACATGGGGACTTCCACACCAATGTTTTTTAAAAAAAGTACATCAACATTCATATTGTCAGAACTTCTGAGTTGCTGAAAATCTTTCAGTAGTTGGTGTTTATTTCAAAATTCTTGATACATTTTTTATGTTTCTGCATAGACACCAAAGGACTTTGGCCTTAGGGAATTTAAATATTTCCTCTATGCAGAAGATTGCGTCAACCAGCAACCTGTAGTTTTATTTTGCTGTAGCCACAACACCGTCAGGAGACTGTTTAAAAGACTAAAATTAGAAAAGCCAACCCTCAGGTCTGAAATGAAGCAGCGCCTTTAAAAGTTATTAGTGAGTTCAGACCTAATGGACAGACATTGGTCATCGGTGCATATCACATTAACTCTGAGTCATTTGCTTAGCTTTGGTTTCTTAGTCCCAGGGTCATGGAGGTACCTGCCCATCGCATCAGCCAGGTCCTTAACCCTGGGCTGGGGCTGAGATTTTGCATCAACCTCTGTGCTTGGTGTTTCCTTCCGTTTTGCTCAAGTAACTCCTGCTTCATATGCTACCACCCCCAGGCACACAACTTTGTCTCGGTGTTTCATTACACGTTAGATCATACGTGCTATTTCTGACTGCATTATGGGCCCAGCATTGAGATTCCTCACCAAAGCAAGTCCTTGCCCATGACAGTGCTGCCACAGTTGAGGAAATCCTCAAAGCACCAACCTCAGCTGGTAAAACAAGAATTTAACCTTATCTTAGAAGGACTTGCAGCCTAACTCTGTCAACATCTGAAACAAACCCCAACGCTCTGAAGCTTCTGCTTTTCCAAACCCCACCTAGAGGTTTCCCAGGTGGATGGTTAAATCCACCTTCAGATGTCTCGTGGGCCACAGGGAAGTCATTAACATGCATATTTAGAGCAAGGGCACAACCTAGCAGAGAGTCAGCAAGAGCCCTGGCCGTGGCGCATGTTGGTCGGTGCAGTGATAACCAAGCGGCACATCCTTCACAGAATCATAGAATGGGTTGGGTTGGAAGGGACCTTAAAGATCCTCTATTCCAGCCTCCCTGCCATGGGCAGGGACACCTCCCACTAGACCAGGCTGCTCAGAGCTGCTTCAGCCCAGGAGAGGTTCCCATCACCTAAAAACCATACAGACTGCTTTAGCAGAAGGTCATGGCTTGTGATATGAAGGGAAGAGGGTGTGAAAAAGCCCTGCAGCTATTGAGGCAAAAGTCTGCTGCCCTCAGCTCCACCGTGGCATGTGGAAGCAGCTTCAGCCCCTGTAGAAGTAGGAACTAGAGGATTCTCCGCTGTATTTCAACGCTGAGGAAACAACCACCGTATTTTAACTAATGCCTCAGATTCATGCCTGATTAGCAAGACACTGTTGATGGTATGATTAAATACTTTCAGAATATACACGTGATCAACTTTTCACTCAAATTTTATAGTTTGCAGAGAAAGTGGTAATTGGATAACGTTAAGAATGTTCCTCCAAAATATGGCTATCAGTGAATTAAATACTAGCAGCTTTTTAAAAGCCTGCTCATGGTTTAAAGGCATTTTTTCAGTCTAAAATATTTATTCCAGGCTACAGTTTTAGAACAAGAGGAAAATATTTCTGCAACTAAGAAGTTTATACTTTCCTTTAATTTATTCCCTCTCTGTCATTACATTGTCCTTGAAACTATTTTCTGTCACTGTGAAACACGATAGCCTCAGGACAGAAATGAAAGTGAGATAATATATCTCCATGAGCTTTTCTGGTGAAATGTTTTTAAAAGTTTTTAAATGCAGACATTTGGATTTAAGCAGAAGATGAAAGAACAATGAAGCCAGGAGATTAAAGGAACAAAAGCAATTATTTTAAATGTTATCATTCTAACGTTCCAATATTAATCCTTGAACACCGTTATAATTGCACCAAATGATTTATACAAGTAACAGAAAAATTATTTTATGCTACTTCTCCTATTCCTCTGTAAAGAATAGTCTTCTCTGTCACTCTCTTTTCTCTTAATTATGATTCCCAGAAATGTGTCACTGTGACATTTTTCTAAATATGGTCTTAATAAGAGGCTTAACTTTAATGGTTTAGTGCCTTGAAAACTTTCATAAGATTATCAAACCAATTCTTAAAAACATATAATATATTCATTTTCAGAAACCAATGTAAGTTAAATGCGTGCTATTTTTCCATTTCAGAGATAACCTAAGTAGAACAAGCAAATCCAAAACCGAAGACTTTCATTGTTGAAATAGCATGGGAGGAAGAGTGAGGGGCAGAGATTAGAAGATTTATGCTTTTGCCCTATTTCTTCAGTTCGTGTCACAGAATTTATCGATTGTTTATTTCTCATATGCTAGCATTTTAAGAGATTATTTTTTAAATAATTTTTTTACTCTGCTTAACCACTCTTGCATTTTCTCAACTGGAATGTCTGTTGTTTAAGCTTTGAATTTCCACAGACTGAAATGCTTAGAGGCAGAGTGGCTGGCTGGCTCAGGGAAGCCATGTCTGATATTTCAAGAAACATGATTCAGACTTCCTTGCATTGCTTTGAGTGTTGCAATGTTTTCTTTAAACAGAGTTACCCTCGTATGTTGGTTTGCCTTTTTATTTTCTCCTTGCTTAGCACCAGCAACTTCATCAGCCCCTTGCAAAAAGGCAAATAAGCACGGTTCTTCCTTCAAAGATTCCATAAAACATACACAAAGAAGAGATGGTTCAATGACAGATGTTTTACTGCTTTAAGTCACTTCCAGTCGGTGGCTGAACTGAGGCCTTCCTGTTATTTTGATACCATTTCTGATGAGCCAGAAACTAATACATGGCAAATGGTTTATATAAGATTGGCACATTTGTGTAGGAGCTGAGAGCACAAGCCCCCATCCCCAGGACAAGGCAGTTGGTTCCTGCAGACAGTTTTAGCTTGTAATAGTCTTGAAAGTATCTACTGTCTGTAAATGCAATTCTTAATTATGTCACTACGCCTTTGTCAACATTTTTTTACTGTCACAAGATTTTATAAATCACTGGCACCAAGTGTGCATGTTCTATATACCAAAAACTGTTTACCCACACAGATGGATGTATGCGTATGACACTGAATCACAGTGAAATAAAATATTTTTCATGAAGGAACATGTAAATATTAATCAGTATTTTTCAAACACTTTTCCCACTAATGCAAGAAATAGTTATACCAGCACCATTAAAAAACATGTTTTAAAGAGACAGAAATTCAGTCAAAGATATCTTTTTGCAAGTGCGTATTAAATTTGGATAGCTCAGGAGCTGGGCGTCCAGCTGGGGAGACGCTGCCTTTTAGGAGCACCTTCCTATAACTTTGACTGACCTTAGCAGGTACGGGGGGTGCTTAGTGTCACTGGCAGAAACACTGGAGAGGCCATGAAACAAGAATGTGCCTATAAGAGGTTTACAAAGTGCCAGCAGATGGCATGCATGAGTCCACAGCGGTGTTGGGTTTTTTTCACGGGTTGTGGGGGGGGGCAGTTTTGAAAGAACAAAATTTAAGATTAAGTACCCTAGATGACTTACTGTGCACAACTTTTGAACGTTACTCTGAAAATTGAGATTTCTGAAGACGTTATGCTAGGTAAGGAAAAAGCAAAAGAACCCCAAATTGATGAATACATTTAGGAAAGGATTTGCCTGAGTCATTAAAAAAATATATCTCTGCAGTACTGAGAAAGCTCAGTTCCTATTACAGATACAGATTAAAGATGCTATTTGTATGCACTTCTTCTTGATCTTCACACTTGTCTTCTTTGTTGGAGTTTTATAAAAACACATTAAAAACATCAGCATTGCAAAAAAGGATTTTAAAGCAACTTGTCTTCTGGAAAATGTTTGTTTCATTGATGTTTGAGCTTGCACAGAAGAAGTAATAGAAACTGCATCTCTGATCACTGGAAAATGGATTCTTGTCAAAGGCACTAACTGTCCTAATAGTGTGATGCTATGTCTTGCTCTGTCTCACTGCCAGGCTCAGCTGTAGAAACAGCATAATTATATAAGTAGCAACAATTCCCTTATCTAGTATGAACACTTGCTACTGTTAACCGCATTTCAATGTGCTGAAGATGAAGCAGAGTATTAAAATGTAAGCTGAGTTTGTTGGGTCGTTTAATCCAAAGCAGGTTGTTTTTCTGTCGGCTTGGTTGTTTGGGTATTTTTACACCTTTCAAAATGTGCCAGCCAGCCCAGGAGCGGACGATATTTGGAGAGCCGGGACCTGCCGCTGCCCAGGGCATGCCGCCTGCCCTTGTCTGGATGCTGTTTGTTTCCCCGCAAAAGTCTCTTCTGGACCTACTAAATTTCTGTTCTGCCTGTTTTCTTGTGTCTCTGCCATTACCATGGCGTTGGGGCTGTGGCATCTGAGAACTAATAACCTCAGCAGAAAAGTCCTCATTTCCGTCTCTTGTTGCCCCATAAGTACATTTCCCGAGTGTAGACATTACTCGTAAATCAGTCCATATATACTCGTGCTCTTCTTAAAGGTAGCCAATCAATGACCCAAAATTCCTGGTCCAAAGTTTATTAATGTCAATGAAAGTTCTTCCAGAGAAAACTCTGAGTCCCATATGAGGCAATCAGAATAACTATCTTCTAATCCACCAATCCCATGAAACTACATGGATATTCAAATCACAATAGTGCAGTAGTTGTAATGATATTAAGAATTAGTGATCTTTTGATATTAGACTATCTAGTTCTGTGACTATGATCAGCAGTTACTTCTAAAGCATCTCAGAGAATCACTGAAATAACAAAGCAACAGAGAAATACATTTGAGTTAGAGTAGGGGGAACTGGAGAAAATCCAGCTAAGAATGAAGAGTCGAAATTCATTGTATATCGAACAACCTAATTACAGTGATTATGTTTTTTGTCATCTCAGAGTTGATGAATATTTTCCAGAGCAAATGGAAATTTCCATCCCACAGTCATTGTAGTTGTCTAATATTGCTGTATATTAGTATCTTAGAGCACTGTGATAGTGTCAAATATAAACAGATTACTGCAGACAATCACCAGCCAAAAACAACAAAGAGGCCAGATTATATCTAGGCCTTCTGATGATCAAAGCTTTAATATGCTTTATATGCTGTTTCATAAATAATGAATGCAGAATGGTTGTGGCAGTAACATCAAGGCTTACATATTTTTATAGTAATTATTTCAAAATTAAATCTAAGTAAACATATTTAAAATGAATGTATTTGTTAAATATAAAGCCCAAAGAGCCAAACACAAAGAAATAGCTAGGAGGAGGTTTATCATCTGCAGGTCACTTGTATCCTATTTGTAATGATTCCTTTCCTGCACTAAAGGGAGAAGCTAAAACAATTTCATAAAAGTGACATCTAGAAAAAGATAACCTTTTCTTTGGAATTATTTCTAATTCGTTGAAGAGCTTCAGAAAGAAATATGCCCGCACCAGGATTTATTTTCCCCTTTTTGTTTCATACATGCTGATTTACGTATTTTGCTGGTCTTGCTTAAATAGCACACCGTCTTCTGTTAACTAAAGAGACTTTATTAGAAGCAATGATACCAACTGTTCAAATTGGAATGCATAAAATTCCTTATTATTTCACATCACAAAATAGGCCTCCTTATTTCTATAAACAATACAAGTAAACAACATCTAAGTTTGAACACTTGATCGTATCATCTTTACCTGGACTTCTAAAGAAAACTAAAAGAAAATTAAGATAAATTCTCAGTGCCCTGCCAAAGATATTCAGGTGAAGGTTCAATAAAGTTAATCATCCTTTACACAATAATGAGGAATTAATACTCAAATCATCTACATTTGATACACTTTATATTCAGCAATGTCATTTAAACCTTAAAACTGCAAGAATTATGGGAACTCTCAAGCTAATATTGATCTAATGCCTCAGCTCAATGACAATGTCAATTACTTTATCTTTTTTTTTTTTTTTTAGATAACATGGGAAGTACCCATGCTGTTAGAAACAGTACAGGACAGAAAGGTCCTCTTTCCAAAAGTAAAAAAAAAAATAATTTCCTGATTTCTTTTCATTGTAGCTGACTCAGATTTTAACTCAAAGCATTAATAGATTTTCCTTAGAGCAAATTAAGAAACAGCTTACAAGTGTGAACTTTAGAATGTTTAAGGAAATTGGTTTAAGCTTTAATTAAAAATCCATTATCATTTCCTTTCTATTTTTATGGTTTGAACTATTGTTCCCTTCCCAGTCGTTTCCCTTTTAGGGTACTGTAAGCTACCTATCAGGGGCCAGTGCAGTGTCTGCATTCATCCATTCAAATTCAACACCTGAAAATGCTTATGCTTGTTATTCCCTCTTTCAGTCCTTGCAGAGAAATGAAAGAAACCCAGGATTCCTCTCATTGTTTGCACCATATAATTTTATCTCTTAATTTAGTACCTCCTTGCTATTTTGTGTTAGGCCTCTGCTTAGCAAAATTATCTCCAGGTGTAGATCACATACTTACCAGTTTCACACAGGAAGGTTTTGGGGAATAACGGCAGGACAGGGGCCTAATAAACTCCCACAGTGCACGTCAGCTGCCTATATGTAAGGCTACATTATACAGATTCTTTACAAAATATGGGTCAATGCAGCATATGTGAGAGATGTAGCAGGTGTCTGCCAGAGCACCCCACTACTGACTGCATTGGAGGCGCTTGTCCCCTGCTTTCTCAGCACTTTCCTGGGTGCTCCACAAAGCAGGTTAGAAGCCTTCTACGGCTCAGACAGTGCCCAACCCATTACGGATATTACCAGAAACAAATCTGTGCATTAGCAGCCTGTTTACTACATGTTGGCAGACCAGCTACAGAAAACAGGTTTTAATTTCCAGGCGTATGTTGCAACAGGGCAAAAAGGTGTTGTTGATTGACCCCAGCCTGTTTCCTCAGGGCCAAGAAAATTCTGAACATTTTCTTATGAACACTCTGAAAGTGGTGTCTAACACAAGTCCTCTGGGCTGCAGCTGGTTTAAATCAGTTACATATTTATTAATAACATACTTTCGATAGTAACATCAAGCTTGAACCAAAGGACAGTTCAAAAGATAATTTTTCCTCAAACCCAAACTGAAACTCAGTCTCTCCTTCTCAACAAGAGAAATAACAGAAACAAAAATGTTGCCTGATTGGTATGTGATTAATTTTTCAGTATGAAGATCTGAAGAATTTTCTGGTGTGGGAGTGGTTGGTGCTGTTAGGATGTACCTCTGTCGCTCTGTGCTCCTCTGGCAGCCCTGCGGGGATTTCTCATGGTGGCCCACAGAGGACTCAGATTATTGCTCCCAGTGGCCCTTTATGTGAATTTCTGATCTCTTGCGCTGAGTTCCTGTGTGCCCTGGGAATGACTCCAGAACTGATGTGTCCGCACCCTGGCTAAAACTTCTTCCTTCAGACCTGTCATATGACCTTCTGGTTTAAAATGTTGTATTTTTCGATGAGGACCACTGAAGCACAAAACCCAGCCTCCCTTCACATCCTGGAAAATGATGACGGAAATGAGAGACCACACGTCACAGTCTCTGAGGCAAACTGTGAACGTTGAAAGATGTTACGTCCAGAAATGTGGGTCCTCCTTGGAGGGAAGGGACTGTGTTGTCACTCCCACCAGATGTGTAAGGGTTTGGGCATGGTGGGTCTGTCTGACAGCAGGGTTGAAAGAAGGTCCTTGTTGCCTGTTCATTGGCAATACAGGGGATATATGGAACTGCCTTCATATTTCTGCTGTCATAGGCTTTCTTTTTTCATAGGCATATTTCTTTTCAAACCTTACAGGTGTTGGCTCCCTGTGGTGCATTACCCTCTATTTCATCAGTCCAAGGAAGTCCAAGTTCTAACCAAAACGAAAATAAGAATGCATTGAGAAATGTCACAAACGAGACCTTTCTCTAGAGGACTCTTGCTAAAATTTGTTCCAGAAACGTAGGAGTGCAACAAGAACAGAAGATGCCTCACATGATACAGCTAAACAGAGCATACATGTGATGACACCATTAAAGGGACAACTTAGCTGTTTAAATACTTAAGTCCTTAAAATCTCAGGTATTAAGTACTGCTGTAAGTATACAGCTGGCCGCATTCCTCCTAAGACCCACGACAATACCTTCCACTGCCACTTGCTAGTCATCCAGACACGTTGTCTCTCACCTTCCCCCTCTCTCTCCCTGTCTGGGTTAGAAGAAAACAAGCGTTACTGCAGCTTCCGGTCTTCTAATGACATTTTCGTTCCTTTGAAAGAACAGCTGCTGCATATATTCCAGTATCATTTGTATGAGCATTTGAGATTGGTAATCATGTCTTCCTATAGGGGTCAACCTTGGAAAAAAACCCACAAATAAGTATCTTAAAAGCTGAATTAATTTAACCTGTTGCATAGAGCATGACAAAAAGATCTCCTGGGAGAGTTCCCTGTGAAAAAAAATTGTCCTGAGAGATGTGATACAACAGAAAACATTGGAGGAGAAACCTAACAGCTGTTTTACAAGAGATTAGGAGTTAAGACTTCGTCAGGGACTCTTAGCTGTGGGTCCTGCCTATATTGAATAATGTGTTTGTTACCTTGAAGAAAACAGTGTCATTTTGACCACTATATGTAGGGGGATGGCTCACCTGCTTAGACATAAACTTTTCCTCAGCCGGTGACTGGAATAATAATTCCTGGGTTTGCTGATGTTCAGGAAGAACCTACCCTGAAATCAGGTAGTGGAGTACAATTAATAAATTATATGATGTTGTCATCCATTGGTATGTTGGGTACAAGCCCATACAGCAAGGACCAGGTTTCTTTAATTTAATTAAAGAAGGATTTAACGGGTTTATTTTCTTTCTAGTTTGCTACAGATGTCATTGTTTTATAGCAAACATTTCACTAATATTAACGTATTTGCTCATTGGATTGGAAATAACAGGAGCTGTTGTCCTGTAGCTCATGATGGGAAGTGCCTCTTGTGAGTAGTGTCTCAGGTACTGACTGGTAGCTACTCTGTGCACCAGGGACTCAGCAGCAAATTCATCGTTTGCCTTAAAAATTACCATAAGAGGTTTTTATGCTTCTCAGAACCTGGGTTCCAGAGAATAACTGTGACAGTCCAATACAATCCAAAGGGTTTTGTTCACCTGTAATATAAAAAACAAACTGATGCTACCTTATGCAGAAGTGCTGGCTTGACAAAGTGATCAAGACAGGGCGTGCTGTGATCAACAAGGACAACTTACATACTCATTTTGGTATTTTTTTTTTGTACAGACCAAGCCAAAACAATGAAGGAAAGGATGGAAATAATTATTTCTAATTATAGTGATAATGGTACCATATCTTTCACCTCTAAAATTAGGTCGTATACATGTGTTTGTTCCTTACAAATAACTGAGAGCCCATCACTGTGGCAAACAAAGCATTTCTCTTGGCAGACCAGCAGTCTTTGTTTCTAGTAGCACACGGAAGTCAATATCTCCTCAGTTAAAAAACAGCTTAGTGCTTTTATCTGCTTGTTTGACACATACAAAATGTCTACTTTTAAATTAACTCATACTTTAGAAGATCATAGCATCATACTGTCATCTCTGCTAGAGAAAGCCTGCGTCCAGCATTGGCAACTGCCACAACATTTCTGGTTTGTCTTTGACAATCTTGGAATTCTACTACTGCAAAACTATTCTTGGTGACTTTGCTGATACCATCACAAATATTTTTCTTTCTGATTGACTCCAAAGGCTTATCAGTGTCTTTCCTCGACTTCATATACTGACATAAGTACTCCGGGCAACAGTTTTTCAGGACCTGATGTCCCTGAGAAGCAGTAATATGTAAATGACCCTCTCCCTTCCATACACTAAGAGTCTCATGCCTATACTTAAATGAATTAATGTGGAATTGCTACTTCTAATTTTTATCACAGTATGCTAATGCATTTACGTTTGTTTAACTTCTTCCTCCGGAGCATGGTACCTGCATTAGCAACATGTTCTTACACAATTCTCCAGTCACTTGATTGCAAGCATTGGCTTTGTTCACTTTCTTTGGAAATGCTTCTTGGGCTGAATTAAGTAATAACATGGGTGACTATATCCTACTTGACTATGTCAACTATTAAATGTAATTATATAAAAAAATACCTTGTATTCTTTTATATCTAATATATCACTCAGTTGCCTTATCCAAGATACCAAAAAACAGGCAGCAGTTAATTATGGGCCAAATTTTGTAAGCTATACTTTGCGGGTAAGCTCCTGTATCACACAGACATGAAATAAAATCTGTCTAACTATAGAAGAGCAAGACAGTCTTAGTTCTGTATCCTCTGCTTCATTATTCTGTAAGACCGTCTGTAAATAAGTGCACCTAATGCTTTTTAGGTTGTGAAATTTTTTAGCTGAGTGCATACTGCATGCGGGATTTAAAGTGCAGCAAGTACTATTGAAGCAACAGAGTCTGTGATATTATCTTCTATAATACATTTTCCAGAAAACTGCCCTAATCTATGAAATATATATTTGTGTCCTTTTATTGTGCTATTTTGCTTATTATGTCTTAGTGGAAATGGAACACAGAAATCCATCTCTGACATTACCTGTTTAATGAATTTATGACCCAGACATGCTCAGAAATTGATTTATAGTCCTGTGATGTTTTTTATCCTGTTGTCCTTAAGTAAAGTCTCATACATGGGTAACCGGGGTACCTCACTTCAGCTTCTTCATAGAAAGGGTAGGTGAATCTTTTGGAGAATAACATTAAGTGCAATTTTGCTAACCAGAAGATGCATGTCTTGCACACCATTTCCTATGGAAGGATGTGGCTGCTCAGTCAAAGCTTAATACAGTTCACCTCCTCGTGTAGCAAACTGTTCCCATTACCATTATATCAGTCCTGAAAAATCTTGGCTAGACAGTGTCTCCTTTCATTGCTTTTATTTGCAAAATTCTGCCCAATCCTGATTTGCATTTCTCATATCCTACCCAACACCTTGGGTGCTCCTTGCCACAGACCGATCCTTCTTTCAGATCTTTCTTTTTCCCCTCTGGATGTTGCAGTGTTCTAGGCTGAGATTTTTGTTAGTTCTTTGGTCAAACAACGCTGAAAATTTACTGCTTCATTGATGGTCTCTTCTTTGCATATATGTTATGCCTGAGCTCACTAATTCATGGATATCAGCAACACATTCATCAGCCTTGCAGGGAGTTTTGGTTTCTCCCAAATGCTGTGTTCCCCTATATCATTCTTTTCATACCATTAAGTGTATTGACTTTCTTTTATGCCTGGAAGCTGGTCTGTTCCTTCCAGCTGTATCAGCTGGTTTAAAAAAAAAAAGATCTTACTCTCCCTAAACACCTCCCCCGGTCTTTAACCAGCAATGCTAATTATGCCTGAGATTCTTTGAATGAATCTTTTAAATGTAAAAGCTTTATACCAAACCTATTTAAATAGGTTCTACATCTTTACAGTATTACAAGTTGTATATCTTTCCCTGCCTCTGAGACTAGCATTTTTCTTCCTATTTTTAGGGATATTTTTGGAGAGGGAAGGGCCTTCAAAATGACCATAATATTTTAACTTCTTCCTGTAGTCAGAGTAATGAATGCTGAAGGAGCTGAATTCCAGCAGAAGTGGTAATTTTTATCAGTGGTGCAATTTCATCTCTCCTACAGACAGATTTTGTCTTTCTGGCACTTTCTCACTGTCTTAATCTCCCATTTTCTTCTAACCAGGAATTCCATGGCTTTTCAGTGGAATATATTCAGTGCCGCAGAAAGAAAAATTTATACATTGCATTATATTACAATCTCAGCCCTTTTCACTAGCAGGGAATGTCATTTTCATAACATTTCCACACTGTCAACGTACAAGTATGCTAAGTGTATTTTATTTGGGAGCTTTATTATATATTTATTTATTTTGTAGATGAAAGAAAAGAGGAGAGAAGGAAGTGCTGCCTCATGCAATATGGTCTGTGAAGCTGAACTGTTGTCATAGCTGGTATCTCATTTTAACTTTGCAGGTCTTGATGAAAAGGGATCTGAGTTGAGGCAGTTATTGAGCGTATGCTCCAGTGACTGCCAGATTGATGCTTCTGTCATACAAGAATGTGACAATAGTTGCCATGGGTTTCCTGATTCGCTTAATTAGATTTTTCCCTGTATAATTAGCACATCTTTAGTCTGAACTTCAAACTATGTCACCAATTTATGCTGAAATTAGAGAAAGTGTTGGAGAGGATTTTATTCCTCTTATTCCTTGTAAATGTCTGTGCTGAGACCCACTAGGAATATCACAGAGCAAAATTGTTAAGAGGTCAGAATGTGATGTGGAAACAGGCTGTTTGACCTAGTTTTGGCTGTGGCTCAGACATCTGAGCTCACTGAAGAGCGGCTGCGAGGAGAATCTCTCTTTGTTTCATTTCTCAGGATCGAGGTGAAGCTAGTGGGAAAGAGTGCGGTACCTTTGCAATTATATGAAATAGCTATTCAGTTCTAGAGGTCATGGCACACACAAAAGTATTATCATAGCACAAGAAGGACTGGCTCACCGTACAGGGAAGGAAGGAGGAAAGCAGCATTGCAGAGCAAAGAAAGGTACATGTGCGGGATGAAGCTTTGCAAGTCATTTTATTCATATGGGGAACCACAGGAATTCATAAGCCTTTGCTTTGTCCAGTAAAGTTTCTATCCTTTCATGAGCTCTTACAGAACTATTGTAAAACTATCAAAAGTTTAGTTTGAAAAAAAAACAACTGTTTTCATGCTGCACAATATACTACACAGCTATAACAGGGATGCTGTTGGGGATGTTTGGCTGAGGTGGTGCAGTTAAGCCGGAGTTCACTCTGTAAATCCCCGAACCTCTACTTTGATTTATTTTTAACATAAAATCTGTTGCTGCTTTAAGGCTAAACGGTATAACATATGCAAAGAAAAATTTGTCATTTTGAGAGGCTTCTGAAAAACGTGTCAGCACTTTGCACTAGCTGAGGCTTTGCTCTGTGCACCGCAGCAGCTCCTTAAAGATTTCCAATAGGATGCTGCATGCCAATACTTCACTACAGAATTGTTTAAAAGCACATTAGCATGAGGATACAATTCAACAGAGTGGGACAGGGCCGGGAGGGGTTACAAGGCGATTGTGACATCCCTGCGGGTGAGCTGAACCAGCACCCATCAAAGGTTGATGCATCCTCCGCACTCCCTCCAGCACCACCATGGTCCTGTGGGCTCTCTAGTGTCCCTGAAGCAGGTGTTGTCCACACTGTGCCACTCACTCAGCCTCCTCGCACCCTCCTGCTTTCCCTTCCTTTGCCAACACACACTGTAAGGGCTACCAAGATGATTAGGGGACTGGAACACCTCTCTTATGAAGAAAGGCTGAGCGATTTGGGTCTCTTCAGTCTGGAAAAAAGATGGCTGAAGGAGGACCTTATCAACACTTATAAATACTTAAAGGGTGGGTGTCAGGAGGATGGGGCCAGGCTCTTTTCAGTGGTGCCCAGTGACAGGACAAGAGGTAATGGGCACAAACTTGAGCATAGGAAGTTCCACCTAAATTTGAGGAGGAACTTCTTTCCTTTGAGGGTGGCAGAGCACTGGCACAGGCTGCCCAGAGAGGTGGTGGAGTCTCCATCTCTGGAGACATTCAAAACCCGCCTGGACGTGTCCTTGTGCAACCTGCTCTGGGTGACCCTGCTCTGGCAGGGGGGTTGGACTAGATGACCTCCAGAGGTCCCTTCCAACCCCTACCATTCTGTGATTCTGTGATTCTATGGTACTGAGCATGATTTTTCCTCTGTTTTTACAGCAATGGAAGCTCAAGTAAGCAGCCTTTAGGACAGTGCTCCATAACACACTGCCGGTCCACAAAACTGGCCAGGTCACAAGATTTGCCTCTGGTTTTTTTCTTTTCTGCCTTTTTTCTGTTTGTTTGTTTGGTTTGGTTTAATGTGAACTAACATTTATTACCCTTGGAACACAGCTTCCGTGCTGGAGAAAAAGGGATGGCAACAAAAAACTTTCTGCCATTTCAAGACATCAAGGTTCAGATTGTTTATTACCCTTTCTTGTCTCTAATAGAAAAAAGTACTAAAAATGTTGTAGCACAGGTTTATGACACTGCTGACTGCTTTTGTAAACACCACTGACTAAACTTTCATTAATCCAGAACTACGATTTCAAAGCAGAAACACTGGAACTAACAACGTTTACGTAAACACAGATGGCCTTGATATTCATTTGGAGAAAAAATGTCAAGACATTTTGTGAAAGGCAAAAGGTAAAATAAGTTGACAGACTTGGAATGTCTTACTTTTCTTTAGGAGGCTCTTTTGCGTGTATGCCTTGAAACATGTTGATATCTTCAATTTTAACTCTATGAATTTCTTAGCATTGCACATACTGCCACGTAATGGGGAGCAACTTGTGTTAGTCCTTCTTCCTGTGAACTACAACTCTCAATTACGTTCTTCAGCTATTTCGTTACCAAGAATATCTTCAAAGTTTGATAATAACTTATGTTGTCAGTCTATTAAGTCAATTTTACAGGACCAACACAACCAGCGCCTGCTAACGTGAGGCTTGAAGTCTACTTTGGGTCTCTGTGAAGGCCATTTGATATCTGCCTTCTTTTATGGTTGACCTTGAAGGTGAGTTCAGTTTGGTAATTTATGGCAAACAGCATCCAGGAAGACCCATTTGCAAGATTCACTGTCACTTAGTGCTAAACGATCGCTCCTGACTCTGAAGACAATCTGAGTCCCTGACAGGGCAATCCCATAAAAAATATTGCCTGGCCGCCCAGGTGTCTTTTCCAATTATCTGGAGTAGAAATTAATACTTTTAAAAGCTGCTAGTTTTTGAAAGGTTATTACAATTTATTCCAGTAGTTTCTTTTACACATTATGATGAATTGGTTTATTACGCCGTTATTTTCCATGTCAGCTTTTTAGAAGATTGAATCATAATGTTGAAACATTAGAGTGAATGGCAAACATATTATTTTACAGCTGAGTAATATATTTCCCCTAAAAAATTGTGCTCTGTTTTTAATAACAGATAATTTTATGATTATATTGCTTAATGCTGTTGTCCCACATTATTTATTTCTACATAGTAAGGACTGGAGGACTTTCTTTTAAGATGTCAGTGATAGCTTGGACAGGACACAAAATATATGAAAGTACAATAATCCAGACTGTGAACTGTGCTTGGAAGCATAGCAATTCATGACTTCTGAATATCAGTTTAATATATGGAGCAGCTCCAGGGAGAATAAATGGTTAGCCTCACTTTAGTGGGCTTCTAAATTTAGAAGCAAGTTTTTTTAATGTCATGTTTTTTTCTTCGATTTTTTTCTTTCTATGATAATCTCTGGGTGCTATTTTTGTTCTCCGAATCCTCTCCAACTGATCTATAAAAGGGAGGTAATTAGCATTTTAATGGGAATAGTTGAATCTCACTGTTTCCCTACAGCGAGCATATTCCTATTTATGTAGAGCTCAGCAATACTTGAAGACAAAAGAAATCCATCGTTTCATTTTCTTTTTTTTTTGTTTTTGGAAGCCAGGAGAGGGGGAACCGGGGTGGGGGAGGAGAAGGAGCAAAGCTAAGACCCCCATCCTTTTTGACACTGTATCTGCATGTAGAATAGTTTCTTTTTCCAGCATGAATTACAAATTTTTTGGCTCTCTATCATGAGTTCTGCAGGTGTCTGAATACTTTGAACTCCCATTGACTTCTTTCACAGCACAATAAAGTTTCCATCCTGAGGTGCACAGCAATGCCCCATGTATTTTTTAATTGGAACAATTATCTCAGAATGTTTTAGTATGAAGTACTATTTCAAAAAGACAATTTCCTGTAGGTAAATGGTGTCAATTTCAAAAGTTGCAGGTTACTGCTAATGAGTGGCTGACACTATTTTTCAAGCAAGTGCATGTATAGATAAAGATTTGGAACTCAGCCCAAATGTTTAGAGAGTAAGACACCTACAGCTCAAATAGTCAGATAATGGCATCAAAAATAATCTTCCCTCAAAACCAGAACATTTTCCCCTTCGCCATCATAAATCCCTCCTCTGTCGGCTGCATGAAGGACAAACTGCTGTACAATCTGAGCACCTCACAGATATTACTGATTTTTATTCTCCATTCCACTAGGCTGATTTGCATGGCAGCATGGAGAGTAAGACCATGGCGAATTTATCCTCTGTGTCATGCAAAGAAATAATTTAAGTTTATAATATGTGCTGTTTAAGTTCCCATTTTGTGCCTTAGCCATAAGTCCTATATTATGCAACTGTTCACAAAGGGCAGTATGGTCTTATGCATAAGAAACAGATAATATTGCAGGAGAAGAGCGTACGGTTCCTCATTTAGCTGGGACAAGCTGGCGGTGCTGTGTGTGAGACCATGGATCTAGTCTGCCTCTGGGCCCCACAACGAGGTGTGTGTCCCAGCATTATCCAGACCTTGCGCCACCCCTTTCACTCCCAACATGGTTCAGATATGGCCTTGGTGAATATTCACATGAAGTTGCTGAACTGCATGTACATCACGAGGTTCCTGGTTTTACCAGACCACAAATCAGTAAATCTGTGGCTATGTTGAACAATATCTGTTCATTCTTAAAAGTAAATGCTTCCTGACTGTATTTAGTATATTCCCTAGAAACGCTGGTGGAGATGGGTTAAGAAAGATGGTTTTACCCAGTCCTATAAATATTTTTCCCACTTTATCATGTTAATATCAATGAAAAAGGTCACATACCTGAAATTCAGATCCATGGAAGAGTAATTTCCAGATATTTCTGATTAAAACACTGAGAATATAAATAACAACATATACATAGCAGCCTCTTGTTTTTCTGACTACGAAGATTTATTTCCCCTCGAGATAAATATTGACCTTGGCTTTAAATTGGTCAGAATTAATCTTTCTGGTCAATAAATCTTGGTATTCCCTTCCACAGAAATCAATACCTGTTTAGTATATCAGATTATTGAATGAAATTAATAAATTTAGCTCTGTGTGAAGATTTTCATAAATGGTGAACACTACAAATTTAGGAAGCTTCAAAAAGGATTGCAACATACTACATGGACTATTTCAGTTTAATGTTAAGAAACTGCTGAACTGTGCATTAAATAAATTACTGTTATGCTCAGAGAGTTACAGTAAGGTCTATTAAGTACTTATTTAAAGACTTGGCAGCAGTGAACAACAATAAATAATTCAAGTAGCACCTCTAATCTTGTTTTCTTTCTCCTTAATTGGTTTTACAGCATTGTTTTGACATTTACCCTTGAATTTAAAAAAAAAAATACTCACAAGGAAGAAAATGCATGCTGTGCACTAATCCAGCTGCCAATTGAGTACTTACATATTGATGCATCAGAAGAGCAGAGGAGCTCCACTCTGTCTTCAGAGCTGGCAAAGCCCATTATTAGCGTGAAGCAGTATGGGTTTCTGGGCTTGCAGAAAAACTGAGTTAAATAGCTGTTTGTTTATACAAATGCACATGTTCCAACACAAAGTTATTTGAAAAATACAGAGATATCGCACCATCATCTCAGTGAAACTCCAGAGCACATACATAAGAGACCATGTCTGATCTATCACCACGGGAGGCATCTGGATGCCAAATATTTGCCAAGAAGGACAGATGGATCCAGAAGAGCTCAACAGCTGGAAAACTCAAGAATTAGAGAAGGAGAGCCAACACGTTTGCTGTTCAGGTTTCCCCAGCCTGTTGAGTAAAATTACTCTGAAGTAATTTTAGTCTTCAGGTTTTCAGTTCCAAGGGACAGTGTCAGGTCATATTTGAACTGAACTTTTAGAACTGGAGAAATTGTTGTTGATTTTGTTTTTAATTAAGTTTACAGTAAATAAAACATAGTTTTGTTTCTGCAACAGTTTTTCAAAATTTTGTGTCTAAAATACTTTGTGTTAATTGGCCTTTTATTTTCAAAATGATAATGTTCGTAGACAGAGTTTCTTTCCAATTATTTTTTTCTGAAGAGAAGAGAGAATAGAGAAAGAAAAGCTACATATTTTCCTCTCTTTGTGTTTTAATTTTGCTATATAATTTTTTTGGAGGATATGTAAGGTATGAGTTTGGATGTGTATGCAGAGATATGAGAAACCAGATTATACTGGCCTGTTTTGAGCAATGTATGAATATAATCAAAGCATACATTTAGTGAACCCCAAATTGGTAAAAATATGGTGCATACTGCTTTTAGATATCATGTTGGCACCTCTTGGAACTTCAGATGGAAGTATTAACACTTTTGTCATGTACGTATCACCTCCATGCATATTCATATTGAGACTTCTATGCATAGTAAGTAATTTTTTTCTCTAACAGACACTGTATGGTTTTGTATGTGTATCCACTGTTTAAAAAATGATGTTTTCCAACACATCCTTCTCTTTCTTTAATTCTAAAAAAAAATATATTTTTTTGAAAACATAATTCTTACTGTGTACTAAAATATAAAAGATAAAGACAAAGCAACCATCAATCAATGTAAAACTGAAGAATATATTTTTATTACTCAGAGAAAGGTGGAAATACTCTTCTCACTTACTTATAAGTTCTCATGCTCTCAGCCTTCCTTTTAATAGGACGTAATTTTTAAAAAGAAAAAAAAAGTTTCCTTTGTACCTAGGCCATCAAGGTGTTCGCAGTGTGCAGAAGCCCTGCAATACCTCCCTAGAGAGACAGTCGATTGAGTAGTGAAAGACCACAGTAAAGTTAATATATTCCCCTCTGACAGTAATGAATTTCCTCTCTCTTCATTGTGATATTTGGTTGAGGTAATACATATTCACACCTCCCCAGTAAGTCTAGACATTAAAGGTAAAAGCTACTGCTCTTATTTCCCATTCAATTTCCTACGTTTGTCTATCAATGAACATCCTTGTGAAGCTTAATGTTCTTACCGTATTAATTGGTTCACCTATATTAGTTATATTTAATAATTGAGTCACCATGAAACATGAAACAAATCTAATTAGTTCCTTCTTTGTTTCCAGCCAGGTAATTAACAGTTCATTATTAGAATAATGTAGCTTTTATATACCATATTTAGGCATCCGCAAGCAAGGACTGCATTGCTAGCTCTGCTGATAGCCTGCCAAGTGAACTGGGTTAAGTCACTTCACTCCTTTTACAACATTCCCTCATCAAGAAAGAGAAACATTTACCTTTAAGTCCTTAGAGCTTGTTCTTATTTCTGGGGAACAAAACCCTTATGCATTATTAATATTTGTGTTGCAGTAGTGTAATGGTACCTCAGTAGAATAACTGGGTAGGATCCAACTCACTTGGCACTGGCTGAAGAAGAACTAGGATTCAAGCCTGAGTTAGTTGGTTATCCATTAAAACCTGCTGTTTACAGAGAAAGGCAACCTTCCACAGGTACCATCTATCTCAAAATGGTATCATAGGCTGAGATGACCTGCCTTTGGGACATAACTGTAACATTGGGAGAGCCCCCTTAGCTTGCTTAAATTTGAAACCTAGGGAATTAATCAAGTATCTAAATATACGTCGCTAATACATTTTGAGGTGCCCCAGGGTATCACAACTCTCGCAACTCCCAACAAAGGTGAGAGTCCTCCATCATTCCGGTGTCATATCTGTTAGTACCATGCATGTATCTTGAATTATGACAGAGCTCCTCAATTGGCATTAAATGCCTACGTCTAGGTACCTGAATTACTCTTCACATTTTTAGGGCACTGCAGTTGAAGGAATTGTTTGTTCTCCCAACATAGCATGTAGTGATTCTTATATAGGCACAATGTTACAGTGCTTGGCAGAAGCACTGTAGATGCACAAGCACAAGAGATGTCTTGAGAGCATGCTTTCACATGCAAAAGCAATATTTCCTCAAAATTAAAAATACTGTTCTTTCATATGTTTATCCACTCTAATACGCTACCGGTATTTAGCTTGCCTTAGGTAACAAACTTAGTCATGGAATTAGGACTAAAGCAATAACTCTGTGGTTTACACTCTTAAAATAATTATTCTGGTCTGGTTTTATTTTCTTCCTTTTGTAAGAACGTGTTCTCTCTGCAAACACATGACTTGTTTTCTAAAAGAGTTCTTCTTTCTCTAAAAGAAAAGAAAACCAAATAATATTGATCTAATTGTGCACTTACTAACGAGTGTCTCAGGAAAGCAAATAATTCGGGAAAAGAAGGTGACGTGTTTGGTCATATCTATTATCATCTTAATTTCATAAAACTATAGCCTGACCTTGAATTGACCAAGCATTTTATAAGCTCAGGTGAACAGTCACACAACCAGATCAGCTACCACTCCAGAGAGAAAAAATGGTCAGCTGACGACTCACTTAAATTCAAGAGCAGATAAATCATAAACCTACAGGTTTTGCATATCATTTTAAGATAAATCCCTACAGTGGTTTTGCTTTGCAGCTACATTGCAGGCACTCTGGTTTGGGCAACTTTTGTCATTTCCTTTGAAATTACATTTACCAATCTAACAAGTTTAGTTTTCGTATCCTTAGCAAAACATCATATTGGGAGACTCGTTCTCTTAGATGTCCTAATTCCACTCCCATTAAAGTCAATGAAATTAACTTGGCTTAAGTGAAAGCTGAGTTATGTACTACACACAGAACAGCTGTGCAGGACCAGCTCAAAAGTACATTTACTGCACTACCCCATTTCTGACAAGAATAAATAAAGAGTGCTTATGGAAGAAGTTTAAGAAACAGGGCAAATAGAGAACGATACTTTAACTCGTACCCTTACTATTCCTAGTAATTCGCATTTCAGAGACCTTGTGAGCTGTATGTTGTAATCACTTCACTGTGTTTAGTAGCTTCTGATGGATCTTTCATTGAAAGCCTTCAATCTGCCTTTGAATCCACTTATATTTTTGGCATTCACAAATAGTTCCACAACTAAATTACGCCTTATTTGAAAAAGTACTTCCTTTTGTTTATTTTAAACCTCCTAATGATAATCTCATTTGGTTCTTCCTAGTTCTTACATCCTGAAAAATAATGGATAATCAGGCTCTTGTTCAGTATCTCCATGCAATTTGTAATTTTATAGAATGAAATCATATTTTCCCTCTACCAATATTCCTTTTCAACCTGAAGAGTTCCAGTTTATAAAATTACCCCTCACAGGGAGGTCATTGCCCAACGTTATTCTTCTTTGAAGAACTTGAAATTCTACTTTCTTCCTTTTGAAGTGGCATAACCTGAACTATCTGCAGAATTCAAGAGTAGACACACCAGGAATTCACACAGTGATATGATGATGTTTCGTCTCTTATTATCCCTTCCTTTTCTAATATTTCTTTGTAATTTCAACTTCTCTAAGCACTGAACTGACATTTTACACAGAACTATTTGCATCCATTTCTCCTGATGGGCAAGAGCTAATTTTCATGACTGAGCTTTAATGTGCACACATACTTCAGGTTGTTCCTACCAACATACATTAGTTTACCTTTTTCAGCATTAAATTTTGTCTGCCATTTCATCTTCTTGTCATTTGGTATCATCAAATTCCTTCTGTAACTCTTATGAACCAGGTTTGAGGGTTTTTTGGACTAGCATGCAATTTTTTGTCATACCAACTGTTTCACTATTCAACCTCACCATTCAGCTCACTATTCAACTCAGTTTTCAAGTCTGTTTTGTCTGTGTAAAGAGGAATCACAATAGAGACTCCTTAGAGAGATGGTTATTGTTCATTAGTGATTAAATCTGTTCATTAAAACAAACCTGAATTTTGATGTAATCCTTGAGCTGAAGTTTTACAGTGCCCTGGCCTCCCACCTGTCTGTGGAAATGCATCCTCCAAGATGGGTGTCTATGTGAATCACAACTCCTCAAAGCTCTGTTTCTCTGATACATCTTCACCTATTCCCTCACCCAGGAAGGTGAATATGCCTTCACATGTTTAATTTGGGGTTAAACCAGTGTTTACTTCTTTCAGTGACAATCGTGAGCGTTCAGGGGTGATGCCCTTCAGCCAGTCCAACGACCCTTACGCCAAACCTTCCAGGTGGCCACAGTCCCACACTCCAGTGAAGCTGGACTCTGTTCTCTGAACTGACCATGCAGATTTTAGTGCCTCTGAGAGCCCTATTTGTACTGGAAACAGAGCATGTCTGAGCAAGGCAATTGACATGTTCTAGTCTGGGTGGCACATTTTGGGGTTTGTGCAAAACTGTTTCTGGGAACCTGTTTGAACAAAAGCCTCTCCTGTGACACATCTGTAAGCGCTCATATGAGTTAGTATACAAGGGTATTAGCTTCAGATCAAAACAGGGATTATATAGGAATATTTTCCTTGTATAGGTACAGTCTAAAAGGCACATGCATAGCCAAGGTGCAGATTTTTTCTGCATCTATCTACAGAACTGTCCAAATAGTTCCTAATACAGGCCACAGGGAAGCCCATGCAGCGATATATGTGTGTAAAGGAAAATGGCATATGTCAGTACAGCAAGTAATGATCAGGACATAAGGTGAGGCCAAATCTTGAACTGCGGAGCTGAATCTCTTGAGTTAAGGAGTTGTGGAATAAGCAGCAAGAAAACTCGGCTCTGGGGCTTCCAAAATATTTTAAAGCTTTGGATAAAGCTTTAGATGTGAATTCCAAATCATCAAGGGATTTAAATAGAAAAAGATATATGAAAAGTAACAGCAAGAGAGCTAGCATACCGTCTATATTACTTGGTGAAAAAGCACAGATATATTAGGTGCATCCCTGCAGGGAGCCGTGACAACAACAAAACCCTTGAAGTTAAAATACGATCTAACATGCTTTAATCAAAAGCCATGTGGACCTTTTGGATGCTCTCTTCCATCATTGCTGTGATTAACATCATCTGTTCTTTCTGGCAAGCAAATAAATAGATAACTAAAACATGCTCAGATGCTCTTGCCTGAAATGTGACAAATATGCCTTGCCAGCAGATGAGAAACATCTCTTTCCTGGGGATGGACCAAAGTCAAAAAGTTATGAGGCTTTTTTGAGTCTATGTATGTCTGTGAAATTTGGGAGTGGTACACTTCTTGAGTAAAAAAACATCATGTATGTGAGTGTGTCTCTTGAGAGAGAACTGATACCAAACATGTCAGGCTATGTGAACTACTTGATGAGATGAATGAAATAATCTGCTTTTTTTATCCTTTTTTTTCTGACGAAAATGTGATTTACTTAAATATCTGTCTGGCAGGCTCTTATGCCTTCTTAGTAATTTTTGAACCCATTAACCAAACTTGACAGAAAGTCTCAGTGATAGCTGTAAAGAGAAAACTAATACTTGAATTAAGTTTTTGTTATAGTTATTATTTGGGTTACAGGTATTATTTGTTACAGTTATATAAAGTGGCTATTTTCATTATTTGAAAACAATGAGTATTTACTTCTACTATGTGGAAGGATTGTGTGCCTGGATTAAAATGGAAAGTGTTAGAAGACATAGTTATAATGAAAATATCAAGGTTTAATTGAATTTTGCTTTCTGCTTCATTACCTGCTTTAGAATGATATTTAGAGTTCTGTATTTTAAAAAACAAACAAACAAACAATTATTATTTTTTTTTCAAAACAAATCTCTTTGTACTTGGAAGCGAACACAGAAAGCACAGTGCAGGCTGCATGTTCTGTAGTGTCTCCATGAAATTTTTAAATCTAAAGAGCCGCTAGATGTCCTAGGTCTGTTGTAGCATTTCCTCTGGATTAGTTTATCCTTATTTTCCAACAAATTACAAGATTGTACTGTGTACTCCACCTTGTAGATGCAAGCAGCAACAGCCACCAAAAAATTAGAAGAAAAATGTTTCAAATTGGTAAGACTTTAATGGAGCCTCCATTTAAGAACAACCTTTACTAAAGGCTTACACGTGTTTTCCGTGTTAATAATACTGAAATACTACTGAATACAACTGAATACTGTGCTCCTGGTAGATCAGGACATATTTTGAATTTCCTTTCACGTAAACTGTGACACACAACTAGCATACTACTTGTCAGTGAAAAGAGCTGTCATTTTCTTGATAGTACATAGCATGATGCATTTGAGTTTGTTTTTAAAAAATAAAAACTTTATTTCAAGAGGCTAGAGATTGGCATATTTTAAAATGTGTACATTGTAATATCCCCCCAAAGGATACTGGTTGTTCACATGTTGGTTGTCACTTCAAGAAAAGAGGTCACAATTCTCACGCTTCAATTTGTTTCACAAGCTATATCTCAGATTTCAACTTTCCACGGAGGAAAAGTTACCTAAAGGTTGCAGATTATCTGAAAGTAGTCGTTTTCTTGTGGACGGTGAATTGCACAGACCTCTGATTTAATCTACTTTGGCAATTTCTATGCTTCTGTGTTTCTCTTAATCTCTTAAATGTAGCTTCATATCGATAGAAATCCTGAAAGTGTTGTCACTACATGCTTTACACAAGAAAAGCAAATTTATAATTGTAGGATGACTGACTAACATAGCAACAATGAAGGGTGAAGGGAAACTAATTTCTTCTAATGATAGGTATGTATGTGTGCTGCCCACGACAATGGAGCACATTAACAGCCGAGTTAACAATAACCACTTAATTACGCCGCTTTCACAGATGTTTTTACAGATGCTTTCACAATAATCCTTTCAGATATCCTTTCAGATAACCTTCATTCTTTTCAAATGGTTTTCCTTGAAAGCAAATATTCGGATAATTTTCTCTCTCAGAAAGCCCACACTGAGGGAAATGACTTTGTTCAATGACATGAGGGATTAAAAAAGGCAGTTTGCTTCATGCTAAGAGATAGGACTTTGTGCTAAGGGATGAAGTCAGGAAAATACTCCAATGCAAGTAAAATATGATGGTAGATAAACAAGGGGAATTCATTCTGTGTTGAGGGAAGGGACTTTTTTAATTTGTCGGTCACACATAAAATACAGTAGTAAGTGAAAATAAAAAAAAATGTGTTAAGAGAAAATACTCATCTAAAAACTGCTATTGAAAGTTGTCAAGATTACAATGTGGAGAAAAATTCCATAAGAGATTTCAGGTGAAAAATTTTAGCTTAAAATTTGGGATAACTATAAATAATTCAAACATTAACAGAAGCATTTTCCAGTCAAAGAAAAAAAAAAAAAAGAAAGATTTTTCTTCAACACTTTTTAAACAGAATATTTCAGTCTTTCATATGCTTGTTCCCTATTTTTCCAAACTTAATACCAGAAATTCAGTTCATGGTTTCAAGTTTGGGGGTGGTCTGCATATTTGGAGTTCTCTCCAAGATGTCTGAAGCCATGCTGAAACCAAATGAATGGTTTGCGTGCCTATAATGATTTTTATTTCTTCAACAGACTTGACTTTACTCACTTCAACAGACTTGATAAATTGAAAAGATTTAGAGCAGAGACGTGTTTCACTAGTAAAAGAAACAATTCTTTAATGTTCTCTCAAATGTAATCAGGAAGAGATGACAATGAGACAATGCTGCCTTATTGCCTACCCCTTTGTGGCTGTAAGTCACCTTGCACAGGTTTGATAAAAGGCTGCATGAAATAACTCCTAGACATAGACCACAGTCTGAAAAAGGCAACACGATTAATTTTCATTTTATGAGCATCCTTGCACTCAATTCAGATCCCATCCTCTGCCTTGGTGCATACTTATTTCTTTGGTACTCACTCTTTCACTTCCTCTCCTTGCTGGCTTCTATACTTCTGCCTCTTTCTCTGCTCTCTTCATCATAACTTCCCTCTGCTTTTTTCAATTTATTTTTTTTTAAGAGGCATAGTTCAGTACTGGTTCTCTTCTTGTTCTCTGAAACAGCTGAATTATTTTGACTATGAAACTTCCATGCCCAAAATTCCACTTGAAAAACACACCAGAGGTAGAAAACTCAAGCCTGCTTCTTCAAAACCTGAGAAAGTTTGAAGCTGCAAAAAGCAGGCTATAGCACTAAGAAACATCAGCAATATCTACTTCACCTTTAAGTCCTTCCTTTCTAGTGGAGCAGAGGATGTGTCTAAAGAAGTGAGAGAAGAGAAGGGTCATGTTCAGGTGGTAAAAATGTGCATCTGCTGGACGAAAGACCAAATAAGAGTCCATTCATTTCATTGCCTGACTAATGCCAGGATTTCACTCAAAATCATTTCAGGCTTGTGGTGCTGAATGGTTTGTATTCATACCGAGTTCAAAGGGAGCTAATGATTCTCAGCCCCTTCCACAAGTGAACATTAGCAAATAAATTGGCCAGGCAGAGATAGGACCTACAGGAGAAATCCCTCTAGACAGGGTATCCGACTCCCTGGAGAAGAGGTTTATCTCTGGGTTGGCACTCTGGAAAACAGCTGTCTTGGAGAGCTGAAAACTCCTTTGTAAGCGCAGGTGTTGGCATCAGGCCAGCTGTGGGGCTTGGAGTAGCTTTAGCCTCGTCAGCAGTTGCCCTTAGCTGCTGAGGGCTGCCTGCAGGTCCTCTGCATCCTGCTGCACACCTCTCTGGCTCCCGTTCCCCGAAACCAAAAAGGCAAAACCAATCCAGCCTCTTCTCCCCACCACCTTCCTGGGCCACTTACTTTGAAAACCCACACCAGCAGGCAGGAGGAGGCGCATGCTTCCAGCAGGAAAAAGACCAGGTCCCTTGTCTGAGGCTGGGCAGCGTGTTTCCTCACGAGACATCCCTGGTCCATGCTAGAGCACCGCAACCCCATCCCCTCCTGTAGCGCTCAGCACAGCCACCTGCAACAGACTGCCTGGGTGGCACCCGGGGTGACTGCGACGCTCTGCAGGAATGCGTGTCATGGGACAGGATGGAGACCCCAGCCTTCACTATCAGGTGTCATGAGTGAGCGCAGGTCAACGGGTCTGATGGATGCAGATGCATCCTTTTGTGTATGTACGCAAGAAGGCCTTAGATAACGTGTGCTCTCTCTGCACGCTGGATCTATTACTCTGATAAATTTGGACTATTTTTTTTCTTTATATCTAGCAGGAAACATACGTTATTTTATTCTGTTCCGGCAAACACTAAATAACTTTATTTTGGTGAAGAAAAAAAAAAAAAAGAGATAAAATGTTTTAGCTTTGCATGTTCTCCAGTAGCTGAAATTCTGAAAAAAGTTTAGTAGCTTAAACCCCCAAAATGGTCTGTCTTATCACTCAGCTGTAAAAGGCAATTTGAAAGAGAAAGTTTCATACATTATTTAAAGCCTTGTAGATTTGTTATTTCCTGAAGGCCATTCTAATTTCATGAGCTGTTCAGTTTGCTAGAACTTTCTCAGCATAGCTGTCTTGAAGATTTAGGTTAAAAATAACAAATATATCATACAAATAGTAAAAATGTCAGAAACTGGTAGAGGAAATTCAGAGGATTCTTAAATGTTAAAAGCAATGTGAAGGACTGATGCAGTAAAGCAGAGATAGATTTTAATTTCCAAAGACTTCAAAAGTGTTTTTCCCTGGTTTGGATTACTGGTATTATTCTTAAAGGAGTGCCTTGTCAATCAAGTGTTAATCTTTAAAACTTCATTAGGTAGACCGGTAAGACAATGGCCCTTTAAATCTTCACACAACATCTTTTTGCATTAAATGTCTGGAGAAGAGAAAGCTCCAGGGAGACTGTATAGTGGCCTTCCAGTATCTAAAGGGGGCCTACGAGAAAGCTGGAGAGGGACTTTTTACAAGGGCATCTAGTGATAGGACGAGGGGTAATGGCTTCAAACTGGAAGAGGGTAGATTTAGATTAGCTATTAGGAAGAAATTCTTTACTGTGAGGGTGGTGAGGCACTGGAACAGGTTGCCCAGGGAAGTTGTGGATGCCCCATCCCTGGCAGTGTTCAAGGCCAGGCTGGATGGGGCTTTGAGCAGCCTGGTCTAGTGGGAGGTGTCCCTGCCCATGGCAGGGGCAGTTGGAACTGGATGATCTTTAAGGTCCCTTCCAACCCAAACCATTCTATGACTCTCTGAAGTCTAATAAGCAACATCTCAGTTATAGTCCACATTTCCATGAGCATAATTGCATTTCCCTTAACAAAGCATCCTGGACCCCCCAGAAGGATGCTGCGGAGGTGGAGGGGTTCCCCCTCACCCTGCAGCACCACAGGCTTCCACACACCGTGCAGGGCAGGAGGGCTCCTACGCTTCTCTGCTGCACTGAACATTGCAGACAGGCCCCGACCACGCTGAACGGCACATTGCATGAAACAATGCAGATAACCACAGTCACAGGTTGTTCTGCCCAGTGTTATTTCTCATCTATGATTCTGGTCCTGTACTGAGGGAATTGCATGTGGGGGTTTTTCATGGAAAGTTTCACTCCACAGTCATAGGATCTAGGCTTGCCTTGTACCCACCCTTTATAAGCAGGGCATCATACACCCCAAGTAACAATGACATAATTAGCAGAGCCAGGAAGGAAGCTAGAACTTGTTGTCTATTTACTTTAACCTTAAGGTTAGAAAAAAAAAAAAAAGAAAAAAAGAACAAGAAAAAACACAAAGAAACCCAAAAACAAACAAACACAAACTTTACCTTGCTATATGGCAAGTGAAAGGCAATACCCCTCAAGCCCCTGCTGGCTACAAGTATCAACTTCTTGTAAAACAAGAGGCGTGGTCAGTGCCTCTGTGGTCCTTGCTGCCACCAGGAAAGGTGTAGCCAGTCAAGCACTCCCTGCAGTTATTGGGACTAGTCAGTGATGCAAAAGGGAGCTTCCCAGCATGAGTTCCCACATCTGCTCACTATGCCGGGGCTCTTCCTTCCTTCAGAGGCTTCTTTTTTGGTCTATATATAGAAGAAATGCAGATGTCTGTTGTGAGGGGGTGGAAGGCACTGCAGAATAGTTGCTTTCCAAAGCTACAGAAGTTGAGGCGCCTGCAATAATGCACTTGACTCATCCTGCACTTAGCACTGAGTCAGCATCTTAGAGCAAGGGAGGGATTGCACACAGCAAGGTCAAATGCAACTAGTGACAATCAGCCTTACAGTACTTAGAAGCAAGCCCAGCTTACTTTAGTCACTTTAGTAAAATCATTATGTGAAAAGGTTACCCAGGACTAAAGGGATTCTAAACACTCTTCCATTAGCAAATTAATGTCATGCAATGGGAAGAGATTGAAAGCTGAGATGTATTCTTTACCATTGCGCCTGAATCCTGCTCTCGCTGCCATGGCTTGCCTGAATGAAACAAGCAGTGCTGTCCTGCGGATGCCCTCCAGACCTCCACCACACACCTCCACGATGGTGGTGATCCCTGACCGTGATGAGCATACCAGAGCCAATATGTTCATGTGGGAGGGAAAGGGATCTCCCAACACTTTTTCCTGACACACTACTCTCAGCCTTGCCTTGGTGAGGACATTATCATAGGCATGCATAGAAGAAGCCTTGTGTTCCCCTTATAGACTCTTTCTTCAGCTGTTTGGGGGGGATATAGAATTACCTTCAAAGAAAAATTAGTATAAGTTTGCTTCCTTTTTCACTCATATCCATGTGAACCTGAACTTTAATTTGACTCCTAGCTATACATTGGAAGACTTTTTAAAAGGGCTGTCACTGGGGAATGTTCATATGCTAACCCCCAAGCTGACGTAGGAGCACACGGCAGACTCCCAGCTCTCCATTCAGCTCAGTTTTCTGCAAGGCAACTTGAGTTCGACAGAATTGCTTCACCAGCCTGCAGGCAGAATCGGGCCCTTAATATTCTATTTAGTACTTGTTGGAAATTTTTCACCTGAAAAGATTTTCAATGAAAAACAGGAGCACTATTGATGAAAATGTTTGTGATTATAAACCACATTATGAACTGCCACTTGAAATGATTGTTTATTTGTTTTTGCTGGTATCTGTCCAGTTGGCTAGGGAAAAATAGGTATCTTCCAGATTTTCTTTCTATTTTTTTTTTTCAGTCTTCTGATAGAAAATGTTGAGGGAAAAATGTCAACAACGGAAAACAAAGCAGCATTTTTCAAACTACTGTTGTTTAAAAAAAATGCCAGTTTCTCAGTTCTTGAAATTTTAACAGCTCTAATTTTCATGGATAAATGAAAGGAAGAGAAGAATTGTTCCACTAACTTGTCCCCTTAAGCAGAAAAGCTTGCCCATATGTCTTGCTTGCTCATGGCGCTTCGCCATTTTTCATCATATTTTGCCCATTTACATCCTTTCTCCACCCCCTCTGTAGCCCTGTGCCGTTTGCGGAACACTTGCAGGTGCTGTTTTTCGCTGGCGTTCCCCAGGCTGGTCCCACACCAGGGTGACTGCTTAATGCAGCGTGCTGGCAGGGCTCCACGCGGAGCCCTCGCCAAGATTTCCTCCCCCCCCCATTCCCCTCGGTATATGAATGAGTGCAAAATAAACTCAGCAGAAATTTGCATTCAGTCTTACATGGACTGCGCGCAGAGTTTTGATGGACTGACCCAACTTATCACAAGTTTTCACTTTTCTTTCAGTCACGGGTAGAAAGGTTGTCACATTTTCACTTTACTCCATATGAAAAAAAGAGCTGCATGCAGTTAATGAAAGTCATAGGAGCAGTTCAACTGTGCTGTTGGGTTCAGAGCATGAAAGATCATATATCACTGTAACCTACCTAACCTTCCCTGTACTAAATGACAAACTGCTGGAAATAGCCTTTGGGTCAGGTCTCACATTCACTAAAATACTTGTCCTTCAGCTGAGGACTCTGTTGAACTCATATATCATTCGGCATCTTAAATCACACAGACTTGCATAAATGCTAAATACTAATTAAGATTTTAAAAAATTAGTGAGAGATAAAGTCCATGAAACGGGTCAAATCAAGGCTTAATTATATGTAGAATTTATCTTTTTAGGTGACCTTAGTGAGATATAAGACTGCAATTTTCTAAGAGTTTATTAGGTTGCTACTGTACTTCATGCTGCAACTCACGTCATGCCCAGAACCCATCCAGACTGCAGCTTGCACTCATCCAGAAATGGATTTCCAGGTGAACACTTCAAAAGGCAGGACGTGGTAACGGGGCTGAGCTCACAGAGACTGGGTTGGTGATGAGAAGCTTTTCAGTTTTTACTTACGTAGCTTGATTAATGGATCTCAATGAGCAGTTCTTAAAAGGTTTTATTTCAAATGCTTTATTTCACATAGAGGCCATCATTTGCTAGGAAAATGTTTTTATTTGAAACATTTCAAGGACTGATACAAAAATGCATTTTGGAATAAAGCAGGAACTATAGGCAGTGGCTTGTGCAGTTAGGTGCACAGTGAAGTTAGTAATTATTACTTAAGCACTGCTCCATGCATGCTAAAAGCTTTCTGAGCTGTGTTTCTGCCCTGAGGAACAAACGCATTGAGAGGAGACAGCTAAATAGTCAGCAGACACTGAAAAAGGGAAGACGAGAGACAATTTATGTATCAAATCAGTCAATTCCCTGCGAGTAGCATGGTAGAAGTGTTGGGGTGTTTTTATGTGGCAGAAGGCAGAAAAGTAGCAGATATGCTGAGGGAGGTCGGGCAGTGAATATAGAGCTTTTAGGTGATGGAGAAGCTGACAAATTGACTGCTTTGATGTGAATTGAATTGCACGGGGGTTTTCAGAACCGAGTAACACGACTTTGTGTAGGGCACATGGTATAAATAATGAAAAAGAGAAGGAGACAGTACTGAGTCATATGTTTTGAGATAAGATATGAGTTGCTGGCAGGGAGATGCAGGACCTATTCTGAGCACAACTGCAGAGGAGAGGACTCTCAGATGAGAGAGGTGACGAGGGAGGGGAGAAGGAGATACCGTGCAGAAGGTCAGGAGGAGTTACATACGCATGACAAGCACTTTTCTTCTAAGTTTCAAAATGCGATGTTAGCACAGAGACCGTATTTGAAAATAACAATATGAACAAGTTTGTTCCTGCCCTCTCCCCATTCCTAGAAATCGGACACAAAGTGCAGCACGGCGCTACCTCGATTTACTGTCTGTCATATTCCCTTCTGCACCTGGGCTGCTGCAAGTGCGTTATTACTGCTGGCCTCTGAGTCTAATTCTGCGGCTCCTGATGCAGAGGTGTAATCCCCTCTGTCCGCTGAGCTATGGCATCTGCTGTGTTGTCATAGTCCGCAGTTGTGGGGTAGTCCCTAGGAAACTATTACCAGCCGCTGGAATTTAAAGAACATCCAAAGCTGCTTTGAATTACACCCCAGCTATGATTAATGCAGGCACATCGTGCAAACTGAGCTTCTGTAAAGCAACATTGTGTAAGGTAAGGAAGGAAAGAGTCCAGAGTAATTTTTCCCCCTCTATTGTTTAAAAAGTCACAATATACCTGCAGTTTTTTAAATGACAGACAAAAGGAATTCAGCCAGAATTGTGATTCTTAGGTGTTTGATATGTCTTCTGATTAGTCTTTTCTGGAATTGTCATCTGTACTGCAGAATAATTATCTGTACACGATTCCTTGTATTAGCATTATAACCTAATCAGATCTATATAGCTTTCTGTCTGACTTTTTTAATTGGTTCTGTAATAGCCTCAGTGTAAAAACAGTAACCTGAAGTGATTAGTCATTCGTTATTTTCCATGTCCCTGAGTCAAAAGAAAAGAGATGAGCTAATCAAATCCATACCACCAGCCAGTCTTTTCCAGAAGTAGCCAGAAGTAACAGAAGTTGCTTTTACATAGCAGAAAATCACTTCAATTCTTTGCCCAAATGACTGCACAGAATGGAGCTCCTATAATACCTTCATTGAAACTACTGTGGGTTTATTTACATCAGAGAGAGAATTCATGTAATTTTATGTGAGCCAAAGCCTTACTTAACAAAAAGGAGAAACACATTCTTTTATGTCCAGCACCATCTTATTGACAGGAAGTGTTTTTCACTAGGTTAATAAATATTAAAAAGTCAAATACAGTACTAATCAAACAATATAAATGAAAATAACCTACGTAGTATTTATAACATGCAGTTAACTACCTTGGCTTATATTCTGGAGTAAGATAAACTGGTGCTGTCTTATAAAATTGAAAGCATTATGTCTTAACAGCTAGCTCTGTGTCTTAAGACAGGAAAAAGAGACTGTACGTAACATCTAGCGTTTCACATTCTTAATTTTATATACAATTTTATACATCTTTATAATATGTAATTATATTCAGTGCACACACGTGTATGAATATAGTATATACACTTCCAACAATATTTCAAATTATATATAATTTATGTACATTGCAACAACATTCTTTTATGTTAAGCATTATTTAAAGATATGGGCAAGCACTATTAGAGATTAATATTATTAAAGGTATAGATGTCACTATTTAATTTAATACTACTCTGTCCTAGCAAAAACCAGCACACCAGTGCACTCAGTACAACAGATTTTTTTACGTTAATCACTGCACATAGCTGGAGAAAATCCCTAACTTGAACAGTTTGAATCTAATTAGATGAGATGAAAAAAAAAAAGTTTTAGGATATGGTACTGAGGCACAGATACACTTAATCACTTCCCCAACCAGTTCATAATCATTAGGCGAAGGGGAAACTGGACTTGGATGTCCTGAGTCCTAATGAAGTCTCTTAAACTCAAAGAGCATCCTCCCCTGCTAATGTCCATCATATTCTGTTATTCCCCTTTTTATCTTATTTTACACAGTGCTGTACTTCCTTTTTCAGCCAGAGCATATAGTGGTCAAAGATAATATTGGTGCCAGAGGATAAAACTTCCATTAACAAGCTGATGATGTCAGATGCTGTTACCAACTTATTTATTTAAAACTGCAGATCTGTCAACAGAAAACTAAAAGGAAACTTATATTTCCCTGAGTCATCCCCAAAAGATTTAACGACAAGACCAAGGGCATCACGCTGGGCTGATGTCACACAAAGGCTAAAGAGCTGTTGCTCAGCATCTTCACGACCCCAGTGCTCTGCAGGTTTGCCTTTTGTGGGATCCCTCCCAATGGTCTGCTCTATCTCCCCTGTCCTGTTGGTCTCTGGGATGTGCACTGGAGAAGTGACCTCGGGCACCAGGACCAAGGAAGAGGCATTACAGTGTTCGCCTTTGCCCAGAAGAGCACCAACACAAGCCTTTCACAGTTGTGCCCTGCTGAATAGTTGCCTTCTGACGCAGGATTTACTTGGACGCAACACGGTCAGCCAGTACATCTAGTTAGGCCCCAAAAATCATGATATTGCTAAAAATTATTAAAAAAAAAAAAAAGAAAGAAACCACTTTCTATCAGCCTTGAGCTTCGCTTTTGGACAACACTTCAGTAACATTTGCAAGCTACTCTCCATGGGCACTAAAGCTGGTTAATTGGCTGCTGATACATTGAGTGGGTTTCTTTTATTCTGTTTCTCCTCTTTAATCATATGGATCTAGGAAATTAGGCTTTATTAAAAAAAATAAAAATCACTGATTATTGTCAGATGCACTAAAAAGAATGAAGGTGGGATACGGAGAGAAAAAATGCCCTTACTGAGAGCTACAGAAACTTTATGCTTGTAAAGGCAGCAGGTGTGATTCAAATGGAGCTGTACCTTCAAGAACATCTTTTTTCGACAGAATTTATGAAAGAAAGACCTTATTTCCCAGCTATGTTTTATCCAAATACCATCAATCTGTTCCATCCAAATGGTTGCAATACTAACAGATCAGAACAAGGTTTCCATGTCCTGTTATTAAAACACCTTTTTTCTCCCTTGTCTGCACATCTTTTGTCATTTCAACTAGTAACATTTGGCATTTTTTTAAAGCTAGAGCCTAGAGCATGCAAATTTTTCACTGTGATTTAGATGTCCAATTAGTGTAAGCACATGTCGTGTCAGGAAGCATAGGGGAAAATAATTACAAGGCCGGGGGGTGGGGGGGGGTGGGGGACGGAATTAAAAAGGTGGACAGTAAGTGGGAACCTGAAGACTGAGAGTAGAAAACAGAGTATCTGTCTTGTCATTGTGCTAGCAGAAGCCCAAACTCTGCTACATTATTTTCTAGTAAGGTTTTTTTTTTTTAAAGATGTACCATTTTAAATGACATGAGAGATTAAGAGCAAAATAGCACAGATTGAAGTCTCTGAGCAGGAATTCATCAGAGCTATTCATTTAAAACTAACTGTAGGAGCCCTTTTCTTTTGTTCCTAAGTACTCCTACCTGCTAAAAAATGCTATTAAATATGCAGATTAAATGATACTGTTGCAACAGATTTTGTTATGAAATGAGGTGTCTCCACAATTCAACAGAAGCAGACATAATTTTCCGTGCAAATATTTTTAAAATATATACAAATGGAAATGATCTCAAGTCGCACCGGGGGGGTTTAGATTGGATATTAGGAAAAATTTGTTCATCTAAAGAGTTATCAAGCACTGGAACAGGCTGCCCAGGGAAGTGGTTGATTCACCATCCCTGGAGGTATTTAAAAGATATGTAGATGCAGTGCTGAAAGACATAGTTTAGTGGTGGACTTGGCAGTGTCAGGTTTACAGTTGGATTCAATGATCCTAAAGGTCTTTTCCAACCTAAACAATTCTAAAACTTTATTTACATATGCACGCACGTATATGTACACATACTGAAGTCCTTTGTGATCTCCATACTTTTCACAAAGGAAATGGCTCTGACATCTTTTGGTACAATATACATTCACCTTTGCAGTGCTACTACAGGGTGGAATATCTGCCTTTGACCTGAAGGAATTGTGCATCCAGGCATGCATATGGTTGTGCGGGTGACTGCTATGGATGTGCTGGGAGAAATGCCGATCTTAGGACAGCCAAGGATGCGTACTTTATAGTGGAAAATCCATCTCTCTAATCTTATATCTCTAGAGGGCTATTTAAAATGTTGGGTTTTTTTCGCAGTATAGAGATGCAATATTGTGCTCACTAATTCTTAGGACTGCTTGTGGCAGGAAAAGTGTTCTCCTAATCTCTTATTCCTGAGCAGCATAAGGGAAATAAAGCCATTGTTATTAGTGCCTGGGCTCTGAAGAAATGCCGTAGCAATTTTGTCTCTACTCTACAGAGATCTGTTCATCAGCATCACAATTCAGTTAATTGCGTGTCATTTAAAAACTCCCTTTCTGCATAAAAGCAGATTAAAATATTCCTTCAATATGTTTCCCCTTATATATGTTTACCTGGCTGGGTAGCCATGTCTGTTACCCTTATTTTGCTTTTGAAGTTTTACTTGAGATAAAAGGAAATCGATATCTCAGCAGACACAGGATATGCAACACTCAGTTGCACCTTTGCGTCTACTTATCTATTTATATCCTTATCTATAAGACCCATATAGCCCTGGTTACCATCCTGTGTCTGGGCCGGGACTATAAAAATAAATAGGTAGGCACTCGCTGGGACTTCCAAACGCTGATCTCTCCTGTCTGCCTTTTCCATGCAGAAGGCAGCAACGTCTCAGTGGTCTCTATTTCAGACACAGCTTGTTGGTAGCTGGGGCTGACCCTGACACATTGGGGCACAAAAAAAGTGTTGCAAAAGTGTGATGGGCCAGCCAGGCTGGAGAGGAACAAGCGGCAGACATCAGTGATGGCAACCAGGCACTCGAGCCAATACAACTGTCAAATATCCAAAATTGCCCAAGCCTCAAACTTACATTTAAGTCAAAGGACTCCCATGGAATCTTTCGAATGCCTCGCAGCATAGCCTAGCCGGTGCCCATGGCTTCACACAAAATACTCCTGTTTCTAACACCAATATAACATAATTTAGTCGACTGCAAAATTTTGAAAGGAGAGATTTGTTTAATAATAGTAAAGAAAGGGAAAAAAGGATGATCCCCAAACACTTTTCTTCTATCTGTGTCTTGATTACCTTCGGACTCTATGGTCTCAGGATCGGAATTGTTGCAATTCTGAACTTCAGATAAAAGCCAAAGCAGAGAAGAAGTCATGAACAGGGTTTTGTCCTGGGTTCTCTGACATCCATAAGTGTTCAGCTCTGTGGAGGTTTCAGTTCAATCCATATTCACATTTGTACTAGGATCAGACTCGTTGAGATGTAGTGATATTTTTCACTTGCATTTCACCATTAATGAATGCAAAACCTGATCTGATTAATAACCAGAGTGTTGCAAGCCTCAACTGACTCAGGAATAAATGATTAGCCAATGGAGCTTGCTGTCAAAAGAAATGATTGAGGACATGAACTGAATAGGATTAAATACATTTGACATCAGAATTTTAAAGCATGTAAGAAGAATAGGAGCTAACTTCCCCATTAAGCAGGTTGATCTACAAACGTACACTTTGATTGTATTTCGCTATGTTGTTTCTTATTCATTTTGTACCATTCAGCTACAGGGAGAGGGAGAAGGAGTATAAAGGAAAAAGCCAGCAGGCTTTGGACTGCATTGGAAACTGCGAGGAATAACTTGCTGGGATTCCTTCAGCGTAGGGAGAAACAATAGTCCTGAAAATAGGGGTCCCATCCTGCATGCCTGGAGGCAGCAGAGCCAGCGCCGGCATCAGACACACTCTGTGAAGGGGCAGCGGCATCAGGGAGCACGAGATTCCTGAGGCAGGTTTTGTCGGGCAGTTTGGAGACTGGCTGGGATTCTGGCAGCTGCTTGGGCTGACCTCTCCAACCTGCCCACAGCACAGCCCTACCCCAGCCACGGAGAGGAAACACTACCTAGGCAAGCTGTCACTCTGACTTAGCCTGGTAATAGCCCTTTTCCTAATGGCAATTTCTGGGATTTTTAACAATGGAATCAATTTTGCTGATGCTAACTCGTGTGTACCTCTACAGATTTGTTGCTTAACAATTATTAAACTTTTGTGCGTGTAAGCAGGTGTAAAAAAAACCCAAATTACTAAGAAAAACAATTTATGCAATTTTTTTTGTGTTACATCAGTCTTTAATCCTTCATTTCAGGAAATGTGATGTAAAAGAACTGGACAATCTATAGTAGATTATTGTATTGGAAATCAGCCTAAGTACAGCATCGAGTCTGGTCATTTGCGAATATTGTGCCAAATACATTATGTCAAATGTTTTACACCAAATGGCAACTCATTCCAAGAGTTGTGCCACACAGAGAAATCATCTGCCTCCGTGAGCAATCATAAGGCACTAAAAAAATGTAATACTTGAATCCTGGAAGTAAATCCTGGAATTGCAACCCCGAGAGAGAATTTTCTTCTGCAGATTGCATGCCAGGCTTTTTCTGAATTATTATCACAGATGGTGAAAAATTCCCATGGCCTTATCCTCATGTTCTTTTTCATTCCGAATGGAGTCCTTTGTGAAATACCAGCACGACTGCATATGTTTGAACTCTGACTGTCCACTTAAACGTATGCTGCACTTCAGTGGTGTGGTTTACCGAGAGAGAGTGTTAGGCTCTGTTTCAGGAGGTTTAGAACAATTTATTTTCACCCCAAGGCCACTGAAACCTTGCCTAGTATTATCTCTGCTAGACTACATCGCTAAACTAGAACAGTCAGAGCTGAAACACAGTTCGTCATGCTGTGCTTAATCCAATAGAGCTGCAAGCTTCAAAGAGAAAATTCCAGTCTCTCCCTGTCCTCCACATCCAGCTCCATGTGCCTATCACTTCCCCCAGCTCTCCCCAGTGACCTTTCAGCTGCAAAGTTAGCGGGATCTGCTCGCTGACCCAGGGGAAAATGACGTGTGGCTGGCTCTGGGATCTCTTAGTCGTTGGATGGTCTCAGTTGAGATGCTTCAACTCACTCGCCCTCCCACTTTTGCCTCTATAAAATGGGGAAATGATAGTGGTGAGGTCCCTGCAGTTAGTTTCTCTCCTAGTGAAAGATCTTCAATGGTAGTCTATTTCTCAGTAATCAGAGTGAGTCTATTTAACTGACAGGAAAGACAAAATTACTCAGGTGATCTTACTTCTTAGGCCTCAGGTTTTCTTATGTTTGAATCAACAGCTATATAAAGCCCATATGTTACTTGGTATAATAGGTATTCTGAATGAATTTTCGAAGTACAGAGTATCAGAGATCTATAAAAGAAATCACAGGAGCTGCGAGCATTCTTACAGTGGGCGTGAAATTGTATGTCTGCTATCAATTTGGGATGAAAGTATTGCTCACCTTTTGCAGCTAAGTAGCGGGCGAATTTCAGAAGGGACATGGGGGGAGCTGGGCAGCCTGACCCGCAGCCTTTCTGGCGTGCCCGCTGTTTGTCACCTGATAGGGACGGAACTGACTGCCACCCCGTCCTGCCCTCAGCCCTCGCCCTCCCGCTGCTGCTGCTGTGCTGGGGCGCAGGGCTGGACGCTGTGGTCGCACACTGCCTGCCTCTGTGACCCTCATCACACTACACCGGGGTACCCGACCTCGACTCCTGTGGGTGGAGCAGCGTAGAACAGCTGGAGCGTGCTTATGGACTTGGCATTTAATGGGCTTTTTTGGTGAGTAGTGGTACAAGCCTTATGTATCTGTTAGTGGTACACAGTGTACAAGCCGTATTGAAATGGATTCGTTCCACAGGAAATATGATTTTATGCTTCCTAATTAAGCAATTAATTTGAGTTTTGCCTACTATTTTGCAAATGTCAGGGGACAAAGTTGAGAACAAGTGCATGCTGTATTTGCATCAGGAACTGAGGGCTAAAGGATTGTGCAAAACTGGTAGTATGCAGAGCTGATTTCCAAATTAATGTTTGGATGCATTTGAATAGATAGTTAATTTTACTTTTTTCTTCACTGTTTTGGTATAGCCTGGTTTGAATCCCCCCAACAGAATAAGAATACAGATTTAAAGAAAGTCTTGGCTGACTGATCTCTGTGAGTGTCCTTGAAAGTCCTTCTTTATTCTTATTATGACTCTGTTCTTTTCCACTGGGAAACACATGTTGTCCTGTAACTCTAAACTCATAAGAGACAAATGTCATGAAAACTTGGATGGTTAAATAAAAATTGATTTGAATGGTCTGAGACCGACAGCTGTTTCATGCAGTTTGGGCCAGTCTATGGAAATTTTGAAAAATTAATAACCAGCAAAATATGTCTCAAGTAAAATATGCTCAGTGTGTTCCATCTAAACGATGCTAATTTTATCCACTGAAAACAGAGTCTTGAATAAAGCTTGGTTCATTCACAGAAAATAAAGCAGTGCTTTTCCTTAATAAAGTGATAGGAAACTTGTTTAGTATCAGCATGTACTCATTTACCATATATTGTTTTATTATTACATGTGACTACGTATATAGATAATTAGAGGCCTAATCCAGAAAAGCCCAGAGAGCGAGAGTCGACATTGTGCTGGGTGTTACATCAGTTCTGCACCACTGAGGAACCCACTTTATTTACAGAGAATCCCCTGAAAGCAATGAAGGCAGTCAACGAGCTGTTTTACACAAGTGGGAAGACTCTGGTCATGCATGTCTAAAATGTGCAATAGAAAAAGACGTGATTGACCATTTTATGGCGTGTTGGACTTCACACGGAGTCTGCTTCTAGCAAAGAAAATTTCTAAGGTATTGCATGCAATAAATGAATCCTCTCGGCTCTTGTTTTCAATGTTGCGTGCACTTCTTTAGTGTGAAAACTTCTGTGGAGAATTCGTGAGCTAAAAATTCTCTGCGGTGAGGTACTGAGACTCTAGGAAACAAAACTGACAATGTTGTAGCTCTGGGCATCTGTGCTCCTGCTCTTCTATATTGAAAAATCAATATGTGACAAAGATGTGGTTTTAGAAGGCTCACTGTATGCAAGTGGCTATTAAAATGGTATTAATGGTATCTTAGTCAAATTGGCATGTTAAACATATGGGTAGTATTATTAATATGACATATGCCTGGCATTTGAGTAACAGTCATCAGTATATCTGAAACAGAAGGCGCCTGCTTCATGGGTCAGTTCGCTACTGAAATCTGTAGAGAGTTGAATTGAAACTAAATAGTTGGTAAACCCCGTGCAATTTGGAGAAGCTACCTGATCCCTACATCTCTCAGGTAAATCTGAGATTGAGGGAAAAGCTGTAGTTGACTGAGGAGACTTATTCATCAGGAATAACTCAGGTGATGTGGATGCCTCCATCATGAAAATGAAAACATGTAGTAGCAGTGCACCTGCAGTGTGATAAAGTGCCCGGTGTGTGTGTGGGCGCAGATCCACAGGCTGTGTACTGTGTGTCTTGAAACTAAATCTTTCTTCCTCCTATTGACTTCTTGCCCTCTGGTACATTTTGTTGGCTGCTTGAGACGCTTTCACTAAGTACAAAGTCAATTGACTGTAAGTGGTGATGAAGAAAACGTCGTGTGATTAATATTACAGTTCAAGCTCTTTGGATCAGTCGCAGAAAGAGCAGTCAAATAAACTCAACTTCATTTCGAAGAATCACACGCTGTTAATGGTGGAGAGTCTGCCTGGAGCCCAAAGGGAAAAACAAGCCACTTGAGGCAAATCTCTCTTCTTTTACATAGAACAAACTAGTTGAGCAGTGTTAAAAGCTGCCTATTGATTTGTGTCCAGACTGAAAGCCATGCAGTGATGTAAATGAAAATGTGTCAAGAGTCAATATTGATTTTTTTTCTTTTTCTTCTTCTCTTTTTTTAAAGCAAGGCCACCCCCCTTGGGAAATACTGTTAACTATACTGGTAGGCTTGTCTGTGCGTGAAGACCCTTTTTCACAAGACAACATATGTCCAGACATCAAATTTCCTTTTCACTGAGGTAATATGGACAGCATGCTGAGAGCCTCTATGTTGACAGAATTTCTTTTTTTATTGAGAAAATTGTTAGGTGAAGAAAAAGAAATGGCAAAGAGAAGAAATCAAATATTAGAGAAGATAAATTTGCTGGGCTGAGCTTGCAGTCTAATACTTGCAGAGTAAACCAGATTTTTCAAAAAATCTTTGCTTGCAACAAATTTGTGTAACAATACAAATTATACTCAGCAAGAGCCAAGGACAAGGAAAAGGTAGAAAGGGAGTCCTGTTGTCCCTAGAGAGGTGTGCACTCAGCTGGAGTGTCTACTGTCGAGAGTTTCCCTTCAGAAAGATGGAGGCCCCAGCAAGAAAACCTGCAAGAATCTCTCTTTTGAGTGAAGGCTAGCAGAAGAGAAAGAGGTGATCCCTGGAGGGTAATCCAAATACATTATTTGTTGAGTTCACACCATCCTCAGCTAGGGATATACAAAGCAGTTTAGGAAAATACAGCTAGCAGTCGCCTATTTTTTTTCCCTGAAGAATCAGATGCAAACTGCAATAAACAGTTTTCAAAATCAACGGTTATAGCTTTTTCTATTAGATTACAAACTGCAACCGGGCTCTTTTAACCAAAATTTCTACCATGCTACCTCTTAGCAGGTAATAGTCTTCCATGTCTTTGACAAAGACTCCTCCTCTGTAGCTAAAATAAGCTCTTTTCAACCTATGCTATCAAATCTGGCAACTAATCGTCTACGCTTCCCTTAGAGGAGACAACAGGATGTGGCAGACAGCCCATGCAGCTCTGGTCTTCTAAGAATGAACAAAGACCTATCAGGGTGAGTTGTATTTTGTGTGGAGGCAGCCTTGCGAGAGATGCTTTTTACGTTATTGGCACTTTGTAAGGCTTTGGATACTTCCACAGCTCCTAGCTTTGCCTCCCGGACAGAAGAAACGTTGCTCCATCTATGGTGGTGGTTTCGTTCTCTCCATTCATCCATCTCTACTGGCCTCTCTCCATGAAAGAAAGATATTTCTCCTGACTCTATATCTACTCACCTCAACTGTAGTTTTACTAGGGTGACAAAAGAACTAAATCAAACTGAAAATAAATAAATGGAGAAATGAAATTCTAAATTGTATACACGACCAGACTGAGTACCACATCAGCAAACTGGCAGTCTTCCAGCTACTGGCAGCAAAAAGTGCCCAAACTAGGGAAATGCTGTGGCAAATCAAAAGTGCAACCCCAAACATATTAAGTGTGTGGAAATACTCCGATCGATTTCATCTCGATGAGGTTCAGGTTCCAGCTAATTAAAATAAAAGTTCATTTTTAAGACTCCAGCAAATTCAATTTGGCCTTCTATTAAAGGCTGCAACTGCATTATAAATGGATGCCTGGTTATTTGGGCTGATGAACTGAAAGCAGTTGAGTGAGAGATGTGCACGTGGCTCCCTTTTTATTTTTCATCATCTCAGGCAGGTTTTTGATCCTTTGATTATTTATTTATTTATTTATTTTTAACTTTTTGTTGCCAAACAGAATGAAAACCATAAGTGTAGTAACTTTTCTTGTTGGTTTTTTTTTTTTTTAAGAGAAGAAACATGAAGATAATAACAACTGCTGCATAAACTAGACGTAATTTGTCACAAGTCTGGAAAGTAAGGCAATACTGAGGTTGTTCATGCATTCTGCCTGGTTTGTCAGGCAGGTTGCCTTCAATTTTGTGTTATAACAATTCAGACATTATTATTATTAAAATTCAGGCAGAGGGAGACAGAAGAAGATATAAAATTATTCCGCTGCTATCTTCTGTACATAATGTGCAGAGATATTCACTCAGTGGAATTCTAAAATAAAAGAAATTAACAAGAAATATGAAAGGCAAAACACTTACGAATTGGATGCATTTTATAAATCTGTTTTAAAAATGTATGAATGGGAACGATCTGACATTAACTACTTTCCAAACATTTTACTTGTCTCATAATAATGTTCTTTGCGTAAATGATTTTATTTTGTCAACACCACAATTTCCAGTGCTGTCTCACACTTCTCTTTTCTGGGCACAACAACTAAATATGATAATATGAGTGATTTCATCCAGATTTGGAAACCCCTCTTTCTTCTGTACATCTTAAGAACTAAACAGGAGAAGGGCTGTAGGTTAGAGCCACTTAGATGCTCAGGCGTGTAGAAGACAGGTACTGACATGTGGAGGATTTAACTGGTGTCACCTGGACTCATCTATCCCTGGTGCTGGTGCTCCACCTTGGAAGTACACAGGAAGCTACCCAAATTAACCAGGAATGAAATGAAGGGGAAAGAAGCATCTGCCTCTGGCCAGACAGACATCTCCTTTCTCTTCATATTCTTGGCTGCAAACTCTGCCCTACAGCTAGGTGCCAAAGCTTTCTTTCTGTATTTGATGAAGCAGACACAATGATATTTCACATTTTTCCTTGATATTTCTTTCATCCATTCATTCATTCATCCAGTGTGAATAGACTTGTGATTAATATTTGTTCTGGAGCAAGGACTTGAATCTTGATAACCCAGATGAGTTGACCTAGCTCTTGGCAATATTTAATCCTGTAACTCTTAACACCTGCCTTAGACATGTTCTAAAGTCACTTCTGTCATCTGGCACAGCTAGACAAATGGGTGGAGAATTGCCTTGTTTGAGAATTCATCTTTAGGGACTTGGGATCTTTGGTTTGTGCTAGGACTCTTACCTGGGGTGCCATCACTTTTTAAGCCTGCCAAAAAAGAGGTACTGACATGGTTCTAGCATGTCCTCCACCCCACGGGAAGAGAAGCCAGTCCAACAGGAATACAGCGTAAAAGCAACACAGTTGTAGCTGAGTCCTGAGCTTTCTGAGACACCGTTTGACTTTTAGGGGTGCCCGGCGAGGCAGTGATATGGCCAGAAGATGACCTTGCAGACACTCAGTACCAGAAGCTGCCCCAATGCAGGCACAAGCTGCAGCAAACCAGGGAAGAACCTCTTTTCCTGGAAGTCCTCCTGCTGTACCTAACAAGTCACCTGGAAGGTGTGGGCTCACATGCTTCATCAGCCAGGGCAGAGACGACTCAGTTACGTCTTTCCTTCGGAGCAGTCACTGGTTTAAATAGCAAGTAGTCTTTAAAGCAAACAGCAGAAAACGGGTCTTTTTCCCAGCTGAGTGCCCTGACTGCTGCCCTATGGTCATCCTCCGTCCTGCTCTCTGGCCCAAGGATTCCTTAATTATTTAATGTAAAATAAAACAGCTTTCTTTGGAGCAGTACAGAGTGCTCTGTCCATCTCTCTGTCTCTGGGTATTCGCGTATGCATGTGCATACATAAAGACACTGGTCCATAGATGGAGAGGTTGCAGTTCTCCTGGGAGGTGAGATATGTGAGTTTGAATCCTCTTAGGCTGGAGGGAAAGGGAGGATTAATTTTATTTTGTTCATAGTCTTATATTAGAAGAGGGTTTTAATGGGGTACTTGAAGGAGGACAGTAGAATGACCTTGGGAATGTTGTATGCCTGGTAGTATTTGGTTGAGTGCTAAATTGTTGAAGGGGAGAGAGGATGATAAGTAGGGGAAAAGAGGCAAATCAATTTATCTCAAACCTGTATTGGTTAAATTAATCATTTAAATGATCTGATCTGGGTCCTTTATAAGATGCACACTTCTATGTGTAAGCCACTTGTCTTTTTTACAGATGAAATGCTTTGTAGTCAGTATAATAATATGTCCCATTTCTCAGCACAGGACACAGAGGGTAGCATGATAATAGCTTATCTGTTTTTATTTTAAATGGAATATATTTGAGATATCTTCAAGATGCAAAAAAAGGAAATAATAATATGGATGAAATAGCAGCTGTCCAAGACCTCCACTTTCTCCGAGAAATCTTTATGAAAAACTACATAAACAATTGTGTTGTTTAATGTTTTCTTTGCATGTTCAGGTGTTGCATTCAGCAGTGAATTCAGAGTGTAAAAGAAGAGGCTGTGCCTGCGTTTCAGAAAATAACATAATATGTGACTCACATTTTGGAGAAAAGAGAAGGGGGAAAAAATGTTACTCATTTTTCTCTCCTCTAACCCAACTCTTTAAGCTTCTTTTAACACTTGCCTTACTTCAAACACATGCTCTGTCCTTTTGAATCCAATGCAGAATCCTCAGTCTCTGGAAGGGGGAAGAGTCTGTCCGAGACCCATTGCTCTGGGGGTGAGACAGAGTGGGGAGAGGGAAAATGGAGGTTTGTGTTTTGTTTAGAAGAGAAGGAGGCAGACATGGGCAAGGAAATAGAGTGTGAATATAAATAAAGATTATACATCCAAAAGCCTTTTAGAAATCCAGCTCTCCTCCCTTTTCCCTCTGCCCACCCCATGGAATTATTCTGGATTTGATCCCATATCTCTCTCTCCCTTTGTTCAGTGACACACGAGTATGTGACCCATGCTCTGAAAGGTGTCAATTCCCACTTCCTATCCCGCTTAACTCAGATCAGGCGGAAGAACTGCTTGAAAAGCAATGGTTATGAAATGGATTTTTAACATGAGCTCAGTACTTCTAGTGAACGTTCGTGCCACAATAATTTAACCTGCCAGATTACTTAGGGGGAAGAAAAAAAAAAAAAGCAAATACAAATAGGCTGGGAACACAGTTAAAATGTGATTTCTAATTTATTGTGGTGGTTAGGAGCATATTTTTAACTCAATTTGCCGTGCTCTCCATGATTACTGTAGGCTTGTCAATGAGAAAAACTCTTCCCGGTGAAATATGTGGATCCTTGCCCTTAAATAAAACAGTATTGTTTATGCCTTCTAACCAAGGATATTGTTTACAGGGCAGATAACGGCTAAGTCTTCTTTTCATTATTGACTACATGATTTATTTCCTTTTGCAACTGCATTTAGATGTGCTAAAACCTCTCTTGACTGTTTATAGTCTTCTCAGTGCCTTGCTCCAGTATGTGAATGCAGCACAGTTGTATCCAAACAGCTGAGTATGGAGCAAGTCCAAGCTAGCGGTCAGCTGCGCTGAATAGCTGTGGCAGTCTTTTCACTGTTTGTTTTCTGCTGTGTAGCAGAGTATGTAAAGACACTGAGGGAATAGTGTATTATTGGACATGGGTATAAAGACTTCATCAGCCTAATGGAACGATTAACTCAACCATTCTGCTGCTCTTGATCTGCAGAATTTTGCTTTAAGATTAGAGTGATAAGGTGAAGATTAACACCTCTGGGTCAGTGGGGCTGATGAGACATGATTTATTAATCCTCAAAGAAAACCTTAATTGGACACTGGAGCCCTCTTTCCTTCATTGTTAAACACTGCCAATTCCCTGGGTAATTAGGGTAGATGGTGAGTATGATAGAGACTTATTGTAATTAGATGCACCAAAACTAAGGTAATGATTTTTTCCCCTGGGAACACCATGTGTTATTTTCTCCAAATAAATCAGTGCCGATGTTTGCGAACACCTGAAAAACATCCCCTACAAATGGTCATTGACTACCCAAACATAACTTATAGAAGGGAACTGGAGAATAGGGTTCATGAGAATCCTTTGATTTAGAGGAACTGTCTTAAATCCTGGCCTTCAGAGCAGAGAATTTACTGTGCAAGCAGGTTAATGAGCAGGTTGATTTATTCTTATTTTTTTCCCTACCATTACTCATACTTTCATCAGGTTCTTTCCATTAGGAGGCACTGATTTATAGGAAGAAGCGCTCCTCTGAGGAGTTTGGTAGATTTTGAAACCAAATCTCGGAAATACTATCTTTTTCAAAGAAATGTCTTGTTGCAGGCAGTATAATAAATGGGTTCATTATAATGCAGCATGCAGCTAAAGATGGGAGAAAACTCCGTAGGCATACAATTCTAGCAACTGTACCCCAGGCTCAAGAAACGGAGCTGTGTGACTTGAGGATTCATTAAGACGCTCGGTGTAGTGCAGCCCTGATGAAATAAGTTAACATTCTCATTAGGGGGTTGGAGCAATCATTTGGAAAAAGCCTCCTCTGCTACATTTGTTTTACTGTGTCACAGGAAGCATGTCCTCAGTCAACTGGGATAATCATTGTCAGCGTTTTACATAGTTACATAGCAAACTAATAAGCCAGATTGTTGAATTATGTCAATCATGTCTAAACATCAACAAGAAAATTGCTGTATGCAGATGGGAAATTTGTAAAAAAGCCTAGATGTACAGTACAGTGTCAACAGCGCACATTGTGAGATCGTGATTTAAGACTAATATCTGGGGGAATGTGACTTTCCACCGTGTGGCTCTGAAGCCAGATTGCTGTCTCTATTAAACTGTCTGGTGAGACTTTTGACATTTAGGGCACTGACCGAGAAGAACTTGTATCATTAAGCATTATGCCTTGCTTCTCCTACCCCGTCACTTTACCCACCACATTATCACACTGGTATATTAGTTGTCTTCTTGTTGCCTCTGTTGGAGTCCTCAGGATTTATTGCAACTTCACACCCAGACCGACTTCCCAAGGCTCTAGCCAGAGGAGAGATGAGAATCAAGAAGTGGTGTCAGAATTTTTTCTGCTAAAGACAGAGAAAAATTATATATATTCCTACCCTGCCCTGTTGGGAACTGGAGTCAGCTTTTAGCCCAGTGATCCTGATGTCAGCTTTCTGAGTGACAAATCCTTTTGGCGCTTGTCATCTTTGCACCAGACACCACCCTAGGGGGGAAGGGACCTGTTTGTGCTGGTAGTTGCTGAGTACTTGTGTGATTTCACCCCTGCCCAGGCTGATACATAAGGGACAAAAGAATGAAGAGTTTAAAAAATGCTATAAAGCTTTCAGAATGCTTAAATAGACTGATGTGAAGATTGCACAAGGAAGTAAGATAAAAAGTGAGACATTAATCTGCAGAAAGAACAAAAGATCTATTAAATTAATCAATAGGTCTTTTTCAGTGGCAAATATAATTTGGTTAAAGGAAACATGGACAGGGCAAGAAGAATATAATAAGTTTTCCACCTCTCCTAAAAGCAAGGATTGAGATGAGCAATTATTGACTGATAGGTATCTTTTTCAGAGAGGAAAAGCATGCTCTGGAGCGGGGGTCTCAGATCTGTGCTGAAGTTACAGAACCCCCTGTACTGTACTGTCCCAACTCACAGCAGAGAGATGTCATCTGTTCAGGAACTCCAGAACACAGCACACACCAAAAACAGTTTCTGTCTTTCCTCATATTTAGAAGGAAATAGCAAGGAATAGATATATATTAATTCCACATCAACTTTAACTGTCCTTTGTGAATGTGATGAAATGATGGGAGAAATAATAATATATATTGTAAACAGGAACAACTGTCCGGGGCCCCAGGTGATGGGAAGACCTCTCTATTATTGTAGGTACGAGTTTAAGTCATTCTTTCCATTAGGTAAGTGCCAAAGAGTTTGATGATGGTTCTGCCCGAGACATAAAGTGGATTGTTCAGTCTCAATGAAATACAGACTTACTTTTTACCGTGAAGAATATAGAGTGTCTTTATCCAAAGTTTTTATACTCTGACACTGAAACCCCATTATGTGGGGAAAATGTGAGCCTGCTGCTGAATGAGGTGGGTGCCCTGGTGACAGAGGATACAGAGAAGGCGGAGTTACTGAATGCCTTCTTTGCTTCAGTCTTTACTGCTAAGGCCAGCCCTTGGGAATCCCAGACAAATCCTCCCAGGAAATCCCAGAGGTAAGAGAAAAAATCTGGATAAATGAAAACTTTCCCTTGGTTGAGGAGGATCAGGTTAGAGATCATTTAGGAAAACTTGACACCCACAAATCTGTGGGCATGGATGGGATGCACCTAGGAGTGCTGAGGGAGCTGGCAGATGTTATTGCAAAGCTACTCTCCATCATCTTTGAAAGGTCCTGGAGAACAGGACAGGTGCCTGAGGACTGGAGGAAAGTCAATGTCATGCCACTCTTCAAAAAGGGCAAGAAGGAGGACCTGGGAAACTACAGGCCAATCAGCCTCATCTCCATCTCTGGAAAGGTGATGGAACAGCTCACCCTGGATATCATCTCTAAGCATGTGGAGTAAAAGAAGGTTATCAGGAGTGATTAACATGGAGTCACCAAGGGGAAATCATGCTTGACCAATCTGATAGCCTTCTATGATGACATAACTGGCTGGGCAGATGAGGGGAGAGCAGTGGATGTTATCTACTTCAACTTTAGCAAGGCTTTTGACACTGTCTCCTATAATATCCTCACAGGTAAGCTTAAGAAGTGTGGGTTAGATGAGTGAACAGTGAGGTGGATTGAGAAGTGGCTGAATGGCAGAGCTCAGAGGGTTGTGATCAAGAGTGCAGAGTGTAGTTGGAGGCCTGTAACTAGTGGAGCCAGTACTGTGTTTGGTCATGTTCGATATATTCATCAATGGCCTGGATGAGGGGACAGAGTGTACCTTCAGCAAGTTTGCTGATGATAAAAAACTGGGAAGAGTGGCTGATACACCAGAAGGCTGTGCCTTCTGTCCATTCAGCGACAGGCTAGAGAGTTGGGCAGAGAGGAACATAATGAAGTTCAACAAGGGCAAGTGTAGGGTGCTGCACCTAGGGGAGAATAACGCCATGCACCAGTACAGGTTAGGGGTTGCCCTGCTGGAAAGCAGCTCTGCAGAGAGGGACCTGGAAGTCCTGATGGACAAGAAGTCGACCATGCCCCAGCAATGTGCCCTTGTGACCAAGAAGGCCAATGGTCTCCTGGGGTGCATTAAAAAGAGTGTGGCCAGCACATCGAGGGAGGTCATCCTCCCCCTCCACTCTGCCCTGGTGAGGCCACAACTGGAGTACTGTGTCCAGTTCTGGGCTCCCCGGTTCAAGAAGGACAAGGAGCTACTGGAGAGAGTCCAGTGGAGGGCTACAAAGATGATCAAGGGAATGGAGCATCTCTCTTATGAGTAAAGGCTGAGAGACCTGGGTCTGTTTAGCCTGGAGAAGAGAAGACTGAGAGGGGATCTCATCAATGCTTATGAGTATCTAAAGGGTGGGTGTCAAGAGGATGGGGCCAGACTTTTCAGTGGTGCCCAGCAACAGGACAAGGGGCAACACGCACAAACTAGAACACAGAAAATTCCATCTGAACACAAGGGAAAACTTCTTTACTTTGAGGGCATCAGAGCACTGGCACAGGCTGCCCAGAGAGGTTGTGGAGTCTCCATCTCTGGAGATATTAAAAACCCTCCTGGACGTGATCCTGTCCAACCTGCTCTAGGTTAACCTGCTTTAGAAAGAGAGTTGCACTAGATGATCTCCGAAGATCCCTTCCAACCCCTACCATTCTGTGGTTCTGTGATTCTGTGATTTTGATGGTCGTTCCTTACTAATGAATGACTAGTTTAACGATGCATTGTTTTTCCACGGATTCAGTCCCAGAGCTACAGATTTTCTGCATGTACTATTGTATTGATTTCCACTGATCCATGATCATTATTATTTGGGATTTCTTCCTGTTCATCCTGCATAACATGGAGTGTTTGCTCCATATTGTGTTTTTTCTTTACTAACATCTCTTTGAAATAGAGTCATGTGCTATTTTGGCAGACTGTTGCAATAGCTCTCCTGTAGCATCAAAAGACTTAACTCCAATATTACTAATTATACTATTACAACTTCCCAAGAGTTTAAGTGTCACAGTCTGAGATGAGGTACAGTGCGGACTGTCCCTCCTTCTAATTCTGAATGTTCATGGCCAAATGCACGTACCTGATATTCAACAACAGTTTCCTGAAACTTGCACCAGAGGAGAGCCAGAAGCACTAAATTAAACTATTAGTGTAACACACAGAAGTGGTGGGGGTGAACAAACTTAACAACTGTATCATGCCCCATCTGACTGATGTTATTAATTTAAAGCTGAACCAGCCATCTGGGCTCTTTAACATCCATATATGTGATGTTGGAGTCTGATGCTCAGAAAGGGGGAACCAGGGAAAACTTAATCTGCCATTCTGAAGAAAGGCGATGATATTTCCTTTTCTCAGTGTGAAGCAGCCTTTGCTGAGCAGGAATTTAGGAGGCTCATGGGGTCTGTATGTGCCAGCAGGCACAGAGGTTCATTTTAACTTCATGTGGCCCTTTGGGAGTGAGTAAACACATAGAGCATCTTTCTTTCCACACAGCCTCATAATAAACTTCCAGAGGACCATGAGCTTGACAAATCTCGCTGTACAATTCTAATTAAAATAGATCTTCCTTTAAAAAAATCAATTCCATTAAAGGAAAAACTCCACAGTTCTGCTTCAATCTCAGTCTCACTAGAAAGACGAGTATCAGTAAGCTGTTGGATCCTGCGAAATAAACCATACACAACCTGACTGATTGATTTTAAAATGCAATCAATGAGAAATCACACTTGACTTTTTTGATTGGAACTTAATTTGATTTCGAATGGGTTTGTGTCCTTGTCTACTATTAATTAGCAATAATAATTGTATTGTTCTTCTATGGGAATTTCAAACAGATCTGCCTTCCTATAAGGCAGATGGTCCGTACAGCTCAAAGCACTCCCGGTCGCAGCAGAGGTCTCAGCTCCGTTACTTCTGTTAGCTGGCAAGGGAAGGCTTTGGTGGAAAAAATGGTAACCCTGAACAGAAGAAGTTGTCAGTGGAAGGAGTTTATCTTTTCCAAGCTGCAATCTGAGAGCCAGAGACAGGCAGGAGGGGCTGCGGCATCCTCACAGCATTGCAGCCATCTAGGATAGGTGCTGGGGCACTGCAGGGAAATGTATAGGAATGCAGTAGGGCAGCGGCTAAGAGCCGCCTGTAGAATTCCAGGTATTAAACCGGTGTCAAACAATCTGATCCACGTTTTTATCTAAAGCATTAGGCCAGACCATCCTTGGACAAAAGCAAACTCAATTGCATTGCCTTCTGTTTGTTCAAGGGATAAGCCTAGCAGCTGTTCTTGTTGTGTAGTGCTTATATCTTCAAAAGAGGCTGCAATAACAAGGGAAGCTTCATGTACAGGGGCTGGCCCCTTCGGTAGCCTGGGAAGGAGCGGGATGCACAGCACAGAGCAGCGCAGAGCAGTCTCTCGCTGACAGAAAACGATTGAGTGGATGGTTTAATTTTCTTTTTTTTAGCTTTACACTGCAGACTAAATACTAGTCTGCAGAAGTGCTTTCCATTAATATTCAGATGACAGACTTAATTTCAAAGCAAGTATTTGTTATTTTCATAGATGGAAAGAAGCTGTTAGTATTCTAGAAGATAAAAGAGATTTATTTATTTTTCTTCCTTTTTTTTGCCTGGTGCATCAAAGGGTACAAACACGTTCACAGTTCTACGGCTCGTTTTAGGACAAGGAGTGTGAATGTACGTGGAGCGTCGGTTTCTTTTTAATCAGCCCCGTTCTTCACACAGCAGTGTGAAAAAAAGCCTGAAGCTGGGCACTGTGGATTGCGATGTGGATTGGCACCTCTGGGGGGCAGCTAAGAAGAATGATGCTTAGTGCCAGTTGTTATGTAGTAGTAGCCTAAGGATCCACGCAGAGATCCACGACCTGTATATATAAATAGTACAGAGAGCCCCTAGGGATCTCAAGTTGTCCAGGTGCAGAGAAATGCCTCTCTCTGGGTCTTACTAGGCTGAACTTGGCAGTAGGGTGGGGGGAACAGCTACATGTCTTGCCCCTGGTGGCCTGGAATTGTGGGCAGAAGCCCGACAGCTTCTCCCTGGGAGAGGCTTCCTACCAACAGGCAACGGGTGAGAAGCAGAGAGCAGCTGGGAGCAGTCGCCTCACAGCGGGGAAACGCTGTTTGCCTGGGATACAGGTACTTCCATAGAAACTTTGCTCCTGGAGTCCCAGCAGAACCACAGGAATGGTTCCTCTGAAATGGTAGTTTGAGAAACCTACTATTGCTGAGGGTAGCGTGGCATTTTTTGTGTGGGTAGCTTTAGCTGGCAAGGGCGCTGAACCACCATCTTTCAGAGACAAAAAAAAAATACACCTACTAGTAGAAAGGGGAAGGGCAGAAGCATATATTGCAATGGAAATCAAAGTTCTCTGCATATATGAAACTTCAGTTACATGGTACCTTTGTACCTACTATCTGTGTTTTACAAAACAGAAGTTAACAACTTCCTTAAGTCACCTGGTACAACATAAAGACATTTCTACAACCACATAGTCTGTTAGTAAACTATTAAATAGGCAGCATGGGGACCATCAACTTGGAGGTAAGAGGTGCCTTTTCTCATGCCCCACCCTCCAGAAGTCTGATTCTGTTGATAATAACAATGTGACCACTGACATCATCCCACCTACTTGGATTCTTATTTGTGATTGGTCCCACAGAACTGCTAAATGCATTACATTTAATCAAACACAATGCATATAACGCTCTCAGAAGAGTAAAAGCGCCTGCCATTCTCAAGAATGAGAACTGCTGAAGGAAGTGATGCAGAACTTTAGTATATTAATGCCCACAAAACCCCAAATATTTCTAGAGAAAAATAAGGTGGTTAGTTAGCAGCAAGATTGTTCATGGTGTCATAAGAGAAGCATCTTCAAAGACCGAAGGATTAAAGTGACCCTGCAGATAGGACAGAGTGCTACTTGAAGGAAATCAGTGAATTAATCCATAGCTGGTACTAGAAAAATAATTTTAGGTAATACTGTCATATTGTTTCCTTATTCTGGGCTGTGATCTTGCATTTGCAGAAAATGGGGCCTATTGCAGAGATGCCAGGAGGCAAATCATTCGCTTGAGTGGTTGTCAACACAGGGGAAGGAGCGTGGTGCTGCCATCCATCCTCTGTCCTGACAGGGGCCTCAGGTGGGGACGTACCACTGCTCTGCAGCAGAGGCAGCTCCGTCACAATCATAGAATCGTAGAATCGTAGAATCATAGAATCATTTAAGTTGGAAAAGACCCTTGGGATCATCGAGTCCAACCATCAACCCCACTCTACAAAGTTCTCCCCTACACCATATCCCCCAACACCACATCTAAACGAGTCTTAAACGACAATCTCTTACTGCTGGCTGTTCAGTATGGTTATCGCCTCACAGACGTCGATATTTAAGCAGATATCACAGGGTCTTCTTTGCATAAGGTGAACCACAGCTGGACAGAAATGGCCACAAACCCTCTCCCACTAGAGCTTCTCCTTCTTCCTTCTCTTTTGCAAGAGGGCTTCAGCCGAGGAACCCTGGGAAGGGGCAGGAAACAGATGCGCCACATGGACACAAGGGGAAATTATTTTGGACTGGTGTAATTGAGTCTGCTCTTGTACCAAACAGTGAGGATAAAGTTTTCCTCCAGGCTAAGCTATGATCTGGCTCCAGCCCATTAGCACATTGTTTTAGGTGTAAAGCTACCTAGATGTATTTTTAAATGGAAATCTGCCTGGTAGCCAGCTACCCGGTAATTGCAGCAGCAGACCAGGGCGAGGGATGTCAGGAAGGGATGTAAGAACATTATGGGAGTAAAACAGGAGGAAGTCAATCATAATAAACATTTGTTTAAGAACTTATTGTACGTTATGGTATGGAAAAAGACTAGTGTCTCTTTACACTCTGTAAGGTGAAGTAGTCAAGCTGTTCCATTGAGGTGCTATTGCAATTGGGAAGCTATGAGATGAACTGCCTCAAAAATTAACTTCAAGGAGACAGACGTAAAGCATATAAAAGATGATCCTTCTCTGAACTTAACCAGCATAGCACATAATTCACTAAGCTTTAATGGTGAATTTATGATGTGGAAAAATTTATTTCCTATCCCATCTTCCCACCTTAAAAAAAAAAAAAAAAAAAAGAGAGAGAAAGGAAAATAGAAATATTTCTTACATAAACTTGAGTTACATTTTCTGGTGAAATGGGAGGATGAAAAGAGTAATTAGGGTTCAAGGTCAAAATGAAATTCTGTTCACATCTCAGTCCTTCACACATCATTCTGCAAAACGAGGGAGCTGAATAAAGGAAGAATTAACTGATTTCTTTTAAGTTTCGTAATTGCAAATGCAAAATGAATATCATTCTGCAGACATGGTGCCAGAGGACAACGCAAGCTAACGAAATAATGGTAGCCCTAATAAATAATTTATGCACCATATCAAAAGCTGAATGAGATAAAGAAATGGAGAACCCATTTGAAAATTTGGGAATTGCTCAAAGCTCTTCTTCCAGTGACTCCCAAGAGGACGAGCACAGACCGCTAATAAACTCTGTGACCGTGTATAATTCATAAACTTTCCCTCATTTTTTGATTTTCAGTGCTTACAATTTATAGTTAACAAAGGAACAGAGAGTGGAAAAATCCTGGTAGCAGTTGAGAGGAGAACATAAGCCAGCTGATTCCTCCACTTAGTCTATTCATAAAGGGCATCTGTTTTCATCCCAAACTGCACATATAGCCACCATTAAATTTAGCACATCGCAAACAGAAAAAAAACCCCTTCTGCTCACATCCTCATGCCTACTTTATATTTGTATTTTTATGACAGCTATTACAATGGGAGATTATAACACAACAAAAGCCATTTTAGGGATGATTTTTATTAACAGTATTCTGTTGCAGCTCTTGGTTAACATTCAGACTGGATTTGTTGTGGATTCATTCAATGGCAGTAATGCAAACTCAGACCAAACCAATGGATGCTATCCGAAGGCAGTGGGGTATTTATGAATGCATTACTTAGCAAGAAACTTCCCCCTCACACCGCCACATTGGAAAGATATTAATAAATTAAACAAATCTAAAAATTGCCTTCAGATAAGATATGCCTTGAAACGATTTTGATGGTTGCAGTAACAAGCCTATGAACTCACATTTTGAAAAGTCATGGTGGGCAATAGGGTTATTTTTAACTCCTTGCACATCAGCAACTTGTTGCTTGATTTCAGGCACGGCACAATTCAGTTGCACAACCAGACTTTTGTCATCTAGTGTGGATCTGAGTAGCTTGATGATTTGCCCTTTAAGGAGGCAACATGAAATATTTTAATCTATTAAGATTTTTTTATTTTTTTCACTAAGATGCCTTGGAGTTTTAATTTTTGTTATTAGAAACAGGGGAGAGTGGCTTTCTGAGGGAAGCCCTCTGCTTCCAACCTGGGCTACACAAGCAGAGCACAGCACGCTTCTCAGCTGCGTGACAGGTTTCAAGCTGCTGAAAGGCTGCGATGGCACCTGCAGCCTCTGTTGCCACATGTCAGAGCGAGCGGCGCCCGCCTTGAGCGATCATAGCAGAAGCCGGTGGAAAACACCGGAGGAGGAATCTCCACACATTGTGTCATCAGAGACACAATGAGATCACTCAGAGCTCTCAGGGCACCTTTGCAGAGCTGTCATCCTGGGTGGGTAGATGGGAAAGAAGGTGACTACTATTAGCAAGGTACGGAAGCGGCTGCAGGGCGGCTGCCCTTTGGCTGTCCACTGTGCTCATGCACAGGCTGTCATGAGGCTGACAAAAGGCATCCATTCCCTTAGTTCCTCCCTGCCTGTCTGTGAGAGCCTGTTGAGTGTTGCTCGAATATTGTTTACTTCATTAATTCCCTCCTACCATCAAGTGATGAATAAATTATTCATAAGTAAATTTATAAATTATTCCACCAGTTCTATTGATGATTGAATAATATTGACCAAATAAATTATTCAGTCTTCTTTTCCCCCACCAAATGACAAATAAATTATTTGTGGGTATTCTTTATTTCATTATTAGATCAACTCTTCCATCTATTGAAGCATTTATAAAGTGTCACTCACTCTGCTACACAATTCGTAAGCAGGACTCTTTAGCACCTAAATTTTCATAGACAAACAGAAGTAATTTAACTTTATTGTATACTTATATGGCAGCAGCTTTAAATATTAGGTCTTTTAGAACATGGGGAGGTGTTTTTGCATATTTCAAAGCTAATTAAAGAAAACATCGACACATTCTGGGATTAATTCTCACCCAACCAATCTATTTTGAACTGTGCAGATTATTTTACAGTTTTCTATACTTGTACAAAACAGACAGTGTTGAGGCTGCAGCCAGACCATGGTCCCAAAAGGTATTAGGATGTAGGTTCTGTAGATGAGAGTCAGGAGCAAAGCCAAACCAGACAGATACCTTGACTAATGGCTATTACAAATGTGAACTGCATAGGCCAGAGGTTACTCCAAGTTCCTGGATAAATTACATGAGCTTTACATCTAGCTAGACCAATGCTTCTCTCTCTTCTTTCACTGATCCACCACTAACTAAGTGGCAGACAAGTAATAGCCTCGTCTAGCGGCATCATTTCTAGCATATTTTACCATGCAGACAAAATGTTTCTATACACAAAAATATGGACAGTCCGTGTGGTGACTGTCATTGTGATGGGTCAGGAAAAAAAGACAAAGTTAAAATTAATAAATAAATACATCTCTAGGAAAGTGATACTAAGTCATAAGCACGCATAGAGAAAGGATTAGATCCTCTCCACTCCATGGAGCTCAAGTTAAAGTCCACCAAGTTAATCAACCTGCATTAGCGTGAAATCAGTATAAGGACCGTGAATAGTACACTGAAAAGTATTCTCTAAAAAGTTGCTCTAAAAAGACAGAGAGAGAAGGCACCTCATGCCAGCAGAGGAACATCCCTTCTGGAATTTTTCAGGTGTGACTGCCAGCGAGGATCAGAAGCACATACCTCTCTGATGGCATCTTTCTTGCCTCAGAGACCCACCAGTAAAGCATGTGCAAAGAGGTTTTGGTTGACTTTTTATGTGGTTTGGTTTTTTTTTTAACTTAAAACCATGGAGCAGGCATATTGGCCAGGGCATCTACATGTAAGTGATGGAATGCAGCCTCAAGACAGCAGTTAGTTCTACAGCTCACACTGCCCAATGGGAAGAAGATGAATGGGCTGTGCAAGGGAAGCAGCACTGCTTAACGAGCAGAGAGCTCATTTATGGGGAAGTCTCCGGCACCGTGTAGCTCCGTGACACCTGGCTGCTGCAGATGTGAGCTGTCTCTCCTTGTTTCCCCTGTTTTTTCCACCCAGACTGGGGCTGTGAACTGTCACTTGGGCCAGTATAACAGTGTGTTATTGGCCTTTAAAACATATGCGCAGGAGAACATCACAGCACTCTTATTTTCAGACAAAACTGTTAATAGGTCTCTCTCTCATAGAGGCATAGTAACAAGTCCCTGCTTAAACTGGCATTGATATTTTCACTTAGATTTCCACCTTAAAATAGATAGCACTACTTAGAGAAGTGTTGTGGCCAGGACTTACATGGGAAGCACCTGGACTTTGCATTCTGAAAAATAACTGAGTGGTCTTTGGGGTCAAGTTTTTGAACTCCCCTTCTCCTTGTTCCCTCAGACATGGAAATATACAGAAAGGCATGATAGAAAAAGTCGGAAGACAATAAAAGGGTGTCTAGACAGATGTGGTGTGGTCAGAGAGATGGGCTAGAAGATTGCTCTTTGCAGCGCTGTTCAGAATGGATGTGAACGGAGCACAGTTACAAAGGTCAAGGCCTGAGGAAAGACCACTGCAGTAGTTAAGATAAAATGGTGAAGGGAAACCATGGGAAAATTTTAGATATATAGCTATGTAATAGACTATATGTGTAGGACATTTCTGCAGAAAGGAGATATGAAATTTAGCCTGCGTATGAGGTTTTGGACAGAGGTCTGAGCTGAATATGCCTCAGATTAAGGTACAAAGGAAAAGACAAGAGATGCTACCAATCCAGAACGAATGTAGGTGCTCCATATTAGACAGTGTGATGTCTATTCATCAGTAATGGGGAAGTCCAGAATATGAGTTTGTACAAGAGAAAAGAGATGAGCAAGTGATATACCTAAAGATATGCAGGTGGGAAAGAGCAAACTGCCTGCTCTACAAGACACTCAGAAGAAGCTGAAGCTGCATAAGAAACAGGTCACAGAGTCACAGAAGCTGAAGGAGCACAGGATCACAAGAAGACGTTATCGTATTTAGTCATCTTGCAGTATTTTGCAATATCATCTCACTGCACCTGGTCATTTGCATCAATAGTAGGGAAAATTACCTTTATCACTGCTGTGTACTCCAGTTTAGCAGCCAGAGCAAGACACAGCTGTGCAGGCGGTAGGTTATTACTGCAGCACACGTAGCATGGGAGCTGGCAGCCGCGTAGCTAAGGCAGCGTATCTGGCCTCAGGAGCAAGGACTAAGATTAGGCTGCAAAAAAATGTTCAGACGCACACAAGTTATTTTTTTATAACATGCCCATATATGCGCAGAGAGCTGGATGGGTGTCTTACCTCCTACGTTGGAATTCTTTCTCACTGGGGAGTTAAGAGCCATGAGGAAAATCTACTCAAGCATTTTTTACTGTAAATGCAGTGTACCAGCAAAATATATTTGCAGCTTGGTTAAGTTTTTGCTGTTAGTTTTACCATGAATGCTTTTCAGTCCTAATAATGTTTTGCATTTAAGTCAGTTTTGCTGCTTTTTTAAAGGAAAGTCAGAGAAAACAGAGCTGTATGGCCTGCAGAAGGGTATCTAGATTTTGCCACCATAATAGCTAAGAAGGGAATTAACTTAAATTTTCTGTCAGGTTTTAGTTAATTAAAGAACTTTCAACCAGTCTTTCATTTGTCTTGTTTCAGGTATGAAATTATTTGTGAAAGCACAACTTTTTCCAGGGGAAAAAAAAGGAGCAATAGTCTGCAAGCATGACTTGAAGTAGTAGAAGAGAACTTTTTAAACTTCAAGTATGTGAAAAGATGCGATTTTATTTAATGCTGAAACGTATTAAGTAATACCTCTCTGCCTTCTTCATATCCCACTCAATGCAGTAAACTGTTCATGACTCTAAATTATGTAGCCTGAAGGACGGACAGAAGAAAAAAGCTCTAGATATCTACCTGTTTACCTTTCTCTCTGGGGATTCATTATCTTCTTCTTTAAGTCTTTCCCAGAACTGAAAAACAAACTGCTTACTCTTACTGTGACACTGATATTGGCCTCCATTTACGATTTCTTTTTTCATGTTTGCAGTCATTCCTCACCTCTTCCATTTCGCTGCATTTTGCTCCTCAACCTCCTTTTTCCTTTTTGATTGCTATTTTTGGTTGCAGCTGTTGTAATGCCAGCTGGAAGAAAGGAGGCTGGTGTTCTCTTTTGAAGACTGTGAAATTAGTAGCTATTATAAACTTTCTGCACTCAGAATTGCAGGTCCACAGGTTTTCTGTCTTAGTGTCGTCGTCAGCTCCACCGTTCCTGAGAAATGGAGCAGACAAGTAAGGTGATCATTTCAGAAGAAAAGGAGGGAAGTAGCTGGGGAAACACCATTAATTCAAAGAAAAGGGCCAACCCTATCAGATTAATCTCGTGCTCTATGAAGAGCAGTGCAGGGTAATTTACTCGGGATGCTGGCAAGGAGACAGGCATCTGTATTTTGGACTAATGAAGTCCTATTAAGATCTATGCGCTTGGAAGTGTTCCTGGAGCATTGTAGCTAATCGTGGATCATGGCAACCTCGTCATCATTCAGCAGAACGCGGCCGCCTGCCTCGCCGGCTCAGATGCAATAAGGCAGTTTTCCTAAGCAGATGTGTCTGAGACCTCAAGGGCATCAAAGCGTCTGAGATTCCTAACTACTCTGACAATCTGGCAGCAGATCTGTTTGGCACAGGGCACAGCAAAGGCAACAGCGAGCTTTGGAGTTGTTTCTCTCTTCCCAACACCATCTTGCTCAATGTCTTTCAGTAAAATGCAAAAAAACCTCCCAGGGTCAGGCTGAGAAAGGAATGTGATAAAGAGCTGGTTATGGCCTTCTGTACTGTTGTCACTTGGCACAGTGATATCTAGAGATAGTAAAACTATGGATAGATGAGTCTTGAGGACGTCTGGACTTAAATGTCCTGTGGGCAGTGGACTAAATAAATAGCCATTACCACTCTCTATAGGCTTGAGAGAACCCAGATATCTGGGTGTACCACCCAAGCCACCCCTGATGGGTTTGGGATTATGAATCACAAATGTTCTTTCAGCACTGACAGTGTGCTAACTTTTGTGAAAGGAACATGTATTTTCTTATCTAGTATCCACATACAGATGCTGATTTTATGGACTGTCTCCCAGAGTAAAGCAGCCTTTCTGAAGAAAGCTTCTTACCACTTCTTTACACAAATGACTGTCTTCAAGGGCAGCTTAAAGGCAGTCCTAAATGTCAAAACTCTACAATAGCAGACAAAAAAAGGTATTTTTAAGTTATTCTCACGGCTGTGGCATAAAATTATAGGGAATCTTTATGCCGGAGTTTATCTGCATCATTTACTGTTTTCTGTCAGCTTTGCTGATATTTTATTCTCCACTCTTTCAGTCAATATGAGTCACGAGGAGGAAAGGACATGTTTTGTACACAGAGACATTTACCTGAATCTGTGAACTTGTTCCATGTTGTGAAAGTATTTCCTTCTTTTCTTCCTTCACATCCTGAACTGAGCAAGTGTGCATTAATCTTATTTCATCTCATTTCGTTCTTAAGCTAGCAAGAAAAAAATTGAAACACTGTAATTACATATTTGAATTAAAATTCTTTTTTATATTGAAAATATGAACCATTATGGAAAATTAAACGAAAAAATTAAATCCAAATTCCATTTCTGTGGGCTCAGCACTTTGCAGTTCCTTCAGAAAAATGATATTTTCAAAGCTTTCAGTTCCCATTATCCATTTCATTTCACTGTGTCTAAAAGGGGAAGAGTTTTGTCTGCTCTTATGCTATTCAGCACTATTAGGAATGAAAAATCCTCTTCCTAATGAAGAATCATGTTCTGCTTTATCATGATTATTCTAGCTCTTTAATACAGCCCACATGGTGCAGTAGCGCTGTTGTAATTAAAGCACTGAAGCGAATGGTACTGGGGAAAAAGTACAGTGGGATTGTATCTTTTCCTTGCCACTAGCCTAGACCTTCATCGGTGGTGAGATAGCACAAGGGGAAGGGGAGGACCTGGAGGAGGCTAAAGAAAGAGCAGGAGCACGACCAGCTATTCCAGACAGACCATGAAGAAGATCATGAGCTGATGAGCTGATGCACACAATTTGAGAGATAAATACCTTCCTTTCCCAAACGCCGTGTGGTTTTCCACCCTAGAAAAAAATCTAAGTGCTTGATTTGTATGAATTTTGCTCACAGTGACAAATGCAAGAAGCTGTAGTTAATGTTCAAGAAACATAATGGAAAATCAAGAGAAATGGAAACATGCCAAGTGATCAGTTCCCTGACTTGTTTTCTCAGTCATTGTATTTAAATCCCACACAAACTCAAAGATCTTTTCACAGTGTGAAGAAAAATATTTGTTGGTCAACAGCTGACCCCTGCTGGTGTGCAAAATCAAAAAAATCTATGCCAACCAATTGATAAATCCAACTAAAAAAACCACCTCCTATTTTTTTATTTTTTCCAGCCTCCTTTGTGCACATTTGCCTGTGGTTTGTACTTCACTTTGATTAATCACAGCACTCCATCAAGACTGGGTCTCTTCAGTCTGTTTACCAAAGGATTATATGTTGCCTTCCTTTCTTACGCTTCTCGCCATAATCAACCACATGCTATTAATTTACCAGTAGCATCTTCTCATCTCTGTTCCATGTGTCCAAAAATTTCCCTCTGCTCATTTTCAAACAAGTTCCTGGCAACCTTCTTATCTCATTGTCTGTTTAATTGGAATAGGTGATCATAGCAACAGCTTCTGTTTTCAGTGCTTCTGCACCATTTGCAGTGTTACCAAATTCACACTTTTATCAGTAATACTGTCATTATTGGTATGTTTTTTTTCTGTTTTATTCTACTTATTTTACTTTGACCTAACTTGAAACTAAAGCTAACTTTTACAAGAGTTTACCAGAAATTCACATTATTTGGCCACCACATGCAATATCTTCCTTTATCTATGATCACTTCATCTTGTCAGGAACAGTCCATCTAGTTTTTAATTTGTATCATCATTATATGTTATGTTATATATGTTTTTAATTTGTATATCATTATATGTTATGTTATGTTATACTGTCTTCTCTTGGCAATTCGCTCAATAACCCCAGTCCTCTCACCAACAGGGATGGGAATATGGGAAATGGGGTTGGTTGAAGCATTCACACCTATAAACTGATAAAGCTACTTCCTAGTGCTAAATGAAGCTTCTTTATTTAACTTTACCATGTCAATCTAATGAGTTAGATCAGTTGTGCATCTGAAGTCACAACGCACATTACACTTTTTTCTCTACGCCATGTTGCACACGCTTTCATTTCTGGAAATTACGCATTCCACATTGTGAATTGTTTGTGTTGTTCTTTATGCATCGATATCCAGGAAAGGATTTTCTTCATATGTGTATTTAACTAGATTGTTAAAGATAGATACTTCTGACGTAAGCCTGCTGGAGATGTACAACAGTATACTGTCATCTCTTTTGGTAGAAGGTTCCACATTCAGCATCCAGCGACCGTTTTAGTTCTGCCTGCAGCTTTCGCAAGCTTCCCTCTACCGGTCAGTAGTTTGTGTGCCAGTTCAGCTGTCGTCCCTAACAGAGAGCAACATTTTTTTAAAAAAACACCCTTATTTGCCTCAAATAAGTGCTAAAATCTTGTCACTTTGGATTACATTTTATCTTGCCTTCCGGCTTCTTGTCAAGTTTAAAAGTATGCGTGCCTTATAGAAAACTTTGTGCAGCTTATAACGTGTACGAGAATTTTCATTTCTTCCTTTTCATTTCTTCTTTCCATTTCATTTAGGTGTTGCCATGTTAGTCTCCAGCAACATTTCTGCCTTAGGGACCTTCACTTTAATCACATTCTGGTTGTATTAACTCCGTGGCTTAAATAGAAGTGTTTCTTCAGTCCTCTCTTCTGTCACATAGAGCGACCTCAGTACATCCATTGCAAGCCATTACTTAAGCTGAGATATTATTTCTCTACGTTTATTTTCATGAAAAAACCTAACATCTGAGAATAGTATTATAGAGGTCACAGCCTCTCTGGAATAAAACTCCTTCCATGGATTTTAAATTAGATGCCTAAAGTGATAGCAAAAATGAAACAAGCAAATAAATAAAGTTATGTTTGCATTTCTAGTGGGTGTTTAGGACTTGTCATTCTGTGGAAAAGTTTTCTGTACTTGGGTACATAAAGACACAGAGCAAAGGGAACTGGTTTGGGGTTTTTTTGGTTGGTTGGTTGGTTGGTTGGTTGGTTGATCAGGTTTGTTTGGTTTTTTCGCATTGAATCTTATTGCAAATATGAATATTGCAGTCATGAGACCTTGTGGAATCTATTTTGGTAAACAGCTTGTCTTTAATTTGATGTCATTATGGCCTGATGACCTCCATAGCCTTAGTGAGGCCTGCAGGTAGGACTTAACTGGGTTGCAAGGGCCTGTATAAGGGATAACATGCAGACAGAACTTCAATTTCATGTACAGAGGGCTATATATGTATGTCTTCTGAGAGACGACGTTCAGGATGAAATGTTGTAATGCTGAAGTGATACTTTTATTTAGAAAGAGCAGCACTGAAGGATTTAAAGCTGGAAACATATGAACATTTGCTATCATCATCATCATGTCCTTCTCTTTTCTCTTTTTTAATTAAATAACTTATTTAAAAGAGTAATTAGCAGTAGCATATACAACATAGACATCCAGTATCTGTGCATTTTGCTTAATAATTAAGCTTCAGCTGTGGGTGTTCTGCCTTGCTGAATGTCTAGAATTCCTCACTTATATGTCATTTTTATGTTTATTTTTCAATGTTAAGAAAAAGTACACTACAAAAAAGGCAAAAGTTTATCATGTAGTTAAGGCACTAGACAAGAATTCAGACATTTTACACTGAATCCTATTGGTGATGCAGGTTTTCTCTGTGACCTTGAGCAAATCACTTAATCTCTCTGTACCCTTGCTCCTCATTTATTTTTTAAAGGATGATAATGCTTCTTCTGTCTCTGTATTTACATTGCAAACTCCTTTTACTCTGTGTTTTGTAAGATTCTTGTTGCAATAAGGAACTTATCAAAGAATTCTTATTTTAGAGTTACTTTTATCTATGTAAAAAGCAATATATTCTTTACGATAGGTTATCCTGTATGAGAGGTTATCCTGAACTACGACCTGGCTGTATAAAGAGTTACTATTATTATTAGGACACCAGAAGTGTGTTAGAGACTCAGTCTAACACAGAGATCAGAGATTCAATATTGCATGGCCCTTATCAAGAGATGATGGGCTGGTCTTACACAGGCTTTCTACATAGCAATAAAATAAATGTGCTTGGGGATGACTATTCTACCACTCTTGAAGACAACCAGTATGGAGTGACCTGCATCCACACCATGAAACTCAGCCAGCGCTAAGGCCGGCAGGCTGCATGCATGCTGTCTTTTGGGAATGGTCCCTGGCTTGCAGTAGCCCCCAAACTGTATCCTGGAGTCTCGTGAGAGCTTTCTGGGCCAAAAATTTAACAGTAGGTGCAGGACAAAGAAATATTTGCAGGCTCTATTTAACAGTGTCCAGTCAAACATTGCACTGCTATTACCCATTCTGTTTCTGTATATAGTTATATGCTTAAAATAATCTATCATAGTCTTGCTTGATGCAAGTTCTAGAGCTGGAAAAGAACAAAGTGAGCTGCAAAAGGAGCTTTACTGGTAGTAAAACATAAGAAACTTGACGTCAAAAATTGTTCTAAGTAAGTCCAGTTGAAATAGGAAAAAAAGCAGTTTGGGTTGAAACTATTCCCAAATACATTAAGCAATCCCTGGTCGAGGGAGTGAGAATATGGATGAGTAGTTCAGCTGAGTCCAGTTTATATTTGTGGGTTTTTACATCAGGAGGATCAATTTGGTGATTAAAGCATTCATTTGCTAGGTAGACAATATGTCTTTACATCCCCTGAGCCAGTGAGAGGATTTGAACTTTAGTCTCCTGCGTATATATAAGAAAGCCTAGGATTGGTACAGAGTGAAAAACTATGTCATCTTTGTCTGTGCTCTGAAAGGAGGGACTGAGCTTTCTCCTCAGTTCTTGTAAGAAGGCATTAGGTCTGCAGTCTTGAACAGAAACCTAATGTCCAGGGAAGAGTCAGGCTAAAGACAAATAGTTTTACTCAGCATTTCCTTCTACCATACCTAGGGACCTCCTGGTAATTCTGGTTCAATCTTCTTGGCACGAGGTCACATTGTTTGACTCGAGCTTGCCTCTTTACTTAAAGTATTTGAAGCAAAGCTCATTTGTGGGCTTTAGATGGTGCCTGGTGCACATCAGGGAAGGAAATTTAAGTCTATGCTTCGATGTTGCTGAAATCTGGGGATATGGGCATGCTCAGTTCAAGGACTCCAGTTTGTGTCCCATAAGGTCTTGAGACGACAGCCAAGGCTGGTGTCAAGCAGATGAGGTGGTTAAGGGTTTTTCTGTAGAGCCCAAGCTAATGCCTACCCAGGGAGAGCTGACAGGATGAGCTCGTGTCGAAAAATTGTCATTGTGCCCATCCCAGCTATGTTTCTCAGGTCTGTCATTAGGAGCTAGCTGTCACAGATCAGGAAGTACAGTGGTTTAGATTTCTCTCCAGATTACACTCTAATAATAGGAGAGAGACAGTAAATGTGCCCCCATACACTGTGTGCAGAGGATCTGCAAGCCTAACGCCTGGTTACTGATGCCTCACTTGGCAGCAAAACATTTAAATCTCTGTTGAAATCTAGCCCAGGCTGCTTTTGAAGGGCTTAAAGTCTAAACATATTTACCTAACAAGAGATCCTATTACAATACAAGCCTCTACACAGTCAAGACCCACAGTATGGCTATCAAACAGCTCTAGTAAATGGTGGATGAAACTGAACTATTGACTTCCAGGATTATCACCCTGGCCCGAATACATTGCCTGGTGTTACCATGTGGGACAGAAAAACAGTAGCAAACAAAAAAGTTTTAACTACTTATTTTGCAGTTTGAAAAGATTTTGCAAGTGTGGCTTGATTACTTGCAACAACCGATTAAACATTACCTTGCACATAGCTTTCTGATGAGTGTTTTATGTGCTCTTGTCTCTGCAGACTGAAGAAGTCCTGAAGATTGATGGAGGGCCATGCTATTCAAACAGCAGGCGTTGCTGAGACAGAAGCTCTTTGTACTAGGCAGCCTTGCTATTGGAAGTCTCCTATATCTAGTTGCCAGAGTTGGGAGCTTGGATAGGTAAGTCATTAAGTAACTGCTCTCTTCATTAAAAATGGGCTCACATTGTCTCGGGTTTTGCTTAAAGGGTCTGATTTCTTTCTTGGGTTTTTTTTTCCCTTTTTTTTTTAGTGTCTAATCATGTATAGGAAGACAAAAAGACTGTTTATTCTAGTACTGGTTTTCATTGTCCTTTTCTCCCCTTTGGAGAAGAGAGTAGGAAAACAGAGTCGCGGGTCATCCCCGTCAAAGTCTTTCTGCCTGTCCATTTGTATTCTAAGCACATTGGCACTTGTTTTCAGAGAAGAAATAAACCAGCGCCCAGTAAAAATGTCATTACAGTAGCTCATTTTTGTCTGTGTGCATCTGTGTGGTGACCTCTAGTTTCAGCAAAACAGTTATGATGTATTTATATATCATCTTTCTAAATTTATGAGCAAGCAATTAATGTGCTACAGTGATAGTTAAAATTAAGTATGAGCCTGCAGAGTAGCTCGTCAAGTTTTGAATACCATTTCACTTGAAAGACTGCTTCAGGGTTTGAGAATTTTAACTATGCTAATTAGCCAGTATTTTCTGGAGTTGAATGTGCTAAATAAGTGGGTTTTCTCTGCAAGTGATTTCCCGAAGAACAGTAGCAAATCCAGCAGAGGAAATCAGAGTATTTGGCACTTTTGACCAGGCTGAGTTTTGACTGATTTTTGACAGTGCAACACTAGCGCTACCTGCACTGACACTGCTGTTTCTGTCATCTTCAAAACGGCCTAGGATTGCCCTAGTAGGGGCTACACAAAGAGAGGGTTAAGAAAAAAAGCTGTTTCGAAAGAATGAGTGAAGCAAGACTTTGAGATTTCCAGAAGCTGGTAGACAGCTTGCCAGTGCTCTTTTAAATGACAGAAAATATTAGTTGAGTTCAAAACTGTGACACAATGCTGTGTGAATACGCAGTGCATGGAAAGTAAATTGAAAACAGAGATACCTAGTGTCCATTGCTAGGTAATGTTGAGCTCCATCTGAGGTCACGTGGTGCCTTCTTCACCTAAATCCACTCCAGAAGAAGAGGGGGATCATGTACTCAATTAGGACCAAGTGCGTTGCAAATTAAGCCCCAGAATTTATATCTTCTTTCCCATGGTGGTCAAAGCATCTCTGATGCTTCAGATGAAAACTTCACTAAGACTACGGTGATTCTGTAAATGGAGGCAAAATTCCTTACTGGTCTCTGCAACAGTATATTTTATGCTCAGAGGCATGAAATCTAATTAACCTTATGCTATTATCTATGCTTGCACATCTACAGAATTTACTGATGGCTATAAAATAACCTGGCCACAGTATTTGACTCACTGACCTCCTGCGGCAGTGAATTCCACCAGTTTCATATATAACGTTGCCAGTGGCAGTAAAATTCAGTTTCATTCTCTTGCGTTACCCAGTGTGAAAAATATCACAATGTTAAAAAGCAGCCCTTTATTTGGAATTGTTATGAAAAAGAGAGAGAAAGAAGCACTAGAAAGCATGAGACAGATGAATTCTGCCTTAGCAGTACAGCACAATCCAAACTTGTTGAATTTGTCAGTAAAAGGACACTGAGTGGCTTCAATAGACTTGGAATAACTAATTGTTCAGGAAGAAATCCAGATTCATTTATGCTTAATTTATGCTGATCCAATTTGAATAGGAGAGCTGGGGACGGCCCACATTTAATAGCATCAGATTAGGCTCTTCAACGGGAATGTTTTGAGTTTTCTTAGGCCCGAAGGGAAATCACCGCTAGTTTATCTGATTCATTGAGTCATAAAGTCAGATGAGCTGAGCACTTCCTTCCAGGGGAGGCCAACATCCTTCAGATCCTGAGCGCATGGACCTGCTTCGCATGTGGAAGCTCGAACAGATTCTGTGCCTGGAGATTTTGAGAGGATCTGGAGTTGCCTGAGTGTCTCGTTGGCAGCATGGGGAGCCTCTGCCCCTGATTTCAATGCTCTGAAACTCTCCTGCTGGAACCAGGTTCAGTGGGAGGATACTTAAGTGATGATAAGAAAAATCATTGATGTAACGATGCGATAAATGCCCATAATGTTTTGCCACCTTGACACCTACCTTAGAAGCCAATTCGCAAGTATTCTGGATCAGGAGAGAGAGCACTGCTATTTGTCCTTAGGATTGCCCAGACATACTTTAGCTGATTTGAAATTAGTCAAAAATATAGTTCCCTGAGACAAAACGCTCTATGGTGGTTTTCACAAGAAGAGTATTTGTGGAGTTTTACTGTAGCGGTTTGAGAAATTGCCTGTTTTGGGAGAGCAACTTCAGTGATATAATAAATGCCATATACTCTTTCTTTACAAAGGACTGCTATTTTAATGGACAACATGACTCAGCAAATCAAAAATATTAACATGTTGTGATATAACAGTAAATAGTTACATCTGGGGATTCAACCACCAAGATCCGATGGCCTGCTTAACGCCACCACTGCCAAGACCTTTTAAAGGATATTTTTTATTGTTTAGAGAGAGGAGAAGAAAGGGGACAGAGTAAAAAAACTGAAATGAAGTGTTGAGGAAGGACTTTTACCAACACCCAATCTTCTCCCTTAGGCTTGAGGATATCTTGAGTATTTATTTACTTTTAAAGGAAACCACCCTGTTTGACAAGCTGTTGTGTTACACTGAAGGCAGTGCTAACTGTCTTTTTGAGCAAAAGAGATAAAATTAGTCGCGATGGGTCTGGAACTGCTGTTGTGGCATCCTTTTTGCTTGAAAACAAATAACAAATACACAGAAGGAGAGGGAAGAGAAGAAGAGAGATATCAATTGCGGCTTCTGTTTCTTACGCTTTTAACTGCCGCCTCGCTGCTGCAGAGAGACTGTCTTACCAGGCACACCACAGGCTGACCAAGTCGTACCGCTGTCGAGTCAAGACACTGCTTTCCGCTTGTTTTGTTGGGGTTTTTTATTGGCAGGTTGCATCAATGTTGCAATGCTTCAGTCTCTGCGACCGAGTCAGGCTCTTACGCAGTATATGGCAGACAGCAATAGAAAAGAAGAGGCTGGAAACTTGAGAGAAGAAATAACAACAGGAACTCACTTTTCATCACACTTTCTAATTAGCCTGCAGGATTTCGCTAGAGCTCGTGTGAACCCAGCAATGTCATCTGGGTTGTTTCTTCAGCTCTGCCTGGACAGGCTATATCTCTCAGCATCTGGATAATCAAGGAAACAGCTAGCAGGTCAGCCAGGGGGATCAAACTTACTTTGTCCCAACCATCCATTGTCCTAGCATTGGTGTCAAATTAGAGACCCCAACAAGCAGTGATGGATGGAAAAGCCATAAAGAAATAATTAATTCTGTCCTGAAAGCAGGTTTTGAATAATATACAGTAAATGAGTGAGGGGCCACATGCTGAGAAACCAGCATAAATACTGAATACCTAAGCAGCTATTAATGAGCATTGCCCATCTGGTATAGTGGCTGAGGCAGGGGTCCTGTGAAAAATAATAGCATGTGGCCATGTAATTTAAAAAAACGTATCATAATATATATGCACAGCAAGCTCATATTAAAATTGCCTAGGCAACCTTTGTTCCTTACATATCCTTAATTTTGGAGAGCATGCCTCCGCAAAATTTTTAATAATATTTTTTTCTGTAGGACTTTGGAAGCTCTCTCTCCACACCAATTTCATTTTCAGTGCAATATTGGCCTGCATAATGACCAAAGCGCTGATTTAGAAGTGGAGGTGAGAGCTTACTCAAGGTTCTGTAGTAGCGAAATTTTAACATTTTTCTTACTGAATCATTTCTTGCATTCAGTGACATCAAATACCAGAAGGAAGCATTAGAAAAGTGGAAAATAGGTGAAATAATTGCTGGTGAATAGAAAATAATAGTACAAAAATGCAGGGAGGAAAGAAGAAACAGTAAGGCGCAAAATGAGGTTCAGTGGGAGGACACATAAGTGATGATAAGAAAATCATTGATGTAACAATGCGATAAATGCATTTTTAAAAACTTTTCTTGCCGTTCTTTCTATAATAATCACGCCTGATTCAGAACCTTGGTCTTTCTGATTCTGTTCCAGGGAAAACACCAGACAACTTCTAAAGAGGAGGGAAAAAACTGAAAGGTGATGCCTAGAAAGCTGTTTTTCACCCCTTTTGCCCCTCTTCACTAAAAAGGCCAATTCTGGATCAGCAGCTAATAAAGTCAACACAATGAGAAGCACAGGAAATAATTCAGGCTAGAACAGGAAAAGTGTTGGAAAGAGATGACTTAAATGAACTGTATTTTCAGATCAAAATGACCAAATAAAATTCATCTTAGAATGTTTTAGAAACTGCCAAAGCAATCACAAAGTAATCAGCAAAGTGGTAGGTGAGGCAAGGTTCAAGAAGCCCCAAGAACAGTAATCGTAGTGCCTATGCTTGAAAAGAGCAGAAGAGTGGAGTCGGGAGTTACTCAGCAAAATCATAGCAAAATACTAGAATAAATAATCAAACTATTTGCAAACAATTTAATCACTGGCAGAATGAGATACAAGTTGAAAGATGCGTGCATCACACCACATTGTGAAAGGTTTCCATGAGCAGGACTGCCTTATACAAAAAACCTGCCTTAAGAGATACCTTTTTTTTTTACCAATACCTCTTATTTTGCTTGCAGACTGCAGCCCCTCTGCCCCATCGATGGTCGATTTGGACCCCGCGGCCAGGACGAAATCCAGCTGCGAGCTCTGCAGTTCAAGCGAGGGTTGCTCCACGAGTTCCGAAAGGGCAATGCCACCAAGGAGCAAATACGACTGCACAACCTGGTTCAGCAGCTTCCCAAGGCCATTATCATTGGGGTGCGGAAAGGAGGCACCCGAGCACTGCTGGAGATGCTGAACCTTCACCCCGCAGTGGTCAAAGCTTCTCAAGAGATTCACTTCTTTGACAATGATGAGAACTATGCCAAGGGGATTGAGTGGTACCGGAAAAAAATGCCTTTTTCTTACCCTCATCAAATAACAATAGAGAAAAGCCCTGCGTATTTTATCACCGAGGAAGTACCTGAAAGGATTTACAAAATGAACTCATCTATCAAATTATTGATCATTGTCAGGGAACCTACCACAAGAGCTATTTCTGATTACACTCAGGTGCTGGAAGGTAAGGAAAGAAAGAACAAAACTTATTACAAATTTGAGAAGCTGGCTATTGATCCTAATACCTGCGAAGTGAACACTAAGTATAAGGCGGTGAGAACCAGCATCTACACAAAACATCTGGAGAGATGGTTAAAATACTTCCCAGTCGAGCAGTTTCATATCGTGGACGGAGACCGGCTCATCACAGAACCACTGCCAGAACTGCAGCTGGTCGAGAAGTTCCTAAATCTTCCTCCGAGGATAAGTCAGTACAATTTATACTTCAATGCCACCAGAGGGTTTTACTGCTTGCGATTTAACATTGTCTTTAACAAGTGCCTGGCGGGTAGCAAGGGACGCATCCATCCAGAGGTGGATACCTCTGTCATTACCAAATTGCGCAAGTTCTTTCATCCTTTTAATCAAAAATTTTACCAGATCACTGGGAGGACATTTAACTGGCCCTAAATTAAACTTCATACAACACTTTCTGTTGCACCTGAGACATGCAATAAATGTCTCTGCTAAAATATGCACTTTTCATAGACACGGCTATCAAAGTAACTTTTTTCATGCATACGTGTACATATGCAGTGTGTGACCAAATATACGGTGGGATCAATTTTTTCTACAGAGTAGTAACTAACATAAATTTACTGTCAGCATAGTTGCATCTTTTAAGATATAATAATAAAGGGAAAGGAGGTATTTAGGGACATAAAGTCAGACACCGTTAAAAGGGTCAGTGTTCCTCTCGCTTAGTGAAGTGTTTATGTGACATACTTATCGATCTAAGCAAAACGTCAGTTTATGCCATAAAAATTCATGTCAAAAGTCTGTGAAGCTGTGAGAAAGCATAACCTTCAGGCTATATTTGGTATGTATATTGCTAAAGGAATACTGACACTTTAAACACAGCGCTGAATTTTTACAATGAGAGTGGATAGTACTATTTTCTTATTATTTGAAATGAATATCTTATCTCATACAAACTACATCGTTACAGAGTTCCTGTGGTGAGTTTGCACTATTGTTTTATTGTATGGACCATAGTGTCACTTGTAGCATGTCAATCATGTGTCAAAAAAAGGTCAAATAATTTTTTCTTCTATGCTTGTGTGTCGACAAAGCTAAACATCGTGTACATAGTGTATAATGTTTGTAAATACTGGTTTCACACTAAGTAATTCTATTTTGTAAACTGAATATGGCTATTTAATTTATTGTGAAAATTAAATTTATTGTGGTATTTAAAAACGGAATGGATTAAAATTACCTATATGTGCAACAACTTTTCACCTTTGCTTGATGTACATCAGTGTGGCCCCTTAGCCCAGGCAAATCATGTGCAAACGTGTGAGAGAGAGCTGCACGTGTAAACTTGGTTTCTAGACAGTTGAGAGAACTGATACGTGTGGTGAAGCCGAGTTTATTAAAAAACTCATCCATCTGGGAATCTGGTGCAATACACACCTCAAAGAACATTATTGCTGTTCTATTGAAGCACTTTGCTAGAATTAATTCAGTTGCAGTAGCCCGTGAGGCTAAAGAATGACTGTAAAAGATTACTGTAACCAGGTATATCAGAAAAGCAGAGCCGCTATTAAAACCAAAACGACAGAGAGACAAACAAGATTAGAAGAATAGTTATAGAGATTTCATCACCAAAAGCTGGTGGTGTTTCAGAAGTCAAGGAAAACAGTTGTGATACCTCTGCTTTTATCTGGTAACATATGCACCTGCTCCAACCAACCAACCACAGTGTTGTTATTCCTGGTATAAACATATAGCTCATTTTTCCATTCAGTAAGTGACAAGAAATTCGTTCAGGAAATGAGTATTTTCATGCTTTATATATTGTATGGCTCTTAAAGATTCATAAGAAGAAGAATAAAAGCAATTGAAAAATGTCTTTTAGAATAAGAAAGAAAGAAAGAAAGAAAGAAAGAAAGAAAGAAAGAAAGAGAGAAAGAGAGAAAGAGAGAAAGAAAGAAAGAAAAGACCCAACCACTTTAAAACCAACATCTAAAGATTGATGGGGACACAGATTTTGGAAGGTACCAGAACATCTGAATATTCTAAGCTATGGTAGCAGAGTAGCTGGTAGTTCAGATTATAATAAGATCAAGTTTTCCCTGTGGGCTGTTTATCTTGCTCAGTGATTTGGAAGCATCAGTTTTCTAAATAAGTGATTTTTAAATCTCTTGTGAGAGATTGCTACTTGTCTTGCTGTATCTTTAATCATATGTGCTAGCACTGTGAGCAATGTGCCCTTTCTTCGTGCTGCTTCGGAGCCTTGCCAACACAACACGGTAGAGCATATGTGAAATTTTCCGCAGTAGCTACAATACTACTCACTGTTTTCCTGTGTGAGAACCATTTATCCTGCCCACACCCAGCCATAAAGGCCGAGACATTTAACTAACCTAATAGTGTTCAAAGAGGAGATTTTATCCAATTTAACATTTGCACGGTCTTCAGGTGAGCAGATTCCAGCTGGCTTTGGGTGATACCCACTGGCTTCATATAGTCCCGCCTACAAACTATGACTGAAGGCTGAGGTGTATTTTCAACGAAAGGGACAAATTAGGCCAAAGTTACCTCCAAGCATGAAATATGCATTCGAAATTAAAATCTCTCTGCATTGATCAGAAAAATCACAGAGACTGTGATCTAGCAGGCACACCTATGCATATTCCTGTTAAAGTCAGCTGGCTTAACTCCAGCTGATCATTTGCAATTTTGGAGATACACGGATAAATTTAGGCGATAGATCTTAGACAAATCTGGTTCAAAAATGCACAGAGGAATCGTCAGGAATAGCAGGGGAGGAAAGAGAGTTCAGAGGCATTGCAAGGTATGAAGAAGCCTAAAAGAGCAAGAGACTGATTCACTTTCACTGAGCCTTCAGTGCAACATCCTTGAGTCTTTTTGATGCTACACAGTGAAGAGAAAATTTCAAAACTGGTTCTTAATACATGGATCCAACACAGCACCCAAAGCACACTCCTAATGGGGTTAATGGGGATTTTGCTGCAGTATTCATAACCGGTTTGAGGAGTTCTGACCTTATGGTATTTACCTCTTCAGGAGCAATTTGTGAATAATTCATTTCAGCCTCTCTGCTTTGCTTTCCCAAATCCTAAGTGAATCATTTCTATTCAAATTGATCACGAGTGTTCAGACTGGGAAGAGAGCTCATAGCTTGAGTTTATGATTGCAGAGTGATGCACAGCTATATGAAGTTGCAGCTGTTAACTTATGGCATTCAAGTTCTCTAAAGACATTGTGTCTTTCATATTTTCTGTACCGTAAAATTGCAGGCATCACAGCTCTGATAAATGTTTAGATTAAAACTGCTAATATTTCTGTTCATTTTTATCAGATTGTCCCAGCTGCTATTTAAACTACATAGAACAACAATTTGCAGCATAAAAGAATATCAGAGTTGAATTCGAAATTGTATTTTCAGATATCAGTATACAGATAGATAAAGGACTGACATTTGGAGATCACTGGTTCATTTACCATTAACGCACTGTATTTATTAATGAAAGGAGAATAAGCATGGTGAAAATGTATTTGCCCTATTTTAATGGATTATTTTTTTTTGCCATAATGTCTAAGAATACAAGAGAGACAACTTTTTTAGCCACATATTTCAGTATGCTAGTCCAAGATATTTAAGAGGCAATGGCCACAAATGGAAACACAGGAGGCACTGTCGGAACATCAGGAAAAGCTTTTTTACTGTGAGGCTGACTAAGCTCCAGCACGGTTTGCCCAGAGAGGTCAAGGAGTTTCCATCATTGGAGATATTCAAAAGCCATCTGGACATGGTCCTGGGCAACTGGCTCTAGGCATCCCTGCTTGATCAGGGGGTTGGACCCCCCTTCCAACCTCAGTCATTCTGTGAAGATGTCTCTCTATCATTAAGGTCCTTCTTAAGTATTACTCATCAGTTCAGTGTTACGCAGATGTCAGTGAAGGTCCAAGCCCAGTGTCACAAGCCAGTCCAATCACTGCTCAAACCCGAGCTGTAGAAGCACTACTGTGCACATGTTTATTCCCTGCCTAGCTGACCTAACACATATTGGGAGCCTGTGTAACTTATTGGAACCCTCTTAACTGGAGAAGATAAGGAAGTAACTTAGAGAAATCTTTCTTTTTCACATCCTGGATGACCTCAGCAGTGATGTTGAGTGACAAAGGATATCGTAATAGAAGGTCCATAGCAGGTAAATTTCCAGAAAGGAGAATTTCGTGAAGCCTTCTTTCAAGAAGCTCACAGTGAGCAATGTCTCTTGCATGGCATTCTTTACAGCAAGACACTGAGGTATACCCATAAACTTGGGACAACAGAGTAATCAAAAATTGTTTCAAAGATGCATATTCATTACATTCTCTGCAGTTCCAAATTATATGAGCAGCTACTTATACTGGATACATGCCTTAGGGATATATCCAGAACATGTGGGCTGCTGAGTGAATACAAAAGATCCATGTCTGAATACACGTGGTAAAGATTTAACTTATACTGCTCCTCTGTTTTGACTTCAGTTATATGTAAGACTAAAGCGTAGATCATAATTTGAAGAAAACAGAACCAAAAGTTCAACCAATCCACAAATTCATGACGATAAAGTTTTGGAGAAACTTCCTTTCCCTGTCCTCCAATATAAGCTCCTAGATACTAATGAGACTTGTTGAAATCATGATTTAGCTATCTAGATTTATTTCACTCTAAACAATCAAATGTTATCAATAGTGAGAGAATAAATCTCCTGTAAAATTACTGGGAGCTGGTTTGTGTGAATCTTTCAAATGACGCTTTTCTAACAGGTGAGACTTTACTCCTTAAATGCTCATGCACCTGTCCAAAGGGCTAAGCTCAGAAATTTCATGAGTTTTAGGCTTTTCTGAATGCCACAATTCTGTTTCCAGGCATTTTCAGCTTGATGGAATAAATTTATTGTTAAGATGCGGTACCTAAATCTCATGCTAAAGTTATTGCATCCAGTTATTTTGCAGACATGATTTCACACATGCAACTGATTTATCTCCTGTGAGGTAGGGTTGAGTGCTCTAGCAAAAAGCGTTTGCTTGCAGTTTAACCGATATACCTTACCGAAGTTTCATCAGTGCTACAGTCTGTTCCAGCGATAGCATATCACTGAAATGAATTATCTGCATCTTTGGAGAAGGCCAAAGATATAGCCATCACTGGAAGGGATTTTTAATACCCACTTGAAAAAGTTCAAGTCCCAGCTTCTCCTAAGGCTGCTCATGTTGGAGCAAGGATCACGCAGAAGCACAATTTCTTAATGACAATCTAACAAATCACTGCTGCTGGTTTTGGTACAATGACTGAGAGGCCTGCAGTAACCGGGAAGTTCACAAATGCCCCTTCTTGATGAAGAAGAGGTCAGGAGCTGAATGCATCTCTGCTTCCATTTAACATGGGAGGATAAAATGCTATTTCTTTTCTGTGTAAAAAAAGAAATCAGCTTTGTAGAAGGACTCTACAATCCTATGTCAGTCAGCCCAGCTGAACTCAAGTCAACCCAGCTGATGACTGCCAAGGTCCCAATCTCCCTGCCCGCATAATGTGCTCTTTCCCTCTCTTTTGCACTGACTATCATGCTCCTTCCACATGGAGCAGCTTCATTTCACAATGCAAGCAGAAGACTAACCTGACCTAAAAAGGTAAGGTCACTAAAACTGTACTGGGTCAAAGCAAACGTCTTTCCAAACCAGGATCTGCCCCTGGAAGTGGCCAACAGCTAATGGCTGAGGAAGGACATAAAGACAGAGAAAGCATGAAGAAATTTCCAGGTTCCGATGGTTTGCAGTCATTGGAGGACTCGAGTGGGACAGTGCCATCTTCAGATGTAGCAGCCCTGAGTGCCTTCTTCTTCTGTGTACTTATCCAGAAACCCCTTGAACGCACTGACCAGCTGTTCCAGAACTGCACTCCTGTGTTACCAATTTGTAAGAATAGACGTATAAAATGAATCAGAGAAATTTGGGTAGTGTCTTTAAAATCTGATAATTAATATGCTGGTATGGTAATAGAAGTTTTGTTTTTCCTTCCCAACTCACTTCGAAAACACTATGGCTTGTTTTATTAGTTTCTGAAAAAAAAAAAAATGTGCCACACTACCTTAAACTTATTGGAGATCCCTGAGCAGACTTGGTCCTCAGATTTGTAAGATACTGCAGAAACAGACTAAATTATGGTAAATTTTACTTTTCAAAGAGCTTGTTTGCAGAGAAAAGGACTTCAGATAAATACTTTAAAGAGATTTTTAACAGTAATCCCAAACACTTTTTGTTATTGTACCTGTCAGCTGCAAGGAGAACGACTGGCTACTGGATCACAGTCCTCTTAGTCTTCTACTTCAATGTCCGTCTTTATAGCCTATCATGTAAGATTTACCTCACAGAGGAGAAAAAAAAAAGATTATTTGAAAAGGGCGACATGGACGTAGTGACTCTCAGATTGACATATAAGGACTTAATTTTGTTACTGAAGGCTCGTACATGTTACTGAAATAGGGATATGCCCAAGCTAATAATTGTTACTAAGTATGAGTTGATTTTTCCTTTGTTTACGGGTTTCTTTGAGGAGATCTCTACATGTGATATTCCATAGCACATTTCTACCAGCTGATTAGTTCCGGCTAATCTGTTCTTTAAAGCCTGATTTACCTTCTGACAACTTTGAGACAGATATAATAAACCCATCTTCTGAACTACCAGCTATCGCTAACTGCATTTACATTTATAGAGAAAGGGTTTTCAATTCTTTCTGCAATCGTGCACTGATGAAAGATTCAAGCCCTTAGAGAACACCCATGTGTTATCAGTCTGGATACCAGCCTTGTTCCCAGGGCTTGAATTGACAAGTGCAAGGAAAGCACAGAAAAGACTAGAACACCATCGTCCATCTGCTGCACCGTGCTTAGCATATGGTAAATAAGATTACCTGCTGTTTTGAGATCCCTATTAAAACTGGCAGTAGTATGACTTTAGGAGCTGATGTTGACCAAGCTACCTGACTCTTTCGAGTTCATATCTAGCTTACTTTCAGTTCAGTTTTGACTCCATGCAACTTTATATCAGTTACAAAGTTCTCCATCATGGTGCAAAGTGATCCACAGCTCTCCCTGAAGTGTTTGTCTTGGGATACAGAAAAAGAAACATCAGCAGAGTCTGTCACAGTCTTTGCCCCTGTGACTGCAGGGAAAGATTGTGGCACACCCAATTTTCATTCTGCTGATGATTTAGCTGATTCCCTCCAACAACTTTCAAAAGAATCTCCCCCCAGCAGTGGGCACTACTTTAGAAGGTTAATGCTTCTGTGAAAATGTCCTGATCAGGATTCAGGCAAAATATGAAATGTCTCTATTTTTAACAGATTGCAGTCTTTTGATACAGTACATATACTGTACACATAATACACAGCAAATCATAGGACGTGACAAGGAAACAATGCCACTTCAAACCATCTAAGGTTATGCCTCAGGCTGATTAAATAAACAAAAAGAAACATGACAGACTCATGCACATCTTACTCCTGGCCTTAATTGCAAACAACTGTTTTGTAATGTATGAGGCCTTTGCCATCCAATTCCTTGGCTGATTTTCTACTGATGAAAGACTTTCCACTTCGTTGAACTGTGAAGGCATCGTTTCTATTCCAAACCCATGGAGACAGAAGAATTAATTTACAATTCCCTACTATATGAAAAAAAGTGATAGGCATTTCATAAGAGGTGGGACTAGCAGCAGCACTATTACTAGCTTCATCTTCAGAAAATTGCTCCAGCTGTTACAAGTTCCTTGGTGTAGCTCCACCAGTAATACAGTTTTAGGAACAGAAAAAAAGCTTTTTTACTTTGGATGGCCATGGTGTATCACAGTGCCTTGCAAAGAAGCAGCCTGGACCTATAGGGCTGGTGAAGCGAAACCATCATTTGTCTTAAAAAAGGAAAAGCACCACATTTGCTATGCATTGAAAGGGCCAGCCTGCACCATAGAGATAAAGGAAATAATAGTCTTTTCTTTTCTTTTTTCTTCTTTATTTTTTAAAGTGAATGGTAAGACCAGTCTTCTAAGAGGTAGCCACATGTAATTATCATTGCCATCAGTACTAATTAGCAATGCATATCCTATACAATGGGCAGTTACTGTTACACCTTCAGGCTCATTTAAATTAATTTGTTCTGAAGGCCCCCAGGATTAACTGGAAGGGAAACTTGTACTCAGTGCTGATTAGGGAAAAAGTCTGACTACATTCCATCCTGGAGTCTAAAATTGCCACCCGCAGGCACGTGGCGTGGTCTGTCCTGGTACAGTGCCCCGACACTCTATTCACTGATAACAAAAGCAGAACAAGTACAGCTACTCATACAAGTTCTTTTACGCTTAAGATCCAGTAAAATTTCCTTTTGCAAAGCCACCCAGGCTTTATTTTAAAATGTTGCAAATTGACATTGAGTAGTTCACAGCTGTCATGTTCGCTTCCATTTTTGACACTTAGATATTAAAAGAAATCCAGAGTATAGTTACTCAGACATCTTATCAAGCCTTGGAGCTATCTAAACACTCCAGATTTCCATTTTTACTCAATTTTAGTGGATTAGAATAGCAATGACACAAAATGCTAAGTTACTTGATAAATAAAAGTAGTAGCAATGCATTTTTGTATTGCATAAAAGAGTAGAAACAATCACAGGAGCAGGCTACAATTGTAGGCACCTTCTTTTCCTGTTTTTTCCTAAGTGTTAGCCTACAAGACTCTTCTTGCCAACTTTCTTGTTCAACCCAAAAAGTGCACTGAGATACATCCAAAGGAAGTTTTTACTTACACCATGGTTAGGATATTCTTTCAATATATGCTGCAAGCATTCAAATTCTCCCAAGCTGAGGAAACTCTGTAATGTAAGGTAGCCATTTTTGGGGGGCAAGTATAAAACAGAACTGCTGGCAAAGCAAGGTTGCATGCTATGAATAGTTGCTGGGCTTGCTCAGGACCAGCTGGTCTCTTACAACCTCCTCAGGAAGCTGAACGGATGGATGCCATGACGTCTTGTGGAGGTAAGAGGCTATACTGGTATTTCTGACATGGATAATATCGGTTGCTGAATCGTTAGAAGGCGCTGTCTTCACTCATGGTAAGGGTAACCTAGCACCTACTTCTGTGTTACAAATTATGCAAGGTGGTTACAAAGTTTGGTCATTACAAAAATGATCCCCAGTTGCCCCAAATGTCTTGGATTGACACCCTTGAACTAGAAAATCTCATGTATACAGCCAAGTTCTAGGTCTGCAAGTTAGCAGCCAACTTAAAACCATCTAAGCTTATGAACGCCATAGCAGCTTGCACAGTGAAACCAGCACTGTCATTGTTTCCAGAAGAGAGATGAGGCCAGGTACACTGCAATACTCCATCTCTGAATAGTGAATTACAGGGCTGACATTGTAGGAGTTCACGTGGTATGGGGAAACAAGTACTCTGACTAGTTCGGTAGAACGGTTGAGAGGTAGAACTGCTCTATTAGTCCCCAAGTTACAATCTTCAAACTGAGTAATGCATTATGAAAACAGCATTAGAGTTCATTTGAGTAACACTGGTGTTCTGGTTTCAGCTGGGATAGAGTTAATTTTCTTTCTAGTGGCCGCTGTGTTTTCAGATTTGGTATGAAAGGAATGTCAGTAATGCATATTGCTTTAGTTGTTGCTAGGCGATGTTTGTACTAGTCAAGGACATTTTCTCAGCTTCCCATAGAAGCTGAGAAGGAGCGTAGACAGAACATAATGGCCAATAGGATATTCTGTACCATACACATCATGCTCAGTATATAAATGGCGATTGGCCAGGGGTGGCAAAATCTGCCATTACTGCTTGGGTTGCGCTGGGCAACAAATTCACCAAGTGGTGAGAGTGTCTTGTGCCTTGCATATTCTTTTACCATTATTATTATTGTTGCCATCATTTTCCTTTTCCATTATTGTTCTATTAAACTGTCTTTATCTCAACCCACAAGGTGTTTTTTTTTCCCTTTGCCCTCCTTTTTTCCCTCTTCTCCCTGCTCTTCTGGCGGGGGGGGCGGGGCAAGGGGGAGTGAGGGAGGAGCTGCATGGTCCTAGTTGCTGGCTGGTGTTAAACCATGGCAACTGGTGATCTCATTTCATTTCCTTTACAGCTCTTTATTAGTTACAATTCAGCAGATCTAATGTCCTTTTAACTTCAACAGCTTTTTGTGCAATCAAGCTGAAGGTGTAGTAGCACTTTATGTTCAATTAGTTCCAGTTCTTCTGCTGCAGCTTTTGGGAAGTGGATTCTGAGAATCTAGAAGGAGCTCATCTTCTCCCACAAAAATAAAAGTCAGCTCTAAGATAGAACCAGAGCCCACAGGAATGAAGTACCACTGTTTTTAATTTAAGAGGCCCTGTCTGCCACACCTATAGTAAAATCAGTGGGAGACAGCTCTGTTAAGCTCAACTTTATGACCTTGTAGAGAAAAGAGGCAAGTTTCAGGTGTGAAAAAGAGGGGAATATCACAGCTGCTGGAGCCATTGTTCAAAATAATATATCCTCAAAGACAGACCAGGGCTACGTAGTAAATATGTTTTGTCTATATTGATGTTTGGTCCTAGCATATACAGCCAGTGTATCCTGGCATATTTTCTGCTTGCATTTCGATTGGGAAAACTCTATAGGTGTTACACTGCTATGCCCAGGTATGGTCAGGTAATCGACAGAAACCTCTCTGTGGGACTGACATAGCACCCCTGGGAGCACGTGCTCACCCGTCCTCCTCCTCCTCTGCCTTACCTATCCCATCACTTTCCCACTCTGAGTCCCACATCATTAGGCTCCCCATAATCTCTACCAAAAGGAAATATAAATCCAGAATAATGACTAATCCAATGTCTCCCATGCGGGTGGTTGCGGATGGTGCTGACTCGTACCAAAGGGATGAAAGCAGGGAAGCTCCTGAGCCACATACAGCTCATGAGCAGACTCAGTGCAGCGCCTGGGGCTGGGCTACGCTTCCCTGCTGGTGGAGAAGCTTGGCTTTGCTGTGGGAACCCAAATCTGCAGTGGTTGGAGGGCAAGGGCAAAGTGGGTTTTTTTGCTGGTGCAGGTGTGCACCCTGGCCTATCACTCAGTAAAGAGGTGGGCTTCCTGGGGGGGCTGATCTCATCTTCTCCTTGGAGATAAAAGGCAGGTCTCTCCCTTGCTATGTAACCTTTCTGTATACGTACATGCAGAGCAAGCCTTACTCTAAGTCTTTCATATACACCTGCTCTTTTCTAGTCTCCAGAGTTCATCTCCATCATATCTGAGCTCTTTCCACCTGGGACACAGACACCTGGCATGGGTCTTCTCTCAGTCTTTCCCTAAGGCTGTTTAAAGAAATCTCTTGCTTTGGTAAGACTTAGTTTGTTTGTTCACTTATATTGTTGTGGGTTTGCATTAGGGAAGGGAATCCATGAGTTTTGTGGGCTGGGTTTATGTCTTTTTGAAAGTAGTAAATATGTAATTGCTCAGACTTTTCACAAGAGAGAAATCTTGCCCTTTTACTGGATTTCTTGCTTGATGACTCACCAAATTTCCAGTGGGGCAGAAAGGGCAACTCTGTATGTCAAGCCAAAAGGTATGTCAAGCCAAAAATACTATGAGCGTGACTGGCAAAGGTTATTACTCTCCTAATTAAAATATAGGAGAAATTAACCACTTAAAAAGGAGCTAATTCGAGTTCACATCTCAATACTTAAAATGAAGGGAGAAGCCTGCATATGTTTTGAGCTACTCTAAAGCAGGTATGGCCAAGCTGTGACTTCTGGCCCACATGAGTTTTACTTAGGGACAGTTCATGCATGGCTTTTGGGCATGAAATGTTATTTCTGCAAGACAGGGAACTGTGTTAGGCTGCAGGATGCAAGGGAGTCTGTGAAAGGTGCGGATGAGAAACTTTATACACTAAGCTAGCCAACTTCAATTGTCCAAATGAGTCCTTACTATAACCCTGCAGCTTTCATCTTGGAAGGACAAACAGCGTCTGTATCTCAGAATAAAAGCCACACAAAAAAAACCCTTGGATAAAATAAAAGTGATAGACAAAAGGCACTAGTTTCTTTGGAAAGAAAGAATACATAGAAGCAAGCACGGATATAATTTGACAAGAAATAGGAATGAAAATCTGTGGTTGTAAGTACGAAAAAAATTATATTGAACATAGGAAAAGAGTACAAAACAAATCAGTTGCCATATGTGAGGGCACAATATAAGAGATGGAAATAAGCAAAATAATTTAATGCCAGTCAAAGTATCTAAAATGAATCAGAAAGGCTTTAACAGGTATATTTGAGAAAGGGAATAATAGAGAAAATAACCTGATAAATAAACATGACATATATTCCCTGATGAATGGAAAAGAAAGATTTTAAAATTACATATAAAACAAATAAAGAACTAAAGTAAGAAGTTCTTCACCATGAGGGTGATGAGGCACTGGAACAGGTTGCCCAGAGAAGTGGTGGAAGCCCCATCCCCGAAAGTTTTTAAGGCCAGGCTGGGTGGACCTCTGAGCAACCTGATCTAGTGGGAGGTGTCCCTGCCCATGGCAGGGGGGTTGGAACTAGATGATCTTTAAGGTCCCTTCCAACCCTGACAATTCTATGATTCTATGATTATATACTCCATTGATAATTCCATATATTTTTACAGAGCTGGAAGGATCTTCAAGTGCTTTGAAAACCATGTGACAAATCATCCTTTTCTCATAGCAATCAACTCAGGGTAAGAGTCAGTATCTTCTGTGGTTCTGCAGTGACTGGACCCATGTGGTCATGGCTCATCCCTGTTGTTTCACCTCTTATGCATGAGTAAGTAAATCAAAAGAATAACTAAAACACACACCTTTCCACCTCACTGGATGTCTATAACCCAACTGGAGGGAGGATGAGGAATTAGCTTCCCCTTCTAAAAACAAGCAGGAAACACAGCTTTTAAAATTGTTTAAAACAGAGGTTGATAGGAATGACAGCAAAGCAAAGGCTCCACAGATCCAATTCATGACTCCAAGACAACTCAGCATCCTTCACATAAAAGACCCACCACCAAGCTCCCTGCCTGCCTTCTGCCTGCTCAACACCAAATTTCCTTGGAATGCATAGTGCCATAACACACAAAGGAGACTTCCATACATTCTCCGCTTCTGGCCTTGTAAGTCATAGATACTACTGAGCCTCAGGAATCAGCTCAGCCCGTGACAGCAGCTGGTGAATGTGGTGTGTACTTGATATAGCTGCTGGTTGTAAGCAGCCATATACAGCCATGTTAAGACAAAGCTGTAGCTGTAGCAGCACTGCTAGGGAAGTAGAATGACTTCACTAAACTGAAGAGACGTAATGTAGCTTGCATTTTCTGATAGTTTTTCCTCCAGGTATATACACCTTTGCCATGTAGGTCATGCACCTCTACATAATCCTGAGTATCTGTGTCAGGTTTGTGCAATTTGATGAGACTGGCTGAATTCTGCACCCTTGTGTTTGTGTGAGCAAGGGCAGGGGTCCATGAACACAACTATTCTGCTTTCCCAGTTAACACAGGAGTCTTCAAAAGTCTTATTCCTTCTTATTGTAAATAAGAATGACCTACCTAAAGTGGACACGTTGAGTTTAACACCAGATATTTTTTCTACTTTCCCTCTATAAGCCAAACTTTCAAGGGATCCACTTGCTCAGCTGAGCGTCCCGGTTCAGCTGTGAGAGATGGGCTTTCTCCCCTGTTTCCAGCAATCTCCCAAACCTTCTTGCTAACAGCCCACCAGAGGGACCAAAAAGCATCTTTCTGCCAGCTGAATACTTAGGCTTGAATCTCCTTAGCTTGTGGAATCTGAAGTCTTGGTCTCCACCTGCAGCTCTCACCATCAGGGTTTCATAGAAAAGGTAAGTGTGGCAGTGCTGAACACGGGTGTCTCTCTTTGGAACAGCCCCTGCTTCTTGCATCTCTGTTCTTAAAGTGCCTGCCAAATTGGGTTCATAATTACGTCACTATAAGCTGTTACAAAGGTGGATAGTCCTAACTCTGAAGAACTAATGCAGCTGTAACAATAAGAACAACAACAACAGTAATAACAATGAGAGAGTGAGAGCTGGATTATCCAATAGAGCTGGCAGAGAGAGCACTCGCCTCATCGCTCAGAAGCAGAGATGTTAGTTTTCTATTCAAAAGCCCGAGTCATAACTGAGATCAAAAATGCATAAGCAACAGGACAAGCTATGGAGCAAGACAGCATAACAAACGAACTAAAAAACAAAAAACATTAAGACTTTAAACCATGATCTTATCCTCAAACTGCACGGCAGAAATACACTGTAATGCTCTAGGATAGAGAGAAACTTGTTTTACCTGGGACAGAGCTTCAGATTATTCCTTGTCATGCAAACTTCAGTGCTTTGAAAGTTAGAATTTCAGTTAGCAACATAAATCCTAAGAACAGTAGCTGCAGTATCTGCTTCAAGCCATCAAACCTACCTAGAGAAAAGGATGGATGTCTCCTTAAAAAAGCTGATGGTTTTGTCCACGGGCATTTCTGCTGGAAAGCTCATAAAATTGAACATAACTTCAGTGTTGCATCTTTTTAATATGATATTTTAAATACACTATTATTTAATAACTAATGACATATTTAAACACAGAAAGTTCAACGACTCCTTGATATTTAATACTTTACCAACATTGATGAGCATAGAAGTATTTTCCCAGCCATTTCCAGATAACATAAAAATTGGCGAGAGAATAAATAATCAGAAAGCCAGCTACTGTTATCCAATGTCTGTATTTTATAGCCATTTTGACCAAAAATATATCATTGGTTCATTGAACATGACAAAAAAAAGAAGATCAAGACCAGTTTCGATGCAGAATTGCTCCATCAGTGTCAAGACCATTTACATTATGTCTCCTTCCGTATCACCGTCCCTCCTTCCAATTTTGTTATCCAATGGTGCACAAGTCCCTTTTGTATCATCTGCAGGATGAGTTATCAGGATGTAACGTGGTTTTCATAGCTGTCTGGCGGTTACTATATTTCTGTTTTTTGCAAATGTCTTCAGCATACGAGATATCTCCGTTGTGCACAGCAGTTATGCTGACAAGGCCAGGATTTCCAAACATCTGGCGTCTCAACTAGCTTAGGAACATCAATTCCACTTGATATGCTGGATACCCAGAAACCCCAACCCAATGGACAGGGCCCTTAAATCATGTCTGGATCAAAATTGCTTGCACTGGGTTGGAATTTCTAGGCAAAAAAAAAAAAAAGTGCACATGCTTTAGGAGAAGAGCAAGTACATCTTTTTGATGAAGAAGGCTCAGAATTTATCCCACAGTGCACATGAAAGAGGTTTGCTTGACAGCCCCCAAAAAGCTGCTGTGAATAGGACCAAATAGCCAAGAGCAGCACGAATTTCTCTATAATTAGCAATAAGTGCAGGACAAAGCAGGACAAGAGGAGAGAGACTGATCCAGTTTTCATGCCCATTTCAGTCCTTTGCTTTTCAGCTTTTCTCCTGTTCATAGAGAATAAGACTTCAGATTCTCAAAGAATTTATTTCAATAAAAGAAGCCCAGGAATAAGGGCGTAAGCTGTCATAGCCAAGGTTTCTAAAGGCATTAGTAGCTGCTAACCAATGAAAATCTGAGTGGTAGGTTTTTTAAAAAGGTCACTGAATAAAAGTTCAACATAGACCCCTGAAGACTGAAAATGGACTGGTTTAATGTCATAATTAAGACAAAATCCTATGGGTATTCCAGAGATTATAGAACAGTTAGTCTAGCTTCTTTTTTAGTAAAGCATTAGGTACCATTTTTTAGAGATCAGATGGGAACACTTTAAAAAGAGGAAAATGTCTTGATTTAAGGGTAGGCAGTCTTCCTGAAGAGAAGCATAATCATGTTTCACTTAGAAAGGTAATAAGAGGCAGTTGACTCCCATTAATCTCGAGTAGACCAAAAGGATACAGATAGCATAATTAAAATTTCAGAGTGCATAAAGAAGTTTCGCAGTGGTTGTGAAGGGCTAAGAGTTGTAAGAAACATGAAAGAAATTTGCCTGGAATTAATGTAGTATAAGCTTTTGGCAACAACGATACTTCTATGAATATCTGTGTGGGTTTGCCTATTTAAAAGTAGAAAACAAACTGTTCCACAAGATTAATATTAGTGCCAGCTTCTAAACTGGAAGTGAAAATACAGGAAGACTATTTTTATAGGTGGCTTTCCCACTTTCAAGAATATATTTTACAACTTAGAACAAACATCAACAAAACTCTCAAAAGAAGCAGCAAGTCAGCAGCTGAAAAGCAACATACTTATGAAAGTACATACAAATATGGATTTATGTTTCTAACCTTAGGTATTCAAGCTAGAAATTACTGGTTTTTAAGAAGCATATATGATCTGATAAAAAGGAAGGCTTATCTTGCTATTAAGGCTCTGCCTGAAAATGCAGGCGCTCTGGCTTGAATTTCTGGCTTTGCCTCACTCTCCCTGTATGACCTTTGTCAGGTCGCTTGTGTCTCAGTTTCTTCTCAACAAAGTGGGAATCACGTTTCTGTGCTGTGTAGAGGTTATACCAGGTAAATTCGTTAACATCTGAACTTGACAATGTACAGCAATAGGAAGCCAATAAATTGGACATGTATCAGAGAAGTCAGCAGCAACAAAAATCTGTGTTAGTGTGACAGAAAAACAATTTCACAAGTAAATTTTATGATTTTTTTTCCCTTGATCTTTAGAGTTGCTGGACTCTTACCAAGCTGCAAAATGTCCTCGAGCTTCAGTAGTTTAGCTTCAGCTGAAAAGGCAGCAGATGCCATACGAGAGAAGGCACCTGTTCTGCACCCTTGCCGCATTAGGTAATTATCTGCAAAACAACTTAGGTATTGAATCTCTAAAAGTCAAGCCATTACCTCTGTCAACATCTTGATCTACCCCTGGAGGTAGTGAGAATGTGTTGAATGAACTTACAGTGAAGTACCTCTCCTCAGTTAAATTTGGGTGTGTCCACAAGTGTACGTGCATCTGTTTCTGTGTGAATCTATAGATTCATAGATACCTTTTCTTTCCTTCACCTCAAGAAACTGTTCTTTAAAGCAGCAACAGAAATCTCATGTTTGTGTAAATGGATTGGAGCCAGATGGTGAAATATTATAAACTGAGAAGTTCATAAGGTCAAATAGACATATGGCTGAAAGGCCAAAATGTCACATCAGGTCAGAAAGCGTCACCACAAAAAGAAACACACAAGAGTATTTCAGCTACTTTGGAGAGGGATAGGAAAGATAATGATCCCTCACTGATACCTTCTGCTTTTTGTTCTTACAGGTCCCAAATTACAATTGGCTCTAGTCAATAGCACTGATTTATCTAGTGGTTAGGACTGGGACAGCTCATGCCTCAGAATGGAGATGATAACACTTTCATTTTTTAGCTGAGGATTTAAACTCCTGCTAACTTTTTAGTAGCCTCAACTTTCCTTCTCATCAGCTTGTTTTACCAATGGCAACTTTTCAGTCACTTGTCTGTCAAACACATCTGGCTTCCCTGAGGTAGTGTGAAACTACACAAGTGTCATGATTCCCTCTGCAGGGGATTCTACTTTAAGAATTGAGGAACATGTTCTTGCATTCTCAGTCACAGTGGTCAGTGCTTTAGAAGAATCGGATTTGAAGAGTATCAGGGTTAAGAGAGACTGCATTCATGCTTAAGGGTCTCTTTCCCATCAGGCTCCTTTTCCATGTATAATAGCAAATGCAATAGAGTTTCTTTCTATGGTAACTCTACCACAACATCAGTAGTAGGAGAAAGTAAAGAATGAGAATATAAAGATTTCGTATCTGCAACTAGGAATGCGAAAATTCTTTCAGATACCAAAGACTTTATGGGTCCTCCCAAGCAAAGATGACTTGGTCATTATTGTGACATTTAAAACAGATAACTTGAACGAAAGCAACGAGCAAGGTAATATATGACAAAACATAAATGAAGGGAAATATGGAGAACAGAATAGAATTATCAGCAAAAGAACATGCAGAGTGTAACGTATTCCTCTGATACAGCAATAACATTTTAGCAGTTGTATTTGTTGTATCTATCCTTATATATCCTTTCTTAATGAAAGGAACAAAGGGAAATGTCCAAAAATTTTTCTGTGAACCAAACTCTGGGAAATATAAGAGTAAAGGTACACATTTATTGATAAAAGGATGTCAGAGTCAATTGTCGACAAAAATCAACAGTAAAATGGGTCAAAATGTTTTTATTCTAAAAGAAAAGGGTTTGTAACAAATAGATTTGCATTAAAAAAAACACAGTAACAAAAAATCCAAACCAGAAGTGATTTAGCTTCAGGTATAATATAAGTAATCTCTGCAAAGTGGGGTCTGGGAAGAAATAACTAGCATACACTATAAAGAAAGTTACACATACATTCTGAAAAATAAGTGATTTTTTTTTATTGAGTGAATCCTGTCTGAATACGCTGACATCACCTACCTGAGCCACACCACCACATCCAGAAGTATCAGGAAAAACATGCTAAATGTTCCCACTCTATTCTCTGTACCATTATGTAACCAGCTGTTTCTGCTCATCTTTGAACAGCTAAATCCAAAGATTGGCAGCAGTCATAGCAGATGAAAAAACAGCTCAAATATTTTTTAGAAGTCTTTTGCAATATGACCAGTGCTTATTTTCATGAGGACAGTACTAATCCACAGAAAGAATATACGTTTATACTGAAAGTCCAAGCAAAAAAATATTTACATTTTCATATTTGCATATTTAAATCTAATTTGTACAGCATGCCTAATGAACCATACATTTCCAAGAAAAGGAACGATTCAGTTCTGTTTGCTGCCTTTGGTTTCCATTTGATTTATGTTTCTTTGTAAGTGATGCTGGATTCCCAATTGCTAGGTTTATTGTTCATTGATTTTTACTATTACTGGGCACTACATACATGCAGGAACTCATGGTCCAGAGATTTTTTACTAACTGTGTAGTGAGAACTGTACACGGGACCTTTTGCATCGAAGTCAGTGAAATACCAGGGAGGTAGGGCCAGATCCTAGGTATGCCTAGCATTCTGGGACTGAAGGTACTCAAAGATCTCACAGGTGGGGTTATCAAGGTGCAGAACCATGGAAAGGAAGCTGAAATCTTGTCCATGCTGCACATGTACCATAGGATAAAAGGTTACAGATTTCTGAATGCTGTAGCTAGTTGTACTAGTGTGAGCACTTACAGTCAGCATTAATGTGCTATTCTCTCTTCCATTCTGCGACGGAGACAACAAGGACCAGACTAGGTCTGGCTTTGCGTTGCAAGAACTGTAATGCTGTCATCACAGAATCATTTAATGTTTTTACTTATAGAGAGCTGTCAGGAAACTTTTCATTTCTGTTATCACTGTGGAAAGAAATGTCCTAGGCCTGCAAAATGTGTCCCCAGTATAACTGCTCTCAAGGGCATGGATGTCTCAAGGGCATGCCACTAAAACTTAATATTTTCAATGGAGCTCACGTTACTTTTATAGTAACCTGCACAAAAGACTTTCAGGTTTTTGAGGTTGGAGAAGACTAATTTGCCATTTTTTACAGCCTAGTAGTCAAATGAAAAGTCTCAGAAAGGTTCGTGGGTGAGGAACACAAAAAATTTTAGGTTACTGATAATATAGTCTTCAAGAGTTGGATCACACACCTACTTAAGACAGCTAGACAAGCGATTTATAATTTCTGAGTTGTTTATCGAGCAAATAACTGATGCCAGGAAATACAGACAAATGTAGAAGAGCACCAGGTTCAGTAAGATACATCCTTTACAGGCAACTTCCTATCCTTGTGTGACGTAAAGGGCAGATATCAGAAGTCGTCATATAGGAGAAGGTGAAAAACAATCAATACAGACTAAGTACCATTTAAATACAGTTTAAGGAAATAATAAACCATTATACCTTTATACTTTATTTGTATTCTATAAGTCTAAAGAATAAGACTAGGGAACTAGAATACCTCATTTAAACAAGAGTATTGATACAATAATAGGTGTATCAGGAATTTGTTAGACGGAAAAAAACTTGTTGAGCACTATGGCTACATCTCTATCAGTAATCTAATCAGAGTCAGGTCTTAGTCTAGAGCACTGCCTCACCATGGTCCATATTGCTAGCACTCCTCATGGCAAAGCAGTGATTTGTGATGACAAGCACTCTCCAGACATCTTATTTATTAGTATATATGTAGCCTATGATCCAGGATATGAAACATATAGAAAAGCTAGAATATGTATAAGTTAAGATGTATGTCATATACAAGTAAGGACACTGTCGGCCTTTTTTCTCAGGCCTAAGCCAAAAGGATTATCCCTTCACTTTTGCTAACTCTAACTTTGCCACTTTACATTCCCTAACGGAAGTAGAGAGGTCTCAGCCTTCTTCCACACTCCAGACATGGGAGCCTGTTGGGCATGCTCAAAGGGAACACCGGAAGCCTCTTTGTAATTAAGAGTAGTTCAACATAAAACAGATGGCAGAGCTAATGGAAGGAGCTGCTTTGGAGATGGGAAAACAAGAATCCCTTGGTGGACCCATCTTCTGAAAGGACGGCTGCATTCAAAACACTTGCAGGACCTTGGCAGCAACCACTGCCACCGCTGCAGCAAGGAGCTGAGGATGAGCTGTTCTCTTTCAGACAGTGGCTTCTGCTCCCACTGAGCTCTGGCTGGCAGGAGGGATCAAGGTGCAGGCTTGCCCAGAAGGGAAATTCTTGCTGTAGTAGAGGGCACCTTGCTCCATGATGAACTTCACGAGTCCGGTTAGGAGCTTGGAAACTGCTGCCCCAGCTATACATGGTGCCTGTGAAAGGCTGCCATTGAGCAGGTGGGTAGCTTTTGATTTGCACAGAGGCAAATGAGCATTTTGCTTTTATTTTGCTCCTCATTTTGAAAATGCTTGCCTGAGAGGCAAGATTCATGATGCTAGGTGGTCCTGTAAGCCCGGCTTGTTCCAGCCCAGCAACCTTCCTCCGCCCTTTGTGATAAAGCCTTCATCATCATGATGAACAATGTCTGTGTTTGACTATATGCTCTGCAATGAAAGAATAGTGAGAAAGCGCATCTTCAGACTGATGACTCCCGTATCACTGAACAACTCCCCTATGTTTGTATATGGAAAGCAAGTGAAAACGGATAAAGGAGTAATACAGCACATTCAGGTTATCATAAGGTAAATTCATCTTGTTGCTTTTATTCACATAAGAATAGGTATATCTTAAAGAAATACAAATTCCTTTCTTTCCAGGTTTACTGAAGATCACTGATGCCTAAAGACTGTCCAAAACAATATTACAGAAACCACATGACTAAGAAAGGCCATAAAATTATTAAAATACTTGCTGCTCCTGTTGCATTGCAAAGGATGTAGAAGCAAGTCAGTGGTATGATGGTTCATGGCTTTCTTATCCAAATACTTGGACGTTTTGTTATTTTGAAAAACAGGATCATGAGGGGGAATCTTTGAGGTCTCAATTTTTAGAAAATTAGTCTTTCTGGTGCACTCTCCTAAACATAAAAAGTAAAACTGATGCCCACGCACACCTGTAAGGGTAACCTATTTTCATTTGGCAAATGTAGTAAGTTTGGGGTTTTTTTTTAATAATCTTGGATGTCAATAATTTTGTGGCTGTTAACTTTTAGAGTGCACTTACAATTCCATGTTAAAATGAACCTTAAAGTAGAAAAACAAAAAAAAAAAAAAAAGAGGGGGGAGAAAATCTCTCTCAGTAAAAGAGAAAGACATTCCAGGAAGAAAACTTACAGCTGGAAAATTCTACCTTACTATGAGAACTTCTGAACCTGCAGCTTAAAATGCAGTACTACGTTCAAAAAGAAGGGTGTATTCCATACAGAATTTGTAGCACTTCTGTACCTTTTCCTCAAAGGCTGAGAATAGTAACATTCCTTAAAATATAAAAGATGTAACTGATTTCTCTTTGAGTATCATAAAATAATAATTTTTTGAAATGTAACGTAATGGGAACTTTTTTTCCCTGGAGAGTAGCTGGGAACTCACTGAAAAAGTAATATATTCGCTCTGGGTTGGGAGAGGCTGAGAAATTCTGTGCACACAAGGAGCATGAGCTGAAAAGCACAGGAGCTGTTTGCACCATTGTGCTCCACTGCAGATGACAGAAATCCTGGTTACAAAACTTTACTGCATACTAATTGAAGGGGGACAGCTGGAAAAGCAGTGTATCAGCTAGAAAATTAAGCTTGTTACATACGAGTGAGAGATTCGTTCCATCAATTGACTTATTAGCATCTTTAGAAAACATTCCCTTACTTTGTAGGTTTTTTTCTTCAGCGGATTTCACCGAGTCGTTTTCATTAACTGGAGCTCCCCCTCAAGGAATACAATGGGAAACCAGTTTTGCAATAAAAGAGACAGATTTCTCATTTTGACTAAAACAATCCCGATATCCTAACCTACAAAATCTTAGAGATTTTCTTCAGGGTATTCCCTGGCTTACGGCTGATGCGTAGTTTGCTAAGCAATTTCATGCAGAAGTGAGGCTGTTCTTAAATACAGAAACCTAGGCCAGAAAAGATCAGAACATTGATCTGAGTGACTTTTGGGGACTTAAGTATCATTTTACTCAAACTACAGTTCTTGAACCATGAAATGCTTGATACCCACACTCTGCTGTAATACAAAAAGCCTAAGTTTTGGCTCAGGCCTGTCCCTCACACTTTAGCAAAACTTAAATGAGACCTGCTAGATGGGTCACGGTGTGGAGCTCTCAGCAAAGCTCCTCCAACAGCCCCACTGCCCGCCGTCTGTCAAGGCAGCACATGCAGAACAGATGATGGGCCAGAAAATATTCAGTCGCAAAAAGGGAGGACACAGGAGGACAAGTCATCTGCACTCTGTCAGGGAGGTCTAGGCCATGGTGTCCAGAAATTTTCTCTAGGTTTAGTCAAAACAGTGGAAGGAGTTCTTCCCAAGACATGAAAAGCCTCATAAATCATACAACATTACGTTTTCCACTTCTTCAGCCTTGACTTCTCTGTTATAGACATTTTGCAGTGTAGAAAAAGAAACCTAAATCCTATCTAAACAATGGTATATATCAAACAAAACACAGCATATAGTTATTTTGGGGTGGAGGAGAGGAATGAGTCAAATATGACAAATGTTAGTCTCCTGGATGAATTTATTACATCATCATTATATAGTGTGATGACACTCAAACAGGGAGGGGTGTCTGAGGGAGAGAAGAATGAATACCCAGTACCGAACAGCTACTAGTGTCTAGCAAATGAGCATGAGTGGGAAGATCATCAGCATCAGCAAGAATGGGACTTTACTTTGTTCCCTTCTCAGTGCCTCTAGCATCCTCACTATCCCCTCACCTTGACTTTATAGGACAGTCACACACCAATATAACTACCTTAGATGAGAAAATGTGTCCACACTTCATAGGATTTGAACAAAATACCATCTGCAATGGTTTTGGTGGCATTACAGCTTTCTCTGCCTGTCCATATTCAGTCACACTGTGGTGGTAAAATTATTTAAGATTTGAGAGGTCTGGCTAAGAAGTTTATCCTAACTAAAAGAACATTCCTTCCAACTAAAAGCTAACAGTCTGTGGTTGTTTCCACCTCCCCTCTCTGAGCTAAGATAATACTGGGTGTGCCACTCCTATAGGCTCCACCAAGGTCCATCTCTCCATATTGTCACATTATTTACTGTTTGATTTGTTCTTCAAATTGTGGCAGTTAGCAAGATACTTAAGGAGTCCATCCCTCCCAGGGATGGATACCTGGCTTTGCTAATATTATTTTTCTCACCTCTTTCTCTTTTTAATTTTTTTTTTCCCTGAAACAGTATATAGGTTGGGTCTCTGCAACCACTTGGCAGAGAACAGGGGAAGAGAGGGGGAGACGCTGGCCGAATGTTCACTCGCTATGATCAGAGTTAATAATGCTTCTGTCTGATCGTGCATTATTATGCACTTGGAGTCCCCAGATCTATGGCAATACCTGAGGAAATATCATTATTCAGGTTCTCCAGGGAATTCGTCCCACTCTTAGCACTCTGTGGTGCGGCTCAGCACAGCGTGATTAGCTGCTCTAGAATCTGTTTTTAATTTCACTTTTTCCAGAAAGTGGACGAAGTCATAAAGCTTAACCTGTATCTTTCACTTGTTTTTCTTTTTAATGTTGTAGATAGCAAAACGCCATACACTATTGGCCCCAGTAATGTCACTCTGCCATTCAGCCAGCAAACCCCTTAAACACTACGGTTCCACATTATTTTTATGGCACAGTAATTAAATTTTGCATTTTGCAGGTCCTCACAGTTTTGCTGCAGCCTAGGGCAGGTGCTGCACATACAGCCATGCTGTGAGAGGGGCCGCCGGCTGCTACCCTTATATCTCCTCAGCAGCCAGAGTGAACATCTAGTCCTTCAAGGGCCAGGTCGCCGGAGATCCAACAGTTAATCTTGGTAAATTATGCTTATTTATTCAACTGAAATGGCAGGGAGGACACAGCCAGTGTAACCGGAGGGTTTCCTGGGACCGGCTGTACCTGCCTACCTGTAAACGTGATACAGCTCTAGAGTCTGCTGAGACAGAAAAGTTGCTTTTGCTCAGTTTAAAAAAACATGAGTAGCAAGTGTTTGAAAGTGAAATAAGCTGCAGCTAAGTGGACAGAAGGGAGTTAATTGACTTAGTTATGTCAAATGTAGCTAATTACTGTTCAGCTGGTGCAAACAAAGCTACTGTTCTTACTACAACAAAGTCTTTAGAACTTAAATACTTACATTTCCCAACTCTCCCAAGAATTAACTTAACGCTTAATATGACTCTCCACCAAAGTCAAGGCCTCAGTGTTCTTTCCAGCTGTAATGTTACCCCTTTTCTATAGTTACCCAGCACTCTCACCTGGTCCTTCAGCAGTGCATTTTCCTTGTGGCAGTATGGACCCCCAGGCTCCTGGCTAAATTTCAAGTGGAAAATGTACCACTTTGACGGGACAGCAGCAGCTATACCTCTCCAGAGCTGATAGTCCTTTCCTGCCCACCCACACTTTTCTGAGCAAAAATCAGTGTTGAATGGCTTTTCTCAGTGCTACGGCTTCTGGGGTATGACCTGAAAATTCCAAATGCTTATCAACACTTATAAATACTTAAAGGATGGGTGTCAGGAGGATGGGGCCAGGATCTTTTCAGTGGTGCCCAGCAACAGGACAAGAGGTAACGGGCACAAACTTGAGCAGAGGAAGTTCCACCTAAACATGAGGAGGAACTTCTTTACTCTGAGGGTGGCAGAGCACTGGCACAGGCTGCCCAGAGAGGTGGTGGAATCTCCATCTCTGGAGACATTCCAAACCCGCCTGGACGTGTTCCTCTGCAACCTGCTCTGGGTGACCCTGCTCTGGCAGGGGGGTTGGACTAGATGGTCTCCAGAGGTCCCTTCCAACCCTATGATTCTGTGATTCTATGATTCAACCTACACAGGAGAGCTGGAGGGAACACTCAGAAGCCAGACATGTCTCTACTCAGAGCCACATGAAGCCACACTTCATATTTTTCAAACAGTGCAATTGCAGTAGGATATTTTTTTTTTTTAATGTAAATGAATTCCCTCGAGTAAAGGGATCCATGCCTGGCCCTAAAATAGCAGAAATAACCTATACACAGCAATACTCTGTGTATATATATCTATTTATTTTTTTTTCTAGAGAACGTTTGCTCTGATTCTTCTTACTATCTTCCTGTTAGCTAACTAAACCTTTCCTTCATCACCTACAGTGTTATTCCCATGGATATGCAACATAGAAACTTTGCAAATAGTTCAGTTACGCTACCACTATATTTATACCCCATCTCCTCATTACTGCTAGCCTCTCTGATTTGTCACAATGTGCGGCTAAGCAAATGCAAGCTTGTAACATCCAGGCCACATCACAAATTTCTATTCATGCAAGAAGGGATAATTCTACGCCCTGTGTCAGCAGGCTTTGTGGCTTGCAAAGGCTGGCTGATTAGAGAAGAAAGGAAGAATGCAGAAAGTGCGGTTTGTTCTGCTACTGCTGCCCCCACTGAAGCGAGCACTTTCCATTTGTCTCCGTAATGAGAAGGAGCCTTCCCGAGCCCCAGGTACATTAAGAAAGAATATGTGCATGGGGGGTCCCCGCTGTGCGTTTACCCTAATGTTTTCAGGGCTCTTCAGATGGATCCCGCTGAATTAGATGCATAAAGGAAGAACTAATTCTGCTGAATCAGGAAATGAGACGATGGGGATACTCTGTACGATTCCCATTACCATTATATTATAGTCTGCAAAGGCTACAGGTCTGAATATATGTTACTTGTCTAATTCCCACTGAAGTAAATAGGATTTTGAGGTACAAGTTCAAACAAATTGCATGGGGAATGTGGAGGACCCTGGTGACCGGAAAAAGAACACTTTCTGTATTATTCAAGTATTTAGAGTTTGTTATCTCAGTGCTTTGAGTCTCATCTATAAAATGGGATCATCTAGGCTTCAGAATAAAACTGAGAAACAATTTACAACCTTGTTCTCTTAATATGCCTTTAGCTTCTGGGGGTCTACCATTAAAATTAAGAAACAAGGAAAAAGTTCCATTATAGAGCAACAAAGTTCATTTTAACTGCAGACCATATGCTCCAATATCACCTGTCTTTCCATATTGTTAACTAAACTACTGGCATCAGCTTGATTTGTTGAATAAATAGATTAATTAATCTGAGAGAGACATGGTACTCATCTCCATTATCTTCCATTCTGTGAACAAAAAAGAGCAATCATGACGTGCACTTATATTAAATTTTGTCGGTAAAATATGCTTGCTTGATATTGTAGGCATTTGCATTTTATATACTTCAGTTACCATCTGCTAATGGTAATTTAATCATTCAATAAATAACACTTAAGAGAGCAACATTAATGAAGATTGGAGAATTTTTTAATATAATGAATAATTTTGGGTTTATTTCTGAGAACTGCAACTGCAGCCAGCAATAAAAAGGATAATCCATTCAAACTAGAGCACAATAATGAAAACTGTTGTTACGGTTCTGGCATAGTGGATGACCAAAGGGGATTGTAAATTCCCAGAGTGATGACTTTCCCTACCCTTTACGAAGGAATAATGTGTGAATCGTTATGTTATAGACAGATGGGACTACTCCAGAAAGGCTGTGATTGCAGGCTAGCCTAGCAGAAGTTCCAGGAGGCATTCATAGCTTGGATAACTGCAAGGTCTCCAGCAGGGCAGGAGGAACCTGGGTGTGGCCAAACTCTTTTAAAGGCCTGAGATCCCAGCTCAAGAAAGAACGCCTCTTAAGGAGGGCACTTCAGGCCTGCTGTGTAGTTAAGTCAGCTTGACTTAACATAGGTTTAAACATAAGTGCTTGCTTATAGGCTTTTGTTAATAAATGTATGCTGAGATATGCTTATAGGTATTTCTTTGCTACCTAAGATTTTCATTCTATTTTTAGCTCAACCCATCAAAGCATGAAAAATCGGTTTAAAAGTTTTAAATGTACATTGATTTTAATCCTGTTTTGCAAGGTAGAGCCCAGATTTCTTCTTAACTGAGACTGCAAACTATTCTCCTACCAAGATGGAAACAGGCTTAATCCCAAAATACAGAGTTCCAATGTCCCCCAGTAAACTCCAGTCTGCTAGAGCCTGTATCTCCCTGCTCACATCTTCTGCGCTGAGCATCATTTTTAATTCTATATGTGATGAGTTTACATTGTAGCTCTTTATTGCATAGGGCCCCCTCCAATTCTGCATTCAAACAGCATATATGCAGCTTTCTGGCAGCTCCATATGTGAGTAGACTGATATAACCAGCAGAGGCCTACAGTGAAGTACCTTGGATACTTTGGTGTAATGTCAGATGAGTCCGTGATTCAAAATCATCCTCAGAGTCCCAACCAATACTATTTCCAAGGCACTGGCAGAGGGCAGTAAGTGGTAGTTATTCAATGCAAGGAGAGGCTGCTGTTAAAACAAAAAACAAACACCTTGATTAACACGAGACCAAAGACGGCACAGGTGAATCCTTTTTCTCTCTTTTTTCTGTGATGAATTTTATATGTAGTCAGATTTGAGAGGCTTTTTTAAGACACTTAGGCCTAGTTTTCATTAGAGGTGTTTGGGAAAACCATAAGAAACTTAGGAAATAGAGGGATCAAAGGACTTGATACAGGTCTAGTGGGAGGTGTCCCTGCCCATGGCAGGGGGTTGGAACTAAATGACCTTCAAGGTGCCTTCCAACCTAAACCAGTCCATGATTCCATGATTCTATGCAACGTATCAGAGATGCAGCAACAGTAGTGTTGCAGTCAAGAAATAAGTTAAGATGAATTAATAATAAAAAGATCCGTCCTGTGGATCAGACCAGCTGTTCAGTTGCAAAGTATTTTCCCCTTGGCTATGTCAATAGGAGGTGCTACTTAGAGAGACATCATGAATAGTTATCCACTCTTCCCTTAGTCCACCTCCAGCGTCCATAATCATCAAGGATGTTAGAGGGCATACCCGTGACTGCTTCCTTTTTATCTATTTATGGACATGTTGTCAATGGATTTGTCTAATCCCTTTTCAAATTTGCTGATATGGTCTGCATCCCTTAACCCCCTTCAGCAACAAATTCCAGAAGTATGCAGAATCATAGATTATTGCAGGTTGGTCGGTATCTCTGGAGGTCACCTAGTCCAACATCCTGCTCATAGTCGGGCTAACTTCAGTGTCAAATCAGGTTGCTCAGGCCCTTGTCCACTTGAGCTTTGGAAATCTCCATGGATGGACATTCTGCAGCTTCTCTGGGCAACATGTCTCAAAGACTGACCCCTAGTTATAGTATTGTCATGTGGTGAGAACTGCCATTAGTCTTTTTTTACATTATGAGTGAAATTTCCACAGAAGTGAGAGGATTTTTCTCCCTTATGAATATTAAATGCAGTGAAGCAGTCTTTGCTTCCGTTGAGGTGGAAATGGGACTGTATCTCAGCTTTTGGATTATCTATAATCCAAGATGAACTATGACAGTGAAATTAAATATGTAACCAGTGATTTATTCTTGATTGAATGTGACTGATTACTGCTAAATAATTTGTTCAAAATCAAGTTTGCAGATTGAGCAATATCTGCAGGTACAGGAATATGTAACATTAGCAAACACTTTGTATGAATGTCCTTCTTTTGTACAATTCCTGAACAACCTCTGGTTGTAGCAGGTACAGAATACTTAAAAAAGACTTTGGGTCTGGTTGGTATGTGGTTCACTATACAATGTTCAGTTGTCTCGGACAAGGGTGGCTATGCCCATGACAGCTGAGTCTAGCTCAGCATCCTACCTATGCTAGTCCCATCTGCTTTATTTTGCTGGAAATCTTTTCATAGGAATAAGCTTCTTCAGGGGAAGAAATGTGCTATTATCTTCTCTCACTCACCCTGTGACTTTTTGTCTTTTAGTCAAAGACCTGCTAAGTAATTTCTTGTCAATGAAATTACTTTTTTCCATTGATTAATGCCATCCTACTATAAACGCAGAAAACAATCCCTCATCCATTCTGTAATCTTCAGAGGTAAATAATTTCCCACATCAACTACTGCACTAAATAATCCACGGCTTATGAGCTTCCAGCACCTCTGGAATGAGGCACCATCTCATCATTATATTTTTAAAATAGAACACAATAAAATATTTTATCATTGTCTTAAGTAAATGATGACCTCTCAGGCATGTGTTTCTGAGACACAGCACAGAAAAGACGAAATACAGCCAATAAATATAGACAATCGTAGGTAGTTTAGAGTGCAATAATAGTGCAAAATGCTGCTGAAGAGACACTTGCCATTCTTTCCAATGTCAAAGACAAAAGAAAGAAAGAAAGAAAAAAGATGTGGAACGATGTGCTGCATGAAGCGTGCTCAGATTTTGGCTCACATGTCAGAACAGAGATAAGCAAGGAAGGAAAGAGAGTAATGGCAGTAATGGCCAAGAAGTTCTGCCTGGGTGCATGTAGCATCGCCAGGTGTCTGAAGGCCTGGGACTACTCAAGGTCACTGTATTTGTGGTGGGTGAAGGGAGGAGTTGATGGGGGAGCAGCTGCAGCCATTGCAGCTCTCCAGTGGCCATTGGTCTCCTCAGCACCACCACAACTCCTCACCACGGTCTGTGCTGGCAGCAAGGTCCAAGTCCATCCCGGACTGGGCTAGGCAGACGTGCGCTGGCTGTGGGGACACACTGACTCATTGCTGTGGTGTTGCTGCTTTCATCCCGGTGATCCCTGCTGTAGCTGCAGTGCCTGGCTTCTGCTCAGCTTCAGGCAATGCTCAGTACCTGACACCTAAAGCCTCCTGCTCTAGTGTCGGCTACTGGGCACTTCAGAGGGTCCTGCTGGACCTGCGGACCTCCAGCCCAGTGCTGCTGCCCCTTCCCCTTGCACGGCTCAGCCTGCAGTTTGGCTGTTGTGCGTGTGCATTAGTCGCACTAGCATACATGCGATGAACACGCGCATCTTCATCCAGTGTGCTTTGTCTCTTGTGCTAGCATCCAGGTGAACGCAGAGGGCTGATCTTGGGATATTATGCATTTCCTTCTTCTGAAATCAGGCCAGAGGCATTTTGGGGACAAAAAGAGTTCCACTGGACAATGCCTCCCTCTTAACATTTGTTAGCTTATTTCCCAGTCCTTCGACCCCCACAGAACTTCTTGGGCCGTGAATAACCTCTGCAGTTTCCACTACTTCTAAACAAAATGGGTTTAAAGTTTTTCCCAGCCGCCTGAAGGGAAGACATCTGTTTCCCTCAACAGGGCAATTTGCCTGAACCCTGATGAAGGGTGAAGCCAGCTATTCAGACATAGGTGAAAAGGAACAGAGCCACCCCTCCCGATATTTCTTACAGACCATTTTAGTGAATTTAGTTCCCATTGGAGGCATGAAAGCAGGTGACAGCAGCTATGGCCTGCTTTGTTCCGATTATTTCTGGCTTGCTTTAAAAGCAATTTACTATAGAATAACCTGCATTAGAAGCTGTGGCTCTGCAATTTTACACAAAGCAAGTATAGCCTGAGCATCCTTCCTACATTGTCCCGAGAGAGTCCTCTTCCATGTTGAGAGAGTGGTTTCCTTCCCCTGACTCCTCCAGCATCCAGTCTGTCTGCTAAAAAGACCAATGGGGTTGCCACTGGTAACACTTTTATTTTGGATACAGAACGGTATTTTTTTCTAGATCTAAATGTCTGGCAAGCTTATTAATTGTGCCTGTTACAACAAGATGCTGCAGAGATGTAGTTGTAACAATTTCCATCCAAATAGTTGTTCATTTTAAAAAAAAAAACAACTTGAGAAATCAGTTCTATGCTTAGCACCAGAATTGTGTTTAGTTCTTTCAAATCCATTAGGCTGGAATATTGATAGACTGAGAAAATGCAATTTGGAGCTACACAGGCAGCTTCAAGGTAGGGTAAGTATTGGACAGTTTGTCACTTTGCCATTATTTTACTAAAATCAAAGGGGCTGTGCCAGTTAAGGTTGAGTCAAGGATTTGCCTCATTGCTCTATTAGAGTGCCAAGCCAAAAACCAAGTAGGGAAGTACTGATGCTGCTTGAGCTAACCAAATGGCTATGTGACGGCTGAAGTCACCTGAAATATTCCAACAGGCTCCCTCAGCCCTGTGTAGCTGAACTCAGCCATCTCAATCAGAATCCCAATGGTGCTGGAAGTGTAATCTATGCATAAACTGTCCAAACCACTTACCAGGAAGAGAGAAGGAGATATTATATTATACCTACTTCAGGAGCTCATTTGGATGGTGAACAATCCTTGGAGAGCCAAGAGCGAACAACAAGCAAAAGTAAATGCATAACCTGAACAACCCAAGGGACCATGTATTTTAAATTCAGAGGATAAGGTGCATACTGTTGGGCGGATCACTTCACTCTTTGAATTAAACTCTGAGACATTTAACATGCAGGTGCTTTCCTTACATTCCCGAGGGAGACCCTGAATATTTCTTCCTTATGCCCTCTTTATTGCAAACTGTTCAAACAATTGCGGCAGGCCTCCACCGCAGAGCCAGCTGAACCAAAAGATCGTAAAAAGCAATTTTTCTAGACATCCATTCAGAGACCCAGGAGTTCTCCTGCTGGCGAAAACAGCGGTGTGTGGCATTTGGACTCTGCCAAGCTCATGCCCTGTGAAAGACGATAGGCGAGATGATCGGAGCTTGTGCACAATGAGGAGACAAAGGCAAGAAAGCAGCACCCACTGCCCTCCTCAAAAGCCGGGGAGGAAGCGTTGCCTTTACCATTTTTTGCTGTCTGCACTTTAGGCTACCAGAGAATTTTGTTACTCAGTAACATAAATGTAGGGTTAGCCTATATGGGGAAAAATGTTCCGCTAGGATTGCTGCCTCAACCAGTGTGAATCAAATACTTGTCTCATCTTCTGAGAATAAAGGAAAGCGTGTAGTGATAGGTAACCTTTTAGAGGCCAGAAAGAAAAAGAGCTGCTGCATTTACCAGTGCTGCAAAAGATATAAAAGTAATTCATCAGCTCAGACCAAGCATTTTATGTACACCTTGCATGGAAAGAAAAGGATACAAATATGATCAAAATAGGTTTATTACAAAGTAATAACACATTTCTGTTATGGAATTGGCCAGTTAAGGATACTCAGTAAGTGGGCCTGTTGGCCCAAGGTTTGCCTTTGACAAAATTCAGTTCTTGTGACAGCCAACAACATTTCACCTGGGATTAATGCAAGCCATTTTATTTCTATTTTCCTGGCTTTACAAATGTCCAGCTATGTATTCTAGCATAGTCATGCATTAAGGAACAGAAAATTCCTAAGAAGCTTGGTTTCTTTTCTTTGTTTATTTGCCTGGGAGGTGGTGCTTGAAGAAATTCATAGCACAGGTAAGAAGAAATGACACGTCTCTCGGGAACCACGCAGCTGAACTGAAGTGCTACCCCAGCTTCCTTCATGGAAGGTCTGTTAAAATGTAATTTTATGTTTTGTAATTATCCCAAATACTACTGGAGAGGACGGCCTTTGAACTTCATCATCTCTGAAGGGTATTAGTTTGGCCTCCCTCTCAGGAGGACTGACTTGGGACTGTGTGTACATCCCAGGTGTCCCGGGGAATAGCTGGGTGATGGGAGAACATCGCACCCGATTCACAGCTGCGCTACATCGCTCCATGAAGCTGAAAGGTGTTACACTGGCAGAGAACTGCCATGATGCAGGTCACGGGAAAAGTGGTAATCTCAGGACTACATCCAAATCCTCAGGATTAAGGATCACACTTCAATCCTTTTCTTTTCATGCAAGATGTACATAAAGTGCCCAGTCTGAGCTGATGAACTACTTATATCTTTTAAAGCACCAGTAAATATATTTACTAGCAAATGTATCAGTATCAGGGGATGTCGAAATGCCTCAGCTCGCTTTCTCCCCTCCCTGCAGTTGTCAGGGGGAAGAAGCCCAACACCCAGACCTCTGGTATCACACTGCTGGCTGCTGCGAGGGGAGAGGTGCCAGCACTCCGTGTCATGCACCCACGGCTTAGGAGAAATGCAGCCACAGTGATCCCTCAGTTTCTCGTGTCCCTTTCTTCACTAAAATGCTTGATCTCTCTCTATTTCTCACTGAAATAACTCCAATGAGGCTCACCTTTTGTGAAAAAATTGTGCATGGGAACATAGAATCCAATCTTGACGTTAAGTCAGTGAAATTGCTGCAGACTTAGTTCGATGTAAGTGGGAGCAAAAATTGGGGTATAACAGGTTGACAACATTTTTGAGGGTATCATTTTCCCCAGAACTCCTTTATCAGTGTCACTTGGTGTGTTAGTTATTCACCACACATTATACTGCAGTTTCCTGACCAGACTGTGACATTTTCCAACATCCTTTCAGCATTATTGTCAAAATTGTCTAAACTAAGAGCTAAAACTTAAAAATAATCGATTTTGCCAGTTTGTTTTAGTCCTATCTTTGCCTCTGGAATCTTTCCAAAATCTATAAGAGACTGAAATCAGTCCAAATTGCCTTCTCTGAATTCCAAAAGAAAGGGAGAAGAAAAGAAGAGAAGCTTTTGGAAGAAAGCTTAGCAAGTCAATTAAAAAGAAGTACAGTCTAAAGAAATGGTTGCATGGTCTAGGGAAAAAAATCATTAGCAGTCTTATGGAAGACATTGACTTTAAAGTCCGAATTGACACTAAGGACAACAAAGAGAATAAAATAAAAAAAAAAAAAAAAAGAAGTTTCTTCCTCCTAATGAAAAAGAAAGGAGAGCTTTAGCATTTTATGTTTTGAATGGTTTTCAAAAAACCCACCCAAAATACACCATTTTGTGCCCCACTGGCTTGAAACTTTTTGCTTAATTGTGTTGTAAAGCCAATTAAAAAATGTCCCTTGTAATGCACGAGGCAGCAACATAACGAAATCTCAGTGTGACTCTTTCTGAAACAAAACCTGCAGAAAGATAGACTTTATCCAAGGGGGACCTTTATTTAGGCTTGGTTCTGTCCAAATTAAGCACTAATGCTAAACACTGCGCGTTAACACAGGAAGCCCAAAATACAATCAGCTCTTTTCCTGTGTCTCTGCTAGTAAGTTAAACAAGCCCAGGACAGCTCTGTGGCATTGAAGTCAACTGGAACAGTACAGCCCACGTTCATAACATAAAATTACCTTACCCTACAAAACCAGATGGCTTCATCCAAACTGCCTAATGGAAATGGTCCATGACCAGACTAACTTCTGACACACGCCCAAGGCCTATGTTTGGAAGACTGATGACCAGTCTGGGTCAAAACCAGCAACCACTGGCGGCTGTACAGCACAGACACTTGAGTTGCAGTGTCTGGGAACACACCCTGGAGCACTGGTTTGCTGCTATAGATGCGGACTTTGCAGACATTGATCCTACAGCAAACACAAAAGGCTTGCCATGCAGTTTTGGTGTGTTTACAACACAGCTCAGAAGTTCAGAAGAGGTTCTGAAAACCAGAACCCTGAGTAAGTCTTCCTTCACCATGAGTAAGGGAAATAAGGTAGCCAGGACTGGGATTATTATCAGGTTATATGGTGAACGGGTGCTGTCTCTAAGGCATGTCTGGAGCTGCCTTTCTTCATCCATATGATAATTTAGCAGGTAGAATGCTTACAAGGGAGCAAAGTTTTGATGGCAATGGAAATGTAAGTAGCTCTTGCCCCTGATTGTTTGCCCTACAACGCTCCCTGACAGAGTTAAGCTTTGTGATTTCTTCTTTCATCCTAGAAGCGGTGAAATTAAAAACAGATTGTGCAGTAGCCACTCATGGTTGGTGGTGAGCTGTGCCACAGGGTATTAATCTGCTCGCTGGGAAGCTATAATTCACTGCATGTGGACAGGCAGAGAAGGCTCTAATGCCACCAAAAATCACTGAAGATGGTGCCTGGCTCAAATCCTGAGACAGAAAACTTCTCCTGTGCAAGACAGTTATACAGGTGTGTCCTGGTTTGAGGTAAAACAGAACCAATTTTCTGATTTGTAATTTTACTTTTTAGCTGGGCTTCTTTTAACTGACTAAAGTCTGAAATTAACAGCATATTGTTCAGAAACTGTTCACTCCCAGAGTGATAAGACCTGATTATACCAAGGAACGGTATGCACAGAGGCTCTTGCTCGTACTTATTGCTATAACAACCAAGGTCAGCTCGCTTCGCTGTTTGCCCCGTTCGAGGGTCGGAAGCAGAGAAGCGTAGAGGGGTCCCACCTGCAGGGAGGAGCAGACGGGACAGGTGACCCAAAACTGACCAACGGGGTATTCCATCCCATCTGCATCACGCTCAGTATAAAAGCTGAGGGATCAAAGGGGCAAGGGGGCTCTGGCTCGCTTTTTCTTCAATGGCCGACATCTGAGGAGGACCCTGTCTGTTCGTCTGCCTTTGATCCCGATCCGAGCATTCCTGACTCTAGTTCCGGAATTCAGCTCCTGTCCATCACTGACTCCAGTCTGGGACTTTCCCTGTGTCTGCGGGTGACGCGATCGTCATCCTGGGAGCTGGATACTGTTTTATATATATTGTATACTTTTTTTTTCTTTAATTTTTATTATTCTATTATTATTTACTATTTTTCTTATTTATTATTATTTTCATTAAAGTAGTTTAGTTCTTTTTCTAAACTCGTAAATCTCCTTATCTCTTCCTCTCCTCTCTGAGGAGAGAGGTGGGGGAGGGCCATCTGTTGTTCTGCTTGGTCAATCCAGCCAAAACCATGACAAGGTGTGTGACCAGTCTTGAAATCAGTAAAAGTGAGGGAGCACTTGAGATACGGGAGACACTGATACACGAAGGCAGTAAAGTCACATTTCTGATAGTCCTGATAATCTTCTCACCCGTGGTGACCTGCTTAGTAGTTAGCACACTAACAGCTGCTTGTCCTCAGGTCTCATGACCTCTCCTCCTCTCCTCTTCCCTCCTCCCCATCCCCTGATCTCCTCCATTACTCTGTTCTCCTCGCGCTACCTGACCGTGCTCCTCTCCCCATTCCCAGGCACATGGTGTGATCCTATCTTTTGTGTCAATTCTTCATCACACAGGATTCTCCTATGAGTGAATTCAGTTTACAAATCTAACAACAAATTACCCAATGCCTTTGCAAGCTTACTTTTCTGCTAAGTGATTTAAATCAGCTTGTGGAGGGGTCCAGTGGCAGCTTAAGACAATCAGCGTGTCCTGAGGCCACCAGGAGGAGATGACGGCTGCAGTCTTTGGTCGGGGTGGCCTGTCTTTGGAACTGCACCTGTAGGAAGCAGAGCCTTCCTTCCTCTCCCTCAGACACCCTCCCACATCTTCCCAGACACCAGAAGCCACCTAAATTATAGACACAGGAAAGGTCTGAAAAAGAGAAAAGCAACATTGTTCAAGTCTTTTGTTGTGGCTCTGCAGAAAGCAAGTCAGGGTTTCCTGAACCTGAAAGAGCAAGTATAAGGAGGAGCCTTATGCTGTGCCTCTTCTTGTCTCTGTAGTCCAATCTCCCTTTTTTAGATTTAATTGCTTGTTTTCTTGGTTTTCATACCTTGCTTTAAAGGGATTATACAGGGAGGTATCGCTCAGTGTGTAACCATGAAATAGGCATTCCCTTCCACAGGCTCTCCTTTAGGATGTATCTATCCTCATGACTCCTAACAGAGCTTCTTAGGGACTTATAACAGTTTCCCTGATATTTGGCACTTAAGTAACTGTCTGTAAACACTGTGCTGGTTTTATTCCATTGGCTGCAACACAGAATTTATTCCATTGGGATTTACTGTATTATCAATGCTACAAAAGGAAAAAAAAGAGAGCTTATGCAGCCATGGAAAATTACTGCTTCGATAAATCAACATCAGCAACAGAACTTAAATATTATTTTAAATTACGATTCACAGCTCTTAGGTCCTAATTCTGTATGTTCTAAGCACATGAAGATGAGAAGAACAATGCTACTACTAGACATATAGAAATATTTCAAAGCCAGGAAAGCGAATTTCGACATCCTAAACAAATATATATGTAAAAAATGGTTGAATTACTTCTACAAAATAAATAACAAAGCACACATAACATCTCTTGTTATGAATGGCCTATAACTATTCTGTAATTGCAAGCAGTATTATGAGAAATTGCTGCTTCCTACTTAGTCTTTTACTGCTTGTTTCTTTTGCTATTCTCTTTGGGAAACTGGCCATATCAACCACATAATGCTTTTTGTCCCTTATGTTTCTCACTTCGGAGAACAGCTACTTCCTTAGATTCCTAGGTCTCTCAGCCACATCGTTGCCAGCACATACATTTTCAGCCATTTACCCAAAATGTATTAAGATAAGTTTCTCTTGCATCAAATGTGTAAATACTAATAGTTAACACACGCACCGTTTGGATTTGGCAAGTAAGCTGTAAGATATATTGGCATCTTTTAAATGCTATATCTTTGTTTTCCAGATCCTAAAGGCTTGGGAAGTGAGGGGAAATATCTGTGTTTGTTGCTGTTTCCCTCAGACTGAAATCTCCAGCTAATGTGGTTGGAGAGATGCACTCAGACACGGGAAGAGGATGTAACAGATGTAGTGGCATCTGCTTGCACTTTCAGAACCTTAACTAACAATGTTCTGAGAAATGATTTCCCGCATCCTTCTCAGCGAGCACCAACTTAGCTACCCATTGATAATGCTTTAAATGTCAACACCCTTCTATCACTGCTTACCAGAGATGGAAACGGAATGACTGCAATATACCATCACATTTCCTCAACCCCCAGTCCAAAAAGAACCTCAAAATACTTACCAAAGATATTCTGCCTTTGCAAGCTGAAGTTGAGCCAAGGACACATGAAGCTCAGACAGCAGGACTGGGCTCAGGAAACCCAACATTAATTTGGAGGGTGGGAGGGGGCATATTCGCAAGACCATATAGGCATTGTTCACATGCCTGGTCATCTGATCATTCGACACTACTATGTCTGGGGAAATATTTTTTATGAAAGGGTTTTTTGTGTTATAAATAACAAATGCTATCAATTATTAACATAGCTACTTCTCACATAAGGAGAAATTCTCTCAAGCAGAGCTGTGGAGGAAAATATCTAGCAACTATTGTTACAGGTAGAGTAAAAAATACTGGCTTTTGTGTGTGGTTTTTTTTAATGATTTTTTAATTTGGGAATATTTTTAATTTCCCTCCTTTTTTCTTCCTTCTTTCTCTCTCTATCAGAGGAACTAGGAATCCAATACATTTGCAACCTCAGGATTTATATGAAACACAAACAAAGGTCCTTTGTTTCTATTCTACATGTCTGTTAACAGCAAAAGTACTGCCAGAAGTGTACTTCAAAGACGCTTTTGCAATAGCTTCTTTCATAGCTTTTCTTTCCTACTCCAAGGACATTATCTAAATCGAGAAACTGTGTTAGACAGGAGAGTTGTGGTGGTTAACCTACTGATGAATACAACTCTGTAAAAGTCCCCTTATGATGGCTTCAAGACTAAATACCTAACTTTTGGAAAACTATTTGGGAATATCATCCAGTGGTTCTTTACTATCTTTATTATCTGCTTATTATCTGCAGAGCAAACTTTAAGGTCACCTAGTCCTCACAGTGCTTCCAGAAACTCCCGGGTAAGTTCTGAAAGCGTAGCCTCCTTCTCCAGAAAGGGCTCAAATTCACCATTATAAATCCCACAAGGCACTGTAATGTGGTCACTGCATCTTCAGATCCAGCTCCACTGCAAGCATAAAACACTGCTTGTAAAAAACCCCACAGCTCACTTGGTATTGAGCCACACGTGCGGAAAGTCTTCAGCCTGCTACTCAGACTGAAATGCTCTAACTAAAGCCTCTTTCCAGAGGAGATTTTTATAAGACCCTAGCTTTGCCAAGGTAGACCTGAGCTGGAGTTTATTGATGTGTAGATGTCCCAGTCAGGTATACGTAAACATGGAAGTAGTGCTCATGGAAAGAGAAAAAGGCTGTAATAAGACTAAGGACAAAAATAACTGCTCAGGGTAAGGGGGCTTTCCTACTTCAGATGAAGTATTTCAGGAAATCCACAGCAGAGGGCAACCTGTGCAGCCTCTAAGCAAGCACGGGAGCAGTGAAAAAGACCGAAAAATGTCAGTGACAAACTCTGGGCTGGGTGAAAATCACTTAGCGCAGCCACAAAGCAGTGGATGGGGCACTAAACTTGTGCAGCGGGGACCTTCCCTAGCCATGGCCTTGACTGCAGAAACACTAAAAATGACAACAGAGAGCGAGCAGTGAGGTCCCTTTCCCCAGACAGTCCAATCCTTCAAGCTCTTCTCCATGCTGTATCTCCGGCCACCGGCTGTCCTCCATCATCTTCTTCCACCCACTTATCAGCCAGGCTTCTTCACTCAGCAGTGAGTCAAGACCATCTGGAGATTAATTCTTGTTGGTCATCACACACCACATACTTCCAGAAACATCAAAGATAGTCAACCAAGTCTTGACAGCAAGGACTTCATTATATTCTTGTTATGTCAGAGCAGCTCACCTGAGATTATGCCTGGTACCTGACAGGATGACATGGTCCTTGAAATGAGGTTAAGTGTTTTGGGTGTGAGTATGCTGCTCCCTCCTTTGAGTTTTTTGAAGTCTTTCGTTCCTTTCTTATCTTTCCCACCATCATGTGCTACCACATATATCGGTGTGCTTGCTGGAAGATATTAATGCATCAAGATTGGAGTAGGTGCCGAGGAGCTGCATAAGGGGGCAGTGCTGTATAGAGGGGTCACAGTGCATGCATGGTAAAAGAAGAGCTGAGGAAAGTCTTTCCAAACACGTTGAAAGAGCTCCTCTCTCAGGACACCCTGTACGCTAAGTTACCTACTCATAAATGAAGTGTTTTGTATCACCCCTTGGGGCTAGAGCATGGACACAAGCAAGGTTTTATGGCCTGCAGTCCTCTCATTTGGACATACTCCAGGAGCAATCTAGCAAAGCCATCCAAATATGTCAGTATTTTATCTGCTTATGATGCTAATGTAAAAGGAAACATAATTTGTAGAGACCATATCACAGCTACCACTTTTTACTCATCAGAGCACTAAGTTAGGGATTTCAGAAAATGAATTAATTAATTCACACAGTTCCTTAGGCTAATTCTAACACAAAATATAATTTTCCAAATCTCCCTAAATAGAAAGAAGAAGGTTAGTGGAGCGGATAATCTTCATGAAACCCATTGGCCTTTCACCCTATCTTCCGACTCTGAGAAACTATAATAGTCTCTACCAGTGGTTTCCTTCTCTCTGCTTTTTCAGCTGCAGACTTTGGGGGGGAACATCTATTGAATGTGGTTAGTAGCATCCCATTGGTGACTGCATTTTCTCTTTTTTGGAAGATGACTCAGTGAGTTGTCTGTACTGCTTCAAGAGTCGGCAGGGACAGAAGTACAGTGAGTTCTTCCTGTACTCCAGAATGCACACTGAACACTGAAACAGACTTCGATGCAGCTAAAACCAGCACAATAATTAAAAAAACCAACACTTCCCACCAATAAAATTTCAGTTATATATATCCACCTGATGTGAAATATATCCCCCTGAGAAAGTCACTTCAAAGCTTGGAGCAACAGCTTAAAATGAGACTGGACTTGTCTTCAGATGCAAAGGAAGTCAATATTTTTCTTCTAAAAAAACACCAAGAAATGTGACTTGATTAATTTTTCTTCTCTTGAAAAATGTCAGGTTTCAGCGTAAGTCTTTATTAGTCTTCAGAAACTCCCTGAACATTAGACAATGTAGAGAATCTGCCAGTTGTCTATAATGCAGCAGCTGCATTGAGTGGGCTCTCCTAACTGGTAAATTCACTATCTCCTCTTTTTAAGTCGTGAGTTCGAAAACACTTGTTTCCTTAGCTTTTTGCTAAACACATCTGTAGGTACTTCTTTCCCACACCTGGAACAGATAGTAGGCATATGCAGCTTCATATGTTTATCCTATGGTTCAATAATACATTTCACAACATTGTGAAGGCTGCGTACCAATACCTCAGGATATTTAATCATTGCCACTTGAAAATCTGAATCAGGGGATACTTCATGGACAGTATTAAATCCTGCTTTAATTCAGGACTCCACAAATAGTAAACTAGTGGAGAATTAGGCCATCAGGTTATGTATGACAGAGTAACCTCAAGTTTTCATACTGTCCATGACAGAGTATGAAATACCTGAGTTGAAAAAAGATATGAGATTTAGTCCTGCTATTTGCTTTTCACGTCAGAACTAGAGACTTTGCTTTCTGCTATATTTTGCTTTTAAATCCTAGGTCTCTTGAGAGACTGAAGATATATTTAGAATTGCTAAAACTTTTAACATAAATACAGTAGCAGAAATAAGTACTCAGTGCTCTCAAAATAGGTTTGGCTATTTAAGTAAACTGCAGTGAAAGTACGTAGTCTGGGAATCACTTGGAATGTTACTTGTCCGGATCCTCAGCTGGTATAATTATCTTAGGTGCTAAACGAGCTGTTTGTGTAGACATTTAGTCTTAAGTAAATCACATTTGAAGAAAAGGAGAAAAAAACATGCTGGATATAAGTTAACTAAAGCTTAGAATTTAAGAATTCATTCTCAGGCCCTGAAACAGCTTTCTCCCTCTGCATCTCTCACCAGATCAACGCATCTTTTTGACTTGCCTCATCTCTTCAGGCAGGAAGCATCACGGAAAACCTAAAATACAGAAGTGACTGTCTACTAGGAGACTTTGGAATTCATGATGCTGAGAAAAAGAGTGAGGGATTGTGGGAAAGCAACAGAATATTGGCGAGGAGGATTGTAAATACGCCCAAGTGACTTGCACTTGTGGTGCTGGGAAACACATATATCACACTAATTGTTGTTCAGTCTTGGGTGCTTGCAAGTAAAACACTTGCACTTAGATAACGTTAAGTCTGCGATGGAGTCAGGGACACCTTATCTAGCCGCTTGAGAATCCTGGCCTGTTGTTGAAGAAGATCAAAGCACAGTGGGAAAACTATGCCTGTTTGAACCCTTTAAATACCAGCGAGAACAGGGAGTCTGCGCGTGCTCTTGCTAACAAGGACTCTCTCACTGCCAAGGACTCTTGCTAACAAGGACTCTCTCTCACTCCGCGGTGCCCGCGTCCCCTGCTTGCATGCCTCTACCCAGGTGTTGCTTTGGAGATTTCCTGGTCTGTGAAGTATCGAGATTAAACTTGTTCTTTGCTTTTCATCCGTGGTTTGTGGTCGTTCCTGCGTCCTGCCTGCATCGGCTCACACAGGGACCCCATTTGGAGCTGGAGATATTTAAGAAACAGGCTAGATTTAGAGCTGGGGTATACATATAATACAACTGGCCACAGTCTCTTTCTTGGCTATGATCTTGCTAAAGCAGACTACTTCCTCGTCATTCCTTCTGGGCATTTTAGAGGGCAACCTTGTTATTATGCTGTCTTATGCCACTAGATTTCATATTACTCTTTTTCTTAGCTTTCAACCTAATGGACGCTAGTTATTACTGTAATACCATAGAATCGCAGAATTGCAGAGTATTGCAAGTTGGAAGGGACCCATAAGGAGTCCAACTCCTTGTTCCTCACAGGACTACCTAACGTGACTAAGAGCATCGTCCAGACGCTCCGTGAACTCTGACAGGTTTGGTACCATGACCACTTCCCTGGGGAGCCTGTTCCAGTGACTGAACACCCTCTCAGTGAAGAACCTTTTCCTAATGTCCAGTCTGATGCAGCTTCATTACATTTCCATGTGTCCTATCAACACATTATACCATATGAGTATCCATCAAATCTGACTCACCTTACTGGTGACAGCTAACGTGGTTTCACAGAGGGTAAATCATGCCTAACAAATTTTGTGGCCTTCTACGATGGCATTACAGTGTTGGTGGAAAAGGGAAGAGCAACTGACGCCATCTACCTGGACTCGTGCAAAGCATTGGGGGTGTTGGTTGATGAGAGGCTTAACATGAGCCAGCAATGCATGCTTGCAGCCCAGAAGGCCAACCACATCCTGCACTGCATCACAAGTGTGGCCAGCAGGTTGAGGGAGGTGATTCTTGTCCTCTACTCTGCTCTGGTGAGACCCCACCTGGAGTACTGCATCCAGCTTTGGAATTCTCAGCACAAGAAGGACATGGACTTGTTGGATTGGGTCCAGAGGAGGGCCATGAAGATGATCAGAGGGCTGAGCACCTCTTCTATGAGAACAGGCTGAGAGAGCTGGGGTTGTTCAGCCTGGAGAAAAGGCTTCAGGGAGACCTTATAGTAGCCTTCCATGCCTGAAGGGGGCCTAAAGGAAAGATGGGGATGAACTCTCTATCAGGGAGTGTAGTGATAGGACGAGGGGTAAAGGTTTTAAACTGAAAGAGGGGAGATATAGACTAGATATTAGGAAGAAATTCTTTACTCTGAGGGTGATGAGACACTGGAACAGGTTGCCCAGAGAAGTTGTGGATGTCCCATCCCTGCAAGTGTTCAAGGCCAGTTTGGATGGGGCTTTGAGCAACATGGTCTAGGGGCCAGTAAGACAGATGTGACCACGCCAGCCCTCAGATGGCCTTCTAAGATGTCCATTATTTAACACTCATATCAAATATATCATGATCTCCAACCGATTAGAAAGCAAATAAAATGGTATGAACAATTTAACGGAGAATAAAAATGTGACAGGGACTTTTTTCTGCAAGAACCTAAAACCTCTGTTTTAGTTTGCTTCTCGATCACTTCAGTGCCAAGAAACTTGCTTCAGCCTGCCCTTCAAATGCTTTGATCTCCCAGCCACCACCTGAATGAATGTGATATTCCTGAAGGAATCTGATTATCAAGTGGGGTGAGGTGAGGAAACAGGAATCTTGGCAGAGAAGTGGGTATATAACCAGCACAACAACATTGAAGGCTCCAGGCAAAATGATGGCAGAAAGGGGTAGAGAAGAACTTGCTTCCTTTTCTAAAGGCAGTGTTACTAGTAAAGCGACAATATATGCACAGTATATACAGTGCAGTATTTTCATCTCAGGACAATATGATGCGTTATTACAGGCAGCTACTAATAAATCACAAGTCTTAAAATGTGAAATTAAGATGGTTTCTAGAATGTAATATTAAGCTGGGTCAGTGGGGTTGAATGAGTATTTTGGTATTTGGGAGAGAGAATTTTCTTTTTTTCTTCAGTGGACTTCCTGAAAAAAATAATAGTTGCTTAAAAACTCCTAAATGGTGACCTATTTTGACTAGATTCATGAGAAGTAACAAGAAAATCTTTCTTCGGGACCCATCTTGTAAAAATACCTTTTCTCACCTTTGCTTCTGTTCTTTGACACTCAGGTTTGCTGTGCTGCAAAGAAACGTTGTGGTACATTGCACCTGTGATGTATCCACGCTAAGGACAGATGAAGAAAGAAGGAACATTGATGACTTTGCAATAATGAGGTTGCTGATCCACAGCCTGCTGGTAATTCCTGCACAGTGGAAATAAAGCCAAAGAGAATTGCCAAGAATCTCATCTGCATGCTGACAACTGCACGTCTCTCCTCAGATGCATCCATCCTCAGGTCACCCTTTCTGTTTTTTAACCTTGCACTGGTATGGCTAACGGAAAGGCGAGCAGCCTTGTCCTTCAAGCAGCTAACTGCCTACAGGCTGCAGAATTCCATTTATTTTGCCTGGTTTTATTCATTGACAATTCATTCATTGTCAAGACTGCATCAGATAGGAAACTCAAACTGATAGGCACCAGTTATATGGGAAGTTTGCCCCTGTTTACCTTAAATTGTTTTCTAATTGATACAAATGACTACGTGGATGCTGCTTTATATCAGATTAGTCTCTGAAGATTAGAATCATTCTAAATTGAAGGTAACCTGCCACTGTCAAGTTGAAATAGTGTTCATACAGTGCCTCACTGCAGTTTAAATTGGTTTTAAATTTGATTTAAGTTAAATTGGTGCATTTTACTTATGCGGATACAGCTTTATCTTAATAATGCTTCACATGGTACACCTGATATGCAAAAACTAGCACTGGCAGGGTGTTTGCATAGATGGCCAGTGACTCACTGGTTTTTGTTTGCTTGAGATATCAAGGGTTAATCAAAGAATCAAAAGGGATAGTGAATCATGCAGGGACCAGAATGTCTTATCAGCTGTGACCTGTTCAGCCCCTGAGACAGAGAAGAAATAAGGAAGTGATTTATATGTTATAGCAGTTCAGGACTCACTCCTCGGGAGCTGCTGGAGAACCGTGGTACTCTGCACACTGCTCTCCCATGGCCTGATGTGCTCCTCATCTGGGCACTTCCTACTAGCAGACTGTTTCCCACTACTTACTGAAAACAAAAAATTACCTGCGTTTGTCCATACCCATTTCTGTAAATTAGATTGCTCCTAAGAAAATTTAACCCTAGCAATTTGTAAGCATACAGAGCTATGAAAACATCATTTATAGGCTGAGAAGACCTGGCTGCTACTTTACGCTAGTTTACCTTCCATCCAACTTCGATCTTTAGCTCAGAAGTAGATAAAATAAAGCAAAGCAAAGCAAAGCAGACAACAGTAAGTCTCAAGTACTGTGCTTGATATGGAGGTCTGTGGCTCTGAGAAATACATTGTGATGGACAGTAACTTTTTTAATCTATATTTTTTGAATGTCATAACTATGTGCCAGATTTTCTTTTAAAAAGATGTCTGTCTTTCTACGGGCATTACCAAATACACAGAATAAGATTCAGTCATCTCACCGAAAGCTAGCATAATTTAAACTGATCTCTCTTTGCAAACAAAGACGACTGCGAGATTGCGTATACCGGGCACTCTAGCAACCACCAAGAAACAGCATTTTAACTGCAAAAGTAAGTGATAGCCATCTAAGTTCTTACAGAGGTGAATGTATACCGTTTTCTCTAGGTCTGTCAAAGTTTTCAGTACAAACAGGAAAGGTGGATTACATTACTCTCATTAAACTATACCTAGCATTGCATGTTTCTTCCACCTTCCTACTCCTACCAACTTTATAAAAAGTAAGTTTTTAAAAGAAAATATTTGAATATTGATGATTATGTGCTTTAAAAACATTGTGTAGCCTTTTTTTTTTAAAGAGAAAAATAAGCATTAGAGCTATTGCATTGTACCATGCTGCTTTGCATAAACACTGCCCCTGTGTTTATGTGCTGCACACTGAAGACAGACTTTTCCTGGCTACCAGACTGACAGAGACACAACTGAACAGGAACCAGTTTCAGGCAATTACAGAAGAGATTCAATGGGTGGGGATAGCTGCCCCAGGCAGAATACACTACTGATCTATTATGTTTACACGCACAACACAAAGATGAAGACACTGCACAGAGAAATGATAGGTGTGTAAGAGAATAATACACTGGCCAACTGCTTAAACTGAAATCACTGTTTTACTGTTGACATGAGCATCCAGGAGCAGGGCAAGTTCCCTTTGCTCCCAGATGGGCAGTAACGACTATTCCATAGCATTCCTACAAACCCACTATGAGCCCTAGCATTTTCCTAACAATGAATAAAGAAGACTATCCAGCAGTCCACCCTCTTGAAATTCAAAAGCAATTAGTAGATGGCAATATTGCCAGTGCTTATTGCACAAATAACCAAGGGAGAAAACCTGAATCTCACAGTTTGTTTTCTATTTAGTTCTCTTTATCTATTTGTTCTTTAATGACTTTGATGTACTGCATGAAATGATTTCACTAGCAAGGTATCTGCATGATGAAACCCACGTTTCCTTCTCAGGACAGCAGCCCCAAAGCCCTATTCACTCTTATGCTTTTTAGAACTCTTGTAAAGTCTATGAATGTCTTGAGAAAACTACTTTTTCCATGTTAACTCTCTTGCATGCTGTCAAGAGACCGTTAGCATTACTGGGCAATGGGGCAAGTCAATAGTAGTAATATCTGTGACTTCTCCTTACATTTATGCATGTGTGGTTACAAGTTTGCGGCTGCAAATGCTGCTAATAGGTAGCACCTGAAAATACTTACTTCTCACAGGTAGAAAAGGAGGGCAGGAGAATGAGCATGACTATTGTTAAATTTAAAGAAAGATATGGGATGTTGGATTGTACTGTACTTAATAGTGTAAGGGATAACTATTTCATGAAGAGGTGAACTAATGAAAAGATTTTGTGTGTATCTCTAGGTTAAATTAGCTTGTTTTTTCTGAGTGTACGGTCTGGAGTGAGGTAGTTTAAAAAGCTCCCTTCGGCCTTTGATAATGAGGGGGCTCAATTGTTAGGTGAACAATTTGCTCCTTAGAGGCTTTTTGGTTGTGTTTGGTTTTGGTTTTTTTTTTAATTTAACTTGATTACTTATTGAGTTCTGCTAAAATGAATGGAGGTGGCTGTATGTATGTGAGTGTGTGTGGGGTGGCACAGTTTAGGTAAGTAACGAGCTAGGTGACAGCAAGTTTTCTAGCTGCATTATTCTGCTTCTAGGTTATGCAAGGAGAGAGAAGGAAGGCGATCTGGTTATGATTTCTGTGGTATATGAGTAACACCACTTTTCTATAGCAGCTGTGAGGAGTGGAGAAAAAAAAGGTGCTTTAGATTCTTCACTTAAGCTCTCTGTTTTAAACTACTCTGCTTGGCTTTTACTGGGGCGATGGGTACTCTGGAGTTGAGAATGCTGTCTTGAGCACTTTTTGCTAAGAAAAATAAAGGTTTAAACTTTTACCTATAGAGATTTCTCATTCACTGTTTGCATGAGCATTCGCTGAGCATCCATAATAGATGTGCTTTAGGAGAGCAATGCTGGCTGCAAATGCTGAAGCTGAAAATTACTCTTCTGTTTAAAAGATCCTTATTGCTCCTTTTTTCATGTTACTTAATAAATACTATCTAAGGTACAACATAAATATTGTGTGAAAGAACAAGCTAATGCTAGTATAATGATGCAGAGAGAGCATGAAATAAAGCTAAAAGTCATCCAGTAACGGCAACAAGCAATTACAGGAAGGTATAAGAATATCTCCATTATGTTGTAAAATCAGGTCTGTATGTAGCTACATATTAAAATGGAATAGTCACTTTTTCCATTAATACGCTGTTATTTACTCTCTTCTATCTCAGAACCGGCCTGGGACTCAAACAGGTGACGTTCATGTGTGCTTACTGTGGGGAGTGACTGCTCCAGATTTTCTTCCATGTCATTAGCTTTTGTGTAGCATGGCTGCCATGCTGTTCCCTTCACAAGTGGGTTTGAATGTATGTGCAGAACTTGCATTTCTAGAAGTGAGACTGGGCTAGGAAATCCATGTTGTACACATAGCTTTGAAACTTGGTATTATTAATGTAATTAGGAACTTCAGAAAAAGTCACTAAGAACTTTGACAATATGTCACTGCTTGTATTGAATTTCCTCTTATTGAGCCAGCTGACTTGTGCTATTACATTATTTGGATACAAATGTTTATCCGGCAACAACGAAACACTGAGTAACCTCACAAATGCATTGAATTTCAACGGTCAAAGAAGTGTATAATATTTTATTTTGTATTAGATAACCAATGTATGGAGCTTCTGGAGTCCTATCTAACTCTGTTCAAGCAGTGACAGCACTAAGCAGACTGAGACTACAAGGAAGTTAGTGGTGAATAGTATCATGCCTGTTATAGCTTATAATTTCACGTAGATATTTTGCTGCACTTTGCAGCATGAAGCACATTATCAGTTGTATGATAAGCTGTAGAAATCAATTTTGTATGCCATTTCTAAGACAGAAATTTATAAATGGAATATGGCAAATGCTTCTCAAATATGCTACACCACAAGACAAAATAGTATCCTCTTTTTACAACATGAAGAGGGGGGAAAAATGCAGAATCCATTTTTATTTCAGCATGTACTAGGTTTACCCTCAGGGTGTTGTGTGTATACATGTAGTTAACATAAACGTGTCTTACAGTTGGTTCTCTCTAACAATATAAAACCAATTTTTATCAGCTATAACGTCCCAACTTCCTCTTAGGTATCTCCGGGAGTGAAAATAACCTAATTCTGGGAAGAAAGATCTAACCTGTGTTTGTGCATGTACTGGTTTTGATGAGTGATGTTGATAACAATTACATTTTTATATAAGCTAGTATAAAAGTATATGTGGCAACAATCAGAGTTTCTAGGTACTTTTATTAGAGTCTCCAAGAAACTTTGGTGAAGACTTCTACAATGAGCGCGAGTCCCTAAATACTGGCTTTTCATGTCAGATGAAGAAACAGTAATCTTCTGCGTAACTGATACACATCTCCAGACTCAGGTATATCAGACCTCAAGTTCTAACAAGTGTGAACCCCTATATAAATGCGAGTACAAGGAAGCTGTAGCCACTGGGTTAGTACAGAGATGATCACATTACCTTCCTGTACTTCCTCCTCCTATGTTTGTAGCAGAGCTGAGGTGGGCAGGGAAAACTGCTGCTAGATCTTAATCTGAAACCTGATTCGGGTGTCAAGCCCTCTTATATAAAACCCCAATTACTTTCATCTTCCATAGCATGCCTTAATTTTGGAAGGAGCGACGGCTGTTCATACTGTGAAGCAGGCTTTGAACTTCTTCTGGAACAAGGGTACTCAGCAGCAACGGCGTCAGCAGGGCCCACAGCACCCCGAGCTCTGCTTCGGCCCGAGGCCTGGCTGCAGCCGCCTCATGTATCAGGGGGGCTCTTCTCAAACACGGGTAAAAATGGCAGTTCTTCTGCAAATCTTCAGAACAAAAGAAAAAACATAAATTAAAAATAGTGGTACATAACTCCACTATCAGAAAAAAACCCAAAGCCCAAGAGAAACCAGTTTTGTTGTGGGAAACAGCAGACTGCGTGACTTCTCACTGCATGGGCACAGGACATCCCCAGCGTGCTCAGCGTCTGCTCTCCCGGGGAGACGGGCCGAGAGTGAGGTACCGGCCCCGGGGCGGCGGGAAGCGCTCCCCGCCCACGGCCGGGCCCGGGGTTGGGGGGAACCTGAGGGGAGCCGCCGTGACTTCCTCCCGCGCTGAGCAGGGGAAGGGCACGCTGTGTTCCGGGTCTGGGGGTCGGCTGGTGAAGCAAAGGTCTCCCACCGGCCGCGGCCCCTACCCCTGCCCCACGGCCGCCGCGGCGACCATGCGCTGCCGGGCCCGCAGCAGGCTGAGGGGGTGGTGCCGCTCCGCGCATGCGCCAGAGGCCTCCGCTGAAGGGCGGGGACACACGACGACGCCCGCCGGCGGACCGTACCACACCACTGCGCGGCGTAGGGGTGGGCGAGGAAAGCGCTTCCTCCAAGAATTCGCTTATGAGGATTCCTTGCTGGCTCCTTCCCTGACTGTGTGTTTGAATGAGAGTTAAGGGCAAGGAGAAGCAGGATAGAGCCGGGTCTCGCTCGCACGCCTCCTCTCCCCCTTCTTCTCTCCCGCGCCGAACCCCGGCGGCGGCGGATTAGGCACGTCCGGCTTGCTTCCCCCCCCCGCCTCGCTGCCGATGGTAGGGCCCGCTCGCGCTGCCCGTGGCCCGGCGTCGCGAGTTCCCGCTCTCCCGCGTCCGCCTTCTCCCGCCCCTTCCCTCCTCCGCCTCCTCCCTCCGTGCCGGCTCGGCGGTCGCCTCAGCCTCCCGTTCCCTCCCCCCGGCTCCGGCTCGGCCCCGGCGGCGGCCCTATGGCGTACAGTCAGGGCGGCGGCAAGAAGAAAGTCTGCTACTATTATGACGGTGAGCGGGAGCGCGCGGGCGCGTGTGTGTGGAGCCCTTCTAACGGCTGCCCGGGGCGGCCTGACCCCGTCCCCCGCCATTACGGCCCACCCCCCCTCACGGTACCGTGGCGGTCCCGGTTTGGGGTGGGGGGGGTCCCCGCCGCCTCCACCTGCGGCGCCGCCGCCGCGCCCCGCTCCTGCCATCGGCCCTGCGCGCTCCCGCCCCGCCGCGGGGCTGAGCCCCGGGGGGCCGAGCCCTGGGGGGCCGCCGGGCGAAGGGGGAAGCGGCGGCGGGAGTGGGGGGTTGGAGGGGTGGCGGTGGGGTTGGAGCCAGGGGAGGTTGAGGTCGGGGAGCTGCCTGCAAGGCCCAGCGGGGTGAATGCGGTGTCTATTGTTCCCCCTTCCCCCCCCCCCCCCCAACACCACCAAAAAAATAAAGAAAAAAGAAGAAAAGTTGAGACACTCCCCTCCATCCGCTAAGCACAGAGGCGTTTGGAGTCGCTGCCGCGTCTGGCTCCTCCCCTGCAAAAAAAAAAAAAAGTCTAGGGCATGTGTAGCTTCGGCACCTGGTGGTCCTCGGCGCTGGGGCCTTGCCCTACTGCTGCCTCCCCTCCGGGGGGCTGGGGGCTCTGCCTCCCCAAGCCTCCCCCAACACGTATCAGAGCGGAGGTTCGGCTTCCACCGGCCCCTCCGCCCGCCAAACACGAAAGTTGTGTGCGTGGGTGTTTAATAACAGTGAAATGGGAGTCGCTGCCTGCAGGCCGCCCGAGTTCGCCCGCTCCTCCGGCGGGGACGCGGCGAGTCGCGATCTGCGTTGTCAGCCGCGGCGGAAAACAGTGCATCGAGCCCCCTGCTTACTTTCAGATATTTGCAGCGACTTGTTTGTGGTTCTCTCTGGCCACAGGCAGCAGCGAGAACTTTTGGTTTTCTTCTTGAGTTTGCGTTTGGTTTTCTTTTTTTTTTTTTTAATTGGGAGGGTAAGCTCATTGGTCAGATTAGTTAAGAGCTTTTATATATTTTTTTAAATTGCCTCGGTGGTGTTTTAGACTGGTATTGGTAGTATCCAGGAAAGAGTGAGGTTGAGGCTGTTCTGATGTAGGGTTTCGGTGTGTTCACCATTTTGGAAATGAAGATGAATGGTTAAACCCGCTAAGATATCAGAGGTGTCCGCTGCTGTAGCAAATCTGCCATTCTTTAGAAATGGCAGATCTTGTGGGGCCTGTCTTGGTTTGGTTTTTTTTACTACACTAAAGAAGGCCGAGTCGTGGTTGCCGCCCCCTTCTCTTTGTTGCTAGCTCTGGTTCTTTGTTCAGCCTAAAGGGGAAAGGAGGCCCCTGTTAGGGAGAGTTTTGGTGAGGCTGGAATCTTACTTTTCTTTGGGGAGAGGGATGACTTTTTGCTTTGTTGAAAGGAAGACTGCAGTGATAGTTCAGAAGCTTTCTCTCTGCAAATGTTTGCCTGAGTTTTTTTAATCAATAAGCTTTTTCTTTTTTTATTTATTATTTTAAATAAAGTCACGTGGTTATAGTTTACTAGGTATCAATATCTTCAGTTTTTCTGTGGTCCCTTTATTTTCATGCTCGGTGCTAGTGTCAGAGTCTCCCTTAACAGCCAAAAAGCTATGCCAGTGAAGAGGGGGGAGAACTGGAGAGGGAAGAAGTTTTCAGGTGGCAGAATAATGGCGACTTAAAAGCAGTTGTAGCTCCTATCTTGCTTGAATATGTAGACTAGGATAAATGTGGTTAAGAATAGTGTAGAGAAAGGAGTATCTGTTGTAAAAGCGATTTTAAAAAAAAGTGCTTTCTCTGTGGCAGAAATTTAGCAGCTTTGGAATGGTTTTGATGCTTTTTTTTTTTTATTGCCAAATACAACAGTTATTTTACACTTATTTTGTAAATAGCGCTATTAGAATACTTCTGTATTTCTATAGTAGGTAACACTGATTTGTGGTTCATCTGGCAATCTAAGTATCTTGTAACTGTGTTGTACCGGCAAAGTCTTGAGTCAAGGTGAGGGGAGTGTTTGAAACCTTAAATAACTCAAACCAAAAAATACAATGATACCTCAAGCACACAACTGAGGCAGTGGTGTATCTCCAAGTATGTCGTAACTGAAGTAAATTACCATTTATTGTCATAATTTTCCCTCCACACGTACTTTCACTTTGTTTCTTTAAAAGTATACACTAAAAAGTGTTGAAAAGTGCTAGAAGGCATATATGCATATCTTTGGGATGCAATAAATTCCTACATGCTTTTTGGGAAACTTGGTGTGATTGTCATCTAAAGTTGCATTTTTAAAGTAGCCTGTAACTTACAAAGTTTTTTCAGAGTGTATTGCTTGTTAATGCTTTCTGATAATTAAAAGCTTTAATAACCTTCACACTGTACCCGGAACCAATAAACTTTGGGTAGAAGAAGCTTGATTTAATTTTCTGCAGTTTGTTTGTAATAGACTGTCAGCCATATCTGGTTTGCAGAATTTGCATTGCTCGTTATCATGCTCAGGTCAGGAATTTTTTTTTAATTTGAGACAGTATACTATAGGAAGAACTACAACCTCACAAATTAAGACATTTTAGCCATCTTACCTAAAATATTTTTAGCAACTGCTTCTAGTCTTAATATATATGACTGTAGCTTACCAAAGTCTGTTGTTCATGCTCCTTAGAACCATGCTAGATATGGAAAGATATTGTAGCATTTCTTTTAGCCTTTTACCATGTATCTTCAGGTTGTTGCCACGGTCTTGCAGCACGTGGCTCGGGTACTTCAGTGGCCTCTTCCAAAATAGATACATGTTGTACAGTTGCCCACAGCAATGAGGACAGGACCCAGAGGGTCTTTCCAACTGTGCTCCTGTACATCTAGGCACAGATCTAGAGAATCGTGCAGCAGCTAGCATGGCTACAGTTAATAAGTGTACTTATTCCATGCCAGTGCACTAGCAGTAGTGTATAGGTTGCTTCTTGTGCATAATTTAATGTGGGTGTTCAAAAGGCTCTACCTTCATGAAAAATGTCAGAGATCTGCATCAGAATGTGGTTGGTTCCACCCATAACGGCGAGACGAAACCTGTTTTAATAGGGCAGTATGCAGCTATATTCAGATAGTTTTTAAGTACATTAACACGTACAGTTTAAGTTCAACTCTGCAGATATAAGCTTTACCTGAAGAGTGTTTCATGGAGACTTATCAATGTTTTGTGCAGTGGCTTCTGAACATGGTGGTGGTGTCCAACCTCTGCTCAGGGGTCAAAAGTCAGAACTTTGCTAGTCTTGTGATGACTGCTTAATTTTAAAAACCAGAACAAAACCCCCAACCCTTCAGATGATAGTGCAGTAATTCTAGGCCTCTTTGAACAGCTGTTTGTTAGACTGATCAAACATTGGCATACAAGTATCTAAAGGGTGGGTTGAAGGAGGATGGTGCCAGACTCTTTTTAATGGTTCCCAGTGACAGGACGAGGGGCAATGGGCACAAGTTGGAACATAGGAAGTTCTGTTCAAATACACGGAAAAACTTTACGGTTAGGGTGACAGAGCACTGGAACAGGCTGCCCAGGGAGGTTGTGGAGTCCCCTTCTCTGGAGATTTTCAAGACCCGCCTGGATGCAGTCCTGAGTAATGTGCTCTAGGCAATCCTGCTTTAGCAGGGGAGTTGGACTAGATGATCTCTAGAGGTCCCTTCCAACTCTGAAGTTTCTGTGATTCTGTGATTGATGATCCTTTTCTGGATTAATCTTTACATGAGTTCACCTGTTTGTATAGCAGTAGTTACATTTGGATTGACTTCTGCAATTAAGATTTTTTTCATGTGGTTTCCATTGTAGTGGTTATGTTTCTGCACTTAGTACAGTTCTGAAATACCTCATGATTTCATGTTAACCGTACTTTAAATAAGCAGAGATATGGTCGGTGTATATCACAATTTATCTGTATCAAAGTTACAAAGTAATGTAACTTACAAGTTACAAAGTATCAAAAAAGATAAGTAAATGTCATATCTTGCCTCTTTGTTCAGGCTGTTAAGACTGTTTTGTAGTGGGTTAATTTAAAGATGCTATTTTTCTATCTATTTTAGTAACTAGAGAGACTAAGGGACATAGCAGCTTTTGTTACTCAGTTGTGTGTTTGTCAGACGTAATTGAAGTTCCTTTAGGGCGTGTAGCCTCTTGTATTTTTCTATGTATTAGAATATTTAACATCTGTAGACCTTGCAGAAGTCTCAGATAAAGAAGTTGAGTGTCTAAAACTTATGTTCACCAAAGGAATCACATGGGTTTATTTTTATTTTATAGCTTTCAGAATTTAGGTGAGAAACTTTTATGAATTGAGAAGTATTTCCCCCCCCCCATATATATGTATTTTAACCCAAAACATAATGGTGTATTTGAAAACTTAATTTTCAGGTATGTCTTCTAGTCATTTGTTGGTATCACATTTTGCATCACGTGGTGAACAGTGCAGGGCAATAAACTTGTGCTAGCATTAAACTGGTACTTGACTTGTCTCATTTTAGTTAAGGACTCAACTTTTCAGAGATTATGTTGTTACTTCTCAATGGGAGCCATTTATCTGATATTTTTACTGGTATAAAAGAGTAAATTTCGGTCTTTGAAGCCTTGCTGTGAAAGATAAGTATATTTGCCAACTTTCTGCATATACTACTTTGCATTTTTTCCCTCTGCTTCCTCTTTTCAGTTGCGTTCTGTTCTTTTGCACTTTCCGTGCACACCCACACTGGTGAGTGATACAAAATACACCTACAAGACTTCTGTATGGTTTTTACCTTTGTATTGGCAAGTTTAGGATCAAGTACTCATACTGCCTGCAATACTAGTCTTGTGCACTTGGCCTCGCTGTACCTGTTTTTCGTATGTATGCATACTGTTGTCAGAGTCAGTCTGGCACTAAGTGCAGAGCTTTTTAGCTCCATCACTGGGGGAGATGTCCCATCCCTGCACACACTAGCTCTTGGTACACCTTGCTTTTCTCCCCAAAGTACTCCAATAAGGCTGTAATATATTGGAGAAGAGGTTTCACGATCAATGGATGAAGAGGTTTCAGGACCAGCGGAAGAAGCCTTTGTACCAGGAAGGGCACCTTCTCCTTCACTGGGTAAAGGAAGAGAGACTTTTGACACCTTTCCCTTCACCAGAGGATAATGTCTCCAAGATGGGTCCCCTTTGTGATGTGATGTTGGCTGGAAATCAGGGTGCTAATGAAGAAAGAGGAACCTCTTGCGTACCTTTTCCTTCCCACACCCCTGCCAAGATACACATTGCAGCAGTCCCTTGAAATTTAGTGGGCTTTTTTGTCCATATGATTGACTTTATTATTTTTTTTTATGATGCTAATGACAATACCCTTTTTTGTTTGTGATGCTAAGACCTGAAAGATGTAAATGGTATTGCCTATTGCTAAAGTGTATTATATTGATATCAGTTGTTAAGTCGTTATTGCTGACCTCTAATACTTATCCACAGATCTTCTGTTTGATTAAATAAACTCCCATTAAATTTACTGACATGCCAGTTCTTTTAAAAGTTTTCCTTTCTGGTAAAAAAATAAAGTGAAAGTTAAAAGGTGTGCTTAAGTTATTATTATTTTTTTTAAGTGTACACTGCAGTGTATGTATGGTTTGTAGAGTGCTTAATTTTGAATCTGTTTAATTGATTAATTACAATATATTGAAGGATATGTTGCAAGTATATTTGGGAAACTCTTTTTTTTTTTTCTTTTACGTGAGGGAAAATAAGAGATCTTTCGTAAGAGAGAAAATCATTCTTAATTGTCTGCTTCCTTACCCATCGGCATTATGACTGTCAGGGACAATGACTGTACAAGTTGAAGTAGTTAAAATTAAAACAAAAGGTATGAAATATATACATGTTCTTTAAGCCACAAATGCATTTATAATGAAGTTTCCTCAAAAGTATCATGTTACTGAAAGTTACTATTGTCTTAAAAATTTCAAAATTTTAAGCTCTTACTAGCTTGAAGCTTTGTAAATCTGTGACTTAACAGTAACTTCACAAAACGAAGTAGGGCTAGTAAATGGTTGGTTTCCATCTTCCAGTCATTAGTTTCAAAGAGACGTGGTAGGTCTTTCCTAAACACCAAATTGATAAGGTAGTGTTTTGTAAAATGTTTGGAACTGTTTTTGCTGACAGGGGTCAGCAGGGGTGTGGGTATACTCTCAGTACCTTTTGCTCTTGACCTGCATGTGATCAAAAGTGCAGGCTTGCAATAAGTATCTGCAAGACTCCTTAGTAACTGACAAGAAGTGCTAATCTTCCAGTTAAATACCTAAGTTAAGAGTAGGTCCAGGTTCTTCAAAGTTCTTGACTTAATGTTAAAACTTGGTATTTTCATTGCTGTGGGATAGCTAAGAGCTAGGTGTTGAGCGATTGTTTTTCTAGGTAACCTCATCTTGCAATACATGAGGTTATATCTGTTTTTCTTAAGTGTCCTCGCTCTCCCTTTGAAAGCTGGATTTTAGAATGCTTTGAGACTTAGAATCTTACTGTAATGGCTGCTTTTCGTGGTAGTTGGAGATACTACTGCAACCTGACATTTTTCCTTCCTCCTGAGCTGGAGCTTGTGTTGAAGAAGCGAAACTGAAGTTGTTTTGTAGCAGTGCTGCTTCTTACCTCTGACTACCAGAATTTGTAAAATAGTGTGACGTTTTGAAAATAGTATTGTTCCAAGTGGACAAGGCAGACCATATTGGAGGATGTGAAAGAAAAGTAAAAATTTGGTCAAAAAGAAAAGAGATGCTCTTGCAAAGAATTGTTATGGAACTCTCCAGATGAAAGCCATTCGACAACTGGATGTACCTTTTAAGCTTGTCTACGTTTCCAGAAACATATGGACTGCTAGTTCTGTTTAAAATGGTTTGTGTCTTGGGAATGTCAGTATTCAAAGTAGAGGTGTGTATGTTCTAACAGTACCTGAGCCGGGGAGAAAGCTTAACTAGCCCATGATAGCAGCCATTCTTTTCTTGGAAGCGAGCGTCAAATTTGTTCACTTAATTGTGTGTCTAGTTGTTCTCCAATTAGATTACAAGGTTCTGTTAAACTACTGTGGATCCCTAGCAGCAGGTGGCTGGGGAATGTTAGTCTGTGTGGTTGCAGCAATGGATCTGAAGCTAACTTCTGGAATGTAACTGCTAGGGTTAGTAGTTAAGGGCAGGCTGACAATGGTATTCTAAAATCAGCTCCTGCAAAACGGCAAGTTTTACTACAGCCTCTGTTATGGTACAACGTGGCTACATCATCACTAATTTCTGCTCACCTCTTTATTCCAGTTTTGTTTCCCATTACTTTATTCTTCAGTTCCTGCATGCTGTTTTCATCACTCTTGATTTGAAACCACTTATTGTGGGCTTCTTTGCTCGCCCACTACTGTCTGCTTGTAGTAAAGGTGTTAGATTTGACCTCCTTTTTGCCCTCTTGCTTCTGATGTATGACCTTTTATGCACCATTTGTTTTCCTCATGGCCTTTTTGAAATAGACAGTAGTCGCCTTATCGGTTTGTGCGGTTGTTCTGTTTTCGTTTGGTTTTTTGAATCATTGTACCTGCTTTCTTCTGTGAATGATTCTTTTAAGTAACAATGAAAAGTTGCTTTGTAATATGAATAGTTACTCATTTGTGTAATATTAACAGGTGATATCGGAAACTATTACTATGGACAAGGACATCCAATGAAACCTCATAGGATCCGAATGACCCACAACTTGCTGCTAAATTATGGCTTGTATAGAAAAATGGAAATTTACGTGAGTATAAGCAATAGAGAGTGTCAACTGAAGCATTATAAGTTATTTTTAAAGGGCTTCAAGTATTCTCACACAGATAAATGGAGAGAAGCAGAAGCAGAAATAAAAAAATACTTAAATAGTGTATTCAGAGCTTTCTTACTTGGAAATGAAGCAGTATTTTGTAGCTGGTGAGGGCTGCAGATTGTTGTCCATGTCTGGAAAAAGTGAGGTAGAGCCCCAGTAGAGACTTCTCACCAGTATTTCTATGACTGGGGGGGCTGGGCTATTGGGGGTACATTGGGGTAACTGCACAAAGAATTAACTAAGTTGTCTACTAACAGCAGAGTAGTTCCTGCTTTCTGTAAAACAGCACTATTCTCAGTTTCACTGTTCTCCTTTTAGGGTAGATTAGATTTCTCTCAAGTTGTCGGTTTTAGACAATTGTTAGCTGATTTTGCAGAGCACTGATTATTTCTATAATTTATTCTTTGTTATCAGCGACCCCACAAAGCTACTGCTGAGGAAATGACCAAGTATCATAGTGATGAGTACATCAAATTTCTCCGATCGATAAGGCCTGATAATATGTCTGAGTACAGCAAGCAAATGCAGAGATGTAAGTGTCAATGTTGGCTACTAAATCTCTATGTATGTGCTTTGATGGTTAGCATTGTTTAAAGCTAAGAATTCAGGAATACAGAGGTATGAATGTGACTTAATGGTGTTTGGGGGTTAGAGAAATACTGTAACAAAAGTAACGTGCCTGCCTTTAGCTACACTAATTTTGGGGCTTTTCTATAAAAAGTAGCCATCTTGGCAAAAATGTTCTTTAAGCTTATGGAAGGATTTTTGCCTCCCCTTTCACAGGGTGTATTCTAGATGTGAAATAATACTTTCTGTAAGCTTAAGTTGTGAGCTGTTTGCAAAACTGTCTTAAGATCTGTTCTAATGCAAAATCTTCCTGAAAAAGAATAGCTTTTAGAAGAGTAGAGAAGTAAAAATCAATGTGTGAAAATGTGTTTAAGTCAAGTAGAGGAGTTGCTCATTCCTGTTGGAGGGAGATAGTAAAAAAATGTGTATTATTCACTGTTCACCCTTTCTGTTAATTTATTTCTTTAATTATAGGGATAAGCTCACAGTACTGTTAGGAATGCTGTTTGACAGCTATTATATCAATTTAAAAGGCAGTATTGTAACCTCTTTATGGTGCCTTATTCTCAGCAAGTTATCTTTCTAAGTAATTGTGCATTTCTTACCATGACCTATGTTAATCAGTACTTCTTCAAAAATCTGAAAATTATCTAATGTCTTGTTAATGAGGAGACAAAGTTTCCTGGGGAAACTAAAATAATTAAATAAATAAATTAGTTTGAAGTCATATTAGATTATAAAGACCTCACATTGTTTTTACTGCTTAAAATTTAGCCTGACAAAAATGTGGCAGGGGAGGTGGAAGTAGTTAAAGTGCTGAATGAACTATGCATTGCATGTGTGTTATCCATGCGTATGACGATGCTGTTGGAATGATGTTTTTGAAAAGTATTGCATTTCTTACACAGTTAATGTTGGAGAAGATTGTCCTGTATTTGATGGCCTGTTTGAGTTTTGTCAGCTGTCAACTGGAGGCTCTGTTGGTAAGTATAGGACAGCCATTTTGTAGCTTTATTACATTTATGTCGGCAACTTAAAACTTTGGTAGTATATTTAAAACTGAAGCAAATATAAGTGGTTTTTGTAAAGAAATGATTGTGTATCGGTTACTTGATATATCTCGTAATTGACAGTCTGTATTGGTAAGAGATCAGATCTAGGATAAAGTTACTTAAAAAATACAGTACTATTTCACATAACAGATTTAAAGGCCCTCAGAAGTTTCTGACTGCGTTTCTTCTCGTTTTTGTGTGTCTTTTTGCAGCTGGGGCGGTAAAATTGAACAGACAACAGACAGACATGGCTGTTAATTGGGCTGGAGGACTTCACCATGCCAAGAAATCGGAGGCATCTGGTTTCTGTTATGTCAATGATATTGTGCTTGCCATCCTTGAGTTACTGAAGTAAGTTCAGTACAGGGGATAAAGATAAAATTATAGAAAGTGTCAAATTCAAGTATTTAAATGTTTGACAATATGATTTGTAATTATTTCAGTGAGTTTTCATAGCCGATGTTGAACTTGCACAGTTTCAATTAAGAAAACTGGCTTCCGCAAGAAGTTTAAAATAAAATACAGGAAAGCTGAAAAGATAAGGAATAGGAGACTCAGCCTGCAGAAGGCTCCAGGGAGACCTTATTGCAGCCTTTCAGTGCTTAAAGGGGGCCTGCAGGAAAGATGAGGACAAACTTTTTAGCAGGGCCTTTTGGTTAGGACAAGGGGTAATGGCTTGATGGAAGATTTAGACTAGATAGAAGTATTTTTTTTACATAAGCCTGGTGAAACACTGTAACAGATTGCCTAGAGATGTGGTAGATGCCCCATCCCTGGAAGCATTCAAGATCAGGTAGGATGGGGCTGTGAGCAAGCTGATGTAGGTGGAGGTGGGGGGGTGTTGGACTAGATGACCTTTAAAGGTCTCTTCCAGCCCAAACTATTCTATGATTATATTCTGTGATTATATTCTATGATTCTATGAGATAGGTTTAAAAAAGATATTTAGAAGTACTTCTTTACATAGAGGATAGTGAACTTCTGGAACTTGCTGCTACAGGAGGCTGAAGGAAGCAGACAGCAACAGCAGTTTCAAAAAAAGAGATTAGACATAATCGTGGACAAGAGGTCTGTAAATAGATGTTAAAGACCTGAGCAACAATGCACCCTGTAAAACACCATATGCTGTAATTCTGGATGGTGGGGAAGTACTAGGGTAGCAGACTTCAGAAAATGGACAGGTTTACATGCTTTTTGTAAATGTTAATCTCCAGTTGCCACTCATGGGGACAAGATAGTGGGCTAGATGGACCACTGCCCTGACCCCTTAGGACAGTCATTATGCTCACAATCATACACCCATTTAGTTTCTCGATATGCCTGCTTATTTACTATCATTTCAGTTGTTACTAAAGCAAACAGGAATATTTAGGGAAGATCATGCACTGAGCTTCCTTGGATTGCTACATGAATTAATGTGGCTGTTATGAATAAATAATGAAATAACAGCTGTGCTGCTGTGACTGCAAAATAAAAAAATGAGAGGAGTAATAAAAAAGTGATGATAGAATTAACTTTGAGCAGTAATGCTTCACTAAAATTTCAAATCCTGAGTGTTACTTGTGCTGCTTCAGGGGACTGTATTCCTCCTAATAGCATACAAATCTCATTTTTTTTACAAAAAAATATTTTAGGTATTTAACACTTGTGAATGGAGCAGCTGAGTCTGCTGGTGAGGGAAGGGAGAAGCAGCTGTAATTGGGAAGTGTTTTTTAAAGATGGAAAAAGTTTTGGAAAGACGCTAACAAATAGTTAATATTAACATATTAATTAAGACATTCATTTTAATGTACAGCGTGTATTTGGGATCTGTCTCTGCAGTCCAAGAAAAGCGATATGATTTTCTGTGGTTGAATCTTGAAGTTTTTAGCTTAACGTGCATGTGAAGGAAGGAAACTTTCAGATAATTATGGGTTATTAACCATAGGAAACCATCCAGTTCAGTGTTTTGTTAAGCGAAAAATCTTAGCCCATCTGAAATTACGGCTTCTCAGACTCACTTTCTGTCACACTGTGCAAAGCATCATAAAAATGCATCTTCTGATGTTGATAGACTTTGTTCTTTACTGAACAAGGGATACAAAGGGATACTTACTGTTGTTTCCAGTGCTCTGAGGCTTCAAACAGCTGGTTTCTCTATCCATCTCAAATAAACTGATCTGAAACTTGCAATAGTTAAGGAAATACTAAGCAGTAACATAATAAATAAATTCATGCTAATAGTAAGCGTGATACAATTGGAAATAAGAATGTGCCTATTTTTACAAGTTGCAGAGGTGAAGAAGAAAAGTTGATGGAAAAGAAGTATTTAAAATTATTTTTTGCGGGCTTATGGAACAGGGGTTATTCCTGCTCATGGCACTATGCTGTTTGAAGTGTGCACTAAGAGATGTTTTAGTGCAGGCTGTGCTGGTAATTACTGAGAAGGCAGAAAGAAATGCCCTGTGAAAGGAGCGAATTCAGCAGATGTGAACAGCAAAGTGGTGTGAACAGAAACAAGGTATAGCTTCTATGGAGTGAGACAACTTGGTGTAACTACTAAATACATTACATAGTTTACTTATTTTTATGAATATAAGCTTATTTTCGTTATTATCCAAACTGTACTGAGAATTCTAAGAGCATATCGTTACTTCAACTAAAATCATCAAAATGTTCATAATCTTGGATTTTAGTGTTTGGTTGGGTTTTTTCATTAGGTTTTTCCTTGTTAGGCATCAGTGTATTATGAACGTAACAGATAATGATGATTTCTCATACGTGATTTTCTTTCTAGGTATCACCAAAGAGTGTTGTATATTGATATTGATATCCATCATGGTGATGGTGTTGAAGAAGCATTTTATACCACAGATCGTGTCATGACAGTATCATTCCATAAGTATGGTGAATATTTTCCGGGCACAGGGGATCTTAGGGTAAGGTTGAACATGAAATTTCATTAGGTGATAAATTCCCTCTTAATCTCTTCCTTGTAGATACTGTTTTAGTAGTAGGTTACAATAACTGTATCCAATAATACTATACAGCAACAAGTTTTCAGCAATTAGGTTAGTTTGGAGTGATAGATTTTTTGAAGAACCTTAGGAAAAAAAAAAAGTCAAAAACAATCAGGATAGTGGGGAAGTGAATTATTCACTTCTACACAAAATCAACACCTGCACTTTTGTATAAATTGTCTCAAATTTTAATTAAAATGTATAATTAGTTTAGTTCACTCAGATTTTGGAAATGTCTCTAGGAAGATAAACATTATAAATAAACTACATTATCTGTACATTTCAATTCTGCATATACAGTGAAAAGTAGCTGTTTGGAGATCATCTGGCTTCAAAACTTATTTCAAATCATAGAATAACTTTATGTGCCAGAGCTTTAATAGTTGCAAAGCTTCAGCTGCAACTTGAATTTACTGTGTTTTATTTGCCTAGTAATACAGTTGGCTTGTTTTTTGGAATATTTCTTATGTTGTAAAGTGTTTTCAGTTCTCACGATGCTCACTGCTGAAGAACTTCAGTAAGCCCCGCAGACAATTGTGTTCTAATCTTTATAGCTAGCTTGAAGGAGGGAGCATTGGCCTGTGAAGAATTATCATTTAAGCTGTTGTAGAATCTCTGACAAAGCTGAGAATGGCAACTAATTTTCTTGGCCCTTCATATTAATTCTAAGTTAGTCATTCCTCATGTTAGGCCATTAGAACAGGAAATTGTTCCACTTCATAACTTGAAAGAATATTTGAAGTATTAGGATTAATCTATTCCTCGTTTCAAACTCTTACATCACACCTCTTGTTTCTCAGAGGCACTCCCCAGATAAGTCAATCCTCTGGTATTAGCAAGTTTGCACATTAGTTTGTACACAAAGCTAATAATTTTTTTTAAAAAATTGTAAACACTTCTAAAGAGTTGACCTATAAAAATGCTGTGTTGGGAAAGAATTCACTGTGCTCCTACTATCTTTAAATTGATTCGAGAGATGCAGATATTTGTGTTTCTACTAATTTCTGGAATGTGTGCTCCCCAGTGTGCTAGTGATACGCAGAGGACACAAGAGCAAATGAAAGTTAAGCTTTAAATCAGTGGGGGGCTAAGCATTCATTTCAGTGTGGTTATTGGAGTTGAATGCTATTATGGTTGTTAGATTTTGTTAAACTGCATTCTAAATTGATTTAGGTAGAAATCAGATTAGGTATTGTTTTTATCCATGTGGTTTAACTTGACTGTCCACAAGGTGGTAGTGGTGCTTCAAACAAAAAGCAGCTCGGACCCGAATGTTTATAAAGACAAGCTGTTGTTGCTGAATTTGGCTAAAATTTTTTTGAAGGGTTAGATATCTTGGCTTTTTAGAAACGGCACTTCCCGTTGACAGAGGAGTTTATGGATTCTTCACCTCACCACACCCAGGACAAAGTTTAAAGATACACAGTTGAAATAAATAGAATATTGTATGTTATTGGGATTTTTTTAGCACAGTATAAGTGACAAACAGTACCTCAGGCACGGTAACTTTTATTCTGTGTTGCTAGCTAGTATTTTGAAATTAGAATTGTCTGCATACAGACTTCAGCAGGCTTTATTGCAATTATTATATCCCCCATAGGATAAAAAAACCCACAACATTAACTTCTTCCTGCCTCCAGAGCTTGCAAAGCTAATTGAACTAAAGGGAGAACTAATTCTCTGAAAAGTCAGTGTTCCTTCTGGAGACCAGTGTTGTGCTGCTTGCTTCTGCTCAGCTTGATCTGCCATAGCTGATTTTGTACATCAACTTTAACAGTCAAATCTTATCTTTGTTTTTATCGGTGCGTTCCATTCAAGCTTGTTTCTGTAATTCTTTAGTTAGTTGGTCTAGTTTGCTGATCAGGTTACACTTACTTGATGTGGGAACAAATCGTGCATCAGCTGGTGACTTTGTGATTGCAGCTCCATCAATGTAGCTGAATCTTACAGAGGTTGTCTAGTTCAGCTGCATTCATCCATTTTCTGCTGAAGCTATTGTGCAGTCTTAACTTCCGGTGTCCTTAGTAAGTTATTTGACTTTCTACGCATCTTAGATGGTAGCACTAATCTTGTTTTAGATACACGCAGGTAGGTCAGTTGAGACTGTAGAGCTACATAGAGGCCCAGGTTCCCTGAGGAAATTTGATCCGTTGATGAATGGGCAACTACCAGAATGCTATATTGTTTCTTTAGTGTTTATAACTGATGCAAGTATCAGTTACAAAAAACATCCCTTGAGTAGCTCAGGCTGGAAAGCAATTGCCCTGTTTAGTGGGAAGTAGCGTGAACATGGGTCTTTGCTATGGTTTAGGATGAGATTGATTTAATGCCTTCCCCCCTTCCAATCGGGAAAGCAAGGCACTATCACCTTAGAAAAATGAGCATCTGAAAGCCTAGGTGATTCACTTGAGAGATTCTGGATAATTGTCATGCCCCAAATCAGCCAGAGTTGAGTTCAGCGCAGGGGTCTTCAGTATCACTAATCTTGCAAAACTATGAAATGTTAATAATGTGCTGGAGGAAGAAAAAAACCCTTAGCTGTTAACATTGTGCCTATGCTACATTGGCCATTTACGTCCATGTTTCTTGCACACACACCTACAATAAAAGCTAGTTACTGGAAGCGGGATATTGCTGTTGCATTCACTGCTAAGGAGGCCCCACTGTACCTTTATTAGTGGGAGGGAACTGCTCTGTAAACTGGATCAGTTTCTGTCTTAGTGGTGAGCTAAAGGGAAGTAACAGGAATGTGTGGCAAATCTTTAGGTTTTGAGCTGATCATCAAAACAATAATGGATGGATTCAGGGTTTATTCTCTTGATTTTTTTTTTTTTGCAAAGAGTTTTTTCTTTTAATGCATATGTTGTCCAGGAAAGACGGTAAGATAGACTGATACAGTTCCTGCCTTGTCACCTGATGGAACTGGAAATAATCTACAAGTTCTTTTTTTTTTTTTTTTGTTTGTTTGAAGAGTCTCGATTTCTTCAAGAGCACCTATAAGTAGCCTCTGATTTTCTTGTCTCCCTTTTGCTGCAGCTAGTTCTTCATCCTATGTGCAGAGCAAAGAATATGGTTTTTAAAACCTCCTTAAATCCAAATCTTTTGTACAGGGCCAAAGACGTGCATATCACTTTGCTGCTTCTCAGTTTTCTTTCTTGATTTCACCCAAGTATTTTTACCAGGCTGAACTAATCAGTTATGTTTTCTCTTTTTGTCTTAAGTCTTTGAATTAAAAAAAGCAAGTGTACTTCCTGCAAATTTAGTCTCGGTGTACAATTCCTACACTCCAAAATGATTTTATGGGAGAATGGGAATCAAGTAAGATACTTTGCCTCTTTTCCCCTTGCAGACGTGAATATACAAAATAGCGCATCAGACTTGTGTATACTTTTTTCTGTGATACTTTCATGTGCTTCTGTATTTGGAATAAATCATTTGTCATCTTTGTTCTTAGGACATTGGTGCTGGAAAAGGTAAATACTATGCTGTCAACTTTCCAATGAGGGATGGTATAGATGATGAATCATATGGACAGATATTCAAACCAGTGAGTACTTTTTTCTTTAAGTTCTCTGGAAAGGTACTGATTTCATTTTGTGGATCTATTTTCATAATGTGAATTAACAACTTGCTGTTTTCTACTGATTATAGATTATATCCAAAGTAATGGAGATGTACCAGCCCAGTGCTGTGGTATTACAGTGTGGAGCAGATTCACTGTCTGGTGACAGGCTGGGATGCTTTAATCTTACTGTTAAAGGTAAGCAGAAAAGTTCGTGTTTGTAACTTTTTATTTAATAGAAACCTCTATCCTTCATACTATTTTTCAAGACACTTGCATGATGAGGACTGGAGTCACAAAGATTTTGTTCATTACTATGATTAATCACCTCTTTCTTTGCTATACAGGGATGGCCAAAAGAAACCCAGAAGTTGCCTCTTTCTTTCTGTCCATCTAAAAAAGTTAAGAAGCTTGGTTTTCCATGTTCTTCCTAGCCACTCAAGTGATTCCCTTTCTTCTATGCACAGGCTTTCTGTAGCTTAAAAGCGATGTTCTGGAATGACAGGACGTCAGCAGTTGTCCCACTGCAGCACTTACTATGATGGACAAATAACAAAACTAGTGGTTCACTTAGTACGACTACAGATACTAAACATCAAACACCTTGTTGGGCGTAAAATAGGTATTACTGAACTGAGAATACTCACTGCATTGTTAAATTTATAGTGGTGTGTGTTATACCGAGCTTTATGTTAACATTCATTTTTATTAACTTGTATAGAATTAGTTTATTTTGGTATTATTTACATTTCTACCCAAAACAGTGATTCTCATATGTGAGATGAGATGTTAATTTATCAAACGTTATTATTATATTATTATTTTTTAATTATAATTATATGTTTTTTTAATTAATATTATTTATTTAAGTGACAAAATGTTAAATGTATGTTGAACTCTTGTTAAGCCTTGAGTCCAGCCTGTTTGAATCATTAATTTTCTGGGTTTTCTTGTTTTTGTGTTTTCTTAATGAGGCAATTAGAGTTTTGTAGGCAACAAAATGCAGTATAGTGTCTGTTGGGTCTGCAGTGTTTCAGGGTTCTTTTCTTGATTTGCACCAGGTGGCAAAGCTACTTCAGTTGCCCATACAGCTCAGATTTTTTTCCATCTTACATATCTTGGAAACCAAGAGAGCTGCTGCCTCCTACAGATGCCTTTCAGTATGCTGTATCTCCCTGGAGTGTGTACTGTCTTGGCACCAGTTCACTCTGTAAGCAAGACTTAGCAACCTCTAATACAGGTTCAATTTTAGAAGTAGAAAGGACCAAGTACTGATTTACTGTTTTCCCTTTTTCCCTCTTTGCATTTGACTGAGAAATTGTCCCTAGATTTGTCACTGTATATTGACATCAGTTACGAAAGAACGAAACACTAAACATTCTAAGAGCATTTCAGAACAGCAGCCATAGACCATCATGCAAAGTCTCTGAAGACTGGGGTGGATAATATTCGATGTATTTTGTACGTTTCTTATCCGTAGATCTTGATTTCTTGTGAAGTTGTGCTTAGCTTTTGGGGGAGACAGTTCTGTTTTACTTGAATCAATTCAGTTCTCACTTGATAAGTGTGACTGCATATATCTGATTAAATACTTCATTATACATTTTTCTATTTAGATATTTTGCATGTATTGTCAATTCTTTTTGTGTTTGACAGGTCATGCTAAATGTGTGGAAGTTGTAAAGACTTTTAACTTGCCATTGCTGATGTTAGGAGGAGGAGGATACACTATTCGTAATGTTGCTCGATGCTGGACGTATGAAACTGCTGTTGCCTTAGATTGTGAAATTCCTAATGGTAAATATTAATACCTAAATTAATATTTTATTAAGAAATAATCATGGGAGGGTTTAAGTGAACAGATAGCAAATATTTCTATAGCTAACTGTAATGCATCAGTTCAGGATAAGCTGCATAGAAAGCTATTGTTAGGATTTAGCCAATAAATTTTCAGTAGTTTATGCACTAAAATTTAAGCATTTGGGGCTTTTTTATGCCTTAGCAAATGCTTTGAATGATTGGATCATTTTAGGAAAATTCAAAACATGTAAAACTTGCGGAACCTTAATTGTAAGTATTTTTAATATGAAGGTCATCAGTGTGATAAAATATATACTGCGTTTTGATAATAACAGTGAAGACCTGTGTAGGTTGGGCACCACAGACATGGTATTCATAAGAAATTAATGAGCATGCAAGTGTACATTTTAGGTAGTAAAATGTAACTCTTCTTCATTGTATCTATGACTCAAAAGTAAATGAAACTATATTGACGACTTCGCTTCCATTTGACTCAATTTTGACTATACAAGCTATCATAAAAAAACCATGAAAATAAAAAAAAGCAACAGTAGACTTCTTTCAAATAGCTGAATAGTGAAGTAATTTCTTTGAAGAAGATCCCCAATGATCCTTCACTCCATTTACTTCTGGCCAATTATACTTCTGGACATGTTTTTGGAATGCCTTTTTATAAAATTGGTATTTGGACTGGTTTGTTGCACATCAGTCATTGGCAGTTTCCACATTGGACTGCAACTTTTGCTGATAACCTTTTGCTATTCATGTATGTCTTGCTGGATTCATAGTGTTTCCATCTGATTTCAGTGGAATGCTGCTGTCAGTGAGAAAAGAATATTTGGACTGTACCTTTCAAGATGTATATTTTCCATCTTGCATGCCAATATATATTCTTTGTCAGCCAAAGCTTTTGAAGAGACAGTAGTATTTCTTTATCTTGTGACTTTTTTTCCACTAGCATGTCCGATTAAATGTACATATATCAAGTTTTTTGGATATTTTTTTAACATTCTTCTCAAGTTTGTGTGTCCCTGTCATCTTTAATCTATTCTGAGAAAGAACAGTGCATTTCTAAATGTTGCAATAGCAAGTTAATCTTCCTGTCTCTTTTCTGTCCACCTAACAACATTGCATATCCTGTAAAAATCAGAAATGAAGAAACAAAACAAAGGGTTCAATTGGAGGTGGATTTCAGTGTCTTTTCTTAAGGGCTTCTGAGTTTTCTAGTTTTCTGTTACTTTATCTGTGAAGATACAGTCATATTACATATAAAATACTACTGTTTTTCTGCATATGAAGTCTTTGTTGACTTCATTTTGGGGATTCGATGTTTCAGTCAGGGGACCATTATCTGTGAAATGCAAAAAAGCAGAGGAAGGAGAGGAACGGACAGCCATGGTGGGCATCACTGAGCCACCGTACAGCGCTTACCGTGAATAATGAACTAGCTGTGATCTTCAGCCTAATGATACGTATTATATGTTTAACTGAAGAAATATTTTGAATAGCTCACTTAAACCTTTCAAGCTGGACTAACTTTGAAAACAGCTATAATAAATCATCAGCTGATCTTCTCTTTTCTGCAGAAGTATCATTTTTAGTTGTTATACCAAATTTGTTACTGGTGTTGTTCCAATGTATGTTCTAACATGATTACAGTAGAATTTTCTCTTGCTCTTTGTATTTTGCCAATATATTTAAATTCATCTATTGAATAATTTAGAGGAAAAACACTGAACGGTTCAGGTAGTACTTAAGTATTACTGCTTACCTGAATGCTTCAGGTTTGATAGTTCTCTAGCTAAAATCCAGTCAAAACTACTGCTGTATTTAAAATCTTTAAAATCTTTTTTTGGGTCACAAAGTTGTCTTTTATGTTTTGTTTATAGAGTTGCCATACAATGACTACTTTGAGTATTTTGGACCAGACTTCAAGCTTCATATTAGTCCTTCAAATATGACTAATCAGAATACGCCAGAATATATGGAGAAGATCAAGTAAGTAGTGATTAACTTACCTGTCAAGTAGGTCACGTGGATCACATTTTTCCAGAATTTTGTTAGGCAGTTTTGAAAACTGTACACCTTTTTGTTACACACTAAAAATAAGTACTGAATCCATTGCACATATTTTTCATTTCTCTCAGAAGAGATACTTTTAAAAAGTCTGTTCCTATAACAGTATGTATGCTTATGAAGTTCTATGACTATAAATATGAAAATTTAAGACCCAGCCTGGGTTTTTACTTTTTCCAGCAGCCAAAGAGATGACTGTTTTACTTGGCTTCCCATTCTAATTTTGCAGAAAGTTTATCCCGTCAGGAAAAAAGCTGGTATGCTGCAATGATTAGAATTTCTAATTCTCAGCTCCACGTCTAAGCATGAATTGAGATTGTCTTTGTAGCAGTCAGCTGTGAAAATAAGTCACATGTGAGCTTGGACATCCAAAATTGTGGAAAGATAGTGATCCATATGCAGGCAATTGAGTGACTGTGGCTTGACAAATTCACAAGGTTTGAGACGCTCTCGTTGCCAAGCTTTAGCTATGTGTTTTTAGCCTGTGCTGCTTCTGATACTTAGTTTATTCCTCCTCACATCCTGAAGGTTTGATTGTAAACAAATGTTTTACTTCAGGGATGGAGTAATGCGTGCATACAATCAATTCTGTACTCAACTGATAAGAGATAATTTGTTATCCTGAAGTACTTTTTGCTTACTGAGGCTTGTCCCTGCTCTGGGTTTAAAAGAATAAACCCCTGCCCCAAGTTTAACAGGCTGTTAACAGTGCACAGGAATTCTTTTGGTTACTAAAAATAGCTGAATAAAGATGTGAAACTAGCTGTGTAAGTTTGCCAGTACTGCTATAACCTGTAAAATTGTCAAAGAGCAAAATTCACCAAAGCGGTAAAAATACTAATTTTTGAAGTGGTTGGTGTATAGACTGTGATTGGTGCTCCTAACACAAAGATATAAATCACAATCAGATGAAAGGGTTTTAGTTTTTAATAATGTGCAAGGGGAGGAAAAAAACCACCTATTTTTCACTGATGTAATTCTGCACCACTACTCTGCAGTAATAGTGCTCCAGCTGGTGGTCTGCCAGGCTGCTTGCTGTATATTGAGTGTTGTTGAGTTTTCATGGTGCGAGTAGGCTGCAAAACTTGCTTGCTCTTTAACACATCTCTGGGCGCGGATTCTGAGTGTTCTGTTGACAATCTCACATCCTCATACTAGCACCCACAAAAAGAGCAATGACCCATCATTTCAGAGAATCGTCCTTCAGTTGTTTGCTTTCACAGAGACCTAACTCAGGGGACTCCCTGGATTGGCAAAACTGGTTTGCCAGGTTGCACAGAATCACAGGTCATGTGATTTGAACAGAGACAGAGTCTGTAAGGATTCCAAAAAAGCAGCAGTTGCCATTTAGCTCTTCAAATTGAGCAGAATGATACTGAGATAGTTGTTACAAGTGCTAATATTTGATGCTTGCCACACCTTTCTCTCTACTTGGACTTGTCCGCAGTGATAGTTTTAAGTCCCAAGAGAAGTCCATTGTCCTTCCTTCTCCTGCACGTGGTGCTTTGGAGTTGGGGGTCCATCGAATCAGGTTGCTCAGACAGGAAGGAACTTCTCTCTGTTCTCCCTGAAACACCCAATAAGGAATCTTATCCAGATGGATCACTTTTGACCCTGAAGTCAATGCTGCAAACAGTGTGGAAATCTTCATGCTTTTAAGTGTTTGGTTTGCTTTCTAAGAAACTAGACCATAGTTTATTATCCTACTTAATACTCTAGCTTATTATAAACAGAGCAATGCTGTCACTTGATTCAGCCCAAGTGAGTAGTTGTGCTGACCCTGTGGGGAATTGGAGATTTAAGTTGATTGAAAGAAGTGTTTAAAAAGTTCAAAGAAAATGATGTTCAAGTACACTGTTGGATACTAATGATCTGTTAGGGATGTAACTATTTCTGAACTTGGCATGCTTTTTTTTTTTTTTAAGTGAAACTGACTCTAAAGCAAAGCAGGTTAACTTTGAATGCAGAGTTTTCAGAATTAAGTACAAAATCCAAGGAAATACTGCTTCTGTGTAGTTACAACGTCCCTTGTCTGTTACTTGCAGGCAACGTTTATTTGAAAACTTGCGCATGTTACCTCACGCACCTGGTGTACAGATGCAGGCCATTCCTGAAGATGCTGTTCATGAAGACAGTGGAGATGAGGATGGAGAAGATCCAGACAAACGCATTTCTAGTAAGAAATACCTCTTCATGATAGAGCACGTCCAAGCGGAGTCTTTTTAGATTTAATTGTTCAGAACCTTAGTCCTAGTAGCGCAGTGTTGGAAGATTGGCAATTTTCTTTCCTGAGTAAAAAACTTTGCCACTGGGCTGCCAGTTTTGCTGTCCTCAAGGGGGAATCTCTGCACAAATCTGAACCTGTTAAAGGGGTTTAAAGAAGTGCTGAAAGAACGTGGTTTTTTGCATCTTATGAAACAGTCTGGCTATTTCAAATCTAAGAATTCCAGAAGTCTCACATGAACTGTAACTAAAGGAACACGGGACTTAGCTTCTGTGTTTTGCTATTAATAAAAAATAACGTTCCAAATCAATGTAAAGTGAGATACTCTGTTTTTAAGAAAAATAATCTTTTGTTTGGGTTTTGTTCTGTGTTTTTTTGGGGTTTTTGTTTGTTTGTTGTTGTTGTGACAGATAGGTTTTCCATACTTGTGACACTGCCCTTAACTTTATTACCATCAGCCCTTGTAGTAACAATGAGTTGTTCTTCAGCTATAGCTTAGGGTTTCCTGCTACACTTAACGCTTTTTGATGGTGGAGTAATTCTATAACCTCTTATTGGTGCACTGTCCGTTTTCTGAACTGCTGAAACCATGTTTTCTCCTGGGATTTTAGTTTCCAGTATTTTAAATTCATTTGATATATGTTAAAATACTCCCACCCTCCTCCTGTGTCTCTGTAAAGCTCTTTTCGGAAGTCATTGTGAGAGTCCCAGAGTATCTTGAAAAGATAGTGGGTTTATCCATAATTAGTTCATCAACATTAAATGATTATAGTATATTATTACTCATCCTTAACTTGATAGTTCTCTTTTATTAGACCTATTGTAGTTCACTTTATGCTTAATTAATTTCATGAATCTAAATCCTAGTTCGAGCATCTGATAAGCGCATAGCCTGTGATGAAGAATTTTCAGATTCTGAAGATGAAGGGGAAGGTGGACGACGAAATGTTGCAGATCATAAGAAAGGAGCAAAGAAAGCCAGGATAGAGGAAGACAAAAAAGAGACGGAGGACAAGAAAGCAGGTAGGACTCTGGTGTGGTTTCATCCTATATTTTAGAACTGCAGATATCAGTTCTGTGAGGAGAAAGATGCATTTTCTGCTAACAGCTAATTAGCTGTTGAGATGATGATTTATTTTTTCCATCATATTTAAAGCATCTATTTTAAATTAATCAGTTTCAATATACAGCTATTCACACTAGAACAGTATTTTTGGCCAAGGGTTATTGTTGCTTCCCCACAAGTTTGAAATCTTAGAGCCAGGGATTTGTATAGCTTAATGAAAATAAGGATAAAAAACGGTTCTTGACTTAAATACGTTAGACAAAGGGTTTTTTCTTGCCTTTTTTTTTTTTTTTGGTGGAGTAGAGCCAACTAGTTTTCTCTGAAACAGAAGCTGGATGTGGTTCTGGGCATAGTGTAATTTCAAGGACTCTTGACTTTTCCAAGAACAGACTACATCTTAGGGCCAGAGGGCACTCAGGGGATACCCAGGTCTTGTTACGGCATACCATACCATCGTTATGGCCATTCAAGAGAGGCCTGCCCTGGGGTATTTTGAATCACTGGGCTTTGTGCCCAGATCACTCCTTTGAATGGATGCATTTAACACTGTATGTTAATGTGTAACCAACCACTTCTTTTAAAAGCTAGTTCCCTCTGGCTAGGAGCGTATACAAAAAAATGTGACTTGGTCATGCTTTTTTCTTCTGAAGTCTTTTAAGGTTTTTCATGCATCTCTTGGTATACTTAAAATCTTGTTATTTTTCAGATGTTAAGGAGGAGGATAAATCCAAGGACAGCAGTGGTGAAAAGACAGATGCCAAAGGGTAAACCCTAATTAATTAATAATGAATGTCACCTTTTTGAAAAGTGTTTGTTAATTTAAAATATTATAAAGTATTGATTTCTGTAGAGATCACTTTCACTTCCTCATAATACTAAATGTTTTAGATTAATGACAGTAGTAATTCAAAATTGCATTTCTGAAACAGTGAATTGAAAGAACAAAACAACTTAACAGTTTAATTTTTGCCTTTGTACAGAGCAAAATCAGAACAGCTCAGCAATCCTTGAACAAAAGATAGCCTCTCATCAATTGCAGAACATAATACTAGAGTTGGAGAATACCTAAAAGAAGAAAAGTTTTCGTATCAAGAGAGACTGCTGATTTCATTTTGTACTATTTGGCATGGACCGTATTTATTTTCAAACGGCTTTGTTCTGGTTTTTTGGCAAGTTGTATTGTGAGTTTTCTAATTATGAGGCAGAAATTCCTTTCTTCACCATGCTTTATGTAATAGTATTTAAAAATGGATGTGAGTTATTATGTTAAATGTCTAAACTGATCTATTAAAGTAATTTGCCTTTCCTGAGCTGATTTTACCTTTTTTGTAATTTTATCTTTATTAAAAAAAAAAAATTGTACTTGGTTGTCTTTTGTCCATCATTGAACTACGTAGAGGGAAAACTCCAGGTAAATTAAGCAGACTTACGTTTGAGTAGCTAGTGGATTTAAATGGACAGCTGGTGAACACACAAGTTGAACTGTGTTGCTTTCATCGACTCCACGCATTTCAGTGGCTTCTGCATGGGGTGCAAACAAATGTACTGGAATACAAGTACGTGAGGTTTGAACAGGCTGAATAAATGGGTGAAGAGATGTTGGAATAAGGTGGTTGTATGAAATAACATTTTAATGTAAAGCTTTAAAACTCTGTATTCATATGCTTTGTATTGTCCAAGAACCTTTTCCAGTGTCAGAATCTACCCAAAGACTGATTAATTTGCTGTTCATTAAACTTGTATATGGTCGTTTTTCAAAGGTTGCAAGATAGGAAGTGAAAGTTTGGATTTTAACTTACAAGCCATTCTGACTTTTTACAACTATGAGCAACACAAAACTTTGTCCCCCTTAAAAAGAAAGGTTTTTACTGCCTTTCTTCTTGATTCATTAGTTAGTTCTGGTGCCTGAATTGAAACAAAGACCTGGGTGCACACATTCCTTTTTTTTTTCTTAATCTACAATAATTGTCTTATAGGTTGACATTTAATGAAACGTGCAAGCTTTGGTATCAAGACTTCAAAACAGTGAGGACAGAAGTTTGCAGAACTGCATTGCTAAACAATCTTTTTCTTTATTTTTTTTAAATGAAAATCTTACTACTTTTTTCTTTTAAAACTATTCTCACTCCTTTACATAAAATTCTGGGATTGTCATCTTGGGCTAATTGATTCATTCATGCTAAAATTCCAATTCTGAATTACTTGTGCTTTTGTTTTGTCCAAATGGTATTATTCACCGAAGGCTCTTCTGAAGGTGTGTCATGTGTTGACTAATTTTACTCTCTTTTCCAATTAGAATAACTTTCACTAAAAATAGGACTACTTGATATGTAGGAGGGGAAAAGTTTTGTTTTCTTAATGCCTTTCCAGTATGCGTGTGTGTGTATATATATTTCTTTTTTTAAACCTTTAATCTTCCTGAATATTCCGTCTGTCTTGGAGTCTTCCATTTGGACATTTAGACTCTTGGGTGAACTTTGTAAGGCTTATATTCTTAAAGGTGCGGGGAGAGATACAGTGGGATTTTTTCAGCACCTGTGTACTAGTGCTGTGTTCTTCCTTCTAGGAAAGTACCCATCAGACTGAAAATTAATTTATTTGAACTTTTGGTAGATCATAAATGCTCTCTGGACACCTCTTTGAGCATCTGGAACTTCAGCGATGCTTTTTGTAACCTGAAGAGATTTGGGGAGGACTTGCTGCATTTTTTTTTTTGTGCTTGATTGAGCCCTAGATTTGGAGGCAACATCTGGGAGCAGGCGTGCAGTCTCCCATGTAGATCTAATAGCTGCCTGCTCCCTAGGCTGAAGAGGATAAAAGTTGGATTTGGGGAACTGGTAGAAAGGCTGTAGGATTGTACTAACAGGGTGGGAAGAGGTCAGTGGCATCGCAAGTGTCCACTGGTATTTGTAAAGAGTTTGGCACTCTACATTCTGTTACAGAAGTTTTGACTCTATAGAACTGAAGATAACATATATTTCTATATTCACTGTGTGTATACATCTATTTTTTTTAAAAAGTTGTTCCATACCTTGTTCATGTCTCTTACAGAGTTCTTGTTCAAGTAACCCATAATCTCTTCCAGCATTACACGTAGATCAAGAACTATCCTTCATTAGCCGGATTTCCCAGATGCAGGTATTGAAAAGATCCAAGCTTGTGACTTTGGCTCACTTCAGCCCAAAGCAGTAAAATGTAGTGACTTTAATATATGAATTAAATCCAAGAATATGCATAAGTGAAACTAAACCCTCAACTAACTCAAGATAAGCAAAAAGGTTAACTCTTTTGCTTCATCCTTAATCATTTATTGAAAATTACAGTACTACTCATATCCAGTCAAAGTTTGATGAATATCCCTTCTATTATTAAAGGGAGGCGTAATATATAACTTTATGTCTGTATGTAGCCACAGGAGGGAATTTTCCTTCCTTTGTCCTTAAAAAAATGATCCATATTTCAAGCGTAATTTGCTTTTAGCTTTATCTGGCCAAGGAAAAGATTTTTGCTTATTCCAACCACCGACAGTCCCCATCCAATTTTTAAAAACCTGAAAGTTAAGAATAATAATATAGACTTCATTTGAACGTTCACGCTGGCTATCAATGCTGAAGGCTTTCTGATTATTATTTTCTTATATTTCATTTATTACTACCTTCTCCATTCTTTCATGAAGGACTTTGTAAAACATCTGATGTTGTCACTTCACAAGGAGCTTGTGAGTGGTTTGTCATGGGAAGAGAATGGAAATACTCAAGAGTATTCTCGAAATGCAGTGTTCAGGTATTTTGCAGGCTGGTTTTTGCCGTAAACTACTACTTTCTGCTCACGTAGGAATAGGAGATGTTCCTGTTTCAAGAGCTGCAGTACCTGTAGCAAGACATTCTTTGAAACACTTGCTGCAGGACTGCGTACAGACTAGAAGCAGATTTAGCCAAATTTTAGCTGAATTTTCAGTGGGATTTAGAAATCTGTGTATTGAACCGTATTAGAGAGGATTTTTATGTATGGTTAATAGATGTTGCAAAGGTACCAAAGACACAGTCTGTAAGATAATGTTCAGAACACGTCAGCAGAAATAGTATGTATTATCAATACAGTTACCAACCATGAGGTGTTTGATTTTTTTTTATTTTTTTTTTAAAGAATGTAATAATTACCTACTCGTGAGGCGAAGACATCAAAAGAAGACTAATGTGTGATCATGTTTGGTCATGTTATCGTTCACTCCAATGGATTGAAAGTTGATTTCACGAAATATAATTATAAATGCAAACGTACGCAGCTGTTCTTGGGTATGGTTGAAGCACAGGCGAGAATGATGGGTTTGCAGAGGGAGGGGATCAGGTCAGCTACAGCCGTTGCCCCCTTTCCCTCTGCTCAGCACTACGAAATACCTTATTTCTTCCTCATCCCATGGCAAGAGAGAAGCTCTAACCTTTTGCCCCTCTGCGGCTGTATCTTGATTTGACCAGCTCTCTTTTAGTCTCTCTTTTTTTTTTTTTTTTTTTTTTTTTTTGTTACAATGAGATAGTTTTGCACTTGAAATTAGTTTTTTAGCTCACTGAAACTATGAATGGTTGCAGCCATTTGAAAATGTCTTCTAAGTGACGGTTTTGCTACTTTTTTGCTAGTAAAAGAACCCTTCAAAGTCTTTACTTTTTTCTTTCTGGCTCACTTGTGTCATTCTGTTTAGTTATATCACCTCTGTATAAGAGTACCTGCAAATGGAATAGGGAATTATGAGCTTAATTAAGAAGAGGTTATATACGACAGTCAGCAGCAAATTTAGTGAAGTGTTTAATGCTTTTCAACTTACCTGAGAGAGTACCGTATCTTTTTGAAATGGCATTTGTTGTAAATAGATGAGCTGGCAAAAATAGCTATTGAAGCTGGATAGCAGCAGGCAGAAATAAAGAATAACTTCCTAGGTTATAAACTTGTATTAATAATAGTTTAGGTCTAATGTTTTCCATGATCATGCTGCCAGAAGAAGGAGGGGAAAAAAAAAAGAAAAAAAGCTGTGGGCAAGCTTTAAGTAATTCCATGTTGCAGTTGCCAAACCAGCTCCACATGGATAATGTGTATGCTGAATTGTGCTTTTGTTTTTTAAATCTATTTTAAAAACTTTCTTTATGTGATGCTGCTTTTGACAATATTTGATTCCATAAAATGCCCCAGAGACTTAGCTGGTGGAGGAAAAAATTCGGTATCACTGCAGATGGTATCATGCTGCTGTATTAAGCCTAGGACAAAATTGACTCAATATTTTAAAAGCAGTTACTCTTTTCTTTTTCAGGCTAGCGAGCAATTGAAGACAGACAAATCGTCAATCGGGCTTGAAGAAAGGGGAAGATCAGAGTGACAAGAAGGGTTATGAGTCAGAAAACCACGCTATTGTGTGGCTGATTGAGACCCCGTTCGGTCGGGAAGGTTTTTAAACACAATAGCAACGTTCTTTTAAAGTTTGTACTTAGTACCTTTCTGTGGAGACTGAAATTATGAGGGAGATTTCTGACAGCTCAGATGGGAAGAAAGAGACTTAAACACTACGGATTTTTAAATGGAATCTTTTTCTGTGCTAAAAGTCTTCATGTTAACCTTTTCATTATGCCAATGAATGGGGCATGCTTCCCTACTTGCATCACTGTGCAGGGTTTTTTTGGTTGTTTCCCTTCCCTCCTCTTTTTTTTTTTTTTCCTTTTTTTGGCACTGTTTTTTCATTCCATGGTCAGTGAGTGGTAACACACTAAAGGAATCTGAACGGGCAGTGCTGCTGTAACTGCAGATACGTATGTAAAGAGTCTAAAAAAAAAAATTGTTCTATGCACCTTGAGCATCAAAAACCTAGATACTCTCCTTTTCTTTCCTTTTTTTTTCTTTTTTTTTTTTTTTTTTTTTTTTAAGGAAAGAAAAAAGCCACATATTCCTAGAATTGCCCTGCAGAATCTTATATGCTTCTTCCATCTAAAGGGAAATATTTAAGACCAGTAAACGTGGCATTTTCTCATCAGACCAGGGGTTGGTCTAAACTATTGGCAGCACAGGAACGAAACGTAAATGCCTGTTCCCTCTGCCCACAACTAGCGGGAGCCCGTGAGTCCGTGGGCGCACAGAGCACGAGAAGAACAGTGCCTTGGTCACTGGTGCTGAGATCACAGCTCTGGGTTTTGCACAAGTAAGGGCTTGTGCCGTACGTGTTCAACGTACGGGATGAGGAAGGAGCACCACTACAAGGCTGAGCTGCTCTGCAAACCCTAGTGAAGGTCTCTTGTGGGTGGTACCCTTAAAAGAGTTTGCTCCGCTTTCGGCAACTGTCTGAGGGGGAGAATATGGGTCTCTTTAGCCTGATTTAAACTTTCTCTTGTTGACCCCTTGTAGGCTGATGTTCCTTACGCTGGACCACATGCAGGGCACAGCTCTAAGACTCCCATAAGCTCCTAAACTGGTTGTTTGGAAACTCGCTTCGTTCTTCACACCTATGCCTAAAGCTATGTTTTCTGTGTCAGAGGGAAAGGAGAAGAAATCTAACTGTGCAGCGGGCTTGGAGGCAGGAAAAAAAAATCCCTTGGTATCTGTAAACTTTGACAAGAGTTTTCCGTTCTGTTTACTTTAGTAGATGTTTCCTATTCCCAGATGAATGGTGCCTTAAATCTTAAAATGATGGGTTAAATGTAAGATATGAGTTATTTTGGGTGCCTAATCTGAAAGAGCCATTTGGGATTTGATGTTGAGAGGCAGATAAACACCAGTTCTGCAAATCAGTACCTCCAAACTAAAGTTGCTATGGAGAACGCGAATATCTTGTAGTTTCTAAATTGATGAACCGAAATTTTGGAATGTGAGTTAAGCCTTTATGTGGCAGCAACAATGATTAGTTACCGCATACATGCCTCTTCTGCTTTCTCTGTGCTACATGATGACATGAAAAGTTTCTTTACAAATTTCTATTTTTAATGCTAAAAACATTTCCAGTGCTGTTACCAACCCACTTTGGTATGGCTTCGTTGTTTGTTTTCTTTTCTCGGATTGCCAAGTTCTCTTCAGAAAGCAGGCTAGGAGAATTGTAATGCAGGTCTTGGCATGTCCCTATAGTCTCCACTGTTAGTGTGTGGTAAGCATGTCTAGGCACGCTACAAAAGAGCAACAGTGCATGATACCATGACTGGTTTGGCTCTTTGAAGCCTGGAGCAATACAAACCTTGACAAACAGTTGGGGCAGCTCCTGCAGGAGCAAGCGTTGAGAGAGACCTCAGCTAAAGGTGCATCTCTTATAACACGCTGGCTTGAAAGGACCTTGCTCAGCTTTCAGTAGCAGTTTTGCCAGGACAGAGTTCAGCTCAGGTTGATTTAAAATTGGGTCTCAGGTAGGCCGAGCTTGTGTATAACTGAAACAATGCTTTTGAGGTGCTGCCTGAGCACATTCCACCAGCGGGGAGTTGAACTCTAACATTAAGGCTGAAACTAAGATATGCGATAGAGAGGAGAGAGATAGAAGGGAAACTTGTTGTTGTTGCTGATCACATCAGAGGGTGCAACAACAGGACTGGAGACCTTGTCTCTCCGGAGCCTCCCTCTGTCCCCCAGCAGTCTCATCTGCGCTCGTTTTAAAACAAGCAGATCCTGCCTGTGCAGTCCCAACCGTGGCATTTCCTACTTGAGCTCTCCAAGGAGAGGATATGGGAGTTCCCAGGAGCACTGAACCCTGCAAGAGGGGCCTTTGGGTAAGGTATTTGCAGAGTTTCGGGTGTTGCGAGGTTAGCTAGGGTGCGCTCCTCTGTTCCCTTTCTTTCGGCTGATCACTTCTGTTTGTGGGCAGCACGCAGCTTCGTTCTGCATGTGCTGTACAAGCTGGTGGGCACGACTAGTTGATTGTGCCCAACCAGAACCTGGACCTCACTTCTGGGAAGCACGAATCCATGGCCCTGAGGGGGTGGGAGCCAGTGAAAGAGGAATTGGGGGCTCCACCTCTTCCCTCCTCCCCATGCAGGAAGTTATGTGGGAGTTTGTTGGGCTGTCACCCTCCCTGGGACACTGCCTCCAGGACAAACAGAGGAGGTATGACCTCACTCAGCTCTGCTCCCTCCCAGTGAAACGCCATAAACAAGGGCTGCTTGCACATGATAGTTCTCGTTAATCTAAACACAACTAATACAAAAGATGTGCAAGGCCCTCCAGAAACTGTTCAGCAAAACATCAGAGCTGAAAGCCTCATTAGCAAGCACTTAACTGACATACTTCTGATTTTGAAAAGAAGCTCAGAAAATACCCGGTGAGCTCCCGCAGCCTCTTTCCTGAACTCCTGAACAGTCATTAAACCCGGTGTTGTCCCATCTAAAAAATTCGAACTGTGCTTCTTAAGGCTAAAGTGTGTTCATTCCAGTGAAATAAAACCAGATCCAAGACTAAGAGCACTGGATGAGCTTTACTGTCCGTAGTGTCACCTCAAGTATTGCTTGTGTTCTTTTTCTCTTGCCCTCCAGCCCCTCACCTGTGCCAGTAACCCAGCCAAAGGTGACACAACAGGCTGGGTTGGGGAATCGATCTGGCACTTGGGATAACCCAGCCAAAAAGGTCCTGCGGGGTCATTCCTTCATGAGGTGGCACCACTGTGGGGCTTGTGCGGTGGGGACGGTAGGCGGGAAGAGGCAAACGTTAGTTAATGCAGTACGAGAACTGCGAGAAGGGCTTATCAAACAGTTTTCTTTGGTGTTCTTTCTCCTTGTTACTTGTAGGGCTTATTTTTCAGGGTACAAATTACATTGTTTTAAAAAAAGTATTTTGGAAGTATTCATAATATGGAAGGTGCCCCATCTTTTCAGTATTAATGTTCAAGTAGTGAGTAAATTAGTCCTTGATTAATAAGACAACTGGAAAATATTATCTGATTTTTAAAAGAACAGTTCCTAATTAAAAGCAAACTTGAGCATTTGACGCTTAACTCCCGTTGAGTTCCGAGGCTGCTGCTCTAGCAAGGACATCCTGTTAAGTCAGTGATTCAAAACGTGACTGCTTTTTCAGGGTAAAACCTTAAGTGCTACGTTAAAAAAAGCAAACAACAAAACTGAGGTATCTGCAAAATACCGTGTCTGGTTTGATCTCTTCACTATTTCAGCTCTTTTTTCCTTCTGTCCACGTTCCCCGACCCCAGGCAGTGAGGCCAGTGAAATGCTGGTGTCTGTTACCTGTGTGCATTGATGAACTTGGCACTAAAGAGCTGTCACAAACCACTGTTGTGGTCCTGCCACTATGCCTAGTCTTATTTATTGTTTCACTTCTGCCTGAAGTTTTGTTATGGATGGAGGGTTTGTTTGTAAATTCCTTTGGAGTTTCTCAGCTTGGTGAGATCTGTAGGGGGTGGGGGTTTAATGCGTTACTTCTCTGCCAAAAATACTTGGACGCATTCTTCAAATGTTCTATTGTCTTAGGCTTCTTGCAGCTGCTTTAAAATTTTGTTGTTATTTTTTTTTAAATTCTTTCTTACTATTCCTACTTTCACAGTTTGCTGAGGTTTTTTTTCAGATTCATCATGAAATCCCAATTTAAGAGTCATGGAGACTGTGCAGAATTATTTACCTACCAATGTAAAGTCCCTTCTTAAACACATTGTTGCTTTATAAGGCTTGATGGGATGACCTGGCACTTGGCAAACTTCTCAGAGAGCCCTTGTGAGTTAGGTGAGCTCTATTGCTTCCTTCTATTAATAGGAACAGGGAGGCAACAATTAGCAAGTTCTAACCCAGTGCAAATTAAAGACAGTCTTTTGTTTGTTTTTTTTTCTTCTTTTTTTTTTTTTCCCCTCTCCTCCCATCTCTTTAAGTTTTCATACCACCACTCAGTCTCCTTTCTATGGTCTGAAGCAGACAATAGATAAAGATCCTAATGAAAATAGCTGTGGGCAAAACAAATGCCAGATATTGAAAGAGCATGTGTAGCACAGGGTAAAATATTAGCAACTCATACATTCATGTTGATCTTTGTCCTTTAATGCCAGAATACTTGTGCTACTTGAAAGCAGTGTATTGAGAAATAAATGACTTCTTATTAACCCCACCCTCATAAAACAAATCAGGCAGTTGTAGCACACTGTCACTGTCCTGAAATGGAAGAAAAAGCCCTTGTTACAGACATGGCTAGGAATGCTTTTTTTTTTTTTTAAAGGCCTGATTTAGGCAATCTGAGCCCCTCCTCCCAAGCCCCTAAGATCACTAGTCTTCTGGAAAAGTCCTATTCAAATAGCTGTCAAATAACCCGATGTGGAATAGCGATCACAGAATCCCAGAACGGTAGGGGTTAGAAGGGACCTCTGGAGACCATCCAGTCCAACCCCCCTGCCAGAGCAGGGTCACCCAGAGCAGGTTGCACAGGAACGCGTCCAGGCAGGTTTGGAATGTCTCCAGAGACGGAGACTCCACCACCTCTCTGGGCAGCCTGTGCCAGTGCTCTGCCATCCTCAAAGTAAAGAAGTTCCTCCTCATGTTTAGGTGGAACTTCCTATGCTCAAGTTTGTGCCTGTTACCTCTTGTCCTGTCCCCGGGCACCACTGAAAAGAGCCTGGCCCCATCCTGTTTGTGTGGCTTGGGTCCCTCATTTGGAATGCTCTAGTGAAGAAGTAATTCCCTTAAAATTGTATGGATGCTATAAAAAAAAAAAAAGCTTTAGAAAGATTTTGCTCTTTTAACTCTGTAGACTTTTATCAGGTAAACTTTTCCTTTCTACTCAGAAGCCAAGAAACTCTGCTCTGCACAGGGTAGCTGGGGGTTATATGGGTAAATTGGATCTAAGTGTTGTGAATGTTAGCATCCCTGTACCTAAGTTTTGGTTGCCTGGAAGAATGCAGATTCTTTAGTGTTTTTCCTAAATTTTCTGCAACATAAGTGAGGCAATTACACTGCAAGCCTACTGAAGACATAGCTTCTTAATGTAGGCCTTAATAAAAGCTGATGTATGTTTTTAAACTACCTCTCAAACACTCCTTGGCAGATGCACACTGAGCAGTGCTCCATTTCCCTCCAGTTTCTCTACTCTGGACCTTCTGAAAGTAAATACCTGAATCTTGAATTTTAAAAAAGCAAGAAATTTACTTTTCTTCCCTCTCTGCAAATCATAGTTGGTCAAAGGCTAATGCTGCTTCTTGCACAAGTCACTTTAGCTTTGGAGCTGTGATTACATCATGCTTTCTTTGAGGCTGGCTCTTCTACAAGTCAGAAACTGTGTGGGGTTGAATTCTCTCAGGAAGAAGAAAAAGAGCTAAAGTTTCTTGCATCTTGGGCGAGTTTCCTAACTGCTGATCCATAAAAGAAGACACAGCCTGTAGGTGTCCTCATGGGATGCATACAGAAGAACACCGGGCAGGCTCCTGGGTGTTCACCTTACCTGAATGCACTCCATGGATCCAAATTCCAAAACCCAGTGTGCTTCTGCTACTGCAGTGTTTTCAAGACTGGATAGTATGTCAGCATTGACTTGGAAGATCATGGGATGCATAAATTCCTACATTGATATGATTTTCATTCTCCAGTGTATTGGATAGCAACAGAGTCTATGACAAAACACTTTATTCCATACATCTGTGTCTGTATTATTGCCTTTACCTCCCCTGCCAGCCCGTGACATGATACCTTATCACAAGGCTTACTAGATGAAGCTCCTATGTATGGTAGTGATGTATTGGCAATGCAGAGAATGGATAGGTGCTCATGGTATTCTCCAGTATCTTCAGGCACTGCGTATAAAGCAAACGTGCTGGCTGTGCTGCATTTCAGAAAGTAAATCTGCTTAGAAGTTGAAAAGGGATAGGACTGGAAACATGGAAATTCTTGAAGGGTCTCTAGTTCAAGAAAAAAGTTTAGGATATGTCAGCATGACGTCCTGGAGCGAGGACGAGGACACTCCTGAGCTGTCTTTGGAACTAGATGTGGCATAATCGCATTGGATGGTGTTCCCCTGAATTAAGTTCTGTTGAAGGACAGGACCTTTCAGTGCAGAACCATATGGACATGGCTGGTCTCTATTTAGCTGAAAAAAACACTGTCTCCATGCAGTGCTGTAGCTGCACATCTCTGTTGTCACTCCATTGCACAGCTGATAGGATCTTTCAGTTCATGTTTTAGACCAGAAATATAGGTATTAACTGCTTAACGCACTTAAACAGTCACCTTTAAAAGCCAGTTTCTGAAAATCATTGTAGCAGTTTGATTGATAAAGTCCTTAATCCTCTTTTCTCATCCCAGGAATGGCCATGCTGAAGAAGATTCTAAATCTCTTGTCAGATCAAGATGGAGCAACCAGTTAATTAAATTATCTGTGCCGCTCTGACACTCAAGTTAAATCCACCCAAAGGGCACACATATTATTTTAGCATACAGGATGTTCTGCATTAACAGATCACACTGTTTCCAGGTAACTATCCGTAAAAAAGGGACAAATCATTCAAAATTAAGTAGCTGGGCAATACAGAAACTGCAGCAAAACATCTTTTAAAAGGTCAACCACAGACGATGAGGAAGTGCCTCATTCAGGAAGCAGAGGTAAAAGTGCATCGAACAAACGACATTGTGGAAAACTCTCAGCTGATGTACACAAATGTGGCGATACTGACATCAGCCCTGTTGAATCCTTGCTATTACTATACAGCATTCACAAAAGAAGAAAATGTATTGACACATTTGCTCGCTAAATAGTTATTCACTAGCTACATTCAAATATACAGGTCTTTTCCACTTCGATAGCGGAGTTTGGATGCATTGTTTTCCGTAGAAGACAGCAAAGCTGCATTATTCAAGGTTTTCTATAGGCAGAGAATATTCTCCACCTACATGTTTCAAAGTTGGGTTGAATGTGTTGGGTTTTTTTCTTCCCCTTGATGCACCATGTGCTAATTCCTCTCCATCAGTCAGCAGATGCGTTTGATTCTAGGTATCAGTTCTGGTCTCTGGATTAGCTCAGGATTATTTCATTAAGACTTCTTTTTCTTCCATGTGGAAATTGCGTGGGTGTCTTTGCTCACTTCATCTTGAATTCAGTGGGAATGTCTTTGAAAGATTACTGTAGGTCAGGGTTTTAAAGGACTGGATAAAATCTTTCATTATTTTATCAATCCATCCACCAGTGGTCTGGTTTAGCAGAATGCACAATAAGCTGCATTTTTTCTGACAAGATTGAAAAGTTTTGTTTGTTGTTTTTTTTTTCTTTTCTTTTCTTTGTAAGGCCACAGCAGACCATTAATTTTTTTGGGGAAAAATGCTTTTTCTTAACACAAGACTGTATTTGGATGCAAATACTTTTTGAGATGCTCTCAGGATGTTTTAGCTCTTCTGGGACTGATGGTTTTTTCCAAGAAAAACTCAGTACCTGGAATGGCTTGTATGTACAGACTGCATTTTCCTGTTGCGGGAAAATAAGGCCGTGAGGCTGCATACACGTGTGTTGGTCACAAAGAGTACCTCGCAATTATCTTCAGTCTGTTTTACACACAAGCTTGAGCTAGGTAGGTCCTGAAGAAATATTCGTCAGTCTGTAGAACTAGTATACCCTCTGTTTTAAGGAAGAATGATCTACGTATGGTTTGAGGCTACTGGTTAACATGGAAATCAACATATCTGTGGACAGCATCTCCTCTCACGCTAGGAGTCTTTACACATAACTCAAGGCTCTGAAGATGCCAAAGTCCTACTTCTAGCCTTCCCCTCCATTTGCAAAACATGTTTCTCCCTCTTCAAAACCAATTTATGTTAGCAAATCTTAAGGTCCTGGCACAATCCTGAAAAACATCGCTTTCCTTTTCCATTATTTTTCTCCTTTGGCTGAAAGTTGTAATTCTTTCAACCTTTGGCATTCAGTGCTTTGCCAATCTATCTGAGGCTCTCTGTTGTTCTCTGCCAAACAAAACACAATATCCTTCTTTATTGCCTGGCGACTTAGCACACGCTGTATATTACCTTCTGCAGCCTTGCATGGGAAATGAGGATTTGTACATTTTTGGAAGACGCAAGTTTTTTGTAACTGCATAACTATATATATATGTGTGTGTGTGTATAAATATATTTGTAGCCTGTTAATCATGCTATGGCATTACTGAAGCAGCACATCTTTGATCAAGTTACAGAATTCTCTATCAATTATTCTATATTAGCATGAGGAAGCTTGATTCTATAAGAATTTCAAGGAGGATCCTTAAAATGATGGCTTTGCTTTTTGGGTCATCTGAACATCTTCACGACCGTTTCTTCCTGTTGTTATAGTGTTTGTTCTTGAAAGGAAAAGCATGAGTGCTGTGAAACTGTTTGATGTATTAAAACGTGTGAACTGTGTGTTTTCTATGGGATGCTTTCTGTTTGACAGTTGATTTATTTGCAGAGCACATCACGTGCTGCAATTGCAATTTTCCGATATCTGTGTTTATAATCTCCACTTAAGCAGCAGAGTCCAGAATTCTGTGTTATGAAAAGTTTTGTGTTCTCTTTCATTTTTATTTGTAAAATCAAAAATGTTTTGCAGTCCCTTACTGCTTTGGAGCCAAATCTTTTCAGGCTTTCTGCACTCTCAGCAGCCTTCTGCTTGCTATTTCAAGTGGATGGGTTAGACATGCAAAAGTTACAGATTTCAGACCTCTGTACACAGCAAAGCTGTTCCCTTTTTCTCACTGCAGATATCATGACCTGCTAGACTTATCCAGTCTCCCAGTCCTTACTTAAGCTCTTAGACTTGTCAACTGTTTCCAGATTTTTATTTTTTTTTTTTAATCCTGGTTCTAGCTGTAAAGTAGATCATTCAGAGTTAGAGTAAGATTAATTTTTTCAGATCTTATTCCCAAAATGTCACTTACAATTGACTGAAAACATTTTGAGCACTTCCAAAAGCTAAAACTATGCAGAATAATCAAATATTTCATTAAAAAATATTTCCTTTTATTTCTTAAATCTTTTTCCTAGCAAGCTAACTTGCACAGCTCTGGTGCTGGAGGCTGTAGACTTGTCTCCCTTTTCCCTGCAGCGCTGGGGTCATTTCTGATTCTGTTCTCTTAGTCAAGATTTGAACACATTAGGCATATGGGGATCTATATAAGGGTAAATATGATGCAATATTGTATGCAAGATGTGAGTATATGGGTAGCGAGTATACGGGAATCTCTATGCAGCTGCACCTAGGCTCCAGGTTGCTGTCTTTATTCACTGCATACAAATATATTAGCCCTCCAGATGTTGTTGAGCTGGCCCGCCTCTCATGTGGAAGGCAGACTTAGGAATAAATATTACATGGTTACATGGTTTCTATATACTACGTAATCTGTTGATTTGACAGCTGAAAATCTGTGCCAGTATCTGTAATACGATCTTTCCTTGAGGAGGGAAAGGAACATTTTTATGGATAGGTACATACTTTTACAGTTACATTTGTAATTAGCCACCTTGAAGAAAAAGATACGAATCTCAGAGGAAGGGTAAAACTCATTTGAAATTAGCTCCATAGTGGAATCCTGAATAGTCTTCTGAGATCTGCTTAAAGTGTGTTCATTTATCCTAACGGTAATTTATTGGATGGATTTAATATTTCCGAGAGTAATGGGACTTTGCTTTTTATAATGCTGGAATAGATCATATTGCTTTTCTAGCAAAAGAAAGGAGAAGAGGCTAAATGTAAATCTAATCCACCTCTTGAGCATTAAAAAACACGTCAGGACAATAGTGAACACGGAAGAAATATTTTGTTCATGACTATGCTTTTCAAAGGAGTGGCATAGATCAATGTTTTGATCACTGGAGGTTGAAAGTTTAAAAACAAATTGTAAATAGGACTTACAATTTGGACTGAAATTCCATAAACCCTTTGCAGTTGCAACAAGTGGTCACGGTCACTGAAACTACATTTTCACAACCTCCTTGAGCTGGTCCAATTGCTGTGGTTGAGCAGTGGTCATGCACATAGCGTTCCTCTGCTGCCCTGCGTGGAGTGGTTGTCCTGCTCCTTCACGTGCACTGGCTCTGGCATAAATCTGACCCTACAGAAAGCCCACACTTCAGGGACTGAAGCAGAGAATAACCTGTTTGCTCTCCCACATAGGTCAGCTTTCTGTCAACTCAGGTTTCTAAACTGACTCACCGCAGAGTCACATGAGCGACGCCAAAGCCAACGTGAGTCTTCCAGAAGGACCTCCAGGCTTGACTGGGACACTTCATAAAGTAGAAAGCCATCTTCTCTTGGACTATCTCTTCTGGTGGTCAGTGGCCCTACCTGAAGAAGAATCGTGTCATATTTCCTGTTTCCCCTATCCAGTCTACCTCACAGCCATTGATTTGCGCTGTGACGTGGGTCAGGGGGAGTGTGAGAGAAGCAAGATTTTATGTCTAAAGGTCCCAAAAAGGGACATACAAAAAAATATGAAAAGTGTGGCAGCATGGCCCTTTCTAGCTCCCTCCTATTATATTTTGCCTCCTCCCCTTTCCACAGAGTCTGGCACAGTGACTCTGAACGCTTGACAGTATGTTCTGCAGGAATACAGCTAACTACTTAGACATGAGTAGCCGCCTTTTTGAGGCTGAGCAGGGACCAATTCTGGGTCCACGTGCATTAGCACTGCTGCACTTATTTCTGCGAGACAGGAAGCTGAGGTGAGCATTTGCAAAAACGGCCATTTTGCTGCTTTGTACATAAACAGTTGGTTTAAGTCTCTTAATTCCTAAATTTCTTCCAGAAAAAAAAAAAATCCTAGCTGCCCCATTTCCGCTGGAGGCAAAATTTCCCAGCATTCAGCAGTGCTGAGTAACTTAATGATAACCATAAACCTATACCTTCAATAAGTCGTTACCCTATCTGGCTTCCAGTTTCTATGGGTGCCCACAGTAAAGCTATTCCCACATAAAGGCGTGAGAAATGAGCAGCATCTTGCATTCATCCTGCCCATATTTAGATGTTTCAAACCTTTACATCAGGCATGATGGAGATTGAAGTCAGCTCTCCTCTTAGAATTGGAGTATATTTATTTTCTCTTTTTGACACTAGGCTGCTATACACAGAACGCTAAAGTAGTTTATGGAATAAGGCTGGAATCCAAGTAGCCCTGGTGTGTTCAGTAACCACCAGGCTCTCTCTGAGCTACTGAAGTTCACCTATCCATCTGGCTACAAGGGTTGTGACTGTCCCATCTGCTAAAGAGAGGCTGTAATGGTTAGACATATACGATGAGAGGGCTGGTCATTTAACATCTACATGTGTTGAATTTAAAAGAAGGCTTTCACACCTTATAATTGCTAAGGCAAGGATCGAGTTATCTGTAGAGATCTTTAAGCATAAATCAAGAGTATATGTGTGACACTGAATGTGGAGTTACAGATAAATCAGTATTAAAATGAACAAGCCAAATTCATTTCTTATACTGATTAAAATCTAGGAAAAAACCCCACCTTTTGAAATCCAGTGACTATTATTTGACATTATAATGTGTCAGGGCAAGGAAACTGAACCATTACCACTGACTGGCTGTCAAACTGACCCAAAGGTGTGACAGAATAGATTCATTATTTTCTTTTTGAAAGCATAAAATATAATGGATTATTACAGTTCCACCCCCCCCAACCCCAGGGACCAGAATGCCATCCTCGGTCTTTGTGGAATAACACTGAGCTTGGAGAAAAGCTTACAGCTTCAATAGTTCTTTCCAAAATCCCAGAAGTGTACAATAGTCACACTTTAAAGAGCTTGTCATAGTTCTCCTTTTACATGTGTAAACAGAAATAAACATTTAAACTGTAGAGACAAACTCTGTTGTAGGCAGACCCCAATAGAGGATTTATTTTTATTGCTTCTTTTATTTCCCCCTCCCCAACATAAAGGCTGTCTACATGTAGGTGACAGGAAACGTTCCCTGCCTCTACAAAGACACAAGAGGAAGATTTCAAAGATTTCAGTAACTATGAAGTTTTACTTACTTTAGCCTTTCAAACTGTGTGTGCCTCTGATTTAGCTGAAAATTAAGAAGTCTGAGGCAGGCTACAGTTTCTTCCATTAAAGAGCCCTCATTCTGTTTATCATGTGGAAATAGAGGAAGGTCATCTTACCCTAAAATATGCCCTTCTGGATCAAAGCCCTGTTGCTTTTGAGCCCTGGGAACGGCATATTGCCGTTGACCAGCCTCCAAAGCACCAAGGCTTTTTCCTTTAATTCCAGCCATACCCACACTGCAGCCAAAGTCTGACCTATAAATTAAAGATAATCTCTTGTTCAAGAATCACCATTAGCACAAAAGGCTTGGAAAACGCCTGTTTGCTGTGAAAAACTGTAGTTACATACATTGCAGCCCATCTTTGCATCTTCCTGCTTTTAATTTCAGGAGGGTGCCGATATTAGTCATAGTGGCGACATATGCAGAAGGTCCTGGTGCCACCCTTGTCCCCCAGACATCCCTCAGTGTGCCCCTGCTGAGGGCTTCTGTAAAGCCACATGCATTTCATAGAATCACAGAATGGTTTGGGTTGGAAGGGACCTTAAAGATCACCCAGTTCCAACCCCCCTGCCATGGGCAGGGACACCTCCCACTAGACCAGGCTGCTCAAAGCCCCATCCAGCCTGGCCTTGAACACTGCCAGGGATGGGGCATCCACAGCCTCCCTGGGCAACCTGTTCCAGTTTCTCACCATCAAAGCAATAGAAAAAGCACGGTATTATGAATGAAATTTTAGTCATCCATATACTTGTGTGTGTGTTCGCGCGCGCAACGCAAGCACATGCTGCTCTCCTAACACAGTCAAATTGGAAATGGTTATTTCAGCCAGGACTGCATTGTTGTAAGAAAACCTTTTAGGTGAACAAGTTTACAGTTTAATTTTCTATAATCCCAGTAAAAGAACTGAGAGAGAAATTACAAAACAGAAAGAAGAAAGCTGGAATGGAGTAAGCCTGTCGATGCAGCTCTTTTCAGCAGCACCCAGATTGACAAGAAAATCACTTATTGATCGACAGTTTAACAGGTGTGAACCTTCCCAACATTGTCAGCACTGGCATTTTACCCAGGTATATAACAGTTATCATAATAGCGAAGCTGGAACTCAGAGAATACAGTATTTCTTGCAAATGGTGTGAAACTGTATTTATATGTGGTGTGAGGCTAGTAAGTCTGTGCTACTAGGATTGATATTTATGTGTGTATTTACCCAGTTAAATGAACAATGTGGCTTTAACGTTTATGAAGAGACAGATTCTGTTCTCCACCTAGAGCACTAGGAGGCATTTGAAAGAAAACAATAGAAATTAATCCGTATTGTGCTTTCGGTATACCCATGCTCTATTTTGAACAGGCTGCGCTCCACAACAGCTATTTTGAGCTGCTTCAGCTTATTTCATAAGGCTGTTCCTCCTCTCCATGGGTTTGCACGCGAGCAACCAGCCCCTAGGCAGCCTGAGAACAGGATCACCCACCCATCAAATCCCTGTACAAAGATCACAGCTGGAAATAAAATCTTACGGCCCCCTACCCCAGCGAGCTGCCCGTCTGTGTTGAGGGACGGACTGAAAAAGAGCATGTGTTTCTCAGATAGATGTATTTCCTCTGGGAGTTAGGCTGAGCACATCCCACATATTTCATCTAAGATGCTGAAGAGCCCTCACTTAGTTAAGAGCCCTGAGTGGTTCGCTGGAGGGGTAGGATCTAACTAGCCTGAGTGCAGGTGGGAATCATATCCCATTCCTACCTCCTGGATTCTCCCCAGGTCATCCATACATTCACTTTTTAACATGTGTAAAGCATTATGCTAAACTGGATTCAGGGGCTGTATCTTCAGAGGGTAACACATAAAGACCAAAAGCCAAAGGAAGAGAACAGGGAATCTCCTAAACTTCCCACCCAACCCGAAGAACCTCCTCCAGGCCCACCAACAGCAGCCTTCAACAAAAACACAAACCCAGAACTAAACAATGATCACAATTATGCTTTGTGCTTGAAAAAACAATTAGATAAGTGATACTTCCAAGAAAGTAAACTTCTTCTATAAATGCTTGCTACAGACCTAAACACTTTCTGAAATACAGCAGTTTGCAGCTGGAGAAAGAGAACGCCACAACATTTATGTGTAATCATTAAGAATTATTTTAAACAGTTTAATGGGGAGAAAGCGCAGTTTTCCTCAAAAAAAATTTCTGAAGAAAGAACTCACAACTTTTGGAAACAAGATCCAGTGTACCAGATATCTCTGACAAGAATAAGTAATTTCAAATGTTTCTTACTATTGCTACAACTTGCTCAGCTTCATGGGGGTTCAGCAAAAGCCAGCCTGTTCGCACAGAGAGACTTCCACGCAGCCATCAGTATCCCCGTTACAAGTTTAATCACAAATCTACTGAAATCAAGATGACCTCTCCTCATTTTCCAGTGGGACTGAGTTGGATGGGACTTTTTACGCAACTAGAAACAATGGCCAAAAATAAAGCAAAGGTTTATAGAGGATTTCTTAGGAACAAACTATGTGGCACCATACAGGACTGAACCTTCATCGTCAAGAAGAGTCAGCATCTTTTAGAAATCTAGGATGAATTTTTTTTTACACTTGCTATAACATCAAATACTCCAAGTTCTTGTATCCCTCCGATGTTATAACCCAGCCCAGTCCTTGGAGTGATGCTATCATGTTCCCTTTTGGCTTCATTTCCCTTGCAAAGGACAGAGGAAAGAGGACAGAGATAGCAACAGAAAGTAAATAACATAAAAGGATGATATTAGTAAATATATTTGTTTCCTGTCAATCTCAATGCAAACTGGAGAGAGGCGATAAGAAGAACCACTGCTCCTGTCTCCAGCTGGAGCCCTTGCTTCCAGCTGAGGCAGACAGAGGGAAAGAGTAGATGTCTCCATGGGTACAGCAGAGACAGGACAACTGACAGTTGCTTCTTCTTATGATGCACTTCTTTGTAAACAGAAGTTATTTTCTTTTACAAAGCACATTGCCCTAAGATATTTCTTTTCTGGCACAGGAGCTTCCTGTTTAGCCATCAAGTTTGTCGTACTTCACTCTTCCCAGCTTGGTGGCTACCACCAAAGACCCCAGTCAACAGAGGTTTAAGGCAGACTGGTTTTCAGATCCTACAGAACATATTAGTGAAGCCTATAAGGAACCAGAAAAGACTTCCTTTGCCCGAGCCCTTGTTTGCTGACTGAGCGCACTGTGTTCTTTCCCTCCCTGCATGAACTGACACAGTGCTCCCTGGAAAAAACACAGGACAGACAGATATTTGGACTGTCTGTATGTATCTGTCCCCAGGTCTTGAAGACGATTAAATTTAGTCCTTGGATTGCTCAGCCACAACTCTTCTTTGGAAAAAGAAAAAAGAAAAAAACAGAAGTTGGGGGAAAAGATTCCTTGAAAAAGAAAACTTATTCAAGAAAGCGGTTTATTCTGCATATAGTACAGAACTGACTTTGACATGCAGTTATTAAAACAGTCAAATAAAGCATAATCTGGTCAAGGCAAAAATAAAGATGGGTTATGTACATATTTCAAATACATAGTCATATTACGTGGCATGTCCTTTCAAAGGAAAAGACTGTCCGGCTGTGATGGATAGATTGGCTGCATCAGATTTTCTGTTACCAAAATGTAGCAATGAAATAGTTAACAGGTCTGGCTTTTACATTGTCATAAGCAGACTTCATTGCTAGCATCCCACTGAGATGAATGAAGGCAGCTTATGTCTAGTGTTATTGTTTCCATGTGTTTGGCTCCAGACTCAAGCCAGCATTCCCCTCAGTTTATACTTGAAAGGTTATCTTCACAACCAGAAAAGACAGAAACTTTCTGTAAATATATGTATGTGTAAAGAGAAGGGCAAATACAGGTTAACTCCACTTATTCGGTTCCAGCTTTCCTGAATTAACGTTTTGATAGTTATAGTGAAAAGAATTTTGTTTACAGAAGCTTCTGATTATCTGAGTGGCTGAGATGTCCCTTACAGCACATTTGCTCTGTTTTAAATATACAGGGCAATCCGATCGGTACTAACGTAATGTTATCTTGTGGTTGATAATTTTGGGTCTTTTAGGCTGGGCAATGAAGTACCAACTAACAACGAACACAGCAAAGCATGCAACAAGGAATTGCAAATGGAAGACACAAAGTCTGAGTATAATTTTGAAAGGGGTGGGCAAACAATCTGCGTTTAGGCAAATGAAAATACCGCTGGTAACAATAGTGCTCCAGAAGGAAAATGCATGTAAAGGGTGGAACTTGTCTTGAGTTTCACCATGTTATTCTCTCTAAAGCCTGGGTCTGTGTCCCTTTCTCCATCAGGAATCTACCACTGAAGTTTCTGTAGGGAAGAGTACACGTGCATTACCTGTGCTTCCCTAGAGACAAGAAGGATTCAGAAACAGCTTATGCAGATTGTTATTTTTACCCTACCTTGAAAATTATCCTTCTTCTCTGAATGAGAGGATTCAGATAAAGGATAATTATTGAAGTATTTCTCTTAGGGAACAATAAAAGTGCTAAATACAGTGTCTCCAACAATATCTATTTTTGGTTTTTGCTGAATCCAGAATTCTTCTGAAACACTCTCATACATTCTCCCTAGCTATAACACTGTGTGGTTCTTATTTTCTGTAATACTAGCTAATAGCTAGGGATTTTTCCTCTTTAGAACATGAGATTTTTGTTTTATTTTAAAACTGATCTACGAGGATATCATTCTACAGACTGTTTTATTAGACATCTGGCGAGAAAGGAGGTAATCCATTGACAAGGGTGATGTAGGAATGGCATTGCAGTGCCTAAATTCCAGGCACCCCGCTCTTTTAAGGTAGTAAGAGCCTCACACAGCTCCATCAGAGTCGTATTTAGGTGGCCTCAATTCCAGCCTTGTCCTGAGCCTGCAGTTTCTTGTCAGCGAGAGGCCTCTGAGAGCTTAGCATTCCCAGGAGGAAACACGGACTTAGGTGGAATTTAGGATGTCTGAGAATGGTCCCTCGGAGCTCAGAGAATTAGATCTACAAAAGCCAGTCTGCAGACTGGGATGCAGACATGTAAGCCAATTGGAAATGGGAAAGATGGGGGGTTATGCCTTAAGCTTGGTCCTTTTCACGAACAGATCCAGAAACGGGACTTTAACACTTCTGTTCTGTGGGAGGTCCTTCTTTAGGCACCTTAGTCCAAAGCTGAGGTCAAGATATCGTTATTCATGTGCTCAACAGCAAAAGCATAGGCTCCCTCAGGGGCTCTATTGCCCCAAAAAATTAGTTACTCAGATAAGTTAGGGACAGGTAAGTAATTTGAGGATTACAACTCTTGCTGTAGGCACCAAATGTTCGCAAAGGAAGGACTAAATCTACTAAACATATAAAATAAATTAAAATATAAAGCCCATACTATTAATTATGGTGCTTTTTCTTTTTTCCTGTAGAATTATCTTTTTCATGGATTTCTAGTTTCCACGACTGAATTTGCTAAACAGCCAGGGACAAGGAAAACTTTTAAATGTACAAATGTTCTAATAAGCTTTTGCTAAAGGAAGCCTTTGGCCACTTCAGAATTGAAAGCAGCAGGCCCGTTTCCCATCCAGCCTAAAGTGACACAAGTGCTACACTGATCTACACCGGAATGCAAGAACCTGTCATACAGAGAACAGTTCCTCTATTCAGCTCAATCGCATTGAATTTTGCTAACACTAACCCTACTCAGGTCCATTAGCAACGTCAGTCCTCTGGTGTTAGCATGACAGGCTTCAGCAATAGCTGTTCAGTGAAACTGTGCGCGACTCGCATCCAAAAATTCACCAGTTCGTCATTATAGTCGGCTCAAAAATGACATTTTCTGAGAGTCATTATGCAAAGTTTGAAAGGTCTTGCAGAAAGCTTGTGAGGTCTGAGCAGTGGATGCAGATGAGGTGTTCCAGAGAAGCCAAGGCAAAACCAATGGGGACAGGGTGACCTGGAAATGTCCATCCTTTCAATTGTTGTTACGGTGGCATATTGCTTGAGCAACCTTAATTGTCTCTTAATGAAGGTTTATTTTGATGGAGGAAGCAGGAGTGAACATGATTGTTGGTTTTTTTTTTTTAAGAGATACTGAAAGAACAGCCTACAATCAAATTCTTGTCATTAGTTAATGACAACAGAACAGAAATAATGAGGTTAAAGCGGCGGCAGAGAAAAATTAGCCTAAATGGAGAACTCTTCATCTGTAGAGTTATACAGAGAAGGATTTTGGCATAGCGAGTTGTGTAAACATTTTCATCAAAACTATAGAGGTTTATATTAGATACCTTTACAATGATGATGGTTCCTAGGATAATGGGCTCAAGATGCAGGAGAGAATAAATGCCCTCCTTTTTTCAGCTAGGTCTCAATCCCTTCTTCTTTATGTACATCATCTTCCTGTCCTTGAATGACTCAAGAAAAACTTCAAAAAGTCTTTGGGCTATTTTATGACCCAGCTTCTACTCTTTTGTTTCCATGACCATCCCTTCTCAATCCTCTGGGATCACAAGCTCTGTCTCCCTTGGCTGCAGAAATTTAATAAGAATGAAATTTTGATCTTGGTTGCATCTATTCAGTCCCAGTATAATAAATAGCATTATGTGAGTGAAATGGTAATTAGAAAACACAGCTAAGGTTAAGCGTGAGGGGAATCTTTCAGCCTCTCTCACGCTCTTAGGGCTCAGGTTCTCCTTATGGCTACATACCAAACAATATTATGTTTCCAACAAGAAGGCAGTAATCTTGTCTGGGATGCAGGCTTGGAGCTCTTTTGGCTGCTGGGTGGGGAATGCAGTGGCTTGGCAGCACGGAGCCAATGCAGCAACAGTTTCAGCCTGAATCATCCTCCTGGGTTCCGCCAATATCAGCAAATTTTGCCCTTCAGCTCCCAAATTTGAAAGGATCTATTTCAGCAGAAACCGACCCAGAACAGAAGTGCATGCAGGAATGAAAATAACATCAGGAGGGAAGAGAAGCGATTATGAGCAGGTAACATTGCCTGAATCTGTGAGAGTCTCTAGTATGCTTTTGCTTGTATTTGCACCTCATATTGGCATTGAAAAGCATAATTATATTGAATCTGCGCGGCGCTCACATGAGCGGCCAAGACACAGTCACTGAAATCAAGGGAGTCAAGGTGCTCCTTAGCACTACCTCCTGAGGGACACCCATGTCTACAAAGTAAACTATAAAAAAAGGCAGAAAACTGTGTCACCAGCCTCAGTGGAGTGAGGAAGGGTGGACAGCCCATAGTGGCTTATGCAGACATGGATGGGCTTTCCCTCTGCACAGGGCAGCTGCAAAGGCAGGATCTGTTCTGCACTGAGGTGTTAGTAGGGCAGTAGAAACTAATGAGAACATAATTTTCATCGTGCTAGCACTGCGCAGCAAACACTGTGGAGAGCTCTCCTCTCATTTCCTTATCATTGTGCTAAAACCATCAGTGTAACAGGGGTGGGAGGTACATGTGAACGATAACCTGGAGCCATTTCTCCAGGCGCTCACACACACACTCATCTAGGCTGGCATGTTGCATTCACAAAGCTACCAGCAGGAAACCAGACCAGCGAACACTCCACCATGGGGAAAGGAGACCCCTTCCAGCTGACAAGGCAGTGGGGAGGCTGTTTTGCATGTGATGGTAGACCCTGCAGAAATGCAGATCCCCTTGGGCCTAGAAAATTGCTATATGGAAGTTTCATCTGTGTTTTCTTCTTTAGCTATATAAGATGTAGGGTGTCACATTTGGTCTTCAAAATCTCCCTCAGTCATGCCTCCATGTGAAAAGGCTTTCCCAGGGACCGCAGGCACCTTGTATTTACTGTGCACAGACCTCCTAATTCTTATACTACAGATGTAGACGGACATGGTACCTTATTTTTCAGGTCTTCTTATCTCTTACGAAGACTTTCAGCAGTTGTCATAAAAGTCTGGTCTTCTTCCTGGAAAAGCAGATTTAATTTGTGGCTGTTTCCCTTCAGTTTGGAGCACAAAGATAGGATCCTGTCAGCAGCTGGAAAGAAATACTTAAGGATTTAATTACCTTTCCTGCCTCTGATCAAATGGCTGTTTGGAAAATAGCTGCAATGGAGGCAGTCTTGTGATAGAACATTGCTGTGAGGAGTCTTCAGGTCAAGAGAAAATGTATAAATTAATGATGATTAGGGGACTGGAACTTCTCTCTTACGAAGAAAGGCTGAGGGATTTGGGTCTTTTCAGTCTGGAAAAATAGCAGACTGATGTGGGATCTTATTAACACTTATAAATACTTAAAGGGTGGGTGTCAGGAGGATGGGGCCAGGCTCTTTTCAGTGGTGCCCAGCAACAGGACAAGAGGTAACAGGCACAAACTTGAGCAGAGGAAGTTCCACCTAAACATGAGGAGGAACTTCTTTACCCTGAGGGTGGCAGAGCACTGGCACAGGCTGCCCAGAGAGGTGGTGGAGTCTCCAACTCTGGAGACATTCAAAACCCACCTGGACGTGTTCCTGTGTAACCTGCTCTAGGTGACCCTGCTCTGGCAGGGGGGTTGGACTAGATGATCTCCAGAGGTCCCTTCCAACCCTACTGTTCCGGGATTCTGTGGTTCTGTGAAGACAAAACTTCTAACAAGCTGAGAGTTTAGAAAATAGGAATATATGTTCCTTTTTCTGCTTTTCATTGAACTCCTGGTTTGGAATCTGTAGTGGAACAACAGTATTTCCCGAAAAACCTAGAAAGTTTATTTAGGTAGAATTTAAGATGTCTAGTTTACTATTTGGGATTTATGGATATTTGTGTCAGGTTTTCCTGGACAAATCACTGCTATAAATAGCAGTGTTTCTGACATACAGGATTCAGGCAGGCAACATGTGTGGAGTGTTCCTGTGGACTGAAGTCCCTGTGCTTGTGCTATGCAGAGAAAGTATGTGTGGTTTTGTATGCAAAATTCTGGCTAAAATTACAGTCGTGCCTACCTGACAGAGACTATGTGCCTGGGTTACTCTAACTCTCCTTTCTGACTGTCAGCAGTCAGGGCAGATGGCAATGCTATTGGCATCCTTTGTCATTTTGTGTGCTTTGAGGAAGGAACAAGAGGGACCCAAGCAACTGGGAGGACCAGTTGGAGTACTTGTCCAGCCCTGGAGCCCTCAACACAAGAAGGACATGGACCTGTTGGAGTGGGTCCAGAGGAGGGCCACGAAGATGATCAGAGGGCTGGAGCAACTCTCCTATGAAGACAGGCTGAGAGAGTTGGGGTTGTTCAGCCTGGAGAACGGAAGGCTCCAGGGAGACCTTATAGCAGCCTTCCAGTACCTGAAGGGGGCCTACAGGAAAGCTGGGGAGGGGCTGTTTGCAAGGGCATGTAGCGACAGGGCGAGGGGCAATGGTTTTAAACTAGAGCAGGGTAGGTTCAGATTAGACATTAGGATGAAGTTCTTTACAATGAGGATGGTGAGACACTGGAACAGGCTGCCCAGAGAGGTGGTGGAGGCCCCATCCCTGGAGACATTCAAGGTCAGGCTTGATGAGGCTCTGAGCAACCTGATCTAGTTAAAGATATCCCTGCCTACTGCAGGAGGGATGGACTAGAAGGTTTAAAGTTTCCTTCCAACCCAACAGATTCTATGATTCTATGATTTTACGACCAGTCCCTTCTCTCCATCCATCCCCCCCCATGTAAGTCCTTGACAGTTCTGGGGAGAAGCAAGGGCAGCGAAGATAATCTTCAGGGACCAAAGAGGAGCTTGATCCCATGGGACTTTGGAAGAAGGCAAAGAGCAGTGGGGACTTTGTATGTGATGCATATGGTAAGGCAGGAAGAACTTCCCTACAGGCATTTTTTTTCATTAGGAAAATAAAAATTATAGAGCTCTTGCATGGTCATTAAGAAAAGGTCAAGCTTAAAGCCTGTTGTGTCGTTAATGTAAAAGGTAGCCAAAAAATTAAAAGGAGAGTGCTTTGGGAGGAAGGAAAGGACTCTGTGTGTCCCTCAAGCTGTGCATGTAGACTATGAACAAGATACTAGTTCAAACAAAAATTTTTCAAGTTGTTACACTTTAGCCCCCATTTTTAAAAGCCATTTGCCCTTACAAGGAAAACATACTGAGAGAGAATTTGGTGACTGCCTGGTGAATTTTCTACACTGTTTCAGAAAAAAAAAATAAATCTGCAATTTCATTATTTGTATGGAGAAAAACGTAGCGTTTTGACAACTGTCGGAGTCTTCTCCTGTTGAAAATCACTGGAGATTTTTTTTTCCGGTAAACTGAACTGGAAGAGGCTCACCAATGTGACTTGTACAAAATGGAGTGGTTAAGGAAGAAAAGTAAAACAGATGTCTTTGGGGTCTCCCTTGTTTTGGGCCACCAGAACCGAGTTCCGAGTGATGCTGGCTGCTTTGAAGTGGCTGGCTGCAGCTCCCGCCCGCCTTCTCCATGCTGCCTGCGGGAGGGTCTGGTGTGGAAGGAGCAAGAGGAATCCTCCCTAGCCTGAGGATGGGTCTGTTGATGGCCAAGACAGCTTGATGCTGGGCAGTGACAGAAATCTTCTATAATGCACCCTAACATCTGGCCCATGTCATCTTTTTCTGGTTCAGCTGATGCCTTTTATCATGTGAAAATGCTAAAAACAGATCCAAAGCCTCCATGTATAATTGAGGCTGTAGCTGTTGTTTCTTTTTTTTATTATTATTTGAGAAAACATTTATAGCTCCCTTTAGATTTTGCTGCTCATGAATTATGAGTCGTCTCTTCAAAGTAGAGGAATGCAGCTTTCTGGCGCTGGGACCTGTCACATCTCCTCTAGGAAGGTAGACAGTTTGACTGCTCCAAGCTGTGTAATTGCAACAGCCAAAGAATGGGTTCACTTCTTTTTCCTTTCTGGGGCACAACACGAAAAGACAGATGAGCTATCTTTACACTGTCCCTCAGAAACATATTTCCATGCTGTACTTTCTAGCTAATCCCATTTCTCCATTGAATGCTCACAGAGCAAGGGTAGGAGCAGCACAGATCTTGCCTTGTTCGCTGTCTTTCCTGCAGACCGCTTTGCGTGTTGCCTCCAGAAAGTCCAAGCTCTTGTAGCTGCTACAGGGGTCTACATCCACTTTCTCTGGGCCACTTGGAAGGACAGGCTAAGCGTGAAGAGTGCAATCTTGGACTCTAGCAATCACAGGAAGCAGATATAAGGGTTGTTACAGGAGTGTTTTGGGAGTAGAGCTCCATAGTTTTGCTAGGAGGAGGGATCATCCCAACGGAGCTTCCCAGCATGTCCCCTCTGCAGCTGGTGGGCGGCTGCAGTGGTGGGACTGCCTGTAACTTTGCAGGAGCTGTTGGGAGAGGCTGCAGCTTCCTGAATGCTGGCAGCGTGCCCCCCTGGCCACAGTCAGATGAACCAGTAGCTGCAGGGAGCAAAGGAGCTCATGGATGTGGAGGTCAGAAGAAGAGTGTTATAGGACCATTGTGGGATGTAAACTCTTCCTGGGCTTTTTGGTTTTAGCTGCTTTCATCTCTAGGGGCATGATGCCCTGTCTATGTTTTCATAGTCTGTAACAACAGATGCTTTTTAATGAGCGCATGGACAGACAGCCTATTGTCTGGATTTGTGCCTCATAACTGCAGTGTGGGAAGGACTATTGGCACTTGCTTTTGTTTACTCTGTTTCTAAGGACATGTGGTCCTTAAAAGGATGGGGGCATTTCTGTCTTTCAGGTGTTTTTATGGGCCAGGCCTGAACAGAGCTTGTTTTTGTTATGTTTGTTTTTCTCGGAACTTCCCAACTCATGCCACCGCCTGCAAAGTACCTCTGCGGACGTTTAAACTGAACGGACTCCGAGGCTATCCAAATGGCCCCAACAAACAAGGGTGGCCTATCTGAAAATATTTTCTGGTTGTGAACATTGCAATGTAGGCTGAGCCTAGTTAGAAAGCCTGGCTTGTGTGTACATATTTTCTCTTCTTTTAGTGTCCCACTGGGGCAGAGAGTCCCTGGAAGGCTATCAAACATGGACTGGCTTTCAGAGCTTACTCCTTGCCAGCAGCCTCTCTGTGTGAGGCCAATAAAATTTGTTTGCACTTGACAACAATAGAGTATTTTTGCGCTTCACAGTGTGTCTCCTCGGGACTAACTGCTGTTTGGGAAGGCCCTTAGGTCTATCCTTCCCCTTCATTCCATGCAGGATGAAGACACCACCCTTCCATGCCCTGTCTCTAGAAGATGGTGAGTGCTATAAACGGAGGGGTGGGCTTACAGACTGGCCGGAGAGGAGCTGCTTCCAAAGCACAGGCCTGGGAGGGGTCAAAGGAGGGATAAAAAGTTGGGGAAGTGGAATTTGTCTCTGCAGCCAAATAACCCATGGGTGAAGGGTTTTCTTTGACGAGGCATTGAGATGTGGTAGGAATGTGGGGCAGCTAGCTCTTCCTCCTGCACCAGGCCACGCAGAGGCCTCTTACCTTCTGAAATAGTCAGCCCTGGTTTGATCACCTCCCGCCTGGAGGGTAGCGTGGTCCCAGGAGCACACTGAGTGCCGGGTCCCCTAGTGCCTAGGAGGCTGGGTGGCAGCGTGCCCCAGCAGCTCTGCCCTCTTCTTGGTGCCGCAAAGGGTGTTCCACCAGCCTCGCGTAACGCTGAGAGGGGTCAGGCACTATGCACTGCAAGAGTTTTTCCTCCTCCTCTCTGTGGCCATCAGGGAAGATTTTGGATCCTTCTTTCTTTCTAGCTTTATGAGACAACTGCGGATGCTAAAAAAAACACACGGCATAGGCTGGAAAATAGGTCATGGGTTTGTGCATAGGGGTAATAGCATACAGCAAATGCAAAGGGGCAGAGCCTTCCCAAAGGGTGCCAAAATGGGCTGAGAGACAGATGTTTTGCCTGGGACAACCCGAATTCTGTGCAGCAGGGTCTCGCTTGTGGCAGTCTGAGGTGCCTTACAAATTTGTGAGAAAAGCTCCTTCACCGAGATGTGACACCCTTGCTGGCACAGCAATCCAGGGAGCAGCTGGGCAGACCCCACCATGAAGGAGAGACTCACGGGATTCCCACGCTTACGGGATTGTGAACCCGACAGTTTGCTGGCCATGGATCTTCTTGCACTCACAGTGTATTCAAAACCTAACGCAGATGCCTTCTGTTGCGCTGCACGCATCGGTTCTAAAACCCTTATAAAATGAAGTAATGTTCCTGAGAAGGGTAATTATTGTAGGTCTTACAATCCAGAAAAGTTTTCTAAAAACTCAGATCTACATTGCCTAAACTATTTTGGAATGCTAAGAAAATGACAGCGTCCCTATTTAAAAAATGGTCAGAGAGGGTTATATTTAATACAGTTGTGTAAAGTACTACACAGTATATTTTACTACCGTGCAATAAAAAAAATAAAAATAATGTGAACAGTGATATCTTCCCCCAGTTTAGCAGATGGATTTTTTTTTTAATATTAAGAGCTTGATTTGCCCAGTTCTTGTGAGGGAAAATTAAACTTCATGATCTACACTTCAAAAAAGTGACCTGTGATTTTGATAATTTTCATTTAATGGTTTCCCTACTTGAAATATGTCAGTAGTGCTTTATTTTTTCAAACGAATGGTGTTTGGTGGTTTTTGAAAAGCAAAATGGAAACATCTCAAGCAAACAGAGCCAGCTTTTCCCATATAAACAGCTGACACAGAGTATTGGGGCAAAGGCTTTTCTTACGTATGCATTCACCTGGTGGTTTGAATATGTATAACTGATTGCAAAAGGTGCTTCATCGAGTTTTTAAACAGGAGACCACAAATTTTGGAGAAGAAATGAGTATTTTAGTTAAAGGGGAAGTAAAATCAGATGCTTCCTAATCTGCACAATAGCATGGCATGACGTTTCCATTGTAGCTGTTTCACTTCCATAATAGATAATTTGTATGGTCAGTTTGGTAAAAATTAGAAGCTTTAATTGAGTTTTCTGTCTCACTTATAATCTGATGCTTTTTGTAAGATTTCCAACTGCTGTCAACATAGAAAATCTGAAGGGGTAAAGGAGAAAAGGCAGTAGAAACCATCTTACAACTTGCGCTTTTCATTGCACAAATGACACATTTCTTTCAGGAAGTAGTTCATATACTTATTTAGTTTTGGAAAGGATTATTTGTTTGAAAGGGATACAGAACAGCTTTGGCTGCCTGTTCCTGATAAATCAACTTTTTCTGGACGTTGACTGACTCCTTTGGAGCTTTGAAATGTGTTTGCTTAGCTGAACAAGATAATGAAAAGCAACCAGTCTGGCCATTAATTATATCATTAGTCATATTTAAGTCAGCATTTACCACACCACAGTGCTGTACATGAGAATTAGCTCTTGCTCCTGTTGCATGCAGGGGCTCTGTATACTGGCACTGAAGTCAGTTAGATGGTTCCCACGAAGCAAGCATGCAGGATTCCGACTTCCACAGGGGACAAAACTCAAGTCTTGCTGTTTATTTCAGGCAGTCGTAGCAAAGGCTGAACAAAGCACAGCAAGATAATATCAATTAGAAGTTAAGGCGTGCACACAAAATATTTTTATGCTAGGGATTTAGTGCAGCGCTCTCCATATAAATACCATGATTCGTTCCATTCTTTAATAGAGTTAAACAATGGGTGTTCCTTAACAAGGGACGTCCTTATACACGCTATTTTACGCGTCTTGGTAAGTCCAGGCAGCATTCATTCTTGACAGCTATAGATCAAATTACAAGCAAGCCACAGAGAATTATGTTTCTGCAGAGGGAACCCTTAGTCCCCCACTGGGCTCCTGTGAAAGAGGTGGCCAAAAGCCAGCTAACTTTGCTCCCCAACTGCAAGGAGCCAGGCTGCATTACACTGCTGGCAACACTCAGCATCCCCGAGGAGGTTTTCCTGAGCGGAGTCCAAGAGCAGCCACCACCCAGGGCTGCAGGGTCTGGTCTGCAGCTGCGGGAAGCTCACGCTGCAACTCGTGGCTGGGGTGGTGGCTGGGAGAAGACCCGGCCAGGGGAGCTGGAGCCTTGCCTCTTCCAGCCACCAACGCAGCTCCTGAACAACGTGTCAGTGTTGGTGCCACCACATCCATGCTTGCCTGCTCATGATTGTCCCCACAAGCTGGGGGAACACTTGGCACAGGCGCTGCCTACAGCGTTGTCCTCATGGTTACACCGTGTGAGCATCACTAGCCTCCTTAGGGTGCAAAACTTCGTAGAATCGTAGAATCACAGAATCACAGAATGGTTCAGGCTGGAAGGGACCTTAAAGATCATCTAGTTCCAGCCTCCTGCCATGGCCAGGAATGCCTCCTGCCATGGCCAGGAACACCTCCCACTAGACCAGGCTGCTCAAAGCCCCATCCAAGACTTCCTCATCTTGCTTGCCCATTCTCCTCCTGCCTGGGAGCACTTGGACTGATGTAAGAGTACATCCCCCCGGCAGATCATTCTTCCATAGGAGGAGAGTAACTTACGCTGCAAAAACTTGCTTCACATGGGTAGAGCTGTGCTCTCACCGTGGATTCTATAACTCATTTGGTAAAATCGGCAACCCGGCGATACAGCATACAGAGGAAATTTATAAATAAAACTTTTATTGTGTACAAATGACAAAGAGATTGTAGTATTATATAAGGCCATGATTTAAATGGGGGTGGGGGATGGCTTTACTAATTTCAATTCTGACAGTTACCGTTTATAATTACCGTTTCCATTGTTCACTAAAACACTTGCAGCCATGCTTAATATTGATTTCAAAGTTGCAGCTGATGTTGATTTGTGGTCTATGCCAATACTCATCTCCTGCAAGACATATGGGGTTATATACATATATATATACATATAAACTGTAAAATTGGTATGTCTTTAAAGGGCTGGTGGAAGATCTCAAATTCTAGTAATGAGCTTGGTGAGACTGCCCTTTAAAAGATTCATGAGTGACCAGGGAGAATTTTTGTGGGTCTTTTTTTTTTTTTTTTCTTTTTAACAAAGTACCCAAGATGGCTGCAGCTCTATTAAAAATCCATCCTAATGACTGTTTAGGTAGAGCTCTGTGCCAACTTTCATTTTAGCTTCATCTTAGCACCTCTCATTAATTTCTTACATTCTTCTGGGACTGAGGATTTCCATATTTGGTTTTACTCTTGGATTATGTCAGAAAAGATAGAAAAAAAATGTTTCAGCTAAATGAATGTGAAAAAAAAACCTTCCATATGTTGTTATCGAAATCTTCTGCATCTGTTTAAGTCAAAAATGGCAGGCCAGAAATTTTTTGTGTTGGCTTATGATATAGCCTCTTCAAGAAAACACTCTCGGGCTGAAGAAAATTGGCTAAGTAGTTTTAAATCAACTTGTCATTTTTCTTCATACCATGTAGACCTCTCTCATTTTTCCCCTCTCCCTTTTTCTTAATTTAGTTTTAAACCCTTGTTTAAAATGAGTTTGCCAGGGATTCATTTACTAAGAATATCTTTAATGACATCTCAGTTATGAATACATTTGTCAAGAACCCCAGCTGTTAAGGCCAATTGACTTGAAAAAGCGGGAGTGGATGCCATTGCTTCAGTACATGAGGGATGAAAAGGTTTAGAGTGTGCTGTCAGTTCTCTTCCCCAGTTCATACCAGTTTAAGCTCAGACCTGATGACCTTCCGTAAGTGAGTACAATGACAAAATTTTGCATGTGTACAGTCAGACTGTTTCTTGCCCTTTTTGTCTAAAACATAGAAATAATATACAAAAAGGAAGCTAAATAGAAAAGTTGACAAATGCCCACTTGAAAGTCAGAAAATCAGAAGCCTGAGGTTGCTACAACAGTGCTAAGACTTCACACCCTCTTTATACTCTTATAAAGCTTACAACCCGCTTTGACAAAAGCCCACATTTAGAAAAAGAATAAGCCTTTAAACTCAAGTACTTAAATCCAGGAAAGAGTAAGACTTAAGGTAGCCCGTTCTCCCATCCACTAAATATCTAATAATTTGGAGCCCAGCGGGATGGCCTCAGCGAGAGAGATATTAAACTCTTCCTTTCCTACGCCTTCTCTCCTGCAAGAGGGAACACACTGGGCGGGGGGGGGGAGGACTTTTCTGTGAGATGGGTATTCAAATCTCTTCAGCCAGGCTTGTAAGCTTGCCAGCAGTTCCCAAGAGCACTCTAACTCTCAGCTATTGTAAAAATAAGTACATAAAAACATATGTAGAAAGTCCCCCACATCCTTCCTTTCTCCTCTTTGCTGTGTTTCCCACTGGCTAAACAGGGCAGCTGGGAGCAGGGCATTGGAAATGTCTTTCCCAGGTAGCTAACTTTCTCCAGACGTTATAAAGGGAGCTTAGACATCAAATCCATGTGTGAAGTCAAGGATTTATGTTATTCCCCCTATATAGGAAGAACTACAATGCAGAGCGATTAAAAACAAAATTTCTAAACAGTCCACTACTTCTGCATTCCTCATTCTCACGTAGAAAACCTTAAATATGAAAGTTCCCATTTTGTTAGGCTAGACTGGCAAATATTCAGATAATCTGAAAAAAACCCCACAAAGTACTTCTAAAATCTTGGACTAATCATTCGCCCAAGGTTGTATGGCAAACCAGTGGCAGAGACAGTGGCAGAGAGCGTTTCCTTGGGACTCCAGTTCAGTGCTTTGAGTACACAACAGTCCTTTCTACTTTGCTACCTGAACTATAGGGATGTAAGATGTAAGAGATGTCAACCTCATTCTGTTCTGTTTTGAGGAACACTGCATTACTGTTTTATTTGCTGATCTACTGCAAAAATAACCGTGTCTCAAATGATTACAGGCATAGGAGGGGTAGGTACTACTGAAACCCATGTGCTGGCTGAGGCAGGCACATTACAAAAAATCTTTCATGTTTAGGATGACATTATTAAAGTTTCTATGAAAACTGTGTTTGTTAAAAGGAGCCAAGTTAAGTTTTCATGCATAACTTTATTTTTGACAGTTTCTCAACCTTGGCTTTGTACTTTGTTTGCATTTCCTTGTTTTAAGAGGAAACAGGGCTCATAACAGATATCTGAAAGTCACATGCAAGTTGTTTTAGTGGATAAATGAGAAGTTTTGATACTTTAAAAAGAAATAAAGGGGCAGAAATGTTTGTTCTGAAGTTCTCAGACTGACAGTGGCCTGAGATCAGGGAATCTCAGTCTCCACCTTGATCAGACTGTGGTGATTACTGCTCATGGAGTGATGGGGAAATCTACCACACTCCCTGTTAGCACTTGGGTGATTAATGAGATGACATGCACAGAAGCAGGTGGCTGAATTTCCCTTGAAATAAGACCAATTACGTTCATAGAAGAGCGTTCAAATGTCTACACTATAAGAAAACATCAAATGGAGTAGTGCGTGTCCTGGGTAGACATAGTATGTAAAGACTGAAATTGTGATGGAGCACCTAACACAATGTCCCCTAACAAACACAATGTCCCCCTCAGGTTGTCCCCACAACCTGTTCCAATGTGGTCAGTACGGTGAGGTAAACAGCAAACATCATGACTGCTGTTGTTTGTCGACTGTCTCTCTATGTGTATATGTATATATATGTGTGTGTATATGTATATGTATACACACACTACATTATAGTGTGTGTGTGTATACATACATATAAGACGTTATAGACTATGAAAAGGTGGATCTGGTTTTAGCAGCTGAAGGGAGAACCCAGTGAAGAATGATGAGCATCTCTCTCTCTGACGAAAAATTTCCTGATTAATCTCTGCTGCTGGTCAGCATGTTACAGATGTGCTTGCCATTGTGTACAGTTGCACTGTACAACAATATTTAGGTACATAACACATTTGCTGCAGGTCTATCATAGACTATAATATATAGCTATACTTGTAGATATGTAAATTACTACATTTAGCAGATGGTCTTTATACCTTTGGTCACCGCAGACACTTAATTCAAGTGGTTTAATGCCAAAAGCTAAAGGACTGCGACACTCTCACTGGTAAAGAAGTTCCTCCTCATGAAACCAGAATGGCAATACTTCAGTGCTGTTTTGTTTGCAACTCTAAGATATACAGTCTCACAGACTATATATTTTAATGGGGATCTTGTTTTGCTGTGGGTCTGTAATACCTAACTCAATTGAGTCCAGCCTTTAGACTGAATAGTTAACATCTAATGGAATATTATACTATTATTTCATAAAATAAATGTTAAAAGCGATTGATTTATTTCCATAATCTGTTTCTGCTTAGAGACCTTCCTGATAACTGCATTAAGAATAATATGTGGCTCTGTTAGTGCATGTGTATTTTTATTTAGTTGGATGTTTATACATATGTATCTCATGAGGTAAATTCTGGACAACTGTTATTGTACCCTCCCTTTCCTGTACACCAGCTTAACTTTTACTGAAACAGAAGACAAAGTTTTCCCAGGTCTCTCAAGACCTTTTGGAAATCGCTACGTTGAACAAAACCAAAGATATATAGGTAGGGAAAGGACCTTGAGCTATACTTTTGACGACCACTGACATTAAAGTAGGATAAAGATAGACTGTCCCTTTCAGATTATCTGTTCTAACCTCAAGCCTCCACAGGAAAGAAGGTTTTCCACAACTTTCCTGTTGTGTAATCTGTTAGACCATTGAATTTTGCTTGTAGTTAGAAATCCTTTCCTAAAACTTAAGCAATATCCTCTTTCTTACAAACTGCACTAATTATTTTTGGTCCTGTCTACAGCCGACACAGAGAACAACTGTTCGTTCTTTATTATAACCTTTCACATGTTGAAAATCAGAAAAACCCCCAAAACACCTAGCCTCCAAACCTCTCCTTACCTGGAGTACACCCCCCCCCTTTTTTTTCTTCGTAAAGCCTGGGTGTTGCTTTCCTGTGAAATTTCCATATTGCCTAAGATTGTTCTTAAAGTCCCAAAATGACCCTGTTGAGCCCTTGCCTCTGCACTCGGAAGGGGACTAATGCTTGACTGATACTGCCTGTGAGCCACCTCAACCCCAGGCTCCTTTCCTGTAGCCCCCATTTTCTGTTTCTCAAATGGATTTCTTCTCTTTCCTGAAGCATAGCCCTTTGCTGAACTTCTGCTTGATTTTTGGATCATGTCTCCAGCTTATTACCATGGGAAGTCCAATAGTATTCTGTGTTCCCTTCCATGTACACTTCCAGTCCCCCCAGTAGGGCAGCAAACTATTGACTGTTATACCTTGAGGTTATTTTTTTCAGCTGATTTTGCTCAGCACCTATTTTCCTAGTTCTTATTTCCTTGTCTGTGCTTGTGATAATATTGCACAGGACAGCATCGAAAATATTAGTCAAGATCCATCACAGCTCCTGACTCACACTGAACCACTAGGCTGGGTATACTGTCAGAAGAGAAAATTACATTGACCTCAAATGTTTTATTCTTGTGAAGCTTATCTTGACCACTTCTTACCATTTTATTCCCCTATAAATGCTTTTACTGTAGTGTATTTTCAGTTATCTTAGTTGGCTGCTTTGTCTGTAATTTCCCTCGTCTTTGCTTCATAGTGTTATGGTTCCACTCAGCACCCGTGTCTCTCTGTCCTTCTGCCAGTCCCTCCCTCTTTTTTTCCTTTTTTTTTTTTTTTACTCCCCAACCTCTTCTCAATCCTCTTTTACCCCAGCTCTTTTGTGAAACCATACCTAAAATCAGTATTGCATTTGCCTTTCTCCAGTCCTCCAGGCTATCCCGTTTCTTTTGGTTGTCAAAAGCTCTCGCAAACGGCTCAGAAATTGTTCAGCCAATTTCCTAATGCTGTGTGAAATCCTTTGGCTACTATTATTTTTTTTTATTATTAACTTATTCTTTCCTCCTCTTAGTATGTTGTAGATAGAGTTTTTACCAAGTTTAACAGTCTTGGTAGCGACAAGTGCTAGATGTCTCAGTGGTTACATTGGCTATAACAATTTTAGGGAAATTCCCTCCCATAGCTCTCCCATGCTGCTAGCAATACAGAGACTATAAATATAGCCAAAACCACAAACATTTTTACCACTTTAGCTGATTTATGCAACATGATGGTGAAAATGTCATCAGAACATTCCTGTCTACGTTACAGGAAAAGCTGGAGAAGTTTTTAAACTTGTGATTTGTGGTTAAGTGCCTCTGATAAATTTGGCACAGTGTGTTAAAAACAATAGTGAGTACAATCAATTTAACAAGCCAGTAAGGCCATTTTCTTTCAATGCCATGTGCAAATAAATACGAAAAATCTTTAATAGATGTGGTCTTTCTTCTATTTAATGCACAATATACATGTGTATCTCATCGGGCTGCTGGCTCATGAGGACTCACAGCGTTTCAGGTGATGGGTCTGAATCAATTTCCCAGTAGTTCTATTCTGCAGTAAACAGCTGCAACACATACCTTTTCTTCTGATAGCTGCAGTTTTAATATACAATTTGAACTGCACAAACTTCTTATTAACACTCTTAGGAATCACAAATGATAAGTGGAAAATTCAGGGTGCTAGGGCACTTTCTTAGAAAAGAAAATCCACAAAGAATCTTCATTTCTGTACTTTAATATGCCAATATTTAATGAAGGCGAGGACATATTTTGATAAAGAATGAACAGACGCAAAAGAAAAATCATATATATACATGCAAATATTCTCCCTAAGCTAGGCACCTCCTTTCCCTCTTTCCCAAAAAGCCACACTACTCCCAGGGTGGGAATTGCTGCCAGTGCACAAAACAGCCACCCGAAGGACTGAAACGTATTTTAGTTTCAGTACATGAAAATAGCCTCAACGTGTCACTAGAGAGCTATCGATAATCTGGTTCTAGCTACATTTTAAGGTTTTGGGGCTTTGTGATCTTTTCACTCCAGAGCCACTTCTAATTTAATCCTTCTTGTTGCTTAAAATGCCCATCGCTATGTATGACCATGAAAACGCTCTTGTATGTGGTTGGTGAGTCTTTCAGTATCACAGTTCAGGTTTTATGAAGGCAAAAAGCATGAAGTGAGAAAAGAAACTTGCAAATAACATAGATCTTCTTAAAAAAAAAAACCAAACAAAAAAAAGGAAGTTGGTAATTAATTCCCTCCCCCTTCATAATCTTGACCAAGACAAATAGAAATGCGATTTTAACAATGGTAGGAAGTGAAAGAGCCTAACCTTTCTGCATTTAGCCTGGAAGCTTTTTCAGAGCAGAGACTGTCTCTGGTATATGTTTACATAGTGCCCGGCACAAGCAAGGCTCGTATTTAATCTGGGCCTTTTGAGCCCGTATCACAATATAAATATTTCCTAGTAGTAGTTCTTACGGGAACGACCCTTTGTTTGTGCTGCTGTTCAGAAGTGGTCCCCGTCTGCGCTCCTCCTTCGGGATTCCTTCCCAGCTGGCCACGTCACTGTCATCTGCTATTCAACTGCCTGTAATGCAGCAGATTCATACGAAAGGAAGCCTGCAGTAAAGATTATGGAAGATTTTAAAATGTCCAGTTTTGCTTGCAAATGGTGCTTTTCTTCCATGCCTGTTGCTTCACTCAAGTGCTACTGGGAACATTTTGTGTTTGGCTCCCTTTCACAGTGTCATTTGAACTTGTGTGGCTTTCCTGAAGAGTTACACTACGTGTGCTCCTCATTTTATCTTTGTCACAAAATTTAAAAAGTCTATTATTTCTCCTAAAATCCTCAGGAACTTAGCACTTCCATCTTCTGCATCTCTACATGACAGAGCCATGCAGAACGTTTCCAGTGACTGCGCCTTGCAATTACACTTGGCGTGTCTACTATGAAGCATTTAGGAGGAGAGAAATTTCAGAAGTACTATTTTGTTTCTACTTCGACATACCCACAGATTATTAAACTAATGACTACCATAACATGTATGCAATAACAACAACAACATGCAAGTCAAAGCCCTAAAGCCTCTTTAGATTAGATTAGATTAGATTTGCACTGGGATTTAAATAGAGAACAGTTGGCTTTGAATCTCTCTTCTCTGTTTATGAAAGTTGATGGTCCTATTCTAACATCACTGGAAAGGTATTTTCCCCTTCTTTCTCCCCTTTGGCCCAATTTACAATAACTTCAGAAGCTTCATGGTCTTGAAATGACAACTTTCCATGTAGGCAACACGGAGGCAAAAAATTTACCAGGTAACACAGCATTCAGTGGATATCAGCAATCACCAAAAATTATTATTTTTTTTTTACATTAAAAATAGGGAACTTTTCCAATGATTTATCCACATGAACTTTTAAATACGTTTCTGCATTATCACGTCAATGTACAGGCTTGTCAATATTAGACAGACTCCGTGTGGTGGCCACAGGGGAAAAGCTGGGCCTGATGAACCTCCAGGGTATAAACTCTCGCGTATATAATAACGAGGGTAAGTTTCCAGTGGCATTTCTTTTTTGTTACTTGTGACAGCAAGACGTGAAAGTGCTGCTGCCCGTCTTGCCGGTGTGGTCCTGGGTGTCTTCAGTCTCTTGACACACTTTTCTTCTCCTTTTGCTGCACACGCCCCATTCCGGGTTGCAGGTGGATGCTGCGGGGAAGAATCAAATCCATTTTTCTTACCATTAGCAATGTTTATGGGGGAATTTTAGAAGCACTTTGTGTTGGTTAACTTCCCTCTCACGGATCTCAGTGACAGAAGAATGAGGCCAAAACGAGTCCTTCACAAAATTCCTTATCTAATTTAGTATACATACGCGTTATTTCTCCATGTGAGCACTAACTCGTAAAGTTAGGTGTTAAATAGCAGAATAAAATATTAAAACAGAATTCAAATATATCTGTAAAAAAACATCCAGGGAAATGGATTCAGAGAAATTTTGGAATTATTCTGTCTCCACTGCTTTAAGTTTTCTTTCTGGACCTTTATTAGAAACCAAATACATATGCAGGACATGTAAAAATAGAACCAGGAGAAAAAAAAAACCTAACAAAACAACATGTTCTTTCATGTACTCTGAGTATCAGTTCAGTTCATGATTTCTGCCATTTTGTTTGATTACTGAGATGGAAAATATCTGCTGCCCAGTCTCCTCAGAGGTGCTGTGTCTGGTAAGCTCGCTTTAACAGCCTCCTGAACTGCCATGTAGGGCTTGTGACTGACCTAATGATTCATTCCTGAAAAAAGTTACCTTCATCAGTTTTGGACTCGGTTTCCTCCATGGTTTTCGAAAGGGGCTTGGCTTTGCCCTCCGGTGGAAACAGTATCTCTTGTAATTAAATTATATTTTTTAAAGACAGAAAGGGGGTACTTTATGCCCATGACAGCCTTGCTCCAGAGGGCTAGAAAAAAAACCAATTCCTTCCTTTAGTTCCTAAAGTTTTGTGTTTTTTTTCCTCTCGTCCTCTTTTTGTAAAAGTCCTGCCTATGCAGGTCTTCACTTACTGGTCCAGAACGGTTCTTTTCCAGCAAGGAGCAATAGCTCCAAGATGGGTTTTGTTTCCTTTGAACAGCAGGTCACCCTTGTAAGCATGGCTTTTGTGTTATCAAATTAATTTAAAATATTCAGGTGGGTCTACATACCAAGTTTCAGAGAGATAACTACTCCAGTATAGTCCAGCGAGTCACTTCTTGCAGCTATTAGAGCTACTTGGCAAGTATGATTTCCCTAACCGATAGATTCATAGGTATTTTATTTTCGGTCTCTTCTTTAGAAACTAAGCTGTGAACTTCAGGAGACAGAGTCTAGTTTGGACTGTACCTAAAAATAAACCTTTAGTCACTGTGGTCTCCCCTAAGAGCAACTATCAAATACTTTCTTACCAACACTATCAGCTGCGGTGCTGGAAAGGACCTCGGAAGGTAGCGTTGCTTGGCTTGAAACAATTCCTCTCCAGCGCTCTTCTAGCATGGGTTATCACGTATACGGCCACAAGAATTAACCTAAGAATCCCAAGTCCTGGAACATTTACCTACTTGGTGATAACAATGCATACACCACCAGCAGCGTTTCCCCGTTCTTGCTGTTCTGAAATCAGAATTGTGTTAGGCACCAAAAAAAAAAAAAAGACAAACACAAAAAAGAGAGAAGGACCCCCCCGCCTTTTAACTGAATAATGGTTTTGCCTCTTCATCTAAATTCATCATGGCTTTGAGAACTAATATTCCACTTATCTTGTTTGAGTCTTTCTAACTGCAAGTATTAACGTCCTGTTTCACCTAGTACCTTGGTAGTCTTGTTCTGGACAAAAATGTCTTCCTATAACAAAGACTGAGGGCCAAGATGTATAAATAGTACTTATAACCCTCCACAAGATTTCAAAATGTTCTGAAAGCGTTAACTGAAGTTTTATGTCACCTCTACCAGATACCTTTAAAGGTCCCTTCCAACCCAACACATTCTATGATTCTATAACATTATCCATACCCTAAAAAAGGGGCATTCTGAAGCCAAGTCTCTTGCTTTCACATAGAAAGTGTACTCAATAATATAGCCCAAATTTACATATTCCTAACTCTTGATTTTACTCACGGGGCAACACTTTGGTCACTCATCTCCTTAGCCATAATCATCATCTTGACCCCATTGCTGGCCCTCCTCTGATCTTCCCAACAGGCAACGTCCCCGCTTCAGAGCGATCTCACCTCAACACTTGTCTCAGTAAATGCGTCATGAAACTGGCTATCAGAGCTTCCCTTTCTAACTCCTCAGACAAGCAACAGCCCTGAAAGGTTCACCACCGCGCTGGCTCTCCCCAGGACAAGCTAACACACGGACTTTCGGCGGCCTTGAACTTCGCCATAGCAGCAGCACCTCTTACATCCCTTTATTGGCGTAAGAGGAGCCTGCCTGGCCTGCTTGCCTCTGCCCTGCCGGACTCGCAACAGTTCCCATTCAGCGCCAATTAGCTGAGGTCCCCGGAATTGTAAAGGGGACAAATTAACCTCACTGTCTACAGTATGTTGTAAACACAATATAAGGATTTTCACTTGCTGCATACTCCAGGAAGGAAAGCACCTGCTTTATTCTGTCCCAGTGACCTAGGCAGGGTAGAAAAATTTGCCATAACCTAGAAATGGGATGCTTTCAACTAACCTACATCATTATGGAAAACACATTTTACCTCCGTCTCGTAAAACCCAACAAACGAACGCTGAGATGAGTCAGGTATCACCAATGATGACCTTTTACTACTCTTTTACTACACAAACAGCATAAAGACTGAATTTGTGGGACTGATTTTGCAGGAAATCATTAACTGGTATTACAGCTTCAGACTAGAACGTGTATTATTCTAGATTTTTTTAAAAAAGCAATATAAAAGGACTCGCAACTTAGAAAAACCCAGTCAACGCAGATGAAAACCTTTGACCTAATCATCTGCAAGTGAAGCTCAAGAGTTAGCTGTTTCACACAGTATTAGATAACAAAAAACATTCTTAACACAGACAACATCCTCCCTCATAATAAAGGAATAAAATACTCGTATATGCAACGTTTGCATCACATACAACCAACAGGATTTTTTAGGTATGTCAGAAGTCGGTACACGGACACTGGATTTGTGTACCCGAGCGGGAAGGTGAAGGCGCCCCAGCAGAAGCCAAAGCCTGGGCTCCATTTCCCTCCCCCCAGCTTGCCTTGCCCTGTTCTTGCCTCCCTTCCTTGCCTGAAGGCAAAGTTTCCACAATTTCCCATTAATAACTATCGGGACCAGATACAGGACTCGAGTATGTGACATCTGACATCGTGACTTGGAGAGTCCGAAATTAAGTTTAGGTATTGCCAAGGCAGGCATGAAATTTGAAAGGACTTCTGTACAACCAAGTTTTGACCTTGAACGAGGAAGACTGTTGCCTCGGTCTAAGTAAATAAACATAAAAGAAGTAAATCTCTAAGAGCCCCTCATCAGGCAAAATTAGATTCCAGTGTAAGTTTTACCTAAAAATATGACACCATTTCAGTACAACAGAAGTTACCTTGTTCATAGCAATAATAACATTCGGCTTAAAAAGGACCACAGCAACCCACAAGATCGGAAAATCAGCTTGAAATCACACATTTTGAAAGTCACATGCATTCCAATTCTGAGAGAATTTGTTGAAATTACAATAATTATGATTAGCATTTTCACTGAGGCAACAAATGCAGTTAAAGGTATAAAGCTTTCTCAGTCAGATTAACCATCTCACCAGTCACTAACACCCAGCCCCTTCATTTCCTTTGTACATAAATAAGGGCATTCTACAATTGCGTGGGAGTGACCACTCAATCCCTCGGGGAGCGAGGGAGGAGGGATGCTCTTGCACAATTCTTTGGCAGGAGGAAGCAGCTCAAAAACTCCTCTGTTTCCACTATTCCAAGCCCCCTGCGACTCCCGCCTTCTTAAACCGCATGCTGGAAAACTGGTATCATCGAATCTCACCCGACTGCTGGGACCAGAAGAGTAGACCATGCAACTGGTCTTCTTAAGATGTATTTTTGAAACTCTACTGGTCTTAAGACTTGGGAAGAGATTTCAAGTCAAGCCAAGTCATGGAATGACGAAGCCCCCAGGCCAGCAGCCCGGCTGTTGGGGCAGAAGCGATTCTGCACCCCCAGGAACTGGAAGCGCTTCAGAAACCACCACCAGCTGGGCGAGGAAAGGGCATAAAAGTTTTGAGGAGAGCAGGCTGGGAAAAATCTGGAAAAGAACTTTACTGGCGATTATTTTCTTCATTTGCACACATACAGTTTAACAAAGAAAAAAAAAAGGAAAGAAGAAATTGAGACTTCTCTTTAGGAATCCTTGGATTTAAATATATATATATTTATTAAAAAGAGACATTGACTCTATGGCCAAGACATCATGCGTCTCAGAACAGGTTTTTACAGCCATGTTATAAAAACCCCTTAGCAAAGCAGTTATGCACTAGACTTCAAACACATGTACTCCAAGAATGACACTGGTGTGGAGGATCTTGTTTTACATCCATTTATTTTTGTCCCTCAGCAATTATAGCATAGTTTCAATACATTTCTAAAGCTATAGAGAAATACCAGGGCAACTAGAGTACATACAAGCCAAAGTTAAAATGGTAGACAGCTGAATTAAAAAAAAAGAAAAAAGAAAAAAAAACAAACAAAAAAAAGTACGCATTCAGCAGGAAATCTACTATACTTCATTCAGTTTAGGCTTTGTTCTTTAGGGAACAAGGTGCTAACGTGCCATTTTCTCATAAAATGAATCATAATTGCTTCCAAAGAGTTTCTGCTGAAAATTTAGGTGGAAGCAAATAAGTGTAACACTAAACTTTCTCCTATAAACTTAGAAGCAACACTTTCTTGAATCAATTTCCACCCTCCAAATACCACTGCTGCTTTTTCTTGCATGAGCCCACTGTTTTATTAAGGCATAATATGCCCTGAGCAATATGCTGGAAATTAGCCAAAAAAGCCTAACAATTAAAGGCAAGCACCAAGTGATTATTTTTATAGACAAATTTCAAAATCTGTTTTGTAACTCACCTGTACTTGGGAATAGCACTTGAGGAAAAAAAGAAAATATTGCTTTTGATTACTTTGAGCAAAACGGCAGTGTTAATTCCCCCTTTCTCCCTCCAGGCTCAAGTTTTCAAGTGAATCGTCTCGGTACCTAAGTAGGACCAGCATACCAAGACGTTAAGTGGGACATCCGTTCAAGAGCTTAATTTTTAAGCAACTCGGCATGAAAATTTCAGTGCCCCACCCTAAGCGATTCAAATTAAATCTTATTTTCCTCAAGAGGCAAGACTCATATACGCTGGATACCTCTGGTCTTAAAAGCAAGATGGAGCCTGGACAAGAGAACCATACACTGTACACGCTCAGACTGCCTTCCAGTCTTCTTTTTAGAGCCAGAAAAAGCCTACAAATGACCTGCCCTATTTCTCTAACAGATGCACAGTTATTACAGAGTCCAGGACCTAGGAAGGTAGTTTTCAAAGCTAGTGCTAACAGCACACATGACTTTCTCTATACAAATTTAGGCAATACTGGCTAGTCCCTTTAAGCTACCAGAGTATCCATAAAAGAAAGACAACCAAATTATACATTTTATTCACATTTATTTTTCGCTTTTAGTGTGCTCACAGAAAATTAGAACACCTTAAGCAGGAGTTTAATAGCAATTTTTGTAAGCAAAGTTACATTCCATCTCTAAGTCAAATTGGTCAAAGCTTCTCCAGTATTTACAAAAAACATGATAGACAAGATGCTACACAAAAAAAAACATTGCATCTGAAGAGTTTTCCTTTATTTTCAAAGACAACTGGAAAAGAAAGCATTGTCTGCTGTAATCAAAAACATACCACAGTATAAACAGTAACCATTCCACTTATCACAGCTTGGTTGAGTTTAAAATTTGTGTTTAAAAGGTCCAAGATGACTGCAGTTTTACAAAAAATGGGCAGGGTGGAAAGAGTTGCAAACTTCATGTGCTTCTGGATATCAAGATTTGTTTTTGTTTTTTTTTTTTTATACAATAGTCACAGTTAAAAACACCCTGCTGGTAATACATAATTACACTTTATTAAGGTCATAAACCAGCAATAAACAATAAAGCCTATACAACTTGTATTTCTACTTAATCACTGACTGATACAGCTAACATGAGATAAGTGAAAAGTTCCTATGGTTTAAATGAATTCCTAAGACTATGATCTCTTTATCTGGGTATTGATTTTTATTTTTATTTTTTTTTCCTTTTTCCTTTCCTTCTTAATCAAGACTTGTAGTGTTGTAAACCTTATAGAACATCTGCCTCACAAAATACATCGTAATAACTTTCTTTTAAAAAAAAGACTAACCCCTTACATCATTTTCTGGCGGGGAGTGCTCCCGGGCAAGGGCTGCGCGCCCCGGGGTTCCCCACTGCGGCCCCTGTCACTTCATTTGATATCCCTTATTGACCCACCCATCTCCTTCATATTATGGGCATGTCCATAGACCGATCGGGAAAAGTTTTATAATATGAAGAGTTGCAAAGTATGAAAAAAAAAAAAATCTGAAAAAATAATAAAAAAAGAAACCGAAAAAAACCCGAACCAACCAAAACAAAACATTAATACTGATGAAAAAAAAAAAAGAAAAAAAAAGACCAAAATATAGAGGGTGGGAGAGGAGGGCGGAGGGGGTCCCCCCTCCGCCCGTTGGAATGGCGGCAACACACGATTTGAGATGGGAGCTTTGAGGAGGGGGTTTGAGGGAGGGAGGAGGGGGAGGGGGGGAGAGAAAAAAAAAAAAAGAAAAAAGAGACATCTTTTAAATCAATCCCTGGTTGTAGACAAGTTCTCCGAGACCAGTACCTGGCACCACTCCAACAAACAAACAGGGGGGGAAGAAAAAAGTCCGTCGGCGAGGGGCGAGCGGCGGCGGCGCTTACTCCGCCGACTCGGCGGCGGGTCCCTCCGGGCTGCTCTCGGAGGGGGGCTCCGGCCGCCCCGCCGCCGCCTCCTCCGCGGGGGCCGCCTCCTGCTCTCCGCTGCCCGCCTCGCTCGTAGCGGCGCCGGCCGCCGCCTCCTCCGCCTTCGCCTTCCCCTCCGCTGCCGCCTGCTGCTGCTGCGGCTGCTGCTCCTCAGCCGCCGCCGGGGCCTCTTCTCCCGCCGCCTTCTCGGGGGCGGCCTCGTCCGATTTGGCCTCCTGCGAGTCCCCCGCCTCCTCCTTCGCCGCCTCGGCGCTGCCGGCGGCGGCCGCGCAGGCCTCCTCGGCGGCGGCCTTACCCTCCTCGCTGCCCGCCGCCTCGGGGGCCGCCGCCGCCGCCTCCTCCTTCCCGCCCTCCGCCGCCGCGGCGGCGCCGCCCTCGCTCTCGGCCCCCTCGCCGGCCTCCTTCTTGTTCTTCTTGAAGGAGAAGCCGCTGAGCTTAAAGGACTTCTTGAAGGAAAAGCGCTTCTTTTTTTTTTTCGGGGTCTCGCTGCTGGACGAGGGGGTCGCGCCCTCCTCAGTCTTGGGGGAGGCCTCGCCCTCCGCCGGGGAGGCCGGCTCGGTGCTCTCCGCCTCGGCCGCCTCCTTCTCGGAGGCGGGCTCCGACGAGGCCGCCTCCTCCTTGCCCGTCTCCTCGGCGGGCGCGCTGCCGTTGGCCTGCACCTCCTCCTTGCCCGCCTCCGCCGCCGCGGGGGAGGCGTCGCCGTTCACCTTCACGTGGCCGTTCTCCTGCAAGACAGCGACGGGCGTTACCGGCGGTCACCGAGGAGGGTGGTGGTTGGGGGACACACACGGGCCGCCGCCGCCCTCCCCGCCCCGGCGGCCTTTCCTCGCCCGTTCTTTGCCTCCGCGGTTGAAACCCCCCGGGCCCTGCGCCGCCCGGGACGGGCTGGGGCAGGCGGCGGCCGCCAGAGGGCGCCGCGGTTCCACGCAGCGGCGGCAGCGCCGCGCAACGCGCCTCCCCCCCCCGCCCCCGGCGCGCCCCGTCCAGCCGCGGCGGCGGCGCGGGGCGGGGATGGCGAACAAAGCTGGCCCGGCCCCGGCCCCCCGCCCGCCGCTGCCCCTCTCCGCCCGGGCGGTGCGGCGAGCCGCCCCCCCCCCCAATTCGTCCACACACACACACACACACCGCGCCGCATTTGCATCTTTCAGGCGCCCGGAGCGCGGCTGGCTGCCCCGGGCGGCAGCTGCGGGGGCGGCGGGGGGTGCCCGGGGCAGCGGGGGCAGGGCCAGCCCGGCAGCGGGGGCACACGCGTGTGTGGGGGGTGTGGGGTGACAGAAAGCCCCACAGGCTGCCCGACCCCCCGGCGGAGATGGGGCGGGCGGCGCAGCCCCTGCCCTCCCCCTCCCGGCCCCCCTCCCCTCCGCGCTACCGCCCCGGGGGGCTGCCCGCCGCCGAGCCCGGAGCCCCCCAGCCTCGGCGGCTCCGGCCCCCGGTAGGACACGGCCCTCCTGCCGCCGCCGGGAGAGGCGTTTGGCGCTAGTCACCGAGCGTCGTCGGGAGAAGGAGGTTAAGGCGGGCAGAAAAGCCAAGCGGTGTAAGATCCGTTCCGTTTACGAGCCATTGGGACACCTCACCGTAACACACGAGGGATTTATTAAAAAAAAATAATAAAATAAAATTAAAAAAAGGGAAAAAATGAAAAGAAAAAAAAAAATGTGCCCCCCTCCCCCCCACACACGCAGGAAAGATAAAGGAACGAATCGTTCAAAGCCGACCCCGTTTAAAAAAAAAATAAAGAAAGAAATTATTCCTTTGCCTCGAGTTGCAAAGATAAAAGGATCGACCGTATTCTCCATTGAATGTGCCACTGGGGCATCAAAGGAAGAAGAATTAAACAGGATGCGAAAGAGAGTCCGTCGAAGTTGGCTTAAAAAAAGGAGTAGGTTTAATATTTTTTTTCAATTTTTTTTTTTTATTTACCTGTCCATTCGCCTTGGACGGAGATGCGGCCACTGCTTCCCCAGGTTTCTCGGCGGCGGCTTCGCCCTTTGCAGCGGTCTTGGAGAACTGGGCACCCATGCTGTCTTATTCAACAAAGAAACTCAACAGATCCAAAAGGAGGGGAAACAAAGAGCGTTGGGTTGGTATAAATACTGGGCGACCAGCAGCAGCAGCAACACACACACACACCAGAGGGGAAAAAAAAGGAGAAGAGAGAACAGAACCGATTATAATGCACTCCTTTTAAAAAATTTAAAGTTGAAGAGATCAAAAAGCAGCAGCACAGGAGGGAGGGGGGAAAAAAAGGGAGGAAAAAGTCGAGCAAAAAAAAAAAAAAAAGGAGCCCAAGTTTAGTAAAAAGAAGTAATAAAAAATCCCAGATTTGTAGCCGTACTGTAGACAAGGAGAAAATGGAGAAATCTCCCTGGTTGCTAATAAGATGCGGAGTCCAACGCCCAAGTGCACAGATGAATGGGCTTCCCGAGCGGTGACGGCAGCCCTCCGCCCGGCGCCGGCCAATCGCCGCCGCGGCACACAAAGGGGGGCGGGGCCTGGCCGCCCGGCGAACAATGGAGCCGCGATGGCAGCGGTTTGAAATCAGCCCCCGGCCGATAATGAATGTGCCGCTCCGGCGCGGCGCGGGCGGGCGCGCCGAGCCCCGCGCCGGAGAGCGAACAAAACACCCCGATAAAAGCGGAGCGGGCGGGCGGGGACAATGGTGCGAGGGGCGTGCGGGCAAGTGCGGGAGGGCGAGTGCGAGCCTGAGTGTGAGTGTGAGTCCGGCCCGGCCCCGCCGCCCGCCCCCGCCCGCTGCCGCCGTGAGAGAGCAACAGATAGTGAGTGTGTGTGTGTGTGTGTGTGTGTGAGCCCGGGGCGGGGGGAGAGGGAAGGAGGGGATTTGCTGCCTCCTTTTTCTTCTTTTCCTACCCCTTTCTTTTTTTTTTTTTCTTTTTTTTTCCTTCTTCTTTTCTTCCCTGGGTTTAATTGGTCGCGATTGTTAAATCGCCCCCAATTTGGAAGGTATTTGAACCACGTAGATCGGGTTTCGCCAAACGAGATCACGAGTCGAAATTAGTAGGTCTGTAGGCCAGATGTTGCAAACGCTAAAGCAGCGGCGGCAGGAGCCGCTGCCGAAGCAGAAACGGACCCCTCCCCCACGGCGATATGGGCTTGGAATAAAATATTTTGTGATTAGCCTACGGCTCTAATTAAATTCTGCTGTCTGATTATTCTTGATTTGTGTTTTTAAAGTATTTTCTGAGGCGGTGACCCATTTCAAGATTACATTTCCACGCGCTCAAGCGGTGGGCGAAGCGGCATTATCGGGGAAACAGTTGCGCTTTCCCAAACCCCAGCCCCGAACGTGTATTTACGTTGAATTTAAACCCTCGAATAAGATGTAACCCGAAACTAATGCACGCGAATTAACGGTGATCTCCAGCGCTTAGCAGCCATGGGGTGGGTGCGATATCACGGATCCGACTGATTTCCCTTCCCGTGGGAGGGGGTGGCGTGTGCGGGGAACCGGCCGGCTCCCCCCGCCGTGCGATGCGGGAAAGGCTGGCCCAGGCCCCCCCAACCCCCCCTTCCGACACCACCACCCCCTTTTATGGAGCAGAAACCAGCGTCAGAACGCTCGTTTCCCAAACTCGGGTAATCTCCTCCAAACGCCTCTTGTTTATAAACAAGGATGTTAAAATGATTCCGATAAGGACGGGCTGCCGAGCGGGGAGGCTCGGCCCAGCCGCCCACCCGTCCCCCCCTCTCCCCGCGGATTACCCGGCGGGGGGGGGAGGGGGGGGGGAGCTGTCGGGGCCGGTGGGCTTTGTGCGGCCGCCGCCGCCTTTCGGTAACCCCGGCGAGGGCAGCCGGTTATTTTCAACCGCACAAGGGAATATTTCGTTCCTCGAGGGCAAAAAGGGACATTTGGTTGGGGTTTTTTTTGGAGGGGGCGGAGGAGGGGGATGGAACCTCTCCCTCCCCCCCCCGCCGCCGAGAGCCGCCGCTGCCCGCCGCTCCCTTTGTCTCGGTCGCCGCCGCCCGCCCCGCCGAGCCCGGCCGCAGCGGCCTCCCGTTCCCCCCTATACACCCCCGACCGGCGCACCCCGCACCGGCAGCACCCGCACCCCCGGGGGGCGGCCGCTGGCCCCGCCGGGGTGAACGCCCACGCCGGGGCGGGGGTACCGGCGGGGCGGGGGTACCGGCGGGGCCGCCGCCGCGCCCCGGGGCTCCCTCGGCGGAGCCGCGCCGCCGGGAGGTTTCCCTGGCGACGGCCGGGGGGCGGCGGGGGCTCCGTGGCAGGGGTGGCTCTGCCCGCCCCGGCATCACCTGCGGCCGCCGGCCCCGCCGCGGCGGGGCTGGGCTGGGCTCGGTGGGGACGGGGACGGGGGCGCCGCGGCGCCTGCCGGGGGCGGCGGTGGCGGGAGCAGCGCTCCGGGGGTCCCCGTCCTGCCGCCCTCCCCGGGGGTGCGTGGGGGAGAGGCGGAGGGCACCGGTGGCAGAAGGGGATGGAGAGAGCCGTGGAGGGCTCACCTGGCGGCGGGACGGCGGCGCGACCGTGGGGCGCGGACAGACGGACAGCTTCCTTCTTCGTGATCTTCCTCCGCTTCCCAAGGGGACTCCACGCGTAGCGCTTTCTCTCCTTCTTTTAATCTGGATACGAAGCAGATTGCGAATTTGTTCTTGCTGTTTTGAGGTTTTCTTTTGTTGTTGTTGTTTGTTTTATACACCGGTGGGTATAAATCACCTGAGAACACCTGCTGGAAGACCATGACAGGACTTCACAATCAGTATCAAAAGTCGTCTGTCCACCTTGCCACGGGTATATGCAGTGTCACCTGCATGGGCATAGGCACTTCTACTTTTCCACCGTAGCTACATGTGAATTGCAGAGTAGTGTCACTGGAAAAATTCACAGAGGGACTGTTGTGGGAGTTTTGACGGCGTATGCTTTGCATTATGCTTTTGATATGTTTTTCGACCATTTCAGTGTTTTACGACTTCAAAAGAAAGAAATAACTGGTGTTATTCTAGGTGTTTAGTTCCACAAGTTCTTCTGTAAAGGCTCTGGACAAGCAGGAAATCTGGAATATACGTACACTCCCTGTGTCAGTTCCAGTGCCCTACAACCTGGACAGCTATCTTTGCTTTCTAACCCAAACCCTTGAACGTGAGGTGCAAATACAAGATTTAACCCCTTGTCTGACCTTTTGAGCCCACCAGTTACCAGGCTGCTCCTTGTCACACCACACCTTTAAGCGCCAAGCAAACAGATACGCTGGAGGGGAGATTCCTCATTCTTAAACTTGCACTTTACTCAAGTTCCTGATCTTTTCATCTCCTTCCAAGGGGGCAGAAAAGAAAGAAAAGAGAAAAAAAAAAAAAGAAACCCAAAACAATCCCTCATTGGTGTTTTGCAGTGGGACTAATGAGATATGAATGTGAAAATACCAATTTTCTACAGTGCCTTCCACACAAAAAGTTGTTGCAGCATTTCTTTGGCGGGAACAAGGATGTACCAGTGTAAAGGTGCTTGTATATCTGCTGTTGGAGATTCAATGTCTGAAAAAAAGTGGTACCATTGTTAAGTGTATTTGTGGTAGGGCTTTTACCACAATAGCTGTGTCAGCAAAAAATCATATCCCCCCCATGTGGCACGGGTGACGATATTTCTAAGAACACAACAGCCATGACTGAGAGACAGCTCTGAGAAGCCCGAAAATGAACAAGAAGAAACAGGGCTGGGGAGCTCTTCTCAGGGGGTGGCAGGATTCGCCACCAAAGGTTAAGGGTCCCGTCACAGCCCATTTCCTGATTTCTAATTGCATGTTGCACCCCCCAGATGAAGCTGTCTTTTCTACAGTGCATCCACAATATGATTCCTCTCAGCACATATTGCCTGAGATTTATTTTCATCCTCCACCTTTTGGGAAGGGGGAAGGCTGAGGTGTGGACTGATGAGATGGTTTGTACGGTGCTGCCCAGCAAATCAGCGCCACGACTGATTGCTACTGATGCTTGGCTGTGACTTCATGATCATTAACACTGAATCTGTGCCTTGCAGCTACGACTTTGATCGGGCATAATCACAAACCTTTCTGTCAAGCTTGCCAGGTATAAGCATGGCATATAGTGCATATGTCGACTTCATGTAGAGCTTCTGTGGGGAGGCTGGAGAAAAAGCCGTTAGCTTTTAGCCCAAGAGCAGCTGAGGCAAAGTTGCCCCTGCAAAGTGTTCGGCCACATTTGGAACAGCAGCTGAATGCGGTGCCATGCTCTGGGTTATGTGGCAATGGAAATCTTGACCTTACAGCAGGTCCTCCGAACCTACTATTTGCCACCCTGTGAAAGTATGGCTTCTGACCCCAGTAACCACTGCCCAACCTCCCATCTCACTAATAGCCATCTTTTGATTTATTTTTTTTTTTCTTAATACTGTATATACATTCCTTTTCATCCATTCCTGCAAGGCAGGTAAATGAAATGTTACTTTCACTTGACAATTCAGGAAAAGGAGAAAGCGGCTAAATAACAGCTCCCTGCTGATATGGCATCTGATCCCTGGATTCCCAGGAAAACCCATCAGTGACGTTCACCCTCAGCTAAGGTAAAAGCACAATAACTCCTGTTAAATTTTGAAACTTTTAAAAACATGTCCTAACTTGCCACGTTAGATGGGACACAAATGTATTTTAACACGTTTGCTGGCAAATGCACTAAAATGCAACACACCCTGTCAACACTGAGAATTTGAAAACATGTTAATTAAAAGTTTTCACTGACACTTTTTTTTTTTTTAAGTGCACCTTTATCCTCGCCCAGACAAGCCTTTAAAGAAAGTGAACCTAAGAGCGGTTTTGGGAGCTGGAATCCAGTGTTTACAGAAATCCTGAAACAACATGTGCTTTCTGGTGTTCCCGTTGTGCCTCTCCCCTGGGCTATCTGAGCTCTGGGGAGGCACTGGGAAGCCTCCTTGTGTCCTGAGGTGCACGGAGACCTTTCCTCTGTGCAGGGAGGGCAGCAAGCAAAACAACAAAAAATTGATAAAGTTTACACCAAGAGATAATGTTCCCTATTTGACAATCTACCCCAAAGCCCTTTCTTCTCCTGTCCTTGTCATTATGGAGAAACAGTGTAGGTTATGCATAGGAAAGAAAACATTGTGCTTTCCCAGGAAGTGTCAGGCTGGGACAGTGAAAGAATTTCATTCTTGTTTTAATTTGTATACACTTCATGACATGATAACGAGAGAACAGGACAGTATGATCTCAATAACATTAAAAGTTTCAAGTTCTAAAACTAAATTCAGATTTGTGGAATAGTTGCATCTTTTCCTGTTTCCGAGAAATGAGTATTTCGTGATGTGCTAACCAGTGCTGAGATTTCTTACTGACACATCACTTCAGTTTCTTCAAGCTTTACTCCAGTTTGGTGCAATGCTATTGAAAGCTTTTAACCTTTATGCCACTCACAACCATTACAAGCCCTTTACTAATATTTGCAAAGCTGTTATTAACCGAATACATTCAACAATGTTTGTTAAATAGGAACCAGACTGTTTGAATGTCCGGTGTGCTAGGAAACTGAAAACTTAACAGAGCTTATATATTTTAAAAGTATCACACAGTTTGTCTTTCTCATATCTAATAAAAAATATATATCTGTTAACCAACTGGATAACCAGCCTGCAGTAATAAGCCTGGTTACTTCTGGGAAAAAAACAAAAAGGACCCACAAACTAAAATCAACAATAAGAGAAACTGACAACAAACCCAACCCAAACCAAACAAAAATTCCTTAGATCATACAAAAGCAAAAACACTCCAGTAAAACTCAAGCCCCTCCCTTAAGAGCAATCACAGCAAGAAACAACAACATACAGGGAAGGTGCCAATGTACCACTAAATGACTGGTACCTGCTAAAGAGAAAGAACCACCTTGCAGCAGCAAAAGATGGACATTGGGCATTAAGCAGCCCATGGACAAACAAGTGGAGCGGGTAACCCTGCAGCAGGGAGTTGCAAACGTTTTGCACCCGTCAGTTCTAGGGATAAATGCTTCTCCGACTGTAGTTCACGAACAGTTTTACGCAGGCTCAGTCAATGCAGCAGCAGTCCTTTGCTCCCTTCGTTCCTGTGCTCTGGCCCTACAGCTCCACTCGCTCCATTGTGCGTGCCCTGGCTTTCCTCTGACCTCACGATAAGCCATTTTCGAGAGTTAAATCAGCAGAAAACTATTCTCCCTCCCTTTCCCCCACCCCTCCCCTTTTTGAAGGGGGGAAGGGTAGTTTCCTGCTGGTTTGGCTTCTGTAACTCTCGGTGTGGCCCGACAAGTAGCAGCGATGACAAGCAGGTGATAACCTGATTTGGCATAAAGTTAAGCTCTAGTTCCAATGTCATTTGCTTCAGCAGCACCGCTGCCTCACACGATCCCCCTTCTCCGCAGCTTCTGCTCATTCCTGTTTTCACGCTCCTCCTTCAGTTCGGCTGGGAGGAGTGATCTGAGTAAAAAATGCCTGATAACCAGGTATTCATTACAATGGCACTGACAGGTGATATCAAGTTTTTTTGAAAGACCACATGTGCTTTAATGACGCTGATGGCTACAGCAGTTTTGATGAACAAGCCATCCCGGCTTTTATGAATTCCAGCTAGGTTTTGGGGGAAGTTCGGGACATGACTTTAAGAGTGGAACCACGCACAATTATGCGGAAAAGTGTCACAAGGTGTGAAATGAAACTGATGGCCCCAGCTAAACGGGAAGCTGTCTAAAATAGGAAATAGGAAGCATTTGTTCTTGATTCAGAGACTTGGATTCCTCGTATTTAGTTGCAGTGAATTGAAACTGATTCAGGGCTAAATCAAGCAAGGGCTTGGGGTTGCAGAATTAATAACCTCCACGTCAAGTGCTTAGCCTCTCCGTAGGGCTCAGGCTGCGGGGAGAAAGCCAAGTGCCAAAGCCTGTAATTTGCCCAGCTGGCAGGTAGAGGCTGGTACCCCGAGCCTGGTTTTATGATTCTCACTGCCTGAACAAATACACTGTAGCCACAAGGTGCAAAAGACTAAGCCAGTAGAAGTTGTAGTTAATATTATTATTGCTATTAGCATTATACTCAGCTCAGGAAGACTGTTTGCTTCAGGTAGTGTGGTTGTATTGCAGTCAACATGGCAGAAATGTGTGTGTCCTGTACTGCCCGGTGTCCTAACAGAGCACAGATTTGGTATCAGTGGTCATATAATCCTCAGCTACACAGAAATACATCCAAAATATGAAGCATTTGTGTCTGTCTCAGAGACTTGGATTCCTCATATTTGGTTGGAGAGAAGTATATCCCTTCACTCAGGAGCCAGCACTCTGACCTCTTTCCTGCCGTGAGGTGCTTTAGCCCCTTTGAAAGCTTAAGAGGCAGTCCCCTTTCATCGAGCAGCTCAATGCTGGGGCTCGGGAAACATGGGTTTAATTCCCATCTAAGAAAATTTGAATCCTTTCATTTACCTCCCCCTGCTTTTCCCATGAAGTTCTAGGGTGAGGGAGTGTGAGCGCAAGTGTTTCCATTTTCTTTTGCTGAAGCTGCGCAGCAAACGAATTAAGAGTAACTCTTTGGCATGGAGAATTACATAGTAATTGCTGCAAAAATCCAGCATGTTTCTGCAGTGTCGTAGTTCAGCGTGCTTGCCTGGGAGTGGGAGACAGCTTGCCTCGGGTCCTTGCTCCACTGAAAATGCTGCTGTTTTCTAGTTTCTAGCTCTTGGAGCACCCAGAATCCAGGGTTAGCAGTCTGGCCCAGTGACTACAATACACAGTTGTGATCCCCTTTTATCTCATTCTTCAGTCCTCAAATAATCATTTCTTTGCAAAGTGGAACAAACTGAGCAGAGATAGCTGGTACACCCTGGCACCATCGTGCTTCCAGCTAGGCAGGTCAGCTGCACAGCTTGCACCAGGGGTACGAGAAGACTGCACGCCATGGCCCCCTCCTTCAGGTGACAGGTCCTTCTTCACATGCAAGGTAAGTCAATGCCCATGTAAGCATCAATTGCGCTGGACATCACACACACAGAGACCTCTTCCGTGTCTCTCCAGGGAAGGTCCTTGGGCAGCTGCTTCTGAAGCGCTTTGGAGACACGACGACTGAGGTGGGACACAGTCCATTGATTGGGCACCTCTAGTGGCACTTCTAGCCTCTTCTCTCTCCCGGCATTTTGAAAAGCAGTGACAGATCACACCTTCACGCTGGAGTTCCTGGGTCCAGTCTGATGGATTCAGCAACTGAGTGATGGTTTTTAATTCTCATTTTGGGTTTGGATGACCAAAATGCACATATGACCTTCTTTAGATTTAGCTGCAGTTTATAACCCCTCAACAGAGAGACAGGTTCATTGACGCTTGACTTTCCACCTTTTTTTTTTTTCTTTTCATTGGTATAGTGAAAGAATGAATCAGACTATTCAGAATATCATTCCAGTGTTATATACCCAACACAATTTTACTTTGGTTCAATATGTTTTTTGCCTTTTAGCACCTTGTTTTTCATAGTAACCTGATGCAAAAGGATTAAGTTCATACATACACAGTTCTACAAAACCCTAGAAGAGTCCACCTTACTTATACAGTGAGGCCAGTTGTCATTAAGAGTATGGATATGTAGGACAAAAGCCACCAATTTAAGTTTAATAGGTAACCAAAATTACTGTCAGCACATTGAGGGGGTTGATCTAACCTCTTAGTCTAAGAAACTGGTAATGAGGTCTTTTTTTTTTTTAACAGTGGCTTTAGAAATTTGCTGTATAAATATCCCTGCAGCCATGTACTGATTTTTGAATATGTAGCCGCTGGGACAACTGAGAGGTCATTTTTGTAGCCAATATTGTAAGAAACGGCAGCTATGAAGCTCAAAGGGTGCAGGCTGCAGGCCAGTAAATTAAAGGTTGTTAAAAGAAGTGGGTGGGCAATTACAAATTTAGCTGTTTGATTTAGAATGGCACATATGCGTAATGCAAAAGACAGGAGGGGTTATTGGTGAAATAACTAGTTTAAGACGGGAATATTTGTGTCCATATTCCTGCCCTGTGGCAGACTGTCTATGTGATTGGGGTAACTCTCTGTAGGTATATCTGCTCTGCAGACCAGGGTGCTGGGCTGGAGCACTAGCTGTAACACATCTTGTTGTGGATATTGGAAGCAGACATGGAGGTAAGCACAGATGAAGTGACTCCACATCTTGGTGAAGAAAATTTTTCTGCCTTGAACTCTCCATATCTGTGTTGCCAAACACGCCTTGTACCAAGCTGCTATCAAGCCACTGTCAAGTAAAGGCAGCAGGAGGGCTGCATGGATGAACAAGAAGCTACTGACTAAACTCAAACATAAAAAAGAAGCACACAAGAGGTAGAAGCAGGTAACCCAAGAACAATATAGACACAGTGTGCAGGGATGGGGTTAGGAAAGCCAAAGCCCACCTGGAGTTGAGTCTGGTGAGGGATGAGAAGGGCTTCTGCATGTACATCAGCAGCAAAAGCAAGACTAGGGAAAATGTAGGCCCGATGATGAATGGAGCAGGGGCCCTGGTGACAAAGGATATAGAAGCGGCCAATCTACCGAATACCTTCTTCACCTCACTCTTTGCTGGTAAGACAGACAAGCCTTCAGGAACACCATGCCTCTGAGACCAAAGGGTAAGTCTGGAGCAAGGAAGGCTCACCCTTGGTGGAGGAGAACCCTGTTGAAGGGAACTTTTAAGCAAACTCAATATATACAAGCCCATGGGATCTGATGTGATGTACCCACAAGAGGTGAGATAGATGCCTGATGTCACTGCAAGGATATGGTTGGTTATCTTTGAAAGGCTGTGGTGATCAGGGCAGGATCCTGAGGACCGTAAGGAGGCAAATATCACTCCTGTCACCAAGAAGGGCAAGAAGAAGGATCTGGTGAACTACAGGCCTGCCAGCGTTCCCTCAGTTGCCAAAGGGAGGCTGTGGACTCTCCATCCTTGGAGATCTTCAGAAGTCACCTAAACACAGTCCCGAGCAACCGGCTCTAGGTGACCCTGCTTGAGAAGAAGGCTTGGACCAAATGGTCCCCAGAGGGGCCTTCCCGCCATAGCCATTCTGTGATCCTGTGTGATTCGATGTGTGATATTGTTATTAGTGCTGCCTCAGCTATGCCCGTACTCACTTCAGTTTCAAGATGTTGCATTTCTGTGACCTTGTCCTTCAGTTAAATGGTTATCGGAACACGGATATTAATGTACTCTCTTATGTGCCTTGGAAGAATAAATACGCTAAACATTGTGAGGTGCTTTCGGTGAATGGGGCATACAAATGTCTTCTGTACGCATTTATAGGAAAGAGAAACTTTACAGTCTTTTTTCCTCTGTACAGTACAAATTACATTAAAGAGTGAGAAAACAATATCTGTAATAATTTTCTTGAAACTAGGCCCTAGGAAGCTGAGAAAATCATAGGTTTAATGTGAACCCCTGCCTTTATAAGTTCCCATGCCTTCTATGATACAATGTTGGAGTCTATACAGAGCAGATGAAGTCGTGTCATAGTAATTTTTGTTTGTTCCTTTTAAATAATACCTTCTCACACTTTAGGAAGGTCTCCCATTTCCCCCCAGGCAGCTATAAAAGGCTGGCTTCAGTCTGTTTAGGCTCAAGCCACGCACGCCGCCTCTTTTACTGACAAAAGCAGATGGCGATTTCCCCTACAATCCGTTTCCTTTCCACTGGCTGGCATGTGAAACACGGAGAGCATACTGGAGGACACGCTGTCATACCACGCCAGCCTCAGAGTGCTCCCCTCGCAGGGGAGAGCCCAGGACCTGCCTGCTCATGAGGCATCTGAATTACTGGAAACTATTTCACATTTGGCTTCGAGCTATTTTGACAATCTTCAGCTGTATCCCTTATTTCTTCCTTCTTAGCATGTAAATGTCCTTTTTATAGCAGCTATTCTTACAGAATTTATAGTTCTCTTTTCTTAAAGCTTCTCATTCCCACTTCCTCATTTTTATTTAAGTCAGTCCCTTTTCATCTCCTGGGCATACCACGCCACGCAAAATGCATATATTCAAGTGGTGAAATCTTGTGTCTTCCACAAATTATCTCACGATGCTGGCCTCTATTATCCCGTTTTTAATCTTCAAAGTGGCAATTATGTCCTTTTTGCTATACTGCTTCTCATGCTTATGAGGAGCTCCGCAAAATGTGTTATTATCTTCCTTCGTATGCTTCCTTAAAAGCCTCCTTTGCTATTACACCTACCAGCGCAGAGCAATGACTGGTTACTTCATTGATTTCCTTTTTTTTTTTTCCCCCCCTTGGATTTATTGTTAGTTATTTGGAGTCTGAAATCTCTGTGGGATCAGGCCTATCTTCGTGAGCTGACATTGCTTTATCAGTTAGCACAAGGACAGAAAAAGTGCAAATTTAAGCCGCTGAGGTGCTTTAATCTCGGCAGCCCCTGAGCAGAGTTCCCCTTTCTTCACCTTAGTCAGCATTGCCAGTGAGGATGGGCAGCTCGCTCAGTGTGTGGGCATTAAGCCTGTAAAGAGCTTTGAGCAACAACTGGTTTGACACAGCACATGCAAGGAACAATTTATCTTTCGTTCTTAGACACCCCCCCCCCCTACATCATGGGCACTTTAATTTCCTTTTCTTTAGCTCTCTCAGGATTTTTAGATCGCTTTTCACATGGCTATGTTCAGCGCTATTTCTTTCAGAACCATTTCCATTTAAATTTTTCATTCACATACAAAGAAAAATTTCTGAAATGGACTAATCTTACTCGTTTAAATGCTTATAAGCGTAATATTGCATTCACATTACTAAAAAATACTGAAATGTTTTTCTTTAAATATGAATTTTATGAAACATTTATAATCATGGGAAATTTTTGTATTCTTAAGCATCGTGAAGCTTGTGCATACAATAGCGTTTGAGATGCAGCCATGGGAGCAGCAAGCATGAAGCACCTCCGCCCTAGTCAGGGCAGGAAAAATTCAAGCCGACAATGATGGGAAAGCCACAATTATCACTGGATTTGCAATTGCATTTTCAGTGCCCAAAGAAAACAGGTAGCATCCTGCTTTTTGAGACCTTTTCCAGGCTCTGCACATTTGCAGCAAAGTGAAATGCAGTTCTTCGAACTGCGCCTGGCTTAAGCAGGCAAATTGAGAGCATTCAGTCTCTAAAGTTCATTCTTTATGTAAAACACAATTTGAGTCTTCAATGATATTGATACTAAAAATGTCCCAAGGTACAAGCACATGCTATAGTGCTACCAAACTTTTTGAGCAAGGTGTCAGTGGTTTTCTTGGAAGATTCGGAAGACAGTTTCTTTCTTCTTTATGAGCTCATTACTCCCCAGATAGAGCAGAGACCAGTCCTTGAAAGGCTTTCATCTCACCTCTCGTACCTCACACCTCATTTATAAAGTATTTATAGAGGGCAGGACACAGGGTGACTCCTGTCCTCCTCCCCTCAGGGTGTAGGATCCCATTTCCAGCACAAACCATTCTTCTCCTACTCCCTCCCCACCCTCTTCTTGGGACCTGCAAGTCCACAAGTGACCCTGCACATGCAAAAACTCTACCCTGTCTTGGCACTTGCTTAAGGAGAAAGAGGACCATGGCTGATGGGGGTGAAGAAGGAGCCTGGAGCTGAGGTGGATTTGGATGGACCTGGCCAGTGGAGCAGAGGAGCAGGGCACTCGTATCCCAGACACACAGCCCTGCAGTAATGCCAGCAAGCCGTAATGTCATTGTCCTTTTGGTACCACTGTCAGCAAGCACAACTATCCTGCCCCCTCATCATTGTCCCAGGTAAGGAAGCTTTCCCTGTTCTGTACTGTCAGGTTGGGCTTTGAAGCAGATAATTATATCTCAAAAAGGCATTGTGTAGGATTAGAAGAAGCCAGGCTGTCTGAAAGGTTTCAGAGGGGAGGTTTTGTCACCACAGCACCTGAGGCTGGGAAATTATTGTATTACCTGGCTGTTTCTACGCAGAGACACAAATTGCATCTAGCTGCCCAGCCAACAAAAGGGCAAACAGAGGAGGAAGGCTGACCACACCTTTCTCCAAGCTGTGGGTTCCCTTTCTCTTTTTGTGCCAAGACAAGGCAAGAAACACGGTTTATGTTTGCCTGGGTGTTGGTACAGACTAGTGATACAAGGCTGTGGTCTCCAGCTCGTTGCTAGGGATGGAGAACCAACCTGCTCTGTCTTGGGACAGGACATTTCACTCACTCTGTAAGAAATGCACATCTCGAGGGTGGGTTAGGTCCCCCCCCAAGGTGTTTCTAGCAGTACTGTTCAGAAACCCTGGCCAGGAGGACTACAGCTCACTTCCCCAGTGGGTGGCCCTGTGCCCGTGGGTGGCCCTGTGCCCATGGGTGGGAGAGCGGGGGTTGTCAAGTAAATTATTAGTGGAGTGCAACGTCCCCAAGCCCCAGAGCAAAAAGTGGGCTTCTCACAAGCTGCATCTTTGGATGTATCACAATATAGTGAGTTGCTTCCCTTCTGATACCTCAAAATGAGGTCCAGGGCAAATCACCCTTTCTCTTCCTCAAGCCTTCATGGATGGCCCCACAGAGCTATCACCAAGTTTGACAAGGGAATGAAGAAAATGTGGTGGTTTTATTTTTATATCTATATTTATTTACTTTTTGGTTTGAGTTACATGGAAATACTTTGCAATGTCATTCGTTTCCTTGGGCGGAATTTGTCTCCAGCTCTGCAGAAATGCTGTACAAATGTGATACTCTCACAGTTGCATTTGAGCAGTAATCAGAGTCTTCAGAAAAGGTAACAAAATATGAACTAATAGAAGCATGCAGACCTGGTATTCCTTAATTTTATTTTTAGTAACTGATGATAGATTGTGGGTTCAATTAGATGCGGAAGAAGTCTTCCAAACACAATGTTTCTTCCCCTTAAGTTTTGTACTTCAAAACCCAAATCTGTATATACCTACAAGTACATCTGCACACAAACATATCTGTTACGCATTGTCTCACTAACTCTTTCATCATACACAAACCTTTACAAGTACGAAAACTTACTGCAGTTAAACGGAGATAAGAGCAACTCAAGTTCTGGTTTTAATTCTGCTTTACTCGGCATATATGTTTACATACGTCAACCGTAGATGAGATTTCTGAAAGGTAAAATCAGTATAAATTTTAAGTTTCTCTTACACTTTTTTTGCTAGATCTTAACCACTGAAGCAGCAGATGTATAGGATTAGGAGAAAATGTGAAAGGTAAAGCGTTGCACTACTCAAAACACCAATATATTTGGGTGCTTCTGAAACAGAAAATCAAGCAGTTATTGAAATATTGAAGTTATTGAAAACCTCGTAGACGGCTGCACTTGCTGGTTGCACTGTGTTTTTATTAGCTCTATTAATGATGTTAGGTAGATACATATTGTTCTCCTTCAAGCAGCTTTCACAGGGTTAGTACCTAAAGTGCTTTGTGTTGTGACAAATTTTAGTGATAATTGATAACAACGAATACATGGAAATTGTAGAAATTTGCTTTTCTGAGAACTGTTTAGTAACCAAGTCCAACAGCCCAGTGGAATATCCACCATCCCCCCGTGTTATTCTCCTTGCCTTGTTGCAAATAGTAATAATAATAATATTAACAACAACAACAACAACAACAATAATAATGATGATGATGATGATGATAATGTTTATTAGAATAGCAGAGCCAACAAAGTAAAGGCTTTTCAGGGTGCTAGTCAAATGCTGAGCAGTAGATAGCTCCCCCCAAGCCCAAAGTTTACAGTTAGACAAGACAAACACAGGAAGGGGGAAGAGGCCATGGCGGCACAAGCAGAAACAGCCACAAAAGCATTCCCCTTTTCAGGGGGTGGGAAAGGGGCAGCTTGTCGGGGAGGAGGACAGCTCAGGGGAATGGAAGGGCATTGTGAAGCTGGGGAGAAGATAGGCCAGGACCAGAGCAAACCTCCAATCAGCACAGAGCAAAAAAAGTCTTCAGGAAAACCTCCAAAAGTACAAATGTCCAGCACTTCCCAGTTTGGTTCTTGTTATTCCTGTTAGCTGGCAGCTGCCTTCCTTTTTCTTAGCAGTCCTTCCCCAAAGCCATATGGAAGTAGGATTAAGGTGGGTGGAAAGCACCACCTTTCTCCTCATAACCTCAAAGCCAGGGGATCTCCTCTGAATGGCTCGGGGTCTGGCATTACTGCCACCATCTGTTAATGGCTTCTTTTCTGTATTACGTCCACGGCAGTGTTCAATGGCCTCGGACGAGATGCAGATAAGGTCCACTGCCTGCAAATGTAGTCAGAGGCAGCTGGGAGAGCTTGCTGTATCATACTGGTGGATGGGACAAAGAAAACATCCTTTCTCTCTTTTTGTGCACAGGAAACAAACGGGTTAAATGATTTCCCTGAGGTCACACAAAATGTCAGCAGAAAGGGGAAAACAAAGCTTACTTTTCCTCAGCCCAGTGCTGCACTTCAAGACTAAAATCCCTGCAGCTCTGGTACAGGCAAAAGGGAAGGTAAGGAAAGAGGAAAAAGGATTAGTGACGGCAGGACATACTGGCTCACAACTGCTCGTACAAAGCATCTTAATCAAAGCTAAGCTTTTACACAGCAGCACTGCAAGTGGTGTGGAATTCACATCAGAAATGAAAATATTGGCAGTAGTCTGGGACTATGTTTTATGTTCTGGTTTTAGGGTCTGTATCACTGTATCTGAGTGCCTTATGCTCATCATTGGATTTTATCCTCACAAAATCATAGTGAGGAAGAAAAGTTTTATCCCCATCTTGGGAAGGCAGAATTTAGGCAGACAACCAATGAAATATGTTATCTTGGGATCCCTAGGAAGACTGAGGCTGGGTTCAGCTGGAGAGCAAAAGCTTTATAAGTTTCAATCGATATTCCTAAATCCCTTAAATCACCTTTTCTAAATTGGATTTTTATGAATCTGAAGTCTGCTGCACAGTCTGTGTTTATATTGCTCTCTGAGAGAGACGTGTGGCTCCTGCTCTCTTGCTGGGTCTTGCTTGCGGAGTTTGTTGGAAGCCTTTTCAACAGAACTCCGAGGAAAGGCGTGGGCTTGCTGCAGGGGTAGGGAGACTGAGGACAGTGAAATTGAAGGAATAATTTAATTTACTCACCAACCTCAGGAGTATTTGGCCATACGAGTAGCCTTGGGAAGCTGTTTGTGTGAGGATCTGGAGGAATGCACATTTGGTACTGACGGAATGAATACTGGGAAAGGAGATCGCAAGAGGCAGCTTCGTAAACTCTTCACTCTGGGCAATGGATCTGATGGGAGGTCGACATGATTCTTCCCAGTAACACCCCTGTAACCCTTTTCTCCTGAGCAATGCCCCAGGCATCATTGTGGCGTACTCTTTTTGTGGCTCTAGCAATTGTCCTTGGGAGCCTGTGGATCAAGGGATTGATCTAAAAGTTGGGATCATGAAATCTCTTCCGCAGTCCTCTCACAGCTCATTTGGAAGAAATTTCAAGCCTGTCCCATAGATTTACCTTGCCATTTGTCCCGAGAAAGGATTTTAGGATGCATTCTCTGTACTGGAACGTACTGATTGTTACGTGCTCTTGAGATCTTGTTTATTATTATTGCCTTTTCCTCTCATACTGAGTCACAGAAGAGCTATTCAGTTTGCCCCCCGCCCGCACCCCCCCCCTCCCCTTGCCTGGAGAACAAAGCAAATCACTGCATACGGGTCCCGCTGCTTATGAATGCAGTTTTCCCGAGGCCTCAATCAGCACACCATTTCAAGGCTTAGATCTGCATTTCCCAAGTTGGGGCTCAGAACCCTAGACAGTCTAATGGTGGTTACTAATGCATCCATTAACCTGAAAGAAATTTACACCCCTTCTGTGTCTATTCTTATATCTAATTTACAACTGATAGATCTGTGAGCGAGCCTGCAGCTGATACTCGTTTGGGCACTGCAGGCATAGATGCCATCAGAAATCTGTGATGATCTGGAAAAAGGACAGGATATTGTATGGACATTAAAAAGGCCAGTTTTTTGTATTTCCTTACTAATACTTTGAGCACTGTCTGTAGGTCTGAACTTCAGTCATCAATTGCTCGATGACCATGTAGGCAAGTATACATTGTGTTTATTGCCACATTGGAAAGAGCAGCCCATCATGCTAAACACTGCAAATTCTATCTGGCTTATCACTGCAGGATCATGTTGTGTCCTGTTAGCCGGTATCACAACAGAGGCTTTGTTTGTGTAATGCGAGACTTGAGTGTTCAACATAATGAATACTCTCTTCCAGCTAGTTTACACAAGGATTGTTGCCATTTTTCACAATGAGTTTTTTTAAACATATGCCTGTATATAAACAGTCAACATATCCTAGAAGAACTTGAAACTCCCATCTGGATGATGTATTCGATTCTCATATCCAGGATTTTTTTCTAAGATACTCTATCAAAAAATGTTCTCTTGTTTTTCTTTCTTTTTTTTTCAGGAATTGGAGGAGAATATTTGTACACTAGATAATTTAATTTTCTTCTGCTTAGTGCTTAAATCTTCTAGATGTTATAACGTATTAATTTTTATTTTCACCTAGTTTATTAGTCTCCAAAGAGCCTACCAAATTGTCAGTCACATTTCTCTGATTCTCTGTTCCATAAAGCACTATCCATCATGTTATACCATTTTGATTTTTTTTTCTGCTATCATTGGTCTATGTGACCCCTGGCAAGAGAAGAAACATGGTAGGTTCTCGGATATTTCGTTCCATCGTCAGAGGAGAAAGACTTTGGTATTATTTTCTTCCTAGGGTCACAGAATCATGCACGGAAATGAGACCATCTAATCACAACCGTCTTCTCCTCTCAGAACAGTAGCTACCTTCAAATAGCATCTATTCACAACCTTTTTCTGCCATTATAACTAATGTATTACACTCAAGAGTAATCAGTACTGTTACCACAGAAAGGAACACATAATAATACATTTATGTCTCTACACTCAAGAATAAAAAAGTATAGAGGGAAAGGCATAAAGAAGTCAGGCCAGTGCTTGAATATACCAGCTGCAAAGCAAATGAGCTGGGAAGAGTCAGTGTCTACACTCAGAGTTTTGAGTCTCTAGTTGTGACTGCGTTCACAGAAGTTGCTTTACAGATTAGGGAATTGTTTTCAATTAGGCCGTTGTTTTCAGCACTGACTATCTAACCCTGCTAACCTTGGGGTTAGAAAACACAGTGGTAGAAAGGTCAGCTTGTATAAGCCTTGTCTGAACTTCATCTTCTACCTCTTTGTGCCCAGTGGAGCTGCAATATAGCTATGGAGAGTCCTGAGGAAGACAAGACTAATACATCCAAGGCAAACAAGAAATACAAAGCACCAGTCCTTATACATATATGGCGTATAATCCTGCAGCATAGCTGCCATTAGCAGCTACTGCACTTGAATAGAGATGATTGCAGACTTCAGCAAGAACTATTTTTCATTTGAAAATGCAAGTTTGAAACCAAATTTTTTCCCATGAACATATTGGTTTTGACTTCAGAAGGAGAAACTTTCCGATTCAGGGTGAAATTTATGGTCAGAATGAAAGTGAGAGAAAGAGGATGAGGATGGAAATTCGTATTGTTTGGGATGACTCTGCGCTACCAACCAAGACAGTTATTTTTGTCAGAGGAGAACCTCGCCCTCTGTAGCCTGCAGCGTCATAACTTAGATACTTATCTCAGCACTGGAAGATTAGATTTCAGCATGCCAAGCTATCATGGGAAGCCTTCTTTCTCTCAGTCTTTGCTTTTGTATATATCCCACTCTATTATTTATTGTGTGTTTATAGGTAGAAAAAGACAAATAATTGAAATCTAAAAAAGTTTAACAGATGGTAAAACTTTTATTAGTCTGAACAGCAAAAATAATTCAATTATTTTTTTACTGAAAATATGCACAAAATTGCCTGTCACTAGTGCTCTGTGAATAGTCAGCATTTGTCAAACTCAATTCAATGTGCACCAATAACCTTCTAAAACCATCCTTTCCATTATATAGGCTGTTCCTCAATATGCTGTTCTTCATCTGTTTTCTTAACGTTTTCTCAAGAGCTTTTTACTGTTGCCATCGCTAGTTCATGTCTTTTGCTGGTACCCATGTTAGGAAGCGGGTATCAAGCAGGTCTGCTGAGAGAAGATGAGGTGGCCAGAGGACTGTAGTCTGGTAAGAAAAACCTTGAGGAAATTGGTAAATGGCTCCCTGCTTCCCTGCTGGTCTAGGCATCAAGTGGGATTTTAATATCCGACTGTACTGGCAGAAATGAAGCCAGTTCCACACAGCCCAGCCCATCATCATTGTATCTTTTAGAAGATGTATCCTAAAAGATGACAATCAACTACAGTGCTGGATTTCTTCTCCCTTCTTCTTCCCTAAGGGACAAGCAGACGTCAGAGTGCAATAGACATGCCCAAGATGTAATGAGTAACATGAATACTTCCTGGGCAGTGAATTTTTACCATGCTAGAAAACCACTTTTTGGTGGTTTTGAGTTTGACTAAAACTCCTATGCATAAAACAGGAACGGCAGCATCATGCAAAGTCAAGTGAAAATGCTGATAACTGACTGTAGTCTTCCCTTATTCGTTCTCTTGCTAAAGCTGAACTAGTAGCCACCGTGGAGTTCTTTTCTTGCCAAGAGAGTCTGGCAAAGATGAAACTTCAGATACACTGAAGAGACTGGGAGGGGATGCTGAAATATGGCTGTGGGTGGAGATGTCTGAGGGGATGTGTGACCATGCAGAAATCTTTACATGTAAAAAAAATAGTAGTCAAAGAGATAAATATTACCACAAACTTAAAAAAAAAAAAAGTACAAGAATGCCCCTGGCAGCCAAAAAGACGGGGAATGTTTATTCATATGTGGGTCTATATATTTAAAAAAGAATAAAACGTTGCCCTCTGAGGATAACAGCTTAGACATAAACTACAATAAGAGTTGTGATGTGATTAAAGAAGAGTGCATACCTCTGAGGATAATAAAGAACTGATTCCCTTAAACATTGTGCAAGCTTTAAAATCAGTGTCTGTTCTGGACAGCATCCTAGGAAGCTATCCAGATACAGTAAATCAGGGAGAAGCGGCTGAAATGTCTGAGGACTTTTATTCCTAGTATAATTGTATTTGAAAAAGTTACACTGAAAGGGTTTGCACAAAAGATAGTGGCAGAAAAATGTTGTAGTTTAAAAAAAAAAAAAAAAAAGAAAAGAAAGCATTTATGTTACTGAGAAAGGATCAAAGACATCCCTGCTTGAAATGATAGGATATGGACCTGCAGCCAAGGGAATTGCTATCTAGGTGTTACTGTTCACAGCACTCTGATGAGACTTACCTGCAGTACCTGCTCCAGGGTGTATACCTGGTGGGATTATTTTACAGTCCCCCTAAGGGGTTAAAACAAAATCTAAACGTCAGAAGAGGGAGCTCAGATGCAGTTGAAATGACAGTGGTGAAGATTAATATTCAACCTCTGCCCTTGACAAGTCTCTAAGGCTTGGCAGTTTCTCACTAGAAGTCTATAAAATGCTTAGGCATGATTGCTACACTTTGGGAAGAGCCAAATTCCTGACTTCTCTGAAGGGGAAAAAAAATAAAGAAATGATGTTCATCATATATACTCTACTCCCATGAGAAGGTTACCGAGTTGTTTGTATATTTAATATCAATTCATATCGCTTCCTGCAGTTGGCAATAAAACCCTCACCAAAACTTTGGCAAGCAACTAAGAAAATGTTCTGCCAGACACCATTAATACAGATCAATCTGCTTTCCTTTGCATGAACCAGAAGATTACTTTCTTGGGGCAAATCGCAAACAGTTTTTCCTCAAAGGCTTGCTTTTTCAATCCTACTGCATGCCAACAAATCTAGGTTAATTCATAGATTCATGGAAGTTAAGGCCAGAAGGGATGGTTAGATCATCTACTCTGACCTCCTGTACATTTCAAACCGGTACATTTCACCCAGTTACCCTTGTACTGTGCTCATTAACTTTGGCAAAAGTACTTCCTCAGAAAGTTATTCAGTCTCAATTTGGAGACATCAAGAAAAGAAAATCCACCGCTCCTTTGGCAGTTCCCCCCACCCCATTGATTAATTACTCTCACAGTGATTAAAAAGAACAGGTTTTTTCTTTGCAGGTTGAAGTTATTTGGCTTCAGCCACTGATTCTTGGTACAATTCTCTCCACCAGATTAAAGATATTCTTAGTATTATCTCCTCATGAAGAAACTTACTCACTGTACCTCTCAATCTTTAATAAACTAAATAGATTGGATTTCTGAAGTTTCTCACTGGAAAACACTTTATCCATCCCTCGAACAAATATTGTGGTTATTTTCGGTATCTTCTCCAATTTTAACCTTGAATAAACTGTGCTTCTCCTGTATACTGAATACAGAGGTAAAACCCGTTCCCTAGTCTTATTCACAGTTCTTCTTTTGAAAAAAGGTAAGAGTACTTTCTGACATCATCACAGCGCAAATCAATGGCTGTGAGGTAGACTGGATAGGGGAAACAGGAAATATGACACGATTCTTCTTCAGGTAGGGCCACTGACCACCAGAAGAGATAGTCCAAGAGAAGATGGCTTTCTATGTTGTGGAGTCTCCCAGTCAAGCCTGGAGGTCCTTCTGGAAGACTCGTGTTGGCTTTGGCATCGCTCATGTGACTCTGCGGTGAGTCAGTTTAGAAACCTGAGTTGACAGAAAGCTGACCTATGTGGGAGAGCAAACAGGTTATTCTCTGCTTCAGTCCCTGAAGTGTGGGCTTTCTGTAGGGTCAGATTTATGCCAGAGCCAGTGCACGTGAAGGAGCAGGACAACCACTCCACGCAGGGCAGCAGAGGAACGCTATGTGCATGACCACTGCTCAACCACAGCAATTGGACCAGCTCAAGGAGGTTGTGAAAATGTAGTTTCAGTGACTGTGACCACTTATTGAAACTGCAGAGGATTTATGGAATTTCAGTACCAATTTTACGTCATATTTGCAAATTGTTTTTGACGTTTCAACCTCCAGTGATCTAAAAGGCACCTATGCCAAGGGAATATCTTGAAACTCCTAACAGAGTAATACTCCTAGCACTTGAAGCACTGTTCCAGTTAAATTTGCTGGAAATACTGATTTGAGTCCAACTTTTCACAAGGTTCAGACACATCCAGAGATGAAGTTTACCTTCATGATCATTTCAGACGCAAAGAATACAAAAAACTAAGGAAGTTTTTCCATGCAACGTTCTTTCAGGCAATAGAACAAATACAAAACAATCCCAGATTTAAGAACTCCCTAGCCTTAACGGCTTATTCCTATTCTCAATCTGAACTTTATTGCTGTTACTGTTTGATTTATAGGGCTGTGCAATAAACCACATTAGTGAAATGACCCCATTTATACGGAAGCAAACAAGTAAATGTTTTGTTGAAGGACAGGGAAAGTGAGAATCTCTTAATGAAACAATTTGATTAACAAAGGAACAGAACAGAACAGCCACCGCAAGAAAACCAACTTCTGTGAATGCTTGGGGAAAAAAAAAAATCTAACTCAGATTCTTTCACAGGACATTCTGTCAGTGTAGCCCTGGAACATGCCACAGATGAAGGGAAAGTAAAACATTGTTTGGGGATAGAAATGCGTTTGGGAGGAAAGTGACAATGGAAGGACAGCGGGAAACACTTTTGCTACCTGAGAAACAGTAATGTGGAATGACAACCTGATGTAAAGCATCAGAAACAGATTAGAAACATAGTAAAGTTTGTAAAACCTTTTTCTTTTCAAAGTGACTTTTTCAAAAGACTTATGCAAGAAAAGCTTTTTTATGTGCTAGAAAATTATACCTTAATTAGCCCAAACTTGAAGTCAGGCTGTAGAATCAATTTTAGTTATAAACTGTCACTTTCTCCTACAGAGTACCCAGCAAGTTTCCTTGGAGAAGGTTAGATTACACAGTGGGAAATGTTCTGACCCACAGTTTCCCCAGCATGGTAACTGGGGGTAGTGAAGATGCGAGTTCTTTGTGGGGGAGCGAGGAGAAGTATAGAGAACATATGCAGCCCCATTTGCCTTACTCGTTCAAGGGCAGGCCCTTGCCTTTCTTGTTATGTACTTGCTGACAAATTTCCTTACAACATACACAAGAAGTTGTAAGTACCTGACTTCACCTTGCCTGCTTTAATACATATAAAAATACATAGAAACACATATACACAACATATGTATATACATATATATATAGCTATATTTTTGTCATGGAGCCTGAAACTAGAAACATTATAATTTTTTTCTTCATTAAACATAAGGAAAAGATGAAGAAAAAAAATCACTACCTATTTTGCTCTATGGTCTTTCTTTGTGGCCTGCTTCTGTAAGAGGGGATATGTCTGGTCTTCAGATGATCAATTATGGAACAACTTTCCTTAGTGTGGCCCCTGTGGATCACTCATCTATGGTAATAACTCTTATGCTTTATTCCTCCATTTCTGGGGAATCCTCTAGATCCTTGTCAGGACTCCTGGAGTTCCCTGGCATGGAAGAGAACCATAGTCCCCATTGCACCTTGCCGTCCTCACTCAGGGTTTCCTCTAGGTTGGTGCATGCCTTCAGCACCTCCTTCATCTCAGACCTTCTCCTCAGGGAGACAAAAGGGAGTGCTGAGACACTGATGTTTCCAAATGGACCAAAGAGACCACATTACCAAAGGGACTGATTATGAAATAGAGTTAAAAAAATTTCTTCTGGGGCTTTGAAAATCTCATCTTAGTTCCTTGCACTTCCCAGCTCCAGAAAATTATTTAGAATGACATTTTGTGGCTGGGCTTAACGTTAAGTGATCCTTTTGTGGTATTAGTTATCAATTGAGAAAAATAGGCTGGTTTTTAGTACAACTTTTCCCATCCTGTGGTAGATGTTTAAGGCAAGTTACATGGATTACATCCCAGAAATACCGAATTCATAGCTCTGAATTCCTCATGCACCTTCCCCATGCATCTGGCTCGGCCCATGGTAAAACTTAGGAAAACCTTTGTGCTGCTATGTGCTATCCTCCACAAGCTAGGAGCTGTCAGGTTGCCATGCACAACAGCCAAGTCCCCTGATCACCATCAAACCACTCTGCTTAACCCCACTTTGTACATCATAGCAGTAACAAAGAAGAAGGTGACACTTGGCTTGTATTTTCTCCCCGGAAGTATCCACAAAAGCTGAGATCAGCGTATTTACACCTGTGTCACCCATCGGCCCTGCCCATTTCCACCTCTGAAGCAGCCGATTTTCTGGTCTGAGTGACAGTGCCAGACTGGGTCACACAACCAGGGAGGCCACTGGGCACAGGGCATGCGGAGGGCAAGGGCTGCCATTCTGGGCTGCAGCTGTGGTGTTTTTTTTGAGCCATGCAATCTCTTTTCCTCTTCATGATACCACGCGCTGGGCACAGCTGGGAGAGAGAGCACAGCTGGGATGCTGGAAGGAGGAAGGGAGCCTGCAGTGGGGCCAGCGACTCGACAGAGGTGTGCTCCTCTGCTCTCTCTGTCCGGTCTCTTCCCTGCCCTCCAGCACTGTGGGAAATTCTGGAGACATCTTTTCTGGTCCAAGGGATAGGACAGTATGGTAGGAGTTTTAATCCCCTTTTTCTTTCCAGAGGTAATCCATTCACCTGAAAACTATTCTAATGAAGATTAATAAACTAGATGAAGAAGATTAAGAAAAAATAAAAAAGAACCTTTTCCTCCTCTGCTCTCCATCTCCCCTGTCTGATATCTGCAGTACTTTCTTAAATTTAACAGCGACTTACAAATACATGTAAAAGTGGAAAATATCTTTATTTGTAGCAAGCATTTTGACCCGGATTGCTGTAACTGTCACAGCTGTAAATCTGGATAAAGTTTTTTATCTCAACTGAATTTTACAAACTTCAAGACCAATTTTTTTTCTGCTAATCCAGAATCTGTTTCCTAAACCCCTGGAAACTTTATTGGAGTCCATTAAAGGAACGGAATAAACTCTGAACACTTGAAGTTCCTTTAAAAAGTTCTGACTTCTTTTTTCACAATCAAACAGGTATAGTTACTCTTGCCTAAGGTCAGGTGGGTAGAATATATGTCCTGAATTGCAGGTGCAAGTCCTGAAAGCCACAGCTTTACTCCACACCTCCTCCCCTTCTCTGCCCTCTCCTTTCCTTCCTTTTAGGAGAGGCAGAGAAGAAGAGGAAGAGATGTTGCTCTTTTCATCAGCTTTTTTTTAGTGCAGCCTGATTTAGTGAACGTAGAAGTCATTTGTATAGCAAGAATGAGGCATTCTGCAGAACTAGAATAATTCCATCGTACTGTATTTCTGAAGAGTAGCAAACCTCATGGCTATTACTGTTAAATAGATTTGAACAGGAATCGTAGGCTATATAAACACCTCAGTACATAATTCTAAATGAAAATAACATACTAATGTGTGAGTGACTTACACCAACATCAGCTGTCTCTGAGAAAAGTTAGTGTTTGTTCTCATACTTTCATTTTCCTGGGTGGAAAATTAACTACACGTATTTTCTGATTTCTTTCTTGAAGTGGTTTCATATTAGCATAATATTTCTGTTCCCACAATTTCACTCTCACACAGATTAGTAAATTGGAATACACTGTTTTTAAAATATAGTTCTTATTCATCAAATGTGTTATTCAGACTTCTCATATTCACAGCACACAAGTATAACTGTTGCAAGCACATTTTCCCCTTGCTGTAAGCAATATTCTTTTTTTTTTTTTTTTTTTCTTTGGATAACAACTGTGTAAGGCTGCTGCAGTGACCGCATTTCAGTGCTTAAGTACTAACACTTTTTTTTTTTTATGGGCTGGATGCTGTTCGTATGAACACTGCTAGTGAACCTAAGTAAAAGGATTACTGCTATGACCAGGCACAGAATTTGGTCCTACGTAAAGACTGATTTTCATACGTGCCAATAGGAGAGCTGTTTCCAAAACTGTGTGAATGACTGAAGGCCAAGTTACACAAAGATATTACTGTGGGGTAATGAGATACCAATGGATCCAGGTGGTTGTGCATCTTGCCTGTAGCAAAGGGATCCTAATTGCTCCACAGTGAAAAAGGTGTTCCGAGTTCTGCTCACAGGTTTCTACACTGCAAAGGGTTTTAGACATGCTGTGGGTTCGCTGAGCTACTTGTGCATTTTATCCACCCACTGTTTAACACTTTTTGGAGTAGAAATGACCTGATGCCACGTGCCTCACATAAGTGCCCTAATCACTTGCACAGAAGGTCTCACTCTTTTTCCCGTCTTCTCTCTATCCTGGTTTATCTGCATTTATTTTTTTTTTTTTGCAGAGGCGTACAGTTTAAACAGGAGTTAGAAACATTCCCCCCTCTACTCTGCTCAGCCCCTGAATAGCTGCAGCCCCATGTTTAGCCCCACGTTCTCCTATGAAAAGAGACAAATTTCTTCTCCACTCCTCTCTTCCCTGGGCTAAGATAGACAGTAAGTCCCATTTTACTGCACATTACATTTAAAAGGGAGAGAGTGCAGGGTTGTTAATTCCAGTCTTCCATGGGCCCTGGATGATGCTCAGGGCTAAGGGTCTATAAAAGGGCAGGATTTGAGACAAATCCACCCCTTGTAAGTTCCTTTTGACTAGGTTTGGCAGTTTCTTGCTCTGCTGACCAGTGAACCTGAATCTTCTGACGAGGCAGTTAACCTTCTCCTAAACTAACTGTACTAGTCCTGTATTCAGAGCCTAATTATCTTAGGAACTGACATGGAGGTATTGCCCTGGTGAAGGTCAATGTATCTCACCTCTTGGGGGAAGCCCTCAGGGCTGATGTGAGATGATCTCATTGACAGCACGTGCCGTTATGCTTTGCTTCAGTGTAAAATGAATGCTGATTGCGTAACTTTCCAAGAAACTGTAAAAGAATTTACTGCGGGGGCAAAAAGTAATTTTCCTGCTAGCATCCTACTGCTTAGGATCCTCTGCATCCTAAATGCAGAGACGAGGTGCAGGGACTTTCCTGTGATCTTGTGTCCTACTTCTTCCCAAAACTTCTCATGGGCCTTTTCTTTCTGGCCAAAGGCTTCTGTGAAGCTAACTACTGCAGAAGAAGTCTGATTATGGCTATTTTAGAGGTGTTATTAACATCAGCATAATTTGATAGACATGGATGTCAAGTCAGAGAGCTGGACTTGCTAAATGTGTGGAGGAGTATAAAGTTTTGGCAGGAGAGGGAAGGATAGAAACTATAACACAATTTGAGGTTAGTTTGTACGGTAAACAGGATTGGCAGAAGAGTTATTATTAGGCTGGAAAATAGAATTCAATTCTAAGGTTCGGTTAAGGAGAGTTTTCCAGATGTTTAGTGTTAATAGAAATAATGATGTGGGAAAATAATAAAGACTTTAAACTGGAAATGTCAAGACCTTCAGTACTCATTTCAGTGCTGGCATAGACATTAATAAATAACAGATTTACTTTAGTTCTGTTTTCTGAGAGCACAACAGCCATTTGAGTCTCTTAAATGCTTTCCCTTTAATGAGCACCCAGGTGTCTAAAGTGTTACAGGAGCACGTTGCCTTAGCCATGCTACTGAATATGAACCAGGAAGTCTCAGGATGTCAACAGGCTTGCCTCCACTTTCACAAATATTTAAAAACCAGTTTTCACTTCCCCTGCCCGCAAATGGCAAAAGAACATTTTTATCCGAGATCACACTGGTGTTTTCAGAAATCTGTCCTGAAGTATCAGGAGGTTTAATCATTGCTATTCCCTTAAAGGAACTCTAAGAGTCAGTTAAGCCCATATTTTCGGTGCCAAATGAAGGGAAATGAAAAGCGGCTTAGGAGTTCAAATGACTGTGGAAGGCTCTGAGGAGCCTTTGCTGGGGTGTGTCTGTGGGAATAACAGCTTGCTTGGAGAAGCCAGAGGCAGCGAGGCACGCGAGACAGGTAAAGTGAGGGGGAGTGGGGCAAATATGAGCGCTTAGGGTAAGGCTTTGGCTAAAAGGATGGGGATACAGTGCCACCATGTTCTCACCTGGCAGATTTTCCAAGCTGAGGGAAGTGAAGCGTTGTGAATTTCTTCTAAACAAGGTTGCATCAAAGAAAACTCCAGTTCGTCAACAGTTTGTCTTTCCAGCTGGAAACACCTATGAATAGCTAGGCCCTTGGATCAAAGAAGTAGCAGTAGTATCAAAGCCTTTGGAAATGGTGACCTGAATCTAGACAGACAATTTTTTTGAGAGGTCTGTTTTGGATCTAAGCGGCTGCAAATGATTGGTCACCAAGCTTGTTATTATCAAGCGCCTTTTCTTTTTTGGTGAGTAACTGTTTTGGGACTTTCCTAAATAACAGTTGTCAAAGTGACAAAACTCACCAGAACCTTTGACACGTGATCATGAGCCAAGGTGCAGGCAGTCTTTTGAAGGCCATGGCTCTACCTTCAGCTGAGGTCTGGAGCATTTTGCTCATTCCTGCTGAAATGTGAGTCATGCTTCTTATTCTTCCCCCCCATCCTCATCATTTTTCTTTCTGCCTTTCTTAGTCCCCGCCATACCATGCTATAGATTTTTGATATAGATTAGTTTTCAGCAGTTCAGTCAACTCACAGAAAGGAGCAGTGCGCACCAAAGCTAGCACAAGGACAGGAGTTTGTTCCTGGCTGTAAAGTTGGGATATACCCTCCCTTTTTCATCTGTTGATGGGCGATGAGGTTTGCTCACCCTATATAATGCAACTGTATGTGAAAATACAAATACACTCCTCCTTCACGTTAGGTGTAAAGGGAGGAGCAATCCTTATCTAGCAGCTGCTCAAGCTGTACCCATGACAGGCAGGAGGGTTTACTTTACGTCTTCTACTGTTGTGTCTGTATTTCCACAGGTAAGTACGAAGGAGCTCAGAAGAAGCTCTCACGCCTCACTTGTTGCGAGCTCGACAGCTGATTTACAGCGGACTCGTACAACGTGAGCAGGCAGAGGTGCACGCAACGCTGCATCAGGTCTGCTGGGGAGGCATGATGCTGCCAGCATCCCAGTTATGGTGAGGGCAGGGCAGCGGCTGCTTGAGGAATATATTTTTGTGACATTGAATTTTATTCACTAGGAGTTTGTCGTCTAGATTTCTACTCTTTGAGCACAGACACTATCTGAGGAGACAGTTAGGTCCTGTTTGCACCATGTAAGCAACAAAAAGTAGCATTTTTTAAAATTTTTTATTCTTTTCCTTGTCTTTCAGGTAGGATGTAGCTGCTTTGTGTTAAGACACCAGCTAACCCCATCTTTCTGGGTGGAATAAAAAGTATTCTAAATGGTCTGCTAAAGCTTGCTCTGCTTTAAGCTACTAAAACCAAGTTTAACAAAACTATATTGTAATAGGTAGGATTTATGAAAAGATTTTAGCTAACAGCAATTGTTTCTTTTACCAGTATATCTGTTGTTAAAATACAGATGGAGACAATCTGTAGAAAAAGAGAGATGTTCAGTGGTCATAAGGCGGCACAGATTCAGTGGAATTAACAGAATTACACTGATCACAGGTAAGGGCCTGGGTCTCACATATTTTTTCAGCAACTGAAATATATCATGAGAGAAGCTCCACCAAAGGTACACCTAGCAAGTGTGGTCTTCTGCAGTTGCAAACAATCACAAATTACACCATATGATTCTTTCCAGAAGCCATCCAAATTCCTTTTAAAAATTGTTAGGATTTTTGCATCTGATACCCTTTTTGGGAGGCTATTTAAGCAGCTCAGACTGCTTGTGGTTGGAACCTAACTTTCTGCTCAAATTTGTTGTCGGATACTGCTCATCCATTTGCTTTTGTGATAACACTGTTTTTAAATTGCATAGTAATTTATATTTTCCCTTGCTTATATTTATAGAGATCAGCCATCATCACTCTCAACCCTCCTTCACTGGACTAAGCAAGCCAAGACTTTCTGGGCCCATCTCAGAAGGTGGGCTTCCTAGTCGTCAGACAGTCCTGGAAGTCTTCTTGATGCAACCAGTTCTCACCATCACCCCCTTCCCTTGGGCAAATTTGACCTGAACTGTGCATAACATGCCAGTAGTCCATCTATACACTGACATGAGCGTTTTTCTAACCGCAGGTATATGTAATAGGATTCATAATTGTCTCGGGGAAAGGTCTCGGGGAGCCTTGTGTTTAGTGAGTACTCCCAGGTTTTCCTCCTCTTTTCACATTATCAGAAGTTAATCTCCCAATTTATACCATGTTTCTGTTACTTGCTCTTAAATCCGTGGCCTTGCTTTTAGTGCCTTTTATGTGACTTGTTTTATTACTGTGGTTCTCAAAATCATCCAGTTATTTCTGCTTGACCTTTTCATCCTCTTCTGTTTTGAGGTTGTCCCTAACTTTGTGTGCTACTAGCAAATTTCATCATCATCCATTTTCCATGCTAAGTGAAAATATTAAGCAAGATCACCCTCAGTCTTAGTCAGAAGAGTCACTTGGAGTCAGACTTACAGAAGTATTTAGATGTCTAAGACGAAGAGAAGTACATTGCAGGGTTTCCAAAATTAATTAAGGTATTTCTGGGGTGAAAAAAGCAGCCAAGTTCTGATGGATGGTCATAAAACACTTTCTGACTTCCTTGAAGACGACAAATAATTGCTGTGAGTGGAAATAGTATGTACAAACGTAGTAGGACATATCAAATCCACCTGAATTCCCGTCTGCATCTTTAGATACTGAAATGGTTTCAAAATCTTGAAGGGGAGCATGTTCCCATCAGACAAATGCTAGGGAGCGCAATACCTGGGACTATAAATGAAGACTGGACAACAAAATTAAGTGAGAAAATTGATTTAAATTCCTGTGAAGAAGTTTTGCAGAGAAGAAAAGAATTTGGCCACTGCAAGGAGAGCTGCTCCCAGAATCCCAGAAAACTAGAAAAATACAGTAGATACTTATTGCAAAAGAAATGTGATTCTTATTATTAAAAAGATGGTTTCAGTTTGAGTGTGGTGGGTAAGACATGCTTTACTGAACATTAACTGCACCAACTAGGTGGAAGAAGTAAAAACTGTTTAGAAAGGCAAAATGTGCTGTAGTTCATTTCTTGAAGGAAGAAGTTTTTCCCACAGTTGGAAAGGTTACTTCAAGCTACTATTTCCTACTCCGTGTAATTCTTTGAAGTCAGCGTACAGAACATGTGGATGACAAAACGGGCCACGCTGAAAGAATATTATTAAAATTTAAAAGTTAGGTCGTGCTACCACTGTGACTGCTTTGTTACTGGAGCCAGTTCCCTTACTCACAAACATTATTGCAGAGTAATTAATGGCTTAAAAGCTCTGAGGTTTTTTTTTTTGTTTTTTTTTTTTTTTGGAAGGGCTTCTTCGGCACTCCTGGAGCAGGATGGGCAGCTCTCATGGCGCAGGCAGGCAGCCCGTGGCTTGTATTCCACTCGCTGTTCTGTGTGTGGCTGCATGCTTTGTAAGCCTCCTTTAGAGGCAGAATTACTAATTTCCATCTGGGCTTCCCTCGCTGCTTTGTGAGACTGTTTTTTCAGCACAGGCCTGTGGAGTTGGACGGTTTATTTTTGCTAAAGCACAGAAAAATTAAACTGAAAGTATCCATTGATTTTTTGGTGTCCAAATGGAGTTCCTGAGGAACTGATTTTTGACAGTACCTTACAAAAGTTTCTATGTTCAAAGGGCAGTTCCCACTAACCTACATCACAAGGCACGGCATTTTTCTAAATCCGATCCCTGGTACTTGTTTTGGACAGGCTGGGATTTCGAGCTGTCACTAGGGGCAAAGCCCTTGCCTCAGAACAGCCCAGGGTGGTAGGAGGACCACAGAGAACTTCGGTTTGGTTTTTGCTGCCGTTCCCGACAGCACACATGCTTTCATTAGCACCAGCTCTGTGTAAGGGTGGAGAGGAAATTTTTACTGCCTTTCTTTTCAGAGGTCTCTCTTTTATCCCGGTGTACATATAATAAGGCATTTTGGGGATCTAAAAAAAATATATTAGAGCAGCAGAAATGGCCCCTGGCCGGGCCTACTCCTGATTTACACCTTCAGGACTAACATCAAGAGGAGACCCTATGTATACATTAAAGTTTGCTTCTAACCGCAATGGACTGCTTCATTTGAATTGTCCCCATTTTCCCTTCCTCCCTCCCCCTACTCCTCCCTATGAAAGCATGTTCTTTGCTTATGGATAGAAAAGAAAATTTTCTTCTTTAAATACCCTTATGAAACTCTTTCAGGTTCTATGTTTGAGGTATGTCATATTTGGAAACTTTTCAGCATTTTCCTTACTTCTGTACGGCGTATATTTTTTTTTGCTGTTAAGCCATCCTGTATGAGTTCAAATTCTTACATTTTACAGTATTTTAAAGGAGATAATTTTGTCATTAATCCAAAAACTATGCAGCAGGCTATTTTTCATACCACATCACAATTCTCCTCCTACTCGTTCTTAAAGGCAATCAAAAATCCCAGATGTTTTTCCTGCAACATCTGGCTCCCTGGCACAGGCTTCTGAAGCAGTGTTTGCAGCCTTAAAGTCATGTCTTGGTTTTGTCATTTAGTTTACTGGTGGGTTGTTGGAGTCACTGGTGGCACAGGGACTGGTTTGTTTTGACGACTCTCTCAGTCTCAAAGGAGGAGATGGTCGTGCAGGCCTGTTGGGATCCTGCTCAGAAATTTTTGGTACTCAGGAATGTGACGAGCTCAGCCACCTCAGCTTCCTGTCTTGCAGAAATACGTGCAGCAGTGCTAATGCACGTGGACCCAGAAGTGTTCCCTGCTCAGCCTCAAAAATGTGGCTACTCATGTCTAAGTAATTAGTTGTATTCCTGCAGAACATACTGTCAGGCGTTCAGAGTCACTGTGCCAGACTCTGTCTTGGGAGAATGAGACAAAATGTAATGGGAGGGAGCTAGAAAAGGCCATGGCTGCCACACTTTTCATTTTTTTTTTTATATGTCTCTCTGTGAACTTTACACATAAAATCTTGCTTCTCTCACATCCCTCCCCCCCATGCTTTGATCACCAAGCTACATCTTTTGACCTGTCTCTCATGGGGTGTACACAATGAAACAGGTCCCAGAGGATCCCCGCTTTCCTTTAAGTGCAATATGTACTAGGTGTCTTGACAACTAAGGTAACATTCCAGGTGAGTGTCCTAACTATTAATCTTTGCTTGTTTCGGGAGAGGAGAAGATCTTTTCATTTCCTTCTCATCCCTCCCACCCCTCTAAAGATCTAGAAAAGCTCTGTGTTCATCCCAACAGGGAGAGAAACAAACATTGTGTTGATTTTCCTGGATCGGAAAACAAACCTTTCTCCCTACTTGAATGGTAAAGCTGCTGTTATCAGACGCAGATGCTACTGCCAGCAATTTGTCTCAGCCGGGGGCACATGCTGCTCACTTTTCATCAAAGAAGCAGAGGGAAATGGCTCCATGGAGCATGCTCCGCAGTTGCCTGCTGAAACCTCTGAGACTGGCTCTGAATTTCCTGCTTTGAAACATTTTGCTGCCCCAGCAGAACGGTTCATGTAGCTGGCATGAGGCAACCACACCTCTCTTCTGGGCTCCAGCATGCTTTCCCATATGGGCAGGATGTGGCTCTCTATGTCCCATCTCCTCATAGTTATTTGTTTGTGTAATTAAATCTTCCACACCAACATAGAGTTCTTGCATGCTTTTATGTAAGACGTGATTTACAGTCTGGCAATACCATCATCTCCTTAATTTGCAATGTGTACGCTCTCCTCGTGCCATTGTTGGTACTACCTGTGCTATATCATAAAGCACTCAGAGAAGCGTTATTCTGCTGCTTTTTACCTGCATGTGTGACTGGTGCTGGGTTAGATCTTTTCCATAGAATTTAACTGAGATTTTTAGCTTACGCGTTGTGGTGGGTTATAAATGGGATGGCCGAAGCAGGGATCTCATCTGCCCAGCTTGTATGTTGGAGGTTGCTCCCCATAGCAAGAGTTCTCTGAATGACTCTTGCAACTGGTCTTGAGATTAGCTTGTTTTAATAAATTGGCTATAAACACTACAGCAGCTCCAGGTCTGCTCCAAGAGCTGCCCAGCTATCCCTGTGAAGGCAGCACCCCTCCAAGACAGGATGAGACAGATGACAGAGCATCATGCATCTTTTAACCATCTGACTTTAATCCCCTACCACATGTGAGTGAGAACCCTTAGATGTTTTACAGGGTCACTTGGTTTTGGGGAAAAAAGTACAAGACGATTGTTTAATGTAATAAATAAAATGTCACTAGTAGGACTTTTGGTAACTTGACGAACTACAATCAATATCTGTGAAATGGGAAAGGATCAGCATGAGAAAAGGATACTAGAGAGCAGTGTAAGTGAGCAGGGGATGAAAGAAAGAGAAAAACAAAGACAGCAAATATAAATCAGAGTGAGGTAATAGCCATGAGATCTTCTGCAAGTAGATGTGAACTTGTTCAGCATTCCTTATCCTCTGACCAGGTGGGGCTCTACTAAAGGTTGTTGCTTTTTAACGCAGCCAAAACCTTGGAGAAGGGGTAGATGCATTTTTCCAGCTCTGAACAAGCATAAGCAGAAATCAGCCTCTGACAATAGAAGTGAACCAAGTAATTTGTCATGAGTGATGGTTTAATGTCCTACTGCTCATTCAGGACCAGAAGTCTCAGGCCAAATCTCCCCTGCCTTGCAGTATTTTTGTGCTGGACACAATGGCGTGGGACACAGACTGGGATCCAGGCTGGGCTATTCAAAAAGGCACAGTAGAACATGCAGGGTACAAGCTTGTTTGCTAACAACGGTTTCTAACAGCTCTGACGAAGGATGTGTATGAAAGAATGGGAAGAGTAGGAATACCAAGGAGACGAGGAGACCGTGCAAGTGAAGAAACACTGCAATGTAGATCTGAGCAAAGGCTCTGAGGAACGGTTTGTGCTATTTTACAGAAGTCAGAGCTTTGGTAGATTATGGCAGTATTTGTGCACTGCGGTGTCTGTGCCATTGAGAGATGCGTGAAATGAACTGGTTGTTTTACTTCAGCACATAAATTCAATAGTGAATACAGTTTTTTGTTTTGTCCAGGAGCCTGCCACTGGTATATCCTGGGGATGAGTCAGGGCGGTGGTGTGACAAATTCTTTATCTACACCACATATGCATAAAAAAGTCCACCACTTCTGAATCAGTTACCAATACTGGGTGGTCTGCTCTGCTCCATCTTTCACTCTCCGTACTGTATCAATTATTCGAATCTCTCACTTTCAGCGGATTTAATTAGTATGTTGCTAAATACGGTACTATGGCAACGTGCCTACCCCAGGATTCCCTGTGCTGCAAGGCCTGGTGCAGCTGAACTAATAGAAAAGGCTAATGGGAAAGTCTAATGACAATTTTTAAAGCTTAAATACCAGTCATTTAATTTGACACTCCACAGACTACCAGTTGTTTCCTTGGGATGTTCATGGAACACTTAAATGCAAAATAAAATTTGCAGTCAGTGGAGCTGCTTTACAACTCTTCAGTAACACTGGAAATCTTCAAAACTCCCTGAATATAGTATTCAACAAATGATATCTGACTGGCTTTTCCCCTCCCCCCTCAAAAAATTTAATGTGCACATGCACTGCCACGATGCATAGGAAAAATCCTATGGAGCAGTCCAGCATACACAATCTGTCAGACCCAGAAGAAATAAAGGTCTGTTGTTAATTCAGACAAATGGTCAGCAGCTGCAAAATAGTTTCCACAAGAAACAGAGCAAAACCCTCTCAGTTATGGATAGAATTTTTTATGATTTTCTGTTGCCTTTTCCAGGGCCAAAATATACCGCATATATTCCTACATAACTTTTATTCATATTCTCTGCTAATTCAGTGCTGTAAGCCATAGTAATGAAAAGCCAGTCGATTTTTATACTGCTTTTCAATATTTTAAAGAAATTAATTGCCCCAATCATACCAATGCAGAGAGCAAAAATGCCCCAGCAGCACAAATGAATGTTAAAATTCTGCATTCTACTTGCAAGACTGCAGCCGTGGTGGGCATGGACCTGGGCACGGACCTGGGCACGCTTGTCGGCCGAGGGTACTTCTCTGATCACAGTGGGTATATGGTCACTGAATCAGGGCATCTCATCATTACATTCCAGGATACCTGTCATTCTTAGTGTAACAGTGCTTTTCCTAGTTGAGTCACTTTTTATGTGCACCACAAGGATATCCTACATCTCTAATACTTTGCTACTTAGGAGAACAGGGAGAGTTTTAACAGTTCCAATGCAAGATAGACCAAAAAAAGGGCAAAATATGGTGCTATCCAGAGCCTTTGCTGCTGTTGGGATGAACTTCTGATGCAGGTTTCTATACATGGTTATGTATAGATGGTTAACAGGTACCGCAGCATTATCACAACTTTAGTCTCTCTTTGGGGCTTTGCAGACACTGGCAGCTGTGATCGCCAGGAGGATGGGCTGGGTCAGACGCTCCTTTCCTAACCTGTTAAGGTCAGCGTTTGGCTCTGTGTTATTCAACTCTGCATTTTCAGGTGATATAGCAGCAAAAACCTCTCAAATATCACTTAACTCCTATCCCTTAATGACTGTTTCTAGGAGTTTTGTCAGGACAGTATCAATGTTCCCCTGCACAAATTCCAGAGTGAAATCTGGACCAATATGATTTAAATTACACATAGCAAGCTGAGTTTTATTCTGCAAGGTAACTGAACCAAATCTATTTGGCTGTATCTTCTCTTAAACCATAATTTTAGCCAATAGGCCAGGAGGAGCTTGAAGGGTTATTGGGTTATTGGAGATTAAAATATCCATATTGCCCTTTGTAGTCTGACAAAGAACACATCATCTGCAATGTTTTTACTGCTTTTTAAAACCCCAAGCAACAAGAAAATAATCCTTAGTTGTCCACCTGAGACACATTCAGTAGAGCTCAGATGTGGATTTGGATGTTGAATAGACATACATTTCCTCCAAGTTTCAAGAGCGTGGGATCTTTCCCTTGCCCACTGCTGACTACAGTGCCTGGCAAATTTAAGAGTATCTACATAAACTACAGGATGCGATTGCTTCCCTCTCATCTGTGTCAAAATCTTACAGGAAAGTTTTCTGAGCTGAATGTGTTGATTCAGCCCCAGAGACATGCAGTCTGTGAGAACTGCATGGAGAGATGGAGTCAAAAGGATTTAAAAAGAGCCTAACATTTAATAGAGACTGAAGCGAGTAAACCGCAAACACAGAACATTTGCAGAACTGCATCTCACCTCCCTAACACTGTTTTTATGAATTATTATCACCTATTTTAAAGAAGATCCCCATTTCTATACAAATGAAACGACCTCATATAAGCTACGTAAGTACCACAGACCTAGTAGCGAATCAAGGAAGATGTGGTTTATTGCTATGTTTTCATGGGCACCTGATTTCAATATTTGAGACTGGTTCCCCATGAGCTGTGGGTGAGGAGGTGGATCCTCTCATGTGAGTAGGATTTATGTTGACAGAAGTTCAGCCTTGTGTGCTGGTACCACTGAGCGGTTGTGCACCGTCCTTCTGGAGCAGAGGTGGTTACGTGTGAGCTCTCTTCTTCCACAAGAAGGGTGAAGGGTGAAGTTCAATACATGCATTTCTTGTTTAAGCATCTTAAAAGTTCTCAAGGCGTGAATTGTTTCAATGCTGTTCTCAGGAAAGGGTCAGCCTCCTCTGAAAGGTTCAAATTACAGTATGTTGGGCTGTAATTCATTTACACAAAACAAAACAAAACAAAACAAAACTGGTTGCTAGACCCTAATGTCAAGAAATCCTTAAGTTCCCCTGGACCTTTCCACACATTTTAGTCTCATTTGCTACAAACGCTTCTGCAGGATAAAGGGCTTAGATTCTTCTCTCGTTCCATCATATGTAGTCACTGACATTTGGGCAAAGTGAGAAAAAAGAAGCATAGAAAAGAGTGCTGATGAAATAACACATATTCGAGTGCAAAATAAAATTCTGTGTAAAGCACCCATCCTGACTCCAAATTAGATATAGTGAATGCCTTGGGTGGCTCAAAGGGTTGTGTCAAGAACGTTATTCCATTTCTTTCACACAGTTGTGTGTGTTGTTCTCATTCTAGATATATTAAAAAGTTCTGTTGCCTACATTTTGAGGGGAAAGAATAAGTTATTGTTCTGATGGAGAAATTTTATGAAATGCTTTTGCACATAGATGAGTGTAACGGGACAGATCCAGAATGTGACTTCAGCAAAGTGACGATGGTTCAGGTCAGAAATTGGGTGCCTGGCTCCAAAGATGGGGTTTACGTTGCTGAATTCTGTGTGCTTTGAATGTGGGAGAGTTTGTGGTTTGTGAAGAGGATTTGCAACAGCCAGGACACGGAGTGGAGGAAATGCTGGAGACAGTTGTGCCTCTGCAGGTCTCTTCCTCAGAAGTTTAACTCAGCTTTCTTATTCCTGTATTAAAAAAAAAAAAAAGGTGGAAAAGGTAATTTTTGTTTCTCTACTGAGGAAACAGTAGTCATTTCTCTTATTTCATTACAGAAAAAAATTTAGAAATGAACCGTCCTTGAATTGTTTCATGGGAAACTGCAGCTTTCAGGCAATTTCATGGCATCATTTTTTCCTTCTGTTGACATGGTGTGTGGCTGTAGGAGAGAGAGGGTGAGATTTTGTGCCTCTTCTCCCAGCAGTAACATAGAACATTTCCTTTTCTAAACTACTGCTTCACTAAAGTATTTCCTAGTCTTGTAAGAGGGGGGTGAGATATTTTTCTGAGGTGATGACTTTACCCAGAAATGACAGTGCAACTAATGCTGGCCTGGGTCTTCTGTGCTGGGAACTTGCGTCCAGTGTGCTGTTTTTTCCTCCTGTCAATGAATGAAGGCACCTTTTTTGAAGGCTGGAGTCAAATAAACAATGGTCCTGCAGCAGGTCACAGTGTGACTTTTGTAAATCTGTCTGAAGCAATGGGACCTTACGCAGTGGAAGTGCATCCAGGGCAGGACGTGAACAGGGCTGGCTTGGGGCAGGGCTGAATTGGAATTTCCCACAGAAGAGCTGGAAATAAAACAGGGGAATTCAGGATGAAATTCTAAAATGAAAATTAACTAGGAAGCTCAAAGCAGGACAATAATACATTTCCCTTCTAAATGAAATTTCTGTAAAAATTCAGAAATATTTTTTTCTCAAACGCCTTTTGTTTCTGACCCTGTTAAATGTTTTAAAACATTAAAAGATTTTTGTGACTTGGTAAATTCCAACTCATATAAGCAGTCAGATTATGTTATTGAATCAAGCTATAGTTATAAAATCTCATTGACGACATAGTTGTAATTCTTCTACAATGATACGTTTTGAGCTGATAGATGTAGATATTTCTGTCTGATGCTTTACCATTCTAAGGAGTTTGCTATTGCTTTATTCCATTACAAGTGTTTAATAAACTGGCTACTTCAAAACACCCTGTGGAATTTTGAATGTACCATTTTTCCCCGCAAAAATTCTTCAATCTCTGAGCTACAGGTTAAAATGAATAATTACCCTACCATACAAATGGCTTCTGGATTTAGTAAATAAATACTGCTTTAGTTTTCCGTATGGATGAGCAATAGTTCCAATTAATATTTTGAGATAATTACATCAGACATCTTTCAGAACCCACCCCACCAAAAAACTCTCCAAGACCAACATGAAACTAATTAAGCATAACTAATACTCTTAATTAAATATACATTGTGAATTTAAAATAGTTTTACAGCATTTGCTATAGTGTGATTGCTGCTTCAGCAGTGAATATGAGAACTGATTCTAGCTAGCACCTATAGAAGAATTATGTCTGGAGTTACATAAGTTGTGCTTTAAATATGGGCAGGTTGTGAGCCACAGCAGCTTAAGCTTATCTTTAAGCATACCATCATTTGATAGAGGGTTTTGCATATTCATACACACCTCTGTTTTACAGTACTCCAGCAGATAAGCTTTGCCTGGTCACCTCGTGGCAGTTTTGGGCATTTTTGCCCCAAGCTGTTCACTTGGGACACGTGCTGGATCCCATTTCTCCACCAAGGAACCAGCAGCTGGGAGCCCCAGCCACATCACTGCCAAACTCATAGTTTAGATAACCCTGCCTTCATTATTCATCGAACATAGGCCAAACTTTCATTGAAATGTCTGAGACATGGGCACATAAACCATTTTTGTTGTCTGGGAGGAGTGGCCTTGGACATTGGAGCAGAGTAAACTGTTGGACAGACGATAACTGCTTGAAATCTATAGATTTTCCAGAGTTTGCCCCCTTGTTTACCTGAAGCTGCTTTATATCTCTGTATCAATTTTTCTTTTCTGTTAATTATTACTGCCTTATTTCCCAGCAGGCACATTAGACTTGAGTCTTCTTTTACATGAAGTTACACTGATGTGATTCTGGACCTAGGGAAGTAAAAGCAAAATGCTTGGAACCTGTGTGGCTTCCACTTCCACTTCATATTGGTAATTTTAATGGGAGCAGATCTTTTATTAAGTAAGACAAAATTCTCATTGTAACAACTCAAATAGCAGTGTCCTACATCAGTGGCCTTTTTTATCTCAAACTATACTTTCCATGGCAATGTCAAAAAATATTGCCGTATTAGTGTATTCCTTGTTACTGCATAAAGAAGTTGAAAAGTCCTGTTTATTTGCCCTTGCTAATTTGTGCTCTACACTGCTTCCAAAAGCAAGGAGACAAGTGCTAAATGTTAATAGACACTATGAAGGAAAACGTATTTTTATTTGTTAAACCCCTTACAAAGTTAGAAGTCAGCCCTAGAAAACAGACCTTTTAAAATTCCTTATAAAAAGAAAACAAGGTTCTTTTTCGCTTTTCATGGATATCAAAGGAATTTTGTACGTGAATGAGAGCATCTGGCTCTAATTGTGTTAAATAGCCTTAAGCGTTTGACTTTAACTATAGAAACTGAGGAATTCCACTATTGGTATCTCACTTCTTCATATACCTTTCAGATGCAGAAGGAATCAGGATGCTGTTTGTATTTCAACAACAAGCCTTAAAAAGGAAGAAACGTGACAGAAGCAGAATATTACAGTAAGTTTTGATTTTGGAACAAGCAACACACTCCACATGGATCAGAACAGGAAATTGATACATAAACTGGAGTCCTTTCTTAAAACAAATCAATTTGGCCCAATTGTTTTGCATTCTCAGTCTCAGACATTATGAATGCAGAGTATTATGTAAACGTTGATACTTATTTATTAACAGTATGAGTAGCATATGCTATACTGTGCATGATTTAGTTTTCAGTTCACACATATTACAACCCTACCAAATCGCTTTAGACAATAGCATTTCTTTATAGTTTGAGTATACATGTGGGTATTCCTGGAATTATGTATGTTGAGGGAATTATATTTTAGAACTAGGATGGAGGACTGAGAGAGAGAAAAAAAAGGCATAAAATAAAATTTAATGACAGACTTCTCTTTAAGATGAAGTCTTTCCTTTCATTGCAGTGTTCATTCATTTCTATGGAGTGTAAGCAAACAGAAAGGAAATAGCTTTTGGCCCGATGAGCACTGGGAGGATGTTTCTGGACAAGAATACTTTGTATGCTGTACATCCAGACAGTTTTCATTGCACTGGCTGGAAGAGATTGCCAGGCATTAATGTTATTAGTGAAAAATGCCGAAGCTGAAGAAGATAAATCCTCACCTAAATGTTACAGCTCAAGCAGTTAAGAAGTCCAGTGAAACTGTGATACAGTTTTAAAGAAAAGAGGGCATGAAAAATGAGTTCGTAAGCAGAAGCTGTCACTATATACAAATGGCTTTAGTAGTCCAGAATTATACCTGCTGCCAATGTGATTCTACAAATTATGGAGTGCAGCGGCCCTGATCCAGCAACGATGAGATTTCGTGTCATCCATGCCCCGCTGATGCGATGACTTACAGTTCTGATGGACACAGGAAAAACTGATCAGCACCCAGAGACTTTCTTACAGAGAGCTACAAAGCACTGGGCTGTGTTAATGCCAGCTTCCTAGCGCCCTGCTTAATCCGCCCTTGCCTTATGATTTCAGAAAAAAGCCTGTGTTTATTTACACGCAGACCAGAGCACCCCAAGTAAGGCAGGATGGAATTAAAAGGCAAAAAAAGAGGGCTGTCTGCATCCGCATACTGAATTTTAAGGATCTTATTGATTGCAAAATAGTTTAAACAAAAGCAATAAGACATGACAGTCTTTTTTGCTGTTATGTAGTTTCATACGGACAGTCCTTCGTGTTTACAGTCAGTGAGTTGTGTGAGTTCAGACAACTCTAGGCTGAGCTGTTTTGTCCTTGTGGTATTTCAGATTTCACACCTCATGCTGTAAAACTTTCCAGGACCAGCTCTGTGCTTTGAAGTATACAGTGTATGGCAGTAAACATTAACGAGTCATAAATATATTTCGCCAAAAAACCACGTTTTACAGATTATGCTTGCCTTAGTCTGTGGTGATACCGTTCATTATTCTGCAATTTCAAGAATGTGTAGGATGGCAGATAGCTTGAAATCATGCTGTTTTGTTGAAGCAATCAGACTTCATGGAAAATTTTTATCTTAAAGGCTTAAAGTAAACAAATAGATATTGAAACAAATTGTTGTGGCTGCGTGTTTTCTTGACCCAAATAGTTAAAAGGTTTTTGCTGCTGCTTAACCATGAATGAATTCCTATTCAAATGAAATTGTCACAACAGCAAACAGACTCTGAAGAATATGACAGTTAAAAGTGTGATGTTTAAGAGCTAATATTTTAATTAATATAACGCTTGCCAGCTTATGTTAACAAAGGGCTAGTCTAATGAAAGCAGAGTGTAATTATTTGCCCTGGATGCCAGCTGTCAGTGTATAGATACTGTGCATTCAATTATACCGAGCTGAAGACAAACGTGCAACACGTCTAATAGATATTTGTGACTGTACAGCTGCGCTTATGTGTCTATACGAAGCTATGTTTTGACAGACTTTGCGAATACAGGTCAAGATCACAGCCATCCTGATTTCACTATGTCTGTCATGAGAGTCCCTCGCATTAACGTTGGCTGGTGGCCCATGCGCTGGTGAGAGGTTTTGGTGTAGGCCGGGCCTCTACACTGTGCTCAGAATTAAAGGTTTATCGTGGGGCTCGGGTATTTCCTTTCTTGCTGTTTTCTCACAGCCTGTAATGGCAGCGACATCTTCCTTGGCTCACTCCACCCGTGCATTCCTATTCCTTCTGGTTTTCAAGTCATCCCACTTTTCCTCCTGAGCCCCTGGGTAACGTTAAACACTCTGTTTCCTGTCTTAATTGGTGTGGCCTCCTCACACTTATTTAAGGTTTCGGTCCTGTGATTAGAGCCTTTGCAGGCTGACTCTAGAGAGTTTTGTAGACTTGCTGGGAAATAGATTGGCCCTCTGCATGGGTCCACTCACAGAACTATGTATTAAGTGCAAAGTCTTCGTAGAAAGAAACTGCTTAATTATGACAATAGTAATACCAGAAACACGAAAAAATGCGCACACCCGTCTATATACAAGTACACATATTGAGGTCGATAGATGAAGGAGCAATTCTTCCCACAAAACAATACCAAGCACAAGGGATCTATTTTTTAATTACAAAGTAAAATATTCCAAAATTGTGTAATTGATGGATGGGAAGCTTCAGCAAAGAGCTGAACATAAGGGAACCTGACATTAAATGTTTGGTACGCTGCCATGACATTTGCTGAATTTTATTTTTATGCTGAATTTAAACCCTCAGTGCTGCTAAATTTGATTCTTAGAGGAATAATGCAAAATAATGGAAACATAAAATAGAAAAGAGTGTAACTCTTGTGAATGTGGTCAGATACTACAATTTATACTTCTGGAAATGATAAAAAAAAAGATTTATTTTGTTTTGCTTTGAAATTCCTCTACGTACAAAGAGTGGAATCTTCTTTAAGAATTAGTGGGTTACTTTAAAGAACAATCCTTTAGCTTTCCTTCATTTTAAATCCAGGCTTTTCAGTATATTCACCTTCTTTCATCTTTTCTCTTTGTGGAAGGAGAAAATAAATACCACCGATTGATGTGAACATTTATATGAATCCTTAAGATGCTGACATTCAGCAGGCTTGATCTACCCATTTTGTTAAGTTGCAGTAGTGGCAAATAATGGCCATCATTCAGTATTTACCTTTGCTGATGTGTCTTAGGTAAGATAGGTATTTTTTTGGGCTTTACCTGTATTATGAGGATAACTTGTCCTAGCCCTTGGTTTTCTCTCAGGTATGTCTCAAGTCTTTTGCAAGGTGGAAATAATTTGGGTACTAGAGTATGCCATTCTGTTAAAGAACCTGTTTGGTCATAGGAAAATTCATTGCAAGAATGAAGACTGGGCAGGTAAAACAGGAATTTTGCATGGATTGCCTGGCGGTTTCCCTGGATGATAATCTATTCAAAAGGCCCAAACATGTTTACCATGGGCTGCCTGAGGTGTTGGATCCATCAGTTCATAAAGTCCATCTGGGGGTCCTGGGACATGACCTAGGCTAGATGAGGGTAATGCTTTTCTTATCTAAACATGAATTATCATAATCACATCTCTTAAATCCTTGAGTGTGAAGGACTGTGTGCAAGTCCCTTGGTATTCTCTGGACCTTACCTCACTCTCTCTTCCCAGAGAATTCAGTACTTGTGGAACCTCAAGGTATAGTTGTAGTTTAAAGATGTACATTGAACAGTGAAGGGAACAGTGACTGAGCTACACAATGACTATTAATGATTTCTGATCAATCTGAAAAGAAAACATGGTGAAGTATTCTTATAAAAGAGGTAAATACATCAGTGACTCTTGCTGATCAATTAGGCTAATCTGACCAGTGATCCCTAGAACTTGGTCAGAGTTTAGGGAGGTAGTACTACTAATTGGACAGGGTTATGATTGCAGTATTCATGCACTTTCTCTAAGTAAAGTGATTTATCATAAAGATCAAAAAGGAACATTTCATGTTTGTGCATCAGGGAAAAACAAAAAAGACAATGCAATGTTTTTGAACTCATACATGTTCACAGTCCCAGTGCAAATAAAATGGCTGGGTTTTAGTATGGGGAGACCTAGAGAAATAAAAAGCAATGGAAAAATCTCGATCAGCTAGGATTTTTTAAAACTTCAGCTTGCCTTGCCTATATTGAAATTTTTACACACATTAGGTAGAAATTTGCCTACTTTGTGTGAAATGAGGCTAGGCTATGAATCAGGTAAGATGACCTATGGACTAAGGCTTTGAGCTGTAGTAGACTCAGTGGGCCTCAGAAGACAATTAAGAAGCTATCTTTCCTTTGGGAAAGTTTCTTCCCAAAGGACTTTAAGGGTTTGGCAAAAGGTTTATGGTTAACTACATTAAAATTGCAGACCATGAGCAGAAATTATGTCTGCTGTTTGTGCCTTCGTTCCAGGATGCTCTCTGTCAATGCATGTGGACATCAGTTTCCCAAAGTTCATATGTGCTGTTGTCCTGCTTTACTTTTGAAGAAAAAATGGAAAGCATAAATGCTGATGCTATTACACATCAGTCCAGCCACACTCAGGGGACCTCTGCTAACCTCTTCTTGAAAGGGGAGGTGGCCTCAGGGGGAAGGGTGCAACTCCTTTCCAGCACATGGTCTCCTCTCTGCAATACCTGGGGTACACCGAGGCACTTTGTTCTCCCCATACCTCTTTCCAAACACAGGAATCTGATCTCTTTGCTTACTTATTATTTAAAGAAGAGAATATCTAGGCTCAGTTGGGAAGACCAGATTTTACCCCCCACCTTCCTTTCCTGCAACTTCCCCTCCTTCTATTCTTCCTATCAATAGTGAAGAGAGAATGAAAGTTTTAGATGTTTGAGGAGGCAGGATTCCGTCCTAACTTCCCTGCCTTTGCACAGAGGCTGATGTAATGCTGCAACAGAAGTCGCTGGAGTGATGGTATACCCCCTTCTAGAAACGCAGCAAAAGACAGAGACTTTCTCCAGGGGGAACAGAGTTCTTAAGATGTGACCGAATCCCAAACCAGTATATTCTTAATCCACGTGAACCTTGGCTAAAATAGATAACATGGATTAAAGAGTCAATGAATTGGTCTTTAATTCAGATTAGTCGCTCAAATTCTGCTACATTCAGCTGCTCATTTGACTGCTTTGCATTATTCCAGCAGCACAAAGCAGCAAGTGAATATGTCCCAGTAAATTTCTTGTGAAATCATAGATTTGTTTAATAATCGCTCAGCCAGCTTGATTTGCCCCTTTTACAAGTCACCTCAGTGAGACAGCAGTAAGCTGGAAAAGTTTGTGGTACGGCAGCCCTAAGAAGGCTTTTGCCTAGGGGAGTATCGTGTGTTACAGAAGTGATGAGAAAAAACCAAATCTTTGAATGTTTTCTTCAGTCTGATTGCAATTTCAATAGCGCTTACTGCAAAACATGCAAACCTAAGATTTCTCCAATTTTCTATGGGACTTGCTTTCTTGTTCCTTCTCACTGTTTTACCTCACAGTTTAAGTCTATCAATTCTCTCTTTCAGGTTGTGAAAAATCTCTCTAGAATAAGCACCCCATGGAGCCAATTATTTGCATGATTTGAAATGAGGAATTTGTCAAACGTAACCCTTTTTTCCCATCCTTTAACAGACAAGCTCCCACAAATATGTTTGCTGCTTAAAATTGCCTGTCGATGTAAAGAAAAGTCTTGTTAACAAGAACTACTGGAAAGAACCTTGTAATTTCTTAGCATAACAAGGTTTTGGGATGTCAAGGTTGTGTGCCATATGTACTCTGAGTTCTGGTACAAGTTCTGTCTTATTCCTGAGTCAAGCATTTCCCAGAACTTGCTCTCACATAGCACAATGGTTAGTGCAGTGCTATAAAAAGTGGTGGATGCAATAAAAATGACAATGCATAAAGGCAGCTTAGAGTAATATGGAACTAATTTATTGAACACAAATATAATTTTCCATACCGTACATTTTATAATTCAGCAGTTCTAGAAACTGCATATACAGCAGCAAATATAAGAACATGGACACCTTACTGAAATTAGAGCAAATTTGTCAATAGCTTCAGCAGGAAGGTGCTGAGGCCTGGGATTGTTTCTTAAAGACCATTGATAAATAGAAAAACACATTCCAAAATGTGATGATTGCAAGTACTCTACAAACTGAGGATATAATCTGCTGAGCATGGAGTTTGTAATATACAAATTGTGTTCACACAATGGGAAGCTGAGCTTTAGTCCAGATAAAATTGGTACCTTTACAGGGAAGGGGTTTAAGATATCTTTTTGTCTTCTATTTAAGACTAGTCCACATATTGTTTGTACTCTGATTTAATTTTATGACAGTTTATGAACATATGATAAACTGGTCAGACCACTTGTGTTTTATTGTGGTTTAATTAAGTATGTAGGCATATTTGAATGATTTACAGTGATTTAAGTGAACCAGGTTCTATAGTGCAGTCATTAAATCTGCTAAAAAACCCCAGTGTATAAACAAACTGTAGGATTTTGTTTGATCAGTTGTCAGAAGAGAGGGTAAGTTCCTCTATTATTATTGGCAAAACATGAGTTGCATAGTGTAATCTCTCAAGATAAAGTTAAGACATTCTTTTGCAATTAGGCTTAAAACCAAATCCTAATTATAAAGGATTTGTATTATTAATTTGCCATAGAATGGTAAATACAGAAAGAAGAATTTACCCTATGAAGAGAAATACTCAATGAAGTCTAAGGCATTTTACACAGAAGTTTGTGGACTGAAAAAAGATAGAACTTGTCGGTGAAAAAGATGCACTTGTCCAATAATGGGTGATTCTTACTGAATCTTTAAATTACAGGAGAGGATGTTTGGGTCTTCAATCTCCCTTACGTGAACTAGTCTTCTCAGCTTTAAAAAGTACAAGATATGGAAAGGCTGGGAGACGGGTGCCAACTGCATCTCAAGAGAATGATGTGCAATTCTTGAAACCTCCAGGGACGATGCATGCATTTCTGGGAAATATTTTCTTATAAGAGCAAGGATCAGGTTTGACTTCAGTATAAGCTACAGGCTGTCAGCCACGAATCTAAGGTTCTCAGTTTGTTGTTTCACTTCGGGCACTTGAATTAGGTAGTTCTAGGCTGGCCCTACAAATGATATTCATTTTGTGTTTATCTTTGTTAAATTTATTAAAAATGAAATGCATCTAGTTATCCAGCTGTCAAAATGGGGATTTGCATGAATAAACATAAATTATGTTTATCCTGGTATTTGGCTTCTCCTCTGAAATTGAGAATTAGTATAACGAAGGATAGAGGCTGTTCTTTATCAAAGCCAAACCGAGTCAGGACAGAATTATATGGAGTTGTGATTACACATTTCAGTAGTTGGCTTCAGCTTTCAGGTGATGATTTAGTAGTAGTCAATAATGAAGGACAAGGCCCTTGTTGGGTGACGTTCCTGATACGTTCAAGAGATTGCCCGTATAGAGAGGGCCTGTATTTGAAATGTTTTACTTCTGCTCTGGAAGGAGAGTGGTGTTTAAGCAAAAGCTTCCCTCCTTCAGCCAATAGCCAGAGAGGAATGACTGTATCAGCTAGAAAAAACCCAACTTTGTGACTTTTTGGATAGTCCAATCTTTCTCGATTATAGGGTTTCTTGAAGTCAGTTTGAACTATGCAGGTTGGAACAGTATTCTAGGCGTGTTCTACTACATCTAACTATTTTAATGATTCTTTCTATTAGCAGGTATTTTAGGGCAGTAGCAAACTATATACTGTGAGGAACTGTGACCACAGTCTCTTCAATAAAGTTTCATAGGAAGAATTTCCTTTGTGCACAGCTTGGCTGGAGCAAAGCTGAATCTATAAAAGTTTTTATGTTGACTCTGTAAGATTACATGTAATCGAGCTACCTTCTCTATAATAAAAAACCCTGCTTGCTCATATACCTCTGTGTGAATGCCAAAACCAGTTTCCCATTGTATCAAATACAGAACATGCGTAGTTCTGCTAAATGGCCTGAAGTTTTCCTTTTTTAAAATGCCGCTGTATTATTTAAGCCTCATTGCTTTGCACTTTTAAAGATAATTTATTTTTCTCTTAGTTTTTCTTATGTTTCCTTTCTTTTTTTAGGAGAAAACACCCTAAAAGAAAGATCAAATAAAATGGAAATTATTATAAAATAAGCATAACTTTTAAAATATTTAAGCCAGTAAAATTCACGCTCACATCAAAGAACTGAAAATAATATACAATTTAAGCTTCTTGGTTCCCATACAATGAATCACTTGGCTTAATTATAGGTATGTCAAAGTAGATAAATAACATTGCTATGTGATGTTTTCCTGATCAGGAGCAATGCACATTTCCCCGTATCGATCTAAACCACATGCACATGCAATGCATATTTTGTGTATACAATGCATATGAAGTGTGTTGTGTATACACAAATATGGTAAGTTAATCTCAACAAGCAGAAGGTCCAACAACCATAGATGGGCAAAGCGGCAAGCTAGATGGCAAAGCAGAAGGCTAGGGGCAAGATAGTTATAGCATGTGTAGTTTATCATAGGCAAGGCCTAAAAGTCATGCAGTATCTTATTTTTATAAAAAAAACCCAAACATGCATTTGCTGCATTTTGGGGGGAGGACGTGTTTCAAAACACACAAATGGTGAATGCAGAAATGGTGAAGACACATTTGTACAGAGCTTTAAAGTGACTTTCAGACCCGATTGAGGATAGGTTAACTCTGCATTGTAAAATGACAGTTTTGTGAAAAGCATGGGTGCTGAAACAGACATTTCTGAGGCATTTATGATGAAAAATATGTTGTGAGGTGTGCTATAGGATTACATGGGTTAGTCAGTCAGGTTGGTGTAGAAATGCCAGGAGTCAGCCAGTTACTGTGACACTGGCTGTGTGAGGCAGCCACATGGTGTCTGGTCCTAATTTTCTGTGGTTTTTCATGGGTGGGTGAAGAGTCTTACTCTATTTCCGTAATGTATTTTTCCAGTCATAGTTGCTGCTGTTGTTTTCCTTTCAAAGAGGCCTGTACCTATCAAAATGACATTACTGATGAAATTTCCTACCTCCCAATTAACATTATAAAGTCAAGCAGTATTATTGAGCCTTTTCCTTATTATTTCAGGGGAATATTTAATAAACTTTGGGCCTGCTTCAGGTTTCAGTGGCACCAATGCTGACCTAACACAGTTAGAACCCGAAGACAGAAAATTTCTCTCGTGTGAAATGCTGAGATTTAAAAATGTTCATATCAGACAGGAAACAAATCTAGTGGCAATGCAGACAGAATATGTGAAATACATGTTCAGTTGCTTTCTGTCCCTCTTCCATAGGTCAGCCCCTATGGCGATTCTGCGTTTTCAATGACAAACTACTGCTTCAGCTGCCCACCCCATGCTGCTACCAGACTCGCGTAGCAGAGACAGCAGGATGGGTGTTGTCTCACTCTGTGGCTTGGTGTTAACTCCCATGGTGGCTAATATAAATGGAAATTGATGGTTGTTTGCGGGTATATGTGGCTGCAAATGAGGGTGGCTGAGCAGTCAGCATATATTTGCACTCACTGCTCCCGTGAGAAGGACAGAAAGCTGGCATGGCCAGCAGTGGGATGGGCAGGAGGAAATGTCCCCTCCACACTCACCAGTTATACCCAGTACAGGCTGCAAGTCAGGGTCATCAGTCTTATGAGTGATGGGTAATGAGCTCTCCCCACACTTAATTACATAAACAAAGTGCTTTTGTTTATTATGCAAACAGAAGTTTTTACAACTACCAGGTAACTGTAAGAAAATCCTTCTCCAGGGTAAGGAGTACCTTTTAGGCTCTAGGAAATTTAAATTCAAGTTCCTTGTTTCACTCAGGTATGTTCCCGTGAAGTGGTTTTGTTCTAACAAAATGAATTGTTCCACTGAGACATTTCTGACTAACTCCAATCATAATCCATTCAATACAACTAAATTCCTGTATAAAGAGGAAAAAAATTGCAGATTGTGTTCCTGAATCTGTAATGCTTCAGAGAAGCTAATTTATACAATATTTCTTTAATTTCTAGGAAAAAACCAAAGTAATATTGGATTATGATATACATCCAGCATTTTGATAATTACAAAACTATGAGGACATGGCTTCAAGCTGCAGCAGGGTAGGTTTAGACTGGACATTAGGAAAAAATTCTTCACAGAAAGAGTGGTCAGACACTGATATAGGCTGCCCAGGGAGGTGGTGGAGTCACCATCCCTGAATGTGTTTAAGAGACGTTTAGATGTGGTGTTAGGGGATATGGTGTACGGGAGAGCTTTGTAGAGTGGGGTTGATGGTTGGACTTGATGATCCCAAGGGTCTTTTCCAACCTAAATGATTCTATGATTCTATGATTTCACGCTTAGCTTGAGCTATTGAGTCCTACTGTGTCTTCACAATTTTGTTCCACTTTTCACCCCTTTGCCCCCAAAATCAGACAAGTTCTGCACCAGGAAGAACTCCCAAGGTGTTCAAGCCCAGCAAATTTCACATACATGAAGTGAGTGATGCAGGCACTTGTCTAAATCTTTGAAGTGATGACTTTCTGAGGTCCTGATGGAGGCTACCCAACTGCTGAGTTAACTGGCAGGTTAATGGTGCAGAGTAAAAAGCCTGCCATTCATTTACTGAGTCAGTTGTGCTGCACGGACACACATTCTGCCTCTGTTTCTCTTGCCATCTTGCAGCCTATGGGGAGAGGTGTGAACAATTAGCTAATGAAGAGCACACTATGTCTAGACAGAGCTAACTGTTAGCAGATGATCACTGTTTATATTTTCCAGTGAGCTGAATAACACGAGCAAGATAGATGTGCATCAGGAATATGTATCACTGGACTCCAAACTACTGTCCTTCTTGTGGTGTTTTTTTCCCCTTCACTGTCAGAAGTACAGATCATGCTGAGTCCCAGCCTCATCATTTCTTCAGTGATGGAGAGGCGTGATGATAAGATCTTTGAAATATTTACCTTCTGCACAGGGTTTCCTCTTCTGGTCTTGAATTTAAAAATAATGGTATGTATTGCTTTTCACCCACTGGGGATTAAAGGATCCAGGCTTAAATATTGTACTGGCAGCACTGTGAGAAACCGAGCTAGACTTGAAGATAGGGGCTAGCTTGGGGCTTGGGAATCAACAGATCAGTTCCTGGCTTTGTCGCACATTTACTGTTTGACCTTGCACAGATCATTTTTCTTCACTTCACCATGCCTTGCTTTGTCATCTGTAACGTGTGGATAAAGGTGCAGCATACAAGGACAACTATGTGAAAAGTATGACATTGCTTCAATTAGGGGAAGGACTTGCAGATATTCCTGTCAATGAACTTGCACATGGACATTTGTAGTACATTTTCTTTTACATAATGATTTTGTGGAAGGTAGACACAAGCAGAAATGAAAGCATGGGAGTAACTGTTTGTCATTTCATCTATCTTTCTGCAGGCGAGGCTTGAGAGCTAGGTTGCTTTGTGGTCCTACAAATATAAAGCAATTTTTTACTAAACGTTCAAGAAATCTTCTAACTGTAATGCTTAAGTTGTACCAACTAATGGAAGCCATTAGGACAGCTATCGTCTCGAAGTACAGTTTTAGGTATAAAGAAAAGATTTATGGTTCTGTCTGGTTTAAAATGAAATGGGAATGTTTTTAAAGGGGTTGCTATTAGGAAACATTTTGGCTTTTCTTTCTAGCTATAAACAGATGCTTATTCATATTATGCCAGATTTACTAGCTAAGGCTGCTCTTCATCAGCAATGCATAAATCCTTCTTGACTGATTGGCGAGGCACAACAAATAAGCTGGCATACAATGGACGAGCTTGCTTACTGGCTTTGCAGTGATTTTATAGTCCTATTCCTGCAATATTCCTATTGACTTTGGTGGTCCAAACTCAGTTTTTAAGATCTGCTCACAAGAAGAAATTCTGAGGGATCGTACTTTGTCCATGCTGAGAGTTGGATGCAAACTACATCATATACAATATAAAGCAAAACTCTCAAAGCCAAGAAGGGACTGAGCACACCCTGTCTGTTTTGTGGTCAATATTGCCTTGAATAAATTACATGGAAGATACAAAAGAGGAAGGAAATGTTATGACTTTGCTAATGTGACCCTGCATTGTCTATGTAGGTTTTTGAGTAGCTGTCTATCCAGCCCTCCAGGCTATATCCTTGCCTGGGAAAGATCTGAAAAATGATGCAACAAAACAGTGCATCATAAATCCCTAACAGATTGATAATGACTGAAAGTGATCACCTCTCTAGGGATGAAGTTGTTTATTATACTGTCACTTGTCTATAAGAAATGCTGGCATTGCTAGGTGTGGTAATGGAAACCAAACACCACAGACCCCTTGTGGACAGGCCTTGGGAATGGACTTGCAAAATCCCCTTATTCCCTGTGGTGATCTTTTCACCTAAGAGCTCTCATGTTTCCATTCGTTACTAGCACTTGTGCTTTGGTGACAAAGAGCATAGATATGAAGTCTACCGCAGGCCCTCTTAAACAGAATTAAGCCCAGTCAGTTTTGGGCGAAAAAAATAAGTTTGGACACTTACAGGTAGATGTCCACATCCTAAGTCATCACCCCTTCTTGCCTTTATAGCTATGTGAAGAAGAAAAGTCACATTTAGGTCATGATCCACGTGATTTAATTCACACTTCTGTGTCAGCATGAGATAAATATGAAACTAGAAATACTATGTTCTCTCCATTGACAGTGAAGGGAGCCAAAGGTGACTCGCTTATGTGCAGATGGCAACACTGAAAACCTCCTCTAGATTGCTTTAATGGGACTCAAAATATTTAAGTTATTCTGCAGAGTTTGGGAATCATGAGGGTTAAGTCCCCTTTTAAGATCGATGCAGTTTTCAGATGTCTCCTCAAAAGGTCACAGTGACAACTGAATTAAAAGACTTGAGTTTGAACAGGAGGACCTCTGTCCTGCATGCTGTGCAAGGTGAGGAATTCCACTCTACATGCTCATTCTCCCTGTGAGAGCATTAGAGGACCTGACACTAAAAGCCCTTCTGTAGATCAGGATGTTTGTTTGACAAATCTCTGCTTTGACTTAGAGGAACTGGGTTTTTTGAAGGTTGCCAATTTTGCACATTGCAAAGGGGTAGAAAGAGGTCAGCTACAGTTCAGTAGGAAATGAGTAGAACGCCACTGGATTCACTTTACCAAGGATCCCTTAAAGACATTTAATCAGAATGAATTTCTCTTCAGTCTCGTCAAGGCTGATAAACTTCATGAGAAGACCAAGTAATTTATTCCTGCTATTAAAAGCTTGAGATTTGGAGAGGACTAAATGAAGGGAGCCCTCATTATTTGTATTTATACACCATACACATTGAACTATTTTTAGCTTTCATGCTGTATTCTTAACACATTTGAAGTATAGAAGTGGAAACTGGTAATAATTTGTCTGTGAACTACATGCCTGTGGGGTGTAAGCTAAAATGTCCTCTTTGATCTGACAATGAAGTGAATTTGTGTCATGGACCACACACTTGCAACAAGGCAAGCAGTGGAAAGATAGAGGGAAGGGTTCAAGCATTAATGCTAGGGCCCATGTACAATGCATCTTTTCCTCTCCACTCTGCCCTAAGATTAAAAGGCAGTTGCTGGGGTATTTAGAAGAGTTCTGCGTTGATGTGGAACACAGCAAGACTTTGAGCTTAGAACTAATGCACATTAGTGGAAAATAAAACTATTTTTTATGGCTTTACTGGTGTCTGTGTTTTGACAATTTTGTTGTCTTTCTCTAAGTGCTCTTTGTTCAGAGGTGGGAGAAATCAGTTCATTAGGTGACCTTTATAGGTGGATTGTTTTCCATTCTTCCTAGTTGACAGTGTAATGGATTTCAGCACTTTCAGTCAATACAGGATGTGTTTTTATGCAGCTTCTTTGTGTGTCTTTTTATTTTTCTTTTAAATATGCTGACCTTATTCGTCACAGACCAGAAGTGTAGGTCTGTGGTTATGTAGTGTGAGCATATTCTTTAAACATGTTTGCATTAAGATGTACAGAAACAACCATTCAACCCTGATAATACTGAAAACACTGATTTTGCTGAGGTTATATGAGGGATGGGTTTGCCTCTATGTGAAAGTCAGCTGATGGTTTTCATCATGAGGAAGAGTCTGAATAAATGTGTGTCGCTTATTTGGGATATCCTCCCTTTCCCCTCTAGAAGATATGAAAATGTTGTCCTAATAGTGATTTCATCATGCTGCTTCCCACTAGATACAAGCACCGACTATCTTGCCGACATGAAATATTGGGTGTTTTTTCATAACAAATGAAGCATAAATAAAACAGAACGTCCTTATGCTAGAAGGCAAATGGAGAAGGATATTAAAAGTGCTCTAACTGTGATCAGTGAAATTCTTAGCTGTCCCAAAGTGACTTAGGCTCACTAGTCTGATTAAGTTTTTACCATAGTTATGCCCCTGAAACACTTAGTGTTTTTGGAAATCCAATCTACTCCCAATGCAAGTACATGGAAATAAGAACTCTACCCAACTCACTGCAGTAAATTAAAATCAGATGTCTGAAGACAGCCTCTAGCTGTCTGCCCTGCCTGTCTTCTGGATGGTGTTGCCCACGAGTTAGGGATCTCCTATAAAGAATTGTTTGAATTGCCACAGTGATTTGTGCAACACACTAAGATAAACTGAAATCAGAGCTGGTTTACCTCATGTGACCAGCTGAAAACAGGAGCTGAGTTGTGAACAGCTTAGATGATGCCGTCCTGAGGCTAGCAATGTCCCCCACAGGGGTGGGCTGGGAAGCTCACGGAGTGACCAGCTCAGCCATCCAACTTTAAAATGCCACCGCAAGTCTGTCAGAAGCTCTCATTGAAAAAGAATACCCTTAGACGTGCAATAATTACCATTCATAGAGGAAGCCACCATCTTAGCAGAAGGCTTGGTCCTGGTCTCCTGCTCCCTTGTTGACAACAATAGAAGGAATTCTGCCCAAATAAGGACACCATGGTTCTGTCTGAGGAAGAGGACATAGAAAAAAGTGTCAGATAATTTCAGAAGGGCAGAAGAGTTTCTTTATTTGTTGACAGCTTTTGAAACTGAGTATCATGTAAAGCAAAAGTCTCATGTAAACTAAAAGACCAGCACAGAAAATATCAAGTACTGACTCTCCCACCTTGACAAAGTGATTGGTATTAGGAGGACATTAAAACTACCTCTAACTCCCCAAACTCTCATTCTAGTCCCTCTCAATAAAAGTGAAAACCTCTGTGGCCAGGTCTGTTAGTAGGTCTGTCCAGGAGGATGAAGCCATAGGAAAGTCAAGGCTAGCAGTGTGTCCATCTCAAGAGCTGCCTTATGGAAGCATAAACTGGTACCAAGTGCCTCAGCTCTGGGAGCACCAGCTTGTGCCTATGTGAACTGACATGAAATCTAGGCCTGACCCTGACAGTATGTGCCTAGGCAGAAATGTATAGGTAAGATAATAGTCCACTCTTCCCGCACCGATACTGACCTGTGTCCTCTGTCAAACACAGGGATGGGTGCACTGACCTCAGAGAAGGGGTTTCCACGAGAGTAAAGAAGAGGAAGAAGGGAAATCTCCAAAATTAATCTATTTTGCTGCTTCCTTTGGGTTGAGGGAAGGAGCAGTGGAAAGAAGGAGAGAAGAGAAGGAGAGAAGAGAAGGAGAGAAATAGAAAGAAACAGAAAGGAAGAAAGAGAAAAAAGAAAGAGAGAAAGACAGAGAGAAAGAGGGAGAGAAAGAGGAGTGAGAAAAAGAAAAATTAAGAGAAAAAGAAAAATTAAAAGAAAAATCAAAAGAAAAAATAAAAGAAAGAAAAATTGAAAGAAAAAAATTAAAAGAAAATTAAAAGGAAAAGAAAAAAGAAAAAGAAAAAATTAAAGAAAAAGAAAAAGAAAAAATAAAAATAAAAAGAAAAAATTAAAGAAAAAGAAAAAGAAAAAGAAAAAGAAAAAGAAAAAGAAAAAGAAAAAGAAAAAGAGAAAGAGAAAGAGAGAAAGAGAAAGAGAGAGAATGAGAGAAAGAGAGAAAGAAGGAAAGAGAGAAAGAAGGAAGGAAGGAAGGAAGGAAGGAAGGAAGGAAGGAAGGAAGGAAAGAAAAAAAGAAAGAAAGAAAGAAAGAAAGAAAGAAAGAAAGAAAGAAAGAAAGAAAGAAAGAAAGAAAGAAAGAAAGAAAGAAAGAAAGGAAGGAAGAAAGGAAGAAAGGAAGAAAGAGAGAGAGAAAGAAAGAAGGAAATAAATTCTCCAGCCCTCCAACCAAAGATTTTCATTACACATGAGTAATGAGGAAAGTTTTATCAAACAATGATCTGCTTTTGTTCTGGTAGGCATATGCCTTCAACCATTTGTTCTTTGGCTTTCAAGTACTATCCTTGCAGATTAAAAAACTGAAGGAGAAGATTTTATGATGTGAGTCTCATAGCCTGAAAACGTCAGTATTTATAGGAGTCTGGGGAAAAGCTTGTAAAAATATTTTCATTTATATTTCAGAAGATTTCAAAATCATCCTTAGTATTAGTTTTTAAACTGTCAATGGTCACTCCAAATCATCTTCATATTGTATTTTGCAAAACCGACTATTGGTAGAGAAATTTGAAACACTACAAGACTGAGTAGGGGCAACTCAAGTACATACTGTAGGCAAGGAAAATGTAGATTAAACAGGGAACTAAAATGGCTGGAGTGTTCTTTTCTTTCTCCCAGTAGCACAGCTCAATGTATAAGGGTGTTCCCATAGAGTGGGTCAGTGTGTGGCTCACCAACCTCATCGTACTCTCCATCCACGCAGTTGCTGCAGGTCCATACCACTGTCAGCTCTCTACAGCCAGTGAAGACGCTGTGAAAAATGACTTGAGTACTGACTCATGAACTGCATTCACTGAAGCTCTGGGCTGTTGCTGGTTTGGAGGCCACTAAAGACAAGCACAAATGAGATAGTTTGTCCCTTCAGTTCTTTCCAAGCTGAGACACATTGACATATTTTTCTAGATATCTATTTAGACTTTTCCTCAAACTACTTTTCTCCCTGCAAAGGTATGAAATTTCAAAAAAGTTTGCATTAGCAAAAGCCATGGTTTAAATTTTCTCAGGTCATGAAGACTTTTGATTAGAAGTCAATAGTAAGCTAGTTTTTAACAAGTGTTTGTTTTGATATTTTTAGAAAATACCAATTTTTGAAGTTTGTTTTGACTCTTAGGTTCTAATTTAGAATTTGTTTTTGGAAATCTTACAAACTTTCGCAGGAAAAAAAACAACAAAAAACATTTCCTCAGCAAACCTACCTAATGATGTTAGCTGCATAAGAAGACGAAGTGAGAGGAAAAAGAAAATTTTTTACCTTTTATGACCGATAACACAACTGTGCTACATGCATAAATGCAATAGCTTTGTTATACCTCCCTCTGAGTGCCAAAGCTGCTAATTTATCTGTATCTGTAGCATGTTATTAGCGCTTAATTACTATTGAAGATTTGTTCTCTAGGGAAGTGGTTGTATAAGCTCCTATAAGCTATATATAAACACCAAAAGGGCACAAAAACTAGATTAGGGCTATGGAAACTGGAAACTAAAAACAAAGAGAAAATACAGTTTTAATGACAGAACTCTCTTCATTTGTAATGAATTTCTGTAAAGGTACTGAGAAAAAGTCACCCTGTCCCTGTTCTTTTAGCTTTGTTGTATAGCAAGGTGACTTTTGAAACATCTTTAGCCTTTGAGGCAAAAATGGGAATCACTTTTGACACTTAACACAATATTTGTGCTAAAAACCTAAAATAAGGGTCAGCCAAAAACCACAGAGAAGTCAAAAGTCAGGAACACTTGTAGACTTTTATATTCTAGTATGGGAGGCCATCAGCTGGGAAAAAATATTATTTTTTGGCTTCCTCAGTCAGCCTAGAGCCTAGAATCAGTCCAACCTCTAGAACCAACCTTAGAATTAACTTCTGGATCTGAAAGCCTCTGTAAGACTGAAAAGAAACGTGGGGTTTAAAATAAAAAGGTGGAATGTGGTGCTTTTATTGCTCTTTGTTGACATGATTTTCATGTAATTAAAGCTGCAGGTGTACTTTTGATTATGCAGGTATTCTGGTGTGTGGTTCTGTGTAAATAATATGTTTGCAGTGCTTGCTGGCAGACTGTTCATTATGAGCTCATTTATTTGAGTTCCCTTGTGCAAATAGGAAAACATAAGCCAAATTCTAGGGTAGTTTTCCTTGTCTTGTGGGAAAAGCTGCACACAGGGACAGAGAAGGTGTTTTGCTGGGGAGGGCACAATTCCCCGGCTTTCCTTTCAGTATGTCAGAGAATTCAACATCTCCAGCTAAGGAATACTTGAGAACTATTAAAGGAGCCATGAAGATGCCCCTCGTAAGTTCTCTATTTCCTGCAACTGAAGAAAGCGGCTCCATTAGAGATACGCAGATAGGTTTCCCCTACACAATGAGTCTGGTCATTTATGTTATGTAAATGCTGAATAATAGCAAAGTCTGCAGGTTTGATCTGAGATGGAAGCTGACTCCTTCAGTGTTCTTCCAGTTCATAGAATCATAGACTGATTTGGGTTGGAAGTTCCAACCCCCCTGCCATGGGCAGGGACACCTCCCACCGAACCAGGCTTCTCAAAGCCCCACCCAGTCTGGCCTTGAACACTGCCAGGGATGGGGCATCCACAACCCTGGGCAACCTGTTCCACCACCTCACCACCCTCAGTAAAGAATTTCTTCCTAATATCCAATCTAAATCTCCCCTCTTTCAGTTTGAAACCGTTACCGCTCGTCCTATCATTACACTCCCTGATAAAGCGTCCCTCCCCATCTTTCATGTAAGCCCCCTTTAGGTACTGGAAAGCTGCTATAAGGTCTCCTTGGACCCTTCTCTTCTCCAGGCTGAACAACCCCAACTCTCTCAGCCTGTCTTCATAGGAGAGATGCTTCAGCCCTCTGGCCATCTTTGTGGCCTTCCTTTGGACCCATTCCAACAGGTCCATGTCCTTCTTGTGCTGAGAACTCCAGAGCTGCACTTGATCAAAGATACTTTAATACTTCAGAAGTAAGAGAGGAAAAAAAAAGAGAAAGTTTTAGAAGTATGGTGCCTAGTTAATCAGTCTAATTTAGATGTTCCTGAAAAGCTTGTACCTTGTGCTGTAGCAGCAACTTAATTTCAGCCTCTAGCTTTACATGTGTTTGAAGGCTTCATTATGTGTTGTATACCACAGCATGCCCTTTTGCATAATACCCAACACATGTCAGTCAGTCAGTCCTTTGGATCCTCTGATCTTTAATAATGTAAACTGTAGCAGCTCATAATTTCAGTGGTCTGGATGCAAGTATTGAAGCCATGGCCTAAAATCTGAAGGCTCCATACATCTATATTTAACTTCAGCAGAAGTGCATTTTTGCCCTCTACATCCTTCCCTTCTCTCCCATCCCAAAAGGCACATGTAAATTGATGTGAGAAACAATAGCACCTCTGTTATCTAGATTCACATATTTTGACTGCTAATTCTGTTAGCCTACCTGAGAAAAGACCCCTTTCAAGGTAATTTTTAAAATCCAATTTTAAAGTAGCCCACAATTCTGCTTCTGAGACGCCACTAAGAGATGACCCAATTAAAGAGCTGCATATCAAGACCATGAGTGCAAATCATCTCTTCGAAGGCACTGATGAAATTCCTTTTCCATTGTCATTAGATACTTGCTTTCTGACAACCAGCTTATCATGGAAATAATCTTTTAAATATGTGTTAAACCATAGCTATGCCTAATCATCCCATTAAACATCATCAGGTCACTCTTCACAAAGATAAACAGCTTAAGGAGCATTCTTCCTTTGATCATGTTATCCCCTGATGCTTTTGAAAGGAGGGTGAATGCTTCCTCCAGATTTCATCAGTCCAAATCTTCAGTGAGCTTCTGCATTGTGTTTGCAGCTTCCTCAGGTGACTGGGGTGTGCAGCTCTTCACCATCACAGACTGAAACGTGGGTATGAATTTTAATGTATGACAGCCTGTACTATAATGAGTCTAAATGTTGATCGTTTATCTCCTTTCTTGAGGAGATACTGGAGTACATGAGTGAGGAAGGAGGTTCTATTATGGTAATAGGCACATGGCTAAGTTTTTAGGAATTGTTTCAGCCACTGTTTACAGCATAAATAAAACCGGCATTTTCCTCATGAGTGCGTTTAGATTGGAGTGAGTTAGAACTCCAATGCCTGAGGAGCCAGCCTGCCTTCTAGCTCAGTAGGATGATCTGCAGTGACCATGTGTAGATTTATTCCCTTCAAAGCAAGGGGTTTTAGTCCTTCTTGGTCAGTCCTGGGGCACTTGCTTCTCTGACTATAAGGGGCCAATGTACCAAGAATGAGGCGCACACAAACTCCTTGCTGGGCCATTTGTCCACTGTTTAGATATCACAGTATCTAAGTTAGGCTGGGGAAAAATGCTGAGTCACCCTCTTTTCCATTATCTGTGTTCCTCATTTCCTTGCATAGTGAGAGTTCAGGGAATGCCATGTCTTGTAAGTTGAAGGGTTCATCTTAAGGCTTGTTCTCTGAGACGCATCCCGTCTCAGGTTCTGAACAGGGAGAAGAGCTCAGTGAGTGCCACTTTCTGTGAGATTAATCTGCAAACTGGAGGGTTGTTTGCCAACTGCTTTTGCACCAAGAGACACTCCCCTGGTCTGTGCTGTGAAGAGAAATGGGGAAAATTAGGTCTTTGGTATAGAGACAGATGTCAAGCTAAACCCCACTGGCTACCTCAGTGTAAGGAATGTAAGCATACATTCTTTATTGATAAGATACAGAATAGTATGTGAACCTGCTTTAAGGCTGTGAGGAAGAACCCAAAACAGAGCCAAGATGATGACAGATGTTATTGGAGCTTTGACAGCCCCACTTAGAGTGTGTAGTGTAAATGTAGGCACTTTCATACACTGATGTTGAAAGGATATTACCACTGGCCACATCGGTAAGCTTGTCCATGCTCCTGACATGCATTGCTAGAATAGTCCTTGCAGGGCACTGTGATACAGCATGAGCATGCATCAGAGGCAAAGTCCAATCTGCCACACAGGCACTGGTTGCCACTTAGTGATAGATGTCTAGCAGGTTGGTGGATAGGTACGTCAGTGTGTCAAGGGGAGGTAATTACTGTATTTTAGAGGTTTCAGAACTGAAAGTACAGCTGCCTACCTGCTTTGCTTTGCAGTTATTTTATTGATGTGTATACATGAGATCAAAGGTCTAATGGTTGCATCTTTTTACATTGTATTTATTCTTTTATAGCCCTACTTAGCAGGCTGTAAGAGTAGATGTCGGTAAGGTAATTTCTCTCCCTGTCTCAGCAGGGGTTTTGAAATAAGAGAATTTTCCTCAGCGTATCCCAAAGCATTAAATGTCAGCGTGGCATAATGAAAGTTGGAACTGGATCTTTAGGAATGCTTAATTAACGTTGTGTGGGACAAACTAGTCTTTTGCATTAGTTCGGAGTTTTTCATTGCTGTTCATTCAAACTTTTAAACCACTGGATTAAAAGGTGCTTGTTTGAATAATCTGACTGTCAAAATGTCAAGTGTGGTGTCAACTAAGGTGCCTTGGGAGAAGCTTGGGTTATGGCTCTCTGGGGCAGTAAAGTCTAACCATATGAGCCAGTACTTGCCTGAGTTCATCTGGTTATGCTCTTCGGAGAACGCACGTGATGCTGTGTGTTATCTCGTAGCATTGTGTCTTGCAGGAAGATGATACTCTGCCTTCCAAAACGCATCTGTTCCCCTCTTCATTCCTGCAGCAGGAAGCCTTGCCTTTTATGTCTGCCTATTTAATATCTTTGTATGATGAGATGATTAGAAAAGTACAGGTTCCCTACTGCTCGGTGTGGAAAAAAAAGTCACTCTGCTTATATTTTCCTGTTTTCCTCTCAAAGCTTTTTCAACCAATGTAAGTGTAGATTGCTGCTTAAATGATGGACTGCCTTCTCCTTCTTCTAGACCTTGCCATGCATTTCTGCGAACATAGCTACAGCAATGTTAACGACCAGGGAACTCACCCCAGCAAGAATTAATCTGTTTTAAAAAAATAGGAAATTTTTTGAAGCTGCAACCTCAGGAGCTATGAATTGACACCTCTCACCTTACTGGATTCAGGAATGCACAATTTCATAGTAAGCACAATCACTTTTCTCCTTTCACTGCTAGTCATTTATTAAATTCCAGGTATGCAAAGTGATACCAGCAATAGTTTAACTACAAAATGTGTTGGGAGTGCCTCCAGCATAGGGGTGGAACTTCTTTATGTGAGAAGAAATACATTAGGGTTTGAAGAAGGAAGAAACTCAGCAGTAACGAATGGGAAGATGCAATAGGTAGAAACCTAGGTAGAAAAGGTAGAATAGATAGCACTGTATCAACTTAGAAAAAAATATTATCAACATTATTGCAAACCATGCTAAAGATCCATCTAGTCCCATACCCTCACAGTTGCCTTTAATGCAATCTCAGAGAAATAGTCTAGCAGTATATAATTTTTTTTCTATATATATAATTCACTGAACACCATACCTCATTACATTCTCCTGTCTTCCTCCAATCCATGTTTTGGGCTCCCTGAGCGGTAAATGGCATTGTATCTTCAAGTTTAATAAATCATTTTTCCATTAATCTTTTTAATAGCATCTAATGGTTGTCTTAGACTACAGGCATCTAAACACCCTGTGGCAACGGGCTCTATAATTTAATCTTCTGTACATAAAAAAGGGGGTTTGCTTGTTTAAACCTGCTGCCTGATTCCAATGGTTTCCTCCTAGCTCTTGTTTTATGAAAAGTTGTGAATAATCATTCTGAATTCATTTCCTCTAGACTATTCATGTTTTTATGAAGTTCTGACAGTTCTTCCTTCAATTATTTCTTTGCAAAGTTGAAGACTTTTGGCCTGTGTACCTTTTCCCCAGATAGAAGCCACGTGACACCTCTGTGTCTTGTTTTTATACTGACATTTTTTGTACTTACCCTAAGTTTAAGAGTCTAGTTGCTGTTCTGACTCCTGCTCAGCATCTAACTGATGTCGTGAAGAGCTTTCAACGGGGCCTTTTGGATTTCATCCCCAAACAGTGACAGCAAGCGTGGATCTGGGCACTGTGTCCAGGGAGTATGCTTTTGTCCTCTGCCAGTCACTGTGCATTTATGGACACTGAATTTCATGTGTTGTCCCATCACGCAGTACAGTTTTCTGTCACAGCTGTGCAGTGGTGAGGTATAGTTACAAACACGCACAGTTTTATTTTTTAATACCGTGGATAACGTTATCATTAACGAGCTTTTCCACGTCTCCTTTCACCATTTCCATGTATTTTATGAACAACATGGACATACATGAATGCAGTTTCCAACACAGTCCCTGCGTGCAATCTACGTCCCTGGCAGACCCCATCTTCTATGAAAACCCCACCATTTATTATCCCTACTTTCCTTTCTTAATGAGTTATTATCTCCATGTTACGAAAACTATTAAAAAAAAAAGAAAGAAAAAAAAGCTCTAGTGAAGGATCTGTCAAAGGCGAACCTTCAGGGAAACTTTAGCAAAGTTGCCCAGGCCCTGAGGGGATCCCTGGGCCTTGGCTGTCCCTGCCCAGGCCCCCTCGGCCTCCCGCCACCTGCTCACAGCCCAGGACCCCATGTCGTCCCCCGAGGCTGTCAGACCCACCCCCAGCCACACTGCAGCAGGGCCGGCACCCAGCTCCCCACAGCCCTGCCTGCCCATGTCCCCACCAAGCCGGGCCCACCCACAGGCCCAAACCCAGGCTTGTCCTCAGCCTGTCCCCGTCCCCAGGGAGGTGCCAGGGGCCGGGGCTGCCCCAGGATGGGGCAGTGGGGACAGGCCCTGCCTGCCGGGCCCTGCCATGGCAGGGGTCCCACTGGCCCCAGCCCCAGGGACCCCCCTGGCCCCGCTGTGCCCTGACAACAACGCATGTTGTCACCTCACATATCTTTCTCCAATGTAACTTCCTCTTGCAAAGTCTGGATTGACTGCTCTTCCTGTATTATTTAATTAACTACAAATGCAATTCTTACTGTAATTGAACAATTTAGCTGGTATGGAAATCAGTTTCATTTCTCAGTTTTGTTTTTTTTTTTTTCTCCAGAGCCTCCTGCAAAGTCTTGAAACATAACTCCTAAAAACTCTTCAAACAAAACCTCTCAAGCTTGAGGACCAGGTTGAGTGACAAGGCTATGGCCCACAGTTGATAGCCAGGATATTCATAGCTGAGATCATTTTAGGACAGCTGGGACAATGTTATCTGTGATTTTTTAATTGTTATTATTATTTTTTTTTCCTAAAGCTGTTGATATTTTAATTTTAAATGCCCTCTCAAACTTCCCTCTAGCAGAAACCTTGCAAACACCTCTGTAGGAAATACTGATGCAAATCAATGATTTATCTTTTATTATACAGCTTCTTAGAGTGCTCTTGTACTTCAGTCACCTCTGAGCTCTGAAGACTCACTTGCTACCTGGTTTGTGGTTTTCGAAAAAATACGGCTTCTACATGACTAGCAAGCTCTTTCTCAGAGTCTCTTTTGACACCTTATTATATATTTATCAGCCTTTTTACTCTTCTCAGTTTCCTGTTTCTTTCACAAAATTCTATTTTTGAAAGACGTCATGATGTTTTTAATAGCTTCTTGTACTCTCCTTTTTAATTAAGCTAACTATTCTTAAGATTTTTACAGTCTTTGGTTGTGGTATACATTTCCTCTGAACATCTCATTTTTATTTTATAAACTGTCTCCATGGCAACTGTAGAGCATTTTTATCCTTTTAGCTGCTCCTTTTAATTTAACAAGCTTCCTAATTTTTAGTGATATTTTTTTTTTCTGAGGTAAGCTACTACAGTTGAAAGCAGTTGCAAGGTTGGAAGGTTTTTTTTGTTTTTTTTTTTTTTTTGTTCTAACACAAATACTGATTCTGAGCATACTGAATACAGTTGTGCAGAGCAAAACAAAGCCCGGGCACCATTCACGACTAAAATGAGGGCATTTTCTTCTCTTGTGGCTTCACCAATTAGTTACTTCAATAAGAAACTGATTATAGAGTACTAAAAATTTTATTCCTCTATTATAACATCTGAAGTCTACCTCCCTTATCTTCTATCCTGCTCAGTCACTGGCACAGCTCTGACGTATGTATTTCAATGTCTATACAGAACTTTAATGTATAGGTCTATAGTTATTCCTTATACTCGCCAATAAATTGAATTCATTGACGTTCATCCCTTAGAATATAGCACTCTGCACAACTGCACAGTACTTTATCATTTGTGTACAGGGTTGTCCTTATTATCAGTGTTGCAGAAGCAGTGTCTTGCTTCCACTAAGTTTCTGAATGCCTATGACATCAAAACAGATGTTTGAGTTTACTTAGTTTTGCATTTGTTTAAAACTACTCACCTAACCTTTTTTCAGCTGCTGCAAATGTTAACTCCTGCAAGGAGCATGCTTGTGAAGCCTGAGCTGCTGTCTTGCACTCCTATTAGCTTTCCCTTCCTCTGTAGCTTAAAAAACACCCTGTAACCTTTCACATTTCTGGGAACTCTGGTTCTAAGTTGTTTTGCAGTCATATTTTATTTGAACACTGGGAATCTGCATTACAGTGCCTTCCCATCTTTGGGACTTCCCCCTTCTCCACAGCTTCAGCACCGTTTAGGTGAAGAGCTTTGTGCAAAGTGCAAGCAGGAGTTTCCAAGTCTTTTGGCCATGGAAGCACTGTTCAGAGAAGACAGACCGCACTTGATAGCCACCTCACCTCCTGTAACAGTGCTAAGCCTCTCTCTGCCTGTTGATGACAGCTTCAGCCTAATTGCAGGCTAAGTTTTCTATGCGCTGCTATTAAACAGATGCTGGTTTCCAGCGGGACTGCAGTTGCCTGGCATGTCAAATCATTTCTTTACAACAGAGCTTATCATTGTGTCGCCTATACAGCCCCACTGATCCTTCCCAAAAGTCCTTTTAGCACATGTGCAGACTTATTTCCACCCCCTGATGTGCTGAGCGCAGTAATTGCTGGAGGCTGGGGGTAACTTGCTGTCCCCCTGGTCTGCCTAGCATGCTCTGATAGGCATATCTGGCAGCTGGGTCATGGTATACGTAGCTGGGGGAGGGCAGTTCCTGGGTGTTTTATTTATTTGGTATTTGTGGTGGGACGTTAGAAATGGTTGAAGCAGAAGTGACAAGGTGTCACTGTCTTCACTGCCTCAGCTGCTTCTGGAGGCTTATGCAGCTGCACAGCTGGATGTCCAGAGGATGAAATGGAAGCTGTGCTCTTGGCTCCTTTCCAACTGGCTCCAAATGCACTTGAAAAACTTCCATGTGATAGTTAATGTAGCACCTGCTCAACAAACAAAAACCAAGCTTCCCCTCCTTCGTTATACTGTACATCTGTTATTTTGCTGACATGGAAACTAGCGTAACAATTAGATTCATTACTTGCCCTCTAAGTTGATTCCAGCTAAGCTGAAAAGACCTTAATGTGCTCACTTGGTGATTGTTTAGGCTGCAGCACAAATTAAGAAATTCTCCCTCCAATGAGATTTGTTCTACATTGTAATTGCACTTGCATGTGTATGTTTATACTTGAGGTGAGACTGAGAGGCAACATTTTCTTCTGGACAAATACAGACCCCGGCTCTCAGCAGAGGCATGTTTGCATTTGGAGTTCTGGTTCCAGGTCTAATTAGAGACCAGAGAGAGCAAATATGCAAACGCCAGAAGAAGACGGCCACATCAGAAATGACATCGATACACACATCTAACCACCTCACCTGTCCTCTGCCCTTTAAGCCTTCTCTGTTGGGACTTACTGGGACATTCCAAGTATCCCAGCAGTTTCAGACAGCTGCTATTAACAAAATAATCTGCCAGAGAAATGTTTCATTTTTCTCCACAAACTTGGAATTTCTCCCTTCAGAATATCACACTAGTTCAAGGTCAGGACAGGGAACAATCATTCTTGAAGGAGTGACAAGGTTAAAGTCCAACTCCTCTCCCACTCCTCAGCTCCCCCACAGCTGTTATTTACTACTGCAGTGTGACTTTTAATAACCTGCCCTGCAGACTTGCATTCTGTAGGATTACTCACATGCTAAAGACAAGTATATGCCTAAAAGTGGAAGCCAAGTGGCTGATTACCGAAACCTACATCTCTTTCTGACCTCACTTTAAGTCGTTTCATATTTTTGTTGTATGTTTTAGACCTCCTGCTGTTCATACCACTCCTTAGCTTTGGAATTAATGAGGATCAGATAATGCCCTGAAGCACAGATCTAAAGCATGCTGCGTTTTGGGAGATTTTGATTCCCAGTAAAAGGACTGTGCTCTGTCTGGTCTCCTAGAATGTATATTGCTCTGAAGCTGATATTTAGCTGCAACCAAGTGCAGGATCTCCTGTTCAGCATGTTGAGAAGAATGCAGAGTGCAATTGGTTTATCTGTATTTTCTTCTCTTGCATTGGTACAAAATGGCCATTTTATTCTGTGCCCTCACCAGGAAATTATTACAGAAATACTTTCAAAAGGTAAACAAACCCATTAGAAATTCAACTTTTTTGATATATCAAAACAAAAGAAATTCCTAAAGACTCTCACGTCTCTGGAAATTAATAGAATACCTTAAACTTAGTTACACCAGAATGAGAACTCTTCACTGAGAATAAAACTTTACTCTTTGAAAACTCTGAATAATGTAGAAAGGGGCTCAGTGAGAACAACTCCGTATTTTACACTGAACTTTCACTCAGGCATCAGCATTGTTTTCCTTTCTTGCCTATTTTTGGCTTCGCTGCTCTGAATCAAAAGGTGTAGTGAGACTTTTCTTATTGCTTAGAAAACTGCCTCCATGAAACCACTTACCTAGGATGTAAGAAAGTCTTAATACAGTCCTAACAGCTGGTAAACAAAGAATGTAACTGCTTCCCTGCAAGCCTGCATGTGTAATCAACCAGCTCCAGTTCATTTTGCACTCACTTTTGTTAGAAAACCTGAGGCCTGGTTGTTTATGAAATTTTGGGCACGCTGTTTTGACATTTAAACTCTTTTGGCTTTTTGGAAGGTAGGAATTCACTTAGAGCAAAGACAAAGTGTATTTATTGTGTTTTCGTTGAAGAAGTTATGGTGTGATCACAGTGGTTTTAATGCAGGAAAGGTCCTATGTTGTTCTCTGCCATGCAGGGATACGCAGCGGGTGAAACTGAAGACACTTTTTGAAGCAAAGAGGAATGGTCCAGGGGGCAGCAAGCATGGAAGGGGCCTGTCCAGGTGCCTTGTGAGCAGCTGCTGAGGAAAGAATCAGTGCCCACTATCAGCTCAGGCCAGCACTAGGGGACTATGCAGTCCGACTAATCTTCAGGACATCAGTCCAGCCCCAGTGGGACAGTGAAAAATCTCTGTGAGTGCTTTAGTTAGAACACAGCACAAACCTGCAACTTAGTGTCTCTTGCAAATTAGTATTCTATGCAATCTACCTACTGTGTGGTTTTATCCCCTCCCTACTAATAACACCAATCTACACTAAAAGAGGAATTTATTCTAGAAAACCTTTCCTTTTGGAAGCAGGATAACTGTAGAGGTACCCTTCCCATTTATTCATGCTGCTTATGCAATGATGTCCCACAAAGCTGGAAACATTATTTTTTATTCTTCCCGTTGCTATTTTTGCTACAAAGTGTAATAGCAGAGCACGAGCCATCTATCTTACAGCAAGAACTTGTTTTTATTCGGGATGTGGGGCTTAGTTATTCAAAAGAAAGCACGATACAGCTTTGCATAACTATTGAGGTTCTTTTCAGAGGTTAATTTGTTACGTCACATAGATTATCTGCTCAAATACTGTACATTCCCTTACCCTGAGGCACTGAGGTTCATTAAATGAGCTATGCAGTGAAAAAAACAGCCTTTTTCTAATACAGTTTCTAAGCCTCCTGGCAGTTCTGTGCAAAACATCCTTCCCATGCTCTCAGTTATGCACAGTCTTCCAAAGGGGACCCACTGTGCATCTGTCATAAGCTTTTTCCAGTGTCACTAGTAATAAGGATTAACCTCTCTATGCCTAGCTCCTGAGAGTTGGCTTTTTATGGAGACATAAAGAAGGTCTGGGGGCAGAAAGCAAAGCTGTACTGGTGCAGGATCCTTGGCTTTAGCATCCACATCACCCAGTGGCTCGACAGACCCTGAATTAGTTGACCTTCAAGGTACGGTGAAAGGCCAGTCTATTTACTCAGCTTTGTGCCTGAGGGAGGTAATCGTAGGAATTGGAAACATATTAAACAAAGCAGTGCTCAAGGATGAGACACTATATAAGCTGACATTTTGTCAATTAACTATGCAAATTGTCTGAAAGTTTTTCATGAGTGGAGGGAGTGTGATGGATTATGCAAGCCTCCAAATAAAGAAATAAATAAATAAAGCTGCACGTTCTAATGACAGAGATGAAAGTTGGTGAACTCCTGCTGAACTGTTAGAAAACCACTGGAGCAGTGTCATTTATTAAGTGGCAGCACATAAAATGGGACTACTGCAGCTGTATTATCCTAACCTACCATGCAGTATTTATAGTGGGCCAAATTCACTCTCTCCTGGCACAGGAAGCTGCACAAAAGGCTGTCAGAAACTGATGTTTCTGATGACTCAGCACTGGCCGTCCCCACTTCAGCTATTCTTCCACTCAAACGAGCATCTTACTCTTTTTTCCAGCTGTGCCAAAGAAACGTATCCCCTGCAATGGAAAAGAGGCTCAGAAGGCGCCGGAGGCTGAAGTCTGATCTCTGGTGGGTTTTACAGAAGCCTCCCTCAGTAGACATCATCATTTGAAGCCAGCCTTTGTGTTGCGGATGAACTTGCTCAGTTTGTGTGTTTTTTTGTTTCCCCAAGAGCTGGAACTGACACTCTCCCAAGCTGTATTCTGCAGTGGGAGGGAGTGAGCAACTTCCCTAAGCCTTTGTGGCCCATCCCAAAGCTGGGCATAAGTTGCAAATATTTTCCTCACGGGCACCCAAGTATTGCTCTCTCTCTACTGTTTCCAGGGTGCTCAGTTCCCCCAGGGGAAGTCACAGTTCCTCCAGAAGAAGTCACCTGGTTGCCCTTCAGCCACACAGGACAGAGTGAGGTCAATGTTTCATCCCACAGAGCATAGTTCAGGGTGAGAGGACCAGTGAGTAATGCTGCAGGCATCTTGCCTGAACATCTTTACTGGTTTGTAGTGCAGCATCTTGGGACAATCCGCTTGATAGAGCTCAACTTTTGGTTTTAAAATTTTTTTTGGTTGAATCTTTTGAACAGATATCCTTTAAGAAATGGACTACTTTGCTTTCTTGAAAATATCAGTTATGCGAGCAGGAGTAACTAGTACTGTGGCAGCAGAACTGTTTTGCACAAATGTGACCTAAATTTCTCTACCCTGAGGCTTCAGTTGGTTTCAATGCATGAACCTGAAGGCAAAATGAAACCATGATGTTTTTTGTTGTTTTATGAGGTATTTTCACCTCTTTAAAATCCCATCAGAAAACTCAGGTCTAATGTATGAATCTGTAACCATGCAAAGCTAAAGTAATGCGAAAGAAATTATATAGTAAATACCCAGTAAACAGTAAATAATCTCCATATAAAACCTCTGATGGTATCCTTATTTCTGAATAAAAGGTGTCTGGGCTGATAACAAATACGCAGGAATTTTTATTTTAATTCCATTAAACAGCATGTTATACATGACAAGTCTTAATACGTTTCTGTCTTTCTGGAGGATATATATGAATATAACAGTGTTACTAGCTGTTGTACTCCTCACTGGCAGCTCATCTCTTACCCAAACGGATGAGTAGCAATGGGTGGAATTATCAGTTCTTTATTATTTCCTTGTTTACTGGTTTATTCTTTATCTCCTCTTATGATTATGATGCTCTTGTTATATATTCAATGACATGCATTCATAGCAATAAATTTATATCCTTTATGTTTTGATAAAGTTACTAAAATGAAAGCTAATTACTAACTCTATTGAATATCAGTTGTCTGTAGATCATGAGTGAGTGAGATTGATGTTTTTCCCTTTTTTTAAAAGAAACATTATACACCTTCCAGATCTGAATCCACTAACTGGGTGTTAACACATACAGAAGTCTTCAGTTCTTGACACTACCATGTCTGAGTAAACGCATGTTCAGCCACCACTGTGTTAATGGATTAAAGCACTCCTAATGATTTTGGAATTAGTTTATATACTGGGAAGCACGGACTTCTTTATTTACTGGAGTGGCTAGCTAGCAGGCTTTGTTAGCCTAAAGGCTGGGGGCTTTTCTGTATGCATGCGCTAGACATCCACTGCAGATTCTCAAATTGCATCGCCTTTCTTGCCAAGATGGCAGGCAGCTGTCAATGTGGACACTAGCAAACACAGATGGAGCAAGTCATTCAGGAAGAGATGCGATATTTGCCAATTCAGACTTTCAAGGGGCTTAGCAGGTCGGCAGCTACCACAGCCCCACGTTGTCTTATTCTCAGATCAGCATAACGAATCATGCCTGGGAGACCAAGTTAATCCCTTTCAGGTTCCCTGGACTGTAGATCTTTCTGAATTTTCCTTTCTTTAGCCCTTTGTTTTCCTCCTGCTTTGTACTGAAAGTTAACTACAACAGCAAGAATGTATTAGGCTACTTGGAATACTGTCTTCAATTCATCCTGTCCTGCTGGCACACGGCACAAGCTACACAATAAAGAAACCCCTGCCTCACTTCTGGAATGAGTCAACAAGGGTGTTTATAATATTCAACGTCTATGCACACACACAAACACGCACGCATAAGTTGGAGTTGCTCTTGTCCTGGTTTGAGGGTAAATGCAAATCTACTGCTTGAAGACTCCATTTGCCAAAAGGCTGCACAATCTGCCCCTGTCAATCCAAGGAATTATTAAGTACTCCCCAAGTACTTCCACGTCTCCCAGCTCATGGAATGCAGGTGGCCTTCTCCAGCTGGTTAGATGCACCATTCATGTCTTCAAAAGCAGTTACAATGCCCTCTTCTGCACTCAGCCAGAAGAAGAATCATATCCCATCCCATCCCTGGAAAATTCAGCTTGGGGCACTCTTCTCCTTGTATGAACTCCATTGTGTCGTATAGCAGGGGGTATGGGATGTTTGAGGATTAATCCTGTCCTCACTAAGGCACATCTGCTGTCCATTAGATTAGAGAAAGGAGCCTCAAATACCCTCTGCACCTACGGCTTTTTTCTGTCGGTGCAACTCTATCCTGCCATGCAACTGGACGTGTCCTTTTGTGACCTGACTCTTTGCAGTGGTTCCTCCCAGCCGTGTGACCAGTGGGTGGATGTTGGGTAGAAAAATACATTGTGTATCCTCTTGTAAGATTAAGTAGCATGTGACTAAATTTTGATGGCTGGGCAAAATACTGGTTTTATTACACTTTGGCTGTGGTGGTATAAGCCATCAACTGGAGATGGGTGCTTCTCTATAATAAACCTACAGCCTAAGTAGGCTTGAACGTCTCATCTGTAAAATGCAGAGATATAGCAATCCTAAATTAAAACCAGATTTGGATTATCCCATAAAGATTAAAGGTCATTTCAAGCCTTTTACACTTCTTCAGCATAACTTCACCCACTTACATTAGGGCTAGAATGTTCCAAAACCTCTCTATTTTGTATCAAATGAAACTGTTCTCATTTACCCTGTGTTTGAATCAGGCCCAGAATATTCTGTAGCCACAAAGCTTCTGTTTTTTCTACTAAAATAGTGGGTAGGTATGTCAGCTGCTTTGGGAACTGTGTTCAGAAACAGTGCTATCTACCTTTGAAGTGGTTGTTCCCAAACTGTGCCCTTATGAGACTGTATCTGACTATAAAATCATATCATTTCTACAGTATTGCCAACTATAAGGTTAAAAGGTGATGATCGCTGAGATTTTGATAACACTGATAGTGCTCCAGTGCTTTGGGAACCCCTTCTTTGACAGAAGCAGGCAGCAAAATCTTTGCAGATGAAACTAGGCCAAGACGAGTAATTGATTTTATTGGTTCAGCAGTAGAATTTATAAATAAAAATAAAACTAGTAAAGATCAAAGGGAATAAAAAAAATAATTTTTACTTGACAAAGCAAAACACCCCAAAATGTCACTTTGTGTTGCATGGGATGTTCCATTCCACTTGAAATAAAATACTTATTTTTTTCAGGAATATGGAAAAAAAAAGCAAAGAAGGATGCATTAGAGTTACAAAATGTTCAAAAAGAATTGCCCAGCTTCACTTACAGGGACACATAAAAAGTATCATTAGTAAATGTGACAGGCAGAGAATAGATGGCCAAAACCGCCTTTGAGAAAGGAGTGGAGACCAGCCATTTAATGCTCTTACACTTGGATCCATTGTTCTTCAATACATATCCAAGCATAAGACTTGAGCATAAGAGTCTTAATATTATGGAAAGTGTCTCCCTGTTGGTGCAAATCATAGTTAATAAATAAATAATAGTTCGTAGCAGCAAATTTTCCTATGCTGTGTTCAGTAACATTTTTCTGTCTCCGACTGGTTAGCAGACAAAGCAGACATTTTCACTGCGTTTATGTTTGTGCTCCTCAAAGCATTTGCCCATTAAAAACAGAAAAATTGTCGTATTTGAATCATCAGAAGAATCAGACTTTGTATCAGTCAGAAGCTTCCAGAGGGAAGCTTCCACATCTGCTTCCAGAGGGACACTGGCAGTTATGAACCTCACCATGGAAAGTTGAACAAAGTGTGAATAAAGATTTTGTGTTTGTTAAAACATGTTGTAGCACTGCAGGTTGGAGGAAAGGAAATTGTAAGCCACATTACGATTACCTAGGAATGACCATACCCATAAGGCTACTCTCCTGCCATTCCTTGCTTTGCATTTTGTGCTAACAGGGGAGGACTTCAGGCCTGTTCAACGTTGCCTGCTGCTTAATTTTTATTTAGGTTTAAATTACAGAACCACCAGGCAAGAAAAGACTTCAAGAAATGGAATGATAGAATCATAGAATAGTTTGGGCTGGAAGGAACCTTTAAAGGTCATCTAGTCCAACCCCCCTGCAATTAGCAGGGACATCTTCAACTAGATCAGGTTGCTCAGAGCCCTGTCCAACCTGACCCTGAATGTTTCCAGGGATGGGGCATCTACCACCTCTCTGGGCAACCTGTTCCAGTGTTTCACCACCCTAATTGTAAAAAATTTCTCCCTTCTATCTAGTCTAAATCTTCCCTCTTTTAATTTAAAGCTGTCACCTCTTGTCCTATCACAACACACCTTGCTAAAAGTTTGTCCCCATTTTTCTTATAAGCCCCCTTTAAGTACTGAAAGGCCTGTGGTCTCCCCAGAGCCTTCTCTTCTCCAGGATGAACAAACCGAACTCTCTCAGCCCATCTCCATAGGAGAGGTGCTCCAGCCCTATGATTATTTTTGTGTCCCTCCTCTGGACCCTCTCCAACAGGTCCATGTCCTTCTCATGTTTGGGGCTCCAGAGCTGGACACAGTACTCCAGGTGGGGTCTCACAAGAGAAGACTAGAGGGAGCGAATCACCTCCCTCAACCTGCTGGCCATGCTTCTTTTGATGCAACCCAGGATGTGGTTAGCTTCCTAGGCTGTAAGCGCACATTGCCAGGTTGTGTCCAGCTTTTCATCCATCAGTACCCCCAAGTCCTTCTTAACAGGGCTGTTCTCAACACCTTCTTCCCCCAGCCTGTATTGATACCAAGGGTTGCTCTGACCCAGCTGCAGGACTCCAGCAAACTCCCCTGGTGTCAAATGGGCCATGCTGTTCCTGGGATAATCAGTCTGTGGCATGGGCAACAACATAGGCTTTAATATCACTTTTTACAGGGTTATTTGCTATGCTCCTTTAGCTGGTTAACTGGTTCCACCTCTTTTCCCCTTTTGTCATTACTGGCTATGTTAGAGGGTTTTTTTGTCTTTTTTTGTTTTTCTTCATCAATTCTGTACTGATTTTACCCCCCCTTCCTTTGACTCTGGGAATCTTTGCCTCAGATAAATATGAATATTGCCCTATGAGTGTTCTTGCAATTATTAGACTAGATTCATTAGTAGATATTTGCAGGGCAACAGCTAAAAGGTTCCTAACGGCTAAACTATACATATGTATAATCTATAGACAAAATCCATGGTAGCATCAAAGATTTTTTAACTAATCAATCCACTTGCAATAGAGCGTATTTTAAAGTTTCAAATGGTGTCAAAGTGGACAGGCTAAAGCTCAGTGTACCTGAAATGAGTAACTGGGTTGGCTACAGTAACTAGCAAAGCTTTTGTACCTGAAATCATGAATCAATACATTCCCATATACCTCCCATAACTCAAGCCTTTCATTTGGTAGAAGTAGTAAATTGGGAAACCTAGTCCCAAAAAAACACTGGGTAGAGACAAGTTAAGAATGTTGTCAGGTTTCATCCAAGAAGTTTTCAGATATGGTGATATAGTGCAAAAAGAGGCTACTTGTGACTACAATGAATAACTCAAAGTGTCAGCAGAATGAAGGGAAATAGTTCTGCATTCATTCCCATCAGGTTTTGTCCTTTTTTACTATTATAAGGATGTCAAAAATGTCAGAAATTGTAATTTTATCAGTTTGTCTCTTACATAATTTATTTCTTTTTCTTTATGAAAAGGAAAAGAAAGAAGACTATACCAAATTGACAGCAGTATCACTGTACTTTACCATTGTGTTAGATTTTGATAGCTCTGTTTCCAAATGTGGGAGGAGTTAACCACTGTTTCTAGTCTACTTTCAAGCCCCCTATATAATAACACTTCATGTGGATATTGAAAGAGCTTAGCTGCTCTATGCATATTGTCTCAGTAATTGTTAGCTATCAAACTACTATTTACATTTGCTGAGACAGATTTCTTTTGGGGTTTCTCTTTTTTTGAAATACATCTAGCAGAAAACTCATTCTCGCATAGTCTTAATTATGCAGTATATCAAGCTCATAACACAAAACTGATTTCAAAGTGAAACACAACCACTATTTAATAAAACTTCTGAATCACAGAATCACAGAATCATTGATGGTGGAAGGAACCTTTCTAGATCATCTAGTTCACTGACCTGCTCAAGCAAGGTCAGCTAGAATAGGTTGACCAGGACCATGTGTACATCCAAGAACAGAGAGTTCACAATCTCTCTTTGGCAGCCTGTTCCAGTGTTTGACCATCTCACAATAAAAAAAAAAAAAACAGTTTGCTTGCATCCAGACAGAATTTCATGTGTTTCAGTTTGTGCTCATTGCCTCTTATCCTTTTACTGGGCACCACTGAGAAGGGTCTGTCTCTCTCTTCTTCATAAACAGTGTGTTAACTAAACGTAGGATCCATCTCAGCTAAATGGAAGGTCTAAAAGACAGGCGTATAACCTATTCCTCTCAATGTGCAATCTCATCCTAAGCAACGTGATGATGACAGTAATTTGCACATGGAATTTATTTTATTGACTACCAAGGGAGCCTATGGCAGTGAATATAGATAAAGGTGATCAATTTCTAAGGAGGTGAGGATAGTAAATTTAACCTCTCTCTTTTTGTTTCCTTTTGTTTGTGTTTTACATCATGATGACCTCACATATATATATATATATATGGTACATAGGGTATTTATGACTATTTGCTAACTTCAGTTAACACATTGGCTTGGTTACAAAGAGTTAGTTATTCCTCCTTCAAGCTATAGTGGTTAGCTATGATTCAGCAAATTAAATGCATGCGCTCTTGCACTTTGGTACTCCTTGAATGACAGTTTAAAGCATTTCCGGAATAAATACTTGAATATTTAAAAGTAAAATTACAAATTTTGTGACTATTGGAACTGAGCTTCTGGAAACAGAATGAAATTTGTCTGAGAGGAACAAAGGTTAGACAGTGGAGTTGGCTTGAACAAAATAATTAAGTTTTGACCAAGCTGCCCTCTTCATTGATGCTGCATGGACTATAAGAGAAGCAAATGAACAAAAGAAAGAAACACAATGATTGTGAGAGCCATAAATGCCTTCTGATCAGATTTGGGTGAGGAACTTTATTTCTCTTCATGCATTGATGTGTGCAGGTACATGCATATTTGTTTAGAATGGTAAAGGAGGTGGTAGTGCTAAATGTGCCATGATTTGTATTTCTTGAAATTTCTACGTGTTTTGCCAGTGGTAGAGCCTATATCAAAACTTACAAGAGCTGGAATTATATTTTAAAATGCAAAAGCTGTTTAAAAAATGGAAAAGCTTCTACACAAATGGAAATAGGTTTTGATTTGTACGTTTTGTGGAATACATCTTTGAATTAGACAGAATGTAGCCAGCTATCATTTGTATCAGTCTTCACATCCAAGATAATAATTCACTTATCATTCACAGCTGAAAAGATATGGTTTACATTTGTTTCAATGATGGCTTCCATCTATGTGTGTCTCTAACATTGTATATCGGTCATATAATGTCTGCTTCTTACAGGATATTTTTTCAAGAAAAAGAAAATGGTACTTTGCTGTATCTGTTTTGTATGAGTCTTTGCATGTAATCTGTTCATGAGAAGGGTTTGAAGATCTTCAGAGCTTAGAAGAAAAGATCAATGATGGCTATCTTTTCAGATGGGCTTGAATGAACAGTTTCAAGGCCTACAGTTAGCAGTTCATTAGTTGTGTAAAGATAAAATCAAGCTATGAGCAGAATGTTATGTGAGCCAAAAATAGGTCACATTTGAATGTTTTCTAAAGACCTTATCAAAGATACTCATTTCCAAGGATGATGAAAAATTGTTTGCATGTGTGCGGCTTGCTATACTCAAACAATGCAGATTTCTAGTGGTGTGTAACAGATGACATCATAAACTCCTTGGAGAAAGGTAGCAGTAGAATGCTAAAATGATAATAAAAACTCAATTTATATTATGTTGTGTTGAACCCTTCAAGACTTTTTGGGAAATGCCTGTGAAGAGAGAACTGATGTTGAAAGCTGTCTGTGTGTCCCAAGTGCTAACAGACAAAGGAAACATGCTGCATGAAGTCTTAGGTAGGTTTTCCATTTAGTCACCTTGTTTAGCCAAAATTCACCTGAGGAACAGCACAAACTTCCTCCCTGTGTACTTTCTCTGTCTGAATAGCAATGGCAGATTCTAATTACAGGCTAATGTTGCATGTGCCATTTCCCAGTTGTCACTGTCAGATGGAAGTGACACAAGAGAAGACACTATGACTGGGACTGTTTTTTATTAGTGGTGTTTTACCTGAACGGGAGATGGATATGGACAGCTGCATGGCTGTAGGAGAGAGGACCAGGCATTTTGGGAAGCCTGAAACCCTTGAGGATGTCCTGGGCCCAACTGAGATCAGAATTCTGGTTTAGAGAAGAGGTGGCACACAGCCTGCATGGTCCTGCAGACCTGTGTAGAGCTGCAGACCTCTTGTTCTTCGCCCCCAGATCTTCCAGTTAGTTTCAGAGATACTCTTATTTTGCCCAATGATACTGCAGTAAATGGGCCATATCAGTTTGAAAGAGCTTAATCAATCAGCACTTGCAGATGTGAAACCTATTTCCTGCATTTGCAAAATTCATTGCAACTCATTTGTTTGAGATGAATAGTGGTGATATAGAGCTGCTGTGTTACTAGGCTGTGATTAGTTTTATTTCATTATTAGAAGTGATGTCTTTCCTCATTGATCTAATCTTTCTGACTTTTCATTTGTGACAACAGAAAGGTATGGATCATCCTTCCCAGAAAATGGCCTGGGTCTGATTTTCCATTTGTGTTTTTAAGAAACCACCTTTCAGTGCAGTGCTCTGCCTGGGTCTCAGCTTCAGCCGGTAGACTGGTGGCCTTGGGCAGAAGAGCCTAGTCTTTAGATCCTCATTTTTCTATCAAGCTCAGACAAACTTTTCTGGTTACTATTTCAAGAATTAGCTCACAGAGTAATACAAAGTTGATTTAAATCTACAAATACCCAATTATTGGGAGAATAATTTGGTTTAGACACACTGGGTGGGATATTAACAGCGTTAGAGCTTTAGCCTTGGATGCGTAACCTTGCCTTGTGTTGACCTTTGAGATACAAGCAATTCTTTCTTCAAAGCCTACCTTAGAGAGCTGTAAATGATTAATCCAGAAATCATAGCTAAATGGTGTCTGCAGAGGACACGCCTGAATGAGTACACATCACATGTGACTGAATAAAAAGTAGATGGAAAGCAGCAATGCTATTGAATTGAGTAGAGCCTTAGTTTTCATGGTATCCACAAATGTTGGATGATTTGATGATAAACAAATTTTAAACATAGATTAGGTTCCTAATATTAGATTTTTAACAAAAATGCATAACCTTTCAGATGAAGATCCTGACTGTGGTTTTAACTCATGACACGAATTCTGATAGTGATGGCTAGTAAGGTTAGTATGAGTCATGCTCTACAGCGGTTTTGTTCATGAGCTTTGAGGAAACAAGCATGAGAGCAGTAGCTCTATCATATTTTGAAATACTCCTAGGCTGATTTAGATTTGCTGTCTGAGGTGGTGGTGAAGACGCTGTTCTTGCAATTGCTTCCACACAGGACTGTTTTTAGTCCATTGCGTCTTTCACTGGCTCTCCTGCAGCCTAAGAGACAAACAACATCTCTCTGCTTTTTCAGCAAACTTATATCTGAGGCTGAGACATTTGGCCTTCCATAGAGGGGTAGCACTGCTTCCAGTATGCTTACTGGTTAAATTTTGATGGGAGAGCCTATTTTGGTATGTAACTTTTCTTTTTACCACTTTCCAGAAGTTAGTTTAAGGTACGAATGTACTTCCTTTCTTCTTTCACTTCCAAAAGCACTCCGACTACCCTGGGAGGATTATCAACTGCCAAAACTAAGATTGCAACCAGAGTATCAGAAAAATCTTTTTCATAATTAAATATAGAAAGCACTCATCATGTCGTATATATCAACATGAGTCATTAAAGTTCAAAGCCTGGAGAAAACACAGCTAAGGCCTAGTAAACAGCAGCGTGCTTACAGTGGCATTATGGAGAGCAAATAATTTACACACTTCAAATGCATCCAGGCTAGGAACTAAACTGAACAGGGATAGGGCTGGAAGTTGTATGGTTGGGCAAGAGGCAGCAATCCAACTTCAGCAGCTGGATTAAAAGACCAATATGTTTTGCTCTTCAGTCATCCAAAGTTCATCTTGCAATTCACTGATGCAGCCACTGCTGGGAGGGATCTCTCTGGCGAGGTGCTGGAGGGGGTTTTCTGACTGGGTGGGTTCCCAGGGACAGCTGAGGGCCAGCCACCTGCGCTCCGGGAACATGCTCTGCCCTTGGTGAGTGAGGTGATCTATTAATAAATATTCCTTCCAAATAAAGTAATGCAAGTGTGTGGGGAAACAGCAATTTAATTAAATTACACAGATGACATTATTCACTCTTTTAACAAGCACAGGCCATTTTACCTGTGAGGAGATAATTTCTTGAAATCAAACATCCTGGATGTCCCCTAAGTGTTTTCATCATCTCATAATTGGATCTCAAACTGTTTTGAAGCATCTCTCATAACCAAACCATTGTGCCAGCAGGATGTTCTTCCTATGGGAGAACTAAGTACTTGCACAGGAGATCCTGCTACAGTCATCACAATAACATGGAGACCAGTTTTGACTGTTAACACCTGTGAGTTAAACTCTTCTCCCTCTCAGAAAGCAGAGCTGGATTAGGTGAGTAAATCCCCACCTCCACTTTCATCTCCTTGTGGACATTTAGATAATTCCACTCCAGTAATTAGCCAATATAAACCACAGCTCATAGCTGCCAAAAATTCCTAAAGACAAGAAGTGAATGTGCAGAGCAAGCATATGGGACCCAAGAGAATTACACCCCAAGCAGGGAGAAGAACCTGTGTGTACGAGGTTGGTGTTTCAAGCAGGCACAAGTACAGACTGTAGTTAAAAGGAATGGGTTTTCGCTCATCTTTCCTTTCTGCTTGTTTTCCCAAGGCCCTGGGCTTATGTTCATGCCATATCCTTTATGCTGCAACTAGTACTTGTGAGGACATCCAGAGGGATGGATGTGAGGAAAAGGATTAAGCTGATTAAAAAAAAAAAAAAAGCCTCCTTTTTGATACATTACTCTATAGTCATGTAATGAAAGCACAGAAGGGCTGAAATGAGGACCCGTGTCTGCTTACACTTGAGCTCGCTTAGAATAAATGTGAAACTGTTTCACTCTTAGTGATTCATACAAGCAGGTACACAACAGGCACTTTTCCAAAATGACAAGTATGGAAATGGGAAATGCTCTCATGGATGAGGCAAAGGAAACCTATCCAGTCTATCACATTATGATTGAACCTGTGTTTCTGTTTGTCTTGCAGACAAGTAATTTTTCTTCGTGTCCTGAGAGATCAAAAACACTTTCCATTGTCAAGTGAGAGAGGAACAAATCTGTGTTCCAACTTTCAAAGTAAAATCCACCAGGAATGTTTTTGCTTTTCTAACTGCATGCCCTGGTTTCTAACTACAATGCAGTGCTGCAATATTCACTACTGCAAAGCAATGTCTTGATTCACCTTAAACAGCACCTAACTTAAAATAAATGCCCAGAATGGCAAAATGAAAGGGCAGTCCAAGTGCTGAAAAGAAGATCTAATACCTTGTGACTTGTGCTAACATTCTGGTCTCTTGAGTTACGGATCAGTTCTGAAGACAAAAACCCAGCCTCGCATCCTCTCTTCTCTGAGGTGTAAATCCTGAGATGATGCCACTTTTGCAGCTCATAGGTGTGTCTTAATCAAAAGGCTACAAGCACAATGCATCTTCCCACTAAGGGCAAGATGAAATACAGGCCTGAAACGCTTAAGGTGCACAGTCTAGTTCTTTATGACACTGCCAAAGGCATTTGATAAACCCATCCTCATTTACTGAGCTCTATCTGATCATAACTTTGTAGACATATCACTGCACTTGCAAAACCTGTACTGTGACTCTACAGCTCTCATGAAACCTACAAAGCTAATAATTCTGAGAGAAAAATGTAAACCACTCCAACTGTATCTTTGTTGGCAACCCACACTGCTTACAAGAGTTTTTAGCTGCCAACAACATATAAAAATGGCTAGGACACGGAAGAATTATTTTTATTATCCTCATTTCTCAAATTTGTCTTCCCTTTTAGGAGCAACTGGACTTCCTAGCACTTCATGTTCTTGTTCTGTTCTGTTCTATTCTATTCTATTCTATTCTATTCCATTCCATTCCATTCTAAATTTGTCTATCTATTATAGAGCTGATGAAGTGTTACTTTGGTTTCCCTGTTGGTTGCTGATCTGGATTATGAGATATGACACAAGGAAAGGGGATCTGCATTGAGCATTTGTTTCACATGTGGACTATGGACAGAAGTAAGCTCTGGGCTTTAGTGGAGGCTCGTCCAGTCACTCGCATGGACGAATCACAGGTTTCAAGGCATGACAGCAGATAGATACAGGCCAAGAAGTCAATGAAGTTCTTCCTGGAACTATACGAATACCAGGTGGCAGAGAGGACACAGAGTCAGGGAAAGAGCGAAGGAAAGGAGGCAGATGCACACAGAAGGTGGGGGCAGGAAAGATGGAGGCACAGTGGTGTTGCTAGTAACACCTTGCGCTGTCTGCCTGGGACTGAACGTCTTCTTTTCACAGCCCTGGACTAACTCTTCTCTGCTGTGGAAGAACTCACAGTGGATTTGTCATTGCTATCTGGGCAGCTATGAATGTGATGTTGCCATTCTCTGGTGAAATCATTTAAAGCAACAAGACAAAATTAGATTAACTCAACCTAAAAATAAAGCTCACAAGTTAGTAGTAAAGGTTATTAAACACTTGCAGAGATTTTCCAGTAATGTTATAGATTCTTTGTCACTTAGGTTTCAAATTTTACAGGTCAAATACTTACTGCAAGAAGGGCAAGATGACTTTCTGTGGCTTCTGTCACCTATGACTGTGATGACTCCTGTCCCTTACTGTCTTCCTAACTATGAGTTAGTGCAGTCCCAGGCTAAGAAAGATCTGCACCTGCTAGATTTTTGTGGCTATCGGGATCAAGTTCAAAATTTTCTAGTAAGCAGGGGAGAGCAAGAAATGGTGCCCACTCCCTGTACTTACACTCAGAGACCATTCAGTGTGTATGTGTATGTTCTTCCTCCTACAGCGAAGCTGGCTTTCCTGGACGCCTCTGCTGTAGTCAGATATTCCCAAAACTGTGCCCCAGTTTATTGCCTGTTTCGTCGTGCTGATTTTGTTCATGTGAAATGATCTGGATTAAAAATCCTCATAAAATGGACAAAGATGGGAATTGGTGGCTGGTGGCGAGGGAAAATGGGAAGTTCTTATTGTGCTTTTGGCTACCAGAAAATTGTGTTGGATTGTACATGTGTTTGCTCACTTTGCCCTGGGCTGAGCACGCCATCAATGGCCAATGATTTCCTGAAAGCACAAATGTGTTTTATAAAAAGCTGAGAGATGAACAGTGAATTTGAGCAACGTTATGGAGTAAGCAAGTTTGGGAAGAGAATCTAGATGACTGGGGTATAGGTGAGCGCAGACTAATGGTAAGCTATTATAGTGTAAACAGAAGTAATTACCTGGACAAAATTAAGGAAAAAAAAGAAGGAAAACATTTCTACAGCTCACAAAGTACAGAAAATAATTTTTTGAGTAGAAGGAAAAGTTCAGGGGAAAAAAAAGGTGACTTTTTAAACTCCTGAAACTTCTTTAGATGAGTTATACTCCACCAGCGTTTCAGTCAAGCTTAAATCTTCTAATCCTTTCCCTCTGACAAAGTCTCAGAAAGTGTCTCTACTTAGTGGATTTAAAACTGCTGATGTTAAGCCGAATGCTGTACATTTGCATAGAAATGTAGTTACAAAACAAATGCAAATGAGTTCAGGACTTTAGAAAGTATGGCATCAGTCCTGTCTCATTGTCTGGCACAACCCAAAAGTTGTGGGATGATAATCAGCTGCTGTCCTGAACAAGAAAAACACCTTTCTCATAAAAACAGAACCGGTCTTTTCTTTCTGTAAATAATATCCTAAGTATACAGCCTCCTTTAACCACGGTGTTATTAAATCTGGGGTTTGACGTCATAAACACTTGGTAGGACTGTTAATTTTATGAGGTACTTTTAAACTTTTTTAGACTAGCATTTTAAGGATCTCTTTTTATGTATTGACATAACATGGAAATATTAAGGCACAAGTTTATTTTATACTGATTGTTTCCTGTTATCCTTTGGTAATTTTTGATGTGCAGTGTTTTTCTTACACAATTATGTGCAAAAGGGCATAGCTCCTGATGGTGCAGGACTAACACCGAGTGGAACATTTCTGGTCCCCCTTCCTGGCATGGCCCTGCAGTAGGAGGAAAAGATGTAGGCAACTTTTAAAGGATATTATAATGGTTCTAGAATTTGTGGCTGGTCTATTCTAAAACTGTTCACAGAGCACAGCAACATGGATTGACATGAATGCTTTAATTGAGGGATGAGTTCTAATGTGTCCTTGAACTGAGGATGAATGTGATCATAGAATCATAGAATTGCCTAGGTTGGAAGGAACCTTTCAGATCATCTAGTCTAACCATCAACCTAACTCTGACAAAAACCTTCACTAAACCATATCTCTAAGCACTATGTCTACCTGTCTTTTAAATACCACCAGGGATGGTGCCTCAACCAGTTCCCTGGGCAGCCTGTTGCAATGCTTAATAACCCTTTCAGTGTAAATTTTTTTCCTAATATCCAGTCTAAACCTCCCCTGGTGCAACTTGAGGCCGTTTCTTCTTGTCCTATCACCTGTCACTTGGGAGAAGAGACCTACCCCCACCTTGCTACAACCTCCTTTCCGGTAGTTGTAGACAGCGACAAGGTTTCCCCTCAGCCTCCTGTTCTCCAGGCTAAACAATCCCAGCTCCCTCAGCTGCTCCTCACAGGACTTGTTCTCCAGACCCCTCACCTGCTTCATTGCCCTTCTCTGGACCCACTCCAGCACCTCAGCGTCTTATAAATTAATTGAGAACTTGAATGATGTACCCTCTACTCAGTCTGATTTCAGTCATGATAGTCACTTTGGAATAAATCATCATCAGAAACCCTGCCCTGTTGTTGCATGTAGAGATTGCACCTGCAAATGTTGGAATACATGAATTTTCTCTTGGCAGTGTATTTAATCTCATTGTCTGTATAGTGAGCTTAAAGGCCTCACACTGGCACTCTGAGTGATCTAAATGGTGCTGTGTTTTGGCATTGTAGTGCCTAAACTGGAATCATCAAAATACACAATTAGGATCTTGCCCTTAGTGAGCATATTCATTTTCAATAACCTTTAAATAATGTTCAGACCTGGCCAAAACTATGACCTTTCTTCTTAAAGAATTCTTAAAATTTTTGCAAAGGATTTTGCAAAACCCAAACCTCGACCTGTTTGGATCCTTTCTCTAAGACAGGAACATTGACAATCTGAAAAGTTTTGGTGCGCAGGTGGCAAAAGTTAATGCTGCGGACCTTAAAAAAAGGTCAAACTTTTCTGGGAAATCTTATATAATTTGAAATCCTAAACAAACAAATGAATGTGGTACTTACATAGCTGCCTGTAAGTTTAAAATTTGATCACTCTTTACCAAGGAATTTTCTTGATCTTGTTTATAATGACAGCACCTTCTCAATTTACAGTAAAGAGATTTCAACCTTATTTACAAAGGAACAAAATGCATGGAACCTATAGCACTAATTTTCCCCATTTATTTGCACAACTGTTTTTTCGTCCACTTCCAAGGAACCGTTTTCACAGATTATTCTCCCACATACTTCTTATAATGTAATTTCAAGTTACTGATACAGAGGAGTTTCTCCTATTCTTCATTAACATTGGCGATGGGAGAGAAAAGAGAGAAAAGTGTTTCTGAAAAAGTTGGAATCTAATTAAAAAAATATCTAAAATAATCTAATAAAAGGCAATCGTGTTGGAACAACAGACAGTGATGGAAATGAGTGTTATGGTGAGTGAAATGAATAAAACTTGAAAAACAAGCAGTTACTAGACCCTGTGCTGGTTTTTAGGGTGTTCTTGAGCTTTCTTCTCCAGATGAACTCCATTCACAAGAGTGAAATAAACCCCTCCTTGGATATATGATGGTGGTAGCACCTGCCATTCGTTACACACCTGAGCAGGTAACTCCTAAGTTATTCTTTACATTCCTATTTCCCAAAGATTGTCAAGAAATTAAATCTAGAGATAGGCACTAGTGAGCCAAAATTTGGGGAAATAATTGCAAGAGCAATGCCGTACTTTAATACTATGTAAGGTGGCATTCAGTAGACTGATTTTTCCTTAGGCACAAATAAATTCCCTAATATTATCTTCCAGTTACATAAGTCATAGGTAGGTCTGCATTTGAGAAGTGACAAGAATTCAGACTTTTACATCTCCTCTTTGGCTTCTCAGAATGTAAATCTTTAAATCATCTTTAAATATGCTGGCTATGTGCCAGCAGCAGATTGGTCCTATGCATGTGTATGAAAATTTCAGACCTTTCTAGGAGTTTAAGAAGCTTATATAGTTCCTAATGACTTTTATGACAGCTAGATGAAGTTTTGGTGTCAGGCACCTTATATAAAATTTTGCTTCACTTCTGAATTTGACCTCATGCAATTTCTCAGCAATATTGAAAAATGTAATGCAGCAAAAAGATTGAAAACAAAACAAACCAAAACAAAAATATGGAGGCAGTCCTGTTTTCTTCTTTTCACCTCTAAAAATTCCAACCCCCATTGAAGCTCCCTGAATGAGGAGAAATGGCTTTGGTAGGCATTTCACTTTTTTCACTTGTAAAAATTGGCAGCTAAACCCCCTACTTGAATATGCGTAATTAAAGCAATTATACCATCGGATATTTCTCCTGTTATTTCATCTGCTTGAAACATCAGGCAATACTGCATGCAGCAGTAATTTGTTTTCAAAAATAATTTTTAAATCTTCATTATCAGAAAAAAAGACTTGACGTTCATCTTATTCTCGTTTCAGTTCCCTGACATTTTCTCCATCAGTAGCTATAATAATTTTCTGGGCACTCACTGTGCCACCACTGGTTTTAAAGGTAAAATATTCAACCTTTAAAGTGCACTGTTCATTAAGCAGTGGAAAAAATTGCAAAATCGAACATACCATTAGTGAAGTTTGTCCAAGCATTCCTTTTTTTCCACGTTTGTTAAGGAAGATGTTTCTATGAGAATCCCCAGTCCCCCTCTGCCAGCCCTGGCTCAGCACCCCTACCCAGGGCCCAGCCTCTCCAGACCCATCTCAGCTGGTCGTGTTCTTTTGAGGATTGGCAGGGCTAACAGAGTAAATTAGCAAAGGTACCGTGCTGTGTAACTGACTGCCATTGATCTGCACACTTTGTTGTCTCACACGTAACATAAATAAATAACGAAAAATAGATCTTCATCCGAAATGCATTTTTATACTCAGACTCCGCAACACCTTTTATTTCCCGCACCGTAAGCTGCTCAGGAGCACCAGCAACTGCAGGCGCTCCAGGTAACAAAGCTAATGCTTGCTTTAAAAAATACAGGAAATTCAGGGAAACCAGACCAATCTTTACTAAATTAGGCTTTAACTTTTGTAGATTTTATTGTCCGTATACCTGATAGATTCAGGGGTTAAGTAATAACATATGGGCTTAGGCAAACACCCAGATGTACATAAAAATATGTTCTTGAGGAAAGCACATTAAAAGGATTTGGTTCCATTTTCACAGCTGTAATTTATAGACTACATGGGGCATTTTTAATGGGTTGTATCAGACATCACCGAGCTGCTTATATGTGGCCGGATTCAGGTCTCAGTTCCACCAGAAGAACTATTACCCAAAGCTTTCTGGTTTTCATTCTCCTTGGTCTCCAGAACATGCGAATTAAAGGTACAGTGGCAGTCTGTATTAATACTGCCAAAATGCTGAAAAATTAAAATGTCTTGAGAAAAAAGAGGGGAGGGCACACATTTTCCATAAACTAGTTTGCACTTTGTGCCTTCACTTCTGTACTTTTCGAGCTGCATTCCTCCGTAACCCAACCTCTACTGAAGAAGTCTTTGGGTCAGATTTCCATATATTTACTGAAAGTGAGTGGTACCTACTCCTTGGGTAACCTAATTGGAATCAAGCAATCGTGACAAGTTTCTCTTTTGAGTTGCAAATGCTCATTTAACAGTTAGGTAAAGACAGTGAAATGAGGCCCTGTTTGAATTAACTCCCCAGTGCAGAGCTCTTTAAGCTCAAGGCATTTTGTTATTCACTGCTTTAGCCTCTGTAAAAGGACTTATGAAGTACAGGGACACCATGAATCTCTGTCACAGAGCACACAGGGAGCCGAAAACAAGCTGAAAATGCATTGCTTTACAGCATTTCAGGCACGACTTTAAACAAACAAACCTGCCCCGTTTGTTCACCTCAGCATTTCATGACTTGCTTCAGTGATGCCCAGACTGGCATCTCCAAGGCAAAGGACCACGACCCCCTCCTGTCGCTGCCTTTTCCAGTGGAGAGGGGAGCCGCTGCCCGGGCCGTGCAGGGTCTCCAGGCTGCACCCTGTGAAGTGCTTTGCTGTGTCAGCCTGGATGAAGGGAGGCAGCCCAATGGAAACGCTGTGGGGCCGTGCCGTGTTACTAACTAGATGGGACATTAAAGATATATGGGTTCCCCGTAATGATGGTGCTAATAATTAAGCTGTGTTATTTTGGTATCAATTTTTCCACAAGGAGAGCCGTTAATTAGGCTAAAGTTTTCTCGTGTCTCTAGGCCTTTACTTTTCTCCTCAGGCGAGAAATCTCATTGTCATTGCTGACCCTGAACTTTTTCTTCCACCAGCATCTCCCTCTGGTTTATCACTATGGTTGGAACCTTGCCAGCGGTTGCCCTCACCCTGACCCTGTCTTTGATGAAATACTTGTTTATACCTTACTCAGTTCTCCGCTCAGCTAATGCAATCCCCTCCTTTAAATTCCCTCCTGAATGGTCTCCTTGAGTTGTCTGGATTTAATTCAGTGTTGCCAGGAGAGCACAAGATGCATACTCCTGTTGTAATAAGCTTATTTGGTATTGGATAAAGAGTGGCAAGCTGAGGATATAGGATTACAATACCTTTTCTTTTTCCCTTTTTTTTTTTTTTTTTTTTTTTTACCGTGGTCTTGTTTCTGCTGTTGGAGTCCTGTTTGAATAGATCCTGAATGTGCCTGGGGTGTCAGGGACCCAGCCAGACACAGGAGCTGAAGCTTGGCTTCTGCAGGAGGAGGCAGGCAGGTGGGCAGGCTGATTTAGCAACAACAGCCTGGGAAAGAAGGGCAGGGGTTGCTGGTGACCACTGAGACCGAGGGGCTGTCAGCTTGCATGGATAATTCAGTAATTCAGGCAACACCAAGCTCAATAGCAGGCACTGTTTGGAGGGTAGAGGGGATAGGCAAGAGGAGTCTGTCCTGGGGAGGTTTTGACTGTGAAGCAGTAGTAAGAGAGAGGTCTAGATGAACTGTGAGGGTCTGGAGTAGATAGATATTTACACTGGGACAGTTTAGTGAGAGCACGTTACTCATAGCAGTGTGCTTTTAGGGAAGTTAGGTCTTTCCTTTAGTATAAACAGATTGTGATCAGTTTTAATTTAAATTAGCTTCCATGAATAATTCCAGCTCTGGAGTGAAAGAGAGGGAAGGACAGAGTTATTGTGGTGGGAGGGAAGGATTAAGCAGGAATGAGTTTGGGAAAATAAGGAGATGGTTTGAAGAGATGAAAAGTATGCAAAGGGAGATTCTGGGGCAGCATCTGTGGAAGTGGGCAACTGTGAGACCTAGGAAGGAAGGGTCAGTGAAATGAAAACTTTTTTCAGAAGGGAAATAGCAGAAAGTCAGAGGTATGAGGCCTTCTGCCCTAGAAAAGACTGTCTCTCTGCAGCAGTGATAATCTCTAATAGGAATAGTCTCTAATCTAACCTCTATTCCACCTACATTTAGTTTGGAGGTCCCTGTAAAGTATTTCTTTTGTTCTCCTTATCTCAGCAATGATGAAGGACTGACAGTGAAGAGGGCCTTGCAATGCGGATAAATTAACTCAGTGCTTTTTCAAGACCATTTTCAGTGACAAGACTTTTTCAGGGACCAAACCTAAATTAAAATATTACTAGGAATGCTACATGTGAGAGAGCAAATCTCCTTGCTTACTCAGTTACCCCATTGACTCCATCGTGCTCTGCCCAGCCCACTCTTTGATTCCTCTGTCCGGACATCATAACTTTCTAATTTAATCCAGTCTACTACTGAACTTTTCCATAAGGAGACTAGATAAGATCAATGACTGAACACATTGTCTTGGTTCATCATGGTTTCAGCCAGGAAAGAGTTAATTTTCTTTCTAGAGATTACTGTGAAAGGAATGTCAATAATAAATGTTGTTTTATGTTTATATTTTTCAAGGACTCTTTTCAGCTTCATATAGAAGCTGAGAAGGAGCATAGACAGAACAATGGAATGGCCAATGGAATATTCCATACCATAGACTTCATGCTTAGTGTACAAATGGGGGTTGGCCGTAAGGGGGATTCCGCGATCACTGCTCAGGAAGGTACCAATCCACTGGGTGGTCACTTGTATTATTATTGTTGTTGTTGGTATTATTATTATTTTTATTTTCCTTTTCTTTTATTGTTCTATTAAACCATCTTTATCTCAGCCCATGAGTTTTTCTTCTTTCCCTTTCCCCTCCTTTTTCCCTCTTCTCCCTGCCCTTCTTGGGCAGCTGTGGGGTCCCAGCTGTTGGCTGGGGTTAAACCACAACATGGTTTTAGGGTTCAACAAAAATCTTAATTCAAACAGTTGCATTTTATATGATTAGATCACAGTTCCTAAGTATCTGCCATTTCAAGCTATGTTTAGGTCTACCATCCTTGATGTTTTAGTACCAGAAAATTGTTTGCTCTGATATTTTTCTTATTTCAGTTTACAAACCAAATTAGGAGCTACTGTGCTGGACAGTCACCCATTTTCATTTTTGCATAGCTTACAACTTCTTCATGATGACTCTGGTGCCTGTCAATGAGACAGGAAGAAAACTCTTGTCAAATCATGTTTCAGAGCTGTCCTAGATGGCTAACGACGGGGGGAGATCTTGTTAGTGCTTTTTTCCCCCCATAATAAATTTTAAGATACAATTGTTTTCATAGTAGACAAATATATAAATAAAGCCATCAATTAAGCTATTATCAATTACTGCTTTTGACTGTGTTATCAGAAACTACAAGAAACTGCAGAAATTACAAGAAACTACAGAAACTACAAGATCATTGCTATGTTTCTTTTGTTGCCTTACGTTACACCGCCTTTATGTACTTGTTTCTCCATTGTAATAGTGCATCTGCTGTGAACTATTTTGAAATCTAAGGTCATGACCTTCACATATTTCTTATCACTATTCTTATTTGAAGCTAAGTTTTAACTATGAGGGGTTTATATTGAGTGAATTATTCTCATTGATAAATAGTGAGCATTGTCTCAAAACTTTCTGAATCACTTCTCGGATATGTGAACATTACAATGTCTGAAAAAATGTAGACCAAAAGTCCATATTAATTGTAGCTATAAAAACCCACAAAAAAATCCAAGTTCTGAATACAGCTTAATATCTTCCTGTAATGTTTCTGTGATCAAATTTCAGTTCATTGCTGGAACCGCATCAGGAAAAACACATTTTGGAGATATGAAAACCGCTGTTTGTGACACACTGTAAATGCATGGATACCAGATCCGGTTCATACCTTAACCTCATTTCAGTTTTGCCCACTGAAATAATAACCCACTTTAACAGCTTTGATCTAACTTTTTAATCTTTTGAAGAATTAGAATCTTATTCTGGATCTGACATTTCAAATTTAGAGCAGTTTTGCTTTGACTTTTGATGTAGACCAAATTAAATAATTTACAACTTTTAAATATGTTCAAGGAGAGCATGGTTGCCACGTATTTTCTTTAATTCAACCCTCTCAATCTGTTGCTTAAGGAACCTCCCTATTGTTCCAATCTTGCAGTGGAAACAAAGAGAGAAGTATGTAAACATCCATTTAATCAAGTCCTGTCCAGCTCAGTTTGTTTTTTTTTTCTACCTTGTTAAGCTTCCTGTATTTTACCTTGGTTCAAATATTGTGCAAACATAATTTGACCTTTCTATCACTATCTCATGAAAGCCTATCTGAAAATGAGTGTACACAGTGCTAAATATATGCATCTTGGAGAATTTTGGCTAGCAAGACTGTTAAGATTAAAAACATGTAAAAAAAAAAAAGGGCATTACAAAAGCATTAATATATGCTAAGTGGGTATATAAACGCATAACATTTTAGATATTCCACTCTCCAGCTCAGCTGCTACTGAATGGTGGAAACATCCGGTAACACTGATACTTTTTTCTATGGCAGCTTCTTGAAAAGTTAAAGTTTTGCTCTACAAAATGCCAAAAAACATTTTAGGTTTGTAAAGTCAAACTTTTCAGCTCACTGTCTTCCTCAGCCCAACCTCATGAAGTTCTGCTTTGCCTGATGTGGCAAGTGGGCTTTTCCTACAGAGCGCAATGCAGGAACGGTGGTGGCCATTTCCCTTCAGACAGAGATCACAGACGAAGTGATCATGACAGTGGCCGTGTTTGCCTAGTGCTCAGCAGTTAGCGTCCTTATTCCAGTATGAATTGAATTTCTTCTCTTAGCTGACGGGATCAAACTCTAACCTCCCATAGAGGCACCTCACTTCCAGGACACAGGGTGCTGGAGACTGGTTTTCTTTTTTTTTTTTTCTTTCATTTTAAAGGAAAGAAAAACACACATTCAGATAGTCTTCAACTTCTCTTTAATGTTAATATGTGCTGAAGTTCATTCCCATCTCACACCAGAACTCCCAGAACTGACTCAAGCTCTTTAAGATTAAGATAAATGTTCATACGTGAATGAAGGGAAATCTGAAATCATGTTGGAATTTAAAAAGGGTAAGATTTGTCTCTTTAAACTCTTGAATTCATAATCCTTTAGAGAAAGTCCGTGTTGGTAACAACAACAACCTTCCCTTAATCATGTATTAGCAAACAAGTAGTAGCATAGTAACTCTGATGTAAACCGTTCACAGTAGGTTCCAATGTACTTTGAATGTCATTGGAGGTACTCAAAACTCAGCTGGACAAGGCGCAGAGCAACATGATCCCACTTTGAAGTTGGCCCTGCTTTGAAAAAGGGGTTGGACTTTTTGATCTCCAGAGGTCCCTTCCAAACTAGATTATTCTATGATTTTATAACTGCTAACTTGCATGAAAACTACAATTGCTCTTTCCACATACAGATTTTACACAGTGCCCATGGAGTTATTGCTGGTTGTTTAGCACTTAGCTATGAAAGTGAGCAGTCTGGCTTTGGATTCAGAACATCTAGCTCTCGGTATGAACTTTAGCCTGCCTAGTTTGGGAGCTAAGCTAAAACTGTTACGGGACACTCAAAGACCATGCAGAAAAGCAGTGGCTCTTCATGGTGGTAACAGATTGCTGTCCCCAGGCCAAGGTGTAGCCCAAAGCTGAGCTGGCAAATGGATAAAGTGATGTAGGGTACACTTAGTTCAGCTTAAGTGCAGGCAGCTCCTTCCAGGGGAGACTTGCTCTGTCCTTCCCAGGCGATATGTTCCTGCTACTCCCCTGCCATCAGACAGAGCAATTGTGCAGCCACGGAGTGGCCAGATCCATTTGCGTTCTAATTTTAATCCTCTACAAAAGGTGATTAACTAGCAATATGCTAGGGCTAGAAATAAGTTCAATCAACCTAGCCATCTTAAGCATTAACATCTTTTTCCTTGAATTTGTTGATTTGTGGTTTTGATTGCAACATATGCGCAAACTCTGAATTCCATTGATCTCCCTTAAACATATTATACTTTACCTTACAGAGTAAAGCAGATAGATAGCTAGGAGCTTATCAGGTGGCCTAAAAGGATGTTTTCAGCATCCAGTTGCAAGAGCCAGCACAAATGCCATCCTGCATAGCACATTTACTTCTTCTGCTGAGTTACATAGCAGCCCTAAGGATGGATTGGGATATGTGTTTAACTCCCGAGTACCTGACACAGAATATCCTACTATTTTTTCTCATCCCTCAGCGGATCTTATAACTCTGTGCAGGGGATGGGAAGCAAAATGAGAGTTCAAGGTCCTAATTTCCTGCTTCCCTTACCAAGGTTGTATCTTGAGATGCAAGATTCACAGAACAAAATTTCTCAAGGTGCCATGCTGTTGGTGATTGAAAACACAACCACAAAGACCCTCTTTGAGGTAGTCCCCTATATTCCTGGGCTTTCCCAGCCTGGTTGACTAGTCATCCTTGAAAAGGGTAGGCCTATTCTTTCCTTCCTCCTGAGTAACAGTTTCAGGATTTAGGCTAACCCATAGGCTTGCAATGTTAATTTTCAGAGTGTGTTTTAGGTGGAGTCATACAGTGACAATCACTCTTTTAATTACCAGATAAGCTCTAGGACCATGTCCTTACCTGACTTAGAGTATCAACTCCCAGAAAAGTGATAATGAGATACGAAGCAGTTTTCTTGCAGTGTTCCTCCATATAACTCAACAAATTTCTCCAAGTTGCCCCAAACCACAGATTTACTGAGGAAAGGCTGTAAAAATTGACCCTTTGCAAAATATTAAAAAGTCCCAACTCAACCTAACCCAACCCTAACAAGTTTCCACAAGATTTGTGCTGGAAAAAATAGTCTGTAATCGTATTTTATTCTACCACTTCACCTAACACTGAAATCTCAATGTTGCTGCTTTTCCATCTTTAGTATGTATATATTTTTGTGCACATTGTAATAAACACATGGGGCCATGATACTGTCAGAAGTTTTTCCAGTCCAATGATATAAAGTTTAAGTCTTCCAAGTCCTACACCCTGCAGACCTCAAATTAGTCTCAGATGGCTTGACATGCTCTAATACTGCACTTGTATGTTTGTGAAGGCTCAGTGAATTGGTTATTACTTATGCTTGGTTAATATCAGTGTAGACAGAATTGACATGTTTAAAACAAATCGTGGTCTGAGGAACTATTGATGGCTTTTTGCAGCCAGTGTTTAGGGAGTTCTTCAGCAGGAAGATTAATTTTCTTTTTGACATTTTTATACTGTATTAAGGGGCTTTTGCATTTTTAAATTTTTTTTTCCACCCCTGTTTTTGGTTCTTTTAGGCCCGGGGGGTTGGTAGGCTAGTTGTTTACCTTCGCTCTGGTCATTCTGAATGCCTATTCTTCCTCTTATCTCTCCAGTGGTATCCTCTCCATCTGTTCAGTAAGCACTAAAAATTTTCAGCCTTATCTTTTAAGACCATCTTCAGGAGAAGTTTTGCAAATGTTTTCTGAAAAGGACTTGGCACTTAGAAAGTCCAGCTGCAAAACCATTTAACTAAGATTCCAAGGGAGAACATAGAGAAATGAACATAAGCACTGTTGCTTTTTTTTTTTCTTTTTTTTTTTTTCTTATGTAGAGTTCTTCTTGGTATTTTCACTGAGCTTTAATCCCCTCCACCTATGAAAAAACAACAATTTGAGAAAGACTGGGAGATGAAGGGCAAGCCTAAATCTGTAACTTCAAATAAAGTGCATTTATCTGAATTTACTCCACCGATAGGTTTGTAAACTGAACACTATTAAAGGAGACATACCTGATCTTTGATATGAGCATCTTTAAAAGCAGCAGATGTAATATACAATAAAGATGAATGAATACAGTTCATCTCCATTCCTCCTTCTTCCTCATTTTCAAATGGAACCCTGAAATTAGATTGTCTTCTGTGAGATTGACTATTTGTCTATCTTTCTGAATATACCTTCAAGCAGGCTTAGCACACCAACTTAATCTAAGTTTGCTTTATAAGGCTATTAATATAGCATAATTAACAAACACTGTATCAATCATCTGACTTATTGCTGGGTGTCTTACATATTTTGGCTTTTCTGAAGGAAGTAGACGGTAACAGTAAAGGACATTGTGTTATCCAGATCACCATCTTTCCAGTGACGGATGCCATAAATTATAGGAAATAGGAGAAAGAAACAAGAGCGGATCAAAATTCCACCAAATCTTATGAGAGTTATGCCATTTCCAAGTGTGTCTGTGTTTCTTGAATTAGGGTGAAGAAAATCTAAAATTGCCTTGTAAAGGAGTTACATGTCAGTTTAGATAAATTTCTAAAAAGGTTGCTCACCAAAGTCCCTAAAAAAAGTGGTAATGGGAGAATAGGGAAGTTTTTCATATGGATAAAAATAAAGGAAACTCAGAGTAGAAATATATGCTCAGCTTAATGTGGCATGAGATCACCACTGAAGTCCCACAGGGATCTCTGCTTGGGCCTGTGCTGTTCAAGAAAGCAATAAACAATTAGAAAAAGGGAGTGTGTGACTGGTGAAGAGGCAAAGTTCTCTGATGACACTGAGTTATTCAGGACAATCAAACCAAAATTTTACTTCAGAGTATTTCGCAAGCACATCCCAGTATTGATTGACTAGCAATACAATAGCAGATTATATTCAATGCACGTAAATGTAAAGGAATGCTTGTGGGAAAACAATCCTGTTCTGTTGCAAAGTGATGGGCTCTGAGCTGACTGTTATTAAAGAATTAAATCTTAGGGCTAAACCAGGAAACTTCACAAGAATATCAGCTCAAGACCTGGTCCTGGTCAAACAGTTGAATTGAACATTACAAGGTAATTGGGAAAGTGGGGACAGCAGAAGAGGGAACGCCACTACACTGCTGTTTGAATCCACCTGGGGCACTGAACAGGATGGTCACAGGGAAGGCAGCAGCCGACCACAAGGACTCCCCACACCCTGCCAGCCACCTGACTTTCTTCAGAAATCTCATCTGTCTTCAGCCACCGACATTTGTAAATAACTCCTGACATTCAGGAGAAGAATCACGAGAGTTGAAATCTTGGTTTTCCTCATGCACACAAATGAGTGAAGGTTCATACTGATTGGGAAAGAGTCACACTGAGAAGTAAACAAGCAAACCACTCCCCCATTAAACATTTAATGAGGGCAGTGCAATTTAAGAGTGAGAATTGCCATAATTTCAAAACACATCCTCTTTCTTGGGAACACTTGTAATGAGCTATAGAAGCCAAAATGACTAAGTTGCTTATGTACAGAGACATTATGTAGTCAAATAATTGCAAAGACAATTCACTGTTTAATAAAAAAATTAAAATTCTTCAAGTTTAGCCAAGTCAAGCCAGGAAGCTGCATCCTTCGCCTCTTACAGCTCAGGACGTGCCTACAGTAACACAGTAGTTTGGATCACGATTGCATTTCCCTTTTCCCCATTTACTATGCTTTGATTTGCATTACAGAGAAGTCTCCATGCCCAAGCCACATTCAGTTTAGATTAAATTTAGTCACAGTTACACTTTTCATGCGCTGCAACCATGGAAGGACAGTCAGCCCACATAAGTGGGCTAGACTTAGTCTGAAATCCTCCCACCGAAAAAACCCAACAACCCCCTCCCATCCACACACCATGGACATCAGTTCTTCAGCACCTACTTTTTGTCTTTGCAGGTCTGCTCTTATTGCACTGTGTTGTGTGCTACTAGTGCAGACATATTTTCACTGTGTCTTCACCCTGCAGAGAGGGTGAACTTGGAATGGACTGGGAGATTTTTATTTCTGCTTTCAGTCATCAGCCTTCTGGAGTGGATCAGTGCTCTGAGAAAGAACTATCCCATATCATGAGCCAGTAATTTCAGTATCCCAAAACAGGAAGCCCTGATTTAGATACTTAGTCTTACCTTAGCATACAAGTAAGGAACTTCGTCAAGACATTAGGCAGGAATAGATCAGTGGTCTTGGAAAGGGTCTGTGATTATAGGGGCCCAGGTTGTCTGCCACCCTTGTGGTTTCTGGATTTGTGCCAAAGCATGTGAGACACTAGAGTTAATACCTGCCCAGCACAGGTTGGCTCCAAAATCCCAAAGATGTGAAGATTTCTATAGTAGCAGGAAACTATCACTACACGGCCCACACAAATCTTCAGCAAAGGTGTGAGCCAGGCCATATAAAACAATAATGTTAAATTTACAGATTGTAAGATTAAAAACCTTATTTTCTTAGTTGGATTTTGACTCTTGTTTTCATTACTCTTGATGTATGTTAAACTCAAAAAACAAACAATTAAGAAAATAAAGAAAATGTAAAATGCTTACATATTCACATGGTTCTAGCACCCAGTTTTCAAATTATTGTGAGGTTTGCGACAAAACGTCGGGATCTGTCAGTACTACGCTAAAAGAAGGCAAGTATTTAGGCCCAATAAAAATGCTCACAGGTATAACTTTGTAAAAGAGTACATAACAGCGAGCAGTTATAGCAGCTATAGTGATTAATCATTTTCCCCTGTCCCGTTGTCAGCACTGAAATAGCACTGAAGTCAATGGCTGCTCTCTGAATAATGGGCCTTATTTATTCAAAATATTTTTTTCTGAGTTTGTCTCATCTGTATTTTCCACCAGCCTGGACATTGCTGCAACATACAGATCTATGATAGCAGGACTAGCTATCATTATCTGTCTTCCAGTAGCAAATAAGTGCTAACTTTTCTGTTTACTTTAATAAAGTTTTCTTACTCTCCAGCCTAGTAATGTATGGTTGTACGCACATACACAGAACCTGAGTTTAATGACTTTACTGCGTACTAACCAGAGGAAAAGTAATTCAAAGCAGATGTTAACTGACACTGATTATATTGTTCTAACAGCGTGATGTGAATAGCACCCAATTATTTAGATGCATATCCATATCCTCAGATGTGCTTTTAGATGTTTAAAGCCTATGGTATTCTAAAAGCTTGCCTTAAGTCACACAGAGATTGTAACACAGGAGGAAAAAAAATTATGTTACTCCTTTATTTTGTAAGGGAGCACCATTGAACTTGTATAATTTTTATAATTTTTGTATAATTTTTTGTCCTTCCTCTCTCCTGTGAAAAGAAGCAAATTTTTATTCCTACTCCATGGTTTGCTTCAGTTCCCTGTATTGTCACCAAGTATTTGCTTTGCCTGCAAACACACCATACTTGGTCTCAGTCAGTTTTTAGGCTATTTTTCCAACATAAACACTTAGGGCATGACCCTTGGTTGCACTCCATGTTTTGTTTATTGACTCATTTGCACTTAAAATGTGTTCTTGGAGAGACTTTTTTCCCAGTATGTTAGTTCAAAACTGCTCCTAGTCAGATTGTTTTAACTAGTGCAGTAATTAGTATGCGTGTTCAGGATTATTTTTTTTGTTGACATAAATTCACTGAGTATATTAGTACAAATCACAGAGTTTCCCAGGGTTTCTTTTTTTTTCTGCTTACCCGTTTCTTAGCGTGTGTCTATATAAATTATTTTGATCTCCTCCTCTGAATCATACAGATGCAAATTTTTATAAGATGATGATAGAGTATACCTCTGTTAAAACATGGAGTGCTGATTTGCAAAAGAGAGAAGAGATTGAATGATTCAGCAAAAGATCTGATATTTCTGTTGCTTCCCTACTGTCCTACCAAAGGTCTTCATCCCACCTAAGTGCTCAGAGAAGAGCTTCCTCATTTTCCCGGCAGTACAATGCTAGAGTGGGCATTAGACAGCTGCCCAGAGGTAATGTCTGTAACTGTCTGCAGAGAAGCACCTTTAAAATCAAGACTATTTAGTGTTGTGAAATATTTCTAAGAGGCTGTTTGTTTTTCTGCAGTTTTCCTTTTTTTACATGACTCACTGGAGACCAGGCAGATAACAGAAGAGAGAGCCTTTTCATCTCTGGAAAACTCTTCAAAGAGGTGGATGGGAATTTAGCCACATGATGGCTTCCATTGAAGGAAAATGTACAATTAGGTCTATGTATTATTTAACCAGTGTTTTTTGACCTTTGTCAGTCTGTGAAGCTATAAACATTTTCTGTGGAAGATATGGTCTCTTTAGAAATTTCACAAACATGGCTAGTTCTGGGTATATATGAAGGTGTTTTTCATAATCAACTTTCACATTTGCATTAGAAACAGTATGTGAGCCACTTTAGCCATCTACAGGTTTTTCTCCAGAAGAATTTCATGAACCTTTTCTCTGTATCATAATTTCGTGCAACTCACAAACATAACGGTGAAAAAAGGTCTTAGCTCTAGATGTCAGCTTTCTGTAGCATTGAGCAAGTATGAGTTATAACCAATACAGAACAACTGTTTTTTCTACATAACTCAAGACTTGTGTAGGAGAAGAACCTGTAGGGCCTCATCCAAAATCCACTGAAACATCTGGGATCTTTTCCATCGAGGAAAACTTTCTCGGTCTTTGTGCTGACACTGAATAAAGAGAAAATGTCTTTCTTCACCTAGCTTTGCTTTTCTTGAATATATTGTCTGTCCTCTGGCTACATTTTCTGCTGCTGTAATGACTGTACCTTCTGTGCTCATAATGACGATTAGACTTTGTGGCAGTCTTTCAGATACTGATGGGGTCTTCTCACCAGTCAGAGAGAGCTTTAATGTCTAGTAAGGACTGAAGAGAAATTCTGCTTCTTGAATGACTCCATTAGGCTTGTCTCCTGCTTAATCAGCCCTTGAAGTACCTTAACTCGTCATGGCTTCCCAGCCAAGAACGGATTTCAGAGGTACTTGTTCCACCACAGACTGCTGCAGACTTGGCTGTCACATCTCACATCATCTGCTGTGCCTGTAAGGGCTGGCATAACCCAGAGCTGGACTGATCTTGCGGTTGGCAAAATGCATTGTGAGTCTTCTGCATTGAGAACAGCCCTAGCTACTGTACATAATTTTCATTGCTTACTCTCATCAGAATAACTTATCTAGTTGGAAGTACAGAGGGAATGAATTTAGGTCATTCACAACATAATTACCCAGGCTGGCATTTGTCCAGGACATGGGAGTTAGCAACACTGAACTTGAGAAAAATGTTAGCGGTGTTAATATATTTCCTTTCATTGTTATAAAAAATTGCTGTTTCTGTGGTGAGTGCTGGAGGTGACTGCACATCTGACATTCCCCTTATGGTGCATTACAGCTTTATTTGTATTTCTACATTACTAGGGAGAAGATGGGTCAAGCTGTTTTTTTATCGCTGATGGAAGAAGTTTAAATTGTGGATGGGCTATAGCTAAAGGTGAGAAAGGAAAGATTACTGGAATAAGAGCTCCAGCTGTGATGAAGAAAAGAACTGCCAAATGATGTATAGCTATTTCATGTATGGATGGACTTGTTCTGGAGTGGCAGGACTTAGCCATTTATCTTCACGGTGCTAAGCGTAACACGAATTTAGGGATGAAGTCACTCAGTACCACTGCATACTAGCATGCTCGCTTTGAAAAAAGAAACACTGAAAATTTGGGTATTAGGATATTTTCAGAGGCTAAGGCTTGGAAGACTTCGATTCTGTCTCCCACCAGAAGCTCCCTCTGTGATTGTAGGCAGAGCACATTCAAACCTGAAGATGTAGATTTTGCACAAGAGCCAGGCACCTAAAAGTGCGGGGCTGTGCCACAGAGCTGTTGCAGTGCTCCAGCAAATTTTGTAGACTTCAACCTCCATCTCTCTGTTCCTTAGTATCTGCTGCTTGCGAAATGTGTCCTTCCCTGCCAAGGAAGCCTGGTGAGTGTAAGTGCCACAGGGCAGATGAGGTACTCTAGTACTTGTATAAATACTGTGTTTAAGACAGGTGGATAAAGCCAATGATTCATAAAGAAAAATATGTTTAGTGTTATGGATATTTCTTAATAAAAGTTAAATATGTTCCGTGCTTTCTGGTAGCTGATCCATATACAGGATGAAATGGATCCCAGGAAACAGGATTGCATCCACCACATTTGACTCAGCTGACAATGTGAGTGGTCCTGTCTAAACTGCAGAGTCTGTTTAGGGAAAGTCTGTCAGGGAAAGGGGCGAGCACCTCCAGAAGGCAGCTCATACCATCCTAAAATGGGTGTCTGAGCCAGAGGGGTCTGAGGGCAAATCCTTCTGAGGAACCTGTCTCTTTTCACAGGCTAGTGAAGAGGGCTTCTGGATGGCTAGCTAAGGCACCTATCTGTTTGACAGATAAATGAGATTAAATGAATCCCACTGTGGCTCCCATCCAGGTGACAGAAGAACACTGAGGAAGTTCAAGGGTTTAATCTCTCATCATGATCCACGAGATACAGTGATATTAAAAATCTAGGTCCATAAGAAAATTTCTTTTTATAAATCATTCTTACTGGGTACTCTGTGACGAATCCTTCCTCCTTAGCTCTTGAATTGTTTCTTTACATGCCCTAAATAAATTGAATTCTTTTAAAACCCCATCCACTCTAAAGGAAAGGCTAATGTAGATGAACTTTCTTTATGTCAGCCGGACAACAACAAATTGTACTCCTCTTGTGTCAAGTAAATAATTAAAGCTTCGTTTGTGAAATGTTACTTACCTGTAATGAGTCATCTGTAGTTAAAAGGGAAAACAACAGCTACAGGAAGGTGATGCATGTTTTAACTGGAAACGTGACTCCTTTTGCTTAAGCTAATGCAAAATCAAATGAAGCCACTATAATACAAACGCCTCTCCAATCCCAGAGACATGCATACAGCCTTACGTTGTCACTTCTGCTATTATCTGAAGCCAGGAAAGAAGCGTGTTGATGCTGAATTGGCTCAGGCTTATAAGGCTTGATCATTTGTCTCAATTTTCATGCTGCAGCAAGTCTTCAGCTCTTGGGAAACCAAGACAGGTTTCTCCAAAGCAAAAACCCAAAAACTGTATACCACAGCTTGAATGGTCTGAAGGACTCTTTCACATAGCCAATAATTTGAACAGTTCATGAAGGCTCATTGGCCGTTACTGGAACAAAACATATTCAACACTGTGATTACAGTTGTGAGAGAAATACTGCATTCACAGTGTATGCTGTGGCAGAGAGACTGGGACATGTTTTATACACACTGCTACTCTTCCTTATATTTTGCAACCCTTTCAGATCTCTCTTGAAAATATATGTAAAATAGACATCTCACATATTTAATATTAATCTAATGAATTACTTAAATATCACAATAGAATTAAGCATAGACAAGGGCATCTGTAAGTCATTCAGAAAATTAAAATTGATCTAAGTTCCTCACCTTTTCAGAGCCTTCTCTTCCAGATTCTCTATTATTCCTTAAATCAGTGAATATGTGCTTCTACTGTGGGGAATCCTTGATCCCTTAAAATGCAAGATGTGTGAAGCTTTTATCTATATTCCTTAAAGTAAAAAAAAAATAAAATAAAAGTGATGCAGATGGATCAATATAAACATATATGACAGCAGCTTGGAGCTGCATGCAGTAGCATAAGTAAACAGAGTGACAGGATGACTTTTCAAAACAAGCTTGTCATGTTTATGCTTGTTATCAGCTCTCCTGACAACGATTTTCCCATCAGCTAACTACAGACTTAATTAGGGCATTAACACAATCCTGGCCCCACACCTCCTGCCTTCCCCCAGTTAAGCACTGGGTCATTACCAGGAAGAGAGAACACCAGCAAGGAAACGGGAAAGAAGAGAGAAAGAAGACAGAAATAAGGAAAAATAGAAGGAAGGAAGGAAAGAAGAAAGAGCATAATTTTGATTATATTGCATAGGGTAGAAGGGAAAAAAGAAGTGCTTTTCCATGTTTTGTTACAGGTTTTTGCAAAACAGTCCATAGCAGCATGCAGGACAGATCACTCCACTGAGAGAAAAGAGACCAATTTACGTGATTTCCACTTGTAAATGCTTGCAAGTGCAAGAAATGTGAATTTCTCCCTTGTTTGCTAGGATACATCCCTCACTCTCATGCAGAGTAGCTGCTCTGTCTGATGAAGACCCTTTCTATGCACAAGGCACATATAGCAAGTTGTAAGATGCTTTTGGCAGGCTGTGCTTTTGGGGATAGATGTGCCAATTGCTCACCTGGAGCTTGTACAATAACTTCACACCAATTAAAAAAAAAGTGGTGTATTTTGCTGTATCCATTTTACAGATTCCATGTGTCACAACCAAAGTAGAGCTCCATGGCAGACACTTACCAATAGGGACTGGAGTAACTTTGAGCATTTTCATCGCAATGTTATTCTCCATAATGACAGATTTTCATATACTACTACTTTTAAGCCTCTGTGATTTTATAACTAGTGAAAGGCCTGAATTTTCTGGTTTTCTTTATTTTTTCAACGATTTCCTGGCATTTATCCTTTCCAGTATGGGTGTTAGACCATGTCTTTGGTAGAAAGGAATTTTGCCTTACTAATCTTTCCCACATTCACTACCATAAGACATTCCCAATTAAGCCCAGATGCTATTAATTGCAGCTTATTGCTTCTGAACTGTCAGAATTGTCCAGTCAGTGCAAGTATTCATGGAATCAGACCTTTTTTTCAGTTCTATGACTGAAGTGCAAGGTTGAAGGTCAATGATATGGCGTCCTATTGGATTCATTGGACCAGGACAAGCCCACAGATGGTGCTACCCAAACCCAAGGCTAAATTATAGCACAGACGTCTCTGCAAATACTATATCCACTGGGTGGCTTCCAGGCAAATCAGTAAAATGGTTTCCATTTGAGTAACCTGAAGGTGTTAAGATAGTAGCTATTAGAAACCCAGGAGTTTTAAATCCGGATGTCTAGATGACTTGTTTCTAAGAAGATGTGGAGCTCTTGGTATAGCTGTTCATTCATATTTGGCCTAACTTTGGAAAAGACCTAGGAACCTTTTGGGGAAGAAGTGTGAATCTCTTCACAAAAGTAAAGAGAACACCTAGATAACCTTAATCTTGGTGCTCTAGACATTTATCAGTCTAGGACAGAAAAATTGAATGGACAGTCTGAGTCTCCATTAAGAAAAAGGTAATGGAGAATAATTAAACTAGTGCCAATGAACACATAGCATATGGAAAATAAAACTTATTGTTACTTCTTAGGCTAGGTCACTTGAGATAGATAATAGTATCGATGTAATTGATTTCTGTAAAATGTTTGACTGGTGTTGTGCTGCTTTTTGCTTTAAAACCTAGCTAAAATAAAATCAACATGGCATGTATTAAAGGAACTAAAATTTGGAGTCATATCAAATCTCAAAATATAACCGTAAGCAGGGAAACATCAATGAACAGATGCGTTTCTAGCAGGGTTCTGAAGAGATCACTGTTTTCCCTACGATATTTAATGTTTTTATAAAGAACATGGAAGGAAAAAACAATTACTGACTGGGCTTGCAAAAGGTATAAATATTAAGGGAAGAATGATAAATTAAAAACAAGAACCAGTCACTGTTGCAGAAAAACATAAGCCAGGATGGGATTTAGTTAGGTCAAATAGGAAAAATGGTACCAAGAAAGCAGATACATCATAGCTATAAGAAAAACCTGGAAAGGACAAGAAGGTTATGATCAGCAGAATAATATTTTTGGTTTTGCTAGTATTATGATTATGACTACTATTTAATGTAGAGCCCAGGAAGACCTACCTTCAGCAAGGACTGAGTGATGCTGCAGAGATACGTAATAAAAATGCAGCTTCTATCTTCCAGAAGTTGCTAGTGCAATTTTGCATCTAAAAGGCTTATGCAAGTTTTGGATGCATAAACAGGATGGTTTTGAAATGGAGTGAAGAAGCACCCAAACTGGGTGTTAGTGTGATAGACTGGCATATGAATAAGCATTGGAACCATAGACATGATTAAAGGACTGGAAAACCTGCCTTATATGAAATGTTCATGTTGTTCAACCCAGTTAGAATGTCTGAGAGAGGCTAGGAGTATCTTCGTTACACTGTGTAAGTATGAAGCGTTGAAAAGCTGGTAGTAAAGGGTTTTTCCAGTCTGTAAACCAAGGTTATAAGTTAAATATATTCAGACTTGACAAAGCCCCCCTTTTTAACAGCATTGATATAACTCACAAGGTCTAAGGGTTGAATCAAGGCTGGTGGGTTTTTTAAAGTATACGCTCTAGTTAAAAAATATTAATTCAGAGAAATCAATTGGCCTATGTTACTTAGGAGGTCATAGCACATGAGTCCTTTTTGGCTGTATTTATCTCTCTATCTAGGAAATTTACAGTCATATTCTTTTAATCTAATTCTCCCTCTCTTTTCCAATGAAGAACAACCACCCAAAGCTACAGTTATACTCAGGAAATTGAAATTTTAATAAGCTTTGATCTAAGTATCTTACCTCTTAGGGTAATTTATATCCTCACCGTGTTAAAAGAAGTGATAGCATCCTGGACCATTTGCTCTTATTGGTTGCAGATACTTAGTAAGACAAAAATGTCAATGGCAATTCAAGCACACTGTTCCCACGTTTCTCAGAAGGACTCTAGGTACCAGATATTTTTATCTGTTGCCATTGGCTTTCACAACACTCTCCCAGCTAAGAAAATCCCAGTGAAATTATGTTGGTTTAAGATGGGTCACTTAGCTGAAGGAAGGCTCAAAATGCCTTGTGGAGTTTCAGCTGCATAATTTCCAGTGATTATTGTGGGACCCTGTGTTCCTGGGCCTTGGGCAATGCTTTGAAAATGAAGGGGCTATTGCCCAATCTTTATATCTCTGAAAGAAGATAAAATTAGAGCAGTTTTTAGAGTAAGCCCTGCAGGTTTACTGAGCAGCTGCCTTCAAAGGAAATTTCCTTGTCTTGATAAACAAGAAAACAGAAGCACCTGGGTTTGGACACATCATTCTTCTACTTGGGAATATTAGCATTTAAAAATCAGATGGCTGAAAACAAGAAAGTGTTATCATCAATGAGAAAATACCATGTATCTGTATGTGCTTTGTCCTAAAGTGATTTTAAATAGTTCTACTTATATAATCCCATTAGCCCAGAGTAAAAACATCAAGGTTTTTTGAGTAGCTGAGTTTCCTTGGACAAAGCATCTTAGTTTACAGCTCTGCTTTTGACTCTCTTTACAGTTGTTCCAAAGACACTAAGCTCTCTGAAAATGACTTCATTTTTTAAAAAATGCTTTGGGAAATTCTCATTGACTGAATTAAACTATGCTATCATTTTTACAAAATCCTCTTGAAAGGCTTAGCATAGGTTGATTTTGTTCAGATAAACCTAGTTTAGAGAAATCATTCAGTAGAGATTTTAACAGTGGAAGTAAGTGTCAAACCTCTCTCAGGAGCAATTAAATCACAGATAATGTGGACTAATCTAACATAGTACAGTACGTGAGCAGGACAGCTGAGTCAAGATGAAAGTACATTTTTTTGTTTGTTGATTCACTTTTCTGTCACTCCAAAATTGCTTTTAGTATGCAGTGTGCTTTGGAATGCAAGGACTTGGTTTTATCTACTGTCAATCAACCAAAGGAGGCCAGGTTTATATTTGGATAGGAATTCAAGTAAGGAAAAGAAAAAGTTCCTTTCAAAAATTTAATCCCTGGGACTGATTCAACTACTGTCAATTGGGGTATGAATGATCGGGTTCTTCTGGGAGTTAGATCATCTCAGTGCAGAATAATGGTCAATTTGTATTTGTTTTAATAGCGTCAATCATCACCTCTAAGTGTCCTTTGCCGGTCATGGTGAAGGTGCTCGCAAGTCTGAAGACAGACAAATTAAACAAATTGCTCATTTGCTTATTAGTTGCGGTACACGAACTTGAATATTCCTTTGCTCTTGACATAACCAACTTCCTGATTAATGAGTAATTCCTGTTTCTGATTTTATTTAAGGTATACTTACTGCCAGGAGCCTAGTGGGAATAGTGGGAATTAGGATAAAAGACTGCAGCGAGATTTTAATACATAGATACTCACACAGACGTGCCTGTAAGCATCTCCAAATAATAGGAATAGACAAGTCCAACCCAGAAGAAATGAGTCAAGCCTTTTACCATACAGGCTGACACTGAAAGTCTGCAATGTCCACATGACATTTGCTTTCTCTTCTTTAAGCTGTGAGCTGGGAGCTGAAGTGGTACTGCTAGGCAGTTTTAGCAACAAATTCTTCTGAATTACTAAATGAAATGTCTAACAGATGACATGACGTGGAAAAATAAGCCATATTCGTCTGTAAACAGTCTTACAAAACATCACAGGCTTTTCCTTTCCCTGATCTGGTCACCTAGAAAATACGAAATTGAGCAGTAAAAAAGTATTTTTAGAAGGCATAAGGAAAGTATTTCTGTGCTTCCAACAGGAGACTGAAGCCTGTTGTTCCATGTGATCCTCCTGGCTTTATCAGTGTAACAGAGTGATGCTGATTTGTATCATCTGAAACATGTCTGGAGGGACTGAAAGATCTCACCTCGCCAACACTCTCTCTCAAAAAAAGAAGAGTGGTAACATCTCAGTAAAATTTCTGTGAATGCTTGTTTTTGGCTCTCTTTACAAAAAGAACAAAGTCAAAGCAAGCTAAAGGCCACAGAGAATTAATGCTAAAAGCTAACCCCAGCTGACAATTTTTTTTTCTCCTGTGTGTCACACTTTTTGGTTGGCAGTGAGTTTTCACGCACCACTGTCTTTAACCTTGAATACTGCAAACTGGCCAGGGAATCAGGACTGTTGGTCTGCTGACTCACAGTAGCTTTGGGCAAACCACGGAGCTAAAGTTTCAAAAGTGTCATGTAAGTCCGGTGCTGCCTCAGCCATTGCGGACCCCTCTGACCTTATGCTGAAGGCACCCCCTCTCAGGGTTGGGAGGGAATCTTAATAACATCTGCTAATTAAGAGTTCGTGGGCACTGCTCCTCTCTGTGCAAGGCGAAGCCTCTCCTGCTTTCTGTGCGTGGGTCAGAGGAATGAACGGGGAGACAAATCCTGCCCTCTACCCTCCTTTATTTTCCACTGGCCCTTACAGCCTTGCTGAAAGCCTTGGACCTGTTTTCTAAAGCAATACCCTCAGAGACTGCCGTCGGGTGCCATGATCCAAAAAGCAATAACCAGTCTGTCTCTAGGTGTCCAGGCTTGAGTTTGTTGTCCTGTCCCACACCTCACTGGCACACTGTTAATGTGATTTCACCTCAAAACACAGGGACATAAATGAGAATGAATATGGAAATCATGACTATAATAAAATTGGAAGAATAATAACAATAACAGTGGCAATAACAATAATAGTGATAGTAATAGTAGTGCATCAGAGTCACACGGTGGATGAATTTACTATATTTAAACCAGCAGAAAATGAATCATCTCTACTATGTTAGTCAAATACACAGTAACTCTATGTATACTACCCTTTTCTTCTCCCAACACCCACTTTCTCTAAGCCATCCTCCAGCATTTGCTGCCTCCTCTCCCACCTCTTCCTGTGCTCCTTAACACCCCAGCTGCCTGGGGCTGGCTGCTCAGCCCAACCCTGCATTGCACAAGCCACCAGTAACCTGCCTGTGTCTGAGCAGCCTGTGCTTGCAGGACCTGCGCTGGCCGGAGGAGTTCTGCAGGGCTCTGGGGAGGCTGTCTCCAAGGGTCTAAGGAAACAAAACACCGATGCGATTCTTTAGGCAAGCTTATTTCTTGTGCAGAGGTAAGATATGACTGGGTTACAATAGCACCTGCAGAAATTCAGGCTGCCTTAACCCTTAACATATATGAACCTCACCAATGAGAGAGGGTTGATCTTGTCTACAAGTAACCGATGGGCAGTGCCAGGACTGTCCTAGTGCCTCCATGTAAAAGTTATCTTTGCAGTATTTCAGCAGTCACTTCAAATTGCAGATGATTCAGAGTACTAGAGCAAATGCCTCCTTTTCCGTGAAAGATGATTGCTAGATTCCAAAGAACTTTAGTTTTGGGGTGTCTTTTCCAAATTGCCTCAAAGCTAATTTATCTTTTCTTGGGGACTGAATGGCTGAATGAACCCTGCAGTGATTGGGACCCAGCAGTTTTCAGTGCAGGGGTAAGTAAACAGTATTTTATCAAGAGGTCTGTCTCGCAAATGATTTAATCAAGTGATTGCTATAATGAGTAATAAAGTTATATTCTACCAAAACCTCCTACTGCCTTTATTTGAGTAGATTAATTCCTTTGTTCAATGCTGAGGTTAAATAAGAAAAAAAAAAAAAAAGCAAAGAAAATTGTAATATTTAGGAATGTGCAGCTCCAAAAGAGTTAAGGTCTTAAACTGGATCAGGCTAATCTCTAGTTTAGAAATGATTATGTTTGCAAATAATAATGCCATGCGCTGGTGACAAATCATCTAAATTTTAACCTCTCAGCAGAAGGAATGTTGTTAACAGTTACTTAACATAAGAGGAGAAACAATCTGCCCCCTCCACCCCTGTCAGCTAGAATGAACAAGATCCCAATTCCTCAAAGCACTTTAGGACGTGTATTTGCTAGGTATGTGCCTTTGCTTTCCCAGGGAGCAGTCACTTTTCTCAGTGGCTGGAAAGAACACTTTTGGCCCCATCTTTCTTTGGCATCTAACAATTCGGCATAACTGGTTATTTGGTGCTGTGAACGTAAAGTTTATGGCTGCAAGCCAACAAGCTGCAATGCTAATCTAGCAGCTTTCTGCTGCCACAGGAGAAGGTCTTGCTCCTTCCTCCTTCCCACTCCGTGCCTTCCTTTCTTGTTCTTCTTTCTCACAGCCTTGTCCCCTCCACTTTGTCTCACCCTTTACCTCTTTCCTTGAGCCAATTCAACCAGTTAACTCAGAAGAAAGTTGTCCAAATTTCCAATTGTTTCCTTTAACGTTGGGGAGGTGAAGGACTGATGGTGGCATCTGAAGAGCACTGTAGTTGGCAAAAGGTGAGAGGCAGTACCGCATAGCCAGACCCACAAGTGGAAAACACATGTAGGAGAAGGTGGAATCTACCCTTTCTGTCAGCAGTGAGCTGTTAGACCTATCCACCACACCATGTAGAAGTGGACTGTGGATTATTTTGGGTCTGATTCTCTGCTACCATGAAATGGATGCAAGTGATTGTACAAAAAACATACGGAAAAGTGCCCATAAATTAATGTAGCAATATTTTATTGTCTTTCATTTGGATTCCCTCTACATCCCTCTACAAGCAGTGGAAAATCACACCAAATATACCAACTCTTTCCTGTCTAACTGGAACCGAAGTTCTACTTCCTGTTCTCCCGCATTAGCTACACTTTCTTGTTGGACTGTAAAACAAATTAATGAAAAATTTGTAATTAAAAAAGGGTCCTGTTGTCTTCACCTTACACTTATTAATAAATGGGAATGATATGAAGTATATCAGAACCGTGAAAAGATTGGCTCGTGGGTTTTTCTAAAAAGTGGTGTACTGTGACTTGTGAACATCTCTGCACAAAAGGTTACAAAGAGTATTTGTTGCACTCCCTAAGAGTGAATACTTTGAGTGCTTTTGAGCTCAATTCTGTTAAAGTCTCCAGTCTTAAGTGCATGCATAAGGTGTAGTGGAACTAAAAAAAATCAAGGTTCTTAATATGCACCTTTTTCCAACCAAGCACCCAGTTTTGACCAAACCATTTCTGTAAATTTCAGATATTTTTGCAATGGTTTTTGACCAGAAAGCATGTGAGGGAATTAAATTATGATTCTTCTCTCTGCTTTTCTTTTGTCCCCACCCCACCCCCCTTTTTTTTTTTTGTATTTACTAATTGAAAAAAAATTATGGATTTTTATGGTGTCTTTTGTCAAAAAGTAGGAAAATGCTTTGCAAATATCATACACAACTGAATTAGCTAAAACCATATTTGTTTCTAAAACAGGCTGCAGCAGCTGCATGAAAGGGCACAAAAATACTACTAACCAATTTTAACTTAGTACTATATAATACTTTTGAAGCTGAGGGGACATTTAGTTAGGTATTTTGTAATTACCTGAATTGGAAACTGGCCAAGGCACCATGGTTGATATTACAGCTGTCCTGAAAAACTCCAAGAGATCTGTTTTTGTCATAAGTGAACAAGATTTTGTTTCTTCTTATGTTTCAAATTTCTTTTTGTCTACGTTTTTAAAGCCTCTTCCAACTGCTACTTAACTAGAAACCTGCTGCTTTAAACAAACATCTGAGGACACTTACCTTCTCCCAGGATGCATGTCCTGAAATGCTGCTTAGTTTTATCTTAGACCAATGTCTTGGCAGCCCTGGTGAAATGTCTTTCAATTTGGAGGAAGGTGAGAAAATTGTATAATCTGGAAAAAAAATACAGGATTGTTATCTTTGAAACCATAATTTCATAACCATCTTCCTCAGGGTTTTTCACTCTACCTAGTATGCATGGGCTCAAATTCAAACACAAGAAAGGTTAAAAAGGCGCTTTTTTTTTTTGCAGAAAAATTAAAGGGGGTCATGTATAATGGCTAGAAATATGTTTCCACTCCTCTCCTAGGAGGGAATTCTGCCATTGTTTACTTCCTATTCTTACCCTTGGCTTTGCCAGCTCTGGAAACTGGTTATAAAATGAAGCCAATGCAACTCTTGGCAGCAGGCCTGGATTAGCCACAAAGCAGAGTGCATAAAACTCCTGGCTATATCACCAGCCCATGCAGCTGTGATGAGGGAAGACCTCTTTTCAACAACAAAGACCACGTTATTTGCTGAGGAAATCTCACCAGCCTTGCAGAAAGTCATATCCAGCACAGAAATTCATGTCCCCGTAACAAGGAGATGGGTAATCTTCTATCCGGACCCATTGCGTCACCATTGCTTTTGGGCAGGCATGTTTTCTCTAATAGGGGTGTCCTGGCTGGCACAGAGATCTCTGCAGGTGATGCTTTGGATGAGTTGGCTGCTAAAACCTTTGTTCTCCTGGAAGAATCCTCAGCCCCACTGAAGATAGATAGAAAGAAAAAAGGTAAAAGGAGATCCCTGGACCTGTTTTTTGTCTTTTATGTGATGATCATACTAAGCTTGCTGGAAGAGAATGACACACTGACTTCCTGAGTAACGAAGCAGAGTTACCCATGGATATGCTCTGCTCATCTCACCACAGGCTGTGTGATCCACAACACATACCATTTTACCCACAACTAATTTAAAGCTGTGCCAGCTTCTTACAGAAACCTACTTACCTGTCTGCCAAAGGTGAAGATATTAAATATGTTCTTACAAATGGATTAACGTATGCTTTTCATTATCTGCATTTTCCTTTTATTCACGTTGTTCTCCTCACAATAAGTTATTGTGGGTAGAATGGAGTTAGCCTTATTTTATGCAGTTGAAATATTGAAATGTACACTGTAAAGAAGTATAGGGGGTTTCATTAGAAATTGTGGACTTGCCATTAGTAGTGTATGACAGCACCAGGGATTTTGTCCAGTGCTACTTATTTCACCAGGGAAATAATGCCGGGAAAGGTCAAAATGCTCCTTGGCACTTTCACAAAAATGTCCTGTGAATTTCTCTTTTTTTGAATTTTCCACCTCCTGTATTCTGTGCGTTCTTCTGGATAGTTAGGTCTGAAAGCTGATGGTCTTTGTCACCCTTACTATTTAGTATTCGGTCCCCTCACAAATGCTTTCATGCTCGGGCTATTAGATCAACTGAAGCTGGTTCTAAGAATTCTCTGTCCACCCTACAATGAACAGTTTGTTTCCATTCAAACCAGTAGAAATAAGTATCCGAGGACATGGGAAGATTTTTCACTGGACAAAGCTTTAATTAACTGTTGCATACATATGGACAGGCTTTGGGAGAAAAGTACACTTAGCAAAGAGGAGCTGTAATAAAAAGGAAAGGAAACAGACTTTGGCTACACGATGGTGCCCACCTATCTGTAACATGGAAGTTAATGAAAGGAAAGCTACATTTGGTTGAGTTTGCTAATAATTTTAAGTATCTCTTCTGCTATTGACAGGATTCTATTCTCATAGTGATGGTAAACCGCATGCCAGCGTTTTCTGCTACTCTATTGTCAAAACCAGGTCAGAACAATTCTCTAATGAAAGAAACCAAAATGAAAAATATAATTTTGTAGTTTTCCTGTGAAAAAGAAGGGTTAACTACCTCTATGCTAGTAACTAAAACAGGTCAGACACTGTCCTTCAGTTCTGAAGACAATTGGCTTGACACATTTCACATCGCCACAGCTAATCTCCCCGAGCTCCCCAAAACAGGAGGACTGCATTCAGGACCGCAGGAGGACTGCCTATTGGGAATGACCCTGGCCTCTCTTATCTCCCGCTTCTCTACAAAAAATGATCTGGGACTGTTGTATTTTCTCAGATTGAAACTGTGCCCAGGGTTTGTGCTAGTGATTTAAAAGCTCATGTAGTAGCTGTTGGGCTGTGCCCTGGACATGCTTGGTTAGCTAGTAGAGATGTAGCCTAGGGTTTTTGGATTCTCAGACACACATGGCCAAATGTAGTCAGTAGACACACAGCAAGAATTACCCTGACCTTCAGATGAGACTGTCAGCCAACATAAAAATGTTGTTTAGTAGCCATTTTCTCACAGAGTTTGTTTAATAGCTTGATGAAAGAGAAAGAGGATAGGAAGCTCATGTGCAATGACATTGAACCTAGATAATTTCCCCGTTATCAGTCCATAGCTTCAAACGCATACACGATTGATTCAAATTGTGAGTGACTACTGGGGATTTTGTCTGAAATATTCAAACAATTTTACCTGCCACAGTTGGTGTCTGTGCTTTGACACATGAAGGGTGACAGATGACTCCACCTCTTCAGAGACAGGGAGGGAGAACAGGGTACTTACCAGCAACTTTTAAGAGAAAAAGGGCTTTATAATAGTACTGATACAAAGCATCATTCACACCATGTGACATGCTTCAACTTGTTTATTGCTGAAATAGAGGCTGTAAATGTAAAGATTTTTTTGGAACTTCCTGCTTTATGTAAACGTCACATCATAGTAGATGGCGTAGGTGGAAAGTTTTGCAAACATCAATATGCTTTGGTACAGTTGCTTTACTGATGGACTTGAATCAATCTCTGTGTACATACTTTTTATTCATTTCTCTTTGATTAATTTCTCTTTGATCAGTTTATCTCCATGTTCTGCAGAGTCCATTGAAAACTGAAGAATTACATACTCTCATTCTCTTTCTCTCTCAAAAATCTGCAGAAAGGAAGATTCTTCAGGAAATTCAGGAAATCCAGAGTACTTCCATGAAGCTATTGGCTTAAATAAGGCTAACTTGACTGTGGCGATGGAGTAAGGTAATAATCTCAACAAAAATATATTAGAGATAAAGATATCAGTCCCTGAGGTTGTCAAAACTGTTGTTGGCTTTAGAATAGGGAATTTTCAAATGTACTTAGATTTTGAAGTGCAAAGACAGGCAGCGTAATCTTAAAGTTTAATCTGCTATGGAAAAGACTAACTCAAAATCAGAGGGATATTCTAAGTGAATTGCAGAGATGTAGTGTAAAGGATGATGTCTGGGTGGGAAAACCGTCATAAGGCCATTACGTGATAGTAGATAGCACAAGAGATAATAACTCCCATGTATTTTAAGAGTATCTTTCGAAACATTTAAAGTTATATTCAAGAGCAATAAAATACAAACCAATAAAACTGAAAAAAAAAAAATGTGGGAGAACTAAAGCCAGAATACATGGCAGGGTGTAAAAGATAAGCAATACTATGTACATGGCTAAAATCCTGCAATTCTTCTTCAGGGATGTCTCCATTAGACTTTGGTAGGCTTTTTGCTTGATCTATGAAGGCCTGATCCAGTTCCATGCAGAAAGCTGGTGGAACACTGCATCAAGCCCTGAGGAAAGACTGATGAACAGAGTATGTGTTTTTATGTAGGATAATACGATGTTGTATTTCGAGAGTGAAATTAGATAGCTAATGATGCAAACAATATAGTAGTTTGGTGTTCCTGTTGCACTTTTCTATAATATGTGAAGGGAATTTTTGTCCATAAGCAATCTGAAAACTCAAACAGTAAAAATTTATTCTGATGGATTATCTCTTATAACCTCAAAGCCATTAGACATATAAGCATATTTTTATTTCCTGAGAGAGCTGTCTGCATTTGTGGAGGTTCCTTCACTTCAAGCCAGTGCAAACATCCTAAGCTGAAGCCCACTCTTTTACCCTGTCAGAAGACCTCATCCTTTTTAACTCCTGGCAGTTGTTTCCTGTCTCCGTTATGGCTAAATCCACTTTAGCGAATAGCGCATCCAACAGACCTTATCTGTAGGGCAAAACAGTTGGTAATGGGGATCCTGTGTTCATACTATGCATGTTTTGGAGGAATTTCTTTTGAACTAGCTCTTGTCTGCTCCTGTGGACTGAAAGCTCATTCTGGTTGAAGTGTGTTATTTGATCTCCAGAAGCACAACTTTGGGTTTAGTTATGTTTGAGAGGAATCCACACGTTGTGCTGTGAGATTACTTCATGGTATGAACTGAAGGACAGCAAGTGGGATAACTGCTGCAAATGAATGTCAAAAGTGTGACTGGTTCCTGGAGCAATGATGCAGAGATATGGAGTTCTTTTTCCACATGTATGCTCATCTTACCAGTCTCATGACTTTTTGGCTGATTTTTGGTGAACAGGAGAAAAATCTTGTTTGGGAGAGCTGGAAGAGCTACTGTCCTATGGATACCTGTAGAAATGACTGCAGCTCACTCTGTTCTGCTGTAACAGAAAAACCTCATGATCTTCTCTTTGTCTCCTGGGAGATCGTTTTCTAAACAATGATCCAAATAATGGATATGAAGGGGGATGACAGATATCTTCTGAGGAAATACTCAGAAATGCTGAGTGTGGGACGTACCAGAGATTTGGGGCAAGTTTGGCAGTCTGACCAAGTAGTAATGAGAAATATGGGAAAGAACATATGCAATTTGCTTTTATAAGGAAAATGAAAAGGCCGGGCAAGAAAGACATAGTTTGGAGAGTATGAAAGCTAAAGAGCCTGATTCCCTATGGATTTGTGTCTTTTAGGTAGAGATTTTTGTGTCTAAAGAATAGTAGCCTCTTGATGAAGTTTCTCCCATGGTGGGGCCATTTACGAGAGCTCCTGTGGGAGTTTTCTGGTGATGCATAAGGTGTATGCTCATGCTTCTTATCAGCCAGGGCAACTATGGAAGACATACTTATGTACACAGAGTCTTCCTGAACAACCCTCTTTTTTCATGGTAAATATAATTAAGGACCATCCTACTTTCTTATAAAGTGTTCAAAATCTGTTTTAAAAAGATATAAAAATTTAGGTCATTTTTATTACTGCACTGAACATCCATATTAAATATTTATTTTTAAGAAAATATTTTTTAAAAAACCACTCATCTGAGAAAGCACCAGTTTTCACAATTATTTTTTTTTTTTTTTTTTAAAAGTAACACTATTGTGAAGGCACTCTCTACTTGCATTTTTGGATGGAGATTGTTGTTAGGGTAGCATGAGTAAATTAGCTTTTCTTGGCTTACTAAAGAGAGCTGTGCTGTGAAGCGCTTTGATTGTCCATAAAATGAAATTATAGAAAAAAATAAATATGTGTGAAAGGAAGTGCCTCTGTAATGGGACTTTTGTGGAATTTGACTGTAATTTGACTGTGGATTGAAATACTTGCCAGAAGGGCTGGCCAGAAGGGACAAGTATGGGGCATAACTCTTTCCCGAAAACCATTTGCAACCTATCACCTTCTATTGGGTGACGGGAGGAGGCACTCAATGGCTTCTGGGCCTGGCCTGGGCTTCACAGGGGGTGTGACAGCTGCTGATGCTCCTCAGCTGCTGCTGCCCAACTCCACGTGGACACAGCCACCATAAAACTAGAATCATTCCTCACTCTGTCTTGGATCTTGCCTTTGAACTTTAAAGATGCAGAGCCATCTCTTTCTATTATCTTCTTGGTTCACAGAAGTGTTTAAACTCTGCTGAGGTATGTAAAATCTTTTTCTGCTCAGGCTAACATGTTAAAACCACCTGATTTTCATAAATGTCTAGTACAGCTAAGTGTTGAAAGGTCTTTCTTTCATTTGATCCCACTAATACTTAACACTGAAGAAGAATAGCTCAAATAATAGCAGAATTTGACAATAGTAATCACTTGCTCATTGTTTTCCTATTATCTCTTATTTCTGTAAAACATTGATTCTTAGCCATGGTGTAATCTCATTGATTGGTGACTTTATGAGGATGAGAGCCAAGTGAACTTCGTAACTAATCACACTTTTTCTTTAGAAACATGTTTTTTAAAAGAAAGATATTTGGTTTCCTTCTCCAAAGTCTGTCTTTTCTTCCCATTATCATTTCCAAAAGTTTGCCTTTCTTCATTAAAAAGGCGTGAAGAATTTCCTCTAATTAGTTTCTAATGGCAAACAACATCTTGACCTCATTTGTCAGAAAATGCAGAGCTGAACTGTATCATTTAACAAGGGAATACCACACATGTATGATTAATGTACGGCACTTTCCATGACCCTCTTTGACTCCCTTTGTGAATATTTAATGTATTTAGCATTGTATTTTCAATCTCAGATGACATAAAAGTCAAGAGCTCATAGCACATGGTGCTTCATCTTATCAAATGAGCAATAATAAATGAAAAACAGAGCTTTCAGATATTTTTACAATAATTACAAAACATAAAATACAATCAAAGACTGTGGAAAATATACGTATTCCATTTCTCTCTGTTCATTTTACATCTAAAAGGAAATGTCCTGAGGCAAAAGGAAGGTGGGGATGCAGAGAGATGTGTGTAAAAAAAACCAAAAAAAACCCAACAACAACAAAAAAAACCAAAACAAAAAAAACCCCAACAAAAAAAAACTGGCAGGGTATGCTGACTTCAGCCTGGGAAGCAAAGGCACAGTAAGAGAGTGCTTTGAGGAGAACACACCAAAATTCCCTCAGCTGGCAGAGGGGGATGCCCTATTACATCAGCAGTAATAAATGGGTTGACCTGACCGAGCCCATGTCTTTTGGGCTCACAAATCTATTACTAATTTTTATGCATGTAGAGGATGGGGTCAGCTTCTCCAGAACATAAAAACTTCTGTTGATGGAACAACTTGGTTACCATAAGATCCAAATACATACCCCTTTGTCTTCTACAGCACACACCATTCTTCAGGAGGGTGATATTACTTCATGGTCTTCACCTTTGTGATCCCCGTCCTTCTTGGAACAATGCCATGCATGCTAGTCAGACAAAACTCCCATTGAAAGCACTGGAACTTTGCTTGAGTTTAACATTAAGAACCAGCTCTTGTTTTGTCTCAAGGACAAAAGGACAAGGAGGATTCCCACTGTTTTTTATTTAACTTGGGGGCCACATTATAATGCTCAGAACTATCCAAGTCCTTCTCTAAGCAGCAGGGAGACTATGTAGCCTGTATAGCCTTTCTGAGGTCTTCTCTCTGTGTGAGCCAGCGCTACCCAAATGGCTTATACACCTTTAGGAACAAATAAATAATAATACAGCTGGTGTAGATTTTGTATTAGCAAATAGGTATCCACTAAAAACTTTAGTTTTTCTTTGGAATTTTCTTATTCTGGTACTGGTGAGGCTCTGCTCCCTTCGTTCACTTGAGTAGATTACAGCTTCGTATGGTATGATTTTATTTCACCTTAATACATCATGGCTCAAATACATGACCTCACAATACTAAAACTCAGGTGTGACTGGAGACTACACTATGCTCCTGCAACAATATAATTTGCTGCTAATCAGTAATTTATGACTGCATCAGTATAATTTGTCACTTTGTGGTGATACGAATTGACCCAAAGTTAGAAGTTATTGATATGTATACACAGTACTTGCCAAAAAAATTAGATATACTATTCCTTTGCTTATTTTTATTTTCTGGTTTTGGTGAATAACATAGCAGAAACAAGCACAATGACAAGACATGGAATTCTGGTTTTGTAGGTGTCAATGACAAAATTCTACTTGATTATAGTAAGGGCAGATTCTTTCCATGTATGGAAATTTATTAAGAATACATGTTTGTGACAGGTTATTTGTCTACAGATGTGTCTACATTTTTCTTTGTATCTTTTCTCATTCCTATCAGATATTACTAATTTTAAGGCTAAGTATCTTCCCAAAATGTAGGTTTATTAAATTAAGAACAATAGAAACGCATGGATCAGAAAAAATAATCAGCTAAAATAATAAGTCTAATGGTTTGAGAAGGCACATAATAGGAATAGAATTTACTAACAGTCATCTTAACAATGTGGTGTGCTTGTGGCATAACATGCTTCATAACAGAGAAGAAAAACTAGCTGCATGCATACACAGCAAAATGGAAAATGTTATCACAGAGTAATTTTCAGCAACAGCTTGTTACATTTCCACACTTGATTTTTGCATGAGTCGTGTTCTGTATTTTGAGGTGTGAAATGTGAATTACAGATGCATTAAGAGACTGAATGATCTGTGAGCAAGCCCTGTGCAACTGGATGCTCACGGCCTTCGGCTGGATTCAGGGGACAGGGCCTCTGGAGAGCAGCGTCAAAGACTGGGATTAGGTTACCTGACAACTTTTACTTTAAAATGTATTTTTTGGGGGCCATGATGATCCTATAAGCACTAGTTCTGGGTAGACATAATAAATCCCTTGTTAGGAAACATATGGCAAAAGAAGATCTCTTTTTCTTCTTTTTGAGAAACAGCCACAGTAGACTTTCAAGGTGATAATGGCACCTACGTTTTTTAAGCCAGCCTTTGAAAACTGATGCTTTTCACTTTATCTACACTCATCATTCAGAGCTATTCCCAAAAGTTATTCTTAGTTCTACACGGTGGCTTACAGCTGTTTATAGGCAGCGATACCTCTGCCTCAGAGCTTGCTATTGGAATGTAGTTTGTGTAATATGCTGAATTGCACAATATAAATTGACAGTAAAGCAGCTGCTCCCATGTAGACCCAGTATCTAACAGAGAGATCATGTTAACAGAAATGAGTGGCCCAAAGAATTCCTATTTTGTAAGAGTCCTCAGACCACCTTGAGTTTAAATGGTTATAAATCAGCTTTATGTTACCCTGCAGAAGGAATAACTCTCCAGACACCTTCTTCTGAAATAATCTTTTCGTGTTAGGATGATGTCAGGTGGCAATTTTTGTTACAGACGTGAAGAGGAATATACCTGGTCTCTATTGTGGTACTGCTAGGTCAAACTTCAGCTTAGGCCAAGTCTTCCTGGGTGATTAATAGACACTGCAACAGGAGATATGCTGGAATGGTACCTGTGAAGCAGTAGAGTGACAACAGTATGCTGTTAAAGACACATTGCTCCAGAGTATTAAATGACTAACACTTGACACAATATTTATTCACTTGTCGTTTATCATTCCTGAAATGTTTCAGGGAATATCTTCGCATTCAAACATCTTGCAAGAGATTAGTATTTTTTAGAGTTTTCTCACTGAAAGATATTTATTCCTCTTTGTGCCTTTGGTTCCAGCTCTCCGGAGCTGGTCATTGCATGGGCTATATAAGACTTCTTTCAGTATGTAAAGAGCTTCATGTTGCCTTTCTACTCCTATGATCCCATTAGCTCTGATGGGAGGGTTCTTCGATGCAGACTCCGTTGACAATAATTATTGAGCTCAGTGGCACGCTGTCACTCCGTTCTACAATACCACTTAATATGACATTGTCTTTGTAACACCAATACTAAAGCAACTGAGAATTTTTTTGAGGCTAATAGAGTTTTTGCTTTGAAGTGGTGCCAGAGGGACTAATAAAAAATTACGGATGTGTCTCATGCTGTTAGTCTGTCCACTTAATGTGGCCTTGGTCATACTCCTGTTTACAATTTTTCTGTACACAGAAAACATCAGCAATACAGTGTCATCTTTCTTATCCCTCTTTGCCTGGCTTTTCTTTCCCTTAAAGATGCTGCTGAGAGCTTTGAGGCCCTCCGCTCTTCGTGTCTGAGGGCTGTTGTGCAAGGATAGCTTGCTGTGAAGTGTGAGTTTGAAGTTTCTTCCTGATTTGCACCCAAACAACCGCTCTTAGATAACCAGCCACCATTTGGGCTAATATGATCACATGCCACAGCCATTTGCTGTTAGCTATAAAACTAGTTTTCTTTTATTTTTCTATTATGGTGCCCAAGCTTTTCCCTCATCCTTTTTTTCCTACCCAGAGCAGCTGATTCCTTACCATATTAGTTCTCCCTTGTCTTGGCTGAATTTCAATACTAGCAGATCTGGCTTATTTCAAATGATCAAGACTTCTTTTAAACACTCATGTCCATAGTACAGTAGTACTAACTACAGAAAGCCCAATCAGGAATGGAGAGGAAGACAGAAGCGCAAAGTAGATATAAAAATGTACACAGATCAATCTTCCTGAAAAGCTGCCCAGAGATTGATTTCCCTGGGCTTTTTAGCATGTTGTGGCACTTCATGTAACTTTGGATTTTGTGTTTTTTGGTAGCGTTACTGCAATATGGCACTGTTTGATACTACTAAGCCACCAAAAAAAGGTTTGGAAGAATGCAAAATGAGGACTAGTTTCAATAGATATGTCTCACCATATAAATAGACTCAAGAGAATAATAGCATCAGCTGTGCTGGGATTCCTTAGTGGGATCCATTAGCATGACCATGATGGATTATAGCCTGGGTATTGTAACACTGCGTATAATACCACTTGACATAGAATTTAGGATATCTGCCGTGAGTAAAATCATTTGATTGCTCTGAAGCTTATGCATAACATGAAAGCAAAACTTTCTTATCAGAGATATGGTGTTTGTTAATATGCTAATGACTGCAGGATTTTCAAATACAAGAGTGGCAAGGGTTATATAACTAACATTTTAAGATAGTTCACAGTTACTTCCATTTTATTCGAGCATTACGGTCCTGTGAGCTGTAGACATGCCTCGGTAGATCATCACATCATTACTGGATATTTGGAAGAAAATAATTACATCTGGAGAGATACAGAAAGTTTTATGAAGAATGTCTGATTTTGTCTACTGTGTTTTCAGAGAACATTTTATCTGAATGTAATTGCATGAGTTCTTACCGATTCTTAATTGTACTTCAAGCTGCAGATAAAAACAAGGTCAGAATCTCCAGGCCAAATGAAATTTTTGTTTAATTTCATTTGCATAAAGTACACTAGTCATAGCTGTTCATGTTTTTGCTAAGGAGCGTCAGTGTGATTTTGGAGTTTAGAACAAATCTGAAGTCACGCGAGTTTCATTTGTGGATTTAATGTGAACATGCTCAAGCTGCTTCTCTAAAAATCATTGTTCTGGTACAATGTCACATACATAATGTAACATCTTAACACGGTGCAATAGCAGCTGCATGTTGTCATATTTTGGATCAAATGTAATATAAACACTATTATGTAAATGTAGTAGAAACACTGAATACTAGAGAAAATTAAAACACCCCAGGGCATTTTTTGTCATAGCTAAATTGTTGTTGTCCTCTTTTGAGTCTAGTAGTTAAACAAATGTTTCACTTCTTCAGGTTATTTCTCTTAAAAGGTAAAATTCATGGTGGAACTTGACCTCACTGGTGGAGTTATATTTACAGTGAAAGCACATGTTTCTGCTTCTCCAGCTGCAGGGCGTCGCAGCACGGTGCTTCTTGGCACATGCTCTCACAGTCCTGTAAGACCACATTCAGGTGGTGCCTTCAGGACTTTCCCACAGCCCAGTCCTTCTCCGTCTTCTGGGTTGGCTTTTATACTCTTTTCCCCTTTATTTCACAGACAGTTGAACATACATAAAAGTAGTTGCAGCAAAAGATCTGCTTTCACGTTGTCTTCCTTTTGGGCAGTGGTCCATTTCTGTTTCTTGGGGAATGTGTGTGGGTTTTCTAGCCATCTTTTTCCTGAAAGGAATTTCAAAAGATTCTCACATTTACTCCTGGAAAGGATGGCAGGCTTACCCTCTGTCGTCAACGTATTTTAAGTCAAAACACAGCAGTATTAAACTTGCTTTCTTAAGGGACTGATCTAATGGTTCTTAGACAGATGAGTAACTCTTCCAAAATATCGGTCTGACTCATTACTTTCTGCCCACATAAAGCCCCTTCTGGTTTCATTTGGCTTAGTGACATTTTTCACTTCCTGTCCTAAACTATCAGAGAGTGTTTCTGCAAACTGTAAACAGTGGCGGAGTTTCCACCTAAGAAACTTCTGCAGGGGGTGATGTGTGGAGACAGTTTAAGCAGAGCATGCTGGAAGGCTTTGCGGTGTCAGAGGTAAGGTAGATTCCAGGTGAGTGGTCAAGTGAACTTCAAAATCCTACCTTTTTTACAGGAAACATTAAAATAGGGCTGTCACCCTTCACAGACAGATGGCCATCCTGATTAAGATGCATATTTCCCTGTTGTTTTTACAACACAGTCGAGGTAGATATTTCATCCCCTTCTCTGCATTTGATTGCAGCCACTCTTTCTCTCTCTTTGTGCTTTGTTGCCTGGAGAGTGCTTCTCTCCCCGGACCACTGTCACAGGCCACTAGTCTGTGACAAAGCTCAGTCTCAGTCTCCCACAAAACTGAAAAAGAGAAAGTCACAAAAGAGCCCTTTTTTCTTCCATTTGGGTTTTGCCTTTTCCCTCACCCAGCTGCAACAGGGACTGCGCAGAGCACAGGGGTAGCTCGCAGCAGAGGAGAGAGGGAGCAATGGCAGGGGCAGGGGCTGGCAGCAAAGCCCCTGCCCCCGACGCACAGGCTGAGGGTCTCACGTCAGAGATGCTGCTGCTTTCTCTGCCTTTGCCATTTCTGGACCATTCATCTTTGCCTGCACTGCTGCCAGTTCTTCCCCTACCTTTCTTCAACCTTCATAGTTTCTGAAAAGTGACGAGTATTTTATTTTCCTCCTTCACACTTACGAGATTGATGCAAGCAAGGCTCAAGAATCCAACTACTTTGTGACAATTCATTCAAACAGAAGTAGCATTTTTGTTCTGCTTTTAGAAATATATAAATCAACTGAAATTATGTTTATGGGAATAATTAACTGAATATTACAGAATTTTATACAGCTGTTTTCAGTGGACTGACAGCACAAAGGTGTGCTGAAGCCACCATCAGAGCTTAAAGCTAGCTAAAGCTAATTCATTACCACTAATGACATAACCTGAACTTCACAGAGCACTGCGGTAGAGTAGAAAAACCACCTGAGAATCTGAGGCTGGGATTGTAGCTCACACTCACTTTCAGGTTCCACAGTGGGTATTGCTTAGCGATTGATAGTTTCACTATCACTGCCATATTTAGATTGCTTGATGTTGATCTGTTGATACAGAATTTCACTCCAGTGAAGACACAATCTAGATGAAGTCAGGGCTATGACAGACCCCAGAATCAGAGGCTTCCAAGCATCCTCATCTCCTTTCCTTTATCCTTCCAAGCATCCTCATCTCCTTTCCTTTATCCTATGAAATATCCACTGAAATTCTTCACTGACAGGGAGATGGGACTGATGAGTTAAGGTTGGATCCAATTGTGAATGAGAATGAGAATGTGAATGAGAATTTATGTATCTCTAGTTTTCTTTTGCAAGCAGATTTGATGCACTTTCTGAGAACTGCCTCTCCCCTAGGGTGCCTGATCGGTGATACTCGTCTGAGCTTTGCTGTGAAGCTTTGCCTGGCAGATGTTCACAGAAACAGGGCAGAGATGATTGCAAACTTCAAATGATGTTTTTGTATTTGTCCTCCTTTTCTTAATACAGTAGCACTGAAGTTCAAGCACCCAAAAAGGAATTGGGAAACTGAGGTAAACTTCCTTCTCTTTTTGATGGTCAGTGGCAGAGTGGTATTGGGAGAAATCCAAATGATAAGATAGGGATACCTTCTTCAGTTGAGTACTACTGTTTTTCTCTGCCTTCCATAGCCTTCATGACCAATCATCTTAGGACTTCTGGACTAGGAGACCTCAGTGCATCGAAAGGGCCCAGTGCTGAAGATATTCAAGCTGACATCACTTTCCTGCATGGGCTTTCCTTGTAATTAGAAGGATAAAGATGCTTTATTGCTTCATTCGAGGAGGAGAGAGAAGGGAAAGAGTCACTTCCCCTCCTGAAGACAGAACGGGAGAGATACTAATTTTATTCCAATTGATGTATTTGGCTGGGGAAAGCTGGAGTCTTGAGCTCTATTCCTCATACCAATGACCTTCTCCAATGGCTGTTTCGTTCAAACGTCAAGAACAGCTAGACACAGGCATAGAGTATATCTCAATTTGTCTCTTGAATGAAGCTTTGATTTTTATTTTACTAGTCTGATAATTAGCAATCTAATTTCCATGTAAGGCAGCAACACTTAAAACTCTAAATGAGATATCTACCTACTTCATCCATGTTTTGGAACTTAGATTATGTTTAGGACCCTTAAATGTGATGAGTTGTCTGGTTGTTCTTTGTATTCATTTACTTCTGGGCTACAGTTGTGTACAGGAAAATATGATCGTAACGCACTTACAATCTTAACCTAAGCAAAGCAGTATGTTTTTTGGTTAAGTTCTGTTATTACTTAGCTTCACATGATGGAAAACGCGACTTCACTAAGCCTTTTTTCCTTCATAGTTTTACACAGTTATCTGAAGTCAGTCCTGGAATAACTCCATTAAATCTAATGAAATTAACTTCGGCATTGGTTTGGCCCAGTGTGTTTCTATTTTGAAGTGATAAATTGTTCATAAGAAGCACAGTCTTTTACTTTGCATGTGGTTAATTTCACAAGAATGGCAACAATAATTTCTGAGGCTCAACATCCTTGAAAGTATCTTTGTGGGTCATGCTGAGAATGAAAAATATTATATATACATAGCATCAAAGGCACCAACATAAAGCTATAGTTTAAAAAGTCAGCATTCCTGTGGTATTAAAAGGAATTCATCTGAGGAAAATGGCAGAAATCATTCCTCTGAGAGAAGAAACACTGAGCAAATGTATGCACGTTAAAATGCCTAAATGTTTTACTGTTGTCTATAATTGAATTAGGTTCCAAGTGAGTGAAGGGAAAATAAGACTGTTTGAAAAAGAGCAATCAGTTGTACTAGTTGATGGGGGATCAAAAAGGAAATGCGACAAACTGATGAACCTGTGGCTCTCCTTCACCTGAAATTAAGGCGATGTTCAAATAAATAAGGTCATGTTCAAATACAGCCATTAAAGAAATTTTCTTCAGGATTGTATCCAGGGTGTTTTCACGCGTACAAATAATAGAATCATAGAATATGTCGAGTTGGAAGGAACCCATAAGGATTATCAAGTCCATCTCCCTGCTCCTTGCAGGACTACCTAAAACTGTACCATATGACCAAAAGTGTCATCCGGAAGCTCCTTGAAGTCTGGCAGGCTTGGTGCCGTGAACTCTTCTCTGGGGTGCCTGTTCCAGTGACTGACCATCCTGATGTACACTCTGACCACAAAGATGTACAAATACGTCTTTGACAGGGAATTGTCGTTGCTATTTGTGAGGGGAGTGGCCAAATCAATAGTTTATTAAAAAGACATGAATAATCTCATTTCACACTGATTTCTTATGTGGTTTCCTTACCATGCCAGGAAATTCTGTGCTGAAATCAGGATATACAATATTCCTAACGACTAGATTCAGTTTGGAATTAAAATGCTTTAGTGAGTGCTTCTATTTACAGACTGAGCCATGAATTACAGCTCTGTTCTCAACACCCTTTCAAATCAAGGAAATAAGTCACAGAGATGTTAAGTTCCTATGTGTCCTACTGAGCTATTTCAAGATAGGTCCTAGAATTTAGATAATGTGATAAACTCGTCTTGAAATTACCCTGCTCCTATTGTAGCATTGTTCCACTTTGTAAAATTCTTCAAAATCCATGCAAAGTGTAGCAAACCTAATGGTAATAGATCTTTAGTCCATGGCTAGTGTATTTCCGGGGAGATGCAACACCTGGGTTTCTGTCGTCGATCCAAAATGCACTTATTGAAAATGGAAAACCAACAGAAGATAAAAGAGCAAAATATTCTACAGCCTGATGGCTAAGGCACTTTCCTGAGAAGAAAAGTTAATGAATAATACCCAGATGTCATAACTATTTTCTATAGTGTTTTTATGAGTAGAGGCATTCACTTTCTTTAACTGAAATGAAGTGCATAAGCTTAGTTGGAAAGTTTGAATTAAACATTTTACAGAAACCAACATTTTTTGTTGTTCTTTGGATTCTTTCCAAACTGCATTATTTTCTGATTTAATTTTCCTAGGATCAATGAGTTTAAAATCTGTTTTTCACAGGTTCCCGTTACAGACAAAATCATTCAATCACAGAATAATTTAGGTGATAAGTGACCTTTGGGGGCCACCTAGACTAATCTCCTGCTTGGAGCAAGACTAACTTCAAAGCTGTTTCAGGGTGCTGGGACCTTATATCACTGCCTTATCTAGTCAAGTTTTTAAAAACTTCAAGAAGAGATTTTTGCCTTAATTGTTCTTAGAAAAAAACTATTAGCTCCTGATTTCTTTATTCAAATAATTTTGGGCTGATATGTGATAAAAAGCTGTAGTGATAAGACAGGCTGACTTAAGTACTAGCCATCAAGGCCAATTTTAGCTTGAAAAGGCTTGGGTCTCTACACAATGAAGAGATGAGATGTGTCTTCTTCCTGGTGTTTCAGAATAGAAACCTGCACTAGCAACTCTGGGCCATCCTCTGAAGGAGGTTCCCTCTCTGAGCCTAAAGAACTTTCCTAGGTTTGGGTTATCCTTTGATCTTCCATATTTGCAGTGTGTTCTTCAAAACAAGCTTGCAGGAAACTTCCTGTTTCATTATTTTGAGGTGTTTTGATTGTATTTGTCCTTATACAAGAATGCTTGTATGACTCCACCACATGGGTTCATTTTATGCTTACTGTATAAATTGAAACTTGTTTTGATTTTGAGCCAAGCAAGTCACCATTTATTTGTGTGTCACCATGTATTTGTATGTGCTTGCAGAAATTACATTGTAATCAGTTCCACTATTTATTTTGAAATTCATTCTCCATTCATTTGCTTGCGTCACCAAGAAGAAAAAAAAACCAACAAACTTTTATAGTTATAGACTTCTGTGAACATTTACCAAGAGAATTAAGCAAGATAGCAGTTTGTCTCTGCCTCACAATAAGAGCTTTATTCTCCAGTTTCTGTTCTTGAACAGTTTCTGATTTTGATCTCTGCTATTTCTGTAGAAAATCATATAGACTCTGCAAGACATTTGCTTTCATTTACAAGACATGATACCCCACAGCCTGGTGCCCTTGTGTTGTGACTGCCTCCATATTTGTTGTGTTTGTTGTTGCTGCCTCTACAGTTCATTTACTCTTGCATTCAATCTTTCTGACTTCGCATCCACTTTGTATCAGATATATTTCAGTCCTTCAACTATTTGTAAGCACTTTGGTTTCCAGTTCCATTTCACTGAAAACATTCCCTTATTTTTTTTGAAAAGTCAGGTCAATTTCACTCAGTGACATTCCCTTTGACACTGCTGCTCCAAAAATAATTTCGGTTTTAATTAAGCTCTTTGTTAACCATTGCATTCACATTACTTAGTTCAACTAACTCTGATCCCCACCCTAAAGACACTGAAACTTTCAGCTATGTCCTATATTTTATTCTCATAGATTTCATGTAAATTCTTTTTAGATTGTCTCACATACCGTTTAAGTTCTTTGTCTTCCCATAATGCTTGAATCTTAAATGTATCCTTTTTATTCATTCTTATTCTGTGTATTTCTCTTCTACTCTGTGTCTGGTTCTCAAGTCTAGATAAAACAATATACTTTTTGTGGTCTCAAATTATCTATAGCTTAGTCTTTCTCAGAATATGGCTCCATTTTGACAGTAGAGCAGACCAAAAAGCTCACTTTCAACAACAAAAAAATTCTCTTTACCTTCTCTCGACTGTCTATGCTAGCTCTGTTTCTTGTTTAACTACTTGATTAATGGATTCAGCTGATTAAATAAGCTGAAAAATTATTCTTTTCCCAGGTTAGTTTTCTTTCCCGTCAGTGATTTGAATTGACTGGATCCAGGGAAAAGGAAAAGGTAGGAGGTGGAAGACAGTGGCAAATGCAAGAGTCTGTCTTTGTTGTGGTGCAGAATTATTGGGACAGAACAAATGTTCTTATGGAACTGCAACTTTCATAGTTTTTTTGAGCTAGGCACTCTCCCTAGCAAAATGTAATAAGCATTCCTGCTCTTTCCTGTGCCTTAATTTCTTGCTTCATAAAATTTATTACTTATTATTTAAGATTTCTTGATATGCATGGTCATAATGTGTTGATATCTATGATATCATAGATCTTCAAATTTAATTTAACCCTGAGCATTTGTTTTTATACACATTGACTAAAATACATTTTTTCTTGATACTTGTTAACACAGGGTTAACAAGTTTTATTAAGTCTACAGCAGATTATCAAAGATAAGATTTTGTAGGTTACAGGTATTTGATATTTGATTACTCTTTTCTCTTTAGAGATTTTCCAGATCTCCTTTTCATCCTGTGATTTAGTTTCTCAAGTCTTCGGGTTAGGTCATTCCTTCTTTTCCATAAATATTCAAGCGGAGTATTAACAGTTCTTGATATGTTGTTGTTCTTGACCGTTTTGACTATTTTCCACCTACTTCCATTGTCTGAGTCTTCCACAGATAAATCTTCTCTCTGAAGATTAACTGTGCTTTATTTGTTTGGTTTTTTTTCCCCTTTCTAACTCATTATATCACTCCGTAACTATAGTCTAAGAAACAAAAAGCTTTATTTTTATCCTTCCTTACTCTCAATCTGATAACTTTTTTCCCCACATTGTTGTCTTTCAAAAACCCTTTTCAATTATTAAACCTTATATCTCCTCCACCATGACATACAAATACTTCTTTTTTGGTTTAAAAGTCTTTTGTCCCTTTTTTCTTTTTTTTTTTTTTTTTTTAATCATGTCTCTCAGCAGAAGGCAACCAGTCTTTGACGCATAGTCACACTGGGTCATTTTCCTACCATACTGATCACATCACATTGTGAGTGATGTTTATACTCTCTTCATCAGCTTTCCTTATCTCATCTGTGATAGTCTTCTCTCTGCGGTTTTAACACAATCTTTTAAAGTTTCAAGGTTGTTCATCTGCTACATCAGCCTTTATTTTGGCTATCTTTGATATCCTATGTTATAACTGACTCATGTCTGTTTCGTGTGGTTCTTTAATGTTGCAAGTCTTGTTTTCTCACACTTTTTTATTTGCTCTAATGAAAGAGTGGCCAAAGTCACGGTTGCCTTTCAACAGTCAGATATTACTCCTGCCTCTTAAATCAATAGATATACAGGACTGATTGTGGTACATAATTTTTTTTTTCAGTGACTTTGTTTAGCATTTTCAGATGTCGAGTGAATTTATTGACTCCTGCTTCTGATCAATAAAATGTGCTTCCAGGAAAATCTGGAAGTGTTACAGTCATCTCTACCACTCTTCACCACATTCCTCCCTCATAAGACTCTCAGAGAGATATTTTCCCCATGATTGTTCTCTTTAGACATTCAGTTTTCTTAGGCACCAAGCAACACAGCTATGATGAAAAGGGCTATTGCTAGGAGACAGTTCTGTGTTTCTTGGCCACGCTCACCTGACATGTGCCAGTAAGATTACCAAATCTCATATTCCCATGTCATATGACAGGAGTCAGTATCCGCTTGAAACAAATGGCTACTAGCTGAATGTAGCTCTTGGCAACATTTTATTTTGTAAGTGGAAAACCATTCTTTTTTTCTTTTGTTATTCGTTGTAGTAACATAGAAGATGAACATTTTTTTTTTTACTTTTGGCATCCATTGAAGTTTTATGGAAGCCATTGCAATTTAGTATTAATTAATATCCACTTATAGCAAAGTGTTGACAATAACTTTCCAAAATTGTGAATTTGACATTTAGCAGCATCATTTAAGAGAGCAAGAGGAGCTTTCCAAACTACAGTTGAAAGTAAATTAACTGTGATACAAATGTTTATAACTTTAGTCACTTACTGAGTGGCTAAGGAAGCTTTTGTTACGGCTGGAGACTTCCACATGGATGACATGAGATACTTCCTCCCCAGTTACCTTGCCAGACATTATGTTTTGCCTCAAGTATTTCTATTTAAAATGCTCATTATTTTAGCTTGCACAGTTGGAACTGAAACTCTGCGTACCAGGGCCAGTGTGCTCTAGTGATTGCTTTTTTTATTTCAAATCCTTTAGCAACAAGCTACTGCTTTAGTTCATAGCCCACTGTGAAGAGGTCCAAAGCAAGAGGTTTGGGGAGACTGGAGATCATACTCAAATAGCAGATATCTGCCTCCATCAGACCTTGTGCTTATTTACTAAGTCAAAACTGTTACCATAACAGCTGTCATGCCCTTAATTTACACATTTACCCAATCTTAGATATGTAGTTAGGTTTTTATATATTCACAAAGAACCCTCTAGCCTATTTGCTGAAGAATGTCTTGAAATGGCATTTGCCTGAGCTATCAAGAGCTCTAAAGTTCTTCCAAGGAGTTCATTTTTGTAGAGAAGGGATTTAATCCTTTCTACTGAGGGACTGGTCTTTTCCTGACACATTCCAGGGAGAGGAGCGTGCATCATATGTTTGTCTTTTTACACTCCATCAGTATTTGAAGAGGTATGAGGCAATAATTGCTCTGTTAAGGCATTCCCTGATGTCAGTAAACAAAAGAAGAGTCCACAGTTGCACTAAGTGATTGTGTGGGTAACTGCCAACACTTGTTTGATGAAATCCGTAAGGTCATTGTTGAGGCAATGTGTATTGTACAGATGAACAGTCATTAGCTTAAATCTGGAAAGTGGATGACGTGTACTTGCATCCTTCATAGAGGGGGGTCTAGTTAAAAAAGTAGTTAAATTAACCTCCTTTTTATTTCATTCTGGGCAACGAAAAGTGCCATATTTACTAAATGACCAGGAGATGAACTCTAAAGTTTCGCTATGCATTACAAATGTTTGGAGTTTCTACTTTGCTTCCATTTAAGAATACCATGTGTATAATATTGCTGTGGTTATGACAATCTTTCAACATACAAGATGTGTCTTTTCATCAGCACCTGAGCACCACTAAATGCGTTATCAGTAGTTACATTTATGTAAGTCCAACCTGTATTTTAAGTAAAGCTTGGATAAAAGCTTTGCACAGGTAGTTATTTAGCCAGATAGACCTTCCTTCCTTCCTTCCTTCCTTCCTTCCTTCCTTCCTTCCTTCCTTCCTTCCTTCCTTCCTTCCTTCCTTCCTTCCTTCCTTCCTTCCTTCCTTCCCTCCCTCCTTCCCTCCTTCCCTCCCTCCTTCCCTCCCTCCTTCCCTCCCTCCTTCCCTCCCTCCTTCCTTCCCTCCCTCCCTCCCTCCTTCCTTCCCTCCCTCCTTCCTTCCTTCCCTCCTTCCTTCCCTCCCTCCCTCCCTCCCTCCTTCCCTCCTTCCCTCCTTCCCTCCCTCCCTCCTTCCCTCCTTCCTTCCTCTCCTTCTTCTCCTTCCTTCTTTTCCTTCCCTCTCTTCCTCATTTGAAAACATTTTTCAATACATAAAGTAAGAAAAAAATTGGTTAAAAAGAGGAATTTTTATCATATAGCCTTTTTTGCAGCCCTCCTTCAGTCAACATTCACTCCACTCCACCCTGCTCAGAGAAGGGAGCGTGACAGAAGCGTGTCAGGTACTTCAGATCCTCTAATAGATGGCAGGGTTAATTAGCTCTTTTCTGTGAATTGACTGTTTGTCCAGGGGTAAGAAAATGACCCCTTATCAGGAAGGAACTCATGGCCCTTTAGCAGTGGAATGTGCAGACGGACTCTGCAACAGGGGATTTCTCTGGCAGTGTTACTTCCATGGAATGTTTCTTTTCTGCCTATAAAGCCATTTCTCCCTCCCCACACCCTGCCATCCCTCCACTCAGTACATGTCTATGTAGTCCCCTGAGTCTGTGATTTACTGCCTTTTTTGGAAACAGGAAGGCTAAAGCTATTTGCAAGTATAAAACTATATTCAAGTCAGAGTTAGGAATTGAACTTTTTTTTCCCAGCTTTTTCTTTGTGTTTTCCTCTGGTTTACGTGCAGACTTTCATAGACGTGCTGTTAAGCGTAAAATGCCTTCAGAACATATATGATCAAAATCAAATGACAAATTCTATGCTGCAGTATGTAATTCTGGCATCAAATGAAAATCACAACCCTCTTGCTCCCTTTCTATCCATGTAAGTCTCCAAGCCTACCTGAACTCCGTGCCTGTCATTCTGTAGACTTGGCTATTAAGGTATCAGTGGCATGAAAAGAATTTTATCAACACAATAGCAGATCTTTATATCTCTAGGGATATCTCTAAATGAGTCTGTTCTGGTGATCATTAGGCATAGACCTCATATGCAGAATGCTTCACCAATGATGAATTCGACTGTCCCCTTTGAAGGAAGTGGTATTTGTTTGCTTTACGTAGACAGTGCCCGATAGACAAATATTTCCATCGCTTGGCTATATCAGATGGGTTATCAGAACTATTCAGATATCATTGAATAATCAAGGAGAAGAATGTTGAAGGATATAAGACAAGTTGCTGTGGAAATGAGAGAAGCGATAAACTGTATGTGATAGATGGAATAAGCCAAGGCCTTTTTTAATGCATACAATCTTTATTATTGCTAAGTGAAGTTGTGAGTGACTATCAAGAGAGAAAGGCGTCATTGAACGTATCCTGACATTTTTTTCTCTTTTTCGTTTGCTTTCTGCTACTTCCGTCTTGAAGGGATATGTTGCATTGCTTGTGTATGATGCACACGTCTACCTCCAGCATTTGCAAGCTATTTATGTCTGCTGCTGTTCAATTGAATGGGCAGTGCTTGCATAATGCTAGCAGTTCTGCATGAAAAAAATGAGAGATTTCACTTTGGTTATAAACTGACATTTGAAATATGGTCCTTACGTGCTTCATTTCAGTTTTTGTAGCCATCTGTAAAGGCATGCACACAAGCAGCGCTCATGGCATGTCTAAGACCTCACAAATGCATGCTATTCGCTAGACTGTGATGATTAGTTCTTCTGCCTATGTCCTTTATGGTGTTTCTCACAAGGGGGGTCAGACAGCTCACTCTGGCTACCAGCTTCTTGTCAGACGCAGTTCAAGACATTGACCATCAGCTTTATAAGAAACCTTTCTTTTGTATGAGAGCTGAAATGCCTTCCCCAATAAAAATATGCATTATTTTTCTAGAAAAGCATAATTGATTTTAACTTTTTAGTTTATTGAATAAGTTCTACGGCCTCATCTGTCTTTGGATGCTGACTTTGTCATGGATTATGCCAGGCCTAGTTTTTAAATTACTCCTAACACATTTCTAATCTCAGTTGTCCATCTTAAAATGTGTGATGTGGAGGGCGGGAACTTCATTGTCACACCTGATTTATGTAGGGGGCCACTGACTGAGGCTCCAAGTTATTGTTGTCCCTTGTCCTTCCTCTGCCCTCACACTCACTGGAAATGGGCAAAAAGTCTTGACGCAGTATGAGAGATGTGACAAAGAAAAAAACCACAGTATTGACGGATGTGTTTGGTCCAGTGTAGTTGTCTCAAATGGAAATGTCTAGTATCTTGTGGCTGTCAGAGGGAAAATTCACATCTGTCCAATACTGTCCTAAAACCACATCCAAAAGCTGAATATTTTGTCATTTCATTAACATCTCTACCTAGTGTTACTATATGGTTATGCTGGATTTTTACACAAAACAGAACTAAAAAGAGATATGACATATTTGGCATTCAGTGTGTCAGACCTCCGGTGTGCATGGGATAAGGATTATGCAGCACATGTTCTATGTGCCAGGAGGCTCCTGGGGAGCTTCAGACCCACCGTGTGCTTGCTGTGGGGCTGATCACTACACGCACAGTAAATCCGGTGCACCCTGGGAGCTCCAGGCTCGCTCTGTATGCACTGAAGGCTGACGTATCAGTGTGCAGGGGATGTATCCAGAATCTCTGCTGCATAGCCAGGAATCCCAGACAAATACAGCAAATTCTGCCTGGCAGAATTTCTAAACATAAGGAAGAAAAAGGCAGGAAAACCCAGTGACATAGTAGCCCTCGTACTCAAATGAGCTACCCACCTCATCACGTAGGAGTATTCCTTTCTTATATTCCCTATGAATCTCCGTTATGGGTCATTTTGCATCCCCCCTTGGGTGAGGACCATGTCTGTATGTGAGACTATACCCTGAGCCTGCATAATCTCTTGTAGTTCCACCGGCATCAGCAGGGGGTATGCTGGTTTACTTCTGCTCCTGATTTGGCCCCATTCCTTGGCTTTTTATTAACTGATTGTTGGTCCTTTTTTTTTTTTTTTAAACAGTCACAGAATAGTAAATGATAATAATAGATTACTGCATGGATGGGTGTATCAGCATATGTTTGTGGGGGGATGTGAGAGACTGAACTGTGGGACGACCTCCCTGACATTCTCCAAAGCCTTTTTTTCTTTTCCCAGGCTTTTTGGGAGGGCGTTTGTCTGAGGGGGGGAATTCATTAGGTATGCTGGGGAAGAGATTTCTTATGTTTGCTTGCAGATCTTTATAGCCTTCATGGAGTGGGATGCACGGTTCCCATAAATATGTGATAATGATCATTTGGAGTGTGAATGTTAATTTGTGTAATGGGTTCCCAAAATATGGGCCATGTGCCTGCTGAGTATGTTTTATTTTAAAATAAATGTGCATACATAATACACACACAGACACATGCTGCCTGCATATGCATCCATAATTAAAAAATCTAAAATTATAATTTGTTGTTGGAGGAGACAAAGCAACAGCTCCCACAGTACGACTCGTAACCGTTGAGCGGGAGCCCAGCCGTCAGGATGGTTTTGTGAGCCCTGCCGGAGATCACAGTCCCACACGGACAGCTGCAGCTACAAAGCACCCCAGTGACCTAGATTCAGCTGTAGATTACTGTCTGCTTTGGCCTGCGCCTCCCATCGCTGCACCAGGAGTCTGATTTTGTTGCACAAGCTAACTTGCTTACTGCTCTGACCCATTTTACCATAGCAACCTGGTTTGCTGTACCAGAGGCTAGAAAAAGCACACAGGCGACTTTTTAAGGATTCCAAGATTAAGTTCACTCCCTGCTCTTTTTTTTTTTCTCTCCCCCCACCCCCCACCCCCCGAATGTGCTTAGCAGACGTGACGAAGAACTGACACTTTCCAGCAGCACTGGAAGCCAGGAAAAGACTTAGGCGAAGTATCACTTGTGTACTTCTAATAGAGTGTTCATCCTCATGGATGTTTTTGACTTATTTTTCTTTTCCTGGCAAAATTAGCTAGATGCTTCCCTTGCCCCAGATGTCTCATTCCTGATTTTTCCCTCGTCCATCCCCACCCCCTTTCCCCAATATCCTGCCCATTTTACTTTCATGAGTATATTTCATTATGTCCTATGTTTTTGATTTTCTGATAACGTATGAATAAGTGAAATCAGATGTCCAAGAGCAAAACTACCGTCACTGTAGTATGTTAGCTGTTGTCCATACATTTGTATGTTTACATGGATGTACGTGTTAGAAACAGGAGAAGGCAGTTTAGCGGCAGCTCTTTTCAGACATTAATTTAGGCTTTTGTAGACATGGATCTGACTGGGAAAAAGGAAAAGATAACCCAAAACATTACGGAAAATGGTGGTGAGATTTGAGAAAATTAGATGTTGATGATTTTTCAAGACTTTGCTTTTTTTTTTTTTAAATGTTGCCGAGGAAACACTTCATGTTTGCTAAGCTTGGAGATGTGCGTGTAGATATAAGCATATGCAAAAATACGTAGAATCACAAGAAAGTCAAAAGGAGAAAACTGTTATGAAAGGAACTGGCTTTTCTCTTCATGTTTCACATATTTCTGAGATGCTCTTAAAGCACCTGAGCATTTTTGCTAGCCAGCCAAAGAAACCGCTCAGCACCTCCCAAGCCCAGCCACAACTGTTCCTGCCCTCGTGGGTGCTGGGAGAGGCACAGTCAGGCTTCCAGGCTGACAGGCATCAGAATTACATTTCATTTTGTAAAATGTTTTGGGAATCTGTTTTGCAACCCACACAGAGAGTCCCAGAAATTCATGTCACGAAATTTTTGAGTTTGCTGGTGGCAGTGCTGCTCTGGGTGAGTGTTTTGGCTTAGGCTGATTTCTGCTATAGACAGATAGCTCCTGGTTGTGTTGGTATATTTATTTTTAACCTCTAGAAACTGGTAAGTGGGTTCATGTTTTGCTAATCAGCGCTGGTATTGTATAAAGCTCAAGTTCCCTCTCTCCCATGTGGCTAGTAAAACAAGGTACGAAAGAGGTACTACGTAAGACTCTCAAAAAATAGTCCAAGGTTTCAAAATGGTTCTGATGTAATTGAAAAATACATCTCTCGACATTCCTCGTTGAGAAGGGCTGTCCTTATCTCCAGGAACGTAGATGTTTGAGTTGTTTGAGGTGTGCACCCTTTCAAGCATTTCAACTCTTGTGCAAGGGGAAGGTTTCTTACTCAGCTGATGGCCAATACCTTGAACTGCACCTGGGAAGAAGCTGCTAGCCAGAGTGAGCTGCCTGACCCTCCTTGTGAGAAACGCCACAACGAACACGAGCAAAAGACCTAATCAGCACAGACTAAGGAATAGCGTGCATTTGTGAGGTCTTAGACATGCCACAAGCACTGCTTGTGTGTATGCTTTTAGTCCACAGTGAATGGGAAGCTGTCCATCAGTCCTGCAAATGCAGTTCTTCTTGCCAATGTGTTGTAAAGCCATATCTGGGCATACCTCAGGGTAACGTGTTGTCCCATATCCTCAGAGTGTAATGGGAAGTTAGATTCTGTGTAGATGCATTTTTCTAAGAGGTTTCAAACTGTAATTGCATACAGATTGTACACGAGCAATTTACTCTGGAGAGGGAAGAGAGGCACCAAGGTCTATTACATTCAGAAAGTTGCAGACTCCTGTTAAAATGAAAGATTTTTAAAAAATTGCATCACTGATATCATTTAACCCTGTAAAAAGACCTAAGCACCTCAGATCTTATACTTTATTGACAACGCCTCCTCAAAGAAAATAAAAATTAAGTTGGAAAAAACCATAGCAACTACTATTTCTTCACCTCAGTGTCTGGGTATTTGCCCTAATTTCCACTCACTTGGACTGAAGATTACCTACTAGATCTGGCTTTTGGTGCAGATAGATAGGTCTGACCGCTGCCAGGGCCAGCAGACTGCTGTTGGTGGGCAGCGGCGTTATCACCTATACCTGGACTGGTTCTATATCTTCCTCTCCCATGCCCTTTGCCAAACCCAACTGTCACTAGCCCTGCCAGGATAGTGTAGTACTCAGCTTTGAGGAAAGTAAATCTCTTTCTTCCTTCATTAGTGGGAAAAACTTCACAGGCTCCTTCCAGACCTAGCCTTAACTAAGTCAAATTGCGGTACGGCAATGACAGTCATCACTATGTTCGTGATACTATAATACTAAGTTTTCCTTCTTCCTCTAGGCTGACCTAACCTGCATGGTGAACATGAAAGTCAACAAGAAGGTAAACTATAATGCACAAGGCAAGAAAAATTCAAGGACAGAATGACCCTTTCTTAAAGATTTCAGAGACAAAAAACCGCTACATTTATCCTGATGAATTCTATTTTCTAAAGATTGGGCCTGAGTGTCATCTTCTGGGCTTCCTGAAGGATTTAAAAAACTCTTATGTGTAAAGGGAGAGAGATTCTTTCTCATGCTCCCACTGCCATATGCTCTTCAGTTATTTCATGGACTGCATGGGGTTCATTAACCGGTCTTTTGGATGGATTCACCTTGGTGAACTGATCATCTCTTTATTGCTTCCTGGTGCTATAATGTTCTCAATTATAGGGACTATTAGCTTACTTCCAAGATGAAGAACCATCAAAGGTGCAATTTACCAAGTGTGGGTTTTAAAGGAAGAAAGGGTGTGTGGCCTGAGTTGAATTTCAGTGGTCCTTAGCACTGAAGGCTTTGTCATCGCGCAGGATATTGAAAACCACATAAAAATTAGATCTTTACAGGTGTAACTGTTATCTTTTTTATAATTTCTCAGGTAAGATGGTTCGTGACCAAGATGGCAATGTGACATGCTCTTGTAGGCTATATTTGATCACTTCATTGGGAAGACTTCAGAGAGTAAGAGTTGTAGGTTGTGTACAGGTAGGTTGTAGGAATTTTCTTTCATAAATAATCCTCTCTTACCACTGACTAGAGAAATGTCCACCCAAAACACTATCAGACCGGGAATCCTCCTATGGCACAGAGCTATTTTAAAGTTAAAGAACATGAACCACCATTGTGGGAAACTGAGCTTGATATCAGTTGCAGAGATACATCAGAAACATAACAAAATTACTAAAAATCAACGACAATGCCCTTTTTGACTTCCTCTGAAAGGTGAACTGAACCTCTTTTGCTGAAGGGGATAAAATCATAAACTGCACATGCTAATTTATGGATGATAATTTTACTGTTCTCACACATCACTGACAATGGCTGCAATCTATATTCCCCAGTACACATCACCTTTGATCTGGAACAGTCTTTTAACTAAACCTCCTTATTTCTACCCATCTTTAGAAACCAGCATGTTTAATTTACTATTTTGCATATTACCAAAGCACATACAGGCTCTAGGTAAGCTCAAGAACATACAAGTGAAGTTTCCCATTTCTCTCTTGTATACTGGTGAGGGATAGGCAGTTCTCTTGGCTTTTTCTAAACACATAGTTACAGACAAGTAAATGTTAGCTAGAAACAAAATGACAATGGTTTGGTTAATTAGAAGAACGTAGAAAGCACTAGAGAGCAGTGGAAAGAGATGGAAACAAGTAAAGGAGAATACAGTAAGTAGAAGTAAAGAAGCTGGCGTGAGAGGACTTGCAAGTGAGAGGTGGGAGGGGTTGGAAATTCAGGCCTCAACAGCATGAGGAGGAAGATCCTCAGCTGGGAAAAGTGAAATCAGGTTTGGAAAACACCACTAGTGTCCAGTGCTTATGAAGATGTACAGCTGCTTCTGCATTGGATGAAACTTTTATGCAGCTGCTGGCTCTGCCTGGGAATGTCTTCTGCCTCTGGGACCATATGATATACATCAATGCTGGGAACTGATAAAGCACTGGCAAGTCTTCATTTCCATCCCAAACTGTACTGTCACAGGATGGGATGAAACATGTCTTATTTGAATGATAATTTAGAATAGGTATTTTTTTTATTTCATTTTAATTAATTAAAGATTCCTTGTTTATTTTTATTCATGCGCACTGTCTCCAGCTGCATCTGAATCTGCTCACTTTTCTGAAAAGTCCTTTCACAGGAGGTAGGATTGTAATCAGACAGGTGTATTTAAAATCACAGTTGTTTTCTTGGCTAATATTAATCCAGCAGGACAAAAAAAAAATCAAAGTCATTTGCAAAGCCAGTGCTTCTGGACAGGTGATATAACATCACTTCATTTTTGTGCCAGGCGTTAGTGTTTGGGACCTGGATGGTCCTACAAAGGAAGAAATAGCAGTGGAAAAAAGAGTAAAGTTGAAACACTGAACCTTGAAGTGCTGGGTTTGCTTTTGCTGCTGTTCCTGAGAGGATGTGAGATGGAGATTGTGACAAGCTGCGCAGCATCTCTGCTCTTCCTCGCCTCTGTATTACTGATGGCAGTAACAGTGATTCCGCTTTTGCTTAGAAGCCAGCAGTGCACACCTCCTTTGAGCAGGGTTTGGTCCCTGCAGACATTACAGCAATGTTTGGACTAAATTTCAATGACACATTCCTGTTTTAAAGTCACTCCATTCTTCACGTAAGAGGTACGACAACAGCAAGGATACCTTGCCTGATGCTACACATTGAATAAGAAAAGGATGGACTAGGCTTCTTAAAGGCAAGGACGGGGGATGTAGAAGGCAACTGAAGTGAAAAGAAGAATGGAAGCACCAAACCAGGCTTTGTGGAGTGGAATGAAAGGAAGCAAAGGTTTTTTTTTCCTGGGGTCAAGGTGGAGATGATGGAGAAAATGCAAACGAATTTAACAGTTCAAGCATCTCTACTTACTGATTAGTCCCGTGTGGGATGCATACTTTTCCAGATGCAACAACATTGACTGTACTGCTAAATACTGAAAACCTGCGATAAATGAAACTTGACACCCTATTAGAAAGAAGGTTCCCATTTTGCCAGGATTGCACCATATTATCCATAGGGTTGTAAACTACCAACATAATGGGTTTTACACTTTACCTTTTGTTTTTCAGGAAATTATCTGTGGTCAAATGAATGCTTCTGATTTACAGCTGAAGGATATGATACTATGTAAATCTTTTCAGAACTTCAGATGTGACTCTTGTAAGTAAATTTTTATACAGAAACAGCAAAGATATAGATAGTTTTCACTTTTAATAATTATATACTTGTAGCATAATAAATGATCTGGTGAAACAAGACCAATATTGGAGGTATTAGACCCCTGTAAATCCGACAGAGCTGTGATAACTGAACAGACAAGAAAATTTCAGTTTGATAGTTATAGTTCCGTCCAATGCTTTCTAGTAGCAGAAATATTTGCAGAAAAAGTAAAATATTAAGATGTGGCAGAAATAAAAAAACATAGCCGTGCAAATTGTTTTCATATACCTATGTGAAAGATGCCAACATTTTATGATAATATTACCTAACTGCTATGGGCATTTTTCCCCATCAGACTATCCTTAGACTTTCTAAAAACAAGTATATAAAATTGTGGTGCTTGAAAGTGCATGACGTTGTTCACTAATAAGTAAACATTCAGTTTTTATTAATGCTTATGCCCACATTAACAGGTGTGCAGTGCTGTGATAATGGGTGTATAGAATGAACAGAAAGCTGAGGACCAGGTGTCTGTACCACACATTTTTGCAGTGGGGGTTACTTTCAATTAGCTCTTGTCTAGTCCTACGGATCAATTTTAATTATGATTTAGTAAGTAGGAGAGGAAATCCTGAAGAATGGCTTTTTTCCTAGCTTCATCCAAAATCAAATCTAGTTCAGATGCTCTGAAACTGCTTTATGATACAAACAAAACTGTTGTGATCAAGGATGCACAAGAAGATTCCTTTAAAAAATACACTAACATGCTAATGTACGTGCATCCTGGTTTACTGAGCATCAGAAAATCTGTTTCATGTGACACAAGAGGCCAAGAAGTTCAGTTTTTGAAAATTATTCCTAAAGCTCAGGTAAGAAATTTCCATCTCACTGAAGGTGTATCAAAGCTGTCATACATACAGAGCATCTAAGACAAGCTCCAAGTAATAGTATTGATGGTTGTAGTTTGAAGCAAGCTAGGTATGCCTTCTAAAGGTGAAGATGTGCCATGCTCTGAATAATCTGATCTTATTTACAGTGTTCCGGTATGTTCTTCATGGTAATTATTCTGAGGTTAGAGGTCTGGTCTCTAGAGATTACTGCAGTTTAATGATGTTTGGTTGCCAGTGAGTTATCTTCTAAAATTCTTCTTAGCACGGAAAGAATAAAAAGGTGTTTTTATTTTTCCACTTCATAGAAAAGAAATCATAGAATAAGATAAGTTTGAATGGATTTCAGAAGGCCATCTGTACTAGACCCTGTTCAAAGCAGAGCTAATTTCAACTGTCTTCCATGAGAACTAACACATGCAGTCATAAGGTTTCCTCCAGTAGTTTAAAGAAGCCTTTTCCCATTTCCTCGCTTGACTGAGCAGTCTATAGCAGATGCCCAGCATCACATCTACTTGTTGACCTTGCCTCTGAACCCAACTTGTAAGCTCACCTCCTGTCTCTCGACCATTCCATAGCAAGTCTCCATACACGCAAGCTGTTCCTTTGTGTAGTGAACCCTTCCCTCCTCATTTCACATACTTGTCGTTCCGAAGAATATGTATCCAGTCACTGCAGCACTCCAGTCATGTGAGCTCTTCCACCATGTCTTTGTGATCCCAGTGAGGTTATACATCTGTGACTGGGCCTCAACTTCTAATTCTTCCTGCTTGTTTCCTGTACTCCGTGTGTTTATGAAGGCTCACTTGAGGTGATCTCCGAATTGCACTGCTTTCTTGGGGGAACAGTGAGATGCTGTCCCTCAGGTGCTTCCTTCCTGCTTCTCATTCCTCCACTTCTCTTCAAACTGTGGTTTTCATCTTCTAACAAATTTATTTTAAAGCCTTTTTCATGAAGTTGGAAAGACTGTTAACAAAGATGTTCTTACCCTACTTTGTTGTGTGAATCCTGTATTTCTGCAGTAATTTTATTGCCCCAGAGAGGCTCCTGTGGTTGCTTAAGTGAAAGCCTGGCCTGCAACTGCCAGGATGGGTGCCTCCACACCCCACAAAAGGGAATCTCTTGCTACTGTTACTTACTGGTGGCTCTTCATGGCACACTGCTTTTAATACGTGAATCAGGCTGATCCAGCACAAACACCACCACCAACAGAACTTGTTCCTTCTCAGCTGCCACCAGAGCCATACACCTCTTCTGCAACTGTACACCTGCAAGTGGAGAAAGCCTCCTTCCTCTCATTAGAAACATAAGCTTCCAAAATTCACTGTCATGGAGTCCCAAATCTCCACCCTCTCTAGCTTGGCTGTCCCTCCTTGCAGGATCTAGCATCTTGACCTTGCAAGGTTTCAGCAAAGAGCCTGTTGGTTTCTTGCTTGTCTTCCCTTGCACTGCATAGTCTGGTCACCTTCACTCTCAGAACTTTTACCAGGCAGCTCTAAAATTTGACCACAAAACACCTCCCACTGATGAGGTGACTATATATGACAGCCTGTAAAAGCAGCCTAAAGCATCCTACTAAAAGCCATATGCCATTAGAACTAGTGATGCTGAAGGAAATGCAAGTTATAAACAAAATTCGATATTTAAGGGTATCATTGCCTCTCTGAGAGGATCAATTTTTTTCCTGTTTTGTATTTTATACAAGCCCTTGGACAGTTCAAACTCAGTTACAGAAATATTTTCTGTTAATCTGAATATGTATTTCGAAGATAAGAAAAAAGCCAAGTGCAGGAACACTCCCTAAGAAAATCGGCTTCAGCATCAAGTTTAGTCTGTTCAGATATTTTCTCCGTTTGTGGTTCCCAGCTTTCACAGTGTCATTTTATGTTTCTTATGAGACATTTTGTCTCCAACCGTATGCTAGTCAATGGTAGTTGGAGGCTGCAGAGAGCTTCTGACTTCGGGTGCTGCAGATACACACAGGCCAAGATGTTACTTTTTTTTTCTGTCATGCTCAGAGAGTAACAAAGAGTCAAGATATTAAAGCTGTCAGTGGAGAAGAAGAAAACAAACCAATTATCCTACCAACCAATAATCATCAGAAGCTGCAAAATCCTGATGTGTACATAACCAGAATGTAATGTAACTTTCCTCTCCATTTTTAGCCAGAAAATAAAGTTTATTGGTTTTTTGTTATATACCTGTGGAATTATCCGAATTAGTGCAAAAGGAATGCAATATAGACATACAAAATGGCTGCACTAGAAGAAATGGGGATTTAAGAAAGTTTGGGAAAGAAGATTATGTATTCTGGGTGCCTCTCTGAAGATGATTCCAAGGAGGTTACACGTATATTGAATGTGAGACATCTATATGTTATTAAATAGCTGTTCATCAGCATAGTTTTGTTCAGAAAGTGAGAATTTTCTTAACAATTTTTCCTTATTTAATTTTTTAGTCACCATTCCCTGGGAAGAAAGTAGGGAAGGGCGTGCAAAAGTTTTCTTACAACAGTTCTGAGGAGGGGAGCGTGTCACATCCATGCTGTATACACATGACACTCTTGTATATGCTCAGACAACTTGCAGGGACATGGGACACCATTCCAGGTGCCTTATGAAAAATCCTGACCTTCCCGAAGTTAGTAGACTTCAAGGGATTAGAAATTCACTCATTTACATGATGCAGTCGGGTAGCTGTTTTATGTTACCTTATCAGGTTTGGAGGTATTCCTATAAATATTGTATACATCACGGCTGGTCTTTGAAAACAAAGCTTCTGTTTTATACCAAAGCCCTGAGATTCAAAAGCTTTTTTTTACCTCTTCTACACTGAAGTAAACAGTGAAACAGCAGGAGTTACTCTTGTAGCTCCACTCTCCAACATAAGACAATGTCTGTGTACATGGGGTTGGACTTCATTGTTAAAATGGCTGTTAAGGAAAAAAATGGTCTTTTTCAGGGGCTCTCAGCCCTAATAATAAACACTTCCTCTAACTACACCAAATTAGCAGTCCTGTAAGAATAAAAAGCGTATATACCAAGAAGTGTGTGTTTCTTCTTCAGTTTTGAGTAGTTCTTCACCTCTTTTTTTGAAGCCAGACTCTGGGAATTGGGCACTGCAAATCTTCAACAAAAGTCAAACGCATGCTAAACCAGAACAGTCTGCATAACAAATTAGGCAAGAAAAATACACGGCTATCCCCTGACTTACGAGGCAATTAAAACCACTTTGGTGGATAGATAGCCTATAATTGTTATGGCCGTAAGGAGGAAGATCCAGTAAGAAGTTTATGTAGTTAAAAGAGAAACAAGAATCAAGTCATCCCTAAGGACAAAGACAGTAGGAGAGCTAAAGACAGCCTCTCCCTCAGCGACCGTTTCACTTCGAGAGGGTTTTTTTTTTTTTTTCCCCTTTACATGAAAATTGAAAAGTGTTCATGCCTTTAGCAACAGGCTTTGGGGGGGTTTTGTGTGAGGCTTTTCATATGATAATGGGTAGATTCTATGGCAACCATTGAAAACGAAGGGCCTGGAAACAAAAGCTGCAGCAGAAGAGGATCAGTGCACACTCACTATGTCTGCAGGAATAACGGCAGAGACTCGCTCTTCAGCAAGGTATCTGATGGCAGCCTGTCAAAGGGAGGGGTTGGTTTGAACCCAGGCAGAGTTAACTCAGCCTGTAGTTGGTGCCAGGGTTTTATCACTCCGATTTTCACCCTCGTTTTGTTTCCGCGCAAACCCACGTCTATGGGAGATGTGCGGGTAACGAGTGGTTAACGCTGGTCTGATCATACTTTGGGGTGAACAACAGAACTGGGAGACAGAAAAGAACAGGTTTAGCAGCCAGATGCTGCTAGCTTCCTCATGACTGGTTACAGTCTCAAAAGAGACTTTGCATATAAACAGTGTAAGCAGGATCGGGCCTCTAAGGGGCTGATGTCATGTGAAATCAATCCTTAATTACAGGTTACGTGCACTTATCTGTTGGTCCAAAAAAGAGTTTGTCAACTGAGTCAATGGAGGTATGAAATATCAAGCCCAGTCATTTGCAGAACAGTAAATTACTGTTTTGGAGCTTGTGTTTTTCCCACAAAGATGGACTGAAGCAGCAAATTATGTAGCGTTGTGTAAAATGATGCTGCCAGACATGAAAAAGCCTATAGGACAGGCCAGTGCAAGTGTTCCTGTTATTGACTGCAGGAAGAATATGAGTTAAAATCAAGTCCAGCTTTGGAAGAAAACAAAACAGAAACCTCTAAAGGGAGAAGTGGCACAAAGTACAAAACAAGTTTAAGAGGAAATTAAAAGATCACCCTTTCTATTCGCTCTGTGATGTCACTATTTCTATACAACTTAGCTTAGAAACCACCACAATACAGTGAAACATTGAACTGGTGATTGCAAGTGGTCTTGCTATTCTTATTTCTAAAGATTTCCTTTTTTCCATGACAATATCACAGGTTTTCAACAAATTCTTTTATAAATGAATATCTAATAAACTTTAAAAAAATTTTCATACCAGGGAAAATAATTTTGCTAATGAACATGATGATATATTCTCTGTTTGAAATTATACTGTGACTTTATTATCATGGGTTTCCAATAGAATATTGTATTACAAGAACAGTACTACAAAAAAAGCAACTTCATCATGTTTTACTTTCAGATGACTAACAGTAATAATATCTGTGACATTCAGAATGATGTACCAGTTGTTGGAAAGTATTGGTCTAGATAATTTTTCCTAAGTCACTTGTTTTACAAAGCTCAGGTTAACTACTGTATTTATAAATAAATTAATAAACTCTCAGTGAATGAGCTCCAGGCTCCTAAATCAAAGCCAGGGTAGGATTAGGTTCAGATTCATTAATAAATGCTTTTGAAAACTTCAGGCACACTTACGCAGAATCCAGGTGAAAAGAGAAAACAAAGAGTTGAAAAGAAGGCTGAAATTATAAAGAACAGTTCTGTGAATAACAAGGTTCCATTATTAAGGAAGGATGATTCACACTGCATATTTATTTCTCAAATTTAACCAGTTTATTTCAATATTTATTCTCCTCATACTGATATATTCTTAACCTTTCATATGAGTTCTGTGAATAGGTACCAACATACACTCTTTTGCTCTTGTTTGTGTGATTCTGTCTCTGTTGTTCTGGAGACAAGTTCACTCCAGTCTGTTAGCCCTTCATGGAAAGGTGATCACACAGTGCTGTAAAAGCACAGGGCCCAGGGCTCCCATGACCCAGGCTTTCTCACCCAACCTGAGCTCACCCCCTCCAATGACTTCTTTCTGCTCAAAAAGTCTTTTGGCCTGCAAAGCAGTTGAAGTAAACAGTCATGCAAATTTTATAAAGTTTCAAAAATCAGTTTTAATTTTATTTTTTTTAACACAAAAACTACGTAGAAGCGGTCAAACCATAAGAGCTTCCTACATTTCCCCGAGTCATTTTTCTGATCACTCTCAAGCTGTCTTTGAAATTAAGGAAAGTCTTGTTAGCTGTCCAGTCTTCCTCTTCCTGCATTGAGCTTCTTCAGACTCTGAATTGTGTCCCTTTTCCCAGCCCCTCTCTTCTGGTCCCTCTGCAGCCTCTTATTAATGACTGGGGAGAAATGTTTTCCCACCCTTTCACACCCTTTATCATGTATTCCTGACTTGCTTCATTGTACGATTCAAACTCTCTCCTTCTTCCCCTAGGACCAGTTGCTTAATTCCATCTCCCTACATTCAAACTTAAAATAAAATAAAAAAAATCCAAGTGGTAGCCTGCGTTTTATTTTCAGGGATGCTCCACTGCATGGATGTTCATCAAATGTTAGCAACCCACTCTTGCTGTAAGTGTTTCCTTTGTTAGTTCTAGTGAGGAATAGTGGGAGTAAAAAAAATCCACCTTTCCCACGCAAAACAGGGAGGTATCGCTGTTTCTTGGTCCTAAAGAATTTCCATGCCAAACTGAATTCTCAAGCTGTACATAGCCAGAAGACACCACTTAAGGTAAAACATATTCTGGACTATCATTTTAAGGGTGAAACCTATTCAGCCATGGAACTGTTGGAAAACTGGCTCAGCAGAGGAGACGAGTGGGTGAAACTGTGTCCTGTGCAGTATAGCTAAGTTAACATGCCCATAGCTGCGTTTCCCCTTCCCCTCATCCTATTTATCTTCTCTACTCATTTAATTTCTCTTCTTTTCAGTTATTCCATTCCCTCTTTGCTTCCATTTTGGATACCAATGTGACAGGTGTCCCTGAAAGACTTAGTTGGTCCTTTTCCCAGCGTAGCTGGGAGACTGATGAGGAGTGAAGGGGCTTCCGAGTTCTGTAGTCACAGAACCGCAGGTATTGGGAGGGACCTCTGGATGTCGTCTAGTCCAACCTCCTGCTCAAGCAGGGCCACCGAGGGCAGTCAGTTTGATGTCAGATTTCTGAGGACATTACAGAATTCAGTGTAAAAAATTACACCAAAACAGGAAACTGGAGGTGCAAAAATCTTTAAGGCTGATGATTAACTTTGAAATATTTTAGGTTTTTTCCTTCAAAAAAGTCATGGTTTGAACGTCAATTTGTGGAAATTCCACTTTTTCTCTCTTCCTTTTCTCATGTCAGTTAGTGGATTTCCCCAAATACATTTCTGAAACATAAAAGCAGAAGCTATGAGTGGGGATTTGTGAATAATTCTGACACAAATACGAAGAAAAATAATTCTTCATTTATTTTCAAAGAAAGGTAAGCTATTGTCTATTCCTCTGCCTGTGGTTCCCCTACAGGTTTAGACTTAAACCGCTAATTTAAGTAAAGACAGAATGTTCAAAATATTTCACTGCAATTTAACAGGTTATTGCTCCTCCATCAGTAACAGCAGATGTGGACACTGTCATGTCACCAATCATTTTAATCCCAGACTTGTTCTTTATTCCATGGGAGTAGGTTACGTTTCTGCTGAATTAAACAGACCTTATGAAACAATGTGGACTTGATATCATTTTCATGTAAGTGTGATGGATATGGTAAAACAGGTCATGCCGTGTCTGGTCTATGGTAACTGGATATGAACATAAAAGTCTCAGCTCAGGTCCCCGGGCAAAGAAAGGCATCTACTGTCACTGGGGGTGCTCAATGCTGCAGTGAATTACATTCTTAACTTCTGTTTCTTAGCCCAAAAGCACATGGTTTCCTTGCAGGATGTGTGCCACTTCTGGCAATCTATATTTGAAATACCATAGTGTGTCTCAGACAGAACTAGATGACTACTCTTTGGTACCTTCTATTGAAGCAGATCAAAGAGCATCAAAGAACGTTTCTGGGCACTGAAACTCAGTCCTCTGTACTGCTAAAATCTTGCCACAGCCCAAGGCATGGTTTTGGCTCACACCTGCTAACATTCCCTAAATAAAACTTGGGCATAACTTGGCAATGAGTAGTAACCGAAAGCAATTGCAATAAGTGTTTGGATGTTACCACTGTATTTTTGTGGGTAAGAGGGTTTCACGTTATGGATACACGCTGCTCTATGCTATTTGGCCTGTACCAGAAAATGGTCCTTCGGTCTTTTAATTCACTTGTACAGACATTTCCAAATCCTAGTACTGCAAAGCCAATCACAAATACTTGGGACAAGTTTGACCCAGCAGAGTAAGCTGACACTAGACAGTGATTTGTATCATGTGGTTATGATGTTTTTGATGTGGTATGAGGAGTCCTGAAGCCAGACTGACTCTATGATTGAACCACATCCAGACTAAGTTAAGAGCAGAATTTTCCACCCAGTGTGGACATCCTTTTAGAATTTCAAAACATCAAATGTGTCTGAGGTGAGAAAATTGTGCCGATTCAGCTAACCTGATATAGGTATACATTTAGCAGAACCAGTACCACTGCAGTATGGAAACACTTCTATTTTCCTTGTAATGTGTCATTTTCACTTAATGGAGATCGATTTCTTACTGCATTCAGTCAGCTAAACTACTTTTAAGTGATTTCTTAATTAAAGTGGTTACATATTTATATCATGCATCTGATGATACCTTAATTCTTTAAATGGAGGTCAGGCCAAGATGTCATGACAACTGGTCTATATTGGTTTAGTAAGGACTGAAACTAGACAAAGTGACTGGTGGCTTTCCTTGTTCCTTTTTAAAGGTGGTTGGTATATACATATAATGCATGCTATAGACGTCTTCTACTTCAGTTAGGGTCTAGAGGTGGCAGAATGCTTCTCTCAGCCCAGCTTCTGCCTGCTCACTGAAACATTAAAAATGAGAAACAGTCAAATGTTGCTAAATCACAAAATCTAGACTCAGCACAAGAAACCTGACTCTGCACCAAAAATGCAGCTGTTCGTTTGTACTTTTATATTGTCTATGCAAAGCTTCAATAATGGCAACAAAATTTAAGAGAAATCAAATTTCAGTTTGAAGGATGTTCTGTGTAAGAGACTTTCGGCTTGTCTTCTGCAATGGGCTGGAAACACAAGTTAAAAAGGGAGGATAGTGAGAAGATCCTTTTGAAAATATATAAAATATATGAAGGGAAAGGAACCCTACTTAATTTCATTTTAAAAGGAATTTTGCTGGGCTAAGGGGAAGAGAAAACATGGGTGAAGGCGAGAGGGAAGGGAAAAGCCATCCTGCAGGGAAATAACAAAAATGAGAAGCACTTCTGTTTAGCAAAAAGTGATAAGAAGAATAATGAAGAGAAAAAGAGACGTAAAACTATCTTATTCACACGTTAACTTATATTGGTTAGTCACTGCTTACTTTGGGAGAGAGACTGCCCTCAGGCATTCTGTCACATGGAGGAAGATAAGACACTAACATTAAAAAAAAGACAACCAGGACCAGGTCCTCTTTAAAGCAGCATCCCTATCCAGAAAAGAAAATCCACTCTGCTCACATCAGAAGTTGAGAAGACAACTGTTGATTCAAAGGGATGGTGTTCACGGTGGTAAGAATTATTAAAATAATACTACCATGACACAAGAAAGTATTTTTTTTATGTAATGCAGTGCATACAGTACAAACCAAACCATCACAAAGACAACGAAAACAATAATGCTGAAAACAAACCCCTGGTTAAACTGAATGGGGCATGTTAAAACATGCTGTACACTTTGCTTTAAAACCAGTAACATTTTACCTTCCGGACCAGGTGAAAGGTAAAGAGTGAGAGAGGTACTCATGGGTGCTCTCGTATGATTGACAAAGGTTGAAAGAAGACTGGTTTTGAACCCTTCTCTGTGAGATATCTGAGACCCTATGTGTCACTCTACCTTGGATACCAGGGCAAAAAGGCAGAAGGTCACAAAAATGCATTGTAATCTCTTTTACAGGCAATGTGGCTGGAAATACTATCCTGTTCCATTTTTTAATGAAAGCTTTCTAGCCAAAATGTGTCTATTGACCTAGAAAAGTTAGTTTGGAAGATGTAAAAAAGCCCCAAACTATTAGATAATTGTATCTTCTGGCTAATGGAAATAAAAACATATTCACTTTCTCCCCTTTGGTCTGTGCATTTCTATTTTGTGTATTAAATGCACCATGTCTGTAGGCACCTTGGACTGGTATTAAAAATTCCTATCAGTAAAAGTAACTGGTTTGGGAGAATTTATTGCTCGAGTGAATTAACCTTGTTCTTTTGCCAACATTCAGATGGAAATACAGGCTGAAAGCTATGTGCTGATGTGCTTTTTGTGTTTGTATCTAGTTTTTATTGACAAAATATTCTGTGGAACAGCAGCCGACTATAAAGGGAAAAAACAAAACAAAACAAAAAGATGGATAACTAACAACAAAACTGTGTCCAAAGATAGGGCCTCATATCTGTGTTTTCACAGGACTGTTCTCTTCATATGGTACTTCATGTAATAAAAACGTGGGCATGTGCTTAGCTTTAGGAATGAAAATATTTCTCTTCAGGTAGGAATTTTCAACCACTCAAGGCTAAGCATGTGTCTAAATGCTCTACTGGATGAGGGCCATCATGATGTTTTCTTGAAAGCACCTTTTGGCATGGACTTAATTCTAAAGGCCTTATTCCAGAACAGGAATGTGGAAATCTGCTCCTACAGTCAATTGGCAGTGACTTTCCCATGGTGAGTCTCTGACCTATTGAAAATCGTGGCTAATCCTACAAACTAAGCTGAAGTTTTCCACTTCATACTCCTAGGACTGGGTGGGTGAAAAGACAAAGTAGAGAAAATAGAAATCCCTCTGCTCTGTTTTAGTCCAGTTCTCTGTGCCACTGAACTCAAGTTAATTCTGTAATGTAAGGAACTAGAATTTTGCAAGGCAAATATTTGCAGTGGTGCATTTCACCATTTCAACAGTTTTTTGTGGGCTTGCCATCAGTAAGTAAAAATAATTGTCAAGTCATCTTGTTTACCTTCTTGACAAAAATCAAGTTACATTAACATCAGCATTAGGAGACATTTTAGAAAAGGTGTGCAGGTCTTTTTCTTACCTTGCACACTGTCACACTGCAGAGGTATCACCAACAACCGTATCGCTGTTGGAGGCGATAACAGTATCAGAAAGAATCCAGTTTGAGTCTCATGTCCCTGCCTGGGTTTGCAGTGCTGGTGGATAAAAAATTCTTTGCCAGCAAATGTGGTATGGCTGTTGTTAAAACTAAAATTGGAATCTATGAAATTAGCTCTGACTCCTCACAACAACATTATAACACTGACATTGTGAACATGTGAGATAAAACTTGTTTCCTGTGAATGTTCATGTAAGTAGAGTGTTCGGGAAAAGGAGCCAATTAATTTTTAAATACAAATGAATATTTGCAGAGCCTTTTTCACCCAGCATTTTCACAGCTCTGAATAACATTATTCTAATGACAAGGTTTTGCATTTCTATACTCTTGTAATTGATCTCTCCACTACACATGTTGCAACAGAAAAGTTCCTTGTGGATTATTTCCTACCTGTTATATCTATTTCTGGAACCTGCAAAAAAACAGCCATTACACATCTCTTTTAGGAATGGAACCTTTGAATTTTGTCACTACCTTTTAATGATCTGTCCTTTGGAGAAAGAGTGTTTGGAAGAGGGCCATTATAAAATACAGTACAAAATACAGTCCCAGCTTGTTCTACAGATTGGAACAGGGGACTCTGTTAGAAGAAACCTGTTGTCAGATTTTACTGATCATCTGTTTTAACATATATCGACATCTTTTCACAGTCTCTGGCACTGAAACTGTCATGCAGCCAATGTAGAAGCAACTTCAAATTTGAGGGGATCCGTTGCTCTGACTGCAAGTAGGTGGGGAAACTAGGCAAGCAGCTCCGCGGAGACTGGCAAATAATTTGTAGCACCAAAGCTAGAGATTATCTTATAAAATAAAGCAAAAATAAAAAGACAATAACTGAGCAAGAAAAGAAAGAAACAATCTCTAAAGGAACTGAACTGTGAGAACATGCGCATAGCGAACAGCCTCCACTGAAGTCAGAAGGGTTTTTATTTTTTTTAATTGATTTTAATGGGATTTGGACTGGGTGGCAAAAGGTAAACACATAGAACTCTGAATTTAGGCAATAAGGAGTTATTTAATAGATAGCTGCGTGTAAGTGCCATAACCAAATAGTATGGTAGACTCTGGGAGGCTGGAAGACAGAAAGGGAGCGGTAACCAGAATGCCAGACCTTCAACTGCAAAGTATTTGCAGTGGTTTATTGAAAGTTTGCCTGGATGGAGTAAGAGGCTCTTGTGAGATTTCATTTGCCTCTATGCCAACAAAATACAGAAAGCTATTTCTGAAAGTGGGCAAATTCTGGTTTTGTACTTCTCCTTGGTGAATAGCATTTGATACTGAATTCACCCTTAAGTGATTTGCCTATCTTAAATTAAAATGACTCCATCACTGGGCCTTTCTACTTTTCAGGGAAAGCTATTCCCTGATAAGAGAGAATTGATTGCTGTGTCTCTTAATGTTACCTGGAGTTTGCCCTAAAATGCAAAGTCATAGTGAACAGAGAATGTAAGCATAGCACTAGCCGTGTTTTAACAAGGTGCGTCTTTGGCCTGTTTAGCTCCCGTGAATGGGAAGGCAGGTCTTTAGGAAACACCTTGCAAATTCTCCTTTGAACCTTTTCCAAAGCATTTTGTCTTACCTTGTGGTAACATTTTTTCTCTGGTGACTGGTTTACCTGGGCACCAGGCACAGCTATAATCTGCTAGTTACAATCCACTAATCACAACACAAGACTTTTGAGCTACATTTTATGTGTTTTGAAGTTATTTGCCATCAGTCACTTCCCAGGTACTATTCAGTCATCTTACATTGATAGTGATGATATACAGAAAAACAACTTTCATTTTCCAGAAGGATTTTTCTTAAAGTATCTTTTTTAATGGAAGATGTCAGATTAGGGAGTTTTTATTTATTGACAGCATTCAGTCAGCTAGTATTAGCCTAATTAATGTCTAGTTGTTGGGTGTCTGAGTATCTATGTGTACTTCAGGTAACCTTTGCACATCCAGTGAAGTCCCCGTGCAGTCTAGATGTGCCCACATCCCTGCAAAAGAGAGAAGTCTGGCGAAGAAGCCCTGTAGCTGCATTTCCAGCACTCCCTGTTCCCATTGTTAACCTCCGTGGGCAGGTTATAAGACACTCATCTCCTTCACTGGGGAACTGGGGTGACCGTTTGCCCCTTCCCCTCATAGGTGTAGCAAGACTGTTTCAGCACTCCGTTCCTCCCCGTGCCCATGAGAGGCACAGTGCCTGTCAGAAGCATAATATGTCTTGACATTTGTTCCTTAATATAGCTCAGCCTCATAGGAGCCTGACATGTGGCTTGCTGTGCTAAATAGACCGCATTTCCTTCAAAGGCTTTCATTTCTGTAATCCTAAGCGTGCGATGGGCTGCCCTCAAGGAAGCTTACCTCCATCGCTTTGCTTCAAATTGAGCTGCTATGGCAAAACGCCTTCCAGAAGAGAGGCTTCAGGGAGGGTTAGGGTAAAAGGCTTAGGCTTGTGAAAGAGCTACTTTTTAAAGGATGGGCAGTTAGGCCTTTCTGATGCTGCTTCAAAGCTGGGAAGCATTCTCAATAATGGGGAGATGGGAATACTATGCAGAAAAAGTTGGGTGACCTGGATAGCAAGTGAGATGGAAATTAGCATTATGGTAGACAGGGACATGCACTGAAGGGCTACTAAGGCTCTGGGAAGTCATCAGTGGTAGTAAGTGAAGAAGGGAAATTGGGTGCATGAGTCAGCTGCAGGATGGCTATAAAGTAGCACAGGGGAAGTAGCAAAGGCAATCCTAGAATGAAAACTGGAGAAGGCTTTTCCAGTAGAGGTAAGAAAGTATGACCGCACTGGGGAGGTCTTCATCTAAATATTGTACACAGTTTTAGTCAGCCAAATTCCAGCAGGATAAATTGAAAGTGGAATGGGTACAAAGAGATAATTTATCAGGCAAGTGGAACACTCATATTACAATCAAAGTCTAAAATAACATGGCTTCACTAAATTAAATCTTCCCATCAGTAGGTCAAAGTGGGTAGAACACAATGAGGGAAAAAAGAACAATTTGAGGTAAATGACATGCTAGCACAAGACCATGTAAGTATAAATGTGCAAGAATTCCTTGAAGTCTGGTGAAGTAGCTGAGCTGATGACTAGCTGTGAGTGCCACACACCAAATGAGCACACGGTCAGCAAAAACCAAACAACCTGAGTGTCTTTCCACAACACATCTACAAGTTCTGTGGGGTTCCTTCCTATAGGCTGCCATAAATAAGAGGTTTTCATGAGCTCAAGAATCAGCCACATTAATACATGGAAGAAAAAAGCCCAGTGATCTCTTTTAAATCCCAAAACATTGCTTCCAGCTGAGGAAATCCCTAAGTTGGAGATGAGCTAGGAAATCCTTGAGCTAGGAAGCTGTGATTGTTTCTGGGGGTTGTTCTCACATGCTTGCCCCCCTGTTATTTACTTCCATTGACATTCACTGTTGATCACAGTTAAAGGCAGAACACGTTAGACAAAAATATTAGCATGAGCTTGAATGGCCAGTCTTATATTTCTACATAGCTTCAGACCAACTAGTTCAGTTCTTGGGAGTGCTTTTAACCATTTACCAAAAACTCAACGTAGGCTAAAGCACCTGTTTACTTGGCAAAATATATGGAAAGGACACAGGTAATAACGTGAAAATATGAGACATTAATCCCAACAAAATGTTTTTGATACATTTTCACATAAAGCAAAAGCTAAACAAAGAAGGAAACAATGAACTAAAAAAAACCCCAACAAACCAACCTACAAAAAACCCCCAAAAAAACCCATGACAAAAAAACCCCCAAACCTAAAACCCAAACTTTTTTGTTTATACTGAATATAAATGCATGGGATTTTTGGCATGAAGAGCTTCTTTCCTGCCCATAGTCTCCAGAAAACAGAAACATACAAGATAGTGACTTCGGTGTTGAAGGACAGGCTGTTTTAAAAGGTATGATAAGAAGAGCAGAAAGCAGCAAGCTTTGTCATTTCAGAACGCATAGTCCAGAGTACTTCATTACACAAAAAGGTAGCAAGAGCATCCACGCTTGGCTCACTATTTGTTGGTTATGAATGTTTCACTACTTAGTGCAAGGGCACATTCTGCTGCATGCGTTAAAGAGAGGAAAATTCTGATTGCTTTTCTGGCTCTCTGCTTCCTCAGCCTGTCTGCTCTCATCAGGCTTTATCTTCTTATTTCTTCTCAGAGAGTACTGACCTTCATATTTTTGCTTGTTAATTTTTCCATACCCTAACACTGATCATGACTTGCCTACAGCTGCAATATTATTTCTGGTGTGAGGATACCAGCACCTCGTGGAGTCAAGCCCAAGTGAAGTAGCTCAATATCTTAATGTAGCAGCATCAATGTTTTTTTCTCATTGTTTTTCATAGAATCATAGAATGGTTTGGGTTGGAAGGGACCTTAAAGACCATCTAGTTCCAACTGCCCTGCCAAGCCCCATCCAACCTGGCCTTGAACACTACCAGGGACGGGGCATTCACAACTTCTCTGGGCAGCCTGTTCCAGTGCCTCACCACCCTCACAGTAAAGAATTTCTTCCTAATATCTAATCTAAATCTCCACTCTTTGAGTTTAAAACCGTTATCTCTCATGCTATCACCACACTCCCTGATAAAAAGTGCCTCTCCGTCTTTCCTCTAGGCCCCCTTCAGGTACAGAAAGGATGCTCTAAGGTCTCCCCAGAGCCTTCTCCAGGCTGAACAACCCCAACTCTCTCAGCCTGTCTTCATAAGAGAGGTGCTCCAGTCCTTTGATCATCTTTGTGGCCCTCCTCTGAACCCTCTCCAACAGGTCCATGTCTTTCTTATGATGGGGGCCCCAGAGCTTGACACAGTACTCCAGGTGGGGTTTCATGAGAGTGGAGTAGAAGGGCAGAATTACCTCCCTTGCCCTGCTGGCCACGTTTCTTTTGATGCAGCCCAAGGTATGGTTGGCTTTCTGGGCTGCAAGCACACATTTCCAGGTTGTGTTGAACTTCTCATCAACGAACACCCCAAGTCCTTCTCCTCAGGCTGCTCTCAATCCATTCTCTGCCCAGCCTGTGTTTGTATTTAGGATTGCCCTGACCCAGGTGTAGGACCTTGCTCCTGTCCTGGTTGAATTTCATGAGGTTCACACAGGCCCACTTCTCAAGCCTGTCCAGGTCCCTCTGGATGATATCGCTTCCCTCCAGCATGTCGACCGCACCACACAGCTTGGTGTCATCAGCAAACTTGCTGAGCATGCACTCAATCCCACTGTCCATGTCACCAACAAAGATGCTATACAACGCCGGTCCCGATACCAACCCCTGAGGAATGCCATTCGTCACTGGTCTCCACTTGGATATCGAGCCTTGACTGCAGTTCTTTGAGTGTGACCATCCAGCTAAATTCTTAGCCACTGAGTGGTCCATCCATCAAATCCATGTCTCTCCAATTTAGAGACAAGGATGTCGTGTGGGACAGTGTCAAAAACTTTGCATAAGTCCAGGTAGACAATGTCAGTTGCTCTTCCCTTATCCACCAATGCTGTAACCCCATCATAGAAGGCTACCAAATTTGTCAGACATGGTTTGCCTTTAGTGAAGCCATGTTGGCTGTCACTGATCACCTCCTTTTTTTCCACGTTTAGCATAGTTTCTAGGTGGGTCTGCTCCATGATCTTGCCAGGCACAGAGACAAGACTAACTGGCCTGTCATTCTCTGTGTCTTCCTTTTTTTCCTTTTTAAAAATGGGGGTTATGTTTCCCCTTTTCCAGTCAGTGGGAACTTCACTAGACTATCACGACTTCTCAAATATGATGGATAGTAGCTTAGCAATTGAATTCATGAGTTCCCTCAGGACCTGTGGATGCATCTTATCAGGTTCCCCCTTCAGGTTCTTTAGATGCTCTCAAACTTGATATTCTCCTACAGCAGGCTGTTCATTCTCCCAGTTCCTGCCTTTGCCTTCTGCTACTTGGGTGGTGTGGCTAGACCAGTTGCCAATGAAGACTGAGGCAAAAAAGTTGTTGAGTGCCTCAGCCTTCTCCATACCCTGAATACCCAGGTCTCCCATTTTCTTGTGGAGAGGACTCACATTTTCCCTGACATACCTGTAGAACCTTTTCTTGTTGCCCTTGACGTCCCTGGCCAGATTTAACTCTATCTGGGCTTTAGCTTTCCGAACCTGATTCCTGGCAGCTTGGACAATTTCTCTGTATTCCTCCCAGGCTACCCATCCTTGCTTCCACTCTCTGTAGGCTTCCTTTTTGTGTTTCATTTTCTTGAAGAACTCCTTGCTCATCCATGCAAGTCTCCTGGCATTTTTGCCTGACTTCCTCCTTGTTGGGATGCATTGCTCATGAGCTTAGAGGAGGTGATCCTTTCTCCTTTCTGTGCTTTGCAAATCCTAATTGTCTGTGTGTCTAGCTGACTGTCATTATTTACAGACCAAACATCTTCACTGAACTGCCCACAGTGAAGCCCAAGTCCATTTTATGACTTAAGGTAGAGGATGTGAAAGTCTTTGGCTGCAGTTGAACTCTGACACCTGGGAGCATGCTGGCTGCATCCTGACTGCATGCCAGGACCCCTGTCCTCCCTGAGGAGGAAATCTTTGAGTCATGGTTCCAGGTCTGAGGCCAGGAGGAGAGGGGACCTCAGACAACACCTCCAACTTGCGCCACACACACAGACCCTGAGGTGGTCAAGCAGCACAAGGGGGTCCAGCCATGACATCACTGAGTCCCATCTTCCCTTCTGCTGAAGGATAACACCAGCCTGGATCAAATTGTCTCTTGAATCTTCCTGTTCAGAGGGCTTTGCAAAGTTGGGAGAGAGAGAATAAGAAAGGAAAACGGAAACAGGATCCAGGTGTTTACAGCAGAGCTGGCTGAACAAGGCAGTACTCGTCACAGCAAATCTTAGGCCCAATGGGTTACACAAGGTTTGCATCAGAATTTGTTGTCTTAACTGTAGATGTAATCACTTGTTCCTCATGTTCCTACCTACCACAAAAGATGGAAGAGGAATTAAAAGATACATTTGAAAGCATACTTTAACAATTTTGCTATATTGCCTTGATTTTGATAATTGACTCATTTTAACTTTACTTGATTCATTCCAGTCACTTTTCTTTGAGATCTTTTCATCAGTAAACTGTCTGTAAGATAACAGAAGTTTTTCAGATAGCACATTTTTTATCAGGCTACTGTGGTTACTGACTATTCTGATGATGACTTAGTGTCTTCAGAGAGTAAAAACTATTTTTATTCTGAAAATTTCAAAATTTCATATTTTTTTCTTAATTAAATTATACTGCAGATATGTTTATTTACTAACAATTTTTTAAAATTTTAACTGTTTAAATGATGATATTTGTTCTTTCAAAAAATATTTTTAATAAACACGTCCAGATTTCAGTGTACATATAAATACATCCAGATTTCAGTAAACGTATGAGCTTTCATTTAAAAATACTCCCTGCTCCTGGGTTCTCTATTAAAAAATAATTGTATTTTTTTTATACAACATTTTTCATTACAATTAGTTTTGAATAAAAATATATTTCAGGCAGGTCCCGTGTTGTCTGACCTGCAAATCACAAAGGGGGAAAGCTTGTGGATGTTTTTTTCTTCATTTTTTTTTTAAACATTCACAGTGCTTTTGACTCGTAAAGTGTCACATATTCTCTCTGGAGAGCAATACAGGATGTTGGTTTTTTTTACATCATTTGGAAAATCATCTATGATTAGGCTCATATACAATTAGTATTTATTTTTACTTATGCTAAGAAATTGTGTAAGGGTTTACACAATTCTATTTTGCAATTTTATTGTATAATATAATATTCAGAAAAATCACATGATTTTTCCGGGACTCTTCCAAACTTGTTTCACCTGTGAAAAAAAAATCCTAAATGCCATCATTGTTTTGGTTTATGTCTATTAATTTCTTCATTGTTCTGTTATTTTTTATTGACAGGAGCTAGCAACATTGGCTCAGAGAACAGCTACTGAAATTGCACATAAATATGAAAAAAAATCTATTAGAGTTTAAACATAAATTGCCTCATTCTGTCCCCAGTCTGAGATCCCTCTTCCTTTAGCCTGCTGTGATTCCCTGAATGTATTCATTTTTGGAACAGTGAATTACCATACCAGATTCTCATTTAAAATGTAAGAGCTTTCAAACAAAACAAGTTCCATCTTCAGGCATTAGCAGCTAAGAGCATCTGGGTAGCAGAGCCAAACAAGAGATGTGCAGCAGCACAAATCCAGGCCATAGTTTTTTGAGGAAAAACTACTTGATTCTTCCCTCCTGACTCCAATCCGAGCACTGCAGCTGTATTGTGCCTTGCATTGCGGATGTGTGACACAGTGCAAAGGTTGCCACAATGCTGGGAAAGCAGAAGAAAAGTGAATGGGACTGTAAAACTCCCTCTTTTGGCTCAGTGGGGAGTCTTCAGAGTTTACTTCAGCAGAGAGGAACTCGTTTTGAGTTTTCCTTAAACAAAGCAACACAGTAAGAGGAGCAAAACTGCCTCCTCTCCTTTTGTTTGTGTTTTTTTTTTACTTTAAACACTCTGTTAGCATGAATATTTTACAGTTTCTCATCCCATGAACATAAACAAAGCTGGTACTCTCTTCGCTTCCTACAGGATTTCTAGCAGTTCTCTAACATTTTCCTATTAATGATGGCATTTCTCAGTCCATTATTCAACTGCTCCCACAAACCACACGTGCACACAAGCACACATACACTTTCAGTAGATAATTTCCCTGCTGCAAATCACAGAAGTAATTAGAAGCTACAGGAATCTCAGTTACTCTGTCCAAATAGCTGTAGACACATTCATAATTTGCACCTACACCCTTATTGGTGTCTCTTTTTGTTAGTATTCTAAAACGTCATGTGCAATTATTATCTCCTATATCTTGAAAAAATAGCTTTAGCTTGGAAAACTATATTTAAAACACTATGTGAATGGTCATGCTTGTACTTTTTCAATGCAAGTAGATACACATGTTACTTTTAAACTCCTAGCCCAATTTACTGAGCCTTGTTAATTTAGCCAAGTGAAAGAATCATCTCATCAGTACAGAAGGTGTTGGTCTGTTGGCCCATTCCGTATTAGTCATGATCCTAGCCCTAAAAGCATGGGAACTCAGGTGAGAAGTAGCTTAGGACCCCTAAAGCCTTAAGCTGCTTTCTTCAGAGAGCAAGGAAGCCATTACACGTCTACCGCAGATCATTATTTGCCCTTAAACATGACTTTATTAGCTACCTACAGTGTAGATGCCAAACTCACCACAAGTTGGAAGTCACCCAAATAGCGATGATGCTAAGAGAAATTAACTAAATTATAATCACCAGTTCATGTAATAGTGGTCTAAACAGATTACTTTACTGTTAAAAAAAAAGAAAAAAAAGAAAGTATTTGGGAGAAACCAAATGCATACACCAGATCTCATGTAAAGCCAAGTCAAATCAATGTAAAAGTCCTGTACACATCCCCTGCAGCATCGCCAACCTTATTACTAGTTGGATTATACCATTATCATTGTCTTCCATTCCCCTTCCTTTTTTTCCACTCTTTCTTTTATTCTTGCCTCATATCGTAAACTGAAGGAGGACTGTAATGTCAGTTCTAATAAGTCTATTTGGTGTTGCCACAACAGAAAATAATAAGCTTTTATGGGTTCAGAGCTACTGTTCCCAGATCTGTTACATCGATTCACTTTGGGAAAGGGAAGATCCAGCAGAAGTTAGTGGGCGATGCAGACATTTGTACACCTACTTGTCTATAAAGACATTGCCGCAGGGATAGCTCTGCTAGGAACTTATATTGCAGGTCCACTCTTTTCACCGTAACTCTGCATGCTTATGGGAATTCAGGATGGCAGATGAACTACTTTTCTATTCAAATCAAAATGTTTATCACAGTTATCGTTCAAACCAAACTGTCATCTTCTTGTTAGCATTTACCATCGCACATTACTAGTTACATAAGAAATATGTCAAACCCAGAGAATTAAAGCAGCTCCATAGAAAGAAAAGCAAAATTGGGCTTTATTGACTTATATGACTTATAAGCAGTAGCAATCAATATGACTTGCAAATAGACAAGATTTCACTTAAAACAGCTGTGACAGACAGCTTACAGAAAAAAACAGGCCATCCCAATTTACAAGAGGAGGTCGTGGGAAGGAAAAGCTGACACCAGAAAAAGGGTAAAAGAAGTGGGCCCTCTTGCAGGTAATACTTATTCAAGTGTTCAGCTTTAAGTGTATTTCTAGCTCCATGAAGCATCTCAAGACTCTCCATATGCTCACAGTTACACACACACTCAGCCGCCTGTCTGGCTCAGAGGGCTAATGGCAAGAAGCAGAGGCTCTCCTCGCATTGCTACTGAAGTATTACTGCAAGATTTTGGGTAAAGCAAGAACCTCTCTGACAAATTTTCCCATCAATAAAACATTTAATCTCACCAAGGTATTGCTGAGATTGTTTCTCTTTATCTCCAGATAAAACTGGCTGTGTGTGAGCATGAAAGATGTCGAGATACAGGGCTAAGCGATGGGCTTGATTGCCTGTACTACCTAATTGTTAGCATGCTCCCTGGCAGTTTTGGTCTGCACGGAGCAGCACTGTCATTGTCAGTGCTCAGGTGTGATCAGGAGACAGACCTAGGGATTTTCCCTAGCGGGAGCACCATCTGAATAGGGCAACTGTGCCATGCCACCAACCTGCAGACAGTCCCCTGATCTCTTTGTTTGCTAGTATATTTGCAGACAAAGCATACTCTGAGGGTGCAGGTCTTTGTGTGAGCTAAGCATCAGGTCATTTGAAGAGATTATCTGTCCGTCAGAGCAGCTGGGCACGGTGAAGCTGAAACCCTTGGTATGGAGCTGGCTCCACTGCTGCCCTCGGTACCCCACCGCCCAACTGCCCAGGCTCCCTGTCACTCTCAGCTCCTCTTTTCCACTCTGCAACTGGGAGGGAGACTAATTTGGCTGGAACTGGAGAGACACAGATGGTACCAGGGCACTGTCTCCAAACATACCAGCTGCCGTAAACCTTGAAGCTTTGGTCGGTGCCTCCAAAACGGCTCCGTTAATAGTTTGTACAGTGGAAAGGGAAAAAGATGTGAGAGACAATGAGTTCTCAAGTTGTTAATATTAAGTCAGTGCAACTTCTTTCCCTTTCTTTTTTAAAAAATATGTATTCAGTAGATTCCCAAGTTCCCAACGGCTTTCCCCTGAGGTACAGCAGCACATTTAGCTGAGCTTTTTGAAAGGTAACCTTAGAATAAAAGAGAACTGGCATTTGTCTTGGTTTAAAAATGGGTGGAATGATTCATCAGGAAAGAAAATATGTGGCAACAAGTGAGGTCTCTCTGAGACATCTGGGGTTTGTAAACAATGAGATAAAGTAATCACAAACAAAGACAAAGCTTTTCCCAGCTTTGAAAGCCCATTTATTCCACTGAGTATGGGTCCTGCTCCCTTCCCTATTCCTCGTATCCTCTCTGTTTCCATGCATACCTCCATCCAACTGTCCATTATGCTTTTTTTTTATGCTTCTTAGATGGTCTATTTTGTGTCACTTCCAAAAACATGGAAGGCACAAAAGAGCAATTTTAAAATGTCTCCAGAAAAGCCTTCTACTAGAATTTCATTTCAGGTATAGATCTAAGAATCTACAAAACTCAGTCAGAAGTTCATAGGCATTACTGTCCTTGTTATTGATGGGTCTTGGGGTTAGATTCAGCTAATGCTAAGGGATCCTTACTCCTGGGAGTGAGCGTCTTTTAAATCATTTCACCTCCTTCCCCAGCTAACAGCTACTTTCATGAGCAAACGCTTCATTATCTAGCTCTGAAGTTCCACCCTGACGATGTTGAAATGATATGATGCACTCAGGCCTTGTAAATCACAGTATTAACCTGTTAAACTCACTGATTAGCCTGGGACTGGTGTAGGATATAAAGAAACCTGGCAGTTTGACTGAAAGGCAACTGATAAAGGCTGAATGGATGGAGAAATTTTGGCCTTGTTTACTTATTTTCTTGCCAATCTTCTATGGGTGTGATACTGCCACTCTGTCCCTGAAGCTTTGCTTTAGGCTGGTGTGAGAACAGTCAAGCAACTTTTTAACCTTATCTGAGGAGAACTGGAGGAATGGATAAAGTGGAATGAAAGGCACTGTTCAGACAATTTGGGAGAACATCAGGAATGCCGTTAAAAATACCTGTTTCGTGGAATTAATATCTCTTTTACTTAGTAGTGCTCTAAAACAGCAATATAAATAGTAACATTTTCCTTTGGGTAAGTACTACCAGGGAAGTAAAATTTAAATGGAATAAGGTGTGCACTTTCTGAAACAGGTATCCGTGTCTGCAGTGATCTGTCAGTGTAAAACACAAGTCTGAGCATGGAAAACTGAAAATTAACAAAAACATTCTATATGCACAAATAAGTTCCATGGGTATTTATCAATTTAGATTTAAAAAGGCTCAAAAAATGACACAAAGTGGCATAAAAAATGAATTAAATGGATATTTTTTTTTCCTTTACATGCCTCTACGTTCCCTGGAGCTAAATAACCAAAGATGAAAACACAGAACAACAACAACAACAAAAAAATAAAAAGAAGCCAGGGCAATAATCATAAAGTGTCTTTTAGATGATGTCCTTTATTATGCAGAAGTTGAAAGCACAAGACATTTCACTAGAAACTCTTTTTAAGAGGTTTCTAGCATTATTTCCCAGATGCAAGAGGGTATCTCTAAAATTCTACACACCAGAGGGTTTCCCTGTCTTGCGGTTTATCTGAGTAGGTATTCTAACGGTCCATGATGGATATGCACCAACCGCAAGGATGAGTCAAAAAGAGGAAATTAATTCATCATTAACTAAGATGAATTCACTTGAGACATCTTAGCAATCAGGATGGGTTAAAGTAAGCCGTTGTTGCCAAAGAGGAAATACGCAGAAGTAGGCATGGGAATAATGCCCATATTTTTCTGGCTGTAGAAACTTATTGCGGAAGAGCTAAACTTACTTCTGTGCTAAGCATTTCAGATGCAGTCAGCTGGGAATGACAATAAACATACAAAACATTCCTTGTTATTGAAGGGTAAAATCCAAACAGAATTAATATCTGGAAATCCCCTGACTTTTTACCAGTTCTTTCTATTTTTAATTTGAAATGCGTTTTGTACAGTTGATATAGAACTGAGCAGACTAGATAGCTAGGCTAAAAAAACATTCATTAGCGTGTCATGAAGATGAAGTTCATGCTTTAGTCTCTAGTGTTAAGCCACACCACCCTTGGCTTTTTGTTCACAAAAGCAGTAATGTGTACATCTCTCAGTATGTCCTGCAACATTTTAAAGAATTATACCCCCGAAGCATTACAGAATACAAATCTCCTCAGGATCACAGCTATTCTAAGGAGAATAAGACCCCTCACTACCTCCACCCAGAGGGAGAGGTTATAATTTTGGCATTTGCTTTGCCCAAAATTGCAGCAAACTTTGAAATATTTAATGTAAGGAAAAAAGAAAAGAAAAAAAAAAATTCAGAAATGTTGACGTGAACTATTTTGAGATAAGCAAAACACTGCACTGTTCCAAAATATAAACAAGGCTTTAGATTAGTCAGTTAATTGCTGCTCATTTTTTGTGAATGTGAATGGAGATGAGAGATTATGGTGGAGAATGGGAAGTGGAGAGAATATGATGGTCACCAGGTAGAAAATGGCCTTCTAGGTCCATGATTCTGGTGACTGTAACAACTAGTTTTTTTACCTAATTTCCAGATTAACTTCATTCATAGCTAATTTATACCCATTTGGTCTTGGGTCAACATCATCTGTTAGTTTAAATTATTAGTTTCCAGGCCTGCTACTTGCCCAGTTTTATGTACAACAGAAGAACAATTTCTCCTTAGCTGACTGTAGCTTCCCATTTTATGAGACTATCTAAGCCTTGCTGTCTTTGCCATTTCTTGTAATATAAACTCTTCCCTCACCTGATGGTATCCCAGCTCTACATCTGCTCGTCTTGAACATGGGAGACTGTGGTGGACTGGAACAGACAGATTTTTCTCTTCCTTTATATCGCAGTGTTTATCCCCTCCATACAAAGCTCTCGGGGTTCATCCAGCATAGCAGAGGAGGCATTTTCCACCATTTAATGGTATGTTTTACTACTTGTCAGTGCTCCCTAAAAATTAGTACAGGCACTGAGCTGAATTCACTGGGTTTGTGAAATTTCAAACTGATCTCAAAGGCTGGAGCTTAGAGCCACAGCTGAACCGTTAGTGCACTGTTCTGCAGACAGGCTAAGGGTGACCCACAGAAATTATGCACTCAGCCTTATGTCCTCTGGCTAGCACACAGAAAGAATAACCCATTTGGCCTTTTCATTGTCTTATAGCTAGTATTTCTTACCCAATTTTGTTGAGTCATCACTCCGACTGGACTGACTACTGACTGTCAACAACTTACTTTAAACACTTTTTTAAAGCAACTTTCTTATTGCTTCCTAGTGTGTTCTTTCACAATAGAGTGCATTTTATGTGTGCGAGCGTATGCCTACGTTTTGAGGTAAACCAGACAGTGCTGGGCTTCACACCCATGTGTCCAGACTGCCTCTGGTCCCCCAGCTAAATCAGGAGACTCTGAATTATCCTGAAGTAATTTCTGTGATCATGGTGTTGTCATGCCCAGCATTAGAAAGTCAAGAAGGGCCTGGGAGAACTTAAACAGAGATCAGCACCTTCTAATTGTCTGCTTCTCAATAGTATATAGCCTAACAAACAGCATAGCGTGATGCTTTTAACTCTAATAAGCGCCTTAAACTGCCTTGTTTAGACCTGTGAATATTTCTAGATTTCTGAAAATCAGACTTCAGAGCATGAATTTTGGTGCTTTGTCAGTTGTCCTCCACACCTTCTGTTCCTGAGTGGACATAAGAAAGGAGCTGTGGCTCAAGACCTCAGCAGGTCCGGGTCCTGGTCATCCTCTGCTCAGAGAAATGCAAAAAAGCACTGCCACACTGCTACCTGCAGAAGCGACTTTTCAGATGCTTGAGTAGCTCAGATTCACACAATGGGACTGGATTTGTCTGGATGGTGACCTAGAGTGAAAAAAACAGCTGACTGACTCATGCGTTTAGTTCTATGGCAAGGAGAAATCCACAGGCAGCCTGAGGAAGTCCAAGCACCTTTGCTACCCCCACACATAGGGGACAAATAGTATCATCCCAATAGGAAATATAACAAGAGAGAAGCTGCACGCCAGCAATTCCTGACTTCTTTGCTCATAAACTTCTGCATTACAGTTTCAAACATATCTCTGACAGTAGGGAGCTCTCTATAGAAAAACACTATCACCATTGAGGACTGATGTAGAGGGCGTAGCAGCTAGAGATACCACTTATGCAGGAATACTCCAAAAGAATGTTTATCAAAACGATTTGTAAGCAAATCAATGACATAAAACTTAAAGTGTTGTGGATAAGAAACTTTCTTATTTCCTATTTCATTTCACTGTTATCTCATGGTAAGAATTTCTACGGCCAAATAATTCGAGCTGTCCAAAACTCCTGTATAAAAGGTTGTTCCAGACTCCAGTGTCACATGTGCACTGTGTATATAGTTAGGCACTTCCACAACTACCTACAGCAGCTCTGTTAAACAGTGTTAAATATTAGGCAAAGCCGTATATCGCATTGAAATTTTTCCTATAGCTGCCAACACCCAAATACGTGCACAAAAGACAGCCAGACTACTTCCTTCGTAAAAAGTCATGAGATGAATTTTAATTCATATTTCCTAGGCATGTGAATAAATGTAGATGATTGAAGAAAGTCCCTTAACAAAAAAAAAAAAAAAAAAGAAAAGGACTACCCAGAAGAAAATGTACTTCACCTCCATGGAGAGACATCCTTATATTTTTTGTCCTTTGATAAGATTAAAGAAAGAGGGTGCATGGACAGGGATTGAAGAGAGACATTAATGCTGTCAGTATTTTGTAGCGATTTCTTTATTTGATACTTGCATGATAAGAAGACTGCCTTGAATACCTTGAATTAAGTTGCCTGTGAGAAGACCTCAATTGGGGTTTTTGTGGCCACAAGGAGTTCGAGCTCCTGGGGCAGGCAGCTCTTCTGGCACTTGAGCAGCTCCTCTGGGATCTACGGGGGTCCCTACATGCTGCATGCCGCGGGACAGGGACGGCTTTTGACTCCTCTTATCCTGAAGGACAGGCTGGAAGAGATGGTCTAGGGAAAGGCTGGGTCGTTGCAGAGCTGCTTTGTTCTGACCTGCAGAGCCAGCACGCTATCGCAGTTGGATGGGGGAAGAAGAGCAGTGAAAATAGAAGCTCCATTGAAAGGGAGGGGTGGCACAGCCTTTCTAATGGGCCGGCACAGCTTGATAACAAGCAGGGATGTGATGGTAAACAAACCACAAAGCACTTTATTATTTTTTTTTCCTTCTTCTTTTTGCCCAAGCATTTGAAAAGAGGCAGAAAGGATTTCAGCCTTTAATAGTGATCTTTGAAAACACCTTGCTTCTCATGAGAGTCTAGCACAGCCCTCCCACACCCTTTGCTGTCCAAATAAACTGTACGAGGGAATGTTCTTTACGTTCCCTGTCAAGCATGTATAGAAAAGATCGCTCCGGCACAGCCCGCTCCCTGTTGATGACAGTGTTTCCTGTTATTGTGAAGGAGTCACGGGCCTGCCTCCAGTCCAGATCTGCAGACCGGTGGTGTCACAGATGTTTTTTCAGGTGTAAAATTCCTGATGGCCACACAGGCTGTTCACACAGGATAAAACCGGCATCTTCAGCTTGGCTCGGTGTGTCTGTTTGCTCAGCGCCGCGCTGAACCAGCTCCTCTTCTTGCGGCGGTGATGAAACTAGAGAATGTGGAAGGGAGTTTAAAACCCTTCCTGTTGCAATAGGAAACAGTCTGAAAACCTGAGATTTCACTTTTTGTGCTCATTGTGGGTCAGCTAGGGCAGAGGGAGAAGGACAGGGAATTGTGAGTTCAAGGACTGCATGATAGGAAAGGCTTTCCTTTTGCTGAAAGAATGTGGTTGAACTTTCTCCCTGAAGAAGATTTATCCTGTTGTGATTTCAAGGACCCTTAAAAAAGCCAACATTAGAAAGCCACCCACGCAAGATAGCAGCATAGCAGCTGCATAACAACACTAACATGGTTAATGGCTGTAAATACAGTGTAGTATTATGAAAAGGTCACTGTGAGAGAGTATCCTGCTGTGCTAGAGCTTATGCAGGTGCTGTGGGTGTATCCATAATAATATCATATCACTGATGGCAGGGAATTATTAGATACAAACCTTCCCTGTATCAACCAGGAGAGAACTCTGTATTCCGTAAACTTATTTAACCCCAGCATAAGTGTTTTTACAGCGCAGTAGCTACTTCACTGAGTAGAAAACTCATCTCGCTGTCACTTTGATGTACTGTCAGAAATGTGGTTTTCTTTCTCTTTCCAGTACGAAATCGTTCTTACTTTGTAAGCATTTTGTTCGTGTTAGATAGATAAGAATACTCCTCCTTCTTAAAATGATTATTTTGATGAAATGTAGACTTGCTTGATATTACTTTTCCAGTAAAATGTGACAAGGAAAACTGTGTTCTGCTGTAAAAGTGAAAAAACATTGCTGAAATGTGCTTGTTTTGAAGGAAAGTTGCAAGCCCTGGGACCTGCTATTGCAATGAGGGCAGTCTAAGAGTTCAGATGATCCATTTCTTCATTCTTTCACTCAATTGTTTCTTAACAATGGTTCTTCTGTTTGTTGGAGACATTCCTGAAGCTGACAGAACAGTCAATACTTCATATTAAAAAGCAGCTTTTAAATATTGCACATGGGAAAATCACAGAGTCACACAGAATCACAGAATGGTTTGGGTTGGAGGGGATGTTAAAAAATAAATGGTTATTCGGTATGTTTCTAAAATGTCATCAACTCTTCTCTGTTATTCAACAGACTTGCATCATTTCTTGGTGAATTCATATGAACAGAGGTCTGAGATCAGTGAGCAAGCCCAGAAAAATACAGAATCATAGGATCATAGAATCTTCATGGTTGGAAAGGACCTTCGAGTCCAACCATGAAGGAGTGCTGAAGAGTATCGTGACATTTCCCATGCATTATCCATGTTTACCTCACATTTTGAAATTTCAACACATTCCGAGAAACTCTATAGCTGTGGGAAAGGGGTAATGATGACAGTGTAGTCATACTTTTCCTTTATCTATTTCTTTTTACCCTGGAGAAAAGAACATCACTGAAGGAACAAAGTCCTGGGTTCTCTATCTGATTCATCAGAAAAGTCACCAGTATGTCATTCAGATACAATAATTCTCATCTCACGCATATACAGACATACATACACACAAATATATGTGGGTGTCTGTATACATATTTATGAATAACTATCACTAATGGGAGACTTTTGTCTACTTGGGTGATAAAAGTAGAAGAGGCTAGATCAGATTGGGCTGCTCACGTAATGAAACACTTTATTTTTATACTTTATCTTTCATGCAAACATATCACAAAATTCTTCAAAGCCGGTTTATCTGCACATTCCTGAATGGTGCAACTAAACTGCTCAGCTTTACAGGAAGCATCTGTAGATGTTGCAGGGCAGGGGTGAAGATGGAAACAATGGCCAAGTTTCAGGAGAATGATTGAGTACTAGAAAACTGGGAAGTTCATGCAATGGGATATGCACTTTTTTAGCCAGTTGGAGAGGTTCTGCCCACTGAGCAGATGACTCCTGGAAGGAATTTGAAGAGAATTAGTGGGAATTGCTATTTCAGATGGCAAGAGGAATCAAAATAGAAAGCCGGTTCCTTAGGCCTGTACTGTCTCCTTTCAAGTCTGAAACATATTTCCTTTCTGTCTTGCATCTTTTGTATCCAAGAGTTCTTTATCCTGCTCTGGTAATAACAGCCCAGAAGGAATGCTCCAGGGGAGGAGAAACTGGAGTGCGCTCTGCTCGTGGCCCCACCATCACTCAGGCTGAGGTGGACATGAATTGCAAACTTTCTGGCTATTGTGGATTTATCCTGCTTGGATATTTCCTCAGCCTACCCCAACCTACTGCCCAGACTCCCTGCCTGCTCTTTTGTGGCAGTATTCTGCCTGCTAAGGGGTCCTCCAGCTTGTAAATAGGCCCCACTTGAGTATTCACTATTTGCAGCGAAAAGGACAAGTAAAAAATCTAAGATGATAAATGATAGAAGTAGATCAGAGTGGACTTTGGACACTGACAAATTGACTTTATTTCTCTTTTAGGCACTAGTAGGCACATATTCACATGATAAATATCAGAAAAAGTGACATGATTTGACAAAAGACACTATATGGAACTGAGTAGAATCCAAATTACAGAAGTTTGTATTTTAGCTGTCTCATTATAAGGCCCCTTGTTAGTACTAGGCAAAACTGTGTATGCAATGTATGTTCAATAGATGTGATTTTGAGAAGATATGAAAATCTCCAGTTTCCACTGGAAAATAATAGGTACAGCAAGTTTTTGAGCTACAGATTTTAAGATGGCTTTGAGAAGTTTAACCCTTACATGAAAAACTCAATTTTGAATCACATGGTGGAAACCCTTCTCATTTCATTCTGGCAAAATTCTTGTAATGATCTTGCTCCTTCCAAAATTTTATGTCTCTTTTGGGCTGTGTTTCTCTTTACTTTCTCTTGTCTTTTTTTTAGCTTTAATTTATTTTCTGATTCATGGTAATGTATCATTGTTAGTAATTCTTCCACAGGATATGAGGCGTAGCTATTCCATTTGTAGTTACAAAACCCAAACGAAACAGTTCAGTATACATGTAAAAAGCTTAATTTTATGTTTTCATAATTATGATATTATTTATTATTATGATTATTATTTTTAATTATGATATTAATAGGACCAAAAATCAACAGCTGTAATTAAGACATTAAAAACAGAAACAGAACTCTCGGCTTGGACCATCAGTGGCCTTTGTATCTTGCTGTGGATCAAAAATTAAAGAAAAGAAAAGGAAAGGAAAGGCGAGGGAAGTTGGTACAGGGGCCTTTGATCTGCTGTTCTTCCTCCTTAGCTGTGTTAGGTGTTCAAGAATGCAGGTAGCAGCTGGGACATACTTTCATTGTCAGTGGTGGTGCCTAGCTACAGGCAAAATGCAACGGACACTACTGTACAGTGAGGTATATGCTTTATGGTTTTAGAATGAGTAAGTAATCACTTATTTGGTGCTTTATAAGTCAAGGAGCTTGGGAATGATAAATCGAATTTCCAGTTATCTATTCAAAAGCGGATGGTCACATTTCAAAACACTTTATTGCCAGCATGCTAACTTGAAAGGTCACGCAGTGCTCTCAGCTGAGGTCTTCTATTGTTTGCGATTTCTGCTTGCAGGCTGAGAGCAATATCCTGCACGTTTTTTAGCCTGTGGAACTAGTCACTTTAATCTGACATAAGTATGGCCTGCCACCCCCAATTGGATGTTCTTCTTCCTTTGGGTAGGCTTGGGTATTTGTGCAGCTGCGTGGTGATTTGACTCACCCCACAAATGCTCGTTCTGGTAGAGTTGATGGTGGAATAGGCAACCTGGGGGAACATGGGACCATCCTTTCTGGTAGCAGGGAGCATTTACGTTGGATCACAGTGTCTGACAAAGAGTCTTAAAGTAAAATCTTCTCCAGCTTCATGGATGAATTTGAAATATTCTGTAGCTTTGATGCAACACTACTCTTATACGTTTATTGTATTACTGCCAAGTGGAATCAAATCTCTAGAAGAAATTTCACAGCATACAATGCTAAATCAGACAAACCAAGCTGTGATATTGTTAACAAAACTATACCTGGGTCTCACGGCAAAGGCTGTTTACTCTAGCAAATGATCAAATGCTAAACAGAAGAATTTGGAGATGCTTCAAATTTGTTGTTCTCCTTGGTTTGTTTGCCAAGGCAGCAATGCACGTAATTAACTGTTCAGTCACATCTAAACTCAAGTAGTAGGGAAGAAAGAACATGGGTAATAAATCTTTTTCTATCTCCTGTCTGATTTTAGTCTCCCACTCACCTACACGTTTGTAATATCTTAAAATAAAGATTTATATAGTATCAGAGAAGTTAGAAACGCAGGGACTGTTTTGCAGTTATCTGTTTCAACCACCGTTTCTCATTGTTCATTTCTACTCCATGACATCAATTTTACCTCTTGAGGTTCCTCTAGATAAGTTTTCTTGCCTTTTCTTATTTTTACATATAACTACTGAAGAATGTAACTGGTTTTTGTTACCTGATTTTTTGAGTTGTCATCATAAGGCCCAGGTTTGCTCCACTGGCCAACTTTAAGAGTTGCTTTTCAGTCTTTTCATTTAATGAAGGCTCAGGCACACAGAAGGGAAGAAGAATCTCCTGGCAACACTAAGCTACAGCTCTGAGTCTTTTTTTTACCAGCCTTTCTCTGCATTCCCTCCAAGGTACATGCACACACAGATTGCATAGGAGAAGCCATTTAAACTGTAACTTGTGTGACTGTGGCAGACTGTGATCTAAAATAATTAGCTCCTGTGAAACATTTCAGGTAAAGGGAATTTTTGTTGCATGGTTAGCAACACCACTTTTCCTCTTTCATACACAGCCTTGGAAGATCCTTTTTATTAGGTACCGTTACTTACAAATAAGCAGTGGTGAATGCCAGAAACATCTGTGGCTACACAAGTTGTTTCAATTTTCCCCCTGGCTTCTAATACAGTTTTTTTTCATTTCCCCCTCCCCTTTTTTTTTTTTTAAACCATCTCTTCTGATAGCAAACAGAATATTGATTTATTCTATTTGCTATCTAGGTAGATAGCATCTAGATAGGATGGCCTTTAATCAGCAGTGCTAGAAGTAATTGTTTAGCCATGCTGAGCATTGCTGCCATGCTACTTGCTCTCTCTCACAAAAAGCAGTGCAATGACCCCCAACGCATTCAGAGTGAGCTGGGGAGGCTGCGCCTGTGCTACCACGTACAAGCCTGCTCAGGCTTCAAAGCACTCTCCAGCTCAGGGTTTCTCCTTCTCACTGTGCTCAGTGACAACGAAGATGAGCTAATGGACCTCTTTGGGGTGTCTGTCCAAAGGGCATTTGTTTGCGTATGCACGCACATGTATGTAATGCAGCCTGAACCGGACAGTGTCTAAGTGGCTGCTGAAGAGGGTGGAGAAATCACTCACTTCACCTATTTTCCTCCCCACAACAAAACTCAGAATATTTGAAATTAACTTGATGGGATGATGTTTTTCCACAAAGAAATGGGTTAGTTCTCAGACATGGGCAATTCTCTCTATTCTCCACAAGAATTGTGACGACCAGAGTAAAACCAATAAGCACTCTGAGTTGCTTCTAAGCATCTTCCCAACTACTTCAGGGAATACTGTTGTCTGATGAGCCCCACATTTGTCCTGTGGATCCTGTATCTCATAGGTGTTGATTTTCCCTTTTCTTTATTTTTCACTACAACAATTTTTTTTTCAAATGTCTTGAAAAAATACTGAAACTATAAATATATATTTCAGATTCCCTTAGAATTCAAATTCTTTCATTATTTATCTTGTAGTAGACCTGAATGCTTTTCCTTTGACCTATACTTATGTAGCCATGTTTTTACCTTGTCTGCAGGGTTAAAAGAGAGAAGCAGCTCTCTTATAGAGCTGGCTTTTTTGCATAAATTCTATGGTAATAGAATTATGGTAATTCTAAGTACAGTCACTGTTGTGCTATTTAAGCAAACAAGTTACAATTTGGCAGTCTTTTTTTTTCAGGTGTCTACTCATTAATCATTGGTTAAGAAATACCTCTCAAGGCTTATGTCTTAAGACAGCTGTAGTCAAGTAAGGACCTTGATTAACTTCCTTTGTTTTCTTAGTTTAAACAATACATTCTGTTATCCCATTTGGGTTTTGCAATGCCTGGGGTTTTAAACTACTATTGAATGGACTATTATTATCTCAGAAAACACCAGGAGCATGATTACATCTTGTGAAGTTATTTATATTTGCATATGGCAAATGAAAAATGGAATTTTAATGTAAATGAGCAGACAATGATGGTGTATAATTGTACTATCTTCCACTCTGCCCAGTTTTCACAATTGTGATATCCTGGAGTGCAAAGGAATGAAAAATCGTGCTCTTGATTAGGAATTCTTTGCCTTTTCAAAAGAAATTTCAACTCTTAATTTTTTGTTTCAATTACAGTATTCTCTGGTTGATGTAATTTAATGTAGCCTGATTTCAGTCAGAGACATTAGGAAATCTTTGTCTTTGGAATTATAATTGTCAACCAGTACACTTTGGCAGTCATTTCCTGGAAGCTTGCTTTGGTCTGCAGTTAGTAGACAGTACACACGACAAACCAATTGTTGTGGAAATACATGATCAAGCTGCCTGTTTATTACAGATTTTGGAAAGGGAATCCTTTTGCATAATTTGCTTTACAGATGTTCTCTCTGAGTGAAGAATTTCTGTCTTCCTATTTATTTGTATCAGTATTTTCCCCTTTTATCTAATGTAAAGAGGTTCAATGGTAGAGACGTTGTGCTTGTTCAGAGCTAGCAATATGCTCAGCTTTGTACAATACTCAACAGCAGACAACCACTGCCCTGGAGAGCTTAAAGTCTAAAAATACCTCAGCTAATGCTTCAGCTTTTTTTCCGCCTTTAACATTCTCAAGATTTTCTTATTGTTTTGTCTCATCTTAATACACCTCAATTTTACACTGTCAACCAAAGCAAATCATCTTGGTTCCTCTCTGTGAAAATAATCTGGCAACAGGTAACAAATTCATTTTTAAATTTGAAAATACCTGTGGGTTCAATCCAGCATTCACTGAAGAACAAAGAAAGAATTCCATCATTATGCACCCATCCATGTAATTTTAACCTTACCTGCCTGCTCCTAGCAATGCCAATGAAGCACCTGCAAGCAATCAGGCTACGTTACCTGCTCTCTCTGTAGCTGTAGAGAGCAGGTTAGTTGTAGCAAGTTGCTAGAGCTCTGGTTGTAAGTGAGGTCATACGGGTAAGACACGTCCATCTGCCTGATGCTTTCATGAATAGACGTGTGTATTTTGAAGCAATTAAGTGCATGGCTCTCCAGCAAACCTCATTTTAAATCTGTGATGTGTTTTTTTTGCCATCAGGACTGTCTGTAGCAAGGTGAAGATGAGTGTGATCTGCTAGTTTAATGCTAAGCAAATGGAAGGACAGCGAGAGATGACATCCTGTGCTAATGGTAAAGGGGCTAAAGAATGAGGAAAAAACAAACTTTAGCAGAAATGTGTTGCAGTCCACTGGATGCTGCCTCTTTATTTTGATTGTGGATATTTTTGTAAGTGTTTCTGCCTCTGTGGTTTCTCCTTTCTAAGAAAAACATCAGTCAGCTCTGAGCTGTGGTGTCTCAGATTCTTTCTAGGGATTAAGCTGCAGGTTTAACTTTTGGGCTGGCATAAGGACAATCTGTTCAGTGTAGTTTGCAGGCAGAGAGGAGATAAGTGTGTTGTGAGTGCACAGAACTCACTGTAAGAAGAAAAGGCAGAGAAAATACTTGTTAATTTTGGTTTTGTTGTTAATTTTGTTGTTGTTTGAAAGAGAGTGCTTCTAAAGGATGAAGTAATCATATCCTGTCCTATATGTGGTGATCTAATGGAGGACAGTCTCTGATTGGTCTTCAGAGTGTTTGAACTGTGTGATGGCTCACAGGGCTGATAAGAAACAGAGGCATTCTCTGTCCCAAAATTACTGCTCTACTGTGACGGCTGCAGTAGCTTAACGCTTTTGAGAAAGGGAGCATTTCACTCTGTATTCATACGTTTAAACTTCCTACCTCTTCAGTGTATACTTTGTACTGACACTCCTTCCGCTCTCTTCAGCTCCATTCTCATCCCATTAAGTCACTGTATATAAAAAGTTACTCTTTGCTACAAACTTTATGCCAGAAGCAGCTGCAGGAGTCCTGCACCCTTTTGTGTGTTTCAGACTAAGCCCTACACCCATATTACTCCCACCTGACAATGACTACTTCTATCGCATAAACCAGAACCACTTCTCCGCTTTGACATGCTCCTGGATTACCAAGCTGTCTCTCATTCCTTCTCCTACACTTCAACCTCCATCTCCCCTGTTAACCATAGGGATGGCCTTCACCTGAACCTTAGTATTTTTATTGTTTCCAAAGGTCTGAAGTTGTTCCTTTGATTAAAAAAATGTAGACTGTGGCTCATCGAAGGAAGACAGAAGTAACCATAAGACTATCCCAGGGGGCTCAAATCCAAGAGAAGGGAAAAAGAAGGCGGTACAGAAAGGGTCACCAGCTATGCTGTTACATAGACATAGCCTCTCTTCCTATTCCTGTTCTATCTGATGTCAACACCAAAGACAGGACATCAGAGATTCATACCTTACAGAGACCTGCTAGCTATTGAGATTAAGGTATATCTCATATTCCTTGGGTACTGACTGTACAGATTGTCCATCTGCAGGCCTCCACTCTTCGTCATGATCCTTACTCTATATTATTTCTGTAAAGGGTTAGTGAATGTTAGGAACCAGCTGGAATGAATGTGTAAGACTTGAAACGCTGTGGAACTCATTGAGAAAGAAAAATATAAAAGTTTGTAAAAAATCGTCATCTAATTTAAAGAACGTTCTTTTCAACTTCGATTTGGTATGTTCGGGAGGATGTGTGCTGGAAATCCCTACCTGAAACAACCATGGATTTGAGCCACTAAGAGATGTGATCCACAAACTTAAACAGATTAAAATGAGACAACTTTGAACCTATGAAACTTTGCATGCCCGTTCATCACTTATTACTTTCATGGGCCTCCTTCTGACTGAAGATCTAGCCCAGCTGATCTTGTAGTGTCCCCTTACTGATGAATGATAAACACACCTCTGCGTGCTGCTGCTGCTCACAGGGACCTGAACCTTACTTGTGGTGAGGAGGACACCCATGGGAAAGGGAGAGGCTGAGGAGCAAGGATGGGAGGCTTCACAGCTATCCCAAACCACGACTGTAACTCATAAATCAGAGCCTTGCCTCTAGCAAGCACATCAAATTCCACAAAATAAAAAGAAGCAGATCTTGACAGGCTGGACCGATGGGCTGAGACCAATGGTATGAGGTTCAACAAGGCCAAGTGCCGGATCCTGCACTTGGATCACAACAACCCCATGCATCGCTACAGGATTGGGGCAGAGTGGCTCGAAAGCAGCCCGGCAGAAAAGGACCTGGGGGTGTTGGTTGACAGCCGGCTGAATATGAGCCAGCAGTGTGCCCAGGTGGCCAAGAAGGCCAACAGCATCCTAGCCTGTATCAGGAATAGTGTGGTGAGCCGGACTAGGGAAGTGATCATCCCCCTGTACTCGGCACTGGTGAGGCCCCACCTCGAGTACTGCGTTCAGTTTTGGGCCCCTCGCTACAAGAGGGACATTGAGGTGTTGGAGCGTGTCCAGAGAAGGGCTACAAAGCTGGTGAGGGGTCTGGAGGACAAACCTTATGAAGAACGACTGAGGGAGCTGGGGTTGTTTAGCCTGGAGAAGAGGAGGCTGAGGGGAGACCTCATCACCCTCTACAACTACCTGAAAGGAGGTTGTAGAGAGATGGGGGCTGACCTCTTCTCCCTGCTGACAAGTGATAGGATGAGAGGAAACGGGTTCAAGTTATGTCAGGGGAGGTTTAGATTGGATATTAGGAAACATTTTTTCACTGAAAGGGTTATTAAACTTTGGAATAGGCTGCCCAGGGAGGTGGTGGATTCACCATCCCTGGAGGTGTTTAAAAAAAGGGTAGATGGGGCACTTAGGGACGTGGTTTAGAAGTGGCTTTTGTCAGGGTAGGTTAAAGGTTGGACTTGATGATCTTAAAGGTCCCTTCCAACCTCAGCAATTCTATGATTCTATGATTTTAGACCACTTCAGGTACAGAGAAATGAGAAAACAGCTTGTTACCCGTCAGCTTTTTCTCTCTGTTCCTCACAGCTCCTTGGCTTAGATCTGCTGCCTGGGCTGCCCCTGTGAGGAGGCTATAATGTCTTTCAGTCAAATTAACTTGTTGAATGATCCGTGTTCGTTAATACAGTTCACCAGATTGTGCAGATTTAATCCATATCAGGCACGGACGCATGATCCCAACTCTGCAAAGTTAACTGGAGAATATGATATGCATGTTGGCTTTATTCTTTTAGGCTGGCTTGTGCTGGCTGGAGGACAGCAGAACATTTCTGACCCAGCGTAAAGCTAGAGCAGCACAGACAGACAATACCTGAGGCAACATCAGGTCTGCTAGGACAAAATTACCTATTCAGGGTTGTCTGAACCAATTTGAAGTGGCAGAGTGAGTTTCTACTAGTCTAATGCTCTATGCTATGCAGCCATGCAGTTTTGTACTTGACGTTAATTTTGCAGATGCCTTAAAAAACTGCTACATGCTTTCATACTTGATTTACCATCTCATGGTGTGACTGTGTTCAGAACTACAGAAAGCAGGTAGTTGCTAACACAACCCTTTTTAACTGAAGCAAGATAGGAAACAATTTCTGTTTTGCTATCAGCATAACTGGATTTGCCTATTAAAAGTGTTGAAAGTCAGCCTACACGCAAAGTGGCCCAATATTTCTGTCTCTATTTTATTTTCGAGTAGATGCAACTGAGTTTCAGCAAAAGTTGAAGAAGCGTGAAATATACTATTCCTTTACATTTGTGTTGATAAAGTTTCAGGTATGCTATGGATGTTTTCTTCTATCTGTTGTAAGACACAAAGTACAGCAATTATTTAAAATTTAACTAATAATTTACAGAAAGGATGTCAGAAAGTGGAACAAGGGAGTGTAATCAGGCTCCATTTCTATTTTTTGTGAACATTTTATTTGATACAATCCTATTTTCCTCTAAATTCTCAATTTTTGACAGCTGACAGTTAAGTTATAATCCAGACATAAGAACGTTATTAGGTGCCACCCCTCTTCCGTACTGCTTTTGCATGAAAGAAGGAAAACATGTGGTAACTCAGGATGATGGCTGCCTAATAAATTGTGTGAGAGAACTTTTTATTTGCAATAATTCATGATGAGCAGATTGCAGCAGCAAGATGCATTTAGTGGATAAAGCTTTGTAGGAATAGTCTTTGGCTCTTAACATTGTCATTCCAATAAAAGCATTTTGTTATCATGTATCTTCTATTCACTCACCTTCTACCGTATTTCTTGGCGATATCATCATTCAATCAGTGTAAGAGGTCTCCAGGGTGAATACAGAATAACACACAGGCAAATAAACCACCAAATAAAAGGCAGGCACCTAAATAAAGGAGAACGATCCAGATTTCCTGAATAATCCACCTTAAATTGCTATGATCTGTAGAAAAAACCCTTTATGTACCTTGAGAATGATTAATCTCTTTACAAAAAGTACTGTTGCATTGTCTGGACTAAACATCTAGATGTCTATCCCCCAGGCACCTAGACCTGGACTTACACTTATACTGCTGAACACAGATGAAATACTATTTGTACAATTTAGCACTCAAGTTTGGACAACATGTGGCCCTTATAGAGCTAAGGTGTCATGTGTTTGGGTTTAATGTATCTAAAATAATGAGTGCTGTCTTGCATCCCAGCTAAATGATGTTCTTATAGCAAGAAGCTGCTGTGCATCCAGTCCCTATCATATATGGGGTGATACGTAGGATATGTGGGAGTACTGGGGAGAACTAGGAAGCGTAAAGCCTGTTGGGGTAGGGTTGCAATAGAGCAGGATGTCTGGCATGCCATACTGGTCCCTGACATCTGCTTTCTCCTGCATTGTGCTTGGGCATTACCTGGAAGAGCTCTAGCTCATCCATATGGTATACCCATTCTCGCAGTTCAACAGTAAAACAGCATTTTGGGCTAGTGGTCAAGCCTGTGTCATGGCCCTGTTTCATTTTGTAGTGTAGACAATCATCTCAGTGCCTAATGGCAAATCTAGAAAGAGCTTTATGCGACAGCACGCAAGATGTATGTTAGGGTCTGGTGACCAAGTTCTTCCTTAACAGTGATATCAAAGCTCATGTGTTTGAAGGACTTTCAGACTCACTTCCCCAAAATTTCTGACTGGCTGACTAATGCGTCACAGTACTCAGTATGCCTGCTCTAAGAACCACATTTTTAGATACCTGGTTATTCCCAAATTACTTTAGTGTTTGCTGAATTTACTAGTCCATAGTCTATAAAAGACCACGCAAAAAAAAATTGAGAGAGAAAACCAAGATTTATTTACCATTCCAAAATTCCTTGGTAGTACGTCTTCAGTTCATGAAAAAGCACTGTAATATAGGCATTGAACACCAGTAAATTGTAGCTCAGTTAAGAAGGCTTAGGCAGATTGTCTCGGACCGCTCTTCAATCTTATCTCTTTTGGTACTGTGAAGAATGTTTTTAGGAATGTTTTTCTTCTGACGTTCCCATTCACAGCAACTAAAGCACTTCATGCCAGTTAGAGTTGTGCAGCAACTCTCTCACGTGTCTTTTGTACATGTGTGAATGGAAGCAGAGAGAGAACCTCAGAAAACTGCAGCTAGCCCTGCCTGTTGAGTTAATTGGCTTTTTTAGATATATATAGCATGCAGGCAATTTGAACACCTTTTAATACAATCTGCCCACCCCATTTCATACAGATTTTGAAATACAGTGGTATTGGGGGGGACCTAGTTCACAATTTTTTTTTTCCTAAATCCTCCATGAAAGTGCGGCATAGGGCGACAGTGGGACTGGCAATCTATAGCCACTCAATCCAGTCATGCCCAGGCAGACGGAGAGCTGGGGTGATTCTTCTGATTCATCTGCAGGGGCTTTGCAAAGCCTTCTTTCCCCTAACAAGCCTTTGACACCTTCTCACCTATGCACTAATGCTTTTGGGAGCTAGGTGTGAAACCAAGAGGAGAAATACACCTGTTTGCTTAGTGAGTTTTTAATGTTAATAGTGGGAAGTATTATGTAACATGACTATTGCAAACAACTGGAAGTTTAGCTTGGCAAATGGCAAGCGGCTTCTGCACAATATTGTTCCCTGCACGTGGAAACTCCCAGCATGACAGATTCAAACATTTAACATAAATGACACCTTGCTGGAAAAAAAAGCATCTTCGACAAAGTGAAATGAGGTTCTTTGGAAAAGAGGTGCCTGGACATGAATCTAACAATGCTGAGGAAATTTAGTTGTTCATCCAAAAAGAGGGAGAATAAGAGAGAAGAAAACTTTCCTTTTCATGCTTCCAACATCTTCATTTCATGAGAAAGCTGCAGTGGTGAGTTTGGTTCCTTTATACATCAAAGGATAGCTGTAACCAGTTCTGGAAGTGGGTTAACATGTGATAATTAAGTGACTTTAAATATTAATCATCCTATTTAAAAGTAACATTGGCAAAGAAAGAGGTCCCTAATGAGAAGTAAAATTACATTATAAACACTATTCCGTAAAAAGGGGACCTATTCAAGTGTTTTCTTTGAAGTCAGATGAGAACCGATCCAGTGTCTGAGTACATTCCCAGGGTGTTATGAGGAAGCTGAATTCTTTTCATAATTGTTTGACAAACTTCTTCCAAGACACACAGCACACAGACTTGAAATGCATTTTTCCTGTCGTGTGTCTGTGTTTATGGGTGAATACCATATGGACTTTGGTCTGAGCTCTGCTCATCTGAAAAAGGCTGGGAGAGGACTCCATGTTTCAGTTAACTGTTTCCTGTCAAGCAGACAAAACACCTTCATGTTAAGGAAGCAAAAATGACAAAGTCTTTTTAAGGTAAACAAGCCTATGGCTGAAATTTCATTTCCTCAGGGTCTGGGGTATTTTTGTTGTTGTTATTCACATCTGGACAAAAAGGAGAGATTAGGTATCACAACTGTTATCTTCAGCTTTTCTCAGGGAAATAAAGACAGGCTTTGAATAGGAAGTATTTACATAATTTGAAGGCTAAGCTGAGCCTGAAGGCAGTGATCCACTTAAAGATTTGTCCTACAGTAGCATATTGATGTGAATGTTGAAATGGGGCAGATGTGCCTGATTGACACAGAGTCAGGCAAGACTCTGTTCTGAGAAGGGATTCTGGAAACTGATAAAAATGATAGAAAGCTTTTATAAAATTACTCTCTTGCAGTTTAATTTTCCAGTGGTTAAGGGAAAAAAAAAAAAAAAAAAGGAACATTCATGTAGATTGAATTGGATAGATGTGACTTTGTACAGTGTCCCCTCCCATGCAGAGCAGTGACTGCAAACTTTCCCATCGGAAACTAATGTCAGTAAAAATACATTGTTTCGTTAATATAGGAAATTTGTGAATTCTGCCTTTTAGTTTTTTTCAGGTCTTTTTTTTTCTGGGGTATAAGAACACTGGTCCAATCCTGAAGATGTTGCTTGAGGCCAAATCCTGCTGTTCTTGTGCCAAAAGACATTTAATCAAATGAATGTTGAATTTAGTTCTCTGTCTTTATTCAATTGTTTTTTTGAGTTAAATATTCATTGACTTCAACAAGAGTTTTGTTTGGTAAGAGCTGAATTAAACTAAGTAGAAACATCAGGACCCAGCTTCTCCCACGTCCTTAGAGCTCAGTATACTGGAGTTCATTAACTCTTATAAAATGCAATGTTAAAAGTTGATGTATTATTAAGTAACGATAAATGGAAAGTTACATAGATACATTAGCTTGCTTACTTTCAATTCTACAATGCATAATAAGAGGTTGTTTCTCTGCATAACTTTTTGACACCCATTTACAATTGCATAACGGTGACAGTATAAACTACTGGAAGGGAATTTGTAAAACTCTCAGTATTCTGTCAGCGTCTTGAACTGGGCAGGTGGTGGAGGAACACAAAACTGGCTCATCAAAGTGATTCTCAGAGTTGTGCTTATCGTGCCGATGCATTTTGCAATTAAATGATCAAACATGAGGGAGGAAATCAGGAAAAGGTTAGACAGGGTTGTGTTTTAAATTCAATAGGGAGCAATTGGAATGGAAAAGAAATTCCACTGCTAAGTACATTGACCCATTTCTATACTGAGATGGGCTTAGTATAAAGGTAACTGTGGTAAAAAACCTGAGAAGCAGAGTCCGAATGTCAGACTGATCTGAAGTTTAAAGTAAGGCAGTTCCAAGAATATTCTCCTCTATTCCAAATGCACGTGGTCCCAACTGATCAGACGGCAGCTGACAGCAGTGATGTCTGCTCCCATCCCTACCATGCCACTCATAGAAGTGTAGGGGCAGCAATGAAAGCATTGGCAGCATCATTTTACCTCAAGAAATGGCTCCTCACACTTAGAAATGCTACACTGGCTTGCAGAATTAGTTCCCCACGTTATGACCCTGCTGTGTCTTAATTCTGACTAAGGGTAATGTGAAGTCTTGGTTTCCTAGAGAGAGCACTGTTAGAAGACATAGGGCCTCTTTGTCAAATTTTCTGCTGGTCTATGTGCCATTTGTTGCTGCCTGTGTATACAGTATTTACGTCAGCAGAAAAGTGTTGCTTCTTTGCCTTAAAATAAATAAATAAATAAATAATACTAATCTGAATAGCTTTCCACTCCAGCCAACAAAACTCTCCGAGATTTGGTCTCTTTCTAAAAACAGATCATTAAGGCTACATTATTTGTAAGACTGTTTGGCTTTGTTCCATGAATGGATTCTAGTTGTTAAATATGACTTTTTATTTTATTTGTGTGTGTGTGTATGTGAGTGCTTTTCTCAATGCGGTTTTGGGTATCTTTTCTGGTTACTTTGTTTGAGACAGCGGATAAAGACCGGAAAAATAAAATTGTATATTGTCCTAAGCAGACTCACTCCTAAACAAACTATTCCTCAAAGATTTCCAGAAGGCACCAGCAGCTCTTTAAGAAGTAACAGCCTACAAAAATGTTATTTTTCACAGTTAAGCAGACTTTGTTCTGAAGCTGTGCAAACAAGCCTCTGAATCCTTCTCGCTTTCAGGGACTCTTTTTGGGTGTGTGCTGATCTACAAATCAAAAGCATTTGAAACAATGTAAAAGAAAATGTTTAAAAAAATAAATACAAAAGGAAACATTTTTCTCTTCTCCCTCCTGCAGATCGGGATACCTTCCAAAGAAGCCAAAGGCATTACAGGGATGCAAAACTCAAGTAATGCGAGAGGAGATGCGAGAGTGCCTGGTCCAAATCCCACTGAATTAGTGGCAAGTTTCTCCTTGACCACAGTGAGTTTTGGATGAGATCCCATGCTCTGATTTTGGCAGTCAGGTTGGCTGCCACATCACAGTCCAATTCAGTTTGAAACACGCAAGACATAAACTGGGGAAAAAGTAGGATAAAAATTAAAAAAAACAACAACCCAACACATCGGATCTATGAGGACCCTGACAGGCTCTTTTATAAATAATATGTGGCTCTTTATGAAACCATATGTAACACTGGCAATGTATAAACCATCCAAATGGCTTAAAGGCTTTGGTGTAGCATTGATGTGAGAGGCACTAAAGCAAGGTGACAGTTATTAATGCCCTGCCAGTACTGCAAGATAAGACGGCCACAGGTATTTCAAAGCAAGCAGTTTATATTGAATCGTATTTTTTTGCTGACGTCGGCGGCAAAACTCCTGGAGACCTCAACAGTGAGAGGCCCCAGGCAGTGGTGATGAGGGGAGTTCATTTGCTCTGAAGGGAGCAGAGCTAGCTCTGAACAGTCCCATACCTGATGTTGACTGACATCACCCACCCTTGTGCTGCTGAGGGTTGACATCAGTGTGCAGTAATAAAAGTACTGCTCGCCCAGGGAATCTAAGCACTGCAGTGCAGCTGGAGGTGAAATCTGTGTATGAGAATACCAGCAATGAACAAAAGTTTTTCCTGCCAGGAGCCACTTAGAAGGAAAAACAAATAAATGGGTAACTTGCTCTGGTTGGTGTGTTTGGTGGTTTTTTTTTTTTTTTTTTTTTTTTTTTTTAAATCAAGTGAAGCTAATTATTTTGGGGAAAAAATAATAATAAAAAAATAAGTAGGGTCATTTAAGCAGCTGTAAGTTTATTGTTTTTAATCAACAACAATATAAGAAGAGACAAAGGATAAGTCTGGATCAGGTGGTGTTAATCCCCAATTCTAGGCTTTTTCCTTCAGTGCGTGCAAGAACCGGCACTCACAGTATTATCTAAAAAGAGTGAAAGAAGCATCTTAGTCTGTTATCAGCAATTAATTATTGAATAGCCTGCCTATGAGGAAAATTGCTTCTCTGAAAAATTGGCTCTCGCTTATCCTTTGCATTCAAGTCAATGACAGTGTTGTTCTCAGAAAAGCAAGCCCAATGCAGCCATCCAGTATCCCTGAGATCTGGCAGCAGCAGACATTTTCTCCCTAAGGCTTTCTTTTGTAACTTTTTGATTAACATTCAAGAGCAGAAACAGTACATAGCTTTGATGAGTGTTAAAAAAGTCCAGTCAGTATCAGGGCTACAATGTGTGTGCGTGTGTATGTGTGTGCGCACGTCACTGTCAGGTAGTGCTTGGATACGCAGTTTGCTCTCTGGTCCTGATCTCTGCCTGCCTGCATTGCAGAAAACTTATTCACTCTTGGGCTCCCTTTTGGAGTGAATTAACCAAACCCTGGGTACCGCTCTGGGGGAAGCTCACTACAGAGACCTCTACAAACAAGCGCTGTGATTGAGGCTGCACCTTCCTGCACTGGCACAGTCCTCCAGGAGACTTTGCACTCTTGGTCATCTCCAGGGCATGCAGAGCATCCCCTTGTGCTTAATGATATAAAATCATAATGCTGATATTCTCCAGCACAGTCCTCACACTGTTTCAGACCCCTTGAAATGAATAAAATGCACAGAAAAAAAACCAACTGTCTCTTACGGCCTGAAGACACCACACAGGGCCCAGGAGACACCCAGGGCCAACTGCTACAGAGTGTGGATGCAGTCAATGGTCTTCATCTCTTAGTGCAAAAGCATTTAGCAGGGTAAATATTTACCTACCCAAAGTACATCAGGCACAGCTAAAATGAATCTGTGTATGAAAGAGGATAATTAATATGATCAAGTATTCAGTATATTTTTCAGGGCTCTCTGAATATTGCAACTCGTGCAAGCATTTAGAAGAGCACCAGGGTGTGAGGTTCAGCAGACCTCAGTCTCTTGGGAATTCTATATGGCAATTCCCTGTTTATAAAGGAAAAGGTGCCAGGTCACTGCTAGTTGAGATAGGGGCATTAAGTATGACATGATGTCACCATTTTAAAAACAGTGCCTCTCAGACACTTTTTATTTTACATCTCAAACCTACAAATGTGGTACAGTGAATAGAGGAAGCGTAAGAAAGAGACTTAATTTGCTTTCTACGTAAGTGAAAAAATGGCCTTTTTGAATTTTACTTGGAGTCAAAGAGGCCGTATGTTTTGGCCATCAGACCTCCTCAGAGGTATGTGCTGCTGTACTGTAATATATGTATCCTGCTGGGTAGGTTATTTTCTGAGTCATATTTCAGCACGATATAGCTTTTAAGGCAGGCTAGGGAAGGACAGAAATCTCCTGGTTCAAAGGCACATTTCCAACAGTTGCAGAGAAACTGTATACGAGGTATTTTGTCAAGTCATTGATAAGCATAAAGGGCCCTGCTCTCCAGAAGTATTGTGGAGAACCCTGTGGATGTCATCCCTAGTCACTGAAAAAGGGATTCCACAAAGCAAGGAAATCATCTCAGTCCTTTCATGTGATGGTGGATTTCCATAAGGGACTTTTGGGAGCCCCTGAGGGTCTCTTCTACCACATCAGTGGTGCAGTTCAGCTGCACCTGCATCCCATTAAGATTGCTCTTTCTATTCCGGATGGCAGGCCACCAAGGTTAAGTCTGATCCAAGGATCCTTGCCACTGTGGAGGTCAATACATTTTAGAAGCTGAGCAGAAGTCAGTTTTGCATGACAGATAATGAAGAGGAAGAACAAAGCTAAAAAACTAGGTATAGGGGGGGTGTTTGCCAGTCAGGCATATTTTTTAAAAAATTAAATGCTCATTAATTCTTTTTCTGGATTCTAGTATGTCATTTCATGACACGCTTTCCCTGTTGATTAATTTGCATAATGAAAAGCTGAAGCAATCGAGAAATGTTAGGCTGAAATATGTAAGTCTTTTTCAGAGCAGAAAAGCTAAGCCAGTGACTTCTCTTGAGGTCTTAAAACTAAATCTTATATCTTCAAAAGTTGTTTACGTGCTTCGTATCTACAAGCCAGAAAATATAACCCACAAAGCTGGACTTGTCCCCATGACCCACTGACTTTTTGACATCTTGAGGTCATGCATCCAAAGCATGCACAAGCAGGAAACACAAGGCTTCTTCCAACCACATCCTGGTGTGTCTGTAGTGTAAATTAGAGCTGTGAGAGCTCTGGGAAAATTCATCTGGCAGACATGCTATGTTTCTTTTCCTTTTTCTTATAAATTGTGCTAAAGGGTTTGGGCTTAGTCTGAGTCTAATTAAAATTAATGAGGGTTAAACGTAAAGGAAAAAACAGAGATCACCCATAAATGACTGGTGGTAGGGGGGAAACCTGTATATAGATGGAACATCCTGCACCTCGGGACTGATGTAAGCGATAAGATGTGATACAAAGATGAGGGAACATTTATTAGAATTGCAATGCAGTGATGTAAGAGTGACAAACACTAGCCAAACAGCCGAATATCTTCATCGTTCAGGCTAGGATAGGCTTATATCCTTGCTTGCAAAACAGGACTTACGAAAGTGTCTTTTTTTTGATGGGACTACAGACACCTCAATTTTCAGTCCTAAAAGAACGCAACTTCTCTCCTTTTATTTATCTATCAATTACTTATCTAGCAACTGAATTATTTTTCTGCCAGTCATATCTCTGTCACATCAGACAAAGCTGCAAAGAGTTACTAAGATGCCACTGATCCCTGCTGAGAAGCTATTACTGAAGTGTCTCAGATTGCTCTTAAAAATAATCATCTTTTATTAGGTTTATGCGAACAAGAAGCAAACCAGACAAAATGAGACTTAAAGGAAAAAGTAGAAAGCGTAAAGGCATTCTATAAGCATCTGGCTTCAGGATAGTCAGCTAAGGTTCAAAGAAAGTAAATTATCCTATCCTGTGTGATTCTTATCCCAGGTCCAGCTTAAAAATGGATATGAAGTTTCAAGGTGCTTATCCAAAGATGAGGTCACCAAACATTGTGCCACATAGCAGAGTGTCAAATGAGTATCATGTAAGGACAGGGGCAGTGTGATGCTTGAAAAAAGGAAATTGCTGAGCTCCATTCCGATATAAATGAAAAAAAAATCAGATAGGTCCATAGTTCCTGCACTGGCATCATTGATATGTGTGATAACATGAAATTTTTGATAGGCATTTATGAAATTCTGCTGAAAGTGTACAGTATATCCATCTACCTCCATACCTCAAACCCTAATCACTGAGAAATAAAAGGTTGGTGTTTTCTGAATGGCACAAACAAGGCCTTGTTTGTTGTCATGGTTTAACCCCAGATGGCAACTAAGTACTGCACACCTGCTTGCTCACTCCCCCACACCCCACTGGGATAGGGAGGAGAATCGGTAGAAAAAAAAAGAAACCTCGTGGGTTGAGATAGACAGTTTAATGGAATAGTAATGGAAGAGAAGATAATAATAACAATAATGATAAAAGAATATACGAAATGAGTGATGCAATACAACTGCTCACCACCCAATGATCCCAAGCAGCGATCGTGGTCTCCTGTCTCCCTGGCCAACCCCCATTTATGTACTGAGCATGATGTCCATGGTATGGAACATTCCTTTGGTCATCTTTCCTGCCTATGCTCTCTCTCAGCTTCTATGGGAAGCTGGAAAAGTCCTTGACTTAATACAATCGTTACTTAGCAACAACTAAAAGAATATGTATTATCAACATTATTCTCATACTAAATTCAAAGTACAGCGGCTACTAGGAAGAAAATAAACTCTACCCCAGCTAAAACCAGGGCATTGGTACAATTGAGATACCAATGAATTGGGTTAAAAAAAGAGGACCAAACAGGAAAGGAATTAATACATAAAGGCTATAATTTCAAATATTCCCCCAAGAAACAGCTTGGAAAGAAGGACTTATGCAATAAGATTTTTAGTTTTGTGTACAAAGCAAGAACAGGTGCAAGTCCAGCTTGACAAATAAAATGCAAATTCTGTATGTTTGCAAGTTCTAATTGCTGCTGTATCCAAGCACCCAACTGTTCAGGCCTTGAAGATCTCAGCTGGATAGATCGTCACATTTATGATCTATTGGTATGGAATGAAGGTGGTCAGCAACAGATGAGACTAATACTAGCATTCAGTGCAGCATGAAATCTCCAACTGACCAGAACAAAATGTCAAACTGGAGGGAATGAGGTGAGGCACAGAGAACACAAGTTCAATAACAAAGAAAAAGGCTGACTCATGGGATCAGAAAAATAAATACGATCTTCTCGACCTGTCACAGCCAGTCTATTCATATGGCGTTTCTTTTGACCACATGGCAGTTTGGCAAATGTTACTGAAATGCACGTATCTCTTTCTGACTACTCAGAACGAAGGACTGCCGTGCATAATAAAGCAACGTTGCAAGCTGACATTCTGAGTTCAGTTGTCTGATTTGATGCAATACATAAAACTTCCATCAGCTGCACGTCAGTAATGCCATAACTATTCCAAGATGTTGCTTTATGACTCTTAGCTTTGTTTTATTTTTCAGAAGATTGATGAGAGGGGTTTGACTGGCATCATTCAAAACATGCTGTAAACACTGCTAATTTTAATATTAAAATTCCATAATGCAGCTCTGTCCAGATGTTATTTATTAGAAATAGCCTGTTGTTTTCTTTATTTGTGCATTTTTCTTTGGCAGTCCTTATAGCCTTTCCTGTAAGTAAAAAGAAAAAGTCCCATACCTTTAAATCAGACATGTCTGGTGTGACTGCATCTAGTTTAGTGCAGAGGGGTTACAGAATGGATGAACGGGTGCCTGTAAACATGAGCTGAGCCAGAAGCCCTCTGTGTATGAATGACCCAGAGCAAGACAGCCAGTGTGTCAGCGACAGTATGGAAAAACCCTTTCCCTGGCTATGTCTGGAGCTCACACAAGTCTAACATGACAGTACCTGCAGATTACAGGACTCGAGAAATTTGGAGGCAATGAAGAAGAGGTCACACAAATGGGAAGATATTTAAAGATGTCTGAATAAGATTTCTCCTTGACAGATGAATTAAAACAACCTTGTAGCCAGGCAGAACGGCTTTGCCTGAACAAAGTTTATCACTGTAAGGAAGTTTTGCTAGGGACAAACATATAAATAATGAGAAAGGCTTTGTTAGGTAAGTTGTTTAATCCTCAGAGGGTATAAAGGGTATATTGAACTAATATTTCAACTTTCCAGTGGTCACCGGTTTTGTTTTTCCCTTTGTGTTCGAGAAAAAGTCAGGAAGCTAATTCTTTCATGGCACATTTGAGCAGTAGAAATTAACTGATATCAATGTTGTTTCACTGGCCTGTGGTTTTCACGAAAGGCAGTGCTGTGAGGTGCATTTTTTTTTGTACTCGCTGGAAGCAGCTGAGTCTGAGACTTTTTAAAATGACACTGAAGAGACATAAACATCGAGCACAGAGCTACCAAATGCCAGGAAACAAGCATTGAAGACTGACGGCCCATAAAACCTAAACAAATATTTCCATCAGTAAAACTGGCAAAACATGTTTAGGAAACATGATGCAATTAGCAGTTCCATATGAACATGCAATGGTTTACAGGAGAAGTACCATAGGCAAGGTAAATCAGTCCTCTGAATTTGTTTGCAATCTTGGAAGTCAGGTCACACATCTTCTTGGCGGGTAGTGTGTGAGTATCTTAGAAATGATTGTGTATCCTGGAGCGTGCCACCACACTCACTGCAACATAGCACAAATGTGAAAGAGGATTATTATCAGAGAATCTCAAATCAGTAACTGCCGTGGGTGGAACCATTACAAAAATGCTCTTTTTAACACTGCGTCATTACTGTATGTCCAGCTTTGCTGTCCAGGCAGTTTCTCCATCACAATCCGCCATTATTTTTGGTTTGGGCAGAAAATGTACTTCCAGCATTTTAACACCTATGATTAGAGGTACATTTATATCTTCCATAGCATGTTGCAAAATGCTTAGCCCTTCAGCTGTTACAGTTGTTTGCAGAGCTGTGCTAGGAACCTGATTGCTGGAATGAGCCAGGTCAGAAAAAAAACTCCTTCCCAAATGATTATTGATCTCAGGCCAAAGCAGAATATACAGTCAAAGCTGGTTAACAGCTTTTTGTAGGATCAGCTGATTTACTTTAATACCTTATTTTCATTATGGTTGAACACTTATAATTGATGCCATTATTTTCTGGCTCAAATGTAATTAGGCATTTTTTTTAAAAAAATAATAATATTGGATTGATATTTCTGTTTTGTGTTTTCCCACAGCTGACTTAGCTTGCATTTTTCTTTCCTTACCTTTCCCTTCCCTTTCCCTTTGAAAAAACAGTTTTTCTTTCTACTCCTGTATTAGCAGTTCCCTCCAGGACTGTCATTCTGAGATTCAATGCCAAAAGCGTATGTGCTGTGTTTAAGGGCGTTTACCATCCATTCTTCCTTTTGATTGCTGCATATACTGTCAGAGAACGTAAACTTTGCAGTTATGGCCACAGGAGCAATGCTTAACAATCTGCACCTTTGCTCATGTGAGTTTTCCTCCAGCAGCTCAATCCACTTACTCGCATGAGAAGACTCATCAGAATTGGTCTCAGTGCTGGTAAACCTGCTTACCTTGCTGACAAATCTGCTGTTCTCCAAAGGGGTAAGTTGAGGTTCCCAGATTTGTTTTGCTCTTCCTGTGTCATGCCAAAGGTAATATAACAAAGAAAAAGTCCAACGGAAGAGCCAGTTGTGACCTGTACCAATTACCTGCAAAGGAAATATAGTGTTTGAACCACTGTTTTCATCTCGGGAAGTATCACTATGAAAGAAGTATCTCTGTGAAAGAGCAGCTGCTGCAGAGCTGCTATTCCCCAGTTCATCAAGGGCAACAGGGGAATGAATAAACAGTGAAGGAAAGGGAGGAGAGACTATACTTCACAGCATGCCAGCTAGTGCAGCTGAGGATCTGCATCAGGAGACAGACCTTACAGAAGGTATCGGGTTCAAGCGGAACTAGTTCTCTTTATTTTATCAAGTCAAAACAGTTTTGTAAATCTCCATCTCCTGGAGCCATGTGATCACAGATGCCTTTGCACACTTATTCTGAGCTTGAACAAGTCTGAAACTCAAGGTCTGGACCATTTAAACCCTATGACACTTGAACTGATGCCCTTTCCAGCATCTCTGAAATCCTTGGAAAAAGAAAGTCATCTTCCCTTTCCAGTGAAATTTCTGTGGCAATGAGTCACAGCAGCATGTCTCTCTCCCAACCTGTACCCCCCCAAGACACATTGCTGGTTGCACAGAGACACCTCTCTTAAGGAATAATGTCCTCCTTCCCAGCTGAGAAAAGACAGCTTCAGCCGCAGTACTCCTCTTCAAGGTTTGTACTCGAACAGGGAAAGACAATGGTCTGCAGGATCCCAGCACAGAGGTGTGAGGAGCAATGAAGTGTCCCAGCAAGCACATCCCACATCTGTGGCTGTCACTGGTGCCACAGTAGTGGGAAAAAGAGGACTCCTGAACTATGTCCCTGCACTCAGCTCTGGGCCAGAGTCACAGTGGGGCTAGTCCTGAGGGGACAATTTCAACCTGTGCTAGAAATAAAAGATTTAAATTTTCCTGTAGAGAAATCCTAGCTTTAATGAGTGTGGATGTGACCTTCTAGTGGAGAAAAAAGTTTTGACAACACCATGATGTTGAGCTGAGGGTTCAAGGTGATTCAACTGAATTGGTTTTCCTGGGAAAAAGAAAAAAAAAAAAAAGAAAAATAAAAATGAGCAAAAATTTTGAAAGCAGATGAGATTCTGGCCTATTGAAATGAAAATGAAATGACTCATGAATGTATTTACGGAGTTTGAAATAGAAGATGCCCAATAGTTGAAAGAGTTTTCTTCCTAAAGCATTTTTTGTGTTGTTTTTGGTGAATATTTTCTCTAAGTGAATATTCTTTGGGGCCAAAAGAAAATATTATAAAATTCAGACCCATAAGCAAAAGCTGGTTATTTACAGAGTTCTGTATAGAATACTTCCATGCCTTTCTTCTAAGAGCCATGCTTTTTCACTAGTCATTTCACAAAGTCTGACTGACATGGCATGGTGAGCACGTAACGTTACCGTGTGGGACAATATTGCAGTAGTACATATTATCTCCCAGACAATTCCTTCATTTTCTAGTATCCCCTCTTCCCCCATGACCCTTTTGCTCTTTCTTGGCCACCTCCCAAAATAATTCTCTTCTGTTTTCTTTTTTGCTGACAGTTTCCATTTAAAAGACCTTGGTTTCTGCCCCTTTGTATTCATTACAGAATATAAATCAGGAGATCTCCGATTAGCTTACTTCCTTGTTTTTTTTAGCCAGGATGATGTCAGTAGAGCTCAGGGAATGAATTTTATTGGTTACAATGTGGGCTCTCTGCTAGCCAAATCAAGAGAAGCCCAGTGTTCAGAAGAGTGTGAAAGCTTGATGTAAACAACTATAATTTATATTGCTTCGAATAGTGGTAAGAAAGAAAATTTGCATGCTAGATGTGAATGTGTTTTGTGGTCAGGCATTGGTTTAGGCCAAAGGAAGAAGTAAAACTTAGTTAAAATGTCACAGCTCCTCTTTTGTTCTGCAGCAACCAGCCTCTGGTGTACTTAGTGACTCATTTTTTGATAGGTGTGTTTGGCAATACTCTCAGAACTATTACTGCATTTCTTAAAAGACTGCCATGGAAAAGGTGCACTCTCTTGTCTAATAAAACAAATGGTCAACTTATTTAAGATTCACAAGACTCACAAACCCTTGTGAGGGTTTAATGCTGCCACAAAGACTGGCTGTTAATTTCCATGTCACAGTGGAGGGAGGGCTTGGTGGCACTCAGGTTCCTACAGAAATGGGAGGATAGCTTGAGTGTATTCTCAGTGCTTTTTCTTGCTCACACTGTATAGTTTATTTTATGTAGCACATGTATTTAACATTAGCCAAAATAGCGATAGTATTTAATGGCAAGGCTAACCTTTATCATCTGACAAGTCCGATTTGCTGTTTGGAGTCAAAATCACGTTCCATTAGGACAAGTCACATCAAGTCATATCCCCACTGCTCTGTTTATTTATTGAGAAAGCGTGTTTTCACCTTATTTCTCAATCCATTCTGATCTGTTTATTTTAAAATGAAATACTCTCACAATGAAGCAGCAGAGATTGCATTTCCCCAAATGCGAAATAAAATTTCTTTCCTCTCAGAGCAGTGCCAACTAATGACACTCAAAATCAATTTGAAATGAGTGAACCTTGGCCTTGCTTGCATCATTTCAGGGTCTCACCCAAGATCCTGAAAAAGGCAGTTTGTCATAGTTGGGCTTTCCCCCCAGTCCTGCTGTGAGCCCCTCACGCTGAGGGAGGGCTGGTTTTTGCAGGGCTGGGGGGCAGGCGGTCCTGGTGCCTGAGATGTGCCTATGTGTAACCCATCAGGTGGGGACCTCCGTGCACTAGTGGGGTTTCCCCCACTGTCTGGCCCCCGGAGGGCAGGAGGAACAGCTGTGAACACCCTTCCCTCTCCAAACAAGCTCCTGCGGCCCCATACCCATTTCCTGGTAAAAAAAAAAAAAAAAAAAAAAAAGGCAAATCGCACAGACAGATAAATAAACCAAAACAAACCCGTGACAGTGAATTACAGCAAACTTCTTCTGACATACGGCAGTTTACTTAACTCACCTTGAAATGATGAGGTGTTGCAGTGAGCTCTCACACCTGTGTTCAGAAAGGAGCCCTTGCCTGAGCTGTGCTCTGTACAGAGCTTTTTCACTAAATGTGGTAGGGCCTGAAGCCTCCTTGCTTTTGGCTAGAGAGCTTGAAAGCTGCATTTCAGCTCTACGTGGCTGAGATTCTGTGAACATTTTAGTAAAGGTGCAACAGTAAAATAATATTCAGTGACCTTGCACTTTGCTGGTAGTACTTAGAATTTTTGTCATTTGGAATCACAATGAAAAGCAATATTATATTTTTTTTTCCTGTTTGAATCAGGAATGCTGTCAGCTAATGCTTTTTCCCCCCTGAAAAACCATCATGCCATTCTGAGACCTAAATCTGAAGATTTCTGAAAGTGGCTTACTTTTCTGGGCCAAGACACCTCTAAAAATAAAGTTTAATGTAGCTGACGTCTGCCTGAATCTCTTGAAAGTCTAGAAGAAAGTTTTGGGGGTACAAGAAACACTTGATGGTTCAGCTCAGAGAGGCATCAAGTATTTTCCCTGGGTTAAGAGCCCAAGAAATTAGAAGACTGATTTTAGCAGAACTATTTACACCATCTGTACTGACCTGCTTTTCATTTTTGAGTCTCGAGTGGACAGACCTTGGTTTGTAGTATGTCACAAGTTTCCTTTGCCTTTTATTTTGTAAAAGCACATTTAGAGTAATTGATCAGTTTAATAAAGTTGAAATTTTTTTTCATGATCTGTAGAAAAAACTAATGTCGAGGGCCCTATTATATAATTAATGAATAGCGAAAAATGCAATTTATAGAGAAAAGCATGGTTATTCATAGATATGCATTGTTTGAAAGTAAACTTTCAAACATGGGATTTTGCTCTCTGGTCTTACGCATATTGCCAAAATGCCTCAAGTCTTTATCTCTTACCACACAAAAGATAGGACATAGGAGGTGAACTAAATCCCAATTTACAGTGAGGATATTCTAATCACTTCCTATCAGGCAACCAAGAATGTTGCCACAGAAGCAGTCAGCCAAAAGAATGAGAAATCAGCTCTCTTATCTAAGCTCTGAATTTTAAAGCAAGCCTGCATAATAGCACGCACAAAAATTGTCAGATTCTCGATGTTCAGTCCCACCTGCAACACACCACAGGTCAGGACAACTTCAGTTTGCTGAGCTCTCATCCTCAGCTGAAAGATGTAACTGAGAATTTGGGGGTGTGAAGGGCTGAGGGGTTTCCCAGCTGGAGGATACCAGCTCCTTTAGCTATTGGTTTGAAATGGCCTCAGGTTAGGGCGGAAATGGAAATTGCTAGCCTACGGTCCAAGACCTACCACTTCTGGAACTACCGCCATGACTCTGCCGGCTGGGCGGGCAGCCCGCGTTGCTCCTGCAGCTAAGGATCGGATCCCGGGGCAGGCCAGGGGAGGGTAAACTTGCTCTGCCTCTGCCTGTGCTGGAAACCTATTCTGCAACCTTCCTCTTCCTCAGCTGCCAGCCTGACACCTCCCCTGGGCATACGGGCATGTGTGCAAAGAACTGTGTGGTTTTGGACGTATAAACAAACACGACAGCTCTTAAATCCCTCAGTTTACAGGCTAGTCTGTTGAAAACACGCTTGTTGGAGATTAAAGGCTTAAACTACCTATGTTGCCAGAAAAGCTCTCCAGGAGTTTTCTAAATGAAACATAAATTCCTCTCACCATAATTACTGTGGTCAATTATGCTAAAGCCAGCAAATAGCTCTTCTGTAAACAAACATTTTGTTAGTGAGATTAGAGATCATCACCACTGATACGCAGGGATAGATCATTAGTTCTGATAAAATCAGAATTTAGCCAGAAATTTCATCCTCTTCAGCTGAATTTTAAAGTGAGTAAATATGGAAACTGAAGCAACTCTTTTTTAGTAACACCTGAATTTTTTCAGTCGGTCACTCCAAATTTCAATATATCAGGACAAGTTGTTTAATCTAAGTGATGAGAAGAAAATGAATAGAATGAGAACATGATGCCAGATCAATAAATCAAAACCACACTATAAAAATGCATGATCACAAAATGGAGTGAGCTTACTTTTCTCCCCTTTTTCCATCTATAATTTCTTTCCTAAATGGAATAGGAAAATGGATGCTGAAAATCGTAATGATAATACTTATTGCACGCCATTATACCAATTGGAAACTCTCACCAAAATCAGTTTCCTGCCCCAAAGATCTTAAATATACAGTGGAACTCACACAGTAGAAATTACTATCTAGCACAGCATCAGTCAAAACACTGAATTAAGCTTTGACTTTAGGTTAAATGTTGGAAAGTTGTTACAAACGTTAAATAGGAGGGTTAATTTCTCTGGTTAAGTGTGCAATTCAGAGAAAAATTACATCCATTATTGAGCCACTGGCTCTCAAATAAAAGGTCCCGATTCCTGCATTAGGTTTCTCCGGCTGGCGCTTAAGTATGTAAAACGGTTACTTACATTCCTGAATTGCAGGCTGAATGTCATGTCTGAAAAATGAATATCTCAGTAAGCAGATAAAGTCAAAATAATAGTTTCTCATCTCTTTTAACTATTTAAAATATTTTACCCCTGAATCTTTTTAGCTCTCACAGAAATGAGAGTGCCCAAAGGTCTAGGCTATGCTGTTTTCTGATTCATAGAATCATAGAATTGTCTGGGTTGGAAGGGACTTTTCAGGTCATCTAGTCCAACCATCGACCTAACACTGACAAAAACCATCACCAAACCATATCGCTAAGCAGTTAATCATGCTATGATTCTCTACAATAAGCATTTTGCATTTATTTTGTGCATCGAACATGCACTGGAGTGCTCTAATACTGCAATTTGTTCTGATCTCCTGATTTAGGAAACCTCCAAAAATACCCTCAAGGCGGTATGCTTTTATGTTTACAGGTCCCAAGAAATTGGTCTGCAGCCCGAACTGTGCACATCTCAGTCCTGAGTGGATGAAATCCTGCAGCGGAAGCTTTCTGACGCCTTCTTAGTGTCAGTCCTGCTTTTATTCTTGTAAGGTCTTTGCACCCTTGCAGCTTGCTACACTCCATGTTCCCACCTTTGCTCAAGCTCCTCCGTGGTGTGCAGTATCCACTGGGGAAGGGATTAGCATTCCAAGCTAGTCCAAAGAGCTGGAGCAAACAAAAAAATTGTTAGCATTGTCACAGGCTTCTTGATGATCTTTTGACATGCTTGGAATAGTTTACTTTGGCCATGTAGATAAGAAAACAACCTCTACCAGGTAGCGCATAGAGTATAGCAAACAGATTGCAGAAACAGTTGATTGTGCTTCTGATTAAAGACAATGAGACAATATCACTGCGAAAGGAGGGTGAGATTCAAGAAGGTGAGTTCATTTGAAAAAAGATTGGGTGTGCATGCCCACCCATTTTGGACGCGAAAATGTTAAATTTGCTTTGTACACTTACTAGAGTGTTGTCTATGGCATGTTGCCATCGCTAAACCAAACAGCATAGCAATAAAACATCTTTCCATGCTGGAAGAGGAAGTAGGAGATTAGTTTATAAGAAATAAATTGCATAAAACTGTAAGAGAAATCCCAAGGGTCTCAAATGTGTGACACACAGGGGAGAGCTTGTTTTATACAGCTTTTAGGTTGAACTAAACAATATGAGTGTACATAATGTGTTTTCTTAAGGAGGCTCATAACGCGTTTTATTTGGTTTTCTCATGAATTGAAAAACAGGTCTCTAGTGCTATATATTGTAACCTTTTAGATTGTATTGCCCCACTTTTCATGCTCTATTCATACTTTGTGTTCAGATTTTGTTTTGGGTTTTTTTGGTTTGGGGTTTTTTTTTGTTTGTTTGTTTGTTTTGTTTGTTTTTGTTTTTCACCACTGTCTCTCAACAGAAATATCTCTGCTGCTATAAGATTGTACTAGCCTATGCCTTCACAGTGTTAATTGCTAATTATGGCTTTATAGGCTGTGTGCAATTTTCTTTGCAAAGATCTCCTGTGCGGTCACAGTGAACCACTTTTTATACATTAAAAGACATGTGCTAGTGGAAGATATGTTATGGTTTCAGTTTGCAATTGAAAACCTGGGCCTGAGGTAGAATTTGCGTTGTGCTTTGAATGGAAGAGTCCATTCTTATGAATCTAAGAAACGTGGCAGCAGTTAAAAGGACGCCGACAGACATGTAGACTAAGCAGTGACCTGAACTACAGTTTAAGGACTTTTCTTCATTTAACACAAGCTGCATAGCCCAAGAGCCATCTGTCATTTGAGCTCAGCGAAAGTTTCTTTCACCAACCTTTTTTTTTTTTTCTCCTATTTTGTGTAAAGAGGCAGATTTAGTGAAATCAAAACATTTCAAGAATGCTTTTTGCCAAATCTTTCCTTAATAAACGTAAACATTCCAAAAATTCCCCGCAACTGACTTTGACACACTTTTAAAATGATATGTTGTCATTTGGGAACTGGAATGATTTCTCTTTTCAGCAAAACTTTTCATTTTATTTGTTGTCATTAGAAAAAAAACATAGCCTCAAACCAAGATGCAGTGATTTTCTGGACTCCAAGGAATTTCACAGAATTTTTTTTTTTTAATTCCCTAAATTGAAAAATAGAAAAACCAAACACATTTAGGCTTTCCTATGTGTGAACATCTAGTAAGCCAAAAGAATATTGTTTTCATCCTGCTTGGCAACCAATTAACAGTTTCACTTCCCCTTCCTCCACATGGGCAGGCATGAAATGTAGGTGTCAGACCGGAGGAGTTTCTTTGGTGCTCCCTGTGACATGACCATGGGCTAATTGACCTTGAAAGCAAGAGCCTTTGACTAAATGGTGACATAGCTGTGGAAATCTTCTCAAGTTGGTGAGACAATTGCATACAAGGATGAGCAGATACAGTAGTGGCTACTTTTTCTGGGAAGCCCTTTATTAACGTGTTAATTGATGACTGCAGATTGACAAAAATTGTATTTTTTTCTTCCTCTTGCTTTTGGTAACTGCTGCTTCTCCCTCCCACAAAAAAAAAAAAAATAATTTAGAAGGGTTAAAGTTATGTTAGGATTCTGTGCCATGGATAAAATCCAGGCCCCTCCCCTGAGACTTCAAAGGGGCCATTTGCAGTGGAATGAGTGTCATTTGGTGGTGGAAGCAGGAAGCTATTTGGGCAAGAGGCACGACATAAACGAGCCAGGGAGCAGGGGGAGCAGGACCTGGGGACTGGTGCAAAAGTCTTTCCACCTATGGCAGCACGCAGGTTATTTCAGCTGCTGGGACGCAGCAGGCAATTGCAGGGCACTTGCTGCCGTCCTGGGGGGGAAGCTCCTTTCTCTTTGGCTCTGTGCCCTCCTGCCCTGCAGCCCCCATAATTACTGAACACGGGCACGAGGGCTGGTGTTCAGCATTCGACAGCAGACAGGGGACCACCACGCTGAAACGCGGAGTAATCCAAAGTTCTCTTCTCTCAGGAAAATCTGACTTCACCTCCTGCTCTAGCTCCTATGATTTTGAAATAAACCACAGAGCCTCACTTGCTCTCTCTGTAGTTTAATGAGCAGAAAAGAAAAATGCCTTTCCTTCCCACTGTGAAACGGATGTTTACTTTCATAAAGACAGAAAGATGTACTCCTGTCGCATTCATTGCTGTGTGCAAAAAAGCTCACTTTATGCCTTTTCTTGGTCCTCACTGTCGTCTTTGTGTGCGGGTTTTTTTTGGGTGTAACTTATTAAATTTTTGCTTGCCTTGGATTCCTGGAGGCCTCATTTGGATACAATGCATACTCGCCTCACTTCAGTTCCTGTAGACAGTGATGTATTTGATCTGCTGGCCTGAGATATGCATTTCTTTCAGAAACCCTAACGTAAACACTGGAAGTAGTTTATAGCTGCAAATCAGCATCCAATGGCAATGATGATTTAAGGCTATGAAAAACTGACAAACCCCCCCCCCCTTCATTCCAAATGAGAATCTTAAGGTGGTTCTCTATTCTCTTCTTGAAGCTACAACTAGAAATACTGTAAAAAAATCTGGTTTTCTTCTTATATTTTTCTTCTCTTTTCTTTCTTTCTTTTTTTTTTTCAGTTTTGGTCAAGCACAAGGAAGTATATTTCTGCTGTGCTGACTTCTTTTTTTTTTTCTGCCCGGCAGACTTGGAGCTGAAGCAGAGTCTTGCTGACAGGATTTAATATGAGGAAGTTTTGCAACATAATTTACAGCTGGTGACTTCTCAGTGAATGTCAGAAGGTAACTCCCATGATAAACTAGTTAGGTATTGTTGGGCATATTATCTGAGCAAAATGTTTGCCCCTCAAACAAACAGTTCATTTGGTACAGAAGTCTTTCAAAGCATCCACCCTAATTGCTGAAATCTACCATTTGATGACCAGAGTTAGTTTATGTGCACATTAAAGAAGCAATAGAGAGATAATCCTCAGGAACTGTATTCTATATCCAGAGGCCAGCTTCAAATAAAAAAGTAATTAATCTCTTCTTTTTGCTCTCCAAATAAATTTGTCCAACATCCTAAAAAATCTGAAATATTTTATGGAGTGACACTGAGCAATGAGAAAAAAGGGTGGTTTGGTTTGTTTCGTTTTGTTTCAGAAAAGATTTGGAGGGTGAAACCTGCTTTTGTACATCTTGTTAGCACATTTCACTGTAGCTGGCAGTTTGGCACCAGATGAAAAAACACGTTTGTTTTAGCTGGCAAGGCTGCTCAGTGTATTGGCCTGAGCAGCGATCGGAGCATCTGGGTACCTGGAGTTTATTCCCAGCTATGCCACTGCCCTGCTGGGTGACTCTGAGCAGCCACCTCTCCTTGCCTCTTCTCTGCCTGCTTCCCTCACATGCAGTTTCTCTTGTCTAGTCAGCTGGTGAACACTTGGAGCAAAGGGCTTTCAAGAGATTTTTATCTGTTCAGTTCCTAGCACAGCTGACTCCTATCTCACTTGGGATCTGCAGGTGCTTCAGTCATGCAAGCAGTAGCAATGAAAATAATGATGCCATGAATCAGCATAGCTCCACAGAAAGTTGGTTTACACACAAAGCAAAGGATCTGGCCTACAGTCCCATTTCATTGGGCTTATGAGAAGAGAATGACGCAAAAGAAAATGGAAATGTTTCCTTTTTTTCTCCCTTTTTGTGTTCTCAGAGATGCTCAAAGACTGGAAAAGGCGAATCTCTGGTTAGCTAGGACGTCGTTGAGGAACACCATGCCCTCTCCTGTGCCTCTCACGGTGCGTCCTTGCAGTCAGTGGAGTCAAAACAGAGGAAAGTACTGTTTTTTCACCCTCCTAAGCAGGAGCGCAGCGGAGCAAAACCGGGGACGTGGTAGAAGGTAGAGTAGTAATAAGCAGAGTAAAGAGCCAGTGATTGTTTCAGTGTCTCTGTCGTGACCAACATCCTTATACGAAGGTGTGGCCGAAACTCCTATAGCTGTTCCCAGACACATGTGACTAAGCAGCTTCTTGTGCACTTCTGAGGGGCAAACTGACAAAAAAAAACCCTACAAGGCATTGTCTAACACTATTCAGATAATCAGTAAGGTCATCGCTTGTCATAGCCAGCAGATTCACTGTTTTATTTACTTACCCATCCTCAAAGGGGTTTTTTGGGGAAAAAAGTTTTACTGCACTGACTGAAGCTGAGATACTTCTTCACATGGGTGCGAAAGAAAGTCAAACCAGGCCCAGAGCTGAACTTGTGGATGCAATTATAAATGATCAGTGGTGTTTTCCTAATCTGCTTTTCTTTGTTGCTCTTTTGAGCGGTACAAGTGTTTGATACTCACCGCATGGTCAGTGTTGGCAGACGAACGTGTTTGTCTCAAGTGCTGTGTCCTTGTAGCAGCATTGAGCCCACGTTAGCACGCTTCCTGCAATGTGTTAACTTTGCTGGCAGGCAATTTTATACTTCTGCAACTCAGAACAAGGGGTGAGTGTGAAGAACGGATGACACTTCACGAAAAGTAAAACTGCTCTATGATCTGAACTAAATCCTGAAGGCTTGGAGGGTTATTTCCTCAGTTCACCCCGAGTGCATTTTTCTTGAGCTGCAGACTTAATGCAGATACCTAAATAAGCAATTATGCTTCAAAAGTGTTATGTCTCCAATGATCCCAGTAGGATTTGCTGGTTCACTATTTTTAATTAACTGATAAGGGCTTGGAAATCTAACTCCAGGCAATTATTCCAGAAAACTTTGGGTAATATCCTGTAACAATATTAATTATTCAGAATTAACAATCAACTATTCAGTGCAAATTCAGAGGATGTGCAGTAAACAAGGTGTAAGACCACACACGGAAGAAGTACCAAAGGGCAATATTTATAAATATGGTCTGCTGTCATGTTCTTAAAACTATATTAACAGAAGCAAATAAAATTTGGACAACTAATGTTTTCTTAAGTTTTCACCACTTCATTATGCAGTTTTAGTATTCTTTCGGTGTAGGCTTTTTATAATAAAATGTACACTGGTCCTTTGTTATAATGTTACGAATTAAGTGTTAAATTATGAAGCATATTTAGAAAAAAATTAAAGTTAAAATGCACTAGTCAAATTAACCAACTGTGGTCCTTCCTGACATATTAACCCTGCTTTTTACATGCTTGGTCAGTGGCAGCCTATTTTACTTATTCAAAGAATTCACAACACGTCTCTCAGTCATTTCCAGGAATTTGAAAGAGCTCGTTTGTTTATTCTTACTTGCAACAGGCATCTCCACAAAATTCTTCAAAATATACCAAAGACTTTTTCTCCTCTGAAACAAAACTTCAAGTGCCTAAAAATAACAATCTTTTTTTTTATGGGCTAATTAGTGCATCAAATTATTGCTCAGGCCCTTTATCTGGGACTTTGGGTAAAATCCAAATGGAAATGAGCTTGGCCGGTGCGTTTTAACCTACATTTGTCAGCCTCACAAAGTCACCATGCGATTTAGCCCAGTTGGCAGCTCTGGTTAAGAGACAAGCAGGGCTGGCATAGCTGGGATGCTTCAAGCGGGGAAGACCGTAGCACTTTGACAGGCCTGCGAACACACACTCTCACTGCCTTTCCTGATCTGTGCGTGCCTCCAGTCCCTGCTCTCCCTCCCGCCCCGGCAGCCACATCGGACGCGATTCTGTTATTTGAGACATACAATAAAACCGCTTTTTAGGAAAGCAGTAAAATCCTCCTGAACACGGACATGCAATAAAATTAATAATAGTCCACTTCCGAAGCAGAAAAAGGATTCACCCCTTGCTCCCATTATTTACGGCTTGGTGGTACGCCAAGCTAAGCGGCGGTGGGGCATCCCTCTTGCCAGCGTGGCTGCCCCGGGAGGCCATTCCCAGGTGCCCGCTGTGGAGCCACAACAAGCCCGATGACAGATTTGTCTTGTTTGAGCCCCTGGTCCACCACGTACAGGCACAGGAGTAAGGATAGTGATGGTTTAATTGCTTTGGCTGCGCCCCAGGACAGCCCTGACGTGGAGATACAGTATCTCAAGGATCCATCCTGTTACAAAATCGTAAAATAAATAAACAAAATGGGGTATTTCAGGCTCTGTAGTCATTGCATCACAGGAGTGGCTGGAGAAAAGGTTGTGTCTTGTGCCAGCCATGGAAGAGAGGGTTTAAGTGAACAAAATAAACTTTTACAAACTCTGCCCTAAGCCACAATTGCATAAACTCCGTGAGATACCAGAGAGATTGTAGATATTCCCCCCTTGGTTACAAATCAACGCATTTTGTTCATTTTTTCCAGACACCTGATCTCAAGATCCATGGGGTGTTGTGCATCTCACTGACAGCGCAGTCCTTGATAAGCTTGATAACTCCTATCACAATAAAATCAGCAGGAAAAAAATAACTGTCAAGCTAGCAAGGCCAGGATGAACGTCACTAAAGAATGAGGTGGTGAGGAGAATCGGCACAGCTTTGGGAGGCAGCTAATAAACCTTTGCAGAGCTTTGAAAACAGTTTATTTGTTTTTAAGAGCTGGAGGTGAATAAAATCAAAATCTAATGCTATTAATAAATTATCTCTCATTACTCAAGGGAAGAAAACAGGTCCTGTGTGACTATATTTTTTCAGAAAAAAAACTGCAGACAATTATTAGGTTTTTTTTATGACTTATAAAATATCTAGAAGAAAAAAATTGTGCTTTATGTTTTTATTTGTCACTGAAGATTCATAAATAAATTCATATGATTTTTTTTTTCTTTTTACCCAAACCCTGCAGAATTTTGTCATGCTTTTAAAAATGTCTTACAAAATACCCATGGAATATGTAGGGACATTTTCATTGAGAAAAAATAATTAAACCTGCTATTTAGTTTTAATGGATCCATTTTTTCCACTCTAGAAATATAGTTCAGAAGACGCATTTGGTCTCATACAGAATAGCGAGAAAATATTCCCAAAAGCAGAAGAAAAAGAGGAAAAATATTAAAATTTGTTATCATATAGATCTTACCTTGAGGGAATTTCCAAGTTTTTGACTATTTTCCATTAAACTCACTCAAAAGAAATAAAAAAGAAATTCTGCTAGGTTTTGATATGGTAGAAGTTGTCTCTTCCCATCTAATGCCAAAATATTTGGATAACCAGTTTGTGCTGAAGTAGAAAACTATTACTGACTGCTGTATTCCTTTTAATAGCTATCAAGAACGTGCAGGTTGGGCAGGTTTGGTATCCAAATGGGAGATGAAAGAGACAAAGTAAAAAAATAGACTTTAAAAGAACAACAGTATTTATTGCTTTGTCTCAATGCAATGAGGGCACAAGAAACCTCTTTTTTGAAAGAAGTATTTTCATTATTGTTTCACTTTTTTATTAGAGTGAATTTGAAAAAAATACCCTGAAAAGAACATTTCTTGTTTGGCAAATTATGTCTTCTAGTCAGAAGACTTGCATTTGGCAAAAAAATATATTTCTCTCCCACTTATACCCACTACTGTTTTTTTCTCACGTAACACAGCCAAGGCAGCTTGGACTGATTTCCTCATTCATTTTTCAGCTTCATTGAAAATGTCAGTGCAGGCAACGCAGGGTTTAATTAGTTAACATCTCCCTCCCAGGACCAGCTACCTTTAAAAAGAACTCGTCTGTAGAGTGCTTGAAAATGCTGGATTAAGCCAAGCTAGATGTTACCACTGTTGTCTAAGAACATGCACATTTTTCCAGATCCTTGACTTTTTACAGTATTTCCTCATTCCTTACTCCACGATCAGGACGGTGCAGCAGAGTCAGGGCTATCCAGGGGCAATGGGGGATTCTCTGCTCGGGCCACAGCAGGGTCTTCAAGACAAAAGTCAGCTCTGAGTGAATGAGGTACCGTGGAGCTGCCTTGTGGCATCCCTTGCAGCGTTATTTTCTGTCACACCATGACTGCCCGATTAGCTCAGGTATTGCATGTACGTACAAGCATTCTCATGTATCCAACACAATTTAGTCATGAGTGAGAGGACTGATAACGAAGCTGAGTTGAGTTATGGTCCAGAGGCACGTGAGCAGGTTACACATCCAGAACTGAGGAAGTAGGTGGTACTCTGCACCAGACTTGAGCAAAGCAAGAGAAAGTCACTTGAGTGTGAGATACCTCAGTCTTTCGATATCCAGTAGTGAAGTAAATCTGAAACCCCAGGTGGCTGAATAGTGCAAATTGTACAAACTAAAAGAAGATCACTTGGTACATCTAGCCAAAAAATGACAGGCCACTTGTGCAGCCTGCTGTGCTCTATGGAAAGCCAATATTGCCAGTGCTGTGGAAGTGCTGAGAAATGATTTGTGAAATCGGCCCAATTATGGACAAAGGCAGCTACCTGTAGATTAGGAAGACATTTAAAAGGAGGTTGCAGATATCCCATTAAAATAAAACCTGCACTGTAATACATAGGAAGAAAGAAGAAAGAAGAATTTTATTATTTTCGTGATGTCAGTCTCTAGGAATGTTAAGCTCCAAGTAAAAGTAAATTGTTTAAATGACAAACTTTTAGAAGAGACAACATAAGAACTCAATAAATAAGAAATTACTGATCCCCTGGTAATAGCACCAAGTTTTGTAAACGGGTTTGCTAATGTTTGAAAATTTATTTTCGATTATTTCAAAAATCAGTCTTCAGGCAAAAAAAAAGCATTAGCAGTTTAGAGTTTATGGAATCATACATAGCATTGCAAAGAGTGAAGTGTTAGCATTATTACTAAGACAGTGATTGAGTGAAATGTGCTACATAATTATTGTCGTTGTTATAATGCCCAGAGGTTTACCAAGATCTCTGCCCCGTTACACTGGTTTTCTGCGAACTGGGACAGTAGATTGCTCCTACCTCATAGAGCTCATGATTTAAACACATCTAAATAATTGTTTAAATGTTGTTTAATTCTGTGTTGCTTTCCTCGTTATATGCTTTCTGAAGTGATAGCTGATTTAATTGGTGGACTTTGGCCTGGGCATTCAGTCTTTGATAAAATGAGCACCTAATAAGGGTGGGGTAATAAGGATGTGGTGCTCTTGTACCAGAGCAACATTGACCAATTAATGCCTTGGCATATGGTACCACCGTCTTTATAAATGTGTCAGCTGATGCAGAAAAGTGGTGTTAATTGTAGGAGGTTACAATTGTTGGAGTCAGTAGTAGTGCCAGAAACTGAAGAATTCGTATGAACAAGTATCTAGCAAATACACAGACAGAAAATTCCAAAGCTTATTTGCAACAATGAAAAACCTCCACTTGTTATGTTAGACTTACTGTAGCTTGTCTATGAGGCTACTCTTGATCTGGTCAGCAAAAAGACCACAATGTACCCAGCAAATCCTATTTCATAGGATGTATTGGCAGCAAGACAATCCTATTCATGCCACCTCTTCTCTGCAAAAGGTACATATCATCATTTGCCACTTGTGCTTTAAGTAAGATCAAAACTGAAGCCAAACCAGAAATTTATGTCTCATCACCATCTCAGTTTCCTCAATTTTTGAATACAAATTATGTTTTAGCCACATTGACTACTGTTCAATATTCATATTCTATTAATAAACGAGTGTCCTTTGTTCTACTGTTGCAAATCTTAATGAAATAAAAAGGTTTAGCTGGGTTTATTCAAAAGTGAATTTGTGAAGTTACAAACTTCCCCTGCTTCCTGATTATCATCATAAAAAACATGTGATATTATTCCTGCTCCCTGGGGGACAGAATCTCAGGTGATGTACACTGGTACAATGGTTGACTTGAATATGATTTCAGTGGCTGATATCAGCTGAGGATCCTGCCCTAGTATTAAATTGCATTTTGCATATTTTACTTTCTTGGTTACTTGCCTGACTCATACTTCCAAGAGAAGGAAATGGTAGCATATGACTTTTAGTTAATTTACCAGCCAGAACAAATAAACTGAAAGACGGTTGATTTAGATTGCATATAAGGAAGAAATATTTTATGATGAGGGTGGTGAGACACTAGAACAGGTTGCCCAGAGAAGTTGTGGGTACCCCACCATTGGAAGTGTTCAAAATCAGGTTGGGGCTTTGAGAACATGCTCTAGTGAAAGATGTCCCTGCCTATGACAGTAGCGTTGGACTAGATGATTTTTAAAGGTCCCTTCCAACCCAAACTATTCTATGATTATATAAAATTTAGGCTGCGAAATCTGCAGTTTGGAAATGAGCTGCTCACAAACTGCAGCAACAAAGAACTGTCTGTTGGCAAAGTCCCTCTAGTAAATCAGAAGGTCTGGATGCAAGTCAGGACTTACTTGTTGGGAGAGGTCTTATGGTCTCTATTAAGCAGCATACATGACCAAAATGGTCCCCTGTGCCATCCAAGTCTATTCAGCTGTAGTCTGTGAATTAGTGATAATTGTGAATAATTTCTGTAAAAGCATTCATGCAAGAAGGCAAAAGCAGTAAAGGGTAACTTTTGCAAAGCTTAGCTGTACACAAGGGTACTGTACCCTGGGCACGCCTGCTCTCTGTAGGGCTTCTGTTGAAATTGATGGGAGTGGGGAAGATTTCCACCTTTGTGCAGACTAAAGTTTGAGGCAGTGCCCTGTTACCATTTTGCCGTTTCCACAGGAGGCAATAGTTTCAGCTGTGATAATAGCAAGCAATATAACCTGGAAATGAAATAACTGTTTGTAAAACAAGCCCACAGCCAAAATACTGCAGCTGGAGCTGAAAGCAAAGATGAGGCATGACCTTAACAGGGTCAGCATTACAATTAGAAGACCCTGCCATATCCGGCTTTGAGATGATTTCGGTTTTGGTTTGCAGTAGCAAACTGAGCTACTGAGTTAATCTCATTGGAAGAAGTCAGAATCCATAGTGGACATTACGGTTTTCTCAGTATGTTCGGATACTACCTCTGACTTTTTGAATAGCATGGGTTTGGGGGCAATTGATGGATTTTGTTGCTTGACTTTGCTAGGAGATATGGGAGATCAGAGGGAAAGAGAAATTTCCAACTTTTGCTTCCTCTGGTCTGTTAATGAATGTTAGCAAATTTGCTATATTATGTCAATTTTTATGTATCTCACCCCTACTGAAATATAGCACAGAGACCTTGATGGTATCACTAATGATGAATTGGGTCTCAGATGAGTATCTAAATGTCTTATTCTGCTGCTTTCCAGTCTTACTTGAATAGTAGCTGGTTGCCCAACCCACCCAACCCTTTCTAAGTGACTTAGACAAAACAATCTTGCTGAGTTTGCTGCATTGCTTCAGGGAGAGTAAATTTTATAGGGCAAATTAATTTCTATTGGCCCAGACAAATCTAGTCTGCAGTACCCAAAGGGGAAAAAAACCCCGAGCAAACAAAGATGTCTAAAAGCTCATACATGAACCTTTAACCATTTATTAACCTATTTTAAATATATATAAACCTGATCTTAGGTCAAGCCCTATAATTTAAAAATACAATTTTATACAATTCAAAAACAGTTTGCATCCCGTTAAGTTGGCATTTAATCTCATTACCAAACAGAGGGAAGGAAGACTGAAACTGTCTGAATGTAGTTATTTTATGTTATTTATTATTTTGTTTACACTATTCTATTTATACTATTCAATTATTTTGTTTTATTAAGAATGAAGTTACCTCCTTATCACATATTGTTACTTTTCCTATGGAAACCATGTATTTTGGGGGACTGCAACATACAGTTCAAGTCAGTTCCCTAAAAGCGGGAACTGAAATTCCTAAGAAAAAGAGAAAGAAAATTCTTGGCCTGTTTTGTGTCATCAAGGCCATATCCTGGTGCCACCGAAGCCGGTGGAGCCTTTGGGAGATCCGGGACCCCCCCAGCCTCACGCTCACATTGAATCAAAGCAGTCGGCATTGAAGAGGAAGGTGTTTGCGGCAGTATGAAGCGGCCCAGCCTTCTTCCTCTGCTGTGGGAAGAAAGATCACTGGGGAGATAGCAAAGAGGATGAAGTAGTTTGTGGGGGGAGCTGTGGATTCAGTGCATACCTCAGCAACCTCTTTCAACAGGAAATGAAAGCTACCCAGATAAGGTGTTGATTGCCTCACTGACACTGCCCTGGGCTGCAGTTATTGCAGCTCAGGCTACGTGCAGACTTGAAGAGGACTTAAAAAAAAATAAACTGGAAAAAAACCCCACCACACACGAAAATCAATCCTTCTTGTACCATTCCTGCCAGGACTTGAATCTGGAGTTCAGTGTTTAACCTTAAAATGTTGATAGCATCGCAAGCAATCCCAACAACTTCAGGAATTCAGCAATTTCATACCTTTAAGTAGGGATCGGTTGTGGCAAAGCCATGCAGATATCTAATGCCAACTGGGTTCCCACACAAAACAAAAAGTTTAATTGATCTGTTTTGAAAGTGACGGTTTGATTTTTACATTTTTTATATATACCCTGTAATTCAGTATTACACTGACTTCAAAAGAAATGTTTAAATCCTTCAGTTACTTTTGGAATTATGGGCCTAATTAAAAAAAAGGAAAAGAAAATCTGAATTTCACCAGCCCCATAACATGATACAGAAGGAAGAAAATCACAAAGAAGGCTTTGAAAGGATGAAAAATATTCCCAGACAGAGCTGGGGTGGCAAAATGTAAGTAAAAAGCTACAAAGTAAAACAGTGATTGAAAGACAGCTGAATCCCACACAAGCATATTAGACAGTGTTGAGTGATAGGCGATAAAAGATCAAGTTCATGTCCTTTCTATTGCTGCAAGCAGAGAACTTAAGATGCTGAGTCTGACCAAAAGCATCAAAGAGTGCACAAAGTCATGGGATACTGTGAGTCATTTGGAGAGTGATCTTCAAATGCTCCTCCCTCACCCCTACCCTTGAGAAAGCCAATTAGTCAAAATCAAGGGAGTTTGTGGAGGGGATCCACAACATGAAAGATGCTATGCAGGCTGAATGAAATAAAGACAAAATCTTGTGTGTTGGAAGGAGATAAACCCATTAGTATCAGACTCCTCATAAGTACCAGCCCAAGCTGGGATGAGAATTTTTGGAGGATCACTACTATTATTAGTGTATGTTATTGCAATATTGTTACTTAATTCTGAGTCTTGACTGTATGATTCTATATTCTGCTGGACAGAAAGTAAGAGGGAGTTGGCACCTCTATACTGGTATTTTAGTGAGAGAAGAAGTGAACCTTGGAAGAGCATATTCTGGTTGTCGCCACTTATTGCACTTTGTCTCTCACCATGGAACTGCCTTGGACACTGTAAAATGGATTCCTCTGCGGTGAAATGAAATCAAAAGATGTGCTTCTCTAAGGTCTTTTACTTCTCGTCTGAAGTTACTGCTTCTGGACCATAATACTTGATATTGTAGGACCCAATGGAGTCTTACTCTTTTCACCTTACTTTAGATGTCTACCTTTATATTTGATTCAGGTACCTGTAACCATTAGAAGGAAATAATGACTTCAAAGGTGTGATTTACCAATTTGAAAGATCTTCTGCTCAGATTAATAATATGCTCAAAGCTACTATTTTCTCTGCAGTAACAACAAGAAGAGTCTAGGTGATGAGGTTCTGGGTAGATGTTCCCCTACTGAATCTGGCCCTAGTTAGCTTAAAATGATGGTATTGGCAGAGAATAGGAAATAGAGTCACAAAGAAATGACTTTTCTGAGGCCATCTCAACGGACCACTGAGATGCGACTTGGCCTCATATCTTTCAACTCTTAGTCAAATGACCTCACTTTATACAAAGTAGTAATTTGAATTATTTAGCTGGCTGATGTAGCATGATAACTTAATCTTTATTTATGTTATGTAAAAAATTTTTCCCTTAGAATTCAGGTCAGAGCTGCCACTGACAAAACTCTCTATTTTCTATCCATTAAGAATGTCTCCATTTTCCCAGCAGTGTAAAATTTTGTAGATGCTTGTGTAATTTTCCTATTCTGCATTCTTTACATCACTGAGCATATTATGAACATATGTTATGCATTGAATTACAATAACTGTACTCAACTGACATTAATTTTTATTAGTGATATCTTTTATGAATAGAAGAAATCCAGTTTCCTGGATTCAGCGTCCTTGTAAGTGTAAATATCGACCTGAACTAGGAAAATAAGATTATAGCTACAGTTGCTGAAATTGTTGATATTAAGTTGATTCAAAGAGATGAATGATAAAATTAATGACTTGTTTTCTGTTTCTATGTTTCAGAAAATGTGTAAAAAGTGGTATCAAAATAGTGTGTCATGTGCCATGTTGCGTGTGTTTTTACTAGTTTTCCAAGTTATCTGGAAACAATATCTGCAACACTTTTAGATGTAGATAACTGTGTGTTTGGGTTTTACTTGTAGTCGGTCACTGGGTGAGGAATCTTATTTACTTTGTATTAGTCAGACGTGTTTGTATTTTAAACATAAAGTCCTGCAAACGGTAGCAATAATCTTAACACTCATTTTAATCAATATTCTGAAGAGGGAATTTAGGCACAGATAAAAGCAAGCAAAATTCCAGGGCTTCACCTCAAATCTTCCCTGTCCACATAAACTGATTTTCTAGAAATGAATTGGAATTTACAGTGTGGCAGTAGGTGCAATGCTTAAGTAAAACTGAAAAGAACAAGATCTTCATGCAGAGAGGTTTCAAAAGCAGCAATGGGAAATCCAGCCGCCTGAGATTCGGCCTGGTTAAAGACCTGGTGCCAATTTTAGTAGTTCCATTTTAGCAACACACATCCCAATGTCTACCTAACCTTTCTGTAGCACTGCAGAGGCAGAACACCCTTTTAAGATGTGCAGTCATTTTTTGGAGGAGAATACCTGTAAAGAAATGAGGCGTAGTTGGAAGGACTGTGTTTCAGACGCTGGGCTGAAGAAAGCTGGGAAAAACCACAGCAGATGGCTAAAAGAAGATTGTAATCATATTTAGCTTTTCTCACTTCACAACTTCAATAGCCTTTTCGTGCCAGGGAACCCAGCGCCTCCGGATGTCCTTTTAATCCTGCTCATCTTTCTCTTTCTCTTTCTTACTCTTCCAGTGCTTGCCAGCCTGATTCAGACAGTGTTGCGAAACTACAGTCCCAAACAGACTGTTGCTCTTTCTGGTTATCCCACCACAAAGAAATTGGAGGGACCTGTTTCTTCTGCCACTTCTGTTTCTGATGCCACCTGATGTATTTTGCAAGATCTGTCTTAAATTTAGAGCTTTCTAAAGACACCCTGAGACTTAAAAGCTTTTTTAATGGATCAAAATTTGAGAGAAGGACCTACATTCACTGTTGAGTTTCTAAACAACGTCTCTTCAGGGATCCAGTTTTTCTTCTGAACTAGGTCTCATGCTAATAGTTGTATGTCATCTAAAGAAACAAATCCAATGTAATACATTTGCCACTTCAACAGCAATCTAATGATGGGCAGCACAGTGGACTTTGCAAAGGTGTGGGCCCCTGCAAAGGGGAAGAAAATTCTTGCTGTTAGGACCAGGAAACTTAAACCTTTATGAACGCAACTCCTTGCAGCAGGCAACTTGAAGACGAACAGCTGTGAAGAGCAATTCTTATGGCTGATTCAAAGTCTGTTCAAATGGGCATTTATTCTGACAGAGGCATCTTTGAGAAGGTGTGCGAGGAAAATGCACTCAAAGTGCAATGTATTCTGAAAACATGACCTGCCAAATGCAAGCCAGATGGTGAAAGCAGTACTGTAAATGGAGATTCAGTGGGGACACTTGAGCAGTATACAGACAGCATACACAGAAAGTAAAGAAATTTATGGTCTAAGAAAAAGGAAGACAAAAGACCTTTTCTTCCCCTCCGCCAAAGCCTGAGGTTGTGTCCTTAGAACACCAAAGTGTGGTCAACATGGGACATGACCCATCTTCTGTAATGCAAGATGAAATTCTCTGGCTTCGTGTCCTGTTTACTGAGATCCACGTAGAAATATAAAATAAAATAAAATAAAATAAAGTAGTAAATAAAACACAGAATATAAACAGCCTGCCACCAGCTGAGGCACTCAATCTCCTGAAGACAACTGTGTTTGATTTTGGTTTTATTTGCTCCTCAGTCAGAAGTGCTTCATTCTGCAGCTTCCTACCTGTGTCAGACCTGCGTAGGGGTGCTCTAAGTCTCAGATAGACTTTTCTTCCTGATTTCTTTCAGCACTGCAGATGCATATTAGTATCTAAAGCAATCTCTTCACCTGTGCAATAACAGAGCTGATTCTACAAGCTTTTTAAGTACTTTAATCTGTAAGAACATTAGCTTCAAAGCGAGTACTTCGGCGCTTGGATTTAGAGATACACTTCAGAAGATTGCTAAATCTGCTCTAAACACTCAATCTGAATGAACAGAAATGACTTGGGCTGGAAAAAGTGGGCCTTATCCTGAAAGCACTGACATTTACTTTGCCACACAGCCTGCCTTTGGGACTGTGGATTGCTGGTTAGCTGCCACCTAACTCTTTCTTTACTGCACATATTATGGAAGGGTTTGAGGATTTGTCTTCAGCTTTCCCTTGAAGATGTCTTTAACTGCTAGGCCTATGTGCAATGTCCCACGAGACACCAGAAACAGAGAAAGGGGAAAAGCATCTTACAACATTTATACTGGTAACTAACCTTTGCTCTGGTCTGTAAATAATTTCCCTTTGGCTTGTATGGCCTTCATGCTCATGGGATGCTTGAGAGTGTCACTGTTGTCAATACATAGGGAGTAATAAAAATTAAACACTTAAGATGTCACTTTACTGTAGACATCTAAAGAAACTATATTACTTGAAGATTTCACTCTTGTATAAAATACTGATCTTTACACAAACACTATAAAAAGGAAGCACTTTTAAAAAAATCTTTTGTGAAAGATTTACTAGTTTTTAGTTGTATTCTTGTCGAATAGATGAAAAAAGCTATATAAACATCTGAATTGCTAGGCAAAATGCTCTGGATACAAAACACATTTGCTGTAGGCAGTAAAATAATCTTTGTTTAAATACTGTAGTCAAATACAGCAAAATGTAGTGTCTATGTGTCAAATTTCCTTAGCAAAGTAAAAGAATTTCCTCACAAAAGTTTAGAAAATTGTTTACTAACCTGATGGAATTTAAGGCATCTTTCTTTCATTAGAGTTTCTTTTCTATCAAATTAAGTTTACTTTATTTCTTCTGAGCAAGACACCCTGCGATTGAATTTAGAATAGAAACAGAAATTCATTTTGGTTTTTGGATAATAGGGAACAGTTTCTCAGTTAATTTAATGTGCTTACAGTAAGGACATATTTTTAAATATGGTTCAACAAAATCAGTCCAAATGAGCTCAAGATTAGATTTTATTCTTTCATATTTCAGAGTACATCTCTTTTTGCACAAGCTTTGACACAGATTTCTATACATAAACAATACATTTTGTCTGTACTGAGTAGTATTTATTGCTTAAATCTAAGGGCTTGAATTCCTCTGCTGTACTACATCCTGATTCTACTCTGCTTTACGAACCTAATATAGCATGGAAGAGTTTAAGTATAAAAGTCATCAAGGGTATATATGTCAAAGGCCACAAACATATGTACCTTAAATTCACCAGAAGTTTACACTCAGTAAGAGAAAAATTACTCTGTTGCATACGTATACTGGATTTATGGAGTGAAGCTGAAAATCCTCTCCTCTCCTCTCCTCTCCTCTCCTCTCCTCTCCTCTCCTCTCCTCTCCTCTCCTCTCCTCTCCTCTCCTCTCCTCTCCTCTCCTCTCCTCTCCTCTCCTCTCCTCGACCCAGCTCTTCCATAGATTTCTTTCCTTTCTCTTGGATCCCAGCCTTCAAATTATTCTTCTTCTTTTTCTTCCCTACTTGAACATTGTTGCCAACTCCTGCAATGTTTTCACAGGTCTCTCAATATTTTGGGTGTTTTCTAAGAGCTCATAATCTGCCAAGTAGCTTACAAGAAAAAAAAAATTAAAATAAAGTCCCTTACATGTTTCCAGAGACAAGTTTTGGGATATTATTCCCAGTGAGAATTGGATTGAATTCCCCCTGAAACTTCTTACTGAGAATATGGTTTGGCGACACCTCAAATCTGGGCACAACAGAAGCAGGTCACAGAACCTCCCATTTGTTATTAAAAGAATAAAAACCTGCTGTTTCTAAGCATTATTCGGGTAACTGGGAGCCTTATTCAATTTGTTGAATGTTTGTGAAAGCAATACCAGACTTTACAAGTCAGCTTGTTCTGGTGACTCCCCCTTTCCTTATTCCAATCAGACAGGACACATTGGGCGCTCATCACCGAGATGCCCTCTGCCTGGGTGACCCAGGGCACACAGGCAACATCTCAGAGGCCTGCTGCTGGCAGAACAGCATTCCCTATTTGAGGGGCCTCTTCTTCCCACTCTGAATAAAAAATCTGGCACATCTGTAAAATTTTTGTCAACACAGATCTTTGTGCTGTTTCCAGGAACCCAAAATACCCAGGCCTGGCACTGGCATATCTCATGTGTTGTGTCAGCCAGTTTTGACTATCAAGGGATTGCAAAACAGACACGAAAATTAAACCCGAAACTGCTTCAGTAGGCAACTTGGAGAGAAATTCCTCCGCTGTTCCCTTTTTCATTTCTTTGCTTTGAACAGTTGTTACAGTTAATGGTAAGTTCCCATCCCCCAGCCTCCCCACCAGATATCTAAAATTGGGTTCTTTTTTCTGAAAACAAAACAGCCTTTATGCTTGTAAAGCTCTGTGTTCAGAGTACTAAACACAAGACTGATCACTCTAGTTTCTTCTCATATTTAACATGACTTTCATCTTTTAACAATTTATTTCTGAAATACATTTCTTAAGTACCGTTTCCCTGTCTTCTCTTGTTCCTTCCACCTTTTTTTTTTTGTTTTCAAATTTCCTTTTCCTGATGAGCATAAAGAGAGGGTGATAGCTCCTGATCCACCATTTCAGATTCCACTGTGGGACAAAACATGTCTGTAAACCGAATCTCTGTCATCCCCTTTCCCAGGCAGAGAAAAGGTTGTTTTCAGGTGCTTGGGTGTAGTCCTACCTATGGGATGACCCTTGCAACTTTTTCCATGAACCACAGTCCATTGTGAAAGAGCTCAGGGAATGAAAAAAGGCACACAAGAGCTTTTATTTTGTTATCTATCTGAAATAACTCTAAAAGCATACCCTAGATATAGAAAGAAGAAAAAATTCCATTAAAAAAATTATTACAAATAAAAGTATTGAAATTCTTATGAATTAAAATATAGTGCCTTCCCATTATCACAGCACTCTATTTTGACTAAAAAGCGAAACATTGAATTGAAAAGGAAATAAATATTTGGCGAGAAAATGAAGCTTGCAGATGAAAATAAGTGAACAACAGACCCTGCGGTGTGCAAGCTGGACTTCAGTTAGGATTTGAGCAGCAGTTCATCCATTAATTGCCCTCATCTCTCAGAGAATATCAACCTTCAGAGTCAGCCTACCCCTGTGAATGACGAGCATGTAACCTAACCAGAAGTCATTTGAGTTAATCGAGATTAATTTCTCGTGAGCAGAGAGCTCGAGTCTCCTGGGGTCTCATCAGAATGACGGTACTTCTGATTTATACCCATGTAATGATGTTATTTATAGAAGGAAACGCCTCACAACAAAATCAAAATATTATTCCTTACTTCCCCTGCCTGACAGCTGTTCTCCACTGGAATATATGTATGGTTTCTGTCTTTCTTGGAGCCTTGATACATGAATTCAGAATTATTAAATGTAATGAATCATCATAATGGATAGCTACTAGAAGATGATAGATAAAAAAAGGGTTGAATTCTCCATTTGAAAGAGGAGATGGGATCTTTTTTTTTTTTTAAATTTTTTATATGCATTTGCATTGATGGCATGGGAAAGACTGTTTTATAAAGGTTGACTCAAATGAGAAAATCTTTTACTAACAGTGGTTCTCTTAGGCCAAAAAGTCACGGATCAGAGCAGAAGTGGTTCGTAGAGCAGCCATCAGCACAATGTTCTGTGCAGCCCCAAATTTTGTAGGCCTTTGCCTTTCCTTCCCTCCACCTTCAAATCCAGACAGCTCCCCCTTTTTATTTTGGCAATGTTTCAGAGTTTGTGGAAGTTTGCTGGCCTTGTACCTCTTTCCTCCTGTCTGTAAAGACAACTGTTCAGAAGTGCTGCTGCACTTCTGAATGTTTCAAGACATGACCTGAGACAGCTTGAAGTCTGGTATCTTGTAGCTTTTAGGTTTAGGAGAAGAAAGTGCTATGGGAAAGTATCAAACTTCTTTTTGCAATGGGATGCAAATTCTGTTTCTGCCTCTGCTAGCTACGGGGAAATTGAAACTTAGCAGGCAGATTCTTTCAGAAGTATGAAGGCTTATCTTGAATCAGGACGCACTGGACATTTACAGAAAAAGTAATAAACAGAAAAGAAGTTGTATGTGGGGAAAAGCGACAGCATCTGTTAAAAACTTCTTTTCAGAGATTTGAAATGCTGGGACTGAGTCTGAGGGAAGCGGCTGGGAGAACAGAGCTCAGATGAAAGAGGGCACACTCTTAAAACATGAAATGCTAATAACCGGGTAATGCCTCTGCACAGATTGTGTTTGCGTGTATGTACACCCACAGCTCCTTGCCCTTGTATTTTTTAATCTCTAAAAGGAGTGTGAATACTTTACAAACTTACCATTTTTATGTCATGACACACTTTATAAAGAAGAAACCTGGAACAAATGAGTTATGTTTGTAGAGATATTGAACGATATATGGATTAATCTTTATTTTTAGCTGATCTAACCTCTTGACAGGAGAAGTGCAGAAGAGAACCAAATCCTCTATATTTAAAGTCATTTAAGAATTGCTTTTGGCACCACTACAGAGGACTAAACTTTGGTGTGCAAGTGTACAATGGAGTTTTTTACTGGTTTTTAAATCTGTGCCAGGAATATGGAAGGAGTTGCAATCTTCGGTCTATTGAAATCAGACCTTTTCCCCAGGGCTGTTCACCCATTCTAAGGTCTTCTGAAGTATGGGCATGTGGAAGTTTCCAATTTTCTCAACACTTTTCTAAGGCATTTTGTAGTACTGCCTACGAAAGCACATGGAAATCACATGCAGGCAGAGAAGAAATTCTACTAAATGCCAGGGACTTATATCTGGTGCCTGCATGAGACTGAATATCATTATTTGCTGTCTTTCCTGCAGAAGGGAAGAGTTCCCTATTGCTGGCAGCTTGCAGTATTCTTGCTCTTTTATTAAAACATCATTTGAAAACCTCAATACCTTTTTGGACCTCAATACCTGTGCACAATCCGAGCAATGAGGCTTTGCACAGGTGGGGAGCAGAGGCAGAGGCACAGCATCCCTGATGTGGTTGCTGGGATCTTCCTCCCTATCCCTTGTACTTGAAGGAGTAGCTGAGGAGAGCACTCCCTCCTTTCCAGGACTACATGTTAGCAGCCCAGGAATCATTCTGGCACCAGAAAGTCTGCATACCCTCTACAAAGTTCCAGAGAGGCTTCCCCTGTATTGAAAGGCAGGAATGTGAGGTTTTGGCCCCTAATATTGAAAGACTTGGTATTATAAGGAAGTTACAATTTCAAACACATTGGATGAGGAATCTCTTCAACCTGAGCAGGTATTTCCTATATCCATGTGACCAGAAGCAAGGCCAGTCCTCCACTAGAATTTAAAGAAATTGATTCTACTGTAAATGTTTGTTTTGTTTGTACTGTTTCAGGAATGGTACAATCTCATGAGAATGCAAGCTTTTCTCAGGCTTAAAAGGAACTACTTTGATGTTCAAAGTTTTTACCTTCATTCCCCAAATATAGTATTGACCTATCTTCTCCAAATATTTCTTTCATTACCTTTTGCTTTACCGTCTTGGAGTTGCCGCTGTAACCTTAATTGCAGTTACCATAATTTTGCAAGGAAAACAAACCAGAGAGGTACCCATCTGGTGGTGGCATAGTTTGCCACAGCTCCACTGGAAATCAGCAGTTGAAAATCCAATATGTAGAAGTCTTTTTCTGCAACAGAAAACAGTGGAAATCTTTCACACACATCTCTACTGTCTGCATTTGGTAAGGTTTGAATCTGGGACATTCCGCGTATATCTAAACTTTCAAGTGCTGCTCTAAACTAAATTAAACATTTGATATCTCTCAGCCCATCGTGATTGTTTCTTATGTCCTTGGTTTTCTCGTGGAAATGAGATACGTTTATCCAAATAAATGGATAGCATTCTTTGTCACCGTGATGATAAAGCTGGTTAGATAGTTATTCATATGAGTGAGGATGAGACATACTTTTCCCACAATGGTAAAATAATGTTTGTCTTGGAGTACAGTGAGGCACCCACTGAGATGCATCACAAAATGCCCCAGTTGCTTTGACAAAAGAGAAAAAAAATTGCCAGACCTCCAAGTACAGGGCGAATAAATAAGCAGTTTAAATAAGGGAAGAAATAAGAAGCAATTGCCAGGCCCTCAGTCCTAATGTGTGCTGTCTCCACAAAGTCCCATTTGTGGCCTCAGAAATTATTTCTTCTATTTTAGTTTGTTTCTAAAATACAAGCCACAGAGAGAGGAGTTTTCCAGCACTCAAATTAATCTATAGAATACTGCAGTGGTAAAAGAAACTATGCTAGCAATGCATATGTAAATTTATTTCTGCCTTTGAACTCTGTTTATACATCACTCTGGAACTCAGCTGCTAATATTTAGCACCAGTATAGTCCTTGCTTACAGCATTTTAGTGCCAAGGGGAAAAAAAAAGGGATTTCCTTTTCTTAGCAAGGGATTTCAATAAGAGAGGGGGAAAAAAAGACTGCTCTTGTTGAACTTCCCTCACACATAACTTTTTTCATTAGCTGTGAAATGTCCACATCTGCAGCTAGAAACAAAACTGATAGATTTCAGTGATCCAAGGTGATAGTATTATAAGGGAAATATCAGCAATTCTGTGATTCAGCATGTACTTTCCTTGTAAAGGAAAGCCAACATGAAAATACTTCTGCATCTGTGATCAATAAAAATGTCCTGATTTTCAAAGAAATATTCTCATGGACTTGTCAAGAGAAGTAGTACAAAACTGCATTGCTCAAATGTCATTGCTTTTTGGAGAAGAGCAAATTTTTCTAACACCCGGATCAGTGTAGTGTAGAGTCTTAATCAATTCAGACTGAAATACTTTGAAGTTCTAACACAAAAGCCAGCTGGTGGAAGTGTGTTGTAAAAAGAACTAGCTGAATTATTCATTGTGAATAATCTGTGTTACGAATTTACCCTCCCACTGCCCCACCTCCTTTTCAGGAGTTGTCTGCAATGCAGTCCTCATCTCTGTAAGTATTTGTCAAATGGTTTATATTGAGGCATTTTTATATGGCTCCGAGAGTTGCTGGATCTCCTGAAAACTATTATTTAAGTTACTATATTTTGTGACTTACACTGTGTGAATACAACACCATTGAGTAAATCATTTTATGGTATTATTTCAGTGCACTGATGATATGATTGAAACTTTTAAACCTAGAGATTCATGAACAACACAGGTATACTATTTTGTTGTCTTTGTAAAATGAGCTGATATATGATTACATTTTCTGGCCTGTACTTATCCCTTGTAACTTTAAACAATAAACTAAGGTGGCTAAGTGAGATACATAGGCATCATATATAGACTCTTTCTCTAACTGAAGGTGAATGATTGGCACTCAGAGAGTTTGATGAGACAGGTCTCCTATGCAATTATTGCTCTTCAGAGGTCCCCTTCCATCTATTAGATTGGGGGTGTAAAGGGACTATGAACACCAGGCTAAAGAGTTAAATATGGGTCTAGATGAGATTGCCTGGTTTGAAGCCATCCTCATGTAATATAGACAAGAGACTATTCAATTCAGCTAACATCAGATGACTCCTTTCTAGGGTTACCTCTATGGCCAGTAAGGAAACATAAGTCCTTCTAGGAAGCAAACTATTTTATCTTGAGTAGACACACGAAATAGATAGATGACATATCCCACCAGGCTTATTTCTTATAGGGTCTTGTGAGGGAACTTAAATAAGCAGCCCATATCTGTGCATCTATACCAAAGATATCTGCATTCGGTTAGATTAATCTCACCTACAAATCTCACCTACTCGGGTTAGCACTGTTGAATATTAGTGGCACCAGCCCTTTTTCTGCTGCTGGAGAATCATTTCTATTGATTGCAAACAGAAATGAGTTTTCAGTGTCATTGGTACTTATGAAGTGTGCTGAAATATTCAATGACTCCTAATTCTTTTTCAGAGTTTTCATCCCAAAAAACATAATGAAGAAATAAAACATTAACTATTGCTCTGCGGGTGGATTACTACATCAGGAACCCACTTACACTTTTCTTACTAAATATGTCCTCAAAAAGTCATCTTTATTTTTTTGAGAAAATTCAAGCTACGATCATTCCTAGCTTTATAGATGCAACAGAAGGGTGATGAAATATCTGAGTCATAAGATTTTTGTGCACTGGCTCAAAAATAATTGGGTATAAGCTTCCTGTTAATAAATTTACCTGTGAAAGGAAGACGGTTCTAGCCATCAAAGGACTAAACAACCTTTTGAAACAGCCTTCCAAGAGATTATCGGTGATAAAAAAGATGGAGTTTGATAGGTTTGTAAGCAAGACTACGTGATGTGAGGTCTATTTTAGCAGGAAGCTGGACTATTGATGGCCATTCTAGTCCTGTGGTGCTGCTAAAACCATTGTTAACTCCTAGAATCATTGCATGTCAGAAGTTTGAGCAGATTAAAGTGATGCTTTAACCATTTGAGAACTGATGTTAATTCTGCCCTGTGTGTACACTTTCAACAATGAGCTAGCTACCTAAAGCTATCTATCTAACTGCCTGTCCTGCAAAGGAGCCACTTTCCTACGAACACTTATCTGAGTCACTTATGTGCAGTGACGCATGCAATTTACTAGAAGTGCTCATTCCAGTTTTTCAGGAATTCACATCTTCCTTTGGCTTATCAGCATATACCAGTGCATTCTTTTTCATTATGTATATATTCAAAGGGGCACAAAAATGCTCACTAATCTAAAATGCATTTCAGAAAGCCATATATATATATATATATATATAAAAAGATCCATAAAAATACAGAGACATCTGACTGGAACTACTGATTATATGCAGAATAAACAAACAATTAAATACTTTTAATGTTATTAGTTACAAAAAATGCTTAGTTCATAGGTACAATTCCTAGGAAAAATATCACTCATTGTTTGGAGACAAGATTGAAGCATGGCTTTAGGTGACTACAGGTGGTACTAAATTTGTCTTTTCATACTCAGCATACGTGCTAGTGCAGGAGTGATGGAAGGAAAAGACGGGAAGAGAAAGTGGTATGTTATTTTTATATTCCATCTTTTACCCTGCAATTGGCTGGTATACGACCTGACATCTTCTTTTACCAAGTGCAACAACTCCAAAAATAGAAGTCAGTAGCCTGAGATAATGAAAACCTGGAATCACTCTTGCACAAAAGGTTTTGTAAGAAGCTGAGGTGGTGAGCACAGATTTTGTGGGCTTGTGATGTGTCGACCCCCTGTCATCAGGCTCAGTTAATAGGGTTAAACACTACTTTTGAGAGATTTGTGTTAGTATTTCCCATGTGAAGTAGTCATGATAAGGATTGTGTCCTTTGATACAGATGATATCTTACCCACAGTGAAGAATATGTGCTACCCTTGGCTATGCCCTTTGTTTAAACTTGTCCTTTGACTTTCTCAAAATAAATGGAGCATATGAAAATACACTAGGGGTATCTTGCCAAATACTGTGGCCAGCTTAGACCTGCCAAAACTTAACCTCAAACTGGGGGTTCCTAGCTATTTGAACAATAGTGTTGCTAGGGCTGAGAGGGTGTAAAAAGCACGACATATTCCTGCCCACAAATATGCTGGAGAAGATACAAAATAAGTAAGTTTCCTAATATCCTGAGCTCCACCTCACTGACTTTTACTAACATTTAACAGCTCCATTTTCCCCTCACTGTTTACTGCCACCAAAGATAAATTAGTGTTTGTTACGGGTAAAATGCATCAGAATCAAAACAGTTTAATTTTATGTCCACATGATGCTGGTACAGAGGAAATTATATTCAGCTTATGGATTGACCAGCTATTCTTCAAAAGTTTGAACTATGTATTTCTTTTGGGGGTTTCCTAAGAAGTACTAGTAAATTTATCCTTTGGTAACTTTTAGATATGGAGATAAAGAAGGGAAAAGTTCCAGTTTAGATCAGATGATTGTTTTTAGAAATAGGGCTTTCAGCACCATTATTTGCAGCTGGATTGAAATTAAGGAAGTTGGGGGTCACCACAGGCCTTGGGTAGGGTTTGCTTCTCACAGAGAATGATGCAGAGCAAATGTGTCTCCAGGTTGCACAGGGGCCTGGTGCTTTCTTTGTGATCTGAGATCTGCTTTAATTGTTGAGGACAATATTTTTGACAGGGTAAGCCTTAACTCTGTCCAGTGGAAAACATATTCTCACTAGCATGAAGAATTTTGCTGTTGTAACAGCCTGAGGCATCCTTGCTTCTGTCTGGTGGCTTGAGCTCTTCCTGGCAGCTTGTCTCTACCAGTGACAGCAGAAGACTTATTTACGTATTACCTCACACTGAAGCCTAAGCTGATATGTATAAGAGAATGAATTTCATATCTGCGTTATAAAATAGAACCCTTTCATTTTCTAAGTACGTATTTTCTGTAGCTGATGTGACAGCTTTAACCACAGTTATTTTCATTTTTGTTTCAGAGACATGTGGAAATGTGTACATAAATACTGTTCCAGTGCACTGGATACACATTCATGAAGCATCACAGAGAAAAGACGATTCAACTGCCCTGGAAAATAGAAAAGGTTACAGGTGAAGGTACGTAAGAAACTTCTAGGGAGCAAGGCAACTTTCAGGGATAAAAGAAAAACATCTGGTTTCTTTATCAGAGAACATTACTTCTATCTTCTCTAAATCGCAGACAGCAAAACAGAGTAAAACAACCCACAATATTCTATTGCTATAAACACTTCCCTGTTTCATCATGATGGAAATTAAGAAGGAGATCAGGACACTCCAAGTACTGCACGTGGACTGAGGACTATATGGCACGTACCTCTCGCAGCTCTGGGTTGTACAAAGCTCTCTGTAGGATGGAGGTTTACTTAGAATAGAAGGTCCTCCATTCAGAAAGCTGTTGTAATACAGCTGAAGTTGTCTGCAGACAACGTCAGGTCACAGAACTTTTTATATATTCTCCATTGGCCGTATGTCTTCTACATGTTTTGCACAGGCAGCATGGCCAAAGCCACATGTTCTAAATAATTTTGAAAAAGTCTGCAAGGTTGCAGTAAAAGCCATAAGATTCGATACGGAGATCGATAAGATCAGATAAGATTGATAAGATCAGATAAGATACGGAAACTTTATACATTTGCCTTTGAGGCATTTAAATTTGAAAGTGGTATTCAAGCTATGCTTTGCCATCATGAGCACCATTAACTTTTTTTTTTTATTAAGAAGAAATTTTTCAGGTGATCACACAACATCAGATTTAAGAAAAATGTTACATGTGATGGGATGTGTGACAATGAACTGGCAACTGGTGAGAATATGATAGTGCTGAAGACGGCATGTGACCTGAACACAAGGTTTATTAGATCTCCAAATAAACAGCCTGACTATCTGCATTCTTCTTCAAAATGTCTCCAGGTGCAAAGCAGACAATTGTAAAGTGTTTCTATTTCCCTAGATAGGTTACACAGTGTTTGTTGATACTTTCATTATTTTTTTTTCATTAGATTTCCATGGTGGTTGTTTCCTTGCTATAGTTTTTCTATCTTTAAAAAATTTGTTTTAGTCCACTTTTCTGCTCCACTCGCAATCACTTACACAAGTTTATCAGCTCTTTCTTCTGTTGCTTTTTCTGCTGAATATTTTATAGGTCTCTGTTCCTCTTTCTTTCACGATTTTGGCATATTAAAAATAATATGAATTAAGACTATCAGTCCTGCATGGAGAACAGGAAAAATCAGAAATCCTCATTGATCTAGTTAAATATCATCTGAAGATGCTCCTGTTCTTAACAAGATGTGCGTGGTTGAATTTCGGATGGAAAAAAAAAAAAGTAAAACCAAAACCTCAGCACTATGAGCTATTGTGAAAATAATAAGTAGGAAATAAAAGGAAGATATGTGAGACACACAGATAAAAACCAAGACTATCCACAGCCTTATTTGCATTCTTCTTCTTTACTTTGAATTTGAAGAGCTTAAAAATTGCTCTCTAGATGTATATATTGTGCCTGCATTATTCAGTGGTTTCATTGCATTGATTTATATTATAAATGTGCTTTGTAAAAAGATTTAAGAATATACTATTAGACTTTAATTTGAACAGAACACTTGAGAAATCACTAGGAAATGAGGTAAAGATAACAGAAAGGAGAAGAGAATTACTGGGCACTGGGTTGGGCCAGTAAAAGATGCAATTTCATTGATTAGCCTATAGGGTACTATGAACAAAAAAACAAATTTAGCTAAAACTCTCCCTGTGTACCCATACATACCATTTCATCTCTTAGTGATATTGAACTGCATTATGCTATCTGCCTTATATCTTCTCTTTAATTTTAGTGAGAATATGAAGCACATGGTGTCTCATGATAGTGATAATGACTGATAGAGCTCTGAAACTAATTGTATCCCTGAGATGAGATACTCAAAGGTAGGATTTGGAGAAGTGGTAGGAGCCTAATGGCCCCAAATCTTGTTAATACAACAGGAAATATCCTGTCATTTGGTGGAAGATGTTAAATCCTCTGCTGTTGTGTTTAGTCCTTAATTCTCACTCAACACAAATCCTAAAGCAACTGTGCATAATTTAAGCCTCAGCATGAGATTCACAACTGCGAATCCTACTCTAGATGCAAGCACCTTCAAGGCACTGCAGACTGCATCCTACTCCCCTTTAAGACCATATCTGCCAAGGCAGTGTTGCCCTTTTGTTCAGCAGTCTTATGCAGAGGTTTCCTCAGACACTTGCAGCGAGGTCACTTTAAAAGTCATTTCTAGACTTTTAAGCCTGGACAGGATAAGATTTCTTTCCAGCATCACCTGTGCTTCTTTTGGTGGGTTAAACACAAAAGGAATTAGAGCTTCTGCTGGAAGACAGGGTCTGGGCCACTGAAATAATTCCTGTAAGATTCAACACTAAACTGTATTTGCTCTCATCAAAACCAAGAGTAGATGCACATGGGCTAGCAGGGTATTGCATAAATGGGAGGGCACGTCCCTCCCTGACACCAGGGTTTCAACCCTCGATAGGGAAAAAAAAAAACCAAACACTAAAAATAGGAAGTAACTAGAACAGATAAGCTAAAGGAAGGACACCCTGGCACGTGTGTGTTAGGAGAGGGATGGTGGGAGTACCTTCCTTTGTCCCGTCTCCACAAACTTCAATTATTTATGTAAAGAAACAAGCATTACGCACTCCACACATGGCTCCCCATGGCAGCCAAAGTGAGAGAGTGCGCACAGGCTCTGTGCCATCACACATGGTCAGGAAAGAGCAGATCATCATCTTACACAACTGTGCAAACCCAGCTCCTGAGCTCTCCAGCAGGCCTTTTGTATCCCACAACCAAGACAGATAGCCGCAATAACTAAGGCTTCCCAGCTGACACCCTGAACTACCTACCCACTAGTGGATCCAATGCTGAACCTGCACTGGGAACCAGCAGGGCTGCCTGTACCAGGCTGCAGGAGGTGGCAGCTGGGAACAGTTTTGGTTCCTGACTCTGCTCTGGTCAGGAGAAACTGAGTCTCCTTCCCACAGCAGCAACTCCTGGTACTTAGCTGGATGCTGTCTTCTTCAGGAGAGTGATCCTAAGGGGAGCTTGCAGGTTTGGCAGCTCAGTGGTTAAGGCTTTGGGCACTGTGGGGAGCTGGAGGGTGTAGTTTTGGTTTCCCCTTTACTCTGTAATGGTTCAAACCAGAATCTTCCTTTTAACAGGAGAGTGAAAAAGAAATAATGCAAATAATTAAGTCAATTACTTGTGCTACTTGAAGTCAGCTCTCAAGGACAAGATGGAGCTATTTCATTAGCTGGCTCTTGGCACATTGAAGATGGTTAAATTTTAAAGAAGTGAGGCAGGGGAGAGCTTGTTTTTCCTGAGTGCAGTGATATCCGTGACACCCCACACAAATAGCTTATTAATACATTAATAGTCCTGATACTGTGTTCTGATTTGTGACTTTTTCTCTTTGGTTGTGCACATTTTGTGAGCTGACTACCTGAAAAGAATAAACCAAAATAAAATCCTACTGAAAATAACAAGAATTCTTAGCTAAAAATTATGTTATGTTGTAACAAATATAATTTTTTTTACAATAATCCTATGTAATAAAATCCCAGGGATTAAGGAAACAGAGAAAGGTGGTACAGTAATTTAAATATGTTTGTTTAATAAAGTCATTAAAAGCAAATGTTAATATTCTTAAGACAAACAAACTTTTGGCTCTTCCACGTGAACCAAAGATATTTGTAGTCCCTTCTAATTTAGTTACAGGCTAATCTCTTTTAAATCTTCATTCTTGTCCATTCTTTACTGAGGCAGTAAAATCTGATTATTAACAAAGGTGATGGAGTGCTTTGGCAACCAGCTGCTGCAGCTCTGTGTCAAGCATAAGAGGAACTGATTGGAAAGGCTCTGAGGAATGCATAGAGATACTCTTGCTAGCATGAACACCTGACAATATTCAAAGTGCTTCTCAAAAAGACAGATGGCTAAAGGAAAAACTCCACCGTAGTCATGTAACAACAAAGAGCAGGCCTAATAAGAAAATGTCTGAAGTCATCCTTATGTGTGGAGAAAGTGAACTACATTCAAATGGAAATACTGGGAGCGAGAGGTTTTCTAACAAACAACCTAGTTGGAGCTAACGCAGCCGGAGTCAGCTGAGCTCTCCCGAAGAGAGAGAGGAATGAGTCCCCTTGGCGAGGTGAGGTGAAACCCAAAAGTTCAAGCGGAGGTTATGGCAACTCTTGAACGCAGCAGCCCAGGCTGCAGCCTGCGTTTGAGAAGTGTGCAGCTCAGCATGGGAAAAAGAGATGCAAGGGCTGCCCTACACTGCTTTGATCTTCATCTGACCAAGTGACCCCATCCTGTCCTTCAGCATATGGAGCTCTCCAGGATCGGATCCTGCAGGTTTTCATACTGGCCTCTGGGTAAACCAAAAGCAGACGGCGGCATTATCTAAGTGCTACACGGACACTTCCCTCTGTGGCCTTGCCTCTCCCTTTGCTCTAGTTGTCCTTTTCCCCCTTGGCTCCAAGGAGATGACAGTGGCAGCAAGGAGAATAAGGACGTTAGACACCTGATGGCAGTACCAATGCTGCACTGCACTGCAGAGGGGAGAGCAAAAGTTGTCTGATGTTCCCCCCTTGGCAAGCAACGGTGAAAACAAGAAGTTCAAACGGAGGTTGCTGCACGTTTGTTTTCTTCAGCAGGGTAGCTCAGAGGTAGTGGCAGAAACCTTTAACCCCCAAATGAGGGTTTTATTCCAGCTCTACAGGCCCCAGACTGATGGGCCTGGTGGAAAGGATAAAATTGCCTCTAGCTCACTGATCCAGGGGGAGTTTTACCTGCCAACGAATGAGAAACCCCAGTTATTCTTTCATAGGGATCTGCACCATTACGGTCTTTTGATATGAAACAGGTTGTAAGTATGCAAGGCTGCCAAACTTTACTACAGAAACACTCTTGATTTCTCTCAATGGGGCTTACTTTCCTAAATTAGAGCCTTAAAATTGCTACAGTATGAGCAGAAACAATCAAATTCTGCCGTGGTTACACAGCATAGAATGGCACTGCAGTGGTAAAACATATTACAATGCAAGTAATTATTAATTTTCATCTTACATTGGCTATAATATTCTATATGTTAAAATACATTTGCACAAAGGTTGCTGGAAAATTTAAATTCAAAGCTTAACATGGAATATCATTTTCTTTGTCTCTGCAATTTTTGGAGCATGGAGGTTGCTAATTCACGCTGTTGTGCATCTCTTTTGATATCAGAGAGGCTCATTCATGTCACTGTCTTGAATTTAAATTTAGATTGCTTATATCTGTTCATATTTTCAATTTATATTATTACATCCACTCCTGCGCTATTCTTTGCTCATTAGGGACCTCTGAACACCAGCTCGAGGAAGTTCTGTTAAATGAATCGCATGCCCTTTGCAAGAGCTCTTTGAATGACATGTGTAATTATCAACAATTAACAAGATGCTAATTATACCTTCAAATTATAATCCTACTGAGCAAAATAAAAATCCTTTATGGAAGAAAAAATTGTTAAAGGCACAACATTATATTAAACCAAATGACAAAAAGTTTGGCAACTTCCAACGGTATAAATCAAACAAACTGCTGAACACATCATGCAGCTTGCCAGAATGGCTCTCTGCCAATTAGCGTTCCATTGCATATTCAATAAGTTGGGGGGGGGGGTGGGAAGAAAAGTGAAGGAGGAAGAGGATTTAACTGACGTGTCACTGCTCAATCAATAAAAAAAGTCAGAAAAGCTGTAACTATTTAAACTTTGCAGTGTGTGTTGTCTTACAGTTACATCAAACTGACAGAGAAGAACGGTTTGTCTGAAAGGTTTGAAGATATAGCAACTTTAATAAAGTCTGCATTTGCAACAGAAACAGCAAGAACATAATAATTGGGCACATAATAATGTGGGTACATAATTTGTCAACATAATAACTTGGACCCAGTCTTGTAAATGCTCACCATGGATTTGATTTTTTTTTAACAGTTGCATGGGCAGTTTTGGATCTGTATCTGCACTCAAAGGTGGAAATCTTTTCACATTATTTCAATTTTTATTAGTTATATTTACTTCTGGTATAATTTAGCCTAACTATCTTGTTCTTCAGTTCATCCTGATCCAATAATTCTTGAGGACTGGCTTAGTTCTGGTATCAGACTGAAGTGCTCACAATACTATAGTTTGTTGGCATGAATAATAACAAAAAATGTGTCCAATCTGTTGAAAACCTAAAAAACCCGATTTGTTTTCTCTAAAAAGACTTTCCCTACCATAGGATAAAACAGAGTTTTCAGATACTATGACAGTCCTCTAAGATGCCTGTCTCTGTTTTGTACCAATTCTATGGTAAAAGATGTGATGTAACTCAATAAGAAAAAAAAAATTTTTACAGAGAATTCTCCCAATAAGGTAGAATTATCAATGGTCTACCCTGCAAGCATGCCTGCATTCCTTGTAATTTTGTGCAATAAATGCTAGAAAAAGAGGACAGCCTTCTGCTGTCTAAATTGCTGTTAGTTCTGCTGCAAATACAAAGCAGGGAACAGTTTTGGTTTTGTGGATTTTCTTGTTTTGCTTTGTTTTCCTGTTGACAAATACCAAAAAGTTTATAAATCTTAGCAGGAATGGTTTGCAATCACACATTGAGGTGTATTAGGTGCTCTGGTTGGCCAAAGTAGTGGTTGGGATACATGCCATGCGGCTTCTGGAACTGTTTTCAGGTCATGAAGAGTGATCTGCAAACACTCCAAGTCAACCCCTTGCAAGCTTTTGACAGGCTGGAATTCACACACAGCTGATTTGCCAACCTCTACAAAATGCTCATTAATAAGCCAATTTGTTTCCAATGAGTACCTGATCCAGCTAAGGTTTTGAAATTCAGAAATCCTTGGAAGTTTTTAACTCTATTCTTCATTTTACAAAGACGACTTTCAAAGGCAATACCTAATTTTTTAGCTCTTTAAGAAAACATTGAGACTCCTTTTCTGCTGTGCAAAAAGATATAGTAAGGTATTTGTGTCTTAAAAGAGAGTAGAAACTACTTAGAAATTATTTCAGAAGACGTGCCATCAGGAAAGCAATGGGAAATTGGATGACAGCATTTGTCATATTCCATCTGTACTTAACTTTTCATAACCTATCTTATCTAAACATGGAAAGGGAAGACGTTGTTTAATTTAGGCCTCATACTACAACCATTTAATAGTCATTAATTACTTTCTTCTCTATGAGAACACAGTGAAAAGCAGACTCGTAATTAATCTAGATATAAATATCCGAGAAAAGAGACATCCTGATCTGCCAGGACTGTATGCAGCACAGTAAAGAGCATTCTATTTCCCTATGATCTTCTACTGAAATTTGAAGGGGCTGATGATTAATGACTGGCAACCAGACTCTTTTCTATACCATACCCCACAGCAACTTCCCTAAGACCTCTTTAATTTCTAGGCTCCTCAGATCACTGCATACATCAACATGGTTTTCCAAAACTTGCTAAGCTTTTCTGCTTTATGTCTCTTTGTTTGGTTGTTGTTGGGTTTTCTGCGGTTGCTGTTAAATGATTAATCTATTCTTATACGGTATGCCTGGATTGGTAACGTAAGTTGCTACTGCTAGTTAAATATGAAATAATAATGTATTATTATTAACCTGATGTAGTGGGAGGTGTCCCTGCCCATGGCAGGGGGGTTGGAACTAGATAATCTTTAAGGTCCCTTCCAACCCAAACCATTCTTTGATTCTGTGATTCTATGAAGATTCAGAGAAATAATATGAAGTAATAGCATGAGCTGACACAGTACTAGTTATACTATATAAAACCACAGGCCACAATGCAGCAAAGCACTTAAACATGTGCTGTGCAGTTTCCCATAATGTTGTGTGGTAAATTGAACACATTTTCCTCCCTAACTTCTTGTTTTATTAGTAACTTCTACTTTTAAGTTAGAAATAGCTTTTCTCACAACTTTATTGCCAGGTCTGCTATGGATATCCACCTTTTCTAAGACTTCTGTGTGTGATAACCGCCTAGTGAAGCATCAATAAGGAAATTTATGAATTTTATTTTATTTTCAGGAGTGGGTGTACAAAGTAAGCTCCCATGGTCAAGCTAGCATTATAAATGGAAGGATGAGTTTAGGAGACAACAGGGTACTTTTACAGAGGTGTCCACTTAAATGAGAAAGCAATAAAGGAGGTGTGGCAGGTTTACATCTGGAAAGCATCTTTGCAGAAAGGATCTGGGGGTCCTGGTGGGCCCCGAGGTGAGCACAAGCCAGCAGTGCACCCTCATGGCGAACAGCCTCCTGGGCTGCCTTAGGAACAGCATTGCCAGCAGGTCGAGGGAGGTGGTCCTTCCCTTCTGCTCAGCACTGGTGAGGCACACCTGGAGTGCTGGGTCCAGTTCTGGGCTTCCCAGTACAAGAGCGATGTGGACATACAGGAGAGAGCCCAGCGAAGGGACACTAAGGAGAACTGGATCATGACTAAGGATGAAAGGACTGGAGCATCTCTCATACGAGGGAAGGTGGAGAGAGAGGAGACTGTTCAACGTGGAGAAAGGTCAGGAATGATCTTGTGATGGAGTGATAGTGGGAAGTAAAGAACAAGGAGCCAGACTCCTTTCAGTGACACACAGGGATTGGACAAGAGGCAATGGGCTCTTGAAGTACAGGAAATTCCTCTTTTTTTTGTGTGTGTGTGTGTTTACTGCAAGGCTGGTCAAATGATGGAAGAGGTTGACCAGACTCATTGTGGAGCCTCCATCCTTGGAGATATTAAAAATCTGACTAGACATGGTTGTGAGCAACCTGCTTTAGGTGACCTTGTTTGAGGAGAGGGATTGGATTAGATGATCTCCAGGGGTGCCTTCCCACATCAGCCATGTTGCGATTCTGTGTCTGTGAGATGAAAATGAGAGAGACGTAAAGAGGACAGAGTTCTATTGGGTCAGGTTGTCTTTGCATGTGTATGTAGGTATGTTTATGTAAAGGGTAATCAACTGTAAAGGACTTTCACAAGTTTCTTGCTGTTGTGGATTCTTTCCATTTACAGAGCTGTGAGCTGAGAGGCTTTAGAAATTGGTTCAGCCAGTTTTTATATGTCTGAATGAGCAGATATCTGCATTTAGCAGATTGGATAGATTGAATTTCTTTTCAGACATTGTAATCACAAACTACCATGAAAACTAATAATCTTGAAGGGAAAGAGGAAAAATGCATAATCCGTAGGAGAAAGGAAAAAAAAAAAAACCACCCAAAAAACATAGTTACATGAGGAATCCGAAAGTGCAGACGGGTGAGAGAAAAAATCATGCTGCTCTTTTTGGCTCACAGTAACCCTTTCTACCCATTAGAAAAAAGCTGGAGAAAAAGTAGATTTGTGATTCTTCAAAGCCACTACGAGTGACTAATCCACCTACCAGCCTTATCAAGACAAAAAATCAGGTGTACCCTCTTTAATGCCAACTTGCAAAAGCACTATATTCAAACAAGGAAAGCTTTATTTATGAAAGGGTGATACAATCACAATTTAAGATAACAAAGAAAGTGTAATCCGGTAATTTTAGAAGCAATCTCTTTAACCTCTTTTCCTCACTATCAGAACGTATCTTCAAAACAGTTCTTTCACTGCTTCTTATTACCTGCCTGTTGAAACTCTTTCACCAGCAGGAGAAAGACAAGAGCACCTTTTCAGTTTTATCTTCAGTGTGGTCTCAAGGGTCTGGGACCTGCTTACTGGCTCTACTACCTAAACTAGTCTGATGACTGATGTGAAACTACCTGGTAAGCCAGGCTCACCAAGACTCTACTCCATTCTCCTCTGTGATATATCTAATTGGAGACTCCTATATTTTATCTCTTCGGTCTCTCACCAGAAAACTGATACATTTGTGGTCATTTTTTGGTAATTAATTACTGCTTGTATCTTTCCTTGTCTGTGGAAACTCAGTGTTACTTTCTTCCCCTCAACATCCTCCTATAAACAAACCAAGTTTCTTCCTATTTAACAGTGACTCCTGAGGTTACATGCTAGGAACGCTGATTGGCAGCTTATGCAAAGCAAGCTGCCTGGCATCCCACTTCTTTTTTGCAGCAGACAGCTTTTCCTTCTCTGGTTTGATCTGGAGTTTGGGGAATGCTTGGGTGGAATTTGCTCCAGCTCCTCCCTGCAATCATGCAGCAGGGTTAAGTATGTGGTTCTCTTAGGCTCATTTTTGTAAACACTTATGCATCTGTTTAACACTTGTGAGTAGCTCCACTGAGACCCACAAGTAAAGTCAAAGTGACAGAGGAGAAGGGTGTGATTTAGAAGAGAAGTGTATACAACCGTTGCTTAGATCTCCCTCTAACCTAACGGGGGGATAGGTGTTGGTTTATGCTTCTTCTCAGTGGGTTTGTGAATTTTTCTCCCTCTTCGAGCATTTTAGGCATGTCAGTTCCTTAATGATAACTGTGGAGACAGGTGATAAATTAAATACAGAATTTTTATTTTTGTTTTTGCACTGAGAGCTATATTAAATAGATTACAAAAACAGCTACTTAAGCTAAGCTGAACTCAATAGCTAAGTGTTCTATTTAGGGAAGTAACTGGTAAATTTTAAATAGAAAGAGAAAGATCCTCATTTTCTAGCTTTTGAATGAATATTTCTGCCTCAGACAAAAGAATGGTACAGTGGAAAAGAGCCAGACTACTTAGTCATATGAACTTCTGAAGAGACTGCTGTGTAATCTACTGCTAGCTGAACCAGGAAAATGTGTTGACCACTTAGGAATCAGATATCAATTATCTCCATATGCAAACACCACATGTAACATTCCTCTGTCTCAGTGTCTTTTTTTTCTCCCTTTGCAAACAGTATTTAAACTGACTGCTTATTCATTTCCATATACATACACGTACCCACGCATATTTTTCCATGTGTATGTACATAGTGTATGTATAGAGCTAGCCAGACCTCCTTGGACTTTTAGTTCAGCAGTTCTATCTTCAGCTCTCAGCATTCACTGTGATGTCTTCAGCGTGGACTGTTATGGCATGATATTTAAATAACATAAGAAATAACACAGAATGAGAAAACATGAAAAGAAATTCTTCTCTCAGTGCCGGGTCAAGTAGTATAACAAAGGAAGAGGTGTTATATTATCTCCTAGTATCTGCTAGTACCTGAAGAGTTGAATTTAGTGAAAAAGTATAGAAAAATTGGGAAAATAGTAATGTACAATGATGTTGTAAAGAATAACATGGAAGATTAAAGGGAATACTTTTAAAATGGGAAAATACATAAATAGCATAGGTAAGGGTAACATATATTTTAGCATATGAGTAATGTTATACAGCACCAAACTACTGGCATCAATTTAAATTATTTCTGAAATGTTCAGAGTGATCAAGGAAGCTTAATATAGTGAAATGCTGAAAAAATACAAGTAGACTGTTAAATAAACTTCATAATGTACATACACACTCACGGTCTCATCTGTTCTACTTAAAAACATCCTTTCATCTCTAACATAAAATACCTATGTAGTTCCTCAAATTTCTCAAAATGCTGTTCAAAGACACCCACTTTGAAGTTTGCCCTAGCCAAGTGAAGACAGCTAATAACTTAGTCACCAGAAAGATAAACATGAGGTCAGAACAAAGACTGTACAAATTTTTTTAAAGAACTGGATATGAGGCTTGCACAAGGTTGTATGCTGAAATTAAAGGGTTTTTATTATCAAGCTGAGGGTGCTGAAAATAGCTATGGGTACTGTAATGTTTAGGTGGTAAGATGTGTAAACTGAGGTCGGTTAATGCTGGCTCCACTAGTGGTTTCCTTGATTTGAAATGATTGTGCTGATGGGAAGCGCACTTGAGCAACCTAACTGTAAATGTAGACTTTTGCGGGGTTTGGGGATTTCCTTAGGTTATTTTTCCTTCTTTTGAGTTTAAAGAAAAGTATTTTTCATCTCTCAACTTTTAAGCTCCTGCTTACCACGTGAAGTCCTCCTGTATGCCCTCTGCATTCCTTCCGCTTCTACTTGAAGTTGCATCCCTTTCCGTTCTGCCTTGAGCATTTTCCTTTCCTCCTGCTTTATCTTTCTCAGTATAATTTCTATCCACTAAATATATACAGAGCTCCACATGATCTTTCCTTCCTGTCTCTATTCCACCACTGTATAGGTCACAATAGGTTTGTAGGTAGAAAGAAGGTTTGTAGGTAGAATTGGAGTATTAAAGACACAATGGATAGGGAAAGAATTCTAAAAAGGGAGGAGCAATGTGGAAAATCGCAAGATGATACTAGGTGCAGACCTTAGCATGTAGGAAACCAGCAGGCAGTAGAAAAAGTTTATTTTGCATGCAAAATACTCCTATGACATTCTAGTTACAAAAAAACCCAACTTTTTTTTAAGAAATATGTAAAGAAAAAAGTGTATTCCTCACTACTCTATTCCACTACACCACCATCTACTCGAGGGCAATGGATGGGATGAACAAATCTTAGGCAGTCTATTACTAGAGCATTGGCCATAAACGGTCTCTTCCAACCTTCAAACCTTCAGAGAGCTGATGTTTTACTCATCAAGATAATTATCTAGCTGTACTTTATTGCACTTATTTCAATTACAGTCAGTTCTAGTAGCTTCATCCTGCCAAGGATTAATACTCAATTACTCACATGTTGTTTACATTGTTAAAATGTCTGTTATTCTATTTCCTCAATAAACAGAACAAAAAATGGCTTTTTGGAGGTTGTCTTAGTCTGTCAAGTCAATACAAATGTAGGATATTTTAAGGCTGTTTATACTTGATATCATCTTTGCTCTAAGAGAGCTATCTTCATTCTATTTTTAAGTGAAGTTTATATTATAATCCTAAGTACTTTAAAAATATGCTACTGGAAGTTATCTGGCAGATTGGACAACATCGTCCACTATTAAAATACAACACAATTTGCTCGTTTTTTCTTAGCAAAATGTCTCAATAAGACTTATTCACATTATTTCAGGCATATATAGCAAAGCTATTATTGGAGTTTAGAGACTTAGCCAGCTCTTGACGAATCAAGCATTTCTGGAAAGGAGGCTGATCCACATCTACTTAAACACATTCAACGTTTAAACAGAGCTTTGCCAGCAGGTACCTTCATAATTAAATCTCTTCATTCTTTAATCAGTATTCCTGTCAATTTCTGAAAGCTCTCCTGTTGTAATCATAAAGAATAGAAAACAGGTAAGTGTTTAAAGATAGTTTTTCTTGAAGTGCAAAATAGGGCTAGAATAAACCTGATTTAAAGTCGAATGCTACCAACCTCATAGAATGTGAGGGTGGATAAGCCTACCATGTAGTTTCTTTGGTTTAGCACAGAAATGCTTACAGAAATAGGGCAATATGGTAAAAACATGCTGTGAGCCTCTCAGAGAAACAGTCCACTACGAAACATAAAAGGAAAAAAACAAGGTACATTTTTGCGTGCTATACACATGCACACCCCATTTATAAGACAGCTTTCTGTCTGAATTCTAGGCATGAGCATCACAGCTGTCCTGACCATTTAATTTTTTTCTTTTTATGTATAAGGAGAATATGTGCTAGCCTCAGTGCTTCCACAATACCCTTGATCAAAGATTTATATATGCACAGCGAGCAGGAATGCTAGAATTATTTCAGTTGGAGACTTTAGGGATATGCGACTGGACAGGACATTCGCATTTCAAGCCAAACACACCCAGGCACAGGTCAAGTTAGATGTAATTTGAATTCCAAAACAGCCTGTTCAGCAATAAGTGGGGGGAAAAAAGAAAGAGTGTCTAATGTAATCTGATATTGTTATTAAACACAACCCCCCTCCCTGTGCTTAAGCACTGTTGATATTGTGACATGAATTGACAAAAGCCAGAAAATTCAGCATTACACTGACACCTCATCCTTTGCTCATGGCTTTGTGAAGAGAAGGGGTAATAGATATCACAGCATGAACTGAAGACAGTATCAGCCTTAGTTCTGAATTTCCTGGCTCTCAGTCAGTTTGCATCACAAGCAAAATGTTACTTAAACACAAGCTTCATTATAGTTTAACTTGAGGGAAAGAAGACATTATGAAGCAAACATGCTCATATCGCCTGTGAGACCAGAATAATTTCTACAACTCTTTCTGTGGATAAAGTAATGTTTAAGCAATTTAAAAAAAATTCCTCTTTTCTGTTTGTCACTCTTACTATACAAATATTGTTTACCAAATTTACTTCTCAAGGCCACTTATTGTCTATCATGTAAATACACATTTTGGTACAGGGTCAAAATTTTCTGTACTTGCATTATTTGTTAATTTAGAATGGTTCCTGTGGACCTGATATAGTCCATTTATGTAAATTGTCATTAGTTCTTGACTTTATAGGTCATATTGATAACAACCTAATGTAGTAATCCAGCTGTCACATGTGCATATTAAGCCATAGTGAAGATGTGTAATATTCTTAAGAAATCTAAAAGTAGATCAACTTGCTTATTCCTATTCTCTTCCTCAACCAGCCTCCCCCTTCCAAATGCCTACACATGCTATTCTAAGCTATAAATGAAATGTTTGTAGCAAGCATGTGCTATATTTAGCTATATGGGAAAAATTCATATTTCACATAATCTAAATGATGTTTTAACACCTCCCAGACTTAAAAAAAAAAAAAACCCTAAGAATTACTTTGCTTCCCTTTTAAAGTATCAACTAAAAGGTCACCTAGTTTGTAGGCTAAATGCACTGTATACAAACATAAGATGATTCTTCTGTCTTCCTAGCAAAGCCCCTGAGTGGTACCAGCATATATTTCTGCTGTATTTCTCTTCTCACAGCCATTTACATAGGCCTGCATTAGATTAAAGAGGGGTAGGAGAAGGGCTTGAGCAATGACCTGTGCTTTTAGCCTCACTCCTGCACCCCTTTGTTCAGGTACAACTAGTGTTCTCCCAGTCATGCCCAGGCACCATTTGGGCAACAATGTGAGCCTGAGACCCTTCCCAGTGGGCATTTTGGAGGCGGTCACTCATTTTTTTGACAGAGAAGAATTTAACTTGTGGATGCAAACTTGGTCTTAAAGACAGAACAGTGCATCCCACTTTGTAGTACGGATGTAACCTAGCCTATATGGGCTCCTGCCATATAATATTCTCTTCTTAACCTCAAACACCACAGGTGAAAAGGCAGGAAAGTCTCACGGGTCATTTTCTTCATTATCCCATTACAGAATTTATATACCCTAATCTCTCTGTGTGATTCCATGAGTCTACATATTTGAATAAATAAATAAGTTAGGGTATATAAATTCTGCAACAGGATAATGGAGAAAAACGCCTCAGGTTGGCCTTAGGCTGGAAGGGACCTTGAGATATCATCTGGTCTACCCCCTGGCTCAAAGTAAGCCAACTTTGAAGTCACATCATACTGCTTAGGTTGCTGATATAATATTTTCTTTGTTTATGGATTAAAAAAAGAAACTATTTTATTCTGTTTGAAAATATTCAAACAAATTTCACTATGAAAGAGTAAATGCTACTGATGAATGCTTTTACTTCAGGATAGACTAAGTACTCCACAGCAAGACCTATATTTGATGAAACTTTAAGTTAGGGGTAAAGGTACAAAACCAGCCAACATAGAAGGGCCAGAAAAAGCCTTTGTGCCTGAATTTCCATGGTGTAATGGATTGTGCTCTCTGCATTCTTCAAAAAGCGCTTTACCTCAAGGTCAAAAAAGAGGGTAGAGGTTTCAATCTTAATCCTCTGTTTATAGTGAGTTGCTCTGGAGTGGGGGAGCAATAAAGTCCTTTGAGGGAGTTACATGAGATGTGTCCCTCTATGCAGGAAGGATGCCAGGTACTCTGGAGCAGAATGGTTATTGGAGTTGTTCTTAGTTGATACCGTAAAGGTGCAATTATCCCTGTAACAGTCTAATGCTATTAAAAATTCCATCACGACATCAACATAAAATATAAAACTGATCCTTTTTCCTCAAAAAAAATCACGTCCACTGATGACAGATCCAATCACAAAAGGTATTAAATACAGTTGAAAGAGTGTTTACCGAACTTCTGTTCTTTGTATAATGCTAAAAAACAGTGTTAAAGAGAAAAAAAAGGTTTTTTCTGTATGTGTTTTTTCCTAAATAGTCAATAGCAAAGTAATATGCTACTATAGAAATTTTTGCACCTCTAAAACCTGTGCTTCAGAATTCTTGAGACTTTTTATTTACAGAAATGGGTGCTGAGAAGATATTGAACCTCATGCAAACCCAGTTATACACACTGTCATAAAATTAAACAGATACGAGAAACATTTAAATCACAACTTTCAAAATGGAATGACAGCAGACTTCTGAAGATGCAAGGCACTGTAGACACCACTAAATGCAATCACATTAAAAAATACAAATGTCTTTTTACTTTCTGATACTGCCTCCAGCACTCTAGCAGTAGAATATTTCACAAGCTCTTGCTTTTTTATTTCCCAATTTGTCCCAAGAGAAACAGCTTGATTGGTATGTAGTCTGGGTATCTGTTGTTTCTTGTGAACAATTTGTTGTTGAGCAATAAGGTTGAAGAAACTAGCTCTTAATTTGAATCAGAAAGGAGTTAAGATTTTCAAGCACTTGTAGCTCTTAGAACAAGAGGTTTCAAAGCCTATGAAAAGCCTATGGAGACTTCATCGGCATCACAAAAATGTTCCAAATAATTCAGTGAATGTGTGTATGTGTGAGAGTGTGCCTGTGTGTGTAAGAGCTGAGGCATGAAACAATTTCGCAGAGCCAAAAATATTGAGCTAACCAACCATGAATACCCTGCATACTTAGATGCTCGTCCTATGTGACTGAAACAATATTGGGGTGATGGGTTGTTGTGTTGATGGTGCTGGTCTGCTTTTTTTCCAGTGTAACTATTTGAACTTCCAAAGGCAGATCCAAAATAAAACAAATGTCAGAAGCATGAATGTTGAGGATCAGTTTAGCAGTCTGAGGACAACAGCTTTTCATGGCAGAGGACACTGGAGAAGAGGAAAGCTTTCCCAGAGATATCCCAGAGATATCATTGCAGTTTAGTTTGGACCAGTCTTATCCAGCTGCTTTTCATCCAGCTGCTCTTCATCCAGCTGCTGATTTGGATGAGTCAGTGGGTAAGATAGGAGTGACTGTATATTTACAGTAGAATTAAGTAATGCAAAGTGGCTTCTCTAGAGCTGGCTATCATCATGTTGACATTGGCTAAACATTCAGTGAGGCCAAAGTGGGCAATATTTGATAGTCCTTAGGTGTTACACAACAGAAATTGGAAACAGCTGAAATATCTGCATTGAAGAATCAGTCCAGGACCTCTGCTGTCCCTGCTGTTCCAGCACTTCAACAAGGAACAACAGTGATTAAGACTCCTGCCTATTCTGCGAAATTGATTATGAAAAATGAATATGATCATTGTATCAAACTCATGAGATGGTTGCTAGATGGTTGATGCGTTTAATTCATACAGGACAAATGCTTTACTTTATGAGTGTTTCACTGGGTAAATGCAAAACAGTTCTAATGTTTATAGGAATTTCTTTAATGTTTTAGTAATTTTCTCAAGGATCTCACTGCTTTTCTGTATTTATCATAACACCATGTAATTTATTGTCATGTTATGGATGCCCCATACCTGGAAATGTTCAAGGCCAGGTTGGATGGGGCTTTGAGCAGCCTGGTCTAGTGGGAGGTGTCCCTGCCCATGGCAGGGGGGTTGGAACTAGAGGATCTTTTAAAGTCCCTTCCAACCAAAACCATTCTATGATTCTATGATTATATTTGACAGTTATTTTCAGAGAAATTGCTCATTTTCTGATCATTACCAGTTCTTTTTCACGGAGACCTTGAAAAAACAGCAATTGATTCATCCTAACAGTGTTTAGACAACTGAGAGTGAAAAGTTTAGTCCCATTGAGGCATACAGGATCCCTCAATGGTCAGTGAAGATTTTGCCATTCCCATTTCTGTATTCAGTCAGACAGACTCATCATAGTATATTTAAAAACAGAGGCCACAGACCTATTAAACCTATTAAATGAAGTCAGAATTAGCCTCAAACTACTTGTGAAGCAGCTCCCATGAAAAATTCTGCTGGCTAAGAACATTTCTTTCCATTCCTCTGTGCAGAAAAGGGAACAGATAAAAGAAGAAGGATGGCTTTGTACTGCATCATCCTTAGAGCTATCCATTCTGACCATGTAACACAATTTTCTAGTCTCATGCTCAAAAAGTCTAAGATGTTCTAGGGATTTCGGATAAAACTTCATCTGTCATTTGAACTAACATTTTAGAATAATAGAATCATAGAATCATAGAATGTGTTGGGTTGGAAGGAACCTTTAAAGTTCATCTAGTCCAACCCCCCTGCAGTAAGCAGGGACATCTTTAACTAGATCAGGTTGCTCAGAGCCTCATCAAGCCTGACCTTGAATGTCTTCAGGGATGGGGCCTCCACCCGCTCCCTGGGCAACCTGTGCCAGTGTCTCACCACCCTCATTGTAAAGAATTCATTTTCCGTAGGGCTGCTCTCTATCACATCATCCCCCAGCCTGTATTTATAACAAGGATTGTCCTGACCCAAGTGCAGGACCTTGCACTTGGCCTTGTTGAACTTCATGAGGTTTAAGTGAACTGAACACACACACACGCGTGCCCCCCTAACAAAATGGAAGGAAATGAAAAGCAGTTTATAAATTATGTCTCTGAGGAAAATCTCCTTCCAGACACAGAGTAAAAAGATAACCCTGCATTAGAGATATGGAAAAGGCTGTTAAGAGTATCCTGGTGTACGATTGAGTTCTGCTACTTCTGCTGCTGCCATCCCAGCAAGATCATGAATGGATGAAGCAAACTGCAGCTTGAAGCGTACCTTTGCCTTGCTCACCACTAAGTCAGAAATGCAAGGGAAAAGGAAAAGGAGAAAAGAATCACGTCCTCTGCTTCAGTAAAAATAAGGAGGAGCCATGTAATCACATGTAGATTTCCACTAGTTCACAGAACCTCCTTCCCATTTGGCAAAAAAGGTATTTCTATTGTTCCTAATCCCATAAATGCACCCTGACCAGCTCACAAAGTGCTTGGACATTCGGCAGGTTACCTGAACACGAGCAACGGAGCTGCTTATGTGCTTCAAGGAAAGCTCTTGCTACAACTCCTTGCTGCATCAGGCCCACTGTAATCTGGAGTTTGTCTGGAGTTACTGTTCCTGCTGGCATATTGTTTCAATTCCTCCTTCAAAAATGAGAGGGAGAAACAAGTGGCTCCCTGTTGGATAAGTAACAGATCTACTCTGTCAGAAAGGCTGTCTCAGACCTCACAGACAGAGCCAGTCTGGGACATCCTGCAAACTTTCCTAGACACTATCCAAAATATATGGTGCCCTGTTTTTCAAATATCACGCCATTTATCTGTGCTTTCTGGAAACATTTCAGACAGACACACAACATACCAAGATGATTGCTACAAAATGGAATATTCTTTATTCCTATCTAAATGAAAAATGATGGCAGCTCTTTCTTTCGAGTAAAATTAATGTTCACCAACACAGCACACGCAGGAAGATCAAGTCATAGCTCAAATTACAAAGTGAGTGCAAACATAATGGGAGTTTGCATGAGGGGGGAAAGGAGGATGGAGATGATATTTGGCCAATGTTCAGATGGGCCTCATCTCCAGAATTACGCCTGCAATTTTACATGCATATGCAATTTTTCACATTTTTCTATGCTTCAACAGTCAGGAAAATCTTTGAGATTACTTTTGGGAATGTAACATGCTGAGCAGAAAGCATGACATAGAATACTAAAGGGAAACTTTCATGTGTTAGGCTAACTTCTAATTTCTTTACCAGATTTCATTGTCATTATTGTACATAGTCATTAAAATTAAGGCTGAGGACAATTCAGTAACATGTGAACAACTTTGCCTGCTTAGAGGACAACCAAACGAACAGGCTTAATTCCAGCAACCGAATACCAAATGCTCAGAATGCTTCATGCAAGTAAGACTTAGGAAAAGGCCGTGTTATTACTAACTGCAACCACCACACACTTCAGTTTGGAAGGAATTCACAAGCCATCCAGCCTGTGGACAAACTTAGTAATGGAAAAATCCTGTGTGGCAGTATACTTGTGTGTATACTTTCCCCTTGTATACAGTGTTTTTATTTCTTTGTGAAAGACATATCATATTGGAACTTGATTTTAATAGTTTATTTCTCACACGCGGCAAGAATAATAATTGTGTTCTTTAAAAAAATCAGGCTGTTACATTACTTTTAACTGCTACAGTCGAGAAAATGATTAAAATGAAAGCCGGGTGGAAGAGTTTTTCCTGCTTAACTCAGGTGCATAAGTGGGGCCCTTGGCATCCTTAAGCCTTTTATGTTGTCAATGGAGAAAGAGAGAAGCTCCCACCAGGGAGTGTTTCAGAGCAAGGATTAATTTTAATGTTCTGAATTACTCCATGGGAAAGACCCTTAGAGAAATTCAGAGAAGGTCACCAAGGGTGAGCAATGCTTTCTGTGCATGGAATGAGTAAATAAGCTCTTCAACATGGAGAGAACTAGCTGAGGCACAAATATGACAGAGGCCCACGAAATCACGAATTACACTGAGAGGGTGAAAGGACATCAATTTTTATTTGTCTTCTCTGCTTTATAAGCTAGTGGTCATCACATAGCACCCAGCAAGTTCAAAGTACAGACAAAAAGGCGACTCCTCACCCTGTAGCTGGGAAGCTGTGGAACTCATTGCCATGGGGCACGAAGGCTGTGAGAAGTTTATACATATTAAACGGTGGAGCGGACAAGCTGATGGAAGAGAATGACTTCGCAACTTGTGACTCTTACTGCTATCTCTATCTCAGGAAGCCCATCAATCACAATTTACTGGAGCTTGGAGAATTATCCAGGAGAAACAGCAAATCTTCCCTTGTGCCTTCCTTTAGTGCCTACGCCTGGTCATTGCCAAAATTGAACAGCAGACTGAAGGAAACTTTGGTCAAATTTAGCTTGGCTGCCCTGTTCCTACTTGTTATATGACATCCTTCACAAACTAACCTCCTGAGATAGACAGCAGTGTTATAAGGCTGAAAGTAGATTTCAGGGTAAATCCTCTGCATGGGAATGGGTAAAAGCCTTGTACGTCTGAAGACAGAGAAAAATTGTGATAAATTCCGAATATGAGAAGTTAAACCCTGAAATACTAATTGGTGTGAATGCACTCTGTCACACTTTCCTGACGGCAACCTTGGAGGCAGATTGGAATTCTCTTAGTGACCTCTTGACTTTTAATGGGGAAATATCTGACACCAGGTCTGTGTTTTGAAGAACATCTTCTCTTTGCTGAGTCAGCACACACACGTTGGATGATCTGTTCTGGAGGAACTGGGAGGGAGAATGGGATTATTTATCCCATCAGTCTCAGTCCTGGCAAACGCACAGATGGGAAGTAGTTACTCTCTGAAAATTATTTCTCTTGAGCTTAAACCTGAGATGCCTAGGGAGTAAGGGGACAGTTTATGACTCGTTATTTTCCTGTGTGGCTGGAAGCCAGGCTGTGATCTGGACATAAGTTTAACGCCATCTTTTCTCAGATAAACTACAAACTCCTGCAGCCAGAATTTGTCTGAGTAAGAATAACAGTAAGAAGAAATATTTCACTCTTTAAATTTAAAAGCAGAGTTAAGTTGAAATTAAATAAAGGGCTTTGGTTCTTTTCTCTTTCCCTGAAAGGATAATGGTAATATATTTTATTGATCCTGAGGCACTTAATTGATAAAATAATCTCTGTTGGTTACTTTCTCTCTGCAAATAGGACACAGATCTGAGACAGCCAACAGGGCTGGATCACGTCTTGAGCTCTGTACGTGTTTTGCTCCAGCTTTGGGTAGTTAGGGGGCTATTATGACTAATCTGAATTTAGGCACCTATTTTCCCAAATGAGTATTGAAATCCATCTCCAACTGTGGTAGCAGTTTCAGGTCTTATGACTAAAAAATTTTCTCCTAATTTTTGGAGAAATGGCAGCAATGATGATTTCCTTCCTTGTCAACCATGAAGTTGCAGGATATATATTTGTGCATTAGGCAAAATTTTTCCAGCTTGAAATTTTGGAATCACTGACTATTCTGAGTTTTAACATTAGTGTTGAGGCAAAAGAATTCCACAGTCAGAGGAGGAAAAACTTCCTAATTTTGACCAGTAAAATTATGAAAAAATGGGGATCCTGTTATGTGAAATTGTGAAAAAAAAAAAAAGACCTTTTTAAAAATGAATAATTGAATACTTTCAATAAATCACAATGTGATTCTTTCTATAATCACTTGTGTTTCAAAAATTCTGAGTAAAAGAGACATTTCCAAAACACGGTTTATCCCAATCTAAAATAGATATCTAAGGTGGATGAGATTATCCATCTCAGAAGTGCCTTTATTTTCGTACTGACTGTGGGGGGAGCTTAGATAATTTAAACTAGATGTATAGCTTTTGGGTGTCTGAAGTTAAGGGGCTTCCACTTTGATTTTTCTGTTGTGCAGTTTCATTTTCAATTCATTTTCAGTGCTTCTGTTGTCCTGTGCTGGCGTCCCCACTCATCCTCAATGCAATAAGTCCCTTAGCTGTAGAAGCAAATCTCTCTATAAGGCAGCAGGGAAGAAAGGAGAAGAATTTGAACATGACTGGCTGTCACAGAAACAAAACTGAAACTTCTCCAGGGGAGGAGGACAGCTTGCTCTGTGCTTAGCCACGGAGAGGCTCTCTGCAGACCAGCAGAAGACAATAAAAGTGTCCCAAGGATTTCTTGGGCACAGAGACAGAGCAAAATACGCTGGCTGCTTCCATGGACTTTTAGGCAAACACAGATGAGTGGCACATACCAAGGGCAGGGCTGAGGGTGAATGAGCTTCCTGAGGGTGGAAAAGGACTGTAGTACAATGTGATGGAGAAATTATGACAGCATTGCTGTAGGCAGGTGTGGACAGGCAGTATGTCAAGGTTGTTTAATTACCAAAAAATTTATTTTAGCTCTTGGAGTAGCAGGGACTCAGGATGCTCTTTCAGCCATGAAGCGTGATTGGTTCTGCATCTCCCGAAAGTGTTAGGGTTTCCTTGCTGCATTCCCTGGAAAGCAATTTTCACCTGCAACATATAACATGTAAATCCAGAACTGTATTATTTAGCCCCTTACGGATGGAATCTTCAAACCCCCTGTCATTTCATGTGCAGTCATTGTTAAACTAAACTGTGTGTTTCCATCTTCCATTTTACTGGAGCTTCAAGGAACAGTTTGAAAAAAGTCGACATCAAGAAGTAAGCTGAGGGCAAGAGATGTGTGCTTCTCTGTGAGTTACATATTTAGAACGACACACTTTTGCTTTATGGCATTACGCATTAACAAAGTGCTTTTAATGGCATCAGTAGACACTATAAGCCCTTTCTGGGCCTCATGGTATGTCTGAAAAATTAAATCCTATACAGCCTTTGCCTTGGCCAAATTCATTCATTTCTGGAATCATGTACCTCAATACACAATTTAAGCATCTTTTTGATTACACAAGGTAAAAACCGAGGTGATTCTAGTTTAGAGTTAACCATGAATGAGGTTAATGTATGGCAAGCAATAATGCTGAAGAAGGAACTGGCAATAGTACCATGTGGGCTTTCTCCTGCTCTATGAGACTCACTCATTGGAAGCCGTAAAATCTGTTTGGTGTAACAGAAGTGTTTGTAATTAGAGTTAATGGAGTTAGTTGAGACCACAGGAGGGGGAAAGTAGCTTTGATCCCTGGTGGCCTCATAGCAAGAAGGTTCACAGCAAGGGAGCACTCTGAATTGGAAAATATTGGAGGCATTTGCTGCAAAACCAAGAAGTCACTGCTGGAAAAGACCTAAGAATATAATTTACAAGCAGAACTAATTTGGTTTCCCATCTCTATCTCCTCAACTTTCTCCCCAGTCACAACATTCAAAATACGGATGAGTCTGTTTCTGCAATATATTTTTTACTAAAAATGCTAATTGTTTCTTACAGTTTATATTGTCTTTGTCAGGAAAGGAAAAGCTAGGATGAACAAAAATCTACCAAATCATTCCTGAAGGGGAAGCAACACATTCATTATTGTTAATCATGTAATAGTATTTCTTCATAATAGCTGAATTGTTAAATGTCATAACTTTTGGGGTTTTCTATTGTCGTTGTTACTGAGCGGCCACTTCTGGAAAAACTGTGAAATAAATACCATACTTAGTGAATATCACACTGAGATTTCAACTCACTTAAAAATAATATTTAGAGACTCTCTATGGTGTGATCATTCTTTTGTGACTGATTTTTGGAACATCACCTAAGAGATTTAAAATTACTCATTACTTAAAGCCATTTGTGATTTACGACAATAAACTTAAAAATTATTTCAGCATAAACAGACGGAAATTATGTTTGCAGGATGCATTTTTTTTCCTTAAAAATAATCCTCAAACTGTATTTGCACTTACCTTTGTTTTCATCCTCCCACACTCAATAAATGAATGAATTTAAAAGTCTATCCCAAATTATTTGCGTAAAAACAAAAAATTCAAAAGAAAGTACAAATTAAGGAAAAACATGACAAAAAGTGGGGAGGGACTTTGTCTTTAGCTGAGGACTAAGCTTGGAATGGGAACTGCTGAGAGGGAGGAGCGTGCTGCTATTCCATATAACAAAATATTCAAAGAGAGTCTGTTTATCAGTTCCAGCAGTTTGCTGACATCATTACTTGAATGTTACAGAAAAGGCATGGGAAGCATATCAGAAGAAAATTATGTTGAGATACTTCCGGGTGCCTCAGGTTCACAGGAGATTTTTAAACTAGGAAGGTGACTTTTACTCAGATATGGAGACATATAGAAGACGGCCAGTAGCTAAGACCTAGTCACACATCTGCACTTGTGAAAAAGGGAGTAGTGGGGCTGGGCTTTGAGGAGCTGTCAGATGCAAAAGTTTTGAGGAGAGAATCCACAACAATCTTGCAGGGGAAACAAAAACACTTTTAAGGGTCCTAGCAGAGCAAAGCTGGTGTTCTACAAGCGAAGAGATGCATAATCGTTGAGAAAAAACACTTCGGATCTAGAGGTTGCAGATGAACCCATGTGTATAGGTACCAGGAGAAACAAACTTAGGTTCTACTGTAACCGAGAACAGACAATCATAGGAACAGCACAGGCACCATTGGTAGTGATTCAGTGGCACAAACGATGGCAGAATGGAAAGTCATTCGTCTCCACCAGCAGCAAGTGTGGCTGCAGGGTACATGGTCAGTGAAGGCACCGCAAAAAGTGGCTGTGCTATGCGAAGAAAGGATTTATTCTGTTAATCAAAAATATTGTTCAACGTTCCTAGCAAACAGCCAAAGCCCTAGAAAGTAATAACAGTGATAATTTTCTAAGAACAGTTCAAGCAGAGTTTGAGCCTTGGAGGTGCTCAGCACTTAAAGGGTGGATTACATATAACCAAATAAAATGTTGGCTTTGGGAGGTGGAATGAAGGCAAAGGGAGTCTCAGTGCAATTAAATATAGCATCTTGAAGAAGCTTGTATAATTTTTTACACAGACTATTGTCATTCTGTTCTCATGCTGATGACCTCAATATCCTGCATTAGCAATACTCATTTAAGTATAAATATTTCAGCTTTATATTGAGTGTCAGAAAGGCACAAGGAAAAAGACAGCAAACGGGCTGACCTCAGATCTCTGCTAAACACTCTAAGATCTCCTCTGACATTACACTACTGCTGTCACACACATACAAAGAGATTTATGGGTCCATCTAGTCCTTTAACTGAATTTATTAAAGATGGTATTTCCGGCTTAGTGAAAGTGACTGCCAGCTCCGTCCATTCCCACACTTGAGCAGCATTTGGCAAAGATGAAAAGGAATTTATCAGTAAACTTTTTTTTTGGGGGGGGGGGGGTTCTGTGCACCTTTCACTTCCCCAACCCTTATTTTTTCACCAAATATCAACATTCTCTATGGAAAACAGTCACTTCCTTTCTCTCTGATTAAAATCAGCAGTGAAGGAAGGGGGAGGAGGGGGGTGGAAGGGAGTAAAGAAAGAACCACCCAGTGCACTGGGAAAAACCTGAGAATGATCAATTAATCTTCTGTTTCCAATCTGCGAGCTGTGCTGTCTTGAGCCTTGTAGTCTTCTATTTGTACAAATAAAATAAACAAATTAGCCTTGATGGACTGTACTGGAAAAATAGAAAAAAAGTGGGGGAAAACTATGATCAGTAGAAAGTTTAGCAATGACAAGAAATCCTCGCAGCCATTAGATAAATTCCTGGGAAATTTGAGATTTTCCAAACATTTTCTTGTACCCGGTGTTCTGATTCCAGCACGTCCTATGCACTATGGCTTTGATTACAAATGAATCAAGGCTCATCTTTTTCTTGGGCCATGGCAAGTGCATTCTCAGCATTTAAAAAAGGAGGGGGGTTACATGCCAAAATCATCTGTGATTTATTGCCTCGTGGGCTCATCTGGATTTAATTTTTGAGTCTGGCACCAATTCCTTAATTGCTTTGGTCAGTTCATTCCATTTCTCAGTTCTGAAACTCTTCATCTGTAAAACCAGAGGGGTGGTAAACACACAAACACACCAGAAGCCCTGACAGTAACTTACTGGAGCCCCTGTGAAAACAGTGGGTACTTAAACCATGGTCTGAGAACGCAATGGTGTTACCCTGATGGATCTTGCCAAATTCCCATCACTTCCACTCCAAGTCCTGGGACGTTGTCAAGGAGGCAGTGAGTGCAGGCTCTGACACACTGAGGTGGGAACACTTTGCAGCTTTTTGCTGCTCCCGACTTTAATCCAGAGTATAGAAAAGGGAATTCCACCATGCCACCACCTGCTTGTGATCTCTCCTTGAATAGCGCACCTGACTTCAGGTAATTACTTTCTACCTGATGATAATGCACATTTGCAGTGCCTGGGTTTGAATAGAGATGACAGCCATAATAGAAAGTATAATTATTATTTTCCTTATGTTTTAAGAAGTTCTCCAGGTGATTATAAACTGGCCTGTAATTTAAAATAAATGCCATTTATTTTGTCACTAGATGTTCACTGCAAGTAAGTGGAGAAATGGAAAAGAAGAAACACAAAGAAACCAAAAACAATATTCCTCCAGCAGAAGGTCCACTGTTACTTATTTGCTTTCAAAGTAAGATCACAAGGCAGTGAATAAGCCAAGAGACACCTCTCCTTGCAGGAGGGAATTTACCAATATGTTCTTGGCCAGACCAGAAACGGGCACTTGCACTTCTACCTGATGTCCTGCTGGGTTTGGTGTCTTCCAACCTCAACTGTTGTGTGAGTCTGTGAAAATGGTAGCAGAAATGAGAATATAGAAAATGCCTTGAATTGACTGAGGAAAGACACTAACACTTGTCCCCCAGTATCATCCCGACTTTTTATAATTTTTATTTTATTAATTTTTTCAATACTTTAAGCACTCTGTACAAAAGCACATGGAAAATTTTCCCACTGGCTTGGACAAACAGAGGAATATGATGGCAACGTTATCTGGAAAAAAATCAACAGCACAATGACACTAGCTTTCTGGTGGCATAACCTACATACAAATGGCTGTTCTGGTATCTTTGATAAAAACAAAACATCTTAATTTCTCTCACCCATGAAACAGTGTTTATCCTTGAGTAACATTTCCTGTGATCACACTTTCAAGTATAAATATTATTTTGTACGCTGATAGTGAGCAGAAGAAAAAAATCCTTTTATTCTGGAAGATAAGAAAATAAGCAAACACAACTCTTCCAATAATTTTTTTCTTTACATGTCCTGGATTAGAAAGAATGTAGCAGATGCTTTCTCTCAGTTACTCTTTATCAAGAATATTACATACAGATGTATTTTGGAAAGTTTATTTTTCTTCCAATTAAAACTGAAAAAAGTGTTCCATGGGATGGGGAACACCTCTTTCAAAGCTTGACATGCCAATATTTTAGTGGTCATGGGGGAACTTTAATATATGAATTCATAGCTAGGAAAGAAGAAAAAAACCACCAACCTATATATTCTCTGTCTGAAAATGTGCAGAAAAATTCAGCAGCTATTTTCACAGCTTTAAACATAGCGAGAATCTCTGTTGACATCACATGCCTGATTCCAAGGCTGCTTACTTCTACCCATCTTGAGTTCAAGATATGAACCATAGATATACCCTCCCTTTCCATTACAGAGTGTTGTCTGGATGGCATTTGATGTTCTTGAATATTTGTCCGTGACTTTGGCGTGTCCAGGCCAGCAGAAGATATCAGGGAGTGGGAAATGCCAGATATCCCCACTGCAGCCTTGCTGCCAGAGTGGGAGCAAGGAACGGGGCCCTTCAAGAGGTACCATGCTCGGTGTGGCGAAAACATCAGACAGGCTGTACGTGTCCCCGGGTAACTGTACAGCACCCCCACAAAATGCCAGTGCTTCTGCAAAGCATCCCATGTGTTGTCCCCCCGTCCTGTCTGGGTCAGACAGGCACAGCTCTGCCCAGATTTGTCAGGTTTGCCACACCTGGGCAACCCAAATGTGCACATTCATTTCTGTGTGGCCTGTCTGAGGTAGCCATGTCTGAGGTGCCAAGGCAACATATCTCACGTACAAGCAACTGAAGAGTGGGCACATGAAATGGCTTGTCAAAACCCTAAAGGAAATGCGTGGCGGGATAAGATGTAGGTTGCCCTCAACTTCTTACTCGCAACAGATCGATCGTTCCTTGGCTACACAGCAGTCATTCGCCTGAGTACTGTGGTCCTTGTGCCTCTGCGGCGGAGGCAGACATCTGTCCCATACACCCTTTGTTTCATGTGCCGTTGCACGCTTTTAGTACACAGCTATTTGATGACTGGTTCAATTAATTCTTAAAAAGCACAAATTTATGCCAGCTTCTATTTAGAGAGGCTCTCCAGAGTCACAGAATAGAATTGACCCTTTTTGGAACTCTCCGCATGAATAAAAGGAAGTGCATTTACAGTTATAACAAGGAAATGATCATTTTCTAATATGACACAATCAAAAAGATATTTTTTTCCTTCGAAGACCATTTTAAAATGCATATGTCCTAGGGTGTTCTGGTGGCCTCCTTCATATGTGAAAACACATGAGTGTCGTAACTAAGCGTTCTTCTTCAAGGACTAGCGGTTCCTCGAGGAAATAATGTATTTTAAACATGCTCCAAAGATGGGAAGATCATTGCTAAATATGCATTCTTTAGGACTTTAGAGTTGTTAAAATCTTGTTTCAATTTGTCTGAAATATGATCTTTTTACTGAAAAGTAATCTTGTATTTTAATATGAGAAACTAGTGCTTGGTATTCCTTCTCACTATGCCTTTCTTACTTCAAGGATGTAAAACTGAATGTACATATGAACAGTTTGTTTCTCCCCTCTCATCCCCCAACACACATTCACAATACAATTCCTTCAGTGAAAAGCCTTGAACCTTTTTTTTTTCCCCTTTTTTTTTTTAGCACAAGGAAAGCAGAAAAAGCAAAGCAAAGCAAAGCATTGAATTCTCATCTCTCATCGCACACTAGGAGGTAAATCCTGTCTCAGCTCTGGCCAGCCTGCCCTGAACTTTGGTATATAATTCTGGTAGTGGCACTCTAGACAGGCTCATTTCCCTGTGCAAAAAGAGCCGCTGCTTTTTATGCAGCTTGGCAAACTTTATTGAGAGGGCACCAGGGGAGAGCAAACCACAGTTTTCATTAGCTCCTACCTTACTGCAGCCCATTCAGAGCTCGGCTAAGTCAACTGGAGGTCCTTTGATATCAGAGAGCTTTGAATCCAAGTGCCCAGAGAGAAATCATATGTTCAATGAGAAAGAGATGGAGAGGATGATGAAAATAATTACTCTGGAAAAATGTGCCACTTGTTCTATCACATTTTCATGTGACTTTCTTCAGACTTTGAAGCGAGCAGCTTGGTTTGTGCTCATTGTTTTGGTCAGCCTGGGCTCTTGCACTGAGAAACTGCAGGAACTAACTTTCAGGGAACTGCGAACGTCATAATTTTATTAATTGCTTTAACATGTGTTTCTTTTACATGTCTGAAAGCAAATGCAATTGAAAGTTGCGGTTTCTGTGGCATTCCTGAAAATAAATATGAGTAACACTGGGGACAAAACCTTAGCGGAATATAGCGTGGAGGAGAAGCAGTTATACAAACAATAATTCTTTTAGACTGATTTACACATTTCTGAAAATGTGTGAAAAAAGATTGCTACAAGTATACTTTGAAAGAAATTTTACTGTTTATTGGATGGATATTGCACCCTTTAAAATACTTGCTATGAGTGTTTTGATGTTGTGAAGAAAGTTAATAGAGACAAAATCACAGAGTTCTACAGAACTTAAAACACTCCTATAAAAAGAAGTGCTTTAAAAACTACATGGGAACAAGTTTCCCACTGACTTCCATCTATGTGTCACATGCAGATGATTTCTTGAAATACAACACGGCCAAGAATAAACCAAGACTTACCAGACAATGCTGTGCCTAGAAAATATATATAACGGTCACTAAGGATATTTCATATTTAACATATATAAATGCCTTATGGAAACATTTTTTACTTGATTTGCCACTCATTCTCGCTTTGCCGTTTTCTCAGATTTTGTGAGTCTGTCTCTCTGTGCTTTTTCACAGAAAAACAATTAAGGAAAGCATCTTTATTTTCTGATCTGTTCTCTACTGAGAATTGTGGGTTAGTGAGTAGATACATGCTTCAGAAACAAAGCAGAAGATTGCCTAACAACAGCATGCTTTCTTTAGAAAAATCTGTGTTTCCTGATCTGTCTGCATCAGAAATGTTGCAAAATAAGTCTTTTTTTTTTTTCTGATTCCACACTATTTCTGCTTTCTAACTACTGTATCCTAGTCACTTCCTCAAACAGAGTGTGAACAATACACATTATAGAGATTTATATTCATACATGAAATCACCTTTAATATTTACAAAAAGCAGCTTCTGCATAGAGGATTAAATGCCACTCTAAATAAATATTCAAGCAAGACTGGAGATATTAATAGAAGAGTAGAAGTGTCACTGACTTGAAACTCAGTAGGCAAGCGAATAAATTGTAACACGCAGAGACAGAAGAAGTTACAGAAGAATTCCTTATGAACAGGGACTGTCTTGTTTGTGTAGCAGTCAGCATAGTCGAATATCACATTTACTGTGACTTTTAAGTGCTTCAGCAACATGAGGGAGAATAATAAAAAGAATAAGAAGAAGTGTAATGTGAGCTTACTAAACCCAATAGTACCATGCAGTGATATTCAGCAGTGTTCATTATTCTTTCAAATGGCAGTGCTTGGTAAATAAGAATGCAAACTCCTCCTTTCTACTAAAAATAGGAGATATAAACTCTGCAAATAACTGAGAATAAGAATGTTATTACGCTATGGGATATTTTAGCCATTGAATCATGAAAGCACATCTCTGACATACAGAGAGTTGTTATTAAATAAAAGGGGGAGTATCTCAGCAGCAGACTCTGCTCTTCGCCATCCAACCAACACGACTGTTATCAGCAGGAATTGCCAGGGGTTTCAGCCGCCAGCTCCAGTCCCTTCCCCAGACGGAGGGCAGGCACACAACCGGCATATCCCAAGGCTGGGGCTATCTGCCTTAAGCCGACAGCACATGCGCAGCATGGCTGGGCAGCTTCAGTAACTGCGTGTTTGCAAAAACGGACCACTTTGCCAGTTCTTGGTGTTGGGTTCCTCTGCACAGACGATGTGGCAGTGCTGTGCCCATACATGTAGCCTTTCAGAGTGTATGGATTCCTGAATATAGCCCCAGTGAAGGGTCCACAATTGAGCCTGTTTCGTTAAGATTAACACGATAAGTCAGAGGCACTGTTTTTCATTACGGTGAGCAATTCCTTATTCTGCTTTTCAGCGTGGAATTTCACATGTACTCACCTAGGAGGTACCCTTCCCACCTTCCACCATGCTGCTTCTCCTCCGTTCCTGGCAAAACCATCCCTCTGCCTCCCTGGCGTTAACAGGTGAACCATTTTTAAGGGTGAAACCTAACTGAGCTAATAAAAAGAAAAAGAAAAAAGAGAAAAAAAAGAAAAAGAGAAAAAAAAAGAAAAAAGGAAAAAAGAAAAAAAAGAAAAAAGAGAAAAAAAGGAAAGAAAGAAAAAAAAGGGAGTGGGATCATTTTCTGCTGACTGTGCTTGGTGGGTCAGCTCACCATGTGGTCAGCTGGGACCAGAGCTGGTGTGAGGGAAGAAGAACAGGCATGCAGCCAAAAGCCTTGGTTTGGAGCGGGAATGCTGTTTTGGTGGCACAACCTGTCAACTCAACTGTAATGTGAAACCTCACCTTGGCCTTAAAGGAGCTATTTGGTAAATTGTGCAGCAGTTCGAGACAAAGAGGCAGAATCTGACTATCAGAAACAAAAGGATTCACCTCTGAGGAAATTTCCAGTATTTGCTATTTGGCACTGAAGAAGAAATACAAGCTCCTGTAGTTCTGAATTTTTCCAGAACTATGGTTCACTGACCCATTTTGGAGTCAAGTGTTTTTTATACAAGAACAGAGTACCGCCCACTATTGCTAAGGCAGCTTTAGTGTGGTCTTTCTTCCATTAAATGATATCACTGCTTGGAAAACAGCAAGTATGTACAGTTCATAAATGTTACAAAGCTAGGAAAAAACCACACACCAATATCGCAGCATTTTCTAGCAATTACAGAGCCATAATAGTGAAGGCTTGATATGCTACATTTGCATGTGAACAAGGCTAAAGAGTTATAACAACCCAGAGCACCAAAGAAATGTGTATGTGCTTAGTCTGTACCGGTTAGCTTTATTTTTGCATCTTTCCTGCTTTTTAGGAGCTGCTAGTAGTTAGGATATTCAAGGGATTTAGTCAATCAGAGGGAAATTTGCTTTGCATGGGAGAAAATGCAGGTAACCTCTAATGCATATCAATGCGACTTACTCTTGTACGGCACTATTCCCAAGATCACTCTTGACATCTGCAAATGTGATGGAGCAATGAAGCAAATTATGCTTTTAAATGAAGGCTGAAAGGAGACAATGCATCTGTTTATGTTGGAGCAGGAATCTAAAAGAGAAGTGTGGCATGTAGATGTACTACATTTAGCATTTATTTCTGATACTATAGATCATAAATATTTAGGACAGGAAATCTTCTTGCCCCAGACTCTGTGGTAAGATCCTTTGATCTTACAACAAGACTAAAACCAAAGCCATAGGTGCTTCCAAACTTGATAATTCAGAATTTGAGTCCGTAGTCCAGTTTTTCAGGTTGATTACTTAGTTTCAAGTCATCTTATTAAAAGTTTGAAATGGATCAGCACAAACCAAACCCTTAAACCTGTGCTTAGATGCAAGTTCGTTAAGAGTTTGAACTTGGAATAAACTTTTGCCTCTTTTCTCCCCCCTATTTATTGGCAAGGACAATCTCATTTGATTTCTGCAAACGAGGGTCCATTCATAACTCTTTACCTTGTGCCTACAGCATAGTATTTCAAGGCAGTCTCCCATCTATATGTTTGCCTGACCTGAGGGTGGTTATAGCTTCCAGGTTTAGGGAAAATGAGGTGCATTCAACCTAATATGGGTAAACCTACAACAGCCTTTAATAATTTTTTGTGGAAATCACTGCACGGCCCCCAAAGGAGAACATTTCTTAAAGACTGGATGAATGCCATTAGGCAAAAATACTTCCAAAAGCTATCGTATTTTTGGTATAATCAAAAATAATACTCTTATGCCATTACTGAATATAGTTCTAGTGTGTAGGACCACGGTGAAATGAAAAAAACCCTCAGCTTCACCTGAATTTTAACACTGCCAAACAGTACATCACAACTAATTTATCCTGTGCTTCACTCACAACCTGTTAGCGTCTCCTTTGTGCCTCATCACAGCACATGCCTCATTTGTATTTCCATCTACCTCACTGAGAAAGGCATGCCTCACAGGTTGAGAAGCAGCACTATAAAATAACTGCTCTCTTTACATACACTTAGCTTGACCATTTCCATTCTTCTTGGCACTATCAGAGTTCTCTGGTTTAGATTAATTTCCCTAGTTACATATAGTATCTTGTAATTAAGTGTTTTAACTTTTTTGGACTGAGAGTGAAATAAGAAAATGACCTATATTCCCATTCCAAATGTGTGGGTGGTGCAGGAAAAAATATCTCTATTTTCACTGGGACATGCTTTGCCTTGCCCCAGACCCCTTTCTAATCAGCTTGTAAATTGTTGATCTATGCATGCAGCTGTGGTATGCTCACTAAGCAAAGGTACGTTAGGAGCTGGCATAGTGAGAGATATAATGACCTGAATGAGTGGTCTAAAGCTGGACTGAATAAGACCCCGCCTGGAGTACTGCATCCAGTTCTGGAGCCCTCAGCACAAGGAGGACATGGACCTGTTTGAGCAAGTCCAGAGGAGGGCCACAAAGATGATCAGAGAGATGAAGCACCTCTCCTTCATCAAGACAGGATGAGAGAGTTGGGGTTGTTCAGACTAGACAATAGAAGGCACCGGGGAGACCTCATTGTGGCTTTTCAGTACTTAAAGGGGGTTTATAAGAAAGATGGAGACAAACATTTTTAGCAGGGCCTGTTGCGATAGGACAAGAGGTAACAAGAGGTAAAAGAGGGAAGATTTAGACTAGATAGAAGACAGAGTTTTTTTACAATGAGGGCGCTGAGACACTGGCCCAGGTTGCCCAGGGAGGTGGTAGATGCCCCATCCCTGGAGACATTCAAGGTCAGGTTGGACGGGGGTCTGAACAACCTGTTCTAGTTAAAGATGTCCCTGCTCATTGCAGGGGGTTTGGACTAGATGACCTTTAAAGGTCCCTTCCAACACAAACTATTCTACGATTCTATGATTCTATAATTCTATAAGATGTTTCCACTTCCTTCCTTCTGGAATAGCATCTCTTTTAAGGAAACACTTTTTGTGCATTGATAACCCTTCAAAACTGGGTAAAAGCTACACCCAAAAAAGGATGAGGGTGTTGAGGGACAGCGTCACCCCGTAGTCTATATAAGCAGAAAGGCTCTTCATGGGAGGAACACTGAAGTCAGTTGCTTGGTTTGAAATGCTCTGGAGGAACCTATCTCCAACTATTTGGTACAGAGGGAGACTAGGAAAACTACCTTCACTATCTTTTGGAAGTTGACTTGAGTTAATATTGCAATATGTCGTGTTTAGTTATTTTTTAGGCTCTTCCGACTAGGTTACTGAACCACGCAGTAGTGTGCTGGTTTCCTGTATTGTGTTTGGTAGGATGCTGGGTGAGCTAGGAAAAATGGCAGGGGGGTAGCTCCTCTAAAAAAAGTGCTTGGTATTGGTAGTAACTTCCTTTTATAAAGGAGTGGAAGTTCTGACAGGAGTATCCTATAAACCAGTCTGTACTCCAAAATACTTTATGTATCTCATGTTAAAGAGCCCTTATGAAACCTCACTGTGGCTTTAATGGAGTTGAGAGACGAGATTTTTCTTTCTTCCAAGAAAGTTCTTCTAATTGTTCAACTGAGGTGTCCTGCTTCAACTCATGTTCTTTATTGCTGCCCTAATTACTTCAAAATTATTTTCTCCGTAGTACGGGAACCTGCAAATATCTTTATATTCTGGTATCAAGCCAGAATACTCTAGTATCTTGCATGGTCACCTGGAATATAGAAGATGTACATTCTCAAATGCAGAGGAGACAATTTAACCTGGATTTTTCAAATTTGTGGGAGGGTGAACTGACCACTAGATTACTATATAAACACATGAAGAAGCAGAACTGTGAAGTGTTTCATTCTCTGCACTTGTTTAAAAAGAAAGTGCCATCACAATAACATTTGCTTAGGATCCTGTTCCTACAGATCCACTTTACATGTATATTGACAGTATGTTCTAACTCTGTGAAAAGGGTTTCAACAACTGCCTGAATAATGACTCTATTTTGTCAGTTAATGCAAACGACAATTCATCAAAGAAATGTGCAGCTCTAGTAGGACTGGATTGGATTAAAACCATAATGAATTTTTGGAAAGTATCCTTGGATAATGCATTTTGGAAGGCCAAAGGAAAATTAGGATTATCTAGAGACTTCCAATTCTCGCTAATTTACTTAAACCACAATAAACATTCCTGCTTAACACTCATAATGAATTGTTCCAAATTAAAGAGGTCATTTCACCTTTGAGATTGGCTGTGATTAAAAACCAAAACAAAACACTTAACCAACCTATGCATCCAGGGGTTATAGCGAAATACCCATGGATATTTATGTAATTTCGCTTATGCATTATTCAAAATGTATTGTTTAGGGATTTCACTTACAAAAAAAAAAAAAAAACACAAACAAAACCAGAAATAAAGGTGGGTGATTGACAAAACATTACTATGTTATTAACATCAGTGACTAAAACATAACATTAGTTTTACAGTAGGACTGAAAAAATCTACACACAGCCAATCTTGGTCTCACTGGAATGCAGTGTCTCCGAGAGCTAAGGTTACCATATGTCTAGGCTTCCCTTGACACGTCCTTTTTTCCACACAAAAAACTGGGAAGAAAATTAGGATTGTGTCATTTCTAGATGAACAGAACAAAACATACGTGCTGGAACTCGTAATTCCTGGACATGAACACATACGCAGCATATGCAAACATTACAGAAACGGGCAGCTGTATTATGACAGACATAATTGCAATTAGGATTCAATAGAATATTGAGGCAGAGCCTTGCCACCTTTGTCCCTTGCTTTTAGAAGTGGCAGTAACATTGGCTGAAGTACCACTTCCTCCTTCACCTTTCTGAGTAAAACCTGTGAGATACTGAAGGATAAATGGGGTGTCATTCTCCATTTTTAATCAGCTCCCCACCATCTTTGGATACTTACACTTTATTTTTCAATTTAAAGACAGAAGTTTGAAAACACAGAAATAGAGAGGAACAGCCTGAAGAAGTGGGATACACGTACAGAGACATCTACACTCACACACAGAGTCTTTTTTTTTTTTTTTTTAAAGGGGGATCCTAATGACACACAAAGTGTATCTATGGGATATTTTGGTCTAGATGTGTCAGGGTATAGGACTTCGACACTTCAAAAGAAGAATGGGGCATGCAGTCAGACTTGTCTTGTCTGGGTAGAGAAATCACAGCTACCCTGGGCTAGCCCTTCCTTAGCCTTCTTAAGGGCCCATGAAAGAAACGCTACAGAAAATGCTTACCTAGGGGATCTCAACTAGATCGTCAGGACCCCACTGTTCTTGCAAATGCTAGACATGCTGAAACCATGGCTTTTTTTTAGGGTACAGGTAGGCAAACAAACACCTTAGATGAGTCTCTTCCCACCCAAATTTAGACATCTGCAGTGCAGAATCTCTAGGTGATGGAGAGGAATACGCACTTCTGAGGTGATGAGGACAACATCCGCCTGGCCTATATTTGAAGCCCAAACATATGCCCATTGGAAAAAGGGCTATAACTGGCTTCAGGGAAGGCACATCTCCTTGTAACTGTGAACAACCTGCAACATGGCTGGTAAGAATAAAAATCAAAGAAAATTCCTGCCTGCAGGCAGGTAGAGAAAGGAGGCAAGGTAAATTCAATATGTAAGAACTAAATTGCATTCAGAAAAGAAGGCAGGACAAACAAATCACAAAAGGAAGCAATTAGATTGAAAGAGAAGGCTAAATTGCTAAGGTGGCTTTTCAGAACCTATCTACAAATCACTCCCGAGTGAGCAGAGGCAGCCTCAGTCAGTTTACATCAGGTAGGGACAGGACATGATCGTGATCCTGTGGACACTGCTAAAACCGAGAAGTCTTCAACTCAGAGCGGTAGACATATGCTTATGGTATGAATGAGCATATGGGCAGTCTCTTGAAAGAAACCGAAGCATTTCTTAGCAGACAAGATCCCTGATGCATCCAGTCTGGCATCTTGCCTCTGGCAGTCTATCAGACTCAGCGTTTCAGAAACAGCTTCCAAAATCCTAGAGTGTATTTGACCATTTATGTAATGTGAAATATAAGTAACCAAGAGGGAAATTCCTTCGTGATCTTTTTGTCAATCATACATCCTGGATCACTAGATTTTTATTGCCCTTATCTTAGCATGAATGACCACTAATGTTGTTACTGGCAATAAAACTAGTCCACACTTAAAAAAATCAAGTAATTGCAGTTAACTCTGACCAAATGGTGCCTAAAGTCCAATATATCTTTTTATTTATTCTACCTTTATCTGATATTAAAAAAGCAATGCATTTCTGTAATACAAAAAACTGACAGGTAGGCAAAGTCACTTAAAGGAAGCTTGGTTTTATCTCAGGTTTTATCATCAATGTGACCTTAAACATCATATGCATTAGATTCACAGACAAAAAGAAATATTTCATCAAACATCACTTATTTTCATCTATATTCTTATGCAGGTTAAAAAAAAAAAAAAAAAGGCTGGGTCAGCTTTTAACACCATTCATAACTACCATACATTAATCCTTTTGAACTAAGATTTTTAGGTGATCCTTTGCTACAAGTACCACAGAGCAGAAAAAAATATGAGAAAGGTCACAAGGTCCAAAGCAAAAATGAAGACTTTAATTGCTCTGAAAGATGCTCTTTGTAATTCCTGTACAAACGAAAACTCCTGCTGTAAAAAGATACATTATCTGTAAATACAATATACAACAATTGCCACTCTGTAATGAGGAAGTTCTTTTTATTTTGTTCCTGACAGAAAAGTGCTAATTTGTCTTCCCACATCTGATACAAAAGCCAGGCACTACTCTTTCTAATTTAGCTACATTTCCAGCAGAAAAAGAGGCCATTCAATAATTCTACACACCAACATGCTACTTGTATAATATCCATATCACAGACAATAATCCATGTGGCAAATAATGCGAATACGTCCGAAACGTCTTCAGTGCTTTCAGTAATTCATTGGACTACTGAAAAGACATTGTATTGTGGAAAGCACTATGTAACGCACAGTACTGTGTATTTATTTTGTGCAGTTAAGTAAAAGTGGGCAAGCAGCAATTGTCTAGTTAAACTGCCAATTCAAGTTTTCAAGTAAACCTAAAAAATTCCATGTCAGCCCACGATAAGGCTTCATTATTATTTTTTGGCCTTTTTTCTTGTCCATCTCCTAAGTAGTGTAGGCTGTTTTTCAATGAAAAAGGAAGATAATTCAAAACCAGCCTTTTAAAATTGCATATTGAAACTAAGGGTGTCAGCATTTCCAAAATAAAACTGTTTGTTAACCTGTCAAGAACAGCTTCAACACTGTTAATGATCTTGTTTTCTTTTTCTCCTATTGCTAGAATTACATATTAATTTGTCTTTCAAATATTATTCCCAAGCAAAATTTCATTTTCAATTATTTTTTTGTTTAGCCAAAAAAATTACCTAACTGCGTAACTAAAACACCAGGCTTCAAGTCATGTCTGAATCAAAACATTTTTTTCCCATATATTAAACAGGAAATTTCTTGCAACAAAAAAGACATACTTGTACTTTGAGGTGCACATAGGTTGTTTTAATCATTACCTATGACCTGGAAAAAATAATTAATGATAGAATACTGGAATCTGCATGAGTGAAGTTGATGAAAAGGATGTTACTGTATCAGACAAAATGGACACAAACCTTTAATAGTATTCTATCAATCTTCTGGTAGATCAATCAAATCATTTTACGGACTACTCCCATACTGGCACGTTTTGTAAAGAAATTTTCTTAGTCTTCAGACTTAGTATAACCCTTGTTTGGTACACCGCTGTCAGCAATATTTTGTGTTGGCAAGGTGACAGAAGGATGTGACAGGTGATGATACGAAAAAGAAAGGCAAAAGCAAGAACTTTTAAAAAGTCAAATTTCTTTACACACGTCTTTTAGCTAAAGTGATTTGGGATATGGATATAAACCCACCCCTCATACATATTTTGCAATTCCAGAATAACTAAAAAAACCTGCACAAATGGGAATATTTGATTATCAGCCACTTATTCAACCTTCAATTTTGATAGTTTGGATGAAATAAAATCCTTTGTCCAGTATAACCAGTTTGTGGCAGTTGATTCTGTGGACTCCAGTATCCCCACCCTGTCCTTCAACAACACGTTTAAGTCTGTTTTCTCTCCCAATTCTACAGCAACAAGTACAGCCTAATTCTGGCAGCACATGAGGGGATATGAGGTTGGCCAACAAACTTCTTGAAGGCTAAAAGGTAACAGAGAGGACATGGAAAGTGAAAATGAAAATCATTGTGTTGATTTAATATTGAAAAGCAGTATGTAATCAGAACATGTTGTTCAAATGTAGCATTAGGGTGAGGTATTTAACATTCTTTGCAAAGGTTCTGAGGAGGAGAAACATTTTTTTTCAGAATAAAAGTATGGCAATCACCTATTCTTTTGCTTTAAAAAAAAAATAATATGAGAGAGTTTAGACAGAGAAGGTTTTCCATATGATTTATTGGAGCTGAAGAACTCAATACAAGTTGCACTGAACTGGATTCTTCAACCTGTCAGTGCCGCTACCAGTGACTATGCAGCACTCCCTCTGTTCTCGGTGCAGTGGTCTATGATATTTTATTTCATACATCATTTCATATTCTGAAATGTATAATTGTATATCATACGTCCAGCAAATTGCTCTGCACAACGCTGAACATGTGGTCTGATCTCATATTGTAAGATCGCCCAGCAAGGTAAATAAAAAAGAACAGTTTGGGAAAAACTAGGTAGTCTTACTTCATTGCCCTGCTCATAACAGGGAAAAAGGTTTACAATCTACTACCCTTTTGTTCTGGCCTCTGAACACTTACTTCTATGCTCAGCGGTCCCCAAAGTTCAACAAAGCAGTGGTGCTTGTGCTGATTTCATTTGATTCCTTCTGCAAGATTACCTTAGCACATCTGGTAAAAATTAGATAAACAGATTAGTTACAGTTCTGTTTTCAGTTAATTTCTAAAAGCCTCTGCCCTTGCTTGTCTATTGCAGAGGAAAGGCATGAATTTCTGATAGGAACAGAGGTTCTCATTACTGTTCCTAGTTAGGGATTGCACAGCCAGTGTCAACTCTAATAAGATTTCAAGAACTACCCAGGTCCATAATTTGTGACAATGGTAGTGCTGCTGCTGCTGCTGCCCCTCAGCTGAGCACTGCTTGGCCAATAAAGAGAGGCTCTCTAACCCACAGAAATATGTCACACACTTGCAGTTTTAATTAAACTGTAATCAGCCTAACCCCAGCTACATTTCATCTGTACTACGCTATGTAAAATTATTGGGTAGTCTATAAAGCAGGCAAAGGACTTCTTAAAATGCTCAGGCATGAATATCTTCCTCCTTTTTAACTCTTTCATGCTATCCTTTTTCCCCCCTTACTACGAGACACCCGATAGCTACAGTAAGGCTGCTTTATGATAGCAGATAGAAAGGTAAACATGCTATTTTCTCATTTTCACCTCGCAGCTGGCAGGCTGCCCCTGGTAGGAGCAGGCCGTCATTACTGTCACCGTGTCTAATGGACGACAGAAACCATGAAGCAGTATCTGTGGCCACGGCTGCTGCCTGCACAGTGTTGAAGAGGCCATTTCACACTTCTGGGGCTGTGCCTACACTCCATGTAAGTATAGGACACCACCGCTTTTTGGCAATTGAGGAAAATGAATATCAAGAGTGGCAAGAAAAGCTTTAAACATCCAGCCTGCCTGGAATTCAGGTGGTTTTGAACGAGGATGCAACATCCATGAGTGAAAGCACTACCTGAGGAAAGCCTTTTGTCACTCCCTTTGCTGCAGACCTTGCGGTGGGAGCAGTCAGGAGTTCCCACTGCACGCAGAGGGCAGCCTGTCTTTCAGGAGAGTCTGCTCCCTTGCAGGGCTGTGGGTAGCACTTTCTGCCCCAATAACTTTTAGGTTTCATTTAAATCCATCATCCTTGTCTCTTGGGACTTCAGCTGACTGGGGTCAGATTCACTTTCTATTTATGACATTAAATTTCTAGGCTAAATATATATATAAACACATGTGCATGTACATATATATATGTATGTATACATACATATATACATATACATATACACACACACACATACATACATGTATATATATAAAACAGTTGTGTTCAATTTCCCCAAATTTAAGGTGCAGTTTCTAAGGACATGCATACCAAACATGAGGATTTACTAGGTCTCACAGTTGCTTTCCTTGATTTTCACTGCATAAAGAGAGTTTTGTTTTTTGTTTATGAGTTCAGCTATGAACTGTCCATTACCCAAACAGCAATGTCCTGCCTGAGTTTGCACAGAGACTGAAATTAAAACCAAGTTCTGCTCACTTCCTACAGGTGCCCCTCATGGTGTACCCCAAGAACAAGAAATGTATAGCCAGAACAAGAAAATTCACCTTCCTCATTGCATGCAAGTAAAAAAAAGAAAGAAAGAAAAAGAAAAAAGTAAAAAAAGAAAAAAGAAAAAAAGAAAAAAAAAGAAAAAAGAAAAAAGAAAAGAGGAAAAAGGAAAAAAGAAAAAAGAAAAAAGAAAAAAGAAAAAAGAAAAAAAAAAGAAAAAAAAGAAAAAACAAAAAAGACTGAGTCTGGAATGCTTAATATTAAGCCCAAGGAGGGTGCAGTTGACATGATTTGAAGCTGGGGCTTTGATTTCCAAACACTGGCAACTGAGACCTTAAATGAAGATTATCGAGAGCTGTCAGGAAAGTGCTAATTCCCTCCAGGAGGAAATCATAGCAGCTTCTAGGCCTACAGTGCTGCCCGGCTGTCGCAGCAGAGAAGAAATTCTTTACTGTGAGGGTGGTGAGGCACTGGAACAGGTTGCCCAGAGAAGTTGTGGCTGCCCCATCCCTGGAAGTGTTCAAGGCCAGGCTGGATGGGGCTTTGAGCAGCCTGGTCTAGTGGGAGATGTCCCTGCCCATGGCAGGGGGGTTGGAACTAGGTGATCCTTAAGGTCCCTTCCAACCCAAACCATTCTGTGATTCTGTGATTCTAGAATCCAGAAAAGAGCAAAGGTAAGAATTCTGAGACCCTGTATAAAACTCCCTGTTCTTAGGAGTTTTACTTACAAAAAACATTACAATGCCAAGTACACCAATTTCTCTTCACTCAGTCTAAGTAAGCAAAGCTAATGGGACACATTTTGGGTACTGAACTTTCACCCATAATTTCCCATTTGAATCATAGTATATTTGTATGTATACTTTCTCTATATAGTAATAGTACCAATAAATATATACACATGTGTATATATATACACTTCCTAGCATCATATTAATATATACTGGAGAAGCACTAAAGCATTGCACTATAAGGCAATTATAATCATTACTAGTTCCTGGTTCCCTTAGATGGCTAATATCTTTTCTGATTTCAGAAAATATTCTGATCAGAAGGGGAGCTCTTAACACTCTTAGAATTCAGATAGAAATGAATACAGCCATTTAATTAATTACTTTTTTTACAAAGAACAAAGATTTCATATTTTCTGAGCTACAGCTGCCTTTTGTTCTCTTAAAATGTACCATGCCATTTAATCAGATGTTGGCTGGAAGGCATCACACCAAAGCTATCAGCAACATTTTTAAACTGAACTATTTTGCAGCTGCAAACTGTGGACAGTGAATAAACCTCTACTGAAGCAGTGATCTCCATTACAAGAACTTTTCTGGACTTTTTACATCTGTCTCATCATTTCTGTTCCTGTGTCAAAGCTGATCATGATATTGCCATCTGAAGGTCATATGGCTGTGTCTGAGTTAAATAAACAGCACATTTTCTGCCTTAACATAAACATCTCATCCCCGCTGAGATGAATGTTGTAGTGTCTGTGCTGGGTGTGCTGTGGCTCAGCTGATCTGCCTCCATTCCAGGGCAGGAAATGAATGCAAGGAGGGAGAAAGTAACACAATCATTTATTCACCTCCCCATAAGTTTTTTTTGTCTCAAAATAAATAATGACATTTGACCTTTCTCTGAGACAACATGGAAATTAAGACACATGACAATCTTTCTTGTGCCTTCCCCTCGAGGCGACCACAAGCACCTCTCACAACACGCTTTGACTCCCTTTTCCCTAGATAAAAAGCCGGCCATAAAAGTAATAAACCTTTCATCCCAGCTCACAGAGTAGTTGGGTTAGCTACTAACTTAACATCTAGCTAATTAGGGTCTTTTTTTCCCCCCTTTTTTCTTCTTCTTGGGCCAGGGGAGAGTTTATAAGCCTTTTACAGGAGGGAGCATGTGCGAAGGCACGGAGGGGGAAGGAGCAGCCTCTCCGGCTGCCGTGCTCATCGCTCGGCTCTGCCTGCACCCAGGGCGCACATTGCCACGCTGCGCGAGCCTCTGGCAAGGCAGAAAGGAATCCGGCTCATGAGCTGAGGGAGGGCTCTGCTTGCGAAACCGGGAAAGCGAAACATTAGATTTTAGGGGTATAATATCAGGCCCACAGATAGTGGATTAGATAGCACGTACAGTGTGCAGCCTTAATGGGATTGTACAGCGACATTTGTTCCTCCTGGATCCTCTCCAGCTGAGATTTACATCAGGTCTCGAAAAAGACGGAGAGTTGTAGCCATTTGCAGGCAACTGCTCAGCTGTATCACAGGCTATATCTTGCTGAAAAGCAGGGAAAATCAGAGTGTTAGACTGTACCAATTCAGTCTGTTGACAGCTGAGGAAAGGACCCTTCCGTTTCTCAGAGACCTGTAATTAAAGCAAAGCAGTAAGAGAGCAAAGGGAGGATGTATTCCGAGTGTCACTGTACTGGAGATGTTAAAATTTGAAAAATGAAAACTGTCTAGGGGAAAAAAAAAAACCTAGAAAACTGACAGAGTATAATCTGAGGTAAAAGAGAAATCTGCTTTGGTAGATAAGACCCAGAGAATCTTTTCTAAGGTAGGAAAGATAAGATTTTAAGACAAACAGGCCTGCTTCCTGTTCTCCGTACTGGTTCAGCCTGTTGGATGGCGTGCTATCTTCCTCACCTGTCTGCCTTTTGATGTGCTGACCACTGACTCACAAATATGTAGTGTTGGTTGGTTTGTGTTTGTTGCCGCCTTTGCTTCACAAGCCCCCGGTATAAAACCAATCATTCCACAGTTACAGGGAAGATAATGCTAACGCAAAAGACAGCCTCCTGCCAATATGAGCGGATGCTGCTTCAGAGCAAGCCCTGTGTTGACTGGGTAGAGGTATTAACAAATCATACTGTATTAGTGTCCCTTTCCCCAGCACGTACCGTTGGGGCAGCTGTGTGACATCTGTAATTCCAATTCAGTGCAGGTCCACCAGGGAAGAGTTTGACCAGTTGTGTACGTATTCATTCAAATAATGGGTTTCCCTAAAACTGTCTATGGAAACTATTTTAATCACCCTATCAAGTTAATACTACTGGCAATTCATTTAAAGAAAGGAAATACCATGTAAAAAATATATTGGGTGAAGTTTTCTGGCTTGTGTTTTTCAGGAAGTAAATTCTGGCCTTTAAAGTCTGTGACTCCATGAAGATGGAATGATTTTCTTTCATGACAGCACACATGTGTTCTTAAAATCATCACAAATGCCTGACTTTTATATTTACAATTTCCTGAGAACTTGTTGTTCAGTAGTGGAATCTTTGCAGATAACCTTAAAGTGAATACAACTCAATTTTACTTTAGGGCTTATCACATAGTCTTTTAAGAAACTCTCTGCTTCTCATCATGCACAGCTTCCACTCATGGGATCTCACAGGCTTCACAACAGTGCTTTGGAATTTTTAAAAAGAAGATAAAACAAGTAAACAACAGCAACAACAAATCCTGCCATTTCTTCCTTAATGAAATATTGCCTGTAAATCTGAAACTGTGGTACTTCCAACTCCATAGCAGAGGGCTGAACTTGTGGACTATTTTTATTTTTGGGATAAAGGTTCTGACCCCTTGATGTGCTGGGGTTTTCAAGGGACACGAGGTTTTACTACACTCTGTAGAAGCCGAGAGTAGTTGGTGACTTTCAGAAAGTACTTTGCAGTTTAAAATATTGACATCAAAGAAAAAAGCCAAATGTGGCTGTACTGAAGAGCTGAAGACAAGATGGTAGAGTGGGTTTCTTATGTGCTGAGCTTCATCTGGAAGTTTAAATCAACTTTGGCTTGGTTCAGTTTGTTAACTTTCTATGTCATATATGTGTGTGGCCACTCAGTTATGTAGTAAACTACAGCATTCTTGCTAACTTTCTTCTTTGAATTGGCATCCTCTCTGGCACACTATTAAAAATTTCAAATGGGGTGAATAATCACTTTTGCTTGTTTTGCGAAGGTACGATTTTCATGGGTAGATATTGAATCCTTCAATCCAACAGTCTTCTTTGGAGCGCACTTGTCAAGATGGGAACCCACGTTCAGATGCGTCTTGAAAAATATGACAGCTGCCACAAAACAAAACAGCATGATCTACCATGACAGTAAAGCGAGAAGATAACTGTCACAGAGGGACAGTTCTTCATATACACATCAGTTCTTCATATACAACTACCATAGAGGAAAAATATAAAGTAAGGCATCCTTTAACATAAATTTCAGAAGGTTGAAATGGCAGCAGCAACACATGGTAAAGAGTTACTTGGTGACTGGCCTTTCCACTGCTCCTGCGCAAACCTGAGAGCTGCCATATACTAACAGCACCCAGGTGACTGGGAACAGCCTTAAGCACTGAAGCACTATCTGGCCCTCTGCCATTTTATTTTGGTTGTAAATTTCTTCTGGGCTGGTGCTAGCTAGGCATTTTTCTGGAGAGAATAGCAAGTTTGTTATTGCACTTTTCATTCCTGTACAGGATGTCACATGTTCTGGCAATTTTTCCCCCATTATAAGAAATGTTCAAGACAGTCCCTCAGTGGCGTGTGGATCTCTTAACATCCCTCCCCCACACACACACTTCCACCCAGTCGCAATAAGAATGAAATGCCAGGATAAGTGGAAGAACGCGAATCAGGAAAAGCTGCCGGGAGGCAGAGCAGGTTTTGCTGGAGAACAAGCTGAATCCCTGTTCCATCTATTCATCTACCTGGAGAATGCATATCTTGCCAAGCCAACTGCATAAAGCTAATCAGCTCTGAAACGAGGCAGTAAAATATTTGAAGCTTCCAATATATTCATGAGATTATGATCAGGGAGGGCATCTATTTTGCTGAGGCCCTCTTTTCCTACCTGTTTATACTCCATTAACATCCTAAGCGCTTCCCTTCAAAATTCTTTAATTTTGTAGAAAATGTCCAGCCTGGGACAAATCCATTAAAAAGAAAAAAAAAAATCTTAATTGTGAATTTCATCATTTTTATGGCTAGATTGGTGCTTGTCGATGGAAATGCTGAAATTTCACTCTGGAGTAAAGGCCTGAATTCTGGCAAATATAACATTTTTGTCTGTTAGCACTGACAAGGCTGAACTTGGCAGCGCTGCTGAGCTCAAACTCAACACGTGAGCATATTCTGGCATGTATGGAGGTGAGAGACTGAATCCTTGCAGGCTAAATTTCCTGTTTTAACTGTGAGAAAAGGGAAGGGAAAGGGAGGGAAGGGAAGATTCATTCACATTCGTATGGAATAGCACTTGCCCTGGGACACATGCAGTGCTGCTTTGGCCCTGGGATAGTGTGGATAATCAAAGGACTAGGATCCTGAAACAAAACAGAAAGACAAAATGACAGTGTAGACAGCAGCAGAATTGGCCAAAGGTGCTTGTTGAATCTATCTTTACTAATTGGTCATACAAAATTAGTGTAACTGAGAATGATAAAGCATAATTGGGGTTTGAGTTCTTCCAGAGTCATTGCGGAAGGCTATGGGAAGGAAGGTGACCTGGGTGGCTGCTGTGCTACAGGTGCCACACAGCACACTGGGTTCTGGCTGCTTTTGCAGCTGTTTCTGCTGTCTGGTCTCTCTCTTTCCCTCTCATATAAAATTAAGAGTATGCTGTAGCTAACGCTTTCTGCGTATTAACAGGTAAAATCTGACAAGGAGCACAAATTCTTACCATGTCAGAGGGTTGCATTGTAATTTTGTGGTCAAAAGCCAGAGACGTCTATACCAGAGTAAAGCTAAATCAGAAATGCATGTGATGTTTTTCAATACTCTGTTTCCCTTGATCTTGTTTGTTACATCTCACCATATCTAAATACAACTTTCTTTTTTTCACATTTTCCACAGAATATTCTTTATTAAAGAATGAAGTGAAATGTTTTTAAGGACAGAAAAACTTAAGAAATCTCTGCTGGAGCTGATCTGTGTATCTCCAGCAGAATAGTTTGTCTCCAGCAGAGGCAATAGGAGCTGTTGTTGAGGACATCATGGGAGCCTGGTTGCTTCCTGCAGTCCGCTGCCTCACATTCCCTCAGCATCCATGTCTGCTGTGTCACGGATCATATGCCCCTGCCCCATCCTTTTAATATCCATGCTTGAAGGCACCTGTTTGAATGTGCTGGCCCTGCCTGCGTTCCTCAGATGCCTGTGGCGGACCTCACTCTCCACAAGTTTGTGGTCCACAGCGGGAAGAGGTACTGCTCTTACTTCTCTCAGCTCCCTTGTGCTGTGGGAAATCCTACCAGGTTTTGTATCATGGGACATCTCCACAGTTTCAAAACATTTGTCGTATACTCCCTCATCTTGTCTCTTCTCCAAACCTGAGAAATCCCAGTTTACTTTTGGAAAAAAGACAACAACAAAACCCAAACAAAAAGAAAAATTCAAGCTCCAAACCCAACCCGAGCTCCCCAAAATAAAACAGAAACAAGAGTATTTTACGCCTGTTCTAAATGGCACTTATCTCACAGTGGTTTAACAAATATGCAATTTCCTTGATTTCATATAACAACTGCTGGTTTTCTCTTGTCTAAAAGAGAGAACATCCAGAGCTATTATTTTCACTAAGATAATTAACTAAATAGTTATATCTGTAATTCAGCAGCAATTTTAATATATTTTAGAAATATGCAGCATCTCTTCGGGCATTCTCTTTATTTCATCCTAAAAAGTTAATGGTGTCATGTTACATTAGGAAAAATATGGTGCAATTATTGACAAAGACTTCATAAGAGAGGATGATAACAATAATACCTGGGGGAAATTTCTGTTTCTCTAAGCACAGACACATCAGACAATAAAATCAATGTGATATTCATTGGAGCAAAATAGAAGAATTTTTTACAGCAGAGTCTGATCCTCATCAGAGTTTTCTTCCCTTTGTTTAAGATGGAAGTATGCTTAGGGGAAAAACTGGATAAGATACTGCTCTGGCCAAAACGTGTGTAAAAAAAAGATTCCTAATCAGCTACAGATTTTCTGCTTCATTCCCTGGCACTGAGTGGGGGATTATAGATTGAGCCTGTTATGTCCCTATAGCTTCATGAAGAAGAATCTTTCCCCCTAGTCTCCATGTAGCTTTCCAACACAGATATGTATGAGTTATGTATGGGAAGGGTGGAAGCACAAATGCTTTTGCAGCTTTTAACAAATGATAGGGGGAGAGTTACCACTTGGACTGATTCAGCATTTAATGTCTTCACAGTTAAGTAATCCTCAGAAAAGCTTGCGAAGGAGGGAGTTAAGTTTTGCAATACTCACTTTACAGATGGAGAAACTCAGGACATAGGTAATCAAGGAAATTACTGCAGGATAAACTTGGCTGTAAATTACACCGTGCCCTACTACTTGATAACTTCTGGACATCAGGCAAAAATTTTGAAGAAACTTAGCTGTACAATTCATTGGGAACTTCAGTCTCACTTTAGCAAATGGCTTTTTCTGTTTTACAGACACTTTCCAATTTATAAATTCAGCAAGAGCTAGGCAATCAGCTCTTTTTGAAATTTTAAATCAGCCTGCTGGTGCACCATTGTGCATATTACTGGTTTCTCTTCTTCATGTTTAGCAGTAAAATTCCTTCACGTCCAGTGTATTTGTGGGCTAAGATATCTGTGGCAGAGGCAAGAGTAGAATACAGAATTTAGTGCCTAATCTATCCTTCATGCAAACACCTACTGCATGTATTGCACCTATATTCAGTTGTATTAGTATTATTAATCACCAGTTTAAAATATGATAGGTGAAGGAAAGTGTGATGAATGATAACGGCACATAGAATCATAGATTCATAGAGTCACAGAATCATAGAATTATAGAATAGTTAGGGTTGGAAGGAACATTTAAAGGTCATCTAGTCCAAATCCCCTGCAATGAGCAGGGACAACTTCAACTAGAACAGGTTGTTCAGACCCCCGTCCGACCTTGAATGTTTCCAGGGATGGGGCATCTACCACCTCTCTGGGCAACCTGGGCCAGTGTCTCACCACCCTCATTGTAAAAAAACTCTTTCTTCTATCTAGTCTAAATCTTCCCTCTTTTAGTGTAAAACCATTACCTCTTGTCCTGTCGCAACAGGCCCTGCTAAAAATGTTTGTCTCCATCTTTCTTATAAACCCCCTTTAAGTACTGAAAGGCCACAATGAGGTCTCCATGGAGCCTTCTCTTCTCCAGGCTGAACAACCCCAACTGTCTCATCCTGTCTTCATAGGAGAGGTGCTTCATCCCTCTGATCATCTTTGTGGCCCTCCTCTGGACTCGCTCCAACAGGTCCATGTCCTTAGTGTGCTGAGGGTTCCAGTGCTTCCAGTGCTTCCCTCGACCTGCTGGCCACACTTCTTTCAATATGGCCCAGGATACTGTTTGTTTTCTGGGCTATGATGGCACATTGCTGGCTTATGCCCAGTTTTTCATCCACCAACACCCCCAAGTACTTCTCAGCAGGGCTGCTCTCAATCCCCTCATCCCCCAGCCTGTGTTGATACTGGTGACGCATGACAGGCTATCTTTGAATTTACTCTCTTGCAAAACAGTAAGGCAGTTATATCTCTCATTTAATTCTTTGCATTAGTCATTAATTGAACAGACTACTAAATAACAAGTGAGGAACATTAATGGTTTCAATGTTAACTGCTTTTTTCCAGAAAGCAAGCATATTCCTGCTCCTTTTTCCTGTGTTTTGCACATATAATAGCTATTTTTCTCAACTACTGTTCAGTCAAGAGAGTCTCCTTTCGCATATTTCAGAAACGTAGTTCTGAATAACCCTTTTAAGTGAGGTCCTGTCCATTCGCCCATTTGGAACCATTTGAGGCAACGGATTATTTGCTGCTGTAGATTAATGTTTGTGGTTGTTCCCCCCCACCCCTTTTCCCAAGAGCTGCTCAAGACAGTAGCTAAACATTTATTAACTATTCATGAGTTACTCGTATGACCTACTTCTAATCTTTATGTCTCGTCTGAGGCACAGCTTCAACATGGAGAGGCAAGGGGCTGCAGTGCAGTCCAGCTCCACTGCTAATTACAGTGCTGCTTGTAGTTGATTTCATGTTTTTATTTCAAGCCTGCCTTGCCATCGCACCTAATTGAGAGAGGCATGTGTTATACTGCATGTTTCAAAGATGGACATTAAATGCAGGAGAGCTCAAAATGATTAATTAATGGTTCAAAGGGAAAGGGAAACAAGAGAGAAAGGTGCTCACTGGAAGAATTCGGGAGTCAGACATTAATGCAGTCTGGAGCTCTTAGTGTAGTAACTCAAGAGCATTGTCATTGTGTTATTATTTTTTCTGATGAATTTATTTGCTCTCCAACTTTGAATCATGTTGGGAATTATCAGTCTTCAGTTCACTCATTTTTCCTTTGAAAGCTGTCATTCTTTCTGTATAGGGGTGGATTAGGAAAAATCAAACAACAGCAAAATCTGAACTTCTGACCTTTTGATGGTTGCATGCCAGTCAAGCTTTCTGCTTCCACTTTCTCCTTCAGACTAGTTGGCAATCTTTTTTAATATTTATTTATTTATTTATCTATTTAACCAGTCTTTCAACAGATGAGCTTGCAGAAGAAAAATGTTGCCATAATGGTATTTTAAAAATACCACTGGCAATTGCTGACATGACAGTACTTCTTTTCCTTCTCCTTCCCAGATGGGCAGAAACTTGCCACTTTTTTTTGCCTAGAAGTTTCCTACCACATGATGCTGACACACATCACTTTTTTTTTTTTTTTGCTAAGAACATGCTGAATCTGTTATTTTTAACCCTTTTCCTATTCTGAAATAAAAATAAAAGCAAATGACAATCTGCAGTTGTTGCTCTTCCTATAATATATAGCTTGCTCAGATTTTCCCATTACACGAGTTTAAGTCAAAGGATGCTGGCACTGAATTAATAAATGTCCCTGCATCTGTAGCAATGCTGATTTTCCCTCCCAAAATACTCTAACCCACCATGCTGACTTATGAGGTCAGTCTTCTATGTAATCGACAAAGCTATGTTTCAAATGCTTTAGGGTGAGGAAGGAAATGAAAAGAGATATTCCACTTTCACTATAAGTGACCCGATAATGAGGCTATTGCCCAAGCCATAAACACTTCTTCCATAGCAGCCATTTTCATAAAGCATGAGTACTGCTCACCCTGGCACCGTACTGCAGGATCAGGTCCTATGCCATGGGTCTTCTCGTAGAAGCTCACCTAATGGTGTGGCTGCCTAATACCTGTCAGGAGGAAGTAATTTAGATGCAGTCTTTTCTAGGGTTTCCTGTTGGCTTCCTTAGCATATAAGCTTTCACATGTACAAAAGCTCCAGCTCTGGAGCCCTCAGCACAAGAAGGACATGGACCTGTTGGAGAGGGTTCAGAGGAGGGCCACGAAGATGATCCGAGGGCTGGAGCACCTCTCCTATGAGGACAGGCTGAGAGGGCTGGGGTTGTTCAGCCTGGAGAACAGAAGGCTCCAGGGAGACCTTATAGCGGCCTTCCAGTACCTGAAGGGGGCCTACAGGAGAGATGAGGAGGGGCTGTTTGCAAGGGCATATAGCAATAGGACGAGGGGCAATGGTTTTAAACTAGAGCAGGGTAGGTTTAGATTAGACATTAGGATGAAGTTCTTTACAATGAGAGTGGTGAGACACTGGAACAGGTTGCCCAGGGAGGTGGCAGAGGCCCCATCCCTGGAAACATTCAAGGCCAGGCTTGATGAGGCTCTGAGCAACCTGATCTAGTTGAAGATGTCCCTGCTTACTGCAGGGGGGTTGGACTAGATGACCTTTAAGGGTCCCTGCCAACGCAACAGATTCTAAGATTCTATGAAATCTTCTCCAGCTTTCTAGAAAGACCTATGGGCTTTAAAACACCATGATGGGGTCAGGTGCTTCACTTTTATGATCCTTGACAACTAGCTAAGCATTGTAGATTTTTTTTTTAATGTGGCTGCTATCACAACAAAACTATTGTATGTTATGTAGGCAGCTAAATGTTACTTCAATTTTAGTGACATTGTAAGCATTCTGCTTTACAAAATACCAGGTTTCATTTGCAAGACTTCACATTTTCCGTAATTTGGGCTTCTGTAAGGCATCTCAAACAGGGTTCCTGAGTTAAGTCTTAAAAATAGCTGCTGGTAGTTATTAACTGAAAACCTCAGCAACAAACTTTACACACTTATTGGAGAGCATTTGGTAAATTAGTTGCCTGTTGGATTCACTGTTGCTATAATAATCACAAATGTGAATGAAGAAATTGAGTGTTAAACTGACTGAGCTAGAAAGCTGTCCACTTAGGGATACTGTGAGGTTACTTCTGTCTCCCACTATGGGCAATCTGTACCTGAAGCTGTGGCAAAGAGGACGCTAAGGGGGAATTTCAAAGGAGGAAAACATCACTCAGCGGATACTGTTTAGAGATAGTGACTAATTTGTCAACAATTATTTGATAAAATACATTTTCCAGCTTTCTTCTTTTGAAACTGCCAATAAAGAAAAAGTTAAATTCTTCTATAAATTTGTTCCAAATGCCTTGGTATTTCCTTAGAGATTCTCTTTGGTGCATATTTCTTTCATGCTAAACTTATCATTCACTTCCTACCATCCAAAACCCGTAATGCATTGTTAGCCTTATCCACACAGAACTATTTCTGTCTTGTGTCAGATATTTCATGGGCATAACATCTGACACAGGAATCCTGAAAACAGAACAAAACTTAATCTATTTTATCCAGTTCCATTCTTAAAGGTCAGGGATCAGGGAAGAGGCATTATCATGTGTATATCCCACTGTTTATTTTTCAAGTTTATGTAGCTACAAACAACAACAATACACTTTCATTGCGCAAACAGATGAAAAAAATCGAATGAGCTGTCTGGCCAAGTTTAATTAAGTCGCCAATTTGAATAGTGCTTTCAAAAAATGCATGAGGTTAGCACTCCTTTTTTGCAGATACTAAGCTTGTTTGCTAGACTTGCAGTGGAAAGTGGGCAAAAAAACCCACACTCTGCGTGGATGAATGTGAAACAAATGCATTAAAACAACTGGAACAGCTCTCCATGGAAAATGCATTGCTCAGCAATAAGGATAATTCATTAATATTTCCAAGCTAGAAGAGCTGGAGAAGAATGCACTTGGAAGGAAACCAAGCTAGAATACGCCCAATTACTGGACCTTAAATGCTTCCAAGATTTTTTAGAAGATTTCGCTGGTTCATACCGACAAGTGTTCCCTTTTGGCATCCCAGCCCTTCCCGGGCATACCAACAGCGCACGTGCAACAGCCTAACCTCATCAGCAGAAGGCACCAGTCCAGCCTTCTCCTGGCAGCTCTGCTTCCCAATTGTCTTCATTATTTATTATTTGCCCAAGAGACAGCTCGCATAGAGGGAATGTTCATGCAGCTATTTGAATTCACTTTGAAATAAAGTCGTCCGGTAAGCTACAGGGGAAAGAGAGGGATTAGGGACAATGAAATCATACTGTTTCATAAACACATTGTCATTACCTTTAACTTAGTGCACTAAATTGTGGCAATATGTCATAGTGAGACATTTCGTTCCTATTACAGCATGTACAACATGTAGTAGGAATTTGATATCCAAACCAGGCACACAAAAGTTGGCTTGAAATGTGTAGCATTCTTTGTAGACTGAGATGAATCTAACTCTGAAGTGAGTTGTAGTGCCATGGAGAGACACCAGCTCTGCCTGATAAACATGAACCTGGTCTTATCACCAGACATTTACACAGACAAGTTAGAGTCAGATCACCAGTAATAGTACCAATATTTAAGGGCCAATTTCTCAAAAAATGTTATCAGAGACGTGCCAATTACCCTTTACTGACACCGTGACTGTCCATTCTCCCTCCAAAGGCTTACTTTTATGTAAGCTGTCTCCACCCAAGTCAACAATGTGAATGTGTGAAAAAGAATAAGGAATCAAGTCCTTTAACTGGACTTTTACTTTGATGTAATTGAGTATTTCATCTTTCTATCTATCCCATCACAATAAACGTAGCCTCTAAGCTCAACCTATTTGGCAAGGCCCTTTAAAGGGCCAACAGTTTCAAGCAGGTGCCATTGATTACCATTGTTTCAAATAGCTTTTTAATACTGTTAGAATCAAAACTCCTCTCTTCCTTGTTATTCTCTCTCTTTTTAAGCAAAGAAGTCTCTCCTACAGTGACATTTACAGTGGACACCTTGCTGCCACCATCAATTTCATATATCAAATATTTAACTTACTGCCTTTCCCTTTTTTCTTTCTCTTTGTCAACAATAATATTGAAAGATGTGAAATGCAAGCATTTTCTGTCATCTCTTCTTGTCCATTGCCTTTAAACACAAGGTCTTTCCAAGGCAAACCTCTTCAGACCATTAAAAGCTCCTTTGTCATCTTTATATAACGGAAAGTACATTGATTTGCATTTCACTTCAGCTAAACATATAATTATGAGCAAATAAATTATGTGAACTGCAATCGCAAATTGAAAAATTTCCATCTGAATGTACACACTTATTTTCGGCAAATTTGAGAAAGACAGGGTCATTAGCATGGTCAGAATTAAATTCATGTTCAAATTTGAATGAATATTCATGGAAAAGTTTCCAGCGCTCCTTCTAGTATAACACACAACAGAGTTAAATTCCTTACAACCATTTCCCCATACCATGTGATGGCCCAAATGCTTTTGGAAAGATTATAACAAATGGACTCAAATTCCTGTTTACCTCTGAGATGTTCCCTGCCAAGGAGCCTCTGTGGCAGAGTCCCTTATTCCTGCTCCCTGTGGCCAACATTCTCCCACATTGAATCCTCCTTTGGTCAAGGGTTGGCAAGGGAAAAGTGTTAGCTTGGGCAGACTGTCTCAGTTCCCTTTGGTAAATTTTGCATTTTTCTCCTGAAATCTGAAAATAATTCAGGTTGGAAGGAGACTCGGGAGGTCTTTAGAACAATGTCCAGCCCAGGCAGAGTCAGCTGTGAGGCCAGACCAGCTGGTTCATGGCCTTATTAAGAATCCTGCAAACTCTCAGGGGATAGAGATGCACTACCTCTCTGGTAAGGCTGTTCCACCCTTAACTATGTGCACAGCAATCTTTTAACTCTATAAAAAGCCTGTCAAATAATGCCATGTACCATGTGCTCAACATAAAACTGTATACATTTTAATAGCAGGAAGTTCTGTCAGGACAGAGAATTATAAGTTGCATTCGTATGTGACTGACTTATGGCCTGACTTTGGAAAGCAAAGATAGAAAGGCTAAGGACTCAATAACTTACTGAAGACGGTTTCCTAGGAGAATGAGAAGGCTAAGGGAGTAAATTTATATAGGATATATTTGTGGAAGAAGGAAATCTCAAACAGAAGGTCGATGAACTTCTTTCACTAAATGCAGGCTAGTGAGGTCATCAGTAGATTGCTATCTCCACTTCTGATGTGCACTACAACAATTTTAAAAGAGAGTTGATAAGCTGGAGATGGTTTGGAAAAGAAAATGGAATAATTCAAATATTGTAAATCTACTTCAAAATGGATGAATAAACCAAATCTATGTATCAGAATAAGCAGAAAGGTTGTAGCTTGATTATGATTTATAAGCATGTTCATAAAGGAAACATCTCAAGACAATCATTAAAGGGGTAAAATGAAGTCAATTACCCAGAAATTGGGCATTGCCACACTTTCAGAGGTTTTGTTCTAAATTCTGGAGTGATATTTTTGATAAATCAGAGCAAAGGTCTGAATTCCATTCTAAGAAATTTTCATTGAGTATGTTGAAAAATAAATTAGTACTTTATTCTACTCATTCAATTTAGATATGGTTTTTGATGCAATATGTTCTTCCTACTACTGGCACTTTGCCTTGCTCAGAAGTGACTCCTCATTGTCTCAGTTTTCGTTTCTTGCCCTGGAGGCTCTTGTTCCTTCTTTTTCTTTCCTTTTTGGCAGAGGAAGTACACTGGAAGGTCAGATCAGAGCTTATCCTGACCTATAATAAACTTAGCAAAGGAGCTGTGATTGGACAGACCTGCAGCCATAATCAGTTTGGAGATGGCATTCATGAACAAGGAAACTCATCTGCTTGGTGGCATGGTTTCGCAGGTGATGAGTTCTATCCATGTAAGAAATTTAAGCAGTATAAGTCTCCCTAATGTGTCCTCTAAGCAGCAAAGACTACAATGGACATAAAAGATTGGTTCTCCTTTGATTTCTCAGAGATTTGACAAATGCAGCCCAAAGTTACAGGTACTGTTCCTCAAGGGTGCATAGATTCCTAACAGCCTTTCCTTTCAATTAGGCAAAAGCAACATAATATTGCAGAAGGTCTAACCCCAGCCCTTTTAAAGATAATGAATGGCTGAAGCTCGGGATTTCTGAGGGTACTGTATAAAGGTTGGGTATTGTCATATTAATAGTCCTGCAAATTTCCTGTAGAGTTAATGGGGACAGATCAATGTCATTGGAAGGTGCTTCATCAAATCTGTGATTACTGTCTCAGACAGGGTGAATAACTTGCCTTCTGGAGGCAGAAGGCCTCCATTCTTTGCAGAAGGAGCTTGGACAAATAGTTTGGATCAAACTTCTAGCACTGACATACAGGTCTATCCTTGCAGAGTATAGTACATACCCAAAGGTGGTCAGAAAATTTGGAATGGGCTTTGCAGGAAGTAAGTAGGCATCACTGCCTTACCTTCACCTGTTGCTCTGGGTGCAAGGAACATTTCTCCACCTCCTGTAACATAGGAAACAGTTGGACATATACAAGTAAAAACATACATACATATGTGTGTACATGTACACATATGTGTATGCACCTATATATGTATCTTCCCATAAAGCTCTCCATTCCAGGGATAACATGACTGGATAATGCATAGACATTAAGGGATACATGTGAACTAAAAACTGCAGAGAATTGAATAGAAATATGTCTGTTAAGACCTCATTTCAGGGGAAACTCATCTAATTTCAGGTTTCGAGTCTGTGACTCAGACTGCATTTATAGGAAAGGACTGTAATGGCCACAAACTTTCAAAAAAACCTGAAACCAATTTTCACAATACTGGGTGATGATTCATGGATTTCTAACAAAATCAGGCAAATGTAGTGGTTTTAGATGAAGTTCTGCTTTGAGAATTTGAAGCGAAACTTGAGGATCAGCTGTAAGCAAAGCATTACTATAGCCTCTTTCAACTAAGAGGTGGGGTTTTAAGCAGCTCTGGCACTGGTGACAAAAGGAATTCCATCTTGTAGAGGACAATATTGTTCACTTGTGACCATTGATAATAATTACATGCTCACAATGGTTAGATTTACTACCTAGAGTCATAAAATTCCAGAAATGTTCATAGACAGTAGAAGAGACAGTAACAGCATCATTTCTACTGCCATAAACTATGCCTATGAATCTATAATCATTTAAGTGGTATTGAATAAGGGCAGCTTGACTTTTAATTATTTTTTTTATGATGAGCAATAAACATGCCTTGCAAATAGTTACAAAACACTAATTTTATTGAAGAGTGGTATTTATTAAGCTCTTGAACTATTTTAGTTATGAAACATATTTCTGGAGCTGATGAATTTGATTAAAAACAACAACAAAAAGACCTTGAAAAAGTTTAATAACACCAGAACCAAAAAAAACAATGAAATTCAGCTCTTTTGTCACTAATGAATAGCCTGTTCCTTCCTTCCTCTCAGCTGAAGAATGGATTTCAGTAACTGCAACCAGAGTGTCTTATTTCAATCCTAAACTACCTCGATCTGCAGGTCTGAAAGCAAAAGAAGGAAACTATATGCCAGATGTAATTTTTGTATTATTCTATATAGCAAAAGGTTGAATATAAGTGGGAGTAAAACTAATGTTCTAATGAGCAGGAATAAAACTCATGTCCTCCAGTGTCATATTTGCAGATGATAATATGATCCAGGTGCTCCTGTATTCATAGGTGTTACTAATTAGAGCCAAAAAAAGACAGCATAAATTTGCAGTCTTTGCTCACAGTCCCATGAACTTTTCTAGTTTAAAACTGTTAACTGTTTACCTTGATATTCATATGGTATTTTGCATATAATAAAAAGTGTCACTGCTACCTTTCCGATCTAAGTGCATAGGCATGATGCAGAAGACATTTTGAATTCATTAGGATCAGCAGCCAAAATGGCTGTAATGAAAACACGTTTACATACATGTTGGAGAAATATCACACATACCGATGGATATGTGTAGGTGTGTATAGACATATACACAAGGAAAAACTGACATGTTTAGTCATTGATTTTGTTTTGCCATTAATTTAATGAGTTTATGTGATATATTCTGCAATGACGCACATTTTTTACACCAGACTATGTGCTGAAGTCCTTAGTTAACTGATCTCCTATAAAAAAAATTTACATGATGCCTGAAATAAATAAAAATTAAGTAGAGTTCTAACTCTACTCTCAAACCTCTAGCGAATGAAAAGACGGGGCCATGATTTATCTCTAGCAAAATGGGAAACATGAAATTATATTTTCACATACAGGTTGATGTTATACCTGTACTGATTTAGCGTGCTTCCTAGATCCACCACACACGTATTCACACGTACTGAGTATCGACACATAACCTCCCCGTGCCTGTGTAAGCGTGTAACTTGAGCATGCTGAATGGGTATGGACAATGACGTTTATTGAATTGTTTCAAGTTTCCTATCAAGGCTTTGTTTCCTCCCCTCCTATCTGAGTGTTCAGATTTCTAGAAGTGGTTCTTTGATGTGTGCTCATAAACACGGAGGGATTTCCCCTCCCTTCTCTTTCCCTTCAATTCCCTCTTTGTGCTTGGAAAAGTAATTCAACAACTAGCCTTTGTCTGTGTTGTATTTACAGCTACACTCCTCTCAAAGATCGACTTATACATTTATTTATTTGTTTGTTTATTTATTTATTTTGGCTGGGAGGGGACAAGAGCCACGCAGGAGGAGTGTTTTGGCAGCCCCTCCAGTAAGGGATATTTTTCTGTCACTCTTACTGTTTCCAAGCAGCTGACGCTTCATGATAGTTATTTTCAATTTGACTGCGTGCCTTTACAAGTAAGACTATAGCATTTATAGCAAATAAAAGGCCCCCTCTCTTCCATTTTGGAATTATTTATTCCCAAACTGGTTTGGCAAGTCAGTTAAAACTACTTCCATGCCCCTGTATATGTGCAAAATGTTCTCTAGCAGTGGGAAATCTCTATCCTCTGTTGCTGGAACTTCCTATAAAGGACATAATCAAATGACCCCTCTCCTCCCAAAAACAAAGGGTCTGTCATCCTCCCTCAGCGCAAATCTTTTAGAAAAGACCTTAACAGGCCTCACATGTGGCCTCTTTCTCAGCCACTGTATTAGCTTCAAGGAAGATTTGTGACACTTCATGTGTCTCTTTTGTTGAGAAAAGTATAGTGGGGTTTTTTTCACGGTTTGTTACCACCCAGGTTTGAACTATAAGCTTCCTTATGTGTTTTCCCTTCTTCAACATGCAATACTCCGATGCATGCAACTCCGACATGCAATACAGACTGCCATGAAGTCTGTGCTTTTTTTAATCTGAAGCTCTTACAGTGTCTGCCATTAAAAAATATTTGCTACTCTGAAGTGACTACAATTCCACAGCACCTCCTGCTCGGTAAAAATACTGTGGTTATTGTCACGATGGACTGAGTAGTTACCCTTTAGTGAGACTACGGTGTCTTCTCTCTGCTGAAGAAATCACACCTTCTGTCAGCAATGGTGATGATTTCTAATTAAATATCATTATAGTAGACATTACTCGAAGATCTTATGTTATTGTTTTTGAAGAATGACATATCACCAGTGTAATGCATGACTAAATGTATCCAGCCTCACTACCATACAATTGGTTCTCCTCTTATTCACACTATTTTTACACTGATATATTGCCAGGGTTACATGTAACTCACAAATCTGTAAGAGGGTCAGGGTTGTGGTCTTTAGCCTTGTGGAATAATTACTAAATTGGCCAAGAATACAAAAGTACAGCATCTTTCACACATTAAGGAAAGTCATAAAATCAAGAGGCTTCTGAGGTAGAATACAGCCGCAGCTGGCACTCGAAGAATGCAACATCTGTGATTCCCTGTACAAGGTTGTTTGCGAAACTACACGAGGGATGGAACAGAACGCGCTTGTTCCGTGGCCTTCCCTTGTGACGAATAGCAGATATGGGGACGAGATGGTACTACAGAACAGATAAGCGGCCTACATGCTACCCGAGCCAACATTTCATCAAATGTTGATGAAATGCTGTCCTTTGTGCAAACTTTGCTCACTACAATGTACCAAAGCACACCTCCATCCTGGAGACTATCCGCCCCCGAGGTGCGAACACTCCTCCTTGAGTACATTAATCATAATAAAAGTACGTATGACTAAAATCACTCAAACTCCACTTTGAAGATAAAAAATAGTATAAAATTAGCCCGAGAGAGAGGGGATGCCAGGGAAGACACCATCGTGCAGAATTCCATCGCTGATTTCCGGGGTCAATCGACGGGCTGAGCCTTTCTTCCCCCCCATAGGGACGCCTTTGGGTAAGACTTCGATTATACCGAGTGCTTTCTCGGGGACTTAGAAATTTGTCTAGCGAATACCCTACGTTTGTAGCCAGGCTGTATCGTTTATAATTTTGTCGCACGATTTGTATACTTAACAGTATCTTTATTTGCACGTGCTTTGCAGACAGTGGATTTATCACCGGCAATCCTAAGAACCTGTACATCTGTTGTTTAAATAAACTGCACTATTTAAGCACTTAAATAGCACTAGCTATTTAAGTAGCTAGTCGTTTCGGTTTCTCGCTGAATGCGACCAAAGACTCGAGAGTGGCCGTGCTAGTTCATGAGCACGACTAGACTGAAGGTGCAGTCCTCTATTAGTGTATCCAAATCGTAACAGTTTAATACATATTAAATGTGATTGGACTGATAGCGCTGAATTGGGCATCACTCAGAATTTAAACCTAGCCGCACCTAGCCTCCCACCTTGGTGAGGAGTGTTAGAACGCAAGGGGGTTTATCTTCTGCCAAAACCGCTTGGCCCGTTTTCACGCAACAAGCCTAAATCAAAACAAAACAGCGTTTCTTTGAGAACACTTGTCCTCATCCCTTGCAGCTTTCATTCTCCATATAACCTAAAGAAGTAACATCATTGGGGTAAATTGAGTAGACATTTCAGATCACGGATACCAAATTCGTCATTTAGAGTTTCCAGTCTTTCTATTTTCCCTGACAAATTTCCACACCAAAAAATAAAGAAACTATGGACAGTGTGATATCCATTTCCTCAGTTCAGGCTATTTATAAAGGAACTTACTTTCCAGAGATGGAATGTCAGAGATTTTTTGAAACAAAACCAAAAAAAACCAACAAACAGATAGACACCTTAAACTGCTCTCCTAGTATATAATTACTTTTTTGGATCAAATAGACAGGTTTAGGGGATATTTTTCCTGTTTTTCTTTCTATGGGATGAACTTACTGGGATACTCAAAGGGTTCCTCTCTTAGCTGCTTCCAGCCCAGGTCCAGCTGATCTGCGGCACTCTGGAATCATTCCCAGCTCCGCTCTGCACTGCTCTTCTGGATGAGCAACAGCCTAAAATACTCTTTTTCTTTTTCTCTGTAATTGATTTTTTTGATTTCTCCCTCCTTTTCCCCTACTTGTTGGTGAATATTTTTAAGGAGACAATAAAGTGATATATGTATGTACGTAGTTTTGTACATGGATAAAGAAATATTGAATTTATAAAATATTCAATATTTCAGACTTACAATACATAAAGAGCATTACTTGTCCATGGGAAGAAAGCTTACCCTTACTTTTTTGAAGGCATACCAAAAATGAACAATGAACATTAAGAAAAAAAGCTAATTTTTGCTACTTGGAAGATACCATGCCCTCTGTGTCCCGTTATAATTTACCTTGTAAATTCACCAGTTTTGTTAGAAAAAGAGTTGGCTTGTCTCTCTTCAAAATGATCTGTCATTGGCAGCGTGCTACCTGTACTATCTGCAGTATGTCTGGCTCTGTACTGCTTGCCTTCACAAGTGGCTGTAACAGTGCACAGTGAAACTAAAGCGGGCTCTGGCACCACATTTGCACCTAAAAGCCGAGGCAATGAAATAGAGAAGTCTATTCAAGCGTATTACATGGATGCCATTGTCTGACACTCAGCCAGCTGTGGGGCTCACTTTTTTATTACTACTACTACTACTACTATTATTATTATTATTATTGCTATTATTACAACCCTGTTTCCCTTCACAGATGCCATCGTGAATTTACTTTTCCTGCAGCCAGAGCACAGATACTGAGGAATGAGAGGATGTACAAGCTTGGAAGCACTCAGCAGGGCAAGCGGGAGCCAAGGAGAGGGAGCCTGCACTCTGTGTAGTTTCCTGAAACTAATCTCAGTGCTCGGGAAATGACATGAATAGCTAATGCTCACCACGAACGCTGAAAGGCGTGCAGCTCTCGTCTGACTGCCTCCTGCTCCCCATCGTCAGAGGGGGCTGTGGGAGCGAAAGGTCAGGGGGATAATCCTGCACCTGCAGCCCACAGAGGGCCGGGAGTGCAGTCCCCGACCAGCCCTGCCATAATTGATGCTAATTGTTACGGAGCCAAGGCGCCCTTCCATGGAGGAGCAGGTGGGAGCCTTTGTTGCGCTTGGGACCATTATACTAATAACAAGCTTACGATTCTCTGCGCAGGCTTAGGAGTACAAAGGCGCAGGCAATACTTTGGGGAGCCCCTAAAAAGGTTTACTGGGCGTCTCCTAACGTGATGAAGTAAAAGTCCCCGAGATTGAAAGGGCAGAACATACTGAAGAATAAAAAGGGCAGTACCTGCTGGCCGGCGAAGCCCTGAACAAACCTGGGGGATGTGACTTTGGGAGCTTTAAGCTGCACCTGACAGCTTCTGTGGAGACAGAGATTTTGCACCCTGTCATCTGTGAGAAGAGTCAGGTGTAAGCAGCTACTTCAGGGACCTAGAGAGCTCCCAGGGGAATTTTCTCTGGAGCTGCCCATCTGTTTGCAAGTTTTGATGTGAAAGGATAGGCTCAGAAAGGGGACTGAAAAATGAGAGGAAAAAGAAAGGAAAGGAGTCCAGCTGCTGATATGATATTGGCTTATGGTCAGACAAAAAGCCAGTAATTGCTAATACTAAAACGATGTGGGTTTGTTTTTTTTTCTTTTTCCCTTCCTCTATGCTTAAAGGGATTGTTTCCCCCACCCCCTGCAGACCGCCAGACACCCAGCTGGAAGAAAGGAGTGCAGCTCCCATGAGTCTGAGAGAGTGAACACAGTCCATACTGAAAGATACATCCCAGGGTTTTGCAGTCCTATTGGTAGCTACTTCAGCAAGCATCACAGCATTACAGACAAAATCAGGACTGAACACTGAAGGCTCTATAAATAAAAATAAAAACCTTTAAAAGGGAAAAAATAGTCAAAATCACTATGTTTCAATGTATGGATTGTGTACCCTGTGTGGTGTGCAAAATGATTGCGAAAACAGTAAAGCACCTCCCAAAAACCCACACAAGCATTCCTGCACATTCAAGCAAACAAACAAAATGAGGGAAAATAAAAGAAGAAAACAAATGAAGTGTAAGCTGATTTTAACAGGCTTGTAAATAAGTCTGGAAACACCATGCAAAATGGTCCGTGAATTTCTCAGAAACCGATTAGAGAGTCCTTTTAAAAACCCTGAAGTAGATGACCTTTTGGATAGGCTTTTCTCATCACTGGTACACAAATAAGTGATTTATAATGCAATCAGTGGCTTGCATTAAAAAGTTAATGCATGCTGTTTGAGGATGTCACACCCTGCATCGGATGGTAGAGGTTATATTGACCATTTTATGTAATTTACTGTTATTTTTTTCAGAGCCTGACACTGAGGTGTAGTTAAGCTCCTAATATAATCATGTGTCTCTTAGCTTTATGGGATCACTGTGCTTAGGGAAGCTGACATGATGATCCATTAAAAAGTTCACTACATCTTTAAAAATTAAAAAAAAAAAAAAGTAGAAAAGACATATTCTTGAAGGCTTTAGGTTAGAAGCAGAAAGGGGAGAAATCATTTATGGAAAGTTGTAAATCCATTCAGTTATCACAAGGAGACATTTTCAGACACAGACACCAGGTTACTCAGGGGTCAACAGTCACAGTCAAGCATCACCTGCTCCACAAAATCTCTTCTCATGATCCTGGAAGTGTGAGCAACCTTTGCAATTTTAGAAACAGAACCCAAAGCCTTGAATTTTGACTGCAGAATTCATTAATTTGGCTTGAGAATCATGACAATTAAATATAAACAAAAAAACAACAAGCCCACAGCCACTGGCTGGGCTTCTTTTTATTTCTCTCTTCAGTGCTTGAACCTTAGAGGCTTGACTTTCCCTGTAGCCTGAGTATTAGCAACCAATTTTTTTTCTTGAGAAACAAATTTTGAAGAAATTTTTGAAGAATTGCCGAGTTCCAGGAACTGGAAAATCCGAGTTCCCACAACATTCATTGAAATATAGCAGAATTGGCTTCAGCTTATCCTGTTAGCACACCTGGAAAATTCAGAACCAAGATTTAAATCATTGAGACATTGGAAGGAAAAAAAAAATCACCTGTAATAACTAGTATTCTGCTTGAATTATTACTTTGGCTTCTCTATGCTGTGTCACACTAATTCATTAGCAGGTTTGCTGGGAAGTGAACCTGCAGACAGGATATGGTTCCTGTCTTTTGCATCTCATCAGCTAGGAAGTGATGAAGTGACTTTGGGTGGCCTGGTCTGGCCTACTGAACCTAGAAGAACACAATTTTTCCAGGAAGATTTAAATCCTTAAGCCCACTGGGAGAGGAGCAGTGATGTTTCTGACAGATACATGCTCTCATGTAGCAGGGCTGGCTTCCGAAGTGGCTCTGCAAGCTGTCCGCTGGCAAAAAGAGGGTGAAAAGACTGTTGCCCTGCTGTAGGTTTGTGAGCAGCCACAGACGAGAGGAAGCTGCTCTCAGCAGAGGCTTGAGCCATAGCTTGATGTGGCACAATTTCCCCACTTTGTGCCTCAAGTGCCATGAAAACCTGCTTGGTGGGCGCTGCGTGAGGCTGGCAGTCCATACCTGGCTTGTGGGTGGCAGAGGAAGAGAGATATGGGCTTAGCTGTAAGAGTGGGTGGGAAAGGAACCAGCTGTGTGACCTCTAACTTCAGAGAGAAAGCTTTAACAGGTCTGTTCGTGTCCCTCAGGACTGGCTGCATAATCATGGCTGGTCTGTGGAGCAGAGATCTGTAGCCCATTGTCCACCACCCAGAGCTGGGAAAATTGTATCAGCCCACTCAGGGGGGCAAAAAGTCTGCACGCAGTCTCAAGGATGCTGTCTTTGAGCAGGCGCAGAATGAAGTTAGCCTTGTAATGGCAATGGAGGTAGGAGGGTTAACCAGAGTGTGAGGAGACAATACTCGTCTCCTTAAAAACATCCCTGAGATACAATTAACTAGAACACACAGTTCCTGCCTTAGCGCTGGAGTAGGAGTTGCAAAGCTTCTTGTTTCATGGTCTTGTTGGCTGCCCTTCACTACAAATTCAGGCAGGACATAATAGAAGCAACAGGGTAGTCACCAGCCAAGCAAATTATGATAGTGGCAGCATCAAAGTGCAGTGCACTGATATAATTGCCTGAAAATTATAATGCTTTGCAAAGAGCTAATATTTGTATTCATTCTGGGTACTGAGGACCAATTTTCTCATGAGAATGCCAATAATGGGGATGTTATTTTTCACACGTTCTTTCAGCAGCCTGGTTAAAATAAGAGACTATACAAATTGGCAGAGATGGTAAGTTATCTGTGTTCACTTCTCTATCTTTCATGAAGATTCTTGTCTAAATAAGAGGAAATCTATTCCTTTTCAAGGAAATCCTGTTGTCAGGAGTCCCATATTTTTATCCGACATTGACAGAGAGTGCAGCACTGGCTAGAGAAGGAAGTAAAAAATAAACGCCAAATACAAATGGAGACACACAAGAAAAGGTGACTATTTACGTGCTTTGCTCTGTTGCACCCACAATATGATATCTTCCAGAATTTCCCACCATACTGCTAATACATGTCTGTTTCACAAACAGCAATGGACAAGGAGTAAACCTGCTTTTGTCAAGAGTCTTTGCGTAGACATTCCGGAGAGCTGCATGAACTCTTCTACATTGCTTTTGAGGTGGAAGATAGACTGTGTCTTTATCAGCACATTGTGTAGGGAATGCTCAGCTGCTATCTTCCACCTGTTTAATTGCCAGTATATAGTTGTGAAGAAAATTCTTGCTCTACAAGGAAGTATATTTCAGGCAGACTTGCCATGAAAACAGAAAGTTGGCATGTTGCTTTGAATTTTCATGGATTCTCATGTGCTGGCAGGCAATTTTCACAGGGATAAAAGGTCTTTGATCTTAGTGAATGGCTTCCTTCTATTTTCAATAATGCAATAAGCCATTTTCTTTTCTGGCAAAGGTATTTCCATAGAAATGTTTTGTTCAAATTGCTTTCACAAAAATACTAGGAATTAGTCAAGAAGTCACACTCGTCAAAGGTCAGAGGGATCAAACAGCTTTAATTTAACAAAAATCCTAATGACTAACATGGGAGTTTAAGATAGGTTTCTAACAAAAAATGTGGCAAAGAACATTTTATTGAGTTTTTGATTGGTTATGAAACTGAAATTCAACTTAGATTTACCAAAGTTTGGGAATAGTTCAACAATCTGGAGTTAAATTTTAAACAATATTTTTGAACAGTTTCCATGCAAATGTTTCTGGTCTGAAGCAGTCTGAATGACTTTTGCATCGAGAAGATTATCCACTTTTAAATTTGATCTTTAAAGCAAAATTTCACATCTTACCTACCAACCTCCACCATCTTAGAGTTCCCTAGCAATACTATTGCAAAATATTTTTTTTTTTGTGAGAAGAAAGATTCTCTGTCCCACACAGCACATATTCAATTCAGTGTCACTGCAGATTTTTGCCTCAGGTATTCAGTAACTGGAAGGAATAACTTTTTCTAACTTATTATTTCTTCTTGCTACACCTTTATTCAGTCATGCTTATTCGTGAACAGATACGGCAAATGCCAACAGTGCTATTGCACTGATTACTGTATTTCTGCCTTTTCATGCTACAGAATCTGTTAACCTGTTTCAAATACTGTGAGAAGCAGCTTAAGCAATTTCGGGACTGCTTTGAAGATCATTAGTTGCAAGTTATTAAATGCACGTTGTTAATAATGGATAAGACTGAGAACTGGTGTAGTAGGCATTATTCCCATTGAAGATAATGGCTTTTTGCCAAATGAGTTTGCAGTAATTGTGCCAATTGTGAAATCTACTGGGCATAAACTGAAAAAAAAAAGGAATGGCTCTTCAATATATTCAGTAATTATACTCTTAACTACATTTTAAAAGTGCATCTGGACACTGGACAAAGTCTTCAGAATCTAAATGAGCCAAAGACAAGCTCTCCTCACAGCACAACAGGGGAATTCAACCAAATGCATTTATTATACTCTGAAATCACAGCTGACTTCTAGTAGTGCCAAAAAAAGAGAGGTCGACACAAACTGCTCATAATTTTTTAAGCACTGATTACAGCTGAAGTGCTATTTTTTGTGTGAACAGAATTTGTTACCAAGTGCCATGTCATAGAATATAAACTTTGCGTTAAGTCCAAAGCCTCAGATGTTATTGCAAATGTAGTTGTAGAAGGAAAAAAAAAGGCATTTTATCAAGCCTTAAAAAAAAAAAGAAAAAAAAAGTCTTGTACTCATTTGCTAACTTATCCTTGCAGAATTATAACTTGTAAACAACAGGAGACACAACTTTTCCTTTACAAAATTACTGCCAGTTAAGGCAAACGTAGCTGGTTTCCTTGCTTTATTTTATTTTCCCAGAGTTCACAATTCAAAAGTATCTAGTACAAAGCCCTGAAACCCCTGATCAACAGTCATAGATGCAATAAAGTTCATTTTTTTCTGAATGCTATAGAACTACTGAGAGGCAGAATGCAATTCCAAAGATGTCTTCTTATACTTTTAGGAAACCTCACCTGTATAACTGCTTGAGGATTAGACTACAAAAAGGAACAGGAATTTGCTCTTAATTAAATTCTAGAGGTGATAAAAGCAGAACTTGCACCTTGAAAGAATGTGAGAAGTTTATAGATCAATATGTCTTTGTGCATAATCACCAGAGATGGTTACACAGATGAGGAACACCTTTCAAAATGTTTTGCAATGATCTGGTCATGTATGATTCCATGCAATTATTTCTTGAATGATTTTCTATACCATCAATTATGCCAAAGCCTCCAGGGGCTGTTTGGTTTTTTTGGTTTTTTTTTTTTCCTATGGCCCACTATCACCTCACAAATTAAGTACATTGCAAAAATGTTTGCTGACTGGCCACTAACACATGTGTTCTGTGAATCTATATGGCTACCACAAGGGCAAGCACCAGAAACATCTTTGATGTTCCACTCATAATTTCTATTAACTGTAGTCTCTGTGATCTATTTTGCCTTCATTACCCTGCTTTCATACTTGTATTCCTTTGCCAAGTCATAGTAACAGAGAGTATAAAATAAATGTCTCCTTTCAAAGACCCATTTGTTCAAAACAACATTATCTGTATTTGCTCAAATAGCTTCTTTTAAAAAATCAGACTTATACCAGGATTACATCAGTCGCATTAAGTAAATAACTACAGAATGGTCTAAGAATTTCCTGTTACTTTGCTTATATATTTGATTACAAGGTTTGATTGTAAGCAGGACACATTTTGGAGTATGCAGCTTATAAAATTTAGTGTCATTTCTTCCCAGCCACATATTTAAGTAGAGGGTAGACATTGCCCATCAAGAATTTCCTGTTCATTATGTAGTTCATCTCATTTGCTTTTTGGTGTGTTGACATACCTTCTGTCAGGGATTGCTCTCTTCACAAATTGCAGAGAAGAATTAATCACACGCAAGACTCTAACGATGCCCCAGTCCTCAACAAACTTCAGGACACAGTGCTTCACTGAGGCATTGCTTTCTCCTTTGATATTTTTAGAAATTCCCTGGGGGAACAAAGAATAGATCAGAGAGCACAGTCCAATCCTCAGACTGGAGGCCAGGGGATGTTAACAAGGAGATTAAGGAGGTACTTGGCAGCAGTTCCAAAATCACTGATTTATCTCCAAAAAAATAAGAGCTCAGAACAAAGGCTGTGAACTCTTCAGCTTGGAAGACCTGGACCAAAACACTCATGTCCCAAAGGGTGAGAGGCTGAGCAGTGTCCTGGACTCAGAAACGATGATCATACTTCAAGACTGCCAGTTTGAATGGCGAGTGTGTCAAATGGTGAGGATGCCAAATAACAGCCTTAAGCTGGGAAACTACCTCTTCTGTCACAGGGGGAACAGCACAGACTTCCACTTTTAGAAGGTTTGATCATCTCTCACCCTGGAGAATAATAGTTGGCTTACAGATATTTCTTATTGTTTTGTCTGTGGTAGAGCACCCATAGTGCAAAGTATATGTTACCTGCCTGACACTAGCTAAAATAACTGTAGTATGAAATCATTAAGCCCTCTGTGACCCCAGTTTTACCAAAGGTTCAGGTTTATTTAGTCCGAGGAGTCAAGGTCCCATACTCAACGTATGTGTGCAAAAAGGCCCTTGGAGTGATTAAAAGGCAATGTATCTCACTGTACTGTTTGTTGCTACAAATACTTTTAAAGAAAGGGCCCATTTAAAGGGTCAAAGCAGTATAGGATAAATAGGTGGTGCAATAGAAATAAAAGGCTTATAATGAAGTGCTAAAATAGTCTTAACCTTTCAGAAAAGTTTGAAAAACTCCAAGATTTTTTTTTCTTTCTTTTTGTTTGTTTTGGCCATGTTTTCCTGTTGACCTTGCTGTAACTTTCAGATGTAAACAATTGTAATACACACAGAGACATTCACTTTCTTGGATGCTTTCATTTTCTCCCCTTCTTTGAAAAGTCTTTGACTGCATAGCTCCCAGACTGAACAGGTAGGTGTTCTGCTGCCACATCCGTCAACTCAAAACACAAAAGAAAAAAAAGATATGACAAATTTCATCCCCGTGCTACTCATCTCATCCCTTACCTCTTGCACATACACACACAGATACACGGAATATGCAGCAATAGAGGGAAACCCTGGGAATGGACCAGTTGCCAAAACTGAGCTGGTGGGGAAGAAAGGCTGTTGACAGGTGTTGAGGCTTTCTTACCTAAAGCAAAATGCCATAGCAAAAAAAAAGCAATTACCTTTATTTAACCCTCATGTATTCTATGAGTTTCAAATACACTATGCAATTCCCTGTGAATTGTGGTGACTACTTGATCAACAAAGGGTTTGCTAACTCCCTACACATCCATTTTAATGATAAATTTGATTAAGATCCCACTAATGGAAACTCAGGCAGCTACTCCTAATTCACACTAATTAGGATCTAATGCAAATCTCAGTTTACTGCAACAAAGAGGAACTCAGATAATGCTTTTGGCTTTGAACCCATAGGCATGAGGTTTTGGTGGGGTTCTCGTGTCACTTGAGATACAGAATATTCTCAGATTCCTTAGCCTTGATACATGACTAACTCTCTTTGGTCCCAGAAACTGCCCGTCTCTTGCAAACTTCCCAGCCTATCAGTGGTGCATATTCTTCTGGTTTATAACTTCTGGGTCAGGACAAAGGTAAAAAAAAGATGAAATGATGCACAGGAATGCTTTTCTCTTTCAGCAGCACAGCACATAGCAAATAACAAAAAATTACAATAACCAAACCTCTTTCCTACATATATTTTCCTTTTGAAGTTCTGTTATCACTTTGGGCTGGAGTTAAAATACTTAGAGAATATTTTTAACTCAGTCTGCTTTCTCTGGCCATGGCTTATTGCCCCGTTAATCAACTTTCTTCTCCCTTCTTCTTCATCTCACCTTCTTTTCCCAGAACTCGTTTGGTCAGCTAAACTTCCTGTGTGATTTTGTGGCTCCAGCATCTAGGTTTTTATTTCAGTGATTTGTTATTCCTCCAAAAACAAAGACATATTAACACATTCCCCCAGCTCCACTTTTGTCATGCATTTGTTTGGTTGAGAGAATAGTTATTAAACCTTTCTCCCTTATACGTGTCTTAGACACATATCACATGAAAATAAAGTCTGCACATATTTCCATGACACAGCAGTGTTCTTAATGATAGCTTCATAATTTCAAGCATAAATAAAAATTGAACATTGGCAAATTCTTTAATACCTTGACTCCTCAAGGTATTAACAATGTGAATTGTTCTGGGTTGTTATTGTGTTGCATTTTAGCACAATTATAATAGTCTGGTTGAGTGGAAATGAATTCGACCTGATGCATGTCTTCCATCCCTAATTGGCGAATATTGAAATACTAAATTATGGTTGCAGTTCAAAGAGCTTTTTTTGGTTTAAAGGCAAACATACACAAAGGCCCAAATTCGAGATCTGATCACACACCCACTTCTAAATTTAATAACCTTACTTACTCAGATGTAATTAGACTAAAAGTTATAAACTTAAATAGCTAGCTATGTATTCAATACAGTGTAAGTGATAGAACTTCATAGTTATACAGAAACAGTAAGTTGTATAATTACAGCATATAAGAATACCAATTTCTGTCAATTTTACTATTAGAAATCTTATTGGTGCAAGACAAGTTATTTTTCTTAGAACCATTTATCATTTAAATTGTATAAATATCTTGAAAACATACAGGAAACAAAGTCAAACCAGTTAACTTAGATCTATACACCACATCCCACTGAGAAATAGTTAATTAAAGCTATAGGTAAAAAATAGATCATATTTTTCCATTTACAGTGTAAAATTTAGCTTTGCATGCCAATAACTATTGTTCTGTGTCATTATGTTATACTCAGTGTGCTGTGTTTTTCCCACTGTCATGTTTCTTTTACTCTCTTTAACTGATCCTGTTGAAGAAAATTCCTATGTGGAATCCCTGGGTCAGGATAAATTTCCATTTTCCATGTTTCTGTGTCTCATGACCTCCACACACACTAATGGAAAATACAACAACAACCCAAAACACAAAAGATTCATTCTGGTGGATATGTCTTGAATCTGGACATCAACTAAACAGAAATTTTTCCAGGGAAATGCAGGTGAAAAGTCTTGCATCACAGTTATCCCTTAATCTATTTTTGTTGTGTTCAGATCCAATGGAAATTTTAAGGATGTGATTTCATTCCTAGGAAAGATAAATGGGACAGATCTGCTAAAAGTTAAGCTTGTGCTTAACAATTGTTTACAGGTGCTAATTCTTTAAATCCTTTTAAGTGTATTTTTTTCATAATGACCACAAATGAAATGCTTTTTAAAATTACTAACTGATATAGGCACATAATTATTCTCTAAAATAATGTCTTCTACAAGTTGCAGCTCTGGCCCTGTGAGAGGCAGTGATGATTTGGTCCAGATCCTCACCAGAATAAATGAATGCAATCCCAACAACTATAATACAAGGCATTTTGAGTGTAGTTTTTCTGTTGCTGTAAGAAGTTGGTGCTGTTTTTCTCATATTCTAATATTATGTTTTGGCCTCTTCTGTCTTGTGCATTAACAAAACATTAGTGCTTGCCAAAGAACCAACAGTGATAACAGCATTGGCTGATGACATGACACGAATATGAGGAGCTGAAAATTTCTTACATTAGTAAGTCAACTGTTGTTATAGCACAGCAGTCATAAATTAGAAGGTGCTATATTAGGGCACAATGCAATGATATCAAAGTAGCAGTAGGTTGCGTCAAATTACAGCTATACAACTAGCATAGACTGGCTTTAAAATTGTATCAGTGTAATCCTGTTACTGTCAGTCATTTATACAAATTGAATGAAACACTCTTACTTGTTTTAACTTGTCAAAACTCAAGAACAGCATAACAAAAAATCACTGTCATCTGTGTCTATGACAGCTCCTAGCCCTAAAATAAAAGCTAAGGAAGTGAACACCAAAGTTTTTCTGCTTTACAAAAACAAATTACTCCAAGCAAGAATCACTCAGAACGGAGCATGGTATGAAGCTCTGGAAAAGACAATAGCACACCACCAAAGAAGAATAAAAGGAGAGGATTAATGTTCAAAGGAAAATAAACTGGTGCATTGGTAAACAGACTATTGAGACAAAACAAAAAAATGAGGTTTTCAAATACACTGTTGCTTCTGCAAAATTCAGATTCATAGATTTTGTAGTTTTGCCATAGCTTTTCTTGTTTATTTTCAAAATTTTTATTATTTTCAAAGAGGCAATTTTTCAAACCCACTGCATTATTTCTTGGTTTTCGCTAGAAGCTATTCATGGAACAGGATTATTCATATACAAAATTTCTTAATTTGAAATCTTAATTAAAAGTCTTATTCTAAAGGAGGAATCTGTTATTGCTCAAGTATGAATCCTTCCTTTTATTTTATTTTATATTTTATTTTATTTTATTTTATTTCGTTTCATTTTATTTTAATTTCACTCACCCTCACTTTTAAAATCATCACCACCAATGCAAAACGTGTTCATTTATATAATGGGCTTGACTGGGAAAGCACACAATTTTTGGGCTAGTTGCTATTGAGTTTGTAGAAGTTAAAAGGTCACATCAATTTTGAAACTACATGAACAGCACCTCAGACCTAATTGATTGATACACCGTGGCTTCCTTGGGCAAACCCTGCCTGAGATATAGCTTGCATGAGGAAAAAAAAAAAACAAACCTGCCAAAGGAAAGCTTCTGCTACCATAACTGCATCTTTACTAATGTTTCTTCTAACACAAAAATCTTTCATACATTTTAGTTATGGACATGAGTAAACATTCACCAAGGCATACATCTCAGTTTTCAGAAAAATGTTCTTCTGCAAAGACATTGCATGAGTGGGAGAGCAAACTTATGGCGGTGACTGATGCTTTCTGGTCTAGGGTTTGTTATGAAGGCAGGAGCAAGATGACCCAACCTGAGGTCCGTCTTTACAAAGTCGGCCAAAGCTTTGGGCTGGTGGTAATTACTTTTGCCAGGAGGGAAGAGAGATCTGGGAAGCCGTCTGTACTCCTCGGGGTGTTCTCTCATTGCAGTTTTACTGAGTTACCACCACTCTAATTAGGGACCTGATTGGCAGTCACAGAGAATGATTTTTGCTGAGACTCTCTCCAGCTGGGCTGCTTCTGCGTGCTGGGAGGTTAATATGGCAAATGGGGTGGCTGGTGTATTTTCTGTGTAGTTATTCCCACTGTTGTGCAGCAGCCTTGGCAGAGAGGGGGTGGTGTATGGCCCTTAGTCATGAGCACATTCACCAGCACTGCTACAACCCCAGCAATCACAAATCAGAGCCCTGTGTTTATCTCAAGGGAGAGATGTCCAACTACAAAAGGCTACTGCTACTGGGAAACATACTAGGAAGGGAGAACAGGTACATTTCTGCTGTACCGCCAAGATGGGTAGCATCGTTAGCCATTAATCTGTGCCTCAATGGGCCAACAAGCTCAAGTTCAAGGCCTTGCTTAGTGGAGTCTCTGAAGTACTACGATTAGGACTCAAGTGTGTGGAAACACTTTAGTTCTGGCTATCATTAGGATTTCCATGAAGCAACTGGGTTTGCCATGTAGTTTTTATCCTATTTCTGGAGCAGCTGCACATTCCTTACCCAGAGAAGGCTGTAAAGCATCTACTGTGCTTCTGGCAATGCAAAAATTATGCAAAGCATACACCAGTGTTCAAACCTCTTAAGTTCTGCTATGTCTTCGTAAGAGAGCATTAAATCAAAATGGAATTATATCAAATTCTGAAGTCATATTGAGATAATAAAGTTTTTTAAAAATCTTCATCTCTATTGCATCTTCCTATTGTAATTGTTTTCTACTCAAACATTGCCTATACAAATAATTTTAAAAATTATTTATCAAGAAAAACATTTTAAAAAATTAATCAGACACAAGGTTTTACTTTTACGAGAATCTTTTTGTTCTCGGTTCTAGACTCTGATTTAGAGACAATCAAGCATTTTTCTTACATTAATTACAAAAGTAAATTTGCATTCACAAAGAGGACCTTAAAATAGATTACTGTTATTAATAAATTCTATTACTGTTATGTTGAAAAATGCACTTCAAAATAATTTTCAAAGGAATATCCCTAAAAATTCAAACAAATCTCATATCAAGACATATGTTGACTTTTCCATTTTCATGGGAAAATAAAGGAAAATAGTGGCAACTAAAAATTAATTAATTTCCACTAATAAATATTAAATATCAAGTTTTAGAACTAAGTACGATAATGTCTGTGAGACTGCGTATGTACGTGTGTGTGTGTATACATACGGATAGAAAGCCTGAGAAATACATCTGTCATCAAAATATATGCTTAAGAGTTAAAATTGTTGCATTAATGTAGAAATACCAAAATACCAAAGAGTGTACTTTGGGTACGTACTGACTACAGATGTAGTCAGTCTCGTGTGGCCAATATTACACTGTGTTCCTCTGGCCTTCTTCAGACAGGGGTGTTGTGTTAGGAATAGCAATTTCTTTATACAGATTAGAGGGACATGCATAACTGCAAACATTTCCTAGTGCACTAAACATCATATACGGTAGAATGATTAAGATTTTACTCTCAAACTGTAAGTATATCTGAAGGGAATTCTCCCCCTCAGGCTAATTCAGGGCTGTAAAAGGGCTCTGATGATATCTTGGGGTCTAGCACTAAATTCTCTGTATTTTTACAGTAACATTCTTTGCTGCCTCTCCTTTTTTGCAAAGGACTTTTTTCAAATATCTAGAATAATGAATTCAATATCAAAGCAAATGTAGGGAAAGAAATATCAATAGTCAGTTCTGTGCCACTTTGACCTGACAACTTTATTTCATGCGTTTTCTTGTCCTCTTGATTCCTTATGCTTTCTCCATTTGCCTGAAATGCATTTTCTCCTACATCTTTTCAAGCCTGTTCTCGCAAATGCTTTGCTAAGTTTCAATAAGACTAGTCATAGCAGTAAAGAATTTTGAGGCCGATCTGCAAGTGCAATAAATCAGCGTACCTGATAACTGAGGACCTTCACTGAAGGTGCTCTTTGCTCCCGTATTGTGTATGGAGAATGGTGCAAACTTCGCACTGTAGAGTATAGCCATCTTTTGGATGAGTTTGCATGGGCTAAAGTTTTTCTTGTGTGTCTCTTAAAACCTCTAGTGTCTCACCTGTCATGCTTTATCCAAATGGTAAATAATAAGAACGCTAATTGGGGGTGTCAATATTTGAATGTTGTCATCTGTAAACTATTCTAATTTAAGCCAATTATCCAGTTTTAAGGAAACTTATTAGTACATGCACAATGGATTTAGCTAGAAATGTAAGCACAGATTGTTTTGCAGCCTAGCTATCTTTTCCAGGGTTTTGAAGCTCATGAAAAACTCCTGTGAATTGAGAAGCCAGAGTATAATGTTATCTGCTGAGACAAAAATGCATTGAATCATTCAAATATTACGAAGCTACTCAACTTTAGTATTATATGTAGCTACTGGGTTTGATTTCTGCTGGAATGTACATGGCTGACTAATGCCATGAATCATTGGTGCTCCACTAACCTAAATCAAACTGTAAATGTTCTATTTTCAGTCAATAACGAAGTTGTTATGAGGTGTTTGCCGGCTTTCAATCTCAGTAGGTTCCTAAGCAAAATACACATTTGTGGCTTCACTCGTAGGTTTTTCTTTCCTTTTAGTTATATTTTTTTAATTCAACTTCCATTCAAGGGCAAATTGCCAGAGCTTTCAGCCTGTTATGATTAGGGCACATAATTTGCCTCAGGTATTAAACACTCCTTGTAGTGTGGAGGATAGGTTGGAGGGATGCTGGGCATGGTGCAGCTGCTCCTCTGAGAAGTCAGTTAGAGGCAATGGGCTTACTGAAGGGTTGTGGGCTACAGCCCCACATCTCCTCACATCTGCAGCCAATCTGTTGTCCCCAACAGAGCTACTACCAACTTTATGTTTCTAGCACTCAGCATCATAACTCTGACCACTTCTGCCTCTTTCACTAAATCCAGTCCTTTCCTTGAAGCTATAAACCTGTCCTCAGGCCTCATTCAGTTTTGGAGATTGGGAGGTACCTTCTTCTTGACTGACAGCCAAATCCATGGCCTTTGCAAAGGAAAGAGGCCCCTTTTCATCCAAAATTTCACTGTCTTAGGAAAAGGTGTTTTGTTACTGTTGAAAAACAGCAATTTTACTAAAGAAATCTGAAGATGTTACAATACTTTGCAGCAGGTGGAAGGGAAAACAGTAGTGTATTTGGCAGAGAGCGCATCAAGGGCCAATCTTTCTACAATTGACTTCTACCCCAGTGTTTGGCTCTGCACTCGTCCAAACTACCCAACACCATCTCAGATGTGTTCTGAGGTCAGAGGCATTTCCATTGGCCACTCTGCCCTGCACTTTGTGCAGTCAAAGGTGCAAGTAGCCGACCTCATGCTTGACAGTTCAGTGTTGTCCAACAATTCCCTGGGCCTATTGTCTGCCCATTCTCTTTATGCCCCATAAATTGCTATTCAGTCTGCAACTTTAATTTGCACACCCCTGGACAGCTATTAAATTCTCATCTTTCACTTTTGACATAGGTCCGTTGTCTTGTTTGTGTTTCAAGAGTAAAATATGAGAAGGCACTGACATTTCTGTATTCCTTCAAGAGTGATACCAGCTAGAGGTAAAGAAATACATTATTCCTGCTGCTTTTTAATGCAGTGTTGCAATGATTACAAAACTACAGATGTAAAATTGCTTGAAATGGTGTGCACTGATTTTTGGATGCGCAAATGATTGGGCAATTTTCAGGAAAAACAAAACTAAACTAAAAAGATTGCACAAAGAAGAAAATGGGCAGGAAATTAGACTTACCATTCTGAAAACTATCTAAAATCTGTGGCTGTGGAGCAGTAAAACTGAGGGTTTTTTCCCTATAATATAGTGTCTGTTCAATTTGTTTTATTCATATGTCACCTTTACTATAATAATATTTTATAATGTTCCAGCAATATGTACAATGACAAAGCTAACATCAATCACCCATGCTTTGAGCTTTCCACACTTATGTTTTAGTATCCAAAACATAAACAATATACCAAGTGTGGGATTTTAACGGTTTGTACAAAGGATTTTGTCAGATTTTCCAAAACTCAAGTTTGACAGTTTATATTAATCTCCAAAGTTTAATAGAAATATTAAATTATCACCCTAGTTCATGCCTTGGAATAATTCCAGTAATTTCAGTGGAGTTCCACTGGGGATGTGTTTACCTCTGCTGTTTTTCATACATCCACTTATCTGGTTCCTAATTTGCAATCTATTATTTTGTATTCTTTGAGGCAAGACACTGAAAAGCAAAGGAAAGCCCAGTAACTGGTACCTCCCTCCGTATATTCACACCTTACACATCCTTTTCTTGTACAATTGTTCAGCAAACCCAGATCCAATTGTGTGTCTCTTTCACCAGTTTTCTAGATATAGCTGTGCTTTGTTTGCCTGTTTGCCTCCTGTTCTTACTCTTGTGCCACAGCCCAGTTGGGGTGCTTCTCCCAGGGCTAAATACTGTCTTCCTTCTCCTGTATTTGGCTCAACTACCTTGTCTTCAAAGCTTGTAAATGTAGCAACCAGGCTTGCAGGCTTCAGGCAGAAGTTTTTGCCGCGGAGCAGTGCACCAGACTGGAATTTTGAGTGGCATCATCACCTGCTGCGCCTTTTTACCACTGCCTTTTATGCTCTTTTCCCAGAGTCAGTGCCAAAAATCTTGTAGAGACATTGCAATAACTCTGTCTGCAAAAATGAGCCTTCTCTAAGTTTTGGATGTGTCAGAGTCCAAGAAAAAGGAAGTTTCTGAAGTACTCGGTGCAACAATTTCCTTCTTTTAGTCTTGCGCTGTTTGATGCTTCCTCCAATATTTACTGCTATTTTTAAACAGTTTTGTTAAGTTGGCTATAGAATGCCAAAGATGCTTTTGTACATCCTTGGTGAAAAGGGGATCCTGGCTGAAAAGGGGAACCATTACAGTAAATACTAAAAATTCCAGTTCTTGAGCTAGTACTGTAGGGAACTTGAATAAAGTTGGTAAGAATAGATCCGTAGAGGAAATAATATAACAAAACAGTTCATATCCATATTTAAATATAGCCTTATTTAAACCTACATGTACTGCTTTTATATGTTTGTGTGAATGGTTATGTATGTCTGTATCTTACTATCTTGCCATTATGAACTGTCACACATTTCCAAGCAGTTCCTGCATGTATACATATTCCAAATGTCATAAGAATTTAATCAAATAAATAAATCTGCAGCTAAGAGTTGAAACATGCTTAACACTAAAAGGCATGCCATGTGCTTTACATAGGCAGAAACTATTTATTATTTTAAGTTGTTGTTCATTTGTGTTTTTTTAAATGAAAGTGGTACAGTATCATTGTCATCAGAAAATGTAAAATCATCTTTTCTTTCCAGAAAATGAGAAAGCTTCAATTAATAGAAATGTTTTCATTGTGGGTTTTTGCCCTCGTGATTAATGCAGACACACAGGAAGATGGAGACAGGTACCGATTTCAATGGCAGGCTGCAACAGCTGGTTTAACGTAGCAATAGCAACGTTTTATAGATCTGAGAGCTTGGTAATCAGTTGGTGTAATGAAAGACGTTGCTTCTCCCTGCAAGTACTGTCTTGCTTAATACAGCAACAGGGTCCAGCACAGAATTTATATGGCAACAGTCTCACAACAAGCTTTCTCAGATAAACGTATCTTGCCCTACAAATAGGGCTCATGTAATCTCAAGAGTGAAATTAGGTGTCAAAGTAGGTTTCTGGAAATATTTTAGGCCACTATTTCTGCTAAAATCCAATTTGTCCTTTAGTCCTTTACTTCTTTAATCTACATTGAACACTAGTTACAAGTTATGATGAGCTAAACGGTCCTATCAACAAAAGATTACTAATTTTTAAATCCAATGCTTAAACATGTCAATACTGAACCTAGTAGGAAAATTCTAGTAGGAAAATTCCTTACAGGTACTGCCCTTCGTCTTCCAAAACCAAACCATCAGTGACCAGCAATCAGTATCAGGCTTTATTCTACAGCCACGGGAAGGTCAGAGCAGTCACAAAGAGACTTAAAACATCTGTCTTAAAAAAAAGGCAGATGTATTGAGAGACCACAAGGGAGCAAATCACTTCCCATCTTTTTCGACTCTTTATGAGAAGGTGAGACTTTCCTCCCTCCATGAGAAAAAATCTATTTACTCACACTTTCTAGAGGTCCTGTGTCTCAATTCATAGATGAACGCACTGTGCATCTACTGGCTAGCTCAGGGTCCCCAAGACAAACACTTCTAAGGAGAGTTTGATTACTGCCCAACAGAGACTGACTATGTAATCCCAATGCAATAAATCTGCTGCTCTTCCAAACAGTGGGATTTACAAGTACGTGCTCATACCAACTTTGTTGCACATGCCAGGAAAGCCTCAGAACGACAATGAATGTGTTGAAAATAGTTACAAACTCTACAAGCTGTAGACATCTCAATTTCTGGACCTATGGCAGCCTATGAAGGATGGGCCCATGTTCTTGTACTTAGGCAAAATAAATAGATAAACTATGGGCAGTAACAGCAGACATTTCCATCAGAAATAGATCTACAATGGGAAAGGGGATCCTTGATCAGAATTTGTCTAGGTAAGATTTTGAGTAGAGATAGGAAAAATACCCAGGAGGGGCACATTTTGCCTTTACAATTCCCTTTGTCTCTGGGAACAGCTTATTCCTGTGAGTCTGAACAAAGTCCTGGTCATATGAGAAAGAGTGTAAGGTACTTTTAAATGAAGAAAAAAAATTCATAGCATTTTTTTTTGTTTTCTTTATATTTCTTTATATTTTTAAAAAAAGTCAGAAAAGCAAATTTCAACAACCAACATTGTTTCAAGGCTGAGGTTTTTGTGGCAGCATGGGAAGTTGACCCTGAAAAAACACATCAGAGCGAAAATGTTTGTAGCATCTTCCAAACTTTCCAAACTTCTAGTAGAAAAATTACATTTTTCTTAACCTGTAGTAGTCAGGATTTTAAAATTTCTAGGACTATATCTGGGAACCTAGAAGGAATTTTTGTGTCCTCTTCTCTTTAGCTATAAACTGACCTTACTTTCTAATTAATGACGTGTTGCAAAATACTGCAAATACTGTACAAGTTTTCCTCCTGTATTCCTTTTGCAGCACCTTTGGGAAAAAGCACTACGCTTTTATGCTTATGACCCAGGCTCATGCCCACTGCTTCATTTAACCACCGTTGGGATTAGTATTTCAGCTCCATTCTCTTGGGCACTCCCAACAATTATTATTCCCAAAGGAACAATTGCAGTCATCTCGTTCATAAGGTTTCAATTAAAAGTCCTGAGGGAGAACATGGACAGAAGCATTTTATTTTAAAAGCCTTTAAATTCCGCATAACTGCTGCATTCTGAAGAGCTCCCTGACATTCCTTACCAGTTCTTTTTCTGTCTTTTAGTCTATCTCAGTCACTAATTCTGGCATGCTCTGGCAAACCACTTTTATTGCAGTACACGAGTGCAATCGTTCTGGTGGAGTACATTCTGTGATGTATTCACACCACTACATTAGGTGTCTAATCTCTGCACCTAGATTGGGAGACCAGTCTGACTAATGTATCTCTGTAGGCAATGGAAAGAAATTGGGTCATCCAGGGGGAAACTCAGGGCAGGAGCATATTCACAGTTCTCTGATTTGCACTCTGGAGAAGACTTTCAGTATTCATCGAGAGCGTCCAGCTCTTGGGTTGTCAAGTAGGAAGTTCACCGCAGCTCTTGCAGGGCTCTTACTAATGAGAAATGGCTTCTTGCTCTTTTCCGCTCATGAGCTTCCCTTTACCTCTGAAAGACATGTTGCATGTACACCATGGCTCTAAGCCATGTCAATATTTTGGTATATGACTCATAGATCCAGGATATGGGTCACCCCTGCTGGTAAAGGACTGTGAAGAGACCAGTCTCCAAATTTAGGTATTTCATTGCCTAAATTTGGTATGTGAATATTATCTGCTCCCTTTTACCTTCATGTTACTGAACAGTTCAGTTCGTATTTTGCTGGGAATGATGTGATGAGTTTTGGACCCAATTTCTAATATTTTCTTTCTTTGCTATGATTTCTGCCTTGCTGGAGATCAGAAACCTTGAAGTGTTGTCTACTTCATAATGTATATTCATTATTTTTATTAATATTACTTGTATTTATAGTATTATCATCATCATTATTGTCATTATTATAATCATTATTAAGCAGAAGCTGACCATCTGTTGCTATAACTGAAAAATAGAGGTTTCTCAGAAATCATCTCCCATGACAATCATACAGCATCAGAACTCCTAAAATGTAGTCAACATCTAAGCTGAGTTCAGAAAATTAGAATTTTATGAGGGTCTGAAAGATCACATTTCCATTGTCTGTTAAAGAATGTGGATTTACTAAGCATCAGAAAGGAAAGAGTTTCAGCATTTTAGAGGAAAGGCAATCTAGTCACAAAAATAAATGCTTTTGAAGAAATAAAAATGCTGAATAAAAGACTAGTTTGTTTACTGATTCTCATACATATAATATAGATATGGCTCGTAGAGTCTCAGCCATATTTTAAGACATAGATTTATGCCAATTAAAATCATTGGGAGCAATAATAGGGTGTCATATGTTGCTAAAAAAAGAAGAACGTAGAAGATAAAGTCACATTTTTACCATTTTCAATAAAATTCCTATTTCTTTAAAATATTGTAACAACAAACATTCCATCTGCATTATGTCAATATGGTCATATTACTCATCTCAGTTCTCGTATGTTTTATTTATGATCCACGAAAGAATTATTCCTATCCAAACGGATTTTAATTGAATTGCAAAACAAAAAGAGCCTTTTCTAACTTTCTAACCTTCCTGACAAACCAGAATAGGGTCAAAGAGATTTGAAGAGTCATTGAAGAATATGTTTTGATTTACTTCAGATAGACTCAGGGGAACTTTGTTCCAGATGGTAACCTTAACCTTTTACAACAAACTGTCTATCTCCGGTAGTCCCTTATTACAATTAGATCCATATCTGTCTGATATTTTGGTGGTCAGGAATTTCCTGGTATCATACCACCTATGATAACGTATTTTGCATCACTTATTGTGAATACGTGTAATAGCAGAGGAAAGGAATTTAATTTCAGTTTCTCTCATGTGGCCGTGAAGTTTTTTTGAAGCATATTCAGTATAAACACTTCAGAAAACAACAGAAAGCAGAAAACATCCTCACACCGAAGTGCTTTTTTAGCAGTTTGAATGTTAACACAACCACTTCATATTTATTTTAATTTGCAACTTTTGGACCATAAAGAATTGAACAGCAGTTCTATGCCAATGGTCAGTTTTAGATATATTAAAGCCTCTTGCATGTCTGACTATGAATTTTGTGCACAAAAAGAACTGAAGTATTCATGAAATGTTAGATGTGCTTAGTATTATTTGTGTTCCCAGTTAGGTTGACATAATAAAGCAAAGGAAATGCAGTTTGTGCAAGCCCTGAAAACAAGAAGATCATGTTTCTAGAAGCCCCAAAAATTCCTTATTTACAATATCTAGGCTATATAACATGTATTTATTTTTATTTCATGGAATACCTAATATAGTAGGCATCACAACTGCTCACTTTTTAATGCAGGGCACGACTCCCTGCATGAATGTCCATTAATGTCTTCTCTAGCTCATTACCAGACATGATATTTCTATATAATACAGATAGAATTGACCCATGTTCACACGTTTAATATGATATTATACAGACCTTCTCCTTATAGAATGCCAAATATAAATTTTTTTAAGCTTGAGAGAAATTACCTCCTTCACCATCACCCCTATTAAACCGAATCAACTTGCCTTGAATATTGAACAGTAATTTTCAGGCTGGAATCCATGGATACCTTGATGTTTGTGGTCTATTTCCAAGGGATTTGTGTAAGATAACTAAGGAAAGTAAGAGGAGTGTCAATAAGCTTAGATTCTCTTCAGAAGGTTTAGCCTATCTGCTGGAAAATTTTACATGCTTGTCAAATTAGAAAAAAACGGTTGAAAATCGCCTTATGGATGGATTTGATGAAATACAGAAAAGTATTAACACTTCTGAAGAAACCCTGCTGCAAATAGTATTATCAATCTTCTCCTCTTATAGAAATGCTTCATTTAAAGCTACAGGCACATGGCAAGTGCTGTTTGTAGTTTCATTTCTTTTTCTTTAAATTCAGTTACTACATTATTTTTCTTAGCCAAATATACCTGCACACTCTATTTTCAACCCCATGTTTAAGGTGCTTCCATTTCTCCCATTTGACTTGATTATTTTGTGAATCTAGTGAAGTTTATATTTTCCATACATCAGTGGCTGTGCACACAATTTTAATTCCAAGAGTACATTATATTTTTATAATTAATATACTACATTCAAAATTTCTTATAAATTTTGGCCTGCTCTTTAGTTTACAAATGGTTTAGAGTAGCAAACATTCATTCTTGTAGCACTTTTTTGCATGTTACACAAACTAGACTTCTCGATTTTTCAGGTACCAGCATTTCCCTAGAGATCCTGTCTTGATGAGCTGCTCTTTGACTTGAATAAACAAAAGACATTGTGACTGAAAATTCTGTGCTGATGGCATTAGCTCCAACTCAGAAGACATAGGCCTTAAATCACAAAAAAAAAAATTAAAAATGTGTTTTTATAAAGCCTTTTCTTCCACCAAAATGAACACTTGCTGTTTCCTCTTTTCAGTTATTAGGCTTAAGCCTTTCTTCAGACCAATTTATTCATATTTTTAACCAGTTTGGCTTTATGTAATTACTGACACTACTATTGGAATCCAACCTGGACATATAATTTTAACTATTTTTTTTACTACTCTGTAGTGTTCAATTTAAGTTTTTTTTTCTTTTTAATCCTTGTCATGTTATTATTTTCCCTGCAAACTTAAGAAGCTCTTGGTATGGACTACTTTAAAACCACCCTTCTGTCTCTCTCTTGCTTTCTGCTAAGAAAAGCTTTGGAAGCACAATGGACACATACATGTGTGGGCATCAAGTGTCTGTGGAAAAACAAGCAGTGCTTCTGTCTAGTGCAGAGACAGTCAGTCTGGGAAGGTGCACCCCTAATCATGGGACACTGCTTCATCTTCCCTTGGTGACATCCGTAAAGCTATGTCTTCTCATTACAAAACATCCCACTTAAGAGACTGCTAACGCAGATAAACACATTCATTATATTGTGGCTGTTTGGAGGGTGGTGTGGGGAGGAAGAATTCACAGCCCTTGATCCTTCCTTGTTACAGTCAATGGATAGAGAAAATCTGTACCTGGCCTAATTAAAACATTTACTTGAGAATGAGTTGAATTAGGCTCTAAATTTTCTTTTTTCTTCTTAACTATTCGTCCAATTAATCTATAGTGATTTTCTAATATCCTGGTTATCTGGAAGTCTGAGGGCTAAGGTTGGCTTATCTACCTACTTAGTACTCCTCCAATAGCCTTGTAAGAGATTATAAGACATGCTCAGGTATGCATGTAAACCTCTGAAGAGATTGTGGGTCTCTAGAGCAATAGCTGGAGTTTTACTAACTGGATAAAGTTTAAAAGCTCTGAACATCATAGTCACGAACTTGAATCAAATATCTCTAAATCCAGATTACAAATTTCACTGGAAACTGTGAACTGGACCCACCTTTACATAGATCTTGACATGGAACTTGAAATAACTTTTTTGCTTTGCACATAAAGTCTAGACCCAAAATTTTGACTTATGTTTCTAGTGAACCTTCTTCTGATGATTTTCATAGCCTGGACATGTGTTGAGATGCTGTGACTGCTTCTGATCATATTCAGCAACATAGTGCTCTGTGATGAAATAAGTTTCTCTGACCAGCCAGATGAGGGCACTTTGTTTTGAAGTCTGCTGTGATTTCTTTCCTGCTGGCATGACTGATTTTCCTCTCAATGGAAACCAGCATGGATGGTAGCTGGAAGGTGACGATTTTTGGACCTTGTTTGATATATAGCCAAGAGGTAGCTATTGTACATATCTCAACCTAAAAGCTGGAAATCTCAGAGTTTATATGTAGTCTATGATGGCAGTCTAAAGATATTTTCAAGAACTACAGCAACGAATCATATTCTTAATTTCACCCTGTTTGTTATCTAAGCTAATTGGTATGTGAGAAATACTACAACTTTAATTTTGTTATCAACCTCTTAATTTAGAGAGTATCAGATGGTGTAGATATCTTAGCCTGTATTTTTCCTATCACATAAGCACCAACAAAACTAAGAAGTCTTATTATTTTTTTTGTTAGAAAATATGTAGCAGAATAAAATGTGACTTAATGCTCATATTAAATGCAGCAATTCAACAGTAAATCAGGTCCAGTCATTCAGAACTCATCACAAACTGACCATTATGCCCCTTTCATCACAATCAGGGAAAGAAAAGCCTTGAGAATGATATTCAGCAGACACAGAGCCTTAATGATAATGTTTCTTAGAGCACTTAATCAGGCATATTTTATTGTAGGACAACTCCATTAAAAAGACATTCCGAGATGTGCAGTGCTTTTCAAGTGGAATCTAGTGAATTTCTGAGAGGAATTTATGCTTAGGAGTATCTAATTTTCACATGGATATTTCACAAAACCTCTTTGAAGTCTTTGGAGTTATAGTAGGGATAAAATTAATCCTATTCCTGTTACACACTGATGTAAATCAAATAAAACTACTGATGGCACAGATCTTTAGCTGATTGCTGTCAGTGTAGTTCACTGAAGTCATATGTATGCTATACCTACTTGGAGTTAATCTAGTTCCATTATTTGTTTTTACCACTGAATACATAAGTATTTCTGCAACTGAATTTCCAGTTATGCAGCTATACATGTGCTATTTATTTGTCCTGCAGCATCCGACATAGTATATAACTTTTCTGCCCTTAATATTGCTGAAGGCAACTGATAACAAAGAGGCTATTCTTAAGGAAGAGCTAATAGATTTTGAAAACCTTTCACTGAGTAATTGTCACTGTTACGTCTTTTATAACAAGTAAGTCTTTATCCTTCTAAACCATGTTTTGCACATTAATTGCTTTCTAGAATACATGTGACTTATTCATCGTAGAACTACTGCTAGCCTCCAAGTGCACAGTGATAATATATGAGACCAAAGTTCATCTAGTCCAGTATCTTTTCTGAAACAGCTAGCAAAAGTGAATGCTTAAGGAAAGAATAAAAAAAAAAAAAAACAGGCAAAGGGCAGGTCCCCAAGGCTATCCTCTTTCCAGCATCAAGTAAAGCCAGGTCTGTTCCCCTGTGCATCAGCAAGCAACAGCAAATCACAGCCTGGCCCTGAACACTTGAAATCAAAAAAGAATGCTAAAGACTGGCTGAGGTTTTTTGGAAGGGACATGCCAATCCAGTATCAGTGGTCTTCCTCTCTTTCCCCATACTTATCGAGAACCGAAATGCTAAGCCTTTCAGCAGCAAAACAAGCTAAAGCCAAACTGACTAGTACTAGCTGTAGAAACATCACCCTGGCCCTGCTCCCTTGCACTCCCCTACACACAAAGGTATCAGGCCCGATTCAAAGCCCTGCAAAGTTTATAGCAGTCTTTGCTATCATGTCACTTACTGCCATGAGATAAACTAAGTGAATTTATAAATAGGTGCAGGATAGTGAAATCATTCACAGTTTGGTTTTATCAACTTTGACAGTGCTTTGTTATAAAGCTAAGCAGAGAAAGAAGACAGCATGTATTGTGTCTTGTGTAGTAACATCATGATGCGGAAAAAAGTGCAAGTATGCATTTTGTTACTCATCAGGGTATTCTGAAAGTGACTCATTTTGTCTTTAAGGTTAAAATATTCATCCATTTTACATTAGAAAGAATAACAGAAGAACACACCTATTTTCAAGGTGAATATGATTGCTGTATTTGCTCCTGCTTTGAGATTTTCATTGTATAAGAAATCAATAATCTTTTTTGTATGGCAAAGAATGTTACAGGAAAAGAGAAATACACAGAATTTATTTATTAACTTGTTTTTCAGCTCCTACTCTGAACATGTGTGCAGGGCGTGAAGAAAAACAAACACAGAAGAAAGATCAAAAGAGAAGAAGAAGGATCAGAAGAGGAGGAAAAGAAGCTCCCCACCCAGCCTGTCATCTCCAAAACAGCAAAAAATATTTCAGGATGACTGCCTATCCCTCTGTTTCATTAACCTTATAGTGCAACAGCCTGTGAGACAATGTAGTCAAACTCTTTTTATGTCAGACCTAGCACAAGAGGGGAGAAGGCAATTTCAGGCAATTCCCTTGGACGAGGAATTGGTAGGTTAACTTCTGCCTCACCACCTGTACCCTGGTCACTGACACCCGTCCCTTTATCCTGGCCCTCTGTTCCTTGGTAGCTGCTGCCACCTGGGCAGGGCTGGCACACTGCTGGGAGGGAAAGAGTGTCAAGCCTGGCAGCAAGCAACATGTGAAGAGGAGAAGAAAGAAAATAGCTGAGCTGAACAGCAGCAAGGATTGTATTTATTTGAAAGCCAACTCCTGGCAGCCCTAGGGGCCTTATTATAACCCAGTGCCATCTTCATGGACAGTGGAGTTACTATACAACTTTTCATTAACCATCCAGCTACTCAGTCCTGTATTGCTTGCTTCTGATAGCATTGGGAGCCTGTAAAATATGATGTATGCAGTACGTTAAGTTAGGATGGAGAAGCAATTGTACTGTGCTTAACATTCCTATTGTCAAACAAACCAACCAGACAACGCCAAAAACGCAGCTTGCCCTAAAACACAAACTGCAGTCATTTGACATTGTAGCCGCTCATTTTTTAAAACCACAAATATTCAAGAACCAAAAGAGATAAATCTTAATGTGTAAATCTTTTGCTTTTCCCCTGGTTAAAGTGCTTGGGGAGGCTAGCAAAGATGTAGTGGAAAAATGTTGCAAAGCAAATGGACAGCCTGTTCAGCCTGTTTTGTCATTTCCATGGCTTGTATTGATCAATATTTGCTCCAAAAAAAGAGGACATTTGGAAGATGTGCTTCAGAGGACTGCTTGAAGGCCTAGTGTGGGTTCAGTGCTTGGTTCAAATGTGCTGGCAGTAAGGACTGTAGCTTGCTTTGCATGCTCATCAGCGTTAATGCAGGGGAAGCAGAGAGAGTGTCTCTGTCTCCTTAGCTTTTCCCCTCCTCCGATAAATACATCTCTCCTGTAACTCAATAACATTACTGAATACTGAACCAGGCATCCAAAAACCTGTTGTTTAACACTGATACAGCTTGATGCTGTATACTTCGGGTATGTTGATGCTGTATACTCCAGGTGTAGTCCAGTGGTGAACTGAAGAAAGTGTTGCTTATACTGGGTATTGTTACTGTTGTTGTTGTTTTTAATTACTGAAAAATTTGGTCTTATCCAGACTCTAAAATCCAAGGTCCCCTTATTGAGACTGAAGCATCTCAGTATAAACCACTTTTCAAAAATAAGTGCCCTAGGGATAGGAAACGAGAGTTGTATTTGTACCCCTTCAGGCTTCTCATTCAAATGGGTGAAAAGTTGGTTTTAATTAAATGCACAGAGAATAAAATACTTTAAAAAAGGATCTTTAAAACAATACTGTTTAAGACAAAGAAAGAATACTCCCTGTGGCAAGTTTCACACTCAGATGAAGACTGCTTATATTTGCAACATCAGCAAACACATTCTGATGAGTAATGGTTTGGTAGAGCAACTCATGACTTTAAAGGAATGAAACCCAGTTTTGTTTTGTTTTGTTTTGTTTTGTGAGGAAAGCCTTTTTTTTTTTTTGGCCTAAATGGAAACTTTCATTTCTTTTGACATTTTCCACATTTTTTTTAGTGAAAGTCAGGAGAAAACACCATGCCATTCTCTAAAAAACAAAATCAAACCCATATCATTATTTCCAAATGTACAGATTTTTTACTGAAATATATTTTAGATGTGAAATAATAGTAATTCCCCTCAACTTTGTATTCAGACAAGTACAATATTAACTTCCTAATTCTGAATGGAGTGAAGCATGAATTATTAAAGCAAAGCTAAGCCAGGTTGTTAACCTCAGATTTGCAATCTCTGAGAACAGCCCTTTATATGTGGAGTACACTTCTGGTTTAGCAGTGACCCCATTGGTGTCTGTGCTGCAATATGAACACCCTGCAAGGCATACTGTATTCACAGGATGAATTTCAATGCCTGAGATTGTGCAATTCATTGGCAAAAACTGCAAAAATTAAGGCAGTTCAAAATGCTTGGGTTTTGTCGGGGGAAGGGTGAATTCATAGCATTGTCTCATGTGTTTTCATTTATTTCAGTGAGTAATGTATGTGTTTCAGGGCTAACACATACAAGAAACAACTGATGTAAAATGTGATGAAAAAGGAACATTACAGAAAAATTCTTTGTTATTTTATAAGGCAGAGGACAGTCTAGTCTTTCTGTTCTTAGAAAAGACTGACTGAGGGAGAGAGAATAATTCAAGTTGTGAGGACTGTAATCTTAAACTGAATCAGTAATTAAAAAAGGTTAAGTAAGCCCTTGGGGCAGGGACTATCTTTTCGTTATAGCCTGGTACAGTCCCTGCCACAGCAGGGTCCCTCCTTTCCATCGGGAACTCCGGGCATTGCCATGATCCAAGGAATAAAATCAATAACAACAATACTGGGGGGGTGGGAAACAACAGCACCCACCCCCCCACCCCACCCCCACCTCCCCCGCCAAAAACGAAAACCACTTAATATGTAGTCTCTCTCTTTCTCTGGTCTTCACTACACTGTGGATTAGAGGAGAAAGCCCAGCCACAGAATAGCAGAAATGTAATATTTGATGGATTTGAGCTGTAAACTCCATAGCCCAGCTTGCCTCAACCAGGTGGAAAACGCCTCCATTGGTAAAGACAGCCATGGAATCTCTTACTGTTTACACCCATCATGTCAAGAAATCACATACAGAATGATGCATTGTGGACGGAAGACTGTTTCATAGCTGGAAGTTTTGTTGACCCGGTTAAAACTAAGGAAAATAACACTTCTGCAGTATGTTTAAACACACACCTTGTGCAAAGTCCATTACTATGCTAGTAAACCATTCTAGAAACAGGGATGTCAAAGAAAAGAAAAAGAAAAAGACAAGAAAAGAGAAAGGACTAAAGGGAAAGGGAGAAGGAAAGGAGCCGGAGGCTTCCATATTTTATGGAAGTTTTTCCTGTCTGAAGTGTATAGGATGGGGCTTAGTCTGGAACAGGCACTGTGTTCAGGACATTTAAATTCTAGCAGCAGTGAGAAACAGATTTTCCTGCATGCTTTGCATATGTATGAAGGACCCTTAGACCCAGACTCAGGATGAGAGAATAGGGAAATTTTCTATCTTGGAAAGATACACGCTTCTTTTAGTTTCTTCAGTAGCCAACTGTAAATACTGCGCAACATGGGTGACCTACAAGGTAGGACTGTGAAAAGACTGTCCAAGACTTGACAAAATGACTGTCCCAAAATTCTGCTAAGAAAGCAGGTGTACATTCCTACAGACACAGCAAGTATTGTCTTACCTATGCTATTTCCCTTCCTGAGTTTGAAACCAATGGGATCTATGGTAGTAATGAAATCTACTAATTATAATCCTAATTAGTTTGGACCTAAGAATCTGGATAGAACATGGGGACTTACGATAAAAACAGTACACTGACATGATGGACGCTTTTGGACACTGACATCGAGGAACGCTTTAATGGAAGTCTTTTGAAATTCTCTGTTATGAAGTGAGTTATCACCTTCTTCTATGGGAGAGGCAACCCCTGCTACCTTAAATGGTAGACTCAGAAATACCAGATTTGCAAAGCCTGCTTCTTGTGTCCCAAACAGCATATTCCTGTGGACTAGACAATGCATCCCTCAATTACTCTGTACACAGTTTGATTACTGCCTGCGCAATTTTGATCATTTACACCAATATCACAATAATTTTCTTTCTTTTTATTTTCCCCCCTGGAAGAACTTGTTGTCAAAACTTTTTCTTTAGAAGTAATAAGAAGAACATTTCTTATTCCTATTTTCTCATTCTTGTATTATGGTCTTTTGTTATTTTCCTGTTTGTCCTGTTTATACTAATGGCAAAAAATGAAAAAAAACCCACACTCTCTGACATCAATGGTTGCTACTCATGAATATCTAGTATCAGATTTGGGAATGTGGCAAAAAAGCTTTACTTAACAACTAAACATTCTTTGGGGAGCAGATTGCATCTTCTAGGTTATATTACATAAGTTAGCAAGCATACTGAAACAATCATCTCCTAAAAAATAAAATAAAATATTTTCCTCTCAAGTAATTAGAATTGGAGTCACCAACTTTCTGTGATTTTACTGAGGAACTGTTTCTGTATAGCAGATGCAAGGAACATCGCCTAAATCCTTGTGTCTTCAGAGGACAGTAGTAGTCTTGTGCTAAGAGAAACAAGATCCATACTTACAGTGATCCTCAGGGCATGTGTATTTTCATTGGCCTGTGGTGATGGGGGTGCAGTTACTTTGGACCTTATTCCCCTGAGATCTTATGCACTGCCATTGAAATAAACAGAAGCTTTGTCCCAGATCTAAGAAAAAACCCAAGAATGTTCTCGCATTCTGGCTTTTAGAACTTGATCACTGCAGTAGAGCCTGTCTCCCTGAAATACAATTAAAAGAGCTTCCTCTACAACACCCAGGGGTATTATACACCCCTTAACAAGCTGTTTGACAGCCAGTGTGCAGAGTGTGGAGCCGCATAAGGGTGCTTGCAAGAAAGTGCTCATGGGGCAGAGGCCATAAGCAGACAGCCCCTTCCCATGCTACATCAGAGCCCTAGTCCCCCAGCTATAGTGGTAACCAGAGATCTGACGGAGACACTGACAGAGAAAACCTCACTCTTCCATTCAAAAAAAAGTGATAACTATCATTGACTTTCACTGAGAGCATTTTTACTCTACTAAACCACTTACTGGCTCAAGCTGCCCAGAGAAGTCTGGCAGTGAAATGTCTTTTTTGTACATCCAAGGTGGCGGTTAGAGATGAACAAGCCATCAGTATGCTCAACTGTGGATCTGTGCTCTTGGATGAACTGAAATATTAAACACTAATGGTATGTGTTGAGCTGAGGTGTCTGGAATATAAACAGCAGGAAGGCAGGGAGAGATAAAGGGATCATGATTTTTAGACTCTGCTCCCCCAATTCTACTAGTGTGGCATTAAGAACTTAGGGTTATTCCTGAGTTTGTACTTCTGTCCTTTTTTTTAAGTGAAAGTCCATAAACATGGAAAAATCAGTTTCCCTTAAGTATATATAATAAGCCCTGCTACTTACACAGGAATACTTGCATTATGCTGAGTGTGAGGTGAGTCACCATGAGAAGCTTTAAAATCAGATATTAATCAGCAAGCTCTCTGAGCCCTAATTACTAGGTACCTGTGAAGCTGATACTGCATGGATGATGAAGGAGATAGATACACATCTTTCTCATTTATTCCAGTGAACACAACTAGGTGTGGCTAAGTGAACTAGCTAACTCATTTACTTATATCAGAAAGCTAATATTGAGGTACCCAAGCTTCTGTATCTCAAAGGGGAAGGTTTTATTAGCTTGGAGACACGTCATAATGGATTAGGTGAAGACATAGCTAGCAATGGGTTCATTGAGAAAAGAGTATGTGTTCAATAATGAATTCTTTACCAGTAACATTCAGGTGTCTCAGCAGCATGTTGCACAATGACTGTGCTTCTCCCCATGGAAATAATTCAATGTAGTACACTAACCTGCTCTGGCTTCTTTCGACTCTCCCTTTTTATGATACTGTCAAAGAGGAATGCCTTAGCATCCTTTGTTGTCTGAACGTCTAAACTAATTACAGACAGACAGTAAAGCTGTATTCGCTGACTTGGCTTCTGCTGACTCAGCTTTTTCAGTGTTTAATGAACTTCTTTAAAAGCAAGAGTACTAAGAGATGGTTTTGCATACAGAATATATCTGATATGACTACAGAACTGTTATTTATCCAGTGGCTTCTACACCACTTAAACATGATTCAGACAGCAAAGAAAAAAATATCAGCCTTATCAATGGCCACAACCGCAGGGATATCGTCTGTAGTTTATACAACAGGACCTAAATTTCAGTGGCCATATTCTGTCCAGAGACATAGTCACAGCTGGCACAAAACCCAGAAAGTTAAATCACCCATATAGAATACTTGGGTCTTAATTAGTATCATTATTTTCCTTATTCTACCTCTTAGGAATTCATTTTTTTATTCCTCAGGGATGCAAAGCTCACCAAAGGTAATACAGAGGGACATAAAGGTAGAGCGACAGCCCAGATTATACCCGTCCTGTTCTGCAACCCAGGAACATCAAGTGTGCAGCGGGAATGACCTCTTAAAGGAAGAATGCTAATTCGTGCATTTCTTTTGGGATGAGAGGATTCCTTCCTCTAACAGTTTTCATTGGGTGGTTGGATGTGCTGGAGACTCTCATAGTTTGCTTGTGTGTATGTAGTGATGAGTTAACTGTTGTTATGTTTCTTTTCTTCTCATTTTTAAAATTACACTTGTGGACACATCTGTATGACTCAGTAGATAACATTTGTAAATCTCAGAGAGACTCTGACGTGAAAATTCCTTAGATGCAGTGTTCAGGGAACGCTTTGTGAAGTGTTTAACAAAACAAAGAGAGGAAGGTTTAAAGAAAAAAATATTGATAATAACTCTATCTGTGCCTCAATCTCCTTCTGAAAATATCTGCGTTTTATTTGCAGAGTAGACCGCTGGGAATCCCAGACCCTCCTTCCCGGTTCTCCCTTCCTTCTGTCCTTCCATCCTTCCTTCTGTCTTTCCATCCTTTCATCCTTTTGTCCTTTCTCCCTTTATCTCTTCCTCCCTTCTTACTTTCCTTTTCCTCCTACCCTAAGCTAGATGGAGAACACAAGAGGAAGACCTGCTTCTCCCCTGTGGTCTGGGAGCAGGAGGAGAGCTGCACAGACGTGAGTGGGAGCCTCACAGCCAGGCATGCGGATGGCATCAGGGAGCAGGTAGGACTTTGCCTCCTCCCTCACTGACACAGGGGAGAGCTGAGCCAAGGGCAGAATAATGCAATTTTCTGCTGTCTCCGTCTACAGAAAAGTCTAAGTGTTTTCTTTCCCACTCACATAAGAGGAGCTAAGAAGCTGGTTGTGCTTTTATGTCTTCTCCCTTTTAGGTTCTTGGCTTCTAGAGCTACAAAGCCAGCTCCTCCACAAAACTTGTTGCAAAGCCACAACTGAGTCCATTAAAAATATAATGGCTTGCCAAATACATGCATTTTTGCTTTAATCACAGTTGTTTGAGTTATAAAGAGTTCCTTAAATCGGCAGGGTTCCAGCTCTTGAGGTGTATGTATTTTATTGGGAAATATATGAGGAGTTTAAAACGGATTTTGTAATGAAAATAGGCAAGCCACTATAATTGCCGTGATACTAGCTGGTGTCATTGTAATGTCATGCATGTTTATTCTTATATGGCAGCCGCAATGTGACATAATTTACAGCAAATGGAGGATTTGTAGTGTGCAAAAAATAAACTGAAGACACACCACATTGTTGAAAAAAAGTCACAAACTATTATTCTCTGCTTAATCTATTCTGTACTTTCTGTAGTTCATTTAATTACCAAGAATTATTGTCAGTCTCACATTTTCGCGTCCTGAAAAGGGCAAGTGCAGTTTGAGAAAGCAAATGAAACACTCCTAACACATTTAAATTTTCTTAGAAGCCTCTAAGTGTTGGGTTTGAAGGATTTTTTTCTAGTGTGAAAGCTTATAGTAGGAAGGTAATTGTGGTCTAATGTTACGTAGCTTTTTGGAGAAGATGGTTTGCTCAGTCATTTACACTTCCATGATTTTCATGTTGTTAGTATATGAGAAGTACTACTTAAAATTATCTGCTTCATTAGCATCATGGATCATAAGATGAAACAACAATCCACTCTGCTGTAACAGCCTGAAGACTTCCTCTGTACGGATTCATGTGATTTCATTTTTAAGTAACATAATTCCCAGAAATGTGTCTAAGTATGAAGACTCTGGGTGGCTCTGCAGGGTGAAATAATTACAACTTAGTCTGTTCCTTACTTTGAGACATAATATATCAAGGTGTTATTTCAGAAACTGCAGTGAAAAGCCTTTTTATGACAGAAATACCCACTATCTTTCATAGTAATCCAAGTTATATCAATATGGAACATGAAGTACAGATGTACATACATTCTGTATACTACCAAGTCAATCACTTGTTTTGAGTAGATTCTATTATATTTGTTGATGTTTGACCGTTTACATGAAATTGCTTTTCACTTCAAAATTACATAATAAAGATTGGATGAGGTACCTGAATACATTTCACCATTATTCACCCATTTTTCATGACAATTTCAGAAAGGCATTCCTGGATCTGTCTTGTCACAAATTATTTTGTAATCTAGCTGCTCAAAAGTAGCTGTGACTTGTGGTCTCAAAGTTGAATCAATGCCTTAACGCTTGTCTTAAAAGTTAGGAAATACGGGTTGGAAATCCCTCAGTCACAGAATGAACGCTGGACGCAGGCCTATGAATCGTGAGTGGGTATGTTGTCATTAATCCACAGGGAAACGCTTCCCCTGGTCTCTTTTAAAAGTAAAAAAATATATTTTTTCTGTTCTGCCCTGTTTCCTTTTTCCCCTTCCCTGTAGCCTGTGCTGTTTTCTCAAATAAAAGGTTCAAATTTAGTCCTTCAGGAGAAGGCACTAGACTGCATTTTGTGGACTGAGGCCTAAACCCCGCAGCAGGGGCAGGGCTCAGATCTACCCCACGCCCAGGCCTTTGTAGTGGCCAAGCCACTGTGTGCTGATGGATTTAATTCTCAGACATGCCCAGGTCTGGGGAAGCAAGCCACCCTGTTAGTTGTCTCAGTGCTCAGGACTGTGGTATTGAAGCTTCTTTCTGCACCTTTGGACCTCAGTTCACCATCTGTCAAGGGGCAACTATTGCCTCATTGTAACTGTGTGTGGAAGAAGATATTAATTGCACACGTACTACAGTGATAAAGGCAAGACGAAAACATAAAAGGATTAGTGTTCCAGTGATGATAAAGAAGACAACAACAACAACAAAAATCAAAAGAATAATCTGAGAGACTCCTAAAACAGGATGAATAATAACTCTTCTCATGCCTAATCATAAGTGTGCATTGATCCCAGAATAAATAAAGCCAAACATTTTCTTGAGAAAAAAAAATACTTCATTGAAGTAAAAAGGACTTCTTGATTTTCTTCATGATCTTGGGGGTCAGCCATTTACATTATACTTGCTGACTTTCTAGGGTTTTCTTAGTGTACTCATGATTCTACATAGTATCTCCAGCTGAAAAATAGTAGAATATCTAAAAGGAAAAACTTTTTCTTTGTTCTTTATGTGTACACCTAAATATAGATATTTTGGGAAGTAAAAGAATGCTTGTGAAAAACCGTGAACACTGCTTGGCAAAAAAGAATTTGTCTGTCTAATTGTTATTTCCAAAGTAACCTGCTTGTGTTCTTCTTGTCAGATATTCAGTTATGGCTGTCAGCCAGAATTGTAATTCTGGCTAAAAATAGGACATTTCACCTTTACGTATGAAAATCGCAACTCTTTTCAGTGAATTCACTTTCTAGAAAATGTGGGACTTATTTTCTAATGTATACAACACTGCTAGACGCTAGTTTGTGATATCTCTGTAATATGTTCTGACCTTATGTGGAAAACATAGTAATTTCTAAAGGATGTGGTTTTTACACAGACCTTGGTAAAAACAGCTTTGGATTTCCCGGATGGGACTTCAGAGAATTCTGCTTATTCCATATGATACGATATGATATATGATATGATATGATATGATATGATATGGTACGATATGATGTGATGTGATTCGTGCACTTACAGAATCCCCTCACATTCTGTTTTTTCAGTCCAGGCTCTCTCATCTCATGATCAGATCTCTCAGTTCCATGAAAGGATGCAGCAGCAGCTTTGGCTGTCAGTGATGTACATTTCTAAGGCACTTGGTGCAACTTGGTGCATTATATATGTCACAACAATTATGGATGGAGAAAGAAATGAAGTTCTGAAAACTTGTCTTTAAAAAAAACCATATATACACAGACAGACATGGTCTTACTACTTCGGCACTGGGTATCATCGAGTTCATTCATTCCTACTGAACTCCAGGGCCATTTTGACTGTTATGGTGTAAGTAGGAAATATTATACTTCAGAGCAAATGAAATCTCAGCACACCTAGAGCTGTAGTTCTGTCTGAATGATCACTTAGAGATACATAAACTAACTCAGAATATCTCTCATATTTAAAACAAGTTCCCATCTGTCCTATCATAGCCACTGCCTTTCTAACCTGAGTATAAAGCTAAAGGACATTTGAGGGATAGTGATGAATAAATAGAAACAGTGAATGGCCACATAAGAAAAATGTAGGTCCCTACAAATAAGTCCCTAAGTTATCAGTACAGCCAGCTCCAATTAAATGTAGGTCTCTTAATCAGGAGGTAAATCTCACTATTGCAATCTAAGTTTAGAATAAAAGCAACAGATTGACACAAATAAACATATGCACAAGCTCAAGGGAAAAAGAAAAGTGAGAGATGGAGAAACTTTGTTTGTGCAGTAGATCACATGCCTAGTCTCTGGAGGGTAGTGTCCAGATTTGGGAATGCATGCTGCTCTTGTAAGTGTGCATTTATTTGTGTTATTCCATAAGGGGCTCATATGTAACATATAGATGCATTTAGTGGCATTTATCATATTTATTTTCAGCTGTGTGAAAGTTTAGTGTCTGTCTGAACTTCTTGTTCAACCTCCCTTTACACAGGGAGAGAGAGGGCCACTTCTAGAGACACCTCTAGAGACACTTCTAGATTCACCTCTGAGACACCAGACTACAAGAAAGGAGTTGATGAAAAAATATGGGTGAGGCAATACTGTTTTCATCAAGACCAGAGAAAAAGATTTTCAGTAGCTAAGACACACATCTGACTGAGATTCCATATAGATAAACCACTCCTGGCATCATAATAAGGGTGCTCTGTTTTGATGATCAAGCTTAGCACAAAGTGGATGTGAAATCTCCTTTGATTTCCAAAAGCCAATAACGCTATGGCCCAAGGCTTTGGGAGAAAAAAAAAAAGAGGCCCTCTTAACTTTATCATATGGAACTTCAGACCCTTGAAATATTAAGCATGTAAAGTGAATAGAATTTATTTAAAGTTTTCTTTTCTGTTTATTTTTCCTTTGTTGTTCTATAGGCCTGGAGTTACACTCATTCAAGTCTGAGAATCTTTACCACAGGCATATAAGACGGTTACCCCTAAAAAATCCTTGGTTTTGATTTTGGGGTTGTTTTTTTTTTTTTTTTGGTAAGATTAACTTCCACATAGCAAAGTGCTTTTTACATGGAAAAATGCAGTCCATCTTAATAACAAATTATTTCCAAAGCAGAGAACCACAGAAAGAAAGCATAGAACAAGCAAGTATTTGCCATGAGAGGAGAGAATTGGTCTCTATGTCCATTCTAACCAGTACAAGCTGTGGAGAAGGTCATCCTTTGCCTTATGATTATGTTTGCAACTATGCAGATGCAAATTTCCTTTCCTTTCCCTCCATATTATTCTGATCTGTACCTGTACCTACAGAACAAGAGTTTTGAGAAGTACCAGGTATGCATTTGCTTAAAATGCATGCTATAAGATCACACCTTCAAAAAATTACCTTCCCCTATGACATATGCTGGACTGCTAAACCGCAAATCCAAAGTTATCAATTCATCCGCAGAACAATCTGCGTAAAACCTGTGCAGCCAGAATTTGCTAATTTTCATCAATCATAATCATTTCTCATGGTGAAATAGCAATCCTCCAGCTTCCAACCCCTTCCAAATTTCCTAACGAATGCGTCAATTAGATATAGTTGTTTTAATGATGCAGAAGCCTATCATTCATATGAAAGCCACAAAGCCACATAAAATAATAATGACATTCATTTACTTGGATTCTGATTCAGAAGCAAAATAGTAACTTGTGGGACACCGTACATGGCATAATTCCTTGAGCCATCAGCTTAAAAATGCATCCGAAAAGTATCATCACTCTGGAGTATATCTTTTCTGTGAACAAACTCCAGTGACAAGTTAGTTCTTGCTGTGGGACATGTAAACTAAACGAGAAATCGGTTCTTTGGAGAAAGAGCATGAGTCTTTCTAGTGTCTGATGAAAACAGAGGAGGCTGCCAGAAAGAAATAAAACAGGGCTGAAGTCAGGAATCACTTATAGAAAATCTGTGTCATGAGTCATGACGAAAAGGAAGCTGAGTAGCCAGGAGTTAACTATGTTCAAGTATGTCATGAGTGTTTAACAAGCATCAGTAAAAGAGGTTTGAGTGGACAATCAGGGACATAGGTGAAAACCTAGTGAAATTAGTTTATACGGTTCCTTCTTCTTCCTTCCTCATTCACTTGGTTCACTATAAAGACGAGCGTAGAAGGCTTTCCTTGCTGTTGTTCTGAAACACATCAGCTTTGTGGCCTGAGAACAAAGACCTGAGTGAGTTGTTAAAGCTTTATTTTGCTGGGTCAGCCTGGTTGTGCAAAGGTCTAATTCTGAGGTCACTGGTGGACAGCTTCTCATACATAATGACAGAAACACAGAGCCAAAAGCATGTCATGCACTTCAGTAGCCAGAGGAACTCATCACAAGAGTGTTCACGTCTTCTAGTGGCAGTGGTGTTTCAGCTGTCAATCTGTAAATGGGAAAGAGAAAAAATAAATAACAAAACTGAAGATGTTTCATTTTAAATCTACCCACAAAAATCAGTGTTCCTGTTTCCCAAATGCTTTTTATTTGCACAAACTATGCCATTCAATTGAACTTTTCTTTTTACGGGGGAGAGAAGGCAAAAGGGTACAAAGAGGGGACCTTGCACTTGTAAGCAAAAGAAAGGCTTTTCTTCACGGAGGGTGCCTTGTGGTGTTCCCGTTTACTCAGAAGATCATAGGTCAGAGTGCGTGTTGAAGAGACAAACATCTCACCCAGTTTCACCCGTCTGTCTGCCTTTAGCAGGCTCTCTGCGTGAAGGAGGCTGTGGACAGCTGTCCTCTCCCAGATCAGCTGTGCTGAGAGCTTTCCACTCCAGCTACCCATCACCGCACCTCCCCTGAGGCTACTGATGCCCTACGCTGGCTGACTAACCACATTAGCTCTCTCTAACCCACTCTGAGGGAAAAAATACACTGAGTTAACTTCAAAAGTTTAAACAGTAACTTATTGCTAATTTGGCCCATGAAGATTAAAGCATATTAAGGTGTTTTCCCACAAACAGTTCAGAAGGTGTTGTGGAAATGAGGCAATTCTGTCAGCATGCAGCAAAAAAGCAGCTTTAGATAAGCTTTTTTTACTTTGACATAACAGTTTAAGGCCTATTTTTCTTTGTTACATCAGAATAAAAAACAACCATCCATGAAAGCAAGAAATTAAGGTATCACACTTTTGAGATAAGTCATCCCAGCACTCTCATCCTGCATCTTAAAGTCTCATTAAGAAAACACAGTCTATGGATGGTTGGCTGGTACTCCTACCATGCCATAAGGTTTTCGCTGTCCTTAACCAAAGTGACTGAAAGTATGTTTCACACACCCTCATTGAAGAGATATAGAAGAATATTATGCTACCTGACAAAAAGATAATACAACTGTTAGAGAGTTAGAAAGAGGATCCTCCTTGTGCACTTTGTGTATTACTTCAACCTTATAAAAGATATTGTTTTCCTGAACTTTGTGCAATTTTTAGAAAGGCCAGTTTTTGTTTGACTTTTGAAAGAAACAGATTTCACCATGTGTCAAGTACTTTTAAACAAAATTCATCAGAAAGGATAACCTTGGACCTCTATTCAATATCTTAACATGCAGAGACCTTTTGAGTCAAGTGATACCACTGTGAAACTGCATTTTGTATAATTTCCAGGAGTAAAGTATAAATATTTCCAGCAAAACATTCTTAACATAAGTTTGTTTGCTAAATGTGTTTCTTCCTTTTTGGAGCTTGTTCCTGACGTAGGAAACCTTTTTTGTTTTAATGGAAAAACAAAATGGATGGATTCCCCAGATTTTCGTTTCTATCACTCTGCAAACTCACATAATCATAATGTAAGGCATTTGTGACAAATCCTCAAGAATAATGTCTAAGAGCCCTTTGCTAGAATATCGTCCAAGAAAACTATTTCTGTCACTTCCTGTTTCTCACCACACTGAAAAGATTTGTAAACATGACATTTCTCCTACTATTTGTGCACTTTTAAATTCTGATCTCAGCAGGAGCCAGGAAAAGCACAAGAACACAAACCTAACTGCTGCACAGTAAGGGAAGATAAGATTCATCACAAATGACCATTTGAATGTTTTAGAGTTGTATTTCTATACAAAATATTCTATTCAAAGCTTATAAGGCATTTTCAGAACACGTGGCCTATTTTAGAATAGGATGAATCAGATCCTAGGTGTGTTTATTTCTTTACACTGACCACAAGGGTATGACCAGCTCTGCCGCACAGGTTTACATGACAGATGCATTCATTTGGTCAGCTGAATCCCACCTTCTTGGCTTGCCTACAGGCAGACATGTCAGTCCTCATATTGGTTTTTGCCTTTATACATCTTGTAACAACCATATTGCAACAATTGTCATAGACACCTTTATTTTACTGTCTATAACATCTTTTAAATACAGCAGGAGTTACTACATCCTGTTTACTCAACGACTAAATATAACATCTAGCCTCCAATTAAGCAATCTCCATCCTATGAACCAGTTCATATATTCACCGATCCTAATCTTCTTGTATCACAGTCACAGTAATATAAGCATAGAATCATAGAATCCCTTAGGTTGGAAAAGACCTTTAGGATCATCGAGTCCAACCATAAACCTAACACTGCCAAAACCACCACTGAACCATGTCACTAAGCACCACATCTACACATCTTTTAAATACCTCCACTTCCCTGGGCAGCCTGTTCCAATGCTTGACAATGCTTTCAGTGAAGAAATTTTTCCTAATATCCAATCTAAACCTCCCCTGGCACAATTTGATGCTGTTTCCACTTGTCCCATCAGTTGTTACTTGTGAGAAGAGACCGACCCCCACCTCACTACAACCTCCTTTCAGGTAGTTGTAGAGAGTGATAAGGTCTCCCCTCAGCCTCCTTTTCTCCAGGCTAAACAACACCAGTTCCCTCAGCCACTCCTGGTAAGACTTGTTCTGTGGACCTTTCACCAGCTTTGTTGCCCTTCTCTGAACATGCTCCAGCACCTCAATATCCCTCCTGTAGTGAGGGGCCCAAAACCAAACACAGTACTTGAGGTGGGGACTCACCAGTGCTGCGTACAGGAGGACAATCACTCCCCCAGGTCTGCTGGCCACACTACTTCTGATAATAACTATGCTTCTCTTTGTTGTTGTTATTCACTGAGGAATAAAGACATTGTATGTTTATTATCCTTGATTCTCTCTTTTTTACACTGCTTCAATGCCAGAATCAATTCTACGTCCTGAAGGAGAGTCCTAAATATCTGTTTGATATGCTGCTTGCTGTATGGTATAATCTCTAAATACAAGTGTCTGCCCTTACTCATTTAAGCAAAGGCAGGTAAGGATCCCAAAGAAGAAAATTTGTGACCCTGACAGTACAGATCGGCAAAAAATTGCCCCTTGTTGCAAAAGACGTTAGGAATGGCCACGGAGTGTTTGTTCAGTCATATGGGTCTAATTCTGCAGCTCCTGGAAATCAAAGAAGAAATTTCTGCAAAGCAGGGTCTCTCCATTAGGAAGGACATTCTTCTGCACAGCTTGTCTACTGTAAGAGAAGGGTTTCTACTGACTTTGTTACCTCGTGCTTAATTGGTAGCATCTTGTGGAAGCAGCTGTGTAATAAAGGTTTCGGAGGATGAAATCTGTGCAAAATAATCTCAAAAATCTTAATTGTTACTGAATGATTTATGCATAAAAATAAATGGGTTTATGTTATATTAAATAATGAAATATTGGCCAATTAAGAAAGGACTCCGGTATTCTTGGGAAGATTTGAATATCATCCAAAACCAATCTGTGGAGTTCACTGTTGGCAACTTAATTACAAAACACATTTCCGTAGTAGATCAGAAATAGCATGCTTGAATTTGTACAAGTTAATTCCTGATTGAATTTACAGTACGTTAGGACAGATGCTTCCTCCTATTTGTGCAGCACAACAAAAATCCTGAGCTGGAAAACGAATAATAACAAAAAGTGCTTGCCTCCATGCTTTTTATTTGTTTGTTTGCATAAAGGTAATGGGAACTCTTTTGGAACAATTTTAATAGAGATGTAATGCGAGTATTCTGCAATGAAAAAGAACTGAGCTGACATGGTAATTTTCCTCCTGGTGATATTATGGCCACCAAAATAAGAGAGAAAACTGACTGCATTTTTTAAACATGTGGAGGGAAGTCACATGCAGTTGGAATGCCTCTGCAATATGGGTTTGCATTCAATCATCTGAGTTCAACTACAATTTTTCCACTAATAAAAGTTCAAATGGTTCAGATTGGCTTCTGTTACAAAGAATGCTCTGAAATCTTGGCTGTGATGACATTCGTGGGCATGGAAATATGCTTTATATAACCCTAAATTTCTAGAAAGTGAAAACATTGGAGAAGCCTTTCTCCCATTACTGAATTTTTAAACTTTGGTTTATATTTTTGCTTAAATGTGTTTAGATATCTTAAAACATAAATTGAAGTAATATAAGATATATAGCTTGGATATAATATTTTATCTTTAACTCCTAAGTTGATTTCAGATACTGGTTAACATAAGACAAATAGGACAAATTTTACTGATGTGAAAGTAATCTAAAATAGATTGTTTGTTCATGGGTGGCTTGTGACTTTGCAGCCTCAGTGTTGGAGTACCCTATTTAATAAATATGAGAAGGCCAGACTGTGAAGAAGGTCAGTTAGCATTTTCAGAAAATTAGTTACCTTTATGTGGAAGTTATTCAATGAAACAGTAGAAAAGCAGTTTTCCTGAAAAATTTTGCCTTCCGTTTTTCTAATTTTCCTCCCTGTACAACTTTCAGGAAATATTTTTTAACAGAAGAACTGACAGGTCTGCCAGACATTCAGTGTTATCTGTAGCACATGCCACTTACGACTTTCAGGTAGTAGATAAATCAATCTGAACTGGCTCTACAGCCCCCTGCTTCATGGTCTTTCTGATCAGTCCACTTGTTCACACAGGTTGCTCATGATACGTTCCAGTTTTTGAGGTGGACCTTTGTCCACCTCAGGACTACTTTTGTAGTCCTACCAGGACTACAAAAAGTACAAGATCTAGGACAGAGAGATGTTTAAATACAGTGCTAACAAGTGAATCATATATCCTAAATTAAAAACAAAAACAACAAAAAAACCCAAACAGAGCCAAATTTCTCCATCTTTTTGTTATTACAATCTGGAGATCTGGTCCAGTCAAGGACTTAATTATGTGTTGAACTGATGAATTCCATGAGATTATGTATGTGGTTAACTGCTTTGATGGAGCCAAGACTTAAGCCTTAATGGTTAATTTTTATTGTGGTGTGTTTGTAGTAGGGCCAAAAGTAGTTTAACTGTCTTATTTAATTTTGATATACAATATGTAAACATGGTGGTTGCATTAAGAATCCTATGTAAGAGTTATAGAAAGAATTTATTATCAAAACCTGTAAAATATTTTCTAGTAAGTTTGCAAGTTGTGAATACAGAAGTATATAATGTTACTGTAAACCCATACATGAGCATTTATTAATTGTTTTATAAAATAAAAAAGAGCTGCATAAATTAAGAACATATGAAACAGATGAAATTATGTATATAAACTATTTTCCTCTGCCTATTTAAATGGCAATCTTCCCAGAGTAATCAAACATCATTCTACTGGCTAGAACTGGTTCCTTAAATGATAACACACTGCTTTATTGAATAATTATGTTACTGCCTTCATTACATCAGTAAGTGTTTAATATGTATTTTGTAAAAGATTAATCGCAGTATAGTTCCAGAAAAGTATCACTTTTTACAGAAAGCTATCCAACATAAAGTAATACAAAATTGGTAAAGAGGTAGTCAAAGATCAGGAGTGAAATTCAGACTTACAAACTACAAATGTAACTTTGAGGTAAGCTAACAAAACCAAGCAGCGTCCAGTCCTCACAGAAGCCTGAAAAATCTTTTGTATCCACCAGAAACTGATATTCAGTCTTTAATCCAGTTTCTCTCTCATTGTTATAAACCCATCTGGAGTTTTATTGTTTTCTGTCTTTTGATGCTGTTTCCCTGACATTCTTGGAGTCTCCAAATCTTCAGTGCTTTGGAATTCTATGTTATACATTTGATACTTGAAAGTTGGAAAGAAAACATGAATTGCAATCCAGTAAACTACAGTTCTCATACTTTCCTAACATATGATTGTGATTTTATAGGTCCTGCATTGTATGTGAGAACTGTGTATCTCACAGATCTGATTTAAAGAAAAAACCCAAAACATTAAGATGAGAAATAACCTGAAGATAGATAAGGTAATCGAAAGAAGTAATGATCATCAGCAAAAACAGACTTCCACTGGGATTTATTACATATTGAGAAATTGCATCAGTGTGTTTAAATTCTGTTTTACAAATTCATTAATTATCTAGAAGAAAGAGTGCAAATATGTTAGTGAATTTCCATACAATATGAATTTGTAAAAATTGGAGAACAAAGAAAATTAGGAAGAAATTACGGAGCTGTTAGACAAATGCCCAGAGAACAACATTAGTAAAGTATAAGGACTCTGGAGTTCTCAGCACAGAAAAGACATGGACCTGCTGGAGCAAGTCCAGAGGAGGGCCATGAAGATGATCAGAGGACTGGAGCACCTCTCCTATGAAGACAGGCTGAGAGAGATGGGGTTGTTCAGCCTGGAGAAGAGAAGGATCCAGGGAGACCCTATAACAGCCTCCAGTACTTAAAAGGGGGCCTACAGGGAAGGGACTCATTATCAGGGAGTGTAGTGATAGGGTGAGGGGTAATGATTTTATACTGAAAGAGGGTAGACTTAGATTAGATATGAGGAAGAAATTCTTTACTGTGAGGGTGGTGAGGCACTGGAAGGGGTTGCCCAGGGATGTTGTGGATGCCCCATCCCTGGAAGTGTTCAAGGCCAGGCTGGATGGGGCTTTGAGCAGCCTGGTCTAGTGGGAGGTGTCCCTGCCCATGGCAGGGGGGTTGGAACTAGATGGTCTTTAAGATCCCTTCCAACTCTAACCATTCTATGGTTCTATAATTCTATGATAAGTTGACAGATAGAAAGAAAATTATTCAAAAGCCCTGCACAACTGCAAAAGAGAAACAGGAAATCAGGAATTCCAAAACCAGCTTCAAAATGATCTTAGACAGCAAACAATATACAGTAGGAGTTAGAATTAAGATATGGCAGAAAATCACCAATGTAATTATAAAATGTCTCCATGGAGAAATCATGCCATGGAGGAGAAATATAGTAATACCTATTTATCTTGCCCTGCAGGAAATAAGCCTTGAATAGTTATATGAAGTTTTGCTATGGTGTTATCAAAAAGATAATAATGGAGCTGTTTACAGAGATTAAAAAAAGGGGGGGGGGGGGGGGGGAGGAAAACCAAGGCACTTAGAAGGAAAATTAACTGATTAACTTGAAACAGGCAATAAATACCACTGAACATAAGGAAACTATTCACCCAGGTTAAAGATTTTTAAAGTTCTGATACCCATTTCTAGAGGTGGGGGAAATTTAGCAGTTGAGGTTTTATTTTCTAGGAACATTATTTTTTTTTACAGTGAATTAAACCACTTTTGAGAAATATATGAAAAATGAAACCTTTAGCTCATCTTGATGTGTTTGTAGTGAGAGAAACAAGAATGAGCCTACAAGTAAACCCGTATTTGAAAACTAGTCTAGTTGTGGTACTTTTTATTTTTGCTGTGTCTGTTTGTCCACTGAACTAAAAAATCAATTCACACATTTCTCTGTTTAGCACCTTGCAGCGGAAAACCCTGAGATACTCCCATAAACTTACTTTATTGAGGCAATAAATGCAGTCAGTGTCATTGTTCTGAAGGGAATAGGCACGATGACATACTGAATGTACTGAGGGTGCATCAACATCTGAAAACGAGATGTGTGATGCTGATTAATCAAGAGGGTTAGAACTGGGATCCGAGGAAAGATATGAAGACAGGGAAAGTAGGTCAGAACATTAGGGAAAAATTGTTGGTTGCAATGACCATTTGGTGGTTAAATAGTGTCTTAAGGTGTAAGGACTCTGATCTTGTGTATATGGATAAATCCTAGCACACTCTACAGGAAAATGTGGATATAGTAATAATAATAATAGATTTCAGGGACATTCTGTCAGGAATGTTTAAAACTAAACTGTCTGCAACACTGGTGTCTTTGTAAAGGAAAGCTCTTGCACTGGGTAGGGAAGGAGCAAATAGACCTTTTTCATTATAGATTTCTCGGCTTGTGTGAAGCTAAATGCCTTTAAAAAAATAGGCATTCTCAAGAATGTGGTGTCTGCTGTCAGTATTATTGGGAGAATGTTTCCCTTTCTCACTTAGTATTCAGTTAGTGTGGCAAATAATCTAAATGTTTGTGTAATTGATGCAAGATTGTGTAATTGATGCTGCCAGAGATGGTTCTGCTGCAGAAAACAGGGCTCACTGGATGAAAAAAGACAAATGAAAACCAAATACCACGTCTGGATTATGTTATAACTACACATGGTAGGTTGTACATCTGAGAGGAGGAGGGAGAGAAATTGAGCCAGCGAGGGCAAATTCCTCAAATAAACAGGAAGGGGACTTGTTTGCACCTGAGGGGGAAGGGAGGACGTTGGCTTCTACACGCCCTGTGCAAAAAAATGTAATTCCTTATTAGCCAGCATGCCCTGTGACCATGCTACTTCGTATGGTGCTGGTGGAGACACATCAGGGACAAAAGGCATTCCTCACGGTGTTAAAGTATCAAGTCAGGTCACTACTTGAACAGGAGCAGTTATAAGCCCATGCCTTTTTTGTGAATTTGTTTGGATTTTTAATCCTTAAAGCTGGTTCTTTTTGGATGTTTGGTTACTGAATAAATATTTAGGCACCTTATAGTAAAGGGCAAAACTGTTTAATGTGTTTGTTTTCAGTTTGCTGTGTAAATATGGCATATGGGATGTACTGCTGAAGGGGCATGAAAACGGGCAGCTGAGAGGAAAGCTACTCATGTGCCGCGACCTGGCTGATGCTGGTGAGGTCAGAGTGAGCATCTTGGAAGGGTGTAAGATGCTCTGAGAGCAATTTAGGCTTGGTGTGGAGATACTTTGGCATTTCCTTAAGAGGCAGGCAGGTGTAGAAATGACACAATTGAGATACATTTGAGAGGAGTTAGCCGCCTTGTCTGCAACAGGGAACGGACTAAGCCTTACTCACCTGGAAAGCAGGAAGAAAGGAAAGGAAGTCTCTTAAAAAGATACTGTCACAAATAAGAGACAGATTTCTTTTCAGGTCTTTCATTTACTATGTCTGAAGCACTGAGCTTTCTGTATTTGACAAGAAAGTTGCTCTGGTTAACTTTAGGGATTGGGGGATTGTTTGTTTGTTTGTTTGTTTGTTTTTAATTAAAACAAGCGTAGTTTTAGAGATCAAACAGTGACAACGTCACCTGGCACAATCATTTCAAAAGAAAAGCAGGGAGGAAGTGGTTCCACCCTGGCTGCTTTAGGATCCTATCACATCTCAGTAAAAGTTTCTTGATATTTACATGTCCCAAGCATTTATGGTTCATGTTGACCTGACAGGAATTTGCGAAACCTCCGTAATTCAAAAGACTCAGGTGAATTTTCTTTAAACAAGTCAAGGTAGATTTTGGAGCACATCTCCAGGTATGTACATTTGTGAAGTCAATTTTTATTGACTACAAATGGTGATAAAATGCAATGGTTTTTACTCTTGAATCACCTTGTCAGCCATTGAAGTACAAAGTCACTTTAACGAAGAACTGTGACTAACTTTCATTGAGCCGATGTAGCAAAGGTTTAAAAATGTTATCTCCGAGCAGATGTTTTGCGCTTTACCTGTCAGTCACAGCTTTCTTGGCAGGGTCAGCGGAAGGCAGCGTGTGAATCATTCAGCATCAAATGCAACTAAGGCATCAGTCTGTGAAATGGAGCAGTTGAAATAATAGAACACAGGGATTTTTTGGATTCCCTACTAGGAGAGACTGCAACCTTTCATGGTGCCACGAGCTGGGTGCAGTAACACCTATGACCACTACAATGAATTTTGCCTGAAGTTTCCTGTTCCAAGCTGAGTCTGATTCCTTTGAATTGTAAGAGAAGAGCAACCTGAAGAGCTCTTAACTGGATCCTGTACTGGCCTGAAGTAAGGTGGGCAAGAGCTATTTAGGAGTGGAGCTTGTTATGCTGCAAATAGCTCTGCTTTCAATGCAGAATTAGTCTGCATGTTTGTAATTATTGTGCCACATAATGTCACAAACAGCAGAGAAACTTCTCCGTAAGTTCTTTGATGGTGACTTTCTGTGAAATTCTTTGTTCATAGTGCTTGATTAATCTTCTAGCTCACATAGTGGTGTTTGTGTATCTTTTTTTGAAAGGACCATAACTATTAACACATGTGAATGACTATTATCTTAGCAAGTTATTTGCTTGAAAAATGGGCATTCATTCCCCAAATGCTCAAAATAAACTTCCTTAGAGAAGTATTTGTGAAGAGTGAGTAACAAGGGTACGTGTGCAGAGAAAACACTGGTGGATCAAAATTTGCCTGAAACACTCTTCAGAAAAATTCAGCAAGGGCTAGCAGATTTCCAGGTAGAAATATGCATTCTTGTTCCTCAGAGAGTAACAGCTCCAGTGAAACACAGCAGCATATGTACACATATATATAAATATTCAAAGTCAAGGCGGTGAGTTAGCCATCTGAATCTCATTGAAGATAATGAGAACCACGTGGCCAAATCCCCGCTTACAACATGGAAATTTTTTCCTAGTAGCTCTACGTAACATGAAAAAAATGTTAAATAATGAAACATTGCAGCGTTAAAATATGTTTTAAATACAAAACACATCTTAGTCAAGACAACTTTACTAAAAAAATTGTAGAAACATAACTGTGGGCTAACAGTCACTCTGATGAGTGATATTTTAATGAACTAACTGTTTAAAGATATGAAAAAGTTACGTCACCCAGAAAGCTGTATTTGTGCATGTAACAATGCACATCTGATTGCACAAAAAAAGACCTGCATTCTTCTTGCAGCATAGTGTTCATTATATAAGCCGTAAGCAGTGCACTAGTCATTTGGCAACCTTTGTTTAATATTTAATAATTTCCATACGTCTGGTCCTACTCTTGTGTTACTCTAGCTATAAAAGAGAAGCACTTTAGTTCTTTCTAAAAAGTCCATCATTTTCTTTTTTTAATTGAACACTTTTTCCTTTAGCCTATGAGTTCATCCTGCTCAAAAGAAAGAGTTTTTGAAGTGTGTTGGGCTGAAGCTGTGAACTGTTTGGATATATGATTGCGGATTTGGTGGAAAACCTAACATTATTCTTAGTCAGGATGGTCTATAATTTTTCCACTTTGATTTGGCAGGCCCATTGTACCACAGTGCACGTATGCTTTCCCATAATTACCCACTACCAGTTGTAAAGAGTTGGTCTTTATTTTGAAATTAAGTCTCCACAATACATGTAATATAAGATGTAAAATTACAGAGTGCTGAAATTGATGTAAGAGTACTTTTAATCTTTGACCTATACAATAAACTGACGCTTTGAGATTGTCAAAAATCATTTAGGCCCCAGGTTAACATCAGAGAGACAACTCAGACAAATAAACAAATTAATTTTTATTTATGCTGATTTTTTACATAATGACTTGATATAAGCTTTGTTTTGGAGAAATGTGTAGAATCTTCCTCACTGCTTTCACTTCTTCCAAATATAAGAAGATTTTTAAAATCTTAGTCACTGAAACAGAAACATACGTGTATATATATGTATTCTGTGTCTTTGACTATGTCCTAAACTTTATGAATCTTAAAAAATCATGCTCCAGCCTGGAATACTCAGGTTATCCAGACAGAGTGATCTCAGTCCAGAGTAGTACTGAACTTAGTGATATCTAACTGCGTAACTATGTCATTGCTACCTTTTCTTTTGAATGTATTTTGCTAGGTTTTTAAGGCTGTAAGGCAACTCTGTGATCTAATATCAATTTCAGCATAGTATGGACAACACATTTAAAAAAAAAAATTAAAAATGTGTTACTGTCTTTGTCTTCTATGAACTGAGATATGAAAAGTCATGGAGCCAGGAAAAGTTCATAGATTGCAGATGGAAAATACTTTGGCCATTGCAGAAAAGACTCTGCAATACATATGCAAAACAACATACAACCCCAGACTCAAAAAATACCAGGAGATGTATTTATGCAGTGTTGCATAGTACCTTAGTGATAAGACTCTCTCTTAGTCTGGGTCTAGTGTCTGTATGAGATTTCCTGTGGCTTTCACTTCTTCTATCATTCCTCTTTTTTTTCTTTTTTCTTTTTTTTCAAAAGAAATAAATATAGGCGTCACTATCTGTATTGATGTGTATGTTGAGATTGTTCCAAATCCCACTGAAATGAGCCAAAAGATTCTCACTGAATTCTGTTAGTCCTGCATTAGACTCTGTTTCTCTTCATTATATCATATCTGTTCAAGCCTTCCTATTTTATGTTATTCTGGCCTAGTTTTTAATGCATGGTTATCATAGTTTCTCATAAAAGTAACATTTTCAAGTGCTTTTCTTTCCCTACTACCATTGCCCTTCCAAATTCTATCACACCCACGGCAACTGTACTCACAGATTGTCATGCAAACCTAGACAGCTTGTCATCCTACTATTGCCCATGTGAACAATTGAATATGTGAAAATATAGAGAGGACTCTGTAAGGATATTATGATACTTTGAGGACTGTTTTGATAACTCAGATCAAGAACAATCTTCTAGCAAAGAAGTTTAGTAGGAATAGACACAACACAACCAATGGGGGACTCGTCTATGCCAAGAAGTGACCACATCTGCACTAAATGTGCTTAGGGTTCCCATACTTCATTCAGGAAATCTGGGAAGAAACTGAGACTGTAGCTCATAATCTGTGAGTCTAATACCATTGGGATGTGCTGGTCTTATTTTATGTGAACTGCATAGTGAGCTGGAATAGCCTTAACCATCTGCATATGGGGTACACTTTATATAAGTCTGATTCATCTTAGCCATACTGGGACTGCGCATATGCTCTGAGCATGCATTGTGGTTGTTTGGCTGGGACCCACGGAAGATCAGCAGCTGCATTCAGAGCTGCTGCTTCTCTGAGCAGGTTGTCATGCTGGGGGAGTGCTAATAAGGGGCTATCACACACCTTGACTGCTTCAGTAAATCCATGTCTGATTATCGTAGAGATGTTACGCTTACACAAAGATCACATCCAGAAAATCAGCTGGAGAGTCAACATACAGAAGGCTCTTTTTTTTTAATTATTTACCTCTTGTCCTAGTCTTTCTGCATGTATTTTCAAGTCCAGATTTTGCCATTTCATGTCCTGAACAGACAGTATCTTGTTTTTCTTTTTCGCGGGATTCTGGCTGAATGTGTTCACTTGCATTTCGCTGGATGCTGAAATTTGCAAAAGGAACACACAAGAAAGTTGTAACTAACTCCTCCAGGATTTAAATGATAGTGAGAATGTTACTTCTAAGGGGGAACCTGCAGGGTTCGTTATATTTTAACAAACAGAGTTTCATTTCACACATTGGGTTAATTCATTTTAGCTTTCCAGTGTCCCTTGAAAGACAAGTCCTTAAACTACATACTGTTTCAGCAGGGACTATAATTCTGTTTGCAGAGTGCTTAGTTTAGTGGAACTTAGATTTCTGCAGTGCCTCTAGGACTACTGGAAAGCTAATATTAAATAATAATAATAATACAACAATAACATAGTAGCTAGATGCATTGAATGTCACTATAGCACTTCTGATTTACAAGAGGTGGTGCAAAATCAAAATTAAGATCCTGGTGTGTATTAGATATCTGTTACAAATGTCAGTTGTTATGAAACAGGACCACAACTGGCTGCAGGCTATCCAAGATGTTCTCTGCAATTTCTTCTGGATATTCATGCAAACATAAATTAGAGGGGGAAGCTGCTGACACCTCTGGCGCTAAAGCTAGCATGAGACAGGTGTTATATGTCAAAAGAACACTTCTTACTAATGAACAACGTAGAAACATCGGTTGCCAGTGAGTGAAGAACAATTATTTTATAGGGACCTTGAATTGCATCACTTTTGTCTGTTCCCTAATGTTTTTTTTTACTTCACTGAAGAAACTGCTAAGGCACTAAGATTAACAATTGTTGCTGCACCATTAGAGGCTCAATGTTGTGCAGAAGTCTACATGTTACTGAATTGACACATTTTCTTACAGACTAAGAAAGTGCAGAATTGCTTATCGTTCCTCGATAGAAACAATCTAACTACACTTTTCACAAACAGTAAAATAATCTGGAAAGCTATAAAAATTAACTGAAATTTACTGTTCTTAAAGATCCACAATAGGCAGTTCTTAATTCCCTGGAGGTACGTAAAGCCCAGCTTCAAGATGGGAACACTGAAGACACCTTTTAGTCTTTTGGTGGACACAGAAGTTGTGGAAATGTGGTCTCCCACTCCCTGCAAAAGACCTTTCACTGCTGTTACGAAGATGGCTATTGCCATTTTAGTAGGAAATAATATCCTGTGGACACTTGCAATAAGAAAATGACTCAAATTCTAAATGTTTGTTTCACAGCAGCATGTTGGTGTAATCCTGAGACAGATGCATGAAGAACTTGTTCCTCAATCTTTTGCATGGCTGGCTTAAGCTGCCTTGTGTGCTGACTATGCTGAACACTAGTAAATGCCTTATTCTCTTTCATTCAGTAACAGAGAGTATAGACACCTGATTGAGGACTCTGAAACTCATATGAGGACTGTGTCCATTTGATTATCTATATTTCTATATGTAGCAGAGCATCACCTAAGTCCTTTGACTCTGGACATTGAATATTCTTCTGGGTCTTTTTCAGATCTGTCCTGAGTCATCTCTTTCACTTTACATTCAATGGACATAAATGAGGTGGCTTCTGTTATGTTCCTAGGCTTCCAACAAATACAGTCACAGTCTTTCTCTCTCCAAATTAACATTCAGTTTTTACAAACAGTGGAAACATCTTTGTTTTCTATTTCCATCTTATTAGGCAGAAGATCTGCACCCTAAAGGTGCACTCGGTTCTGAATTCTGCTCAGCTTTAGGCAGTGTTAGTGAGGTAGTTCACTCAAAGCTTGTCAGAAAAAGAAAAAGCTCAATCAGATGTACAACACAAGAAATATTTAGTGACAAAGGGTATAGTATTCTTGTGAATTTCAGGGATAAAAAATACAGGCTACAAAGATGCACAGCCAATGGTGGTAGCATACCAACAGGCATGTTCACCTACAACTTCTGCTTCAAGGGTAGGTTTTTGTGGGGTCTAAAGAGTGGTGTGAGAATATTTCTCTTTTGTCTTTACTGTATTCATCCTTTGGGAATAGGTCAGAACAAATAATACCTGATTAACATATAGAGGTCATTTATGTCAGAGTATTCACCTCAGGAAGAGGCTTGAAGAAGAGTAAGATCCCATCTATCTACCAATTTCTAGGTGCAAGTTGTATCTCATGAGATGTAAGATTGGTTTACCTAATTCATCAAGAATTGGGGTGAATTATGAATCTTTTTCTGTCTTTCCTCATAAGATTTTCTTCCTTATAACTTTAAACTACTTGGTGAAATGGAGAGCAGGTGTTTTGATCTGAATTTTGATCAAGATACCACAACAACAGAGCTCAATACAGTCAATTTTGACCAAGGACTCATCCTCAGTGGTAATTAATAGTAAGAAACTGTAGGTGTTTGAGCAATGGGGAAGCTTGAAGGAAAAAAAAAGGGAACAAGATGGCTGAACTCCATCTTTGCAATCATGTAGACCTGGATCTGAGAACCATTTGCTTAATGAAATGCATAACTCAAATGAAATATTTTTTCATATTGTAATTGTGAATTTTAAGTGGAAGCCCTTTATCCATCAAACAGATACATTTCATGCTTGAAATATTATATGGAAAAATAAAATGACCATCTGATATCAAGCTATTGTGATGTCTGTGTAATGACAGTGGCTGAGTACCAGCAAAAGACAAGCTATGGCAGAAATAAGAAACTTGCATTTTTTTCCCACACCTTGATGAGAAATGTTGGTGGGGTTTTTTTGTTGTTGTTGTTTTGTTTTGTTTTTTCCAAAACCAGCCCATAAACAATGGAGAAATATTTGCTTGCATTTGATTTTATAGCTTAATTAAGGACATGCTGCAACAAATTCAGTAGATTTCAAGGACAGGATATATTAGATATACATTGCTAATAAATGAATAGAGATAGGAGTGATTCTTGTAAATAAGTATTTATTTTATTTCCAATAATCCGTGCAGTACTGTGCAATACTGCACAAAAAACCCTAGCAAAATAAATGGACATTCACAAGTGCTTAAAGACAAAAGTGATGGTTATTGACTTAAGAGCATGAGATGTAAATAAAAAAGGGGGGGAAAAAAAGGATATGCAGAGTTTTAAGTTCCATTTTTTTATTTCTTCCACGGAGAGGTGAAAAAAAAGTATTGATGCGGCCATTTTGTCATGTCCAGTGTGGACTTCTGTGGTGTTTCTTCTGTGTAATATGCCACAGACTGGATTTGACCATTCCCTTGGAAAAGAGCTAGCTGATGTGAAGTCAAGAATCGGTATCTAATAATATGCTATAACAGAATAAAGTATTTTTAGTACAAATAATGTGAATTCCTAACCATTCTTCTGCAGATTAACTGCCATGACAAAAGCCAGCATTTACAGTGAATATGAAAGAATGTGAAGCCATGTTCTAAAGGTAAAACTTGGACAAACTTGCCTTTAAACTTTTAAAGACACTACATGATGCCATTAGGAAATTTTCTCATTTCTTTTTCACCTCCTGAAGGTTTTTGCCCATTCTTTAGTATTATTCAGGGATTTAAGATTTAGTATCACTCTTATTTTGTAAAACATGAAGGCCCTAAAGCCTCTACGATTGTACTAAGCCTAGGATCAGAAAAAAAAATAAACAATGCATATCTGAATATGCTTGACAATAATGCAAACAAACACTAACATTTTTGCTGGTAGCAAGTGTTGGTAATTTTGCAAATTGTACTTTGCATTTACATGAACTAGGTATAATTTTAAAATTCCAATATAAAAAAGAATCTCAAGATGCTGTGAAACAGTTCCATCACATTGAAAATATCTGGAAAATACAAAGACATATCTCCTGTTTGACTTTTCTGTAGTACATGCCAAGAATCTATCAGCAAAAATAAGATTCAACATCAGAATTAAATCACAAACAGCATTATCTTCATGTACATAATGGATCTTTTATAAAGAGACAGAATTTCTTTTTCTTTAGACTTAGAGAGATTAAGGTCACATCACAGTATGTTAAAATACACAAACTTCGATAATCTTTGGCAGATTTATTACCTACCACACACTCACAGATCCCTGTGAATCTTTGTAATTCTTAACATGAACAGCTGGTAGTAAATAACCAAACATAAAGTGCTTCATGGAAAGAGAAAGATACCTTCTTATACTCCCAGTGAGGTTCCTCACTGGAAAGCTAATCAAAGAATGATTCAGACGAAAAGCTAAAAACAATGTTCAGTTTGTTTTTGCAGATGTCCCAACTTTTGAGCTTTAATTTATGGTGCAAATATTTCAGTAAAACAACAAATACTAGGGTCTGAGCTAGATGAAATTTATCAAGAACTTCCAGTTTATTTTTTTAAACACATCTGATTTAGCAAAGTTTTCTATTTGCAAGTACTTCAGAGTCAGCTAGTTGCATTAAAGAAAACATTTACCACATTAGGAGGTGGAAGAAAGGAAGAAGAGTAAAATGTTAGCCAAGCATTAAGTAGCATTAACAAAATTTCTGGATTTTTTTTGTTTGTATGCTTGCTAGCTTTAAATTGTGGAAGGTTTCTGTAGGAGGCTTGGAAGGAGGGCCTTGCAAGAAACTCTTTGAGAGTTTTTTGAATGCTTTTTAGAGCTGGGTTGTTGACAGACAACTTCTCTTTGGCTGTAAGTCTTTAAATCTTGTTTATCTGTAACAATCGCTCACATGAGCAGGGTGAATACTGTATTCCCAGCATGGTGCAGGGAACACACACTGTTCATAGACTGACCTCATGGCAGCCCAAAAGAGCCTGTAGAGAGTAATTGAACCGTATTTGCTATTTTTACCATCTTTATGACTGGTACAGGACAATTTGCAGCCAGTCCCACTGAAGGAGTGGGATTCAGATGGAGACAGTGAGCAGGTGAAGGAAGCTGGATTCCAGACACATGCTCTCAACAGTCATGTTCTGCCTCCTCTCAGCTCTTCAGAGGGAAGGGGAGTATGTGGAGTCCTGCAGAAGGAGTATGTAGCCACATTATAGCCTCATTGGGTGAAAATTGCATGCTCACGTGTATTTTGAAGTGCTCTTTATGCTCAGCAAAAACTCTTTGTTTATGTTGAAGACTCACATGCAACTCTTACTTTGTATTATCTGCAGCGTGGTAAATGATGACCTCATTTCCAGCTGTCTTTATCATTTCTCATCTTAGCAAAAGCAAAGTAGATCTGGGAACGAAGCTGTCTCACTATTAGAAATGCTAAGTAGTACAAAACACAGTGTGCATCTCTCAAGGATCAGGAGCAGTATCAGTTGCATCCTCTGTTGTTTATATTGGCTTCAAAGAAGGTGCTGAATCAAGTTCGAAGTGCATGTCACTATCTTTTAAGTATTCAAGGGCTCCAAGGCATATCAAAATTAACTGAAATTAGAAGATGTGGATTTTCGCTCCTTCGGAAGAGCAAAAGTGATAGTGAAATGCACCTTTGCAAGAGAAAAAAAGCTTTCTCAGAGAGTAGAATGTACTCCCTGGGGAAAATAGGGCTCTTAAAAAATGCTTTTAAAAGCCTCCTTCTCCTTTATCCTCTCTGTTTAGCATAAACTCACATCCCAAAACCAAAACAACCCCTTATCTGTCCTTCTTCTCTTGGGAAGACAAAAGAAACTAGAGATATGGCTGTCATATAGAGCAGCTGGACGCATTCAAGTATTAAGGTAATGAGCATGGAACAGGACGGAGTTGAAGAGAATACAACAGCATAGAAACCCCATCCACAGGGAATGGTATATTTTTGGCTCATATACAAGGTATGGGGAAAGAACCATTAGATGTCTTGCTACAGCTCTGCATGCTTGAAATTAAACTTCGTTCTGCACTCAAGGATCACTCTCAATCAAGCTAGCTGTAAATGGGTAGCTGATCAGTGGTCTAGGGTTTATGGCAGTTATCTATGTTGGCCAATTGCCTAGACACCTTGCCTGAGGAAATCGTATAACTGAGTTGGTCAAAGGATCACCTAAACACAGATGGACATCTGAGCCTCAGCATCAGACCTCATCACTGGTGCCAGCCACTGTGTGGTTTTTAGATTATCTGAGTCAGATAGTTAACTGAATTAGGCAAATCACACTGTTTTTCATTGACTGAGAATCTGACCCATTTCTTTTTGTATGTTACCTCTGACTAAATTCCAGGCAGAAATTTTCGAAAGCCATGCCCCCATCATCAATGGCAATCTGAGATTATGAAATTATAGCCCATGAGGAGAGAAGTTCAACTAATGCTAAGAGCATTTCCATATTCAGATCTTTAAGAATTCATCAGACAAACCGTAGTACACCAGAAAAAGTCCATATGAGTTTTTTAGACTCACTAGATCTGGGAGTATAGCTGCAGATAGTTGTTTTTGGATAGTGAATGATTTGAACTCATGGTTTAATGCAAGAAATCATGACAGAAAATACAAATTCAGGTTATTCAGCCTTTAGCCCTGTACATAAGGATAGTTACCTGTACACTTACTCTTCAGAGCAGGTCAAAGGGAACCGCTGATATTTTGGTTTTATCCAATTCATTTGGTGGATAATGCCATTGCTTCACTGAACAACTGGACTACTGCAGAGTGAAACAGAAATTTTCTGTTATCAAAGGCTAGCAGTAAATTAGTACTCACACAAGCAAAGGCTTGTTCAGCTGGGCTGAAGTATGACTCGGTGGTGTCTCTGAGTCACAATATCTCTGGATCTGTGGTTGTGTAGCTCATGTATCAGCCCTTGTTCAGGTCTCTGCTTAGTCCCAAAGTCTGTTCTTATGATTTTACAGAAGTTCAGACAGAGCTAGAGGTTTATTCATTGAATCCTTTTACTGTGTCTTTTACTTTTCATCATGTTCTTTGTATGGCATTCTGTTATGCCATATTCCCCCATGTATATGCCTTAGTTTTGTACAGTTTCCTGAGCAAAGTAAGACATGGCTCTTGCATGCTAATTATTAGCTATTTCCTCTTACCTTATGAATTGGAATGGAAGAAAGAAAGAATCTGGCAGCTGAACTTGTTTCACTTTTACTTCCTGCAGGTTTATCATTGTTCAGTTCCAGAGTGGAAATGCCCTTTTCTTCACACGGCGAGCGTCCTGTGTTGAGTCCTTTGATTCCTCTCCCAAACCAGCTTTTAAACCACATATTTGCATTCATTCCAATAGTGTCATTTTGTTTTCCTTTCTTTGCTCTTTCCATTCCTCATCTTCCACCTGAGTTGCTGACTCTCTGGTCATCTTCTGTTGGCAACAATAAAAATTATATGTGTATATAAATTGCCAGTATGATTAATTCTTCATGACTGTCTCCTCTGATCTGAATTTCCATTTTCCCAAGCCTTTCCATATGTCCTTGAATATTTTATTTCAATAATTAAAGTCTCCAAGTTGGCCCATAATGCAGAAACCAGCAGCAAAGTCTTTTTTCTCTCTCTTTTCCTCTCTCTTTCTCCTTGGCATGGTGGGAGTCAGTATAGTTAGAAAAGCCTGCCACAGACATTGGGCTTTGTGCCTTTGGGAGAGTGAAACAATGTTGGGAGTCACTGGGAAGCTATGTGTGCCAGGGAAACCCTCTATTTCAAGTGTTTCTGTTCCACTGTTATTTTTTCCCCTCTGGGTTCTTTTGGTGGTTTCCAGGTCTCTCTTCTGGGATTAGACTGTTTTATTTGCTGTTGCTACTAGGAAGCATCATCAAAACAGAGAAAGAAAAGAATCTCCCAGTCTTTTTAGTTCAGTTCAACATGATTGTATAAGTGGGATTCAGTAGCAAAAGCATTTAATAAATGTGCAAGTGCAATTTAATTATATCTAGACTGTAGTGAAATTGACATTAAAATCCTCTAACGCTGAAAATACAAGTTGTGGGCTTTTTTTATTTTTAAATCATGAATTCTTTATCAAAAGAGCAACCTTGATCATATATATGTTGGCAACTAGTGAAATTATGTGATGCTTATATTGCTATTCTTCAGCTTGTTCTTCCATTATTAAGTCCATTAGACTAGCGTGAACACAGGACTATTAAAAAGACAAGCAAGACTATATGATAATTTTCAATGAAGTCACCTAGTCATTATGTTCTGAGGCTTATATTTTTCTCTTTGTATTGCTTTTCACTGCAGGTGTCCTGTCTCATACTTGTTCCTCTCATAAGGTCACAGGTCTTGGTGGAAACTGTGTTGCATATATCAGCATATCAGCAACATTATTTTCCATTAAACTCAGAGAATAAACATTCTCACAAGGAATGGGAACTGTAACCCACATTTTTCACTTAACGGAAATGTCAGAAGTTGTTCTGGACAAGAAAAGTCAATACCAAATTACCTACGGTAATACATATCCTGAGGTCGGCAGGGCAACCAGGACATACCCCATATTTAAGGACATGTGTAATTTGGCTCAACCAATGAGATCCTTTATGCATTGTTCCCAAAGATCCCCATGCTGGCACCAGGTGATAGAAAAGTTTTGTTTTCAATCAGCCTTGGTGTCCATGTTGAACTCTTCAACTGAGGAGCAATGAGACGGAAGGTGGCTTGCAGCATTTAAAAAATCAGAGCTAGTTCTGGAGATATTAATGTTTAATCTTTAGCACATTACATCAAATTGCTGACCACCTATTAGCCACGGCTCACTTCAGAGGCTTAAATCAATTCTGACATCTGAATTCCCCTACCTGTGAGTGTAAATTATGGATTAGCCTGATACGATCTCCCCTCACACCTTCACTCCCCTCATACCTTCCCCAAATATCTGCATGCATAACCAACTCACATTTAAAAGCAAGCAAACTCTTCTCACTTACAGGTAAGCTGTCATCTAACACTTTTATCTGTATTTAAGGACCCTTCCTTTTCCCAGGAGTTAGTACAGGAGGTAATGTGTGAAAGGCAGAAGACAGATCCTTCACAACCAATTCTCCTGTCCATGTGGCCCCATGCCCTTCCTTCTACGATGTTTCTGCTCTTTTCCTTTCCAAGTGATCTCTTACTTGCAGACCTGGATGCTGCTCTGCTCTTGGCAGTGGCAGCCCTTCAGGATGCAGCAAAACGGAGCCTTTCCAGGTTAATCACATCCTGCTCCATTCACTTCCTTCCCCTCTCAACACATTCCCAGCACACTTCCTTGTGATCAGGCATGTACTTGTGCAAGAAATGCCTCTAGGATTTGGGCTACTCTGCTGACTCTCTCCTGCTTATTCCAATCAGCTTTTTTCCTTGCTCTTCTCCCTTCCCTTCCCTTCCCTTCCCTTCCCTTCCCTTCCCTTCCCTTCCCTTCCCTTCCCTTCCCTTCCCTTCCCTTCCCTTCCCTTCCCTTCCCTTCCCTTCCCTTCCCTTCCCTTCCCTTCCCTTCCCTTCCCTTCCCTTCCCTTCCCTCTTTTTTCCTTTTTCCTTTTTCCTTTTTTCTTTTTTCTTTATTCTTTTTTCTTTTTTCTTTTTTCTTTTTCTTTTTTCTCTTTTCTCTTTTCTTTTTTCTTTTTTCTTTTTTCTTTTTTCTTTTTTCTTTTTTCTTTTTTCTTTTTTCTTTTTTCTCTCACTGCCTATTCGTCTCCTTTTTCCTTTTCCGATTCCTTTTATTTTCCCTTTCCTTTTGTCCTTCCCTCCCCACCCCCCCTTTTCCCTCCTCTTTCTCCTCCTTTTCCTTTTTTTTTTTTTTTTTCTTTTTCTCTCTCTCTTTTCTTTTCCTGTTCTTACTGCACAAACAGGACATATAATGTCCAGAAAAAATAGTCACAGATACTTTGGTCACCGTTTTGTTCAATACAGGATTCATAGCAATGATAGCATGATATACTTCAGATTCCCACAGTAAACTAGGGTGCTGCATAGAAGAGAAAATCTTATCTTTAATTGTGAATCACAGCCTTGTCTGGAACTGCAATTTCAGTTTCAAGCTTTTATATTTCAGATTGACTTCAGTTGATTAACAAATGTGGTTCTTAAACTGAAATAACTGTCCATGTGGATTATACACTCATTGAAGTGCAACTTTCTTATGCAGGAGAGTCTATGAATATACCATTGACAGTTGTCGTAACTTTATATCCCCTAGAGAACAGATACAAAAAGAGATTTTGGCATAAAATACCCAAAACAAGGGCAAAAAAGCATTTCTTTCATTGGTATGTTATTATCTATTTTTATTTTCTATGAATATTCAAGGAACAAAACTAGAATTCTGTGGAAGAATGTTCATGGAAATGTTAATGCAAAAAGAGGAAAAGAAACATCAGATCTACGTGTTTCATTTCCCAAAGTACGCATGAATCTTTGCTTGGTGCCTTTTTTCCCTGCTTTGCTCCTGACGCAGCCAGCACTCCCACTAAAGTCAATGAGCTTCTGCCCCTCTAAGCAAAGCCATGGTCAGGAATACCAAACATTACACCTCAAGTCCCATGACAGGGTGATGTGAACGCTGCCTTTCCATCCTGACCTCATACCATCTCCATTCCTCAAAATCAAACCATCCAGAGTGTCTCCTTCTGGGTGTCCAGCCCTCACCATCACTCTTCACAGCCGACCCTGCTTCCCTTCCCACAGCCCCCTGCTATGGTGTGTAACAGAGCCGTAGCTCTTTCCCAGAGCTCGCTTTTGCACCAGCCCCACGGCTACAAAGTGTAGCGAAAAAAAAAAAGAGTGAAAAAGCCAAAAGAGCGCCCTGTTGCTGACTGGGACAGGGATGAATCGTGTCATAGTTCAGAGCACTGTTGTCGCTCTGGCACCGAGTCACCGCGCTCGGTCTCTGCCAAGGCGGGTGTCAGCTGGTGAATTATAACATTGGCAGACAGGACAGAGATAAGCAAAAAACACAATGACAGCTGCTACACAGAACTATTCTTTCTGGCCTGCTGAATACAGAAATACATTGTGTAAATAAAGACAGACAGCTTCATTATGCAATTGTCTGCTACTACGTCTCTGCTGAAGAAGTAGTATTGATTCAGGAAACTATACCCAAGCTCATCAGTCTAATGTGTTCTTGCTTTCGGACTCCCAGTCTAGTAAGAAATATAGTAATGTAACTCTCTAACAATAGTTCCACAGAAATACGTGCTCAATGGGGAAAGAAGGTCCTGGCGATAATCTAGCCATTTTGTTTCTGATAAATGCTTCTTACATCTATTTGAGTCCAGAGCAAAACATGGAAACAAATAGACTCACCTTACATGGCAGATGTAAGATGTAACAGGAGTTAACAAATAATCTCTATTTAGAGATATCATCATATCATTCCATCAGTGCAAATCAGCAAATAGATTTTTTTTCTGTTATCTTTTAACCCAAGTGGTAAAGAGGCACTGAATGGGAAAATTATGGTAGATAAACCACAGCAATATTTATCACACAACCAACAGAAGTTACCTTGATGTAGTGTGTTTATTAAAATGTTGTTTCTACATTTTTTCACATAATCATCTTTGCAAATGATTGAGAGAGACACTTTAGAGTGTGGGATGCAGGAAAGCAGCATTTAAATAATCTCTCAAATGGCCTCATTCACCTTTTACTTTAACCTGACATCACTGAGCCCCTTAACTGAACAAAACGAAGTGAGGAATGACTGCAGAGAGGTTCTCATGGATGAAAAGCAGATGAAACTATTCATTTTGAAAATAAAGGAAGGGAAAGTTAAATCAGAAGCATATTGTGCTGGATATTGCAGGGCATTCGTCTTTGGGAGTGCTAGGGAGTAGAAGACAAACTTAAAAAAAGTGGGAGTATAAATAGACTGTAAAGAAAGGGTAAGCAGTGTTATTCTCAGCAGGAATTAGTCAACTATCCAAAGCTCATGAGAACGTTTCCAGTTTTCAAGGGGCAATTGTGTCCAAACTGGCTCAGCTATACATTTGCTGGGATCCTGGAGTTGTGTGAACTGTGAACAGAATATTGAGAAGGGAGAAATTGCGTGGGAAGCTACTCATGATTCCTGAACTGACTTGTTTTAAAAGGGAAAAAGGGGTGGGGAAGGCCGCAGCTTATTTTAAGCCTCTTTTAGGTTACCTTGCACTCGCATAGGAGGTTATCAGCTTTATGCAGAATTGTTTGAAAATGGCCATTGCCTGAACAAGTCAAGCTGAATTGTTTGCATAGATGCATTGTTAACCAAGGAGTAACACAATGATGAGCAAAGGTCTTCCTGGATCTTTTTGCAAGCTCTGTTTGCTCATGCACTCCGGTTTATGAACTAGCCCTTCTCTAGCTGTCCCACAGGCTGTGTAGGATGTCTGCAACTGTCAGACTTCATCCAAACCCTAGGGGACCTCTGCTAGAAAAATGTTACAGGTATAAAAAGGCACAGTCCATTTTGGAGCTGAACCTCCCACTTAGTAATTACAGGGATATGTAACAATGTCAGAGGGAGACCTACGCCAAAATTAGGTGGCAATTTTCAAAACACTTGTAAAATGACATAGTCTGCTCCATTTGGAGTTAAGCAACCTCAATTTGTGGTTCAGTTACTCTACTATTTCAAATTTGTGAATAAATTCACATTGCAAGCAGTGGCTTTTCTGGGATGTCTCTTGGGACGTTTACGTGGTAATTAATTTTAGTGGTGTTGCAACCATTAAATTAGGGATTGCCAGCATTTTAAAAAAAATGCATTAGTTTTAAAAGCTGCAAAACCCATTGCTGCTCTTCAGTCAGTTGTTTTCTGGCATAAGGTATTCTAATTCCAGAAACACATAGAATGTTATTAACATACCTGAAGCAAATGGCTGAATTAATATACTTGTTAAAGATTTATGACTCCAATAATTTGAGTCTTTTTTGTGTTTATCTTGACAGTTTCAGTGAGCTTGGCTCAATTATTTTTTAGCTTATGATTGCTCTGAAACGTGGTCATCACCTTGCAAACTAGTAAAGCCAAAAGGAACAAGGTTATTTGGAATAATACTTAACCTAAATTTTCAACTTTTTTGAACAATATTCAATCTGTTGGGACCCAGTCAACAGGAATCTGCTATGGCTATGCTGTGGTCATTGCAAACATAAAAGTAGTGACAACATTGAAAGGAAAAATAAGCACAGACTCAGCAAATAATATAGAGAATATTTACTCTCTAGAAAAATGGGGCTTTCTAACCCAAGCATCAGGCTCAGAGGGCTTCTAAGGGTTGAGCGTGGCTTCAGGAGTCTCTTGGGGAAGAAGAAACTTTCCTCATACTTATTCTTTGCAACCAGCAACCCCTTTCTCTTCATACATACCCTGCTGCAATGTTGATACAGACTCACGTCTACAGTCCGATGGGTGAGCTCTGCATGTTTCCACCCACCTCCTCCTCCAAAGGGAGCTGGACTCCCATTTATGCCGTCTCGGCAAGAAAAACAGAGGAGGCTGAGACTGATTACTTTGGTAATACATAGAATTTGAATGGCTGGACTCTGCCTCTTCCAGTATAGGCACAAGCAACATAATGGCTGTAGTCTTTTTGTTACTCCTGCAGTCCTCTGCTCTAAATAGGTTATGCTTTCCCTAGTATAACTGACTCTAAATAAATGTATGCCCTGTATCATGATGTGATTGCTCTTCATCCACACATCTATGCAACCATACATTGGGCTTTGCAAAATAATTATTTCAGGATGTAAATTATTTGGTTAAATGTAAGTGAACAAAGACACAATAACGTCTCTGATTAATATTGTATTTGTCAGCAAAAGCTGTATATATTTAGCTATCAATACATCAAAGTGGGATAATATCTGCCAGTGTTACAGAACTTTCATGGCTATGTAACAGCTCTTTAGGCTGAACATGGATTCGTTTGTTGCTGTTGTTCTTGTTTCTCCTATTTACTCTGAAGGTCTGATACACTCTCAATTAACATCATACTGCAAAAATTTTGGACAAGGACTCTAGCCATTTTTGCAGCATTCCTAGAGCTGTGGGAGACTGGGCTGATTACTGGGCTTGAATGTTACCTCATTAAATATATATACTCTTATTTCTGCTGACTGTATTTAGGTGAGACTTTAAATACCATTCAGTGTTATTTCTTTTTCTGTCACTCTTTTGTGACTCCACATCTCCAGTCTGGAGAGAAGATGAAGTTGTGACATACTGTAAGCAAAGCTGTTCACAGGCATTTCCAGCATTTCCAGAAGCTGAAAATCTGCAAAGAATTTGCTTTTAAAGTTGTAAACCAAGTAATTTGAAGAAAATTCTGTACCCTAAGGCCCAAGCCTGTGGCTTCTCAACTGAATTTCAAAACTCTTCCCTGTATACTAAAAAATATAGCTTGAAATGCTTAATGCAGACTGAAGCTTGGTCCCCACCCAATTTGTATGCACAGCATCTTTTGTTCCATTCTAGTGAAAAATCAAACATTAGAAAAAAGCTGTTTGCAGCACTGGTAGTTTAAATTACAATAGTGGTTGAAGACAACACAAGTCTACTCCCAAATGGCAGAACTGTCCAATGGCCAGGCAGAAGGCTGCTTGAGAGGCTGTCTGAGATGCTCTTCTCTTGCATCTCCTGTCTGAGTACACACATGTCCTTGCCTCATCTGTAACACAGCCAGGTCTGGCCAACACGTTTCCTGGCTCAAGGCAAAAAGCTAGTGATACTCCGATTTCCCCAATACACTCAAACACAGTTTCTGTGTTCTTCAAGCCAGTTATCTTTGACACTGATCGTGACCTCAAAACTGCTTATTGCAATCTAGCTACAATAACTGCTCAGACGTTCCTTCTCCTTTGCACTACTGTACATGAAAAAAAATGCAATCCCTCCCTCCTGCTCTCCCTCCCTTCCTTCCTTCCTTTCTTCTTTCCAGGATGTGTGTGTCATGAGGTAAAGGGGAAGTGGATAAAAAACCTTCTCTATCTTAGAAAGAAACTAATAGCAAAAGGCAAATTTAAGTATTTAAGGCAATGTCTTGAATGTACACAATCATACGTTTTTCCTTCCTACAGGTGTTGTGGTCAAACCCCTAAATATATGCTCCCAGAAAATTAATCATATTTTTTTTTTTTTTTTTGAGATTTACTCTTCAGTATTCCTCTTTCTCCTTGTCTAAGTTTTCTCCTTTTCCTAGTGTTAAAAAATAAGGCTAAAAAGTAGGAAACAATATACAGTTCTTAGGTAAATTCTAGTTCTTCACTTACTCTTTACTATCCAGGAAAACTATTGGTTTTCTATGACTACAGCATTAACCAACATAATACATTCATCATATTGTGACAATACAAAACAAAAAATAACAAAGAACACCAGTTTTCTGCCAGGCTTTTCTGAAAATAAATGCCTGTGTTCTGGAGACTGAATATTTCAGGCAGTCATCTCAGGAATCCAATATAACTTGAAATAGAGTGGCTAGAAGATTAAGAGTTATTTCAAGCTTTTTTTTCAGGAATTCCCAAAGTATTGTGTGATGCCCTGAACTCCACTGGAATGAATGCGATACAAGTTAAAGTGTGTACAAGTTAAAGCAAAATACATCACATAAAATAGAGTACAAATGTGAAAACACCACCTATTTCTTAACCAGATGCAGATCTCTAAGGAAGAACATTTCAAAGCATCCTAATCTTATTTTCCTCAATGTAAAAGCTATGTTTAAGAGTACAGTTAGAATTAAAGATATCTCTAAAGTTTTTCAACTGTAAGAGTAGACTATGTAAAGTAAGTGTTATTACTGACTTGTGAAATAAATATAAGCATAAGTAACTGTATCGTTACTTGCACACTTAAAATTCTACACTGATGGCAAGCCATTGACCTTCAAAATATTTCGGTAAGCTGTATAAGGCTTTGTTTGATACCTTATGCACTTTTGAACTCTAGCTTTAAGTCACTTCATGCCCCATAGCAAAAAAAAAAAAAATAAAAAAAAATTCTCTGCACCTCTTGCCATGATATTCCCTCCCCCATTCTCCTACTTCTCCTGCCCCTTTCCCTAGACACCTTTTTTTATGTCCTTCCTCACACTTACTGTGAGATGCCTCACCACAGAAACCCGAAGCTATTTTGTTAGGGTATAATCTATTCTTCACTGAAACAATGTCTCCACACATGTGAGTGAAAGTTGTTCCATTACAGTTATGCTTACTTTTGCCAGAGGAGAATCTTCCCCAGTGTGTTTTGTCTTTGTGCTTGTTTAACATATGGCAAGAAAATCTATATAGAGACTGTAATTTAGTAACTCTAAAAACACTTTCTTCCAACATCCTGAACTCCTTGGCTCTGTGTTAAATCCTTCAGTGCAATAGGCTAAGATACACTCAGGATTAATTTGGCCCAATAATTTCTTGTGTTTTCTTGGAAAATCTTGATCAAAATGAAATTTGATTAAAAAAATGAAGAAAACATCTTTGACAAAACATGGTTCTAAAATATGTTTTCCATTTACTGATCATCTCTGAAATTCAGAAAAAGAAAACTCTAACTGCAAACAGGAACTAAATCCATCCTGACTCTATTAAACTGATGAGATAACTGACATGATCTTATCTGCATGGCCGCTCATGACTGGATTCTAAAGTGAATATTCCCAGTGTTGCACAGTCCCATTTTCTAAATAAGAAAGAAGATGTGAAGGCAGCCTCAGGATTACTTCCTGATCTAGAAATAAAAGGCTGGGTACAGCACAGAACATTTTTACCATGGAACTGGGTTGTTGTGCCCTTTTTGCCCGCACAGGGTCAGAGCGATAGGGGACAGAAGACTTACCCTGGACTTCTCCTGTTCCACAAACATTGGCTTGGGCTGTGAAGGGCTCCTGCATGGTTGAGCCAATGTCCCAGACTCATCTGTCCTGTTTACAATTGAGGAAACTCACTGCTGCAGTGTGGTCCTTCTGAGTTGTGTCTACTTTAGGGATAGATCACTGTGTGCTAGGCCGTCTGTCCTAGCACTCACCTCCTCTCCTAAAGCAATATAGGCATGCTGAAACTCTTGCTAATTTTATGAAGTCCCTCTCTAAAGAAGACACACAATTTAGGACTTGAGCTGCTATGTTTATCTAAACTCCCCAGATGTCTTGATTTCACCTGAATGGTCACCAATGCAGCTTGGATTAGATATTAGATATTGGGCATCTATCTGTTGTACCTATATGCATACATGGGGAAGGATCAAAGCTGTCCGTGGCTTGGCCTAGAAAATAGGACTTGTATAGGGTAAAAAAAGAGGGCTAGATCCTCATTTCAGAGGCTAAGAGGTTTGATAAGGTCTACACACCCCTTTTTATGACTTCTTTCCACCTAAGTTGCCCTCAAGTAAGTAGCCTTTGTGTCTGAACAAAGTGCCCTTGCTTACATGTTTTCTTGCTAGTGTCACTTGGCAGTGATTTTTAAAAATGAACTGTAGACAAAAGCAACAGTGATAATTTATTCCAATCAACAGTGTATTTGGAGAGGTGAAACCAAGCTGAACCTCCTTCCGTTTCCCCAACAATTGATAACAATTACACAGCTACCCCCCATCAAGTGCATTCATGGTTGTAAAATTGGCTCAAAATGCTATATGACTGAGAGGGGATTGAGTATATCTCTGATGAAGCTACATGCACTGTTTTTTGTTGGTTTTGTAGCTTTTCAGGCATTCAATATCTCCCAAGCCACCCTGTGCTGTAAATGTCAGCTAGTCATTTTACTTGAAAAGCCCATGACTGTGCAGGTTTACAAGCCATGCCATGGTGTCCTCCCTCTCTGCTAGCTTTACTCTCACTTCTGACACTCGTCTGTGCTTCTCTCTGCCATCCAACAGGTCTCCAATGTCTTGGTTCTTTCTCCTCACCGAGGACCACCTCTCCTGAGACTGCACAATACCAGTTTCATGACTGCTTTCCTGCCACCCCATACAACTCGTTGTGAGCCACGCCTGGCCCCAAAGCTCATAAGTAACACTTAACCTTCACAGAAGTAACTCAGATCTAGCTTAAAGTTTCTGTAGGAAGGGTGACCTATTCAGTGTGGTGCAGATCACAGTTATATGATCTCATAAAATTGGCAGCGCTTGTTGGCAACCAGCAAATAGTTTTGGAGGCTAAAGGGAGGCAAAAAGAAACATGGCAAAATGACCTACAGGAAAAATATTGCAAGGCTATAGGAGAAAGGTACAGGAAAAACAAGAAGCTGAAGGATCAGGAAAAAGAGAGAGAGAAATCCAAAGACCAAAATGTGTTGGGAAAACTGGGAGCAGCAACAGGAAAAAGGAGATAGAGCAAAACTAAACATTTAAATGAGAAGAAAATACATTGATGAAAGAAAAACAAGAAAAAATGCATCCAACTTTGGGATTAATAAATGTTAGCCACATTTCTATTCTATCAGTATTTTCATATCAGAAAATGGGAGGCTGAAAAATCAGAGTTAAAATGAAACACAGAAAGGTCTGCTACAGTCTTGTGAGTTGAGACATGGGAGATCTTTGGGGCAGTTGTGGCTGGGGAGTGGCCCCAGGGTCATTCGTTATGTTTCTATTGCAACCATTGGTTTCACTGCTCTGCAGTTACCCTTGTAGATAGGTGAAGCATTGACAGGATCTAGATATAATTTATCTAAAGAAATCTTACCATCTTTGGCCAGAAGAACAGGCCTTTGTAACTGTGCAAATGAAGATATGGAGTCAAGGTGTCACCCCAAACCCAGAGAAACAGCTTGTCTACTCTCCTTTTCTTGTACATCAGCCGTCTTTGTTGAAATACCACATTCATTTTAAAAACTAAAAAAAATACAAAAGCATCTCCTCAAATATTTTGTTTCTTCAGCTTCTTACTCCTCATGCAAGCACTGGGATTGCATCCCTACCTCCTTTGCTTTGCTTGGGACAACCTGGGACACAGTCATTATGTTCATGAGCAAGGAGAAAGAAGGAAAGTGTGAGCTACAGGATACCTGATTCTGGAGATTACAAAATACACTCCGGATGGGCTAGCAAATAATGTAAAAACTTAGAAAGCTGATCCAAAAAGATCTGCAGCTTTGGCTAGACACAGCCCTGCCTACAATTAACCCACTCAGCATCCAAAGGTGCTTCTCTGTTCTGTGTATGCTTAATGTCATCTCACCCATTTAACAGCTATATGTATACCATGAAATGCTATATGTATTCTTCAGAAATGGTTATAATGTCTTGATTCTGTACCCTAAAACAAGTCTTCACTATCTGTGGTGTTACACAGAGGACTCGTTTGTTCAGATCTGCAGCAGGCTTTGAAGATGAAGACTGCTAAATATGATTACTATTATTACTATCATGTGAAAACCCACGCTGTGTACTTAGCTCTTCAGAAGGAGGGAGAGCTCCACTTTTTTATCTCTATAAGAATATGTAGGTGCAAGGTTAAGAGTGTTGGGGTTAAAACCAGTCAGAGACAGTATATATTAAATGGGCATATTTGGCAGAAAGCAGGGAAAGCATCTGGGAGTGTAAACACAGTAAACAGAGCCACAAAACTGTCAGCAAAATGTATTTCCACAGTCAAACAGGGAAGTGCCAGAAAGTGTACACAGGGACCCAGAAAATAAGACAGAGCAAATCATTCCAGATGCATACATGTGACATTATATTCTAAAATGTGTGACTCCCATATCAAATTTTACACCTTATATTACAGAGATAATATCACATATTACAAAAAGCAGGCACAGAAGCCTAGCAACAGGAAAAGTCTAGAAGAAATGCTGAAATAGGGCTGTGCTAGATTTGCAGTCCCTGGAGAGAAAGTGATTAAAAGCAACATATGGTTCAGACTGTTACCTCTTTTCTGATTTGTGAGTTTAAGCACACCACAGGCATGTTCAGTATTTTGTAGATTTTTTTAATGTATTGTTATATTCCAATAGTTAGGGGCCAAATTATGTGGCTTCAATGTATGGCCATCTTCTATCATCTATTTCAAGCTATTATTAATTTTAGAATACTTAAAACATCGTCCATCGACAAACTCTTGGGGTTGATATTAATATTTACAGTTAGAGCAGATATTAACAAAACCAAAGAATTTGTTTCAAAGTTTGAGATCACGCATTTATTTCAATAACTAAAATGTTGCAAAAGGTTTTTGGTTCCCCCCCCCCTGAAAAAAACCTTAGCATCTCTGTTAAGTGTTGAAAGAGAGAGACACACAATATACACTTATGTTATGTGCTCTTTCCCTTCCCACTTATTCTTCCCCATCATGTCTTCATTGGTAGAATTATATAATGTTGTTCCACATATAGAAATTTGAAATATGTACATTTAGTGTTGCTTGCAAACACAGTTGGCCTTTCTTTGTCCCTCTAAATAAGGAACAGACTTTGTGCTCTGATAATTTGCTTTGGATATTTTGTGTTCTGTTTACACCCTCCTATGCAAAACATATTCTTTTATTCCTTTGGTTTGAGCAGTAAAACCACAAAAACTACCAAAAATTTGTTAATCGTCCTGTATGGATGGGTCTTGCTTCTCTACAGTCCCTGGTACTATACAGGAGTTGAGCAGAATGATATATCTGCAAGTGCCTCACCGCAACATTTTAAAATATACATCTTTATTTACAGTTTTACCAATATACATCTTTATTTACCTATGTTATAAGCAGAGTATATACACTGAAGAAGCAGGATTTAAAGAAGAAATGCCAGTCACTGTATTTATTTGGTGTCATCTTTCATGTGGAAAGACTTTTATTGCTCCCTTGTGTCAATGCAATACTTTATGAAGCTATAGATCACTTTCATGGTCCTGAATCATGTTTAGTAGTTTCTTACAAATCAAGCTATTAATAGCTACAAACCCCCATCATTTAGTGTCCCCCTCAGTTCACTCATTTCAGACCACTACTGGCCTCTGAGTTAATTATGGAACGTTTAAATCTTTATTGCCTCATTTATGCTGTACCAGGGAAGGTAAGGCTATAGGGGAATTTGCCTTTCTCCAGGTGAGTTTAAAGCGGTAGGATTACAGCTGACTATGAATGCTGTAAGTACAAACTCCATGTGTGTAGCTCCATCTCCCTGAGATCACAGGGATTTTTAGCTCTGGACAAACTGCCTATTAGCCATGTAGTCTCAGGATGCTTGTAAAGCTGTTGAGTTTCCTCATCAAATGTCCCTGTGAGATGACCTTGTTCACCCCAGTTCCACTCTCTTACTTGGCAATATTTCATCCCTTCTCTCACTTGGTGTACTGACCCCATGCTACCAGCCCCTGTATAGCCTTACCTGTATACTTACACACCAAACCAACAGTGACCCCACTGATACAGTCTCCCTCAGTGACTATGAAGAGTCTTTAGGTGTAAGGTTAGATCTGGGCTTTATCTAAATATAAATGCTAGCTAAAATTAGATAGCTGATTGCATGCCTTTGTTTTGTATACACACTAGCCTGCCATCCCTCCCTTCACACTCCTCCGAAACACAGAGTGCCTGAATCATGGCTTGCAGAGAACTATTATTAAATACTTGTTTTATTTGAATGGTAGAATTAAATTGCTGTAGAATTCAGCTATTATTTATCTGCTAAAAAAAAGCGTTAAAAATAACCTGTGGATAAAATTCAAAAGCAGCTGAGCAGGGAATGTGACAAATGTTATTCTAGTTACTTGCATAGTAGTAAAATTTTAGGGCTAAAAATTTGGTACTAATTGTGATTGTAGGTTTGTTTAGGTTGATCACTGCTTTCACCAAAGAAAATTCCAATGCACATGGTGGGTAGAAGGTTAGAATATGGGACACAGCTTTTCTTCACTTGTAAACTAAGAACTTCCCTCTTGGTGTAAATTAATTGAAATAAACATCTAATAAGTACTGTTCCATAAATGTTTTAAATTCAAAATAGTAGCCATTTAAAATAAGATAGAACTGAGCTCCAGACCCAGCCTTTGGGTAGCCAGCTGTCTGCTTAAGTCAGCATTTGACTTTGCTGACATTCTGTCCAAATGCTTTTGTGTACAGGCTCAGCTTTCTTTAAACACTTTGGCCAATTTAATCTTGGCTGAAAGTCTGATCACCAGCTCTATGATGACTGTTTGAGTTGGCTGCAGGGAAGAAGCCCGTTCCTGGCTACGTAGTATTGATAGGAGGAAGATTAGATTTCATGTGTGAGGGTGTTCCCTGTATATCTTAGGCATGATCATTTGAAAAACATCATGCCTAAGTAATGATTACTAGTTAAGCATGACCTGGTCATTTCCAAAGGGAAATATGCAATTTGGAAGAGGATCCTGTTTTGATTCCATGGGTTTTAAGCATGTCTCCTGACAGAAGAATGGGAGCTCCTTGCTGAAGCTTGGAAAGGGTTGAAATTAATCATCCAATCAAGGATGGATTATCATGCTTAGTTTTCTGCAGCTTTGATGGATAAGCTGATATTTCATACCTTCTGGACACGGCACAAGACCAGAAACTGTCTGTAGAGACACAGGCAGAAGCTCCCGCTGCCTCTATGATTCTGTTTTTGTCAGCAGCAAATCAAAAGTCTAGTGAGGAAGCAAAGCATCAACAGTGGATATATTAAGTATTCCTAGTACGCAATGAATTCTCTTGGGCAAAATGGACATAATTCAAAACAACCTGAAAATGGAGAGCAGCTACAGTTTGAAAATAAATTGTCTTGTTACAATCTTCATTTCACTGTTAAAAATAAAAGTTAATTAATTAATAAGAATAATAGAAAGCAACAATGTAAGGCACGCTCTTAAGTTGTAATTTTGGGTCATGTGCAATGCAGAGTACATCCATAGTATTTTCTAGCTCCAAACAATAGCAGTTGAAATTTGACATATTTAGCTACCTATTTCCAAGTTTTCTGTCTGCACTGTGTTGTTGCATTTTCTCATATCAACAGATTGCCAGGAGCAATATTGGTAGATTAGTTTACAAATGGATGCAGTAGATTGTTATAGTCGCTTGTTTTCTCTCAGTTCTGAGCATTATTGTACCAATTTATCGTTCAATAAGGAGCACTTACAGTTCATATCAGGATTTTATAGAGCTTCTTCCAAGCTAATTCAATGTTTTTCTCATGCTGGATTGGACTTTGAAAAGGCTATTGATCTTGAATGATTTTTTTCTCTTCTGGATTCTCCTTACAGTGTTTTCACTTTCCAGAGTTACTAGATATTTTTTTATAGGTGTCAAGGGACCTTACCTACACCATTTTGGAAGAGGTCACAAATTGAATTTCTTCCCTATCAAAACCAGTAGAAAACAAGTCTGAGCTTCTGACTAGAAGAGAAGCAAGCAAGCAAACAAACAAACACAAACCCCAGAAGCAAAGAAACAAACAAAAACCTCTCACTCCTGATTTACTGTGTTTTTGCTATTAGAAGCAATTAATTTGGGAGAGACCTCCTACTCCTACTCTGCTGACAGCAAACTTCTTTTCAGCTTATTCTACCCCACCAAAATATCTGTAAATGTCATATCTATTCATCTACAGATTATTTATCACACAAAAAAAAGCCATTTTAGAACTGCTTTTCAGTGGAAGAACTCTACTCTTAGTTAAAGTAGTGAAGGATAAAAGTCAGAAGAATCTATTGCTTAAAGTTTGTAAGTATACACCACCTACAATTGCTATAGAAAGCTAGCAGTCCTGTAACTTTCTCATTTTGCTTTCAGGATTGTGTGGAAAAAGAGTATTGTTTGTATGACTTTTTGAGAAAGATGAAGTAGAAGATTTCTTCCTTAAGAAAGAGAAATTGGGGGAGGGGGGGATGCAGCTCAGCTGTCCTACTCTTCTTATTTCTCTTCTTCTCAGAAAAAAAAAAAGAAAAAGGATCAGGCTACTCTTTATTAATAGTAAGATTCAAACCAGTATCTAGATGCCAGTAAGCTGAAGGAAGACAAATAAAATAAGAAAGGAAAATAAACCCAAATTACAAAGTCTCAGAAGAGCACAAACAGAAGTGATAAATGATGCCTAAAGGCACTGGAATATTAGTGATAAGCCATGGTTCAATATTTCGAGTTATCACTGAGACTTTCGTGGAGATATTATTCCTCTATACCTTTTTTAACAGTTGCATAACTATGCGACTGTCTGAGTAATTTTTGTTTTGTTTTTCATTTTCTTGATATCAAGTATGTATTTACTTAATTCTGAAATATGTAAAGAACAAATTTATTTTGTATACAATGCTGTGGATTCTTTATCCAAAGAACCTCAAAGCTTTCATTAAAATGGCATACAGCTGAGAACTAGGTTTGAACACACAATAGTAAAACAGCATGTTACTGAACACAGCAGTGAATCTAAGGTAATAGATTAAGTCTTTCTTCTGAAAGTCATCACTGAATAAAAGCTAAGCCATAGAAAACATATTTAATCTCATGTAAAAAATGCTTCTAAATGGGTAAATGCTTCTAAAAAACTAATCTGGTGTAACCAAAAAATGTCCCAGTTCTAAAGGATACAAGCTGATATGTTGGGATGTTATAAAAAGAAGCTTTGGAAGGGCACAGCAAGTGACTGCAATCCCAAAATGAACAACGATGGCACAGGCAATGTCCACTGTCTGAAGTTCCGTATATACTATAATAACACTTAGATTATTAGGTAGGTTGTAGACCTTTTAAACTTGCCTCAGTTCTCAGAGAAAAGACTGGCCTAAGGACTATGTGAAGTTTTTGTCCTATGTGGAGCAAAGCTAATAGCCCTAACCTTCAAGACTGGTCTAGTGGCATATTCAGCCACCTCATAGTTGAAACCTGAAGTAGTCCGGAACACGCTAAGGAGAACATGAAAATGATTCCTTACCCATCTGAGCTCTTGCTTCATGTAACCCATACAATTTCTATAGTAGTTCTGATGCTGCTTGGGAAATGAAGTCTTTAAATTGCCTGGATTATGGGAGGAAAAAGTTTATTGCAACTGCAAGCTGAAGAAACTGTATGCCAGTCTCTCATTAAGTCATTTAGATGAGAGCAGGTACCCAACTTTTATTCTAACGTTAAAATTTCTCAAGTATGAGTCATTTTTAGATTGTTTTTCCCCTCTAGCTAGTCATACTTGACATTGGTGAGGCCATGTCTACAATATTGCACACAATTTTGGGTCCCTGAGTCCCAGGTATATGTGGGGAAGGGTCTGGCTGGAGGATCAACAAGGTGGTCAGAGGCCTAGATCATGTGGCCTACAAAAAGAGGTTGAGGGAGCTGGGATTTTGCCCAGCAAAGAAACTAAAGTGCAATCTATCTGTCTACAACTATTTTAAGGAGAGTTACAATAATGACTGAGCCAAACTCTGATTCTTGGTAGTTCCAGACAGTCTAACAGGAGACACTGACCAGAGCTTGCAGCTTCAGGTTGGATATTATGGGAAAAAAACAAACAAACAAACAAAAAACATGCAAAAAAAATCTTGGAGAATCATGCAGCACTGCAACAGGTTACCCAGAGAGGCTGGTGAGGGGTCTGGAGAACAAGTGTTATGAGGGGTGGTTGAGGGAACTGGGGTTGTTTAGTCTGGAGAAAAGGAGGCTCAGGGGAGACCTTATCTGTCCCCACAACTACCTGAAAGAGTCAATCTCTTCTCCTAAGTAACAAGACAAGAGGAAATGGCCTCAAGTTACATCAAGGGAGACTTAGATAGGATATTAGGAAAAATTTCTTCACCATTGGTGATTGGAGCAGGCTGCCCAGGGAAGTGGTGGAATCTCCGTCCCTGGAGGTATTTAAAAGACATGTAGATGTAGTGCTTAGAGACATGGTTTGGTGGTGGTTTTAGCAGTGTTAGGTTGATGGTTGGACTTGATGATCTTAAAGTTTCTTCCAATCTAGACAATTCTATGTTTCTATGACTATAGAATCTCCATCCTTGAAAGTTTTCAAGAAATGCCCTTGAGTCTTTTATTTTTTGAAGTTTTTAAGACAAAAACTTTCAAAGGTTTTTAAACAAAGATAAAACTAACCTGACCTAGCATTAGTGATAATCCTGCCCTGAATGGTATGTTAGATTAGATGACTTCCAAAGGTCTCTTCCAAATCACCTTCCTGTAATTCTATAGGTAATTTTGTCCTAGAAGCCAGTTTTACCCAAATTCCTTCATAACCTTCTGTGCAAAGCCCTAGCACAAGTCATTTAGCCTGTCCTAAAATAATTTCCGACACCTGTGTGCTGCTTTCCAGAAAGTAAGGCCAGCTGCTTTGCCAGATCTGAACAGTTCCTGGTGCATTTTCTTCTTCTACAATTTCTAAGTCAAATTTTATGACTTAGCATTCTTAAGGAAAAGGGTACAATCAGATATTTGATCCTCATCTTGTACATAACCAAAACAAAACATAGAGATGGAGAATCTACCCTGTCCCTAAACAGTTTGTTTCAACAGGTAATGATACTTAGTATTTAAGATAGACTGTATTTATAATTTTAATTTGCTTGCATTTACCTTCCAGTCATTACTTCTTATGAAATCTTTCTTTTTTAGACAAGTGCATCCTTTACTACTCAATATTTTTCTGTACATCTTATTTGGACAACAATATATGAGCACAAATATAGGGGCTCATATAAATACTGAAGACCCTCAGAATGATTACAGCGGTCTAATACAGCTGTGTTTCTGACTAGAATTTCAGAAGGGTTCAAGATAGTTAGGCAGTTCTTTCTTACTACACTTTCCACTGCTTTTGAAGATCCAAGTATTAATTTGTAGGACAAAAATCTGCTTGCTTTTCAGCCAGTAATAGCTGAGACTTTGTCAGTACCCATTGTCCTGTGAAGCATACTTCTGGATAGTCTCAACTCCACCGCACCCTTAGATTACTAATTCAAAATCAGTTCTGCTTCTTGACAGAAGTAATCAAATCTATCACAGTCTTGAGCTTCAAATTCTTGAAGGTTACACAATATTCTTGTCTCTTGCAGCTTTATATCAACCAAATGCCTTAAGAAGGTTTTAATTTCCAAAACACATGTTTGCATTCAAATTAAGCCCCTGCGTTGGAGACAGTAAACAACCAATGACATTGTTTTATCTTCCCTCATGCATTTTTGAAGACAGAACTATCCCTCCCTAACAGCTTATGTCCTCAGAGATACTATTTGAAGAATCAGAAAATTACTTGATAAAGCTTTCTTGTTATCACCCTCTGGGACACCATTAAATATCGGAAAATTTCTGTCACTACAGCAAAATATAAATTGCATTTCACCTCTTCACCTCTGAGATTCCTTGGCAGCTGAGGTTTATTTGTTGGAAGTAGTTTTTCTATTTGTTTTCAGTTCGATTTACTGTTATGCGTTAGCAAATAGCTTCAGGAGATGGTTGTCTCCTTCCTTTACAAAAGCTTGAATGACATTTATCAGTTTAACTTTAGTTTAAATGATTCAATCACTAAGGTTCAGTAGCAATAAAAGAAAAAATTGCAGTGATATCATTGTTGCTTTAATTTATATAGAGAAGAAATAATTTATATTTATAAACAGATCATCTTAGCAGTGTGCAGTATGAAGAAACTTCTCCCTCTTTCCCAGGCAAGTGTGCACAAGAAAGTAGTCTATGGATATGAAAGTGATGATTAAAGTCTGAGGAAGATAATGAGAGATTTTATTGTTCAATGAATGCTGCAAATACCATTCTGTTAGCCACTGCAGAACTATTGCTGATTTCAACATTTTTTAGTTTCCTGATGGAGTTACAGGTCCCTGTAGGGTTGAAGTGTATTGGTAATAAACCTGATTTTTTTAGTAGCCTTTCACAGACCCCTGAGAAGTAATTCACCAACCCCAGGGAGCTGTCTAAAGTAACGTTGGAATAGGCTGATGTGCTCAAAGACACGCATGAACAATTTAGACTGTAAATACAAAAAAGTGACATCCTTTTATCCTGACTTCGTACGGCATTTGAAAAAATAGCCAATTGATCCATGAGTATTTGCAAGTACCACTGCAATAAAAAGTAAAAAAAGAATAATTATATGTAAATAATTCATATGTTTGCGATGTAATAGTATTTATGAATACAATGGTGAGAAAATTAAATTGAAAGACTCTACTTCTCGCCTCTAGAATCTCAGACCCAAGTGTATATGTATGTATACAAATATGCAAATGCAAAAATAATAGATTCTGTAACTGAGAGGTTTTAACTTTGCAAGTATTTTTTTTTTCCTGTTACTGTTACCAAGACTTAGAACTTGCATCTACTGAGTCATTTTGAACTTTCTCATTAATTTGCTGCCTGTAGTGTAACGCATGGATGCTAGCTAAGAAATTCTTTTATTCATTTGGAAATATATCTTGATATCATCGAATGGAAAAGTGTTGGAGAGATGGAGAGCATAGTATCTTTATAGTTTAAATAGTTTATTGAAAAATAGTGAAAGACACAAGAAAGAAGAGATAATACCAAAGAACTTGCCAAAATTTTGTGAAAAATATGACAGATGAACAGTAGTGAATTGTTTTAGCCAGGGACAGAGAGGAACTTCAGTATCTTTCTGCCTATGAGAAACAGATTCGAGCCTGGCACAAATGGGTTTCCTGAGTCAGAACGTTTGAGCCAGCTCAACTACATAATGTGAAAGCAATGCATTTATACAGCAATCGTTGAAATAAAAGCAAATGGAAGGGAACTGTTAATTCTTGTCAGTATCAATTATGGTGAAAATACTACCACTTTCTCTTTCTAACTATGGGATCATAATCCATACTAAAGTATATGTTAGCTTAAGCTGAATGGGGAATTATTAGGCTTCATGTAAGTAGTCTATAAAATCAGCATTACTTTGTTACTGGAAGATCATGCAGTCTGATTAATGGAAAAGACCCAACTGAACTAAACACTGTATTTTATTGGCTCTTTAGTTAACAGCCTGCAGTGGACAGTCATCTGGACTACATTTGAAATAACTGCTGAATGGAACCTAGCTTAATGAAAACCCACAGGCTAAAAAGTGAATGTTACAAGGCAGAGCACAGAGCACTTAGTGTGCTCAGCACCCACTGACTGTTTTATAAATTAGTAAAAGAATGCCTGAAAGTCAAAACAATCTGAAAATACATTTCCTGTCATTCAAACACAGGTACTTCAATCCCTCTGTGTTTCAATATTTATTTTTTGTGCTGGGTAACAAGCTGGCATCTTTATCTGGCGTCTTCACCTGTGAGGTCAGTGAAATGCTCTATTCCCATTCTGACAAATTCCTCTAGCATGAGAAAATCTCTCATATGTTTCTCTAGAGGTCCAGGAAAGCCCCAAAAGAGCTATTCAAGCCTGCAACTTCACTGGACCCAAAGAAATAGGATGAGAATAGAGCGTAGAAGAAGATGGGGACTTAGACTGGGAACCAGGCAGTAATAAATCTGTAGTGCATTACACCTATCTTACAGCATCAAGGAGATTTATTTGGACAGCAATGTGTCAGATCTGTGTTGTAAGTTGCAAACATATCACTATTTGTTCTCCCATTCTTTCTAGGCTGGAGCCTCACTCGCCAGGATGATTTCACCTGCAGCTTTCCACACGGCTCAACACTGTTCTTGCTTTCTGACTCACAGCTCTCCTTAGACATAGGAATGAGCTGAGATCCAGCCCAAGCACATCAGTGTTGAGTAGCCCAGACAGCTTACTAGTCATCTGTGTAATACTCCTGATTGTATACATCCCACCCATCTTGTGCAGTTGCGTATGGTCTGTGGAACGTGCAGCATACGAGGCCAAAGAGCTCAACCGGCTGTGGACCCTGCGGTCAAGAGTGTCACATTCCTGCTTTTCCTCACAAGAGATCCTCTGTGTTTGTGAACAGTTCAGAGCCTTTTGAAAAGCAGTATGATGCGTAGAGATGGATTCCTCCTTGCACAGCCTGAAAACTTTCATGCTTCTGCAGCCCGGACACCTATAACATTGTGAATGTACAACCGATTTTATTGCATCTTCAAAAGAAGAAAGATTGTCCTGAATATTTTAGCAACCACACTTGCCTGCCTCCCAGCAATAAAGATGTAAAAGTTTAACTTCAAAATTACCTGGTTTGGATGATAACATTTTTTTCGGGCTTGCTGGTTGCTTTTTTTTTCTTTGAAAATGTTTGGCAGTTTAGGCTTTGAATACCTTGGCAAACATTCATTTGTAGCAAACAGCCTGTTAACAAGACAATAATGCTGACCTTGAACTAATTCCTCTCCAAGAATGCAAATTGCTGAAGTTCACATGGAAGTGAAAGAAACAATTCAGTTTTACATTGTTTTCAATCGCCTCACACCTGCTGTTGGGTTTAATAAGACAGATTAAAAACACAGTAAGATACAGCAGGAGAGATCTTAGGTCAGAGCTGTGAAAACAACTGATGTTTGTTTGTTTTGCATCAAAAAAAAGATCATTTCCTTCACTGAAGACTGTTGATAAGTACCCCTGGGGCTTTTGGTTGCGTTCCAGATGAAATGAATCTTTCTACATGATGTCATATGAAGAAGTTAGTGTCCATCATTGTTGATTTGTGTTTAAAGGCTAATTGAATGTGGGTTGATTATTTTTTTCAACTTTATTTTGTTAAGACAATTTATTAGATAAATATGGTAGAGCTTCCTTACATTTGTGTATAGTTTTTCTAAAAATAACAGAACGGTTGATAAAAGTGTTTCAGAAAAAAACCCCATAATGTAGACTTTCATCATATTAGAAGTAAAGAGAGGTAAGAAATCACCACAGTGTTTCCTTTCTTTTCAAATGACCTGTCATAATCAAATACGAATACAAGTGAAGCCACAGGTATCTTGTCAAATATTCCGTATCTATTGTATTCATAAGAATTGCTTTCCATACCTCAGAGAGTATGTATAGAACTAAGCAAATAAAGGAGATTCATAGCAACAGGAAAGTAGAGGGAAAAGCAGTGAGCTGAAAGAACAAATGCAAGCAATGTGTGCTGCCATATACCTCTCTTCCTCCAGGTCAACTCACAGAAGATGCTGATCCTGCCTCCATTTTTTTTCATCTCCCGAAGGTCAAATGAACATTATTAAGGACATTGCAAACTTCCAAAAGCCTTGAAGATTAAGTGAGTTGTTCGTCTCTAATAAATGATTATTTTAGGTCTGGGCAAGATCTGAAGATGTGTGGTCATGTAGTTCAGCACATAACTACCACTGTTGTGAAAAAATGTACAATGTTCTTTGAATTATACCATTTTAGGAGCTGCTGTATGTTGATGTCTAATAAGTGAGTCCCAAGGAATTATAGCATTTTCATGCCTTACTCTTAGACTAATGGAGCCAGCTCCATCTGCTTCTTTGATCTATTGCTGGAGCACAAAGGAGACTCTGCTTGATGATTTGAAGACTGAAGCTTCATACTGTTTTGAGGGAATTCTGAGTAAAGCTACTCATGTATGCAGTTGGAATTGGTAGCTAAAAGATGTGTCTTTCCAGTCAGTGAAATTCAGTACACTTCACTTCAGACTAGCAATGGAGAAATAGAAACATTTTGGGAGATTTCTTTGCTTTTTCTGCAAATATTAACTCACATTCTTAATGATTGTACTGGTGGATTTTGGCTCCAGTTGTCATCTTTTGGGAAGGACGTAAACCATGAAAGACCATAAAGCAAGAACTGCTTTTAAAGGTATTCTCACAACATGAATCTCAAATACAGGAAGAATTTTAAGGAAACATACTTTGCCTTCATGGCACATGCCACCACTTCAAATTTGCTCACAGAATGTGTTTAACATATGTTGATTTCATTAAAATTTTAGAGTTTGATAAAGTTAAAACATCTCTCTTTCAACGAGGTTCAAATGTTATTTTACCTTTTTGGAATATAACGAAATAATAATATAAAAAAAAAAAAAGGCAAAATGAAATAATTTCATCAAATTCCTAAACAAAAATACTTTGTATGTGTTTTTCTGGAGTCTCATTTTGACTCTTTTGGTCCAATTCTGAACAGAAAAATCAGTTTTTAACTTTCAGATTTTCCCATGAAACAGAAATTGCATTTTCCAACTATTTGTATATATGTATAAACTTGTTCTTTAGATTTCTGTTGAGAGAATGGAACAGCCTATGAAAATTTCATATGAGAATATGTGGGGAAATCATGATATATTCTTCAAGCTGAAAAAAATAATCCTCAATTAATATGTTATGCACTGCAAATCATTTCCCCACTGTTAGCCATAAAGTTGTTTGACGATGAGATGGAAAGTTTCTGAAGGTTTTCTTGCTTCTGCTTGATAAAGACAAACAGAGCACTAGCCCACTGGGGCTGGCACATGACATAACCATAGAAATAAGCCTGGAAGTCATAAGGTCATTTATTTGAAATTGTTTTTTTTGCCAGACTTTAAAGAAAGAAAAAAATGAACCTTACCTTCAATGATGGAGGGATGATAAAGTCTTTCCTAAAGCTGACTTTTGTTTTATTGTTTGAGAATTATAGACACAAACAAACAAATTACAAGTTTTAAATGGTGTGGACTGAATATTTCTAGCAACCTAAACCAAGAGCAAGGCTGTTGAAATGGATTAAATAGTGAGGTATTTATAATTGACCAAAAGTGAGACAAATTTCATAGAAAGGCAGTTATATTAGGGGAGAGTTACAAATCTCTTCCTTTAAATCTTGTGTAAGTTTTCATCCATTCTGATATCATAACCATGCTGTGTTCCAGTGTTCACACAAGCAAGAATAAAATATTGGAAGTGTGGTGGTCTCTGCAAGGGTAAATCTGTATACCTTCTTGAAAGTAACCACTTTGTTTAAAATCTCCTAAGAGACTTCTGTGGTTTTTTTTTAATTTAAATATAGAGATAGTTAATTTTAGACATTTTAATATAAAGCTATAAATAAAAAAAAAGCAGAAGTGCAAACAAGTAGACTCTTTGAAGGTCATGAGTAAGGAATAAGATACCACTACACTTAGATATCACTACCTGCATTTAATCCCCATTGTGCCACAGTTTAAGGGTCTCAGCCTAAGTCACCTAACTTTTTAAGGAAGCTTTAAGAATTTCATTTGCAAGACATCATTGTAAACTGAAATGCTGCTGCTGAGCTACCAGATGAAATCTTGTTGAGTTTAAAAGTGGTATCATTTAACATGCGATTCATTTCGTCTGTTTGTTCACATCATTTAATTCAATTGATTTCCAGCTTTTGGAGGCGATAAGGGGATTGGGATTTCTTTTTGGAAATTCTGACTTGGATATGCTTATACTGTATAATTCTAGATGCTGGTAGTTAAGCAAGTGTTGTATTATTCCCATGTGTTTAGTTGCTTTCATTCTTTCATCCAATTTTTAAGCTCAGGAAAGGCAATACTAATAACTTCTGACTCAGTGTTCTATTAAAATACTGTCTGTGTACCTTGTTTAAGCATGACCGAGGTGGCATTTTTCTCTCCCTTTTAAAATTATGTAATCATGGAAATAAATTCCTTATTCAATATATGAGACAATATCATGACATAATTAAAAGGTATAAAAGAACCAAAAGCCACAAGAATGTAACAACTGGGGATGTGATTCTAACGAGTAAATATCAGTGGTCTTTCACTTCACCAGTCAGAAATCTTTTCAATCATAGTTGCTTTTGCAGTTAGATACACTGATAGATATTATAACTATCAATCACATCTACCAACCAGTTAATGGTAAATTCAAAGGTTCACAACTGGTGGCAAATGGTATGACTTTAATTTCTACACCTGTTTGTTATAATTACAACTTTGACAAAAAATAGGTCTCATGTTTGTTTTTTTTTCTTCAACCATTTAAAAGTTAAGTACAAATCAAACTTTTATCTGCTCTTTCCCCTTAAACTGTAAGGTCGCCAGGCCAATGGACCTTTTCTTCTTTTCATGTTGTACAGCATTTTCCCTAATAGGGCCTTCCAGTATGAATAACCTTTACTGTCAATCCCTGGGTTGATATCCAGAATTTGGTTCTCTGGCCTCCTGCAGACAAACTTGGGTTTGTTTCTTTTCTGTTTCCAAATTGGCTGATAACATTAGTGACCGACTGCAAAGACAGACACATGGGGAAGAAAGGGAGCCCATGTTACTTATTCTCTTTCAGCATATGATTGCTTTACTGGCAAATCCTTGAAGCATGTCTGAACAAGTCAGAACTTTCATTGTTACTAGCATCCACCTACTTTTGCAATGATTACCTAAGAGAAGTCCATTTTATAGCTGGCCTTGCTTTTCAGTGTGTGCCATCATCACAAACCAAGTCAGAAAAAAAGTCTCTAAAATATTTAAAAAGTCTTACATCTCAGTGTTTGGAAACCTGAAGGAACCCATTTGCTCCTGAAGGAACACATGCTGAAAGAAATCAAATTTCTTTGTTTTATTTTTCTCTCTGTGTTCCGTATTGGTATTTGGAATTAGATCCAGCTGAGGCTTGCATATTCAGCATAGCAGCATCTGTACAGAGTATATAAGGAGAATCACTTGCATCAAGACACAAGGTAAAATGGGAATGAAAAATGTAAGAGTAACAAGTGTGCAGAAATACAAAAGTAAGGAGAATTTTTCCCTTCCCTCACCTCTTCAGAGTGTACCAATTCTGGAGATTGTGGTGGGGGGTGACTGTCCAAATCACGTCCAGAAAAGAGAGAATCTGAGCAGATGTTTCCTGCATCCCAGATGTTCCAGTCATGAGGCTATGGGGAAAAGGGGAGCCATTGCCATGGGATTAAGTGCGCCTTAAGTTTGCTAACTGGATCAGGCATGGAAAGCAAACTATGCAACAACAACTAATTTGTGTCTCTGTAAAATCACTACAGCAACAATTAGAGTTGGATGGAAACATTGTGAAAAAAAACAGATTTGAATAAAAAAGTGTTAATTTATTCAAGCCAGAATGGCTGGACTGTAATGTTAAATCTTTAACTAACTTCTGCTATCTCAGGCATGTTTAGGAGCAAAAGCTTCTCATCTCCGGGCAGGTCAGGCACTGTTCTGGGAACTTTTCAAGCTTTAGGTCTCCAGCCCTAACACAACATGGTAAGGAGTCTCTGGGCTGTCATTAGCTGCTTATATTAGCAGTGAAGGCTAAGAGTCAGTTCCTTTGAGTAGCTATCCAGAATAAGATTACAGTTCAGAAACATCAGACAAAATTGTTGTGATGCAATCTTGTTCAAAATGAAAAGAAACAAAAAACATGGGGAGAGGAGAGGAGAGGAGAGGAGAGGAGAGGAGAGGAGAGGAGAGGAGAGGAGAGGAGAGGAGAGGAGAGGAGAGGAGAGGAGAGGAGAGGAGAGGAGAGGAGAGGAGAGGAGAGGAGAGGAGAGGAGAGGATTTCCTGCAAACTGGAAAACCTGCTTTTAACTCAAAATTTAGTTAAAATACCCTGCTGCTTTCTTTCTTCAGGATATAGTTTTATATCAGTGTTAAAAACCCAAATACCTTTTCTGTTATTAGTTTATTTTGACGGAAACTAGACATAAAGAAGAAAAAAAAAAGAAAAAAAAAAAGAAAAGAAAAAGAGCCAATCCTATGTGACTATCCATTTTTTTTGTGACCACCAGAAATTTCTGTATAAGCAGAGTGACTTACTGACCCAACACATATTTGATGTAGACATAGTTGGCATTAAGTTCTCCGAGAGTTCTGTGATGGGTAAATGACTGTCAACCAGCCAACCAACCGATACAGCTCTGAACTTCCTTCTGTGCCAACATCAGTCATTCAAACTGGGTAGCTGCCCGGGCACAGCTGACAGCATCTCTCAACAGAAAATCAAACTTGGAGCTTGGGCCTCTGTCCTTGCTAAGCAGCTAATTTTTTTTTTTTTTTTTGTTATTTTCACTGTGGAAATGGCTTACTTTTTGCTGTTAAGTCTGGTTTACTGCCATCCTAGGAGGATGTATGGAAAATTCCTATGTATCCCCTATGGAAATATATTACCAGTTTATTATAGCATTTCCTCACACACATTTTATTTTCTTAGACCCTCAGGGGGAGAATTGCCTTACACTGTTCTCAGGAATTTAAAAACTCAATTGGATCTGGACGTATTGTGTTCTAACACTGAGTTGATCTTTCATTTGATTGTCATTTGCTTTCTGGAAGTGATACATGGTCTCTGTTCTTATTCCCTGCTAAAATTTGGTGAATAAAACTAATGAAAAGTAACATAAGGATACTGACTGCAGATTTATGCAACCCTTGATGAAAAATGTCAGACAATCTGGAAAGTAAATCTGTATTTGACATAGCCAAATCTGGATATTTTTCAAGATAATGTGCTTAGGGCAAAGCAATACACAAAAATCAAAATAACTGAAAATTGTTAATAAGGTAAAGTGTGATATCTCTCTTTTTGTCATAGAAAAACTATCTCCATCTTGTATGTCGAAAACTACTGAGCAATGTGAGGCCACTGTAAAAGACTTCTCAGAAGAATGGGCACAATTCTTTTTAAAGAAACTCTTTCTGCAGGACACATTTCATTGTATATTGCTTTTTATGACAGTTTCCACATTTAGAGAAAATAAATCATAAAGTCTGTGAGTGAGTAGTATCCTGCAACATGGTGGGCAATTGTCTAGACTGCTTAAATAACCAGTTTAAGTCCTTTACTCAGACATTTCTAAATATATGCAAAATTCACCATGTCGCTCGGGGTAGGAATTCATCCTAACTGTAGTGCCAGCTGGCAAAACTCAACTCCCACTGGCCCAGAACGTGTTCCCAGTGATATAACTGCAATTCTGATCTGACTTCATTTCAGTGCATTGCTCCAGATTTGTAAGAGTTTAAATGCGAATGAATAACTAAAAAAAAAAAAAAAAAAAAAAAAAAAAAGAGCCACTCAAAGGCTTGATTGATTTATGTGTAGCTTGAGGATCATCAGAAAGTGAAAAATCTAACAAATGTCACATCCTTGGTAGGCGTCATTACTGTGCTTTTTTAGTACTTTGTTCAACAGTTGTTTCTGTGGTCAACTGGCATAGGGGTCAACGGTATAAGATGGTTGACCATGTTCAGTCTATACATTGAACTAAGTTCTATGCAGATGGGACAAAGTCTTCAGATAAATGTCTATAAGTTTTTTTTATTGCCTGAGATGAAAAAAGGGCTTTATAATGCAAAATGTCAGGCAACCTTAAGATCAGGCAATAGTCTGCCAACTGTAATATTTTCAGATGAGCAGGCTTCGTTAATTCCCAGTAGGCTTCACTGAGGAGATGATTTGGGGGAGTCATTAAATTCTACTATCTTTCCAAAGTGAAACTGAAGGTTAATTAATTCTCCAAAAGAGGTTCATGATTATATCTTACAGAATATGAATAATTACCATACTAGTCTGTTTCTCTTGATTTGCACCAAGTGAATAAAATGATCTTCTACAAAAAATAAGTTAAATTATTTTTCTAGTGATAGAGTAGTATCCTTTAATAGTATTTGTTTAGCGGATTTGGCTTACAAAATTCGGGAAGCGTTGAGATGCTAGAGTTAGACTGTTCACGTGTTTGTTGGTCCAATGTCTCAGTCTGGAATATATTTGATCTTATATCTATGAAACTTATTTCTCTAGATAGTTTATGTGATGACTATCAGTCACAGATTGGTGAACTAGGTTGCATATGTCAGGTTTTGGCTGGGTGTTCATTGTTGTTTCTGATCACAAAGGGAGCAGCAAGGTTACAAATCTGAAAAACGGGTGGGCACCCATCAATTTCAACAACTTTATAGTTAAGTCAAAGTGTATTCTAAATATCTAACCTGGTAATTGTGGTTCTGTTTAGAGGAAGATTTTCTACCTGGGAAGGGTGCTTTAAACTTAATGTAATACCCTCTGATGTCGGTGGAATTGAACCACGTGCTTTTAGTGCTACGCTGAATTGAGGCGACCCCATGGATAGCCTCTTACCTTGTCTTCAGCTTGGGTCTTTGCAGGTAGTCTCTGTCGCAAAGTTCCACATGAATTTGCAGAACTGAGTTTCAGCATATTTTGAAGAAGTCTGCAAAGGTTCATCAGCTAGAACCCAATTACCTCTAAAACATGAGATTTCGTAGAACTGCATGTTTTCCAGCATCTGCTTGTCTGACATCTGAGATATGAGGATGAGAAAGTGAACAGACAGTCCTTAGATTTGCAGTGCTAATTTGTATATGACAAGACAAGACTAGCTGGTAAGCACTTAGTATCTGCTGAGTCAAAGGGAAAAGAAATAATTTTGCTTTATTTCTCAGAGAAGGCAGGGGAATATATTTTCAATGCATTTTCAAGGAGCTTCAAGTTAGCAAATAATCATCATTATGGAACATTGTTCTGTAAAATTATGATAGGCAAAGCACTGAAGAATGTAGTAATGGTTCCTATTTGTTGTGTTAATGGACATTTTTACCTTATGCTGGACTTCTAAGTTTTAGATCTTTCTCTCAGTTACACTAATATCAAATGACAAGTAATTCCTCTGGCATCAAAAGTGTTTACACAGTAAACTTTGTGGTGCAATACTTCTTATACTCAGGCTTGTAGCATTCACATATCATTTTCAGAGCAACCAGATGTATGTGCTTTACAATTTATTTAAATCGCCTTTTTAACAGACAATTTTCCAGGATAATAAGGTAAGACCATCCCACTGTGTTTGTGTCATTTTCAATTCCTTGAGTGCTTTAGGAATATACCCTTAACAGGAGGCATATTTTGTAGTTTTCAATGATGACTGTGACAAATGCTTAGAGGGAACCCTTTAATCACAAAAGAAATTGACTGTGCTCAGTAAGTCCATTAAGATATTTTTTGCATTCCCAGATGGCCTCTTGGAATAACTGGTCTTAATTACAGCCTTTTTAGAAATAATAGTTGTGTATTACTTTGAAAAGTACCCTGACAGATTGAGATTAGCTATTTTGGGGTGTAGATAATTCACCCTTTAGATCTGAGAGAACAAAAATTTTTGTGTATAGGTTTAAGAGCCCCAGAATCTACAGCCTAAAAATTAAGTTTTAAGGTTCAGAGTAGCCACTTACTAGTACCGAAAACTACAGAACAACTTAGAGATAAAAGAACATGGTGCTGCCTTCAGCAGCATATGAGCTTGCAGGATTGGGGCAAGGAAACCCACTGGCATTACTCTAAATTTCTCCTGTGATCTCACCGGCCTTTCATACCAGCATGAAGGCCCCAATCCCGAAGACATTTACAATTACATTTCATTTTAAATGAATGAGCCCTGTGCACATCCACTGCAAACACGCAGCTTGTCTGCTCAGAGAAAACTTCTTTATTCAACTGCCTAATGTACTTCAGTCTCGATACAAGTTTTAGCCCACTGTAACAGTATTGGAAACCCCGTTCTCTGTCACCTGTCCCTGTTCCCAATCTCCATTCTTGGTGTTTCTTTAGCACAAGAGCTTCCTGGAAATAAGCTTGAGTTCCCCATGGCGGTGGACTTTTGCATGTTTTCTGTTAACACTGCTATGAGCCAATACTCTCTTTTTCTTTGGCTTTACCTAACCATGATTTTAGTGTTCATGATTTGCAGTGTCAGCTTGTAAAATTCACAGATAAAAGTTATCTGCCTCCTTCCTTCTCTAACATAAAAATCCACAATTGATTGGAACCAATTTTGCTCTTGTAAGTGTTTTTATGGCTGATTGCAGGACAAAAGAGGAAGCATGTGACTTGCCTACTTGTGGTATCTTGAGAGAAAGGTAGCTACTCCTTTTGTTGTCCTTTTTTTGCACATCACTGACTGCTCTTAAGCGAGCTATAAAACGATGATACAATTATGCACAACAGTAAGACAATCAAGCTGAAAGGTTTCTCAAGGGCGGCTCTGCATTAAAGGTGGGCTCCCCACTGTTTGAAGGCCTGTAAAGGGTCTGCTCCGCTTTGGGCAATTATTGTTAGAAATGTTAGCTGAGATTTTGCTGCAGCCGAAAAATGCTGCGTAGGCAGATCCGCCGCAGGAGTGTGAGCCTGGGCCTTCCTTTATAGTTGAAAACAGATTGGAAGAGGAAAGGAACATTTCTTCCTGTGGACCCACTCTGCCCTCCTGGCAGGAAGCTCTTTGCAGCTGCGCTGCTGGCCACCTGTGACAGCAGCGCTCAATAGCTGGATATCCTGTTGTACGGCTCGGCTTCTCAGCTGTCCAGGGCGGCTATGTGGAAAGTAAATTGTGACTTTCCAGGGTTTTAAGCATGCCAAGATCAGGTATGGAAAAAAAAAAAAAAAAAAAAAAGGACACGGGAACTTGCCGGATCCCAAATCTTTTTGGCACACTGCAATTAACGCACTTGGTTTCCGAGACATTCTCATGTGTAATGCTTCCATGTGTGTAAGAGCAAGAGACAAAGATGTTTTATCATGGCTATAGTTTTAGATCCTCAGCAAGCTATTAAGGAGCTAACAGTTAAGGGAGAGCAACTGAAATGAGTAAATATCAAAACTAGCCACAAAATCCCAGTGTTCGGATGGAAAATCCAAACTGGTTCGAATAAGGATGTCTATGAAGGAACCTCAGTTTTGGCTCTTTTCCACTCCTTTGTGCAGGGAAAGTTAAATTGGAGCATGTGATTTCCTCTCCCAGAGATGTGGGACAGAAGGAGAAGGGGGATTTTAAAATGAAGTCTGGAAAACCTTTCTAAGCGTGAATCACGTTTTTAGATCTTGGTAGATTTTATTTTTTTAAGGACTTTACACAGGTGAAGACATTCTACGTATCCCAGGGCCTAAACTTTTTGCCTGAAAGGAAGAGGGGGGAACAGATTTACTTCAGGATATTGTACTTTTGGATAAATATTTTATAGTGGTTTTCTTTAAAGCACTGAGTCTTGCCTTGCAAACAAGAGACAGGCTGCTTTGCTTTTGTCTTTTGTAGTCTAATAACTCTTATACTTTTATGGTAAGTTAAATAAACCATAGGATTCCTGGGAATTAAAAAGTTGAATGGATGGGCAGACTGTCACTTACCCTTAACGCTTAATTTCATCTGACAACTAAACAAGCATGAACTAGTAATACACCACTGTACCAAAGATGTGGTCATGTTTTTTACAGGAAGTTCCTTGACTCTGGATTTATGTTACTCTTTTAGATGTTTTTGAAAACCCATCCCGAATGAAATTTATTTAAAAGAATTCTCTAAACATCAAATCTAAATGTAAAGCTAGGAGGGAAACACATTTGTATGATCACTTACAAACCTATGTTTTGGGGTGCTTGCTTTACAACTTTAGACATACAAACTTAGCTCCCTTAAATGCATTTATTGTTATATACTGATGAAACTTCAGCAAATGTGCACATACAGTTTTTCCATGTTTCTGCACACGTGAAATATTAACTATAAGCTTGCTGGGTGTCACTGAGGCTGGCAGACTGTCAGCAGGGACTTAACATGAATTTAAGAAAAAATTTCACACAGTTTTCCAGAACAGCTCTAATAACAGGGGCCACAACTCACAATACAGAAATATAATGAGATATGCCGTTGTACCAGAGGTTTCCTTCTAGACTGGTGTAACATTTGTAGGTGCTCAGCCACCAGTTACTGTGTCTCAGTGTGAGAAAGAAGTGATATAGAAACATATTTATTCAAGCAGAATGAAAAAAAGATCAGACATCATAGATGCGCTCAGAGATCAAGGCACCCAGAAAATTGTAGGCTCAGTGTCCTCCTACAAGAGATTCACAGCAGAGAGCACAGAAATCAGCTCTTCTTTGAGTCTACCTTTGTCAATGACTAAGACTAGGTATATTCTTTGTGAATAACGGAAGGGCATTGAAGAAGCTGCTCACTCTGCAATTTGTCTCTCTAAGGGAGAGAATCTCTAAGATCCACCAAACCAGCCAAGTGATTGAATCTGAAAGAAGAAGGAATAATATATCTGAATAATTTTCTATCAAAAGAAATTTTGACCCTAACTGCTAATTCAGGAAATTTAACACTGAGTGGTCAATCCTTTGCCTTGTCCCTCTTTCATAATCCTCAAATTAACCAAAAGCAGACCATCCAATCCTAGTGGAACACCTCTGAATCAACTGGACTTATGCTAGGTTTGCATTTGTCCACGCAAGTGACAGCTAAAACAGAAGGGCTAACAGATATCTCTAACACTATTTCATTAAAAAAGGCAGATGAACTTTCATGGAAAATGTTGTATGGTATTCCCACAGTCCCACTTGGCCTGCTTCACTTAGTACAGTAAAGTAAAACTAAATCTTGTTTTAAGAAACCACTGTCTTCTATAATATGAGAAATATTAATTTGTCTAATGTATATTAAAGAATACTATTAATCAAAAAAATCCAATGTCTAGATTTTTTCCAGATGAGCAAACACTAGACTGGGATTTCTCAGCATTGACGGTCTCCCCTGTTAATTTCATTGAGAATGCCTTTGTTTTGTTTGCAGGAACTCATCTTTCTCCCTATGAGTATGTAAAAGGTCATATGTTTCCACAGTGTTTCTGCCAAACGCACTCTAAAGAGAAGGTCTTTTGAATCATGACATGCTTACATTCAAGCACTCTGGTGCCTCAGAAGACTGCTTATTTTGTTGTTCCTTTTCTCTTTTCTTATTTGTTATTAAAGTTCAATTAAAAATTATAATTACACCTGTTGATTCACTCGTCCTTTTCTTGAGAAAACCTATTTTCTTCTTTGAAAAGAGAGCCCTGAGTGCTAAGTAATACGTGTACAAGCCCAGTGTTGCTGTAAACTTTACCTAGGTGTTAGGACTGTCTCCTTTACAAGTGTAACAGCTGATAAGAAAAACTGCTACCCCTATGTAGGATTACAGTACATACAAGAAAACAGGAGATCAGTCCATGATAATGATAAAGTACTTTAGGGACAACCACAGGTTAAATGTAGAGATATCATTATTGTATATTCACTGGTAATTAGGAACCACAATGCAAGGAACACCTGGGGAATATGATAGCCTTTTACTGTTTATCAATTCATTTGCTACTGTTATTATTTTGTTTTACTTAGCTAATTGTGTGTCAAAACGTTTCAGAAGTGTATCCTATTGTCTAGATTGAAGCTTTGTCCTTTATAGAAAGATACATCGATACTCCAAAGTTTCCTTCAATGCCAAAGTAGCGCTCATTATCACTTTTTTCCCCAAATTGGTCAGACAGCTGGCTCGTTCACTGCATTTTTTTTCCCTACGTATTAAAGTTGATGAGGTCCAGGCATAATGCTATTTCTGTTTGGAAGAAACTTGGTTCTTAAACTACCATAAAGCTTTTATTCTAAGACAAATGTTCTGTAGAAAAATTCACAGGTCGAGAAAAAAATAGGTCAGACTTCTTTCTTTGAACATGAATAAAATGCTGCAGTTCTACCAGACACACGCGCACACACAAAGATAAAATACATCACATAAAGATCACGGTTTTCAAAATCACTGAGATGCATAAAACCAGATTTCCCTTCTCAATAACTAGAGGTTCCAGTCTTGCTGTAGAAATTGCCATGTGGTATTCCTGTTATGCAAGAGGGCAGAGAACTATCACATAGTCCATTATAGCTCTGACAATTCCACCCCCATGAATTTCAGTTAGGAAAAAAAATCGAAGACCTAGAGTATTGTTCAAGGGGCAGACAGAGGTTAGGCTATAAGAAAGGAACACTTACTGCATGGTGGCTGCAGCAGAGCAAAGGATAATTCAAAATCTTAATGCAAGACCTGGTCATTGCATGAGCATGTGAGCAAAGCCTGGTAGCAGTAGAGCCCACAAAATGATTCAACGTGCACCTGCAGTGTAGGTCTGAAGGAGTTATCTCTTTCTGGTGAATGCATGGCTTTTTTTTTAGTTTGATGAAGCTTTGTCCCCCAGTCTGAGCATGCCTCCCGAGGGAGCATTTTCCAATGAGGCTCTTGGAATTCAAGTAGTCACTTTGTTCCTTACAAACTGGCATGCAAGTTTTAAGTAACCAGAATAATAGCAAAAAGAATTGAAACTTGACTGTCTTGGACATCAGTTAATATAATATACTTTACAGCCTTTTCTAATCTGTACTGGGACTGGAACTGAAATAAATCACCCTAGCATCACAAAATTTCTACTTTAAGTAATATGTAGTTCCATCAATGTCCAGCAAAACATTTAAAACATACATGTTTCTTATACCTCCTGACATGTCTATTCAAGGACTGTCCGCTGAGTCTGTTAGTTTTTCATTGCCTTTCTCTAGAGTAAATCTTAGGCCCCTATGACTTGGGAGAGGTAGAAAATATATGCAGAACCGAAAAATATATGTAAAAATCTCAGGTTTAATTAGAATACAGTTTTCTAGACTTTTTCTGGTATTTATGTTACTATTAATGGGAAAAGATAAGTATAGCCTTCCCATTGGGATTGGAAGAATGGAGGGGGCTGAAAACAAGACATTTATTTCCTGGAAATTTTTAAGGTTTCAAAATTTGTTTTCATTCCTCTGTGGGATGAAAATGATCCGTGTTCCTACTTATATAGAGAAAAAAAAAAACAAACCAGATAAAGTGCAAGAAGAGTCAAAGAAAAGTTGATAAAAACATACATGTGGTCCTGCTATGACTGAAACAATCATCTTAATCACCAGATTGCCAGTTATTTCATTCATTTCTTGACTGAGACTTTTTTCCTTCATGGGAATAATCTATTATTTTTTGTCCTATGTCACAGAACAGTTCTAGTACCAGAATGACCCCCTTCCAAAAGACATAAATAAAAAAAAAAACCAAAGAACTAATAAACCTCATGAAAACATTTGTGTTAGTCACATTAAGGTAATGAAATGGTAGTACTGGGCAGGAATATGGTTGGTGTTCAAGATGTCTGACATTTGAACAGCGAAATCGAACAGCTAAACTCTGATGGTTTAGTCAAGACAGACTGGAGAGCATTCAACCCAAGTACTTTAGCTTTCTTCTGTTTCTGCATTTTTTCTTGTTAATATAATCTTTCTAGTTCAGCACATTCTCCTTTAGGGCATGTCTACACTAAAGAAGAGAGGCCACATCTCACTTAAGGAGCTTTCTGAATTGATTGGGGTCACACCAGCTCTCTGCCAGAAGACACATAGCCATGTTTGTATGGCACTGTGGAGGTTCAAGCATCCCTAAAAAGTCTGTGAAAATGGGCTTTTTTTGTGCAGGGTGCCGTTTTCAAAGAACCTCTCAGGTGTAAACCTTGTTTTCATCAGTATTGCAACATGGTGCCAGGAAATCACAGAAGGACGCTGTTACATCAGCCTTTTCTGCCCCTTGCTAGCTCTTCCTGCCTTCTTAGTTTAGTAAAGTATTCACCTGCCTTTCCCAAGCACTGTCAGTGAGAAGCCCACAGAGTATTTTATGCCAGATCTGCCAAAACCAGACTGGAAGCTGCACTCTCTTTGAGCTCAGAAGCTGAAGCAGTACTGCTCTGTAGGTAATGAGGGTTTGGGATAGAAAGGGAAAACAGATTTATTTTCCCATTCTTCCTTGTAAATAGGCTTGATGAATTATCTATTAAGTGCAGGCCAAAAAATCTTTGATTTTAGATTTCATGGCTATTTAGTTTCAGGGGGAAAGGCCCCCAACTTCAACAAATTATGCTATTTTTTCATCATTTTACTAACAAAATAATAATCATAAAACCCCACAAAAGAACAACCTATTTGGCTGAAGCTACGCGTCAAAAATTTAAATATACCTGTCATGAGACTTCACATCTGCCAAGGAAACCTAGCAGCAAAGCTCTATCCTACTTAATGTCTCAGACATACATATGCAGTTATGAGACTTTCACCCAATACAAAATCAATAATTTATACGAGAAATCCTGCATGTGTCTCTCCTAACTACCAAATAATAGATGAAAACTGACAGATAAAAGCCCAGCTTCAACAACATCTCAGAGAAGGATACCATGTACATGCAGGGCATCAGTTAAATCTGTTCTCCTCAGTATGTACTATGCAATGATTGGAGCCGGAAGAAAAAACTCAGCTGAGAAAAGAAAAAAAAAAAATCTTTAGCTTTGGGTAGCAATAAATTAGCTTAATTGGACTCCAGATAATGGGACAAGAAGGTCACAGGACAATTTAAGAGGCATTCATGCTTCTTTCTTCCAATTTCATTTAAGATCACATTGGAAACCTACAGGGGATGTTACCAATAAAATGTCTGGACCACTCTGCAGTCTGAAATGTGAGATTCATGGCGTTACGAATAGAACTAGCAAGCAAGCAGGAGCCTGTTTCCTGCTGCCTGGCGTAAAGGGCACTCTCTTGGGACTGCATCCTGATCCCCGTTCCCAAGGATTTTTCATTAAGCAGTCTTTGGTTAAAAAGCATAAGCAATGTTTGGAGCAGAATCTAAACACCAAGCTTGCCATTTTCAAACATACCTCCTTAAACAGGGGCTGCAGTGTCGTGCGTTCAGCTTTTGGGCTCACACAACTCTTTCTTTACTGTCTGCACATTGTCCTACCTTCAGCAGCAAGGGTGGAGACCCCCACTTTCCCACCTCTTCCATCACCCGGGACATGGTGTATCCTCCTGAGAAATATGAATGTGGACCTCTTCAGTCTCTGAAGAAAGCTGAATCCCCACTTGTTGCATTAATACTCTGACCACTGAGTGACTATGAAAATGTGTGCATTTCTCTGCCAGCTGTGGTTTCACGTGAAAGAGAACATAACTGTTGTACTTGATGCTGAATTGTGCTGGCACTGTGTATCAGAACATTTTTCTGGATGGGGTGCCTCAGAGATGCTGAAGCATGCAGCTAGAATGAAGGATGAACCACGAAGACATGCACCTACTATGTTCCCAAATCAAGCTATACTAGTCTTGCCCCTTGTGGCCCCTGAAGTGTTGTTTCTGGGAGCCATTCCTCCTAGATCCTGCAAATAGGGCTGCGTGGCTTTTTAATGGTCCTATTCAAACCTAGGCATCTGACCTAAAACTGGAGCTGTAAAATCAACAGTCTGTCTGGTCTACTTCTAGGGGGCCTGAGTAGCCAGGTGATGTTTTTAATGATTCTCTTTCAGGAATTAGAAAACAAATTTTCCTTAGAGTGTTATTTACTGCACTTACTTTGGAGACTGGAAGCCCACAGACGGTGGTTTATTATATGAAACAAAGGAAGATAAAAAACATTTCAGAAACTTATTTTAGTTTGCACTCTTCTGTGGAATTCCCTTTAACAATTGCAATTCAAAAAGAAATGCTTTCAAACTCCTGAAGTACCTAAGCTTATGAGACTTTTTCCCGTGCCTCCTGAATTTGATATTCTATTTAGATCATGCTTGCATCGCCTTTTCAAACAGCTTGTGTTTTGTTTGACAAGTTTAATTTTTAGCAGACAAAGAAGCAATCAGTAAGCTTCTCTGCCAGGGAACCTCTTGCTTTCTGTCTGCTGTCCATGGAAAGAGTTCCCCACATCTTCCCAACTCCTTGCCTTCTGACCTCTCCATCTCACTGTGTACAAAGAAAAACATGCTCTTAGTCCAATGCACAGATCTTTTTTTCACAGATAGTGAAGCTCAGTTAATGATTTATGCCAACATTTTCTTAGAAGATGTGTGATTTTGTTCTGTTTTCCTAATCAGACTACATTAATATTTTACCTCTGCATATCCCTATTTTTCAATGTTTCCCTTGAATTGATCTGAATTCCTGGGAACATTATGACCCAGAGCAATTGAAGAGAATTGCTGTATGTCTCCTAAGCCTACGTCAGACTTCATCAATAATCAGTGGCTCTGATACCCTTCTTGCTTCTAACTGAGGGTTAGGAATCCACACGAAAGGAGTGGGTTCTCCAGTGTTTGATATTTCCCAATAAAAAGCTAGATTTCATGGCTTCTTGTGACCATCTGCTTTGGAAAATATCAGTATCTTAAGTGAAATTGTACCTAAAGGACAGAGGAAGCCTGTTCACTTAGAACAGAGGTTATTTTTTAAAAAAAATTTTTTCAATGTTGAAAACACATAATGTATGAAAAGTTTTGGAAAACCAAGGCCTGAATTATACAGTTGTGCACTACTCTCCTATAGTTGATAACAGAATAGAAAAGTAAATAATAAAAATATTTCTCTTCTCCACTCATCATACTTCTGAGGGAGCCAACACCAACTACTACTAAGAAAGCTCTGCAATCCTGCCGTTTACTACAACAAAATTAACTGCATTAAGCCCACCAAAACCCTCCTATTTCTATCAAGATCTCTAATAACGAAATTTATACCCACTGTGCTGGAATCTGGCATGGAGGTTGTATTTCTTTTTCTTTTGGTAGAAGTTTTTAGATTCTACTTCTTGTGCAACCCAGGGCCTTTAACATTAATCTAGATATAATAATTTTATTGTGAGAGTAGATCAATTGTATGGACCAGTTTCTTCTCTGTGTGACTTTTGAAGCAAATAGCAAAACCTGGTTATCAATTTCAAAAAGACAAGCTAAAAATCAAGCTACAAAGTTCACACTTACCTTCAGAAATAAATAAATTCAGCTCATGATTAGGAAAGAAAAGACTATTCAACACTCAGTGCCTTCTGTTGGAAACCAGACCACTTATTTGAATTTAGGAATGCAACTTTAGGAATGCTATCTTTTTTAAGTATTTGCTGGTGCGTTTTGCAGAGCAGTTCATCTGTTTTGTTTCTGCAAGTAATGAGCTCATCTGTTCAGAGCCTTTATATAAACATGTGGGTTTGGAAATAAACAAATGCTATTCACTAAAAGGATACACATCAACATAAGCACCTTCTTCTATATCAGCCATATCTCTGCTGATTGTATGGAATTAAGTCACTTTAAGTATATTTAACTGAACTATATTTAAGATTTACAAGGAACTGCACAGAGATAGTAATTGTATGAGTAATAGGGCCTACTGAGATCACAGTTTAATTTTTCCAAGCCTCTCAAATATAGGGGGTACCACGGGGAAACACATTTTTATTTGCCTTTGCTTCAGAGAGGATGAACAGCTGAACTGCGTTACCCCAGAGGTAGAATACTAGCAATATTTCCCAGTGGCTTAATCTGCTTTGTAGACTTTTGGCAATAAATTCAAGACCATTGAAAGATACACAAGGTTATGTATCCATGAATTACAGGTGTTTTCAAAATTGCTTATATTAAGGCACCTATTCTTGAGATAGAAAGGGGTTTTTTGCTGGTTTTTGAGTTTGTAATATATTCAAGTAATGTTGTTCTAAAGACGCTAAGCTGTGCTTCTGTTAAATGTATCCTGCCATTTCAGAGCTATATGTAAACTCGATTTATCTAACTTATTTTTAAAACATACCTTTTACCTGATTTCAGTTAGATGTGCCATTCCTGTTGACAACAGCCTTAGAGGTTTTCACTCCATGGCAGAAAGGGCAGAGTAAGGACCGCCCATCCATTCCTCTTCCCTTCTGCCTCACCTATGATTCCTATCATCTTCTTCATTTCCTCCTCAGTAGCACAGATATAAAACCAGTGAGATCACCTGGGATAAAAAAAAAGTTTTGCTTTCAACTTATTCTTGATAGTTATTATTGCATTATGGGACAGAAATGAAACTGAGGAGCAGAGTGTCCTTAAGGCAGAATTGCCACTAAAATGCTTCACACCATGGGACCAGAGCTCAGTAGTATAGTTCCATGTAGATTTTTTCTGGCAATAAAGCCATCTGAAGAAGATATTTTCCCCTTGACCTTACCTGTCTACTTCTACCCTCTGCCACAAATTAATGTCCCTCCTTTACACTGATGCAGTCTCCTCTCCTCTACTCTTTTTTTTCTTGGACACTTTTCTTGAAATACGTCATCGACACAACAAAGAAGGTAGAAAACTAGATGAGGAGAAAAATAACATGTAGTTGGGCAGATAGGAAGTATTTCACTCCATACAAGTAGTAAGAGCACACGGTGCTTTAGTCCTTTCACAATACTCTTCCTATTCCTTGGGCTTTGACACCGATGGTGACACCCCAACAAGTCAGTGACTGCATTAGAGGCAGAAATCTAATCCTTGTCCTGATCTGATATGCTGATTTCCCTATCTGTCTTGTCCGCTCCACAGGGGTTTGGCCACAGCTGTTGGAATAGCACCTGAATTTTCAGAGGATCATTTCTAATAACAGCCTGTGTACTTGAATTGTACAACCAGTCTTTGCGCAATAAAGTTACTGGTGAACATCTATCATACTTTCTTTTTGCTGTGAACTTAACTTGACTTGGATCCAGTTCACTCAGGCAATTTACAAGCAGACTGTTGAAATTATTTGCTAAAACAAAAAGATTATTCTGCTTTTTCAATATGGTTGTTTTAGCAAAGTCCATTTAAGTGAAAACAAAACAAAGCAAAACAAAACAAAATAAAAATGGTGGGTTTTGTTGAAATATACAGGGTCTAAGACCTTCTATGCTTAATTGAAGTTAGATGTGTCGAAAAAGAATTAATCCACCAAATGCCTTATGCAGATGTTATTTAACCACGTAACCTGTGCATTTTTTTCTTTTAAATTTAGACTGAATTTTTTAAACACTTTTTTTTTCATCAGATATTGATATATCTGTAAAATTTCCTTTGCTTCTGAAATATTCTTTTCTTGAAAAGATGAAAGATCATTTCTAATGGAAAACTGGGGTGGAAAACTTGAGAATTTTTTTTTACCTATATTTTATAGGGAAAATACCTTTCTGACTAGCTAGAGCTTCTGTGATAACTTCCTAATTATATTTCATTTTGTTGCATGAGGCAGTCTGATAAAACTTTACTTTTTTAACTGCTATAAAAAATGAGCAATATAAAAAATGTATTTTTATCAGTCACCACAGCCAATCAGTCTCTTTCAGAGAAATAAAGACATCACACTGCCTTTAAAAATTGGCTGTAAAAGTGGTGTCTTCTAATTTAAAAGCAGTATCCTTCGCATATAATAAAACTGTGTATTTAGAATTGTCTCTGCTTAGGATTATTAGCTGACAGAAACAAATTTACTGTCTTGTTAAAACCTTTTAGCACAGCAGAAAAAGCATAACAGAGCTGCAGTCTTTTCCATCTTGTATGGCAACAACTGGCTTGTTTACAAAATTTTGAGCAATTACGTGCTGAGGAAGTCCACTTAAGACAACTGCATTTACTTTGCTGTTGGAGAGATGAAGTGGTTTTTTTTCTTTCAACTCTAAGTGGATGATTAAGCATTAGAAAACACGAGTTCAACTTGACTTTCAGATTCTCAGATTTGAGTTTGCAGCACTAGCATTATCTTGTAGCTTGTCCTGTTTGAAGGAAAATAACCACAGGCAGGTCCGCGTTATAAAATGTTGCCGGTATAAATTTTTGCCTTGCATTTGTGACCAAAATTTCACTAAAGTCTTTTTTTAAGAACAAATTTGCAGTGGAAATGCAGTTCGTTTCACAATATGACTGGGGTCATTTAGGAAAATGTCTTAACACTACTAACCAAAAGAAACCCTTTGCAGGATTTTGTTGGTATGACTGCAGAAAAGTCGCAGTGGTATAGACGAACCACAAGAGCCAATAAACAAGAACTTCCCAAGGGCAGATCTTTCATGGGCACTTCCTATAGTACTGTGATACTGTAAAGGGGAGCTATTTACTTTGGACAATGAAGACTTATATGGTGTGTGATATGCAGTTCAAGCAAAGATGGTCAACAGAAAACTTTCTTATGAGTCTTGAGACCTGGTAGGTGTAGAATGTGAAAACAATGGTTCAAAACTTCATCTTGTCAAAACTGGGATGCAAGTACTCCCTGGTTCTTCCAGTTACTTTAAACCTTCATGAAGCAAACAAACAAAAAATCACTGACTCCAGGCAAGTCAACAAAATATGGAGGTAGTACCAGCTTCCTCTGGATGTTAACCTCTGTCAACTGATATCCCTTTCTCCCTCTTTTTGCAGTCAGAAAAGCCCTTTTCTCTCATTTGCCTGTGAATAAACTCAGCACAGCTGTACCAGCCATGCTCCAGCGCACGTCTTGGCAGTGAGGGCCAGGCAGCTGTGGTCTCTCCCTGAAGAAGGCTGGCCATTTGGCTAGGAGCTTTGGAAGGGGGTATATAGAACGCATCATGGAGAAAAATGCCAGCCACATGTGATGGCTGGGAAAATCAGTCTGGAAAGAGAATTAAGAGTACACAACCTAACAATGATTCCTTTAATGCTCTGTGGATTGGTAATGTTTTTGAACAAAGTAGAAGAGAATAGCCTAGAGTGCCTGTGGAGGGGGAGGAGGATGAGACAATACCCTTATTGTCTTTTAACAAAAACAATTCTGAAGTGTACCTTAGCAAAACTCATGGCTTGAAATCTTTTTTCTTTCCAGTTCAGGCCTGATGCGCAGCATGTTCCCCTATCCTTAATTGCATGTACACCCAAAGACTATTGTGCTGAGCACATTTTACTACTGAAAGGAGAAAAAATCTTTGAATGGTTGAAAAGCTGATTGACAAGGATTTTTTTTTTTCCCCCTGAACTTTTAAATACTTTCAGCCGTGCTTCCTTATAGTCTTAGACAATGCCACTGACCCTTTTACAAATCACTGTACACACTGAAGGGTGAAATTTTATACACAGTTAAAATGAAGCTTTTTGGCCAGGTTTTGACAGCTGTTATTCTAAAACAATGTTTTGGCTCTGATCAAAAATATGACTTTATTTCCTTTTGGGTTTCTACCAGAAGCCATATGACTCTGTTTGATAGATGTGGAGGAGGGGTGGGAGCAAGAGAGCAAGGAGCTCTTTCAGCTGCTTTCCCAGTAGAGCTCAGACTGGAAAAGGAAATGACGAAGGAATCTCATTTATCGAGGGTGTTTGGTGTATGGTAGGTGGTCCCGCAGATAGTATTTGAAGAGAGGTAAAAATCGTGCATCACACATTTGTTATCAAAGGTGAGGACTTGCATTGTAAGATCTGGAGATGAGACTGCACTTTCATTTTTTTGCTGTTCTCTGTAAAAAAATAAAAAGGCATTTACGCACAGGGTGGTATTGATAGTGATTTAAAAGTCAGAAGTTGAACCAGCATTAGGTTCATAAAAGCACCGAGTGGAGCTAAGGTAGGTGGGGGGCAACCTGTGCCCTCACCCGCACATTATTTTACTTGCACAAGTACCTAACTTACCTTCGTAGGGCCTCAGCTTGGCTTTTGACCACAGGCAATTGCTGTGGTTGCTTTTGCCAAAACCTATTCTGGTTAGAGATCGTATCAGCGTAAGAGGTGGTCTGAGCACGTCTGCGCTGGGCAGGCTGAGCCGACGCTGCCTGAGTCTGTAAGAGCTCTGAAACGCAGCAGCATCCGAAAGGTGATGTGAGCTGAGGGGGCCTCTGAAAGCCTGCCAGGTTTCACCGGAAAACCATTACTGGCTGCAGCAGGTGGTAACTTAGAAGCATAGAAACTCTTTCTGTGGGGATTAAAATAGGATGTTTAAGTACTAGTGTTGGTTGAGATTTCCAGAGGTGCAAGGAAACCAAGTCTAGTGCCTATTACAGTATTACCTGCACTAAACAACAGGTTTGAAATTCCCTCTTAAAGGCCACTTTTAAATATTGAGCAAAAAGCTTTCAGTTGAAGCTTTCAGCTGAACCTTTTTGAGACCAAACCCCACTAAACTTTGCCAAGTTTGTCACAACGGCACTAGCAATCAGACTAGCTAGCTGAATTCTCTCCATCTCCCCCAAATACTGCAGAGGGGAATATTGCTACAGCAGCATTAACCCAGGTGTTCTCCACTGCCCTTTCACCAAAACATGTCTGTTCTGAAATTTTCCACATCTAGGATAAACAAATAAATTCTGGAGGTAGGACTTGGAATGTGTGTAAACACACGTTCTTAGAAAATGTAGTGGGAAAAGGAAATAATCTGTTAGTTTCTCTGCAGCAGGAGGCCAGCAAGGAAAGACTCCTTTAAAAAGCAGTGTATTTTTATGGTGTTTGGTGTTTGTGTATATGTCAATATATGGATTTCTAGCTTGAAAACTGGATTTTAGGAGCTGTTATCTTTTGCAAGTCATAATAAATGTAAAGAATTGAAAACTGTGGACAGAGGGAATATGTGTGACAGCTGTCAAAGACACATTTACCCATATGGAATATATGGACTGTTTAAGTTTGCCAAGGTCACTATGATTGCTTGAATAACTGCTAATCCTGCAAGGTACTTTGCATGACCGAGCAGATGTGCATGATATGCAAAAGGAAACTGATTTTGTAAATTTTTAAAGAGGAAAATAGCAGCATGTTTTCATTCAAATTAAAGAATAATTCAAAATCCATGAAGTAGTGAACAATTTTTAATAGATCATCTCAGTGGATCCTATTAATATTCTGGGAAAAAAAATACCCTTCTCAACTGGAAACTAAAATATTTCTCAGTATTTCTCATTTGCCTCATTTGCAATACCTAATGTAAAATTTACCAGCTATTACATCATAGCAATTACCAAAATGAAGAAAAGAGCAATAATCTAATGGACTGCCTCTATTATTGTCAAAGAGATATACTTTGGTATCAGCTTTCCTCACTCCCCCATTTTTGGTAGAGACAAGACAGAAAAGAATTTACCCCTAGCAAACAGACAAGGACCTGACACAATGAACAGTGAAGATAAAATGTATGGCTGCTCTTATTTATGAGAAACTCATTAGGACATTCTCTATTTAGTTCCTTACCTCTTAAACTTACAGTACAATAAATAGATAAATTAAAACAATAGCAATAATTCCAATTTATTCACCTAATATATTCAAAAGCAATTTCTTTCTTGAAATTAACATGAAAAAGATGTAGCTGAAGGGATTCAAGTAATGCAGCAATTTATTTCAACTTTCTAGGAAGAGGACACACTATTATCTGCACTCAAGTTCAACATTTTTTGGAAAGGATTACGGAGCTTTTTAAAAAGTGTCTTCCTTCCTTCATTTGTTTTCCTTTATAAAGCTTGCATATTCTTTTCAGCTTGGTAAGTATCAGCATTTTTTTTTTGTTTGTTTTCTGCTTTTTGAGAGAAAGACATCCCAGAGTGTCATAAGTGATAGTATTCCATATGCAACACACTTTGACTGGATTTTTTTAGGACTGCAAAACCTGGAAATTACTAAACTGGCCAGGCCCAAGGTCCGTCTAATCTGGTATTTTATCTGAGAGGGTAGCCACTTCATGGTACTTGTGAGAAAGCGGTATTGAAACTTCACTACAAATTATTACACTGGAAGAATGGAATACTCTTCCTTTCAGGTAAATCCGGCCTTTTCCTGTATTAACTATTGCAATAATTGAACACAAAAGCACAAAGTGCAGATTTTCTTCTAAAAATAATGTAATATTGGCTTTTCCTGCTAGCCTTGTAAACTTACAAACACTGTATTCAGGAACTCCCGTGCCAATGAAACATAGACCTGAGTTTTTTTCTCTGTTCTTTAAGACCATATTCATTATTTTCACTAAAATACTACAGCAATCTAAACCAGATGCTATGTTCTTCAGCTATTTTACTTTAGAAAGAAGAGAAAATTAGGGAAGCATGTGCTGTAGTTCTCTCTTGCTCTTTCTGTTTTCTTCAAGCAATTTTGTAACTACTGTGATGAGAGGGATCATAGTCTAAATGCACTTCCCATTAACAATGTAATTAGAATACCATGCCTTTTATTTTTAAAGGTACTGGGAATATTTTGTAAAATTCTTGGAAAAGAACTGATGGAATAGTCCTTTAAAAAGAAGTGTTGAAAATCTTACAGCTGAAAAAGCTTCATAACTGCATTTCTCTTCCTGCAAAGATTTTATGGATTATTGTGGATTTCTTCAAAATGTCTAGTCACCAAAATAATAGGAGACTGTGACACTGGTTGAATGGTATAGGTAAAACTCCAAACTGTGTAAAGAAGTACTGAAATAATTGCTTTTTCCTTTAGCTTGTGAATGGGTATGGCTTAGGGTAAATGCCTGAAACTTAGGACAAGTTAGCTTTTCTTGTCTCTTATTCCACCAAGTCAGTTCTGAGTCTTTAATTCAGTGCAGACATTTTTTTCATTGAGATTTTAAGGAATAAAACCAAATGTTAATGTATTAAAGTTGCAGATTCTTGCTGTAAATTTTCATTCTGCTCCCATTTTTGTTTGACTCTTAGGATGCAGAGGACAAGAAACTCTGCAAAGCTGACAAGAGTCATTCAACCTTTTATCATAAGTCTAACATTTATCCACACAGCATGTGGGAATCAGGGAATTAGTGGCACAGGTCTATGACTTGTCTCTGCATTTAGTTTAGAGAACACTTTTTACCCTGGGGAAAAACTAACAAAGAAACACACACACACACCCCTACACTCCAAAAAAAACCAAACGAAAACAAAACATCCAACCCCAAACAAAAAAAAACAGTGACTGGGCTTTTGATAATGTATTGTATTCTTTACAAACTTGAAATGAGAAACACCGTTTAAAGGTAAGATACAACTGTATTTTGCTTCCCTGGTAAAGGTGTCTGATAACATTGTTTGTAAACAGGCCTTGAGTGGGCTCCAGGGTAAAGTCTAGTCCTCCTGAACAGACACTGACAATTATGGTGCCATTCTTGACATTTATCAAAACTTTCCTTAAATACCTATGTTATGTGGTGTGATTAAAGGCTGACAGCAGTGAACACAGACTCAGAGAGGATTGGGGGAGCAACAACAGACAGGGCATGGGGAGACCGCTAGCCTCTTCAGGGCAAACAGAGCACCTCGACTTGGCTACTCCTGGGACAGCCAAAGGAAAGAGATAAGATAGTTCTGGTGGGAAAACCACTGAGAGGAACGCCATCGGACTAGAGGGGGGTCATTGCCTCCAGGAGGCTGGGGTTTATTGCGGGGTGCTGGGACAGTAGAATTTTGGAATTGTGTAAAACTTACGGAATGTTTAAAGGGGATGGAGGAAATGTGAAAGAGTTATAGGATGTTTAGGGGGGAAAGTGGGGAAAGAGGGGGATGAGGGTGGATCAAGAGGGAAAAAGTATGGGACAATAAAGCAAAAAGGGAATAAGAGGGATCTGTGAAGTGTAAACAGGCTGTATACTTCTGTATACAGAACAGGTCAGTATACTTCTCTGACTGAGCCTACATGTGTTCTCTGCATTAAATCCTTTTTATAAGTGTTTTTCATGTGGGTGCACTTTCTGTTCTGTGCATGTGAGAACATTAGCAAACTACATGGTGAGTAGGACACGAAATCTGAGTGCCAGTGGCTGGAGCGGGCCCTCAAGGACTCGTAGATCCATTGGCCAGCAACAGGAGGAGACTAGGGTCTGAGGGCCAGCAACCAGATAGACCGAGCATCTAAGGCCACCTGATGAAGAGATGCATGTTGTTCATGTATATGTTCCTTTATTGCGAGTTTCAGTCCTCTCCTGTCAGGAAGGGAGGAGCAGAATGGCGCCATCTGCACTCTTCACATTTGTGTGAGTGCTGCTGGTGCCTGCGTGGGTACTGGTACCAGCACCACCCTTTGCGGTGGATCTGTGTGACCAGGCATCTGTACGCTCTGTGTGCGTGTGTGTATTTGTGTGTGTGTGTGTTTGTACCTACTGGGAACACAAGCCAAGCCACACTGCTAGATAGAACCTGCTAGCAGGGACCTGTAGCATTCTCACCTCTGTGAGGCCAGGACAGGAGGGATCAGCTGGGATGGTTCAGCCATCTCTAGCCAGTAACAAAGATGCAAGCTCTAGGCAGTCTGCTCCGGACCTTCAGTGTCCCTAATCCTAGAGGGTTTTCCTGACATCTGTCTGCAATTTAAGATTACTGTTTCCTGTTCCATCCACTATGGACATGAATATAGATCATTCCATCTCTGCTTTTTGCTTCTTTGCCAGAGAACATCAAGCGAGGACAGACCATGTTTGGAGACCAATGCAACTTAATTAAGCACAAAAGACTGTGGTGGTTAACTGTAGCGATCCACAGTTCTCTCCAGAGTGCTCTTGCCAGTTCGGTGATATTTAATGTTTCCCACTACACTCCCAGCTTCACATTCTGTAAACTTAATAGACTTGGCCCATGTTATATCATCTATTACTTAATACATTGAGCAAGCCTGGACTGAGGCCCAAGTGAAACCTTAGTGAACTCCACCTGTTACATCCCTCCAACCTGGCAGCGAGTCATTCCCAGCTACTCTTGGGGTACACTTATCTAGCAAGATCGTATACAACAGTAGTTTCATCAAGATCATAGCTCCCTGGTGTGGCTATGAGAATGACACCTGAGAGAGTATCAAAAACCCCATTAAAGTCAGGATGTATGACACTACTGCTTCTCGTCTGCTGCCTGTCCGGCTATCCTGTCATGGAAAGGAATTAGATTAATTTGACAAAATCTGTTCTTGACAAATCTGTGTTGGCTGCTACACAGCTCCTTTTGTTATGCTAAGAGCTGTTGCACTAGAGGTGACGTCAAGTCAGGGAGTGCTTCATAAGCAAATCAGCCAAACAGGACTGGGAGGACATGCTCAATGATTCAACCTGCATCTTGACAAGCACTTTCAGACACTTTGTCAAAAAGGTCCCTGGCATAGCACACAATTCAGTCCATAATTGAAGCATTAGTAAAATATTTCACGTGTTACAACTGCAGGACAATAGCACTTTGGTTAAGAAGTGGACATAACCTGTACAAAAAAGAACATACGTAGTAATTTTGCATCATTCCTAAAGCAATCCAAAGAATCCCATTTAAGAGTATAACTGTCCCAGCAGCAGTAGTTATTGATGATTAGTATCATTAGGTTTTAATCAGATTTCTGATTGAGTGTATTTTTTAATTAAGTATATTCCAGTTAAGAATTTTTTTATTGAAAGTTTAAACAGCACCTCTTAATTTCTCACTTATTGCTATAATTCTTATATCTCTCCAAGTAATTGTATAATTCAATTTTGTAAAATTATTCTAGCATGCGATGTGTTAGAAAGATGTAAAAATAAATTACAGTTGAACTGCATTACTTCAGAAAAAAGAAGGTTTCTGTAATTTCTTTGCTAAATGAGGCCTAGGAAACTTGGGTTTATTTCTTCCCTCCACTACCAACTTCCCGTTATAATTAATGCAAATAAAAGGACAGGACCTCATGTTACTATGATTTGCTATATTCAGAAAGTTTCATGCTAATAAAAGGTTAGACCCATGTGCTTACCAAGACGCGACCAAGACAGGTAGAGTAGCACATGTGCACATGTGCTTTTGATCAAGGTTATAGAAGCATATCCTCAAACCTCTGTATCCATAGGATGAATGGATGTGGCCCTGATATGTTGCTCTGTCTAAAGAAGTTACCACAAAAGACAGAGCCAAAGATGTGCTGACAAATGTGAACGTTATGTTTACTACCCACTTTCCCAAAACAGCCTGACTGGCTTAATGTGAATTCTGTTTCTTGGGGGTGGTAACTTCATTTTTGTGAATGGTTTTGAGGTTTCTCATGCTTGGTTGTCATTATTCTTCTCTGGATTTTTTCAGTGGGACTGTGGTATAGCACAACCACTGACAAGCTGTGTTCCAGATTCATCTAGCATCATTAACTTTGTGGGAAGTGGCGGTAGAGGATGTTGTTGCGCTCGGCTCTAGCATTCAGAGGCACGCGTACTGGCACCATAGTTAGAGAAATCCACATGCAAAATTATTTCTGCAACTTGATCACTCTCAAATGAGAAAAGAAAAAATAGGAAAGGTTAATGAAGAGGAGCTCATGTTTAAGCATTTCCTATAACCTGTCAGTAACAACTGTATGTCTTAGAAACTGCAGTCTTGTGACATCTTTGTGTGACTAAAGCTATAGCTGCAAGGCATAGTAATATTTTAAATGTTTAACAAAAAATTCTGTGTCAAAATGTGTTCTGCAAAGAACAACAGAAACTAAGATTTAAAAACCCAAAAGTTTAAAGTAATTGCAAATTTTGAAAACCCCCAACTCACCAGTTTCTGTGCTATCCTGGAAGATACTACTAAGAGAATAGGCATATCATTTGCTGGCTAAGGGACTGCAAGAGAATACTAAATATTTTTTTTCTCTCAATTTCTAATAAAAATGGTCATTTTTTATTTATTTTTCAATAACAAATATTTTCCGCAAAGTTCAGATTTCAATGTGAAAGCAGAAATCATCTCTCTGAATAACTCATTTTTCCAGCTGTGAGGCTAATATTTCTACAATGAAGAAAGTGTTATTAGAGTTGTGGGACACAGCAAAATAATAATAAAAATAATTACATACATAAAGATGAACTTTAAGGTCCCTTGCAACCCAAACCATTCTCTGAATCTATGATTCTATGAATACGTTCAATAGAAACATCCAAAATTTTCCTCTTGTACAGGTTCATTATAAATGGTATTGACCAGATCTGAAACACTCGGAGACATGAACAAGTATCAAAAGAAGCAGAGGAGCACAGGTCATGAAGGATATGCAGCGTGAAGAATTTGATCATCAGAGTATTACAATACTTAAATCTGCTTAAGTTTGAAAAAACTAGAAATAATTATTTATCTGATGAACTGTTTATTGTGAAATATTTTTGTACTTGAAACACATTTCCAGATCTCATCATCTGCTAATACTTCAGCTGTTTGTCTTTCTTCTTTTATTGTTTGTCTCTCTAAGTCAACTCAACATGTTGTTTATAATTGCTGACAGTCTCTCTGTCAGATGTACGCTACATCCCTCCCAAATCTGCTTTTATCTTCTACATAAAATAAAGCTGCTTTTATTACAGCCTCTAATGGCTGTTAGCCAGATTTCAGAACCAGTACTTCTCGCACATCTTCTTTGACCTGCTTCTCTGTTCATCCTCGCCCTTGACTCATTTCTCTGTAACCTCATCACAAAAACAAATAACAATGATTTTGTTAATATCGATGACTCCCAGATGTGTACTCTAGACTAATCTGCTTCTCTCTAGACCAAGAGCCACTCAAGAAGATATCTAAAATAGTTTCATTATCTCCCTTCCCACACCTTCCTTTGATAATATTTCCATGGCTTATTTTTTCTGATCCATAGCCTACTAGTCCCCTCCAACTCAGAGACTTCTGCAAGTCTTTCTGCCTAGGCTTTGCCCAAATATTAGTCTCTATCAGACAAAATATGCCTAAGAACTTCCCTGTCTAAACCTCCAACTAAAGCATGCAACTCCTCTAAACTCAAACCATCTTGCATCTTTTCTTCTTCTCCTTGATATTATCACGTCAGATCCACTCTTAATGATGCAATAAAAGACATTTTCTGCTATGATCACATCGCATATCACTGTACATTCTTCCACTTGCTTACCCTTCTCCCTTATCAAACTCAAGCTGCTTGTCTTTACTGCAGACACCACTACCAGCATCTCCACAGAAACTTTATTTTTCTTTTAAGATTCTGGGTGCAGATCCTGTCTCTGTCTAGTCCTTCCAAAGAAGCTGTTGCTTGGAGACTGGCTGGGCATCAGTCTGCTGGTGGGAGGTGTTGAGTGCTTGCCTTTGCATCACTTGTTTTTTTCCTCCTTTTATTCCCTCGTGTATTAAAGAGTTTTCACCTTGACCCATGATTTTTTCTCACTTTTGCTCTTCTTATTCTCCCCCGCATCCCAACATGGGGGAGAATGAGCGACTGGTGAGTGCTTAGTTTCTGGCCAGGGTCAACACATCACATGTAGAAAAAATAGGTTAGGATTTTTTGTTGGTTTTTTTGGAGAATTCCCCTGATATGGCACTATTAGGAATCCTGCAACTTAAAGCCATTTAATGGCGATTGTGTAATTCCAACTGTAGGAAATTCTGACATAATTTTAACAAGCTTGTAGTGAAAGCTTGAGTACTGCAAACCAGAGTCATGGAAAGATTTTCTCACTTTTATTTTCAAGCTCTTAGGTTTTAGAGCTCCAAATTTCGTTCCTTGTTATTTCAGACTCTGAGAATGAACCGGTGCCCTGCTTGAAATGCATTGGTGGGCTGGGCATAGTCCTGCTTCGTTACTTTTTCTTTTTTTTTCCTTTACTTTTTGAGAATTTCCTTTGCTGGTAGAAACAGATAGTATAAAGTAAATAAATGTTGTAAATTATAGTGTTCTTTTCCCATCTTCATATCCTAAATGTTAACGCCATAGAAGCACTAAAGAAGATACTTCCAAAAGTATGCACATTTGCCCAACTTTAAATTTAAATGAAAAGCATCTCTATTTGGGCACATTCAAGCACATTCAGTTTCATCCTGGATGATTCGTTTTCCTACATTCCTATTTTTCAAGATTAAGAGATCTACTTGCCATAAAAAGCACAGAAATAATAGAAATAACAGAATAAGGAAATAACTTGCAGCATGTTACTGTCTGGACTATCAAGCTGGGTAACCCCCTGAAGGGTTTAACTTACATTTTCTATACACTGTTATCAAGACAAAATCAGAGTGAAAATGAATTGAGCTTGAACCAATCGGTAAGATAATATTTCACCACTTGCATAGCAAAGAATTTCTGGCAGGTGGCAGGTACTAGAGAATAAGTATGAAACTTTTTGGCAAACTGAGCTTGTGAAGTAATTGCCAGACTGTGTGGCCTCAGATTCCTGGAGTAGCTTTTCAAGAGATAAAGGACACTAAAATAAAAATTAAATAACAAAACAAAATGAATCCTTGCTTTATTGAAGAAATATCACTGGCAACTTAAAAGAGAAAATATGTCCAAAAGTCAATTCCAGCAGTAGAATCATTAGCATTAACATAGCTCCACGCAGCACAAATGAGTCCTGTCAAAAGCTGCTGTACTTCTCCATGCAATACAGAATACTGCATTTTTTATATCAGCTTGTGAATGAACTGGTACAATAAGAATAAATAGATACAATAAATTTTAAACAGTGCTAACGGATTGTTTAATTTTGTATGACTGTAATCATGACATTCTGATATCTTAAACTACTGGTCATACCAATATAAGCCTAATACACTGCATGATGCATGTTAAGTAAGTGTATTTTATTTCAAAAATATTGATACATGTAATTTTAGGTGTTGATGTATATAATGTCTTAGCAAAATCAGATCTTAAGTGTTTAGGGAATTAGCTTTGATATTCACAAAGATCTTGGCTTTGAGATTGCACATAAGTTCTCAAAGCCCATTCTTTTTTGTTGTTGACAATAGTAATATTTTCTTTGAAGACACTTCCAGAAAAGAAGCGATGGACTTTGTGTCTTGAACGCAAAGACAATTTCTCGGCCAATTTTTCAAGCAAGGTATATATGTATAAATAATTTGATTCATGTTGTAAGTGCTGACTTTAGGATGAGAAACTGAAATAAATGTGGAAGAAAAAAGAAATGTAACTTGATCGGTTTTGACACAGAAGACTTTCTGATTTGTTTGCTGACTTAATAGCATTGGAAGAAATGTCCTGAATGTAAGAAATATACATGTTTATATCACAAAGAAGTCCAAATGGGTCCAAGATCTTTTTGCCAACTATTTTACCATACAGACAAAATAGAAGATACAAAGACAAATCTTCTCATGATATCAACGAAGCAGCAGGGAGAAAACTGCTGGATTGTATCAAGGTCATGGCTGCTATATTCTCTACTTTGAGGGTTGTTTAGCTTTTCTGAATTAAAAAGTCTTTGCCATAAACTGCATTGACAGGTGAAACTGAAATCCAGGTCTGCCCTTTCCAGAAGAATGTGTTCTTTACCAGACCCCATATGCAGTGTCTTTTTTCTCCTTTAGACACCCAAAATCTGTCCATCCAATAGGAAGAGAGATAGAAAGTAAATGGAACCCAGTGGTGCAGTGCATGCACTTCTGAGCTCAGAAAAGGGCGACCAAGAACCCTAGTCACCCACTGTCTAACTGATAAGCTGTAATGAAAATGATGTGTCTTTTCCCTGCTTTTTTTCAGGTACCTAAACATATAAAAGGGTTTCTGTCTAACAGTTCCAGTCCTAAAGAGTCACCAAGGCCACAGGCCAACGCTTTAGTCTGAGGAAGCAACCCAGAACATCCTTCCTTGTGGTGTTCCTGTTGGCTGGCATAGGCTTTCCTCTCTTGCTATGCTGGACATCATGTATCCCATTGTAAAGTTCTTCTGTTCATGTAGCTGCCTTGCTCTGCTCTGTGAATTACAGAAGGAGTGTGAGGTGCCTCAATATATTGACCATCAGACTGGGCATCAGGTCACCCCTTTGTGAATTCAGTGGGTCCAAGCATAAGATCTAAATTTATTGCAAGGGGACTTTTTCCACCTTAAAACCTTTAGAGAAATTCCAGCCAAAGTTGATGTTTTGTGGGACAATTAGACTTGAGCTTTGAACTTCTTTGGCAGGGATCTTTAGTGATGACAGTGACAGTCACAGAGCTTGAATTAGCAGGTCCGAATTATGCAAGGTGACATACACAACCATAGGACAACTCAGTATTTACGCCAAGGATCTATTATACTTGGAAGTGATGACAAGCAGTGCTGTGTATTGTGTCAAACCATATCATATGATAACTATTATGCTTTGGAAAAGCATGAATTTATTTCAAATTCAACCTTATAATTACAGTGGTTTCTTTCACGTCCTTGAGTTGAACTTTGCATTTAATGTCTTTCTATCCTCTACGAATCAAGGTTTTTAGACAAAACATAATGGTTTTTTTTAAATCCTTACTTTTAAAGCACAGACAAATAAGTGGCCAGGGTTTTAAGGGAGCTCTTAAAAAATAAGCCAAATTTAAAACTGGTTGAAAGAAAAAGACAATATATTGTCAGATATATTTAATGGCCTGCAAGTCTTTTGGCTCTTTCTGAATAGAAGTGTAACTGGCTGCATAGGATAACAGAATTGGGTTTGTCTAAGTTTCAGTATTTGTTTGTTTCTACACATTTCTGATTGTCTGATTGAGTGAGTGGGTACTAATTTCATGGATAGCTAAAGCTCAATTTAACAAAGCACTTAAGTGTTCACTTAGCAGTAAGCACTTGGGTAGTGCCATTGATTATGTCAAAGGAATTATACGAATGTTTAAAGTTGAGATTGTTTTCCGCTCAGCTTTGCTGAATGGTGCCAAATTTTCCATGATCAAGCTTCAATTCAGCAGAATCACTGTTATTCAACAAAATAGAGCACAATGTGCATAATTTAAACCAAGTTCTGAATTTCCCTGACAAAAAAATAGCGGCCTTTATAAAACCAGGTTTCATTGATACACCTGAAAATAATTTTTAAGAAGAGTTACTTAAAAGGCTGTGGATTTCTATATCCATATTCTGGAGCAGTTTAAATTTCCCTTATACTGACCAGTCTTACATCAAAGTACAGAACATTTTCAATTTTTAATATTGGAATTGCGCTGTGAGTATATGTAGTACAGATGTCAGAATCAAGATCAGATGAAGTGTTACTGAGGACAGAAAAGTCTATTTACTGACAAGGAATTGTGAATTCTCAGCATTTTCAAAATCAGTACATTTTAAATATGATACAGAGCCCAGCTGAATCAGTGGAAAATTTTCTTTTTATTTTAATGGCTATTGCCATTTAGGTGGATAAAAATTCATTTTGAAGGATTTTAAAATTTTTGTAACCCCTTTTATAACCAATTTTCTTTTAATAGATATTCTGTGTCTTGATGATGACAGTTAGTATAGTTAGTGTAATACCATGTAAATTTTACTAACCCCTAGTGCTGCTTTTATCCTTTCTGAAAGTTTCGTGCATTTTTCTTTCTTCTATACAAAATATTTCTGATTATTGAATCAAGCAGACCAGGAAGAATTTCCAGATTTAATGAGACATTATTTTTTAGTGGAACTCAATGTTAATTTTGTACTTGTGACATCAGGAAGAGCTACAAAACACACCCAATGAGTCTGAGGCTTAGATATTAACTCAGTCAGAAGGTAGGCTTCATTCCACACACCAAATTTGTGGGATTTTTTCAGGTTATGACAAAATAAGATGATTTCAATATTGCAACACTAGATGTCATCACATCATGGTACAACATGGTGAATTGATATTTAAGCTCTTACCAGAATACGGATGAGTGAATAATTTAATATGAATAATTTATTCACTGGATTTTGCCTTTTTTTTGCACCATGAAATATTCAAAAGCAGATTACAAAGCTCTCTAAAGTACTCCTGACCAGAAATTATTTGCAAGTTTCTTCCCATTTTGTATCCTATCACATGAATTTGAACTGCTCATTGTGAACTTCAAAATTCACAGTTAGTCATTGATTAAAGACTCTTACTTATGTGCCTGATTTATTTAACAACAGTATAAAATGATGGGTTGCAAAGACAAATGAAAATCAGAGATGACAAAAATGGAGGTCTGTTACTAAATCAAAATTTCCAGTAAAATGCCAGTTAAAACTTTAAATTCCTTAAAAAAAATATTTCAAACAAAATTAAATATGGAAAATGTGTTCACTTATGATAGTTATTTAACATTCTGTAAAATGCTAAACCAAACCAAAACAATTTTCCTTGAAATCAACCTCAAACAGTATAGTAAAAAGTAGACTTTGACCTATGAGTGACGAATTCTTAAAAATTTTTATCCTTCAATTTTGCACCTTTCAGCACAATTGAATTCCGTACATGTTTGTGTAACTTTGTTAGAAATGAACTTGCTGACACTGGACCTTGTATTGAGCTGCAGCAAATTCAGATCTTTTAAGTTTTATTTGCTGATAATGTGAGAAGTGCAATATACTTTATAAAGTATTTCTTGCTATGAGCTCAAGTCATATCACAGACGTTCTCCAGACCCTTAAACAGCTGCCACTGGGGCTAGCAACTACCTTCTTCTTGCCACCCACGTCATACATTTTGGTCCAGAAAACAGGAAGTCCGGTCTGCTTACTAATACTAAAATAATTATTATTTTCAAATTCTTTGCTACTCATAGCCATACTTTCCTGTACTCTGAAAGCACAGTAAATCTCCAGGGACTTTCAGCTACCTCTTGTCTCTTCTCACTGTTCCTCACTTCTCTACTACCTCATGTTCTTGCGTAGCACACCAAAAGGGAAAACTCCAGAACTCCATAAACCTAGGCAAATGCAAACGTAAGAGCTGTTAATGTCAATAAAACAAAAATTAGAAGACATATGTACAAAATTACTGCAACACCTACTTTAAAAGCAGCTATAGTTTCTTCCTTTCAGTTTTTAGATATTCAGGTAATTTGGACTTCTGAAATGAATTTGTTAATATTGAAATGGCCATTGAATTCAGTACTTTATCCAGTGAATCTTTAACACAAAATGTAATGCCAATATGAATAAAGGAAATCGAACCTTCAACTAATACCCCCAGGATTATAGAGCAAGGCTCACTTACATTTTCCTTCTGATAGCACAATTCGCACCAAGTTTTGTTCTGCAAAACAAAAGGTTGAGAAATGATCACAGCTTAGACCAGACCATGAGGACTAAGCTGCTTTCCAGTTAGGCCCCACATTTCCTGGATGACTGGTCTACCAACACTTCCGTTTTAAAAGAAAAAGCAAATTAACCTTCTCAAATACAGTTACCTGAAGCTCAGGGAAAGATTTCAGGTCATGAATAGCAGCCTCACTGAGCACAGCAGTGACACCCAAGCATGCTGCTTTTATTGCCATTTCCTGTTGGTCACTTCATTCTCATGCATTCCAACGCTAAAGTGTACCACCACATTTAAGATGCTCGTATAAAGGATGCATGGAAAAGATACAGAACACTTTTGACGGTTTGCTGTCATTTGGTATGCCCACTTCATGCATTTCCCTTACTAGACTGAGATTCCCTTCTTGCTCACTGGCATTAAAAATTTATTCTAATTATTTTTTTATTGTCAATGACCAATACACTTTTAAACTTAAACCGTATTTGAGATTAGTCTAAACGGTTTAGTTAATCATAATTGTGAACATTCACATTTAATGTGGTTACTGTCTTCGTTATCTGGATTTTAAAATAAATGTTATTGGATATCTGGGTTTGATTTTTTAAAAATTATATTCTGAGGATTTATTTGTGTATGTTACATGTTTGCCAATGCACCATTATTTATCTGTCCCCTCTCTGGCATTTTTTGATATTGCACTAATATTCCTGGACAGTGGAACCCGATTTCATGTGATGGAGCCACAGATGCAGGGAGCTATTCCCCAGAGCTCTTAGCTCTCAAGGCCTGTTTGCATTAGCTCATGGTCTTGTTACCAGCCAGCTCTTGGTCTGAAATCAGTGCAAGTGCAGGCCAGTCTTTATTGCTGTTGACTGCTTGCTTTGCTTTGGTGAATCCTTAACAGGCATTTTCTGTTGGACATGGCATGAGGAAGGCAGTCATCTTGGAGAAGACTCAAAAGGAGGAGGCAAGGTTTCTTGAAACAGATTTTGACATGTCTTTTTGTGACCTAGGGAAGGGTAATACAACAATGCACTGTGATTTGCTGAATAACCTAGAATAGCGTGACAGAGAACAATAAGAAAGTAAGAAAACTATACCTTTATATTTCAAAGAAGTATTACAGCATTAAATCCAACTTACTGCTATTTTCATGAAAAAAACCCCAACTTTCAAATTCTACTTTATAAATATTGAGAAGATCTTGCAACAGCAGCTAAGGTATGCTATCTATTTAATGCTATTATTCCAATATTAGCAACAGATAAATGGGAGTGAAGAAATGAGGAACTTCTCTGCCTCTTTCTAACATCTCCTATCCAGTTAATAGACAAAATGAGAAAGAACCTGATTATTTGTAGCAAACTATATATTCCTTTATATCTTGGTAAAATTTAAATGAAAGAAGTAGATTTTTATTAATTCATCTGCTATTAGAAGTCACTTAATAAACATTTTATTCAAAGATGAATAGAGAGCAAGTATGCTAGTTGCTTAAAGTCTTGATGATTCAGCACCTGATTGCCTAAATCCTGTAGATTTGTTACCATTCCAGAAACAGTTCCTGAAGCTGCTTATAAATAATTAAAGTGTTTCAATTTCAGGGATGCTAAGCCATGCTATTTATTGATCTTTTAGACATAAACCTTTGATCCTAATCGTCACATAAGGGCACGATTGCCTTTAGGATGATCAGGTGTAGAAGCTCTCACTACTACTATAAAAAGAGAAGAAAACAGCCGTTTTATCAGTCTGAAACTCACACTCTACTGCAATAACAATTTGTAACTATCTGCCATTAAACTCTCCTTCTGGCTTTGAGCTTTGACAGATTTTTGGAAAGCTGGATGACAGTCATATGAATTCTTAAAATAGTAGCTGAAGGATGAGAAAACACACAGAGCCCAATCCTGCCATGGAAACTGTGTGGGAGCAAGGATCTAGCAGGCTATTACAACCCACCTCTGTCTGCAAGAGGCATTAATGACACAAGCACTGACAGAGGGAAGAAAAGAATCAATTCATAGCAAGAATTTTTCACTCACGATAAAATTCAGAATGACACTCAGGTTTTGTAGGTACCTCATGTTTGAAATAGGAAAGAACATCTTTATAAGTGCTTCTACTCATGCTGGTATTGTATATACAGACCTAACCCTCCAGGAGTTTCCAGTCTGATTACATTTCATGCACTGTTTCAGCTTTACAGCTATCATTTTTGTCAAGCAGAAGAATCCTTTTATTCTGTATTTAACTATTTTCATATTGCAGGACTGAAATATCATAAAATATTTTCATAACAATTGTTTCATCTGCCTTCTTACAGGGAGTTTAGCAGATGACAAATTTATGGATGCAATTGTGCTGAATTTAATACCATTATTTAATAAAAGTCTGTGATTTCACCTATGAATCCTTTACCTTGGGAGAGCTGAGATCATATATGCCTCCTGTCATTTGCCAGTGAAAGGAGTATGAAGAGAATTGTATTACTAAAGGCCACAAAACAGATTTCTGAGACCCTGCCATTGTTTACCTGCATATAAGGGATACTCTTTTTGTATTTCAGTATTGAATCAGATAACAGGTTAAAACTATTGTGGAACTTCATTTTGAATAGGGTGAGGAGGAGTTTACATCAATATTGGCATATTTTTACTAAGCTTCTCTGACATAAAATTAACTGAATTATTTACTTGTTTATATAAGAAAGAAAGAAAAGATAATTTGATGCAAAATCTACAAGTTTTTCTCTTAGAGCTGGTCTATAAATGAAAACTATTTTTCTTGCAAAAAAAATTTTGTAAAAAAAATCATTAGCCATTTTTAATCTTTTAGTTCAATTTTAAATGCCTATGAAATGTGTCATCAACATTGCAAATATTTCCAGCTCACTCTTTTGTGAACCAAGTTCCTTATTAACGTACTATTATACAATTACTGTTATTCTACTTGCTTTTTATTGTGTTCATTTTTGTCTTCATCTCAACAGTAAGGTGTATAAAATTTTTGGGACTTTGTTTATATGAAAGTTTCTCTTCAAGTCAAAAAGGGCAGTACTGATCATACATCATGTATGCACACGTAAGGCATACATACGTAAGGTCAACAGTAGCAATTGTATTGCATGAAGTAATTTTATTTTTTATTGTGTATTTATGTACCTCTGTCAGTCCATCTTTTTCCAGGCAACAAACCAATCAGTTGATCAAATGCAATGGAAAAAAACAATATTACTGCATCACACTATTTAAATGTACAAGTGTTAAAAGAAATAGAGAATTCACCATGATATCATGAGTGTGGGTTATATGTAGACAGCACCACGCTTTTGGTCCCATTAGGCACCTCTATGGCATTTCTGGAGTGTCCTGGCAGAGCTCAGGCAGTAACCCAGCTTCAGTTAGCTAGTCCTCTGAGTTCAAGGCTGCTTATATATGTATATATGTATGTATGCACATCATGTATGTATGCTCATGTGTGGAGACAGGGTGAAGCACACTATTAGACCTCTTGGAGAAAATAAATGCCTTACCTGGTGAGATTAGATCCACATCAAGGTATTGGAGAGATTATAGGTTTGGTACTTGCCTCAAAATCTGTGTGACTCATGTTTTAGGTACCCATATCCATTCTTTCACCTGTGCCCACTGCGGTGATGGAGTCTGGTCCATCCTAGTTACAACCGTAGCAATAAATCTTCATAGTTTTCCTCATTTCATTAAGTTCTCTGTAAAACCTTTCATTACCTCCCTGAGAGTTACTATATAGATCTTTTCGTTGATAGATTTCCACATATTTTCTACCAATAAGGTGGGATGATACGCATTAGAACAAAAAAGATATTATTGGCCAACCTCCCATTTACTTAAAAGTTTTTGGTACAGTTTTTTTACTTTTCCTATTCCAGGTGAAAGTAAGTTTCATCCTTCTTTGCTACAAAGTGTCAGCTATCACCCAAGGGAAAACAAGCACCAAGTGGAACAGGGCTGCCTTAAACTTTAACATTGTGATGGAAATGTGCTGGGTCAATGAATACCTCAGCCTACAGTATTCCTTCTTACGTTGCTCATAGGATTTGAACACAAAAGAGACAAAGAAAAAATATAAAAATTTATATAGAAATTAAAAAAACTGAGGACATAGCAAGAAGGAAAATAACAACAAGAAGTAACCTTATCAAAATAACAGAAGGAACAACTTCCCAAGGCATATTTAGAAATGTATCAGACTGTTGAGTATAGCATACAGAAAATCCAACAGAAAGACAAATTTATTAATAAATTTGATCATCCTAAATTCGAAGAGGAGATCTGATTTCTCACAGACCTTTCTCCAAGTGGAGCTAAAAACAAAGTTAAGATTTCTGCAACTCTCACGTCAGAAATGCGTGAGAATACACTGTAGCAGTGAAGAATTTAGCCTACTGCTATAACTGTGCCCAGAATGGAGCAGAATGAGTAAGCAGGCTAAATACGCAAATATGATTTTGAAAGGAAAGACTTAAGCACTACCTTCTCAAAAGGACAAAACTGGACACTCCGTACTATCTTATTTATTTTTCTTATTCTCTACTTCTTTCCCTATTCCCTGGGGTTTTTTTCACTGTGCGGCTGGGGGATATTTAAATGCTCTGAGATTGCAGGATGGAAGATATCCTAATAATACAACTAATTCTAACACTGTCCTTTTACAGGAATGCTCTTCATCTTTACTTCCAGGACAAAAAAAAAAAAAAAAAAATGTTCAGGCCTAATCATGCTTGATACAAGCAATATGTGTAGACTTACCAAGAATAAATGAGCCATAGAGAAGAACAGGAAAATGAGAATAGGTCTCTTGAAGAAAGTGTCTCACCACCTTTTGGGTGCTATTGCTGACAAGTGGGTATATTTTTACTCACTGCCACATAATGTGTGTAAGATGTGATAGTGTGTTTTAGTCAAATTCCATGTTCTGTGTCTCATTTTCTATTTCTTGCTTCTTAGACTTTTTCCTTCTGGGTCTGCATCTTATGTTCAGGATTGATGCATGGCCAACAGAATAGATTCAGTAATCTCCAAGGCTGATACATCCATGCTGCACTTGTGCCATAGCTTCATGTTTACAACTAGGACAACTGTCTGACGAAGTAGCAATAATGCCATCAGTTTACATTGAAAGTTCCTGCTACATTAATGAGACTAAAAAAGATATCAACTAACAGCAGTTTTGTCCTTTTGTTTGCCACATAATACTAAGGAGCAGTTTATGAACTCTGTGGGAGCTTACACTACAAAGCAGTGCCTTGCACAGCTCGTACAGAGACATGTTGTCTGTTGATGTAATCACCATGCCAGAACTAATTAAGCTCAGAATGACATTTTCCAGATAAGGCTACTGCAAAGTTCCATAAAGAAGACCAAACTACAACAGATCAGAAAACCTCTTGGCCTAAATGTCTTTACATACAGAAGGACAGATCTGTCCCACTTTTCTGAAGCATAGTAAATGTATTTTTTCCTTCCAGCTCTGAAAAAAGAAATTGGAGCAATACAATCTGTGCAAGATGAATTATAATATGAAGACGACTATCATTTAGGAATGTCGTATTCTTAGTTTACCCTTTGTCCTTACACGATGGCAGATTACCGCACGGGCATTTAAAATGCACAGGGCTGGTGGGAGATTTTAATATTTTAAGACATAAAATCATTAATTTTTCAAAAAGTCAAGGCTGAAGGGAAATTATCAGTTAAAAAAACTTGTAGCAGTGTCTATGTGAAAAAACTACTGGGCATTTGCTCTTCCACCCTGTCAGTTTGATTGCTCATCAATTGTCTGGGAAGCTTGCACTGATATAAGAAAGGGACTTTGTAAGAGTCTAGAAAGGCAATGTGAGTAAGCAAAGCTAGGATTATAGACTAGGCTGGTAATGCATAGTAAAGTCAAAACTGTGGCATTCATTATATACATGTATACGCATGTGTATATATAAAAGTCAGAAAAAAGCCCCGCTCCACAGATGATTACCTACCAATGTGTTATTCTACAGTGGAAATGATACAGTTTTAAAGTCTTAAAAATACCTTACAATTTTCATTGAGATAAATTTTAGAGGAGACAGTAGGGACTTCAAGGACAGTATTCTTTTTGTAGTGGTATCAGACAAAATTCAGGTCAATTTATTTAATGCAAAATTGCCTTTAAGCTAATTATCCAGTATGAAAATATAGCAAAGAAACAAACAAATAAATCTGGAGCTCATTTAGTAACATACAAAGACTAAAAGAGTCTATACTCCCTTCAATTCATCACACTCTCACACGACAGTAAAAAGGTTAATTCCAATGAAACAGATTCTGCCCCACTGCTGAGCAGTACTAGGTACACGGCTCTTCCACATTGTCTGGCAAATGAAGAGGAAACTGGTGATGCTGAAATGCAACGTATCTTAAATGTAACTGTTATTTATATACGCCAGTCCTCAAACAGATTATAAATACAGTCACCTATTCCAGGGAATTTACTTTTGTATTGTTAGTACCATTATATCCTCCTTCATAGAATCACAGAATCATAGAATCATAGGGTTGGAAGGGACCTCTGGAGACCATCTAGTCCAACCCCCCTGCCAGAGCAGGGTCACCCAGAGCAGGTTGCACAGGAACGCATCCAGGTGGGTTTTGAATGTCTCCAGTGACGGAGACTCCACCACCTCTCTGGGCAGCCTGTTCCAGTGCTCTGCCACCCTGAAAGGAAAGAAGTTCCTCCTCATGTTTAGGTGGAACTTCCTGTGCTCAAGTTTGTGCCCGTTACCTCTTGTCTTGTCCCCGGGCACCACTGAAAAGAGCCTGGCCCCATCCTCCTGACACTCACCCTTTAAGTATCTATAAGTGTTGGCAAGATGCCCCCTCGGTCATCTTTTTTCCAGACTGAAGAGACCCAAATCCCTCAGCCTTTCTTCATAAGAGAGGTGTTCCAGTCCCCTAATCATCTTGGTAGCTCTCTGCTGCACCCACTCCAGCAGTTCCCTGTCCTTCTTGAACCGGGGAGCACAGAACTGGACACAGTGCTCCAGGTGCGGCCTCACCAAGGCAGAGTAGAGGGGGAGGATGACTTCCCTCCACCTGCTGGCCACACTCTTCTTGATGCACCCCGGGATGCCATTGGCCTTCGTGGCCACAAGGGCACATTGCTGGCTCATGGTCATCCTGTTGTCCACCAGGACTCCCAGGTCTCTTTCAGCTGAGCTGCTCTCCAGCAGGTCAGCCCCCAACCTGTACTGGTGCATGGGGGGGTTATTCCTCCCCAGGTGCAGCCCTACACTTGCTCTTATTGAATTTCATAAGGTTCCTCTCTGCCCAGATCTCCAACCTGTCCAGGTCTCTCTGTATGGCAGCACAGCCTTCTGGTGTGTCAGCCACCCCCCCCAGCTTTGTGTCATCAACAGACTTGCTGAGGGTGCACTCTATCTCCTCATCCAGGTCATTGATGAATATATCGAAGAGGACTGGACTCAGTACTGACCCCTGGGGAACACCACTCGTCACTGACCTCCAACTAGACTCTGTGCCCCTAATCACGACCCTCCGAGCTCTGTCTTTCAACAAGTTTTCAATCCACCTTACTGTCCATTTATCAAGCCCACTCTTCCTAAGCTTCCCTATGAGGATGCTGTGGGAGACCCTGTCAAACGCCTTGCTTAAGTCAAGGTAGACCACATCCACTGCCCTCCCCTCATCTGTCCGTACAGTCATGCCATCATAGAAGGCTATCAGATTACCCAGACACAGTTTCCCCTTGGTGAATCCATGTTGAGGACTTCTGATAGCTTTCTTTTCCTCCACATGCCTTGAGATGATGCTCAGAACGAGCTGTTCCATCATCTTTCCAGAGATGGAGGTGAGGCTGACCGGCTTGTAGTTCCCCGGCTGCTCCTTCTTGCCTTTTTTGAAGACTGGAGTGACGTTGGCTTTCCTCCAGTCCTCAGGCACCTCGCCTGTTCTCCAGGACTTTTCAAAGATGATGGAGAGCGGCCCAGCAATGACTTCTGCCAGCTCCCTCAGCACTGTCGGGTGCATCCCATCAGGGCCCATGGATTTGTGAATATCTAATTGATCTAATTGATCCCTCACTCGATCTTCCTCAACCCAAGGGAAGTCGTCTTCTTTCCCTGTTACTTCCCCCAATGCCTGGGACTCCTGAGGGCTGGGCTGAGCAGTAAAGACCGAAGCAAAGAAGTTATTCAGTAACTCCGCCTTCTCTGCATCCTCCGTTACCATGGCTCCTGTTTCATTCAACAGTGGGCCCACAACTTCTCTGGTCTTCCTTTTGCTTCCAATATACTTGTAGAAGCCCTTCCTGTTGAGCTTGACATCACTAACCAGGTTTAATTCCAAGGCGGCCTTGGCTTTCCTTGTTTCATCCCTGCAATGATTCATCTCTCTTATGATTATTTCATAAGAGCATCTATTTCAGAAAGAAACTGCTTCCCAAGCTGCACAAAGCTCAGATGTACCCTTCAAGTGGAGGAAAACAACAGGGGAAGAAAAAAAGTCAGAATCAGTAGACTTAATATTAGGTAAATAAAATGAGGGAATAAAAGAAAAAGGTAAAGGAACAAATGGAGGGAGTTTGCTGTTTTTTTGGTTCGAGGAGATTGGCCCTTGAATCTTCCATAAGACACTGCGGAGTTATCAAATAAAGAGTAATATATATATATATATACTTCTTTTATATAACTTACACACAATATTAGCTTGAACTATAAGAACTTTTTCAATTAATCGTATTCCAAACCCATGCATACTTCAGGTATGCATTGTTCAGCATTCCAGATCAGATATTTCCCTCTTTAAATATCCTTTCATGGAATTTGGTTGTTATTCAGAAATAAAGATATTGTGACTTCCTGATTTACTTTTTGCAAATACTGTTACTCAGAAAACCTCTCTTTTTCTAGGTGTCAGACTATACATGACCCAGTCCTGATGGTTTTAATCGATAACTTTATTCACAATATTCAGACTAAAAATTGTTTGCAAATTGTTGGATGTAACAATTCACAATTCATGATGCTACGTCAGCTGAGTTACACTGTGTTCTTTCTCACTTCGAGCAACATGATGGAATAATTAAGAAACAGAGTCAGCAATGTTTTAAAGGTGATGTGCCTGCCTGTAATTTGATGCTGAGTATTATGGGTTGCAGATCCTGCATATCAGTGATGTCTTACAAATGAGAGAATGGCTCTCAGCCTCTACCTAATCTAACGTTCTATGGTCACTCATTTTATATCATCTGTCCAGGTGCCTTCTTACAGGTTTCTGAGTTTGTATAAGCTTTTACTTCTACATAAATGAACGACAAAACTGCTTGAAATATATGAAATGAGGATTTACAAATACCTCTGGAGTTATGTAAATGTTAATTCATTTTTATAGAAAATGTAATGAATTCTATGAATAATGACAAATTAAACTCTGTGTTTCTTTGTACAGATAGTAACAAAGAATTATTTTGGTTTTTTTCTGTTCAGACAGTGGTTGTAAATTGTTGGAGTTGTAAATCTTTGTGAACCAGCTTTAATACCTTCAAAAGGATACATTGATGTCAAAAGAGTTTGTATGTTTTTGTAACACAAGTTTATTGATTGTCATGAAAAGACATGTTGAGAACTCATTCCCAGTTTTCCATAATATCAGTCAAGGGCTTTGCTTTTAGTTTTGGCTCAGGATTAAGTACACAATAGAACAGAAATACAGCTTGTTAGTGAGTTTTAGTCAGGAACAGACATTCTGAACAGGAAAAAAAATCTGGTTCTGTCATCCTGTCACTTAGACTGACTGAATGTATTCATGAGAACTCTTTGACACAAAATTTGTTTTTTAATATAATGATATTTTCCTTCCACCTCACCCCAAATTGCCGCCTTCTGTGGCTGTTGTGTTTCTGTTATCGAAATAGAAAATGCCTGAAAATAACAATAAAAAAGATATTATTTTTAAAGAGCAATATCTTTGACTGACATTGGAAATATTGTATAGAGAAGTATCTCTATAAATACCAATAGATACAAGTCTTGAAAATTGTAGTTCAGCTGCCTCACTTTTCTGTGTCTCTGGTGAAGAGTTGAACCTAGAGGCTTTATCCTCTGGGATGCAGTGCTGGGGAACATCAGGAACTATCAGCTTCTATCCCGGTGTCCAACAGATCTGTAATACCTGTTAAGCACAGAAGCAATAATTCTGAAGAAAAATCTGTATTCTGGTGGAAAAGTTATTTTGGTTAATTTTTTTCAAACGCTCCCCACCCACCCCACATCTCAGTCTATTCCAATTCATAGAGACAAAGTTTTTGAGATTAAAATGTTTGACATATTAAGGATCCCTGGTCAGGGGCTTGTTTCCGAGATTTTAATGTGCTAAGAAATGAAAGATTCTATTGGCAAAGGAAGGCAGAGCCGTCACTGGCTCTCTTTGCAATATCAGACCATTCTTTAGACATTTCTCAGTCCATATGTGGCCTGGACAAGCTTATCTTAGTTTGAAAATCTGAGAGAGATCAAAGAACAAAAATATTAGAGTCCAAGCTGAGATGACTCAACACTTCCAAAGATCAGTCAACTAGTACTCTGTATACTGTATGAAGCTAAAGAACTTAATAGTCATAGAACAGGATTGGGAAAAAAAGTGTTAATTAATTTTCAATGAATGGGGCTGATAACAGATTTTTAGAAATCCTAGCTGAAACAAGCACAGAAAACATTTCCTTGAAAAAGTTAACTGAACCTTTCATTTGAATATGGATTTAATATTTCATGTGGTGTTAACTGCTGCCAATATTTTAGTATATATTTAGGCATGACCGAGTAAAGAGGTTCTGGGCATGTCCATCTGCTGTAGGCAAAGATATTATGTTCCTTACGAGCCTTGGCAGCTACAGCATTTTTATCAATTCAGTACACATAACATTTAATTCTGCAAATATATAACATAAGAACAAAGTGGGAGAAATACTAAAAATTAATAGTCATTCAAAGATAAAGAATCCGAAGTTGTCCATGAATAATTAAAGTGGGCAATTGGTGAAATTCTCATGATCATCAGAGGGTAAAGTTCTAAATGGTTTTACAAAGCCAGCAGTAGGTGAATATTGCAACCAGTTTTAAAATGTAACCTCACAAATTGCTGAACAGGGATGTTTGGAGTGATTGTTTAGATGAGATCACTCTAGACAGCCCTTTAATTACTTTAAGAAGTAAAATTCCAAAATATTTTTTCTCTTAATTTAAAGTCCTATAAAAAACAGGTAAACTGCCTACCCAGAACACCTCTAAGGTGAAAAAAAATGGACAATTTTTTTTATATTGGCCACTTTTTCTAGACAAAATATGAACTCATGAACTGAACATTTGAGGGAGAAATGTCAAATTGACACTACTCTGCAGGTACAGCAGCATGACAAATATAATTCTTTTTATATATATTTAACCTTTTCATTATTAGTAAATACATTTCATACATATGTATAGTATAATGTGGTTTTTATATACTGTGTATATAATATATATTATGAAGCATGAATGTGTATGTAGAGAGAAACGTAGCTGAGCAGTACAGACGCAGGTAACACAAGAGAAAACTTACCTTACTCGTAATCTCCTTGCTCCCGGTATTTTGCCATCTTTCAGTCCTCATAGCCAGCTGTCTCCAACCTAACAGCTCCCTCAATCTCTGGGTCTACAGGTTATGCGATAGAGCAGGATATCCACAGCTTTACTTCAGTGACTGGTATTTTTAAGGGAGTGTCAGTAACTGGAGATGTGAGTTATGCATGTGGAAATACAAAGCAGAGAGAAATTTGTGCATAGTCTGTTTTAGCCTGTTGCCACATTATTTTTATTTTATCCTTTTGTGTGTGTGTGTTCATAGAAGATCACTGACGGGATTGTAGGCTACGATTGTCAGAAAAAATTCTCTTTCGAGGGAGGATGCTACATATAAGAAATAATTAAGAAGTAAGAAAACATCAAAACAGACTTATTTGCAAAGAACCAACCTAAGCTGTCAAATTCTGGCCTTCATTGAATCATCTGTGAACCATGCCCTTTGGAGTTCACCATGGAATGAAATGACTGTTAGATTGTGATTTATCCAAGGATGTACTGCCCTGCTGGTGACTAACATCTGATAAGCAGTAAAGCTGCACTACACTTCATGGGGTGGGTTCTTACTTTCAATCTGATGATGTCATGCCATCCTTAATATTTCTCTTCTCTCATACTCTCAGACCCTTCACTGAAAAGCCACTAGATTTGTTCTTCCTTTCTTAATCCTAGAAATGAAATTTTTGCGGAGGACATGTAGATGCAACGCATAAGAAAGAATTTTAATTTCATGTAGTTTCTTGCATATGCACTATTTTAAAAGAAGGTTAAAGATCTGTCCTGCAACTACTCTTGACAGGGGCTGATAACAAAAGGTTTCACCTGATCAACTGGAGAGGAAATAACTAAACTGAAAGTGGCTTAAGTTCTTATAAACACTTGAAAAACTATTTTCTGGAATACAGTGATTTTCTGGCTTTTTTTCAAGGTGAGGAAAAATGGTGTATATGTTTACATTACAATCAAGAACATTTTCATCACTTTTGTAATTCAGTGTTATCTTGATAAAATATTATAGGAACCTCACAGAAAAGCACACCTTTCAGTGAAAAATTTAGTATCTTTAACCAAGATGTCAGTTGACACGTCAAAGAGAAAGTCAGGCTGTCTCTCCTTTAAAATAATGTAGATTTAACTTGTCTGTGAAGTTTATTGGAAAAATATATGATTCAGAATAAAAAGGGCTTCAATTTTATCAATCAAGAGTCTAAAACCAGAACTAGACCCAATTTTGGCTTTGTAATTAGGAAATCAGAATCAAATTGAGGCTTTGCTCCGCCCAAAACGTGACACCCTAAGTTTTGTGTCTGAAGCAACTCAAGTCAGCTTTTATGATGGTTCTTTAAGGCCAGCCTTGCCGGACATTTACACAGTGTTTGTATCGATGTAGAGGCCTTTTCTTCTTTTCTGAAGTAATAAAGGGATCAAATATCATATCATTAAAACTCATAGGATTTTCTCATTTTCTGTTGTTGTAAGACATTCAAAACCAGGTCATGTCAAACTACAGAGAAAAGAAGTTTTCTTGTGCGTAGATTGGTAAAATGGTTTAGGTGTATTCAGTTCTTGAATACAGGGGATACTTTGGCCAAAAAAATCTTTTCATACAGAAATCACAGACAGAGAAAATCTCCATATGCCAAAACATCTGCAGTGTCCTCAGATCTCATTCTCAGGATGAGAATTTTCTCATTCTATGTTATTTGTATAATAAAACAAATGTTGCATTTCAGGAGTCACAGGACATTTCCTGAGAGATAGGTTATTACATAAGATGAGCTCTTGAACACTTTTGATGCAATAATTTCTGTACATTTTAAGTAGGTTAGGCTTTTCCATCCTCCACTTATCTTCCCCTCAAACACATATCTTAGTTCATTAGTCTTCATTACAAGACATTTTGGAAAGAAATTTTCCATCTTTTTGTGGGAAAAATGGGAAGAAAATGTATCTCCATTAGTGAAACCTGGTCATAGACTTATATAGCTTTCAAATAAATTGCTAATATTGGTGTAACCAACTATCTATGCGATGCAGCTTTTTCATTTACCAGCTTGCCTCATTGACACAATTTCTTAAATAGTCTGAAAAGAGCTTCCTGAGAAAGATTTTTTTTTCTGATTATACATACTGATATAACATGGTCTAGGTTATTGATAAATGTTTCAACTTTTATATGAAGAAATATTAAAGAAGAGTTTTCTTAGAAAAAGCTTGTACAGTTTGAGAGAAAAGGAAATGATGGAAAAATCTCACTGTCATACCTGTATAGCAAAATAATTCCTGACTGACTGAAGTAGAAATATACTATTAACTGACTATGACGCAAAGATAGTTGACTGATAGTGGACATATTGCAATTATTTTTCAAAACTTTTTGCTTCTCCTGATCCACATCTCCATGCTAAATATCTGTGTGAGATAAAAGGTAGTTTAAATTATTTGTTGCTAAGTTCCTGCAAATCATATAAGACCTAACAGAAACTCTCGGAGAAGTTAGTGCTGACTTTTACATTGACATACACATATATTGCTGTATCTTTTTCAATTTACACAGTGATCCAGATGCCAATAAGATGTACAAGGAAGAAGAAGCTTTCAAGTAATGTATTTGGGAACAGACTGTACTGTATTATACATAGCTGTACTGTGATTTGTTGATGAGAAAATGTTTTGCATAGGACAGATATTGATCACTGCTTTCAAACTGTTTTCAATATCTTCACTTTCACATTCCACTGTGATGTAACTCAGTATATACCAATCTGTCAGTGCAGTTTTCTTTCTTCCTTTCTCTGGCTGTTTCTTCTCCAGGGTTTGTTGGAATATCAGTAAATCGTACAGGTCCCTGTGAGATCATTGTTATGATGTGGTCGCAACATATTTTCTTATAAGCTATACTGTATTAACATTGCCTTGGCACGTCTCTATTTAGCATCTTAATATTGAGATATTTCATTCAGATAATTTACGGGGAATTTTCCATCACAGTATAAAGATGCTGAGTTTATTTACATTAGCTTGCAAGAATTCTGTGTCCAATCCACAAAGAACATCTCATCATGTAACCATTTTCTTGTTGCAATCTCATCTCCAGTTCTAGAATGCATGTTTGGAAGTTTATGAATTTCAATTTTTCATGAAGAACTATTTTTATGACCTTAGCAGTCATAAAATTTTGTAAGTGTTGCACTTTCGTACTTTTGTAAATTTTCCAAGTCCCAGACAGTTTTCTCTACTTCTGTACTGTTAGCATTTGTCTGATATGTTGCACAGTTCAGTTGGTTCCCTCTCATATATTTTGGTTTTAGGCATCTGACTTTGGATTGTTTTCTGCTTCTTTAACTGCCTTGATCACAGGCTGAAGGTCTTTTGCAGGTGACCTTAAGCATAACACCAGCACTTTAAAAAAAAAATTATTATAGCCCTGCAGAAAAATAGTCTACTACAATAAATTCAATTTAATAGAACAATCATATTTGCATTAGTCCCTTCCATACTCTATCACTGGAGAGTGGTTGACGAGACGTTTCCCCATACTTATTTTGTTTACTAAATTTTATTACCCATAGACACTTAAAGGTTGGAGGTACTGAGCTACTCTACACATGAAACACCAGCATTTCTTTATGGAGAAATATATAAGTAAAAAGATGGAACTGTCTGGTATATAAAAAAAAAAATATTGTGAAAAGACCTGTCAGTTTATTTCACACTGCATTGTAGTGAATGAAAAGTAAAGCACGGAGGAAATAACATTTCCAAAAGGTGGACATTTTACTTTTGCAGACATGCAAAACAATTTCACTGGGAATAGTTTCTGTCATAGCACTTGATAGAATGTGTCTTTCATATGGTGAAAAGTAGGTCCTTTTTCTCTTCTGTGTTACTTTCTGATATCCTCTCCGCAGGCAAAGAGATGCAAAGTTTTGCCAAATACTGGCCTGTGCTTTTGTAAAAAAAATTTGCTGATTTTTTTGTTGGTTTGGGGTTTTGTTTTGTTTTGTTCTGGTTTGGTTTGGTTTGGTTTTAATGTGGGCATTTTACAAACTATTAGGTGGTGTTTATCCAACCTGAATCCATCTTACCAAGGATTTTTTTCTTCAGCTTTTAGACTGATCTCATGATTGAAAGTAGTAGATTTTTTGGTCTGAATTTTTCATCTCAGAGCACAGCTGATAATGTCGCACAGCTGACAATGTCATGTTCTTTGTGCCCATTTTACACGAAAAATGCCATCTATAATTTAACATATAGGTGATGTACAGCTTGCTCACTGGTTTCTTTCTGTTCCTGCTCTGAAAAAACATCTTAACAAATAAATTAATTAGTATAGATTACAGGAATAATTATTTTTAACATATCTGCAAATGTTTGAGTAATAACATTATTCCGGAACAAAAGGAAACAAACAAGTTAAATTTTAATAAATATGACAGTAGTTAATCTCTAAGTGTTTTCACAAATGGGTACAAACATTGGAAAGTGAGTAGAGGGAAGTACTTGGGGTATAGTTCATGTAGAAGCAATATGGAAAGTGTGACACCTTCCATATCATCATTCCTTCTTTTAAACCTGATTTCCTATTCCTGAGTAGTTGTTCAATAAGGCTTTCTGCAACAGGTCTCTCTTTTGAAGATTTAAAAATCTTTTAAACTTTACTGGGCAATGAAAATAAACAGCATCTGCTAAAGACAAAGCAATATTTGCCAATGTAGGTAGTAAAACTTGAATTAATAGCACTCTACTATAAATTTTATAATTAAGAGCCAGAAGTGTTAGTTGAATCCCAGATTAATCCTTATCTCACTGCTCCAGATTTCTCAGCTTTGAAGAGAATGTTTTATTATATCTACAGTCAAACCATTATTTCTCCTCATTAAACTACTGTTGGATTAATCAGCAATCAAAATGTTTACAGTGACCAAAGGTATAAATAAAATCACCTCAAGAGTTCATCAGAAGTACTTATTACTTGTTTTTATGGGACATTTTTAGATAACTTTTTTCTTTTTTCTTCCCTTTGTAAATTTTGTAGTTTACTGGACTCCAGGGTAGTGAATAAAAATTTTGAGAACGTAAGAGACAAAAAGAAGATCTTGAAGAACTTCTTATCCAGCTGATATTTTCTGCATATTCCATTCAGACTCAGGCACATATCCCGTGTTCACTTCAGTTAGACTTTGGACTGCTTCTCTTAGAAGTTACATCTTCTAAGCTTATTAGACCAGTGCGAGTATTGAACAAGACATTGATAATGATGTATCAATTTCACTGTTAAGGATGATGTTAAGGCCTGGAGGACCACCAGGAGGACCTTTCCTATGTCACTTTTTGGATTATTTCATTTCCAGAAGGTGCATAACATACCTCTCTATTGTTTTGGGATCTTGCACAAGGTGTGAAAAAAAGATTCCCTTTGGTTATAGCCATTACTCCATGCACTCAGCACCTAAAAACCTCATTGGTAGCAGAAAATTGTCAAAATGTTAAAGCCCATTTGCAATCCCATTTTTAAAGCAGATCTTTATTTTAACAGTGCCTTCTCTGTTTATGTTAGTACTTGTACTTTACATACTATTTGTATTTACTGCTCAGTTGGAAGATCCCAGGAAAGTTTATGGGCTTCTTAACAAATACATTTAGTTCATGCTCTGCAGAACACTAAAGCACCTATTTAACACTAAGTAGAATTACCTACATGGCCACAATTAAAGCCTGATAAAACTTAAGCATGTGTGTAACTGTTTTGTTGGATCAGCAACTTAATTCAGTTTGGAATATGCATAACTACACTCCATAGCAATCAGTAGTTGATGACTAATACAGAAAATCATGTCCTCAAATGAAACATATTCAAATGGTCCAACCTGTCAAACAGCATCAGTGAAATCAATGAAGCTACACAGACTGACACCAGCTGAGAATTTGATCTGGGAATAATAGACAATAAAACTACAAAATTATAACTCATAAGTAACACATTCTAGAAACTCAGGCACATAACAGTAATCACTGGTATACGCACATCTGGGAATGAATAGGAAAGAAATAACAAATCATCTGGAAACTTTTTGGTGGAAAGTGCTTACTAAGTAAAAATGAGGTTTACAGTAAGTCAAGCAAAAAAATTAATCCACGTGAAAAGAGACATGTGGGTAGGTAAGCAAAAAGCCTTTTTTTTTATTTTAGCTTTTCATAGTGACAACTTTAAACACAGTTTGAATTTTAAGGAGTATACTTTTTGATCTCAAGGAACAAGATGGGGGTTCCTGATTCTAGCCAAGAGGATGGTAGCATATCTGAGCAGAAATCTCCTTAGCAGCCAGGCTGGAGTAGCCATGTGTATGTCATGAGGTGGTGTCCTTCCTCATGTTCTTGGGCCTGAATACTCTGCATGAAGAGCCAGTGATAAGGAAAATTATTGATCCTTTGATTCAGATGCATGTTTTGTTCACTATTTCTTCATTGTGCTTTTGCTTTGTACTTAAAAATGTATGTGTGCAACAAGTTGGAAGCATGTATTCAAGCACTTAAGTTATGAAATCTAGTTATCTTTGCAGCTTCTGAAGTTATAGTGCCTCTTGTCCCTCCTACCCTACCACAAAATTCATACTAGGACACTGAATTTTTAGAAAGCAAAATTCCAATTTTTCAAGGAGTTAGTCAATAGGATGTCCCTGAGAAACTGCCCTCAGAGGCAAGGGAGCAAAACAGAGCTGGCAGATCTTTAAGGATGCTTTCCACAGATCACAAGAGCTCTCAGTCCCCAGGTGTAAGAAATCAGGAAAGGAAAGCAAGAGACTGGCATGGCTGAGTTGAGACCCGCTGGTCAGACAAAAGGGTAAGAAAGACATGCACAAGGCAGTGGAAGCAGCGACAGGTATCCAGGTATCCTGGGAAGTGTATAGGGATGCTGCCTGGTTGTGTAGGGATGGGGTCAGGAAGGCCAAGGCACAGCTGGAGCTAAACTTGTCAGGGGATGAAAAGAATAATAAGAAGAGCTTCTACAGGTATGTCAACCAGAAAAGGAAGGTCAAAGAAAACGTACCATCCCTGCGGAGCAAGACTGGCAAACTGGTAAAAACAGAGGAGAAGGCTGAGATACTCAACAACTTTTTGCTTCAGTCTTCTCTGACAACCCTTCTCCCCACAACTCTCGAGTTCATGGACCACAAGACAGGGAATGGGGCAGCAAAGTCCCTCCCACTGTAAGAGAAGATCAAGTTTGTGACCACCTGAGGAACTTGAACATACAGAAATCTATGGGACCTGGTGAGATGCATCCCAGAGTCCTGAGGGAATTCACCGACATAGTTGCAAAGCCACTCTCAATGATATTTTAAAATTCATGGCAGTCAGGTGAAATCCCAGGTGACTGGAAAAAGGGAGACATTGTACCCATCTTTAAAAAGGGTAGAAAGGAGGATCCTGGGAACTACCAACTTGTCAGCCTCACCTCTGTACATGGGAAGATGATGGAACAGAACCTCCTAGAAGCTATGCTCAGGCACACAGAGAACAGAGAGGTGATTTGAGACATCCAGCATGGCTTTACCAAGGGCAAGTCTTGCCTGACCAAAGTTGTGGCCTTCTATGAAGGAGTGACTACATCAGTGGACATGGGAAGAGCTACAGATGTCATCTAGTCGGACTTCTGCAAGGTCTTTGACACGGTCCCCCACAACATCCTGCTTTCTAAGTTGGAGATATATGGATTTGATGGGTGGACTGTTCAGCAAACAAGGAATTGGCTGGATGGTTGCATGCAGAGGGTAGTGGTCAATGCCTCGATATCCAGATGGAGATTGGTGACAAGTGGTGTCCCTCAGGGATCTGTACTGGGACCAGTACTGTTGAATATTTTCATCAATGACATAGACAGTGGGATCGAGTGCACCCTCAGCAAATTTGCCAATAACACCAAGCTGAGTGGTGGTTGACATGCCTGAGGGACAGGATGCCATCCAGAGGGACCTTCACAAGCTCAAGTAGTGGCCATGTGTGAACTTCATGAGGTTCAACCAGGCCAAGTGCAAGGTCCTGCACCTGGGTTGAGGCAACCCCTGGTGTCAATACAGGCTGAGGATGAAGGGATTGAGAGTAGCTGTGAGGAGAAGGATTTGGGGGTACTGGTGAATGAAAAACTGGACATGAGCCAGCAATGTGCGCTCAGAGCCCAGAAAGCCAACAACATCCTGGGCTGCATCAAAAGAAATATGGCCAGCAGGTCAAGGGAGGTGATTCTGCCTCTCTACTCCACTCTTGTGAGATCACATCTGGACTACTGCGTCCAGCTCTGGAGTCCCCAACATAAGAAGGACATGGACCTGTTGGATCAAGTCCAGCGGAGGGCCATGAAGATGATCAAAGGGCTGGAGCACCTCTCCTATGAAGACAGGCTGAGAGAGATGGGGTTGTTCAGCCTGGAGAAGGCTCTGGGGAGACCCTATAGCAGCCTTCCAGTACTTAAAGGGGGCCTACAGGAAAGATGGGGACAAACTTTTTTATCAGGGCCTGTTGCGATAGGACACGGGTTAATGGTTTTAAACTAAAAGAGGAAAGATTTAGACTAGATATAAGGAACACACTTTTTACAATGAGGGTGGTGAAACACTGGAACAGGTTGCCCAGAGAGGTGGTAGATGCTCCATCCCTGGAAACATTCAAGGTCAGTTTGGACGGGGCTCTGAGCGACCTGATCTAGTTGAAGGTGTCCCTGCTCATTGCAGGGGGCTTGGACTAGATGACCTTTAAAGGTTACTTCCAACCCAAACTATTCTATGATTCTATATACAAATTGTAGAGCAAGGAAAACATCTATACTGACCTAGTAAGCAGGACTAAATAATTTATTGTCTATGTCTTCCACAGGTGTGATGGATTTTTTTATGTCAGAAGAAATTTAAACTTTCCAGACTGAATAATTAAAACAACAGAAGCTTTGACCACAAAGCCTTAATTTTCTGATACTCAGCATCTTTTAACAGCAACGTATTTCAAAATCTAAAAGAAAGAGGTATTTCACCTTTGTCTTTTTTTTTTTTGGTATAAAAATACTGAAAGAAATAAGGGCAAAGAACAAAAGCAATCATAGTAAAGTTACTAAAGTTTTACCTCAGAATAGAAGGCAATTCTTATAGCAATGCTAAACTTGAAATATGCCAGTCAGGCAATATGCAAAATAAGGTTAGTAGCAAGATAAGGGGCACAACAGAACCCTTAAAACCGCTGATCAGCTCAGGGGTTATATACTCTAATACTTCTGTTTGAAGACACACTAACACTGTATTCCAGGAGTACAAAACGCAAGACCTGGAAATGGTGAATATAAAATAGAATATTATGTTATGGCACTAGTGTCTAAATTTAAATTAGTGGCAAAACAAAACTTATTCCTGAACTTTCTGTGTTTTTTAGTTGCACTGCATTTTGTTCTGGATGGAGCTGACCAAGCCGCTCCACTGCAAGAACTCAAGTGGATCAGCCTTCTGGAAGAAAGCTCAAGTCATTCAATTAAAATCATTCGGATTCCCTCCTCAATAGTGAAATGAGAGAAATACGTCTAGAGGACAATTATTTCCATGTATCTTAAACACCCCTTTTTATTTATCTTTAATGTGATAAATTGCTATCTAGAGGTGTCCGTCTCTCACCACTAACTTTAGAGACAAGGTAGCATAGCAAGATGCCTCCCTGGGAATAGCTCGACGTAAAAGAGGAGGAAGTCCTCTTTTACATTCCATACAGAAACTCACTCTGGTGCCCTCAGATTCCTGAAACTAGTCATAAGATTCAATCCAGCCTTCGCTCAAAAGTTATCTTGATTCATCAAAACACAGTATTATTATTTCCATGACACTGTGTCAGTCTGACTCTGGCAGCCTAACACATTAATACCTTAAATAATTCCCTTAGTTCTCAGAACTCTTATTAGTTTTATTTTGTCTTACAGAATAATTAGGCGTGGGGCGAGTTGAAAAGAGAGATTTCCCTCTGCACTCAAAAATTTCTTTTATTGCCTTTAAGCTACTTTGCAAGGAGGCTGTGTGAAAATATAAACTAGTTTTTGCCATTTTTTCATAAAATATGAAGTGTTTTGAACTTGCAGGATTCTCTGATGTAGACTAGTTGAAACATTTGGATGGCTCAGCAATGTTGCTTGCACAGTCAAAAGATGTTTGGCTGTATTTACACTGAATAAATAAAGGAACTGATATTCTATGTAATTTAAAGTAGAGTGTGAAAATTTGATCAACAAACATAGAAGTTATAAAGACTGAAATCTCCCCAAGAACGAAAAAGGGACATCTTGTGATATAGCAGGATATATATATTTATGATAAAAAAATACATGAGAGTTATTTAGGTTGACACAAAATAATAATAAAAAAAGGATATAGAGGAAATTTAATGTGTTTCAATAGTCAGATGCATCCATCCCATTACCAGAATGTATCAGCATCCTTTCAACAGCGGCACACAATTGTTGACTGAGAGAATACTGTGAAATGAAAGACCAGTGTAAGCTCAGCTCTTTCAATTCACTGTCAACAAGATCATAAAATCAACCATCACAGATATTTTGTTTTTCTAATTTACAAACCCAAACCAAGAGGAAAAAAAGTATCCAAACAAAATTTACCATGCACTGATCTATTGTTCATAGGCATCAGAAAGGAATATCCCACATATTCATTAAAGCTCAGTTCTATGGATGCACATCTAAAAACCGTAATATGCTGCTATGAAGTGGCAGCACCATTTTTGTATGTGTGGACAGCAAACTCCATTTAAAAGACCAATTATTAGCCATATGCGGACAAACATTAGCGAGAGTTAAACAGGTCACTGTTCTGAGTACTACCAAGTGCTTACTAGATCTATGAGCCACCAAAATGACACTTGGGACAGCTGTCAGGAATGTAAGATACAGCAAACCTTCTCTTTGCCTCTTCCATTGCCATTAACATATAAATGGATGCCACACCTTAGTAAGTTTAGTCCATATCCTTAATCACTGTAGAGCCTGATGGATGTTTGGCAGCCCTCCAAACAGCCAGGAGAGCAAGTACACTTTATGCCGTACTCTTATTTGCCCGAGCTCCATTAAGACAGTGAAATCACGTCGCCCCAGATGCTGTGACACCACACAAAGTTTTTAAGGAGTCCATCCCCAACAAGGAGCCGCTTTCCTGCCATCACTCCTGACTCAGTACAATTTTGTAAGTAGTCACACAATAGTGAGAGCTACTAGAAATCGCCACTGCAGATAAGGCAGTACTAGCAGTCAGAGCTTCCCACTATGTTTTTAAATTCCTTCTGACTCTTAAACCATGACTCAGAAAAGCAGAATCATTTTCTTCTCAGCCTCTGAAATCATCCCATAAAGTAGAAGAATCAAGAAACAGTTTGGAAATCATGATCCTCCTCCTCAGGAGCAGCCCTGCAGATAGCAACTGCTAGCATTGTTTGCACATCCTCTTAGCTGGTGCTTTTTACTGCTAGTACTTTAATGGAATAATTAGCAAACAAAAATACTCTTACAGGGCAGATCTTCTTTACAGTATTTCCATTTAATAGCTGTCCATCACATCTTCTAATAACTTCTAATAAGTTTCCTCCCATGTCTGTCCCCTTCCTCTCCTTTCACACCAATGCAAGGTTTGGGTATGATGGAGTGGTATTGCTAGGCAGCATTACTGGGGATGTCACTCATGGGAGTATGCAGCCACTGCTCTCTGATAGCACTCACAATAAAAGTAGATTTCTGTTGGTGCACAATTCCGGCTATTGCTGCACCTCCAAAGATTATCAGAGATAACAGGAGGCCATCAAGAAACACGTCGAGTAAGCCTGCAAATGCAGTCAGCATTCAGATGAGAATATCCTCCACTCCTTGGTCTTTACAAGGTACATCTCTCATTGTTTCAAAATGCTCCCAAGTGTTGGAAAAACAACAATAATTTAGAAGTGCCAAATTGCCATACAGATCTTACAATTTAGCTTCATAGCAAGTACTTGTATCTCAGAGATCCTCAGAAAAGAAAACAAGAGGCATCACGTGTCAGCCATCAGACATACTTTGCTGTCATGCAGATCAATGTCTGACATCTTTCTGTCACTTGTGACTCTCTGTCAATATTTCTGGGCTCTGTTTATCTGCTGTGATCCTGAGCTTCCTGCTCTGTGCAAGCCGGCATGGAAGATCAGAGATCCTGCTTCTGTTTGAGGCTGACCTACATTCCCCAAAAGATTAGGCAGCCCAAAATACAGTCTTTAACTTTCTGGGACACGTCTGAACAACAATAAGCTTCATGAAGAGGAAGACACTTTAACACAAGCTCCAATTCTCATCAGTCTTCTCTCCTGGCAGAGTCTCTGAAGTAGCAGTGTCACTGAGGGGCATGCGTACCGCTTTCTGATCTTCTGCTGAGTAGTGTTTGACTAGTGATCGCTTGCCTTTTAACAGCTTTAGAAAACAGCAGCAAAGCAATCCTGTCAATGCTTTTTTATTTACCCCCCCCAAAAAGGGCATGTGACCTGTTGGAAAAAAACAAACCATCCTAATTAGATGATGATCAAAGACTAGAGGACAGATCAGCTCTTTTGTGCAACATAAACGTGGGGAAACAAAAGATTCTTGCAATGTAGGCTCTGCTTGCTTCAATGCACCGAATACCACATTTGTGTACCTAATGCCCACTATCAGTGCAATTAAAGAAACATTTCAGGCTAAATTCTGGATGAGACTCCCCAAAATTCATTTGTGGGAATATACTGTGTCCTTCCTAGGGAGTATTTACTGAGAGTAAGGGGTGAGGATTCAGCTACAGATTCAGCCACCTAGATGAGTTATATACAACGCGGGTCTACATATGTGCTAGGTGTCTAAGCTCCTGGTGTCGTCATGGAAATCTAGACAATCTAGTCAAGGAAGCTACTAGGCCACCTAGGTCCAGTGAGCTGCACCTGAAGTAGACACCTGCATTTAGGTAGATAAACAGCTCTCCATTAACCAAATCATATTACAACCATATTTTACACCCATATTTTTTAAAATAAGTCTTTTTTCAAGCAACAAAACTTTACTTAATGTTGGAAGTTTTCAGGAGTTTTGATGACGAGATGCAGGCGTGATACAGGAAAGGAAAAAGAAGGGGAACTGTGTTTACATGTGGTTTTTGGCAAGTTATTTTTGAACTGTACAAGTTAAAGTGAACTGAGTGCAGCATGTGTTATAAGGAGACTGTTTTCAGTCTACCTGTATGACTTTTCCAAGTCTGCTGTATAACAAATTGTGACCGAAAGCAGAAAAAGATTGTGTTAATATGATTCACAACAATACTCCCTGCTCCCACTTAAATTCTCAAGTTTGCAGAAGGTCTGCCTTTTCAATATCCATCTGTGCAGAAATACAAATGAAAGTGATAGTGATAGTGGAGCACGGCATAGAAACACTTCATAGCTGAGCAACACAGGGTACAGAGAGGGGAATGCTGGAACTCCTTGACAGCTGAACAACTTGACAGCAGCTCTCCCTGCCCTCTTCATGAGCACCTACAACAGCAAGCCCCAACCAGGCAGCCAAAGCAAGCACACTATCAGGTCCTAATCAGTGCCAAAGCCTATAATGTAGTGCCAGCAGCAAAACTAGGCTGAGGTGTAAATACTAATTGGTGCTATTCATCCATACTTCAGTGCTATCAGGTATTAATGTCTACTTACTTTCCGTCCCAGTTTTATGCTGTTCACTTGATTTACGAATCCCAGTCTTTGTACTCTGTTGTTTCATCACAAAACAGTCTGAAGTGAAAAGGAGTTGCCCAGAGAAACACCCAAATATTGCACAGCTACCAAAAGAGGTCCAGTCATAAGGGTCTATAGAGTGGGGAAGGGCAGAGAGACAGCATAAATAGAAGTCCAATGATCTTAGGTATTCTGGCAATGCTTTCGTGGCTTCTCAAAATGTTTAGACCATTACAATCTGAGCAGGCTAGAACAGTTTTTAGGCTTTTCTCCCTGCCCTGGATCAAATAAGCTCTAAACTAGTACTGTTATATTCTCCAACATAATTTTTTTTTTACAGACACAGAATGGGTCTGTCACAAAGAAAAAAAATACACAGTTCATATAGCTTACCAAATCAAGATTGAAAAGGTTAACTGTTTATTAATAACATACAATTACTGGCAGTCAGTAAACTATACATTTAAATTTCATTAGCAACAATTCAACATGTAAACCATAGCATTAGATGCTTAGGAAATGTTAATTAACAGCTCCTCCCCACAACCTTACCCATACCATTGTGGGTCACCCACATGTGCCCTTTTCGGGGACTATGGTGTCCCCTACTTGCATACTTCTCTTGCCGGAGACGTTGGTTATTCTTTTGATAAAATGTGTAAGCAAGCAATTCAAGGAACCGTGCAGTATATGTGTTACAGCAATGGCCCATCAGGATTTACAAAGAGCACTGACAGCAGGAGGCCTGATAAATCTGTTAGAAGCGATTGAACTTGAACAGAGCCTGGAATTGTAACGGTGGGGTGCGATACAGGAAAGGGGACTTCTAATTTGCTGAAGATGTGGGTTTTTTTCCTCAGAAGAAGTCAAACTCTTATTGCTATTAAAAAGTTACTTAAACACTCCTATGTTAAATCAAGTTGCTTCACAAAAAGATTCCTTTAGGAAAGGTGTATTTCTGTCTATGAAGCTCACTTTGGTAACTGATGTTCTACTGATTTCAGAAAAGAAAAAGGGGTTGTTGTATTTTATTATTTTTCATGCAACTCTTCTACTGGTACAGTGTCTTGCACACAATGACGTTTTTCTTCCTGAAAACAGCTAATTGAACTCTGCTGTATAGTATGATGATGCCAGCAGCTGTATTATGCCAAGATTTTTTGTTCATTGCCAAGATTTATTTTTAAACTGCTTGAGTCTTGCAATGTCTTGTTTTACACTGTATGTGCTTTGAAAAATTGTGTAAGGATCAACTGAAAAATCACAATACAACAAATATGACCTGACCACTATTATACTCACCCAATCCACCTGATGACCTTATAAAATCATGCTCCACGCAAGCACTGCCTTGTAATCAGGAGACTACAATATTCACAGGTCTACCAAAGTTTTCACCTAATACTTCCCAAAACAGTTGCAAGCACCAGCCAGGATTTACAATGAACACTAAAGCACCAAGCAATAATACATGCAGTAATGACAGAGCTTGTTCTCTGTTGATATCTGGTGTTTTTTCCTCCTTCCATGAAAGCAGAGGAGCCACAGAACCACTTCAACCAGCTGCCAAGAAATTTACCCTGTAGCCAAATGCAGCCTGATATTTTCCTACATGCTTTCCCTGAGCCTGAGGGAGTAGCTGTGGAAGTGCAGGGTGTCCACCTTGCCACCGTGTTCTGACTGTCAGCGTCTGTTGGAGATGTGAGTAGCCAGGTTCATCTTTTAATTATATTTTTCTTTGCTAGAGGTTCCAACCAGCCCTTTCTTGAGCTTCAGAAACAAATGAGACATAAAGCCATTCTTTGTTGCTCTTTCTTTTTCACATGAAAAAGAAAACAACAAACCGCCAAGAGATTAAGGTTCATCAAGAGATTTCCAAAAGCCACCTCAGTAAGAGAAAAGGTAAAACCACCAGGCAAAAAACTGAGTCTTTTTTTTAAATTGTGATGCATATGTATAAATCTTCTTATGCATTTAAAGACATTGAGTGTTGTCAGAAAGGACATACTCCTGGTGCATTTAGTGTGTCTTTTATTCTCTTTCTGTTCTGAAGATTCTTTGAAATAATTTTAATGATATAGTTGGTGATAAGAATTGAAATAAAGTTGATGATGGTAAAAGTTTTGCACTATTTTATGTCACGATCAATGCAAAGGCACTACTGGGTAGCTCACCACTAGAGAATAAATCTGCCTGTATAAGACAAATCATGAGACACTGCAGGAAAATCCAGTAAGAAAAAGATAATACATTTCATGAAACTGGCAGTAAGGATCTGCCAGTTGTATGTTTAGTGTCTTATAACACCCAGTAACACCTAAAATCTGCACGACTGTCAATATAAAGAGGCAGAGCAACAAGATAAGCAGGAGCCACAGGGGTAGGATATGCGCTTACGAAGAAAAGAAACCCTGTCTAACTATGTCCTGGGCAGGCAGTAGAGACTTGCTGTAGCATAAAGTGATCTTTGGTTGGTTTTAATTTTGTAAGTCTTTGTATTTTCTGCTGTCTTGTGGAAAAACCCTCAAATATCATGAACAGAGGGAGTGAAAAATAGATAAAGATCAAAATGAAACCCAAAGTAGATGATGGCCACAGGATTTCTGTTCTGAGAAGGAAAATATATAATAATAAAATAATCAAGAAGTATTGTACCCTATGGAAATTTCGACCCTGGTTTTCAGATGAAAGAGGACTACAGGTAGGTATCCAAACAAAACAAATCTTTTAAAGTTCACTAAGTGTGATGAATGAGTTCATATTATTAGATTGTATGAGGGCCTATTTTTAGGTTATATCAGTATAACTAATTTTGCCCCTGTGTCTGAAGTACGTTTTTTTGAACCTAGACCCCAAAAAAGTGTGCTTTGCTAGCAAAACTTTAATGCACTAGGTACAGAGCATCTTCTGTACACACATTACCTGAGCCCTAAAAGAAATGTAGTAAGGTGACCTCACATGGCTTTATGTCAAGCAATCAGGAAGCACATAGATAAATTAAAAGCAATACAGTTTCTCCAAAAAGTTCTTGAGGAAGGAATGTGTTTTTAAGTTCCCCACCTTTGGGCTCTGGCTTGACATTTTACAGCTCTTTACACTCCAAAGGCTATAGGAAAACTCACAAGACCTCCTTGTTTACTTGGAAAGGAGAGTAGTATTGTACCTGCATAGAATAGCTATGCCTAAGGATAGCTTTCATTGAAAGATAGGTATCAAAAAATATAAAATATATCTCACATATATACTAAAAATACTGAAAAATTTCAGGTTTTCATGGTTCCCCATGGTGGGGGGGGGGGGAGGGAGAAGAAAAGTTCTTCTGAAATTCTCTCAAAGTTTACCGAGTGAACAAAACCTCATATAAAATAGGTCAAGAATATACATATATAAGTATATGTATATATATGTATACATATATACATATACAACACTGGCCAAAATTCATATAGTCCCAGGATTTGTTTCCTTATAAGTTCCCTGGGAACTTATAAGGTGCCTTTTCTTTGTGTACGGCACCTTATAAGTCGCTGGCCTTTTTCTAAAACTGATAGCTCATTCTTGAAAACAGAATCAGTGTGTTAACCAAGCTATCATAAATAAGGTTTCCTTCTTGCTCCCTAATGGGAACGATTTATCTTGCTTGTTTTATGGCAACATGCAGTATAATTAATACAGTATTGCTTAACAAATTAATCACAAAGCGCTTCATAACACAAACATTTACAAGTGAAATATTTAGGTTACAAAATACTTTACAGATAATCACCTGTTTTATAACTAGAAATATTTAACACTTACTCTTGACTTCCTCTCATGATGAATGTATGTATTTGTGAGAAGATACAACCTTTGCGATGAGAAGAACAATATTCTACCCCCAGATGTACATGAAAAGATGAGTTGCAACCTGGATTCTCTATAACAGTGTTCACATTATTCCTATATGTCCTCCTCATAGCATTGCTAGGGGGGTTAAAATCCTGTGTGATTTTAAATTAAAATTGTGAAAAACGTAGGTGCAGTTGGGAGCACAGGACTTCTTACTACTCACTTTTCTGATTGTTTTTCATTCTGTTGTATAAATACTATTGTCTGAACCATAGACAATGGTATTGTCAATGAGTGAGTAAAGATTTATCCTTTATTTTGGAAACAATTTTTGAGTTCTAAAATGATGGCACAATGCCACCAATAAGCCATGTAATAAACAAGGTGTCATCTACATTGTGAAATTCAATTGCTTATAGTATTTTAAAATAAACTGTAGTATTTAGTACACTCAAGATTGTGCGTTGTACTAAATTATACTAAAAATACTTCAGACTTAAATCTGAAGCTGAATATCCCCGTTGCTCATTAATGCGCAATACAAATATTAAATAAAACCAGTCATGCCATATATGTCAGTTTCTACTAAGTATGAAGTCTCCTTTTTCCCTAACACACACCTTACCATCAATTACAATTTGTATAAGTTCTTTTTGTGATGATACAACAATAAATCTCAATAATGAAATCTACCAATAATAAAAAAACCCCACAAAACAAGTCAGTCACTAGCCAATTCAGACTTTTTTTTTTTTTCTTATTTCTGCTCTCTCTCCTCTCCTTTCCCACTCTTTTTTCTCCATTGAAAGGACATTGTAAAGTTTAGCAGAGTATTTTGGACTAAGCAGAAGTGATCACCAATGTCCTGGGATGCTTAGAAAAATGCTAGTAGTGACAAACTTTTCACACATCCCAAGGAGATATCACTTTGCTCCTGGACCATCTATACCTTATGATCCTGTTGCTTTACGACACATAAAAGCAGATTCACCCCTACCTTTCAGCATCAACATGAATCCATACCACTTGCAGAGTTAGCATTCACTGGATCCAGAAAGGACAAGAGAGGCAACCGATGGAATTCAAAATGAGAGAAGCACCATTGCCACAGTGTCACCATCACCCCTGTGTCTGTGTCCACTTCAGATCCCCAGCCTTGTTTGGCACCAGAGATGGTCTTGCAGGACCCATGCAGGCAGCACAGCTAAGTTCCCATCAGGTAGACCTGTCACCATCCCTCTTTCATAGGCTCAGTCCTCCCATCCTTTTCATTTACAAGGTGTCCCTACTCCCTCTCTGCTGCTGCACACACACATTTTGCCATATTTGCCCTATTCTTTTCCAGACAGAAACCCAAGGAGGTGAGGTAGATAACACATTAAGGAAAAATAAATAAATAAATAAATATCTTGTCATTGCACGCAAAGACCCTCTTATGTTGTCTGATGCAAGGAAACAACATTGGCCTCAGTTATGGAAACAACTGTCTAGGGTCAATTAAAAAGTCAATTAAAACACTCCAACAGAAATCGAAAGAGTCATTTTTTACAGAAAGTAAGGCACAAATCTTGTTAAAGTGCTTTCAGATATACACAACTGCGGTCAGCTCTTAGGATGACATTATCTAGAAGCCATGTTCACCCAGTTACGCTGTGCTCTTTGAAGATGAAAAAAAATAAATATCCCAATTGTTGTACAGGTCAGTTCTGAGTTCCTAAACGTGCATTTTCCAAGGGCACCCCTGACGACACCAACTAAGCTGTCAGAGCTAGGCAGCCTGTATTGAAATTCCCATTTTGAAAACCTCATTGCCTTGCTGCTGCTATTTAATATACTTGCCTGACTCTGTCTTTGTGGCTTCTGACAGCAACAGTTACTAGCAGAAAGCAACAATCTCTCACCCATTTTAGAGAGAAGTACAGATCTTTGGATCCATCTTTCTCTCTCACAAGACATTTTCTTTTTATGTACTCTCCTTCCTCCTCTCATTACTACCAGCTCTAACTAAACCTGGAGGTTACGAAGACACTTCTCCATTGAAGAGTGGGCTTTTTCTAACCATAACACTTCCAGCTGTTCCTCAACTGCTATTCAAGGATGGCAATCTTAACCAGTGACATTCCCATCTTCTCCTAAAGGCCTCATTGCCTCATTGCTCCTGCTCGCAGGTGTCCTTAGGGAGCCGCTCAGAAGGCTGTTCCTCATCAGCATATTGAGGTCACCTCTGTGTTAGCACTTCAGATTCACTCTTCTGGAACCTCATCCAGCTGTGAAGTGCAGGGATAAATAGCAGTCCCCAAAAGCAAATCCTTGTCCACTTCATTGTACAGCCTTCAAAAAACTCACTGGTTGTCTTTGAGACACTCTGACTGGAAAAGTATGGGAAGCCTTAATTGTTCTACTGCTTTTATGTGGGGAGATGCTCATGTGTTAGAGCATACATAGTTTGAAGGTTATGTAAGTTAATCCATAGCTGGAGGTAGAATACTCTCATTACTGCTTTCTGAGGCTTTTAGTTAGAGTTTTTAAAGTCACTGACTGAATTATGGTAACCGCTCTTTGGATTTGCTGTTCTTTATACATTTGCCATTTGGGTAGTGGTTAGGCAAAATAAACAAATAAAAATAAAATCCAAAGCCATTCTGTGTTGTCTCACATAGTAGTAATACCACACCACTTCCCTCATCCTATTCTTTCTGAAATAAATATGCTTATACCATTACAAAAGGAGCAAAGTATTCAGTGCAAACAAACAAAATCAATCATTTGAAGCGGGTAATTCTTGTTTTGCGCTCAGAGAAGGGCACAGAGCATTAAGTCATTCTACAAATAAAAGTTGGAGATGGTAACAAAATGTTACCAATCAAAAGGGACAAGATCGTAATAACCACAAGGCTGAGAAATACTGAGTAGTGCCTCTGCTATACTGTAGCACTACTATAATTTAGTAAGTGAAACAAAACTGTTTAATTTTCCTATAGCAACAATATAGAATATTTGACGTGAGGGGATGCCCATCTTTGTTAGATATGACCTGTGAAACACAAAGGCTGTAGCATATTGTTATATATATTATTGGAAGTCCAGATGCTGTTCTGAGAGGGATTGGGATGAGAGCAATGTGTTATGGGACTGTGGCTGGAGGAGCTCCCCAACAAAAGAGAGAACTGAAGTCCTGAACAGAGAATGGCATGCAGTGAAAGTAAACAAGAAAGAAAAGTTGAGATTTTCTAACATGACTTGATTTCCTTTGAAAATCTTTATTTGTACACTTATTAGATTTGCATATGGTTGTGGAAGGCACTGCTTTGATCCTGTTTTCCCTGGTTAAAAGATTTAAAGGTCTGTCTCAGTTTGTAGCAGTATGGTTGGGAAGAGATAATAGGAAATATGAAACAAATAACTATCTTCCATGTAGCCTTGGTTGCAATAGTATCTGAACAGTTCGTTATCTTAAATATATTTGTCAAAGAGCTTATCAATGACAGATCAAGGACTTCATCGTGAATTTTCAAGGCCCATGCTAGAGCACTTTAGGCTTTGTGGCTGATAGTCCACACCACCAAGGAACAGAGCAGATAGGGATATGCAAATGTCTGTTCTACATACCAAGGTAAAATAAACACACTTTCCAGATCATAGATGTGTACTGGATCATGTGAAAATTCTCCTCTGACCTTGGAGAGGTGGGGCTGGCTATCTACAGTATATGGCGAAGTTTCAGAACGGGGCCCAAAGGAAAATGAATGATGAACAAGCACTGGTTGCGAACTTAAAACCAGAGTATCTGAAAAGCATCTGGTTTTAGGCTACAAAATCACATCCATCAACCAGCAGAGGTTTATTTAAGCCTCACTTTAAAGGAAAATTCCAAAAGTTAGCAACTAGCAAAAAACCCCAACCTCTTTAGAAATATCATCTGCACAAAAAGAAGGTTAAATAATATCCACAAATTTACTATGTAGACACTGCAGATTACTGAATAGAAATTTTGATGATAATAAATGATTGTCCATTGCTAGAAAAACAATCTGGTAACCAGCCATGGTCTGTTTATATAGTAGGTATGCCAAGGTGTGATCTGAGCCCTGAAGCCATCTATATCCTCTCTCTAGACACAGACTGTCTAGCGATGATACATCTGACTAAAATAGGGATTTGTGGCTGAGTACATACAGCAGTATTGGCAACAGCTAATTCACATAGGGAAAAAGAAAGTGGTAACTGAGTTTAAATTCAAAAATACCAAATTTGTGTATCTGACACATATACATAAAGTAGAACTAAGGAAGACCTTCCAGCTTGGATTTGAGCCTTTTGAATTGCTGTAGAACTTGCTTGTCAAATTTGCATCTGTATAAATAGATCATATTTGCATGAATATGAAGGTCTTGCTCCATCTCTGCCTGACTGCAGACTCATGCATTTATTCAGTACCTGTTGCCATTGCTCGTGTGAGGGAGCAGCAGGAGCTGCTCTGTGAGGGGGATGAGTTAGGAGCCAAGGGTGGCTGCAGGGCAGGCTGTGCCCTCTCCAAAGGGGCAACAGCACACAAGCAGGGCCAGGGAGTGATAGGCCCAGCCTCCGTCAGTGGTCCTAGGAAGGGTGATAGATGAGCCAGGTCCCAGCAAGTAAGCCCAGGCAAGAATAAAAGGAGACAGGCCTGAAACAGGATTGAAGACAAGGTTGCCTACAGCCCAGGTCTGGGAACAATCCCAGAAGAGCAACCAGTGAGTTAGGCCAGCAGAGACAGCACAAGTAACTCTAAAACACAGCTCAGGAAAGGTTGAGGTGCTCAGTCTGAACTAAAACACAAACCCCAGACCAATGTGCAGAAACCTGTGGGGATGTCCCAGGTGATGCCAGTCAGGAACTACTGGTGTGCTCAGAGTTGTGACAGTCTGTGAGTTTTCCTATTCATCCAGCATATTCCCATGTTACTAATTGCACTGTAACAGCCAAAGAAATTTATCCTGCGCACATAAAAATTGATGACTGGGGTAAGTGGAGCTGCCTGTTCAATTTCACGCCTGGGACCTTCACCCAAGCATCATCTGTACATTGCTCCAGAGCTCCATTTACGTTCAAACCTGGGCACCTGGTGGGTTTCACCACTCTGGTCTTTCTTGGGCACTGCGCCCTGGTCAGGGTAGGCACTGTCCCTGCCTTGCTGCCAACTCCAGGAGCAGGCCACTTTTGCTGCTCATGGACACAAAATCATAGTGATCTGCAGCATGATGTGTCCGACTGAGAGTGATCTGGGTTTCTCGTTGCTGAGAAATGTAAGAGTAGACCTGATCTGGACACCAAGATCCCAGCTACCAAGGATGCTAAAGGTTAGGGAGACTTGTTAGAGAATCCACACATATAATTTACATCTACAATAATTAGCCCAGGAGGAGCAGATTCACCAGTTCCAGATAAGGCTCAAAATGAAAAAATCCTTACTGGCTACAGATTTCAACTATTCCCCAAAGTTTAAATTTTTTGTGGCCCTTAGTTTTGTCAGTGAACTAATTATGGAGTTCACTGCATACTCCAGAGCTTTCCAGACAATGATTTATGTAATAATAAAATCTTTCATCAGTTTATACGTTTTTATAAAACAGAATCATTAAAAATTGAAAAAGATTAATTAGACTAGCTAAACAATATTCAGAGACATTGACTATGTATAATATGTATAATTTATATGTACAAATTGCTATTTTCAGATGTAGTTCATATATGCTTCCCATGTAACGTACTCGGTATCTCTAGTTATGATTTCACTCTCTGAAGTATTCAGATATTTTCATTATCAATCTTCAGCTGACCATAACATTTCTACTTTTCACGAATGATGAATTTTAGCAGATTATGTCCTTTGCCTCCTGAGAAGGTATCTGTGTTCCTAAACTCATCATGGATACTTAACTTCATAAAACTGTGAGAAAGGCTTGTTTTGTCTGTGATTCATGTGGAGAATGACTTGGTGAAGCACGTTTATATTCACGTGCAGCATTGACTTTTATCATGTATTTTTATCTTAGAAAAATTAACTTTACATGGGAGTGTATTTGTTGTTCAACGTTTATTTTGCTGTAAGGTAACCAAAATAATTATTAAAGGAAGAAAGATTGTTAGTATTGCAATTCATCGCCAGCGTAGTTTCATGATCTCTGTGGAAAATATTAAACTGATACCATTAAAAAATGGACTTTAGGAAGGCAGAAAGTGCTAAAATAAGTATCAGGTACTTACCTTAATTCTATTTCTTTTGCACAGACATTAGCTGAATTAACTAGTTGCATTCTGATTCTTAAGTAATACAGAGCTGTTTTTTATATACCTATAGAACTACATTATTTCAGAGTACACCATTAATAAACTACTGATTACACAGGTACAACCATGATTCTTTTTTAGAATTACATTTTCACTGACACCATATTTCCATCATCCTTGGCAAAAAGAATACAGAGGGAGTTCAATATTCCTTCATTAAAGTTATTACAGTCTTACATTTTCCCTACATGCCCACTATGAACTTCACTTATGCGTGCCTATCAATTCTGAATCTTTAGCAACTGTGCTAAAGAGGTAATTAAGGGTTGGCTTTACACAGTAAAGGAGATTAATGTGCTATATAGTGCACATCCTTACCTGTTGGAAGCAGAATGAAGCTTTCTATGACATGGCAGGATATGCCATTGTCAGTAGAAACATAACATTTGCATATGAGAGAATAGGTAGGAAGTGGTTCCCTAACTTCTGCACATTCCTGCATTTTGAGATTTGCACGATAATTTCATGAGAGAGGTGGGGGAGAGCATCTGTCACTCTTCTCAGTAGGCGGTCTGGCCCAAACCATGACTCTGCTATAATGTCTTTTAAGAAGAATTAGTTGTTTCTTAAATATGGGAAGACAGTGAATATACTACACCTGAAGTGTAATGCTTTATAATGTCCAGTATGGAAATACAAAATGAGAGCAGAACAGTACAGGTCTCCTATATCACCCAATTTTTCTTTTGGCAAAAGATACTTCTGCCAAATGCTCTCCTCCCACTGTAGAGTTAAACTAATAAAACTCTGAATTTAGGGATCAAAAAGTACTTTAGCAAAATTCTTTGTTTAACGGTTGACATAATTGAACCTGAAGGAACCTATCTGAAAAATTGGCGGTCTACAAGCCGGACTATATCAGAACTAACTTCTGCTCCCTGGATTGCCACAAGACTCCTATACAACACCCTAGCAGTTAATGAAGCTAAACTCTCAGAGGTGGCAGCTTAATTTACTGCCATATTGTGTCCCATTTCAAGCCCCAAAGATGGATTTATCTAAACAAATGAGGTAGTTGTCTAGATGTCCATTTTAGAGTAGTTCCACCCCTTTGCCCCTCCAGGTGCACATCTAAAGTAATTTAACATAATTTCATCAATTTCATCAAAGTGCCTGATGTACCAAAAACATACCAAAACACATCTACATATACGTCAATAAAAGAAGCAATTTGTCCACACTGTAAGGGGACAAGTAAGAGGGCTGATTTCACAACATCAGTTGCCCATGCTGCCAAATGGTAAAAGTCCTAATTAACTTCGTATCTTTGAAGCCTTGCTTTTTTTTTTCACTTGCCTTGCTGTATTGTAGAAACTCCATTATGGTCTGTACGGGGAACTGCTGCAGTGAAATTAGCTTTGATTGCATTCCCAGTTGTCTTCATCTGACAGTAGTTTTACTAGAGTGAGTACTTGAAGGGGAACTCCTTGTTTGACAGGTGCCAGCTTACAAGACAGGGAATAACACTGCCAGGAAGAGGGGAAGGAAGTCATACTTTCCCAAACTAAGGAAAATGAAACTCTACTTTTTTTTCTTGTCATCTCTTCACTCTCACATTTCATTCTGCTCACATCTCAGTTGCCCCTTGAAGCCTCATTTGCAGAACTTGTACTTCTTCTGGGAAAAGACACTTTGAATATTTACATCCCAAACTTGAAACGACACATATTTTAAAATCAGTATTGTCTTCCTCAGTGAAGATCAGTATTGTCTTCCTCTTCCCAAACATGGGAAATAATATTGCAGTTCTCTTCCAGAAAGATTGATAGGAGTTTAATTAACTAAATAGCAACGATGGATGTGTAGGGTTTTCTTAGAAGAAAGCAGACAAATGTCCAAGCTGTGGATTGAAGTATTTAGGTGAAGTGTTGCCACTGCAAAAGTCAGATTTGACATTGATATCCATGCAGACAAGATATTGCCCTCTTTGGAAATTCTTGGTGACAGTTATATTTTAGCTTGTGATGATTATTTTGCACACAAATTGAAATCAATATAACTGCAACAAAGAACAAGGTCCTTTGCTTTTTTTTTCCCACTTAGCTAACATTTCATCTAACAAGTAGACATTAGATAACAAAATTATTTTGCTTCCATGAAATAAAATGAAGACATCTTTAGTGCAGCCTCCATGTTAAGCATAGGTAAGTACTAAAAATTTGGAGATATGTGAATATCTGAAGTAGGATTCATTTGGCTACTTAGTCTGCAACTCTTCCGAAGTGAAGACTTAGGATGATTTCTCAGCTGTGAAGATGTATTCTCTCAGTTTCAGCTTCGGTGATTGATTGCTTCCTCTGACCGTTCTTTAACTACAGCTGTGGAAAGGCTTAAAGATTGGAAGCTGGTTTACATCTAACCCACTTATTTGTAGGAAAGGATCCGAGGAATATCCTGTTAAGAAATAGAGCTTCCCTGACATATCATAAAGCACAGCAATTGGAACCAGATATATTGTTGGAGTTTCTTTGCTGTGATAGGAGATCATGAAGCATGGTTTATCGATGGGAGCCTATGGGTTAGATGATATTAGTCATCTCTGTTTAAATGGCTGGATAAAAGTCCTTCGAAACCTAGGTTGTGGATCTCTGTAATGCTCAGAACAAGGAAAGTCAAAGCATAAATTGTAACACAGAAATATTGTAAAATGAAAGTTCTTAACAAGTTAGAAATAATTTAATGGAACTATGACATGATTGAGAAACTGGAAAGCAAATTAACAATTCTTATTGTTTTGATAATTTTGTTTGTACGATATCTTTAACAAAAATAAATATACAATAAGCCATTTCTCTTACTCCTAAATCTGCTGTTGCAGGTCAGTAATATCTGTAAGTACTCACATTTTCAGGTTTTATATAAGGTTTTATTTCTACCTTTTTAGGATTTCTTTTAAAATCCTGTTTCTTTCCTTTGCAGAGACAATATTAACTGTGTTAAGCAAACAAACTGGTTGAGTTAGCAACTGGAAGGAGTGAAACACTGCTAGCACCTAGGGAGATGTGTTTCCAACAATTATCTTAATGAGATGACTTCTCTTTGAAGTCAGCCTGACCCATGAGTAATTTTTTTACACCACCTCCAACACCCAGAGCAGCTTGCCAATCTTCTTGTCCATTAAGACTAACTGTAACAGCCATGTTCTATGTTTTCAATTAAATGTATGTTCTACAGGTATACAACTGTAATGCTTCTCAGCAAGAAGAAGATTCTTTTAATTTTTCTGACAATATAGGCAATTCCGTCTTTATCTGGACATCAGTCATGAGCTCAGATACAGGCTGGGTGGAGAATGGATTGAGAGCAGCTTGAATAAAAGGACTTGGGGGTGTTGGTTGATGAGAAGCTCAAAATGAGCCAGCAATGTGTGCTCACAGCCCAGAAAGCCAACCACATCCTGGGCTGCATAAAAAGAAGCATGTCCAGCAGATCGAGGTAAGTGATTCTGCCCCTACTCCACTCTAGTGAGACCCCACCTGGAGTACTGCACCCAGCTCTGGGGCCCACAACATAAGAAGGACATGGACCTGTTGGAGCAAGTCCAGAGGAGGGCCATGAAGACAATCAGAGGGATAGAGCACCTCTCTTACGAGGACAGGCTGAAAGAGTTGGGGTTGGTCAGCCCGGAGAAGACAAGGCTCCAGGGAGACCTTATAGTGGCCTTCCGCTATTTGAAGGTGGCCTAAAGGAAAGAGGGGGAGGGACTCTTTATCAGGGACTGTAGCGATAGGATGAGGAGTAACGGTTTTAAACTTAAGGAGTTGAGATTTTGATTAGATATTAGGAAGAAATTCTTTACTGTGGGGGTGGTGAGGCACTGGAACAGGTTGCCCAGGGATGTTGTGGATGCCCCGTCCCTGGAAGTGTTCAAGGCCAGGCTGGATGGGGCTTTGAGCAACCTGGTCTAGTGGGAGGTGTCCCTGCCTATGTCAGAGGGCTTGGAACTAGGTGACCTTCAAGGTCCCTTCCAACACAAACCATTCTGTGATTCTGTAAAAGAATGAGTAGAAAAGTAGCACACCAGAGGAAATGGTAGTCTTTACTCTGATTTATCAGTTCCCTTATAAATGTAGAGCCTTCCTCTCTCTAAACTGTCCCATTCTCTGACTAATTTGAAAATAATTTCTATCTATTCCACCATGCCCATAGCTATTCTCTATCTCATTTCTTTCTCTTGTATAAATAAATATCACATTTTTGGTTAGATGAACAAATATGATGTGACTGTTATAAAAACTGCTACACCAAGCCATTTACCACTCTGATTTTTAATGAGGTCTACCTCCGAGAAATAATTTTTGTGCGAGAAATGCATTTTTTTCATTTTGTAATTTTTATTTTCAACCATGAAAAATCTAAGGGAAACATTTCAAAACAAATCAGTGCAAATAAGAATACTGCAGACTGATATTATGATTTAAACTTTGATTGAAGATGTAAACAAAAATTAAATATTGGAAATTCGGGCAAGATAAAAATGTTAATGTTGGATCAAATGCCTTCAAGCAGTAACAGCAATACTCCTGCAATTCTTACCCTTCTTCTCTCTCTTTCATTTGTACTTATTTTGCTAAGTTCGAAATGCAGTTCTGGACCCCGCAGCCAGTAAGGCCTGAGTTAACATGTGGATGAGTCAGTATCAATCTAAATTCAGCTGAACTGCATATTTAGGAAGTTAAATATGCATGAGTGTGTGCTGGAGTGGGACCTTATAGGAAATCTTACTGAGACAGAAACATAAGCATCTTTAAAAAAAAAAAACCTACAAAAATTGCTTAGACGAGACTTAAACTCAGAAGTGATTAGGACCCTTTTGAACAGTACTTTTCAGTACTTTTGAAAATGTGTTCCCTTGAGATGCCAATCACAGATTCTGAGCATTTAATTTTCTCAGCAGTTTCAGTGCCCCTGCTGCTAGCAGGGCTGCCTGGTGTGAGGTTATGGTTGAACTTCTCACTGCTGCTGTGACAGGCTTCAGGCAGAAGAAATGTGCCACCAGCTCTTTGCAGAGCATGCTACACAGCAACAGTTGACCCAGCTGGAAAATAAGGTGGGGAAAGGAAAAGGTGAATGGAGGCATTTTAGAACTCAGTTATTAAGGAGAAAAAAAATAAACAGCATTTCAAAGCATTGGTTGAGAGCTTTTTATTGAAAAATATACTTGGTAAGGAAAAAAACACAAATAGGCACAGTGGATGAAAAATCCCTTTTAATTATTGCTCATTGTTATTTTGTAGAAAAAATTAAAAAATAACTTTTAGCAAGAAAAGAATGTGACTCTTGAAGATACCTCCTTCTTTCTCATTTTCTTTTTTTGTTTTTGTTTCCCAGTGGTTACACTAATCTATTTGTAACAAAGGAGAACAATTTTAAAAAATCACTGTCAGAAACTTGACTTTGCTTGAGTTTAGTTTAAGATGCAATGGTCAAAGTCACTAAACGTAACTATGATTTCCAAATTTATCTAAAGAAGATGGATGACAAAATACCTTTAAACCATATCTTTATTATTCTGGTCACTTCCTATGAATCTTAGCTATGTGACTATGTGTCATCAGGAAATATGATGCCTAGGAAAAAGCTTAAAAACTTATGACCACAGATACCTATACGCAGAGACAAAGTGCCAAGTAAAAAAAAAAAAAAAAAAAGAAAATATGTTGACCCTTCTTGTAGAAGCCTAGATTGTTAAGTCTGCTTGCTCAGTGCAAGACCACAGATGGTAGAATTATGGCCATTTTTTTTTTCTCCAGAAGCCTTCACTTTTTTCTTTGAACACATAGAAAAGCAAATTAGACCAGATTAAATTTCCTAGTGTGTAAAAGAAGTGCTGGGACATCATCAGGTAATATTTTTTCATAGAAGAAATTAGAAATGTAATTTCCCTTTTTTTCATTAGATTTTGAATTTTTATAACACCGTTTCAGCTAAATTTGTTGAAGAACTTCTAAAACCAGTAACTATACTTTCTTTTTTTATTATTCTGTTTTTTTAGAATTTTCTTTTTGTGTTCTCTTGAACTAGTACAGAACTAGCTGTCATATATATGGTATCACATAGTAATAGTAATTGTTATCATTCATCAATCACCACATCAGCCTGTTGCTGCACCTACAATAACAAACCATACCACACAGAGGTCTGCCTCGCTCCTAGGTGACTATCTCTCAGTGAGAGAAATTTAGAGTTCCTGGGCTAATGCATTTCAGCTCTTGCGGTATCCCACACCCTGGTCTCTTTGAAGAATGGATATATTCTGAATATTTCAAGGATGTATATATATTTAATCAGATGTTAAACACCTCAGAAACATTTTAAGCAGAATGGGTCTTCTTACGAATTCCTGCTTCATTCAAACTTGTTGATGGTCAGTAAGTAGTAAGAAGGCAATAGGATCTGGTAAGCTCAACTACAGGTATGTTAAGGTGACTAACAAGCAGGCTCAGAAGCAAAATCTCCCATCATTTCAGTAGAAGATGCAGGTCCTACATGTGAAGACTTTATTTCTCTGCTCCATATATGCTATGGAAAACACACATAGTTGTTTCTAAAGATCTGTGTTACACCAAAAGCATGGTAAACAATATGAGGCAATTTAAAAACAGCTGAGGGGATTTTGGTTAAGCTTTCTAAAAAATAAGTCATCTTTCAGAAAGATATAGGTGCTGAAACTTTCAGTAGAAGGGTGAAAGTTTTGGAAAACTAGTTAGGAAGTGAAGAGAGATTGCAGTGTAAGTGGTTTATAACATAGATGTTAAACTCTGGAAAGCTGTGAATAATCCTTACCTGCACAAGTCATCCCATTTATACAATGTAAAGAATGAAAGCCATCTGATATAATAAATATAATGCTCTGTTCATACTTACTACATTATTTCAAAGTGGGTTTTTAGAACAATTTAGCAAAAAGCACAGCAGCTGAAAATAAATCAGCCTAAAATTCATGTCAAGAAAAGAGGGTTTTGAAGTACCAACTTCGTAATCTATGCAAGGAAAAGTAGCTGAGAGTGAGAAATGCAGAGGTCAAAGACAGTCTGACCTTTGGGTCAGAGAAGATGAAAAAAGTAATTCAGAAATGCACTTTTTTTTTTAAGAAAAAAAAAAAAGAGAGAGTCTTTGAATGCAGAAAGCTGAAAGCAGCATCTTAAAACAGTAAATGGGAATAACTAACCAGAATTATAGAGATGAGAAAAATGTCATGTTCATGTACAGATGCAGAAGTCAACAAGTAGATCAGCAAAAGTCTTTTTCAATCCCATATCCACAGCCAGATCTTAAATATGTCACTGTTCTGCCTCTGGGTATTTACTTCTGCAGTTTCTGTTCTCCGGCTATCCTTGTGATCATTTCTTACCTCCTCTGAGTTAGCCTGTGGGCTCAGCTGTGGAGGCAGTGGTGAACCTGACGATTTTGGTCAAATTAAAATTTGTTTAATGAACTAAATTTTGTATAAGATAAACCATGATTACTTCAGGCAATGAGTTTGATTTTAGTCTTCTAGTCTAGCTGAGCTGTAATGTTTGTGAGATGCTATAGCAAGGATTCAATAGCAAAATACTTTTGTAATTTGCTTTCTTAATGTTACTCTAACCACGTCGGTTTGTGTTGATTTCTGCACCTCTGACAAACTTGATAGTTCCACCTCCATGTGCACAGAGATACGACGTTCCCTCTTGTCCTGTCACTGGGTGGAAAAGTCTGACTCCATCCTTTTTACTGCCCCCTGTAACAGGTGTTTATACATATTGAAGATCCTTCTGAGCTTTCTTTTCTCCAAGCTGAGCAAGTCCGACTCTCTTAGCCTCTCCTCAAATGACAGATGCTCCAGTCCCTTAACCACCCCCATGGCCCTTTGCTGGACTTGTTTATGAGGTCTCTCCTGTCCGCATCACCTGGCGCCCTATGCTTGCCAGTCTGATCTACCGCTTTATCACTTTATAGGGGCTATTCATATCCCTCCCCCATTTGCTCCTAGTTTAAAGCTGTCCTCATCAGTTTGGCCAGCTTGTTGGCAAAGAAGCTTTTTCACCGCTTTATTGGGTGGGTCTTTTCTCTTGATAGCAGTCCTTAATTCTCAACAAGTATCCCAGGGTTATAGAAACCAAAACCCTGCTGCAGACACCAGATGAACAACCCGTTGTTGACTGGCAGGATACACCCACTCCTTCTCAAGCCCTTCCCCTTCCCCATCAGGACCGAGGAGACACCAGCTGGACCACCATGCTCTAGACTGTCATCTCCAGAGCCAGGTAGTCGTGCTTGATATGCTCCAGGTCTTCTCTGGTACTAACATTGGTGCACACATGAAAAAACTGCAGGGGTCTGCTGTCGTCTGAATGCTAGACAAATCTTGGCAGTCTTCCCACAATGTCCCAAAGCCGTCCCCCAGCAAGAAGCAAATGTCCCCTAACAGCAGGTCAGGTCAGCAGCTGGGGGCCTCTCTCCCCTGTAGCAAAGACATTGCTGTCACTTGCCACTTCCTCCTGCTGCTACCATGTGGCTCAGACTCAGCTGGCTCATATGATTCACTGGAGAGAGCTCCCAGTACTGCATTCATCACTGCCAATCTGCAGGTGGTGCAGGAGTCATCCTCCCCTGGTGCAAGAAGTCACCAGCTCCCAGCCTTCATCATCATGGAAATCTCTATTTCTCAACCTGATAAGCACAGACTACCTCCTCCTCCTTCGGTACAGTTGCGGGTCTAGGCCCTTGGAGAAGATCCAGTCAAACTCATTCTCTTCATCCATACCATTCTCAATCTTTGGTCACAAATTTAAAACAAACCACCCTTGTGACAATATTTTTTTCACTTTGGTGGTGTCATGAAAGAAAATTCAATTAAATCACACTAATTCTGAGCAGACAGGATGAAATGAAGAAAAGGGACTGAAAGGGTAAAGAAGGGATTGATTCCTTGCCCAGCAGCATGCTATCATTTGGAGAGTTAGGATTAATCAGAGATGATCAATTAAAGACAAAAAAGTCACAACTAGTTCATAAACAAAGCCCTATGCAATGAAAAGCCAGTAATAACACTTCCTTGAGTCTGTAAAGTCATGTTCTGGGCCAGAGTGTATTCAGCAAGGGGGTCATGACCTCTCCAGAGGTCACCAAAAGTAATCATGGAGCTGTGAAGCACTGAAAATTTATTACAGTTATTGTAAAAAAATCTTGCCTTTCCAATCCCGTTATATCCTTCACCTTCAAGGCCAAGTGTCAATCTATCATCAGTACCTCAAAACGTATGCGCAGATAATTCTGGCAGGCTTGTCACTGTTGCTATCCATATGTGTTTTCCTGATGGTTTATAGGAAATTCAAAGGTTTCCTGGCATCCTGCTTTCCTTTTAATTTGCAGAAGTTGCACTGAGATTCCAATAACACTGATAACAGATCACAGAGACATTTCTGGGAGTTCAAGGTCACTGATGAGGCATGATCCCAAAAGGGAATAAACGTGAACTAGTGAGACATGTGGACAGGCTATGGCAAATCATATAAGGTAGATATACAAATTCATGAAGTCCTAGAGTGAGACAGGATGCAAAAGAAGTTACAGCCAACAAGGGATGGCAAACTGTCTGCTCTGAATATGCCTGAGGAAAGAAAAATCCAGGACGATCAGCAAATCTCCACCTCATCTTTGCAATTGGGTTCCTTTCGCTGCTGCCAAAGACAGGAGGGAGGACTAGAAAGAGGGGAAGGAGGCATTTCCCAGCAACAATAGCTTTTCCTCTGAAACTCTTTCTGGCTGTCTTCCCTGGCCCAGGCCCGAGATTCACGGTCTTCCCCTCACTAGGAACAGGACCTATTCCAGTTATCTGTCAATTCTTGGGAACTTGAGAAGAGAGTAGGAATACTTGGATGTGAAACGTTGGTGTTAAGGGTGGGCTATCACAGCAAAGGGAAGAGGGACTGGGGAACAGGGACTGAGATGGGAACTTTGGACCCTGTACTCCTGAGGAAGAGAGGAGGAGGTTCCAGGAGTGAGGAGTGGGAAAGAAAGAGGAGGCATGACCTCACTCAGCTTCCCTGACCTCTCGGCACCTTTCTGCACTCGTTCCCTATGCTTACTATTTCTCTGCTGACTGCATTTGGCCACACCTGCATATATCTTTTCCGAGTTTATCTGTTCAGGCCCTTGGGTGGGGGAGGCTCACCTAAAGCCTGTGCAGTTAGGTTCCTGCTCACTTCGGTCCACATGGACCAAAACCTGCACTGGTTTTCCTTTCACCTGCCGCACTTTCCCACACGTTATATTTATTTCTCTGAAGGGCAACAACAGACTTTTGCCTCGTGGAAAGGGTATCTTTAGCAGGTACTATCTAGTTCCTAGAACACAATACTTCTTTGCCTTCCCATTTGCTTTTGCTGTCTATTTTCCGTCACCTTCACCCAGTCTGTCACCACGTTGCTTTGTGGTTACCCAAGGTAAGACACCTTGATGTTTAATCATTTGCTGCAGTGTACAATAGCTAATTGTCTCAGCAGAGCATGTCAGATACATGCTACCTTGCAAAACACATCTCCAGCTCCCTTATCACAGTTCTTGGGTACGCTCCAAACAGCCCACTCCAGCAGAATAACAATGAGTGTGAAACAGGCATAGCCAGATAGTGCCACTCCGCAATGTCAGCACCAAAGGGACCAACGAGCTGAGAACACTACACAAATACAAAAGTCTTGGTCTAAGAATCAAATTCCCTTACAAACCAATCACAAAAGGCAATGGTCCAAACAGCAGTGTAAAAGAGATTGTAAAGAGTTGGCGTCAGACTCTCAGCAGTTTTTGGGACTGAGATCGGGGACATTTATAGAGCACTGCATCTGAACAGACAGGGCCAAGGTTTGTACTCCGATAACTTTATATGGACTGTTGTAAGAGAGTGGCGTGAAGAGGTATAAAGAAAAGCAGAGATTGGGCTGAGTAGCTCATTTGGTCCCTTGCAGCTCTAGCAGGGACCAGGAAGTTATATCAACAGAGTGAGGTCAGGAAGAGGATGGAAACAAGGCCTATAGCAACAAAACCAAATTAAACAGAATCAATGGAGAATTGATTAAGACAGGAGTAGCATAGCAGTCTGTATGCAAACTACACTACATCTAATAAATAGACGAATGTTTGCCCAAAGCTTATTGCCTCAAAGGTAACAGGAAGTGCTGGAGGTGGAATGAGGGTGTGCCTTGAATAGTAGCTGCAGCTTTATCACTCTGTAAATGTTCCTTTATCAAAAAAGTGAGATGTAATTTTTGAAGTTTGGAGCCATCTTACGGCTCCATAGGCTGAATAGGCAAGACATGAAAATGCAGGTCTTGTGCACATCTTTGTGTCTATGTTCAAACCTAAGTTATGCTCTTCTATGTCAGGATTCAAATGAAGATAACTTTGGAGCTGATCCATATCTTGCACCAATACTTAGAGATGACCAGTTTCTTTATTTCAGCTTCAGTTTCCGATGTGGACAATGTTCATATTGAATTAGGTGAAAATAAGGTGGAAATATAATTTGGTAATATATAATATATGTTATATCATTGTAACTTACGTACAATATCATAAAAAAAAAGTCCTACTTTAGAACATATTCTCACTTTAGTGGATACCAGGTAGTTGTAGATAGTAGTAACCATAGGTAAGAAACTGTGTTGAGATGACCTCAAGCAGACATATCCATGGCTCTTTAATTATAAAAATGCTTTTTAACAATGGTAATGGCTTCTTCAAACAAGAAACCCTATCTGGTTCCTGAAGAACCTGCAATGCAAAATTCATATCTCGGGACGTTTCAAATAAACATTGAAAACCAATAAAGTGTGGACTCTGATGCCTTTTTTTCAATTAGTTAAATTTTTAAGATTTGAAATCTTAATCTCAAAGTTAAATGTAAGGATAAGCAAAAACATACTTGAGGGCGTTTTCAAATGCTGGAATGTATGTTTAAATCACTGAAATACTTATTCCTGAATCTTTTAGGATCAAAAAAATCTGTCATATTCACATTTGAGCATTGGTGGTAATACTTAGAATCTGTGATTTCAGTAATTAATATGGATTGATACAAAATTAAGTGAATTTCTAAAGCACTAATTCTGAAACAAAGTTTCACACATTTTTATATTTATCAATAAATTTGCCATAAAGCAGGCTAAAATAAAAGATGAAAGGAGGTCTTTTCAGCTTGAGTGACCAAGATTAAAGAAAATGACAATATATGTCTGCTTTCCCCCCAAATTAAGACTGACTATAAATTAGGGTCAGTCTTCTATGCAGCCAATTAAAGTGCTGCATAGATGTAACAGTGACCCACAGGTTCATAAGTTTTTAAGGCCAGAAAAATCATTGAAATGGTCTTGTCTGACATTCACCATAGTATGGACCATAAAACCTCATTCTGCTTCTTTTCTTCATGCTATTAACATGCCTTATTTAAAGCATTTCAAGAAATAGTAGAACATTTCTATAAAACTCTTCAACCCTTTTCAAAATAATTATTTTTTTGCATGAAGTAGGCTGTGGTCTAAACATTAGATTGTGGGGAAAGTATGTGATATTTATAACCTTCACTTAAAGTGCTATAACTTTATGTCTCATTCCAGACCTTGCCTGCAGGTTTGATGCAATTGCACAGGGTTTTCTGTCATTAAAGTAATGAGTTTGAGTTTGCAAAAGCATGTTTTATGACAAGCAGCGAGGCAGCACACCTGATGAGGAGTTGGTTTCTTAATAAGGAAGGATTCTTTTTCTTCTTGTGGTTGTAAATGGCATTAGGATTTCAATATTAGGGCCAAGCTTAACCATTTACTCTGTGGTTTTACAGGACTCTGCAAATTAGAAGACTATCACAACCTTTTTCACCAGTCGGGCCCACAGGAACCATCCTTACAGACATGAAAAGGAAAGTTACAGCTCTACCAATACAAATCTTTCAAATATTTCTGAATCAGAACATCAAAACCTCATAAAAATCATGAGGTTTTAATATACAATAATTGTTGGGATATTTGTATTCGCTTTCTGGAAAATACTGACAGTCCAATTTGACAAGCTGCATGGGTGGAAATTGTTTATGAGTGGTGCTCTAAATAAACAGTCCTACCTGATCTAGAGAGAGTGCTAAGGTACTACTAGGTTTAATTGTTATTTTTATACTTTCTAGATCTGTTTATACAGTTGTTTTTAAGTTGAACATGGGGGGGACTTCTTTTAAGATGTTTACATACAGTAATCTTAGTGACAATCTCTGTTCGAAGATGCTCAGTGCTCTTCTGCTTCTGTGCATTTTGTAAATGTAAAAAAACTTATATCTGTCAGTCCTGTCATGATGTCACATGAGCAAATACCCATGAATTGAGAATAAATCAAATGCAAACAAATTGAATCAGATTTTCCTAAACTGACTTTTTGATTTTCCCCAGTGAAAAAATTTTAAATATTTTAAAACCTTTAAAACGTTGTAAACATTTAAAAATGTTTAAAAAATATTCTCTCACTGAATAAGAAATCGTAATCTGAGGAACACCAGACAAAAAATCTGCAAGTCTAGAACACACAAAAATTTGCTCAGGTAATACTACTAACTTCATCAATAATATGGTATTCATTTCCGAGACTTTTGCTGGAGGGATTTATCAGAAGCCTACTACAGCAGGGTAGCTCTTCAAAAAACCTGCAGCTCTTTAAAGCTGACACTTGCTGTAGCTGACACTACTGCTAACAGTCAGCTTGAAAAGGTCAAGATAAATTCTCTCTTCAGATAAGTACCCACACATTAGGTGTGTATCAATATGAATGCTACAGTTTACACATGCTAAGATATAACATTATTTTTATCACCATGGGAAGAGAAAAGGCAGTATAGGAAGCCAGATCCCATACTGACTTTGTTAGCCTTCTCAAAAGTCACAAAACCCTTACATTCTTTGCAAAACTCTTTTTTTCTTTTTTTTTTTTTTTATTGCTGTCTATCTTGTCAAAGGACAGAAAGTTCCTGATGGAAATTAATTTATTTTCCCTGCTAGCTTTCTTGATTAAGCTTTTGCTACAAGGGCTCTCAATTTCTCTCCTAAGCAAGACTCTGATAGCCTTAGTAAAAACATTAAACACTGCTTTGCACAGACACAAATTTTAAAGAGCTGTTATCTCTAGTTTCTGTATACAGGAGCATAACCAGACCCCTTCCGGATCCTATCGGCTCTATTTAGTAGGCCTTCATTCCTGTCAGGGTTGTATTTCTCTTTGGAAATTACAGTAAGAGCTAGTGAAGTGCCTATTCTAACAGTCATGTCCTGACAGCCACGCTATCTGTGGAGGGAACTCTTCTGAAATGTTGTCTGCTGTGTATCAAGATGTATATGAAATCCTTCTGTCTTTTGGGCTAATTTGGAAAGCAATGAGCAGCTTCAAATATTTGGATCCAGCTGTCACCACTCATGCAAAGTGACCTCACTGTTCTAGGCAAAGTTATATTAAGAGCTACTCTGAGCTAGCTCCAAATTAGATGATAGATCTACATGATACAAGTCAGAGTTCGTAGAAAGAGAGAAAAAAAATCATTAGGGTAACTAGTAGAGCTGGAAAAAATAGACAAGCTTTCAAGCAATCAAAGACTTTCTGTTAATAAAGTCAGTGTACTTCAAAGCTAAATACAGACTGAAAAAATTGCTCTCAGCTTAATAATATATGTTAATTGGTTAGACTGTGAGACAAGGTAGCTGGTACCTTGTAAAGCAGAAGACAGTTTCAAATGGAGACAGACATTAAACTGTTTATCTTGCTAACAGAAAGAGAATGGGAGAGAGGATTTATATTCTGTGAACTATAAGATACCAGCATGGAAGTGGAACAGAGAAGACAGTATGTTTAAAAAACACTACTTCTACTGAACCCATGATTATTATTTTTTTAATTAGCCTGTTAACTACAGAGGCTAAATCATGCTTTAGCCAGGTCACAGTATGTTTGGTTTATGAAACAGGAATCGACAGCCTGGAACATGCACATCTTAATGTGGCTTTAACTGGTAGAAATCCTTTGTTTTGACTTCGGTTGTATACTAAGATGTGAGGTGGAATGGATGGGCTGCTTATCCTTGCAGACGTTGAACAGCATTGACATAAATTTGCTCTACTGTTGGCAAGTTATTCGTTTTCACCACCACTAGAGCTTTATCTTTTGATAGGAAGCCTTTACTGATCTAGTGTTCAAATATGCACACGAGACTGTATCTTTGCCAAGGACGTTATCAATACACTGAGTGATAATCAGATTTGACCAGTAAATTACTTTCCTGAGTGGAGCTTAGTTTCTTGGACAAACATACTCTTCAACAAATGGCAATTGTAAGAGGAGGCATTTGTTTAAGTCATGCAGATGACTGAATAAGGCATAGGCCTGAAATTCATCCACTCTAATCCATATTTACTTGGTTGCAGGAGTGCTCAGGGATTTTCTAAGTAGTTGAACGTATGTTAAAGGAACAGTCCAGTGATTTTTCAGTTCAGCTCAGGTGTTGTCAAGACCAATTTTTACTTTGCTGTTCTTGAGGGAATTGGTTTGCAGAGTTAGTTGATCCATTGTACGTGGCTCTCTGCAATGACAAATCTGCTGCTTTTCCTGCCACTTATTGCTTGCTTGATGTTCTATAACTTTCATGGAGCTGATACATATACTCGTCTGACATGGCAGTGAAGGATTATTCACTCTCTGTTGGATCACTAGGAAGTTTTTTTATGCTTATTCTATCTTTTCTGCAGTCATATCTATATTTCTTAAGAAGCTCTGCCACAATTTCCATCATTCCTTAACTCATAGAGAAGCCAATCCTTCACCAACTAGTAAGAGCATCACAGCTGGGGTCTTCAGTTAGAGGACACATCTGAGTCACCTGTATGTATTTTTCATCTTGATGAGCTATTTCTGCCTCCAGGCACACAATTCATGCTCTAGCTTCTTGAGATGCATGCTGAAAGCATTGTGACAAAAAGGTCATTATGGTATTAAATTACTTAACGTGATTTTTGCAGTTCACCTTTTTAAAATTTAAGCAACTAGGAAAAATTACTATGCATGGTGTTAGAGGCACTTTTATATTTTAGTGACTGACCGGTACAAACTAAGACAAGAGATGATGACTAAACTAGGATTTTTTTTTGGTGCAGTCCAGCGTGTCACTGCTGTGCTAAGCCCCGTGCAAAATGCATTGGTATTCTCATTTCCATTTTCTGCTGTTGAAAGATTTGGGTTATGCTTAGATGTCAGACACCTGCCTGCATTTCAGCTAGTTACCATACTTTATTATTTGCTTTTAGCAACTGTTAATACTACAGCTGCTGAAATTACTAATGTTCCACCTTCCTTTGTTATTAAGACACAACAGTTCTTAACATTAAATTTTTCAGGCATTCATGAGATACTGCTACCATCCTTTGACAAAATTTCACTAATTCCTGCATGAGTTATGGTGGGTGCATTGACAACAAGATCAGATTTGACAAAGGTTATACTGCTATACTGCTTGTGAGTACTCCAATAACTAGCTTAATTTGTGATGTTAATTTTCCATTTGTGTGCTTCTTATTGACATAGCACCTGATTTTGTAATGAGGACAGCTTGAGGGTGCTTTTTGTCACTAAAAGCAGATTCATCCTTTTAACTATTGTTTTATCAGTCTAAACCTTCATGAAAGAGCTTTTATATATTATTGGCAACTTGATTAACTAGGTATAACTTTTGTTACAGTAGTAGGCATGTGTCAAAATTTCCAGATTTATTAAATTTGTCATAAACTTCAGTACAAACTCTCTAACAGTGACACCTCCTTTAGCGCTAGTATAATAACACTAATAAAACCCAATTTTCCCTCCTAAGCAACACCAAGGGACAAACCACCAGTGATATTCATAGTTAACCTTGTGGTTTTCCAGAAAGCGTGTTAGAGGCATCTGACTATGCAGCAATGAGAGCTTGTGTAGATATGTGAGCCACTGTAGCCACCACTGCTTTCATCCCTTTCCTTCCTGGGCATAAATGTTCTTCCAGTTGATCGACACTCCCATGAGTCACCACCATGACTGCCTTAAAACTGCCTATACAATAGCTCTCCATGTTGTGATGATATTATGGCATCATTAGACAGAATTTTAAATTTAAAAGCCTTCGTGTGTTTTACCTTCTGAAAGCGGTAATACTTCTTCTTTGGCATGTTGATCTAGGACCTGATCTACAAGAGTGGGAAGAGTAATAAGACTTTCATAAGATAGCAAGTGAAGAAGATGACTGCAAAATTGAATTGACAAGCTTTAAGGTGGTGATGTTCTTGTGCGCACTGGTGACAGCTGATTAGAAGATTTGTGCTGAAAAGTGGTTCTACAGCTGGAAAGCATTTGATAAAAGAGAAAAAAAATCCGGTTTTGGAATCTACCTTTGAAACTAATCACATTCTCCAAGAGAATAAAATAGATTGTTCTTTTCAGTAAGAAGACATATTCCTGTGTTACTAAAAATGTAACTGTGTTACTAGGAGCTTGTAATCTAAGTATTCTGAAAGCCCACTCCATAGGGTGAAGAATTTGGAAAAGCCTCCTAACAAAGGTAGACACAAACAGTAAATAAGCTAGTTACTAACTACACCGAGATATGTAAATAGAATTGATGGAAAGGTATCTGGAAGAAGAAATATCTACAAGGATTTCAGATTTCCAAGTATTTTCTAAATAGATGGCTGATATGGTCCTTGATTCACCATGTATATTTTTAATAAACATGGTCTATCTTCTCTATTTAGGTTTTTATTCTACCCAGGTCGTTTTGGTATCTAACTAAATAATATGGTTATCACAGACAATGCATACTCATAAAAAATATCACGTCTCCACATTTATGGCTGCTGCCAGAGGGATTTTGAGGGCCAGATGCTGAATGAGGAAAGTTAACACAGTGACACATGAAAATGGAAGGCATCAAAGCTTACCTTTTCCACTTCCATGAAGTCTAGAGACATCAAAAAAAGAAAAAATCAATCAAGTGAAAGGTGTGCATTTTACCAAGGCAAATTTTACTCTACAATAAGTATGACCCTTTGATCAGTGCTTTCAAATCTGAAACCATCAAGTCTATAGTCACAGTGAAAAAAAACAAAAATGAAAAAACACCTGAATTAAATTTGGGGAAATCTGAAAATTTCTATAAACATTTGTTATGCAACAATTAAAATTAAAATGGCAAGTTATTCAAGATGAGCTTCATGTTTTTCTCTAATCTGAATATGAAGAGACCCTATGAAAAGGTGCTAAACCAATTTATTTCAACCTAATTTTATGAGAGACCTTCCTTCCTTCTCAATGTACCCTTTAGTTATCCAGTAGTACAGGATTATCTGTCTGTCTATTCTTCTACATCTTTATCACTCTATAGGTTAATACTGTATAAAAAAAAAAAAACAACCTCATTTCCATGCTTCTGCATCTCATGTATATATTCTGGAGAAGAAAGATGCATACCCCAGATTTGAGTGCATTCTGATACTGTAATTAACTTACGTATTTATTAAAGTTCTGTGTTCTCTGTAGGTCATCACACTTTAGAGGTGCATTGGAGGTCAAGATGCAGCATTGTCAAAGTGTAATCTTCTTTAAGTAGCTGAAATTAATCTTGAAGTATCACAGAAATTGTAACTATGTTCTCCAAGGAGAAGATGGCATTTTTCATTCTACCCTGTTCTTACCTTGAGAGTGTCAAAAGAACTTCTTTTTTATTGCCTGAAAGGAGAATACACTGTTCACACATTATACATTAAAATGACTGAAAAGGAAGGGGAAAAAGACAAGTTGATAAAATGATCAGATCTGTTATTGAGGACTATTTGTGGATGACACTTTTAACTATGTATTCAAAAATAATTTGGATCAGAAGGATGAACATAACCAGTCATCTCAGGTTATTTCTGAACTGCTGCTTGCTTAATATTTTTGGAAGACAGGCCCTTTGGGGCAGACTGTATTTCTCAATACATCTGAATACTGTGGAAATCACAACATGCAACAAGCATAATAAGAATCCTAATTGATTAATAAGATTGAAGTGTCTAGAACAAGGTGAAGGAAAGACAGAAATGTTCCCATGAATGCTCAGTTGCCAATCAACATACAGTTAAGAAACAAACATTTAAACATCTTCTTTAAGAATGGCAAATTATATAAATGTTTGTTAAATAGCTGAGGCATTTTATGTTAGTGTTGATATGGGATTTTTTTTTTTTCATTCTCGTCAAGCACAGACAGAAACAGAATGTGTCTAAATGTCCACTGTGTCTATTTTTTACACATTCCATAAGACTGATGCTCACAATTACTGGGCATATCGAATTTCTTCAGGACATGCCTTCTATTATTAGAATTTGCAGTGAGCGCAGAGATAAATGTTTTTAGCAATGAAGTTTGTGAGCTAAACTACTGTACATCAGATCAAACATTCCTCCACCGTGATGGATGACTTCCCTTCAGCTCTAAACTTCTGAAGCTGTTCTGTTTATTTCATTTCAAGCTCACTTTAATCCACACTTGAAGGAGCCAAATCTATATTCAACATTGAGACTGCTCTGTATTCCTGTCAGATCTTTCCTTTTATTTTGTTACTGATGCTGTTTAAAGGTTCTCCGCTAGAAAGCTTGGAATATAAAAATGTATACATGTTAATTTAACATTCTATATGCAATCTCTATGATAAAAAAGTGAATGTTTCAGTAGCTAATAACCACATAGTATATCTTCTGTTCCTCTGGCTAAGGATTTCTTTTGCCTTTGGTAAAATGCTACATTAGGTCATCAGATTAGGTTAGCAAGCAAATTTACCTGTTACTGTCTTGAAAGTTAGAAAGTAAGAGAGAGGCTGCATTTGTATTAATGCCTTCTTTGTCTTCACTCCCAAATTTGAGACAATTGGCTTCTATATATTCAGAGATGTCTGAAGAGCTTTCAGCATCAATAGTAACTGGAAGCCCCTATTTTTCAGTGTACATCCCTTGAATCTGCTGCCAAGATGACACTAGGCCTGAAGAAGCGCTTGTTATCTTCGACTGACCATCCCATATCAAACACAAAGTCTTGAGCGCCCGCCAAAATTAAAATGTTTCCCTGTTGTATTTACGTTTGGTAGCGTGTGGAAGACACAATCATAAGACCATAGAATCCAGTTTTCACCACCTCACCACTCCTGTCTGTAAGCTCATCAGTAAAAGCTAAACAAAAGGGTGTGCTTAGCTGCATGGTTCAGATCCTAAGCCACTGTCCTGGTGTTTTGGTCTCATAAGCATATTAGCCAGCTTTATGGGATTTGCATTTAACAAAACTGTAAGGAGATTAATTACAGCTGCTTAAGCCACTGAAAAGTAATGTAAAATCAATTACTTTTTTATTGGCTAGGCCAGACCACGTGGTAGCAGGCAGGACAAAAATCAAACGAGCTCGGCACTCTAGCTGTCCATTACGGGTTCCCGTCACCAAAGATTTTTCAGATATGTGGAGATAATCATGAAATATGGGATAATGTTAGCTAATTTTTAACAAGGGGACTTTTTTTAATTCAGTGATGGCTAGACATAAGGCCTTTGTAGGACTACAGTGGTCTTTTGTATTTCACTGAGGACTGCTGAAAAATTCTGCAGATAATGAATAGAGGTCCAATGTTTTCTCCCTGCAGATAAACAGCCATGGATTTATCATTTGATAATCAATGCATAGTTCAGGGGGAACAATTCTATTTGTCTGCATCTAGTACATTGTATGATATTTCAGAAGGCATTTTAAACAGTTCATCATGAGGAGTCAGATGAGATTTTACTTCCGGAGTTTTGAAAACAAGACTGAAAATATTTGCTGAGTTTTTATCTAGGGATATAACTGTAAAACAAGTAAAAGTATAAATACCCTCCCCCCGTTAGTTTGTTTTGCTCATATGTCTGACCTCCTTCTTCTTCTATGGTTTCTTTAGAACATAGGATATTTTACAGCGGTTTACTACACATTTATTGAGAACAGAGACTAAGGTCCTACTGGCCAGGAGTGCATGCAACCAAAACAGGAACAGGCTGAGCTGAGCTCTTCTCCCTTCCTTCTCCCAAGTTCAGATTGTATCCTACAGCAGAAGGCCCAATCTGCGTGGCAAATCACACATAGCTGAGACATACGATGGTGCAAGTCCACATGCATGGGACAAAGACACGCACTTCCAGCTGCTGCAAAGCAGTATGAAGCCTCATTAGCTGGGAAGGAGTCAGAGAGCAGCTACAGTGCTGTGAAAGAACCAATTTTGTGTGGATCACTAGAGGGAAAATAATGGGGGGTAAATCTAATAAACCCAAGATTGCTATTAGTGTAATGCCTATTAAATTCTTTAGAGTTTTTCATGTTCAATACTGACTCCAAATCCACGTATTTTGTGACCCATCAGGGAGTCTAATTCTTGGTGTAGAGCATATATGCTAACTGGAAAGGGAGTCCTGCTGTGCTTTCTCTCATTTCATTATACGGCCCCAAAATATGTATTTGGAAGAGTATGCTTTCAACTAATATTTTAACTGAGGTGAGCTAGGTCCATGAACATTGCTATTACACATGTTCCAAGTTGTAATTGCACACTGTTCTGGCCAATGAAAAATTATTCTCAAAGCTTCTCCAGCAACAGATATTCTAAATCATTCCACCCTGATTAATATTGGCTCTTTTAGTTTTTTCTACTGGAGAGGCAAGACGTCATTACAGAAGTTCAAAAATTCTGGAACTCATAACTTGTTTAATAAGATAAACTTGTATTTTCTGGATGCATTGGTGACATATGTCATGTGATTTTCTTGAATAACATATTGCTATCACTTCATAACAGTGCATGGATAAAGATAAGGTGAGATATTTCTTGGCAATGGGAATATAATGTCTCTTCACAGCAGTGAAGTCATAATATGGTGTAAATATATCCGTAGTAGAAAGCTCAACAAAAACAGTATTTTGTTTTAAAGGTGTAAAGGATATTAAGCAATTCCTAAACTATGTACAGATACACTGCACTGGCATGAATTCAATCAAAGTTAAAAAGGAAATAAATGAATATTATAAACAATAAAACTCATTGAATTAATATTATTAATTAGGTAGCTTAGAGACATAAAATATAGATTTTTTCAGGAAACTCACACACCTCACTGTCTATTTCAAAATAATTTTGTATTCCAGTGTAAAAAAAAAAATCTTTTAAAAGAGTGCTGGCTAATCCCAAATCATAAGAGCTTTTTGCTGGAAAAACAATAAAGATAACCACAAAAGTAAGTCTTGAAGAACAAGAACCCTGAAGAATAAATGCTTCCTGGGAAGTTCGTTATGAAAAGACAGACTGCACTCTGCTCTTGTACAGAGCAATAGATTTTACTGGTTTGAAAAGCAAAGGAATGACCTGGTTCTGCAGCCACTTCCAAGCGGGTCGAAGAGCATCCCCCTGCAGACTGTGGCTCTGTTGTGCATTAGGGATGAATGGAGACTCCATGAGCTCTCTCATGTGGACGCCTCAAATATTCTCTCATCTGGTTGTTAGGAAAAAAAATGGGCACGAACAATTATGTAAGACCTTCTGGCAAAATAAACAAACTGGCTGGTTTTGTCTTTTCTCCATTTGCTTAAATCAAAATACTCAAGTAACAAAGCAGTGATTAGGGAAGGACTACTCCTTCTGTCGTAGGTCAGGAATGTGACTGTCTGCTTGTAAGATAAGACTTGGCAAAATAATTTCTGGCCAGAGCCTTGGCACACTGAATTAGATAGGAATCTGATTGTGTCCCTTTTACGGCTGGTCTTCAGATACTTATCTGATGAGAGAACTCAGTGAAGTTTCCCATTCGAGCCACTAAGTGTCATAACAATCTGAATACCTAAGAAAGATGTCTTGGAGTTAACAGATCCCTTCTGGGAAAAAAAAAAAAAAAAAGGTTTAAAAAATGCTCTTAGATTGCTCAGGTTTTGATCACCTACTAACTCATCATCTCCTGACTAATCCTCCATAAAGTTGAGGTCTCAGTGGTTTCCTCTTACCCCTTTCCTGATTGGAAAGTTATGTTCTTCCAGACAGGAAGCAGGAGCAATCTCATGTGACACACACAATCATTAACAAGCACAGCCAACACTTTGAAAAATGAGCAACAACAAAAGCAAATTCTAAGGTTATGTACATGTTTTCCTGAAAATTATTCCCTATTTCTATGAAGGACAATATAGAAAGTGTTGAAAGAGATATATGGTAACTGCTAAGACAAGAACATGTTGATAAGGAGTGGCACATATCATGACAGAAGCATTTCTTCTTAGCTCATTACCTCCCAGTCTTTCCAGTTTCTCCTTCTCAGCATAATGCTGAAATGCGACTAAAGCAATAACAGTGATTAAAATGTCAGAATGATCTGTCTTTCACTGTCCATCTTATTTTCACCGTCTACTCAGATAGGTACATACAGTTGTGGAGGGAAAATGGTAGCTCAGTGAGGCTGAAACTATTACCCGTTTAAAAGATGAGCATCATGCTTTGCTGCTCGCTCCATGTGAGGGTCTGTAAGTATATATATATATATAGAAAGAGAGATGAGGGAGTGCATCAGGGTGTGTGTGTGCTTGTGTGCATGTGCATGTTATATGCAGTATAATCTTGTAATCATCAGAAGGCCTATTTTTGTTGGGATGGGTGACACTTCATATATATTTGGCAGCACAGCTTTCCTCCTTAGAAAACTGTTTGCGATGCTATTATTAAGTGGTATTAAGGACTGAATGATTCCGCCTATCTGCAATATAAAACATTCATGAAAATTTCATAGGTCCCTTTTTGCAGCAGGCATGCTAAGTAGATTCTGTGCAACTGCATTATGGCTGCATTTGCCATTTTATAGTTAAAAATATATTAGTACTTTAATTATTAATCTTAATACGCAGGGGTTCATAGCACTCTGGTAAAATAGTCTCCAGAGCAGGCAAGTTCTCAATGAGAAAAGGCAAAATATATCTGGAGTGGAAATTATCACCCTCTTCACCTTTGAATAATGTAACTAATCTTCACCAAATTGAATTCATATAAATCCTATGAATTCTTTCACAGTATATGGGCTAGCTTGTCCTCCACTCCTCCGATAGACATACCCACTTGGGGAAGGACACTACAAGATTCGACCATCTGTGGGAGATGACAGGGAAGAAGAACCGTTCGTCCTGTGCCTGCACGTAAGAGATCTACATTCTGGCTCAGTTTGTGAACAGTGGAGTTCCTCTATTTCTTTGTCGTTATGAGTGCTGCTGAGAAAGGGTAGGATATGGTAGGACAGCACTTGCCCAAGTTTGCACATCACTTCTGGTTTACCCTGTAAAAGGGCATCAAATCTTTCAGCCTGATGAATAAAAGGCAGGCAGATGCCATTTCAAGGACTTCCTTTAGCTCATGGAGTGCAAAAACGAGGATCTGAACTACACTCAGACTGTGAGTCATTTGACCATGGAGTGTGCAGGCAGGCGTAGGAGAGGATCTTCCTGCTGTCTGGCTCCTCTTATATCTCAGAGAAGCAGACATCAGCAAATAACAATTAACCAGATGATTCTATCACATGATTGTATATTTTAGTACACAGTTGTTATGTGGAAGTAAAAACAACTCTCTAATCATTATTTGGATTTCTGTGTCCCAGAGATGTCCTTGCAATAAAATCATTTATGATAGTTTTAAAGATGATATGTGTAACATGTAGATGCACCGTTTTCAACGGAAACGGCAGCCAGTGTGCTGAGATCACTGAGTACAGCTGCTGTCTCTCTTTCACTGTTATCTCTCGGTGTCTACCTGATGTGTCTTCCTTTTTAGACTTTAGACTACAGTCTTGTAGACTGTAGCCTTTGTAGGGCACACTGTCTTCTTGATAAGCATTCATAAAGACTACTTCTCTGCTAGCAAATAAAATGGTATCAGGCTACTCACCAGTCTGCACGCTGGAGGATGCAGCAGGACTCCCACTTATACAGCCAAGCTTTCCCCCTTACCAGGACAGTCTTACCTCACTATACTGTCGTTAGAAACTGTCCCTGACTTGTGCCATCTCTGTCAGCAGCCCCAGCCAACATCTTGGCAATCACAACAGGCACAAGCCAAAACCCTATGTAAGGGAGTGTGCTCATGACTGTGCTGTGAAGACCATTCAAACTTGAGTCTCTTTAGATGCAGCTACAGGTTCTTCTACAGCACCATGAGGTCCCAACACATATTTTGGCTTCTTTAACCTGCATTGAAAGTATTATTGAGGTTTAGAAGAAGCTCTGGTCACTAGTAAGCAAGTCAGAAGTCCCTGCTGCTTCATCACTAGGTCCTGCATCTGTGTTTCAAGGCATAAAGATGTCCCTATTATGTAAAAGGCAAATCAGGTTATCCTGGTTAATTTTTCCAGTGATTCCAGAGTCCTACAGCCCCTGAATAGACTGTTGTACTTGTATTACCGCTTTACCTTGATACGTAGTCTGTGCCTCTAACAGTGCCTCTAACAGAAACATCACAGCTGTTTCTGATCACATTTCTACTGGAGGCAAGATACCCGTATCTTTCTTATTTTCTTTATTTCCCATGGAAAAAAAATCCATGATTCAAACTGAATGCCAGATAGATAAATTATCATCTCTTTCTTCTTTCCCATGGATAGTCAGTAGAATTCCATTATCAAAATAGTACCTGGTTTTATGAAGTTCTTTGACGTCTGTAAATCAGGGAAGGCTAATTACTATAGATAATTCAGATATTAATGTGAATTTTGGAATATTTATTCTATCTGAATCAGAAGTCTCAGATTCTCTATTCATTTGTCTCGGGTGGAATTTTATCTATGTCAAGTGAAAAATGAGGCAGTCAACGCAGGTCATTATCTGCCAGCCATATACTAGATTAGAAGAAATAGAAAATATGTCATTTTCAAAAGCCAACTTAGTGAACAATTGAAGCAACTTGGCAAACTTGACAAAAGTTGAGATGAAGTATCTTTCTTATTGATGACTTGTAAACCAAGGCGGAGTTCTCTCCTTTTAAAAATACAAGTTTTTCCAAACAGCAATATAGCATTCTGGTCAGTGTTATGGAGGTCAAATCAGAATATCACAGTGATTACTTCCAGTTTTCTATTAATTTAATTAACATTAGTTAAAATGCCCAAGTCTAAATGTTATTATAAACTGTTTAATAAATCTAAAAAATATTGAAAGTTAAATTACTGCAAAGACCACACCTGTAGAATTGTACAAACATAGACTGTTCATCAGAATTGAAAGATGATTATTTTTATTCAGATAAAATTTTGTGCAAATTTGAAGTGATTTTCTATTCTCTGCTCTAATGACATTTTGATTGTCTTATACCTTTAAACATTGTGAATTTTACTGGCAGAAAGACTTGTGATAAAATGAGTTATAAAGCTGTATTCAGTAATTTTTGTTAAAATTCATTTTAACATGCACTTTCGTACTCAGAAACACATGTTCTTCAAGTTCTTACACAATCTTTTCATGAAGGAAAAGAAACCCTGTGATTTATCACCCAGTCAAATTTGAGTTGCACACCTAGCAAGATGAATATTTATGAACTTTTCACTGTCTAGATCCTCATCCTGTACTGAATGCAGTGAAAACACACTGATTTACATCAGCTGAGAATCTTTGCTTAATACAGGAAATCTTATCAAAGATGTTTTGAAGCAATAAAGAAACTAAAGCTGAATTTTTCATTCTGAAATATTCAGTCATCTCTGTTATTGATATTTCTATAAACATCACAGAAGTCTAATCTGATGAAGCTCTTGTAACTCTTTTAACACCATGGGTTTTATCATTCTCTGCTCAAAATTAATACCATCTAAAGCAAGAACTTTGTTTCTGAATGCAAATAAGACCGTACAATGTGTTGAGGAAACCTGTTGTGTTTGGCTAACAGGTCTCAAAAGACTGGGAATTGGGGGTAATAATGTAAAAATAATGTGCTTGGAAAAGAAATAAATAAATGTTTCTATTTAGTTGGTTTTGAAAGTAGTTGATGTGGTTTAGGTCAGCTGCAATTTAGTGGTAGCTTTCTCTGTTTAGTATCTAAATATTCAGATATCGGTAATATTTTAACTTAATTAAATGGTTCTAATTATACTTACCTGATGATTAATCCATTTAACTTTAAATGGGCATTCCAGATTTCATTTTTTGCTGTTCTGCATGTTGGCAAACAGACTAAGGGACATTCAAATACTGTCAAATCTAATACATAGCTCTTTTGTCCTGAAACGCACCTTTGAATACAAGGAATTGAACAAGGGCAAGAACCAATCAATCTCGGTTACAAAGATAATGTTGAACACAAAACTCCCTTAGTAAAAAGCAAGGAACAATTTGCAGCAAAATTTATTTGTTCCTGAAGAACCAGACACACACGCACAAAAAAAAAAGATAGGCCATTTTAGTCAAAACTCTGTAACATTTGTCTAAATTGCATAAACTCGTATTTCTAAAAAAAATAGGAGGCAAGAGGGAAATCAAATGAAATTCTGCCTCGTTCAAAAGAGGAAATTATGCCTGACATATGTCAAAATTCCATCCCAAGAAATATAGCGGGATGGATTATGAGAGAAATGATCTCTACGCTTTTGCAGCCAATTGGTGTTGGCTCTAGCTCAGGTATGTGACAGGAGGTCACAAACTTGAATTGCCCTGCTAAAGTGCTGACTTGATAGAAAAATCTAAACTTCAGTTGTTGCCAAACTGTTTCCTCCAGGTAATAGCCATTTATCTATTTACACGGTCTGCACACACTCTCTCCTGTAAAGCTCTGCACTTGTGTCAGTATTGCCATAAACTACAGTCAAGGGACACCAGTTAATGGATTGATTTATGTTGAAAGCATTACCTCGTAAAGAATTAATATGCAGGCTTCATCGTTTTATTTTTTCCAGTACCTATTGCAGCATACTAATCATAATTCCTGTGAAAGCAATCTTTATTCCCAATTAAATTGTTATTTGGATATAAAAAATACACAGCACAAGACCTTTCCTTGGTCTCTTAAAAAATGTCTTGGGAGAACAATACCTGACCGTAAGTTAAATACAGCTTCTTTAAACAATCCAACTTATAAGACTTTGCTTTCATAACTGATTAAGTAATGAACAGTCTGGATGCTTTGTGGGTAAGAATGTACAATATTTTCTTTAGTTGGAAAGTATATTTTATAAAGATCAAATGTCTGGACTGAAGGCAAAAAAGAACGAAGGGAAAGTAAAGTAGAATGTCATCAGGAAGGGTCTAACTAAAACATTTGATTTGCTTCCTTCTTTTATTTGCTTTTTTTAATATTAAATAAAGTCTGAAACTCTGTGCTAAGTAGAGTTTTTTGTGAAACCAGGATTTAAAGGCTAATTGGTCCCTCATTTCTTAATACATTAATGATATAAACATGGAATGACGAAAAGATTTCTTATACCCATAAATTTTGAACAAATGGGACACTTAATAGCAAGCAAAGTATCTTTAAAGAGGATTGCCTCAGAGGCTCTTCAAGATAGGTCTCATTACTGCTTGAAGATTCTGCTTAGACAGAAATATTAGAGAGGATATTGCTTGTCACTGAGCTAATGTTTATGCCCAAGCCAGATGTGCACAACCCCTTCACCAAACCTTTCTCTGACAGTGAAAGGTGGCTACATTACTACACAGCTGAGGCTGTGCAAAGTTTTACACTAACAACAATGGAAAACTACTTTTAGAAAAAGCAGTCAAAGCTGCCATACTTAGGGTTCAGGTACCCTGATGATGGCTGGCTACGTGTGACACTGTTTATCTCCTTGTGAAGAGTGATCTTCTTGCAGGGGAAGAAAAAAAAAAAAAGAAAAAAGAAAAAGAAACATTTTAGATGGCTTCGCTTGTTGCGCTAAAACATAATAAATAAATAAAAGAAGCTCATTGTCTTAATACAAACACTTCTGTAACTATTCTCTCTGTACAAGGTTCTGTGCAGCCCTCAAAACCTCTAGCCTCAGTGTAGGATTGCTTTCAGCTGAGGCTGACTGACCTTTCTGGGGTCACAGATCACAGCTACCACAAAACTAACCCATCTCGGGCTTGTGAACAACCTCTTTAGCAATATTGGATTCTGGTTTATCAGTTTCAATTTAGAAGTTCCTTATCTTCTGCTACCTTCACAGAGTCCCTACTAGGCGGGGGTTTCTGCCTACTGCCTTCTTTTCCCTTCAATTCAATTCCCTGACCTGCTTACATTCCAGTGTTGGCCATGCTTCCACTGCATCCGCACAAGCCTCACACCTGAAGAAAGCAAGCACTTGATAGACCATGTGTCTGTATCTTGCAGACTGGTCCAAAGATCTCCCCTTTAAATTTTTAGAGAGCCTTAATTTGGAGACATCTGATTTAGCTCCTCGGTTCTATCATGACATCTCCAGAAAATTAGGAAAAAAAAAAATAATTCTCTGGATGGAACCTCGATGTGGGAATGAAACTAAGTAGCATGAAGCTGAACAGTTCTTCAGTCAGCAAGCAAAGTAAGAAAGCAATGACTATCCTGCGGTGAATTCTTCTCCTTCCTCCTTCAGCCTTTATAGATGCTCTGTTGGATTCATGCCATGTTTTGTATTATACAATAGAGCATATCTGCAAAGTGAGGCTTATTAGCACAAGACAAGTGATGCAACAAATGCAGGATGCTAGCAACCATACGTGTTACCAGGTGCGGTACTCCTTGAGGACAGCTCTGAGCTGTGGTTCATTTGTACAAAAAGTTTCAAAAGAATTTTCCAACAGGAGGTGAAGTCTCTAGAAACAAAATTAAAACATTCCCTTACAACTCAAGCTAATGGCGGAGAGCGGCCACTGAATGACCGTTAGTAATGACTACAAACAGTCAGAACACACCATTGCAATTCCAGCTACACAGAGGAATGGGCTGAATGAGAATACATATTCTGACAAAGCAGAAATATTTATAACCGCATTAACGGAATAACTGTATTTCGGCACCAGGGCCCAGAAAGGATGAACCTTTTTCCTACAACACAAAACAAAACAGCTTGCATGGAGGGCAACGCTGAAAGCCAGGGTATTGGCCTCTTGAACCTCTCAAGCTTCACGCCGTTGGGGAGAGCACATGCTCAGATTCAGCAGCTGGCAAGAGGCCATTCACACATAGCAAAGGGTAAGGCAGGTGCTGGGGCCTCGGCACTGACACGCAAGGTTACTTCTGCATGAAAGATAAAAATGATGCTATTTCCTAAATGATATATGGTACTCCTGAACCATCACGAGTTTGGTGAATCTAACAGCCCCCCCCGCTGCGATTAATAGAAAAGTTGGAGAACCATGGGATTCACAAAATGCAGTCACCCTTTCTTTGTCTCGTTTTTCTATCACTTTATTTAATAACACTGCAAATAAGAAGACAAAGCCCAGTATTAAAAAAAAAATGGGGTGGGGAAGACAACAGCTGCCTGAAAGAGTCCAGCTGTGCAGCCTGGGTTCTGCTTTCAGGCATGTTTTGTGCAAAGTAAGTGAAACTGAAAGCTTGTAATAAAAGACCAGTGATCTGCAAGGTTTCGCAACTTGTTTTGTAGTTCATAGGAGGTTTGCTAAGACCATGCTGGCACAGATGAGAAACAGAAGTGAAAGCAGGGAGGAATTTGCATACAGAGTGCAGATTTCATTGTTCATGGCAAAGCTGCCCTTGATTTGCTTCAATCATTGTAACAATCAGCCCAGCCAACTGTTTACATGCTCTCCATTGTGCTAGTGTTGGCTAGGAAATGGCAGGCGCGATGAGATTTGCTTTCCGCTGGCACTCTGGGGAGCAGCGGGAGTTCACACACTTGACAGACAGACAGACAGGCCGACGGGCCCCTCTTTCCAAGAAACAAGAGAGTGGCTGCCTTGCTCTCGAGCTGTGGTATTGTGGCGATGCAGCCAGGAGCATTTGTGTCTGAGAGCAGGACACACGGCACAGTTTGGGTTCCAGGGGAGAAAGGGTGAAGATTTAAGCAAAGTGTCGAGAACTGGCTCCACAGAAGGATTTTAAAAACTACCCCTCCCTGCCCACCTACTTGCACCTAAGCTACTCTTAAGTAAGTTTTCCCAGAAAAAAAAAAACAACAGGTGATGGGCCAGGCAAAATGTATTCATGCATGAGTCGCAATTGAAGAGGGTGTAAGAAAGTGCTGAAACTCAAGCTATACTAAGGAATATGTAAATAGTTGTCCTTTTCCTGTAAAAGGGATGGCACTGTTGCTGCTGTCATAGCAACGTAGTCACAGCTGTAAATATAATAAGCTCGCAAATTTAAATGTGATCACAATCAAACAGAAGGCCCAAGAAAGGCAATCACCCTGTCTTCCCCCCTGCCCCCCGCATTCATGGCAATTGTAATGGGTTTAGGTTGATAGGCTTTGCCTTGGCCCACCCTGGTCTGATTTGAAATGCTTGGATGAAAACACTTCCCTAAGCTATTTGACAAACTTGCTAGAAAGGTTAAAAAGAAGCATTTCTTAAGTTGCACAGTTTTACTCTTAGATCCACTTTCTAGAACAAGAAAAGACATCCCTGAGGAATAAAGTAAGGTTTAAAGTCGCATGATCAGAACGTGTTTGTAAACCAATTTGTTTTTAAAATTTACATAGTTTAAAGAATAAAAAAAAAATTCCCGTGGCTGAGGATCATGGCTGAAATAGGTTTGGAGGGGGTTTTTTTTTATTATTTTATTTTTTCTTTTCTTTTAAACTCTTAATCACAATGACTATTATTAAGGCAAAGCCAAAACTTATTGCTGGGAGCACATACACAGCCAATACATTACTGCAGACAGCAATCAGCAGTGGAGCACATTCAAATGCCTAAATTTCTCCTTCAAAATGTGGGTGAATTATGCTCCAAATCTTCACTGATTTTTGGTGAAGAAATCCCAGTCAGCAGTAGTCTTACCCTTTCTCATCACCCTACCTGCTAGAATTATGTGATATGCACCCCTGAAAAACATACTCTGCTCTCGAAGTAATTGGAGAAATATGATGACTAACCTACAGACTAGAGGAGCGAGGGAAAGGTTCCTCAGCCAAACAAAACACAAAGGAATGTATACTTGAAAACAGAGAAGTAAGACCGGTGCTATCGAAAGGCCGAATCCCCCAGTGAAACAAAATATCCAGGAATATAATTTAATAAGGTAGAAAGCAAAGTAAGCATTTTACACCTCTATTAAATTTTCCTTACAAGTTTTCTCTGCAAATACAGAAAAGACGAGAATGCCATTTCCTTTATATGGATTGTTAAAGTTTTGTTAGTTGTGATTTATTTGTACAGGTCTGACTAATGACTTGAAATGAAATGGCTATAGCAGGGAAATGATAAATTATCTAGTGTGTAACACTGCTTAAAACCTAAACATGTGTTTATAGTTGCTGTTCTGGGATAGTTGCCAAAGGGACATTTTACTTAGCAAGTTATGTTAGCGTAAGTATTTTTTTCCTATAAACAACAAAAAAAGTCTCCAAAAAAAATAAGATGGGGTGGGCAGGGGGAGGACTCTCATTTGCCTGCTGCTAGGAAGCACCAGGAATCAGATTTTCAAAGGAATTTCCATGCTGTTTTAATTAAAAATTCATTTCTTAATATCATCTGGATAGAATTTTCAGAAAAAGTACATACTAGTGTATAAGTACACCTAGTATATAATCTAGTTATATGATAAAGAAGCAGTTCCTCAGCATGTAGGCTATCACTGTCTGTAAAGTCAGTTGTAGAGCACAGAAGAAGGTTGTGCTTCCCTTTTCAGAGTTAGATGAAGTAACTTACAGTCACAGCACTGAGGGCTAGCGAGTACAAATGACATTCTTGACAATTCTTTGAGATAAAGGAATAGAACTGAAAAGATGTAAATTTTATTCGTGAAGATTCATTCTGTAACAGTGGCCATAATATACTTGAATGAAAAGGTCTTAGTGATCGGAGAAAAAAAAAATAGCCTAAAGTCCACTATGTAATATTTATGATTAAAAATCTTTATTTCACGAAGGTCTTTATGACATAAAGACATTCACTTGAAAAGAAATAATAATAAAAACCATTTAAAATTCATTGAATTAGATGAACACAGTAAATACACAAACCATCAAGCCACAAAAAGAATAAAAGGCATTCCACAAAATCAGAAGTAATATTCAACTGAAGAAAATGGAAAAGAATTAAAGTTCAGTGGGTTAAATGTAAGTCATCATAAGGCCAGCTAGAAAATATTTTTTCTGAGCAACTTGCTAAAGGCATAAAAACTATTAATAAAAACATTTTGAAAAAACCCAACCTTCAGGAGTAGGAAGCTTGCTGAGAGCCAGTGGGGCCAATAGATAATTGAGTTGAAAAGGAGAACTAAAAGAAAATAAGGCAGAAAAGCTAAGTGGACTCTTTATATCAGTGTCGATGGGAGGGTTTGGGGGTTTCCCATAGCAGAGTCTGGCCATCCAGGGAAGAAGTGTCCAAATTGAGCACTCTCGTAGAATCACAGAACCACAGAATGGTTGAAGTTGGAAAGAACCTCTGGAGGTCATCTGATCCAACTCCCCCTGCAACTTCCCCCCATTATAGAAAGGGTTTTGGAAAAAAATGGACAGAAATATCATGAGTACCAGACATTATTTACCCAAAAAGTCAAATGAAACTCAAATACAAAATAAATGATCTACCAATGGTTTTAGTTCATTGTTTTAATTAGCAAGATAACAGACTTGATAAAAAATTTTTGAGGGTAGTTAAACTTGGGACTGACCATTGACCAGTTGAACTCAATATTCATGGATGCGAAGTATTATATGTTGTAGACAAAGATGGCATACTTTTACACACATATGAAGATGTTCACTATAAGATATTGGGCAGCACTGTGTACAATTTGAGGAAAATATCAGTGCTACCATACGGAAAGTTCAGATACATTTAAAAAAGCAATAAAGGAAAACATACAAGAAAGCAAACAGAAAAAATATGTCTGTTCTTGAATGATGCGTGCAGTTCTACATTCCTTATCTCAAAAAGGATACAGTTAAGTGACAGAGGAAAAAACATTGGAAACAAGAAAGACCAGAGGTACTGAGCAACATTCATCTGAGAAGAAATACAAACTAATAAGCAAAAAGAGCAAGAGTCCTTACGGTGGAAAGTGAACATCTAAAAGATAGTACAGTACAGGTCAAGAAAATCATGATTCATAAGATCATGAATGAGGTTGTGATATTTCTCAGTGACCAAGTATGAAGTCATGCAATGAAATTAACAAGTAGCATGATTATAATCAAAATAAAAAGAAGAGCTTCTTTTCATGCATTGTGCTAGTAGTGCCACAGGATGTTGTGTAGACTAAGAATAGATATAAACTAGTGAAGGAAAAGGCGGAGGAGAGGCTGTGAGCAGGCTAATAAAGTCAATGGCCCGGATGCAACCGACTGCAAAGGAAGTCCTTAAATTTCTTAACTGCTACAGGCTGGGAAGCCGTCAGGAGGGAAGAACTATTCCTTACCTGCTTCCTTTAATATTTGCTACTGATGACTACCAAACACAGGATAGTAAGCTAACTAAACATTTGATCAGAGACAGTGCAGTCATTTTTACTCACATTCCTAAGGAAACTAAGTGAAAACTGATGAGCAGATGGCCAAGAGCTAAAAACAAGAAATGAGTGAGGTTTATCAAAATCAGGAAGGCTGTGAAAAAATATGTCTAAAAAGATAGGGACTATCACAAAATGAGTTATTAAAGAGGAGGAACTAGACGAAGCCAACCATTAAAAAAAAAGGACAATGATTTAGCAGGTTGGGTGGGTCACTACACTAAAGGGATCCAATATTGTCCTTGCTCACATAAGCACCAGGAGTACACCCTTCTTCTTCTGTAAATGGTTAAAGCAGTTTTGTATAGCTGCACATTCTGATCCTAACTTTTCGAGACAGGCCTGAGGGAATGAGGGATGGGAAGAAAATTGAAGGCAAATGCATTATGTGAACAAATAAAATATAGTACAATCACGTCGGAGATGCTGATGGAAGTATATATTCTTCCAGTAATTAGAGGTACTCTCCTAGATCATACAGAAATAGGTACTTAACTTCTATTTCTGGAGAGTAATTCCGATTAGAGTTGACCTTTGCTGAAAAGGCCAGTAGGCTGTGAGGAAGCCCTTTAGAAGACATGGCTCCAATAGTTTAAGAGAAATATATAGGTGAGGATAAAAAGTTAACAGGGGACAGACCTTAAACACTTGTTTTGGGGTCAGATTACTGTCCTCTATCTCTTAATCAGTGTTTTTTTAATAAACATTCACAGTCCATTTCTCTCAGCAAGAATGTCTTCAGTTACCAGACGTGGGTCTGTTAGGCAGCTCCATTCATTCAGTTGTGTCATTTCCTTGTTTCATTAAAGACAGCTTTCATTTCATAGACCCAGCATGGGTTTGTGTTTGGACGGGGGGGAGAGGAATTCAGTTCACTATGTGAATAAAGCCATGCATGGTTTCAGCTTGTTATCTTTAAATTTTACCCTGCAAGGACAATTGCTTTCCATTAAAAATAATAATAATAATAAATTCTAACTCTGTTGCTGTTGAAAGGCAATCGTTCTGATCACTTCCTGCCAACAAAGAGGTACAGTTGAAAACGAATGTTTTACTGTGGCTGTGGATAATGGGGTTCTCTCTTTGATCAGTACACACAGGAGAGAGATTCATGTGTCCGAGTGGACCCGTGCTTCCTTTATCTCCATGCGTCAAAGGGGCTGCCGAGACTGCAGCAGGGAGCAGGAGGGCCACGTAATTCCTTCAGCCTCCCTTTGATGGTGTGTTTAGTGGCACACTGTTCCTGCTAATGTGCTTCTTCAGTGTTAACCTTCATGCTGAGGGGATGGACACAGCTCCTTCAGTCCATCTGGCAGCAATATTTGGGATTCATTTCCTCTGAATTTTCTGCACTGCTCTGCCAAAAAGTTACTTATGTACCTTCATCTTTCAGGATGAAAGTGCCAAGTCCTAAAAGAAGTTGGGCTGACACACAGCTCAGTAATTCATAGAATCATAGAATCATAGAATTGCCTGGGTTGGAAGGGACCTTTCAGGTCATCTAGTCTAACCATCAACCTAACTCTGACAAAAGCCATCACTAAACCATATCACTAAGCACTATGTCTACCCATCTTTGAAATACCTCCAGGGATGGTGCCTCAACCACTTCCCTGGGCAGCCTGTTCCAATGCTTGATAACCCTTTCAGTGTAAAAACTTTTCCTAATATCCAATCTAAACCTCCCCTGGTGCAACCTGAGGTCGTTTCCTCTTGTCCTGTTGCCTGTCACTTGGGAGAAGAGACCGACCCCTATCTCTCTACATCCTCCTTTCAGGTAGTCATAGAGAGCAATAAGGTGTCCCATCAGCCTCCTTTTCTCCAGGCTAAACATCCCCAGCTCCCTCAGACGCTCCTCATAAGACATGTTTTCCAGACCCAGCTTCATTGCCCTTCTCTGGACACGCTTCAGCACTACAATGTCTTTCTTGTAGCAAGGAGCCCAAAACTGAACACAGTACTCGAGGTGAGGCCTCACCAGTGCCGAGCGCAGGGGGAGGATCACTTCCCTAGTCCTGCTGGCCACACTATCCTTGATATAGGCCAGGATGCTGTTGGCCACCTTGGCCACCTGGGCACACTGCTGGCTCATGTTCAGCTGGCTGTCAACCAACACCCCCAGGTCCTTTTCTGCTGGGCAGCTCTCCAGCCACTCTTCCCCAGGCTTGTATCGCTGCATGGGGTTGTTGCAACCCAAGTGCAGGACCCAGTACTTGGCCTTGTTGAACCTCGTACCATTGGCCTCAGCCCATCAATCCAGCCTGTCCACAGTTTGATGCCAAGCTCTGAGTGTGAGTGACAGCCTGGGCATGGCCCAGGGCTGAGAGCTGTGTCTTGGCTGTCTGTTCCCTGACAGATGGGTGCTGGCTACTGCAGTGCAGAAAGGAATTCTCCTTAGAAGTTGGTGCCTGGCAATCCCAGCTCTCATGCTATCTACACAGTTTGTCTGAAGGCAAAACCCTCTCCCTGCCCCCCCAATTGTGTCTCATGTTACGGGTCTCCCTTGTGGATGCTTTAATTCATCACTTTAATTAGGTTCACTGCTACTAGAGATGTGTGTACCGTGGATTGACAGATACCTCTGGGTTCATTTTTAATATCAGACAACTTAATGGAGAAAAATGTGTTGGTTTCCTGTGGAAAAACAAGAAGTGAAGATCTCAACTGAAAAGTATGAGATAGGGTCACAGAGAAACAAAAACAATGAAATTCAGTCTATTTTATGCTTAAAAGCATATTTCATTCTTAGCTGCCCAGGGACCTTTCTTCTAGAATTCCTCCCCACTGAGCTCTTCTCTGAGAGCAAACAGGGGAGGCAGAGGATGGGGCTCCCGTATGCCTCTGGGGCTAAGCTGGCGTTCCTTTCTGTCCACTCTCACTGCTCAAAATGGAGCCATCTTCTCTTCTCCTACCTGTTTATTATTCTTAATTTCTTAATGCAAACACTTTCTCCTTTCAGTTCACAAGAAACAGTCAGCAAGACTCTGAGTGAGGGACAGAGGTGCATTAAGTTCACTATTAAAGCAATTTCAGAGGGGGCATAGTATCCCAACTGCTATAACAGCGTCCTGGTTTGCGTTACAGGGAATATCAGTGTGCATACTTTTTAAACTGTTTTCAGATCAGAATGGTTTACATTGATAGTACAATGATAGTTTTAATATACCTCTACGGATGAAAACACAACAGCAAAGCCAGTGGCAAGGTCCTCTAAGACCAGCTTATCTGAAAACCTTGCTTCTCCACACTTGCTTTCATCAATGCTAAGAATGTGAAAGGACTAGGGTATGTACTTCTCTTTTCCAATCAAGTGCCTCATCCAGGCCATAGGTAAGCAACAGCAGTGGATATTATGTGTGGTCCAGATGGCTTCAAGTGTAATGTAGGTGTCCATGTGGCCCCCTAAGTACCCATTTCTGTGCTGAGTGTGTATTGCCTTGATGCTAGTTTTTGTGTTCTTCTCTTGAGCTTACTGCCTGCATGCCATCTCATCAATATATGACACTTATGGCCAGCCTTCATTTGAAGCCTTCTTTTTTGCGTGAAGAATGGGATCCTTTTTCACATTTTCCTTCTCTAAAGATACAATTGGCATTATTATTTTTTTTTTCAGTATTTGATTGCATGATCCCATTCTGGGGAAGTTAGACAAGAAGTGAATGGAAACCAGACAGATTTAAGCTAACCTTACAGCTACCATCAGCAACCAATGCCAGTACCAAAAACAGGGAAATGGAATAGATGAGAAAATTCAGTAGCAAAGCAGAAAAGTGAGAAAGAGGTTAAGAGATAGATGAAAAGAGAAATTCTAGAAGCTACAATTTAAAAAGCAAATACGGAGAAATAATAATGTCAGCCCTTACAGACAGATTAAGAAATGGGAACCCAGCCAACACGAGGAATGGAAGAACAATATTATAATTGTTTCTTGAGAGATATGGCAATGGGCCATTTAGCCTGCTTGTTTTTACCTTGGGTCATTGCCCAGACTGGACAATTAAAAGGATATTTTTGTCATAAAAACAGTCGTTTTATTTCACTGCTGTTAAAAAAGTGTCACTACCAACTGTGCACGTTGATTTAATCTGTAGTTGTAGGATTTTGTGGAACAAAAAGCATTTTCTACAGTCCAGAAATGTCAGAAGCACAGCCCTAGTGTGAGTGGTCTTGTCATATCTTGAGGACTTTTCAAATTTAAAGAATGACTTTCTAGAAAGTCAGTGAAATCTCACCTTCCTTACCTCCCCACGCTGGGGAAATTCTAAATACAATCTGCCAGCCAAATTCTCCCTTTATGATCACCTACACTTTTCCTCTCTCCCATCCTGACTATTGACATTTGCCAGAAGCACAATGAATCTTTAAATAGGAACTTCTGAAGACCGGTGTCATTTATTTTCCATCCTAAGCTAAAGAATGGATGGTGGTGAGTATATAGAGTTTTCCATTCAAGACTATTAGCACATCTGTTTTCCAAGGCTCTTTTTAAGAGTTGCTATGTTTAGAAAAGAAGTTATTTTAGTTGCATCAGATCCCACAGGATTAAAACATTTCTGACATTGAAGCTTTACTATAGGTAGAGTTTTTAAGAACTAGAAAATTCAGTTTGTGTAAATGTATTCTAGTGGAATTAAATATTAAATTTATTATAAAGGAAGAAGAGGACTTGAAAGGCTAGATTCACAAAGGTGTTAGGCTCTCATGCTGTGGGAAGTGACTGAATACCCCAGTTGCACCTGTACCTGAAGCAACTTAAGTCTATATTTTCCAGCTTAGAAGACAGTATCTTGTTCATTAAACTGTGTGATCATCCATTACAGCTGTTGTTTCATATGAAATCCTTCAGTTATTGAGTGAGCGCAAGACTGAGAATAACTCTTCTGCTTAGTGAAAAAGTATTGAACTAGGAGGTGGGACACCTGCATTCCAGGACACCTTTGGAACAGCATAATGAAAAACAACCTAAAAGTCCCATACCACAGAATGACTTGAGTTTGACACTAAATTTACTACTTAGGAGCCGTGAAAAGTGGTTCTAAACAAACTTGTCATGGAGAAAATGGGAGTGAGAGTATGACACAGCATTGACTAAAAGGCGAATAAAATAATCCCCACATTTTTGCAGCGGAAAGGATTTGGCATAATTGGGTTGAAGTCATCAAGGATATTAAAAACAGTAACAGTGAAATGATGGGCTTATGTAAATTTATTATTTCTCAGAGAAAGCTTTTCTTGCTGTTTGGTAAGTGTTCATAAGTGCCTAAATATGCAAATATGTAAGAAAAATAAAAAATAAAAAAATTATATTTGCAGGGGTCATTTTTCATAATTTGCCTGTCTCATACAAAGATTTTTGAAGTGTTAGCAGTTTCTTGTGGTTTGGTTTATATTTTAATATTGCAGTTCTTAAAGCAACTGTCTATACCTGATTAGCTCTAAGAAAAGACACAGGGAAATTTATCCATAACGTAAAATAAGTAATTAAAAAATCTCTTTGTCTCTACAGTTTGAAGTGTAAAAAAAATAAACTACAGAGTAGGACATTCTTCCTGAAAATGGGTGGGGAAGTTGCTTTCTTCATTCCTCCAACTTTTAGTTATGAATTGATCAAATCAAAATATACAAAATCAGGCTCAGATCCAAGATCAACACATCTTATTCTAGCTATTCCAATTTCCTGACCATACATCCAAGACACATATCAGCAGGTCAATGACTGCATTCCAAGACTATTGTCAGCCAAGAAAAAATTAAATGCAATTGGTTTATATTTTTTACCTATTATTCTGTCTAGTCATCCTGTCAGGAAAAACAGAAGTATAAAAAAGAAAAAAGTCTTGGAAAGTAACTTCTTTTCACTCATTATCAGTGGAACCCTTGGAAAACACTGAGTTCATTTGAGCCATCTAACATGAAAAGGAGATGAAAGAGTAAGGAGGTATGCAGAACAGTTTGCTAAGCATCTTGGCACACTGTATCCTGGTTGCCTCTGCCATTTAAAAGCTAGGAGTCCCAATTGTTTTCCCAATGCACTAGAAGCTCTGCGGGATCATGGGGTTCACTTTGTCATAGAATCACAGAAGCATGCAGAGTAGAATGTCTCTAGATCAACCGCATGCTTAAGGCAGGGCCAGTCAGAGCAAGTTGCTCATGGCTGTGTCCATTTCAGTTTTGTCTCCAGAGATGAGACTCCACCGTCTCCCTGGGAAACATGTTTCAGTGAAGACATTCTCACGGTGATTTTTTTTTTCCTTATGTCACTGCTTTCCCCTTGTCTACACAGCTACTCATGACCACCAGCTTGGTCAGGCATGACTTACCCTTAGTAAATCCATGCTGACTGTTCTCAGTCACCTCCTGCATGTGTCATTCCAGTGCCTGGAGATGGCTTCAGGGAGGATTGGCATTCAGAGATGGCTTCAGGGACTGAGTTGCTGATCGCCCTGCAGTTCCCTGGATCCTGTTACCAGTAAATAGAATCATAGAATCATAGAATCATTTAGGTTGGAAAAGACCCTTGGGATCACCGAATCCAACCATCAACCCTACTCTACAAAGTTCTCCCCTACACCATATCCTCTAACGCCACATCTAAAAGACTCTTAAACACATTCAGGGATGGTGACTCCACCACCTCCCTGGGCAGCCTATTCCAGTGTCTGACCACTCTTTCTGTGAAGAATTTTTCCTAATGTCCAGCCTAAACCTACCCTGCTGCAGCTTGAAGCCATTCCCTCTTGTTCTATCACTAATTACCTGGGGGAAGAGACCAGCACCAGCCTCTCTACAATGTCCTTTCAAGTAGTTGTAGAGAGTGATGAGGTCTCTCCTCAGCCTCCTCTTCCTCAAACCAAACAGTCCCAGCTCCTTCAATTGCTCCTCGTAAGATTTATTCTCCAGGCCCTTCACCAGCTTCATTGCCCTCCTCTGCACTAGCTCCAGCACCTCGATCTCTCTCCTATTGAGGTGCCCAGAACTGGACACAATACTCAAGGTGTGGCCTCACCAGTGCTGAGTATAGGGGGACAATCACCTCCCTACTTCTGCTGGTCTCACTATTTCTAATACAAGCCAGGATGCCATTGGCTTTCTTGGCCACCTGGGCACACTGCTGGCTCATGTTCAGCCGCTTGTCAATTAGAACCCCCAGGTCCTTTTCTGCCAGGCAGCTTTCCAGCCACACTTCCCCAAGCCTGTAGCGATGCGTGGGGTTGTTGTGGCCCAAGTGCAGGACCTGGAACTTGGCCTTGTTGAAGCTTGTACTGTTAGCATTGGCCCATCGATCTGATCTATCCAAGACTCACTGTAGAGCCTCGCAATCCTCATGCAGATCGACATTCCCGCTTAACTTGGTGTCATCTATGAACTTACTAGTGATACACTCTATGTCCTTATCAAGATCATCAATAAAGATGTTAAACAGAAATGGTCCCAACACTGAGCCCTGAGGAACATCGCTTGTGACTGGCCGCCAGCTGGATTTAATTCCACTGACCACCACTCTTCGGGACCGTCCATCCAGCCAGTGCTTGATCCAGCAGATGGTATGCTCATCCAGGCCACGAGCAGCCAGTTTTTCCATCAGAATTCTATGGGGAATGGTGTCAAATGCTTTTCAAAAGTCTATGTAGACAATATCCACAGCCTTTCCCTTGTCTGGATAGATACGACATTTGTCTTTTTTCTACTCCTTAATTATGTCCTCCTTTACTGTGGGTGTCATTTTTCTCCCACAGTGTGTGGTTAGTAGGCTTGGGCCTCCTCTTGGTGATGCTAATTTGGGTCTCCAAGTCAAGTCCCCAGAAATGCTATGAGAAAAATGAGCTCCACAGCCACCTGCTCCATGCCCTCACAAGGCTCTTCCACAGAGGAACTGTGGGCACAGCCTGTTTCACTGAAGAAAGGCTTTCCAATAAAAAAAAAAATCTCAACTTGTTACACTCAGCAAAAATGCAGGATAAAGGGCTTCCTAACATTTATCGAACTAGTACATTATGAACTGGAAAATCAAGGTTATACTATTATATGTATATCTGTTATAAAGCCTTTAGTGACATCACTCATAGGTACTAGGTACTGTACATAGGTACATAGGTACTGAGGTGATGAGGATCATAAATTGGGTAGGTACTACAAATAATGCAAAATCCAAACACCTTTCCCCTGTCACATTCTTGTACCTCTTTGTAGTAAATAATTCCACTGAAGTTGCAAAATTATTTATGTGAAAAGTATGAAATAAGTCACAGTTCCTAATTGGTATGAGCTGAGGGTTAGGAGGATAAAGTGTGAAGAAGAAATTAATTTAGCTTTATGAGTACTTTATTTACAATTGGCCAATAATATTACAGTGTTTTAGCAGCTGTTTCTCCACTCAGTCCAGTTAGTCCCATACATTGTCCCTGAAAAATTATTGGAAAAAGAGGAAAGCAGTGAAAAAAGTAAGATAGAGAATGTATATTTCTTTCCATTTTGCTGTATCTAAAAAATTGGTCAAAACCATCCATCCTCTTATTCATTGGCAGTACTACAGCCCCAGCAGAAAACCATGTGAGTCTGAAACCCGGTGGATGTAAAATAACCACGGACATCACAGGCCTACATGTTATCCTCAGTTGCTTCCAAAACCTCTTCTATTTGGATGAAATAATGTCACTGAGATTATGAATTTATTGTTGTGTAATCTGTGAACAGAGAATTATATCATGAATTATATCCTGAAAGCAAACAGTGATTTAAGACACTGAGGACCGATTTCTGCCCTGGCATTTTGCATAAAGAATTGCCATTGTTGAGCTTGTGCCCAGATTTAAAAATAAAATTTGGTCCAGCTTTTGGCAAATGATGCCCATTAGCAGTTGAAAAGGATAAAGCCTAGACTGGATGCCAGGTCTGATTTTGTGTCACTCTTGTTTTCATGCTGAATGTTGTACTTACAGGCTGTATTTGGTGAGGGCCAGTCTGATCCAGGATGCAACATGTAAAACTTAGACCCAGCTGTGAGGTTCTGGGTAGACATCCCATTACAAATCCGAGCAAATACCTGATCTCTTCCTTTCAGACTGCAAGCTCTTTCTATAGCATGACTTTTACCATATGCCTTTACAGTGCTTGGTTTGTTAGGACTATTAAACAAACCTGGATGTGCTGCTATGAAATATCAGCAGCAAGTTCGGGACCACCAGGCAGCTTCAATCTCATTGGTTTTGCATACTAAAACTCACTCCAGCTGTCCTAAATCTATTTATTATATTCTACTCTTACAGATAGATTTTCATAAAACAACCTGCAATAAATTATTTTCTATGATCAAAAAATGTCCTAAGAAGTAAATCCAGGCAACTGAAATTGAGTAAAAACTTAAATAAAACCCATTTATTTTATTATCTTTCCCTTTCATAACATTTATCAAAATATGACAATTTTCCTTTACTGCTAAAACTTTATTTTAATCTGTTTCTCTAGTTCTTTATAACTATTTTTGTATTTCTAACCTGAGGTAGTTAGAGTAGTATTTTTCTTTCAAAAATAACAAACTGACCCTAGTAACTGGCCAGAGAAATATGATATTATGTGGTAAAAACATCCCTGTTTAAAAAATGTATACTTTTGCTTAAAGATCTTGAGTGGCGTGAAGCAGATAATAGCATAATCCTTTCTCCATCATTTATGCTCTGTTACAGTAGTCTCAATTTCAAATCTGTTTGATATTAAATTGCAAAGGAAAGAAGTGTTTTGGAAAAGAAGTTTTGGTCTCAGAACATCAAGAGATAGATTTCTTTCATATATATGTGTGTGCGTGTGTGTGCACGTGTGTGTATGTATGTACACATTGAATTTCAGAAAACAGCTTTCTCTAAATGAAAGCATAGAAGAACCAAGGAAATAGCCTTCATATCTTCCCCCTTGGCCTTGTAAGGTCCTTAGTGTTGCACCTAGAATGTGCAGAGTGGGAAAGCATACAGGACAAAATGACCTAGATGGAATCAGGGATTAATTTCCTCCTGGCTTATGATTTTTTTAAATAAAAGCGTCTTAACCAAACTTTTGTGAGAAAAAAAAGATCAGGTGAGGTAGCCTGCACCTCTACAGATGGAGGTAAATGCGGGTTTTAAGTAAGAGAGAGCTGAGTTTATATTGCCCTGTAAAACTTCTCCATTTTTAAATGGAATTTTTGAATAAAACTGCTGAGGCATGTGAGCTCTCCTCAGCTGTCCTGTTAACTCCTAACCACTGGCGACTGGGAGCCTTTTCCATTCAGCACAGCCAGAGACAGCTTAAATTAATAAAAGGGAGCAGGCCAGTGGTATAATCTGATCTACAGTAAAGCAGTGGTCTGGTCTGGAAACATCTGACTTTAACATGAATTAAAATCTGAAAGTTTTTCTAAACTTTCATTGCCTTCCTATGTTCCTTCGGAGATTGCAGTTTCATGTTTCACAGCACCGGTCCCAGAGTGTTTTCCTTTTGCGGAAGCTCTTTCCTACAGATTGCTGATATGCTAAGAAGATTGATATGATATAAACACACTTATACACTGTATGTGACCTTCTGCATCAAAATTGAAGGTTCAGGGGGGGAGGAGGGGAAAAGCCTGCCTTTAATGATTCAGAATATTGCCAAACATGGGGCTAAGTGTAAGAGCACTCAGCTCTCTTAAAAGCAGGCAGCTCTGTGTAATGACAGCCTTTTATTCCACGTAACTGGATCTGTTGAAATATTTTTAATTATCAGCAAGTGAGTATCACAAATTATGTCACTTGGCAATCTTTGAAATCTCTTTTCCCTCAGGGTCAGCAGCAGGGGCAGTCAACGTGGAAGATGCTAACAAGGCTTTATAAAGCCCAAGTGGTCTCTCTCCAAATTGAAAATCTCTTAATCTACTCATTGGATTTTAAAACACAAACTCTATTTCTCCATATATTTCTTGTTTTATACATCCCAAGAAGAAACAAGAATTTGCTTTTAAAAGAGTTTCCAACAGCTACATGTCAGCTTGGACGGTACAGAAAAACATGTGAGTAGATTTTCCTTTTCCAAGAGATTTTAATTTGTGCCAGAGAAGCCATAAGGGTCTACACTAGTTATACTTATGCAAAACTATTTGGGATTTTGGCTGCAATCTGGTGCTCACGCATCCTACCTCTACTCTTCATTTTTCTCCTTATATTTCTGTATTTCTTCAAATGTACCCATGATAACCCCTTACCTTTGAGACTTTTATCAGAGAGCTCAGTGATTGGGGCAGATATTTAATGGAGACACTGTCTGAACCTTGATTATGTGCCATGGGGATGCGCGCATTCCCAAATGCATTGCATGAACACAGCATGGCTTTCCTCTGGGCAGGCTGTGCTCAGCAGAGTGAAGCTCTGATGTATAAACTGTCTGGAGCGAGGATGCTCAGATCATTTGTAAAAGCACCTCTGGAGCCTCTCTGGAAATTGTCAGTGTTTTGAGCCTTGCTGGGTCAAGGTCCTCATCCCCAGGCCCTTCCTGTATCCTGGGCCATCCGTTGCTGCCCGACTGAGTGAACCTTTCAGGTAATCAGCCACAGGGGGCTCAATGCCATTGGTGAAGTGTAGGCACTGTGAATGCCATTTGAGATGATTGCCTGAAGGTCCTTGAGGTATGCACATGGGTCTTTGCAATTGGGACACCCTACAGTGCAGCATTTATGGAAGAACTTTATACCATGATTTCAAACCTCCTGTTTACACAAGAACACTATCCATAATTAGGGTTAAGAGCCCCTATATAGATTTGCAAATAGAGGGGAAAAAAATATTATTTTATCTTTTCTTCATAAAAATAATCGAGAGCAACTAAGAATTTGCACACAACTAGACAAGGCTCACTCAACCAGAATTTCTGAAAACTAAATTAAAGAAATAGAGACAACCTGAATGTATCTGCAATTTTGTTCTTACCATTGGTTGCTTTCCTTTCTGTGCTATTTGGATCTCCAGGCATATGCTTTTTTCTCTCTAATATGTTTATGCAAATTTGCTCCAATTGCTACTTGCAAGTGTTCACAACATGACAAGTATTCTGACATATTTATGCGACATACCTTTTGAAGAGATGATAGGGACATTACAGCACCACATTTGCGATGCTATAGATGAGGGCTGTCATGCTTTCTATTCTAAAATACTATTTTTAGAGTGTTTATAATCCTAGAATAAAAATTATTTTTGGACCTTAGTTTCACATACATGGCTGCAATAACATCTCTGCATACAACGGGAAAAAATATCAGTCCAGTAGAATTTAGACATACAGAGACAATGAATGTACACAATTTGCAAGAAATGAGGTTTTGTCCACATCAGTATTCTTTAAATTTTGAGTTTGCAGCTGGTTTCAACTCTGCCATAACTACATAGGTTTAGGATACAAATGTGTGCACATCTGCAGCAATTTATATAAAAATATATTCCTGTAAGTGTGAAGAATGAATGTTCCTATGATGCAGGTGTTTTTACACAAAAGATGGTAACAATTCAAAAGACCTGTTAAAATGCTACTGATGCTGTATGGAAAAAAATAGGAAAAAACAGCACTCAATGGCTTATTGCCGCAAGATCTCATATGTTTCCTCTGACACTTAGGCACATGTTAAGGATGTTGCACAGACAATTGCTATTTTTTAAGTTTTTGTGTTTATGTTCTTTAACTATGGAAATGTTCTGCCTTGGAAAATACTCCTTAACCACTCAGTTTTTACAGACATTGTCTTTCTGCCACTTAACAATACCTTCGGTTCTCCTTTGGTTTCTCACATAGCATGGCAGCTTCCTTTTACTGGCCCATGGAACTTTGTAATTCATTTCCAGATACTTAATACCTGAGAAATAGGTGATGGCTTGAAGTGTTTGTCTTTAGGACACCATAAACTGAGGAAAAAATGTCACCTCCCAGCACCCTCTGAAATTTGTCTGAGAGGAAAAGCCAGAGTCAGTAAACCAGAGTGGACTTCTGTCCACCATGATCCTCTGCAAAACCTAATTGTGTCAAATTCTGGTGAAAAGTTTCTGCTACTAAAAGAGTCTAATCGCCCAACAAACTAGTAATCTCTCAATACTGTGCTTCTGCCCAGAATCTCATGGTATTACCTTGCACATTATTAGGTCATGTATCAACAGAGTTTCTGTGATATCACTGAGCCTCTGTTGCCCTGTGTCCTCATTTCAGAAACATTTCAGTGGTACTACAAGTGCCTCTGGCTTGGGCAAGTGAAGCCATCATGTAACAGGTGCGAAATGTGAAGCAGGCTGTCCTGTGTTCCTGCATCCATTCTTCTTCATTGCTGAAATACCATACCTTCAAATGACCTACACATAAACATGCTACAACATCACAGCTTTACATGCCAGGTGAGCCTCAAGCACCTTTGTTCAAGGACAAGTCAACTCAATGTATAGACAGGTGAGGTCACAGCTCTCCTGGGAAGAGGAGCGATGACAGTCATCCACCCAGCTCTGCAAAAAAAAAAAAAGTTTTTTGAAAGTTTCTCTGCTGAGATCTTGAGCAGAGGGCAAGGATTCAGTCCAGTACCACCTTACACCCAATGCAGTCCTGCTCCTTTGTGGACCTTCTAACCCCCTAGGTGCTTGAACTCCTTAAACACTGCATCTCTTCACCAGAAAGCCTCCTGACTCGCTAGCTTTAGGTGCTAATTCATGCCAAGGATCACACAGAAACTGGTTTCTACCTACTAGAGAGGGAAACCTATCACAAAACCAAATGCTGGTGGAAGCACTGGGCCAGGAAGTGTGGAATCACACACTAAGACTTCAGCCACGTGAATGCCCATGAGCCGGCATCTCAGGAAAACAGCCAGAGCACTGGGCCTTGGACAATCCTGGCAGGGCATTCGGTCTCCCCACTTGTCCTGCAGCCAGCAATGCAGGAGTTGTGCGAGTGGAAGGAAAATGAGAAAAGAAGCAAACCAAATCTATCCTGCAAGTTAGAGGACTTGGCTGGCAGAGGGGAGAGCTGTTTCTGGCTCCTTTCCCTGTTCACTTGTAGGATAGTGCGTGACTGCAGTATAGAGCAGAGGTGGGAGTCTGAACGCTCTACGGGACACGGGCTGCTTCATGGCTTGTGTTCATGAAGGCTCATGGGGCTAACTTCACCAGGAAGGGGGCAGGGGGGGTAGCCCTTTCTTTCATTTCTAGCATACAGAGGTCTGTAAACTATAGTACTTATGTAAGATACACTTTCATCTTTGCTTCTCCACACGTACACAGACACACACAGATAGAAGTATATCTAAAAGACAGATTTCTGCCCCCGGGTAAATGACATAACTAGATGGTTAATAGGAGAACAGCAGGAGGTAATGCTACTTCTTCAAAATAAAGACAGGCCTGATCTCTAGGTGGCCATAAGGCCTCCTGTATTTCAAAATGCATATGGATGCCTGCCATTCCCAATTGGTAAGCTAGGCCTTCAGAAACTAAGTGTACTGTATCTTCCTCTAAGATTTGCTTTTCTCCTTTGAATTTAGGAATTTAGTTGAAGAGCACTAGATTTCCCCCTCCCTTCTCCCTCTTGCAACAAATTTAGGCACTTTGCTACCTAACCCTGCTTTCTACCCTGAATTAACCGCACTAAAAATGGCTTTAGAGGATACTATGGTTTGGACAAATAATTTCTATCTAACATTTCTCCTTTAATCTAACACTTTCTTTTAATGCTAGGAACAAATGAATAATGAGGTAAAAATTCATTAATTCTTCAGATTAAAAAACAAAAAGAATAAAAAACATTCATGTACATTAGCTCTGTTATAAGTCACAGTCATAAAGAGGAAAAAAAAATAAAAAATCTCTGTTTTGGAGATTTTGATCTGAACCATACCAGCTTTAAGCAGGAGTAGGGATGATGTAGTTTCTCCTTTGTCCTATGTGATTTTTCACAAAGCATAAATCAACACTCCTGCATGGGAAGACAGTCCTCGGTAGTTTCCACAAACCCACATGTCCACTGGTAAATCTATGCCCTAGTCCACCTGCTACCATGGCATCACGCCCACTCACACTAGGTGAGTGGATCACAGAAGCCAATCAACAAATCTCTGGATGGCTTGGGGAGGTTAATACACAGAATACCAAGAGTCAGGTTTTTAAGAGGCTCCTGGCACATCTTGTGTTTTTAATGATTCGCATCTCACCCTCAGGGCTGTGTGTTACCAGCTCAGTCCTTGTAACAGGGGACTGGAGCAGATGGCTTGGCAAAACCAAAAGGCTCTTGCCTTTTCAAAAATTAAAGATTAATTTGTTGTTTTCTTCTAATAGGAAAATTCATGCTGACGAACAGTATTGAGCTGATGGGCTTATATTTCTCCATCCATCTTCTGTTTGGAGAAAAGCTTAACCATCCTTATGGTAACTCCACAGACTGTCTACATCCTCCTATGCAGTGATGAGAGAATATTTCAGCACTCCCAGCTATTTTGCCTTTGGCATCTCTGCCGTGGTTTCCAACAAGGATGATATCACCATGTGTTTATGGATTTATTTGTTTGTTTTTCATGATGTGGGCAGTAGTCTACTACAAGCTGGTCTGAGAACCCCAATTATATCATATAGACCAACCATCTGGCTTAGTATTAAGTAATGGTAACATTTTTAGCTGTTACTGCTCTGGGACAGATATGTAGCATGAGAGGCAAAAGCTTCTTATTGGATAACCAGTCACCTTGTCACCTGAAGCAGCCAGATTAGTCAGTACCTAATTCTGTGTCCTGGTAGACTTTGATGGACTGATCAGCAACGGTACATAATAGAAACACTTCTCAGAATATTAGGCAAGAGCAAAGGGCAAAAGGGAATGAACCCTTTTCTGCACTGGGGCAATGGGAATTAACCATGGCTTATAACTTTCTGTTGGAAATTCTCATATTCCCGTCTGATCACAATATATAAAATCAAAGGGGTTTGTGCAATTTGGTGTAATGGAATCTATTTTTTTATTTAGTCAGTTTAATCAATTTCAAAAGACACAAGTATTGAAATAACTTTTTGCTGAAAATGACAACATATATTTAAGTGACACTATTTATCCAACACTAGTAGCCCTTTTTAAGGCTTTTGTAAAGCCCACGCTCCAAAATCTTTACTGTTTTGAGCCACAAACCCTCATAGGAGGTCATTAAGCATATAGGCAGTGGAACTGCACAGCTGCTCCTCCAGTCATACTAATCTCTAGACAGATGCTCTTCATGTTCATGTGCTGTGATGAATGCCAAAGAAACTATTAGAGAACAGATTGACTTAGACTGGACCGTGATCCTTGGAGAACTGGTTTCAGACTGCAAGAAGAGCTGAGGGGTCACAGAGGGAGCTGCAACCCATGACAATGTGAACAGAGAGAGTTGCCATTCAGCTAGAATTTCCCCTCTGGCATGTCAGGATGCAGCCTTGCATGGAGTGTCAAAAACCAGCACTAAAGCAGTCTTCCATTATTTTCTCTGCTTACTTGCTTGATCAATTTGCTGCAGCTAGCTTGGCCGCTCAACTTTGCCCAAATCTGACTCGCAAGAGATTCCCAGGCATTTCTGTATCCATCCCATGCTCATCCTCTGGCTGCTGCGATCTGCTACTGTATCTGTTGGGAATCTTAACAATTAGCAAAGAGAGAGCTCCAGGCAGAGTCATTCCCCATCACACCCTTCCCAGCCCTGCAGAGGAGGCCTGAAGACAACTTAGTTGTTATGAAACTGAGAGATCACACCTGCTCCTCTCCTCTGAGGCTCACAAGAAAGATCACATGCCATTATCGGATTTGGTTCCAGGGGCCGGTCTGTCCAAAGAGAGGTGTCATCTGTGGTACATCCCACTGCAGACCTTACTTTTTTGACCTTCATAGCTACAGCAGATGTTCTTGTTATGTTGTTATTCTGAGGAAGGGGTTTTGTTGGCCTCTCTGGGCTCCTGGGCTCTCATCCAGCTGCAGCTGTGGAAAAAGGATACATATAATAATAATGGAATCTTCTTTCTGTCGTTTCAGCTTACATCATCTTGGCACCAGCAGTCAAGGTAGCATTAGTCAGTCAGTCGTAGGGTTTCTGCAGATTTCTTCTCCAAACCACCACCCTTCTGTCTCCACCGCCACACTGTCTCTGCTGTCATTTACCCCTTCCCAATTGGAATGATTTCAGATCTGGGAAATAAGGAGTTGTTTCTCTGCTGGCCACCGTGCTTTTCCTCAGCTCATACCTCCTGCATGTGATAACTTTGACATTTGCAAAACACAGAAACCTGAATCCACTTAGTTATGCTGTACCCATGTAAAAGTCTTGCCCTGGGTTGCTTGTAAAGTAGAAAATACATATACTGGCCTTCATTCTATGGGCTTTTTCTTTGGATTATACCTTCTATAAGGAGCAAAATATAAGTTATTCCTACCAAAGACTCAAAAAGGATTTCCAGCAATATATTCCCATACATACAACTCAAGCAGCTTCATCCCTGAAGGATCTCCCTAAAGGATCTGCATTGGGAAATACCCTGAAAGGTACCTGTATTGCATATCATTGCCTCTTTTGTGAATAATACACACAAAAATATGCCCATTTCAACTCCAAGTTGCCATGCAAATGGTCCCTAGCTACTTTTTATAGTGATCTACTGCAAGAAGGATCAGGATTTGTGAACATAAAGAATGATGGGGAGGCAGGGGTAACACTTGTAGGAAAGGAGGGTTGTTCAAAGTATGATATGTAATAATGATGGAATAAGCTGTGTAGTCTGATTTGTCAAAAATAAGGAAATGTTACAAGTTTGAGGCCTCTTGCTTAATTTTGCAGAAACTTGTAAGAGAACATTTATTTTTACCATATTATAAAACACTCAGTTAAAATTCAGAGAATGTATATGTACAGAATATGTAAATAAACATTGACTTGCACACACAAAATGTTCTAAATCTCATTTGATATGCAGTATAGCTGTGCCTTCACAAATTCTCACTATGTTTTGATGGTACCACATTTCATAAACTGTGCCATCCAAGCAGGAATGATTGTTAACTTTTTCATTCATCTGTTGAAATACTCAAGCAGGAAAAAAAAATCACTTGCTCTTAACATTTTTTTTGCAAAGTTTAATCCATGAAATCAATGAAGTTGCTCTAGCAGTTCCATCCATACTGGTCAAAACAAATAAGTTCTTTCAGCTTCCTACTCCTTGCATGAAAGCTCTTTCCTGAAAATATGGCTTGTCAGAAAAACCAATGCTACTGTTGTACATTGACTAACAGCAGAAAGAATGAAAATAAGGTGCTCTTAACTGAAGTACAGAAAAAACAGATGAAAGGACCTGCAGTTAAGCAGGTAGGTCACAGTCTTGATGAATGTGGGAAGACACAGAGGACAAGAAATGGTAATGATTTTTACATGTTAGCAGCATCTTGAAGTGTTACCATTTATGTATTTGTGCTAAGCTTGCTGATGGGCTAAAACTAAATATAATTTCTGGACCAAAGGGGAAATTTCAGGAAAGTGAACACTGTTTTCGTATAAAAATAGGGAATCCAGAATTATTGCCTTTGGCAATGAATAAAATGTGAAAGCGGACTGTGTTCCTGCATTGTTCGCTATTCCATCTTAAAGAACCAGCATGCCCAAGTATTATTTTACATAAAGAGGAAGCATGGAGGCAGCTATCTAGTCTTCTTTTCTTGTTAGCTCCCCAATGGTTCCCATTTCATCCTCTCTTTCTGTTTCCTCTACCTGTCAGATTCCTTAGGGAAGCCATGTGCAGCTCGGACAACTCAAGTTGGAGTTCTTTCTCCTTCGGCTTTGTTTATGTTTGCTGTTTCTTCCAACATGCTTCTTATTTTTCTGCCAGATAGCACTTGACAAAAGCCCTCTAAAGAAAATAATAAGAAAAAGGCTGAACAGAAGGTGTTTAGTCTGAATGCTGGCTTTCTTTCAGCAAATCAAGAAATTAGTATGTTTCAGACAACTTTGTAAATCATAAATTCAAGACAAAAAATAGACCCTCATCATATTACTCTTTTGGATACAAGCATGGGTTTCCTATGGAAGAAGAGGTTTTCTTGCAGATAGGACCTTGGTGGAAGAGATCTTAAGATGAAACGTTAAGAAATACACAAGAGAAAAGGACAAGAAAAAAAAGTCATTTATGTGGTTGCATTTTATTGTGACCAAGGTTGAACCCTTTTATTTACAGTTGTGGAGAAAAAATATTTTCCTGACCACAGCTGAAAAGAGACCCTGACAGGGCTTTCCTGCTCGCCATCTCCCATGTCATCAGTGTTTTCTGGGAGAAGAATTTGAGGTGGTTTTCCACCTAAGTGGTTACAGCTGTTTCCACAGGATCAGTCAGATGGAGTTTCTGCCTCTGTTTATTTTGGCTCTGATTTTCGGCTGGAGCCCGGCAGGATGACAGTGTTTGCTCAGGGTCTTGGGACTTTGGACAAACATTCCAGAATTTCTGACTTCTTAACATTAATGTTTGATGAATTCTGCTCTTAATTTCTTCTGGAAAAATGTCAAGCCCACTGGGGATTACCCTTAGTCTTACAACAGTCTTTTCTTTTTTTTTTCTTTTTTTTTAAGGGAAGAAGAGAAAATCATTTGCTAGCCTGTGAAAATGAGCATGCTGTAAAAAATGGAGAATGCAGTTTTCTAAAATCGCAGGCTTCAGTTCTTTTGTAATTTTTTTTTTCTTGTTAAAAACACTCTGCTTGACAAAAAACATCCACTGAGCTATATCTACAGCTAAAACCTCTTTAAAAAAAACGTTCCACATAGGGCGTTAGTTGGGAAGGTTATTATTCGGTAGTTAAGCAGCTCCTTCTCAAAGTTGCTGTTTTGATAGCCTCGAAACATACTGCGTCAATACACTGTTGTCAAAGGCGACCTTTAGAAAACAAAATAAACACCCAGGTGAAATAGTGACCCCGGTGGAGAGAATAGCCTTTATCATTGACTTCAGCAAGGTCAGGACTTCCTCCCTAGAACCTTATCTCTTGAACAATGGAAAAGCACAAGTCACAGAACTACATCTTGAAGAACATTTATTAACTCACAGGGATGGATAGAGAAATGTATTGACAAAAAATATGCAAAAATATGCAAAAATGCAGTGAATTAAATCTATATTTAAATTATGTTCAATAAGCATACTGTATTGCATGCAGTGGCTGCTGATTTTTATACCTACATATCTTTAGTAACTTGCGAGGGACATCTAAATGTATATCATACTTACAGCTGCAGCAGCTGACTTCAGGCTAGCTAGACAGCTGTACTCCAGAGGACAGTGGCTGATGTCCACTCCTTAACCACTAAAAGCTCATGCTGCCCAATCCTGTGGGCGGGATGGCTTCCCTCCAGTGACTCCCACATGTCAGAGGGAGGCAGGCGGGGATTAGGTCCAGACAGATCTGGGAAGTCTGTTTAGGTCCCAGGCCTCTTCCCCTTTTTTCTCCCCAAATCTTCTCCCTTGTTCAGTGAGAAAAGACGGAAGCACGGCCTCCTCAAGTGACAGTAATGGTCTTATCTTCGTTGATTTACACCAGCCAAAGAACTAGCTTCAAATAACAAACAAAAACAAAAAAGAAAACAAAAAAAAAGGAAAAGGAAGGGATTTGTGTACATATAAATAGACATAGGAAGGTGGTTTCCTAATTAATATACAAGCTTTCACAGCAGCAGCTTTGTTTCACAACATTGCAGAAGCTGCATGCAGCATGGCCCCTGGGCCACGGTGACAGTGTCCACCCATCTGGAGAAGTTACATAAGGAAGCGATCTAGCTTATTTTTTTGGAGCCTGATTGCTGGCACTTCCTCCCCAGTCTGTTTGTGCTGTCAGTGGTCTAGATAAAGCATATATTTAATCTGTGCCCTTACATTTGGCTTTTCTATGCATGACAGACATTCATAATATAACCTGGAAGTCCTGAAGAGAAAGCTGATTCTTGCCCATATCTAAAATCTAATGAAATTTGCTTTTTGGTATCCCTGTACAGCTTTAAACACCAGTCTTTCATTTCAAAATAGGAAATGATTCATAAATTTGTCTTTTTCCCTTGAATTGACAAACTTGAGGAGTTCTAACCAGTTTTGATTATGACATCCTGATCTGAAAGGATGGAAAAGGGGCTGGTAGCACAGGAAAATGTGATGTGAGATCCCTATGGAAAAGAGATGCTGTGAGTGAAAGCAATCAGGGTGTAAGTATGTGAGTGTAAATGAAGTTGGATTTTTTTATCTGAAGGCAGAGGGAGGAAAGGTAAAACAGAGGATAAGGAAGAAGATATAAAAGATAAAAGGGAGGCTCTCAGAACAACGGTTTGGAAATCTGGCTGCTCTGTCCAGTGGAAAAACAAGGCATCCCTCCAAATGACTGACAGAAAAGGAGGAACAGCCATCCTGAAGCCACCACTGTTTGATTGACACAGTACACCTTCTACTTTGTGCCCCAAATTTTTACGGAAAGGAGGAACTAGTATACAGCCTTTGGCTGTATCTTACACAAGTAGCTAGGCCAGCCCTTAGCTTGGAAGATGAAAGTAAATGCAATATCTGGAATATTTGGAAATGTGGTCAATCAAGGACAGATAGAAGGTTACAGTGGAAAATAAGGATTTCAGTGTACAATTCACTTGGTTGTGCAGCTGGGCAGGACAGAGTTACTGAGCTGTTAAATAGGAGGAAGGAATAAAACTATTTCAAGTGTATGGTCAACAATATAGCTGTATAATACGTATAAGTATTTTTTTAAATTCTGCTAGTTGTAATGTTTCCTTTTCTGGAACATCTTTGCATAAAGGTAAGATCCTGTAATAGCAGATAAAAAGGATATATTAACCAGTTGATGAGGATACAGTGGGACACAATGTAAAACACCAAGTGCATGAGACTGCTGAAACGTGCATGTCATGTTTCTTTCATTAAAATTCTGAGCAGCTCCTGGTGACACAAATCTTACAAGGAGGTAGATGCTTGGATCTTTAAAAGGTACAAGTTGAAAGATCACCTAATGGAAAAAAGAATCTTTAATGATATTAGTGAAGATCTGCTCATGGGATGTTTGCTGATGGCATAATTACTAGGGAAAAAGAGTTAGGCAGGGTGAGATCATAAATAATGCATTCATGAGGAATGTGGGTGTGATACTTGTAAAAGGAGAACCAGAAGAATCTGTCACAAAGTTGATGTTCCTCCAAATAAGGCTTGCTAACGTATTGTTGCAACATTCAATATTCCCAATGTATGGATCATAGAGGCTTACCATATTTGTCACCTTTAGTTAGAAAAAAAAAACCACACCAAAACCCCAAACTTTCAAACAATCTATATTGAAGCCATATGGCATGTGGAACACACTGAATCCAGTTTTCTAAAACCATTGAGTGATTTAGTGATACATAATTTCAAATCTATCCTTTCAAGGCACTGAATTCCTGGGCAGAGTTTAGAAACACAGGGATGGCATAAAACTTAGTTCTACTAAACCAAGTCCATAGTACATCATCATATAAAGCAACACAGACATAAAATATGAAAAAAAACATGCCCAAAAAAGTAATTGGGATTCCTTGTCGGACTATAATTGCATACAGAAACATATCCAGAGACACTGATTGGAATCACTTTCTTCGCTAGTAATGTCTAATTGCAACTGTTGAAAATTTGTTAGAATATTTTCCCAACTATTTCTACTGCTAGTTTATATAAAACAAAGGTAAGAAATGAAGTCAGCACTTTATAACTTGGTTCGAAAGAAATATCAGCATGGCCAGCAAAACAGAACTGTTCCTTAAGCATTCTGAGCAGGTGGGCATATGATAAGAAAGTCAATGAGAACCAGTTTACACATCAGCAGAAGATGGTTGTATAAATAGAACTGCAGAGTGGAAATGAACTCTGAGTAAACCAGAGAAAGGTTTTGTTCAGAGACAGGCAGCTGCAGCATTAAAGTTTGTCACATAATGCAGTGTTCATATCACACTATATCAGCAAGATATAGGAAAGCAAGAAAAATGTTTTCAGGTCTGAGGCATTATCTTCAGCTATTGTGCAGCCATTTGCAGTAGATAAGCAATTAATCTGGAAGGAGTAATGCCACTGGAAGATATAGATGAGTCTGTTGTTGTCTTCGTGCCGCTGATTGTTGTCATATCAATTCTAGAATAGTATACAATATGCTAATAGAAACACTCTCAACAGAAGCAGGTAATATTTTTTCCCACACATAATGCAAAAAACTGTATGATAAACAGGAACACACCCGATGCCTCAAAATAGTGCAAATCGCAGGGAGAAGAAATAAGGGAGACATTCTCAGTCACATGTTATGAAACCCTCATGTTTGGCACAAGCCTCTGTTGGCAGGAATCTGGGAGAAGCATGCTTCTCTCATCCTCAGTGCTAAAAAAAAAAATAAATTAAAGGAGTATATGTTATATGTAATTATATCCTAAATATATATTTGCCATCCATAGGGATTCACGTAAATTCAGGCCCTAATCAAGCAAAATACTTTAGCGCATCAGGGCCCTAGGGAGCTCTTCAAAAATTATCCCTGCAGGTCAAGCTTGAAGAGCACTATCAACAAAGTGTGAAAATTCTGGCACTGTCTCAGTGACCAGTGGATTTTAGCTGCCAGAACAGACACCTTTCAAAATCAAGAGGTTAATTAAAACTTTTCAAGAAAATTACAGGAAATTATTTAGTGAATTATTTAATACAAGGATTACTGGACTTCAGTCTTTCTTACAAGAGCTGATGAGCATCAAATTAAGGTTATAAATTGCAGCTACAATTTCAGTCAGAAAAAAAAAAGACCTGTTGTAAAAGAAAAGAGAGAACAAAATAGCTTCAGTTGCACTGAAAAAATCAGTGGCACTAATCGCTCCAGGAAAACAATTTGGAAAATGACCCAAACACTCATTGTCACAAGGAGGTATTAAGGGCAACAGCACCTCTCTGAATCAGTAATTGCCAGCTAAGTCTATAGCTAATTATTTACTGGTTCCTGGTAGTTCCTGTGGAGCTAATTTTACTAAGTAGAAAGGATCAAATTGTGGTTACTCGTAACTGTAAAAGTAGTGCTAATTTGTTGTTCCAGACTGTTTTTCTTTTGCCTTTTCAGCAGCAGCCTGCAGCAAATACAAGGCTGTCTTGTCATTGTTGCCTGTCATTCATTGCGCCGGTTTGCTTGTCTCAGAGCAAGGTAAGGCAAATGCATGTTCTAAACAAGTGTGTTGTACTAGTCAAGACTGTAAATAGAGAGAGGGCATTGAAGTACCTCCCACTGAACCACATAAATAGTTTTGTCGAAACACAAGATTTCTCTAAGGAGAAAAATGTTTCCAGCTGAACTAAAGGTCTTTAAAACGCAATTGCTTACTGATTTACACTATGTATTCTTAAAACAAAATAAGAATGCCCACACATAAAGGAGGAGGTGCATGGATGAAGTGTTTCTCTCATTTAGACAAGCTTTCGTGTTGAACTGATCTTGTTTTGAGCTGCTTTTAGCATTCTCTGACACAGTTAACAGCTTCAAATATTTATTTTAAAAGGCAGAAAATTATTGTTAATTTTATGTTGGCAAACAGCCAGCCCATGCTTCATTTGGGAGTTAGCAGAGAGAGACAAGTATAAGAAACATCCTGCTATCTAGTGAGCTGGTAATTGTATTATAATCAATTTAACAAATTGAGTGTTAAGGAAAAACGCTTCACAAAGGAAATAGCTCAACCCTAGTCTTGAACCTCAGTCACTGTCCCCTCACCCATTCTTATGTCACACCTTCTCCTTCTCCAGCCGTGACTCTAACCACATATCCTCCCCACTATGGTATATTTTTTTAACACTCCTCCTCTTCTCACTCCCCCAGCTTCCTCCAGCCTCCTCTCACTCTCTTTCTTTCCAAATTAGATGCCCTTATTCTATTATTTCTATTTTCCAGGACATTTCTAATTCTTCCTCCAACTTGTCCTCGCCAAGACCTCCAAGCCCTGCCATGCCCACCACAGGTATTCTTTTTATCCAATGATACAGGCAATATGATTCACAGCTGCCTTCTCCTATTTAAAAGAGAGCTACACTGTCTCGTCTATGTCCAGGGAGAATATTGGACACAGAGGCAGGTACCAGGGAATAGGTAAAGCATGGCAAACAGAAGGCAGAGTAGCTCAGGCAAGCCAGACCAAGAGGGCCACCAGAAACATGGACTCCAACCCATCCCTTGGATTGCTTATGCCTAAGGCTGGTAGAGGCAATTAATCGCACACTGCTTCTACTCCCTTTGAAACAAAGAAAGAATTTTCTCTTCATCTTTGGGAATGTCAGTCCAAATCCATTTCAGGGCTCAGGAGCACCCAAAAGAGCACGCTGATTTGGACTTGTGCGTGTCTTGCTAGCTGGGGTATTGCTAATGAAAAAATTGCTTGATGCATGCTAGCTGCCGCAGTTTTTTATGAGTTAATCAGTGACGCCATGCTTAGTGTTATCAAGGCTAATAGAACACCAGCTCAGATAGAGAGCTAAGGAGGGCAGATAGACACCAGTTAAATCTGGATTGTACATCTGAGGTTTTCTTGCATCCCTGTTAACTATATCCCTGCCCTCCTCCTGCTACAGTGTCACCAAGTATAGGCAAATTTATTTCTGCTCATTTGTAATTATTTCTGAACCTGTACGTATAGTTTTAGATTGATCAATTTTATAACTTTAATCTGATGTTAATTTCCACATCGTTTCATGACAGCAGTAAAGACTCGTTGACTTTTCCTCCTGTAAGAACAACATTCCACTTTAATTAAATCTGAACATCACGTTATATGAACTGGTAAAGAGGTTGAGCTTTCCTACATAAGCAAATACCTGCTTTCAATTCTTTTAGCTGTCCAGAATGTATTTCACTGAACAGAAGGGCTTAGTCAAATATTAAAGTCGGGTTCTGCAGAAGGAACCTGTTTGCCTTCAGCTTTCACTGGATTTATCACAACTCCATTTGCAGCACATTTTGGAAGAACATATTTTAAGACATATTGCTGTACAACAACTAAATCTCAGTGCTGATAAATCACAGATCTCATATCTGGTCTGAAAAGGCAAGAAAAAGAGGAAGGAAAAAGGTCTTTGAAAACCTTTACAGCTGGCTAAGAGAGAAGCATATGGAATTTTAGAAGGCCCATACTTCTCCTGACAGTTAATAACAGCTTTCACTTACAGAGCAGTGTTTGTCAGGATAGATCCCAAAGTGCTTTGCAAAGTCCAGCTACTATATGCACACCACCACTGAAATGCACTAAGCTATCCTCTGGGAGAAAAGGGCAGCTGGTATTGCGGAGCAAAGGGTTGTGTGATACTGGATACATGTGAAAGTTTAGTTGTTATAAACTGTAATACTAATTCACATCAACAAAGACCTTGCCTGGGTTTGTAAAGGCAAGAGGCATCTTGACAAACAATTGGCCTGCATCACATTGAATGTGAAAGGAAGAGAGATTTCCTGACAAGAACACAAGGGAAAAAATCGTACTCTCTCAAAAAGCATCAGGGAAATCTTTAATAAGCATGGGATCATGTTCAAGAGGAAGATAATTTGTCTTGAATGGCTCATGAAAACACCATCTCCTACTGTACTCACTGATTTCAGCCTAACTAAAATGACATGCCAAAGCTCTGGTTTCACAATGTTCCTTGTTGTGGCTATAGGCCTCGCATTCAGACCACTAAGTCCCTTCTGTCAAGGTTTTGTCACAAGCTGTGGTTGAGAGCTGGATGAGAAGTTAGTGTCAGGAAAAAAATAAATTAAGACAGAATTGTAAAAAATTATCACGTCATAAACCGAAAACATGTTGCTTGGTATCCATGGCAACTTCAGAAACCAATGCTCTTTAACAGCCTTGCCTGGAATCATGTAAACTGCTTTGATAAAACATGAATCGTGGCAGATGGATATGTGAAAATAAAAATAACTTTGTATCCAATCTATTGCCCACACGGGACACCCTCGAAATACAGTGTGAGTTATACAACCCTATCAGGAATCATTTTGTTCTGAAACCAAGATAGAGGCTGCATTTTTTTCCATACATCTCCACAGAGTTAAGAATGGGTTCAGCAGCAACAGTGTAATAACTAAAGCCGAGCAAGAAAATGCTCCCTGGAACTCTCTGAGAAGTAAATCTAACCCTCAGCTCCACAGAAGAAGAGCTGTGAGTCTCCTGCGCCAGGAAAGGGACTGGTTTTGGGCTTTGACCCAACATCAAGCATAGAGCACCTGCTGCATGGCATAAGCTAGAGCCAAAGATTCACTTTTTGTAAGCAAGAATCATGAAGCAAACATGACAGAGGTGAAAACAGGGCCAGACACACATTAGGCCAAAGTATCCTCCCCTGAGCACCTTCAATACTGCTCTATGGACCTGTGGTAGAATATAGTTTCACTGGTTGTTTTTTCCTTTGGAAAAGAAAATCTACCTTCAGCTCAGTATAAGCCTTCATCGAACTAACTGGATAATAGTCAGGTTCAGCAAAAGTTACAACACAAGTGTGCGAGCACCAGGTTGCAGGCTACTGATCTGATTTCAATAAGCTGTCTGTTAAGGGAGCTACGTCTTGCTCTATATTTGGCGTTTGTACAACGGCACTTGAACAGGCAGGTATCCGTCACTGCAGGGAATGAGGATGAGAAACGTGGGAGAATTAAGAATTGCTTCAGGATCTGAATCGACAGTTCTGGAAAGCAGAGCTCATATTTATTCAGAGTGTGGTCTGAGCAGGCAGGGGCCCCTCCCAGGCCAGGGGCATCATCTGTTCAGTGCCTGAAAAAGCACCCTCAACACTGTGGCTCTTTGAGAGGCAAGAACCATGTCAGCGGTCTTCATTTTTTATATCTCCTGGAAATTAAACTAAATCTATCAAATCGATTTTGTAGAATCTGGTAAGAAGCCATCAAACAGAGATTATTTTTGATCTTTACAAATCTGCACACATGAAGACAAAGTAACCCAATTTTAGGAAATGTAGAACTTCAGTGTAAAGGCTCTGCATTAACGTCTCCATCCCTGAGACTGGTGTGCTCTGCCAGTGCTGGAGCTGAGAGACATCATGAATGGCAAAACTACCCCTTTCCTCAGGAACACCCCTTGCTTTTTTTCTTCATCCTAATAGTGTTATCAGATAGTAATATGCAAAGTCTGTTTTCACCTCAAGCTTATCATATAACTAACAAAACCAAAGCAAACAAACACCTAAAATGTGTGCTTTGCAAATAGGACCTCTTCCACTGGAAATGCCATGCCTACCTCTCATTTCCCTCTCTTCTGGAAAGCTCCTTGTCCCTTTCAAATGATGCAGGTCACACAAACCCCAGGAAGAGTTGTTTTAAGTCAGAATGGGGTCCAGTCCAGAAATGAGGTCAAATGCGATTGTTATGTTGGAGAAACAGGGTGACTTCAGGAATAGGCTGTGTAAACACTGAAGTCAACGTCATGTTTCATTGTCGAAGTGCACTAGGGGTTGGGCTCACAAAGCTGTACCATCAATTAATCACAACTGCAGAATGGCAGTTTATATTACCCCATGCCTTGCAGAAGTCAGAAATGAACTCAGCAAGTATATGAAGAGACCCCAAGGTATTTCGGGATTAAAAGCCCTTTCCTTCATTTTGCTAGGTTCTAGCCTGTTGTCTTCTGAGCAAGCACTTTTCCTCAGCAGTTTATTTAATGGGACACAATTGTATTTTACTTTATTTTCAAGATAGAATCCAAAATTTAATACTCTTTGTTGCAAATGCATAAGACCACGCTGTTTTTCAGTGCTATTTTACTTACTTGAAAGTGGTTGTTTTGTCAAAGGGGCATGTGAATTATAGCACTGCTGGAAAACAGCTCTTTGAAGGCTGTGGGGTTCTTCCCAGTTACCAGATAGGAAAGAATTGTTTTCTTCTCCACACTTAGACTTTTCATTTCAGTTCTCCTATCCAGTCTCTTTGGCTCCATCTTGTGATATGCTCGTATTAGAATCTATACATTGCAATCGCCATCTCCTTTTTGCTATCTCAGAAAGCACTGTTGTTGGTATTTTAATAATCAGAAAGTTCCATTTGCAGCAACTCAGGGCCCTGAAAAACAGTGGGAGCAGAGAAAAGTCTATCAGTGTAGTCCCCTTAGGTTTATCTCAACATAAGGAATGAACCTGGACCATTATGAACACTAACAGTACAATTTTTAATAAGAGTGGATATTTTTAAAAATAATGACAATGACAATAAAAATACCAGTTCTTTACAACGTTTTTATGTGAAGTCTCAGAGCAGCTTAATATAACTAACTAAAATCTAGGTAAATAATACTTTTGAGACATTAGTAATGTCATATTTTTGGTATAACGTGTTTTTGCAAACTGTGTGTGAAGGAAGTGAAGCAAATGATTATGTCATTTTTCTAAGGTAGTAAAGGTATCGAAAGTAGTAATGTGTATTATTAACTAGCATGTGCAATTTCCTGAAAACTACAGTATCGTATAATCCTAAAAATGTTTTAGTTTTGTTTGTCTTCCTTATGGGGATAGAATAACTGCATAATTAATGTTACATACTAGTGACACTGGAAATAGACTGAAAGGAAGAAATAGATTCTTGAGCTGCTTTAAACTCTAGAAATACAGTGTAGCATATGTCAAGATCCAGTCTACATCCTGTCAAAGTTAAAGTGTGTCCCAGAAAAACAGACTGAGCCTGATTCCAATTGCAGAGACACTAGTACAATTTGGACGCAAACTCACCGAAATCATAGGTGTGAGATACAATCTTTCATTTTATGTTCAGAATTTGTCACCGAAGGGATTTTATGGTAGGGAAAGGGAATTATAGATTACTGTCTATTTAAAAAGGTCCTTTTGAAGCACATATAGGCTTTGTTATGCTTTGTGCACATACAGCTGTAGTACACACTGCATACAAATGCACACAAGACATTTACAACTTACTAGGCTTTTCTGAAGGCCTCTTCAAGACCTCACAACTAAGCTTCAAAAGCTCCGCGCTACATCAGTTTAGGAAGCACACCTCAGTTGTTTTGCCAAAGCTTTACTATTAGTCCGAATGAAAACAAAACACAACAAAACCCCGTCATCTTTTTCCACGTCATTTAGTTTTCTTTCAACCATTTTCCTGTTTTACTTTGGAAATCTCTTTACTTGGCTTTCATGTTTCCTGCCTGCATCACTTCCTGTGCATCACTCACATCCTGTCCATCTCTCCCTTGCAGGTGGCATCGCCTTTGCTAGAGAGACTTTGCTTTGTGTATTGGAGCACATCCTGCCCTGCTCCCTGTCTCCCTTGGGCCCAGGAGCCGCACATTTCCTTGGGAACATTCCTTTATTGAAAAGGATTGGCGTCATCCTTCATTGCAAGCTCTCGGAGGCCTCTGCTATGCATAAGCACAAAGAGAGGAAACAAGGGGAATTTTAAACTTTTGAGGAATATGGTAATTTATGAGGGACCAGCATTTGGAAACAAAAGCCAGCAGTGGCATTAGAGGGTCAAGAATAGTTTCCTCATGGGAGATGGAGATGTTGACACCATCAGTCTTTTACCTTCAGTCAAGCTTATGAAAATGACTTTCACCAGAGGGACTACATGAGAAAGAAATATTTCTAGACTTCCTAATCACTTTGTCCCAAAAGCCAAAGAAGGACTGCTGTTGGCGTCACCATGTATTCCAGTGTCTTACTGTAAATATAGGTGACTGTCCTTTTTACTGCACTTCCTATATGCAAGAAAGTGAATGTGATGTAAAAGGAAAAATGATTAAAGTAGAGAAAAGAAACACATCAAAAGAAGCTGTCTTTTCAAAGGTCATTGGTTCTAATACACCCATCTCTGTATGTAGTTCTCAGGTGTCAGCACTATTAAAACCACCAAACAATTGTTTAACCTATAATTTTGTCCTCGAAATAAAAGAAAAAACAAACCAAAACCAAAACCAAAACCAAAAACAAAAACAAAAACAAAACCTCCTGCCCTTTCTTTTAGAGTTTGGCAACAGCACTCTATTATGATAATACTGCTCAAAGAAAAGCAGTGGAGACCACCAATATCAGCAATTCTTTACAAACTGCTTCTTCTACCCATGATTTTTGTTGAAAACAATTTTATCTTAAATTCAGTCTTGATCCTCTTTTTCCCCTCATCACTCCCATTTGAGCTAAGGAAAATGAATCACCACTAAGAAAAATGAATAGCAGAATAGCAACATTCTGTAATAAGAAATAATGTTCTGTGGAGAAAATCCCAGAATGGCACAGTGTTCACAAGCAGTGACAAACGCTTTTAACCAAATGATTACTAATGAGTGCCATTTGGTATCTGAGCAGTCAAACAAGCTGCTTTTCACCCTATCAGGAAACAAAGAAATAAAAATTATTCCACATATACCATCACTCTGTGCATCTTAAATACTGAGTGTTGAGTGACTACACCAGCTGAAACAGTCCTTTGTGGACAACTGTCAGGTGTGCTCCATTTAGGTATACGCTCTGACTTGCTTACAGTAAGTGCATATGTCATGCCTCTTCAAAGAAACAGGTGAAAACATTCATGTTTTGGAGAGTAATCTGTTTCCCTAACTGAATCTTCTACTCATGCCTTCTCATATGAGAGTTTTGGCCGAACCTTGAATGGTGGACATGTGCAAGATGTGCTTTCATATGAAATACTGTGGATATGACTTCCAACTCATTGTATTTTTTGCTTCTTGTTTTTGTAAGACTCTATTTTTTTGGCTCTTTGCCCAACCTAAAGAGACAGGAAATGGGAGTATCAAAGATCTGACATTCCTTCTTGTGAAAGGAAGGGAGAGAATGCATTCTACCTATTTTTTTTTTTTCTGAGCACGACATTCTCTCCCCGTTTCTTTACTACATTTGTGCAATTCTGTTATACCTCAGCCACCCTCTTCAGACACCCACTTGGCTCCTCTGTGCATTTCTAATCACAGAATGATGAAGGGGTGGGAGCATCTTTTTCTGCATCAAGTATGAATGCACTGTGCCAGTTTCGGTGTGTGGCAGTGCTTTTGGTGTCTTGCAAGTGAGACCATGAACCAGCCTCACTTCCTTACAGGCAGGATAATACTGCTTAAGTGCCCTACTGAAGCATAACCCTCTCATTTCTCTAGCCCTTAGGACAAAATATCTACTGTGAATGAGAGCCAACTCTTATTCTGACACCTCATGAAGTTGTCCCTGCTTTCTTAGAGGTTTCACAAAAGTCTTTGCTACTACTAAAAGCCCAACCATTTGAGATTTTCTAGCCTGAAAATCTCATGCTTTAGGGTTATCACACTCCCATAGCTCCAGTCAATCAAATCCATTGCAGACAGGTCTTTGTTGGGAGCAGAAGGGACATCAGTTAGGCTCCAGTAATGAGTTGCCCATGCAGATCAGCAGCTAAATATCCCGTAAAGGAGTGTAGGTACATCCAGCTGCTGCTCTTAAAAATGAAATACAACTTCAGAGACAGTAAAATTTTCTTTCATGTTCATACCTGAGGTCAATGATAATGCATACAGCACAGAGGTGACCTAGACCACAGGTTCTCCAAACACAGCTGTTTAAAATATGGCAGGTGATTTTCACAGTTTTAGTCTCTATGTCTCTTAAGTCAGGTGGCTGGTTCCCAGATGAGATCAAACTAGCAAGTAAGGGATTAGTCATAAAATCTGTAGATGTGAATTCATTTGAGGACTGCACTGACTGTTTTCTTTGCTCCTTTATGGCAGGCAAGGAATTGGACTCAGCCAATGCAAAGCTGCCTTAAACTATCACCTCTGAGTCTTCATCAGGTAGCCTTTTGGAAGGTCAGCAAGTCTGAATTAAGTGGAATATGCAAGATTTTAGTAGTGTGCCCTAATGGCCTTATTTTTTTTTTTACTTTCCCTTTAGATGGATGGTTCCTGCCCTCACTTCCATGCCAGATTTTATACTGCAGTATGTGGTCATTCTATTCGGGAACATAATGAAACTGTTATTATGAAAATTACTTTTGAAAATACAAATTTGTGCAATTTTTCAACAGGGCCACTGCTGATTTTTGGAGTCATATTCACATCTTGGGTAACTCCAGCTGAGTTACATGGGGGCTGAATTAGCATATTTGGCTAACATTTCCTTTATTATTATTTACTTTTTTGTCCTTCTACTAACCATAGGTTTATATTCTGCATGTACATAAAGATCTCTTGCAGAAGCACCACTAAAAGGAGATTTTGAAAATGTTACTTTACCTCTGGCCAGCATTAATTGCACTGGCCTGCATTTTTCAAGCCTTTCTCACTGTTTCCCTTGTGACAGATGTAATGCACATACTGGAGCCAAGTATTTACAGCCATCTCCTTTCCCTCTTTTTTGGCTTGTGCACACACCCCTGAGGAGTGTGCACACAAAGCTCAAGGAAGCCATTAGCTTAGACTTTAGTGAATACAAAAAGCATGAGTTTTACAGAACTTGCCAGCAAAAGTTCATTGTTCAGTTCCAGAATACATTATGCGGTTCCTGGTTGTGGTCTAGGGGTTAAAGCAGGAAAGCGGGATTCCAGAGGCCTGGCTTCTTTCCCACAAAATTGTCCTGTCTGAAAGTTTCTCCACCTCAGTTTACACTTTGTAAAGTAATATTGGTAATTCACCTTTTCTCGTGTGCTGATGGTACTTCTGGTACTCTCTGGAATCCTAAAAAATGCTAGGAAACTTATTGCAGCAGTATGTAGGCAGGCAAAGAGGTGACCTACAACATACTGCACAACTGGGAAAACATAGGAAAGAATAGTCACATACAATGGAAAAGCAAGGCTGTGTAAGCAAGATGAATGTTTATAAAAGCTTTAAGAGATACTACAAAAACCATTCTTATCCTCGTTTGTGTCACTGGCCAGAGCTCAGACTTTCCAGAACATGAACATGATACTCGTCTCCTTTGGTCTCTTCCCCCCGCCCTTCCAGCCTGTAACACAGAGTTAAATTCCCAAAAGACAGTCACATGATTTCCTCAGACAATATGTATTTAAATGTATGCATATATATGTATAAATATTCTGTGGGTAGCAGAAGATGAATTCTCTCTGTTCTCATTAGCCCCTTCTCCTGAGCCAGTGTGACCTTGTGTGAGCAGCTGGGATCTGCTCCTCTGGGACTTCGAGCTTCAGCACAAGATGAGGTCCCTTTTCTCCTCCTCTATCCCTTCCACTGAGGGGCCTCCTATTGCAGCACAACTCCAGTGCTCAGAGGAGCCCCACAGATGGGAACAGGGCAAGGGAAAAGAGAGAAGAGATACCTGCTTCTAACACCTCCTCTCCCTGCTGCTGGAGCATTGAGTCTACAAAAGGAGCACCATCCCAGCCACTCCTAGAGGAACAGGAGCAGTGCCAAGGTTGTCTCGTCATAGTTAAGTGTTGTGGGTACCATGAAATCACAAGACAGTTTATGGCTCCTCATTTTAACTTAATTTAACATGGCATGCATTTGGAAAAGCAGTACAGCAGCCTTAGCATTTTACCCATCTTGACTGCAGAAACCAACATCTTTCACTTCAGGCATATCTTTCAGGTGTGAAGTCCAGTCATCTTGCTAAATTATAACCTTCCCATGCTCAGCTTGTGGTTGCCTCAGCTCTGAGATGATGGTAGTGCGTAACTACAAGAGTCTTTGGCCCTAATTGAAACATGCTGCACCCTTTCAGACACAGCTACTGCAGGTTTCCAAGAACTGCTGTCCTCCACCTCTCCTCTAGATGCCTCTGAGACCTTCCAAGTGTTCTGCTCTTTTCACATGAAAAGATCCTGTGGTTTATATTATCTCAAAAAGTTCATACCTGGGGAACATCCTGAAACTCTTGGCTAACAGGCATTGAACTCCATGTAATGTCTTCTGTTTAATGGATAATATCTAGTTCCATAGCTCCTTGACTCTGCGCTTAATGAATTATGATATATTCTGCTCAATTTTGCTGCCCTTACACCTGCTGCCATTGAGTGGGACAAGCAGCAGCGAGGATTTCCCGGAGTTTCAGGAATAATTTTCATTCAGCTTTACTCACACAGATAATTTCTACAGCAGTGGATCTCTCTCTCTCTCCACACTTACCATGCAGGCTAAAACTACAGATCAGATGCACAAATATTTTGGGGAAATACACGCATTATGCCTGCACTTGTTTTGCCAGACACGGAGAGCGTTAGTTAAAAATCTGAGTGCTCTGATGTCAGAGGGAAATGTTCTGCAACACAGTGACAGCTGGATGCAGGAAGCGCTGCAGTCTGCAGCCCAGGACTGGCAGGAATCTGAGCCAGCACCATGGCAACAGGCATCAGTACCTGTCAGGAGCTGGGGAGTCACGATATTCATGGCTTGCGTTATTGCCGCGCGTTTGTGTCGCTGACGTTGGGGCCGTGTTGTGGTTTAAATTACAAATACATGCTCCCCACACAGCAGTGCTCTCGGGTGGACTTTGACATTGAAGGCTGCAAAACCAGACTCCCTCTCTAAATATTCAAACTGCGTTTAAATCGTACCTATGAATGCCCCTAAATAAAGATCAAACCTCACTGTGGCTGCAGGGGTCTGTGGAATAGAAAAATCATAATCACTATTTGCTAATTGGTAAGCAATTAGCCAGTTATGCTACAGGATTTTTGAAGCACGTTAAATTGACTAACAGACAAAGCTGATTTGTAAACAAAATGGCTGGATGTTCGGGAACCAATTAGAGAAGGAAAATTGGCAGCAGCTGGGAGGCTGTCGGGAGTCAGACTGGTGTCACAAGGAGGCATTTGGAGCAGTGATGGTTTATCAGCTTGTTTTGTTAAGTATGAGCCAACTATAAGGATTTAAAAATATGAATACCTATGTATATTTATTTATTAAGTATACCTTTTATATATATAGTTTATATTTTATAGAATAATATATATATATCTATACAATATATAATACAATGTATATAATTTTTCCTGGTATTTTAAATCAAAACAAATCAATTGTTTAATCAAAATTCTTGATTAAATATCACATTTGAAAATACAGTAACGTAAAAAGTACTGTTTGAAAGCATTTCTCCCTTTTCAAATATGCTATGCTCTAATGCATGAGAAGAGCACCCTGGGAGCCATACCCTTGTCCTCTCAGAGCTGCAGTGGCGTAGAGCATAATTTGACTGCATGCAGTTTCTCTGCCCTCATTGCAGCAGACATGGTCTTCCACTCGCTGAGAACCAGCAATTAAGGAAAAAATCTCTTTTGAAGCAAACTGGAAAGCAAAAATATTGAGACAAAGCCTGAAAGCTCTCCTGAGAATTTTTGAGGAAAAGCTCTCTTCAACATCATTGAAAGTCAGGTGCATGCGAGGAGTTAGGTCCCGCTCCTAAGTGTCTTCGTTCCTGTACTTCACTCTATCAAGAGGTGAAGTCACCCACTTCTGGTGAAGTCAAAGGAAATGTGAGGAAAACAAGGAGGATTTTCAGCATGAATGAAGGGTTCAAAGTCTGCCTTAGTAGCAAATGCTGCCATACCACCTTTTCAGATTTACTTATGTAGAGAGAAAGAAATTTATGCAGAAAAGCATAAATATATGTAAAAATATAAAAAATATAAGTGCATCTCAACATCTTGGATAAAAAAAATACACAAGATGTAGCTACCTATTACCCATGGTTTTTTCTGATGTTATGGTTGCTTCTTTCTAACTTTTCAGCCAAAGGTTTCTAATGAAATCATTGCCTTGGCTGAGCAATCAGCCTCTAATCAAGATTCCCTGGCAGTAGAGCTTTAAACATATATATTTTCTCCTGCCTTAAATGTGGACTACGACCAAAATCATCTCAGTCAAAAACCCAGTTGGAGCAGCTTGGCAGATTCACATCCATTTAATGAACTCTGAGCCTCCTGGATCCACATCCACTTGATGAACTCGGTGCATATTTTCTGTTTAAACAACACCTGACTGTTTCCAAGTAAAATTTTTGTTTATTCAGGAACCTCCTTTTATTCCGTCTCTGAACGCTCTCCGAATTGCCTGCAAACTCTCATTCGTTCGTAACAGGAAATGAAACAGGATCAAAGGGATCTCTGGGTCCATGGTCCCTGCGAAAGCGGAAGGGGCAGAAGGGGGTGATGGTGGCAGGAGGAGTGGGTCGTAGCACAAGGCTGAGCCCGGAGCGGAGCTGGTTTGCCCAGGGGGCTGGTAGGAGCTGCCTGGGCTGCCGGCTGGAGCGCGGGCATCAGCGCCAGCTGCCCACAGCTTTACATGACACAGTTGGCACTGTTGATTTAAACAGACTGATGAATGTGACCTCCTAAATGAAATGTTCGTAATTGTGCGGTACAGAGAGAGAAGGCTCGCATTAAAAGCGTTTTATAGCAGGTTTCTTTTTTGGTTTTGTTTATTTGTTTGTTTTGAAATGGAGAAGATAAGGCAATTTTCAAATGAGTTCTTGTTTGTTAACACAAATACTCAGTAGTTTTTCACTATTGAGTGACCTTGGCCCTGTATGTCCTGCTCTAGTTCTTCCTGGGGAGGTGGGGAAACAGAAACGTCTTTCAAGTGGATGTGAAAAGGATGAAGACTGAAGTGTGAGATGTCAATAAACATTTTCCTTCTTAAACTGTGATCATTGCATGTGTTAAAGTAAGGAGAGGACCTAAGGGGATGCAGTCGTCCTTCATGGAAATTTTATCATCGAAAGATACTCAATCAGCATCTCATTAGAAATCACACTTTTGATCTTTCTTCAGGTTTTAGTGGAATGAGACACTCCTATGTAGCTGTTACTGGTGCTTGAAAAAACAATTTTTGCTTAACATCCAACCTCCAGTAAGAATTAAAAGAGGAAAAGAGAGCTCAAAGACACAAGAGTTTCTGTCACTTCCATCCAAACAGTGACAAGGCAAAAATATCCCTGTTGTAAGCGCAAGTGGAAAGGATGTCAGAGGAAATAAAGTACTGTCGTGTTCTTATGAACAATAATGCTGTGAGTGAGGGCTCATTTTCGCTGAAAAATAGCCACAAAGTGTTTGCTGCAATGCTGAAAATACCTTGGACCAGCCATAGGAACAAAAGATATGAACATCCTCTTCTTAACATGTTATTTGCAAGGATCGCATCCAGTATATAAATTATCATTTTGTATTATTTAGATTCATGTAACACTAAAGACAGATGACAATTTAGTAATTCTTGTAGCCTCTAGCTATACACTATAATTTATCATCAAGACCACCTCCCACAGACCTTTAGAAAAGTAGTAGCGTAATAAGTAGTCGTTACAAAGTACCTATCTGGCTTAGAGCTATTTTAGGCTTTCATTACCATGGTATCTAAGAGTATTTTAGGGTGGTTGAACAGGGAGTTCCCTAGTGGACTTCATGTTAGCTCTTGTGCTCTCCCACACTTGAGTATAGAAGCCTTTGCTTTGACTGTAGAAGAGTCAGTTAAATGTGTGGCGAAGTTGTAGACAACTAAATGTGTAATCTGCACAGCTCCTTTCCCCTTTCTGAGGAGTTCCAGTTGGCAGGAAAATTTATAGCCACCTTTTCACCTTCTCATTTGTAAAGAAGGAAATGTAACTATCAGAAGATGAATTGTTTAGTTAAAATACCAGCAGCAGAACAGTGTCAGTGAAAGAATGAGGCATTTCAGAAATCACTCATTGCTCTCCCTTAGCTCGAGTGCGTAAAAAGAAACAAAAGAAGTTGAAAGCTCAAAGGGGAGCAATAATTTAATCAAGTTGCATCATGAGATTATTGTAATGAGACTATAACGCACCTGGGAGAGCCAGAATATTGCTGTCTCCCCTGACAGTGTTGTTTTCATGCTGTAAGATCAAATACTGTAGTGAGAGCAACAGGCAAAGCATGGAAGGATAAAAATGAGTGCAAGCGACACTCACAAATGGAGATATAAGTTATTTCTTTTATCTGGCTGTACAATTAAAACAACCCATTCACTGAACCAAACAGAACAGAGTGATTAACAGAAAAATTTCTTTAAAAAGGAAAACATCCTAAGGCAATGTAAAGTTCTCCATATTTGCTATTTTCTTTAATTTTTGTCTTTTTCTGGTTGATGGTGTGACTGAGAAATCTGACTAAAAGTCAACTACCTTTCTAGTATATTTTTATACTCTCTGTACATCTGTGTATCTGAGACATCCTTTTTTTTAATACAGTACCTGTCTACACTGTACCTAAAAATGTCTTAGTTTATTTTAACTGATGTACTTTAAAATCTTAACCTTTACCTGGCATAATCAGCAAAATTTCACTAGATATTTCTAGATCTATCATGACCTAAATCAGTTAAAGATCTGTTACAGCAGAGACTTTCTTTCCTTTCTCTACTGGCTGTGGTTTTGACTGGGATTTTTTTGTATTTTTCCTTTTTTTCAGTCTCTCCCCTTTGACATGTTTAGAGCAAGAAGCTTTGCCTAAGTGTGCAGAAAGTTTATTACAGGTGGAAGATGACTACATTCCTGATTATACCTATTCTTCTGAAATTCCTACCTGGTCTGAATCTATTTATGACAGGTTTTTTCTTCAGCTCTTCATTACTTTTCAGTGCGCTTGCCAGCTGTCTGATCCAAGATGATGTATTTTTTCTGCACTGTGTTGATATGCAATTAGTGATACAGTTTGCCTTAAGTCATTGGTGGCTTAAACCACTCATGGTCCCGAAGATCAGGGATGCAGCCCTAAAAGAAATGACTCCGTATCTGTTGAGATCACAACGCCAAAACGCAAGTTCACGTCAGCCTTTTTCACTCTGGGGTGAGTTTCTATACATAATGGAGCCACTGTTACTGCTGTCTCCATAGCTTGGCAGGGAGTGAAAGATCAGATGGAGAGCAGTAGCTAAACTGTTGATATTTGAGAAATGTAGAAATTTTCAATACTGGCAAAATAACACTTTCTTCACAGGGTCTGGCAGATCCACCTCTCTAAACAGTGGTTGATGCCTTCCACTAGCAGCAGACAAAGTAGTTATTTTCTTTGGATTACAGAAGCCTAAAGTTGCAGGTGTCTTGGCAGAGGTCATTTGCAATACTCCAAAGGTTTCTGGCACTCTGTTGTTTCTCCTCAGCTTGTTTTGATTTTCTTCTTTCGTTGTCTCTTATTCTCCATTCTCTATTTGCCAGCATCCTACCTCTCTTCAGTCATCTCTTATGGGCATCCCTTATAAGTATTTTCCTTATGTCTGTTCCCTCCAGTGGTTGACTTTTAGCTAGAAGAAGAAAAGTGGCCATTTTTCAGTGATTATTTTGAATTTTCTGCTGAGACTTTTTCAGAATTAAGTAACCTTTTTTAATATTCACCAATAATTAATATCCAAAATTTTTAGACTTCCAAAAAATTTGAAATGGCTCCATAAAAAAATAAGGAAAATAAGGAAAGGAATTTGACCATTTTAAATCATAGTGCTGTCTCTGCTATGCTTTTCATGACACTGTCATAGTATTGCAGTCACCTTAGTATCCTGCCGTCCTGGTCACTCGTTGCCCAGCTGGGGCACCTGTTGTAGGTCTCCTCCAGCCTGAAGATTTGCTTCCTGTGGAAACCTGAATGTGAGAGGCATTAGAGGAGGTGTTATACCCTCAGGCCTCATAAAACTTGATTTTTCCATGGTGAGCTCTTCCACACTGCATCCGTGCAGCACGGGTGTTCCCATGTCTTTTGCTGTAGCCGCCAAAGGAACACCACCCACTTGGTTCCTACCACGAGATACCTTACAGCTGAGGGAGAAAAGGGCTTTTACCCCACCTCTTTGCTCTTTTCTCTTAGCTTTTTCCTAGACAATCTCTCCTTGTATATTATCAATTATCCAAAAATGTAGTTGTGCTTTACAAGAATGTTTCCTCCATGATACAGGAAAAATCAAATGCTTTCTCCAAAATCACTTCACAGATATAGCTGACTCTATTGGTATATAAAATTACATTTGTTAGCAAAACTGATGATATAGGAAGGAATTACAAAAAAAAAAGTGTCTGCAAGCAAAAGTAAAACTCCACTTGTAGTTCACAGTGACATAAAGTTGGCTTTCAAAGGGCAGAAAAGGATCTGGGTATTCTCTGTCTTCTTTTTCTTGGTATCTCCAAGCCTGCTTTAACTTTAAATCTGGTGCTCATGATCATTCTAAAGGGTACCATCTATCATTGTACACATCTATATATTGTGAGGATAAACAGTCTTTAGGGTGTCATTTGTCTTAAAGAGAAGGTTATTTGAAAGGTCACTGAATTAAATAAACTATTTTTTTAATTAACCTGGGCATGGTCAACGTAGAAGATTGTATTTTATGTGCATACTGCTAGAAGCAAAAAGGGAAACCCACAGTGATTAAAAGGCCTTTATTTGTCTTAAATAATTTTCCCAAGGTGGAAAATATTAATTATATGTCACTCAATAACTCTTAAGTTAATCTACCAGGTCTACAGATAATTAGGGAGGTAAAGAAAAAATAAATCTGTAAACAAACAAAATTTTGTAAGTTTACACACTATTTATCATACAATAAATCAAGCTATGTAGAAACCTTTAGCTAAGTAAATTTATTGCAAAGCCTGAGGCATGCTTTGCTTCTTTTAGCAAATAATTTAGTCCCTTCAGTTGTGTAAAATGTTAAATCTAATAAAGGACAGCAGAACTTACATTCCATAGATGATGAATACAGTATTTAATAAATATTTAAAAGCTTAGGTCAGTCATGATGTTATAGAGACAGTGACTTTTTTTTCTGTCTTTCCTCAGTAGGTGTAATCTTCAATATCCCCATTAACTGAAGAGTGCAAGAGTATCTATCTTTTAATTAATTCGTGTAAAACTTGTGCAGATGGATTCTGAAGTTAGCTACTCATTCTAGCTATCCATTTCATATCAGCCACAGAGATAAATAATTGCAAACACACACCAGCTAGAATGATCCAAATTTTTTGGACCCGCTTGAGTGGAAATACTTTGACTGGCAATATGCGGATGTTTAAACATTCCTAGGGAGTTGGTAGACATAAGACTGTTCCTTTCAAAAGGATGTTATATCATTTAGGAGCTTAAACTTCATTGAAAGTCATTGACTCTGAGTTTCTTAAGGGCTTTTGAAAGTTTTTTCTTCTGTTTCTTCTACAGCTTTTCTCCTCTTCAGGAACTAAAACCCCAACGTTCAGAATGGGTTTTAGAGGCAAGTGGTCCTGGGTCATGGCCCAGGGGGGAAGAGGGAGGTGTCAAAAGGCTAAGTTAGGTCATAGCATAAATCAGACATGGAGAGAGAGGAGAAGAGGAAGTACGACATTCTCAGCCTCCAGCCAAGGCTACCATGAGACTTTGAGTCTCACAAAGCAGCATGAATTGTTGGCTCACAAGAAACAGAGGTCCTCAGCAGTGCTCAAGCTGGAGTGAGTAGCCCTCTCATCTAATGGGGCCTCTTTCTTAACGTACTGTTTAGAAGGCATAACATCATGGGGTTTTTTTGTTTTATTTTTCGCAGAGTTTAAGACGTTTTTCACTGTGGAACCTGTGCTAATCACTGTATCTGTTATCGATATCCTGGAGCATTTGTGTTATTGACAATGCAGCTGTTTACACACTTCATTCTCCAGCTCTGCTGACAGAAACCTGCCTGTATGCAGTAAACCAATTCTTCATGGGTCCTTTTTTTAGTTTCTCATGTTACTTTGCTAACATTACTAGCAGAGTAATGTTGCCCCCTGTATGAGATGGTTTTCTGTTGCTTTATTGAGTAGAAGTTTAACATAGGTTTCTCTGTGCCTCAAATGACAATCATTGAACAATATGAGTTTCATGTAGATGATACATTAACTATATATCCTCTAGTAAGCATTTCGAATTCTATAGTCAAGGTTCATGACTCTGAGTTTGCATTCATTGCTGCCCTGAATGTCAATGAAAAACTTTATCTGGCTTCCATGGGAGAAATACCAGACCCTCTAAATATTTCAGTAATGTCAGTCATATGGAATACCTGATTCTATCTATTTCATTGAATTATGATATTCAGTCCCTCAGATACTGTGTAAAATGAATAAAAAGGGTTAGTAATTAGTAGCAGATCAGGCCAGACTGTTGTCCTTGCTCACTCGCTGCAGGCACTGACACACCTGCTGTAGCAGTTGCAACGTATTTCAGAGGCATGACTCTTCTTCCATTGTCTGTAGGTGAAAAGAGAGATAACTTTTGATGGTCTGGACTGAGTGCAGTATTCACCTTTTCTAAAGCTGTACTGATGAAGTGGGGAGGAAATCACAGCTTTGCCTAAGACCTCTTCTAGCCTACACCTATGTACCTCTGTGAGTACCTCCCCTACATAATAGTTGTGACAGAAGTAATATTAACATGGACCGCTAAAAAAAATGTTCCTTTTATGTTCAAACAGCCATGCACTTCAAAGTGTGATGCAAGCATGCATGGTGTTTGATGCATATGTCCCAATGATGTAGATAATGTGAGAGGACTTCAACTTACTTTAGATTTTCCTTAATGTACTCTTTCCTCATTTGAGGGTCAGTGTCCCTGGTCTGTCTATAAGAATGTGCTTTGCAACTCACTACAATCTGCCTTATTTTCCAATTCTGAGAGGTGGTTTATAGCTCCTCCTATTCCCACCACACACACAGAGGTAAAACTACAACCTGCCTTGTGAAACACACCAAATTTCCTTTCCTGATTTTGTCCAGCTTAACTACTATTACAAACATCTCTGTTCACTGATTCCCAGTAGTAACTAGTACTTGTCAAATCAAGTTAAGTTTTCTTTTTCTCTTTTGGGAATTGACAAAGGAAAAAAAAAACCTTTTAATTAATTGGCCTTGACAGGATAACAGCAGACCTGTTATTCTGGCCTCAATCGTATTTCACTAGGCTCATGTCATTGGTAATTAAATTTGTCTTGGAACTTGGATGAACGTTAAACTACCATTGGAATGAAAAAAAAAAAAGTAAACTAAAACCCTTACATCTCAGATTGTACAGTGGTCTGTTCACTCCCTACCAGAAATATCTGAATTATGCCCTGATCACCTATAAGGAATGGAAATTCCCAAATGCATTACTATTTTTTTATCCATGGGAGACATTGCAGATAGGATTTTTTTTTGTATTTTTGTAGTTACAGACAGAGAAAAAAAACCAAAACAGTTCCCTTGGGAATCTGAGTTCAAATTTTATAGAAGAATATAAAGCGTACATGAATTGTCTCAGCCTAAGGCCATAAAACAAGCACAGACCTGGACAATGGGACAATTTGTTCCACATAAAGATTTTAAGTGAACCCATTGAACTTCCACTGGGAAAACTTATTCTTCTTGTTGCCCTAAAAATGGTCTCAAATGTCTTTGATTCAGATTCAATAAAGAATTTGGGATCCTAATTCCTCCATAAGCCTTGGATGTCTCAATAAAATCAGACAGTTAGAAGCCTGGATGCTGGAATAGATCTAGAGTTTTTATATCTATTGCCCTATTCTGAATGTGTCCTTTATCATATTGAACATGAAGATTTGAAAAGACTTTGAATTTATTACAATTCTAGAGTGCTTGGGTAGGGTCTGTATGCTCTGTAAGAGGGTGTGAGGGAAAATACACATTTCTCCCACATCCACATTTAATCTCTTGTTGCTGGATTTATTTATTATATTTAGGAAAGACAGGAGGCTGGAGTGACTGTGTGCGTGTATGTGTGCCTCTGTCTGTTTGTATGTCCAAGCATCTATACATATGCGTGTATGTGTGTGAACAGTAGTTGGAGAAGGTTGACAGACACAACTCTCACAATCTCTCCTACAGATGCCAGAGACTTTCTTGCAAAACACTTCCATGTGAAAGGAATAAAGACTCTTTAGGCTCAATGGCTGCTTTAACCCAACACAAATCCTTGATTTGTTGGTTCTCTTCTTTCCTTCACCACTGAAATTACATCACCTTCTCGTATCATGGTTGAGAAAGTGAGGATGTAAATGGAATCTCAGATACCCACCCTTAGTTTCCTTTAGTGTATTACTACAAACTAGATTTTATTTTAGGTGAAAAAAAAATAGTGACATATAATTACCCCCTTTTTTCCCAGATTGTCTGAACTCCTTGATGTTATAAATTCTCCTATGGCTAAAAATCATAAGGCATCACATCACTTGGACAGAAGAACTCATAGAGGATATCTGGTAACTCTTCAGGCATCCCATGTCTCCACTTCTGTACACAAAGGGCAGGTTTCAGAGCTGAACCCCTGCGATACAGACACAGCAACCAATGTAAAATCATTTTATTTTGCAAACATGGATTCAAATTGACCTGGAGAGCCCATTACATGATATACATACAGCATAGGGGAGATCTGGATGGGTGATAATATGACCACTTCTGCCCTTCGTAATAGACTGGACTACTCACAAAAAGTGTTTTAAAGCAGGTGTCAAAGTAACTTTTATTAAAAGGAAGCTGAATTTTGGAGGCATTTAAAAAATAAACCAAACAACCTATTTCTCAACAGTTTTGTGGTTGGCTTGTTTGGTTTTTTAAACAACTGTTTCTTTTAAAGTTTTTGAATAGTTCGTATTTTAGATATTACTTTCTGAGCAGCAGTAGCTTTCTTTTATAACTCTTAACCTTGTCAAGAAAAAGAAAAAATCCTAAGCATTCAACATGATTAAATCCTTCTGTGTATCTAAATTACTACATTCATGGAAAGAGGAGTATCAAATTTTTTCTGTTCCTGAGCAGACATACCTAATTGGCTAATAGGGTAGATTTGAGTTCCTTTGGGAGATTTCGATAGGAAAAAAAGAACACCCCTTCAAAGCATGCAGAAACTAAATTGGAAGCAATCTATAGCTGAATATTTGAATTGTTTCCAAGTCTTCTACTCTTGACATAGAACCTTTGCAATTTGAATTCTGCTTATATCCGATATTATTCCTCTGAATACAGCTATATGTCCATTTGAATCCCGTCTAAGAGCAAGTTTAACCCTGAAGTTGTTGACTATTCTGAAAGTTAATGGCCTGCATTATTTTTCTCTTAGAGATCCTATGATCAGAAGACAACCATTCTCCTTGATGAGCTTGTGGGCAGGTGTACTGGCTCTGGCTGGGTGGAGATTTCATTTGATTTTCTTTATTTTCTTCGTAGCAGCCCATATGGATTGGATTTGTGACTAAAAGATTGTTGATTGCACAGCAGTGTCTTGGCAGTTTATGAGCAGTGCTTGAACAGCATCGAGGTTTTCTTTATGCGTGTGTGTGGTTTTTTTCCGCCAACTCAGCCTGTACAACAAGTAGGCTGGGGTACACAAGAGGTGAGCTAGCTGTACAACCAGGGCAGCTGACCCAAACTGACCTGATTCTTCATACCAAATGACATTGTGCTCAGCAATAAAAGATTGGGGAAAAGAAGGAGAAAGGGGCAATACTCACAGTTATGGTATTTGTTTTCTCAAGTAACCATTGTGCATGCTGAGGCCCTGCCTCCCAGGGAAGTGTCTGCACATCTGCCTGCCAATAGGAAATAGTGAATACACTCCTTATTTTGCTTTCCTTGCATACATAGCTTTACTTCTCTTATTAAACTGTCTTTATCTCAGTCCATCCTGATTTTTCTCTTCTGATTCCCTCTCCCATCTTGCCAGGTGGGGCAGTGATAAAGTAGCTGTGTGGCTGCCTAGCTGCTGACTTGGTCAACTCACCACAGCAAGTTAAATGAAGTAACAGCAAGCCATACAGAAAGTCAGGAATAAATTCACGTCTGAGAGTAGCTTCATAAACTGCAACTCAGCTTTAGTGGCACATCTGAATACCTTTTAGGGCAAGGTTAAAAAGACACAACACAACACAGACCCCTGTGTTGTTGTGTGTTACTGGGAGAGAAATGCTGGAGACCAGCGCCATGATGTTCAGCCACCAAAGGTTTGATCTCACCTGGCTGACTTTCCTTGGGAGAGGAGGGTAAGCACTCCTGTAGGCAGGCCCTAAGCAACCTACGCATTTCCTCCGAGATATCAGTTTTCTCTCTTCTCTGAAATACATGACTTTCTCTAAATGTGGACACAACTCTGGCTTCTCAGACCAAAACCTGAGGTGAGGATCCAGGACTAGCAACGCAGATAACCTTCTTGTTTTGCTGGTAAACTCAGTGCTTGGAGGAAAAAAGAAACAAAATATCTTCAGAGGAGCAACAGAACAAAAAAAGAAGCATCATGTGTAATGCTTCAAAGTCAGCCACACTGGAAGGAGTACTGCTACAATAAACACTTTGACTTTCTTGGGTACATAAGACTAAACTCGCTCTCCCTAGTTAAATGATGGGGTTTCAATAAACCCCAAACCACACAAGCATCATGTGCACAGGATTTTTCAGGCGTCCGGTGCAAACTAGAACAACCCCTGTTCACTAGTCAGTGCAGGACCTGACAGATAGACCTTAAACTCTGTTCCTCTGGAGCAAAAGCTTTCCTTGGCTCAGCTGAACAAGCCCCTGCCTCTCACCCTTGTAATGGGTTTTTAAATGGGGGCAAAAGCAACACTTACTGCTAAGTGCAAATAGCTGAAATAAAGGCACAAAGTTTAAAATTCTAAAACAAATCTCCTCTTCTGTTGCAGGAAGACTAGGTGTTCAAGGGCAGAGTGACTGAGCCAAGGGAATTGTATTTAAACTTAACAACTTAATTATAACTTTCCTAATTTTTTTCCTCCCATGCAGATATGCACTAGAAGAGTGCAGGAACCAAACTGTCAAACAGGACTGGAGGTAATTAACATTACAAGTGAAGAATGTAGCCAGCAATATCATATTTTCTTATGGTGGCTTCCTTACAGGTAGCAACAACAACAACATTGCCTAAATGATGTTCCTGAAAATCTTCCTGTAACGGCCCTTTGGGGATCAATACAGAAATGTTACGTGAATCTTGTAGGTTATTTCTTTCCTCTTTTGTCTTCTCAAAATTTCTGAGAAGCTGTGTTTTAGCTGTTATATTTTCTGTAACGAAGAAATGATGGGAAATGGTTTCTTGCTGGGAGGTCAGCCTAGAGTGGATGTAATGAAGAACAATGTGTGCACTTTCAGTAGTCCCAGAGGATGATCTGGCTGCTAATTGAAATTGGGAGATCTAAATTTTACATCCTTCTTTGCTACTGCCTTCTTCTATGATTCTGGACAAAATGTCTTTCTTTTGCTCTCATTTCTCTATCATGATGGGGATAGGCTTGCTCTCCCACCACGCAAGATCAAGCACTGCTTCATGGCTATCCAAGTAAGGCAGAAAAATGCTTCCTCCTGTCCCAAAATAAATTCCTCAGGGTCTTCCAAGAGTAGGCTTCCCTGTGTACTGAGGGGCAGGTTAAGAAGGAGAGACTAGTGAGAGTTCTGCTGTGAGGAAGGGCACAGAGAAGCCTTCCATAGCAGTAACCAGCGCAGCAGCTGCTGCTGGCTTCTGTTTGAGCAAGGTCCCTGCCTGCTCAGCGAACAAGATGCAGGCAGTTTTGGTCATACAGCCACTGCTGGGCAGGAGGTTGGATCTCTGCCTCCATGTCCACCTTTGCTGGAGTGGACATTTTCACTTATAGCATAATTTTTTAAATTTCTGAGGACTATGATTGCTGCGGCTGTTTGTAAAAGGATTATTTGGCTAAAGACAAATTGAGAATTAGTGAGGAGTGATAGTTCAGTGATGACTCTAAATCTAACACATACTAGCCATAGAAATGTTTAGTGTCATTGAGGGAGGAATTAAGCAGGTGAGATGAAGTAAATGAGACTTAAATCCCACTTAAATTCCAGGCTATAGTTAATGGCAAAGAATTTTTGCATGGAGGCATATTAGATCACCATGCTCACATCAGCAAACCCCAATAGCTCCCATGGCTTACTCATGCTGGACCTGAACAGACACAACAGGCTGAAGAGGAGCTGCATAAATTTACAATCTGGAGTTCCGACACACCCAGGATAAAAAGCCAGAGTCATGACTATGGCCATATCTATCTAGAGTCAAACTTATAGAAGAATCGCTCTTTTCCACCATATCTGCACCCAGCTACTGCTTTCTGGGTGCTAACCCTTCAGAACAAGTGCAGCTGAAGAGCAAAACTTATAGTCAAATGCATTGGGCTTCCCTCTGTTGTGTTTCAAGATGGGCAGAGGACCAGCCACAGGAGGGGCAGAGTGGGGCGAGTTGCCCCTTGTCACATGTCACATGTCACAGCCACATATCAAAGGGGCTGCGACTCAGTCACCATCACAGTGTCTGTCTGAATCACTGTGCTCCAGCTTGTGCATCTCTAAAGTGTCCAGGCAGCATGTTACTTCTCCACATCACATATGTATATACACACACGGCAGCACCACATAGTCCACAGTTGTCCAGTACACTTTTATTCAGAAGCATCCCTGCTACATATGAAACACGTAAGGAAGGAAAAATCCTCCAAGTTACCATAGGGTCTGGTTTTGTACTTTACAAACTCTGTGGTGGGTGACTACAGAATAAAACAGGCTGCAGATGGTAAGGCTCAAGCTTCACCTCATTCAGTACAACCTCCCAAAAGCTTCCTGGACACCTCTGTTGTTCACTTGGGGTGTAAATGGGGCTGCAGGTAGAAGGCAAAGTAAATTTGGGGCTAGTGAAACACATGATCCTCACACGGAGGTTCAAAAAAATGATTAAATCTTCACAGTTTCTCCACTGAACTTTGCATGAGTGCAGAAGCTGACCAAATCCCTCACGCTGTTTTCTACTGCAGGTGAAAAAAATATTGTTATTCTGTTCCAGCACAGCTTCTTGAAAGCTAGTGTGCCACACCTTAGGGCTATTGTTTGGAAGTGAGTCTTGCTAAAGAAAGGCTCTATTCTCTCATCTTTCCTGTAAAAATATAAATTGATTCTGCTAGAAAATCATTGATACTGTGCATCAAAGGATTCACCCCAGCTGCCTCAAATCCAACTCCAGTGAGAAGCCTATGCTAAAAAAACGGTGCTGGAGTCTGTTTAAAGCTGTTCAGCGGTGTAAGCAAAACTGAATCCTGTTGCCTCAAAGGTGAGGACTAAATAAGTTGCCAATGCAGGCAGTCAACATGGTGCCTTCTCTTCCCTTCCTCCACAGTCCAGGTAGAGCTCTCGAGAGCCCAAGCCAGTTGGGTGAGCAGGGGTCCCATGACTGCCTTTCTGGGCTGGGGCTGGGCCAGCAAAGCGCCGCCTTGTGTGCTGGAGCAGCTGTGTACTAGTAGCAGTAAAACAGGTAGCAAAAGCTGCATTCATCCCTGCTAACGAGCGTTATGTAGACGTTCCATCCAGACATGCTATTTGCACTGTTTTTAAAATAGCCAGTGCTGTGGTCTGCACCCAGATTGTCCATATGAGACCTGTTCTCTAGAAAAACAGCTGGCCTTTAGGACTTCTGTGTCTCAGAAATTATGCAAAACTTGAGCTTAGTAATGAAAGTTCAGTTGTGTCGCCTTGAGAATATGACGTGCCGTTGCTACTCATCAGAAAAATAGATGTAATTCCCCTGGGAGACATTAGGCAAAAAGGAAAAGACTGTAGTTTCAACACTATGAATATATTTGGGGTTTTTTTAAGAAATTTTAAAGCTATAAATATATTAAAAAAAACATAGAAAACAATATATATTTCTGTTTTCCATGTTGCTAGTTAAACTTTGTGTGCTTGTGCCTGTAAGTGAATGTATATGTGTGTCTGTTCTTGTATATAAATAACATATATAGCAAAACCACACTTCTTGCTAAAATTTACAGTTTAATAAAAATACTGGTAAAATATCATAAAAATGAAGGACCCTTAACTACATGCAAGTCTTGACTACTTTTTTAATAACTTGAGTGCTTTATTTTAAGAGTTTCCAACTTGAGATATATTTTACTGTGTATAGGCAGAAGAATGCAAGGAGCGTGTAATTTTTATTATATTCTGCTTTCAAAAATATATTCTTTTCTGTTTTCTAATTACATGAATATGAAAAGGGAAGAAGGAAATAACTTCTAATTATATAGAACAACTTTTTTTTTTAATTGAGAGTGGAAAAGAAATTCATTCATGGCGCTATAAAATATATGTGAAGCAATTATGTCATCAGGACTTCTTTTTGTGTGTAACTTATGTGCTATGGAAATGGAGCAATTATGATATCATGACTTTTTGTTGTTAATTAGAAAATTAGTCTGCTGTTTGAGTAATTACAAAGAGATTCTCCTTTATTGGATCTTTCTATAATAAGTATTAGAAGCAATTATGAGTAACAGAAGGAAAAAATAGCCTATTATTTGCAAAATAAAAAAAGGCAATAATGCTGCTTTGCTGTTATAACAGCCTGAGTTACACACCATATGAGATGCAGAAGATGTTCCTTATGTAATGGTTTCAAATTCACACTATATTTGAAAAGCACAGAAAAAATCACTTTATGCTTTAATTATAGAAAGGCTTGATGGTTTCAGTTACACGTAGGTTCAGTTACATAATCAGCACAAAACTAGAAAGGAAATAATCTTTTGTTAATTATTCAGACCAAAGGCTAATATCCCCATTAACAGCAGACAAGGCTCTAATTCAGAATGGCCTCAAACATGATGCTGGTGCCCGAGCTTTCTGAGACAGGACAATACAGCTGTAAAATAGTTGCATGGGATGATGTGAGGATTTGAAAGAAGGCAATGGATCTGGCAATCCCAGGCACTGCAGCTTGGGTCTGAGTCTGAGCATGAGGAAAGTGTGACCCAGACACATTCATGGACCTTTGTGGTTCCTTGCATGTCTGGTATTGACCTGTGAGAGTTGGGCGCTGGGCTCCTGGTATTCACTCTCTGAGCAAGAAAGAGCCACAGGTATAAGCCAACCCCTCGGTTTGTAATGTGTTCTTGGTCGGTGTTTCTAGATGGTTGAACCAGAAAGAAACATCAAGGCTGCTTCTTAGTGATGACTTCCTAAGTCTGTTGCTTCTTATGTCAACGCAGCCTCATTCAAAACCTGCACACAAGAAATTATCAGGGTGTAACATAGTCCTTGCTTTAGTATCATTTCCAAATATAATCCAGACCAAGTCCCTATTTAGGGAGAGACGCAACACTGCTAGAAGTAGGAAAATGCTTGCTTTGCTGCATTGCTCCTTTATAATTTAATAGGGAAGAAAATCAGTATATTATATCTGATTTGCATGAAGTCTTGTATTAGTAGAACAGTTGATCTCTGAACAAAATAAGGAATGCACATCATTTAAGCTGAATAGCTCTCACATTAGCCATTTTTCTTGTATTTTTGGCGTCATTAGAGAATATTTACAGATGTTCAGCCAAGAGTACATAGCCTGCTAATGATAGTTTCTATTTTAAGGTCAATCTTGTAAACACTTCCAAATGGACATCCTACTTGCTAATGGGATCATTTCAAATTGATGTTTTATGGTAGTGAGAGCCATGACCACTGCTTACACGTTTGCAATTTAAGTCCTCAAATTGAAATAGTAAGTCATTAGTTACAACTGTACCCTGGTTTTTTTTATTAGGGTTTTGACATATTTCCATACCAAAACAAGAAATAAAACTCTTATATCTACCTAAGCAAAAATGTTTCTCATATAAAATAAGCCATTCCAAAGCAGTTTTTCCATATCATAATATGAAAACTTTGTTAGTGCCACATTCAACAAACTTAGCTGTTTAAACAGCTGTGTTAAATAAGAATCGATTCCAGATTACTGAAACTTTGCTCTCACTTTGCTTTCTTTATCTTTAAGAGAAAACCACATCAGTCTTCATCGTATCTCATTTAATTCACCATTTAAAAAAAAAAAAAATTTGTATATTGAAACAGCTCTATGAAACCATTGCATGGCATCACTCTTCTCCTTGTCCTTATCTTGAAATGGAATGCATTTACTTCACTCACAGCCCATGTAGCCCACAGGGCAGGTTCTCAGGAGTGAGCCAGAAGCTCAGCACAGGTGTGGAACATGCCTTAGTTTAGCCTCTGTGCTCCCTGGCTACGGCATTGCAGTTTCCTCCCTAAAAGAACGAAAGATCCTCTGACCTAAATGATCTGTCTTTTTGCAAGACATAATATGGCAACTATAGTTCATTCCCCTGGAGTAGAGGTCCCCGTCTGGTCTACTTCAGAGGCCCTTTGGAAGATTAGAGACTGAAAGGTCAAGGCTATCTCTATTCTGAGGGATATTTCTGGAAACTCAAAAAAATGAGGAAACTCCTAGAAAAATGTGGGTTTGGCAGCCAAAAAAAGGGACCCTGACTTCAGATCAACCTGACTGAATAGTTTTCAGCTGGAGAAGGTCTCAGATAATAGGAAGTGTGTCAATCCCTTTTACAAAATGTGCCAGTGCTTAGAGCTCCCAGGAAAGACGTAGCACCCGGAGACTCCTGTCCTCTGCTGGGGCTGGGGGGGGGAGCAAAACCATCTGACCTCAGAGAAGAGTACTTGAACACCAGGCCTACAGGTAGGACAGTGCTGCCAGTTCATCCTGTGATGCTGTTGCACTGCCCCTTCATACCTAAACGTTCGGTAGCACAGGAACCCAAACCGTACATTGCGCTTCAGAAAGTTACAGCCTCCAAGTCAAAAGGTGATTTTGACCCTCTGGCTCACTGAATTGGGGGATATAGACCAAGAAGGTGGAATAGTTATACTTGGAAGGAATTAGAGCACCCAGGACTCTAGAGGCAGTTTCACATTTCAGTCAAAATGTAAAAAGCCTAAGTCAGATACCTACTTTGAATCAGACAGAAAGTGAATCTGAACTTAAATCTCAGAGAAGAGGAAAAAGAAAAAAAAACTCAGAAGAAAAACTCCACCATTTTTAGCTGCCTGAGATAGCTCAATGTGAGATACTCAGTCCTTTGAGTTACTTTTTTTTCTTCTTCTTTTTGGGGTTTTTTTTTTTCAGTAAAGATTTTCTGATACTGAGCAAACTAGTGAGAGCAATCTCTCATTAAATAGTCCAGATATTCCCTTGCAGGAGGCAGGATTGGCTTTTCTGCGTCCTGCATAAACACATGCAGAACTAAAGCCCAGCTCTCGTACATCCCAGGTGAATTATCTGACACAGTATTGCTGTATGTAAAGAGGATTTCCTTAGAAACTTTTTGAAACTTATTTTTACTTCTTTTTTTGTAAGTACCAAAATTTTACAGCAGGAACAGTTTTATGCTGAACAGAGGTGATTTTTTTTAAGTGGTCAACAGTAGAAATATTAATTCTATATTCATCTTAAACAACTTTGTCTTCAAACTGATGACCACTATTACATATCCTTAGCTAGAACTCAGCGAAAGTCTTACATCCACATGGGATTTGCATATCTTTTGGTTCCAGATGAAGATGAATGCCTATTTTTTTTTGTAGAGTCTGCTATTATTTCTGCCATCTGGTTTTACAATGCAGCTTGACTGTTGTTGGCTGTCTTTTCACATTTGTTGGTAAAACAGGATTAGTATTGCACCTACTGGTTTAAGTGATTCTCATACCACAGCAGTACCGTATCAAAGATATTAGGATTGGTTAGAACTATATGAATCTTTGTGGTCTTGGTCCAAATGCAATTGGATTTTTGCGTGCAGATCTGTCAACACATATTTAAGATGTTTGTATCTTCTAAGAGACAGTTTAAAGTGTAATTCTTCTTTGACATGAAACCCTTTATTAAAAAACACCATAGGATTCAGTGTTTACTTTCTCTCAGTGACTCCATGGCACATATGTTCTGTTTATAAGCAAAAAGATTTTCTTTTCTTAGCTGCCACCAATGGATTCAGTGTGTGCTCTGAGCTCTTTTCTTTTCTTGCATCACTAACAATAAAGGATCTCCAAACAAATTAGGCCACTGCTACATCTGAATAAACCCATAGTATTCAAATTATGCCCTTAGTGAAAGCCACTCAGTCTCACTGCTGTTAACGGTTTTGAACAAGTTTTCAAGAGAAAATTTTACAAAGGCAAACAAACAAACAGAAAAAGAAAGCTGCTGATGACCAAGATCTACACACTTTCCCATTGTCCATTACCACGGTATTTAAGTCCAGCCCAGAATCCTAACTGCAGAGTTCCAGCAATGCTAATGTTCAGTCACACTCCTGAACAAGACACGAAGTGGTTTGGTTTTCACTCTTGCCTTTTTCAATATTGCATTTCTATTTAAGGGAAATAGTGTTACCATGGAAGACAAGGCAAACCTGGATAAGCACTTTGGGGTGAGAGCTCTTTAGCTACCAAAGGACTTCACTGTCTGTGCCCTTCCAGCTTCCTAGAGAAGTGCCGTGATATGTTCGGGCAGGAAAAAAAAAAAAAAGAGAAGAAACTGAAGGGATTAGAAATACCACATCAGGTGATCCATCGACAAAGAGTTTTCACGTTGTTTACTCCTTTTTTTTTAATTACAAAAACAGTCACATATGTATTTTTTTATATATTTATCTTTATACATATATAATGCTTATAGATAGTTTTTCTAGGCATCCATGATAAAATCATTATCTTCTGTCAAAATGTGTCACAAATCCTTGTGGTTTTCTTACATGTAGACTGGCTACCTTCCATACGCACTGTGTTCAGAATAAACCTCATCCCTGTTAAAACAAGCAGTAGGAATAAATTCCACTCACATCATGGAAATACTACGGAAAACTCTTGAAATAACTAGACCTCTTATCGCTTGGTGAAATTTAAGCAAATCAGTAATCCATTTTTATAGGTCTAAGTCTTAGGGCATGAACACACAATTGAATATAACTGAGATTTAGCAGCTAGCGTTTGATCATATTTTCACAGCCTCGCAGACATGCTGCTGTTTATCACAAAATGCTAATGACCCCACTACCCCAACCACAGAAGAGACTTGAATGTAAGAGCGAGCTAAAAGAACTTCAGTTGGTCAGCGTCTGTTTTCAATGTACTTGATCAGATGCAGAACGAGTCTGAATTTAGACAATCACTCTCTTTCTTCTTCAGGGAATAAAGAGTCAGCAAACCTTGAAAAATATTTAAATTAGAGAGCATTAGTGGTTAATTGTACTAAGGATTCTACGCAGTATATTATCTCTAGCTCTTCTTTCATTTGTAGTTTTTGATTCTGATAGCATCTTTATTTGTCCTCCAAGTAACGTTCAGTGAAATAATAATAAATTCCCTGTGAGTTCCTCAGACATTTTGTTTTTGTTGCCAAAGAGGAATAGGCACAGCAATGGCAGTTACATCTGAATCTGTATCAAATGTGAGTTTGGGAATATTCCCCACGGGTCTGAGTTGAAACACAATTCCATTTTTTTCTACGTGTATTCTTTATATCGCTAAATTAATAGGTGGTTCATCTGTGCAAACATGAGAAGGAAGTCTTTTCAGAGGTATGCAAAGCAACAATCTAGGTCAAATTTGCCTCTTGCATGTATTCACACGAATCCTAGTCACTAATGGAATTGCAAGAAAACCACAAGTGCACATTGCATTTGGGTTCACAGCCTGTTCACAGAGATGGAGTAAACCACCCATGGTAACATATTTGAAAAGTTTCGCCAGTATGAAATATCTTTAAGGCTTTCTGTGATTACCAATGTGTCAGGATTTTTATATGATTTATATGATAAGTCTTTGTAGACTGCAGATTTGCTTTCCACACACCCTTTAATTATTGTCTGTGAACTGCAACTAAGAAGGGGGCAAGGTTGAGACTAAGTGAATGGGACAAGCTGAACTGAAAGACAATGCCTCATTTTAAAGACCAATCCCTCCCTCCTGAGAGCTGCAACCACTATGTGTCTGCTGCTCTCCACGTGGCCTTTACTGATATTTACTGCCTTTTACAGTTTTGAAGAAGGCTAAGCCAAGCTTTAAGACAGTCCAGCTCCAGTTTTAAAGGTAGGATAAAGAGCAGAAGATGCTATTGACAAGAAATTATGCTATTTCTACGGGAAACTAGTTGATGGTTGCAGAGATGACAGAGCACACACGCATATTTGGTGCCCAGACTATTCACCTATGCCCAGGCAGAAATAGGCTGTGCCAGTGCAGGTTATTGCTAGTGCCATACCAGGTCTTCTGTCAAGTCACTGCCCAGTTCTCATCTTTCTGCTAGAAATAAAGGAGCATCCTATCTCTGCCCTCACACTGGCTGCATACTTCACTCAGCCCATATGAAGGAGAAAAGGGGTAATAGCATCCAGCGCAGGGGATTCTTCATTTGAACAGCTATCTGCATCAGTCCTGGCGATTCCAACTTGCGTGCTCTTGGGTTTTAATCAGCATTTCCCATTTAATTTCTCTTCTGGTTGAATGAGGAGATTATTCTCGGTAGGTGAGGTGTCAGTTCTGACATCAGAACACGCTCAGAGACAAGAAAGCTTTATATGCCCCGTGGTGGGGTCTAGAAAGAGAGGGTGGAAGTTTGTTCACATAAGATTTTGTAATCAGCAAATGCACTCACTCAGAACTAATTGCTTGTTCATAATGATGGTGTATAAAATGGAAGTACTCCAGCTTTACACAAGCCTTAGTGAAATTTGGTCTCAGATGGTATTTATTTAAAAAGTCTACTCAGGGTAAACGCTTAAAGTTCATGTTTACATAGGAGACACGTGGAGACTGCATTTTCCATCAGCAATTTATGTATTTAATCCGTATTCACAGAATACAAAGAAGAAAAAGTGATGTATGTAATAGTTGGGATGAAGGAGTAAAGTAAGCGTGCTGTTTTGCATGGAAAATAGACGCAAGTTTTAAAGTTTTCAGCAGGTGTTGTTTCCGTCATGTAGTCAGAATCTGCACATATTCTATATTGTGTAAACTTATCTCCTTCCTGGAGCTTGCCTTTTAATGTTAATATAAACAACCTCAAAGTAACATAAACCAGAGCATAATATTTCTCCTGTGCACAGCTATTCTTCCATTTTTTCCTTGCAAGACCTTTTTTTTTTCCTCACAAGACCATATTTTTTTTCCTTGCTGGGCCAGGTTATGTCAAGCTCTTTGCTACTGCTGGTCTTGAGGTAACAGGAACTGATTTCAAAGCAAGTCAGACAAAATGGCTCTGCATCTCTCCGCAGGGGACTACCATTTGACATCACTGTCGGACAGCTAGCAAAGAGCTCAAGGCTGAAAACTGGCAAGGGGTGATGAATGGAAAACACTCAAAAGAGTGGGGTATATTAGAAAGATAAAGGCTTTTTTTCAAAAACACAGACCCACATCATTTACAAAAGAACTCTGAATGAAGCTGCTTTCTGCTTTGCCTCGCACGTAAGCAATGCCATGTGGGACATTTCCTATCCTCTGGCAGCCTGAAATGCTGAGGTGTTACATCCCCTTGCCTCCAGCACTTTTCTCCTGCTTCAGAAAAGGTTGAGGGACAGACGCTGCCACAGCTGCTGGCAGGGCTCGGTGGCCAGCGGGACGTGCAGTGAGGTCCGAGTCTGCGAGGCAGAGAACGGGTCCAGGCTGCACGCAGCCTCCCTAACCTCAGTGGTCAAGGTGATATGAATTAGCACTACAGTTTTCTGTCCACAGCTCCACATGCCTTGTCGCAAACATTTCGCCAACTAGCCGTTATGCTGAGGAAAATCCACAACCATTCACCGAGCTTTTGTCCCATTGTTCCTTAACTCCAAATTATCTGTACATAGCGATTGCCAGCACTCACAGAATGAAGGCAAACTGCTGAAGGCTCGCAAGCTCAGATGGAGAAGCAGCCACAGTCATTTACTTTCCCTCTCAAAATGGTGCAGTCAAATGTATACTGTCATTAACAAAAGTAATTTATTTTGAACTTGAATACAGCCTGCCTTACTCTCTAGGACTCCGGGCATGCTGCAAATGCTTCTGCTGTTACCTGACACAAAGGCTATTCCCGTGACACTGGCTGACACAGGCAGAGCAGCGAGGTGCCAGCCACAGTTGTACCAAGATCCCCTGCACAAGGGACACCTTTTAGCAACAGCAATCTCACCAGGCTGTTCCTAAATAGTATCTCCTCTACAGTTCTGAATAAAGGAGTTCTGTTAATTCATTAACATCGTTAACGTGTATTTAAAACCATAAGTTTGTGTTCTGCTAGAGCGTAATGTGCTTCTCTCTGCTGCGAAAAGTCTTTTCTTGATAAACATTACAAAAAACTTTGATTGTTTTGCATCATTCCACAAAAATAATTTCACAATTAGCTAGGGAACAAAGAAGTAGATCTGAAGCCAGGTTTTTCCACATATTTCCATATACAATTGGTTTTATTACTCAGCACTACTGGAAAACAAACTAATTTATGACACGACATGGCAGTTACCATGTTTCAGTTTTTTCCTGGTTCATGCATTAGTTATCTCTATGCATTTTTATTTTATGAATTATTAATCATATATTAATGCATTTATTAATTATAAAATAATTAGGCATTTCTAGATGCAATTTACGTTTTCCAACTGTGCATAGAATTCTAGCTTGAGGACTAATTATTTCAGCAGTCTTGTGTTAAACACTAGTAGCTAAGATCAGACAAAATGCAAAGGTGACAAGCCACAGATTTACACGTCAGACTTTTAAAAGCCTCCCTCCCTTATTTACGTTGGTGTTTATAGGATACATAATAGCTGTGCACCTTATGCTTACTCAAGCCTTTCATCTTCTCAGTTAAACTGTTGGTCTGTCTAAGAGAGTTTTGAAAATTCTTTTCTTTTTATTTTCTTTCTTTAAAGGGATGAGATTTCTTTGGCTGGAGAGATAGTTCTGCTCATAAGACAGAGGGAAAAACAACAGCTCCAATTAGGTGGGTTTTTTAGATATGCACAAATTCCTAGTAAACTGTTGGTATATGCATTTTCTCAGTACAGTGAGAATAAATGAATGCGTTACCATTGAAATTTTGTTATAGATTAAGATAACATTTTATATTTCTAAAGCAATTTGTAAACATGACATTAATTACTAGTTAACTGATTTCATTGTAAACTATAATCATTAACTCATTAGTTTTCAAAACAGCCATGTGACATACAGAACACAAAGAAATTGCCTTAACAGAAAATATAGAGTCTTCTTAAACTTCGTGAACAATTTTCCTGAAAGCCTAAACTGTATCTATGCAGTACTTTGTCACCTGCTCCTAGAACAACTACCCAATAAATTATCTTTAATGCAACAACTCTTCCCATAGCTGTGCAGAAAAATCCTTTCCCTTCTGTCTTTTTCTATTTTCTTGATCTTAAAATTGAGTGGATGGCATTTGTAACATCTTTGGTTGCAATAGCCACGGAACCTTCTTGATGTTTTACGATTGTTTTCAGAGCATTCCAAGTATTTCTGAAGAGGGGATTGTAGTGATAAACTGAATGTAGTCTTCACAGTGTTTTTTACTATGGTATATCAGTACAATTATTTCATACTCAATGTGGCACTTCTTTACCCTGAAAAAGTCTTCTCATATCAAATGTAATATGCACCACAGTAGGCTTTAAATAAGCACATGGACTCATGTATTATGTGGACTGACTGGAACTGTCACTTGGTATAAAGGGTAATACTATCACAATTGGGTAGCATTATGTTTCATTTCATAGGCAAACCTAGATTATCATCTGTGTGATGATTTCCTTACAGTTCACCTGTGATGTGTTGGGCAAATAGTAGAGGTTACTATTTGTAAGTTAGTCATGGTTACCAGGTTACACACGTGCCCTTTTGCAGACCATAATACCCAGTAACCTGTTAAAGGCTATAAATAATGATTTTTTTTTTTTTTGGTATCTAAGTGACCCAAAAATGTTTACACCTCAAAAAGCATCTTTTTCAGCTGTGCTGAAGAACATTATTTTCTCATTTTATTTTTCAACTTCCTATCATTGTAGAAGAAAAAAAAAAAAAAACACAAGCAAACAAAAGGAAATGGAGTAAATCACCTTCCCCACGCATTACGAATTTGTGGTTGAGGTTCTGTTCACAAAGGTTTGGAGGACTGACGCAAACCTGCACATTTCCAACGGGAACTTGATAGTGCAAGAGTCAGCAGCATAACAGCAGAGTCAAGAAATAGGATGGGAGACTCCCATCCACTGGCAAGAGAGACGAGATTTCCAGACATTAGTCTTGGGGAAAGTTTTTTTTTTCTGCAGGAACATCTGCTTCTGCAGGACAAGCGTAATGCATTTGTCATGACAGACAGCAGCAACCAGGAGCGGAGCTTGTTGGAGGTGCAATTTTAGCAGCTCCTTCTATTGGGAGGGACTGAAGCACCACCACTACAGCCAGGGAGTAACCAAACGGCTGGAGAGGGAGGCTGGAGCATGCAGAGAGAGTACACATGACACCAATGGTGCCCAGGCACTGGTATCATTGGCACCATTCTGCCTCCCCTCAGAGCATGAGGAGCACAGTGCTGGGGAGCACTGTGTCCTGCAAGCCACCATCCTCCCAAACCATCCCGTGACTTAGCATCGTATCACACCTCAGCCCTGAAAGCCCCTGTGCCAATTCTTTTTTCACTACCATGGCAGGCACGGAGCCCTCTTTTCTGCTAGGAAATCTCTCTGTGTGCCGGCTCTGCACCCCGGGCTTTGGGGAAACAAACACCAAGGTTATTGCTTGCTGCTGGAAAGGACAGGTCTGGTGTGCACCAGACCAAAACGATCGCTTGGCAGCAGTAGAAAGTTATCTCACCAGGCATGGACCAGACAGGTATATCTGAATTTGGAGAAAAGATCAGGTCATGTTTTAGAAACTCAAGCAAGTTAGCCCCAGCTCTCTGCTTCCAGACTTCAGGGTGGATACAGCCTTTCCAACTTACTTGGCTGACAAACTTGAAACAAACCAAAGGCTGTACAACCACAGTCGCTGTTAAGAATATATAGCAATACACACGAGCAAAGAAACGATGCCAGAATTTATATAATTTAAATGTATAATTTTAATTTTGTACTGAGTGTCTGACAATACTTACTCTATGATTATAATGCTGAATTTTATATATATAAGGATTTGAAATTTAGCATTTTGTAAGTTATTCTTGGAAACCTCCTGGAAACCAGCTATCAACAGTGGAATGCAATCATAAGGCACTGATTAGGGTTTTTTTTTTTCTGGGTTTTTTTAATTATTATTCGATGGTTCAGAATATTTTTTTCATAATTAAACTTATAAATCAAATTCACAAGTCTATCATCACATTTCTAGAATGCTAACTCAGACTGATTGGGCCAAAATAAGGTGTTTCTGCAAACAAGTCAGCTTCATAGAATGAGGAAGATGAGAGGAAGCTGAAGGACTATTATAAAGCCTGGTCTGCCAGCTCTGGTGGTACCATCCAGAGGCAGGGCAATAATCAACAATGGTGAATAGTAGTGTTTTAAAAATGTGACAGCTGTCTGCTTGGTGAATTGAGCCAGAGCCATTAAGAGAGAGCATCTCCTCTGCTCCGTACTCTGCCTCACGTTAGCCCTCTTGCAGACAGGGGACATGATTACAAAGTGCCAGGACTCCCTGTGCAGTAGTACCAGGTTGAGTCACTTAATCCAGACGTTAAAAGGTTTGATTAAATGGTGTGTTCCTCATTTTCTGGCTCCCCCAGCTGAGAGCTTGATTCTGATTTGCAGAAATGAACTTACAGAGTGTTACACTGTGCTAATAGTGCAAAGGAAAAAATAAAGTTCTTCTCAGTCTCTGGCTGGACATGAATAATCCAGTCAGTAGTTTTGACATTAATTCCTCACTGCCTATTTTCTCTAAAATACTTAAAAAAAAATCCTCCCTCTGAGTAGCATTTTTGTGAAAATAAAGTAATTGCTGTTCACAAAGCACTCAGTTATTCAGTGATGAGTAACATAAAAAAGAGAAGAGAATAAATCATTAATTCTGTCTGCAGAGCAGGATTTCAAAAACACTCAGAAACTTGGGCATTAGACTTGACACCAACAAGGAGGCGGAAAGAGAAGAGTAAACAGCTGCTTGTTAAGTGGGAGCCAGCCACGCTGGGCAGCAGCTGAGACGGGTCCTATGAAAAAGATAATACAAAGCAAATTTTTGTCTGCACAAACGCAGGCACACACAGGAGGATGCCCAAGTTTGCCCAAGAGGGAACCTTAATTCTGCTATAGCTTAACTTGGGATGTTTTATGTTACAGCCTCTGCAGTGACTTATCTGTATGGGTGCTAAAAAGTCATCCAAGTAAACTGATAACACAGAGAAGAAGGGCTATTAAATGATGGTGTAAAACTGTATGGGATAACATAACATTTGAGCTGTAGTCCAGAAACTCTTAGCTACATTTATAAAACAGGGCCTAAAGATTTGATCATGAAAACCCATTCTGAAAATTGGGATTAAAGTATTTGGTTAAATTCAATTGTAAATGATGAACAGGGTAGCTAAATATTCTCATAGGCTATCTGAAAAAAATCTTCTGTTAACTGTGTATTTCAGGATTAATATATCAAAGAAACATCTTTCTGTTCTCCTCTCGGTGTCCCAGTGTCACCAGCCCATCGTTTGTTCCAGTGCTACCGGTTACAGCTCTGTATTTGACATTATTTTCCACACAATCAGAGTTTTCTGATCATGTGTGGATGGTAAGGTTGATAAACCTTCACTGGTCTGTTGGCACAGCCTATATTTTTATACATCAGTTAGATTAATTTCTAATTGTTTGCAAAATGTGCTGTCAGCAACTGGACTGGAGGAGTTTTTCCTTTTTGAAGGTTTTTTTACCATTTTGCCTTATTCAGTACAACTCTCTGGCTGAGTTCAGATCTCTGTTTCCAGCGGTTTTGAACCTAGAGGAGACCTTTGCATAATAACAAGGAGGGATTCTACTTCACAAGAGAGAGGCCTCAACACAGGCTCGCCAGCATGTTTTATCCTGGATCAAATATAACAGAGCTAATTAAACTTTGCAATGACTCTTGTTTCCATAGTTCACTAGTTGCCCTTGCTACACATGCTGTGGATTTCCACTCAGTTTTAAGAGCCATCTGGTTTTCATAACTCCTGTTTAGGGCATGATCAACTACTTTCATTTTTTCCATAGTGTAAGTGGGCTAATATCCATGTATCCCTATCACACTTTAAAGTTCATTTCCACCCTATAATACGTGTCTAGGTTTTCCTGTACATACTGTGTATTTGGCATCAATCTTTTTTTTCCCCAACATTTTTTATTTTATTTTCATTTTTTAGAGTGAATGTAGCTCTCATAAAAGGTGGTGGACTGACAACTCTGGCAGATGAAACCTGGCTTATCTGTACAAAAGAAATAGCAAAAGGATATGGCAAAGTGATCTTCCTTTAGTGTTCTCAGTATCATACATTATCCTTGAACAGGAAAGAAATTCTTCAGGACTGAAGGTGAAAGTCCTTGTAATAGTTCAGCTAGCATGACTCTGTTATAGGGCGATGGTTAAGTCTAGTAAGACCTCACTGATAACCATTTATTCAATAATTTTCACAGGCACATGAACCCTGTCAGATGCTAATGCTAAATTCTGGCCATGAAATCTACACTTGTGACTCCATGGCTCCCACTGCTAAATGTTTTCATTCACTGATCTGAGAAATATCAGAACAATCTGCGAATTTATAAAACAACTTTACAACTTTACATTAAGTCAAGGGCATTATTCACACTATTTTAAATACGTGTCTAATTTAAAATTGAGATTGAGGGCTTCTATACTTAGGAGCCAAAGTTCCTTATATAGTCAAGGGAGGGAGACTCTAGAGAACGTCGCCAGAGCACCTGAAATACAGAGCTGCAGGCAGAGTAACTGGCCACAACCTGGAGATATAACAATAATGGGAGTAGAGGTAAATTCCTTGTTCTCACCTGTTTAACGTGTTAAACTGATTGCCACATTTTACCCTAGATCATTGTGAGTCTGGTGGTTTTCGGTAAGTTTTTGCTTCCCTTTACTGTGTGAAACGTGGCTACTCTGGGCATACTGCACCTCATTGCTGGTGTAGAGCTTTGGGCAGTGAGGGCACTTCACTTTTCCTGTATGTTCCTGTAGTTCCCTCCTTCACTGTATGTTAAATAACAATTGTGAGACAAGAGGCTGATACGCTATAGAAAAAAATTAGTATTTTATAGAATTATTGGGTTTTTTAGAAATTATAAGTTATTTCCTGAATACTGGAACTAAAAAAGCTGGTTTATGTCCTTATGTCTCACCCATGGCCCCAAAGCTCCTTGCCACTTTCAGCCCCACCAGGCAAGATAAAGCAATGTGTAATACATGTGTTATATACATGCTGGCTGAGGACCCAGATGACTACCAAGAAGGTCTAACTTCTGCCTGACTTTTCCATCAGTCAGAAATTGATTTGGGTCTCTGTCTTCCACTCAGCAACTTATTTTTTATGGAATTTGTTGGAGGTTGTCTTTGAGAAGTCTTCTGTTATTTCTAATTTGGCTTAAAGTGGCCAAAAAATCCCTATGAATACATAATGGGACATATATATTTAAAAGTATAATTTATGTTGTATTAAAACAATATGGCTAAATGATACTGATATAAATGCCTGTATTTATAACTATGTATTGTATCTATTAATAGATAGGTGTAAACAGATAATGTGATATCATCATCCCATTTTGTTAGGAACAGTCCATAGTCTAGGAACTGGGATGCTCTATCCTTTCCCTCTTCTATCTGTTACTATGAATTTCCTAGGTAAGGGTTTTAGGAATAATTCCACCTTTATTTATCTCAATGACATTGGAAGATAGAATAATTTCAATAAAAGGGGAAGTTCAGATCTCCTCAGCCCCAAAGCCACAGTCACCAAAACTGTGCAAATTCACAAATTCTCCTTACAGACAGATACAAAACTAAATTCCCATGGGCGTAGGAGAGAGTCAAACTTCTGCCTCTTTGCCTCTCGTCAGTGGAGTTATACTCCCTGATTGGCCAACATCTCTTTTCAGGGATCACCGAGGAGCAAGGGAGCTGTGGATGCAAACATGCAAAAGTCAGTCCCAGCATGTGAGCACTGTGCCAGGCCCAGGCATGTGGCTGAGGAGCCACGTGGCAAGAGGCATCACACACATACATACAACTGTGGAATTTAGGGTTAGGCAGCCTGTACAAAGTGGGTTTGGTATACCAGTGTGAGGGAAGTAGTTGAGTCACCATCCCTGGAGGTATTTAAAAGACATGTAGATGTGGTGCTTAGGGACATGGTTTAGTGGTGGACCTCGCAGTGTTAGCTTTATGGTTGGACTCCATGATCTTAAAGGTCTTTTCCAACATAAATAATTCTATGATTCTATGAGAAGCAAGCATCTAACTCAGCCTCAGACTTATTTGTGTTGCAGAAGCCTTATCTGAGATTCTGTCCCAGCTCTGAACCACTCACAGCTTGGTAATTTTTGCATGTGAGACCTTGGATCACAATACTCCAAAACATTAATTTTTTCTAAGTGTTGTGAAGGCCAGCTTGCAACCCAGCCTCATACTTGTCTTTCATCCTGAGGAAAGGGATGAAGAGAGAGGTGTTGAGAAAACTGGACATAGGCAATTGTAAAAATGCAGATAAGTCTATTTTCCATATTGAATCCCATGTCAAAAGGCAAGTACGAGGGACATTTTTTTTCTTTCCTGTCCCTAACCTTTTTGCTGAAGAAGCAGCATAGTATGCCATGCAGTGGCTGAGCTAGTAAAGTGATCCATCAGACTGCAACCACCTCCAGAATTCATAGCTTCTTGATACTAAGTTTGCACGTTTTCAGCTGAGTCACTTTTTTTTCTTTTTTTTTTTTTTTAATATAGAATGTGTTGGGTTGGAAGCGACCCTTAAAGGTCATCTAGTCCGACCCCCCTGCAGTAAGCAGGGACATCTTCAACTAGATCAGGTTGCTCAGAGCCTCATCAGTTTCCCTTGAATGTCTCCCCTTGAATGTCTCCAGGGATGGGGCCTCTACCACCTCTCTGGGCAACCTGTTCCAGTGTTTCACCACCCTCGTTATAAAGAACTTAATCCTAATGTCTAATCTAAACCTACCCTGCTCTAGTTTAAATACATTGCCCCTCGTCCTATCGCTACATACCCTTCCAAACAGCCCCTCCCCAGCTTTCCTGTAGGCCCCCTTCAGGTACTGGAAGGCCACTATCTGTACCAGGCAATCTCAGGAAAGGTCCTTTTTCAAAGAATAGCTATCAAGCGGCAAAATCTAGATCATCTTCTGTCCTATCCAATAGCTGTCTAATGTGGTAAAGGCAGTCAGCAGTGGCCAGACAAACAGTACCATGAGAGGTCTAGCTACCGTACTGCTTTCTTGAGCAGTAGGCAGTAGGTAGTAGGAGCCTGATTACAAGCCTATTCCTTCCCCTGTATGCCCACCTCTCGAAAGTAGTATGTATTTTATCAGCAGGCATAAAGCAAAAATCAATCCTTCTTAAGTTAGCATGCCGATTTCACTAGTAAAGAAAGAATTAAATGCACAAGGAATGCACTTGGGCAGAATTAGAGTCTAAGCAGCGGCTTTGTATTAGTAATTTCAGGTGATAAACTGCTATCCAAAATATTGAATGGCTGCTCAGCCAAGCCGCTCTCCCCTACGGCTGCGTGCCAGGAGGCAGCAGCAGTCTCTCACACGTGCTGCTGTGCTCAGTCGTGAACTTTGCACTGAAGTGGGCATGGAAGCAACAGAGATATGAGGTCTTGCAGGTAGACAGTAGAAACCTACGTGAAAGGTTGTAAACTTAAACTGAAATTATCTTTGTCTGTGGGAAGAGCGAGAAGCTTTCTTTGGAGCAGAAAAAGCTGAAGCAAAAGAGCCCAGACGTGAATGTTGTTGTTGCCAGGCAAATTAAGCGACTTTTTCTTCATTTTAAATTATAAACTGTGAACGATGCTCTGTCAAAGCTAGTTCTATATCTACAGCGAAGCAGTAACAGAAAAAAAATTATAAAATCCTAATCTGAAAGCTCCTCGTCTTCCTAAGAGAATACCCATGGACACACACAAAGCCACTCCTGCAGAGTGAATGCATGTGGTAGGGATAAGGGCTGAATAGAAATAATCTTGATACAAATCAAACTTTCCATATTTTTGAAATCAAAGAGATTTAGGAGAATCATAAACCCCAAAGCTGTTCCCTCAAATGATTTCAACAGCTTGAGGCAAGTTCATTAAAACAATGTATCTCCAGTTTTTCAGCGGAGACAAGCTCTCCGTAGGACAGTGCTTTTGCTTATCTGGGAAGAGCTTCTTGCTGAGTTCCCGCTGGTTTATTTAAGCCGGTGCTGGGCTCCTGTTACTCTTCTCCTGCTGAAAGTTAAACTGGTTTCAGCTAGTCAGTGCTGCCTGACGGATCTAAATAAGGCAATGCTGAGCATACAGACCACACTCTGATACAGAATACGATTACCATGGGAAGCCTTCCAAATTCGAAACAGCCAGGAATTTTAACCTTGGAGCCAAGGCAGTTCTAATAAGAGGGGGGTGAAAATTGCCTTCTGAACTTAATTTGCAAAGTAACATTAATAGGAAAAGAAGTAGCTTATACATACTTCTCCTGTCTTCTAACAAGAAGTATGATAAAATGTCAGGAAGACGCAAAACCCAGATTATCAAAGGCCAAGACCCATGGTTTAGACAAAAAAACAAATGATACACATACATGTGCATGGTAATGAAAAATTAAAAATCTGGACATACGTGTAACATTTTAGTTTGGAAATTAAGCTGTCTGGGTTCAGATTCTCTTATGTTCATATGTGTCACATTTTAAAGCAGGGAGGGCTTGTTCCACAAAAATGTGTGTATTTTTCCCAACTCCATTATATGGTCTGAGACAATGTATTGTCTCCATGCAAGTTCATCTTGCTTCATTCTTGGAAGCTATGAAATATCATTGTCATGACTTCAGATTATATTACTTGTCTTTAGGACTCAGGACCTGATGTGAGAAATAGAGCTGGATGGGAGAGCGTTTCCCCATCTTCCATACATACAGTTCCAGAGTCTCTTACATCCCAGATATGTGTCTCATCCTACATCTTTTGGATATTTAAAATGGATAGTGTCTCCTATTAATATTTATATCTCTGGTTTTGAATCCCATACAGTCCCACACAAAACCTGAAAAAACTTTGTCTGCCAAATCTGGGGCATACATATGTGTACCTATAAAAAGCCAGGTGCTCACAACGCAATTTTTTTCAGTGGAAATCTTGTCTGATATGAAAAACCTTGGGAAGATCTAGGCACAGACATGAGTTCTTTTCCCATTTGTTACTATTACTTCATGTTAATGGGGAAATCATAATTATCTCCCTCTTCAAACTACTCTCAGTTCTGTAGCGTAACATGTTAAATGTAAAATTTATATTACTGCTATTAGTGATCACAAATTCATGTTATTTGTATGATAATGTGAATGTACTGGTAGAAATACATGGAAATTTGGAAAGCAAAGATACTTTCTTCAAATACCGCTAGTTTTATATACTAGTACAAGCTCAATGGACAAGTAAATGCCACAAGGAATTCTCAACTCAGAAAAGGCATTCAGAAAGTCTTGTGCAGCAGGATTATCACATGATTTCACATGATTTTCACAGCCCAGGAAATGTACTGTAAACAAGGAAACTAATATAATCTGTGACACAAGCAAAAAACCTTCATCACATTCTACCAAGGACTCTTTCCTGCACTTTAATATATTAATCAAGGATGCAGAATACACTCATAGAAGCAATATATATTTATTTATTTTCAATATATATTTATCATGACAATTAATAGCAAATCAGATTCATAAAACTTACTAATACTGCGATAAAGCAATTTGTTCAGGAAGTTTTCTACCTAAAACACGTACACTAAACCTGCTTCTCACTCCCATTTAAGATAATGTAATAAGCAGCAAAGCCACATGAAAAAGACAGGCAGCACCGTGTAGGGAGAGTAATTTATTAAAAGCCAAATGTCTTAACTCAGAATCAGTGTTCACTAATTTGTTAATAGTGTTAGGTTCCCAGCAGAGCAACTCCTTTAGGAGCGCTTTGCTTTGTAAGAAGTACTGCTGGGGTAAATCTGAAACAGAACCTTTTTTCTGTTGCATAACAATATTTTCTGTCCATTTATCAATGTCTTTCTCTTTTTGTCCTTTTTTTTTTGTCTCTAATGAAACTATTTTTTTGTTTACTTCTAAAAAGTGATTTCCTTTAAATCTTTAAGAAAACAAAAAATATCAAGCCTTGAGGCTATGAGATTTCTTTTCCACCTAAAAAGAGTTGCAAAGCTTGGTGAATACTAATGCTTTGTATAATCTCATTCTAACTTTTTGTTTGCAAAGAAGTCTTCCCAGTGCGAAATTACTCTGGGCCATTTTACTGAGTTAGTTGAAGGGAAAGAAAAATAACAAGTGGTGAGAGCAGCTCTGTTTTTAGGGATATGCTAATTTCAAAGCCTAATAAGAGCATCTAAGATGAATACATTATTGTTTCTCATTTAATCAGTTTTGCAGATGTATTAACTTATTCTGAGTGGAGCTTAAGCACCACGTCTCCAAACTCAGTGTAACCTCTGTCCAAAGATGAATGCAAAGTGATTTTTTCCCTCAGGTTAACAGTTCATATGGCAGGGTTTCTTTATACCTTTCTATTTAGTTTAATCTATCTAGGGTCATGGCTCCTGACCTTTACTTCGAGTTCCGAGCTCAGATGAAGCCCAAACATCGAGGCTGATCTCTCTTGCAGCTGCCATGCATCACCTAGTACTACATGCAGAAAACAAAGCAAGAGGAGAGACAGTCTAGAAGGTTATATACTGTGTCTTGCCCTTCATGCTTTACCAGTGACAGAGAGAATACTTAAGCAAACTCTTCTTTTTTTCCAGCTGTTGCTCAGGCATGAAAGGCTACGGCAAATGGTAACACGAACAGGAGGCAGCAAGGAGGGTGGAGGGGACTGGGATAGACAAGGACATGATGATGACAACAACTTTTTTCCAAAAGTCCACAGAAAAAAGTCAGCAAAACAACTAAATGTTCTTGCTTCATAGTTCCACATGCAAGGAAAATTGAAATAAAACAGTCTTATCTAAACGAGAAGCTATCAAAACACACGCTAGCATCCACAGTAAAACAAAAAGAATCAAACTGGGCCAAGCTATGCCACTCTCAGTTTATGTCTACAGAAACACTTAAGTGTTACAAAAAGAGGCACTCACTCTGAAATAATGTTGTTTACACCCCAAGTCTTCCTGAACCCAGGCTCAGTGTGAAGCTGGTATGAGGCTGGGTTTGAAATGAAACTGAGAAATGCATTTCGTTGGTAGACAGCTTTGACTATTTGCCCGTTGTTCAGTCATCAGAAATCAGCAACCCAGAAAGAGGTATTTGGTACCAGTATGAGTAAAGTCCTCAAGGACTGGCAGCACATTTCTGCATCTGTGTATGCGTTGTTTCAAATGGCTGTGCTGTTTCCTAAAGGAATTTTTTTCCAGAGGGAAATTTTCATCTGTCACATGCATTTTTCATCCATTGTTGATTTCTGCTTCTGCGGGTTACATGCAAACTGTGGCAAAGATAGCCATTATAAATGTGAAAAGTCATGCAGAGCTATTAAACGATTTTAGAAACATTAGTGATATATAGTGATATTTTTCAGAACTGCATACTCTTTTCACTAAACATGTCAGTTCCCTGTACAGTTAGTTTGCTAACTCACAGACTAAGAGTGAAACACAAGGAAGAAATTTATGTACTTGCAGCTTTTGGGGCATCACCTTTAAAATGCCTAAAAGTGTCTGTCTGTAGATGAAAGATCTGAGGAAGCAGCAAAAACCATGTAAGCCTTTTTGGAAGTCACTGTCAATGCACAGTTCCCATGAGAAGCTTTCTAGAGAGTGGAGCCATTTGTAGCTCACTCCCAGGAACCAAATGGGCACATGGCACATGTGAACTCAGATCTGCCCCATAGCTTTCCCAAGATGATGGAGCAGGAAGCTAACTAAGCAAGGGCTACTCTTTGAAAAGATGTTCGGGATACTTCTCTTGCCACCCCTTTTACCCTGAGGTACAGAAGCCCCAGAACTCCTCCATCTCTCCTCTCCATTTGTAGCATCCCCTCCAGCTCCTGTACACACAGCTCTCCTGCTCCAGGGGACAGGTTTTTCACCACATGGCTGATGCCACGTGAGCAGGCAGCAGCACTGATGCTTGACAGAGTTTTCAATGAGAAACACTGGCGCTGCAGCACCTTTTCAGCGGGTGTCTGCTCTATCAGATGGGGGGACAGCTGGGACCTGTCCAGGTCACCCCTGAATCGCAGGCGGACATGGCTCTGAACAGGGTGCTAAGCACTAAGGACTCTGCAAGGGTGCCAGGGAAGGCCGTCAACTAAAGGCAAGATAACCTCAAACGGGAGCTCTATGGACCACTCACCTGGATTTCATTCCCTAAATTCCTCCCACAGCCTCTCTGTCACCAAAGCAGGACTTCAGAGTCTCTCCCTATTTTTTTTCCCCACTTCGCCTGACAAAACTTTAACACAATATATCCGCTTGTGCCAACTTAAAGCAGCTGGTTCTTTTATTTTAATATTTATTCACGCATTTTAGGGTACTCAAAATGGTGTGAGAATGTGGTTTCAGTGCCATAGGGAAATTTCTGCTCCTTTGGAGTCACTTAGATGTCTGCAGCGGATCTCAGAGCCAGGATCCCATCTCAAGAGTCCTCTCTGCTGAAGCTTAGCGCTCACCCACAAGCTTTAATTCATGATCCTGGTGCTGTACAGTGTATGAAGGTTATTATAGTTCTTTGAATTCCATTATATCTGGCTAGAAATTTGCCCAGGCCAACTGACATGTTACTTAAATTACCTGCTCTGCCTCTCCAAGTGCTTAGTAGTATTATATAAAGAACTTTCTACCCCTGTTTAAGCATTGTACTATACATTACACCTGCAAATAAGGAAAAAATATATCCACTCTTTCTTTTTCATATTGAGAAGAATAAGTAACCTTAAATGTAATTGAAGTAAATCATCACATATTTTTGAAGTTCTGAATGTTTAATGCAGTAAAAGCAAGAAGAAAAGCAGACCTTCCTACACAGAACTGGGCTGGCAACAAAGACCCAGAGCAATTAGATTATTCAAAAAAAAACCAACCCAACCCACCATAATGAACAATAGACAGAAAACATTGGACTTTTTTTTTATAGCACTTTATAGTATCTTTTTTTCCCCTCAATATACATATATTTAATTAACCAAGATTGGTTGCTAATGAGCACCAGCTTGTTTGGCAGTGCTAGTTAACAAAAACATGTTTGCCAAGAACTCCACTGATTTCTTATAAAGATCAGAGGGCCATGCAAGGTGATGACCTTATTTATAAAGTCCTTAAAATTATTTGGATTCTGTCTGCCTTGGAGATTATTGTCCCTTACCCTTTTACTGTGACAATTCAAGTTAACAGATTCTCCTAGGTTTTAAACATCTGAAACAAATCAAGTGTTCCTTCTACATGGGCTTCAATTCTAGTTTTTTACTTGGCCCTTTGACCAAAAGAAGAGTCTAGCAGTGTTTCTTCAGGTGTAATGTTGTCTTTAGCTACAACACGGTGCAAAATTTTGAAGTGCAAAGTTGATTCAGAAGGTTGTTTGGTTTGATTACCTTGTCCTTATTCAAATCAATGAGACAATTTGGGGAGCAAAGTCAGCCTGAATGCAGATCCCTGAGACAACCTTTAAGTTGCAAAGGTCATTTCTTCAGTAAGGATTAACCTTTATCGACATGATCAGCTATTATTATGTATTTCATATTTATGAAGATGTTTAATAAAGCGATGATGCAACTGGAAGACTTATGTGTAGTATAAATTTAAAATACATCTTTCAAATATAAATGTAATTTCAACCATTTAATTTAATTATCTTTTGCATATTACTTGGAAAATTTTCTACAGCTCTGGAAGCTATGAAACAAATGCATTTTATACATCTATGACTAGAAATTGTAAAAATGAAAGACCAACTACTGGCTCTGCAGGAGTGCTAATATGAATAAACGTTATTGACATCAATGGAGCAACTCTGCATTCATGTTGAGAGACCTGAGATCAGGATTCAATTACATGATAATCAATTACTGATGGCTCTTGGTTGGTGCATGCATTTTCTTTTATAACGTTATGATGTTTACAAAATACAATCGCATTTTAAAGCAATAATTTGAAATGTTTAATCTTATTGTAGTGGCACTACAGAGTGGATCGTTCTTATGGGGTTTACCACAATCTGTACAGGGAGATCTGTACATCTTGTAAGATGGGCATTTGTGAGCAAATTTTAGGGCTAGCTTTTGTCATCTTCTCTCACAAGAGCTGTTCAAAAAGCAGTAGGCAGGAGAAAATGCAATTTGGATTGGGAGGGATTGTTTAGATGTGCACAGGCCAAGAACTCTCCCAAGACAAGTGATGCTGTAAAGAGCATCTGTAACCTTCCAGCTGACCCATACAAAGAGCTGTGAAGGGAGGATTCATATGACTTAATCTTTCTCTGATTCTCTACATGAAAACTTTTATCAATGCCAGGACAGGGCAGGTTGTAAACCCATTGGTGCTCCCCATAAAATCTGTAAGCCATCACCGATTAATTCAGTTCTTTTAGCAGAAAATGGATCTAACATTGTTTCCTTTCCATCTCATTATTCAGCTGAGGTCTTGGATAGACAAGCACCAAATGCTGCTGCTGAGGAAGAACCAAATATTTCAAAGTAATTGACTTCACCCAGTGAAAGCCATTTGGATTAGATGGGACTATAAGAGAAACAGAGCTCTTTCAGGCTTCCTTCCCCTTCCTGCCAAAGTATAGTGATCTCTAACCTACCAAAATTCAAAGGTATTTGCTGTACTGTGTAGGCCAATGCATACATCCTTTTGTTCAGTTTTTCTAGTTTTAAGCATTAGAAGTGCATAAACAGATGATCTGATGTTGATCCTAGCTCCTGGGCTTCACTTTGAGCCCCAACAGCACAGCTGCAGAAGCTTTATATTTCCTTCAGAAAAAAAGAATCAAGATGCCTTTCATGGAGCCTTTGGAGCAAAAATCTGGTTTCACATGAAGTAATGAGGGTTTGTGCCATATGACTGAGTCCACAGTCAGAGAGCCTACACAGACCTGTTTTCATTTAGTACCAAATTTGATAATTGTATTTGGGCTCAAAGCAGTTTCAGCTTACCTGATGCTCCCGTTCTGTTTAGTGCCTGCTAATGACTGATAAGGAAGCAGAAGTAGGTACAATTCTCTTTTGATGTTGGGGATACAAAGAACCTACTTTCCCTTTTCTTCTTAGTCAAGTCTCTCTCTTCTTCTTAAGGGAGAATCTTTACATTTTTTCTCAGTTGTTTCTGGAGATAGCAGGAAAGGTAAACAGGCTATAAGCACACAGTGGTAGTTAGTATTCAGGTTTTTGATTCAGGTTTTCTTTTCCATAAGGGAAGAAATTAATGACTGAGTCAGATATTTCTCTTGCATTCCTCTATTGGATCCTGGATGTAAACATCATATATAAAATCTCAATTCCTAAATACTGCAGAGCCCTAGGAACAGCAGTCCTTCACTTGTCTGTAGTGCTATGCCTTTTAACAGCACATGTACTTTTAACAGCAAATGTAATACCTAGATGTGTTGCTTTCTTTAGTTTTTGCTTAGATGCACAGAAACACACCTCCCTGTGTTTCTGGTCCTTCCTTGTGCACTTTTTTATTGATTCTGTTACTTGGCACACAAACACTCCTGTCATCTGACACTCAGTTCCCAAACTATGCATTCGGATGACTGATAACTCATACTATATACCTCAATCCTGACCATTTTTGTCATAAAAAATGTGCTTTGGGCAGTGAATCCTACTGTTCCAGCTGTCTATTCCACACAGGAGCTTAACAGCTTTTGCAGTTATCTTGAAAGATGGGCAGTTATCATAACATCCAGATTTTTCTAAAATTTCACCTAATCTGCTGTACGGGAAATATGGCTCTTGAAAAAGAACTTAGAAAAGATAAATTTTTAGAAAAAAAAAAGAGAAAGATTTTAGATTTCTTTTCCTCCATGTGATACTACTGTGATAAAATAGTTTTCACAGGGTTACTTCTCCAGTTGAAGAGTTCGTGTCTGAACACTTCCTAACAGCAGTGATTATCTGGACGGCATCAGACACATCCTGCATCAAACTCTACTGAAATATAACCAAATGCCCAACTACTTTAGGCAGAAGGCACCTGTAGAAAAACAGATGGGGAAAAATCCAAAATCATCAAGTGACACTGAAATTTTTTCAAGCAAATTACCAAACAATATCCAACTGATTACGTGTAGGAAGCTCTTACTGGTTTATGATAACTGTGTACAAATTAAGCAGGGAAATGAATGTGTTATTTAAACCATATAATTGCATTTGCTGTTTCCTGGAAATCTGTGCTCAAAAGCATACAGCTTTCTGTAATTAACACAATGGATAGTTTTGTTTCAGTAGGTGAAAAAAACTTGTTAATACTGGCAAGCTTACTTCTGTTGTACACTGTGAGAAAAAATGTGTACGGTATCACCAGACAATAGTTTACAGTGGTTATTTTATTGAGAGCTGGACTCAGAATGACATGGCCAGTCGGTGGAAAGATGACTAATTGCATACATTCAGTATGGCAATGAGACTAATGTAATGGTTTCAGATGATATCCTCCCTCCCATGATACTCTGAATTTAAAAAGAATGATTATGTCTTAGACCAGTGTAAAAATAGACTTAAGAAAAGAAAAGAAAAACAACTTCAATTAGGAAAAATTAATTCCTAAGTCATTAAATCCCAGTAAATTATGAATAGTTGAATAAACGCAATGTGAATGGTTATCCCAAAATCAAAATTTTTGTCCTGCCTTGTTTGTGTGAATAGAGGACAGGTTGCGTTCTCAGCTTTGGAACAACATTAAAGAATGCGGTTTTTTTTTCACAACTAAGCCTTCCTTTCCCTGTACTAAGCAAAATATAAAAAGCATCATTTATTGTAGCCGGCTACCACAGGACAACACCCTCCCACACAAACAATTTCAGTTAAAAGAAAGGGGAAAAAATTCCATCTATTACTATATGACTTTACAGAATTCCTTGACAGAGTACTCCATACTATCATTATTTCCAAGAAGTTAAATGCTTAGAAATTGTTTGGACTGCTCCACAGATCTGTAAGATGAAAACAACATTGGCCATAGATCTGGAACGTATGGAGAAGACACTGCAGGCCCTGCAGGAAAGCACCATGGCTGACAGGAGGAAGGCAGACCAGCATGGCTGAGTAAGGACCTCCTGCTCAAACTGAAACACAAGAGAAAAATACATAGGCAGTAGAAGCACAGACACGCTCCCTGGGAAGAATATAGGGATACTTCTCGTGAGTGTAGGAATGGGATCAGGAAAGCTATGGCACAGCTCAACCTAAATTTGGAAAAGGATGGGAAGAAAATTAAACAGGGCTTCTACAGGTACATTATTCAGAAAAGGAAGAGAAAATAATTTGTACCTCTCCCGAATAAATGAGACGGGGTCCTAAGGAATTGGCAGATGAAGTTGCCAAGCCACTCTCCATCATATTTGAAAAGTCATGGTCTCCATCATTTGAAAAGTCCCCAGTGACTGGAAAAAGGGAAACATCACGCTCATTTTTCAGAAGGGTAAAATGAAGCACCCTGGGAACTACCTACTAGTTAGCCTTACCTCTGTGCCCAATAAAATCATTAAATAGATCCACCTGGAAGCTATGTTAAGGCATAGAGATGACAGGGGTGTGATTAGAGACAGCCAACACGGCTTCACAAATAGGCCTGACTAATCTGGTGGCCTTCTACAATGGAGTGACTGCGTTGGTGAATAACTGAAGAGAAAGTGATACCTTCTACCTTGACTTCTGTGAGTTGTTTGACGTGGTCCTACACAACATCCTTGTTGCTACATTGAAGACATGTGGATTTGATGGATATTGAATTGACTGGAATTGGATGGATGGCAGCATCCAAAGAGTTTCAGTCAATGGCTCGGTGTCCCAATGAAGATCAGTAACAAGTGGTGTCCATCAGGGGTCAATACTGGGACTCATGCTGGTCAATAACTCTATTAATGCTGTGTGGCACAGTTGACACACTGGAGGGAAGGGATGCCACCCAGAGGCTTGAGAGGTGGGCCTACAAGAACCTCATGAAGTTCAACGAGGCCAAGTGCAAGGTCCTGCACCTGGGTCGGGGCAACCCCCAGTATCAATACAGGCTGGGGGATGAAGGAATTGAAAGCAGCCCTGATGAGAAGGACTTGAGGGTGTTGGTGGATAAAAAGCTGGACATGACCCACCAATGTGTGCTTGCAGCCCAAGAAGAACTGCATCCTAGGCTTCAGCAAAAGAAGCATGGTCAGCATGTTGAGGGAGGTGATTCTACTCCTCTACTCTGCTCTCGTGAGACCCTACCTGGAGTACTGTGTGCAGCTCTGGAGTCCTCAGCACAGGAAAGACGTAGGCCTGTTGGAGTGGCTCCAGAGGAGGGCCACAAAAATGATCAGTGGGATGGAACACCTTTCCTATGAAGACAGGCTGAGAGAGTTGGATTTGTGCAGCCTGCAGAAGAGAAGGCTCCAGGGAAACTTTATTGTAGCCTTTTGGTACTTTAAGGTAGCTTATAGGAAAGATGAGGATAAAATTTTTAGCAGGGTGTGTTGTTACAGAAGAATGGGTGATGGTTTTAAACTAAAAGAGATTTTTAGAGAGAGAAAATTACTTGTATTTGGCCTAATGAAAGGATCGTGCTTGAAAGCTGAAGAGGTAGTTGAAAGCAATATATTATTTTTCCTTACAGACTGTGGGATTTAACAATAATTATTCAATAATACAGATAAAGCAAGCTTCAGGGAGATGAAAAGTTTGGTCCATGACTGTAAAGAAGAAATACTGCAAAATTAATAAATAGAAAACATTAGTGTAGATTCTCCATTGTGTCCTTTTACCCTGAATTTGCTAATAATCAGAAATGCATTTCTCACAAAGCTGAAAACCCTTTACTTAAATTAAATAATGTTGGTGCTTAACAAATATATCTTATATTACACTATAAATACAATATAATTCAATGTACAATGTCATGAAAAAAAAAATTTTGTCTTATTTTCCTTCTGTCTTGCTACACAGCTTTTTAGATAGTCCAAGAAAATTCTCTGTTCCCTTTTCCCTATGAAAATATTTTCTTGCAATTTCTGTGGAAGACCAGACTTTGCTGACAAAGCTAGTGGGACTCCTTTCTTTTATCAAACTGTACAATCCTGATCCAAACCTCAATTCATATACTGATAGGCATGTGGGAAAGCTGCAACTTATATAGACCCTTTCCAATAATCACTCTCTTCATCTTTCCTTACAGCTTCTGACTATGAGCTTTCCAGATGACATTATAACTATTCTTTTCTTTGCTCATAAATCAAGAAAGTATATGCTTTTTCAGTACCCAGCAGATTGGAAATGATGCCAGGACCACAGCACTGCAAGAAACCGTGGCAGTTGTTGTAACAGAAATGTAGTGGATCTGCAATTTCATCCATTTCAGGTCTGCTTCACCACTAAACGTGGCTAAAGAATTCTGCCAAAGAAGATTTATTCTCTTCTTTAATCGGTCGTAATTCCTTAGCACATTCAGTAGAAAATAATCAAAAGTTTGAACATTAGAAGAGGCATCGAAAATACAATAGTCAATTAAAGTAATAGTCTAGAATCATGATCTCCAAAATATAATAGCAGGAAAATGAATGGCACAGTTCTGGCACATTCCTTTGGATGACCTCTTGTTGTTGCTAAATGCACTTCAGTATTCATTCACACTTTTGAATACTTACTTAACCATTCCATACATTACCTGAGAACAAATGACATAACTCTTGCTTGAAACAGTAGGTTGCTTATCACGTACATTTGATCACTTTCAGTGACCCAAAGGATTGCTGCAGTAATAGAAGGAGGTGTACCTTTATCCACCAAAGCACAGGCTTTATATTGACAACATATTTTTAAAGTATTTAACTTTACTTTTTACTGACTCAATTGGTATGTTAGTCCTGTAATACCAGTTCTGCTGAGAATTAAAAAGGTGAGACTCAGCATACAGAAATAAATCTGACAAAACCACTTTGTTACTATGTTTATTCATAGTCTAAATATACTTTGCATTTTAAAATTTGCTTAAAAGTTCTCATTCTTAAAATGTGAAAGGATTTACAAAGTACTGCTCTTTTAACCTTTAGCCATTCTTTGACTTCAGTGACTCGGAACAACAGGACATTTAGATCAATGACTGTAGATGAATCCTAGAATAAAGGGATAAAACCTGACAATATTGAAGATAATGCAGATATTGTGCGTGATTTTAACAGAGACAAGGTCTCAACCCAAATCAGGGATGCATGGACATCAGCAGCATGACCATATATACTCCACAGCATATATTCCAATACTTTGAAGTACATATTGCCTCAGATGCCATCCTATTTGTTTCAAAAGGACATCACAGAAAATAAAATACTGATCATAGTCGAAGAATATTAGCCTCCATATTCTACTGACAGATTTCATGATAGAGTACATATCTTGGTGCTAAAATCATGCTCAGCATTGATTCTCCATTCATTTTGTAAGAGAAAATAATAATACCTTTATAAAAAGCTAGCAAGCAGAAAATAATCATGCTCCACTTCTAAATTAGGTGTAGCAGAAAATCCTGTATAACAAAGTTCAAACTCCTGTTGTTTTTTTTTCCACATTTCCTGTTTCCAGTTACAGCAACACTTGTTCAAATTATTTCCTTCACCTGTGATCTATTACTGATTTATAGCCTTTATTTTTTTTTGTGAAGAAATGGTAGCTGTGAATGAGGCTGTAGAAAGCAAAAATAGGGTTACTAGAGCTGGATGAAATTTCAGATTCAACCAAAATGCATTCTCTTGTTGACCAAAACCATTGCCAAATACTTGCTGAATAGGGAAAAAAAAGGAGGAAGAAAATGAGCCAAATAAAGCTAATATAAAATGTTGAAAATGTTTAGTATTTCACTTCAGCATTTTCCCAAAGAAATTATTTACATTTTCTGTGGTTTTTAATGTTTCTTTCTTTCAACATTTACTAAGTTTTCACTATAAGTCCATAAAAAAGCCTAATATGCAGCAACATTTTTCATTTTGAAATGCATTGAAGTGCTTTTTTCCAAATTCTGCATTTCACCAATGGTACTGAAAAAGCTTTCAGTTCAGAGTGACCCAAGGCTTATTTATTTCTTTTTATTATTTTGGTCAGTGGATAAAAAGACAGCTTTGCACAACTCTGATGGTTTATTTTTTCAAAGTATTTCTTTGTTTGCACTTAGCAAAGAAATCTATTTATCCTTGCAACTCATAAAAAAAAAGGATTGTATTTTCTGGGTAAGAACTTTTGCTTACAAGAAAACAAGATAATAGCTCGTGGTTTTGCATTGTATTCGGTCTAATACATTTATGGTGGCTCTGATGTGAGGAACTAACTCATCTTCACCATCTCCTTCTGGAGCTGGCACATGCTATAGGAGTGGGAGCTGACATTCCAGTTTTAAAAAGAAAACTGTATATGGAAAGACATTAATGCCCCTTTAGTGTGATTATGATAGTACTGTCATGTATTGAGAGGAACCACCCTCTTTGGAACTAGTCTCTTCTAGTGGCTTCTAATGGATGCAACTGCTGACAGAGGAGAAGTATTAGTGATCGATGCGCGTGCATTCGTGTTTGCATTTTCTCCCTATAGTCCCCACTGCTGACTGTTCGATAGTGACAAAGCCACAGAGGTCGCCTGCTCTTGCTGTCGGCAGCATTTTGTCTAGGAAATCATGCAGGAGAAACAAAGAAGGATCCATATGAAACATGGCCCAGGTTTTGCTCTCCTTCCACAGGCTTCTGAAACAATTTTTAGTTGACGCAAGTAATCAAGGAGAATAAAATCTTTCAGCTGTTTGAGCTGATTTGAAACTAAATGAATCTTAGCATCAAAATGCTCACAGACACAGTCATTTCCATGATAAGGTAAGGAAAATAATTGATTAGAAAACACCCTTAGAAATAAGCAATAGGAATTCACTGTAAAAGCGTTAACATTACTAGACTGCAAAAGTCACTGAAAAATTACTTTTTTTGCTTAAGTTAAATGCAAGAACATACTAGTCTGTATGGACTGAATTTCAGTGGAAAAGTGTAATAAAGTTTTTGTTGAAAAAACTTGGTGCAATTTACACTTCATGTTGCTAGCTTCTGAGATTTTATCACAAGTCTTGTGATATTTGGTATTGGTCTGACATGTTTCTTGACATTTAAACCAATCGCAAGATTTCTGGGGAATTAGCTTATGTCTTTTGAGCACCTGTGGATTGCAGCCCTAGCTTATTAGTTTGTCCTCAGCATCAGAACAGTACAATCACTTCCCTTTGCACAAAACTCTTCATAAATCTTCCATATGCTATTCTAAACTGAGACCTTAGCATTCCAACATCACTCACCCATACATAATTTACTGTACTTTACATGCTCTCAGAACCAAGGTTTCACCTGTTTTTACTCATGTAAAAAGGAGACTGTCATTTGGCTTTGGTTGCTGCCACTGATGGCTTTCAAATTTACTGTGGTCCTGCAACATATGGGTGGTATTTAATTCAGAGGGAATATTTTCAGTCCTCACTTGCCCTTCAAATGTGAAACAGTGGGGATGGATGGAAGCCTTTGAATGAATATGTCATTTGACAAACGTTCTGCTTATTTCTGTCTGAGGATTTTTTATAAGCAGTTGGCAATTTTCTCATACACATTAGTCATTCAAAATTGTTGCCTATTTTGTGCAAATACTCTGCGGTCTGTCAATTGTACTCCAACAGATCCTTCCAAATATATGAAATTTGAACCACTCCAGATATTTCTGACCAGAGACAGAGCTCACACAACATTACTTTTGCTCCTCAGCTTTTGACCACAGCTTTTGGAATCCAAATTTCCCTCTACAGATGTGCTTTAACAAAACCAAAATTAGTTTTCCGTTAATATCTCCTAAGATTCAACATTTCTGCAACCAGAAAATCCACAGACATTAAGCACAGAAGAAAGAAAAGCAGAAGTAAACTACTGTGAACATACAGACTTCTTTTGCAGATAAGAATAGGGGTCCTGATTCAGCAGACCTTCTGGAGGAAGCTTAAACTGTAAGTGTTCGATTCAGCCCACGGAGCCCTTTCAGCATATTTAAATGCTTAAAGAAAAATTTGTGATATTTTGAAGTTTTAACGTACATGGAAGAATGCCACACACCACAGCAAAACTAAAGCCATCATGGTAAAATTAAAAGAATGATACTATACCATCACTGAACTGCAGCTATTTTTTCTAACTGTTGTTAAGATATTACCCTACTGTGTGGAAGAATTAATCCACCTAGATTTATCTAACTACAAGCTGCCATCTAGACTAAGATTGCCATCCTCTGTGTAGGCAGTGGAGAGAACTCAGACAACACATTCCCTGGAGGATCCTCGTCGTATTTGACCAGGAAGACAGCTTACTTGACTAACTTCTACTCCAGACCCAACAGACGGTGAAAGAAGATTGTGAAACTTAGGAGAGATGGGTCCAAACAATCATGGACAATTTTCTAATGTTCTTATGTAATAAACTTCTGTTGGGCAGTGAAATCCACAAAACAACTGGACTATGTGCTGTCATACTTTGAAGGAATCTGTATAGAAAACATGCTAATGACTCTACAGAGAAAGTGAATGAAGATTCATGAGAACTCCACTCAATCTATTTTATAATCTCAAATTGATCAGGATTTGTGTATAAAAAAAGGGCTTATGTGCCTCAAATGTAGTTCAAATGTTGAGAATTTAACCTTCCTCATACATAATCTTTTTTCAAGTTCACAGATATTTCCAGACAGAAAAAATATGGCTTTCATGACAGGCACAATCTTCTTAGTTTTTGTTTCTAATGTGAAAGGCTCCTCAAAAACAAACAGCTTGACCAACTGAAGAGTGAATCACCTTGAGTCACTCGAATGAACAGTATAAAGTAATAACATAATATGCCACTTTTCTTTTTATATCAAAAGAAATCAGATTCCAAAGAGTATTTCCAAGAAAAGTTGCATGATTCAGAAAACGAAGAGGGAGACCAAGACTCAAGAAGACTGAGTTTCATTTCTGTTTCCATCCAATGCTCTGCTCAATGAGTGACATTGTAAAAGTCACCATATCTCTGGTTTCATCTTGACCACTTAGGGTCTTTGGGATAGGATCTGTTTTCACCTGGTGATTGCATAATGCCTAGCAGAAAGTGATGTCTAGAGAAACACAGAGGTTAATAATAACTAAAGATCTATTTAGTGTATAAAACAGAAGCAGGCTACTGAGTATTGTTTAACTTCTAATTACAAAAAGAAATATAAATGAAAATTCTATTAACCACATGCATATGACATAAACCAAAAAATTGAGCTAAGTTTTTTTCTAACTTTCACCAGAAGTGGAAGTGAAATCGCTGACATGGACATACAGGTGAACATCTGTGCATGAGATCCTCTGATGTCTTCTCTCTTTAATAAACTGCATCTCATACTTGCTAAGAAATTTTATTAGGTTTTATTATTGCAGCAATTATTATTCTGACAATGAAAGTAATGGAAGAGATCAGGGTTACCTGATTCATACCCTAAGGCAACTGAAAATGTTGGTGAAGTGAACAGATTCACCACCTGTGTGGCCACTGAACCACACAATAACAATGGATCCAACAATAAGACTGGAAAGTGTAAATGTCTTCCACAGCAAATAGTTCAATTGCATGGCAGATCAGGATTGTTCCCTAAAGTGTACTTGCTAATGTGTTGTCCAGTTAAGTTTTAAACGTCGCTCATAAATGTGTGCAGTGTGCACAAAATTTCCCTGTATTGTAATATTCCTGCAGGGACTGGCCAAAGATCCAAACATCCTGTCTTAGTGTCTGTACCACCTAGGAAGAAATTTATGAAATGTTTTGGTCCTGCTGCTTTCCGGTTGTTTGGGCATCAGGGAAATATGAAACTAAGTCAGTTGGATGCTTTAAGTCCTCTTTTCCTGTTGACTCTGGCACAAAAGTACATATTTTGGGGCTGGAAAACTGAGATGTTCTCCCTGCACACCCAAGTGGGTTAAATTTCATAACAGAGGATCAGCCAGTAGGGAAAAAAAATATTCCTTTACTGAAATTATTGGATGAATTTTAAAGTGAGTGGGATGACATGGAATGGTCTCATCATTCTGTCATTCTGTGAAGCCACAAAGGAGAATGAAAGGAAAGGAAGAATGGCCATGTTTACTTGGAGTCTATGGACAAGGATATGTGTTTGATCATGTGGGCAAAATAAAAGTAGTATATATCTAAAGAACATATAATCTGAGCTTTTTCCTCTGACTAATACATTTCATTAGCCCATGGTGGTTTTGCAGCTTGCCTGATTTCAAATATAACCGAAGAAGACATTTTAATTACAACATGATAGAATAAAATATTGTATATACTACATAATAGAATACAATAGTTCTTAGTCTGTGGAACACATACTACTCCAAAGTATTAGTCACCAGCACGTGTCCAGAAGTTGTCATTGGCACCAGTAGTATTACTTACCATTGTAGATGATAGAGATACTTAGAAAATACTATTACGTAATACACAATATATATAATATATATAGTAAGAAAATGGCATTTTAGAAATTATATTAATTCAAATACTGAACAGATGCCATTCAGAAGTTATCAAAAGTGGGAAATGTTCAGTTAGAGACTGGTGCCCAGACAGGGAAAAGTCCAGATGGGAGGGGCAATATTTGGCAATACTTCTTTCCTTATAAATCAAATGAAAAATGGAGGAATGCCTGACAAGTGGTTCTTTCCAGAACAAAGATACTGGACAGAAAATTTCTTGTATGCATGCCAGAACAATACTGCTGGATTTCCAAAACCATCCAGGCTATCATCAATGTCCTTAAGAGGAAACCCCTGCAGGGATTGCAAGTCGAGTATAACGTGATGACCACCTCTTTATGTGCAGCCTCCTCCTGGTTTGCAGCCCTGGAGCAGCTCTCTGTTGGTCAGCAGTGTGTGGTATATCAGCCTGGAGAAATTTTTACTCAAGAATTAAATGGAAGGAGCTGGAAAGAGCTGGCTCCAAGAGGAAAGCTGTCCTTCCCTTCTTGGGGATCTGCCAGTGGCCTCATAGCTTTGACAGCCATTCATCACCACAGTGAAGTCTGTATGCAACAGCACACTTTAGGAAAGAAATTTTGCAGCCACTTATGTTCTCTGTATCAATTCCAAGCCATGCTTTTCTTAGTCCATAGAAAGGATTATATGATCCTCATCTTCCTCACTTTGTTTTTTCTTTCATACCAGAGGCTCCTTGGCAATCTGTAGCAGTGTTCCTCTCATCAGAGACCTTTGTCTTTCCCTCTAGCCTTTTCCCAACAGCCTTGATGAAGGGTGCCATCTCATCTTACAGTTGTAGCCTTCAGCTTCCTATTTGGAGAATTGTTCAGTTGAATGACTGGTCAGTTCTCTGCTGGACTCACACTCCTGTTCAACCATGCATACAACCTGTATCCTCAGTTACATACAAGGTGGCTTTGATTTTCATGAGGAAGATCTTTCCCAAAGTCTGTGTCTTCCAATGGACCCTTTGAGCAGACACAGAATCACAAAATTCCAATGAATGTCATGGGAAAGAAATCCTCACTTCCTTCCTATTTCTGTATTCCCAAGAAAGAAGATTTACAAATTTAAAACAACAAAAAAAAAACCAAACCACAACACTGAAATACCCCTTAAAGTACACTGGGAGATTTAAAAGGACAAAGAGTTTCTCACTATTTCAATTGCAAGCATGGGTGTTTGTTCCATATTTTTAAGGCACAAGACTAAGGTTCATACAATAAATTATTTCTCATGGGCTGGAAACGATGTTGCATTTCTTTAGGCTTTACTCAGAGACTGTACAGTTCAATTAGTTGTATAAATCATCCCTTGGCTGATGATCAGTCTGCCACACAACATAATAAATATTTTTAAACTATGTAGATTTAAATATTTAATTCATATGTAGCTGAGTTATTAGGTGTAAAATGACTTCTGGGGCATAACTTATTCAAATCTGTGTGAATATATGTTTCTGGCAAGGCAGAACAAAGATATAATGCATAGTTTCCTGAAGCAAACTTCAGAGCCTGTGAAGACTCACAGTCACACAAAACAATTAAGACATTAAATTTTTTCGCAATTTTTTTTTTTTATTTTGATTGCCTTGCTTAAGAGACTATACTGAACTAGTTTCCACTATTCATAGATTTTACTTTAAAAATATAAAGCATTGAGACAAAATTACTAGTGAATTAATGAAAATGTATTCAATCGTTTATTGTACATAAATTCCGGATTTGGCTCTGAATGTGTGTTTAAAAATACATCTCTTCGGTGGGTAGGAGACAGAATGCTTAACTAACAAATCAAGAAAAACGTTAAGACAAGCACGCTAGTGGTTGAACTGTCAACTATCGTTTGCTGAAGAATCTTTCACAGTATGATATAGGTCAATATTTAAAGAAACAATGCTTGAAGCTGGCCACTTTTAGTAGCTTACATATATACATTTATGAGATTAATATAAGGTTAGAACGTTATTAAAAACTGGATGGTTTTTTTTAGCATGTTTCCGTCAGATTGAGTGTGAGAGACAGAGACACATGCTATGCTCTCAGGGATCCTTACAGCTCAGCTCTGCTGAGCTCTCTCCTCATGTCACAACCAGCTCATTACAATAACTAAGAGGGAAATGTGAAAAGTCCTTTTTCTCCTCTGGTAAATCTGTGCCTGATATTCCTTCACTTTTAGGAACATTGATTTGTCAGTGAGACAGCCACACAGCATTAGCATTGGTGCATACTGTGTTTTCAGGTATAGGTGCTGAGATCGTCTTTATTTCAAATAAATCTGTGGAAAGTTTAGTCTAGTTTATTACTGCTAGAGAAGCTACCTTAGGCAGAACACTAAATGATGGGGGGGAAGTTCTCTAGTGCAATGTCCCTGTACATACATTGTACTTTCATCACCCTGGGATACCTCTGCAATTCTGTTTGCCAAACTTGTTTTAGGATTAAAGCACTTTTAACAAAAAGGAACAGAACCGATCTGCACACCAGAAAGAAGGGTCCATGAGGAAAAACAGCTCAGCATCTCTGAGCCCAGGTGGGTGGTGGGATGCGCTTACCACAGAAGCTTACGGGAACTGGATAAGCAAACAATCCAGCAAAAGATGAAGGGTATCAGGAAGATCCGAGCTCTCAGAAAAAGAGGACAAAGTTAAAGGGGAGTCAAGTTTATGAAGATAGAAACAAACTGTAGTGGGATTTAGAGGCAACTTTAGACCAATTGCTACCTTTAAAAGTCAACATTGCCTCCAGTTTAGGCCTAGGCTGCATTAGATTTACCCTTTGCTAAAGCAGGGTATGAACTTGAGTTAGCCTGGCTTTACAGCAAAAATATTTGCTTTCCTGTGTCAAGTTTAAAGATTCAATTCTCTGTTAAACAAATTTAAATAAAGTCACATTTAGCAGTATCTTACTCCATGACTAAATGACACTAGACTCTTTAGAACATAAGATAATTGCATTATAAGCTCCCTGGAGCAAGCACCTCTCCTGTGGACACACTCTACATCTAACCAAGTGAGTAAGAATAATGAGTATTAAGATTAGATAATAATAATAAGAATAATAATAATAACAACAACGATAACAACAATAGTAATCTGAAGACAAAAAAAGACCTTCAGGTAGATCTGAAGAGTTCTTGCAGACACTCACAATTAGAAAGCTGGCAAACTGATGAAAAATCATTGAATATTTATTTAGTTTGGCTTTTAGATCTTAAACTGTATCTGAGTTTCCCAATAACATTGAGATTCAAATAAACAGCCCTCTGGTGTTTGCTTCAATAGTTGTCAGCAATAAAATACCGACACAAGATAGTGATCCCATTAATACAAAACTATTATATATCAATACAGAAAAGCTCTGGTTAGGAGTAGACCCTCTTCTCTCTTGACATTGTGTGATAAATGGATTCCCCAAAAAGCTGAATTTGGGAGACTGCTTCCTCTACTTCTTGAAGGAGAGAATAGTAAAATAATTGGAGACTTCTCCAAGCAAGCATGAGTCTTCATTCACGGAAATGAACAGGGCAAGTCATCTTGATGGGGACACCTCTCTCAGTTTCTCACTCTAGAGGTTAGCTGAAGTGACCAAAGTCTTCACCTCGCACCTTCTTATCGCACAGCAATCAGCCCTCCTTAGAAAAATCTGTAGTAAATATCCAGTAACAAAGAGAAGTGCCACAGGCAAGCTGCACAGGAGGCCCCAGCCATATGGGCACACTAATGCTTCAGAAACTTCCTAATAGGCATGAAGTTACAAGTGGAGACAGACCGCAGCAAGCCAGTAGTTCTTCTAAGGTCAGCATGCTTACAGGCTGGCACTTACGCAGCAATGTTTTCAATTGCGTCAGTGTCTGATGAGCATCTTACATTTTCGCTTAACTTCTCAGTGCTGGGGTAGTTATAGCCGTGGATTTGGAAACCTCTCCTTTACAGAGATGGTTGCCTGCTTTTTTTCGGAAAGCTTTGCTAAATAAACTTTTTCATAACACAGAGCTGCTTTAAGATTGTTTGGATCTAGAGAGGTAATACCTTCCTTCTGCATGCACAGTAGAAAAGGTCTGCTTGGGGCTAAAAGCTAATATCAGTGGAACAAAACACACACACATTTACCTTCTTTAGTCTTTTTCCACAGCTACAGTAGCACTGAATGCTCACGCTAAACATCTCAAGGTTGGAAATTAAAATATTCTCCCCTTATATTGTTTTTACATCTCTGTACTGTTCCAAGCCGACCCATAGTCAGGAAACCAATAACTTGAAGAGAAAATGGCACTATTCTTTGCCGTTTGCAGGGACCTCTCCCTGTTAGCTATAAACTGGACAAACCTTAAATGCTTCCCGGAGCTGCTGATAAGCACCCAAAACCTCTGAATGGCTTGCATTTGCAAAGCGAGGAGGGAAATCTTGTATAAAGTCTTTCCTGTAATTTCAGACAATTCCTGTTTAAGGTCAAGCCAGAAATTCTTCACAAATAGTTTCTCTCAGGGTACAGAGGTATTTCCTTTTCAGGTTCTGGCTAGGACCCAAAGCACAAAAGCATGAGGATAAAAACCTAATGATAATCAGAAAGTTAACCAAATCCTTCCTATCTCAAAAATGCTTCCACTAATACTTGCACTACAGTTTGGCAGGTGCTCAGTAAAGTGATATCAACCTATCTTAATAGGTTCCCTGTCTTGACACCCTCATAGGTAAGGTGTCCTCCGACCTTCAGTCTCCTCTTTGCTATAGTGTAGTTTTCTATTTCATCAGATAAAGCATATTCTTAAAAACTGACAAATATTTTTTCACTTCAGTCCATATTTGCAAACGGTTATACTGTCTGTGCAGTGGGTAGAATTTCTTACCAACTAACGTGAGGGATGTCTCTGTGTATTTTTCTCTTGTGTCCAAATACCAACACAAACATCCGTAGATAAAAGGGGATATTAAAGATCTGTTCTAAAAGTAGATGTACCTTTCTTCTAATATGTGTTCTCACTCTCTGGCTACTTTCATTAATTTATTTCATAAACTTCTTGACATTATTTTATCTTCTTCCAATGTGGCAGTGAATGTATGTACTTTCTTCATTTTATTTACCAGAAAATAGTAATCAAAGGCAGATGGACCATCTGGAACAAATGTCGAGTTTTCTAACATGCAAGCCCAAGAAATCTGAGCTCTGAACTATACTTTGACTGCAGTTCTGGTTTGGATTTCAGGTAAATAATTTAAAATAGGAAAACTGTGCCAACATAAATCAATTTCCTGTGTTATTTTTGTGTTTAATGTAACAGCAAGTGCCTCATTCCTGAGTGACATGATGAGACCACATCATAGCAAGGGCAAAAATACCCCCCAATAAGGTTTTGGTTTGGCTTCCTGATTCCATTCAAAATGAACCTTGCCAAAAGGCTCATGTATGGTTAAACCAGAACCCATCAGAGACCTCATCGTGGGTTAAATATTATGATTTGCAAGTCTTCTTCTGTTTCTAGTTATGGCAGGAGAAGAATGAAAAGTATGAATCCAAGGTAACAATGCCTGTCTCCATGTTTGTCACCAAAAACTGACTCTTATAGCCCCAAAGTTACCTTAATTTAGGTTCAGTATTCTATTTCACTTCATCATTCTTTGTTGTTTTGTATAGTCACAGGCAGTACAAAATCTAAAGCAACATCCACCCCATTAAAGGACATTGTATTGGGTTCCATTCTCTGTGTCTGGTTGTGTGGGGACTGACCCATGTCCATGCTCCCACCTTCCAAGACAGGATGGCCACATCCAGATTATTTCCTAGGAACGGTCCATGCTCTGTGCTGACTTCTGAACTCTCTCTCTAGGACGTCTCTGGGAGAGTGCCAGTTGGCTTAGGCCAAAATGGTGCTAGTAATTAGATGGGATAAAGATTGGCTGAATTTATTAACATAGATGTAGACTAGAAAGCCTGGCATCCAGCTGGATCTTGTCCTTGCTGAAATGGAGTCAGTTTCTCACTTCATACGCACTGAAGGCACACTTCTATTAGTGGTTGTATTAATATTGCTAAGATACATGTGACCTTCACTGGAACTGCACGCAGAAATTAAAACTCACTTCTGTTAACGGAAGCCTTCCACTTCTGGCAAGTACTACTTCCCCTGACCTGAGCTCTTCCCCTCACGTTCAGTGGGTAATACTTGGCATCATCATCAGCTACACACAGAGCAAGGGTAGGAAATGTATCATACATCTGTAATAGACTGTGCATGAGAAGTGTTTTCATTGAAGGATTCTATGCTGAAAAATAAGTACTATGCAAAAAAATCACAGTGTAGATGGGTTTTAGGTGGATACTTAGACAACAAAAAAAAATTCAGAAACTATACGCCCAACAGGAAAAAAAAATTACTACTTGAAACTTTGTCAGGTACAGATTTTAAGACATAAAGCCAATCACTTTCAACTTGAAGAAAATCTCCGGTTATCTAGCTAGATTAGGATATGCACCCTTCCTGAAGACTATGTGAATTTGTTCAGTGTTGAAATTCTAAGAGAACCAATTTTCTCATGTCCTTTTTGAGATCTGCTCCCTCAGTAAGCCAAAAGAACAGCTATGCTGATCTTCCACCTCTGCTCCTGAGTGGGAAATGAAAATGCAGACAAACATACATTAGTGAAAAAGTTGTTTAAAATAAACTGGATTCTGCTAAAATTTTAACTTGAGTTGAAGCTAATTTGGTTCTGTTGCAGATCAGCTCCTACATTATCTGAATGCTTTGCCAACAGTAACTGATGTAATGTATCTGGAGGATTACTGGAGACTATCATGTCACCCTATACACTCAGAAAAAAATATACTTATGTTCTGGATATTTCTAAATTACTTTCTGGGTTGGAAAATGACTCTCAGTTGCGCACTTTAAGAGCTGCAAGAAAACACCTTTGGTAAGAGCAAAACATTTAAATATAATAAAAAATACATTGGATTTTGCAGTCTTCCCATTAGACAGTCCATTCAGTTCAGTTTTTAGAAACAGTAGGAGAAAACTTTATGTAAAAAGACATAAGTGTATTCCACAATGCATTAAAGTGTATTCCACAAGGCTTAATATGGCTTTGTCCTAGTCTACAATGTGGAAAGGAGCTGCGTCCCTGGGCTATTCCTTCTGAGCTCCATTGGTATGGCACATCACAGCTCTGGGATTTGTTTTCCCTAAATTAACTGGAAAGATGAGGACACTCTTACAGGTTGCGGAAGAGAAAACCAGAAATGACTGGGTGGCTGAGCAGGAGAGAGGGAGGAGGGAGGAATTTATCAGACTGATCAGCTTTAGGATGAAACTACTACCTACTTGTCTCTACATATTAAGCAGCCTGCAGAGAATAAAACTCTTCAGATAGAGTCTAAATTTTTGTTGTTCAATATCAACCAAGATTAATCCCACTTTATATTTGGAATGAAGATACACAGATATGCATATGTTTGTGCAGGCTCATGTACAAATCACAGAATCATAGAATGGTTTGGGTTGGAAGGGATCTTAAAGATCATCTCGTTCCAACCCCCCTGCCATGGGCAGGGACACCTCCCACTAGACCAAGCTGCTCAAAGCCCCATCCAGCCTGGCCTTGAACACTTCCAGGGATGGGGCATCCACAGCTTCCCTGGACAACCTGTTCCAGTGTCTCACCATCCTCACAGTAAAAAATTTCTTCCTAATATCTAATCTAAATTTCCCCTCTTTTAGTTTCAAACCATTACCCCTCATCCTATCGCTACACTCCCTAATAAAGAGTCCTTCCCAATCTGTCCTGTAGGCCCCCTTCAGGTACTGGAAGGCTGCTATAAGGTCTCCCTGGAGTCTTCTCTTTTCCAGCCTGAACCACCCCAACTCTCTCAGCCTGTCTTTGTAGGAGAGGTGCTCCAGCTCTCCCTCTGATCATCTTTGCGGCCCTCTTCTAGACCCATTTCATATGGTCATAGAATTATAGAATAATAGAATTGCATAGGTTGGAAGGGACCTTTCAGATCATCTAGTCCAACCATAAACCTAACTCTGAGAAAAACCGTCACTAAACCATATGGCTAAGCACTATGTCTATGTCCTTCTTGTGCTGAAGACTACAAAGCTGGACACAATAATCCAGGTGGGGTCTCATGAGAGCAGAGTAGAGGAGTAGAATCACCTCCCTCAACCTGCTTGCCACGCTTCTTTTGATGCAGCCCAAGGTGTGGTTGGCTTTCTGGGCTGTGAGCGCACATTGCCAGCTCATGTTGAAGCTTCTCATCTACCAGCACCCCCAAGTCCTTCTCCTCAGGGCTGCTTTCAACCCATTCTCCACCCAGCCTGTATTTGTGGTTGAGATTGCTGTCACCTAGGTGCAGGACCTTGCACTTGGCCTGGTTGAACTTCATGAGATTTGCATGGTCCCACCTCTCGAGCCTGTCCAGGTCCCTTTGGATGGCATCCCTTCCTTCCAGTGTGTCAAACAGACCACACAGCTTGGGGTTGTCAGCAAACTTGCTGAGGGTGCGCTCAAGCCCACTGTCCATGTCACCAACAAAGATGTTAAACACCACCAGTATATTTGCATATGCATCTTCCCGTTCTTTCTTTGGCTCCTTGGGTTTGTTTCTTTCCTTCACATGTGCCATTTTGCACAGCAACACTATTTCCCTTTTTTCATTACTGACGAACTCGTGTTTGCCACTAAGAGCTCGGCATTTACAGAAAATTATTATAGATATAAGCATAGTTCTTCTTGTATATATAGACTAAGGAACTGTGATACATACTGAATAATTTTTATCATTGCAGAAAAAAGATGCTAGTATTACAGCCTGTTGTTCTGACATACCTGCTTGTCAATTACTCTGCATATTGTCTTTTCCTGCACTATGTAAACTATGGGCTGGAGACTTTCCTGGCACATGCAGAGATGAAAGTGTGAGCAAATGCCTTGCAGTAATCATACCACAGGTGCTCTCCACGCCCTCCATCCTCCCAGGAAGACTGACCAACATACTCTTATCACCTGTTCTGCTGCAAAATGTTCTAGTCACAAGGACAAACCAGCAGATATGGTGCCTTTAGCAGCCAGAGAGCAAAGAGAAACGGAGCAGGAGACACCATAATTATGTTCACGTTTCTAGATTTAATCCACATTTCTGGATTTAAATTTTCTGTTTTCAGTGGTTTGGATTTTTTCTTTTTGCTAAAGGTCAACATATTTTGTGTGAAGCAAACATTAAGCATAAGCAAAATATTTATTTGAAAAAAAAATACGTCTAATTAAAGGTTTTTTCAGCTCCCAGAATATACTAAAGTTTGTATCCGCTGCTTCACCAGTCCCCATCACATGTTAGAGAACTTAAAAAAGCAACACTCCTACATGAAATCTCACAGTGAAAAGAAAAAAAAAAAAAACAACCCTGAAGTTTCCTTTAAAAAGCCTCTCTACCTCCATATCTCTGAGACATATTATTTGGAACCATTTCTACACATCCAAAGCACAGAATACTGCAAAGCCATCAGCAAGAGCTAAATATTACTGCAAGGAAATAAGAAACAAAACATTGAAAATACGCCAACCTTGTGTGTCAGATTTCAAATGTCAAAACTGATTTCTTTAGCTACTATTGATTTCTTTTCTAATACTGCAGAAAATTCTTAAAAGTAAACGCTAGACAGTTCTAACAAATTTTGTCTATTCTTAGGACGTCATGTGACTATTTACTTAAGAAAAAAGTATTCTAATGATGCATTGCTTTTTACAGCTTTGGAGGAAAAAATATGACGGAAATGCAATACTCCTGCAATACTACTGCAAACTACAATAACTCCATGGCAAAAGAAACGGGACAGGTTGTCATTAGGTAAGGCAGACATATATATTATAAGGCATTATACTGCCTTATTTTGCTTTTGGTCTTCTGCTGACTGTTCCTCACATGTGAACACAAATGTTCATGAAAGCATCCTTCAACATTGTGCGGTTCTTTCTGTCTCCCCTGCACTCACCTTGTTGCAAAAGCAAACAGGCATAGTCAAATACTTCTTACTGGAAAATGGTATTTGTCCAAGACTCAGTCTTCAATATCTTCACAGAATTTAGCTCTATAGATTTTTAAAACTAACATTTTTTTTTATTTGGTAAAAAACCTCATGCTTTTATAGCATTTCTGTTATGAAAGTTTTCATTTAGAAACACAATTGAATGTAAAGTATAATATAAACATTTTTTGTCAGATAAATATTTTAATAAATTAAGCATTTTTTAACTACTGAAATAACCCAGTCAATGTTGTTTTACACTAGATGATTGCAATCAAAAAAAAAAAAAGAAAAAAAAATTAGTGTGAATAACCACTCATTGTCATTCAAAATGGAAATTCTGAACACTTGAAAATCAGCCTGGGACAGGAAAGCCTACTTCTGCCCAGACGGACTTCCAAGTGGCAATCCAGTCAGCCCATGCCTTACCTGCTGGCCAGGTATGTTGTTTCCTTACATTCAGGAGTGTTTAATACAGAACGGAGAGGAAAATCTATATCCTTGCTGCCAGGCATTTGAAGCGCTGTACCCGAGAACTTACAAACTAAAACCATTCTTTACAAAAACACCTGGGGGGGGGAAACTAATGTGTATGGAAATAGGAGGAAAAGGTTGCCTGCACTGTAGGAAAATAATTGTGTTTGTATGTTGCTTATCTTTTTCTTTCAGACAACGTAGCTATAAACTTCTACCCAGAACAAACAATAATTGTGCTTTTGTGCAAGGCATTGCCCCCACCACTTTGCACAAGAATTAATATAATCTTTATATACGGCCAGGGCAACTGAGAGTAGTTTCTGAACACAGGGTAAATACTGTATTTTCTTCTATGCTGTTTCTACTTTTTACTCAATATTATTACGTTTGCCAAGAAACTTATTAAGCTGAACAAACTGAAGGGCCAGTCCACTCAGCTAATACCTTCCTCTGGTCTATGATCAGTTCAGTTTGAATGTGGGCATTTTGAATATTACCTTTAGGCCCCTCCAATTATCAACAGACAAACTCATATTGAACAGAGTTATTTAGTCCTTTCCAAGGCCTCACATTCTGCTCATGGCCTGTAAAGTTAACTGGTCTATGGGAAGGCTTCATGTAGGTGGCTCACCTATATAACGAAGCTACTCTCAGGCTACACTGTGGAAATCTTTCCAAGGTTACTGTGAAAGATGTGGCGGATCATGACTTTTCTTTTTACAGGGAACAGAGGCAAGAACTTTCCAGGTTTAGTAGAGTGGTGAGGGAGGAGCACAACTGAGACTTCTGCTTCTTTGTTTCTATTTGGGTCATTTCCCATAGACAAGACAAGCTGGTTATGACCAAAAGTGCCTCAATTCAATCTGTACGCGTTTTGCCTACGTTAATCTTGCAATGACATTAAATAAAAAAAAATTGGTGACAATTTCAAATGAAAAAGAAAATTCTGCTTCCCTTTATATGGAAAGGAATTCCACCAGGCTTTCTATTAGCAGTTGAACAGAGTACTAATATAGAAATGGTTTCTCGGTTGCTTCAGGTTTATGTCAACAGACTACTCAGCCAGGGGAAATTCTTCAGTAAATATAAAAAGCCTGTGGTTCTCTGATATAAGTAACGCCTTGCTCTTTCTGCCTCACTAGATTTTGTGGGTTTTTTTCTGATGGTTTTAGGTAGATGTCTGTTATGCCTGTATCACATTTCCTTTTTTAAAGTGGGTACAGCCATTAAATTATAAGCTCCAGAATTATCTTAAGGCAGCTTCACTGAGGAGACAGCACAGCCATTTTCTTTCACAGGTAAAGATACAGCAGCTTATTTTCCAATCACTGGAAGTTTATTCCATAATTCTATTATATTAAGAAATTCAAAAGCAGAGATTTTATTTTAGAAGAGCATTATGTTCCTACAAAACAATGATGATGATGGTGATAATAATAATAATAATAATAATAATAATTCGATTAGTGCTTTACAACCAGTATCTGATTGGCCTTCACACCAGCTCTGTGATGATGCGTACACGGCAGTGATATAAATATCTATGGAGAGGAATTTTAAGCACTGCAGAAGAATAAATCCACAAAAAGACAATTTCCTCTAATGGTGGCCTCAATGCCACATGAGGTGTCTGAACGCAACACTGGCTTCATCCAAACTCCCTTTGTCAGTGAGCCCTTAGTCTCTATGTCCCTGTCAATGGAGCCTTCTGTGTACCTAAATCTCTGCTGCTGCCTGTGCTCATAAATCAATCTCCACAGCACTGAGCAGCTAAGCACAAGGTACCACCTAAACCCCTTGGGCTTTGGAAACCAGGTGTCCCCCTCTATTCTTGCCTCTGTGGTCTAAGCCACACAGAGCTCTGGGCCCCATCTGAAGAAAGGCAGAGAGTCATAAAATATATCGGTCGTAGAGGAAGGATCCTCCAGGGAGATCTGCTGCTATCTACAGAAACCCCCGGAGTGCTAAGTCTGGACCTGGTGTCATTCCTGTACCCTCAAGGACACACTGATGTGTTTCAAGAAGGCCATAAATAACATCCAAATGAATAGTCCCCAAGGTTAGTGTCTTCAAAAATGTGAACTGTTAACCCTCTAAGGCAAAGCTTTTTTCCCAAGAGGGGGAAAGGTGTGCATATGCAGACACTGAGTTTTTTCTATTCTCATTTATTTTCATTATGGACTTCAGCTGCAGACTGGACCTTTTTAAAGAAACCTCAGAAAATGTCTCTATGTTCCCTTTGTGCATCTGCTTTTTCAAGGAAACATGGTTGTTTTGTAATAGGGATTGGGTTTTGTGTTTTAAAACCGTATCTACATGCAGAGTTTCACTTCATGAAAAAAAATATTAAAAACCTGTTGTGCCAGTTGTGATATTACATTAAATAAGGAATATCTACTTGATCACAATAGCACATTGCGAGGAAATGGACGCATATAACACAATATCCTATCAGTTCAACTGGTGGGTACTAATAGGCTTTCCATTTACAAGCAGCAACCTCTTCTCTAATTATAAAAACCAATTTGTTGTTGAACAGCTAATAGCTATGTTAACCCAGACACATTGTGTCTCTCTGAGAATGAGACAATAAAGAATAAATGAATACTGTACCTGCACTGACTTTCCTTGAAATAGCACTGAAGAGCAGGATATTATTGTCTCCAAATCTGTGCCTCTCCCTGTAAACTCCCTGGGAAATTTCAGGTGCTGTACATAGGAAAGGGGGAAAAAAAATGAAATCAAATCAAAGAGTAAGATTCAAGCTTAACTGAGAGCCATATCTCATACATTTTAATTATTGTTATTGCATTCTTAATTTAATTGAAGCTGTTTCTTATGGAAGTGTTGGTACTACATCATCATTCAGCCTTCATTTATTTTCTGATCTGACAGCCCTAGATGCATTTGTGTTGATGGCTTAATTGTTTCTTTCCCTGAGCAAGTGCAAGTGGGGGAAGTTCGCAGGATGCCATGCCCAGTTATCTTAACTAAAAGACAACCTGGATTGCAACAGTTTGTGACTAGCGAACAGACACATTTAAAAACATATTTTCATGGAAAAAGGAAAAAAAAGTCTTACAAGTACCTTTGGGATAAAAATGAAAACTGAAAGCTGAAGCAATAGTAAAGGATACTTGAAAACAAATTGTCTTGTGTTTAATCAGAAAAGGTCATTGTTTTGCCTTTTTTTTCACAAAGTTTTTGGCTTTTTATGTTTTCCTTTTATTTCCTTATTCTTTTCACACTAACAAGTAAATCAATAAATAGAAAAAAGAGAAATCATGGAGAAATAAAAATGTCAGCGGGTAAGAACATAGCAAAAAACCACACTTTTAAAGACAAGAAAATCCCCAGAATAACAATCTTTTAAATACCATTTAAGCAATGAAGGTGTTAGATGGCAGTATTTTGCTCCACAGGGTAACTTTGTTTCCCGTATAATGCCCTCATTTTGTTGTGCCATCTGATGCCATTTAAAGGCAAAGAGAAACAAGTCCTACCTGTGCCTATGCAGAGGTGACCCATGGGGCTAGGCTGGCTAAGCCAAGCTGTTTTGTCCAGTCTGTGGAAAATCGGAGATTTGTAGACTATGAAGGTTTTCTCATTAGCAGACAGATATGTATATATATATTTTTTATTAAAAAAATAATAATTCCCCCCCCCTTGTCTGTTGCTTGGACATTAATACTGCTGCTGTGGGGTGTAAGATACTAACCTATATCTGATGCACGATATCTTACAGCTACTTTGCCCTTATTTTGCACCACAATATTTGACTACACAAGTCATTGGGCAATGGATAATAAGGCCACAATTTTCTTCAGAATTTGCAGGGGGAGAAGAAATGGCTTTCTTAATATATAACCAACTGCTAGCTGTGTTGAGAAAGTGGAGTTGTGTTGCTGAGAGAGCGAGGTAGGTCCAGGTCTCCGCGATTCCTTGTTTGTACATCTTCATTTGAAGCTAGTTTGAACTGTGCTGCCTATAATGAGCTACTCTCACACAGAGGTTTTAATTTTTTGAGATGTGAGGGAAAATTATAATGGAGGCATTTTTTTTTGCCTAGTCTAATTAAAAATACTTGCAGCATTGTAGCACCACCTGCAGGAGGCCGTTTATTTTACTGAGGGTACTCACTATGCCATGGGCAAGCTTATGAGGGAACATCGTAATCCAAAACGTTAGAAACCTGAACATCTTACAAAGGGATTTTAAAAAAAAAGTGAAGAGAAAACCATGATAACCCTGCAGTACACATGGCAAAACCATGTGAGATGTGTGTGCTGTTTCAGACAGATAATTTTTAGCTCCTGATTTTTAATTTTTTTCTTTTGACCAATTTGCTGCCAAGAAATTGCTTTTAAAATTAGTTTTCCATTTGATTGATTAAAATATAGAGGGCAACATGGCAATTTTTCAGGCTGATGTAGACAGAAAGATTAGAGGTGTGCTTAATACCCTCGAGGTGCCCACACTCTGCCAAACAGTCAAGATCCTGGGGCCTGGGCTCTTCTGATAGCCCAAAGCCAGTGGAAAGCTGTCCTTCAAGGGCAGCAAAGAATTTCCCATGCACAGGAAAGGTGCCTGGGGTCCACACAGCTGAGTCTGGGCCACCAGCTCAGGCCACCCCATGGGGATACTCCTCCCCACATGTGGTGGAGGCACGTGGTGCCCCAGGACCAGCAGTCCTTCCCCTTGAGCAGCTGTGATTCTGGGCATCCATCACAACAAGTCCGAGGAACCACAGGGGTTGAGTGGGAGTCAGAAATGTAATAGAAGTTCATCTGCATGGCTGTTTCTTTTTTTAATTAAGTACAAGACTATAATTCTGCTGTATTTAAGAGCTCAGAGACCTAAGCATATCAGCTGATAGCTCTCCATCCCGCCCCTGAATGTCAAGGCTGCTGTTGTAAGTAATTTAGTCTCAACAGCCCAGACGCCATTAACAGGGACGGCCCCAGACCCAGGGCTGAGCTGGAGATAAATGCTGTATTTCCATTGACTTTGCTGGCAGGACTGGACTCTCTGGTCGGACCCAGCCTCAGTGATGGGGTCAGGGAAGTTCGTGACTTTCGCCACCCACCTCCAGAAGGGTCCATCACAGAAAAGACTGAAGTCCCGGAGAGAGGCGCTGCTCACAGCTGGCTGCAATGGGCACGGGTGGGGAAAACCACCGGCATACAGCTCCAAGCCTCTGTTACTTCTGCAGTTTTCTGCATAGCACAGATAGGAAGCAGAGCATCCAAGCCTCCCCGAGCAGCCAGCCACGACACATTAGACAAGATATCAGCAAGAGCAGCAGACCATGGAAAATTAGTGGGAAAAGGGAGGAATGAGGACCTGTGATTTGCAATAGTTGGTCATGCTGTGCACATTTCTGGGGTATTTCATGCATGTGTGACTGCAGATACAAAAACACACATATGTAAAGCAGCTTTCCTCCTCGACATGCGAGGTCTCACATACTGTAAAATCTTTGGTTTGCTGCTGACTTGACACTTTTCCATTGCGTCCCCCCCCTTGCTCAGCGCACAGGATGTGCGCAGCAGACGGGGATCAGCAAAGGAAGGAGCAAAGGCAAAATGATGTCAGCTGAGACAGAAAGCAAAGGCTCTGCTACACACTGCCGTTCAGAGAAGGGGAAAATTGCTGAGGGTGGAGAGGGGATCAGAGCCTGTCTCCCTTTTTGCCTGGCACCCCTCCAGCCCCAGCCCCGCTGGCAGCGGAGCCTGTTACCCCACCTAAGCAACGCTGCTCCTCCCCAGGGCAGACCTTGCTTCCTCATCCCTGGGCTGAGGGCACGAAGAAAGGTTTCAAGGAGACAAAAATCCCTCTATCTGGACGAAGGTTTTGAGTGCAGCACCCCATGAGACCTCACCTCACCTCTGAGAATATGTCTCTAGCAGCTGATGCTCTTGGTGTGTTTGCTTTCTCTTTTAGCTGATTTTTAAACTCACGACAGCCTCTTCAGTAATGCTGGAAGAGACAGGGGCATGTGTGGCTGGCAAAGGGATTTTGCTTTCCAAACAGGTACTTGATTTTGTGAGAGAGAGTACTAGCAAAGTTATTTCTGTTTCCTGGCAGTAAATCATTTGGGTGTTATTCTTTCAAAGTGGCTCTAAGGAAGGAAAATGGGGTTAGAAATGTAGATTTGCTTGTGAAAGTGTGTCTCTTCTTTACACTTCCCTTCGTTCCCTCTCTTGCATTTTCTTTCCCTCTATCCAGCTTCACTCTCCTGCTCTCCCACTCTCTTACACTGTGTGCACACGTATGGGTGTGCACGTGTATGCATATGCCTTCCTTTCCCTTTTTTTTTTTTTGCCGGGAGAGTCAAGCCTCAGTAAATTACTGTATAGTCCTGTCTCATAGCGGCTCGTCTGTTCCCTCCCCTAGGCAACTTGGTGCCAACTGGATTATATCAGAGCAGTTGCTTTCCCCACAAGAGCAGGAGAAGGTGCAGGAGATTAAAATAAAGATCAGCCAACCCTGTAGCACAGCAAATTAGCTCAGGCCATTAAACGTAATGGCCTTCCAGAGGCCAAAGGGGTCAGCTATTAGTTCAAAATAATGACCTTCAACACAGGCAGGAGGAAGTATATACACAGATGCCTGTCGTTCTCCTGATTCAGTTTTCAAAAGATCTACCTCAGTCCTGATTTTGTACAGTTGAAATGTTTAACACATTTAATGGGACCTGATTTTTTTTTTTCTTTCGGGCTGACACGGGAGTTTGAAGTTAACCATGTGGAGGCTGCTAAAAGATCCAGGCAGAGTGATTCCAATTAACAACATGGAAACAGAGTTTGCTTAATTTCGAACCTACTTAAACATCAAAGGTTCAAAAGTTCAGTGTAAATGTTCCTGGATTATATTATTTCAGAAAGGAAGAGAGAGTAAAAAAAAAATAAATAAAAAAAAATTCCAGGGCCATACAGTATAGACTGCATATCATATGAAATATGAACTGGTTAGGGAAGATGTTGAAAGCACTGGACTGGGATTCGGGGGATGTAGATTAAATTCCTTGTCTCTGCTGCAAACTTCCTGTGTGGCCTGGAGCAAACGGCATTGCTGGCTCTGTGTTTTAGTTTCTGACACGTGCGTGGGGTGCAGCTAATGAGTCCTTTCTCCTGCCCTTTGTCTCCTTTCCCTACTTAGAGATGCTCTTTAGAGAAAGGTCTGCAGAGCTTCTCTTAATGAGTACATATACACAGAGATGAATACTCAATACAGGCTTCACCTCAACTTTGAATACTACCGAAGAAGAACTAGAAAAACAATGATTAAAAGCAGTAGGTTGGCTTTCAGGAAATTCTTGGCTGCGTCACAAATTTCCTGTGTGACTTTCACCAAGTCATTTAATCTCTCTCTGATTCAGCTCCACGACCATAAAAGTACTTCTCAGTAATGCCGTGTGTAATGCATCCATTCATAGTTGTAAGGCATGTGGAAATGACAATAGGAGGCCCAAAACGCAGCTAGGTAGACTTTCTTTGGTGAATAAAGGCTGGAAAGCTCAATGTTATATCACAGACGTGTCTTCTGCGGAGACTGTCTTCAAATTCCTAACATGTGCAGTATTCAGCCCAGTGAGGGAGGCGAAGGACTGGCAGACCACAGAGATATTGCGCTGTATATGGTCTCCATATGTGTCAGTCTTCAATGTCAAGCACGTTCTCCCAATCATAATGCTAAGCACAAAAAAAATCCAAGCATGTTTGTTTGTTTAAATTGGGGTGAAAAGAGGATTAGAAGGGAGGGAAAAGTTTACGAACTCAACAAGTTTTGTGAACCCCAATTGGCAGGAGAGAAAGTTCACAAAGCCGTGAACCCCGTCGCATTCTGTCATGCCTTGCTCCAATATGGAGAAGTCTGGCTGAATTTATGACTGTTTACAGCATGAGAGCTACACGGTGTTTGTGGAAGTATAAAAGCTGTTGTTGAGTATCATAAAAAGAATTAAATCACCAAACTGTTTTCACAGGAGGTTAAAAGGTCTGATATAAATCTTCAAAGGGTAGGCGGAAACTCTGTCCTTAATCTGCCCTGTTGTGCTGAGGTACTGCAGGCAACGCATATGGTGTACAACGTTACGCAGTGCCGAGAGACTTTTATAAAGCCTATAGGCACAAAGAAGCCCGTAAGGGTGAAACTGCATCATTAGGCTAACACTGGGTTTTTCTGCTTTCATGAGCAGATATTGAACTATAAAGCCTTTTATTTAAAACTAATATGTAATATGTAATTTTGAGCCCTTCGCTTCCTGTGGAGGTCTTGTGAGCGTGCGTGTTTGAGAGAGGTAAAAAAATGTACAAGGGGAGGGTTGGTGTATGCGATGGTCTCTCCCCCTCTCAGTGATGCCAATTAAGCGTGCTTTCTGCTGGTGAGCTGGACTTCACCCAGTGAGCTTTCGCCGTACATCATCTGCCAGTGGGACCGCAATAGCTGCGCGGCAGGGCAGGGAGTCCAAACCGCACAATGCCCAATAGAGCTTCTGGGAGGGGCAGTTCGAGAGCTCCAGCAGGACTTGGTCATCCCGCTTGGGATAATATTTTCTCCTAAAATCCTACATTAGGGCATTGCAGAAAGCTAGTTCATGGCTTACAAAATTCAAACTAGAGCTTTGGAAATATTTTTAAGCCGTGCAAGTGTGAAAAACACCCAGAAGTTCATCTGTACCCCAAGTACCTAGCCAGGATACCATTTTAAGTTTACCAATGATTAAAGATGAAATCATTCTTATTAACTAAAATTAATCAAATATTGATAAGAGAAAAACTAAATTAAAAAAAAAAAAAACACTAAAGAAAACATCGTTTCCAAGCCAAGACTGATGCCAGTTTTTTCTTGCCTGGGTTGAATTTTATATTGGAATTATAATATAAACCTCTGAAAAGAGGGTTTACAGTGGAAACACTGACAGACTCTAACTGGAGCATGCTACGGGTGCCTTTATAAACATACCAGGCATGATGGTTTCAAGCCAAAAAAGTGCTTCTTAAAAAATGTATTAAAAATTAATTTATTCCTTATGCATGTCTAAGTTAAAACTTCTTGGCATGAGCTTTATTAATTCCCTCAGGGCTCCTCTATATCCATTGCAGACAACAAAAATGTACTTTATATAAGATAAACTGGAACTGCCTAGCCCTCCATGGGATAAGTGGAATGCTTTGCTGGTAGATAGTGGCACCTTCCCCCATACTCTGCGTGCTCTGCGTGTACAAAAGTGTACCCAGAACACAGCTACGAAACAGCTAGACTTAAGGAAACTTGGTTTTGCCTCATCTTCTAAATTTTACAGTGCAGCACAGGCAGCCAGACGGTGCACGGGAGACCACATGATGGACATGTCGCGGTGTGGAGTTCAGGTCGGGGCATGGCTGGCGAGGGCACGTGGCCACAGTCCCTCTGGCCCTCTGCCCAGCCCCATGTGCATGTGTGGGAATCCCCTGAGATGCCGGACTTGGGGTAGTGGGGAAGGACATCCATCACGAAGGGATGGCGTGTGCCCGCACAACCGGGTGTGCTCTGCTCCAGCCCCTGCTCCCGTGCTCGCTCCTCCTTCCCTCCCTCCTGTGGTGGCACGGCAAGGCAAGAAAATCTTCCCCAAACAGGGTCCCCCTCCACCAAGCAGGGAGTAAGTGGGATTCGGCCACAGTTGCCACCACTTGTGCAACTGAAGAAGAAACAGAGTGCAATCTGAAAATTGAATATGGTCTGCAAATGAAATCTGACATACAAACAGCTAAGAATTGTGGGCGATGTGCGATACCCAGCCCCACATCTGCACCCAATTTGCACAAAGGATTCCTGTCATTTTCTGGGGCTGAAGCAAAACGCTCCAACTCTGGAGGGCTGAAATTTGCAGCAGAGTTTGCAGCCTGGTTTCCCCTCAGATGCAACCATTTCTCGCTGCAACTCCCCAGTTCCTCTCTTGCAAATGCTGAGCAAGTTCTCAGCCCCAACCACACATGGCTGAAGATAAGCCTGGGGCAACGTCAAGAAGAAGCTGCAACATTTCTTTAAGAAGTGAGTATTAATATATTTCCTGTTAGACATGGAAAATAGGATTAGGGGTGATATTATGACAAAGGCCTTCTGTGAAATGAGGAATAAATGTCATTAATGCCCCCTAATGGGCAAAGTGGTCTCCCACCTGCATGTATGTATCAGGCCTGTATTAGATTGTCATACATAATTGATAGTGAAATAAGACCACTTTCCACCAAATGGGAAAAACGGCTAATGCTGTAAATTCGTTTACAGGGGATTCATTTGCAAAGAGATGATCCGATCAAAGATTGAGAAATTGAGTCCAAATTGATTTTATTACATGAAGAATAGGATCATGTTATAAGTATCTGTTATGTACACTGCAAGTAAAAACAAAACAAAACAGAGCCTCACCCTGAAATGAGTTTGTACTCTTTATTTCTTCTTCCCAGTTCAATATACAAGATAGTGCAGCATAAAATGTCTCTCTTAACAGATATCCCTTAAAGTAGTTTTCTCCATGTGACATTTACTAAACAGTGACATCTATTGGGGACCACTATTTCAAGAAAATGAAACACAGGAGTCTGTTCAGACTTAACTGACCAAAGCATTTGAAATTACCCATTATAGGACACAATTCTGAATTAGAAGAGAAATGGATGAGATGACCTTACAGATCTATTCCATCTCTAGGGCTGGACCATGTAATTAGGAGACAGACTGAAGTAGTTGTAGGTGGGGAGGTGTGGGTGTGTGAAATTTCACTGCAGTAATAAACAAAATACTGGCAGCAGGTATTTCCTCTGGGCCTCCGGCGGGGTGTATGTGGCAGCAAAACGTTCCCCATCCTTTTTAAGAGTGCAACAGAGACACACGTTCTCAACTGTAGGGAAGCTTCAAAAGCCAGGGGTCCAGGCTTCCTAAGAAGCGTGTTATTCCCCAAGCAGTGCTCTTCCCTTTGCGAGGGGAAGGTGAAATGTCCTATCCTTCCATTCACATAAAGTGGCCCTTTCTTTCCAGGACTGTCAAAGTGAAGATCTGACAGATCACACAACCATTAGTGCACAAAAAAAAAATAAAAATGTTGTTGTAGAATGGAATACTTAACAGCAAAATCAGAGCTCTTGTTTCATTGCTGTGAGGAGCCTGGCGCCTTCTTCTCATCTGCCTCCATGCAGCTACCAGGGGCTGCTGCAAGCCCCCCTGGAGCCATCTCTGCCCCAGGCTGAGCCCCGTCCCTCAGCCTCTCCTGGCAGGGCAACTGCTCCAGCCTGGGCCAGCTTGAGGCCCCTTGCTGAATTTATGCCAGTTTGTCCATGTTTTGTATTGAGTAGGGCCCAAAACTGGACACTTTATCCTCAGGTCTCATGAGCATGGAGCAGAGGAGGATAATCTCACCCCTAGACGGAGGGACCACTCTCCTGCTGCTTGGTCGCTGCTGGCTCCCACATGGCTTGTGGTGCACCAGGATGCCAGCACCTCCCGCAGAGCTGCTCCCCAACCCGGCCACCCCCCGCCTACGACCTTGCAAGGTTAGTCCCTCAGAGGTCCAGGAGTTTGCATGGATCCTCCTTGAATTTCACAAGATTGCTGTTGGCTCATCCCTCCAGCCCAACTGGGCCCTGAGGTGGAGAGCCGTGTTGTTTTTGCTCCTGAAATGATTTTACTAATCTTGTACATGCCTTGGAATCCCTTCAGTGCATTTCTGAAGGCAGCTCCAGGGTCAGATGATTTTCTAAAGTGAAGCTGGCAAGCAGTGGCTGAGAGGCGAGCCAGGCCATTTCCCACAGAAGTTCAGCTGCTGTGTTTTTGATTTATATTGTTATTTTGTAAATGGCACATTTTAAAAGTAAAAAAATAAACACCAAGTTAAGTGATGTAGCCTAATACATACGTAGAAAAAAATGAAATGAATGCTGAGAACTTGCATACTTAGTTTCTGTGGCATGGCCTCAATTCCAGGTTGACCTGCTGTTTTTCAAAAGAAAATACAAATATATTACAATGAAATTTTTCTAATGAAAAGATATTGGTTTTCCATAATGAGGTCCAGAATGGAATTTCTAGTCTGAACTAGAACAAAGGAGCAGCACCTCCGAGTAGTGCCTGCCTAGGGCCCAGTTTTAGGGGAGGAGAGACCGAGACCCATAACCCTGTTGTGCTCAGCTCCAAAAAAGGACGTCCTACCTCCCAGTGGGTCCCTAACAGATTGGTCTGCTCAGTTTCCAAAACAGTTTTGGGAAGACTTTGATTTTATTCCAACACAGAATGAAAATAAGTTTCAAAACCTCAACATTTTTTGTTAAACAGAATTTTCCCAGCCAAACCTACCATACATTATTACTGTTACAAATCCCCCAAGTGCTTCCAGAATAATCAGAAAGGGGTGCTGCATCCAGAAAAATCCCAAATCAAAACCAAACGGTAGAAAGAAGAGATACAGCATGTCGGGAGGTCAGTGGCTGTGTGGCCACCCCGTACTGGCGTAATCGTACAGGGAAGGAGATTATTATCATGGTTAAAGTGCCCACAGGAGTAATCCAGCCTGGACAGTTTGAGGGGGAGCAGCTCTGGGTTGTGCAACCTCCCACATGCTGTTCCCCACACAGGCGATGCTCCCTGTGCACACAGCCATCTGTCTCCGCATCCCCCTTCCCCTGCCTTGGCAGCCACCTCCTTCTCCACGTTTCCCCACCACGAACAGAGCAGCCCTCCTCAAACATCCCTGTGGCAGGAGCCGCCGCTGCCAGCCCTACCCTTCTGCTCACTCTCACAGCTCCTCTCTCAGGTTCATGAACTGCAGTGTTGATCCTGGGGCTGCTGGGCTGGGCATCGCTCAGTCTGTGATGTTGAGTCCCCTTCTGCCTTAATTCTCCACCTACGATATGGGGAAAATACATGTATTTCCCTGTTTTCCAGGATAAACACATTGCAAGATTGTGAAGGTCTGGATGGGGACCAGAAACAGGAAGAATAAATGTTTCTCTTTTCCTATTAAAGTGAGTGGAATTTTTATGGGAAGGGAGGCAAAACTTTTATTTTCTGTAGTAGAATAATAATATCAGCCTGGAGAAAAAAAAACAGAAGAAGAGGCCTCCGGTAGGAAGCTGCACCTTTTTGTCAAAGGGCTCAGACGCTATTATAAAACAAAATACCTACGCATTTTTCCTTACGATTGTCTTTCACCAAAAAAGATATGCTCTTGGTTGAATGCTTGCCATCAAATAGCAGATAGTGAAGTGGGGATTTCTCATGTCCTGATCTCTGTGAGAAAACACCACCTTTGTGAAAAAGAAAGCACAGCTTGCTAAAAGAGCAGTTTCACAGCCAGTTGATCTTTCTGCTCCTATGTGGACAAAGGGCATTTCTGGCTCTGCAACCCTTCTCCTCCCACTTCTCCCCTCAGACCTCTCTCTGCTCCACATGGATACTCTTCCTCCGGTCAGATGTCCGGGACGCTGCAGGTCAGGGACAGGGTATGCACTTCCTCAGCCTCTTGTTCTCTGAGATAAAGATGAAAAGAACAAAAACACTAACCAATCCAGAGCTGCACTGTATTTATAGCAACAATAATTAACATCCTCTTAGGCTGGCCTGGGAGCTCCTGGGTTTGTTTGCCTCTTAAGAGACTGCTTAGGGATATAAGCAGCTCTGGGAAGAGATCCCGGTGGAATTTTTTCTTCCTGGAGATCCTGAATGAGTCTAGGTCTGCTTCTTCATCTCAGCATCCCCAAATATAAAAGGGAGCCAACCAGCATAGCGGGGATGTGAGGAGGGCACACATCTTGCCTGTTGCCTGCAGCAGCTCTGCCTGGCACAAGTTCTGCCACCATTAGGGCATCAGGCTTTCTTCAGGATTTTCTCAGCAGGTTTCCACGGACCCCATGTGCTTGGCCCAGCATGTGATAAGGTTGCCAGCAAAGCAAACACAGGCTCTGCACAGCGCTTTAGTAATTTGCAAAAAGAAAGGATTAATGCAAAGCCCCCTGATCTGACTTGTAGAAGCAGTGTTATCCCAGGATAGAAAATGGGTGTTTCTCCACACGGATCTTCAGTGACGGCAACTGCACTGAATATCCCACGCTGTGATTTACTAGAGGCTTCAGCCAGCGGTCATTTGTGTAGATTTTCCCTCTATAGCAGGAAAGTAAGGGTTGTTTCATTTAACTGGACACTCCTCTGTTCAGTAAGAATTTAGGCTCCCTCCTAACCCTGTTCTCCATCCATCTCTGGGTTTGCTTTCTCCTCCAATAGCTTGGGCATCACAGAGCATTCCAGTGCTTGGAGGTCGAATGTGAAAGACCATACCTCCCTACACATTACACCTCCTGTCTCAGAAGAGGGGTTGATAATTTTGTTTTTCTTTAATTTTAAAAGCATTTAACTAACTGTATCATTACTTTTTGTTTATATGATATTTGAAACATCCTATTATTAAATGTTGTCCAACACTTCAGTGTAACAGTGCTTCTATTTGCTTGTTTCTCTGCCAGATTTCCATGTTCTCACGCAAAGTGCTTTCCTTTGGCTGATTATATTTTTGAGTGTTTTTTCAAAACCAGCCCAAATCCCATTTCTTGGAACAAAGCTGAGAATAAGGTATGTCATTTCCCATATTAAAAAGTTATTTTCTGATACCTTTGCAGCATGCAATGTCTTTCCATCTCAGAGCAGGGACTGGAATTTTACTGGCATGGTAGCCTTAGTATTAATGCACAGCTTTTGCCATTCAAACAAAAGTTTTTTATTTTATGCCCAATTTCAGAAAAAAATGAATGCATTTGTTCTGTGTTAAAGACATACATGTGAAATTAACATTTGAGTGCTTCATTTGGCAGCCTCATTAATGTTTTCAGTGTATTATTTATATATGCTATTTTATTGAAGTACTTTAAAAAATCACCTTTTACACCCTACTGAGTAGGTTCTTTAGCATATTAAAATTCACAGAGATATGCAGACCAACAAAATTGCTCTAAATACAGCATTGATTAACAGTAAACTTTTAAATGAAAAGTCTATAGCCTGGAGTAGCACAAATAATTATCACAATCAACATGAAGAGAGTTTTTAATATAGCTTATAAAATAGGAGCAGTGGCACTGTGTGTTGTTTCCTGCATTGAAAGCCACTATTATTTGCCACTTCTGCCACACTGCTGTTTGAATGAGACATTAAAAATAGTGCCTCTCATTTGCCAGGCTCTGAAGCTACCCAGCTGGGAGGGCAGAGAAAGGAAGTGTTCAGGGTGCTCACAAAGAAAACGCACCAGATCCTGCTACCGGTAATACCGGTGTAAGTCTAGAGTAAATCTACTCACTGCATTCACGGGTGTTCTGGAACAGTATAAAACAATGGGATTTGGTCAACTGGGACACGACACAGAAGAAAAGAAGAGAAAAAAATGAAATTAAAAGAAGATAGGCTGCACCGGAGTGATTACTGGTGTCTGCGCTGTTAGGGCAGAAAGAAGTATCAGCCTTTCGAGTCTTGCTGGCGGCGTAGGTTTCACCTCAGCAAAATGAAAAGTATGGTCTTCTCTAATCAGGTTTGACCATTCCTACATATGACGATACCACACCAGCCCCACAGATCAGATCTCGCAAGCGCTTTAACAGCAGAAGTCCAGGGGCGGTCAGATACCTGCAGCCTCCCCAGTCCCTTGCCACTGGCCGATGGGTACCAGGAGAGAAACCAGCCCCCAGTAGTTCCGTAAAAGACCGTGCATTTCTCCACTTCTCCTTTCACCTCAGCTTTTGGGTGCCTCCATGCTATGCCCTTGTGCTACGGTCCCACACTGCCTTAGCTGCACATACTTTAAAGCTGCTGATACTGCCGACGTGGTGCATAACAGGCCGACTGCATACAGAAATGTGGATTTGTATCACAACTATTTGCTTTTTCTGTGCTAAGCCTCATCTGTGCAAAGGAGCTAATAAAATCAGAGGACAGGTTCTGGGACATTCATCATGTACAGCATTATGTTTTGTTTCAGTATGAAACAGCTGTATAAGGATTATAAAAATGTGATTTGCCAAAAATATTTTAAATATTTGAAAAAGGATTTGGTGGCATTTTCCTTATAAAAATAACCAGTTCCTTCTGTGTTGACTAATGTGATGTACATAAAGGGTTTTGGCAGCCGTACAGAATGAGGTGTTTCAGCTGTTGTTCACATAGATGGATCATTCTAGAGATGTACAGATGTGATGCACATTAAAAATGTAGTGCTACAAGCTTTTGTAACATTCATAGATGTTTTAGGAGGTGAAAAGCAAAACCTTGACATTCATCTGGCATTGTTCTCTTTTCGTTGGGGGAAGAATTGTGTTCATAAAGTTAGGAGCAAAACCTCAGGACCAATCCTGTGCTAAACACCACAGCTGGGAGTCCTGGGGAACCTGAGGAAGCTGCAGAGTCCCGCACAGATGATGCCATGCAGAAGCTTCTGGTTAATGAAGGGCTTCATACCCCACTTCAGGATGCACAAGGCGTCCTTCATGCCCCTGGTGCCAAAATGTATAGGTGGTGTTGGCTCACACCAGATTCCTCTGTGCCTCCCACATCTCCGCTGAGCAGAAGTGTATGACCTCCATGAGATGGGGCCATCCAGACCTGCAGGGAAGGGGAACACATTTGCCTTTGAGGATGCATTTGCAGAAGCAGCAGAATGCTGAAGCCTGGAGCACATTTACTGTGCCAGCTGCGGGGCAAGAGCTGCTCTCTACTAGCTTGCTGCCGGCGTTTGTAAGGGATTGCAAAGTCTGGCAGCAGATCTGACCCGACTGCTTGACGTGCAGGAAAATGGACCCGCACACAGCGAGCCCCACGCATATCACACGTCTCCATGTGAAAATGAATCCTCTGAGACTGCCCGTTCTGCTATCCATACGCCGCAGACCTGGATTTGTTGGATTCAATGTACACGAGCTGGAAAACTCACCTGCTCGTGCGCTGAAAGTCTGATGCATCCAGAACTTAAGCAGGCTTACAGCGCACGTGCTTTGCATTGCGCGCAGCCATTTTCTGTCTAGGATTTCAGAGAAAAAATATGGGAGCCCTAACCCACTTTGCCATACAACTGGAGACACCACAGCTGTGTTCACCTAGCGCTCCCTTGGAGGTTCAGGGCTCACACAGCCCTCTGTGTATTGCTGTGTGCTCGTGATACGCTCAGTGTTACGCCAGGACAAAAATAGAGTCCTTAATAGAAAAAAATGTATAAACTCAAACACAAAAAAAAAAAAAAGGGCGTGACCTACCAGAAACCTAGAAATAATTGATTCATGCTCTTTAATAATTAACAACTTCCATCTGAGCATCCAGGCAAAGGAGGATACTATTCGGGATTATTTTACACTAAAGCTCAAAATACAGAAAATAAGATTTATTTTGAGGGGAAAGATGGGGAATCCCAGGGAAAGTGAATCACAGGAAAGTCACAGGACTGTATGAGGATCTTAGTAGGTGGATCTTGCACTGGCTCATTTTTTATTTTATGAAGCAGAATCCTGAAGAGTAAAATTGTATGGACCATTACCTTTTTAAAATTATTTTCACTGAAAAGAGACATGACCCTTTGGATTTTCAATACCTATCTGAATCAACACATAGCTGTGGATGTCCTGCTGGTTTAGAGCTTTTTGGTAGGCTGCGGTTTGAGTGGGAAGGGGAAGGCTGTGTTGTGAAAATGAAACAGCTTGCATATTGAAGATACCTTCCTTTGATTTATTACATAAAAACGACTGGAAAGAGGGAACTGAGGTCAGCTTACACACGTCCTTGTGCTATAACCCACACACTGTCTTTCCTCAAGTTGGGAGAGTAATGGATATGCATAATGCAAAGCTTGCTACTGCAAAATGTTCTACGTTTTCACCTCTCATGGGTACACAAATCCCAAGCTGAGGTCACTGATCATCCCTAAAGATGCACTTGCAACCGTGCAGCACTGAACCCAAAAGCACTAATATTGCACCGTGCTCCCGGCATCACTTTAGAGATATGAAAGTCAAACGTTCACTTTATTGTGCATAGAATGTCCTGATATTGGAGCAATAAAACCCTTCCCCAAAATATTGCAGGTCTGGCCTATGTAGGGTTTACAGTGTTAACAGAATAACAGGGAAGAGTGACTTGCAGGTTTTCACTCTGAAATGCCAAATGCCCTCTGAAATTAAAGAAAAACTTAGGTAAGTGTGCAAAGGCAAACAAAGAGATCTAGATACCTTGCTCGTTAGTCGCAGAAACACAAAACTTTACATGTTGAGGACTGCACTTATCCCCATTGAAGGAAGGAGGGAATTAAAAGACCATCCTTTAAGCTGTGCAAACATACAAACAGCTCTGCAATTTTAAGATGTAAACACGCAGACATCAGTAATTTGCATGTATCAATATTTTGCTATTAAACATATGCATGAGTTTTCACACCTGACCACAAGCTGTTATTTTTAATTTAAACTTACGCTAAATAGGGCAAGATTTTTCATGTCCCTAGCCTCATTTCTCAATGCAGGCAGTTCCCACTTAGGGCACATAAATACCTTGCCTATATTGCCTCCATAGGCAAGTGGAAAGAAACCTGTATTTTAATGAAAATAAGGAAGTTCATAAGGCTGATGCTTCTAGGACTTAGCAAGCAATTATATTTACTCTATAAATACTAGCTGTTACATAGGCCTCCAGTTATGCTGTCTGACACTAGCACAGCAAGAGTGCCGGGTCAAATGCAATTAGACTGGAAGTAATGCTGGAGTAAAACTCAAATCTGTAACAGGATGAGAAGCTGACAGCAAAAGCCCATTTTCTCCCTCTCCATTGAGGTCATGGATGGTACAACAGAACGCACTTACTGCATTACGTCTCTCCATCACTCTAGCTAAGAGGAAAACCAAATCAAAAATGTATTTCTTATTTAACATCCAACAACAGCTCAGCTCTCAGCCTCTAGACTCCATTCAAACACTAATGCTCACATGAAGTTGTTAGTCAATTACAAGACTGTTTTTCATTTCTGTTCCCTTTTTTTTCCCAAGAGCAAAATTCCTTATGACATTTTGGGTGAAACCCCCATAAAATTGTGCCACAAAACAGAGAAGAAGAAAATAAAATCCTTATTATTTTAACATCTCAGTGTTGGCTGTAAGCAGTTGGTACATTTTTAAATTAGCAGTTGTACTCTTGAATCCTCATCACTGAGAGGAGGGAACTAACACGTACCTTGAAAAATCCTTATTGAAACCCTCTGGAATATAAACCGAATTGTATTTACATGCATTCTCTGAAGGAAGGATTTAACAAAGCTTGAAAGGGTGGGATTCGTTTGCTATTTCTCAAGTAATGAACAAGCAAGAGATTTGTAATGGCCAACTGATATTTAGATAAAATAACCTTTGTGAATGGTTACTTATTTCAAAGAGATATTTAATTTCATTTTATAACTACCTTAAGCAGAACACCAACTCTCTCATACTGCATTTGTTCACATATTGCATGGCAGTAAAAAACATCCCTACTGATTACTTAACCAGGATTATTTCTAACAAGTACTAATACCAATATTCCCAGCATTTATTTAGTTGGCATTTAGTTAACTATGTCTTCACATTTATTTAGTTGGCATTTAGTTAACTATGTCTTCACTTTTTTCCTACACTGAGAAGTGCTGAACACTTGCAGATAGTACCAAAGGAACAGTCCTTTAATGAATTTAAACGAAGCAAAAATGAAGGACTGGGGAAATTTAGAGGTGCTCAACAATGGTGTTTTACAGGGAGTTGCCATTACTTTTTGCTATTAGGTTTCATGTAGCAGAGGAAAAATTATGTAAACATGAAATCATTGTCACCTGGTCTTCATACCAAACTTAAAGGTCTGTGCATTTGTGCTTGAGCAGCTTCTGTGCTCAAGTTTGTGATCCTGGTGGTGCTACTGGCATTTCCCAGTGTGGCTGTGAGGGCCGTAGAAACAGAAAGTGGGGTCTTACTCACTCAAAAGTCAGATAGACATTTGGGTCCAGAACTCACACTCTAATCTCTCTATAATTTTAGAAATGTATTGTATAGAGCAGAGTGTTCTTGTGCAAAGGGAAAAGCAGACAGCTCAGCCAGAACGCATTTCCTAGACCACAGCAGCAAAATGGACAGAGAAATGTCTCCAGAGCCACTGGGAAGGGGGAAGGCAAACCAGAAACAATACCTCTGACACCTTGCTTCCTTCAAGGAAATTGCAAAGCCTTTATCCTCCAGAAGGAAAAAGCCAGGAACCTCTGTCCCCAGCAAACAGACTGAAGGTGCTGGGCCAGTTGCCTGCCGGTTGCTGCGGTGGGGGGGACAGACCTTATGCCCTCCTTCCCAGGAAGGACATCAAGCTTCCTGCCCAGGCATTCCCCTTCCCAGAGACAGAGAAGACTGAACAATCCTGCTTTGCAACGGTGCAAAGAAATATTCAAACAGGTGGGAAGCTGATCTTACTTAGCATTCCCCATAGAGCAAATCCTCATTGTAGACCCCACAGTAGCACCACCAGAAACGGTGATCCAGAAGTAATAAACTGTGGTGTCATGTGGATTTGGGCACTGCCACGGATCCTGTGAACTCCAGCTGAACCTCCATTCACAACAGAGGGTATCAGAAAATGTCTCTCTCTTATGTAACTTTTCTGGGGCCTAATAGCGCATAAACTGATACTACAGCCTTTCCTTCAGCTGGGGTATTTACAGAGACTTTTATAAGATTTCCCTTCTCTGGCTTAGTTCCTGTTTCCATACAATTTGTGGGAACTCAGACAGCTCAGCTCTCACTTAACATGTCTTAAAACTGGCCAAAGGATTCAGAAGTAAATGGGAAGCAAACCTAGTGGCACACGAGCACACTGTGTTCGTATAAACCTTGTTTCTAATGGGAGCTGGCCTAAAAAATAGTCAGATTAGTCCAGTTCAGATGATGGAAGCTATTAGGAACTGATTATTAAATGGTGGCTTAACTTATGGTCTGACTTCAGGGTAGAGCTTAGGCAGTGAGGGAGTGTAACTGATGGATCCAAACTCATCTTTCCACACTGGAGACTTTTTTAATTGCTTTGAAGTTCAATCCTAACTCTAAACTTTTGGAGTTTATTGAGCTTTTTGGGGGGAGATACCTAGAAAAAGTGAACAGTATTTTTTCCTTTTCTCTACGAATATGCTTGTAACTTCTAATTAATATGGGGCTTAAGCTAGCTGAATACAAACCCAGCTGGGAGGTTTGCTGTTTTGCTGTTTGCTGGGTATTTGGTGTTACAAAAAAATTCTTATTATTTAGGAAAAGCGTATTGTCCTAGGCTGAGTGCTGGCAAATTAATGATTCTCTATGAAAAGCAAACCCCCAAACTTTTGTATTGGCTTTGTGTTAAGAAACTCTCAAATTTATTCAAACTTTATGGGTGCACATTTTATGAAAATAAATACATTATTTGAATATCGCTTCCAAACCTCATGGAAAATAGTTTCAGCTAGACACACTTGTGAAGACTAAGGTGTATCAGTAAATTGCAATGAAACTGCTGGCTCAGGATACCAGCTACACTAACATAAATCCATCAAGGCTTTTGCACTATGTTGGTATAAAACTGACTCAACAACTAGATGAATCACTCTCAGTGCTTTTATCTCTATCATGCTGACTTGCTTTACTAATTGGTTCCTCTCTTGAACATTCAGAGGCATTTTCATTTTGCTGTATTTCCTTTTCTGTCTTGCACCGCTTTCTATTAACCACCTGTAAGTGATTCGCTGTGGGATGACCTAAGGTTTTGTTCAAATTGAACTATCGCTTTGTTTGCTGTAGAGGATGTTAAATTAAATCAACCTCTAAGACAAAATGAACGTTTGGCATAAAACTTGCTCTGAAAGGTTAATGAATCTCAGAAATCCTCCCAAGTGAAGGAAAGAGGCTATACCTAACCAATATAAAACTCATGCAGCAAACACTGCACTTCTCATGTAATCCCTCTGGTTTCAGTGAGGTTACAGTGGGAATAAATTTGACCTGCATGAGTCAAACTCATCCTTCTTTTCAGGAGAGGCACAATATCCAGTAAGGAAAGAATCACCTCTCACCTGACAGTAGCTTAATGGGAAACTCCAGATCAATGTATGAGCATAAAACCACATGGTTTATTTCTGTTACGATACCTCTTTTAGTAGCTGAAATAGATTTCCCAGGCATTAGAGGAAGCTAAAATACATGCAAATAAAACTAAAAATTACTGCAAGGAAAGTTCTTGGTGAGCTAAAGTAATTCAGTAGTTAAAAAAAAAAAAAAAGAAAGAAAAAAGAATGCATTATATTTTTTCATATCTTGCAAATTTGTGTGACTGTGGTTACCAGTGAATTATTAACCAGAGGATGAGACCTGTTCTCAGAGAAGAGAGGAAGAGTTTGAGAAAAAATAATATCATACAACAGAAATGTGAATTTACCATTCAATCTTTTTAGAAAGTAAAGGAAAATAACTTTGGCTTCCACTTTGTTTAATTGGGTTCCATCTTATTTCATTTGTTAAAGACTCAACAGTTGAGATATCCAGAAGCTGTAAGACTGTGAGGCAATTTGTAGGAAATCTGATGGTTTTTTGTTGTCACTGTAGTGAACCTGAACCAAGTTGGAAAAGCCAATATCTCCTTCGGGAAAAGCATCTAAAAGGATTAAGGTCCTATTTTAGATAGCTGGTCTGAAAGTCTAAAAAGAGGGTGCATCCTGGCCAGTGCATCTCAAAGCCACTAACTTTGAAAACTAGAGTCTCATATTTTCATGAAGCTACATCAGATTTGTGTCAGAATACATATGACAAAACAAATCTATTCTAACAGGCAGCTCAACCGCTTACTAATCTTTGTCCTGCCTGTGATACTAGTTAAGGGCCTGCACTGCGGTACAGATTAACAGTCCTAAAACTGCCAAGAGCGTAAAACATTCTCTATGCACAGACCCAAGCAGTGACAAAGCCAGCATCCTCTGGAGAGGCAAACGCTGGGATGGGAGGGAGTTACAGAATACCACTGCACCATTGCCTTGCTTGTGTACACCTCGCAAGGTATCTCCCATGAAGATCCTGCATTGACTGTTACGGTGCCTCTGTTTAACCCATGTTTTTTGTGCTTTAATGGAAGAAAAGCAACTAAATCTTCTCAGCTCATTTGAAAAAGTGGTTAATAACAACCGTGATACAGGGTTGGGAATATCCATAGCCGTGCCACTGCTAAGGAGGTGGGGGAAGAGGGGCTAGAAACTGTGTTGGATCTAAGACTGCTATTTAAAATATACTGATTCAGAGGTCTGTCATTAAGGATATCTCTTAGGTCAGGTCTTATATCCCTATGCTAGGACAGGTTTACATGATATTCATGGAAGTTTCTTCATTAGTACCTTTGGTCGGTGTAGTTTTAAGGGAGGCAGCGTGAAGGGGATTTCCAGGGCTGTCTGGCGGAGCCTGATGCAGCCCAGCAAACACTCCCACGCTGCAGCTAGGGTATCGCTCTTCATGTTCTTTCTGCCTCTCGGTGTCGGGTGGTTGTGTGGGGAGGAGGGGTCAGCAGTGAAGGTTAGCTTCTTATGGAGATGTTATGAATGTTATTTAGTCCCTGTAAGATAAAGCAGAGAAGCACTTTCTGAATATTGAATGGCAAGAGAACCCATGTGGGAGCAGGATCACTAATACAGAACTGAGGATAAAGAACATAAAATTAGGTTAGTGCGGAGTTAGCCCATTAAGCTGTAATTTAAACTATCTAAATGGACAGGTCCCAGTCCCCCATCTCTTTACCATCCCTTATTAACAGCTCAGAAATAAGATACATTAGTTGGTAACCTGTGTTTTACTATTCTAAATAGGAAGGGAAAAAATGCAGTAAAATTATGAGCAAATGTTTTTTATCATGTTATTTGTATTCTGCATTTTGCAGAGTATATTATAATGGAAGAGGGAATATTACACCACCAGAGGCAGAAATTCAGTGCATGGTTCACTGCAGATTACAGAGACTGGAAAAGAAAAACAAAATCAGTAAACATTTTCCTTTTTGTTCATACAATATTGCTACAGCAGCAATGACTGGTGGGATATTTTCCCACTAACCCTTTATATGTGTAAATATTTTGAAAGCTTCCTGAAAATTACAGCTAACTTGCAGAACACAATATTTCTGCAAGCTTTTTTTGTACTTGAACAACTCAAATACATCTTCTTTAACAGATTTTTACTAATACATGTTAAAGTATCAGTGAGGAATACACAACTTATACAGACACAAACGACAACAAAAACTCAGAAAAAACACCTCCCCTCCGCAAATCTCATAACCTGAAGGAAAATAGCACTGCATCCTCCTTACCACAACTCAGTTACGCGGTAAGTGTACCTGAATGAAGCAAAACAGCAGCATTACTTCATACAGTTTTGAATGCCATCGACATGAGTAAGCTGATTCCAGTTGAGTTAGAAACTCCATTCCTACGCTTTTGCAAGGAAGGTTGTCTGGGCAATGCCAATATTGCTATTGCAAGTTGGAATCTTTCTTTTCAAGCTTAGTAAAAACACAAGTTCATTTTCTCAGACTGGCATTACTTCTGGTTTGTTTGGTTGGTTTTTTTTTAATTTAAAGAAAGCAAAAACCCCATGGATAAATCTAGATTAAGGCATTTATTTGTTTCATCTCATTAAAACTTGGTAAGACTAATGGTTAACGCTCTTTTCTTGCTTCTGTGTTAGGAACTAAGAATAAATTCCTGCTTACATTTACAGCAGGGGTGGAGATAAAAGCATATTTAAAACCAGGTGGAAACTGGGAGGAGCAAAGGGAGATAAGGTCTGTTCTGCAGCTTGTATCACTGGCCTTTGCTAGGAGTTCTCTAGGTCTCACCACTTCAGGGAATTCCCTGGCAGCATACCTGTGTAAATAACTGTGCTGCTGCTTTCACCTCATGAGAAAGGCCACCTGAGAAATCCTGTAGTTTCCCATTAGGATCAATCCTTCTTTTGCGCCGACATCCTCGGTTAGGGTTGCTGGCTGCAGTAAGCAGTTACATTTCCCATCTTTGCAGCTACACAGAATGTGCAATAAACAAAGGGCACAGCAAACATTGGATGAAGATAGTACTTGGATACTGAAGCTAAACATACGTAAATTAGTGTGATCCTTCTCTTTTACCTTTTTAATTTTTTTTTTAATTTCACTGCATTGAGCTGCATGTGTTTTGACGTTAATTCGAGCTTTTATTGGAGTTCAGGTTTGTGCTTAGTAATTATATGGATAATCTCTTTGCTGCAGGAGCAACGGGCTGGTACAAAGACTCTACAAGAAAAATAGTGAAATTTTCACACTGTGCCATTTTAAAGATTTCTTACCTCATGCCTTTTAAATGGCTGACTAGGGCTGGCCATTGTAAAGCTGCTACTACTAATCAATGCAGAAAGCAGGTTCTGGTCATTCATTGTGTCACCATTTAAAAAGGAGGAAAAGATGAACTACTGACATCTTCACAACAACTTACACCAAGCTGGAAATTGGAGAAAAATTATTCAAGCTGGGTTCCGGGTGTGAGAGATTTAACCTAAGCCCAGGTTCTCCTGAACACCTGATTTGTTAAAGCAGATATCTCAAAACTAAAAATTCTTTGACAAAGATAAAAGAGAAAGTCTACTCATGCCATCAGTGTGGACCAGAATATCAAAACACTTTCAGATGTGCAGGGGTAATCAAGATAAATAACTTCCCACCTTTTCTTGTACTCTTGTCCAGCTACCAGGCTCCAGATACAGTAAAGGAGAAATGAGTTACTTCAATCCATAAAATCCTAGGCATACAGACAGAGCAAAGAAACACCCTATCAGGAAGTAAGAACAGCCACAACTCTACCTTTTGTAGCCAAAGTAAGTGTCATCAAACAGAAAAATGTGGTGTTGTTTTTCTCCTGAAGAAATGGTGGATCTATTATTTCTATTTTTGTTAAAGTAGATGTTCTATGTAGCTTACCCGAGTGTTTTGACATCTTGCAAATATTTACAAATAGAAATAGTAGTAATACCTTAACAAAGTTGGAAATAATAATAACAACAATAACAAAATATAATAATAATAGCAACAAGAACAACAACAATAATAATAACAAATTATTAATTACTGCGCCTGACTCAGCTTACCCTGTTAGTGAATTGGTTTTCAAGACCAACAAGAAAGCTCTCCCTTGGATTTCTCATACCAATTTCACCCAACCACATCCCTCTTGTGTCTCTACCTCAAAGTTACCTTTGGAAACTCCTTGCCAGCAATCCTGCCTCATGAATATACACAAGCTGGCCCAAACTAGCTACTTCTTATCTTACCCTTTCACCCAAGTTTCAGAACTTGCTGAACCTGTCTAGGTTAGAGTGAAACAGGTAAGAAAAGTATCTGTGATTTGTATTGTCTGGCTGTGTATTTTTGAAGTGTGAAAGAAACAAATATTCTATTTTCACTGCTTTCTGGATGATTTCCAGTACTGCTTGCAGGCTTCCATTGTATTCCAATGATTTGCTACATTTCTGGGAAAGTATAGAAACTGCAATAAAAACTAGTATCGCAGAGAAAAACAATAGTTAAACGGTCTAATAATAAAAGAAACTGACTTGGAACAGATCAGTGTTGTCAATCTATCTTCAGGTAATTCTTTCTTAAAGGAAATGTGGCTGCTTGACTTAACCGGCGAACGGCTGCGATTTTGGTAAGGCAATCCAAGCCAAGAATTATCTATGCTGTTTAAAACCTCCACTGCCAATGAAAACAGGATTATGCTTTGGATCCACAATCCAAAATTAAAATACCAAACTAGCTGCCAGTGTGTTTGGATCAGGCAAACATTCCCTCTCAGCCCTTTCTTACCTCATCTCAGAAGAGCAATTTTGGTTTCAGTTTTGCACTAGGCAACTTCTTGGCTGCTGTTCACCACGGTTTTCTGTTTCCTTAGAAAGGACGTAATCCGCTGAGATACACAGGAGTTTGCAACACCCTCTTTCCTGAATACAAGCCTTGCAATGTGCGGGAAATTTTAGCAACGACCTCTGGATCAGTAACACATTCAAAAATAAAGGCATGGTGGGTATTAAGCATGACCCCATAGATGCATAAACATGCCTTTCTTTATTCAAGTGTTATTCTGCAGGCTTCAGGAGGATATTAATGTGCAAAGGTTATCCATGTGCATAAATGTCTGTAGCTGAGCCAAAAGTCCAGATAGGGTAAAGACGTGCAGGTCTGGTAACAGGAATGGAGCTTCACTAGTCTGTACTGCAATTAAATGAGAGTCTATACTGAGAGGCCAAATTGTACCATTAATATTAGCCTATAATGAATTAGTATCCAATCTTGAATTGAATATATGAAATACTGTTTCTTCTTATCCAATCAGTTAATTTTTCAATACCCAAGGTGAGCTGAATCCTAAAAGGCTCCTAGGACTTTGGATTTCCAAGTAGATTGCGGAGACTTGCACAAGATTTCTACTCGGAGTCCCTGTCTTTCTAAGGCCTTTTACATTGGTGCTTTTGTTTTAAACATATTTTTACAATGTAGAATGATAGACTAAGGGATACTTTTAAAGACAACAATGATTTTCCTGTGGCCAGCATTTTGAAATAAACTGTTATCATAGTATCAAGTAAAAGAATCTCAGAGTTATCTTCATTGAATCTAAAAGTCTGCAAGTTCAACGGATCAACATAATTAAATGGATCCTTAATCCAACATGATTAAATGGTCAGTCCATCAGCTTGGACTGATGGACTGACCCAAATATCTTCAACTGACAATGAACACTTCTTAATTTTTTCTTGCTGTTTCTTTGAGACTTACCTTGATTGTATTTAAAAAGATTCTTCATTTTTTCCACAACTTTCTGTCTCAATATAGCATTGTTTTTATTTATTAATTTATTTCTTGTTCATATCCTTACTCTTATTCTTACTTTATGCTTGTTATACTGTCATGTCTGTGTTTTAGTTTCTTTTCCCATTAATCTCCAACAGTTTGGTTCAGGTCTTCTTACGGCAATGCAATGAAGTGTCCAAAGTGATGCTGTAAGCCATCAAAATGCTAATTGTTTTCAATATGTAATGAGAGTAAAGCAAAAGCTTATTAGAAACTTTAATTTATTACAGCTTTTTCTTCTATATGTGATGAATTGACAATCATTTCTTTTTGTCAGCGTTCTTTTTCTGTTAACAGTAAAGAAGTCAATAAGCATCCTATGGAATTTATGGTCTAAAAATCCAGTATATAACTTCAGGTTTATGTATCCCGTCCATTAGAAACACAGGTTCATGTTGGGCAAATACAGACAGGTCTCATTTATCTGTAAGCAGGTAATGTGCTCTGTTGATCATCCATGCAAGGGATATAAAGCCTCTTGTCCAGCAGGGTGTTTAGTAATACATGAAGCACATCATGGATACAGCTGTACTGCTTCTGGGGCTGGAACAGACCCAGGAATATAACACCTCCTTTCCCACAGAGCTTTGAGTAATAGACTCTGCTGGATCCAAGTTTTATCTGTGCAGGAGTTTAAGTCCACAATAAAGAGTGTTGGAGAATAGCCTGAGTCTTGCAAGCCCAGCATTGAAACAGAAATCCTTGTGGTGGTGTTTCTGTATCATACGCAACAGACCCTGATGTACTTGTTTTATTCATTGTTTCCCATTATGCAGCACAGCTGAGCCTTCTCTTGCCCTGGACCTTATCAAGATGTAAGAAGCAGTACGAAAACTATGTACAGTTTGCAAGATCATATTCCAGACATAGCACAGTACTGATAAGGTATAGTTTTCCCTGCTGTTTAGCACAGCAGCCAAGGACCAAATCCAAAGTCTGCTAAATCAGTGAGTATCTTTTTGGTGACTTTAAACCAAGACCTTAAACTTAAAGCCAGATAAATGCTTCTCAGGATTATACATGAGAGTTGTGTACTCTCATGTCAAAAGCAGATGCTTGTAAGAGATGAATCACCTTGATCAGTAAATTCCACATCAAGTAGATACTATTTAACGACTGCAGAGGTTGCTTTGGGAATCAACTCCTTCTGGATTAATTGGAGTGCCATCTAGAAAGCGGTCTCATCAGTTTTGAGCTTGAATTTTATTGGTAATTGAGTGTTTGTCAATAGGAACAACTATTTGTATCACTTGTTTAGTACACATACCTTACAAATGACGCAGATTAATAGTAGTCGATTACAATGTCATTTTAAAGTAAAATTGGAAGTAATGTGTTAGCCCCTAAGAGACCACGTCTAAGTTATTATCTGTGTTGAAAACATAATTACTTTATTTTGTCTTTCAGCATTACCATCAGTTTATTTCTCCTGAAAGAGAAACTGAAATATCTTAAAAGGAGGAGAGTAAGAGAAGTCAACACCACTCTGAGGTCAATGAGAAGTGTCTTTTTTTTTTTTCATATGTCTTATCCTTTATTTACAGTCACAAAGAAACACACTGCACTAAAATATAAATGATCTACAGCTGGTATTTGTTGCCCTTTTCTGCAGATTTTATAGGATCTCCACCAGGAATTGTGACAACGCAATTCAGAAAATTTCTCAAAGGTGTGGAATTAGGCAAACGAAAATGGTTAATTCAGTCAGATCTCCTTTGTTCTGGCTCTGGGGGATGAATTATCCTGAATTATGAACAAGCCTGAGTGACAGTACCGCAGTGTCCCCTTAGACACTCAGGACACAGACGTACCACTGGCTTCATCAGAAGTCAGGTTGGGTCCTGCTTGGTTCGCTAGGTGCAACGCAGCATCATCAACACTTGGTAAGCCCCTTACTGGGCTTGCAGCACCCTCCTGGCACCCAGAGCGAGAGGGCAAGGATGGTAGCTCTGCCTGGAATTAGTCTGTGAGAAACTCCATCGGATGAGAAACTTGTAAAGGAGCATTTCCCTTCATTCCCTTGACTTAGCGCTTGTCAGTTAGCACCCCCTGCAATTGAAACACATCAATGACCACAGAGAAGTAGTGTGATCTCTCCAAAGTTCACCTCTCCAGACTGGCACCAGGTAGTACTGACAGCAGTGTGTGAGACACTGCACTTTAGCTAACACACCTATCTGAACCATCCTTGCTGAACAGATACAGACCAGTAATCTGTGACCTACTTAATCCAACAACACACAAGTACAAATTGATGATACAACTCTAACATAAAAATTGTTGGTGTTCAGCAAGAACCTCACAATAAGCATATGGCATTAGAAGCATATGGAATAAGAAGTAAAAGAAAAAAAAAATAAAATGGAAATCTGACCAAGAAGATTCTTGGAGCTGTCTCAGCATTTTAAGACAAGTGTATAGAAGACAAAGGGTTCACACTTCCCTACATTTATGTAGTTAATCTAAAGGCTATCAATCTTTTCTCAGGTTACTAACTGAGCTAACTTTCTTCTATTCCAGGCATAAAACCTTTCACTGTTTTGTTGTTTGTTTTTTTTTGTTTTTTTTTTGTAAAGCCATGTACTTCATGATAAACAGTCCCTAAAGCTCAGATTTTTGAAGTGGAATTGAAGCCAGTTCAGCAAATTAATATCCTGTGATATAATTATGAGAAGTTGAGCTGCAACAAACAAGCAACTTTTCATCCCTTTGTCCACCTCAGTCCCCAGCTTCCCTCATGTCAAACATCCCATACCCAGTGCGTCTAGAGACCTGTTCTGTCAGCACCAGTAAAACAGGGATTAAGGGCTTTATCTCAGTTTCCATGGCATCCTATATATTTTGAAGAAAATCTTTCATCATAGCATGTGGAAACTGAGAGCCACAAAGGTACTTTGTGTATGACATGATGTACTCTGCCGTTGGGATACTTTTTTGCATTGTGCAGATCCCTTTCCCATACATAGAAGATTTGGCCTCGTAACTAACATTAGATTTTCTAGATTAGTTTGGCTTCATACTTGCCTTGGTTCCACATGAATGAGGCATGCTCACCACTGTTGTACTGCAAGACAAGAAAATTTCCCAAATAAGACTAGTCCTGAAAAACATTTATTGTCAAAAACCAGAAGAATTACCAACTCCCAAAATGGTCTGTATGAGGCACATTCTGTTATACTTTAAATATTACATGAAATATCAACATGCAACAATACAGTCCAGATCATGAGATGATTCATTACCATACTTTTAAGGATTTCTACTCCAAAGAATGAAAGGCCTTTGAATTTTCCAATTGTATTGAGATGACCTTTAGTGCAAGATAGGTTAAAATGAAAGAAAAATAGAAATTGTATTTGCTGTTACAAATAACACAACTGAAAAAGCTTTAGAAAGAGGTGAGTGGAAGTGAAAATAGAAGTGCGCACATATCTACTACTTAGAAAAGCTCCAAAGGTTCCCCCTACCCTGCAGTATACAGCTGAGAAGCTGATTAGATGCTTCATGGCCTTCTCAGTCTCATTCTGTGCAAATCCTCTGTCCTTTCCTTGCCTCACAGAAGGCTAAATTTGCTGACTCCTGTTCCTTTTTTATGCTCCAAACTCTTCTTTAGGGTGAGTTGAAATGCAAGCCCAGCTCCTCCTTTTGTTCTGTCAGGTTTTCTTATTGATAGCTTCCAATAAGAGGTAGTTTCAAAATTCCATCCCCAAAATATTGCTTACCTCCTTCTGCTTTGGAAATAATAATTTCCCTTGGGCATGCCCAGACAAGGGCATCTCTTGCCCCAAAACTGAATGTAATGTGCTAATGATTGAGCCCTGCAAAGAGAATTACTCCATTATTATTCAAATGCCAGAGTGGAGCCTTTCACCAAAACCTTATATTTTCATATAAATGTATAATTTGATAATTATATCTTATGCAGTTATATTGCCAGAATTAACACAGGCAAATCATTACTGGGTTTCATTAGAAAGTAGATACAATGGTAACAAATTGTTTCAGAATATCAATGGCTTTTGGGGATCACTAAATCCTAATCTCATTATTGCGTACTAAGACACATTTGTTTTCTTCATATGACAACAAGGATTCTCTGCATTTTCCTCCTATCCCTTCTTTTGGGTAAGCTCTGCCATTATGGCCTGTCTAGAAATTTACTATTTGTTGAGAGGAGCATGGTTCTTTTTCTCCTAACTCTGAGAATTCCTATACAAATCTCTTCAAAAGTATCTTCCTTGCTGCACTATCAAATATTCCTGAACACCTTAAATGGGACATTCAGAGGGTACTTAAATCTATGAAAGAATAAAATTATTTACCTAACCATGAGGTCAGGGGAAAAGGTGCTTTATGGATAGCCGAATAGAAATGGCGACTATTCTACTTGTATAATATGTGTATAGACTTGCAGTAAAACATACGTGCTAAAGAAAAAAATTAAAATCAGCACCACCCAGTCAGCTGAGTGATGAAAACACAACTGCAGCCAACACTGGATCCAACAGAGCTGTTGAAAGATAAGGTCAAGTTCATAATGAAGTCACCAGATGATAATCTCTCTTAAATTTTGGATAAGGTATTTGGGTGGATGTATGGTGAGGTCATAAGAGGAAATGTAACATAGATCTTAAGAAAATGTTGGGTTTCAAGTGACATAATGGAGGCAATGCTGACACTGAAAACAGAATATGCAGGAGAATTACCATCATCAGAATGTGATGGGGATTGACTGGCTATACCACCCTTTCTTTGTGTGTGGAAGAAATACAAATGCAGTAGAACTGACCGGCCCTCTGCATAAATAATGAATTTTCAGTGCTCTACTTATATATTTCATGCATCTGTTTCTGTCAGGCACAACTACATAGATAAAGAAGCATATGGGTTCAGGCAAGATTAAAAAAATAAAAAACGAACAACTACCAGTTTGATTTTTTGCTTTTTTTTTTTAATCAGGTCTCTGATACTTTAAGATAGAAATTGAATCTGAATAATTTGCCTTTTAAAAAACAATAACTACCATCTGAGTTTTTCTTTTTCACGTGTAATATGCCACATGAACTTCAATAGTTGCCTGTTCAGCACAAAAAGTCTTAAACTCCTGCAGAAATCCTGCTATACTTCCTGTCCCTTCTCAGTGCAGTCACGTTTTTACAAAATGAAAAAAACATTTCCTTGTAATTGAAAATGTTTTGTCAGGAGTGAAAATTGCTCAATTAATAAGTATAACAAAGTTTTGAAAGTCACCCATTAAAAAAAATACAAGGTGCCATGGAGTGTCCTAGGAATACTAAATCTACTTAAGTAATAAAGTAAACGAACAAGTAATTAGGCCTAAACCTTTCAAAAACACAGGTGATTTTTCAGGTCTGGTCACACAAATGGGCCTGTGTGAGGCTGGCCTTTGGGACACAGACTTACAAGTTACCAAGCAATTAAAGTAAGTGCTGCGTACTTCAAATTTCATTTGGTTTCAGGGAGAGGAAGGGGAACCGAGCAGACTCAGGGCCCACTGGTGCCTACCCACTGGAAATGCTGAAATGGTTGCGCAGGAATTGGCCACGGCCACTGAGAAGTAATAACAAGCATTTCCTTTCTGCCAAGAGTCATCATTAGCTTTTCCCTTGATCTTCCTAGGGCAAGGACTAAGCTCACTTTTGGAAATAATTGTTGACAAAGCGCTTAGGAAATGTACAGCACTGTGAAGATGCCACTAGGAAATGTTATTGCTATTCTTGCTGGAAGTAGTAGTGCACAAGTATTTTCATATTGCAAACCTCTTGACAGGCACCTCTGGCCTTCACCCGCTTTCTGTTTCAGGCAGCTAACAGACATCCGTGTCAGCAGGTGGGGGCAACAGTTGAAAATGAGAAAAAAAGCAAAAGTCATTAAGAAAATTCTGAGTCTTAAGCTTACAAGAACTGTCAGTTGCTAAACGGCCCCATTTTCTCTGTACTATTTCCCCAATGCTTTCTGTCTTCAGCACGAAGTACTGTCAGAGGGAAGGGCAGCAGGAGGACTTCACAGGGATGTCAGTCCTCTCTCCTAAGCAGCCCTTCCTCCCGCATGCATTTCAGTTTCAACCTTAAAGATGAAATGTTTGCATTCTGCCACACTTTTGTTAACAACGTTAATTATTATCGTCGTCAGGAATTAGTAACAATAAACCCTGTCTAGACAATTTCCCTTGATGTGACCTTACAGTGCATTAAAAAAATAAGTTATGCTTCATATGGGGAATATTTTTCTTTCTAATAGTTGGCATTTTACCTTTTGAAATTAATATTTTAGAATTTGAGGGCATCTAAGGGTTGTAAAGTCTAGTGATGACACACCTCAGTGTTTAACAGCTTTTTACACTCTGTCTTGCATTTAAAGGCACCAAAGCATGTCATTATGAGACCATAATGCATACCCTGTCATGTCTTATAGCTTAATTAGGTCACCTAGTCTGCCCACCTCGTTAAGTGCAATGACTAACATTACATTTCTACCATTTTTTCAGATTGCTTTTAAAACTCCCAAGGGAAGGTGTTTCCACTAGTTTCTTAGCAGGATTATTTCATATTCCTGTGTATCTCACCATTAGGAATGATTTCTTGACTGGTTTTCTATTTATCTAGTATGAGGCAATTAAAATATTGCTTTTCTGCATGACTGCAACGATTTCACATCTGCTTATCACTTCCATATCTCCTATATCATTTCCCTTTCTCTCAATTTTTTGCAAATAATTACATATTTATAGCTGAAAATTAAAAATTAATGAAAAATTTTAGTTCCTTAAGCATCTAGGATTTTATTTAAAAAAAAAAAATAATTCTGGAAACTTTAAACAATATGCATGGCGAGACTTACCACAGCTGCAATCTAAACCTCAGCATGGCTTATCATTCCTTCGCTCACCCACAGCCTGACCATGGAGGCACCTAAAATTAGGTGGCACTTTCCAGTTACGGGACACCTAAACAGAAGCACCTGTTTTTGCTTTCTTCTTCATGGGGCGTTGGCCACAAACAAAGCTTAATAGCTCCGCAAAGACCTGCTGAGACTCAGTAGGCTTGAGCTGAATTTATTTTAAAAAATGGTGAGAAGAAGAAGACGCCTTTTGCACAAAGCTCAGGAGCTGGAATACATGCCTAGAAGTTGGGAGCAACCTGAGATGCAAGGTTTCTAGAGGCTAAAGGAAATTAAACAAGACATCTGCTATCTCCCTAGAGAAAGCAGAACCTTTACCACCTGGCTATTTGGTAGTTTCTCTACCGCTCCAATGAATGTTGGGTAACTGTGCAAAAAAGAATGCAATGTTTAGGAACCTAGAGAGAGAATAAAGAGGAGTTACCCTGGATCCTTAACCTAGTGGCAGTTTAATACCCAGAATGGAGCAGAAGAGGAGTCCTGGGTTCTGATTTCAAAGCCAGGGCTTCATCCAGTGTCTCTTTCACACAAAACACATAAATGGTCTCCAAAGCAGTACTGAAACTTAGTATTTCCTCTCTGGTGTGTTATAGACACCAGCTCTAGGTGTAAATCTGCGTTCCTTCCATTAAGAATAAGATCTAAAGTGTTTTGCAGAGGAGAGAGTCCAGATTTCTGGTTTCTGCTCCCTGGACTATTTCAGTACTCTACCCAATCCTCCTTTCAGCACAGGCTGTGAGGCAGAATAGAGGAATGCAGAATACAGTTCCGCCGCAGGAAGTTTTTGTCTGAATAATTCAGGATCATAGCAGCATTTCTGAGTCTTTCTGTTACGATTGTCTTTGTCAGAGAAATCACAGAGCTGCTTTGCTTGAAAAAAAGAAAATACCCTATGGTTAAAAAAACTGTTTGGTGGTCAAAACCTATGAGCTGCCTGGTACTTTCTTAACTTCCTTTTCTCTTCGTAATGTAGTGACTGGCAGTGTCAGGACTTATAAACAGTGTTATCTCTGATTTGAGGGCAGGATTTCATCCATTCCCTAATCAGTATTTTCTATTTGTTATTTCCATTAAATATATTGTCCTCTTGTGCCTCTTTTCCATGCTTTAAGGTTTGCATATGTATGGAAATCGGTGTTCAGGAAAGAAGATCTGTACCTGGAGTCTACACAAAGCTCCTTTATGGTCTGATACATGAGCACATAGTACTGTTTGCTAGGTGCAAAACACTTCAGCTCCCCTTTGCAATGGGGTAGCAACCTTGCACATACCTCAGATCTGCTGCAAAGACCCATGTAGGGAGGTGGAGTGGTTTAATATCATAAAGGAACCCCATTCTTACTGCACACTAACCTTCCTATGATGATAAAATCTTATGTGAGGTTTAAGGGCAAGACACAGAGGTGCACTAAATTTGTGCCAGGTAGGGCAAGTGTGTCCAACATATTAACCAAACAATATACAGCCGAATATTTACCGCAAAATGAGTAACTTACTTGTTTGTGTTCAAAAAGTCAATGCAAACCTATTTTATTCTTTAACAACTATATTCTAGGCCCAAACCCTTCATTATAGGAAATAGCATGGAGAAGTGTTTTGACTGAATGAATTTTCTGAGCATGTGAATTGAACTGAATCAATTTTTGTAATTTCAGGGCCATTCACTGTGAACACAGTTTAAGACTCCAAGGGAGCACTACAACAACACATTCAGACTGAATTGCTTTGAAATTGGTTAAAGGCTACTTAATTTTCTTCAGCTACATTTTGGAAAGCATGTTTTCATGGGGTAAATTTAATTTCAAGTTGAACTGCTGAATTGATTAAATGTCTTGTTATATCTTACCGTAACTTTATTGTGATTCCAAAGCTCCTACAAAAAATAAAACAAAAACTAAAAAAAAGGCTACAACAAGCACGGTAACTACTCTACCTTCAGAAACTTCTTCAACTCTTGGCAACTAATTTCCTTTAATTTATATTTTTTTTAGATTTTAGTTTTTTTCAATGACAATGCAGTCTTTTTCCCCTCTGTTTTTTTTTCTGGATGAACATGGTTGTACTTGGATGGCCAAGAAGAGCTCTTGATCTGCTTTTTTCTTTTCCTGTAAAATTATGACTCCCAATAGCATATTATTACGAGCAGTTTACAGGAATGCGACATTAAGATTTACTAGGATGTTAGGAGGAGAAAAGCAGAAAGAATTTTTTTTTATTCCTGTAACATGGGTTTGTAGGACTCGTTCCTGTAATCACTCCTCTTAAGAATAATAGCTCTCACTGTTTTCCATGGAAGGTGCTCATCAGCACTGCAGAAACAAAGACTTCTTGCCCAGCTGTCCATATAGCACCTCACTCCTGGAAGGAAGCAGGAGGCACCAGCCACACTTGCGGCTGAATCCCCGCTGAACATGGCACTTTTGTGAGTGCAGAGCTGCACAGACCACATTCACTGGTCCCGTGGCCAGCCACTGTTACTTGCAAGTACAACTGGAGGTTAAAAATGCTTAGGCAGGGCATTGCTGCATGTGGGTTACCTGTAGCCATGCACACAAAGGCACTTTATTGAGCAGCAGATCAGCTGGAAGTCTGTTTTCACAGCTATTGTAATGGCTTAAGGCATTTTCTACATAGGCATTACTACCACGTGTTACAGATGAAAAATGATATATCTGGATTACATAAAAAGTGTCTTATAATCTGTTTTCCGTGATGTAAGAAAGGAATAATAGGTAAACGCAGATTAATGGTTATACACTCTCTCTTACAGTAGCCATTTAGGGAGTTTCATCTTATTGTAAATTAAGGGAGAGTTCGCACCTGAACATGCTCAACAGCCACCAATTGGCTCCTGTGACTCTGTCCAGCCTTCTTTAAACTTATTTTTATACTTTTTACTTTTACAGCATTCTGTAGCAGTAAGTTTGACAGTACATTTTTGCAGTCTTGAAAATTTGACAGATATAAGTATTTTTGTCTGTCTCAGACTCTTTGTCTTGTAATTTGATTTGGTTTCTTTAGTTGTTATGTTATAAGAAGCAGTAAATATAATTTTCACTTTACAGTGGTTCGGTTTTGTTGTCGTCTTTCCCTTTGGTAACTTCTTTTCCGTACTGAAAAACACTAATGCATTTCTCTCTCCCCTCACGGAAGCCATTGGTCTCCTCTGCCGCCCTTCCCTGTACCTCTCCTCATTCCACTGCTGATTCTCAGTGAGTGGATAGCCGCAGAGCCAACGTTTTGTGGCAGCAAAGACTATGTATCAATTTTTATGATGGTACAACACCTTTTTGTGTTTTGGCTTGTTTCCTTTTCCTTCCCTAGTTCTACTACCTTTCCGTTAGCCTCCCTGGCTGCTGCTAAGCACGGAGCTGACGTTGGCACAGAGCTGTCCCCAGTGACTCCTCACTCTTTATTCCAACTGGAAAAAGCCAATCATTAAGTATGCAAAATTGTAGTGTTTTCTTCAGATACACTTAACTCTGACTGTATCAATACTGATTTTCATCTCCTGTTTTATTTCCCAGGCACCTGTTAATGAAAACATCGTCCAATTTTTGTCAGCTTTTTGTCCATCCTAAGTCTTCCTTTGAGGAAAGCTTTTATGGAAATCTCAAAGATTACAAACAGTTTGGGAGGGAAGAATTTGGCAGCCAAGGACTAGGATCTAAGAGTAAACATGGAACATTTCTGATGTTCCAGAATACAAACTGGGAAGATTAGAGCAGCAATTCCTGACTTCAAAAAGTTTCCAACCACAATGTTTCATCCCAAGGCTAATTAAGGTAGTCCTTTCTGGGGAACATTGCAGTCAGGTTCCACAAAACAACCTTTCTCAACAAAGAAACATTTTCACTTGGAAAATTTTAACTAATTCTTGTATACTCAGCTGGTGAGAACTTCCATATTTCCTCTGAAGTGTCATACCATCAATCATTATCCACATTGTCTAATTAAATTAGATTTATAGCACTATGCAATCCAATTTCACAGGGCATTTTCTGAAAAATTACACAGATAACATTAATACATCCTTTTGCTGCATTTATCTTTCAGCACAGAGAAAGTAAATTCCAGCCTCTATGGCACCGTGCAAAATAAACGAAAGGATTTGCAGCCTCAAATCATGGTGGCTGTATCTACCCCTACTTACTCAAGATGATAACTGCATATTAATATATTGATTCCATTTCTAGTTGTTTGTATGTAAATTCCATCCATGGGAGCATTCTGTGTTGAGTACACCCAAGACTCAAGAAAAAGTATATTGCAGCCCAGAAATAAAGCCTATAAATCCTGCAGTTTTATTCTTCCACATCTGTTCAGTAAGGTATTGCAGTATTATGACTACGCTTTGCAGATGCTCACTGTGCCTGCATTTGAATACCTCCAAGTGGACAACATATTATCTCTGTAAATGTGTTTCTGTGCACTGAATTGTTTTCAAGTCCATAAAGTTTGAAAATACCACGTGGTTGTTCTAATGTCAGCACTCTGTTTACATGGCAAAGTGTTACCCATGGACTCTCACAGAAGTAAATAAAATTATCTCAGACTGTCACACAGCCAGGGAAAAATGTCGTTTTGCTTTCTGAGACATCACTTTGGAACAGAGCAGATGTCAGGAAGTAGTACAACTGTGGTAAAAGTTATCTCAGGAGTTAATTATCTTAATAACCATGTTGCTGTACGTACTAAGGCTAACCTCAATATGACTCTCATTTCACTGAGACGGGACTCCTGCAGCAAGTGATATACAGTGAGACCGAGTGGAGACAAGGCACCATGAGGAGGCAGAACATTATTTCAATTTAATTTTAATTATAAAATAAGTGTAAATACAATTGTAACTTAATTTCTTACCAGCCCTTTGTGAACACTCTGCAGAATGGTATCTTCAGTTCCAGAGGAGTGCCAGAGGTTTATAAAGGGACAGGAAATTTAAGGCCCAGTCCCTTAAAGATGTCAGTGAATGATTTTCCATGAGGGAGCTGTTTCATGCGTCAGTGGAGACAGTCTGCTTCACACACACCCTAACATTTCATTTAGGATGAAGTCTCCTGTGGTTTCCAAGGAGGCTGTGTTTTGTTGGGTCACTTTGTTACCACTGATTTTGAATCAGGATTTAGCACTTGTGTTTCTGTTAGCTTCCAATCACAGAGATTCACACACCCTGCTGAATCCTAAACACAGCGGTAGCATTAATTACATATTTACAGGGGCAAAATACAGAAATAAATAACTTCACAGAACACAGGGCCATGTTCAAAGGACAGTCAAGCAGGGAATACGATTTTAAATGCTTCTGATCCAGCAAGGAAAAGATTACTGCTGTCCATATTCATATTTTATATTTTGAGTAACTCCAGACTAACCTCAGGGAGAGCCCAGGATATCGGCTTGTCTGCGCCTGGGAGCTGACTCTGGGATATGTAATCAGGAGAGCCTGCCCTCTGATTAAACCGCTCCTGACACAGCCCCAGCTTTGGTGAAATTTAAACTGCCTCTTCCCTCTTTCTCTGCCGTTGTGAGAGGCACAGCAAGGCATCATATCCTGCTCGTTAATGACGGATGACTCCGCTGGTTCAGCCCAGGGCGGTCTCCCGGGGACGTGGCAGAGATGGGCTGGCAGCAGAGCGCAGGCTGCACTTCAAACCAGCTGGCCAGCAGGGACCCCCCGTCTGTGTCACCCACAACAGCAGCCGACTTTCCTCCCGTCCCCGAGGTTTTAATATTATGGGGCAGGGAAAGTGCCTTTTAGTACTTCATCGACCGCATTCATTAATGCTGCTTCGCAGCCATTTGGGGCAGAGCAGGGGAGGTGGTGTGAGGGGGAGGGAGACGTAGTGGAAAAGAAGCAGCATCATGCTTTGACTTATGCTATCACTACAGGCTACTGCGCTGAAAGGAAAGCTAAATAAATCCTTCTAAAAGCCGTAAGGTCTCTGACTGCATTGAAATCCTTTGTTATCACAATGCACTTTGCAGCACTCTGTCTCAGGGCATGTTTTCTCCATTTTTGTAGCAGGCATGTTTTGTCCCAAAAGATGGTATAAATGGCCTTTCCCCCAGATATGTATAATGCACACAGACCTTGAGCTCATTTATCGTGTTGCAGTGTCCAGAGACGTCAGAACACCACACTCAGTCACAGAGACTTCACTTCTGGTGTGAAGAATTTTTGTGATCATGACAGAGAAGGCGTCTTGAAATGAGAATGTGCCTGAGGTGGGAGATTACAAGCCAATGCAGTGGATGAAAGATATAGAATATATACCTGGTGTGCACTTCTGCCCTTGAAGGTTACTGAATAAAGTACTGGAGACTACCTTATTAATGTAATAAAACAGGGAGCGTATTTGCTGCAGGCATTGTGGAAGACATGGATCCTTATATCAGAAAAAAAAAAAAAATGAGATTTGCTATACCAGCCCAAAGCACAAATTTATTAGTTAACAGGAGCTGGGACAGAGACAGAAGGCCACATTCACCTTAACCATCTGTCTGTGAAGTGATTTTCCCTCCTTTTCTCTTTCTAACACTGAACAGGGAGATGGGCTCTTAGAAAAGAGCTGGACCAGTGCTCCTCTACTTTTCCCAGAGCTGTTCAGTAACAGCTGAGGCTATCATCAGCTAGGATACAAATTATCTCACTGCTTCAAATCATATGGACAGAAGACTTGAATTTGAGGAATCCTGGCTTCTGAAAGATATATTGGAACTCTCTACTTCTCAGAAGAAAAGAAGACAGAAATTGCCTTCTGCCACCTGCTTGACGATCACAATGCTCCATTTTAAAGATTACTAAAGATGGCACAATTAATAATATAGTGCAGATTTTTTGTTCTTGTGGTTTGGGTGCAATCTAACAATGTAGGTCCTGTATGTAAGTAGGTACCACCAAAAATACAGGGCTCAGGATATTGACTTCATACATGAACTATGTTTAAATGAGAAGTCTTGTGGAGGAACAGCTACAGAGTACAAGGCTCTGACTCTTGTTAATAACAAGGCATAAGCTATTTGCCTCTTAAGTATTAAGTGGAGGGGTTTTGGTGGAGGTGGACATTTCTAACGTACAAATACTGGTACTTTCAGATCACCTGGCTTAAATTCTTCATTGTAGTCAGAGATGAAACAGCAGCCTATTAATAAATAAGCAGAGTGCATTCGTCAAAAAAAAAAGAGGTGTTAGGAAATCCCATGAAACCACAGGCAGGTGAGCTGTTCTGGGAGCAAGCTTAAGGGGAACCTGGGAGGCAAGGGGTCTTTGTCCCTGCAATGAGCCCTCAGAGGAAGATTTTCTGGAGCTAGGGACCTGAGGCATCCTGGTTCCTGTCTCAAGGTGTAAAACCATTCCTGAACAGAACGGCCATGATCCGACACCAAAATAAGCTATGTAAGTCATAAGATATATATTTTTTTTAATTGTATTTACAATCAGAACAAAACCTGATTTTGAAACCACTGCATTTGCCTGAAATCAGTAATCCTCTGTTTCAGTCCAGCTGTATGAATTAACACTAAACACCAACATATTTCTTTAGCAAAAAAAGCTTTTATTTCACATTGCCTCTGATCAATTCCTTCCCACTAAAAAGCTATATAAATCCAACAAGGGCTGAGAGCTTCCTATGACATCAATAGCTATTTTTATCACTACCATCATCATGAAACCTTGCAGTACCTTTGTTACTGTTTAACTGAAACCTTAGCAACATCTTAAGGTAAAGAAGGGACTCGATGGGTTCTAAGGGTGTAAGCACAAAATGCCACCACGAAATGCAGAGGCTTGTGTTTTACTTTTCCTCCAACCATGAAGTTGGTTGCCACCCTGCAGCCTCAGGCACAAGCATTCATAACGAGAGCTCAGGAAGAGCTTGTGAGGCTGAACTGAGCTTCGTGCAGCTGCCTATGTACCGTCTGTCCAAACCACCTGGAACAGGACCCTTGGATCTACAGCAAGGTGCTGAGCATGCTTGCGCTCTCCTTCCCAGGACAGTTCTGGTGAGGACGCGCGTTCCCTTCTGCTGAGTGAGCTGTGAGAGCAGAAATACCCAGGAAAAGGTGTTAACCTCTTGTGCTGCTGCCCAAGTTTCTCCAGAGCTTGTCCGTCAGCATTGTGTTAGCAGACAAGGACTGCAATTGTTTACTTCTTCCTATAGAGAGGGTGCACATGGGGGGGGTAAACTCATGGAAACATTTCTTTCTGTGCATTCCCACAGAGGTCAGTCACAGTCCTACCTTGTGAATTACTTGATTTAAACCCTTCTGTGAAGCAAAAGTACATTGATTTTGAAAGCTGGCATTTAAGCAGAGTACCTTCATGGTTACATTAATTATTTAACACATTTGTTCACCAAGTAGAAAACTAGCAATTTCCACCCCAACCAGCTAAAGGAAATGTTTTCTCACAGTCTGCTGGGAAGGAGCTTTGTATATGCAAATAAAACCTACAATGAACTGTTAAGCATCCAGTCCTCAAATTTCTGTTGTGTCCCAGTTATTAGCCGCAGATGTCCAGTAATGATGGCTCTTTGTTCACCAAATTGACTTTTTTTTTTTTTTTCCCCTGTGGGGAGAAGGATGGAGCAATTTGGCTAAAGAAAGTCTGTCCCTCCACTTCTTGTTTCCTTAATGAAAAAAAATGAAATCTCTTGAAACATGGAGTAGGTTAATTGGAGCAACAACTGTCTTGCTCAGTTAATCAGCTCTGAATTCACCAATAGGTATCCCAGCTGGCACTGGAAGTAATCACTGGAAGTGTAGGAGTGTGTATATAAGCTAGCCAAAGCCCAAAGAACAAAACTGTGCCTGTGATGACTGAATAGACAGCATTATTCTGATGAAGGATTTCTTACAAAATTATTTCAGTGGAACAAAATAGGATATGCTCAGCACAAAAAAGGAAAAGCAGAATAATATTAAAATGAAAAGGAGGAGATCATAAAAAAAGGAACATTAAGACTTGAATCTACAGAGTCAATAGAATTCAGCTGAATAGACCATTGTACCTATTCTGCTGTAAAAAGACTCTGTTTGGGAAAAGGATTTTATTTTAGCCTGAAGTGACACTATGAAAGGAAATTTTCTGACTAAGAATTCACTGGGACTGTGACAGTCATTACTAAAATAAGAAGAGACAATAACATAAACTCCTAGTAAAATATACCTACTAGCACAAACAATCTTAATATATTCCCTTACTTAAGAGATGTTAACATTCATAACACCTGGGAGCTTGCTGTTTCACCTCGAAACCTGGCTCTGCAACATTGGTACATCACTCATATTCTGCCTCTCCCAAGTCGTACTACTTTTCCCCTGACCATTCAATTAGATGACAGAACTATCCTGAGCCAGTAAAAAACAGCATAGCAATGTCGTCTCATTATCTCTTTGCTAAGAGATCTCTCTCTTTTTTTATTTTTCCAGCAACAAAAGGCTGGGTTCCCCTCTGTGCTATACCGGGTTTTTTTTGATGGTGTAATTCTAGGGGGATCAATCGAGTAGCAGAGACTAAAGTTAGGTACCAACGGGGGTAGTCTCAGGGCATGGATAGGACATCATGTACTGGATCAGAACGGAAGAGGTTATGACTCTCATTTTTCTCTTGACAGCTTTTGATTATGCAACTCAGGCTGTGGAAGTCCATGGCTACATTAACAAAAGGACTTGTGCTGTATTTAGGCACCTAAATTCCACATGTAGACCTCTGACATGTGTCTTTGATATGAACCTTCCCCAGACACCAAACCTTTTCCTTCCACAATAGCCCAGAAGTGCCTCAGTCTCAACACCGCTGAATAGCTGTAGCCCAGCTCACTTCCAGCTCCCAGTCTGACCCACAAGCCAGCTCATGTCAGCTTCTCTCATTTAAAGCCCCCAGGTGATGATTGCTATTGAAGGAGGCCTTCCCGGCTGGGTTTCCATGAAATGGTGCCAGAGATCATGCTGGCAACGAGTGCCGTGTAGTCCTCTCCAGGCAGCGTAGACAGCAGTACCTAATTTAGGTATCACAAACACTGCCAGCAGCCTTAATGCTTCAATCTTTTTTGTGTAGGCAGTCCTGAGGTACAGTACTGCAAGTCATCCTATAATTCCTGGAGACAGCTAAGATAGCGGTCTTCAAGAAGAGTAATTTTGCTTAAATGGATTAAATGGATTAAATGAATACAAATGTATACCACAAAAGAAATACTGGCACAAAGTAAATTATACTACTTCCCCACACAAAAAAAAAAAAAAAAAAACAAAAAAACCCCACACCAAAACACCAAAACAAACAAAAAAAAAAAAAAAGAAAAAAACAAATGCATGGTTTTAAAGACTAAGGTTTGGCTAACCTTTCTGCACTACCATAGTATTTCATGGCAATTGCTATAACCTGTTTTCTGCTCTTGACAGGGAGTAGGGTCCTTTCTACCCAGGTCACACAGAAGAAACCTAGCTAATACAAAAAAGGGGACAAAGTGTAAGAAGCCCATTGTATCAGTTGTTGGCATGCAAAGACGTAATGATGGTACTTAGGCTGTTAAGTCGAAGTGTGCCATTTAAATAGCATAAAATATCACTCTGGCTAAGAGAAATGTAATAGCAGGGAATAAAGCAAAAGGAAAATCCTCTAAATCCTCAAGAACTAAAGCAAATCCATTCATTATATGCCAATAAATTTGAACCAGAAATCTAAATTGGTCTATTAGAGAGCCATCAGTGGTAATTCTTTGGCCACACGAGGTAGGATATCTGTGACTAGGTCCACCAGTGCCAAGAACAAAAGAAACCATCAGACATTTAATCACATCACAGACGATATCTGAAGGAGGCTCCTGTTTGCTGTCAAAGTTTGCTGAGGGGATGCGTCAGGCTGCTCGGGGAGGTGTCCCAAAAAAAGAAGTCATGCCTGTTACTCAACAGTGTTGCTGTTTACATGATGCCCAACTCTGCTCAACTGTGTGAGGGCCAAAGCTGTCAGCAAAGGGAAATTCCTAGTTGATGAAATCACACTTGTATTTGGCATTTTTCTGAATGTAATCTTTGTGAAGAAGTCAGATTTCAATAACACAGATGTTACAGGGGAAGGACAGTCTAGTTACATCCTCTTTACAGCAATGTGACGAAGATCAGAGTCTCGCTTGAAATATCTAAAACTGGAACTTGTATAATTTGGGTACAAAGGATCAGAGAGTTTCATAGGAAACAGTAAACACTTTTAAGGAATACTTTGCTTTTGGTCTTCATCATCACGATATACCAAATAAGCCTCTCATACTGAAATAAACTTAGTAACAGGCATTTGTTCATTTCCTGAAATCTGAATATTCTTTGTGGTTTTACAGTAAACGTTTCTTGCAGTTTGGGACCACTGATTTCTCTTCAGAGAATTCCTTGTCCGAACAGAGCTGTCCTTAACATTTTTGAAGGTTTTTTCCTAAGAATACAGGATAAAATCAAAGATCTTATCTTTGTTCCATTACGCTGGCTTTGTGTCACAGCAATCCTATTGGTTTTTGTAGAGGAAGGGCATAGTGATCATCACATATTAAATTCAAGAATGAAATCCTAAATGCATACTTCTTTTCCAGACATGATCAAGCACAGTATGATCCACATTTATAGTTATCTGAAGAGTAATGGCCAAAGCAGAAGAAATCTTGGCTTGGGAAGAATCATAACTGGAAGCAATAAGATTTAACAAGGGAATGAAAGATTGGAGAAACACAACTGCTTTCTTCTTGATCTGTCATGTTACGTCTGTGCAGTGTCATTCATCAGTGATGTCACAAGGATATAATAAATTGCATTCCGTTGGTTAAAAGATCTGTCTTCTAGAGTTAGAGGATCAGGAAGTGTAAGACTATCTATAGTCTTTAAAATATAAGCACTATATAAAATATAAGCACTTCTTACTCCCTGCCACGGTTTAACCCTGGCTGGCAACTTAGCACCACACAGCTGCCTGCTCACTCCCCCCAGGTGGGATGGGGAGACAATCAGACAAGTAAAAGTGAGAAAACTCATGGGTTCAGATAAAGACAGTTTAATAAGTAAAGCAAAAGCCGCGCATGCAAGCAAACCAAAACAAGGAATTTATTCACTGCTTCCCATCGGCAGGCGGATGTTCATCTGTCTCCGGGAAAGCAGGGCTCCACCACACGTAACTGTTACTTGGGAAGACAAAACAACATAACTCCAAACTTTCCCCTCTTCCTTCTTCTTCCCCAGCTTTATATGCTGAGCATGATGTCATAAGGTATGGAATATCCCTTTGGCCTATTGGGGTCAGCTGTCCCAGCTGTGTCTCCTCCCAACTTTTTGTACACTCACCAGATACTCACTGGCAGGATGGTGTGAGGAGCAGAAAAGGCCTTGACTCTGTAAGCACTGTTCAGCAATAACTAAAACACCCCTGTGTTAACAACACTGTTTTCAGCACAAATCCAAAACACAGCCCCCTACTAGCTACTGTGAAGAAAATTTACTCTAACCCAGCCAAAAGCAGTACACCTTCTTTGAGCATTAGTTCAGTTAAAGACAGGCCAAAACACAGCCTTAATGAAAAATCTATTGCTAATTTGAAAGTGCAGTTCTTAAAACACCAGTCCAGTATGCATTTTTTCTTGAATCAATTACACTTAACGCCTCTTTCTTTCACAGAAGGTAAAGATTTATTGTGAGATCCTAGCTCAGCCTGCAATGCCTAATGTACTTGCAACAAAGAAACTAAGGGTTGTTAACCTCACTCAGATTTTACGTACGTCAGGCCCTATCACTTCTTTCAGTGAAAAACTGCTTCAGCTACAGAATGCCTACAAGGAAACGTATGGGAAGACAATAACTGAGTAAGTGTTTACAAACAAAAGCACTTTGGAGTCCTCATCTCTTACCCATGTACCCCAAGTCTCATTTCTGCAGAGATTACTAAGAAGAATACTCATGAGGAGGACACTAAGCCTCAGGAAGCTGAACTGAAACTGTCGTTCAACACACCACTCCAAAATAAACCACACACAGGAATTATTTTTTTTTCTGCAATACAATGATCTTTAACATAGGCATGTTTGAAAAGGACACACCATCACACAGCTGAAGTATCCTTCAAAGCTCTCTTTAAAAAATGTGTGATCTACCAAAAGACATTTTGGCCATGTGGACTTATTTTGTGGAGATTTTAGTTTTGTTGGATAAAATATTGCTTCATTTTGCTGCATCAAGGATCATCCAATACCGAGAACTTCATGCCATTACTTTTAATTGGATAAGGTCCATTTGCACAAGCAAATATCCCTGGGAGTATGCAGAGATTCTTGATTTTTCACAAACCTTACTCACATGAGTTGAAAACCACTCCATGATGGAGGGAACATGCTGGTGAAACCAGTGGTCTGTGCAGCCCTTGTTCATTCTAATTAAGTGAAAACCAGAAGCATGCTTATGAGCTGAGACAGCAGTGCCTTCCACCTGATGATCTGCAAAACTTTCATCTCAGGCTGAGCCTGCAACTGCTTTAAAGCTGCCTGGTTATCTGTAAACTAGCGTACATGCTAGTCCTGAAGTACTTATGTTTGAAAGCCTCAAGCTATTCTTCAAAATAAATGTAAGGACAGAAGGAATATTTTTAACAAGACCAACTTTCATAGACTGCATTTGAAACGCTAGCACACCATTCAGCATCAGTGCATGATTTTTACGTAAGCATTGAAGTAAGCATGAAACATTTTACGTTCACAACATGACTAATAACTAGGGAAATAAGTGTGTAGGATTCTTCCTTAACTGACAGTTCAGTTTAAGATGAATAACTGTTGAAAGTTTTGCTGGTAATCGTGAAGGCCAAACATGACCTGGCACATGGAAAGGGAGGAGACCTGAGGAGCCAGTGTGTGCAGGTAGTGCCCGCACTGGCCGTGGCATTCTCTGCCACCAGGCAGTGATGCTTTGGATATAATGGGTTCACAGATGCCAAAGACTGCATCAGTGGAAGATTTGCACAAGAGATTTCTGCTTTCTTGTGTGCCCAACAAAAGCTAGCAGAAGCCAGCAAAGAGAGCTAGCACACACCTTAAGGTTTGTTTCTTCTCTGCAGGAGTGAACGTGGCTTTGTCTCTGGGATGCAGGTAGAGGGAAGAAAAGAAAATAGCCAAAATATTAAACAGAAATATAAGCCCCAGAGAGTAAAGATTTCTATATGGAAAGAAAGGCATAAGAATATCATAAGGGTCATGTAACCCGGTGTCCTTAGGTGATATTCATTGGTTTGTTGAGAGAAAGGCACAAAATGTTCCATAATGCACACAAAGCACAGAACTGCAAGGTTAGGGTAGAAGAGAGTCCCCATGGACCTCATCTACTGTTCAGCTTTTTCTGTAGAGTGTTGGGACTGATTACCTTATAATTTCTACATAGACAATATTTTGCATCAGTGAGTTCTACGAAATAATTCAGCACAGCTTAAAAGCATTCTTCCTCATTTTTTACCATTTATATTCACAGGCTTCTTCCCCGCTCCCCGCACTGTGATTAACTCCAATGGCTACCGTCCAGTTCATGACTAGATTGATCACAGGTTCATTCTGTCTTCATTTCCCATGTTTATTACTATGTCAAATAATTGCGGCATTTCCTGAACTAATATTTTGCCAACAGAGAGCCCCGCAGAACACACATTTCGCTAGGCCTTTCTGCGCTGGGAGGTGCTGACTACCCACAAGCAGATGGATTGGGGGGTAAATAAATCCAGACTTCCAACTGAGTTCGTGGGTGACTTTGGAAAATTAGGCTACATATTTAGTTTCTTACATTCATATTTAGTTCACTAGCTTTGGATACTATTAAATGTGTGTGCATGGGAGTGTTTCTCTGGAGGTTTTGCAAAAAGGGTGCATAAGAGGTAACATCACATAATGTTTCTTATATTTCTTCCTCGTGCCTCTTCATTGGATGAACAACCACAGTCCCCAGCTGCCAAGTCAAAGAATATATCCTCCTTTCACACAGCATCTGCCTGTCTGACATGTTCTTAGGAGCTGCCATATGTACTTATCTCCCGATATTTCGTCTTGGATGCAGTATTCACTAAACTCTGCTATGGATTGCTCATCCAATTTTAGTGCTGCAGTTTTCAAACCAACAATCTCAGGATGCCTCTGAATAAGTCTTTTAATGGAGTGGTACATCATCTTAAATTGAAATCAGAGGGTGCCTCCATGTTCAGACGTATTTGCTCATGTGTTCCAGCTGCTTCTCAAACTGAAACACACTTGAAACATATTTCTGACAGCACCAGCCTCAGAAACCTCTCAGGATAATGGGATTACACTAGCTGCAGTGATGCTTTTGTTTTCAACAGAAAGCACTTTCCAAAACAACATGAATTAAACACACCAGCAGAAATTCAGTCACAGGGTATTTGTGAAGTTGCCTGACAGGAATTTCAGATAGTTCCTTCTCCTAGACACTCTCTTGCTCACTCTGCTTGGTCGTTCACATCTCCACATGAAAGCAAGAGAGCTGGATGGTCTACAGGGGTGAAACGACGCTCCCTTGACGTATCCACCTATCTTCATAAAACAAACATTTGTTAGGCAAATTACTTTTTCTTCTCCGGTCATTATGGTACTTGGTGAAATGCTTACTGTATTCATTGACTTTCCTGCTTTGTCCTGGTGATGGTCCACATGTTGATGATTTATAGCCAACTAAAATATAAGAGGGAAAATTTAGGGATGCCTTTTAGTGCATATACATTATATTCAATGCAACCACAATGAGTTATAGCTCTTTGTATCTTACATATATTTTTTCCATTAACTGCAACAAGGAGAGGAAATATTCCAGGTCTGGCTGATCTATTTATTGGATTAAGATCTGGTGACCAAAAAGGTTGGAGAACCTGCCCTATGAGAAAGACTGAAAGAGTTAGGTCTTTCCTTCCTGAAGAGAAGACTCAGGGGCACCTCATCACAGTATTACAATACTCAGAGAGCAGCTACGAAGAGGACAGAGGCTCTCTCTTCACAAGGAGACACATGTATAAGGGGCACTGGGTACAAATTTCACTGGGAAAAGTTTCATCTTGCCATAAGAAAGACTTTTTTTTCAGATTTTGAGAGCAATCATTCACTGGAGCAATCTTTCCAGGGATGTCATTGAGTCCCCATCTCTGGAGGTTTTTGAGATGCGATTGGAAAGGGTGCTAAATTATCTCACATAGGCTGCTTTTCCCACAAAAAGTTGGATCAGATGATCTTTCCAGGTCCCTTCCAACCTGGGCTGTTCTATGGTTCTATGATTCTTATGGCCTGCTCTGATAGAACGGGAAAATACCTTACAGCTGAAAGTGCAGCAGTTTGCCACAGATGTTTTCCGAAATACTGTAGGAGTTGGAAGAAATAGTTTCCTCCCAGCACCCAGATAATGCCTTATAACTGGGATTCTAATAAGATCCAGGTAAAGTACACCTACAGTCTAGAGGCAAGTTGAAGTACGCCATTAGCTTAGTTGTTTGTTGTTTTGTTTTTGTTTTGTTTTTGGGTTTTTTTTTCCAGCTTTTGGTAAAAAGATGAACAAGAAAACAACAGTCAGCATTTTCTGCTTAGAAAAATGGGACGAGTATGTGTGGCTCACATTCTCATATCTTTTCTACAATAAAGTGATAGATTGTGACAGAGTATCTGCATCCCTTCAAAAGAGGAAAAGCATATAGTCTGATATAGGACAACATTAAGTTACAGCCCTCTGGGGTCAAGGAAGAAGCTGGCAAGGAATGAAGACCTGAAAGTGTGACTGAGGCAGTGCTTCTGATCACAGTTGTCGGAACAGTGCTGTTTAAACATGAAGGCATCTGCACAGCTTATTTTGAAACTGCTTTAAAAGGTTCTTTCTCATTATTACCATGTTTTCTGGCTCCTGTCATATCCAGAAATAACTAATTATGGGAATGCTTGTAATCCTTTACCTCCAGCATGACTGCAAACAAGAAATATGGGTGCTTATCATAAAGGACTTCAACCTTTTTTTTCTTTTTGGCAAGGAGGCTGATTTAGATAAATATGGTTCCTTGTATTTTTGCAAGCCTATTAGAACTGAAAATGTTTCTGAACTTTCTAGTCTTTTATATTCAGCTAAAAAAATCAAACAAATTTTCCTGTAAGCTCAATGTGATATTGCTTATTGTTTTGAATTGAGGACACTGAGCTTTCAGTAGTTAGCTGAAGCACGTCAAGGTCAAGTTTAAGTAGGCCTCTGAAAGTTTGGTACACTTTTAATAAACATCAACCAGTCCTGCATACTTCTCAGTCCTTTGCATCTGTTCTCAATTGGAAGTGAAGGTCACTTCTATTACCAGCCAAGATTAGCTAGTAGAGATAAAGGGGAAAAGGATCTCCTACCTATGCCCCAGCAGGAAAGTGGCTGTGCACATTTGCTGGAGTGTGGAATTCATTAGTTGCATTGCTGCTGGCAACTTCTAAGAAACTGAATAAATCACTAAGCCCTCACTTTCTGTTTAGAAAGGCTTGGCTCAGACAAAAGTACAAGCAACTTGTTTTTCAGCAAATTAAGCCCAAGCACTTCAGGGCCATCTGAAGAATTTAGCTGTGTATGACTGAAATTAAGGATGCCATCAAAATCACCTCTTTTTTTTTTTATTTGAAGTTTTCTTAGATAGTACATTGGTCAATAAGAGAAGAAAATAGAGATGTCTCAGAAACCTCTACAGCTTTGCAAACTAACGTATCAGAAATGCAGAACGCCATTCACAAATGTGATTATTAATCATTTTTATTTTCCAAAGCAGATTAAGCCTCCATTCACATCAGGTTTCCATTAAATGGCCAGGTTTCATGCAAAAACGCAAAGACTAACTCCTGTCCTAAAGTTAAGGATGTCTACCACAAGCCAAGTGGTAGGAAATACATATTTCCTGCAGATATATATATTCTGTATAACATTTTGAGTTCTCATCATTGTTTCACAAATCTCGTTGTATTTCTTAATACGTATAAACCTCATCTCTTCAAGTCAGGACAAAGTAGACTGCTTTCACATTTCATTCAGTTAATTTTACCTTAAAGGCACCACAATTACAGAAAAAAATTGTAAACACAAACATCACGTGAGATAATCGCACTATGCAAAAGTAATACCTATATGATCTCAATGGGATCAAGGAAAAGAGTCTTACCTTTTTCAGCAGATAATGGATTGTGGATTAATTAAGCATTTGTAAATAACTTTAGGTATTACTATGAAAGTGATTATATTTTTTTAATTTGCTAAGAGGTTAAAGAAGAACTTAAAGAACACAGTCCTCAAAGGAGGAATCTCTTAATGCACTTTGTAGAAATAAATTAGCTTTTTCTAGGAAAGGATTAAAAAATAAAGCCTTGTAATTTTTTTTTTTTTCTCTGAGAGGCAGAAATAACTGATGTAGAAAACAAAAATTCCTGGGAAAATGTTAAGGTAGTAAATACTTTTTCTTAAAAGTCAGGGAGTGCCACAGGTTTATTATGCATAACCTTAATTTGGAAGCCTTGAGTACAAGCACTATGTTATAGTCTTTATTAACTACACAGTTGCAAGCTTTTACGACAGCCTGCCTTATTCAGACAGTGCTTAGGGCAGAACAGTGTTCACTGAAGGAGCTGCCAGATACTGTCTTTTATCAGTTTCTTCTGTGTTGCCTTTGTCCGTGTGGTACCCTCTGGCACTCATGTTGCACAATGATTACTGTGATTCAGGTTCCCTCCGCTCTGCACTGTGGAGCGGCCTCTGTCCGTGGCGGGCAAATCCTACGATGCAAAATTGTTTTTCTGCTGAGTGAATAAGATAGATAGTGCCTTCTGGGAGTCATGGCGCTACCAGAGCATCGTGGGATGCACAATCTGTCTTTGCAAAGGGGAGCATCCAAACTTCAAAATCCTTGAAATAATGTAGTTCTGTAGTGCATCATAATGCTGAAATGGTTCAACATATGGCAGTTTATCTATAAAAATATTCCATCTTTAAACTTTATGTCCTGATTCAGGGATGAAAATATTTTGATGTGTTTGTAAAGCAAGCATTTTGATGTCTTTGTAGTTCTAAATCTAACTCACCTTTTCTTCCTGTTCTTCTCAGCATCAGTGTATATAAATTTGTCAACAATTAATAGCCAGCCACTAGAAAGAGATGCCCATTGCTTCAAGGAGCTTTCAAACAGACAAAGCCTGAGAGGAGGAAAACACTATTATCTTCATATTGCAGATTGGGAGCTAAGGCACAAAAAGATGAAGTGGCTTGCATAAGTTTATCCAGGAAGCTTTTAGCAGACCCAGAAATTGAACCTGAATTGCAAGGCTGTTCTTGCAACCATCTAATCTTTTGGAAGTATTGCTAGTCTTGCAGCAATATTCCTTTTGTATCTCGTTAAAAGTTTTTAGAACACTATTCCCACTTTCTGATCTCTCTTCCTCAAGAGTGTGAGTTGTTCTTAATTTCAGGAACTGAAAGCAATGAAACCAATCAGATGAATAAAACTACAAAAAGTTGGTATAATGATTTGCAGTATTTCTGCTTGCACAATGAATGTAAAGGTTATGAGGTATCTATTTCCTGTTTGCTCAGAGAGTAGGGATAAAAAATAAGCTCTCCTGTAACTACCATATTTGCAAACTACCTTAAATCAGCGTATGTCCCATGTCTCTGTGGGCTGTTTCATTATTCTAAAAAAATCCACATCTTCTGCAAAGGGAAATCAAGAAGGAGAAATATTTTCAGTTTGGGTGATTGGTTTAAAACACCTGAGAATCTGAACACATTATTTGTGAGGCATCTGTAGTACCACTGTCTTGAAATGGTCCCTTCTGGAAAGACAGGGGCTCCTTCACCTGTAGGAACAAGTGATGCCGCATCTTTCCTTAAAAGCAGCAGCAAGGGAGCGCTCTCTTTTTCCCATACACCAGGGTGTAAGCAGACAGTGAATTGGTTGCAGCTGCTTCATCCTTTCTGCCACCCATAAGCCCAAAGCCAGGATTTGAGCTGACCTGGAGGCAGTATTCCTTTATTGTCCTACTGCAATGATACGTGATCCTCATCTAGCTGTTGTTCTTGGTTTTATGCAGTTTTAGAAATGTACTGTTGAAGTTGCAACACATGCTCAGAGGGAAAAAAGGCTTAATGAATATTAAAAGCATGTAATTAATTTTTCCTCTATGTTATTCCCAAGCAGGCTTTGTGGAACATCCATGTAAATTATGCACAATAGCTTTGTGAGCTGAACTTTCCATTTGTGTAGCAGGCAAGAGGCACCTTCTTTTTTATCAGCCTGTGGGGATTCAGCTTGTGCTTTGGAGCAGACAGATAGAAATTCTGGAATATTTCTAGAAATGTTTTATTTTCCTTTGAAACTAGACATCTTTCCTAGAAGGTGAAAGTCTTGGGATAGATGATTTTATTAATCTTTAAATTATGCAAAGGTTGAAATGAGAAAACAAAGCCTGATTTGCTGACTTGTACTCTTTGTTGAAAAGCTTGCATATTACTCAGAAAACTAAATTTAAATACGGCACAGGACCGTTAAACAGGTAAAGAATGTTACAAGACAAAGCAGCATCCTTGTTCCAAAAGCATCTTTTATTCATTTTGTTTATTAACTTCTCACTAAGGGACTACTTTTGATTATTTGTTCAATCTTATGTATAAAATTAGCAAGTTAGCTCTGCTCCTGAGAAGTAATAGCGTTTTTTCTGCAAGCTATTAAATGTTAACATTGTATTTGGCTATTTGTATGTGCCCACAAAAGTATTTTTATAGAAGACATTACTCTGTTATCAGCCCTTCAGAAAGAGCAAAGCTAGTACACTGTAATTTCCCCTTGGGGACACCAGGTCCAGGCCGCCTGGAAGCACTGTATTGGATCTTTTCTTCTCCCTGGGAGTCTGAGACAGACATATGGTATGTACCGGCATATTGTAAAGAAGAAACAAAACCTCTCTCTCATCAAAGTGCATGTCAAACTTGAGTGGAGTGTTCTTCCTGGAAAATGGGCTAAGCATAACAGAAGCCCATTTATCTTCCATTTGATCTTGACTGCAGCTGGGATCTATATCCATTACCACAATGCCTTAGTCACTTTGAGGCTCTCCTAATAGTGTAGCTCCTGTCACCTCCCAAATGACAGAACATGGCACTCTGAATAGTTGTAGTGACACACTGTCAAAGTCCTCTGCATACAAGGTACCAGAAATCTGTCCAGTCCCACCTGGAAAGGGATGATTTCTATAATTTGTTTCTAAGTCACATCCCATGTTCTACCTCCCATCCTCAATAAGAAGACTCTTTCCATCTTTGGTGTGTTCTTCTTCACTGCTATTTCACACTCCTAGAAATACAAATTTTGAAACTTTTGAAATTTTAAAATCTGTCACCGGCTTCAGCTGGGGAGTAGTAACACCACACACATCTTCCTGCCTTCTCAGCTTTTCTCGTTTATAGATATAAACATAGTTTTATATTTAAATAATGAACAATCCAAGCATTTATTCTCCACCAAAATATTTCCTCCCTTTTATAAAATTATTGAGACAAACTTTGAAGGCTGTTTAGATTAGGCAATCAAAATATAACAGACCATCCATTTACATGCTTTCCGTATACAAGAAATCTCTTGATTCTCACAGCACTGGGGGACAGTACAAGGTTGTGCTTATAATGTTATCATCTGGTGATCATGGTTAGGCGAGCTGTGAGAATGAAACTCAAAAACTCTCAAGGCAGCGGGCACGTTGCCAACTACTTAACCTGGGCTCCCTGTGGACAGGCCGCACAGATCCTGCTCTTGAGCTGGGTCAGACCGTAAGTAAAGCTTATGCACAGCTGTGTGTATCTGCCCCCACACAAATCCTAAATTCCCTTGACAACATTTTGGCAACGTGAAAAGACTTGAAAAGTGAGGAGCAGGCATTTTTTGAGGATATAGCTGGAGCACTGTAAGAAGTTAAAATCTTTCCAGTGTTTGATACTACATCTTACCTGCCTGCAGAAAGTTATCATCCTCGGAGCAGAGCCATTCCTGCTCATTCATCTCCATACAAAGTCAGCCAAGCATATCTAAATAATTTCTGGCTAGTCTTGAGACTTTGCACAAGAAGCACTGTTATGATCTTCTATCATGTTCAGCTGGAAAGAGAGCCTACAGAAGAGGAGCTGGAGGAGTGATGACGTTGGAAACTACTGCAGCTGCTTATGGACTGATTTTATGATCACTTCTTTTAAATATGAATGAATTGCTTTTTCACTCAAAGCCAATTGTAGACTTCCTCTATAGACTGAAAATCAACCTCAGTGAGAAAAGGAGGCAAAACAGATGGAGCATCATTGGGAAACACAGTAGCAACTCTGGCCAAACTCAAATGGAGATATCCCCCTTTTTTGGAAGCTCCCCTCCAGAAATTCACTTTTCAGAGTCTGTAGAGAGAGGCAGGGTAGAACTACGAGGAAAGCGCAGCTGTACACGTCAGTGTCTAGACTCCGAAAAATGGGAATCTCCTGAAATCCTAGGATAAGTTTCACACAACCAAAATATTTAAATTATCAACTTCTGTTTCCTTTGCATTTTGGTAGCCCCTCCATCTTACACCAATGCTAGGCAGTCAGAAACTTAGAAGGGGACTAAGCAGTGTTTAAGGTCACAAAGCCTCCATTAATACTGGTCAAGATGACTCAGGACTCAGACGTGGTCAATCAGTCACAGTGATCAGGACTGCATTATACTACTATACTGCCATGTTGTCAACCACCACGTGTTCTGCAGGACACAGATGACAAAACAAAAAATTAGGGAGAAAAGAGAGGGCAAGTATCACTCAAAAAGATAAATAAGCAAGCAAAACCAAACAAGTAGATATTTAAATGCGCTATTCATAGATGTTCTGTCATTAAACAGTATACATACTATACACCACATGTATAAAAAGTTACTTCAGTGATTTAAACTCTCTCCTTTGCAATGAAATAGTGCATTTCTGCATTGAAGGTAATATCAGATATAAGTTTCTCCAAATATACGGATTTTTTTCTGAAAAGACCAGCTGCATTACTCTCTAGACAGTCATTGATTTCTGTTGTATGGAGCCAGTGGCTAACAATTTCTTATACTCCTGAAGTAAACCCACTCTTGACTACCTCATACTGTTAAATTTTAACTTCTGGCATTTGAGGCAGATGTTCAAAGTAGGGCATATTCCTAGAGGTGAGTGACACTTTCCATTCAGATGAATTTATCTTGTTCTTACAGTGCTTGTGTACATGAACTCAAAGTGTCTCTGTATCCTTTTCACAAGTAGAATTGGAGGCTGCGAACTCTGTGGTTGCATCCTGTGCCTACAAATCTCAAACAGAAGCATGAGGCATATGACTCAAAATATTTCTCATACTTTCTTCTACCCAAATTTAGACTGTAACGCATTAATGGCAGAGATTAAATAATATGCCTTTTTTCCCAAATTTTTTTTGGAAAAAAAAAAGAAAGCTTCTCACAGGTACCAAAATTATACAATTTCACCTAGCAGTAGCAGACCAAATGAAAATGGTGAAGCTCCAGTCCTTCTCAGATAAACTGACTCATCAATTCAGAAACATTTTATTTTAACTCACTTGGAATAAAAGCTGAGCAAATGAAGGGCTGCATTCACGAATACTGCCAGATTAAACAAGTTTATTTAGCCAACAGTTGTAGTTAGATCAGTCTTCCCAAGCCTCAGAGCCTGAACTCAGGTCTTAACTCTGGCTGCAGAGTATTCTTCTCAGATTGTTGTCTCCTCCTAGTGATTGTCATTGCCAGTGCCATGGTGTGGAGAATACTGAGGTGTGTTGCTGTGTGTCTCCTTGTGTGGACTACTTCCGTGAGTTACAGTCAGTGACTCTCAAGGGCAAAATTACTGGAACATCATGGGAAATGGAATTCCAACCTACTTACTCCCTGAGCCACAGGAGGAAATGGAAAACTTTCCTGGATACTTGGCCCCACTCAGTTTTTTGCAGAGGAAAATCTGAATGTATGCCTTGCAATAGATGAATTGGCAAATTGTAAAACTACTGCAGAAGTGATAGACCTTATGAATGTGGATCTTCATTCCTCTGTCATTTATTACCAGTTTCAAAAGAGAGAATGTTTTTTATTTTTCTGAGGTTAAAAGAAATCCTTATGATGAAAGCAACTTAAATGTTTTTATTTCTATTACATCCTAATATTTGTCTTCTTTTAGCCACTGAAACAAAGTCAATTGTTCACTCATTCCTAGTTAATGGACTCTCTCCTACTGGATTATGAAAAATCCCAGCAAAATTAGCTCCTTTTTTTCAGTGTACAATGTGGACAGGATGGCATGTAAACATAACTATTTCTTCCTCCTTAAGGTGAGGTTTGAAGCACATTAGCAGATGATGTGTATAAGTTTATATCATCGTTTTGCATGTGATAACCATTTGCCCTATGACAAAAGCAAGATTTTATTTGTCAGAACTGTCAATCCAGCAGCTTTCATGAACACTACAATGTTTTATTTTTCATTGGGTTTTTTTGGTTTTTGTTTTTTAGGTTGTTTGTTTTTTTTTTTTTAACATGTAAGCTAATAGAAATTTCCAAACTTTAAAGCAACCATGGTTCAACGGCATATGACTTTCAACTGGAGTACATATCAGTTCTTATTTTATCTAAATTAGTTCATGTCTGACTGCCCACTTTCCTAGTGGAAGTAATGTGTAAGAAGGAATCAAACAAAAAGATAATGTCTTCAAATGGTATTATGTGGTACAAAATAATATTTTTGATAGAAAATGAACTCTCATATTACAGCTTGGTTCTACTGACAGAAATAAAATTTCAATTAACATATAATTACTTAGAAATCCATTAAGATAGATACTTAAAATATTTCTTTTGAGTTCATTTAAATGTAACTAGAGTAAGGCTCTAAAACTAAATGAAGTAAAATCAGCCTTACAAATAAATTCTGCAGAATATCTTCAAATTCTTATCTAATAACTGTCATATACAGGCAGTAGACATTTTTGGCTAGCTAATCACTGAATGGAGCAAGTACAAAAAGAAGCAATATATCTTTTCATTCTTTAAAAAAAGATACGATCATGAAACACTAATACTTAGATTTTTTTAAACCAATTTCAGCCAAAGAAATCACATAGTGTGACTTCCGCTATTCAGAAGTGCCGTGTGTACATATTTAATAAGAACATCAATATGTGGAAGACACGACTAATTGTTCAAACACTGGAATTCAGAGTAGACACAAAACTGCTTTAATAAATATTAAAAATAAACCAATCTCCAGATGAAGATCCTGAACCTACAAATGATTTTAGTGCCAGGATTATTCCCCTCTACTCAGTACTTTTGACCACATCTAGCATGATGCATCCAGGTTCAGCTGGAGGCCTGCTGGGATCCTTTCCTACTTCTATTATCCTGTGACCCTCTACAAATCTGGAGAAACCAGCTGGCATTCAAATTCCACTGGAGATCAACAGCCAAAATTATTTTCAAATCAATTTACAAATCAATTAAGAAAAATTTTTTTTTTTCAGTGAAGCAACCATTAATCCATTTATCTGCCAACATTTTGCCCTTAGGTTTTTAGCATTTTCTTCTTACTGTAACTTTTTAGTGGCATCACTTACATTGATAAACTTCCTGAGATCCCTTCCAGCCTGAATTTTCATTTAATCCAGGCTGTTTTCTTTTGTCGCCTATAGTCTCTAAAATGCATACATGTTGGAAACTGATGGAATGTAGAGCTCACAGCTGTCTCATAAAAGCTCAGTCTTGAATGTTTTCTAAAGTCCAATTAGCAAAAACCCTGTCAGAAACTTGTCACAAGGCTTAATAAGCAAACTAGCAGGGCAGAAGCAGCAGCAAACCATTAACCAGTGACCATTCAGCAGTGAAATACAATATGCTTCCTTCTGTCTTGCACCAACTATTTCAGAGCAGGCTTTTCACGAGTGATGCCTCAAACCATGTAAATGTGAATAAAGTCAATTTTTTTCCCCTGGAGCTAGAACATGCAGAAGTTGTCTCTAATTTATACGAGAGTTTATGGCTTTTCAACATATTTGGAGTGAAAACATTTATTCAAATACCCACATATGATCTGAAAGGCTTAACCTTAGACTCTTCTACCATTTGTAACAACTGCTACGATCCTGTCAAGGAACTCACCTGGATAGCACATGAATGGGACACAAACCAAACAAATTTCACCTGATGGTGATTCAGGCATTAGGACTCTTTCCTCTAAATTAGAATGGAACAAATGCACTAACAGGCATGTAAGACGATGTAAAGGAGAGATGCTGCATTTCCATATGGAGGGAAATATAAGGTGCTAACCACTTAGAGGAAATAAAAATCTCACACAGTGGGACACTTTTTGAAACATTAGAATCATTACATTCTGTGTCATAGACAATTTTAATATAAGCTATAAAAAGTTGCTCCTGTAGAGTCAATTATGTGCGGCACTCCTCTGACATTGTTCATATGCACCTCCTGATTCTTCCTGTCTGTCTTGTGAACTAAGTTGCCACATATTTTTCTATCTTTTCTGCCCCATTAAGAAAAACAACCTGAAAAAAAAAAATTACCCTTTCTTACGATTATAACTCACTTCTTACCAACTATTGATAAGTATTCCTGGCACATAAGGAGAAAACAAATACACTAAGTTTCTAGCTGTAAATGTACCTGCTTTGTCTTTAGTATGAAAACCGTAATTACTTCAGACCTATAGTCTTCAAAACACAGTTCAGAAACAGATCTGTAGAGAGGCAACCCCAGCTGGAGTGAAAACAAAATGCCTCCTCTACACTAGGCCTATATTAAAAATGCATATGCATATGCCATTTATTATCAAGACTATCAAATAAGAATGGCCCCATTGCAGACAGCATGAAGATATAATCTCATACGTAACAGAATCACTCAGGCAAATGCACTAGAGGAGACAAACCTTTTCAAACGCATCCATGTTGTCTGCCGCAGACTTAGATGATCTGAAAGAGCACACTCTGCATGCACAGCGTCCCAGAGGAACACGACCCATCTGCCCCAAGCAGTAACTCTCCCATATGTTCCTATATATATACATAATGGGTAAACTAATGTGTGAAAATCAAGCCAAACCAAGGCCTCAATATGACATTTGCTGCCATCCTACTCTAAAAACTGAGCCATATTTCTCTACAACTCATTCTATACTCTCTTGCATATGATTTTTTTTTTTGTACAAGTTATGTGATTAGGGAACTGGGCAAGTATTGCCTGTTAACCTTTACTAAATGAGTTGAGAAATCTTTCTTCTTGTCTGTAAGTTTGCAGTTTTCTGTGTTTAGCTCCAGAGATACACATTCCCTTTCTCGTCATAAATATTTGCACAGAAACACACATGCACACACACAAGATCTTAAGCAATAAATGCTCTAACTAAAGAGAAAAGAGCCATGAAAGAAAGTCCTACAGTATCTGGTGGTATCATCTTCTTTGTCCCCACTGCCTTCCCCATCCTGAAGGGTAATCTTATTTACCTATAACTTAACTCCTGATTTCTAAGAAATCCCAGTCAAAATTACTATCTGTTCAGCTGAAGAGGGCTCTTAGGAATTTTTCACTACATCTCCTAAATGAGCAGGGACATCGTTATCTGAACAAGAAGTTCCCCAACCACCCAAAGCTAAGCACTTTATTTTGTCTTTGGAGTGTTTTCAAGCCTTGCTGTCTACAACAAAGAACTCCCATGGATGTGTAAAAAGACCAAAAGATATCCCCACTTTCTAAGGTGAGCATATGGTGTAGGAGGGAGAAGCAAGACAGCTTGAATAGAGTTCAAAAAAAGAGACAGAGTTTGAAAATGAGGAAGCATAAAGAGTTTTGTGTGAGAAAAAAAATTACATTTAAAGGCTGATTTCATTCTAAAGAGCTTAGAAAAGTTTTGTAGATTTTAGGAAAAAACAAATTTTTCATTTGCTGAATTTTAGTCTAACATCCAAGCTTGCTGTATTCTCTACTGTTTAGATAGCACTGATCACATTGATGTTAAGAATGGCCAAAAATGTCAGTTTAAAATATCCATAATCATATGATCTAGTGGCTCCATACCACTGATCTTTTTCTTTTCATAAAAAGTTTTTACCTGAAAAGCACTTCATGAGAAAACCAGAACATTTTGGCTTCTATACCCAGGTCATATTTTTCAACGGAACATTGAAAATAATAATTGTCAGCTTAAATCAATGCTGAAGCTGTACTCCAATCATTTGCAAACCCAGTAACTGTTATAAAGACCTATATAATATGTTAATCCATATACTTTGCAGAAATGGCATATAAAAGGAAGAAATGGGTAGAGATTTTATGCAATCAGAATCTCGACTTGGGAAGTTACAGTTTGGTCACCAGATAATGTCTTTTGCAAGTATTTTTCAATAAAATGCAAAATAAGTGCAGGGCTTAGTGGTAAGGAGCTGTTGCTGTTTTCTTAAGGAGCTTTTTGTTGACTTTTCTGTTCCCCATGAGCTTTCTTGGATTAGAAAATGATTCTCCTACTCAAACTGCGTGACATTTCTAAGAAACAACATATGGCATTCATTATTTTATCAAAGCCGTGTGCTTGTGGCAGTGGCAAGACCACTGGGCTGAGGCCTCAAGTTTTGCTTGTTTTAAAATACTGCTGCTATCAGTTCTGTGCTGTTAAAAACATTGGTTTAGTAGTATTTCCAGGAAATATCTTTTCAAACCTGATAAGGCCTGTAAGAGGATGATGCAAAGTGGTTTGGGTACTGTAGAAATCTTAACAGTGCAAAAGGACACAGCATTCCTTTCTCTTTGTATTTTGCAATCTCCCATGACAGCCAGCACTCTGGGAATCAAGGAATGAATGAATCCCACTCCTCCTTTTTCCCCTTCCCTTGTACTTGGCCATCCAACAGAGCTTTCTGGACATCTGGCAATAGTTCTGACAAACGGCAACGACGTGTGTAGAGATTCATAGCACAATGCATACTCAGTAACTCTGAAGCATTTTTAATAAACTTACAGTCACTTAATGCACCACTTCAGTCATTAAGTAAACTTTTCTATCTACACCTAGGAAATCCTGAACAAAACATGGGCAGGTGGTGCTGTGCAGTAGAGAAAGGTGCAGTAAGGACTGATGCATTCAGGATGGATCCAGGAGCCTCTCCCTCCCAGTATTTCCCAGACCCTCCTATTTTTGCCTGGGACTTCTCTTAGACATCAAAACCAGGATCTGCAACGGTGCAGGTGCTGAGTAATACACGAGGTGCAAGAGAGTGACCTCCCACAGCGTAGCCCTCCTTGAGAGTGAAATGGTTGTGAAAGGGAAATCGTCTCTTGTAGGTAGAAATTTTCCTCCTATGCTGCTCCCAGGCAGCGCAATAACACATTTGGCTAATCATGGGCAGAAGCAGAATGCCACAAACTAACCCCAATATCAAAGGCTTTTTTAGAATTCAAATGCTGGATTCCTGTAACAGTGTTAGAATAAAATATTTTATGGGATTCAACTAATTGAACCCAGTGGAAAAGACCTTCCCAGGGCTCTGTTCTCAGTTCTCTCCAGCAGATACTTTTAGTTTCAGCCAAGTGTGTTGGCAAACCATGCAAACCTCTGTCACAGTATCTAAGTATTTTTAGATTAATGGGACAAAGGCAAACTTATAAATAACACATCATCTTGCATGTCAGCAGTATGTTCCCGTCCCAAGGATGCTGAAGCATCTGACAAAGTATTGGCAGAAAACTGTGCTCTGTCCCAGCATGTTGAAAGTAGGATGCCTGGGGGAGGTGGGGGAAGCAAACATCTGCAGTCCACAGTGGGATGTTGTTTGTTTTCCCAGCAGCAGCAACACCTGCCGATGCAACAGCATCCTTCTGTCCTACTGCCAAAACACAGGCCTGAGTGCGTCTGGAAGGGGTTAGCATGCGATGTCAGGACACTGGAGGGCTCAGACATACCTATCCTCTAACTGCTGCTCGTTTTGAGCTTCAGGGAAAAGAAAATCCCTTCCCATACACTAAGGGTTGGTCTGAGCTGGCATGAGTTGGAAGGCTGCTGGTCTTCTGAACAGAAAGAAAATAATTTTGCTCTTTCCCATTCACATTGCACAGATGAAGGTCAGTAGACGTACGTACCTCCAATCAGATTCTGGAGATGAATGAGAAAGGGAGAGACCCTTTTCCTCCACCTCATAATTCCACCTCATAATTCCTTCTTCTCGTTGACCACTGTTCTAAACTTTCCTCTACGATGGTGACCAGTCATATTCCAAAGAAGAGTGTGAATAAAGGCAGGCATCAAGGGAACTCCTGCTGCAGCAGATAAAGGATACCTAGACAAAGTCTATGCATAACGACAGCTAGGCACTGCATCCACCTCTGGAAAGTGTACGGAAGTGTATAGAAACCACCTGAGTAAGACAAGAGAAGTCATCTACATTTCTGACATCTACATTTCAGCAGTCGCCAGCCATAAAAAGTGGCTTTCCACCTTTCCACCCCCAGGAGGATTAGGCACACAGATGGTCGTAATTTTTTTGCAATAAATAAGGTATGTGGAACCAAAAAGGCAGTTAGTCATAAAGATGTGTGGTTGGTACAGCCTTATCAGGACAGGCTAAAATTAGCAAAAAACAGCTGATGATCTACTCTATGTTTAGTTGATTCATTTTTCCCCCTGGCGGAGAAAGCCTTTGCCTTTTCCAATTGTTCTATTTAGGAATATTGTTCAGCCAGAATTCAACACACCAAAATAAGCATGTTCCCATGGACAAGACCGTTTTTTCAGAGTGGGTGCATAGGTTTTCAAATTTCTCCCAGTCACAAGGAGCATTTACAGATTTCAGTCAGCATTGCTGCTGAACTAGAGACAACATGGTCCAATAAATCCTCTCCTTTTAAGAGCCATTCATGCCCTGCAGCAACCGAGACCAGGGTAATCTGTTCCATGTGTTCCTATGTTGCATCCAGACAGTCACAGGATAATTGGGAATGCTGGACTCTTTTTTTTTTCTTCTTTTTTTTTTTTTGTTTTTTTCTGTCAAAACACAATACTGGGCAATATTTATATATGTGTATCTATGTTATTCAAATTAGGTAAATGATTAATGCTTGAGCTTACTAAGGTAACCTTAGCACATGCACATCTGAGCAAGGATTCATACCGTGTATCAATTGCAGACTTTATTTAGCAGACATGAAGCATATGCTTTGAAAGACTTTGTGCTGATCCTAAAGACGCGTGAGTTTAACAGATGAAAACACAAGGGTGTCATATTCTGTGGGGATCAAATTTAAATTCATTCAGTATATCTCAGGCTCACGGCCTTGTATTATTAACTTGTTGTGATGTTTCAGATTAATATCCATACTGGCATCATACTATTGTTACAGCTCTGTGAGTACACGGGTATTCCTGACAAGATCTTCTATTTCATACCTCCTCGGTGTTTCCCAGTGTCAGCACGAATAGGATACACGTCATTCTTAGAAGCAAAAGCTCCTCCTACAGTTCTCAAGAGTGAATTCTCTGCAACACCCACTTTCTTATCAGCAAATTAAGGGGCCCACATGTACATCGGTTAATTTACAACACATACTGAATATCTGAAGCTCCCTGGCAAGGGTTTTCAAGGACACTGCTGGATATGTTTCCCTTATTTCCACAGCCCATTGCAATTAGATTATTCCAGTGTTGCAACTGTAGGTTGTTCTAACCCAATACAAATATAGATTGTTCCAATTTTCTACATATAAATTACTCCCTTTTATATGTAAGATAGACAAGAATGGCTGACTTTTTTCTTAGACATGCAGCTAAGGCATATTTTTCAACCAAAGGCTGAAGCTCTTGCACTTGAAACAAAACAAAATAAATACACAAAACAAAAGCAAATTGCTTTAAAAATTTATTTGCACATTTGTGTTTCTTAGAAATTTTGGATTCTAGGTAGAATCATATAAGGACTTTTTTTATTAAATTTTGATGCAGTAAATATCAGAAATCTCTCAAGAAAACCTTTGAGGCAGTGGAATAAATCAGACAAAACATAAATGAAGCGTGTCAGATTAAATGTCCAAACTTTGCTTATTTTGAGGTCTGAAACTTTTGAGGTGTGAGTTACTGCTGATATCTGTTGGGCTGTTATTTCATTGTCTTTCCTCAGCAACACGCCCTGTGTCTTTCTGCAGTATCAGCAACAACAAGAAACATCTTGGACAGTATTTTGGAAGTCCCAGCAGCCAGGGTCATGCTGTTCAGTGGAGGGACTCCATTGCTGTATTGGAAACTACAATAACCATCCGCCTCCAAAGAAAACAGTGACCCGCAGAGCGCCAGCAACCTCATATTGTCACAGCTCAGAGCCCTCCACCCTTATGGGATGCACCAGGTCTGAGCTGCAGAAGGATGGGAGGGAGATCACAGAGCACAAAGAGGGGCTCTCGTCAACAAGAGGCCGAAGTCAGGCAAAGAATCCTAAACAGGAAAGCCAACAAAATATAAATGCTTTCCTCCTTTCCAGAGGTCAGCCCATGGCAGATTTTTCTTATGCATACCACATCTCAGCCATTAACCAGGCAAGCCTCTGGGATAAGGGTCTCATGAGGAGGAGAAAGATCGCAATTGTTCTGGAAATAATGTATTATGGCCTGATTAAATAAAAAGCTGTGCTTCAGCAATTTGGTCAATACGAATGGCAGCTTGAGATGTTAGTGATTAAATTGCAGCTTAGGAATTTGTTCCCAACTATCAATTATTTAATACTCACAGCTTGGAGAAATATGAAACGTTTCAATCATGCTTCTAGCTATAAATAAGCAGCCCATTAAAGCAGATATTTTTGAAATAGTGGAGTTCAAAAGGAACTCTTAAGGGAAAGTGTTACAGTTTCTATCAAAATGGCAACTGCATGTTAAGGGTAGAAGGGGAAACATCTCCTTAGCATGTAAGAACTCATTTGAGGACGTGCAAAGCAGAGAGAGACAGATGGCTTCTATCATCACAAATGGAATAAACTGGCAAAATTATCACTTAGAGAGACTGATGGACTCTAAGAGTGAACTTATAGTCTTTTCATGTAAAAATAAGTCTCCCAGACAGAAAGGCTAGTAGTTTTGTTAGCAGAACACTGAGCAAGATTTCAGACCTGCCTCTCAGCGTTACTGTGATCATCTGTGCTGATCTCACGTGTGGTGTAATGAAGTGATACATTATCAGAGCCGCCAAGGAGTAAAAGACTGTTCAATTTAAGAACTCCAGTTGCTGAATCACAGGTCATAAGGCCAGAATGGAGATTTTTGTGCCAATCATAGGTCCTGGCACATTTTATACCCATAAATGTTGATAAATATTTCACTGTAGTTGCATATTATTTAGCTGAATGGATAATTAGATATTTATACCTACAAAATAAATGGACACAAAAGCAGAATAATACTACTGGAATTTCTTCTGACAAGGATACTTTTCATATCACTTAACAGAGGTGCATTAATATAGAGGGAACCATTTATTGCTCTAAATATTCAGAAAAAACTGAGCACCATGTTTGTGCTAAGCATCTAATATTAATGCTATCCACATACAGAAGCAAAAATTGACAACCTTAATCTATAACAAACACACATTCCTGAAAAAAGTAAGAAATAATCTCAAAAAAAGAGATATATTTTAGCATTAGTATTCAGCAGCAGACATTTTCAAAACAAAATATCCTTAGGGGGTGATTTGAGCCAGTCTCTATCCAAACCACTATTGAACATCCAAACTTACAATCATATTTTTAAAGCCCCGAAGTCAATATGTTATTTACTGTATTGAAAACATGCATAATGAACAATAAATCACACACAATTTCTCACTTTAGGTATTTGTGGGGACATGTGGCTGGTATGTGCTAAACCGGGACTGCACGCACTCCCAGTCTAAATGAGAGGAAAGTGGGTAGAGGCTAAAATGCCATCAGCCCCCAGTGAATTCCTTGATCTTCCACTGCAGAAACGCGTGCAAGAGAAAATACCTGCGAACTCATCTAGTTCAGCCCATGCCTGTGGGAATCCAATAAATGGAACAAGGAGTGATGGACCTCTGAAGTGACATATTGTTATGCAGGGTTCTTTTTTTTTTTTTTAAATAAATAGACTCAGTCCCTGAAGTAACATCAGAACTTTCCTCATCCAGTTGCAGCATTATAATAAATTCCTTGTGTTCACTACAACATCATATACAACCTTTCATATAGTAAATGACTTCCATATATTTTAAAAAATGATCGCTTTATAGATGGAATGATTGCTGATGGCAGGAGGATTCTGCTTAAGCCACATAGAGCACCAATTTTGCTATCTTTTTAAAAAATCCTTACCAGGTTAAACCGTTGCAGTAAATCCTTCCTCTCCTCATTTAAAATAGGTAACAAATGACTGTTGATGGAATCTGGTGGGTCCTACACATCAATATATACAGCTTCTGCCATAGCTGTTACTGTTCTCTCTCACTGCTAAGCACATACAAAGAAGCCATGGAAACAAAAGAATGGAGGAACAGTCATCGTCTAAAGACTCATTTTGTGTTGAAGCTTGCATTTTTGCTTGCAAGGAGAGCACTGGAAGGTACTGACCTTAAGAGGGAGAAAATCTCTGCCTGCCAAAACCTAGATTTTGAATGAAGAGGACTGCTGAGGAGAGCAGGCTGGGTCACTGAGAAGCCTCCATAAAAAATTAAAAATTATGCCTCTTTTAATCAATCCCCTGCAAACTGCTGTCTGTATGCTTTAATAGTCTACCTGTCTTAACTGTCAGGGGAACACTCCTGGTTCCACTTTGTATTCCAGGTCACATCACATGAAGGCACCTCAGACCTCCAAGAGGACACTCTGGATAAACTAATACTGCTGCTCCAGACCCGGTCCTTCTTGCAGGCACTGCTGTATAATCAAGTCATCAATCCCACGCTTCTTCAGCACACGAGGCAGTGTCTCTTCAACAAGTTCCCCTGCTTGGTCCAAAAAAAGGAATGCCATGAAAAGCAATGCCTTCTTGAAAAATAATTTTGACAATGAAGCAATGAAAATCATATCAAGCAAGCACTACGTTAAAGAACGAACCACAAAATTCAATTGTGCAGTGTATTACCTCACAAAAAAATGAAATTAATTAATTCACATAAAAATAGCATTTTACACTAATCATAGAATCATAGAATGGTTTGGGTTGGAAAGGACCTTCTGGCTCCCAGAGCTCCATGGCATCTAAAAGTATGAATACCGGTATAAGCATGTTACTCTGCTCAGCAGTCTACAGACTTTCTAATAGGTTTGTTGTGCCCTGCTGAATATCAAGGTCAATGAAGAAAGCCTTGTGTTTGCTGATGACTTAGTCCTGTGAAGTGTGCGCCAGACAATTGCTCTGCTTCATCAGAGTCAGATTTCTTTTTAATACAGACTTGAGCCCTCAATTTAGCAGGAAAGAAAGTGGAAAGATAAGTTCCTTTTTCTGTACTCTCTTATCAACATGCAACAGTGGAGGTTTCCACAACATCAGGAAATACAGATCTTGTCCTTTAGAAAGTAACCTTTCTAACCCCTTCTGCATTTGAGATTTCCACATTCCTTTTATCAGAAGGCTATTAAAAACTAATTACAAAGGTCATAGTTTACACTTCATGAAAGAGATCTATCTGAAACCTGCTGAGGTCACTTAATGAAGATAAACTTTTAGACATACTAAAAAAGTCAGCTGGATTTTTCTTGACTTGGCATCCACATCAAGGTTCCATTGCAGGCCTGCTGAAATGATAAATTGAATTCTCAGTGTTAAACTGCAACTTAGTTAACACTCAGGTGGCAGTAATCAAGAGACATATCCATTTATTGTTCTTTAAATTATTAACCAACACTGTTATTAGTGTTAGAGATCGTGAAAGGCATACCATGACATATTTAAATGTTTCATATTTCAGTTCACTTTCCCATTAAACTAGGTGTGATTTTTTTTTTTTTTTTTTTAATGAGTCAGAAAACTTGCATTTTTAAACAAAGAGTCTCTGAACAACACAGTGATGGTGTCAACTACGCCTTATACAACTAAAAGATGCTGGATGGTTTAAACCCATGGACAGAAAAACAAGTCTTGGTGCTACCCCTTGGCTTTTACATTGTCCATGTATCCTCAGAATGCAGATCATCTGCTTTTCAGGCAGTTAGACTAATTGATCATTGTAGGTCCCTTCCAACTGAAATAGTCTGTGTGTCTTTTTACTTTTAAACTTTGTGCTCAGATTAGTGTTCCCAGAGACTCCACTGACTCCACAGTCTGTCAGATAACCCTTTTAAATAGCAAAGGTTTAGGTTCCACAGAGCCTCTGTGGTCACATGGAGTTTTGTTTAGAGACTTCTTGTGTGGTGAAGATGAGTAAATAGAGGACAGTGGACACTGGGAACACTGTTCTATTTACAACTGGGAAAGCATAGTCAGCTGGGAATAATTTTTCACTGATTTGTGATGAAGTTCAGGCACTGGCGTACTTGGGGACAGCACTCCAAAACAGCATCACATCAGCTGAAACACCTTTCTGCACTTCTCAACTATTGCTGTCATCTCATTGTTACAGAGATTGCAATGGTCTTAGTTTTCCACTGATTGAGTTATAATCTCTGATAGACGCTATCCAATAATTATGTTGGAGATTAGTGCCAAGGCTTTAAGCTAACAGTGCAACTAGAGCACAGGAGAGCTGTCAGAACAGAGAATAGGCAAGCAACCACATTTTGCACTAGCTGAAGACATGGCTTTGCCTTGGTGGTCCACCGCAAATGAAATATAGTAATTCAACATGAAATAGCCAAGGTGTTACTACAACCCTGTCGTTCCACAGGAGAGAGAGATGACAGTTCATCACTGACTTGAAAGTGAAAGGTATTTTATCTGTTGGTGATTTGGCCATCCAGGTTGCCCTAGTCAGCAAGTCGGTTGGGAAGTCTATCTTCAAAAGAAGCCAAGGGTGGCATTCCAGCTTGATCTTTTAAAGACCTTCCATGCACAGATCTGCATCACTTCAGTTTTGCCCATGATGAATTTTACACAACTTTCTTCACCGGAGCAGGATCTCATGTTACTTGACACCTTAGCAATGGTAGTTACCTCTTCAATGGACAATGAGACATAGAGTCTGCTAATGGTCTGCTAGCAGAACAACTCTCTTTTCTTATTTCGTAGACTCTCTTACCAGAGAAAACAGTAGTTTATTTTTTTTTGTGTTTCACAAATGGGGGAAATGCCAATGCAGATGAAAAAGATATTTTTATGTTATCTTTGTATTGACTACCCTTTGAAAACCTTGAGTTATAAACAGTCATAATGACCAAGTCATAAAACTCAATGATATGTGTTTTTTAGGGGAGGATGCTTCTAGTTGCTCTTCCAAGATGGTATATGCTCTGAGAAGTCTTTGTATCAGCACACACAACATGCATGCATGCACACTGCATGCTCAAAGACAAAGCATATAGAGTAGTATCAAGGACTTTACCCAGCAGAGTTGTCAAATGCAAAAAAAAATCAACTAAAACCAATCTTTCAGGCTTTTTCAAACAACCTATTTTCCTTCTCAGCCCTGTTTGGAACCTGCCCACATAGGGAACTGTACTTTCTATCTGTGAAAAAAAAAATCAATAAAAAGTAATTGCATGTGGAGAAGAGTACATCTAAATTAGAAAACCTTGCCTTAAAGGGATATTTATTTTGGTTTGACAGCTTAATGGTCACAGGTCTGCTTAGTCTTTTCTCTGAAGACTTGATCTACCCTAAGTATAAGCATAGTTCAAAATTGCTGTCTACCTGAAAAGCTAGTCCATGTACAGATTTGGGCAAACAATAACAGTTTCCAAGAATTTTTTGAAGAAGTGAGTTCCAGAAGAGACCATTCTTTAAAAACGTGTATTTATTTACTTGCACTCAGGCTTTCTCTGTGGTATCTTTTTTATATTTTTATTAACTTACATTTTAAATGCAGTAAGATAAATATTTTGTTTTCAAGTCACTGGGTTTAAAATGTAATATTATAATATTTCAACTATTTGTGTATAAAACATCAGAAGTAGCAGAACATATTAAGTGTCACTGTAATTAACATGCATTGAAACAATATAAAAAAAATTAAAATTCTAAAATAACAAAATGTTAAAATGACGCATTTTCCAGAAATTTAAGAAGGTTTTTTGGAAAAAAAATTGAAAACTTATTTCTTTTCTTTCTAGATCTTCTAAAATAATTAAATCATTTTACATTTTTAATTCTATTATTTTTTTGTGGGGAAACATTTTTAACTTTCACAAGTCCACACTAGTAAGGATGGAGTGAAATAAGTGTTAGAATGCAAAGAAAAACATTTTTGCATTTTATGATAGTGAAAGATTACAGTGACTCTCAAGTGAGTTTTCATTGGTGTCATGACAGATTTACTTCAATCACCTTGATATGTTCAAAAAACAAACCCCACAGCAATGGAAGATTCAAATATTCTCCTTTCGTAGAGAAGGATCACTAGAGAAAATGGCAGCTACTGCCCTTGGTCCAGGGTCACACTGATGTCTGCAAAGAAGCTAAATATGTGAGAGTAGGTGCTTTCCCTGGGGAGCAAAGGGGGTTGCTGTTTGGAGCAGCGTGTACTGGCACTGCTGTAAGAAACAAGAGGCAAGAATATACCAAACTCCCCATGCTGAATACGTCCAGGAGAAACCAGAATCTGAGACCTAAATGGACCAATAGTTTGCTAGAGAAACGTTAGATATTTGGACATAGAAAGTGCTTTCTTGTTGACATTTTTCTTCTGTGCTGAGTCAAATAGGCACTTGTGCACGTTTCTGGCTAATAACCTGGATTTCACCCAAGAAATACCTGACATACCTCATCAATGTCAACTTTTAAAGCCTCATACAGACTATGATGCCGAGAATATTGGCAGACTATGCTGAGGAAGAAACAATAATTGTACTTTTCTCTAGCTTTTTCCACTTCCCAAGTCATATGAGGAGAGGCTGAGGGAGCTGGGCATGTTTAGTTTGGAGAAGAGGAGGCTGAGGTACAACTACCTGAAAGGAGGTTGTCAAGAGGTGGGTGTTGGCCTCTTCTCCCAGGTGAATAATGACAGGACCAGAGGAAAGGGTCTGAAGTTGCGGCAGGGGAGGTTTAGGTTAGATATTAGGAGGAATTACTTTACTGAAAGTGGTCAGGCACTGGAACAGCCTGCCCAGGGAGGTGATTGAGTCACCATCCCTAGAGGTGTTTAAGAAACGTCTAGATTTGGCACTTCAGGGCATGCTCTAGTGGCAGAGATTGTAGGGGTTTTTTTTGTATATGTGTATGGTTGGACTCAATGATCTCAAAGGTCCCTTCCAACCATGAAGATTCTATGATTCATAAAAGGGGTAGAAGGAGGGAATATGAAAGTAGAATTTTCCCTTTAAAAAAAAAATCTGAAAGCTTTTAACATTTACAATAATTATGTTCAACTTTTAATGAAACAAAATATTTTGTTTCTGGGAAATTATAAGAATTCTTCTGTGACATATCAGTGAAGATGACGTATAAATTATTCCAGGGCACTATAGGTAATTTTTTGTGTTTGGAAATTGTATTTATTTTCATCATCATTGTAGAGATAGCTTCTAGCTTTCTCACAGTTTTTTCTTCTCTTTCATGTCTAGACTGTATTTGTGCCAATGTTAAGATGTGTTGTTCACACATACTTGTTATATTCTTGCAATAAAATGTGACCACTTCCAACCACAAGTCTCTCAACCCCGAATCTCACCTGTCAAACAAAATTCAGTTTTTCCACTCACTTTCCAGTCACTGGGTTTTTTTTGTCACTCACATTCTTGAGACTATGTCTTAGCAGTTGTCCAGAAGGTGACAGCAACTACAGATATCATCAGATATGAGCTAGCAACATCCAATAGACTTTTATAACCTATGATCAATAGTGACAAACTCTGGTAATTTGTTTTTAGCAAGTCCCTGTGAAACGTATTTCAGGATAAGTATTTCCATGGTGGTTTTACAAAGACACTAATTGATCCAGATGATCACATGGCTCCTGTTTCACCAGTGTGTTTAAGCAAGGCACCTAACTTTAAGATTAAAGGTAAGGTTGTGCTTAGATACCTTGCTGCCCTTGGGTCATAATGAAAGAACTTATTATGAAGTTACAATAGACTCTTAACTCTGAATTTCCTGCCTTTTATACTACAAAAGCTCACCCTTAACCTTTCCGTAACAGGGATTTTTCATTTAATGCCCTACGGGGTTAAAAGACAGATGAGCTGGTGGCAAGAAGAGGTACATAAATGCTTTGCACATTGACAGCACCTACCCTGGAATGCGGTTTGCAGAAAAAATGCTGCCATATGTTGAAGAAAGTCTTCATATCTGCTTTTATTTCTTTAATACCTTCCAGACAACAGAACAGGACATGGCTCCTATCAGCATGGCAGTTTAAGTAGTCATACAAGCCCTGATATTTGGGAGAAATACCGTAATGCCTGCCTCTAACCACCGCTGTAACTCAGGCTCCAACAAGCAGGAAATCTGAGACCTATTACCCTTCCCTGTTGCTTTTATTATTGCTGTGCACTGCATGCAAACATCTAATCTAGGTGAAACTTCAATTAGTTTCCAGGGTGTATGGAGCACTGGCATCCTCTCCTGGTGAAGCCACTGCCAGGTTGAAATGAGTAGACTGTTGAGCAGATGGAGTAGTTTATTATTTGGGATTAAATACCTGCTAACTTTCCAAGGTTCAGTGTTAAACAGCAAACATACAGGTAAAGATTCAGACAAATCAGAGAGAGTCTAGCAATCTTTGGACCTGGCTTTAGAATTAATCAGAGCCTAACACCAAAAATATTTGACATCATAAAAATTGGTTTTGGGTGGTTTTTTCCCTAAAAATAAGCTTTGTGAGTTAGTTATTATGGTAAGAATGACATATTTTGCAAAAAAAAAAAAAAAAGAAGGAAACAACTTGATTGATTTGGATTCAGTTACCTTTAGTAGATCAGAAAAATGTACAAATCAATTAGATGTATTTTTCAGTGATCTTCTAATTAAGCAAAATTTAAATTAGAGAACATTTTCCAATTTCCAAAAGTGATGAGCTGAAATAGAGACATGCGAAAGGCTTGCTTGAAGTCTAAAATTGAGATGAGGGGACACAATGTCGAAGATGTATTTAAATCGTTCTTTACAGGGCATATTATTTAGGGCTCGTGACCGGATTGGGTCACAGTGTGAACAGACTGAAATGCAAACAGATGTGAACTGAGTGTTATTTTTATCGCTTCTATAAACGTAGTGTACGCAGAGAAGTGCAGTTAGTCTATGATTTTTTCTACCCACTTTATAATGCAGCCGTGCTTAAATCTGGTCAGGACTGTGTCCTGTATACCCAATTTGAATGGTGGTGAAGGACACCATTTCTCATCTGTAAGAAAGAACAAAATATTGACTAGGGTGGGCAAAGGCCTCTGCCCTTTTTGCAGGTGGACCACCACACGACTAAGATAAAAGAAGCATGGTACCAGCAGTGTCTAGCTGCATGGTAGTGGTTAGAGTAGACACCTTGGAGGAGGTGAAAAAGTTTGATCCTAAATCAATTTTAAATTCATTGCCTACTGTAAAATTCATAGATATTCCCTGCAAGAGGACCTAAACTCATGTGTACCCTCCAAGGCGTTATGACCTCTGGCAGTGTTTTGAAATGTAAGGCTAACACCATCTGCACTTAATGCACCATCCAGTGCTGCAAGAGCACCGTTGGGTTACATCCCCTACATGCTCTGGCAGAATGTGGGCATCTTTCACCATGCGTTTGAGTGCCCAGGGAATAGTGTTGTCTTAAAATATTTGGAGCCAATTAAATTTAGGCTTCTTCAGGATCAGGAAATGGTATGCCAAAACCGCATTCTCAGCCTCAGGCTCCCAGGCCCTGCCTGCATCCCCAACGTGGGTGTGCACCTGCTGTGCATCTTCTGGCCAAGGCTTGCTTGCCTGCCTTCACCTGCATCGCGTGCTTATACACCACAGCTCTTCCTGTTGTCGAGAGTCCTGTTATCACCTACTTAGGAACAGCTTTCATGCAATATGAATGGTGGCTCAGCTCAAGTGCCAAACTCCTGATGGCTCTCATATTGCTGCTCCAGTGATGCGCTGAGATGGCTCTCTCATCAGACTGACTTTTCATCTTTTCTTTGGGAAACTTATCGAACAAATAGATGAAGAGGTGATAATTACAGCTTCTGTTTCCCGAGATCAGCCAGCTTTAAACTAGCAAGAAATGAAAATCACTCCTTACAAATTCAGCTGATGATAGACGTGTTCAGTGTTTATCAACATACAAATATGTTTCAGCTCCTTTCGGCTCCAGTCTAACCAGTCTACTGTATTGAATGACGTTTCAATGTAAAATGTCATAATGCCTTTATCAGTCTTTATTATTTCTATTAGAGATATTTTGTATTTTTTTCACAATTATACGTAATATTGTCTGCATAAATTTCATACACATTTTAATAAGTTTTGTATGATTGATTACTATCCTGACTGTTAATAGCTGCAACTATTGTTGCAGCTAGTGCTAACTACTGTTAGCCAACCCTGGCTAACAGGTATTCATAACCCCTAGAAATTAGTCTTGTTGAATGTCAAGCAAAAGCAGCATGGACTGTGTGTTGGACTGCTCTTTACTGAATTTTGTGGGATAAGTGGATCACTTTCTGCCAGTTCTGTCAACAGTTTTCACAGTGACATTATGAAAACCAACATCTCTCAGGCCAAAAGCAAACTTCACACATTTTGAAATAAATCATTCTTGGCAGCTTGTATCAAACGATGATGGAAAAAGTTGTGGGAGTTCAGCCCTTCCTGCTTTTATCTGGAGTCCTGTTGTCTGATTAGATGCCCCATATAGCTGGTTCAGAAGACTGCTCACTTTTTAAATCCAATGGGCAAGACTGATGTCTGGAGTCAGGTTAGAATTTGGAGAACCAAACTGAAAAGCTCCTTTGACTTTCTGAAATTGTGGATTTGTTTAAATTCATCTACTGACATTAACTACATTGTTTGATCCTCCTCTCGTTCAATAATTCACATCATCATAATACCTAGGTGCTGTCACAGACGGACTCATTATACGCCATACAAGGCCAAATCTAGGGTCAGTCTTTTTCTGTGTCAAAGCATGGAAGTGTTTAGAGCTATGTAAGACACGATATTTTACTCCCTCCTGCTGAATAATGATGCAAAGAGGCAAGTCTGAAGGTGTTTGGGGCTCCATGAGGAAGGAATGGGCCTGTGTTGCCTCTTCTGAAAAAGGGTCAGTTTTGTTGGTAGATTAACCGCTATTCCATATTGTTTTGTGATTTATATCACAGGGGCCTACAGTTCTGGAGACGAGCCATTTTTATTATTTCAGGAATTTACAGAAATAATCTCAGGACTACAGATCCCTTTAGACAGGCATTTCAGACATGATTAAATGCCCTTGCTGGAAACAAAAATCTCTACTTAGTGCAATGGGTTCCACATGGGCCCTGGAGCCATTCTTCTGCTCCCATTCCACTGGCATAGAGATATCCCATCACCTTCAAACAGCTCCTCTAGTCTGCTGTATTCCCCCAAAGCAGTACAAGATCCAGTTTTCCTTCATGGATCTTTAACACTTTGGATCCCTAATGAAACACTCAGGCATAGAAAGGGAGGGAACTGGCAGATTTTTATTCTGCAATGCTAATGCCTTACCCCCAGTTACATTGAACACTGACTGTGTTGCAGTATTATCCTGCCCTCTGATGCAATGGAGTAGGAGAAAGACCAGGGAGAAGATCGAGAGAAAGACATTGCCTTCCTTCACAAAAAAAAAAGAGGGAACACCAGTTTGGGTGGGGCTTTGAGCAACCTGGGCTAGTGGAAACTGTCCCTGCCCATGGCAGCGGGGTGATGATCTTTAACGTCCTTTCCAACTCTAACTATTTTATGATTCTATGATTCTACATTGCTACCAAAAATCTCTAGAGGCTGGACATTTTTAGTACGACAGCTGCCAGACTACAGCACAACTCCTCAAGGACTCATAAAGTGCCTGAGAAAAACCTGGTGTTCAAGCTTCACCTATGAATTTGCAACTTGTGCCCATCCCACTACTGCTCCAACTTGAAGGAACTTCATCTCCAAACTGGAATTTCAGGTCCTTTATGTTTAGGATCTGTAGGTCTCAGACCCCTTAAAGACAGGGGTGACTGATCTGATATTTATATCCAAAAGGCTAAGTGGTTTCAGGAACGTATCCAGGTCTTCTGCTGGCTGATGGACCACACTGAACCACTTTGGTAAGCTACTGCATGCAGTTAGAGGCAGCAAGCAATGACTTGCAGTGATGAGTTACATGGTGAACATATGGCTGCATACCAACATATTTCCCTGCACATTTCCCTGAGGGAAAGGAAAATTTTCCAGCAGAAAGCTAATCACTGCCACCACGTCTGGCTCCTTCCAGAAGCCATCCAAGCTGCATGAGTTTAACTGATAGCAAAACAGAGCTCTCTGCATACAGCAGTTTTCGTTTACTGTCTGTAACCACACAAAAATTGAAAGAAATGTGAGGAAAAAACCACAACAAATAAAACAGTCAATATTACACTTGGAGTGGAGTTGTAGATGAGTAGAGAGAGAGTTTTCTGGTGCTCTGTGGCATGCAGCAGTGCCAGACCCTCTTTCAGCTTGTAGATGAGGTAGATCCGTGAGACCTGAGGGGTACCAGGGGTACCAGAGATATGTTTCATGTCAATGGCCAGTCAATAAATCAGAAGTGGGTGAGAAGGCACTCCACTCAGTCCATAGCTGAGAGCAGCAGCAACGTGAGCAACTAGGGGCACAAAGGCAAAGTGCGACTCTTTCCCCATGCAAAGATCCTCGCTCTTGGGCCTGCCAGTGTGCAGAGGTGTACCACCCCATGGTGTCACCTCCCTTGGCTGAGGCAGGTGCTCCAAGGTCCTCCTGGGTTCCTGCAGGCTGGCTCTGGCTGCAGCAAGCCTCCACCCCCAGCTGCAGCAGCCGCTGAAGGCTGCCATCAAACAAATGAGGGCAAGAAAATGAAACCTGAAAACTGTCAGTCATAATGCAGTCATTTCTTCAAAGAAGTGGCGGTGTGATGGCTTTCCAAGCAAAACAAAAGGCATGCTGCCTACTCCGTCCCACTTGGAGTTCTGCAGTCAGGTTGAAAGGGAAGGGATTTGAGGAGGGATTTGAGGAAAAATGAATAAGTAGAAAGAATGTTGGAGATCAGCCGGCAACATCTGGAGAGAGGGGCTGGGATTCGGCTTTGGGTTGTTTAACCTTTCTGCTTGATCTACACGGGCTTCTATTTTCAGTCAATGGTTGAGCAGCACTAAAATAATTTGAAGAAAATGTTGAAAAGCTTCTTCTAGGACACGACAACACACCTGCTGGAATAGAGTAGTTCAGCTTTTATAAAAGCTCCTATTATTTGGCGCTGCTGTAACTATAAGCAACTACCTCTTCAGAAATCTGTAAACATCCATAGCTTTTTAATAAAAATACCTCATTGAAAAAACTGTCACCCAATTCTTTTTTGCAGCCGTGCTGGCTGGGGAATAGACTGGGACTAGAAGAGCTTCTCTTTGAGGCAGTGTAAGAACAGCTGGCTCAGGAACCAGCTCTGTTTGTGCTTACACAGAACCTTAAGGCACTGGCATTTTCTGGGCTGCAATGGTGCGAAGGCTTTGAAGGCCAAAAGTTCCTGGATAAAGTATTGAAAAACAAGAAACATTTAGAGATTATAGGTATCCCCCACTGAAATAAAAAGGAAAAGAAACTAGCAAAAGGGAAAAATAGCAGTTGGACCTAAAATTTTTACATGAAATAGGGCTCCACCATGACAATTTCAGAGATGGAGAGAAAAAGAGAATGAACTTCAGAGTAGCAACTGGATGTGTGTGTGTGGTGTAACTCATGCAATGCAGTGGATTAATTACAGAGTTTAACCTTTCCCATTTTAGGTGGGTTTAAGTCACATTCTTTAAGCTAATAGTGTGTGATATAACCTCCAGGCCAGCAGGGACGATAACAGATGTCCAGCTATGACATGAGTTTGCATGATGAAATAAAAATTATGGCAGTTTCCCAAAACTTAATATACAACAAATGTGATCTTTTCTGATGGAAACTAGAATAAAATCATGCTTCAGTGATTCATAAAAAAACCCAACAATTAATGTTTCAGGAACAACAAATTTCTTAGTGACATATGACAAGACACAGACTTGGGGTCAAATTCTGGAATTAAAAGGTGCATTTGTCTTAAAAATAAGGGCCTCTTGCTACCCTCTGTTAGTTTCTCTGGCAGCTGTGCTGTAGTGATGTTTCTGTGCCACAGTCCTTCTTTATTTTCCACTAAATATACCAGTCCAGCACCTTTCCTTACAGGAACCTAAAAGCTTCAGTCCTTCCTCAGAGATCCTTAAGGCCCAAAGCTCTCTCCTCATGGTCGACATCCAATTTCTGTGTTGACTCATCCCCCATGTGACTCCACCTAAGCACTTGGTGCTGGTAGCGGACAGGAGTAGAAATGATGATCAAACAAAGCACGGGTGATCACTGCAATTGGTTTGGTGAGCAGGACAGTTCTTTGACTTCTCTGTGTTAGTGTATAAATGAGAGAAGAAGGGAACATGCCATCCAAGTTACAATATCCTTATGTACAAATCACCAAGATAAGGGAGAAAAAAAGGAGGGGGAGCCAGAGATGAAAAACAATATTTATTTTTTTTCCACAATGAAAATACAAATCTAAAATAGCTACATGAATAGCTATAATAAATAGCTCTCTAATTACTGTTTAATAGCAATCAGAAGAAGTGAATATAGAGATACAATACCAGTTAGCTTGCTCTTCAGTGAAAAATATTGTCTTGCTTACACACCCTGGTGACTATGAGAAACTCTTTGGTTGTCTTTGATGCTCAACACTCCTGCCTTAGACCACCAAAGGTTTGTTTGTTCATATACCTGAATTACCTCTTAGACCAAATTGCTCATGTCTTTCTATCAGCTCCTGAAGGATACTTTTCAATTGCTAACCTGCTAGTCATGCCATTAGGCAGCTGGTTTTTAGACTTTAATTTTTGGAAGAGAAAAGCTTGTCCTACAGTGAACAAAACATTGTTCGCTAAGGTCTCTGTGTGCAAAAATAAGAACAATACGTTGACGTCATGCCAGACACACAGTTCCTACTCCTTAGCCAAGCAGACACAGGTCAGGCTGAATCACTAGTGGACATAAGAGTTGTCTCACCTGATTATCTACAACACCATAGAGTTCAAAAATACGTCAGATGTGACCTTTACAAATAGAAACTTGCTCCTTTCCTCTCCCACTCAACCCCCACCTTTGCACTCCAAGACTGCATAAAACATTGCTTTTTTCTCAAAGGCTTTTGTTAGCGTTGCAAATATGTCCTGACACTGGGGCAAACCTTCAGCATACATGAGCAGAGAAAGGGGCAAGACTCCTATTAACAGTGATCTACGTTGTTTAATTCTTCTGCAAGCTGTGCTGAAAATGAGCCCTACTGTGCCATGCCGCATCAATTAGGACACAGTGTGTGACCTGAAGCAACGGTTCTAATGCAAAAAATTCAGTGTCAGACTGTTTCAGTTTGTGAAAAAACAAGGCACAGGAAAGTGATTGTCAGAGATTTTTTTATTTAAAGACACAATGTCATCTTGAAAATCACAGGTCCTTCTTAAGTCTTGTTACTTCTACTATAATTAATGCAAAGTTTACAGTTATGCAATGAAAGAACAATGTATTTTCACTCTTTTACACTTTACTGTTCCAGTATGAGTGTTTCTTATATAGTCATCTTGACATATTATTGCTTGTATTTTTTTTATATTATTCCAACTCATTTCAGGTTGCATATCACATCACGGTATTGCTGTTTTCAAATAACCTCTGTAAAGACTATCCTCTGTTAGAAAGAAGCATCTATTCTTTTGGCTACAAGAGCAATTTTAATCTCTAAATATTTGCTCAACTTTTTACAGTTTTCTCTGTCTACTTCTAAAATTACATTTCAGATATTTTAATAGCTAAGTACAGGGTAGTCAGGCTTTCATCAAAGTTTTCATGTTCTGATTTCTTGGGGTTTTCTTTCCACAGCACCAAAAGGTGGAAGTACGTGAAAAAATTTCTTTCCATAATGAAGAATACATTTAGCAGTGAATTGCCACTTTCCACATAAAACATGCAGGGAGCTATTGCTGTGGATGCATGTCAAAGCCATGTTTCAAAATCTCTGCTTGACAGCAATCGGATGAGAAGGCTGCATGGATTTGCCCAGTCATCTGACATTTTGTTCTCTCTAAACCAAAGTGATGATAAAGACTTTGCTCTTCAGTTTTAGGTGGAACTGTTCGTACCTTGCCTGCAGGAAACCAACCAGCAAGACGCATTAATACTCAAACCTGCTCTAGGCAGTAGGACTTTTGCCAGTTTTAACATTCTGGTCATTTTTACTGACATGTGTAATGCACGGGAATAATCCTTCAATGTGCTCTCCAAATGTAGCTATGCTCAAGCTCAGGCCAAACTAAAACCCCACATGGGAAGACCCACAAGTTTTAGACAACCTCAGTATGCAGAATCACATCTTTCTCTCATTCATACCAACACCTTTTACAAGCTGACTGAGTGATTGATCTTCACTATATCTAGGCATTTAAATGAGGAAAGTTAACACTGCCAGGAAATCCTGTTTGGTAGGAAAATGCAAGTAGCAGAATACACTTTGCTATCCCCTAATCCCTAGATAGGGAAAAAATGAGAGTTAAAAACAAATAAAAGCAGATCATCAAAGGCTTTGTAATCCTAAATATCAAATCACACTTTGCAAGACAACTAAATGAAACAAAGATCACAGAACAAACTATCCAATAAATAAAGACCACCCAGAGAAAGAAAGGTATAGCAAGCCAAATGGAGACATAACTAACCACTCTACACAGCAAATGAACACAAATTAAATTAAGCAAGACTGAAAATCAAAGTAAATTACACGCAATCAAGGGATCAGAAAAAAGGCAGGTCCTAAAAGTATTGCTGGCTTCTTTCCATCTCTCTTTTTGTCTATCTGATAATAGCCAATACCATTAAGCATCTCACCATCACTGAATTAAATTTATCTGATTAGAGGAATTTCAGTATTTGGGAGGATGTGTCTTACATTTCCAGGAGTGTTGTACTTTAGTTTTAACAGTCACCGGAAATAAAATGCCCCTATCTGTTTGTGACCGACAAATGACATTTCATACCATAGATCCTTGTTGAGGATAATTTCAGTAGTTGTTTTGCTTTCCATCTGACAGCCAGCAGCAAGAACATAAGAGAAAACACAAACCTTTGCAAAGGCTAAGGAAACTCCATGAAAAAAAGAAAACATACAGGAAAACCAAATAGTGGAAGCTAATTATAAAGATTAGACTAATATTACTTTAAGTCACAATTTCAAATTAAATTTGAGCGGTATAAACTTATACTCATTCCCAAGAGAAAACATTCAGAGTGAATAGCACAAGCCCTACTCCTGAAAGCTCGCCCAGGTGAGCAATTCAGCAGCTTCAACAGAGATGCTTATTTTTCTGAAACGGAAAAGATGCTTATAGAATGGTAAACTAGGAATGTTTTCATCTTTTTTCCACTCAGTTTGGCTACACCCACTTTAACCTTGATCCAGAAAATTCCAGACAAACAACTGTGCCTTTCCATGGGTGATCAAGTCTGCTGCTTCTGAAAGCATGAGCTAAATGAATTGGGAAAATGAAGGAATTAGATCATGTAAAATGGAAGTGGGAGATCAAAATGGAGAAAGGGGAAGGTGAACAACTCGCTACAAACTTCTGTGATGTGGGTTTCATTTCCTTAGACGTGCTTTAGGGTTTTCAGTGATTTGTATTCCTTGTTTCCCCAACTTTGAGGATAATTCCTTCCCTGATTCCGTAGGTGAATTGGTATGTCTGGTACATTGGCAATGCGTTCATGTCTTCCATGACATGTAGGCCCTAGCAGGACTAATAGGGTAGGAAGCACCATCTGCTTGACCATTTGCTACTTTATTTACTTCTGTAATGGCCCTATATCTGGATACTGCCAACACGTGCTTCTTTTCTCAAATGTTTTGAGAGCTGACAGATTCCTACCAGATGCAACCCATATTTGCTTCTGGCTATTACAGGGGCAAGTACAATAATCCTTGTAATAAAATACTTATGGCCATGCCCATCCATATTGTTCTCATCTTTCACTCTAGGCTTCAGTTTAACAACAAGTTATCGTATGGGGGTCAAAGCAATTCCAATGGAACGGTTTTCTATCATCAGAAAATGGAGTGCCATTAAAACTGAAAGTTTCCATGTAAACAGATTGATATGGGGAAAATGTTTGTTTAGAAAATATTTTGCCTTAGGTCAGGCTGGCATTAATCTCTGTCTCTGCCTTATATATTTTCTCTTACACCAGTTTGACCAACCAGAGGCCAATATAAATTGAGCTTCAGCTTAAGGTAATACAAAAACTGCTGTGCGTTACATTCCTGTGGACAGAACCTGAAACTTATGTCATGCCCAGTGACTGCTAATTTTGTTTCTTTAAGTCAGTAGAGCTTCACAGAGGAGCTAGGATCCATCTCTGGATGGGAGGGCAGAAATGGAGCTGTAGGGCTGAATCCTATGATCACTTAAACTTTCTGATACATTTTCAGCCTTTCAGTGGATGTAAATTTCAGACCAATGAAAATGTATGCTAAATGATATATTCATGATAAGGATATACATTACTACTTTAGTTTAATATTCTCACGTCATTGAAGTCCCTCAAATAGGAATGATAAGACGGTCCATGCGTATTTTTCTACAGTCACGCAAAATTCTGCTTGGTCACCAATAAAAAAAGCTATTGAGAAAAAGTAAAATGCCACTTCATTGTAAAGTGGATTTGGTATAAGACAAAACCAGGTCCTCAAGCATGATTCTGTGGTTATACAGAGTCGTGTATAAAGATGCAGAGAAGAGTAACTCAGTGATTTTTTTTTTCTTAGTTTGTATAGAAAGACCAGTCAGAGAAACAATAAAAGTAAATGATAAAGGAAAAAAATATGTAGTCCTTTTTTGCATAGCTTAACCAGTCATTAAAGCTTTATAGTTTGAATAAGGTCTTAAGAAAGCTCAGTAGAGGTTTTATGAGGCTCTCATGAATTAAACAAGAGCATAAATTATTTTGGTAGCAATTCTGGCAAGGTAATACAGTAGCAAAGAATAAGGTCATATGGGCTTGTGGTTTAATGCAGGTTGGAAGGCTCCTTTTGCTGTCAGATTAAGGTAGTAATGCTCCAATGTTTATAGCAAAACATAACAAAACTACATTCTTGCAATTTAGAGGAGCATATAATTTAGGTTTGGTACAATACCAGTTAAAGCACTTGCAAAACCAAAGTCAATGTTAATCTTGGATTAGTGTCATAATCCTTGAAAGACTGACTGCAAAACCTGTGAATTAAAACAACACATGAGAAAGTGAGAACGGTTTCTTTATCCCCAGCAGCAGAACAAAATGGACACTTATTTCAGCATTGCCTAATATTGCTATTAATTAAAAAGACAACAACAAAAAAAACCCCTATATATCATGCAGGCATGTGTTTTGGCCTTTACACTACCTGGTCTATAAATAAAATGTAGATATATTTATATTGATTTGTTTCCATAGCAATGTAAAAGCTCCCCTTGGGTTTCCAAGGCAATACGCAGCAGAGGGACAAATCAGAAAAGTGTGGGAAATGTTCATCAAGCAATGGGTTTAGGCAGCACCCCAGGCCTCCAAGCAGAAATGTATTCTTCTTTATAGCAATCTGAAAAAATCGCTTGAAATTTAAACAGAAAATCTCGTCTACCAAGTTCATATTTCCTTTTGTCATTAAACACCCTCTGCAGAAATATGCTGTTGTTTGTGACAATTCTCATTGAATAACTCCCACTGACAGAAGCAAGGGATGATCACTTTATTTATTTATTTATTTATTTATTAACCTGGAGCCATCTAGAAGGGTTTTAGAAGCTCTGATACAAACTCTGTTGGCTCCAAAAGAACACCCCAGACAATGAAATTAAACAATTTGATTCCTCTTTTTTTTTTTTTTTTTAACCATACAGAGGTGCCACTAATGATTTGGGTAAAAGAAGACCTAGTATAAACTTCTATTCTGATCTGGCCAAACTTTCTTAGAATATCTTTAAGATTCTTGTTCTATCTACCAAAGAGATCTGTCACAAGGGACTAGTTTGTCCATGTACAAAAGCTGAAAGGAAAAACCTCTTAGTTACAATAACTTTGTTGTATCCATGGCTCTACCCTACATCAGTCTTCAAAAGGTTTTCTGTCCCCTTCTAAATTAAGGCTCTGAATCTGAGAAGTCTCCATCTTGTCCTAAGAGCCATCCCAAGTATTAACTAGGTCAGTATAAATTAGTTAAACCTGTAAATATCTGAAGTATATTTGGACTTAAGTCTTGGGATTGTTCAGACAAAATACACATTTTACAGCCAAATTTATCACTTTTTCCTCAATATTCAGAAAAAGAATTGTTTTGAAATAGTTCTAGATTCAGGCAAAAGAAAAAATAGTCACAGTAAAAGATTGTCTCTGTTGTCACACATCATTGCTGGAATTGAAGTTAAGTACCTTAAGTGACAAAGCTTTTAATTTTGGAGTTACATAAAAAATGTTAGTGCTCAAGAAAGATTTCACTTACTTCACATGAGATGAGATGCCTGCATAGATACTGCACCCTCATCACTGCTAAATACTGCAGACAACTTTCCATAGGTTAGAATCAAAAACAATAAAGCATATACTGTCTAATTGCTCTAAACTCTCTGTATTAACTGCTCCCGTCATCCTGTTCCCCTAAGGTGACTGGCTTTACTTTACTTTAAGAGAGCTGTGCTTTATTTCTTTGTTTTGTATGCAACAAGTGATCACTCATATTCTGGTTTTGAGTATGTCATTTTTCCATTAATTTTTCACATGACTGAAGGAAGATGGAAACAAATGAAAAACCCTTTGCTATGTAACAATGGGCAGCATAACTGTTGATTGAATTTTCTTTTCAGAGCACAATTGAGCCTGAAGAAAACCAGTCATTTAGAAAAATTTATCAAGTTCAAAGAGGAAAGTTTCCTTTTGTGTTATCCAAAGATTGCTCTAAATTACACACCTGCAATGAAAATCAGAAATGTGGCTTCCTATTTGACGCTTCTCTAATTAAAATGTGATCTGACCCCTGGTTTGTTTTTGTACTCAAAAGCAGCATTGAAGAAAGAAAACTTCTAAAAAGCTTTACTATAAACTGCTATATAAAAGGCATTGGGGTTTTTTGGTTTTGGCTTGGTTTTTTTGTACTGTTTTTGGTTTTGTTTTTAAATAAAGGGTAGGGCTTTAAAACATGGCAAAAAGCTAGTTTATTTGACAAATTTGGAAATTTTTAACTAAACACTTCCGCAAAGCTCTTTGGCAATTTCCATCTAACCTCACTCACCTATGGCTCAAGGAGATGAAAAGCCTCAACATTAAGTCATGAAACACAGAAAAAAACATGGGGTCCATTTGAGTTTAAAACAGGATGAGACCTGTAACTTCCTTTGCAGCCCAAAAGTGGCATTCCTGGGGGGAATTAGGTCAGATCTCTCAAATGGGATGGACAGTTGCTGTCTGGATGGTGACAGGCGTCTCCACTCCAAGGGAGACTTCAATTTTATCATTATATCTCACTTCTAACTTCATTTACATAGCTCTTGCCACAGATGGAGATTCCTTCAGGTCCTTTATTTGCAATCACTGTTTGAAGCACAAAGAGTTAAACCAGAACGAAGGAAACCTGTGGGAAGGACCGTAAGAAGTATTGTAACATTCATTGTGATGGAGGGAACATTTACCAGTGAAGAGAAAATGGTAACAAATATTTATATCCAGTTCATTTTCCGTATCACATGCTGAATACAGAAAAATGCCATAGTTAAGTCCGTATCTGTATATAACAAATTTCTCTATCATTTTTCCTTGTTTATGAAAGAATATCATTCATGTGGGTGATATTTCCTTTTCTCAGCCTCGGAATCTAAAAATGTTGAGGCCGGCTCCAAGGTGTTCATCTCTACATCTTGCCATTATAATGTCATAAAAAGTTTTTCCACCAACTGGAATATTCTTCTGTGTGTTAAGTCTGCAGTATCCAGGTACAAATCTCAGTTTCACTAACAGTGATAAAGACTGAATGTTCAGAAGGTTTTTTTATGACTGAATACCATTTATATGTCTTTCACAATTCAGCTAAAGGGTTTGCTGATACAAGCTTATATTTGGAAAATCTGACCTGAACATGCTGAATTTAATAACGAAATGGATCTAGCAATGGTTAAATTAGAACAAATTGTTGACATGAACATAAGTTTCAAATAAAAGCATAAACAGCCTTAACAGTTGCAGCATTATTTCTGGAAGAGAACAAAAATGAAATATGCACATAGAAGGCTAGAAAGATGAAAAGCACGAATATGTATATATATGTTTTGTACGAATAAGATATAGAGTGATTCTCTAAGGCACCTGTGTATGCCATATTAGTCTTATTAGAGCACCACGTTATTTTTGTGTGATATTTTTAAACGTGGTTTATTCAGTCTCATTCAAACTTAATGAAATGCGGCAATTAAAATAACCATTTTCTTTGTGTAAAAAGATTTGGGCAAATGAAAATGAATATTAACAGACTTCTGTATTAAAGCTAAGATTCAAATTATGTGTTAATTTCAATTGCAAACATAAAGTGTTAAATGAATTAGTTTAGAAGCAAAGATGTGTTGAAATGTATTAAAGGTATAATTTAAAAAAGAAATGGAAGCTTATAAAGATTCAGCTGTATGTCAAATGGCAGAAGAATTGGAGACTTGTAAAAAAATACCTTATATCGTTTTCCCCTAAACTGAACCTTTAAATAAATGTTGTCCCTAACTTTCAGGTAGCTATCTCTTATTTTAGTTCTATTCCCTCCAGTCCCACTTTGCAATAACCCACTTCTGTATTCTTTACCTTGCCACCCTATTACCATGCCACATTATTATAGCAGCCACATTGACCAGTCTCCTCTTTTTATCCACTACTTATTCACAGGAATCTGCCCACATTTATTTCTTGACTCAAACTAAGGTCAGAAAACATCAAGAGGCAATAACTATTGCCTTACCCTCATGCGCCAGAGTCCAGTCCAACTGAGTGCAGAGGCTGTATTTATTTATTATTTTCTTTGTTTATGTTCTTAGAACACATTTCCATCATAAAAGAGTCACACACAGCTTGGGAGATGCTGTTTGGCCTGACGTATATTCAGAGGTAGCAATTACACGATGATTTTATAATGCCAATATTTCTTCATTACTTATAACAAATAGCAAGAAGACACATACACCCCCCCGCCCCATACTGATCCAAAATTCAGCATTTGGGGTTATGTAAGATTTCTCTCTTCAATGCAGTTTAATCTACACTTCAGCTGGATCTTCCTGCCTCCCTGTTTTGAAATATGGAGGCAACACTGCAGCACAAAACCTGGAAAGCTTCATTTGTTCCTGTCTTCTCAAAAAATCATCATTCAAAAGCTGTTCACTGTTGAATTACTTGATCAAATCCTTTCAGGAACATTTGCAATTGCTAAAGGAAAAGCATTTAAAGCACTGTCTGTGCATTCTATCAAATGTGTTTGAAGAAATGACAAGTTTTTTTACTGCAGAGAACTCTCACACTTCAGCAATCTGGGACATCTTATCTCATTATTTTTTAAACCCTTATTCTGTGCTCATACCCTAAAATCACTGGTTTTAATTTGACAAATAAACAAGGAAAAATCTTCTCATCTTGGGGAGATATATACCTATTTATGTTAATTAATGAAAACAAAGTCTCATCTGGTACTTTCCACTTGAAACTGACGAAGAATCAGCTCAAAGTTGCAGGGGAGTTGAAAGAGTTTTGCTAATGATATGTACATATTTTCAAACAGCTGGAGATCACAAGTTAGTGCGGTGGATGCTGGAAACTACTAATTATAACAGGCAGAAATGTTGATCTATGTGTGTTCGCAAGCAAAGGCTTCTGAACATAATCCTACCAGAATCCTAGCAGAAAACCGTGCAATAGTCTAGTTCATGTGGGTATATTGGCTTTGGAGAGCTATGGGGAGAAATTAACATTCTCATTCATTTCCAGATAGGTTAATTTATAAGATCAGTGGGTTTCTTTGTGCAAAGAACATCACTGGGTATTGTCTGGTGAGTTTCCATTACACGTGTGTTTGAAGATCAAGTTTTTTTTACCTTCTGGGTAAGGTTCCTCAACAGAACTTAAAAATGCTCCCAGGCAGCAGGTCTACTGTAGGCAGAGATGTGAGCTCACTCGGGCTATCTACACACTTTGACCACTAACTTCAAATGGTATTCACTGGTTCCACGATATTTGTGTCTGTGATTATTACTCTTGAATAACAAAGGATTAGTTCCAACTGCAGCTTGTAAATAGCCCACAGACCCAGATTTATTTTGGATTAAGAAGGGAAAATTATCACTACATAAAAATCAGTCATAAGACATGCTAATTGATAGATACCTGTGTAGGACATCCTTCTGCACACCCATTGGCCCTGCCTCTGATATCAGTACATGGGACATGTCCAAAAAAAAGTCTCTATGCCACAGATAAACGCTGTCACTGATGGGCAGTATCAATGCTGCCCGAGGAAAGAAATTTGATATGTCTCGGTGAGGTAAAATGTCTTTTGTCGAGCAGGTAGTGCTTACACAATTAGTTTCTACACTTGCAGATATGTAGGATTTGCTGCACCCATACCTCTGGTCAGGGCAGTAAAACCAACAGACTTAGAACATATCATACGTATTATGCACGTGCAAGTCCTCCTGCCACACATAAGTTGCAAAGCAGACACAGACATCTTCAAGGAAATCTTAGGCAGAAATATTTTTCACTCATCTGTTGAGTTAGAACTTTGACTTTGAAAATGATAGGTCAAAACCTTCTGTGAACAATAGCAAAATGCACGAGACCTGATCTCCACTGTCAGCATGTAAGTATCTGCTTCTGAAAAAGCTATCTGCATTTGCCTCTCCTGAGGTCATAAGTAAATGAAGACTTACTTCAACTTAATAATAGTGTTCACAGTTTACATGGAATGCTTTTATCTGAAGGTTGAGGATATCTTCTACTTCTGTTCCTGAATCCTTCAGCCTAAGTCTAATTTTTTCCCATTTAATTAGAGATTCAATTTAATTCATATTAAATTCAGAGAGACTTGGAAAGGAACAAACCATATAAAGAACTAAGAAAAGAGAATCTGGTAATCACACTCCCAGCATGATAATGTCAAGATACAATAATGAACACCGTTTTAAAACTATATATGATAGGGTGCTGGGCCATCTTGCCGAGCAAGTTTGGACCAGAAGATCCTTGAGGTTCCAACTGGTATTCTATGATGAGTTTACACAAGGAGGAAAAGATGAACTCTAGGCCTGCTCACAAAAATCACATTCTCTTAATGCAGCCTTAATAGAAATAAAACAGACAGTTGTTCATCCAATGACCAGAGCCACCCCCGGCTAACTACAAGGCCTGATGGAGTTACAGTGCTGGTACTCTTCTCTGCCAACCTTTTCAGCAACCATAGAGATGTCAAGCTTGTAGGAACAAATCCTGATTCACTCAGAGAAAATAAAATAAACATTAAATATCCCTGACAGATGTTTGTTTAACCTGTTTTTCAACATTTCTAGGAAGAAAACTCCATAAGCTTCCAAAGAAGTTAAGACACCTTACAGGTGTCCCCTTTGCTAACTTTTTCTGGCTGACAGTTACTTCTTCTATCAAAAGAGAATATGTCTACTACACTATTCATTATGACTTTTTACACAGTAGAAAACTGTTACCACATCCCCCCCTTGTTGTTTAGTCTTTTGTTTCCTAGACTTTAAAAAAATCTAATTCCTTCAATTATATATTCCTTATCAATTGTTTCCCAAAGTTCTTTTCATTCTCACCACTATTCTATAGATCCTCTCTAATCTGCAGTGCTAGCAATTCCAGGAAGCGCTACCCAAGTAAGGCTTTCCAAGCACCACGTTGACTAATCAACCCTCCCATCTTCTTTAGTAGATTTCTAGCAATACGTCACAGAACAAGCTTTGCTTTTCTTCACCAGCACTATACTGTTAACTCCTATTTATTCTCTGACCCACTGTTGATTTCTGATTATTCTTCCCATTTGTCAAGATCATTTTTAATCATGATCTTGCCTTGTGAAATTCTTGCCAAATCTACACTTGCTGGTCGGTTTGTTCGTTGATTGATTTATTTATTTATTGGCTCATTATCTTTTAAGTAGTAATACATGTGTTTAGCATAGTTTGTCCTGGTGTCTTGCTGGCTATCAAAGTGAGACTGACTGATTTAGTGTCCCCTGGGTAATCCTTCTTCTTTTTCATTTCAAAACACTGAATTCCTTCACAGCAAGAGCATAGAAACACCGTATGCTTGATTCTGTCATGAGTTCCGACTACCAGACTTTTGCATAAACAGAAGGGAGCTGCTTCTTTTCACACAGGTATTCATATCTTAGAACAAGACACATCTACTCCAATTTGAAGGGAATATTGTCTTGTTGCTGTTGTTTCAGACATATAGCCTATTTTGAGATCCTAAGGCCACAAGGCATTTTGTTTCTGAAACTTGACTGGATCTATGCAGGAGAAGAATTACAGGGTATGCAGGAGTAATTGCTGGCAGGTACAGAAGGAGTTCGGAAAGATGTGCCATTCTTCCTAAAGTGCAATGTGTAAGTTAAGCATGGACAGTCCCTCAAAATGTCAGCACACAAGAAATGAGATACAAAAAACTAGTTCAATAAAAAAAATGCCAAGCATTAGAGTCTGAAATTTAAGAAATTAAATTTTCATAGTGGAAATAACAATAGCATGGGTAGAATATACTCTGGAATTAACTTGCTTATATTCCTGAACTGGGTACTGCAAGTATTTATTGCCACTGAAAGCAGCAAAAATGCAAAAAATACCCATTTAATGATAAGAAGTGTAAGATGCCAGTCTGGTTTGTAAAATCACTACAACCACTTTCACGCCATCTCCATAATTTATATACAATTCAAATAATAGGAATTTTAACTAAAGTCGATCAGCACTTTTGTTAGTGTTAAGGGCACGTTAATTTTAATCAGCTGATAATTGAAGGCTTGGTTTATTGTTCTGTAGCACCAAAACATACATTCTTGGTCCACATGGTGACATGGAATGTAGTTATGCAGAGGATAATGATTTCAAGTTTTCAAAACACTCAGAGATCCATATATAACATTACCATGAATTACTGTACAGATTAAAAAGGGTAACAAAAAAATGAACATTAGAGGTGCTGAGATGGCCAGAAACATACAATGATGAGGAAAAAGCAGTGTGTTAGGTTTTCCATAAAACCTTGTCACTCTGGTATCTAAAATATCCAATCTGAATAAAAGTACTAATCCTGATCATGAAATGTACATTATTTATAGCTTAATAAAAGCTTGCTCACTGTATTTGTCCCATTCTTTGTAAGGAAATGTAAGCAGATAGCCACAGTAAAAAAAAAGAAAAAAAGATACACAGTAGAAATTATCAAACAATAAATCTTCAGCTAATTCTTTATTTAGTGTATATAAACCAGAATATTTTGCATAACACAGATTTAAAGGATTTTACTGAATAAAATTAATTCCACCTACAAAATGTTTATTAAGCAACCACACTGCAAAGAAGTTGTGGAAATTAAATCTTTCTTAAGGGCCATATTTGTTGTACAGCACATTTCCTCCCAAGCTGAGAGCGTATTACAGTCAAGGTCTCTTGGGTCCATTTGGTCTATGTAAAGAAAGACTAAGGCATTTCTCCAACTCTACTGATAGAAATAAAAGTTTTGTTACCTAGTCATTTAGCTTTACCACGCTTAAAATGTCACACTTGAGAATCTGAAATACCCATAATTGTCATACCTAAATGCTGGAATACCCTACACCCACGTTAGTCTGCGGAAACAACTGCACAGAAAAGAGAGAGCAAATTAATTAATTTTCACCCTCTTATGACCCTCCTTCAATGCATGTCACTGACCATCCAGCATGACACGGTCTTTTGTCTCTTCTCCTTATTTCTAGGCAGTATTATCTACACCCATGGTGAAAACTGTCGGTAGTCCTTCACTGTAAATATAAGGAACAAAATTTCTCCTTTAACAGGAAGTCTCCTTCTATCCGAAATAAACTGTTTGAGGTGGATAGGTAGTCCAGCACAACCATAGATCAAACAAGCCAGGTGGACTGATCATGAGCAGCTAGTAATCTCCAATTAATTGCAGCCTGACAGTTACTACAGCAACAAGCGTAAAGACAATGCTCACACAACTTAAAAGGTTGTCAAATAGAGTCCATACATTTTAAAAGGTATTTTTGTACTTCTGGGCATTTTTGGTCTGCATGTTGGAATACATGTGTAGATAGGAATCCACTTGTGGAATTTTCCTTCATGAGTCAAGTTTTTTTTACCGTATATTAAAAAATTCTTATGAGTATGCATGCATTTTCTTTTTTAAGAACAGAAGACTGCGTTCCTTTCCATTTTAGCTCTTATTTCTGTTTTGCATCCTTGGTTTTGTGTCTAATTCTGTCTTGAGTTAGACAGAAGCAGAGGTTAGTAGTGCCATGTCCTACATTATAATAATATATTTAGGGGTTTTTTTTCTGAATCATTTAGTAAAGAAAAACATTTATGTTAGAACCTACCTGACTGAAAGTAGGTATGCAATTGAAAGATTCTATATAATAGGAAGATTCTGACCACAAACAAGAAATAGAGGTCAAATTTCCTCACCTTTTAATATTGTTCCCAGCCCTCAATGTAGGAAAGAGGACTAAATAAAATTCCTGCTTATTGCTATATTTAGCATAAGTAAAACTTCTATGTCAAAATAGGTGTACAGACTCAACTTAATCTCAGAGTCTCAGGGATTTCTATATTCAGCCCTAAGAATGGTATAGAGACTTTCAAACTGCAAACTCACCTTTTGTCTTTTCTTTTGAATTTGTATTTCTTAGGTTTGGTATTATAGGAACTTAGTCATCTCATTAGTTTAAAGAAAGGCTAAAGTAATGAACATCAGAGTGAGCAGGCAAACAAGTGCAGTGGAGGATATCATGTGAGAAAGCAGATGGATGCTGAAATTCTCGTGCAATATCACAGATGTCATACAGGCTCCCCAGGCTGTTGATAAGACATCTTTTAACTAATTAGATGCATATAACTAGTTAAAACCTATTTTTTTTCAATTATATAGCTACATTATGTAAGTTTTAGAGGCCACTCATTTTATCCTGTCTCTGCTGAGACATTTGCATGGTGCTTAATGATATGTCTTTTAGTGCCAACTATAAAAAATACAGTGGGGAAAGTTTTTGTAAAAGACAAAAAGAAAAGAAAGTAAAAGTGAGTTAACGTGAAAGCCACAGAGTGCCCAGACACCAGGCAGCTCGAGGTCAAACTAAGCAATCAGTTTTTCTTCATGAATGAGAGAAGTGACCTGTAGGTCCCTCTCACACTTCGGTGTCTCTTTGGAGGAGGCGGCTGCTTACCTACTGCCAGTCTGGGATAAGAACGACAGCAAAGCTGTCACCACATATCCCAGCTGGGCTTCCTTCCAGCTGGGGAAAGATGCTAGCCCTGCCTAGGACCACTTTCTTTCCCTCTCTGGTTCATTGCCTTGCCTCACCTCACAAGGCAGCCTTTCTCCTCACTGTGTTACTTGTGGAGAGACTTCCTTCCTACAGCTTACTGGACTCGCATGCTCCCTTTGGGTAACTTGGGTATATCAGACTTCAAAATGCAGTTCTAAAAATCCATAACCTTTTTACAGTTGAAATCTTTTATAGGAGTCTGTGTACAGTTTATTCACATCACAGGTGTTGGAAATTGAGTTTGCCTAGAGAGGAAGGAAGTGAGAGTATAATGCATTTTTCATACCAGATGATGACATGGAATGTAGTCATGCAGAAATCGCTCAGCTTCTTCTTAGAGACTTGATTTCAAAGCACCATTAAGTAAAGCTGATTGTTTTGCCCAAACACTAACTTCATTACTTAAAAGTAATCTGCAAGGGAAATGCATGCTTTCTTTAATTCACTAAATGATTCGCCTTGTCGAAGTGTCAGATAAGACAAAGAACCTTTAAATCCCAGAAGAGCTTGCTCACAGAATGAAAGACAAGCCACTTTTTGTTTTAGTGATTTATTTGATCAAGAATGCCTGAGTCATGAGTAACTTGTCTCTGTTATAAACTTCAATATCAAGCTCAAATTAAGCATTCGATTCTAATTTCACTGGATATAACAGTATCAGCAATAAATCGGTCAGATGTAATGAAAAATTAAACAGTCAGTATGGGTCTACCAGGGCAAAATGACTCCCCATGATAGTAGAGCTGGACCTAGCTCCCAGAAGCTTGCAGCAGTGCCATGTGGAATTTGGGAGAAGCTCTACTTTCATATTAAGACTAACAGGCAAATCCTAGCTGCATATGTCACCTTCTGTCTGTAAGTCAGACAGGAAATCTCAGCCAAGTAATTATCTGTAAAAATTCTTTCTTACTTACTGTAGCAGAAAACTTCATCAAGTAATGCTGTTTTCCCACCCACCAAAAAAGCCTGAGGTTTTTTTTCCCATTTCATAGGTTCCCATTAGCTTACAATTACTGAGATCATTAAAAATAAAGCATCCATATTGTCTGCATTTCATGCTAATTTTACAGGCCTGCGTGATGTTAAATCCCTCTTTATCCTATGTAGAATATGTAGGAATTTTGCCTAATAAATAACTTCTCTCTTAAGTGTGCAATCACATGTGTGCATGCAAATATATTCTCACATTCCAAGAAATCAATAAATTCATCACAGTCTGTAGCAAGCATAGGTACAAAAAGGGAAAAGCGAAAAGAACTGTAATACTCGCTTCCTGTGGCCTCAGAAGCAATGGGACAGGCAAAAATTTTGCTGTCCTTTTTACCCTTGTGACAAGCATTTTGCTTCAGAGACCTTGATTACCTTCAGCATAGTGCAGTTCCTTAGATGAAGATGATACTTTAGTACTGTTGGCTTGTAGGTATTTCGTATCACAGCTCACTGCTTGGTTCCACTGTATGTGAGCTGGCAACCTCTCATCTTCAGCTTCAGTTTAACCAGGCTTTCATAAGCCAGCGTGTCACCACACAGATGCCGGTATAAAATAATGGTTTTCTGGGAGGAAATGGTGATGGGAGAAATCCGAGTTATTGCAGTAACCCTTTCAGGTTTTGAGCAGCATTCTCAGACAGCTCTTACTGCCAGGGCCTACTCTACTAATGATGTTCTTCTGCACGGATGTAAGTAAAAATAATTCAGTAAGAACAAGTTTAATCAACTGCACACACATAAAATGGGAAAACACTGACTAGGCAGCAGTTGGTACAATAAAGTCGGGGAATCACAGTGGATCAGAAATATAAAGTTTGGCCCCATCTATGCAGAATTAGGAAGGCCTTCTCTGAAATATATCATCCAGTTTGGAGCACTACACATCAAGAAAGATGTGAATGAGTTGGAGAGACTGCATGGAGAAAAGGAAAGGTCTAAAGTCTCGGAAGAAAACTATGATGCAGGACTGAAAGGAGCAGGGTTGTTCTTATGACTAAAGGACACCTGTTATGAAACATTACAAAGAAGGGTGCAAATTAGAAGGGAATAAACCATTCCCTATGTCTGCCAAGGCAAGAATAACCTCTTGCACCTATAAAGTTGTACGTTTGAAAAAAAAGAAATAAAAATGCTCACTTTCTAAAAGTAGGTAAATACTTAAATAGATTGACATTTTTTAAAACACGTTGGAGAGGAATCTGTCAGAAAAGACTTACATTTACTACCTCGAAACAGGGAATGGTATGGATGGTGTCTTACAGCCTCATCCAGTCTAATTTTCTGTGATGCCATGAGTCTAATATCTTAATTCAGCATCTTGAAAATATAGGGTCAGTTACTGCAAGGAAATAGAGAAAAAGTGGGGCCAGAAACACTCTAACTCCCCACAAGTGTAAGAAAGGTAAGAAAAAGAAGAGAAGAGGACACCCTGCAGTAGGATCAGGTGCACTGGCACCCTGGGCACTCAGAGTCACGGCAGTGACCTGAGGCGACAACTTCCCCAAGGGGGAGGTGGGGAGGTTTCCTCCTGGTGCAGCTTGACTCATGGAGCAGAGTGTGTCATACATATACTGCCATTAAACAGATTTAACAGGGAAATGGGCTGGGTATAGAGGAGGTGACAGTCCTGCTCCAGACACAACGCTCTCAGACGCAGGTCAGGCATTTCAGTGATACTCCTTATATCCAGAGCCGTGTCCAAGGCAAAGGAGTCTTAATCCACTGAAGTCAAAAACAAAATTAACCTTGACTTCAAAGTAACTTGAAACGTTCGCAGCATCTACTGGATATATGCCCGCTGCATTTACAGAAGAGTAAATAGAAGTACAGATACTAAATTATTTAATGACAAATATACTGAGAAAGACACTGACACTGATATATGTTGCTCTATTTTTAATCTACCCCATTACCACATGACTAACAGTTTAAATACATTTTTCTCTCAGGGGATAATTCGTGAGTCAGCTGTTACTGATAAAATAAACCTCTTAAAAATTTTACCTGCAAATACCATTAAAATTATTGTTCTTCAGATACATTATTATCAATGCAGATAAAACAGGACTCCTACGTATATAAACCACAGTTCCTTTTAGGCAAGGACGGTGCACTGAAGATGGAAATTAGGAGAAAATGAGGTAGCAAATAAATATTTTAAATTATATTCCTTATTTTTATTTTAACCAGTCAAAGTTAGACAGATGGTTGCCCCACTGGGAAATGAACACTAAATGAACACTAAATGCTCCGTACAAGCATTGCTTGAGAAAACTGAAAATCTGATATACAGAAAACTATTTAATCATTAAAGATGAAAACTGCATGTTCCACAAACAACAAGCGGACAGATGGATGGAAAGCTTGGACGAGCTTTTTGATGGCCTCCCACCATTCGTTCTGGTATGCCAACTGGTAATTATTCTGCAGAAAACTATGTAGGTCCAGTCTGTGTTTTGTCACATAAAATCTATACAATGACACGGATCATAAACAATCTGTAGGCATATCTACACTGGATTTACAAAAGAGATGATGTAATGATAACTCATTGTAATTTTGAAGATAACAGAAGCATAATTGTGTATAGTAATGTGGTCACATCTGGTCAAACTGCCAAATGTGCAAAATCAGAAGACTTAACCAGGCCAGCTGAAAAAATAATCCTGAAATGTATCAATAAACTGTATTACTTTGTCCCAAACGTTCTTGCAGTTATAGTTCCAGCTATGGTCCTTTTGTGTCACGGTGCTAAAATTCACAGTCCTGATACTGAACTGTGTTTTCAATCAGTCAGTAATTTTTAGCTACATTTTCTTCTGAGAAAATTTAGTACACCAGTTGGGTTAGCTATAGGTCAGCTACAGTTCAGCGCTGCAGTTCTATCTATGCAATCTGTTGAATCATTATCATTATTTCCTTTGCTGATATTGTTTCCAGCTCATCTGAAATCATATGGAGGTAGTGAAGAGCGCCAAGTACCAGTTCAGTTATGAACAAATGATCCTCACTGTCACTGAACTAGAGTATTTCTCATGAGATACACAGGGATCCACAGTGCACATTTTAAAGTGATAGTTAAGCTTTTAGCGTAAATTAGGATGACATGAGGAGGTCTCTTTTTGACAATAACAAATTCTTTCTCTTATTACAAATTGTAATGCTAAGCGATATATATGTTTCTTCTGCTTATTAAGGGCTCTTCTCATTTCAGTATTGGTGCCAGGTTTCACTGAAATATTACACATAAATAAGATCACACCTAAGGATGATTCTTGACCAATAGTTTACCTCCACTTTGATGCCTCCCCTTTCAACACACTCCCAACACCTACTTAGGTGTTCATTGATACAACATACTTAAGGTTGAAATCCTAATTACTAGCATCATGTTAGTCTAGGGATAGTCTATTTTTCTTCTGCTCAGAACTGTACTTGGAGAACTCTTTTTTGACATTGTTATTATTTAATATGCCATATATATGTTAAGACCTAAATCTGTTTTTTAGTCAGCCATTAATGTATCTTCGGATACACAATGGAGAATAGAAATTGGGAATCTTCACACATTTTAAAGAAAAGATAAGGATGTTGAAAAAATATCTGGAATCTCCTTTAGAATAAAAGGTCAGGATTAATTTCTATGTCATCCAGGATCCCTGTCTTGCTATTCACTTTCTATAAAACTACACGGAAAATGACATCTGTGAAACCATGCTTGTGAGAAAACTCAATAGCAATGGGATGGTTGTGTAAATAAAAGACTGCCCTTAACCAGAATTCTTCAATGGCCACCTTGACAGCTCTTTATAGAACAGAGATTCACTCTGAAGAAGCAGGGGATGATTGCATTTAATATCTACTATATTCATATCCATATTTGTAGCGGTTTTTTAGCTAGGTAAAGAAGTGCGCAGATAGCAAATAGTCACATTTCCAAATGCTAGATATCCAAACATGAGTGCTTACATCCATTTCTATACACCTAAACAAAGTGACTTCTCCAACATGTGGAGGTAAAGTCAGGTTCACACAGCACAGAGCAAACTATTCCAGGCCTGGAAATGCACAATTGACTTTAATTTTAATTTCGGAGTTTTAGACAGGAAACAGTGCTATTTTTCTGGTCAGCTTCAGTTTTGAGATATGAACATTTCAATAGGCTCTTTCATACAAATAAGTATCTAAGATGGGAGGATTGAATCACAGTCATAAAGCACCTATTCTCTCATTGAAATATGGAGAAGGAGCAGATTATTAGTTTAGGCTAGATATTTAGACATCAGAGGGAAAAAACTTGTGCAGAGAGACATGATGCTCCTGAATTGATTATAAGATCTCTCTTTGGGTGCATAAACCAAAGTTTCACTGCCCTTGTTTGCTACCATATTGTATTTCAGATGCTTATCTGTTCACATTGTCTGCTGCACACCAGCATCTATTCTGGCACTGTAGTTGATGTCCAGGTTTTTGCTGTTCATGACAAAATCACATTTCATTAGCATCGTGCACATGGACATCTGTCATATTACATTGCATCTTGTATGCAGAACTTCATGCAGGGTTTTGATGTGAAAAACATGTCCCCAGAGATTTGATGAAGAGTCAAGAGAAAAATGGATGCCTGTAATTTTTTAAAAAGGTTAGTTGGCTAGTCTGGTTCTGACTCTGCAAAAAAACCCCAGCAACGTGGGTCGAAAGCAAACAGGAGTAATTTCAATTCCAAAGATGTATTTTTTTCACAAATTAAGAAGAACTGCAGGTTGAATTATTTATAGTCATTTGTTTACTGACTTTCACCTCCTCTTCAATTTAGAAGCTATCCACTGTGCAGTCAGTTTAAAAACATTCCCCTTTCTGAAATTTTCTGCTAAATATATTTTTATTGGTTTGAGGCTTCAGCTGTCAAAAGTCCATCATAAAAACCAGAGATTTTGAATCTAATCTGATTTGATTGTATAAATGGGTCATCTTGTAGGTTTTCTTCCTTACTGAACAGTCTTAATTCTTAATCTAAAATTTTCCTAGTCAAATAAATTCAGGAAGTACTTTAGCTGTTACTGTCAACTGATACAAGCTGCTATTGGATGGGCCATTTTCTAGAATATTTTTTGTCAGAAATGAAAAAGATCATAGGATGAGTCAAAGGAAACTCTTTCAAATCTGAGTATTCCTGAACCATATATTCTCAGTTCTTGCCATCATAGTCTGATAAAGGAGACTTACAATGAAAATTCCTCCATAATCTTAGCTAGTCGTTTAAAATTTAACCTTTGAATAAGGAGCTGGTAAAACAGTTGTCACCAGACACTAAATAAGTCACATAAACCTTAAATATATTACTTACAGGAAGCAAACTGAGGAGATGAATGTCTTCAGGCATGAGATGGAAAGACCTTAGCCTAGATCAGGCACATCTTATGGGAGCATTCAGTGCCAGAAGATATTTTAATCTATTAAAATGCAGTAAATCAAAGTAATTATAAGATACAACATGATATTGCATGATATAAATAATTAAAAATAAATCTACTGTTTTAGTAGCTATCAGACTTCAAACATTTTTTAACAGGTCAAGCCAAAAACAAAAAAGGTATTTCTTTTCTGTCAAGATGATTGAAAAAGCATAATTTAATGGCAGCAATTAAAAAATATATGACTAATACTTCTTCAAGGAGAAATTTAGTCCTACAGCACACAGAAAGAAATGCCCATAGATACAGAGGAGTGGGAATTAAAGGCATCTCTTCCTTTATGTATGCTCACAAAAAAGTGATGTGAGAGAAACATGTGAACACTGGAAGTGACCAAAACCAGCTCTACATTTTTGATTAAAGAGAGGGCAATTGAATGGAACAGAGGAATGATGAAATATAGAGCTATTTAAAGTGATGAAAACCTTGTTTTAAACTTGTTTGGAAGGATTAAAATAGATGAACCCTATGATATAAATGGAGTCATTCATACACATTTCACGTTTTAAACTGCAGCAGCACAAAACAGGGATTATTGATACATCAATAAGAGTAGTTTCTTTGTTGCTTTCCCAGGAATTGAGATTTACATTATTATTCTTTGGATTTTTTGTAAATTTGATATAACTGTATTGTTTCAGACACAATCAGAAGGCACAATTAATCTTTCTAGGATCTCCAAAGATGATTAGGTATTTCTGCCTGCTGAGAACATTGTTAAAACACATTAGAGCATCAAAAAATATCACAAGTAAATGTTTTGGTTTTTTTCAAAACTGAATTTTGGTCACATTTCTTGAAAGACTGGCAACATTTTTATTTATGACTTATTATATTTCCTCCAACTCACAGTGCTGTGTTCAGCCACTTTGCTCAGCATACTGTCTGTATCTTCAGACATTCATTATCAGTCAAAGAAATGCTTGAAATGCCTCAAAATATGTACAATGGTCAAAGGGTCAGAAGTTCAGATAGTCACTCATGCCTTTGTTCTCCTTCCCCTCATTTATATACTGGGTGTGCTCCAGAGGGTACTGGGGACCTTTTGGTTGCCTTCAAAGGGGGCTGGCACAAGTGCCCTTACAACCAGACAGACCCTCCCCTGTTTGCCAGGGTATCTTTTCCCCTCCACCCCTGCTGATCTGTCCTGGGCTTTGCTGACCTCTACAAGACACACACATCTGGCAACCGATGCTTTCCCTCACGCTGCTTCTTTCTTCTCCCTGAATCATTATTGATGACAAGCTCACTATGGGGTCTCAACAGGCTTAGCAGCCTCAGCTGGACCAGGCCCATACAAAAACTTACGCTACGGAGTGTTTTCCCCGGACTGAATTCACTGTTATGCACATTTCCCCTCCCTGGCTACATGGAAAACTGCAAAAATGCTGCTCCATATCTCAAAAACAGAGTGGAAAGATCTTTGTGGAGGTGAATGGGAGCTGGACCAGGTGTGCTTTGTGAATTGAATGCAGTCAGCAGCCAGCCCAGCTGAAAATCAACTGAAACCCATAACGGGATGTGCAAGGCCATGACAGAAGAGTAACAGTGTGAATAAAAAATTTGCAGTGACTTCACTTGCTCCCACTTTCTAAGGATGGCAGCTGCCTGTTCTTCTCTGTGAGTGGGATTTGCAGTCCTCACTGTCATGCAAGAGAGACAATTTAGAGAGAAGCTTTTAAAAAGCAGGCATTGCTGATGATGTAGAAATAGCATTCTGACTGTGCTCATGCAATTTCTTTCAACAACTATTAATTAAAACACATGGTAAATACTTCATTTTTATCCCTATCAGATAAATAGTACAAAGAATAGAAAAGAAAGTTTGATTCAAGTAATATTTTTGAAAAACTAAAAGGGGAAATCTTCAGTTCGAGCATGCCTATATTTTGATTTATTTTGGAACCCTGAGTTGTACTTTGTTTCTTCTCCATGTAAAAGAGTAAAGTAGACTTCATTCCTTAAAGTAACAATTTTGTGTAACGTTGAGTCTGTACAAAAATGTGGGAAAGATGTGAAATCTTTTATGGAATTGTCTTTCTTCCATTTGCCAAAATTACAACTTAGAGCTGGTCAGATAACGCAGGAGGGGATAGGAACTACAAAAGTGATGTTATTTTTTCATTTATATTTTCCTAAACCAGTTCAAAGTTTAAAACCTTTCTTCATACACTGAAGTGTTACAGCCATTTCTTTTTAATGGCTACGTCCCAGATGCTGCCTGGAGCTTGCAGCAAACTCCAGCGGCATGTTCCCTCACATTGCCTTGCACTTGTTTCCTCAGTAGCCACATGATCCCTTCTTGTAATCAGGAACTGTGTGATAAAGGTGTGATAAAGAGCACTTCCTCTTTATCCCTGTCTTGTTATCCTCTTCTCTGCATCCCCTCTGGCCTGGCCACGTACTGAGGAGGATGGTACCCCTGCCTCTTCTCTGCAGCTCAGCAATGCTTGACAGGGCATGCATGCCTGCCAGACATGCCTTTAGGCAGAGGGGGAAGCCTAATTTATTAATCCTAAGCAAATTTAGGAGGAAGCTAGACTCTAAAATGCTTAGCTCAGACAAGAAAGCAGTAAGTCATATACAGTATATACAGTAACACACAATACTTTCTGAGACAAAAGCCTGGGTACCAGTCAGATGTTAGGCTGGTGGGAGCGTTACAAATTAGTGTTGCGTAGCTAAGATCTGCCTGAGAAGAAACACAAGTACAGGGTCCTCCTGCAAAAGCAGAACAAACTGAAAGGGACCCTTAAGTTCCAGACCTGGCCCTGTGGACAATTTGTTGCATATGCTTCATCCTCAGAAACCTGAGGAAACGTATTTATCACCACCCTCTTCAGTCAGGTTTCAGTGTGCTGCCAGCCTCCCCCAGAGCCGTCTCTGTCCCAGACTGAGCCAGCACATCCCTCGGCCCCTACTCAACACGGCAGCTGCTCCAGCCCAGGCTGGCTTGGAGCCCTTGCTGAACTCGCACCAGTTTGTCCTTGTCTTGTATTGAGAGGGGCCCAAAAGCCGTGTGTCTGATACTGTCTCTGCCCATGGTCTCATGAGGGCACAGTAGAGGGGGATAATCACATCCCTTGAAGGATGGACTGTGCTCCTGCTGCCCAGGCACGGCTGGCTCCTGCGTGGTTCATGGTGCTCCAGGGCACCAGCACCTTCGGCAGAGCTGCTCCCCAGCCCGGCCACCCCCAGCCTGCCCCACTGCAGGGTTATCTACCTTCCCAGGGGCAGGAGCCTGCATTGCGTGGCTGCTTTAAGTCGTGTGACATATTGTAAAATCAGGTTGCTCATAAGTAACTGAAGACAGTACAACAGGTAGCTATTTCCTTAGGGATTTTAAAGGGAAGGCATGATTGATTGCAAGCATATGCCTTTAAGGGGGATATGCAATCATGTGAAAATCAGATGGGGGTCTTGGAGGAAATGTTTTGTCCCCACCACAGAAAAGATCAGAGAAATAAACAGTATGATTTCTTCAACTTTTTAATTAAAGGGTGCCTCCTCATGGTTGGAAGGATTTCCTAACCAGCAAGCTCTTCTTGAGCAGAGCAGCTGAAGTGCAGGACAGTATCCCCATAAGTCAGTGTTCACAGCTTAGACTTTCCTGTTTAACATACAGTTTGTCTTCCACCCACTGTGTTTTCTATAAACACTAAACAGTTGGAGCAGGACAGAACTTTCATTTCATGGCTATCAACACCCTGCTGTATTATGGTAGTTTAGAGGTGATTTTGCATTAAAATGTGAGTCTATACCTGAGAAAAAGTTTTTTCTACCTACTTGACTCATGGAGGAAGAAGACCCCAAACCATCATTCGGTCACAACTCAGTCTCTGCACTGCTTCTGGGCCAGCAAATTACGCACTGCCCCCTTGTACAGTTTTCATTTTGAGGATGTATTTAAGTCCCAGACGTAAACAAATGTGGACAATGTGTATTGCAGCTATTGGAAGGAATAGGGACTGCAGGATCAAGTCCTGAATTGAATGACACCCTTGCAAAAATTCACATTACAGGTGAAAAGAAGGACAGAACTGGGGAGGGGAGGGTGGAGAAGTAATCGCGTGGGCTGTAATTCTCTTCAGATTTGTCCTTATGTTAATCACACCTGATGTTAATGTGATTAAAGGAGCAGAGACTCCCTAGAAGAACTCAGGAGAAAGAAAAACTACTCTGTGATGTTTGCTTTTCAATTTCTTGAGATTTTGAATTCAGATAAACATCCCTGGGGTAAGATTTCAGTAATCTCTCTGACACAGTGCAAAAACCTGATGCAGGGCTGGTGAGAAAGGTTGCAAAAACAACCAAGTTTCCATCTTCATTAAAAGAATAAATGATTATGCAATGATTCTTCAAACCAGTGTGTACATCAGATTTCAGAAAACTAATACTGTAGTCAAGTATATACTATAACCACAGTTACCATGGTGATGGTAAGCAGCTCCCATTTGCCCTGAAAGTCATTGTCATTCGTACGATACATGCCTTAAATCAGCTTTTAGAAATATTTCATACTGAAGTACAGACTATATTTTATTATTAATTGAAAATACTTTATTTGCTAATATATTAAATTTTTCTTTTATATGGAAATAAGCCCATACAAAATGTGCTATATGGGAAGCTGGTCTCATTCTCACAGGTATCTATCTATAGGTTGCTTTACAGGTATGAAAAGTATTTGTTAGCCTGCGTCTTTGCAGGCTGAGAACTCACAACACGCATCTTGCTAGTTTCTACGTCAGGTATCACTGAGGTGATGTTCAATACAGAAAAATAGAGCTCATGATGATTTTAATACTAAATTGCTGGTTGTCTTGTTTCCTACTGGCTATCTGTACAGTTTAATTTAGAAATTAAATGTTAGAACTCCCCACTCAACATCACACCACTCTGCTGCGCTACTTGAGAAAATTGTGTTTCTATGGTAACTGCAGGAGACTTATTCACAGACATTGATGTCACCCACATACTAAATTTAATTACAATATATACAAACCATTGAACCATTGATTTCTTTCATTATATTATCTGGAACTGTAATGTAATAGTTACCAGTTATGATCACAGTGAGTATTTTAGTAATCTAAACAAACGTATACAAATATAAGGCTATGGATATATTTCCTAATATATATATATAAACAGAAAAGCTTTGGAGAGGAACACATTTATTGGCTCTCTCCACTGGCAGATGACCAATTCCATTTTAGGTACACTTTAGAAGCAAATATCACTCCATTAGATGTTTGCCAAATTCCTCTGGTGGCTCAGAAAGTGCTTGGGGACTCTCCAGTCACAGCCACCAACTACAACAGGGGAAGCCAATCCCACCACTTTTGGATCTGTGGAGTGCCTTAGTACCATGTTTTCAGTTCTGCTGGGGATTTAAGAAGTGTGCACAGGCATCCACACCTCCTTCACACTCCAGAGGGTGAGGGTCCTCCAGTGGTTTCTGTGCACAGCTGAGGGAGATCTGTATCTGCTGCCAGAGCAGGCTTTATGGAATCATAGAATCACTTGTGTTGGAGAAGACCTTTAAGATCATCAAGTCCAACCATTAACCTAATGCTAAACCACCACTAAACCATGTCCCTAAGCACCACATCTACCTGTCTTTTAAATACCTCAGGGATGGTGATTCAACCACTTTCCTGGGCAGCCTGCTCCAATGCTTGACAAGCCTTTCAATGAATAATTTTTTTTCTAATATCCAATCTAAACCTCCCCTGGCGCAACTTGGGGCCATTTCCCCTTGTCCTATCACTTGTTACTTGGAAGAAGAGACTGACCCCACCTCTCTACAACCTCCTTTCAGGTAGTTGTAGAGAGCAATAAGGTCTGCTCTCAGCCTCCTTTTCTCCAGGCTAAATAATCCCAGTTCCCTCAGATGCTCCTCATGGGACTTGCTGTCTAGGCCCCTCACCAGTTTCGTTGCCCTTCTTTGGACACGCTCCAGCACGTCAATGTCTTTCTTGTAATGAGGGGCCCAAAACTGAACACAGCATTTGAGTGGGGCCTCACCAGTGCTGAGTACCGCGGGGGACAATCACTTCCCAAGTCCTGCTGGCCACACTATTTCTAATACATACCAGGATGCTGTTGGCCACCTTGGCCATCTGGGCACACTGCCAGCTCATATTCAGCTGGCTGTCAACCAACACAACCAGGTCCTTTTCCACTGGGTAGCTCTCCAACCACTCCTCCCCAAGCCTGTAGCACTGCATAGGGTTGTTGTAACCCAAGTGAGGGACCCAGCACTTGCCCTTGTTGAATCTCGTACCATTGGCCTCAGACCATTGATCCAGTCTGTTGAGAGCCCTCTGTAGAGCCTTCCTCCCCTCAAGCAGATCAACACTTCTGCCCAACTGGTCATCTGCATACTTACTGAGGGTGCACTCAATCCCCTGATCCAGGTTGTTGATAAAGATATTAAAGACAACAGGCCACAATGCCAAGCCCTGTGGAACACCACTTGTGACCGGCCACCAACTGGATTTAAATCCCTTCGCTACAACTCTTTAGGCCCATCAGTTTTTTACCCAGCAAAGAGTATACCCATCCAAGCCATGAGCAGCCAGTTTCTCCAGGAGAATGCTGTGGGAAATGGTGTCAAAGGCTTTACTAAAGTCCAGATAGACAACACCCCCAGCCTTTCCCTCGTCAGCTAAGAGGGTCATGTATCATAGAAGGAGATCAGGTTAGTCCAGCAGGACCTGCCTTTCATAAAACCATACTGACAGGACCCGATCACCTGGTTGTCCTCTATGTGATGTGTGATGGCACTCAAGACGATCTGCTCCATAACCTTTCTTGGAACTGAGGGCACCCCTGTATTTTCCCAGATCCTTCTTCTGGCCCTTATTGTAGATGGGTGTCACACTTGCCATCTTCCAGTCAACTTGACCTCCCTGGTTAGCTAGGACTGCTGATAAAGGATTTACGATTGAGCCCTCAGTTGCTCCCCACAAGGTGATAAGAGACAGTCAGACAAGCAGAGTTGACATATCATTAGGCTGTAGGAGCAATTGCAGAGCAATTCTGCCACTACCTCCGAGCCAGCAAAGAGATCACGATGATGGGGAACTTCAGAGACTAGACAGACCTGTTCTTTAACGCAATTCCCTTTATAACTCTCATCTACATAGCCTAGCTTAGAAAAGAAGTGTGCCTTGTGAGAAACATTTTGACAACAAACTGGAAAAAACAAATGCTTACAATCTGTAAAAGTCAGGCCATAGGGCTGAGGGATTTTTCAAAGTCTTAGACTCTTTTAGTCTGCTTGTGACAAGCAAGGCACTACATCACAGATCTTTTCTCCTCCTGAAAATGAGAACCTAGAGGCTATTGATCTTCCTGTAAGACAGTTTCCAGAGAAGCTAGAAAGAGAAAAGCTCTAAAGGCTTCACCTTTGATATATTCTCTCAGGTCTGGCCCTGGCCCATTAAGAATTTCCCCCTCTCATACGGAGACAGTGGCCTTAGCACATTCAGACTCTGATGACTGAGCCTAGGACATAGGTTCAAGGGCCCCTGGACTGAGATGATGTCTTTTAAAACTTTGACCGTGGTCATAAGACCATAGATCAGAATTTATTTTTTTTTCCCATTTGCAGCAGCTCCAAAGCTGTTATTTTTGTGGGGAGCTCACCAGCACAAAGTTTTCCAAATGAAAGTTTTTGCAATAGTAACCAATGACACAACTACCTATTTAATTTCCAGACCACAGTCTAGAAAAAGGAATGCTAGAAAAAAGGTGTATTTCCCATGTCAGTACCTTCTGTTTCTCATGGTTGTTCATCCTGCTGTTGCAGGGAACAATAGCATGAGTAACCTCCTATATCAGGAGAGTACGGATTTTCCTGTATCAGGAGAAACTATATCTTGCCTCGCAATGACTCTTCAAGGAAATTATTAGGTGAAGCTACAATCACAAGAGATGTTTAGAAATACCTTCACCAAACACTGGTGATAGCTGCCTTGATTCCCTTTATGATCTTACAGAAGCCTGCACATAATTGTTAGAACATCCAAATACCATGGAAACATTTCTCTTTTACGAGACAAATTTTATTTATTCCTAAATAAAATCTATAGTCAAGTTATAATATTGAGAGGGCTAACTCTGAAAATATCAATAGTACTTACCTTAACCTGAAGCTTTTATGGTTAATTCTTCTCGCTTTCTCTCCTCTTTTATATATTGGCATTCCTTCTTGGAAAGCTTTCGACTTTGCTGAATTCTTGCTGTATCTTACAACACCTACAGCACTCAAGAGAGAACACAGGTTGCAGCAGGGAACTGCTTTAGAGAAGGATCCCTCAAGTCAGGCTGTGTGCAGTGCTACAATGTTTGCTGAAGCACCTTTTAATAAAGAGCAAATATTTATAAACATGATGTCCTCTGCTGTTGCCCAGCATGAAGTACCTGCAATATCTCAAATGTGATATGAAGAGTTAGACTAGGGTGACTCATACTGAAGAGATTAAAAGGTGTAAACACAGTAGAACCAGAGCAAACAAACCAGTAGAGACTGATTCCTGCAGAATCTGTGCATGTGTAAAATATTTTGCAGAAGAATAGAAGACGTGAAAGAAAGTCTTAATTCTATATACAGAGCTGACCATGAGAGATAATGATGAGATAATAAATACGGAGCTATTTTGTTGCTGTTGCACTGGCTTGCAAAGGTTTGGGATTTTTTCTTGCTTGTTTTCACTATCACATTGAATGGAAAAGGATGACAAGGGAGTAAAAAGTATTTTCAAGAACACGGCTAATATATTACAGGGAAGCTTTTGCCAGGGGAACAACTAATGAAACAGCCCTATGGGCTCCAATGCTTCTATCTTTGGGATGCAGGCAAAATCAAGAAAACCAAAAACACAAACCTCAGTGAATTCAGTGACTGAGAGTTTAAGGATTTATAGCAGAAGGGAGGATGCCTGCAGAACAGCTTCAGTATGCACACAGGTTCTCAACAAGGGGGGCTGCCTGCCATTCTGCTGCCATCACTGTAGCCCTCTGTTAAATTAGTGACTCCTTTGATTTCAGCTGCATTGTAGAGCCAGCTGCAATGCGATGTAACAGGCTGAAGAAATGAAGCCAGGTGCTAATGATACACAAAAAGCCATTCTAATGCAGTTGATAAGAAACCCAGGGAGCCAGATACATTGGGGATTTGAGTTTGCTTAGATTTGTTACAACAGCCACAAAAACAATTAAAAGCAAAAGGGTTGTAACCTCAGAAACTGGGGGAAAGAATACAAGTTGTAAAAAAGAAAGCTCGAGGGAGAACCAGAAGACACACATAGCTAGAAAGGTAAACATATTTGCAACACCACCACAAACATTTCCAGCAGGGCAGCAGGTTAGCCTTTACAACATGGAATTCACCTTCAGTTGCTGCCCAGCACACAATTTTCACGATATGCATATGGCAGACAGCCTTGTGTACAGCAAAAGCAACCTTGCTCCAACACTTGAATAATTTGTATCAAAATCTGTGTTCACAGCCACTTTAAAATAAATCTGAAATAATTTGTCAAAAGTCACTGTAATTATCCCAGGTTTGTGTGTCTGTCAAACAATTCATGATGTATGAGGTTTAGATCATTCTTCCCGTCATCAAGGACAAGCCCAAGCTTTTAGAAAGAATTCATCTATCTTTTCTCCATTATGTATGTAAAATAAAATTTAATTATGTATGTAGATTCATCCTAGTCCGAGCTGGTTGAGTTCCCATTTATTTTACTATTTTCATAAAGAGTCAGTCGGATTTACCTGCATTTTCATGGGGTCAGATGGGAGCAGAAGCTGGCCCAGCAGGTAACTTAGACCAATATTTATGACATCCTAATTTGCCCTGCTCATGCTACGGCTGCATTGCAGCTGCTTGAAGGCTTTACCTCTCAAATAATTACAACTCCAGAAAGTCTCGTACTTAGCTAATTTATATGTGCTTTTTCCTATTGGCTTCAACAGCGCCAATAAAATCTTGTCTCCACTGTGCAAAACAGCACAGCATAGAGCTTGGCTGGCTGCCAGGGCAGAGGAGACTCATTAGCGGGGCTGCAGCGTCAACCCAATACTTCTCTGCTGCTCCTGGCCCAGCTTCACATCTCAGAAGATCATTGCTCTGCACCCCCGCAGACAGCCCGGCTCGGTTTGCGCAACACAAGATCGCTTCTGCTGGGGGTCCTGCTCTGGGGTGTCCAGGAGGAGGCTCAAGCTTGTTGCATCCGAAGTATCCGGCTCCTAAATTTCAGGCAGGGTTGTGTCTGAACTGATTTATGCCTTGTATATATTTGTTTTCATGTAATGGCATCTGTGTATTTTCTGTCTTCGATTAAGCATAATTACCAGATGAATTCATGTATGACAATATGATTGTTTAGCTTTGAAGCCTACGATTGTGGCAGTCCTCATATGCATTTAATCTTCAGCACTCTGTAAAGTACATTAGTAATAGTTAGGAATGGTTCATTTTGCCACAGAGGCCTGTCTTCAAGTGTCTGTTTTTATCTTAGTGTGGGACTGGAAAAAATCCAGGATGTTTCCGGTTAATTATAGCGCTAATTTGTTTGAGCTTAAAGTTAGTCTTCCTTCCATGGCTATTTATTTTGTGCATTTTATAGGCAAATCAAAACTTTGGTGGACCCCAAAGACATTACCTTCACTATCTGAAAGCCAATTTGTCCTCTTGGTGCACGAGTGGTCTAATTATGATGTGTTAGGGAAAGGGTAGCACCACTGCCACTTGTTAGGTTTTCAATGAAAACAGTGAGTTTGCTGCACATACTTAAATCCGTGGCCTTTGCATTCAGGGAATGGCTTCTAGCTCCAATTCTCATTTTGTCTCAAACAGAGGTGGATCTCTTGTCTCTTACCAACTTTGGTGAGCTCAGTTGCATCTAAGCGATGGCTCTCTTTCATCCTACTAGAGGCACTGAAATCAGGAGTGGGAGCTCCAGACCCAGGAACAGACACCAACATTCCTTTGTCGATGTGCTTCTCATGGGAGTTTGCTGCTATTATAGTCAGCTACCTATTTGTGTCTGCCATTCCAGAAAATGTTGAAATGTGATAGGATCATTTCTTAACCCTCTGCAAAACCCAGCACTCCCTAGAACAGTACATCTTCTCAATTTATATATAGTATAAGACTGTGAGCCCTAGATAGAACAATAACACATCTGGCTACATAATAAATGCCAGTGATTTGTTAAAATCAGTATGAACGCTGAAGACTAATACATTTACACAAGCACTTGGATTAAGTTCACATTATTTGCTTCAGGTTTTCTCCTTACATTGTCTATCAGAACACAACAAAAACAAGGAGTAAAACTGGCTGGTATTACAGTAGAGCATGTCACAAGCAAGGACTGAGTATCCACCGTGGTGATTATAAGACTGAAAGGAGGAGTGGCAGAGGTCTTCTTCGTATTGCTTGAGACACTGTCTGCAGTGCGATTTGAATGGCAAAAAAATTACATATCAAATAACACGTTCTTTTCTCCCTATAATCGTATTATTTCCTGTCACTTAACTAGCTGCATTTAGCTACATGTTCTATTTTTACTGAGATGCCTTATAATTGAAACTCACATCCTTCTATGTAATTTTTAAAGATGATGACTGCTATTGCAGTGAATGAGACATAATGGTATATGCTCAAATTTTATACTGCAGTAATGCTAGATTTCATTAATAAAAGAATTACTTTATTCGAAATAACTTCTGCAGTTACATTGAGAGTGCAGGTAATGGGATTCTGAGAGATTTGAATCATCAGCTATGCAACAGTTACTGTCATTCATTAGAAGAGCAGCTAGAAGATGGCAAAGTAGTTACAAGTGCAAGCTAGACTGACAAAGAATTTTCTGCTGTGATATTAACCCTTTCACTGTCACGTAGGCTGTGCCACTAACCACACGCAGTGCAAAGAAGGACTTGTTTTGGCCTATAAAAGCCATATTTGCCTTGTCTCACAGAGTGGTTTCCCACATACATGGGGTTAGCCTTGTGGCTAAAAGGGAGCTCCATCCATCCAAGCTGCAGCAGAGCCCATGGACAGTGTTGACACAAGGCTGTTTTGCAGGAACTCAGAAAGTGCAGACTAAAGCTGTGTCTGTCATCCAGCTACAGACAATTTCGCTCCAGGATCCAAGAATGACTGAAAACATAACTATGTGTTTGCTAAGAGTAAAGTCAGCCTTTAAAGTATTTTCACTGTTTCTTTAGGCATGTGTTAGCGAGTGATTTATCAAAATGCTAAGTAAGTTGGTGGTTTTACAAACTTGTGATAAATCATCACTGAACATATTTTTTTTATCAGCTAACTTTTCATCCAACCCAAAGTCCAGATGGAAATTTGGCCACAGTCTCCCTTGAGGCTATGAAACAAAAGAGCCAGGGTTATATAAACACCTCGGGTGTCAGATGCCCACACATTTGCAGGTGGGGACATTTGAGACACCACAGTGTACCCAAAACATCCATATGGGGCTTTCAAAGATGGTGCATGATTCATAGGAGACCCACACCCTCTTGGTACGTTAGATGGAGTCCAGGATATGCATCTCAAACAGCTTTGAACTGACCTCCCAGCGACTATCAAAGGAGGCGAGTTGGTACGAAACAGCACCTGAGAGCTATTTTCCTTCTTAATGGAACATCCCCAGCAGTTAAACAAAGCAGTAAAACTACTGCCAAATACAGCTGAACAACCACAGAGGGAATACAGGGTTTCTTGCTGATCTAAACCAGGATAAAAATGAAAAGCTCTAGATCTGCTTTTTCTTGAGGGATCTTCGGAAAGGTTGAAGACCTCCTCCTTTGCCACTTCACTCTGGGAGGAATTCAGCATCTTTGGCTAGCGATAGTTTTGAGTTATCCTAAGATGCAGCAATTCCCACATGATCTACTGGGTCATCACCAGGATGGAGGCAGGAGACACTATGGCAAGCTAAACAGCTAGTAGGGGTGAGATGGGCTGCAGGCAGGCACTCCCGTAGCAAGTCAGAGCTGTGAGTTTCTCTGAGGCATGTGCAACAATCGTCTGCGCAGCTCAGTGTGTGCTTCATAAAGCTCCACTTGTTTTTTTAGCAAGTGAGCGACAAACATCACCCCATACCCCTAATCTTACTTTTTCAGCAGCCCATCCTTTTTAGCTGCACTTCAGTTGCAGAGGCTGGAGATGGAAGGTGTTAATTTGCTGGGCATCTTGTTTACATATTCAGCGCAGAAATGCCATTCTACTGCAAATTGGTTCTGAGGGTGTTTTTGTGTGTTTTTTTAACTGTCACCCATGTGCAGTGATGCAGCAAGCCATCTATTAGAAGAGAAAAATACTGACATATATAATTAGCTGTAGTCTGCATGGCTACTTTGTACAGAATTTGGGAAATGAGCATCAAACAGCAGCATTTGGCAATCCTCTGTGCTTATGAACTGTTTCTTACTAGATGTGACTCTATTCCCCTTAAATGTTTACTGAGAAAAATTACTCCAATAATGAAGAAGATTGGCTGTCTGTCTAGCTGAAGAGGATTGTTTTCTTTTTAAACCACTATTGTGAGCTTCACTGGCTTCAATTTTGCAGTTAATGCGGGTCACAGTGTTTGTCTTTTCCTTTCAACACTGCTGTCTTTATTTACACAGTTAATCACTGTTTTCAAACTATTTAATTATTTTGGAAGACTTAGATTCCATAGAATCATAGAGTCATAGAATGTTTTGTGTTGGAAGGGACCTTAAAGATCATCTAGTTCCAACATTCCACTAGATCAGGTTTATTCAAAGTCCCATCCAGCCTGGCCTTGAACACTTCCAGGGATAGGGCATCCACAACTTCTCTGGGCAACCCATTCCAATCTCTCACCACCCTCACAGTAAAGAATTGCTTCCTAATATCTAATCTAAATCTACCCTCTTTCAGCTTAAAAACATTACCCCTCATCCTATCACTACACTCGCTGATAAACAGTCCCTCCCCATTCTTCCTGTAGGCCTCCTTTAAGTACTGGAAGGCCGTTATAGTGTCTCCCTGGAGCCTTCTCTTCTCCAGGCTGAACAACCCCATCTCTCTCAGCCTGTCTTCATAGGAGAGGTGCTCCATCCCTCTGATCATCTTCATGGCCCTCCTCTGGACTCACTTCAACAGGTCCATGTCCTTCCTATGCTGAGGGCTGCAGAGGTGGATGCAGTACTCCAGGTGGGGTTTCATGAGAGTGGAATAGAGGGGAAGAATCACCTCCCTTGCCTTGCTGGCCACACTTTTTTTGATGCAGCCCAGAATGCAGCTGGCTTTCTGGGTTGTGAGTGGACATTGCGAGCTCATGTTGAGCTTCTCATCCACCAACACCCCCAGGTCCTTCTTGGCAGGGATGCTTTCGATCCATTCTCCATCCAGCCTGTATTTGTTCATGGGATTGCCCCAACCCAGATGTAGGACCTTGCACTTGGCCTTGTTGAACTTTGAGGTTTGCATGGGCCCACCTCTCAGGCTTGTCAAGGTCCCTCTGAATGACATCCCTTCCTTCCAGTATGTTGACTGCACCTCACAGTTTGGTGTCGTCGGCAAACTTGCTGAGGGTGCGCTCGATCCCACTGTCCGTGTCAACAACAAAGACGTTAAACAGCGCTGGTCCCAATACCCACCCCTGGGGAACACTGCTCATCACTGGTCTCAACTTGAACATCAATCCATTGACTCTTTGAGTACGATCATCCAGGCAATTCCTTATCCACCGAGTGGTCCATCTGTCAAATCTATATCTCTCCAATTTAGGGAGATCATTTTAGAGAGACCATTCATTCTCCAATTTAGAGAGACCATTCCACCATGCATATATTTCCTTCTCTGCTTTAGTTTTAAAGGAGGAACAAGAGAAAACTCAGGCCTGGCCTGCCAAAGCCAATGACTGGGCATACTCAGGAAATCCTCTGGCACATCCCTCTTCTCCCGCCACATCCCCAGGTATGACAGTGCTGAGGAAGCTGGAGACAAAAGGGATTCAGAGGGTGGGATCTAGCTCCAGATTCAGACACCTAAACATAGACAGCTATAATATATGTGTCTGCTTTGAACAAGGTGTCCAAACTTCCATCACAGCTAGTGGAGACCTAGAATTCAATTCAGTTGCCTAAACATTGGAGTTTATTTTGAGACATCTGGATATAGCAATAATGTTTGCATGATTATAGCTCTTATGAAGCAGGACCTATGGGTGACCTTCTGAAGTGGCATTTGGAAGCTAGATGGGATACCCCAGGTCTCAAATGATAATAGATGCTCTAGACCTCCACTAACTCCTAAAGGAGGCTTAGACATCTTGTGACCACATAGTACCCTAAACTGTAAAAACATTTAGATATTTGAATCTGAAAACCCTTCGAACTTACTAGTGACGGAACAGATAAAAATGGCGTTAAAAAAAGCTCAATGAAAAGAAGACACAAATTTACCATTGATAATTCTTGCCATTTTGTTATTGTTATTACACTACCCAGTATTTTTTAAAAACTAAGGAAGGAAGGAAACATGTCTACCAAAGACATGGTGAGTGAGAGCTCACCGAGCTGTCTCCAAAAACTTGGTAGGTGTCCATGGCACAGTGTGGAGCCATTTAGGATACTGGTTAGTGTCCCAGCATTGGTATAAACATGTCATTCTAGCATCACCGTGAACCAAATCTGCTACTGGACATTAAGCTGAGGATCTCTGCACCATGATGTACCTATTCATATAAACTAATCCTAACAAACTCCCTGTATTAAGGTTTATGGTGTCATGACCTAAGAAAGAAATGGAAGTTACTCAATTTTTTATTACTTAGTTTTAGCAACATTTTGAACATTTGACTGAAAGTCCTTGCATCCATTCTGCCCTTAAGCTGAATGAATTTGAACTGCAACTGTGGAAATCCAGACAGACCCTGATTGAATAAAAATGAATAAGAATTCAGTACTTATTTCCACTTAGTGCTTTCCATGCACTTTCCATTAGTGTTTGAGTGCATATATAGAAAATCCTCTGGACTTTCAAATGGTTTCTACATAAATTGGGTGATAAGAGAAATAATTGTAAAGAATTGGACAAAGCTTTTAGGCTATATCCATATAAACGTGAAGCCTGTGTTTATAACCGAGGAAGACATACCAGAGACACAGCACAGATTCTACATCCCTCACTGCTAGATATGCTAGATGCATATAAGCATCATTTGGCATATCTTCTACGTTTAGTATTATATAGCTCCAGATTAGTCCATTAACCTTTTGCTCACTATGCAGTGATTTGTGATACACTTCCTTCCTTTGCAAAATGAAAGACCACATAGGAAAAAAGCAGCATGAGACCCCACTGAGTCCCGTTCACATTACATTCCCCCCTGGCTTATGTGCTAGGAACAGTCACTACAGAAAAGTGTGTGGAACTCCTCTTACAGCACAGCCATGCAGGCTGGGGCCCTAGTGAATTGTACCCTATATTTTAATACATAGACATACATGGATTAATGATATTTGCCTTGAAAAGGCAGCAACACCAAGTTCTTCTGATGTAGGGGGAGCTGTTAGCCTCCTCTCTATAGGACTGACAGTCTCTGTTCTTTAAGAGACAGTCTGAGTAAGATTCAGCTCTATGTTTGGACTCCGAAATGTAGATGTCTGTGTGTAAATGCCTACTTGAGATAGTCAATGAAAATTTGAGAGCCAGGGCACTACACAGTATCCTAGACATAGGTCTTGAGGCACCTAGGCACGTACTGCCATTTCAGACATTCTGGAGTATCCAGGACAGCAACACAAGGATGGCAAATATTACGCTGGACATAGAGACCTCATCCCCTCAGCCAAAAGAGACAGGCTGGAAAGAAGTGTCTTATGCGTTATGCCCAGCCCCGAGGCTGTGAGCTGACCAACAGCTTCAATAAGACCCATGTGTAAAAATTCCTAGTAAGGAGGTTTTGTTATTCTGAGAATTTTGGCTTTTGAGTTCACAGCAATAACTAACAGGTCTTGAAGTGTTGAGACATTTGTTTTCTGTTCTGTTTTTCTTTTCTTAGATTATAGAAGGAAGCCCTGACTGAGCACTCCTGAAGGACTCGGTCATTATACATGTAAATTGCTGACTGTTCTGGCCATGGTCCAGAGAAGCACTTAAGTACATGCTTAAGTTTTGTATTTCCTCCATAGGTATGGCAATGTGCCATTAACAATGTTATGTGCTCTATGTACACGGAAGCTACCCTAGAAACAGTAAGACACTTTAAACCCACATCCCTGAGCTGCAGCTAGGGAGCAATCATCATATCTCCAGACAAGAGGTTGTAAAGCTAACATACATCTTTGAATTCCCCTGATTCCAAAGGAGTTTGGCTACCACCATGACCCTCAAAGAAAACAATGAAGATAAAAGGGTGGCTCTACTGTGAACCCACATAAAATCCCCTTTTCCATCAGTCTCTACAGCAACTGATAATTGCTACAGAACATGAATGCCTCGGGGTAACAGAAATTTTCTGTTCAACCCAAGGCTTCATCTGTATTGCAAATTCTCTCCAAAAAGGAGCCTCTTCAAGGCTTTAAGGCTGCTTTACAGCTACTTGACTACTAGTTTTCCCTTTCTTGAGGTCACCTACTCTTCTCTGGGACCCAGATACACTTCAGTACTTGCAGTATCCTTTAGGCAATGAGCTCTATGACAGCTTGCATGGAGTACCTCCTCTGTTCAACCCTACCTCCTGTTTGATTCCTCTGTCTTTAGACATAGCTCTTCACCCCTTGGCAGCTCAATCCCAATAGTACAGAGGGCTCTCTATTGATTTCTGGGAAAGGAAGAATGTTGCTGCAAGGCTGGCAATGTATTAAACTAAACCATACATGTACATCAGAGGAAAAATATTCATGCCTTTGTTCACCCCTCAGTTCAGTTGAAATGAAAAAATACAGAATATTTTCACTGCTTCCCTATGAATCTCATCAACAATTTCATACAAGTACTGTCTGAGTCAAATGCCAGCAGAAATAAAAAGGACTCTATGCATGAAAGAAGAGGATCATTCTTTGTTTAGTTTGAGGGGAGGGAACTGTGTGATTGCAATTAATATTAGTTTTGAGCAACACAGAAAAGCCTCATGGCCATACAGGCTGAAAAGCAACATTTTCAACTTCTTTGATGTTTTCCCAAGAAGAAAAGGTGGCCAGGAGAAATACATTTTATATTTCTGTGTAGTTTCCTTTTATTATTTGAATTTTTTTTAAAGCAGTATGTTCATGGTATGCTAGTAGCTTGCTGACCAGATACTCAGACAATGAATAGCAAAATAAAGTTTGCAAAGGCACAAGTGCATGGGCTGATCATCTAATGAACAGATGAAATTTTAGTATCCCCTTAGAACTAATGGTAGCAGTACTGGCAACCTGTGAAACACTGTTATAAATTTCCCAAATGGACTGAATTTCAACATCTGTATCTACAAGGTGTTGTATCTACAAGATATGAAGTCTGCATGGAGATGAAATTACCTGTAAAAATAATTAAATTTTGTAGGAAACACTAAGGTAAGTTCACCACCCTTTTGCTACCCTAAAAGATCAGCAGAAGAACTGGGACAGGTTGGTTCATAACTTAATCCTCTTTTTCATCCAAACTTATGTTATGGATTCGTCTGGAATACGCTTTTCAAAGGGGAATCACGGCCTGCATTCCTTTTCCTAAAGTTCTGAATCTGACATTTCTAAGAGAGAACTAAACTAGCACAGGAAATCAAATGTCTTCAGTGCCACCAATCCAGCTATCACATCGAGCACTGAGAGGAGCTAAAGCTAACCAAGATGGTCTCACAAGTACTTGAACTCAGGTCTCACCATGGAATGGTCACCAGCTGTAAAACACAGTACATGGGAGGGGAACAGGGAGGACGGCGTGGTATTTAATTCCAGAGACCTCTTGATATGTGATAAAGGCCATGAAAAAGAGAATTTCATTCGTCTTGGAAAACACAGGCAAGAGAGATCTCTTGATTAAACTGAACTGTTTTTTCCAAGATGCTAAAATGGGAAGAGAAGCTCTAGATAAGCCATATCAGCTATCATCAGAGCCTCTGACTTGGAAATGATATAAAAAATGAGGGGCTAGAGACTCAAGGCAGATGAAAGAAGCAGAGCATGACCTTTTTTGTTGCAGCTTAGTGAAGCGATAAAAGTAGCAACTGATACACCCATCTTACCTAGCAGAGAAGATTTTTAGAGCTATTTTCAGATAGAAGTGCTAATTAGGTAACTGGGCCAGACAGAATTATTCCCAAACGTCTTTCTGTTTTATTAATGTTTCTGTGTCGGTACTTTTCAGTTCTCTTTATGGAGATGCTACAAAGTGAAGCAGATGCTTTCCATGCTCATTGTCGTTAATGAGCACTGACAGACATACTTTCCAATTCCTTTCCTTCTTCGCTTTAGCATTCTTCAGTGACAATGTTTTCGTTCAGCAATATGTGTGATTGATGTTTGTATTAGTACCTTAATTCATTAAGATGTTTTAGTAATGAAAATATATGTATTCTTCTCTTGACATTGTGAAATGACAACTGAAAGGTTGTCACTTCTAGAATGTAAGGCAGGGTAGCTGGGTATGATTGACCACCAAATTATTCTAGCAAAAGATATGTTCTGATAGGACTAACTACTGAAGAAAAGAGTAACTAAAACATGTGTATATATGCAGGTATAAAAATGTTGTGTAAATTATTTGATAGAGTAGACAGTGTTTGATGCTTGGCAGGAAATTAATTTCTGCACAGGCACTTGCTGTGACAGCAAAGTGATGTGACAGCTCCTGGAGAACATCCAGCTAATTACCGTATCTTCCTTCGCCTCATATTTTTTTTCTGTACTGTAAACCGTGGACAGAAAGGTGGAAATCCAGGCTCCAGCTGCCATGAGAAATAGCCATGCGAAAAAATGTAAAAGCCCTTCATACAGGGATGAAAAATGTTTGGATCCTGAGAAATGCAGAATTTCAAACCATGGACGCAGATCAGTACAACTATTGAAATATTTCCTTGATGTTAGCAATCAAAAATTAGATTCTCATAGAATCATAGAATCATAGAATTGCCTAGGTTGGAAGGGACCTTTCAGATCTAGTCGAACCATCAACCTAACTCTGACAAAAACCATCACTAAAACATATCTCTACGCACTATTTTCAGGTTGGAAAGTCTTTCTTATGCACCACTGTTAAACTGTACTTCTTGAATGCCAGCAGGCCACTATATACTAGGTGGTGTTCAAACACAATATAATAGGAGCCTCTCCTCCACAAGTTAATGCATGCACATTCAGAAAAGCACATTCAGGAGCTGGGCTTGTAAAAGCTGGGAGGTTTCTGCTGGTGTTAGGAGTCAGCGCTGAGCTGGGGAGAAAGAGCCAGAGTGGAGACAGGGACTTAAAAGTCTGATCTGCCCCAGGAGGTACCATCCAGTCTAGCAGCTACTGTGGGCAAAATGCTGGATTTGTGCATTCCCATCACATATATATGGAGGCACTCAAGATGGAGTCCCTGATGGACATCAGCCCAGCAGACACCTTTTCCAGAAGGGAGGGAAGAGATCTTTCTTCAACTAGGAGTTTTATTAGAACCACACTTTATATGCTGTGACTTTGGGAAGTCCATAACCACTGATTTGGGCTGGTTCCTTCTAGGTCTAACAGCAGAAGTGCACACCAACGGGTCACATGGAGGAAAGGCAAGGGCCTTGTGCAAGATATCTGATACAGATCACTGTGCATTGAAAGGAAAACATAAAAGAAAGCACACTTAAGGTAAGAACAGAAGATGAAATACGAGCCCGGATACATTTTCCTACCCTAATGAAGCTTCATTCTTCCTGACCAGAGAAAGTAATCTCATCAACAGTGATTTTGTTTGTCTAAGATTACCTTTTTCTCCCTTGTATTGATTTTGCTTTCTTTCAGTTGTTATTGTGGAATATAATAATTTTGGTGTTACAAATACCTTGAAAAGAGAGTTTTCTGGCAAAAGCTGGGATTTGGGGTGGGGTAGAGGAGGAGCAGTACAGGGAATTATTTAGAAAAAAGTCTGGTAGAAAACATAAAAAAAAAAAAGTGATTATGCCAAGCCAGACATTTTCTGATGGAACACCTTTAAGAAGTATAAAAGGAAATATAAAATAAGTGGTGAAGAATAAGGAAATCTAGAAATATATTTTTTTATATATATGTATAAAATAAAGCAAATAACAGGAAATCTTACCCATACTTTTTTGCATCAAGGGATGAGCAATCTGTTCAAGTCTATCAGACAAATCAATGCAGATTCATATGTAGCCTATCTGAGTAACAGATTCATCCCGAGTCCGCCAGACAGCTCTCAGCTGTCAACCCAATGAAATGGTGACATCCACTGCAACCCCACACCCCCTCCTGCAATACTGCGCAACAGCACTGCCTCGGAGGTGGGTGGAGGATGCCCAGGATGCGTGCGCCTTGGCACAGTGCAGGGCAGGCTCACCCAGCAGCCCCATTGCCAGCCCACAAGGAGGTGCTCAGCTTTGTATGGAGCCTGAAATCTGTAGCTCTCTAGAGGCGGGCTTGACATATGGAAGCAAGCACAGCACCTTTCCCCTTTTATTTGGAGAGACTAAGCTTGGTGATGACAAGTGTGCCAGGTGAACCAGCTTTGCCTGCAGGAACCTCATATCCAGTTCTCTGTGCTGAAGTTATAAGCAATGAAAGGATACATATATATATATATATATATGGACAGACCAAAGTCAAACAATTTACACACATACTCCCAGACCTATTAATTTCCTCTTGATATCTACATCCTCTGCAGTTATTCCACTTTCTCCCCCTTTTCTCCAGCATAAATCACTTTGCCAGCTTCCATTCAATTGCCACTGAGATAGATATTTAAATAATTTTTCTGCACAGGGCTGAGCACTGCAGGAAAATCAGAGTAGGAGATAGTCTCTGCTCCTGAGATGTGGACAAAAAGTCTCTGAAGGAGACTTTACAGCTATTGATGAAAATGGAAGATCACATAAATTTCCCAAATTTTCTGCCTGGTGGAAGTTAACAGGAAACCACAGACAGATCCAACTTGCTTGCTCCAGGGGTAGCTGAAAAAGCTGAAGTTCAGATCCTGCCACTGATCGCAGCCTGACAACTACTAAACTCAAGGCTTTCAGAAGAGTAACTCCATTGTAACTCTTTGGAGGCATCTCAATTACTTCTTCTAACATTGCTTATGCATCCCGACAAAGAGGGATGGGGGGGGCTCATTAAGCTTCCTCAGCCTTATGTCAAGAAGTCCATTTCCAAGTTTCTCAGTTCCATGATATATTTACTCTGAAAGCGTGAAAGTCTAAAAAAAGATAAATTAAATATTTTCTGTTAGATTGTTTAATTTGCTGTTACAACTGGGTCAGCAGCTACCACTTGCTTTTACTGACAGAACATACTGTTTTATAATCACTGAAGCATAACCATAGCACATAAGATTTGGTTATAGCTATGAACCAGTGTCTTTAAACCAAAAATAGACTACAGAACTAAAATCAAAGATGAGTGAGAATTTAAATTAATCTCGAGACAAGAAAGAGTTAGTCTAGAAGGTATCTAAGGTGAATTGAAAGTCAAGTCCCCAGAAGGCAAATAAATCCAAATAAGATCCAAAGATCCAAATAGAAGTGCCCCATCCAAAAATATTCTCCAATCACAGAACGACATGATGATAAGGATTGGAAGGGACTTCTGGAGACCATCTAGTCCAACCCCCCTGCCAGAGCAGGGTCACCCAGAGCAGGCTGGACAGGAATGCGTCCAGGTGGGTTTTGAATGTCTCCAGAGACAGAGACTCCATCACCTCTCTGGGCAGCCTGTTCCAGTGCTCTGCCACCCTCAAAGTAAAGAAGTTTCTCATACGTTTAGGTGGAACTTCCTGTGCTCAAGTTTGTGCCCATTACCTCTTGTCCTGTCACTGGGCACCAATGAAAAGAGCCTGGCCCCATCCTCCTGACACCCACCCTTTATGTATTTATAGGCATTGATAAGGTCCCCCCTCAGTCTTCTTTTTTCCCTACTGAAAAGACCCAAGTCCCTCAGCCGTTTTTTGTAAGAGAGATGTTCTAGTCTCCTAATCATCTTGGTAGCTCTCTGCTGCACCCTCTCCAGCAGTTCCCTGTTCTTGAACCAGGGAGCCCAGAACTGGACACAGTACTCCAGATGTGGCCTCACCACGGCAGAGTAGAGGGGGAGGATGACCTCCCTCCACCTGCTGGCCACACTCTTTTTGATGCACCCCAGGATGCCATTGGCCTTCTTGGCCACGAGGGCACATTGCTGGCTCATGGTCATCCTGTTGTCCACCAGGACTCCCAGGTCTCTTTCAGCTGAGCTGCTCTCCAGCAGGTCAGCCCCCAACCTGTACTGGTGCATGGGGTTATTCCTCCCCAGGTGCAGCACCCTACACTTGCCTTTATTGAATTTCATAAGGTTCCTCTTTGCCCAACTCTCCAACCTGTCTAGGTCTCTCTGTATGGCAGCACAGCCTTCCGATGTGTCAGCCACCCCCCCCAGCTTTGTGTCATCAGCAAACTTGCTGAGGGTGCACTCTATCATCTCCTCATCCAGGTCATTGATGAATATATCGAAGAGGACTGGACCCAGTACTGACCCCTGGGGAACACCACTCGTCACTGACCTCCAACTAGACTCTGTGCTCCTAATCACTACCCTCTGAGCCCTGTCTTTCAACCAGTTTTCAATCCACCCCACTGCCCATTCATCTAACCCACACTTCCTAAGCTTCCCTATGAGGATGCTGTGGGAGACCATGTTGAAAGCCTTGCTGAAATCAAGGCAGACAACACCCACTGCCTTCCCCTCATCTATCCATCTAGTCATGCCATCATAGAAGGCTATCAGATTAGTCAGACATGATTTCCCCTTGGTGAATCCATGTTGAGTACTTCTGATAGCTTTCTTTTCCTCCCCATGGTTTGAGATGACTCCCAGAATGAGCTGTTCCATCATATTTCCAGGGATGAAAGTGAGGCTGACCGGCCTGTAGTTTCCTGGGTCTTCCTTCTTGACCTTTTTGAAGATTGGAGTGACATTGTCTTTCCTCCAGTTCTCAGGCACCTCACCTGTTCTCCAGGACCTTTCAAAGATGATGGAGAGCATTCCAGCAATAACTTCTGCCAGCTCCCTCAACACTCTTGGGTGCATCCCATCAAGACCTATGGACTTGTGGATATCCAGTTTACTTAACTGATCTCTAACTTGATCCTCCTCAACCAAGGGAAAGCCTTCCTTCATCCAGACTTTCCATGTTACCTCCAAAGTGTGGGACTCCTGAGGGTTAGGCTGAGCAGTAAAGACCGAAGCAAAGAAGGCATTAGGTAACTTCACCTTCTCCACATCCTCTGTCACCATGGCTCCTGTCTCAATTCTTTCCCTGGATGGTTTTGCAGCCATTAGGCACCTTGCCTCCTGATCCAACATGTCTCTGCATCCTGCTTGACTAAAAATGGCCCAGGGTCAGCTGCTGTCAGGCACTTAGTTCCTGCTAAACCCCTTGAGGAACCAGAAACCAAACAAAGTGATACTTAAGCCCATTGGAGGAAACCAATCCAATAAGTATGCTTTGTTTCCATGTAACATATGAAAGCTTCAAACTCCTCACAAGCTCAGTGGAAACTGCTTTCATTTTCAAATACACTCTGAAGAGAGGGCCTGACTGGTGGTAATGGCCACCCTTCTCATTTTAGCACGAGCTGAATGGTTAGAGCACTTGCCCAGGGAGGGGGAGATTTGGTCTCCAGGTCTGCTTAGCATGGGGAATGAAACTTTTATCTCTCCTTCTCTAACTTTCCTTTGACTGGAAAAGTCCCAGTTCAAATTCCCTAAAACTGCAGAAAAAGTGAAGCTGAGCTCCCTACTTCCTAGATAACTAAACAAAATCTGTGGTGCAATCAGCAGGGGCTGTCTCATCTCTCCTCACAAGCCAGTGAATGCCAGGGCCACCACTCTCTCCATCTTCCCCCACCACTTGGACTCAGACTCTATTCTCAGATCTAGCACCCAGAAACTGAAGTGGGACACCACCCAAGAGGCTGAATGCCCTTGAACTCTTTTCTTACCTGGGAAAATTTCCTTTCAGTGGTTGTTTTCAATTATTATAGCTATTCTGGCTTTACATGGTCACTATCATGTAATCTAAAACAACATGTAAATACATAAATTATTGTCCACTACATATTAACTTCTGATAAGTAATTAGCCAGCAACTATTAGTGTCATCCAGGCAAGCTAAAAGCAAAGCAAGCAAACATTTTATCTACATTCAGTTGGAAAGTTTTATTTTAATGCCTAAGGACTGCCAGAATGTCAGTACTACCCAAAGATGTTAATTATACAATTTTTCAACAAGTGAAAAGTTTCTGAAGACCTAAAATATGTCAGGCATAAAGAGACGTTTCTGGGTGGATAAAATGATAGTGCTGGTTTATTTAACAATCTAAAATCAAAGTGGTGAAGGCAGATTTTGGCTCAGCTGAGAACTAAACTTAAAGCTAAGCAAAGATAAATTTCCCTACACAAATCTATCTTTTATGAAGCACTCACTTGCCCAATTCTCTGTAATTCTTGTAAATCCATATCATCAATATATCTTGTTATATCCATATTGTGATTGACTGTTTTTATAAAGCTACGTGCATCTTTGCAGGCTGATTCTGATTACTGGGAATGAAGTACGATCAGTTCTGAGCTGCGTTTTTCAAATCTGTTGCATGTTTTTGAAACAGCAAACAGGGGGCTGACAGATCCACTTAATACTTCACTTGTAGGCTTCCTATTCTACTGCATTCTAAGTAGTGTTTGATGTATTTCATCAAAATGATGAGTAACATAAAGTTGTTAGAACAAATTGTCCTTCATCAAATGTGCCATCTAATGAACAATGATGTTGCAGTCATATTTTTCATTAAGGTTATTCCGCTGTAATCTTTGTTTTTTAGAGTAGAATGGAAGTTGTTTAGTCAGTCAGTTCATGCCCAGTTAGTAACTTCTGTAAGTCACATATCAATGCCTGTTTGCCCTCAAAAAAATCCTACTGTTGCTTCACCTCTGTGTCCCCATGTTACCACAAGGCCTCTTCTGAGACTGGGGTCTCCTTGCCCTCCACTGCACACAAACCTATCACAAGAACCCTCAGAGCCTGATCCCACAGGGGCTGTGTCTGTTCCTGGGCTAACACACAAGACATAATTCAAAATGTGTGGGCTCTGAGAGCAGAGCAGAAGCACAGCAGTACCATCAGGGAATCTCCACCCCTTTTTTCTGAGGCTGGCCTCATGTCTCCTCTGGCGAAGGCTGGATGCTGCCAGGGGTTCCTCTCTGGGCAGTGGTGTTTCAGGTATCCTAGTCCTTTCCCGAATCCAACACAAGGTCTTTGCTGCAAAGAACATATGGTATAAAGCAATAAATAACACATATAAAAGAAAAGTGGAGTGACCCACACAAGGTCACAGGGCAGGCCACTCATCAAACCAGTACTAAAGCCCTTCTCACCTGACTCACAGCACAATTTAATATGCTTGTCATTCACTTACCAGGGAGTTAGGAATCCTGTAGATCAGCCGTAGCATCATGCAATGAATTCAATATGCAAAATTCTGCTTAATATAACGTATTTTGGTCCTCACAACATCCTCCAGCCTCCTTATCCACCCAGGAAATCAGCTGCCCTGCGTGTCCCAGGCTTTCCTAAGTAATCAGGATCACACGTTGATTGTTGATTTACAACATGGTTATAAATGGAGAATTTAACACCTGCATTCAAAAAATTCTTGAAATCTGCTCTTCACAGGTGTTGCCAGTAAAGCAGCTTAAATCTTTAGTACGAGAAATTAACGCAAATGTGCTGATGAATAAAACCAAATTGGATTTAGTTTAAATTGAATTATCTTTGAATAGATACTCAGAAATAACTGCTTTTTCTTGTTTGCCCACTGTCAATACTTCACATGTTGCTATTTCTTTAGGAAGTAAACAGAGTGCAGAAAGTGATATGAACAGACTGTCAGACTTGGTGCATGCAGGCCAAAGGAGCATAAAAATCTTTCTTTTGCCACAATCGTGTAAGTCTTTTCACTATTCTAAATGTTACTGATGCTGTACTGAAAAATCATTCAATACAGTGGAACATCCTATTTCATGCTGTTTGATTTCTGCTGTGTGGTATTTTTCTATAGATTAGTGCCTTGAAAAAGTGACTGAGTAGTGTGGTTTGTTAGCTCAGCCCCATTCAACACTGTGTGCTTAAAAAAGACCAGCTACTGCTTTATTCAGCTATTGATTACTGGATAACAAATCAAGTCACCCTCTATTTATATAACATTGGCAGATAAGTGTAGGATAGGCCAACAAGTAAGAGGTCTGAGATCAATACACTGATCAAACAGCAATTATTGCCCAACAGGAGGGGAGATCTCCAGGAGGTAAAGTGATGTCATAGTTGTACACCTCTGTACATGAGAAGTAAGGATCAGGTTAACAGCAGTGGTGCTCACTGGTTCATTAAAACATCTTTTGCATCTGCCTTTTGGCTAATAGGGGATTAGGGAGATCTGTGGGATCCTAGCAGTCCTTTTTTTGAGCACAATTCATCTTTTCTGAAGTATACCTATCACAGCTTTTGTTGAAAGAAGCCAAACCCGCTACTGTCTTTTCTGTACCACCACATACTTATTGCAAGATTGAATTTGCATTCATTTTTCTGCACAACTTCAACTTATACAGGCATTCATCTAGGCCTTCAAGAGAGGGCCTGTTTTCCACTGAAGCTGAAAGGTCCCACAGTCCAAGTAAAGCAAGCCACTTGGCCTAACCCTCCACGGACCTCCAATTTGTCTCACTCTTCCGTTTTACTGCCTACTCACCCCTATAGAGCTGCTAAATCTTTTCTGGGCACCTTCAGAGCTTAGTCAGCTCTTGTCTATGAGACAGGGACTGGGCTCAGCTAATAGGAACTACTCTGGAAAAGAAGTATGGATAGGGACTGTCTCAATTTGGGACTGTCAATCCATGGCAGACCCAAACAGTTTCCTGGAGAGACTTGTGCCTCCAACATCCTGTCTTGTCCTCATGCTAGATAACTCAGAACATGAGAAACATTTCCTGCAAAAAAAACCCATGCTGTTTTGGTGGATTGCAACAGACTTCATTGTTTTGGATCCTTTGAACTGAAAAGAAAAACATACAGTTATTAAAAGCTAATGGCCGCCCTGTGGGTCCTGACCCTCGAGAAGGTTAATGTGAATGTGGCCAGAATGTACCAGAGGGGGCCAGCAGTGTATGTGCAAACCACCCTCTACACCTACAAAGGAGTTCTCAAATACATAAGTGTAAGCGTAGGGCCCAAATCTCTCCCTTGTGTCATCTGCAAAGACAATGTAGATGATGCATTTACATGGAGAGTAGGTAGGTCACCTTAGAAAAGCTTACATGAGAACACAGAAAATATAATTGAGCTACAGTAACTCTGGGAGTGCTCAAGAAAAATACAGCTTACATTTAAATTACAGAAACTGTTGCATTTTTAGATCGTAACAGACCATCACTGCTGGTCTCTAATTACGGATTTATTACAAAAAACTGTGCCCTGACCATCTAACTTACAGATTAGAAGATCCAGTAGACAAGATGACTCCATTTTTTTTCTGGGAACAATATTTGCCTTGTTACCCAAACTCCCACTCATCTACAATAAACACAAATTCACTGCAAATCAAAATCCTGTATTTTTACGCAATAAATTCAAGTTTTTCCCCTAGCCCTCTCTTTCTGAACCAAGCAGAACAGTGCCGCAGAGAAATGGTTCTGTATGGGTTTTTCAAAAATATTAGAAAAACGTTAATGTCTTGGAAAGCTGGAGGAGTCCGTGCCATAACCACTGTTACACAGCTTCCCCTTCATGCTGCAAAATAGTTTCAGTATCGTTCCCAGCACCTAGTACAAACAGTTACGGTTACAGCGCTGTTCGCAGTCCTCCCACAGCCTCATCTGATGCGTTTTCTCTGCGGGAGGGTTGCGATGCTCATTACGGTACAATGGACACTTGTGGAGGGTTCATCATGTTGTAATGAGCATCTGGACAGACGCGGGGCGAGGGACACATTCTTGCTGCATGCGGGCAGCCAAGGGGGGAAGGTTATACTTCAAGATGTTGGCACCGCTGTTGATACTGTTGATAGCATTTTCAATGGAAACATTGTTATTAACAAAATATTTTCCCCACCCTTCTTTATTTCTTATGACTCAAGAGAGCTGGCAGTGAAATGGGGGAATTCCATTGCTCACATATTTTAAATGGTAAGAGAGATGATGTTTTCAAATGACCTTTTTGTAACGCATTTTGGGCAGTTTGCATAATGTTTCACTGCAGAGTTTGCATTTTTTAAAGACTGCATCCATGTACTCTGGATTGTTAAGGAAATTTTTTCCTAGTGCGGTAGCTTTAAAAGACTTGTTTGTTTGCGAGTCTATCAATCACTATCAGTCAATATTTTCATCTAGTGCTAAGTTCAAACACGATTGCATCTACCAACTTAGTATTAAGTAAAAGACAGTACAGAGAGAACTTTGAAATAAGAGTAGTGCACGAAATGGATAATTGCAGATCTGCACAACAGAAAATACCATTCTAAATGAGGGACATCTGTAGCCATCCATCTCTAAGGTAGAAAAATATTTCTTACATCTGGCCTCAAAAAGGACATTCCAAATCAAGAAAAGTACTAATGATCCTAGCCCAATATTGATGAAAAGACTTATCTCAAGAAAAAATAATCATTTATTTTTCATAAACTGTAAATAACTATCCTTTTAAAAATATATGCAACATTCATTTTTAAAAGCCTGTGATTGCCACCTTTACGATTCCCTTGTTGGCTGAGCTGACAAAACAGATAAAAGTTAGGAGAGGCTCTAGCCATATGTCATGTCCTTTTCTAATACAGTAATCTCCGGCATTTCTCACTCCTTTAGTAGTCTGCACAGTTTATAGACAGCTCCAAGCTGGAATTGCGGGGAAGACATTCTGTTAATGTTATACCCAGTCTTCATTTAATGCAGCAGAGAGGCTATGCATCCAAAATGGCATTCCAAAATTTTTCTTGTAAAGGCTGTGCCACAACTGTCACATTGCACCTACAATCATCATTAAAACTTCCTCTCGGTCTTGCTGTTAAATGAATATCCAAAATGTTTCCCTGGTTAACTGTGCTTAGTCTGCTCTTTTCAATAATCACACAGTCCCCTGCAGATGCTTGCAGCCTAGTGTTGTAACAGGATGGGATATAATTGCGTGGCTGGTAAACATATAATATCCTTTTATAGTAAAATCAGAAGTGTTTTAGAAGCACATTAGCAACTCACCTGGATGCATTTGTTTCAAAATTCTGCTGTCAGAAAACAGGATATAAAAGTCTAATCTGGTACTGAAAGTATTTGAAATCACATACACTCTGTTGGATTGCAATGGTTTAACAGAGCAACTTAACAAATAGCTGAGTCCATGGAACTGAAATTAAATGTAATTCATCACCAGTATAACTCATCATTATAGTAGAATTTCATGAGAAATATGAATGGAGATACATTATTTTATTAGATTTTTCTCATAAAAGAATGGAGCAGCTTGGATTCTTTTAAAATCAACTTTACACTGAGATTTTACAATTTTAATAGCAGAGTGCATGCCAGGGGAAAAAAAAAAAAAAACATCCCGCAAACCCATTCACTTCCCAAAGCTGGGCTTGAAATAGTCTTATCAAGATACTTCATACTGCACAAAGAGTACTCCTAATTACATCTCTAAAGATCATCTTTTCTTTGCTCCCCTTCTTCATCATGAAGTCAGTCTCACCAATTTAAGTTACTAGCAACCGATCCTGATCATGTAATCTCATATAACAAACATCAGCATAAAAGAAAGAGGAGAACCTCTGGCATTTTGCTCAGCTCCAACTGCAGTTTTGCAAGAATCTGTAATGCTGTTATTCCTCAAGAATCATATTACCACACTTACAGCTGTTTGTGAAAGCATTCTTTCTCTCTATTTGCAATCCTTCTGTTTAAATAACCATGCGTGTATATATGCGTATGTATGCATGTATGTATGTATGTTTATATAAAACCATTCGCAGCAACACAAATGCCATAATTAGAAATACCCTAGCATATGTAATATTGCCAAGTTTTGCAATATTGTCAAAATCACATCCATTCATACAGTTTTCCAAACTAAGCATCTATCTCAAGTGCCTTTATTTGCAAAAAATGTTGTGGCTTTTGCTGCAGGGATCTTTCTTCTCTGTTTTGTGGATAATGAAATATGGTGAATAAACAGATGAAAAACAAAGCCTTCAAAAATAATCAAAATGCTGACCTACTTAGCAAAACACAGGGAAGTTTAAGTGCAGTCCCAGGATAAAGTATAGCTGTTGCTTTTTGTCAGGGAAGACAGCAGCGATGCCTGAGTATTGTGAGCAAAAATAAATTTCAGCTCTGGTCAATGCCTGCTACGGGGGGCAGAGCTGATAATCAAAGCTCACTGATCCTGCTTTCTCTGCTGCAGGATACACCACACGGTCCCTGAAGGGCAGCACCTCCAGCAAAATGGGGGATTTCCAGATATCTGGCAAAGGCAGCACAAGCTTGAGGGCAAGAGCAGCAATCCCATTCCCTACAGCTTGATGCCCCAGGCAGCTACCTACTTTGCTTATGTTCAGACCAGTTGTGCAGTATAAATGGGAGAAAGAAGGAGCAGGATATCCTGACAAATTCGTTAGATCTGATGTGCTCATCAGGACCTGCGAGGACGCAAGACTTGCCTGACGTCTAGCATTGAGTGGAAGACAGAGCTATTGACAGTGCTGCATTGTGGTAGCAAAGATTACAAGAAGTATAAGGTCATGCTAAACTGATTTATTTTGGGGGGAGTACAGCTATTTATTAACAGAAGCATTCAGAGCACAGGATTGCGAGGTAATACTCACAGTTCTACTGAGAGCATAGAAAGGAAATAAAGCAGGACACAGGCAGTCCTGCAACTTCTTGGAATGCGTTACCTTTTTTTTCTTTTTCCAGAAGGCTTGAAGAACAGTTATAGAGGAGCTTTTTCTATATTTGATCCTTAATGAGAGAGAGAAATGAGTTGAAAGTGTAGGTTGCAGAAGGCAACTTGTGTTCTAGGAGCCTCTCACCTCTCCTAGGAGGAGAAAGGGCAGAGTAAGCTCCACAGACTTCAAGCAAATGGACTTCCCGGTAATGATGTGTGTGTTACTACTTACTTACAAGGAAGAGAAAGTAAGGCAGAGAGAAAAGAACTCCCAGTTTTCTGGCAGCTGCAAAGCAGGGAAGCAGCTCCATTGATGAAATCATCATCTCTAGCCTCTGCCTGCTGGGCACAGTCTGTTGGGACCGAGCAATGAAGGTAGAGTCTTTCATGTGGAAACCAAGATGCCTCATGCCATGTGACCCAGAAGACAGTCAAAAGCTGCCTCATAGTCAAAGGCTCATCTGTAATTGCAAACCTAGTTTTTAATCTTAGAAAATAAGCACATTTTCTCCTGTTCTGGCAAGCAAGTTTTATTCAAGAAAACTTTACAGTCTTGTTTGAAGCTGAACTGGTCTTTCATTTGCAATAAGGGTAATTGAGTAGAAGAAAAAAAGTCATGGATTTATTCTTATACCTCCTGCTAAGTTTTTTCTTTGACTAGTCAGTTGTTTAAGTGTTAATGACATAGACGGTCCATGACTACTGGCAAGATTTTTCTAAATATTGTTGACAAGCTGAAAGGCGGCATGTTGTGTGGATAGTGGGTCAGGCTTAAGGAAATCTCAATTCCAGGTTTCCAATGCATATCTGTGTTACAACTATCAAGTTTGTAATTGAAGTTTGCCATTTAAAAGCAAGTGTATCGCGTAAGTGGTTTATCAAAGAAGTGATAAATGGAATCATTTTGGATCTTGAATAATGATGATGATGAAGTAATGGAAATTACTTCCATTACTCCAAGAACAAAAATTAACCACTATTTTTGACAGAGATAAAAAATAAAACCTTTATTTCTGTGTTAAGGGGCAGGACGTACAGGGTCTTATGGGAGAAGAGGCTATATATTTTAATTTGGTATGTAACAGCTCTGTTTACAATTAAGACTATGCCAGTTTTTTACCTTCAGCTACAAAACTTCCACAAATTATCCCTTCGTTCCCAACAGTTTGTCAGCAGTTGCAGTAAGATAAACTGATAATGTAAATCAAAACTACCTCAAAAGCTTAAAAATAGTTTCCCTTCCTTCCTTTCTTCCTCTCCCCCAAAGGAAACGTTCATCTAAACTTATTAAAATCAGTTTATTTTGTTGTTCCCTAACATTGACTGAAATGCAGGGAAGGACATGAAACCAATATTCTGATAACCTAGGTGTGAAAAAAAATTTGTTTCACTTTTTTGAGGGGACCCATTTGTGAGGAGTTTCCTATACATGTCTTAGCAGAGTTGCAAGGCACTGTGCTGTGTTTTCCGTGAATTCAATAAGATATAAAATTTGGAACACAAATGTGAGACTGGTACCTGCAATTCATTTAGCAACCTGTCAAACTCCACCTTTTCAACAAAAGGTTGTTCAGGGGCCTGAACTGTGATCTGAGGCAAAATAAATCTGTTGCAGAATATCCCTTGTGAAATACACTCTAAAGGTATCTTACAAACAGAAACAAATGGTGATTCTCCCTTACCCCACACTATTGGCGGAAGAATCACCTTCCCTGGGGACTGTGATAAAAGAGGATAGTAAACGGTATAACCTGAATATTGCGACAGTCCTGACAGAAAGTATAAAATAAGATCTTGAGGAAATGTGTGGAAGTCAGCACGACGCACTGCTGTGTTTGGTGAATAAAAAGACTGAGAGAACTCTGAGCACAATAATGAAGTTGTAGATGCGGGGCGGGTGGCGGGGGTGGTTCATGGCGTATGAATAGAGTAGCAAATGATGAGAAGTATCAAAAGCTAGCTGCATCGAGCAAGGAGCAATGAAGATTCAGGTTGGCTGTAGACCCAGAAGTCTGTCCGAACTTTATGCCAGACCAGTAGCACGCAGCCCATAACAGCAGATGACTCTCTCATTTACCCTTACACATCATTGAGAGTGCAACCCACAGTGAAGCAAACCCGCCATATTATGGGTGGATGAAGGCCCTTCCTCACTTGGCAAAGCTGCTCGGTGTGCGCCCAGACACTCAGTTTCTGGTACATTCAGTCAAGCATTCAAAGGAGCATCACCAAGTTTCATTGTATATTTCTACAAAAGAGGGATAAGGGTAAATAAGAGGCCATTTATTCACTTTAAACTTCATTGTTCCTCAGATGAGCGTTTGACATTGTGATTTCTCATGGTTTTTTTAACAATTTACAATGAACACCACTAGCCTGACCATACCAGGTGAACACGATGTGATTGCAGACCCACATCACTCAAAAGCAAGGCTGGTCATGCCAAACACTTATCTTTCCATGACACCATGTGTTTGTGCATACCAGATCACCCATGCCATCTCAGCAGATAAATGTGTTTTATGTTGCATTGTCACTACTTTTACACTTCTCACTTTGAAAATTCAGGCTGTCCCAGCACCATAGCCTGCCTCTGTTTTCTTCAAAAAAGGACAAAATAAAAGAAACCTAAAAGTTATTAAAAGACTGTTGTGACTTCAATGCCTGGGATCTCCAGTTTAGAAACACAGGTTGCCTGTCCTACTTGGAAGAAGGAAGCAAACACGTATGTGCAGAGCATCACAGCTACGATGCTAAGCCTAAATCACAAAGAAATCTTGCCAATATTGGCTTCAGACCTGTGTAGTTTTTGTAGGGCTAGTGATACAGAGTAATTTGTTTACAGGTGCCTTTATTGACAGGGTCCGTCTTGTAATATATGGATGATCACAGTACCATTGTATGTTTCTGTCCATTTAAAAATACATGGAGGATTTCCTAGCTCCTTGGTACTTCCATAGACTCTCACAGTCTTAGGAATAAAACTTCATGTTTTGAGGAAAGAAAAAGGGTTTTCCCCTCTTCTTTTTTTAGAGCATAATTTGTAGCTGTTTCAAGCTCTTCAGGGGTTTGATAAGTTAGCAGTTCTAGCAGAACCAGTTTCTTGAGCAACGCTAGAAAAAATAAGATAAAAAGGACCAAGGAGGTAAATCCTGTCACTTAAAATTTTCTTTCCAAAGGTATGGCAAGCAGGAGTAGACAGATGTATCTTTTACAATGTGCAAGAAAGAGAGTAATGAGTTCCTTCTATTAGTCATATCTTGCCAGAAAATATCCTGCTTTCCCCAGGAAAAAAAAAAAAATCCATCCAATTTTTCCATGAACTTTTCTATTGTACTGTTTTCCTATTGTTGTAAGGATAGAAGAGCTGGTCAAATAAACTGTTTGAACTGACAAATAGGACAGTTGATCCATAGTGCTCACCCACTGAAACCAAAATTTTGCAACTGCAAAATTTACTAAAAGCTAACTTAACCATGAAAAATAATGATGGTATTATGCCTGTTTGTTAATATTTGGAGCATTTCAACATAAAAATGAAAATCCTTTGAAGAAGTCCATGGTTACAAAACAAGTAGACAGAAAACATGATTTTATTGGCCCCAAAATAATCTAATGAACAAGGCTAAGGCTGGTTTTGGCAGTTTCTTACTATAGACAGTGACTATGACCAAAAAACCCCCCACTTCTGGGGTTTTTTTGCATGCTTAAATTTTCTAGACCCTAGTGTCTCTGTGAGCACTCAGTGACATAACCCAGAAAGATCCTCTAACTGCAAGAGGTATCATGAGATCTCTACCATCTCAGACTACTCTGCCACAGTTCATTTGAAGTGGACAGGACCAGATTGGATTTGGGCTGGGCCTGGGCTGACCTGCTAAAAATCCATAGTCATGCCAAACAACTTCCAGACCTTTCTGTGTGACCATTCTGCCCTAGCACTGGTGCCATGTCGGTGACTTGCGGCTCCCCCCTTGGAGTTACTGAACTCCAGCTCTTTTCTGAGAGCTATCCCCTAGAGCTCATGCGCTGTCAACATCTAGTCTAACCACCTATCCAACTTTAATGCCCTGAATATATATCCTTCCAGAGGTGGCTGCAGGGAGGTAGTCCTGTTAAAGGGCTGTAGCCACTGGAGTTGAGCAAATGCATTAATCAGTGCAGAGCTGGTTACGTGACCGTACTTCCACAAGCAGCGGGGCACGGAGAGAGCTCTCTGTCACCAAGGAATCCCACTGAAGCCAGACAAAGTGAGAGTGTGAAAAGCTTCTGGCAGGAGGGAGGCAGCTTTCAAACGTCTTTTGTGAAGCCATCTGCTCTTTGCTGATATCTATCAGAGCATTTATATACCTAAAATGAAAGATACTCTTGCAAATAAATCAACAGCGTTCATACTATTGTACAATAGTGACGTAATTAAGCATGTCTTGAGAAAAATGTATAAATACATATTTTTATGTTTTGCATATACCCACACAGAAAAACAAAATTATAAACTCTCTCCTAAAAAAACAGTGCAGTAGTTCTTCCTTTAAAAGTTAATCCTCTGCAGCCATGCATGATCAGAGGGACTCAGAATGCTTTAAAAAAACCCCATGCATTTATCTTGAAAGTCAAGCTACATTAATTCTTAATTTTTGCCTTCTTGTTATTTGCTTCATGGATTCAAGGTCTTTAAGTTTCATATTTTCAGATCAAGATCTTTAAAGTTTCTTTAAAAAAAAATTAAAGCAAGTATTTTCATGCAATCTCATTATTCCAGTAAAACGGGCTTAAATAAAAGTATCAAATATCACAAAATTCAGCTGAAATCATCTTGCTTAACATTAAAGAAATAAATTCTATGGAAATCACTGGAATTGGGCTTGATGAGCCCAGCACATACAGGAAAAATCATAATTGAAGGTATATCAGGAAAAATGGCCTGAGAAAGGTGCTCCTGAAGAGGTCCCTTCTATTGCGAGGCAAAATCTTGGCTCAAAGCAGAGGTAAAGACACTGAACTCTGTAGCCTATGTGAACTTGGTCTCTTTGCTGCCTGCATCCTGGCTGCATTTTAGGCTCAGGGCAGCCCCCCTGACCTTGAGAGTAGCTGAGGTGCCCTTTGGGCTGTTGTACCCGTAGCTTCATCTACGCCTGGCTCTTCCAGACTCTACAAGAAGCTTGGATGTACCCTACCAGACCAAAGAGTGGTCCTGAAAGGATGGACATAGCAGACTACTAAACAGTTCTGGATTTCTGACTGGGTTTGGGCACTTGCTTAATGGGAAGACTAAAATTAAAGCCAGGAAGGTGTTTTGAGCATATTAGTTATTTTATTAATGTTTTAAGGTGATTTCTCACAAAATGATAGATGAATTCTAAAATTAGGATGCTTCTCTTAAAATAAGATAATACTCCTCTAAGTCACTTTAGGAACAAAGGGATTAATGAAGTATATATAAAAAATAAGTTTTTGTTGTTATTTGTAAGGAACTTTGATGTATATGTTTATTATTATTCACTTTTGTCATCGTAGAACCTCAAAGCCTGGGGATTAAGGCCCTGTTTGTATGGAGAGCAGTAATAAACTGAAAGGCAGAAGTCTTACACTCAGAGTATATGCACATCCCCTTGGAATGCGTTATTGTCAAAGGAATTGTCTAAGATTCTAAAAGGAGCTTTGTTTGCATTTAGATTTCTCGCTTTTCTTAAGCTGTTTGTTTAGAAATGGGTCACTTAGCCTAGCAGATGTTTCCTCAACACAACATATTTGTGTCACAGATGAAGAAAACTTTCCAACTAACTCCCTCGTTTTAGTAATTATAATTTAATAATCCATTTTATTTCTCTTTAGAGCAGACAGAACAATTAACTAAAAATTCATCTGTGTTTTTCCCCCACCTCAAGTTGCTACAGGGAATTTTAGTTCTGTCCTAACAAAAAAATATAAACTCCACATGAATGTGCAGTTTCAAGCCATCAGAAAATATTCAGGAAACATCACTTAGCTGATTTACGCACCAGAATGTAAATGAGGCCTCCCTTTTTTTTTCCCTGCTACCAGTAAAGCTGAGGCATTCACTGCTTTCATTTCACTTCACCCCTTTTTTTTTCGGTTGCCATAGAAACCAGGGTGCCAGTCAGTCTGCAGAAGAGGCTGCCATTGCAGGTGGTTTGCAGATACAGTATTAATAAATGAAGAAATAAATAAATAAATAGGACCCACATTTTCCTCAGAAAGACAGCAGTAAAAAGCACATCACTTTTCATTTATGTTGTTGGCTTGTGTAATTTGGCTACTGAGACTTTATAGAAAACATTTACTGCCATAGAAAATAAGCATGCATGCGTTTCCTGTACCTGGCAAGCCGATTGTGTATATTTACAGCCTTCTCTATAGCAATCAACTAAAATATTGAAACAACATAAACCAATTTATTTGAAGAGAATGAATCCTAAAAAGAAAGGGAGAATAAGAAAGGGTGGGCGTACACACGCATGCAGCTATTGACTTATTCATGCGCGTGTTCAGGTTATGTGCCTGGGATTAATAACAACTTTGAGTCCTATTTGTACAATGATCCTGTTGTTCTGAAGAGATTTAAATTAATATAACCTTGCTCTAAGAAATTAAAATCCACCAACAGAAAAAAGGTGGGTTTAGCCTGAATTTAAGCATGAGGAAAATAGGCTTAGGGGATCGCTTTATCAGTCCACCTAGGAATCTTCCATATCTTAGAATACTTTTGTCTAAATTCAACCAAATCTTAAAATGGGTAAAAATCCCACAAGCAATTATTCATGTAAAATAATTTGTAAACACTATCAACTAGAGGGGAGATCAATGCCTCCAAAAAGGGAAGGCAAAAACTCCTCTGTTATCTATTCTATTTGGCAGTTCTTATTGAAACAAAAATCAAGCATGCAGAGGGGTGCCACTTCAATTCTCTCCACCAAAAAAATCACATTTTACTAGATGTGGAAGTGGAGGGACTGTATGGCTTTCAGCTGTACCTGTGATGTATCTTCAGTCTTTCCAGTGTAGAGAAAGCTCTGCGGTTATTGCTGATTTAGGTGTTCATAACATTTTAATAAAATGTACACATCTTTTCCTTTCTATCATGGTTCTGATTCCCCTCATATTTCTCAACAAAATTAATATTAGTGTTAGTCTTCTAGGGAATGAATCGTCTGTCAGAGTTCTCCCAGTAGACTATTTGTCTAACTCATAAATTCAAAAACAGTTCCACTCCAGCAGATTGAAGAAGATTTAGAAACAAAAAAACAAAACATGAATGACCCACACTGCAGACCAGTAAAAGTCTGAGGCTTTGAAAATACTTACGTTCCAATGAGAAAGATGTCCTTGGCCTTTGCAAGTTCCGCTCTGGTGCCAGCAGCCTAGCTATTGTCCAAACCACAATGTGAAGAGTTGCTTTTTATTGTGGTTATTTGTTACATATATAACAACAGTAGTGAGAGAGGCCTCAGCCTCATTGTTTTAAGGATGCCAGAATAGTGGAGGGAAGCAAATGTCAATCTTATCTTCAAGAAAAGGAAGGAGGACTCAGGGAACTAGAGGCCAGTCAGCATCACCTTGATCCCTGGGAAAGCAATGGAGCAGCTAATCCTGGAAACCATTTTCAGGCACATGAAGGACAGGAAAGTCATCAGGAGTAGTCAGCACGGCTTCACCAAGGGGAAGTCATGCTTGACCAACCTGGTAACCTTCTATGATGAAATGACTTGCTTCTTAGATGAGAAGAGCAGTGGATATTGTCTACCTTGACTTAAGTAAGGCTTTTGACACTTATGTCCTGTAAGATCTTCATAGAAAAGCTGTTAAACTCTGGGCTGGATGAGCAGACAGCAAGGTGGATTGAAACCTAGCAGAACAGCCAGGCCCAGAGTGTGGTGATAAGTGGCACAAAGTCTAGTTGGAGGCTAGCAACTAGAAGTGTACCCCAAGGGTCCAGTCCTGTTAAACATTTTCATTAATGGTCGGGACTATGGGGCTTAGCGTAATCTCAGCAAGTTTGTTGATGACACATAACTGGGAGGAGTGGCTGATACACCAGAGGGTCATGCTGGCATCCAGAGGGACCCCAACAGGCTGGGGAAATGGGCTGACAGGAATCTTTTGAAGGAGAACTGAAAAGACCTTCACCTGGGGAGGAACAACCCCATACACCTGTATATTATGGGGGTCACCCATCTGGAAAGCAGCTTTGCAGAAAAGGACCTGCATGTCCTGGTGGACACCAAGTTGAAGATAAGCCACCAATGTGACCTTGCGACAAAGGCGGCCAATGGTATCCTGGGCTGCATTAGGCAGTGTTGCCAGCAGATTGAGTGAGGTGATCCTTCCCCTCTACTAAGCACTGGTGAGGCCAAAACTGGAGTGCTGGGTCCAGTTCTGGGCTCCTCAGTACAAGAGAGACATGGACATACTGGAGAGAATCTCTAACAAATGACCACAAAGATGATGAAGGGACTGGAGCACCTCTCCTATGAGGAAAGGCTGAGGGAGGTGGGCCTGGAGAACAGAAGGCTCAGGGGAGAATCTTATAAATGTATACAAATACCTGAAGGGAGGGAGCAAAGAGGATGGAGCCAGGCTCTTTTGAGTGGTGCCCAGTGACAGGACCATAGGCGCTGGACGCAAACTTAAACACAGGACGTTCCCTCCAAACAGCAGGAAACATTTTATTACTGAGAGGATGACTGAGCCCTGGTACAGGTTGCCCAGAGAGGTGGTGGAGCCTCCATCCTTGGAGATCTTCAAAAGCCATCTGTCCTGGGCAGGTGTGACTTTGTGTCCCTGCTTGAGCAGGGGAGTTGGACGAGATGGTCCCTTCCAACGCCAATCATTCTGTGATTTTGTGTCTGTAACAAGCCTAAAATCATCACCTCTTCTTGAAAAGTTTACCATTTCAGGCTTCAATTCAACAAAGTGAAATAGCCATTGCCATTAGAATCGGTGGCTCTCAAGATCTCCTACAAAACCAGGCCTATTAGGTAAAAAAATTGATTGAAAGTTTTCATTACTAGGATATGGACATCTTTGTCATCTCCTGACACCCAATATATGACCAAATTTATGAAATTGCATCAAATTATTTTTTGTGAATTTTTGTGACAAATCAGTAAAATTACAATTATATATCTCAATCACTTCTTAACCACTATTATTCCAGAAATGCTCATGGATTTTACTCTACCATTCTGAGAGGGAGGAAAAGAAATCTTTTCTACTGTGCTACATGTGAAATGATTTGAAAACCCACACCAGCTTATGTAAACAACCCAAACCATAGTAGCTGGAGAACACTATCATCAGTCTGGAATGGTCATAGCTTTTTGCTCAGAAGATGAATGGAAATTTTAGCAGAAGTCTGATTGGAAAAGTCAACTTTTCTTCTCTTCCTCTTTCATCACCTTCCAGCCTGTTCCAGTTCCTGTTTCTGAGCCCCCATTGAAAAACCATTAAAAGGGAGAGTAACTAGGGGAAGATTTGCTGCACACGTGTCCTTGTTCTCAGAATAGGTTCATGGTTTATCAATAGCAATTACATTTTCTTGTCCTGAAGGGTAAAAAAAAAAATTAAAAAAAAATAAAACAAACAAACAACGAAACCTCTTACTTACCTGCATCCCTGGGGCACAAAGCTGAATTTTGTGGTGACATGGCTGAATTTCAAAGATACACTGGGGAAGGAGGAAGGAAGGGATGGGAGAAACAGCATGAGTTTTGGAGATGGGAAGTTTCAGAAAGGAAAGAAAGACTGAGGAGGGAGAACTGAAGGAGTTCTGTTTCAGGAAGGGGGCCAGCAGACATCAGGATATTTCAGGGGATTATAGGTATCATGGGGTTCTGTGCATGCTTAGAGGATCCCTCCATCTCTTGCTCTCTCTTTCCTTATTCCCTAAATCCCCAGGGCAATAGGAAATACCTTCAGCCTACCTCACTCCTAAGGTGTCCCCTCCTGAATTACAGGATCCCGACTCTAATTCTTCCTCTCACCACCCTGCCCTTTGTAGGCAGCTTCCTCCTCCGCTAGTCTGCTGCCATGACCAACAGCCTATTAGGTGTATGATTTCCTATTTTTTTACCTTTGCTCACTAAGCAATAGATTGACAACTGTTAACACAGGATAATGAGCTTGATGAACTTCCGTTATGATCCAGCATGGCTCTTCTCATGTCAATAATAAATTTACCAGAAAATTTTTAGAAAGAGAAGCACCAGTTTTAGGGTGGGATTTTTTTTGGAACTTGTCGACAGGAAGTTGAATTTCAGAGCTCTAGTATAACCTGCTTAGCAAAAATAGAGGGTGTAATAAAAGCAGTGAAAATCATGGATATCTCTTCCTCTATATAATTAACTCCACACTACAAGCTGTGTCCATCCATGGATTTTCTACCTTCTTATCCCAGAACTCACTGCTTTTCATGAATGCCATATGCCTACAGAACTAGTTGAAAAAAATGAAATAAACCCTCTGTAGACACACAGTCTTCTGTAACTCCAGCGATTAGAGAAAAGATTTGACAACACTAGTTGTAAAATACATTCTAGAAAAGGCAACATATATACGAGATACTTAAATAGGTCATTCATGTTAGCAAATTTCCAGAAGTAATATTTACATTCCAGTAAGGAAAAAGAAAAGAATTTTGTAAAATGGATTAAATGACAGAAATCAAAATGTTGACCTTGTATTACTTTTACATCAGACTTTTTTTTTTTAAAGCTCTGATTTGGAGCTGCCAATGGAGGGGTTCTGGAAAAGGCAAACAAACTGTTGCTTCTGTTTTCATTATTTCTATCTCATTTCAGTCTGGAATGTCAGTTGGATGCTGAGATCATTGCACAATATGAATTTTACAGAAAACCCCTCATTTCTGTAAGATAAATGTGCTGTTATATTTTCAAGCAGGCAAGAACCTACAAAATTTGTACATATAAATGGAAAAACGTTTATGTTGGTGGAGAAATCTAAACCATATCCTTTTGTACTCTAACCATCTACCCACTAACAGAGAAGAGTTGTCAGAGAAGTGTTTTAACTCTGAGTGTGTCTGAAGTTTCAAAATAGGCTGTTCTTTTTCTCCTCTGGTGACCACATATATAAGCAGAATGTAGGAATTTTGGGGTTTAGGTGTCTCTTTCTGGGCAACAAAGAAAGAAAACTCTACTGTGCGCCCCCATTTAGGCACAAGTTGGATTAAAGGAATGTCACCCTTACAAAAACAATGAGCCCCAGGAACATCTAATCAAAATGGAGACAGTGCTGAGCATCTCTGAAATATATTCACCTCATGATCTACTACTTTGTTTTTAGATGCGAGAAAAGCCTGAGGTCTTGGTGCCAGGTAATCCAAACTTTGATTTAATTTGGATTTGGATTCTGTTCAAGTCCATCTGTACTTAATGTAAATGTTAAAGAATCCAGAAACAAATATGGATTAGAATTGGCAATCCTCATCTGGGCAAAGCTCGCCTGAAATCAGTGTAAATGTGCCTCAATTAAGTTTCCAGGCTGGAACCTACTTGGAATTAGAGATCGTAAACATCTGCTGCATGTTCTGTAGTAATTGTCAGTAAAATTTTCTCAAGAGACGATCTTAAATATGTAGTGCATGTCTTAATGAGAAGAGAGCAAAACTTGGTTTTGATTTGTTTTTATGGTCGTAAGAATACTGATGTCATAGCCTAAAACGGAAAAATATCCTGTTATGTTATATAGCATTATATCGCGCAATTTAACCTCTTGCTGAGATGGAGCAGAAGATACAAGAGGCCCCTGTTGGTAGTTACCGCACTATTATATTTTCATGGCTTGTTTTCTAAGCCTGGTAGAACTCTGGAAAACAGATGGAAGGGGACTGTGTAGTCCTGCAAGTTTGAGGAAACCATGATTATATAATTTATACTAGCCTTTTCACCAAAAGGCTGCTGAAGATGAGAGCTATTCAGAGGTGGGGGTAGTTATGGAGAAGTGAGATAACTGAGTAGCAGCCACTGTGGGACTGAAGGCTGCCTACCTTTGCTGCCCTATGCCTGGCAGATTTAAAAAGTAGCTCCAGTAGAGAATCTACTATTTCAGAAATGCTAACTCTTGATTTAGCAAGTTTGAAACACATAGTTCCCTGGGATTTTCATTAGGAGAATGGCTGCCCATTGAGAGAAACCAGTTCAGGAGGATATACAGAGCGAGCACTGGTCCTCTCAGCCAGCTTTGGGTACAGCATCGTGGATCAGCAGAGGTGTACTGTGGTTTGATTTCTCTTCAGAGATAGTGTTTTGAAACTGTTGGTCTTGTGTTTTGATTGATCTTCTATCATTTCCTTGCTTGTGATTTTTAGTGGGCCTTTCCAAAGGTAGCTTTGAGGCTACTGAGGTAACTCCACCCTCCCTTCCTACAGTCCCCAGGAAGAAAGAGGATTCTTCAGAGAAAGCACCAGATCCCACTGTACTCACTGTGTATCACCCTCTAGAGGAGTCTTGCTTTCCCCATGGGCTATCAGGAGACCTCAGGGACATTTATCTCATTAGTAGTCTATAGTGGCCTTTCTGAAAATTTCCCTTGTGTGTTTCTCTCCTGGTTTCATAAGTTAAACAGAAACTGTGGGATAGATTCACTCCTGCTCTAAGCTGACTGATGCCAGCAGAGTTCTCTTCCAGAAAGAAACTCAATCCCATTACTTGTATTTAGTCTAACTCTGGATTAAGTTTTATTTATTTGTTTTCATTACCATGCCATTCAATTAGCTGTATTCTTACAAAACACGCTTGGGGCCTTTTCTTTTCCAAAAGAAAGAGGGTGTGTGATTTTTTCAGAAACATCCAAGTGACTGAGGAGTTGAAGTCTCACTGAAAATCAGTGGATGGCTTCTGAAATTCAAAATAATGACCCCTCATCATGTGGTTAACAGGAACATCAAATACCGCAACCTCTACATTCAATAGGCAGAAAGATGTCAGTCACCACATCACTGAACCTATCCCTAGGCAAGTAATATATTCAGGAGCCAATTTGGTCTGATATTTTAATTACAGCTCGTATTAATTTATTACAGCCTAATGTTGGTTTCTGTGAGGGGGCAGGGGAAAATGGCAACACAGCAAAACTAGGACACAGGAATCCTGTTTGCTGCGCCTGCCACCTACTTTTACAGCCAGCTGTGTAATATATTTTTGGCAACTTAGCTACACCATTTCACTTACATTTGATGCTCTTTAATGTAAGTGTTAAATGACTTCAGTATTTCCTGGAAAGTCAGCATCGGTGAGCACGGATGGCTCCTCAGATGCAGTAGTTGGCACAGGATCATGAATATCAGTGGGAGTGTCTGCTTTGCCTTGCATAGGCTTTGGGACACATCCGTAACGAGAGCATACGTTTGGAAAAAGTTTTCCATGGCTACCTGGGTTTCACATGAAAAACAACAGGAAAGGAAAACAAGACATCTCCAAATGCATGTTTGTGAATGGGGGAGGGGGGAGCACCAGCCCTCTGTGTTGTGGTGGCCTGGGAAGTCTCCTCCACCCTTCCTTTGGGAATCCACCTGAGGGAAAGCAGGATACAGAACTTCAGTGTGTATCTGGAGCAGAAAAACTGAGAGAGGCACAGCATCATTTTGATATTTTAGAGGGAAGTAACAGGAGTCAGTGTATTTTTTCCTTTCATGAACTCAAGTATGAAGGCCTTTTGCAATCTCTGCCCACCTTAAGATAAACCTAAGAGTTGGGGAAGAACCCTAAAAAAGTAAGACTGTTAATTTGAGCATGTACAGAAGCAGTAGATTTCTGCAACCCTTGCGGCCTTGTCCCCAGAAATACACCTTTTTCTTAGTAACAAATGGGCAGCCACAGACATACTGACCTTGATTTTTATTTATGTGCTGCTTACCATGGTTTGACAATAACTTTGTTTCATTTATTCCTGGATTCCAAACTGAAATAATAATTTCTTCTTCCCACTGAAGCAATTCTTATTCTGCTTCTACAGCTACAAGCCGAAAAATAAAAGAAATTAAAAACAAATCAGTCGCAGTGTTACATGTAAAAATATGTCATAAACCAGCTTCAGCACAGCAAAACTATATGAAAAAAACTCATAATAAACAAATATAATCAAAAAAGATGGGCAACGAAGCATAGTGGTGGTTGAACCTCTGAAAGTGATGCATCAACCAGGCTCACAACAAAAAATCTCAACCATGTTTATTACTTATATTTTGTCAGAGTTAACAGGGTTCTTTACCTCCTGGATGCTTTTATGTGCAGGATGAGGCAAGTCTTCCCACACACAAAATAGCACATGCTGCAGAAAAATTTTGCCGTCTGCTGCCACGGGCCACACGGGACGTGCATCCTGCAGGACTTTGGAGAAGTCCAGTGAATTGAACATGAATCTTCTGTTCATCAAGGACATTATACACTCCTGCAGCCACGAGCACTTACTAAGGAAAAGAACCAAAAGGGCTTTAGCAGCCTGTTCAGATGCATCCGATAAAACCTTGTAGATAAATAAGGTTCGGGTACTCAGAGAACCACAGACAACATGCATGTTCTGCATAAGCAATCATACCAGATTCTATGTTTTTAAGTAAAATGTGAACACTTTCTGTAACAGCTTTGCAACACCTCCGAGCAAGAATTATGTTTGCATTGCGAGCAGGATTTGAAAGCTAGAAAAATGTCTCACAGTTCCAGGAGGAAACCTAACAATACACAAATGAAAACAAGAAAAGAACATTTCTTGCAAATGTTTCATGTACCACCAACTGATTGTCGTGCTCTGAAAGGCATGGAAGACAGCGAAAATCTGCAATTGCAATTGCCACTTATTGCATATTATTTGACTGAGTGAATTGTGAATGGTTCAAGGATTTGTTTCACCTACAATTAATGTCAAAAGGTTTCACTCTTATTTTAACATCTTAAAATTAAGAAATCTACCAAAGATCTAGATTCTTTTTGACATTCCTGATACAAGACTCTACTAGTTGCATCTGATTCAAGGATGCCTTAACAATGCTATTTCTTTTCAATGCTATATGTGGGGGAAAAAAAAAAAGTAAACCATTTTCTGTAAAGTGAAGTAAATGTTTTTATTCCCTCAATACCACATATTTAAAGTAGTTTTCTATCTGAAATGCCTATCCTTTAATGTGGCGTTATTGTTGTTATTAATCTCTTATTTGCATTTGTTGATCACAAAACCACAAATAACCAATATATACAATTAACCATGAGCTCTGGAGTAGAACGTAAATGTAGGTCAGAAAAGGTTTACTACAAAAGTTAATAAGTTAATCATATACAAGTTAGTAATATAAGTAGACACTAATTTGAGTTGTACTTGCAGAGTAATTGTCTGCCTTGAGGAAAAATTACCTTATCTTCAGTGCCATACAGCTAAAAACAAGCACTATCAAAATATCTTTCCTTGCAAAAGTAAAATCAATATCTCTACATTTCAGTATTTCTGAAACTACCTTTTGTATCCCAACTCCTCTACGAAAGACTTCTGAGTTTTTTACCTCGCTTGTCATAAGACAAGAAGACATAATTTCTGAGATTGAACTGTGTGCCTGTCTGTGAGTCTACCCTTCTAAAAACTCTTCAAGGTTTCACAGAATCACAGAAGAGTCCCCAGGAGAGGGGCCTCTGGAGGTCATCTGGTCCAATGCCTCTGCTCAAGCAGGGTCACCTGGAGACAGTTGCCCAGGACTGTCCAGATGACTTTCGAATATCTCCAAAGATGGAGACTCCACAAGGTCTTTGGGCAACCCCACAGTGAAAAATTGTTTCCTGATGTTCAGAGGGAGCCTCCTATGTTTCAGTGTGTGCCCATTTTAACTCGCTTCAATCACATGTGAAAGGGAGAGGTGCCAGGACACTAAGGAAAGAGCATTTCCTCTGCTCCAGTGCTCAAAGGAAAAAATGCTTTCTGTGGGCGGCTTAGTCTGTTCCCTGCAGTAGCTGGGTATTGCAAATAAAATCTGTGTCCTCGGTGGCCTTGGAGGGCCTGGCCCTGTGGGGCAAAAAGTATCTTCATCTATCAGTGAACCCAGTCTTGCCAAGGTCTATAGGTATATACTTATGAATATAAATTTTTCCAGGACAAGATCTTTTTCTTTCAGTGGAAGGCAAGAGTGTAACATAAATATCTTTATTCTTCACCAAAGTGGAAGCCTTCTTGATTCCTCTTTGTCTCAACATCTCACAAGGAAACAATCAGTTTTTCAAGAACTATTATAAATGTTACGGGGTCAGGATCCATCAAGTAACCACGCAGTGGACAGCCTTCCAAGCCCTGAGAAAGGGAGCAGGCTTTGAGTCTTGGGAATTTGTGGTGGTGTTCTTAGTTTTGATTTGTGCAGGGGTTGACACAGAGGCAATTTTGACAGTCGAGCTGAAGGGAACTTTATTCCTGTTAAAGTCATATCTCAGTGCAGCCTTGCTCCCTTGGAACTAGGCAATGATAATGTGCTAAGATTGTTTATATGATCCCCTACCACCACATTTCGGGGCTTGTATAAAATGAGAAAGTTACATGAGCAGAGCTCCAATACCACTGATTTCTTCTCAGTAGAAACCAGCCAGAAAGATATTTGCAATAGCTCAGCAGAGAAGCAAGGATGGTCTCAGAGTACAAATTTGTCTCAAACGTAAATAAGTACCTGAAGTTATAGTCTGGTTCACTTGTGCCTTTCCGTATTACTGAAGTTTGGACAAAACGGGTGGATGTAATCTGTATTCTGTTTCTCTTATTGTTCAGGCTTCGCACTGCAGCAGTTGAACACTTTCCATATGCACAGAGAACAGCACGATTAGGAGTTGTCAGATGCAGTTTTTACCTTCTATCATCCTCTCCCTGAGTTTTGGTACTCAGCTTGCACGGACAGCCTGAGGCTGCCCCCATATTTATTTGGCCCAAAATTGTGCCTTGCCTTCTTGTTTAGTGATTAGGGCAGAGTGTGAGTTCGTGACAGCCTCAGGTTTGTGCCTCTGGCACAATGTATATTTACCTATTCAGGAAAGAGATTGAGAGAGGCAAACTTGAGAATTATCATTGAATGGTTTCACATTATCAGATGGGTGGGATAGTCATCTGTGCTGTAGAAAAAACTGGAGAGAATTTGACCCTGGGTATCTCCAATTCAGAGAAGTTTCCTATTGCCATGTTATTGTCTATTTGAGGCTGGTTTTCTGCTTTTTAAAGAAAAAACTGTAAAAATTCTTGGGCTTGTCACAGTGGAGAGTGGGAATATTTCTTTTATAAATTCCAGATTCTTAAGAGATGTGAAATCACTACCAGGGGCCATTAATCGGACAAACAGAATACTGCTCTATTTTTTAATCTCTTAATCATTCAGTCCAACTTTTCGTGAAGACAACTTGCTGCTAGTATGCATTGATGGACTTTTCAGATTCTTCACTTGGAACGTGTAAGGCAAAAAAAAAAACCCAAAAACCTAGCAATGGTATTACTTTCCATTAAGGAAAGTTCACTGCTACATACAGTGAAAATGTCCAGAGGTCAGAAAGATCCAAGAGTTCAACAAAAACACTGCTCTTTTGTGACACAGTCAGATTTAAAGCAACTTTTAAATAAAAAGTGTATGTATTTATATATTCATGTGTTCATTCTGTCTTTGGGACAACAAAGCTTTCGAGACCAGGCGTCTGATGACCTCCATGGGAGCCACCGAAGAGCACAGGCCAGCGGTAGCAGTTAGTCCTCTTTGCTAACATTATCTCCACGCAGATTTAGTGGAGACATTCAGTCTATAATAAACACAGTCTTAGGGAAATACAGGCCTAGAACTGTCTCCTGGCTCATTATTAATACATTGGGATAGTCTGGACCTGTGACCTCTTTACTGAATTTTCCTCCCTCCCTCCCCCAACTTCTTCTTCTGTCTGTGCACGCGGTGGGAGCCCTCCTGAACTTTGCACGTACATAATCACAGCCACGGTGTCTCACCTCACACTCCTTTCATCACTTGCGCCCCTGAGTCTCTCACCCACAGGCACAGCACCCTGCGACAAGACCGAACGTACAAAAAAAAACAGCTTGTGTGTGTCCAGCACGCAAACACTGCCCCCGAACAGAAGGGATGTGATTTCATCCGGTAACATATACTGTGTGTGGCTTAACAACAAACGAAAAAATGCAATGCGAGAAGACTGTATCAATCATGCAGACACAGCAGGGCAAAAAAAAAAAGAGTGGAGTATATTTGGTCTTTTTTTTTATTATTATTCTTTTTTCCCCTGTTACTTACGGCCACTAAGCAAAAGACTAGCAGATTTAAGTGCTATATAAAAATGAGTAGCAAGGCAAGTCCAGGGAACAATACATCTGAAGGAAAAGGACTTCCAGAGGCAGACTCGGGTTTTTTTGTGTGAGGCCTGGAAGCAGCTAATCTCTGCTGAGTAAAGATAGCCATTCAGCTCAGATCAGTCGACTACGCTGCTGGAGGAGGAAAACTGGGGAATCGTTTCATTGTCTTTACTGGGGAGCCACTAGATGCTTGGGATTCCATATATTTGGGGAATAAATCTCTCAAAAGCTCCATTGACACTGGGGTATGTCAATAATTCAACGTATTAGTTGGATGCAAATACTGCACAATAAGGTATGGAAAGAAAACTGTAATTGGGAATGCTGGGGCGAAGGGGGCTCTATCTTCTGACTGAGCCCATTGTTGAACTCCAGGCTGAACCTCCGACCCTTTACTTTGGAGGGACACAATAGGCTTTGATATGAGATGGTGGGAAACGGGCTTGGAGGCTCATTTCACATTCAGCTGCAATTCATCAGCTTGGCTGGGACTTCTAGCAGCTTTAATGACCGCTGCAATTGATGGTTAAATCAATTTGTGACGGTGACAGCATGGCTAGCCCCTAGACTGTAACAATCCAGGATTACAACAGGCAGAAAGGGCCCCGTTATTCAGACGTGCGTGGTTTCTGCTCGGCTCAGAGTGGGAACAACAGTGGGACAAAGTCTCACAAAACGAGGCCTGGAGAATGTACACATTCACTCCAGTTGACTACACACCACCACGGCTGCTTTGTAGCGCCATGAGGCGGGGTAAAAAAAAAAAAAAAAAAAAAAAAGGCATTGTTATAAATAAAAATATACAGTAGGGCACAAAAGACCCTGATATCTAACCATATCCTTAGGGAAAGTGGCAACCCAGAAAGAATTTCAGCTTTGTTTCTCCAGAGACGGAGTGGGTGGTCTGTCCCCCCTCCACCCTCGACCCCAAACTGTCTTGCCGCTTGCCCCCACAGTAAAACCCGGCCGTGTCTGGATTATGATGGAGCAGGTTTGCGTTTGGCAAGAGGGGCATAGGCAGGGGGGATGGGGGCCAAATGTATCTCTCAGGCTGTCAGAAGGAAGAACTGCTCCCTCTTCTGTCACTGAAGAAAAAATGCATTTGAAATGTGCAGCGATTTATTTTTCGTGTTTGCGTGATTGTAATTGCCTCTTAACGCCAAACGGATGTTTCAGGGGAAGAAGAAGACCAAAGATCACTCTGGTGGCCTTGCACTTGATAGTTATGTTACAGGAGATTCAGTTGTTTTGGACAAGGGTCTGCAAGTCCAGTGCTTGCCTGACAGCAAGGCAAAAAAGGCGCTTTCAAATCATCTAAACTCTCCCTTCTCCTGCATTTTCCTGGTGTAATATGATATTTGGACCCAAAAGCTAGAGTGTATACTAGAAGCAGACAGTATTTCTGGAAAATATGTGCTTGTGATTCTGCTTTTCGGTATAATATTTTACATAAACCAACAGTAGCTAAAAATCCTCAAACAGATATATATATCTGTGTTGTACTGTAGATATGACCTAATGTATATGTGTGCTACGTTTAAGTCAAATTACACTTATTATACACCAGATGATTCAATGAAAAGCTATGTTTTCTGTCATGTTAATTGAAATAATTTATTCAGCCCAAATATAACAGTTATAAAATTAATATAGAATGTTATGCATGTAACTGAGCGTAGATTCATTTAAAAAATCAATACGATATGTAGTCTGAGAATCAAAATACTTAAAAATTTATATGAGGAAGCTGTTAATGTGAGCACTAAAAATGAGGCCAATCAATAACTTGTAAATTATATAGCAATTAATTACATGTTTCTCTTTGTGGTTAGGCGTGATTACCATTTCTTTGTATACTAAAGAAGCGTGTTGAGAATGAGTACTAAAAAAAATGAAAATGTGAGACACAGTCCACTGATCTGTTACATGAATCCCTTCATTCATGTTCTGAGTTAAAGTCTACAATTAATAACCAATTCTGGCATCTTCCTTACAAATGTCATGGTCTAAATGCTGCAGAGGAAAGAGCTGTTTACCTCCTTGAAGTGTGTGAATCAATTGGTTGATGTTAATACCTGAAAATTTTTATCCTGAAATAAAGTATCACATCTTGAAAATGTAAACAACAGATTTTTTTACTAAAAGATCTGTCCAAATATTGAAAAAATATTATTGCTAGCAGTAGAGAGGTCTGGCACTAGGTCCAAACCCTGACAGGGGAGGAGGGGAAGGAAAAAAAAAAAATCACTTGGTTTCTATGGTAACAGTGCTGGTAGAAATAGTTGTGTGAGCATACTGAACATGAATAAAAGCCTTCCCAAGGGAGGTCAGAGGATTTGAAGAAAGGAGAAGAGAAAAAAAAAAAAAAAAAAAAGATGGCAGCTTCTGCAGCACAGAGACATTTTATGCTGAATAAGTGTTTCACGTTTGTGATGTGATCAAGAACAAAATGTTGTTGCTAAGACAATATTCAAAAATGTTTAATATCTATCCATTTATACTTAAATCGTGTGTTTGTGCATTCTTGTTACTATATGAGATATAAGACATGCAAATTTGCTTCTGCACGCATGTATGTAGATACCGGTGTGTGAACAAATAATACATCATCCTACACAATGGAAATATAATGGGAGACTGTAACAGACTTTTAATATATGCATTATCATATGTAATGCATCACATATGGATGACTTTACTATACCAGATATATTAAATACATCTGTGCACATTTAAAGTATAAAATATAACACCAGTCTGAAATATTTGACACTCTGATTATCCTTGAGAAAATCAGGGTACAAGGTAACTCGCAAAGAGCAGCAAGAAGCACCTGGCATTATTTGTGGGTGAGGTACTTAGTTTTGGCAATTAAGCATTTTAATTAAATTTAATTTTATTAGTGATGATCAAGAAGACAGGAATTAGTCAGAGCCTGTGGCACAGCAAGCATGCTATATATACCAACTACTATCTGCCATTCAGCCTGCTTAGAAACCAAGTGATCATGGTTCATTCTTTTGAGCTAAAAATGTTCACTAGCCCTTTATTTACATCTGCTTCAGTCCTCTCCATTCATTGTTGGTTGCTATAAACTCACTCCATGGGGGATGGATTGGCTCAGAGCAAAAACGTGACGGAGGCTCCCATGCAGAGGATGAGCTGTTGCTGCAAGTGAAATCCCGCATCCATAAAGCCAGGGGAGGGGGAGAATTCCCAGTTACACTCGAAAGCTTCATTTTTTGCAAGCATGAAGGCAAAATATTTTTGGCAGTGTGCAAAGCAGGTTTGGAAAAATGTGTGTTGTTCTCATGGATTTTTCAGAGTGACACAATGTGTTAAAATACCCAAAGCTTGCTAGATTGCTTTATGGGGTATGGTGAGAGAGGATTTTCATCCGGAAAAGATGGCTACTGAAAGTGAGGAGGATCTATATCCACTGCTGCATCTTTACAATTCAAAAGAAGCAGCACATTATATGGGGCCAACACCTGCAGAGACAAAAGTGGCACATAAGTCTTCCCTTCCTCTCTCAGCCCCCTTTCCCTCCTTCTCCCCTGTGGCACCCCCCCCTCCCCGCCCCAGCAAACAACCAACCATCACAGAAAAAGGCTTTCTCCCGCACCAGCCACACGGCCATCCTCCCTCCTTCCCTACGGCCATCCTCCTTCCTTCCCTACGTGTGGAAACCCCTGTTATTCACTGGCAGAGTGTAGGGTGCAGCGTGGGCATATCGCCAGCAAGGGCCTTGCCTCGGGGACCTCCCCAGCAAACTTGGAAGCAAGAAAGACAAAGGATGCGCATCAGACACCAGCTGTCGACATGGGCTCGGCGTGTCTGACGTTGGGTAGAGGCTGTTCTGTAAGGCAGTACCGTTTGGAAAAGGTCTGTGCATACCCAGGAATTGTAACGCCACCAAGCTTCCTCTCTCGCTTGGAAAAATCACACCACTGGCCACACTTGCCCTTTTGAAAACCTGAGGCAGCTATCAGTTTCAATGTGAAAGTCCATTTTAAGTCCCCTGTATGAGGGTTGTGCTGTTCACATTAGAGAAAAATGGAAATTTAATTATGTGATGATCATACTTCAGCCAGTTTCTTAAACTTCTCCTGCAAGCCAAAAGCACCTTGTTAGTCATTAATTTTCCTTAATTAGACCTCGGGTTAACATTTTCCTGAAATGAACAATGGCTCTCTGCACTTCTCAAAGCTAATATTTCTTGGAAACTCAGCGGCCTGGCATCTAATTAGAAAATACCCTTGTTATTGCCAGAGCTGGGGAGGGGGGATGGAATGAAACAACAAAAAAAAAAACACAACAAAAAACCAAACAAAACCAAAAATCAAAAACCAAACGAAGCAAACTATTAAAAAAGAAAAAATCAAGGTATGACCCCACCAAAATGGACAGAGCCTTCTAGTGTAGAGAGTGAAGAGCTTACTGCTGGGTTCTGCAGCACTGGTGTGACAAGGTCTAAAAATATGAAGCTGTAGTAATCCTATGAACAACCCAGAAATGTCACAAAGTCAGAAGCCCAAAGGGGTTGAACTTGAGATTCTCTACGTGCTTATTTTCTTCCTGCTCTCAGTTGGTAGCATCCCTTTCTTGAGAACTGGCAGGGTTGTAACATGCCCTGAATTTTAACAATGACCCTGACTTTCTCACATAACCTCCAGTTCTTTCCAGGCCTAGTGGGCCTGACTCCGTTTGCTCCAGGACTCGAGTATCATGCTATCTAAATACATGTTTCACTTGCCATCTGGAATTGGACAGTCACCGAGCCGAAATTTTTTTCTTGCGTCTGCAATGACTTAGACCCCAGCTGCTGAATCTTAGCCCACATTCATGAACGCATATCTTGCCCTCCCTTCACTGTTCAGCAAACCTACTCTTTTGACTTCTGTCATATGGGTGCTTTCATTTGCAGTCCATGAACCTTTCTACCAAAACTCTTGTCCTTGTTCTGCATGTTAGCTTGCCCTCTTGCTTGAATTTGCTATGTATTAACTCCACTTTCCTACTCCCACAAGCTATGTGAGGGAGATACTTCTACCTGGCTATAAATATTTAATGGGAAAATTGTACCGATTTATTCTACTCATGGTGTGTCCCCACCAACATCCCCATGTGTTGGTATTTTTTAACCTCTTCATGACAACATTAGCAGGAATTCCTAGCTTAAGAGGCTGGGTCTTGTCAACATGGAGGCAACACAAATACGCGTTTGTACTGATGGACCAATATGGATGATTTTAGTATAAACAATGGCCAAACAGTTAAGACAATGATTCCATAGCAATCAAAGAGGTCACAGCTGTATGAAGTCCAGATACACAAGGTACTCTTAACTCAACTTCTTGCCCAAGCTTCATAATATGGAGGTTGGCTGATTTTATCCCTACCCTACCTAGCTTAAAACTGGCTCAGAAATCAGTAGACTACATTGCAGCAAATTCTGTGACTGTAGATTAAACACACCTTAAATCATTCCTGAGTAAAGATTTTGGATAGAGCATATCTTTCAGTATGTGCGTAAATTATAATGGGGTAACAGCTGCCTGAAGTAGTTATATTTGTTTGTTGGTTAGTTGGTTGGTTTGTTGGTTTGTTTGTTTTTGTCAGCCTTATAAACTTCACTTACTGATGTACAAATCTTCATCAAACAAGCTGTCTTCTCAGCATCAATGAGCAAACATTGGTCTTTGTTGGAAGGAGGTGTTGAATTAGATTGTAGAAAGACACAAACTCACAAAACCAGCAGTAGCAGAAGGTACATCATGTTTTTTATACATTTCTTACCTTGTTTCTCTAAAAAGTGACCAGCAGAATATTTAATAGTTCGAATATTTACAGCACAGCGGGCATTTGTGTTTCTTCAGTGGCTAAATTTGCCTGACATACACTTTTCTCTTACTCTGCTGCTTTGTAGAAATTCACAGAAGTCTCTGTTGCTGTCCCTTTATGGCGCCCGTTCCATCCAACACATAACTGTGATGTCCCCATCCGTGCCCACTTGACTGCCCTCTGTGCATCAAGCAAAGCTGGCCACCCATACACTATATCTGGTGGAGATGCTCTTCCTCTTGTCAGAGTGGCTGTGACTGTGGGATATGCCCAAAGCCAGGAGTGTAGGACAGTAGTGACTCTCTGAGTTCCATTAAGACAAACTTAAATACTTGCATGTAGCAGGTATAGTACACTAAATAATGTTTCTTGTCAGACTCACAACATCATCTGAAAACTCATACTCAACTACTAAATAATCCTGTTTATAGGTATATGCTATCCCAGGAAGCAAATACACAGGCCAGGTGGATTTTATAGAATTGATAGCGAGAGTCTGGGGTTATGGCAGATGGCCAGCCAAATTGCTTATACCAGCTGTCTGTAGAGGGCCCATATTACAGTTGAGATCAAATGGTCTTTTAAAACTATATAAAAAAAAAAAAAGTTCCACTGCGTCTTCATTAGAGGTACTTGCAATATTAAGGAGAGTGTGATAGTCAAAATGCAATAGCTGAAAAAGATCCAGGTCCAGAAAATTACTTTCTTCCTGCACACAATCAATAAGAACGTAAAACCACAAGTGCTTTAGGTACACTTATGTCAAGCTGTACTCTTAACGAAAGAAAAGCCTATGAGGCTTGATCCTGGGAATAAAAATACCCAAGTCTCTGCAATGGTGTAACACATTCAGGTATTAGTTTTTGGTCACCGCAGTGATGGCACTGCCAATACTGCATCGTTATCATGCATATTAATCTGGTGTCACAAGAACAGTGTCTCAGAGGTTTTCTTGCCCTTTCTTACTTCTTGATCTGCTGAAACGGACACGCAAAACATCTAAGCATGCATCACTCTAGACCTAAGACCACAAGACAAAAATGCTGAAGACTGTGGAAATTACATGAGCTCAATCCATTAATTTCAGCCTGAGCAATTTACTGAAAAAATTATCCCTTTGCTCATACCGAACCTGTTCAAAGTACTAATCTAATAAGCATCACATCTTAAATATATATGTGACCTGAAATCATTGCATAAACTTTCAAACAGCAAGCCACAGTTTTACTGACAGATAAAAGTGTAAAGGGAAAGGAAGTGAGTTCATGGAATTATCACTGAACTTCAGAAACAGTACTAAATTTTTCTTTGAATTATCACTGACTTCAGAGTTACTGTAAATTGTATGAATTTGGGCATAGTATGGGATTTTTATGGCTTTGCCATGGTAAAGGTTGTCTACCCTGGGCCAGATTCTGATACTCTGGCTTTGAATAGTAATTCCCTTTTCAAGTAACCACACTGAATTCAACATACCTGAATACAATAGACCACTTCGCTCCCTGGCATGGAAAATGATGTTCATTCCATTTTTACCAGTTTTCAGACTTCTTCTGCTCCACCAAAGTCTTAGGAAATCATTCATGAAAATCAAAACCTGCTCTTGTAGCTTGCAAAGATTCTGCTCAGCGCAAGCAAAGGTGTCATGATTTGGTTCTTTGTGTAAGTCCAAAAAATCACTGTGGTTATAACGCAAGACATTTCTGTTGCGAGGATTGCATGCTGATTTTGTTACATGCAGTTTCCCATGGTGGTTAAGTAAATAAAGGGTTTACTTTGCATGTGATCATTAGAAATTGTAAATCTTAGATCATAAAAACAAGTCCTAACAAATACGGTTTTGCACTAGCCGAGGAGTGCAGAAAATAGTATCTCATTAGCCATAAATCTTGGCAGAAAAGGGAAACAGAGCCCAGGAGTCCTAACAACAGCTTCTGTGCACCAGTCATTAGATCATACTGAAAAGCACAACATGTCTAAAATTTAGTTGTATGAATGCCCATATAAACATTTTGGTATTATACAATCGTTTAAGTACTCTGAAATCTATGGTTATAGGCTTATGCCAGCCTTTAAAAGATTAAAGGCTGTATTTTAGATTAATGAATTCCACTTATTTTTATTTTTGAAAACTTTATTAATGCGTTTTAAAAGGTGATATTCTCCTATTCAGGCTTTCATTGCTTCCATGTTTGGCATGGTTTTGGTAGGATATGTGCTAAGTAGGCACAGCAAACATTATGATATGTGACTCAAAACAAGACCCAGGCTGGTCTATGAAATTCCCCACATACCTCAGCTTAGGCACCTGCAAGTGCATAAAGGCGGCCTTGTCTGAGCCGTTAGGTTGCCTCACTCCTGCCAAAGCTCTCCCATGACTGAGTGATGTGGCACGGAAGGACCTTGTGCTTTTCCCATAGCCACTTAAAAGAAACATAAGCACAGCAGGCAAACGCCTGCTTTTCCATGAAACTCAACACCCTGCACCCCCTGTGATGGGAATCATGCAATGCACAGCTCTGAGTCAATCTCATGAGCTCCAGGGAGATGCAGCTACCCTCATGCTACCCTGTCCTATCCCTCTGGTGAGCACACACATCGATCTGGAGCACCCTGAACCATCCGTCAAGGCTGGATGCCTCCTTTTCAGTCATTAAGCCATCTGAATAGAGCACCTAAAGTAAGCTGTCTGAACCTAGTCCTAAAAGGCAAACACTGCAGTGAAAAATTTCAGGTTTCCCTCTTGCGTCTGTATTTCTTGAAGCCGGAAAGATGAGAAAATTAAAACCAGACAGGCCAAAAATACTAGGGACACTTATTTTATTTCAATAAAACGGAGAAAGTTGAAAATAACAAGCATTAAACCCACAGTATAAGGTAGCAACCATTTGTTTTGCATAAAAATACTCTGGCACTATAATTCCAGAAAGCTCTCGCCATGAGCTTTCCTGCTCTTTGTTGATGCGGTGTTGAGATCTCCTTCAGCTGCTGAAGACGTGCGAAACAGTAGTCAAGGGGAACGTCTGGATCTTCTTTATGAAGTGGTCTGGGGAAGAAAAGAGGGATTTCTTTCCTATATAATGAAAAAGGCAAAGGAGTAAGGCTTAGAGAAAACCACCAGAAAACAGGATGTTAAGTCTTCTCCGATCCCTATGTTAGTGGTCTGCATTTGCCATACGCCTTTATCTTAACCTGTGGAATAACTTCAAGTGCTCTCAGCTGGGGTGTTAACACGCTGCTTTTTCTCCTGCCTGGTTTCAGCCAGGTCTGCCTGCTTGGAAAGGCCCACCAATAGAATGAGCTGGAAAATGAGCAGACAAATGAGAGAGAACAACATGAGGAAACAATGCCTTCTGGGTCATATTTCCCAAAGTAAATCTTAGTAAATTCTGACTAAGTCAATCGCACCACACAAATTCACATCAGATTGGGAACTAGCCCGAGTTTTTAAACTTTTATACAGACTCTTCCATATATATCTTTCTCACAAAATGGTTCCGAATAATCTGTTATTTCCTTGTTACTGTTACCGTATATGCAAGCTGTCCTTCTGAAGTATTTAAAGGTCTTTCCGTATCTAATGGATACTAAAGCAGGGTCGTGAACCTTCGCATCCATTCACCAAGCTCTCACACACATACGCAGTACGGTGTTCAAGATAGTTCTTAATTATTTCTTTCTGCCAAGAAACGAAAATAGTCAAGTGCATGTGCTATAAAGAAAAATATAATCTACCCTATAATTAGCTCTTAAGTAGCATCTTTCAATAAACATGCCTTCAGCGAGATGCTTTGCCATCAACATAAAACAATTCAAAACAATCGGAAAAAAGCATATTGAGAAAGAGAATGCAAGAAAGATAATTAAAACCAATCAGGAATGTGGTAGATGTGACTCTGAAGTAGCAATAACCTAAAGACAGAAACGGATACAATCTAAAGATGGAAATCAAACATGTCTGGTGTCTTTATAACAAATGATCGATAGCAGTAATAGCCAAGGTTTGGACTAGGTCATATATTTTATAAAAAACTCATATGCATGATGATCCACGAGGAAAAATGCACATAGTGGTGGTTTATTGCTGTGGTTTGTGCACTACCAAGATTTTCATTTACTTGAACATCTTCCATCATGTTCAGGACAAGAAAGTGTTTCTAACAATCTCCTATGAGTCATTATTTTGGCATTATGATATTTGATTAAAAAAACAGCTCGGTACAGCTGAAGTAATGTAATTTAATAAGACGTGCTACTTGTTGTTTGTTTTAGGATAGGTGACTCTGACCGCCTGTTAAACATCAGCATACCTCATACTGGACATTCGTAAAATTTGACTGATTGGCAATGTCAAGTCCAAACTCAAAGTAGTATCAGATGTGCTACTGTTCTGGGGCAATATGGCAACAAATGCGCTGATTAAGCTATAAAGAAGTCATTTTCTTCTGCTTTCATGGGTGCCAGTGGGATCTGCGTAAGAGGGTTGGACAAGAAAACCCACATTCCCACATCGTGTGATGAGGAACCTGCAAGCTGCATGGATATTTATGAGCATGCGCCTGTCCTTCATACAGAAAGTTCATGGTGCTCTGGGGATGAAACCAAGCAAAGTTTACAGATCAGCAACCTGTCAGCCCCAACCTCCAGATGAAATTAAATGCAGATAAAACAAATAGAATGTTTTAAGGAAATGGAAATACCAAGTGCTGGAATTTCCTGGCTATATACAGCTGGCTTTATTTCAAACTCTGCGGACATGGAAAAAAATATGAGCTCATACTCCCCATATGGGAAATGTGATGTTGGTAAGGGAAGAAAACAGTTATATTCCCTATTCTTTGGCAACTGCATGATTATCCAGGCCAAAGACAAGAAAATAGACCCAATAAGAATAGCTGCCCAGCCACAGCTTGGAGCATGGGCAAGAGTATGTACCCAGTAAGCAATATGGATGAGGCTTTCTGGGGATGCTGGGAGGGAGGGAGAAAATTAAGCCATGTGGAAGCAAGCTGTGCTATGACCCTTGCCCTGGCTGTGTGTAGTTTTCTAATAGAAGTAGATTATGTGACTTGCTGATTCTAGCGAGCAGTGAGGGGTCAGCTTGAATTACAACAGGGATGAAATGCTAAAACAGGAAAACTTCAGATCCACAGGGTCTGTGACTGCAGCATGGCATTGTCAGAGAGAGGAACAGAACAGGGACTGCTGGAAGCGGTAAGTCTGATGGGACTAAATTCCCGGTATCTCACATTCAGCACCCAAAATTAGTGGATGCTTTTTGCTTTAACCTGTGTGTGTGGTTCCTCCATCTGTAAAACAGATGGTCTTCTCACAGGGTGTGCCTACCATAGCCTCTTAGGTCTGATCTGCAGTGTGTTTTTGAAGCGAATCTCCCAGCCACCCCCACTCACTGTGCTTAAGTTTGCATTCCTGAGCCCTTCTGGGGCACGCAGGCTGCAGGTTTTTGGGTGAGATTAAACTGGAGGTTGTTCTGCGGGCAACTCCACCTAATGCACTCCAACTGCTCACGGGCTGATCAAAATATGTTGCCGGGATGCAGCGAAACCCCCGGAGCGTGAGCATCAGGCCCTCGGCACCCTCTCTTCCATGCAGCAGAGGTGGTCCTGCAGGGTCTCACCACTCGCTAGCGCAGACACAGATTTCTGCAAAAATGATGCTACGAAGTGCTCAGTTGCGGCAGCGGTGAGCCTGGGGAGGAAATGAACCATTTTTCCTTCAGAGCAAGGTTTGTACGGTGCAGAGTAAAAGCATCACATGCCAGAGACGAGAAGGAAAATAAGTATTGCATAGCTGTTCCTTAAATGGGCAGCTTACACTTTCTTTGCACCGACTGAGGTGGGTGTCTTGAAGAGAAATCATATACATTCGTGTAACTAAAGACTGTCTTGAGGCATACATTGACGAGGTCAAATGAAAGTTGCACAGACCACCTTAATTCTGGCATTTCCTAAGTCTCAAGTGTTTGACTTTACAACCTTAATAATGTTCTTTTAACATAGTTTTTGTATGTGTAATAAATTATATGCCCTTCTCACTTTCAGTGCTCTTCTCACCAGTAATGCTGTTGGACTCTGGTCCTTTGTTATGAAAACAAATATTGGAAATTATTGCTGTTGTTATTGAAACCAGATGTACTGCTCTCTGTGGCATTTATTTGTACAGTGTCAAACTCTGGCACATTCAATTTCAGGGTAGTTATTGAATAAAAATGAGCAATATAACTGATAGTGAAATGTAAGTGCTGGAAAGGCCTTAGAAGCTGTCTCTTTTCAGGAAAGTTTATAATTTTCCTTTCATACGCAAACATTCACACAAATGACTATGAGCAAAAATGACAAAATCATGTATTTGCATCAGTATAGAGTCATGAAAAGTAACCGAGGGCCAAGATGAAAGAATCTGGGCCCGAATGTGGGAGGCGCTAAATCTGCCCTGAGGAAGGAGGTCTCTCGTGCCTCATGGGGAAAAGAAGTGATGCTCTCATTACACTCAGAATGATAAATGTAAAGCACAGACCTCACTGCTGTTTCACCTTAACTCAGATCTCAGACAAAAGGCACCCTGAAGGACAGCGTTTCTCCCCAGCTACTGCCAAGGGTGTGCACGCTTCAGCTTCAGAGGTCTAACTTTTGGTCATCAAGTATTAGGTGAGAAATATTCCATTTTATCTTTCCTGTGCTCTCACTGCTCGTCCTGACCTCACCCCAGAGGAGCAAGCTGCTTGACTGGAGCAGAAAGTGCTGGGTGGAGAAAACGCGCAGGGAACAAGCCCAGGGCATGTCTAGAAGGACCTAGGATCATGCAGAGACAAAAGACTTCCCCAGTTTTTCCTTGGAAGGAGGGTACCAAAACATAGGGTACAAATCTCTGCAGAAAGCACTAAACTGGAATAGCATAACTATTTAAATGAGAAGGGTCAGCAATGCTGGGTAAGGTGGATTAAATACATTACTTTGGGGAAAAAAAAAATTGGAGATAACCATTAACAAAGCCTTAAAGTAATATTACAGCTCCATATTTAAGTACTCAAAAATAGGAAAACCCAGAACTAAACAGCATACACTGACATCAATTCGGTCCTTTTATTAATGCATTTTCTTATGAACTTTAAGTCTGTGATTGCCTTACAATTTTTCTACAGGATTGCTACCTCAGTTAATGCACGTGGTGTGTCATGTTCTGAGAATGAATCAGGGCTGTGCTGTTAATTAGGCTTTGTTAAAGGGTTAGATCTGCAGAATTACCGCAGTCAAGGAATATCTGTGTCCTGGATGTGCATCGTGAAAGCTGAAGACTCTGTAAATTAGTCCATGGGCTTCTCAGATTGGATGACTAGCCTTGTAACAGCTTGAGCTTTAACTTTTAACTCACTTAGATGAGACATCTCACAAGCCTGGATACCGGTATGCTTTCATCTCAGAGACCTGTCAAGAAAATCAATTTCTTAGCAGTTGTATCTCCTTTATGCGCTGCAGTAAGGACAGTGCATTAAAACCAATTGAAAGATTAAACACCCGTGGAAAGGTAGAGGCAGAGTAATATAATGCCATACTCTGTGTGAAAACAAAAAAACAACTGTTTACTGAGAGTTTTTGCAACTTTAACACTTCTCTTACGTAGGCATTTTGCAGTGTAACTATCAGTACAGTTCCCAGCTCATGCAAAGCACCCTCAGGTGCTAAAAATCTTTCAGTTTAAATAAACAACATGCTTAGAGAAAGCTGAACAAAACATATATATATGGGTAAGCATCTTTTCAGTTAATGTATGTTAACAATTACTGGTAAATTACTCCCAGCTTCATTATTCTTGAATACCTACTGATCATTTTCACAGACTCTGCTGTTTCTGGCCAGGGCACTGCCAACCAGGCTAACCACAAAATTCCGTTCATCCACTGACCAGCCTCCCGCGTTGTGCCAAGGCAGCAGTGTCCAATGCCTGCCTTGCAGTGCTTGCCTTATTTTGTCAGCCTTCCATCTCATTCAGGAGAGCAAGGGCAACCTATTGATTGACTGATTTCATTTCCATCCTCCCGACATTCCCTGGATTTCTTGCAGCAAAGATCAGACGCCCCTCTCAGAAACTAATTTGGAATTTTAACAAGACTTCAGAGAGAGACGGGCTCAAGACGGCCTCAAAACAGCAGGCACTTTTATCGGCAAGCTAATCCCCAAGTACTTCTGACAACTGTAAGTGGAGGCAACATCTGAAACAGGGGAGAATGACCACTTACTTATTGAAAAAAAACGCAATCTTCGTGGCCATTTCAAAAGCGTTTTACTGTAACCTAAAATGTCCAGCTGTGGGAAGATTTGAAAAACGGAGAAGAAAAAAAAGAAAGCTTTTTGAGTACAGCTATAAGGAAAATGTGCCCTGTTAGTTTATAAAGCTTTTGATTATATTGTGATTAATCAGATTTATGCTGCATATATAATATCTCGCCTAAACTCATATAGGGGGATCCCTTGTAATAAAACACAGTGATTTTTGTAGGTTGTTGGATTTTTTTTAATATTGCAAAAGGATACTATTTTTACTGCAATGTGCAACTGTGCCAATGGAAAATAGTGTGAAGAAAAAAAAAATATTGTCTGGCACTGGTTGCCATAGCAACAAGCTGAAGTTCAAGGAGAAGTGGAGAATCTGAATTCTGTGGCAAGGTAATGAATTTAGCATCTACAGGAACAGAAATGGATTTTCTGTCACAGCCTGTAAATCAACCACAGGAAACCAACATGCCGGAGATATTTTGGAATGCTTTATATCTGCTTCTAATGTATGAAAAGTGTATCAAAATTAGCTCTTGGGGCTTTGTCTTCCAGGGCCTCCCCTCTCCTTCTGTTCAGACCAATGCACTCAAAATCATACTCAATGAAGATGATGTTTGTTGTTGAGACAACGGCAAAAGCCTTGCAGTTTTCCCAGCAACCCCTGAAGTCAGCAGGCATCGCCCTCCTCCGAGAACACTTGTTTTACACACACTTTTCGCAATGCACCAAAGTTTCCAAGGTCAGCCATGAGTCGCATGTGTCCAGTTGTCCAGCTTGGCTTCTGAGATACTTTTCAAGATGGTTTCTTACGTAAATGCCTGATGCAGGTGAGAAAAAGGGAGTGAACATGAAAATAGCTGAGGTACCCAGCTCAGCATCAGGAACAAACAAGAAGGCTTCTCAACGTATCTACATGCATGTGTAATTGCTCTGCCTTGAAACCCCTGGTGTGAGGAGCTCCCTTGGAGGACCCGTCATACCAAGGAAAGGTGGGGATGGAGGCTGGCCACGGAGCTGGGTTTTTTATGACCGTTGGCTGCAGAAAAGCTACATGTGGCTCCAGGTTGCCCGCCCGCAGTCAGTAGTCTCAAAAGGGATTTGGAGGAATGACGTCCATGCCTCAGATAAATCACGAGTCGTTCTCATGCTTTCTCAGTCTCTTCCTAATAGCTTGTTGATCTCCAGAGTGACCTTGTCCTTGGCCGCAGCAATTATGCCTCAGCAATCCAGACAGTATCAAGGAGAAATGTATAGAAAAAAATGTTTTTCAACAGTGGGACCCAGCTAACATTCTTCATGCTCTCTGTGCCTTTAAAAACATGAAAATTAAATAGCTTCCCTTTCTACCTCCTGTCCTAGAGCAGATGGAACACATCCTGGGGAAAGGGAGGAAAAAATTCTCTTAAATAAAAAAAAAAAAAATTATAACAATACACTACAGTTAATTATCTATAATGGGCTTCATTCCCAGTAAATCACACCCATGTAGCTCAGATGCAATTCTTCCAAAGTCAGTGAAGATAAAGCAGTGTAAAAACACTGTGAGCAGAGAATACAGATCAAAATACACTCTAAAAAATAGAGTAGGAGAAGAAGATATTAGACAAAAAAAAAAGTGTTTTCTTTTTTGGATGTCTTCTGCATAACACAACGGAATGCACTCTGTCCCTGTTGCTGTAGAGGGTGCATCTGGAAGATCAGTTATCTCTATATATTCTCTTTGACTTCCAGCCATGCAATGAATGCTAACTAAACATGGGATAACAGTTCAGGAGTTAAAACTTTTCAGAGAATTTTATATAATTGGCTGATCTTGACTAATACTTGTTCAAATCCTCTTTTGCTTCCACAGTAAAAGCATAACCATGGGCAGCAGAAATTTCCCTGGATGTGCATTTGTAACTTTCTCTGAAGAAAATATTTTGAAATTTGTGAATTAAAACACCTAATATCAGAGCTCTTTTTTAGGATTATTATTCCTTTTTTCATTAAGATGACAAATTACAGCAGGTAAACCCACCTTCAGCCATCTGAAAGAAAGCAAACAATATTTCCGTTCTAACTGCCACACGTTTTGTTCTCTTTCTCCAGATTCCTATTCCATTACAATTGCAAAAATATTGGGCATTGGCTGAATTTAAGCGCGCCTCCCAGGTCACGTCAAATCAATCAGTGAAATTCTTAAACTCATACTTAACCTTTGGGAGTCTTGAGATTAAATGTAAATGGCTTCAAGGCTTTTGGTGATCTGTGGCCATTTGGAAAAGAGGGGAAACACAAAGATACACATTTCAAAAGCACTTCAGTGCAGGTTTGGACTGCTGTAGAATCAAAGGTGTGTTAAATCTTACAGCCACGGTTATTCTTTCTTACTCTTCTGGTAGAAATCTCTCAAAAAATTCAGCCCCCTTGTCCTTCTATAAATATTTGAATAGCTGGTAGCTCAAGCTGCAGCTCTGTCATCTTTCATTTAAAACTGGAGTCCCTCTGGGCTACAGAACAGGACAGCATTGCCCAGCATGGGTTTTCGGTACAGCAGGTTTCTGCTCAGGAGTCCTTGGGGAGAAAGTCACTTTGCTGTTGAGATGAACCACTCTGGTAACAGCATGAAGTCTGCAGGATTTCCTTTCAAAAATCAGCCATTTATTTGCCTTTAAAGAAAAGAGTCTCCTGATCCCAGGGACTGCTTTTATGCAATAATGGCATACCGCGTTTCTGTGGATTTTGTCTGAAACCGTAAGGAAATATGAAGATAGTAGGAAATCATTATTTCAATTACTGCTCCTGCCGTGAATATAAGACTCTCTCTGTCTGACAAACAGTGCATGATTTTCACTTACATAAGCTTCTCTTGGAGTGGAAAATAATAAATCAATACACATAAAGGCAGTTTTGATCAGACTTGATCCTATAAAGTATTAATTAACAATAAAATCCATTCAACCTTTCTTGCTATCTCTTCATCCAGGTGTGCTGTGAGCCACTGGAACAAACCCATCTGTATCAGGGGAAAAAAAAGGTACAATTTTTTGCCAAGTAATTTTTCTGCAAGAGACATCCTCGATTCGGATCACAGTGTGACTGTACAAATTGGCATGGATCAACTGCTGGAGCAGTTGAAGGGGTGGGAACATACGCGGTATTGTCACCAAACCCACTGTCATGTCAAATCATAGCCTCAGGCAAAAGAGTGGAAGATCTCATTGGGACCTGGGTCTCTCTCATCATGGCTGAGATTTTCAAGAAGTATGGAGGAGACTACATGCCTTCCTCCAGCAGCTTTGTGACTTGACCCCAGGATATACTTTTCATATCTGTAACAATAAAAAAGAAAGCAGTTTCAGCTCTTTTGGGGTGGGATTTTTTATTTATTTATTTATTTTTCAATTATGCACATTCTGGTCAGTCTTAACTGAAGAATTTCTCCTTTTTTTTTGCTTCAGTTACTGAAGAAAGAGCCTTGGTTATAGTACCAAAAAGATATGTGACCCGTTCTCTGAAAAATCTGTCTTTGATTAGGTCTGTGACAGTTTCCACAGCTCATTAACTCTTCCATGCGAATTTATTTATGAGCACAAACTATTCCCCCTCCCTATCAGTTCTCTCCAGAAAGTAGGGGAGGACAGACCGGTACTGGAAGGAGTCATTGCATGAATTATTGGGCTCTATTTACAGTTTGCAGAAATATAACCTGCATGTTTGTGCTGTCTTCATTCACCTGAGAAATGTTCATTTGTGCTAGTAATTCTATTGAAGTAATTACTGTCTGAGGAGCCAAAGCATGTTATCTAGCCAATTCCCCTCGTAAGCCATAATGCACAGCTGCAAAGCTCCAGGAGAGCACTGAAAGGTATCCTGAAACTTCATGGTAGTGGCAGGAGGGACAGGGAGGACACCTGGCCCTTCTGGCATTCAACTAGGATTGACTGGTTATGTGCAGGGAGCGGGGACGGGGGAGGAGAGACTGGGTTGCAGTCAGTCTGTTTACCCTTCCGTTTAATCTTTAATCACCTCAAAGGGATTTTTGTGATCTGTTGATTTTTTGAGCTGCTGGAGATGGCAGCGGAGCCAGGAGTCATTAGCTTTCTGGGTTCCTGTAACGATTCTGGATGTTAAAGCAAAACTCTGCTTTCCTTGCTCCCTCCCAGGGCTCCTTCCTGTCCCCTTCCATCTGAAAAGAGTCTTCTCTATAAAAGGACCGGTTTATCTCACTTTCCTTCAAGACTGTTCCCTCTACTCAAGCTAGTTCAGGCAGAGATAGTTCAGCTGCACACAACACAACACTGTGGTGTGCTGCAGGACTTGGTGTTGCTCCTGAAGATCTCAAAGCTATGCACGTATCTTCCCACCATTCCTAGAAGGGCAGAAGCAGACTGGAAAAGAGCAGAGGAACTTTATCCCATAAATCCCTTCTAAAAGAGCCTGTCCACACTGAGCATGCCCTGCACTTACGCAGAGCTGGGCTAGCCTGGCAAAGCAAGCCGCATCCCTGCAGAGCTTATTATCAGCACTCCCAGCTTGTGACTGGGTAGGACTGCTTTATAATTGCTCTCTTAGTTGCCACGGACTGTCTAGGAGCATGACAGGCAAGCAGTGGGTAGGGACCCTGGTGCTACTCCTACGTGTTCAGTGATTCCCAGGGATGCTGAAGAAGATGTGCTTCAGGTTGTAGAAGACCAAGGATCAGAGAGGGCAGGCAGAGACTGGAGAATAAGAGAGGGAAAATGTCTCCAGAGGCACAAAGATGAGCAAGCAGCTTCAATTCTGGCATTTCCTAACATTTGAGTGCATGGCTTTGAAACATAATCATCCTTTTATCTAGTTCATGTACACAAAGAATATGTTTGCAAATAACAACATTGGGTTTATGGGTTTTTTAAGTATTTCTGTCACAGTTTTAAACAGCATCTTTAAGAAGACAACATCGCTACATCTTACAATGAGCTTCAAATTCCTAACTCCTGAACTATTGACAACCACGTGTAATTCAATGAGAAAAGAGATCTCTCACTAGGTTCCCTCTGTAGCACTCACTTTATGGGGCAACCACTTGAAGGAAAGGCCGTTTGACACACTATACCCAAAAGCATCAATAAACATCAGTTTAGAGACTTCTGCTCAGAAAGCAGCATTGACGGAGACTCTCATACAAACCCAAAGCAAGCCATGTAGTGAGCAGATTGTTTACATCAAATGGTTAAACCGTTACATTAGGTGAGAAACAAGGCAAGATCCAAGATGTCTCAATCTCTACTTGACATGAAAGGCAAGAGCTACTAGTTTCATTCTACTGGTGTAAATCTGGAGGATGTCTGCTAGCTTACTGCTTTATAGGCTAATGGACTACAGCTGTTACCATGTTCTAGGGAGCCCTGGGCAGAGATCAGAGAGTATGTACAGTCCCACCAGTACAGATGTTGTGTGCAGTCAGTGGAAATTCAGTCAAATACATTGTAATTGCTAAAGTAATTAAAGCTCATTACTGAAAGCAAACATAACCGCCAAAGTTAGCACTCCTGAAGGAGTAAGTGATGTTCTTCATTTATTCACACTAGAACCAAAAGAGATCGTTAGGGCACAGATGAACTCTGGGCTAACAAGGGAGAAGTACTTCGATGAGAAAATAGTTACAAGAGGAATTAATATGTTTACATATGTAAATTGTGAAAATACTAAAAAAAAAATAATACATTACTGGAAATAGAATGCATTTCCAGAAGTGGAAGTGGAAGCGGAATTGGGAGAGGAGAGGAGAGGAGAGGAGAGGAGAGGAGAGGAGAGGAGAGGAGAGGAGAGGAGAGGACCATGGGCAGGTGATCTGTCCCTGCATAAATTCATTAACTATAATTTCCTTTCCTCATTCTGGACTTCTGATCTCTTTTCCTGAGGAGCAGTGAAGTCCCTACCTGGTACTCACCCTGCAGAGGACACCCCATCCCCTTCCCACCTCTGGTCACTACAGCTTCTCACCAAAAAGGAGGTGGGGAGCTTTAGATAGTCTTGAAAAACTCCTGACCAAACACCAGGAGACTGTCTGTTGTGCACACGCAACCCCGCTGCAATCAATGGTGATGGAAGATTTTGGTTCAAAATGTCTTTGGGGAGAGTCCTACTTTCTTTCATGGTAGCGGAAATGATCTGATATTGTAATGTAACACACACAGTCTCACTGGCCTGCCCACTCTTGCTGCTCACCTAACATACTAATGCAGAGAGCGGTGAAAGAAGTCTGATGGATCTACAAGGCACCGAGTGGCAGGGAGCAGGGCTGCCGATTTAGAAAATGTGAATTGATACAAGCCGATATCACTGCTTCAGTAGTGGCCTCAAAGTAGTTCAGCTCAAAGCCTCTTTACTGTTAGGCCACAACCTGTAGCTCTTCAGCCAGTCCCACTGCTACCTAGTGAGGAAAGGGGAGTATTAGGCAGGATTTTGTCAGTGTACCAAAATTTTCATTTGGGAAATCATGCTTTCATGAAAACAAAAAAACTTGGCCATTTAGGTTCAGATTCAGCTCCGGATCAAGATACATACATTTAATCTGTGCATGTGGAGGTGTAACAGTATATGTGCACATATAAGTACATATGGTTACACATGTAAGTACATACAGTTTTGCATATATGTACACACTTATATTACATGTCTACAATACATACAGAGAAAAGCCTATGCAGATACACATATACCTCCACCTGTATCCATATCTACAATTATACCTATACATGTTTATATATGCATCTGTATTTTATGTTACATGCATAGATGCCTATGTGTGAATGGATGTGTGTAGGTATACGTCTAAGTTCCTATTGTGGTCACTGGAGTTAGGACAGATGCCTAAATGTAGCTGTCAACAATGACCTAAGATGCCCTCTGCTAACCAAGACAGACACACAGGTCTGATAGATGTGACAAAGGATCTCTGGAAGATTCATAACCTTATGAATTGATCCTTCTGGAGGTCATGGATAATTATTTTCATGAGTCTCAAATTGTATTAGATGCATATGTTTAGACAACCAAATCCAGCTCCCAGTCAATGGATTCTTCAAAGCTGCTCAGCCAACCTCGGAGCAACCACCATTTGTTCACCCGAAGAGCTCTCAAAACTCCATGGACTGGACTGACTAAATAGCCATTGATAGGTAAGGAAGTTTAGGCAGCCAGCACACGTATCGACACCTATATAAAAACACCAACACTTCTGAGTCTTAACCTCGAGCAGAATCCCGGCTGTCAATACAGATGTATCAATTCTGTCATAACTCTAACTTGGAAAAAGTCGTAATCGTTTGCCCAGCCGCTGACATTGATAGCACATAGCAGAAATGGAGACCACTTTAGCTCCACAAAAATTGTGCCTGCTACAGCTCTAAGTAGAAAAACAATTTCAGGTACTTTTACATGTTTTTCAGCGATCGACCAGTCGCATACCTTGACTGATTTATGTTTACCTATTACAACATGCAGGCAAAAGGCAATCATCTTGTCACAGCTGAATTTATCCCACTATTATAGAATCATAGAATCACAGAATGGTTTGGGTTGGAAGGGACCTTAAAGATCATGTTGTTCCAACCCCCCAGCCACATGCAGGGACACCTCCCACTAGACCTATTGTGCTATTCTGGATTACTAGTTCTTTCACATCTGAGTGCCCTTACCATGCTTCACAGAAAAGAATAATTTTCATTTCTGAGACAAAATGAAGTGTTTTCTGAACACTCTATTTATGGTAGTCTGTAAAGTTGTTAACATTTTCATACTGTATATTTTCTTGTATTCAAATTCCTTCTCAATCTCAGCAAGCTCTCTTTAAAAACAAGAAAAAATCACCTGAAGTCAGTCCATTCAAACCATTTATCAAATTTATCACTTAGCATTTGGTGTGGTCGATGCACTAACGGAGGTCAAAGAGGCTCTGTCCCTACGCCACCTGGAAATGCAGGGCCCGCTTTAGCAGCTGTTCCCGGTGGAAGCAACCCCCAGCACAGCAGAGGCTGGGCTGGCCACAGTACACCTCTGTAAGGAGGCATGGATTCCTATTGCTGTAGTCTCACTTTGCATCTCTGCAATAGGTCACACCATCCGGGCTCAGGCAATAAGAAATTTCCTTTCCGCACACTGTCGTTTAGCTACTTGCGTATAAAAAGAGGTGCCATCAGTGCAGCCAGCTCTCTATTCGAAAAACAAACTTCAAAAATCACATTCCCTCCACGTGATTAAGCTGAATCTGATTTCATGATTCAGCAACGTACATTTCACAGTTGCTAGTTAACTTGCATGGCTGACTCTGAACATTGTCACAGGCCCAGATTTGCTTGTTATATGTTTTCTTTTGCTTTGCCCAAAGAACAAAGTGGTTGGTCAGTTTTCATATTGATCCTGATGGATTTGCATCTGCTGATGCTTTCGGAGTGTATTTTAAGGACGCAGACACAATTAAGAATTGATACGGCTTTGCAGGGAAAATAGAAAGAGCACTGCCATGCTATATTCTGCAAGATAACATGCTGAGGACAAATGCTTTGTGCCTGTTGACAGCCTGGCAAGGCTAATGTCGGCAGCCGAGTCACAGCTGGAAGCCTGCACAGATTTTCCACCAGGAGAAGAGTCACGAGCTCGGTGGCACCTGTGGATCAGCAACACGTGCAGTCCTGCGTGAGCCATTATTTTAGCAAAGGAGGGTGTTTTCATTTACCGTGCTTGTCAGCTCTGCAGTTTGGCATCTCAGGGACGAGAATTAGGGATGAGATAATCTGTTCGAGGAGAGTATCTACCCAAACCAGATACCAAAAGTGCCTTCTCTATGGTGGAGGAGTTCTCTTTCAGAGTGAATGATAACAGATTTGCAGTTTTTGTTCCCCAGCCACTCTCTTTTTGCCGCAGGCAGAGTTCCTCTGTCTACTGGTAACAGCAAACTCAAGGATTTTTTCTCCTGTGAAAGCAGTACTGGAAACAGATAGCTTGGTTGAATCACTGGATCACCTCAATGGCTGAGTAACAAAGAAAAGATTAAATAAATGCATGAATAATGCATTGTCCCCTTCTTGGGCTGCTATTTCATCTTTTTTATTATTATTAAATAAATTAAAAACCAAAACAAACAAGTCATTAACCATCTTTGCTTGGACAAAAAAAGCAAGTGGTCACCAAAGCACAAGGGAAAAGCGATTGTAAGCCGTTTAATCAGTCCTTTCAGCATTTTTTCTAAGTACATAGTTCCTCAGCAAACCATAGTTTTGCAATTGAATCACACTGAATTGAGATATTCCCCAAGAAGAATGGCAGATGTGAGGGAGGGTGACATAACCTTGTTTCACCACACAGCCAGGGCCTGAGTGCAGAACGCTGCAGACATGGTCTCTTTGCATCCCAGGTTAGCAAAGGGCTTTGGGACTGCAAACTCTCTACCTGCAACATGCCCTGGGCTCACAGATGCTGTAAAAACACATAATGTAAGAAAGCAGCGTCTGCTCCCTGCCTGTCATCCCAGCTATCTGGTCTTTTTTTCTTTTTAATTAAAGTATGGCCTTGTGATCCAGTGAATGCAGATCATAACGCAGAGCAAAGATTTTAAAGCAGTTAGTTAACTATGCTCAAGAAAAGGGCTTGGGTTTAGAAGGAAAAATGGAAAAGGGGGAGGGGAGAGTCTCACTGTTTATTTGGTCTTTGCCTTTTAGGCTGACAGGGCTGGTAAGAACCTCTCTTGTAAGGTGGCAGCTCTTAAGGCAAAGACCTTTGTTGAGCCCCATGCTGTCCCTCTCCTCTGGTGAGCTGCAGAACATCCACTGCCTGCTCTTACACCACTTCATTTGTTTTCTCTGCACCCACGAATAAGACTTAAAATATAAAGATCATACCTAATTATTTTTAAATGATTGGGTTTTTTCTCTGTCTTTCAAAACAATTATGAAAGCTTCTTTTTTTTTCTGGTTTGGATTCTATTTCAAGTCATGTAATAATCCTTCAATGTAAAAATCCTTATGCCCAAACTTTGAAAGGGATACAAAGGATCATATCTCACTGACTTTCAGTGTAAGTTCAGACACCAAATAACTCCAAAGGTTTGGGTCTTTTTCTGTGCACTCTCTTTATATCTGCATGGCTCTATCCTACATCTGCTCTGGAAACAGGAAAAGCAGCACAAAATCTTGGAGCACATTCAGGAGGTGGGAAGCACAGGCATCTGAGAGAATGCACCATATCCTCAAATCACAGAGCCTCAGCGCTGTCCCTGGCCCATCTGCACGTCCCTCCTTATGGTCTTGTTCCCAAGCATCTCCTCTGGGAACCATACTCCTGCTGGCTGACTTGGTTTGCAGCTGCAGAAACACAGCCCTGGGAAGGGGTTTTGGCGAGTTACCGACTGCTGTTGTTAATTCCCAGGGTAGCCAAGAGGCTGCCTACAATGACCTGAGCTGAATAGTCCATGAGCAGCATCTGTTCTCCATGGCAATGTCCTTCTCCAACCTGCAATACCAAGGAAAGAACAGATAGGATGGAGCTGGAGCGGGTAGGCTCAGGGAAAACAAGTGGAGCAGATAGGCTAAGTGGCAGGCAACGTTTGTAAAATTCATGTGGTTGAGTCCCATCCTACATGCCCTGCAGGTAGGCCGGTACCTCAAACACAGCACAGTCACCCAGCTTCTCTCTGCCACAACACAGTGGAGTCGTGATGCCCTGACTGGCCGCACTTTGAAGCTGGGGCTCACAGGGCAGACGGGGTCACTGATTTTCAGAGCTGCCAGGGATAAGGCACCTCGCACGTCTCACATAGGTGACCCCCCCAGGTGTCATGCTTCCCTTGCACCCCTTCCGCTCTCACGTGCCCAGATCTGCCAGGCATATCCTGCCAGCACAGTGCCAGCCATAGGAAAAAAACAGTCTTTGAGCGATCTGCCTGGGAGTGCCGATTTCTCATTTTTTCAAAGAGAGTAAAACAAGGATGGTAAATGCAGGGGATTTCTTATTGCTGGTTGCAACACACTTCAGATATTTTTAGGTGAAACACAGGCCTCAGTCTCCCGGAAGATGAGCCACATTGTCAGTTGGTTTATTTGTTTAAAAAGCAGCAATACCAAAATCTCATCTGAGAAAAGCAATTTGGCATCAAAATCTTAGAAAGCAGGAGGAGGCAGAAGAAAATGCACCAGAAAACTTGTTTAATTTTTCTCCATTGACTTAATTGATTGCAATAACTGTTTGATTCTGATGTAGAGTTTTCTATCCACATAGCTAAAGCATTTTATAAAATAGGGCCATATATAAGATGAAATGACTTTTTCTTCTTGTGGTAGATGGCTTAAACCCCAGTTAATTCCTACCCTAAGGCCCTATTCTCTGTGACTTGGTCTTAACAGAAGTACGTGTTGCCCTCCTCTCCATCTCCATGAAGTTGAAAAAGACTTTACCCGGGTTGCCCAGCAGATCCATGCTCGGTTTTGTACAAGCCCTGATTCACTCTGCCCCGAGTCATCAGGTGTTGCAGTTGCACATCGTTGTCCGGCCAGGCAGGATGTGCTCAGCTATGCATTTGGAGCATTGCACAGATCTGAATTTTTCTGCATTGAAAACAGACTTTCTCGTGATCTGAGGGGCGGAGCGACCCTGCAAAAGTTGGATGATCTTCTTTATTTATATAGAAATATAGTAAGCTGCTTACCAGATGGACTTGTTTGCAAGCTTGCCCACTTCTGACATGAATCAATTAATTTACAGGGAGATTTTCTGGAAACCAGTAAACCCAAAAAAAAGAAAACCAATGTGATACCAGTACTGCCACCTCGTGTAGGCTTTGACCATTGCAGGTGTTTTCTACAGGAGCTTTACATTTTAGTAGCATTGAGTAACGCAGAAGTTATTAACAGAGCAAATACTTTAGATGGCTGCACACAATATAAAGGATAATATTACCCTGTTACCCTTCCAGACCCTGTCCTTTGAACTAAGCATCTGCAGGAGCAGAAGTACTCTTGGGTCTGATTTATAAGTGGACTTCCCTATCATATAGTCACAACCTCAGTGTCAAATCGTAATGCCTTATTGGAAATGAAGAAATGAAACTAAACGCTGCAGGAAAATGGGGAAGACAAGGAGCTTTAGGGAGTGAGTGGTTCCCCCGGAGAAGAATGCCCGAGGCAAAAGGGGCAGAAAGCTAAAGCAGCAGGCAAGATCACCAGGCAAATGCACAAGCAAGATCAGCAAGTTCAAACCATACAAAATATCATACAAAAGGAAAATGGGAAAAAGCTTGAAAATTGCTTCATGTTACCTTTTGTTACTCGGGGGTCGACCTAGGCATTATTTTCTGCACTCAAGTAACACCCCTAAATTTTTGTTGCATTGTCTCTAACAGCAGAGATGATGATCAACAGTTAGTTGATCTTCCAAACGAAACGTCTGAAGACTTGTTTGCAAGGCCGAGCGCTGCCAAGGGAGACAAGAGGGCTGTGTCATTGTGTGGCCAGGGACATGCAATCCACATCAGGACGAGAAGGTCTGCAACCCTCCCACTCTCTCCCTGCCCTCTTCACCCACCCCACACACGCACAGGGGTGGGGATAACCATGAGCTCATGGAAGCTAGGCTCACCGCCAGCGTGGGGCTCTCTGGAGTACTGCTAGAACAGTGTAATCCTCTGTTTTGAGCATATCACACCAAAATTGAAACAGGCATAACCAATTGAAGAACTAGGGAACACCAGACCATGTTAGTAGGATCAGTGAAAACAGAAACCAATGAATCGCTCTGTCAAAGGATATTCAAAGTTTACAGGAGTTCAAGGGCAGACTGGAAAATATGGCAAGAAAAATCCCCAGAAATAACCAGAGACACAGGAAACATGCAGGACATGTGCGGCTTAGCAAAGCGAGTTATCACCCGTTCTCCATCTCAGCCAGTCCAACACTTTGACTCCAGCAATGTATAGGTGCCTTAAGCAGAACTCCCAGAAAGCCTAGCAGAAATCAACAACTAGAATCCAGCCAGTCAGTCCTCAAAAAAAATTAAGATGAATTTAAATTTATTTGACTTAACAGACACATGTTTTGTTCATGGGCTAATCTTTCCCATAAAATTCAACACAACCATCATAGAAGAACTGACTTTTTTCACTATGCTATTTCTGAATAGAAACTGTGAAAATTTTTTTCAGAAAATGAACCACTCTACCATACTTTCACAAAGCCTGGCTTGGGTCAAGCTTCCCAAAACTTCGTACGGATTGTGCCTGGAACCATCTCACCCTCCCAGGAACATCACATGCGGACAGCTGCTCTTCTCCCCCTTTCCATCCACCAGTCAAACCCAAGCGGCAGAGTTTGGGCAGCAACTGCCTTCCACTGCAGCTACAAACGTGATGCAACGCTCCTGCTGGCTGTGCGGACGCCAGTGTAGAAACAAAGAGTGAGAATCGTGACACCTGCAGTCATACACAAGGCTCAGACACCCAACAGTCACTCTTCTGCATGTCCTCGGGCAACAGCAAAAAAAAGCTAGGGGAAGCTCTCCGTTATCACAGGTTTAGCTTTCAAACCTGCTTTTTCGTCCTGTCATTGTGAAACAAATTCTTTTCTCTTTCACTGTGGGTCTTTTTTTTCTTACTACATTCAGTGTAATAATGATCCCCGTCACTTCAGTTTTGATTGATTCATGCTTTTATATCACGGTGCAGAATTTAATTTAAGCAAAGTTGTCGTGTTAGGTCTGTCAACATAATACATGGAGGCAAGGCTAACTGCCTGGCAAGCCTTAAAGCAGGCTTTTTCAACAATTTTGTTTTACCATACTTTTCTGTGGAAACCAAGGGAAACATTTTATCAGATAACGCATGGAAAACAGAAAATTGGGTAGAGAGAAAAACAGAGACCTACTAAATATCAGTAAGTGGCTTTGACCACAGCCCTTCAATTATGTTTATCTACATTGTCTATATCTCTGTCATTTCTGTTTAACAATAAAAGATAAAAGCTATTCTGGAAACAATGAAAAATCGTGCTTCGAGTTTAAACAAGTGTACTTCGTGTACATGTGTACAGGACACACATGACAGTGCTGTCCAGGGACATATGTTTGAATGACTCTTTACATTTATAAAATTATGGAAATTGATATATTTATTGCAAATGCTTATTTGTTGAGTGCTATTTGACATGTAGAGTTATAGTTCACATCGATTTGTTCAGCATCACTAATGTGTCCTGTGTATACGTTACCTGCAGAGCTCCTAGATCCATATAATGTAGCTGCATCAGTGGGCAGTGGATTAAGGAAACGAGATTAGCTAGATGCTAATTCTCAGTGTCTAAATAAATGACTTCAGCTTCAAGACATCAGATGAGATAACATCCCAGCCAAATTACATCACACTACAGTATCTGGCAGGCTTTTTATTGTAGGATATAAAAGGAAACAGATGACTATAGTAATACAATCTAAAAATCTCCGAACATCTATTCTTTAAAAATTGAATTAGTACCTCGTTTTCCCATTAATCAGTATGTCATATCTCTTTCTGATCCTATAAATCAGGTGAACAGTCAGACACGTTTCCAGATGTCTCTATCGCAAACACCTTTTTCTGTGGGAAATGCAGACATATTTTTCTCTCCATCACAGTCTGTCTTTAGAAATACCCTTGCACCATGTGGAATTACTTTTGTTTAAATTAGACATGCCAGTGCAGGGAAATACAAACACTACAAGCATCCGCTATGTATCAGCTAAATCTGATTGAACCATCATGATCAAAAAGAGAAAGGCATCCCGTACAGGTCTCAGTCATGTAATCAAAAACATCTTTAGGGGCACATCTTAAAGTGAGAGCTTCACAAAGCCAGTGCAGACTGAAGTATAATATAAAGGACCACTCACATTCTTTGCCGTTCCATCCAAGGAGCTAAGACCACTGCAAGAAGTAAAATTCAATCATTAGAGTACCACATTTGCATTATTCTTTCACCTCTCTATCTCCAGTTCTCAGGCACCTTTTGTGCCTCCTCACGCAATTTAAAACCCTATTAACACAAACAATTGCTGCAGCCTTATCCTAGGAGGATGGCATGTGAACCCGCTGCTACACCTGTATTATAATCAGCAAGCCAGCAGGCTGTGACTTAAACCAGCCCCCTGAGAAAAGGGTTTGCCTGTGGGTCTGTAGCCCACAGCTTCCAGCAGGATCAACTGGAGCTCTGTGTCTGTGCAGCCAGGGATGGAGAACGCTCTGAGTACTCTTCCTCTTGCCTAATTTTGGTTGTCCAAAAAGGAGACATTGAGTCTGAAGTTACTTTCCTAAGCTGCTTCTATAACCAGTGGAGAAGGACAGGCAATGTCAGAGGATGCTCCACCTCATCCTAAAGTGGAGGTTTGCTGTAAGTGACATCAACAGCTCTGTGGAGGTTGCTACTCTGACTATGGAGGAAGCTGAAGGCATTGTCTCAGATCAAGACTCTAACCCTTAGGATAAGGTGAGATACACCTTCTTCCTCCTGCTCAGCTGCCCCACCAGGACCTGCTCCTCCTGAAAAGAAGAAAAAGTTATCTACAAAGAAGTAAATTAAAAAGTGATGATAAACCTGCTAGACCTGCAGATCCTCATAACTTCCATTAGTAGGGTTGTATTTTTTTACTCTAGCTAAGGCTTGGTGATATATGCCTGACTGAGAAATGGCATTGCATCACGTGACTGTTTGAAAATTACTACATGAGCATTATCTATCTGTCAGTTTACCCTTTGGTTCCCTTTGGAACTGTTTATTTATGTCCTGTAAAACCCCACACAATGGATGGAAATACAGACTCACAAGTCCAAGCCTACAAAACATCCCAAGAGATGCCATTGGCTCCTGAAGTATTGTTACCAAATCGGTGCAGTTCTGCCCTGAATTCATTTTCTCTATGGAAAACCAGGGCTTGTTAACTGAGGCATAGTGGTAGGCAGAAACAACTCTTCCATGTTTTGGATTGAGATAACATCTCTCGGTATTGCACCGGATGGTTGTACACACACGTCTCATGTTAGATCCGGTATGAGTACATTTTTCTTTATTATAATGTGTAGAATTGCCCCTTGAAAGCCAGGATTTCCTTAGAAAAAAACCAAACCAGGGCTTGTGTCCAAGCAGTGCTGTATTTGAAGTCCTGCATATATATATTCTTCATAAGGAATACAGATGTAAAAATCATTAAATTGTGAAGATGTGAATTCTTAGGGAACAGAAGAATTTTTGTAGCTCACAGCAAACACTCTCCGGGTTCAGCCATCTTACTTAAATGTGTGCTTTAATTTAAAAAAAAAAAATATGTAAAACTAAATGCAAATTCATAGCAGGGAAACCAGATTAATGTTGCTACAAGAGAGCAGGGAGTCGTAGGAGAGGACAGGGAAGGAATGCATGATGGCAGACTGAGACACCACGCAGGCACTGCTGTGTTAGCTGGCTGCCAAGTGTTGCAGGGGAAAAGCAAAGGGAAGAAGTTGCTTCTGGCCCATCAAGCCACCAAGAAGGAGCCACGTCTGTGTAGCATGAGTGCAAAAAAAGCTGATGCTATAGGCAAGTTGTCAAAGGGTTATTAATTATTATGGCAACTGTTGGATCCACATAGCCTGAAACGGGGAATTAAAGCTCTGTTTTGTCTCCTGTGAAGGTAATTAGCAACCGCTACAGAATTCATCGCTCTCCTTTCTTCAGCCCCATTCCAGGCAGCACTGCATACGTTGCTGTGACTGAGCAGATACAGGGCCAGTGAAGAATAAATATAGTCAATACCTGAAGTCTTTGAATAACCAGCACTTCAGGAGCTGGCATCTGGAGCTGGAGCTTGTGCTTATATGTGACATCTTGTGACTGTAATGTCTACAGTTTCAGTCAAAGGACTCAGCCCAGATCTCACAAGGTATTTAAGTATCTAAATACTCCTATCATTAAAAATGCGAGACTTTGGCCCTCTGCCTATCTGCTCTAACAACCCCAACAACGTCCTGCAGGGACCTCTTATTACAGGAGAGCAAAGACTAACACTCCCTTTGCATAATATTCATGGAACAGTTTGTGAGAGCACAGGATCTGAAAAATACCAGGGAAAAGCTTGAAGCGGTCATTTAGCTCGCAGAGCAAATCTGTATGGCTTCTGGACTGCATGTTTCACAAACTTCTCAGGCTGTCCCCTAGATTTGAAAACACAGCCTTTGATTTTGTAATCTGGTCCTGGCACTTGCACAAATATTGGAGTAGCTTGGCAAAACATTAAGCATAGCACCATATAGTCAAAAGAACAGTTTCTAAATTAGCTCGTCTGCTCTGTCGAAATCTGCTGCTTCGCTGAAGTAAACATGGTTATTCCATGGATGGTACCTACATACCATTCTGCTGAAGCAGGTCTTCCTGTTAGAGGCTGAAGTAGAAGGCGGCACATCGTTACACACGTTGCACTTTCATCAGTTGAAGGTTACTGCAGAAACGGCAGTATATAAAATGTGTGTGACTTACTAATATTACTAAGTAATATAGATAATAGTAAGTCATGATATCAGGGAAAAATTGAACTTTACAGAATTACCAGAGCCCTTGGCACGCAAGTTTTAAATCCATAATTACATCCCACAGAACATCCTACATGGTGTTGGTGCATGAAGACCTAACAGATGTTAAGTTAAGCTATTAAACAGTTGATACGGTTAGTTACATGTCACAAAACTCGTAATTATTACTTGCTCTGCCAATGAAGTACAAGGGAGAGAAAATGACAAATTGAAATTAAAAAATCAGCAGGCATGTGAATTATGCATGTCTGGAAGGGAGACAGAGTGAATTCCCCTTCAGGCAGTGCTAATGCTGCTCAGGTTCTGTTATTCAGATTGTGTTGTCTCCTAACGTCAGCAGCACAATCCTTCCGTGTCAGATTACAATATTTTTAACTTCTTTTGACTCTTTACCCTCCTCTTCACCTTCATTTCCATCTGTTGTTGAGCAAGCACGTCCAAGTTAGAACTGCCCTGGAGATGACAGAGGGAGGAACACAGCAGACTGGAGAGATGCTTCCCTGGTGGGAGCGGAGCTATGCTGGCCCTGAGACCGACGCTCACGGTTCTGGCACTGGCTCTGACTGGCAGACGTTACGTAGCTACAGCTACAGAGGTGTTACACAGACACAGTTTTGGTGTCCAATCCACAGTCTAAAATAAAATAAAAATCACTGAGCCACTAATACTCCAAGGGCACAGACTTGCTCCTGTGTGTTTTGTGAAATGCTGAGAGAATTAAAATTCTAGTAGACAGGTTAGAATTATAAATGAAGTAAAAAATGATGGTGATGAGGTCATTCGTTATACCAAGAATATGTATGAAACTCTTATCTCACATTATTTCGCAGAGAGAAAGAGGACAAAGCTCAGGTGGTTTTGAATGAATACTTAAAATTTTTTGGTGTATTTCTGTTTTACACTAGTAAAAAGGTTCAAGGAGTTCTTCATTAAGTTAGCTTCAAACTTACTTTTGTTCATCTGCCTCGGACTTGTTCACCAGAATGCAAGAGCTTTGATCTCCTGATTGTTTCTAAATCCTACCAGGTGTTGAGATGGGGGAACTGAAGTCAAATCACAGCAAAAAAGCAAAGGTGTGGGTACCGCATTGTCAAATATGGTGAATAGCCCTGCTGCCCTTAGCCAGTCCAAGGAAAATCAAAGTTCGCAATCAGTGAAAACAGGAATAACCAAGGGGGGAGAAGAAGCAGGAATGATTCCCTTAAATTGCAACAGCGGCATTCCAGTGACCAAAAAAAACCCAAATTCAGGTCCACAAGTTGTTTGACTATCTAAAGCCTACCAGAACTGGTTTGAGGTCTGTGATTAGAGACCTAAATAACTTTACAGATTAAATTTTTGATCTTGTTCTCTAATTTTAATTATCCTTTGTACATTTTGACCGAGGATGTCATCTATGTATTTACTAGTGTCCTTCCTACAGAGCTTTTCAGTGCGAACGTGTGTGTGTGTGTACCCAGGTCTCTAGAAATGGGTACACTAATGTACTCTCTCTACACTAATGCTCCCTGTCACTGTTTTCTTAGTAGTTAGTTTGGCTGTGGATTCTTCATTGTCCTCAAGTTTCCTCCATCATTAATTTACAATACTTTCAAAAACACACAAAATGGATTCTGCACACACGCAACTGCAGCAATCTTATGCCTTCTGAAAGATCAAAGATAATTTTACATGGAAGGTTTGCAGCTGTCCTGGTTCCGGTGGGGATAGGGTTAATTTTTCCTGGTATTCCATGCCATGTGAGCCACGCCCACCCTGAGCTGCCGGGGGAGGGGGCAGGAAGTTGCCGCTTAAAAGCGGGCTGGGGCGTCCCGGGTCCGGCCGGCGAGCGGCGGCGAGCGGCGGGGGAGCGGCGGTTCCGTAATCGTGTTTGTATATTCCCCTGTCCGTGTTGTTGTTGTTGTTGTTTGCCTGTTCCCTTTGCTGTTCTGTTAAACTGCCTTTGTCTCAACCCAAGAGTCTTGCCTTTTCTTACGATTCTTCCTGTATTAGGAAGGCGCGAGCGAGCGGCACGTGGTTCTTTGTTGCCGTTTGAGGCTAAACCACGACAGCAGCTAAATTGCTTCCCTTCCAAATCCATGCTTATATACTTCACACTATTTTGACCATCATTTAAATATGATAGATATAAATTTCCTTTTGTTCTTACGATATGATCAGAGTGAAAAAATGCCCTTGGAAGAGATGTAATTCCAGAAGCAGTTAGACTGCACTCCTAAGCAGCTAGAAATGCACATACAAACATCCTATAATTATAAACTAGAAATGATAACATGAGTTATTTTTTACCAAAAAATACAACTTACGTTGAAAAATAAATGAATTATCTCTATGTCTAAATAGACACTATATACATCCATAAAATCCAGCAAAATGCATGTTCCCTGTCTGGATATCAACACTGCAGAAGTAATGAATAGTTCTTATATAGCCTGCAGCATGCTGAATCTGAGCAAATCTGACTTTATTCCTTTAAGGAATATAGCTTGACTTGGCTGTGAACAGGTGTCTTTCACACCTGCTCTGAAACAGAGCCTACACACAGCAAAATTAAAAAGTAATTTCTCAGCTAGAATTGCAGTGGCATCTTTGGAAAGTTACAGAAGGTCAGCTTGGGCCTTTTTCCAGAGTTCAGGAGCTCCTAGATTTCCTACCAAGCCCATCCCAGAACGCACAATGCTTTTTATCCCATCTTTTTTATCTCATCTTAGTAGGAGCTGGGGCTCTTAGCTCCTAAACACCTTTCTCTGAACTTCCTGGTGAGAGAACGTGTAAGGACATAGTTTGAGGTAGAATTTTTGCATTGTCTGCACTGTAGAATACAGACAGACTTGTTATCGCGTGAAGCCATCATGTCTTTTCAAATGTGCCTTAGTTCTGTTCTTCAGGGTGTAGAGGGTTCTCAGCTGTCTTAAGTTGGACAAGAGGCAGAACCAGGTATTTCTAGATGATATTTGTGAAGGCATTTTGGGGTAAGCAGCAAGACAAGGGACTGTTCAGAGGGGCTGCAGGGGAATTTCTGTGGGTGCTAGCAATATGCAAGTAGGCATGACTCCATTTTGCATGCGGCAGCTCTTCCTCACTTTGTTATGAAATTCAAACTGCAATGCTGTGCAGAAGTGGCTTGCACGAGAGAAGGGGGGACTGATGAGTATCTTGGCTGAAAGAACCTCCCTTTAAATTGCCCTGGACCTGCACAACTGCGAGTTGCATGGTGGCGTTTATGCGTGTTTACTTTGTCTGACATCACATTGTAAATTACAGGGAGCTGATGGGCAGCTCAGTCAAGAAGAAATGAATCACCATCAAAAAAAGTACAATAAATTTGCAAGCAATGAGCACAGACTTTTCCGAGTCTGGTTGTTAGTGACACTTATTTCTCAGGTTCATATTATGTTTGGAATATATGGTTAAAACCTACGTAAATTACCTTTTTATAGTGGTAATGGGAGAAAAATTGAATGAGTTTCGAATTAATGTCTCCGTGCATTAATTGCCACATGTGTCAGGCTTCTAGTTTTTCCTAGCTATAAAATGTTTTATGGTTGAGAGAGTACAGATTGATTGTTTTTGTTGTTTAGCTGACTAAAACAGAGTGGGAACATGGCATTTTTTCCTTTTATTTTTATAAAATTAAAAAGAAACACTGATGCTTCTTTTGGCACATTTGTTTCTTTTAATGATTCAAATTCTATTCAGGGATAGTTAAATTCTGTGACCTCGTATTGTGTTTGAAGTACCTTCCCACTGCTTGTTGATAAAGCTCCTGATGAAAGAAAAGCCCAGTACTAGTCATATCTATTGTTATCAAGGAAAAAGAGGGGGAACAATGACAAATGAAATACCAGATCTTATCAGTCAGAGACTTTATTTCCCATTGATACAGCTGAATGCATTAGTCTACCTGATCCTATAAAAGTCTGCCTATGATTCTAACCGCAGCATTCTTTATTGCCATTGCTGGAAAATATGGATTCACAACCTGAACCACAGATCCTGATTCAACAAAGCAAGTTAACACATGTTAGAAAACTGGAGTAAGTCTTTCTTAAAGATGGTCCTTTGCTGGAAAGTAAGGGCTTAAGTCATACGGTAAGCAGCAGAGCTGCATGCTCAAAATCAGACATTTCCAACAAAGAACAACTGAACTGATAAACCAGTGCCAAAGATTAGAGCCCTCCTTACTTTTACACAGGTGTCCTTGGCACAAGAAATTCAGTATCCTAAATGACAGGGAAAGAGTAAGAGTTACCTCACAACCAAACAGCTGCTCCAATCCATTTACAAAAAATACCTAAATCTCGGTGTCATGTTTCAAACACAACTTATATTCCTGTTCTCCAACAAATGTAACATTTAAAGAATTTAGCAGACAACTAAGATGTTATCAAATCTAATACATTTCTCTTTCTTCCACTCCCAAAAAATTTGCTATGAAAAAAAGCAGCAGAGAAAGAGAAACTACTCTTCTTCTGAAAACATTCATGCCCAACCACTTTTGTAGGTGCAGATGCTGGTACTGTTGGAAAATGTTGTCTCTCTTCTTCTTTGTCCTCTGAACTCCTATTCCTCAACCTATTTTTCAAACTTAAAGATGTCACACATTTCTTATAAAGTTTAAGGGTGGTTGGAAGGCATTACCTAATGAAATGGGCCTTCTAAAGATGGCACTGATTTTATATTATAAAAGTATTATTGTGTTTCTACCTGCTAGATGAATGACTCCAGGTTGTAGATGTGCTAAATATTATTTATATACTAAAAGAGTGTGTGCGAGTTTTATTTTAGGAAATATAAATTGAAAATAGAATACATATGCTCGGCTAAAATTGCAAAGCTTCAAAATATGCATAAAAGGAAGTGTGATACCAAAACTGAGGGAACTGAAAAGCCACGGAATTGAGATTCTTCCCAGTTCATGAATCATTCACAGATTATTTCTAACTGAGACGCATGGAGCCATACACTAGGAAGATACCTATTCACCGAGTAGCTTGGGTGGGTGCTTGTCAGCCAGCAGCACAGCAGGGGTGGTGGTACTTATTTGGTCATGGGACACGCTCTCTGTTCCTCAGCTGGAAAACTGAGGCTGTAATGGGAGTGAGGAATGGCAAAGGAAAAAGAAACACTCATAAATTTTGTCATCACGCTTCAGTGGATCAAATGGGGACCCCTTATAGGGTTCAGTGTTGCTGGGCCTGGTTCATTTGTGACCTTTTCAGTCTCACCTCCCTTCAGCATCTGTCATTCAGCCTGTTCTGATCTCGTCAAATTATCCGGGGTAGGAAAATTAGTACAGGAAGAAACATAATCCCTCATGCTGGATTCCACAAGGGTAACACACTGCAGGCCAGTGATGAAAAATAGGTATATATCACACACATCCCAGGAAAACTTCTTTGTCAGTAAAGTTGGTGGAACATTTTGACTAATGAGGTAGTTATGGCACAGGCACTCAGTAGCTTTAAGGAAAGGTCAGATGCCCACAATGAACCGAGTACCACAGGGTCCTCCCCTCCTCAATGCAAGGGGCTGGATGCGAGTAATGCCTTGATCCTTTCAATCCCATCATCTGTGATTTATCATTAAAAAGGCTTCCTCCCAGAGAGCTGACAGAACAGAAGTCCAGTTTTGTATGCAGGAGGAGCTGCAGGGACTGAGCTGTTATTGTTCTGTTATTGTCTAAGAAGCCTCTGTGTGCCAGTAGATATTTATAATCTGGTATGTTTTAGAATCAGTGTGTTATCTCCCAGAGAACAGCATGTTTGATATAATTCTAGTGGGATATGCGAAACACAAGTTTCACGTGCCAGGGGAGGTATGTGACAAGCCGCGTTTGCTACGCTCAGTCTGCTCAGAAATATGCTAGAGAAAACAACCAAACCGCCACCTTGATTGGATCTCTCCCTGCTAACAAATTAAACAAATAGAAATGAGAACATTAAATAGAGCTTTCTGGATGCCATGAATTGTGAGAGCACTAGTGTGCCTGTACACGCACATGAGTGTTTGCAGTAGCAGAATCGAGGCAGCTTAGTCAGGGCAGTGCCAGTTGCCCTATATAAATTTAATTTGTCGGGATCACATAACAAGTTGAGCTATCTCGAGAGCATAAAAAGATCCCTTTGAGGTCATTTTCCTACAACACAAGATTTGTTTGGCACATCCAATGCCACAGTCTCACTAGGTGTAAAATGTCACACAATGCACAGGAGAAAATTATCTGACTGTTTACAGCACAATCCAAGGAACTATAAACCTTGTAAAAAGGGAATCTTTCCCTTTTCCTTCCTCACTCCTTCCCCCGTATCCCTTACTTTTTCATACCATAATATGTATGTAAGGCTTTTGTTTTGAATGCCATATTTATATTTCCTCCAATAAACAAATGTGAGATCATGCTGTGTTGCTGGAAAAATGATAATTAGCTTTGCTGCAATATGAGAGCCTGGGGTGATGCAGTGATAGATTAGGGCACACATACCACCTCCCTGAGCATTTTTCAGCAATCAGATGAGGAAATTATGAGATTTACAATTGGATCAGCTACAGAAATAAAATCCCTCTTTGTAGCTCTCATTGCAACTAGAGCTCTGTGTATTTTCCCGTACAGTGGTGCTAGATTTCCTTGTTCCTGCTGCTGAAATGAGTAGCTCATTGATGCTGCATTTGGAGATTTCTCTTGAAATGTTTCTGTTTCGGTTAAAGCACACAAGCACTTTCAGATAAAGAGGGGTAGACACAGCAGTGAGCAACAGCCAAATGTTCATCAGATATTTGAGCTCGATGTCGAAGCAACAGGCCTAAATCAGTATCAGTTTTCTTGCAGGTCAGCAAAAGACCAAAGATAAAGGCAGCACTGAGTTGAAAGATAAAGTTCAGAACAGCTGGAAGCTCAAAAAAATAAAACACAAAAATCAGCAGGATGAGACATTTCTTCATTGAGCTTTGGTAGTCAAAGGAAGTGTCTTCTGTACCATAGTTTATTAGCTTCTGCAGAACTAGTTTATTAAAACATACAACAATGAAGAGATATGGGGTGGTATTTTCTTTTCTTTAAAGGTCTTGTTAGAGCCCTATGAAGATATAACTTAATGTTATATCCATCAGGGGTCCACAAAGGCCTTTTCAAAGGGGAGATGGATGTGGGTCAAATTTTGGCTAACAAAACCAACGGCATCACGTTATAGTTCAGAGATTGGGGCAGTAAATTGCATAGGCCTGGGATGATAATTTCATTACAAAATATCAGTATTGCCTAGTAATCCTAGAATAACATGCACAAAATTACCTCCAGTGAATACCAAGTTTCATTATACCTTCTCATCTGGTACCCGGGTACCAGCAGACATAACAGTGAGTGTGCAGCTTTGCAGGAGATATGCAAGCTGTTGGATAATACAGGAGACTTAAGGATTTCAGAGAACATTCACAGGATATATTATTCAGCTTCTAAGAACAAGTCTTGACCCTTCACTGAAGCAAACAGGCTTTGCACAGTGACACTCGAGAGAAATATAAATCAACTGAGATAAAAGCAGAGGTATAGTCACCATCATTCACTGACTTCTTAAAAAGAAATATTGTGCTGGATGCCCTCATGCCTTCTGTGGAAGTGTTTCCTTGTTCAAGAACGACTAACTGCATTTTTCTGTTTGCTTCATGGAGGTCTCACCAATTGAGTCAATTTTGAAAACCAACTAAGCTTTGACATTTTATTAGCTGAAGAGTAGGCATGATTTGACATCAGTGGTGGTCTTCAAAGTGCTGTCCTTATGCCCTTCAGAATGCTTAGATTAAAGGTCCATGAAAAGCAATTAAAAAAAGTAAGCCTGCCCTGAATAGAATCTGCTTGATCAGCATCTCCAGTGAAAATATTCGAAAATTCGATATCAAAAAAAAAAAAAAAAAGAACATGAAACTCACAAGCTTGCAATAAAATATAATTTGGAAGTATGCAGTGAAGAAATCTGTTCCTAACTTGTTGCAAGAAACCACTTCTTTTCATCAGACTCCGAGTATCTCTGCTCACGTCTGGCAGGCATATACTTTCCAGCACATACACCTTCTCCGATATGTATCAAGTGTAATCTCATTATATTTGTTGATCCCAGTGAACACATAGATGAGATTCAGCTGCCTTTCTGCATTATATATTCTCTTATACATACTTCTCTCAATGCTTTCAGGATTTTTGAGCTTTAGGATGAGGGGAAAGAGAAATAGCTGGAAGGGTATACCTTGGTTTTAAATTATCTTGTCAAATCTTTTTTGTTGGAAATTTTATATCCTTTATCATTTGTTCGTCACAAACACAGGAGTGTGAAAGAAATGCAGACCTACCCCAGAGCGACATTCACGTGAGTGTTCCACCCACCAAGTGTCTCTCCCCCACTAACTCAGTCTCTCCCTGTGTCACCCTGTCCTAGAACTGAGCACCCCTTGCAACAAAAGGTTTGAAGTTAATATGTTGCTGCAGACATTTCAGTTTCCACACAGCGATATTCCTCAGCAAGAAAAAATAAAAATAAAAATAAAAAAATGTTGCAGACTTTTTGAGCATCCCAACACCTCTTGTTCTTCTATGCTGGCAAAATATTGCCATGCCATTCTGGATAAAAAGATAGTTTCTTTCTCGGAGAAAGTTGCAGACATGCAGTTTCACTTGTACATGCAGAAATCTTTATGGAGCTGCTAGCTTTAATTTATTCTTTTATGCCAGGAGTTGTATTCTCAACATTGTTGATGCATGACGTGGCTGGTGCACACTGAGGTAACCCTGGCGACGCCTCTGCCTGTGTACGCTGAAGGATTTTTGCACAACCAAAAGCCTTGGATTTTTTTTTACAAAATTAGATAGTTTCTGAAATTATTTAATATCTTCTGGTATGGGCTTTTCTATATTTTCTGGATTGAATGGTGGCGCAGTGCAGGCCAATAGGTGTCTCATGGTTGGTACTTTGTAACCGTTTCCCCTTATTTCTATCCAAATCTGTTTCCCTGAGACTTTCAAGCTGCCAGGGAAGGACATGGTTGCAGCCCATCTGTCAGACCAGCTACATGTCCCTGCAACAGAGATTCCAAATGTGGCCAGAAAAAACTTCTTTATGCAGCAGCACTTGCCAAGATACATCTTCAGCATAGGATACTACTTTAGCAAAGACAAACAATTACAAGCATTGGGCAAGTAGCTCTCTTCAGTGCTTTACTTAAGTTGCTTGGGACCACACAAATGAATAGTCACTTTCTTATCCTTTCCCCTCATGCACTCAGGGATATTTTTCTGCAGCGTGCTGGTTTCTTCTCCTTTGTTGTTTTGCATTTGGTTTCGCACAGCGCTGATGTTGGGGTGTCTGTGCTCTCATTATTACCAACGCTTTATCTCTGAGACTGCTCCCCTTCTCTACATTTAGATGTGACCTTTCAATTTGCTTTATCTGCCAACAACTTTTGACAGCGTTAGCATGGGATGACTAGGTATTTCTCATTCAAACACCTGCATTTTGCGTTCCATTTAACAACCTATCCTGAATCAGCTTCAGAATGTGCTAACTGCATGAGTCAGGTCACCAAAACTCGAATACATTCTTTCTCCAATTCTTCATTAGACTCAATAAAAGACACCTCTCTGACTGCTGGTTGAAAATTCTTTTGGAATATTTTTATCACTTCACATATACCCCCTTTATCTGCTCCACACTTGGCCAAATGCTCTTGAAATAGAGAACGTATTGAAATGAAAAAGTTAAGAATCTGGTTGGGGTCTTATTTTCTTTTTTTTTTTTCCCTTTTTTTTCCTTCTTTTTTTCTTTTTTCTTTTTCTTTTGTTTTAGTTTACTAACCCCATCAGAGTAACACAATTTATCCAGAGTTATCTAAAGGAAGGCCAGCCTATAGGCACCTTCAACTCTACCTCCCTACATTCCCTTAAGGAGATGTGGGCATCAGAACCTGCCTAACCACCCAACACCCAACAGTAGCCCCTTCTCTCCAGTGGGGCAGCTCCTGCCATTGCTGTGGCCTAGGGGAGGAGAAGGGTGCCGGTGAGCAGCCAGGCAGAGCCTTCTTCTCTGGGATGGGTAGACTTAAGATGGAAAGGTGAGGACAGCTCTGACACAACCTTCAGCCTCTGCCACATGGTGACAGAAAGAGGCAAGGAATAAGCTAGATCTCTTTGATTGCTAGCCACCAGCACAAAGAGTGACAGGGGGACTGGCATCCAGGTCCTATTGCTGCTGACTTCTCTCCACCATGAGCTAAAGAGCATCCACTCACTGAATGTGTCCCCACCAGCCGCTCAGAGACAGGAATGTGACAAGTTGTTCAAACAGGCTGCTTTGATGAGGTAATTTTTTTTTTTCCTGCTTGCCTTGTTTTTAAATAGGTTTTTTGGTGGGGAGGGCTGGAGAGGTTTGGAAATACTCATTTCTGATTTCACAAACCTGCAGGAGCCAACTGACTTCTGATACCATAGTTGGTGTTCGAGAGACAGAGCAAGAAGGCACCAAGACAACACAACATCCTAAGACAACAAAACATCTTCATAGCCCTTTCTCCATGTGCAATATTCTTTCCCACCAAACCCTGTCCATTGCTTTCCCAGGCACAGGCCCCATGCAAAGTGAGCTCAAAAGCATTCTCCTTCCCTGCAGAGAAACCACCCTGGGCACGAGAGTGAAGAGGGGAAGTGGCGCTGTCAAAGAAGGCAGCAATAGCTCAGCTGCTCTTCCATGGCTTGCAAAGAAGAAATCCTTCCCCTCGCCCTGCAGAGATTCCTGTCGGGGCCAAGTGTGGACTCCTGGTGGAAGAAGGACAGTTGGATCCCCCAGAGGACACTCAGGGAAAAGGCTGGGCACTGTAGATCTCTGCTCTGTATAGGCTACAACATGACTGACGCAGTCACTGCTCAGCTGCCAAGCCCTGTGTCACACGTAGCACACGGCCTAAAGAACAGCCTATATAAATGATACAGTTGAAAAGTATGTCCCAACTTCAGTGGTTTAAAAGGTAAAAAATATTTACATACAGTAAGTGTCTGTATACTTAAAAAGCAACATCAATAAAATTTTGGTGAATGCCTGGGAACCTCAGGCAGAGGCAGCCTGCAGGAAGGAAGCAGCTCAAGCACCAGTATAGGAAATGGGTGACCATGGCGTGGATCCAAGCTTAGTCACTGTCACCTTCCTTGGCTCGCAGCTTCAGCAGAACTGTGTTTGGCATGGGCCCCTGAAAGGCTCAGGAAAATAAGGGCAAAGTTTATCAGTTCCTAAACATGAAAAAATAGGAGGTGGCTGGAGCATTTTTTTTAATCCATTGGAAATCTGGTTTTTTGTCTTTAATACAGGGAATATTATGCAATTCCTATTAAATAGGGTATATATACCTTATTTAAAATGTCATGCAAACTTGGACAGAAGGAGCATAACTTAGGAGAACTAAGGATAACCTGAAAGAAGTTTTTTTCCTCCTTTTCTGTTTCAGCTGTCTGCCTGAACCATTCCACTGTATTCCTTATTTTACAATCCTAAAAGCCAAGCATGGATGAAATACCTAGTGCTAGGGCCTGGAAGGTGCAAGGACAAACACAGGCCACTCCAGAGAGGTTTACCCAGACCAGCTGCTCCTGGCTTCAATCCAGTCTCAGCTGTGGGGGGCAGATAAAACAGCAGTTGTGCCTCCGCAGTCACACTGCCACGTCCCAGGCCCCTGTACCAAGGGACTGACCCCTCGCCCTTGCTTGTACTGAAAGCACACAGCTCCTCTTTCATTTCTTCCTCCTGTCTTAACTACTGCAGGATAGGACAGGTATCCATCCCCCCCCATCAGCACACCAAGGAGACCTGTTAGTAGAAGGAGAAAGAAAAAGTGCCTTTTCCCATCTCCGTCAGGGAGCACATCTCCCAGTCCAGCTCTTCTTCATCTCCTTCCCTCCTTTGCCAGCCACGCATTTGCTCCCATTTCCCTCCTGTTCCACTCCCAACTGGAAAAGTGCTGATCTCTTTCTTTCCCGAAGGGGATCACATAACATCCCTCTGGAAATAGCACCAATTGAGTGTGAAGGAAAGTAGTATTAGGAAAATGTTATGGAGTTTTACTTCTAGTGCAATTTAGAGCTGGAAACAATGAAGCAAGCTTGAATGAAGCACGTTGCCAGCTCCCCATGAACCAGCAGCCAGGGGTCCCAGGAGCCCTGTTCAGGAACTGGTGTCCCAAGGACAGGAGGGAGAAGGAGGGAGACGGTGAGGGCTTTGGAAAAGATTACAGCATGCACAGGAACTGACTTTCCAGCCCGAGAGCAGCCTTAACTGGTGCCAAAGGAAGAAGTAATGAAAGGGATTTGTACCCACACAAATAGGAAGGAGCCAGCAAAATGACATTCTGAGTCTAACCCCGAGGAAAGCAGTTAATGAAAAGAACAAAAATATGTGCTGAGAGGCCAAAAGGCCAGGAAGCCAAACTGGGACTGCTGAATGGGTCTGTCGTGTCCAAGCCCTCAGTACTCTCAGAGACTTTGGTAGAGTTACTTACAGAAACAGGAGGCATTAGTAACTTACATAAGATCTCCATGAACATAAATGAAGCGCATTTGGCTCTATACACTGACAAGCATACAGCTGGAATTCAGATTCGTAAAAAATGTCAGGTCAGAAATACCGCAATAAACACTGCCACAATTATCAGAAGGAGGTACACATGGAAAGAGAAACATTGCTCAGGATTCAGTGCCAGATAGCACATAATACCACTCAGTGATAATTTAAAAGTTAAGTGAGTCTGGTCTTGGTCATGGAAATACTCTTAGGTGAAGCAAGATAGGTCTGGGGACTTGATATTGAAATGGGTGCTGTTTTTTGTGCCTCTTCTTCAGAGTATCATCAGAAAAGCCTGGGAAGAATATGTTCATCCAGGAAAAATATTTTGGCAAGCCCTTTTTTTCAGTTTCTATGGCCATCAGAAGTCATGGGCGCATGTTTTCTCAGATGACCTTTAGGAAAAGAATTCTTTGTAATGGCAGTGTATGCTTTCAGTTAGTAACTAAAGGTATTCGTAAAATCAGGTAGTTTCCCTTTCTGAGATTTTAATATCAGCCAGCTTCCAAGATGTTATAGCTACTAATGTAGCATCACTCATAATTACTGTAGCCCTGACAAAAGTGATGGATCATATATACCAGACAATCCTTTTCTGTTGCAAGCTGTTGCGAGGGTAAAGCATGGAGTTATTTCCCATGAAACATAACTGCTTTCTGTGATAGATTATCTGTGTTTCATAGCCAGGGCTTGTGATTCCAGCATTGAGTTGAAACACTGGAAGTAAAACTCCAAAAAAATAGTTGAAATGCGCTCTTCAACTAGGTTTGCTTCTTATTTTTTCTTTTTTCCTTTTTCTTTTTTCTTTTTTCCTTCCTTCTTTTTTCTTTTTTTCCCTTTTTCTTTTTCTTTTTCTTTTTCTTTTTCTTTTTCTTTTTCTTTTTCTTTTCTTTTTTTTCCTTTCTTCTTTTTCCTTTTTCCTTTTTTCTTTTTTTTTTTTGAGCGAAAGCAGCTGAAGCTGTTGATATCTACACCTAAGCACGTAACCAAGATACATGACAAGGCTAACCCCTAAGCTGTTACTGTAAGAAATGAAGTCCAATTCACCATGGCAGATTTTGAATGGGAAAAGTCGAGACAAGTCTACAAGTTCATCAATATTTGTATTTATCTCTTTTCAAAATTGGACAAAAAGATGAGTTTTCCCCTCTAAACAGGCTTCTTCACAGTACTTTTAGGATCAGTATAAATTGGTTAGTCATCTCCAGCACAGACAGCCGGATTATGCACTCTCACTACCCCAAAAGCAGAGTTGTCCTTTTAGCTCTCTCCATCTTCCTCATGATATTAACTCAGATGACCATTTGGGACAGGGAATTCAGTGACAGATATACACTGATACAGCTCAGGAGCCACCTCAAGTGACTACAGATTCTTTTCTTTTTCTATGCCTTATCAAAATCAATTAAAATCACTTTAAACTTCTTTGTCATGATTTCAGGCCTAATGCAACTCAGTTCCATAAAGTCCTTGCAGTAGGAACAACAATTTTTTGATGTTCATAAATATCATTGCAAATATACACCAAACATTCATTTATCATACTGAAGTAGAACAAATGTGTGATTGCAAGCAGGATGAGCTGTAATAACTTCTGAATATGTTCCATATTTTTACACTCTCTGTAGTCCATGTTTGTCAATTTACATTTGCTATGCTGGAACTGGAATTTATTAAGGTAAATCAGGAGCAAGATGGGGATTCATATTTCAGATTTTTGTCCCATTCTCCCACGTAAAATCAGAATATAAGTGTATCATTGAAGCTGATCATTCCCACCACTGCTTTCTGCAGTTTCACTGATTTCCCATCCAGCTGAGAAAATATTTTGCTGTGAAACATCTGGCTAAGGAATGCTGGGAGCTCTGAAATGGCTGGTGCATCCTCTGAAGTAGACAGCTTTGAAGCAAAGTAGCATAGTATTATACATTTCCAACAGACTGAAAAATATTTAACAAAAACTCACTAGAGACTATCCAAATCCTGTAGCTGTTGTCATAGACTTCGTTGAGTATGTTGCCCTGGCACATGCAGATGTAACTGAAACTGTGAAGATATTATGGGAATAAAAGTACAACCACAACAGAAAAGCTGTGAGGGGATGCACATCGGAGCAAAGAAGGAACTGTAAAAATAGAGAGAAGTGGAAAATCAAAAGCAAAGCAAATCTGTTTTGTCCAGCTTGCAGTTTTTCTCTTGTGAATGTTTCTCGGAGAAGGTGAGAGCTACCCAGTTCTACTGCAGTTACCCCGGAAAGAACAGAATAGTGACATCTTTACCACCTTTGTGCTTAAATAAAAATAAATAACAGAAAACAGAAAATAAGTAATTGAACGTAACAATAAGTCCAGTATTGATTTCATTCATGATAGTCTTGGGCCAAAGGTTGGGGCAGCATTCAGCCCAGCACTTGACCACATGTATGGTTACAGCGCTGTCAACCAGGGATGCAATCATCTGCTGAACTTCAGGCACCTGAGCAGCCCCTATCAGTTAGTCAGGCCTGGACAAAAGAGAGCACTCATCCTTTCTTGAACTCAAGATAGTTATTATGATTGTTATTCAGAAAAAAATGAAGTTTTTCTGCCATTGTTCCAACACAGATCCCATTAATAGAAGCAGCAACTGAGCATATGAAGATCTTGCGGTGCAGTGGAATGATCACAGGCAAACCCCAAAGTCAATGAAGAAAGTCATAAAACTGTCATGTGAGGTCCCAGGAGAGAACAGCTCAAGAAGGAAAGGGGTTAAAAAGCAGGGTGTTCCTGGAAAAAGGTACCAACATAAACTACATCGCCATGAAAGAAACATATGAAGTGTTGCAAGGAATTAACTTGGCAAAGTAAGGAGCCTGTCATGTATCCTACACATCACAACAAAGTATGCAGGCAGGGGAAACAGGGTCAGATCACTAAGGACAAGCTTAAAAGTACAACACATTGAAACAAGAGTAGCAGGTTGGGACACATGAAATGTTCTATTAATGGTCAAGTTTAGAAATATGTTCACAGATAAGAGGAAGGACAAAGAAAAGATTGATCCACTAAGGATTTGAGACGAGAAGCTATTGAGACATTGCTCTAAGAAGGTATGAAAGTCAGCTGCAATCAGGTAGAGAGTATAATTAGTCCTAATAAACAAGCAAACACATCTACTTTTGGTAGGGAAAGAACAGGTTAAAAAGTATTTTGAGAAGTCAGATATTTTCAAATCAACTAGTCTTGACACAATGTCATCATAGAGAATTTTAAAAAGCTAGTAGAGTAAATCTCCCAAGTCATTAGCAGATACGTTTGAAAAGTAATAGAAAAAGGTGAGATATCTGAAAACAAATAGAGGGCAGGTACAGCATCTACCTTCAAGGAAGGAAGGAAAAACAGGCATCAGGGAGCTACAGACATATCTATCTAGTTCCATTTTCAGGAAAAATACTGGAACAGCTAAATGAATAAATGATTACAAGCATGTAAATGGAAACAAAATGTTGAATAATAACCCATATGAATTTGTCAGGAGCAAATGCTGTCAAGCCAATCTCATTTATTTCTCTGGCAGGGCAACAGGTCTGGCAAAGAAAGGAGAAACAATAGATGTGATGTATTTTGACATTAGTTAGGAGTTTGACTATTTTACACAACATTTTCCTAAGCGCAATAGGGAAATACAGCTGAAATGCCACATTCTGACAGTACTTCTATGCACTAAAGACACAAATATACAGCTACCCATCGACATGATCAAACCAACAGTTCAAGGGACCAGTGGTTCCATCTCATCTATAAAGGTGGACAAAGATAGATCCCGAGGGAAGAGCGGAAGAAAAAACAAAAAATACCGCAATGCTTTGGCAGAATACTCTCCGTGATTCAAACAGCTTTTGGCTCAGGGACTGTCTAAGCACAGGCTGATCTCTTTATACTTTTTCCTTGTGAATTGTTTGGTTGCTTTTCTGAACCGGCATATTTTTCTGGCATCCAAAACATCCTGTGGCAAGAAATACTAAAAGACTTTAATTTTGCAGTGCGTGACGAACCACGTCCCGTTGTTTTGAATCTGACTCTTGCTATTTAATTTGATTTCCCCTATTTGTTACGTTGCAAAAATTAATCTGTTTTCCCTTTTTCTATGGTACTTGCGATATGACAGATCTCTACTGTATGCCCACTTAGCTACTCTTATCCAATCTGAAGTTTCCTAATAGGATTAGCTGATTTTCAGAAGCTACTTTGATCATCTTCTCTTGAAACTTCTCCAGTTGTGATGTACCTTCATTCTGATGGCAGATTAAATCTCCTCTCAGTGCACAGAAGTGCTATCAGGACGTGTGCTGTTCTGAAGAAAAGGATTTGGGTCATTGTTAATCAGAAACTGAATGTGAGTGAAAAAGGGCCTGCTATTGCAGAAAAAGCAAACCCATACCAGCATGTATAAACAGAGATGTAGCCTGCAAAGCTTGTGAAGTCCATTCTGCTCTGTGCTGGTCAGGATGTAGCTGCAGTAGTATTCCACTCATCACTGGTCAATAATATCAGTGATGGAGAAAAACAGGAGGAAAATATGAACTCATTGGACAAGACTGAGAAGAACTCAATAGGAATAATTAGGGTCTACGCAAGTAAAGGGGAGGAAAGACTAGGGAAACTGGACTTGGTTATACTACTAAGCATAATCCAGAAGGTAGGCTGGAAAAAAGGTCTTCAAATACACGACAGAACAAGGAAGTATTCTTGTGTCCATTTCTGTGGCAGGCAGGACAAGAAGTAACCCCCTTGACTTCGAGCAAGGAGAAGCCCAGGGACACCAAGAGAAGCCCAGGGCTGTGGGACTCCCTGAAGACAGACCATAAAGATGTCTGTGTGGATAAGAACACTTGATCCTGCCCTGGGACAAGTGAATGGAGAAGACAGTCTCTCCATATTTCTCCCATCTCTGGAGTTTTCCGAAGCCCTGAAAATTAGGGAATTAAGAGAAAAGCTAATGATTTAGAATCCTTCTATTTAAAGCATTGCTAAATTACCTTTACATAAAATTTGTCTGTCTTATTTAGCCAACGTGTTGAGGGTTTGTTTATATCTCAGCAAAGACCCCTGAAACACTCACTGACCTAACTGGACATTTCCCATATTCTGGGCAGCAAAGGCAAATATAATCTTTTAAAATAAGTAGTATTGCTCCACTTGCCACTTTCTCTCTTGGAAGTCATTAGTCTGGGTTAGATTACATACCTTGTCCAGCAGTGTTTATGGGGCTTTGTGTGACTTGTAGTTTCTGCATATAACAATTGAGAATGATCCCACTCTGATATCTTGGCCAGCAAAGCCATCAGGCTTTGGGGAAAAGGCTCAAAAGCTCATTCTCAGATTTTCAGCTCGTATCTCTCTCTATTAATGCAAAATTGTTTTTGTTGTTTAGCAACCCAAGAGATAAAACAGTTTAGAAATGTTTAGTAAATCTGTTCATATTTTTATTTCTAATTTCCTCTCCTGAATTTAATTTTCCCTGAGGAAATCTGATACAGGATATGCTTATGCTTTCTTTTCACTCTCCAGACTGCTCAGCAAATTAATGTTTGGGGTTTTTTTTCTTTTCTACAGGATTTCCCACCCAGTGTATAGCCCATTAATAAAGTTTTTCAAGAAACGGGAAAAAAATCAGCAATTTGTCACACTGAAATCCAGCAGTTTCTACAGAGAAAGGGTTAATAACACAACCTGAGTTAACATTTCCTTTTTAGCGCTTGCAGGTCCTTGACCAGAGAACATTACAGCTTCATCCAGAAAATAAACACCCTTCGTGTTTATACAGTATTTTAAATATTCCAGTGTGGAGTGGTATTAAAAGGAAGCACGAGGTGAGGGCACAAAGGGGTTAATGGCCTTTCTTGGGGAAAGTGTTGCTTTGGACTTTTCCCACAGCGTTTGCCAGCAGTGAGAAATCTGTAGGAAGGGGCCTTCCCGCGGGGAGAGGGAGGGGAGGGGAGAGAGCGGAGAATAAAGACCAGGAGACAGGAGACGTGTCGGAAAGGAGTTGGAGATTTTTCTGGCTTAAGTGGCTACATAAAAAGCAGTGGGAGCGTAAGCAAACCTGCTCATATGCCCACATAGCCTTATCTCTGGTGTACAATAACAGTAACACCGAACTGTGGCAGCTGTGCCCTATCAAACCTGCCAGATGAATTGACAGATAGGAAATCTCTGTTTTAACCCCCCTTTATCTGGTTCAGCATTTACTTCTAGGAATTTGTAAAGCTATTTAGTCACAGTCCCTCCAGGCATATTTTTCTCGTCTGAAAAAACAGTAGTGGGGGAGGCATTTACCCTCCTCCTTGGGTTTATCATCCTGACAGGCATGTGTCAGTGGGGCGCTTGACTCTGCACCAGCCGCCAGAGCGTTGGTAGCTGCCACTGCTCCAGCTGAGAGCCTCAAAACAGCTCGCTGTGCTTTCCTCCTCGGGGCCCTGTGCAGCAGGGCACTCAAGGTAAGCACAGGTTATCACTATCTACTCTTTTATTTATATATTATTTTTAGGGGAAGGAAAGCATCTACCCTTTTCTCAGCAGCAGATTTGCCTGTATTGACACATACCCCCCACACCTGCCCTGACCTGCAGGTAGGGCCAAATTGTACCACCTGTGCAGCTAGATCCTTAATGAGATTTTCCAGAAAGCCTTTTCATGGCATGCCCATTGGGCTTTGTGAGATGGGCTTAACGTGCTCCACATCTAAGGTAGGGTCTTGAGGAGGTATGTCTGTACAGCTTCCAGCCAGGAGTGAGGAAGCTAAAGGGGGAATTACCTGTCTATTATTCCATTACACCGCATTATTGTGGAACTCATCCATTACACAGGATCCATTCAAAGCATCTTCAATTTTCATCAGATATTCACTGAACTTCAAAAATGTTTGAGCAATCAAATAGTCCTTAAAGGGAGAGGAGGAAGCCTATAAAACTAATACCCGGACTTTTAAAACAGCTTCCTACAGAGTGTTTTTGCAAGTACTAAAGGAAATGAAAGGGAGTCTTTCTGTACTAGGAGATTATATTTCTGCTTTTCATGGTTAAATCTGAAAAGACTGGCTCCAAGTAAACATCTGAACTTCATCTGGTTTTGCACTGAAAAAAAAAATTGAGATGTGGATGCATTTAGGCAATAAAGAACAAGTAAATCGTGCTCTTGTTAAAGGTTAAAGGTTTGGATTAATGTCTGAATTTGAAATGATCAGCTTTCATACTGCAAATAATATCTTTTGAAAAATTAGGGGTATTTTTCTTTTGATTCCTTCAAGTTAATTTAGTTCTGGTGAAAGCTGCTTGATTGACAGCCCTGGAAACCAGCACTCCGTGCTCATAAGCAGCCCGGGCAGAGGGATGTAACATGCATAGCAGCAGCACAAATTTTCACAAATTGCTTGTACACCTCAGAACAGACTTCAAGCATCTGGCTCCACGGGACACACTCAAACTGCCCAGGCAGACCTTGGCTTTTCAGGCCTGAAAACAATGGTGCCAGTCAAGCAACTCCCATTTTGAAGGATTTCTGCGGGAAGTCACGTGGAGATACTGCTGAGAAATGTGTCCTTCCAGGCATCAGAGAAGAAAAAGAAGCAAAACCATCCCCAATCAATTTTTCACAAGCTTTCCAAATTCCACTTTATGCAAACTAGTGACAATTTTCAACTCTGTCCACCCACCAATAATTCTTGTTTTGCAGAAGGGTGGAGGGAAGGGTAAGAGAGGCAAAGTTCATTTCCCATTTGCATCACTAGTGAAAAAATATTCCTGCAGCTTTTGTTATGATCATCCGTGCACGCTGTACAACTCAAAGGCAGATTCTGAACAAATTTAATTTACAAAGCTGCACTACATCAACACACAAATAGAAGTAGGAGTGGGCGGTCAACAGCTCCCGCTCTAAGGTATCACGCGTAGTTGCCAAACCTTTCTGAAGAAATTTCCCTGTGGCAGTGTCCCAGAGCAGCGTTTTGCTGACCAAAGCAGCGCAGGAAGGAGATTCTTTACATGTCCAAATTTCTATTGCTGTCCCAAAGGTGGAGCCATGTGCACCAGAGTTACTGCCATTGGACTGGTCTATGGGTGCTGGAGCTGGTCCTTACGCCCATGCGGAGACTTGCAAATAGTGCCAGATAGACACTGTTGTAGGAAAGGGCATGTAGGGAGGCAAAAGGTCTGGAAGTGCCCCTCTCTTACCATGACAGCAGTTGTAACACTCTCACCTGATCAAACATCCACGGGTCATCGGAAGGGGTTGTTACAGCACAGTCCAAACCCTTTAAATACCTAACTTTAATACCTAAAAACACTGCTTAGAGGGCAGGCAAACCCATCCTGCTCAACATAGCTTGTAAGGTGAGCAAAAAAGCTAGGGCAGAGCCAGGCTCTGTATTCTCCCTTATTTGCTCCAAACATCCAGGCATCCTCTCTCCAGAAGTGATGCTATGATATGAGCAACTCTCTTAATGGCCTGTGCCCTGTGCCTTAATTCTATGAGCAGGTGATTATAATAGGTATAAAACTAAGCATATACCTTACAATATTCTGTGCATGTGTATAAATATATACATATATATATATACACATATATACATATATGTTGTTGCATTGCAACCAAATTCTCTGTACTCCTCAGCTCCACTTCCTACACTTTTTGATGAAGCAACCAAATCACTGCATTGTGAATCAGGCTGTTGTTAGAACAATATCTCCCACTCTCCAGTTTTTTACACCTGCTCTTATGCTTTTGTAAACCACAATATTCTATTGTGTCCCCCTTCCCCCAGTCCACCAGTGATGTCCAGAACTGTATGAAAAAAATGGGCCACTTAAGATATGCAATGGGCCACTTAACAACATGGAAAGAATAATCATTTCAAGGCAAATGGGATGTTTTGTTGCCCGTAGAGCTACATATATCATTTTGTTAATTATATCACATTTAAAAACAATAAATGGGAGGAAAATTTCAAAACAGGATTATTGTTTCAACTTTGGTTTTTTTGAAAAATTTCAAAGTCAGTCTTTTCTGGCATCTTTTTCTTCCAAATTAATCACCAAGTTCAGGCCAAACAGATATACATTTCAAGAAGTATTCTGAGTTCCATTGCCCATTTTTCCATTCATATTAACAATTACATTACATTTTTTCTGTGTTACCCTTGATAGATGAAGCACATTCTTCAAAAGGGTCTATACTCTGGCCTCATCAATATCCACTTTTATACTGATGCTTTTAAGAAACTGCCAGTCAGGAATAACAAGATTCTCTGGTAAGCGAAGCGGAGACTGATGAAATTCTGTCCTAATTAAGTCAGTGCCAATGCTTTCATTAACTTCAACAGACTTAGAATTTCACCCATGACATTTCTCTTATTTCTGATGCAGCAGTATATGCTTTTATCATTGGCTCCCTTCTCATCTGTTTTTTATTTTAGTCATTCACTGCACTTATTTTTCTGCTTTTTGAGATGGGTTGTGTGCCAGTAGTGTCTTTAGAGTCCTGTTTGAACCCTGAAGACATCGGGACGGATGCATTTGCAGGATGAGTCTTTGGCTTGAAAGCAATTCAGAACGGGGAACTTTTTGCCTGATCCTGTACAGCACTCAGCGTTAAGGTTGCCAGACCTCATCAGGACTTGGTTACCACAAAAGAAATCATCTACAATAACTATTCTGAACAGAAGAATAGCGCAACGCATAATGCATAGCACATAGCACCTCACTAAACCATCTAATGGGTGGTGTGTACAAAGAGCAGGGACTTAATCAAAGAGAGTTTATGCCCTACACTTACTGGGAGTTCCTCATTCATGGGGAATAATTGCAATTCCCAATCCCCAACACAAGTGCACATGATGTGTACCGCACAACACATTACATTTCATTTTATCCAAATGCCCTACAAATTAGACTCATGCAGTATGGTACCTGACTTGTTACCACAAATGGCCTGAATGTTTCTCAATAATGTGTCTGCTGTCACTAGAATTTTCCTCTGTTAAAGCTGTTCCGTGATACAATTAACGACTTTAACTGTCAGATCAAACAAGCAAAAGGAAAGAACAGCTCTAGATCAGCTAATGCTTATACATCTTGCTATTGCTTTACTTGCTTCTCCTTGCAGTACTTTGTAACTGTCACCTCTTGTTTTTTCACTGGGAGCCTACTTAATAGATTTGTTTTCCTCTGCAATATTGAGCTTCCCATTCACTCATGATCTCCACCTGACCCCTCAGCTCTGGCTGCCAGCAAGGCTCCGATGCTGGGCTGTGTACCAGAACAAGTTGCCATGGGGGCAGACGGGAGAGCGAGGGATCACCAAGTCTGATTTCAGAAATTATCCTCTGTTGCTTTTAAAGCAAACTGAATCAATAGGTTCAGTCATCGTTTTGGGCTTGCCCATCTGAGACATTCTCCAATGAGCAGAGCGCATTTACCATTCAGCAAGAAGAGAGATTCATGTCTGTCGAACTTTGCTGTGGTTCAGTAGAGAGGAGCTTAATTAGTAGCAGTAGCAGGTGACTTTACTTTGATCAAGAGCAAATCTTACAGAAATACTTCATTGGTTTCAGTGGGATAACGTGCTCCAATGAGGTGAAAAGGAATTGGCCCTGGAATTGTAAAATAGACTTAGATTGACAACCACTTCTATATTTGCTTTCTGCCTTAATGAAAGCTAAATGATACTTTAATGAGATCACAACAGGGCAGGTCCAAGGGGACTGGCATGTAGACAGTCAGCACAGTTTAGTCATAAGGGTAACCTTGCCTTCAGATGTCTAAGTATCTACCACACATTATGCAACCAGCAATGAATCTTGGCTCCACATGCATTTCCATAAGAGATACCCTCAGTTTTCAAAATCCAGGAAGGAAAACGCATATCTACTGACAACAACTAACCATCCTATGCCCACTTTGTTGTAAAAGGACTAGTGTTTTTTGTTTTCTGGGGCCAGAGCATAATGCAATTGGCAAACCTAAGCTATTACATGGGAAGGACAGGCATTTTCAGCGAAACATGAAGCGAGCAGAGGCCTGCCTGAGGACAGGGCAGACTGTGAAAACTTGGAGTGGCACATGGAAACTAAAATGCAGCTGGATTCTGCACTCATCATGCACTGACATGGGGCAATTTGCGAAGGATCTCTTTTGGAGCATCTCCTAACAGATAACATACCTGAAAATCAGACGGTGTCAGAAACAAGGCATTTGGAAGCCTCACCATGGTGATGATGCAGTGTAAAAAGCTGTGCTACTGCAAATTAACTGCTTCTTACTGAGCTTGTCATTGCTGTGTGCTGTTCTTCAGGTCCTGCCGTGGAAAAGATTTGCTATCTCAGCTTCGCGTCTTCTCAGACAAGACGATACCATCCTGAAATGTGTCAGGAAAGCAAATCCCACCTATATTCCACTTCTTCCCTGTCACGTGCTTCCAGGGTTCATTTTCTCACTCATACAAGTGAATTGACAAGATACGATCGGTGAATCAGAGAAAGAAAGGTCTGAAAGATGGATAACTAACTAGATTTGAAGCCAAGGGTTGGCACAGCATGCTGGTTTGGAGGTCAAACGAGGCCTCTTTCCACTATAGTCCCTTCTTCCTCGATCAAGCCGTGCCAGTGCAAGCTCTCGCAAGTTCTATCTGAAATGGCAAACATTTTATATGAACGGAGTCACCAGCCTTGGGATATGCAAACCCCTTCAGTTGTGTCTGACATCTGACCCTGAGTATTAATTTCCTCGACCTTTGTATTTGGATATTTTCTTTAGATCTTCCATTCGGTATTAAGCACAATGCTCAGATCCTCCTGAAAACACCTTCTCTTTCCAGTCCCTTGAAAATATCAAGCTCACCACAAGTGGTTGCTTTCAATACCTCACAAAAAATAGCTCTTTTTCTGCCTACTCATTGTCCCATCAGCTACCTCTTCCTTTCCACTGTGCTACTGGCTTCAAACCTGTAATTTGCCTCCATGAATTTTTTTATTGGTAGGTGCTTTCTGGCACAACTGTGTGAAATACTCTGTTTGTAGCTATGATAATACTTTTTTCTTTCCCTACTGAATCTTTTTCAGCCCTTCCAGCATAAAACAGAAATTGATTTCTCATTTTAGCAGATTTTTTTCATTAGTCAAAGAAAAATTTTGAAGTTAAAAATGTCCATTTAAAGACTGTTGGAGGTCAGTAGAAAAATATATCTCCTATTTTCTGTGTGGGGAAAAAAGAAAAAAAAAACAGTTAAAAAAGAGAGATATAGTGAAGTAAAAACACCTATCTACATATCTGGGGTTTGTCCTCTATTTTTTTGTGGTGGAAAAAGATTTTTAAAATTAATGTATCCTCAGCAAAAGGAATTAAATTTTCTGAAACTACCTTGGATATTCCAAGAAATGAACCCTTTCATTGCGTGAAATTTCAGACTTGATAGTAGTCCGTATCTTTTTAATAAAAGAAAAAAACACCTGGGGTTGCCGAGACACAGCCATCCCTGCCTCTCCATTTAGATTTGCTGTGGCAGGCAATGAGGTGACAGTCCACATATTTGTACCTGCAAGTGCTGTCAGTTCCTCACAGCCATCAGTGGGAGATGCCACATGATTGCACAGACCTTTCTACTCTCCTGTATCAGGCTGGACCGATGGGCTGAGACCAATGGTATGAGGTTCAACAAGGCCAAGTGCCGGGTCCTGCACTTGGGTCACAACAACCCCATGCAGAGCTACAGGACTGGGGCAGAGTGGCTCGAAAGCAGCCCGGCAGAAAAGGACCTGGGGGTGTTGGTTGACAGCCGGCTGAATATGAGCCAGCAGTGTGCCCAGGTGGCCAAGAAGGCCAACAGCATCCTAGCCTGTATCAGGAATAGTGTGGTGAGCCGGACTAGGGAAGTGATCATCCCCCTGTACTCGGCACTGGTGAGGCCCCACCTCGAGTACTGCGTTCAGTTTTGGGCCCCTCGCTACAAGAGGGACATTGAGGTGTTGGAGCGTGTCCAGAGAAGGGCTACAAAGCTGGTGAGGGGTCTGGAGGACAAACCTTATGAAGAACGACTGAGGGAGCTGGGGTTGTTTAGCCTGGAGAAGAGGAGGCTGAGGGGAGACCTCATCACCCTCTACAACTACCTGAAAGGAGGTTGTAGAGAGATGGGGGCTGACCTCTTCTCCCTGCTGACAAGTGATAGGACGAGAGGAAATGGGTTCAAGTTATGTCAGGGGAGGTTTAGATTGGATATTAGGAAACATTTTTTCACTGAAAGGGTTATTAAACATTGGAACAGGCTGCCCAGGGAGGTGGTGGATTCACAATTCCTGGAGGTGTTTAAAAAAAGGGTAGATGGGGGACTTAGGGACATGGTTTAGAAGTGGCTTTTGTCAGGGTAGGTTAAAGGTTGGACTTGATGATCTTAAAGGTCCCTTCCAACCTCAGCAATTCTATGATTCAATGATTCTATGTTTTGCTCTTCCATCCTGAAGCAGCAAAGCTTTTTATAGCAGAGGTTGTGCTTTTTCCATGCGTTTGAAAGATGTTTAACACCGTCAATAAAACACATAGTTTGTTACATTTCAACAGACGATAGTTTAACCTGACATTTTTTGCACTACAAATTTCACTCTCAAGATCCCCAAAACATTTCTGTCTTTGCAAAGATTGCTTTTGTCCAAACCCCATGCCACTTGAAGCAAGCACAAAGGGTGAACGTTGCCTCACATTTCACTCCCTCTCTCTCTTACTCTTTTCACATTGAAATAATAACGCAATTTTCCCTGCTGGTTAGCCTTTCAAATTTGTACCTTTCTTAGAAATAGAGGGCAGAAGTTGACACAACAGCCCTCCCAAGCTTTACAGAGATCAGAAATTACACTGATGGGGCTCAGGAAATGCTGCACTCTCTGGCAGTGAGTAGAGATGTCTGTGGACCACTGCATACATGAGCTTGGGGCTTCTATTTACATTCCCATTCCAGTACAGAGCTCTCCAACCACAGAGACCCACTGAGAAGATGGTCTAGGAAGTTTGGCTTCTGTATCTGTATGCCTCATAGGCCCTTTGTCCCACTACCCAAAACTCACAGAAGCGTTTCCCCATCTTCTGTGAGGAAAACAACAATGAACAGAAAAAAGGCTACTAATTGCTTCAGAAAATCTGAATCCAGACTGAGCTCCAGCAATGAGATTTATGGGCTGTTCTGTCTCAGCGCTATGCTGTGTACTAGCCAATACTCAAATAAGCACATGGAGCTACAGTACCATTAGCCAATATATAAAGTAGAGCCTGCTTTCTATAACTTTATAATCTTTTTTTACACTCTTCATTTGAGCATGAACTCTTCTTCTTTCAGATTCAGGGTCACCTTTGAGGAAAGAGAGCAAAAAGAAGCAGCACTGGTCACACATGAAGGTATCTTCAACCAACGGGATTATAAATACTGTTCTTATGAGTTTTAAGCAGTAAGCTTGAGTTCTTTGTTTATCATCTCTCTCTCAGCTTGAATTTGGTGCCTCGCATGCTTCTGCCCAACATCTACTGGCATTGGGCTAAAATGAGCCCAAGACCATGCATTTCTGGATAGGGTCCTGTAACTGACTCCTTGGTAAGTTCCTTCCCAAAACAGCGACATTTTCCCTTCCATTATAGCACACAGAGAGAGCTACGTCCTAAGCCAAACATCAATGCCAGCCTCCTTATAGTCTAAAGCATTTCCCTCTTTGTGGCATTCAATAAGCATTACGGCATGATCCCATCCGTCTCTCTCTTCCAAAATCCTGCAGACACTTTTTTTTTTTTTCCTGAGTTAATACAGCATGATCCCAGGCAGAATATCCCACTGAAAAACAGTCATTTCAGCCCCCGCATATTGGAGATCTGTGGCTAAGAAGTCTGGTGTGACACAGGCAATTTGAATACATTAATCTCCCAGAACTGCAGAGGTCACATTAACCTACCCATAGATCTTTTTACAAACCCAGGAAGCTAAGAGTATACCTGTTATAACCTCTTTCTTTTTACTCCCTAAAGTGCCTGGGAGTTCCAGGTCTGTGGTATGACTACAGCATCCTTTACATACTTTCCAGCAGATGTCTGGGTTTTGCCTACATAACCCAATAAAACAGTTGAGGAGAACAGCAACACCTTCCACTACTTCTAGATGAGACTCATAGGAAATGTCTGCTTTTGGACTCCAAGCCCTTAAGCTAGTTCAAAAAGCAGGTCTTCTCATGACCTCTGCCTCGGTCAGTACCATGTGCTGCTCATGGCCCGCATCTTTTCCCACTAAGTGGCTGCTCAGAAGGTGAAGAGCAGGCTCCTGTGTCTGTCATCTTTATCTCCCACACATTTCACATCTTCCAGCACTGATTTCCAGTGCTCTGTCATTCGTTTCAGTACATCCTGCATATTCCCTGCCAGGGCAGCGGAAGCGCGGTCCTATACATACGCATGTGGCACTCCCAGCCAGCTCTGAACAGAATATACACATTCTTTCTTCTCCATATGTCTCCTTGTCATATTTGTTTTCACTGTGAAAGCAAGTAATAACGAACTGTAAACCAAAGTGTCGACCAAAACATGGAGGTTCCTGCCATTCCTCTAAAAAGACCATATTGTTCCAACTCTATTTTAAGCTGAAAAGAGACACTCTACTCTGTACTATACCCTAGAGGTGGTAGGACACAAAAACTGAGTAAGAAAAACTAATAAGATTTCCATGGAGGATTCAAGCATATCCCCTCTGAAACAGAAGAAAAATAGAGTTGCAATGAGTTTCTATCACTAGATAGGGCCAGAAGCAGACAACAGACAACATACCTCTAATAGGCTTCAGCTCTCAACTGAAAAACTAATCCAGGAGAAACCATATCTTTCCAAGTCTATAACACTATTTTCACTTAAACAAGCTTTTTAATAAACTGAGTTAGCATGTGAGATTTATGCATGCTGAATGGTAGGAACATTTTTTTTTTATGATCACAGCTAGATAGAGCTGCAGTGTGGTCAGGGATGGGCAGTGGTTAGTCATCCTGTGCCCACTGATTATCACCTTGTACGAAATTAAAACATCCGCGTTTTGCTTATGCACTCACTGTTAGCAGAGATACTGCAAAATGACTAACCCGCTTATATTTAAGATATTGTGTTGTGACCATTATTAATAAAATAAACAACCACATGCTCTTTATGACCCACGGCTGCACAAAATATTGATGTGCAGATAACAAAGTTTAAGTCTGGTTCAAAAATGCCAAGCCCTTTTTGCTGCCTTCGTTCTGTCTGTGTACTTTACTTTGATTGCATTTGCTCTGACATATTCCAGCTAATCGTTGTGCTTGCACCTGAATGGAATATAAAGTTACAAATACCATGAGATGATTCTTAAAGGTAACACATGACAAATACTGTATATTTGGTTTTAGCAACTATTTCAGAGAATTCTGCCTCTACCTAATTCATTACCAGTGATATCACTCCAAAATCAATTTAAAAAAAAAAAAAAAGGCACTCTAAAATTGCATACAAATTGCAGCCACAATTGAGAAAGCATATATTTCAGAGACAGACCGTATCTCTGGTTAAAATACACTCATAACTGTTATGACGTATGCTAGTAAATCAAGTTCACAAATGTTTGTGCTAAGATTTGAAATGCTTCCACGAATAAATCTATATTCTGTCTGTCTCCACAGTCTAGCTGCCTTTAAAAAAAAAAACTTCAGTGAGCTGACTGTCTCTCCTTAGGATCAGTTTGCTGAGGTGGGTAGAGGCCTTGGTCACTGCCTTGCAGCCACTGAAACAAGCCAGTACATCCATGTGTCTGAAAAGAAAATTGGTTGTTTCATCTCAAACCAAGCATTCATGAGCAGTCAATGAATGCAAGGGAGCTGCCTACTGCAAACAAAAACCTGGAAAGTTTTCTTTACATGTGATGCCATTGTGCCCCTGTACAATCTTGACAGAATCGGAGATCTGGGAAGAGCTGGAGATTTCAAGATGCGGGTTTCTGCTTCATTGCCTTGTAAAGCCATGTGCACTCAAAGTGTTTACCTTAGTACACAAATTTTCACTAAGGTCAGGAGTTTCTGCATAGCAAATTTTGAATTTGACCAGCATATACTTTTTATTTCTTTCCATTTACTTAATTCTCACCAATAAGTTACAGATTCAAGTGCCCTGAAAACTGTATATAGTAAGTGCTTGCTGGCACATTGAGAGAAATGATAGTTAGCGGACTATCACTGCAACTGGATCACAAGTGTAGATTTCCCAATAAAGGTGTGATTTTGCTAAAATCAAAGACAGAAGAGAGTTGATTTAGTCCTGCAAGCAGAGGAAATTCTCCTCTAAGGGCTGGGCCAAGTTTGGCCATGTATCAGGATTCTGGAAGCAGTGAAACAGACGATACTTATGTCTACCCGTGCCCGAGCCCGAGGGATCCAGACTGGTTGGATCTGTCCCTGCCACGAGGGATAAGGCAGCATGGAGTAAGCAGGACAGGACAAGAAACCCTGCAGCCCTGGGGGGTGGCAGCCTCTCTGCCTCCTCCCCATCACCTCTCACCTATGCTTTGGAGAAACCTGAAGCCACTTTTGTGATGTGACAATGGCCATGACAACGTCTGGTCTTTCGGATCCATTTAGGCAGGGCTGAGGAAGACGAAATGCCCCAAATAACATAGATCTGCAGTCACTCCTTGCGTGACATCCATGTCAAGTCAGCCCAGCTTTCCACTGGGAATAATAATCTGTAGCAGTTCTCAACAGCAGGCAGCCAGTCTCCATCTCAGGAAAAGTCAGACGTCTTTGAGGTTTCATATCCCATCAGGCACTAAGGTTGGAAACACTTATTAGCAGCAGGGTGACAACAATCAGAATAGCCTGGTTAATTAAAGGGATTTGGAGAGACTATCCAGCAGCTGGCTCTTAACTGAGCTGGGGTGTTTCTTCAAGGGTGAAAGAGTTATTTTGAGTACAGTTCTGCAAATACAGAGAGTAACGCCCTGTTTGCAGATAAACAGACTCAGTGTAGTCATAAGCAGTGGTTGTTAAGGTTTAGGAACTGGTTCTGTGATGTCTTATGTTAGTGACACTTCATGACTCTGAGGGACAGATGTAGTCCTGGCTGCCACTGCCATGGTTTCTGGGACTGCGGGGTCCTCGCTGTATACATGTCCGATGTGGCCTTAAACACAAAGCTGCATAACCCTAATTTTCAGGCATGAACATACACGAGAGGTGCTTGAGTTATCTGAAAAATCTCCCCCTTTGTACCATCTCAAACCAAAGCACCCCGAGTCACCAGTCGTCTGGAGAAATGGCATCTCCTGGACCTTCTGACAGATTTTTGAGCAAATACCCAAGGAATGAGGACACGTGTAAACAGCTGGCTTAGACAAATGAGCATTAAGGAAAACCTCTTAATAAGGCATCATCGTTCACTTTGAATTCTGTATGGTAAAGCATTTAGAAAATCAGTACTGCAAGTCAACGAGGTCCACAGTGAATCATGGCTGACAAATTTTATTTCTCTTTTCAAATAGCTTCTCCACACATATCCCCAATTTCTCCAGTGTATTTGTTATCCTGAATGTTTTATTTTGTTCGTTATACCTGATATTATAGAGGAGAAATCTCTGCCTCATTGTCTTGCTATGATAGTCTATGCTCTCTAGTTCAAAGAAAAACACATTTATTCTTAGGTTTTGGGAAACACTGTATTTAATAAGTAAGCTCATTTTCCCTAAGTCACATAAGTCACATTTTCCCTATGATCACAGGAGCATAAAACTTGCTTTCTATGATCATTCATGCTCATAAAATTCAGTCACAAAATGCTTGAAAGTAACAAATACTAAATGAGTGGAGACAAAGTCCCTGCAAACTCTCATTTACTTTCAGACAAATATTGGCAGAAATGCTTCGTGCCACAACTTCCATCACAGTATGAATATAAATTACTAGAACTGAACACATTTTAATTAAATTTGCTTTTGACCATGACTGTGCCTTGTTTGCTATGTTTCCCTGAACCTGTAAAATGAGAGTTTGTGTGAGCACATACAGGCCCTGTGAGCTCAAAATTCTCCTGCATGCGTTGCAAAAGCTGAAAGGAAATATTAGCTTATGTAGTAATGAACATAAGTAAAAATTTTCAGGTCGTATTTTTACTGACCTTTTTGATTACTGAGTGCCCATGGAGATATCAACCTCTCCAAGACATTATGCTGTAGTCAAACTGTCACTCATTAACCTGGAAATCTTTGGGCTCCAGAACCTTTGTTTGGGGGTTGAAACAATGCAATATTTGACTGCTAATTCTTAAATGTATGTGTCAGAAATTTGCTGCTGTTCTGCACTTGCTAATTCAGTTCCTACTGAGAAAACAAGAAAATCTGCCTCTCCAGCAAATCACTGCAAGGAAAAATCAAATACTTGGCTTATAAAACAGTATTACTTATTGATTCCTCTCTGACTTGGCTTGATCTCATTTACTGTTCTGTATTCAGGTCTAACTGCCTTCATATTAAATATACTTACAAAAAAGGAAGGCTACAGATTTGTCTTATCATTTGATTGCGTTAACTGCACATTAATAGATGAAGAGCAAAATATCCCCCACCCTGTGTGCATATGAGGCAACAACCAATTGTGAGCTGCCTCTGGGCTCAGTGACCTAGAAACCAGGAATAAGGCTCATAAAAATCAGATGCTGAAGAACAGCATCAGGGACAGCCACAGAAAGGGGGTGATAAATCATTTGACAAGGCCATAAGATGTAAGTGTTTCTGAAATAAAAAGCAGATAACTCTTTAAAAATATTTTCCAGCTCTATTTTTTTCCGTCATTTTTGGCTCTTTGAACATTCTCAGAAACCCCATCTTGTGCACAACAACACACTGAATGTAACATTTTACACCCCTTCTCCTAATTCACCTTCTTTCATTCACGCTACCAGGAATGGCAGTTGTTAATGCACAAAATCCACGAGAAAATAAAGATTGTGGAAGTACCCAGAAGGAAGACACTTAGCTGTTTTGATTCAGGACACCATAACTGGTTCAGAAGGCAGTTTTCAATGAGCGAGAGTTTCAAGTATAGGCTCCTGTCAAAAATCCTGGAAAATGGAGAAAGAAAGCCACTTGAATATGAGCAACAGGATTTTAGATTCCACATAAAATCTGGCTGCTCTTAACCAGTTTCATCCTCTGAGCTGGGTCAGTTAGAGACACAGTGTCCTTAGCATGGAGTCTATAGCATCCAAACAGTCATGAACCTCAACTAAACTAAAGCAGAAAAATGATACCATTTTGGTTCGTAATTCAGAAAGAGGCTTTTCTGCAAATACACAGGAAACACGAGGAAATTGATTTGGAGTTGTGGGATGGTTAAAACTCTGACAAAGGCTTATTTCTAGGCTGGTTTCACATTTTTGCAGGTGGAAGGTGTTTTGTGATTCCAAAATTTTAAACAATTTTAGATGACAGGCCAAGAAAGAATGAGGTAAAGGCATTATGTCAATACGTTGTGTGGGTACTTACTGCCAGTGGATTATCTCTTTAGTGTAAATTGCTTAGGCCTATTACACATGGATCATTCTTAGTACCGTCGAAATTTAAAAAAAACAGCTAACTGACAGGCCACAGAAATGATGTGGTAGTGACAACAGCCTTACTTCCCAAAGAGAAAAGCTAAGCGCACACACTTCATAACGTTTTAGATGTTTCACATACGGTGGTAGCGATGATGCTCGTTACCAGGAACCCCAGGCACAACTCGGGACCCCGCTGCACTGAGTGCTGCACAAGCACAGAATAAAACAAATTAAGTCATTCTTACACAGGAGGAGAAACACAGCAAAGCCAGTTTTCTATCAGATCTTAGCCATGCACATGTGTCCTTTCATGTCTGTGTATGCAAAAAAAAAATACAGGCAAGAAATAGCCAAGGATTTGGTGCTTTCAGTTTTAACAGCTTAACAAGCCAATTAGGTAGGTGCAAACCTCGGGCTTCTGGCACTTTCTCAGTGTGATTCGCATTTCTCACCAGCGTGTGCTGCCCTTAGCCTGAAAGAATCGAGTACATTAGGCCATTTTTAAAATGCCTTCTTTCATGGCTTTTTTCTGTGTGTTTTGTTTCTGTCCTACCCAGAACAACCTTGGCACCACAGGAGGTAAGTAGATAAAGGCTCCAGCAAGGTACTGGATAAAGGCTCCAGCTGTCCCAGGAGATTTGTTTTCCTCCACTCACACCACCTTCATCTGGGAAGGTCTCAACAACAGAAACACAACCAGCACTTGCCACCATCCCCTGCCATCTTTGTGATTTGCACTTTCATCTGCTTAGTAGTTAAATTTCCATTTTCTGGAATTTTTTAATGTAGACACTACTGTCTGTGAATAGGAAGGTGTGGGAAGGCACCCCACAAGCTGAACTTATGTCACCTTGCCTTGGCCACCTCAAATTTAAAATAAATAAACGCAAGCAAGAGGAAACAGGCGACAAGTGTAGCTACCTTCTCTTGTTTACAGTAATTGTTCTGTGACCCAGCCTGTCTGCCATCAGTTCCATGTCGGTGGCTGACAAGGATAATGAAAAAGATCAGGTCTGGTTTTCCCACCCAGTGCGGACAAGAAGTAGATCTCTGGAAAGAAACCCGATGTTTCTCTGCTGATGTCACTGGCTTTGTAACTGTTAACGACACTGGTGAAAGACGGGAAAGCAGGAGGGAGAACTGGAATGAAGGGTCCCTTCCTCTTCATCTTTCACTTCCTTCTGCATCTCCTGGCTTCTGTAACATCACGTACAGAAGTGTTTGCATTTCATGGGTGGCTTTGCCATGTGTTATTTTTGTCTTGACCAAAATCAGCAAGTGTACAGAGTTTTCAGAAGCAGATTGTTTCAGATTTTTCAGCTTGTTTTGCAGACAAAAGAATCAAAACCATTCGAAAGGAGGTCAATAGGAGTTAAGTATATAATCCGTTTAGGATTTAGCAAATCCTACACAGACCTTTCTACATTTCTAGGCACCTAACCACCTCCGTAAACTGGACCCTGTAGAAATTTCTGAAGTGTGGATGCTGAAGGGAATCAAACCACTGACCACTCCTGCCACTGCGGAAAACGTCCCACCAGACTGGGGTGTCTGGTGGGCTGTTGTGGGGAAAAGTTAGGGAGAAGGAAAGGGTGCAGAGACTAAGTTGTTTTTAATGAAGAAGCTGAAGCACCTGTTTCATTGTGCACATGTAGGATAGCACTGGCTACAGTAGAATATCATAACGTAAATGAAAGCAGGATTTTGTAAGACATGCTTGAGAAATAGGATGTTGTCATCAGTTTCACTGATCTCACAGTCTTCTCAAATCTTTTTATAAGATATTGGACTTGGCCAATGCAGTTGAAGAAAGTAAACATCTGGTCAAAATAACAGGAGTTTGCTGCATAAGAATTACTAAGGCACACTGCTGACAGCTGTTAAATACAGATGGCACTATCGTAATAACTATGACAGCATGACAGTAAGTTATGACAGTAGCTTAGCAGTTATGACAGCACAGCTAGGCAAGCATTTAATCACATTAAAGAAAATACAGGATAAAAAAAGGAGTGATTCCAGGCCAAAATGAAAACATTTCCACGTGTTTTCTAAAAATTCAAGACACTTGTACTGAGAAGTTAGTTAATACAGAGAGATTATTCTAGTTGTGAAACGGCAGCACTCCCCAAGAGCACTGATGAAATCACACCCCCTGAACCACCACGCAGGCTGTTGCAGAGGGCTGTTGGGATCTGCTTTTTAAGCAATCGGCGTCTCTTTCATTTGGGTGAAAAAAGATTATCATCAAACCCCTTGTTCTGGGCACCCATAGCCCAAATTTCAAGGAGTAAGGGGAAGGCGCCCATTTCTTCATAACCCAGGTGAATAGGCAGGTGTACAGCAAGGCTTTTCTTTTCTCTTAGGGCCATATCCATGCAGACACTGAGCAGCCCCAAGCTTTTCCGAAATGAGAGATGGGGTCCTTCTAGTAAACGGAGGTGGAACAGAGGAGGAAAAGAGCTGTGGTTACTCCTGCCCTGCCACTCCTCCCACTGGCTGAGCACCCTATCTTTATGCTTGACACATACTTTCAGTTCTCCCACGAAGGCTCCTGCTTTATCAGAGGACAGTGAACAAAACCTCTGTAAAGGTTTTTTAGGATGAAAACAGAGCAGAGCCACAGGTCCAAGGCCTGGGTTGGTGAGACACTGCAGCCTGGTGAAGGCGCACCAATTTGAGATCCTAGCCTGCCTGCAGTCCTTGCCTCTGAGGAGCTGTAGTTTATAACATGCAAGCAAAATGAGTCATTTGATACCTTCAGCTGCAGGTTACAAAGTGATAGCATGTGACGTTTTTTTCTCGGGTGAGATTAAAATGTGTCAATTCTGCTGGCCCTCCCACGCACACACAGTGGAATGTCAATCAGAAGATGAAAATATTGTTAAATGGGTCTTTTCACTGTACACTAAAAATACCTTGAAGAGTGATTTCTATTTTATTTCACCCTTCCCCCCCCAAAAAAAAATTCAAGTTTCTATTATTTAAAACTGCTTTTAATGTTGTGTGTTGAATGTACACATAAAAAGTTCACTCTGCTTGTTGCTTGGACACTGATAAAGGCATATAATTCAACATGCACTTGACATTTTTGAATGATGAAAGGCAACCCAGACAGCTGAAATGTGTCAGAAAGGAATCACAATTATTTTGAGTAGTGCCTCCACGGTATCTGAATGAATGAGCATGGCTACCTTTAACAATATATCTTTCTTTGCAGTATTCTACCCAGAAAAACAATCCCAGCTTTTAGCTGGTCCCATAACACTCTATAATTGACCTGAGCAGTGCTTGGGTCAAAGAGCAAAAATTAGGGCAAATGCAATATGAACAAAAGCCTGTAATTTGTTGGATTCCTTTTTTTCTTTTTGTATGGTAATATTGAATCAAACACGGTAGCCTGTCAGACCTTTCTTATTTTCTAGAGCTTTGCCATCATCTATCCTAAATTATTGCTCTGAAGTGAAAACAGAAGCCACAGTGGGAGCATGTATAAATGACCGCTGCATGCCGGGGAAAACATCTTGCATCTCTTCGCAAGGCTGGAGGCTCCAAGCTTTGCTACGGATGCGGGAGCTTCACTATTTGTCAGTTAAGAGAACAGGATTTTCTCTGTGTTAACAACTATATTGGATTTGCGTGGCAAGGTTTTGGTAGCAGTGGAGCTACAGGGGTGGCTTCTGTAAGAAGCTGATAGAAGCTTCCCCCATGTCCGATAGAGACATGCCAGCTGGTACCAAGAGGGACCTGCCACTGGCCAAGGTCGAGCTCATCAGCAACAGTGGTAGTGCCTCTGAGACAACATATTTAAGAAGGCGAAAAAACTGCCGCACAACAGCGTCTGGAACAGAGGAGTGAGAATATGTAAGAGAAACACCTCTGCAGACACCAAGGTCAGTGAAGAAGGAGGGCAAGGAGGTGTTCCAGGTGCAGGAGCAGAGATTCCCCTGCAGCCCATGGAGGACACCATGTGCCCAAAGGAGTCCAGGCTGGAGCAGGTTTGCTGGCAGGACTTGTGACCCCTAGGGGGATCCCCAGTTTCTTCCTGAAGGACTGTACCCTGTGGAAAGGATACAGGCTGGAGCAGTTCGTGAAGAACTGTAGCCTGTGGGAAGGACTCACATTGGAGAAGTTTGTGGAGGACTGTCTCCCGTGGGAGGGGCTCTGCACCGGAGCAGGGGAAGAGTGTGAGGAGGAAGGAGTGGCAGCGTGTGATGAACTGACCACAACTCCCATTCCCAGACCCCCTGTGCCACTTGCAGGGAGGAGGTAGAGAAATTGAGAGTGAAGTTGAGCCTGGGAAGAAGGGAGGGGTGGGGGAAGGTATTTTAAGATTTGTGTTTATTTCTCATTACCCTACTCCGACTTGATTGGTAATAAATTAAATTAATTTCCCTAAGTCAAGTCTGCTTTGCCCGTGATGATAATTGGTGACTGATCACTCCCTGTTCTGGTCTCAACCCATTAGCCTTTCATATTTCATATTTTCTGTCTCCCCTCGTGTCCCACTGAGGAGGGGCAGTGATAGAGCAGTTTGGTGGGCACCAGGCATCCAGGCAAGGTCAACCCACCACAACAACCAACTCCTAATTTAGCCCAAACTTTTTCTGCTTCTAAGTCCTTCTCAGAGGTTTGTTGTGGCCTGCTGATGACCAGTGGCCTAGAGGTCCAAATTTTTACAGCATCCATGTAGCAATTTGACTTCAGGATGTAGCTGATTGTGGCTTGATTGAATAGGAGCAAAGCAGTTAGCAGCTGCTTGTGCTTTGGATTTGGCATTCATTGAAAAAAACACTTTATAAATAGATAAATGAAATATGCACCCCAACGCTGGTGACATTTCTTCTTATCCCTGGTGACATTTCTTCTTTTTCTTGTATATTGTATTTACAGCCTAATCAAAAAGATTACTCTCAGGCCATGCTTTGTCAACACCCATTCCTTCAGAAATAAGACCACAATAATAAACAAAGAGTTAAAGCTCACGTGCAACACAGGGAGAGGTCCTGGTAGAGTGAAAGGGGTTTATCATCAACAAAGGAAACAGAGACATAAACATTTCTTTTGCTAGCAGCAACCAATCAGGTAAACTTTCTAGTAACAAGTTTTGAACGGAAAGACATTATTTTTAAAGTTTGCCAGAAAGCAAGGGCAAGCACAGCAGCTAAATTAGCTATCCACCTGTGTCTTTGCACAAAATTTCTACTGAACTTGAAATTCATTAATCATTCATGTCATTGTTAGCTTCTGTGTGGTGTGTTTGTATTTTTCCTATCAATATATGCATAAAATTCTTTAATTAATGCTCATATAAATGTTTAGCATGGGAAGGGAGAGACTGTATTACACTGTATTTCTATTTCAGCTAAACCAAATTCCAGACATCTTTCAAAAGAAAAAAAAAAAAAAACCAAATATTTTAGTCCCCAAAATTTTAGAAATGCTTTGAGCAAACACATTGTGTGATCTTGAGCATTACAATCATAGAGCTACCTAAAAGTTGTTTGACATCTTTGCAAAACATTATTCCTTTTGACGTGGAAATCAACAGATAAATTTGGTCAATATTATAAACATTTGCAAACGTTTAACCAGTTCTTTTAAGGATGAAATAGTATGACCAGGAGACAAACTCTCTGGGACCTTGAAGAGTCTACGTAGTCTGCTGCTTTAAAAATAATAATAAAAGCATATTCTGTTTACTGAGACTCCTAATACTGAAAAACATTCTTTTAAATATAATATTAAAATTTTAAAGCATTTAAGTGGCATAGGAACTCATACTCAGATTTCAAAAGTGAAATGGAGAATTTGTGTCTTTTTACATTTTTTGCCTGAAACTCTAATTTATAGGTTAGCTGTTTGACTTGAGATTATACACAGATATTACTACTTACTAACTGCTAGTTGTTTTCCTTCTGCATCCTGTTAACAGAGAGTGCCTCCCCTATAAGCAGCCCTGTGTAGCTCATACTGTGACATGAATTCAATAGACAGCGTTGCACTGTGTGTAATGCAAAATGTATTAAAGTTTTGATAAAAGTTAAAAGTAATACCTTATAAAATCTCATAAGAAACATTTGTATCATATCTGAAAGAAATAATTGCACTGCTGGTCTCACGGAAAGGAAAATATCTCTTTTTAATTTATTCAATAAGTAGCTATTCAACAAGCTTAAAGTATAAAAATGTTAATTTTAAACTGAATATTAAGTTAGTGTCCCCAGCATCTGGAGCACATTTTAAGGCTGCAATGAGGCTAACCAAGTGAACAAACTAATTCTTTCTGATATATTCAATTTGATTATGGATTTAAGAGGCAATAAATATATAGTTCACATTATCTCCATAAAACCGTTCTTTTCAGCTAGAGAAGAAAGTAATAAAGTTCAGAGTTATTCAGTTTAAGACTATTGAATAAACATTTATGCCCGTATACAAGGGCAGATGATGAAAAAGAAAAAGGAAATATTCCTTCCATTGTTCCCTAAAATGGACATGATGATCACTTTAAAACATTTCTAGTTTTACCAGAGGTCCATCTATTGCCTGGGAAAGCACACGTATTAGTTGCAAGCATCATTAGCTCTATCCACTGTTTTCATAGGACTTATTAGCATTAAGTTATTCTGTTGTTCCTCTAGAGCTCTCACGAGAGAAAAAGTACGTTTTGGGTTTTTTTCACATATTTGCGGAGGAGTCTTTTTAAAACAAAGGCTGTTAAGGCAATAGTATAGAATACTGCACATTAACATACTGTACACAACATTTCTAAGCAGCATTTGGAGATAGTGTAGTAAAAGCTTTAAACCTGCCCTTGTGTCTTATCCCACTTTGTCATCCAATGGTAAATACTGCAGGAATAACACCAAACCCAAAACCACAGTAGAGTAAACGGCACAGAGCGGACAGCCTGACCCTGCGTCCTGGGGTGGCTGCGGGTGGATGTAGGGTCCCCTCCATGCGCCAGAGCAGAGCAGGAGCTGCAGCCCCAGCCCAGCTCTGCTCTGAAACCACCACAGCACTCAGCAGCAGCCTTATGTGAGTTCGATTACTTGTCCATAACTTCCATGCTCTGGGTAGGTACATGGCCCAAATGCACAGTTTGGGTGCTCTCTGTCATCAAAAGCAAGAGATAAGCACACAAGGGGGCAAATCAGAACTACGATGTCAACCAGCTGCCTTATGCTGGATGAGCAACACTCTCGAGGTACCTATAAAGCACCCTGACAACCCATGCAGCGTGGAGAGACGTGTTTTGGACTGCTGAAGGCACCAGCAGCATTTGATGGGGCTGCTACTCACTCTCTTTCAGCTGCCAGCTCCTACCTAATAGGGCCAGTGGGGTAGCCAGGCCATGTGCTAGTGAACAGCATTAACATATTTTTACATAAATTTATCTGCTTCTCCTACTTGCTGTCTGGTGGCTGGTTTTGCTGCTCTCCAAGTGAGTGCGATTGAGAGGAGATAAGGCAATGTCTTGGTATTTTGTAATTTTGAAAAGGATCACTACGCCACGGGCAAAAATAATAACATTCTGTCACTTCTAGTCATGTCAGTCTTGTCAGGTCACCATGTGTGGCCACCCTGCTGTTCTCTCATTTAACCAAATCTTCTCACTCTGCCAAAAACAGGCTGCTGGGGCAGAGAATACGCTGTGGAGACCCTCCTATTCTACTGACGTCTCAGGAGTTGTTAACCAGCTCCCATCCTGCCTGCAGACTTCAAAAGATATATGTGGAGAGAGACCAATATCCAAATGCAGACCAATAAATGGGGTTCTGTAAGCAAACAGCTCTGCACTAGGTGTTAACCAGTATATATCCAAGGAAACTGGCTGCAGCCTAGCCAATGAGCTAGAAAAACGCCCTCTCTGATGCTGTATCTAAACCAGCAGACTGGAGAGCGGATGCAGACTGAGGTGCACACCCCAGCCGCATGCCGACTATATGCATGGGAGGGACCCAGGCAGAGATCAGTCCTCTTCCCTCTCGCGCTATCCCCGCTACATTGCTTCCATAGCAGGAACTTGGACACCTGGATCAGAAAGGAGCTATGGCATATCCCAGCCGTAACCCCAGTTCAGAGGCGAGCTGAACCCCAGGACAGCAGGGTGAGCTGAAGCATGCTGTTGCCACACAGTCTAGCTGTGACCTCCTGGGCCACCTCTGGAGCACCAGGAGATGACTATTAATCTCAGAGGTGTGCTGAACAAAGGAGCCACCATTCCTGCCCTCAAAATGAAAGTCAGTAAGGCAGTAGCTTGCACTCTGGGAACACTAACAGTAAAGCCAACCAACTGCTTTAACTACCTTGAAGAGAGTGTGATAAATTTTCCAGCCCTTCAACACCTTAACTCGGGAACATGTGTCTTCCTGCAGGGGCAGCTCTTGTTCTCGTTTCACAACCTGTTCCTGAGTAACATTTTGAGTGGGAATCTATGACCCACACACCGCAAAAAGTCAGGTCCTGCCTGGTCCTACCTTTATAAATAAATATATGGTTCTCAGGACTAACGTTCATCCTGAGGAGAAAGAGACTGCAGATAAAATAACATTTTAAAGGTGTTGGTTTTATAACTGCTCTTTCCTTTCCTCTCCACCTCCTGAGGTATCCTGGGGAGCTACATGTGGCTCAAGCAGATGATACATTTCATCGGGAGAGGTGACAGAAATGAAAAACACACCTAGACACCTCAGAACTGCAGAAAAAAGAAACCAAGCTCATTCCATAAATTTCCCTTCTAGAAGACACCTCTATTAAAATGTAGAAGCGAAGCCATGAAATATTGAGGAAAAACCAATGAAATGTGGAAGCTATCATAAATTGAGAGACATAAAAATCTTGGAAATACATAGTAAGAACAAAGTTCAAACGTTATTAATGCTTCTATTACAGTTTACTATACATTACAAAGTCTGATTTGCAAAATGTACAACTCCAAACCTATTTCTGTGAAGCTCTTGAAGATGGTCCTGGTAAATCAGATTCTCAGCTATTATGCAAAGTGGTTCGCACTGTAACAAATACAATTTTACAAGTATTTAGTCAAACCCTAGTATAGATGTAAAGATAATAACAGTCACATGATCACTTCCTTCGGCTGAATATATGGAAGTCAACAAATATTTGAAAGTAACTATTATTCTGTTGACTAATGCAGAATAATTCTTCCTTTTTAGTACTTCAGTGGATGATAAATATGTAACTGATGAGAGAAGTCAATGCTTCAGAAAACACAGGTATTGATGGAAACACTTGTTATTTTGTTTAAATTCTAAGACCTTACCACAATGGGTAAAAAAGAAATAGGTTATATTTGTACAGTTTGTGTTCAGGCAATTCCCTCACTACAATTACCTCTCTCCAAGTTGCCACTAAGGCTAGTTGCATGGGAACTCACCCCTGTGTGACAGTAAAGCACAGGGAAACTCCAGGAGCTAAAATAGCCAGTGGGGGCCCTGTCACTTTTGTTGTCAGGTCTATGTGGCACACACCCCCCCCAACAATTTAACGTGGCAATTCAACAGATTGATACCAGGCACTATTACCACTATGACAGCTAACCTTTCCTTTTTTAATTACCTTCCATTTGCTTTTTGCATTACGTCTTCCCTTACCTCATCTTACATGATTTCCCTGATAAAAACATGACAAGTCATTGTTCTGAATTAGCCACTGTGCTACAAATCACAGATTTTATCATTTATGATATTTTGACTACCTGAGCCCTCCCCAAAAAACATTTAAGACTTCTCATCTCCTAGTGACACATGCTTGTGAAATGTCAGCGTTTCCAGCATTTGATCACATTGTGAGAGGGGTTGTCTTGATAAGCGCTGGAACTCTTCAGTCGCTGAGGGTGTCAGCTAACGTCTCTCAGCATCATTATTTCAATTTCATCTGAAATTCCATCGTAACGAGTCTTTAAACACTGGCAGCGGGGAGGTAGAATAATGTAATTTGTAATTTAAAAACTATGTAAAATAGGACAAGTTGTAGAGTATTTGAGGGGATATTCTCATCTCGGTGCACTGGACTGAAGCAGCCCTTTCATTAGCGCAGGGGAAGGCAGAAAGCACGGGGCTGAAAATGCAGCATTTGCATAACGCAGCCATTCCCAGCTGAAAGCCAAAGGGCACCAGGAAAGACTTGAAAGCAGAAGACGGCGACGTCCTCACTGGTGGCACTGCTCCGTGTTACGGTGGTGCCAGCATGTCCTGCCAGCAGGGTAAAGGCACAAGTCTACAGAGCCCCCAAAGAGCAAGTGTCGGTGGCTAGTGGGCTGGGAGGTCAGGTTCCTCACCTCCAGGCTCATCCCGCTGCGCTCCACCTCTGTAGGTGTTAAGTGAGGATGGACTGCAAATCTGAAGCAATTTTAGATACATCCCCCCAGCCAGCTTCGACAGTAGTAAAACCTGAGCCCAGCACAACCCTACTGTTTCCAAATCGTGAAAGTATTTGCTCTCTGTTTTCATGTTTACCAGCTTGCCAGTTGAGATGGTCAAAATATTCATCATCTGTTTGACATAAATTAGTGAGGGGGAAAATGTCACCACAAAAACTTGTGTTTTTGACAAAAATTTCAAAACTGAAAAATGGCAGTTAATGAATATTAGAAATTGCCATGACAAAACCTCAGTTTCCAGCTGTAACTAGGAGTAATTGTAAGCATGCAGCATAAGTTGATGAATCATCTTCAATTAAATAAACAAATAAATAGAAAAAGTTCTAATTGGCCTTAAATCTATTCCACAGATGTCCGTTTAGGAATAATCATAGTGATGAGGCTATTAAACAATCTCTTATGAACTCCTTGATTCAAGATATTTTAAATACATTGGCAAAGCATCTTTGTAAACTGAAATGCACTTTTCTGTGGTGCCCTTTTCTCTGTTTATTGTGAATATTACCGGAAACAATACATGTGAAATCTTCACCTAAGACTATGCAGCTAAGGAAATGTTTAGTTGTGAGATATTTCAGTTTGGCCTTGCCTTACTGTGTCATTGTTTAAAGCATCATACAACTTACTATTCATTAGTATTCATGCATTGTTATCTCTTCAGGCTTATGAATATTTCAGCAATACTCTCTGAATGCCTGTTATGAACGAAGGTGATTGTGGGAGAAGCATCTGTTCAGTTTTGGATGCCCTTGCTCAAGAAAGATATAGTCAAGATTGAAAAACTCCAGAGACAGACAAATAAAACAGTGATTTAAGTTGCAATTACTTAGTCTAAAGAAAAAAACCAAGTCAAACCTGATCTATAAATGGGTGAATAGCTGACACCCCTCTCCTCCGACTGGACCCTCAAAACTCAGAACAAAACCAAGGGCAAAAGTAGGGTAAAAGCATGAAATAAAAAAGACTCAGTGCGTGAAAATAGGTCAGTGTAAGAAGGAGTTGTAACAAACCTGCCAATCCAGGTCCCTTTTGGTGAAGCAAAACCCCCTCCCTTAGTTTTATTAAACCTATTCATGTGCTAGGCAGTATGACCAGGCAAGACTTTCTTGGAGAGGTAACGCACACAGGCTAGCAGATCTACTTTTCTGGCGTTAGAGTAATAGAGATGGGAGCTTCACTTTTTCCTTTTGATTTTGCTTGTCTCCAGAGTGACTATTTGTCATAATAATTAACCAGTGCCCAGAGTCCAGAAGTAAACCATTAGTAGACAAATAGCAGCCAATAGCAGCATGTTCCAGGAAAACCAGGGGAATTTCACATGTTCCTTGGCTCAGTTTGGAAGGAAAATCACAGATTTCTGTGAGGGCTGCAGTGGAAAACCAGGACTCTGAAAGAATTTATCTGGCCTGAACGTCACAAAGCAGAAAACTCAAAGGAGACTTAATCGGAAGAGAAGAGAGGCAAGGCAGGAAAGAAAAAGCAGCAGCTCAGCTAAGTGGGAGAAAATTTTGGATTTCCTACTGTTCTTCAGCTGTGCTGCAAGGTTTCAGGTTTGCAGGAGCTCAGTTTCTCTCATTATAAGATATCCTGTTTTGTGGCACTATCAGTCCAAATCTTTTTTTCTGGTTACCCTATTTTCAAATGAGCTTAAAGAAGCAGCCTGTCATACTGGTAAAGGAATCACACCCCGTTTCAAAGCTTGCAGAAGTGGTGTCAGGGGCATTAAACTATGTCAGACAAAGTGAGACCTCGTTGAAAGTTAAGAACTCTATGTGGGATACTCTTGTGACTTTGTAGAGATTTTTCATTGATATTGTTTTGTTTCTTAAGCATGAGAACACAAGTGATTGTCTGTTCTGGAAAATTCACAAGGGTGGTGGCTATTGGTGATACGAGGACTGCTGAAAGTTAGCTATGTGGTTTAATAGCTGCTCTTCTTCTGAGACAAGCAGTAGAAAGATTACAGTCAAAATTTGCTTTGAGTTTCTAAAAAAAGATAAGGGTCTCTGAAGTGCTAATGTTACACATTATAAAATCCTAAGCTAACTCTATAAAGAGAATTTGAAACAGGCATTAGCTGCAGTATTCTTTTTTCCCAAATCATCTACTCTGACTGATGAGGTTCTTCACCAGTTCGCAGATGTGCAAATGTCCCCACAGTGCTTTTGACATTTCCGACCATTCAAGCCTCTTCTGGAGGAATGGCATCGAGGGAAAAAGAAAAATGCAGTCTTTTTGCTCATTAATCTTTTGGCCTTTCCAAGGTGAAAGTCAAAGACACTTTCTAAATGGATGGTCATGACATGGACAGACATCTCTCCCCCAGGAACGTTGTCCCAACAACACCCTGAGGAGCACAGGGCAAGGTTTTGCTGCACGCACCGCTTCCTGGAGGGATTCCCAACCTACTTCCCAACCAATGCTCCCTGCAGACCTGTTTGAGAACAGGCTTTCCCTTCTATTTAGTCATTCCTGAAAGAGAGCATGCAATTTAAGAAGCAGATCCTAAATGAATCTTCTTATCCTTTAACAGAAAGATCCTAAAGCAAACTTCTTGTCTTGCAATAGAAAGAATCAAAATCTTTTTCTACAGCTTCTGGTCCAAAATGATCCAGGCTAGAGGGTAAACAGTTCACGCTGAATAAGACCACTGACAAGAATAGTTGCTATTACTACACGGTTCCACACAGAACTTCCTACACGTCACTCATGTCTTTGCTTAAAAATAATAGTGACTCTTTCAAGAGGATTAATAAGACATTTGCAAATTTTTTTCATTTTCATTAAAAGATTCTGTCAGCATCTCACTTTATTGAAAACAATTGCTATTTTTTCCCAGAATGTTATTCTAAGTAACACTTTTGGTCATTAGATTTTTTTCTTTATTTTAGAATTTTCCATTTTTGGTAATTAGAATATTCGCCATATTAAGAGAAGAAAATGTCTGTCTCTCTTGATTGAAGAGAAAGAAAATCCAATCAAAAGAAAGAACAAGATCTTTCCTTCATTTGAATTCTAGGTGATGCAAGCATGATATTACCTGACTGCTACTTGCCCAGGTGCAACAGTGGTAATAAACAGAAGAGACAACCTCCTGTACTAACCTAGTGTTTCTGTCACTTCATGATCCATTTAAAAAATGTAATTCTGAAAAAAAAAAAAATAACAGTCAGCATATTTGCTGAAGTCTTTTGGAAAGTAGCACTAGGGTAGCAACTTAGGGGGTTCAAGAAGTCCTCTAGAATTTGAATACTGAGACCGTGTTGTCCATTGCCTGACACTAGTTTTCCAAGTGTAACTTCAGATATTGATTTTATCTAATAACGCTCCAAACAGTTATCAACAAGTAATCTGACATTGGAAGGCACCATAACATAAAATAATTGATGAAACACATCAGTACCTGATAAGGGACCTTTCGTTTAATGTCATCATTATTTCCATACCAGATATTAGTTCAAATGCCACAAAGCACCAAGAATGAGCACTCTAAGATTTACCCAAAAACAGAGCTATGAGGATAAATGGAAAAAATTAATCTGACATGCAAGTTGCCTAGATTTTGAAGCAGCAAAGCTATTAAGAACATGGATCAAGGTGTGGAAGACAAAAACATGGGTGAAAACAAAAATACCCAGGGATTGGCTTCTGCTGAAAGCCACACTCTGTCGGGAGGCCTTCAGAGTCTTGCACCAGTGATTAAGCTGCTTAAATCAGGGGCAGTTTCCTTTGCTGATTCAGCAGTCTTGATCCACTGAGCAAAAGCAATGCTCCGGAGTTGGCTGCTTTGCAGAAGCCTCCTCCTTTCTTCCACATGGAGCCAGGGAGCAGAGGGTGCCCTCCCGTGTAATCTCACAGGCTCTGGACAATTACCGCTGGGAACAGGAGTGTGCAGCAGAGGTAATTTATGTTACGCACTGCCATCTACCGTGTCTCTACTCGAACTACGACATGAAACTCAAGCCTTAAAAATATGGAACTTCGAACAAAATTATTACTGCATGTCACTCTCGTTGTGCTTCAAGAGGGCACTACGTAAGGGTATGGAGAAGAAATCCAAACCAATGCACAAATAAATACAAATGGCATATATATGGCCGCTAAAGGTCCCACGTTTTGCACAGTGAAGGAAACTGCACATATTTTTTCATTTTGAAAATAAGAATTTGACATGTATTATCACATTGATGAGTGACAGCATATATGAATAAACAAGAAAATTCTTCAGTGTCGTAAGATGCTTGTAAGAATATTTGGATGTCTTGCCGACTTTCATCCTATATGAAAATTTACGTTAACCCCCAAGAGTGAGCCTCAGAAAACCTGTCAAATACATATGCTTATATTACAGCTTAGAATCTCCCCAGGGCAGTAGCTATACTCTATTTATAGATAACCAGTTAGTTGATAATCTGAGGGAGCAGCTGGCCTTTTGAAGTGCTAAGAGCAGACCACAAAGTGCTATATGGCAATCGTGGAGAGAGAAAATACATAGACTTGGTGCAGTGCAGGACTTTGTGAAGGAAACATGAGATTTTTCCAGGAAACCTTGGCGATATTGGCAGTCCTGACACACTCCTACCAGCTTCAGTAGGATAAATCATGGCATCACATACTTCTCTCTGTAAAACACGTATAATCCAGTGGTACCTTGGTGCATTACATGGTAGCTCTCCTGTGGAAAACGCTATAAGATCTGTTCATTTAAAACACAGGCCTGTTTTCTATCCAGGTGCTGTATCTTCTCCATGCATACCACCATGGATCTATTCCATAACATGGTTCGTAGACACACCTAGGTTTTTTTTTCCTTCTTCATGGTATTTTTCTCTACCTGAACATTGTAATGATATACAGAGAAGAAGAATTCCTACTGGAAAAACAAAATTTCTTTACTCACACTACCCATTCCGCCTGATTGTGCCAGTCCTCAATCTTATTTTTGCTTCAGGGTAGCAAAGGTTAAGTGATGAAAGTTGTTTCAGCACGTGTCCAAGTTAGAGATGAATAACCACACATTCAACAACATATGAAGTCAGAATTAATGATAATTTTAAGGCTATTTTATTTTCATGATTCTTTCTAGTTTATCTTCATTATGTCTTGGTACCTCACTGCCTGAAGTCTTCTACGGCCTAAAATTAGTTGCCATTCTTACCTGGTTATAACTTAGTAGAGATGGTATTTTTTTCTTCAGTGCGAATCCTATGACTGTGTGTGGGCAATAATAGCGCCTATGATGTTGGTACTTTTTTCAGATTATGGCATATGGCATTCTCACACTTAACCTAGAGAAATATGAACTACATGAAACTGCTATCCAAGAGTGTAAAGTGGGCTGGTGAACCATACCAGAGGAGTTACATGAAGCTACTATCAGGACGGAGCTATGTATCGTATGCAGTCCCATATGGTATACCTGGAGTCCAATGCAACACAATTGCTCTGGGTGATGGAACAGAGAGTGGGCTTACCACATTTGCAAACACGGCAATACATTGAAAGATAGATATAGAATTCAAAATGATCATGACAAATCAGAGGCACAGTCAACAGAAATATAATGCTATTCAAAGAAGACGTGCATAATTTACTGTAGTTAGGTAAGGACAGTCAGCTGCACAGGTGCTGGGTGGCAGATGAATAATCAGCGGTTCTGAAAAAAAGGAGTTGGCAGTTACGATGGATCACAAGCTGAACATGAGTCAACAACATCATGCTACCGCAAAAAAGAGAAACATCATGCTGAGGTGAATAAATAGAAATGTAGTCTGCAGCACTGGCAGGATCATCTCTCCATCCTACACAGCACTGGGAAAACTTCAGCTGGAGTACTGCACCAGCTACTGCTCTTAAAGAAAATTCTAAACCTGTTGGTAAGAGCCTCAAGGAGACTGATGATTGAATGAGGTTTGAAAAACAACCTGGGAGGAAAGAAAGAGGGTATTTGACCTGTTCAGCCTGTAGCGGAAAAGAGTGAGAAGGAACACAAGAACAGCCTGCACATGTAAAAGACTGCTGTTAGAAGGGACAAATTTGTTCTTTGTACCCATGTTGGAGGAAACAGGACGTAAAGGGATAAAATTTCAGTAAGAAAAATTCATATTGCACACTAGAAAACTATATCTGACTGTAAAAAATAATGAAGCGCTGGAGAATTCTCGAGCCTCCCTCCTTGGAGATCTTAAAAAATCTCTTAGGCAAATCTCGGTTAGAGGGATGGCAATGGTAGAGTGGATGCTGTTTTATTAGGTCAGCAGGTTGGATGACATGACACCTTGAAGCTCCTTTGAGCCCTTCTCTGCAGTGGTAGCTCAAGAGAAAAGATCATCTCAAGAAGACAGTTGAGAAGTAGTTGAAGGTGGCACTGTCTTTCTGACCATCCATTAGCAGAAAAGAGAAACTGAGAGAAAGTAAATAGTCACTCCCATGGGAGCCCCATCCTTTCACATATAACGGAGGAGCAAACGCTACTGACCTTACAAAACTTTGCCTTTAAGGAACAGTGAGGAAAATGGGGTGTTTTGGTTTGGTTTGGTTTGGTTTGGTTGTTAGGGCTGTTTTCTGGGTTTTGTTTTGATGGGGTTTTGGTTGGTTTTTTTAATTTGGGAAGAGGAAAGTTGCCTCTGATGTTTAAGATGATTGGAGTATACGACATACAAGGAGTGGCTGAGGAAATCGAGTCTGCTTAAGCCTGGAGAGAAGGGAACCGTCGTGTGATCTAACCGCAGCCTTTCGCAGCTTAAGTGGGGTTGTAGAGAAGACGGAGCCAGACGATTTAGAGGTGCCCAGCAAAAGCAACGAGCACAGGCTGCAACGAGGGAAAGGTTTCACAGTGCTGGTAGTTAAGCACTGAGACAGGTGCTCAGGGAAACTGAAGTCTCCATCCTTGAAGATTTTCAACACTTGACTGAAGGAGGCTGTGAGTCAGCACGCGGTCCGAGCAACTTTAAAATCCTGCAAGACGCTGGGAAGAATGGCTCAATTTCTTTGAGTTTTGCATTTGTGGATGTTTGGTTTTGTTTGTTTTTGCAAGGTAGAGCGTTGTTTGGTTTTTGTTTGCTAAAAAAAGAGCTCTGGTGGCAGGAACAACTCCCTTGTCATACAACAGTGTTTGCAATAGGGATTTGAACCAAATTACACAGAGTGAAATCTGCAGCCACACCCCAGCCAGGGGTTTTATTGAAAGTGCTGACAGCAATGCACAAGAAATGCGCCTTTATTTCTACCTCAGGTAGTAACCAAACTTTGCAGTTAATGGCACCTCGGCCTTGATCTCTAGGACTTGACACTAGAAAGAATCCACCAGATTGGATTTTTCATTCCCTTCAAGTTTTTTTTTCCATGGGAAAAGCTCTATTTTGTCTTATTTACTGCTGATCACAATCTTTATCTTTAAAGAAATCTGTTTCTTGTTCCCAGGGTATTTAATTCCATTGTGTGTGCACTGCATTCCTTGTTGTTAAAAGTTTCTTCTAAGGACCCAACAGCTGGCATTGATTTTTTTTTTTTAAAAGCATTGCAAAAATATTTCTTTGGGGGCTGGGGAAAGAACATATGTGAAGAATTAAATGAACTTTAGAAAAATATCCAAAAGCAGTGGTCGCCCAGTGCTGGCATCATGCCAGCCTTGACACTATCTCTAACTCTTTGGCAAGCTGTTTGCAGGGATATTTCTGATATCATTTCCTTACATCCATTGCACAATCCCTTTTTATAAGGTGTAAGGTTCTATACTACAGATCTGGGAGCTATATTAAAGGATCTTGTTATAGGACAGAAACAACAAGGTAGCTAGAAAGCTGAAGTGGAAGCTGAAGCTAAACATTTACAGGGATTCCACAGAGATTGCATTTCAGTGGTTTAATGTATTGTGTATTTGTAAAAAAAAAAAATTCTGGCAAAGAATTCTAACAAGCATAACAAATACTATACCATAAGTTGGCTAAATAAAAAAAAAAAATAGAATGAAAAAGGCAAATTCTTCTGTATAAGCTTCCCTCATAGCTGCTACAAGTCAACAGCAAATACCATCCTTGCACTCTCTTGTTTGTGCCCAGATTCATCTTTCTTACTCGAGAGACCTATAGTACATAGTCACCACAGATTACTTAATATGAATGGGAAGAGAAAGGCAACCTCACAGGGAGATTTACTTGTGGGATGAAAATGCACATTTTCCTAGACCAAGTATAGAAAGGTCTAAGAGAAACATTATCTCCTGCTCTAACTGTTGAGTTAGATGCCTACAGGTGGTGAGAATAAATGCAGCCAACAGGCCTATCTACAACATATGGAACAGCCTTTAAGGAGGGAGGAAGTTCGTGTCTCAGTAAACCCAGCCTCTTGCACGAGCCAAGCTCTCAACCAGGTTTTAACTGAACCTGAAGGAAATAGGTTAAGTCTTCAAGACACTGTAAACTAGTGACAGAGAAAACAAGACACACATATTTTGGTCAACAAAAGAAAAATAACTGCACACACACCAAAAAAAAAAAATAATCCAGGCCTTTCTATACATTCAAAACAAAGTGCAAAGCAAAATAACTGTTTGCCTTTGGACTGTCAGCATCCTTCTTCAGTTGTCCAATTGTTTCATATCTGAGGAAGAAAACCTTCCTCCATTTATTTAGGTGGTCACACTGATGCCAGGACTTTCTACAAAAACTCTCCTCCTGTTGCCTCTGCATTCCACCTGGGTCTGCTTCAGCCCATTAGTGAGGAATGATACCCCACAGGGCTGTTCCCAGCAATGCTGGTCCTTTCCTCACACAGCACATCCAGCTGCTCTCCTGCATCCTTACCACGCCGGGGCATGCTACTGCTCAGGGGTGTGATGCTGAACTGGAACAACATAAGAGAGCGACGGCTCACAGTTTTGTCACTGGCCTCATTTCAAACATCCTCATCATGGACACAGCAGCCCGGCTCTTTACCTCTCTGATGTAGAAAAGTTGCTACCAACTCACATAATGCTCGTTTGGTTACTTTAAACCAACAGAACAAACGCTGAATAGCCTACTCTTTAGCACTGTTCCTGTCTCTCTACACTATAATTACTGTGATGTATACTGCAGAGCAACTGAAATTATGGAGACACCATAGGAGAAAATGGAATGAAAATATCAAAGTGTGCATTAAAAAAAAATTCCACTCGACACATTTGCAAATAGGATTTCAAAACTGTAACATTGGTGGTATTATGGCTGTTGATTATTATTAGCCAGCATATGTTTATCATGAGCAATATGATCAGAACAAAATAAGGCAGTTTCTAGAAGGGAAAATAAAATGTGACCACAAAATACACCAGAACAGACTGAACCTGTTTTCAGAGAACAATTTCAAAGAGAAAGGGCACGGACTTGCAACTGATTTTCCTCATACATGCTCTTATATGGTGGGAAACAGTTTTTTGATGTAGCTTGGTCTGTAATGGAAGAAAACAAAGTTCAGTCACAGATAAAGCACACGGCTGGACAGACATCACTCTTGCTCAAGTCAAGGCGTCAAGCCTGTGGGTCTGGGTCAACAAGGTGCAAGGCCAGGTACAGGCACAGCCATAACGCAGTTCAGGCAGGGACCAGCTCAAACACAGCTCCCAAGGCAAGGCGGGGGAAGCTGCCAACAAGATTTGACTTGGATGAAGCTGGGCCACATCTCCTGCAGCTGCCAGGCAGGATGCACCCCATGCAAGCCTGCTGTGACTGCTGAAACCTCTGCTATCGCGGTACACAGGGACAGATGGTAAGGATGAGCACAGCATATTGCAGCGGTTGATGAAGCACCTTGAGTTACAGCATAAAGGTTTCCCAGTGGCCAAATACTCTCAGCACAAAGATATTTTCGATATGTCTGAGCTAGCAATAATTCTTTTCCCTAGTTTCTTCTGCTTCAGCAAGAAATTCAAGTATTCTAAGATACTGCAAGGAAGACTGCTCTAATGCTTTGACAGCTGTGAAATATATCACGCTGTTTTCACAAATGGCTTGTCATGGCCTTTGCTCAGAAGATTTCCCAACTAAATTTTGCAAACTCATGGGTCATTGATAAGTATCAAATCACATAAGAGCTTATCTCTAAGGAGCAGACAAGCCCTTTGATATCAGCCAGTTTATTACCTGATGCAGGATTTATCAAGTGCTTCCACAGGGGTTCTCCACCCCTCCTTACTCTCAATGCATTTATATACCTTTTAATATATAAAATCTGGGGCATACTGCATAGGAAGTATTTGGCTGCTCCGTCTTAGAGAAAAAATTGCACTCTTCCAGGAATCCTTCTGCCAATCCTTCAGCTCGATCAAAAGCACACAGACTTTCATAATGACTGCTGCCCACCAGGAATCAAGTAGTTGCCTCCCTTCACATGTAAACAACAGTCAACTTTAATCAGCCTTTAATCTGTCAGTAGCCCTACAATAAGAAAACTATCCATTTTATACTTCATTAATCAAGGTTTCAGCAAAGCAGACCAGGATCTGCTATCTCTGTGAACAGAAAGGGATTTTGTTGGGGTTTTTTGTTTTGGGTTTGGTTTTTTTTTGAGGCCACAAAAAGGGACGAAGCAGGAGTATGTGAATGTACATGTGAGTGTGTGAATGAGTTCCACTGGAGTTAGCCAGCTGGAGCAGAGGCATTAATCTGCATTGCGTTACATCATTAATCATACATTAGAAAGCACCACTGCCCTTTTTTCTTAACCTTTCATTGCATCTCTTCAGGCTGTAGAGGACTTTACGCTTTCAGAAAACCTCAAGACCCAGGAACAGACCACGAAAATAGAAAAGCTTTCAAAAATCAGTTTAAAAAAAAGAAGAAAGGTTGCCTATTCTCATGGCTGTTCAGTTCATGCATCTACTCGGGTTTTGGGGCCTCAACAACCTAGGAAAAAGCAATCTTAGTTCTTCAAAAGATAGGATATAATATTAGATAGGTAAGTTAAAACTCCTAATTAAAAGATTAGGTGCAATTTTTCAGCTGGCCTCTAATCCATCTCAATTTTTGTACACCTATACCTAAAAAAAGAGAGTGATCTAATTGAACACACTTATTGTAGTGCAAAGCTCCCATAATTGTCACAAATATGTGTAATGACAAACTAGAAGGACCAGAAAATGACCCAGAAAATTAATTATGAAAAGCAAAATTGCTGAAAGGCTATAAAAAACCCAAACAAATTCAGTGCATCTCTTCTGCCCTTTGATCTTCCACAGCTTTCATGAGGGCAAAATGGAGACTTACATGTAAATACTGCTTTAGGTGACTTTTGAATTTTGGAAATACACGAAGAGCTCCCCATGTTTTCAGCTCGGTTTTGCCAGAGTCACTGCTGAGTCTTTACTGAAATGTCACTCTTATTTTGCTCTTGAAGCAAGTGGCACACAACCCAGTGACACCGTCTTTCTCTGCATTTGTCTACACAGTGCACTAGCAGAGTGGGTCAACTGCAACAACCTTCTCATTACTCTTCAAGCTACTGATAGGTACCACTTCGGTGCCTGTGCATGATAAGCTATAGACTTGGGATCAACAGAGGAGAAAAATCTCATAAAAAGAGAGTGATGTATTTCACCAGCATATTTGATACAGCTACTGCAGCATGGTGCAGACAGATTCAACAGGTCATTTCCACAGGCTGCTGCTGGTCGAGTCAGCTCCCCTAGCTCTGAACGCACAGAATACCAATATCTATGTCTGAGATGGTCATTAAGACCCTGAAAAACAGCTAGGTGCCTCCAGAGAGGAACTCACGTGAACCAGTTTACATGCTGGCCTTAGGATGAGATGAGCTGCTGCAGTTCTGTGAGATCAATCCCGCTCCATACACCTGAACACTTGCAGTCTTTCCCTTGCTGTACCCTGTGGGCTGGCAGAGGATCCCAGCAACCCTTGAACCACCCCAGCCACGACACCACTGCTTAACATGCAAACAGGATTTTGCGTGTCACAGACACCTTCCCCCGTTTTTCTCACTGCCAGACTCAAGCTAAGCTTGACAAAGCAGTGCTAGGAGAGGGATCATCTCTAGCCATACCACCCCTGGCTACCAAAGGTATCCACCTCCCCTCTCCCTGGCAGCGAAGCCCTTCAAAACAAAAGCCCACTCACAGCAAACCCAATAGGCATTCCATTAAGCATCAGGAATCATCAAAATCTCATATTTCCAGAGCTCATCTCTCCGTGCTAACTCCCCGCAGGGTTCAAAGGCCCGTTGCTGATGGCGTCAGCCCCGCAGGCAGCTTTGACAGCCCATCTCAGCGCAGTTTCCCTGCCAGCCCCCGGAGCTGTCAGCCCTCAGGGAGGGGAGGGATGGCAGCACCCAGGGGCGCAGGCTGCACGCGAGGCACTCGCTTCCAGACACGCATGGCCTCAAGCCGCAGCGCCCTTGCAGCAGCACATCAATCTCTCATCCCCACTGCCAGAAATCCCTGGCAATTTTTCTCTAAATGCTTACATCTTCACCCCCAAGAATAAGAAACCAGTAGCGCTCGGGAATCAGCAGTTAAAGTCACAGACTGTTCCTTAGCTGATGGTTAATGCTGTCCCCAGCAAGACCCCTTCCCTTCCGCAGGCCTCCTGCCCTGCCACCAGCTCAGCAGACATCACCTGCCCCTTTTCCTCCCCTGGAGAGGCAGGATCAGACCTCATGACCCCTCTGCCACAGCCCTCCACCCCCAGCTCAGCCCCTGGCAGCACCCATCCATGCTCGGGCAGCACAGCCATCAGCACCATCCTCCTCCCTCACACAGGTGAGGGACACCGTGGAGTTTCAGCCCAAACACCATGCTAGTATCTTTACTACTGGCCCACATGACTACCTAGCCCAACAGTACCTGCTCATGCTTGCCATTCATTTTCAGGCATCATTTCACATTAATTACTATTCTGCTATTTCATTAACAGCAGTAAAACACTTTGGTGAAGTCACTTCACACAGTGTCTGTTTCGGCAAAATCCTGAAGAAACAGAAGTCATTAAAGGTTCACAAGCATTAGCAATTCATGTCAGGGGGAAATAATATTTCCTCACCTTTTCCCTTTCTGCTGGTGTCTATTGCTGTTATAGCAGACCAGTATGGCATTACACCTCAAGGCAACGCTGTTCAGAGACCAGGGCTATCTCCAGTTGCAGCAGAAGCTAACAGCCCAGGCTGTGCACTGCGTGAGTTGAGCAGCTGGCACGAAGCAGGATGGCTGCCTGTCCTACCATGGAGGCAGTAGCTTCCAGCAGAGAGGCAGGGAAACAGTTGGGGACCACAACATTTTTAATCATGGCAGCCAGATTTAGCACAGCTGCCCTGGAAGCCAGCAGCGTAGAAAGCTACAATGTCATTTTAGAAGATAGTCAGGAACCGCACATGCTGTTGCAACTGCCTTTAGTCCTCCTTCTGAGAAAAACCCAACTAATTCGAAACTCCCCCCTAGCAAGCTAATGAAACCAGTGTTTTAATACTTTGCAGGATCTGGGTCGCAATTCATGTGAGGCACCATTTCAGTTCACTGGTGGTACTTCTGTGAAGGCGAGCAGCTCACACAACTCAGGGTTTGCAGCAATGGGTCAGCTGAGAGCTATAGACCTGCAGACAGTCCCACACTAATTGTGCATTACGGGAGAGGGTGAAAAAGCTCTGACATTTGCTACTACTACATCTAAGAAAAACATGTAAACTGATAGAAAGCCAAAGGAAACACAGATGGCTTCTGTTTAATATGATGCCATATTGCAATTTAAAAAGGTCTTGTACTGTGCTGTGTGACTTGCTTCACTTGGAAATGAAAACTTCTGGATTCTTCTAATTTCCTCTCCCCTAAGCTAATGGCAGCAAACATTCTAAAGAAATTGCTCCCACTAAGCTTCACTCACTATTAAATTACAGACAATTTGCAATGCAGGTCAGAGCCCTGGAAGGCTGTTTCCATGTAGACATTAGACCTGGCACCCCGCTGAAGCTGATGAATCAACAAAATTTTGTAGGATTTATTTTTTATTAATTTATTTATCCTTATTTTTTCTGGGGAAAAAAGGCTAAGTCCCTGCAGACCCTTTGCAGGGGGGACTAAATCCTTCCTAAAAGGCGTTCTGAGCTCTGGGAAAAAGAACAGAAGAACAAGTTTTCTAACAGGAGTTTCAGAACTGGTGGAAATACAAGAGCATTTGCCATGTTTAGAGATCTGTGCTCCTGTGCTCTCTGTAAAGTATGCACATTATTTCTCCCGATCATAGGCAGGATGCACAAGCCAGTTTAAAATCCTAATGATGTTTTAGTTGTCCATGTCCAAGAATTACTAGATACACTTAGCTACTGCCTAACCATCAGATATTGAAACTGCTTTCTCTGTACATTCCCTATTCAACATTTTGCCTTAAGTTTTGTTCATGGAGGATATACACCTTACCATAGATGCTGATGGTGTGGTTTGTACGTGACCCCCAGAAGGGTTTTCAGTGTTTGTGACCTCTCTTCTGTTTCCCAGAGTCCAATGTGCAAGGCATTTTTAGAGTATGACCAGCCATTTGGGACATGCCCACAACACACAGCAGGTGCTGTTGACCATTATTTCCACTGAGCAGTCCTGTTGATAAAGTATGGACACAGGTCAAATAAAACTCTAATGCCTCTTTTGCAGTAGGGATTTTAACAAAAAACTCTTTTCCTTAAATTATTCTTTCCAAACTAGTAGATTATTATCTGCTAGTTATCTACTAGTTGTTCATAGTGCTTCTCAGTCTTGCTTATTGAATAGTCACTGGGCCACAAGCGTGGAAGTCTAGAGCACAGTGGGGAATATGTTTATCAAAATCTTGGCTTACATTTAATTCAGCATTGAATGTTTTGTAAAGATGGAACATCGTCAGCTGAAGACAGTGCAGTAGGTCACCTTGAGATATGCAGCCAAACACTGCTTAAGAAAGGTCTTATGTGATGAAATAAATCCTGTTCCCAATCAGACACAAAAGGAACTTGAACTCATACAGTGTCATAGATGGGTTCTTTAATCCCACAGGTAAAGGAGGAAGATTTTCTTAAAAGACCAAATAGTTCTGTAGGAGACTATGATAGCATACCACAGAGACATGCAAAGCTGCGCTCCGGTAATTTAAAGAGTAAAGTCCATGTGACATTTCTTTTGAAATGAGGAGCAAAACTCAAGTAATAACAGAATTGGTGATGGCTTTACAAGTTACATTGGAGTTTTTATTGTTGGGCCTTGGGACGTTTGTACTTGTAGCACTAGTCATGATTCTGAAGCATCATGTTCAGGGTTGCAGAACTTCGGGCTGAGCACTGAGACCTAGAGCTGATCTGAGATCAGCCAGACATTAAATCAGGGGAGACAAATCAGACCTCCTACAAAATAATTCACAGGAAACTGATCTCAGTTTTTACGATGCTGCTACCGTTCCACTCATCCTCTTTCGTAAGATTCCAACCAAGTTAGCTTGGTCTGGGATGGCACAGAGGTTTATCCCAGCTCTCACTGTCAGCCAGTGACTTGTCTGCTAGGCTAACACTGACATCGACAATCCTGATTTACTGCTAGCTACAGCATGGAAACACGTACTGAGCCAGCAAAGTTGACTTAAAATAAGAGGTCCCTTCCTAACAGATTTTTTAAATGCTGAAATCTCTCTGAAAGGCAACAACTACATTTGTCAATTTGTGTAAGATTTGCAGGAAAAACAAGACACTGGTGTACTGAGACGTTTATAGAAGGTCATTAGGAGTTTCAGTTAGTGAGGAAGTAATTTGATTGTAAAAGTTTGAGTGCATTTCATCAGAGGCAAATAAAGAAGGAAGATTCAATATCAGATTCAAATCAAATGAGATTATTTCGCACCACATGAGTGACATTTGACTGCACTCCTAAACCCCTGCTGTGGGCAGTTCACCCAAAAGGAATGGCCATAAACCATAATTTACTGAAAAAAAAAACCTCTACAAACCCTATATGCAAAAATAAAAGAATGGGTTTTCACCCAGAAATGGGAATAATTTGAGAAGCTCCTCACAATGAGGAAAAGATGGCCCAACATGGAGGGAACAGTATTATGAAAACAACACATCTGGAAAACATTTACTGATTTGAGGCACAGAAAGGAAGGGTTACAGTGGATTAATTATGATAAATCAGAACAAACTGGATGACCTGGTCTTCCACTAAATGAAAGAGAAAGCTGGTAGCAGATGGCTTTGGGAAGGGCAATTCATTTAGTCCTTTTTTTTTTCTTCAGTCTCTCCTTCCGTCTTCATTAAGAAAGTAAACTGGGCTCAGATGGCTGACACAATTAACATCAGTGATAAAGTGGTAATGGTTCAGGCTAGAACAAAGACAAGTCAGAGATTACTTACCTACGTTACACACACATCTGGTCCCACTCCCACCATCTCTGGCATACTTAGGGACCCCAATGAACTCATCTTTGCATCTTTCAAAATTCATGGAGAAAAAGAGAAGTTCCAGAACAATGCAAAAGGTCTGTTACAGTGCCCATCTTCGAGAATGGCGGATGGACACCCCCAAAAAATTGTAGAGTTGCTGACTTAAATGCCATGCAAGAATAAATATTGGAAAATATAAACAATCTTTTTGAGGCAGTAGGGGGATAACTATCAAGCTGACATAAATTTTTCAAGACCAAACTGTGAAAAGCAACAGAACATGAATTCTCAGTATGAGACAGGCAAAAAGGATGGATGTGATTCTTGTGGTCCCTTTGTGTAAAGAAGGTAGTGAATACTGTAGTAAGTGATTTTATGTCTGCACACAGCATGTACAGAAATATTGCACATAGTGCTGGTATCCATATTTCACAAAGGATGGAGAAAAATGGAGAGGGCTAAAAATGAAAAACTAATAAAATAATCTAAGAACTAAAAAATTCTTTCTAGCAAGAAATCTAAGACACTGAATCTATGGAGCTAACAAAATTGCCCCAGAAGACTGAGTACTTTCACAATGATAAATAGCATATTGAAAGGCCTATGAACAAACAGAAAGGAAGGAATGAGAAGAATTAATAACTCAAAGTTAGATTATAACATTTTCAGTTAGATACATAACATTTTTAGGAAAGACTCTCCATCCTTTCACATCTTCAAATCAAGGCTGGCTACCTTCTGGAACTGCCACAGTTTGAAAATATTTAAAAGTATGCTGAAGCTCAGTAACCAGTACAGGGAAAAGCATTTTCATTGTGTAATTTTCTCTTCCTTTTGACAGAGTCTCCAAATAAGCTAGAACTATTTAAATAGGAACTTCGCTCATATATGCAAGCAAAACCTTAATTAATTTAGCAAGCACTTAAGGTAACATTTACTTGGAGATAGAGAATTCAACAATTAGAATATGAAACAATACCGTGCAGTTATCAAGGCATAAGCCGAAGCATCATTTTCTTGTAAAATAATGCCTCGATACAGCTTTCTCCTGGTCCTCAAATGTTACACCAAATAGTCTTTTATGCCCCAAAACCAAAAGAGCGTCATACAAGTTTCATGAAAGATCATAGGCATAAACTGACAGTTATCCAGTTGATACAGATAATGCTGTACTTGATTTGTAAAATACTGGTACCAGCTGCAGGTTTGGTGAAGTATAGTATTGCATAGAGTCAGAGCCACATTGTAATTCCACTACTGCTCATGTGTACATGAATACACAGTAAAAGATAAAACCATAATATAAACTAACAGCTGAACTTAAAATGATGATGCAGAGCCGATGGGTTGTAAGTGGCTTCCTCTGGTAAAAGGCAATAGAGGTGGTGTACCATTCCGTTGTACGTGAACCTCACACGCCTGAGGAGCACACACCAGAAAGAATGACCCTCCCCATGACAATAAACTACCTGTATGTAAGGTGGGGCTGAACGTGAAATGTGCACCTGACAAAACAGAGGGCATTCTTCCAAGCTCAGCAGCACCAGCCAGGGTGCCCCACGCCAGGGTGCCCCACGCCAGGGTGCCCATGCGAGTGGAGAAGAGGCTCTCCTCCCACCCGCAAACCCACACTGTACTAGTCGTGCAGACTTTCAAAGCACTAGATGCTCATGTGAAATAAAAAGTACAGCAGGGGTCCTGATAGAAATGAGGGAATTAACGTTTATGCTTCATCCACACAGAAAGGGCAATGTTCCTCTTGCTGCTCTGCCTCCCTACCTTAGCAGAAAACTGAGGAACCATCGAAGTGGGTGGAAAATGTAGTCCAGCCTGCACAGTTACACACATAAATCCTTCTACAAGTCATATAAAGACTGTTCAGCTGTTGTCATCGTGAGTTGTCTTTAGATTAATAAGCTGAATGTACAATAGCTCATTAAGAGCCTCTTGGGTGTTCATCACCCCTAAGAGTGACGCATGGTCTGAGGGTCATAAAGACACACCACTGTATGGCGCTTGCAGGTTTAGGAGGTCCATGTTCTATTCCTAGCTCAGACTTCAGTGTGTGCAGGCAAGAAGAAAAACATGGAGAAAGAGAGTAGCAAATTCTGAATCATATTAGTGATTTCCACCGTGTTAATTAAAGGCCATAAGTTAATTAAACACATTGGAATGAAATTATGCCATTTGCTTCAGGAATTATGTAATGCATAGTTTATTTTAAAGCTACAAAGATACAAAGCCAGCTAACCAACTGAAAGATTTCCATGTGGAAGCGCAACTGTTTTGCATTGTTATTATTAGTTAGCTCTAGTAGCCACACGACTACTTGTCCCTGGCGTGCTAACACTTCAGCATGGAGAAAGAGATCCTTTTCCTAAATTCAAATTCCCATTAGAAACAGTGAGTGGATTTGTTCCCTTTGACTCCTTTTCCTCATGAGCCCCACTTCTTGGTCCTTCACACAGCTGGGACATACGTGTGTAGGTCAGCAGGGGGAGTTCAGCTTCATAAATAACCCATTCCAGGTCCACTGCCATTCCCAAAGCATACTGGCTCTGCTGGCAATAAGCATGACAGTCGGGAAAAAGGCAATGTTTCATTGCACTATTTAAAACAAATGAAAGATGCTGTTAATTCGTAGTACCTACTTATAGGTATTTTAATAACCAACTATACTTGTAGACCACAGTGTCCTTCCTTCAGAGTTTGCAGAGGGGGAAATAACCTAATCCAGCTCACTGGGCAACGCAGACACAGCCTTTGCTCTGAACTAGAGTGGAGGAGGGTTATTGCACTGAGGGAACACAGCATGGTAGCACACATCTGACCTCCTTAGAGATTACCAGGTGTCCAGACTTCCTTCATCAAGGTCAGAGGAGACGCATACCTGGGCCTGGGATTTCTTAACAACCTGCAGCTCCAGGCTCACACAGCTGTGACTGGGCAGTTGGTCATATAGAAATATCATGTGGTTTATGGTATGCGTGAAGTACTGAATTTTCTGGATGGTGCTTCACAGTGGCTTCCACAGAGCAGGTTGATGCGCTTGTGTTGCGCAACCTGTAACTCTCGCACTCTCTCAAAGTTTCGTGTTGACTGTACATGTGCCACACCACACAACCTTCTGCCCAGGAACCCCCAACAAAGGAAACTGTCGTCAAGCCCCTCTCCCCCAGTAATGCTGTGCTTTGGTGTGAGTTACGCTGCAGATGGTAAATCATACAAATGCTGAAAACCCTCCCTCATTCTGCCCAGAAGGGATGTTTCCAAGAAGCTGAGCATCTCTCCAGCTGCCAGTCTCTGGATGAGTCTTTCACAAAACTACACACTAGTTCATTTTCAGCAGGTCTTCCAGTCTGCGCAGACTAACAGCTGCCTTCATGGTTCTTTCCAGCATGTTGCTAGACATATTGCTTTATTACATTATGCGCTTATTTAGACCCATACCCATTCCTAGCAAAGGGTTTCCACTGACTCCCCCAAGTGATTTCTTTCCATATTAATACCATTATAGCTAGCTAGCTAAGAAAGTATATGTGACAGACTTAAAATGTGTGCTGGTGTGCAGACCCATAAGCTTGAACCAAGGAGAAGAGCTGGTGACAGTGAGGCCCCAGCTGAGTATCATTCTGTTTTGTTTCTCTTTCCCCTCATTCATCCCTTTTGTGAAGCCAGTAACATGCTCTAGCCTGTCTTTTCAGAGCGTTTTTTCACACAGCTGAGGGGATGCTGTGAAAGCACTGCTAATGGCATGATTTGCCTGAAAGTGCCCACACAGATCATATATCATTTGGGGTAGTCTCAGATGAGCTAATATGGAAGACATGGATGATGCCTTAAATTGCAGTGAGAGAGGAATGTATTAACCCTTTGACACGCTCCAGCAAACCTCCTCAACAAGACTTTTGTTAAAATAATAAGGAAATAGGTGGGAGGGTGAGAAATCAGGTGGAAGGGCAGGAGTTTGAGACTAAACGTCATACAAGCAAAACCTCTGGAGGGTTTTCTCTGACCTGTGTGCCCAGCCCAGTACAAAAGGTGGGAAAGAAATACTGAAATCCAGTTGTATTAAGGAAAGTGCCGTTGAGTAGCAAAGGGCATAAATTGAGAGTTATTAAAAAATACTAAGAGAAGGCATGCTACAAAAATATCACCTGACAGAGCAGGAGAGACAAAACTGCATTTCTAACCTAACCACCATCGTTTGCATGTTCCCCCGTTCCAAGCTGCCCATCTGCTTTTTCAAAGAGAGGGTGCAGGTACAGAGCCAGTAGCACAGGCAGAAAGATCAGCTCAGCAGGGAGAAATGGCAATACCTTATTGTTTGGTTGGGCTAATCACCAGTTCAGCAAACAAGAGAGAAAATAAAAACAGGAAAAAAATCCTTAACACAAATGAAACAAACAAACAAACAAAAAATCCATAAGTATTTAGCAGTTGTCAATTGAAAGTCTTCACACTTACAGATGCAGTTTAAGGAGCTTAAAGAAGCTGCAGTGCAAAGAAATTCTTTGCCTACAGGTCCATGTCCGGGAGCTCTTAAACGAAAATTCAACCCTTGATAGCATAGAAATTAAAACACGCCAGATGTTACAGGGATTTGACATAGTCCAACAAGGGTAAAGTTACAAGTTTATTAACTTCACCAGCTGGTATTAGAGGATTTACGATTTTTATGTGACATATAATTAGTGCATGTAAGCACACAAGGGGCATGAAAAAAATCTTGTGGAAGACCAACAAAACGAGAACTCATAAAAAGAGAACTTACAGGAATGTAAAGCGTAAGGTGGTGTAATAAATTAAACGAACAGCAGAGGTCCTTGTTAAACTCCCTGCAGTCACGCAAAGATGAAGAAATGCAATAAAGGATCATTTATTCAGTCTGCCAGCAAGGATTTTTAAAAGCTTTTTTGAATTACAAAAATCTTTTCAAATTATAGTGCTTGTAATTAAATCCATCTCCTTTGAACTGAATAGAATACGGGTGCTGTAAAGCTGCCCCCAGCCCACATGTCTCCCCAGCAAAGGTCAGGCTGAGTCTGAGCTGGAGCTTTGTGAAGTGTGCGGGTGTGCGGGTAAGGACTGCTCTGCAGTCACGCTCTTGGGCCTGTCCTCAAACTTATTAAGAAAACATTTACATGGATGCCTAACTTATCTTTAAGTAACTTTATTAATTAACAGGGGTGGATGTAAGGAATTTGCAGCTTTAAAACTCACAACTATGCTTATCTAAAATCACACAAAACCACCTTATGACACCTGTTAGTTTCTTTTTTGCCTTGGGCACTTGAAAAAAGGTGTGTGTAGGGGGTAAGCAGAATTTTTTTGCTTCAGAGTGGGCAGAGTTTTTCAGTTAATGGCTTTTAGGGCCGGTGGGGTTTGCTGAGGTGTACTGCTGTGCAGATGGTGGCATTCAAAAAGTACTCTAAGTTAAATGTAAAGGGAAAAAAAGAGCATATCCTTGTTGGTACTACATAGACTAGAATATATTCCATCTGTCTGAATTGCATGTATATGCAGATAGATCACTTTTTCATGGAAAGGCATACATATGTAAATACATTCCTGGCATTAAAGCACATAAGCGTAGTACAGTACAGCAAATACAAGAAAATAACTTACTAGAAGTGTGTAATGAAATTATATCAGCCTGCTGCCAGCCTACAGCACTTCACATTCTGCAGCCTGCATTCCACTTCACGGATTTGCCAAACGATCACCATTTGAGGTTCAAATTTTACATGCTGGGTGGTAAGGCTTTAGGATTTATCCCTCTCAGGCTTCACTGGACCAAGAAGAGAAACAAGTAACACTCGGTCCTGGTAAATCCTGGCAACTAATTCTTCAAAATCCTGAACTTCAGAGCGTACACTTCATAGCTGGCGCTGACAGCACAGCTTGTCTGTCTGTTATGAGTTTTCCTACCCAGTGAAAACCTGAACAAATTCAGCCAGGTTACGGACTCTTCAAAAGTACAGTTCACACATGTCTAATAGAAACCACATTGACTTTTGCAGCTAAAACATCTGAAGACTCTGCGGAGTGAGGCACAAAACTGCAATTTTGAGCTGCTCTAGGTCCAGGCACCTTATCCGAGAGCCAGATTTCTGTATGTTTTCACTGGCCCCCTAGCTGGGTCTAAGTAGAGGAGAAGAAAATGCTAACTCCAGGATGCAAAGGCATCCTGAGGAAAAATGTTTGCCGTGGAAATATCAGAGAGCAAAACCTGAAAGCAAGGACACCGGAAGATCAAGCAGAGAGACTGGTACTACCCACCTCTGATTGGCCACTTAAAATCCCAGACATTTCCATTTCAACCTCTGTAGCTGTTTCCCATTTACAGATGAACTGGTTCATCTAGCCAGTTTGTAATAAAAATAAAGTAATTAACTCTGAAAAACCCACCTTCTTGAGTGATGAGCGCTACAGAAAGCCCCAGAGAAATCAAATGCTTAATAAACGTACAGTATGCATTTCAATGTCGTGGGTTTGCATGCAGCGCTTTCCATTACTGCGATGCTCTGAAGGGCTAACCAGGAGCAGACCACATTGTGCTGAGCGCTGTGGGTGGGATTCCTGGTCCCAGCTGGAGTTATCTGTGCCTTAGACACCCACCCAAAGCTAGGCTGGACTCGCTCTAGGGTCAAAGGAAAGAAAATAGGCACCTCCAGAAGGTTATTCATTTGTCCTGCCTCAGGCAGGAGGAATCAGTCCCTGAAGGTGCCTGCCTCACAGAAACAGCCTCAGGGAACTGTCTTAAATCAGACAACCATCTCTTTGACACCTAACAGAGGTGAGCTGAATCCAGCTCTGGAGAAGCACTCTGACAAGTCTTTTGTGTACATTTTGTCACCTCATAAAACCAGACAAAACTAATCAGCTTTTCCCCACTGCAGTCAACAGAGTCACCCCAGGGCTGCTACCTCCCACCTGAGACGCTTGGTTTAAATTTCAGGCTCAACGTTGTGATCATTCATGTTAGACGAAGTAGTGACCTCCCTTCATGTTTTTCTGGAGAATACCAAAAAAAAATTTCTATCATAACCATCTTTAAAAGTGGAAAACAGACAACATATATTCTCCTACTACTATTGCAAGCGCAGTGCCGTGTAGAAATGCATAAGGCAGACTCATACCACCCAGGGAGGTACAGCTCACAATGAGATGTATGAAACGGCAATTGAGCACACGGGCTGGACCTTACTGAGAACATGAATAAATGGTCTATGAGTGACGATGGGCTGTGGTAAACTAGATACACTGCAGTATGCTGAAAAAAGGCAGTGGTCCTCACATGGTCTGGAAAGGCAGCTACCTTGGCTGATGGTAATGGCACGTTGCAAGAAGGTACAGCGCTCAGCCTTTCTTACTAAATCTGATCTTGGTGCTACAGCTGCATCAACCCCACTATCAAAGCTGCATGCTTCAAAACCCAATTAATCTCTATGAGTTTGTCATCAGATAGTCTTTATCATTGTAAACCATATGTTAAGAGTCAACCAAAGGTCAGGCTGGAAATTCAGTGCAGAACTCTTCTGCATGCTAATACCCTCTTTCATAGGGCCACGTCTCCTTTCATATTCAAATGTATTTCAGACAAAGCTCAGCCACACAGATAACTTCTTCTGTCATTTTTGTAAGGGGCAAATAATTGGGCCATATGTGACAGCCAAAGAAAGGCCAGGCTGATGCACATCAACGTCCCCAGTTCCAACCAGTAGCCAAGCTAAAAATGTATTGCCAGTAGGCGTGCTTACACAGAGCACATCTGTGCATGTGTACATGGCTGGGCACAGACCAGACAGATACACAGAGCATTTACATGAACACAGACAAAACAAATGGCCTCATCCTGCTCCCCTCTCTGGCTGTGCAAGATGGAGGTCTGCAAGTGGGAAAATATATATATATATATATATATATATATATATATGCACACACAGATGCACACACCCACCTACACACAGATGGAGAATCCTTTGCCCAGAAAAAGGTTAGAAGACAATTTAGCAAGCAGACAGGACAGGCTGCACGGATCAGGTGCAGGGCTTGGCCAGAGAAGCATGCTGTCTACATGGACCAATTCTGTTTATCCTCTTATCCCTTTTATTTTCCCACATTTTTTCCTCCCCAAATCACCTAAATCCCTCCTTGGTTCCTCCCCTAAATGTCCTGTGTGATCCTGAAATGCTTTTCCATGGCATCCCCCAATGTGTCCCATGCCCCAAGACAGTAATCCTGTTCAGTCCCAAAAGTGTCCTGGCCTTGACTCATCCTGATGGGTGTCACACCTGGGCATAGGGACCAAGGCTCTCCTGGGGCAGCCCTGGGAGGGAGTGGACAGGATGTCCCCTCCTCTGAGCCTGCAGCTTGGGTTCCCACCTGCCTTCGCCCTGGTGTTCCCCCAGGCATCCAGGGTGGGCTGGTGCTATCAGGGCTGAAGGCTCCTGCTGTGGGCCTGGGAGCAGCCAGGGCAGGGTGTTATTTGGTGTCCCCCTCCTGCCTTTGACACTCTGTGTCCCTTTGTGGGTGTGCCAATGATCTTTTATTTAGCAATTACCATTTCTCTTTCTAGGCCCCTTTTTTCCTCATGTCTTCACTGCTTTCTAAAATATCACCCTGACAGCTGTAAATTTCATAAGGATGTTATTCACTGCTTTCCAGGCCAGGAAATTTAGAAGTGAGGAGCTAATCCTGACATCACCCAACTAGATATCTTTTCCCATTTAACACAGTGTTCTTTTTACAGCCTTCCTAGCGACAACTAGCCAAATTTTGATCCACATGATGATGTTCATACCACAGCTTTTTTGAACTGACTTTGAAACATTATCTAATACTTACTAAAAACCAATTACTTTTCATCTTTCATTCACTTTATCTATCAATTTTATCATCTTGTCATTAAACAGTACTGAGTTTACATGATAAAATGTGTATTTATAACTTCTTACTAGTTTAAGGCCATGATCCTTTATCATATTTATCAAAGCATCTCATGAAAGCGTATGCTTTTCTTTTTTTCCCCCTTGTAATATTAAAAGTTGGAATACTTCTCTATTGATTCCATGTTTGCCCTTCTCGTACCTTATATTCTAGTCCTATATTAATTTCAACATGTAGTATGTCACTGTATAAACTGATCATCAACTGATTCCATAACAAAATGCTCTCCCAACCTGTTCAGACACATTTATGCCTAGCTTTAGCAAAGTGTGCAGATCCAGTCCTGAAAAGTACATTTTCACATATGAAATTGAGCACCTGTGTTTTCAGGCACTAGTTCTACGACATGATGCTTCTGTATCACAGGCACTGATTATACCAAACTTGATAGAGATGAACAAGCTGAGGAGACCACCCTTAGCATGGATACTTTTGTGTACTTGAAGATGAAATAGGTACAAATTAATTTAACATTCTTTTTGTTTCATATCACTGGAGGGAGACAGAGAGAAGAAACATATAAAAAGTTGGAGTGATATTACACAGTTTTTAGAATATGTGTCAGTGGCATCCTCAACACTCACATGTATCATGCCTAAGTCCAGAGGGTGGTTTATATTCATCATGCTGTATGCTTTCCAGCATAGAAGTTATGGTGAACTGCCTTTCTGAAGTATCAGCCTCACTGATTACCCAGTCAAATGAGATAGGATTCAGCACATCTCAAGTATAACTGCATCTCTAGTAAGCACAAACAGGTAACAAAAGGGTGGTGATGCTCCATCTTTACTCTCTGCGTATCCTAACTGTTGCCATTGTTTCAGTCATTGGTGTTTTCTGTTTCCAAAAGTTCTGTCACTCTGCTTTTATATTAAAATCTCACTTAGAAGAATTCTCAAGTTTCAAAGTCCTCCTCTGATACTATGCAAATCCAGTATTACCACATGAAAACACTGCCAGTGAGTTTAGCCGTGATGCAGAGAAAATACGTGAAAACAATTACCCTTTTATCAATGCTTTATGTAACCAAATGATCAACTGATTTTCAATCGAAAAACTAAAGACCGGTGAGTGAACTGACGATCTTTGTTCCACATGCTGCGCATTTAGTACTGGTTTACCTCCCCTATACCCATATATGCTCTGCTAACTAATCATACAGTGATTTATGGCTGTTACACTTAAACATCAGAAACTTGCCACGTAAACTATGTAACCTAGAAAATTACAAAGAGCTTCCAATATAGATTTGTGGCTTTTTTTCCAAGTAGTTTGGGATTCTTGAGTTTGGAGAAAGCTGAAAATTCCCTATTTATCCCATACACGAAGGTTTTGCAGAAAAACTTCATTTGTAACAAATAGCTTTCTTTTAGATTCCAGTTTTGCTTTTCAGAGGTAGACCCATTTTTATACGCAATGACATTTTCCATACCCTCATTTATTCCTGAATGTTGAACATCACTTTAGCACCTCCCTTACTTAATGTGTGCGAGGATGCATGGTGTCACTTCTCCTGTTTCCAGGATGACTGCTGGAGTTTTCCCCCAGCTGGACCAACGGGAGGTGACGCATCCAGCCCTTCCGGGAATTGAATCCCATCCACTGAAATATTTGCTGCTCTTTGCCCCATATATATGGTATCCTCCAGCCAGGGCTGTCTTCTGTAACTATATATCTGTCTAGTAAATCAAGGGTCTTCATACGAGAGACTGCATTTATTACTAAGGAGAATCGTTCACAAAGGCAGAAAATTCAATTTGGCTTGTTTTTGCTTTTGTTTTAATCAGGATGCACTGCCACAAATATCAACAGCAAGACCTAGATCTGAATTTCTCCTTACTGTGTCATTTTTTCACCCTTAAAAATAATCATGTAACACATGGTTTCGGATTTAGTTACACCACATTGCCAGAGAAATTATGGGAGAATTGTAATGTTAACTAGATACTAGATAATTAAGGGAGAAAAAATTATTTTAGCAAATGTCATCTCACTCATTCAAGCAACTACACATTTATTAGTATTGCTGCTTTTTCTGAACTTAATTAAATCAACAAGTCCCCATATAAGCTTTCACAGCTGTATTGCCTTTCTGCAGTTTCAAATATTTTTATAATCTTGGGTGGAGCGTGGGATACCAGGTGCTTCAGTAACTAACTCTGGAAACAGCTGAATTTTTTTTAAAGTATGTTATACTCCCAAAGTGGAAATAAACATCTCTGCATTCCCATGACTAAATAATCCTCTCTTATTATTCACCAAGCAGCAATCAGAATACAGATTATTAACAAAATAAATAAAACAAAACAAAACACACTGCAGGGTAGGGTAGGGACTTCTTAATGTTTCCTGGAAATAAATAAGCTAGCATTTCTTCCTTTCTTTTTCCTATGTGAATAAAAAGAATGCTGAATTTGAAATTTTTATCATACATCAGCTTCCCCCTTGATGTTAAAAAGTGACACAAGGATTTTAAAGCAAGTAAATATGCTTTCATTTTTAATTAGATCACTCTTGGAAGAGCTCAGTATTTTGGGAAGGGAGAGGAGGAGAAACAAATGAAAGATGGGGAAATGTTAAATGGTTTGTCAAGCTGTTTAAATCTAAATGTTAATCACATATACCCAGATGGGTTGCAATACCCAATAATACACTGGGAAAGCACCTCTAGAACTCACTTTTCATTTCTTGTTATTTTCTCAGGGATCTCCCATTTAATATAAATGAGTAACCAAAAATGAATGAAGAAGAACTGCTAGATACCAAATAGCCTTTTGCACAGCGTGTGGTAGTAGGGATCACTGTGATGATGGAAGAGAAGATGACACCTTTGGTAACTACAGCAAATCGGAAAATTTGAGAAGCTCTGCCAATGTTGGGAGTTAGCCACCCGTTTGAGAATCTTACTGAGATTCCCTTCTCAGTAAGGTCCATGACCACACTGCCAGTGTCTCCCACAGTGCACCGTGTAGACCTCCTGCCCACGAACGGTCTCTCCTGAGCAATTTTTGGCAACTCAAATACACTCAAAGCCCAGCTGCCAAAGGCTGCTTCTACAGCATCATGCACGCAAAGCTGCAGGGAAAGTAATGGAGTGAGTTGTCCATAATTTCTTTTGATGCTATTCTTACCACCCACCTTTGACATGTTCTGTCTCAATGCCAAGCAAGATCTCTCATTACAAGCACACACACCCTGCCCAAGTTAGCATTTCACCCTGATGCGGGTGGCAGGTGAAGAAGGAGGCATTCCCTGACCGTGTGGGAGCAGGTGAACAAACCGTCCCTGCCGGATGACTTTGCTGGTTGGCAGCCAGCGCTGGCTCCATGGCTTTGCGCTCACACTCACTGCAGAAAGCCAGAGCGTTGGTGCCAATGATGGCTGTGCAGCCCCAGGCCAGCCTGGAAGGAGGTTTATAGCCTCATTTGGAGAAGCTGCCAGTCACTGGTGATTCCAAAGTTCTGCAGTTGCCATCAGCCCTCAGACTTCCTCCGCTTCCAGATACCCACAGCAAAATTAGTACTAACACACTGCCAAAACCAGAGCCTCACAGACTGCTGCCGTCAAAGCCAAGCAGTGGAAACTGCTGAGGGAGGCAACATTTTACACACGTTGGAGCCAAAATTCATGTGCCTAATATCTAGGAATGGGAAAGTAGTCTCCATTTGCTGCAGAATTAGACATCTCAGAAGGGCAACCCCAAAAACCTGTGTGCCTCTGCCTGGAGAGGATGCCTACCCAACGGTTGTACATGCGGTTTGCATACAACTGTCTCAGGGTAAATGAGCAAAGAGGCGAGGGGAAGTGACCACACAGCAGAGTTCCTTTCCCAGGAGGCCCCCAAAGTCATACGCTGTCAGCGGTTTCTCCTTTTGGCTTCACGCACCCTCCCTTGCCTTCCGTATAACCAAACAGGGCATTTGAACGTACAGCACAGACCTGCAACGCCCTGCATCGGTAATGCCACAGCATGGATATATGAATGACCTTACTGCTTACACTGCACCTCGCTTCTGCCTTCCTCAGCATGTGCAGAAGATTACACCTCCTGCAAGAAAGAAGTTATGGAGTAATCACTATTCGTATTAACAGCTAAAAAAACAAAGCTGTGAGACTTTGCTTTGGCTCACATCAGGTTTTCCTCAATGTATTCCCTTGTTGCAGAGAAGGTCAGATTCTGTCACTAAGACATTAACTACACCACATCTTCAGCTCCAGGTTGTGGCCTAATAGTAATGACTGTAATTACTTTGGCTGTGATGCAAATTTAACACCGAAAAGCCACCTCCAACCCAATACCTCCTAGTCTTTGACATATGGCTGGCACATCTTCCTATGCCTATGCTGGGATGTCCAAAGACTGCTTTATATACAGAAAACTTGAAACAATTGATTTTTTCAGTTTATATTTACTTAAGTTTCCTTCACTCGCTCCCTTTTCATCTTTACATTCCCTCGTATTTTAATTTTAAACTGAAAAGTGTTTCTTTCCTATCCTTTTTCAGTGTGGCCACACCAGACCGTGGTGGAATACTGCCCCAGTTAGTTGCCAGAAGGTATGTATCATAGAACACAGGACTATTGAATTTTCATCTGTCAATTTCATCTCATCAATCATTTCATGTATTTAGCTTCCACCTTCACTAATACTAACTTCCACCACTACTCTTTTGCAAGGTCCCGTGGACCACTGACAGCTGTGGAACAGTAAGACCTTGCTTTACCCGTAGGAAAGCAAGACTTGGGGAGGGAAAAGGCAATCTTTCAAACATCACCAGGAAGCTTATGTCAACTCTAACCCAGAGGTAAACCAGCTGGCAGAGTCAGAAGAGTTTACTTCAGAAATCCATTTAGACCTCTTCTGGTTCTGTTCACTCCTGGCTCTTTGCTAAGACAGCTGGACAGCGGGCATCTGTATTTGATCCTTTCCTCAATAGTTACAAAAATATTTCTTGATTGTAAATGTCATAAGATACTGCTTTCAGAGATGTTCCTAAATCCATCCTTTTTCTATTTACCAGCCTGGCACTTCTGGCAAACACCCTTCCCTATACAAAACCCAATTTAGTTGTATATGGGAACTGCTAGCTATGAAAAACTCGGTGTGACTGAAGAGCAGCTGGTTTTTATTACCAGCATGAGCCTGATAAACACTCCAGTTAACCTTAGCACATATGATCTATACAGGTCACAGTAGTTATCAGCGGTCTTTTTCATTTATAGAAATAATATTTGCACTGGCCTATCCGTAATGCAATGGGTAGGATGTGAAATGAAATTCTCAGAAAAAAACAACTCAGCTGTTCTCAAAACTGAATCTCTTGTGTATTTTAGAAGTTAACAAGAAAAAATACAATATCAATTTTTAATAAGCATCTGTCTCACTTTAAGTGAAAGGTGTTACCTCTGACAGGGGACATGCATATGCACAAGCTACGCTGAACCAACTTTTTAAGACTGCGAAGTCAAATGTGAGTCACCTGAATTTGGCTCATTTCTGCTTATATATTAGGACACTGCTTCTAATTACAGAAGTGGATAACAAGTCTGTCTATGCTGGTCCAGTACACTAGAGGAGAGTGTTCACTTAATGAGCATCTCACTAATAATTTGTTTTCTCCTCATTATTCACTATCTGGGCCTCAGTTTCATGTGCAGCATGCTGTTCAGCTGTTCATTTTCCCAATGGGTTTTTCCGCGGGCTTGGCACAGCATCTCAGTGATTCATAACCAGCATCCTTACATGCTGTGGGAACGTGGCTGTATTTTACAAAGAGGAAGCTGAAACAGAGAGATATCCACAGACAAAGTACCCTTTTTGCAACACTTGTGATCGGAAGGTAGTTGCATAAATAATTTTTAATGAAGAAATCCCCTAAGAATCAGGAGGCATCAAATGTCACTGGCTGGTGGCAACAGTCCTTTGGCACAGGGCACTGGGGAAGCAAAAAATTAAGATGAGTTCAAAATTTCACCAGAAAAACTGACGGAAGAAAAATCCATTGAGGACCATTTGATACAAAGACGACAATGCTGGCTCAAAAGATTGTTGAACACTAATTTTTGGAGCCTGGGAAAATACCAGAGAGAAGTATTACTACGCGACAGTTTTGTTCCTATACACTTTCCAACATGCCTGTTCTTGGCCACTGTCAGACACAGGATACGGGGAAGATGGATTATTGGTCCTGGTCTGGCACAGCCATTCCTATCTCTACTCTTAAATAAAACCTGGCTTAACAACAGTTCTGAGTTTGACCTAACACTCCATGTGGCTTCATAGAGCAGTATCAACCTTTAGGAGGCTTTTAGCAAACCCAGGAGCAATATGTTTGGCAGAAGGTGGATGGTGTACTTTAACACGTCACTGTAATTCAAAGAGGCAGCCAAATACTTCTGGTTGTTAAGGTTTTGGCCTAAATGAGATAGGTGATTAACAGACTTGGACTTTCAGAGTTGCTCAGTTTCCCCAGTGACACCTCTGCTTTTGAAAATATTAGCCTTTAGCTTCCTACAAAAACTCATAAAAATGCGGTGGCTTTCAATCACATAACTGGGAAGTGGAACCAAAAAAGGTATACATGAAAATGTCAGCAACTCTTCATGCTACCGACACACCTTTTAGGTACCCCTAAGAAAATAAAATTAATGGTTACATATGTAGCTTCTTTTAGATAGGTCATCCTTATCTCAGATTTTTCCTGTCAGAAGTCACTAGATGATTGTTTTTATTGTTATCTTTTATTTCTTTGTTTGTATGCAGCAAAGACTTGACATCTAGCTATCAGAATGAATCACATAAGGTACTGAGAATCCATCATCACATACTGGCAGAGTGATCTGTTGCCATCCTCTTGGAACGTCAGCGTGGTGTTTTGTGTTTAGGGAGAGATTATTTTGATGCTAAATCTCTTAGTCCACTTTGAAGCATATATATTTAGGAAAAGCATCTATGTATTTCTTTGTCATACATCCTCAGACGCTTTGAAAAACAAGGACAATAGGAAAATTTTCCACCAATAGCTCTCTACTCTCTACAGATTCCTAAGTACAACGCAATAAAAGTCTGACTTGAAGTGATTTTCTAATAACTCAGTGCTGTTTCTGTCACTGCTGGGAAACATCACTGTCAAAAGCATGTTGAAGGAAGGATCTGCTGGCTTTGAAAAAGAGTTAGTCCGAAAAGGTTTATAAGATTCAGAATCAGATTTCAGGTCTGAGAAATCTCCATCCCAGAATAACACTCTCCTGGGAGTGAGGAAAGAACAGTAAGGAGACAGTAAGGACAGTAGGGAGTAAGAACAGGAAGGGTCCCGTATCCCGGGTAAGACCTTGGATGTGATTACTGCCTATGGAGCCTTCTCTCCTTACAGCAGCTCCATACTGTAGAAATCAGTAAATAAGCATGGGGCCGAGGAGGCACACAGATGTTACAGCTTGCTGGTTCCAATATGGAGAACCTGTAGCAAGTCCCAGTTCCTGATCACAAGGGGGAAAGCTAGAACGAGGGCCTAAATTTGGCATTTAGGTGTCCCAGATGAGCGCCTTGACCACCAGCAACTTGTTGCTTTCTTGAATTGATCTCAGTAAGCGAGAGAGATTTTGTGGAAAGGGGCTTGGGAAGAGTTGATTTCTTTTAACTTTTGAAAGGCTCTGAACTGTTCCTGTTTCATCCATCTCTGAATGGCAAACGTTCAGAAACCACAGGAAGTCCTGCAAGATGATGGAAGCATCCCCTGCTTCCGCCAGCTTCCCTCCTGCCAGATTTCCTCTTCCCTCCTGCGGTCCAGCAGGGCATGGCAGCTCCATGCAGGTTTACACATACAGAAACCTCTTTTTCTTGCCTGGAGTTCTGATGAGCGGGTACATGCACACTCATTGCGGGCCAGGCTTTGAAACAAATTATAACCCAGCCTAGTATCTTTCACATAATTTCCACCTGAAAGGACTGATCAAGACAAGCCTTTCTCCACCGGTAGGAAGAGTCTCACCTTCTCATGTTATAGCCAGCAACTGTTTCATTTAAGCAGTTTTGGGACAAAGGCAAGAAACCAAGTCTCCTCATCTGGGCACACTAAACCCCAAGGACCCAACTGTACCAGTAAAGCGAACAGACCCAGCCTCTGCAGCATGATCATTCATTCTGTTAAATTATTCTAATGGTTCATGGTTCAATTTTTATTCACTTGGCGTGGTTTGGAGGATAACACAGGAAAGGACTGCTTTCAATAAGCATTTTTTATGCAGTCTCCTTATTCAAAGGGAAAAGACAAGTCTGTGAATGCAAACTTTTTATTATACTACTTTGCTTTAGGGACAGGACTAAGCCCAGGACTGTTCTTTTTTTTTTTTTTTGGTGAGATAGACCATGATCCATGTGATTTGGGGTGAGGGGAACAGTTTAGTACTGGGAACAGTACTAAAATCTCTGCACCATCTGACAGTTAAGGCATTCTCCTGCAAAATGGGACCTTCAGATACTTAATCAGGCACAGGAAAGATTTAAGCTTGGATCTGCTGTGAAGATAAATTCCCTGACGGAGCCAGGGAGCCTGTGCACATACAGCCCATGGCTTCATTTCAAATGTCCTGCAGTGACATTTGCATTGGATTGTGCCGTGTTGAGCCTGAATGCAAGGGGGTTTGACAAGCGCTCCCTCCCGGAGTGGCCAGCATGGGATTAAAGCACACAAGCTGGTGCAAAGACAAGTTTACATCAGGGCAATATAAATATGTTAATGACACATTTTTACTGGCTATGACAGTGAATCTTTATTGATGCTGGAGCCTAATGCTATTACATTACGACCAGACAGTGTCAGGCAGTCATTTAATTTTCTGCCCACATCACAGACCAGAGTGGATTGCTAAAATGGAATATGTTACAGCTCTGCTTATGAGTCCTATGGTCATTATTCCTCAGCTTATCCTGGCATTTGAATGTAGCCTGAATATCCCAATACTTCTGATATATGACATTCATAAACTCTGAAGAGCCAAACCGTGGGCATAATTCCCCCACCTACTATGCTCTTACACACATGTTGGGGAAGAACTTTCTTTTTGTTGGTACAATAATCCACTTCACAATTACCAGCAGCACAGCAGGCTTGTCTAATTGAAGAGATAATGTCAGCGGAATAGCTTTCTGCTGTAAAATATTGTGAACAGAACTGTGTAGAGAAAATAGTCATTCTGACACTTTATTTCTGACAGCATTATATGCCAGTAACTCTGCCACTGCTGCATTAAAGTATCGGCATAAAGAAACAAAGAGTAGATGATGCTGATTTGTTTTACAAATTGACATTTTACTGAAATGCTGAATCTCTAATAAAAAAAATACATAAATTATTTGTGCTCATGGTATCCCTATCTCCAATAAATTTCATTTGAAGAAATAAAAAAGATCAGCAGAATAAGACTTTGATCCTTCAGAGCTTAAATATATGTCCTTATCTTACTTCTTTATTGTCAATAATACTATTGAAATCAACAGTAATCAACCTGAGCCCAGGCAAAAGTTTTTGCAGGATTGAGAAGAGGGTACAATTTAAGGCAGTTAGCAGTATCAGTCCGACTCCAAAAGAGCAGATGTCATCTGTTTTTATTAAGCTTTGGCCAATTGCCAATCTTTGCCTTGATTTCTGAGTTATGTCAAGCTTGTGGAAACACACAGTAATGCTGTCACTTTACGTAATTTTGTCTTCCTGAAAGTCTCATGTAATCCCATTTTTACAAGATGTTAGCCACTGCATTTCAAAAATAAATCAAGTTAGTTCTGCATCACAGAGGCATAGATGTAAGCATCTGAGAAAGCTTGTCCTTGGTAATTACGTAAAAACACATTTATTTAATTGTTCACTAATTGTCCTTTTGCCATCTGCTTTCCCATCTACACATTTCTCTTTCTTTGTTAGGCATCTCAAATGCAGGTTCTCTGAGGTGAGCAGGTACAGGCATTGGTCTCACAGGAAAAACACCATTTAATGATATACAAGCTTAAATTTAAAAGCTGATCTCTATGGCTTGTCCCTCTTCTTAGTATTGTAACCCATCAGTGACAGAGACTTCTGCTTAATGCAAAATATATGCATGTAATGCAGCAGATGAAAAATAAGAACCCATTCATTATCTCTGAGTGTTGCCCATCTACATCTCTTCAGGAGGAACAGTGGAAGGAAACGTTTACTTAAGTGTCTATAACTCTTCCTTGCTGTTCTGCACCTATTATGGTCACTGCCCTGCTGGGACTGTATTTACAGTCACATTACTATTAAAATTTCCTAAAATAAAGGCCAGGTCCTGAATCTCGTCATTGCAAAGACCCTCCCCATACCCTTTTTATGCATGTGTGGACATGTGTATGTGTGTTCAGATGTATTTCACGACAATACTGTAGAATCACATAATCATAGAATAATTAAGTCTTGAAGGGACCTCTGGAGGCCATCTGGTCCAACCTCTGTCCAACACTGGTTTACCTACAAAGTTAGATCAGACAGCTAAGGACAATGCCCAGTTGAGTTTGTAACACCCCCAAGGATTCCACAGCCTGTCCTGGCAACGCCTCCCAGTGCTCGAACACCCTTGTGTTGAAAAATGTTTTCCTTATGTATAATGGAATTTCCTTTGCTGCAGCCAGTGCCCACTGCCTTTCACTCCTGGCACTGAGCACCTTTAGGAAGAGTCAGGCTCCGCCATCACCATAAAATCATCTTGACAGATGAAGACAGCAGCCTGCTTTCCCTGGCAGAACAAAACCTTACCCCTCAATCTCTCTTCTCATGCCACATATTCCTCCTAAACATCTTCCTCAGCTAGACTCGCTCCCATTTGACAGTCTTTCTTGTACTGGGAGCCCTAAACTGGACACAGTATTCCACATGCAATCCCATGAGTGTCAAATAGTGGAGAAGGGGTAGTAGTCATTCCACTCAATCTACAGCCTGTGGTAATATAGCCCAAAATGCAGACAGCCCTCACTGCCACAAAGACTGACTCATGTTCAATTTCTTGGCCACCAGGACCCCAAGGTCTTCCGCTGCAAAGCTGCTTTCCAGCCAGTAAGCTGCAATCCCACCTCCTTGCAGCTCCATGAGGAGCTCAGCATTGCTTGATGTCACTGGAGGTTTGAGTGACAGACCTGGGGAGCAGGGCCAAGCTGCAAGACGTATTCCCTTTCTCTCCGCACCATAAGCAATATCACAGGAGAAGCCAGGAAAAATGTCTCCTTCTGTAGATGATCACAGCGCTTTACAGAGGAATTTGTAAGACCATGGGAAGACCTAGTAAAAAGATTTCCTAGCACTGAGTTAGGAATTCCTCAGATCCATTCAGGAGGAACCTGCTTCCCAAAATCCAGAGGTCTTGGGGGTAGGAGCTGACCAAATCCATTCGAAGAAGCTGACACTTTTCAGCACTGATGTCTCCAACATTTTTTAGGTGGTGAGAATGTCAATAGACTACTTTGTAGCAGACGAGTGCATGTGTGACTGTGTCTTTGTGTGCACACACATATTTGTAATGCAACACAGGTTTAAGAGAACAATATCAAACAAACCAATAACAGCATAAGTTATTATCAATATACTACTAGCAAGATGAGCATATTTAATTGCAATCCATTGCAAAACAGAAAAACGGTCATCGCTTTGTAGAGGACTTACCACTTCCTCTGATACTCCCTTTTTGGGCTCAGCCCAAGTTGTTACCTGCCCATCTGTGTACAGATGGGAACAGCCAGGAAAATCCCCACCCTGTAAACTTCCATTTCCAATGTATGGTGCTTCTAGACTGGCTGCTAGCATGTGCACTAGCCATACTAAACACAAGAGGGAAATAAGACCAAGAAAGATTTTACTCAGAGTTATAAGTTCTGCCAGGGAAAGACCCTACTACCTGTAAGAGGCATACAGATTTTCCAGCCTAAGGCATAATTAGTTTCAATCTGCTTATATTTGCAATAATCAAAGAAAGGTTATTGCACTAAAAGGGACAGAAGGCACATCTGAAATAACTCATCTGAAGCCACATGAGACCAGAAAGGACAAAGAACTGAACCACTGCAAACCCACGCGCTAACTACTGCACCGTCTTTCCTCCCAAATTCTTTTGCTTCCCTTCCACCAACTTCCCTCTTCTGTGTTTCATGACTTGTTTTGCTCCTCAAGAGAAACAGTTGAATATGCTGATAGAAAGGTCAAGGGGATGATGTTTTTTCTTATCTTTTTTTCTCATTGACATTCTTTGATTTTTTTTCCTCCATAAATAATGAAACTAAAAATCTTCTCTCTCTCTGCCTCCAAACCCTGAGAAGGCGAACAGAAACTGCAGCTTGTAATGCCCATATCTTAATGCAGATCATATTTCCATTTCTCTTTTCCTGTCCCAAATCAATCTCTTTTTATAGCTTCTGACTTCTGTGCAACTTGACTTATCAGTACTAACCAATCACTGAAAATTTTCGAGTTCAAAGGCACACATGAGATGCTTCACAAAATTCATTTCACTGCAGCTTTGATATTGTCTGGTCCATTGAGCACTCACTTTCCTCAACAGAATGTTAATATAGTAATTCCCCTGAAGCCCCTTTCTAGAGTTTCTAACAAACTAAATAAAGAAGGGGAAAAGTACAAAGAACAAACAAGTTGGCTATAGTATCTTTTAGAGCTTTTCTCTCTAAGACTTGAATTCTACTTGCTGACCGGTAGACCAGGAATGTTTATCAGTAATGACAATAACGTCACCAGTTCAGAGTCAACCCCATTGCTTCAGGGTGCTGCATATAAAGAGTAAGAGCTATTCCTGACTTTGAAAAACTCATTTGCTCATTAGGACCAAGAGGCAAGAGCAGGAACAAGAAAGGAGTATTACTCTACTTTCCAGAGGCGTATGGTTTGTATTTTTCAGAGAGCTTTTAAAGTACTAAATAAATTACTAAAAAATAAAGTACTAAATTTAGTTTCAAGTACTAAATATGGAGAGTTTCTGAGACATTCAAGAACTGAACCCATTCAGTTCCACAGCTGTACATAAACCCCAGAGATCGGGGTGCCTAACAGCTGGGGCGGGTTTGCGTGCAGCCAGGGCATAGACTGTCACACAGCCAGGACTGAGCCACCGCTGCTGTGGCTGAAGTTCTCTCAGGGTGTCTGCTGAGGTGGTGGGGTCAGCTTGTCTGCAAACATCGAGCAGGGGTGTGGGGGAGGGATTCTGGTGATCATTCACAGGGGTATGTTTGTCACAGGGCGCACAGCTTGGTATCTCGGATGCAGCTACACAGCTATCTGCACAGTGGTGTGAACCGAGCAGCAGCATCCTTGGTCAGGCTGTCACCATGGCTGTTGCACTAGCGAATGGCCTTCATGGCACAAACACATCACACGGGCGTAGGCACCTTAGGGACCTCAGGGCAGCTACCTGCAAGCACTGTTGTGATGCCAGTGCAAGCCTTTCGTACTCTCATATATATGCCGGTAGCCAAAACATGAGAGAAAGCACAAAATTGAAGCTTTCAGTTCATTGGGAAGTATTTGCCCTTTGACCAGGAGCACATCACATCCACGAAAGGCATGTACCCTTTGCCTGTTTGGGTCTGACCTCTGCCTTCATGGCTCTTCCCCAGACCCTGCAATTGCAGGCAGCCCTTCCTCTTGGAGCAGAAAGGCGTCTCAGTGCTGAAGTCTTCTCTTTGTGTGAAGCTAATGGAGTCTTTCTGCACATAGTCCCTGGGGTCTGAATGTCTACCGAGTAAGGAGCTCTCTACCAACACAGGAAAGAGAAGTGAAGAGCCAACTCAAAGTCTGCCAACCTAGAAGAGAGAGACATAAATCTAGTGAAAATACCTTTGTCACTACCTTTGGGTGAACAACGGAAAGCTCATCGTGCATCCATGTGCATTTCTCCAGTTAGGAAAGTGTTACAGAGGTGGTAGTGTGCTGGTTAAGAGGGCGATTCACCCTCCAAGCATTTTATATCCAGTCAGGAAAAAGACTTTAGCCAAAGATACTGAAGGGAGAGCACTTTATACCAAGTTCATTTGTGTCAGCAGAGTTTTTTTCCAAAGGTGATGCTGTGCTTCTTTTGTCTCCAAAGAAAAGTCTTCTCTTGTTTTATACTGCCTGTTTTTTGTGTTATGGGCAGACTCAGTGCACAAAATCAAGGAAACTTGCCTGTTAAAGGTAATCAGTAGCCCTGGGGCCGTTCTGGGTAAAGTCTAAAACGGATGTGGTTTTTAATTTTAAGAGCAAACACAAGGTATCTAAACCAAACCCCTGATGCTGCCAGCACTTTCTACTATCAGAGTTAGACAAAGCAATGAGATCTGCATTACACAAGGAAATAAACGAGCGAGTACATGCTATGTTTCTATTCTTTCCTTCCCTGGCTGTCTACCTCAGGAATGAAATACAGTATTTTAGCAAACATTTAGTCAAAGATGTCTACAGTCAGTATATTTGAGCCCAAAGATTCCAAAATTGGCTTCTTACATGGCAAAAGAAGAACATTTGTATCCTTTAGTAGGACATATAAACCAACGTATTGGAGAACACCCTATAAATTTATGTTGGTGTTCCTCTCCCTCACAATGCAAATTAATAATTAAGGAAATACTTGTCAACACATTCCTCATTTCACTCTTCTTACTACAAACCATCTGAAATGGTCACCTTGTAAAGGATATTAAGAAACCTTTGCCAAGCAGAGACAAGAAGGAGCCAAACTACACTCAGCATCTAAAAGCCAGTCTGGAATTGCATCATCTTGGAGCTCCAGAAATATTTACACTACCTACAATACAATCACTTCTAGATTATTTTATCATGCTGGTAGTCTCTGTGAATGAGACAAAATGTTTCCCTTCTGCATCTCCACTCAACAGAGGGGAATAAATTCAGAAACATGTAGAAGAATGGCAGCTTGGGAGGAGTAATCTCTGTATTTCCCATGGTTTGGGGAGTGTGATAGAATCACTTTTGCCTGAGAGACGTGAGAAAGATGTTTCCAGCCAGTTACTGCTGCTCTTTACTGGTATAAAGGACTGCAGCTCCACTGACTGCAGTGAAGCCCATCGTCCTATATCCCAGCATCCCACGTACATCTAATGACAGCCATTGAGGAGGAAACCTTCACTAAAAGGTGATCAATTCCAGTTTCTTGACAGATCTACTTTCTCTGAATTCATCAGGGACCAGAGAGGAGTAGCAAAAAAAGTCCTAACAATGAAGCTACCACTGAACTTGAAAAGGCCAAATTCCAAGCCATGACGTGATCCTTAAAAAACTTTAGAGAATGTTTCAAAGGTCATCGTGTGGGGATAATTTGGGCCTTGAAAGAGCTATTGTGCTTCCAGACATGTGAAGTATCCAAATTACATCCATAGCATTTTTATGTGTTGACTTCTTCTTCTTCTTCCTTCTCCTGCTTGCCCCTCTCCTTTTTCTGAGGGAATTAAGTCACAATGCTGTTGAAAGGAACTGAGCGTGTTCAGGTGGAGGTGGGAAAAAGACGTAAACCCAGATCTCCATGACTCTGTACATGGAGCCTACAGTACAAGAAAAACAGTTACCAAATACTAAGCCTTTTAAAACTGCAGTGTTGTGTACTGGCACAGTCTCTGGCGTGGATTAATACAGGGTGGAGACCGACAATACTCTCTGCTAAGTACAGCCAGTGTTAAACACCATCTTTCTCTTTTCTTTCTGGGTTTTTTTTCAGTAGAATCACATGCATTCTGAGGCTCAGTTGTGCTCTGGCTTTCAGTCTAGACTGCCAAACATCTCGTAGCTCTGAATCTTCCTCCATTATTTCAGGTTATAGCTTTGACCTTTGAGAGCCTTTCCCAGATTAAGTGATGAGAAACATTACGGATATTCAAATTGACATAGTTATGCTGAAAAGGTTGTTTTCCCTCTGTCCAAACAATCAATGCTATGTCAGAATAATAGCTTGACCTTGACAATGTCCCATCTGAGAAAGAGATCAGCCACCATATCTGCCCTGTTGCCTTGTAATCTCTTTACACATCTTTGAATCTTTCAGTGATTTTTATGAAGAAATAAATGTAAGAATTTACAGGAACAGGAATGCAGCTTCTGGGCCTTCTCACCTGTATTGTAATGTATCCCAGTAAATCACCTGGTAAAGTTTCTCACTGAAACAGGCAATTGATTTAGCAGGTAAAGAGTAACACTGGATATTTCACAGTGTCACAACTGCAGATATCCCACTACAGCGTATGGTATCAAGGCACTACACTGAAAAATCAAGATTTAGTAAATTAAATTAATTAATATTAATTAAATGCTTACTAAAGCAATCTTCTCCTAAATATCAGTTGTTTTCTTGGACTTCATATTGCAATGATAAATATATATATATATGAACAGTTCAATAGTCTCTGATCTGATTCTAGATGTTTATCCCCTCTTTTCTGTTTTAAATGAAAAAAAAGATAAAACAGGGGATAAACATCTAGAATCATCTACAGCTACACAGACAGTGGATTGAGTGCACCCTCAGCAAGTTTGCTGATGACACCAAGCTGTGTGTCATGGTCGACATGCTGGAAGGAAGGAATGCCATCCAGAGGGACTTGGACAGGCTCAAGAGCTGGGCATGTGCAAACTTCATGAAGTTCAACCAGGCCAAGTGCAGGGTCTTGCACCTCGGTCAGGGCAATCCCAGGCACAAGTACAGGTTGGGCGGAGAATGGATTGAAAGCAGCCCTGAGGAGAAGGACTTGGGGGTGCTAGTGGATGAGAAGCTCGACGTGACCAGGCAATGCACACTTGAAGCCCCGAAAGCCAACCACATCCTGGGATGCATGAAAAGAAGTATGGCCAGCAGGTCAAGGGAGGTGATTCTACCCCTCTACTCTGCTCTTGTGAGACCCCACCTGGAGTACTGCGTCCAGCTCTGGAGTCCTCAGCACAAGAAAGACATGGACCTGTTGGAATGGGTCCAGAGGAGGGCCATGAAGATGATCAGAGGGATGGAGCACCTCTCCTATGAAGACAGGCTGAGAGAGATGGGGTTGTTCAGCCTGGAGAAGAGAAGGCTCCAGGGAGACCTTATAGCAGACTTCCACTACCTACAGGAAGGATGGGGAGAGACTCTATCAGGGAGTGTAGTGATAGGACGAGGGGTAATGGTTTTAAACTGAAAGAGTGGAGACTTAGATTAGATATTAGGAAGCAATTCTTTCCTGTGAGGGTGGTGAGGCACTGGAACAGGTTGCCCAGGGAAGTTGTGGATGCCCCATCCCTGGCAGTGTTCAAGGCCAGGCTGGATGGGGCTTTGAGCAGCCTGGTCTAGTGGGAGGTGTCCCTGCCCATGGCAGGGGGGTTGGAACTAGATGATATTTAAGGTCCCTTCTAACCCAAACCATTCTATGATTCTATGATTCTATGAAATCCACCCTGCATTTCTGCATCTGTGAGCTCCCTTTTATACGAACAAATATATTTACATATTCAAATATGTGGCCACTGTAGATGCAGGGAGAGCAAATGCTGATTTTTTGCTGTAAAAGAAAAATCTTTGTGGTCAAATCCTTTTTCAAGTAAATCAAAACTCCTATGGATTCCAGAAGGGTCAAGACTTCACCTTATCTGCTTGTTTGGCAGAACTACGAAATGACGCAAATGACCTTGTTAACAAATTGCAATCTTGTTATATTTTGAAATATTCTACTTATATGTTTTCTTACTGGCATGTGTATGCCACTCCTAGATCCATTAAGTCAGTTCAGTTATTTATTTTGCATTTTATTTCATCAAGGTGTGTCCTGATGAGTCACAACAAACTCTGCATTTAGGAAATAGAAAAGCAAGTTATTCTAGTGAGGAAATTGATGAATCCTGATTTATGTTAGCGAACTCCATTCAGAAGCCAGGGATCAGGTACGATTTAGGACACCAGCTCCTGAAGTATAGCTTTTTTTCCTGGAGTATGCATTAAACTTGCACTAGCACTGTCACTTGCACTCTTAGCAATCAAGCTCAGGGAGGCAAACAAGTTGCTGTGTTCTGTAAGGTTGGTTTTCTTCCTCTTCAGCTCCCTGAACTGGCTCACCACAGGATCATAAAAATGCCAGTGCTAGCACATGGACTTAGACCAGCATAAATTGGAAGGGACTTGGAAAATAGGGCTAAAGGCAGTTAGGTAGAAGAGTGAGAGCAGCACAGTCACATTTGATGACTGTGTTCAATGTTTCGTACTCATCACATTCATGTTTTGGACAGCACTATTGGAGTAAAATAGCATGAAATTGTCAATAGGCCTACATAAATATGTAGTAGGTTTGTCCAGAAATTATTCATGAAATGACCTGCCAGAGCAATCTCCCTTTTTTTAAACAGTCTTGGGGACTTTTACTATCCCATATAATTCTATAAATGAGGTAGTTATATATGTCATTCTTTAAGAGATTCTAAAGAAGCTTATGGAAAGATTCTTTTTTACTTCATGACACCTTTTTCTATTTCTGATGGCACCATTTGCACTACATTGCAAATTTGCAATGAAACTTTAAAAGCTTGATGGTATGAGTTTGCTTGCTTGCTTTTTTTCTGCTGCCTAGAGCAATTACTTTTCAGACTCCCATAACCCAAACCCAGGATAGCCTAAATTCACCATCAACCAACAACAGGTAGGCAACAAGCAAGAGGTTCCAGAGCTGAGCTTCCAGTGCTAATCCACGAGTCCAAAAACTGTGAAATCTAGCCTAAAACATCTAGCCTGAAAATCTAGCCTAAAAAATGAGGCAGCTCATACAAGATAATGACAGTTCAAACTCCATGAGTTTAAAATCTTAAAATATTCAAACTTTCTGTTTCTGCTGCATCAAAGAAAGAGAGCTAAGGGAGCATCTTAGCACAGAATAATATCCTCAGATCAAAGCGGTCACATGCTGATACGCAAGGAGGTGAGGGGGCAGGTACCACCAGCATCACAAGAAGGCAAAAGAATCAGAAATTAAAGGATATCTTGTATGATGAACAATGTTAAAATCATCTGCTCTGAGAGAGGAGTCAGGATGGAATGTGTCAGCCCTGGAATCTGGCAAACAAAAGATTTTTAGATATCTTGATTTAATCCACAGGAAAAGCCCGCTCTGGCCCAGTAAGCATTGAGGACCCACAGTATGAGGCCCACAGCAATTGTTTTTGTCTTTCTGCAAACACAACCAAAAAGGGAAATTTCCTTTGTTTAATTTGATGGTCTGTATGAACAATCAAGCCTTTCATGCAAATCCAGTGTTCATCAGGGACTGTTTCCGAAGCAGTCAAGTGTGATGTTGGCTGCTATGGATACAATAAGTTCAGTCACTGCAGCAGCCATGAATTCTCCCATCACACAAATAAAATTTAAAAGACTGCTGTGTTGTCTGATTCAAGCATTTGCCAACCTCAATAAGGTCTGGATCTAGGGATAGAACGTCATAAAAGATTGTCACAACAGAAAGCAATCTAAACCTCTACCTGTCGTCAACAACTAAGGGAAACAGAGAATAGAAAATAGGAGCTTAAAGACAGCTTTTGCAGCTAGAAGTAAGAATAAAACCTAAATGGGAAAGAAACCTTTCTGGCAGCTAGCAGTAATTTCTCAGCTATGGAAACTTGTGATAGTCGCTAAAGAAAGTGGTTGGTTTTCTTGGAAACCACAATGGGAATGGTGTCAAAGTGTTAGTGCATTTACTGTTGTCTCCGTACCAGGAATTTTGACAGGGTGTATTTTTTGCCATTAGATTAGTGGTAAGCAAAAATTTATAAAGTGCTTTGTATCCTGCAGTTTTGGCAGGAGTTATCAGAATGATACTGGCTACGCAAGCCTCATTTGGACTTCCCATCAGTTACCAGGGTAATGGGTGATGCTATGGAGACACAGTGTGTGTGCTGGAATGATATAGCAAACTCTGAGTCAGGAGGACTGGGATACATCCACTGGCATTGCTTTTAAAATAAATATAGATCCTGAAAAGTCTGAACATACCCCACTGTGTAGAATTAAATCACTGGTGAAGTGGCTGGTTTGTTATTTCCTTGCCTCTGTATAGGTGAGTCAGTTGGTCCTGACTCCATCTACACTGCAGGTGGCAGCTTGACTGGATTGCTCCATTCGCACAGCACACAGCAAGGAGCTCTGTGGGAACAGAAGGGGAGCACTGAAGCTGGAGTCCTCATGACATCCATCGGTGCTCATCATTGGTTAGAAGGCTGTTATCCCAGCCAGCCAGGTAGCGTGCAGTTACAGATCCACATGGCTGACCCATTTATTAGGGTTGTTAAACACTTTCAGCTCAGAAACTAAGTATTGTTTCATCCTTCACCTTAATTATGAAGCGTGGTTTCTCAAAAAGGTATTGTCAGCTTAGCCAGAAGAATCATCTAAGCTTAGTGCAAGGCTTAGAGAAATCCAATTAAATATTTCCAAAGGTATCTAAATACTCCACTCTTTCTCCAAATATCAGGTATCCAGCAGTGAGATCTTCCCAGGAGGCCTGAACTTCCAGTGCACAATTGAGGAGATGTAACAGGGATGGTTTTCCCCCAAAGCAATAGCTTGTACCATCAACACAACCTGCAGCAACTTGCAGCAGATCTGCCTTTAAAACGCACCACATCGTTTTTTTCATCATCCTGGTCGAAGTTAGTAACTTTCTACTACTTGAAAAAGCCACCAAGTAAAGCTTCTGATTCTTGTTAAAGGCAGGTGGCTTTTCCTGTTTCAGATAAAGTCTGCCTAAGACATCAGAGAAGAAACAGCTGCCTCTGGTCATCCACACGGCGTGTGTACCTAAGGGCAGTTGCCTCCTAGCACTGATCTGTTTGGAGTTTTACACAATGCCTGTCCACATGTGTACACATTCAGATCTCCGATAGCTTAACAAAAGTGGACAAAGCAACACAGATTTCCTCACCGCTATGAAAGCAAGTGTCTAAAACTGAAGGGACTGGCTTTATCTGGAGCTGCCTGACTGCATAGCTAACAGCTTGGCAATTAGGGAGCTACCAGGATTCGTTTGTACGTGTGGGGAGGCAACTAAATCAGCCAATTTTCAACATGCATGCACACTGCTCTGTCTATTGGCTCCATCGTGGCTGGCTGCTGTCGTAGCAAAACACTTTGTGCCAGCTGAAAGATGCTGGTGTCTCCTAAACTCTTTTTCATTCTGCTTTACCTGAAAACACAGCATGGCTGATGTGTGCGGTCACACCAGGGAAAGTCACTGCGGACAAAGTGGGACCTGCACATTTGTAACGAAACTTTCAGTGGTGCAGGGTCTCTCCCAAAGCAGCTGACATCCCAAAGCTGCTGTTCTTTTTCCTCAGATCTGGACAGATCTGGGTAGCACTTACGCAATTCGTTAGCCATCAAGACTCGCTGTGGAGCCGGTTAGCAGCTGAAATGGTGAAGCTGTTGCTGTCAGCGTTTCCTGGCAGTGGGACAGGGGCCAGCTGCTCAGCCAGCCCTGTTGCTAACAGACGAGCCGAGTTAGCCGGTATTGTGCCTCCTGTCAAAGGGAATTGCTTTGTTATTCTATTGAATCCATCAGTTGGCCAGGGTGAAAATCACAGAAAAATTACAGAAAAGAAAACAAAAAAAAAATCTGAAAACCGATGTTTACTGTATGTGAAAGTGACATTCATACACCCTTGCTGTCAAGACAAGACAGGAAAATCCTGTAAAACTGTGTGAGAATTTATTTTTTTGCCTTATTACAGGTCTTAGTTTCATACAAGTACTTTCAGCTCATTATGCAAATTAAAACTCTTTTTGATTGAAGCGAAATCAACAGTACAGTTATGTTCATTTGTGGTCAAGACATAAATGTCAAGGACAAATGGGAAGTATAATAAACACAACAATTTAAAAAAAAAATCTAATTAACTGTCTTAGTTCACTGCCTTTCTCATTTAGAGAGCTTCTATTATTCTGATGGCTTTGATTAAGCTCTTTCGGAAAAACCCAGAGAGCTCCAGCTGTCCGTCATAATCGATGAGCTCAGCTAATTGCCTCATACTAGCCAGTGCCCTTCATCAGATAGTCAAGACTTTCATGAGCATTTGTTTAGTGCCTGCAGACTTGACATTAACAAATTAAGCTGTCAGGAATACAGGTGGCATAGCGCAATCGGAATTTATTCCTCCTTCTTGCTTACTGGGCCATTCAGGAGAAATAATTTCAGCATCCAAAACCAATCAGCTAAAACAGAGCACATTCACAGCTCCCTCCACTTAAATGAACATAAATCAGTAGTAGAGAAACCAAGGGTTTGAAAAATTCCCCATCAGATCATACAGCGATAGGTGTGCTACAAAAATCTGGACTTAAAAATGTTCTGAATCTGCCTTGCCAAACTGTTTATGTTACGGGGCAACATTTCTCTTTCCCATCACAGTAGAGAAGTTTTCTACTGCATTTTAGGCTTGCTCTGCAAGCCAACTAAGGCTGTTTTCAAGCACTGCTGGCACAGAGCAATTTTACAACTTGTGCAATGCTTAAAAAGGGAACGACTGAGCAGACAGAGCTGGCTGGTGTTGAGATGCCCTCCTATGGGACATGCAGGGTTGGAAAAGAATGTTCTTCCAAGTCCAAACTGCTGTCTCTCTGCTACATCTAGCACAAGGGGACATGGCAGGGTAAGTTCAGAGATCAGTGGAAGCTATAAAACCCACCTCACACGCCAGAAGACAAGCTGCACCGAGTGCTTTGCTGCCCTGGTTAGACTGCTAGTGTTTTCAGTATTACTTCACTTAGCTCTCTTAGATTACAATTTTGCTGTCGCCTGTAGGTGACATACTCCTTTCTGGCCACCAGCACACCTTTGGAGTGCGTAGCATAAACTTGAAGGGATCTGAGACAATTCCTTCTTTGTACTGACTGCACAGGATCCATGGGAAGCCTTTTGGCAGTGAGCTGGAATATCTACTTCTGTGTGACTTCATATCCAAGGCTAAGTTAAGCACTTATTGGATTTGGGAGAGTTGTTAGCCAATTTTCCAGGGTTTGGATTTTTGGGTGGGGTTTTTTTTTTCAATTTTGTAAAGGTTTTTTATGGGGACTTCTAGAGGGGATGTGAAGTTCAGTGTGGACTTTTATGCAACTTGTTTTCTTTAGCCAGTGTTCCGTTATTATGATCAAACGACGACTGATGAGGAAGGGTGGGGAAGGTTCCCTGGAGGGAGAATGGAGAATTAAAAAAAAAAAAAAGAGATATGCAACTTGAATCAGACAAACAAGCTGGGAGAGAAAGGGAAATATCTGAAGACTCCAGACGGAGAGGAAAGCAGCCAGTGTAGGTCAAAGCATAATGCAACAGGAAATGCTGCACTGTGTAGGAATGCAATAACTAAATTTGCCAGTTTTTCAGGGTGTCAGTACCAAAAACAGGTCGAGGATGAATGATTAGAAAGGAAAAAATCGGGCTTTTTTTGGCTTTAATCTTCTTTGTTGTTGTTGTTGTTGTTAGAATAAACTCTTCCTGACTTGACCAGGAAGGGAAGGCAGCCCCTTGTGCCCAGCGTTTCAGTGAAGGACCCAAGCTAAAATCAAGGAGAGGACTCTCTAGACTAAGAGGGCAGCCTCGTAAAGGAACTGTTACAGCTTTGAGGACTCTCCCAAAAAGGCAGTAAGGACATGAGTGAAATCATGAAGGATAAACAAATTAAGAAGTATCTTTCTGGAGATTTGGAAAAGATCTGCAAGGAGAATAGCAAAAGGAAAAAAATATTAGGAAACTTGAGGTTGGAATAGGCCTCCACTTTAAGGGAAGGATTTATCTGAACTGGGTCATTATTCATAATTAGTCTGAACATGGTTGAATTGTGCAAAATTATTTTTCTTTTCCTATGTAATCTTTTTCAGAAGTAACTGAGTACACAATTAACAGCATCCACATCTTAGGCTTTCTGCATTATGCAGGAGTGCCCAGTGATTTCTGCCTTCACCAATACCCAGTGCAACTTCAGTCACTATAACAAGACAACTATCTGCCTATAAATAAGGTCAAAATATGTGTCTATCTAACAATTAAACTCTGAGTCTGATTTTGAAGCCTATTCCTATTGATTTCAAAAGAAGTTGTGACACTTTGTTAGTCAGGGCCATCTACTCTCTTCTGTATAATGAGTTGCTGTTATGAATAAGATCTACCAGTAACCCCAATAAACAGATTCTTGCTATGCTACAATGCCACATCTTTCTCCATCAATGTATCTATTGATATTAAGCATCATCATCATCTATGAGCAAAATACAGTTTTCCTGTTCCCTCCTAATCAAATTCCCTCCAGACTCACACAAACCTACTAGTATATTTTATAAAATTTCCAGTGTAGAAATAACATCTTATTTTTTGAAATTTCTCACTTAACATTTAATTTTGTTCTAGCAGAAGGTATCCCTTTCCTGGCTATAGCAGACTGAATTGATTTGTCTTGGCTTATTGTACCTTAAAAGATAAGCAGACATGCCAAGAACTTATATGGGAGACCATCTGGAAATATCAGGTGCTGGATGTGCAAGCCAAGGTGTCAGAGCCAAACACTGGGTCATCACAAGAAACTGATTGGAATATTACATCGGTCCTCTTGCCACAGCTGAGATTGGATGAGAACTGTAACAGGAAATGAAAAAATTGAACCATTCATCCACAGAAGACAGGAAGCACAGTCTCCATCCCTGCAAATACTCACTCACCCTCATCTCTCCAGCCCCACCTCCTCTAGTTCATTCTAATTCACTTTTTAAGACCACTCTTTGCTATTTATGCAACACTACGTGTCATAGTGTTTTCTGTTCTCATGTGTCCTTCTATAACGGGAGTTGTGCTACCACCTCTTACCCCCCTCTCAGTAATTTGTGTAGAAAACCTGTCTCAGAAGCAGATGGAATCTTGGGATCCATAAGGAATGAAGTAAATAATGTCATTAATGGTAGTATAGCACCTCTATAGTTCAGGCTATTCAAGAGGAATAATGATATATCAAGAGTATTACCAGGTTCAGATATTGGTGACAAAAATGACCAGAAGTACCTGGTCGGTAGATAGACTACCAGACAGAGGACTTTCATATTAAAAAGGTATGAAAATGGTGTTATTGCCTATTGATTACCATTGGTGAGAGGATACTGGATTGGGAAAACCGCTATTCTAAATCTGACTGACTTTTAGCAACCAGCATAGATTGGAATTTTCAGCTAAGTTATCCAGCGTTACCTGGTGCTTTTGGTTCATTTTGAGTCTTACAAGGTCTATACAGTTCCTGAGGACAATGCTTTCTGCAGGATAGGCAGCTGTTTCCCCGTTGCACTTTGGAGGCGAAAACCTTGAGAAATCTCTCTCAGTAAAAAAGCTTGCCTTTAAAACTGTAGTACTAGAGAATAATGGCATTTTCATCAGACTTGCAAGATTTTGGCATGCTTAACTGAAGAGTTTTATAGAGGAAAAAATTGGGCAGTAACAAATATCAAGGCAGAAAAGAAACACTATGAGGTTAGTTGAAAGCAGCTTGGAATCAGCCAGATCCCAGTGTTGCCAGTAACTAATAACATGAAGGATGAGAGCTGTTGGCTTTAAAGTGTTGCCATGTGGGAAATTCATTAGATGATGCCATTAACTAGTACAGCGAAGAAGCAAAGAACATGCTCATGCTTCCTTACACCAGATCTACAATTGAAGGCTTTGAAGGTATGCCATCCTTTAATCCTACAGCATAAATTCTATCTTCTACCTGCAAATTTAGACTTTTCCCAGTACGACATAATCCAAAACACATGAAATAAGTTAACAAAAGTGCCTTTTTGCTTGCATAACTGAGATTTTATTATCATGTCTGTCTGGCACAAACTGTGACAGACAAATTATTGCTTGTTGCCCCTCAGTTGATATAGGTTTCTATTGCAGATTGTAGATTGCTAATTCATTTGATGATACATAGATATGCTGCCAACGTCTTCTAACCTTTACGAAGGTACTTTGAACACTGGCTCCAAAACGTTTTGGATCGCAAACATCAGTCATCTGTCAACATTTCCATTGGACCACCATGCAACATTATCAAATGTTTAACTGGTAACACTTGGCACTAGAGCTCGACAGACTGCTTGCAGATCTCCCACTGGGACCTGACAAACCACCAGTGGCCCACACACAACAGCTTGAGATTGGTTAATTTGGAATATGTTATTTGTAATAAGCCTTCCACTGGATTCTTCCTTTTGTCTTTCACTAATCCTACTGTCTATCACAGTGAATCAAAACCAAATGTTAAAGACGGGGGAAAGAACTCGTAAAAAGAACAGAAGATGATACTGTGAAAACAGAAGGAGAAACTCCTGTTTCTGTACCCTGCCATATTGAAGAACTCCCGTTCCAAATCTGAGACTGCTCATGTAACACACCCACATCATCTCTGCCAAGGATAAAGAAACTGGAAGTCCATCACAGCATAAATTCACATTCAGACACTTGTATTTTTACGGGCACCCTATGCACCATTTTAATTTTTCTGAATTTCTACACAAATCTGCAGTTTTTGAAAAGGAATGCAATATTTTGAAAGATTTAAAATTAAATGCAGGAAACAGATTCTGTAAGCAGTTGTTGTTAAGCAAGCTATTCCACTGTATAGCAATATTTAGGGAAATTAATATATATATAATATTTTCTGTTCAAAAGATTTTGCTTATAATTTTTCTGGTATGGGAGTAATATATATTTGTGGTGATATTTAGATCTTGTGATCTATAATGAACTGTGTCTTTCTTGATTCCTTGTCTTTCTTGTATTTCCTAAGAATAAATTGTTATTTAAAAATTCTCTTATTTTAAGTTACCTGTATTTCCTTCCCTAAATAGATTCTTAACATGAGATTTTCCAGATTTTTAATGCCTTGGGCCAGTCTGAGATTTTTTAAAGGATCTGCTTTTCCAAAGACGTTAAGCAGACATCTTCCTCCTTTTAAGATTTTGATCTGAGAATAACAACAATCTTAACTCTTTCAAAGTGCTGTAAATTAGCATTGTGAACTCTTTTACAGGGATATGGATATCTTTGTCCGATTTTACATAAAGGGATGTAACAATGTAGTTTTCACTTGGTATCTTTTGCCCATTTCAAGAATGATATTTTCTGTTTTCTGTAAATGTGTTTCAGGGTTTTTGCATTACTAATAACCTACTAGGTGGGCCGTCTTCATCATACACTGAGGTTCATTTTGTTACCTGCTACATACGTGCAATAAAAGTGTAAAGTAAAAGCAGATGCATACTTGAAGAAGAAATCCCTCAATGGAATGCCCAGGGCGCAGATGGTCAGTTTGCTGTGCTGAGCAAGGCTCATGAAGCTCACCGTTGCTCTGGTTGAATACATCTCATCCAGCACCTCATTCACAAGACTTCCACATGCACTACTATCGCAGGCAAAACAGTCTTGACTCAGGGCATTTAACATAATTTAATTTATTGGAAATAAATAAGCGGAGATGTTTAATCACTTGTTCAGGTATTGAGAAATGAGCAAGAAAACAAACTATTAAATAAACACTCCAAGAAATACCTTCCTTCCCTCTCCCCAGGCTCAACTTCTGTCCAACACCTTCCTAGCCCCTTCCTAATCTACGCCCTCAGGGCTGTCCCTGACCTGAATGGGTCACACACAGGCTGCACTCCGTCAGGGTGTCCCTGCCCTGGTGTGGGTCACCCTCAGGTGGGCACCCTACCCAGCATCAAGTGTGTCCTTCCAAGGCTTCATCAAATGACATGTCCCAGCAATGTCTCCTACCACTTCTTGTCCATTTTGTTTCTCAAAATGCATCTCTTGACATTTCTCTTCATGAGTCCCCCTTTTGCGTCTTCATATCTTTCCTTTTGTGCGTCCTCAGTGCACCATTGTGTCTCTCCTCCAGCATCTCCTGCCCTAGCAGCTACTGCCCTTTTTAGCATCTGTTTGAGCAGAGGAGCCATGTTTTGGGGTACTGTGGGCATCCACTGTCAAGCCAGCTGGACCGGCTCAGGGCACCCTGCAGCTGCTGCCCCTCGAATGCTGCTACTGGTTCCCAATACAACTGCTTAGTTAAGCCCAATTGTGCAAACATGTAAGCCCTAAACTCTTCAAAGTCATTACGTTACTTATATGCACCACTGCAAGATCTTGACCTAAATTAAGTAGCATGAATACACTGTTCAACTTCCTTTCACCATCCCTGCAATAAGAAGACTTTAAAAAAAAATCTAAATTGTCAGGGTTTAATAATTCAATTCATTTTAATTCCTTGAATTAATTAAATTGTCAAAACTACGAATAGCTCAGCATAATGACGAATACTTACCACAGGTCTCCAGTTCCTCTTACATATTGATACTTCTTGTGACATACTCCCAGTCCTAAACTGTACCCAAACCAAGTCACTGGGCAGATGAAAAGACACAAAAAAACCCTTATACACTCTGGAAATGACCTTTTGGAAAGGAGCTCTTTTAAAGAGTCTTCTATTCCGAAATTTTATTTACTGAAATTCTCCCAAAATGTTCTGGAAGGAATCTTGTTCTTCATTGTTGCAATGTGATCCAGAAAAAAAAAATAATCAATTGTAGAAAAACAGTGCTACACCTTATTTTTGTTCCACTCTAATTAGAAGTCTTGTTCTCCAGAGCCAAAACCATAACAGCAAATGAGTTCCTAGGAAAACTAAAGCTCCCTATATGACATCTGTACAGCATTTATGGGCCCAAAGCTGCGCCTATAGGTGTCTAGGAGTTAACAGATCACCAAAACACTTTATTTTACCCTTAATCCTCTACTGACTGCTTCCTTGGTTCATAATATCTTCAATCAGATAGGAAATGGAGGAGGGAGGGAAGGAGGAAGAAAGAAGGAATCCGCTCCCAGAATGAAGCTTGATAAGCTAATTTATGTTAAGAATCAAGAATGAAGTCTGACAGGCCAATGGTGCTACAAACCCCTGCACACAGGATAGCTGAGGGATGAGGTGCTGACCACTTGGCTGGAATGGTGAACATTAGTATAATTATACCCTGACTTTGTCCCAAAACCTAGCAAGGGTTACAGCGTTGTCTTTTTGAGATTATAGTCATAAAATTAAGTCAGCTGTGGGCAATATATTCAGCTCGCTTTCATACACACACTGCAAGCCTTGTTACCAGGACCTCACAAAGCATCTCTTGAAAAAGGAATACAAGATGCTCTTTGTAAATAAAAGTTCATGAGTCTGAGTAATGAAGTCATTTTCCAAAATCGCAGTGAACGATATTCTTTTTCACGAGCCGACGGGAAGCTGAGAGGTGGGCTTGAGGAAAAAGATCTGAATGAAGCATGTTAGAGAAGCCACTTAGCCCTATTAGCCCATGGCACAGCCAGGCAGGCTCCCTCCTCCTCCTCCTCCTTCTCCTCCCGCCCACAGCTTCCCCTCCCCCATGCCAAAAGAAAAGGTTGGTCTAGTGGTTTTTTTTAATAAATTTGGCACCTTTCTGCCTTCCACTGAATAAACTGGAGATGTTAAAAAAAAAAGCCAGTCACGAGAGTCAATGTTTCGTGTGGAGCAGTTGGATGGAGTTGTGGGGGGGTGGTGTGGGGGGCGGAAAGGGTGACCTCACTTTCTGAATGGCAAAGTTTGAGTGGGAGGGTCTCGACACGAAAGGTAAAAAAGGGAACGATGTGAACATGTGAAGGAAGCCAGAGCACCGAGTAGAGCGTCAGTCTGTATCCTGACAGGGGGAGATAAGGTGGCTGGGGAGCCAGCGGTGCTTTCCTGGAATACAATCTCTGTTTGACACTCTCTGCTTAAGCACTGCCCATCTGTATGTTATTGAGCTGGAGCCTCTGGGGAAAAAGAGGAGCCACAGGCACAGAGACTGAACGAGGGAGGCAGCAAAAGCGCTTTTCTTCCCTTCTTTTCCTTTTTTTTTCTTTTTTTCTTTTTTTTTTCTTTTTTTTCTTTTTTTTTCTTTTTTTTTTTTTCTTTTAAATCAGGATCTGGTTAGACTGCCTTGAAGTGCCACATCTGGAAACTGAATGCTGAAAGAAAGTTAAAATAACTGAGGCACCACTAAGCCAAGGGGGGCTGATTGCAGAAGAGGGTAAACAATTACTGAGACGCTAGAAGACCACTGCTGGATGTAAGGGGAGGAAATGGCTTTGATCTCCGCCTGGCCCCTTGTTTCTCCTATATTATTATTTTTGAGATGCTTCTCCTCCAGCGCAGCCTCGAGTGAGGGAGGCGTTTTTCAGTTTGACTTTGAAGGTAGCTCAGCGGTCAGCGCGCAAGAAGCCACTGTTATCAGAGGGCAGCAGCAGGCAGTAGCTACTGGAAGTTGGGTGCCTTTTGCTGAGGTACAGTAACTCCCTTCTCTCTCTAGTGTCTGCGCTTTTCTGCTTTCATCTGTCTGTGTTGAAGCTCCCATCTGGTTAACGTTAGCTTAATCATTCGATCCTTAAAGTGATACCGGAGGATTTTTATTTTTTTTTTGGGGGGGGGGTGGTCTGCAACATTGCATTTTGGGACTGGAGAGATACAGTTCAGACTTCAAAATGTACACATGCCCTGCCTGCTGTGAGCAGACAGCTGCTGTACTTTGCAGTGAGGCTGGCTTAGCACGTCTCTGACTTTCCTGCCAACATAACTAAACAGGCCTGTCCAAACAGAGCTATTTTACAAGGGTTAATTGTCACAACACTTTTCTGCTTGCCTTGTTGTAGTTCCTGCAATTGTAATTCACTTAAACTTCCAGAAAGAGTCTGTCTTTCGGTGGCAAACACTGTATTGTGTAAGTTTTTGCTTTTGTCTCTGAATGCCACAATCTGAAGTTCCTTTTCGCGATGAGAGTGGCGATAATAAATTAAACACGTGTAGGAAACAGCCTGCAGAGAAAACACCTGCAGAGATTTTAAGACTTCCAAAAAGCATGAGGTTGGGACTAGTGACAAATGAAATTAGAGAGATCTGAGAAGCAATTCGATGGTGTAAAATTTTCCAGCAACCCCTGTGTTTTGCAATTGGTTGATATTCCTATTCTAGGAAGGCTGTGACCGGAATGGACTACTCAAAAATACAGCTTAAGAAAACAATAAATTACTCCAGCATACACTGGGAGAGGGGGACAGTAATGTCTCATGCGTGGGAGACGCAAAGTAGGAGGCAAATTGAGTTACATAAGGTCATGGGAAGGGAAAGAGTAGTTCTTCTAGCATAACATCCAAAAATGAGGTGAGATTAGCACGGCCGTGTCACTGTGACAATATCAAGATCGCAATCTCTGATACCACAAGGCTAATTTTCCCCCTACACTCCAATTGCCGGAACTAACGGCCATGCACAAGCCCTTCAGCCAGTCGGGGTTACCGTGGGGCTGGGCAGAGCTGGTTCCCCCACTGCAGTGGCTCCAAGCAGCTGGGCAGCCTTGGGAAATGCCTGCCCACCCTGCCAGGGACTAAGCACGAAACATGACCTGTGTGAGAAAACTGAAGGCTAAACCCTGCTCTGCTCGGCACAGGGGCTCTCGGGAGCCATCCCAGGCTTGGACAGGCTCCATGACGTGGGATGTCTTCTCCCCTGGCCTGGGATCAGCCCTGGGAAGATGCATTGCCACCTGTTGCTTACAACATGGAAAGTCCCTCAATTAAATGCCTGATTTAAGAGCCGGATGAGTTTTGTAGCTGCTTTTCATAGAATAATCAGCATAAGTGATAGGTAGCCTTTCTCGATATGATTATGTAGCATGGTTTTCCCAAAGATACAGTTCACATTGCTTCACTTTAGTATACTAGACTTTACCTTGGGAAAATGCTGTGAGATATATTGGACACTGCAGAGGAATGACACTTTAGTCTCCTTTACCTATTTCAGTCCTCTCTAAAATTTCATTTGTACACTCCAATCTAATAGACTCAGTAACCGGTGTTTGCTCCAGCTGTTTACTTGAGCCCCTGCAATGGCAGCATTTAGACTCTGGATCCCATGTTATGAATGAATGATGCTGCCTGCTATCGCCATGCCAAGGCCCTAGGCTGCAGGATGTTATGGTTTCATGAGGAGAGTGCCAGGATTTCAAGACCCTTTGCTAGCTGTAGATTCACCTTACTAATGCATTTCAAGGCTCACCTCCATGGCAATTTCCAAGGAAGCTCAGTAGGATGCTCTTTTGGGATAGGGCTGATGGCTCTGTAACAGTGAGAACCTGCTTACCCATTGATCCACGCAAGTAGCTGGTAACAGGAGCTGGCGAACTGGCTCTAAGTCTGGAGGTTGATGTAGAGGCCAGAGTGTGATGGTTTGGTAGTCTCTCAGCCGAGGAAGGAACACGTCCCTTGGTCCTGAGAGAGTTTCCCCCTCCCACAGCCCACCTCCCCTCCCTCAGCCCGGGAACAGGGTTTATCCCAGGAGGTTTGAATTAGCCTCTTTCGATGACCAAGTTCTTAACCCACAGCTCACAGTGAACCACAGAGTAAATTCCCTTACACAGCGCGGTTTGATTCAGCTCCTTCGTCTAAATATTGACTCAGGTCTAAAGCTCTCCCAAACAGACAGAGGCTGTTAGTCACATTGAATAGTGCCAAATTATACAAAGGGGGCAGATTTACAAGGCAGAGTTACAGAGCCACAGATGGGGCTCCGTGGTGGACTGTGGTGCCAGTCAACCACAATGTGAAACATGCCGCTGTAAAGCCGGAGCACAGATCGGGGCAGACAGAAATCATGATGTTTCCATGTGTGGGGCAGGTGCTGGTCAGCCTTTGCCCCACACATGATTCTGCTCTACACAACATCTTCAGAAATCTGCAAGGTTTGAAACTGTGCTGGTAGGAGTTTCCAAGCTATAACTGGTGGGATGCTCTTAAATCTTGGTAAGAGTTTGGTAGAATTATTGAATAACAGGAGACCCCAATTAATGTAAATACATATTAGTGAACATTTCTCAGTTTTCCACTCCTCTTCCTTTCCCATGTTTGGCAACCTTAAACTCAGTGGAACAGGGATAAGGGGTTTAAAAATTAAGAATTAATGTTAATGTGTAGCTTTTCTGTGCCTTGGATTTGAATGAAAGCCTCTTGAAGGCAGAAAGAACAGGAATAACTACATTTGCAATGCTATGCTAATACACTGTACCCACTCACAGAGCAGATCATGGGCTTGAGTCAGACCTCGGCAACATCTAGTAGCTTGGTGCCCTAGTTGTTAAACAATATGAGATCCAATACACCTAAATTAGGCACATAAACTGTGCCTAAACTTTTTCAATCCAAATCAGGCACCGTCTTCAAGTATAAACCCAAATTCCCCATACAGTACTGGAGACACCAGGTTTTCTAAACCTCTAATTCCTATCTGTCTTCCCTGGAGGCCCTCAAATGAGCCTCTTCCTCTGTAAGGACTGTGTTGGGTACTCACTTCAGGACAACTTTAGTAATCAGCTAAAGGCTGTGGCACAAAATGTAGATGTTTAAATTAAATGGACTAGATTCCACCCAATGAAATGTCATGTTACCTGCATAATGAGCACTCATAGTGACCATCATGGAATAAGGTATCTAGCCCTCTGCCTCTGTTTCAAGAAGAATGTTTATAAATTGATGAAAATTATTCAGAAAAGTATCTTGAGAAGTTTTACAGCGTTAGGAGTTGGAAGATAGCTAAGAGACTCTACAGTCCAATCTGCTCAGCTCAGAGGGAGTTTAAGAAAAAACTTTGAACTTATTGTGTAAGCACATACACATGCAAAAAAAAAATACGTTCACTAGTCTAACAAAAGAAGGTCTCATTATATGAAACAACTGGAAACTGAAGGTGACCCACTTCAGACTATAAGTTAGTTACAAATTTTAATTTCAAAGGTAATTAAGCACTGGAGACTTTAACCAGTTGTGTTGGACTGTCTATCAAGAGGCAGATCAATACAAAAACCATGCTCAAGTACTCAGTAGCTTGTGTGTGCTATTTAGGATGATTAAGTTCCTTCACCCATAAAGACAATAAGGGGACATGGGGGAGATGTTACAGTGCCTAATCCTGATGCCTATGGGGAGACAGCGAGAAAGAGAAAGAGAGTGAGCACAAAGTGCTGGATCCAGCTCATCAGTATAACCCAACCGCAGTTGGCAGCATTAAGTCAGAGACTGATTTTTCCAAATAAGGATAAGGTTAAAATATTTTACAAGGAAGATTCACCGAGATGGAAGCAGAGGATTTAAACTGACAGACATATCAAATGAAAGCAAACAAGTGGCAAACATCAGAAATCTTTGTTCTGGGGTTCCACTCATTAGCTTGGACACAGCAGAAGGAAAGGGGGTGGTGAGACACCTCCAGTTTTGGTGAGGCACAGAGTTAAAACTGAAAACTAGAAGTAACTTCTGAGAACAGTTATATCCCACTGTCAAACACATGCCTAAAGTAAGAGGCAGGTCATACATTACCATTTGGGTTTGAAGCCTGCCACTGTCAACATCTGTGTTTGTAAATTCCACTGACATGGTGGCTTTAATTATATAGGCGTAGCCTTTGTTCCCCAGTAAGAAGAAAGTTCCTTACAGAGTCTAAGGTGAGAATAAACAATGGTACAAGACTTCAAATACTAGAGAGTATGGTAAATGATGTCCTGTGATTCACGTTGTGCAGTCACTCACTTTAATGCAAAATTAGTATAAGGTGACATCCAGAAAAAGACTCATTTCATTCTGCTGTAAATGACTATGTGAGGTCAAAAAAATAGCAAAGAGAGACCAGTACAGGAGACAAGTATGGGAAGGATTAGTGAAAGAAAGGGCAGACAGACATACTATGGAGATGCTTGCCAAGCAAGAAAAGGTAATTTCAAATGTCCTCTGTGGAAAGAAGTGAAGCAAATAGTGGGAAAGGAAGCAAACTCAAGCAGGAAGAAGAAAAAGGAGAGGAAAAAATTAGAGCAAGAATGAGATAATCAAAAGCCCTAAGAGTAAAGAAAAAAAACAAAATAGTTGGGATGGGGCAGGAAGCCAATTCCCAGAGTGAAGGCAGGCATGATATTGTTGGACAGATGGAAGAGGAAAACTGTTTCCAGCATCAGTGTTTTTGGCTCAGAGGAAAGGCAGAAAGGCAAAAGAAGTCCTTTAAAGGAAACAATTATCATAGTCAAGGCAAAATTAGCCATTTACTGTAAGAGATATTAAGAGGCAGAAGTTATCTGTTGGAGCTTGCATGTTAAAGTGACATGTTTGACAATCATTTTTTATCATCTGACTTCTACCAGCAGATGCTGATCTAAATTTTCAGAAGCAATAGAGAGTATTTGAGGTGCTTTCTTTCTGGTTCTGTAAAGCCATAAGCAGTAATTAGCACAGGACCTGTGACAAACTCACCTCTCTAAAATGGTTCACATTAAGTATATAAAAAGAGAGTAATCATAAGTCCCAGCCACTTGTTAACAAAGACTCAAACTATCACCGAATCACCTTTGCCCCTTCACCCATAAAGGCTGGAAGAGAAATTCTTGCAGACTGTTTAGAGAAACCACAATTTGATCCTTACTTGTGCCATTAATCTGTTCAAAACAAACTAGCACTAAAAGAAGAAGCAGAAGACCTAATCCTGAGGTGTGAGCCAAAAAGGGTTTTAGCTTGACAGAAACCTTTATATTCTTTTAAGCTAATGGGAACTGCATCTACCTTTAAAAAGGCAGATCTTTAAATGAATTCATTGCAGACCCTTGAGGTTATGTTAGGTTAACTCCCATAATGGGCAATTTGGATTTCTAGCTGCTGGTTTTTTCTGGTACAACAAGGTTATGTTCTGAGAACGTCTATTAGTGGGGAGGAAGTTTTACTGCAGATGTTTGTGATTCCAGCTTAAGTTTCTCATCAAAGTTTTAATGAAAATCAGCTGCTTGGAGTCGAGCCACCAGACCCCAAACTTTTTAAATCATAGGAAGCTGAAGCAAATGGAAGCACAGGACAGAGCAGATGGATAGTGGGAAATGTTCTCCATTTCAAGAAGGTGCATAAAGCACCCGCCATAACAATGCAATTTAAACCCCACTGCAGTGAGTTCCCACAAAGTTTTGGGCAAGTACCAGCAAAGTGCCCCAAAGGTTATTCAGGGCTGTGAAAACCAATAAAAAGCATTTCATGCCCACTCTTATTCATGACATGGGAAGCAAGGAAGGAATTAGAAGTCCGTTTTTTCCAGGGAGCATGAGAAGCAGTAATAGAATTGGTTTCTGAAGGAGAACTTGTCCTGATTTAAACTGATAACAATTAGAGCTCCTAGTGTTCAAGAGATGTGTAAAATAGGTCTAGTTTCTGCGTAATATTTAACCAGACACTGATAATTTACAATTTGCTTCTGGACTTAGGTTTCAAACACCAGACACACTTGGTTTTTGTATTTTAATTGGTCCTCTTGAATGTTTGGATCCGATCCCAGTTCATTTTCAGACACCACCATGAGCTGGGGATGTTTGGGTTATGCATCCTAATGCAAGATTCAACAATTGCTGAATAGTGCTGTATACAAAGCTGTTAGAGCTCCATAGTTTTTGAAATCTAATTCTTTGTCGTTAAATGATCTCAAAGAGGTTTTCCTAACCATCAGTCAGGATATGCAGTGTGTAGTGTGCATTTGGCAATGCAGACAGAGATGGACTAAAATGCACTAAATATGAGCTGGCTTTGTCATTGCTGTTTAGCTGTATTGTGCAATTCTTTAGATGGTTATTTTCTTAAAATAAGTACTTCAGAAATACTAGAACTTCTTTTTTTCTTTTAAGACAAACCAGCAAGAAACAGTGATAAAACACCAGCATTCAAGAGTTATTACAATACCTATTATGACCCAAAGAATAATAGAGGGTGGTGGAAAATATTTTAGAAATTACTATTCCAAGTTTACAAGACTGTAAGAAGTAAAATGTTATTTTTTTTAAGTCATGACATATGGAAGCCAGGGAGCATGGGAAGAACTCGCACACTTGGTTAATTTGAAACATAATTTAATAATTACTGAATAAAAAGACTCTACCTGCACGAACACCTTCCAATATGATCTATAAAAATAGCCATTTTAGCTGAAACTGTGAGGATCTGAATCATTGTTTGACTCTGTTTTCACAAAAAAAATGAATAAAAATGAACTCATTCAACCTTTCACCATTGGTGTCAAGTGGAAGAAAAAGCACACAGAACCAGCAGCTAAACCAGATCATTTCTGGGCTGCATTGTATCCTGTTACCACCCTACAATGCATCCTGCTGCTGTTGTATGAAAGACCTTCTGAGCAGCAAGAGATGAGAAGACTTCTGTTCTGCCAAGGCTAATGCAAGGCCAACACATCCTAGGGTTTCCCACTGTGGTTTTCCACCTTGGAGTCTGGATGATAGCCCGAGGAGAACTACAGAGAGCCTGCCGTTCGTGAGTCCCTTATGCTGTGCTCCCTGATCTCCTGGCTCCAGGGACCCTTCCTCAAAAGCACTCTGTGGAAGCAAGCATTTGTCCAGAGAAAATCTGCTCTAGTATCCAAACAAAAAAAAAAGAGCTGTCAGGGCAAAACACTGCAGAGGCCTCCCTACCCCACCTATTCAAATTCTACATACCAAGGTGCCCCAGAGAAGCCACCACAGCCTGGCCCATTGAGAGTTGGCAAGGTCTCCAGAGCACCGGTACCTGGCACTGATCCATTCAAGGGGGGGAGGTGGGCAAGTGTTGAAGGCCTAGACATGGTTTAAGGTCCACAGGGCTTTTGTGTGCCATACTCAGCTTTTTGCAGGTTTGTGGTTTTCTGTGGCTCCCTACTTCCCATCAATGGGGAGGATTGCCTGCAGAGGCTCTACATCATCACTAAAGTACCAGCTAACTACTTTTAAGTCAGCTGGAAGCAGAGGTTCGAGCAAGGGATTTTTGTGAGGCATGAGGAAAGAGACTGGATGGGGCTTTCTTCTCGATGCATCTACTCTTTGCCTTCTTTGAGCCAACAAGAAACTAATTTCTTCATCATCACACCATGCCTGTGATGAAAAAAGCCACGGACCGAGAGGCAGTGAGAGATCAGGGCAGGTTATCCCTTCTCCTGAGACCTGGGCTTTCCTCTCTCCTTTCAGAGCAGAGCCTCTGCCCACCTCCATGCTGGATGTTACAGATTGTAGTACAAATTTAACTATGCTGAGCTGTTTCCCTTCCTTCCCTCGCATTTGCAAAGCACTGGCACTATCAAGGGGGAACAGCTCAGAAACATGGCACCTTCCCATCAGCCATACCTAATAACTGCCTATTTTTTCCACAGTTGGGCCACCATTGGGATGAAGTGATGGATGAAAGCTATTTCTCTTGATCTTTCAAGTTTTTCACACTGTGACTTGTGTTTCATGCTAAAAGGCTTTTAAATTGATGCCTTGGCTATAGGTCAAGTAGATCATTGTATGTCCCCATTGCAATTTCGACATGTCAAAGATTTGCAAAATCAAACCAGTAAATACTAAAAATCTGGTGTGTGAGGAAATTGCTCCAAAAGAAAAATCAAAGGAGCTTCGGATTTATCCTCTCAGTTTTAACTGTCCCACGAGCACTGTTGCACCTACTTTAAAGGCCACTTTTATTTTTTTAACCCTTGACAATTTTTGTCTCTATCTGGAAATCTCTCACGGAGATTGAGTTTGTCAGCTTATTATGTCTCACTTATTTGGGGGACTCAAGAGGAAAAAGTATGACTCAGAACCCATATCTCATGTGAATGTTTTATGAGGACTGGGTGGAGGGTGGTTAACGAGGAAACAATGCAAAATTATTTATCCCTTTTCCTGTAAATTGCCCTCCTTGTAAAAATTTGGCATTTTGTTTGAAAAAGGGAAATCAAATAGCTACCTTTCCAACTTCAGATTTTCTTTTTCCAACAGCGAGCATCTAAGAGTAAGTATTTTACTTAGTGTCTGTAGTAATAAGTACATTAGAGCAGAGGCCGGTATTAATCTCTAATCCTTAGCCAGCTTGCAGACAGCTAAAACATTTTAGCCCTCCCCCTTTTTGGAGAGGAATGCCTTTTAAGCAGAGGCTTTGTCTTTCCCACTGTATATGGAAAAAATGACTATGCACTTCTATGGAGAATGCCTAGCTGAGAAATGTTTATGTTGGAACCAACCCCATCTCTGTTGCTGAATGGCATTTTGTTTTCCACTTGGACTGGGGAAGGGGTAACAGTCTGGAAACATTTTCAACACAGGAAATTTTTTAAAAATTAAATACAATTACTTAGTCAAGGTAATAGATCCTGTTGTTGCTCTGCATAAAGCCATCTGGCTTTCAGCTATTGCTTTTTTTTTTGCGGGAGTCACCGTTATTCTGCCACTGCTACAATGGAGACGTGCACAAGTCCACTCAAGGAACAAGAATGCAGATGACAGTGGACAGAGAAAGGAGGGTTCCTTGTCATTTTTGTCTGCTGCCCATGCCCTGCTTTGCCTATTGGTTTGGGGATTACCCATGTACCATTAGCCATATGCACTCTCCCTCCGACTCCTAACTCTACTATGCAACAGGGAGAAACAGAGGTAACTTTTGTCCTGTATCTCCCCCATCAGCAGGATTTTACCTAGAATTGGAGCAACAAGTTTCAGTCTTGCTAGTTTTAGTTTTAGCAGTCTCTGAGCTCTTTGTCTAAAACTTCAGGAAGGCGGTTTCCATCAGCATCATAATCTGTTCTTTATTATCATCACAAATAAACTGCTATTTTGAAAGGAAATTTTGGTAGCTCCTCAAGTGATACATAAATATTGCCAGTTGTCATGGATAATTCAGCAAGTGAAGTTTTAAAATTAGGCTGTTATTAAATTAGGGTGTTGTCCCATCTCAGTCAAGGCAATCACAATCTTTTTCAGAAAATTCTGAGGACCGTTCAACCCCTTTGTATATATAAATGATGGAAATCTTATGGTGTTAAGTTGTTGCTTAACACAGCAACAGTTGGAAAACCAGATTAAATTCTGTCATCAGATATATTCTTTAGCAGCTGCAGAGTGGCTGGACACAGTGTGCATGGCTCCAGACCAGCTATAGCCCTGTGCCCCCAGGTGAGAGCATCACTGGGGGTGATAATATTGAGATCCACGCACAGAAAGGACACTAGTAACAGAAAATAAGGCTTCATTTGTTTCATCACTCATTGAACAGTTCATTTACTGAAAAATATTACAGATTCAAAACCAGTGTCACTGATTTATTTATTTTATGTTTGAAGATTCCAATTACTGAGCTTCACCAAAACACACCACTGCAGCTTTAATGAGCATTTTGTATCACTTACTTACCTAGATAACCCCATTATTATATTAATTTGCCCAGATCTATGGAAAATGCACCCAGTGAGACTTTAATTGTCATTGAATCTACCAATCTCAGAATTTCATTTAAAAAATAAGAAAATGCAACAATATTGAAGGTTTTCACTGAATGACTATTTCAGCAAGGAGTTTGATTTTACATTTGCAAGCTAAATAACAAAACAGAAAGCTTGTTATTGTGTAATTGACATAATTGCTTCAGTTTTTAATCACATTAAGTGCAATTAGAACTGAGATACCTGTGAAGATAAGTGGATAAAAAAAGATTACCAGCATTGTGCCCAAAACTCTTCACCAACTTCTGGTTAATTCCTAATTTGCAACATCAGTGGAGCACTGGAAGTAATAAATATTTCACAGTTAACAATGTCAGAAATTTAAGAGAACAACACAGGAATTTAATGTACTACACTAGCGTACTTCTTATAAAACTATCATGAATATTGATTTGGAGACTAAAAATGTGTTCCTCTCAGAAACGTTTACAATTTTAAAAATAAATTTGAAATTGCAAATGGCCAATTTGCACGAGGTTTCTGCCCTTGAAATGGTAAATACTATAGAGTGGCTTTTTGCATGCAGACAGTTCTCTAACAGCTGTAGTGTCCTATTAAATGGGGCAATTAACTGTCTAGCTATGATGTCACACACCAAATTAATTTCTCCAGTAATAATAGTGAGAATGTGACCTTTCTAGTTCAGAAGAATTTGATACTGTAGACCAGAGGTAATGAAGGCTTATAGAAATTATAAATAGAGCTTGGAGGCCTAAGGGGAAGCTGGTGAGCAAGCTTGTTTGTTTTTAATTCCCTAGGTTTGTGAGGCTTCAAAGCTCAGATAAATTTAGCAAAAATTGATGGAGAAGAAATAAAATTGCAGGGCAGATGTCTGCTTTTTTTTGCATGTTGTGGAGTACCTCACAGTGTAGAGCAGGACTTCTGTCCGTCTCTCTTTATGATGGCTTTGGTGGTAGAGCATGTCTGGCCAACAGGTTCGCTCTCCAGAGAAAGACAAAGATCCCTCTGAAATGTCACTTCACAGGAATTTATAGGTTCAACCAGAAAGGTAGTCTTGAATTTGCTATTACTCAAGGCCTGGGAATTTGAAATCCATTTATTTCTTCAAATGATAACTTAAGCTGAAGTGAAGTATGACAGCTCTTGGAAAAGGCACCACCAGGGCATTTTATTTTTAAAATTAGTTATAGTTTAACTCAGTGGGCAGAAGAACCCACAGCAACCTCTTCCACAGCCAAGACCTGGTCTGGGAAGATGCATGTAGCAAATGAAGAGAAATGAACAGGGGAGGTTAAAAGGGTAAGTTATCAGCAGAAATAATGTTATTTGTACCTTCAGTAAGAGCTCCGGCTCTTCATTTGTTTTTTCAAGAAGAGGAAAATGTTTTAATCATTTTATCTAACAAAAAAAAATGCCCTGAAAGACATTTTAACAAAAACAATTTCTATATCAAATAATTTTTCCATATTTATATTTCCTTCCTCTTATGAATTGAAGAAAACAGATTTTCCTTAATTATCTTAAAAGCTCTCCTACAAAGTTATTTTCAACTTTTCATGTGAAATTTTAACACTGAAATGCAATTCTTTTTTTTTCTCCCTACCCTCTTTGACTAATTCTTTTCATATATCTGGTATGCTTTGGCAGTAAATCCTTGCAGGTCACTCATAAAAATTGCCCTCAAATACCAGATTGTGGTCTATCCCTTAGAAAGGATGGAGAAAAAAACCGGGAATGACAGCACAGTGCCAAGCAGTGATGTGTAAATATGCAAATGGCTTTAAAGTATGGCTGTTTAGCTGGAAGCCAAAAAAGTTCTTTCAGCACTGGATTAAAAAAACTGGAAGTTTTGGGTCCAGCAACAGCTTTATATTCATTGCAGGCATCTGAAACAAGCAAATCACAACTACCAGAAATGTCTGCCTCTGTGGGGATATTCATTATTCCTAGTGGTTCTGAATAGTTCTCTTAAAAGACATGAAGTTGTTGACTTGTGTCACTGCTGCGGATTACATTGGGTACATCTGGAACACTATAATCTGGGATTACATTGTGTACACCACTGCTATAGGTTACATCATTGGGTACATCTGGGCATGGTTCCAGGCATCCAGCTCCAGGTAGCCGTGTTTGAGCAGGGGGGTTGGACCAGGTGACCTCCAGAGGTCCCTTCCAACCTCAACTATTCTGTGATTCTGTGTGACCATGGTCATTATTCCACTTTACAGATGGAGAAACTGAGTGAAAAAATAATGTTCATGGTCACACAAGAGATCAGCGAAAGAATGTGTTTTCCTGAGTCCCAATATTGTTATGAATGTAGTTAGGGACAGAAGAGCTCAGGCATAGAAACAAGGTGGTGATCTGTCCAGGGAGAAGGAATATTTTTCCTTACGTTAATTTCAAACAACACAATGAAGCCATTGCTGTGAAGATGTTAGTAGATTAGAGGTGAAGGGTATGTCATGAAGTGGGTGAGTGACTAGAACCAGGTGCAGGGAAAGGCAAAGTGTAAAAGAGGAGTAGGAGGACAAATGGAAAGGAGGACAGGGAGGACACCAGCATGAGTAGAGAACAAGGCAGCAGCAGAAGGGCTGTGGGAGCCAATGGGGGGCAGGTGGAGATCCACAGCCCATAAAGCCCATAAGCGTAATGTTCAGATGATCCATTAATAGAAACAGCCCAAGAGAAGTACCGAGGCCTCCCCCAAGAAGGGCCAATGAGCGGCCATCTCATCTGGTTGGCATTTACTGTAAGACTGTTTAAATGACATTCAAGCCTCATTGCCAACAAGAGAGATATATAATATAGACAAGACTAAAAGGTAACCTATAAATAAAGACTAGAGTGAATGTCTGCTATAAATATAAACTGAGGAGCCATGGATTTAATCAATGCCTCACTATACATAAAGAGAGCTATTGGAACATGCTGTCTGCAGCAAACCCTTTATTGCTACAAGTACTCACTACGCTTTTGAGGAAACTGTAACTACACAAATCTCTATCCATATGATTATTCTTTCTCCTTTGGCAAATTCAAATTTTAGAGACGCAAGAGTCAGAAGAAATGGATAAAAAATTATTTGCAACTATATAGTTATATTGTAAAAAAGGGGCAGGGACATGAACGACTGTTAGGACAATACCAGAGCTATCAATAAGTACTTGTTTATGAAGAGCCCAAGGACACCTTCTAGAAATATTTTTCTCTCTCGCCTCAAAAAATCAGAACAAAAGCAGAAAGAATTTAATTAGACAAATTTTACCCCAAGTCATACACTTTACATAGGATCCATCAGATCCTTTGTCCACATGGCATACCATAGTTAGATCAAATGTAGTTGTAGAGATGGATCCTTTTGGAATGTTGGAGGAGTAAAATAATCAGTGTTTAAATACTGCTATCTGTTATCTCACCCATTTCAGCTGTCGAGAGACAGAGACCACCCTCTCTGCCATAGAAGGTATTATGGTAAAAAATGCAAAGAATTGCTCTGCATTTCTTGGTTACACATTGTTGGCGATCTTGTGAACAGTCTAGTGATCATGTGGGGAACAGATGAGGATAAAAGCTGTGAGGAAGAGTAGCAATGCCAATTAATATTCAAAGCAGCAAATAATATTAAAAGCACTGTTTTAATGCAGTTATCGGTGACTGTCTTATGCATTTAGGAAACATTAATCAGGAGTCTGATCGTACAGAGGCATTTGGCAGCATGTGATGCTGTGTTCAGTGATTTGTTATCTCCTAGTTATGAAATGTAGCAAGACAGTCTTTCATGGTTAGCTATGCTGAACAGGAAAGGCAGATTATGGGCTGATACACGCTTCTCAGCTATCTTACATGAGCTACTGTACCTGCAAAACATGTACTGTTTCCTGGGGACAGACAAAACCAGTATAGTTCTAACCTTTATCAGTCAAATTAATCCCAAGACTTACTTGACTGTGCTTCTCATCTGTAGTTAATATTTGGTACAAAAGCATTTCCAGCAAGAGCTGATGAGCCAGTGAGTTCCTCAACCACAAAAGTGGAAAAGTCTGGGTGGGGAGTATACCAGAGCATCACACGCTGCCTGAATGGGCAGAGCATTGGCTGGATAAGACATCAGATGGGGATAAAAGCTTTTGGCAGTTCATCCTCTGCCAGAAATAGGGCTTCGTCTCCACAACTTAAAGGCATGTCCATGTAGACCATTCAAACCAGAGCATTAATTAATAAACACCCTATTAGACTGGTAAACTCAGTCTCTGATGGACCCAGTGCAGCTGCCTATGCATTCAGAAAAGAGGGAAATACAACCAGGCATTTCTGTCTGCTGGCTCTACACAGCCAGTGCAGTTCATAGGTTTTTTAGTGAACGTGCAAGTCCATCCAGTCCCCTGGCACCAAAGCAGCAACCAGCATGGCTGAGGCAACACCAGGGTCCTGCAGAGCAAATATAGTTTATCCTTTCCCCTCACTTAACCCTCATCCATTCCCATACACACACACACATGCTTTTGAGACCCCCTGTAGTCACAAGATACTCCTAAATACTATACATGCTGAATGCTCGAGCAAAAATGTAACCTCCAGCAGCTAAGCACCTTTTCCAGAGTCAGCAAAGTGCATGGTGGCTGTGCTCTCTTACAGAACCCCCAGGACTCCTGAGCATGCTGGTCACCTGCAGCATGTGCCGGCACCGAGCTGCAGTTGCACACAGTGCTTACCGTAGGATTTTGTGATGGATTTTGTGTTTTGGCAAAAATGGAGAGGGATTTCTCCTGCGGGTCACCAAAGGCAGGAAGGTCAGGACAGTGGGGCGCAGTGTTATTGCAGCTCTTTCTGTTTGCATGAAGTTTCCCAGTAGACTGAAGAAGAACTAAATCTTTGTGTCTATGCTTATGAAAAACACATTTTTGACCTGAAGAATTTGAAACGTCTGTTACTGTGCTCCCAGGGAGCAAGAAATGACCAAAAGTCCATCAGTCTACAACTGGCAGTCTGGATTTTAAAAGTCCATGTTTAAATGTACTGGAAGTCAACTATGTCCTGAGCTGAAAAGCAGATGTAGAAGTCATGTTGGTGCCTTCACTACTTTCTTGCTGAATGAAACACCAGAAGCAGACTCATATATCTATCCAAGGTAAAGAAGATTGCTTTGTAGTTAATGCTTTCCAGGCATGATAAAAGACACACAATTTGTGCCTACCCAGCGTGGTCTTAAGCTAGGATGTCTGTGGAGTCAAACACTTTGTTTCTTTACATTCCAGTTTGGCAAAGCAGTGTTTTTAGTGCAGCAAAAAGTGTGCATTTTGGAGGGAACCAGAAGGTGTCCTTAGAATGGGGTCATGCTCCTTTCTGTGCTAGAGCTTAGCTGCATAGTTATTTGGGGAGTTTTACTCAAGTCACTATCTCTGGAGATTGTCAAAGTCACTCACAGCATCAGAGCTCTTCTTCCCAGCTGTATCTACAGTGCTTAATTGCAGCTTGAGTCAGGAATGAACATGACAGGCAGGGATCAGTTTTGTTCTTTGTAAAATGGGATAATCTTGTATCTCACAAGCATGTGTTAGAACTAAAGCTTGCAGTGAGCACCAAGTATTTCGTATGACAATACAAAGTTTTAATAATTTCTTACAGATTTCTTTCCTAAATATCTTCTATGCTGCCCAAAGCCATCAAGTTGAAGTGGGACTGAACTACTATCAGCAATAAAATTAATTTCCAGAGAGCAAATGTCCAGTGGCATTCTAAAACTCTTCTGAAGAATTATAGTTTTACCAGAGGTGCCAGCATATATACATGCTTTGTGCCCCCCAAAGAAGATAAGCATATGTCAGAGATGGGTCAAAAAGATTTTGTCTGCAGATTTTTGAATGCACAAGTATTCAGTGAGGAAGGTAGCATCGGTGCAGGGTAACTTGATACACCTCCTTTGGAGAGCTACCTGCAAATATCAGAGGAGACACTATCAGGACAAAGGGAAACATCCCGTGATTACACTCTGAACTGGCCAGAATCAGCCTAAACTTAAATGTAGAAACAGGATCGTTTGGGTCTGTCAGACATCAAGGTTTATCTGCTTTCTCTACCTGAAAGTACTGATTGGTGGCGCAGACTGTCAAGAGCTTTTGCACTTCTCCAAAGGTACAGGGTGTCCAGCAGTTTGGCCAAGTCTGTGGCATAGCAGCCATAACATGAACACTTCTACACAGCACAGCACACCTGACATGGGCAATAGGCTTCATCTCCACAGACTTCAAATGCAGTAGAGAAGCCTACCCATGAACGAGCCCTGCAAGCCCCCCTTTGCAGTCAGTAAAGAGCAACAGGAACAGCTGACGTACTTTAGATGCATTTTAGTCTAGAAGGAATTAAACCATACACAGGGTGTCTAGCTGGCTTCTTCCCATGTGGATGTCTCCATGTTGATGACTCCCAGCCTGCTGTGGTTTGGGCTTCCTACACACGCAGTCCCGCCGCCCAGCTGTGGAGGCTGCTGGCCAGCATGGCCCCGCACTAGCACGGCCACAGCTGTGTTAGCACAGCACTGCACCTGGGGCACGGAGGTCCTCTGGGGTCCAGCCTGGGACTGTCTTCATGTCTGACATAGACACGTCAGGTTGGGGCCTGCTGAATGCTGAAAATCTGGTGTGCTTTCTGTGAGCGCTTGGCTGGGGATTGAGTATTTCTGAACATGAGGACCCTATTGTAGGTGAGAAAGGAATCTCTTCAGAAAAGAGTCCTACCTATTCTGAGGAGACCAGAGAAATTGGAATTGTTTCAAAGTAGAGGACTGCTTTCTTGGAGTTGTTTCTCTAATGTTCTTATTTATTACCTAAATTAAAGTACTGGGAGATATTCAAGCAGGAAAACATCTTTATTTTTAGGAAGGGCAGTAGCTATTTATCTCAAGCTGGCCTAAGCAAACAATCTTCAAAAATGCCTCAGAACGGTGGCTGCCAATTGCAAATACTTCTCATAAAAAAATAAACAAAAGCAAGCATGTTTGGGTAGGGTTTGGAAACGTCCCCAAGGAGCAAAGGGCTGTTGTTTCCATGACAATGCCATGCACTTCCAGCAGACTGGTCTCTCTCTAAGATCCAGGTATTTAAAATGGGTGGAAGATGTTTAGAGTATTCATTCATCCCTGTATGGCAAAAGATGGAGCGCTTCAGGAATATAGTATTGAGTCCTAAACTTCTGTTTTGCTAAACCGTTCCTTGCAGAAAACCATTCAACCTTGATGGGAAACTGTCAAGAAGGGAAGAATCCATTGCTCCACTCAGTTCGTCTGATTGTTTTCATCAATGCATTAAAAACTTGGGCTTTATTTACTTGTGTCCTACTTTGACAGATGTCTATGGCTGATATGATGCCTGTTATATCAGAAAGAGGAGCAACATTTTTCTCTTTTCTTTTCTCTAGGCTCTGAGGAGAAGATTGATAATATTCAAGTAGAGTTTGTTTTCTTCTTTTCTTTCACTCCGTAAGAGACTGTGAGGACTTTTGAGGGTCCCACAGTTCTGAAACCGTTGATCAATTGATGTCAAGAGATAAACATTATTATGCAAATAATTCACAATATGTCTCATGATTCTCCATAGATGTTTCGATTGAGAGATAGCCTATCACACCAGACTTCACAGTTCTCAGACTGACTCTCTTAGGTATATATCTTCTGACAATATTTTTACCACCTTTACAGAACAGGTCAGACTGCAGAAATATGGAAACTTGAATGCACAAAAATCTTTTTAAAATGAAGTTATATGTCCAATGAGCTTGCTACACTATCAAGATAAAGCAGGTGAACAAGCTGTGGTATGTCATCTTAGACAGAGATAACTATCTGTGTATGTTCTTGACCATCACTAGATGACAGGTAATGAGAATTAATTTAATTCTCTTCCACCAAAGTCTAAAAGAGCATGATCAGGAACAGTTACTATGACTTGGGTAGCGTACCAGAAATTATGCTACAGTCAGTTGTTTAGCCTCTTGGCATATGAAGAAGTTGTGTGTGAGAACTGCCAGAAACTAAAAAACGTGCACTTTTTTCTCCTGGCATCAAAAGTCACCCTTCTCCAAAAATACAGGTGTTTGTGACACAGAATATAACTACTTTGCATTTTTGCAGGTAGATTTGGGATATTAGCTTAATTAAGTTAATTTTCATTTCATCACAAGCACATGAGTTCACAGGATTCAACTTTGCCCATGCTGCACTCACTTTTACTATCCTGAACCAATCTTTGAAGTGAGGATCTACTAAGTAATACTGTAATGTTTGATTTTTGCCCTCATGTCTGAACATCCATGCAGCCCACTGAGGATCCTTCTCAGACCTGGAAGGAAGCACACCTTTTGACTCTATCTCTAGCAGCAAAGAGCATAACTCTGGTGGCCAGCTACAACCACGTCTCAGCTGACACTGAACTTACTTAGCAGTGACTTGGCAGCTGATGTGCCATGACTGCTACTTTGAGTGCTGCTTTTCACTTTCAGTTCCTCAAGTTCACCAGCTGTCTCCTTTTTTACAATGGTCCTGGAGACAAGCACCGTCTTTTTCTTCTGGGTTTGTTTTGGATCAAACATAAATGAGATTCCTCGCCCAAGACTGGTAGGCATGAGTATAATGAATATAACAAAGGCTGAAATGTCTTAATGTAGACCATTTAACCCTGAATCGCATCCCTTCTTGTACCCCAGTACTCAAGAGAAAACTCTGGAAATAACAAACACTGGTGTGGATCCAAGGGAACCTTTTATTGTAGAAGAAAGAGACCCTTTGTGCTTTTATATATCCACAGGAAAGTCACAAGTTCCAGTACTAACTAAAGAAACATACCATGTTTTCTTACCATTAGATGAGCGAGTCAATGGCTACATCTGAATTACGGAATAAAGAAGTGTGGGGACCTCCTAGTCAAGTAGCGTAACACAGCCCATGTCCACATGTTGAAGCTCTCTCTGTGTTTGTCCAGAAAAGAGCAGTCCCATACAGACTGTCCTAACAGAAGCCTTGCTCTGAGCTGTGCCTGGACACTGCAGGGAAAATCACAATCTGTCAAAAAGCAAAATCAATGCAGAAAGTGAACCGTCAGTCAGTATGGATGTACCTGAAACCATGCCTTGCCCTTCTTCAGCTGGCTGATGCAGATGTAACCACAGAGAACACTCTGTGTGTGTTACCAGCACAACACCCTTGGGAAAAGCAAGACAGAAGAGGCAGGGTCACAGCAAACATACCTGCCCCGGCACGGCTGCACCACTACTGCTAGATGGCAGCAGGGAAGGAGCAGGGACCTGATTCTGCCCTCAGTTACGCAGGCACAGATCAGGAGCAGCTGCACTGAAACTGGTGGAACTGCTTGAATATAATATGGGAGTAAACTCATACCCTGTGTATGTGGGTTGTATTCCATCTTCAGTCCCATCTTGCACCCATACCAGCAGAAGGGTCTGAAGAAACAGAATGACTACAGGCTCCACAGCGCTTTCAGCACTGCAGCTGGTTCTTGTTTTTAAGAAATGTATTAATTAAATCCAGATGCAAGGGCAGGGGGGAAAATAAATGCACCATGGGTGTAAAAGATTTTCAAGAGTTCAGCAAGATCCACATTAGATTGGACTTTTCAGCTTGAACTGGAACAAACGTGTCCCTCGGGAAAAAAAAAAATCTAATAATTGTGAAGACATAATTGTTAAAGCAGACCTAGCATTTTGGCCTACTAATTGTCTTCACCATTCAGAAACAGACAGTGGACGTAAATGTTCCTCACTCAATTGCCTACATAACAATTTTTCAGGGAGGATAGTTCCATTTTGTTCCAGACCTGTTTATGCTTTGTGTGCATAATTTTGTGCTCCCAGAACATTTGGCCATTTGAATCCCTCAATTAGCTCAACACTCTGACACTTCTTTTTATAAATATGATGTTGGCTCATGCCCTGGAACAACTAACCGATCACTCCATTATCACTAGTAGGGCAAGGAGCAACAAAAATATATCAGAATAATTGAGAATGCCTGAGAAAACTTCTGAACCCAAAGGAAACAATCTGGATCCCATTTTCCCCTCATTCCCACTGCCCTCATAGCATTGATTGTCAATACCTCATTTCTGGTTTTAATTGATGCAACCCATGGTTTAAAATACTGTACTAAAATAGTGAGCATCAGCACCTTCCAAGTTTTTGTGATGAATGGAATAATGAGGGGAAAAAATGTTGCCAAAAAATACCCAGGTGACTTAGGAGCCTGCAACTCAGGGGGCTCTGACCGCGAGAATAGCAGAGGCACCCAAAACTGAGGCAGATGTCTTGAGGAAATGAGAAGTGTGTCTGCTCAGGATAGGGGGTAAGCTGGTTCCCAGTGGACTTCAACAAAGACTGTACAACCCTGCCCGTGCAGCTGGAACCAGTGACATTGCACTGAACTGCACCCAACTTGTTCCTGCTGAGTGAGTGGACTAGATGAAAGCTCACTCATGGCTGGAATGCATACCTTTAATTGAAGTATACGGGAGATGATCTTTATGGCTGACTGAAGGATTGTCATAGACACTTTTACACACACTCAAACATTTCCATTGTCCACATTCACCGTTGCAAGTAAAAAATTATTCTGCTTGAACCTGCAAAACCAAGAAAGTCTTTGGGCAGACACTAATGGGCCATCTAGGACCACCCACTAGCTGAGGGGCACCAGAGAATATAACATGCCTTAGATCTATATGAGTGGAGAGAAATATTGCCAAGACAGACACTGGGATAAGAATCTGTTTTCAATTTAGAAACTAACTGTCTCCCTTCCACAGTGTGTGGCGTAATCATTCAGCTGAAATCCTTAGTCTGGTGGGAGCCAGTCCTACAGCTCTGTGTTATGACTAAACAACTGAAAGAAACAAGCATTACAAATAGACAGTATTTCTGCTGTCCCAAAGTGGCTGTGGTATGAAGGCTTTTACTCCTAGGAGCTATTATCTAAGAAAGTGTTTCCAAAGCAAACTAGATAAAATATTCTGTGTAAGAATGGTAAAGGCAACTGAGTTTTCCATTTATGTTCATCTCAGCTTCTCAGAGCTCTCTGGGATAAGACTGGATTAATGATTCATTTGTAAACCTCATTTTTAAATCTTGTTGTGAGTCATCTCGTAAGATACATTATTTTCTAAACAAGCAGCTCATCTGGCTGGACAGAAATACCTACCCACCCTTGAGAATGGAAGCTAAAACGCAGATGAATCTCAGGGCTGCTGGCTCTTGCTACCTAGTGCTCCACAGCTGTATCTACAGCACCGTGCAGATGTACGGGTTCAGGTCCCAGAAGCAATACGGCCATAGCACTGTGCTATGTGTTAATTAGCCACTGCCACCATCACAGATAGTTAGCAATACTACTCATAGGCTAGTTTTTGCAGCTACTGGACGTATCACTGCTCACAGTGGGCATGAGAAGCAATGGTTAGGCCAGTGCAGAAAATAAACCATCCTTTATTTCAGGGCAACCCAGGAAAATGAGTAAGAGGGAGATACAAAGGAAATCTAATCCTAATTAGATGGGTACAATATAATAAGAAGCCTCATACCTCATACAAATGCAAGCTATGCAAGATCATACCCTTCTGATTCACTTGAACCTCCCAATTTTCCCACTTTTTGCAGAAGTGACCTCAAGAGACACAGAATACAAAAAGTGCTGCAGAGGCAGCCACAAAAAGTATTCCAGGAGAGCCTGGCATATGTCAGGCTCTGACAGACACCTCAGGGATAGCGTTTGTAAATGCTAGCAGAAACAGGGTGTGGTAAATAATTTCTGGACATCTAAATGACATGCTAGGGCCTTCACATCGGCTCTGCAACAACATTGCAAGAGTTAGGCAAGGGTGAGAGATTTAGGATCCAAAAATTCATGAGTCTGCATGGATCTAACACCATACATGTGACACGGGGAGGCTGCACGGGGTGAGCAGGTGCTGCCTGAGTAATAGAAGTTACTCCTGAGGTCAACCTGTGCGTGGCTCACCAGCTTTGCAAACTGAGATAGAAGTTCCCCAGTGGAGAACAAGAATTGACACCATGACAATAAATATATAATATATCAATATCAAGTGAAAGCTATCCTCTTCCTTTTTATTTTCCAGTCTTAATGGCTTTGTTTGTGTTTCTGATTCCTCATATTATTGCTCTAATTAGTATTTGAAAGAAGGTGATATGGATATTTACAATCTTCTGTTTTGTTTTGGTAAGTTATCAAAAGTACTAAATTATATACACCTGGCACAGCCTCACATTTTAGAAATAACAAGAAAATTGTACCTTTCATGCAATCTCCCCCCATTTATTTATTATGTCACATGAAGAATGACTGAAGAACTGTTGTATCTCCCAGGAACAGCTTGCTTCCTGGAATGACAACAGATTATTGCTGGCACATCTCACCAGCCCCACAGCCAGAGGGACAGCCCTGCTTTGGTAGCTTCTCACAGCAGCCAGCCACCTTCCATCTTTGTAGATACGCATCTGTCTCCTCTAGGCTCTTCATCCGAAGCTCAACAGACCTTTGATGTAAAGTAAACTTTCTAAAGCTTTTCTTATTTTAAGTAAAAGCTATTCCTTTCCTATAAATACACCCTTCTTTACCGAATAAGGATCATCATTTCTAGTTAACTCATCCTCTAGTACAAAATGCAGTAAGAATCTGCCGGCTCCTCACCCGCCGGCAGGCACCCACTGCTGGCCAGGGACAGGACACAGGCAGGAATGCTGACTGCTTAGATACTGTAAGGCCAAATAAAAAAGCAGCACCAGGGCAGGGAGTGAAAGAACAGACTCGAGTTCAGCAGCGTGTGTGTGGTCTGCTACGGTGGGGTTGTGCAGCGCGCTCTGGGGAGACCTGACGGTTGTAATTCTTGCTTTCCCCTGCCTCTCAGCCAAACCTAACTCTCTGAATACGTATGCATTGGAAATACTTTATTTTTATTTTTTCATTGCAGGAATGCCAAGAAGGATTTTACCGTACCAGCTCAGGAAAATGCTCTCCTTGCAACTGTAATGGCAATGCAAACAGATGCCTTGATGGATCTGGAATCTGTGTGGTAAGGAATTCCTGTCTTCTCTGCTGGTCCCTCACTGAATAACAGTACCATTTTCATTCTTTTTAATGATAACATGAACCCTTTTACCTTCTTTCACTCTTGCATGAGGCTTCACATTGAAGGAGATATTTCCCAAGCAAGAAACTACAGGCTGTGGTTTGACTCTTCTATTAACACCAACGCTCAATTTCAATACACAGCAAAAGCAGTGTCTGTACCACAGGAGCTTTTTGCTGAAGGGCAATCTTAAGTAGGGCCAAGATCAATACATTAATAAGATTATCCTGGCCAGATTTCATTCTCACTTACTTAAATTATCTCTGTAGATTCAAAACACTTCCTGCATGCAGTATTTGTGAGAGTCAGTATGCTGGGGAAAATTTTTAGACCATCAGAAATGTGGAAAGAGTTTTGTATGCCCCTGGAGAAAAATGTATAAATTCAAACACATTTCATTCTCCCCTTTATGAATACAGTGCTGTATATCATATAAACAATTTACAATGGTGAGTGACCCCTGTGAGTGTATATACATGTGTTATCCATAGTAATTCCGCTGCATGGCAGCCTCCTGCTGTGAAGGAACAACACTAGGAGGTTGAAATAATACACCAAGGGAAGAGCCTGTTGAACTCCGAGGTAGTATTACAATTTCCCATATGTTTGGTCGCACTCAGTACCAGCTCATAGAGAAAGCTGTGAGTTAGTATTAGTAGTTGGTCACTTGTACCTCCAGATCAAAAATCAGTCCAGTAAAACTTACCCCAATTACAAGTGGGCAATCAAAGCAGTAATACACTAAAAAAAAGGGATGGAAGTTAATAGTGCAATGTATCTGAACCACATAGCAAAAGCTAGGCACTAGTCTACCCTTTACAGGCTTGTAAAGCACGAGTAGAGACCAAGCTCCTTGCTCTGCCATGTGTTACTTTTGACAAGTCATAAACCTTTGCCCTCAGTTTGTCTCCTCATAAAATGGCCTGATAATATTCACATACTTTGCATCGTTGCAGCCTCTATCAAGTTTTCAGTTATACAAATACGTAAAGCCATGCTCCATGGCATATTTCCTGCCATTTTTATTCCTGTGGGAGGAAGACAGTGCAGCTGACAATTATCATGGCTTGGCCGTAGCAATGTGCTTAGGATTGGCTACTGTCTGCAGAACACATATTGGCTTAGTGTTTTAATATTAAATTTTTAAAAGTGGTTTTACACTGCCAGGCATTCTGTCCTGGTTTGAGTGGCCAATCTAGCCCAAACCATGACACATTCCCAGCTATTCTCTTTTACATGGCTTTTGCTCATGGGATGATTATCCCTTTAGTGACAGGTGACTATGATGACAAGAGGGAACTTCCTATGGAAGACTTGAGAACAAGGGAGTGAGCTCGACAAATGTCTGCTTCTGATGACTCTGGAAGCCAGAGAGTTTCTGGAGTAGCATATATGATATAGGGAAGTGATTAGATCCTCAGTTTACAAACACAACAGAAGACTTGTTTCCTATCTGCTACAAAAATAAGGCTGATGTCAAGGGTTGAGGAAAAAAAAAACCCAAAGAAAAACAAAGTTACCGTATCAGCAGGAAATAATCTGAAAGTATATGTGCATTCCTGACTGGCGTTTCTCCGGGATACTAAACTCTCAGAATTCATCAGGTAGTAAAGAACAAAACTAAGAGCTGAACTCCAGTTTACTGCTTGAGTTCAAATAAGCCATTTGATGGCTTATCTGAATGATTTAATAAGCCATTAAGCTCAGGCCATTTACTTCTGAATAAAGAGGAACAGTGAAAAGGCTTAAGTGAAATAAGAGCGGAAGGGAGAGGGGAAGAATACGGTACAAGGAAAGAGCAGAATGAAAAGGGGCTTTGAAGGTTTGATAGCATAAAACAGAACTAGATATGCCCATGGGGACTGCAATAAGAGGACTTCCCTGAGGATTTGGAAATTTCCAGGGAAGATCAGAAGACTGATGGAATTGGTAAACTGCAAAATGTGACTGAGAAAGCCTGGTAGAAGAAAAGCTTAGAGAAGGAAAGATGTAACTTGAATTACAGCAGGAAGAAGCATGTTAGATGAATGAAAGCAAGTAATTTGTGAAAAGGAGACTTGATGGTTGATAATGTGATTTGTATTAGAATCAGTGGACAAAGCAGCCCTCCCTAAGGACCAATCTGGAGAAGTCAGGAATGGATTTGGCCAAAGCCTGCTGCGGGCTGAGGCTGGGGCAAATACTCCGATATAATACTTGAATAATTCTTGCACCACCACACCTGACAGTAAAACATAATAGGACTTTCTGCATTCAGTTACCTTTTAATAGGCTGTTAAAAAAAATATAAAATAAGAGATTCTGTATTTATCCCATATTATTATACTTGTCATCCTCCGTTTCTATCAGTATAAACCTGCTATCTCCCTGCTTCTGAGATGCAAGAGTGCTCTAACATTTTATCACTTATGGAGTCTCCAGTGGCACCACATAGCATAGATGTGACCGAATGTCCTTAGCAGAAGATCTTTAGAAAAGCTGATGTTGCCCAAAGCAAAAAGTTTCTATGTCCACATGTTTATACACACAATAGAATGATTTAAACATGAAAAAACCCCACTTTTTTAAAGCTAACTCTGCTAACAACAACAGAAGACAACATGAAAGTAATAATAACACTGAGTTCAGTTGGTAGATCATGATTTTTTGCAGTTGAAGTAATAACTAAGCTATAACAACTCAATAAATGAACACGGCAGTATGAAAATGAAAAAAGTACTCTACGTCAAAAGGGATGAAATATAAGGGTCAGACTCCATACGCTGCTCTAAGACCATCATATTATGCAAATCCTCCAAATCAATTTGGCGAATGTAGTTCCCACAGCATACAAATTAATGAAATTTTCTTTGGCCTCTGCCCCGAATTTGAAATCAAATAAAATTAAACCCCTATTAACGATACCTTAGGGTAAAGTACTCACATCTTTAATTTCTGCTGACATAAGTATCTATCTTAGGGTTCTGTTTCAAACCTTCTCTCAGCTTACTCAGAGTGTAAATCAAATCCACAAATCTTTAAAAGCTTATTGAATGACACTATCAATGAATCAACTATCTCATTAAGTAACCAGACAGAATAAATTATTGCAGACAGAGCCTTTCTTGCATAGATGCCCACATAAAACTGGTGTAGAAATCAATTATATTGTCCTGTGATTAAAACTGAAGAGCCACTCAGTCCATTTTTTCAGTATAGAAAATCACCCAAGTGTTAGAAGTAGAGCAACCAGCACGGTGTAAACTCCATTTATGATATAATACAATATAGATGTCAAATAATGCTTCATTTCAAAGACATTATCTGGTGATGCATACCAGGCTAGTAGAGGAAGATAAACCAATTCTTTGTACTGATTTTAGACTTTTGACTTTTAATGTAACTTTCTCAATCCTAGCTAAAAGAAGAAAAGGAAGTCACTTGTGGACCCTCTAGCTTTTCATTTTGGAAACATGCATATATGTGATGTTACCTGGGTGAAATTGTAACAGCTGGAAGAGGCAGTCTGCAGACAGAGTGATATGCATTTCTCCTGCATAAATCCCATCGGGTTTTACTGCTAATAAGACATGGAAATATGAAGGGAATGTTTTGCCTCCTTTACCATCCCCAGACCCTACACACCAGCGACGCACAGCTGAGCCATTCCTTTACAGCACCTCCATTGAGGGTTCAACATTTGAAAATTCAGACATGGGAGTGGGCTTCAAATGACTCGATAGCTGAGTAGAACATCAGAGCAGCTGTGATGGTCAGCTCTGAAATGACTGGTATATGGGGGTGAACCAGCTTGTCTAAAGCAATGAGCTCTGATACCATATGCAAGTAGTATAATGGTCAGGGCTTTACCATACTGAAAAATATGACTGCATACACTAGGGAAGGAAGTTGGTTGAGGTGACTGCAACGTACTATCGTAATGACTACACAACACAATAAAACGGATTGGAAGGTTGAAAGGATTTAAAGGTCACAAAGCTGGATATCCAGGCAAAACATTTGTTGGACTGAGTTATCGGTGTCCTTCTTGATGTTTCTACTGTTAATGGAGGCTAAGTCTTCATAAGTACATGAAAACACATAGAGTAGAAGAAGCAAGTCTGGAGAGAGCACCATAGCAGAAGGTGAAGGGTAAATTTGTTGGTGTCTACCTAAAAATCGCTAAGTGTTTTGTTATCAACTCAGTCCCATATTTTTGATCAGTATGTATATAAGGCATCCAAAGATTACTTGGAAATAAATAAATAAATAAATAAATCCTTTTTGGAACAAGACCAAAGGATCATAATGGTGGAGAGGATAAATTTGCTGATATCCTTTCCAGCCTTTTATGGAATTTTTTACAATGGAGAGTATTGTCATGTAAGTGATTTGTGTTTAAGCGTTTGGGTTTACAGCTGAGTGGAAAGGTTGGAACGGATTTGGCAGTTCTGCCCGAGAGGATAATATGTTCCGCATGATTGCCAAGGCAGGTCTGGAGAATCGCCAGTGGATCTACAACCATCCATCAAGCACGAGTGAAAAGCAGCAGGGAGCTAGCAAAACTCTCCAGCTTATTAGGTACTTCTGGCTTCACAAAAATCCTTGCAGCCTACAGCTCACTGTTTCTTTCCATAAAGATGAACTACAACTATCTATAGTGACCTTGGTGATACATGTTTGTAAAGCCAACCAGAGCTACAACGGTCTGGGGCTGAAATGCAGCCCTTCTCCAGGGTTTTGGTATGCAGTAGTTGTCAAAAGCATTACTGTTAATAGTGTCAGTGCCTCAGCTGTAGATATATCTCTCCCTTTTAGCTATGTTTTAACTTAGTAGTTGTTGTCCTAACTGTTCTACTATCGAAAACTTGCAACAGTGACCCCAACACGCAACCACTTTGTTTCCACTCCCTGTGCAGCCGGTAGAAGAGGCACGTAGGAAGTAAGGCCAAGACTGCAAGGAAGGGCTGCCTTTGCTCTCACACCTGCTCAGCTGCATTTCCCACAGTAACCTAAGACAAGTGATGGACTTAGAAAGTAGAGGGCCAGGTGGTTCTGGGAAGACATCAACTCCCACTTCACTCATTCATACAGGACAAGCTCTAAAACAAAAACTTTGACATAGAGGGCGTATGTTGACACAAACTGGATCAGAAACTGAGTTTTGTTGCTATTCTCATTATTTTAGGTTGACAGTTGTCTTTATTTTAGTAAAAGTTGCACAATACTTAGTGTTTCTTTTTAGTGCCTCATCTGCCATAAGGAATTCTGAAAACTAATACTGCATCTCACCCACAGTGGCTGGAGAGACAAGGCTTGAAATCATAAACCTTAAAGAAGAAAAAGTTAAAACATGTAAATCTCCTGGCTTTCAAGTCATTATGGTGAAGTACTTTTTTTTACTACTAGTATTTTCAGACAGCAATAAGTTCTGGCATGCTGGCATGGGCAATACTACACAGTTCTATAACCTCAGATAGGACGACATCTCCCAGATTTGAGGAAGTCTGAAACTACATCCAGATATTATACCTCAGGTCAATCTCTACTGGCCCAGCAATAAATACAGACAGACTACACAGCAACATAATGTAAACCACTTGCATCTCTTTACCTATATAATTTATCTATTCTTGTGCAATCTTTCTTCATTAACAACCGATACAAGACTATCTCTCAGAAGAACAATAAATAAGGGGGAAAAAACCCAGTTCCTGCTATATTGTAAGAAAGACTGGTTTCAGCTGCAAAGGAATACTTAGAATTCTTGACCAGGGCCTGAGGACACTTCCAGATTTCATAGACAATATTTCAGAGCCTAGGATTTGGGGCGTTTTTTTGTTGTACTAACTTCACTAGAAGCAGGTCTGGGTATTAATTTTTTTTCTCTGGAGAATCCCCATACTGCCACTGCCCAGCATTAGGTGCCTAGTGCAGGTGCTCTGCACCACTCTGTAGCATGTCCTGTCTTTCTCCTTTTAACTCCAGAGGGCAGACAGAAAACTGGTTTGCTATCTTAGTTTCCTAAGGAGGAGGTCCAGTCTACCTAAACTGCACTTAGCCATCCAGTGAAATAATCTCTCTAAAATAACTGCCCAAATGGCACATTTAATGAAGCGGGTGCCTTTGAAGACCATTAGAAGGAGCTCTTCTCTCTTAAATTCAGGTTCCAAAATAAAGGTGGGACAGATTCCCATCTCTTAGATTTTCAGTTTTCTTAATTTACAGAAAAACATGTTTGTCTTTTTGGTGGGAAACTACTACCATTGTCTGAAGACAATCAACAAATTTGTCATTATTTCTGCACAAGCATATTTACTGAGTAGTATTGCATCACACGAAGTGCTCTATGGTCTCAGAGTAGTGGTTCCAGCTTTACTTTCCAAACAGATGAGTGCAGGAGCTCAGTGCTGACAAGCATTTCCAAGCATCCCCCGATAGCATCTTTTCATGAGCTTTTCATGTGTGTAAAGTATAGATAGTTACAGTAAGGGCCAGGTAGAAATGCTCACCCTGATTGATGGTACTTAGTGAGAGCAGAGTAGTAGGACCAGCTAAAGCTAACGTAAGAAACTACACTCCAGCCACTCTCTTGTGTGACCAGCTCCTGCTGGTGTACCAACGGATGAATGATTATATGCTGTATCCTCACATAGAAGCTTTTAGAAGCCAGGCTGCTATTACTTTAGATTACTTCCTCTGAAGCTGAAGTGTCCACGAAGAAGGCACATCTCTGCTTTGCCTTGACTTTTGCTTTATGAAAGTAAAGGCTGTAATAACATGGGCATATGGAAATAATTTAGCTTTATTTCCACTTACTGTAATTGAAAACATAGTTTACCAAAAGTACAGTATTATAACACCTAGTTGCAATACTTTTAACTGCATGGTTGTATCTGTTTTTGTGACCTTTACCATGTCTCACTCTGTTCTGTAAAAAGACAGGCAGCAATTTTCTGCTAGCTTCAGTGTTTGATGTCCTAAGATACATATCAGAGTATTTTCTGGAGATTTTTATTTCAGTCTTCCTTGTTTTTCAAAGGAAAATGAAACAAAAACTGTACACTGGATTTCTTTATTGAAAAAGTAGACACCAATATCAGTAAATGTTTCCGCAATTTTGTGAGTACATTTGAACAAACCACTGAGACAGGGAAGGCTGTGAACAATCACGTCCGATTTATGACATGAACTGTAAATGATACCTTTCATTCTAAAGTATGTATGAATACCAGGACCAAGAGTAGCCCTTGGAACTCCTACAGCAAAGCACTTCTTTAAAATCCAATTTCAAAAAAATTGTCATAAATGGAATTCCATTTTTCCCCTCATCATTACTTCTCCATCAGAAGTGATCCATTCAGAAACAAAACACTTTTCTCAAACTACCAAAGCAGTGCCTCCCAGCGCTGAGAATCACCCATGAGCTGCAGGGAGGGTGTCCTCCCTGCTGTCAGAGATGTCTCATAGCCTTATTGCAGTCAGCAGTTTTGTTGAAGACGCAAGATAATGGAACATAAAATATAAGGGCACTTTTTTTATCACTGTAAAAATATGATTCTAAATACCCACAGGACTTTTGACTTGCGAAATACATAATCACTAACCAGGGAAAACTACAGAAGTGCCTCAAGGTCTCAGCTAACAGGGTCTTTGGGGTAAAAGGGCCTTTTAGCACTTCTCTTCAGTTTAGAAGATGAAAAACACTGCAGATTTAAGGAGCAACATCAGCTCCCCTGCTGCCCTGCTCTCTTCATCACAATAGTATCTGAGCTTTGGAAACCAATAATGGATTTATTCTGATAACGACCATGTGCTGTTTGGAGAGATGAGGACAGGAGAGGTGAAGAGAGTTGCTCAGAGCACAGATGAAGAGTGTGATGAAGGCTACAGCTGCATGCAGCCCACCTGAGGTCTCCGCCAGTGCTTCAGATACAGCATTGCTCTTTCTCTTTGAGCGCTCAGTGCCACGCTCTCATCTCTCTCTTGTGGTACATTAAAATCACTTTTTCTTTGAATAATGACAAATGCAAACTATTTTTAAAACTGTGTTAGCCTTCCAGTGCCTTCTGGCTCACACCGTGTGCCTCGCAGTTAGTGCACTCTTGCAAAAGAGGAGTGCAAGATCTGGACATCTCCCCAGCAGCTGCCCGACGCTCTGCCGTCGTTTGCTCTCAGCTTCTCTGCTCTCACCAAGTTTCATTCCTCTTCCTCCTCCTCCTCCTAGTCAAGCTTTCTGTATTTTAGAGGCTTTTAGTTAAAATTATATTCTGGTTTTCTGTATACTAAATACTCTCTTTACAGCAAATACTACTATGAAAAACCACCTTTAGCTCTAGGACTATTGGTGTTTAACATATTTAAAGATCGATGGTAAAAGAAATTGACTTTTTTCCTTTCCTTATCATATTTTACCTGCGGTAGAGTTCTTTGGCCAAATCACAGCTTTGCAGAAATAAGTAATTGCTGTGCAGTAGGTTCTGTATGACTATAGAAAATGCAGCAACATAAGCAAAGAATCAAAAGAGAGAATCAAAACCAATCTGAACTAAATTAATGAGTCCTAACTGGAGGCTTTAATGGGATTCAAATGAGGAATATTGGCTAAAAAAACTTCAGATGTGCTTTCACAAGCATGAGTGGCCTTTACTGAAATTATACTTTTCAATGCAGATTGATGATATCTGGACACAGACTTGGGGGCAGGGGGGGAGGGGAGGGGGCGGAATCTATGTTGCCAGGACAAAATTCTGCCACTAAATCAAAATTACAAAACTTGGATTCAAAACACATTTAGCAATGCCTATGCAAGTGAAACTTGACTATTTGTTTTCATTAAACGTCTTCTCTAATCACATTTCTCTCTCTTCATACTCTCTTCTTCAAAGTACACGCCATGGTTGGAGTAGAAAATGAGTTTCAAATCTGTAGGGACTGGCTCAGATGAAAAATTAGTAAACTGAACTCACCCACCCCCAGGCTGGTGCTGCTGAAGAAGCTCTGACCACAAAGAGGTCAAGGCGCCCTTTGCCCTGGGTGGGGGGAGCTCCCTCCTGCTGCAAGTGCTCCTGAAATCCCACACCCAGCTTCCCTGTTATTCCAGGGACTGCCAGCTGCTGACAGCACAGCAACTTCTGTGATGGGATTAAATGACGACTGGAGAATAAACTGGGGCACCGCGGTCATTTCCTCGCACCTGCGCCAACTCCGAGCTTAGCACACGAGGCTCCCTGCAGGGCCCGACCAAAGGTCTCTGCAGCCCATATTAGGTCTCTAGCAGTGGCATGGGAGATGATGTCTGGGGAGGGCACCCAACCTGGCCCACTTCTGAAGTCTCTGCTCCATACCCCACCAACATCCATTTCCTGAATCCTTTCCGAATCCACTTATGAATCTGTGGCCCATTCATTTCTCTAGGAAACCCTTTTTTGCCTCGGCAAACAGAAGTTTCTCACCTTCTGTGTAGAGAAGTACATTTTCAAGTCAGTGCCCCCCAGCTCTTGTATTGCAGGATTCAGGTGAACGGTTGTCTTGCGTTCAGCTTACTTACCAACTTTGTAATTTCACGTAACCCAAACACACCCTCCTGTCAGCTTTCCATTCGTAAAAGAAACTTTCTTCAGCTGCCCTGAAAACTTAGCTGGCTTTTTTGAAAGTCCAGATATGTTATGTCCTTCATACACTTACTTATTTGCACCATTATACAGCAGGTTAGTTTACTGACTCAGATGATGCTTAGTCATGTACTCAGAGATCATCTTCTTTATTATAGACACTGTCGTCTTACCAGGGATGGAAACCATATCCATCAGTCTGCAGTTTTCATGATCCACTGTTTGTAGGTCAGAAGAGGAAAGAATCAAGCACGCTAACCCAAAACCACAGCAAATATGCACTGACAGAGTAGTTCTCCACATATTTCTGCCACAGAGCTGACTCCTTGCTGCCTCAAGCCCTGCATAGCTGTTTGCATCTGTACTGTATGGGTACAAAGTGGTGTAAATGGAGAGTTCTGATTCAGGGACATTGTAAAATTCATTGAATAGTTGCAAGAAAGAAAAGCACTTCTGCACTCGTCCTACTCTTTTAAACTAACTCGGTGAGACAGATAGAATTCGGAGGTTTGTGGTTTTTTGATGACAACTTGTTGGTATTTGATGAAGTGGAAAGGGGGATGGGATTCTGCAGGAGTCCTGCAGTGTGCAGGAGCACTGTTCATGCACTCTGCACCAGTCACCCACCGCCTTGCCACGTGCCACGGGGAAAGCCCACATAACCTGTGGGATCTAAGTGCGTCCATTTGTAAATCAAAAGATGTAACAATGCTTACTTAAGCTTGCAGGACTTACAAATTCTATTTAGAATTGTTTACAGCAAACAGTGACATCTTTTTGTGATTGAAAATATTATCTGAGAGGGACAATTTTCTACCTAGCATCATGAAATATTTTGAGACAAATATTCTATATGAATTACCACAGCTTGATTTACTTTCATGGAGCCCCAACAAGATCAACTGGTGGCCAATTTGCCTCTGCATGAGGAAGCATATTTCCTCACAAACATTAAACTGTGGGGATGAAACTTGCTTATAAAGTGAGTGACATTTTGCACAGTTGCTCTGTATTTTATGAAAGGCCACTTATAGACAACTCCTGATTCCTCCCTCCATTAAGAGGACCTCCTTTAAGGCTGAGAACAAAGTGTAGTGATAACACATCCCTTCATGCTGTAACACTTTTCATCTCAGGAGAAAAACGTCAGAGACACTGGTGTATTAGCCACCATTTGCAGGCAGATTCCCCCGATGCTCTTTTCCAGTCATCAAGTCCAAGAAGCAGCCTCGCTGAAACTTGTATCTAGGCTAAAATCTCTTGATAGTATTTACCAGCAGATATTTTTCATTTTGTTTTGGTGTTAGTAAAAAATTGCACAGGCAATTCAAAACAGGGCTGCCGGACACACCTGAGTACCCCTGACATCTCTCACAACAGGCAGTGCTGCTTTTGCTCCAGCACCTGGCAGGCACATATGTCCGTTTTGTCCTGTAACACACCTTGCCAACACTTGCTGGCTGGCCAGTGTAATCATTTATAGCACTTTTATTTGCAGCAGTGCTAGCTGGTTTGGCTGCATCTGTCAGCTCCTTGAAGGGTCGGGGTCTGGCATCAACCCCAATTCTGCTTGGCCGGGTCTTCAGTTAAATGATTTCTTTCTGAATTAGGCAGCACCTCCGTTTAACTTTCACCACTCTCTCTCTTCCCACTGAAGGACTGCCAGAGAAACACAACAGGACAGCACTGCGAGCAATGTCCGGATGGCTTCATCGGTGACGCCGTCAGAGGAGTGCCCACGTTCTGCCAGCCCTGCCCCTGCCCCCTGCCAGCACTTGCCAAGTATGTAACGAGTGTTTGTTTCTCTTTGATATTTGGGCTGGCTTTGGCCCTTTCCAAGGTGCGGTCAGCATCCCTTCCTGCATGCAGGAGACAAAGGCTGCTGCCTTTCTCAATCAGGGGAAAATAAGAGGACTTCCAGCTGCTCAGATTTATAACCACAGGAAACAGCATTTCATTTAGAAGGTGTGAAATATCCTTAAGTGCTCATATCACTTCTTACCAAGAGGGAGGGGAAAATATCTGAGCAAATTCAAGTTTGCCCTCTTTTATGTAGAAGAGATTACTCAGCTGGCTAGTTACTTTTAAGAAAGCCTTACAGACCAATTCCCAAGGAAGGTGCCATCAGGGATGTATGTGACTGATACAGACAGGCAGACAGAAAGATGAAACCACGACCTATGGAAGATAACCACAAAAAGCAGAGCCTGGCAGTCTACTGAGTCATCAGCAGATGGATCTGGTTAGTACAGTAACAGTTAAAAGGGCTGGAGGACCCTGTGGCAGGTACGGTGCCCCTTCAGCTGATGCCCAGCTACCTTTGGGCAAGAAACTCTGAAGCCTGACAGAAAACCAAGACCAAGCCAAAGAGCTCCAGCTGTTATCCACTTTGTGCCTTCAGAAGAAACAAACAGCTACAAACTATGACCAGTTATTAGAAACTGTTAGTGGTACGCCAGTAATGCAGGTGAAAGAAATTATCAGCTTCCTCTTGTTTGAGGTCCGTACTCTGGGAGAGGCATCTCTGCAAATCCCACTGTCGTGCACAGAGGAGATGCTAGTAAATACTTGCCAACGGGTTGAAGCTATTTTTTAGTGAGCTACATACTCCCCTTGTGTTGTTTCCTATTTTGCTGTCAGCCGGGCTTCTCAGCAAAGGGGAATTTCCTCACTGTATTTGTTTGCTGTTGCTATAGGATTACTCATACAGCCTTAAAGTGGGATGAGCTGCATTTTGCTCAGCTGCTCAGTGGCACAGGCTCAAAATGGCAATGAAGCAAAATCACTCAGCCAAACTCACGCAGATCACCTCTTGGCTTTTGCAGTGAGCTGCAGATATGTGAGGAGGGCCATGGGGTGGAGAACAGCCATTGTTGAAAAACTGCAGCTTTGCCTGGATTAGAGAGAAAATCCTCCAGAGACAGGGAAAGAACCTGGCTTTGCTCATATGTAGAAAGGTTTAGGAGTGAGTGAGCTCACAGACAAAGCCGATCGCTTCCTCCAGTTTCAGTAGCATCTGTAATGCCAGAAATAGTAGAAATACAACAGTCGGAAGCAGTGCTTTTTCCGTAGCAAAGGAAAGTGATGGTTTTTTTAACCTGTTGGGCACAGAGCAGTCACTTGAGAGAGAGAGCAGCTCTCTCAACCACAACCTGGGCTGCATGTGCCTGAGGCACTACCGCGGGATGAGACCCAGTCCCTACCCAGCACAGACAGCCAAGCGAACATCTAGGCTGTCCTCCCTATGGTGCGATTTGACAGACCATGGCCAGACTTGCATTCACCGAGTCCTACAGCCCACAGGGCTCTGCAGCAGTGCCACCCAGCTGCAGGGAGCCAGCCGGCCCACCGGCCCAGCAAGGCTAGGTGCGGTGGGACCAGCAGGGACCTGAGCTACAGGCCGTCTGCCAGTGCTATGGGAGATGGGCACAGAGGCCAAGGAGCATTCCCTGCTTCAACACGCTCCTTAGCCCTTGTGCTAGGGACATACGCCTCTCCTATTCGAGACCACTAGAGATAAAGAAGCCCTGAACCCAGAAGGACAGCAGCATGGGATTGGGAAGGGGGAACAAAATTGCAAGGAGGCTGAATGCAGATGCTTCAATATTAGCAGTAATACAGGAGTTGGACTTGATCCTCATGGATCCATGATCCATGGATTCCATCTCAGAATATTCTATGTTCTGTCAACACTTTAAAACTACCTCAGTAAAAATCCACTTAAATTTTTCAGGGTTTTCCCTCGGGAAAGTCCTGAAGGCAATAGTTAAAGGAATATCTGATCCCAATTTGCCTCATTTTGAGGCAAATAGCATGCAGAAATTGCTTGTTCAGCTTCTTGCATGAGAGACAACTGACCACAGCAATAGCCTTCAGCTGGGGCTGGAACAGGCAAATAATAATGATTGAGCAACATTCAGCCTTGCATAACTAAATTCAAAGAACAACCATTCTTTCTTAATTTTTTCATTTTTCCTCCATTAATCCTACTCCACTTATATTAAGGCAAAACAGTAACTCTACCAGAAAGCAGAGAAGCATTAAAAGCCTTAAATAAAGAACATCCAAAGGATGTTGTTTTGTACTCTGTTTTACTTTGGAAATAACCAGCAAATTCATAATAGCTAGACAAAGTGACCAAATCTGTAAACTGACAGACTCATCAGACACATACTTTTTCTTGGGACTTATCTGTGTGTTCCTAGATTTTCTGGCCAGACTACCATCATATCTGCTATCCTGGGAACTTTTGGAATAACTTTTGGACATTACACATCTCATCTCTTTGGAATAAAAGGAGGAGGGAGATTGCTTCACAGTCCAGCAGATGTTACTTCTTTTCAAACCTGAGGGAATTTTATAAACTTTTTTCTCCTAAAAGATAACAAAAAATATAAAACCTCAGGAAGGCTTCTGTCTTAGTTCATAACTTAAATACACAATGTTGGGTTTTTTCAACTACGTGAAGGAATTAGCCTCTGTAAAAGAAGAGGAAGGCTGCCAAACTGTTAGGATTTTCTTGATATGTTCTCAAAAAAGCTTTACTGAAGTTAATTTGCGAATTCTGTGAGAAGAATCTCATTTTATGTTCTCTCTGGTTATATGAAATAGTTGGAGACAGCACAGATCCTGACACAGATTTATTTGACCCTGGTTGTCCCACCAGCCGAGAAATGCTGGTGGGAACCGAAATTATGCAGGAATTCTTGTCACCTTTCAATGCTGCTTGTTCTTGGAATAAGTAGTGTGTGGATCATGCTCTTTCCCATCACTCTGAGTCTTTTGTCCTTCTGTGCAAATGGGATGCAACCTGGCCACAGCCGCCCAGCACTGTATGACGTGGGGCCTGTGTTTTAGCAACCACGGGCCTGCAGCTGGCAACTGCTGCCACTCACTACTTTGGTTGCATTCCAGTGCTGGCAGGAATTTACTCACACATACTGCAAAATAACTGGAAACATCTTTAGGACTGTATGTCTTTTTCCTGCAAATGTATTTAAGCCATGTCTACCACTGTGTTTGAAGAGTATACAATTTGCACTTTCCACATCTGGCTGCTGCTGTTCCTTGGGTCTCATTTTTAGTTAAACATTTGTTAAATCCTGAAAACATAAGGAAGCAAAGGAATCCATGATTTAGAATCATGGCAGTGAAAACTGCAGCCCAAGCCATTACTGCAATCAGTATCCCTGTGTGGCATGTTGGTCTCAGAAGAGGCCCCAGACCCTTTCAAGCTTACTCAGAGAGATGGCAGAGCAGCCTCAGTTACTGTAAATTAGGCTGGCGTCACTGAGGTGAGTTTTCACCACTAAGTACTTTCCAGATCGGATTTGAGGAAAACCGTAGGATTTGCATAGGAAAGTGATGCGCTCATTCCAGAATCTCAGTTCCTGAAGTGCTCACTGTGGTGTCTTTCAGAAGCAATATTTTACCCCTTAGAATAAGAGACAGGAAGCCATTAGGCTCACATGACATGCACATTTATCCTAAGTCCCTTATCTAAAATGTGTGCATCAAAACCTGCAGGTGTGTCTGATCTACACTGCAAGACAAGAACTTATATATATTTGTATTTATATAGCCCCAGAGCACTAATTAATGCTTTCTACACTAATTAAAAAGACTAAACGAGGGGTATAATGTGAATAACATACAGAGCCTAAGAATACCTACTCAGCAACGCGTAACCAAGAGCCAGAGCTCACACTGACAACAAATGTCCATAATGTAATAAAGAAATACTGCCAAGTGTTTGCCATTGCCTGCTATTCTAACTATTCATTCTAATGAAATTCCAGCTTTGCAGTCTCCTGTTACAGAAAAAGTGGAAGCGTGCGCTGTGTCTGTAAGGAAAACTATGCAGGACCCAACTGTGAAAGGTAAGAAATTAACAGGATGACTTACTGTCATGACTTCAGTCCACTGTCATTAATGGGTAAGTAAGTCTTGAATTCAAATGATACTTAATGTAACTATCGGAGAAGGGAGAAACAGGATGCTTAAGATGCAAAGAGAAATCAATATGAAAAAGGTGAAAAAAAGACTGAAGGCTTTTGCCCTTACAGATGATGCAAAAACATCAACATATTACCTCGGCATCACTAACATGGTGACAGCAATAGTGAAAGCCCTTTAGACAGATGGCACAAAAATAGAAAAACCCACCCTTGTTTCCAGGCCTATGGCTGTATTCTTTTGTTCTTCCAAAATGTCAGATATATACACAAAAGATAATGCAGACAATTAAAAGGTCAGTGAGGTTTCTTAATGGTTATTAAAATGTCAACCTAAACTACAAGCAATTCAAATCCTATGAAATGAGTAGCAGATGCATAGTAACAGCAGAAAATAGCATCAGCTTTGTTTTCTAATAGCCACTCCCCAGCCTGACACAGTGCATCTGTCTCAAGAAAGGCAATGTTGCGTACATGGGTTAGAAAAAGCTACAGAAAGAAATCAGCCTGTCCTGGTCACCTTGTTAAGTCCTTGACTAACTGCTGGGGTAAGTGGCAAGCAGTGACAAATGGGACTTTCCTTAGCGTTTCAACAACTAATGAGAAATGCATTGCTTGCTCCTGTCCGCTTCCTAAAGAGCAACTCCCTACCTCACATACGCTGCTCCTGGGCACTGCCACCACCCCCTGCTCCCACCGGCAGCTATCGTGCCCTCAACATGCTGGCAGGAGGACTGGGGGATCCTGAGCGAGAAGGGGCATTGCCCCTGTCCCTCCCTGCAGCCCAAATAGCAACTCCTGTCCCCAGGGAGAGGACAGCTACATCCTGCTCACCTCCCTTCCTCCCAGCTCTCCGCAGGGGTGGGTGACGGGTGTCATGGGGCAGCGAGCTGCAGGACACTCCTCCACAGGCAGTGCCTGGGATCTCCAGAGCAGCGCACCAGGAGGCAATCTGCTCCATTTCCTCTGGCATTCGTGTAGGAGGCTTTCTTGTGCTGCTCCAGGGGCTTGGCACAAACCTATCCGGTTTATGTTTGCCAGAAAACGGTGTTGTGATATCATGGAGACCTTTGCTAGGAACTAAGAAAACAAGCTTCCCTATTTGAAATTTGGGAACGAATCATTTTACTCCTAGACTTCAGCAAAGAGGCATTAAGGTGGTGGCAGATGAAATCCAGGATTTGTTAATGCCCAAATGTTAAAAAAAGATAACTGAAGAAATGATACTTTAGTGAATAGAGGAAAAAAGTTCTTTTGGCATTGCCAGGGAAGAGGAAGTTAATTTCCTACTCACTAATAATTACAGGAAGCAAACATGGCTGTAAAATGTAACAAAGATAACGTAGCAGCTTTATTATGGGAGAGGAAATATTCTTTTCTAGCAACAAAGAACCATTTATTGATACAACTGAGGGAAAGACATTTACCGCAGGCCTCTACCTTTTCAGACCATAGAGATGGAGCTGTACGTTTCCATCCAGCTGTCTCTGCTCTTTTCACTTGCTACTGACTATTCAAAAGAGGCCAAGCGCAGCCCAGCCCTATGAGATGCACTGAGTGGTAAAGGGAAGGGGATAGTGAAGGTGACACATTTATTTTTAGCACTAAAATTTTCAATTTGTTTTAGACAGCTACTCCAGATGAGGAGATATGGCTAATAAAAGTGAATTAGATGGTCATAAAAAGCAGCACTTAGAAAATATATCTGTGAGGATGTGAGGAACTGTCCACTAAGTTTCTGGCAAGTGAACTGAATGGTATATATCAGAAAAGAAGAAAAAAAAATCACCTTGCCCTGCTCAGAGGACAGACATTGTGGGCCTGATGGGAATAGCATGCAGTCTTTGGTAGATGCTGGCTGAAAGCCAGAGAGGGATAGCGGTAAGCAAAATGCTGGTCTTGCCCCAGCTTAGTAACTTTTGTGACTTGGTTGCCACATTAGACAGACAATCATTTGGGAAATACTGAACTAGAGAAAATTAAAAAGCAACTCTGCAAGATTTTGAGAGTTCAGAATAAATCAAATTGTTCTACATATTTTTAAAAAAACAAAAAAAAACCCAAAAAACAAAGCGTTTTTTTGTTGTTGTTGTTCAAACATCGTAAACACTGAAATTCTCAAATTTGGGAAAATACTACAATCTCATGTTGGCTGAAATATTAGGAAATTATAGCAAGACTTTTGGCATGACTAAATAGTAGCATTACACATTACTTCCTGCTCTAACTCCCATGAGAATGGGGAGTGATTCCACCAGTGTCAGCTAAATCACACTCATTATGCTCCATGTCACATTCACAGTCCTTCAAGGGGTGCACAGAACTCCAGGTCACAATTTTATTCTTTACATCTGGGTCACCCAAATGATAAGATCTGCACCAAAGATTCTGGCAGTGCTGCAAAGAGACAAACAGAGTCTTTGCCATTGGCAAAGGCAGTATTTGATGCAGCCAAGTGGTTTATATTAAGATGCTTAAAAGTTTATGTGTTTTTACTGTGGGGGTTCAGGACTGGAACATGAACAAAGCAGCACTGAGGAAATTACTTTCTTTATTAAAAAGAAAAAAACAACGACAGCAAATGTAGGAACAGATCAAAACTGGAAGGTCTTATCAGATCTCCCACATTTTCATCGTTCAGACAGAGCAGAACCTGGATTTGACTGTGTTCAGATTTTAGGAGACAACAGACCTCGGCTCAGGTTCCCAGCCAGAAACCTGCAAAAATTAAACTAAACTGCCTAAGAGCTCACCCTTCCCTCCCACAAACATCAGAGCAAACAGCATCTTAAAACAGGACTTTATGGATGGGAGAAAAGACAAGGACAACAGGGTGATAAAACAATAAAATACAATAACTACTCCTTACCTAAATCACTGCAACAACTATTTAATCCTCCAGTTTGTTCAGTGAGCAATTGCTGCACCAGCTACTTGTTCCCCTCCCCACAGTAATCCTTCATTCCCTGTTTAGGGGTGGGAGTCCCTGATCTCTGTGCCCCAGGCTGCTGGGTCATGGATCCTCCTGCCACCCCACAGTGACACCGTGAAAGGTGTGGGTTGCCCCTGTCCTGCCAGCTGTCCCCTCCGGTCTATCAGCCACTGCTCTGCGTTGCTCCGGCCACCAGCTACTCCAGCGATGCCCTTGCTCAAGGATTTGCTCCCACAAGCTGCTCCATGCCCACTCTGGTGCTGGCTCTGTTCGCCTTGCTGGTTGTTTTGCAAAAGTTCCTCTAGCTCATAGGATTAAGCACACTCCCTGCAACCAGCAGAAACTCCTTTAACTGAAACCCTCTCCTTTCTTTCCAAATGATGACACCAAATCTATTACCTCTTGTCTTAGCTTAGGGTCACTGGTGACCCAGGAGCATTAGGTATTACCAGTTTGTCTAGACTTTCAAATCCACTACAGTTTCAACATCTCTTCCATTTTAAGGTGTAGCAACTTTTCAACTGAAATGCTTCCCAAACGTGACAAGACATGAAAAGCAATTTAGATGCATTTCAGGCCTCCCCTGGAGTGCTTCTTACCCACCTCCCTCTCTCTTTCTGCAAGCCAACAGAGGAATCCTCCCCTCCTGGGCTGGTGGCTTCTCTCAGCCTTTTGCCCTCAGCCAGCAAGCTGACATTGAACAAATCTGAAAAATGGAGGCTGGCTCAGTGCCTATTCTGTTTTGCAAAATCCGAATGCCTCACCGTAGAAGTACTTATATAAAACTTTTCTGGGCAGTACTTTGTGTTACATGCATTATAATGGAAATAAAGTCTGAACTTCCTCCGAGTTTCAGCATCATGAAATGCAGTCTCTTACTCCAGTTTCCTATATAACACAATATAGTTGGTAAGATCCAAAGCTGAAAGAGACCAAAATAAACACTAGAGCTGCCTCTCTGCCAAGGTCATTCTGTCATAGATTTTAAAACAATGGGCAACAAATCATTTTACTGCTAAAGATATACCAAAAAAAAAAAATAATGCAGACTGGTGTGATTGAGATACCAGGAGCGTTCAAGAAGGGAAAAATATATAACAGTACAGATTGAGATTAGAGCACAAAACAGCCTCTGCAGGAATACAGCTCCTCATTTGCCTTCTGTCTGCTAGTAGCTGCAGACCATCATCAATTCCTGGTGACACAAATAAGGTCAAAGAAAAAATGGTACTGAAGATGGAAATGTCATTGCTCGTCGTCATTGAGCTTGCTCTTCCTTTCAGGTGTGCCCCCGGTTACTATGGGAACCCTTTGCTAATTGGAAGCACTTGTAAAAAATGCGACTGCAGTGGCAACTCAGACCCAAACCTGATTTTTGAAGACTGTGACGAAGTGACCGGCCAGTGCCGCAACTGCCTGCGCAACACCACTGGGTTCAAGTGCGAACGATGCACTCCGGGTTACTATGGGGATGCCAGATTCGCTAAAAACTGTACAGGTATTGTCTATAGTTCAGTATAGTTCATAGCAGAGCCGAGGAAAATGAAGGACACCATGGTCTATGGATGACCTCCCAGAGATCAGATATGCCTGAATCAGTCATCAGACACCTGTGGCCCTGAGAGGCAGGGGGTCTGCCCGTGGGATAATTTGGATGCCCGTTCAGTTGAACCATCCTAGGCACAAGCACTCTTTCCACTGCCCACAAGGAAGTCTCAGACCCCAGACTCCAGCATCTGAAATGAACGTAGGCACTATTGTGTCCTGCATCTTGTTTTAAATAAGGGTCTGTAATCTTTCTTTGGGCAGGGACTTCACCTTTGTGTTTGTTCACACCACATGCTGCCCAACATGACCCCTCAGACTGAGGGCACTTAAAGACTTGAAAACATTTTTTATGGGAAGAGGATCGTCCTTCCTGTCCTGACCTAACCCCTGCTCAGTGTCTGCTAGTTTTCACACTGATATCCCATGTGTCTGTGTAATCTTGCTGGTTACTGTATTTCCACACCAAAGATGACTGTACTTTCAGGGCCTGATAAAGTGTTACCCAGAGGATCTTACCAAAACTAACATAATTATTCTCTAAATTTACATGGAGTTCAATCCAAATAGGACTCATGCCTTTTGTCCTTGCTTTGGCTCTGGGAGACAAGATGACATCCTCTTTCAAAGCACCGAGGAATAGCCCCTGCTAAAGGCAAAATGCAGATGCTCAGAGCAAGGACCTTGGTGCTCCCTCCCAACCTTTTTGCCAGGGTCCTTCCCTCAAGGACCAGAACACAAATAGAGGAGATGGATCACTCCTAGCTCTCAGCCTGACTTGAAGGTAAGATACAGCCAAAGCACACACCCAACCCAGACCTCTGAAGTGCTCCAGGATCTCATGGTAGAGAGCTACAGGCCTTGGGCCCTTAGCAATGTCTTGATCAAACCTACGTCCTTCTTGCAACTCATTGTACTCTTGGACTTTTCTTTTTACTAGCTTACTACATAGCGCTAAGGTGTGTTTTGGGACCCGCAGGATGGAGGTTGTGAGGATGCTCTGTAGTCAGGTGCCCTTTGTGCTGCTGTCTTCATTTGTAGGGGACCATGTATGATGCCACTAGTGGTCCCTTCTGGTTTTATGTTACCAGCTAGAAGTTGAGTGTCCAACTCCAGGATGTAATTCACATTGCTGAGTCACGTGCTTAAATTCCCTTTACGCTGAACAGGGAGAGATGGTGCTCACACGCAGTAATCCCAGAAGCCGATTACAGGTATCCAAACCAGCCCAAAAAGACAGTGGCTGTAGGGAACAGCGTGCCCCAAAACTCGCCTCCTGCCTGGATTTAGGCACCCAAGACATGCCTGAAATTCAACATCTCTGTGATTTTGAGGTTGCAAAAGCAAACCTTGTTGATGCACTTCAGTGCCTAATTCAGTTCACCAGAGATGATTTAACTGCAACTCTCCCGTAAGGAATGACAGGATCTAGTTTGTGGCTCCTGAATGCCATGAGGCAGGAGAAACACACCCAGCACAACATAGCAACCCGCAGCAATTGTGCCCTGGCCATGTACAAAAGCAGAGCCTCAAACAGCTAAGAGTAGCTTTGCCAGAAGTTTGAGGATTATGGGGCATTCCAAGTGTCTAAGCAGATTATGCAAGACATAATTTTGGAAGGCATCTGTGAACATAGAGTTTCTAAACTGAAGTTAAGTCAAATTTTCATCACCTCAGTATAGTTTTGGTTTGCACCCTTAAGGAACTGCAGGAATTAGAGGCAGAATGCCTCAGTATTATTTACATTTCTGAGGTACAGTTTAAGTGGGATTTCATGGTGCACAGGACTTCTCTGTACAGGTTTTTCATGCAGACTGTAAATCAGCTTGGTAATTCTCTTGGTTAGCAGATTTCCTTGTAGCGTTTGATCTTTACTAAAAATAAAAAGTGCCTGGGCCCTTGAATATGTTGTGAGAGGTACAGCTTTTCTCTATTTAGGAGTGAATTTAATCTTGTAGTTGACTCTAGCAAATCCTGATTTTGAAGTATTATGTTTCAGAGAATTACACACTTCTCGTTTCATCTTTAGTTTTGCTGAACACCACAACATGCTGTACTTGACAGTGCTGCGTAGATTGTGTGCACCGCTCAATACATCCATGATTTCTAAACTATTTGGGGAGTTTGCAAGGCAAGCTTATACCCTGTTTGGCATTTTTTAGCAATTAGGAACTCTTATTTAGAAAAACATTGATTCTGAAATAAGACAAATACCTTCTTTAGAATACAAAAACAAAGAACAGAAACCAGTGTAAGAAAGAAGAGAGTCTGCATACATGGCTTCCACAGAGCACCTCGAAGGGTATATAGAACAAAAAAATGCCAGAGAACTAAATGAGCAAACAGGTCTATTCAGCTAAGATAATCTTTTTTACTTTTGAGCAAAAGAAAAAATCTGTGTAGCTGTCAACGGCAGTTTTCAGCTTCTTTTTAATATTTTTTTAACCACATGTCCTTTAGCCATACTTCAAAGGTTTCCACAAATGACCTTCAGAAATAAAGGTAAATTTAGAAGCTTTCTTCACCAGTAAGCCACAGTAGCATTGAAGAGTCTTAAATCTTAGTTCCCTACTAAAAATGTGGTACCCCCCAAATAAGTAGATGAAAAATTGCCAGGACCACTTTTGAAATTAATTTACTATAAGCATCTGTGTAGTGAATTAAGAGTTATCCATTTAAAGAAGATGACACAATTTTATTTTCTTGAGCGCCAATCATCTCATCCAAATTTTAATCTTGTAACTGTAATCTTGCAATGTGGGGATAGCCTAGATCCTGTGATATAGGTAAAGAGAAATCTCTGTTTTCAACTCAAACGTTTCTTTCACTTCTTAAGAAATAAAAAAATCTGGGAGGCATCCAGTTCGTACAGATTGTGGTGAGGTCAAAAAATCAACTGCCCCACAAAATTCATAACAAAATTCTCTTCTACATCACTACCAAAAATTGAGTAGCTCTTCTAACACTGGTTCACTTACACAGAATTATTCCAGTGTTAGAGCACCATGTTGACTTTGAAGCTGTATTACACATTTTCCCTGACAATTCCTCAAATGTGTAATGTGGAATGTAAATAAAAGTTTAATTCATAGAGAACAATGAATGGGTTGCATTAAAATGGCAGTAAACAATTTTGTTATATGAGATTCTGCTGAAACCATGAATCACAAGAGCAAAACAAATTCCAGATAAGTCGCTACTCTTCTCATGTTCTGCTTGAGTTTTTATTATTTTATCGAAGTGTTCCAAGAATATTTTAATCTTTAAAATAATATATTTTTAAAGGCAAATTAAACCTTGAAAGAGACACTTGAGATTAAAAATTATACTTTTTGAAAAGCCACTTGTGCTGGCAATAAAAACATAGCTTACTCAAGTTTAAAAAAATTTAAAACCTCATTATTCTTTGTTCTAAGTGGTAGGAGATATTTACTTTTTGATATGCTCAAGCTGATGACGGAATTGGAGTCCACTACCAATCCCTGATAGCTGGAAAGCTTATTTAGAGGCAGCCTGACACAGCGTTGATAAATTCCACAGGGCTGTGGAGAGATTGGTAACTAATAATTAACTTTAGCTGTACCGCTTTTCTTAGCCCATCCCCTAAACGTCACCCTCTCTAGAGAGTGATGCACACTGGCCCAACTGGGCAACTCTGGCCTTGCTGCCTCTGCTTGTGACCAGCTGGGAAGCTTTGAACAAGTCATTTCAGCAGGGGATTTCTGGTTCTGTTTCCCACCTTATATTTTTTCTGGTACAATTTGACTGCAGTGCAAAAACCATCTTTTTCTACATACTGAAGGAAAAATCAGCCCAAGTCTTTGACTTTGGTTTGACTATCCATGCACAGTCCAACATACAATCATTTCACTGGTCTTGGGAGGGGAAAGGCGAGTTGTACATTTTGAAGATTCTTCTTTCAAAAAACCTTTCTTTTTCCCCCAGAATGTAACTGTGGAGGGAGAATGTGTGACAGCCAGACTGGAGAATGCCTCGCAGACAGTCCTGAAGTTTCTACTGGAACAGACTGCCCAACCATCAGTAAGATTATCATGAGAACACCAAAAATTAATATCGCTCTTTTATTTAGATGCTTGCAAATACTAACTTAAGAGCTTGGTTCTCCAGTGAGCTCAGCACTTTGACATGGGTCCCACTGGCCACTTAAACATGTGAATATGCACAGTGCCCTGCTGACTGAGTAAACATGTTCTCACTTGCTTGACTGAGTACCTGCATACGTCCAACTCTGCGATACAGATGGAACGTTTAAGTACAAACTGAGGAGCCGTAGGGAAGTATCACCAAAGCCACTTTTATAGACTTTGAGACACAGTGCCTGCAAAATAATATTCTGGCCCTAAAAACTGCCATCACACAACTTATCTGTGCCATCTTGTGTATAATTTCTGGTTTTCTAGCTGTACATCTAATATAAATTGTTGCATTTGACAATTTGACATATATCCATCAGTCAGTTGCTTTTCCACTATCATCTCCCCTGTTCTAATGACAGGAAGCCTGCGGAGTTTGCAAAAGCACTATGTTGTAACTATTGGTAACCACTGATATTTTTATAAATGTTAGTATAATTATGCCTGTGGTATAATGCAGACCACGTAGCACATGTGCGTTCCTAAACCAACTCCCAAGAAGAGGGGTCGTGTTCCCGGAAGTGCAACCAGAAGGAAAACATTTGGGAGCTGCTGCCATCAAGAATACAAGCAAAAGTTCCTGTAGGAATCTGTATTTCACGTTCACCTAAGTCCCTTGCATTTAGTGGTGGCATCAATGTCACTAAAAACAAGGTGGTATTGCAAGCATTCAGCAGGGACAAGGATATAGTTTTGTGCAAGCATACTCCAAACATGTTAAAACTGCATTTTTAGAAGTTGCCTTCCTAATCAAATAGGCAGCCAAGACCCCATCTGCTGAACATCCTACCTTCTCATACCACGAAATTTTAAATACAGAGTTTTGAGCTCTGACAAAATGAAGCTGGTTTTTTGACCCTCATCTGTTGTTCCTCCCACCACAAATATGCCGAGACTCTAGGGAATAGCCAGGAAATACCTCGTCTCTCTCCCTGCTGATTACGGAGACGCTGTGGCAGCCTCTTGGAGCAGTCCCATCTGTTGCTGCTCAGCTGGAAGCGTCACGACTGTACTGTGGGACCTTGGAAGTGGGCGGATGGAGGTGAAAGAAAAATGGGTATCCATCAGGATCCATCAATGACAAAGAGAGGGAACACCATGGGGCAAGAGCACTATAACGTGAATTTAAGATATTTGCTGCTAATTGACTCAAACACTAAAGAAGAATGACACTCTCTCATTTTCTTATCAGGCTGCGATAAATGTATTTGGGATTTGACAGATGACATCAGATTAGCAGTTCTGGCTATCGATGAAAGCAAATCAACTTTACTGAGCATTTCTACAGGTGTTGCAGCTCAAAAGCGCTTGAATGACCTGAACCTCACTACCAACCATCTTAAGGTACAAACACTGATGACATTTTATTTTTTAATGTGATATTAATCTATGAATTTCTACTCCATTCCTGTAAATTTCAATCCCTGCCCTCACTAGAGAAATAATTTGTTTTTTCCCTCACACACAGGAAGCAATGTCCAAAAAAAAGAACCATGCTGTGCTTTGGACCATCCAGGTTGATGATGCTGCAGATGAAACGAATGATCTCCTGAGAGAGGTGGCAACACTTGATGAACAGGTTTGTTTATAGCCCCCTTGCGAGAGCTCTGAGGGTTTGTGGTTTGTCATATTTGCATGATGGCTTAAGAGGTTAGTACAGAATAGTTCCGTCTGGAAGTGACTTACAATGATCATCTAGTCCAACCGCCTGACTACTTCAGGGTTGACCAGAAGTTAAAGCATATTATTAAGGGCATTGTCTAAATGCCTCTTAAACACTGACAGATATGGAGCATCAACCACCACTTGATGAAACCCATTCCAGTGTTTGACCACCCTCTCGGTAGAGAAATGTTTCCTAACATCTAGTCTGAACCTCTAGATTCACCAAACAAGACTGGTTGTGTCCTGAAAGACAGTTGGGAGGACTTCCTGTTTTCTATTTCTAAACTTTCTACTTTACTTTAGGTCTGAATTAAAAGCATAAATTACTGTCAAGTCTTCTTCCCAGAAAAGGAAAGGTGTAGGGTCAAATTCTCTTGAATGTGGTTGGAGGTTTGTCACCAATCACAAAAAGCCTCCTCTCAGGATCGGAATTCCCACCTACCCCCCTACACAAAATGTTTGATCTGAGATAGACATGCTGCCTTGCTATTTCACATTTTGATTTCTAATTAAGCGAAGTAACCAACACTAAACTAATTCAGATTGACTTTGGGAGTATTTGTACTATATCCATTTTACATGTATGCTGTCATAAAATTAAATTATCCCCGCTTAGGCACTTCAAAATACATTACAAAACTGCCAACTTAAAAGGTTTTTCACGTACCCACTGAGAAGGGAGCCTGATTAGCCCTCAAGCTATGTTTTAACACAATTGTAATCATAAATGTTGCATCCACAGTCAATTGCTAGGCTATAAAATTAATGTTATCTGTTCTCAGCTCACGCAACACTTTCATTGCACTCTAGAATAATATTGATATGATATATGTTAAGAGAAGAAGTAGGGTTCAAAATTGCTTCTCCTCTATTTTAAAGAGATATTATTAAACATCTTTCTGTTGCTAAGATGTATATATATATTAGTGAGATACATCATTCTATGTTATCCTCAGAGAAAACCACAGCTGTAGTAGGACTAGAGCTTATTTCATGCTTATTGCAAAATGACAAACCATATATTTACTTACCAAGTCCTTCACAAGACAAATTAAAATTATACCTTAGACTAAAACTTAAATACAGGAGCATGTAGGAGAAAAAAAACACAAAGGAAGAGGAGAAAGGACTGTATAGAGGTGGAAGAGAAAATTCGGGTTTGTGTGTTCTTAATCAGCACTTAGCAGAAAGGGCACTGTGGAATTACACAGACTATGCCTGTGTTCAAGAGAGGTTTGATTAAATGAGCTCACACACACACACACACACACACCCCCCTCTGTATCTGGGAAAATCCAGCAGAGCTCACACACCTCAGTGTCCCTCTATGTAGTCAGCAGGCAGGATGATTACGGCATTAGGTTTTCTAGGAATATTTAGTGAATTTGGATAATAATGTTTTTGTCATCTTCAGTACTACGTGGGGATTTCTTAGCTCATTCCTCAGTTTGAATGTCCCTGAACCAACAAATTCAGCATTTCCCCTGGTCTTTTCTCCCTGTTTTTTTTCTAATAGTTGCTCCACACGAATACTTGTAATTGCTTGTAAAGGCAGGGAAATAATGGCCCCAGACTCTCACACTGGAAGGAAGACCACAGTAGTAACTCTGAATATGTTGAACTTTTTGCTTTTTCAAGGCACTTTTATGGAAAACCTGTGCTAGGGCCTTGAGTGGGTTTTGCAGACGTATGTTGCATCTTCCATTCAGAGGATTTCATGTGCATGTCTCCATGTCTGAAGGGTTGCTGCAGATTCTGATCTAAACCCCAAAGGCAGGATGAACGCACCAACTGTAGGCAAATCCTCCTGCTACATGAGAAGAATAAATGTGACCTGTAACTCTCTGATTCTGCTTGGGATGAGCTTAGAGTAAAACAGCACATAGCTCAATCCTGAATGTTTGGCAGAGACTTGGGGGAGTCAAGCGCCTTTCCTTCCCGGGCTCTTAGCAAATTTCAGGATGAGCATCTGTACATCAGCAGGAACCTGAGTGCTCATAAGAGCACCCCTCACTCACACTGCTGTGTTTCCCATCAATCTCATGGCAATCAGCAAACCTGTCTCAGCAATTCCGTGTGTGTTCAATAGTTAAAGAAAAATCTGTCAAAGAAAGAGAAGCATGTAAAGGCAAGCATGTATAAAAACAGTAACAGGCTGCTTAAAATAAGCATGAAGTGGTGATCCTGAGCAAGAGAGCATCCACAAGAAACCCTGACAGCAATAAAGGAATACAAACAAAAAACAAAGTTCTTGCCCTTCAAAGACTAAAAAAACCAAGTAAATAGAAATGAAATTAAAACCTTTCTATAAACCCTCGTAATTCTTCTGTTCGGGTGCCTTCAAGCGCCACCTGGTGCCTCTGCAAACCCCGAGCGAAAAACGTGTTTGTGGGTGAGGGCAGCTGCCGGCGCCGAGCCTGCAGGGCTGGAGGAGGCCAGATGAGTCCTCTGCCCTTCTTGCAGCATTAAGCAAGTATGAAGACGTGAGCACAAGAACAGCCAAAAAATGTCTTCTGGCACCCCAAACACAGAAACTAATTTTACAGTGGGAATTTTTGCCACTGCAGCACCAACGGGGACTGTGAATCAAACACCTTACCACTGGCAAGCGTGTGCTGCAGACTTAGACATGTGCACACACATACACACACAGGGTCCAGGAAATGTTGATGGCACAGCAGCCATATTTTTTTCTCTTTTCTGGGAAATACCAGTGAAAATTAAATCTAAGGAATCCCAAAGTGAGAGACCTTCTCAGAAAGATGGTAACTATGACATTGTAACTCTTCATTTCCCTTACATGTAAGGGAACACAACACAGAGTACAGCTTCCAACTTAATATAGTATAGGAGGGTGGCTATGCTCTTCAGAGTATTTTGAATCCTCATCATTTTTCTTAATTTTAACAAGTTGCAGAGCAGGGGACCTCACTTGAGGGAGACACTGATCTAAAAATGGTTGTGAGCTTGGCACCTTACTCTTCAGTCTATATGCTTACTCAGAAAACGCCATACCCAGCAAAATGAGCCAGCCCCGCTGAATGCCTAGGAGACTCAGCAGATGGGAGTTTTACAGCTGTACATAATTTATGGCAATTTGATTGCAGCAAATGATGGATAAATATGGGACATATTTTAATCTCTCACTCCGCAATTCTGAAAATACTGACAAGACAGCCCTTGACTTCAAACACCTCTGTAAATACCACTTTATAAGATAAATGGACTTTCACATGCTCATCAGGAGAAAGCAAAATGTGTGTTTACACTGCTCATCCTCACACATGCATATGGATCTGAAAAGAAATCTAATGTCTAGCTAACATGATTTATTCATAGGGAAGTGAAGCATCCAGCAAAGGCCTACTGGTACAGAAGGAAACCATGGAGACCAACAACCGTGCTACTCAGCTTGTGCAGCAGCTCAGTAATATGAGGGATAACATTCAAGGTAAATAGATTTCTTTCTGGTTCAGCTCAGTGTCAAGCATGTATTAATGAAACCTCCAGCAAAAAAATGTCATAGCACCTGGGCACTGTCGCAAAGGAACCCGTATGTAAGGCTTTTGCAGCCTACAGTGCCATGACAAAAACTTGTCTCTCTTAAAAGACAACTGACACCATGGGCTGACTTGGTCTGACACCCAGAACAAGAGCTTCTCTTTCCTTTTTCTCTCTTTGACAGGGCAAAATAATAGTAAATAGGTTTACATGAAATACATCAAGACAATTCAGCCTGTAGCCTTTGTTTGTTTGAATAGCTGGTATTTATATACACTTGTGGTTAAAAAAAGAGCCAGTATCAGATTGGGGCTGGATGAAGCCACAAACACATGCATAGGATGGGTGATGAGGGTGCTCTGTGTCTTACTTGTCAGCAGATGCATGCAACCGCACTCTTCTCATCCTGCTGATAAGTAACGGAGGCCATATGAATAGCTAGAGAGATTTTTTTTTCAATTGTGCTTTCCCTTTTGAACCCATGGCACTCAGTTAGGTCTGAATAACTCTGGTGATCGCACCAGTGAGTGTTACTTTAAATTCAGTTTTTGCCTTTTAGCAAACTGTTGCTGAGTAGGATTGTACTGGTTCACATAACTTCATGCAGATGCATCTAAAAAGAAAAGGAAGCTGAATAGTAAATAATTTGGTGAACTTACTGGTTCCCCAAACTCAGTGTGGGAGGCGGTGGTGATTTTCTTTTCAAGCTGCCTATTGCTTCATCTGACCAGAATTTCCAATTGAGTTTGGGTCCAGGCACATATACAGAGCATTGCAGACTAGCTGTTGTCTTCTTGTTCTTTTTTATTCTGAAATACAGAAGTAGAATTGGAAAACTGCATTCTCATTGCCTTCTTTTTCCACAAAGAAAGCACTGCCTCTAGTAAAAGTGAATTGTAAACCATGGGGCTAGTGCAGACCATCCAAAATGGTTATAGTGATGCTGTTTCACAGTAGGAGAGGTAAACATGATGATGATGGTGTCCCAAAATTAGGAAAAAAGTAAAACCAAGAGATTTTTCATGTTAAAATGTTTGGACAAACTGTAACCTATAGTCTCAGTGTCCTGCTCATCTGTCCATATGATGCGAGGGGATGGAGATAAAACTTATAAAGTCCGTCCTTGGGCAACATGCTAGAGCAATAAAAGCATCTCTAGAACTATCATAAATTTCAAAACATAACTTCTCTTCTGACTGTACACTCACCCAGAAGATTTTCTTCATTTAGAGCCTGCAAAACTTCTTGCATCTTTTTACTGTCCTATATATCAAAGGATAAATGACCACAGTGAACACCTTACTAAGCACAACTGCACTTAAAAAAGGTTTCCTAGTCAGAGATAATCATCTTCACCTGGAATATCTATGACATATCATTATCATGCTGATGTATAAAACTGAGATTAAACCAATTGCGGCCTCTTTTTCAGTACCTACAGAAAGCAATAAACCCCAAGTGAATGTACTCAGAAGCATCCTCGTCCCCTGCACACCTGCATCATGAAAGCCTCCATCCTGCTACTAATTTCCCCTAGTCGTTGGAAAAGCCAATGGTATACAAAAGCCGTCTTATATAGCACCAGAACAGAAAGGCTGCCTGGCAGCTGAGGTTAAAGAGCCTTTTTTCAATAGAAATACTCAGTTAACAGACCTGAGTAGTCTGTCTTAGAGGAATTATTGCAAGCTCTGTGGCAACTTGTGTAAGGAAGAGCGGTTACATATCAGCTGGTACCCTTGCTTATCCTTATCTCCGTAAGTACTTCAACCAGTGTTTTATTTCAACATAGTTAAGTCAACATACCCACACACACAAAAGAGGCAGGCTGAGACCAGGCTCATAGGATGTTACATTGGTACTACCTTCTTATACCCGTGATGCTAAATCACCTTTAACTGTCTGGCCATCCATCACATTTTATTTCTACAATTATTGAGCAAAAGGTCAGCATGAGCCTCATTGCATGTCACCAACAATAACTGGGGGACCTCTGCAGATCATCCTTTTGTATTATTAATTCCTTTGGGGAAGGACAGGAACCACAGAAGGCAGACATGTATCTAGTTTGGCACACAAATAGCACAATAAGGTTGAGCTACCAACCAAGAACCAACACCCATGGCTGTGAACCAAAAGAGAGCGCTTGTTCACCCAGAAAGCAGTTGGAGACTAGTAGGTGAAAATTATTTCCACCATGCTCAAAACTATTCTTCTACAGGGGCATCAACCCGGTAGAAGGCAAACTCCTCTTTACTGAAGGGAAGGTGTATGTGTGCACGCATGCACATGTGTGTGCCAGCATAAGAAAGAAAAAGAAACCCATGGAGCTGCTGGTGGTGATTGGTTACTGCCCAGTATGAGCCTTCAAAGCTTCACTAATGAGCTCAGGAGCCAGCAAGAAACTGCATACGAAGACACTCTGTCAAACAATCAGTTGTGCTACAATTACACATCTACTTTTCATAAAAATCTTACAGATGCATAGTGCTGGCTTTGCCAGCTCTGGTTATCCACAAAAGTAGTGATGAACGCAAGCCAAAGCTACTTGCATCACAGGGCATAAAAGAGGTGATTGATATTCAAGGCCAGGGAGTAAGCAGTGGGTAAACTTCGTAATGCCTACACTGGGGATGGGTAAACTCAATTTCAGCTGTAAGAATCCAACAGTATTTTTTGAACTGAGACCAAAACCTTGAAATAGCATTGATCTCCGAACCAGCTACCACAGTATCAGCACAGCAGCCATATGTTATCTCTTTAGGGTGCCTCAAACTTCTTCAGATGGAAAAAGAGGCTACTTCAGTCTCCTTGCCATTGTTGTTATTTAATAAACATAACATTTTTGCAGCAGCACTTAAAAACCACAGTCCTGGACGAAAGCCCCAGCCTGCTACACACCACAGAACTCGGAATAAAACGATGATCCCAGCCTATAAGAACTGCCAAGTCAAATAATGCACACAACCTATGCCTACTTAATCTCATCCTTTTCTGATGAGACCCCCACATATGCCAGAAAGTGTGATTTATTTACAGGTTTAATTTTAAGTTGGATTAAACATAATAATTATCTACTCTAGAGTTGGAAGAGAATTAAAACTTTCTTTTGCCATCAGCATGATCTGGATTCACAAAAGCAAAAGCACTCCACAGTATTTACTTCTCTGTAGCCATGCTGGATTGACCATCTGTTCCTTTTTCCCACAGAAATCAGCAGCAAGATGAAATACTATGCAGTTCAACAAGAGCTGAGCCCTCAAGAAATTGCCCAGAAGCTGAGTGTGGCTGAGGAGATGCTGAAGGAGATCAAACGCCGTAAGCCTTTCACTAATCAGAGGCAACTTGCAGATGAGGAGGAAAACGCAGCAGAGAAGTGTGAGTTTTAAGCCTGTTTTCCATTCATCCACATGTTGATGCACAGCTGGCTCAGGCCGGGCAGCTCTGGATGTATTGCTGAGCCCTGGGGGAGGACCAGCAGGCACTTGGCAAGCACCAACTGGTGTGCTGAAGATGCTGCTGCTTCCGATTGCCTGCCCCAAGTCTCTACTGGTGCTTGCTGCCCGCAAGGGCAGAAAAATATGTGTATGTCTGTGTGTGCCTGTGCATGGCAGCACCTCAGCGATAGCTGCTTAGGAAGCTTTGTGCCCGGGTTAGAATTGCTCATGTGAACATCTTCCTTCCCCCCTGCCAGCTCTGCCATGGGGACAGTAAACTCCAGCAGAGAGAGAAAAACTGCTTGCATGGGAAAGAGTGGCCGCCTAATTCTCACAGCTCGGTGACCATGAGTCAGAGCCCCAGGACAATAAGGACTGTCTTCTCCAAAATAGCCTGGTTAGCTCTGACAAAGAAAAACAAATGAGGAGCAAGGAAAGCCAAACCTAGTTTCTTTTAGGAAAAGCTGCTTGAGAGGGGGAATTAATGGGATTAAAATGAGATAATAAAGAGAGGCATCTTTCCTTTTCAAAAGAGGGAAAATTAAAATCCAGGTTTAAGATCTCTCAAGTGAGCTTTTAACAAACGTGTCCCCTGAGTAACAGCAACAAAAATTGTTGCATTGGTAAGTTTTGTGAGAAATCCAAGCTTTGGATTAATCGGTAGCCTCTGATTTTTCTCCCAGTGCTACAGCAAGTTGAAGCATTTCACGAGAGGTACAATGACACCAGATCTCTAGTATTTGATGTGCTGGAGCAGCTCAGCGAACAGGATGTGAAGCTGTCAGACCTGGAGGAGGCATTAGACCAGGCACTTGACTATGTTATACAAACGGAGGATATAAATAAGGAAAACACAGACAATCTCCAAAGTCGTGAGGTACTGCGCGGTACATTTATCATAACTGTTGTCTGTAAACACTTCATCTCTGCCAGTGCCTAAAATAATAGATTGCAAACAATTTAGATTCAGGAATCACTACACCAAAAAAAGAATTTCTTGGACCACTCAGTGGGATGAGTTTGATGGCAGTTCTAAGAAACAAGTTGTGGATGTGCAAGGTACTATTATTTATTCATGGAGTGACAATAAATGACAAGTTTTGGCATGGCATGTCTCAGCAGACCAAGGAAGAGATGAATACTGATGCCTAAACTGGGAAGATGTATTACAACAAAACCCAAGAAGCTTAATATTCCATGTAGCATGGCTGCTATAAATATTGTTGGGATTGTGTCACCTATTATGTACTGATTTATAATGTGGAAGGACTTCATGCTCACAAAAGTAATTTTATTCTATCAAAACAATTATTCATAAAGACTCTGCTCTGCATTCATGCCCTGGGCTGAGTGCATTCATACTGTCTCGTCCAAACATTCTCTTTGGTCCTCCTTAAACAAAATGCATCCCCATTTTTTCAGGAAGAGCAGACAATTGTCCTTGCATCTTCAAGCACAAATCCATTCTTTAAATGCTCCACAACATATACCTTGAAACTGGGTTTCCTACTTGCTGGGTGAACAGCCTAGCTATAAGGCTACAGCAGTTTTCCCTTATGCTCTGTTCAAATGAATACTTTCAGCATTTTGAACAAAGTAATCACCCCAGAGGAGAGCTCAGTGAAGACCTGTCCCCTACAGCACAGAAGCGGGCATGTTTGCCTGTAAGTGGTGGTATTAGGTTCAAATCCCATATGACTGATAAAGGAAATTGAATTTTCAGGTTTCTTATCCCAGAAAAATACCCAATCCATCAGCCATACAAAAAGACTATTTTTTCTCCTCCCAGCAGTTTTGTGACTCTTTTGCTGTTTTCTTTAGTTTCCTTTAGGGATGCAAAACCAGAATGTCCCACCTAAAACTTTTCTCTTCATTTATTTTTTCAGCGAGGAAGAAAATGACAAAGGGAACAGTTTGGAACCGTTTGAAGTGAACTCTTTTCATTTCAATGGCTGAAACTGTTTGGATTCTGGAGGAGAGGGGTTTAGGGAGCAATTTTGTGATTTGAAGAACAATCTTGCAAATTCAGGCCAACCTCCGGCTTTCATAGCATCAGTGGCTGAGTTTTGAGCTCTTGAAATCTGCAGAGCTAGAAGTTCATGCTGATGTGGAAGGTCTAATAATTCAATAGAGAAATCAGGCGTTCTGTTCTTGTGAGTTCTTCAATAAGCAGCTTGGGATCCTTATGTACAAAGCCTCTTCTGTTGTTCCATTGTTTCATAATTACAGTGCCAAGCTGCAGCTCTCTCACATTTATGAAGCAAAGCCTGAAGTGTGTAGTCGCAATTGTTCACTGTGTTTAACCAGTTCCATCTTCATTATTGCTCACAATGAAGGCAGATGCTGTACAAAAGAGATAGTTCACATTAGCTTTACTATTGACAAAGAAAAGAGATCTCTGTAGTGTATATTTAAAAAACCTCCGGAAAATAACTAGTCTCCAGACCACTATGAAAAATTCATGTTTAATTTGTCTCTGCTGGCAGTGCACTGAATAATGCTTCATTCTAATAAATGCTCATTTTGTAATATAAAATTAAATTAATAAATTAAAAATCCCAACATTTCTTTCACAAAGACAAGAAAATGCAGAGTCGTGTTATAATATGCAGCTATTAGATATGTCTGGGAAAAACTTGGACTTCAAATTTGTCTAAAATCTATTTAGTTCATCACTTTATCTTTTGAATGAACTTCAATAAATTTACCAAAAATGGTAACAGTGTATTTTAGCAATGCACAGATGGTTTTGGATGTGATTTAAATTTATTTTATGTTTTTGTAGAAACAACATGAGAAAATAAAAGAGCAAATAGATGAAGTGAACGACATTCTGCTAAGTGCCACAACTATTTTGGCAGGACCACAAAAAGTCAATTCTGAGTTAAGTGAGGTAATAAAGGTAGGTGCCTATGTCCTGATTTTTTTAACTTTTAAGTCATGTGTTTAGACCACTAAATAAAAACCTCTCATTTTTTATACTGCTTCAATGAAATACTGATGAATATTGCCCAAAAAAAAGTATAAATCTTCCTGGATTAAAAGCTCTGTAATTACATTTTACCACCTTGGAAAAATAGTTCTATTATAAGGACACCTTACTGTAGGCAGAGCTGAATGAAGGATTTTGCTGTAGAGTTCTCAATCATTTCATTACAGGCAGCTGCCAAAAGATGCTCTGGTAAAAGACTGCACTATATGCTAAATTCCTTTTCTCATGCCTGCAAGTAAGCATAGGAGAAGGCTAAAGATCACAGATATCGGTGTTAAAACCAGTCACTGTCAGAGTGTAAAACATATATAAACAGATTGTCTTACAGAAGTCCTCTTCTGGAGGTATCCAGTGTTTTGAATGAGACACGGTGTTGTAAAAATTTTTAGAAATCTTAGGGTTTTCGACTTTCTATGAAGAAATGAAGAAAATAAAACTGGGATTTTGCTAACTAAAATATTTACTAAAGCTGCTGTTGGTTGGGGTGTTTTTTATCATGTTTTATTTTAAGATTTTGAGATAATGTAAGACAAATGAAAATTCTCCACAATCATTGATTTTGGTCATAGCTGCCCACTTTTCTTAACACATAAGCAAATATCAAAAGTCATTAATTTTTCTTTGAAAAAGTAATTTGAGAAAACAGAAAGAAGACAGCTTGCTTTATAACCATCCCTAGGTGATCAAGTATGATTTTATTTTCTCCTTTGTTTTGTGCAAAACAAATTGCTGCAGTTTATCACTTCGGGTCCCCGACTCGTGTGGATAAGTTTACACATAGGGGACGTTCACACTGCAGGGAAGGAAGCAGCATGCAAACATCATACATCTCTCATCCTCATCAGTAATAAGTATTTCCACGCTTCACTCATTCATACTTTTTCTCTCCCTCTGTTCATCCTTTTTTTTGTCTGTTTTGAGGACACATTTATAAACCTCAAACCTATCAGCAAGCTTGTGTATTAGAGAGAAGGTGAATGCAGGCCCATTTGGTCTTCCCCACATGTATTTCATATAAGGAAGTATGGATAAGGCAAAAGGATAGTACTTCTCCTTGCCTATACATACATATAGGTAGTATTTAGGTGGACTGATTTACAAATTAGACTAACACAGGATGTCCTAGCATGAGGGATGTCTTTGTGCAAGGAGGCAGAAACGGGCCAGCACCTGTTTTTCACAACGTGGCACAGCTCACAGCAGTACAGCTAAACTCCCTGCCCCTCTCCAGCAATTGCCAAATTGCCCCCGGGGCACAGGCACTACCCCCTGCTATTCTGCAAGGAGGCAGGTTTGGGAGAATGGCAGCAGTGTGCCAGGGTCCACACAGTAACAGGATGATGCATAAGCCCAACCACTACAGCAATATTTAGTTTACTTGTATAGGTATCGTTTGGAAGTCCCAAAAACTAATTTCTCGCCTACAGACTTCACAGAGAAGAGGTAAAAGAAAAAAAGTAATTATGGGTCCCACCTCCCAATTTAAGAAGCAACACAATGAGGGGAATTTTGCATAGATCTGCTTTAGTTACTTCACCTATGAGCACTTCACTCTGAAAGACTTGTCATTGGCACCATTCTGGAGTAAATATAAAAGACAGTAAGACATTTCTCAACTGTCATTCTTTCATATTTTAAACATGTCTCTCTAATATCTTTTTAAGGGATTCCTGGAATTTTGCTTGATTTCTATCTTCCTGCATTTGTCTTGCTGTATTGACATTCATGGGACAGACTCTTTTAGATCATTCCTCTTTTTTATCTGTTAAAAATATAACATAAAACAAATAGAACAGAAAACAACATCATAATAATATAAAGGGTAAAATAAAACATGATAATCGAAATACAGACTTGATTTTTTACAATTTTCATCTTCTTTCCTTCCTTCCATATTTTGTTCAGAACGTGTCAGGGTTCTACGCAGAAATAGATGGAGCGAAAAAGGAATTGCAAGAAAAACTAGCCAATCTGTCTCTGTTTGATGATGATTTGGTAGAAAAGGCTATGCATCATGCACACAACCTAAGAAGACTTGCTGATGAGCTGGACCGGTAAAATTTAACTTCAGCAGACTCTGTTCATACAAGTGCTACTGACTGAACAGCTGAACGAACTAAGAGACAAGCAGAAACACAGTGACATTAAATATCCTATATCTGTAAATAGGCATTAAACAAATCACTGCAAAGTCATGTATGGAAGGACTTGTCATGGTCCAGAGAGAACAGCTGAAGTTGAGCTAAGCAAAATCTATTAATCTTTCCAAAGAATAAACATACATCTTGCACGACATTCTCCCCTTTCTAATTTGGCATGTTCTTCTCTTCCCATGGCAAGAGAACAGGGAAGGTAGATTAGTGAAGAATAAAATAATACAGGCAGATTAAATGGGGTTTGCAGAAACACCTCATGTCAGTAAATCCATGCACATTAAAAAATGTTTAATATTATGGGCCATAAAATGGGCTTTGGGATAATTTTTCTTCAGGAACTGGTTTACAGATGGAGTAGTTCTGCTACTCAATAGGTTGTGTCCCAGTGAAACTGTCCCACTGTAACACCAAAAACTTATTGTAAGACTTCCTATTTTGCTGAAAGATACTAGATGCATCAGCTTTCCCCCAATTTACTAAAAGGTCACTTCTAGACAGATTTGAAATATGACTTCATTTGCAATTGGGACTACCCATGGAAAAATCACTGCTGCAAATGAATTCTTAAATAAAATATTTCGCCAGAATTGACCTTAAGTAACATCATGGACATATGCTTTTGGAAGATAAACTTAAAAATACTCCTCAAGTATATTATCTAAATACCAGTTCTTTCTTAATATTAGTATGCCCTAGATAGGAGATTAAAATAGAGAAAAAAATAACCAGATGGTTTTCTTTTCTACAACTGTAGAAAGCTGACATCTGAAACTCCATTCTATAATGCCACACAAACTACAGACAGCCTAAAAACCAAACAATATGTTCAGTCTGAGATCAGCTAACTGGGGGCAGCAGAATCACTTGAAAGAAAATACCCCATATGGCTAGCCTTTATCCCTTACCAAAATAATTTAAAAATTACTACCAAGTCCAACACATTAGGAATTTAACAGAAAGTAAACAGAAATAATTACGAAATATCCAGATGGAAATGTGCTGACTCTTTTATTTGTTGAGAATATTGTCCTGCAGTGAAACTTTAATCCTTTAAAACATTTAGCCTGTCTTCAAATAATTTTGGTTTTATGGGTTTGCTTTATAAGCCTGTTAGGCTTTTATTTGGTCTTAGGTCCCCTTTTGTCTTAGGGGAATATAGTAGGAATTTCTTGCAACAACACTGAATCTGGAAATTTAATAATCCCTCAGTGTGCAAACACTTTGAAGGGAATACACACATGTGTAAATATATGTGTGCATATATAGTCTATATCTAACATAGATTCTGAAATCTGTTTACCACAAAAATATTAAAAGATAATATTTATTCAAAGTTGCTAACAGCTGAAAGTTGAGCCCTGAATCAACTGCTATTTGGAATCTCCCCTGCAGGCCAGTTATTGCCTAATATGCAAATCAAGCTCTACCATGACAGCAAAACTATCTTGTGGGTTTTTATATCTAACTTTTGCAAAGTTTCATGACCATGAGCAGTTCTTTATCTGGTCCTCCCCTTTTTCCCACCTACTTTTGGAAAATACAAACAGCCCAGTGATAAAGCTGTCCTGATCACTGGCACACACAGGTCTTTCCATTCGTGGCCAGGAGTTACCCTTAAAGAAGGACAACTGATAGATCTGTTATTCTGTTATTTACTCTGTTAAACTAGATTTAAAAAAGATAAAAGCTTGCTCAGTAGTCACTTGTTGCTGCTCATGTAGATGTTACGGGCAAAATTCCCAGAGTTAAACCACTGGGAATTACCTTCTATCCACATAGGTTTCACTTGCTTCAGTTTGATATAAATGGTCATACACAATGACGAGAATACTACTTAGGCCAAGTATATTTATGCAGGTGATTATATAGTCAGAATTTGCAGAAGGTTAAGAAAATTATTCAATTTGAAACTACTTTGATTCAATTTGGTTTCTTCCTCCTTTGACTCTCTTTTTAACAGGAATTTGTATGGTGTTGATACAAACGGTTTGGTACAAAGGGCAATAAATGCTTCAAATGTGTATGAAAACATTGCCGGTTATATTGAAGAAGCTAATAAAGTTGCATTGCTGGCACTGAACACAACAAACCGGATCGATGATGTAAGTAATTTTCATAATATCGGCTTTTACTTTGCAATGCTTCAGAGATTGCAGACACTTAACTAAAAAGAAAAAGCAAGATTTAGCTTAACTGTCAGCATTGAACTTCTCACTGCACATTTTGCTATATCTACTATTCCCTGAATTAAATCCTAGGTGGTTAATTATTCTGCCAGCCTAAAGTCCCCTGGTATTCAAAAAGACACAACAGGTTCTTCTGTCCCTATGTACAGGGTGATGCTGCACTGTGTTGTCACTCAAATCAAGGCATTTCTGTGAAAGTCCAGACAACACCCTGGCCCTGTAGGAACCTGAGCTGGCATCTAGTGCCCGAGTCCTCCTACTGCACACAGCACCATGTGGCAGGAAAGGTGGTCAAGACATCTAACAGACAAATCACTGCTTCTCATAGAAAGTCAAGTTAAAACGAGGCAAATAGCTCACTTAAACACTCAATACAGGGATGACAATACTAATTTTGTCTCTGGCCTTGCTGTTCTAAAATATTTCATATGTATTTTTGTATGTATATAGTTTCTGACCTATATACATGCTATTTAACAGCAATTTGTTAGTGGGTTGGCAAGAGGATTTGGTTAGATTATGGGGGCCTGAACCCCAGAGAGCTGTGGGATTTCGAGTCCAGCCCTCTGCTTCCAGCACGCTATTGAGGACTGCAAGGCCAGACACACGCAGTGCAAGTGTTCATCACCCATCTGAGATGACAGTAGAAATGAAGAGTCACAATGCCTAACTAATATGTAGCATGAGTATCATGTTGACCACACTGGAGCTGATAAATTAAGAGTACTTTTGTGCTTTCTGCACCTTCGTTATTTAGTGTTGTTGTCTGGAAAAGCATACATTTTTCTAAACTTTAATTGCAATCTACAGAAAATTTTGCTTTTCAGACTTCTTTCACCAATCCAACTCCCAATCTTAAATGTTAACAAAGCAAATGAAACTGCAGTGACTTTGCAGTTGCATTTATATGAAGTAATATGCAGTCCACAATTAAGCACAGATAAGCATTATTCTGATTTTCTTTTTTGTAACATCCTTGTAGGCTGCAGTTGGAATTGATACTCAGATCACGTATCATAAAGGTAAAAGCAAAGAACTTCTCAACAGAGCCATGGAGCTACAACGGACAGCAGCTGACAGTAAATATACATCTTTTCTACTTTCCCAGTCAGCTTATAAGCATGCATGTCAAAATAAATTTCAAAAGCACATCACTAAGGCAGAACTACTGCTGTAACAGAATAGTGTATTGATCAAAGTTACCACACAAAGTACTCGAAATGGCCGCAGGCACAGTTTGAGTAGTTCATGTATTGTCATCCTGCCAGATGCTGAAAGTTTATTCCATTCACAAAAGGACCATTTCAGATACAACCACTGTTTAAATATGTGATCCTGCAAACAGTTGTTCACAGGTAAATATACTCAATCAAGTAGTTCAACTGAAATCAATTCACAACAGTTTAAGGAGAATGGCTTAAGAGCAGCCCTGAGAAGGACTTGGGGGTGTTGGTGGATGAGAAGCTCGACATGAGCCGGCAATGCCCACTTGCAGCCCAGAAAGCCAACCACATCCTGGGATGCATCAAAAGAAGTGTGGCCAGCAGGTCGAGGGAGGTGATTCTACCCCTCTACTCCACTCTGGTGGGACCCCACCTGGAGTACTGCATCCAGCTCTGGAGTCCTCAGCACGAGGACACAGACCTGTTGGAATGGGTCCCTTCTAACCCGAACCATTCTATGATTCTATGATTCTATGATTTTATGATAAGTGTTCAGAAAACTGGATTTCACCGTGAAGCATAATAATAAATGTTAAAGGATTTTGGCCTTTTTTCACTAAAAATGAAAGAAAGTTCTAAAATTACAGAAGCTATGTCTTCATTTTTTCAGGACCTTTTGAGTTCCTTAAAAATTCTCCTGTATGCTTGTTGCAGCTATTCTCAGCAGTTTTGGGAGAGCAAAGAGAGATAGTACTGACTGAAATACGGGTCTCCAGATTCTTCTGAGACACCCTGTGGCAAGCAAATAATGGCTGGGAGCTGCAAGGTTGCTTTTTCCTTTAGATTATGTGAAGTCAAGAGTGCTAGTATGCCCTATACTAAAAGAGGCCATAGTACGCTGCCTATGGTGTATTAAATGCTTAATAACATACCTCCATAATATAAAATTTACCTTTTGAAATGCCGCTTTGATGACACTGAACTGTACCTCCTATTTTCTCCCTACAGATAATGATTTAACCATTGCAGACACCAGCCAGCATGTTAATGGCACTTTTGCTAGAATGAATGCTCTGCGAAGCCAACTGATGAGAGTCATCTCAAAAATGCACCCAGCAGAGACAGGTTGCAAAAGGAATTTCATCTTTATGATGCTTTATCTTCATATATTTAAGAGCATATTTTATCTTTGCATATGGCCTATAAAGTTGGTATTAAGATTTCAGTCCAAGGGAAGCCTAAAGGAATTTGACTGAAACTACAAGATCCAGCTTTAACAACATTCATAATGAAATTATATGGTTTTCCATGTGAACTTTTTAACGTTCTTCTTGATCCTCTTTACTACAGTTGTCCTCTCCCATGTTACTCGATCTTTTCAGGTCTTGGAGAATCTACAAGCCTGTGAATTTATTGTATTGATAGTAAAAGTCTAATTCACATACACATCACACCTGGCAAGTAGAGTATTTGGGAAGTAATTACTGTCAGTCTTGACTGATAAAGGATCACCTTAGTTTTTCACAACACAGACATCATAGAGCATTCAGCAAGTATATCCAAAAGAGTTCAAAGTTGACATGGTCAAGATTTCTTCATTAATTTCACCTAAAAATGGCTGAGTTTTACTGCCAAGACATTATCATATGCAAAATGCCACAGGTTTTACAAATGTAGTAGTTGGTAACTCCAAAAAAATAAAAACCCCAAAATGATAGGTATGAAAAAACAAAACCACTTTAGTGTCTTGGGCTTCTCTCCTTCAAAAACAACTTTCATGAAAAATATTGAACAAATACATGCTTTTCTTTTAAAAACTTGATGAAAAACAATGTATTCTTTAATCTGTTCCAACTTCCTTGGCTATATAACACTCACCAAAATCCAAGTACATTGAAAATTTCTAACAATCTAGGATGGAAATGAGAATTTGTTAAATTTTAAGAATTAATATAACTGTCAACCAGCCACAGGAATTTTTGAATATTCCCTGTGGAAATAAAGAGAAAACCAACTGAGCAAGGTTGGGTCCCCATTCTGCAGAAGTTAAAATCCCTTTAGCCTCACCACTTTCTAAGTACTGGTTATAACTCGCTTGGATCTTTGAAAGAGTTAATTTCTTCTCATCCTCTATTTATTTTGTAGTGGAGGCCAGAGAGCGTTTGGAGCAAGCTAAAATGAGGACTGCAGAAGCTGAAAGTACTACCATGACAGTAACACAAGCTACGACCCCCATGAATGAGAACGTGAGGTTGTGGTCTCAAAACCTGCAAGACTTCCAGCACAATTCAGCAGCACATGACAGTACTGTGCATTCAGCTCGGGCTGCAGGTATGGTGACCTGAATTTTGCCATTCCTTAACATTAAAAGGTCAGGGAATCATTGCAACATCATGTTATATGAATTGTTTATATTGCATATTCATTGCATATAATCTCCTAGCATTTTACCTCCATGAAAATATTTCAAAAATTAGCAGTTCTCTAGAGACTTGACTATACTTTCTAAATTTGGATACTTGTGAATTTCCAAAAATGACTTAAAACACTTAAGGGCTGAACTCTTATTGGTTTCTAAGTCATTTTTATCAGGGTACCAGGGTCACACTGAATGGTAGACAGCTTGTTTAAACACTTCTTGCTATTATGATTGGCAGTTAAGTTTGTTTTTTTTTAACATTGGGAGGCATTTGAAAACAGGGTCCTTTTGTCCTTTGTAGTACAAACATGAGGATAAATGGTCCCTGACTTGATGAGCTTGCAGTCTAAACAAAGGAGGCAAAGAGGATTACAGAGGAAATATAATATTTAAGCAGGGTGGTTGCTGGAAAAGCTTGTAAACATCACATTAATTCCAGTTTTATTATCAGGGGGAGGAGGAAGAGTAGAATAAAAATTGGAAGATTTGTTATGAAAAATTTAAAATAAATAAAAAGACAAAAAAAAACCTGAGGCAGGCTACAAAATTGAAATGAAGAGGATAGGAAAGCGTGGAAAAAGGAGCAGGGAGAGTGAAGCTGAAATGAAGTGACGGGTGAAAGAAGGAAAAGAACAATTAGGAAAGAAAAGAATCCATCTAGAATTATTCAGAATAAAAAATTGCTGATAAGCACCACTACTTATTGCTCAATGTACTTCTGGTTCTGGTCAGGATGCTCACTAATCCCAAGTTATTTATGGCTAGGGAAGCTGAAAGTCCAGAACAAGAAACTTCCTGCATATGTTTGATGTTATGTACCATCACCTGCAGCACTGTTCAGCTATGTCTTGCCTCCTGAAAGTGCCTCACAGAACGTCCATAACTCCATTGACTCTATCTCCAGAAAGTCTGAATTTCACATCTACTGCCCCAAATCCCTTCTTCTGCCAGAAGCTTTGCAACTTGAATGCCATTTTACTGCAAATGGTGTTACGAGTACCAAAGCCAACATTGCTTCCAGTGCCCCAAAGCCACAGTCTTCCCTCTAAACTAGGGAAACCCAAGGGTCATGTTATTTCCAGAATTTAGTAATGGATAAGAACCCTGCACTAATATTTTTGGTTGAGTGAGTACTCCCAAGAACTGGTATAAAAGTGGTTTCCTCCGCAAGGAGAAATTCAGTACTATTCAATATCCTGAATTCTGGGTCCAGCACTGGAGGCAACTCACATTTCTCCGAGCTTTTCATCCAAAGAAACACTGAGCCACTCCCTCTGGGAATAGGTAAACTCACTACTAGTCACTGCACAGAGCTGCATAAGGGTGTAGTTAATAACAGTAGTTGCATTGCATTGCTGTAAAATGTTTTTGATCACCACAGAGCACAGTTTAGGCTGTGAGCTATGGGGTCCAACTCCCACTTAAGCTAATGTAAATGTGGATATGATTGGCATCCAGGAAGGGAATGGTATGAGGAAAAACATCTAAGAGAAACACCCTGTTATAGCTTACACATGAAGGTTTTTGGTTTTATTCACCTTTACACTTGATTTACATTTAACATTTAGTAGTGCCAGCTTAGCAGATATAGAGCAGTAACACAAACTGCATTTGACTCTTCATGCTCAAAATGTCAGCAGACATTCAGAATTCAAAAAATCTGCTCATACTAGCTGTGATGCTGGAAGAAGTTATTTCCAGTAGCATTTGAGAGGCTTCGTTAAGAGTGGATAGACCTAAAATGGCCCACCTCTCCTAGTTGGTTATGTTCCTAAAAAGGCATACGTGATACATTCACCACAAGTTGTAAAGAACAGCTCAGCTCCTATGTGCTGTGCCTGGCAAAAATGTCTTCTCTGTGATAGTGGTTTTGCAGGTAGGGAGTCACTTTGAAAGTATTGTGATCATATCAGAGTGCTCGGAGGGCCTACTGACCACAAACTAATGCTCTTATGCAAAACTACAGCAATGTGTGCCCTACTACATTTGTAGAGGCAGCTTTTCTGTGGCATTTTTAGTATGAAGGCATTTGTTTGTTTGTTTGTTTGTTTGTTTGTTTTAAGGCACAATGATTTTTTTGCCAGAAAGATTAGGTGGAAACGGCTGAGAAGACAGATCAGTGCTACAAAGGAGGCTAGCATGCGTGGTGATCCAGTCAGATGTGACTGTGATTCACAGCTTGGGAAGACAGATGTAGACATGCTGGGGCATGGTGGAGTGTTCTCAGATCAGCTGAGGATGTTGCCAGGAGAGGTTCATGTGGCAGGAAGAATGTCCATCAAAGTCCAAAAGAAAGTCATAAAAAATGTTCAGACAGGTGCCTGAAACACCAAAACACCTGATCATCATGCCAGTAACACTACCATGGTAGCTGAAGCCTCTAAGCTGGCATGTCTGGACTACCTTTGAACAAAGCTTGCCCTTGATTTTTAGAAGGGTGAGAACATATCTTGGCTGTGCAGTTTGTCTGAGAATACTCCCTGTGTTGCCATTGTGCAGGGAACTGGTGAGCTTCAGCAGAGAGGATGAAGGACAGTTTGGGAAGGGAAACACAAAAGGAGAAAGTGTCTGGAAGGTTACAGTTAAGGTATTTCCTCCTTGACAGTTTCCTTTGTATATTCTTTTTTGGGAAAGACTAGTTCTCCTTTTTCGCTCTCACCATCACCTCAAAGACTAAAATAAAAAATCAATATTCTTCTGTGTTGAAGAATGACATTATAAAGGGCAAGAGGAAGAGATTTATGGTGAGATTTTATATTAGTACTGGTAGTATTAGATGTTAGGTTTGTGTTTTCATGTTACAGTTGTGTTTCAAGTTTAATACCCCAAATTTCAAACTCATGAAAAGCGAGTTTTTCAAGGTATCAGATCAGACACAATTCCAATTCAGTTGCTGATTATTAAAAAAAAAAAGATTGAAATATGCTAAATCCCTTTTTGAGCTTGCATTTTTTTTTACTTTAAGAACAATGTGGACATTTTTCCAATGCAATAGAACATTCATTTCAAAAGGCAGAGCAAACTTTCTGTAAGTTGATTATTATACTAGTTATTTTTTTAAGTACAGATTTTAATGCATTGTGGAATTAATGTATTACCCAGAATTCATTGTAGTTCTTTGAGGATTTGCTAAAATAATGGTATTTTAATGTACAGTAAACTTTATACCAATTATCTAATTACCGACCCTCCAGCAGATAAGGTCTTTCAGGACTTAATGGGAATGAATGGAGAGTCTAAAGCTCTATATGTCCCACTTCTACATTGGACTTGGAAAGTAAAACACAAGTGAAAAGAGCCCAGCAGAGTGAGGGCAGGACTGTGGCAAATATAGCTTTTCACTCTATCCAAAGAGAAGCGAGACTTGTAGGACTCCATGGGATCTTCTCATGCTCTGGGTTGCTCTGAATGAGGCTGAGAGCTGCTTAAGTCTTTAGTCAACACTGAACTGGAAGCAGAGAAAAGTGATTGGAGACTATGCTTCCTTCTTTCCCTTCTATACAGTCTCAGTACATCTCAGGATTAGCTCCTCCACCTGTCTCTCTGCCATCTTCTCAGATAAGAGTAAAAATAAGAGGGGAAGAACACACGATCACGCAGATGCAAGTTGACAACCCCTAAAATATAACTGCAAACCCTACAAATATGGTCTTAACCTTTATAGTGAATCCATGTCATTAAAAATTAACTACGAACACCGGATCTTTCTTATACCCATGTAGCTTGTGGCTAAAATCGCCTTTCATTATACTCAGCTAGTTGTACCTACGTCTAATTAAAGATGAAAAATGATGTGATGTGTAAATATCCTTCAAAGGGCAGCATGTCATTGGAATCTGATGTGATGAAATTAGACTATAATTAGGGGCAGTTATTTTTCTTTCTCAGTAATTTTTCTGTCTGCTTATCTTTCTGGGAAAGGACTTCTCTCCCTTTGAACAGAACAAAGCACCTGCATTTCCCTTTGATAACAATCCTACTTGCACATAGAATCATAGAATCATAGAATTGTCTAGGTTGGAAGGGACCTTTCAGACCATCAAGTCCAAGACATAATAGTGAAAGACCAAAGGTCCAGGACTCTGATTCATGACCCCTAGAAAAACTAGGCAGGAAAGATGAAGAGGTTACTACTCACAAGGGCTGGGGCAGGCAGTAAGCACAGTTTAGGTGCACATGCATCCTTCAGCTAAGGATTTCTACCATTGCACAGTACAGGCCTGTTACCACAGTCTGAAAGCAGCGGTGTTTCTGTTAGCAGTGTGGGCTGTGAACCACACGCAGACACATCACCTGTGCAGCTGTTGCTGATATCTGGGTGATAACCTTTGGGAGAGATGCACAGCTGAGAGCTGAGGGAAACAACCTATTCATCTCCCCTAAAATGAATTTGAAGAGCTCATCAACCATAGCTCCTAGATGCAGCTTCCAGGTCAGCCATGGATATCCAGTGAGATGCTGAACAAATAATCCTTCTGCTCCAGTTGCCTATCTGTAAAATTGGGTTTAACATTTATTTGCCTTGAAGGAAGATGAAAAGGTTAAAATTATTAACATTTGCAAAGCTCCTCGAGGAAAGTATTATGGAGGTGCTACACCACAGCAGTTCCTAGGAGTCCCATAAAAAGTAGTCTCCTTTGTGCAAACTTGTTTCCAAAGACTTTTGCAATACTAGATTATGATAAATCACTACCGTTTCTGAAATCACTGCATCTCACACACCACAGTTAGGCTTTGTTCTTAAAGCAGAAGGAGACAGGTGAGTTAACCTAAAAGGGTAAGGAGAAATTTTCCTGGTGCGAAACCAGTGTTAGAAAGAGTTAAAAAACAAGCTGTCACTTCTTTTCTAACTGCAGCGAAGAAACTTGCAGAAGTCCTCCCTCAACTCATGGGTAAACTGCACACAGTAGAACAGAAGGCACCAGCAAACAATATTTCTTCCAACATTCAGCGGATCAGAGAGTTAATTGCTCAGACCAGGAGTGTAGCAAGCAAGGTAAAACTTATGAACGGGATTTTTGGTTACTAGTGCTAATAATCAAATGCATCTTACTAGGATCTCCACTTTCTTGGGCTATGTTAGAAGCCCAAACCTTGACATTACCACTTCACAACAACTGGATAAACAAAGTACCCTGGAAGTCATTAAAATATTTACAGTTGATATTTGCAAGCAATTAACATTACCATCGTATTCATGGTAGATGACTGTTGCTGCAGTAGCAACTTTAAGTAATTGGCACAGTGTTAAAAGATGGGCACAATAACAAAACCATTTAAAACTAAAACTGATAGATCATTACTTAGCTGGCAACATTAGTTACAAGCAGTAGTAATTACGGCAATTTAATGCAAACTTTTCTAAGATGACAGTATTTCTTTTTTTTTTTCTTTTGAATTAATTTTCTGCAAGGTAAGAGCATCTTTGGCTCATACATATTTAATAGAGAAAAATACTTTCATTATCATACATAAATTATGAGGGATTTTTCTGTAATAAGAACACCAAGGTCAAAAATTAAAACAGTATACTTGAATTCACTCAGAAAAATCAAAAATTCAGTGCATTATTGTATGTTGACAATGCTGGAATATGCTGTCCACATACATTACTTCAAAAAAGAAAAGGAAAAATCAGTTAGTATGTGTGCAGTGCTTGACTGTTCTTTAAATGCATTTCATCATTCAGGCATATTGTGCTTAAACTTGAAAACATTTCAGTTATGTTGAAGGCATTTTGAACTAAAATGAACATGTTTTAAAATTTTATTAACATCTCATATATATCAAGGTAACTTCAGTAATATAACGGGATTACTCATGAACAGAAAATTGGTCATACTACTCCCAAAGCAAAGAAATAAATTATGGGTAGAAGTTTTATAGCTATGTAAGAATTCCATTATGTGCCATACATAATGATGTAGCCCAGATTCAACTAAGCATACATCTATGTCCCACTGAAATCTAATTTACTTTATGAATATGCTTAAGCACAGTTAATTATGAGCTTTAATTAATTTTAAAATTAATTCCCTTCGTCTTCTTTACAGTGTCTTCCAGAAGTGATTGTTATAAACATACAATTTTGCATGGCCAATATATAGGTGCCAATTGCGCTCTTGCAGTAAGCAAGGCTGCTCGCTAAGTATTCTTGCACATTTACCTTAAGTAATGTCCCCAGGCGGCAATAAGGTGTCTCATTTAGCACACTTACAACTGCAGGTCCAAGTTTCTATGATGTTTGGAGGCCAGTCAGCTGTTGAAGTCAATCCAAAGATCAACGTGGAGGAACTGAAATCTTTCACTTCCATGAGCTTGTACATAAAGTTTCCGAAAGACAACCCACAACTGGCAGCATCTCCAGACAGATTTATTTTGTACCTTGGAAACAAAAACGTAAGAGAATAACCTACTTAATTTATATTTTTCATTAAAAAAATTGAAATAGGTTTGAAGTTTATTTGCCCTTGGTTTTTCCTCTCACTATTTCTCTGTGTTTCAAAATAAGAAGTGTCTATTATATGACTGTAATTGATTTTGTGAAAAGCAAAGAGCAAGGGTTCCTGAGACCCCTGTCCTTGAAACTTCTCACTCCAAACAATGAAGGATTCCCTCTAAGAAGCAAATTAGACTGCCCATGCAGCGTGCTGCTGTGATTGTCAATGCTGTGAGTCACACTTGCTATCTCCAGTGCCGGTACTGAGGTGCTCTGAAGCGGTTAATGTCACCTGCCTGGCTTTTGCGGGCCATGTTTTTATCAGGTTTATGCTGCTGACAGTGCCGATTCCAAATCTGTGAGGTCACAAGCCCACAAGATAAGCAGGATTCTTCACCTGTGGCTTGTGCTGCTGTTGTACACTCCGTACACCACTACTTTGAAACACTTAGAGAGGGCATATAGTCTCTCCACCCATAAATGTTGTGAAATAATTGTTCTTTAAATTGTGGTTCCTCAAAGAAAAAACATCACACCCCACAAGCCAGGTATAATCCTGGCAAGCTGTTACTTGGGAAGGGTAAAGATGCAGGCTTTTCTTTTTAAGCTTTTCTAAAAAGACTGTCTACTGAATATAAATCAAGTGAAACCCCTCTTGGCAGAATATTTAATTGCAGCATAATACCTTTCAGGTATTATATACTAAGGCTTTAGACAAATGTTCCTATTTCCTGCATATGACACTGCACACTAAATACTGATGAACGGCTTCTGATTGAACATGACCAATTTACAGTCAGAAGACTTCTCATGACCTTGTATTTACCTCAGTCAAAATGACATAAAGTAAAATATCACAAACTTTTTCTGTACAGTTTTATCTGCTGAAAAAACGCCATTAAAGAATGAAGCTTTTATTTATTAGTTATATTTAAAAGTGTCATATAGTCTATCAAAGCCCACCCTTTACTAATGTTCTGCATTAAATCTCTTTTGATGTTGTAGCTCTGACATCTTTCTCCTTTGGTGTTTTAGGCAGAAAATTACATTGGTCTCGCAATTAAAAATGATAACCTTGTGTACATCTATAATCTGGGGGGCCAAGACGTGGAGATACCTCTGGATGCCAAGCCAGTCAGCACCTGGCCTTCTTACTTCAGCATCATCAAAATTGAGAGGTAAAGCATGTCCCCCAAACCAAACAGTTAATAGAAAAAAAAAATCAAACAGAAAAGGCTGGGTTACAACTTCTCATCAGGAGTCTTCAATGCCTGGCCCTCCTCCTGCTGAAATAAATGGAAACTCTCTTTGCTTTTAGAAAGCTAGGACCCAAGGGGCCACAGGGGGGAAGAGAAAGTGTCTGTGGTTTCTCTCTTTCTTTTCCCCCAGAGTACCAGTCTTCTAGTAAGGAAATAAAAACTCTTCCTGAAGTTGAAGGCTTGTTTGTTCTTTTAAGTCTAGCCAACACAACTCTCTTCTCTTAAAATTCCCTTCTACAGGATTGGAAGACACGGCAAAATGTTTTTAACTGTGCCCAGTCTTAGCAGCACAGCTGAAGAAAAATTCATCAAAAAGGGAGAGGTTCTCGGTCCTGGCTCTCTCCTTAATTTGGAACCTGAAAATGCTGTTTTCTATGTTGGCGGAGTGCCTCCAGACTTCAAGGTTGGACAGATAAATACTCTATATCCAAAATTAAATAATGAAAACTTATCTTGCTGGCCTTCCCTTGAAACACAGAAATGGTTAATAAATTATTAGACATTAATTAATAAATTAATTAGTCATTTAACATCTTAGGACTCCATCTTCTAGCCATGGTGGAAAACACTGTTTTCTCTAACATATCATGTCATACAGTAAGATGATCAGATTCTTGTTAGCTGTTATGCAAGTTTTCTGAAATGTGATAATAAGGAAAAAGCTTGCTAGCTGTTAAGTAGCATGCATAAATTAAGGCCTATTAGCCCAGCTTAACAAAGTTTGCAGGCTACCAGGTTTTCTCAATGATAATGAGTTCTTGGTGCTTACAATTTCTCTTTTACAACTGCCACAAAAATGAACAGTAATGTATTGTTAGTATCACAGAAGTGTGGGAAACTAGAAATACAGTGATTTTTTTGAATTTAAATTATCATTGGTTTAAATGCAGCCTTACAACAGCATGAAGGCTTGCCTGTGCAAAACATGTCTGAAGATCTGCATGAGACAGTTGCTTCAGTCTAGTTCCTAATAGTTAGCATGAATTAGCACCTCACTTACCTGCTTCTGTGAACATATCAGATCCTCTTTTTGGATTTAGAAATGGTTATGAATGATCTTGGCTATGAAAATTGCATGGCTGAATGAAAATGTACTTAGAAAGACTTCAGAGAATGCTAAATTATTTAACCTAACTGTAATAGGTACTAAAAACATCCAATTACTGTTCCACAAGCAGCCCTCCTACCAATATAAAAATGAAGATTAACTCAATACACTTATGTATTCCTGAGCTTTTGTATTGCTGTGACTACCAGATATATGCCATGGTCTAAATTTTAGATTACTGAGCCCTGAGTGCAAACTGCCTGGGAACAGGACTGAGGAGTGAATAATAGTTGCACACACACACACAAAAAGTAATCCAGCAAACAAACCGTCCAGGTCTGTTCCAGAGCAAGGCAGAGGAAAAGAAAAAGAAAAAAAGTGAAGGAAAATGGGAAGGAGAATGGGAAGAAATGGATTCATGAAATTATTTGATAAGCATATGGTTCTTCTCTCCCTTAGGAACGGACACCTCACATTTTCATTTATTAACATACAATCTTATTTGCTAAAAGCTTTTGCCTTTGCTTTCCTCTTACATACTTTGTAAATAGAAATGTACCACTTAACCATCAGAAGACTCACACTTAACATAATTTAACAGAATAGTAGAAGAAACAAAGGAAAAAAAGGAAACATGATCATTTACCAAATGTACCTGTGCTGCAGATAAGAATCTCATTTTCTCTTATAGCTACACACATTCTGCATTGCTGTATTACCATTATTATTATGTCCCAAGCAAAATGGAAATAATGAGAAGCTGAAGAAAAGTTACTGGCAGTGATCAGACTCTGAAGTGTTATCAATATCACACCTGTTTCACAGGGCAGAGTATTTTAATATTCAAAGAATGATTCACTTGCTCAGTCAGCTTTATTCTTTTGTATTTTTCCCCTCACCAATGTGGCTATTTAAATTCCATTTGCAGTGACTTTTGTTAAAAGAAGGAGTTTCTGTATCCTGCTAACTGTTAAAAAAAAATACCTACTGAGGATTAGCCACTGGTACAGACTTTGAAACCAAGTCTCCTGGGTTTAAAGAGCTCTCTTATTTTTCTCTCTTTCGTCACAGTATGAAGTTATTTTTCTGACAGTGAAGGATGAAATATCTACTGAGAGATTCAAATGCATTAACCAAGATCTGCAATTAGTCAAATCTTAGCCCTTTTAGAAGAGTGCTCCCTTCACAACTACAGAAGTAGTTTTTGTTTGCAGTTGCCTTACCTGGCCTATTGTAGTCACTGTGAGACTATTTATGTGCTCCATTTTAACTTACAGCACAATGGCCATATCATTATAAGGACTGCAAAGACAATTCCAAGGTAGCATCATCCCATTTGTTTCAGAGCCAAAAATGACCCTAGGCACAAATGATACCCAAATAAAGAGTATGACCTTTCTCCTTTTACCTTTCCTTGCCCTCTGCACAGCTCCCTCCTAGCTTAAACCTGCCTGGCTTCATCGGCTGCCTGGAACTGGCTACCCTGAACGATGATGTGATCAGCCTATACAACTTCAAGCACGTGTATAACATCGACACCACCACATCGCCACCTTGTGCCAGGTAGGGGACAGTCCCACTGTTACTCTGCTACTCTGGTTTGTTGCAAGTGCCAGTCCTGGTGGGTCATTCCTGGTTTAGATTACAAACGCGAAGGTGATATTGAGTTGTCCAGAAGGAACTCAGTCACTTTTAACTCCTAGTTGCATCAACAAGTTGAATTTTTATATATATGGAAGTTGGACTCGATGATCCTCGTGGGTCCCTTTCAACTCAAGATATTCTGAGATTTGCTGCTGTCTCCATTAACACAACCTTGTTCATGACTTCAAAAGGGAAACTGGGGCATGGTCCAGGCTCCCTCCTTATCCCCACTGCTTGCCTAGGACAGGAAAGCTCCTGACTCGAATCCTGTTGCTGCAGGCGATACAGCCCCAGCCAGTTAGCTCCAGGGAGCTTGGTAAACTTGAGTGCACTCCCACCCCCAGACAGCAAAGCCCATACGGAAGTTATCTTTCTGCCATACAGTCTTAAACCCACAACAGGAATACCTCAGATAAGCCATTCACAAACTGGGAAATGCAGCCCCTAAACCAGAAGTGAACATCAACTACAGCATTCCTTTTGCATAGACACAGCAAGCATTTTGTTCATACAACAGGCAGCAACAGTAGAATCTCTCTATACAAAGAACAGGAGATGAACTTGCAGCTCTCACTGGAAAGAAATACAGGAGGTGTTGGGACAGAACAAATGATGGTTTCCCACGCCATTCCCACAGGGAGCAGGAGCTGCTGCTCTCCAGGACAGTGCACGCAGGCCACTCCCGAGCTCCCCAGCAGAGCCCCATGCTCGGCAAAAGGCCTTGGAGAATTCAAATGGGTTTCTGCACAAACTGGGCAAGTTCTTAATAGAAATATATACGTATCCTTACAAAGAGGAGATGATGTGGGCCTGCTAATTTACAAGGATGAGCAAAGAATTTTCCTGTCCTCTAAATACAACACAGGATAAAAGCACGATGTAATGAATGAAGGAGTTAGATATACCTTCAAAGCTACACACTACTTTTCAGAAAAAATTCCCAGAAAGAAATTGAAAGAAAGTCATCAGTCTCACTGCTGCCAGGAAGAAGCAGCAGTTCAGAACAATTATTTCAAGAAAGTATTTTAATTGTAAAGGCCTTGAAATGTCCCCAAATTAAAATGGGGATATGCCAAATATTACTTCCCTGCTTGTTTTTTCATAGAAATAAGTTGGCTTTCACTCAGAGCCGGGCTGTGAGCTATTTCTTTGATGGCTCTGGCTATGCCTTGGCAAGAAACATTGAGAGAAGGGGAAGATTCAGCCAGGTGACTCGGTTTGACATAGAAGTTCGAACACCTACAGACAACGGATTGATCCTGCTGATGATTAATGGGGTGAGTACCAAACCTGCTGGTGCCCTTTATCTGTGAGCACCACAAGTTCCCCAATACTTACAATATCATGGAAAATCCAAAATGCTTATGTCCTTACATTTAACTTCTGGAATGAGGAAATATTTTGTGTTTGTCTGATGCATGTATACATGAGGAGGGAACTGGAACTGGCTTTGCGAGGACCCAGGAAGCGAGGGCCCTGAGTTGGACTCTGCTCTCATCCAGAGACAGACAGGACTTCAGACCGCTGATACCCTTGTGATGACACTTTGAGAGAGACTCCAGTTAGGCCCAGTAGTTGCACCTTTATTTAAATGTGAATGCACAATCAAAGAAATACGAAATTTCTGTGAAGTAACTCCCATGAAGCAGCCACTTTGTGGTAGCTGACACGTATCTCAGGGTGTACTAGAGTTAAATATTTAAGTTACTGAAAATAGAAAGTAGTCCAAATAAAATGGCTTTCTCCAAATACCACCAGCTTTTCAGAAGTTTGCGGGTGATGCAAACCCTGTAAGGATTTGAAGAAAATAGATTTCACATGCAAATATCTTCTGAAGACAAACTTGCATGTTTTTATCTTTGGGCATCTCCACATCAAGCTCACAAGTCCTCTGTGGATTATAACTTGGTAATATAGAGATTTTAATATGTAGATGCAGTCCACAGACATACACTTTTCTAGACACCTACGCGTACCACCAACACCTACATGTACCACCACATTGAGCATTTAAGAAGAGAAAAATCCACTCTCATTAGAAAAGCTACCCTCTAGTGTTTGCTTTTAGGGTAACTTCCAGAGAAGAGTTGTGGGGAGCAATTTGCTGCGCAGCGTAGCATGCCACCACTAACCTTCGCTCTTAGGAGGTTTTGGACTAAGCAACTACTGTTAACAGCCTCTATTGCAGATCAGTAATTTTTCTTCCCAGCAGACATGCCCAGAGGTTTGTCAGAGATACATGCACTTTGTGTGTTATGGCGGAAACTGCAATCAAGCTGGATGTTAGCTGTGGAAGTCCATGCCTGCTCACAGGCACTTTTAGACAGACTGTGTAAGCCAGTCCATTATTCAGTTCTGCTAAAACAGCTCATAAATATATTGAATGTAATCACCATTTCGCTTTCAAATTTAAGCTGTTCAAAACAAAGCCAAGCTGCAGTTTCATTTAAAAGTACTAGATTAAAACCTACTTTTACTACTTTAAGTAATGACTTCTGAAGGTGGACTCATTTATGTCAGTGACAGCAGTTCTTGGCCTGCAGTAGTTTTTTTGACAATTATTGTTCCCATGTTTGCATTAAGCATGGGAACAACAGCATGAACACTAGGAGAGAAGACAAACTTTAGCATTAAAAGCATTAACCCAGATGCACAGTTGCTATAAACTGTCCTTTTTGCTTCTTTATGTTCACTTTTGGAACAGGACTAATTCTATGGTACAGATCTTCATTTCAAGCACTCCGAAAGATTTTCTAAAGTAGAGCTCCTGCTTATAAAGTTTAGGTCACCCAGCCACAGAACAGAAGCCAAACCATGAAGAACCATGAAGCAGAAACAGTCAGGAAATCCAGAAACTAAATACACAGTAAATACACTCTATCTATTGCTCAGCCTTCAGTAAACACATCAGTGCTCATCAGGGCTGTGAAAAAATAACAATCCTCAGCTATTACAGGCATCGTGACAGAAGCTGCTAATGCAGATACAGCCATTCCAGCACAACATTGCTTTTAGCAGTATAACATATTTCTTTTGGGGCATGTGGTTATTACTTTAACAGTAAATAGATGTGTTTGCATTAGGAATACTTTGCTGGTAAAGAATATTGACATTACTGTGCTACCAAATACTATTCCTACAGGGAAACAGTTCACCAAGTCTTCAAATAAGTGCTGTTTATCAAACAATTATGTGTGTATGTGTATATATACACGTATATTATATATCTTAAAAAGTAATCCAGAAACTGTGTTATAGTTTTGCAAATAAAAATACCTTATCCCAGCATGCTTTTCACAATATCAGACACTCTCATAACACTGCTTATTTATTTTTTTTTAATTGCTGCCACAATCATAGTGCTTTTCTGACTGCTGTTTTGTTTTATACAGAGTATGTTCTTCAGTCTAGAGATGCATAATGGTTTCTTGTACCTCCGCTATGACTTTGGCTTCAGCACCGGCCCTGTGCTGCTAGAGGACTCCATGAAGAAGGCTCAGATTAATGACGCTAAATTTCATGAGGTAAAGATATGGTTACAATCACAGCCATTTGATCAACTATCCAACTGCTATTTGGTTGCAGTCTTTTATATATGCATAGTATTTTAGGGACTTTGGTAGATATAAAATATCTACTTGTATTTTGTTTAAGAGAATTTGCTTTAAGCCAGCGTAACTGTGACAGTGACAGTAGCAAATCCCCCTCAGTGGTTTGCTTCTCCTGCCATTTACTTGATTTAAATTCAAAGTCTGATTCCTTATCCACAACTACAGCTACAGTTCTGTTCAACATGTTTAAGCAGAGCACAATTAAGCTTTTTATGCTATGACAATGAAATCAGTTTTTTAAGAAGTACGCTCTAACTTCTTGGATAAATCAAGAAAGCACTCTGAAGTTAATGGAGCTTATCTGTTTGCCGCAGTGTAGAATTTGACATGGGGTACTTACATGAACTTACAAAAGATGACATTTTGGACACTTCTAAGCACATGTTTCTCTTTACAGATTTCTGTTATATACCACAATTCCAAGAAGATGATCTTGGTAGTAGACAGGCGACATATAAAAAGTGTGGACAATGAAAGAACAGCAATGCCATTCACAGACATCTACATTGGAGGAGCACCTGCTGACATCTTGCACTCCAGGTTAGTTTACAACTGGGATTCAATCATTATCTTCAAGTAATCACCATATTTAAGTTACGTTATGCAACCTGTGCTGAAAGGCTTACAATAAAATGTATTTCCCAGCCTCAACACATTATGTAAAACAACCCCTCAGACACTCTTCTAAGTGTCTGTCAGAGCTCTGAAGTACCAAGGATTAGGTTTGATCCAGCACAAGTAAATTCTGCTGGAACTGGTCTAGTTTTAGTAAGGGTAACAGAAACTGTTGTCTTCTAAAAACAAAAAGGCATTTTCAAAGAATATATGAATACACAGAATCACTATTCCTCCTCGCTCTGCAAAAGGTGATCTTGGTAAAATAGCAATGCACTAGCTAAAGGATCAAAACCCTCTACCAACTGCATTTTCAAATCTAAAGATGATATTTTTCCTACTACACACTTCAGTTCTGATCTGTCTCAGGTTCTCTCTAGACCCAAATTAGCTGGCTCTGTGTAGGCATGGGAAGAAAAGAAAAAGTCTCATTTTCCCATCGTACCATTTGACAGAAGCCAAGTTTAATCTCAGTAGACTGTATAACTCTCATTTCCTGCAGTGGGAATCTGCTGGATCAGGGTTGCACTCTGCGCGAGCAGACTGGCTGCTTGAAGACGAGTATGCTCTTCTGACAGGCAATATTCATTCCCGGGGTCAGACAGCAAGGCCAGTATTTTCAGATGGGCTCCAGCTGCTGTTTCAGGTGTCACAACTGCTAACAGAAATACCATCTCTCTTTAAAATGTTTTTTAAAAAGGAAGATAGCAAATGTTGCACAATAGTTTCTAGGAATTAGTGATAAATCTCCTGAAACCTTATTTTGTTGTCAGGACAGCTTGTTGAATCGATAAATTATGTCTGAGATATAAAATACTTACAGATTAAGCTTTTAAGATAGGGACAAACTTAATGCAAATGAAAATGCTGCCTTTCAATCCCACAAAATTAATTGAACATGCAAACAAAATGGTGGGCAAGGGAGAAGCAGAGTATATCATTTATCTGGCCTTTCTAATAGTTCTTTACAAAGGTCTGTCATAAGGAGCTATTAAGAAAACTAGTGGGGTGGAGAGGGGAAAGGCTACAGTGGAATAGAAAGCAGCTGGGAAAGAGAAAATAAGACATAGTAGTAACTCTTCAATTTTCACAATATAAAAAGTCTACAGCACATGCCCAGAGGATTTCTCTTAGGGCTGGTATTAAATACATTAATGATCTAGAAACAAAGGACAAAAGGATGGTGAAAATTACTTTGGTTAATCAAGCCTAGAGAACACTGAAAAACCTAGAAATCTAGGCAATTGAACAGCTCAATTGCAGATGAGACTTGTTCACAAATGTGGGATACAAGATGAATCACATAAATTATGCCTGCAGTTTTCTGAATGAATTGTAGTTATTCTGCAAACCACCTGGAAGGTACTGTCAAAGCAGGAAAAATAGCATCTCAATAAAAAATCTGTATCAGAAAAAATCCATAGGCATTGTAAAAATACAATCAATTATAATATTGAAAAATGTAGACAGCAATTATTTAAGCAGGGCTACACCTTTGTTATTGTATACAGCTTTGGTTGTTATGACAAGGTTGAAAGCAAAAAGTACGGTCCCAATGTGGTGACATCATTCCATTTTTATCAGGAGTGTAAGTCAGAATTATATCATCTAGTGATGATCTACTATCTCTCTACTACAGCTATCCACTACTGATATTTATGCTTCCCTTTTCTAGACAGACTTACATTTAACGGATATTGGAGGGCAGCAGCGGAGGGCGGGGGGGCAGAAACTAACTCTAGTCTTAGAGGAGGAGTTTAATATTCTTTCAAAGCAGCGTATTTTTATTCACTTCAACAGCACTTTTCCTCTGTCAAGCGCCTTTTTTCCCAAATAAATGAATCTGCAAGTACCACTATATGTTATTTTTTTCCCACATAAGACACCGCATAAATCAGAAAGCTAAGAGGAGGTAAGAGCACTGAGCACTGGGAACTGTTAAGAAACAAACTCAGAAGCCTTTCTTTAGGTTAAAGCCTATTTTCTATAGTTCTTGTTGCTCCTAGAAAATGTTAAGTTAATGGCACTTAACAGAAAGGCATATTTGTGGCATCCAGCCAGTCACATGGTCAATCAGAGTAGAGCTGGTTGACTGATACCCCACACTTTAATTCAAATCCCAGTGAGGATGGCAGGAGCCTTCCTGTTGATTTTCTTTTCCTGCTGATTTCACTGAGGAGCAGATTAAGGCCCTGCAGTGCTCCTCCCCTCACCTTATTTCAGACATGTACATGTACATCTGCGCTGCTTCGCCTGATGGTCCATTTTTGCCAATGTAGAAAAATAATCATTTCCAGAGCCTGATTCACCCATTATGTTTCCAACGTCTACCTTACAATGAGATAACTCATAGACAATTAGCACAGAACCAGATGTCAACACTGTCAGTATCATCACATGTAAGGTGAGAAGAATCCCACTGCTAAGGTACATCCTGTTGAAAGAAGGAAGACTGTTTACAGGTAGCCAGGTCAAAACTATGGATTTCACATTCACTCCTTCAGTGTATTCATTCCCTATTTATCTCCTGGACTGGTACCCAGTAGATCCCATGTCATTTCCTTGCCCTACCACAGACCCTCTGTGATTTTAGGAAAATTACTTCTTCTTCATATACCTTGAGTATTGTGAGGATAAATTCAATTGTATTTGCCCAGTGCCATAATGATGTGGTATCTTGGTGAGGGCTGGAGTTGGAAAACTTGGAGCAGTGAGTAGGAGCAGTTGGGTCACACTGCTGTGCTAGCTACCATAAATCTGACATAAAAAGAATCCTGGCAGCCCACCTACTGCTCTCATTTACAATTATGTAAACACACTCATCAGCAAGAAGAATTTACTCTTACTTCCCTGATCTCTGTTACTATTGTTTGTTAAGAAATAAAGATCTATTTGCTTCCAAAGGCAAGAATGGAGCTTGCTAGTAAAAGCAAGACAAGAAAAATAAACCAAAACTTTTCTAAAATGATAAAAAAATGAGATAGAAATCCATTCTATTTTAAAATAAGTCTTTTCATTTCAGCAGCTATTTATGAAGTTACACTATATGGATCTCCTCTCTGAATTCTCATATATTTCTCCCCATAACATTTATTACAACTTGTGCATCTAGACTTTTCAAAGCACATAACGTGGTTAATTAGTTGTTTTACATAAAGATGCAGGAATTGTGCACTAGTGAGGCAAATGATTGAGGCTCTTCCAAGTTTTTTAGAACACCTTGGTGATAAAAGTCAGTTCAGAATGGCTAGCCTACCTAACTGCAGCTTGTTTGGCATTGTTTTCCAACAGCATTAGCTCACATCTGGCAGGAAGTATCGGCTTTAAAGGCTGTATGAAAGGTTTCCAGTTCCAAAAGAAGGATTTCAACTTGTTAGAAGAACCAGGAACCCTGGGAATCAGCTATGGGTGCCCAGAGGATTCATTGGTAAGCATAACATCATTTGTGAGATAATAAGAAAAATTTGGTAATGGATACAGCAGTGAGCTTGAGTTTTACTCCAAACAATAGAAAGAACGTCTTCAACCAAGGAAATGACAAAGCATTCATTGCCTGGCAGGGGTGTGGGGGGGGTGGGGGTGTATGTAAGTCTGCTGATATTACTACCCAATTTTCACCCTGAATTACAGCACAAGGTGTTTCACTTGATATTCTTACCATATGCAAGATCGCAATGTGAAAGCTGGATCTGAAATAAATTTCATGTTGTATTCATAAAGGAAATATTCCAACATAATTTGTTTTTTCTTAAAGAAACAAGGAGAATTGTCCTCACATGCAGATGTATGAAATGAAAAAGACAGCAAGATATTCATCCTTCAAATGAGTCGTCCCCTTAAGTCAGGCCAGCTCTTCCTCTGTGAAACACAAACCAACTGCACCAGCATGAACACTGAGAAAATTGCCATTTCATTTCTGATCCCTTACATGGTTATTCATTTGTCCATTACAATGCATGGCTGGTAAAGCTAAACGGTGTTTGTGGTCTTTATCCTACAGCCATGTCTATCCAAAACCATACTGTGAACCTGTGGAGATGAAGGAGCCCACCACTTGTAGAACTCATCATGCAATCTCACCCCCTGTCAGCAAGGAAGCTAGCTGCAATTTGTCCTATCTTGGACCCAGTTTTACTCCTGAGACTCAGAGGGCTATAGACCACCATGTCAACACCCTGCCACCCTGCCCCAGCACTCAGTGCAGCACGCAAACTAATATATCACATGTTGGGATGGTGACTCAGTGCCACACAGCTCAGACAGGGGCTTGAGTTCCCTCTGCTTCTAGACTTCATGCTCACTAACATCAGCAGGCTTAGGATCATAGAATCATAGAATCATAGAATTGCTGAGGTTGGAAGGGACATTTAAGATCATTGAGTCCAACCTTTAACCTACCCTGACAAAAGCCACTTCTAAACCACGTCCCTAAGTGCCCCATCTACCCTTTTTTTAAACACCTCTAGGGATGGTGAATCCACCACCTCCCTGGGCAGCCTGTTCCAATGTTTAATAACCCTTTCAGTGAAAAAATATTTCCTAATATCCAATCTAAACCTCCCCTGACATAACTTGAACCCGTTTCCTCTCGTCCTATCACTTGTCACCAGGGAGAAGAGGTCAGCCCCCATCTCTCTAAAACGTCCTTTCAGGTAGTTGTAGAGGGTGATGAGGTCTCCCCTCAGCCTCCTCTTCTCCAGGCTAAACAACCCCAGCTCCCTCAGTCGTTCTTCATAAGGTTTGTCCTCCAGACCCCTCACCAGCTTTGTAGCCCTTCTCTGGACACGCTCCAACACCTCAATGTCCCTCTTGTAGCGAGGGGCCCAAAACTGGACACAGTACTCGAGGTGGGGCCTCACCAGTGCCGAGTACAGGGGGATGATCACTTCCCTAGTCCGGCTCACCACGCTATTCCTGATACAGGCTAGGATGCTGTTGGCCTTCTTGGCCACCTGGGCACACTGCTGGCTCATATTCAGCCGGCTGTCAACCAACACCCCCAGGTCTTTTTCTGCCGGGCTGCTTTCGAGCCACTCTGCCCCAATCCTGTAGCGCCGCATGGGGCCAAGAATCCCAGAAAACTTAGAACAATTTGACTTACACTGTCTAAAATGGCTACACTTTGTGAGATTTTCACAGGGTGTGAGGGAAATGCTATATAAATTAGGTTAAGACACGCAGGAAAAACTGAAGGCTTTACAGAACTGAACTGGTTGCATCTTTAAAAACAAATAAATAGCCTCATTCTTTTTATGATTTGAATGTTTCCTGAGGTTTACTTGTAATTTTGTTTTATTTAATACACAGATGTCCCGCAAAGCATATTTCAATGGAGAGAGCTTCATTGCATCAAGCCAAAAAGTGTCTCTCTTTACTGAATTTGAAGGAGGCTTTAATTTCCGGACATTGCAGCCCAACGGGCTGCTGTTTTATTATTCTGAAGGAGTGAGTATATATTTCTCTACAGTTTGTTTTATTTTACCCTTGCACTGTTTCCCAAGAGAATACTAGAGGAATAATACAGTTTTTACTGCAATATAGAAGCATTCATTGATGACCTCATTTTCACAGTTTGCATTTGATCTATAGATAAAAACCAGCAATGCTTAGATATTATTTTCATGTTAAGAAGAGAATTTGATCATATGCCTAGAATTAACATGCATCCATTTGTGCTCAATAAAGTCCTTAGGGCAGAAATGCACAGTGGATCTTGCCGAGCTCAGCAGCATTGCAATCCCTATTTGGACCTCTAGGTGCTACCAAAGTACAAATAATATTGAGGGCGTGACATCTTCCATCCAGAGACAATCTCCTAAAAGCAAAGACAAAGTTTGTTTGAATAAGTGGGGTGGTATTTTGAGCATTGCTGAGTTGACAGAAATCAGTCAGCTGCCTATGTTCCCAGATGGTACTTAGGCCTCCATGTGTGACTGGGAAAAGCTGCACTTGAGAATGGCTCCTTGCAGCTATGGGAAGCCAGACTGCTCTAAATGCCCCCTCAGAGGTGTGACATGGGCAGAAATAGAGACTTGCACTTTCAAAATGTTGTGTGAGCCAGAGCGATTCCAAGATCCTGCAGGCTCAGACTGACATCTGCAGCAAGCATGAGCTGAGATGACAGAACATTTGCAACCACCCCCAAGTGTCTGTTCTGCCATACTCGCAGAAGCTCATCAGCAGTGCAGCAGGGAAGGCTGTATGGCACCGATAACCACTCCTGAACTTTTACAATTTACAGCTTGGAGTATTACCTTAAATTGAAATCAGTAACCATGTCAGTTATCCACATCGTTTGCATAAATGAGGCCTTATACACACCACTTCTGGTTTTAACTCAAAAGCTCTAATCCTATGAGGTGGCAAGTGCCCTACTTAACAAATGGAGGTTCAGCTATTTAGCACTTGACAGAATGAGACAGGATGTTTCCTAGGAGCACACAGTGGCAATGCCTGCTCTAATGGAACAGACAATTCTCCTGCTATGTGGCACGGTATCACCTTATGCCTGACCCAGATAGCAGATCTTATATCTGAGATAATTTTGAGTGATTGATCTGAGGGTCTGATCACAGGGAATTTGGAAAAGAAAAAAAATGTATTAGTCTTATGACAGCAGGAATCTTGCAGTAACAGCTGCTCTATACAGTACCAGAAACACAAACGAAATGTAAACATCATACATCCTTGCTAGACGGAAGGAGCTCATGTGACAGATACATGAGACATAATCAGCAGCCAAATTCTCAGAATTCAGGCTTAAAAAACAGCAAGAATATCAATTCTAATGAGATCATCTCCTGTTTTGCTTCTCAGTGTACCTTTCTGCAAATAAAGCACAAATGGGGAAAACAGCAGGAAGGGAAATAAATAAACCAGGAAATGTACAGAACTGTTAATTTTTCTGTGTTACCCTTGCTTATGAAGATGGGTTTATTCTGTATTTCAGTCAGATGTATTATCCATCTCCATGGACAGAGGTGCTGTGGTTTTAAATGCAAGTGGAACCAAAATTCAATCACCAGACCGAAATTACAATGATGGAAAAACCCACTTCATCATGACTTCTGTCACCCCAGAAAGGTAAAGCTGTCAGGCATCTTTCATTCCCTATCTTTAGAATATAAATATTTCTTGTAAAGCATGTTATCATTCAATATTCACTTTCAAAGTGATGTTTAAGTGGGGGTTTTTAAGTGATATTTTTAACTGATCAATTCAGTTAAAAAAATACAAAAGCCAAAAATCGATGTGACTGAAAACTGGCCAGCTTGGCCTGAGCACAAGATGTTGGGAATTTTTAGTAAAACTAAAATAATAGTTTTTCTAAAAGCTTAGTCCTTTTTTTGTCCTCAGGTATGAAAGCAGTTTAATATAATTTAAGAGTAGCATGAGATTAATTTTTCAGCAGGATTGATTGTTCTGATTTGTCAAAGCAATCCCAAATTGACCCTGAAGCAATTGAGGCATCTTCACAAAAAGCCTTCATTTGGGATATATGCAGTGGAACATGTTCAAAATACTTCTAGTACTGACAGACAAAAATGTAAGACTAAATACAGCAGTAGGAGATAAGTCTCTCTATGTGCTTCTTAAAAAAAACTGAAAGCATTGTTTTATTGGTATGTTTTACTGTTGTTTTCTAAGTTTAAAATTTTCTTAGAAGGTCAAATAACGAAAGCAACTTTCTTCAAGAATCTTGCCTACACAGATACAACCAGGTCATTCACAGTTTTCTAATGCAAACAGAGGTTTGTACCTATGACTTCTAACATCCAAGAAAGATAGTTTGAAAAGCTGAAGGTCCAAAGAAGTGCCTTGGAATAGTCTTGGGGACGGTCATGTTTCCCTGAGTGTGCTGAATTATGAACTTGCCAAACAAAATCAGTGTCTGATGATTTACTTATACTCAGTTTCTTATTAAAGAAATAGAATCCTTCCTGACTTCTGCAGCAATTAATGAGTTGCAAAATGAGATTAGGTAAAAAACATTGTATAAGCTCAAACATCAGTGTACTGTGATGAAAGAGACGGAAAAAGGGATAAGGGCATAACGAAAAAACGATTAGAATGTGCTTAGATCTTATTTTACCCAAATGGTGGCTCCATCCATTTATTAGCAATGCTTAGTTTCTGTATTCTTTGCTGAATAGACTGTATTTTTTTACTTTACAATTAACCCCAGGGTATTATGAAATCCATGGGCCTCTGGACTCAACTTTGCAAGTGAGTTATTGCACTGCTACTTGTTGCACAGCTGGAAGCAAGAAGGTCTTCTTATGACTTTAAGCGTACCATTCAGTGATGTATACACTGAGTGGAGCATTTTGGGCTCATGTAATATGCTGTCTAACCACCATTGACATTTCCAAAACTATCCTACAAAATGGATGTTTTGCCTTTGCAGATATGAGCTGACTGTTGATGACAAGAAACAAAGCAAGAAGAACCCAGCAAAGGACAGAGCAGGGAAAAGCCCAGACAGCGTCAAGAAGTTTTATTTTGGCGGCTCTCCCTTCAGAACGCAGCAAGCCAACTTCACTGGCTGCATAAGCAACGCTTACTTCACTAGGTGTGTAGCATCCTCCCAAATGCATTACCAGACAGTCACTGCCTGACAGCTTGAATAGTAGCTCAAGAGAACTGATTTATTGTCACAATAAAAATCCCTGTCTCATTTGGTGAGATGACAGCATGTGTGAATGAGTTTCTTACCTTATTTTCCATGGAATATGTTGGCACAGACCTGCTAGGTTAAGATATTGTTAAAGTGAGAATAACTTGATGTAAATCAGCTTTCAGTACTGCACCTGCTAATGCTGCTGGTGCAATGTATAATTTTCATAGCTGTAATTTGCATTTATATTATGTAGCTTTCAGCTCTGCCTTTGAAACAAAATGATATTACAGCATCTCACAGAAGCTGGGGAAGTTAGGAGTTTGGTCATGTGAAAATGGTCAGAATTGGTTGATCTTAATCGCTTTATGAAATGTTCTTATATAGAAGATTTTAAAGCAAATTTGATGCTGCAGATTGATACTCTCTGCTTATGCAAGCATGGATACAACAGGCAGAGGTAGTATAGGCTGTCCACATTACCCAAACATTGACTTATAAATCTGTACTTTTATCCATGATCCAAGAATTAAAAAAAAGCCCATCCAAACACCATTTAAACTATAAATTTAAAATTCTATGATTTTTATGAAGACAATTCCAACACTTGGAAAAAAGCTGTTCTTGTCATCGTCTCTTTGAAACATAGGTTGGATCGAGAGGTTGAAGTGGAAGATTTCCAGCAGTACTCTGAGAAAGTTCAGGCTTCGCTGTATGGATGCCCTATTGAATCTCCTCCGGTTGCTCTTCTCCACAAGAAAGCAAAAAACTCATCAAAAGCCAAAGGAAACCGTAATAAAAAGGTTTGCTACAAATTGCCACAGTACCACCCTAGAGTTTTCCAAAGTTGATACATACTGTGCCATGACTGGGAATTCTTCAAATCACAGATCCAAAATGTACCACATGAAAACTGTTTGAGATATATGAAGAAAAGGATCCTGTTCCTTTACATACTCCATCACTGCAAATGACTGCCCTGGCCCAACCTATCTAGCCTTGTATCATTCTCTTGCTAGAACCGTTAAACAAAATTTATGACATCTTCAAAAAAGTACTGCAGAAACAAGCCTTCTTGATTTCCTCTGTATCCTAAAGGCAATAAGCTTGCTTCTGTTCTCGGCAACTTCTGTATGTCTCTCTCTACTGGGTAGAATTAGTACACATTAATATAAATGTGAAAAAAAAATTTCTTCTAATATGCAGAACTTTTAGTCCAAATATGTCCTCTCATGCTTACAGTATAGCTGATATCACCAAAAGCAGAGAGGAAAAGATTCAATTGGAAAAACTGCAAAAGAACTGAATTGTAATTATGTTAGCTACACAAGTATTCTGTTTATCCCTTCTTTTGCCCTACATCAGCATCTACAGTAGATCTGTCCACAGAAAATTTGACTTGGAACCATTCCTGGTATTTTTGTAAGGAAAAAATACATTACTAGCTTAGATAGAAATTATACTGTTATTTTATTATGTCCAATCTTAGTTACCATTTCTGGTTAATGGTTATCTTTCTATGAAGGTGGGAAGAGATAAAGACAAGATTTCACAGCCTTCAACTGGCCTCAAAAAACTGTATCAAGAAGTGAATATGCAAAGAGACCCTCAGTGCCACTTGTCCATGAATCCCAAGGCAACCGAACATGCCTATCAGTTTGGAGGAACAGCAAACAGCCGGCAAGAATTTGATCACATACCAAAAGATTTCAGTCAAAGGTAAAGGGACCTTAGAAATAAAAATTAAATATATGGGGGAGGAGAAAGATATATTTAAAATTTTTTAAAAAAGGACACATTTTTGCTGTTACCCTGGCTTTTCCCTATATATCTTATGCCAATTTTTGTATAGAGCATGTTGTTAGGATATATTAAAAGGTGTTTCAGTTGAGTAAGGGCAATAGAAAGAATCTGTTTGCAGTCACATCCCTCTTGTGGAGTCTTCACCTGCATTGTATATTAACAAAATGTGTCTCCTTGCCTATTTGTATGAAAACTCTGAGGATGTTAGTTCTATACAAGCAATGCTCCTTTTGTCTCTCTACACAAGAAGCAATGGCATTAGAGCAGAGATGGAAATTAACACAACAGTTCACCAAGAAATTAAGCGGTTACATGTTGAGTGGACCTTGTCAGCTGTTTAATGGTTAGGAATCTACACAGTGCAGTAGGACATAAAGCTATGAAAACCATGTCCAATTCAAGCCATAACGGAAATGTAAGTAACTAATAAAGAGTCCAGATATTGTGGGGATTTAATTCCCAGGCTCTCACAGAATATGCCATATGGTATGTTATGACCAACAAAGGATTTTGGTTTAATACTTTATGAATTTATAAAAGACTATAAATTCAACAACACAGCACTTCCTGGAAGCATACCAGACCACTAACTCAGAAGAGAAGAGTGCTATTTCCTGATTTAAATAAAAAAAAGCATTACATTTTTTTTAATTAAATAGTGTTTTACTTAGGGCAGTCCTGACGGTGCCCATATGAAGAAGGAAATCCCAAACTCTTATATGTCTCTTCATCCCTACAAGACATACTTGTTTTACAACTGTTATTACAGCTTCATCATTGTAATGTCCATTTTAAAAAACCAATGACTTGTGGTGTTTTAAAACAACTGATATTGGCAAGGGCTTAAGTGTGTGTGAAATGTACACACACATGCAATGGGGAACATATAGATCCTTCAGGCAATACAAAGAATGGAAGCTAGGCTAGTCACCTGACATGAGAGGCAGGAGTAATCAGTTCCGGCACCGTCCTACACCAGTACAGCTTTGCCATTTTTTAGACCCAAAGTAATAATACCAATCACTCAAGAAATCTTCACTGTTGGCAGTCTCAAACTAAGTCAGTGTAACTTGCCACGTTGTCTTGGATTTCACAAGGAACCACAAGGAAGGAGAAGCTTAGCTGGCATAACATTAAAGATTTGTGAACTGTTGGGCCTCCATACCATCACAGTTAAAAAGTCCCCCGATGTTGATGTTCAACAGGAATGAAAATGTGGTGTATATAGTGTTAGTTATATGTGGTCTGTGTTGATTTTATTCACTCCAGAGATTTTACTTTTTGAAAACAAGTTCCTTGCAAGGCAGCTTATTCTCCAACTTTGACTTCTACTCCAGAAACCAGTATGGAATGTTTCTTAGAAACACCACTTCCATAAAGGAAATGTATATTCCTTTGGATGAGAGGAAAATCTCTGTTTTCCTTTGCCTGCAGTTTGATTTAAGTCCATTACATCTGCTCTAATTTTAATATTCTGTTTCTGTGTGCCAGAGCTCAGTTCTCTATCAGTCTGAAAACTCACTCATCTCATGGAATGATTTTCTACGTCTCAGATCAAAAAGAGACTAACTTCATGGCCCTTTTTGTTGCTCATGGCCGACTCATTTTTATGTTTAATGCTGGTCATCAGAAGATAAGGATTAAGAGCCAAGAGAAATACAATGACGGCCTTTGGCATAATGTAAGTAAAACAAAGCAATCATTATGATAGCACATGCTATCAAGGCTGCAGTAAAGACATGGCTGATGCGACAGTTTAGAGAGTTTTCATTCATGTCTTCATAACCACACCTATATGTTAAGAAACGACTGCCAATATTTTTGAATCTTCTATGCAGCATTTTATCAAGTCATTAACTTGGAACAGGAAAGTGAGTCAGCTATAAAAATCCAGCAATTCCCAACACTAACAGCTGAACAGAAGTGACTGAAACAAGTAGAATAGTGAGGCAATTAAGAGTTAAGTTAGCTAGAAAAGGAACGACTAGGATAACTTTGTTCAGCAAATTTCTTTGAAGTGCCTAAGCAAGGAGCACAGCTGTCTTAGGCTCCCTCTGTGAACATAAAAAGACAATTTTAGGGGTCAAGGTGAATTTCCCTCTGTAGGTACCTCTCTCTCCTCAATGACTACAGAGAAAGTCTACAGTTACTAAGCTCCTAACTTGGGCACTTAAGTGTTTAAAGCAGGCTGGATGAATCCAGACCATAAAACTGGCAAAGAACATGAAAATGCTAACAGTGATAGCTCTGTAGCAATGAATCATATATGCTAATATAAAATGGGCAGATCCCAGTAGACCTTGTGACACCTTGATTACCTCTACCTTGTACACCAAAATGTAAGAAAGATAGCAGTTTTACTATCTAACCTTTGCATGAATGTGAAAAGAGAGGGTTGTCCAGCAAAGAATATAGGCAGTTAATAAAACAGGCTTTGAGAGTATCACTCACAAGCTTTTCTTCTCAAACTTCTTATCTTATTGCACTGCACAGGAATGTTCCTTCAACAGATGAAACTGATCTTCCAAATTTTTCTTCTTCCTTTCTAGGTGATATTTATTAGAGGGAAAAATATTGGTCGCTTGATAATTGATGGCCTCCGAGTACTGGAAGAACCTTTCAGTGGTAATGCTAATAACTGGCAAGTCACCGAACCACTCTATATTGGGGGTGTAGCTCCCGGAAAAGCTGTAAAAAATATCCAGGTAAAGCAAATATCCATTACATCATCCCATACCTTTATGCACAGCTAATGCAAAAGCTGACTATAGGGATGGATTCAGGAAAAAGCATTTTATGATATGAATCCTCAGCATGCTGAGGAGCACGCAGCTCAGTTCAAGTGGATAGGAAAGCTCCCACAGGTCTGGGCTGGCAGCAGCTGGGCTAGACTTCCATAGACCTGAGGAATGGAGAAATCCTAGTTACATCCGAGCTTAGATAAGACAGGTAAAGTTAGGTGAGATTAGTTTCACCCTAAGGTCTGAGATATAGATGAGTTTCAGAAAGATTTTAGTGTTGTCTTAGTATCTCTGTTTTAAGACAGTACCTACAAGTCAAGATTCTACTCTATATCTTGGTACTGAAGTGTATGGAAAGGAGAGTTAAAGCAAAAATGAATATAACCAAGTCTCTTTCAAGGTAATCTTTAGTGTTATATGCCTTACACAATAGATACACTACTCAGAAAAAGTAAACCCTTGTCTTGCCTTGAGGGTATGAGAGTATGAGCACTGCCTTGCGCTAGTTGCACATTGTTTCTCACAGTTAGTAAGGATTGTTTGAGAAACACAAGTTGGAGTTACCTTGAAGTCATCAGAGAGATATGAGCAGCTACAAAAAGCATCTGTCCTGCTTCTCTTCTCTGGAAACTGGTTTTTAATTCAAAACTGACAAAACCAGACAATCACAGTCTTACGGCTCATAAACAAATAAGGACAGAAGAATTTATTTCCTTCCACAAGCACAGTATCTACTTAATTATGCTTTTTTTCCCCCCTCAGATTAACTCTGTCTACAGTTTTAGTGGTTGTCTCAGCAATTTACAGCTCAATGGAAGATCAATTACTTCAGCTTCGCAGACATTTAGTGTAACGCCATGCTTTGAAGGACCATCGGAAGCAGGAACATACTTTTCATCAGAAGGAGGATATGTGGTCCTCGGTAATATACTACTAAACAAATGCATCCCATAATAAGACTGCAGTGTTCACTGTGCTTCAGAATGGCATATTTTACTAAATGATGTGGTAATTTCTGAGGCTATGAGTTGTAAGGATTATTAGATACAGATCATTATTGTGGTAAGCAGCTGATGTTGACAGGTCACAATTACAAGTTGTTACATAAATACATCTGTATGTATGTATTTCAAATAATTAGAATAATTTCACAAGGGAACAGATTATACCATGGTAAAAATTATCATAGACATATAGAAGTCAATGTGGCTAAGACAAAGTATACCAGCAAATGGTCATCCTTTATTTTTTTAATTAATAAAACAACATGTAATTCAAAAATCCTAAGGAAAGGCTTTCTGCATGTCTTGATAATGAACAGCATGACAGAACACATCTTTTCTGTCATTTAGGCCTGCTGTGTTCCAGGAAGTGTTTTAGGAGGGTTTTTTGGTCACATAGGCTCTGATCTGAACAGAAAAGGAAACTGCACAACCCTATTCATTGGCAACACCAAGAAGAATTAGACGGTGTTTCTAATTTGCTCCCTGGCCTGCCACCAGATTGAAAAAGGGAGTTTCTTCTACTGAATCATCAAAGCTCAAGGGAACTCCCACTCACTGTGGGACTGCTGAATTGCACAATAAGAAACTGCCAAAAAATACAGATAATTTACTTTCTGCTAAGAAATATTTTTAAACAAAATACATTTTTTTAAATAATGAGAAAAATAAAGAAAGCTTTATTAGTACCCCAAGCAAATATAATCAAAACGAAAGTCGAAATGGGTCATTGACAGCACACCATGCCATCTCTTCAAGTATGTGTACTGGCACACATTTCAATAGTTTTAAAGACAGGACAAATAAGTTCCCCCCGGGCTTTGAACTTCTATTTTGATTTTGAATAAAAGTCCAATTTCATCACTAACTCAGTACAAAAAGAATGTTCTTCTTTTTACCTTGCAGATGAATCCTTCAGTTTAGGCCTGAAATTTGAAGTTGTTTTTGAAATACGTCCCCGAAGCAGCTCAGGAATTCTACTGCATGGTCACAGCGTGAATGGAGAGTACCTGAATATGCACATGAGAAATGGACAGGTATAATGAAGGTCACATTTCCTTCACTGCTTTGACTGGTTCCTCTCCTACATACTTGGGCTCTGCTACGTGCAGCTTTTGTCTTACAAGTTTGCCATTAATTGATTCTTATTTCTCTCCTAAACATACTAACTGCTTAGATTAGGCAACCCAGATATTTATTTCAAAATACAAAAAATAACACCTAAGAGAAAATCAGATCACTGTACTGATAGCAACTATAAATATTTAATGAGCAGTTGAACAGAAGCATGAACATTGACTCTCTGGTGCTGTTCTTTCATCCACACATTAAAAATGTATAACAGTTACAAGTAAGGTAACTGTTGATGAATTCTATTTCTTGTTTGTTAAAAGAGAGGTCTGAGTTGTACTCAGTCTATTCTTCCTTTAACATATATGTGTGTGATGGAAAGAATGAGGGAAAGTTCTGATTGTCTGTTGATCTGGTTTCTAGAGCCTCTGGATTTTTGTAAGGCTGTCAATTGAAAGAGGGAAGTTTGAAATAAACTTATCAGACAGTTGTTGCTGTTGCTTTTTATTATGTTCATCACTAAAATCTGTATCCCTTCATGCTATGCATTGCCTACATACAGTTCTATGTTGCAGTCTAAGCAGACAAAATAAGCAGAGGTTTAGACCAAGGGAATTTTTGTTTTGTTCTTTTCCTTTTTGCAGTAAAGAAACTCAGGGCAAGTTTTGTAGTAAAGAAACTCAAATCAATAGATTAAGCACTGTGGATATTCTTTAACCATTACAATGCACTACCCAGTATCTAACTGTCAACCAAAGTGGACGGGTATTCAAGTAAGGCTGGTTGTACCTCAGTTAGAAATGCAACACCTGAGGAAACATGCTGTCACCTCTCTTGCAAGAGCAGAAACCTACAGTAGAGTGACCGTATGAACAGTTTTAACAGTGTTTCATCCTATCCTAAAGCAGGTGTCTAATATAGGTGACTAAATGAGCTGTCATTCAGAGAATCTATTTTTCTGTATTGACTATAGAGAGAACAGGTGCTTCAGCTAGGCACCTAACTTTTGACTAGCTGTAGCTAGTCCTTGGCAAATTAACAAAGAACTTCTTAAAGCACATTGCATTGCTGTGTATCATACCACACTTAAAAGTTACATCTTTGTACAACTCGTCCAGCCTACATACCTCTTATGTAAAAATCTAATGGAAGGGTTGCACATCCAGAAACTTGACTGGTTTTCCAACTTTAACACCTCACTTACTGCTTCAAACCTCACTTCCTGTGTAATACATATGCAATTCATAAACAAAATTCACCCTGGAAAAGCAACTCTTCCCTGCTTGTCACTGCAACAGGTACATCAGTTACCTTCTTAGTAAGCATCTGCGTTTTTTTACCATTAACTATCTGCTCTCTTTCAGTGCATTATCAAAGACCTGTCTTGTGAAAACACTTTTGCTTGACAAATAAGAACCATCAGCACCTTTAATTCATTTTTTTAATGTACGCATCTCTCAGTACAGCTTGTCTGGGTGATTTACTAAGGAGCACTTTCTCTCATAATTCTGTACTTGCTTTAATTTTTCCTATATATTTTGTCCAAAGGTGGATAAAAGAGAATATGAGGATCATTTCATTTTTGTTTCCTGGTGCCCTCATGGAAAAAATGTTTAAAAGTTTCTCAGTTAGAACTATACTGAAACAGATATCCTCTAAAATGTATAAATTGTTTCCTTGCAACTTTTTAAGTCAACAAGGTGTCAGCATTATCAGGGTCAACTTAGACGCTTGAAAAGCCTGAGTGGCTGGACTCAGTGTTTGGAGTTCTCTGGCAATCACCACTGGGAATCTTGTGCCCTGCAATAGAGACGCAGTGCTGCTCTGCCGCTGCTGTAACATTTCCATGCAGAAAGATATTAATCCATGTAACTAAAGCAGAGGTGAAAAATTCAGAATTAGGTTCACTTTTTAGCTCTGCCAGAGATTCACTGGTAAGCTTGAACAAATAACTTAAAAGTCATTCTTAAGCTCCCTGTCTATTCCTTTCTCACATGTTGTCTGTTTGTTTGTACTTGGGTTTTTCATGACTGTTTTCCTTATTAAGTGGCTAGCAAGATGCCAAAGCATCATATGATGCCTCTAAACACTAATTTACCACGCAGAAAATTATAGAGTAGCAGTACTAGAAAATCTGAGTTAAATTAGCTGTTATTCTTTAATCTTTTTTTTGAACTCTTCCTTGAGTTCAAATCAGAAATGTTGCAGAACTATTGAATCTAAAAAAACCCAAAAAACACCTAAATCCATGAATTAGAAAGGTGCTTTATTTTAAAGAATTTAATGGAATTATGTTTTTCTTTCACTTACATACCAGACATGTTTTGAGTAGGGAATACAGCATTACTACAATGGAAGGAAAAAAGAGAACAGGAGGGAGTTTACAGTGATGACTGTGTTATTTTCCCCCAGGTTACTGTGAAACTGAATAATGGAATCAGGGATTTTTCAACTTCAGTGACACTGAAACAGAGTCTCTGCGATGGCAGGTGGCACCGAATTGCAGGTCAGTAAAACATGATCATCCCCTAAGTAAGGTGACAGAGCCCAGTTCTCCCTCCCCAGGTATTCATCTCCATGGGCTTGTGCACTGGGAATGGGGCCATATTTCAGTTCTTCCTTTTCACCTATCAAGACACAAGTTTGTGTGAAAGACACAGTCATATTAATCTCTCAGAAACAGGAATTGTAGAGCTTCCCAGGAGGACAAGCACAAGTTCCTATGAAGAAAAGCAAAGACAGAAGTTCCTTGTTCAAAGAACACAAGACAGCCTAGCTGAAACGCTGACAACTTTTCCTAAGTCATATACCAGCTGATATTCTTCTTTTCCCAATTAGAGATTAAATAAGTTGGTAGAATGTAGAAGGCACAAGTATGTCCTGTCCTTAAAGGTCAAATAACAGGATAGATCTGGGGAGCCCCTCCCTCACACAGAGTGATGTCTACAGTCAGGATTTTGCCTCTGTGCTAGACAGCCATCCTTCTTTGTTGGGTTTGAAAGTCAAAAAGTACTTCTAAACCTCAGGTACTTTGAACTCCCTTACCCTCCTGTCTAGATGCTGACTTGGGATGTCTCCCAGCATCACATCCAGAAGAGATCTCAGTGTGCACCCTCTCCCCATGCATTCTGGGGTCCTTCTGAAGGAAGCCAAGGCACACAAGCAAGGAGGAAACCTCACTACATTCTAGTACATCCCCTACTGGGAATGATTTGGCCAGCAGTTTTTCTAAGCCACACGCCATTGTATGCTCATACCCTGCAGTCTAGACACAGCTGCCAGCAATCAAGAGCCCCACTCAAAAGCACCCTTGCTCCCACACTGTATCTTCCATTGGTCCTGCTCTGTGCCAGAATCTGCCCTATACTGTCACTCATGGCTCACACCCAATCTAGCAAACACTAAAACAAACTACTCAGATCAAACAGATAACTCCTGTCACAGAAAACTCTTACAATCTTCTTGATTCCTGTTCCTTCTCCTTTCAGTTATTAGAGATGCTAATGTGGTGCAGCTGGATGTGGACTCTGAAGTCAACCATGTGGTAGGGCCACTAAATCCAAAGGCAATTGATCACAGGAAGCCAGTCTTTATTGGAGGTGTACCAGGTAAGTTTTTGGCAGCTTTGTGGTACATAGTTCTCAAATTTCAACATGGTTTCCAGAGAAAGCATACAGACTTAGTTTTCATTTCAAAAAAAGAACAAAACAAATCTCACATGAACAACCTGGTAAAATTCAAAGGCTCAAGAGCTGATCAGAAATGTTCTGATCTCAAGTTCTCAAAGAAAAAAAAACAAGTGCTGCTTTGTTGAAATTAAAATATTCACAGTTGCTGGAGGGTCAGGTATGGACTCAGTAGAGAAGCCAGCCAGCTAGGAAAAAAAAAATCACTTTTTTTCCATTTTACTTTCCAGTATGGGCTTACTAGTTTTTCAGAAGTGATTTATTTATTTATGGTATTGGAAACTCACTGTAACTGGAGTCTCAAGGTTTTGTTGCTGGTAGGCTTCTTTTCCCTTCTTCAAGCAATGGCGTCTTTGAACACAAGAGAAAACATGGAGATTCTTTTTCTGACTAGTGATTTCTATTGCACAGATGTCTGCTAATGTGAATTTGTGACTCACAGACCATCTGTGTAGCGTGGGCCAAGATTACTACATTTACTTCCCTTATTCAACAGACAGAACTACTCTGTTGGGGTTCATATACAAACTGTAATCAACACTACGTGATTCAATTTTTAAGTAATCTCCTATACGTTTCTCATTGAAAACATGCAGCATTATTTCTCTGTGCCTTGCATGTCAATCATGAGCAGCTCTAACTACAAAATTTATTATATTGCTTATCTTGGATTAGTGGCTTGAGTGCATGATGTTCTCATCCATCCCACGCTACCAGGAGGAAAAATGAGCCTAAAGGGAATAACAAAATCTATGTGCAGATGCCTGTTCACTCTTTAAATGCAAACTGGAATTTTATTAGGACAGAACTCTTTCCAGAGAGGTACTATAAAGTGATAATTGCAAATGCTGTTCTGCTTCATAACAGAGCCTTCTATTTCTACATTAATTATAGAATACTAAAGTAATGCCATATATTGGCTCTATAATGCTATTATCACCCTGGCACAGAAAAATCTTACAAAGAACTTCATGACAACAAACAAGATATAATACTAACTAATAGCATGTAAATATAGTAAAGTAAATGCAAACTAACAAATCAGACACAGATGACAATACATGTAAGATTAAAAGAAATTGCAAACACGCACCCTGGGCTTCATCTACTGTGTTACTTAAAAGAAAATGCAGCTGCCAAAAAAATATGAGATTAGGCCTCTATTAACTATGTAGTATCAAGAGTTTTACATAAATGTAGGTAAGTTCCCATACTCACTCTAATGGCCTCTAGGACGCTGGCAGTAGACCAGATATTTTAAAGACCCACAGAAGATTCAGCAGAGCTGCAGTTAGCAGCAAATTTAAAAGATTCTGCCACTAAACTGATTATTTTGGTCATCATGAGCTCTTATTTTTTCTTTTTTCTTTTTTTTAAATCTGTTTCTTCCAGAGTCTCTGCTAACATCCAGCCTGACTACACGCAACTCCTTCATTGGCTGCATTCGTAACTTTATGATTGATGAAAAACCAGTGAGTTTTAGTAAAGCAGCTTTGGTTAGTGGTGCTGTAAGCATCAATACCTGTCCAGCAGCCTGATAGTGCACTGCATCAATCCCAGGAAGTTCCTTAGACCACAGAAGGAAAAATAGAACAGAAGAAACCATGTTCATTGAGAGAAGAAGAATGAAAATATCAAGGATCCATCTACAGAAAGCAGTATGTTTAAGGGTCACTTCTAATGTTCATGTGCAAACAACAATCACTGCAAAATAAAGGGCTGTTGCTTCTGCACTTCTCTTACTATACCACAAGAGTGAGCTTTACCACTTCTTATAGCGTATGCGTGGCCAGTCTGTCACATGAAAATGTGCGATTATAAAAGAAATGAAAATTATATTAAATATATTACTTTCAAGATAGATCTTCCACATCACTTCATTCCATACTTTAGTCACCTTTTGTTTCGCAGGAAAAGATCTGCTAATGCACATTAAAGAATAAAGCTAGATAATACACTTACATCGCAAATAACCGTGTTCAAAGATTATTTTTTTTAAATTTCCATACAACTCATTTATATATTCCTCAAAATGGGAGGCAGAGAGCATACCAATTATGTAATCTTACAAACAATGAAAAACTAAAATTTTTATTCTGCTTCTAGACTTCATGGATATGTTCTAGCACAACGTGGAGATAGAATGTGTATCTTTTAAGACAGACACTTGATATAACTGATCATTTACCTAAACTAGGTGATTTTAGAGCAATACTTGCCTTATGTAGGAAGGGAGACAAGAGACAAAATTCCAGATTTCAAGTTTTTTCTCTAAACTTTTAAATGCCCACAAACATTTTAAATAGACACAGCACTAAATCCACAATCTCATTGTGATCTCATTTGCACTAATATAACACATGCAAACACAAAGCGTAGAAAGAAGAATCATAGCCACAGTTTCAGGCAAATCCCTTATCACATAAAATCACCACTTCCTTGTGAGACTGCTGCAGGATTTCAGTTTACAGCAGTAATCCTCAAACTAGGAACATGTTCCTGTGGAATGTATCCTGGAAGATATGCTGCTGCAGAGGAACTGGGGGTGAAACAGGAAGATGTAAAAAGAAGGCAAAAGGCTGCAAATCTGAGCTACGTTAAAACCATAGAAGGCAGATGGAAGTTAATACAAGGCTTTAGTTCACAGTAGGCTTGAACACCAGACACAAGTCACTTGCAAAACTTAGTCTCTTCGGTGATAACCTAAAAGGCATCAAAGCCATTTAGGTTTCTTTTCTTTAAAGAATAAACTGATGTTGACAGAAAGTTTTATGATTGTTGGGCAAATTATTGTTGGAACCAACTCAAAACATGTCCAGCCACAAAGCAGGAAAGTATGAAAGGTGAGAATAAAGGACAACACCCTACAGACTAGAAATTAGTAGGAGCTCATCTGGAAAATACACAAGTGACAACTGGAATCCAAAGATCTTGAATCTATGGACAGCTGGAGGAACCACCAGAATAAGATACATGTGAAAGCACTAATCAGTAGCTTCCCTACTACTCTCTCAGTAGGAAAAGAATTTTGACAGATTGAAGTGGTCTTGGCTTACTTTGGATAAAGAACTGCAAGCTCTGGACAGACCAGCACAGGAACTCTCCGGCAGCTGGGACCCCGTCACTGCCTCTCCACTTGTCTCTACAGTCCAGTGTTGGGTGGTAAGTGGATGAGAGAAGATAGCATGGCTCCAGCGGCCACTGTCTCTCCTTCCACCAGCCTTGTCAGCTCTGCTCATGCTTTCAGCCCCATGCCTGTTCTAACTGCCTTTTCCTGGACACGTCTCCCATTCTGTTTCTTGCAACTCTCAGGCAATATGCTCCCAGGACTGATTCCCTTCCCAACCCCATAGGGAGGCCCCTTGCTTCTCAGACAGGTATATAGCCCCTTCTTTTTGTCACTCCATAGCCCACTGTTCATACTTCAGAAGCAAGCAGTAAGAGTACCCTTCTGCGGTCTCTCCGAATCAAGCACATCATGGGTTCCCAAATCCAGTTGCCTTCAAATGCCATCTTTGTCTTGGAAACGAAAACCAGTATGCCTGCTCAACTCTTTCCTGCTCCCAGGTACTACCCGGTCGCTGAACAGAAAAAATGTAGCGCTTTTGGTTTGGTTTTTTTTTTTTAATAATTGGCGTTGAGGGGGAATGTCCTCAGATCACTGAGCTGGGTTTCCAGTGGGTACCAGCAGCCATGCATGGTGTCAGGGCTGCGCAGCTGGGAGCAGGGTTAAAGAAGGAAGTTTCTCTCCTTCCAGTGGCAGTGAGTTGTTAGATTGGCTCAATCAATCTGATGACACCACAACCTGAGCTAAGCTTCCTCAGGGCCTGGTCTGCAGGACCCTATAGCTGGAGAGAAAAGAACAGCAGATTCCCTGCTTAGATAGGTTGGTTACAAGGATTACTGAAATTCCTTTCAAGTTTGTCTGCAGCTGCTAAGCAGAGATATCCAGGAATAGCATATCCTTGTGCCCCCTAAGAGCATCACAGTTTAGTGAATACTAGTATTAAGTGGAGCATTGTATGTTAACTGGTACATACATACTCATAATGCTTTTCTGTCTTACACCTACTTCAAACTAAAGCGTATTTTCTCATATCCACATCCAAGCTCTGTGAATAAACAATATTTTTCTTAGCCATATTTGCTGGAATGAGATTTGGGTTTGTTCAGTGGATTTACATTTAAGAATGACTTTTCTGATTAATCAGTCCTTTGCATACTTTATATATGGAAAACTAAAAATACAGTAAAATAGTATGTGAATAAAAAACACATTAAAATTCATAAACTGCTACCATTCAATTTACTTCTCTTTACTACATCACCAGCTCATCAAACACAACAGTATTTATGGAGGATACCTTCCTCATTTTTCCTTTTTAGGCCTCAGAGATGTAGGATTTCCCTCTGCAAAACAGGGTTTCCAAAGAAAAATACTATAAACCAGAGGATACCTCCAGACTCAGGAGAGAGCAGAGAATAATGCAAATTCCCCTACCCCCAACATCCACATAGACCTTGAAATTACCATTCCATATGCACCAAAGAAAGTCTGTATGTGATGCATTACTTTACACACACCTCCAAATTAATTCCAAAGCTCCTGGTGTTTAAGAGAAGGCAACTGCCTAAGTCAAAATCTTCCCAGAATTCAATTTGTCTTCTGTATCTACCTTAAGAATTATAGCTCCAAAGTACAAAACCCTTCATCTATAAAGATTTAGGAAAAACCTCCAAGTTCTGAGGTACATTGCCAGATTGTCCACTTGCATTTTCAATATTAACATAACGACCTCAATTCTGCAGGAAGCCTACAAAAAAATGAATGCTGACCCTAAGCAGATTATAACTTTTCTCTGCCACCTTCAAGGTTTTAGCCAGTGTTGTTATAGCCATCATCTAAATCAGGGCTACAACTACACTGTTATTATATCATGGAATATTCTGAAATTTGACATTTGCATGGCTATATAAGAAAGAATCCAATTTCAATTATTGAAATACTCATCAAACTGCTTCAAAATAGGGTATTTAATCAGGATTTCTGGCCCCTTTATCTCTTATTTCTGAAGATCTGAAGAGATCTCACATAGTTAAAGGCTCTTACCAACCTTTACTTCTCCTCAAGGACCACGAGTATGGACAACAGCCTGAAAAGGAAAATGAAAGATGAAGGATTACAGGTCTGACAGTAATTCCCCAAAAGCCACCCACTCTAAGTGGAGAAAATAAACAAAAAAACAAAAAAACAATAAACCTTCATATGTGAATTAAGCTGTGATACAAATCAAGGAATAACATTAGTTCAAATTCCAGCGTGTTCTTCCTACAGCAGCATGTAGCATAAATAGTCAAATGACTGTCATTAAAAAGATGCTGAAAGCATAACACAACGTGTGATGTACATTTGACTCTTGTTATGGTTGGGATTTAAGGGTTATTCACAGATTCACACAGTGGTTTATGTAAACTCATTTCCTCTCAATAACATAGTAAGTTATTCCTACAATTCAATTATTCAATTCGTGTTCCAAAGCTGTGGAACACTATTACTGTATACCATCAACAACAAAAAGTTCCTGAGAAAATAAGTGTAAGAAACACACATTAGCATAAGACTGTTCATTAAATTATTAACATAGACAAAAAGTCTCTGAGGGGACCTAACTAGATTGATGCATTTATACTATGGTAGATGAAGTAGAGCTTCATCATCTACAACGAAACAGAAAGTCAGTGTGTGATTATTTGTTTCACATAGTTGAGCTGCTCATTTCATTAAACCTCTGAGCACATGCATCAAGCCAAAATGGTTATTACACATCCACTTCCTGCCCTTGGACCTCCTTTGGAAGCTAAAAAATATTCCCACATGAATATGAATCTCAATTACCTCTCTGATATACAGTGTTTCCAAGCTCAGTGAGAATAATCACTTCACATTTGCCATCACAGACCTCTTAATAGCATATTGGAATCCAAAGCACAGAGTTTGTTGCTGCAGTCTCATGTTCAATGGAGCGAATCCCACTAAGCTGAATCTTGATGGGACATAGAACACAAAAACTACAGCTAACTGAAAGAACACGTAGAAAGTGTAGCTGACTACACAAGAAGAAAGCAAGATATGGTAATATTAAGACATTTCTGTAGACTTTAACTTAAGCTTTAAAATGCTTACAAGCAATGTTGTACCGCTTCTAGCCTAAGTAAGGTGAAAAAGACATGTGAAGGGAAGCTTTAAGGACATGACAGTAGGCAAGAAGAATAGAAACAGTTTCACACCTAGTAGCTAGAACAGACCACAGCCAACAGGTTCGGACCAGTTCAGATAACCACAGTGAACAAAATTAAGCTATAGGTTACATCTAGTCTGTCCAGAGAGAGATAAGAAATTACTATCTGCTTTCACGATTAGTATTCATGTAGTTTTACACTGGTGATTAGTTTATAAAAGAAGTGTTTGAGGCAGTATTACTCTATTCATGCTAAACTTTACACCTGCTTATAACACTGAAGCCATTGGTCTTTTGCAACTTCAAATGTGAAGCTTGAATGAGCTTGGGCCACTCATTACTTTTTTCTTAAGAACAATATGAATTTCAAGTAGATGGATTCTTCCCTTTCAATTAAGTTTTAAAAAATTAGTCTTGATATGTATTTCTTACATATTATATTGTATTGTACAATATTGTATTTGCAACAATACATACTTAATCTTTCCAAGAAAGTTTTTTTAAAATAGTCATTTGGTATAACGTTATTTTCCTGGGGACTTATAATTGGTCTCTACAGGATCCTAGGCCATGTCCAGGAATCAGCACCATGGTTTCTCCAGAGCAAATAAAGGATTAAGATACACTGAACTTCAGATTTCTATTAAGAATTTCATTTAGCAAATTTTGTTTGCACACCAGCACTAGAAATAATATATTTGGGAAAAGCATATTTTGTTGGGTAGTTTTAGCCATAAAACCTAATGAACTGGGTTGCATGGAAGCACTTTTGTTCTCCCACAGGAAGCAGAAATGCCATCTGTGTCACATAAGAGCTTTCTGCAAGGGGCTGGTTTGCGTATCACGCATTCCTTACATGATTTTGCAGTGCAGCTATGCTGTGGACCAGTCTTAGCATGCTGAGACAATGGCATCTCTACATTTCTCGTCTCTCATTTTCAGTCCCAAAGTTGCCATGTTCAACACAGGCAAAAGCACCTCCTAATTGCACTGTGGACAATTACTTGCATAAGAAATGTCAAACTGAGCTTAAAGGAAGATAGTTTGCAAGCCTGATGGGAGGGTACATCATTACAGCATTTCCACATGACCATTTTTTCACTTAATTTTTAATTTGTATTTTTGTATCATTTGGCACATTTCACACCATCACTCTGAATGATGTATTTGGGGAAAATAAAACACATCATCTCACCCGTTTTTAGCCGTAAAAGGAAATGAACTGTATCGTATGGAAATATTTCTGTTCTCCCACAGAAAGACTTCATTTGAGGCCTTTGCCATGTCTCCCGTGCTCGGGCTTTAGCAAAGACCCTGTAGCCCCTGACAGGTTCACCCTCAGGCCTGCACCCAGTTTGGTGGTACCTCACCGCATCCACCGTTTCCCTATTGCCAAACAGGAGACGGGCACCTTACTACTCCCTCAGCTTCTTTCAGTGCACACTTATTCTTACACCAACCCTTGAATCTTACAGCAGCAGTCCCGGCGGTCAGGATCAGCACCCACACGCCGCTCCCTCACACTACCGCCCGTCGGGCCCGCCGGCCTCAGCGGGGCCCTCAGGAGATCCCACACACCCACACCCCCCCGCCCCCTAATGGAACGTTCCACTCGCGATGGGTAGGCGGCGAGCGCCCGATGGGACGTTCCACCGCAGGAGGAAGAGGGGGGAAGGAGGCAGAGCCGTTGGAGAAGCCCGCCCGCCGCGGCCATTAAGGGGGAGCAGCTTCCGGGCGCCGAGTTCGAAAGAGGAGGCAGCCGCCGGCCGGTCAGCTATGACCCAGTCGGTGGTGGTGCAGGGTAAGGGTGGTGACCGGAGCCCCGTTCACCCCCCTGCGCCCTTTCCTGTGCCTGATCCGTCTGTCTATCCCCGTTGCAGTGGGCCAGTGCGGGAACCAGGTGGGCTGCCGCTTCTGGGACCTGGCGCTGCGGGAGCACGCCGCGGTCAACAAGGTAACGGTCCCGCTTCCTCCCCGCCTCCCGCTTCACCTCACCTCAGCTCCCCGCGTTGCTGGCCGGAGCGGGGCGGCGGTTGGGGCGAGCCGCCTTTCGCTCTCGCCCTCAGGGGGCCAGCGGTGGCCCTCGCTTCATTCCGTGTTCTTTACCGGGACTACGAAGCACAGTGTTTATTTGGTTAAACCCAGGCCGCTTCGTTGTGAGCAAAACTATCCCCCAGGGTTTTTATACCGTTTAACTGATCATCTCTAATTCAGATCTGCTTTCTCCAGCCTTTCCACCTTGAAAAGCCCAGGATGTCACCCCGGTTTGAGGCAATGAGTGAAAAGAGAGCTTTGTTCAATGCAGGTTCTTTGCCCCGGCGTGGTAAAGTACAAAAGCGGCCCACCAAAGCCCACTTTTATGTTAGCAGATGCCGTGCAGTGACTCACTGTACAGTTGTGCAGACCAAAATAGCAGCATAAAGACGGCATAGGGTTGTGCTGGGTACCTTCAACAAAAATGCACCCTTCTTGCCATGACGATAAAGATACTATTTCCTGGTAAACACCTTATGTTAACAGATAATGATGAGCAGTCCTTCTCAATGCCTTCTGTTGGAGCAGCTGTAAAAAGGCAATGGATAAAGTTCATAAGCATATGGAGAGTCTGTTGGTTTTAGTTTTGTAGGGAACAGTGACTTCCAAATTCTGCTTCATCAGGTCTTTAGGAGTATGGTAAGCAGTCTGTAAAATAATAATCTTAAAGTATTTAAACTTGACAGGTCTCTTTAGCTTTATAGTGGAGTAAGTAATTTCCACGCCACCCGTCAGCAGGGAGTTTAGCAATCACTGATACAGTGTGATGTACTTTCCTTTTCACAGAACTTCCTGGATGTTGGTGTCATGGAAATGGAGCCCATGGTGAACTGTGTTGTATCAGTGAGGAACTGAGTTAGCTATTCAATTTAATAATTGCATTGGGATCGTCACTAAAATCCTAAATCTTTAAAAATGAAGGAAGAGTAGTTGTTCAATCATGTGCTGAAAAATTAATTTCCTAGTTACATCCTCCTGTCAGTTTTTAATATCAAGCTGATGCTTCAATGAAATGTTCTTTTTAGTGCTGACTACAGCTAGTTGGTTGCAACATAGACTTTCACTCTTTTTTGAGTGGGGTGGTTTGACAGGTGACCTTCAGAGGTCTATTCCAACTTTTAAATTATTCTATGAAAAAGCACTGAGAATTTCTGATGTTACGTATCGCCTTATGTCATGTTGTTTTCTTTTAGAAAGGAATTTATGATGAAGCATTAAGCAGTTTCTTTAGGAATGTAGATACAAGGTAAGTCTTTTTATCAAGCAGCTCATGAGTTTAACACAGTAGATCAAGGATTCTAGTATCTTAACCTAAGTTACAGTTTTCTTAGTTTCAGGTCACATTTAGTTTGTGCTAGAAAAAGATTTTGCTTTTTTGTATTCTCCTCAAAACACTATCTTTACATTTCAATTTCAACTACGCTTACTTCAGTAGTTAAATGTGTTGAAAGTGTTTGGATTTGTTTTCCTTCCCCTCTGTCCCAAAAATTGACAGTCAGGATCTGATAGCTTTTTCTGTTGCAAATCATGATCAGAGTGCAAGCTTACTGAATACCAACTTAGCAGCATTTCTTGTTGTATAGGAGTTGTAAGAGGAATTGTATATAAGGCAGTCAGAGAAGGTCATGACAGTTTTTAAATCCCTTTTATCTGACAAGTTTGTTACACAAAGAGTGGTGGCTATGGGTCTGGCTTTTTTAGAGTTAACCAATTTGTACCTCAAGAGCATTCAGTCATCTCTTATCTATCCAGTTACAAAAATCCCTGCAGTTTGCAAGAATAAAACAGTTGTGCACTTGGATATTGCTGTTGCATTTTAGTTAATTAAAAAGCATTTGGCCATCATCTGTTTCCTTCCATCATATGGCAAGGCTGCAATGCAGCATGCAATTTTAACTGAAATAGTATTGAAATACTAATTATTTTGTCTCAAATTTTACCTCTTTGAAAGCACATGCAAGTGCATTGGAATGCATCATTGTCATTCCTTGTGGGCATTTCCTAGGATGCTTGGCTGCAATAGAAACATCTGTTTTCTCTTTGTAAAGAGGAAGAACTTATCTCACTGAATATTGTAGAAGTTTCAAGCAAGATTCCCCTACCTGTGAAACAGAAGAATGATTATTCAAATCTCGTCTTTTTCAGGAGCTGAAACAGTCCCCTCTTCTAACTCTATCCTTGAACCATAATTTAGTTAGGGAGAGTGGTTTCAAACTCTGTTGCTCATGTTGTGAGGTCTTGTCCTTTTGTTATTGTTGTGGCGTTTGTTTTGATTTTATCAGGAAGAACTAGTTCACCTGCCAGGTACTTGCAGGCATAAAACCTGATGTCACAAAAGTGACAAACTTCAGTCTTCTATGCTATGCCATACCATTGTTCAAAATAATTAATCCAGGTGGGTTATCCTGTCAGAAATAGCTATGAACAACGCTCTGGAAGAACCAGACAGACTTATTATCGTTACTGTGGTTATTAAACTGTGTAATATTGGAAACGTGCTTACACATATGTATGGTTTTATATGCAGAAATGCATGTCTCAAGCTTAGGGGTTTCTAGGGAACGTGGGGATTTTTTTCAGCAATTGAATCAAAGTGATTGAAAGTATGGGTTGGCATGAAAGACCACAAAGGAAATAGTAAGTAAACGAAGTGTTGATTTGGTGGGTTTTTTCTTCTTTGAGTTTTGTTAGTTCCTGAAGAGAAATAGAACTTTTCTAGATGGATTTGCTGGTACTATAGTGGACTCGTATACAGAGTTGTGTAAGCTAGAGGAATCACATGAGTACTGGAGGCTGATGTGAGTTGCTCAGCTAACGAGAAGTGTCCGGAGAACTTTGAGTGGGGGGCTGGAAGATCCTTGAGGAATGCAGTGCAGCCCCGTACTCTCTTTCCCTCATTTCTGATGGGACAGAACATTTGATGCTGTAGTGAATTACAGCTGATGTTTTTGGAATATTATTGTGGTTGACCGTACAATGGTCCAAGAGATACTTTAAATTTCGGCTTGACCATCCCCCAAAGCAGGTAAATAATTGAGGGGAGAATTAGATCCGTCTTCCAGTATCCCTGCCTTTTTTCCCTAAGTTGAATAAAGTTTGGTCTGACTGGAGTATCTCACCCTTTGAGTGCAGAAGCACCAGCATTCATTGTGGTGTGGAAAAAATGTAATTGTACACAATGCGTAATGCCCTAGGTTGGGTCAATGCAAGCAATTCGGCGGGGAGGGGGGGGCGCGGAAATAAAAGGAAAATTAAGCTATGTCATGATTTCTGGACTGGTAAATCTTAATGTCAAAATAAGTCAAGCACAGTGCTGTGCTAGTGCAGTTATACAGCTTTCACACCTCAGGCAGTAGTACAGTACTGTACCACCCCCCATTGGAAAGCCTGTGGTGCTATTTGGTGCACTTTGTTCCATTATATGATGCAGATATACCACGTGCTGGATAAAAGATAATCCTTTGAAGTTTTGGCAATGCTTGTAGAATTGCCACAGAGCAGAGGCTGTATCTGAGAGTAAACTTTAAGGGCTTATGTTATCAGCTTCCTGAAGTAACTGCTTAGGATGATTCTGATTGAGATTGTGTCCTGTAAGTCTATTGCTTTAGGGAATTATGAGGTCTTTCTTAGCAAATATATATTGCCTTATTTTCTATTACAATTCTGAGCTTGGATTTTTTTTTTTTTCCAGAAGTGGTGGTGATGGTCCTGATATTTACAAAGGAAAAATCTATTCTTTAAAAGCACGAGTAAGGCAATCTATAAAGGTCGTTCTTTTTACATCGCATGTTTACATCCAACTGTGTATGAATTTTCATAAGGTCCTTATGTTTGCATAGGTTTTCAAATACTACTTTGAATAGTAAAATTTCTAATAGTAACTTTTATGGTTCTGTGGAGTAATGCAGGTTGCTTCAGTCTGGTGGGGTAATTTACTTTATAATTTTAATAAAATGATTGCAGATATTACCAACCAAGTTTTTATTTGAGTTTTCTAAGGAGTGGATTTCTTTAAGCCACTTGAAGTGATTAAGAAGCAAGAAAACTTGAAACATAAAAATGCTTTAATTTCTTTATTCTGAAGTATTGGGGCAAAATATTATAAAAGTTTAAAAAAAATTGCATTTTTCTGAAACACTGTCCTCTTGAGCGACTTCTAGCAAATCAGACAAGGTGAATCTAGTTGGTCTCCTAGTTAACAACTGAAAAAAAATTCTCTGTAGCACAGTAGAAACAACATACCTTTTATATGGTAAATCATTTTATATTTCTTTGTGTGACTATTTCGAAGGGTGGTTTGCTTACTGACTGAATTTTAATTCTTTCCTTTCTCAAAGGCACTGTTGATTGACATGGAGGAGGGTGTGATAAATGAAATTCTGCAGGGACCATTGAGGGATGTGTTTGACAGCAAGCAGCTTATCACAGATGTTTCTGGTTCAGGAAACAACTGGTGAGAACCTCTTAAGAAAGCATTTCTTAGCAACTAATTAGATGGCATTTGAAAAGGGAAGCTAACAGTAGCTTTCTGGTTCATTCTGCACCTGGGGAGCTGCAGCATATTGCCAGTAAACTTTGGAGCCACTGTTGCCTGGAGGAGGGCTTTGAAAAGCCCTTACAGAAGGATAATTCTGCTGATACATCATTTTGTCTATTTTTTCTTCCTCTTTTTTGATTTTCTTTTTCAAAAGAACACGCTTTTTATTTTTGTTTCTTTGGTATTCAGCTGCTTCCATTGCTAACTCAAAGCCATAATCCAGTTTGAGACTGTGCAACTAGTGTGGAAATGAGATTATGAACAAATGCACTTCTGATTTCTAAGCACCACAGAATCTGGCTTTGTGCATAGAAACTATATTGCTAAAAAGAGAAATTCAGAAAAAGGTTGATTAACATACTCAATTCCAAATTTTCACTGAGACCTTAATGCACCTCTGATAATATTCAGTGCAGTACAGACTGGAAAGCATATCATCAGCAAATGTACCAAAAGAGAGTGCAGTACATGGAATAAAGCATCCTGTAACTTCACCATCTAGCAGGCAAGTGTTTTGAAAATGAGCTGTGTGGAGTATTTTTATTACTAGTAGCAATTGACTCGCATAGTACTCAAAGCAAGATCAGTACATGTATTACATAGGGATATCCTTAAGGAGTGTATAATTTTCATTTCATAATTACAATTTGATCATCCAATATGGGAGTTGATTTCCGTATTGGTTCAAAATAATAGTGCACACTCCAAAGCTGCAAACTTAGTGCTGCTTGCATCCTCAAAATTAAAACCGTATCTTGATTCCCATGTTCACATGATGTAATCACAGCTTAGCAACTCTCACAAATTAGGTGTTGCACCCAGCTCTGGACTCTGAACTCTAAAATGTCAAATCGGAAGAGCTAAAATAAAACACTGAAAATTGATTGTTGGATTTTTTTTTTAAGAGGACTTCTTGTCTCCTCAGGGCTGTAGGTCATAAGCTGTATGGTTATCAGTACCGGGAAAACATTGTGGAAAAGCTAAGGAAAACCGCAGAACATTGTGACTGTCTACAGTGTTTTTTTATAATTCATTCTATGGGAGGTGGTAAGTAATATTTTGTGGTTAGTATAATTACACTAGCCACAGATGAAAAAGAAAAACTTGGATCTTGAAAAGAAGATCAATGTAATAGTCTACATCATTCAGAATGCAGAATAAAAAATTTAACACAGTCCAATTACGTGGACCTGTAATTATTTATTACTTGTTTTGTTAGAGCACTGAGGAGCCTTAATCATGAACTAAGTGCTACTCAGAATAAAAATACAGATAAAATTTTAAATATGAGGCGGTGGGTGGATCAAGACAGATACCAAATACGAGGAAACACTGAGGTATTACTGGTCAGAAGAAGGGACAGTGGCCTCAGAACACTGATATCATTGTTGTAATCAAGTTATTTTTAATTGTGGGGAAAGAGTTTTCCCAAAAGGCTTGGAAAGGAGACTTCTAATGTTACCGAAGTTTAGAAGAACATTGTTGTTCTGTTTTCTTTCTACGTAATTCTCTTGAATCCAGTCTAGCTACTTTGTTAATAAATCAGAAGGGCGAATCCCTTGCAGTGACAATTGTGTCATTACTGTATTGCCACTAAGTCTTCCCCAGAAACACGGGGAGAGCATGTATTATAACTGGTTATGATGTGGAAAAAGACACAGAAAATAGCTTTAAATATAAAGCAAGAGTTTTGTCAAGGGGTTTTTTTGTGGCCGTTTTCTTAATTTGAGAGACCCTGCAGATATCATTTCTGTTACTGCAGAAAATCGCTGTCTTGTTCATAGATGGAATTGTCTGCTGCCGAGAATGATAGCTGTCCAAGACAGAAAAACCACAGTTTAGTTCTCTGATCTGAACTCAGTGCTATGTGCTTAGTGCTAATGAGGAAAAATGTGTGTGTGCTGGGGGAGAGGGGTTGTTCTGTTTTGGCTGGCAACGAGAAGACTTTATAAAGAAACCCCCAAAAGGAAAGTAAAGAATTGTTTGGGGCAGTTCAGTGTTTATAAACAAATGTTTTATTTCAAAATTCAAATTAAAGATTTTAAAATAGATAAAAATAGAAGGTCAGAAAAATGTTGGTTACATAATAGGAATTTTTGGGTTGCAGAATTTTTTGGGATTGTATACTTCATACTATGGGAAATGTTTTTATCACTTAATTATTTTCCTGTCTGGGAAAACCCTCCTTGCCTTAATTTACAGCTGAGTAGCCTCCACTGTCAGCAAAATGCTTCAGAAAATATTCATCAATATTGAAAAGTTGTACATTTCCAACATATGAGACTTAAGGCTTAAGATAACGTGGGGAACCTTTTATCTTCTCATTCTGCCTTCCTTCATAATTAGGGACAGGATCTGGCCTTGGAACTTTTGTACTAAATTTGCTTGAGGATGAATTCCCAGAAGTATATAGATTTGTTACTTCGGTTTATCCCTCTGGTGAAGATGATGTTATTACTTCTCCATATAACAGTGTTCTGGCTATGAAGGAACTTAATGAACATGCGGACTGTGTGCTACCAATAGAGAATGAAGTAAGAAATAATATTCTATTTCTGTCAATTTCTTTTTTTATTAGACCCCACATAGGAAGTGTTTCTTCCTTCTGTGTATTGATTTTGAGTGCCAAGTCTTTAAAAGCGTAATTTCATTTTTTTTAAAGTAATAATTGAACTCCTAAGTCACTTGCAAACTTTTGGAATTAGTATCAGTATCACTAAAAAGCTGCTCTGCACCTTCAAAGTAGTCTACAGTGAATTTCTTAATGTCTATTTCAAGGTAAACAATGAAAAGCTCCTATTTACTGAGGCTGAGAGTCTTCTATATTTTTTTTTTTTAGCAATCAATTTGTGCATAGTATTAGTAGACTCCTGCAAGGGAAATGACTAACCACTCCAAATTCCAACAGATATGGGCATCATAGGCATAGTTAACCATGCAAACCACTAGACTCATTTGTATGTAACTTCTATGACTCTCTCGCTGTTTGCTTATGAAAAAAGCAAGAGAAAGTGAAATATATTTAGAGAATATATTTTTGCTTTCACAGGAATTATGAAAATTTAAAATGTAATTTTAGCAGATGAGGATTTTGAATAGTTGAATAAAATTCAAACTTCTGAGTCAAGCTCTGGACATGTTTGTGTCGTGTAAGGAACAGACTTTTAGAAACACTTCAGTCAATTGGGTCAAACGGTAGACTTACATGTATCAAAGGTATAATATTTGACAGTACCATGTTTTAGCTTTTTCTTTAACATTAATTGAAATGAAAAATTGGCATACTGAATTTGAAAGCTCTGCGCTCAAGATTTCTTGTATGCTTTTTTTTTTTCTTCTCTCAAAGTCTCTGTTTGATATAGTTAATAAAATTCATCAGATGATCAATTTTGGGAAACTAGGGTCAACTGTGAAGCAAAACAGCTTGGTAACATCAAGTGCAGGCAGTGCAAAAACTGTACAAGAGAAGCCGTTTGATGCAATGAATAATATTGTAGCCAACTTGCTGCTGAACCTGACAAGGTAAAGTTACAGGTTATTTCTCTGTCAAAGTGGTATTGCTGGAGGTGGTGTGTGCTGCAAATATGCAGGCCTGCATCAACTCAAAGAATATTGTTTTCCATTTGATATAAGTCTCCTCTTTTTAAGAATTAGTTACTAAATGTTAAAGCATTTGGAAGTATTCAGATGGCAGTGGTGTTGATCTAGCCATGATAGTCTTAGAACTGAAGTAAGACAAAGTTTATAGGCAGAAGGATATCATCTTCCATTAATGCCTAATGGAGCCCAGGGAGGTTTGCCTTTCTAGGACAGTTGTATTATTTTATAAATACCATCAGATCATTGTTTCTCCAAAACCTTCTATAGCTCCAAGAAACTCCTAGTGAAATATGCTTCTGGAATATTGGCCTGCTTTTCTTTTAAGCAGCTTGTTAGGAATGCTGGGTCACATGTGTTTTATTACAGGGTATTTATTAAAACTGGTAGTCAGCAGCTATGTCCACATACTGAAAAACAGTGCTAAAGACTACAATCGGGAAAGAAGGTCATATTCTTGATGATTTATTGTTCTGTAATGGGAAGTGTAAGCAAATAAGATATAGCACCAGTACTGCCAAATGTGAAAGTGTAGTAATTACACGAACAGTTTCTTGAACGCTGTGTTGTTTTACTGCTTTATTGTACAGAACAGTTGAAAAATAGATTTAATGAATGTTTACATTATAAAGGTAGTTTACTTAGTTTATAACAGTTTGTTAATTTTTCAGTTCTGCTAGGTTTGAAGGTTCCCTTAACATGGATCTTAATGAAATCAGCATGAATTTGGTTCCATTTCCTCGACTTCATTACTTGGTTTCAAGCTTGACTCCTCTGTATACGTTGGCTGATGTTAATGTACCTTCTAGAAGGTAAGAAAAGAATATTATGGAATCTTTACATTTGAGGCTTAATTTCTGATTCTTCCCTAGTTTTCATTAAAAAAATTCCATCCTATAGTAAAACTAAGGGTAGAAGTTCTAAAACTTTTAAGTCTGCCACATTTTCAAATTCGTCCTGCTGATTTTTAGGAACAACCTTCATCCCTTATCTCCACAATGCTTGAGCCAGTAAACTTGAAATGTATTTTTGTTATCTCTGCTGGGAAATATTTCTGTTGGAAAAATGTATTACTTAGATAGAACCCCCACCACAAGTTCTTTTGCACTCGACTCACAGAATACTGTAAAGACAAATGAGGAACTGAACTAGATTTGCTGGAAAGCAATGGCATCTTCAGTCTGGAGATGCAGTGAGACTATTTAAGAGCTTATTGTAACAATAAGCTGACACTTGTCAAATTTTGTGAGATTATTTTTCTGCCGTTGTCAGTGGGATAAATAACCAGTTAGAATAGATTTTACTGGTTTTAGTGAATTAAGTTCAGTCACAAAAGGTCCAAGTAGCAAAAGAGGCAGCTAAGGGTAAGTGGTGGAAGTGTGCAAAGTGGACAAGGGGGCAGGACCACCCTTTTTTTGTGATAGCAAGTTGTGATGATCAGTTGAACCTCTTGAAGCCATAGCCTGCAGAGACGATACAATGCTGGAGGGAAGGTAGTAGATTATGAGGAGATGCTTAGTCGATCATGTTTCACAATGAGGTGAGAACAGTAATATCTTTGTCTCCTTTATTCAGTTATTTTTTTAATAGGCAGATTGTGGCAGAGGTGATTAAAAAAAAAAAAGAAGTAGAGATGATAAATGGCAGAGAGTTTGGAACAAATGGAAAGAATAGCTTAGATGTTATGCGTCCATAGAAACCACGTCAAGACACCATTTTTGCTATCCCACAGTTCAGTGGAACTTGTTTAAAGAGGTGAAGAGAGAAAGAATATGAGCTGCAGTGTCATCTTTCAAAGGAGTCATACATGATTGTCCTAGTTTAGCTGGGATAGAGCTAATTTTCTTCCTAATAGCTGCTGTGTTTTGGATTTAATATGAGAATAATGTTGATAACACATTGTTTTAGTTGTTGCTAAGCAATGTTTATATTAAGTCAAGGACTTTTTCAGCTTCCCATAGAAGCTGAGTGGGAGCATAGACAGGACAAGCTGCACAAAGGAATATTCTGTACCATAGACGTCATGTTCAGTATATAAATGGGGATTGGCCATGTGGCAGGAATCGGCATTCGCTGCTTGGAATGGGCTGGGCAGCCAGTCATTGGGTGTTGAGAGTAGTTGTATTCCATCACTTTATTTTGTATATTCTTTTACCATTATTTTTTTTTCCTCTTCCGTTACTGTTCTATTAAACTGTCTTGATCTCAACCCACGAGGTTTTTTTTCTCGCTCTTCTCCCTACTCTGCTGTGGGCGAGGGGGAGTGAGTGAATGGCTGCATGGCCCTAGTTGCCAACTAGGGTTAAACTGTGACAATGACAAAACTAAAATAAGTAGACAAATATGTATAGTCTGTCTTTTCCTAAATCATTGATCAAAATTATGCGCTTCTGTGATTCGTTGATCCTTTTAAATAATGAAGTGTAACAGGCAGATAATCAGTTCTGTAAGGGTCAGCAGCACTTTGGTATTCTTTGTCAGATCCTTCACAAGCAGTGAGATTGTCCACTCAAATTGTCATATAACTGGAACGTCAAGTATATGATATATATATATTATAAGTATATATAAATATATATATTAAATATATATAAAATGTATATATTTTATATATGAGATATATGTATTATAAATATTTTTCCCTTGTGTTCCTTTTACATATTTTTAATACTTTGTAACCATAGACCTAAATTTGCAGTAATAAGGGTCTCTTAGTCTGTCCACTTCTCTGACAGTGGCTTGTAACATGAGGGAGAAGAGAGGAAAAAATGTATCTGGTGTGTTTTTAAAAACTTATAAAGCCATCATATGTACATATAAAGGTTTAAATCGTTTTCCTGTCATTCATGGTCCCAGGTTAAATGTATCTTTACCTCCAGAATTTTATGAACTTTTAAACCCTGAAGGTGGGCATTCTGAAGAACTTTTGTAGCCTGCTTTAGTGTAAGAGCAGATAACTGTTTTCTTTTCACCTAGGTTGGATCAGATGTTTTCAGATGCTTTTAGCAGAGATCATCAACTAATTCAAGCAGATCCCAAGCATAGCCTCTACCTTGCCTGTGCACTTCTCGTTCGAGGAAATGTGCAGGTTTCAGACCTTCGCAGAAATATTGAAAGGTTTGTAATACCACACAAACTTGTTATTGCGACTGTTGTCAGTTGTCCAGGGCACTCTAACTTTTAATTTGAAAAATTTTGATACCAAATCAGTTTACTGAGAAATATTTTTTCTTAATTTTGGAAGGGAAGAAAGTGTTATTAATTTACATTATGAGTTAGAATAAGTCACAGCATTCTTGGATTTCCAAATAAAGGGGAGCTGACTAGGTGTCCCTGTGCTGCTCCTCGTGTTCTCAGAAATGCAAAAGAAAGTAAAGCCTGACCTTCCAGAGGTTTCCTGCCAGTAAAAGATTTTGGAGGAATAAGTTTTTAGTAGAAGTTTGTTTTTACTGAACAGAAGGCCCCTCTCTTTTATGGTTACTTTAATGTACATAGGGAATCATCCTTATTTTAACAACTCTGTATTGTTAGCACTCTGTTTTTACCTTTTATACTACTGATCTATATAGTAATAACAGGAAAGGCAGGCAAGCTTTGCGTACAGAATGGAGTGTACAGGCAGCCAGGGGTGCATGGGGAAAATTTCTGACAATCTAAAGCATTTTAGTTATTTCTAAACTACAGGTAGACTGATTGTCCCCTCTCCTAAATCTCAGAGTGCTTGCAGTCCCTTTTATAGAAATGGGTGCTTTTAACTTTACTTTTCAAACTCTGACACATTAAATTAACAAACAAAAACCAGTGTTTGCAATTTAAATTTAAAATAGACAGTGTTTTAGTCTGAAGTCTAAAATATCTTATTAAAAATGATAGTTGGAACTGTCTTGCTTAGTTGTGAAAGCTTAAATGTTAACCTTCTCAGACTGTTTGTTAGCAAAGGAAACTTAAACTTTGTGTTGTTAACGTTCCTTAGGTAACTACATTTTTGTGTCACAGGTTGAAGCCTTCCCTGCACTTTGTCTCCTGGAATCAAGAGGGCTGGAAAACTGGTTTGTGTTCAGTACCTCCCGTGGGCCATTCCCATTCCCTTCTGGCTTTAGCAAACAACACCTGTGTAAAACCAACTTTCATTGAACTCAAAGACAAATTTATGAAGCTCTACAAGAAAAAGGTACAACTCTTATAACATCCGTAGCCTTTAATCATGAGCATCTTGCATTATTGGGGAGCAAAATGGACAATGTCACAAATGGACAGCCTAAAAATGTCATAAATGGACAGCCTAAAAGTAACAAGCCAAGATTTTTATTTGTGTTACCTATCAAGGAATCATTCCAACAGCTGCTGCTTGAAAAGCATAAACCCCTTATTAATCTGTACCTACCAGGCAATATACTTACTTTCTTTAGCAGTGAGGCTGTATCTGATGGATCTTCCCAGCAGTTTGTGGTAGGTTGACCTTGGCTGGCTGCCATGTGCCCACCAAGCTGTTCTCTCACTTCTCTTCCTCAGCAGGACAGGGGGAGAAAATAGGATGAAAAGCTTATGCGTCAAGGTAAGGACAGGGAGATCACTTACCAGTTACTGTCATGGGCAAAACAGATTGACTTGGGGAATATTAGTTTAATTTATTGCCAATTAATAACAGAGTAGGATAGCAAGAAATAAAACCAAAAGTGAAAGCACCTTCACCCCACACCCCTCTTCCCAGGCTCAGTTTCACTCCTGCTCCTTCTTCACTGATCTTGGTGTCTACAGGGCAGTTTCTCTCACATTTTTCTCATTCCTTTCTCAGAGCTATTGTACAGTATTTTTTACCCTTCCTTAAAGATGCTATCCCAGAGGCGCTACAAGCATCGCTGATGGGCTCAGCTTTGGCCAGCAGCAGGTCCATATTGCAGCTGGCAGGAGCTAGCTGGGTCTGACGTGGGGGTAGTTCTGGCATCTTCTCACAAAAGCAACCCCCGCAGCCCTGTGCTTCCCCCGGCTACCAAAACCTTGCCACATAAACGCAATACACAATTTGGTCAGGTGTACCCAAGAAGGCAGAATATGAAAAGATGGATGTGTAAGAAATCAGTAATATTAACTGTGATTCCATAGGGGATTGTTACTCAAGTTGACAAGTATTTAAATGAGGGATGTCATGATATAAGTGTTTAAATCTAATTTCTATGTTGCTTGCACCCCCCTCTTTAGTGCAGGCTAAATGATACTTATGGAGCCAAAGGAATTAGGTGCCAAGAAAAAGGATAACACTGACTTTATTTTTTTTTTTTATTCTCATAGGCTCACCTTCACCATTATCTGCATATAGATGGGATGGAGCAAAGCTGTTTTTCTGAAGCCATATCGTCTTTGTCTGATCTAATAGAAGAGTACAATGAACTGGATGCCACAAAAGGTGGGCCTAGAATAGATCCATCAAGACTGCAGATAGCTGTTTAAAGAAAGAACAACTGATTTTTTTTATTAAAAAAAAAAAAATTCCCCAAGCATCCAGCCACTTCAGTTAACCAGAATGAGTTGCAGCATGCCTAGCTATTGTGATTCCAAAGTGAGAGTGGGACAATGGCTTCCTCAGCTCCGAGAGGTGTCATATTAAGTGACAGGCCCAGCCTGTAAGAAAGATTTGAAGGCAACTAATTACGGTGGGTATCAGTAAGAGCAGTCTTCCTAACTGTAGAGTAAATTGACGTACCATATGCTGTAAAGAGAAGAAAGAGAGATTGTAGCAGCCAAAAATGTAGTTCTTTTCTCAGACTTTCAGCTTGTGGTAAACTACAGGCAGGCCTTGCTTCAAAGAAGGATCACCGTTGCTAGATTTTTTTTATTTTTTTTTAAACAAGCGACTCTGAAGAGAAGAAAAGCCTGCATAGTCTTTTCAAAGATGAAAGCGAGTCTGTGAGGAAACTGGTTTCTTAAATTTTGCAGGAGAGTAGTCACTTCAGAATGCTCTAAGCTATGTTCACAGTTTTAATATTTTTGCTTCCGTGTTGTACTTAGCTGTATTAGAGCAGTTTGAGTTGATACCAAAATTGGCAGTATCAGAAAATTCAGCAAAATAAATTTTGTTTCAAGTATTATACTTGGAGTATTAATTAATATATTATTTTAATGATTCATATTCATGAATACTGAGTTGCACTTGATAATGAGATAATACAATATACCTCTGAGTGAAACATGCAGTTATAATAAAGTTATAATGACTGTTTGGAGAACAAAGTTTATACGCTTAAAAGAATGCAAGTAAAATAGATGTTTTAATATTTATAATTACCAGAGTAAATAGATTTTTATATTACAGTAAGAACTGTTACAAAACAGAATGTACAGCTTGCTTGCTGGCCTTGGCTGTCTTAGAACAGCCACAGTGGTGAACTGTTACAAATCAGAATGGATCAATACAATGATTTCTTAAAGCTTGAAGTCCTTCTAGCAGAGTCAGAGTGAGTGTGCAAGGGAGCACAATTCTGAATGTATACGTCCAGAAGTATTCAATAAAACATTGTGATAACATTTGTTGAGAGCATTTTTTTTTAAACATTCTAAAAATAATCATTTCCTTGAAATTTTGCATCTACTATCTGCAGGTGCCCACTTATTTGTTCCTTCACAAGTGCATTGTTTATATTCACAACACTAGAGAAACATTATCTGCTGCAAAAAGCAACCTGAGCTTAAAATTGACTTCTGTTTGAAACAGTACTGATGTGTTTTACTATTGCAGATACATAGTAGAAAATGTTCATTTGAGAATCAAAAATGATAGAGGAAGTATTACAGGGTAATTTTTTTTTTTCTAATAGGTTAGTCAGAGCATCTGTGAGTTTACATATGTTTGTCTTTGTGGGCAACAACTTGTTACGGTGGGGTATAAAGATGTGCCTTTTTTAATTACCAAAAGTTCTCTTTTTGACAATATAAGTGTTATATATATCCTTCTCAAGAATGTATTTCCACATATAAAAATAATTGCATTTGAAAAGATGTGCTTTTACTTGCATTTTCCAGGTGCTATTTAAAAAATGAGTGTTTACATACGTAGTTTCACCATAAACATCGCTGTGGCAGGGGGTTATGCTGACTCTCCAGGGTGGGAATGTGCTGTTGCACTCTCAGTATGTTACAGTCAATGGTGTAATTTGTCATAAAACTTTGAGTTCAGAAAATATATCCCCTGGAGCACTGCAGATCCGCTGACAGACGCATGATGTTATCCACATCATCTTCCACTTAAAGAAGCCTTCATTGGGACACTCGAACTGGACAGTGATCATTTTGGACTTATTAGGTACGCAGCACCTCTTGTCCAAGCACACCCCACAGAAAGTCAGTTTGTAGCTTTGAGTAGTTGAGCATCCCGAAAAAACAAGTTTCTCTGCTGTAGGGAGCTGGAATGTTGGTTGACATGTTTTTCCTTTTGGAATCTTTAATATAAAACCAAAGAAAAGCCTGAGCTTTTTACACATTGAAAACAGAAACATGGAAGAAAAAACTGCAACATTTACATAGAAATATCTTGAAAATTACTCCTTCTGAAAGCTCTCTTATTTTTGCTTATCAGTCAACAAATAGAAAACATTTTCCGAGTGACTGAGCACTAGGACGGCACAAGCAGCACTTAGATTTCAGGACACTGTATTTTTTGTTTGAAATTATACATCTGTAGTTTACTATTGAAAGCTGAAGGTAGAAAACAGAGAAGGTAGAAAACACTAACAAGTTATTTTAAAACCCTTAGGAAAAGAATGAAGTTGTTTTATATTAGTAGTTACTAACACATCCATTTTTTCATTACTTCCAATATTTGCATTTTCTATTAGGAAGTTACTTTATATTAGAAAATACCTTTATTGTCTTCGGGATATTGGTCAGACAAGGCTGGATTAAGCATAATCTCTTTTCTTTTTTCATTTCACACTTTCTGTTCTCATTGGTCACTCGGCTGGATATGCCGATGCCGCAGGTCCTGGAGCAGGGTGTCCAGGGAGTAGCCTGTACCAGGCACTTGTTCTTCAAAACTAGCGGCAAGCTTCTGTAAGCTAAGACAGCAATATATTATTTACGCAGCAGAACAGCCCCAAAAGGATTAGTTGAAAATAAAAGGATGAGCGTTTGATTTCCGTTCATGAAGGCGCTTTTGTAGGTAAGTCTAAAAATGAGGTGTAAACAAAGTTATACAAAGCCAGCTGAGCTGCCGTTAAACTTTCTTGACAGTGGATACGCAGATCCTAGCAAGGACTATGAAATTGCATGTGTTGTATGACCCTGCGGTTTAATGGGATGGAAATGTTATGTGGAGAGAGTTATTTGTGGAATTTTTATGAAATGTCCATAATAGAAGAGACACTGGAAATTATTGGAAGCCAAGCATAGCTTGAAAAGGGATGCTGCAAACATTAGTGTTGGTTTCTCTGCAGTTATCGTGAAGGCTTTAGGTTTTGTATCGCAGCGTAAAATTCTCCAGTCACTTCTAGATAGCACCAAAAAGTCCATTTTCTGATGGATTAGGGCTGGATTAGGTGGAGTACACTCAAAAAAGAAACACAATTGCAGTGCAAAAGTTCATCGTGAAACTGCAAAAAAAAACCTGACTATGTGGAAACTGCATTTAGGTAAGAGAACAGGCAGAATTGCAAGGATACCTGGAAAGTAGAGAGCAATTTAAAGATCTCGTTGCAGCAAGCAGGCTAAAAGCCTGTCACAGATCTGCAACAAATAAAGGGAAGTTAAGTGTTTGTTTATACTTGGTGTGTTTTTAAAGTATGACCTATGTACATCCCTATATGTCTAAATTAGGGAAATAGACTTGACAAGGAAAGCCAGAAAAAAGCAAGGGTAGTGAAATGAAACTTAGCGCTTGTTGTTCACACCAACAGAAAAAAGACTTTTCAAAATAGGTATTGGCCCTTTGAGCCATCCATGCAATTCATGCACAAGTTGACAAGATTCTTCTGCTGCCCTGGGAAGGGGATGGGGGAAGGTCTCGCCCAAACAAAATTTCAGAGCGTTTTTCTTCACCGGGAGACAGGGTTCTTTTGGGGGTTTTGCACATTTGCAGTTCCTTGTTTTCTATGTCTGCTGTTTTCAAATACCCCCTTTGGCCCAGAGCTTCAGCTTTGTTGTCTTTACAGAGCTCAGCTGATTGTAGCTTGAGGTATCTCACTGGAACAGCCATGCCTCTCGCCTGTCTGGAGCACTGTCCTAGTTAGCTGTCCTTCTCCATCAGCTGTGTCTTGGAGAAGGAACAAGTCAGTGGGTTTGTATCACCTGAAGAGCAGCAACCTTCAGCACGTACGGCCACCACAGGGATAGACCATTGGGTCCCTGAGCCAACTCAGGCAGGAAGTCTGCTTTGCAGGCTGGGTAGCTTGTCTCAAGGTTGTCTTCTGCAGTTGGTTCAAATTCTTCAGTAAACGCTGTGAGGTGCCAGTGCTGCGCTCTGCTCACCAGAGGAATTACTGAAAGTTGGGCTTCAGCTTTTGGATCCGCTGAAATGCTGCAGAGTAAGTGGTTTAATGCTGTTCTCCAGGTAGCTGAATTACCCCCAAATCCAATTGATGTATCTCATGGGGTCGAATAGTTTAGTTGCCATTGTTCTCAATGCGTTATGTTCTCTCTTTGATCAGATTAGCATTTGAAGTCAGTTGCCTTACCGAGTGCATTTTTATACACATCATTAAGTATATTTCTGTAAAAAAGCTTTAATACTGGTTATAGGTATTATATCATAATTTTGAAGTAAAGATGAACTTCCTTTTTTACTTTTGCTAACTTGTGTAACCACTGCTAACGTGTTAGAACTTGTCCAAGCTGAACTTCAGATTTTGTAAGTGGGTCTGTTTATCTGCAGGTTGACATATGTGCATCTACCTATTTAGTCAGCGGTCTTTTACAAAGAGTTTCTGATAAGTTTTGAGATCCTTTTCTTTTTATTTTATTGATCCATGACGATGATTCAGGCCGTAATTCAAGCTGCTACCAAATAAATGGCTCAGCTTTCTGGTACCCACATTAGTTGTAATGAAGATGAGTTTCACCATGGGAACTTGCGCATGCCCAGGGAAGGAGACCGGCACAAAGGGCAGGGAAGGGCCAGGATGGCTGCTTCTGGCAATGGTGCTTCCTTAAAGTGGAAAAGAGAGCTACAGTGTTAGCAGCAGAGCAAGAGTGAGGTTAAAGGGAACATCAGCCAACATCCAGAACCGCCTGGATGACTGTTGTATGGTTTTGATCAGGTTGAAGAGAGAGGAGATGGGGGAGGCTTGTCCTTGCGGTGACCTGAAACTTTGTGAATCTATTAAAGCTGCAAGGCAGTCCTTATCATTTTCTGCTTTCTATTGAAAGAGGGCTGCAACATGCTAATATATGTGCGTGGGGGAAAAAAAAAGACTCCCCACTGCCACAAAGCAGGAGAAAGTGAGACAGCTCCCAGGCTGTGAAATGGCTGCCCACCAGCAACCCTAATTGGTCTGATCGGGCGAGCAGTAAGCTTGTGCAGAAAGATGGGTCGAAGGTAGCTTTGGCCAATTCCCTGGTGACAGCAGCCAAAAGGCTTTTTGCTTTTCATATTCATCACGTTTAGAGAAAAGAGTCTGTGACCTAAGAGTAAGAGGGGTAATTGGGACAGACCAGTCACCCTGGCAGTGGCCTTCAGCACGAGCTGAGAAGTTGCCAGGGTGCTGCCTGCCTGGCTGCCGGAGCCAGGGACACTAAATGCAGCAAGACTCGAGTAAAGTGCTTGTAAAGAACTTTACTTCTTTACAAGGTAAAGAAAAGTTTACCAGTGTAGCCAGGCACACCTGACATCAGTCTGTAGTTTGTTGATTGAAGCTGCTTGTGCTGTCCCGGGTCGCAGGTGGATTGTCCGGGCTTCTTTCTGCCCGTGACCCTGGCGCAGGGACTTGCTGCTAGTTTGGGGGTGAATACAGGCGTACATCCAATTGCACCACTGACACACAGGCACTTATAGAGTGGGTTAGGTTGGAAGGTCTGCCCGTTAAGATAGTAAACTCCATTGAGCTCACATCCTACAGCTACCAGATCTGCAAATGGTAAACAACAGTTACTAACGCAGGAGGAGGAGGTGGTTCCTGCTTACAGATTGCTAAAATGCCATCAGCCCTTTACTGCACCCACAGCTTCCAGTTTTCCCCAGCCCAAGCACATTTTTTTTTTTTTATTATTTATGCCCAGTGATAACTGCAGCCGTCTAACTTTAAACCAGTCATCAACGTGTCAGCAAATAACATCCTTAGGCGCAATGAACTGGTTTCACTAATGCATACACGGGTAAGTTTAAAGTCAGCCCCAGCCTACTCAGATTCTCCGACTGAGCAGTCGGGAGGACTAAATTTGGATAAATTGCCTGGCACAGAGCTGTGGGGCACCAGCAGGCGGAGTTTTCCTCCAAACCCATCTGCCTGCATGGTCCCACCCTCCTGGATTTGATGAAGGGAAGGTGAAAAACAACTTACATGCACACACGCCTGTTTCGTACCTAGGCCGGTCGGCCGAGTAGTCGCAGTAGAGGCCTTTGTGGGGATCGCAGATGTCTGCTTCGTTGCAGGTCTCTCCCGACTGCTTGGCACAGACCTTACAGCAGCCGCAACCGTCCTTCACCAAGCTTACCCCAGGAGGGCAGGCCGGCACCGGCGGGCATCTGCATGGCCAGTGACAAACCTCCTTGCGCTGGTGGATTTCACTGGTTTCGGAAGGTTTTTCTCCAGGTTTCACTGGTGGGCTGTGGAAAAACTTACACACAGTGGGATATTTTGGGAGCTGAATGCATTGTGCATAGCTGGGATAGGATAAAATGGAGTTGGGATGGAAAAAACTGTGAAGTTATAGGAAGACGCTTAACATTTCTCATTTCACAGGATCCAAAAAGTAAGAGGCTGTAAGGTTTAGGTAGGAGACAGAGGACCAATTTCATCAGTCGCTGCCACTCACTGAGGTGTTGTTCCACCAGTGAGCCTGGCCTACTGCTTGTACAAAACACAATTCATTGGTCTTTCCTTTGCCTTCAATAGAACAAGAGCTGTAGTGGAGCCAAAGTAGGAAAAAAGTGTTTTAAAGTAGCAGCTCTGTGGAAACAGACCTGGGAGTCCTGGTGGACAACAGGATGACCATGAGCCAGCAATGTGCCCTTGTGGCCAAGAAGGCCAATGGCATCCTGGGGTGCATCAAGAAGAGTGTGGCCAGCAGGTCGAGGGAGGTCATCCTCCCCCTCTACTCTGCCTTGGTGAGGCCGCACCTGGAGCACTGTGCCCAGTTCTGGGCTCCCCGGTTCAAGAAGGACAGGGAACTGCTGGAGAGGGTGCAGCAAAGGGCTACCAAGATGATTAGGGGACTGGAACACCTCTCTTATGAAGAAAGGCTGAGGGACTTGGGTCTCTTCAGTCTGGAAAAAAGATGACCGAGGGGGCATCTCATCAACACTTGTGAATACTTAAAGGGTGGGTGTCAGGAGGATGGGGCCAGGCTTTTTTTAGTGGTGCCCAGTGACAGGACAAGAGGTAACGGGCACAAACTTGAGCAGAGGAAGTTCCACCTAAACATGAGGAGGAACTTCTTTCCTTTGAGGGTGGCAGCGCACTGGAACAGGCTGCCCAGAGAGGTGGTGGAGTCTCCGTCTCTGGAGACATTCCAAACCCACCTGGACGCGTTCCTGTGCAACCTGCTCTGGGTGACCCTGCTCTGGCAGGGGGGTTGGACTAGGCGATCTCCAGAGGTCCCTTCCAACCCCTACCATTGTGGGATTCTGTGGAAGTAGGCGGTGGGTTTATTTTAAATATTCCTTCCCACAAGCTTCCTATCAAATTAATTAGCTTTTGATTCCTCCCACTGTTTGATAGCCAGCCACTGCGCTTTGTGCCACCTGCTGATGGCAAAAGCCTTTTAAAATAGTGAAGCTCTTTTGAGTGTTACTTTTGCTCCAAATTTTGAGTGGCTGTTTGGGAAGGAGCATTATAGTATTTACAAAGTCTCTTGTGCTAGGCCAAAAACTGAATCCTAATAAGGGAGGCCAGTAGTTGTACTGAAATTAATAGGCCGTTCTCCAAGAGTGTATCTATTTGTATGCGTAAGTGTTCATTAAATCCAAGGCTTACAGGGCAAAGACCTCTAAAGAGATTTGTATCAGCAGCAGGAAGGCAAGATGTAGTCAGAGTTTACTGTTTTCTAGAGTCTGTCTCAGAATTCGTGTCTTTTTTTTTTCTTCTTTTCTTTTTTTTTATTTTTAAGAAAAGGAAGTCCTAAGTAATTCTTGATGGGTTTATTTTTCCAAAGATTAAGTCAGCCCAGAGCGTGAAAGGATCTATTTGAGATCTCTATGTTCTATCTGCTTTTCTGAAGAACCGCATCTAAAACCTAACAGTTTAGATCTTAGCATTAAATCTTTTTGTGCTGCTGATTTCAGCAGAAATGCAGAGATTGTGATATAGTTATTGGTCGTGGATGACTGGGTCCATAGTGAAGTGGGGGCACACACAGCGCTTCGCCACTAGCACAATGTAGGGCTTGGGAACTGCTCTCATCGGGGAGCTCTGACCGCCCGAAGAGCAAGAGGGAGAGAGAAGATCCAGCCCCTCATCAGGTGCCAGTATCACCATCTAGCTTGTAGAAATTAAAAAAAATATATATATAGCCTGTATTTTTTCCAGGCACATCAAGCCTCGTCTATCAGTTTCTCTCCCTTCCTCCAAACTGGGCTCTACTGATGTAGAAACCAGCTCCAGCGCAGACACTAAGGGAAAGCTGGGGAAGGGGTCGTTTGTCTGGGTCTCCTCTCAGTTCAACTTTCAAATGGGAAGTATCTGCAGAATTCAGCATTTCATACGTCATATCCCACAAAAGCTCGCGCAGCATAATTGAGCTGGCCTAATTGCAAGCAGCAGTAAATGACTTTTAAAAGGCTTTTTTCTACCACTAATTTCCATTTTTCATGGTCATTTACAAGTACACTTAAGATATCTTAATCCACAGCTACTAATGAAGCTCCAAAGCAGTAGCTTTCAAGTTCCTTTGGCTGAATGATTTTTAAGATACATATTAATTCACAGAGGCAATTCATATAATAAATGAATATTAAGCAATGTCATGTGGTATTCCGTGCAGCATGCGGGAGATACTCTCCTGAATGTGTTGTTTTGTTAATCATTTGCTGATAGAGGATTTCTTCTAATCGTTTTTACCTAAATGCAGCGATAATATAGAAACAACTATCTTAAGTATACTTATTTTAGGCAGCTAAGCCTTTCCTGTAAACCGTAGTGTTAATTTGATGAACATGTGCATTGGAGTGTAAACCTTCTTAAAGGCTTGTGCTGGAAACAAGACACACAGGTGTTCCTACACATTTAGCAGCGTTCAAGACTGCGTGGTTGTTTTAGCAGACACTTTTTTGCTGCTCTTTTTCTTTTAAAGCAGGGTACTAGCATTATTATTATTATTATTAGAAATTTGGCCGTGTGCCAGCTATATGAGGTTCTGTGGCTTAAATCAGCTATCGCGTTTCAAAAGGGGTATGTGTAGCAGGAAATAATCTGTGTCCTTCAACCAGTATGTTTAATTTGTATAACAAATTAAAACATGCTGCAAACCTACAGAATTCTACGTAAGCGAGTGATTTTTCTCTCCTATTTTTAGGGAAAGATGTCAACCGAAAGGTGTGGGATTACAAACTTTCCCAGCAAGAAAAACACCATCAGGCAAATATCTGACGGGTTTAACTGTGGAATTACTGAGAAGCTCGGTCTACCTGAAAAATCTTCAAAAATCTATTAAGTTACAAAGAAAACTTAAAGTTTGCTTGTAAAGTTTACAGGCCAAATATTTTTCTAATTCTTGTTTCCCAAAGTTTCTACACTGAAGCAATCCACACCACACAAGCCCACTGCATATTTTTCCTGATCCTATGGGCAGATCAGAAAATGAGACCATTGTGTAGGAGCCCTTCATGTGTTGCTGTTTGTTTTCATATGTTTTAAAGATTTAACAAGGTCTGTATGGCATAAATAAGCAAACAGCAAAAGTAGGCAATGTGTTATTGCAAATGTTCGGTTATCTTAGTCTGGCTTTAAACGCGCAAAAAGCTAGCAGAGCGAGGCAAGCATTTGAAAATTCTCCATCTGACATTCATCTTATCATAAAGGAAAAATAGACTGGGCAAGGATAAAGTGGATTTTCAAAAATAAATAAATAAATAAGGTAACTGGCCTTTGACACAAATACCTTCAGCAAAGCTATCACTTAAAATTTTCTCATGAGAGACAAAGCTGTAACACAGCCCAGGTGCCTTTCTCATTTGCAAAACTAGCGTTAAGTCAGACCACTGTGTACATATATATATATATATATTTATATAGAATATGAGCATGGACAAGATGTTTACTTTCTTATTGCATCAGATAGCCATTTGTGGGGTTTTTTTACTTTTTTTTAATATAAAAATGAAGGTCACTGACAATTTCAGCTTCCCTAAAACCTTTTTTTTTCCCACCAAATCATATTAATGTACAGATTAGAGAGAAAAAAATACCAAAATCAGGACTGATGCAGTAAATAAGCTGCCAATGAAATTTACTCAGGCGTAGGGAATGGCTCCGTATCCTTTCCGAGGAATTTGCATCTCTGAAATTTATTTTGTCATTAAGCAAATAAAAACTTTAAACCGGGACAGGGTGAGGGAGGGAGAAATCTTTTTCTTCTTTTTAATGAACTTACCTGTTGCGTACAAGAGATGATGAAGATGGTGGGAAAAAGGAGCCACCGCATGTTCCTGCACATTCAGAAGTGAAACTGGGAGATAGGGAACAGGCTGAGCTGTGGCAGAGGAAGCAGTGAACACAAAGCTCTCCTCTGTCTCCCTTGCCAACCCTACTTTCCCCAGCACATGCACGAACACATACACGCATTCACACTTGAAATTCTCCACTTCATACAGAACCAGCTTCACACTGAAATTTCCAACCGATCTTCTTTTCGCTGCCCAGCGCTACAATACAGATTTTCACACCCTGCTTGAGCCCATCCAGCTGCTTCAGCAGATTCTGCCTGACTTAATTGAGGTCGGGTGGGGTGACATCTGATTCTTAAAATCTTGCTGCTGGAAATGCAGTGTTATTTTTAACTTGTCTTTAAGTCCATATTACAGGAATTTCTGAAATCTGAAGGGCAGAGCCCCAAATACGTCTATTTTTTGAGACAGAGAAAGCAGAGTTTCTCGAAATTTCTGATGTATTGTGCCTAGCAGAATCATAGTGTAAAATTTAACACTGTCAGTACATGCTCTTTAAATAGGGAAAGAGATGCTATAGCGTGTTATAACGCTAGTACATATTCTGCACTGCTTTCTTCCATGGAATCCTAATGGGGAAACCCAATCTATAATGTACTTTTCCCTGTAGTATGCACCTTGTCTTACTGCCGTGCCACCCCGCTTAAACACAAGACCATTCAAATCTCCTAATTTCCTCCTCCCTAAGGCTATTGAGGTGAAATGCCCGATTTTTAGGCTAACAAGTGAGGGTCTCCAGGGTAAGGTAGAAGTTCCAGCCCTGCAACAGTGGTGTTGGGGGTGCCCTGGTGAAAGTTTGTCCTCACTCAGTCACCTCCTGTGAAGTCCAAGAGTTGCCAGGGGATGCTGCCAAAGCCCACGCTCACACAGCAGCCGTGCGTGGACAGAGGCGGTGGTGGGAGTATCAGATTGAATCCAGTCCAAGCAATACTTGTTTGCTCCCTGACTCGGAGCATCGCGTGCCCCTTGCAGTTACAAATGAATCCCAAACTGCCCTTCAAACTCTTGCGCAGTCAGCTGTAAACCACTGAAGAACTGCTCTTCTCTAGCACATCTGCTTTGTCACATACTTCAACATAAAGTCCAAACTATACCTGAGTACCAAGTGGGTGCCACAAATCAGTTAATTTCAGTGACGTTACTCTGAGTATGCATCCGTGCAGACCAGGTCTGACTCGAGCCTTGTGTTTCCCATTAAAAGCTTAGGAACATAGCACCTAGGTTTCTCAAAAGTCTCTTCTGTATAGTTTCAAAACATAACTTGATTCATAGGATCAGAGAACAGCTGCGGTTGGAAGAGACCCAGGAGGTCTCTAGTCCAACCAGTGCTCAAGCAGGGTCAGCCCTGAGATCAGACCAGGTTACTCAGGGCTCTGTCCATCTGGGTCTGGAAAACCTCCAAGGGTGGAGATTGCCAGACCTCTCCTGGAAGCCTTTCGGAGTGATAATAATGAGCAATGCAGGCTGTCTGGGGAGATCCCAGGTACAGTTTTCTCCTGCAGATCCAAAGACACCCTTTTCACTTTCCAACCTGGAAGAAGTGAGGGAGGTCAGAGGAGTAGAACATCCATTCTCCTCCTCCTCAGGCTGCAGGGGAGCACACAGCATTCATTTGAACTGTGTTCTTCCTCTTTGCATCGCAGAAATAAAGCATGCGGCCAGTGCAGGGCTGGGAATGCTCTGTGTCAGCTGGCAAAGACTGGTCTGCTGTGGATAACAGCCCGTGTTATCGGGAAACAGGAGAGAGATGTAGGATTGTAGGATTGTCCATTTGTTTTATATGGTGTATTTTGTTGGGATTCACCTGGAGACCACAATGTCTTCAGGATCAGAGAGTGTGAAACTGTGATTTGAGTATAATTAAGCTGATTGATTGATAAAAAATGTTGGATTTGGGAGGGATGGGAGGAAGGTTCCTCCCCGAGGAAGACATTCTTGTGGTATAACACATTAAAATGTGATTTTATGTCTCTGGATGGTTGCCCACACATGTGCAAATCAACCAGCATGCTTCTTCAGCCCAGGAAGGGCCTGCTGCTAGGAGCAGCACTCCTACTAGTAGGACTCAGCTCTCCAAAGCAATAATGTGCCTGCATTGCCTCTCCCTAACAAATGCATCGACTGAGGCTGTCTGGAGCTTGCGGTACCTGCAGTACTGAACCCTGAGTGAATTTAATAGGGAGCCATAAGACCAGAAAGACAGCAACACTAACTCCTTTGCATAAATAATGCACCAACGTTTTGACTTAGTGTTAGAGTCTGTGTCTCTGCTAGTATTGGCTCTGATCTAAATAAATGGAGGCCCTGTGCCCTTCTCCTCTCCTGCGGATCTTTAGTGATCCCCCACAACTTAAAAATTAATGTTCTTAATACCATGTCCAGACTCAGCAATAGTTTGTCTGCATGCATCCTTCTTGCCAAATCTCCCTTGCAGATTTGATTACATAAAGCATCATTCATTTCCTGAACTAAACCTGCTCTGTTATCTGGTGCCATTCTAATACTACCCTGAAGGAAAATGTAATTTAGCTATATATTCAGTGATCTCTACGTACTGCACGCATTTCGTTGGTGCCGAAAAATCATCTTCCTGTCTGTGAAATATGCCATGTAAATCCATTGTCTGAAGGGGTGGAAAAGTATGGGATATAAATAAATATAACCGTGTGTTCTAACAGGATACCCTGACTTAGACAAAATGCCAGAAGTATTCATTATTGATATTTGTTATGGTCCAGGATTTTCAATATTCCCTACTGGGCTTGGTGCAGTTATTGTGTCTAAATCCAGCAAATCCAGGGCTGAGTTCAGTCATTCCTAATAACGGGGCGTCACTCACAGACACACACCACAGAGCTGGGGGCTCACCTTTTGGCAGGAAGGTTTTAACATGTTGTCCTGTTCTGTCACTCTTCGTGCATGGATGTTACAAAGAGACTCCTCTATTTCAGTCAGTCAAACCTACTGTCTGTGGCTCTCTGCTCAAAAAAATAAACAGATGAGTAAAAAGGAATAGGCACGTTATGTGACAGCTTATTGCCCTTGGCTCGCCCTGTCTCACATGCTGTTTGCTCACTTGGGCTTTGCAAAGAAGCTGCCTTCCTCCAAACAACTGTTCTCAAAGAACCACCAATGGACTTCACCAACGTTTGCTATTGATGGCAGCTTGGCCACACCAGGGTACAGACATCTCACTGGTGGGAGCAGCAGAATTTGCTCCCGGGCAGCATGGAGTAGCCAGGTCCCAGGCTCAGCCATGCTCAAATGTGCAGTGAAGTTCCCAGCTGGGTCACTTAGGCCGGGCACCTTGATGGTCTTTGCAGAGGAGCCACTCGTCCACCACCAATGAGCTTTGTGAGGTGTCTCCCTTCTCGGCTGGTCAGCAGCTCAACTTTTGTAAATTTGGGCCATTTTTGCTCCTCTTCAAATGGTGTTTCAGGCATGAGGTGCACTCAAAAAGGCTCCATACCTCTCCTCCTGGACCACCACCACCAACAGCATGTTCCTCAACACAGCTGAGTAAGGAACTCCTCCTGAGATGACAGGGGTATCGCCAATGAGAGGGTAATTCATCTTGTCCTTCCTACCCACTTCAGCAAGGCCATGTGCAACACTGAGATCCCTGTCAGAGGGACAGAAATGCTTTGTACAAGGGTGGCTATAATACAATACCCACAGTGTGCTGCTGTTTCTCTTTCAGCTGTTGTCTACTTTTAAACTAATTTATAAAGCTTCTCAGAGCCATAACATGCTACCTGATTTATGAAGATATTTACACGCTGATTTAAGATGTCTAGGTCCCATTTTCAAAACTGACTTACACAGGTATTTGTCTATATCCTGGGTTTTTCTAACAGGCCTTAGACACAGATAAGATGCCATAAAGTGCCTGTATTCCTAAGGACGCATCTCTGAAATGTTTCATCTTTCCATGACCGTCAACCATGTGAAACAAGAAACTCTCAGAATTGTTTAAGTTGAATATTTGTCAGTAAATAGAGGCTGAGCTTTCATTTTTCTTGTTAGCAGATCATTTAAAAATATCTGTACATGCTGAACAGGCTTAGCCTGTGCTCTGCCCAGCTCTCTGAAGCAGAGTCTGTGCAATCAATCCAGAGAGGCACAGGATATAAAATGCAGGCCAGGAAGAGTGAAGGCAGAGACAGGAATAAAAATGAAGACAAATTGGGGACCCACCAAGCAAGGCAAAGAAGTGTAACTGTGCTGAGCTAACCTATTACACGCTGGAATTGGCCAATTCTGCATACAGTGCAGCAGCTCTGCTTTCTCGTTTTAATTTGATGGTGAATTCACTGTGACAGAATAAACTCGAATCAGCCCAAATCATACCCGCAAAGCAGCTTTTCTCCTCACAGTCTGGCTCTGTGGGCATCCCAATGATGGCAGTCCAGCCTCGGCTACCTTTCTGCCCCCACGGCTGGCCAGAGCTTTGCAGAGCAGGCAGCCAGCTGCTCCGCGGGGAGAAGCGCCGTCAGGATAAATATTTGAGCACGGCGGCTGATCCCACGTGGCAGGAGACATGCGAACTTCCACCGAGGCTCATACGATTCTCAAAGGGTTTCCATTGTTAGTTGTCGGAGGAAATAGTAAAGCAGCTTCCCAAACTCCTGGCCTATTTACATATGTAGTTTGTGTGCCAAATAAAAAACATTCCCGATGGAAATGAAAATAAGGTCCCAGCCAACGTCCTATCCAAACCTTCCTTGAGGGGAGGGCATGGGAGAGACACAGAAAAAGAGTTGTATTTTTTCACAAACTGGTGGTTTGGGATTATTTTTTTGTATTTTATTCCCAGTACATACTTTATTAACCTTTTAAAAAACATCCCACCTAAATACTAAATATTGGTGTATTCCCACTGCTATCGCCAGATTTATTTTGGCACAAAGTCATCCGAAAGACAAACTCAGCTTGTTGGTCTACAGGGAAAGTATATGATTCTCTCTAGAGACCTAGAGACACCCACAGATCTGTATCTGGTGCCCATTTTCATGACAAGTGTCCCAGGGTGTGAGAAACCCCCGTCGATGGGAAGGGAGGCTGCGCCCACCGCTCTCCTTCCTGCTGGTTGCAGTCACCTCCACCTCTTTCCTCCCACATACAAGGCAGCTGCTCTGACTTTCAGGGCTGAAGGGATTTGCTCCTTTATTGACTGGGTCCATTAAAATAGCAGAAGCTGGGGAACTGATGGTGGAGAGTCCGAAGAGCAAATGCTGGGTGGGGACATCAGATCTGGTGGCAGCCTGTCTTCAGGCTCTTGTAAGGGAAGATTTCAGAAAGGGCATAAACACGTTCTTGCCACGGCCCTTCGGCTGTCTCTCACAGGCTCTAGAAAGTAATGAAGTGTCCAAGAGAAAAAAATCCATACCTCTATATTGCATGGGTATGGAGAACAGTGTAACATTTCTTTATTTTTCTGTGTAAGAATCTCACCTCAGTATATGTGTATGAAAGAGTGGAAAAAACCATGGGGAACTCGGTTTAAACAGCCACATTTGGTTTCTTTTCAGTTTCCTCTGTAGAAAAAAATGTCAAAATCTACAAAATACCCAAGCAAAACCCCACATCCAGTCAAACTCTCCAGAGGGCTTGCAAGCTTGCCTGGCTTGCAAGAAAATGTTGTCGAGTTGTGTTGGGTTGACCGCCCCAGCAATTGAGTTGCATGGTTACCCTTCCTTTTTCATGCCTACAGCAGAATTCCCTGTAAACCATCAAGGAAAATGAAAATAACCACCTCCGTTGCACAGCTGTGTCCATTTATTTCATCCCAACGCTTCCTTCCACCACCACCAGGCTGATGTAAGGAGAAGAGATGGCAGGCAGGGGTTGGCTAGTGAGTAGTCCAAGCCTCGTTTGCCACGTAGGTGGAGGGGGGAACAAAAAAAAGAGCAGGAAAGGGTTAAGGCAGAAGTCTCCTAGTGAATGACTGCGCCTGGCTCAGTCATCTCCAATACGGAAAAGCCCACAGGAGAGCTCAAACATAAACAAGTGAATAATGTGTCTGAGATCCAAGGCTCTCAGTCCTATTTTGCAGGAAGGATTAATTCATTTGCATTTTCTATAAATGAGTCATGACCTACTGATAGCAACAAAAGCCTCTATATTGCTTCTGAGAAAATTGGGCCTCGGAAATGTCATCTTTTTTATTTTTTCCCTCATTAAAATTCTGGTTCCCCGTGCAGTGGGAGCCATGGCGCTGACTGCTAGTGGGAGTGCACCCAGAGTGTGGTGGCTGAGAGCAAAACCATGGGAATTTAAACAGGAAACGGGAGAGAAACAGAAGCCTTAGTGCTTCTGGAGCCAGACCATTCTTGGGCCCAGCTTTGGAGGTGGTGTCCCCCCATAGCTGCCCTGGGTGGGGCTGAGGGGCACAGGCGCTGCACCTAACACCTTGCCTTGCCTCATCTGCTGACCGGTCACCAGAGGAAGGATACCCCAGAGGTATTTGCACAGATACCCAGGAGAATTCTGGATAAAGCAGGCATGGCCCCACACTGCAAAGCTAGGAACGAATTAGGAAAAGACAAGAAAACTTTTCCAACGAAACTAAAAGCAAGAAAGATATTAGTGTTTCCTTTTATATATCCTCAATAATGCATGGATCTTTCAGTTCCTGTCTTTTAAAATCTCTTGCAGACCACCTTAAATCCACTGGAGAAGTGCTCAGTCTTGCATTAGGTACAGCCCTGCCATCTGTCGGATTTTTTTTTAAAAATTAAACGCTTGTTTAATATAAGAAAAAAAAAAAAACCTGACAGCAGTTGCTTGGGTTTTTATTTCAGTCAAATATGTGTTTGCTTTCCTAAAGGATTTCAGAAACCAGCGGTGACCCTGACATTTCCTGGGGAGTCCAGTTAATCCAGGGCCCCATCCAAACAGCTTGCGCCCAAGGCTGCGCTCCTGCCTCAGAGCCGGTCTTGCCAAAGGTGTAAAACGGCTTCAGTGATGAAAGCATCCTGCTTCTGCGGGCATCTTCCCACGTGAAAAGGAAAAGATTCCTTGTAAGAGAAAAACGTTGTCTTTTTCACCTGAGACTAACAGATCATCTGTTATGTATGTTTGTCTAGGCTCCAGAGAGACAAAGAGGAGAAGACAACCAGGGTACTAAAAGACCCTTTAGCCTAACAAAGATAGGGTTAAGAAGACCCAGCAATGGGCATCTCAAGCCAGACAAATTCTTATTAGACACAAGTATTTTAGAGAGGATGAATTATAACACAATATATGGAGGAAAGTGGTAGGTCTCTGCCTTTTTGGGGTGAGATTCCCCTAGATGTCCTCCGATGTCCTTCGATGCCCGAAATACTTCTGTACCTTTTTCTCTCGGGTGACCATGCAGGAAGCCTGGGACGACATCTGGTCAGAGAAGTGCACCTTTCATGTCTAGGCATCACTCTGTCAGAATCATTTGAACAAAACACAAATACTGATGCCTAAAGCTCAGGTGCAGTGTAAAACTTAGATGTCCTCAGGTGATTTCACGGTCCCTTCTTGCCTCGTTCTCTTTCTGTTTCTGTGTTTCTGGGGCTGGTACCACAACAGAGCCATAGGCATGGTGCAGCCTGCCACAGGGTTGTCATCAGTGGTCAGGGCCAGGCCATGGTCTCTCCTTGCTCTATGCGAGGGGCAATGGGAGGGGATGCCCCTTGGCAGTGCTCAGGGTCCAGCCACAGGAGAAATGAGCTGCAGCTACCCAGCAAGCACTCACTCTGCAGCTGCACCGAGCACAACACTCAGAACCAGCTCCTTTCTTTCAACATGAAGAGGGTTTCAAAAGAAGAAAAAAGAAGAGAGACTTACCAGAGAGCCTCTGAGCATGGAGGATATGTTCGTTACCATCATTCTGATTCAAGACTCTGATGATTTTGAATATGCTCACATTACTCATTCAGTCTGAACAGAAGAAACAAGCACTCTGGCCTCTGTTTTCATATACTTAATCTACATTCAACAGAGAAGAAGCCCCAAGTTGAGGGACCCAGGTAAGGTTAGTTAAACTGGCAACTGGATCTTTTTTCTTGTGAAAATATGAAAGGCAGGGTTTAGAAACTACTTACTGAAGATGTTCTTGCAACTGCAGGCAATGGCAGAAGACACTCCCTGAAGTATGCTGTTGGAAGTGGTTTTTTTAGAAAAGTTGGTGTGTTCACAGCGGGGAGCTTGCACTGTTCTTCCAATAGGCTTGTCCAGTCTCACACCGCAACTCCTATTGCTGTGTCAAAACAGGCAAATTTCTTCGCTGAGAGCCAGCAGGCAGCTAAAGGAAGCCACCACAGAAACAAGAGGAAAAAGCTCATATCTAGTCTGCACTTGAGAGGTTTACCCACCCTCCAGAAGTTCTTCCCCACAACAGAATCATTCAACACCTCTTGGGAAACTTTGGTCCTGCCCTGACTGCAGCTGGACCCTGACAAAAATAATGGAGAACCCCATCAAAAATGCTTCCCTGAGTCATGTATCTGATTCAAGGCAAGGTCACAGTGTGCTGGGAGACAGCCTGGGGCAAACGTGCATGGATGAGCAATGTTTCCTGATGCCCAGCGCGAGTTATGACAGTAGCGAAAAGGTGACATTAAGCGAATCACAGAACACGCACTCCAGCCTTTCCCCATGGGCAAATGCACTCTCGCAGCCATAGCCCGGAGCATGTAACTACACACATATGGAGGGGTAAAGCTCAACAGTCAATTAACATCTCAGCAAAGTCTCACTTAGCATCCATGTTGCTCATACACATGTACGTGCAACATAAACTTTGGACAGCCATGGAGGAGGCTGGAGGGGAGAACCAAAAGACACAGCAGTTCAGACAGGGTGGCCACACCACCTACATTAAGGAGGTCACACATGGATCATACTACTTCAGCTCCATGCACAGCCCACATGGTGTCCAGGCATCTTCAAAGCATTGGACTGACCTAGACATTTCCTCAGTGATGCTGGACCTCCAGCCACTCGCGGTCTCCCAGACAGAGTTCAGGGTCAGCGTGGGTCTGGCACCCTTCATGGTAGTTCAGGTGGAGACACTGATCAAGTTTTGGGGGTAAGTGAATTTAGCAGTACAGATATGAGCTGTGCTGCACCTGCTGGCCTCAGGGCCAGGTAATGGTCTCTGCTCTGTTTTGTTATAATGGGGAGACTGCCTCTGGGTCTAAAACGTAACTGAGCATTTTTCCATGTACTTTCTGCTAACAGGATCTAGAGTAGGGGCTCCTACTATGCATTAAATCGTGAAATGACTATCATTAAATATCACTTTATTCAATCATCTTTATAGTCACCTGGCAGTTACCAACTTTTGTCTTCGAGTCCACACTGAAAGCATACCTACGTGACTGTCAGCCCTTTGTAGGTCTCATGGAAATACCACGTACACCTTTAAAATGTCTAGCTGGGGTCCTGCAAACAGAGTTGCCATGGCAGCGCAGAGATCTGGCACAGCAGGACATCTTTGCTTGCCTTTCCAAAGGTGACAAACCATTCAGAGCATCTAATGGCTACTTCTTTAAAACAAACTGGGCTTAAAGAAAACTTGGGTCTCCCCACTCTCTTAAAGCATCAACCTGAGACCTAAAATCACTAGTCACATAAGAAAAGGGGTAAGCCTGTGGTGTGAGAGGCCCGTTGGGATCAGAGACCCATGAAAACCTGACACAAAATCAGAGTGAGCCCCCAGCAACGAGGACACAGCCATGTCGCTGCCGGTGGCTGGAGCAGCTCTCGGCACAGCAGTGCTGCAGTTCTCCCCTCAGCCTTCTGCAGATGGCTGTTGCGCTAGCAATTGCTGCTGTTGAAGCTACCTGCCTTTATCCTCCTTCATTACTTTCCTTCTGACAGGAGAAATTACTGCACTCAGCAAGTAGACAGTTTTTGTTGCAGTTCTCCTGAATAGCAGTGCTGCTTTAAAACATTTAGAAAAAGCACACACTATGCAGGAAAATAGTATTTTCATCGTGCCATAGGATTGTCTAATGTTTGACTGGAATTAGAGACAGCTGAGAGCATCTGCCCTCCAGGACCTCTGGCCTCAGTTCTTCAAAGGCTTCAGGACATGCTTTCATCTGCCCGGAGCAGTTGTGCTGTCTGGGCTGTTTGGTTTGCATAAAGGTTTAGGTCTAAGTATTTGTAGGGCCGGAGCCTGACCTGATGAGCACAGAAAATTGGAGAAAACTAGTAAGAGTAGCAGAGGAGTTCAATCTTGGTTAGACAAAATCGAAGCTGAGGCACTCGGCAGCGTCAAAAGCCATTTATGACCAGTAACTTCTGTCCCTATGACGGAGCAACGCAGGACCTCTTCTTAAATGCTCAAATAATAGAGTCCCATCAAGACCTGATGATTCAGAGAGATGAAAACATCCCTGGCTCTGTCAAGTTGCTTACACGATACGTGTCCAGCTGTGCAACGATGAACACAGGGAAGGAACAAGGGAATCCTTTCTGATTTATGCCCTAAATGAAGCTTGACCCATAACTTAAAATCTCTAAGGAATCTCTGAGACTCCTACATCCTCATATACAACTTCACTTAGAGCTTTATTTTGAGACAGACAGCTCCAGAGCTGAGTGCAGGAGCCTCCTTTGACCTACAGCGCTTCTGTCCGCAGAATACTCAGTCTGGGTTTGAGGAATTCTCTTGCCCTGGGTAAACAAGTCCAACACATATCCCCAGCCTGCCTGAATCTGAAGTTCAGCCACTTGACTCTCTTTCTCCTTCTCAATATTGACATACTAACTCCTGTCTGAATGTATCCCAGACATTTATAGGCCAAAAGGAATCCTCCCGTTCACCTTCTCTTCCACAGGGTTGTTGCATCTTCTTCTATATTTTCTTTCTCATTTTCTCATGGTGAGTGTTACTGAGTCAGCCTTTTTATCTTCTTGTTGTACTTCATCTGAAACCTGACCTCTGATGGAGTGAGCTCCCACCAGGATGAGTCCCAGGGAACAACCCTGTGCTGGGCAAGGGACTCCCTCTGGCCCAGGCTCCCTCAGCCACCAGTTCCCATGAGTGACTCCTTTCTCCCAGCAGGGACCACTCACGTCGGCTGCACAATAAATAGAGAAGCCATGTAAGCTGGAGCTTTTTTCCAACTGACATGTTTTTTCCTTTAAGAAATGCTTTATTTCCTTAAAAGGGAGGTGGAAGGAATAGAAAGGTGTCTGGGTCGTATTTTCTTTGTTCTTGGTCTTTTCCTCTCCTTTTAATTGGGACACATCAGTAACTTTGAAGCCCTCAGTGAAATGGTCCTGTTAACAGCCCGTGTGCTTGCATCAGGGAAACTCACTGCCAATGATTTGGACAACCATCTCTCAGGGGGCCAAAGCAGCATTGCATTTATTGGAAAAACAATAACATAACAAAAAGGTCCTACAGGTTTTCTACAGCCAAGGCTAGCTGCTTCCCAGCAGCCTGTGATGGCTTGACCCTGGCTTGACGCCAGATGCCCACCAAGCCTCTCTATCACTCCCCTGCCTCAGCGGGACAGGGGAGAAAAATATGATAAAAGGCTCATGGGTCGAGATAAGGACAGCGAGGTCACTCATCAATTACCGTCACAGGCAAAATAGACTTGACTTGGGGAAATTAATTTAGTTTATTGCCAAGCAGATCAGAGTAGGGTAATAAGAAATAAACCCAAATCTTAAAACACATTTTCCCCACCCCTCCTTTCTTTCCACTCCCAATTTCTCTACCTCCTCCCCCCAGGCAGCACAGGCAGGTTAAGAATGGGGGTTGCAGTCAATTCATCACACATTGTCTCTGCTGCTCCTTCCTCCTCAGAGGGACGACTCCTCACACTTTTCCTCTGCTCCAGCATAGGATCCCTCCCACAGGAGACAGTTGTCCACAAATTTCTCCAATGTGAGTCCTTCCCACAGGCTGCAGTTCTTCATGAACTGCTCCAGTGTGGGTTATTTCCATGGGGTGCAGTCCCTCAGGAACAGACTGCTCCAGTGTGGGTCAACTATGCATCCACAGGTCCTGCCAGGAACCTGCTCCAGCGCGGGCATCCCATGGGTCACAGCCTCCTTCAGGCACATCCACCTGCTCTGGTGTGGGATCCTCCATGGTGGATATCTGCTCCACCATTAACCTCCATGGGCTTCAGGGAGACAACCCGCCTCACCACGGTCTTCACCATGGCCTGCGCCTGGAGCACCTCCTCCCCCTCCTTCTTCATTGACCCTGGTGTCTGCAGAGTTGTTGTGGGGGTGGAAAATTACTGAAATGCAGACTTAGTAAAGAAAGTGGGAGAGGCAATGAACCAGCCCAGCATGGGTGCTTGCATGCCCAGCAGCAGCAAGGGAGGCTGTGCAGTGGTGGCTCTCCACTGGCAATGGCCACTTGGAGATGAGGGCTTTGACTCGACTGTCATTACCACTGTCTCCTGGTTTTGTCCAGGCTCTCATAGGCAGCTACCCTGGTGCGACAGTCAGGAGACTCTAAAAGCTCATGTTCCTGAGGCTGGATATTTTGTCTGGTTGAAGTGTGGGTGGCACCAGTGTGAACCTCACAGGGTTCACTGGTCTCCTTCCCAGGGGAGCAGGAGGGGAGTTTGGGCTGAATTTAGTATTAGGGGGAAGAGGGCATGTTTTGCAGTCACCTTTGTGTCTTACCAAGATCTTACACATTGCAGAATTGATATTTCTGCAGAAGGTGGGATGTCTGATGGGAGACAGGAGAGAGTGACTGCCCCACAATGGGGCACCAAGTCCAGCAGCTCCAACATTTCTCACCGCTTGGATTATCAATGCCATTCCGGAAATGTCAAACAGAGCACTGTGCAGGAGACCAAATTCTGATAATCAGGATAATCAGGAAAAAAAACACAGCAAACACGAAAGTGGCTTTGTTGTGATATTCTTGGATGGCTGCAGCTCTGAGAGGCAACCACTGAAGAATTCTTTTTATAGCAACAAGAGCTCCAGTGTCACCAAATGGGGACGGAGAATTTGGGTCATGATAAGGGGGAGCTCTTGCAAAGAGACTTTTCCAGACGTGACTCTGCTCTGCACGGTGCCGCACATTGAGCGTTGGCAGGAAGCAGAGGAAAAGGCAGCACTGGTGCACCTGAGTAAGCACTGCCCTTCCCACCCGGAAGCATTGCAACTTTTCCCATTGCAGCAGCATTAACATGGCTTGGCCAGAAAAGTTTGCAGTAGGATTTACAATCAGGCTGCTGCTTGCCTTACCTAATGAAGGACAGGATGACTGACATGGTCGGGGCATTCCTGCTCTCCCTGGGGCGGAGGAAACTTTCTTCTGAACTTTTTGTTCCTAGGGAAAAGCTATTTAGCTACTGCCTTAAGCAACTGTTGGTTCACGCTCTCAAGCATGGAGGGCAAAAATGTGCTCTTTACAAGGGTACCGGGTGGGAGTGTGCCAGCTCAGAGGCTGGTACCATCGGGTGATGGGTTGTCCTTTCTCTGCCTGTCTCCAGCCAGCCTATAGCTGTGCTATACGTGCCTCACATTAGGAAAAGGCATAGAGCCACAGCACCAGAGGAGAGCCAAGGGAAGTCTGGGACGATCGAGATGTTACAGAGGGTCTGTGTTACGGAGGGTGCCCATGGTGCAAGCCAGGGCTTTGGCAGTTGCCAGTGGGAAGCAGGCAACTGGGGCAATTTACAGAAGAGGAGTACATACTGCTGCTGATTTAGCAGCTTACTTTGTATTGTCAGAGGGAGGCAGAAAACTATTATGATATTTGCCCCAGAGACTTTTTCAGAAGCTGAGTAAGTAAAGAAGGAGGTGTAAACTCCAAATTTGCTGGGAGAAAATAAATATTAATAATGAATGAATGCTTTTCAGAGTGGAAATAGGTTAGTAAAACAGGCTGTTCATCTGACCAGCAGCAATCTGGGAAAAGATGTAGATAACGATGTGTTAATTTGGCTAAGAATAGAAATACATAGAATTTAAATGCAGCTGTAACGTGCTACTGAAGCTATAGAGGTGTCTCCACTGTGACCATCACTGTGGTTTCAAAAGAAAGAAAAGTTTAGAGGCTTAGGAGATATTTTGTGTTATATGTATAACACCTGTTCATGTTTTCTGCCTTTTCTCTGACAGACCTTACTCTTATACCAGATCCTATAAATACTGAAGAGCCCCATAAATACAACTTCTTTTATGTAGTATAGTCAAACTTGTCAGTGCAGATATAGACCATTCTCTGACTTTATCAGGTCCGTACAGGCATCGTTACCCCCTTCTGCTGCAGGCAGAGCAATGGAGCTTTCCTCTGCACGTGCCCCTGGGGCAGTGCCCAGCATAGTCCCAGGAAAATCCAGACCCCCAGATTTCTCTCAGACCTGAACCGGCTCCAGAGTTTGCTCCTGGTTATCCCTGGAGGTATTTTGTGAAGGGTCCCCAAGGCCACCTGCGCCCTTCTGTCATCCCCATCCCCAAGGAGTGGACAGGAATGGTGTCTGCACATTGGGAATCCCACCAAACAGCAAAATGTTGCAGGAAAATACACAGTAAAAAAGCCACTACTTATACTCTTTCGTTTGAAAAACTGGCCAAAATTCATTCCATAACAGTGCCGGGCCAAGGGTTGACCTGTCTTCAAAATGAAGGGGCAGCAGCCAGGTTAAATGCCCCCACCCACCTTCCTTTTAATCCGGAGCAGCAGGACAGCAGCTCTCCACCATGAAAAGACAACAAAACACCATTTGCCTGGAAAAGCTATAGGTTTGGACCACAGGCCCATGACTTCTTGGAGCATCACCCGAGTCCCAGTAATTCCTCCTCAACAGAAGGAGCAGTCCCACGTCAGCATGCAGGGGAGAAAATGCAGAGTCCTCCTGAACATGGATCAATACTGCCAAATTAACATGCTCAACAATCATGCCACAAACCTCAAAACTCATAAAGTTGTTTCGAAAAGCACATTATTTAAAAAAAATGAACATTTTTTATTATTTTTCTGTTTACTCAGTCTCTAGACTTCTGGTCCCTGAGGTCGGTTCTGCAGCCAAAGGGCTACAATTTTTTTCCAAAAATTAAAGCCAAGTTTGTCAAGGAATTGTTTAGTCACACAAACTGAGACTTTAAGAAAAAAACCACCGAAGATCACAAGACTCCTCACAATTTTCTGGACTTGGCATCACACATGATTTGTCATGTAAGCCTGCATAGAAAGATGGTTTCAAAATCCTCAGAAATGCTCTCTGGTTTTACAGAAACTCATGAAGAACTGCGTACTGGATTTTCCTTTTTAACTATTTCTTTCCCTTTTCTTTTTCTTTTTCATTTTTATTTTTATTTTTCTTCTCTTCTCTTTTCATGGATTAGTGTGCCACCTGAAGTACTTAGAGTATTTATATACTTAGCATTTCAGAATTTGACTATGTCAAGGAGAGAAAGAGGGAGTTTTCTGTCTATCCAGCTGGATTCAGCTCGGAAACTTTGACTCCTGTCTTCAGTATATTCCCCAGTTCAGATCCTCAAATAACATGAGAGTGGAGTAAATACTAAACTGCCTTCTTTTATTGTGCAACCAGACACAGGGAAAACGGGAATAGATGCATGGTACAGAAAAAATGAGTTTGTAAAATAGGTAAAAAGAGTTTTGTGACATTTTCTTATTTGCAATCCCATACACAGTTCTGTTAACCTGGTTAAAGAAATAATAAAATTACATAGCTTACCGCCAGTGGATTAACAATTGCCTTAAAAAGAAATGTGAGGCAGCAAAAATTTGTATTGTTTTGCATTTTGTCTGTTTGCACTGTCAGTGAGGTAGTGGAGAGTAGCTAGAAATCAGAATTAAATAATCTCTCCTCCAAAGTCAGAGCGTGTATGAATATATGGTGCCAGGCATTAAAAGTGACCCAACATAGGCATTTTTGAAGCTGTGGAGTTGATGTGTCTGCCATCACGAGGCCTTTCACACCAGTGAGCACTGGGAAGGAGGCAAAAGGCACAACCATCTCAATACTCCTATGCACCCTGACGTCTACATCTGGAACTGGTGCCATTGCCCTGTAACTTCAATAAAGTCATGATCACACAAGGTCTCTCCCCTCCTGCTTCCCAAGGGTTTAATAAATAAACTTCTTGTGGCATTTGCTAAGCTACGGACAAATGTGCTTTTCAGAAACAGGACTGTGAAAGCTGCAGTTCCCCCTCCACTCACCAGCACGTGTGTAAGGACACTCAATTAATTTGCCTAGCCTTAGCAAAAAGATGAAATTCTGATTTTATCATAATACTCTAGCTTGCCAATCTCTTTCACTAAAAGAAATTAAAAGCTCCACAATACCTGCCCTCCCAACAGCACGTGCACCTTCCTCAAGGTTAAATAGCTCCCATTGCACTGCTGTCTCTGCTACTTGCATGTAATTATATTTTCTGTGTAAGTCTGTGTGTTCCTCATCTCACAGCAATTCATAGGGACATACTCTGGTGGCATACTCTTGCGCCAGCCTTTGGAAATTGTCTGTTTTCTGTGAGATTAAGTTCTTCCCTCCTAATTAAAAGAATTGCTCAAATTTGGCAAAATTAATTGAATATACTATTAGCTAATTTATTTTTAGTTAGACCTAAGGGAAAATCCAATTTTAGACGATGAAGTTCTACAGCGCTTCTCCGTCTTCTCCCTTCCCCTCAAGAAACTATTTCTGGTGAGCCGAATCCTCCCAACATTTATTACCTCCAGTACACCACTACCACTGCAGGCTGGCTGGAAAGCTGCATACAACCAGCCTACAAACCAAGCTGACCCCGAGGACCTGAAGCCTGGGTGGAGGTGACTCTGGGTGACCTCAGCCACCTCCACCAGCTTACATTTTGTAGAAATCCAGTCAGTACCTCCTTACCATAGCTGCAGAGTCTGTCCCCACTGGTGCTCGTATGTGAATTTAAAGAGTTCTGTGGTGGATTAATTGAATATTTGCTTAGGAAAAATGTCTGCGAGGGTAAACATTTTCTTGGAGACTGGAGGATATTGCATTTCTCCTGCCTGATGCTTGGTAGCTATCCACCTTAATGGCTTTTAGACGCCCCAGCTGAAGCTCTGCTGACAGTGCACTGACAATTTCCCCAGCCAGAGCTTTTGTCTTTGTAGGAAATGAGGAGTATTGCAGCACTATCTGCGAGGCTCTGCTGGGACAGTCGTAAGGAGCGCTGCGCATGGACTGCATGCACACGTACTGAAATTGCCCCAGAAATGAATCCTGCTAAAAGGTTAAAGACCAAACCAGCCCCATTTTACCAGCTGGCAGGTGACAAACAGGGACATGATTCTCCTCTCATAAAGAAGATGAAGGTGAAATAAATAAAGAGTGCTGTATTAGCACTCACCTGAGAGGCATCTGGTACTCGAGGCCAAGGCAGTATGTGCACCCTGGCAGGAGCACGGTCCTTCCCAAACGCAGAACATTTTATACAGCAGCACCCAAAAGGACAATGTGAGTGATTTCAGACACTGAGGCATTATGGAAACCTGAGTCATGGGGATGTGGAGATAAGGAATACACTTCAACTTGAGAGGCTCCTCCTGCCTGAATTTACCTTGGATTATCAGCAATGCGGCTGCTTCTGCTGTTCATCCTCTTGTCAGATTCAGTGCGTGCAGAGGGAGGGAAGGAAGGAGGTTTCAGTGTCACGGTTTTCATGCACAGCTAAAAACTAGCTGTTGGCAGTAAAAGATGCATTTCAAAAGGAGGCTAACTGTACCAGAAATAGAAGATTGCCATGTGTATACATATACACAGCACTACTATGAATGTGTTGCATAGCATATATAATAGCCTGTTAGTAGCTATTATTCAGGTGAACAAAGAGGAGAAAGAAAAAAAAAAAAAAGGAAAAGAAGAAATGTGGACACTGTCACAAATGTACACAAAAATTACACCAGCTGGTGCTGGGTCCCCCTCCACAGCCTCAAGGCCAACTTCACTGCCTGTCCAGAGGCAGAAAGTGCCAATGGCTATCAGCAGGATTGCCTTTCTGCTAAGCAAAATTTCTCTGTGAAGACTAAAAATCTTGTATTAAGTAGCCTGGATACTGCTGCTCTTACCTTGCCATCCTCGGCACACAGCTTCCAGACCATGTTTGCATTTCCCTCACTGCAGGGCAAACCAGACCTTCCCGTCACCCTCAGCATAAAAGCAAGTGGCCTCAGGACTGTCCAAACCCCCCTGAGGCCGGTGGAAGCAACCCAGGTCCCCCAAGGGTGGCACCAGTAGCCACGTCCACCTGGAGTGGATCCCTCTGTGCAGAGGGAAGCCAGAACCTGGTCCCAGGGATGTCACCACCTGTCCTTGACATCCTTATGAGCAGACTGCTTAGATAAGCTCTTGAAAATGTTCCTTCAAGAGGCTAGGCTCCTCTCACAGATACAGTAGTGGTGCTGGGCGCCCATCATCTGGGTGCAGGTACCTGCAGTGCCAGCAGCTGAATCGCTTGTGCCGGGTAGAAAGAGGACTTAAGGGCTGTGCTTCAGTGGAAATGGGCTCCTGAAGCAGCGCAGGGTGAGGTTTGCTGCGTTTCAGGGGGTCGCCTGGGGCTGGGAGTAGCGTGGGCCATTGCAGGCACAGCCTTCACCAACCAGCTTCCCACAGCCGGCTCGCCAGCATGGAGCTCAGTGCAGCCGACCAGAACCCTGAGGCCTGAGAACAAAATTCCTCAAAGACTTAGTGATGTTCTGAGCAACGCTGCACAGCTGCTAAGTGTCTGGTAATTGGGGGAAGGTGGTTTGCAGCAAAATGCTCCACTGATGTCTGTGGGGCAGCAGTGACCCACAGGAGCTGAACTATTTCCTCTGTTCCTGCCATGGTGTTTTATCTGAGTGTACCACAGTGACCACCGGCTCCTGCCTGCTAGGGCTTGGCTCCTCCACCAGGAAGGCTCAGGGCTGTAATTTGTCAGACCAGATGCAGCTGTCTGTAGGTTTTATTCTTTTTTTGCAGGTCTTCATTTGCAAATGAGGCAGATGTCAGCTTCAAATGCACATCTGGGATATCCACTCCTCCTTTGTCCTCAGTGGAAAATAAGTACTTTTTGGGTGCAATTTGTCTCCTCAGAAAGCAGGGGTCTAAGCAGGTCAAATGACCTATGTGCAAGAAGTGTCTACTTCTGTCCTTCAACTGCAAGGGGAGCAAGGGGTGCCCAGGGCAGCAGTATCGGTGTGTGGTCCCATGCAAGCGGCACAGGTGCTCCCCAGTACCCCTTCTGGCTCCCAGAGACCCCCATTTTGGAACTGCACAGACATTTGCTTTTAGCTTGGTGCAGCTTTCCTTCCCAGCACCGTCATGAAGGCTGAGTCAGAATAACCGTTTGAAATGTCATGGCTTTGAGTGTGCAAATCCTATGCTGTCCTCTCGCTTTTTCACAAATGCTGGGATATTTGGGCTGTGGTCCTCGTGGAGAGCTGGAAGTTAAACACACCAAAGCAGTAACACCTCATCCAAAGACAAAGCCTAACAATAGGATAATTTATTTCCCTGGTTTTATATCTCCTTAGTTATAAATTTGCTTTTTGCTGCTGTTTCTCATCCTGTTGCAGTATCTGCAAAATGCTTTTGTTTAGATTACTTACCCAAAGGTTGGTAGTAGAAGCAGGGAAATACACAGCTAAACATGATCAAAACTTGGTGTAAAGATGAGCCTGACAGTCTAGAGTCCTGCCTCTTTAGCTGGTTGTAGGACAGGCTTTCTCCACTTTAGTGAGGTTGAACAAGTGAGGTGTTTCAAGAGAAAGCTTAGCTTGCTAGTGGTGAAGGAGAGGGCCAGTAGGCATATGGCATCATTGCTCTCTGTGTTTGTGTTTTCTGGCTGCCGTGGTACAAGTTTCACGCAACTCCTGCCCAACTCCTCTCCCAGGCTTATAATGCTCAACAGTAAGCAGGCTTCCTGTTTTATTCTATTTTTCACAGTGAACAGCTTGATCTAAAAAACAAGCACAGAAAATCCTGATTGTAGAAACAAAAATGTATATTTTTGTGATAAACTCAGTGGATGTAGTAATTACATGCATCACCTCTTTATGCATATCCATCTCCTGGCAGTTCTTCATCAAATACGATGTCTGCCTGGGTGAGATGCTGTCTCTTCTCTACTGCAAAGGGATGCATCTCTCACCATCTGAGTTCTCGTTTTCCCTGCATGCCCAGAAGATCTCACATGGCATGGAGAATAGCCAGACATCTGTGCTATGTGCAGGGTAGCAAGTGTCCTCTGTTTTCTCCCATAAGAACGACAAGGCTCTGGATGTACTCAGAAAGAACAAACCTCTTGCTCTGCTATCAGATGTTTTCCCTTATGGAAAATGCAAGCCCCAGGAAATAGTTATGGCTCTAAATCATTTCAGACAAGGCCTGGTCACAGCCAGATTTTCAAAGCCCTGTTAAAAATAGGTTTTCACTCCCCAATTTCATTTTCTATCCAATTTTCTTTCAGTACTGCACCACACCCACACTATTCCTCCTTAAACTGAAATGCTTCCCACCACTGCTTCCTTTCAACACCCCTCACAAGGCTTGTCATTTACTGTACATCTGCATTTTGCAAGCCACAGCCAGCAACCAAAAGGTCTGAGCCCTTCACTTTTTGCTTAGCACCGGAGGGGGGAAAAAGCAGCATGTTAAAAGGAGGCCCCAGCAGCTGACAAGCCACCCCAAAACGGGTGTGAGGCTGAAGGAGGGATGTGGAAACACTCTGGTGGCTCTGTAGGGCTTAAGCACAGAGGACACTGGGGCAGTCTGACACATGGAGGCCATTTAGGGCTAAGAGCCTTTCTTGAGGTAAACATTCCTCTATCGCCAAACAAGGACGACAACTTTCATAGACAAGTCAATATGGCGATGAACGAACATGATGAGATGGGCCTCGATGGATCTTTTAAAAGCCTCGAGTTCATCTCTACTTGATACTTTCATACTGTATGAAAGTACCATGTGAAAATGTATACAGTAGAGTCTGCGGATGACAGAAAATTGAGGAGTGATTTGGAGGAGAGATTTAAAATACAGGGTGAGCTATATAAATTGCAAAAATAGAGTGCAAACAAACTGAGATTTAAAAAGACAAATGTGAAATGCTTCCTATCTGAGGGAAACACCAGATGCCTAAGCACAGAAAGTAGAGATGTAGCTTTTGACAGCACAGCCCAGCCTAGAAGGAGAGCTGATCTTAGGCCATACAGGAGGCACTGGCACAAAGGCATGTGCATCCCAAGCAGGAACATTGCTCAAGCATAAAACAAGTGGGGGCTTTTCCTGAGCTTGACTGCCCCGGGTAGGCCTTGGTGTGAACACAGCATTCATCCGGGGGTGTCCTTCTGCCAGAACTGACAAGAAAAGTGTTGGAGGAAATTCACAGAGAAATGAAAAAAAAAAAAAACAAACCACAAAAAGTTTTTAAAAATCAGACAATTGAAGAAGGTGAAACTGAGAGTGTTCAAGAGGGATAAGAAGATGTCCAAAGAGGTTAGTGAGGTGTAGAAGAGCATTTCTACAATTGCACAGACGACTGCGCTATCCATTTATTGAGGACAAAATAACAATCAGGGGACAAGAAGACAAAACAAGGATAAAATGATATGTATTTTTAAGAAAACATGCAGAATTGCCATAGTTGGTGGAAATAGATATGACATGATGTGTGTTGTCCAGGCAGGACTGTGCTCCCAGCTGTAGACATCATGGGCGGACCATAGCCGTGCTCTTTATGTACAGCAGTGCTGCCCCACCAGCTTCTGCAGCCACAGGGTGCTGGTGCCCTGGCTGGTTCTAGCCGGCCACTCAAAGCCCCGTTCCCCTTCTACTCACTGGAGCCTTGCCCCATCGCCCCTCTGATAGCACCTCCCACATATCATTCAGTGTAATAATTTTAACAAGGATTTTCAACTTAGCTATCCTCAGCAGGATTTGCTTACTTTAAAATGTTACTCATCTTTCTTAGAGAGGCTTTAATTTTTATATTACAGGTATTATGCTGAAAATAACGTGAGTTTCTTTTGAGTGGAGATCCAAAGCAACACATCAACCAGCACAAAGAGGTGCAGAGGGACCTTCCCACAACATGACACCTTCAGTGGGGTCCCTCTGCCCCGCGTCAGAGCTGAACACTGTCTCTTGCAGAAATGGTGGGTTGCTGTTTCAAAATGCTGAGGAGAAATTTGTAACCCTTTTCCCAACTTCCGGGCTTAATTTTTTTCCCAAATGTTGTCATGTGGATTTTCTGAAAGGGTTTTTTTTTTTTTAATTATACAGGGGAAAGGTTATGCTATGCAGTAGCCTCCTCCCACAGCTCCCTTCTGCAGAGGCTGGGGAGCGGGAAGCCCCTTGGAGCCCTCCAATGCTCTGCAGCCCCTCGAAACCACTGGGCTTGCATGACAAAAGCAGATGGGTTCATTCATTGGAAAGCAAGAGGTCTATGGGGAAACATCTTACGGGCTCAGTGAGCAAGGACACAGGAGGACTAGATTGTATATGGCCTCGGCTGCCAAATTTTATATCTGCTTCTGTATAGTGTGGCTCATGCTGCTCTTGTCTTTCATCAGCCCCTTTGCTGTTTAGTTTTTATATTTAGACAGCACCTTCTATATTAGAAACCACAAGTGTGTGTGTGCATGTGTAGGTTATCTCACCTGGAGGCAGAGGATACTGCAGCAAGGCGTGACAGACGCCCATCAGATTTTAAATGTCTGGCTATACCAATGCAGACCCTTCCTCTGTACAGCGATAATGAGGGGACCGCACATACCATGTGGCAGCAGGAGGTGGCCCAGAATTCACTCCAACATCTGCACAATAATAGATTTTTCTTTTCCTTTTTAAAAAAATTTGTTCAGTTTGAAAAGAAGAAAACAAGCAAAACCACAGGGCACTGTAAACTGCGCAGAAGGGCAACGATCTGAAGTTGTAGAAATCATCGCAGTGCTGTGTTAGGACGCTGGGAATTCAAAATGTTCAACAATAAAAAGAGAGCTCGCATTCAAAGGTGACATTCAAAGCAATTCAAAAGGCATAATAAAGCAGTATGTAATTAGGTACACAGTTCTTATCAAAGGTCCTCCTATTAAAAAGCTGCTGAGCGTGCTATGCAAAAGGATTTAAAATAGACATTTCCAGTTAAACAAGGTCTTGTTTCTAACATATCTTCCTTTTCGACTTGTTCCTGCAGCCAGGGAGGTCATATCATAAGGCTAAATTTATGACGACATAACTGTTTCCATGGTAGCAAACTATTGTCATAAACACTGAGCTTTATGATTTCACAGCTGGATTAAGAAAAAAAGAGAATCAGGCCGGAGAGGGAGGAAGTTTTTTATTCCAATGAGAGTTAGGGGAATACAGAAGATTGCAGGCAAAGAAAATTGCTTTTTGCGTAAATGTTCTTTTTTAAGTTTACCCCAGTGTGAAAGTCCCTTTTAAGGGATATAATTTGGGTAACGATCCCTCTCCTATTTAAATGCTCATAAGGCTAATGAGAAAGCTTGTCTATTTTTGGAACACTTCAGCAGTAAGGCTGGATGTTTTGCAGCAGGAAGCCAACTGTGTTGAAATGTGTTTTCTTCAGTTTCCTGAGAGCTCCTGACCCCTTCCTCCATTAATTTCTCTAACTTCACCAACTAGAAAGCAATTTACAGGTGAGGCTAGCTTATTTATTACAGTGCGTAGACCCTACCAGTCACCATTCACCTCCTCATTACTTGGATTATGGTCAATTATGTTGAAACATTTGTGATTACTGAATGGAAATACCTGTCAAGATGGACAGACTGAAATACAATCATTTTTTTAGGAAGAGTTATTTTCCTGACATGGTCATTTATGTCCTTAAGCTAAATTAGTATTGGTAATTATCAACAGCCATTGCATACAAAAATGCAAGCAGGGAAATTTGGTTGTGGGAGGTCAGAAGTGCCCTGTGCTGCCATATCACCAGAAGATGTGATATAACATCACACCTTGGATGATGGGACTCACTCTGTCAGTGGCAAATCCTGGGCTGGCTTTGTGGGCATGAAAGCCCAATGGCTACATGCCCAGCCCTGTGGCCCCAGCCCTGTATCCCAGCCCTTCTACAGCTAAGAAGGAGGCCTGGAGAGATCTCTGGTGCCCAACACTTGCTGCTGGCAAGCTCCTCTCCAAGCACCATGCCGTTCTGCTTGCAAGGGAGATAAAGATGGGGTGGCCGTAGGTCTTCTGGGTGATCCAGGGACAGGAGTGAAGATCCAGTTCTCTGGGACCCCTCAGTGGTTCATGGAGGGAGATCTCAGGGTCAACTCTTTGATCTCCCCAAGTCACCCTATCCCTCTGCACTGGCAGGTAACTGGCCTGTGTGAGAGGCCTCCCTTCAGGCAGCTACAGTGGGAAGGACAACCACCATCCTCACTGATTGGGAAGGTGATGTCAAGAAGAAGCGTCACGTGACGAAACTCACAATATTCCTATAGCAATACAAGTGGTGAAACATCCTGTGTTGGCTTCCATCAAAGACAGAGCTCAGAGCTAGAGAAGGGTTATTACTGTGGCTCCTAGCAATTCCCCTGGAATTTCTACAGCAGAAACAAATTAAACGTAACTCATCTTACAAGTAATTAGCACATTTCATTTCAAGAAATCCCAGCTGACTTTACCTACTAGGCACTAGATTAGTATGTCCTGCACTAAAATGCACCTGAGATTTAGCTTTCTAACAAAGATTTATGCATGTCAAAGTATAAAATAACAGCACAGGCAGTGCTAGAGGCTGCAAAATTTCTCCCTGAGCCACACCGATATGAAAATGCTTTAGAGCACGAGGGCTGGGCAGCCGTAGATCCAACACACTGCTGTTGCTATTTTATCAACTATCAAAGTCTCAAGGGAGCATTTTTTTATTTTCTTTGAAAGGAATCCAAAATAAACAGAAAGGTCACTTTGTAAAGCTACTTCCTTCCCGTGAGATGGAAAATGGCCTTGCTCAGTAAGCTGGAAATGCCAGGTCTGGATACTGAGAGCTGTACACTAGAGGTCACTGCTATAACAAAGGAAAGAGCTAGCTAGCAGGTAAGGCAGGGTTTGCTCTCCACCTTATTGTAAGGTGATTCATAACGAAAAGCAACAACTAACCGAACTACACTGTACTTCATCAAATATAAAAAAATCACTGAATAAAGACTATTCAGCTATAGATGAAAATTGAGAGATCTTCAGATGTTTGGAGAAAGGGTTAAAGATGGAACTGTTGGGACCCTTCATTTTGAAACACCAATTCACTTTCATCAGCTTCAGTTGGTTTAATTAGAACTGGAAAATTATGTCAGTCTGTGGGATTTCTGTCTCACTGGTGTTCTTGCCTTTTTTTTCCCCCATTTTTTTTTTCTCTGAAGGAGATACTACTGGGTTGGCCCATCTTGACCAAAAGCCCATTGCTGCCTTCATCTCCCACATCTGAGTTCTGCTAAACAGTGCCAGTAATAAATGGACACAGGGCACTTTAATACAAATCAGAGATGCAAACCAGTGAGTAGTTAGCTGAAGATTACAGGTGAGATGCTGAGAAATAGCTGCCTGTAGAGACATTGTCATTGCTAACCATGTGCCAGTCAACTTATCCCGAGGCTTCCTAAGTCTCCAAGCATGCTCGCCTTTTTGTATCTGTTTCTGTATACTCTTAATTAGTGTCTGGGACTGTTTATTTAATGAGGCATCCCACACTCTGGCAGTGCTAACTTCTCTTTCTCACATGTTGATGCTGAGCAGACGTGATCAGCCTGAATTTTCGGTCTGTCTCTTCTAAGCTTCTGTCATAATGTTATGATGCTATTTAAATATCTTCTTCCCAGACCCAGTAAATTATTAATTTCATTCAAGATCGAGCCATGCAACCTGTCCAGGGCCTGGTTGCTGATGATTCATGACATGTTTCCTGTTTTGCTTCCTTTATAGGAGTCATGGTTCCTGATGATTTTGCACATCTTCATGTGGCACATCCTGTCCAGGGAATTTCTTATCACATTGGTCAACAATATTTTGTCAGCTGTTTCTCCTTATTCAGTCTTAGTTCCAGTATCTCATGTCCTTCTGGCATTATTTTAGCCCATTCACTTCATTTTCACAATTTTTTTTCTTTTCTTGTATCAAATGGCACATCAAGAAGGAACACGACAGGGGAAGGTATTTTCATGGTGGGCAGCTGTGATACCAAATCATCTCATCTCATCTCATCTCATCTCATCTCATCTCATATCTCATCTCATCTCATCTCACATTCCTGGCCCATCTCCATGCTAACTTCTTGTATGTTTTTTCATGTTTCATCTTGGTCAGATGTCATGCGCCAGGAGATGAACCCATCACCACTACAGAAGCCACCTAAGGTCTAACCAATTTCTGCACAGATCGCCCATCCCTGTACAACTTTCTGCCAAAGCATTCTCCGTGGAGCCCAGCTTTACATATTTCTTTTGTAGCTATGATGCTTCTTATCCCTAGGCAGTCTTCCTCTTTTACCTCTTTTCCCCAGCTAGGGGTAGCCAAAGAATTTCTCTTCATCTCCAGTGGCAACATTGTTCAAATATCTGCAAATTATTTTTTCCTTCTGACATTTGATATGCTTTTGGGCCTTTTAGGCTTTACATCTTCAACTGAAACTTACAATCAGCTTTTTAAAGCTACTTCATATTACAGTTCCAGGTCCAGTTCACCCTTTGCCTGAGCCTGTTACTTCTCCTGTGCCTTTTTCAGCATGATCATTTCCCAGGTTTCCTACCTCTACTTGAGTATCCATTTCCAATTTGTATACACCAAAAACTATAATGCTGGACTGTTTCCAACATTAATCTCATTGCTGTAAGTCTCTCCATACCCAAGAAAAATTCATTTGAAAAAAAATTTTCATGTTTTATTTCAGTCTAATAATTTTCATTTAAAGTACCATTTGTTATATACAGCATGCAGTGCGCTAGAGCAAATTTTGGGAAAAAGTAATCTGGAACTATGAGTACTGGGAGTTTTTTCCCTGTAGTATAAGATTGCTTTCTACCAAAACGTCTCTGGTCATATCCATTACCTTCCCAACACTTCTTTGTAATTGAAAATAACCTTGCTGTGATACTGTTGAAATGCAGAGAGGTTAGAAAGAGAAGTAGAAGACCAGTTCTTTTCCAGATCTTGCACAGAGTAAGCAGACTGTAATACATTGGTCATTTGGAGGAAATCTTGTCACAGCATAGTTCCCCCAGTATTGCACAATAATTGCAAAGATTTTCTAGCAAATACATGAATGCTTCCTGCCCTGCCATACATCTTCTGTGAAAGGAAGTCCCCACAACAACCCCAGCACCACCCTCTCTGATGTTCCCTCAACCGTCCCTCTGCCGCACCACCTACCCCTAGCCTTGTGATGGTGAGCCAGCTGGTCTGCTGGGGCCAGCACACCATATCCTCCTCTCCTTGTCATCGACTGCTGGCCGCCCTGCTGGGACCTAACCCTGCAGCATCTCTCTAGGTCACACTGCAATTCAAATAAATAATAAGAGGATTGCCGCAGAACTGCTGACCAAACGGTGTTTCTAGGTCAACAGTTCCCCCTCTTGGAGCTGTGAGCTTGGAAGCACTCATGCCAGTGACACGGCCACTTGAGGCCATGGAGGAGCAAGGTCATGAGCAGAAAAGTTTGAACATCAGTCCTTTAGACTGTAAATTTTTCTCAAAAGATACTTTCTTTCAAATGCTTTTATAAATTATTTCTCTCACTGATCTTTCTAATACGTCATAAGAAATAGTGGAGACAGGATTAAGGTTGGGCGTATTTTGATGTTGTTACATGCAATAAATCCAGAAGCTGACTCCATCTCTAAGATGGGCCACGGTACATGCTCTGAATCTACATGGGCTCTTCATTCTTCCTCCAGGTGTCTGAACTTGTGTGCACATGCATTTTGTTCAGCTTATGCCCCTATTCCTTTTCTTTATTTGCAGGGACCTGGGACCCTGAGATCTGAAGCAGATTTTGCACACAAGCATCACCCTACTGTTCTCTGGAAGCTTTTTAGTAATGTGCACATGACACCTGGAGAAGGCAGAGCGTTTGTCAGAAGACCACAATAGGAATGTTCCTCAAGTTTAATCACCAAACAAAAGCAGGCTAAGTAATGTGGTACTTTCATTCATTTTTCTAGTTCATACAAATTAATCCTGCAAAGGAATGGCTTGGAAGACTCTGGTAAGAATAGAAGCCAGATACATTATATTTCAACTCCATATTTTAATAATAGTTATGTTGGGCACCAATCTCCCGTTTGCATTTACAGAAATTTCAAGCTTGTGTATAAAGAGAAGAATAAATGAGTCATAACATGTGTTGCTTCATCATGAATTTACCTGGATTGCATAAAGATATGTTGGTGCAAATATAAGCAATAATTTTAATGTCAGATTAAAAAATTTCCAAAACAGGAGTGAGGGAAGGACAAACCCCCTAGTTAGCTTTAAGGTGGAGCTGGGATGAGACTCATTGCATGGCTTCCTTCAAGCACAGGGACCTGACCTTAGTGACTCCTGAGGTCCTTTCCGGGCCAGGATTTCCACATCTGCTTTATCCAAGTTCCCCAGCGGATAAGTCTGATCGTGCTGCACTTCTCCCTAAGTGAGGTCATGCTCTTACACGGTATTTGTATGGATGAAGTTCTTCATTGTTTCCAAGTGATGTCAAGGAATAGGATCGCAACTGTACACATGAAATTTCATCATGTTACTTGGCTGAATACTTCTTGGGGATGTGATAGAGGCATATGATGAATTTTTGGATGCTAAATGAGTCACTACTAACATTTAGCATGATGTACTGCTGAGTTGTGGAATTTGTGTGCAGGACTGCATTGTTTGAATGGTTTTGGCTTTATTTTTTTCCCGACTGGACTTTTCAGAATGTTAAAGGCCTGGCACCAGCCTCCTTATAACCCTCTCCTTGTTGTTTTCCAAGGAGGATTTTGGAAAGTTCTTGGACACTAATACCAGACTGCACAGACAGACCCACAAACCACAGCACTAATTCTCAGTCATTTGGGACATTCTCAGGCTTTTGGGACAGGAAGCTCTAAACCACTTTTGCATCCCCCATAATCTGGGGCTGTTTAGGGGACCAATCTGTCTCCATGGTATAAAAATAGCCAAGAGGTTCATGTGGTCCCGGAGTACAGCCCCTTTGAGAAGTATGTGCCGGCCACCATCCTAGCAAGACATCTTCACTGGAAACAGCAAGCATGGCTAGTGTGGAGCTCTTGGAAAGGTCTGAGATAACTAGAGAGGTCCTTTGAGTGGTAAGTTTTCTCAGAGGGACTTTTACAAAACATTTTCAAATCTCCTTGTGTTCACTGACTGGTAGTTAGCACAGGCTTAGGCTGTGGAAACTCCCGAGCCTCTGAGACTGCAAAGAGAAGGTTATCCCACCATTTGCAAAGGATGGGAGGTATGCAGGCTGCCGCTCAGCAAAGCCATGCAGATGCCCCATGCTGCAAAGGAAACAGCATCCTCATAAAGAATTTAATTTGGCTCTCACCTGCTATTCCTCCTTTCCCATCCCATTTTTCCCCGATTAAAATAAAAGTGTATTGATTGTAAGCATATTGCTGTCCTTTGCGTGTGGAAAACATGTCAAAACAATAGCAAGCTATCTACAAAGAGTAATATTAACAAAGCTTCTCTGCTTCAGAGAAAAGTGGAGAAGTTCGTTAATTTATTTGCAAGATGTTCTGACTGGAGTAAGGATCCTGTAATTAGCTTGTACAGTATTGCCAATGATTTTATGTGCTCTTAGTAGAAAACAAAGGAAAACATAAATATGCAAAGGGGCTCAATTTAAAATAGGACATGTGAGGGATTCTTCTGCTCACAGGTGATGTGATGCAAACAGAGATGATTTTTTTTCTAAGGTTTTCAGTGCTCAGATCATTTTCCACAGACATAGGGCATTTCATAAACTGCAGCTCCATGGCCACAGGGATTTATGGAGACAGTACAAGGTGACCCGTTGCCATCTTATCCCCCATGCCCATGTAACACGGCATGCATGAAACAGAACCATCAACTCCTTCTCAATTAGGAACAACAAAAGGGTACCAAGTGCCCTAATAAGTGCAAAGGAAAAAGAAAAGCAAAATGTAATGGGTCACCCAAGTTTCCCAATAGGATGGCAGCAGCTAACAAAATATCTCCAAAGCCTGTATCTAATCTAACAATATCACCATTCTCTCTGTATGTGATTTATGTACAACTGGGCGACTGGTTAATCAAGTAGTTTAAGAGATGCGCAGGTTAGAAGGCTTGACACCTTGGTCACTAATCTTAATTACTTGTATATTAGCTGAGCTGGTGAGGGCAAAGTCTTGAGAAGTTTGTTAATGAAATGAAAACCGTTACCCATCACCATTGACCCCTGTGTGAATCTGCATTTCTGTAAAGTTAGAATTAAGACAATTTTTCATATCAGAAGAAAGAAATTTGTTTACTACTGCATTCACACAGAATAGTGCAAGAAATGTTACCTACAGACTTTAAATGGGAAGCACTTCAGAGAAATGAGCTCAATGGAAGGAGCTGATGGGGCTCATCTTTACAGCATCTGAAGGAGATAAACAGCCTGCAATTTAAAACCAAACTTATTTTCTAAAATGTTTTTGGTAAAAAGGTGAAGAAATCCACCACAAAGCACAGGTCTCTCATGGCAAGTCCAGAGAAGCACAGAGCTTGAGCAACTTTGATTCATTAGTTTCTAAGAAAAAACCCTCTGCACAAGAACTTTTCCTCAGCAGCTGCGTACTGAGCATTACTGTACCCACTACTGCTATTCAGACTGGACAAGCAGTTGTCAGACAACCATTTTCCAGTTTGGTTTGAAAGATGTCATCTCACAAGAATATTCTTTGTCCTAACAGCTGTGCAAGAAAAATGCATATGCCAAAATAGAGGAACAGAGGAGAGTCAGATCATCAGCCCTTGTAAAATTAGAAAGAAGCACAGAGAACACTATTAATGCTACTCCCAAGCAATAGGGAGTGTAACATAAAACTGGGGCACAACAAACTGCACAAGTACAGATGAAGCATAGGAACATCTGCAGGAGAAGGAGGCCTCAGACACAATCCATATAAAACAAAGTACTTAAAAACATAACTTCTCTCTCCACAAAGTATTGGAAAAACGTAATGAGGTTGATCATCTATAAAGATTATAAAAAGCTATTCAGAAATAACAGCAGCTCACAAGACAAGAGAAGAGAGTGAGGACTGGCTCTGGGGTGGACACTGGGGCAAGAGCTTGCAGTACATAAAGGACATCATCACTTTCAAAATAAAACTGAAATATTGCCATGCAACCATACTCCCAGAAAAGGTTGCTCACGTGGCAATTGGAGCACCTATATGATTAGAGAGCATTCAAGCTGGGCAAGGATAAAAGGATACAAAACTGTGCTCAGACAGGAAAACAAAATAACATTTGCCACTGCTGCAGGTTATCAATGTGTTTGGCTGAAGCACGCTGCACGCACCTAGCAAGAATGTTGTATATCTCTAATCTCTGTTCAATCAAGAACAAAGTTAAGATTTTCAAGGTGCAAGTGCAGGATCTTAAAATTCAATCTGAAAATGAAGCATATCCCCAGAAAAGAAATTTCTATAGCAAATATTATTTTGAGGTGAACAAAGTGCAAAAGAGGAATATAACCTGAAGGACTTGATGCAGTTGATACTAACACGTCCACCAGTGACTACAGTATTTGCTCAGAAAATGCTTGTATTTCTTTCTTCTTTCCCCATTGAGTTTTAACCCACAAGAAGTAGCCCTTAGCTAACCAGCAGCATCTATTCTGAAACTACAAGTAGCATATTGTTTATTACCAGTTAAGGAACATGAACTTTAGGAAATCAAATATAACAATAAGAGAAGCAAATTAATCTTTTTAAAGATGCAGGAAAGTCAGGATACCATGCTTTTGCTATCAGAATCTTTAACTAAAAATAATTCGACTCCAAAGAGTAGAAATAATATTATAAAAGAGAAATGAGTGCTCCAAAGAAAATGAACCCAGGGATTTCCAATAAAGACTCATAAAACACAGACAAGTGTACTTCCATGCCAGAACTCCCCTGGTCTCAGAGTCATGTACAAACGCAGGAAACAGCAGTAGTAGTTGTGTGCAGACAGACTTGCTATGAATTGAAGATGATTCATGATGTCCCATAAAATGTCTAACAGCAATAGGCATGGAATCTGCTTGAACACAGGAGAATCACCTGTGAATCCAAATGAGCAGCAGGGAACTTATCATCCCAAGACCATACTTTACTCTATCGAGTATCATACTTATGATGAACTTCTTCTGGACAACAGACTGTAACACGAATCTAAGGAATTTTGAAGGTTAGAGTTTTTGGATTAGTTTTGGTTCAGAAGGAAAGGTAAAAGAAAGGCTCAAGGCATGCCACCAGAGCTGTGCAGGTTGGGTTGGGTGCCCATGGAGAATACCCACCTACAAGCAAAATTGTAGGGCCTGAGGATTGGTCTTACTTGTGCAGGGTAACACTGAAGGCACCGCCTGAGACGCTGTCATTGAGGGAAGAGACCACTAAATGTTCTTCTAATGGGCCTCACATGCACGGAGAAAACCAGACACAAAGCTACAGCCAAGAAGCACAGACAGCAGAAGATATTACTTGCAAGGATGACAGTAGTACCTTGACTAAACACAGAAAAAGATTCAAGCTCAGAGGCTAAAAGGGTCATCTGGCCTAATGGTCTTTCTTGACAAGAATGTCAGTGATTGCGTTCCCAACCTTCTGCTTTGTAAAGGAAGGAAGAAGTCATGTGTGCTTCAAAAAAATTATTTGGTCATTTGTTCTCCCTTCAGAACTGCACAAACTGACAACTTCATGGCGGCTCTGCATGTGTGTCTGTGCTGGGCCATGGAGAGCAAAGTGGGTTAGGAAAACAGATGAACAGAATATTTTTTAATTTACCCTACCCTGTGTGGAAGAGGGACCTAGCTGGTTCCTCACTGCTTATGCAGTCTTCCCCACTGAACAGTACCTCACAGGTCATACACCTCCTTTCCAAACATAATATTGCCTCATAATAAAACATGGGAAAACATATTGAAAGGTCAAAATAACAGTAAAAAGTTATAAAACTGTTTTACTTATTCAAGGTCTCAATTTTCAATAATCTTTCTTTAACCTTCCACTTTCAATATTTGCATAAACTTTTGCAAACTTTATTAGGCTGACATTTTGAGTTTGGGTGGACAGTGTTAAAGTGTTAACTTTTGCATGCATTTAAACACCCAAACCAGAATGTGTAACTAAAATATTTCCTGTCTCTAGGGCTCTCTCTCCACTTTCTTATGAGCAGTTTCCCTTAACCTAATCCTGAGTGCCCTAGCAGAAGCTCAATTTATGGTTGAGCTGTTCCATCAGCATCAGTAAGTATTTTTGTCTCATCACAGGGAGGCTAAGCTGGGGTTGGCCCAGATGAGGGAGATCCGAGTGGAACAAGCTGTCTCTCCTTCCCAACATGAAGGATTCCTTCTGATGGAAACCAGGTCATGGAGAGCAAAAAGGGAATTACCAGTGTATGAACATTGTCCTGACTAGGTTGGGAAGCTCTCCCATGTCCCACCATCAAACACAAGTTAAAATACCTTCTCATGGACTGGCTTCTAGGAGTTAATTCACAGATACTCATGGAAGCTGTATCAAAGGAAGTTTCCAATGCATTATTCTGAAAAATGTGCCTTTAAGCAATTTTCCCAAAAGCATACAAGAGGCCAAGGTAGAGCTAGAAATGGGAGTTTGGTCTTCTAAAGGCAGGCATACAAACCACCAGACTTCAGTTCTTCACAATCACTCACTCACTTTTCTGGGACTCAGGGCATAGGTACATAGTTGAGTGTTAATCCGGAAGCAGTGTCTTTAGGAGTTGCTGCTGATCTGCTGAGATGCTGCACCTGTTGTGTGCAATATTCACAGAAATTAAGGAGGCCATTGGTGACAGCCAACCTGGCTTCACCAAGGGAAAATCGTGCCTGACAAATTTGGTGGCCTTCTGTAACAGCATTACAGCGTTGGTGGATAAAGGAAGAGCAAGTGACATCGGCTACGTGGACTTATGCAGAGCATTTGACACTGTCCTGCATGACATCTTTGTCTTTAAATTGGAGAGACATGGATTTGATGGATGGACTACTCAGTGGATAAGGAACTGGCTGGCTGGCTGCACTCAAAGAGCTGCGGTCAGTGGCTTGATATTCAAGTGGCAACCAGTGACGAGAGGCGTTTCTCAGGGGTCGGTACTGGGACTGGTGCTATTTAACAACTTTGTCGGCAACATGGACAGTGGGATTGAGTGCACTCTCAGCAAGTTTGCCGACAACACCAAGCTGTGAGGTGCGGTCAACACGCTGGAGGGACAGGATGCCATCCAGAGGGACCTGGACAGGTTTGAGAGCTGGGACTGTGCAAACCTCATGAAATTCAACAAAGCCAGGTGCAAGGTCCTGCACATGGATCAGGGCAATCCCAAGCAGGCCGGGTGAATGAATGTGGCTTAGATGAGAATGTAGGAGGGAAATGGCACTAAAATCTTATATTTCTGTACGATTTTGCTATGCCCTTATTTGAGATGAGGGGTCAGGTTAAACCTAATCAGGTTAAGCAGAGTAAACCTGCCTTAGGTTAATCCACCCTCACTGAAGCTTAAAACAGCAACATTACCTTGTGCAGGGGAAGGCTATGAGCAGCACATCAACAGCTTGGCTGACAGGCAGGTATAAAATTAATTTGCCCTAACATGACTACGTGCTGTCTGTTCCTTCACATCCGAACAATGAGCTACTTATTTCTTACAGTACCACGTGTGAAATGATGGTGTTTTAATTGAAACCTAAAAGCTCTGAGTCCTTGTTGGATCCTGAGGCTTCTACAATGACAAAATCAGGTAATGAATCATATCTGAATGAAAAATTTCAAATATTAAAGATTCTGCTACAATTTCTCAGCTCTTATATTACTCCGGTTAAAACTCTCTTTAACTCCTGTGAGGAATGCAAAGCCCTATACCATTTTTGCTGCAGTCTCTAAATTCACGTGACTATTGTAAATCAAAAGCGCTGGTGGATAAGAAGTAAGAACTGTTCACTGTTCATCATCTAAAGCAGGTGATGACCTGAGCTACAAGTGGAGTTATATAGATGTTTTGGATGTGGCTCCTACATCTTCAATAAAACAATTACTACTTTCAATTGCGCATATTCAGGAAGCAAACTAAGTAACTTCATCATTCTCCTTTTGAATACCGGCTTAACAACAACGATGTTACTACAGGAAACCTTCGCACCTTTGCAAATGGGATGTTACTTTTATCTACAGAAATAAAACAAGTCATAGTTTCCCTTGCACATCCGCTACGCTTTATCTGCTCTCGGTAGCACTTCGACACACGGAATACAATGCCTTATTTTCGACAAAGAGAAGCAGCAACTCCGGGTCTAGGCGTTATTGTAGGCATCCATATTGCACCTAGAAGAAAATGGCAGGCCAAGGCGGGAGGAGGAGGAGGACAGGGGTGATTTCCAGGGCCAAGGGGAGCCCGGCGGGCACCAGAGGGAGCTCACACAGCACGGCAGGCCGGCTCACCCACACCGGCAGCACCCCCGGGTTCCGAACTGTTCCCTCAGTGTCCTATTAGCACATATGGGAGCCTGTCATCCGTGTTTAGAAAAAAGGGAGACAGGTCGGGAGAAGATGGAGCTGGACAGACAGCTCCCCACCGGCGGCACAGGGCCTGCGGCCTTCGCCTCGCCCCAGCCGCTGCAGGAGCTGCACGTTTCAGCGCTGGGTGAACGGAGGAACCAGTGCTCTGGAGACTGGGTGAATCATATTTTCCATGTTCAGCTGTAATCTGTGTAATTTCTTTATCACGGGACGAAAACACATTAAAGCCCAAGCTGCCGTGAGGTAGCAGCGCCCTGTGGGCTGCGTTCTGGTTTTCCTCCGCCATCAGGAAAATGTGCCGGCCGGGCTGCCCCCTCCTTGCACGTCTCACACAGTCCTTGGGGCACTCGAGTCTTGGCAGCTACCTTTCTTCTCTCTCTTTGATGCAGCAGGGACCAAGGGTGTTGAGAAGTGATAACTCCTGCTCACTTTGCTCACCCTCGTGCCCCAGGACCCACCTGGAAAAGAGCACGGGGAGCATTTGGAAAGCCCTTCTTTCACCCACAGCCCCACAGGGTGTTTGACTCCTCCTTTGGGACATTTTGGTTCCTCCTCCTGAAGGAGGCAGTTCCTCTCCAGAAGAAAGACCATGCTGACCTGGAGCTGCATTGTGTGACGTTCCCTGCTCGGTTGCCCCTACCTGTGTTGCCTATGGAGGCAAGAAGTGGCTGTACATCTAAACTGAACATCAAGCCACTGCTCCTGAGCACATAGCCAGAAAATGCTAGGTCTGGCTGTTGGCCTTACCAGGCCCAGAATAGCTGTAATCAGCGTGTGCCCATGTGGATTTTCCTTTTTAATTCTGTCACAGCGCTCACTTGTGCTGCTCAAGTTACAGCAAATTTTTTAGTCATTTCCTTATCTACCAGACATAAGGTCACACCGGTCACTGTTCCTTTCCATCTAACAGCGTCCTGTTTTCGATGCTCTGGCTACACCTCTACCAGTAAACTAAGCAATACTGTGTCATGGCTCCTCTACTGGGGTTTTTCCACACTGTCAAACTGTCAATGGGGATGGTGCCCAGGACCGGTCTAGGGTTACCACTTGGCAGGGGCCATCTCTAATAGACAAAATGGGTTCAGTTAGCCTGATCTGGAGGGTGAAATGTGTAACTATATGAACACAGCCCATGCTGTGCTTCAGGGACGGCAAATGGACCCTAGCTCTTTTTATGGATGGGCCTAAGGATTAGAGCGCCAAACTTCTCCTTTCTCTGTAGAATTATGACCTCCTGACCTTCACTGAATCTCAGATCCGCTTCACTGGATCTTCACTGGATCACACCTCAGGGTGAGCTTCACCTCACCAACATTTGGCTGTTTAAATCTAAACTGCAGTCATTAGTCTCCCTCCTTAGTAAAGGGACAGAAACAGGAACCTCTAATGGGCAAACCGAAATAGATGGGGTGAGTCACCAACAGGAGACATCTGTTACTATCCACTAATTAAAGACAGAGCCAAGAGGACCAACACAGACAACAGTCTTCACCCAGCTAAACTTGGGTGATGTGAATCTTGCTTTATGTGTTTTTTTCTCTAACCGTCTTACTGAGTCCTAGGACAAGGCAGTGCAATATGCACGCTTCCAGTCAAACTAGTACGCTATTGGTACAAATGTCCTAATGCAGAGTTTCCTAGGCTTTTCTGAGGTGATGGTTCCTGACTTCTGAATGATTATTTGTGTAGAATTAATGTTCTGAACACTAATTACAACCCTTTTCAGAGGGTTGTATGTCATGCCATGCAATCTACAATGTGCTAGATTCTGGATTTATGTCATAAATGAGTTTCAGATATATTTTTAAACCACATATTTGTTCCCTGAGTTATACCACATGGCTGAAGGAGAATATACACTTCTGTCTAATTCATCAGATCCAGTAAAGTTAGTCCTCCAAGCAGCTCAAGCAGAAATAGATCAGTAGTAGTGACTCTGTCCAGCATATATAAGAATAAGTTAGCAGCAACATCATTTTATACCTACGGATGGTGGCATTTGTGACAGCATGGAATAAATGAGAAGCTGGAAAGTGTCTCTGCCAAAGGCCTGTTCCTTTCTGCTGTTTGACATCTTCCATTGTTGCAGAAGAGATGAAGGAGGAGGATCGGAATAATGCATGTTTTCTTCTCCACAGGCCATAAAATATTGGAGCGTGTGAATAAATATAAGTTGACGTGGGATTTTTATGTGTGCAATAATGTGAGGTACCATTATACTTTGCACCGCCAAGCTTTTGGCATGACCGCATGTCTCATGAGGAAAGGAATGGTTCACAGGCCATGCAAGTCTTCCTAAAACACGCATCATAAAACCTGTGGTGTGCTCCAAGCCACTGTGCCTGCTGTTTGTTCCGCTTACTCCCTTCCAGTGTTCCCAAACCTTTCAAATTCTTCTGATTTTCCCCCTCTCATTGAAGCACATTGGTTACTATGGAAACTGATCTGTGGGTATGGAACTTGGTGACATCCACACCAGGGAAGGGATGCTTCCCTGGAACTAAATGTCGACTGGGTGGTTATACATCAACACTGCACATGGATTAGATTTTGTAAAAACCCACAGGAGGCCACTGAGGGAGAAGAGGTAGCAGCTGAGGTTATGATGAAAGAAACCCCAACTCCAGCCTCTGGTATGTTCTGCAGTCCCATGACCTTCCTGGTGACACAGCCCTGTGACTCAGAGGGAGAGAAACCAGAGACGGGCTGTGCTGAACCACAGGACCGTGGATCCATCCCAGGAATGGCTCCGTACTGAGAGAATCGCACAAGGTTACTACAGCTTTTGTGGCGAGCTTTGCTGATGCTTACCAGAGAACTGTTAGCAAAAGTTAAAAGTAATTAAAGCAAACAAACACCACACACAGCACACCAAAAATGACCACGAATGAGCTGTTTCACAGAGGGCCTTTGGCATAAGATAGAAATTCATCTCTTGCAGAAAATCCTTCGTGAAGATGCACTTGGCTGGGTGGCACTTTGCTATGTCACCATAAGGACAAAAACTTCTTAAAGGGATCAGGTCAGCCTGAAAAGAACCGCAACAAAGGTAGCCCTACTCTTGAGTAGGCAGCACCCAGCAGAGGAGTAAGACCAGGCAGCAGCACGAACCAGGCCCTTCGCTGGTGTCAGCCTTCACAGCTCCCTGCCGTCACTGGAAGTCACCAGCCCCACCTGGCCACGTGGGGCTGCCTCTTGGTCTCATTGCTCATTAAATGCTGCTTTCCGTTCTCATTAAATAAAATTCCTAGTTACCAGCTCCCTTGGTGCAGGCAGGGGGCTAGGCAGAGGGGTGCAGCGCAGACAACCCCCCTCTGCCCCAGGCAGAAAGGCACCTGTGAGCCAGGCGAGAGGAAGGTGGCACCGCAGGCACCCAGACAGAAAGCAGGGATGGCAGGACCGGACACAGCATGGTCTCAGCCTAGATTTATGGATTCTCAGCCCTTGTTTTTGCTAGAAGTGTGAATTGTTTTCCTGAATAGAGGCACATGTGCTGAGGAGGGGCATCATGGTGCAACCAAAGGTTGCATGTTTTGGAGCAGCAGTTGTTCATATAGGTTTTTTCCAACCATGTTTCCACCAGGGGAGTAGGAAACATCTCTGAGCATTGCAGAAGAGAGCTTTGCATCATTTAATAGATCTCACAAAAAGAGGCAGGGAGGCACCAGGGGAGAGAGGGAGGGCCAGAGCCACTGGCAGGGCAGGGGTGGGAGCAGCAGTGCCTGACAAGAGAAAACAAGAAGCTTGTGTTTGACAAGATCTGGGGGACATTTTTCATCATTGTAAAGCCTGTGTCCAGAAACCCACCCTGTTCCTGGCCCAGCACCACAGTGTCAAGAGTCTCTCCCAGTGTGTACTAGCACAAGTCACTGTCAGGGCAAATGGTGCCAGTGAGTTTCCTATTGGAGACAGCTAAAACTCTCAGACTAGAGGGTATATTTGTTTGAGTTGGGTTGGGCTTTTTCTTTAGTATGAAAGGCCTGTGGTATTTTACTTCACCGACAAACGAGACCAGTTGGCTGCCCTAAGGTACCAACAATCCTGTTTATTTACCTGGATGCGTAAGGAGAGGATGGGGAGGTGCAGGCTTCCTCCTTATCCTTTGCTGTTCACCCCACAGCCCTGAATGGGGACTGCTCAGGCTGCCCTTCCTCCGCTTGTGTAGCCCAAGCAGAAAAAGACTGTAGTAGATTTAGAGACCAATGGCTGAGAATGAAATCTGATCCAATTGCAAGCTCCTTTTGAAAGTTTGTGGGTTTTTTTAAAATGTTCTGTTTGGAGGTTGATCCCATTACATGAGTAGCAGACCTAGTATGGGCAGTAAGGTAAAGAGGTACAGATTGCATTTTTTAAGACAGTAAGTGGGACTATCCTCAAAGACAACCAAGTAATTTAACACCTTGCACTGTGCTGTCACATTTTCATTTAGCTACTACATGAAAAGTCATCATGTCCCATTTTTAGATGGCCACCCCCCTGTTCACACTGATCTTTATAACAAGCACGCAAATGCCCGTCTATATTTAAAGTGGGCTCCTCACAGAACCCTAGAACTTTCAGTGAGACAGAGATTTGGGGCTGAATGTGGACAAGCACATAAAATCCTGACTTTTGTGGTTTGTCTAAACTTTCAGGACCATCCCCCGGCTTCCCCCCAGCACTGTCATCCCCCGCACCCCACCGTCCTCCTCCTCCCTGCTCTCTCGGGGCATTAGCAGGACACAGGCTTCCCTGGAGAGGGGGCTGGTTCTAACACACTCTCCTTTCATTTCCCAATGCGTCAATTGTAGGGATTTTCCAGAGTGCTTTTTTAGATCCACCTGTTGTTTGTTCAGCCAGCCCCACAGAAACATATAAACCTGTTTTACTTGAAAAGGGAAAGCAGGCTAACCTCTCTGCGCAATTAGATTGAGCTGTCTGTCTGCTCTCAGCCAAGAAAAAAGATGCCAGCCAGGTTGAAGGAACAATTTACCTGACTGACATCTGAAGAGGAACAGAGTGAGCCTCCTAAATGAAACTTTCTCTGCAGCCACAGGGCAAAAAAATCTATCCTATTCCCACGGTTTTGGCTGTTCCCCTCTGAGCCTGCCTGAGGAATGATGGCTCTGATCTGTTCTTACTTGAAATAAATTGGCTGGACCATCCCTAACCAAAACCAGTGTTTAAAATGTGACAGAGGAGCAGATGTCCAAAAAATTAACAACGAGCTGATGACCCAATGTAATTGCCAAAATCTCAAGCTCTAAAGTACGTGTATTCAAAATGAATATTACATAAATATCGCTAGATAACAATAAAGAAGCTACAGAAACAGGCTGGAAATGGTTTTGTAGTAATCTTATGTGCTACATACACTTTAAAAAAAAAAAAGAGTTAAGCAATAGCAAAAATTGCACTTGATGGGAAATCAACTGACTTGAATTCATGCTGGACAGAAAGAGAATGATTGCATGTTACAATGAGCTGTGCTGAGCAATAATTGAGTGGAGAAATGGAAAGAAAATTGAACACCAACATCTTCCTATATTTCCTAACAAGGAGGTGTCTCAAAATTTAACATTTCTTTTGAGACAGTAAGAAATAGCTTCAGACCAATCAGCAGGAAAGGTGACACCTCGGAGCTGCAGAGTCCCAGACAGAGTGAAAAAAACAATGCTGAATATGATTGCTAACATATTCTGTCCCTATAGAAGGGACGCCAAAGGAAAAGGCCCTGGAAAGTCCAGAGCCAAGACTTGCAATAAGGTCAAAAATGAAAGCCAAAACAGGGAAAAGACGAACAAAAGGGCAGCACCATTCTCTGATCACCTGCATCAACCAGCAAGACCTCTCCTGTATTTGCATTTGTTTTTGCATGCTGATGTGAACTCCAGACTTAGAGCCGAGGGACTGAATTTTTATTAGATGCAGGCTGTCAAAGCATAGGCGACGGTAGCGTAGCAAGGATTTAAACAGCCTCAGTCTAGCTGAGCGGGACTACGACTGCTCTCTATAAATACACTGGGTGGGGGTAAGCCTCAGGGGGAGGGGAGGACTATTTCAGCTAAGAGAGATTTCGCAATAAGAACAAATGGCTGTAAAGCGTCCAGGGACGAGTGCAGGCAAAGCCTTGGCCTGCAGAGGGAATAATCGGTGCCACCCCCAGCTTGGCCACAGTGGCCTCCCCAGACGTGCACTGGCTTCTCCCAGTCCATCAGGAGCAGCAAGAGGGCTGGCACATGGCGTGATGCAGAGGACAGGCGTAAGGAGCGATTTGAAGCCCACAGGCCTTGCCAAGGTGTTTTTGGGCAGCTGTGTGCTCCCAGAAGGATGAGGACTGAGGGCAACATCTTGCTGCATGCCAGGGACACTGGGGTTCCCAGCACGGGGCTGACAGGAGGACCCACTGGCACCCTGGTCCCACATGCCTTTCCAGCAGCACCAGGTCCATGCAGGACGGCTGCACATTCAGTAAAACTTTCCCAAAGACCTTGACTTGAAAGCCCAGATTTCAAACCAGGGGATGGAGTGTCCCCATGGGGAAGCTGCCAGCCTGCCAGCAGCATTGACTTTGAAATACACAGTAAAAATAAAATAAGTACTAAAAAATACTCAGGGAAGTACTACAGCATACTTCTTCCCTTCCAGTGTTCAGAAACAATCAGCACACAACCGGACAAACTTCTTCCACTTGAACAGTGAATTGTCCGACTTGAATATTCTCCAAAAGGCTCCGGGGTATTCCTCTCCTTAGGACAGAAATGGAGCAGAAGAGTGTGTGGAGGGAAAAGAAGGAAAGCTCCACCATGAAGGATGGAAAAGAAGGTAATAAACGGGGCGTATGGCAGGGGATGAGATCCTAATGCACTGGTAGCCCAGGGCTCTGCCAGCAGCCCCAGGGGAGGCAGGCTGGGGACCTGCTGCCCTGACAGGGGACCACCCACCCCGTCTGCTCCACTGGCATGTCCCCGGAGGGCAGGAGGTGCTGGGTGCAGGCACAGCCGGCCCGTCAGGCTCCCAGACCTGCTGCCCGACTGCAGTGAGAGGGTGAAGGGACGGCCATGGACCTACAGTCGTTGTGCAGGGCAGTCCCCAAGCATCTGTCTGCTGCACAAGTTTCCCTCTCACCAGAAAAGTACTTTTATCAATTAGCTGGACTGTTACCATTACATTTAAAAGGCTGTTGTCAGCTTACAGATGGCCCTTCTTCTTTTTTCTTGTTTTCTTTTTTTTTTTTGCCAGAACTTGAAGTGAATAGAAATGTTTTAAAAGGTTTGTTGGGGGGGAAATGTTGTTCCAGTAAAAACAGCTGGGTTTAGGCAAATAAACCTTATGTTACCATGTAATAGTCACAGCACAAACAATGCAACGCTAGGAAAGTAACAGCAAAACTACCCAAATTAAAAACTGTGTTTCAGTCCCCAAGCCAAGAAACAAACACAGAACGTAAAGGGTGATTTTTTTTTTAACTCATCTCAAATTTAATAATTTTGGATATTGCTGGTAGCACTAGTAAAGAAGTATGTGTTTAAAATATAAATTTTCAATACTGAAAGCAAGAATATAGACTGCAGGGTATAAAAGCTTCCCAAAATTAAACTCTTCCTTTCCAAAACCGAAAGATAGCAGAATAAATCTGATAAACATTGGACTCTTGGGGTTTAAACAGGCCTAGTCTGAAGTATGTGTACAAAGCAGGAAAGTGATTCTTCTGTCAGAAATAGTGATCTCTAAATTGAATCCTTTTGTTGGTTTCCACCCAAATTCACTTCATTCTTAGTTGGCAAGATCACATCAGAAAGCCAGCCTTTGGCTTGCAGTCGTGGCTTAGCAGCAGCTTCATTGCACAGTGTAAAATAAAACTTTCACCAGACGTATACCATCTTCCATTGCAATTACAGAGGTCCACAATAAATTAATATAATGGCTTAATCTTATTCTGTCTGCACTGTAGGGAGCGCAGAGTGGGAGCCCCCTCAGAGGGGCTGAAGACTTCCAGTGCTAGAGTCGTCTGAACAAGTAAAGAAATATTCAATGTCAGGGATTTGTCTACATCTAGCATGCATCTGCCTTCCTGACAAGCCCGTCAATGGCATCATTCATAAAATATGTAGGTTTATAATACCTGTCTGGAAGTTGGCTCATCTAAGTAGTCTGTTTAAGCTGGTTAGTTTGCAGCATAACACATAACAAAATACTCTTCTTCAGCTATGTAACCTACAGTGAACCCAGAGTTTACCAGCCTCCCTGTCCGACTTCCTACATCCTATATCAAAGCCCTTCACTTGTCTGCTGATGCTTTCAAATCAACATAAGAGGCTTTTCCGAAACATGGGATTTATACAACAGGTCACACTGGGATCTCATTCATAAGAGAAATCATGCTGTAAAAGGGATGGCAAAGAGGGAAGAGCTAAACACCTTGCCGACTGGGGGTATGAGATGATACTATTTAGAAGGTGCTGCTGGGCTAGAGGAAGGCTTGATAAGTACCAGCCCAGCTCACCCAGGACAACCCATCTCGTGTGAGCTGGGTGTACCATACGGGTGGCTGGGAGGAGAGGAGTTTTGCTGCAACTCACAGCAGAAATCAGCTGTGCCCCTCAAATTTTTGCATTCCTTCTCGACCTTTTGAAGCTCAGTCTAACAGAGTTTTGTGGAAAAGCCTCAGGATGACCGAGCATTTTCCCTTATCTGGAGCACGCTCCTCGCTGCCGTTCACGCAGAATCAGCCTTGGTCAGGGTGAGCTGAAAAGCTGATCTAAGCCGTCGGCTTCCCATGCTTTCTAACCTACTGCACTCCCCTCTTGCCTCTCAGGACAGTGATGTTTATTATCACAGCCTATTTTGATGGCAGTGCAGGGATTTGTTTTCTTTCCTTTTAATAGGTGTGCTGCAGGGGTCCTGCTGGGAGCAACAAACATCCTCATCCATTTGCAGGGATCAAAACCCACCCTGACGTGATATTTTGGGAGTAGAAACAACCCGCTTCAAAGGAAAACTAACCAGAAAAACAGTTTCCGAGTGGCGCTGCTGATTCCAAAGCTGCAGAAAGCAGTTTGGTGGTGTTAATATGGTCCCAACAGCCTCAGAAGCTACCCGGAGGGAAAAGAAGCCCCCGCAGCCTTCGCATATGCCTCGTGGTGCAGAGCTTGGCATTGATGTGCCCCCTGCTTCTATGTGTTTGAACTAATCCATCAAAGATTACTCATCAGGGATCATGAGGCGCTTTTTAGATCGGCAACCAGCGTACCTTCAAGGACCACCTTGCCTCTGCCAGCTGTGGGGTAGAGTCACCATGCATGCACACCATGGGGCTCCCCATCCCCTGTAGCCAGCTTGCCTGCGCAGCCAGGCATGTGCTGGGCTGTCACATTTGCCTGTGTTGAGAAAGAAAACACTGCCATGGCACAGACATGGGCCTGCTCCTGCACCCACATGGCACAGCACAGGGTTGGTGCCACCCAGCATGCTCCCAGGGGAGCACAGGTACCGGGGAGCACTTCCCTGACATAGTTTGGATAGGGTCACCTTGTTTTGGATGGGACAGGAATTTACCTACTTAAGCGTGAACTGTCCCCCACCACCTGGCCCCAGGATCATGAACACTGCCTTGTTTTCCTGGCTTGTAAGTACACCCAAACAGCATTTTGAGGTCAATTTTGCCTTCTAGTTACTTCTTCAAAATTTGCACGAAGAGGTATGGAGTTACAGCAGTAAATAATTTTAGAATTATACTATTTTATAATAATTTTAAGATTCTCTTCTCACTCTCATAGGAGAATGGTAGCCCTTTAATTGAATAGGAGTGAGATGTTCACATCCCTGAACAAGGAGTGTTGGACCTCTTCCAATGACAGTTCCTACCACGTGGTCTAAAATTCCTGTTTTCCTTTCCCCAAACTTGCAGCAAACAGAAGCGTTTGTTTAGGGGGGAGCCGGTCTAGAATGACGCTGTTCTGAATAGCAGTCCCACAGAGAAGAGAGATGAAGAAAACATGGCTTAGGTAGGAGAGGTGGAAGGCTAAAAGGCCAAGTCCAATCTTTGACAAGAGGGTATGAATATGAAAAGATGCAGATAGCCCTGGGAGAAGATTAGCAGCTCCTGTTGGCTCCATCACAGGAGGCCTCCTTCTAGCTCACCTCCTGCCCTTCTGCCCATAGGCAACCAGTGGTCCTAGCACAAATGCTAGGTGTGGCTGCAAGAGGGATACGCTGCCCATTTTTTATCACTGCCAAGTCTGCATTAGTTGTATGCAAATCTAGAGAGGGAGTAAAAGGCAGGAGAATTCATGCCTGTGTTTGTGACGAGATGGTATAGCAAGATGAGCAATGCCGGGGAGAGATGTGACCCCACTGAGGTCACCAGGGCTCCTGCCTGCTCCCATGGGCTCCAGCTTTGGACCTGGGAGCACCGTGGAGGATCTGGGCATACGTAAAAAGTAAGGTGTGGAAGCATCCTTATCTTGTTAGCTGCTTTCCTGTTTTACTTTTGCTGCTGGGCTGCTTTAAACCACAACCCAGGGGCTGGGTAGGGTTAGCACAGAGCTGTTATGCCAACTCACTCCTGCCTCTCTGGCGAGGGAATCCCCTCCCTCATTTTTCATAGCGCCTGAGTGCTGCCAAGAGACCATCACAGGGCTTAGCACAGAGCTCATGTCGATGCTGTCTCACTGTAGATTGTACTGTGGTGTTATTCCTGTGCTTTTTCTGACTAAGCAACAACTTTCCACCCCCAGGTTCAGTCACTACCAAATCCAAAGCAAGATTTCCATGAGGTCGCGCACACCTATTTCTGGCCATATTTTGCTTTGTTTGCCTCAGTTAGTCCAGGCAAGAGATGTGAAACGGTGGCCAGTGAGTAAATCTGCCTTAACCTTTGGCTATCAGCTGGCAGACAGACAGACAGACTCCGGGCAGGGAGGGAGCATGCCCACATGTGTCACTGACAAACTGCCTGGTGCCAGAGAAATATCCCTTGCCATACCGGGCTTTTTTTAACTTCTCTCCACAGATCAAAAGCCCTGTAGGCAAACTAATGTCTGCCTCAAAACCATTTCCGTCAGAGGAAAGAAGAGAGTACATGCTTGGGGACATCTGCTGTACACAACCACTTCAGGCAGAACAAAGGGAACTGCAAATAGAGGGGCCTGCATCCTGAGAGGGGCAGCCGGAATAACAAGCCACGTCTTTCCTGAACCATTGTCGCCTTTCTCTCCTTTCAGCAGGCCGCCTTGGTCTCAACCACCCATGCAACCACCCATTCAGAGAGGGGAGAGGAAAGCTGGGGTTTTACACCACTTGATACCAACCTTGCGAGGGATCCCCAGCCACGTCTCTCTTTCATCATCAACCTCAGCCTCATCAGATTAACAATGAGTTTTTAAGGGCTCTCGTTGCCAGCGCCACAACTACAGTAGTCTTTTCTGTTTAAGGGTGCCATGAGATTCACTCAAGCCTGGCTGCCTGCACAGTTAGTGGGGAAAAGCAACCAAAGCCCACCTGAAGCCACCCCAAGAAGACCACAGGTGACATGAAAAACAAGCTGGTGGAAAACAGTAGGACAGGGACCGGTAGCTTTGAGTAGTTCTGCTTTTCTTGGGTGTGATCCAGCTACAGCATGGACTTGGCTGGTTCCCTCGAGGAAGGAGGGATCTCCCTGAGGTGGGATTTCTAAAAGAAGCTCAGTTTCTGAAGGCAGTTACTACACAAAACTTGGCAACTTGCAGCACAAAACCTTTTGAAGGCTTTTTTTCCCCTCCTCTCTATGCCCCTACCTCCGCATGCACATCATGCCTGGGACCCCAGAGAGGAATCAGGGCAGGAAAACAGTTTGACTAGGAAATCTTTCCAATGTCAACATCCTCCGTCCTGGGGCCTTGCTTTCCGGGAAAAGATGGGCTTTGTGTACACATGCTTGCGTGGACTGGGCTTAAAGGGAAAGACCCGTCTTGTGGGTTAAAACAAAAAAAGTTAAAAGGTATTCTACAGACTAAACACATAGGGCTCCCTGAGCAGTCTAAGGATGTATTTAGCAACATTTAGCAACATATTTATTTAGACTGAGAAAAGCCTTGGGCATTTCAATGGGCAGAGAAGGCCTGTGGCCATGGGATCCTGCACGAGACTCCATCAACACTGTGGACTGCTGCTCCAGTCCTCAAGGAAAGCTGTAGTGAGTGATTTAGGGACAAATAAGCTATTCAGATTCCCAGGATTTGGCCTAGGACACCCATGGCTACATTGACTCCCAACAGCTTTTATGTCCTCACCCTTAATTTCTACCAGCGCAGCAGCAAGCTGGCTTGATTTGCTGCCGTGACTTCTCCATGTAGCCAGTCCAGTTAGGGCAGAGATAAGAAACTGAACCAATGCCTTAAGGATGAAAGTCAAACTGTTAGCGGCTGGTCCTGAAGAGCAACCAAGCAGGATCTGCTGAACCACACTACTTAGTTGAACCAGTGGTTACGAATTGCCACAGCACCATTGTCTCTCTACCCTGCCTTGTCCCTCCTCAGTCCCAAGGCTGATGAAAGGTAGCCCTTGAAGCAAAGTTATCCAAACTGTGCTTCCCTTAGGGACACATGAGCCTGCCCAAAAGAGAACCCACAAAACAGGAACAGTCATGACTACTGTGTTGAAATATTGCCATTTCAATAGAAAAGTTATTAATTCTGAAAGGCAGGAAGGCACGAGCATTTTGAGAGTGCACAACACCAAGAAGCAGGTTACTTCACAAGACAGAGATGCGTATTATCTTGAAGGAAGCTCTGTCCTTCACTAAGAATAAACTTACACTATTTCCCTATTTGAACTTCCTGTAGATCTTTAAAGAATACAGAGACCCAACCAAGTCATTCTCTTTGAAGGAAACATTTGAGATCATTAGCAATTTGCCTGCTGGGAGGTTCTCAGATCCAGATGTCTTTGTGGTAAATTTGCACAGAGCATTTGGTATCCTATTTATCCCCTCATTTACAAACCATGTGCAACTCGTAAAGTCAGCACTGCACTGAGAGAGACATGACTGGTGGTAGCTCTGCTTACAATAGACAGGCATTGGATTAAAATGAGGTTTCATCGTTAAGTGAAAAGTTAACTTCCAGATACAGTTCTTAATTTAAAACATCTGAAAAATTAACATTCTCATTTGGGCATTTTTCCAGGTCAGATGGTAGCGCCTGGATGTTCTCTGGACAAACTATCTCATCCACAGTAAGTGGCTAAAGGTTTGACTCGCTTCTCTAATGTATGTAAATGAAGAATGATGTTTTTATTAATCATGCCAGCATTAGTTCAGCACCCCATGTCATAGGGTTTTGTTCCACTGCTGCTTCTGGCTTGCTAAAACCAGAGCATTTGTGTCACACTCTGACACTCCCCACACACTGGCAGTTTCCGACTTGGATGACTCCAGTTGCTTTCATTTTGGATAACTTCTTGAATCCCTTTAGCACTTGTGAAATCTACATCTTAAATAAGCTATTGGTCTGGGGGTTGTTTTTTGGGATTTTTTCCTAGGACAAGTTAAGATCTCTTCACTTGTTTATATTCCATGAATCCAAACACATTGAAAACACAGAGGGACTGTCTGCACAGTGCTTCCTGCAGTAGGTCCCCATTCCTTTGGTTTGGTTTCCAGGCTTTCCTTATTACATCTTCAAATAGCACGTCTGTTCATGGTCATTGTGAGCTTGAGCAGTCCATTGAAGGAAGTGACTTGCACCTCAGCTTGATGGAAACTTAGGCGTACAAGACTGATAAAATTTACATGGGGTCCAACGGACTCCAGTAAGCCATGCAGAAGAATTTGTATTAAAACATATAAAATAATCGTACTGTTCTATTTAATGTTGGTAATGCCTCTGATGATAAAGAACTTTTTTGCCTCAGTCTTCACTGGCAACCTCTCTCCCCACACCTCTCGAGTTGATGGACCACAAGACAGGGAATGGGGGAGCAAAGTCCCTCCCACTGTAAGAGATCAGGTTCATGACCACCTGAGGAACCTGGACATACAGAAGTCGTTGGGACCTGACAAGATGCATCCCAGAGCCCTGAGGGAATTGGCCAATGTAATTGCCAAGCCACTCTCCATGATATTTGAAAAGTCAAGGCAGTCAGGTGAAACAGGTGGAAAAAGGGAAACATTGCACCCATTTTTAAAAAGGGTAGAAAGGAGGACCCCGGGAACTACCAACCTGCCAGCCTCACCTCTGTGCCTGGGAAGATCATGGAACAGAACCTCATAAAAGCTATGCTAAGGCACATGGAGGACAGGGAGGTGATTCAAGACAGCAGCCAGCATAGCTTCACCAAGGGCAAGTCTTGCCTGACCAATTCAGTGCCCTTCTATGATGGAGTGACTACGTCAGTGGACAAGGGAAGAGCTACAGATGTCATCTAGTTGAACTTCTGTAAGGCCTTTGACACAGTCCCCCACAACATCCTTCTCTCTAAATTGGAGAGATATGGAACTGCTGTGTGAACTGTTCGGTGGATGAGGAACTGATTGGATGGTCACATCCAGAGGGTAGTGGTCAACAGTTCAGTGTCCAGAAGGAGATCAGTGACACGCGGTGTCCCTCAGGGGTCCATATTGAGACCAGTACTCTTCAATATCTTCATCAATGACATAGACTGTGGGATCGAGTGCACCCTCAGCAAGTTTGCCAACAACACCAAGCCAAGTGGTGTGGATGACATGTCTGAGGGATGGGATGCCATCCAGAGGGACCTGGACACCCTTGAGAAGTGGGCCCATGTGAACCTCATGAGGTTCAAGTGCAGGGTCCTGCACCTGGGTCAGGGCAACCCCTGGTATCAATACAGTGGGGGATGAAGGGATTGAGAGTAGCCCTGCTGAGAAGAACTTGGGGGTACTGGTGCATGAAAAGCTGGACTTGAGCCAGTAGTGTGTGCTCACAGCTCAGAGGGCAAACTGTACCCTGAGCCACATTGAAAGAAACGTGGCAAGCGGGTCAAGGGATGTGATTCTGCCCCTCTGCTCTGCTCTGGTGAGATCCCACCTGGAGTACTGTGTGCAGCTGTGGAGTCCTCACACAGGAAAGACATGAAGCTGTTGGAGCAGGTCCAGAGGAGGGCCAGAAAAATGATCAGAGGGCTGAAGCACCTCTCCTGTGAGGACAGGCTGACAGAGTTGGGGTTGTTCATCCTGGAGAAGAGAAGGCTCCAGGGAGACATTATTGAGGCCTTTCAATACTAAAAGGGGGCTTATGAGAAAGCTGGGGACAAACCTTTCAGTAGGACCTGTGATGACAGGACAAAGAGTAACAGCTTTAAACTAAAAGTGGGTAGATTTAGACTAAGAAGGAAGAAGTTTTTACAATGAGGGTGATGAAACACTGGAACAGATTGCCCAGAGGGTAGATGCCCCTAGATGTCCAACATTCAAGGTCAGGTTGGACAGGACTCTGAGCCACCTGATCTAGTTCAAGATGTCCCTGGTCATTGCAGGGGGGTTTGAACTAGATGACCTTTAAAGGTTCCTTCCAACCTAAGCTATTGTATGATTCTGTGATTCTATGTCAACCAGGTTTGGGCATGAGGCTTCAAAAGAGGCATAGAGTAATTGGACAGAAACAAAACTGTGAGGGTGTAGGAAACCTGACATACTAGGAAAGGTTGAAGTTGAAAAAAGCAAAAAAAAAACCCTAAGGAAACACATTAAGAGTCTTTAGGACAGGAAAGATGCAAAAAGGGAGAAAAGAAATCGTTCATATATTATTTGGAGATAGGACAAGAGTAATGCATTTTGATTGCACCAAGGGAGACTGAGGGTTGGTGTTAGAGACAGTTTCTTTTAGTGATAAGAACCATAAACAGTGGAAAAGGTTGCCTAGGGAAGCTGCAGAATATCCATCACTCTTGGTTTCTAAGAGCAAATGTGACAGATGCAAGTTGGGAATCATTCCAGTATAGCTGGGCCTGTCTTTGGGCAAGGACTGTGGACAAGTTTATTACTCAAGGCACCTTCTAGAGCTATTTATTTAATACTTGGTGATAACGTGCCTCATAGATAGAGAGGAGTCAATATTAAATTCTACAAACAAAACTATCTCAAGAAAAGTATAGTGGAAAAAAAGACCTTGAACATTGTCAAGTTTTGAGTAGCTGGAGGTGTGCTTTAGTCTTCAAAGAGTCCTCTGTTATGTTTTCATTTTCCATTAAGTTAATATAAATGACCACGCTGTAGGGAGCATTAAGAAGCCCATTGACTTCAGAGAGGCCACTAAAGGGGAAAATTTGGGTGCGTGCTGGAGTCATTTCAGATGCCTCATCAAGTTTTTCATATCTGTCCAGTGGTGGGCCTCCTGAGAGGAAGGGCATCTATTACCTGGGTGAGCAAAGCTATAGAATGTTCAGAATCCTTTTTGAAGAGATTCAAAGCTTAGAGTAAGAGTTTAAAAAAAACAAAAACAAAAACAAAAACAAACAAACAAAAAAAAGAACAGAAAAAACCATGCACAGAAAAATCCCAGCTCCAGGAAGCTGAACTAAAGTTTAAGTACCACACACAGAAAGAAGGAGAGAATTAAGCTGGCCATAAATGTTTATGCTAAAAATATTAGAGATATGATCACAGTTCAGGTCATGCAGTCTCAATTTATCATGTCTCATGCTATACACAAGGATTTCAGCGTATCTGGGTGGAGGAGGAAGTTGCTGGGATATCCCCCTTCCCATGGAAGATACAAGAAAACTGTCTGTCTTCAAGGCCAACAGGACCATCTTTGAGAATTACAGTTAGCTTCCTTTACTTCTTAAAGCATACAGTACTTTTATATAAGCCTCCTAAATCTTCCCTTTTACTTCAATAAAATCCAATACCACATCCATCACCTTAAGGTGGCTTCCCGAATAGCAACTCACTAACAGATTTTCCAAATTCTGACTTCACTGGCATACAGGACTTAATGAACTGTTGAGATTCAAAGCAGAATTCAGATGATGGGAAAATTGAGGTCTAAAACAGCAAAGACGTAAGATGATATATTTCTAAGGGCTTTACAGCCTTTATTTCTGTGAATGTTCTTGTCTGTGCTAGTATAAACTGGGAGCAACTCCACTAAATATAGCAAGTGCACATCAGTGTAGTCCCACTGTGACAGCATGATCAGTCCCAAAAGTGCTCTCATCAATTGTCATTTAGATGCTACCTTTTTTGAAAGCCTCTAGCAATAATTGAGAAGAAAACAGCTTAAATAAAGGCACTTCGCAGTTCCACTCACTGCAGAATGACATTTTATAAAATGAGAACACCTATATGTTTTCATGTATTAAGTTGATATTGCTTTCCAAATGCATAGTCAAGTCAAAGTCAAAATACAACAATACATTTCCAAGATTAATTTTGCTACTTTGGGGATATTATATGAAAAGTGGCTGAGTAGATGAAAAAATAGCATTTGAGAGGTTATGGGTGCACTGGGGATAAAGAAGCAAAGGCTTGCTTAAAATTACAAGCAGGCTGTTTTAACAGTTGAGCTTTTCAAGCTGTGGGAAGTGGACTTGTAATAGCTATTAATGTTTCCCTTTCCAACATACTCAAATCTGTCGCAAAAAGCAAAGTCCTTTCAGAAACAAACACAAATCTTGGAGAAATCTGCCTGTATTTTGGTACTAGTATAAGCATTAAACCCAGATTTGATCATTTGGAATGGTTTGTACTTCTTTAAATAATCTTAGATTAGGAATCTTATCTTTTCATCAGGCTTTATGGACCACTTAAGTCTCTCACAAACCACATGCAACTTAGCAATACTGATTTTCTTTTTCAACTGGAAAGCTCTACAGGCCTGAGTTTCCAACAAGGATAGCTTTATGTTCTTAGTTTTTTCTTGAAACAAAAAACTAGGTTTTGAGTCCATTCAGTACAGAGCAAAAGGGTAATCGTTAAACATATCTAATCCACAGCCTAAATCTGCCAAGTTTGCATAACAAAAAAAAAAAGGGGGAGGGAGGGGGAAGGGGAAAAAAAAAAAAAAGAAAGAGAAAGAGAATGGCTTCCTAGCTAAATGACAGCAGTAGGTGAAGATGAATGAAGAAAAGTGAATGCAGTGTGTTTGTATTGTGTGGAATAATTTATGGGGCTTGAATGCCTTTGAACGCTCTTACCATTGATATATGAATACTTTTGATCGAGGAAAACACCCTTGGTGAAGAATAAAGAAATGACTAGATTTCAGTATTCCAAAACTGCATATGAAAAAGCCATGCTGCGTAACAATAAAAATCACAGATTCTTATAAATGAGTACAATTAGTCATAGTTATATAAACGTAAGTATACATTCAATTTGTATGTACGTATTAAAGGGAAATACGTTAAAAGAGAAAACTGTTTTTCATAATGAGACGTAACATACTGAGCAAATTTACAGCACAAATAGGGAATTCCATTCACAGGAGAAAGCCTGAATGCCATTGTAACAGGGGACACTGGGGCTACCAGCATGGACTGTACTGGAGTGAGAGATCAACAGAGCATGTTACTCCTTCTTGACCACAAGTGAGGATGCAAACATTCTTGTCAGCTTCACTTATGTAGAAGTGCAGATGGCTAATTCCGGGTATGTTAACTATTGGAGTCAAAGAGGGTAATTTTCTTTTTTTTTTTTTTCTCACTTCATTTGGCTCAATGAAGTAATTCCAACAGCCTGCGCACAGTTCAGGTGGCCAGGCCAGCTCATTCATAGGTTTTTAACACTGAACAGAGGCTGTTTAGGTGAATGAGAAGAGGTATCTATTAAGGCAAGGGACTTCTTGGTCCCTTAATTCTTTTTTCATTAGTTGTTAGGTATTCTGGAGTTCCCAAAATTTGTGACTAAGCTTCCTATTACTATTCTAGGTCATGAGTTGATCAAGCTCCACACAGCTGCTTCCACCACTCTCTTTATTCTTATGTGAATGTTTAAATGTAAAATGTAAATGTTGTAGTTACTAGATATGTGATACATCCTCAAACGCTATTTATCGGACATTTTTGAGCATCTCACCCAGCTTTTGACTGACCAAACACTCTTGAGAACTATTTCTAGCATTTCATTAGTAACTTCATGCCGCTACTAATTTTAAAAAAAAAAAAAAACAAAAAACAACAAACCAACCAAAAAAACCAACAGTTGCTACAACGTGTTCGCTTCCTTCCTTGCAACTTTGAAACTGCTCTGTAATTGTCCTAGCACAGATTACATCACTGTCAATAACTGACCCTTGCATTTGAAAATGACAACGTTAGATGTGCAATGTAATACCAGCTACCACATTTGTTGACTGCAGTTCCAAAACAACTTTGCTCCTGGGTGTACAAGTTGGTGTTAGTGCTAGGAAAGCTGGCTGGGTTTGTAATTCTGCAAAGGCCCCTTTACACTTGCAGTGTGAGTGCACCTGGAGTAAGCCTGGTGAGCATGCCAGAGTCGGGGCCATCACAGGGATAGCGACTGGCTCTGGACGCATGACGGGAGCTGGTGGCGGAACGGTAGGTACCTCCTGTGCTCCTTCCCCACACAGGAAGAAAGGCTTTGGGTTTGAGCCCGCTGTGAAATGTCAGCAAGAAGCAAGAGTTTTTCCCAGGGCTGTTTTTTCAACAGCCAGGCTGAGTGCAAATTGGGATACATACCACAAATGAGTGAGGTGCTATTCAAACACCGTTTTTCTAGGTCTGTCCAGGCACAGCATCTCCTGCAGACATCCTTTAATCCCAGGCCACAAGCTCATAATCCTCTCCAGTCAGTAAAAGGAGAGAAGGACATTTCATGCTTTCTATAAGGAGGCTGGAGAAGGAGCAGCTCTGCTTCTTCTTACTGCCCAGGGTGTGAGACACAGCCAGGTCAGATGTGCTGCTTATTCTCAGATTTTGACACGAAAGGCATAGCAGGCCTCCATGAAGAACTCCTTCCGTCTAGCAAAGCTATCCCAGCACATACGCGTCACCACAGCTGCTGACTTCCAAACTGATATTAAGGACAACAGGAATTAAATTCTGCTAAGGGTATGGACAAAATGATGACTATAGGCAAGTTTCAGTTTTTACCTAGGCCAGCCCTCCAACCTTAGTGTCTGCCTTTCTTTTCCAGGAGAGTCTTACATTTGGCAGTTCTAGTTACTTTTACAGGTAGATCTACTCCTAAGAGCAGAGCATTAACATGCCTGAACCCACCAGACACCAAAATTCTTGCTCCGAAATTGCTGGTATGTGGCACAAGGCATACAAAGTCCCTAGCAGAAACCTTTGTCTGGGTTCCCAAAGCAACACTGCTTCGCCAAAGTAGCAATTTTTTTCAAAAAAAGCAGCACCATGATATGGCTCTCCCATTCCAGAAGAGCTCATGTGATGCTAACTGGTGGAGCTCTGCAGTGTGCTGCACAGTGTTAACTGGTAAAGCCCTTAGTTTCCTGGTGTCATTAGTACTGATTTGATCTTGTGTCTCTGCACTTAAACAAGTTGTGGGACATGACACCAGTACTGTGCCAGCAACAGCTCAAAAGAACAGCCCAGGTTAGAACAAGGGGGAAAAGCCATAGACTGCTGATTTTCTGGGCATTTTGGGATTGTTTATGGAGGGTTTCCCCAGCTCCATCTTTTTCAGTGATAGTATTTGGCAATGTGCATTTTGCAGAGAAAACCATCCACAGAGATTCAGGAGAAGACTTGAAGTGAATAAAGTGCACACCACATACGGTGTGATATAAAATACTGGTTTAACCTAACTGATCCTGTTTCTTTACATCTGTGAGACATGTTCATAGCGAAGTCCCTTGTTTTTTTTTTCACTGTGCTGAACCTAAGGATTCCTTTTTTCCTGCGGCAACCACCTCAGGGGGGCAATTAACGTGGCTTTTTGATCTCTTTTTTAGGGGTCAGAATCTGGCCCATTTGACTCCAAGCGTCTGTGAGGTGTTGAAACACAAACCTCTGAAAATTAGATTGCGTTGTCAAAAAATCAGCTTTCACTTAAAATATTCCAAAACCAAGAGATGTCAAACTAAATTTTGTACGCCTCAAAGAAGAACAAAGTAACAGGCCCCAAAGAGAAAAGGGAGACTCCTGGCTTGAGATTTAAATTTTCCTTTCTTTAAATTTAAATAACAAAAATATTTTTTCAAAGTATGAATCTCTTGGGCACTGTCATGTTATGTCGCCAAATAATTCATTAAAGAATGTTAGCTCTACTGCTGCTGTTTGAAGTGTCAGAGGTTTCTTCGCCTGAAACGGCCTGTTATTCCCAAGGATGGAGGGAGGAAGAGGGTTCTCTTTGTATTTTTCTTTCAGAGCACAATGGATTAAAAACAAAAAAATAATCCTTAATAGTGAGACAACAGTGAGGGAACCCATTCTAAAGGATTCTAGAGCGCTGTAATAGTATGTCACCATCCACAGTAGGGCAAGACTCTGCTCCCTCCCTGTGCACAAATTGCTTGATTGCACTCACTGCCACAGTTTGTTTCCTAATATTCAGCATGACATTTACTGTTTCTAGCCTTGGGCTTAAATGGGTTTGATCCAGCCTGCCCTGAAATTAATGGAAAGAGGCTGTTTACTTCAGTGCCCCCTTTTTCCTCTTGCCGCAGTCCATTGGCTGCTCCAATGATTTCTCTCGCTTTTGTTTTGGCTGGCCTTCAAGTCCTTCCAAAACATCATGCCTCTTGTTCTGTACACAAGCACAGACAGAAAGAGGGAGAGACAAGATAACAAGCTGCTCGGCTCCAATCCCTTCGCTGAGTGTGCTGGCCAAGGGGCACAGAGCGGTTCATGTGGCAGTGGTGGAGGGAATGGACCGGGCCCCCCTTTCCAGGAAGCCCTCAGCAGGTCCCCCAACTGTCCCCGGTTACTCCCATTCTACTGCAGTTGCCACTACCAGCGTAGCCAAGAGCTACACTGCAGCTCTCTGCATTTATCAAACACCACACATTGAGTTTCTGAGGTCCCTACAAGTGATCTGTCACTCAGTCCTGGTATAATGCCCCCTACTTGGGTGATTTTCCCTGTAATATTTCGTTTTTTCCCCAGAAATGAGAGAAAGCGTGAATACTGCTCCTTGTTTACATTGTAGTACTTAACCTACTATCTATAGAGATAACCTCTCTTTGGGTGACCTGCTTGCTTGGCTGCAAAGCCCTGGGTTTCTGAGCTACTGTAAAAAGTCAGATGTCCACTTTCCGGGTGCTCGATACTGAAACACGTATCAGGTTTTTCCTCCCACTGGTAATCAACAGCCTTGCACTTCTGGTGCTGTGATGTTTAGTCATTGTGGGCTGATATTTTTTTGTCTGGCTTTACCAATTTATCATAAGCTCTCAGAGGACTGTGGCTTGCCCACAGTGGCAGGTTTTGGGCCATAGTTGTTTCCCCTTTGTCCTATTTCTTGCTCTTACTACTGCTGCTGTTTGCTGGAGCTAAATACGGAAGGTATATTCACCTTGACTGCAAGCATTTTTACTAAACTGCTGTTAACGCTTTCTGCAGGGAATGTTTCTCCATTCAGGAGTGGTTTGACATATGTTTTCTTTTTAGCAGCTTTCTTTAATAAGGCTGCAGAGATAAGCTTTGTCATTGTAATATGATGGTGACCTAGAACTCCTCTTCCAAGGTAAATCATCTGAACAGAGCGGCCCAAATCAGGGCCATTCTCTGAAAGCACAAGGCTGAGGGTACCAGGGCTGCTGGAATGATTCCTGCTGTGGTCAGTGCAGTGTCTGACAGTCGTCTGCTTCCCAGCATCCTGAAAGACAGACCACAGTGTGTGCACAGACAGGGAGGGATGAGCAGCCAAGGCAATTTCAGGGCATTGGTTAGGTCAGCTCTGTTAGGCAGCAGTGGAAAGCATCTGTGGTGTGGATGGGAGGGGATGAGCAAGCTTTAACTTTTGCCCAAGGCACCTGTATCTGTCTATGTCAACACCGTTGAATAAGGGAGGGACAGGGACTGATCCCTGGTCCCGATTTTCCAAGTGGAACAGACTAGATCATGTCCACCCATCTGCGGGGTAGTCACATACACAGAAGACTGTCCTGAAGAAAGCTAAGTTTGAGTCACCCAAGAGAAGCCAGGAGTGACCATTAAACAACGAGGACAACATGCTACCAATGCTTAAGTTCATTCCCACACCGTCGCTTATTTAGAGTGCAGGCAAAGCAAATGCTATGTACATTTCATCAGCTTTGGGTTGGTTTTGCACATTCCCATATGAACCCCAACTGCTTAACAGGTCTTTGATATCCCTGGTCATGTCTGCCAAACAGTGACATCTCCAGGTTTTTGGAGACACACTTCAGTTTCAGAAGGTGCTCTGAGGAAGCTTCTGTGAACTGAGCACTTCGAGCCAACTGCCTTTAACTATGATGCTATCTCATATGCTCAGACTGTCTCGATAATTCAAGTACTCTATGCATGTGGGTCCGAGTTCTCCTTTGGCGTGTGCCCAGCTCTACAAAATGATAGATGTGAGCACTCGTTTCATATGTTTTTTTCTCAGATTCCTTTCAGACGCTTCCTTGACAATGGTAAATAATTGGCTTGCTTGCTTTCTGTGCCTTTCTGTTATCCATTTTTCTAGCAATTTGAGGGTCTCATATTTTGGTTCATTTGCTGTACTTTCATGACCGGGAAATGAAGTCAGCTATGTATATCTAATTCCCTCTTTTCTTTGTGTACCTCAAAATTGTAGCATTGCCGTTTCAGCATCTTGAAGAGTCACTAGCAATAACTCATTTAAAAAGTTCTCCAGTGATTTAGTGTCATTTTCTACTTCAGTTGCTTTACATCCTCAAACTTAATGATGAAACAACTCACAGCAAACACAATTACTAGACGTTTCTTCTTGGTTTGGGTGTCTCATGGTTCTGTGGCGATACTGAACTCGGTCCAAAATCTACCAGCTGTCTCTGCTGTAGAATTGGTACTCCAAACTACAACTCACTAGCATCACATCCTGTGGTTGCCTTTTCAGTCATACTGCCATATTTTGGGACAGGATAAACGATCCCCTGTTCTCTAGTGGTATTTAATGGTTATATGTGGTAACCATGTCTATGCTATCTTTTTTTCTTTTTTTTTCAGAACTCTCCAGCTGTCTGATGGTGGGGAAACAGTAGAAAAGTAGTCAACTAGTTTAAAAATCTAATATTAAAGCCCTTTAGAAATTACCTTTAGATAGAGCTGTGTTGCTTTTATCTCTTCGGCACATAATCCTCGGGAGGTCAGCAAATGCCTGTGAATGACATGGCAGAAAACTGCATTTTACTGCATTTTCAGCTAAATTTTAATCCACTTCCCGAACCCCCTCGAAACAGGTTGTGGCCATGATCAGCTCAAGGTGCTGCCGTGCGGTTTCCTTGTTGGTGCAGCAGAAGGTTGTGAGACACATGCTGCTCCCAGTAGATCCAACAAATCCCATTCCTATTGTTGCAGGCATTACTCAGTTCTTCTGCAGATGGGATCCTAAATGCCATTCCCAACTTCCTGTGTCCCATAATCTTGCAGAGGAGCTGTTTGACTTACCAGAGCCCTCTTGCCATTACCACTGTTTGCCATGAAGCGCTGGGAATTGTTCTGCTTCTCCAAAGTAGATAATCCTCACACAGGAAGGTATTTAGTCATGTACTCCACTTGTCTGCAAATGTGCAGCTTGTCTGCCTATGGTGCTTGCCTAGCTTTTCCTCATCCAGTCGTAGCTTGGGAAAACTGGAAGCACAGTCACAGAAGTGCTTCACGGACACACAAAAGGCGCTTTTGGGCAAAGGTAGTTTGATTACCAGCCAACTCTTCTAAGCTCTCAAACGAAGGCCGCACTGAAGTGAAACAAAGCATAGGCATCTGAAAAGAAAGAGCATCCTGTTGGGTAGGAAAAGTGCACAAGGCAAGGGTGCAGTGAAACACTCATGCAAAGACTCGTCATCTATGTAACAAAAGATGCTTATCCTGCCCAAGTTGGTACAGTCATTCACATGGTGACACCCAGGACAGCCCTCTTGACCTCACTCTCGGGGGACTCAGAATAATTATGACAGTTTGAATTTTATACCATCCTACCACCATTATGCTACTCGAGCTGTCTCTGGTTGACTGAGTTCGTCTCTCAAACGACGCTGAGGAAGTCTTTATCGCTTCACATGTTTGCTATCGCCCTACTGCTTGTTTTGTCATTTCCTGAGGGGTTTTTCTGTTTGTGTCACAGGGTTTGATTTGGGGCAGGGTTTTTTGATGCCATCTTGTATTTGTATCATGAGGTTGTCTGAGGCTTACAGCAGCGTTTCTTTTTCCACACCTTTACATTTTATTAATATTATGTGCCTGCAAAATCTAACTCGATCTCACTTCCTGCCTCATTGACAATATTATTTTTTATTTTTCCTTTTATCAGTACATTTGATCTCAATTACTCCTCTTTCCATGGTTATTGTATTCAAAGTCTATATGCAGGACATCCTTTATTACCCCTCAGATTATTAGTGTTTTGGTTTTAATTTTGTCTACATTTTACCTCTATACATTAGGTTTTTGGGTATATTTTCATGTTTTTTTCTCTTAGTGGATTAAAAATTCTAGGTTTGGTCTATCTTAAATCTTGCAGTTACATGGGAAACTGCACCTTACTCTTACATACAGCTCCAGCTTTTGGAGGCTTGTTGAGGAATCTTCTTTTAAGACTTTAAATCCTTTAAGATTTGATAATCACATGAATCTTGAAGTGTTCAGCAAGATGATTATCTGTTGCAGTCTTTTGGTTGCATGCACTGAGCAGATACTCTTTCTGGGCGGAAGCAGTCTTAGAGAGTTTTTAGATCTTCACTTGGGTACTCACCAGCTTAGTGCTGATGCATCTGTTCAGCACACGGCCGCGTGTCTGTCTCAGAGAGCAGTGTGGCTGCCTTAATTTTGTTTCTCCTGCCTGGCTTCACTATATCCTATATCTGTTTTCCATTGCAAGCTAGGGAATGTCCAAATGATGAGCATGGTCTATCTGCATACAGGCAGCCCTGGCACAGTGCCATGATTATTGTCTTTCTTTAATTGAAAGATCCAGAACTCACCCTTAATGATGGGTGCGATTACAATTCCCCAGCAAAAAAGGCTCCCAGTTAGAAATTAAGCTGGTAAGGGCACACGTTCACTTTGACATTGTCAACAAAATAGTCAATTCAAAATACTACAAGTGGAGAATGAGGCAAAACGAGGGCGGTGGCACTCAAGCCTGCAGCTTGACAACAGCAGCCTGTGGTGCTGCCAGCGTAACGACAGCCAAGGTGATGGCTGCTTCATGGGAGATTCGCGCTGAATCACATCCGTTTACAGGCGCCAGCAGACACAGTGTGGGCAAAGAGCACAGTGAGCCCACTGCTGGCTTGGATGTGTTCTCCTTGGAGATAACAGCAGCAGGAAAGGCTCCGATTAATAAGCTGGAAGCAAATGCAAATCTTATCAATCCTTACTTGGAATCCAGTCCACATGCCAGCATGTTGCTAGAAATAGCGTTAGTATCAGTAAAGCAGTGCTTCAAGGCCCTAGGTATGTGACAGGGATGAATGGATGTTCATCATTCTTCACTAGATCCCATCATCATCTTCACTAGAGCGAAGACAGCCTCTATGAGCATGAGTAGAAAGGGGCAGATTTAGGAAAGAGAGTAAGATAATTTATGAGAAGTTGGGCCCAAACCGCCCACCAGCACTCCACTGTCAGCAGACAGCTGGAAACGCGCTGGTAAGATGTGCACTTTGTACCTTCCTAATGGTTGTCCCAGACAGATGATGACAGCCCACTGCTTCTGGGTGGGAACTTGGCGGCCTCCAGGAGGAGGAGTGCAGGCAGCCAAACGACTCTCCCAACCCTCTAATAAGCTCATTAGCATATGTCTTTGCTAACGATACATATGGAACCAGACTACTCCCATATGACAGATCTCTGGGTTATTTCACCATTAAAAAAAAAAACAAACAAAAAAAAACACCACAAAAAACTGGGAAATCACATCCGAAAATGGACTGAAAGAACATGAGAAGTGGAAGGTCAAGCGTTCAACAGTTGGGTAGTGCCAGAACTGGGACAGTTTACATAACCTTGCTGTAGCCTCCCTGCGTGGATGCAATAGTTAGTCACAGGATCGTGGGGCTTTTTTTTCCAGAGAATCCTGACTCATTTGGTGATGTAATGGCCAAAAGGGGTAAAGAAAAAAATAGAAATATTTCTCTCCTCACATTCAGGAGGTGGCACTATGCAGAAATGCAGCCCACAATGGAAACAGAGTTATTAATTTTCTTCATGAGCTTCTGCAGTACAGCCTGCTCAGAATATCTTTAATTCTTTACAAATAGTAATTAATCTTCATGCTGCGCAAGTAAGAATATATTGTTATCCCCCTTTTATATGCTGGGGACAGAGGCACTAAAATCAAAGTTTTCCCTGGGTTAATCTGAGGTATCCTTATGGGGTAAGTTATTTCTTAGCACCTGCTTACCTTTTAGACCTGAAGACCACTATGTTAGTTCTCTTACACAGTGTGGCTTGGAGACAAACAGTGAACAACAAGAAACAGTTTAATTCTATTTTTTGGCATTTGGGAATAATTCTTTGGAAAGTATATGCTTCTGGAAATCACAGAGCCCTACGTAGGCCTAGTTTTTTGGAAGATGGAGTGTATGTCTGCAATTTGTCAGTGCATCTGCTACAGGATTGGTCTCTACAAGCAAAAGAAGAAAGTGATATTTAAGAATAAACTCAGGATTTTTCTTCCAGGTTTATTCCACCACAGGAAGCCAGCCTTCCCAGCATTCCCCTGATGCTCAGCAGAGAGCTAATGTTGACAGAAGAAGGAGGACAATGATGCATCTTTAAGTGTATTACCTGTGCTTCATTTCTACAAAATCATGTAATGTAATATACACACTGCCTCCTGTATCTTCAAAAAGATACTGTCCCCAAAAAAGAATTAATATATTCCTTGGTTGGATTATATATGCCCCTGTTCCTGGTGTCCTTCTCCTGCAGGCTTCTCGCTGTCATTTAAAAAATATTTTTGCTGAAAGTCAATACATTATAGCAACTTTCACAGAGAGCTTAAAATGTTTATTTGAGTAAGTAAAGTAAGAGTAAGAAATCTTTTGGTGACGTTAGTAGGATGCAACTTTTAATAAGTCTGGAAGTTATGAAAAGATGGATTTAATATTTTATTTCTGGAATTCCTCACATAGCCCCATGTGTGGTTTTTTTTTCCCTGTGTCCATGTGTAGCCTTAGAGAGTGCAAACACATCCAGAGCTTATAAGCACAGACAGTCAACCTTTAGAAAATGCGTGATCCTACTTGAAGATATTATTCTTAGAGTTTAGCACCTGCTTTTCTGGTTTGAGAAAACCTCTGTGCAGTGTCTGAGGAAACACCTCTTCCAATTTGTGTTTTAGGGATATTCTGGGACAATGAGAAAACCAGGTTGATATGAACATAAACATTTGAGATTCGGCCCTCTACTGCAATAAGGAAGGCCTCTTCTGTTTCTTCTTTAAAGATATAATTGTGATCCAGTTTCCTCCATCTACCTGCTCCCACAAATGGTCTATCTTTTACACAAAATGCAAAAAGCTCTTTTCCTATCCCTGCCAATATCCTTCCTTCAGCTTCCACGTATTAGCGTGATTAGCGCTGACGAGCAGGATGAGGAGCTCAGCTCAAATCCTTCCCTTCCGCTTCCAGGCTGCGGTTCCCACCTTGAAGAGAGTCTCCCCAGGGGAGCCAGAGCTGCCACCTCAGCATCCCCTGGCACTAATCACCTGTGAGTCAGCAGGACCCATTTAGCACTCCTCAGCCCAAGCACCTCCTGAAAACACAGTGGGATGTTTCAGGCAAATACTGTCAGCCTCTTAAAATACTGTAGGCAAGTTCAGATCCTTTTTTTTCCCCCACTACTCTGTAATTATTATTATTATAATATGGTATACTTGACAGGCTATAGCTGGTAAAACACACAGACAAAACCAAAAATCAATGGAAGCGTCGACGAGTTAGCAATGTAGAAAGGAAGGAAGCATAAGAGAGGATATAAAATGGGGAAGCCAATTAGTGACCTATTAGTCTGTGATTAGTGTACTGGTCTGAAGTGAAGAAATTGAACATGGCATTTGGTTATCCTTCTGAAAGGTAGTCTCAGTTAAAAAGTTTGTGATTTAAAAAGACACTGTGAAACTTACCACCTTGGGGATCTTTTAAAATACAAGTTTCTCGGGTTCTCATTTTTGCAAATTATGGCTCAGAAGAAACTAGCAAGTGATGCTGATGGGTTTTTCTGAGAGACAGCCTAGTTTTACCAGCAGTGGTTTGAAACAACTAAGAAAACTGAACTGATGTCCTGCCCTGTTCTACAGAAGAGCTGCCTTTACATCCCCTTGCTATTACCAACTTCAGCATGTTTTGCTTCTCAAAATATTGCCTTCCAGTACAAACTGTGGCTGTTATTTGTTCAGCATACATTTATGATATCTGTCACTGATTTCTTGCCCGCTGAGAAGTCTGACAGGCACTCGTGTCATTTTGTGACTGTTGCACTCCATTCCCAGGTGCTAAATTATCAATACAAATAAATCCTAATCAGACTCTGTAATTTTCATATTGCTCACCTGCAAAAATGGCATGGCTTTTTGCAACTTTATAGGAAGATAGGAGTAGGGAATAGGAAGGAAAGGGGAAAATCTTGACACCACATCATTTAACACGTGACTGATGTGACTGCAGAATTAAGGTTTTGACAGTATTTTTTATGTTTTCCATGAAAAAGGCTGATGGGGAAGTGGCATTTCAGTGGACATTATTTCAAGATTTTTATGAATAAGTGTTTTAGGGTTGGGGAAATAAGGAGAAAGTAGTTTGGCATGAGGAGGAAGGCCACATAGCTGAAAAGTGGGAGAAAACAGTGTTATGGACTTAAGGCTAAGATGCTTAGAGAAGTTGAGGGAGTAAAAGGAGAATGTAAAGAGCTCCTCCTGTATTAGGTAGGCAAATTTAATTATTTCTGCTCTTTAGCTGGAAGGATGCCTGTCAGATTTTCTGGGTGATTCCTGAAGGTAAATATCAACATGGTCAGACCATGGTGGTGAGGACCAAAGAACAAGACTGGTGGGAGGAGGAGCTGCTATGGGCATGCATGGGCTCGACTCACGCAGAGGCAACTCTCCAGCACGTCTCACCTCTCCCGCGGGGGCTGTAGGAACTCACAGCAGCTCTGCTGGTCTTTACGATCCTAAAGAAATTACAGCTCCCCTGTAGGGGAAACTCAAGTCTTCTTCCCATGCTTCCCATGCAACTACCAGCCCTTGGTTTCTGACTCCACTCCTCGCCCCTCTCCAGCAGTACCAGCTCAGAGCGTCAGACTTTCTACAGTGTATTGCCAAGCCACTTTATCTGCCCAGGCTTAGAGCAGCTCTGTGGCTGATGTCTGAAATTGTTTTGGTCTGCTTTCATTGATTAGTTGGTTATTTTCTGGTTTGGCTCAAAAAGGAATGGCTCATTGTTGTTTGTTTGTTTGTTTGTTTGTTTGTTTTTTCTTTGTGCCATTCTGGTTTTAATTCACAGCAAGAGCGTTCAAAGTTTTGGACAAGGATTCTTTATTCTCACTTTCTTGATTATAAAATGAAGTGCATTTATTTCCTATAGCCCTTGCAGGAAGAACATCTGGTTCTTCAATTAGTTTCCAAGATGCCTAAGATCCCCAAGAATATAAACCTCCATTGATTTGTGGGGAAGTAAGAAAGATCATGCATAACCCTGTACAAAAGGCAAACTTAGGGCATGCAAAAACGCATCTTTTCCTAGAGCAGGGCACTGTTTTTTTGCTGAGGAGCCTGGGGTATTAAGGCACCATTTGCAGTCCTGATTGATAGTCTCCAAGAAGAAAGTTTGTAACACTGCTCTCCCTCCCGACTTGGGCTGGGCCAGCTGAGACTGGTCTTTGGCCACCAGCTCTGTTCTGCCTGAGCCGGTACCTGCTGCTGGCCCTGCGGGTGCAGCCTCAGCTCCTCAAAGTCCATAGGACCAGGGTCCCACTTGGCGTTTCTGCAAAGGCAGAACCAGACCTCTCCACTGAGCTGCTGTTATCATCCAACAGGATAAAAAGCAAAAATTGTATTTCCAATTGATTTATACATTTCTGGTCTTGTGCTGTTTATATCTTCTATATGGTAAAATAATATGTTTTAAAAAAATCAATTTGCATGGAAAGACTAGAAGGGAAACTAAAACAGCCTGAAAATTTTGGTTTTTTATACATCTACAATCAGGTTTTAAATGAGAAGTGACAGGAGGGACACTATCTTTTGGAATTCCCATCCTCTCCAAATTCTTTATATGCATTAGTGGAACAAAATCTGTAGGGTCCTGAAATGCAATGACCAAGAGTCATCTACACAGAACCTACACAGTCACCTAGACAGAGAAGAGAAACTTTTTTTTGTTGTAAACAGAGCTGTAGACATCCTCATAGGAAACAAGGTTACATTTGAACCTGTAAAACCGTAATTTCGTGAGGAAATCAAATCATCAAGATGAAATTCAATACCAGCAGCCAAAAATGATATCTAGGGAGGAGAAGGGAGATAGAAATGTAAACCTTATTATTGGAAACTTTTGTTATAGTTCTCTTAGCTATTTCAACATGTTTTATTAAGTTTCTCTCCCTCTGCACCTGTATTTTATGTGTCTCTTTTTTTTTTGTTGAAGCTTAAACTGGGATTTCTTCAGTGCTAAGGACAGGGAGCTTTCCAAGGAGACGAGTGACAGTGAGGTGTGCTAATCTGTCAACACGGGAGCATCCGAGGTCATGGGCAGGGTGGTGCTGGAGACGGAGCCTGAAGGTGGAGTGTGTGACACTGTCAGTGGGTGCTGGAGGTGGCTGTGAACACCTTGAGAAACACGGGAAGAGTTACGAAGTTGCTTGAGGACATGAAGGGAACAAAGTGTATGGACACCTCTTTCTGATCACCTGCCTGTGGAGGGAGGTGCACGGCACCAGGAGGGCAGCAAAGCCAGCGCGTCTTTGGGGGCTGAGCAAGACCGAGGCCCCAGCAAAGGTGCCCAGCTGCACTGCGGGGTGTCCTGGCTTGTGGTAGACACAGGGACAGTAGGTACAACCCCTGGAAGATGGCCACGGCGGGGCTGACGCTCCTCCCAACACAACCGGATGAAATTCCCTATGATCAAACACGACAAATGGAATAAAAACTTAGTTCTGGAAAACCTCTGCATACTTCATTACCACCGTTGCCGTATAACCCACTATTGCCAAATTCAAGAATTGGGGATAAAAAAAAAAATGATAACAAACAAGACGTCGTCTTTCACAAAGAGGCGTAATCTGCTTAAGGTTGTTCTCCCATTCATCGGGGATGTCGAGACGCTCCGCTCACGCCTCCCCCGGGCGCCCCGGCGGGGCCCAGAGCAACGCGAACCGCTCCACCGTCGGCGGCGGCTGCCGGCCGCGACCCCCGCCGCGGGCTGGCTGGCGGGCTGGCGGGCTGGCGGGCGGGCTGGCCGGCCGCCCCTCCTCTTCCTCCTTCTTCCTCCACTTCGCCCCCGGCACAGCCCCGCCGGGCTCCCGTGGGCCGCCCGAAGGCGACTGCCGTTACCCGGGGGCGGCGGCCGAGCACTGCCCTCAGAGCAGCCGCGGCGAGCGGGCGCTGAGGGGGCCGCCTCGCCCGCCCCGCCTCCCGCCCCGCCGGCCAATCGGAGCGGCGACGGCCGCCGGCCGCGCCTCACCATAGGCCGGCGGCGCTGCCAGTCTGAGGCCGCCCCCGCGTGGGGCGCGGCGGGCGGGGGGAGGTGGCTTGCCGGCTCCGTGCGGGCGGGCGGGCGAGCGAGCGAGCGAGCGAGCGAGCGAGCGAGCGAGCGGGGCCGGGCGGCGACGGCGCTGCGGTTGCGCCATCTGTCAGGAGCCCCGGTGGGAGGGGAGCGCCCGAGCCGCGCTCGCCCGGGCTGAGCGGAGCGAGGGAGGCAGCAGCAGCGGCGCGGAAAGACCGTGTGAGCTCATCCCTGCCCGGCACGAAGCCGTCGCCGCCTCCGCGCCCGGCCGGGGCTCGGCGCAGCGCGTCTGCCCGCCGAGAGCAGAGGCAGCGGCGCCCCTCGCTGCGGGCGGGCGGGCGGGCGGACGGGGACAGCCGGCGGAGGAGCAGAGCGAGGAGGAGGAGGATGTGAGTGCGGCGGCGCCGCCCCGGCCCCCGCGCTGCGCCGAGCCCAGCCGAGCCGCCTCAGGTAATGGAGGGGACGGAACCCGCCGCGCCGCCGCCCCGGGGGGAGCCGGGGAGCGGGGAGGGGGGGGCAATGGATGGATGCTGCGGCGCGTTTGTTTCCTTTGTGCGCCCGGGCGGTGATGAGGTGCGGGGGCTGCGGGGGAGGGGAGGCGGCCGCTCCGCTGCGGGTGTCCCCCACGCACCCCCACGCATCCCGCCCTCCCCGCCGGCCGCGGCCTGCGGCGCTGGTGAGCGGCTGTGCGGGGCCGGGGCGGGCGGGCGCTGCGCCCCGGCGTGCCCGGGGGTCGCCCGTGTCCGTGTCGTCCCCCCGCTCCGTGGGAGCAGCCGGCCGGGGAGAGGGGAGGGGGCACAGCACAGGGCTGTGTTTGTTGCCGCCGAACTGCGAAAAAGGGGAGGGGAGGAGGGGGGGGTATAAATAAAAAGACCTTCTCTCCCTCTGAAATAAATGGTATAGGATTTGCGCGTCTGTGACAAAGGCCTCTTTCAGGGAAGAAAGAAGGGACGCACAAAATGCCCAAGGGTGGTAGGATGTGAAAAGAGGCTTGTTTCTTGTCTTCCCCCTAGAGCCTCTCTGTTCCTCCCCAGATGAGGCCGCTGATCTGGTGCCAGATCCTTTCCAGCCACATTTTAGATTAGCGAGAGATACCAAACGCCACACCATGGGTGCCAGCATTTTGCTGCGTCTGCAGAGCTACAGTGTACGTGTCGCCCGACCTCCTTAATAATGCTCGGTTTGGTCCCTGCTTCCTCGGGAACTCCCCTTATTTCTGCTCTGTGTAGATTTTGCCTGTGCGTGAGCACTAGGACAGGGCCAGGGAGGGAAGGGGGGCACTTTGTGAAAACAAGACCATGATATCTTGGTCCGCTCAGTGGTGACGGGGAGGGCAGGGCTGAGCCGGTGCTGGAGCAGAAGGTTTAGGCTGAGTGGAAAGCAACCCTCTGCAGTTGTTCATCAATCATTCTGGTACGCTCTGATTCTTAAAATGCTAAATAACAAGTGGGAATGGACTGGGCTTTTGAAATGCATGCACGGGACTGGGAACGCCTTTGAGTTTGTCATTTTCCTCCTTGTGTACAACCTCCTTAACTCCCACATCCTTCCTTCCACCATCCCTGCAGCTGTAACACTTTCCAGTATCTCCTCCCCACACACCCTTTTTTTAAATATTTTTTTTTCTTGATATCTTTTTAACTAGCGTTCTGTGGCCAAAGCTTAGAACAATTGCAGGTGAAGATCTGTTTGTTTATGTGCTGGTAGAGGAAGTGCTTTCGTTAGGGTTGACTCTTCTGATCTCCCATGAGGAGGAACAGTAAGCTAAAGGGACACTGTCAACTTGAAATCCAGAGAATGTGCATGATGAATGGAGAGCTGTGTCCAATATTACACCCACCGTTGAGCTCCCTGCTGGAGATCTGTGTTTTTTATAAGCCTGTCTTCTGACTGTGTGGGTTTGTCATGCAGTGAAGGAGTAAAAACACACTTCAAACAAAGTTCCGTTAAGTGAACAAAGGAGGCCAGAAGAAAAATACCAGAGTGGGAAGGGAAGGCAACATCTCCAACTTCTCAGTTACATGCATTGCAGCCACTGCTTGACCTGGTGGGAAACTGGAGGGGAGAAAAGTTAATTTTTACAACAGAACATTTGCTTAGTACCAGTACAGAGGAAAGATTATTACCTTCCCCCAGTGATACAGTTTTCTAGCACCTTGATGTATATGCTCAGAAAACTGGTAACACTTGGTGAATGTCAGCAGATGGGTGCCTTTTCACAATTTTTAAGAACAATTTTGATAAGGTAATCTCTCGGAAAAAACAATGAGTTCCTTTTTGAGCCTTTTTTTTTACCTCACAAAGCTGTGATTTTGATGAAAAAGAGAATGGAAGATTGCCTAATTAATGCCTTAAACATTTGTATTTCATTGGCAGTAGGCTGCAGATTTCTCTTAGTTTGTTAAAATGTTCAGATGCTTCTTAAAGGGTGCCTGTAAGCCTGCTTCTTCTCCGGCTCTGACAAATTACTGCCTCATCTGCATGGCTCATCTTTGGCAAAAATAAGAATTTCCAATATGAGGTTGTCTAATGGTAGGCCACTGACTGTGGTGTTTTGTGGTTTATGCTTCAGGCATGTTGTTTCAGAAATTCTGTGTTGCCTGCTGGTGGAAGATGTAGTGGTGTGAAATACCAGTTAAGTGTAAAACCCTGAACAGGCTTCTCTAGAAATTGTTTTGATGTTGAATAAATCCATGTCTTCAGTGAAGGGTAAACAACTTTGGCATATGGGCATGGCAGTTGATGTAAGGCAGACATGACGAAAGCGGTACAGAGAAATTGCTTATTAATCATTTTCATTTTAAGTATCTTTAAAAGTTGGGCCCCATTGAAACATTTATATTTCGTTTGAGTAAGTAAGCATTGCTGAGGAACTAGATATTTATGAGGTACTGTACTAGATTTCACAATAACTTTATACGAAATGCCTGAATAGTGTCATCTGAAATGCATGGGTGGAGTCTGACAGAGAGGACCCCTGTGGTCACTGGCCCTATGTCTTAGCTGAATTAAACCAAATATACTAATCAGGACATGGTATGGTCTGCACTGGGTTTACTGTGTAATAAAATTGTGGCTAGATGAGTGAAAACTGTTCAATGCCTTTGTGATGATTTAACACTGTAATATGATACATCTACAATACCATATATTTAGTTGTGTTAAAGAAGGCGGAGAGCTGTTGGCCACCTTATGCCTGATTACTTTTATTTAACCAACATCTTCGCTTTGCTGTTGTGCTGCATTATAGTGCTTTTACTTCAGGGAGAGAAAGAGTTTCACTGACGTGTTTTCCCTTCCTCCTTCACTCTGGGGTGCACATTAATATTTGATTCAAACTTGTTTTGTAAAGTTCTGCTTAATTCCGTTTGGGCACTACTTTGAATGTATAATAATGGTGTTTGTTTGTGTCGTGGACAGTGCTTTGTAATTTACTTTATGGGCAGGTCTGTTGCTGGCAGGGTGTATTGTCAAAGTGACCTTCCCTCGAGAGGGAGAAAACCAATAACTTCTGTCCCTTTCCCACCCCTGCAGCTCCCACAGAAGTGTCTTCACAAGTGATTTTGACCCATTACTCCAAAAACAGGACTTGAACTGACAAATCTAATTCACCCGAGCAATCTCATTGAAAAGTAGCAATAAAGGACTCCTTTGGTGACAAAAGGCCTACAGATCTGTATCGTGCAAGTCAGCGATTTACTTAGGGGGCAGCCCACAAAAGGGTTAGTGTCTTCAGTGTGGGGCATCCTGAGGCCTCACTACCAGGGCGGTTGTGACCCCTGTGGATCTCACACCCCTGAGCAGGGGATGTAGCTGCTTGCTGTGCTGTGTTGAATACATTACGCACCTTGGAGCTGCACTCCCAGGTGCCGATGTGCCGGGGGAAATGCTGCCTGGGCCACCGAATACCAAGTGCCTCAGAAAGAGGTGGAACTCCAGTGCTGTGTCTGCCTACTTGCTGGGTGTCTCACTTGGCACCGCAATGGCTTGCTCTTATAGTTTAAAAACCCCAAGCTGCACTTGATAAGGTAGCAATAATTTAAAAACAACAACAAACACAACAAAAAACCCCCTTATATCTTACATTTCAATAGGTGACAAAGATGCAGGTGTAGAAGAATTGGGATTTTTAGCATTTGCATCCTCTCACAGATTTTGCCCGTAGTGCCTGACTTCCTTCTAAACTGAGAAATGAGAGGTCCGGATGAAAGGTGAAAGGTTTAAGTTCTTCCAGTACATCCAAGAAGCCTACAACACTCCTTAAGGAGCACATGGGCCTCGTTAGCACTGAGCTGTAGGGCAGTCTCCCTTCTTAACGTGCTCAAGCACTGGTTTGGTTTCAGGCAGGTAAGCTCAATTTGAGTAGTCCAGTTGGACCTGTCTGCAGGAGGTGTCCTTGAGCCCTGAAACTAGAAACAGGCTTGACCTTATGGGAATTTGCAACCAAGGAGAAGTGCCCCGTTGTTCTCCTTACCACTGGCCGCAGGAAAACAATGGCATTTTGTAAAGGATTTTCAGAACTCTCCTTCATTTGGAATGGGAACAAAACTGAACAATATCAGCACTTTTGCCAGGGAAAGTGAAAAATATAATTACTTCGAGTCAATCAAAACGTGTCGCCTCATCTTGCTTCTGACTGTTTTGAATGGTAACTTGCTATGAAAGCAAGGATTTCAACTTAAAATATTGGTACCTGTTTGGAACAAAGTAGAACCTTTGACATCTTGACTTTTTACTGAAGTATAAAGTCAGCAACAGTTTTACAGAGGTTTTAGATATGGATAGAACTAAATTTTCCTGCAGAAAATGACTGTCATATTTTTCCTGACCAGCTCTACTCCTTGTATACCATGAGTTTGAATGAACACTTTTCATCTGGAAAAGCGACCAAAAATCTAGCCTTGCAATATCAACTGATAAGAATTAGATGGCCTGAGTGAAATCATTTTTTCAACAGGGGAGAGGATAGCAAATGGATTTTAAACTTGATGTCCTTCCCAAAATGCAGCTCCTTTTTTGTATTAAAAGCATCCCAGCTTGAGTGAATCTACTGTTGTTGTTTGTGACAAGGTGGTATGGGGAGAGTTTTCCCCACGCTTTCCAGCTCAGCTCCTTCTGATTCAAGGAAGTCTTGCACCTCTGAAAGTTGCTTGTTCCACACTATAATTTTCTAGACTATCTGTAAGTAATAAGTCCTACTTGATTAAGCCAGTAACCTAAATTCTTAGAGCAAGATAGTTGATGTTCTTTACGCTGAGACATGGTTTAATGTGATGAACTATACAAGGCAGCTGCGATGTGAGAATGTTTTGATGGGAATAGAGAAGGTCACCCTTCTACGCTTATTTATTTTATTTTATTTTGGTGGCCTTTTTAGGAGGCGGCAATGACTGGATGCCTTTTCTAGCCTAGGGAAATTCTTCGTCCCATCCTGCTCCAGGTACGCTGTGGCTACAACCAGAAAAGAGGGATGTTGAAAAGCGGCTGTTGAGTGATGTGCTTAGTGCTTTGAAGTACAAAGCAGCCCAGCCAGAGCTCCTCAAAAGAGATACTTTTAACGGTATCAGATCCTGTGCTGTGAGAGCAGTTACTGAGCTGTCCCCAAAACGCACGGCCCTGTGGTTGGTGGCACTATCGCCAGCCAACCCTGAATGAAGGCGCCACCTCACATAGCACAATTTGCTTCACAGCTCTTGGGGTGGCCTGGGGAGGAGCTTCTTTGCATCCTCGATGCTGCCTTGCAACAGATCTGGGAGCTCTAAAAGAAAGATAAACATCTAAAGCTTTGGCTGTGTAAGGGCTTTAACAATTTATTTTAACCTGAAATCGAGACCTTACATTTCAGGCAAAATCTGCTGTCAGTACTCAGGCTTCCAGAAATGCTTTAAAAATGTTGTTTTATTCACCAAAGCTATGTCACTAAGAGTGATGAATTTGGAAAGTGTTTTGAAGCTGAAAGTGACAGTAATGGCACCAGCACAACACATGAAGAAGCAGAGAAGCACCTGGGGTGGAGGTACATTGAACAGCCCAAGTGAAGAGCTGGCTGAAGCAGGCAGAGGAAGCTGCTCTGGTGTGTGTGAGTGAGAACGTTTGCTTTAATAGAAAAAAAGTGTTTGGCACCACTTAAACTTGCAAATGACTCTTGTTTCAGCGATTTTTGGAGGAGGAAGGAGGAAACCTCAAATGATTGGCTTGACTTAGATGAAATATCTTCTCTGTTTGAAATTGTCCTTTTCCTCTTGGCTCCGGTTCTACCATGTTAAGAGATTTGACCAAAATAATTCTCGAGCATTTTTGCTGTACTCCAAGATGAAAATATTATTGTCAGATAATTTTTACCTTGTCAGACTTCAGTTTGCTATATGAAACTATACAGAGAAGTTAAATGGGATGTGAAAATGAAGATTAATATTAAATACCCATCAACTTTTTTTTTTTTAAGAAAAACTTTTCTGTTCCATGAGAGTTCTCTAATGACCATATGTGGTGGTTCCTAGCATGCTTTTTCTTTACAATTTCTATTATTTTACTTGTGTGGGTTTTTTTTTAAACAAATAAACTTTAACATTCATTTGAAGGCTTTTTATTGTATTAATAAAGACCTTCCAACCTCCCTTGTTTTAGAACAACCTGTGTGTGAAAGAGCACTTTGCTTAACGTTGATCTTTGACTTGCAGCTGTACCAGTTACAAAAGAAGCAGCTCTGAAGGTTTTCCTGGCATGACATTGGAATATCACGTAGTTCCTGATATCAGTGAACAGATAACTGTTGATTTTTATTTTTTTTTTTACAAATATGTTGTTTTTTTCCCTTTTGTGCCTAACCTTTAAACTGCAGAATTGCCCTGGGGATTATAGTTGACATTAATGCTCTTGCTCACAATAATTGGGCAATCTTGTTGCTGGTTAGTTCAGAAGTTTTCCAAGCTGGAAGCTGTGATGGTGTGCTGCGTCGCAGCATTGTGGTGGGAGACGAAAGAGCTGGGCATCTAGCTGGAGCTGAGATTAACAGTAACATTGGTGAATGACCTCGTGTCGGCTCCGGGCCATCAGTGAGGCGCATAGTAAGAGTATTAGTGAATTTTTTCTCTCCATTTTTAGCCTGTACAAACTTCACGACTATGTTAATGAGGGCTGTAGCTATCTCTGTATCAATCAACATCCTGTGACTCTGGGGGCTGTGTTATCTGTCAAAAAAAATACAGCAGAAGTTTGTGTGTTCCTTTGTAACTTCTGGACTTGTATCACTTCTCCACAAAAGTACTTTTCCTTCTTCTGAAACAACTCAATCCCAGACCTGGTAATTTCTTAGGATTTAGCATAAGACTAGCTGATACCCCTGTTTGGAAGACGGTGATGGTTGCGTCCTACAGCCGGCTGCTTTTACCCCAGGGAGAACAGAGCAGGTGTAAGAGAAAGCAGCTCTCAGACTGTTAAAAGAAAGAATATTTGTTTGTTCCTGGGACTGAGTTTTTCTTTGTGGACAGCCTCTCATTAGGAAGCAATTATATATTTTCCAGGAAAAAAAAAAAAAGCATCTCTCAGACTTGTAATGAAAACCTCGATTGTCTGACTAGGCAATGAGACTGTTTCTTGTCTTAAACTATATGTAAACGCTCAGTGTTTATTTTTAGTGGTGAGGTTAACGGTGGTTGGGGTTTTTTTTATAGTGAGGTTAATGACCTCTTGCATGTTTTTAGACATCTCTGTGGACAGGTCCTCTTGCGCGCTGTCACTGTATGCTAATAACATTTGAAAATGGGCAGGTCTGAATAATAAGATTTCAGAGGGGGAGCCCACATCCAGTAAGATTTTTCTCTAAAGATGAACAAAAATGCCAGTTCTGTTGCCTGCCTGCCTTGCTCGGAAGTAAATGAAAACTCCTAAACTTCCTTCTGGCATTTGGATATGAAATCACCAATAGACAATGGCATTTCTAGTTGTTGTCACTCTGGGGGGCATTTGAATTGGTGATTTTTGGTAAAAGACGTTCTAGGTCCCATTTCCAAATTCATTGATCGTGTTTTGCTGGTTTCACTAATCATGAAGGAAGAAAACTATTTCAGCCTAATCCTTTGAATAGCATAGTATCTGATGTCATTCATAATTTTCATTTAAAGCCTTTAGCCGAATATGCAGGTCATTTGTTACAAATATTAAGTTCTCTGGGTGTCTTTGAATGGTCAGCAATCTTATATTCATAAGACCTCATACTTTGGACTCGTGAGGGGAATAGCAACTGGATTTTGATTTTATTTTTTAATCTCTCTTTCATTCAGAAAGACTGACGCAAACCACCTTTAAAAGAAAAAAAAAAAAGAGCCAAACATGTTTAATGCAACCCATTTTATTAGCTGTAATCACAGTTGAAAAACTTTGTGAGCCCATCGGCCTATAATTCACATAAGGTCATTGTACAGAAGCTGGCAAGCTGAAGAGGCAGATTTAACTCTCAGTCTAATAGGCTGTATGCTCTCAAAAATACATGCATAGTGTTGGCTTTGATTTCTTTTGACCACCTTTCTAACAGTTTCCTTTTTGTAGGAAAAGCAATGAGCCCAAAAGTTTGGCCGAGAAGAGAGACGCTAAATGATGTGACCTTGTGAAAGGAACATCTCTTAAATCTGAAGGTCAAAAATTTCCTTGTGTGCATTGGGGAAGGTAGGAGAGGAGTGTTGACTATCTTTCTTGCTTAGGGCAGCATTACTAACATGCTTAAAAACTGCAGAACTCCTTGTCCTAATGTTCAAGTGGGGCTGCCAAAAAGGAAAAAATAGGGCTGTGGACAAAGTGCACAGGGAAGACTGTGTCCCTCTTCCTCCTCCTCAGTCGTCGCAGGCAGAACGGGGAGAGCATTGGTTTGCAATACTTGATGACTTGACATTCAGAACAATTTGCTGCCAGTCCTGTAAAAGGTTAAAAAACTTCTTTATTTTATAGGCTTTTTAAAAAAAAATTGTGGGCTTCCTCTGCCATCAGTGTGTTTCAGTGATTTCTTCAAGGGTGAGGTGACCTTGGCTCTGCTCTTGCTACGTTTTCAGCAAGGCTTAATTTGAACTGTTGTAAGGTTATGTTGTTTGGGTTTTTTTTTTTGTTTCCTCCCCATGCAAAAGAGTTAGTTCTGCTTTATGAAGCTGACTGTATAGCTGTAGGTGTTAAACAAGCCAGCCAAATTTTTCTTTCATGGTCAACTCCTCCACGATTTGCTATGCAAGTTCATGTCTCACAAAAGATAGTCGTCATCCTTTTAGAGCTAATGTGGGACAGCAGGACTGAGCTGAGAATAATCTGGACCTGAATGTGGACAAGTGGGTCAAAAAAGCATTGCTTTGGTTTTACTTCCTTGGGTAGATCATGCCTCAGACTTGGGATACATCTGCATGGCACTGTGCTGAGGTGGATAGAAGGCATTGTGTGTGAGAGTCAGGGTAGCCCCAGCAGCTCAGGAGAAGCATCGTGCTGATGTGCCTACACGGCTTCCAGGACCACCGTGATGTGTTCGTAGTTGTTGGGAGTGTGTCTGCGCAGCACTGTGTGGTGCTGTGGAGGCTGTACTTTACTTTTTGACACAAAAAAGAAGAGACGTGAGAGCAATAACCTGAAAGAGTGGATTAACTAGACGAACATTCATTTTTACAGCACCAAAGACAACTCAAACTATCTTTTCAAAAAATTGGTACTAAACTTGAAAGAAATCTTCTGGTTTTGTTGTTTGTTTTTTTTTTTTTTTTTTTATTTTACATTATCTGCCCTGCTGAAGAAGAGTGATTGTGTTCCTCAGGAGCTCCATCTATAACAGTTACCCACAAGCTTTAAAATGACATGGTGCTACAATTGTATGCAGCATTTATTTTCAATCTTTTTTTAAAGAAGGATGCAATCGCCATTCAAATTATGTCACCATGAGAGTGGGACAATACTTCCTGATGAGGGAGATCTTTTCAAAGTAAACTGTCTCAAATTTAATTTTGAAGTGTTAATACATTTCTGTGGATTTTGCCACAGACCATTGTTAACATTCTCTTCCAAAAGTGAAATATCACAGATCTTTAAAAAAAAATGCAGGTATGAACAACCCCGCAAAGGAAATAAGATCTGTGTTTGCCAATAATGTAGTCACCCCAAACTGCAATAATAAGAATTTATCCCACAATAAGTTGCTGCTGTGAGGTATAATTTCTGAGAAAATATCTTGAAAATTTCAGTCAAACCGCATGATGTAGATTAACTTTATGATTGTTGGTATGGGAACTTGCTAAACGTGTGTATATCATGACAAGCGTGTAGCTTTGGATGCTTTTACATCCTGCTTTAAACCTGGGGGGCGACCTAGTTTTATTTGAAGGAATGATCACCTACGATTTTGGGGGTTTTGTTTGGTGTGCTTTTTTTCTTTTTCTTCTTCCAATCATATTGAACAATTTATTTTCTGTGACTGAGCTCTCTCTAGAGCTAACAGATTTCTCTTCTAAAAGTACTTTTTAATAGAATCACAGAATGGTTTGGGTTGGAAGGGACCATAAAGATCACCCAGTTCCAACCTCCCTGCCATGGGCAGGGACACCTCCCACTAGACCAGGTTGCTCAAAGCCTCATCCAGCCTGGTCTTGTACACTTCCAGAGAAGGGGTGTCCGCAATAGTTCTTCTATTAAACCACTTTTTAATAGTCCTCCTAACTTCTCTGAGATGAGCTCTTCTTCCTTTTAAAATTTAAACACAGAAGAATCTGGGTTTGAAGGGACCTCTGGAGATTACGTCCCTGCACAGAACAGGGCAAACTTCAAAGCTGGGACCTCATCCAGTCAGGTTTTGAGTATCTCCCAGGGTAGAGTGAACAAACCCAGCTCTCTCGATCTCACCTTCATATGTCAAGTGCTGCAGCATCTTGGTGGCCATCCACTGGACTCACTCCAGTATGTCAATCTTTCTTTTCCCAGGACTCCCAAAACCAGACTGAATACTCCCGATGTGGTCTCACAAATGCTGCAGAGAGAGGAATAATTACTTCCCTCCACCTGCCGGCTAATTAAATTGTTTATTTGATGCCAGATCTTCATCTGCTGTCAGTTGTCTTTGCTTCCCTCAAGTTGGAGTGGTGGAAACTCTCCCTTGCAGGGGAGTACTTGTAGGCTCCTCTGTCACCTCAACAAAAGCTGGAACAGAGATGGCCCCTTTCTTCAGTTACATGAAGCAGATGACCAAACCAGTGTTTACATACACAAAACTGCAAAGGTTTCCATTTCCCTGCAGTGAATTTTTGCACCAAACTTTCACACTGCACACAGCAATATAACCTGGAGCAATAAGATTGTATCACAGTGATTATTTTGGTAATACAGTGAAGAAAATGCATGGTAAACAGCACATGCAAAGAGATGCATTGTGTGCATTCTGTTTGTTTTCCTGGCAGTACTTTAGCTATTAGCTAAGCTACCCACTTTAAAGTGAATGTCTGGTAGGAGATATGAAGACTGAAATAACAGGTGTACCACCCAGATGAGCCTTGTGGGAGCTGTGGGACAATAACCATGTTTAAAATTTTATACCCAGAAGTTGTTCCTTCTCTGCTACGTTTCTGAGACTCTGTCATTGCGAGTTGCACTATTATAGGTGACTGAAGTACGTGACTAGTTAGAGTCTGTGCTTTTTTAAAGGTTAATCTTCCTACTATATTTTTTTATATATTTTTTTTCAAACACATACAAAATGAAAGTTTTATGATTAATGGTTTAAGTACTTAAATTAATATTTGCCTGAAAAAAACCTCCAGAACAACTGGAATACAAGAGAAACCCACCAAACTTGGGTGCCACCACCAAACCCGTGCACGTGGGACTTGTCCTGCAGTTGCTGCTGCTTCGAGGAGCATGTGGCTCACCTCTCCTAGCTCAGACGTCCTCATGCCCCAGTGTGGGAGACCAGCTGAAGGCATAAATCTTCTACATGTGCATGCCTGCTTTAATGTGTGAGCTATTAGTATTTAGCTTGGGAAACTCTGTCTCCCAGGACAATTCTGTCTGCCTCTCTGTGGCAAGGTAAGTGTCTGGGGTGTTGAGCAGATCCTGACTGCTGCTCAGCTGACTGGTGGTGAGGGACGTGGCTGGGCTGAGCAGTTGACGTGCCTTAAGGACCTCCCAGGTATCTTGGTACAACCAAAGAAGAAAGAAGCCTTAAAAACCCAAAAGGAGGCATTGGTAGAGAGGTTTGTATTGGGAAGGTAGACTGTCAGGCTTTTTTTTTTTCTTCTTCAGTATTTGTCCCCACCAGGGAACTTCTTCAAAGCCTCCCTTTCTACTCTGGTTGTTGCCCCCACTGTTTTCCTCCTGTGATTTTTTTTTTTTTCTTTGGGTATTTGTTCTAGCTCTGTGGCACTGCCTGTGGCCAGAAGAGGCTCTTTTAGAGGTCCCTCTTTCACCTGTTTTTTTTTCCTCATAACGCTGTTTACAGCAATCCTGCCTTCATGCTTGCTTACTTCAGTCTCCTCCATTGCTCACCTTCTTTTTCTTGCCCGCAAATCCTCTCATCTCCCAGCACAAATGAGCTGTTTATCCCTGAGCTAATGGATGTTCACAATGCTCCGATCATAATACCGCAGAACTGCTTATATTCACGGTGATTAAAAACTGAAAAGGTGGATTATTTTTTGCCCTGCTCTGGAGAATTAGTTGTGTATTTTCACTCTGTACAATTGGAGTGAAACTCCATAGGTTGAGTTGAGTGGGGCTCAGAGGTGAGTAAGAAGCCTCTCCTGGTGTGGAAATGAAGCTTGGTTTCCACAGCTAATTCAGGTTACCTAGGCATTGATGCATAGCAGAAGGACTGTGTGTGAGAGCTATAACCAAAGTGGAGGCTTACTACTAAACTAATCCCTGTATTAGGTGGAGAAATGTGGAGTTTTCCCTGTTGATAGTAATAAATGCACCCCCGGGACCCCTCAGGGACACTGACCTTCCCCAGGTACCATGGGCGGTGCTGGAGAGCGGGTCTTGCAATGGCCGCCCAGGTGAGGTTGATCAACCTGGGAGGGTGCACGCTCCTTCCAGAACAGAAAAGCCACATTTATTAGCTTTTATTTTCATCAGAAACTAGGGTCACTTGGTGCTGTATATAAGCTCTCGGGGGTGAGACAGTGAGAGTTTAAAGCATTTTGAATTTTTGTTCTGGTTTTGACTTAATTCATGTGAAAAGCTTACCAGCTTTCTGGTGTTTGGTGGCAGCTTGAGTGAAATAGTTTCAGTGGGAAGATGAGGGGGATGTATATCAGCTCATACTTAATATTTGTTTAAACAAGTTATGCAAGATAACTCAGGTTATTGTTAGCAAACTAGAGAAGTCACAAAAGATATCCTTCCCCAAATAAAGTGTAAAGTATATTATTTTGGTAGAAGCTCTAGGAGGTGAGGCAACAGCACCAAGCGCAGATCAATGCCTGCTCCAGACAATGCCAGTACCTTCAGTCTGCTGCATCCTGTCCATGACCACGCATTTGAGTAGAATTTGGATGGTGGCAGGACTGGAAGCAAGTGTTACCAACCCCAAATGTTTAAATATTGCAGCGAGTTTGGAGGAGAGGAATAAGGTGCTGGAGTTTAGAGCCGGAGTTACTGCATGGGTTCATTGGGCCACTGAGGTCCAAGCCTGGGCTGGTGGGAGCTGCTGCTGAAGATCTGTCTGCTGTCTTTTTCTTATGGAACAAATGTGTTTGTGCTTGTTAACACCTTCTAATTAAATCTAAGATATTCAAATCATGTTGGAGATCAGTTCCACCAGTGTGACTCACGTATTTTTAATATATGTATTTTGGTTGCCCTGTCTGGAAGGCTAGTTGGTAGAGTTGATTTGTGGCTAATATATGCTGTTTTGAAATTGCTGGTACATAGACGGGTGTAATAGAGGCTGATCCTAAAAATGTTCTCAGTTTTCTTCTTCTGTTAATGTTGGCAGATGTTCCCAAGCAATACACTGACTTCTTTGTATATAGTTTTTAATCTCTTTGGCAAAAAAAAAATTAAAGAAGCAAAAGCATCTATAAAAGGAGTGGTAAGAGCTGGGGCATTGCTCAGTATGAGGCACTTGAGGCCATCTCAGTGTGCTGTTTAGGAGGAATAAGTAATTTAAAAGCACTTTCTCTCCTCTGTTTTACAATAGTTAAAGCATTAGCAGTGCTGCTCAAACAGACAAGCCCACCAACTTCCCCCCCCACCCCAGCTAAATATCAAACCCTGTTGAAGATGTGGATGCCTTCCAAGATAACTGACCTTGGGCTGTTCAAGCGCACCTGCTGCTGTGTGCAATATGTGTATGAACCAAAAATGGCAGAAACGGTCCTTTAATGTTATAGATGTGAGTCAGATCTTTTTTTCCATCAACTTGTGACTTTATTCTCTGACAAGCTTGCGGTGGTTTACGGCTTGAAAAGCAGCTCCTTAGTCTTTTGACCCTAAGCACATCACTTACCCGCTGCTGCTTTAAGGTCTCCTTATTCCCTCTGGTTCTTTGTTGTAGGAATTTCCATGTGTCAATCTTGTCAAGAATTACTTTTTAGCAATTTAAAACCAATTATCACATTTGCTAAAGAGGCAAAGCGAGGGTTACAATGTATTTAAAAGTGATACAATGTGGTTTTTTTGTTTTGTTTTGTTTTTTAAAAAGGGGATAGGGAGGGGCTCCAATCTCTAAACCTCACTCTGAAAATTGCCTTAGCTGATGCACTTAAATTTGAGTATGTGCCACATGCTTGGACTAGAGGTATAGTACATGCCATTAGCTTTTAACAGTTCTTTGGGTTTTTGGGGTTGGTTTTGTGCAGGATGGGAGAACACGTTTAAGAAGGAAATTGACCTCCTTTTGACTCAAGGGAAGAGAGAGAACTGGATGATGATTTTTACTAGTTAGCAGTGGCTGTCCTATAGAAACAGCATAAGCTTTCTTCACAGTAGTTCTTGATTTTTTTTTTATTTAAGTATTTTCTTTATTGTTGTTGTTATTTCTCTCTACCAGATGTTCAACAAGAAACTGCTAACCTAATTTTGGTATTCCTATGAGAGCTCATTTATGATGAGTTGTCAGAATTCCCCAAATTAATTTTAAGTTCCTTGTTGGCACCTGTGAGTTGGGTTTCTTTGCTTGAGGTTTTTAGTACCATCTCATTTTTTCCTGATGTACAATTTCGCTTTCTTTAGGAGGAGTATTTATCAAACCAAGCCTAATAATATGGAGTAGAATAAATTCTTCAGGTCTACATGATGACTACTTAAAGATTTGTGCTGCTTTTATGGCTTCCTGAAACTACCTGCAGTCTCCTGTCCCTCTTGCTGTAGTGTCAGAGACCACACAATACAGTTGACTGTATAGTACAAAATTTAAAAAGAATTTAGAAGTATGATATGGGGTGTTGGTTTGTTGTTTGGTTTTCTTTTTTAATGTAGTAAAGAAATAAATGTTAAAAGCATGGATATTTTTATATTCCGTATTTCCTGTAGGCATAAGCCTTAAGCAGTTCGTTCACTTGTCCCTCTCAAACTTGGAGCCTTTTGATCTCTCGGAGTAAATTTGAAGATGGCTGTGAATGATCTTCATGACTGTTTTTTTTCGGGAGAGGCAGGTATGCAGAGGAGACACTATGCTTTTAACCCTCCTGGAGGGACAGTCAAACTCGGTGCCTACAGATCCCAGACAACTGAGTGCTGCCAAACCGAGTCAGCACGTATGTTTTGCTGGACTAGCTGTAGCTCTTCTCTAATCTCTTCAGGGTATCAGGAGACATGGGAGATGGCAGAAAACAGTAGATGAAAGGGAAGGCACAAGGATCCAAGCAACTAGGAAGGGGCAACAGGAGGATAGGAAACATTGATAGCATTGATAGGAAACAAAGTTTTGTTGCCCCAGTGATTACAACTTGGTTTTTAAATTCAGTGACCCTTATTTCTCAGAAGTTCAAAACTGCAGCCTCTCAATACCTGAAGAAACAAATACATTTTTTAAATGAAAAATCATTGTCAGTAGACTTATTTTCAGACTTTTATAGAGCAAAAGTAACCCAAGCTGCTTGAACTGGCAATGCTTAATAGAGGATTTTAAAACCTGATAGCTGATTTGCCTTCTAGGCATACCCAGCAATCTCCCAGACTCGCTCTACCAGCCAGTTGCGGCATTTTAGTGGCACGAGTTGACTGCATCTGCATCTGAGTAATGTTCCTCCTGAAGTCTGTCGGAAAAAACGTTGACTTGTGTGTAACCAGAAATAATGCCTTACTATATTTAAATTCACGTGGGTAATATGCAGAATGTGTAAAACAAATTTTCAGTCTCTTCTTCCCAGGAGTACGGATTTTTAACATCTTTAAAGTGAAACTTCACTTTATCTCTTGCATTCTCCATTCCAGGAACTGTCTGCCTGGTCTCTTTAAGGTCTTGCCGGTCTGATTTCAGTAAAAATTATGGGGGCTACTTGATGTAAGAGAAATTTGGGGCTGAAGAGAGAAGAAAGGGGAGCAGACAAAACTTTTCATTCTGTTTTCTGGGCTGAGGTTTCTATCTCTGCATTTTAATCTAGCAGTTTTGACTAGTGCCAGCCCTTTCCTCTGAGAGTATCAGGCTCTGACCCTTCATATTTGTTCTGCATTTCCAACAGCAGCAAAGGTGCCAGTCAACATGCCACTCTTTTCTGCACTTTTCCTGCACTTTTTCTGCTTTTACTGGACTTCTTCAAGATAAATGCATCCTCTAGAGAACAGGAAGGAAGGAGGAGTCAGGGGAGAGGAAGAAACCTATTGCTGCAATTTTATTTGGGTGAGAAACTTGGTGTTTGTGGGAGCTCCTGTTAAAAATTGGATGATTTATCAGTTTTGTTTAACTGTCTTTTACCCCTTTTATGTTTTGTAGGTAAGTATCCTGTGTTAGTTCTCACTAAGAAGGGATGGACAAATTGTGCCGCCTTGGCTGAATTTGATATTTCCTTTTGTTAAACTGATACAGTGAAAGGGATTTATCCACCTACTATATCTAATGGATATAGTCAAGATTTGACAGTGTCTTTTTTTTTGTTCTTTTCCTTAGTGTGTTGCTAGTCTGGGGCCCGCCTTTCTGCCAGAGGCTGCTGCCCTCATAGGGGCGATGAAGTAGCGCTTTTCTGTACAGAGCTCTGAGTTGGACCTTTATGGTTATGCTGAGGCACGGTTTGTGTTGGTTTTACTCTCTTCTTAAGTACAGGAGCCTATGAGAGAGTGGAAGGGATGTGTCTGCCCATCGCAGGCTGCTTGCTCCAACTGGAGTGGTGGCCCTGGTCTTGGTGAAAAGGGTAAAGGGGAATGTAGGTGTCTTTCTCTCCACACCGCTCTTAATAGAGTACCTGGGCTGACATTTTAGTGCAAAGGCATCCTGGCAGCTGTAGGCTGACTGAGCTGCAGTTCCTTACGTTGTGGACACCTACCCTCACCACAGAGATGAGGGCACCCTAAACTCCAGAAGGTTTAGCTGTGTCTACTCACACCCAGCACAACCCCCTTCTTTTCTTCCCAGTCATCTTCACCTAAACCGCTATGCAAAAGCGTCTAGAAGGAAAAAATCCTGTTCATAGTCATTTGTTTTTATAATCTTCTCTGTGTTATATATTTGTGTGGGCTGCTAATACGTGTCCAGAACAGATCATTTCACAGCTACTTCAGAGAGTTAGGAGCTTGCAGTTGCAATAGCTCTGCTGCTTTTTGAGAGGGACTTGCTACACTCCTCATAAAGGAGAGTGAAGTGTTTGGAGAAGTGTCATTCCTAAAGTATTGCCAATACTTCTATACTAATGACCTACTACTTCCGTAAGGGAAATTACTTTTTCTAAGTACTGGTATGGCAAAGAATAGTCTTTTATTGCCAGCTCGGTTGTAAACACGTGCCCAGAGCTTTCTGGCTGCTGTTAGAGCGTGTACATGTTCAGTAATGGGTGCTAAGTGGGAGGAGTGCCTGCCTATAATCTCTACCAAGTATCTCACTTGGCTTTTTGCAGTGTCTGTATCCAGTACTGCCACAACATGTATGTATTTAAATCTGCGTTGACTCAGGCTAGGTCTTAAACCACAAAGCACACAGGCGTGTTGAAATAAGGGCAGGCGGGTGCAAGGTGAGGTTTTGTGAATCTTGCTTTTCTGAGAACAGCTTCGGAGAGTGGCACAAAGTTGTGTATTGTAGAAGCTTAGGACAGGGAGGGATCTTAAATTATTCATGCCCTACAGTACAAGTTACAGCATGGTGAACGTAGTCATTACTGACCCCTAATAGCCTAACCCAATCCTAGAAGGTTCAAGGAAAGAGCACCTCCAACATCTCTTGTACACTTCAGTCGTTGGAGATCTTCTACTGTCCAACTGACATCACTATTCATACAGAGCATCTCTATTATCTTCAGTGTACGTGGAGAAACAAAAGACTGAAAGGGCATAGGTCCTGAAAGCCTGTCTGTTATTCTTGCCTGCGTTACTTAAGATAGTAAAATAGACTGTCACTTTGTGCAAAATTTGCCTCTTTGTAAAAGCCTCCATCTTTCAAGGCTGCTCTTGTACTTCCTTCCTGTTCTCTCCCCTTTTGAATTGACTTGGCCGATTTCTCTAGCCGCTCTCCGTAGGTCATGGCAGGGAAAGGACTTTCAAGCGGGTTGAGGAAGAAATCGCAGATTTCAGTCTGGTTTGTCTGATCTGGAGGTAATTGAACGAGGATTTGAGGACTCGGATTCTTCCGTTCTTCTGGTAGCAATAACCCATGAAATCTGTTGATAGATGGAGTGTTGTGTGCCCCCGTCTTCCACCTCAATTCTGGTTAGCACAGAGATAGAAGCAGCATGAAGTTTCCAGTTTCTCCTGGAGCTTAAAAAGGGGAGACTGTGCCTCAGCCTTGCTGATTAATCACAGGCACTCATGTGATGAAATTTCTCAGGGGATGGGAAAGGTTAGTTTGCTTTTAACAATCTTAAAATAGCCTCATTTCAAAGAACGTTTCCATGATTTATTTTTTTTTTTTTAGTCAAGGATGCATAAGTACTTGCAGCATTAGTGTGCATGCGCAATACAGTTTGGGTTTTAGTTGCGTGTTGCGATCATGGGTTTTTCAGCTGAGAAGATCCTTGCTTCTTTCAGTGCACCCGGGAGCAGACCGAGACTGTAACAAGAGAGACTGGTTCCTGCTGAATCACAGCTTCATCTGTCACAGGAGCTGGGAGATGCCATGTGAAAGAGGTGGGGAAGTTTGTAGGAAGGAAAAGGCAAGGATCTGCTAGGCATCTGGGAAAGAAAATCTACTTAAGCACACACCGTTACAAAAAGTGACTTATTTTGCTGCATAGTCATGCTAATAGACTGTGGGGTGACTGGAAAAGTGTCCAGTACGTGCAACTGCAAAGGAAGTCAATGGACTCATTGCTGTGAGCGTACTGAATAGTCAGGCCTCGGTTGTCTCAAACTGGGCACCTAAATAAAGAACACTTTTGAATTTATGTTCTCTTTGTCATAAAGTGCCAATAATACTCCTGGTGTCTTAGGATGCTGTAAAAAAAAATGCATGCTTTGTGAGGAAAAACTCAGGCGCTGAGCAGTGCAGGGACCCATGAGTGAACTGGTTGTGTTTTCAGAGTAGGCTGGGAAGAGTATTCTGTGAAATGACAGTGAAAGTCAAAAAGAAAAAAAGTATTAAATGACTGCATTGAATAAACACCAACTGTTTTAGGCACTGAAGGAGACTGGGCTCTTATGCAAAACTTTCAGTGTGATCATGTAATTAAGAAAGAACTGCATCACAGTGAAGTCCGGGGCAGGTTAAGGGAGGGCAAGTCGTGCGCGAGCGGCACAACCAGTAACAGCTCTGGAAAGTCTAGCGTTTGCGTGCATCACTTCCTAACCTTAACATTTTTGTCATGCAAATGCGTCTAACTGATCTTTGAATATGAATCTGCAGTGAGACAAGAAGGGGGAGCAAAAGCCGAGTAGCGAAGCTTTACGTTGTTCAGGTACGAAGGAGCACGCTCAATAACCGGAGAGGTCCCGCTGGTAACTGGTGTTGCAAGTCAGCACATGTGAACCGCGCTAATTCGCTGCTGCACACAGCGCTTGTGGCGAGGATGACAAACCAGCCTTTGTGCGAGCAAGAAACCAGAGAGGCCCAGTGCAGAATGGAAATTTGGTGCTGTTGGGACTGTAGGCGTTCACAGGCTCCTTGTCTCTCCGTTCCTGCAGGTGGGACGGTGTTGTACACGCGTTGGGGGGGTGGGGAGGGGAAGGTCTGAGCCACAGGTCGGCTTTCTGAGGCGCCCAAGTGGGTTAGAGACATTGCGTTTTACACTGCGAGGAAGCCTCCCACCCTGCAGGATCTTACAACTCAAACTTCTATTTTTCTAACTCTCTGGCTCATACCGTGTGGTTTTGGGTGACCAAAGTGGCTTTGCTTTTCTTTTCTTTTCTTTTCTTTTTTTTTTTAATACACTGATATTTAGGAGTCTGGTCTGTACTGTGCTAAGAACTCAGTTTAAAGAATGTGAAGCAGCTCTTTAATGGATATATATTAAACCTTACTGTCCTTTACAGGTAACACAAAGCAGAGTCAGAACATAAACAAGCGGCCCCGTGTCTGTCAGCACTGTTACTCTGTTTTATTTTAAACCTAATTATACTTGAAAGGTGTTGGGGAAATTGAAAACTTGACTTTTGGCACTTATCAGCACAATCTTAATTAACCATCACCACCCCTTTTCACGCATTTCTGTGAACAGCTCCAGTGCTATGATCTCACTTCCCTCATCTCATCTGAGAGTTAATACTCTAATGTTAATTTCTCTTAACTTTATAACCTAGGCTATCTTCTGTTTAAAAATTAGTGGGTAAAACACTTCTCAAAACTGTTTGAAGGCCCCCCTGTATGTCAAAGCATAAACTCATCAAGTCATCATTGTCCTTTTCTGACTCTCAGCAGGAGACTTCAGGGAAATACCTAAAACTCTGGAGTGCTTGCAATGGGGGTGATAGGACATTATGAAATGCACTTGTGCCGCTAAGCGAGATTACAAGATGCACAGAAGGCACAAAAGGAAAAAAACTACATACGACTTCTACTTGCTAAATGAGGTGGTTGTAGATGAAGCCTTTGTTAAATGAGAACTGAATTTTTTTTCATCATTTGTACTGACAGAGTGAAAGGAAATATAAGGCATAAAGGCATAAAAAACAGCTGGCAGTATACAGTCAGAAAAAGTTTATAAATATGGATAAAAAGGAAAACTTAAGTTCTTTGTGTTTTCTGAAAAATTTGGTTTCTCAGTGCCATAACAATTTTTTAAATTAAACATGGTGGGCTTGACAAATTATTGGAAAGAGTTCTGAAAAGTTATTTTATTAAATATTATTTCCTTTTTTTTGTTACTACTACTTGGTTTTTAGAAGGAAAGGGGAGATGATTGTTAGAGGAGATTAGGGGAGAGAAGATCTTGTTTGGCGATACACTTTTACTTGAAGTAAAAATATTTTTAAAGCCACAAAATAGCATTTGATTCCTATAAACCTCGGTGTGCTTGTATAAGCTGCTTAGGAATTATAATAAAAAATAGAAAAAAAAATCCCAAAAAGCCCTTGGTCAGAAGTATTTGGAAACTTGATTAAACATTTCAAGAAGTCTAAAGAAAAGAAAAAAAAAACCCAACCATTTCCTGTGCCCATTAACATTATTGTATTAATAAAAGCTGATTCAGTGCCCATACTGCATGTCCCCAACACGATGTTGATGACATTTTGAGAGAAGTTGGTAAACATTTATACTGTGCTCTGAGAAAAGGTTACATGAAAGCCTTTTGATGGAACTTGGATTTGCAATTTTGTTTTTGCTTCTTTAAACAGAAAAAAAACCAGATCAGATGCGCCTGTGAGAGGTTTTCTTCTTTGGGCTTAGTGGAACAAAGTAAAGCAGGTGATAAGTGCTGTGTGTATATCAAATCGGTTTTGTATCATTGCTTCTAGACTTAAATATATGTATATTTATTTAAGAATGTATTCATATTCTTTAACGTACAAATAGTAAGAGGGTCTGCAAAATGTGTTGTTGCTTGTGGTTGTAACTTTAAGAAAAATCCATTTGTATTTCAGGACACAAGTGGACAGAGCATACACTTAACTTACTGAATTGGAAGGGGCACATCCTGTGACTGGTTTCCTGCAGTCTCCAGAGGATGGTGGTCTTTTCCATTGTCATTTTGTCTGTCGGTGTAAAATAGAGATTATCTGCCGTCTGCCATTTCCTATTCTACCTCCCTCTCTGTTTCTGTCTAGAGAGAGGGGGGAAAAAAATTCTGCCTCTGGCTTGTGCAGATGGTTAGCGCTGCATGGAACTGTTCTCACTCCAGCTGCAGGAAGAATTTCCCAAATGGACCGTACGGTCCTTTGGTCTTATTCTGTCTTTTTGTTTGTTTTTATTTAAGACTGTCAGTGTGCTGGTTTTGTGCTGGTTCACTACAGTAGTGTGTGTTTGTGGAGATGTTCTCATTTTGTGATTCATTTTGGAGGCACTCATCTGTTAAAACAGCATGTGAAGGCAAAATTATTCAATAAAAAAATGTGTGAAATATATCTCTAGTCCACTTGCATTAGAATCCATGAAAGATGCTTTTAAGCAAGATTACAGTAGTACATATTGTACTATTGTGTGACCAAAGCATCCCTGACACAAAAATACTGTGAAAAGATGACAGATGCCCATGGTATTGAGGGTTTTGCTGCTTTAGTAACAGAAATTTTCTGTCATCTGCCATCCGTTGTTTTAAGACCCGCTTTCATTCTACCCGGGGAGCACAATGAAGCCCAGACCTCAATCTTGTTGTGTCTCAGTACAATGAAAATCTCGCTTGCAAAACTTCACTGAAGCCTACAAAAAGGAAATGCCACATCTGTAGTTTTCTGAACACTTTTAAGGATCAGAAGGATTAAAAAAAGGGATTTCAATTTATCTGTGTATGCTTCTCCTTGCCTTCTCCCCCACCAATCCACTGGCCTACGATACCAATGTTCTGTTTCCACTCCCAGAAATCGCTGCCACCCAGGCTAACTGGAGCATCTGACCGCTGCTCTGTTGGAGAGGTCAGGGAGCGAACTGGTGTGAAAACCATGCTGACTTACTTTGTGTTCAGGGAAAAAGTGGTGTTAGTGGAACAGCCTGGGGAGATGTTGCTTGTGCTGCTCAATCTTCGAAGAAAATGTAGAATTTATCCACAAAATGAGAGATCTCAGCACCAGCCATCAGCCTTGAAATAACCAGTACTTGCACCTTTTCATTCCACTTTATCCTTTCTGTGCTTACTTGCAAGCAAATTGCATTTTAGTAGTGTATCTCCTGATCTTTAGAGCTCACAAAGCTGAAGTGGTAAGTGGAAAGCTTCATGTTTGCTAATGGAGTGGATAGTAAAGGGATTGTGAGCCCTTCTATGAGCCTGCTGAAGTCAGGAAATCAGCTGTGAGGAAGATGGTGCTGTTTCTTGCAAACTAAATAACATCTAAGTAGATCGGTAGTGTAGGCTTTGCAGGGAGTGAAGAAATTAAGATCCACTGACAAAGACCTTACTAGAAATGGTACGTTTGCAATTTTTCCTTTTCTTTCCTTTCCTTTCCTTTTCTGTGCTGCTTTCCTCCCATCCCCAGTGGAGGCTGTTTCTTTGCTTGGAAATAAAACCCGTTTCCCTGCTTGGGGTGGATGGATCCTGTCTGGGAGACCATAGCTGCAGCCTGCCCATTTTTCAAAGGGAAGTATAACTCTGGTGGAATGCTGCGCTTATACGGTAAAGGCGAAAGAGCAGCAGTGCCCAGGTGGGTGGGCTTGTTGGGTTTTTTCCCTCGTCAGTGTGTGTTACAGGGAGCTTGGGGGAGCAGAGCTGCCTAGAAGTGCTCTTAAGCAGAGCGTGCAGAAGGCAGATCGCAAGCAAGCCTGGGAGTTTGAGCGGGTGTCTGTTGGAGCGTGGGTGAGGTGAGGAAGAGAATATGGGTGGTTTTTTTTAATAAAGGTTGAGGAAAGGTTCTAGGGAGGAGGTGGTGGAGGCAGAATATATACAGCCAGGACAGGAAAGAGTCTGCAGAAGGCAAAATTGTTGAAGCTAAATCAAAAACCATACCCTTGGAACGAGTGTAAAACCCACAGTACTTTGTAATATGGATGAGAGTGGATTGAAGCCAAGAGGTCAAAAAGTTTCTAACAAAACCACTGGAGGTGCCGTAAGCTCGGTTGTGTTATAATTAAATGCGTTAATATGCATTTTGATATTTCAGAATGTGCCTGCTTAAGATGTGGCAGTGCAGAAATTATTTTTTTTTTCCACTCAGGTTGTCCTTAAAGAGTGGGGTAATGGTTTTTCCGTTGTCCCAGTCTGAGCATGAGGCTGGTGAGACAGAGGTGAAGATGCTGAGATACAGAAAGGCTGAACCAAGCTGAGGTCACAACGGCTCAGAAAAAGAGGCAGAAAGGTGGCTGCAGGCAGAAGGAGGATACAAGCCCTTGGAGAGGGACTGAACTGGGGAGAAGGAAGCAGGAGGGAGGTTAATGTCTTGTTCAAGTTGTAAATCTGTTCAGCGACTTATGAATACTTGCAAGCACATTGACAAATATGCTTAATTTAAGAGGGCTCTGATAGTTGGCAGCTGAAGTTTCAACTGGTGGGAGAAAAGATGAGAATTTTTACCTGGGAGATGCAAATTGAATGTGGTACGGGGAGCAAAAGTTGCTGCACAGGGGGTTTTTCTGAGGTCTGTCTGGGACAGTAAAATTAAAAAAATAAATAAAAAAGAAAGAGAAAGATGCTTTGTTAAAGTGTGAGGGAAGAGATTCGGGCAGTGAAGGAGTATCTGAGTTCAGGCCCATTAGTTAGATGAGACTTGCTCAAGCTGTTGTGGTGTTTTTTCAAGACAAGTTGTTGGAGAGACGTAGTGACAGGGAAGTGGAGTACTGCCTGCTGGAGAGGGATAGGGATTCTCAACGTGGGGAGCAGGAGACAGCCTCCTTTCTCCTGCAGCACTCCAGGGAATGGGAGAGGACCTGGACTTACTGGAGCTGCAGCTTATTGTGGGGAGGATCTGATTAAGCTGATAGGAGACACGCTTCAAGATTCAGTTTCACAAACCAACGCGTGAGCTATTCTTGAAGAATCAGACCCTGTTGCAGAAGGCAGAGTCATCTCTCGCGTCTGTCTGAAGCAGAGGAGGCTTTGGCTTCCAAGGAGATTTTGCCAGCCACAGCGATGGTGGAGCTGTGGTGTGAGTCTCCCTCTGTGAGAGGGACGAAGTTACATCAAGGTGAAGAGCAAGTTATACTTCTCTGAACCAGAACTGCAGGCCAGGTGCCATGGCGATTTACATAGGAGTTACTCGGGATATGAAAAGATGGCAACCTCTCTGCCTGCTGGTCCATATGTGCCGTCTTTGTGAAATGCACACATGGTAATATGTCAAAACACTTCTGTGTATTTTTAACTAGCTTGGAGTGGGAGATGTACAGGTTTAGGGCTCTCATGTTTGTTCTCAATTGCTTCATGGTTTTTCCCTTTCTTGGATTAACATCTGGAGGGAGTGGTTTTTGCATTTTGGTAGGTGGGTTTTTTTTTTTGGAAGGCTGTGGTCTGCAGCAGAGGGCCAGTGAATAGTGTCAGGGAATGGGAGATGGATTTAGCCATAGAAAAACCCATCTGTCCATCTCTGTTAGGAAAGCAAGCATAATGGCAGTAAAACACACTTTCCTTTAATCTCTGTTTCTATGCCTTTATCTCAAGATAAACTTTAAAATTCAAAGTATCAAATAAAGGAATTGGATAAAGGGCAGCTATTGCCATACCCTAGAGCGTGGTGTGCAGCACAATAGGAAACTCTTTAGCGAACCTGGAAATCACAGTGAAGAAATAGGACAAATGTTCAAAAATGCTCTTAATTAACTTGCATTATCAGTAACTGCACTGAGTTGGTTTCTCATTTAAATTTTCAATCTAGAGCTCCTTCTGACTGGAGTATTTCATTATTACTGCTGCAATTTAGCCTTTGCAATTGGAACACTTCAAAAATGATGGGCTTTCCTATCTAAGAAAAAGCTGCACCAAATTCTGGCTTTTAAAGCTTAAAACTCATTCTGATATCAATGAGAAAAGTGTAGCTTTGCTATGAATCTTACTTTTTTGAGAAAGTTGGGAGGTTTTCATATTTATTTAGATAGTGATGTTTTAAAATTTGCATACAGTTCTTTGAAATTCCACCTTTTGTTGCTGCAAATGTCATTTTTAGTTTTAAATGAAAAATGATAAATACTTTTCCAGGAGTCTGGAGCTCAAGGATTAACATGGTTGAACTAGTTAAAGGTTAAATCTATTCAAAGTAAAACTGCATAGAGACTGCAAATGTTCTTGCATGCAAGTAAATCCTTTTTATATTGAGTCTGGTCTGCTAAAGACGTAACTGCTCTGCCAGCTTGCTCTGTACAGATAAGCTATGTATGTTATAGGCATTCTATCTTAGGATGCTATATTTGCTGTCCCCATTAATGCTAAGCTGAGATCGCAGTTTAATTCTGCTTTGTATTAAAATGGGAATCAGCCTTTTTGAATGGAAGGGAAGATGCTGTAGAACACAGTATATTTTATACATAGGCTTCATGTCCTTGGCAGGTAGAAACAGAAGTGTCTCAAGAAAATCACATGGACTATGACAGAAGTTTAAATATATCTCTCGCTTCCTTCAAGTAAATATCTCTTTAGACTTCATCTGGTAAGAGTCCTCGATAGGCTTTAGTTGAACTTGGTTACATCTCTGAGATGAAAGTATTGCGCATCCCAACACCATCTTTTTGAACCAGAAAGTGCTGTTGAAACTTGTGCTTATCAAATGACTGAGAAGTCTTAATTTTGTTCCTTGATTTAGCAGACTGGCCACCCATTCCCTCATACCTAATTTTAAATAGGAAGGTTTTGCAAAACAGTGGTCAGGATGATGTTTTTATTTCATTTGACTTATACGAACCCACAGATAAAACACTGCGGAAGAGCTGCCTCGGGATTCCAAGTTCAAGTACTCACAAGTTGGGGAGTGAAAAGCGTTTGCACTGGGCCAAGTTTCAATGCCCTGTGTTCTGCGAATAAAAGGTTCCTTTTTTTTCACCCAGCTACATTCTTGGAAGTGACCGGGTTGTTTTGGCTGCAGCTCCTTGGAAAACTCAGCCTGAACTCAGTGCATACAACTTCAGTACAAAAGGTCTACAGTTGCAAAGGTTTCCTAAGCAATGAAGAACAACGTGTTGGGAAGCTACAGGTACCCCCAAACGTAAACTGCTGTGTTTTTTTTCTTTTAGATTTGGGATTTTAAATTTGCATGTCAGAATTCAGTTTGGGCTATTTCTTCCTTTTCTGCTGGTATTATCATACAGCCTTTTTTTTTTTTTTTTTTCTCCTCCATATTAAACAAAAGCCAGAGATGCTATACCTGGGTCATACCTGGGTCACAATAAATCCAATAGCTAGTCTCTGACTTAACCAGATCATGGTGCTTTGGGAAAGATTTTTAATACCACAGGAGACAAGGAGGAGACAATGAGTCTTCTCTTACCTCCTTTGTAATTAGACTGTAATAAAACCTTACGTGTGATGTTTAATAGCCCTTCTAACACCATTACCAGCAATACAGCAAAGCTAGGTGCTGTTCTGTGTATAACAGAGTACGGAGGAGAAATGGACCTACATCCCCAAGCACAAATACAGGTTGGGCAGAGAATGGATTGAGAGCAGCCCTGAGGAGAAGGACTTGGGGGTGTTGGTGGACGAGAAGCTCAACATGATACAGCAATGTGTGCTCACAGCCCAGAAAGCCAACCACATCCTGGGCTGCATCAAAAGCAGCATGGCCAGCAGGTCGAGGGAGGTGATTCTGCCCCTCTACTCCACTCTCCTGAGACCTCAACTGGAGTACTGTGTCCAGCTCTGGAGGTCCCAACATAAGAAGGACATGGCCCTGTTGGAGCGAGTCCAGAGGAGGACCACAAAGATGATGAGAGAGCTGGAGCACCTCTGCTATGAGGACAGGCTGAGAGAGTTGGGTTTGTTCAGCCCGGAGAAGAGAAGGCTCTGGGGAGACCTTATAGCGGCCTTCCAGTACCTAAAGGGGGCCTACAGGAAAGATGGGGATTACACTCTTGATTAGGGAGTGTAGCGATAGGATGAGGGGTAACAGTTTTAAACTGAAGGAGAGTAGATTTAGATTAGCTATAGCTATTTAGGAAGAAATTCTTTACTTTATGGGTGGTGAGACACTGGAACACGTTGCCCAGAGAGGTGGATGCCCCATCCCTGGAGAGGTATTCAAGGCCAGGTTGGATGGAGCTTGGACCCACTTTAGTGGGAGGTGTCCCTGCCCATGGCAGGGGGGTTGGAATTAGATGATCTTTAAGATCCCTTCCAACTCAAACCATTCTATGATTCTATGGTTTCTGGCCCACTGACTTCTTATGATGGTGACTTCAAGAGGCTGCTAGGTTATAGGAAAACTTATTCCTTCTGCTGTGGCTTAATTTCCATAATGCCTCTTCTTCCTGAGTTTGAGCCCCTTAAGGGGTTGCGTGATCAAGAGATGAGACAAGTTATGTCCCATGTTCACTTCACCAGCAACTAACCTGCCTGGATGGTTCTGCAGGTGGCAGATGTTGTCAAGCGCCATCTCTTTACATGGGCTTTTCTGAAGGGGATGCTATTCTGTGCCTTGGTGTTTTGATGTGGTCCAGAAGTAATTTTTCCAAATAAAACACAGGGAATATATGCAGTTAATGAAATCTCTGATTGCAAAGATGGGACCGAAGATGTAAATGTAGTATCAGTTTTTCAGACTGGGGACTCGATGGTTATGTAAAGGCTTAAGATAAGAGGATATATATACATACACACATATATTAAATCAGGAAAAGAGAATTCATGTAATTTGAGGCTGTTTCTAATTGCTTTTGCCATGTGATATTGAAAAGAAGATAATGACTTCTCCCACTCGTGGTTGCAAGATCACTAAACTGCAGCCCAGTCATCTATAAATGGAAACTTCTGTAATATTCTTTGTTTTCCTGACTAGTTCTGAGTACTATGAGAGGTGTACAATTACTGTGATTGAATCAAACAGAAACCCATCCAAGAGGCAAGCAGAGTGTTTCCAAAAATGATCCTGGTTGGGGTATAATAAGTTTTAAATCTGTGCTGTTATATATAAAATCTGTGGCCAAAAACTTGGTAAAAACTTCAAAAACATTGTTTCTGCTTCAAAGAGAAGATTTATTTAGCTTTCAAGTAATCACAAGGCAAACATGGCTGTGGCCTGTAATTTTTATGGATGTAGTTAAAAAGTATTTTTGGAGGTTTGAGAGCTGTTGATAAAATGACAAACTACTTGTGCTTCATGAGCATTTCCCTCACTCTGGAAACTGTAAATACTCTAGATGGTAGCAGCAATAAGTTATACCCATAAATAATACATGTTTATGTTAATATATTTAATCATTAGTATGGTATCTGTGCAGGAATTATGCCATCTTCAGCCTAACATTACCCTTTTTGCTTTCTGTTTGTGATTACTTAAGTGCTTAAGAAGTAACATTCTGCTTTGGGGGAGAAGACTATGGGGTTGATGACAGTCATCTGTCATACCCCTGTCAGCTCCTTTACGGGACTTACAGGCAATTCCTGTAAGAAGTGGCTTTATCTTGTAAGTGTGTCATGGCGGGAAGGGGACTGTTTGTGGATTTCCCTTTCAGTGTTGTGCTGTCTGAAGTGACATTGCCCAGTTGCAGCTCGCTGGGACCTGGGTAGCAAACAAGTGTGCAGAGGTCCTGGAGCTCACCTCGTTGAGGAGTGCTGGTGTACTGGGGGAGAAGCAACCTCTGCCTGCAAAAGTGTGATGTGTGATACTTGATTTCCATGCCTAAATGTTCCTATTACTATATCCCTCCACCCTTCTGGGTGTCTCGGGCTGAAGGCACTTCTTAACCACCTGCTGGGTAGGTTAAAGCAGCGATATGCAGGGTGGGTGAGACCTCTCCATCAGAGCCCTCTTTGGCTGCTGTACACAGACTACAGCTGGTTTTAGATTTCCAGGAAGTCGGGGCAGCTCCTCCTACAGTGAAGTAATCCTCCTTCCCTTTCTTTTTTATTTGGTTGGGTTTGCTGCTGCCGGTTTTTTGTTTGGTAGCATTTTTGTTAATATAACCAGGGAAGCTTCTGAACTGCCACTAAGAACGAAAATAGGGCTTGTAAACTTAATCCTGTCAAATATAAATCTTTCAGCAAAACCACAGAATTTTATTTAATTTTAATCAGACCTTATTCCTCCCACATTTTTTAGAATTTTGGGAGGGTGTTGAAATGTAGCAAATTGGATACACTTTGGCCGCCTTACTTTCTTGGGATAAAAGAGCCCCAGGGTTATTCTGTCAAATTAGCTTTGTAGGTAAGATAAAGATATAACATGGAAAAAGATACACCTTTTAACAGACCTGAATGTGCATGCATTCGTTTGCAAGAGACTTGTGTTGCTTCTGTCACATTTTTCTTTCTTCCATACTTCCTTTGTTGTATCTTGCCTTAATTATTTTTGAAATCCCGAGAAGCAGCTGTATCTGTACCGTATCTTATAGGACAGAGACACAGTGATGTCTTGGAGCTCTCTGAAGTGCTGCGGAATAAGCTCTAAGAAGTAGAAATGAGAGAGTATAGGCTTCAGCTGAGATTCCTTTCATCAGAATATTCAGTGCTGCAGCCATCGCATAAATGGCAAAATCAGGTCAGAATTGCCAGACTTCCACTTTCCGAAAGAAAATTTTGTGTAAACCTACCGCTTTAAACTTTTGAAACAGAAGACTTTATAAACAAGTATCATTATGGTTTATAATACGGAAACCAGTATTACAATAACTATGTTGCCGCAGACAGCTTATTTCAGAATTTTTCATCGCTGGATTTTGTAGTATTTGTGGTGCCTGAATAATGTCTGTGTTCTGACACTTCAGTTTCTAATTGTTAGGGAGATTGCAGCGATATGCTTGCTCACGTACTCTTTGGTGTTGTCGGGTCTTCCCTTGGGCTGGCTCTTTGATTTTTACCCTGTTAAAATGAGGCGAGTGGTTATGGCTTGGCTAAGCTGGTGCTGAGGCATGTGGTCAGAGCCACGGAAGAGGCTCCTTCTTCTCCTCTTCCTCTGCAGAGGGTGTGACGAGCTGGAAGGAGGGGAGAGAGTGTGATCTTCTGACATGACAGATCAGGGTAAGGCTGGGGCAGCCACGTTGAAACAGATGGGTGAATAAGCCCCTGCTCCCTCTCTTCTGTCAGTGGTCTTAAACATAGTAACTCTTGGGAAGCCAACTGGGCAGAAGAGACAAAATTTGTGGTTAAATAACGTCGTGAGCTTGGATTGATATCTCGTGGAGGGGAAGCTCCCACACACCCCTGCACAAGGCGCAAAGTGCTGGTGGAGCTTGTGGTGGCAGCGGCAGCAGCAGCAGGGTGGATTCAGAGTTTAAACTCGGCAGTTGTGAAGGGAAATGCTAGTGCAATGCTCATGACTAGTTTGTAAAATGAAACAAGAGATGTGGCTGTCTAGCGTGGTGCCTGATGTTGGAGAAAGCGCTCTGCCCTCGCGCCCCCCCACCCCCCCCAATGTTCTTGTAAGGCTTTATTCGCTATCCTGGTCTCATCAGTCTGTATTTTTGAGATTCCTCAGGACTCTCAAGTCCTGGGAAATGAAATCAAGAGCTTAATTCCAGCAAGTGTTTGCCTCTACGTCGGAATTGGTCTAGTGGTTTTATCTAGTGGTTCGCTTTAGGACATGGGGCAGTGAGACAGGGAGCTCAGCTTCCAGTCTTCCTCCCAGTCAGCATCTCTGTGTCAGCATCGGCTTCTTCCCCTCCTCCTCCCGTGAATTTATTCATACCAAATTTGTGTGGCTTTGATAAAAGGGAAACAGTGTTTTCCACCAAACTCAAGTATTTGCTGAAGGTCTCTGCTTCCACTACATATGTCACTGGCAGCCGTAAGAAAGCTAGAATCATCTTGGCTACTGAAGCAATTTAGTAATTTATTGTGCGTGTTTCAGTAGCACTAATCAGAGCTAGATTTGGACAAAACAAATTTAAATTTCTGTTTACTTCTTCTCCAGTCAGTGGAAACATAGGAATGTCTTCTGGGGGCTTGATGAGATTTCATTGCACAAGCCAGGATTTCTCTTAATTGAATTTGACCTCTATTAGTTCGCTGTTTTAGGTTGCTTTCCTACTTTTCTCTTTATGCCTGGGAATGCAATCTTGATAGTCTGCAACCTAAGTTGAGCCTCGCAGGCTGCACGCACACAAAACGCCACAACTTCGGAGGCATTTCCTTTGACAAGACGACTGATAGATTGCCCCATTTTTGCACGGCAGAAGCATTTGTAAGTTTTTCAAGAGCAAAAACTGTTGCGTATAGCAGTTTCTTAGTGGATGGATTTGATTTGTTTCTTTTTGGGTGTGAATGGCACTGGAGATTACCTTTATGTTGTTGACATGTAAATTTTAATTTAGCAATATGTTTAGTAATGCTTCCAGATGGTTTTCTATTTTATTTTAGAAATTAGCACTTAAGGGGTTTAATTAAAGCCTATGGGATTTTTTTTTTCATTTTTGGTTTCTCTATTTTGTTTAAAAATATTTTATATTAGTCTAAAACCTTATTTTTAGCCTTTAAAATACTTTTAAATGGTTGGTTTCTGAATCTTAGTTCTAATGAGTTGATATAATTTTATTTTTAAATTTGACCAGCAAGATGAAGAGCAATTCAAAATTTTCTGATAAGCATGCATGAACTTTTGGTTATTGCTTTCTTTCTGTGTATTCTAATGAGTACAGTTTCGTCCTTTTGGTTGCTTCCAACTGGGAAATTAAGTTCTAAGACACTTGCCATCAGTGGATGTGTGCAAGTAAAAAACTGCTTGCAAAAGTTTTTTTAAAGGTGATTTCAGCACTATCTTTATTTACTATAGCCCCCATTAAATGAGTGTTGGGAGCACTATCCACTTAAATGGGTGTTGGGAGCACTATCTACCTAAGAGAAACAAGGCATTAAGAGGGAACAAGCCAGTATGGGGTAAGTTGGAGTGCATGCATGCAGCTTGTGGGTTTCTGAGCAGCAGCTGCTGTATTAAATGCTCAGCTCTTTGCCTTGGGTAACTCCATACTCTCCTGCAACTATAATGCAGGATAAAAGTGTGCTTGTGGATAGCTAACACACAATATGCACCTTCTAGTAGAAGTTCACAAGCTACCACAAGTTATTACGTAGCATTTGGGATCGTAAAGTGGCCCAAGGTTCATGAAATTTAGGCTGCACAGATCATGTTTCCGTCTACAAACAAGTCTGTGTTAAACGTTTTCCATGTAGCCGTGTTGGTCCAATCTGCATTTTAGGATGGATGGTTGGTTTGAAGGGGGCCATATTCTTCCCTCATAGTAAACAATGTTTCCCAATTAATCAGGGTAAGGACTGTAGTTTTCTTTGTATGCGTGTTCAGTTCAATTCCAAATGGCGATGACATTTGAAACTTCTAGATAAACTTGCATCTATCACCAGTTATAATATGTGGATTCAGGATCTAATCACTCTCTTCTCTTGAGCTGCCACTTTTTGTTGGTCTCTGGCCATGCTGGATGTGTAACTTTAAGACTGAGCCCACTTTAAAATAGCCCATAAGTAACCAGACACTTGGTTTTGTTTGTTTTTTCACTGTTTCGCAATGGCAGTAATCTAAGATCAAAACTCAATTTTATTTTTTTATTGCCTTTCTGAATATAAATAGATAGCACAAATTTCATTCCTTGATAATGTGTCAAGCTGACATTTATCTTGGTGAAAACATAGAGGAGTCTCAGCTTTGTTGTGGTGAGGAAGCCAAAAACTTAACACTACTTGGATCTGAAGTGGTGAGAGGAAGGACCGAAATGAGAAGGAGAATTAAACCTATTCCTTTTTTTCTTTCCACAGAACATTCTGATGTCCTGCTAAGTAATTGTTAATGAAAAATAATTTTGCTACCACATTATTAAATCATTTTGCAGTTTAGTAATTTGGATAAAATTTGTTGGGTAACATATACATATGATGAACTTATGCTTGTCTGAACGTAACACAGGAGCTGGAAATCAAAGCAGCACCATTAACAACTGCCCTGTATCCAGTTCAGAACCAGTGATACTCAACTTCCACGTGAACCTTCCTTCACAGCACTGAGGGGGGCTATAAACCCTCCTGTGACGACGTAAAATTTGGTACAGGCCGTTATACGTTGCAGGGTGAGAAGCTGCCAGCCTCAGCTATAAGATGAGATGAGATTCTTTGCCATCCTATTTTAAGTCTTTCTAACAACAAAAATCTGGAAATTGATGGGGAGCTTACTGAAGTTAATGGGAAGACCTTAAATTGACATCAGTGGGACTTGAACCAGGCATTTACAGTGCAATTTCTTTGACAAAAAGGTCCTTCTGTGGTATTCTTTCAGGGTACTGCTGTAAAAGCAGTGCACCTATGGCTGCGTGTAACCATTTTCAGTCCCTTTACATGTGCTCTTTACCATGAATAGTTAACAGCTCTTTGTGTTTGCTGTGTGCATGGCTACATGTGCAGTGCTATCGCTGGCTGCTGAAGAGCAGATTTCGAGTGAAGCCTTTGGGTGTGTACTGAGAGCTCGGCTGCAGATGGGAAGTGCCTTTCCTGTGGAATTTAGATTAAAATTGCCATACATAGCATATAATTCTGCACTTTGAAAATCTAGATTAGATTGTAATAAAACATATTGAAATGTTAAAGATATAATTTTGCTGGATTATATCTTTCTTCCCCAAGCTCAGCGGTGTCTGTTTATATTAAAGTAACTTCATGAAATTTTTACAGGAAAAAATTAAGCGGTGTTTTGACCATTAGGTGTGAGCCTAGGGTTGAAATATTACTGCATATTATTTCCCGCAAGCTCTCTGTTCACGTATGGGTGTGTAATGCTTTTTTTTTTTTTTTTGAAGTCCGGATGTGTCTCTGGATATCTCATCAATCATGCTTAAAATGAATAGGTTTTTAAAACATATATATCACATCACGTGTTTTTTTGTGTTTAATTAAACATGAATCTAATACTACAGTTGTTAATCTGTCAAACTCACATTGGAGCTTATAGCCATCTGATCAAGTAAAGGAGGGCTGTATAAAATCTCATATAAGGTCTCGAGGAAGTGCATGACAAAGAGAAATCTTTATTCCTAATTTTAAATAGTATTCTAGAACTGCGTAAGCATTTGGTTATTTAGCGGTTAAAGTGTTTCCTCCCATTTTGACGGTGAATTGCTGTATCTGTTTAATTTTCCTTGGATCATTTCCTGTCCACAAAAGACTCTATCTTAATTCTCAGCCTTTCTAGTAAACACTCAATAGATAGGAAGTTATAGCTTCATAATAGTCCACATCCATGTGGAAATCTGTAAACATCCTTTTATGTCCCTGTTTTTTGAGATTTATTCATTAGTCATTCCTGCTACATTGCTTGCTTTGTTTGACAGCTCGGCTAGGCAGTGCGTGTAAGATAGAAACCTTCTGTCTCTATCGATGCACCAAACTAAAGCTATACAGAGAAGGTGTATCCATTTGAATGCTAAGGCGTCGTATGTAGCCTAAAAAGTAAACAGAATAACCCCATAGGCATTTTTTATGGACAAACACAAAAACTACCTACTACCCTGGAAATATTTCTTTCCCTCATTATCACTTTGGAAAAGATTAGTATCAGGAGTGGAATAAGTTGATGACCATAGATCGAATACCTCTAGTGGGCAACCTACGGTTTTACAACACGGTAAATTTTGTGCTGAGCTGGTAGCCCTGTCCATAAGGTGATCAGAGTATTTTCCTAGTTTACAGCTTCTTGTTTGCACATTGAAGGATATCGGTCTTAACCAATTAGGTCTCCAATTCATGAAGTTTTGTGCATGAGGTTCTTCCCACAGTAGAAACCCTGTCCCGTTCCATGTCACAAGCTCCAGGAACCTCAGCAGAGCAGTGAGTACCTTTGGGTCTGGGACCCCATGGCTGACCGGCCCACCTGCCTACTGAGCCTGGCATGCCTGGTCCTGGTCCAGAGGGAAAACGCAGCATCATGAAGTAGCTGGAGGGATTGTGCTTCCCTTCAGCCATAGCTTCTCTTTGGTTTTGCCCCATTATACATCGCAGTGAGGAATACGTGAAATAAAATTCTGTCAAGGGCATCTGCTCAGTTGAACATATCTCTTAATTACTTATGGATCAAGACAAATAGAAATTATCTCAGTCCAGATGAACTTTTTCTATACCTGTTAGCATAATTTCTTATCCTTATTTGGTTCAAAAGTTGAGATTTATTTCCAAGGAATTCATGTGTGTGTGTTTATACATAATGTATTAATGATTTCATCATCTACTTTCTCGTAGTCACTGACTTCATTATAATGGCTCCTAGGAGAGATGCACAAAAGATTCTGCCTGAAGTTGTTTGAATTAAGACTTTAAGGCCTGAGAACCGGACAGGTCTGTGTTTCTAATTCCAGATACCATGCTGTTGACGTTCATGGTTTTAATTCCTTTTCTAGATAATTTGGCAAAGTGATGGTGAGGTTATTTTCACTAAGAAACCTCCAAATCCTGTCAGTTTTGGGGATGAAAGGTGTCTATTTCCTTTCCCCTGTGACTTCTAATCTCACTTAAGAGCTCCTAAATAAGTGGCAACCTCAGAGATGGCTGATGTAACTTCTCTGGAGCCCAACAGCATCACTCTCGAGGCAGTCACGTCCCCTCATCTCAGCTCAGGGAATGCGACTGTTCCTTCTGCATCTCTTCTTTCTCATGCTAGCCAAAGAGCAAAGGAACGTGTCACCTTCATCCTGACTGAATTGAGATTGTGAATTCAGTATGTCAGGCCTTATTGTGCTACTGCAATGCAAACCAAAAGAGGTAACTTCTTCAGCCTATGTGCCGTAAAAACTAGCTTTCTTTGGAGAGCTCTCTTGAATCTCAGATCTGTCTGCTTTTCTGTTCTTCCTTTCCTGTTTCACTTTCATCCTTGTACTCTGTACAAAATACTTGTACTTCTGCATGTCTGCTCTGTATTATTGGATATTTGGCAAAAAAGGAAGCATCACTTTCCCAAATCCTTTTGGACAGCTGGTATAAGGAAGGCCTGATTCTTGTATTTGAATTACTGACACAGTCTCCCAATACCTCAGATTGCCAAGTCAGGAAAATCTTTGCAATGAAAACTGTTTCAATGAAAGCAATACTTCAGAGAGCTAATTCTTTCAAATAGATAAACCATGCAGAATCATAGCTATATACTACTTTCTGATAGATCTAGTGTTATCGATGAATTAGGAGTTTGGTCTTTTAAAAGTGAATTCTGACTGTCCTTTCCCTAAAGTTCACTGTAATGCAGAGTGTCATGTTGTTTGTGTTTATCGAGAATTAGCATTTTTTCTCATGTTTTGTGCTTTCCATGATCCAAAAGAACTACAGCTGGTTGGGGTTTTTTCTTTTCCCAGATAGCATTCCATTTTCATTCCTGCATGAATTAGCAGCCAAAGACGATTCTATAAGTCTCCTGTTTCCTAGACTCATTTGGGGCTAGGAAAAAGGAAGTAAATGTAAAGCTAGCCCAACTTTGCCACTGTTCTTTGCTCTGACGTTGACAGTCCTACACATCCTGATATGTTATTTCCTTAAAACATTCAATCATGAATGCCCTTTTCCATTTACTTGAATACTATTAAGTATAATAAAAGTTGCATAAAGACTTAGAGATCAGTATCCCATAATAAGTAAAAAAAAAATAAATAAAAAACAAACCCCAAAAAACCAAACACCGAAAACTTTATTTATGAGAGGATTCCTTGTGTATTTTCCATCTTGAAAATAAATGACTCTGCAGCTTGTATTATATGAATCTGTTAATAATCTAGCCAAGTTCTGATGAACTTGAAGTTCTACAGGATGCTGATTAACTACCTTAGCAAAAGCTGGACGCAGAGTTGTTACAGTAACCAAGGTCTTATCCCTACCTGGAAATAATACTGTGTCATCACATGGTTTAGTAGAAGTGGTGGTGAACATGGTTTTGCATGAGCCTATATTGACTGTTTGAAGCTGACATCGATATGCTCAGCCCTGTGAAGTCCAGCTAATGTGCTGAAATAGTAATATTCTGGGTAATATGTACTCATCCTTAAAGATGCTCCTTCCTGCATGGTAGTGTTCACTGTAACTCTTCTGTGCTCAAGTGGGAGACTGGTCTATGAGGTGTGACTCTGTCACCCTTACACAAAAGTATCTCCTTCCCACACAGTATCGCTTGTGCAGAGTTGCCTCTTGGCTATCTGTTGGCATAAGTGTATCACTATTTCAGACGTAAACATGTGACTTTCCAGTTGCAGATGACTTGTTTCCCGTAGAAAATGCTAAAGCTGACTTGTGTTGCAATGTCCCCTGTGCAATCCATGAACAAATGTTCCAAAGAAACTGCCTGTGTTCACTTTACTGGGGAAAAAGCGAAGCATGTCAGAGATCATTTCTATAGAGTTGCCATCCTACACACAGCTCTACTACTGACTGTTGAGTAAGTCATGGTAACTACATGTAATGGTGGACTTGAAGTGGGTAGAAGTGAAGAGGACGCACTGGCATAAAAGCTCTGATCTCATGGCACATGGTCAGTATCTGAATTAATCATATATCACTATCTTGCTGCTTCTTGAGCGACTGCAGAGCAAGAGATGATGGAGCTGAGAGCAGCAACTCCTAACTAGAAACAAAATTTGGTTGCTGAAGAGAATTAGGAGACTGTTTATAGGCAGAGCTGTGTGAAGACAAATCTGCAGATAGGAGTTAATACTGCCTACTGATTTGTTTTTGGGGTTTTTTAAACTGTAAAAGGAAACTGGTAGAAAAGATTATCTGTGTCTGTGAAACGGTTCTTGCCACTAAGCGTGAAGGGAGTTAGCTGCCATTAACCTCCTGCGTAGGAGCTTACAATTGATGGTGCAATAACAGCAGCTATCTTGAGAATCGTGTGGCCTTGAGGAAAAAGAGGTAATTGCTTCAAGTCTTCGGCTGTCCTTTGGTGCAGCGGTGCCTTTTGCGGTGCTGCTCAAGAACCTGCTGCTCAGGTGTGCAGGAGGAGAGCCGTTTGGTGGGCAGTGCCTTGGCAGCACAGATCACTGTCCCGTATTTGAGATATGCACCACAAGGCAAGCCAGCCTGGGCACATTCAGCATATGACTAATCTGAGTGCACATTAGATTCTTACTCTGATTGTACAAATGTGTGTCTTGTACGACATTCAGATGAGCTTTTAAGATTTTTAGGTTGTTCTCCAACTACCTTTTTCTGCATCAGGCTTCCTAAGAAATAAGGATGCTTATGATTATCTCTAGCTGTTTATGGGGCACCCAAAGGTGCTGCCGTCACAAAATGACCTGTGCTTCTTGGGGCTATTTGAGAAAACTGCCTGGAAAAATCCAGCCTCATCCAAATGCCAAGTTGTATGCCTGGGGTAACTAATCACTTTTTTAAAAATGAAACTTATTATTTTCATATAGAAACTTACTTTGTTTAGTGTTTTAGAGCTGTTTTGTATAATATTCAGTTCCTATTTGCATAGACCTCAGAGTGCTTCACAGACTGGGTATGCTTTTCTAGCATGGAATAGAATCATTTCATAGCAACTTCTTAAGTGGGATTTTATTAGGAGTAGGAGATATTAATAACTTTTCCATTTGAGGCTTTGAGGAAGCTTTATATAAGCAATTTTAAATTGTGCAAGTGCTGTTTCCCAGGATATACACAGTGAATAGTTTGGGGTTTGGGTTTTTTTTGTTGTTGTTTTAATTCTCCCATGTAGCCTTATAGGCAGGCTGAAGCCTTGAGTTTTTATTATCATATGTGTCTGAGGAAAAGCACACGTATGAAACCACAAATTATTTGCCCTTTTCCAATATTGGTCTTGAGAGCTGGGCAAACATGTGGACTACATGATTCCTTTGATATTTAATGTAATATTTTCCTTTTTGGGACACCATTTTCTGTTAGGAACAAGGAGATGCTCAGGTGCTTTCAGTGGGATCTCGGTGTCAATAGAAATCTCCCATGAAACAGCACTCCAGTGAGGCTTTTGAAACTGGAAGCTCTTTTCTTTCGTGAGATATCTGGCTCAACATACTAAATTACAGGCAAGAGAACATTGCGAAGCTAAAGTTGTTAGTGCCTGTGGTGAGCCCTGGGTTATTCTCCCTCTTCCTCTATCCTACAAACACACGGCTGGGGGAATTGGCATCTCAGATACCGCATAACATCTGGAAGGGTAATGGATTGAACAGTTTGTTCCTTTCCTCTCCCTTTTTCTCCTAAAGAATTGTTGGTCCCTAAGGGTTTGTCAAGGTTTCTACACTTGCAAGGAAGGAACCTTAATTTCTTTTTCTTTATCAGTGAAAGGTAACTAATAACTGCTGTTCCTCTGACTCCAGCACCATGCTCAGGCGATCATTAGCACCTAAATTCCCCACTTCAAAACAGGTGGTGTTGTTTAGTGAGTTGCCACCCCCATTAGTTGCAGAAGCCTATTCAAGTACTACCCAACTTTGTTTTGGGTGCTCTGCTGAACATAGTGAGGTCCAGAGGATGTTATTTTTGGGTGCATTGAGGAATCTGTAGAGTGACCATAGAAATAAATAGCATATGGACCCACTGACCGTGCTGTGCTACTAAGTGATCTTTGTCTCCCAAGCACACATGACTAATCACAGCTACTGAGAACTGGAAGGAGGTGAGCTCAAAGGGAAAGAGAAAGCAGACAGACACAGATGTTTCACAGGCTGAGAGTTGCATGGTCACCCATCTCAATCAGGTTACAAATAATGAAAGCTTCTGTGTTTTACATGCATGTATAAATCTCATGGCTGCTTGCAATTGTGTTTAGCTGTCTGGATGAGTGTTTCTGATGCAGATTACCTTCAGAACTACAAATGCCAAATATTTAAACTCCTTTTTCAGTCACTTGTGCATAACACAGACTTTCTCATTTTTTATTTAAATAAGAAGCATAATCTAGTTATTTTGCAACATTCTCTTTCATGGAAGTAAGAATGCAAAGTTGAAAGAACACGTGATTACTCAAAATGTTTTGGGGCTTCCCTGTTAAAGTTGTAGGGCTAAGGCCAAAGAGGTGCTTAAGGATTTAAACCTACATTGAATAAGATTTAAAAGCCAGATTCCTAAACACCTTTTTTTTTGGATTTGTCCCTAAATCTTTTAACAACAGTAGCTATGTTCATCTTCACAGCTTGTCACAGCTGAGAAAGCTACAAACTATTCTTCTGCATATCAGAGGGATGTAGTCCAGAGGGATGTGCTAGCTGCTTGCTCCCTCCTCAGAAACCACGTACTCCTTTGAAAAAGCGAGTAGCGGTTTCGTAGCAGGAATGAGTACCTACCTGGAAGAAAACGGTGGCATGAAATAAATGATGCTATAAGTTCACCTTTAAGCAATTGCTTGTCAAAGCACTCGTACCAACCTACAGGGGCTCTGCCTTCCCATATTGCCTGACCAGAGTCTGGGTATCTCTTGCTGGTGAGGTTCTGCTTTGTAACCATTCAGGGCACATGCATGTGCACGCTGACATCCTAAGATGTGGCTGGTGGAGTCTTAGTTATGAGGTCTGCAGCGCTGGAGGGACTCTGTAAAAAGTCCCACCACATCTCCCCGAGAAGAGATGGGCTTCAGTATTTCGAGAACCCATGAACATTTTTAACCTGCTGGTTTTCACACCTGCTGCCAGCGGTGCCTCTCTGCCCTGGTCCCCACCAGGGGAGCGTTGTGCAGATCTCTGCTGAACCACTTGTAGATCAGATACTACCAATGGTAAGCTGTTTGTGTTGCTGTGCAAGGGAGGAGTGTTGGTGGGGATTTTTTTGTGGCGATACATCCCCCCCGCACCCACCCCTCCCCTTCTTCACTGTCCTGGGTTCCCTCCAGTAACTGGGCAACATCACCTGCCCTTGACTTAAACCGAAATTACTTTTCCTTCACCTTCTTTCTGCCCGTTCGTAGGTTTTTACTCCAGTCCTCTCTCTCCACAGTTTAAGATTCTTCTGAGGTTCCTACACAGGGGTGAATGTTTGATCCACTATCGGCCTGCCTTCAGTGTGTGTCCTCTTTAGTTCCTCTCCCACTGCCTGGGTTTTTGTAACTAATGTTTCTACTGAAATGTTGGAAAAGGAAGGGGATGGCCAAAAAAATCGTCTTTTTTTTTTTTTTTTTAAATGTATTCTTTTCAATATCGAAAATGTTCTGACTCACGGGGGGGCACTTAGTTTCATAATAATGTTGGTATCTGTGAGAAAAATCAATCGATAAATAAAAATCTAGACAAAGGTGATGCTTTGCATGCTTTTTCTGAGCATCCCTCAGGCAAACTGAGTCTCTCCCCTCTGAAGACCACAGACAGCAAGAGCTGTCAGGCGGGCAGAAGGGACTGCGGCTGGGCTATGTGCCTGCGGTCCCTGCTGAGAGCCCCTGGTCCTGCCCCGGGGGCGTGCAAGGGACCACAGGTCCCACTGTCACCTCACACATCAGCCTTGCTGTGAGCAATGGTGGTAATGGACGAGGAGTTTTCCCCAGCTGGGCATGGACTCGCTACGGATGCTCTCTGGCTTCAGAGCTGGAGAGCAGCATCCCTGGCAGAGTGGCAATCAAGAGAGTCATCTGGAGCAACACCCAGGGTTACTTTTCTGGTACATGCTGGGGTTTGCTTTTGTTCCGGGCTTTTGGCTCGTTTTCTTTCTCTTTCAAAAGTTTGCTTTGCGTTAGGATTCAGACTACCACGGTAGCGATAAGGTGAAATGAAAGGTTGCAGTTCGTGTCTGAGGTTTTCAAACAAAAAGGTTTTACCTTTTACCTTTCCAAAGGCCTGCACTATATTTTCACTAAGGTGTTGTATTTTATGTTAGAAGAAAATAGTTGTGATTTTCTGAATGCAGCCTTTCTGATGGATTTTGCTATCCCCTAAAAAGGAACCTCTTCCATTTTACTGACAGTAGGAAGCAGCTGTACGTGCTTTGTGTTTTTTTTTTCCCTGTCTGCTGGAGCCTGCTCCTATAGAAATGAGTGGGAATTTTCCCATTGATGTTGGCAGGAAGGATGATCAGAAAAATGCAAAGCTTCCGCACTAGGAGTCCTTAGTGGTGTTCGTCCTTTTGATGTAAAGCATCTGGCTTTGTGCCTCTGAAGATCCTACTCCATAAAATCCTTGGCAATGAGAATGTGAGTTCTGGATGCAGAATAAGGACAAAAAGCACATTTTTCCTCTGTGGCAGAAACTTTGAAATTGCTAGCACAGAGAGATATTGTTAGAAACTCTAAGAGACGGAAGGTGTAAAAACCTGCAAGAGGGGAAAACCACACATAGCTGATGATTATTTGCATCATGTGAACACAGAACAGCATGAAGTGGGCTTTACAGGAGCAGCCAAACTAAAGTTTGTCTGAAAGTGGGTATGGCACTCTGACATCCCAGAGACCTGCGATTTAACTTGTTCAACTCACCCAAGTATAGAGTTACAGCTTTTTAATGTGATGCGGAAGATCAGGTTTCATGTTTAAAGGAAAAAAAAGAGTATAAAAGCTATCTTTTTTTCTTGCTGGTATTCATTTAATGACAGTTTATTTTGTGACTATGGATGTGTTTAATAAAAATTCTGCACGTGGTAGAGGAAAATAATAGAACTTGTCAAAGTTCATCTGTGAAGGCACTTTGTTGTGGCTTACTGAATGTAAAGGGCTAGCAGATAAATTCAGTCATTCAGAGTCTAGAGAGGCTAATATTTCAGTTTGCCCAGAAACCTCACTCTTTTACGTCCGAAGCTCCAAGAAAAGTTATTTGCTGTGTTTTGTGTGTACAATAAGTATGGGAGACCCGGTAGGACTATCTGTGCAAGATGTGTCAGCTGGAGCATTGCTGTATTCATCTTCAGTGCCAAGCAACTCCAATTACTCTTTGGTCAAACAAACTTTTTATTCATTGAGGTGCAGTTGTTTGCCAGAGCTATTTGCAACCATGTGGCAGAGGGGGTACAATTAATACATTGTAAAAATGAAATTTTTTTTGAATGGTATAAGCTATGGAGATGTAATGGAGCCCCACTGGCAGTGATCTGAGGATTTGCCAGATCATAGCAGAGCACTTGAAATTCTCCAACCGGCAGGAAGGAAGAAATGTACACGAGGGAGCCCGTGGGAACTGTATTTTGATTCAGCAGTGTCCGTTAACATTGTCAAACTGCCTGTCTCAAACTGTTAAGACTGATAAACTGCCAGTAATTATCATTTAGAAAATTAGCGGCTGCCAAGACCATCACGCACATTACATGTGTTGGTTGGATTACTTTGAAATTACTTTGCTTAAAAAAAAAAAGGAAAGAAAAAAAAAAATCCTGAGCCTGCATCTGCTCCAAGAATAGCATTGAGGTTTGACACATGACAGTTGGTGCTGGCAGTAGTTATTTTTGTTGTTCGGAGTAGGCTTGGGGATGCTTTCTTGGAGTGCGTCACTACTGCTGTTTACCTTTTGGGTATCAGGGCTACTGAGACCTCTGAATATTTGCAGCAAACCTAAATAAATAACTAGTGGGGTCGCCCTTTCCTTTTCTTCCTTGCCTATCACACTGGACAGAGAGAGAATTAAAAATACTGCTTGCTAGAAGGAAAATTTTCTCATTTTTGCAGTTGACTTCCAGGAACCGTGAAGAAACAGTTTGAGTGGAAGGGCTGCGTAGGGCAGGGCAAGAGCTTAAAAGCAGCTTTGGCTGCTCACCACCATTGCTTCGTCTCCTCCCAACCCTCCCAAACAGCCCATACATCAAAACTGTGGCTTGAGGCAAAGCAAATGTCATCCATTTCCTCCTGAAGGAATCGGAATGCAGCCATGACTGAGAGCTAGATATGATACAGGCACAACCATATCACACAGCCATTGCTGGAAGGGGAGATGGGGATGGTGAAAAGGCCATGTAGAATCTTGCACGGATGTTTTTCATGCAGAGGTTTGTGATTTGGTCAGTCAACAATGAATAAGCTCGTGCAAAGTCTGAGTCAATGATCTGTGAGTCTGAAGGACTCCAAATTTGAGTTGTCAGATGGCCCAAGAATATATCACTTACATTTTAGCTTACATTTTAGTGTGTGTACCTTTCTGCTTATATTGAGTGCAAGGGTCTTAAAACTTTGGGTGCTCTCTACTTTTCCCTCTGGAGTGTGATTGAGGACAAGTCTTCTGGGGTGGCCTAGAATCATAGAATCATTTAGGTTGGAAAAGACCCTTGGGATCACCGAATCCAACCATCAACCCCACTCTACAAAGTTCTCCCCTACACCATATCCCCTAATACCACATCTAAACGACTCTCAAACACATTCAGGGATGGTGACTCCACCGCCTCCCTGGGCAGCCTATTCCAGTGTCTGACCACTCTTTCTGTGAAGAATTTTTTCCTAATGTCCAGCCTAAACCTACCCTGCTGCAGCTTGAAGCCATTCCCTCTTGTTCTATCACTAATTGCCTGGGGGAAGAGACCAGCACCAGCCTCTCTACAATGTCCTTCAAGTAGTTGTAGAGAGTGATGAGGTCTCCCCTCAGCCTCCTCTTCCTCAAACTAAACAGTCCCAGCTCCTTCAATCACTCCTCGTAAGATTTATTCTCCAGGCCCTTCACCAGCTTCGTTGCCCTCCTCTGCACTCGCTCCAGCACCTCGATATCTCTCTCGTATTGAGGTGCCCAAAACTGACACAATACTCAAGGTGTGGCCTCACCAGTGCTGAGTATAGGGGGACAATCACCTCCCTCCTTCTGCCGGTCACACTATTTCTAATACAAGCCAGGATACCATTGGCTTTCTTGGCCACCTGGGCACACTGCTGGCTCATGTTCAGCCGCTTGTCAATTAGAACCCCCAGGTCCTTTTCTGCCAGGCAGCTTTCCAGCCACACTTCCCCAAGCCTGTAGCGATGCATGGGGTTGTTGTGGCCCAAGTGCAGGACCTGGAACTTGGCCTTGTTGAAGCTCATTCCATTAGCGTTGGCCCATCGATCCAATCTATCCAAGTCTCTCTGTAGAGCCTCGCAATCCTCATGCAGATCAACACTCCCGCTTAACTTGGTGTCATCTGCAAACTTACTGGTGATACACTCTATGTCCTTATGAAGGTCATCAATAAAGATGTTAAACAGAAATGGTCCCAACACTGAGCCCTGAGGAACACCGCTTGTGACCGGCCGCCAGCTGGATTTATCTCTATTGACCACCACTCTTTGGGACCGCCCATCCAGCCAGTGCTTGATCCAGCAGATCGTATGCTCATCCAGGCCATGAGCAGCCAGTTTTTCCATGAGAATTCTATGGGGAACAGTGTCAAATAGCCAATCTCCAAAGTTCCTGCTCATGCTCACTCTCCTGCGCAGCTCACCCACCACTGTTTCAGAATTTAAAACTAAACATTTTGGAGTGACTGACTTAAATGCCGATGTTTCCAGGACCCAGCAGTCAGAGCAGTGTAACCAACAGGCAAATCATTTGAGCTGAGATAGTGAGGAATTGCAGCAGAACAGCCTCTGCATCTAAGGGATAGGAACAGCTCAGGGTTTTTCTTCATCAGCACTCCCAATTTGTATTGGATCTACACCTTTAAAATAACTGATGTCATATATCAGATTAATCTAATTCTTTGTGGAATACGAAGGAGAAATTGCTCTTTTCAAATAATATTTCAAATACTGTGAAGGAAGATGCTTGCTTGTGACTTGGAGAGTACCAGATATTATGTCATGAAAATAAAAGGAAAACATATCATGTTTCCTTATTTCATCTATGTGAACACTTTACTGTGTTTAATTCTATTAATCTAAAATTATAAACAAACTTACCCTGATATAATCTAATTTTTATTATAGACACCAAATGCTATTATGTTGGGCAACAAATTGGCTTAAGATAATTCTGTCTTTAGAAAATAAGACTGTAATCAACAGATTTATAGTTTAATAACATTTCATGATATATGTATACCCTATAGCTTTTAGAGCTTTATTTTCAGTTCAGGGTTCCCATTAGTCTAATTTAGGTTTATTGGTGCAATCAGTAGATTTAAGATACGCCTTTTTTTAACCAACAAAGAGTGTCAGTGTGAGATACTGTAAAGAAGCAGTATGCGGGAACCATCTATGAGGGATTTTATTGCAAAGCTGTCGATGGATGAGATTTAGGGGGGGAAAGGGTATGGAGCAAGAGCCTGTGTTTTGTTTAGTTTGGAAAGGGCAGGGGACAGTGAGGATATGTAGGGTCCCAGCTGGAAAAAGTGAGGTTATTTTAGTCTGAAATAAAGCTTTTGCCGAAAAGTAAAACCTTTTGTAGATCAAAAAATCTTTTTTTTGTTGTTTTTCTTCCCCACTAGTCAGATCTAAACTGTAATCTCTGAACAGTGTGGTACAGTTTATAGCCCAAGTAGCTCTGGTCTCGAGATTTAAATGCCCAGTAGCACAACTCTCCCAGATATGTATGTAGAGAATTAATTGTATCTTATTTGTGGAAATAATTAAGCAACAGAAAAGAGGGAGAGCTAAGTGGAAATATTTCTTATTTGGTTTGTCTGTTTGCATGTGCATGTTTTAGTTTCTGATTTATTTGTTTGTCTACTTTTTTGTACTTCGAAACAGCAAATCTGCTGGTTTCATTTTTTTCTAAAACAGCTTTCTGTTTTATTAAGAAAAGTCGTCTGTCTGCAGTTTGCTCAGCTTCTTGTCTGAGCAAACTTGCAGAAATAATTAATTAAGCTTGGATAGTAAGCAGACCGTGGATCTGGGTCATTTGTAACAAGTAGGTGAGATTTTGTGCGATGATTTTGCGAACCTGATGAGGTGTGTATACAGGGGTGTGGGTTTCTAGCTGGCTGGCTGTGCGTGATTAAAGTATGTATACTTTTATTTCAGAGCGTGTATAAAATGTGAGGATAAGTGAACATGCTCTGGTGTGGGATCTTCTGAAGGGTTCTGGCTGGGGCAAGGCCGGGATCTCTCCTTCCTGGTTTGTCCCCTTGCTGTTTCAAGATAATGTAGTCTTCCTTAGGTATATGGGATTTAACGTTGGCTAAGAGCTGGTAATTAAACGCGTGTGGATTGAGGAGCCCGGGAAGAGCAGTCCGTCTCGATTATGTGCGTCTGTTGGCAGGATGGGCGCAGCTCGGAGCTGCCAGCGATGGGCTGTGGCACGGGCAGCTCTTTCACCAACGGGGCTGGGGAAGAGCGGTGTGACTGCACAGGGGCTCAAACCATGAGCGTGACCTTTTGTGCCAACAGCACAGGGACACCTTATCTCCAGTATAACCAGAGGCGGCAGGGTGTATGTTGGTGAATAGCTTCCCTTTCCCCGTTTGCGCCCCTTTGCCCATGCTTTTAGAGTAAAGAGAGGGTTTCTCTGGTTAGAAAGCTGCATTTCACGAGGACAGGAACCAAGAGACAGTTCATTTCTGTGGAGACTTTCTATAAATAGCTTGCTCTGTTAACATAAATTCTTTCACTGAGTGAATCCTACAAGCAGGGGTTTGTTCCAAGCCTACAAAATGCTGTGCATGCCCTTGTCACTTCATACGTGCTTGTTCGGATGCCGGCACTTCCCCCCTTAAAATGAGCGCTAAGCCTGACACTTGCAGGGTGACGCTGCTCCACTGACGGAGTGAGGCAGTCAGCCTTCATAAACGGACCTCTTACGGCTTTAATTTTTTACATCATTGATAGCAAAAGGATCATTGGAAGTTCTTAAGGCAAATAGGGCAGAACTTGCTGAAGTCCCTGCTCACTGGTATTTAAACCTTCAACTAGGCTGCGATGTTTTCGACCACCCTGCTCTCTGCTAATGCTTGCAGTCGGTCTGGGTCAGAATCTGTAGCTACTGCAAGCCTTGAAAGCTTCACAGGGCTTTTAGGAAACTTGTAATTGCTCCACTGTGAATCCTAGAGTGAGAAAGAGCTTGCCCAGGAGGAAAAAGTCTTCAGTTACTGCTAGTGCAGTGGAAACTCTGTGGACATAAATGGTCCCAGCTGTATGACACGCATCTGTCACTCTGCAGAACTCCAGCTTTTTATTTTCTTCCTCTTACATATTCCTGATACTGGAAGCCCTCTCCTTTGGAGAAGATTTTTCTGCTTCTGTTTAAACACGTTTCTGTGTCTGACTATCTGATGTTCAGTCCCCATCCCTTCCCCCTCTTCGCATGAAATGGCAACCAGTGAGCTGTTGAAATTTTAACACAGCTGAAAGATGTGACCCAGAGGTGTCTGTCTGGAAAAGGGAAGTGAACTGGAGTTCAGGCAGTTGATAAAACACACGTGTTTATGAGGAAGCATGCTCGCTCCTACTTTCTGTCCTTTTTTTAAATGCGTCTGTCTGCTGGCGGAGGCCGTACTGTTTTCACTACCCACACACATGTATGGCAAGGTCAAATACAATTCCCTTTTTTGTGTGTGAGGTGCTTCAAAGTACTTGCTGTAGCTGTATGTCTGTGCTGGTGGGTTAGAAGTGGAGTAAGCAGTGGACGGGGACGTATGTAACATGGCGAGAGGAAGCAGAGCAAATAAACTGGTTGTCATCCATGGTGGATACTGCAGTGTATGGAGAGGAGGGCATGTTGGATGCGTCAGGTAGGTTTCTGCACAGGCTGTCCAGCTGCAGTGCCAGTGGCTTTGTGGGACTGTCACAGACCCAGATTCTGTTGACGCTTCGCCATTAGATGTAAAAGTATATGTGTGAGAAACGAATTTGACGTTTTTGGCATGTAGAGTTTAGTTTTAAAATGTGACTATTGATTTAATGGCTCCCTTAGCTGTTGCTGATGATGTCTGCTGTTGAAGTCTTCACAACTGGCCCTTGCAACAGCTCCCAGATTGTGCAAATTGGTTTTGGAGGGGAAATTAACTAGCTTATTTGCATACACAAAAAAAGTCCTGGCTCCGTGGCTTTCAGGTATGCATCCCTGTTTTTTTTTTCCATAGGATTGTTATGGATATGTACTTCCAGGGATTGTATCATCAGCCCGTACCATTCATACGTTTTGCAGAGTTCATAATCGAATGCATTCGCGGCTGCAAGTGGCACACGTGCTGCTCTGAATGCTCCTTCTCAGATGTCTCCTGCTTCTGGTAACCCACATTCTGCAGCTGGAGGCTGCGCTCCGGGCGCCGCATGAATGGCGCGTCTTGTGTTTCAGCGAGGCGGAGTGAACTTGATTCTAGGTCAAAATCAAATGTGACATTTCCTAAATGTGCGAGTCCAAACTAGTTACAGAACTAAAAAGCGGAGCCTGTGAGTGCTTTTTGTGTGTTATTTCTCAGCAGTTTATAGTCTATTTATTGGGGGTGGGGTAGGTTGAATGTGCTTTTATAACCCTGATTACACCTGCAAAACTGAGAATAGGAAGAAAATAAACCAGTGCCATCTCATCGCTTAGGGGTGCAAAAGTCTTACCCTTACAGAACTGAAAATCCACTTTTCTTGTTCAGGGTGAAGGTATCCAGTTTATGGCCAGTGGCCTAGATAAGACCTGCCAGCTCCTCAAATCTGCAGCCTGCTCCTCCCTACTCCACTCTTCTTCCCCAAGGTCCTCACAGGCACAGCGAGAGCAGGCAGTGACCCAGATGCGCTGCTCTGAAAGTGCCATTTGTTTCCAGGGCTCAGCGTGCTGGCGGATTTGACACATGGCTACACACGCATCCATCACTGGACCAAAATACACGTCCCCGGCATTGTAAGGGGTGTTGTATCAGCTAAGCGACTGCTGACCGGGCCAGTAGCTCCTCGCACGTCCCGTCAAATGTGTGAGTGTGTGGGACTCCTGCCCCCCAAATGTGGAAGGATTTGTTGAGCTGCAGGATGCGGAATCTGGCTACAACAAAGATTTTTAATATATTTTTTTTGTCTGCTTAAACTTTCCAGGGAGTTAACAGGCAAGCAATTTGCCGCTCCATGCTTTGTTACCTGTCAAGCTATGAAAAAGGAATAAGGGGAAGGACCTTTTTATACTTCTGGTTTTGGCAGGGAGTGCAGGTTTGTGTTCTTTCTCTTCTCCTATTCTTCTGACTATAATTATTTCAGATTCCTTTGCCTACAGACAGAACTAATACATGTATATATGTAAATATGTATTTATACACAAATATATATAAATCATCATAGATACGTAGATATACATATATATGATTCTTAAGACTGGTACGTAAGACTAGTCCTCTCTCCCCTTGTCCAAGCTATAACTTCAATTCGTCTTTCTTCACTTCTTTGTGGATACCAAGCCATGAAGTCTCATGCAGCGTGGCTAAACAGATATCCATTGATACATCCCTTCCTCCCTCCACCTGCAGCTCTCCCCGTTATCTCCTGCCTCTGTTGCCATGGACAACGCCAGCGTCCCTCAGTCAGGCAAAAATCTGTCCATCTCCCAGTTCGCTCTGTCTTTACTCTGAGTTCAGCAGATTCTTCCTGTGCAATGTCTCCTAAGAAATGCCCTGTGCTGTCCACACCACGCAGCTGAAATTCACATCTAAGCACTCATTTGATGTCTTGAATTACTGCAACATCCGTTTCTCTGGCCTCTTCAAATTCTAATTCTCTCTGTCCAGAATGTCTTTGCAAAAGGAACTTGTCCCGTTTCCTCATTTTTTAACAGCGTAACCTCCCCTATGTGTTCCTCTACAGGTTTCTTCGTTATTCAGCACAAGGTGCTCATCTTCATCACCAAAGCCTCTCACTCCCCCTCTGCTTCCCATCTGTCATCCAGCTCCGAGTGGGCGTCTTTCTCCTCCGGCCACCCATGATGACCATCTCTCCGGCACACATGACTTGCTTTCTAACAAGTAGTTACGTGTTTTCTGCTGACCTAACCCACCCCATTAATGTTGGCAGGACTACTTTCTTCTTGTCCTTTAGGTATCTCCTTTAAAATACTCTTTTTTTTTTTCTTTTTCTTTTTTTTTTTTCTGGGATGCAGGTGATGCAGACTCCCTGCCTGAGGCAGCTCACCACCTATCTCTTGCTTTCAGAGTGCAGCAGTTGTACAAATAGTAAGCACTCATTGGAGGAATTTTAGACCTTATTGAGATTAAGGCCTTAACCAGCACCTCCTGTCATTGCAGGTTTTTAAAAATAGGCTCGACGTGCATGGTAATAGCAACGTTGTAACCATGGCAATGCAAGGCAGACAGGGTTTTCAGGCAGGGATCTCTTATTAGGCCAACCGGCATGGCTGCAGGCTGGACCAGGGTGACACAAGAGTGAGGTTTCAGGCGCAGGACGGGACTCAGAGCCCCAAAGCATATCTGTTTTCCCCCAGCTGGGTCAGGTGGCCTAATAAAAAGAATAACATAAGTGTACTTGATCCTGCCTTGAGCGGGGAAGCAGCCTAGATAGTCATTCAAGGTCCGTTTTAATCCTGTGGCTCAGTTTTAATGGGGAGAGCTGACTTCTCCTTCCCTTCGTGCTGTGCGTTCAAGCATATGCTGATCTTCTGCTGATACCAACAGAAGGTCTCTGAATATCAAGAAACCAGAATATCCTCATTAAGGATCTGCTTGGAGGATGTGAGAGTAATATATTGGTCTTTGAGCGGAGGCTGACTTTGTGCAGCTATAAAACATGAATATTAAACAGGAAGCCAATGACACTTCTGAAACATGCCTGAGACAGTAATCCAGATGCTGTTCGGGGATATAGTATAGCCCTTAAGCCTTACGTTTATGCTTTTTTTTTTCTTTTTTTTTTTTTTTTTTTACTGCATCTGCATAGTTGTGGGTGGGGAGCAGGGGGGCACAGCAAGAGAAAAACCAGATTTTTAGCCTGGTTTCCTGAGGAAGTGGGGGTTAGGCTGTTAACTCGGTGTGTCTGCGCGCCAGTCCTCTTTATAACTTTGCAGGCTGTCTCCAACCAGGGAGGGAGGGTGCTTCGGGGACAGCATCAGCCTTCCCAGTCCTTTCTCCGATGCAGTAGCTGCTGCCAGGAGGTGGGCTGCGTGTGGGGTGGCAGGGGCAGGGTGCCACGGGCACGCCAGCACCAGTTGGCCAGCAGCTACATCAAGGCTTGCCCAGCAAATGTGGCTGGGTACCAGGCACCATGGGGCTTGGGGTAGCCAGGAGCAGCCCGGGAGGGGCTCCTGTAGTAAATTTAGCATCACGAGCCCAAACAAGCTGGAAATCCAGTTTCATTAGTTCCACCACTCAGGCATTTGCTTAATCTTGAAAAACAAAAGACAAAAAAAAACCCCAAAACAAGTAGGGGAGGTTATACTGAATAGTAATGACATTTTAAATCCATAGAATATTTCAGCAAAATAAATGCTTTTGTGTGGCTTTTGTATTGCAAAGAGGTTTATATTATTGTAGCACAATCCTGGAATTACATGAACCCTGTGTTTACTCTGGTTCACACTGGGACACTCGCTTTCTAAGAGGAGACCTGATGTATTTAAGGGCAGCGTGAAAGAATAAAGACTTGATCCTGCACTCGACGCCGAAGCATTATGACACTGCAAAATCTTTTCGCTTGTACTTCTAGTGTGTTGTCCTGAGAATATAATTTCCTGTTTTTCATTATGGGAGAGGTTTTTTTGGAAGTCACTAGAGAGCAGGGGTGTTTTTGGAAAGTAAACTGTCAAAATATGGTGACTTTCTTGACTTGTTCTTTTTTTCTTTCCTTTCCTGGATATAGAACTCACCAATATGAAATCTCATAATTAAAATAAGTAAATAAATAATCAATGAAGCAGCATGAGAGACAGCCCACTTTTTTTCACTCTTCCCCACCCTTGGCCCGTTGGTGATTTTTCCTAGGTTTTGCAATGATGCTTCTCAGATTAGAAGCTTTTATTTCCTTCCGCTTTGTGTTGTATGACAATTAAGGACCTTTATTTATTTATTTTACTTGTCTCACTATAAAAAAAAAAAAAAACACACAACAAAAAAACAGAATGCAATGTTTTCTGTTCTTCCATTTCTAGTACTCTTGTTTATTTTGAAACTTCCAGAAAGAGATAAAAACAGCTTAGGAAAAATGCTCTCCAGAGCAATCCTTTAAAGAGCAACAAACAAACATTGCAGATTGGTCCTGAAGGCTGTGCTTCCTTTCTGGGGAGGGAGGGAGGTGTGGAGAGAGGATGTTTTCTTCTTAGCTTTGCTCTAATCATCCGATCTGGGATTTGATAAGCTCCACAAGTCTGACACTGCAGCCTCCTCCCGTCTTCCCCCTTCCTGCCTCTTAGCAGATTAAAGAGAACATGGCAAAAAGGAAACAGTTTATTTTCGACTCGCAGTCAATAATTAGTTTACAGTGCAGCATTTTCATTGTTTGTGTTTTAATCGTGTTGCTATGTTCTTTTCTTACACAGTTTACTTTTCCCTTCAGAGCCTTTCTTTGATGCAGAAATAGGTTTACAAATAGCTCAGTCTTGCAAAACTTCAGCCTCTTTTTCAACATTTTTGTATTTCACATCAGGAAATGTGACCACGTGTAGGTGGCGTAGCTTCTGCAAAGTGCCTTCCTCCCCCCAACCCCCTCAGCTCATGGGGCGCAGTTGCAGACCACGCCACGCTTTCGTCTCACTCTCAGACATTTTTGGAATTACAGTAATTAAGGAAAACTAAATGTACAAAATAGGGAGTGATTAAATGCACTAAAGTATTACTTGTACATATAAATATGAGTTGACATACGCAAAACTAGCTAAATCTATGAATTGTCTCAAAGGCAAGAAGTTCTTAGTAATACACTTAGTAATTCCCGTTGCGCCCCCAATTTGTCCTAAGAATACAGGATATATGCTGAATTCTTTAAAGGTTTAAAGCTTGCAAGTATGTTGTCCATGACATGAGACTGTTTCTTCCCATGCGTGTATTTTTATGATTTCTTGCACAATGGGAATGAATGACATTGTATTGCAACATTAGCATATATAGTCTATATATACACCGTTCATTTTCATTGTATGTCATGGATATAATGTCCTAAATGAAAGCCCTGGGCACTGATTTAAAGCACAAAAATGTTTATTGCATGAGTAAGACTCTCTCTTAAGAGGGAGAGGAAAAATTGTTTATAAAAACAAGTTTTTGTATATAAACCCCAGTATTTATGTTGCAATGTATTTGTACTTCTAATTGGCCTTTACTGCTTCTATAGTGGGTTTATAAATTTGCTGTTTAGTCAGTTTCTGCTAAAGGTTCTTTAGGGTCAACCCAGTATCTTCAGAAGAAAAACATTTTCTTCTTCAAGACAAACTGCAAAATCAATTATTAAAACAAAAGCTTCTAAAATCTTACATTATGCTTACTTTTTTTTTCCTTGCTATTTTTTTTAACTTTCATAATGATGTGAGTGCTTATATCTGGCCGTAGAGGCGGTTCACTGATGCCACTGGGATATCAGGCAGGTCAGGATGTGCAGGCTGAGGGTGCAGCAGAGGGACACAGTGCTGGCTCCAGCCACCACGTCCCAGCCTCGCTGGCTGCCCGTGCCCTCCCTTAGCTCCAGGGGTGCCCAGCAGCGTTCCTAGGAGCCAGCTCAGAGGGTTGGAGAGTGCAATCTATTTTTAGGACTATGGGCTCCATTCATTTATTTTTAAAAAAAAATTGTTTGGGGCATAGTACTTCTCATTTTTCCACAAAGAGAAATGCGAGCACTCTTCCCGCAATTAATGAAGTCATTTTTCTACTGTTTTGAGAACTGAAGTATGTTGCTGCAATCACATGCTCCTCATGTATGAGTAACAGTCTAAGTGCATGCTCACTATTGAGCTCGCTAATGGCTTCCCCTATTGATTGCTCGGCCCTGGTGATGGCTGATGGCCGCCTGGCACGGGGGCTGGCAGTTCCAACGGGGCGGCCAAGGTAGGCAATACACAGGCTGGCTTATCAGCGTATAGAGAGAGAAGTGCTTGCTTCTCTCCCAGGCAGTGTGGATGGCAAGGGATGCCACAGATCGTGGGATCTTCTCAGGACGATTTCAAAAGACAGGATTTAAGAATGGGCTGTGAGTGCCACTGCTTTTGCCTTTCTGCGGCTGGTACCCTCACAGTGTTGTGCTCTACTTGCTCACCTTAACCACTACCCGTCCCACCGAGTGTTTCTTAATGCTTTTGGCATCTTCTGATTTGTTGCATCCACCTCTGCTACCTCTCTGTATGCATCCCCTCGCTGTACCTGTATTGGCACTTTCCATGCTGGAATGCTTGGTTAGATGGTGCCTTGATGTTTTCAGAGCCCAGCTCCTTTATGCTTTCAGCTCTGTGCTGTTGTTGCAAAGCAAGCTGATGCCTGGAAAAGCGGCTGTGAATGTAAGGAAGATTTAGTTTAGTTTATCCTGCTTGAAAGTTGAGCGGAAAAAGGTACTAGTATTGCCAATATTGACCTGGCAATATCGAGGGGCTTAAACTGCCTGTGAGAGTGAAGCATCCCGGGAAGAAGGAGAGCAAGCGGCGTGCTTCGGCAGGGCTGGAAGCCGCAGGACACAGGACATGGGGACCAGCTGACAGCAGCACGTCTGCTAAGGAAAAGTCAATGGATCTGATGTGTGAGGAGATTAAAGTGGCACAGAAAAGGAGCAGTTTGGCTTATGATCTTTAACACAGTTTGTGGTTTTTTTTTCTCTTCATATCTCTGTTTATAAGAGTAGAAAAAGTTCAAGCAAAGTCTCTGTATTTTCCTGATGTTTTTCTCCTGTGTTTCCTGTTTCTTAGGACTTGCTGCTGCTGCAACAGTGACTTTGCATTTGAGTTCCTCCTGCTCCAAAGTGAAAGGGCAACAGTTCGAAAGATGTGTTTTTAGACAGCTGCAAGTTTGATGGTGCACACAAACGTATTTTTTTTTTGAAACTACTAATCTCCTTTGGGACTCCTTTCAGAGAGGGACGTAGTTATCCTTATTTACATCCTGCAACTGCATGAAGCTTTCAAGTAACTGTTTTAGAAATCCAGTGAGTGTCACATGAAAAAATGCAGGGTGGTTGTCCTGTAGCCACTGTCCTCTTTCTAAGTTTTGGCACTGTTGCATGGGAGGAGGAACCACCAGAATGGTAGTGTTTAGTCTTTGTAGAGTCTTCTAATGATGTTACTGGGGTTTTTTCCCCTCTGCTGGTGTCCAGGCTTGTGTCTGTCCTCCTTGCAGGAGTGGCTTTCTGTTGGCGCTCCCTCTTTCTGCCGCTCAGCTCTCCCCCCGCTGTTGATGACCGAGCTTTTTCATATCCTGCGCCTGCTATCTGGGACCCTCACTCAGAAAGGGGTAGTTTCAGGGTAACAGGGAGGCTTCTGTCTCTGTCTAAGAGCAAGCCTATAAGCTTCCCTTAAACTTTAAACATTTCATTGTTGGAAAGCTTTCAGATGTTCTTTAGCTTTACATATAAAGAAAGCTTTATATGTAATCTGGCATTGTGTAGTAAAAGATTGCTTTATGTAAGTTAAAATGTGCAGTTCCTTTATAAACTGGTCGTATAAAGTCAGCACGCAGGAGATTGTTTTTCTTCTTGTGTTCAGCGTTGCCTTTAGAAGGTTTTGGGTTTTTTAATGCTTTTTTGGGGTTTTAGTAGGATTAGAAATCTTAAGGTGGTAGGAATAGGTGGAAAATACTGCACCCTAGGCAAAACTGAACATGCACCCCTCTCCACATTTGTCGAAACACCAGCGTCAGCAGCCTCCCAGGTAACAGAGTCCTGAACCTGTCTAAAAAGGGTGACTGAAGACTCTGTTGCTGTAGGGCCGTACTAACCTACTACTGAAAAATACTTTCTGGATTAATTCACGGCACAGCCCAAAATCTTTGTAATACAATGTGTTGTAAAATAAGCACAAATGACATTAGAACACGTGAAAAAGGAAGGCTATTTCTCTGCAGACTAACCCAGCACTTTTTCTACAAAGTGGATCCAGCCTATTTACAGGTTAGACATCCTGACCCAGATACATCCATTTGTAAACTGTTCTCCAACCTGAAAACCTTCTTCCCAGTTTTTTGCCAAGTAAAATAGCAGCGCAAAAAGCAGGAATGCCTGCTTCTACTTGAGGTTTGAAAAAAACGGCATCAGAAGCATGTTACTAATAGAAAACTGACAGATGCTTATCATTATGTAGATTTTCTTCTGTGTTTGAGTATCATAAACTGAATTGCATCTACTAGCGTTTGAAAAGTATTTAAGACCACTTACAACTTCAGCCAGCCCACTTCCTCCACCTGGGTGACGCTCGCATGAACTGCAGCAACTGCAACATGTACCAGACCAGAATCCTCCGTGGAACTGTTTTTATGCCTTAAATAATGTTTTTATCTCTTTCAAACGTTGGGTAAATTGTCACCTAACAATGTTTTCCTCTAATGAAAAATAAGGGGGGTTTGTGGGTTCTTGTCTAGAATTGTTCACGGTGGACTTGATCCAGAGATCCTAGAAGTTGGTGGATGTTAACAGAATTGGGACGGCAGGCTTGAAAAAACAGTAGTTACTATGTCTCCTGGCAGTGATTTCTCTTTTGCCCATGGTAATAAACTTAATTCTGATCTCAGTATGAACTGACAAAAACGCATGTGGAAGCTGATGGGAATATGCAGGGATTGTCTCATGAAGCAGGCAACGTCATGAAACACAATACACGAATGACGTGTGGGTGTGCTACTCACCGCATTGTTTCAAAAAATACTTTTTTCTTTACAAAAACAAAGTAATTTTTACACAAGGCTACATAAAAAGACTGCTGGTGTATGTGCAACGCTGGGGGGGTGGTATAATTTTTTGGTAAAAAAATCCAATTTGTTGAAGCTGGTGCTACTTAGAGGAAAAAGGCTGTTCCTGGCATGTAGTAAGCTTAATTATCTCCTAAGAGTGTTTTGTTTCTCTTTAAAGTTTCAAATCAAGTTTTTTTGAGCTTCAGAGCAACTTTTCATGTCTGTTGGTGTGCTAAGTATTTTACCATATCTTACCATTTAAGAGGAGATGCTTGGACAGCTTTCATTTGGTCACCACTTCCATATTGGCAGTGGTGTGTGTGTCACCGTTTGGGGTGACCCTGCTGTAAATATTTTGGCCTGGGATGGGTAGCAAGTTGCAGCTACTTGCAGGAAGCTGATGTTGCTTAAATCTAATACTATTCAATTGATCGTACTCTAAAGCCATTCTCATTCTGTACTTGATTTTAGATGGTAAGCAGAAGGGGAGTTCAATGTGAAATTTTTCAGAAAAGGCTTTCATTCTCAATGCTTTTCCTTTGCTTGCAACTCCTCTTCTTTCCCCACTCTTCCCCTGTCTGGGATAACAAATAAACTTCAGGTTTTACTATATGCTATTCAGTTGGTGCCAGCAGCCTGTTGGATATTAGGGTATACCTTTGAACACTCATAGCCAAGTCTTCATAACAGAAGCAAATCAAAACCTTTTATGGTCAATGCCTTCTTTTAAAAGAACTGTTTATGAATATAGATTTATCTGAAAGAAGTGCACCTTTCACTGAATAGTCAGATGGCTACTTCCAGGTTTTCATTTTTCCCAAGCACAGAATCTTGGGAAGGCAAGCTCTCTTCCATTAGTAATTCTATTCAGGCAACCCTTTTGTCACCTCTTCTATTTATTATACTAATTGCAAAAGAAGCCAAAGTTGGTGTGCCTTGAAGCCTATATTAATTTATTTTGCATTTCCTACGCTGTGTTTTCCAAAGTCAGCAAAGCTTTTCTAAAAAGTGCTGGTCAGAATTTGGAGATAAGTAACATTATCCAAAGCCTTCAAGAAAAATGAATATTCCTCCTATGTGCTTAGGTAGAATGAAAATCACCAAGGCTAAAACTGAGTTCTGTACCGACCCCAGGGTGAATACAAAGCAAGAGTGAATAATCTTTGGTTTTCTCTGCAAGCCATGTCCAGCCCTCGCCCCCAGTTATACAGCAAAAAACGTTCCCTTCCCTTCTCCCTTCCTGCCCTGCTCTACACCCAGATACCTCATCTCCTTTGTAGCCAGAGAGACAGGGCATGTTTTGCATCATCTACCAAAATCAAGCAAAACACATCCCCTGGAAAGATTTCAAGCTTTCAACCCACCATCCCCAAAGTTCAAAAGATCTGGCAAGCTTAGAAATGTGGTAAATCACGTCTCTGTCCCACATTTAACTCGACAGCCCTTTACCTAGTCGTCTTACTAGTCTTCGTCGTACACGGTCTCAACCGAGGGCTTGGACTTGACTCCTTTAGCATGTGTTAAGGCAGCTGCCTGCAATCCAGTACCCTAACAGTGGAGTTTACTGTTGGTTGAAAATAGCACTGCAGCCAAATAAGCCGACCTGCCATTCCCCAAATCCTACATCTGTCTGTCCATCCTTTCGTCACTTTTTCCCTAGTGACACCTTTTTTTTTTTCTTTTTTTTTTTTTTATAGTTAATTTGCAAACTGGGCTAAAGAATTCACTCAGTTCATTTTAATCCCAGTTGCTCCCCCAGCCCTGTTTGCTGCACAGGCATTTGTGCTGTGGGGAGGGAGGGAAGAAAGGAGGGAGGGAGGAAGGGAAGGAGGGAGCGCTGCTGGGGACACATCCAGAAGCTCCGCACCAGTGCTGGGGGGGGCTCAGCCCCTTTTGGCAGCAGTGCCAGTCCCTGTCTGTCAAATGTTCATGGGACCAGCAGTGTAGAGTACAGAGTTTCCCTTACTTGTCACTTCTCTGGGGAAATTATTAAATCAGTTTCTTGGTGTAGAAGAAAATAATGAGCTAATCTGGAGTCGAGGTGCTGTTGGATTGTTTCGGTCCTGGCTCGTCTCTTAAGCTCCTAACTTTTCTGCATGCAGATGTTATCCAATTAGTTCTGAGGCAGAAGTAGAGTTTCTAGACTTGATTTTTTCTTTCCGGGCCAAATGCCTGGAAGCTAGGGAGGGAAATGGATGACACTGGAATAATAACCACCTTCCCCAAGCTTGAGCAAAGCAGTTAAGACCCATCTTGTTTTCAGTGTTTTCACAAATTCTGCCAAGCTGTACAAAAGGTTTTGAGGGAGGAGGGGGTGTTGGGTTTTTTTCTTTATTTCTTGATATGCCCGGGTTTTTTTCTCAACTACTAAACAAAGAAAGCAAGTAGAAAAGAAGACACTATGGTTTGTAGTTTTGTGATTAAAAATGTCTCTTCCTAAAATCTTTCACTGATTTGTAATGATTTTTTTTCTTCTCTCTCCACCCTGAACTCTCCGCCCAAAATGAAGTCTTAGCCTTATGAGATCAGAGGTCTGCTTACTAATCACAGGATTTAGAGCAGTGTAATCCAGTTGCCGTGTTTTAAGGAAGATTTATTTGGTGATTCTTTAATAGAAATTTTATTTTCCTAGCTACCTTTCATGTAACGATGAACAGTAAAAGTCATTTTTGACCTAAGAAGTCATTCCCCCTTCCTCTCCTGTGAATGCCTACAGCATCCTTCAGGAGAGATACTGCTGCTTCTGCAGCTGAGGCAGATTTCTGCGATCAATAATGCAGGGCTCCAAGTTTTCCATGTATAGCTGTAAAGTTACTCATCCACCAGTAATTTCACAGATGCCTCTCTCATGGAAAATTCAGCATGTATTTGGGAGGGAACGGGAGTTTAAAGCAATTCAAATTCAGTCTAGCTTCACTGGTGCGGACTTCTGGGCGCTGAAACGTGTGTCCTTCTCCGTTTGCTTTATAGTTACCGTTCCCAAACCTGAACACCAGCAGAATCATAGCCCCTTTGTCTTCTAGGAGTTTACAGACTAAACGTTTTAACATCATTGTTAGTCTGTGCTCTGTGAGTTGTTCTTTCAAAGATTTTGCCTCAAGGAAAGATAAGGAGTAGCTGTCATTTGAAATTTACTCAGGGTTGGCAAAATGATGGCATTTGTCACTTCTGCTCTCCATCTTCCTCAAGCTGGCCCTAGTGTGTGTCATACTAGATATTGCGTTGACTTACTTCTTCTCCCTCTTTGTTCTTCTAGAGAACAACGAGTAATTAATACAGTCTAAAAAGAAGTGTGGCATAAACCCTTTTTTGTGTGTGTGTAGTTTTCAAACAAGGAGGCTGTCGAGAGCCTTACGTGCATGCTATTTCAAAAACAGTTTGTCAAAGCAAAATCACAAAGAGATACTGGGTTGACCAATTTTTTTAGGGCTGGATCTAAAATAATTGGCACGCTTGCTGTATGCTGCTGCGTGTTTCATGTTGTTGACCTCGTCTCCCTGAAGTCTGAATAGCTGTCGTGCCAGTGACAGTGATGTGTCTGAGCAGTCAGAGGGAGTCTTGCAGTTATTTTAATATTTTGCATAATACCGGTGGAATTTAATAATTAGTTGTGAAGGTTCAAATCCAATTACCTCCTTCCCTAAAACAGAAAAAATGGTGGAAGTTTGGTAATAAATGCTAGCAGAGTGAGAAAGACATGTAACATAAATTGTCGTGTTCCACTCACTAACGTTTTCTTTCCCTTTCTCTGTTATTTTCCAGGGCATGTTTTCGAGCCATTTTTGAGGAAATGTGGTGAATGTAAACTTGCTCTGTTTTGGGGGGAAATTCTGGTAAGTGCTGCTTTTGATCAATTTTAGTTTTCAATGAGAATTTCAGAAAGATTGTTTTAGCTTTTTTCAGTTTAAATTTTTTTTAGCTGATGGGAAATACAGAGACACAGTTGATTATATGTGGTTTTCTTCCTCTGCTATGGAGGCTCGCAGTATGAGAAGCATTGACAGAAAACAGTATGCTAGGCCTCAGGGCAAGGAATGTAGTTTCATTTGCTCCAGTGGCATCCGTTTATTGTGTTTGTAGCTGTTATATTCTGCTGAAGAGTGGTTGAGCTAAAACCTAGAGTAGAAGAAACACAAAGGCCTAATTTAAAACCAAGGGGAACAAAAAAATGGTATAGTGGTATAAAAAATCAGGAGCAAAAATAATGTAGAGGGAGCACATCCCTCCCTAAGTGGTGGGGGTGTCCAGTCACCCTGAAATCTTTCCATCCATTCCCAGAATGTCTGACTGGCACACTTGCCACATGGAGCTAGGGTGATTTGTTTATGCCAGAGAGATAGGGAGGTAGTTAATGCTCCTGTGTGCTATACCGGTTTTCCTGTTCCTCCTTTCCATCCCACGTGACAAGCTTTGCTGCTTCCCTGGCTGTTCTGTATGCAACACTTCCAGAGGCCCCAACTTCCTACAGACTTCTGGTCCTACAGGCACTTTGGGAATATGGCACGTCATGTGTGGTGTGTCTGTGCTGCTGAGTTGCCCTGCTGCGAGGAGAAGGAAGCAGAGAAGAATGGGTGGTAATTAGTGACATGCCCCAACTGGAGGGCAGCAATCCTGAGAAAACTCTTCCAACCTGCAAAAAAGCAGCAGATCTGGAGCAGTTTGTAGGCTCATCTTGCTTTTCCCTCTAGGAGACTGACAATATATACAGTTCTGACTGGTGCCAATCTATCACCATCGCCCTTGGGGAAAAAAAAAAGCCAGCAGAAGATTGTGTCCCTTCTTTCCCTTGGACAAGCATACCCTTGGACTGGCATTTTTTCTTCAGCCAGCACGTGCAGATTGCAGATGAAAACTGGCTTATTCTCCACTGGCAGAAGACTTAAGAGTCGGATAGCCTGCGGGGTAGAAAACTGAAAATCAAAGACCGGCTCTGTGAGAACACGTGTTCTTTTCTGCCATTTAAAAAAAAACAGATGTTGTTACATCATACAGAAAGATCTGGATTAGCTAACAGATGTTTAAATGTAAATCATTTAGCCTTCTGCAGAATTTATAGTCTTAAAGATAAGAAAACACAAGATAACCAAGATCAGAATTTTACAAAGAAGTTGGCCAAACGCGTGAAAAGTCCTGTACAGTGGTACCTAGGTAAACCCTACTGTAGCTCATTCTTTTAAACAATTTTCTCTCTACAGTTGGGCTTTTCTGACCATGTCATGTTGTAAGCTTGCACCTATATCCGTATACTGGGAAATAAGAACAACAATTATTTAACTAGAGTTTAGTTGTAGGGTCAAAGATGAGCTACAGACCAGCAGTATGAGCTCATTAGTCCATGAGATTTTGTGCTGACTTCTGTTACTGCAAAAGAGGATAGGAGCTATACTTAGTTTTCTTTTTGGTGGTAGTAACAATACTTTGATCCTCAAAGTTGTCCAGTGTCCTTACAGATTAGCTGATCTTTGTGTGGGGTGTGACAAAGCCATGGTGCTCACAGGTAAAGGGAGTAGAGTCATGATTCAGAAATAGTGATGCCGTGTAACACCATGGAAAAAAAGTTTATTGTCAGACCTGGTAATAAGACTGTTGTGTTTTAATTTCCCTTCAAAGATGCATCAGCTGAGACCAGCCTCATCTCCATAGCTGCATAAAAAAGTGTAGTTCAAGAGCAGCAAGGGGGAAGAGACAGAAGCAGCTTGTTTCTTAGAATCATAGAATAATTTTAGTTGGAAGAAACTTCCAGATGTCATCTGAAACAGGTCCTTTTAGGTCAGGACCTAGATTTTTAAAATTCAACTGGATGCCAAGGCTGGAAACTCTGCAGTCTCTCTGTTCCCATGTCTGACCATCCTCAGAGTGAAAAAGTGCTTCCTTGTTGTTTCTCATCGTTGTTGCTCACTGTCAACCAGTGTGGACTTTGCATCTTCTGTGACTGTGAGAGGGGAGTCTTAGAGAAGACCCCAAAATCAAGGAAGATGCTTCTTGTAGCTCCAAGGAAATGTGGTGTCACATAGATGCAGTAAGCTTGTTGCGGTGGGGGGAAACACAATCTAGTTCACAGAGGTTCTACTTAGGCAATGTTTCTTAACCTATAGTTCACGTTCAGGCTTGGAGAGCATGGCTGCTTTACTTAGTTGAATCTTGAAACTTGGGAGAAGGTTAGCTGACAAACTGATGCTCCTGAAAACTACATGTTTTCCTGACTTGGTTAGAGATACAAGCCAATAAAAAGAAACACTTCTCACTGCTGGATTGTAAACATCCTGGAATTTCTTCAAGCCAGTCTGGAGCTGCGTTTGTACCATTCCATGCTCCAGGATTCTGCCCTAGAATTTAATATTGTTTTCCTGTAGCCATTATAAACAGACTCTTCCAACTTTTCTTATTTTTCCAGCTGTCCTTTACCCTCTTCCCACTTCGAACTGTTTGCAAAATCTTATTTTGAGGTAGAATGATCAGGAACCTTGAGTTTCTTATCTCTAAGGATCTCTGAAATATCTCTGACCCTACTGTAGGTTTGACTATGGCATTCCAGATTCCCAGAGAGTTTAAAAATAATTACAAAAAATCAGTCACAGTCTCTCTTCCTAACCCACTGAATCCAAGAAGGACTGGACATCAAGAGAACATTTTGAATTTATCTTGACGTAGCAGCTGAGCTCAGAGGCTCAGCAGTTATTTATTCATCTTGTATCAAAGTCCTAGAAAAGGTCATGCAACCTCCAGATCAAAAATTCATAGTGGTTTTAGGTTAGATTAGAGAAGTATACTTAAATGCTGGGAGGAAAATCTTGGCTGAATTTAAAACTCCCTCAGCTAAGCTGATGATATCTTTGAGCACTGTGAGAAGAGACCTCTTTGGATGAAATTTCTGTAAAGCAGCCTTGCGGATGTCAGAGCAGATATTTGCATGGCACTACAGGTTTGACCTGTCTTGTGTTGAGCACAGCGTTCGGTAGGCGGCCAAAGAACAGCCATCGCTCCGCATCAGATACTTACACAACTGAGAGGGTTCCCAAGAAGCATGGCTGATGTAGGACAGAAAACCTTGGGATGATCTGTGTTTTAATTTTTTCCCTAGTCAGGCTGCTCTTTGCCAGTTCAGACTCCCCTTGAAACTCTTGCCTTTCAGAAGTGTTTTTTGTATTTCTAAGCGTGACTTATGCTCTCTTATGGTGTTCTGTCCCTATCGGCACACTTTTCTGTAGATCAGAAGCAATTGCACACCTTAAACAATGGTTTCTGTTATTCCTAGTTGCTTATTTGTATTGTGGAAAATTTGGATTTCAGCTGCTAAGACACTCATCTGGTGTTTTGGTTTGGGTTTTTCTCCCATTAAGGACAGTCACATTTTTATTCTCTTTATTTTAAACAACAATTTAGCAGGCAGTGCCTGCTTTGATTTTTAGAAGTTATATAGACACAGGTTTTTGGTATCTTTATGCATATTAAATTTGTTTGCCTTTAGAAATACTGTGATGTCCTGTGCATTCTTGAGTGTCCGATTTGTATGATACAATTATTTACATCCTTGATGTCTACCAAAAATTATATTGAATTTCTCTTGGTGATTCTTCTTCTTATGTCAGGTTTCTGACATAAACTATTGTAGAGCAACTATGCATTACCTGCAAAGAGCTTGGAATATGGTCTCTAACTGCAAAAATAACCCGCTGCGCTGTAACTTTTGCTTTATTACCTGTGTTCTGCCATGCCCACAAGAGGCTCTGCCAGAATCATTAGCTGTTCTCTGTAATTAGGGCTGACCTGGTGCATTTTGGTCCTATTTCTAGTAGCTCTTCATTTTTCAGAGTCATTAGTTTGGGCAGCGATGTGCCTCATAATGTGCTTCTGGTATGTATCTTCATTATTTCTTTCTATGGGCTGAAGATTGTCATGCATCCTTAGGAAAGAAAGTGTGTGGAAATGCTTGAGCATTTTAAAATATCTTGGGGTTTACCAATATTTGGTATGATACGGTTGTAAATCCTTCTATTTTAGTCTGTTTCTTTTCTTCCAGTCTAATCTGTGTAAAAGATGAGCATGTTGGTGCCACTGGGTGTGGTAAATGTTAAATCTGGTCCATAAGATTTCTAAGGAATGGGGCCTGTTCCCTGCCCAGAACTGCATGTCTCCAGTCCCGATCAGGTTGGATTTAGTCTGCTCTTTTAAGAGATGTGAAGCATTGTTATACTTGTGTTCATTAAATCAGATAACCCTACACAGGGACGTTATGTTCCAGTTTCCTGCAGAAGAGATCTTTGTGTCTGTCATTTTCCCAAGTGTCTTCCTATATCTCACTGGTAATCCCTTTAGTTTAACTTTTCTTTTTTCTTTTTTTTCTTTTCTTTTTTCCCCTGAAGTTGAGGTGATCCAATTGTTGGGATTGCTCAGCAAAAGAGAGCTGGTCTGTGGGCCATCCATCTGGATGTCCCTCTTGCTGTAGTCCCTGGAGAAGAAACAGGGAAGGACAGTTAAGACAGCAGATGGAGCAGAGCACTACATGCAGCTGTACCTCCCAGCTTTCTTAGCTGGCTCAATGGCAGAGGTGTTTGCAGTGGGTCATGATGTCACAGCAGCTTGAAGATCCATGATAACATTTTGCAAGTGGTAAATTGGTTGGGTTTTTTTTTACATCTAGATAGCAAGTCCTCCAAATGCTCTATTGAAAGAAAAAAATTAAATTTGAAAGTTCAGATGTTGCTTTAGGAAGTGTTATATCAACTTTGCTCTTTTTTATATGTGCATCAAGGTATTTTTGTCACTGTGCAGTTGACAGAAACTCCTGTTCCATCATGTTCTTATACCTTCTGTTCCCTTTCCTCCCCTCTAGAGGACTGAAAAAAAAACCTGTATGTGATAGAATGCAGGGGCCACTACCATCCAACTCGTTATGAGTTCAGATTTAGATATGGAATAGCCTTGCACCTGGTTCCACGCCCAGCTCTGATGATTTAATATTAAAGTGTAAGTGCAGCTTGGACCAGGCAGGTCCCACCCAGCTGGTAGCAGGATCCTGGGGTGTTGTAGGTGGGATCTCCGGGGACTTTAGTTGCTAGGAAGCATTACCTCCTTAGTGAGCTCATGAAAATAGAGATTTATTTTTTCAGAAGTTAGTAATTTAGTCATGTTTGGGAGTTTTCTGCAGAGATCAAAATACAAAGATTTTGCCTTGACACCTTGCAAGTTTATGGTCCAAATCACAAATCACGAAATCTCTCGAGCTGTTCAAGGGATGACCAGAAGTTTTTAACATGAACAAATCACTCCAGTTTCCCATGCTTTGTTCCAGAATTAGCTTGAAAAATTTTGGCTGAAGTCATGCCAAAAATCCAAAACAGCAACAAAGCAAGGGAGAAAAAAATATCTCCCAGCAAGCATCCAGCATGGAGAATATTGCCAAACTTGGGCCTGTTTGTGCCAAGTTTATTATCAGGCAGCAACAGGGTCTTAGTAGGTAACGCTCTCGACCTGCAGCTAATGAGCCCCGCAGCGCAGGGAGCGAGGAACGCCGCAGAGAGAGGCAGGGCTCTTAGCTGGCGCCCGGTTTGCATAATGAGCTGTGCGCAAGACACGAATCATACCAGAGATTAAAAGGAATAGAGGCGTCAGATAAGGTTGTTTCTGTGGATAAGACTCTTACTAAATGAATACATGTTGCAGTGATAAATAAGTCTATAGGTAGAGTTTAAGGTGTGTGGACGGATGTAGATTTTCCTGACCTGAGTGTGCTGTATTTTGTAGCACAGCCACAGTGCCGCTTTACTCCTAGAGAATTTCTTTTATGAAATACAGGGGAAGGGGGGCAGTTAATGTAATTCTCTCGACATTAATTCTGCCTCATCAATACTTCATGGATTTAATAGATTTTAGAGCTAGAATCATTTGGGAGATTATTTTATCAGCCAAGCACAGTGGAGGTTGCTGAAACTAAATGGAGGAAAGAAAGCATGTGTGTGTGTGATATAGGATGCTGTGGTATCAAGAAGATTTAATTATTGTGGGATTTGTTTAGGAGATTTTTCTGTGCCTTTTGTGAATCTTTATGTTGGGCACTAAATACTATAGACAAGTTATCTCTTCAATAAGAGTTTGGTATGGATCTCTAGGCACAAGTGTCTGTTTCCACCTCACAGCATAAGCACGCTGCGCTAGTTCTTCATCTCTCATTACGTCTCCCTCTCGCTTAAATGCTCATCTGGCATGAACATAATGAAACTGCATATAAAGGAGCACAAAGAAGAGGAGAGATCTCATTGCAGATTACCAAAGCTGAATATTTTTGGACATTGAGTTATTTATATTAATCAGTTTGCTAAGCTCAAAGATAAAAGAAAGCCTGGGAAGCAATCCAGAAAAACCAAGAAGAGAAACTAAAGAAGATAGTGTGAAGATCATGCATTAGTGCCTGGTTCGAGAATGCCTGCAGTACTGTGTCACAATACCCATTTCAAAATAAAAATGAAGATGGGTGGATCTTGAAGGGCAGTGCTCAGTGGTGGGGGAAATTCCTGCTTGACAAGTCACTCTCCATCAGCTGAGGTGGAAGGCTCTGTCGAGGAACGCTCCACATTGTCCTGCAGCAGCCCTGCTAGCAATGGTGAGCAGCATTCATGGGCTCCAAGGGGTCCCACACAGCCTTCACTGGTCTGGGAGAGTCAGCTCTTCCCTAGGCACGTTATCAGGGAAATCACTGACAGTGATTTTTAAAAAATATCCAGTGAGCATAAATTCATGAGAAGTTTGTGTTCATGCTGAAGGTATCACCCTGGAAACCTCAGAGCTAACAGAGGTTTATACAGCCTTCTAATAAATAGTGTTTTGTCCTTGTGGCCTTTATACCTGTTCTCTGCCCACCTATAGGAATATATCCAACAGAGCAAGTCATATTGCTTCTTTTTTTCTTTAAGGGAAAATAAAAGATTCAACTGTGTAAATGTCATTCCTGCCCAGCCCATTTAGTATTATGAGGCAGGGAGAAGTCTGCTTTGAAATTTTCCCTCTGGTAAAAGCTTGAAAAGCCTTGAAGATTGTGTGCATCCTTGATCATGTCATGCAACAGCAGTAGTGAGAAATATAAAATCTACTATCTCGGTCTATTAGGGTTTTGAATGCTGTGCTGAGTGCTGAGAATCCTGCCTTTCTAGTCTTACAAGGTGGTATCTAATCCTCTAACAGCCTTTCAGACCATATTAATTTACCGACATAAGTTTTGCCCTTTTTTTTCTCAAACTGCATTTCTTACCTTGTATTTTATTTTGGGCAAAAATCATGATAACTGAAGTAAGTGGCTTTACAGGCAAAAGGATAAAAATACAAATAGCATGTGACTTTTTAGATTCTTTGTAAAATTATTAGTTAGAAAATATACGTAGATCTTAGATGTGATCTGAATTGTTAACTGCTTTGTTCCCTGGTTAACAAACCTTCCCGTTCATGCAGTTAAGACGGTAGTTAGAAAGAAGAGCCTGTGAAAAGAAACTTCCACTGCCCGCTTCAGAAACAGGCGTTTAGGTCATTTCTTTGCCCTCTTTTGCTGCTTATTAAAAGTTAAAAGTTTCTCTTTTTTTCAGTGGTAACATACGCCAAATTATAGTACAGTATACTTAAAGGTAGTGGTTGCATCAGTGCACCAGCACCCATTGCTGTGATGGATTCTGGGTCTAGTCAGCTGTAGTTGGACTGAGTCATCAGTTTAGGGAAGTCCTCATTTTGCTGTGGTAGTTGTTGGTTGTGTATGACACTTAGGAGTTGTCCATTTTCCCCCTCTCGGCTAATTCTTCAATATTGAGGCATCAGTCTCTCTCTGCATGCCGTTTACCAGCAAACATAATCCCCTTTTCTCCGCATTTCTTTCCATTTACGTCCTTTGATGTTAAATATTTAGGCAACTACGTGTCTTTATTCTTGTAAGACAGAGGCTGATGGAAGATCCATTACATGAAATTCTGCTCTGTCTGTAGAGCAGCATATCTCCAAATACATCTGTAGATATATAGAAAACATAGAGATTGACAACTCATAGATGCTGTAGACTTCTCATTGTTTTCTACCATGGTAATTACGCCAAATGTGTCAAAACACACAGGAAAAAAAATTGTATATGAGTGAAATCGCATATTTTTTGGCTAGGAAGACTATGCAGCATCCACAGTCTTATTTTTAAGAGATCCACTATGGCCATTTTGGTATATGCTAAATGCTTTTGCAGGAGCCCAAGATCATACCATTTGCTTTTTTAAATGTTTTGCTCTTGAGTTTTGCCCTCTAATTGACTGTAATTACACAGGGAGGTTTAGTTTGAGCCTAACCACCAGCTTTCCTGTATGTCATTAGATGTTGTTGGGGGGATTAGCATGCACAGTTGTAAATGACAGTATATACATTCGTTTTCTTTTCTGGATTAGACTCTTTATAAGACAAGTGTTTCACATGTCAGAGAACACTATTCAAAGCTGACAAAGCAGAAGAAAAGCTTGCGTTGAATCCAGGGGCTGCTTACTAACCCCAAGGAAGTAAGAGCATGCTGAAGACACAAGCTGCATAGCTAGTGTAAAGCAGAATTCTTGCATGTTGATACTAAAGTATTCATCCTTTCTGTGTTAGCACGGCATGTGCCTTCCACGTGTGTGTCATCCTCTGCACGTGGTGTAGATGTTATCCAGAAGCAGTTAGTTGGAGGAACTTGTCTGGTCATGCGTGTGGAATATGCCATTGACTATTATCAACAATAGTGAATCTTGCACGTAACTGTGGCTCCTGTCTTGCTCTGAGGAGTTTGACGTGGCTCATGCTCAGAAGAAGATGTAGCATCCTTCATCTAGTATCTCTTGCAGCAGCGTGCGAAAGCACTGTGTGTTGCATAGTACGCAGAAAGACATTTCAGAAAGTGGATGTTGGGCAGAAGTCTGAGAAAGGAGCTCCGTTTCCAGGCAGAAAGACCAAAGTACTCGAGCTGCTCACTGTGCACAGGCAAGGAGCGGTCTTTGGGAAGATCTCACACTCAATCGTTGTTGTTATTTTGCTTTCCCCATCCAGTGTAGGTCACCAAACCTGCGTCTGCTTTTACCCATGCTTTTATGCATGGATGATTTGGGTGAATGTATGAGACCTGAGTTTTAAATTTTGTAGAAAACGCAGACCTGTTACTCCAGTAACAGACCTGCAAGACCCCTTTTACAGCACCTTTAAGTCTCCAGAAATCAAATTATGTTTTTCCTTTAAGGCATATATTTGAGACATCGTTGAAAGTCACCTGTATTGCTGGGGACTTCTAATTGCTGTATTAAATATTTGTGTTGCTTATTATCAAAAGTTTCTATTACTGTATTAAATATTTCCCAAGTTGTACTTCTGATTAAAGGAAAAAAAAAAAATCATAAGCCATGACTTTTAACCACCTCTTCTTCTTTAAGAAAAGTCTTCCTCAATACTATGAGAGACCAGTACCATTCCAGGCCACCATCCTGCTTCAGCAGGAACTGTAAGAGTGCTGCTGTGTAGAGAATTTTTATGTCAAATTATCACTGCTGCCCTCAATTCCATTGTAACCAGCTATTCTCACAGTATTTTTTTCTCAGAATATAGCTCCTTTAGAAGCTACCCATGAATATAGTCAATGTCTTGCTATCTTCTTTTTCTTTTGGATCTCCTACGTCTGGGATAAATTCCAGGAGCTTTAAGGTGTAGCTCTAGGCTGTTCTGGGTTGGAGGTGCTTCTACTTATCACCCGGACAAGAATTTTCCTTATTTAAAACAAGAAAATAGGGGTGGGGAAATAATATATAGAGAGATATAAATAAATCTTCAGTTCCATAGTGGAGGACGAAGACACTCTATGCACGGCTGACAATTGCTTGTGTAGTTTCTTCAGGTTGATAACCATCTTTGGTAGAAATCTGTTCTTTGACAGACAGTTCTCTAATGATATTGGACAGGGAGAGCAGCAAATTTAATATGCTCTGCAAGTCAGGGTTGGTTGAAGCACCAGAAAACTGTGAAAGTCTGAGAGAAATCCCCTTGGAGCTTGCTTTGTCTGCTCGCGACTTGCCCTTTCTTGTATTTAACCAGTTTGAATCCAGGTCATCTGTCCTCGGCTCATCTATGTCAGTGGAGTGGTGGAGTGTGAAGGGAGCTTTTTTTTATTTTTCCCTTTTTTTTTAAACACAGAACACATGAGCAAAATAGCAGGCAGTAAGCAAGTCGAAATCATGACAGTCCACACAACGTGTCTAAGTAGCTGTTGGTAACGGCACCGAGAGAAATCTGTTCTTGGTCAGTTTGGACATAAACTAAAAAGTGATTTTCCACATGTACTTCTGTGGTTATTTGGCAGGTAATGCTGTAGGTTTACTGTACTAACAAGCTTGACTGTAGCTTAACATGTCCAGCAGTCTCCAATTAAACTTTCTGTAATTTACAGAAGTAATTCCTTCTGATGTTGTGTACTGTTTTCCTGCAAGGGTCTGGAACCATCTAAGCCATCTCAATCCGTTCATTGAATTTTATAGATGTTGCTCATTTTATGATTAAACAAAAGCATGAAAAATAAGATTCTTCAGTGGAGACCAGTTAAATCTTTTGCAAAGGCTGTTAAAGATATGGTTTGCAAATTGCAGACTGACGCTGCAGATTATTTAAATCTGTGTGACATCATCATGTAAATGTATTCAGTAACCGGTAGAAGGCTTATGTATGTCAGAAATCATACTTTTGTGGACTGTAAGTCATCTCACCTCCGTTATGTTTGTTTTGAGTGGAAAACAGTGACTGGCTCTGACTGGGAGTCTCTCCAGGGAGCTCAAATCGCCGCAGCTGTGATTTACAGGAACAGCCTTGTGAAGCTTCTTGAACCTTTTGGAGCTTCCTGCTTCTTTGTTGGTATTTCCAGGTCTAAGGTAATTTTAGCTACTTCTTAGCAATTAGATTAGGCACAGGCAATTTCCTTGTAAAATTGCCTGAGCAGGTCCTTTGGTAAACGGTAATAACCTTGTTGTGGCTCAGGGGTGTTTGGTAGGATAATTAAACTGGACTTCACTGCCGCAAGTAGGTATGCAGTGAAACTCTACAGATCTGCTCAGGTGCTTGGTTAAGTTTCTGTATGCATAGGCTCTGTCATGGCCATATGTGTCTTCTATTTATGATTTCTGCTGCAATCTACTCTGGAAAATCATTATTTTAAGTACACTTATTGATAAAGCACTTGTATCTCATATCCCACAAAAGCTCCAACAATAGATGGGTTTGCACTGATTTGTGCCGTATCTATCTGAGGTGTTTATTTTAGAACTATTTTAATCCCTGAACATCTAGGGGGTTTTAAGACAGAGTAAAGAGAGGACAGTTAAAGGTTTCACAGAAGTTGGGAATCACCTTTGTGAAGATCTTTCCAAATCAGCCTAAGAATTGTACAAAACCAACGATTATCTTTTCATGCAGGGTCCGTATTGATTTTGTGCTGCACGACACATCCTACTAGGGCTTTGTGCAGAACAAACCGTGCTAACCTCCTGCCACTTCCTCCGACAACCTCATCGCTTTCCGACGGCCTGTGTCTGGTGCCCCTGCAGCTCTCTCCATAAACACTAATGCACCTTTCAACGTCATTTCTTGAGCTTTTTCCTCTTCATTTCGGAGAGCACAGAAAAAGCACAGTGTCCCTGTCCACACACAGACATACCCTCGCGTTTCCAACCAATAGTCTGATTGCTGAAAAATACGCATGGGTAATTAGTACTGTGTGTGTAGTTAATCGATTTAGAATTAAATGCCACCAGTGCCGGCAAAAGGTCATAATAGGTTTTGTTATGGCTTTGACAAATCTCCTGTTTTACTGAAAGCTCTCTGAGAAGTGATACTGTTTCTTTGTGCGCTGCCTGTGACAAAAGAGGAGCAGGGGGTGCAGTTTTCACAAAGGGCGCTGGAAATTTTACTATCACGTTTTCATCTAGGTCATGGGTTTTCCGTGATGATTTTAAGAAAGCAGCCCTTCGATGTAAGGAGGCTGGGTGTATCTTCTTACGCACAGCAAAAGGAGCTGGTGTGCCAGCGGTCTTGTGGGTGAGATAGGAACCTCATCTCCGGCTTCCTAGTCCACCATCCTCATCATTAGACGATTCTGCCTCCTAGGCAGACAGATTACTTCATATTTTCATTCATTAATGATTTATCAGACAGCTCCTCCCCTAAAGGCTCATCTCTTCTATTATATTCACAGCCCACACGCAACCAGCAACACGTAGCTGCCAGCTGGCACTCTGGCATTTAAGAGTGCAAGCTGCTAGCCCTTTCCGCATCTCCTGCTGCCCCCTCCTTCCCTCCCTTCCCAGCTGCTCGGCTCACCTGCCCACTCCTCTCCATCTCAGATTGCACCAGAGCCATCAAATATCCATGTGTCCTATTCTCCTCTCCCATTTCTCCAATTTGTTTGCTTAATGTGCTTTTACGAACTATAATTAAAAAAAAAAAATCTGTTTTTGTTATGGAAATAGGGGCGTCTTTCAAAGCACAGCACATTTTGGTGTGAGGATACACTCAGTGGTGACTTAACCCGTTAGTACCAGGTAGCATTAGTAGAGAAGAAGGAGTGCTGGGGAGAAAATGAGTGAGCTGTGTCTATGAGCAGGAAGGTGTGGGCTGGCTTCAATTTCAGGTTTTGCTTGGCACACCACCTCTTTTGAAATCTTTCCCCAGTTGCCTGTGTGAGAGTGATTTTTATCACATCACTAAAGATTAACTCTGTTCTTGTTCTCTGTTCTGCTCCCAGAAATCGGGCATGCTCTGAGGTCTGGGAAAGAGAGTCCAAATGAAATCTCATGGTGAAGGGGGAAAAATCCAGAATCGTTCACCACTCTCCAACTTGTCCATTGCAGGCGGGTTGTGACCGAGTACAACAGGGGAACAAGGGCTGTAGAACAGGAGGAAAAAAGTATAAGGTAGAAGAGAAGGAATAAATGAAACTCCCTTGAGTCATTTATACATGAATGTATAACTCCTGAGTGCTTAATCTACTCTTGGCAAGTGGTGACTGATAACTAATTTTCTCTCTTCCCTCTCCCACACCCTCCCAGCGTCTTCAGAAAGGGCATGTGACAGGAATAACAAATCTCATTATTTGAAGAGGCTACAATGGAAATTATGGATTAAAAGTGCTATGGATGCCTCAGCAGAGAGAAACTGGCTGTTCCTATCATGCCAAAAATAAATTTTCACTTACATTGCTTTCGAGAACTTCCTGAATTATTCAGGCCCCTCCATGTACCCCTTTGGTGCAACACTTTTAAGTAAAACAGTTTAAAGGCATCAGGCTCCAATCAAGCAGCCTCGTTGTTCTTACGGCTTGAGGACAGCGAGAGCCTGACACCAAGCAAGCTCAGGCTTTGGTGGAAGTCTGGATCTAAATCCGGGCCCGATTATCTTTACTCTAGGTCTTTGAGCTGGAGCTTTGCACTGCTGTTTTAAGGAGAGACCTTGAAGGAGAAGGGGAGTTCAGACCGATACACATAATGGTGTCGCTGTTCTGTTGTATGCCGCAAGACTAATCAATTTGGATGCCTTTGACTTTAAAGGGGAGAGAGGTGGGTGAGAACAGTAGGCGCTTGTGTGTTTTGGACAGCCAGGTGTCTGGAAAACCAGTGTCAGCTCTGAGGCAGTAGGAACTCTTGCTGCTCCTCCGTGGCCTCCCTGTTGCAGCCGGAGGAGGCTTCAGGGCTCCCATGGGGGTGAGTGGGAGGCTGTGGCAGGGCTGTGCTCATGCAGGACCAGAAAAGAGGTCATTGTACAGTGACTCAGGTCAGAACAGAGGGAAAATCAAGAAGAAACAAGTAACTGATTTCAAGAGGTAGTTTGTGAGCAGAACAGGGACTTGGGACATGGATCTTGCAGGTCCTCAGACCAAGCACGCAGACCATCGGTTGCTGGACCATGGCTGTCCAGAACCACAGTTCATCCATCCCAGAATTGTGGACGAGGATGGCAGCAGAGCTGGAGAAAGCACTTCCATGCATTAGCAGGTGCGTCAAAACTTCTTCCAGCTTTCTCAGTCAAACCTGGCACATGACTGTGACCAGAATTAAGGGCTTGTTTGCCCTGGGAGGTTGCCATCAGTAAAGCCAAGTGTAAATTTACAGCAACGTACTACTTCCCTGTATATGGAGTATGTTACCTCACGCATAGCATGATTAAGTGTGCGAGAAGTTGCTGTAGCATAAAGAGTATGCCCTGAATTTCCACCTAGTGCTAACTAAATCACAGTTTACCAAGCACTTGTTCGGCGCTTCTTGCATGCCATCTCTTAGCTTTACCACTTGGATGAGAGCACAGGTTCCAAAAAAAGCAGGAATTTGAACCACGCCATTTCCCTGCAAAATGTGTACGGTGTTTTTGTTACATTACTTAATTGTTGCATTTGTCTCTAGTTTCTAAAAGGAGGGAAAGAATGAGTGCAGCAGGCCTGAGTATGACCTGACAGAATCACAAATCGCTGTGGTTAGAAAAGGCCTCTGGAAATCATCTAGTCCAAACCCCCTGCTCAAACCAGGGTCAGTTTAAAGTTATTATCTCAGAGCCATGTGCAGTTAGAGATTTTGAGTATCTCCAGCAACGGTGACTCCACAGCCTCTCTGGCCAGCCTGTTGCAGCGTTCAACACCTTTACAGTAAAAAAGGGGTTTTTTTCTTGTGTTTAAGTGGCATTTCCTGTATTTTAATTTGTGACCACTGCCTCTTGCCTGTTATTGAGTACCACTGAGAGGTCTTGCCTTGTCTTCTTTGCTGCCTCCCATCAGGTGTCTGTACACATTAATAAGATCCCCCTGAGCCTTCTCTTCTCTGAGCTGAACAGTCCCAGCTCTCTCAGCCTTTCCTCATAGGAGAGATACTCCAAACTCTTAAACGTCTCTGTGGCCCTTTCCTGGACCCGCTTGAGTAAGATCATGTCTTTTCTGTACTGGGGTGCCCCAAAATTTCAGGGAGGCCCAAACTGTAAGCAGCACTCCAGACATGCCTCACCAGTGCTGTGTAAAGGGAACCTCCCTCATCCTGCTGAAAATACTGTATCTAATGCAGGCCTGGACACTGATGGCCTTCTTTGCTATAAGGGACTCTGGAGATATTCAAAACCTGTCCAACCTGCTCTAGGTGAACCTGCTTTGGCAGGGGGGTTGGGCTAGATGATCTCTGAAGGTCCCTTTCAACCCCTACCATTCTGTGGTTCTGTGATTACTGGTTCATGTTCGTGTCCACTGGGACACCCAGATTTTCTCCCACAGAGCTGCTTTCTAACTGGTCAGCCCCCATCATGCACCCCCCAGCATGGGGTTATTCTTTCCCAAGCACAGGACTTTGCATTTTTCGCTTTGTTGAACTTCGTAAAGTTCCTGTTGGCTCATTTCTCCAGCCTGTCAAGGTACCTGCGAATGGCAGCAAAACCACCTTGGGTATCAACTACTCCTCTCAAACCTTCTAAGGATGTATTGTCTACCATCATATAGATCATTAATGAAGAGGTTAAACAGTATTGGCCACAGTATCGACTTCAGGGGTACACCACTAATGCCCCATTCAGCAGCAGGCCCACATTTTCCCTAGTCGTCTTTTTGCTGCTGATAATACCTGTGAAAACCCTTCTTGCTGCTTTTCACAACCCCCACTGGGTTCAGCTCCAGGTGGACTTTGGCTTTCCTAACCCTATCTGACCATGCTTCCATCTTTTGTACACTTTGATTTCCTGTTTGAGTTTAGTCAGAATCTCCTTGTTTGTCCATGTGGGCCTCCGGTTGCCTGTGCTTGACTCCCTGCATATTGAGATGGACCCTTCTGGAGCTCACAGGAGGTGATCCTTGAAAATCAATTATCTCTCCTGGACCCCATTTTCTCCAGGGCTGTATCCCACGAGGTTCTTCTAAGCAGATTCTTGAAGAGGCCAAAGTCTGCTCTCCTGAAGTCCAGGATTGTGATCCATCTTTTTGGAAAAAAGACCATCCACCATCTCATGGTCAGTGCTTGTTTGCATGTGTAAGGTCCAGGATAGCGTTTCCCATTATCGACTCTTTGGTCACCTGTCTGAAGAAGTTGCCATCGATGCTCTTCAGAAATCTCCTGGATTGCTTGAGCCCTGCTGATTCAGGTTGGCATTTTCAGCTTTTTTCTCACGTTCAACATTTCTGTGGCTGCTGCTTCTTTGTGCAAACTATTCAGTCACTTTACATGATTAAACTTTTGAACCCCATCCTGAAATTACGTCCCGTGGAAAGCAGTTCGCAAAAGAAGGCTGAGTGAGGCTTGTACCAAAATGAAACATCTAAGCCACCTAACGCATTGGGTTTTATTTCCTCCCCTTTTCTCACGCTTAAATGTAAAATAAGCATTATACTGTAGGAACCAGGCAAAGGCTAATTTGCCTCATTTGAATGTGAAAAGGAGCCCACATCCTTCCTGTGCCCTGCAAAGAATGCAAAAAGACTTTACAGAGAAAACAGATGTACTAATATGTATCACTTGTTTGGGGGCAGGGGGAATCCAGGGTGCTGCCATTAAAGCAATGCTGAACTTGCAAGAAAACAAAAGCACTAGCACACAAAATATAGTGCCGGGAAGCTCACAAAGTTGGGACTGTTTTCTTTCACTTACATTTATGCTCCTGGCATCTGAAAAACTGCTCTGAAAAAATATATACAAAACATGCAGCCTCATTCTTCACGCTCAAGAAAATCTTCACTGAAGATGGTTAGGTACCCAAATGCAGACAAAAGGCAGAAGCTCCAGCCCAGCCGTGGGGAAATCTTCTACATTTCAGAGTCAATATTGCCTTGACAGAAGAGTACACTACTCACATCATAAACAAAACAAACATAACTTTTTGAAGTGTCCCTTGATTTTGTGTATATTTTTAACTCCCCTAAGTCTCTAGCACATAAATACGAAAGAGTAAGTGCTGTCAGCTCACCAAAAATACAGGATATAGTGGGGAGGGTTTTAAAGGTTTGATGGTTTTTAATGGAAGATAGAGACAAATGAACCCTGGATGTTAATTCTACAGCTATGCAATCCAGTTCAGAGTCCTCTCCTTTCCTGACCCTGCCTAAGAGCTCCGGCAATGAGCAGTCGGCACTGATCGGTCAGCTTGCAAATCTGCTGGTGCTCAAAACTCCCCAAATTCACCAACCTGCCTGACGCAGATTTGGCACCAAAGCGGTATAGAGTTTCTTGCCAGCTTTTAGCTTGCAGACAGGAGGCAGTTGCATGTGGCCATTTATAATTTATTATATACATCTATTTATTATATACATCTATTGTCGGTCACAGTAATAAATGGGATAAGTATAAGAGAATGCTTTAAAGTCTTCTCTTAAAAAGCTACCTCAGATTTTCTGAATTAAAAACTGGTTTTGCAAAAGCAGAGAAGTGAAGCATAGCAGTCAGTCAGGTTTCTTTGTTTGGCAGTGGTAGGTGGGTAACATCCATGGATGGGTGCAGCGCTTCATGGAGGTGTTGTGCTGTTTCCCTAAATGCAGCACAATGGCCATTTTCTTAGAGTCTGTAATATTGAGGGTCAGGACCACAACAAAGACCCTTCAAAGTTGATGCTTCCTGCTTGATGTACTGTTTGCATCTTCGGGAAGTGTTCTTAATTCACAGGGGGGTTAAAACTATGTCATTGACACAAAAATTACCAGCCATGGACAAGGCAGGCTCAATAACCTTGAAGAGATAAATTTTAAACCCACTTACATAAATGTGACTGCAGTACAACAGCTTGAGGTGTTTGAATTGCAGTTTAGCTGCAGGCTTGTTTTGTAGGATCAGAGTAAATAAAATCTTGGCCTTGAACTAATATCTGTGTTTTGGAACAAACATCTCAATGCAGCACGCTGCAGAAGGAAGGAAGCACAGCAGAAATTAGATCACTTTCCTTTCCTGCATTATTTCTTGTAAGTGTAGTCTTCTTAGGTATGGAATACACATTTCCTGTTGTAAAAATATTGTAACTGCCTGCAGGAGCCAAACAACTGATAATCTACTGTCACTGAAAACTGGAGTCATATTAGGCGAGCATGTTTAAAAGGAAATGTTTGAAGCCTGCAGATGATTGGATCTCTTGTGCTCTGAAAAGATAGTGAGCGTGAACTACATAATAACTGCTGTGATTGTCATAACAGCTGTAGCTTTACAGTATGGAAGAAACAATAAACTTCAACTCTTCATACAAATGGCAATGAAAAGATATGGGTGTATTTGCTTCTTGCTTTTTGTTTTGTAATATCTATGCATTTAGAGAAAATCATGTGGGTAACTTCTCTTTTTCATGTGCCTTAATGCTAGAGTGCAGGTGCTTTATTTACCTCTGTCTACAGTAATACTGGTTTGTAATCCTGTTCCACAAGTTGTCTTACAGCACCATTACGTCCTAGCTGCGCTAACTGCATTGTCTCTGTATTGTGATAAGTGTCATGGAGGTGGGAATCCAATTTAATAACAGAATCGTCAATCATAGAATGGTTTGGGTTGGAAGGACTTTTAAAGATCATCTAGTCCTACACCCCTGCCCTGGGCAAGGACATCTTCCACTAGACCAGGTTACACAAAGCCCTGGCTAACGTTAAACATTTACAATGTTGGAGCATCTGCAACTTCTCTGGGCAACCTGTTTCATTGACTCACCATCCTCATCGTAAAAAAATTCTTCCTATGTCCAATCTAAATCCACCCTCTGTCAGTTTAAAACTGTTTCCCCTTGTCCTCTCACTACAGGTCCTGGTAAAAAGTCTCTCTCCCATCTTTCTAATAAGCCTCCATCAAGTATTGAAAGACCTTATGTCTCCTTGGAGCCTTCTCTTCTCCAGGCTGAACAACCCCAACTGTCTCAGCCTGTCTTCATAGGAGAGATGCTCCAGCCCTCTGACCATTTTTGTGGCCCTCCTCTGGACTCACTCTAGCAGGTCCAAGGTCTTGTGCTGAGGACCCCAGAACTGGACACAGTACTCCAGGTGGGGTCTCATGAGTGGATTAAGGAGGAGAATCACCTCTGTTGACCTGCTGGCCACGCTTCTTTTGATGCAGCCCAGGACACAGTTGGCTTTCTGGGCTGCGAATGCGCATTGCCAGCTTATGTCCAGTTTTTCGTCCACCATTGTCCCCAAGTCCTTCTCGTCAGGGCTTCTCTCCATCACTTCATCCCTCAGTTTGTGCAGATACTGGTGATTGCACCGACCCAGGTTCAGGACCTTGCACTTGGCCTTGTTGAACCTCATGAGGTTCACAGTGTCACACTCCTCAAGCCTGTCAAAGTCCCTCTGGATGGCATCCCTTCCCTCAAGTGTATCAGCTGCAGCACTTGGCTTGGTGTCATCTGCAGACTTACTGAGGTTGCATTCAATCCCACTGTCTATCTCGTTAATAAAGATATGAACAGTACCAGTCCCAGTATCAACCCTTGAGGGACACCGCTTGTTACTGATCCCCATTTGGACATTGAGACGTTAACTGCAAGTCTTTGGATGTGGCCATCCAGCCAATTCCTTATCCATCAAATAGCCCATCCATTAAATCCATAGCTCTCCAATTTAGAGACATGATGTTGTATGGAACTGTGTCAAAGACCTTACAGAAGTCAAGGTAGATAGTAAACTTTTATTTTGGTTAAAGCCTCCTTCTCATTGCTAGTATTAAAAAAATGTTTCAGCCATACTTTTGCATCTTGACAAATGCTTTAAAAAAATATAACATGACAGCATGAGAAATTAAAGGAATTCATTATGACATTCAGTCACGTTTTTGATCAGCCTTTTTCCTCTGACTCTCTAGCACAGTGATTCCAAAGTTTTCTCTCTGGAAGATTACGCAAGGAGCAGGACACCACATGCTCCAGGGACTAAAGTGTTTGATAATTCCTAATGATTGGTGGTCTTAAAACTCTTATTCCCTGAACATCACAACATTTACACAGGTCCCAACAAAGCTGAAAAGGTCCTGCAGACTTTGATCATCAGCCAAAGTGTGGACCATGCTTTGTGACCACATTTTGGGAGCAGATCACATAAAGGGTGAGAGATGAAGAAAGACAAAAGTTTGGTTTTTCTTTGTGTAGGGTGACTTGTCGTTCTAGATCAAGTAGTTTCAGTGGCTGTAACACAGGATCAGTCTTCTCTCGGAGACCATGCTTCTTATGGACACTAAAAATGGTAATTTTTATCTCTGTCTTCATTGTGGTCAGATAGCAATGCGGACTTTTATTGTGGTAGAGTGACTCACCCAAGTAGCTGCCGAAAAGGGAAGTAAGAGTACATTTCTTCACAAGACTTTCTCTTCTTGGAAGCACTCTAGGCACACAGAAAGGGGAAGTCTTGAGGACCTCATCTGGTTTTTGCGTGATACCATTACAGACAATCTGTCTGCACGGAGTTGATGGGGACCTGGAGGAACAGAAGAAAAGGAAAATTGCGAGTAGCAGAGGTAGAAGACTTTCTTTGGAGATGAAGTAAAAGAGGGTGGAGGGAATGAGCTTGGGATCTGCTTCTTCTGTTTTCATTGTATAAAGTTGAGGGACAAGCCACATACAACCCTGGTATTTTCCCTTACGAGTTCTGAAAAACCATACCATTGATGTATGTTTTTTTTCTTTTCCTTTAATAAAAATGTTATTTCAGGAGCAACAGCAACCAGGTAGAGAAGAAAATCTTTAGTTTAATCTTTTATTCTCAAGAGTCATCGTGGCTTCCTTGATCTGGTTTCCTACCGTAATTCATCTTTCCCTTGGAAAAAAATATGCTCAGTTAGTATTCTTGCAGTCCCTATCAGTGTTGCCTCAATGTTCTCTGATATCGAACTATGCAGCCTCGAAGTTGCTAAAGCCTGGGCATTTAAATGAATGGCAAGGCAGGAAATTTTCATCCTGACAGTCAGATTGAAAGCAGGTCCATGGAATCCCCTGAATTTTAGAAGAGTAAGAGAGAAGGAAGAAGAACAGTTTGCTTCAAGGTGAGGGTACTATGTTAGGAACTCTTTTGAACGTCCAATGGCCATAAAGGACTGAATTACGCTGTTCCTGGGGTTGTGGATTAATATCCTCTATGGAACAGATGTTTCATGTGTGTTATGTGCAAAGAGCCAATTATACATACAAGTCAGGTAAATTTAAGCTATAAATTAAATGCCCTGTATACATCCAAATGATACGTTTGTCTTGGTTCTCCCTTTATTAGACAGGATGTATTAGTTTTGCTGCTGAGAGGTGGGCATGTGTTTGGCTATGTTTTGGGTTGTGCTATGTTTTCTCCTATTGTTTTCTTCAGTGAGAAAAGGAGGTCGGGTAAAACTCTTTTCTGGTCTCTGTTGACATCAGCACATTCGATCTGCCTGCGTCCAAAAGAATTATGTCAAAGCAATTGCCTGCATTTGTTTCTTAGCGTGTTCTCGAGCAGCACTGTCGCTTGAGGGTCAAACTGGAATACATTAAACTGGAATTGGGGCAGAAAGTGCAGCCAGCCTCGGGTCAATGATGCCTCTTGAGATTTGTGAAAGTGACACTTCTGAGGTTCATTGCATTAACTTCCATAGCATTTCTGCGTCTGGTCTGGGTGACTTACAAAGGCAGATGGGATGGTTAGTCTCACATTCTCCCATTTAATTCCTTTTCTATGTGTCTGGAGTAAAAGGACAAGGCTTGCATCTGACTTGTTTCTTAATATTTCAAAAAGATTTTTCAAATCCATGTATTAGAGTTGTTTGCTTCTATGTGTTTTTTATCATTTATGTTTAGGAAGATTACCACAGCTACTTCATCTGTAAAAATACATTTGTGGAGTCTAGCCTGTGTGATCTTTGTAATGGTACATCTTTTGACATAAGCAAGCCTTTACAAGGCTTAAAAACACAGTTGGACATGTGCTTAACAGAACATCGTAATGCTGTAGGATGTAGCTGGGATTGTGACGGAGGAAGAGGGAGAAAAATGCATCCAGGAGGACAGAAAGCATTAAGACGCAAAAATGCACAATTCAAACTGTACATTAGCAGATACTGATTCATCTTTATTAGTAGCTCTGAAACCTCACTCTTGGATCAGCTTTCCCAAAACTTTCGCTCTTTTAGTTACTAAAGAGTTGCCAATCAGAGTGTTGAGTCTTGAGATCTGTTGATAGGAATAGCAGGTACAGCAGAGACCAGGTGGTGGGGGGGGGTGTGAATGCATGTGCATGTATTTATTTTTACACCACACTTGGGCAGGCCTTCTTCCTCCCTGAAGTTTTCACAAGCTTTCTTGCTTTAGTTCACGCTGCAGAAGTTTTGTACTACAATAGTTTGCTTAAGATGGGATGTTTCTTTTTATGTTTGTAACATACCACTGAGATTTTACTATGCTATGTATGTTGTGGTTTAGCAGGCATCACTTACTGAAAGTGACTGGAAGTTTGAAAAACAGGTTTTTTTCCCACCTGTTGAACAGAAAAATATCTGTAGAATCATAATTAAATATAATTAAATGTTGTATGAAATAATGCCTTGTAAATCTCTAGAGTGGCATATATATGAACCAATGATGAGATCAAGTAATTGAGATTATTTTATCTGTTTTATTTGCAGAATTTACACTGCAGCATTCAGTCATAAGTGGGTTCATTCCAGAAGCTTAAAATGAGCTGATGCCAGCAACTGCCACAAATCAAACACTCCTCTGCCTTCCCCACTCCTGCACATTGACAGGATTAATACTTTCTGGCCAAAGGCCCAGGTTATGACAGACAGCACAGACAAAAGCTTGCGCTGCATCCTTAAAAACCACCAGAATTAAATATTGGCAGGCTGTGGGATGAAGCAAATTCAGTAGCCAGGGCCCCCTGCTGATCTTGTGGTCCTTAGGAGCCCACCTGCCAGACCCTGTCCTTGGGATGCAGAGCCAAAAGCTTTCTTGGCAGCACAAAATTCCCTCAGCAGCGTGAAGGGGAAGGAGAAGTCATGTGGATATCCCGAGTGAGCAGGAAGGTGCTCCTGCAGGAGCGGTGCTCACATCCACTCACCCCGCTTAAAGGCTCTAATATGTTTTCCTGAAGAAGGTAGCCAGTACATCAATTCATCCCGAAAGGGTGAAGTTAGGAGAGGAAATATCTGTAAGGAATGGAGGACTCCTTCCCTCAGCCTAATTCTCTGAGATCACCTTCTGCGTCTGAGGGATCCCGGGATGGGATCCCAGGCAGATCCCTGGGACTAGATCCCAGTAGCAGTCTGCAGGCAAAGTGAACTGCTGAAACAAGGAGTCACCGGTACTCTCTCAGTGGTAGATCTGTAATAGCTCCCATTGGTTTCCTAAAAATTGTTTCCTTGACATCTCAGTGTGAGGAGCTTTGCACAGCGAGGTTTTGTGTGGAGCCAGGTGCTGGGAATTCAGAGACGGCTGCCTGCAGATCCTGCAGAAAATGGACAATTGGATGTCGTCCATACTTAGATGGCACCTCAGCCCCAAAAAGTTGGGGTTTCCCCTGGAGGCATTCTATAGGCCATGAGCAGGAAGGCTGCCAGGATTACTACCCTGAGAGGGGAGTGAGTGTTTCTTAGTGGAAACACAAAGCACAGTCTGATGCAGTGACCACTCACCTGACCCACAGCTTTATGCAGGCAGTAGATCTCACCTGCAGGAGTTCCTGCTTCATGTCTAATAACCCAAACTGCATGGATGGGCATCCTTTTTAAATCAAGCACTGTTATTTTCACAACTTTGCGGAGACAGACAGTACATCACAACCTGTGGTGTAAAGGGTTAGTTACTTGTTAATTGCCCATAAGAGTTCATTGCTGAAAAAGCAAAACAAAATTGCCTGTTCATAATCTGGATTGGATTAGTTTCTAGTTCCAATGCATTTTCCACCTTTGCTAGATTAGAACCCGCTGGTAGCAAATTTATTCCCCATATGAATATTCTTATACAAAATTCCCTTTAAGCTTTTTGTTTATTACGAAGCCTTCTACTACACAGTGTTTTCAGTTCTTTAATCTCTCTCCCCTGAACACTCTTCCAGTTTTCCAACACTTTATTTGAAAAATGGAGCAGCAGAATCTGATGCATTATTCATGGAGCAGAGGAACAAGAGCCAAACACAGCATCACTGTAACCTACCTACTCATCTTTTGATTTTCATTTGTTTGTACAGCTGGGGCTCACATTAGCCCTTTTGGCCACAGCCTTGCGTGGGGAGTTCATGTCGAGCTGATTGCCACCCAGGACCCCCGGTCTCATATTCAGTCTCTGCTTCGGAGGATAGAGTCCTCTCTCTCCCTCTCATCCTGTAAGTATGGCCTGTATTCTTTATTCTTATAAGGTGATTCTGCACTTGGCCATATTAACACCTAAACTGGTTTTTCCCATCTTTCTACAGACCCCAGTTGCTGTGTCAGGTTTGTCCTTCCATTGTTTGTTTTCTGTTGTCCCCAGTCTTGTATGTAACTATAATGACTTAATTTTCCAGGGCGCTGATAAGGCTATTAAATAGTAAAGGGATGATCACCAATACCTGTGGGAACCCAGTAGGAACCCATCTGTTTGCTAATAAATACTTTCCCATTTACAGTTACACTTTGGTTTCCTTCATTTATCAGCTTTTTAATACATTTAATATGATTGTGGACTAAGAAGTGACTTCAATAAAAAATACGTTTGAGATTTTTGTCTGGCCTCATACAGTGCTTTCCACCTATGGAGTCCTGCTCTCCTTGTACAGATGGAGCACACGCCATACAGGCTTCAAATCGTTCGATTTCTTCATAAAGATGTTCTACAGAACAAGTCAAATGACTTAGGCTTGTAATACTGTCAACAACGCTGCCTTCGTCAAGTGAACTTGTAATTTTTGCATGAAATGACGTCAGATTAGTTGACGGGATCTGTTTTCCTCAAAGACAAGTTGATTGACTTTAATTATAGAGCTGCTTTTTTTTTTTTTTAAGATTTTATTAATTGAGTCCAATGTTGATTGTTCTAGCCTATGCAAAATACTGGAAACTCAGCTAACTGTCCTGTAATTACTTTTTACCCTTTTCAAACAGTCGCTGAACATGAGCTTCCTCCTGCCCCTGATCCTTCTCCAGGGGCCCAGAACTGCCTTAGATGCAGCAGTGAGCAGCTCTGAGCTCTCGTAAACCTTCTGAGACAAGTTTATTTCTAGCAACTAATCGGAAACACCTAGAATTGTGTACCTGCTGCTTAACATCCCCTCTCCCGGGGCTGCTGTGGTGGGAAGTTACTTCATCATCATTATAAACAGATAGTCTGGCCTTTTACCTGTGTGCTAATCAGAAATATTTATTGAATAACTTCTGCCTCTGTCATGCTGTTACGAACGATTCTACCACTTATGTTGTTCAGGATTCATCTTTCATAATCTGCTTAGAAAGATAAAAAGTTACATTTTTTAGAGTCTATCTGCCTTAATTTTTCCTAGTATCTTCACGCTTCCTCTAGATAATCTCTATTTTAGTTTTTTTACTCGTGATTATCTTCTTCCTTTTTGCTCTTCATGTGTTGATTTTGTATATAACGCTTTATATGTTTTTTCACTTCCCTGGTAAACCCAGCTGTTGGGTTTTTTCATTGTGTGTTATTTTTATCTAGCCCAGTCTTCTTTTCATGGTTGTAACATTGTAGGCATTTGGGAAATGTCTTAAACCATTCGCAGATGTCAGCAACTTTCTGTACGTTCTGTCTTCAGCCTGATTTGACTTCCATTCACTCTAGTTTTGTGAAATTGCCTGTCAGGAAGCATGCACTGTGATTTTAATTTATGTATATATGAAGAGGATATGTTCGTATATTGCATAAATTTTTACCAGTCTGGATTTGATCACAGACCATGTTAGTTGTTTGCACGGAAAGCGTTGGTCCTTTTCAGTCTAAACAACCAGTAACGTTCTGCTTTGTGACTCATTTAGCTAATTGGCAAGAGCTTTTAGTTCACAGGGTTAGGAAGGCTGATCTTTCCTTTAAATTACTAGTTAGTAACTAGTCATTCATAGCTTTTTGGAAAGTCCAGGCATGTTTTAGTGCAGTGATACAAGGTCTCCAGCATAAATTGTTCGGATTGAATGGCCCTGACATAACGCAAGGGGTTTTTTTGTGCTCGTTGTATGTAGGTGTTGAAGAAGCCCGTCATCCTGTGCTCTGCAGTGATTCCAATGGTCTGTAACAGATACCAATACCCCATCTTGTGTGTATCTTGATTTATAAATATCCAAGGTTACTTACTTCCAAGTTGTCAGTCACTCAGACATCATTTGTGACATATAGTGCCTGTCAGCTCCCCTCTTTCATTTGGACATCTTAAATTTGTTACAACTATTTCTTTTAATTTTCTAATAGTGTAAATCTAGCTACTAGTTTTCTGGAGTATTATTTTGCATTGCTATTCTGCAGGCAGAGGGTTTATCCATTTTTTCAGATGCTTGTAATTAGCATATAGGAAACTGAAAAGGGTCATCTTCATAGAATCGTAGAATAGTTTGGGTTGGAAGGGACCTTTAAAGGTCATCTAGTCCAAACCCCCCTGCAATAAGCAGGGACATCTTCAACTAGATGAGGTTGCTCAGAGCCCCGTCCAACCTGACCTTGAATGTTTCCAGGGATGGGGCATCTACCACCTCTCTGGGCAACCTGTTCCAGTGTCTCACCACCCTCATTGTAAAAATTTCTTCCTATATCTAATCTAAATACATCCTCTGTCAGTTTAAAGCCATTACTCCTTGTCCTATCGCAACAGGCCCTACTAAGAATCTTGTCCCCATCTTTCTTATGAGCCCCCTTTAAATATTGAAAGGCCACAACAAGGTCTCCTCGGAGCCTTCTCTGCTCCAGGCTCTCTCAGCCTGTCTTCGTAGGAGAGGTGTTCCAGCCCTCTAATCATTTTTGTGGCGCTCCTCTGGACTCAATCCAACAGGTCCATGTCTTTCCTGTGCTGAGGGCTCCAGAGCTGGACACAGTACTCCAGGTGAGGTCTCACCAGAGCACAGTAGAGGGGCAGAATCACCTCCCTTGACCTGCTGGCCACACTTCTTTTGATATAGCCCAGGATACAGTTGGCTTTCTGGACTGCAAGTGCACATTGTCAGCTCATGTCCAGCTTTGCATCCACCAGTACCCCAAATCCTTCTCCTCAGGGCTACTCTCAATCCCTTCATCCTTTAACCTGTATTGATACCAAGGATTGCCCCGAACCAGGTGCAGGACCCTACACTTGGCCTTGTTGAACCTCATGAGGTTTACATGGGCCCACTTCTCAAGGTCCCTCAGTATGGCTTCCCATCTCTCAGGCATGTCAACCACACCACTCAGCTTGGTGTCAACTGCAAAGTTGCTGAGGGTGCACTCGATCCCACTGTCTATGTCACTGATGAAGATATTAAACAGTACTAGTCCCAATACACATGAGCCTCCCTTGCAGATCATTCCCTGAGCAGTATGTGTAATGACCTCAGGATCGTGATGAAATCAAATTCTCTCTTCTGCTTGCCCTCAGACATGGACATAAAACTTAAAAATAGAACTACCATATGCTTAGTGATTCTTAGGTATTTTGACCAAAGTGGAAGGAACTTCTGTCTGTTTGCTGGCTTCCTTTGGAAAATCACGGAATCACGGAATCACGGAATCTTCAGAGTTGGAAGGGACCTCTAGAGATCATCTAGTCCAACTCCCCTGCTAGAGCAGGATTGCCTAAAGCACATCCCTCAGGGCTGCATCCAGGCGGGTCTTGAAAATCTCCAGAGAAGGGGACTCCACAAAATCCCTGGGCAGCCTGTTCCAGTGCTCTGTCACCCTCACTGTAAAGAAGTTTTTCCGTGTATTTGAACGGAACTTCCTATGTTCTAGCTTGTGCCCGTTGCCCCTTGTCCTGTCGCTGGGAACCATTGAAAAGAGCCTGGCTCCGTCCTCCTTAAACCCACCCTTTAGGTACTTGTAAACATTAATCAGGTCCCCCCTCAACCTTCTCTTCTCCAGGCTAAAGAGTCCCAGCTCTTTCAGCCTTTCCTCATAAGGGAGGTGCTCCAGTCCCATAATCATCTTGGTTGCCCTACGCTGGACTCGCTCCAGTAGTTCCCTGTCCCTCTTGAACTGGGGAGCCCAAAACTGGAGACAGTACTCCAGTTGTGGCCTCACCAGTGCAGAGTAGAGGGGGAGAATGACCTCCCTCGACCTACTGGCCACGGTCTTCCCTATGCAGCCCAGGATGCCATTGGCCTTCTTGGCAACAAGGGTACACTGCTGGCTCATGGGTAATTTGCTGTCTACCAGGACCCCCAGGTCCTTCTCCTCAGAGCTGCTTCCCAGCATGTCCGCCCCTAACATATACTGGTGTTTGGCATTCTTCCTTCCCAGGTGAAGGACCCTACACTTGCTTTTGTTGAACCTCATTAGGTTCTTCTCTGCCCAGCTCTCCAGCCTGTCCAGGCCACGCTGGATGGCAGCACAGCCCTCTGGAGTGTCGGCCACCCCTCCCAGCTTGGTATCATCAGCGAACTTGCTGAGGATACACTCTGTCCCCTCATCTAGGTCATTAATGAATATATTGAACAAGATTGGTCCAAGTATTGACCCCTGAGGGACACCACTCGTTACAGGCCTCCAACTGGACTCTGTGCCGCTGATCACAACCCTCTGAGTTCTGTCACTCAGCCAGCTCTCGATCCACCTCACTGTCACCTCGTCTAGCCCATACTTCCTCAGCTTCCTAATGAGGATGTTATGGGAGACAGTGTCAAAAGCCTTGCTAAGGTCAAGGTAGATGACATCTACGGCTCTCCCCTCATCCAGCCAACCCGTTATAACATCATAGAAAGCTATCAGACTGGTCAGGCATGATTTGCCCTTGGTAAATCCATGCTGACCGCTTCCAATAACTTCCTGTTCCTCTATGTGTTTGGAGACGACATCCAGAATGAGTCGCTCCATTACCTTCCCAGGGACAGAGGTGAGACTAACCGGTCTGTAGTTCCCTGGGTTCTCCTTCTTGCCTTTTTTGAAGATTGGAGTGATGTCAGCCTTCCTCCAGTCCTCAGGCACCTCTCCTGTTCCCCATGACTTTTCAAAGACGATGGAGAGTGGTCTAGCGATAACATCTGCCAGCTCTCTCAGCACTCGCGGGTGCATCCCATCAGGGTCCATGGACTTATGAATGTCCAGCTTGGCCAAGTGGTCTCTGACCCAGTCCTCCTCAACTGAGGGAAAATCTTCCTCTCTCCAGACCTTCCCCCTTGCCTCCAGGGTATGGGATGCATGAGGGACGGCTTTATCAGTGAAGACCGAAGAAAAGAAGGCATTCAGTAACTCTGCCTTCTCTTTGTCTTCCACCACTAGGGCACCCGTCTCATTCATCAGTGGACCTATATTTTCCCTAGTTTTCCTTTTTCTGTTGATATACTGGAAAAATCTCTTCTTGTTGTCTTTAACTGCAGTGGCCAAGCTGAGTTCTGATTGAGCTTTGGCCCTTCTAATCTTCCCCCTGCATAGCTTGGTTATATCTTGATAATCCTCATAAGTTGCTAAGCCCCTTTTCCAGAGAATGTAAGCCTTCCTTTTTTTCCTGAGGTCCAGCCAAAGCTCTTTATTTAGCCAGGCTGGCCTTCTTCCCCGTCGGCTCGTCTTTCGGGACATGGGGATGGCCTTCTCCTGTGCTTCTAAGAGCACCTGCTTGAAGTATGACCAGCTTTCCTGGGCACCTTTGCTCTTCAAAACTGCCTCCCAAGGGACACTCTCGACCATGCTCCTAAACAGGCTAAAGTCTGCCCTTCGGAAATCCAAGGTGGCAGTTTTGCTGGCTCCTCGCCTCCCTTCACCAAGAATTGAAAATTCTACCATTTCATGGTCACTCTGCCCAAGACGACCTCCAACCTTTACATCCCAAAATGCTTACTAATGCAGCAGAATCTCTTTTTCATGGCCCTTTGACGGCATCTGATCCCTTTTTAAGCCCCATCTTCTCTGGACTTAACAAAAGGGACATTCCCTCATGATTTTCCCACCATCACCCCTTTTTTAAACCCCAAATCCTTTCTCTTGAAGCACCTTAATATTCTCACGTGTTTCTTGTTGGCTTATTCTCCTCCAGGCTGTGACATTCCTATTCAAGCAGTGCAGCCACCTAAGAGTAAGGCAAGCTGTGGGATTAATCACCAAAACTGGAAACTTATCAGTCCTACAACCATATACATGGATAAAAAGACAAAGAGGACAATACATCGAGGAGAGAAGGCATCTGTCCAGCATTGTTGTTTTGTGTGCCTCTGTTACTGCTGCTGGTATCTTGAAAGCTGGTATCTTTTGAAGAGACAGAAGGAGAGGGAGACAGAAAGAAAGATGGAGACAGACAGAGAGGAGCAGGCCATTTGGGGCATACGTCCATGTGTATCAGTTTCAGTACCACCTCCTAGAGTTCCCTGAGGTAGCAGTGCGAGGTAGGCAACCTCATTGGGCTTTATGATACTGCAGAGTCCACTCTGAACTGAGCAGTATTTGGAGGCAAAGGGACTTTACTGTGGGTCACTAGTCTTCAACAGAAGCCAAGGAAGGGGACAGTAGTTTCTCTTTTTCCTCCCATTCTTGTGGATTCTGTCTCAATTCCCCTCCTGTTACTTACCTCCTGCTCTGCCGATTGCCCCATCCAGATTTCTGTAGGTTGTCTCTGTTTCTAGGGGCATTTCCCAGCTCTTTTTGGCGCTAGGGGCTGTGTATCACGGAATCACAGAATTTTCAGAGTTGGAAGGGACCTCTAGAGATCACCTAGTCCAACTCCCCTGCTAAAGCAGGATTGCCTAGCGCACATTACTCAGGACTGCATCCAGGCGGGTCTTGAAAGTCTCCAGAGAAGGGGACTCCACAACCTCCCTGGGCAGCCTGTTCCAGTGTTCTGTCATGCTTACCATCAAGAAGTTTTTCCGTGTATTTGAACGGAACTTCCTATGTTCCAGCTTGTGCCCGTTACCGCTTGTCCTGTCACTGGGAACCACTGAAAAGAGTCTGTCTCCATCCTCCTTAAACCCACCCTTTAGGTACTTGTAAACATTAATAAGGTCTCCCCTCAGCCTTCTCTTCTCCAGGCTAAAGAGTCCCAGCTCTCTCAGCCTTTCCTCATAAGGGAGATACTCCAGTCCCTCAGTCATCTTTGTTGCCCTTCGCTGGACTCGCTCCAGCAGTTCCCTGTCCCTCTTGAACTGGGGAGCCCAGAGCTGGACGCAGTATTCCAGTTGTGGCCTCACCAGTGCAGAGTAGAGGGGGAGAATGACCTCCCTTGACCTGCTGGCCACACTCTTCCCTATGCAGCCCAGAATTCCGTTGGCCTTCTTGGCAACAAGGGCACATTGCTTGCTCATGGATAATTTACTGTCTACCAAGACCCCAGATCCTTTTCTTCAGAGCTGCTTTCCAGCAGGTCCACCTCTAACCTATACTGGTGCCTGACATCCCCAGGTGCAGGACCCTACACTTGTCCTTGTTGAACCTTATTAGGTTCTTCTCTGCCCAGCTCTCCAGCCTGTCCAGGTCCCACTGGATGGCAGCACGGCCCTCTGGGGTGTCAGCCACCCCACCCAGTTTGGTATCATCAGCGAACTTGCTGAGCATACACTCTGTCCCCTCGTCCAGGTCATTGATGAATACGTTAAACAATACTGCTCCAAGTATTGACCCCTGGGGGACACCACTGGTTACAGCCCTCCAACTCGACCCTGCTCCATTAATCACAACCCTCTGAGTCCTGTCACACAGCCAGCTCTCAGTCCACCTCACTGTCCTCTCATCTAGTCCACACTTCCTCAGTTTCCTAAGGAGGATGTTATGAGAGACAGTGTCAAAGGCCTTGCTGAAGTTAAGGTAGATGACATCTGCTGCTCTGCCCTTATCTAGCCAACCAGTTATAACATCATAGAAGGCTATGAGATTGGTCAAGCATGACTTACCCTTGGTAAATCCATGTTGACCACTTCCAATAACTTCCTGCTCCTGAACGTGCTTGCATATGACATCCAGCACGAGTCGCTCCATTACCTTCCCAGGGACAGAGGTGAGACTAACCGGTCTGTAGTTCCCTGGGTCCTCCTTCCTGCCCTTTTTGAAGACTGGAGTGATATTGGCCTTCCTCCAGTCCTCAGGCACCTCTCCTGTCCTCCATGACCTTTCAAAGATGATGGAGAGTGGCCAAGCAATAACATCTGCCAGCTCTCTCAGCACTCGCAGGTGCATCTCGTCAGGGCCCATGGACTTATGGATGTCCAGTTTGGCCAAGTGTATGTACATAACCAGTGTATGGTTAAAAGGAACGAAAGACTGACCATAGACTTCCTAGAAGACATCCCTGGTGGCACAGATGCAGCCTGTGGCAGCACAGCATTGTAGAATATGGGGAGCTGCAGTTTGTAGGGTAGTTGGCAAAACAGAGTTGAGAATTACTGGTCTTAGTGGCTTCGTGGTTGGACTGTATGCATCAACACCGTCACTCTTCTCTAAGAAGGAAATTAGGACCTGTCTCCTTCCACATCCCGTTGTCCAGGGTGTTTTTTACTGTCACCTCAACCTCCCACTCTCTTTGTTTTTTAGATTTCAAAATCTCTGCTAAAAATGGACTAGATGGTAATGTGTCATATTTGTTATCCTGACAAATTCATCTCCAGGCAGTATCTGAATTCTTGCCTGTCCAGTTAACATGCTTAACCTGTGTGCTTCTGAAGTTATTTTCTGGACCAAGAACATCACATGTTACTCACTGTGGTGGGTTGACCCCGGCCATCATCTAAGCCCCAACTCTGTTACTCGCTCACTGTCCCCCAGCAGGATGGGGGAGAGAATCATAAGGGCACAAGCAAGAGAACTTGTGGGTTGAGATAAAAACAGTTAAATTAGTGAAGGAAACACAAAGGAAACAAGTGATGCAAAAGCACTCACTCACTCAACACGTCCCACTAGCAGACCGATGCTCAGCCAGTCTCTGAGCAATGATTGCTTTCAAAAAACTACCCCCAAGCTTTTATCTCTGAGCATGACGTCATATGGTGTGGAATATCCCTTTGGTCAGTTGGGGTCATCTGTCCCAGCTGTGTCCACTCCCACCTCTTGCCCACCCCCAGCCTACTCACTGCGGCGGCACAGTGAGAAACAAAGAAGGTCTTGACGCTGTGCAAGCCCTGCTCCGCAGCAGCTAAAACATCTATGGTTCTGTGGATGTGTTATCAGCAATGTTTTGGTCACAAATCTAAAGCACAGCAGGGTTCGGGCTGCTATGAAGAAACCTAACCGCATCCAGACCCAGGACACTTATGTAAACTGTCATACCCTGAAACCACAGGGGCGACAGCTGGGTTTGAGAAAACAGGTCTCACTAGTAGCACTTTTTTCGTCGCGTGTAACTGTAAGCAGAGTTTTCGTGTGTTCCCGTTACTGATGTAATCAGTACCTTCAGCACTCTGGTTGCTCGCTGGCCTTTGTCACTATGTGGCTGGCACCTTGTCTGGGGTCTCCATCTGTAAGCACCTTTGCTGTTGTAGCTGAAGCCAGCTGCAGCGATGGTGAGAAGACTGGGGATTTTTTTGTGAGCTGGCCACAGGCAAGTTTTTGCTCCTGTTTAGGAAGGGGAGTATTTTTTTCCCCGATGTAACCTTACAAATAAGAAATTTAAATAACGCTTCTAAAATACTAGCAGTAGCAACCTAGGTGAAACGAGAGCCCCTTTGGGAGGGAACGGTGTCTGGACTGGTCTCAAAATAAATAATCTCCTAATTTGAGACTCAGCTTGCTCCCATTTCCTTACTGTCACATCCTCCAAGTTCTTTAGTCATAAATCAGAAATCAGACAAGGTGGAGAAGAGGTTAGTTTCATTTGTGCATAGGCAAAGGGGGATGGGGAGGAAACAATGGGGTTTTTTGAGAGAAAATCTTGCTCCATGCTTCTTACATATTCCAAAGAAGCAAACAGGCAGAACTTTTATACCGCTTCCTTTCCCCGCTTCCTTCCCCGTCCATCCTGATTCACATCTTGCATTCTGCTCCATGCGCTCCCATACTGTGGATCAGATGAACATCCATTAATCCCAGGTAGATTCTAAAAATAAGAATTGAAAGAAAAAAAAAATCACAACAGTGTGAATCAACCTGCAATCATCTTTCTGTTCTCTTAACGAGGGAAAAGAAAGAGGAAATCAGTGGAGACACTGTTTCACTTCTCTTTCCAAGATGAAATGATTCTGGCATTTGCAGCAGTTGTTCTCTTGATACAGGTTTTCTAATTTATATACTTAAAAGGCACTTTAAAATTTAGGCGCATTAGCTCAAAATGCTTATGCAGACCATCCACCCACTTCTTTCTGCCCGTGAATAGAGCTACCACAAGCAGCCTGATGAAGGAGGAACGTAGCTTGAAATCACGCTATTGATTTTACATGGTGTTCTTGGGTTTTGCTCAGAACCACGGATAGACCTATCCTTTGCGGTTTAGCTGTAAACTGTAGAGTAAGCGGTGTGCTTACTGTGTGTAGCTGCTGCCTTTAGCTGTTAATTTCAAAGCTTCCTTTAACTCATTTGAAGAAAAAAAAAAGAAATCTTAAGTGCAGTTTTGATTCTGACTTGCTCTTTGGTTTATGAACGTAAAACCTGCAGGCCTTCCTTCTCAAGTTAGCTGTACATAATCTTCTTTCTTTTAGATTACAAGTGAAGTTTGGATGTTGATGCGAAAAATGAAAAAAACACAGAAGAATCTTTCCTCAGGACTGATCTTCCTGTGCTGCGCTTTTCTAGGGCATCTTTTTTTAATGTAATAAAAGTCCTGAGACAGTACAAGGCGTAACTCAGTTACTGTTACTTTAAGAGATTGCAGGGTGAGACTCTGCTTTAATTGCTTCTTATATTTTGTTCTGTTTTGGTTTTGCTGAAAGGGATGTATCACAGACAGTGGAAAAGAATTCACTAGTTTTTGAAAAAGATGAGGCCATGACATTCACAGACTCGGCTGGCAAAGAAGCTGCAGAAAACTGGAAGGGTGGCGATGTGTCCTTTTGTGGACAGTTTGGAGGGTCTGTCTCCTCTTCTTGCATCGGTTGCATTGGGGATCTTTTGATTACTGCTGCTTGAACAGCTGCATTGTGCTAATGCATCTTCTTATGGCCTTGCCAGGTGACCTCCCCACCAGCCAGCTACCAGTTAGTCCCACCACCACAACTGTCCCTCCAACAAGAACCACAGGTGGACATGGTTATTGTCCCTCCTGCCTGGCTGGAACACTGACTTCCTTTCTCCTATCTAGCTTGTAATAAATAGGTTGTCTAGACTGTAATAAATCTCTTGCCGGAGAGGGACTATACCCCACCAGCAGGACAATGGATCTGTTTGTCAAGACGTTCATCTCTCTTTCATCCTGGCATTCAGTGGCCACCCACTCTGCTCCATGGACAGTTATGCTCACAACCTCTGGCAGAAGCCAAGGGTCTGGTTGTAGTTCAGTGAAATCCTTCAACACACACCTTTGCTGGTCCTGGCCACTGAGGCTGGCTGAAATTAAACAGGCAAGAAGCCCAAATCTTCATCTTTCAGAAATGACTTTTAGTTCAGGTCCCAAAGGGGGAAAAGAGGAAAGGCAGGCACAGTGCTATACTTTGCAGACATGTGTTACAACTTAAACATCATCTGTAGTGTCAGGAAGTTGTCATTTCCAGGGCCACATCCCCAGTCACTCAGTAAATGGGGAGGAACAGCAGGGCAGAATATGGCACTTCAAAACTCTATGCAGGGTCTGCTCTTCTTATGGCAGCAGGAGCTGCTCCTTTTCCCAAGTCCCTTCTGCCACCATTGTAGAAGACTTCCAAAGCAACTGTATGCTGACAAGAAACAATAGTAAGAGCACTCCAGCACTGTAAAAGGCATTTGCTTTGAGTCGGAGATGAGCAGGAGCTCATCTAACACTGCTCTTCCTATTCCTCCGGCTATGGATGTCCATTGACACTGAGCAGTGGCCTGACTTTTGACTGCTGCAGGCAAACAAGCAATTAAACTACTGAGATTTTTCTACTCAGACCACTAAAGCAAAATCTGGGAGTGAAGCATTAAAGGACTCCCTTCAAAAGTCAAATTAATGCAGGCCAGGCATTTTTTTAGTGCTCTTTTTCTTATGAAAAAGCTGTTTCAATGCAGTCGCTGATCCTGCTATATACTTGACTTGAAGTTTTGCCCTGGTGTTTCTGGCCTTTTGTTCAGGAATACCACATTGTGTCTGTGAGATTTTCTGCATATCTCTAATAGTCACAGGATATCCAGCGGTAGTACTGCGTCTTCTCTGATTTACATTTTTTAATGCTGTATGACAGGTGCGGTGCACATGTCGATTTGAAGGCATTCTACACAAATCCCCAGTCTCCAGCCTCTTTCAAGGATGAAACAGATCTATCACATTGCAGTAGAATTCTGTTCTTTCTAGATCGGGCCATTAGTATAAAAATTATATGTATATATATAGTAAACCACAAGCCTGAGAAATAATGAATAACACCCAAGAGTTCAATTATTTTAAAGTATTTGTTGTGTCTTTCTGACCTGTTTTATGATTCCTAACAACTGTGGAATCACTGATCAAGCTGGAATGAAGGCGATCCTCTAAAAGGTCCCAGAGTTAACAGATTAAAAACAAAAAATAAGGCAATAAGTGTTGCTGTTTTATTCCGTCTGTTTAATTTGAGCTGGCTTGAAACTGACACAGAATTAATTCTGGAAATCCAAAATGCTCCCATCAGCATAGATGTAAGCCAAAGAGAGGTCAACAAGCAGACAGCATGAGAATTGCCGACCTACATAGGACTAGTTTTAAGTGCCTATTTGTTGCCCAAGTTGGAATGCCTTCCTAAGGACTTGTAATAGTCAAAGTGGGTGAAAATTGGGGGATTTAATGTGTCTTAGGCTTATGTTTCAAAATACGTACTCCATCAGTTTCTCTCTAGAGAGCTACTAATGGTGGCATGGAAAGTAAGACATTTCAACTTCAGGGTAAATTTCTGTGTTGATTATTCCCCCTCCCCAGCCTGCAGGAAGAATTCCACAGAAAATTAAAATCTCTCTTAAAAATTCTTGTAGTTCTTATTCTTGGAAAGCCTTTCTGTCCTTCTTGCATCTTCACGGTAAATGAATTCTACTCAGAATGTAGCATTTTGAATATTAAATCCTACTGTAGCTCATGAAATTTGGCTTATTTGATGTCACAGGCTGATACTTCTGTGGTGCTCTCAGCAAAACATAAAACACCAAGAAGATATCCCTTAGAGAATATATTTTTCACAGCCATGCTGGATACAATCCTTGGTTTGATTAACAAGCATGTTCACCACAGAGACTGAATAAAAGCCAAGGATTTTGTTGTTCTGATTCCCTTTTAACACAACTGTTTCTTAACTCGGCTTTTCTGCTGATGCTTTCCAGACAAGATTTGTAAGATTCAGTCAGAAAAAGACAGTTGACAGTTACCAGTCATCCAGCATTTCCCTTTCATGTCTTTCACTGAAAGAAGTTCTCCTAAAATATACCATCAAATTTCATTCCAGAGAAAACCAAGAGGAAGGAGAATGTGCCCTGCTGGGGCTGAACCGCCTCCACGTCTCTTCAATGGGTTGAAGCCCTCTCCCTTGGTGGTCTCCTTTCCCATGCAAGGGGTTGGAGGACAGAGGCCGTGGCATAGCTAGGAGGGTGCAGAATAGACAGGTGTTTCCCTGCATCCCCCTGTACCCCTCTCTCAAACATTTTAAGGACCTGTTCTCTCCTACAACACTCAAAAAGCAGGTTCTGAAGAAGTATCATAATTCAGAGTATCAGCTGTGAGTTGCAAAATCTTATGGAAAAACTTCTGATGCTCTGAAGGAGCAAATTTACATCATCTGTTCCTGATGGCTTGCAGCTGCAGAAGGTAGACAAAGCGAAGGCTTATCGATAATTTTTGCTGTTCAAATATCGAAATATCGACTTTTGGTAGGTTTTGATTAGCTAACAGGAGAATGGTTTTGTTTCTGTTAATGGAATGGATGTCTGGCTTTGGTGGGTGTTTCAGTCTTGGTTTCCATTTCATCGAGAACCAACAGAAAAACTGAAGGAGGGTGATTTACAATAATAATAGTGTTAATAACATCTCCTTGGCCTTCATCTGTTTCTTAACTGAAAGCAATCAAGGTGCTATGACTATATAAATAATTAATAATGATATAATTAATTTTATGTCTTTGTCAAATAGTGTTTCCACCATGTGGGAGGAAACCACTGTTCTGGTTAGGCTGATGTTGGATTGCAATGTAAATGCAATGTAAATGCAGTGTTAGAGTCCAAGAAGTATAGCAAGGATAAAAAAGGAGACAAATAACATAATGGTTATTTTCATTTGTCTCTAAGGAAGTCTCAAAAACCATGTAAAAGTTTTATGTTTTTATGAAAACACATGTTTTATATTGCCCATAAAAACACAACTTTAAAATAAACAAACACAACTTGCTTGCATCAGAAAAGTTCATTTTAATTAGGCTAGTAACGTACCTTTTAACAATATCATTGTCAAATTATGATAATGCTGCGTGACCCATAATTCACACATCTGAGAAATGCTGCCTTTCCTAATGGAATTGGAATAAAATCTTGATCCTTTACTGTAAATTGCACAGCATGTTGGATGAACAATGTTGTGTGCTCGTCTCCAGAGAGTTTAGTGTAAAACAGCTCCAGATTTTGTTTGGTGATCTCAGAGCTGGCTGAATAACTCCAGCCTTCCACAGCTCCAAATGCTGACATGCAGGGAGATGAGACTTTCGGATATTAAAAGCCCGCTCTGTGATACCGAAGGAGATTAGTTTTTGGAATCCATTCATTGACACAAAGGCCAATGCTGAATGGAGGTTATATTTATTGTCTATGAAACCCCTGAGTTAGCTGAAATCACTTTAAGCATGTACATGCAGACATGTATTCTCACACATTGAGCCAAATCCCCGTGATGCCGCTTTCTTTGAGCCAGGAACAGACAACTTTCAGGGGCTTGGCTTGAAAAGATGCGTGCATGTAACACCCTCTGTCACATTTTACAAGAGGCAACCTTTATGCTCGGATTGTCTAGATGCTGTGACAGAGTGGGAGAGGGCAAGTGAAAGAACAAGCCCTTTTTGTCAGTCATTCACTTTGCATCAGATTCTTCTTCCCTGTGTGCTGCCATTGCCAGCAAAAAGATAAAGGGAGCAAAACCCAAACAAAAATCAAGAAAATGATAATTGGCTGGTTTTCTATTTATATAATTTCTAGTAAAAAGAAAACCCCAAACCACTATTTTTCTGAAACTACCAGTACATATATTTACCATCTCCTGGTTTATTCACTTTTTTCGGAATTAATACTTTGAACAGTTTTATTTTTGCGCCTGGTTTGTCGTTTTAGCGTTTTCCCTCACCAGTGTGTAAATGAAGCATGTAGGGCTGTCTTGTCAGCGCTTGTGAATCGGTATGTGAAATCTTACCAGATTTCAGCGATTTTTTTCCCTGCTCAGCTGAATGTTTGTGAATGAACAACAAGAAAACCCCTTTCCCCCCACCGCTCTCCCAGATTTCCTGTTTGCCATCTCTTTTTTTCTTTCATTTTCTTTTCTATTTTTTCCCGTGAAAACACATGGGAAAAAATAAGAGGAGAAACAGAGCTGGGAGGAGAAAGGGAGGAGGCGATAGAGTTTCACAAGGAGGTGAGTTTGCAAGCCAACAAAAAGACTGTGCACTGTCACAGACAAACAGGGAGCTGCTGCATAATTTTTCAAGCATTAGCAGCAGAGGAATATGCTTTTTTCTGAATCCCATGAGTTTGTCAAAACCAATTTTTTGTGTTGATGTTGGGGTAAGGCATACAAAATAGCCAGCCTGGCAGCTACAGAAAAATGAGGATATTTGAAAAAGGATAGGCTTTTTTTTTTTTACTCTAAGTGACAGATATTGGCTGAAATATGAAAAGAAATATGGAGGGAAAAAAATGTGCTTTGCTATGCTATGTATGCAGAGTTCTCTGCATTCTCTCCATGTCTATTTATATATTCTGGACAAAGTATGTCTAGTAAGTCTAATTTTGTAAAGATTTTTCGATTGTCACTGCTCATCCTGCAGCCCCAGGGTTTAGAGTATGTTGCTTGTGTGCCAAGTTGCATGTAAGCATCACCATACCAGTTCAGATCAAGGGCGCACCCAGACGAGCATCTGTTTCCCTAGATTTGTCACGCCTGGCTTCAGAAACTCAGGTTTTGTGTCTAGATTCATCTCGAGTCAATAAGAAAGAGTTTGGTAACACCAGCAAACGGATTACAAGACGTGAGAGCTCACAGATGAAAAGCAATACCAGGTAGCAGGACTAACATTTCAGGGCTGCTTCTAAGATGTGGCGAATCGCCTGCTGTCTCCCTCCAACTAGAGAGAGGTAGGCACCTAAAATTAAGAGAGATTAACCCAGGCCCTGGTAGTGCCCCATGAGGGGGCTGAACAAGAGGTTACAAGAATTAAAAAACTTAAAGCAACCTTTTCCAAGCCATACCCTCTCGGTTTCCTCCTGTCTGGGATCCGGACTTTGGGATGCTCTGCATTTGATCTGTTAATTCTTCTGGGATTTTCTCTAGTTTCTTAACTCATGTAGACCTTTGGCAGCCCCACCGTCTGGTACCAACAGGTTTTACCCTTCTGTTAGGTACTGCATAAAAGGGCGCTTCCTTTTGTTTTAGTTGTGCCATCTGATAACTCTCTCCTACTTTCCTGTGCTGTAATAACCATCGGTTCATTGTGTCTGCTTTGCTGCCTGTCATGCAGAGCTCCATCAATGCAAAAAGGTAATATTGCCTTTAGAGGAAGTCAGCTCTTGTGTAGTTGGCAAGGTCAAACATGAAGCATGAGCTAAGTGCTTCGCTCTGTGTTTTGGGGGCAGACTTGGACACCTCCAGCTGCATGTTTTGGCTGTGGCCTTCGTTTGCCAGTTGTGCCCTTCTGGCAAAGGGTGAGCAAGCGGGGAAGCTCCTGCTGCCTCCCCACAAGCCATTGCCCCATTGCCCGCAGGGCTGGCAGAGAGCTGCCACCACCTTAAGAGCAGCCAGAACCTCCTTCCCCAGGCCCTGATGGGAAACCACCGCAAGGAAGATTTTGCGTGAGCTTTTCCCAACATGTTGCTGCCTATATTCAAACTACTGTGGGGTTTTTTTCAAAGTACTTCACTTTCAAGCAGGGAACTTAATTTGATCCTCATCATCTGCAGGTTTGGGAGCATCAACGGATGAATATCTGTCCTTTCTTTCCTCTCCTAGGATTTTAGATAATGGGCTGTGTGCAATGTAAGGATAAAGAAGCAACAAAACTGACTGACGAGAGGGATGGCAGTTTAACTCAAAGCTCAGGCTACCGCTATGGGACAGATCCCACGCCACAGCACTATCCTAGCTTTGGTGTGACTTCAATCCCAAACTACAACAACTTCCATGCCACAGGAGGCCAAGGACTGACTGTGTTTGGTGGAGTCAATTCCTCCTCTCATACAGGGACGCTGCGTACAAGAGGAGGAACAGGTGAGTTTCAAAGTCTTCTTTCAGTGCTGTGAGTATCAGTCACGCAACTACAGCAGGGGCACGACTCTCAGCATCCTGGTTTGGGGAAGAGTTATGTCATGAAATAGTGCAAAGAATTGAAGTCAGGGTGGAGCTGGATCCTCAGCCCTACCTTTGCTAACTTGCAGGTGCTAGTTCACTTGGGAGTTGAGAAATTAAGTATTCATGCCCAATTTGGCCTACTGACTGCCTCATCCCTCTACCAGGGAACAGAAAGTGTGGTCTGAGCCACCTCAAGTAGTTAACACGAAATACTTGGCACGGTTATGTCTAAACCCTCCCTCCAAATCCCCTTTGCCTGCGTGGGATCCTGCACTGTGTGTGGGTACCAAACCAAGAGGACTGATGACTCTACAAACTGAAGGCAGTGGTGTGCCTGCTGGCTGCATAAAAGCAGAGGGATTAGAATAGTCAACCAAAAAGTAGGAGTCTTTGGTTTATTTTGCTCCTCAGCAACCGGAGTAACTTACATTTGTCTTAGCCACCTCATCTCTTGAGGCTCCTCTCCCTCCTGTTTCTTGTGATGGAGTGTAACTCACCTATCTTCTTCTTTAGGTGTAACTCTTTTTGTGGCGCTTTATGACTATGAAGCAAGAACAGAGGATGACTTGAGTTTTCACAAAGGAGAAAAATTTCAAATACTTAACAGCTCGTAAGTTTTAGGCTTGGGAATATGCTTTTTAATATTTTTAAACTTATAATGTTGACAGTCATATTTGTCTGCTTATCTTGTTAGTAAAATCTAATATTGGATATTCAAGATATGGAGGGGTTTTACTCTATGCTTACTTACTTGTCTTTGCATTTTGCAAAGTACTTTGTTATTTAAAAAACCCAAACTTCAAAGACATGTAGCTTTACTTCGAAAATAAGTGTTAGATTGTGTGATTCACTGCTTACGTTTCACAGTAAACTCACATTCAGAACTGAGAGCACCAGCTCTGTACTTTACCAGTTGTCACAGAAGCTCTGCAAGGCACATAATAACACTTTTTGCGATCTGCTGCAAGTATCTCTACACAGAAGCAAGCTAAAAATCGATTCACAAAAGAGATGTTACCCAGACTTGCGTGCCATGAGTTTAAAAGCATTTTTTTTTCCTTTAAAACGTAGATGATACAGTCGGAACATGCTAGGAAGTTCTGTTAAGTGAGAATGCACCATAGTACAGTTGCATTTGGAATGAAAACCACACTTCCATCCTGGAAATCATCGACTTAAAATTCATTTTATGAGCTGCCCATAGAAAAAAATCCCTTAGCAAGTTAAAAATAACATCTAAAAGTTACTGTGCTACTGACCTATATCTGAACATCTCATAATTCTTGGCTAAGAATATAAAGTTGAAGGCTCTGTGTTATGTTCAGTATTTCTATCATGTAGAGGTGAAAATGGGTTAACAACCAAGTATGTCACTTTCTAGAGACTTTGTGATATTGTTCTGATCTTTTTTTCTTGCACTATGTGACAGTGAGACAAATTCATCCCTGGTGCAACTCCTGTTAATTTTAATAGAACAACTCCAGGGTTGGAGTTGGCTCAATGTGCATTAAAGTTAAATAATAAAAAAAAAAAAAACCCAACAGGTAATTCTGTGGAATATTTCATGAAGCCATGAAGCCGAAGAGCTTTGATGTAGATGAAAGCACGAAAACTTCAGTTATGACTTGTAGAGGGAGCAGCAGTTTAAAAACCTCTCTACTCCTAAATTAGCACTTGGGAAAAAACCCTTTCTTAACCTAGCAATCCATTTTTGTTCATGTTGCCTGCTGCTTTCCTAACCTTGCACAAACTATGCCATAACTTGAAACAAAAAGAAATTCCACCCATTATAAATTCCTTACACGTGCCAGGTGATGAAATCAGGGGCTCACCGGGACTTGTGGAGCAATCATACTTGGAGTCAGTGGGACGGAGAGATTCCCCTGCATGTGGGCGGTTTCAGTACATGCGTTTTGATACAGGTAATTACTGCCTGGAGGAGGGTTTTCTAAGAGAAAAAAAAATCAATGATTTTCCTGTAGGATTATAGAAGCTCAGTTCCCATCATAGTCAGCTCTGTCTGCTTGTAAACGTGGACCTAACACACTTCTGGAGTGCTGACAGTCAGGCTGAGAATCTCCAGAAAGCAGCTTTTCTGTGGGAATGCTTCTTCTCTTCACTTTTATCAGAAATTATATGAAAGAAGCCTGCTTTTTTAAAAATCTGCTGATGCTGGTTGCAGCCAGAAAGCATATATGTGCACAAAACTGGTTTGTCTGGAATTTTTGGAGGGTTTGGATTTTTCCTTAACTCTCAACAAATGAAATTTCATTTGCGCTTTGAATTAAAAGTTCCGGACAGCAATACCTGAGATGGCGCACAGAGAGCTATTCCGGTGATTTGAAGTCAGGTACGATACGAAGGGCAGTCTGGGGAAAAGAGGTAACTGCAGGGATGGTTCAGAGCAGAGCCTGCCTCCAGGGCTCAGGAACACCCGGCCGTGCCCAGCATCCCCAGCTCCGCCGCCACACACCTCGGCTAGCCCCATTGACTACCCTCCTCCTACCTCAGTTGGGTGCCTAACGTAAAGAGCTGTGAAAAAACAATGCGTTCCTCCTCCTCCTTTCTGGCAGTGCTTTGAGAGATTTAAGCTTCTCTGTCAAAGCAGAGGGGGTTTGTTCCTGCTGTTGTGATCACCTACGAGACTGCTTTTTTCCGCCCTAGACATGATAAAATACCTCCACCTAGTGGACTCTCTGTGCAGTAAGGAGAAAAAATGTAACGGTACGATTTATCCACCACAGTATGGCATAATCTCTCAGAAATATTCTACAGCAACATATGGGGAAAGGGTTAGCACTTCAGCTGATAAAATTAGGGACGTAAACAGACAGGGCCATTTGCCTGACATACTAATGCACACAAGATGTATTAAAATAGTGTCAGCTGCCAGCCTCTAGAAAAGCTACTTGTTCTTCACTTTTTTTAACTGTAGAATTGGAAACTTCTCCTTTTTGACTAATCACGGCCATTTTCTAGTTGTTTTCCATGGAGTTCGTACTCCTTCAAACTGTTAAAGTGGAGTTGAGAGTTTAAAATAAGAGATCACCTTGACACAACCATCCCTGCCAGTAATAGCTTAGACAATGTGTTTTCTGTAACTGGTTGCTTACAGAAGAGGCTGAATTCTCTGGCCATGTTTGATAATAGTGTTTTATTTAGTGAACCAATCTCTGTTTTACAGAGAGGAGAACTGAGAAAGAGTTTCTAAGCAGTCCAGAAATAGAAAAGAGGATGCTTATTAGTAACGGTAGGAGTTAAACATCAGTGAATCTGTTGCTGAGAATGAAATACAAATTGCTAAATTCCAAATCCTTGCATCCTGTAAAAAGCTGAGGAATAAACTTATCTTAAAGCTGTGCATTCTACAGCAATGTGCATTGTCTGAAGGGCAGTACCGTGTACACACATGTGTATGGCCAAAATTGACACTAAGCCTGTGGAACACTGCCATATAATGGTCCTGTATGGACATCTTTGTATTTAAATGTTGGAGAAGAATTGTTTTCTGTAAGTATTTGAAAATGCAGATAAGTCCTTTGCTACTTCAGATACCTCCTCTAGGTGACCAGGAGAGGGAATCTAGACAATGAAGTGTGATCCTTAAGAGCTACCTAAAACTCCATGTTGATAGATAGCTTTCTGATGCCTTCGGGTTTCAGATTAATTATCCCCATAGAAGTTTAAAATTAGCAGTGGATGTGACAGTGTTCTGTTTGGCAGTTTTTCTATAATATCTCTCAAGGGTGTGTATTAGAATAATTGCTATGGAGACGGTTTTCAATTTTCTAGTCCAAATCCAGCCCTCACCAAACCTGATTTCACTGGGTTGTTATGCCTGTTTATGCCATTATGCTACGTTTGGAAGGCTACATTACTAATCATTGCTGAAATAATAATAGGTGTAAAGAAATGCGTATATTATTTGGGTTTAGATGCAAACAGCTCTCTCAGAAGCATGCGGGTGGTAAAGAGGTGAGTTGCTGTGGATTCGTACACCGCGCAGCTGCGGGTGCTGTTAGCAAAGTCAAATCACTGTCTTTACAGCTGTGTCTCGCTCTCACTTCTCCTCCTCACCTTTGTTTCTGCAGGGAAGGAGACTGGTGGGAGGCCCGGTCCTTGACAACAGGCGAAACTGGTTACATTCCCAGTAATTATGTGGCTCCAGTCGATTCCATCCAAGCAGAGGAGTATGTTTTCTTTTTGTTGTAAAGACCCATTAGTCCTGTATTTGAAGGAGGTTCGAGGAGTTGGTTTTGATTGATTGCAGCAATTTTTCAAATGACTTACATTACATTATTTTTATTTCAGTTCTTAACTGCACTGATAAATAATTAGGTAATTAGTAACAAAAGAAGCACAAGCTCCGTGCTTTTTCAATGTCAAAACAAAGGAAGGAAACCTAAAGGAACATAGGTCTCCTTCCTTTATTCCAGTGTCAACTAATTTCAAAGGTGCCCTTGCTTCTCCTGAACCAACTCGTAAAAATATTTGGAGTCAATTAGTGTTCAAACTGTGTATTAAAAGGGGCATGTTCTATCAACAAATACCTACCAATAGGTAGGAGGCCTACAACAGTAGGCAGCATAATGAGGACATATCTATGCGAAAAATGGAGTGCCGTGTGTATCCATAGTATTTCCAGTATAAAAGGTACACTGGAGGAGCTTATATAGCTGAGCAGATACTACTGTAGTCTGTACTCCAGCTGGTACTTGGTTGATTGTGAAACCAAAAAAAAAAAAAAATTGCTGCAGGAAGGAAAAAGGTATCGAAACTCTGAAAGCCTTATACAACCACAGTAAAGTGGTTGCATCTGGTCCTTCTGCTGAGGTTTTATAGCTGTGCTGCAGCAAAAATATTGAATACTGATACATCACTATGTAAGTCAAATATGTAGTTTACAGTAACATCTGTAAAAACGCTACTCTTCAGCAGCAATGCATTTTTCTGCCCTTTTCTGTGTCTGTTCCTTCCCCCTGCCAAGTCTTGCTCTCTGTTTCTCAGTCTGGCCTTTGTCGTAAGACACCAACCAAACAAGCATTCTCAGCATCTACTGATTATAGGTTTAATGCAAAGTGCTACTGCACAACATATACAACATCTACTGCGCAGTTTGTTACATTAGCGTCCCACCACAATAAAAGAGACACAGTATGACAAAAATGGTTGAATATACTTGAGTAACCATAGTTTCTGCAAATAATCTTCCATGTCTGAGCTCCATGACACTACCTAGTAATCCTATGTAGCATTTGTCTTACTATTTCTGATGTTTCCCTAAGGTGGTACTTTGGCAAACTTGGCCGAAAAGATGCTGAGAGGCAGCTGTTGTCATTTGGAAACCCCAGAGGTACCTTCCTGATCCGGGAAAGTGAAACTACCAAAGGTAGGCCGGCCAAAGCTATTCTGACTATCAGTGAGAAATATATGAGAAAAATTGTGCTAAGTTTCTTACTGTTTCCAGTGGTATGAAGGTAGAGACAAGTGTCATCTTGCATATATGTGTGCTAGGGAATTAGATGTCTGGACATCCCAGGTCTTAGAGTGAGTGTTCAAAGCAGAGAACAATCCAAGTGCAACCCATGCCACACTTAACCCATGGTACCTGCAGTGCAAGTCATGCACAGGCAGGGTGCTCTGCTCTGCTGTCACATTCTGAACATCACACTGTCTCTCTCCATGCATGTGTTGAGGATACTACCATTGCAATGGTGTTGGGTGGAGAGCGGCCCCTCAGAACAGCAGCTGTGGGGCTACAGGAGGCAGACCTCCTGGTGTCCATATTCAAGTCCAGGCATAATCAGCAAGCTTACTGTGAACAGATGCTCGGAATCTCCAATTTAGTTTGGTGAAAATTACTACTTACATCTGAACAAGCAGAATATTTGAACCTTCTTGGCCTGGAAGATGTAAAATAAGATGGTGGGAGGGAGTTATTGGTTTGGGAAGATTAAGGGATTTTTTGGCCTTTCCCTTTTGAAATGCTGCATCGCTGGGGGAAAAAAAAAAGAAAAAAAAAGATATAGTCGTTTTAAATTCATAGCTTAACAGTGAAAAGACTTGAAAATATTTCTAATTAATACATTCATAAAGTATTCAACTGTATCCATTCTGTTGAAGTCAAGTGGAAGGATGTATTCTCCTCTTTCCCTCTGAAAATATTGGAAGAGTTCCAGTTTCCTTGGTGGGTGCTATCTTTGCTTTTACATTTTGCTCATGAGGCCTGTCAACATCTTCTTCAAAGCTTCAAATGTATTAAAAGATCTCTCTAACTCATAAAACGATCGAGGAGAAAACCTGCAACTAAGTGAAAACAAACCTGGCCATTTCTCAATTAACCAGCAATCCAAAACAATAGCTGTGGGAAGCATAAGTCACTAGAATTAATTCCATGTAAGTTCTGAAGTCTAATGATGGTTCATGTAATTAAAGCACTGACTTGTCAGTGCTTTGATCAGAGCACACTCTGACAGCTAGAGCTAGCATGCAAAGTGGTTGGAGTCATGGCTGGTAAAGAGGCTTAAAGAAGAGAAGCACTACTTCCCACTCCTCTCTACCTGACCTACCTTCAGATGATGCATTCTGTCATCTAAAATTGTAAGTTTTACATTTTTGCCTCCTGCAGTCACTGGATTCATCCTTTGCTGCCTGTAACTCTGAAAACTCTTTCTGATGCAAAATCTGAATAGACACGCTGTTGTTTCAGACAGCTAATTTCCCATCTTGTCACCCCACAGCTTCACCATACCTCATGTAGCAGTGAGACATTCTCACCAGGAGCAAGACAGGCTCTAACTTGCTCTTTTTCTGCAAATAGCCTCCACCTGTTCATTTTCACCAGCAGTTGTTGTGATGTGCGCGAGGAGGAGGACTTCATTCCATTCTGTGCCGAGTTTAAAAACTCACTCGTATAGGCATCCATGGATCCTAAAAACAAACACAACACTTTCTCTGAACCACATTACCAGTTTAGTCTGTTTTGACCATTTTTTATACAGTGATAGGGGATATGTTTTGCAGGGCTGTTTACTTAGCTAAGTCAGGGCTTTTCTCTGGAGCTTCTTGTGAGGCACAAAAGCATTGGAGAAATGGAGAAAGCATTGGAGAAATCCATCATGGACAAACTTATAGCAGCAAGCTTAATTTCCCTCCATTTGAACTTCAGGCTTTCTACATCTTCAGGCTAAGTTTGCATCAAAGCCGTTGGAAAAAAAACCAAACATGCATGGTTTTTGTCAAAAATGCCTGTTTCCCTTCTCATCCTTGTGGTGTTTCAGTAAGTTGTTAGAAGAAAGCAGAGGGAGCTTGTTGTTCATGAGAGAGAAAAAAGTCAGCTGGGAGGGCTCAGATGGTGCATTCTCCTGTGAGTCTTCTCAAAACGCCTTACTCCAACTAGTCTTGGGCTTGAGGCAGGAATTGTTTTGTGACCTAGAATCGTCCCTTCTGCTTTAAATAATAACAATAATAAAATTAATCAGGATCATGTTAAAAGTATCATCATGGATGACTTCAGCATGAATTTCACCTCCCCTGATCATGGTTGCCTTCTCTTCTTACTTCCAAAATAAATCACATGGAGCCGGCTTTTCATTTTTTCAATGCCTGACTACCCAGGTACTTCATCAGCTCTTGTCTGTATAATCCTTCACCTGGTTTCAATCTGCACCCTCCAAGGCTGTCTGGTTTTAGGTTTGTTTTTTTAAAAAATTCATTAGTATGATATATTGTAATGTCGTATTTCTACCCAAATTTTTATTATGTACATCTCTTATATTTGAATTTATCACGAGTTTATAATGAACAGTATAAATAACCAACAGCCTAAATAAATGAATAATGAAATCCATCTTGGATCTTGTTTTTGTCCAGATTTGAACTAAAGCTCCAGTCCTGCAACTTGATCTGAGGTCAGTGGGGGTCCACAGAGGGCCACCCACACAGCTCTGATTGCAGACCTGGAGCCGCAGATTGTTTACGTTTTCCTAAAGAATCTAAAATAGTGACCAGATAGGCAAGGAGCGTGACTAAAGAAAATACAGCTGCTGCCAGTGGATCAAAACTCACAAATGCGGAGGTGGAGAGCACTGCCTGGAAAATTTTGAAAGTAGGCTGGCTAACAGTGTACAACCCAGAGTGGTGGTACAAAGCATACACAAGATGTCCTTGCAAATCCCCAAAATACTTTGAACTCAGAGGTACTTACTCAGTGGGAGAACCTCCTCAGAAAAATATCCTAAACAAGCAGTATTTTTCTACACTTAGAAATAAAAACCCTGTCATTCCTCTCGGGGTGTCTCCCATTCGCATAAACCAGAATCATCTGTGTAAGTGCTGGCTCTTTTCCTCTTATTTAGAGGATAAAGAACAGGGAATTTGAGAAGTCCTTGGAGTCAGGGTGGAGACGTTTTGTTCACTGCAGCTCCCTCAGCAGTGAGCCACCCACCAGCGCGACTTGTTGCAGGTTAACATGGTTGGGGAAACTTCTTCCTGGGGAGACATCCAGGAAAGACATCTTACACCAGGAATCTCAACCACCTAACTGTGGGTGATTCTTTAAACCATTTCACTTGTCTGGAGGTGGTTATGGAGGATGTCAGTCTGCCAGGTGTGTTGAAAAGTACCTGGACGGGGGGTAAGCAGCAGTCGTTGCTGTTTCCTATTAGACCTGTAGGAAATCACTCCACCTTTCACGTTGTCCAAAATTGTCTGCTGGTGGTTTTCCTTTCCTGCCCTTAGCTGACATGGTTACCAATGAAAGCAGCCCAGGCTTCAGAAGGAGGACATTCCTGAGATCTCTGCAGATGCCAGTTACCTCCATTTTTTTTTCTTTTTAATGCCTGAATTACCTTTGAGTAAACACAATATTCTTCTGAGCCATGAGTGAAGACATGTCTTCTCCACTGCCTTTGAAATGGCCGTGCTTTTGCTCAGAAACTGCATTATGCTGTAAAATGTGGCTTTGCTTTTGACACTGTAGAGAACCAACACGTGGGCATCACTGTATGTAGGACAGGACTGTGCTTCAAATTAAGACACCTGAATGTGCAGGTCCCCATGTAGGTGGCCAAACTCCCTTTACAGTCAACGGGAAGCTGGGGTTCAGTTCAGCTGCCCACGACTGCAGACACCAAGTACTCAAACCTGCGTTATGCCATCGATGACTACAGTGCCACAACACTCATTGAAACTAGGCTGGGATTCAGCTGCCCTAATAGCACCAGAAGCTTATGTGTGGGCATCGAAATCGAGCCCATAGCCCACCTGCAGACAGACATCGCTACACCTAAAACTAAATCCAGCCCCTCAACTGGGTTCCTTTACCTGGCCGTGAGCATCCCAGAGCAATTTGAAATGCCTGCAGAGCATCCACGTGGATCGGACAAAGGTGAGGCCGGTGGGAAGACTGCAAAGCAGAATGTCCTCGGGCATCTCACGTGTCACTTAACCACTGTGTTTGGGCATCTGAATCCCACCAGTAAGCTCTAGAGCTCCAGCTTGGTTTTGGAAAGTGTAACATGTAGTTCTTGCAGATCTACTGGTGCACAGTCTTGGTGCAGTACCACCTTCCAAAGACTGTGACGTGCAAAGTATGCTAGTTTGGTTGTTTAGTGTTTATCAAGAAGTTTGGGATCCATCTGGGTAACAACACTACACACATATGAAGTCATTATCTCCAGCGCTTCCTGTGAAAATCTTGATATTTAAGACCCACTGGCATTTACCTAAAGTGTAGTATTTGCGGTGTAACCTGACACTTAGAATAGGAAAAGTCAATTTAAGAACCTGAAGCAGTAAATGTTAAAATGTTAGTTTTCATTTACATAGAAGTCCTGATTTTTTTCTAGAAAAGTGTGAAAGGGACATGGTGTGAACATCATAACATTTCTGTCATACTCACTTCATTGTGTTAGATTCACTTGATCTTTTTGAAGGTACAGTAAGCATTTTTTGGAAGTAATTTCTCTTTTACTTCCTAAAAACTGAGCAGCAAACCAAAATCTTTGTGTCTAAAAGCTACTTACAATTTTTTGTCTCTCCTTTGCTTGGAACAGGTGCCTATTCCCTGTCTATTCGAGACTGGGATGATATGAAAGGAGATCATGTCAAACATTATAAGATTCGTAAACTTGACAATGGTGGATATTATATCACAACTCGGGCACAATTTGAAACTCTTCAGCAGCTGGTTCAGCATTATTCAGGTAATTTTTCAGATAACACGTGGCATTCTGAAGTATTTTAAAACAAAAGTATTTGCTGCTGAGCTGATGTATGTGTAAGACACCCTGAAGAGTCATTTGAGCTATGTCTCTTGCTTGTTGTAATGCATCTTCCATTACCCCTTTCCCATTACAGTTATAAATGGCTTTGAGTGCTGTTCACAGTGTACAGCAGCAGAGCTTATAAAGCTACCATTCTACTGAGGTAAAGGTTTTGCCCGCTCTCCCTCTTCTAAGCAAACAGAATTACTGAATTTGACTTGCACATCTCAGAGCATGAATTCCCTGTGCAGAAGCCAGTGCTAATACGTACCGTTTTGCAGCACAGTATTGCTAATAAAGCAAATAGGGAATTGCGTTGTGGAGCTCAGTCACCTAAAGCAATGACCAAAAGGTTTGCATATATTACCTGACTCAAATTTTCCCACCGGATTTGTGTTCAATGTGGAAAGTATTAACATTTAAATTATAATCAGTCTAATTTTAAAAATAAATATTTCAAGGTGGGTGTTTCTTTATGCACACTGTTTGTGTCTACCCGCCAGACTCTTTTTTTTTTAAATTCCTGTGGTTAAAATGTCCTGTGGCATGCACTGTTCAACTCAGAAGTGCATCCTGCTGTCACTGGTGATTGGTGTACAACAGATACAACTTTAAAGTCCCCCAAACCTCTGTGCAGGACAACCGATTCTTACGTAGAAGGCTGCTGCCGTGCTTCTCAACATGGTCATTTTTTAAGCAGAAATTTGTAATTTGAATTATTTTGCTTTTTATTTTTTCCTTACTTTAGCTTTTCATAATATTAACAGATGACCCCAAATGCTCGCTGCTCAAAAACTTTTCATAATTTTTACTTGGGAAATCAACTTCTCTGTGGGGTGTTTTTTCTGTATTCTTTGTATTCTGTCTGCTGTATTCTTATGCTATTCATACTAGACATCTGGCTGTCTTCTCCGCCCGATTTCTGATGGGTGTGTGCTGCCTGGGAGAATTTCTAGTTGTTTCTGGTGACTCTACATTAAACTAAGCTAAATAATCTATAAAAAGTCACATCTAAGGAAGACAATTTTCAACCCCACTATACCAGCTGGTACATGCCAACTTTTACTTTTCTGTGATCAAATTATTTGGGTGGTGTATTTTCCATGCACAGACACGGAAACAAATAGATATGGACACAGCTATTTCTGTGCAACACAGGGGCATAATCAGTAGCATCCAGGTAGGGTAGCTCAGGAGGGCATGATACAGACTCCAGAGGTTTCACCTGTGGTCTCCCAGACCCAGGTCAACACAGGAGCCCTCGTTCCATGCCAGCCCCAACTGACTCGAAACATAAAGGCTGCCTCTAACCACCTGCCCTGCAGTCCGGATTGTGGGAGGTAGATTTGCACAACTCCTTGTGAGTGCCTAGATTTACTTCTAGGGAGAGCTTGAAGATGCCCAAATGACTCTGTAAAGACCAGCATGGTTCCTGAAGAACCACAGGTCAGTGCCTTCACAGCAGGACCAGTATGCTCTGCAGCCCAGCCTTCTTCAGCCTTGATCTCATAGCTGTTCAGGCTGGAGGACCCCTCCTGTCCAGGCAGCTGGAAACCAGGCTACCCAGGTAGACAGTGTGCAGTTTGGTCTCATATAAGTAGTCCTGGCTCGGGAGTTGGAAGTACAAAGTGTACCTTTGTGTAGACGCAGCACAGGTATCCCTGCACTGCACTCCCATTGCACTTCTAACCCAGACTTCCCTCTAATCCCGGCCCCTTCTTACCTGGGTGATAAAATCAACTGCAGTGTCTGGACTTTCACAGATGAGATTTACAAATGAAAAATATTGAGATCCCCAGGGTGTCCTGACGTCAGACTAAAGTCCAGTAACAGCACGTCTGCAGTCAAAGCACCGTTCATGCAATCCCTAGCCGCCGGCCTGTCAAGCATAAGCTCTTGTGCGTGCAGTCTAGGCTTAGCTAGAGCACCAGCATGCCAAGCTTTTTTTTTCAACTAAAGAAAACAAGGTCTTAAAACCTCCAGTTTCTTTCTCCAGCTTTCCAAACTCTTATGGAAGCTTTTCAGATACTATCCATATTTTGAGTTGTCCCTCTTCTAATGTTCCCATCGGAACTGCCTTGGAAGAAGACATGCCAACTGGTCAGCTAATCTTCCCTGTTTTGTGGTCTTTGTTGTCTTGCTACAGGAGACACAACAAGGTCCACGACATTTGTTCTGAGGAGGCAGAGCTTGGTGTTGCAAGGAGCTTCAGTGCTTGCCCACCTTGTGATGCTGAAACAAACTGTTCATTTGCCCAGAAAGAGATCTTGCACAAGAGAATAAAGATTACTTTTGAGTCTCAATTACAATTGCAGTTCCCCACCTTGTTCTGCTCTGCTGCAGCTGTTCTAAGATACAAGTTGCTGTGCAAGTTTTATATTGTAGTCTGCTTTGCACAGACTACATATATATCATTGTTTATATATATGTGTTGTATATATATAATTGTAAAATACCTTGTGACTTCCGTCACAGTTCAGTCTTCTGTGAAGCTTTGCAAGAGATAAGTATAATGAATCTGCCACGAATGATGTAGGACTGGCTGCATATGCTAATAAAGGTTTGCTCTAGAAAGAATGGCAGAAAAAGTCTTTTACACCTACAAAAGCACCTTTTCACAGAGTAGAAGACAGAAAATTCCTTTTCCCAGGATAACTAGAAAAAAAATTAACAAGAAAGTCCGCCAAATTTTCATTGCTGTGATTTTCAGAAAAAGTGAGTCTTCACCGTGTTTCTTTTCCTCAGTTCAGGAACAATCCAGTTTGTGACCTACAGATGATTTTTACAAGCTATACTGTAGCATACCAGTTACTCATGAAGTTATCTTAACGCAGCATTGTGGGAGAAGGGAAATCCTGAGTCCATAAGAGAAACCATTGTCGGTCACCTTTCATTCCAGGCTGTGGAAGCAGAGACTAAAATTTTTCCTGTTCTGTCTCAAATGAATACGTTTCAGTGTTCAATTTCTAATCTTCCAGGATGCTTTGTGGTATGCAACTAACAGCTGTTGTGAGTAGCATTGTTTTTATGCTTACTGTTTTTGTTTCATGTCACACTTTTTTTTCTTTCCTCTCCTTTGCTGTTGGCTTCACTTCTGGCTCCATCAGAGAGAGCTGCAGGTCTTTGCTGCCGCTTAGTAGTCCCCTGTCATAAAGGAATGCCAAGGCTTACTGATCTGTCTGTCAAAACCAAAGATGTCTGGGAAATTCCACGAGAATCCCTACAGTTGATCAAGAGACTGGGAAATGGGCAGTTTGGGGAAGTATGGATGGGTATGGAGCAAAATAATTATTCTAAAATAGCTCTCTGTGTGGGGATTACAAGATGGAAGGTGAAAATGTAGGACACTGATCCACAAGAAAAAAATGAGCAAAGCTCAAACTGTTCAGAAAAATACCTTTGGAAACATCTCTTTGACTTTGAAATTCTTTAATCTTCGACTTTCACTGTAATTGATGGCAAAATAAAACTGAAATTCCATGTTTTCTTGGAAGGTTTCAATTTTGATAAATTACCACTGTCTTAATAAGAAATCAAGGCTCACATAGTAATCTATTAATTATACCAAGGAGCCTTTTTCTGCAAGCTAACAAAAACGTCCTTACCTTCAGTATCCAAAAATCAGTGTTTGGCAAATGAACTTTAATGCAGCACTGAGAGAAAAGTCACCTTCCATCTTTCTCAATGCATGCGTAATTTTGGATTATAAGTGTGTTTTTTTTATTAATTTCCTCTCCTATAGAGAAAGCTGATGGTTTGTGTTTTAACTTAACTGTGATTGCTACGAATAATACCCCACAAACTGTTGGATTGGCTAAAGATGCATGGGAAGTTGCACGTGATTCATTATTTCTGGAACAGAAGCTTGGTCAGGGGTGTTTCGCTGAAGTGTGGCGTGGTAAGGCAGAGAATATATTTTGCTTTGGATGGATCTTTTAAGGCCCTCTTGGCAGAAATAAACATTTCAAGTAGAGATCTTAAAGCGTAAAGATCAGAATAGTATGAAATGTTAGTCTGTATCACCTAAAACAGTCAGATCTAAATACAGTAATCCAGGGGGAAACTTCCTTTCATTTGTACACACTGGTATGAGAGGTTAGGGCACTAAACTTCATTAATTGCATTGGGCTTATTTGGGTGACTACACAATCACTAGCTATTAAAATAGGAATGATGTAAGGAAACTCGCAAGGCAGAATGGCTAGCCAGAAATTAATCTGGTAAGTAGACTTTATTTTTCCTCGTGTGTTTTAGCATGGATGGGGTCAGACCCTGAGCTTCTACCCGCTTTCCCAGTATAAAAGTAATGGCAAGTATCAGCAAGCTGATATTGTCAAGCTAGCATTCCCATGCATCCACTTCTTTAAGTCTGTTTTGAAGTTTGTGTCTGCAGCAGAACCCTGTAACTCAGTACAGAGAGCAGGGACAATAGAGGCAAGACTTGCCCAGCCCAGCTGAACCCTCACTTTGAAGTCCAGAAATACTGACATTTTCCAAATCCACTGACATTGTCTTCTGCACACTTGCCAGCTTTACTTACTGCTCCCCTCTCTGTGGGCCTCATTCTTTTAATGACTCTAAAACAATAGCAATTTAAAATATACATAAATCTTAGTATAGCCATAGCATTGAAACACAATATAGTGGCCATTTAATGAGAGGTGGGCTCAATTTTTGTGCCAAATTGCGTTCTGTGTAGCCTCTTTAAAATGACCGATTCAAATAAAGAATTGCTATATGCCCTTTCTTTATGTCAGAATCATTTGGTGGAGCAGTTTGGACGCTCTTTTTGTTGCAGTGACACAAAAGTATGTACAACCAAAATAACCAGCAGGCTCTCCTGGGTTCTTGCAGCTGTTTGCCTTTGCAAGACGACAGCAAGGAGCATGGCAGCAAGTCTGTGAAATGTATAGAATTTATAGAATAGAAATACAGACATTTATGTAATTTCAGAAAATTACTTTGACCTGTTGCAAAGAAAACTACCTGTGTTTTATATTAGCATCCCCAGATAACTGCAGTTTCACCGTCTTGTTCTCCATCTTGAATGCATGTGAGAGTTCCAAGTGGATGTTAATACTTAGTGGTCAGCCCTGTGTGCCATAGTTCTTAAACTGTTACAATAAGCTAAAGTAGCAAATACAGTTTAAAAAAAAAAACAGCCATGAGAAATACAGTGCCAAGTATCGGTACCAAATATCTGTCAGAAATGCTTAAGTTTCTTAAAGTAAGATATAGTAAAAATATGTTAACAGCCCTGAAGTATTACCAAATCGGAATAGATTAGCACAGTAAAAATTAACAAAAAATGCATTAACTATCTACATATGGGAGGAATTCAGAGGGAGGTCTCTGCTAATTTTTCTATTAGAGAGAAAAATATTAAAGCACAACAAGGAAATTTATCAGTTTAAACTGAAATCTGGGCTGAGAGAATTTTCTTTTTTTAACTGGAGAAATTCATAAAACTGTTTAAAAATAGGACTGCTGAAAACACTTCGCAGTAATAGAATGAGTCCTGGGATTTTTATTAAGGCAATGCAAACAGATAATACACGGTTAATCCTGTTAACATACCAGGTAAAATCCTAGTTGATTAATGCCAGTGACAGAAACCCTGGCGCCATGAGACCAGGGTTTCATTCCTGGTCCGTATAATCTGTGGTACCTCTGCAAAGTGGCTGTGACTGATGGAACTCTGCGGTCGGAGCCTCAGTGGCTCCAGATAAAACACGCTTCCTTTTACCCATCAGGAAAGATTTTGTCCACCCCGCTTGAAATTAGAAGGTGAAACTGCATCTTTCACAACTTACCCAGGAGTGACACAAAAGCAAAGTCCTGATTCAGCTCTGATTTGAAGGACTGAGCAGAACTAAGACCTCAAGAGACCTCCTCAGGCATGCTGGGGTAGTGGTGGTAGTAGCTCAAGACGTTACTCCACACCGGTAGAGGTGACAGCATCGGGGACTGAGCTGGCAAAAGAAAATCAAGGCGTAATGAAAACTGAACTTACGCTGCACACTTTTGGCTAATACATGCCTCAAGCTCCCCTCAGACAGCGTCCTGTGCTGCTGCAGGGATTGCCCTGCAAGTGAGGGACGACACAGGAGGTGGCTGTCCCCCACCGCTCCTCCCCTGTCCTCGGCTAGGTGAGGTGGCAGCTGGGACCTGACCACTTGCACAAAATCCAGCTGATTTTATGCTCTGGCAGGTTGCAAAAGCTCATGATGAAGTTATTTTGGCTTAACCAGTTCCCGTGCAGCAGCTGAGCCCTGGTAACTGTTAGTGTGCCTTTAACAAAGACAAACCAGGCGTATTTTACATGTTACCTTTTTTGATGGCTTCATAATTTATAGTAACTAGATCTGAGTCTTCATGTACTTTGTAGGCCTTCTGCTATCCTCATGCTTAAGTGCAGAGGAGTAATTTTTACCCAATGTGATTAATTCCTGAAGTCATTTAGTATTGTTCTGCCTTATCACACAGCAGCTCCCTATCAGCAGATCACACGTCCCATTCAAAGCTATTTTGGCCCTGGCTCTGGACCAGGGTTCTGGCAAGTCTAGGTGAGGGACAACCAGAAGGTGCTGGGAAAGTGATATTTCTGCCTGTTTTAATTTTCCTTCCTTTCCCTTCCCCGCTGCCTCATCCCCCCCAAAAAGCTGTTAACGTAGGTAGGTGGGGTTTTGTTGGTTTTTTTTCTTTCCTGTCCTCCTCCCCCTTGCAAATACCTGAGTGAAGCCCCACCTCTTGTGGTATGCCTGCCACAGCGTCAGCCTTCCCCGGCTCTCTCCAGGTCCTTGTGCAGGCTTTCAGGTGTTACAGAAGGCTTGGTAGATGATGGCTGAAAAATGATGCAACTTGTCCATTTCAGTGCTGACCACAAGTAAAGAACAAAGTGAAGTGGACAGGAACCACCTTGGTTTCAAACAGCAGCTGCTGGGCTTCTGGGGATGAGGAGGGGAAGGAAAAAGACGCATTTTGGTTTGGAAACACACCCGTGTTTCTAAAATGAAATCGATTCAGAATTTGTTTCTTGGGAATTTTTCTTAGAATTTTTTTTTTCCTCTGACTCAGAACAAAACCAAAATGTCAAAATGTCTTGCAAATGGAAAGTTCTGGGTTTAACCAGTTTTGTTATCCAAATCCGTGACTGCAGCTGTGTTGTTTTCTGGAGCAATTACTTGTTAGCAAGGGAATACATAAGATGGGTTTCAGCAGTCCCAAGTTTCTTACTCAGAGAAGGTTTCTGTGGTCATCAGTGGAAGCATTGTCTGAGTAGGATAGCAGAGACTGTGCCCCAGTGCCAATGGGAGTATTATTTTTCAGTATAATAGAAAAAGACTAAAATATGAGGGAGGCGTGGGAGGAATATGATGATAAGGCAACATGGGAAACCACATTTTAAAAAAATAATAATTATATTAAGTGTCCTTGCTAGTTTATTCCTTGGTTACATTGGCAGAAAAACGAGCAGGAGATGTTTAATCTAACTAAGTATCTGTGCTTGTAGGTACGTGGAACGGAAATACTAAAGTGGCTATCAAGACCCTGAAGCCTGGCACTATGTCTCCAGAATCCTTCTTAGAGGAAGCCCAAATCATGAAGAAGCTAAAACATGACAAACTGGTCCAACTTTATGCTGTGGTATCTGAAGAACCTATCTATATTGTCACAGAGTACATGAGCAAAGGTGAAGCCAGAGCTGCTGCCCTTGATAACAATATTTTTTCTTTGTTGATGCTCCTTGGGGATACACAGGGAGGCCCAGTGTGTTGTGTGAACAGCGTGTGAGGAAGGAGAGAAGGAACAGGAAGCTAAATTCACCTCTGGCTTCAGAAGAATTATGAATTTAGCTCTGAAGCAAGCCCAAAACCTGCCATCCCCTAGATGTACAAAGAAAATTTGCAGTAGGTGGGGAAGGGAGATGTTGGTGCAGCCTAAGTACTTCCAACTGCATCAGCATCTAAGCTTCCCCGACAAGTGGAGATTTGAATTTTCTAGATTTGAATGATATTACATGCTGCTTCCTGAGATCCTAGCTTTTCCTGGTGCCAGCGAGTTCATATGGCATCTTCTTTCAGTGTTTACATGTCAGCCTAAGATTTCTGTTTCTTGTTTCAGCAATCCTGAGTTCTGTAACATGCACCTCGCTCCCAGATCACAGCTTCATTTTCAGTTTACCCCATTTATCATTTTAATATCATTGGCACATATGATTCTTTCCTCCTCTTTCCCCTTCCCTTTACCCTTTTGCCTTCTCTTTTTCTTTAAGCTACTTAACTGGTAATGATACAGTAACTGGTAACGATACAGTAAAATGAGAAAAGGAAAACTTTTCGCTCCGTCAGATCTCCAGCAGGGGTGCTGAGAGCATAGCAAAAAATCTGCTTGTTTTGGAAAAGCAAATGAACCAAATAGGAAACATAAGTTCTCACAGGGAAGTTTCATTGTACATTGGAGGATACACTCTGAAATTTTAAGTGCATTTTTTCAGTCTATTTGGAGTTGATTTTTATTTTCCTGGCAGGTGCCTGCCCACCTCCCTCCTCAGAGGCATCCAAGCCCTGACTAACTCACACTTTAATCATATGTCTCAGTGACAAGCATGTGCTTTTTCCCCTTTAAAAAAAGACTTCTCAAAATCCTTCTGAAGTACGTGGTTTATTTTGGCTTACTTTGCTAGTTTTTACAGTAACATTTTACATCTTTGGATCTGAGCTTGAGGCTGACGATTTATCAAGGGAGAAACGCCTAATCATCTGTCTTTTCCTCTTATTTGTTAAACCAATTCACTGACCTTATTTAAAGGAGACTGCCGCACTGCTTTGTTTGAATACATGGTTGGGAAGGCAGCTATAGCATCCTAGGCTTTTTTTAAAAGCTGCAGGGAACTTCCTACCTTTCTTTTGCACAGGGAAACTGTGTCCTTATTGCTTTTGCGAAAATTGCTTTCATTTGATCTCTGCTTTGTCTTCTGTAGTTTTGCATAGTGGTCTTCTAAAATTAATGGTTCATGCTACACTTAGTTATGGGTTACCTAGAGAAGGAGCGGAGGAGAGGAGAATTAGCCTCTGTTAATGCTAGCCCGTTTGGGCTTACCGGGCTCCAGGCTGACCTTTCTTTTGGAGCAGTTTGAGCTGGGATCTGACTTTCCATAGCTTGTGTGGCTTGGAACTGAGCTGATACTTTGTAGCTAACTGAGGCCTTTAGAGATCAGCAGGTATGTAGTTTCAAAGAGCACTGGAAAAGTTAAGAAAGATCAGTTTTCTCAGTAATGGTCAGGAAAATTAAAAACAATGTTGTTTCTTTTCCCTGCAACTCTCTTTCGCCTAGTGACGTGTTCTTCTGCAAGCCAACCTTAAAGCCAAGTGACACAAGTATAATAGGAGAATTCTAAGATATTGTGGGGTTTTTTTGAAACTGTCCACTTGAACTTGAAACATTGCGGTCTTTAATATTGCTGCACCTCCATCTTGATGAATAGCTGTTGTTTTACTAACATCTCTCTATTGTGTCAACTTTGCATTTACAGGGAGTTTGCTAGATTTCTTAAAAGATGGAGAAGGAAGAGCTCTGAAGTTACCAAATTTGGTGGACATGGCAGCCCAGGTCTGTCTTCAGAGTATTGAGCACTTCGGTGTATATGTTTTATAGCCCGTGTACGTCTGAGTCTGTTTTAAAATGCACCAATTGTGTTTCACGCTTCTTGCAGGTGGCTGCAGGAATGGCGTACATCGAGCGAATGAATTACATACACAGAGATCTGAGGTCTGCAAACATTCTGGTCGGGAATGGCCTAATATGCAAGATTGCTGACTTTGGATTGGCAAGGCTGATTGAAGACAACGAATATACGGCCAGACAAGGTAGATACAGCGGCAGGTGTAGCACTGAGGGTCATTCTTGGGACAAGGGAAGAGCAGAACATGGCTTTAAAAAACTTTCTCTCCTGTGCTTTGGGGTTGCTTTCAGTAAATCCTGAACTCATATTAACTCCTAGCCCAGAACTTCACTGCTGAATGCATGGCCTAACAAGAACGTCCTATTTAGTTGTCTTCCCTTTAAATACTGACCACAATGAAACAAAGATGATGAGTGGGAGCACAGGTGGGTGAAGTGACAGGAAGGACAAGATCCTCATGGTGCCAAAACAAAGAGGATACTTAACTTACCAGCCTTAAAAGCCTGAATGGGGTAATTCAGAAAAGCCTATATAAGCTATTTCTTTTGTAGTGTGCCTTCTAGTATTTACTAACCGCTATCAACATTGCTGTGCTGGTCTTATTTTCTTTATTTCAGATGGGTCAAAGAATTGTGTCTCTGTGCAATGGAACTGTCTCTCTGAGCACTATGTTTTCTCTGGGAACTTAAAATGTTACTTTAATAGAAAAGTCATTTTTCAGTGCCACACAGAGTGCTGGGCACAGCTGACCACTGATACACTATAAAAATGTATCAAAGAGTATTGTAGCTTTTTTAAAAAAGCATGTGTGTGTTCAGACTGAGCCATGACACAGGCTCTTTGTAGTTAGTCATTCTTTACAAGTCATGCTTAGTTGTCAGATGTTGGTCCAAGTTTGCAGAGCTACAGTTTTGTTCTCTTTCTGTTGGCACTACATTGGTAGTGCTTGCTCAGTGTGTGTCGGTAAATACCACTCCGTCCATTTCAGTGCCAAAGCCGAGGAGTGTCCCGTTAAACCCTGTTGTATGTCATCAGAAAGCACAGGTCGGTTAAGTACTTCATAACCTGCATTTACCCCTTCCAATTGTGAGGTTTTTTCTCTTGATCAGAAGCCCTGGTTTCACCATGGATTTTGCCATTAATTCTTAAGAAAGAGCTAACCACTTTCTGTAACTTTCAAGTGTTGACAGAAGAAGCCAGAGAGTTTCCAGCATGCCTTGGCTTGGCCTGGGAGCAGCAGCTCTCACGCCATTCACACCCCCCTCAACCGCTGTCAGCAGTACCCAGTCGCAGGGATGTGGACCACAGCCTCCGTCCACCCTAAAAGTTGCCCGCTTCACATTCGGATGGCGGTGAGGCCTGATTATTTTAGGGGGGCCCTTGAAGAACCTGTGGTAGGTACAAATACAGAGAGTTAAGCACTATTGATTTCAGCCTGAGGGTGGGAATTGCTTCTTGCTAGGAAAAATAGCCTCATGTCATTCTCTCCAGAGTAACAAGAGTGTCTGCAGGCTCTGGTAGACAGAAAGCTGCCTGCTTGCCCTTCCCCTGCGTAAAATGAGACAAGTTTTCCTTGAACAAGGCAGCCAGATCCAGCCTGCAAAATGGCTTTGAAACAGTGTCCTATATTATCTCTATTTCTGTCTGGTTTATTGCCATGTTTTTGTTCCCTTTGGAAACCACCCGACATATAGTTTGACACGACTAATTATTTGGTTTAATAGACAAGTATGTGACCTACTTCTGGCCAGATGTCTTCAGGCTCCTGATCCCTAGGAAATCCTCTGATGACCTGTTTGCTTCCTGGTTTAAATCTCTCAAAATAGTTTTGCCCTCTTCACATGTTAGAAAGCCATGAAAACCTGCCTGACTGATGTTGGAGAGAAGCTTAGATTTTTCAGACAATAAAAATTACTGGATTTTGGGTGGGAAAACTTTGATCTGAGAAAAGCATAATGCTGGGACTGGCAGGGAGAGGGAGCGTAGTCATGGGTATCTTCTGCCTTCTTCCGTGACGGAAATCACTTGTATTGTGGAAAAAGTGGCTGGGAAGAGAGAATTAGTTTGGCTTTTAACCTGCATGACTGATGATCAGGAGATGTGAATTGCGTTTGCCTGGCTTCATCTCATGGTGCAAGAACGGAGAAGTCACCCATACTTCCCATACTCCAGGGCAATGGACAAGACTTCCTTCCCCTGACCTGAGGGTGTCAGGCTTAAGTCCTTCTACTTGAGAGCTACGGAATTCCTTGAGAGAGAGACCCACAGAGCTGTAATCAGAGACACCTTGTAGAAAGGTTTTGCTACTTTCACTAATGTTTTTTTGACCCTTTCTTAAGCAGTAGCTTGTTCTAGGGAGGGGTGCGTTTTTGACCGAGCAGCAGACTCTCAATTTACATTTCATTGCAATTAACCTGGCTTCGAAGCCAGCTGGGCAGCCAGGGTGAGCCTAGGACCTTTAATTTATTGAGGAAGAAACATGGTTTCTAATGTGCCACTGGAATTTTTCTTCCAGTGGGATTCAGTCCTGATTTGTTTAGTTAAACTTCAGATTCGAGCATTGCTTGATGGAGACCACAGTATCAGAAGGAAATGGTTGCCTCTGCTTGTTTCCCATGACCTATTACTTTAGCCTCCAAGGGGATGCATCTGGGGACTGCTGTGTTTATCTAGCTGACTACTGCTTCAGTGGGAATTTTGACACGGGAGGAGAGCCTGGCCAGCAGAGGGGAGGGGGAGAGGGAGCACTCCAGCCTGGCAGCTCCTATGAGAGAAAGAAAATGTTTTGCCTTACAAAATATGAAGATTAAAGCCTTTGGTCACTCTCTCCTCAGCAGTCATCCTTCTCTTGGCTTAAGTGTGTTAGTACAGAGCTCACTGTTGGCATGGGGCAGGGGTGGTTTTCTCCAGCCTTGCTTGATCTCCTGCTCCCTTCCCCCACTGTCACTTTTGTCTCCGATTAAATATTTTGAAAGGAAACAGATGGGGATACTTTGAGCCCCAGCGGGCTAGAGTGCAGGATTCCTGAACCTGTATGGGTATTACTGAGCCTGGTGGTAACGTTTTACTGACCGGTTTATTTTCTTTTTGATTTGAACAAAGGAGGCCTGACTGCTCCTGATTTATGAGAGGTAAATAAAAAGCAGTTTGTTGTCTGCACTGCTATTTCTCAGCAATCGTCAGGAAGGAAAGAGATGGTCATGCCACTAATGATTTAAAGTGTGTGACTAGCAGCTATACACTGCCATTAAATAATACCAAAAAAAAGTTCTTGGCTTGTAATGAGCATTTGGCTCCTCTTGCTTTTAGAGGAAGTGAGTAATCAAAGGGGAAAAACACGCCTGTTAAAGTGACGCCCATTTTAAAGGCTACACTGGTGGACTGTATTGCAGCCTGCACCATCAGGGCTTGCTTCTTTTGGCTGTTGCTGTTGCAACATCTTCCCCCCCACCACCACCACCAGTGTCAGGCATTCAGTCTTGTTTCCTTCCCTCCGTGATGATGCTTGTGTCAGTCCTGTAAGGTGAGCCTTAAAACCTCTGGTATCCAACAGGACAGAGCGAAACTTCCCATCACCTCCAACGCAGGATTTCCCATGCAGTTCTGCTACCCTTACGGTGATCTGGTTCACAGCTACATGGAGTTTTGGCCAAGCACATGGCATTTTTGTGGAGAGTGCCGAGTGCTCTACAGAGTTGCTGGGGAAGAGTTGTTACTATTCTAAGCAGTAGCAGCTGATACAAATTTAAAATTGCCTTAATAAAAAAAGAACAGAGTTATTTTCCAGGCCTTGTTTCTACTGCATGCACTGGCAGCACTTGCAGCAATGCCGCTCCAAGCACACATGAAACAATAAGGATCTTTCTGATGCCTTCCAGACAAGTCAGAGCTATTCTGGGAGCTCTAGTACATGTTTGTAAACTCTCAGATCATTTTTGCCTCCTTAACACTTAGAAATATCTCCTTCCTGCCCTGCTTAAAAACAAGTGACGCTTCTTATTTTGATTTCCTAGACATGAGTGGGGATTTTTTTCCCCTTCCAGGCTCTCCCCAGTCCTTTTGTAGAGGCTTGGCTCCCAGCTCACCAGCTAATCAGATCTCTCTTGTTCGCGACTGACTGTACTGCAGGCTGTAACGTCCAGGGCTTTGTTCTTGCTCTTTGCCTGCCATTCCACAGGCAAGCCGTGGAGCAGATAGGAGGAAGGACTGTTGCTTCTCAACAGCCAGCCCCTGGCGTCCCAGAGGGGGATCGCTCATAAGGCTCCTACAGAGACGCCATCTGCTCTGCGAGAAGGAGCGTGGCCAGGTCAAGAGGAAGGGCAAGGGGAAGGGGGGCGTGCTGGCAGAGGGCGAGAGGGGTGTTTAGACCCGCAGTTCCGCCCCTTGTCCCCCGCTTCCCGGGGAGGGGGTCAGCCTGCGGAGCCCGCTTCTGATCGCTGATGTTTTGCCAGGCTTGTAATTTCATGTTCGTTCTCACAGCACAAACGAAATGTAATTGCGCAGTCCCTCCCACACGGCACTCATCATCGCCTACCAGGGCTGACTCGTTTCCTGTTACATGCTTGCTTCAGCACTTTGTTTTTACCTTTTGTGGCTTTCCCTTTCCAGCCCCAGGAGCAATTCACTGCTGTGCTACGTTCTCTGGTCACTAACCCAAGAGTTCCCGTGGGTTTTGGGTCTTAGTTGCTCAGGGTGCTGCGTTGGGTTTGGTTTTAAGGTACGAGAGGTACGAGAATTTGTAGCAATTCTAGAAACAGGATCATTATCAAGCTGGCAGTGGCTCTGGGGCATGAATTTCAGAGGTTTCTGCCTGATCGAGATTTAGATTTGAAAAAACAAAGCTCTGAGGGATTTTCGCTTGCCTCAGAAGAAACCATGCTGAGAGTTGTACGTCAAGGTCACTCAGTTATCCCAGCCCGCTCCACTCGTTCTCATCATGCGACCTGGTTATAGCCGACGAAGAGTTAAAGCAGGGACACGGATTGATTTTTCCCAAGGAAATCCCCCGGGGAGATAACCTGTGTGAATGCCTGGGCAGAGCTGGGCAGCGGTCCCAAGAACAGGTTTGAGCCTCACAGAAATCCTCAGAGGTAGGAGGCAGGGCCGGCTGCCCTAACAGTAAATCGTACGAGCAGCTTTGGCTCAATGTGGTTGCAAGCAGTGCAGAAACCCAAAAAAGGCTTTCCCCAGGCTGAAATGTTTCAAAAAAAAGGACAGAGATAACAGCTGCAAATTATTACCTCACTCTGGGGCAAAGACAGGCTATCCTGACCTAATGAACGCAGTGCGTGGTTGGTTTGTACGTGTGGAGTTACTGACCTGCTAGTTTGTAATGGAACGGGTTCCAGCAAAAAAAAAGAGACAAATCCCCCCCCACTGATGTAAAATCTGCCTTCAAAGTAGGAGAGAGGCTGCCTTGTCAGCTGGGGTAATTTGGCTTATCAGATTTATTAACATGCTTGTCAGTAATACGCATTTTATCTGATGTTGTGATGCTGTAATTTGTTTGCAGCACAAACTCAGCTGTTTTAATAAGCTGCTGAGAGCTGGGCAGAGGGAGGGGGTGGGTTTTTTAATTGGTGTGTTGGTTTGAGAGTGAGTATGGAGACTATGCGTCGGTCAGGAGCCATGCGCAGCCTCTGGCCTGTGCGAGCGCCTGGTACAGCTGTAGCAATTGGGAGGCTTTGGAGCAGCGCCCAACAGGGACTTTTGTGTTTTCAGTGCTAGGCGTTAGATGGGAGGTAGCACCTTGGGGGGCCCCGTTGGACACAGACACACACACACACGCTGTACCTGCAGCTGTGCAGGTGGCCAGGCCGGTACATCCTCACTTGTCTGCTGTCCCCTTACTGGTGGCACTGCCATACTGGGTTGCAGGCTCTCTTGGACAATCTAGCCTCCAGCATGCATCGCAGGGCCAGAAAACCATGAGGCAGGTCCCTACTAGCAACTTCTCTGCCAACCTTGCCTGTCCCTCCTCCCCATCTATCACTTCAAACCAAAGTTCAGCAAATACTGCACAAAAGGCAGGACACGGGATTTTTGTATTAGTTGTTTTAGCCAGAGAATCACCCTCAGCAGGGGCAACATAGAAATGTAATGAGTAGCTATCCTGTCATCGGAAAATCCACAGCACAGACCCCATTTGTCTTCTCCAGCAGTGCTCATCACAGTCCAATAGTGTTTGTACTGCTTTAGCTCTCAGGAGAGGGGATGTGATGGAATTGTCCCCGCTTCTCACCTACTTAGCTTGCTTCTCATCTTCCCATGGGCCCCGGACATTCCATGTACTCAGCTCCCAGTGCCACACTGTCAGTAGATGAGGAAGGCAAAAATACCAGGGGAGTTGGCCACAAAGGAGTCTGAAGAGATTTCTTTTCCCCAAAGATGGGTTGTGGGTGGTTGCTACCTTTGGATCTGAGTATGAAGCATAAGGGAATTAGACCAGGTTTGGCTCAGCTTCTCTGGAAAACACAGCTGCTTTAAAAAAAATAAAAATAAAAATTGTTGAATAAAATGTGTGCAACAAGTGAATGAGCAAGCCTTCATGTTTGGCTGTCTCACATACCACCAGCCAACGTCCAGGCCTTCAGGCTACTGGCCAGCCTGGAGCTATTCGTTCAGCTGGCGTGGAGTTTGTGTACTATCTCAGCTGCACGTATGAGAGAGCAGAGGGACCTTAGCCCTCATATTCATGGCAGGCCTGCATATAAGCCCATCTAAAGCCACGCACCAGATACACGCAGCCTGCAGTTTTTCCGGGGACTGGTAAGGGGTGTATATCCCCAGGACCTGCCGGTGGCAGGGGGAGCCGGTTGCCAACCCCATGTGGCTGCTGGTGCTGCGGGAGTGGGGACAGCTTCCAGGAGAGAGGCTCAAGTGATGGCAGGCTGCTGCTGCAGAGATCACAGAATCACAGAATGGGTTGGAAGGGACCTTAAAGATCATCTCGTTCCAACCCCCTGCCATGGGCAGGGACACCTCCCACTAGACCAGGCTGCTCAAAGCCTCATCCAGCCTGGCCTTGAACACTTCCAGAGATGGGGCATCAAGGTGAATTTTAAGAGAAGATTAAGTAAATTTTGAGTCTTGTAAACTAAGATTGGTCCCATGAAGAAGTGTAAGTTAGGGAGACTGAGACCAAAGCCGAGCACCCAAATTTTAGCTCCTGCCTTGCATATCAACTAATGAAAATACAGAAGAGACAGGCTTTTTTGAAAGTGAAGGCATCCAAAAATCCTCCGGCACCTTTGCAAATCTAACCACTGACGTGTTGATGCTTAACCAGACTTAAGTTCCTGTCTTCAGGCACTAAGGATATGAAACTTTGTTTTCCGTCTTTTAATTTAGCATGGCGTACTTGAGCAACTGCCGTTTTCCCTAGAAAAACGCGTTTGTTTCTGAGTAATATTCTCTCTTAGGATCACTTACATGTAGAGCAGGAAAAACTTTAGCACACCTGATGTTCTACTAAGTAAGGAGATGAGAATTACTGTGTTTACTTTATACTCTGAGTCAAGTCAGATTGCGGCGTATAGCAGAAGATACGGGGCATCAGGCACTGGATGTGACGGCAGAACAGCGCCGGCAGGAACTGTAAACAGTGCCGTAACTTCACTCCCTGAAAGTGATTTGTCCATGTTGTTACACTTTCCACACTCCTCCTGAAAGCTAAGGGAACTTTTATGAGAGAGTGGTGAGAAGTCAAAGTCAGCCTGTTTCCAAATTCAAGAGTGTTTGTCACTAGGGATCAGCAATAAGCAATGCAACTCTTTTGCCTGTATGTTAATACAAGGCACCAGGGAAATGTCTGCATATTTTTTCGTACATACTATGAGTTAATTATTACCACAAGACTTTTCTTTAAAGTCATACTGAAAATATTTTCCCTAAGAAAACAGTAAATGATTGGAAAAGCAAATAAATCAGCATTTAAAGGCTTGTTATCTTACCATCCTTACCACAACTGGCTCCTGCAAGCTCTGATGATGGATGAGCACATTAGAACTGCACGTATTTAAGGCCCTACAGGCTTTTCAGTGCCAGGAGCTTAAAGTACACTGTCAAGTTATAAATCACAGGCCAAAGTCGTGCCTTGACATCATTGCACTCCAAGCAACTCAAATGGCAGTATTATTTTTAAGTCCTTGCATGTTTCTAATGAAATATTAGGTTTGTTTTCAATTTACGTTTTTACCATGTTTGTTTGTTTTGCATTTTGCTCAGCTTGAGCAGGGAAACTGGGAGGTACATTTCTAATAAATCTCACTTCTATTCATACATGCTAACTGTGTTTGACTTGCAAATATCACAGGGAAATGTTAATTTAAAACATTTCGCGAGAAAGAATTTCTATTATGTTGGGCTTATTGGTTTTTAAAACTTTTTTTTTTTTCTTTTATGAAACTTCAAACCTGAATTAAAATGTCTTAGCCTTCTCTTGGGATGTGGGACAAACCCACCCCTTCCCTGCTAAGTCTTTCCTTCTGCCCTACACGTTCCACCCGCCCGTCCTCTCTGACCGTAGTCCATGGAGCTGTTTGTTAACACTTGCCTGCAGCTCTGTCCTCCGGCACGTGTTGCAGAACACAACACTCACCTGCCAACCGGTACTTTGATTCTGTCTCTGTTCTGATGAAGTCTCATTTATTCTTTCATTAGGTGCAAAGTTTCCCATTAAATGGACTGCACCAGAAGCAGCATTGTATGGAAGGTTCACAATAAAGTCAGATGTGTGGTCTTTTGGCATCCTACTGACAGAGCTGGTAACAAAAGGGAGAGTGCCATACCCAGGTAAGAAAACAGCCCTGCGTCATCTGGGGAAAGGAGTGGGAACGAGCCGTATGCTTAAATTGGAATGTGTATTTATTTTCATTGGGCTCAAAGGAGGATGGTTACCATGCATAAGTTCTGTGTATGCTTGAAAATGGTCCTGACTGAAAGCCGCTGTGTGATGGTCATGATAAAAGTGTCAAGAGGACAGAAAATCCAACGTATTCATTTCTACATTTTTTAATTGTTCTCAATTGAACTAATATGCTTTCTAGCCAAATAATGAAAGCAATGTAAAATTACTATACTGTGGAGCAAAGAGCTCTCCACAGTATCGCATTCACTTTAAGATACCAATGGTTAAACTCACAGAGTTTATTCTGCCATTTATTCTGTCAGTCTGGTTCTCTACAAGGTTTGATGACTGTCTGAATGTCTGGCATTACCAAATCTCTTTTTTATAAACTCTTAAATTTCAAACCTTACTTTCAGGGCAGATGGGAAGGAAAGAAAATAATTCTGTAATGTGCAGGCCGGAGCTCATGGCAGGGTCACAGCGGGGCCAGATTCTCTGCATGGGGGAACCGGAGGCCCCATGGCTCTTTGTTGAAACCCTGCCAAGTATCCAATGGATTAAGATTTGTAGGAGGGGTGATTAGATCTGCCTATGCAGAAAGAGCTTTTCATTCTGTTGCCCCCCTTGAAGATTGTAGGCATTCAGGTGAAGAGGAACGGGGTGAGGTGAAAGCAGTGCCTTATACGGAAAAGAATTTAATCCCTTCATTTTCTTATCAGCACAGATATTGAAAACATAGCTGCATCTGTATTCTTCTATTATTTTTTTTAATGTCTCCAAATACTCACCAGTACGAGTGTGTGCACTGCAGATGATTTAATGGAAAGTGCCCTAAAGCAGTTTCGATTTTCCAGTCTGTGCTATAATCAAGCAGTCAGATCTATACATCAAATTGTGCAGGAAAAGCATCAAGGTGGAGTTCGGTTTATCCCGTGGTATCTCACGTCACTTCAGAAGACTGAGCTCCGCAAAACTAAACTCCCAGAGTTTTACCAGGAATTTCAACTTTGCTAGCTCCTAGCAGCCAGTAGCTGATTTTTGGGAAGAGAATATGGGGACTGGAAGGCTTCTCGTGATCGGCAGTGAATTTTGGCATGATTAACAGGGAGCAGCTTAATAAAGATGTCACAGTGACAACAGAATGAGGTAGCAGAAAGTGGGATGACGTGTTTCTGTGGGATGGATGAGTCCCTCTGCCCAGCACTTCCCCATGCAGTTAAAGAAAAGCAGGTGTTGCCACCCCACAGAGCGGCTGTGTCAGTCGCTGGCACAAAGGTCTTCTTGCCATGAGGATTACTGGCAGTGGCGTGGGAAAGACGTGATTTCTGCGGGTTTATTGAGGGTTAAATGCAGACATGGCACAGTGTGCAAAGGTGGAAGACAAGATGTGTAAGACTTAGGCTGATACAGTTTCTCCCAGAGGGTGGGCAACGCTCCTCACTGAGCTGCAGGAAGAGGAAATTGCTCTACCAGTCACTACCAGCAGAGTGGGTGCACAGGGGCTCTCGCCAGCCAGGGCAGAGTTAAGGTGAATTTTTTTCCCTGAGCTCCACATTGGTGGGGCAGAATTGCTTGGTGACTAGCCTTCTCACAGGCACACTCAAACACGCAGGAAAAATACTATTTTGAGCAAAAGTGACTGCCTAAACCCCGTGTTAACTCACGCGTTTGTAATTGAATACAGTGTTGGCCATTGGCAGCAGAGGATGTCTGCATTTCCCAAGTGTTCCTTTCCCTCCCTGAGGCAGAAAGAGGCCACTGGATGTGTGTTTAAGTGCTTGCAATATATAACTTCTTGTAGGACCCATGACAGAAATCTCAGGCATGGTCTGTGTCCTGAACATGTGGACAGTTTTATTATGTGGCAGTTTGAGCACATCAAAGACAACTAGCGGCATCTCTCCGCTTTCAGCGCCGCCCTCCCCCTTCATCCCTCACTGCACAAAGCCCTCACACACTGAAAGTCCTTCCGGCTCGCTCTCCCCCACCCATGCTAGGAAGACATCAAGTAGCTGGAAGCATCTTTTTTGTGTGTTACATACCACAGAGACAGCAATTTCTCTGGATGGTCATGTACTTCCTCAGTTACACACTGCCCAAACTCTATACCAGGGCTATTCCTCCCCACCGGGACTCCCACCGGCCTCAGCCAGGAGGCCCTGAACATCCTCATGGTCACCATCACTCCCCTCTCTGTCAGTTTTACCTAAGGGCAGCCTCTATTTTAAATCTGAATTTCCAAAGTCTTTAGAGATTTCAATGCAATCTCTTTCCCCAGACCCTACTGGGAAAGCTCTGATAGGCTGAGGCAATGGTGGAGGGGAACTGGGACCTTCTCAGAAGTGTCTGTCTTTGCATGTGGGTTGAAAAGAGGGCTCAGACTTCCCAAGGTGACAAAGACCTCCTGAGCTCCTCAAAAAAGACACTATTTTCCCCTGACATAAAAAGGATCATTCATCTCCTGCTTCATGCTGGGGAGAGGCAGGACCTCTTGGAAGGATAAGGTTTCATAAATTCAAGTCCCTGTCTGGAGCAGGGAGCAGCGTTCAGATGCACCCACAGGGCTTTTCCTGCCATAGCGGCATGGCTTGCACAAGGAGGAAAAGATGGGAGTTCAACCACCCTGAGAGGCAAGACTCAGCCCTCTTCACCCAAGTAGACAGCCTATAGGTGAGAGAATGCAGTTTGTAGGCACTGCCAACCACTTTCACAAGTTTGGATTTGCAAGCTCTGGAAAGGGTCAGCCTTGAAACAAATAGGGTCATGAGGCTGTCACTCATCTGTTTCTGAAATAGTTGTGGACTTGTTCTCCTGATGTTCCTGCTTACAGCTTGTAGCAGGCCAGGGGTAGCAGGGAGAGGCCCTCAGACAAAGGGATTGCTGTCTCACTTGACAAGATCTTTGTGCCTGGAGAGGTTATTTATAGCACACACCCCAGTCCTGTGGTGGTAACCATGCCCACAGGGCATTGTACCTCATGCCTTGGGGAACCAGGCATTATTTTAAGCTTCTGTAGAAGGAGGGAAAAGCACAATGAGGAGGACAGAAGAAGAAGGCAAGCAGTATATAGGAGGGGAACAGACTGTGTGGAACAGGACTTGACATTCATTGTCCCCCAGATTTCAACCAGTTCCTGTCCTGATGACTCATTTTGGAAGACAAGCTGGAGCAGTGGTGGGACATGTGAGCTGTAAAGATTTTGCTGGCAGAGATGAAAATCAGGCTAGAGTTCATAACCAAGCCTTGTCCCAGACCCTACAGCTCCCACAAGCAAGACTGACTTTTTGACAGGTGTCCTCATCTTTGTCCTTCAACCAAGCCCGTTCCTCTGTCAATGGATGTGATGGACCACTATGATAACTAATTTATTAGTGCTTTTCCTAGCCTTCCCTAATGCTTTCCCAGTTTTTTCACAAGGCAGCAGATTGAAATAAGCAACTTTCACAGTCTTTCTGGGCATTGAGGTTCTATTTCCACAATTACAGTGGGGAAATAAAAACTAGATATGGGCAGAAGAGGAACCAAGTTTAAAAAACAGTCTGCTTAGTCAACCTTTTTCAGTGTCTGTTTCTTTCCCCTTTCACAAATTCCCCTTGAATCTTAGTTTTGGGTTTTTTAGTGGAATTTAAGAGTAGGAGGCTGCATTTCTCTAGCAGTAGTCAGAGAATTTGGGGGGTTTTAACATGTTGCCTTTTGGATAGGCAAAAATCTCAGCTGCACTGAACAAGCACCACTGAACTCGTCCCTTCTGCTTTCTGCTGCACTTGTCACATCAAAAGCATTTACATTTTATGTCAAGTGTGACAGCCATCACGATGCTATCCACATTGCTGCCTCCGGCCAGGCAGGTCTTTGAGTTTGGGCTCCCAGCAGGTCCATAGTCCCTGGAGAGCTGTGTTCAGCCTCCTCATCCCTGGGGGAAGCCGGGTCACAAGTGCCAGAGAGCGGATGGTACAGCTGCCCAAGCCTGGGGCTGAGTACACATCAGTGTGTACCGTAACCATGGATGGTAGGTAAGGAGTTGGGAGAGATGCGTACTCAGCACATAGCACAGATAAGCTCAGGTGGGTTTATTTGTAAGCAGGAAAGCTCCACTTACAAATGCTGTGGCTCAAAGTTGCGTCTCTTATACCAAGCAAATAACAACTTATTTTAAAGAACAAAACCAAAACCAAAACGAACCACCCCACCCCCAACAGATATAGATAGCCTAACTTTGTGGGTGTTTTGAGTATGAGGAGTTGTTGGGGGTTTTCAGGCCTTAATTTCTAAATGAAGTGGCATGACTTCCAGATTTTTAAAACTTGTTACTACTTTTGCACAGAAATAACGGAATTGCACACAAAATAACTATTGTATTCAGTAAGAAGAGCATTATGCTTCAAAGGCTGTCTTCCTTTAGGAGCAACTATTGTGCCTCTGTATGGAATAATCTCCCTGCCTAAGGCCCATAACCCATCCCTGTGCCCTCACCTCTGGCTTTTCTTTGGCGCTCACCATGGAAGGTAGAAATTCTGCTTCTAGATCAAGATGAATAAAACCCCAAAATCAACCTGTCTCCATTGTACCTCTCTCTTTTGAGAGCATGCTCTGAGTCCTAACATGATCCAGCCCCTCTGGAGGACTACACAGTTTTACCTTCTCAACTGTACTAGAGAAGGGCAAACATGTCTGAGGAACCTTCGAACATGAGCAGAGGCACAGCTCTGGGTTCCTGGAGAATCTGAAATACGGCATTTCTGGGGATGGACAGCAGCTGAACTGTTGCTTTAAGAGTCCTGCTTTGAGCATTTGTGTCTGTATTAATTTGATCTTTGGTCTGAAATCATGCAGTGGGTCCTGAAGGAGCATAGTTCTCAGTCTGACAGAAAAAGTGGCTTAAAACCATCACTGTCCTCACTGGACTTCACGTTGCCCAAAGTAACCTATATAGCCTATTAGCTCTGGACGTGGGGACGCTGCCTGGTTACAGTAATGTTTCCTGTCTTCTGGAAGAGCAGCGTTGCCCAGATCTGTGCTATTTGCACATCTGCTGCCCTCCATCTAATCAAGGTCCTCAGAGCACTCCAAAGCACTTTCCGGTGTTTTCTTTAGCCCCAACTGGAAACTTTACATCTCTTTTATGTCACAGTAACTCTTACTACTGCAGCTTTTCTAGGAAAAGTCAAGTAGCATTGCATTTCAGTCCCCAGGCTATATGGGCAGTAGATTTTTATTGTATTGAGCATTAAAGTGGCCATATCCTGCGGCATCCTAAGACTATTGGAGGTTTCATTAATAAAGCTGAATGGTGGGAGGTTATTTCATTTTTACTCTTCTCAGGGAATAAAAAGCTAATGGAAAAGCCATCTTTTGGAAATTGGATGTTTCCTTCTTGGTCCAAATGGTAGTTCTTGAAACATCATGAGCACAAACTGATTTTCAAGCAGGTGAAATAGCTGTAGTCTACAGAAGAATATTGCTGAGTAGTTTATTCCACAGATTTAAGGATTTTAGGATAAACTTTTAAGGGGTCTAGAAGTGTACTGTAAGCAGAATTTCATTTATTATTTACTAAAAGAGTTGAAACTCTCGGGTATTCATTAGGAGAGAGAAGTGGTACAGACTGCTCAAATATTCTGTCTGTGGTGTTAGAAGTGCAGATACAACAGGCTCCTGCTATCAAAAGAGAAACACTAAAACTTGTAGAGTAAGATAAGGGAAACTAGATAATAGGTTTGTAAACAAAAATAGACCATTTAAGAGATAAAAAGTATACCCAAAACACTGCTATCTTTATACGTCTGACAAATAATCCAATTAATTTCAAAAAAAAAAAAGTATTTGAAACTCCTTTTTTAAATTAGCAGCACATGTCAAAACCGACAGAATTTCTTTGGCAAATCCTAGATGCCGCAGCCCTTACTGGCTGTATGGATTCCAGTAAGGAACATGAGGATTACTTGGTTTAGTTTCATATCTGGGTTTTACTGGGAGGGAGGGGAAAGGAGAGAGGAAAAGAAGGGTATTTTCCTGGATTATACTGTGATGAGGAAACCTGGCTTCACTGACTTCCCAGAGACAAAAAATGACTATGATTTCAGACAGCAATGTCTCTTTCATGTTCTTTTTTCCATGGTTTTTTTAACAAAGGGAAGTGAAGAGCTGTTGATGTTTTTCCTCCCCCCTCTCTCTCCTCAGGGTTTTTGTTCCAGCATACAGTTCGTTATCAAGTTTCAGAGTGTGCTTTGCAGCACTGAGTAATACACTGGATAAAAGTACCAAACATTTGATATCTTAGAATAACAAATCAGTTGGGAAGGACCTTTGCTGCTGCTGTTGCTACCACCCATGTTGTACTTAGAGGTGTACTGCCAAAATAAAAACAAAGAACGCAGTTTGTGTTTTAGATATATAAAATAGATGAGTTACTGGTAATGCTTATTTTTGTAGCCTTTAATACGTAAGGGAAGCAAAGCACAGCAGAAGTTCTTACCCCAAAACGTGAGGTAAATCAGCTGATTCAAAGACAAGCATATGAAAAAAGGGTGCAGATTTTTGTTCAAAATACGAATTAAAAAAATTAATATTGAGAACAGAACATGAGAAAAATGCCCAGTTTTCTCTTGTAGCATCATGAAAACAGCAAGGCCAGAAGGTTTGGGTTGATGCTGCCTTTGGGTTGGTGATGACTAACAGACCACTAGCGTTGTTTTGTAATTTAATAAAAAAGTAGAATATGTTTGGATAATGAGGAACACCCAAACGTTTGTTCAGTGTGTGGCAAGCTTTTCTGGTTTGTTGTGAGCCTGTGTGCCCTAACAACATCAGTTTGGAGTCAGTAATACAGGAGAACCTTAGCTCTATGCAGAGTCGGATGTCTGCAGAGGACCATTATTACTCTATGTTCATCATTCTGTGGAGTCCTAACCACGGACCACTTTAGGTGCTGTACAAAGTGTTTGCTTCTACTCATAAACATGTTAACAGTGGGTGGATGGAGGTGATCAATCAAACATAAGAAACCAGTGCTAAAGTGTTGGTCTGCAGGTTAGGAAATACTGTAAATGAGAAACCTAACCTTTGTTTTTGCAATTATCACTGCTGAAGGGAATGGTTTGTAGGAGGATGAAGCAGTTTTCCGGGGAGGTTCCTCCATGTGCAACAGGCAGCGTAAGAAACAGCACATCAGTGCTTGTTTGAAAATGGAACATGCTGCAGTAGGCTAACCAGAACTGTGGATTCACCAGGGTGTGGCCAAATGAGAGTCTAAAGGCTGGCGAGGTGGCCTGTGAGAGGCTTCGAAAGTGAAGACACGCAGCTTGTATTTCATGTAGTAGGCAACGAGGAGCAAGCGGCAAGACCGTGCAAGGAGTGGTTACAGCAACAGGCTAGGAAAATGATCTTTGCAGAGACCTTGCAAATGGATATCAGCAGGAGGAAACTACCCTGTCAGGATAAGAGGAAAAGGTGTTTTGTAATCCTAACCTGAGATGAGAATCTAAATATGGATGGTCAGGAAAGGCTGTATTTTGCAGATGCTTTTTTAAAACATCTTCAAGAATTAAACACAGCCAGGATGTGAGGACACAGAATAAAGACCAAATGCAAGGAAACAGCGAAGTTACGAGCCTGAATGCCATGCAGCGTAAGCATATTATTCCCTCTAGTCAAGGTGTAGAGTAGACAAATGATTCTGTATTGAAGAAGGTGGTTGGATTATTTCTCACAAATAAGTTTACAAAAAATACAGGGTAGAGGGAAAAGAGACGATCCCCTGGGTCCTGAAGGTGGGACAAGAAAATTCTTCAAGAGGACCCCCTGAAAAAACAGAGTGGAGGAGACCCAGGGAAGGATGGTGCCATGGAAGACAGGGGGAGGATAAGCTAATGGAAAGAGCAACATCAAAGTGCTGGTTTCCAGATTCGGTCATGGAGGAACTTAAGCGTCCCTCCTAGTTCTCCTGCAGAGCTGCTTGGCAGGACCCACTAAGACAGGGGAGTGGAGCCTGCAGATATTTTTCAGCAGAGGACTGGGGCAGGGCTTGCCAACTGGCAAGCCACAAAGCTTGCAGTCAACGTGCATGCCTTCTCTGAAATACTTCTGCATGCCTGCGGTGCTAGTCTTACTCCTGGTACTGCTAAACAGCCAAAAGGATTACTGGAAGAGCTATTTAAACTAAAGTTGAGGTTGACTGCAATTAATGTACGGCAAAAAAACACTTCATCAGAGGAATCAAGGATTGAAGGGGTAGCATAGGAAAGAAAAGGTAGCGAAGGGCCTGGCTCGCCTCTTAGAGACAAGCGTGATGGTAATATAACATTTTACCTTTAGTGAGAAGAACTGTGGTTCTGCAGTGGAGCTGTTTTTCTTGGCAATTGACTTGTCTTCCGAGCAACTTTGTTCTCTTCTGGGTTGGGATGCAACAGTGGAATACGGTGGAAACAATACTAACCAGCACAGATGGAGGGAGCGCAGGTTATCAGCAGTAGTAAGCTTCTGAACCAGTGTTGAAGGTGCGATGCTGCTGGACATCCTTGGTAGCCCAAAGTAGCAGAGTTTGTCTCTGCAGCGTGACCTCACAGAGCACTTCAAGAAAGGCCCACGCTCAGTTTGAGGGTGTCAAAAATTCATCTTAGTTTCTAGAATTTGGAATAGTATTTGTTATTTTCTTTAACCACTTAACGTAATATATTTCACAGCTACTGTTGTTGGGGAGGGAACATGCCAAATCCTGCCCGTTGTGAGTCAGCCAAGAGGGTAACCATGGGAGCAGCGTTTTACTCATCACTGGATCCTAAAACCCTCTACCAAGAAAGAAAATAATCCAGGTTACCTTGCAGTAGAGGAAGAGCTGAAAGAGGACCTTGGGGTGTTTTTTTTTCGTGTGTCTGATCCAAAATAAATTGGTACGACTGAGAAAACCATATGTATTGTAGATATACTTAGGTTAATTTTCCTGTAATTTAACCGTGGGGATTTGTCTGCCCTTTACAGGCATGAATAACCGTGAAGTCTTGGAGCAAGTAGAGCGTGGTTATCGGATGCCATGTCCTCAGGACTGTCCCATCTCCTTGCACGAGCTTATGATCCACTGCTGGAAAAAAGACCCGGAGGAGCGCCCAACTTTCGAATATTTGCAGGGTTTCCTTGAAGACTACTTCACTGCAACAGAACCCCAGTACCAGCCCGGCGACAACCTGTAAATCCCTGGTCTCCAGACACTGTCATGAATTACCAGGTGTTTCTCAGCCCTGCCCCACCTGCCCTTCAGCTTCCAACTCCATGATCGGCTTCTCCAGAGTGCAGCATCTTCCAGCACCGCCGTGCACAGGAGGGGCTGGAGCTGGGAACTTCCGCAGCCCTTGCCTGTGACCACTTGTCCTAATGCTCTGAATGTCCTGGATGAAAAGGAGAAAAACACTTGTTTTTTCTTAATCAAAGACTCCAAAACTGCATTGTATTGATGTTATGTAAACTGCAAAACCTCTGTTCATTGTAAATAGTAACTCAGTGCCAATAACTGATCCTAGTGCTTTCCTTTTTTTAAAACGCAAAATCTATGTGATTTTAACTAGTCTTCTCCTGATTCAACTAAAAGTATTATTTTCCAGAAGTGGCCTCTTTGTCTAAAACATTTTTTTTCATGTTTTAACAAATAAAATAAAAAAAAGTCAGGACAGGTGTTTGGTTTTTTGCTTTTTTATATATAAAATATATATAATATATATACATACCTGTACATACAGTATATGGGTGCTATTGCAGAGGAAACTCATTTGGGATTGAATGAATCCTGCTGCAGCAGTACCCAGAAAGCGATAATTTTACTGCAGACATGAAAACACTGGTGGGATTCTGAAAGCCAGTGATCTAATTTTTGGCTTTTGCCAAGCATGATTTTTTTAAATTGGATTGCACTTTTTGTTTATGATTATGTACCTGTAGATGGTTGTAACTTTGCTCTTTCAGGAATCATGTACTGTATTTACAGTAATGTTTCCAATGTTTGACAAGTGTGTGATGATTTGTTCTTGAAATTAAAACGAACATATTTAAAGCAAGAAAACTACACCATCACCGTTTGAACTGGAAAATTGAAACTGCAAGGACTTCTTGTATCAAAACATGTATACTGAAATGTTTCAAAAAGATTTATTAAACAGTGTAACCACATTCAGATGGTCTTAAAACCATAGCATTTTAGCCATGTCCACCTGCTAAACTGTTGGTCATGCAACTAGGGCTTTTCTGTTTTATGTGTAACATTTTTCCATTGTAAAATAAGTGTGTTAAATGTCCTGTACTGCTAATGAAATTACTTTCTCTGTGTCTGCAAGTTCTCCAGTGGAATTACTATGCACTTCTTTACATTTCATGGGGGATGCACAGAACAAAGTATTACCTTTTCAGTTGTCTGTACCAGCCTTGAATTACTTACGTTTAACCAAAAAAACAAAAAATTCCTTTCTATTTCTATTGAGTTTTTAATACTGAGTTGCAAATTTAAAAGTCTTAATTACATTTTGTTATGGTTTATTTGCAAGTTTACATTTTAAAACTGTTTAACTTTCTTAATTTAGTAATTAAAAAAAAAAAAAGAGCATTTTACATTTGGATAGTTGTTCTTTTGTTTAACCTGTGAAGATAATGGTGGAGATGAGATAAAACTTCAAGAAGGGGTGTCGTGCCATTTGGGGCATCATATTTCATAGGAGTATGCAGACCAGTTACCTATGGGGCATCGTTTTCCAAATTATTTAGTCGATATGTTTTTAAGCAGGTGGAGTTCAACTGCAAGGAAGATGGTTGAATGCATAGCTAGTCTCTCATTTCTCTGTTCTGTGAGCAGTTTATTCTTTAATAGTTCTGTTGCATTTAACGTGAGTAATTTTACATTTACAAGTGCTGCAGGAAAAGATTTTCTGACTTGTATTGCTGTTATTACTTTGAAATATTGCAACCAAGTAAGACTTCCTGACAGTTGAAACTTTTTTTTTAATTATTTAATACGTAGATTGTGAATTCATATTCTGACTATTCATACGTTTTCTAAAGAGAACCTTTTTCCGTTCCTCAAAACTAACCCAATAATGAATTGAGATTCAGAGAACAAATTATCATCGTTGTTTTAATATTTTCTATACAAAACACTGACTGAAAATCCTCTTGCAAAGGAAGGTTCCACACTTAGCCTTTCTTGAAGCGTGAATTTATATGGCAATGTTGCTTGTTACCAGATTTCCATGATGAATTGGTTAACGTTCTACATGTAGAGTCTGTAAGTAATGTTATGTACATGATATATTCAATGTTGCTGTACCTGTAGCTGTGGAGTACTGAGGAGGCCATAGTTCTTGTTGGACTTTTAGCTTCCTCTTAGTACTTACAAAGCAAGTTGTGGTCCTCTTTTTTCCCACAGCTACCCCCCTGCCTTAAAACGTCATCCACTGAACTGAGGACTCCGTAGTAACCCAGCGGGCTGGCGAAGCCAAAATGTCACGTACTCAGCCCAGTGCTCGGTGGCAAAGCGCGGCCATTCTGCCAAGTTCCTCAGCAGCGAACTTAAGCGCAGTTTCCATCTGTAATGCGGGATGAGCCTAAAATATTAGTTTTGCCTATGTCTCTCGTTGGAAGTAAGACTCAGATGGGGCGTTGTTGGGGTTTTATGGCCTTTACTTCTGATTCTTGGGTTTGTTGTTTCTTGTATAGCATTCGGTCTATGAGTACCATGTTGGTCTCTGCCGCATCTCTGCCTGCAGCTGGCTTGTGCGCAGACTGGTGCCGCTGTTGAGTGGCAAATCCAGACCATTTCTCATCGGTAGCACTTCTGCTTCTTTTTCTTAATGTTGGGAGTTTTGTTGTTTGGGTTTTTTAATCTCTCAAATAAAAACATCAGCAAAAATTTAAACCAGGTTGTTAGCATTTTTGCTATAAATTAATAAAAAAAACTTTTCTTAAGCACTGTGTATGCACCACAGATACCTGTGTGGTGACTGTTCGAGTTGGATTATCAGATTAAAAATCTCCTGTTCCCTCCAATAATTTTTTTTAATGTAAGGCTCAGTAAATCCTACCCAGATAAAAACAATTGGCCAAACGCTCCCCCCACCAGCCCACCTGACTCTCAACTGATCCGTGGTGTGGTGGTGAAATTCCAGAAAAGGTGATCTACCAGCAGCCGAAAGGACTCCGTGGGGTGACCCAGGCGTCTCTAGGCCAAGCTTAATCCAATACCAGTCCCAGAAAAAATGACAGGTGGAAATGCAACACTGCCGCGAAAGGGACAGTAAATATGATTAATGCCTGCTAACATATTTCTGTGGAAAGGAAACGACGTGAGTCTTGGTACAAAGGTACAGAAGGTCCAAAGTTTGTCAAAGGCACCAGCATGCCTTTCTTTGGCTTCTGCGAACAGTGTTTGACTTAGTTCTATGTGGCGCTCTGGTTTTGATTTAATTACCACTGTAGAAAAGCATAGTAAATACAAAACAGAAAAGTGATTAACTGCTAAAATCACACGAATAATCATAAATGGAAAATCTATCCCCAGTGCGAGCATTTCTCCTGAAGCCTCTAGCCTGGAAAGGACTACCTGCAGACCGAGAAGGCAGATTGCTAAATGTATTTGACCTTGCCACATAACTTCAAGGTGAGTGGGAAGTTGCTCAGTTTTCTTTTAATATGCACCATCCTTTTCTCAAATACTGCAATAAAGAATGCGGTAGACTAATGAATGCTACCACATTGTACACCAGGGGTTTAAGGGCCTCACATGGGGCTGAGCCCAAGCATGCAAGAGCTATTAGGAGATATACAGTAGCTCCTCTTCTAATGTGTAGACAATATTCATTCATCAAAGAAGGCTTTTCCTGTCTAATGGGAAATTACCACCAGCAGTGCAGACAAAAGGATATTTATTTTCTCCGATCGTGTCAGTTCGAGGGTCTGTCTGTCTTTCAAGAATAATTGAAGCCTGTTTGTAGCTCAGAAATCTCATTGTGTTCTGCAGCCTCGGTAAGCAACGATTATAATTTCCTGTGACTCATACACAGGGAAATTTTATCACTGAAAGGGCTGCTGTCAATTGGGCCAGCATTCCCTGCCATCTTAACTGAAGAAGGGGGCACTTCAATTTTGGATTTTCCTGCACAGACCAAACCAGAACGCGTATCCTTTGAGCAGAAAAGGGAAAGAAGCCCTTGCCAGGATGCCACCGGCGTAGGGTGTCAGTCTCTCCTTCCCTGCGCTTCTGTATTTGTCAGGAGAACTTCTGGCAGCTAAAACCAGGTTACTGAGATTCATTTTGAATGTTAGAGGGGAAACGCTAACTTCACTTAGGTCTGTGAGATATTTTCTGTTGATTTTTAATACAGCCAGTGTTCTTACGTGTGTGTGTGTATATATCCGTTATCTTAAAATGCCGTTCACACACAAAAACATCTATACCTACACAAACATCAATCCATCTCCTTGTATTCCTCCCCTGCAGCTGAATGCTTAGCAAAAATGTAAGACCAGGGAGTGAGTAGATTAGAGGACAGAATGCTATTAACCACAAAAGACTTCCCTTTTTTTTTTTTTTTTTTTTTTCCCCCTGGCTCCCACTATGTGATCAGTTATAATCCCTTTTTCCAGGCCAGGAGAGGAGTCGGTAGCAGCACGTGCTGTTGCCACAACCCAGTGATGCTGTGGGTCTCTGGCTACTGCAAAGAGCAACCTGCAGCTGATTTCAAAGTCGGGGAGGTGAGACATTTTTCCTGAAGTTTGGGGCCTGTGGTGCGAGTATGCAGGAGGGCGGAAAGGGGAGAAGAGTGCTCTCCCAGGGAAAACAGGTCATTAGCTGCCAGCCTGTGCATCATGTTGTGTAGAGGGAGATCCGAAGGTTGCAGCACCAGCTGTGCTCACAGCGCCTGTGTTTCGCCGTGGCCAGGGATTTGGGTGATCAGATTAGAGCTGGCTGGTGAGCCTCAACTGCGGTTTCTCCTACCAAGTGTAAACATCTTCCCTGTTATGGGAATAAACAGTAGATATTCAGGACGGGCAAAAAAATCACAGGACTGGTGTTTCTGTGACTGAAAGGCAAGTGTTGCATCTGCCTGACCAGGCCAGATGGGAGTTTGATTGTTCGGCTCATTGTTGGGAATAACACGGCATTAGGCTCTGTGAATAGCTAAAAGGGCAAAGAGCAAAGAAATGAGATTATCTCCTTCCTCTACAGCCGGGCTAGAGCTTGCCAAGGGCTCTGGTTTGCTTTTTTGTGCATCAGCATTTCTTGCCGAGCCCCTGCACCCAGAGCCTTGTGAAGTTTACTCAGCTACTTATTGTCACAGCTTCACACAAAATCCCTGAGCCCTGTAATTGGTGATTTTCATCTGGAAAAAGAAAAAAAGAAAAAAAGACGCAGGGAAGCTTTCTGACCATGTTGTAGCTTTGCTCGCTGACCCTCATGCCAGAGGCCTGCCCAAAAGCCCTGGCAGCCCCTACGCTTTATCCACTGCCGCAGTTCAGGCTCTGGGCTGCCTTCCAGCCCCGCTACGCTGCTGGATTTCCCCAGCTAGGAATTGCTGCTTGTACCAGTGTTGGGAAAGGGGTGCAGTGGTCCCAGTGCTGTACGGGGGCTGGGGCCATCCCTGCTGCCGGGCCAGGCTACTGGAGGGGATCGGTGATGCAGAAGGGACCTGCAGCTTCTCTGGAGTCCCCTTTGCCTTACAGAGCTTCCGTGTTCCTGGCCATCGGCAGCAGCTTGGACATGACCATGTGTAGCTGCAAACAGGTCTTGGGGTGACTTGGCGAGGGCTGTGTTGACACAGCCACTGTCCCCAGCCCTGGTGACAACAGAGAAGCAGATGCTAACTCCTGCTCTCCTGAAAAAGCAGCGGCAAAGAGCCAAATCGGGAACCGCTTTGCATGTTAAAGACAGAGGACTAGGTACCTTTGATCATACGAGAGCTCAAGTGTTCCCTTGAATTCCCATGCCTCCCAAAAGCAGCGCGGCCGCCAGCTGAGCTTTGTATATGACCTCATATACATCCCGCGTATAAAACACATACCGCATACTGAACATTTGCATATGTTACACGTCTTTTGTTCCACTTGGGTGGCCTTCTCCTCCCCTTCCCCCTACCTCTCGCCCCATTACTTGCCCACACAGCTCCCCTCACGGTTATTCTAGACGTGTCATTTCTGAAGGACTACACATCCCTGTCCTGCGGGGAGTGGGGGCTCTGTTAATTGTCAAATGCTGAGTGGGTAACGATCAATGGATGACTAATTGGAAGCAAGGGGGAATAAAATAGGTATTACTTAGCTTCTGCTCTTAATTAAGAGGATGTATAATGCTATGGGGGAAATCTGAACAAATGGCAGGAGGGTTTTTGTCATTATGCAAGGCTTAATTAGAAGCATTGCACAAGCTAACATCCAGGTACTGCTTTCTTTCCTTTCAGGTGTCTCTCCAGGGCGTGACTGAAAAATGCCAAAGCAAGAGCCTTAAAAAAAAAAACAGAAGTGGAAAATATTTTTGTAGGCATGTGCCTAGCAATCTAAACAGCAAGCCATGGAAGAAAGCCCCAGTTTCCCTTGCAGTGCCAAAGCAGCGAGGGACGAGCCGAACGCGGAGAACCGGAGCGAGAGTGTCGTGTGCGTTCCGCTGGGGCAGATGGGATTAAATGCTCATTGCAATGTCTCCAGGTTAATTCACAGCACCAAGCACCAACGTTAAAAGTGGAGCAACGTGGCAGTGCTTTATTTGAACAGTTAATCATTTGGAAGGAAAAACATTTATGATTTAGTTCTCTGAATTTATAGATGTGGTAGGAAACAGAAGAAGCGGCACTTGTTATTGACATTATCTTCCTAATCAGAAAAGAAATATTACAACTCCCGAAGGGCTAGGAACCACTTATTCTAAAAAAGCTCCGTGTTAGTTGCCTTGCCAATGAAAACACTCGTCCTGCACTTGAATATTAATCTGTACCTTCTATGACGGGCCCAATATGATGCATCACATTCTGCCCATAAATAATGTACAGATGAGATACTAACTTTAAAGAGTTCAGAGCTGGATCCAGCTTTCTGTGAAGTCAGTAGGAAGACTTTAGAAATATAAAACAGGCCTTCAGAAAGCAATTAGGATGGCCTTAGTTTTGAGGACGGGGGAGATTTTTGAAATGCTGAAATAAACTTGGATATCTGTTCTCTAAATTTCCTAATCCAAAAACGAGTTAATTGATAGCAGGTTCTGCAACATTGTGGGAGAGTACTTAGATTTGGGCTGGCTGGACCTCATCTTCGCTTTGAAACCCACTCAGCAGACAGTGCTGTTAACACAGTTAGCAGAGGGTGTCTTTCAAGCTTTTTTTTTTTTTCTTCTCTTTCTCAGGCTGCTAAGAAAGTACATAAAGCTCAAGTGAGAGGAACTGCTCCAAGTACCTGCTGGTTTCTGCAGTTTGGAAAGTTAAAGGGGGGACAGAGACTGGTCCTTTGGCTGCGGCTGCAGACACCATTAGGTCCGTAGATGTGATTTCTGGACCTGGAAGTCCTCTCACAAGGGGACAGATTTCACATCATGTCCTTAGGAGCCAGGCTGCTTGAATGAAGATATATACAAGTGGTCAGGATGGAAATGACCCCAGCAGACTAAAAGCTGACTGAGATAGCATTAATTCCCAGGGGTGTTTCTAGGCGGCCAAGTAAAATATATATGGAGCTACTGGAGAGAGCTTAGCAAAGGGCCACAGAGGTGATGAAAGTATTGGAGCATCCGATGTATGAGGACAGGCTGAGAGAGCTGGGACTGCTCAGCCTGGAGAAAAGAAGGCTCAGAGGGATCATATCAATATATATAAATACCTGGATGGAGGATGCAAGGAGGATGAAGTCAGGCTCTTTCCAGTGCTGCCCAGTGACAGAACCAGAGGCAATGGGCACAAACTGAAACACAGGAGGTTCCCTCTGAACATCAGGAAATACTTTTTTACTGTGAGGGTGACCAAGCACTGGCACAGGTTGCTCAGGAAGGTTGTGGAGTCTCCATCCTTGGAGATATTCAAAACCCAACTGGTCATGGTCCTGGGTAACCATCTCTAGGTGTCCCTGCTTGAGCAGGGGAGGGTGGACCAGATGACCTCCAGAGGTCCCTTCCAGCCTCAACCATTCTGTGCTTGTGCGTGATTCTGTATGGAAATGAACAGCTTGAGGCTTTGCAGCTTTTCTGTCCAGCCACATCCCGGATGCTTCAAACGCATGCCAGCCCTCAGGCAGCCCACCAGACAGGGACCCTGGCCAAGCGCTGCTGGGGCCGGCTGGTGTGGGCCACAGCCACAACCACCCTCCTCTGGCCAGCTGGCAGCTGTCTACAGGGGAGGCAGGTGGCCACTGTTGTTTGCTGGGTGTTGCAGCCCGGTGTCCAGGGTATGACCAGCGAAGAATAGAAGATTGTCCATAACCGTTGTCAGCAAGGGAGGCTGCTCCATTGCGTGAAGGGAGAGGTGTTTGATGGCTGCACAGTGGAGACCTTTAGAAACAAACCCCCCAAATACAGCTACTGATGCAACATCCCCATGGGACACTCTGCCGGCCAAGTCCCCGTGCCCAGCCATGGCTGCCCACACTCGCTGGGGAGCCGGTCAACGCACTACAGACACTACACAAGTCCTTCGCCCCTTGAAGGTCAGGCAGCCCTCAGCACAGCTCTCCCTCCCCACTCCCATCCTGCCTACATTCACCAAGGCCCCGATTTTAGCTCCTGTGTGTCTTTGGGCCCCCCACCCCCCTCTCCAACTGCGGCACACGGGCTGCAGCAGGGCCATCGCTGCTCCCAGGAGGGAGGCCAGTGGGGAGGCTGGCGAGCAGGGTGACCACCAGACATGAGTTTGGCACAATTCGGGACTCGTGCAGCCCCGCTGAAAATGCCAGCTGTCAAGGTGTTCATGGTGCAAAACAGAGCTGCCATGCTTGAGTACAAACCCTGAGCTGACTTGAGCAGCCATAGTGGTAATGCCACCTCTCTGGCCACAAGCATCGCCCGCCCGTCGCTTCTGGGTCTGGCTGGGACCCACTGGCAGAGCAGGGGTTGCTTGGGCAGGCTGGGGGCAGCAAAGGACAGCTCTGGAACATCCCAAAAGGGAAGCTTGGTATCCTGCTTGCCCGCGCCCTGGCACAGGAGGGAAGGAGGGGATCAGGGCCATCAGTGGTTTGGCAGGGCTCACATGGGGATTCTCCATGAGGAAGGTAAGCTCAGGCTGTGGGGCATCACTGCACTGCCACCAATGCAACTGTATTTAGTGCTTGGCTTGGGGGTGGGCGCTGCTCCCAGCCGCTTGAATTTTCCCTCCAGCAATGTGGGCAGCCATTCCCTGACAAGAGGAAGCAATTGCTCCCGTCATAGCTTCACCTCACGACCACAAAGTGGGGCTGGCTGAGTGGCGGATGCCCCTGAGAGGATCCGTCCTGGTGTGTGTGGGGGGGTGATGCGGAGCAGGCAGCTCCCTCCTCCATGCCCCCATGCCAGGGGAAGGGCGCAGGAAGGAACAGCACTGCCCAAGTGAGGGCCTGCGGGGTGGTTCAGACGTCTCCACACACAAGCTGGCCGATCAAGCGTTAAGGCAACATGTGGCGGCAGCCCATGGACGCCAAGAGGACGAAGAGCCATTCACAAGTTGCAGCCAAGTCAGACTCCTCCTAGGGTTAAACTAAGAAAACGTAGGCTAAAAATCAGGAAGAGCGACTTGGCAGGGAGACGTGCCGGGCGGGGGGGGTCAGGAAAGCGGCGTGGGCTGGGACAGGCAGCTGCATCCAGTGGGTGCACCGGGGGCTGCTGGTGTGGATGGAGCCTGGCATGGCGCTGACAAAGTAGCCAGCATGGCTTACCCAGGCTCATCGAACCCCCCTGCACCATGCCATCAGCACCGGCGTTACTTGGCTTTCATGAGCTGTGCGAATATGTAAAGGTTTCAGCTTGTAGGAAAAGGGAGTTTCTGCTCCTTGAGGGTGTAGAGAGAAACTTGGAAGTGTCTAGAAGTCTAACCTAAAAGAAAAAAAAAAAAAGACAAGAAATCCTTTTTTTTTTTTTTGTTCTTTATATAGTTCTTGCACCCGTCATGTGATTGTCTTCACTAGTCTGAATCACAGTCGGTTTAACGTTTGGCACTGACAGTAAAGCGCCCCAGGATGAAAAGCAAAGGACGACTTTCCCGGCGAGGCAACACCGTTCAGGAATCACGCCGGGTTTCCCCTAGGGTTATTTATCCGCGGGGCTCAGGCAGAGGCAGCCGGGCTTCCTACGAGAGAGGAAGGGAGCGAGCCGCACGCAGGCATTGGGGGAGAGAGAGTTTGTAAGCCTCAAAGTGTCACTCCCCCGCCGAGGCTCTCCCGCCGCCGCGTCGTGCCGTGCCGTGCCGTGCCGTGCCGTGCATGCCTCTTCCACTTCCTGTTGCAGAGCCAGTTCTGCCGCTTACCTGGGAGAGGCACGAAGGGTGTCGTAAAAGGAGGAAAAGAAAAAAAAAATAATAAATACATAAAAGCCCGGCCCGGCTGAGGAAGGAGACCAGGGCACACCAAGAGAGAGCGACGGGGGGTGCGCAGGAGGCAGGCCAGCCCTCCCGCTGTCCTCGGCCAGCTGAGCCGCCAGCCGCAAGGTAAGAAGCGTTAGAGGTGCTGCCCGTCTCGGTCCCTGTTTGTAATTAGCTGTTGACCCACTTCTGGCTCTCGGTGGTTGTTTTTTTTTTGTTGGGTTTTTTTTTTTTTCTCCTTCAAATTGTTGTCTCGCTCCCTTCTCCGCCCCCCACCCCCCCAACCACCACCACCACCACCACCTCCTCTCGTGTAACGATAGCCTGAGTTTCACAGATGGTTACAACATGTTTCAGCCATTTCACTGCAGTTTTGTTGGATTGGGGTTTTTTTGTTTTTTTTTTTAAATCAGGAGGGTTTGGGGGTAAACACTGGGAATGGACACGCCTGGTGTCGAAATGTTGTCCGGCCTATTTACGTAGCTGCCTGGCAGCGCCTGGCAGCCAGGCCTGATCCCGCTCCCGCCCTGCACGGCTGTGCAAGCTCAAGGTGGCTTGTTGGGCCATGGCCCTCTCTCCTCTCCTCTCCTCTCCTCTCCTCTCCTCTCCTCTCCTCTCCTCTCCCTCTCCCTCTCCCTCTCCCTCTCCCTCTCCCTCTCCCTCTCCCTCTCCCTCTCCCTCTCCCTCTCTCTCTCTCTCTCTCTCCCTCTCCCTCTCCCTCTCCTCAGGACAGGTCCACAGACCTGGTGAGGGAGAAGTGGCTGGAAAGCGTGAAGAAAGCAGGATCGTAGACCCCATCTGCACCATTCCCCACAGCGTTGGTGTGGAAACAGTGGGAGCGAGCCGGTAGTATTTCTTTTTAATTAGAATAAAATCAGCCTTATAACACCCGCTCCCATTTCACACAGTAACCAATTGTTTCAGGACGCGGGTTTTGCAGGGCGAGTATTGGCTGGGCAACAAGAATGGCAGATCTGGGCTTACTGGTCCTCGACCGCCACCAGGGGCCACCAGACCAGAAATTCCCATTTTCTGCAAGCCCCGGGCGGGTGGGTTGGAGGCATGGCCTGGTCACATCTCTTGCCATCTCAGGTGGGTTGTGATGCCCCACCACCACAGGATGGGGTTGTGAGCCCCGCAAGGGGTGACACCGAAGACAGGGGTGCGAGGGGCACAGGCGGCCGGGCCGGTGGCCCAGCGAGCGCTCACCCAATGCCGCCAGCTGCTGGCGAGCGTCTGCCGATTGTGCTGCTGCCTGCGATGCCGTCAGCGTCTGAGGTCGGGCTTGCTCTCGCTGAGCACCAGCAGTCTTGAAGCATGCTGTATTACTTTTTTTTTTTTTTACAGGGTTGGGGTTTTTTTTCGTCTTTCTAAGGCAGGAAACAAGGCACGTGCAATTATGGTGTTCGTGTCTGTCAGTGCCCTCCACCCCCCAGCAGTGGCTTTTGAAGTTTGGCAGAGGGTACACGGTCTGAAAGATATATACATTTCTGCACGTCTCATGAAAGCAAGTGAGGGAGGCTGTTCTCACGCCAGCTGAGGGAGACGCGTCAGGTCCCCCCGTGGCTTCCCCACGCCCTCCCACCACCCACGCACCCCGCAGCCCTCGCACTGCGGAGCAGGAAGAGCGGTTAGGGACGAGGGATACATCAGCCTTGTGAAACACCGGAGGTTCTCCCTTATTAGGAACCGGAGGCTCCAACATAAGGCACGAAGCTATAGGAAAGCAGTCTGGGGAGATTTAGGCCTCTCAGAGCAGTCCCCCTGTCTAACCTCACTCAGCCACAGTTTTTGCAAGGATTTTAAGATGTTCCTGGGCCGTAGGATAGCTCAGTTTGGGGATTATTCAGTGCCTATGGGAGTTTTGTCAGCATCAGGAATGGGTGGGAAGTAATCTCTGGAAAACAAACACATCTTTAAGGATACCTCAGATCATTGCAGACATTTTCATATTTCACAAATATTAGAAAAATACCTATATGGATGCCTGTTTGGATCCTGCTTGAGGGTGTTGCACTTCTAATTTCTTACGACTTGTTGCCCAGCGTTCTTATTACATGCATATCAAAGTCTACACCAAAGAGGCAAAAAATATCGGGTCTACACTAGCCTTTGCACCATGGATTGCCCAGTGAAGCAACATTAGTGCTTCAAAAGGGAACGCGATGTTTGCCATGCAGGGAGGGTTGGAAGTATGTTCTCCTGTTCTCCTGACATATGTAGACTTTCATACCATGGCTGCAGAAAGTATGTAAGAGCAACCATATAGTCAGTGTGGAAGAGGACTGTTGATTTCATATTCTTTTTCTACTTTTTCCAGAAGTCATAAAAATAAACATTACCTGCCCTAGAGGGCTTAAAATCTGGGCTAGGAACGTGACACACTGCCTTTGTCTTCGCTGTGGAGGGTACCCAAGGGAGAGGGTAAGCGTCCGTGATGACAGCAGCCAAAATTCTTCATGGTGAAGTGTGAAACTCTGGAGCTTGGATTTCCTTGGCTGTGTTTATTTAGGTTATAGACCCAAAACAGTTCCCACATTTTCACTTGCTCTTCCTAAAAGGATTTGTCTCTGGGGTTTCTTTGAGGAAAATTGTGTCTACTGTTCCTGTAGAGAAAGCTGCACTTTGGGCAAGTATGCTTACACACTTAACGCTTATCTGACCCCATGGCAACAGCATTTTTTGCAAACTCAATGTGTGCATCCTCACGGCAGCTTGCAAGTTCTGCATCCGCTTACTCCCATCCTGCAGATGGATATCAGCAGCAGCAGGGAGCTTAAACGATTCAGCCAAAGTACACAGGAATTATTTGGAAACCAAGAAATTCCTGTCCGTCCCCATCCCGTGTGGTCTCAGCTTTGCCTTATTCTATCCCCGTGCCGTTTCAGAAATGCCATGACTGGTGAATAAAAAACTCTTCCCTTGTGTGTCATGCACCAAGGAAGGTGAGGTTTCTTTCTCATCCTAATTTTTTCTTTTTTTAACAATGTAAACAAATATAACTTTGATCAAAAGTGCAAAGATATTTTCCCCCTCTCCGGAAGTGATGGGGAGTGCAGCTCTGCTCGCATTGCAGAGCCTCTCTTCTGTTTCTTCATGACAGAAATTTTCTAATCAAAAGCAGATAGATGATTAGTGTGTTTCGGGACAGCACATCCTGACAAGTCTTCATGCTGGGAAACAGATGAAATACCTGATGGATTTCGCAATCGGCAGCAAGAAAACTGCACAGATGAGCCCAAGCCCAACACCCTTCCTTTCCCTGGCTGGCCCCTTGCCTCCATCAGATGTTTTTTAGGGGAGTTTGGCCCTTGCTTTAAACTTGGGTGCTCAGGCCCATCTCTACTGACCTGCAGAAGAATTTTTTCCCCTTCATTTATGGTGTCCCTGCAGCTTCCCAGGAGCGACCATTGCCAGCAGCGGCCAGCCGTGAGCAGGAGGGCTGGGCAGTCTCCCTGCTGGCTCCCTGGCAGGAGCAGTCGAAGAACCTCCCCAGGTGTGGGAAGCCTCACAAGGCAGCTGGGAAGGGTTTCTTCCCAGGAACTTTGGATCACTGAGTAGCCACCCGGGAGGGTTATTTGCTGAATTAATGCATGTTACAGAACTGGGTGTATGAGCAGAGGAAGGAAGAGAAGAAGAAAGGGCAGTTTAAGGAGTTCCTTCGACATTCTTGAGAGCGGTCCAGGCCTGGCTACTCTGTCCCTTTAGGAAGGGCCTCTTCATTTTATTACAAGCAGGAATATAAGCAACAGCTCCAGCTAGTTATCAGTAATCTTTTTGCATAGTCATAGGTGCAGGGGGGATATTAAATTCTCGAAACTTTCTGGCAATATCATGATCTGACTTGAAGCTGCAGTATCTTTGGAAATGAGATTGGGCACAAGCTACGCTCTCCAGCAGTCTCCGTGCCAGAAGAGGGATCAGGCTACAGGTTTCTGAGGGTATTTCAATATGCTGAAACATTACCCTAATTCTTCAACACGGGACACCTAAGCGAGTGATTTTTCTGTCCTGTGCATAAGCGTGGTTGCAGGATAAGCTAACTAGAAAAGACAAAGGAAACTTAATGAAACTCTGCAGCACGAGACAGCGTAAAACACTGGGATCTTGGATCTTTTTCCGAAAACCAAGGATCTTCAGCAAAGCAGAAACAATGTCCTGAAGCACTGCTGTTGGAGGAGGATGTTTCTGAATCATCTGTAACATTTCCAGCAGCGTGGGGATTTCTCTCGGGAATTCCCATCCACATACCATTGCCAGCATTGCTCAAAAAGTCTTCAGCACGTCCTGGGGTTAATTTAGCTTCGGGGCCATCTCTACAGACAGAGCTCTGCTGTTGTAACAGCTTCTCTCTCCAACCAGAGCTACTGAGGGAGGAGGAGGAGGATGAAGTCACTTTTCCTCCTTTTTAATGATGTCTCTGTTTTAACACCAAGGCCCCTCAGTGCCTCCTACCTTGGCCCTGCGGGAGCAGGGGCTGTGCATGGCTATCAAAGCTCTGCTTTCCCTGCTCAGCTATCCTGCAGCAGGGTCTAAGAAAAATCATATTTTAAAAAAACCAGAAGCTTTCGCAGGTAAAAACACAGGTGATGGAATCAGGTCTCTCTTCTGTCTGACAAAATTATTTTTACTCAGGTATTTGGAGTAATTTTCATAGTGTTTAGCTCATGTTACACAGGAAGGAAATCAGGCTGTCATTTAAATATTAAGTTGATTTGAGAGATAAAGAGGCATTTATCCTTTCAGATGGCTAAACTAATAGAAAAGACATTTTTAAACTATTCTGACGTAAGCCATTTGAAGAGTTTGGTAGCTGATCATTTCCAATACAGTTTAATGAAGTCTTAATATCCCTCCTCCAAAAGGCAGAGCAAATACACTAGACAACAAACCTGAAGAAAACGAGTCTGAACATTTTCTGCCCTTCACTAGGTTCACACAATCTGTGTAAGATCCATTTCATAGATAGCCAGATGTTAGCAATGGAACTAAAAAAAAAACAAAAAACAAAAACAACCAAAGGAATTTAGTAGCTCTTAAATCCCATCTGAAACCCGATCCAAAACCTACTGAAGTCAATACAGAGATTCCCATTTACTTCACTGAGCTCTGGACTGAGTTCTTGGTTTCTCGGCAGAAATGTGTTCTTTTTGTCACAGTGCTAAACTAAAGGCTGTTGAATAAAGAGGAACTGAATTCAAAGTCTTTTCCAGCATTTTGATCTGACTACTTCAGAGACAATCAAAGAAGCATCTTAGTGTATCAGGCCTTGCAAATTTGTTTCTGAAAATCCACATTTGGGTGTTTGCTAAGGATCATATCTAATGGTGTGGGATGTGTGGCTACAGAGTTGGTGCTGTACCCCGGTACCCCACAGCTGAGCTTGCGCTTCATGAACACCAGGATGAATTTTCCACAAGGAACCAGTTCACTGGAGATGCTCAGTTGGGGAAATAAGAGTTTGCAGTATGATTTGTGCTGCTCAAGTGCGCGTCATTCAGCTAATGAGCAAAGGGACAGAGATAACCACAAGTCGAAGCATGTCTCTCTTCGAGGCCAGATGATCCAAGGGTCAGGTTTACAACGCTGTTGAGATGAGCAAAAGGCAGATGCCTTGCAGGGAGCTTGACGCCTAAGCCTCACAGGCACTTCTCTTAGTCTGGCAGGGGATCTCTGGACAGCTTTACACCCTGTGAGTCACCACCACAGGGCAGCCATCATTTAAACTGCCATCTGACCAAAGGTCCCAGCTAAATGACGCTTTGCCACCGCCACACAGGGTGACGCAGCACAAGTCCCTCTCACAGTCCTGTGCTGATTATGAGAGCTCGAGGTTTCTCCCTTTCCCATCCCGTCGGTTATGACTGTCAGAGAAGCGTGACTTAGCGAGCAGGGCCGGCGTTAGTGACGTGGCGTAGAGGAAGAGGGATGCAAACCGCAGGGAGAGATGTGTGATGGTGGTGAGACGACCATGAGGATTTTAAAGCCTGGGTGCTTGTATGGGAAGGAGCTGGTTTGGCACCAGACCCGGCGCTCTCACACAGGGAGCTGCAGCTGTCAGAGCAGCAGCGTGTTCACTGCCTTGGTGCAACTCATAGCCACTCTGAGGACTTGCCTACATGGGAAAATTTACCAGTGTAATTATCCCATTGTAATTATCCCAGGATAACTCTCCCTGTGGATGTGCTTATTACAACATAGGATGTGTATTTTGAGTATATGGTAAATCTTCTGCATAGATGGATATTAAGTTACAGAGAAGGAATATTTACATTGCAGCCCAGCAGCAAAGCACAGTTTTTATCCTACTTACCCAGAATTTTCTATGCCAGAGGTACTTTTGGGGGGGACACTACATGTCATTTGTTCTGATCAGCATGAATGTAAAGCCTCACTCTTGCCCTATAGCACGGGGCACACCATTTGCTTTTACAGCATTGCTGCAGGAGCCAGGATAAAGGTTGGGACACTGCCTTATACTTCCCTGTGATCCTGTTCAACTGTGTTCAATACTGTGGTCATTTTAATATGTTCTTAATTTGGCCTTTCTGTTCAAGCTACTGTGATGGAAGTTGGGTCCCTAAAATGTCCTCAAACTTGTTGTGATTTTGACCTTCTTTACCAGGCTTTCCAGCCTGATTCTGTTGCCAAATGTTGTCGCTCCCATTGCTTGAGTGTTTAGTCCATTCTTCTCTGATAACTCTCCTACTTGGGATTTTAGCTCCTACGATGCGATAGAAGGAAAATGGCTGGGGAAGTGATGAGCACCGGGCTTGTTTCTCTATAGTCCATGGTAACAGACGAAATTTGCTGAGAGCAAGCTAATCTGCATCCCTGTATAAGAGGGTGAAGATGGCCGCACTTCCTGAAACCCACTCACCATTCACCCATCACTGCTGCCGTTATTCTGAGTGAAGGTGGAGCAGAGGCGTCCATCATCAGGGATTGCTTGGCTGGACCAAACTTACTGATGGCACCCCCAAAAGGAAGTGATAATTTTCATGTTTGGGCCCAAGTCAATTCCAAAGGAAGGGGGAAAAAAATCCAAACAGTAACAGACATCTCTAAACTGTCTTTTAATTTTTCAATAATTTGAAATAACAGCAGCCGTGTGATAATAGGCTGGATGAAGTGGTTTGATAAAATAAGCAGCAACACTTGAAACTGGGCTTTGGAGTTGAAATTATTCAGCTAGGTGTGTGGTGAAGTTTACATCCAAGGCATCAGTGTGAAGGTATTATTTAAAAGTCCAGATTAAAATAATTGCAAGTGATTGTATTGCCTGGAATATGCCTGAGCCAAATGTCTGGACCTAAGCAGCCTGCTCTTTTGTCAGGTGCTGAAATTACCTCTGAGAGACAGTTCATGTGCTTTTCCCCCCTCCAGTCTCAGCAGGAACAGTAAGTTCCAGAAATCCCATAAGAGCGTCTGTTTTGCTCAATGTGATTTCCAGAACTCTAACTGGTATTTCTTTTCCAGTCTCTGAGATAGAGCTATTTTGGGATTATTGCCTCTGTGAAGCTGTACCATGTTCACAAGTGTACTTTCTCTTGTTTTCCAGTTTGCTGAAAAATCCTGGCTTTGCAGTAAGGCAGCTGACTCTTGTTTCCGGTGCGACTACAAACCTTGGAAATGGCCTCCGTGTCAGGTTAGTCCAAATTATAACTCTGTGCACACTCCAGCTAGCCCTCTACTTTCTTGCTTTGCCAAAATTCAGCCACACCTTTCTTGCTGCTTTCTGCCTGTCTTTTTAAAAAACATAAAAATATAAAGAATATAAAGAATACGTAACTGCTCTTCAGCATTCCAGCTCACAGTCATTGAGTGATGACTGATGACAGGCATTTGTCTGTATGTCTGGCCATCTACAGTGTTTCTTCTCCCACTTTTTCAGGCACTTTTGTGGGTCGAAGCATACCAGTCGAAGTGGATGAATCCATGCCATGGTCCCCATTTCCCAAACATGTCTTGGAAAATGCTTTGCAGCCTTCTGGAGAGGGTATGGAGGATGACGAGTCCCAGAGACCGTGTGTCTCTCAAACACCTCAGCCCGTGGCCGATTCATCATGCTTCTGCAGAGCACCAGCACATCATCAATCAGCACCATCCGTGGAGCCGCAGAGCAGCTTGTGGTCAAAATATACTGATCCTGATGGCGATGGACGCTCCTGTTCCCCTGTTGAATCAATAGCTGGAGTAGTTGCCTCCAAGATGCGCCCTGTAGCTATGGACAAACCAGGCATGCAGCCAAGATCACAGCTTTCAGCTGACACTGGGCATAATTCCAGTAAATCAGAGCAGAGCTTGCCTAATGCTCCTGAGGACCCGCTGGAGGAGAGCAGCCAAGGGAGTTCACAGTCACAGCAACCCTCAGGAAACAGACCCCCAGCAGAGCTGGGGACTGTGGACACAGGGTACAACTCCCAGTCACGAGACATCATGGGCATCAGGCAACTGGAGCCCCCCTTACCGCTGGTGTCTGTGCTGAACCCCCAGGACCTCCCAGGACCACTGATCTCCAGAGAGTTTTTTGGACCTGAGGATCAGCAGTGCCCTATGTGCCAGCACTTGCCCCATCCCAATGCCTCCTCGCAAGCCCACGGCTGCTTTGGGCACCACTGCCCAGCAGAGCAGCACCCCCAGGGTCCATGTAAGTAGCACCACCTCTCACCCCATAGGAGGTTTTCCGGGTGTATTACAGCCATCATTCATCAAGCTGGTGTTTTCCTACTGTACTTAATGGCAATGCACGGCATGCAATTATTAACCTTTTTAAACATTTATCTGCAGTCCATTTTTTATTTCCAGATTTTCAGGTTATGCAGCCAGACTCTCTGATGCAGAACCTCTGAGCCAGATAAAAAGTTAAAGAGATCACAGTTACTCATCAAATGCAGGCTAATGATTTTGCTTAGAAACTAGCCTTTGTCGGTCACGCTGAGCATACACAGCCTTCTCCCTGCTGTTATTTCATATTCTAGTCATTTCCTTCCTCCTTGCATCAGTCATTCAGCAGCCTCCTATACCGACTTAATTCCTGTTGTTTTCATAGATTTCCTTGCTCCCACTTGAATCCCCAAAGTTGAGAATTTCCTGCCAGAATCAGGATGGGAGGTTGCCCTTGATCTCTGCAAATAGTATCTCCCAGCATTATGACCAAACTCACCCATGTGTTTTATTTCTATGTGAAAAGAGCGTGACATCCATCATCCTCATTTTTTTTCCTGTTGTCGGCTGAAATGAAAGCTCATTACTTAAAATGGAGCCCTCTCAGCTGTTGGTGAACGCTGATGTGACTCCGTCAATATGGGTGTTTTGGCTCTTGGAGACTACGATGCAGTTTACAGCCTGCTATTAATTAGTATTCCTTTTCAGTCTCTGAGATTTTTATCTGTTATGAAGTGAGCTTTGAACATTCAACAGCAATATCATTATTTTAATATAATTTATATTACATTAGACTCACGAGACCCCGACCTGTTTTGGGCTGGCTTTGTAATAAAAAGCTGTAGGCCTGTTCTGATAACCCTTTTTTTTTTTTTAACCTTCTGTTGACTCCACAGCGTTTGTATTACATTTGTTTAAGGAGTTCTGTCATTCCATCAATGTGCCGTAATTAGGTATATGAAAGAGAGAGGGTATCAGAGCCTCAGTTTTCACCTCTGATCTTGGGACTTTGTAAAGGGGAAGGGGCTGCATACGGACTTTCATCAGTGTCTACAGCTGAACGTTTGCAAAATGTCCTCTCATTTTCTTTTCGTACCTTCTCCTTTCAGTACAGCTTTAACCAGACAAAGAGCTGGTTGCACAACACCCCTCACTGTTTACCTCCATTTACCTCCTCCTCACGCGAGCCTAGTGAGAAGTAGGACATTTACTGAATGAGGCCATTTTGTTTCAAAGCAGAAACTCTGAAAGACTTTCTTTAGAAAAATCACTACCATTTCAACCATATCCAGAGGGCAAAAATAAAAAACAAACTCAGATGGCTGCAGCAGATTTGGTCAGGACCAAGAAACTGGCAACTGTACTCCTGTTTCTCACATGCCCAGTACAGCGTAAATCACCTCCTGACAGCTCCTTGCGTTTCAGATAATTGTTGGGCAGTGGCAACCCACAACAAAGCTCTGCAGTTTGTGTGTTACAACACGCCTCTCCCGGGGAATAGCAATTGTGCCTGTAGGCTCTAAGCTGGCTCCGGACACCTGCTATTTGAGATACAACAGCAAAACTGCTTCTGAAGTCAAAGAAATCCTCACAACAATGCTATGTGCCCAGGGACCATTATTTCAGATATTTATATATGTGAGCTATTGGTGTGTGCGGTCAAGCACGCTTGGCCACGCTGTGCTTCCGAACAGCAGTGGTTGCATCCACTAAAATACTGTAGCATCAGATAGATCCAAAGGAAGCTGGTGAAACATTGGCCTAAAAACCTGTAAACCAACCTGAATCTCCCAGAGCCCTGCCACCTTCCCTAGAGCTGGTTATGAGGAACCCACGAGAAGACCATAGTTACTGTCAATTTTGTTCTCCCCGCCTCTTTCACCCTGTCCTGTTGCAAATATTTAGTAGGGAGAGCAGGAAAATCTCCTAAAACATTCTCAACAAATATGGTGTTGCCAACTCATAATTTCATCAGGAATCTCTTTGCAATTGTGGGCTTGGTTGTTGTGTTTTGTTTTTTTTAAAGTATTGGCTCCTGGAATTGGACTATTTCATCAAAGCTTTGTTTTCTTTCTTTTTTTTTTTTTCCCCTTCCCTTTTGAAAGAAAAAAAAATTAGTCCTCATAGCTGCTAGGAAAAGGGAAGCATGACCCCAAAATAGCTAAAAGGATTTAAAAAAACAATCTGGGGGGGAGGCAGGGGGAAGAGCGTTTGAGTACTGCAGCTTTCAGAGCCAGCTCATAACACCATAATCATGCAGCGCTAATAAGCCCTGCCAGGCTGGACTTTGATCTGTGCACAGCAGCTTGAAAGTGCGCAGAGCTGCTGCCTAATGAAAACTGCAAGCAGAAAGACTGGGGGGAAAAAAAAAAAAAAAAAAAAAAGTAGTTTTTCCCCATTTGGGAGACAAACGGCTTACATCGCTTTCAGTTTATGCCAACAGTTTCAACAGTTCCACTGTACGTTAGTTATTAAATAGCATTACGTGTGCACAGGCAACAATAGTGAGGTTTTTCAGAATTACTTGAGCAAAACTGTCACTTTGGGCTTCTTCCCCTGCAGCCTCCTGGATGGCAACAGGAGCAGCAACAAGGCCTTAAAAGGTCACTTAGGCAGAAAATTCATGCAGGGTGAAGTAACAAACCAAGAGATTATTTTTTCTCTTTTCATTTACAATAATCACAGTCTGTTTGGCCTTAGTGTTGCAAACTGATTTGTTCCAGGATTTTGCATCTGCTTTCATGAGAACGTTGGGATGATTCATTTTCACAAGTTATTGCCAAAAAGGAATTAAAAAAAAAAAAAAAAAAACAACCAAAAAATACAGAGGAATGGTAAGTGCAGGGACAAAGCAGCCCTGAATGTTTAACTGTCAGTTGTCCCAAGAGCCCAACCCAGGGCAGGGATCTGAACCGCGCCGTATGTGAATGGGGAAATAGGAAACTTCAGACCGCTATCCATTCCTTAATCTGGCCTTTTTCAGACCAAGATACCTGCAAATGCCTCCAAACCACTCAGTTGCCTTAGACATGAAGGAGGACTTGCCTGGAAAGGAATAAACACAAACTGAGGCAAAAATATATTGGCTGAAATGATAGTTGCTGCCTTTGTTTTCTTACCCTTGCAGATGGCAGAGCTCCTTACCAACATTTTGCACATACATCACAAACTCCTGTTCCTGGACCTTGCATGAGAGTTATCCGCCTGGCCCAGCAAGTCATCCCAAATTACTCAAACCTCCGTGCTCCCAAGGGCACCGGAGACCGACCACCCCAGAGGATGTGCTCCTCCCCTGGTCCTCCTCGATTCCCGTAAGTACACCTTGGGGATGGAGGCGGGAGGCTGGGGGGGGGAGGGGGGGGATGTGCACAGTGGAAGCTCCTCTGATCTGGTTTTGCGGGCTTTCAAGCAATAATTCTGAAGCCTTGTACTGTTATCATGCCCTGGCTGCAGGGGTACATGCAAGATGCTGGGTAGTTTTCTTTATTTGCTATTCTACACCCAGCAGGGGCCTGACCTTACCCTAGAGAACTTCAAAGCCGGTTACCCGATATGTTGTTACAGCGCACCCTGAAATGCATGCATTAAGGAAGATAAACGCTCGAAGGTTAAAGGGATGAAGGGTTGAAAAAGATCTCAGTTGAAATCTTAGAGCTCTCCTGCTAGAGAGCAAAGGTCAATTCTGTGTCTCACTGCGGTCTTCAGCTTTATGGTGTACCAGCCTGGCACACCTCAATCATTGGCTTCCAGTGGTTTCCTTCCTATCTCTTCTGTAGTGCAGAGAAAAAGGGAGAAAATCTCGTCCGTCGCTGATATACCCCTACACTGCAGTTTGCAGCCTTTTTCTATGATTTCTCATGTAGTAAAAAACATTCTGTGTCTAGCTCTTCTCATTTGGGGCTTTTTGGCTCATTTTCAAACATTAATTTTCCAGGCCTTGTATCTCCCTCTCTATAAGTACATCAATAAAAAATGGGAAATACTGTGCAATCAGAGTTTTCTCCAGACTCAGCCACCTGAAGCCAAATTGAAGCTTCAGGTATTGAGCACCTCTGAAAAGCAAACTTTTTATTTAAGCGCCACGATACTTTCAGAGGTGCTAAACTTACAGGCATCCGTGTTTGGAAATGGCCACTAACGTGACATGGTCTTGGCAGAAAGCTGGGAGAACAGGGGGGATCAAAAGAGGGCAGACAACTGAAATACTGCAGTGCTTGGGCCTTAGAAAAGTTAGGGGCTGTGGCAGAAACGTGACAGCAGGATAAGGTAGTATACCTGCAGCAGAGATAATTGCACTGAAGGGTTTGTATGAAAATGTAAAAATACTAAGGAATAATGGGTATCCTTTGCAGTAGTAAAATTTAAAATCAGAGTCCTAATGTTTGGCACATTTGTTAGATAAGGTGATGTTTTGGGGAGATCTGTAAATTAGCTGTAGGGTATTTTCTTGGGCCCATTGATTGCTTTTCTTGGTACTTTCTTCTGCTAAAAGAAATCCAAAATACGTGGGGTCTGTCCTGTGGCTGTGTGGCTGGTGTTTGCATGCTGATTCCAGGAGCAGCAGTTATATGTTGGTAATATTTGCCTATAGAGTATTTTGTAACAGAAAACATCTGTACCGAAATGAATAAACCAAATCTTAATGTGACAACAGAAAACATGCTGTGACCAGCCTGTCATCATTCATTTAAGGAAGGCAAAGAAAAAAAAAGAGAGTGGGCTTGATTGACTAAACATCACTGCTCTGGGGAAAAGCGCTCAGAGAAACCTAACAACTCGTCCAACAGATTTAGCCCAGCAGATTCAAAGCACACCTCACATAAAAATCTGTATAGGTTCCCCTTCCTATTGACTTAAACCATGAAGCCAAAGTGTAGTAGGATAAGAACCGCTGAGCTTCCTAAAATCATCCCTTTCTCTCTGTTACAGTGGAGAAGACATTAGGCAAGGTTATTGCAGGTCCAGAGCGCAGATACCTAACATGAGAAACCCTCACTGGGTCTACTGTTGCTGGTCAAGAAATGAACTTTGTTCCCTTTAGCAAAACTTTGAGTTTTGTCCAAAACTGGAGACGCTCCAAGCTGTGCCAGAGCTGGAGCTGGAGTGCCCCCATTTTCCTGCTCCCCACCTTGCCCTGTGCCTCCTGTGCTGCATAGGATATCCTGAGAGCAGCTGAGGTGCCATAAAGCACCCTTTAGATAATGGGAAGAGGTTACCCAGGTGCCACCAAGCTCCCGTACGTGCGTAACAACTTCCGTGCCATGGCAGTATTTCTCACTCAGAAACAGCCTTTGCTTCTGCTAATTGCAAACTGAACAGCTTTCAGCTATGAGGGGCATTTACTTCCTGTGGCTAATGTTGCTTCTGCAATAAATTGTGTCTTGTGGTAGACTGTCACCAAGGTATCTCTTCAAAAGATGCTGTAGTAACTAAGTAGAAATGCCGAGCCAAGCATTTCTACAAGAACTTGTCTTAGCTAATATACAGTTAAAGTTCTTACTGTGTTATTAAAAGAAAAAAAATTGCATTTTTACCTGAAAATAAATATTTTTTAAATCTTCACTTGCTTTTCTTTGTAGAAACCAGTTATACAACCAGCTACCTAATGGTCAGCTGCCCCCCAAGGCATGTGGGCCAGATGAAGCATGCTGTTGTCCTTCTGACAATTTTCCATCTCCAGTTGCCGTCCCAAGACCTCTCAGTAACCCTGCAGCCAAGGGAACGCTGAGAACCAGCAATTTGCCGGAGGAGTTGCGTAAGTGGTTAGCAAATTTGTTCTGTGCGAGATTTTAAAAGCACAGTCTGACAGCTTTAGGTGGGAAAGCTTCGGGGGAAGAGCGGGGGGGTGAAAGGCAGGGGGAATGACATTAAGACACAAAGACAACAAGAAAAGAAAAAACTGAGTGTCATCACATCTGTAGGGTGTGAGCGTTTGTGTTTGGTGAGATGGAATTATCCCCTTGAATCCTGAAAACATAATTGTCATTAATTGCTTGTTATTTTGTTTACAAAAAATAAATACCATTTAGATTGCTTTCATGACTTCTTGCTAAACAGGATGTCCCTTTGAGGCAGGAGACATTGAAACTTACAGTAAAAGACTAAAAACAAACAAAGCCCTAGGGATAAAGCGTTTCTGCCTGTCCCAAACCAGACAAATATGTCAAGTCTCGACCTCAGTTTCTCCCTGACCTGGTGAGTGAAGAGGACTTTGGGCTGGGAGCCCACACTGAGGGCTGAGGGCAGCATAGGTGCTGGGTGAGGTGCTTCCCTTGCCACCAGCCCCTGAAATGCTTTTACGCTTCAGCTCTTAGGGGAAAGTCACGTGTCAGAAAACTGGCTTCCTTCTTAATGCCATGCTGGCTAGCAGGTGAGAAATACCATTGCTAAGAACCCTCCCCATCTCACCTGAGGTTTTGATTTTTCCTTTATTCTTCATTTTGCCCCGCATCTTTCAAATCCAGATTGTTGCATCTCTCTGGCCTGTAGGAGTAAGTTATGACACTGGATACCACTCTTGGATAGACCCTACTTTATCATTAGTGTGTCCTAGATACAGGAATTACTGGATAAAATTGTGTCATTTGTGATACAGGCACAGCTGGTTTAGATTAGCCAGCTGTTTTGCCCTGACCTGCAAATCCACAGTTCTTTTGGTAGTAAGAAAACTCTTTCCATGATGGCAAGGGCAGCTGAAGACATTGCTGTCATCAGCCAGCCATCCTGCCCACAGAGGGGGTTAGTGCTGCTGTAAGGTGAGGCAGTACAGCATGCGTAAGGGCTCCTCCAACTCTCAGTTGGATCAATGAAGACTCGGGGAAATCTGTGCTGGTTGCAGCTGGTGCAGGTGACACGAGCTCTGGGTGAGGGCCCAACCTCACGTACACCAAAGGGCTGGGGAAGAAGCAGTTCTGGAAGCCAGGCAGGGTGAGCAGCAGAGTGACGTTCCACAGGGGCGCTTGCCAACGGCGAGGCAGTAGGAGCTTAAATCTAGAGCATGGTTTCTGGGTGATGGGTTGAGTTCAACCCCCTGTGCTGTCCTGCATCCATTTTGTAAATAATCCGAAGAGACGTAGGTGGGCAGGACCCGCAGTGTGGTGGAAAAGGAGGGCTGTGAAAGGCTCACCTGCCAAAGGGTTGTTCTCATGCATCGCGTATTCATACAGACCCTTTCTCCTAGGCAAGGTCTTTATAACCTATTCGGTGGACACAGCGGTGGAGGTTATGAAATTTGTGAACTTCCTGCTTGTAAATGGATTTCAAACTGCTGTAAGTATTCCTTCTGGGTAAAATGACTTTCAATCCAGGGAGAAAAGAGACAGTTTTTGAAAAAGCAGAGGCGATACACTGTCCAGTTAAATGTTTCTCTGCTTCTCATTGCATTTTGTAGGTTAAAGAAGGTAAGAATAGAACGAACTAGCTTTGTCTCTAAAAGTTGTAACTCAAATGATTTGCCTTTTTGTTTGCTCATATTTTAGCTGAGTCTTATGCTGTAAAATATGTTTTAATAATGACCCTGGAAAATTCCATTTAGTGACACCAGATACCAGATGGGCAAGAGTATGAGGTTTTGTGAGCTATTCCATTAACATTGTCTCATATTTGATCTGTTATATCAATATTAAAAAAGGTCAGTTTTCATGTTCGTCCCATACCAGCTTTTTTTCTGCAATGCTATTACATCGTTGGGTCTTCAGATGTGAATACCTTTCTGCTAAAAAATGATCTAAAACCAGTGTATTTCACACAGCTTAATGGAACAGCCCATCTCGTGGTTTCCTTTGCTTTGTTATACTTTTAAAGGGGCTTCTAAAATCACTGGCAAGAAAAGATCTGTGCCCTGCTGTCTAATCGCATAAGTCATCCGTATTTTCATTTAACTTCTTGTGAGTTTGCTTCATCATAGCGGCTCTCTCTAAGGGAGCCAGTCACAGAGGCTCTAGGATTCAGTGTTCATCAAAATCTTGATTCATATTTTCTTATTTTAAGTGTGTATGCTGTCTGACCCCACAACCTTCACTCTTCGGTTTCAGTTCAGGAAAGCATTTAAGCAAGTGGCTATCATTAAACTGAATGAGACTCAGTGGGGGGCTTTGCACACGCTTATTTATTTTCATGAATCAAAGATTTTTTCCAGAGACTGCAATTATACTTCTCTCCAGCAGTTCTGTACTATGACCAAGTCATAAGAAAGCTCTGGGCACCATAGAGGTAGGGAGTAGAAGGCTCATTAATAGCACCTTTGCTGGACAAGGCAACTCTTGGAGCCTGCTGCAGAATAATAAATATAGCAAAATGGCCCCAAGGCAGGGTAGCAAATATGCTCTCTACTTTCAAAAAGGGAAATAGAAAGAATTGAGAGCAGAACATGACTCTTCTCTCAGAACCTTGGAGAAGTTAATACTTACTCCATTGGTCACGGTCATTGACTGAATTTCTGGGCTTAGTGAGCGTGCAGGGAAGTGAGCAGTGTTGGTCGTATTCAGTCCTATGAAGTCCTCCACCACTCAGCTCTCACTGAAATCTGGGTTACTGCATCCAGTATCAGTGACCTGGCTGACTTCCCACCACACACCCTGACAATTTAGTGCAACACGAAGTCGCAACACTTGACGCTCAGTACATACCCTTGCAGACAGAAAATAGCAGACATTTGCGTCTATGCAGGTGGAGAAGGTGGGCAGCCGTCCACCTTCTTAAGGTGTTTAGAGAGGCAAAAAAGACAGTGTGCAAACACTGAATGTCTAATGTTCACCGTGTTGTTTCTTGTTCTGATGAGCAAGAATGCCTGGGGGCTGGGAGCCGGCAGGGCAGGGTGGCTGGTCGAATGGCCAGCTGAGGGGGAGCTCAGAGGTGTGCCTGCGGCAGCCCCCCTCTGCCTGCACGGGGTGCCCGTCCAGCTCAAATCTGGACTGCAGGGAAAGGGGAGAAGTTGTGCATGCACACATGGTGTGTACGTGATGTTTCTTTCCTAAGGGAATTAGGTGTGTGTGTTAGAAACTAGGGAAAAGAGCAGGTGCCTTTTTGATGCCACCAAATAGAGGAAAGGCGAAGGGATGCTCATCACAGACTTCCATTCTTTTGCAGATTGATATATTTGAGGACACGGTACGAGGTATTGACATCATTAAGTGGATGGAGCGCTACCTAGGTGATGTATGTAAAGGCAATTTAACCTTGTTCATGGAAGAGGTGACCTGAGGAAAATGGTTGAATTATTCTAATAGCAACAGGAGCAGAATCAAAATGCAGGACCCTACTATGCCCTTCCCTGCCCCTACTGAAATGGCAGAGGCCTTGCAGAGAGACCATAGGCGAATGTCACCCACTTCTGCATTTTATAGTCCCAGAGCTCTTTCTTTAAGAAATGAAGTGCTAATCCTGGCATTCCTGCCAAATTCCAATGCTGGCTGTTACATTCAGCCTGAAGCTGCCATTGGATAAGTTGTTCCTCCATCTCATTTTGAAATAGTGGGGTTTAGCGATGCTTGGTTAAAATGATATAAAATGGTATTTCATCCCAGGCTGCACAGTAGTGGCTAATGTTCACCCTGCTTCTCACCTGTAGCATTTATGTTGCTATCTAAAACACTAAAGGGTTCTTCTGGATAAACCATCCCACATGTAAACTGGAAATTGGTATTCTGTTAGTCAAATGATAGATCTGCTCTCATCACTTTGTATCTATCTAAGCAGTGAAAGAGAGATTCATATTGCTGCCAATGCAGTCCCCTGCGGCAGCAACTTCCTCTGAAGTTCAACGGAGCAATGAGTGCACATCTCCTTCAGGATCAAACCAAGTGGTCCCATTATACCAGCACAGCTAGACACAAACTGGTGATTCTGTGGCTCAACACATGCCACCATGGGGCAGCTTCCTTTGATTTGTGCCTTGCTGGGTAGCCGCTGGGCCTCCGACTCACTCTGGGCAGATCTCCGTGGTTCAGGAACGGGATGGCAAAGTGGTGGGCTCTTCCCCACCTGAGCAAGGAAGTTCAACCATCTGAGACAGCACCACACAGGTTTCCTAAAGGTGTCCAGCAGAACACCTTAGCTCAAGTGAACTAGCACGCAGGCATGGTACTACTGCATGCAGAGCCAGCTTGGGGCCCCTACTGTGGCAATGCGGTCATGCATTTTGGAGCGAACATCAGACAAATTAGGCTTGGGTTTACCGTGCATAATGGAGGTACTGAAACTAGAAGCCAGGATGAATTTGCTTTTGCCAAGAACATGACTATCACTTAAAATACAAATTGGTAGAACTCCCTTGGGACTCCTGCATAGTCAGTAGGGGAGACCAACGTGTGCAGAGAGCAATTCCCCACATCCACATGAGGATCTTTCTCTGACTGCCCGCCCCAGAAATGTCTGTTCCTCCACTGACTGTAGAGGCGGGCAGTTTCTAACTTCAAAACCTTTACACATGTGAGCAAGAAGGGACTGCTTGGACACAAGCAGGGGGATGTGTGCAACTGGGCATGTCTCTGCAAACCCTCAACATCTGTAAGTGCTTACATGCATGTCAGGCACAAGCAAAAGTAATTCTGGAGTATGTTAAGTCAATGTAAGGGATAATGGTTCCTTACCGTATTTGACCCTGTGGTGGGGCAAATTCCCTTGATATTGCACAGAAGGAAAGAGTTAATTAGGTGCCAGGCTGACTATGAGCCACAGAGTTGGAAGCCTTACACAGGCTGACGTGGCGGGGATGAAAGACAGGCCCTAGGTAAACACAAGTAGGAGGCTTTCATCTGCTGAGCCTCTTCACTGGCCCACCCTTAAGGAGGAGAGACATTTTCCAGATATGAAGGATGGCTCCTCTGTGGAAACCTGAGCTCAGTGGGGGCCTAGGATTACATAGGTCACAGGCGGGATCTGGGCTGTCCTGGCAAGGCGAGGAGCACTGCCTTCAGCCCACTGCAGCAAGGTGGGGCAGAGCCTGTAGGTACCCTTAAACGTGCCCAGGGCACCCACAACAGCCCACCTCTTTGCACAGCATCTCTCTGCACACCTTGCTGCTAAGGAGATCAGGAAGAAAAGTTGCCGTTTCTGTTGCCGAGAGCCCTAGATGTAGCTTCCACAGACAACTGCCTTTAGTGGCTTTATGTATAAAAAGCCATAGATGGTTAAATAGATGCACTTTTGCATAAGCTGTTGGAAAACATTTAGGTCTGAATTTGAAGATAAAACTTTTCTGTGTATGTACATAGACACTCTACACTGATAAAAAGTAGCTTTTTATTACAGGGATTCCAACTGTAAACTGGTAGCTGCTAATATATCTCTTGACATTTAGATTTTCTATATTATGAGATCTCAAGAAATAATGAGGAGAATGAGTGTACGAATTCTCCTGTATTTCCTGCCAGAATGAATGAGATCCTCTTGTGTTTGCCAAGAACATAAAGATCACTTAAAACACAAACTGGCAGATTTCCGATCTGCCTCTACCAAACACGCTGCGTTTCCCAATTTCATAAAAGTGCTTTTCTCCCTAACAGAAGACGGTGATGATAATCATAGCAATCAGTCCAAAATACAAACAGGATGTGGAAGGGGCTGAATCCCAGCTGGACAGGGATGAACACGGCTTACATACTAAATACATCCACAGGATGGTAAGCAAGGACATGCATTTGCTGTTTTACAAAGACTCCGTCTCTTCTTCTCAAAAGACAAATCTGTCTCCAAATGGCAGGTTCTTTGCTTTGTTTTCCCTAATCCCCATAGTTAAACACCCCCCTTTGGAATTCATTAATCCTCCCTCTCATCAGCTCCGTATGCTCATTAACATCTGCTAAGAGGTTCAAGGAAGAAAAATCCTGTTAAACATGCTCATCTTATTCCTCCATATTCTTCATTGTTCAATGTTTTTTTTTTCCCTCCTCCACCTTCTTGAGCCCTTGTTGCCCTATCGTATGGCCCTGAGCACAATCTTATCTAATGCTGCCTGACCTTCCTCCCTATAAACCAGCCCGTATCGCTTCGGCCATCCTGTAACTGAGGTCTTTTCTTGGGCAGCAGTAAAGATGGCTGAAAGGTGGAATTGCAAAGCAAAGGCCAGAGCTGTTAGGAGTGGGGGTCCTGGGGGTGCAGGGTGTCAGGGGACCAGCGGTGGTCACAGACGCCCATCTCTGTGGTCTGCCACAGGACGGACATTTAGCCCATAAGAGCCCAAAGAGCCCTGAAAATCATTCTTTTCTCCCTCCGTTCGCAGTTTGCTGCTTTTCTCACCCTATCGCCCAATCTGATCCCCCAGTTTGATCCTGCAGTCAAACTTCTCGGAAGCTGTTGCCAACAGATGAGCTCTCAGGAATACTTTGCTCTCCTTACCATCCTCGGGGTGCCTGCGCCTCATTGAGCTGGTGTCCAGGGACATGAGGGTCAGGCTGGGTCCCAGCTTGGACATGGAGCAGGGGCTCGGGGGATGTCCTGGGTCCCAGCTCGGACACAGAGCTGGCCTCTGGCTGAGGTCTTTCAGCCCATTGGAGATAACAGTTGAGTCAATCTTCATCAGTTCTAGACGGATTGCATGGGATTGCAACTGCAGCTAAACCCACAATTATTTCACACCACAGAGCTAAATGCTCAGGAAATGTTGACAGATCTTTCCTGTATCCTTTCTGTTGTAATGAAGAATCAGATTAAGTGGCCAAACAAAACGATACCGAGTCCGCCAGCAATAGATCAAATCACTTAAAAGAAGTGCAGTTTAAGTAAGCAACAAATGCTTTTGCAAACAGGATTCAGATGCATGCAAAGGAAACGAACGCGTTGTTACAATAAATCTGGCAATTTGTTCTATTCTAGATGCAGATCGAGTTTATACAACAAGGAAGTATGAACTTCAGATTCATCCCTGTGCTTTTTCCAAATGCCAAAAAGGTAACATACATACGTGGATATATACTTGTCGCATGATTAAGCACATATTATTTTGATCACAATGCACCAGATGAAATCTTAAAACCCAAACCCTCAATTTCTTCGTTCTTAGTATCCCACTAGTAATATTCCAAAGCTACATTTTACATGAAAAGTTTATAGTTTTCTGTACATACAAATTAAAAGCATTTCATCCACAATATAAATCAGCGCATAAATGTATTTCTGATGATGAATGTACAACTAAAACTCAAATTGTCTTGAGCATTGAAAGAATTTAAATGGAGAGAGACAATCTATCCAGCAAGCATGCTTTTTATATTAACCCTTTTATAATTTTGTCCAGATGTACTGCTGATGAGTGAGATGGGAGAGATTTATGACTGATGTGAAGTGAGGATCTGGAAGAGGGTGGGTTGAGAATATAAAAATAAAGAGGATAATAAATATTAAAGTACTAGGCCATTGCTTGAACTTTAATGGGCCCATCAAAGGCAAACTATAAGGTTTTTTAGAACTTACAATTTCATCTGCACTCCTTACTGGTTTTGAAGATTCTTTTGAGAATAAGAAATACGTAATGCAACAGATTCCCGTCTCTTCTTCCTCACTCTGAGAGAATTTCTTGGATTTTTACAAGGCCAGAAAAGTTAAACGGCTTCAGTTATAGTTGAGAAATTGCATTCTTCCCCAAACGTAGAATGGACGTATTGTATTCGAGTTCATTTTTCATCGCTAAACGCTGCGTGTGCTGTTGGGTAGCTGTCATGTTACCCCTAAGTACAGCTGCCTTTTGGAAAAGTATGGAAAGATTCTTTATATTTCTTGGAGTGCCCAAATTTTGGAACATGAGTCAAAATTTAAACAATGTTATCAATGATTGTAGGGTTGTGAAGTCCCACTGCACTTGTGGATTTTAGTGTAACAAAGTTCTTTATTTAGGCACCGACTTAATATAAGCCCAGAAATTTGAAAATGTGCCCCTGCCTTTGTAAAATATGTGAGGTCCTTTGGAACAAGCGATACCTCTGGTATTTCATGCCACTCAGCTCCCTTCCTGAATGATCTCAGGCCGGTATTTCCCTGAAGTGTGAAAAGCTGGGAGACGGCACCGGTGGCAATCGGGCAGATGAAAGGCAGGGAACTGGTCAGCATTCTCAGCCAGTCTTTGCAGCTTGATCTGGGGGGAAGGGGCAGGGCTGCTCCTATCCTTGGGGGCTCCTTGAGCGCCTGCCACGTGAACAGACCGTACGGCCTGCAGCCACTTGGCACCGAGGGGCTGCAGAGAGAAGCGGCCCAGCAGGCACTGTAGCTGCCTTTGGGCTTTGAGGCAGACACAAGAACAATAAACTTACGTTAATTTTGGCTGAACTTTATGTATCAGAAGACTATTTAGCATATAGCGGCAGTTCTCTCAGACAGTGATCTATAAGGAATTTCCAGGGCTGGTTTATTCAGCTGGTCCTGTCAAAGCATCGGGCTCCAGGCAGCCTTCCTGCCCATCCTCTGTAGTCCACATCACCCTTCAGTTTTTCGAGAGGTGCCTTTCTCATCTGAATTATGCAGACCAGCATTTTCTATTCCCATTAAGCTTTGCTCTCTTTCTCCACACATTCCTGTGGTACCTCATCTACCTTCACCTGACTAGTTAATGATAATATAACTGAGGACATCATGGGTGGAAGGAGAGCACCAGAGCCTGAACAAGTTGGGGTAATGAAGTCTGTGGGCAGTCAAAGGAAGTGAGCTGCCTGAAAAATGCCACGTATGTGTACAATTGGATGATGCTGGCAAGCAAATTACTTTCATTTTGTCTTTTTTATACTGTCCTTTACATGTTCAAGTACTAATGTAGCTGGCAGCGGAAAAGAGCAGGAAAGCAAGGTCTGGAAGTTTTCATCTGGGGACGTGGCTATTAGATGAGTTAAGCTCGTACAACGCACATCATAAAGCACTGCTGGCATGTGATAGTCGACCTCCAACAGGAAGGGATCTATGTGATCCAGAGTGTTCATTAGGAAATTGAATAATGAGGGGAAAAAGCACAACACACAGTTAAGGTGGAACTGGCATTTCCAGCTTCCCGTCGTACACTGCTAAAGGAAACCTGGGTCTTGCTGGTTCAAGGCTTGCATCGAGCCAATCCACAGAAATGCGTCCTCCTGGTCTGGTCACAGAATGACCAAAACATTGAGCCGTGATTGCCTCACGCTGGAGGCTCCCTCGGGCAGAGCAGAGGCAGCTGGAGGGTGAGGGGAGCAGCGTGGGTGCCAGGGAAGCCAGGAGAGCCCAAACCGTGCTCCACCCTGAACACACAGCCCTGCCCTCCGCACTAATAAGCTCTGCCCTCTTCCTACCAGTATGATCCTCAGAGTTACCAAACACTCCCTCCATGGCGTAGAGAGAATTTCCTCTTGGCTTACAGATAAACAGCCGAATAAAAAAAATTAAAAGGGTGGTAACCATTTTCCCATTACTCCCGCCCGCAATGACAGCCAGTGTCACGTGGCAAGGAAAAACCCCCTTCTCACTTTCTCCGCTCTCCTTCTGGATCAAAATAGCAGCCATAGTCACCCCTTTACCCCTGCACACCTCCCTCAAGTGAAAATTATTGCCAGAGTTGATTAGCGTGCAGGTGCTTTTTGCACTGAGTTCATTATGGAGGATATTAAATGAAATTGGCCGCAGGAGCAGTTCTGGAAGAAAGGCGCAGAGCCCGTCTCTGGATGTATAGTCCCTCTCTCATTATATCCCCACTTGATGGTTTCTTACCTACTATACATTTTGCACACTAATTTCCATCTTTTCAAGCTTAACTAATGATTTCCCAGGTGGACCTATATCAAATGCTTTACTGAAGTCCAGACCGACTACGTCCGCTGCATTTCCTTCCTCCAAAAAATGTAGTTTCTTATCAAAGACAGAGAGAGGTCTCATTTGGTAAACACTTGCTTTATTTCATTGCATTTCCTTCTATAGCTCTTAACAAGATTTAGTAAAGAAACAAATTTTACATGGGTAAAGGGTGTGCACGCAAACATAGTTATCTTTCTTTTTCCCAGTAACATTTGAATCTCTTGGCCAATTTCAAACAGCTGTGTCAAAGGAGTAGAGTTCACAAAGATTAAAATCCATTCCTGTGCAAAAACAGACTTGCAGGTGGAAGCAAGAAATTTTATTTGTGCTCCTGCCAAAGGGAATGCTGCGGGATCTTACCATTGTTGGGCAGTGAGGTGTCCACCTGGAAAAGCAGCATTTTAAAACCTCCACTTTGGGGAGACCAGTGGCCAAAGCCTGTACTTTCTCGGCCGCTGGAGAAAGAGGAAGGCCAGGCTTGACAGACACCTCTGCCATTCACCAAGCTGCTTGTTCTGAAGCAGAGGTGAGGTCAGAATAATGGGTCTGTAGGTGCCTGCGTGACTTAACTCCTTCTTCTTATACATAAATCCTATAGATCTAACTAAGTGGTTGCATCAGTTAACACAAACAGCTCCCTGACCAGTGGAAACGATACAGCCTCATTCCTACAGCTGTACAGGCCAAGGAAAAGAGAGCCAATTTGAGAACCGTGAGACTTGGGAACGAAAGCTTTGGACCGCAGCTAGGTTGTTTGCTGGCAGGCAGGACATGTGCTGCCCATGCCAGGGCATCCCCTGGCGAGGCACCAGAGACCTGGTGCATGCCAGCAGCTTTTCACTCTGGCCTCTTGGAGCTAGCTCCGCTGGCTCGACAGGGACTGTGCTGCTCCTAACAGGGGCCACCTTGGGAAAATACTGCCCTGCTAAATAAGAGGTGCAGGGAGCGAGTGCTGGATGTCTTCACTGACCATGTTTCTTACCTGCTGTCTCACTTTGGCCGTGTTCTGGTGTCTCCAACAACAGCTCTCCAAAAAGAAATCTCCATCTCCACAGTGGACATGAGCTGGTCTTGGTCAATGATCAGTCTTTGACCCTCTTTTAATTAGCAGTATGATAATAGCCCTTCACCCCTACACATCCAGGCTTTTCATATGGAAACCTCCCAAGGCTGTGGAGACAGGGGAACATGAGGTCTGAGGAGGCTCCTCTCCATCAGCCCACTGTCTCTGTCTGGGGCCATAGTGGTCCCAGCTTCATTATGTTAACGGGCAGTAGCTGACCCCTCTGAAAGGCTGCATCTTTCCCAGGATCCAGGGAGTGGTGGACGTTTGACCCTGCTAATCGGGAGATGCATTAGCCTCTCCTCAAGCTCAGCATCGGCCTCAACCTCCTGCTCAGGAGGTAGTCAGAGGACACCACGCTTGGTGAAGGAAGGTGCAAGGGGAGGGGGAAAAGGCAACTGGGATGAGAAATGCTCCCCTGGGGTCCTGCTCTTTCCCTATTGATTCTCATCTCAAGGTTGAACATGTTGTGTGGATCCTTCAGCGGCTACTAAGGTGGCAGCCTTTTCCTGGTAGGGCACTGAAATGTCTCCCTTCTCTTCTCAATGTTTATTTTCACAAGGCGCTGGATGCCTGTCACTGAGATCAGACTCCCTTAGAAACGTGGTGAAATTAGCCAACATGATGGCAGAAAAGAAAGAGAGACAGGCAAGCTGTGAGATCACACAAAGTTCATTTATTTAGGAACCCAAATACAATTCTGAAGCCAAATTAAAATTTCTTGTTGTTACGGGAAGTGCCTAGAACAGACAAAATGAAATCTTGCTTGGCAGGGTCTGATGGAATCTGCATGGTTCTGGTACAGATTCAGGAGGATTTATGGGATTTTGCTCTCTTTTTTTGCCTTGTTTTTCAGGAACACGTGCCTACCTGGCTGCAGAACACTCACATCTACAACTGGCCGAAGAATAAGAAGAACATCCTTTTGCGGTTACTGAGGGAGGAGGAATACATTGCTCCTCCAATAGGACCTTTACCAACACTCCAGGTTGTGCCGTTATGAACGTTATTACTTAACGTGCACGACAAGCAGTTGTTAAAGGGTTGTTCTTGGCGGGGAGCCAACGCTCTTCCAGATGGCTCTTTCTGATGACAGAAGACACTCTTTCTGCTGAGGGAATTAGTTGTCTTGGGTAACTCAGGCTCGGCTTGTTCTCTACCATGTTAAACATCTATTTCTGAAGCTGATGGGGCAGAACTCTTTTCTCTAGATTTTTAAATAAGCTGCAAATGGAAAGAATGCCCGGTTTTATTTTAACATCTGTTTTTAACATATTCCTTTATTAGTCAATATAGCAAACAAATACGAGAAATAATGCCGCAGTAAGGGTAAAATAAAAATTACATCCTCCTTTTTGCTCAGGGTTTCTTTAAAGATTTTCCTGCCTTGTATAGCATTATCGAACAGTTAATTTGTACATACACTATTAAATATATCTGCCTTTTGTAAGGCTACCTTCTCTATTGCGTCAGCTTTTATTATTGCTGGGAACAACAGAGGAATGGTAACTCTTGGGTAATGCGAGTTTTCCTTAGCCTGTCTTGCATAAAGACACTGTCTTCAATTAGAGGACTCGGATCCGAAATCTCTGGAGTTCTATTTCCTTACAGCTTGGCCCCTAACACCTTCAGTGTGTTGCAGCAATAGTCCACAAAAGGAGAGCTAAATGCATGACTACGTGCGTGCTCTCAGTGCCGTGGAACGCTGCAGTTTACAGCAGGCCTTTAGCTTCATTACTGCTCTTCAGCCCTTATTTAAAACACAGCATGTCAAAGGACAGCTGGCATTTGGAAAGCCAGCAATTGTTAGGAGAAATAACATTGACTCCTACAACTTGTATGCAGTATGGAACAATAAAACAATCAAAGACGCTGAGAGCCACGGGGTGTTGGCAACCAGGAAGGCTCAAAAACATCCCATCTGCTAAAGTTTGAACTTCTTTTTTTCTTTCACAGAGCACATAAGTACGACTTTGGTGAGGGCTCTCTTTTTTTAAAACTGCCTTAACCTTACTGAGGTAACAGTGGACCCTGTTGGCTTAAAATTTGTCAGCCCTTATTCTTTAGAGCAGTCGTACGAGAATGCCCTGCTCTGACACAGAGCACTTCATGCCTGCTCAGCGCAGGCTCTTTCCAAGGTCCTCCTCAGCTTTATTATTTGTTATAGAATGACCCAAACGCAGCTTTACAAAAAAGCACGTGTGTTTGATAGTCTGAAAAGTAAATTAGCCCAGAAGTTGATACTCCTGTTACATCACCCGCATTATTTAATTAGCTTTCCACGAAGGTGGTGCCAGTGTGGTGTGTTGATACAGGACATGCTTTGTGGTGCTCGTGAGAAAACAACTGAAAAACCCCATTGCAGCTATACTCAGATTTTCCTTTAGCAGGCTGTTGCATAAAGAGTTGCAGCCATTTAAGAGAACTGGGAGAAGGGTGTATGCAGTATTATCAACTCTTATAATTTTGATTGTGGTATTTGCTGTGCTTCTTACAACTCCAATTTCTAAAGGGAAGCCCAACAACCAAAACAGGCTGATACCTGCCGTGCCGGCAGCTTCCTGACAAGGCACAATAAAATTGTACTTCTTGTTACCTACTTGCGTGTGGGGAGAGGGGGGCATTTTCCATGTGATAAAATGAGAAACTAAGCTTCCAATTAAGAAAATAGCCTTCTAGTATATGGCGACAAGCCTGAAGTCATGACAGAAATCCATCTTAAAAGGTCAACAAAGTGAAGACAAAAGGAGTGGGATACCTAAACATCCCTAAACATTTAGGGTCACTTGGAGTGCCCTACGCCATTGAGCTCAGTCTCCAGGTTGAGCAAGTCCCCTGAAATGCTGTGGCGTATCTGCCAACTCAATATGGCCGTCTCCGGCATTTTAAGATATCTGAAGTGTTTTAACGGTGTGAACCAGTCTGTCTCAAACAGCTTCTGAGCCCCTTAGCCAATTTCTACCACATTTAATAGGTAGAAGCTCAAAGATCTTCAGTGCCTATGAGTTCCATGGAAATAATTACCTGAGCAGAGAGCTAGCCCCCAACCTGCACGCTGCGGAGGGAGAGGCTGGGGCGGGGGGCTTCAGGCCTGCGGAGGTCCCTTCCCAGAGGTGGGCAGCTGGCCAGCCGGCACTCATGGGAGTCAGAGCTGGCCACCCTGCCCCTGGGCAGGGCTGGCCTGGGTAAGGCTGGAGTAGAGAAATCTGTAGGGAATGAGGCTGTGTCAGTTTTGCTGCTTGCAAAGCAGCATATTAGGGAGCGCAGTTAAGCGTTCAAAATGATTAGCAAGGCTGGGTAGTAAATTCCTTTCATCATGTTGGCTGTCATCCTAAAATATGTGCTCTAGATTTACCACAGATTTGCTTGGTTTGGGCCAGGGAATTTCATTAAGTAACTCCTGCATCATGTGCTACACAAGGTTGCATTAAATGGTCCAGTGATCATTTCTATTCTTCTGTTTCACTGATCCTTTTCTGAAAAATAATGCTAGCAGCGTGAGGAAGAAAAACTAAGCATTGGTGTTTAGGAAGTACAAAGAGCCCAATCTATTTAACTGCTAGGGCTTATTTTTTTTTAATTGAATAACAGTTCCCAGGATTCATTGATCTTTACATTAGTTAGAGCATCCTACAAGGACAGAAAGCATGATGGGGAGCGTGTGAGTAATGAGCTAGCAGCCTAGTGAATCATTTCCCCTAAAGCTTTGTATTTGTAGAGAGACAGATGGTGGGAGCTGTGAAGAGGGAGAGGGAGGAGAAAAGCCGTTTTTTTGCAAACAACAAAAGTAGGGATAGAGGACAGGGAGAAAAGAAATAATCAGCAGGTACGGGAGAAGAGGCTGAAAATGCACAGGCTAACTAACACATTAATGTTAAAATAGATTAGAATTATGGGAAAGTATAGGAAGGAAATTACAGAAAACGAGAGCTTTGTGGCCAAGAGGGGAAAAATTTACCAAGAGCAGCCTTAAAAATATATTTGTAGATGAACTCTTGAGTCAGTTATTAACTTTATGTGTACATAATGGGGAAGCAGCTGAAAGTATGCAAGTCTCCCTCCCGCAGGCTGGCAGCGCTGCCCAGCTGGAGCTGCCAAGCTGCAGGTACCCACGGAGGCAAAAGGCATCGCTTGAACGGCAACAGTAGCGCCGGGGGTTCCTCTCACAGCACCCTCTGCATTCGCAAGGATTGTGTGGGAGAGGAAATACACCGTCCCCGACGTGGAAAATAAGCAGCAAAGCAAGAGCGCTACATAATTAACACTGGGATGGGTGCAGCGTTAAGAGAGACAGAGATCACTGAAAACCAGCCCGCTTTGCGGGCTTGCCAAAACTCAGATGACATTAAAGCATGTAAAGATTTTTTAATGCAAGACACCTGTGTGACAAAATATGGTCCTAACGTTTTTATTCCACAGTTAATCTAGATTGGCCTCTCCAGCAAGGGAAGTGTACGGTGGTTCTGGTACAAAGTTAATTCAATAAAGCCTTGCATACAAGACATGAAATGCTGCCCTAAGAGCTCATTTTCTCCTGGTAGGCTCTTAACTGCCATCATTTGGTACCATTTAACAAAATAAAGCAGCAGACGTCCCCGCAGCCTCTCTGGGACAAACAGCAAGTCAGATAACGAAGCTGGCTCGTTAGAGCAGCCCCACTGAAGGGCGCCTTGCTGGGAGCATGCCCTTCCCTCGTCTCCAGCCGGTGACCGGGCTGCAGGTACCAGAGACCCGGCCGTCTTAATAACAGCATCAGTCTGGGCAGCAAACTTGGGCAGTGTGGTCAGGGGAGCTCCACCATGAGACGTACTGATGGAGGAAAAGGAGCAATTGCCACCATTTATCACACTCGTTGTCAGATTGGAGGTTGTCAGCTTGGAGGCGCTGGTAAAGCTGGGGGGATACCTGGTCTTAAAAGGCAAGGGAGAGGGAGAAGGGGGAGCTGCGTGGCCTCACAGTGCAAAACGCCTGCCGTGGTAACAAAGGAAAACACCTCTCAGAGAGTTTCCTTGCCCTCAGCGTGCAGAACAGGTGCACGTTATCTCGCAAAGCAAACATCTCTCTTGTTACGCTTGGGCTTTAATTTAACAGGTTCCCCCATGCCCACACCTGCGGGAGTCCGCCACTGTTTATTTTTCATGGAATTTCACGGAATTTTCCAGAGTTGGAAGGGACCTCTAGTGATCATCTAGTCCAACTCCCCTGCTAAAGCAGGATTCCCTAGAGCACATTACTCAGGACTGCATCCAGGCGGGTCTTGAAAATCTCCAGAGAAGGGGACTCCACAGCCTCCCTGGGCAGCCTGTTCCAGTGCTCTGTCACCCTCACCGTAAAGAAGATTTGAAGTTTAATGCGTGTTTGGGAAACAGATCCTGCCTGGAAGGTCACGGCTTTCAGCAGTCTCCCCCTCCGCCACCCTTTATCACCACGTCGCCGCAGGAAAGCACTCCCTTAACACCAGGTTTGAGGTACCCATGGGCTGGTTCTGCCTTTTCTCCCTGGTCCGCGACACGGGCCTTCTGAAGTCCAAGGCTGGCGCGCAGCACATTGGTATTGCTAGAAATCTCCACCATGCCATTTCTGCTTGAGCTGTGCCAATAGCTGCTCACGCGGGTCCCCACAGCCAGCATGAACCGCGCTGGCACACAAACATCTCACAAAAGGCACTTGCAAAGCCCTCTCCAAGACACTAGGCCTTCAGACATGCGCCTCTCTCACCTTATCTAATGCTATTATAATTAGCAGAGGAAGAACGATATCTGTATCTGTGCAATATTTGTATTAAACCCGTTATTGCTAACAGTGAGAGGTGTTCTCTGGTCTGCAGGAGAAGCGCGTCTGGAGCGAGCAGAGGCATCCATCGCATGAGCTCTGAGCCATGGCCGCAGAGGGCCGCTGGATGCTGTTGCCCATGCAGGCAAAGCCAAACCAGGCCCCGAGACGCTGGCCCGCAGGAGGAGGCAGCAGAGTAGCAGCCTCTCCCAACACTGGCTCCAAATTCAGCCAGGAATAAGCTGGACGAGCTCAGCCCCACTCCAGCCTTCACAGGCTCAGAGCCCTGCCTCAGCCTCATCACCGAGCCGTGCACGGACCACCAGCTGTGTGTCCCTGTCTGCGGCCAAGACCACTTGTAAACAAACAAAAAAACCATCTAAAACTAAGTTTCCCAGCCTGACCAGATCTGCCAGCAAGGCTACATTTCAAGGGCTCGCTGGTGCAGATGGGACCAGACAAATACAAATGCACGTATCCTCCATCAGGGCTCTGGGCACTGCACGCCGTTGTGCAGATCCGTGCAAACTGGAAGAAAGGCCACCAAAAGCAAAAAGAGGGTTGGTTGTTTTTTTTTTTAACACCTGTTCTTCACTGAAAGGTATCAGGGACTTCTCCATTTTCCAGAGGAGGAGAGGGCGAGTGCCTGCCTGCCCACCTAACCCTCGGTCAGGGGAGCTTCGCAGCAACTTCTGCAGCCCCCAAGCCTGTGAGGCTAATGAAATCCAGGGAATGTCAGGCAAAACATGGATGCACCCAGTGGGTGTAAATCCCTGCAGGACTGGCTGTTGTGGAAGAGGGAAAGGGGTGGTCCAAATCCTGCCAGGGAACAGGCGACTCCCCAGCACCTAGTTTGCAGGTTGGGCAGATGAAGTCCTCTCTGTTGTATCGTACCAGTCTTCCAAGGGAGGGGAAATGCATGCTGTGGGAAAGCCCCAGAGAACCACAAAAATGTGGGGTTTCTGGGGCTGCAGAAAAAGGTACTGTAATGGCAGACCCTGGACAAAAATCAATGATTAAAACAGTTAATTATTAAAACTGATTTTAAAAAATCATGACCAGCACCACCTGCAGTGAGCTCATTCTGGCTGCATTTCATTCTTCGGATTTTCCACTTTTTTTCTAAAAGAGTGTATTCTGGAAATACTGTCTTGGAGGCTTTCTTCAAAGCTACCTTCCTTTACTTGGGCTCGCAGTCCTTACAACATGTCTGTTCTGTTCTTCATCAGCTACCTCCAGTGAAAATCTGCTAAATGGGATGCTTTGTGACTGGCACGTTTGGCATTGCAACGCTCTCTTGCTTAGGATTTCCAGCAAGCAGCAGGTGCTGCAGTCTGCTGTTAAAAAGCCTGCAGTCTTCAAAGGAAGCAATTTAGTGAGAAAGGCTTCTAAACAGATAACACTACCGGGGATTGAGTTGAACAGCCCAGGAGCAGCGAGTGCATTAAAGGGTCTTTCATCCCTAGGCTGGGAGAGAGAATTGAGCCCGGCTTGGCACTGAGTAAACCCAGTCAGGTTAGTATCTGGTAGCATCCCTTCAGTTCTCGGTGGGAGTTGTGTGCATGTCACTCGCGAGTGCGAATGCACGCAGCCAGATGCACACAACACCCGTCACAGTCTCCCTCCCAAGTCTTCCCTCCACGCAGGTCGTGCAGAGACACTGAGATCCAGCCTCAGCAGCGATACAGGCACTAGCGGTTCCTGAATGACAAATTAACAGCACGCAGCGGACAACTGGCCATTTCTCTTTACGGCAGACTAAAGTTATCCCTACCAACAATGATTCCAGATGCTCGGTGCTGGCTTTCCCCACGTACAGAGCAGTGGGTCAGGCACTGAAAAATCATTTGGAAAAGAGAAGTTTTATTCTCCACTTTACTACTGCATTGCTGCAGACAGCAGAAAGTTATCAACTCGCTCTGCTCCAGTCTCCTTACCTAAAAAGCTGAGACAATAGTAAACCGGCCACTTAGATAAAGTTATTGGAAACAGACTGATTAAAGCGCTACGTGCATACAAACAATATTTATTATTATGGGTCCATTCTTCTCCCCACCTCACAAGAGAGACACATTTTTCTTGAAGCACTGGCTGCGTAGAAGCTGAAACAGCAGAAAGCCTGACAGTAAGACTGTCCCAAAAGAGAGATGAAGAGGGGCTCTTTAAATAGGCACAACAGAAACCAAGAAGACAGACAGGGAGTATGACAAAAAAATGAGAAAGAGGAAGGGAACTATACTCTGATCAAATTGAAGGAAGTAGCAAAACTAACTAGCTAGCATAGATTCATTTTTTTTGGCTAGATGTTTATTTTAAAAGATGTAAAATAATTTGCATTTGCTGTTTTTAAAATGGAAAGGATAATGACAGCAAAACAGTCTTTTCCTCCAGGCTTTTGTGTCCTGTTTGAACTTTTTAGTTGGAAACCAACCTACTAAAGCAGCGCAGTCCCTCCTGGGGACACAGCCATACTGATGCCAATTTGGTACACCGGTATACCAGCAGTCAAGAGACTGACGCCTGCATCAAGACAAGACAGCCAGGTACAAAGTATATGGAAAACAAAGATAAAGCATCATCATGTAACTTTTCCTGCAACACAACAAATGCAAACTGCACATCTCAAGCCCTCACGCCTGTTGATTGATGCAGTGCAGACTCCTCAGTCACTCCAGGCTGAAGCTAATTACTCCCAGGAGTAATTAACAGGTTGAATTTTAAAGCTCTGGGCTGGCTGGACTTCAGCATTGGAGAGACAGGTTTCACCATTTCCTCAAGGCAGTACCCAGACAATGGCATGAATTTTATGACGTGCTTCACTGGAGCTACGCAAGGGAGAGAGCATCATCCCCATCAAACCAGCTTGGGGGTTTTGTTTCTGTTGCCAGTATTTCTGAGTCCTGCACACTTCCCTGTTTTTAATGACTTACAGAGTAGCTTGTCTTGAACTGCCCAGTGCTTCTTGTCCCAATGGCAGTGTCCAGTACAAAAAAAGGTTCATCTGGAGACCCACATCAGGCTCAGCCTGTGTCCCTACACAAAATCAATATTCGGACTGGTATGACCCTGTGCTGCCTTCACATGAGCTTGTGAGGTGAAAGAAGAGGAGCAGCCGAGCAGCACTATGGTATGGAGACAGGATAGTGCTCGGCAAAATCATCCAGGGCATTTCTACACTAAGGTTGATCCTAGCCTACATCTGTGGTGGTACCCAAACTGGTCTTTAGCAGATAGCAAGAAGGCAAGCCTTTAGGAGCTACTGCCTGTGAAATGGCATCAGTGAGAAAATTCAGTGAGTGTCAGAAAATCTGATGCCACGTTGCTTGTGACAGAACTCAGTCAAATGAATGACTTCAAGGAAGCAGAGCAGCCCTTGACCTACCCACTCCCCTGAACCAAACAGTTCCTAGGTACATCACAGGGAAACACATTTTATCCTACCAGATAGATGTACAGTGTACAAACACAGGTTGCAAACAGCATGTCTGCGAGCTCCTGGCTTGTCAGACAAACCCCTGACAGTATCTCAAACCCTAGTGCACTCAGGGATTTAGCAGGCTTTCAAGCCATTTTGCATCAGCCCAGATATCAGCTCTGCTACTACTATGCAGTATATGTACTATTGCCCAGCTAAACGCATGGTTTCAGTTCTGATTGCTCTTTCTTCTCACATGCTTCCATTAGTTAACCTCTAATCAAAAGAAGCAAGTAATTTCTCCTGTGTCGTCTGCATTTTACAACACTAGAGTCAGCTACGTAGGTACCTGCTCTGTGCCTAATGCTGAAAACCAGAAGGCTGCTCTTGCGAAGAGCTTACAGTCTGACTCTATCTGGGATTTGAGTGGCTAACTAAAATCCTTTGCAAATTATCTGTCGCTTCTTTGTAAGCCCCGCTTCCTTTCTTTACGTCTGAGTTTGGACTGGGGATAATGAACTTCCTGTATCATAGACCAGGATACAAGGAAACTCATTGTACGCTCACCAAGGAAGAGCGTATCAGTAAGTAGCTTATAAGGCAGCTATGAAGGGTCTTGTTAGAATGACTTATTCTCCGAGTTTCGGTGGTTTGATTAAGTGGATCATGTGATAAACACTTATAATGAACTTCTTCAGATGCTGCCAGGGGAAACCCAGCAGATAAAATGCTGAATCCCACGGCATTGCTCTCTGCATAACAAACTGATTACAAAGACGGAAAAATCATGCAATTCACTGGCTGCTTCTCCTACTCAGGACAGTACAACAGCGTTATACAATTTTCTCTCTGCTGCCCCAAATTAAAATACCCTTGCTACTAAATCCAGTTCAAACTAGTGCAATTTTCCTCCTACAACTCACCAGGCAGCTTCCAGCTAAAAATGTAACCACTTGTGAGCAAGTCTAGTCATGCTTTTGAGGAACTTCTTATTAAAGAAAACAAAATAAAACAAACCAAAAAAAATGCAACCAAACAAAAACTGAGCATAAACTCACAAGTGGCACATGCTAGTTTGATTTGTTTGAAAAATAAAAATCTAAGTCAACCTGAATCCCCACAGGGTAAACCTCATCTCATTGTTAACAGCGAGAGAGGTCTAAGAGCAGGCCGTGTTCAAGAGCGTATCTTGCAGCTCTGGCCAACACCTGTATGACCAATGACCAGGGTAAGATACCAGCATCTGCTGTGCTCTCTCCTCACCTGCAGTTAGCGGCTTGTTGCTTCTGCTTCTCAGCAGCACAGACTCTTGTCTTTATCCCACTTTCCCAAGTTGTCTCCACATAACAAGTTACATTGCCTCCCCGAGCATCCCAGCTCAGGGACGAAGCTCATGGGATGTACTTGCTCCTGCTCTGTCAGTTGGCATACATTATGGCACTGCTTTTCCAAGGTCACTGCTGTATCCCTGACTCAGGCATCAGCTGTAGCGTGTGTGATGGATGTGGTGCCTTTAAGAAAGCCTTCTTCAGGTCCTGGGACTGAGACGAGGGAAAGACCCCAGTAGCCTCTGTTCCCTGAGTAGCAATACCCACATGCTCCTGCTACCACGGGCAATAGCTGTTTGCAGCAGGACACGCATGTTGGGCTGGTCCAATACCTGATTAAAATATCTGTAAAGGCTCTGCTATGCAGAAAAGGGCTAGGAGCTCTGCTGGCACTTTCAGGTGGCAGCGTAGATGGGGCAACCATTTCAGCTGGGTATGGCACTGCTGTCAGTGAGCATGGGGAGAGGTATACAAGTGCTGGGCTCTGAGTGAGGTAACGGGTTCTACTTGGGATCCTTAATTCAGCCAAGGGGCAGTGAGGGCATGGATAATGCCGTTCCTTTTACCTACTTACTGACACCAGGTTTCCCCCCGTCCAGATTCCAGACCTTACAAAGTTGTAGCAGAGATGGCAGAAGCTGCAAAGCCAGCCCCTGGTAATGCCTGTTCTCAGGCTACCTCACTCCATATCATCTCAGTGAGTAATCAGCTCTTTAGGGTCACTGGGTGAATCACCTTAAAGGGAATTGCTTTGGGAGTTCAGGTGTCAGGAGAAACAAGAGGGTAAAGGGTGGTAAACAGCACGTCACCTCAGCAGCTCTTGTCCTGTACATCACCAGTAGGTCTGACATCTGTCAATGACGCGTGGTGGAATCAAACTGGCAGTGCTCATTCCTCTACCACACTTACAGCCCTTGCATTTCGCTCTCACTCTGCAGCCGTACTGCACAAGACAAGAGTGCCCAGCCTGGCACAGAAGAAGTGCGATCGCTTGTATACCATCGCTAGAGAGCCTGTATGGCCACAGGGCTGCTTTTGCACAGCACTTAGGAGAATGATCTTGGTTATGGCTGGCACCTCAACTGTGCTCTCCAGTCCAACTGCTTCTCATCCACACGAATGCTCCACATCGCCTGTCTGTTGTACTGAGCAGCGTTATACCACCTCACTGGCTACCAACCTATTAAACCACTAGACACGCACAGATACGCAGACAACCTTCGCAAGTGAGGTCCTGTGCTTGCAGCTTACACTGACAGTAGAGCTGGCCCAGAGGCACGCATAGGAGCATCCTTGAAGTACAATACTGACCTACTAACATGCTATGTGGGATGACAGACTCATCACACCTCGTGCAGCTGTTACAGAGAGACCTAGCGATGAAACATTTGCCAGACGAAGAACACATATATGAATATCGAACTGACTTGTCAAATGAATCAGAGCATCGGGGAGGGGGGGACGATGCCTTTCTCCCTGGCTTGACCCATCAGAATACTGATCCGTCAGTTCTGTTTTGAGGAACGGTCCAGCCATTATGGCATCTCACAGAAGTCCTAGGGGATGGTAAAAACTGTGTTTTTTTCAAGCAGCCAACCTGCAAATACAACTGCAGTTTAAGATGCACATCAAGCTTTGTATATCAGCATTCCTATGCACCGTTACTAGCCATTAAGTTTCCCCAGATCACGTTATTTTTCAATTAATGGGATTGCACAGGTGTAATCGAAGGGATAATATGATATCAGCTCTCATCAGCTGTGATGGCATGTGAGAAAGAAGGCCTTATCTTGATCTATTTTATAGCCAGATGGAATTCATGCATCTAATAGTGAGAAAAAATGTATCTTTAAAACATACTTTCTATGCAATCAGTAAGAATCAATAACAATAACAATACTGCTATTAGACTCAAGTCATCAGAGAACAATGGAAGTTTAGTTCTGCAAACCAAGTGAAAATTTGCTCTTTAAATAATTTTGTTTCCACTTAACTGGGAAGACTCCTGGAAATGCTGTCTCATCGTCCTTAATCACATTTTGGTATTTTGAACTGAACATACTCCCCCAAAGCACTCCCTTTAATTCTACTTGCAAGTCTGGTGTATATCAGGTTAGTATGGATGTTGGATGTGAAAGGATTTTTCTCTCCCACTTCACACTTACAAAAATTCAGGTAAAAATCATTTAATTCTAGGAAGCAACTAAAAAGAAAAAAAGCCAGTATGATTTTTATGTTAAATCTGTGTGTCCCAAGCTCTGTGTGCCTGGTTTTAAGAAACTGAACCTCTCTAATTCCCCAAGAACTAAAGGAGACTTTTGAAAACATGAGGTGTACTGAGGTTAGGTATTCCAAATAGAAAATGATGCTACGGTACTTCATTTTTTCACTCATCTAGCACCACATAATCCTATTACAAAGGTCTATTGTGAGACTTTAATATTTAAATATTTAGCAGCCGAAGAGCATCAGTGAGCATTAAGTAACATTTCTTTGTGACTTAGTAAACTTTACCATGTCTCTCCCTTCTACATGACAAAACAGAAAAAGGTGTTTGTGGTTTAAACCATCGATGCTAACCTATCCATGATCTGGTCTGAAATTTTGAATTAGATCAATTTGGAGTACCATTTGGTAACTGCTTTTTTCCTGCTCCCATACTTATCCATATTAAATATCTTCCATAGATTTCTTGTGTAGGCCTGTCCCCAGGGACTGAAAACCTGGTGTACACAACTCATAAATAAAGCTAGTGAGACATGAGCAAGAAAAAGCATAGCATACTTCTGGGAATCACTCCAGGAAAATAAATATGCAAGATGGCACATCACCCTACACAAAGCTGGCAAAGGTAAAATAACATTTGGGTTTGATCATCACGGAAAATAAAATAATTCTGTGTTCAGATGTACATGCTGGTCTTCCACTGAAACAAAAGGGCAAAGGTAAGACTGAAGTTTGACTCACAAGAAAACTGACCTGTGGGTAACAGTTGTAGCTTATTTGAATGAATTGGGGGATCAAGTCTGAATTTGATCCCTGGCTTTCAGAAGGACTGTGAATTCTCTAGAAACGACCACCATAATTTGTTTCCTATCTCTGTGTTTCACGGCTCTTTCTATGGCATATGCTTGCTTTTAAGAGCCTATCTAAATTCTAGGTATACCTTTCCCTCAATAGTCACAATGCATGACCCTATACAGAAGTAGTATTAAAACACGGTGAAGAATGAAGGAGGAACAATTGTCTTGCTTTCCTATAATGGGTTTGGATGAACACACCCTCTTGTTTCTATCTGTGCTTTACTTTTTTTTTTTTTTTCTTGCGAGGAGGATATTACATTTACTGGCATTGACTCTTTCCTCAGAGCTTATTCTTTTGCTCCCCTTCTGCTCTGCTCTCATTTTCCCAGTCTTTTCTACTTTTTTATATATTCTCCTGAATCCTTATTTTTCTATCAGGCTTTGCGCTATCTAGTCCCCAGTTTTGTTTACTGTTGGTATTTATGAGACATTGAAAAGTTGAAGCCACTGTATATAAGGTATGACAACAATAGGATTGCATAGAAATGCTCATTAATTAAGGATGAATTGGCAGAAGAGACATCCTGAAACTACGCAGATTGTAGACAGATGTCTACCTGTGTTTGGCTTGGTTGTAATTTGGAAACGTACAGAATTCTTCGAGAGCAAATGTTATATGTTCTTGCCAATTTTTATTTTGCTGTGGATTGGTCCATATTTTTGCTTTTAGGGATGAATGCTTACCGTTGTCTTATAACTGTTTGCCTGGTGATGTTTATTGGCAACTTTGCTTGGGTTCTTAAATATTGTACATGACAGTAGAATTGCACGCTTCCTGGGCAGATGTAGCTTTAAAACAAGCTATTTATTGATGACACATTTCATTAGAAAGTTTTAAAATTTGGAGGTTAAGAATAATGTCTTCAAAGTAGCAACTTACACTATTCCAAATGTGTTTTGTTCAGGTACTCTTACTGTTGCTTTGTGCACGGGTTTTAAAATCTCTTTACCCTTTGACTGAACATCCTTACGCTATCAGATATCGCCGCTTTCACTGCACAAAGAACTGTAGGAAGGCTTTTCATGCCTTTGATGGAATGAAAAATTACTTACGATATAGCACCAGGAGTTTGATGAGAGGTATACACGTATATCTGCTGGAGCTGCACGTTTGCTTATGGGTCTGTGGGGCCTGATATGCCTATATAGTACATGTAAGCCTTGAGGCTCCGTGAGATTTTAATTTGGGCAACAGCCACACACCGTGCACCTTCTGTGTATGAGAATCCCAAGTGTGCAGGAGTATAACAAAAAGAGAATGGGGACTGTGTGAGATATGCATGCATCTAGCACTGATCAACTGCTCATAGGTAACTCATTTTCTGTTCTCCTCCTGGCAGTTATCTGTATGCAATATATATGCATATTTCCACCACAGTGAACTCAATAGCAATCATTGGTTTCTTCCATGGCAGACCCAGATCCTTGGGAGGTTGTGGTGGGAACAATGCTTTATGTTGTATCCCATCAAGAGCTGTTAATATACTCTACATAACATCTGTTGAATTAGGAAGACAGAGCTTCAGGTTGATGCTCTGTAGATGTCTAAGCTAAATAATTTTCTTGGTGAAATTGCCAGCACAGATGCCGCTCTGACATCTTATGATCTAACCGTTTACCTGGAACTGCCATAACAATCTTAAAACAGACTTGCAGTCTGGAATGTAACTAGGTAGGAAAAGTCAAGTGAATATCTCAAAACCCTTCCCTTTTTGTGGCTAACAGGGTACCAGTTACATCCCAAGTGTGGAGAGATGACTCTGTCTCCAGAAACATGTGGTTTGAGGCAAGACTACAGCAAGATGAATTTTCTAGTTTAGATGGAGCTCTGTAACCGTCATTGGCAGAAACTGGAGGATTCCATTAAGTGCTCCGTATCCAGTGTACTTCTCCCTCACTCTTGTCACTAAAGTGATGGCCTCCAGGAGGTCATCCTAGCTGACAAAAGTCATCAAGGGCATAAATTTTTTGTCAAGGATCGGGACTCCTGAGAGCTGATGGATCCAGACACAGGTTCCAGTCTGAAGTGGGAGAATTAGCATATTTACCTTGGTTGGACCCTTCCAGAACCACAATTCAGTGAGGTGGGAGAAGACACTGAATATAGACTGCTGCAAGTTCAGCTTCTTTCAGGATTGGCCACTGGCTCTAAAGCCAGAAGATGATAGTTTAAAAATGTCATGTAGCAATTCCTCAAATGTACTCAAGATATTTCATAGCTCTAGGGGGAAAATCTCATTTCCTTCACCAATTAAATTTGCCTCAAAGAGGTCTTCTTACCATTGATCAAGACTGACTGGAAAGCAGCACTTCCTATTCTTAACAGCCATCCAGCAGGCAGCCTAAGAGAGGGAACAACTTTAGGGACAGATTTCAAACCATTCCTTTGTTCTGTGGCTCCAAATGCAGGAAGTCCATAAGTTCTGTAGTTATTCTATTCAGGATATCTGGAAACAAGGACTCTTTTGGCAAGTGGAGATTAAAAAGGTTCATTTTGCTGAGTCTTACTTGATTTTGCCAAGTAATCTGGGCATTAGAAGGACTGACAGGTAAGCATAAAAGGAAACAGCTGTCCCTGGAACATGGAAGTCATTGTCTTGTTGACCTGTCCTGTGAAGATGTCCATTCAGGACAGCGCTATTTTGAGAGGACGCCTTCAAATGTTTTTTTTATTTCCTGTTTATGTTTTGAAGAGGAGGGTCTGCTGAAATCTTCTACCCACCTACTCTGCAGACTAAGAGTCTGCACAAAAAAGATTTTATGCAAGTGACAATTTAATTTCTTCCTGGCATAGAGTAATGCCACATTCTCACACTATTGACATGAAGCCACGTAAGAAGATTGCTAACAATCACGAGGGCTTTTCTGTTTTAGATGTTTGTCCACTGGAAACTGGTTTAAGGGTCTGACTTAACTGTAAAGAGGCCATCCAAAAACTATCAGGTGATAATAACTTTCTGTCATGACTTGTGTGGTGTCAAGATCTAACCTATATCCTGTGAGTTACCCATTTCCTACAGGAAATTAATCTTTGTACTATCATATAACAGAATAGCAACCACTTTCTTCACACCGAAATATTTGTCTGCTTTCTAGTGTTTCAGTCTAGCATGCATAATTCCCCTGAATCAACTGTATTTTTAGAGTAAAACGAGAGGTAAGGGTTCTGTGGTTTGAGGAAGTCAAAGGGAAGTTCAATGTGTGATTCAAAAGCAAACATCCTTGTGACAATGTGCAAATTGATGGATTTCTGTAGCTCACTTTTTCCAGCAAGAAAAAAAAAAGAGGGATGAATTTGTATTTGTGAAATACTCAGCTAATCTTCCTGCTTGACTTGTAAGAAACTGAGGGATGCATTTTGGGTTTGTTTTTTAACCCTCAGTATTTGGAAGCTCCATCTCCCAGGGTAAATGAGACCACCACAGCTAGGTCTACACTGCAATGGAACAAAAAGCCCTTTGGCCCAGAACTAAGCATGGTATAATATGTACACGCACTCTCCAGGCCCTATCCACTCCAGATACATTATGTCAGCAAAGACCACCATCAGACTGCTTGTGTGCATTAGCATGGTAATGTACTAACCCACCAAGGTCACTCAGATACCCAGATGCCAACATGCTCTAAAGAAAAGGTGATATGCCCATATCTGAGGTCAGTCCTGTTATGTCTGCAGCATAAAATGTAGGTAAATGTGATTTTCACCAAGGTTTCAGGTCTGCGTTCATTGGAGTACAGATCAAGGTCTTAAGTGATTATGCAAATGTAGTAATTATGTAAATCTAGAAGACTTATGACAATTGGAATGAAGGCTGAGAATGTAAATGTGGACCTTGCTATCTTGCATTTGGTGAGAGTTTTATTTTTCTGAACAATGTACACATGAAAACCTCAATTCCAACACAAATCTTTACTAACAAATCAGGTTGTTGGGCGGTAGAATAAAGCTTAAGTATAATTTGTTATTTACAGTTTTCAAAGTCATATACAAATCCCCATGTTCTGAGTGCTAAACTCTTATGCCCCATACATATGTTGTTTGTTTTATTAGACTACATGTGAATGAAAAGAACAGCTGTGACCTCCCCTTGTATGTTGAAAGGGCTCTGATAAAAAAACAAACAAATTCTCTTTAAGAAAAAAAATCTTGATTTGAATTCTTTCATTCTGCATGTGTAAGGACCCACGGAATTAGTGCACATTTTCATTACATTCAAAATTAACAGTCAAAAGGCAGCTAAGGTAGAATTCCACACCTGTTTGTTTTCAGTTTTGGAGTTATCTCTTAATATTTCAGTTACAGTGCATAGCTCACCACCACTGTTTTCTAATCTAGGGCCAGACTCATTGTAAACTCATAGGACGTTCATGTAAGCCTCTACCTGGACTGAAACTGTGAGTTCAAGTTATGCCATTTCCTCTTTGTGCAACCTTCAATTACCTAAAATATGCTATTAAAATTATTTTTCTCTTTCCATACATATTTTAACAATTCTTTGTTGGATTGTGTGTGATTTTTTAACTGTAATCATTAAGCTGATGCAAGTATTTAGCTTATTTTAATAAATTCACTAAAATTACTGTATCTGCAATGCAGGCTTATGTTGGTTTTATTACACCAAATGATTTGTTCCAAAAAGGAATAGATAAAGGTATACAAAAAATGGGTGTGTATCACCCATTGTTAAACTAAAGCAAAGCCCTATATATAGACTTATAAAATTTAGCTTAAGTCGGTAAATGAAGTAATTAATCAGTATAAGTTTTGAATGCAACTAAAATATAACGATACACATATTTCACTGTTCAGCACTCACAGCAATTATCGATCACCATCCCTTCTCTGTGCCTCCTGGACTGTGCCACCTTTTTTCCCCGGAAAATACAAATCTTCAAATACAAGCACAAGTATTTGTGAGAATATAACAACAACAAACCAAAACAAAACAAGGCCTCCGAACTCAGCTGGAGATGGAGGCTGCCGCCTTCCCATCAAGATGGTGTTGATCAGCTTGCCTTTCTGTAAGGCAGCTGCTTGCAGCTTCTGCTAAGCTGGCACTTGGTATGGGACGTGGAAGAGAAGAGGTACAGGTGCTGGGACAGAAGTCTGAAGCAGGGAACATTGTAGTTTGTTTTATGGTGGGGGGGAGGTAAGGAAGGAAAATGCAACCAAACAATCGATTTGTGACTCACTGGCACTGCATATTTTCTTTGCCTCGTTCTTGGCCTGTGCAAGTTTGATGATCTCTGTTTTTTGGTCTTCTTCCACATACTCCCACTGCTGTCTAAGCTTTCCCATGTGTCAAATGACCCAAATGTTTCTCCTCCACTGACTGTTTTCCAATTTGACTGAGCTACTCCTGTGATTAACAGACAAGAGGTATGTGAATAGTGTGCATTTTCAATAACAAATTCTGCAGCTCATTGAAAACTAGAAATTAATAAAAACATTTTTAACATTTAGGTAGTAGAAGAGATTGATTTAGTGTCTACTAATTTTGTTAATTTTCATATGTAATCACATTTAAAGAAATTGAAATTATATGATGAATAACTGAAGTCTGTTACAGAATCTCTCATTTTTAAGACTGGAGTAACAGAAAATTTGTTCATGCTTGCTGTATCACTGCCTGAACAGACAAAGGAACAGGCAAAGAAAGAGAGCAGAACATAGTTGTAGCTGGCTGTGCTCATGTAATCCAAATATTTAATAGCCGAATGTTCCTAACAATAAATAAGCAATAATAGTCTACTCTGTATCAAAGGATATATTTGAACTCCCTGGGCAAGTTTTGGCTTAAGCTTATGAGGCATGTGGTAGTTGAAAGGAAATACACAAATAAAAGATAAACATTTTCTGAATTATTTTATCAACAAAGGGGAGGGGATGGGGCAGGAATGACCTACACTGTTCTGTACTTTGTTCTCGAAACAAGCAGAGTAACTTCCCCTGAAGCACACACGGTGAACCGCACAGTTCGTGACAAGGTACCAGGCCTGGCCAGAAACACAGATCAGCTCAGTGTGCCCACTTGGAGTCCCATAATGCCAGCAGGCACGTTAGCTTAACGCTCAAAGGAGTGACAAGAATGTATTTATCCAGCCATGAGGAAAGTGCAGTAAATCTCTCTGTGTCATTCTCCCCCATATTCTTCAAACAGTTACATAAACCCAACCCACATTTCCCTTTTACTATGTGTCAAATATAATCCTCTCCCTTTAAAAAAAAAAAAATCTGAATCTCAAATAACATTAAATAATTTGCAGGAATGATTAATAGTTCTGCTGACTGGTAAAAATCTGGTTACAGCAGCTAGGGTATAATGGCTTTTTAGGAGCAGGATAAAGTTTATTTGATTTTCTGTAACTGAGTGTCCTCAGTTGAACTTACCAGCCCTTTGCTGTGTGAGGATTATAACTCACGCTGCAGTTGGATCAGCCTCCATTTCTATTTTTAGTGCCGATCTTGCTCCTTATTTAGTCCTGATTGCATAGCCAGAACTGCATTCTCAGCAGCTCAGTGAAAAGCCTGCCTGTTCCATTTTATAACTTTTCCAGACAAAAAGATGGGAAGCCTGTAGCTTTCCAAACAGTCTTATTTTAGGAGCTTGCAATACGATACAGTCCAAAACCCAAGGGCCACATGAATCCCTGCTGAAATACTATTGACTTTCCTGGAGTTTTACACAGCAAAAATTTGGCTGCTTCTAAGTTAACCAGGATATCTAAAAAAATAATAATACTAAAAAAAACAAAAACAAAAAACAACCCCCCAAAAAACCTTATTCACCTTAAATACTTAAAATATATTTATTGAAACAGTAATATACATCTGGATCAAATTCTCCAGAAAACATTTTATCCTCCTTAGATTCATAGTTTATAAATCCAGTTCATGGAGGCAACTACTAGCCAAAAAAGAAATAAACAAGGAAAAATGGAAAATGTTGGTTTTAAAGAATCTCTTAGCAGGGATGACCACACAGAAATAATTTTCTGCCACTCAATTAAAACCATAAGAACATTTTTGGGTTTGAACAAAGTTTTCCCACTTCAGCAAGGAGTTGCTGTAATTCTGTCAGAATCAGCTACAGTGCTTCACCTTCACTTCTGGGATTTGTTTCTGCAATATCTCCATAGTCATATATACTTAGGAAGCTTTATTTCCATGTGTTGCACAGAAGTGCATGACTAAAAACCAAGATTAAGATGATCAAGGCCATTGTGAGGCTGTAAACACACAAAATGTAAAAACAATACTCTGATAATACATGTAAAATATATTTTTATTTACATGTACTGAAATACATTGTCAGTAAGGGATGTTATTTCCATGCGTAAAAACACTTTGCATCTTACTACACGTTGAAACTACACATTACTCCACTGTTATTCCTAACCCGAGACGCATGCACAGATCTCTCCTCGGATGTAATCCTAAACCCTTGCTCTCCCAACCTGCCATAAATCGCTAAGAAATTGTTATGCCGGTCAGGCAGTGATCACTGAATTCAGCCATCTTTATTGCACATGTAAGGATATCCAGCACTCCTCCTGCAGTGGGGAGACTGATTGTGGACGGAAATTTCCCTCAACTGCCCGTTTTCAGGCTGCTGACTAGCCCTTTTATGCCACACTGAGAACACAAAGGCAGATTTAAAAGAAAATTAACTGGAGGAGTAAAGAATTAAAATCAGTGAAGGGAAGGATGGATTAATATATTCTCATTGTAAATTCAGTAATTTAATTAGCCCTCAGTCAAACACTGGACAAATTACAAAGCCAATACAAAACAGAAGGGCCATAAAAATTATGTATTCAGCAGGTCTGAATTTGCGTATTCTGTGTTCCCCAAATATCCTATTAATTCTGTGAAAATGGAGGGTATTCCAAATACATTAAGTCAAGCTCTCTATCTTGATTTAAATGACACAGCACTTCAGACAGAGAGAAGCTGAATGCCACGGGAAGTACTCAAGATCACTATCTCAAAGGCAGGAGGTCAGAAACTGAAAGGGCTGGAAGTTATTAACCAAAAACAAAAGACCCAAGTACTTGAAAGCCTGTTCATCCTAGCTGCTACCAGAAACATTGTACCCTTGTATCCTAAATGGAGACTACTGAAATTTGGGTATTTGAGATATGGAGTGTCTTGGCTGTGCTTCTCAATGTGACACACAAAGTTGAAACTCTAGCACATTTAGACAAATATAATCAAAAAATACTGGCACCGAGGTGCCAATGCTTAAATCACGGCAATGGAATCATGAGGTGTATGCCTATAAATTAGGAAGAAAAATTTAAGCATGACCATTCTAACACAAAGTATTTAAGAACAGAGCTTCATTGTTGAAGAGACATGGAGGCCACTCAGATTTTTTTCCAAGATTACACTGAAAGAGACTGAACTGCACATGAAATCGTTCAGAAAATGCCTAAAAATATAACATAGCCGGAGACTATGCTAAGTTCCTTTGAGCCCTTTTCAAGAAGAGGCTTTTGTGTTTATGCATGGCAGAGGAGCCCAAGAAGTTGATGGTAAGTTGCAAGGGGCCAAGACATAGCGTGGAAGTCTCTATACCTTTACAAGAATATGTCATGTTCCAGGAAGGCTTGGAGAAATCTTCCACGGGGAGACTCTATATCTAACAACAAAACTTAGAGGAAACATCTTAAGGAATCATGACAAGATTTTCTCTAGCAAGCCCCTGGCACGGACTTTCTTACAAAACACCATAGTATAGTGCAAAAAGTACACAACTACACTCTGGACATAATTTTTAATAATAAAAGTGACTGCTGAATCCATTTGGAGGACATACTAATCTAAGTGTACATAGCTTTGTTTGTAATTGAACACTATAAAAAGTCCCCTAACAAATGATGAGTATTTTGTGTTTGATGTAATAACTATTTCTGTATTTTCAGTTAGGAGTGACCAGTTCTGTGTTTTGAGTTAGGAAATGTGCATAACATTAAAATAAAATTATTCAAGTGCCATTTTAAATCAAAATGAAGTAGGTCACTTTGAAGTCAGCTTTGATGGACAGTTTTGTTGGGTTTGTTTTTTGTGTTTTTTTTTTAAATGAAAGCATGAGTCTGTTCCCTCAGTACCACTTAATCACTGGTAACTTTCATGAAGAGCAAACAAAAGGCCTCTTTTATTTATCCATTATGCTCCTAAGAGGTGAGAACAGCTTGATGCAAATGAAAATCATTAAAGCATTCTGCACTACCATTAACTGTCTGAATATCTGTCTATGCAAATATAGCACATAACCCAGTGAAACTACAGCCTTGTGACCTTCTGCATTGAAAATCTATGCCTTATGACTCTCTTAACTCAATAGTTAAAATACTCTCTATGACGTGCCTTTGTTTAAGTGCTTGGTTTGGATGGCCATTACACAGAAACATATTCAGTTTCAGATACCCCTTCACCCAGACTGGGCAAGGGGTAACATCAGAGGTATCTGATTTCTAACAGTGCTACAGTATGAATAATAAGCTAAAATGTGATTGCCCAGATCTGATCCTGCATGCAATTACACCCATAACTTCACTCAAATGAGTAGTTCCATTTAAGACACAATGAACATATAATAATGCAAAACTATAAGTGGTTTGTAGGATTAGAGGCCTGATTAGATATAAAACCTACTGACCCAATTCTTCAGAACTTTGTCCTTTGTGTAGCCATTTATGCCCACGCAAAAGGCATACAGAACACTGCTATTCTCTCTAAGTAGCACGCCACCTAACCTACAAAGAGGGGGGAATGTACTGATAGTCCTTCAACAGCAGTACCTAGCAACAGAAATGCAACAGAACTGCATTCTTAATAGTTTTAACCAGAGACACACTTACGATAGCTCAGACAGCAGGTTACAGAAGGCCATTCATTGCTGTTTAGTCTGTCTTTCTCCTTGGTGAAATTTAGGTCATTCAGCAGGCACAAATTTTCATCTGCTGCTTAAGAGCTTTTCTAGAACTAAGTCTTGGCAGAGGTTATGGGTATCTCCCCCTCCTCTGGCACGCGTACCTTTGTTGCATACTCTTATGTAGCAGCAGACTGGTTAGGACATTATTCAACAGCTGCTGAAGAGGAAATAGTAGATTGGATTCTAGGCCTTCCATGGCTCGAAAGACACCAAACCTGTCTTGTGTCTCCTAGAGGAGTGCCCCTATCAGCAGGTGGTTGTATGTGAAGCATCTCTTACCTCCAGCTTCAGTTTAGTCAATCAGTACTGAGGAATGGAAGACTTAGAGGCCAAAAAGATTAAGGAAGCTTTACTCTCCTAGGCCTGCTTATGTTTTTTCATTAAACAGTAATGATACAGCTCGCATACATAGTGCTGAGTGCAGGTACTAAGGACTCTTAAGCAAATGCCTTTATTACTCATTTATTTGGATGTTATGAAAAGTAATTAATGTATTTGAAGAACTTAGAAAAGAAAGAAAGCAGTGGAACTGAATACCCTTAAAAATCTTGTTCTGAATCACAGAAACGTGGTGGGAAGACACACACAAGTGGAGTGCTGTAATTGATGGCTACCAACTTTTCAGAAGGGATAGGCAAGGAAGGAGAGGTGGCAGGGTGGCCCTCTATGTTAGGGGCAGTTTTGAATGTCTAGAACTTAACAGTGTGAATGACAGTGTTGAGTGTGTATGGATAAGAATTAAGGGGAAGGCCAACAAGGCAGACATCGTGATGGGAGTTTGTTATAGACCCCCTAATCAGGATGTAGAATCTGATGAAGTGTTCTATAAGCAGCTGGCAGAGGTCTCACGATCATTTGCCCTTGTTCTTGTGGGGGACTTCAACTTCCCAGATGTCTGCTGGAAATATAACACAGCAGAGAGGGAACAGTCCCGGAGGTTCCTGGAGTGTGTGGAAGACAACTTCCTAACACAGCTGGTGAAGGAACCTACTAGGGGAAGTGCCCTACTGGACCTACTGTTTGTTAACAGAGAAGGTCTTGTGGGGGATGTAAAGGTTGGAGGTTGTCTTGGGCACAGTGACCATGAAATGGTAGAATTTTCAATTCTTGGTGAAGCAAGGCGGGGAGCCAGCAGAACTGCCACCTTGGATTTCCGAAGGGCAGACTTTAGCCTGTTTAGGAGCATGGTCAAGAGTGTCCCTTGGGAGGCAGTTTTGAAGAGCAAAGGAGCCCAGGAAGGCTGGTCATACTTCAAGCAGGTGCTCTTGGATGCACAGGAGAAGGCCATCCCCATGTCTCAAAAAGCGAGCCGACGGGGAAGAAGACCAGCCTGGCTAAATAGAGAGCTTTGGCTGGACCTCAGGAAAAAAAAGGAAAGCTTACATTCTCTGGAAAAGGGGCTTAGCAACTTATGAGGATTATCAAGATATAACCAAGCTATGCAGGGGGAAAATTAGAAGGGCCAAAGCTCAATCAGAACTCAGCTTGGCCACTGCAGTTAAAGACAATAAGAAGAGATTCTTTCAGTATATCAATAGAAAAAGGAAGACTAGGGAAAATGTAGGCCCACTGATGAATGAGACGGGTGCCCTAGTGGTGGAAGACACAGAGAAGGCAGAGTTACTGAATGCCTTCTTTTCTTCGGTCTTCACTGCTAAAGCTGTCTCTCACGAATCCCATACCCTGGAGGCAAGGGGGAAGGTCTGGAGAGAGGAAGATTTTCCCTCAGTTGAGGAGGACTGGGTCAGAGACCACTTGGCCAAGCTGGACATTCATAAGTCCATGGACCCTGACGGGATGCACCCGCGAGTGCTGAGAGAGCTGGCAGATGTTATTGCTTGGCCACTCTCCATCGTCTTTGCAAGGTCATGGGGAACAGGAGAGGTGCCTGAGGACTGGAGGAAGGGTGACATCACTCCAATCTTCAAAAAAGGCAAGAAGGAGGACCCAGGGAACTACAGACCGGTTAGTTTCACCTCTGTCCCTGGGAAGGTAATGGAGCGACTCATTCTGGATGTTATCTCCAAACATGTTGAGGAACAGGAAGTTATTGGAAGTGGTCAACATGGATTTACCAAGGGTAAATCATGCTTGACCAATCTGATAGCTTTCTATGATGTTATAACTGGTTGGCTGGATGAGGGGAGAGCCGTAGATGTCATCTACCTTGACCTTAGCAAGGCTTTTGACACTGTCTCCCATTACATCCTCATTAGGAAGCTGAGGAAGTATGGGCTAGATGAGGTGACGGTGAGGTGGATTGAGAGCTGCCTGTGTGACAGAACTCAGAGGGTTGTGATCAGCGGCACAGAGTCCAGTTGGAGGCCTGTAACGAGTGGTGTCCCCCAGGGGCCAATACTCAGTCCAATTTTGTTCAGTATATTCATTAATGGCCTGGATGTTGGGACAGAGCGTATCCTCAGCAAGTTCGCTGATGATACCAAACTGGGAGGGGTGGCTGACACCCCAGAGGGCCATGCTGCCATTCAGCATGACCTGGACAGGCTGGAGAGCTGGGCAGAGAAGAACCTAATGAGGTTCAACAAAAGCAAGTGCAAGGTCCTGCACCTGGAGAGGAAGAATGCTAAGCACCAGTATAGGTTAGGGGTGGACCTGCTGGGAAGTAGTTCTGAGGAGAAGGATCTGGGGGTCCTCGTAGACAGTAAATTATCCATGAGCCAAAAATGTGCCCTTGTTGCCAAAAAGGCCAATGGAATCCTGGGCTGCATAGGGAAGAGTGTGGCCAGTAGGTCGAAGGAGGTCATTCTCCCCCTCTACTCCGCACTGGTGAGGCCACAACTGGAATACTGGGCTCCCCAGTTCAAGAGGGACAGGGAACTGCTGGAGTGAGTCCAGCGAAGGGCAACTAAGATGACTGAGGGACTGGAGTATCTCCCTTATGAGGAAAGGCTGAGAGAGCTGGGACTCTTTAGCCTGGAGAAGAGAAGGCTGAGGGGAGACCTTATTAATGTTTACAAGTATCTAAAGGGTGGGTTTAAGGAGGACGGAGCCAGGCTCTTTTCAATGGTTCCCAGTGACAGGACAAGGGGCAATGGGCACAAGCTAGAACACAGGAAGTTCCATTCAAATACACGGAAAAACTTCCTTATGGTAAGCGTGACAGAACACTGGAACAGGCTGCCCAGGCAGGCTGTGGAGTCCCCTTCTCTGGAGATTTTCAAGACCCGCCTGGATGCAGTCCTGAGTAATGTGCTCTAGGGAATCCTGCTTTAGCAGGGGAGTTGGACTAGATGATCTCTAGAGGTCCCTTCCAACTCTGAAGATTCTGTGATTCTGTGAATTTGGCGCATTGGAACATTATAAAAGCCTTATCTGAGACACTGCTGCTCTGCCTATATTGTTTAATAAAATGGTACCAAGGAATAAGCCTGAACACCAGGCTGCTCATCACCGACGCTGTTAAGCTGCTAACATGCTCTGTGGCAGTTTAGGCCCATAACAACTAGAACCATCTGAAACTGTGCTCCCACACTGCTCAGGGGACAGCATTTGGATGCAGAGGGACACAGCAGTCTCTCTATCCCTTTTTTGTTTCACAGTATAGATGTAATATATGGTAAGGAACATTACAAAGAAGCCAATGAGGAAATTATGAATCCTACTGTCACAGTACAGTTCATGTCAAATCATTTGGCATTTTTAAATCTTTGAAGTAGCAGTGTTATCATTTTATACATGATTAAATTAAAATAAGCTTTAAAAGTTTTGGTTTTATTAGGGACACAGAAATAAATTATGCTAACAACAATACAGTATTTACAGAAACATTGTGCCTCTAACGTGCTCATTCATCTCGTTTTCTGTTACAAGATAAGAAATAAAGGGCGTATTTCCAGGTAGTGCACTTTATTCCTTTTGGCAACTACTGCTGTATTTTCTCTTTATCTAAGCGAAATTTACTTCTAAACAGAGCTATGTAATTTAAAAAATACTAATACTTTCAAAGTGTGATAAAAGACAAAGCTGCTCTGGGTAAGCTTGAAAAACATGCATGCTGTTGATTTCTTTTGTTTAAAATAAGCAATTTCTGAAGTACCACAGGCAAAAAGCAATTCTGTGCCAGTCAGGAAAAGAAGAAATTAGGGAAATGGCTAGTAATATCATGATGGAGCAGTAAGAGAAACTTAGGTTACTAGTAGTAACCTAAGTGAAATCTTTATCACAAACCAGGTTTAAAAAGTTGCAGCCAGAACATGTGGTCTTTAAATATGTATTTTTTTTTCTCGAATAACAACTAAGAAAAGGTGGAGATTTTTTTGGGTACAAAATTCATTTCCTTTTCAAACAAACAGATAGTAAAAAAAATACCTTAGTGATTTAAAAAGCTTATTCATTACAGTACAAAAATACAGTGTGGTTTTTAATGTGTACCTAAAGATTCACCCAGAATCGCCACCATAACTACTATCTTTAGACAACGATGAAGAAAACAATCAGGGGGTGCAGGAAAGGTATTGTCTAATGAAAGACATACCCACTTTTCTCAAAGCACAAGAGGTCTCGGCACTGGCAATTCTTGTTTGAATGTCCAGTCCTAATACCTTATTTCAGAATGATATTGTTTTGCAGACAAGCCCACAACTACATTTGATTTATTGACTGATTCTCTTCTGTTTCCTTTTAAAGATAAAGAATGTGTTTAAAGCTGAGTGTGAGAATGTGATCACTTCTTGGAAAGCTCTCTTCCCTCTCTGAAGGGAGAAACTCTTTCAAAGTTATTTTTACAGCATAATCATTTCCTATTTTTCCCTGCGTATTTAGTACTTCCACTCAACAACCATTTTCTTTGAAAAAAGCATGGCCTAACGTGAACACATCACTTAATTATTAGGGAAAAAAAAGTAGGTCAAAAGCCTAAGTCCTGTCCTCAGAAAAACAGCCACACAAAATACTGACTCCACAAAATAGCTTAAAAAGTAACATAGGAAAAGGAAGGTGGAGGTGCAGTGGGTGAGGAGACTGGAATATGGCATAGTACTTAATACTTTACAGATTTTGGGGACAGTGATGTTTAATCTTATTAGCCAAGACATCAAGTTCCTGCTTTTGGAGGAAAACAAGTATCACTGATTTTCTAACTAAAGCAGCTGCATGATTACTCAAGAGACAGCAGGAAACATGCACTGTATTATAACAGAATCCAGCCTCAGTCACTTAACTGCACAGCTTCCAGACAGAATGTATCCAATTTCTATATTTGACTAGGTCCATAAGCAACACACCCAGTTTTCCTCCCAAGAATCATGATGTCTTTCCTTTCAATTCTTCCTAACTTCATTTAACATATCACATTAGATTAGCAGATCTACTCTATAAATTTGCTTTCTTCCCAAGTTTGTATCTCCAACTATACCTATCTCATGCTTTGAAATATAAAACAATCAATATACTGTTAAGAAAATCAATTTTATTTACAAGATTCCAAAATTGTTGCGGTAGATCTGTGTGCTGGTGGAGCCTGCATTTTCAGTGTCATCCTTTAGTAGATACTACTAGAATGGTAGATTAATATTAATAACAATGATGACTACAAAAATAATATCTCAGTATATAATAATAATTATAATATAATACCATCCCTTCAACACGAGTACTGAGCAAAAAAGAAGACTAGCAAAAAGTGCTCAGTAAGTGAACCTTTTTGCAACTAGGTTTCAGTAGTCATAATATTAGTTTTTTAAACATCTAGATAAGAGCACTACCTTTGAAATTCTAAACTACACTAAACTTAATTTCAGGCAAAGCAAGCCTGAAAATGTTAGCCTTAAAGGACAACAAAATACTAGGTAATATTTAGCTTACAATAAAACAAACAACAACGCTTTCCCCAAAAGCCAGAAGAAAATACAGTCCAAAGGAAATCTTTACATATTACGTAACTCAATTTTAGCAAAGTATTTGGTACTGTCATGAAACCTCAAAAATCACTCAGAGTGTGTTGGATAGATTACAATGCTGAATGAGAGGTACAAGGACACGAGGACTGCGTAAAAATTCTGAAGCTTAAGGGAAACAGTGACTATTGTAGGGCTCAAGATAAAACTGAAAACTGACCGCAAATACAAGAATCCTAGCAAAAAGGACAAGTAGCAACCTATCTATACATGTGGTGCCACAGGAACTGTTGTGAGGCTTGTTTTATCTGACATTTTCATTAATCCCTGAGAGGCCACAATGTGGACAACTTTGAGGACACTGAGATACCTCGAAGTAACTTAGTGTGACTAAAATGCAGCCAGAAAACAGTAAAATGAAATTGACTACAAGAAAAAGCAAGCTACTGCTATGGAAAAGACTGAAAGAAATATTCTGGAACGGATTCTGGAATATATTCAATAGGATGGAAATACCCCAAAGGCATAATATTTGTAAAGGATCTAAGGATAACAAGCAAGCAGAAACTACAAATAGATTTGTAACAGAGTACCAACAAAGAAACTAATTTAGATTTTACTTGCATATTTGGAAGTGCTGTATCCTGGAGCAGGAAGGTAGCATTTTCTCTATATACAGCTGTAAGGCAGACTGCAGAACATTTTATTTGTGGACGACCAACAAAGTCCTTCAAGTCTCTTGGTGGACCGGACATTAATAGCCTCAAGTAATTAATTCTGCCCTACGCATGGAGATCATATGGATGCCTGAAACAAAGTAGAAAACGCTATTTGGACATAAACCATACATTCTTCATCCATGCTCTTTACAACCATGCCTGGAATTCACCAGTGAGTTCTAGGCATATTACAAGAAAGACCTCTGCAAATTGGATGGAATTCACATAAAAATAACAGAAATTCTTTGGGAGCTGAAAAGAATCAAAAGGAAATGTTACAAACCTAAACAAGTGTTACCTTACTTGCTCAAAGTAAGCAAGTAAGAAGTTCAAAATGTTTTTTTCTTAACATCCATTTTGTTCCGGAAAATTATTTCAAAGGAACAAACCCGAAGGAGGAAAAATAATTATTTGAGGCAATAAAAGGTCATATATACATGACACAACAATTAGGAACTGAAAGATTTAGACAATACAGGAAACATAGACTGAGTTCTAAACTATAGGTAATTGACCTAATAGAAGAAAATAGTAGGCATCTGAAACCGCAGCATAAAGTATGTGTTCATATATTACAGGGACCAGTACTGACAGAGATGGGCAAAACATTTAATGGACCTCTGCCATCTCTAATCTAATCTTAAAACATTTTAAGTTTACTCTTATGGCGACACTCCTCTCTTTTTGGATAACAGATGGCTGTTTGTGATCTACATATTGGACTGAGGCTTCTTTCACTTTGTCTGGTGCATGAATGAGGAATACCTCCCGTAAATCAGACAGAAAAAAATAGAGCATCTAAAATTTAGCGGATTTCACCACTTACCATACAGTCCTATTTCTGTGATTCATTCACAGAAACACAGTTCATATTTTAAAACAACAAAAAAACAAATAACAACCACATACTCATGTATATTTGGCTACATAAGTTATAGGAGACTTGACAGGGATTTTGGCAGTTATAGTACTTGAAAATTTTCCATCAAGGAATCTTTTTAATTATTTACTATTTGAACCACTTGGGCTAAGTCTCTTCACACCAGACATATTTCTCAATGGAGAGTTTCAACTAAATGCTTCAGCTATTTATCAGAACTAGAATGTGAAAGACTATGTTGTGCTTGCCTGTTTAAAAATAATTCTTACAACCACCTGAGATGCACTGTACGGAACAAAAATTTCAGAGTTTGCTAGGGATATGTACACATGTAGATATGTGCAGATATAAATTACATACACTTTTGAAGTTAATAAATCCCACACAATCACATATCCTTTCTCCTGGGAAGATGATGGAAGGATCAACCACATGTAGCCCCAACTGGCCACTCTATTGTAAAGATAAATTAATTACTTTTATTTTTACAACAAAACCTATTCAAGCACCCAACCATTCTTCCCTTTATACTTGACAATAACTCTCAGCGTTGAACATACCATTCCCACAAAAAGTATTAATGCTCAAATGTTATAGGCCATTTCACACATTTTTCCCTTTTAAATCCATACTCAACTTTTAGAGTCATTAGACCCAAGCACTAGACAGGTTTTTTAATTACGCTGATTTAGCAATGCCACTGATAAAAACAGCTCTAGTACTATTCCTCAATTATCTAAGACTTAATCAGCTCATCTTAATAAAATTTCGTCTATGAAATTCTTATTGTCATACATCCAATCACTAAACTTCACTTATCACTATACTGTTAACTGTTCCTCAACAATGTGTGTGTTCTTGCTATACTAAACTTAATTCCTTATGCAATCATATAAATATTTTTCTCTTGACAGCAGGTCATTCTGCATGCAGAATTCTGTCAGCACAGAACAGATCAGGAATCTCACCCTTAGAATTAAAATTAAGTGTTTACTGACCATTTCCTTACATTATACATATGCTGCTTCTCAATTAAATACACTGTCTCAATTTATAAAAAAAGTGGTACAATTCTACACCATTACACATGTAATTCTCTCTTTATTCAGTTTTACATTTCAGTTTATATAAATTTCTTGAATACTTATGCGTTTTCCTGTATACTTGTTCACTGGTAGGTTTTTCTGATATACGGCAACGGCAAGACCTGAAAATATTGGGGGAAAAAAAATTGTTACTTTCAAAACAAACAAAAAATTGAATAACTTCCAAGCAAAACTTCTGTTTGAAATATAAATTGCTGAATGCAAATAAAACTGGAACAAAAATGGTCAAAGGTGGCTTTGCGTTTTCATACAAACATTATGTATGTGAATTTGTATTCACACAACTCCTTTACAGATATGAACATATACATAAGGCCACAATACGTGTTGTAACAGGGTTGCATTTTGTGCTACAGTCAAGGTTTTCTGAAACAGAAAGCAATACAATATCCATGGTATACAATGTATTTTGTACAATGACGAATGATGAAGAAAACTCATTTATCCTAATGGATAAATTGTCTGCATCAATTGGAGGAACCCACCATTGAAATGTCTGGTGAACTACATGCAATTCTTCTAGAATTTAGATCATCAGGCGTGATGACCAGGACATATATATATATATATATATATATGATGGTATACATATACACCATCATATAACCCTTTTCATAATCTCATCAATCTCCATGTTAAAACTTGCTAAAACGCTCTGCCCTGCTACTTTCACTGAGTGAAGAAATTCATTCCTCCATTGGTTAGAAACCTTCTTTCATGGCCAGTCAGTTTCCAGTTTATATCTAATCATTCTACATCAACACTGTCTTTTGGCTTAAATATTTTTTCTTCTTGCTTACTCCAAAGTTACAAATATACTTATAAAATTCACTAATATTCTCTCATCTTTTGTTTTTCTAGATGAAGCCAACTGATTTTTATCTTCTTGATAAAACAGGATTTTCACATCTATGATCATTTTCAGAACGCCACTCTGTACCTCTTCTAGTTTTAATTCATCCCTCTTGACAACTTAAAAAATAGTCCAAATAAGGTATGACCAAGATCTGGTACAATCATATTGATATATCACTTGCTTTGATAGAAATAACTCACTTCATGCAGTTTAGGATTCCAATTATCTTTTAGACCACATTGCAGGGGTAGATTCCTACTACTCTGACTCACAGTTTTTTTCTTCCGTCATGTGTGTTGTTCTAGTTCAGGGCAGAAAATTTGTAGCAATTTTAAAGTGCAAAATCTTGCCTTTCATATTCAAAATGTTACGACATTTCTATTATTCCAATCCAAACCACATAATTCATGCTATATGATATGCCTGTTCTCCAAACTTAGGGTTACCAGGAACTTTTATTTATATGTTAATTAGGACTATGCTTAAGACATTAAATGGGTGGACTCTATCTGTAGACAATTTCCAGTTTTATAGTCCTTCTTTCAACACAATCCACTGTCATTTACATTAGCCATTCTTTACGTTATGCATCCTATTTAATTTCTCGTATGGCACTATACTGAATCTTTTTATGAAGTACAGATTAAAGCTACTTCATTTCCTTTGTCAATAAATTAATTATTTTATCAAAAAAATACCCAGTTACCCCAACAAAATCTACCCTTACTACACCAAAGATTTGGTATCTTACACCAAGATAGATAACATCTATGCCTTTGCTTATACTATGTTATAACTTGTTTCCTATGTCCCATATATTGCAACAGTTGCACATAACACCACCTTGGGCTCTCCTTCAAACACATTTGTTACTTTCCAATCACGCCGCACCATTCTTGCCCTGCTAGGTTTATTAACAGTCTTTGCTAAAAGACTGCTTTGATACTTCTAGTATTTTCAAAATGGAGACCTAGGTTAGTTTTCCCATCAGGTTTCCAGTGGCAAGACACTGTTCATGTAAACCCGTTGCTTAAATGTGTGACTGTCATGGTTCTGACAGAACCTGACTGCGTTATGCTTCAGAGCCTATTGCCTAGCCTGTACCGATTCACTGGGAATTAAAAAAAAATTAAAAAAATTCTCATGAGTTAGGATCTTAAGCATTATTTCCAAAGCACATTTACCTCCACAAATGAATTCAGAAGCCTAAGTGGCACTTCAAGCATTTGCTATCCACAAGTTGCTCAATTTCTTGCTGTTCACATGCTGTCCTTAGATTCTTATCTGATAACATCCAGACAGTACTTGACTTTCCATTGGCATGATGGGCATGCACAATGTTGCCTCAAATTCTGGCATAAGTGGGCCTAACTCCCTGAAGTATAAGCAAGGCTCGTCAGGACTCTCACGTGAAGAATCCCCCTGTGTACCTTGCCTATGATGCCCCATCTCATACGCATTCTTAAAACATGAAAGACCACCAGAAATTAATCTTTCCTAATACTTTGCATAGCTGTATTACTTCATCCATTAACCTACTGTTAAGGCACTCACGTGACATGCAGATCTGTTTTCAAATCCCGCATCGGCTCAACTTGGAAGAAAGAGCTATCTTTCCCTGTTCTTTTATCTCCCAAATAAGATAAAGGTTGTACTTGCTTACGTACCTAACTCTAGGAGAGGACTCCAAACTGAGAATCTTTGGGCAGGGGAATATTCAGTTTATACTTTCTCAGCATTTCTTGGCAGCTTCTCATTCAGTGTACTCACTTTTGTGGACTAAGAGGACTATTTCTTGCACTGAGCTTTTAGGGAGCCTTAGAGCCTAACATGAGACTATGGATTCTTACATGCAGCAAAGTATGTACAGGTTTGGCTGTCTAAAATTACAAAATGGCACCAAGTATTTGAGTCTGAAGATTTACTCTTTTTTTACCCACTTAGTCTGTGGGGCACACAGGGAAATAAACTTTCTGTGTAACGTAGACGGTCTGACTGCCTGGGCCAGGATACCAACTGGGTGGATCGCATATTACTCCTGATCCGTGTGCCCGGGTTTTCTCCCTGCAGAAAGCATGTTCCTGTAACCTGAAGAATCAGCACCTGAGAGTATGTGGGTCACACCGAGCTGTCATTCTGAAATATAGTTTAGATAAATCCAGGGAATCCTCAGACTGAGAAAGAACTCCAATATTTCAGACCACAGATCTCAGAAATACTGAACATCCTGGAAATCAATGGGAACTCAAACATGGATACAGAAGTCAGTTTTGAAGTTAAGATGCACTGTTCAAAATGTTACCTTTGTGTTATTACCTAAACTTTTATCACCAAATTCTGTTGCATTCTGATACTATAATTCCATATTTCAAAAATGTGGCTTTTCCCTGGCTCCCACCGTGTTTAGTTGCTAGGTGATTCTGTGTCTGCTTATATTTGCATTTATAATCTTTTTGTGAACGGCAGATACTATTTTGTGACCAATTTTTTTAAGTAGATACATAGTACAGATTAAGAGAAAAAACTGACGTGTCTTCTGTTAAAAAAAAAAAAGAAAAAAGGAAAGCTATATTGATTTTACAGGGAAATTCTAACTTTTAAGACAGTCATCAGTTACAATGATAACTAATACTATTAATACACATTTTTTAATTGTACAGCTGTTTAGCTGTGCATGATTAGAAGCAGTTCTATATTCAAGCTTGATTATTTTCATGCAAATACATGGCTGGCTAATGGGGAGAACAGCTGCTGCTTAGCAACTGGAGGAACAGGGAAAGGGGGTGACTTGCTTTATAACAGAAAACTGTATGAAACCTCAGAGTACCTACAGAGTTTGGAGATACCAGGGAAAATGGGTGCAAGTGCTTTCTAGCTATGATGTCTCCTTTTGCAGTTACTGACATTCTAGGATGTCAGAATTTTCAGGTAATAAAGAATAAACTACAAGAAAATTTATATATAGTAGATGCATACACACATGTGGGTGTGAACAACAAATAAAACAAGTGCTAAAGACAAACCCTGACACAGAAGCTGAAATGGAGGAAACCCAGAAACAGGCTTTGTGTAGCGATCAACTTAAGCTACTACAGGCAGGACTGGTGGAAGAAGTGTTCTCTTTTTCTTTCTGCTGCTCAAACTCAGCCCCTGAACTTCCTCCTCCATTGTGCAAGCACAGGCTTTCACGCCCCTACATAATGAGGCAGATCAGGGACCTGATCTAGGTTAAAACTAAACCATTTTTTTCAGTTGGACCACTTTTACCTGGATCAGTTTCTGAATCCAGTTTATTATGCAGCTATTCAAATGCCTGTACTGACACAAGGAGGAGGGCAGGGGACATCCCGTGACAGTGCTGACTCAAACCTTCTCTGAAAATATATTCTTACCTTGGTGTGACCCTGCAGACTAACTTCTGTACTTGGCTGCAAGAAGAATTTGAAAGCAGAAGTGTGCTCTAAGACATGAAGGGAAACCGAAAACGTACAGCTCAGAAAGCATGCGAGTTCCGTATAAATGTCTCCATGACTATAAGACTACCACTTGGATCAAGCTATTTATATCAAAAAGGAAAATCACACAAGGAGAGTAACATTCAACACCTTCAGAAATCAAATTAATACCTCACGAACAGGAAACTGTCTCTAGGTTAGTTATCAGCTGTTCCTGTCTCAGTCCTGCTGTCTTCTGTTTGCAACACTTCTTCCTAATTCAAAGCACGGTTATCTCTGATTTAATAAACAATATAAAAAATTTTGTAATTAAACAGAAGTCTCTGAATAATGTGCTTTAGTGAATCCTGCTTTATGCTTCTAAAAAGTTAGTTATCCCAGCTATCTATGCTATTCTATCCTGGCTAATTGCTCTTTTTTCAGCAGGACTACCAGATACGAACTTGTGACTACACCTCATGCACCACTGTCGTGGTTTAACCGACAGCAGCTAGAACCATACAGCTGCTCACGCAGTTCTCTCCCTTCCCCTCAGAAGGGCAGGGAGAAGAGGAAGCAAAGAAGAGGAATGGGAAAGAAAAAAAAACCCTCACAGACTGAGATAAAGACAGTTTAATAGAACAAAAACAGAAACGGAGAATACAATAATAATAATGACACAAGTCACTCTCACCACCTGGTGACTTGGTACTTCCCTGAGCAGTGATCACAGATTTCCCCACCCCCCCGGGCAAACCCTCATTTATACACTGAGCATAACATCTATCGTACGGACCATTCCATTGCCCATTCTGTTGTTCTGCCCATGCTCCTTCTCAACTTCTATGGGAAGATGAAAAGACTCCTTGAAAAGTATGAACATTGCTTAGCAACAACTAAAACAACATGCATTATTGATATTCCTGTCACAACAATCATTAGAAAGAAAATTAACTTTTTCAGCTGAAACCAGGACAACCACACTCATTTAGAAGAAGCCAGAATCCTCCAGTAGTTTAAATGTCTTGAATTACACACCAACCCAGCTGAGGTGCAGATACACATCATGTTCTGCTGTCCATGTATATGACAATAGAATATAGTAGTGGACGGGTATCCCCCAGCACAGAAGTCGACTGCTGATGTCATAGTATCTTAAACTCCTGCAGGAAGGGCAACAGAACGGATTTGCCAGTGTTCAAAGACATTAAGCCGTCAGTGAACTAAACGGTGGTGGGAAGATACAATGCTTAGGAAGACGATCATGTGAACAGAAAGACAAGAGCACAGAATGAAGTAACACAAGAACAGAGTAGTGTCCCTACCAAAGTCCTACGGAAAATGAATGAAATGTATTAGATAAGCAGCAGTACAAAATGTATTCAAATAACAAGAGTTAGAGATGCTACTTGTTAACATGCTTCCCCAGTAACCTCCTAGTGATTTATTAGCCTTTGTGAAATTTAAGTATTCATAAGAGTAATCTTGCAGTTCCAAAGGTTTTCCAAATATTAGCCTTGCAAATGTAAATACCTGTCAAAATATTAAAGTTGTAGCTCAGCTATTCTTTAGCTACACCAAAAAGACTCTGGGTTTCAACCCTACTTCAACTAGTTCTGTGAAGGTGATTTGACTTTTTTTTCTGTTTGCATAAAAGTGAGTTTAAAGAGGAAAACAGAAACAAGCTAGAGAAAATAAACAGCTTACAAAGAAAGAGTAGGAAACCAGTTACCCTTGAGTAGACAGGCAAGCTTCCTGTTCATTACAATGAAAAAATGAAGGGTAGCAACTGCCTGACCTGTCTTTTGTTCAAATCTAAAACTAAAACATATGTAAGCAAAATGTGAAACATATGTTTTACATATTGGACTTTTGTCAGATTTTATAGATTTGTTCGTTTGTCTCATATCATCCAGTCTTGCACGCATATGTAACAATATAATTCTAAGTATATGTAAGAATATTTGGCCTTTTTATAGACTAATCTTCCACACTGCCAACTCTTTCGATATTTGGTGTCATTTTTTTTCCCCCAAAATCCACAGCTCTGAGACAAAGAGACTGCAACGGGAATCCCAACTCAAGGTTTTGGTTATCATTTTAAATGAAAACCTGCATGAGAGTGCTGGGAAACGCAAAATGCACTCTCCTAAAGGGCCAAATAAAAGAAACCCAAATCCTCGTGAATTTTACCCAAATGAATGACGGGGGGGGGGGGGGGGGGGGCAGGGAGGCACCTAACTCCCAGGACTCGCTTCCTCCCGATTAACGCAGGTTTCCGAGGGGCCGCCTCGCCCGCTTCTGCTGGGGTTCAAGAAGCCGGGAGCCAGATCCCAGCCTCGGGGCGCCCCTGCCCAGCCGGAGAGGGCCCAGGGTTTCGGCCTCGGGACTGCGGTACGACAGGAGGTCGCTCCCTCATACCCCCTCCTCCGGTAACAGCGCGGGTAACCCCCTGCCCGACTTTTACTCCCGGGTGGCAGGAAGGTAACGGGCAACCACGGAGAGAGGGGCGGGCGGGGGAAGAAAGAAACGTGGTGGCCGCGGGGGAGAGGAGCGCGACGGTGGAGGAAGCTGCGAAGGGGGGGGTGAAAAAGAGAAGGAGGAGGATACCGGCGAGGCGGGGCTGAGCCGCCCAGAGGGGCGGCGCGGCGGCTGCCGACAGGAGGCGGCCGCAGCCCGGCCCGGCCCAGCCCAGCCCAGCCCCCGCCGCAGCGCGCCGGCCCCGCCCCGCCCCGCCTACCCCCCCGCGCCTCCTCGGCAACGGCACCAACCGCCACCGCCCTTCTACAGGCCTCGCCCCCCCCCGCCTCCCCCCAGCTAGTAATGGCGGCAGAAGGTGTCCCCGTCTCCCTCCTCGCCCCCTTCCCTGCCGCCCCCGTTTTGCGTTGTGGGCTTTTTTTTAATGTTTATTTGCCAGCCCCCGCTGCCTGCGGAGACTCACCTTCCCGCAGCGAGGCGGCGCGCGCCGCGTCCAAAATGGCGGCCGACCCAGCTTCACCCCATCGCCTCCCCCCGCCCCATCGGCAGCTCGGGATTCCGCAGCCTCACTCTAGCCCGCGCGGCCGATCGCCGAATCACCGAGCTCTCCCCTCTCTTCCCCCCCCGCCCCGCTGCAGGGAGGACAAGCGTCGGGAAAGATTTCCCCTACTCCCACGCGCGCTCGCGCTCCGCCCGCTGAGCCCACCCGAAGGACGGAAAGGGGGGGGCAGGTGATGAGGAGTGACACCTCCCTTCCCCCACACCCCCCACACCCCGTCGCAACGCACGGCCCGTCCGCCTCCCCCTTCCCCCAGTGGTTGCACCCGTGACATCATCATCATGGCAACAACAGCTGCAACCCGCAGCCGGGGACCCGCCGTGTCCCTGCTGCCGCCGCGGGGGGACGGGCCCGCGCTCGCGCTGCCCCTCGTCAGGCGCCGCTCGCGGCCGGCCGCTCTCTGAGAGCCCCCGGACCGGGGCCGGAGGGTGGGGAGCGCGCCGCGCACGCGCCGGGAGGAGCGGCGCGGCGCGGGGCGGGAGAAGAGAGACGCCAGCGACAGACAGAGAAGGCGCGTGCAAGGGCGCGCGGGGCTGTGCGCGCGCTCGGCGGGGCGGGCGGGCGAGGAGAGGCAGGCGCGCGCTGGCGGGGGGGCGCTGCGCGCGCGCCCGCCCGCTCGCGCCCTCCCTCCCTCGCTCGCTGCGGCGGGGGGAGCCCGTGCGGGCTGGGCGCTCGCTCCCTCAGTGCGTGCCTCGGCGGCGGCGGACAACAATGTTCTCAGTGCGGATCGTGACTGCCGACTACTACATGGGCAGCCCGCTGCCCGGCCTGGACCCCTGCCAGTCGCACTTCCGAGAGGCCCCGACCAGGCGGGTGCCCGTCGTGAGAGTCTTCGGCGCCACCCCTGCAGGTAAGGGACCCCCGCCGCCAAAAGCCGCCGCTGTCGCCGACGCCGACCGGGCGGCGACGGCCCCGCTGCGGCGCGGGTCCTGCCGGCGCCGGCCCCCCCCCCCCCCCCCCCCAGCCCCCGCTCTCCCCGCGGCGGAGGCAGCGGCGGCTCTTGCTCTTTGTGGCTGGGTCGCGCCCCCCTCCCTCCCTCTCTCCCTCCCTCCCTCCCCACCCGTCGCTGCGGCGCGTCTCACCTGCCAGCGGCGGCTGCGAGGGAGCGCGCCGGGCCCAGCCGGCGCCGCGGGGCGGCGGCCGGCGAGGTGGGTACCTGCCCCCGGGTGTCCGCCGGGGGGGAGCCCAGCAGCCGCCGCGGGCGGAGGTGCCGTGCCGCGTCCCGCCGTGCACACCCCGCCCGACCGGGGGCCGCGGGGCCGGGCCGCAGGTGGAGGGCCCGGGGCCGCCGGGGCTTTGTGCGCGGCGCGGCCGGCCTGCCGGCCGCCCTGAGCCGGCGGCGGCAGCTGTGCAAACACCGGGGGCAGCCGCCCCGCTCCGCGCCCCCCTGCACCCCCGTTAAAGGGCAGGATAACGGCGTGTGGGCGCGGGGGGTGAAGGCGGCACCCCGGGAGGCGCGATTCTGCGGGGCGAGAGGGTTGAGTCTGCAAGGGGAAGCCTTTGAACGTAGGCACAAGTGAGACTTCTGCAGTTCTTACAAAGTGGGGGGGTTCGTGTTGGTTTTACGCCGGCGTGGTACAGATCGCGTACAACGATAGGCATTGGTGCTGCAGTGCAGAAGGGAACGTCCTAACCGCTGGCCACATGTTGCCCCCTGAGACTTCCTAATGTCACATCCCACTTCTTCGTTGCCTCTTCTCTCTGGGCTCCTGGTTACAGTCTCACCACATCTCAAGTGCATTTCTGACTGCCAGAACGGATTTCTAACAAAATTTAATATTTAGGAAAATGAATTTAATATTTATTGTAGTTTACCCACACATTAAATATTAAGTTGGGAAAAAAACCCAACCGTGTTCTTTGAGATGCTAGACATTGTTGCTTGTGATCCCTTTATACTTATGTTGTGTATTGCTGACCTTGGGAATTAAGGTATTTCTGCATATTTTATTGACTTACAAGTTGAAAATGAGGTATTGGTATGTACATTAAATATAAGGCAAGACAAAAAACATGTAATAAAAAAACACAATAATGGTATCTTTCCATTCACGTAGTTATTATAGTAGTGTGGATTTTTGGGGGTTTTGTTTTGTTGTTTTTTTTTTTTATTCAGAATTATCTATCTGTTCTCTGTTTAGGCACAGAGAGATGTGAGATATAAAAGCTGTTGTGATCTGATGCATCTACAGCTCCAAAATATTAAGTGGATGAGTGGGACTAATAGATACAATATTGAAATAGTGGGACGTATTTTATTGTAGTTCTGATTTTGCATACAAAGGAGATATTATGTAATAATATTTATGTAATGGCATGAGTAACTATTTCATTATGAAAAAATGTAGAGCCTGAGGTTGTCTGGCAGGTAGCAGGCTTTCTGTGCGTGCATGTGGTTAGCTCATTAAGGCTTATTTTCTTTTAAGAAAATGTTTAGGCTATGCCATATCATGAATGTGGCATCGTAAAGTAAACAGTGAAGCAGTTGAGTTGTCCAGCTATTAGGAACACAGTAGGAAATCCCTGGCTTCCCAAACCATAAATTTTAATATTAGTTTGCATAATAAAGGCGTTTCTAATTCGTCTTGGTTAGAGGAGACACTTCACTACAGTCTGCAAAGGAAGTGTGACTTGGCTATCTTGTATTTATTTCCCTGTTAAACTTTTTAATGGCTTTTTTTCCTTTCTATGCCTTTAGCAATGTTTGCTAATAAGTTTCAAGAACTGCTTATTATATCTCGGTGTTATTTTTTTTCCTTTTTAAAGGAGACAAATGTAGTTTTGTCTCTTTTCAGAGGTGCTGGACCTAAGCAGTCAGAAGTAATGTATGTGACTTCAGAGAGAGGGCTATCCCGTCATTTACTTGAGAGTTGAAATATGAAATTAAGTAAAATCACTTACATCTACACTGACATTTTCTTTGAGGAAAAAGAAATCGTAAAAACAGCTTCTAATATAGTGTGTAAGACAATGGGGTGTACTTGCTGTTTGGCTTACAGGCAGTGTGATGCTTGTCTTTACTTGAGTTGGTCTGGATAAGAATAACCCTTTCTCATTGGGTTTAACATGCATGTCTTGCCTGCAGGAAAGGTGCTCAGTTGCCACGCTGCCTACATGACAGCAAACCCCTATGTCTGTATAGGCTGCTTCACCTCTGGCATGATTAGCTCGGCACGAATCTTAGTGTGTTTAAGGCTGTGTCTCCATGCTGTGCAGCTAATTGGGAGTCAGCTTCAGAACAGTCTTCAAATTCTGCCTGCTGAGTGAAGGGGGATTGATTGGTATGTGGAAGTGGCTCATGCAGATGTTCAGAAAGTCAGACGTCTAGCAGCACTCTATCTTGTGTCTATCAGCTATGGACGTTGGGTCTGAAGGCACCTACCTATTCTTTCTGCATCTTTTTCTGGAGGTATTGTGCTCAGTGAGGTATATGAATGACAAGGATTGCCAGTGTTGTTATCTTTGCGGACTTCTATGTAATTCTGTACTTGACAATTGGTTTGTAAAGGTTTGCTGGTACGATCTATAAAATTAAAGTGGTTTGTGGTATGGTGGTTGGGGGAGGTAAAAACCAGACTTTCAATTAAAAATAATGGAAGGATGAACTTCTAGAATGGACTGTGTTGGCAATAACGTTTGTCAACTTCTTTAGGTCTTTTGAAGAAGAAACCTCATTGTATTTGACAAGACTATGCAAGTCATCTCTGCCCTACATCTTTGTGTAATAAGAGCTTGAAAGGCAAGGAATCAAAATTTTGTTTAAGCCCAAAGATCCACCTACTATTTTCTATTGTTCTGTGAAATACAGAGTAAAATTCTGACTACAATAGCAAAAGGTGAAGTGAAGCGTTACTGGAGTATATATTTGAATGTGCCTTAGCTGGTTGGGCCATTTCATTCAGTTTGGTGGTTGTAGCAGACTGGCGTGTCTGTTGACATAATAAGTTGGACAAAAGTATAATTTCAGAAATGCTACAACACTGCCATGGTGTTAGTACAATGAAAGCAGCATTAAATTCATGCTTTGTTGTATAAGAATGTAGATACTAGTTGATATAGTAGTCTTTGTATCTCTAAGGGAGTCTTGTAATATTGCTGCTTATATTTAAAAACAATAGATTTTAATTTACTAGGTAATGCTCAGCTATGAAACAAAATTTCATTATCTTCTCAGGCAGTATTTCTTTTCTGCTAGCTAGCAATTTCTGCAAAAGCTTTTTATAAAAACAAAACAAAAAAAACCCTTTGAGGAATTGCAGTTGTTTATGAGAGTGAAATCATAATGAAAATTGAATTTTCTGTTTACATATAGTCTTTTGTTTAATTAATAATTCTTGAGTTGTTATTCTTGCTGCTAAGTTGAGGTGGATGGAGGTATGAAAGTGTTGATTTATTTCCTACTAGCTTTTGTCCGTTTCAAGCTCTTGTAGTCTTTCCTCAAGATTTCACTGACCGCTTCAAAATAAGCATATGAATGCTCTGTTGAGTGTTTCTGTCAGGTGCTTATTCAACTACAGGAAGACAGAACCAAACTGTAAATCCATCCATAAAGAAATCAGGGTGAGACTAGATGTCATGTTAGGAGAGACATTAACAAACAAGCTAAGGCTACTAAATTGTCGCTTCACTTGACAAGACTGAGTGCAAGTAGCTGAGGATACTAATTGCAAACTGCATACAAGATACCTGCTGGTGTATGATAATCAGTATTGTAAAACAAATAGTTGAAATATTTTAAAAAAACAGAATTCTGATTTGGGCATGATTTGAGGCTGATATACATGATAAATTTTACAGAAATAGGTACAGATTTTAAAATTGCTTTTGAAGGGTGTTAGGCTGAGAAATGTGTGTTCAATTGACAGGAGGACCTTTGGAGAAGGCAGATTAGGAATTTACCTAAGAAGCAGCAATGTGTAATTTGAGGAACGATGTAACTCCGCTGTCTGCAACTGCCACTCTATATAGTTGTGTCTTTTTGAAGGGTTTTGTGTTTTACATTATGAAATCACGAAATCACTGATCCAAGAATGAATATTACTTCAGGACAGTACAAAAACTCAGGCAAAGAGGAGGATGTTTTTAAGTTACTCTTGCATGCTTTTGATGCCAAGTTTTTCTGAGGCTGGGTGTAGAGTAGGGTTTACAGTCAGCAAAATCTGAATGCATTTCAGGTAGATATCTAAGTTTGGTGGCTTTGCTGCTCCTTGGTTTTCTGAGGCGGGGGGAAAAGCAGAGGCAAATGCTCCAGCTCAAATCTGGCTCCCTTCCAGCTGCAGTAGCTCTGGTATGACTCAGTGAGGGGGCCTGCTTATCTTCTTTCTTCTTTTCTTCCCTCTCCTTTCTCCCTTCACTGACCTGGCTAGGCTCTGTATCTGATCCCATCCCAGTGTCTTTCTCTCTTCCGTTGCTGCTCACTTGAGGAGGAATGAACTCATTGCAGGAACTTGCTGCTTTCTACACTCAGCTCATGACTAACTTTTTTCTCACATCATTTTCACTACCATTTCAGACACTGTGTCCTGCAATGATAATTCCCTGTAGCTTCCTTGGTTCATTATCCCAGTGTTCACAGCTGTGCATCGTTCCAGTTGCCACTACTTCCCATATTCCATTTCTCAGAAGTGGGCACTTCTTAACAGTCTTCCAGTCCCTTCTGTGGCTTCATGGTGAGGGTATGAGGATGTAAAATACAGCCATTGTGTTGAGGCTTATGTCTCTGCCTTGCCTTTTCATATCCTCTCCCAAAATGTACCAGCACATGACTCTCATAGGGGGTTATTCTGTGGACTGCAGTATGGCCTAGAAGATTTTCAGTATCGTACGGTGTAGTCCCGCTTCCAGCATACTGTTTCTGCATCTTGCACTGGCAGGTTTCTCATGCTTCTGAAGAGCTTTTTGAAAAATAGCCTCATGTCCATTTGTTTTTCTTTTCTCCAGAGGTTTATACCTTCTGTGAGATGTGAACGGGGCTGGAGTAGGAATGAGGAATTTGAGATAATGAATTTATTCTGAGATTGTTTACAATGTTTGAGTTTTGTCAATGATGTGATCGGACTCATTAACCTGTAGCTTCCCTGGTCCTTAAAAGGATGTGTTTTCTAGTGTGTTGTGGGGGTTTTTTTATGTGGTTTGTTTTGGTATTGCTTTTTTTTAAGAACCTTCTCCTGTTTTTGAGACGTTTGTTACATACTTTGTATAGATTGCCTGCTGAGTTGTTTGAGCAATGAGAGGCTGCCTGGATAAACTGTGAGACTCTGCTGTGTTGGCATGAAACTTGTTAAGTAGCAAATTTAGTACCCGTGCATATATGGCTTGCTTTAATACTGTTTCTTAAATAAGCCTTAAAATACTGTGACAAAGTCAATGTTCTAACTAGAATCCAGATACTGGTTTCTTAACCATTCTTCGGTTTGCTACTGTAGAGTACCTCTTCGTCAAAATCACTGAATTTATTTGTGCTTTTGTAATTCAATCAAAAAAACCCCATGTATAACTGAGACTATGTGCTTAGAACTCCATCAGCTGCAGACTTCAAAGTGTTTCACAAAGTAGCTGCGTCTATATTGGGTCTAATGTATAACTTGGGAATGAATTTTGTGATCAGTGCCCCTGGAAGTAGACTTAACGGCTTATCTATCTCAGCTACAACTTCCAGTTCTGTTATATACTTCTTAAGGGTGCTTTTTGGCTCCTTGGTGAAATATCTTCTTTTTCAGTGTGTAAAATGAACCTCCTCAAAATAACACACTAGCCTGAAAATAGTTGTCTCTCTTATTTTTACCAGAGTAGCACATGCATAAGCACAACTGAGGTTGGCAGGATTAGACAATGTGTAAACACTCAGTGATAAGCAGCTCCTGTTTAGTAATTTTTGCAGTCTGAGTAGACAAGATAAATCTCTGGAAGAAGGAAACAGGTGTGATAATACCATGCTATCTGTTTCTTCTCAGTCTCTTGTTTCAGAGTTCCAGTATTGATCATTTAATACCCTGTTTTGCTAACTGTTGTCATTACCCTGTTTTTGTCCTTTACCCTTGATTGACCTCTGCGTGTGCACTGGGCCTCTGAGAAGGATGATGATGTCAATGAAAATGCAACCATTCGGAAAGAGGCAGCATGAACACTTACACTAAAAGATTTACAGTGGGTGTTCAGTCTCACCGATGAAGCAGCTGAAATCTTTCAGAATGATTGGACAGGGTCACTGGAGATTCAGTCTCATGGTAAGGGAGATCTGCTGATAAAAAATCTCAGGACAATTAGCAGTCAACTTTTTTCTTTTTTCTTTTTTTAATTAAGCATTCTGTATCTCCAGCTATTGCAAAGTCATCTTCTGAAAAGCCAGCATCTCATCCTCCTCATCTGTCATCTTTGGATGTTGAATTGGCAACTGATGAACTTGCTGCTGCTTCTCTGTCTGCCATGTCATGTGTACTGTCCCTGTGTGTTCCAATTGTGCGTGTTTTTTGAGTTCCTGTATGTCTCCTCTATATTGCATTTGCTCTTTGGGGAAAAATTGTTTCACTGTCTATTGAATTGCTATCTCACATTTCAGGAACATGTTCTTGACAGACAGCAAGGCATACCCGTGTAAAGAAAAGAATGGATTTGCTTAGGGTCCCACATCAAATCAATGGCAGAACTGATAGTACAATGGAGAAGCTACTGTCATAAGCAGTGTTATTTCTGTGCTACTACCCAGCCCTATAATAAATTAATGTAAACAATAAAATAATGTCCTTTTATATATCGACCAAAGCTATAGTTCTGGTAACAAGTATACCATTAAGACCTGGGCTTGATTAACGAGTCTAGGGGCTGGTTGCAAAGATCTGCTGTGAAGTCTGTATAGTGAGGCTGTAATTGCACTGTTATTCATGATCCTTGTATGTATTCTGGTGAAACCAATAATTTTGAGGAATGCAGTGGAATAATCAAGTATATGAGCTTGCAAACAGGCAGTATGTTTCTGCCTGTGATACAGTTACTTTAAGACTGAGGTCAGAGCCCAAAGTACGCAAGAATCTAAACAAATACCAGAAAAGTTTGTACTAGATACAGTGACTATCTGAAATGCCAGTGTTTGCATAGACTTCATTTGTGCATGTTTGTTAAGGCTCTTTTCTTTCAAGAGCTGCTTTTTATTATAGAGAAGTTATAAGATGTATAGAAGTTTGTGAGTTTTTTGGCAGGGCATTTAAATAAAACTTTACACTTGCTGGTAGGGGCGGGACATATGGCTTATTAGGGAACCATTTGATGTCTGTATGCTCCAGCCTTTCTGTGATCAGCACGCAGACAGCCATTTTGGGTAACTTCTTCCCCCACTCATATATATATGCAGTCCTTCATGTTGACTGCATGTTTATGAGTTCATGTTATGTGACCTTAGTGTATGTGTGCTTGACTTCTCAGGTTGTGAAATCATTGTCCTTGGAGTTATTCAAAAGCTGTCTGGATGTAGTCCTGGGCAGCTGGCTCTAGGTGGCCCTGCTTGAACAGGGAGTTTGGACCAGGTGACCTCCAGAGGTCTCTTCCAATCTCAGCCATTCTGTGATTACTGAGATTACTCAGCAGTGAGTATCCAGGTGCTCTGTACAGCCTGTTTGTGTGTCCAGGTAATCACAGTTGCATCTAAATGATGTGGAAAGGTTGCCAGGAAGCTGTCTTTAAGTTGATTACCCTGCAGCTGTAAGTTACTGGAAGGTTTTGGCGGTGCTAGTGAATACTGATTTATATTTGGGAAGAGGAAGAAAGAATATTCACTACAGAGACCATTGCTAGGTTGGGTTTGTCCCTCAGTGACAGGTTCTTTTCCTAAAAATTACAGAGAAAGTAGGAGCAGCTGCTGCTTATTTACATTCATTTGTGCCTCTGTACTGTTTGCCGACTAAACCAGTGTTTACTACAGCAAGGCTGTATGTCCTATTTTAGGTGCAATATCAACATGCGGTACTCAGTGCGAATATTGAAAGGGCTGTGGAATGTTGCACCTAATCCATAATACTTGGCAGGACTCCTCAGGGGAGGTTTACAATACAAGTTTTCTGAGTTTTGTATAATGAGATGTATAATGAGTCTTTCATTTTGTGTTTGAAACTACCTAGGTGGGTTTCTGTATAGCAGAAATCTTATTAAGCAGTGGGAATTGGAAACTGATTCAGCCTTCAATTCTGCAGGTACAGCCTTCAGATCAGTAATGAACATATTTTTATTGCTGCCACCCCTATTATATTTATTATCCAGATGAAGAGGTTATTTTCTGGAGTTCTCAATATAGCAGCTTTTATATTTCCTTTTTTAAAAGTTACCTATTTAACCTAGCTAAAATGCTACGAAAATTTCATTGCAGATGAATCTTCTTTCATGTTCTTGTATGTGTTTATTGACAGGCTGAGAGAGTTGGGGTTGTTCAGCCTGGAGAAGAGAAGGCTCCAAGAAGACCTTATAGCGGCCTACCAGTACCTAAAGGAGGCCTACAGGAAAGATGGGGAGGGACTCTTTATCAGGGAGTGTAATGATAGGACATGGGGTAAAGGCCTCAAACTGAAAGAGGGTAGATTTAGTTTGGATATCAGGAAGAAATTCTTTACTGTAAGGGTGGTGAGGCACTGGAACAGGTTGCCCAGAGAAGTTGTGGATGCCCCATCCCTGGAGGTGTTCAAGGCCAGGCTGGGTGGGGCTTTGAGCAGCCTGGTCTAGTGGGAGGTGTCCCTGCCCATGTCAGGGGAGGTGGAACAAGATGATCTTTAAGGTCCCTTCCAACCCAAACCATTCTGTGATTCTGTTATCCATTGACCATTAAGCAGATGGTTTTGTGGCATTCACATTTGTAAGCAGTGAAACCTATTGTACTGTCTGTAGGAAATTATAAGAGATTCCAGGCAGTTTCTTACTTTGATGTAAAATGAATCTATTTTTATAAATGCTTGGTATCAAATATTTTAATTTTTGAGCTGTTTGAATTAGCTTTGTAGAACCGAGACTTAACCTTCTTTACTGTTAGACCTAAATAGTAATGGTAAAAATAACCCAGTTCTGCTGTGAGTGTTATCTGTTTGTCTATTTCCTAAAACAGAAGCATGTTTTTACCCTCAGGTTAACGTTGAGGTTGGAAGGGACCTCTAGAGATTGTCTAGTTAGGCCAAGCACCTGCTCAGAGCAGGGTCACCTAGACCAGCTCCAAGGATGGAAATGCCACAACCTTTCTGGGTAAGTTCCAGAGTTTGACCACCATCACAGTAGAACAAAACAAACAACAGGAGGTAAAAAAACCAAACAAACCCACCCAAAACTTTTTTTAAGTTTCTTGTGTTTCAGTTTGTGCCCATTGCCTGTTGTCCATTCACTGGGCACCACTGAGGAGAGTCAGACTCACTCTTCTTTTCTGTTTTGTATCAGGTATTTATACACATTGATAAGATCCTCCCCCACCCTCCCAGTCCTCCCCTTCTTGAGGCTACAAAATCCTGGCTCACATGGCCTTAAATCATCTTCATGGCCTGGCTCCAGTATGTCCATGTCTGTCTGGGGAACCCAGACTTGGACCCAGCACTCCAGATGATTCTCACCAGTGCTGAGTAGAGGGGAAGGGTCACGCCCCTCAACATGCTGGTGGTGGTCTTCCTAATGCAGCTCAGGACATTGTTGGCTGCCTTTGTGGCTGAGGCACATTCCTGGCTCGTGTTCATCCAGGACCCCTGGGTCCTTTTCTGCAAAGCTGCTTTCCAGACAGTGCCTCCAGCCCATAGTGATGTATGGAGTTATTCCTTCCCAGGTGAAGACTTTGCATTTTCCCTTGTAGGGCTTCATGAGATTCCTCTCTGCCCATTTCTCCAGTCTGTCAAGGTTCTGCTGAATGTTAGCACACCGTCTGGTGTATAAGGCACTCCTCCAAATCTTATAATCTGCAAACTTGCTGAGGGTGCACCTGTTCAATGTCCAGGTCATTAATGAAGATGTTAAACAATATTGGCCTCAGTATTGACCTCTAGACTACAACGCAAATGACTGGCCTCCATGTTCCATTGTTGCAAGGCTGCTTCTCTTCACTTAAATTTCATTTCTCTCCCCCATGCCAAATCTGTTTTAGAGCTCTCCAGTGTGTGTTTTGCTGTTACTTCCTTTTTTTTAAGACACCATCCTCTGAGGTGAAAGTATATGCACTTAATTTAATTTCTGATTACAGCATGGTTTGTTTTGTAGCGTTTATAAAACTTGTATGTAGATATCTTGGGTAGGGTATGACTATGTAAAAGTAGTAAATCTTGGGTCTGTGTTTTCTGGTTTTTTGATGGTATGTTTTACCTGAACAGAAAACATAGGAATGATGTAAAATAACTGAATATAGGTCATCATTTGACTTAAAAGGTGTTCTGTATCAGAAATACAGTTCTAAATTGTCCCATGTTTTTCTTACTTCAGTAAAGTGACATATGTTGTGCATAAAGTAATTCAACTTGCCATGGTAATTCAGGTCATTCTTTATTATGTTTTTTTTATGTACAGTTCTTAAGGAATTTATGCATTCATGTGTACGTTTGTAAACTGGCAGTTGCCTCGCAGAGATTAATTTAGTATCTTTACAGTCTAGATTCCTGTTTTGAGTCTGATGCATTAAAAGAAAAAGAAAAAACAAAAACAAACCCAAAAAACCCAAAACAAAACAACCCCAAATCCACCACCAAACCTTAGGATGGATAGGAAAAAAGGAATGAAGTTCTGCTAAGCATTTACAGATTGTGCCAGCATGTCAGGTTTTGGTGAGCTTGTGTTCTTATGCCAGCAGTTGGAAACCTAATCAAGGAAATAAATAGTCATTTTTAACCACTGCTATATTAAAGATGAAAGACTTAAGAACAGAAACCAGTTGTTTCAGGCGATGTGTAGATAATGGTGGATAGTCCTCACTCCAAAAAAATTATGTTCTGTATAAATGGAACGTTAAAAGGTGTAGAAAGAGTGATATGTTATGAAAACAGATGGCATGGCAATATTGTTAGTCATTATTTTGAAGTGGAATTTTGTAGGAGGAATTGCCTGAATGGAAAAACAGGAGGAGGAGAGGATGTGTTGAAAGGAAGGCTGGGAACGGAAAGGAATATGTGGAGCATGTGAGGTGAGCTGGGGGGAGGCGGGTTAGAGGAAGGAGAGGGCTGAGAGCCAGGACTGTGGAAAATATTGACGTTGGAGTTGCAACAACAGGGACCAGTTATCTGAGGCAGCTCCCTTTTGGTTTCACTTGCCTTGGCTCATGGGGCTGATTCATCCCCTGGAATTTCTTATCTGCAGACTTGTGGCTGGAAGTAGATGAGGTGTTACTTGAGGTTTATTGCTCTGTGTAGTGGGAGAAGAGAGAAAGAAAACAAAGTCTGTCCCCCCTGACTGAGAACTGTCCAAGAGGTGTAGAACATAGCAGAGAACTACAATATTCTCAGGAGCACTGTGCAGTTTGTGAGCATGTTTTGTGTTGTCTGCTTTCATGACAATTTTTATTATTATTTTTAAGTTAAGGGATGTGAAAATGTAAATTAAAAAAAAAATCTAAATATCTGGTGTTCATCTTCCCAGTATATCAGTATAAATTAACTAAAACCAGCCAGACTTCCAGCCTGACTCTGCAGTGTGATGCATGCACAAGAAAATACATCTTTTACTGGCAGAGAAAGATAGGTGGGCCTGCATAATGTAGGTGCATATGTGGCAGATTTAAAATACAGAACAAAAAACAAAGAGTGAGAAACAGGTCACTTGTTCAACTGTTCATATCTTCTTTAGTGTAAATGGGCTTTCTGTAGCCTGTTCGTATGTCGTGCTCTTCAGTTGCTTCCATAAAAATCTTGTTCTGTGTAAGCTTGATTTGCTGAAAGAAAACCCTAGCACATCTTATTCTTTGCAAGTTAGTCTTTGGTTTTTCAGAATGTCATTCTCTTATGGAAACCACTATCAGTAAAGTGTTTTAATTTTATTAATGAAATAGCTTCTGTAGCCATCTGACTCACAGTAAACCATTTAATTTCACTGAATGTTTCAATTCTATAATTTTTAAAGGATGAGTGATTGCATTTTTTACTTGTAGAACCCTCATGACCAGGGACTTGTTATTTTGATAGCGGAACATTGATGGTGAGAGGCTGAAGCTTATGCATTTGACAATAAAGTTGTGGAGATAAAATGGTGATGGAAAAATAACAATAGATCAGAGTGGAATTGGCCAGAGAACCTTAGTAAGAGGTTGGTTTAGGAGAAAATCTGGTGACTAAGATTGCAGTGTAATGCTTTTATTATCTGAAGATATATAATTTGATATACAGGGGTCGGGAGAAGCACAAGTAATGTTTAAAACTGAGTAGTACAAAACTTTGGCTGTTTTTACAGCTGCTCTGCAGCAGCCATCAGTTGAAACTTAAAGTTTGATCATACAGTTGAATCTCTGCATATGCCTCCAAGATAGATTGATGAGTTTTCAAATCCAGTAGCTTCCATTTTTTTTCTTCTGTATTTAGTTATTGATTTTAAATGTTTTATGGTGTGCAGTATGGAACAGGAGATTCTTAGTCCAAGAGTTTGATGCAGTAACCATCACTTTGCATAAACGTTGCTTTCTGAAGCCATCTGATTTTATTTGGTTTGTGTTTGGACATATGCACAGTGTGGTTATTTGTTAATGCATTTTACACTAGGAAGTCACTTAGAATTGTGGGGAAGGAGGAAGAGAAGGGGAAAGCCTGATGCAATATATTTGCTGAGCTGAGGAGGCTTTCAGGGGGAGTTTTGTTTTGTTTGGTCTTTTTAGTGGAGGTAGACTCAGTCTGCTGTCCTCAAATAATTGGGTTCTTTGTTAGCACAGTGTAATTGAGGTTTCAACTGTTGTAGAGCTGAAAATAACTTATTTTTTCAGAGTATTTTGTGAGCTGCTTATTGATGCTGTAATGGGTAACTAAAGAAGGGTAGATAATTTTCTACCAGGTGTGTGTTCTGAAATATTGCACATACTGAAGCTCTGCAGAATTCTGCTGTTTTCAGTTCATCAAAACAGTAAAGCAGGATACTGATAGTGCTAGAGATAGTATATTCATGTGAGGATTACAGGAAGAGACATACATGAAGAGAAAAAGAGTAAAAAATAAAACTTGGGGAATTAGAAGTCTGTTCCATCTGCATTCATGAAGTAGCACCAACTCTTTTCCTTCCAAACGTTATTAAAATGATTTCTTAATTTCTTCAAATATGTAGTGATCTGTTACAGATACCAGCTGTTCCTTTGTGTAACTAGGTGTGATGGAGTTAGATATACTCTGCTATTCTGAATGTAAGCCTGGCTCTTCAATATCTGTAAATTGCATACCCAGAACCATAGTCTTTTTGCCAGAATAGAACCTAGTATAGCTGTTACAAATCTCGTGACAAAGTTTTCAACAAAATTTCGGAAGTTTAAAATTTAATGTAACTGATTTTTCACCTTTTTTTTTTGCAATTAAGTCATAATTGGAAAATTCAGCAACTGTTGTATTGATGTCCTTTATTTTCTTATAGTTCTTAGGACAGGAGAGGAGGAATATGTGATGGGGAGAACTAAATCTTTGGCTCTGTCAATACCAGAGTGATTAGGTATGAGTGCAGTCTCTTGTGGTTATACTTTGAAGTGTATGTTTCATTTGTTGATGTGGATTTGTAAGGGAAAATTAAAATGCTTAGGAAAATATTGTTAAAAAATCAGTTTAAAGAGGAAACTTGTAATTAAGAGTCATTCCTTTGGTATAGATGACACTAGTAAACATGGGGTTGTTTTTTTTTTTGGGGGGGGGGGGGTGATTTTCTAAATATTCTTAAAAATCAGTTATTGTCACTGGTACCAGCCAAAATTTCTTAGCGTCGCTTTATTACTTCTTGTGTAGATTTTTCTATGAAACTTACAATGATGGATGTCACGATCTGGTTGTCATAGTAGTAGTGAACTAGACCTTAAGTGTAACTTCACAAATTCTTTCCAGTGTTCCAAGTACGGAATAAACCATGAAATCCTAGTTGTGATTACTGTTGGAATACTAGTCAATTATTTTTAAAAGTACGATTTTTCTTTCCTCCTTGTAGTGCTTGTATTCTCTCCGTTTTAGAAGAAATGTCTACTACATGGAACTACATGTAGTTCCATATAATGTCTTAAAAAATCACTTTATGAAAGAAAACAAGATTACATATTCCAAAGTGCAGTAGCTGTTTTACAGCATCTAATTACAATGATTGTTTTTTCCAAAGCACTGTGTTTTAAGCAGTCTTGAACTTGAATATTTAATGTATTGTGATCATTAATACATAATATAAAGGAAGTATATTCTCTGATATTGTTTGCAAGCTAGGATCAGAATTGAAAAGAAAGAATATGAGGTTTTTTGTATGTAAGGAAGCAGTCCTTTTTCTAACCTGTTGGGTTTTTTTTCTATTTTTACTTAGTTTTCAGTTGACCAACAGAATTCATCACCGTGATACATTACATATTTTACAAGGAGAAAAGTGCTTTTTCGTCAACCGATGTTCTAGTAGCTGCCAGCATTTAGAACAAGGAAATCTCAAAGTTGATATTGGAGGCTAGCCATGTAAAAGGATGTGGCGCCAACTGCATGAAGTGGTGGTTTTCTGGCAGATAGCTTTTGTGTACACTCATCCCTAACTCAGAACTAAATCTGATCTGAGATAGTTTCTGCTTTTGTGAGTTAGTTGAAGTTTAGCTCTGGATTCATGAAGCACAGGTTGCATGTCTAGCAAAAATTGTTGCTGTTTGACAGTTTTTGCAGTTGCACAGTGAGGTCAAGAGCTCTCCTTCAGGAACTTCAGTCACATTTTAACATAAGCTCTGTTGCAACTGGACATCATTGTCTTTCATTGCCAAGCTGTATGTTGAAGTATTTAGCTTTAAAAATCATCTCTCATGAGGCTTAGTGGTATTTCTATGTAGGCCCAATCATAGACAAAAGGCTTTACTCCAAAGAGGGTTTGTAATGGTTGGAATTGTTGTTTTGTATTAGAATTTGCTCAAGCAGTCAAAAAAATCTATTTAAAAAAAATAAATAAAATCAGACATTTTCTCCTGTTAGTAAAGAATGTGATGAAAATGGAGTGATCTTTACCAAAATTGGAAATAAACTGATAAGAAAGGGAATGGTGAATGCAATTAAAACTCATAATTTCCATTAAGTGAAAGATGAAAAAAGTAAGAAATGCAGTAGAAGATTATGATTATAATTAATATTTATTTAGAAATGGGTTGTAGTCTTTCCAGCGGGGAGACGAATATTTGTTCTGTAATTGTCTGTTAACAGAGATCTTGATCCCTAACTATTGAACAGTAGCAGCCACAATAACAGGATTAATGTGTCAAAAATGTCACGTTTAAAGATTTTTCGTTAACTTGCCATTGTTGTAGGAAATCATGTATTAGATTTTTTTTTAAGACAGTTTCTTAATATTTGAACTATTATTAAGAACTGTCCCTTGAAATTTTCAGTTGGGTGCAAGGAAGTTTGTCAGTAGATGATCTGGCTAATGTGGTTCCATAGCATCAAGACTTGATCTTCCAAAGTATATAATATTCACAATTCCTATAAAATCAATGTATTTCTGGCTACCTCTAGGAATTCCACCCTTACAGACAGTTTTTTATAGAAATGTGCTGCAACTGTTTTTATCTAGAAACAATAATTGTAGTCCTGTGTTTTTTCTAATGCGTAATTATCAAGGGTGTTAGTTATGTGTAGGAGAGAATAAGCAGAACCCACAGTTTCATTTATTTGCGTATGGGGTTAAGTTTTTAGTTCTTTATGACTGTAATTTTTAAATGATTGCTATTTTTCATGCAGTCATAACTTAAGGTTTTTGTCTCCCCCACAACGTCCCAGTTCATGTCCAAACCAGAATTTTATACATCAAGACCTGAAAACCTGATAATAGTAAGATAAATCAAAAGATTTGCCATATTGAATCACTGTCCTTTTAAGCGATATCTCTGTTGTTTGGTCATTACTCTGTACTTTTACTAATTAGAGTTACTTTAAATTGGATTAAATTCTTGTAAGAGAATAATTCATTCAAGTTGGCCTTGCAAGGTTATGTTTAGATTGAAAGCTGAGAATCATGTGCAGAACCTTTGCAGAGACATTTGACTTTTCTTTCTTTTAATTCTATTCCTGAAAAGATTTTTTTTTTTTTTTGAGTGTTTATCGCATGACTGCATTTCTGTCTGAATGCCATGTATGCAGTTAGTGAATGATTTTGTGCTTTAAAATACTTAAGTAATTCTTAATTTGGTATTATAGGTGTAGCATCAAGACTGAGGGATTGAATGAGTTGTACAGGGTCATGAGGGGTTTAAAGTGGGATTCATCTTCCTTTTGTTGCCTTTAGATGTCTTAATCACAAGACCATCATTTAAGATAATGATATGCATCAGTGCATCTAAGAATTCCTCACAAAATATGTGCCTTTATGCCATAATATTCTGTGTGGATTTGTACAGCTAAACTAATAAGCAATAGACTGGAAACAGACATTGTACAATATTTATTTGAAAAATCATAAAACAAAAGGTGTTGTTAAAAGGTTATATTTTGAGGGGAACTAAAGATGGCTGTGTTCATCAATTTCATCTTGTTTCATTAAAGTTTATGCTTTTTTCATCACATTAAGAAAGATTTTGAGTATTCTGTACTGATAAATGATTTCGAAGACTCACAGCATAGCATTTTGTTTTCTGAAGATTAAAGTTTTGGCTGTGCTGTGTCTTCTAATGTTTTTGAACCATATTCAAATACAAGCCTGCATGTGTGCTAGTGCACTTCCACTTTCTGAAAGAATCCTTTGAAGGATAGTCCCTGACATAGTTTGGTTCATACAGTTCCTTTCTTTAAAAAAAAAAAAAAAATCCTGGACAGGAAAACTTGGCAGACAGTCAGTCCTATTGGAAAATAATAAACACGCCTCTGCCAGAAAGTGTTTGAATTTGTTACAGTCATCTGGTCTGGACTAGTAGCTGCTTAGAGATCTATGAATAGCAACAGTGGAGGCAGAGGAGCAATTTTTCTACAGGCGTAGGGTTGAAATGATTCTTATTTGGAAGTCTGCCTTTGTCATCAAAGAGTTAGAAATATAGGGGTTTTTCTCTTAATTTTTTTTAATAAATTAATAATATGTTGCAATAAACAAAATTTAAAATTTGCTGGGGCAGTCATTTTAGAACAGGACAGTGCAAAACACCCTGGTGAAACTGATGAATGATTTTCTGACCAAAGCCAAGACACAAAATAAATAGCCTTACCTATGTTTTTAGATCTCAAGGTCATTTGGTGGTTTTGATGGCAATTCTTTTCTGCTTTTCCTAGAAATAAAGGAATTCTGTGTCTCTTAAAGGGCTAGAGCCCTAGAGGTTCAATAGTCAGCTTCTCTTTAGAGTTGCACAAGACTTACTATTACTTTTTCTCAATATGAGGTTTTCAGGTTGTTTCCCAGTCCACAGCCATCACTATTAATACTATGATGTTGTGGTCATCTGTGTGAGAATTTCCTCTAGTGTGTGTTTTGTTCCCGATGCACTTTGTATTTATTTTACTGTTGATATGTTCAAATTAATTGACTAGGATTTGAAATAATCAATTGAGTGTTGGTCTTAACTGTGCAAAATACTTTTTAAGCACAGATTTTTATTCCTAGTTGTGGTCGGTTTCCTCCACTTGTCCAAGTGTTTGAATGTCCACTGGAAGAGTAAGCTTTGTAGAGGAGTCTGATGGTTAGGGTGTTGGTGTTCAGATTTTGTTTTTTCCTTCAATTTCCTATGAGGCTTTGGAAAATGCTTCTAATATCTATAAAAATATAAAGTAAAGGGAAGAAGAGTCCTGATTTATAAATTGACACGGTGCTGCACTGGTAATCTGATCTAAATAATCTGAATTTACATTATCATATTTTCACCTTTTGATCTAATTGTGAATAAAATATATATCCTTTTCTTCATCATCCTAAACTTTGCTATCAATACTTCTGGGTTCTTTTTTTTCCTGGATGCCTGAACAAGTTCAAGTGTGTCAGTTGTTTCTTAAAGTCATTGTTAATAATCTCATCATTATTGTTCAAAGGATTGGATTAAACCTTTTGCTTAAAAGGGCCAGGAACTGGGACAGCAAAACACATTTAATTGTCCAGAAAAAAAGTGATACCATTAGTACCAAAAATATTTGCAAAAATATTCGCAAATACTTCCAAATCTGAAACACAAGCATGGGAATATTTGTGTTCAGTGATATCGGTGTTCTCAGAGATTTTTCTAGACTTGAACTAGGGACTCTAGTTAAAGCAGTACTCTTGTTGCTTTACAAAACTGGGTACATCCTAAGATTCTTTTTTTTTTTTAAAACAACAAGTGAGAGATTATGGCAACTTTTTACTTAAACAGCCCAAAAACACTTTACTAATGTGATCTTAATGGACCGTGAGTTAACTGCAGCACTAACTGTCCAGCAGACCTCAGGGACAACAAACAATTTGGAGGTATGATTTGTCAGTGTACTTATGAATTTGTATAAACTTCATCTGTGTCCTGACACTGGATGAATACCGTGAAGTTGTTGCATGGCTTCAGGAAGACAGCCTTTCTTTTCAGCTCTTGAAAATGTAAATAATTGCATCTGAGGGAGACTCTTAAGTGTTCTTTCAAGGTGTGTCTTCACTAAGCAGTTAGCAGTAGTGCTTTTGGTTCTTTCCCAGAAGTGTATCATACCATTTACATTAACAACCTGCATGTGCCTTCAGATTTGGTCAAGTTTACTGACTCTAGAGGAAGTCATAGGTTGGAAATCAAGCATATTTCTTACTTAAGCTTGCCATTACAGTGCAGGTAAAATTATTTGAGGACCTGTAGTCCTCCAGTCTGCCTCGTGCTGCAGTTGATCTCTGAGGGCATGTAAGCTGACTTAATGTGCTGGTAAAAGCTCTTAAAGGATCTCAGCATGAAAAATAGAATATACCACTAGAGGTACCTGGATGAACAAAACCAGTATTGAGGATGCAGAATCACCAAATGGTGTTTTACAAGGTTAACCTGGGTCTTCAGATTTGGTTGCTAATCTTTGAGTTCTCCGGGGTATCTAAAGGGTATCTAAACACACATGTGAATAAAGCAAAAGCTATTTTTGAAGAGGTGGACATAATCACTTCTCCGACAATGAAAAGAAAAAATACATTCAGTAGCTTCTACTTGTCTTTGTATTCTTTTAGGACTAACTTCTACTATTCCAGCAGTTGTAGCATGGGAAAATAATGGTTTAGGAAGATTACCATACGTGTGTTCTGCCATCAGCTGAAAGAGAGACCTAATAAATACTTGTTTCTGTAAAGCCTTGGGTAAAAAGCAATAAAGCCAATACAGAAATCCAACTAGTATGGAATAAACTGGTTTCAAATGTTTACTTTGTAATAGTTTCATCAAAACTTGTATTCAAAATCCATAAAATTACCTCTCACAGCTAACCTATGCTGTTATCCCTGAGTTTTACCAGTTACTGTGGTAAGGAGTCTTCATCCTGTTTGCTTACGAAGTATACAGTGTATTGGGAGTTAAATGGATTATATTTTGTTTTCTTTTGTCCCCTCCCTGTTGCTCCCTGTTCTAGCTAATATTTAGTCCTAAAACTCTCCAATGTGCTCTTTGTTGTTTTGTTTGGGTTTTTTTTTTTTTTCAGTTCTGTACTACTCCTGTTTTTGTACGAAAACCCCTTAGTCCATGTGGACCTTTGATGAATGCAGTGAGCTGTCTGTATTTTCTTTGGATGTTGTTATTTCAGTTATCAGGTTGTAGTGAGGAGCTTAATGAAGTCTTACGGGTATCTTAAATGTGGGAAGTCCTCCATCCTATTACTAGAATATGTAGCTTTTAAACAGATTACAGCTGAAAAGTGAGGACTTACTTTGATCCAACTAGATGATGATGATGATTACTCTTGTTTTCTCAGTGCACTGGAAATGCAAGGTCTCGTGCATTTTTAAGCATTCGTGTTGCTTTTGATGATCCATTCAACTCAAAGGCTTAATGCAGTAAGATTTGAAATATTAAACTTGCCTGGATATTTGATTCCCTCTTCAAAACATGGTAATTAGCAGACATAAATTTTCAAAACCTGAATCAATAAAGTTCTGTTAGTGGAACTTTGTATGCAGGTTTGTATGATATGTGCTATTCCTTGCCATCTTCAATTTAAGCAGGATTTTGCGTAAAGCCAAACTTCTTAGAATTACACCAGCAGTCCCAGGGGATGTGAAAGAAATTCTCTTGGGAACACAGGTAGACCTCTGATTTGTTTTTTGATTTGTCATCCTTGTTTTCAAATGACAGCCAGTTCTGTAGTTGTAATTGCAAGGAAACATTCAACACTGCAACCAAGTCAATCCGATAAAAATGCTGTCTGCTTGAGCTGTCAGAGAACTTCAAACAATAGTTCTGAGATGTGAACAAACCCATTCTTAAAACTATGCGAATTTGAGTGCCAGTAGCTTTAATGTCAGAGTACTTCTTACTGTTTCATTATTCATTGAGCTCTAGAAAGTAGTACCATATTTGTATGCATCTTTTTTGCATTCTGAAAAATGTAGAGCCCAGACAGGCTGATAGAGTCAATAAAACGAGTAAAAGAACATACATATGTGGATATTAAACTGAAGAGCAGCAAACTCTTTGATTTGGAATCGCTTTTCTGAAATAAGTATTGTAAAACTTTAGACTTACTGATAAAATTACTGTCAATTCAGGATGCTTCAGTCATAGGGCATACACATATTAATTGGTAAAGTTTAGCGATATTTATTTCCTTGAAGAAAAACTACCTTCGCTGCTTTTTCTTTTGTTTCTTTTTGTTGTTGGGCTTAAGGTTAACTGTGATTGGATGGTTTAAACATTCGTCAAAATGAATTTGTGTAGAAACTGGAGTCAAATTTAAAAAAAAAAAAAAAAAAAAAAAAAAAAACAACCCAAAAAACCCCAAACAAACAACTAAAATACTAGATGAGGTCATAGGCAACCTGTTTCAGGTGACCGTGCTTTAAGTAGGGAGGTTGGACAGGATGGTCTCCAGAGGTTTCTTCCAACCTCAACTGCTCTGTCAATCTGTTATGTGACAGAAGAATTGCATTTAATATATCTCCATTAAAATAGGTTTATCCAACTAGTTTGTATTTCAGATTTTGTTCTTTGTTTTGTTGAAATACTTTAACTCGTTCTGTTGTCTTCAATTAAAAGGAAGAATACCTAAATCATTTCTATCCAATATTTATTTATGGAATTGAAACTAAAAGCAAATTTTCAGCTTTTTCTCCATTTTAAATGAATATCATTGATCTATTTGACAAAACTAAATATACGTGTTCTGCACCTGCTTGAGAGAGAATGTCTCCGTCACAAACTGGATTTAGCAGAACTCTAATTCTAGGCCACTTGCTTTTCCATTTCCATGGTTTGATTTTCTTTAAAAAAGTTTATGTTGGACATAGTTTCCTTAAATTTTAAAAGCATTTAATTGATTTTATGTTAATGGATTACAGGAAACATAAACTTCAACCTTAAAAGGTTTTCTTTAAAAAGAAGGGGTTTATTTCATAGCTACTTAAATGGAAACAATTTGGGTTTATGGCTGTCTCCTCCTAATATGACCCTATCAAAAACTTTTAATAGTTTTGTGGTATTCAGTTGCTGAGGGGTCTTTGGTATCCATTTTGTGAGAGTCTAATGGTACTGCCCACCACTTATTTCAGGGCTGGATTGTTTATGTTTTAGTTTACACTACATTAGCCAGTCTTTTCAGAAATGTGATTATTCAATAGCACTGACATATAATTTGTAAATCCCTAAAAATATTAGGGTAACAGTTAACCATTTGGATAAAGGACCACGATTTTAACCAGGTGAAATTAAGGAGAAGTTCAGTACAGCTAACAGATACACTCTGGTTGTTCATGCTGATGTACTGCAGCTGTTACACTCAAGCATTACAGACTTCTAAGAACTGAGTTTGAAGAGAGACATACTATTAAGTCAGTAAGTGATTAAATCTTCAATCGTGAAACAAAGGCAAACAGCCAACACTTAGTAAAATTTGCATAGTTCAGATTAAGTTACTTTTGATTGTTGGTGTTTAAGAGCTCACTTAGCATGCAGTGTATCCCTTCAGCAGATTTACATTTGTCAGTTTTGGTGACTGCAATGACTACCAAAGAATTTTTAACTAGGAATACTCCAACACAAGTAAAAGGAAAAGGGAGGGGGGAAAAAAAAAAAAAAGGAAAAAACATTCCGAGTTTGACAGTGCTCTTTTAGCCCTGCAAGTACAATTTTAGAATGGAGATATTTCAACTGGAGTGCTCCTTACTTGCACAAACACACCCACGTGCTGTAACTACCATATATATAATTAAGACTTACACAGATGTGTTATTAGGTTTTTTTAGTATACAATGTATCTTGCAATTTGACTGGTTTTGAGCTCTATGATAAAAATATTAATTCTTGCATGCTTTTGCACATACAGTTTTGGTATTGTTATTGATGCATTTTTATGTTTTTATTCTTCTCCAGTTTGTTATATTGCAGCTTTATTGTTCTTTAGCTATGTGCCATGAAGTATAAGCATACTGGCTCTTACTGGCCTGGTGAACAACAATACTCATTCTAACTGTAATAAAACTAATTGAAGTAGTTTATTGAGAGCAGAGGACGCAGAAGGGCTACTTGGTGATTTTTTTTTTATTACATTTTTTTTCATACTGCAATGTACAGAATTCAAGGTACAAGTTTTTTGGTAACTCGCAGCATGTCACCTGATACTATATGTTTTCATTTGTTTTGAATTATAATATGTGGATGCAAATTAAGAGCTGGAGTTTCATTTTTAGAAAAATGTAATAACTTTGGGGTTTTCATCACTCTAAGGACCATAAATATTTCACATGAGAAGCTACTGGTTGTACTATTTATTTGTAATAAACGATTTTACTGCAAGTTTACTGTGTAATTAGTTTGTATCAATAATGTGTAATGTTGATAGAATTTAAGGAAGGTGAAGAATTGCAGGAAGTTAAATAGTGCAACAGTCATACATAGTTATGTAAATAACTCAATAGAGTTTGAGTATTCAAACAAAACGGGATGTTGTATGTAAGAGCAAAGAATGTAAGCAGTGTCCATGGTATAGAAAACTGACTGTGAAAAGAATTTCTGGTCATTGCAGACAAGCAGCTGAATGCATATCAGTGTGATGCTGAAAGAGCTAATGTCATTTCTGGTTACATTAATAACAGGAGAATTCTGAGGTTGAAGGTAGCATTTGTGAAACAGATGTGAGAAGCAATGTGTCTGACTCCTGCGCCAATGTATTTTAAATTATGTTGAAAAAGTATAGAACGCTCAGAAGAGAGTTTTTACTTCCTCTAGAGGATATTAAGATGTATTTTTGTTAGATTGTATCAGGAGCTTGTGAAGAATTGATGAGAAGTTCTAGTCTAGTGAAGAAAACTACGGAAAGACCAAACACCTGAAACTTAAGCTGGTCAAATTCGAACAACTCAAATATTTAAGCAAAAAAGAGTTTCAGAGAGGGGAGTTTCAGGACTTTTAAACTGCCTGTTAAAGGAAAGTGGTAGCCTCCTCTTCTCCTAAAGCTAGACATGGATCTTTCTAGAATGACTGCTTTTGTCATGTGAGCTACTGGACAACCATGTTAACTTCTAGGTCTGCAACATCCTGGAAGGCAGACAAATTGGTCAAGTCTCCCCCCATAACTTAAAAAAAAGTACATCAAATATCAGTACACTGCATGAATATGATTCAGCGCTGTATCAGTGCAGGGTTGCATCTGGGTGAGAAGTCCTGTTTCTAGTTCAGTCTTGGCAGTGTGGAGTACTAACCATAGGCTTCTGAACTAGAAAGATTGGAGTTCCAGTTCCCCATTTAGGCTCCTTGCATTATCTCAGAGCTTACTGGCTTGTGCTGATCTGAGCTGACCCCAAGTGTTAGGGATTTAGGTAAAATCTGCGTGTAGGATTGTGCTTTCTGTGTCTTGGAGCTTGTGAGAGAGCTCACTATGTTTACAACAGCACTCTAATGGTGTTACTCTGTAGTAACAGCTCTGCAAACTGTGCTATCAGGGGCAGCTGATACGTTGTAAATTTATGTGCTAGTTCAACCTGCTGTAACTTGTCCATGTGCTCATGCTTCCAGGGATGACAGGCGAAACGTCATGCCTGTACTTTCAAAGCATTTGAGCAATCAGATTTGGTGTCACTGTCACTATGGGCACTGTCACAGTGGAATCAGAATTTGAAGCTAAGCGTAGCTTGTCTATGAAATGTGTCCTTGGGTAGTCAGGGTCTCTCTCTGCTATTATCTTACTGTGGGGGAGGGAGGTTAGTGTTATTGAGCAGAAAAGCCTGTGCGTTCTTCCAAAGCAGCTGTTAAATGCACGATTTGAGTAAACTTTAGCTTGGTAAGTTTTTGAGATTGGCTTGTCCTTAGAAATGCATCTGATTAATAATTCAGCATGTGCAGGATTGGATTATTCTGACTGCCTGTGACTAAGAGAAGATGCCAGTGCTGTGAGTACTCCCACACCGTGTAGCTAAGGGCATAAAGGGCAAGTGGCGTCAACCTGCTGTCTGTTCTTTCTGGTTATAAGAAAGAATCCTATGATGAATGCAGACGTTACTCTTAGTAACTAATTCAGTTCTTAGCTTATAAAATAGATGTGGTGTGGGTAGAATTTACTTGCCTCTTGATTCTTTCTCCATTTCAGATAAGTGGTGTTTCTTTATATATTTAGTAGCATTTTGGCCAGTTGCAAAGCCAGAAATGTTTGGTTGAATCATTGGGCTTCGTTGTGTATCCATTATTGCTAATATTTCTGATGCTTATGGCATTTTGGCAGATGTTATTTCCTTGTTTCCTTTGTGTGAGGAAACCCTTCTCCAAAATGATGTAAAAGACACATGAGATGCCTTTTCAGGCACTGTTTCATCCGATTAGATCTACATAAAGATCAGGCAAATGTGCCAGCCTAATAAGGCCAGTATTTTAGTAAACAAAAATGCAGTTTGGCATAGCAAATCTATTTTTATTCCAACCCCTTTCTATTATTAAAAAAAAAAAAAAATAACACTATAGAAAGCAGCTTCAGGAGGTCACAGCATCAGGCCAGACCTGGTTTGATTCTGTACTTGTGTATAACAGAAAGCCTCTGCTGTTCTTATCTAAAGCAAGTGTGTATTTGTTCCTGTTACCGTTGAGCACTTCAGCATCAAGTGTACTAATGGAAAATATAGCGTCACAATATTCTTTGAAACAGTTATCTTTATTTCTAGACAGATTTATTTATGTCAGTACAAGTATTTCACTGGTATTGCGCTGATTTGTGGCACTGAGAGACCTTCCTGGCACTATCACTGCCCTTGCCTCTTTCTGAGAGCGTGAGAAGTCATTGCAAAATACCCATCAGTATTGTTTTGGAAACAAATGTTTCCAAATAGTCAGGCCCATCTACTGAAAGCAGCTCACCCCTTGCCGTCAGAGATTTCTTAGTCAGTCATATTTTACACAACCCATGTTGATGAAATACAAGTCAGAATGAATCACTGGAGAAATCTCAAACAGAATGGAGAGATAATTGTGGTCATACAAGGAACAGCTGACGTTGTCATGTTCACTCCAATACCTGCACCAATCGCAGGAGGACTGAGCCCCTTCTAGACAACAGGCTTCATTTGTTCTCTCAAAAGTTAGACGTCCTTCACTGAGTATTCACTGAATTCAGTATTATTCATTTATGTCCTTCACAGAGAATACACTTCAGCTTAAGTGACTATTGTTCCTGGTTGAAACCCAATTCTTAAAGGAGAGAAATTAATAAAGGAAGAAGTTATTTGCCAGAAGATCACTGCTTTCTGGCCAGTCCAGCTATCAACAATTTCCCTATTGTTCCCCTTCTGTCAGCAGTCTTCATCTGTTGATTTCAGGGTTCAGGTGACTCACAGAAACTCCTAAACTACAAAGCTATGCCATTTTGAGGACAAAAGAGAGGTCTAAAAAATAGGCTTAGTTGAGAGGACTTTATACTCTTCAGTGCCAAACTATCAAGCACCCTTCATTGTATTCCTCATAAAGCTTCAAGCTTCATAAGATCACTGTGATTTGCTTGGCAATGCAAGTTCCATTTGATTGTTTCTGATTAAACGTGTGGCTTTGATTGTTTAAGGAGAATGTGCTCCTAAGAAGACTCTAAGGAGGCAGTGGCCATCGACCATTTCTGTGCTTAAGGAAGGCAGTGAAACTTATAATTTAATTTAAAATTTCACAAATACCACAAAGAGATTCTCTTTGTGCCTATGAAAACATCATTTTGGAGGGTGTTTTCCCCTCAACTTCAAAGGGAGATGATAGCATGACAAAACATGATGCTCATTTCCTGTTTTGTGTTACATATTGATGTAAAGTTTTAGCTTGGATGGTAGTAGAAATAAACCTGATGTAGTATCATCTGGTAATTATAACACAGAGCTGAAAAATAAGGCAACTTTAGAACATGGTGGAAAGTATTTGAAGTTTGTTAGAAAATGTATCTGGTGGTGACAACCCGAAGATTCACCCAGTTCTGCCAAATCTTTATGCGTGTAACATACCTGTAAAATGTAGTTCTAAATTTACGTGGTGGGGAATCACTTTTCCATCTTCTGTTGCTATTTTGCTTTCTAGCTGTTTCTAGGTGTAGCTGATTTTGCCCCTGAAACACTGGAGAGGTGTTGTCTATACAACTGCTGTCTTAAAGTAGGATGAATTGCCTCTTGACGGGGTTCATCTGCCCCTACTCCTCTTTGACTTAGAAGCAGCATAATGCTTAACTCATTAGCTTGGATGAACCTCATACTTAGAAGAAAACGTAGGCCTTTGGACCAAGAAAAAAGATCCATCTGACTCATAGTAAGTATGTAAAATATGCAACTTTGTAGAGATGATGGTGCTGTTCCTACTATTTTTATGGTTCTTTCTCAGCACTCATTTTTTCCTTTTTCCTTGTAGGTCAAACTTCAGTGGAGTCTTTAGGCTCATTTCACTGTTAGGTTCATGTAAACAGTACAGTTCTGTTGACAATTAGACACATGAAAATAAATGTACTCTTATTTTTTCCCCAGCGGACAGCAGTTACAGAAGCATCTTAATGGAGTGAACAGTAGCACAAAGTATGTGATAGAAGCTTTGGATTCAAGTACACATAGTAAAATGAGCCAAGATAGGAAATTGCAAATAAACATCCTCACACGTTTAGATGGGATGCATGGGCCTTAAAAGTGCAGGCAGGTAACTAGACAGATCCTGTCATTTATACTTGGTGTGATAACTACGTGAAGAGTAGTTTTATTGGTAGATTGTGTCTACTTATTTTTGTAATGATTCTGCTTTTGCTGAAATAATTGACTTGGCACTAGGAAAGTTTTAAAAATTACTTTGACCGTATTAGCTCCATCTGAAGTTAGACAATCCTTTATTGGATGTGTCTGCATTAGAAAAAGGAAAGTTATGTTTATCGTGTACACTGGGGTCTTGTCTGCACAATTTTTTTTATAAGCAATGAGCTGCAAATTAGACTGTTAAGCATTTATTTTTTTTTAACTAGAATAAAGAGACTTTAGAAAATAGCATGTTTTGTAATACACATCCCTAGAGCTATATGTCTTCAAGTTGAGTGCAGATGTTAATTATTAGTTGGTTAACCTCAAATTTCTTTGGAGCAAAAATGTAAGCCTGGTCACATGGCAAGCCACAATGTTGATTTCTATCATCAGTAGTTCTTGAAAGTTTTCTTAACAATTGCCTTACTTTTTATTGAATGTTTAAGTAAATTGGCATTCTTTTGCATGCCTACCTACACATCGTGGTGTGTGTCTTGAATCCTCTATTGTGGGGTTATTGCAATTAGATTGCTTTTGTTCCACTCTTTTTAAAGTGATTTGATAAATCAGAGTTCTGACACAGTAACTAAAAAGTGAGCTGTACTATCCCTGAGGAAGCATTGCTCATTTGTGCAGATATGTTTGAATCTCCAATGCTGAGCCAATTTCTTATGCTGTGATTTCTTTGAGAACTTTCATGCATGTTTGTTTTCATTGTATAGATGTTTCTTTATAAAGGACATTCCCAAAACTGTCATTGGTTTACTTGGGGGAGGAGAAGGGGGGCAGAGAAGGGGGGGGAGGGGGGAGGGAATTCTTACTGTATGTAACTTTTATCATATCTGTGTTCTCTTTAGTTCTTTTAATTGGTTTGTCAGTTGCAGCTGTTTTCTGACCTGTAGGTGTTCAGTAAATCTGTCTTAAAGCTTGAAATTTACTGGTTTTGTTAATTTCTGGTGTATTGTGATTCCATAGCCTTAAAGCATGAATGCATGTCTGCTTATGTTGTCCAATAAATAACTACAAAGTATATAAAGCTTTACTGGTACATTTCTTGATTATGAACCAACCCCCTTTAAAAAAAAAAAAAGCATAAATGTGAGTTTCCCCATTCGCACTGTCTGAACTCTGATCCAGTTATATTAACATTGATATAATTGCTCTGCTTTTAGAAACACTTAATTTGCTTTACACTCTGGATTAATTAGTTCTTTTTCTCCACATGAAACTCAAATCGCCTTATGGTATTTACAAGTGATAAGAATAATAGGATTTGTGTCTTGAAAATGTAGAACATATCCCTTTCTGTTTTATTAATCTTTGGAAGTTACTTGCTTTGTCAATCTAGTTTGCCAAAAATACTGGCTGACCAGCTTGCTTTAAAAGTAAGGAACATCTAGAGATTGTTATTGTTTTTAAAACCACTTACAATATTTTAACAGTTTTCTGTCATAAGCTAATGAAAGGCCGACCTCAAAAAAGATTGTTCGCTCAAATATTTTATAGCAGTTAGTTAACTGGCATTCTAGTATTTCCTTGTATTTGCAGAAAATACTGCTTTTTATCTTTCTGTAGTAAAATCGTGGAGGCGGCACAACATAAAAGCTGGATGGGTGTACCTACTGTCTAAGTGTTCCTTTCCACTGTTAAGAATGTGGCAGTACAGGATTGTTTTTCTTTGCTTTTAAAGCAGCTAACGTTTAGGTTATAGTTTTAAGTGCTGTTTATGCTGTCTATCAGCTGACATGGATACTACATGAAGCAAGTACTGCGCACAACTGCCCAGTGCAGCTTTGCCTCTGTGTGTGCTGGCACAATAAGTTATGGTGAACTTGGCAGAATTGATATATGTTGAAAGAGTAATCTTTCTCGCGGGATGAATTTTTAGCCAGATCAGTGTTCCAGCCCAGTTCCTAGTGCAGATGTCCAAAGTCTTGTACAATTTCAAAAGAAAAATGGAGAACCTAGGCAGCTTAGTTTTCATCTGATTTTATCTCTACTGTACAGCTGAATTGCTTTTTCTAAAGAATCATCTTTCCATGTCATGTCTTCTCTCTGTATAAACACATGGAGGATATTTTTGTATTGAAATGCTTGGAGCACAAAGTTGGTTTGGGGGTTGGTTTTTTTCTTTCCTTATGCTGTATTTTGCTTTTTTTGCTTTCCCTTGCCTTTCCTAGAGGAATAAAAGGACAAAAATTAAAACCTGAGGAGCATATATAGCAGTTTTGTATAGCTGTGTGTTATTATTTAGGTTGCCCGGAGAGGTGGTAGATGCCCCATCCCTTAATCTCTTTAACAAAATTACCTTAAAATATAATCACTTAAAACACGCTTATATTTCAGTAACAAGTCATAGGTCATATTTAAATAAATTTGACATTTTAATTTGGAAAAACCAACCAGTAAGCAAGTACTTTACCTCTAACTCAAATGAATCTATATATGCTTATAATAAAGCTTCTGATGTGCTGTTATGAGAAGTAAATCTTTATCAATTCAGCTATAGTGTTTGCAACCAACTGCGTTCATTGTTTCACCTTTTGGCACGCTTGCTGAAGTTGATGTGTGCAGATGCTGAACACGCAGTACTGTCATAAAAATGTTTTTAGATTAAAGTTCATAAGGAATCTAGTACATTATTCATTCCAGCCACAAGGTGACTCATGCTGTTACATTGCTCTTATAGGACTGAAATTGCATGAGAAAGTATAGATTCAAAATAAAAGACAGCCTACAGAAATAACTGAACCAAAAGTGGTTTGTAACGTAACAGGTTCCCTCTTTGTGGCCTGGCCTGATCTTGATTGAGAAGATTAAATAGTATGTTAGATGTCAGTTGTGCTGGGGTTGAACTTAATGTTGGTCAATTTGCATTTGGTAGATAGTGGGTAGAAGTGACATGTAAAGATAGAAGTGACAAGTAAAAGCTGGTGTCATTCTTACACCAGCAAGGCATGTGTGTCATGGTACCATTCATGGTTGCTTAGTTCTGTATGTTCTGATAATATATTGTTGCTTCCTGTAGGAATTTTGTGACTTACCGGCAGCCTCGAACTTCAATAAATTGGTGGTTTCAGTTTGAACACATCTAGCTTTTGCCTGTCTCAAACTCTTCCATTATTCAATGTCTTATTGTTAATTTGCTTTCTTTTTTTATACTGTTTATCAAAACGTAGTAAATGATCAGAGGCCTAACCTGAAATATCAGCTACACCTAGGCAACAAAGGAGAAAAACAGGCTTAAGGTCCCTTGGAAATACCAATAGAAACTTCGATAATCAATACTTTTGGTCATTCTGTTTCCTAAGGGAAGGAACAACTTACTTTAGTTCTTAATCTAGCTCAGCAAGGTCTGCCAAGTGGCATCTACTGGCCAATTCAGATTGTTTTTTCACCTTTATAGAATCATGGAATGGTTTAGGTTGGAAGGGACCTTTAAAGGTCATCTAGTCCAACCCCCCTTCAATGAGCAGAGGCATCTTCAGCCTTCAAAGTTGCCAGATTTTAACTAGTTCCCCTCCCATCTCATCTTTTCCTCATCTTTTGTAGGAGTTCTGCAGTCCCTATTTATCAGTGCTGCATATAAATTCTTTGTTAAAAGAACACCAGGGTTGCGGTCACTAAAAAGTGTGAAGGCATGCCAGAAATCTTTTCCCCTGTGTGAAAGCATTAGGATGATTTTTGATAATGTGATCAAATGCTATTTTTTCGCATTCTCTCTAGCAATTAGCACATGGCGCTCAGTGACTTTTTATGCAATTACTCAGCTGGTAGGCATAATCTTATTTATCAACCACAGTCAAAAACTTAACCCAAATAAAACATTCACTTTTAGAGGTTTTTTTTATTCCTGTAATTTCAATGTATTTATAACTTTTTGTGAAGTTATCTGCAAGTCAGAGCTGAGATAGTGATATTATCTTGTACATGAAGAACTGAGATTCCAAAATGAAGATACTAGATTTGAAATTTCTTGAACTTTTGTGGGTGTCTAAGTTTTTTAGGGTTTAAGTTTTTATAGTGTTACAATGGTTAATGATTTAATTAAGCATAGAAATAATTAGCAGTTTTCTAAATCATTTATTTTTAGCTGTCTCTGTAAAAAAGGCCCCCTCTGCCTTTTTTACATATGACTTGGCCATCACAATAAAAATTCCAAGAGAAAGGTGGGAATGGTATCAGTTTTCTAGAATGATACTCATCTGCCTTGATGATGAATCTTTCCATATGTGTTGATGCCTGCTTTATTGCCATAAATTTATAACTACTGTGTCAAATGAGATATGCATTCTACTGCATTCAGTATGTAGTTCTGTCTGACTTGCAGATTCCAGGTCTTTCCTGCATATCAGGTGAAGCTAAGGTTCTGTTAAAGAATCACTGTCGGTTGCACAATTAAACTTTTATTTAATACGTATACCTGAGGAGCCAAAGACTTAACTAATAGCACTTAGTTCTGGCACTTACTAAGTTTTCTGCCAATAGATTGACTGTTTGAGTTGCAAGTTGAATTCAGGTTATCAGTTGTTATCATCTGCCAGTCTGCTCTGTCTGTTTTTGTTGTCATTCTCAGACTCCTGCTTCCTGTTTTCTCCCCATGTTTCTTTATCTCTCCATTTATCTTTTCTCTCCCCCTCTCCATAAGTGCTTTACTTTTGGGGGGTTTCCTTTTTTTTTTTTTTTGCCTTCATTTTTCTTACTGTGCTTGCTGGATACCAGCAGCGGAGCTACTGAGAACCTAGAGAGGGGGAGTCTGTATTTGACTGCAGTTATTCTGCTCTTGCTGCACGCTATTAATGCTCTTAGACAAAATCACAGACGAAATACCCATCATAGCTCAGAATTTGTTTTTATTTTTAAAGGAAAACTTGTAGTGTGTAGTATATCACTTAGTCACAAAGTATTAACTTGTCTTTTCTTCTAGTTGGTCATGTAGTTATTCAGGCTTGTTCCTGTTAATTTTTCTCTGAACTAGGTGCTACATTAAAGAAAGATTAAATACCTGAACAGTTTCCATATACAGCATTACTTAAAAGTACCATGCTCATCCACATAGTTGTTATTGTAAATATGTGGATACACGGTCCACAAAATTGTCGATGGTAATGGTGATAATAAGAGTCTTTCAGTAGGTGTAGGATACATCTGTGCTATTAAGATTCAAGGATAATTCCTAGTGAGCTGCCAGAGTAGTGAGTTCATTCCACAGTGACCTTTCCAGAACATGAACAATGCTGATTATAATCAAAAGTGTACTTATAACTTCTCTGCCTCTCTGATTTCAGTGCCGTAGGGCATTCAAAACACAGGATGCAGGGAGCTTCTAAAGCATGGTATCTTGACTCCTAAAAGAATAGAAAATTTCTTAAAACATTAACAGAAAACTACATTTTAGAAAAAGCTGTGGACTGATAGTGAAAAATAAACATCCTTTTTGACAACGCATCAATGCTGGAAGGAGTTTGTCACACTTCTGCCACTTTTGATAATGTTCTAGTCTTGATCTTAAAATTTTAAGGTCAAATGTGAGGAACACGTTTTTGGGAAGGCTGGTTAAAAACTGTTAAAACATACTGCTTATGTATCACTGCTGTCACTGGTTTGGGAAAAAGGATAAGTGGAGGTAGAGAGGGGTCAAATCTGAACAGAGCAAGGAAACAACTGGTACTGAGTACTTCCTCTGAGCATTTGTCGAATTAGCTTAAAATGTGAAGCTAGATTGCTAGCTGGTTTTTCTCCATTATTTTTTTTTTTTAATGATATGTGAGGGAGAGCTTTTGTTTTCAGTGCAGAAAGGTAGTCAACAGTTAGAGCTGTGCTGTGCACAGAATTTCAACAATTTAATAGCCAGTGAGATGACCCTATAAAATAGGAATATCTGTACTGGGTGATACTACATCAGCAACAGATACTTCTGAGTAACACTTCAAAACATTTCTTAAAGAATGCAGACACTGCTATAAATACCTTGTCTTGGCAAGTGAAACATCCAGTCTACACAGTCTTTACAGCCTCTCTGAAGGTTATTGAGTAAATACAAGACAACCACATGTAATGATCTGTACAAGACAAACAGTCTTTGGATACACGCTTTCTGTAAAGTGCTCAAATGTTTAAATATTTTTTCTGTAGCACTGAGACAGAAAAAGATCTTGCAGTTGTAATTATGTGAAGAACTAGAACAGTGTGTATGTTATCAATTAATGACTGTAACAAGCCTGAGATAAGAGAGCTACGAAGACTGGGTTTTCTTTGCAGAAAGGCAGGCTAGAGCAGGCAAAAAGCCATGAAACCCTTCCAGTGCTGCCAAGAGACAGCAGACTTTACAGAAGATGAAAAGAGGGGGATGGATGCCTAATTCAAGATGAGGAAGTGAAGTAGTGTGTCACAAAAGAAACCAAAATAGGAAGTAAGATATTTAATAGCATTGCAAAATGCGCAGAATAAAATAGTAACACCAGCTGTATTACTGAAAGAGCATTCATTTATATATTTTGTAATATATAAAGGAACAGAAGGTGGCATAAAAAGATCACATTTGAAGAGTCACGGATGCTGTGCCTGTATTTAGTATCTATTGACTTAAGTGGATGCTAAGGTCTTTGTTTACCTGGAGTGGGGGGAAAAAACACTTCTTGTTAGTAACCACAGCTGAGGGTGTGGCAGAGGTCTGAGAACTGTATCCACAGTAGAAGACAAAAAGATAAAATATAGGTTCGTTTGAAATGCCATGGATAAATCCACGGGAAAAGCGTAAGTCTAAAAAGAGCTAGTGTTTACTTTTGGTTTCGAGGACCTTTTTTCTTGTATTAAGACTCTTACCCTCCCATGTCTTTTGACAAGCAAGCAGACTATCTAATATTTTGGCAAGCAAAATAAAAATAGAGAAATAACATTACTGTAGCATGATTTCCCTATACCACACTATTGTAGTGTAAAGGAGAACATCTTTCATCAGAATTAAAAAAAAAAAATACTGAAAAATGCTATAATCTGAATTTGACTTTTCAAATGCTGCTGTTGTTTCTACTGCTTAAAACAGTTATTTTTGCACTTGCATAGTACCTCTTAAGAGTTAATCCTGAATAGCTATTGAAGATATGTATAATAATTATTGAACAACTGTTAAACTGGAGTGAAGAGGTTAAAAATAATCTGAAGGAAAAGGGGGCAGTAAGATTATTTTGTGTGTGATACAAGCTACAGAATTGCTCAGGATTTACAATTCTGTTAGATGAATCAGGATTCAGACTAGGAACCTTCAAGAATACAGCTTCTGTAAATCGTCTGTGGAGCTACTCCCTCTAATAGCTCTATGGAATTGACTTTGGCTGGGAATCAGTTCATAGCAAGCCAAAGGCTGCTATATCAGCTGAAAATCATTTCATTTGTGTAGAATCCTTAGGGAAAACTTTGAATAAGGATTCATGCAATCTCAATTTATAGCATCTTTTTAAAAAGCTTCACTGGATTACAGCATTTTATCGCCCTATATGCTTGCTGTTGCTTTTTTTTCCCCCCACTTAGAAATTTCTTGGACATTCTGTGCCTTTGTGCATAGCCTTTCTTGGAAGGCTCATGAATAAGCATATCTTTCCCTAATATGTTTTTAAATAGCTTTGTTGTAAAGGATAATACTTTCTCCTAGACTGTTTAATTATATTAATGCAACAAATGGACAATGTTTATACCATTATGTTATTTAATGTAAGTTATGCTAATATGACTGATATATGGAAAGTTTGTGGTGAAATATGTTAATGTTGCATTGAAAGGTTTTATTACTTTGGGGATTGGGGCTGTATGTTGTTTTTTGTGAAGTTAATATGTTTAGGCTGAAGCTTCTACTTTGAATAAAGGTTTAAAGCAGAGACTTGCAACTGTAACGCCCTCTGAAATCTTCTGGAGAAGTTATAGATCACAAGGTAGCAGGTGTAAGTCTACTAACACTAAGACTTACTTTACTTTGTTACCTTTTCCAAGACTTCTGAAATAGTTTGTAGTCTCTAGAGGTTGGCAGCCTGGGGTCATTTCTGTTAATTGGTGTGTGCCGGGTTAGACTTGGGTAACAGCCAAATTCCCACACAGCTGCTGGCTTGCACCAACCCCCCCTCAGTCTGGTAGGGCAGGGGATAAAAGAGGAAAAACAGAAACAGTAAAGCAATAGGTTGAGATAACAACAGGGCAATTGCTTACCAATTACCATTGCGGGCAAAACAGACTCTACTTGAGGAAAATTAACTAATGTACTGCCAATTAAAATTGATTCAGGTAGAGAGAAACAAACTCAAATGTTAAAACAGCACACCTTTCCTCCCTCCTCTCCCAGGCTTAGCTTCATTCCTTCACTCCAGCCTCCTCAATAAGCCCTGCCAAGCTCACATGGAGGATGGCAGGGGTATTGCAGTCAGTACGTTGTGGCATCTCTCTGCCACTCCTTCCTCCTCATGTCTTCCCTCTGCTCTGGTGTGGGTTCTTCATGGGCTGCAGTTCCTTCAGGAATATCCTTGCGCTCCACTGTGGGGTCCTTTAGAGGCTGCAGGGAACATCATCTCTGATGTGGGCTCTTCCATGAGCTGCAGGGGATATCTGCTCTGCCATGGGGCTGTTCCTCCTCCTCTTTTCTCTGACTTTGTGTTCCCTTTCTTGAACGTGTTTTCCCAGAGGTGCCCCCAGCTTGGCTGAGGGGCTTAGCTGTGCTCTGCGGTGGGTCTGTTAGAGCTGTCTGTGTTCCGCACAGGGCAGCCCCAGCCTCTTCCCACAATCACGACCCCTGCAGCACCCCCCCACCTCTGCCAGCAGCTTGCAACATAAACCCTGAACACAGACTTAGTAAGAACACAGTTTATTTTCTGGGTCACGAAATTCTGTTCCCTGCTATTGCTGCTGCAGTATAGCCCTTTCAAAAGCCAAAAATGATAAGCTTATAACATACAAAAGATGTTAAGAACTACTTTAATGAAATAAAAAGATATGTGTGATAAGGAGTATCAAGTGTTGCAAATTTGCTTATGGGTATCCTAAAAACAGGGCTTGTTTTTGTGGAGCGTGTCATCTAGCTGTCATCAGCTAGAGCAATAGACTGACTTGAGTTACCTGCAAATGGTAGATCCTAATGCAAATACAGAAGAAAAGAAAAATTCCAAGAAATATTCATAGAATTAGTTAGCACTGTTTGAAGAACAGAGGAAGAGAAAAACAGAATGTGGTGTCATTTACTTGTTAACATAAACTAATCTGACTCCTGAGAGTGTGTATACTCTACAGTGTATCATTTCTCTGGGATTACACAAGCTTGGTGGTGTTCAGGAATTGACAAATAGTCAACATATCTGAAAAGTGTCTATGGAAGATAATACTGATGAAAACACTGTTAACCTTATCGCAATTAATGTCAAGGGGTTTTGCCTGCAGTTTACAGTAACAAATAGTCTTTGGCAATATCTAGCTGACAGAAAAATACCTGTTTTCTTCCAGTTGAATTAAAATGTTTCAACTGGTTTTGTCTGACACAGGAAAAAGAGGGGAATAGTGACTGGAACAGTGTATATTCATTACAGCATTTAATAGACAGATGAGCCTCATGCGGAGGTGAAAGTTCAAGCTCAGTTATCAACCAGGAAAACTTTTTCTCCTTTGAATATATATGCACCAATTTCCATTTATATGTGGCTTGTGTTATTTTCATCAAGAACTACTAGTAAGATACCTAAGAGAATTTGTGTAGCAGTAACAGTCTTTGAAAACTAGTTGAAGGAAATGGAAACAAAAGGCTGTGTGACTACTCTGCCCCCCCTTTTTACTACTGACTTATTTTTTCATCTCTTAAAGGATGCAGTAAAGTACACACCATTAGTTTATCTGGGACTAGTAAATATGCTCTGTTCTATTCACCTATGCTTTGGTCAGTGTGGGCTAATATAGTCTGCCTCTGTTGCATTCATGTGGCTGCTTTTCTTACTGGAATAGCAGCTTGGCCTGTGTTGTGAGCCTGTGCGTGCCAAGAGCCTGGTATGATAGCTAGAATCTGTAGCTGCAGCCACCTATGTTTTCCTCCTTCATGTGTTTTAGTTCATTTTAGCTGGCATCCTGGTGACTTCTGACACTCATTCTAGAAATATCACTGATATTGTCCGGCTGCTTACATGAGTAGTCTGTATAACACTTTGTATGTGGCTCGTTTTGTAGATGGGTATTTAATTAAGCAAATACTTAACCTCACCTTGTGTGTCTGCTTGTTTCTGCTAAGAAAAGAAGAAAATACTGTTGCCATTTCTCATAACTCACAAGTAATTAAACTTGTGAAGAATGGTTTATAAGTAGCTCATCCTTGATCTCTGAGGTGTTTAGCTTTGGTCTCCATTATTTCCAGAGATTTGTACTTTTAAATTATCTTCTGCATCTCTGGACTTCCCTGGTTCTAGTTCAACCGCATAACAGTAAATTTCATGAGTTATATTTTTCCTACAGTCTCCACTATGAAGTCACTTATTTTGCTTGGTGATAACTGTAGGTAATAGCTGTTCCTTTCTGGTGATGTACCTGTACATCCTATAAATGGCTAGGTTTATCAGTAGTTCTGCAGTTGGAGATCAGATTGTTTTCTAATGTCACAGCAGGAATTCAAAACAAGTCCTAATCAATTCACGGCAAGAGGAGATAGTTTTATGGAGATTGTCAGAATATCTTCACTGAGTTGATTTAATAAATATCCTGTCTCAGTTTTTATGGTTTGCTCGTTATTTACATGAAAAGAAATAACAGAGCCTCTCTTGCGTATTGGAAAAGTTAAAAATTCTCAGTAAAATAAAGCCCTTGCTTTTGGGGCTTACAGTTGATGTTTTCCATCAACAGTAATGCCCAATGTAAACTAGCCTGAGAGGCCTCAGAGATTATTTCTTTTGTAGATACCTCACAGTTCAAAGTATCTAATGGACTTCAGTTTTGTGTGACCGTTGCATGGCTTTCTAGACTGGAGAAGACAAGACTTGGTGAACCAGGTGGTCTTGTAGGCGTAATGTTTCAAATTACTAAGACAATGTATATTTGATATAAAAAGCTGTCTGTGAGGAAATTAATTGAGTGGATGTCAGTTGGAGAAGTGACAACTGAAGTGTATACTTGATACTCATTAAAAGTCAGTGTTTCAAATGTAATTTTGTTTGGTGTTATGTATGCTATTGTCTTTGAACCTCTGAGCAGTAGAAACATCTGTTCCAGGGTTCTCAGGTTCTCTGGACCTTGCGACCTGGCACATTTGCTAGAGAACTTGAGGGGAATTTGTCTTTTGGAAGATAACAGATTAGAATCATAGAATCTTCATGGTTGGAAAGCACCTTTGAGATCATTGAGTCCAACCAAACAACCTACAATCTCTGCCACTAGAGCATGCCCTGAAGTGCCACATCTAGACGTTTCTTAAACACCTCTAGGGATGGTGACTCAACCACCTCCCTGGGCAGGCCGTTCCAGTGCCTGATCACTCGTTCAGTAAAGTAATTTTTCCTAATATCTAATCTAAACCTCCCCTGCCACAACTTCAGACCATTTCCTCTGGTCCTGTCATTATTCACTTGGGAGAAGAGGCCAACACCTACCTTTCTACAACATCCTTTCAGGTAGTTGTAGAAGGCAATGAGGTCTCTGCTCAGCCTTCTCTCCTCCAAACTAAACATGCCCAGACCCCTCACCAGCTTGGTAGCTCTCCCCTGGACACGCTCCAGCACTTCAGTGTCCCTCTTGTACAGAGGGGCCCAGAACTGAATACAGTACTCAAGGTGAGGCCTCACCAGTGCTGAGTACAGAGGCACAATCACTTCCCTGCTCCTGCTGGCCACGCTATTCCTGATACAAGGCAGAATGCTGTTGGCCTTCTTGTCCACCTGGGCACGCTGCTGGCTCATGTTAAGCTGGCCGTCCACCAGCACCCCCAGGTCCGTTTCTGGTATGGGCATGGTTGATATATGATAGGGTTGGTAGCTGGTCTGCGGTTGGGTCTGGCCTGCATATGGGACCCTCAGGTCCCCTCAGAATGGACCTCCCTATGACTATTGCCCTTCTCCTGCTCTTCACAGAAGCAGTCTTAATGCGTGGAGCTGGCTGCTTTGGCAACTCCTTGGATGGGGCTTTATCAGTATCCTTAGTGCCCTCATCATATATCTCCAGAGGCCCATATCTGTTCTTTACGGGCACCTGGGGTGGTATGGGGGGTCTGGAGGGGGCTTTCCTGCTGCCGCAAGGAGGTACCTGCTTCCGTTCCCCCCCATCCACTCCTAGTTCCCCTCCTTCTGCCTGGTGACAAGAGGGCAGGGGATCCTCTACCTCTTGTGGAGCCTCTCCTGCTGCTTTTTCCCTAAGGATGGCAGGGTGTGGCTCCACCAATCAATCTCCCTTTCACACTCCCGAATGCTCCTCAGTCTTTCCACTTCTTCCTTAAGCTCAGCCACCAGGCTGGATTCAGGGAAGCTTGTGGACTTCTTGCTTGAATCTAGAAACTCCCCAGTGATCTTGGATTCTGGGGAGATGATCTGTCCTGGTTTAAGGTAAAACAGAACCAACTTTCTGTTCAGCAATTTTTACTTCTTAGCTAGGCCTCTTCTAACTCTCTGAAATTAACAGCATGTTGTGTCTAAAAGAGTTCGTTCAGAGTGATAAGACAGTGCCAAGGAATGGTATGCGGAAAGGCTCTTGCTTATACTTATTGCTATAACAACCAAGGTCACCTAATTTTGTTACTTGCCCTGTTGGAGGGTCAGAAGCAGAAAAGCGTAGAGGGGCCCCACCTGCGGGGAGGAGCGGACAGGACAGGTGACCAAAAAATGACCAACAAGGGTATTCCATCCCATCTGCCCTATGCTCAGTATAAAAGCTGAGGAATCGAAGGGTCAACTCTCTTCCTTCAATGGCTGATGTCTGAGGAGGACCCTGTCTGTTCATCTGCCTTTGATCCCAGTCCGTGTGTTCCTGACTCCAACTCTGGAACCCAGTTCCCACCTGTCGCTGAGTCCAGCCTGGGACTTCCCCAGTGCCTGTCAGTGACATCATGCTGGGAGCTTAATACGGTTTTTTATATACTGTATCTATTTCATTAATGAAATATTAATAATAAAAAGGAAAATAAAGTAGTTTAGTTTCTTCTAAACTTGTAAATCTCTTTATCTCTCCTCCTCCTCTCCATGAACAAGAGGGGGAGCATCTGTCACCAGCCAGTGGCTGATTTGGCCAAAACCATGACATGATCCTTATGCTGCTTTCAAAAGTGCCAGACTGACATTATGCCTCTGCATTTGGAGGGGGTGCCCTGTCCCCAAAACCAATGATACGTAGCATTTTCTTCTAATTTGTGAGATATCCTTGTCTGCTTTTAGGAGCCTACTAAAGTGGTGTGATACTTATTCCAAATTTTTGTCTTTGTTTTTGAATATGGGGACACGCTTTCCACATACTAATTTTTTACCTGTTTTCTCTTGTAGTGGTATATTTAGGCATCTTGAATGTTTGGATTCATTTTTTTGGATGTCATTCAACTTTACATCTAAATGTTCTGCTTTTCTTGCATCTTTGTTTCCTCTCATAGTTGTAGTGGAAGAACAAATCTGTTGACTGACTTTTCTTGCTGCACTGAGCCATCCCATAGATGGAAGATTGAGGTCATGTATTTTTCATATGGTCAGGTTGTTTCAATTTTGCTGATGCAGAAGTGTTGAAGAAAGCTGGGTACTATTTCAGGGTTTAGGACTGTGAGCTAAAAAAGGTAGGGGGCCTGCTATTGGAAGAGAAGTACGTTCAGTAGTGTGATTCTAGGACTACAAATTGCTCGTGAAAGTTTGCTTTCCTTTTCTTGAAGGCTTACTGAGATAGACATGGCAATATCCTCAATAGGATACTGCAGCTTGTTTGAACACTTTGTCCTATGTCTTCCTAGCCATTGTGCACTCCTAGAACCCATCCTTTTTTTGTCTTGGAGTGTTCCTTTTGTATATTTATCTCTAACAGATTTCTCAGACGTGAAAGTACTGTTACATCCATTTCACAACAAGAAAGTGCATCATCTATGGTAACTTGCCCAAGGCCACACATGAAGTCTTCCTGGATGGGAATTGAACTCTTGTCTCTGATTCTAGGCTAGTTATTACTTCAGTATGCACTTAGTTACACAGAGATTTCTAATATTAAATTACAGAATGGAAAACCCAGCCTTTCTCCCTCTCTAAGGATCTCTACATCAAGGGTAAGGAATAACCTAGTGGTAACGAATGACAGGCCCTCATTTTCCTAGTGGATAAGCTTTCTTTTATTTTTTTGTTTTCATGAGAGTAGAGGTATTACATGTTACAAGGAACAGCTACTGACTAAAGAATTATAAATAACCAAACACTCCATTTGGATTCAAACAAATGTAATTAAAAATATTTTTTCTGTCCCTTTTACAAATGTTACTGAAATAAATGTTTTCTTACGTGCCAGGGAAAAACTGAAAGCCGTTTCACAAGTATGTAATGTTACATATGAAATATGGTCTTTGGGATCAGTTCTTGATTTTTGTTTTGAGGTTATCTTGCTGTTGCAAGACCTTATTTTGTTTTTCTTGTTAGTCTAGTATCCAGTATTTAAGACTACAATGTGTATAGTCCTTCCTTTCTTCTCATCCCTTGGAGAAAAGCTGACTTGATTCAGGACTCTGGGAAAAGGTTGAGTTTCACTTAATCACTGAAGAAGTTACATTGATGTAATACACTACTAAAGAACTCTCTGACATTAGAAGATTAAACTCTTTATGTTTTTGAATGATGTAGCAAATGTTTTAAGAGGGAAAGGCCTTCCAAAGTTTTGCTAGGAAAGGGTTTTGTCTTCATCAGAGTATTACCTTACTTACATCAGTCCGTGTATGTGATTTATTTGCTTTCTGTGAGAGGTAGAGAATGGTGACTTTAATTTCATAGGCTGTATTAACACTACAAAGTAACTGAGTCCTATCCATTTTCAGTAGCTCAGTTCTGAGTGATATTCAGTGATCAAGGTCTTGACAAGCCCACTCCAGTGAGCGACATAGCTTAAGTTTAAAGCGCCATCTAAACCATGCTCATGTTGCACCTACCTATCAGGGTAGAGGAAGTAATCCTCTTACAACTTGATGTTGCTCTCTGAAGCCTGTTCCTGGAGAAAGGGCAAGTGAGGTTGCCTATGGTATGGTAATTTGTATTGCGGGAAGGAAGTGACTTTCAAATTGGGTTTTAATATTTATCCTATTTAGAAATTTTAAATTTTAGAATTTTTTTCTAACAGCATTGTTACTTTTCCCTCCCTCTGTAGTCATCATTGTTCACAGTTTGGTTTTCTTTTTTTTTAATCTAGATGGTTCAACAGTTATTTGAAAATACCTATTAATCTTTAAAAGGTGGTAGTGTCATGTCTTTTGGCTTCTAATAACTTTGCTTTACTATTGATGTTAAAGGAAGGAAATCCCCTACGACTGTCTAGACTTTCCTGCATCCTGCAGTGACACGCTTGATGCCTTTGTGTGCATTCTTCTGCTAATGCTGTCCATGTTTAATTAGTCCTGCCACTTTACAGAACTGCACTTAAAGTACTTTTAATAGATGGCAAGTGTATAAAAACCCCTTTGTCTTCCATCTTCTGCATCCTTTTTGTAATCTCCAGCCAGATTTTTCCTAAAATCTTGGGATTTTGCCATGTATTTAAGTGCTGTTGCATTCTCCTTTTTATTCCCACCCCATTGTATTTTACAATGGTCCGGGAGAAATGGATCATAGTTCAGCAATTAAAATAACAGCTTTAGGGAGAGCTTCAACAAAATGGGTTGTTCGTTTACATATAGGAGTGGATTCCCTGTAGTTGTTTTCCCCATGGTTCTGCTTAGCTTCTTATAATGGGATCAGTGTGTTCTGTGTCAGAAATATCACAGCAAAATATGTCTGCATGTAGATCGGCATCGAACTGTTTTCTGAAGTCATATTTATCTAGCTTTAGTTTTTGTTTTCTACATACTAAATGAGATGATGTCTAGTCGAAATATTTCCAGTATTGACTTCAGTTTGTGAGGGCTCTATATTCAGTTCCTAAATTAAGAGTTACAGGATAGGAGCTAAATGGTTTTGAGTATCGTTTGTAAGAAGTTGGTAAAACTGAATTACAACTGTAGGACATGCTCTCTTTCTTTATTAAAAATCTCAGATGCAAGGGTTTTGTATTTTAGAATCATCCTATCTAATGCATAAGCAATACTGAGGCTGAAATGCCCCTCAGCTGCAGAGTCGGGATGTTACTCTTACTGTAGAAATCTTGCATTCCTGTCTGTGGTGGTACAAATCCAGGTCTGTAGAGCTTTGCCTATAGCCTTGTGATTAGGTCAGTCTAATGTGAAAACGTTGGGTTTGGGTATTCATAGGTAGAACAGATCCTAGAACCTAGTGTGTGGTTTCTTTAGGGTGCCTTGACCTCAACATTGACTCACAGGCTTAGTAGATTCCAGTGTACTTTAATATTCCAGGCTATAAACTACATTGGTTTAGGATCATCTGTATGCTTTGTTCAGACAATCCTCCCATGAGAATGGAAGTCTTCCGGAGGAGATCACTGGAGGCAGTAACTGCATGAGCTCCCCTGTGCTGGAGTATGAGCTATCAGGTAGTTCCGTATGTGTGGAATTACATCCAGAACAGATGGACTTTTGTCTTCTCCTCCTCCTCAAATACATACAAAAATTGTCATCTGCTAGCTGTGGTGAATCCTTAGGTGCTCTTTGTCTAATTTGTTTGCAAACTTTATTTCTGAACTGGACAATACAGTAACATCTCTTATTAATAATTTTCATGTTTTTCTTTTGTACAAAAATTTGTCCAATTTGATCTCAGTGGAAATAAATTTTTAGAAGTTTAAAGCAAAATCAATTTTTTTAAATGGTGAAAGAGCACTTCTCTGAGGACACTTGAATAATAATCCTCAGGTTCTCTAGCTTATTCTACTGTGAAATTAGGTGTTTGTATGCTTGGGCAGGGGGACTGGACCAGATAGCCTCCAGCGGTCCCTTCCAACCTCAACCATTCCGTGATTCTGTATAGATTGCATCTCCGTTTTGTCCATACCTGTATGGCTAAGCATTCTGGTGGTCAGAAGATGTCGGTTCTTGCATCTTCTTGGGTAGTTGTTGAGCAACTTTTGCATTCCTTTATCATACTGGTTTCAGTTCTCTTCTAACTGTATTGAAGTTTTCTGTCTTAGGGCTGCTACAGATTTTTCTTCTGATATTTTAAATTATACAGTAGCTCAAGGGTTATGCTTGGTACGTGTTTCTAATAGTAATGCATATGGCAACCATCTTCAAAAAAAAAAAAAAAAAAAAAATACCAGGCTGGTTTTCTGAATCTCTCTCTTGTGGGTTTCAAGTACACAAAATGCTATATTTGGGTTTAATACTTCAGTAACATTTATGCTGCTTACTTTTGTAAGTATGCATTTGGGGGTGGGCTCACTTTCTTTACTGTCTAAAAAGATTGCATTTATATTATTTCTGAAGTACTGAGTCATTTTTTTTGTAGTATTGATTCATTATTATTCTGGCTATTCATCTATATTGACATTTAGTTCGCAGTTTTTTCTTTTAGGAGAAAGTACCCAGTTTGCTAGTTGAGTATCATAGTATCTCAAGGGTTTGTGTATTGCCTCTTTTCTATGTTATAGCAGCACCTTTCGTGTTCCTTCATTCACCGTCTGAAAGACTTGTGAATAAATCTCAGCTTCACTTCTAGATTTCTGTTTGTTTACTCAGCATCCCCCTTGGGTCATACACTGGGATGCTTGTTCTGTGACCTGCAGATAATTCAACCAGTGCAGACCCCATTCTTTAAGAGAGCGTAGGCTAGAGAAATTGTTTGGACAGCAGCTGCCTCCTGGCTGATAACCCATGATCACCACCAGTTCTAGACTTTGCATATACACTATGTTGATTTGTTAATAGAGACATCATATGTACTGTGTGTGTACAGAATAATTGTGAAGTACATGTGCAGTAGATCCATGACGAGGCCACAGTGTGAAACATTTTAGTGGTCTGTACTATCTGAAAACTCCGGGACTCACTTCCAAGCATCCGGTTTTGCATTGGGAAATTCTCAGGAGAGTGTTTGTATAAACCATGTGGCTTTTCTGCAGAATCTGCTGGTGAGCACCACTTCCATTGATTCTACAGATGTAACGAAACTTACAAATAGATGTAAAAATAACATCTACTGGTCAATGCAGGCAGTCACTGTGGTGGTTGCTGCTGTTCTCATGGTACAAATTTGCTTCTGCCTGTATCTCTGAAATGAAACAGAAACATAAGATTGACACATTTGAAGCATAAAATTTATTAACCTTATCCCAAGCTCAGTTTTTAATTTATGTTAATTGCTGAGTCTGTGTGGCCTGAGATCCTCATTGGGTAGATCTGTTTTCTCCTTGTGGCTCTATTGGAAAGAATCCACTAGAATTTGTAATGGCTTAGTGCAAACCATAGTTGCTATTTCTGGAATCTGGGCTTCAGACTCAACATGATCGCATTTGGTGCAATTTGATGCTTTTACTTAAATAATGGAAGCAAATGACTCTGTTCTTACCCTAGCATGGTAAGACTTTTGTAGTAATATGGATTGTAAATAAAAGTAGCAATATAATCAAATATCATGGTAAATGAGTCAATACTAACAAGGATCAGAGTAGCTGTATAAACCCATGTAACTCAACAGCTGCTGGCCTAATAGGAGTCTTAAATCAGCAGTGACTTGTTTGATTTCTTGGCAGAATCAGAAATGAAAAGCAGCTCAGTGTGTATGTTTTACAAGATTTCCCTGGCATTAGGTGGTGATTTGACTCTTTGGTCACTTGAAAGCTATAGTGTTTTCATGGGTTTTTGCACATAAAGGGGGGAATGCAGGGGAACGGGACAGAAGGAAACAGAAGGAAGCATTCTTCATACCTGTTCTTTGTTTTTTACTCAACAATAAAATCACATTTCAGTTGAGCAAGGACTATTAATAGCTGCAGTAGAAATGTATATATTGGATTTTAGATTTAATTAACTTGAGAAATCAGGTGCTAACTATTAAAGCATTATTAATTAATTGTCTTGCATACATTTGCCAGAAGTTCTTAGTCTGTGGCTCCAATATCAAATTTAGTTTGGGGTAGATTGATTTGTTAGTTTGTTTTTTAAAAGCTTCAATAGGCATTCAGACAAATAATATGTACGAATGAATTTGAATTTCTCCCAGAACATGATCCTGGCATACATTTAAAAAGAAAAAAATACCACCCCCACTCCAACTCAAACAAAAAAAAAAAAACCAACCTCAAAGCCCTCCCAAAAAAAAAAAACCAAACAAAAAAATTTGAATAGAGGAACTGTAGAAGTCCAAACAGCTATTAATTTTCTGTTAATTATATTGGGAGGGGGGAAGGGGCAGAATCCTTTATTTCAAAGTCAGCCTTAGTGACTCAGTACAGAAAATAAATGGTCTGCTGCCACTACACAGATCAATACTCTCTTGGTTCCCATGCTAGTAATAAATGCCTTCGCCCACATTGGGGGGACAGAGGTTTTCATGCCATGTAAAACTGTTAACTGTCCTTTGTTTAACCATTAAAGCCCCCCTCTTGTTCATAGTTTCTCTTTCTTTAGTTTCCCCTTTTTCTTAGTCTACTATTATTTGAAGTACATGATACATAAATAAGATTTTTCTTCTCCTGAAATAGTTTAAAAGCATGGGCAGAATTCATCATAAATGATGACCTCAACATTATGAATGTGTCTATAGGTTGTATTTAAACATTGCTGAAGAGACATGGTGGGGGTGAGTTACAGGAAGAGTAAAATTCACCTTGGAAAAAGGACTTGTACTTTGAGCATCCTTTGAGCAATTTCTCTCACTTCTAGACATTATGTGAAGGTCCAATAAATTTTTGAAGAAAGAACAATACATCTGAGCCCCAGTTAAAATAAAATGCTATCCTATTTATGGTATTTGTAGGCATGCATTCCACAGGTGTAAAAATTTGCAAGCAGCCCTGATTCTGAAGATCCATTCTTCCTATGCTTTAATAGTCTTAGAGCTGTCTTCACTGTGTGGCCAGTGGTGCACTGACAAGGGTATGAATTGAGTGTAAATAGTTTGGGCAAGGTCCGCATGCTTGAGAAATAATCTCAGTTTGAAAGAACAGACTTTTCGAAGTCTTTTCATTGGTCTTGTGGATCAGTGAAGTTGTGCCGCCTCTTTGTCTGTAATACCTATCTTCTGGTTGATGAAAGCACTGCCTTTAGGTACTGTTTTGCTGTCTTCATGCAGAGAAATTATGGAAACAAAATGCAAGATGATATATTTTGCCTATCACTGTGGTGCGGTGGAGGTTAAATGGCAGCATGTGCTTATAGTATTTTTCTGTGAAACTTCCATTGACCAGTGAGAAGTCATGAACAATTTTTGGGACTGGAAGGGTGGCGAGCAGGATCTGATGTTAGTTTCAGCAGTGAATGCATGCTTTGTTGTATTGTTGTGAGGAAAGAACAGAGAACATGCATTACAGTTGAGACTAGCTCCCCGAAAAAATGTGGTAGGTTTGGGAGATCCCAGTCCACGTTACTGTACTACCATGTCTGAAGCTGAAGCTCCAGCTGTGGTCAAGCACAATGGTTTTCATGATGTGTTCATTCATTCTGCTCTTACTGCAGGCTCATGAAAGCTAATGCTGAGAAGTAAGCATGTTGTTAGAATGCTAGAGATCTGCATATGTAGTACAGACCTCTTGGGTATCCACAGATTTGAAAAGTTGAAAATTGTTTTCTTTTTCCCATATCCCAACTTATGCCTTAGTAACTAGAATATTGAATGTCCTTGTAGATGGTCTGGACTTCCTTTTTAATTTCTGAGAGATTGTGTGCTTATCCTAGTGAGAAATGGGAAGAATTTTGGTACTGCAAATTTTTTACAAAGGCTGAGAAACCATTAATCATCTAACACTGACTCAATATGCAAAATTATTCTCAGAGACGTGTTGTGTTATTACTACAAAAAATTGTTAGAATTATGCTTGTATAACAGCAGAATTTGACGCTTGTGTGTGTCATGTAACTCTGTTCTGTATTGCTTTTGTCAATGAATCAAATGTGAGAACTGCTGAAAATTGGTACCTTTTGTTTGAAATTCACCTGAACTTGTTTCATAAATTTATCCTGTCTGCAGAACCTAAAAATAACCTGAAAAAAATTTCAAAGTTAGGGACTACTTAAAAGAAGAAAATTATGTACTCATTAGAAAATAATTGTTTGCCTTTTCTTCTTTAGGTCAGAAGACTTGTCTCCACTTACATGGTGTCTTTCCTTACCTCTATGTACCATATGATGGTTTTGGACAGCATCCAGAATACTATCTTCGTCAAGTGGCATTCAGCATTGACAGAGCACTTAATGTGGCTTTAGGCAATCCGTCGTCTTCTATTCAACATGTTTTCAAAGTGTCATTAGTATCTGGAATGTAAGTATGACCTGTTAGGATTTTTGGTTATTTGTTTTGAAATGCTTTTGCAGTTGTACTATGTAAAAGCACTTACTATGGACTTGGGTGACTGCAGTGCTTTTCCTTTTTCTTTTCCCCCACGTGTGTCTTTGTACAGGCTTGTACAACTACTAAATAACTCTTCTCACATACTTTGGCTTTAACATAATCATCAGGTTTTCCCTGAAACACTTGACACAACCATTTTGTCCTAAACTTGAATTTTAGTGTCTATCATTTTGCCAAATCTGTTCCTTTTAGCCATTTCTGTCTCTGCTATTACAGCAGTACTTTCCAGACAGTATTTTCTACATGTCTGGGTTTATTCTAGGTTCCCTGTGACCAGGCAAGTCTTGCAGGAACCTGATTCTAGGTCTTCTTTTCTCTGTTCGTTTAAGATGGCACATCACAGAGACTGTCAGGTCACATTTATTCATCTGATTCTCCCAGCAGCATAGGCCATGATGCAGAGGCTCTTAAGCATTAATTTACTTATTTGTCAAGCTGACTGTCGTATTTTATTCGGAACAGCTTTCTACTACTGTTGGAACTATGTGTTGTTACTGAATCTTAACATTTTAAAGACTCTCTTAATCAATTTTTATTTAACTTACGTAAACAAGGACTGAAAAATATGTCAAATCGTAGTGAATAATAGGAAGCTGTCCTGGAGGAATACAGTTAGTCTATACATGCATTGACTTCTTAATCTTCAAAACAATGTAAACACTAATTTTCAGTACTGTGCAGCACTGTGTTTTACTTATTTTTTTCATGCACTTTTGAAATATGTTTTTTCTAACTGTTAAGTTTAGGAAGACAATCTTTTTTTTCCCCAGCCAGTTTTAGTCATATCTTCTAGATATTGCTAGTAAAGTGGCCGCAATAATTTGTCTTCATTTCTAATCAGAACTTTCTGATGTGTTTTTGCAGCAACAAGGAAGCTAACCCACCAAATTTCTTCTTTTTGTTCTTTTTGTGAGAACTATGTGAATTGTAGTATAGCTGTTCATCTCAACAGCGAAAGCTGGGCAGAGTAAACTGCTGAAGACAATCTTGGAATCAGTGAGAAAACAACAGACAGAGATTAGGAGACCCTGCCTCTTTTTCACCTCTCTTGCCTTAAAGCCTCTAAATGCTCATTACTGAAAGTCAGATGCTCATTGCCTCAAGGAAGAATAGGAAAGAGTGTTTCATTTATTTTGTTTGCTTGCATAAGAGCTAATGAGAAGCTCCTAACAGAAATTGTAATACACCTTCATCTTTACCTGGGTAGATAGACATGCTTATATAGTCACACAGTTCTGTTTGTTTTCTTCTGTTCTGACCTGATTTTGCTCACAGATATTATATTGTCTCTGTGGTAAGAAACCTATGTTTTTCTTTCAAATCTTGGAGAGGGTCTTACCCCTTCCCTTTTGCATTAGCAGGAAAATCGTTATATAATAAAGACATTTGCTAAACCTTTATAGGTTTAACATAGGATTTTTGTTGCATTAACTTCCAAACATAGTGGAGGTCCAGGAATAAAAAGAGGCTAAATATGCTGTCCTTGTGCATTGTGAAATTACAGTAGATGTTCATAGCTAACCTTGGAACTGTTGTAAATCTTGCTCTTCCTGCTGCCATGTCAATGTTAGTATGGATCATTTGCCATGCAAGTGCTGACTTTTTTTTTTTAAGTAGCATTTCATTTATGTGCCTATAGCACATTGAGTCATTATAACTCAATGTATGTAACCTGTCACTGGGTTTATAGTATCCATGTAAGAGACATTGATTCATTATACAAGATCTGATCTCCTTTTCAGCCTAATAGCTTTAAGTTTGTTGTTTCAGCTTAGCTCAGTTTTAACATCACAAAAATTTTCTTAAACAGTTCATTCTAGCTTTTGGAGATACTAAATATGTGCATATTTAACAATATTAAGGATAGCAATATTAATGCTGTAGTGCAATTGTGCTGAGTTTGCATTTAATTTAGGACTGAAACCTCTCTTACCACTGAGCTTCATTTTTTTGACTTAGCAGGTAAGCATCCCAGCTGCATTTTTTTATATTTTTTATAAGGAGATTTTATATTATTTTGTAGAGGTAACATTTAAATGTATGCTTTCCTGAATTTCTGTTGACTTTGTTTGTGATTACTGCTAACTGTAGATTCTTGCATTCACCCGATGTGTTGAATTATGTCCAGTTTCCTTAACATGCTGTTTTACAAGCATGTTCGATTAGATTAGAATTCTATATGCTGAAGAGTCAGTAATTCAGTCAAATAATATCAGAATTAATGCTACCTGTTCAACTTCAGTTTAGCCTTGACATATTCATTATGCTATGTATTCTTTAATTGCATTCTCAAATCCTGTTTTCTTCAGGATTCATGCCTCGTTTAGTGCACAAGATGATTAGTAATCACTGAAAACGGGCAGCTATTCACTCTTTTAAGTTGTTCTCATTGTTCAGTTTTTTATATTACACAGCTGGTATTTATTCATTTACACCTGATCTGCAGAATTAATGTCCTTAAGGACTTTGTTACAGCATTTATCAGAAAGGCTGAATGCTGGTTTTGAAGCAGTCCACAACTAATAAATTTATTAAAAGTACTATTATGGTGGTGTGCCATTAGTGTGTTTACATGTGGGGAAAGAGAGAAACAGTGTTAAGCCAGAAGTGCCTTCTTATTTTAATTTTTTTTTTGATACTTTGATATCCAGAGGGCCTATTCTTCTTATCTTTATGTAGCAATGTAATGCTTCCCTTCGGCCTGACGTGGGAATTTTCATTCTCCTGGATATGCAGTTTATCTTCTATTTTCCCCCCCCTGGATTTTAATACTCTTTATAGTAAAATGTGATTGAATACATGCCACAGCATAACTGACTAGCTTCTTGCTTTTACTTCTTCCTCTCCAGGCCTTTTTATGGTTACCATGAAAAGGAGAGACAGTTCATGAAGATTTATCTTTACAATCCTGCAATGGTAAAAAGGTAAGGATGTGGTGATATGAAGTTCTGGCTGATTTCCTTATATTTTGAATTAAAAAGTCAATTTTGAAGCAAGATTCACCTACATCTTAACAAAATAAAAGCAACAAAATTATTGTCCGAATTTTTCAATACACATAAGAAAATTGGTAATTTCAAGCACACCAATAATCTTTTTAAAGCAGTATCATGTTCGGAAAGCAAGACCAAAATATACTTGCCTTTAGTTGTCTTGTATTAAGTACAACTCTTGAACATTTGAACAAATTTGTATCGTGTTACTTTTTCTGTAACTCTTAAGGAAAACAATGTAGTACTCCTTCATATATTATGAAGTAGATTCTGGTAGTTTTTAATTTTTAAAATAGAAGCACCAATTATTAAATTTTAAATATGCTTGGAAAACTGGATAGTTTTTGTTATTGGACAGTTTCTCTATTTCTTAATAGAGCAATGTTCCGTTAAATAAAAGCACAGTTGATCTCAGTCTTAGTGTCAGAGTAGTTGCAGTAAATTCAGTAATAAATAAGAAGGAATTCTTTCTCCAGCAAAAACTGAAATCCTTTGAGTATTACCTATCATAACTGGTTTTTTTAAAGATCTAATACATATTCATAAGATAGGATTGTCTATTTTTTTCTTCTAGACTAGTAAAATTTTGCATGATTTTAAATTTTTGTCTTAATGTAATCTATACACATATATGACGTGACAATTGTTTCAAACTTTGGAGCTTCTCATGTTTGTATTACTTCCATCTAAATAAGGGCTGACACTTCACTTAAATTATTCCTTTAATTTTTATGTATAAAACTATTTTTTTAACTCAATTTGTTGCATTTAGAAATGCTTAGCGCTTTTCTTTGATTTATAGATATATCCTGTTACTTTGAGATACATTTATTGCAACAATTTATAATTATCCATATACCTGCAGTTATTTTTTTTAATGTGTAGATCTTTAAAAGAGCAGATTGTCATGCTTCTAGGAAGCTGTTAAAATACTGCTTCTGTGTATACAGTATGTAACTTTAAAACCATGCAGGTCATCTTCACATATATGTCAAGGAGAACTAGAGAGACTTTCAAAGTGTGTAGGCATACAGCTGCTACAGTTATTCTGTAGAAAGGTTTCCATGGACTATAGTGGTTTTGAATTAGTTGCGGGAATAGTATACAATGTTATGGTTTTTCATAGATTTTTTTTTTTTTTTAAGCTGGAGGATTCACAACTCCTTTGTAATTAACACACAAATATTGAATCAGTATTAGCAGAGATCATTTTTGTGTGTCTGTTATTGTGAAAACAAAATTCTTAAGCTAAAAATACAACTAAGGCAAAATTTAAGAAGTTTAAGTAATTTATATTTCAATAAAATCAAATCTCAGTCTTGTACTGGAATAACTTTTTAGTTTATGTCCTAATTTGTCTTTTATTTTAGAGTATGTGAGCTTCTGCAAGGTGGAGCCATAATGAACAAATCTTACCAGCCTCATGAAGCCCATATTCCCTACCTCCTTCAACTCTTTATAGACTACAACTTATATGGAATGAATTTAATAAACCTGTCTGCTGTCAAATTCAGAAAGGCAAGGAGAAAAAGTAAGGTGTTTATTTCTTAAGACAAATAATTGTTTTGAAGGCTAAAAACTACTGTTTTGAACGAAATGTCAGGCTTTTGCTGTAGCTGTGGCTGAATGGGTATCGTGTTGTTTTCCTATAGCTTGGTTTGTATCAAAATAGTCTTGTGCGTAGCTTTCTATCATTTTTCCTTTTTGTGCCTGTGTATTGGGACTGAGAAGAGTCTGCTTCCTGAAACAAGATGCTATATTTCAAGAAACGTGTTCTGTCAGCAGTGTAGCTGTGACCATTTTCACAAGATGACCACACCTCTTCACAAGTAGAAGATTAAAAACAGTTGGTATTTAGTTGAAGAATTTATGTGAAAGATAGCGTACTAATACTGCTGCTTTAAATTTTTTTTTGTTTGTTTTTGATCCCTATATCAATTATAATTCTTTTTTTTTTTTTTTCTGCAGTAGTATCTATAAAATTATGGCTAACTATTATGTTCTGCTGACAATGTTTTTAATTTAAAAGCTTGTGTTGTACTAAGGTCACTTGCTCTAAAGTGAAATATGAAATATAAATGCAAAGGAGGTATTTTAAATTTTCATTTTAAAAAATTAGTTTGGCATTTTGAATGTACACACTTCCATACAAATGAAGTTTTACAAGAACATCCATAATGTTATCTAAAAGCTTCAGTATAAAGGGGAGATAACAGTAGGAAAACCATAATGTCTTTGGTACTTAACATTTAGAAAAATAAGTATGGTTTACTTAAATCATAATTGTTCCTACAGCTAAAGCAAGAGTTGAATAGTAAAGTATCTTTCTGTAAAAAGAGCAAGTAAGAATCATGCTGACTTTAATTTTGTCCCATTATTTTTATGCATCTATATTCAGACAGCAATGGATTAGTGCATGGGGTTTCATAACTGAGTCTCATCTAAAGAAAAATACTCTTCTCATACTCAACAATAGGCCACACATTTTGCTGGTGTCAAAACTGTACGAAAACAAAAGCTCAGCGACAGACAGAGCATCTTCAGGATCTTCAGTCCTGAGGAAGTACAGTCAGGTTGCATTTAGTCTTCCAAATGTTCAAAGTGGCCTTCTGGAGACATGCGATGTGACTGTATCAAATACTTGCTCACATTCTTTTTCCATAGCTCTTTACCCTCTCTCTTTCAGATGATAGATAAAAGACATAAGCTATTTATATTCTCCATCATTTATTTAAGGATGCAAGACCTAGGTCTTGAATGGGAAGAAGAGAGTGAAAAAAGGAGCATGGGCTGAGACCGGTGGACTTTATTCTGGTAGGGGAGAATCCAATAGGATAAAAGCAAGAAAATGACAGACTGCCTTGTCCTGGCTTGGTCAGGTAATGGCAGCAGTGCTCCTAGCAACATTCATACAGCTTTGCGTGGCTCCACATCACACATGTATAAGTAGCCTGCTTCAGTCTGTTGCAGTCCCCAAGTGCAGGATCACTATCTACTACTACTGGCACAGCAGCTGAGTGACAAATGGTTTGTTCCTGGTACAACCTTATAGAGGCAATGCTGTCAAGAGGCCAGTCCTTGCACAGCAGCCCTGAGAAGCACCATTCTTTTGAAGCTCAGACTTGTTGGGATGGTGTAGAAGGCATAGCCTCTGCTTATGACTGATGCGCTTACTTGCCTGTTCCACAGCTGCTGTGTCTTGGGGGTGTGCATTCATTGTAGTCAAGTGTAGTTTGTGCCACGCAGGTCAGGCTGAACATTGTTTCTTAGATGGCAGTAAAAGCGTTTGCCTAAAGACGTGCAGCAAACACTTACTTTTCTTTCCTTGCAGATGATAATATAAAAATTCGTCTGGCAAGGAATAGAAAATTCAATAATTGATCTGTTCGTAAATATAAATAAGCAGCCTCAGGAGCCTGTTTCCAGTGTTGTTTTTCTCATTGAGATACGTAGACTGTTTTGGAAGGCTGAGAGAGATCAGCAGGCAAATTTGTAGGAGCAGGAATACTCTGCCTTCATCAGCCTGTGTCTGGAAGATGCAGGAGTTCTTTTTTTCTAGTTCTTCTGTTTATGGATAGTGAGGAAGAGGGCTGCAAATTCATTCATGCACCACATGCCGCTAAAACTATTACAAAACTTTTTATTTTCAGTAGTTGCATCATCTTCTGTATTATGACTCTGAAAGACCTTGATGTGTCACTGCTACTGTCTTTAAAGATCGTCATGTCAAGAAAAGGGGAATATTGAGTGTCCTTAAATCTCTATCCCTATGAGTAACTTTACTGAAGAAACAAACTGATACAGGAATTTGAGCCTTGATTTTTAGAAGTATTTGAAAGTAGGGTTTGTAGGGAATAAGAAACTGCACTGAAACTGCTCTGGTGTGGTATTTGAATTGCATATGATTTCTTAAACTAATAGTATATATTTTACCAGTTGGCCTATAGTCTTGCATAGCTGCTGTGATGTATTTTCCTTTACAATATACAGCTATTCAGTCCCATTTCATCAACTCAGAATAATCAAGTTGCAGATGAAAAATAACAAGAGATGTTTCTATGCATAGTCAGCTTGTATTTTAATATAGAGAATTAGCTGATATTCCACACAGTAAAAACATGGCTGTGTTTCTTCCTGGGCCAGCCCTGCCCAGGGGCAAGTCGTCACTTTTGAACAGCACAGACACTAAGCCATGCTAGGTTTGATCTGAGTCTGTGCAAACAGGATCGGGTAATTTGTGTTGTCTTTCTGGAATCACCTGCTTAGGTATCACAGTGCGTAGACCATCTTGGTGCAGGTGTTGCTGAACGTGAGCTAGCTCCTGCATAAATACAGGCATGTCTTTTCACCACATTTGAGTGCCACGTTTCCCATGTGAGTTTAGCATCTGTGTGCCGTGTCAATGCACTTAGGAGTCTGATCTAGGGACAGGGTTTGCAGGGACTAGTCTGGGTGCAGTAAAGTTGGTCTGGAACATGTTTAATTAAGCCTGCTGGATTTCAGTTGCTTCTATTTGTAGCTTCTAAGGCACTTTTGGCATGGCGTTTCCCAGTTGTTTCGATAGTAACTATGTTATTCAGGGCCTTTTGCTACATGAGAGATACCTATACCTGCTATTCTAAGTAATGGAATTCACATTGATTCTGTTATGAAATTTACTTCAAAAATATAGATTAAAAATACCTGTTCTAATAAATACTTATTAAAGGCCTCTGACAATTGAATTGTTCAATTATTGTATGTAACAAATGCAAAAGTGTTTGCTGTTGCTGGAAGGTAAATTTAATAAAAAAAAAACCTGCTAGTGTGTGACACCAACACAGCTGAGAAAATTCAAGGTTCAAGCTGGTCTTTCACATAGAAGCGGGAGACTGAGTAGTTTTCAAGGTCTCCTCCCATTCTGCCTCCCCCCAACTCCATTCCTGGGCTTTTTTCTTTCTTGTGACATATCCTGTGGATATTGTCTTTTCTTCCTCTGAAGAGTGAAGGTTCAGAAGACCACAAGGGAGACAGTAAATCTTCAGAGAGGATTTCTCCAGCATGACTTTGGAGCACAATTCCTTACCCTGAGACCTCCAAGGAAACTTACACAGTGTTTTCTTTATTTGTACAATAGGCAACACTTGCCTTCATTGTAGGTTTCCACTTACAGGTACTGCCACTGTGTCTGGAATATATTGTATATTCTCTTTCAGCTCAGATAAGAAAGAGGAAAACCATGAAGTAGAATTTAGTGTTTTCTTTGACTTCTAATTCCCACTGGGAATATGACCTGAGGACCCAAACACTTTGGAATTCTGAAGTTTACATCGTACTCTGCATGATTTACTTTGAAACTCGTGCAGATAAAGATTGAATTTAGGTTAAGATGTGACTAGAACACAGCAAATGTAATTCTAATAATGTCAGTATGTTGAGAATATCTTTTTCTTTTTATATGTATCTACATGTTAGAAAGTAAGTTAAATCTTAAATGATCATTTAAATATCATTTAAATATGATAGCATAGTTACTTTTTGAAGATGTTATCATGCAGTGTTATTTATTCTTTAGGAGCATTTGGACTGGCAGTATTAAATAATAAATGCAATTATATAATGAGATGTGGGAAAAAAATTGCTGCATAAATTAATTCATTTGTCATTCATTTTTTCTTTACAGGGGATACATCAGGTGTAAGTAAACATCATAGAATTTATTTGCCAGAAAATTCAAACAGCGCATCTTTCATTGAGTGGGAGGAAGATGAAATACCAAGGTCAGCATTCCAAATTTGAATGTAAAGCCTGAATACTACCTAGTATACCAAATTCTCTCTGGCGCCATATGCAATGATGCTGGTAGTTCTCTCCCTGATATGCTTTACAGTCTCATTTACCATGTCACTTTGGCTTCTAAACATTTCAGGATTTTTTAGTATAAGATATTTCTCTTCTTCCTTTTTTTTCCAAGTGATAATCTTCCCTTTGGAATCCCTTGTAAGTTCGTATAGGGTCTTGCATTCCATTTTTAAGTTTCATCCTGTTTCTATTATTCTACTTCTAAGTTATCTTGCGTTTGGTTTATGATACTATGATCTTGTTATATATCCACTGTGTCTACTAGCTTGCCTCACCAGCATATTTCATTAATACAGTCATGCATTTCCTGCCAACAATATTAATGAGATGTGAAGTAAACTCAGTCCCAGAAACTGGTCTATACTCAGTTCTATAAATTTTGTATCAACCCTCAGTCTTTTTTATATAAGCAGTAGGAATTTCACCATTTAAACCATTTAAATGCTTTAATAATTAGGAACTAATTTACATCTCCTCCAACTGAAATTGTTTCCCATTTGATACTGTGTCAAACATTCCTTTTTCTAGAAAATGAATTATTTTATTAAAGGTGTTCTATCATACCTGTCTTCCAAATGCTGTAGGATGTACGTGCCACTGCAACGTAACGAATCTAAACTCTTTTCTATTCCTGATTTTGCTCTGTTCTGTATCTACACAAAATTAATTGACTGTTATAATTTCTCCTGGATTATTTATGGGAGACATCAACTTAAATCAGTGTTACTGTAATCAAACCTGTGCTGCAATTTGTCCCACTTTCAGATTACCTTCTTTATTTCCTTTAAAATTCCGAAAATTTGCATCTAGGTTGGGTTAATAGACTCATAACTGTCATGATCAACCTTGCTGAAGGTAAATCTGACCCAGATATTATAGGAGATATCTATGCAAGGAAATCCTTGTAACTGTTTCCTAAAATGATTGTGACTCAGATTTTTTCCATACTGGTTTTATTCTTTTGGTCTACAGCATTACTTGATATCTGTAAAGCTGCCCTTCTTCCTTTAGTTCTGTCTTTCCTTCACAAAGTATATTCTCTATTCCAAACATTTGGTTTCTATGTATAGCTATATCAACAGCTATATTGATTTCTAGTTTCATGTGGAATGCTAGCACAGGCCCCTCACTTTATTATCCAGTCTTCTTGAGTTCAAGTTGAGATGTTTATAGCAAAAACTTCTGCTTACTGTATTTCTCTGTTTGACTGCTATTTCCAACAGCACTTGAAGTTTTTCCTATCTGTCAGTACTGAACTTCTAAGCCTTTGCTTGTCCTTTATATCAGATATGAAGATCTCATCTTTCCATACCTTCAATCTGTACACTTAAGTTGTTCTTTCAAGAAAAAGCTAAAGGGGAAAAGACAGTTAAATGTTGTTTGATACTGCAAAATTTCTAGGGCTGCCTTGTATTCTTAGTGATTGGGATGTCTGTTTGGACTCATTATCCTGGGTTTTACGTACATCGAGAATAAATTTTAGAGGTAGTCCAACATGTATCTGCCAAGCCCTTGCTGCAAGTGGCAGTTGACAAGTGCTCTGGGTTTAACCAAGCAGTACCAGTGATTTGGCATTTCTTGACTTTGGAGTACAGTATATCAAGTGGTTGAAATCTGATGCTGAATGCCTGGTAGGTAATATGCAAAATATTATTCAAAGTTTTGTAGGTAACAATAGCGGCATTTTGCATGTGTAAATGCCGCTGGTGGTTCCTTATTTCAAAAAACATTTGAGAACTATGCCAAAGTTTCTTGGTGACTGAATTCACTTTTCAGTACTAGGTAGCACCTTGCTAATCTGTCACTTCTCCAGAACAGTATTTAACCCAGCCATGTCCTGTCTTGCTCCTGGTAAATCTCTGCATTACTAATTTGCCACTATAATTAGTGTACTTTATTAAGCCAGGGACAGTTCTTTTAATCTAATTCCAGAGTGATTCTGTTACAAAGTAGACAAATGTCCAAAGCCACTAGTGCCCAGGAATCCCTGATGTAATAAGGCTTTTAGGTACGATACTTGCCGGTGTTACCAGACTGGAACCTATAAAGCCCACCTTAAAATAGGCAGTAGTCACTCCAGCCTGGCAGTGCTATCCAACAGTTTTGACAAGAGGAGTTCTTCACATGAGACACATTCATGTTATCCCTCAGGTAGCTGATAATAAATGATTAAACACTTCCATGAGTTCCAGTGAGAGAACTTAATGGTAAACATCAGGCTTGGAGTAATCTGCCGGTCAAGTCTACCACTTGGACATGATGTGTTAAAAGCAGAATGATTGGTAGAATGCTTTTGAGGAACACTTTCTTTTTTACATCCTAGATTTGCTATCGAACGTGAGTTTATATGAAAATGGAGAGATTTGACAAATAACACTGTTGCACAGCCTAGCAGTTGTGTAATGTTACAGATTTCTACTAGGTTTGTGGTTGTCATAAGTGCTTTTCTTGCTTGTCAGGATGTACATGTTTTTATTTAGCCATTTGATTCTTAATAAAATATGTGCATTATTCAAATCACTGGAACACCCTGCAAATAAAGACATCTTTTCCTTCATGAATAGAATATGGAAAACTATTATGTCAAAGCTGAGAGTCCTTATCAGTGTAGTTGAGTGACTCCTTTCAGATTCTCTGTGGGTTTAATTTTTTATCTACTGTACTCAGATGAACTTTATAAATAACCTGAGGTGTGATCATCACAGAACTTGTTTCCCTAGGCTGTCGTTAATGTTGGTGAATTAAGATACTGGCCTTGATGTCCATTCTTCAAGGGTTTTGAGGGCTTCAGTCTAGCCAACTCTGTGGAGTGAACACTTTTTTAGTTGTGTCCACTGTTGCTTTAGTTCATTGCCTCACTCTCTGAGGAACAAAACCTTGGTACTTTCTTTGAGCACGGGTTTCATCCTACGTTATCATTATTATTATTATTATGCTAGTGGATAGTGCCAAAAACTTGCTTTCTTCAAAAATAAGAGCCGTTCTCTCTGTCTGTTCTCAATAACTTATTTGGAGCTTTTTCTACAAAGGTAAGATGGATTTGTATTACAGTTTTTCAGCAGTGTGCATCTCAAGTAGTCTAGCCATGGCAGCTCAGTGTTGTGGAACTCTGATTTATCTTGCTGCTTAAGAGAGTAAACCTTTGTTCTCTTGCAGCTGGGTTGCTTCCATTCCTATGCCACCTCACTTAACCCTGCCTTTCATATGTCTATATTACAAGTTGTCCCTTGTGAACAATTTTACCTACATTCTCTTTTACAAAATGAAATGTAGATGCTTCGGCTGGGACTTGCTAAGTCGTCTTTTCTAACCTTGTTCTAATACAGATATTCTCAAATCATGGTTTTGGCATTACATAAAATTATCTTTTTCTTCGCAGAATTGATGCATGGGATGTGAGACAGGTGGTTAGTCTGTTGTACAGGGCAATGTGTGTCAAACAGATCACTTCTGAGTATCTTCCAAGGTATAACAACTGCTAATGACCTGGAGTAGTTCATATTTACAACTAACTACAGCTGGGAGACTGGGCATGTTCTGACTTCTTCATGCTGTCTTCTTACTTGCTAATTGCAGCCCTGTAGCTGTTCAGCAAATGTGGCTTGATCTGGGAGAGTGGAAGACACAGTTGCTTCCTATATTTTCCTGATGTGTTGTGCATGTTTGTTTCGGGTAAGCAAAACCAGCAAACCTAACAGCTGATCAAGCTATTGAGAGTACTCGGATGAAATCATTCTCAAAGAAGCACGTAATCATGTTAAATAACTGTACATAAGGACAGTTCTTCTGTACTTCTCCCTCTGACATTTTTGTTTTAATCAGAGAAAATTAAAATGTTAGAAGGGCCAGTTAAAGCTGCTCTGCTTTCATATGCCTTTTGATCTTTTTCCTGAAGTGGGAACAAATGTCCCTTTGGCCTTTGGGGCTTACGTGGATGTTGCAGAAGCTTGTAGTGCTACTGCCCTGACTTCTGCTAGCACAAGTATGTAGTGACTCTTCTTTCTTTCTTTCTTTCTTATTATGTGATCAAAATGCAAGTTTCAGCTTGCCTGCAATTCCTTTTGCCCACTGTGCAGGCAGGCTCTGTTTGAATGCTTTGATGGATATGAGCACCCAAAGTGTGTGACATGAAATTTATGCATTTTGATCATGTTACGGACTAGTTTCTCAGCTGATGGTGTGACTGGGAAGGGAGGGTAGTGATGGTAATGGATTGTCCTTAAAGCATGCATTAGGGCATAGGCAGTCCGCTTCTGCTAAAAGGCTGAGCTGCTTTAGTTTAGGAGTTCTATCATCTGCTCTCTTAATTCTCACAATAACTCCAAAACAGTACTGCTGACTGGAGGGATTAGTAGTCATATATTAATGCATAGCATCTTACAGTCGTTAATGAATTCTACATCACAAGTGCTTCACAACTTCTGCCAGGTTACTTTTGGATGTTTAGAACAAAGAAATGTCCTGCTCTGCCTTCTTTTGCTGTGACTGAGTGAAACATACATTTACATACAGGGTGAAAATACACTTCCTGTATTAATGCAGCCACAAAATGTGACATCACAAATTTTAAAAGTATGTCTGCCAAGAAATTATTCTGGAAACTTTGTTTTCTCTGCTTTTAAACTATATGCTTTCAAAACGTTAAGTGTCAGGCAATTTCTAAAATTGACTTTCAGAATGCCTATTCCTTTTTTCTTATCCCTCACTCCATTAAAAATGCAATTGCTGAGATTTCTGTTTTGTTTCTCAGTTTCATATTATGCGTAACACAGGATTTTACTTACTAATAAAAATTCCACTATTATAATGTGATACAAGAGGAGAGTAAAGAAGATTCTTGAAAGCTGAGTCTGCTGTAGAGAGGTTGAGGTTATCACAGTAAACCCTATCAGCCTTACATAGGTGAATATTTCTTTCTTACCCCAGAAGTTACACATCAACTGAGTAATTGAACTAGTAATACAAGTTGAGCTTTGTATAACTGTGATATATAGAAAGAGTCGATTATCAAATAACTAGATCTTCTTTCAGTCCTCTCTGTCTTTTCTCTTACAAGTGCCAGTAATTAGATATTCTAGGACTGGTTTAATTTCAGCTTACACTTCTAACACTGTTTATTTCCATCTTGTCCAGTTCTTTGCCTAAACAGTTAAGCTAACAAGTTGTAAGGTTACTGGGGTTTTTCTCTCCACTGGAGATTAAAATGAAAACAAAAAAAAACCCACAACAACAACAACGTGGACTTTTTTCAGTACTTTACCCCTTTATGGTTTAAAATTATTTTCTGATTTCCTTGTCAGGTCTCAATGTTCTCTCTAACAATGCAGGAATCTATTTCTGCATTATGCAAAATGCAGTTGGTATTTCAATTGACTGACATTGTTTCTTCATAGGTGGACAAATAGATACAGGTGTAATAAAGTAGTTACAGCCTAACAATTTCAATTTTCTCTGTGTACAATATAGTGACCTAATAGTCTTACAAAGCAAAGTATTTGCTTGCCAGTGCCTTTTTTAGTCTTTATGAAGTTCACACACTATTGTGGACCTAATAAATAATTCTTGCTTTTGTAATCACAAATGAATGGGTTTGGTATCTTAAACGATGTCATATGGTACATTGATACACTTCAGAAATATTAGACCTCCAGTCTACTGACAGAATTGGACAGCAGTCAAAAGCTCACATTGTAGTATCGCTTCAGATAAGTAGCCCCCTTAATTTGTTGTGGTTTGTGTTCCTGAGTCCCGTTCCACACACACACCCCTCTCCTGCCCCTTTCTTCTCAGTTTGCGGAGGAAAGGATTGTTCTTTTGGGGAAAGCAAGGAAAGCTGAGGGCCAGGAGGAAGTGAGACAGGAGAAATGTTGCACCTCTTTAGAGGTACTCCTTTGTTCAGTGTGGTGTGATGGTAAAGCAGGAGTCCACTGAAGCTGCCATGAAAGCAGCCCTTTACCTTCAGTTTGGGTTTGGGCTGTTTAAACCAGTTTAATTTCTGCAGTGCATATGAGAAGAACCACCTGGTATTCTGCTGCTTCAAAGTCAGGAAAAATATTTTAGGGCTTTCTTGCAGGAGGCATCCTAGCTAGCAGTGTTAATTAACTCTCTACTGAGTAAATCTACATGCTTTGCCCATAGATAACCCTCTTAAAGAAGAGGATGTGTCTAAACTAGCTTCAGTCATAACGTCGTGTTCCTAACTTCTGTATACCATAGACCTCTGCAAAAGGAGTTTAGAAGTAAATATTTTTCAATTCTAGAAAACTACAGATTAGGAATGTGAAGAAGGGGTCAGTTTTGGTTTTTCTCCTGTCATGGTATCTATATAAATATGATGCCCTGAAGCCTTTTAGAAACTCCAAATATTTTTGTGGTTGAATTCGCTGATACTTCTTGAGAAGGCATTAGTTTTCTGCTGTTACATAAAATCGTAAAATAGTTTGGGTTGGAAGGGACCTTTAAAGGCCATCTAATCCAAACCCCCCTGCAATGAGCAGGGCCATCTTCAACTAGATCAGGTGGCTCTGAGCCCTGTCCAAACTAACTTTGAATGTTTCCAGGGATGGGGCATCTACCATCTCTCTGGGCAACCTGTTCCAGTGTCTCACCACCCACAATGTAAAAGATTTCTCCCTTATATCTAGTCTAAATCTACCCTCTTTTAGTTTAAAATCATTACCCCTTGTCCTATTGCAACAGGCCCTACTAAAAATCTTGTCCCCATCTTTCTTATGAGCCCCCTTTAAGTATTGAAAGACCATAACAAGGTCTCCATGGAGCCTTCTCTTCCCCAGGTTGAATAACCCCAACTCCCTTGGCCTGTCTTCATAGGAGAGGTGTTCCAGCCCTCTGATCATTTTCCTGGCCCTCCTCTGGATCTGCACCAACAGGCCTATGTCCTTCCTGTGCTGGATGCAGTACTCCAGGTGGAATCCCACCAGAGTGGAGTAGAGGGGCAGAATCACTTCCCTTGACCTGCTGGCCACGCTTCTTTTGATGCAGCCCAGGATGTGGTTGGCCTTCTCGGCTGCAAGCACACACTGATGGCTCATGTCCAGCTTTCTGTGCACCAGTGTGCCCAGGTTCTTCTCGGCAGGGCTGCTCGCAATCCCTTCATCCCCCAGCCTGTATTGATACCGGGGATTGCCCCGAACCAGGTGCAGGACCCTGCACTTGGCCTCATTGAACCTCATGAGGTTTACATGGGCCCACTTCTCAAGCCTGTTCAGGTTCCTCTGGATGTCCTCCTGTCTCTCAGGTATGTCAGCCATGCCACTCGGCTTGGTGTCTTCTGCAACATAAGTGAAGCAGTTTAATTTTACATTTCTTTCATATTTCATGTTTCTGGATAGTTAAATACTTAATTTTCAAAGAAGGTGTTGGGCATATCCAGCTTTTAATTACATCATCTGCTACCTCCTTGCGCTGTAGTGACTTCAATTCAAGGCTTATAGAGAACATTGAAAATATTAACGAATTTTGTCTTGTATTCCATGCTGAGAATTTTGAGGCTCTGTTTATGTCAGGGAATGTAGGAATACAAGTAGATGCTGTAAGTTACCAGTTAATTAACTGAGACAAAGGGTCCTGAAGAATAGCATTATTTTAACCATGGGGAGCTTTGAGGAGAATTTCTGTTTGTCTAAAAATTTTCAAAGGGTAAACAGACTTCCATGTAAACCTGGGAGAAGATTTCTCTTTCTTAGCTTCCTCCATGGACTCCGTAAAATTAGTTCACTGACAGCAACAGGTGGAAGGCCACTGACCTTAGCAGATCTGAAAAGGCCCAGCAGGAAGATGATCGGATCATTATACAACAAGCTTGAAGCTGTTTCTAGTATTTTAAGTCTTTGCCAAGCCAGTTACCCTTAGTTCTGCTTGAGTTTGGGGTGCTAATATTCTGTTTATATTCACCAGGCTATCCCTAAGTCCCCTAAACAAATTAAAAAATCTGAAAAATAAAACATTTCTTGCTTCGCTACCCTTAGTTGGAAATGTTAAACTGTTTTGCATTGCACTGAACTGTGAATGAGAGAGAAACGTTCTTGCTGTTGTGTTTACTTGGGCGCAAAACCATGTGAATGCAGACGGTCCTATTGGCTGAGGTTTCTACAGAATATTTCATCTTGTATTTGAGGATGAGAACACTATTGCAACTGCTGTAGTATTTAGAATTGTTTACTACTTCTTTCTCTTCTCTTCACAAAAGAAAAAGCTAATCCCTTTAAATTGAAGAAAGCTAATCCCTTTAAATTGAAGATACAGATCTAATTGTATTTGAATATGGCCATTAATTTAAGGACTTGCAGGTGAGGATGAGAACTGGTAATTCTGTATTCAGGTACTCACCCCCATTCTCCCTGAAATACTTCAGATGTTATTCCAGTTAGAAAACAGTGATGATGCATGTTTCAAAATCAACATATTGATAAAATTAATCTGTGGTATTTACGTTGTTACAGTTCTTTAATGTTGAAAGGTGTTGAGCCACAAAGTACCTGTGAGTTGGAGGTGGATGCAGTAGCTGCTGACATCTTAAATCAACTGGATATTGAAGGTGAAGTGTTAATAACTTTCCATGTAAAATGTTTTAGGACGGGAACTATATTGTCGTCATCTTTTAAGGCTCAGCTTAGTTAAGCCACAGTCCAGATTTACAGTGTTAGTGAATTGGTGATGTTGCAAATGTATGAAGTTTTAAAAAAAAGAAAATAAAAATTGCATGAACTCTGAAAGAAAACAGGTTATAAGAATAACCTATTGTCAGAGCAATAGCAAGAGATTTTTGTTAATGCATAATAGAAGGTTTCAGACCTGTAAGGACAGTAAGTGAAATGTCAACATGAAGTATGCATGTGTGTGTGCATCTATACATACACACACATACTTGGTGAGAAGACCAGCAAAAGCCAAAGATCTAGATAATAAATAGGAGATTCAGAAAAAAGGTAAAGTTACACCTTAACTTTTACATAACACTGAATCCTAGATTAAGGCAAGGATTGCAATTAAAAAAGTGAGTCAGAATCTAATTTGGGGGGAAGAATGCTTTGTCCCATTGACAGACTTCCCTTCATGTATTTTTGCATATTTCAGCCCAGATTGGCAGAAACCCTGGTTTGCAAGCTATATGGGAAGATGAAAAGCAGCGACGGAGACAGAAATGTGAATCTTCCCAGATTAAACCACCTGAGTCACAAGGTAAAAGAAAACAAAACCAAAAAAAAACCAAAAAAAAACCCAACCCTGTGCAGCTGTTTATCGATAACTTTGAATGAGAAGCAAGCAGCAGCAGGTAGAATTTAAATTGGTCTATCAAGTTTGAGGGCTTTTTAGATGTACTGTTTTTTCAATTCCAAGCTTACCGATTGTCCAGTATTCCAATCTTAAAAGCAAGATACATAACCTTGCCTAAAACCGCCATGATTCAGATAGCTGCAAGGCATTCTAGGCAGAATGAATGAATGATAATGACAGTTAAGATTGCATACTTTGTTATGGAAAACGTTTAAATGTTTAAATACTGGCAAAATTAAATCTCTTACCCTGAAACTTTCCATGGTAGTTTATATACAAGGGCAGTTCCTTTGAATTTCTGTGGAGTTATAGCTAAGGTGATGTTAGATGAAAATTCTGAAAGGATGGACAAATCCCTGTATTTTTATGTAAAATTCGTTGCACGGGGAAGACTGTGCTCTGCAAATTAATTGCATAATGAACAGACCTATTCTCTGCAGAACCTAGATCATGTTTCTTTTAAAATATGAATTATATTTAGCAAGTAAGCCAGAGGATCGCAAGAAGGAAAGAGGGCAAGTTCCTGACTAAGGCAGACCGCTTTCTGACTGTCTCTTCCCTGAGTTTCTGTGTAATAATATTCAGGCTGCATAAACCAGACTTTTCAAACTTGTTCACTGATTGTTCTTTTCCTGGATGCTCACCTTGGTGTAATTGCATCATGATTTGTAAATGCTGTTGATACTCACAGTTGCAAATGAGATCAATGAGAGTATGTGAAGTATTTTAAAGTGTTTAAATACACTTGAAAAATCAGCCCTCAAATTTGACACTTAAAATTAGCAGACACTTCAACTTTGAACCATTTCCTAATACAATTAGTAATTTTAGCTCTTCTCTGTGTTCAGAGGTCAAAGTTAAACTGAATAACAAATATTTTTCAAATTTTAAAGACCGTGGATTTGTACCAGCAACAGAGAGTGAAAAATTTTTTCAGAAGAGACTTAAAGAAATCCTCAAGCAAAATGACTTCTCTGTGTAAGTGTTTAGCCATTTGCCATAAAGTATAATATTCTATGCAAACCTTAAATATGCATTTAAAAATTGGTTTTCAATTAACTAGAACGTTGTCAGGATCAGTGGACTACAGTAATGGATCGGAGGAGTTCTCTGCTGAGCTAACACTACATTCTGAGGTACTTTCTCCTGAAGCCTTTCAGTGTACGCCAGCTAATATGGTAGAAGTGCATAAAGATAAAAAGATAAACAAAGGTGAGTATTTTTAATAGCATAATTGTTTAGGCATAAATTTCTGTCATGCTTTGGCTGTTTATACTATTAGCAGAAGTAAGCCAAGGAAGATCTGATTGTCAGTTATGAAAAAATTAAGAGTAGTTTTGCTTTTATTTTCACCATTGTTAGAGTAAGCCTTTTTAAAATTGCAATAGCAAATAATAAAACATACTTGACTAGTAAAATCCATTTTAAAGTGGATTGCTTTCATAATGTATTGATGTCTGTGACTCTTTGAAGTTTTATCCTTTCTCTTTTTGTTTTTCTCTTAAAGATTCCAATAGGTTGCATACTGATAAAGAGGAGGAAGCCGTTATTAATGAAGAAGCAATTTTAAACATTGTGGAGAATAGTCAGAGCTTTCAGCCTTTGTCTCAAAGACTGAGTCAGACTGCAGTTTTTAGTGAGTAAGACTGGAATGTCTTTTCTTCCAAGCTATTTTATTGTTCCACAGTCTTTGTTGTGTTCACTTACGTTACCAGTCGTGAAAATTAAGTAGTTTACCTCAGGAAGCTTGTCAAGCAGACTGAGAATTCCCAGACACATACCCTACCACCACCCACAAAAAACCAGCTTATATTTTCTAAAAATGTCGACAGGACAGTGTATTTGTACTGAGAGAATGACTATCCCCCAGTATCTCCAGACAGCTGAGCTTCTAAAGGTAGCCCATGAGCATGTTTTCCACTATAATGTAAGAAAGCTGCAGTAACTGCAAGAATATCATGGATAGATGGTCAAAATCCCCTTTATTTTTATAGCTTTAGTCTTCTAACCCTAGGAGCATAAGGAAGATCAATACCCATAAGAGATTGCATTGAGCTGATCTGGCAAGAAAACAGGCTTAGTAGTGGAGCGAGAAGGTTGTGCTGAGAGGATGAGAAGTGGCTAAAATAATGTATAGGGTGCATCTTATGACTAGGCATTTGAATTGCTCTACCAAATATGAGTATTTGAAATGGAATGGTTTTTCCAGTGTCTAGGGAATCAAATGGAGATTTTATGACTTTTTCTTTCTTTTTTTGTCATCTTTTTTCCTCCTTTTCTTATCATGGGGCAACTAATTGCTGGTGTCTTGTGTGACCATGAGTAACAGGCTGCATCTTTGGGTCTCTTATGCTCTTTCACAACATGGACTAGTCTTTACTATGCCTTTGCAGAGTCATAGGGTCACAGGGGCTGTGAAGTGCACTACTTCTACTGGTGCTGTGAAGTACACAACAAGGTTTATATTAATAGGAAGTAAGGGTTGGAGTTTAATGATGGACCTCATGAAGGGCAAAAGAGCCAAGAACAAAAAGAATAATTGAAAGGGGGTTAATTCAGAACTCTGGCAAAGGGGATGGTTTCCATTCTAAACGGTTGCATGGTGTCTTGTGAAGCCTTTGTAAAATATGGAAAATGCCTTCCTCACCAATATTGAGACTTATTTTATATGATTCTCATGATCATTGTAAATCATATGATATTTCCTGAGGAAGGAAAGTAGAGATTGTAGTTCTTCAGACAGAGGAGGAGAGAAGTAACAAAGATGCCTATTAGACTGGAGATCATAAATTGGTTATGAGGTCAGATGGAAGGTAAACAGGAGGAGAGTAAGAAAAAAATTGTGACTTGGAAGGATGTTTAAGAAATAAAAATAAAGAATGAGAAGGCAAGTGCATGAGTTAGTGTAAGCTTGGGTCAAATAAAGGAAAATAAAAAATAAAATCTAGGGGAGGAGTGAAATCAGATAAGCTTTCAGTGTTTAGAGGAAGGTAGGAAGAGAATAGGTTATAGTGAAAAGTGAGATGAAGTTAAGCATTATAGGAAAGGACAGAAGGAAAGATGACTAGTTGGTCTTAATCAGCATCAACTTTTATGACATGCAGTGACTGAAAGTCTTCCAAGTGATGCAGAGAAGCGCCCAATGAAGTTAGTGCAGCCATTGAAATGGTGAGAGCAAGAAAAGGCAGTGATGGTTCAGAAGCTGGCACTCACACTGAAACAGAAGTGGAGACTGAGGCTTTACTGAATGTGAGGAGGTAATAGGAGGGTGGAGAGAGAGAGAGAGAAGTGCTTCCCCTAAATCTACTACAATTAGAAGAGGAGGGCAGAAATTAAAAAAGAAGGTTGTCAAGAGCTAGAAAAGGTAACAAATCATAAAACTTAAAAAAATAAGACATAAGAAAAGCTTTGTTTCTGTAGCCTGCCTTGCTTTAGACAATAATAAACTAGTAGATTTTAAAATGTTGAGGGGATTTTTGGTTTTGTTTTGGTTTTGTTTTTTACTGGTAGACTATATCTAGTCATTTACAAGTAGAACAAAATATAGATTCTACTTGTATGGGCTTTTTCTGCAGTGGACAGTTGTGCTGATGAGGCCATGATTGATCTGTTGGCTGGACTGGAGAATGATGGATATCAGATGGGACATCACAAAACACTCTCTCATCATTGTTCTCTTGGAAGCTGTCGAAATTCTCAGAACAGTGATGATGAAGAAAATGAGCCACAATGCGAGAAAGAAGAAATGGAACTTAGCTTGTTAATGTCCCAAAGGTGGGACAGTAGCATTGAAGAGCCTGGGCCAAAAAGAAGGTATATATGTGATTTTATTTTCTTAATATGTTCTTTTCTGCCAGATCCTTCCTTCCTCCCTTCCGCCTTGTTTGCAAGTGTGCGATGAACCCAGTGAGCTGTAGAGAGGTCTCTGTTTACAGCATTGGAAAAATATATGCAGCACTTGGGATAGGATGCAGTTGTTCAGGTGATGTTGTGAATCGTCAGTTTTATGTGGAAGTTTAAAGATTAAATGTTTAGGTTTGGCTAGACCTAAGCTTCTAGTTGGCCATTTGAGGAAAAATTGAGTAGTTTTTCTGTCCTAGAGATCCAAATGCAAAAAACTGTAGTTGTAACCTCCTTTTAAGGTCACACCTTGCATGTAGTACAGATGTTAAGATGTATCTTGTACATCTCATGTGCCTGTAACTTTTACGGAAGTGAATATTTAAGAAGTATTCTTATGAAGGCTGACCCAGAAAGCCTAAGAAAAACACCCATTTGTTTCCATGCTCAAAGCTTAAATCAAAACATGAATGTTGCTCACTCTGCTGGACTGCTAAAGGTCAGTAGCTTGAATATTTTTAAGACCAAGATTCTTGGAACACCTTCTCAGGTTGTAATGACCTTTTGTACAGTCTGCACTGACAGGCGTTGAAAGAAGCTATATCCAGTTTCTGTTCACCTCTGCTTTGGGCAGACCTTCTGGTATTTATAATTCTGTTTGAAAGATGAGAGACTTCACAGACACAACATTTTGATATTTGGGTTTTTTTACATCAGAAATCATAATTATACTATGATTCAGAGAGCAAGAGAGGGATAAAAATATTTAATCTTTTCTTTCCTGAAGGCATACAGAAAAGTTCTAACAGAATCAGAAGTTAGATCATTAGTGTCCTAGTTCTAGAGATAATTCATCTCTAAAGCTACTTTTCCTATCTGACCTTTGATTTTCTTTTCTTTTTTTTCCCCCTCACAGTAGTCTGAAAAGTTGGAATTTTCCTATAAAACACTTAATGTTAATCTTCAGTTTAGTGGTAGTTTCTGTGTAAAACCAGCCTATACCTTGCAGAATTTATTAGCTCAGGCACTTCTCTGTATGGGCATGACTGTACAACTTCTGGAGTCAGGTAGGATCCTGAAGCAATTAACTGCTTTTATGCAATAAAGAATCCTATTTAAAAACTCATCAGACTCGATGAGATGGCTCACGCTCATATCTGCCTACATCTTAATCCCAGACAGAAAGCACTAGGGAGAAGGTACACACTGGGTGCCTCCACAGGGAGTCAACTCCTGTTCAGAGGGAATTACAAGCTGTGTTTCAGTATGATCTCTGCAGAATTTGGATTGTCTTCACAACAGAGCATGGGTATCTCTGCCCCCTGCATGATTCTGCTCATGCATAGAGAGCCAGTTTGAGTCTGACAATGGATCCAACCTTATTCTGCTCAGACTCGTTCTGTCTGTACTTTTTCCTAACTCATCCTACTGTATCCATACTATCACTTTTCTGTTATTGGATATTCACCAATCTTACATTATCTCAGAAAATATATTGAGATAATGAGTAACAACAACACCCTACTGACTGAATTAAATGGCTTGTGTTTGATTTGTGCTGAACTGGAGAAGAAAGCCTGCTGAGACCTGGACTGGTTTATCATACTGTGTTACACAAATTTTCCAGGAATCTAAACTGATGAGCTTGAATGCAGAGAGATCCAAGTTATTATCTGCAGAAGTTGTCTCCAGCTTGACTGGCCTTACTAAAGTCGACAAAGATTTGCGTCATGCGCAGGATTATAGCATAATTCAGGTTGGAAGAAACATCTAAATGCTATGTAGGCCAGTGCCCTGGTCAAAGCAACTTTGGGTCGATCCAGTTGCTCAGGGCCTTGTCTGGTCAAGGTTGGAGTATCTCCAAAGATGGAGATTGCACAGCCTATGTGGGCAACATGTTCCAGTGTTTGAACATCCTTGTAACGAAGAATGTTTTCCTTGTACACAACATTCCCTGAGGCAGCCCTGTGCTTATTGCCCTTTTCATATCACCGTGCACCTCTGAATCTGGTTTCATCATCTTTATACCCACTTATTGGTTACATGACAAGTGCAAGAGCAAGCATCTCCTCGTAGTTTTTTCTCAAGACTGAATAAATCCTTTTCCCTTAGCCTTTCCTTATGCATCATGTGCTCCAGCCCCCAGTCACCCTGATGCTCCTCAGCTGGATTTGATCCAGTGTTAGCAACAGCAACTTCAGAATGTTCAAGGAGGGATGGAAACAAACATCATTTTGATGATTGTGCTTTAGTTAAGCCTGATGAGAGAGAATTGTTATAATATAGTAAAGATCCCTTAAAAAAAAAAAGCAAACATCTGTTTGCTAAAAGCTAAACTAAAATAATTTTGCATGGTTGGTTTAGTCTTCAAATATCAAGCACTTTCAAGCAATTAAATTAAATTTCAGTAAATTGAAATAAAATTAGGCATCTACATGCCTTCTCTAACTTCTTAAGCTAGTGAATCCTGCTAGTTTTGTCTGAAGTTTTTAAATGGTTGGCTGCCACTGTTGCCTCTTAAAATAGTAACATTGAATAATATTTTAAGTTTCTCAGTGAGAAATGTAACAATTTTTTGTTTGTTTCCCTTTGCTTCCCCAAATTGCACAACCACATAGCACCGCTCCCCTTTGATTTTGAGGTTCCCTGTGGTTATTGGTATTTTCTAAGAGAAGTATTGTGCATTAATTAGTTCTTTCATTTTCTCTAGGTCAGCTGGCAAAAATACACATCGAAGTTCAACAGAAGAGGATTCATCTTCAGAGGAAGAAATGGAGTGGAGTGGTAACAATATGCTCCTAACTAATCTCTCTATACCTCAGTTAGATGGGACTGCAGATGAAAATGGTGGTAAGTAAACAGAAAAACAGCTTTAGAAGTTGAATTATTTCCTGGGTCATAGTTCGTTTCCAGATCAATTTGCTAATTCTCAAAAGTGCTAACCGTTTTAAATTCTTGTTTCAAATGGAAGGAGGTGCTCTCAATGGATTGCAGAGGTAGACCCTTAACATCTTCCTTATAAGCCAACAATATTTTAATCTCAATGTCCTCAACGAATTACCAGAATCTGTTTTTCCTATTGTATTAATGATCAAAAAAAGGACATTGTTTTATTAGTTGTATGGAAAAGATAGTTACCTTGTTGCAAGGGGTATTTTTCTGTTACTATTTGTTATGCAAATATGGTGTCAAAATTAATAATTCTGTAGGATCATTTATCCTGCTAGGATTTCATTGTAAATAGTCAATGTATTATTGTGTGAATTTAGATGGTTCTTTGCTTTGCAAGTATTTGCCACACACACTAAAATACAGTGAGCCTATGTTTCATTCAGCAGATTGCATGTTCATGTTTTGGGATTGCATAAGTTAAAAATATGCAATGACAAATCTGATGCAGAAGAAACTGCCTTTAAAAATCTATAAAAAAATTAAATTAATCTGTAGAGATATCTCTTGCCATGTCTTTATCACCTGCTGTCTTTGATCAAATAACCTTAGTTAATACAATGCACACTTTGAGGTTACGCAAATACAGAAATATTATTTTTTGTTTCATTAGACAATCTGTATATTTTCACATGTATAAAATTCTGTTGAGCAAAACAATGTAAAATGTATGGATCTTGTGGGGAAAAATATATATCTGTATCTAGGCTTTTCTTATGATTAGGTTCACTTTTCTTCGTGGTCTAATCAACAGTAATTGTTGTTCTTTGTTTAGAAATGTTGTATTAGTCATACTTCATTGCCTTTGAAATTTGTGGCTAACATAATTTTGTACAGAAGCTTCTTTCTTAATCCATAGTACAAACTGGTTAATGTAAATCTTGTTTGTGCTCATGTGTGTACCTAATTTACTATTTATTGCATTTGCTCTTCGGGACAGAAATGTAATCCTTTACAAAATTTCTGTATTGGTTTGTGTCTCTTGAAGCTATTGGACAAAAATAACAAACATCATATATTAGTATATAGAATACATGTGTCTTAATGTATCTGTTAGCAATTCTGTGGTAGAGAAAGTGAGCCATGTGATCTTGTTGCATAGACAACCACAGCTATTCTTTTGTGTTCACTGTTTAAAGCATAGTTTGCTTTTTCCTTTGCTTTTATAGGTATAATGGTAGGGTTAATACGTGACTTGATGTACTACTAATATGATTTGGTTTTGCAAAATATACAATTGTCTTTTCCCTATTTGCAATACTTTGTAATTTAATGTAAAAAGGGATGCTTCTGGCTGATGAGACTGTATCTTAAATTGTTTAAATTTTAGAATATTTTAAGTATATGAAATATCATGTGCAGAAGAATGTCAGCTTAGAATGAGTTTATTACTATGAACTTTTACATCAACTTCTTATAATGGGAGATACAGTAAATTCAAAACAGATCTCAGTCCAGTTCCTCTGAATTAGAAAATGCTTATCCACACATGAACCTGTGTCCATAACATCTGGCTGACTGACAAGTACTTTTGCAATTTTTGTATCTGAATAGTCAGGTATCTTCCAAGTGTTTGTTGACACTTCACTAAACTCCCATTTTCTTGGTTTTCAGTTAATCATCCTCATTCTTTGTGTGGACTCCTACCCTCAAAGAATCATAGGCAGCATCTCCCACCTGTGTTTCACAGCTCAGGGACACCGTGTATACATTAGAAAATGCTGTTAGAAACGGATTGAGACTTCCTTTTCTTTTTCTCACCTGGCAACAAATAAATTGCTAAACTGAAGGCAGTAAGAATCTAAAATAATCCCCAAATTGGTTGGGACTTAGAGTAAAGGCCCAAAGGATCCCCCGTCTAGCATGGCAGCGTGCAGCATGTGCTTCCAGGTCATACAGCATGTTTCGGAACTCCTCTCACCCTTCAGCGTTGCAGCGGAAGATGTGGACACATGAGCAAAATGTTGTGTGCCAGGAGCTCTGTGGTAACTGCCTCTTTGCAGAGGAATAAACTCCTTCAAATTACTTGGTGTTCATTGTGGTTGTGAGCAAGCACACGGTTGCTGCAAACCAGTTGTTAATTTGTTACTTACCACCTGCCTGTCCACACTTACCCTGCAGTAAATGTGGTGTGAGTGTCAGTGGAAGAGAGAAACAGTCCCAGGTATCATGTGATAAGTCTGTACAGGACAGTTACCACAACACACGCTGGTCACAGATCTGCGTGGGAACATTAATGCATGGATATGAATTCCTGATCTAACTAAATGGTGTGAGCTCCTTGCATAGACACCTGAATGGGTGGCAGATAGCTCTGCTTTACAAAAGTGCAGCAACTACCTATGCTTAGCACAGAAGACGGTTAATACAATGCCTTTACCATGTTGTAAGATAGTACTTTAGCTTTCTGTGCAATGACTTTTCTGTATGGGGAAATTCATCCAAATTCTTTGTTTTTCAGACCACTGAGTATGCATACTTTGGGATACAAGCTTTTCTAGAAATCAGTCTGTTTGTATTTTGTTATCTGAAAGTGATTTTTAGAAGCCTTCTTTCAGAAAATGAACATGAAATCTTTGGCAATTGTATGCAAGTGTACCATTTAGGAGTAACTGACAGAATGGCTGAGACAAATACACTGACAACATGATTTTGATAAAGCAACTCATGTACTCAGGGTCTGTAGTTGTCATGATCATAAATGCAATGTGATTTAGAAGAGGTTTGTTTCTTCTTTAGGTGGGAGGGCTTTCAGGAAAATATCATTAAAATGGTTAGTGCCTTAGGTTATTTTTTTTTTACAGGAAAACTAGAGTAAAATTGCTTGTCTTCCATTTCAGACAATCCTTTGAATAATGAAAGTTCTCGAACTCACTCCTCCGTCATTGCAACAAGCAAAATGTCTGTAAAGACCTCAATCTTTCACAAAGATGCTGCTACGCTAGAACCCCCATCTTCTGCTAAAATTACTTTTCAGTGTAAACACACAAGTGCCCTTTCTAACCACGTTTTGAATAATGAAGATTTAGTAGAAGACCTCTCGCAACCAAACACAGAAACAAGACCTGAACTTTCAGTCCATTCTCTTACAAAAGAAAGCACTTACTCAGCAAAGTACCCAGCTCCATTCAGCAATAGTACCCATGCAGAAAACTCTCACAAAGAGAGTAACAAGAAAGATACTCTCCCAGTTCCTTCATGTGAAAATAGTATTTTTGAGTACGAAGATGATATTTCACCAGTGAGCAGACAGATACCTAGTAGGAAGTATACTAGCATCAGGAAGGCTGAAAAGGACGTCTCTTTTATGCATGTGGGCCGCCACATTGGTGACAGCATGTTGAATAAAAACTTATATAACTTTTCTGATTTGAGCCACTCCAAAGGTAAAATGTCCTCTGAAGTGAGTGAAAAATCCAGCAGTGCAAGTATAAATAGTTTTTTTCCAGCAACAGTTTCAGAAAATTGTGAGTTGGTGTCTTGTTCAGGAGGCAGTCGAACTGTGGTACATTCACTTGAAAATAACACTGATGAAGGTGGCCTTAATAAGCTTAAAATTAGGTATGAAGAATTTCAGGAGCATAAGGCAGAAAAGCCAAGCCTCAGTCAACAAGCAGCGCATTACATGTTCTTTCCTAGTGTTGTTCTTTCTAATTGTCTTAGTCGACCACAGAAGTTAGCTCCTGTGACATATAAATTACAGCAAGGCAACAAACAGTCCAGGTTGAAGCTCAATAAAAAGAAACATAGTTTTATCAATCATCAAGAGCCTCCACGTGTAAATGATGTTGCATCAGTGAAGGAAAGCTGCTATACACAAGGTGATGCTTGTAGTAACATTCCTGATAAGGATAGTGCTTTACCTAGTGACTTAGTTCAAGTTCCTCTTGAGGCTTGTGAAAACAAAATGCCTACAAGTACTGCTAATTATACTGACTGCCAGTTTGCAGATGGATCTCTTGAAACGGAGCAGTCATTTGGATTATGTGGGAATAAATACACGCTCCGAACGAAACGGAAGGTAAATTATGAGACTGAAGACAGTGAATCAAGCTTTGTCGCACACAACTCAAAAATTAATCTACCTCAACCAACAGAAAGTGTTGAAAGTATGGATGGGTCTCAGAAGTCTCGAAAGCGTAGAAAACTGTCTAAAAAATTGCCACCTGTTATTATTAAGTATATTATCATCAATAGATTTAGAGGGAGAAAAAATATGCTTGTTAAACTAGGGAAAGTAGATTCTAGTGAGGAAAGAGTAGTACTCACAGAGGAAAAGATGAACTTATATAAAAAGCTTGCACCTTTAAAGGACTTTTGGCCAAAAGTTCCTGACTCTCCTGCAACCAAATATCCTATTTATCCACTAACACCAAAGAAAAGTCACAAAAGGAAAGCAAAACATAAGTCAACCAAGAAAAAAGCTGGAAAACCACAAAAAACAGGTAGTAAAAACATTAAAAGAACTTTATCTTTCAGAAAAAGGACTCATACAATTCTTTCTCCTCCCTCACCATCCTATAATGCTGAAGCTGAAGACTGTGACTATAACTATAGTGATGTTATGTCTAAGTTAGGTTTTCTTTCTGAGAGAAGCACAAGCCCAGTAAACACATCTCCACCTCGCTGCTGGTCTCCCACTGATCCAAAAGCCGAAGAAATTTTGACCAACCTGGACAGAGAAGCTTTATTTAGTAGGGGGCCCAGTATGTACAACAGCAAGACTGTTAATTCTAGTGTAGGAAAAAATAGTCGAGCAAAAACTCAGGTTAAGAAATGTAAAAAGAAATTTGTTAGCCCCACTGTATCTACTAAGAAAAAGAAAAAGATTAATCAGGCTGATAAAACAGCAGATGATGGAAAGAAGAAACCTAGAACAAAACAAAGACAAAAAACAGCTGAAAAGACATCCTCAAGAAAGCGCATTGTATTAAAAGATGAAAAAGGAAATACTCGCTCTACTGCAGAATTGAAATTTATGCTGAAACGTCAAGATCTGCCCAAGATTTCTTACAGCTCCGTCAACTCACAACCACTTCATAACCGGAAAGACAGTCCTCTTCCTGGCTATTCAGCAGGATATCTACCGTCAGCACAGGTCCCTGCAGCAGCTGATGCACAAGGTCATTCATCAGACTGTTTTCATTCATTGATGGAAGTTGATAAGCCTGTAGATGCACAGGGTTTACCTGCTCCACGAGAAGACCCTCATGCATCTTTTCCATCTACTCCTGTGGCATCTGAAAAGGAAGTACCAAAAATGAGCTCTCAAAGGCCCAGGACTCAAAGTGCTATATTTAGAATGAAGGATTCTGCTCTCATTCAAAACATATTTGATCCATCTAATCACTCAACTCAGGTAACACAGAATGCGCGCATCTCTAAAGATAAGAATTCTGCAAAAGCAGAAGAGATAAAAAATTTGCAAAACAGATATTTACCACCAGCTGCGAAATTAAATGAAGCTCGTGATTCTTTGGACACAGCAAAGATGGATCAGTTACATGCTACTAGCTATTTGCATTGTAAAGACAGTAATCAACAGCAGATTTTTTGTTTACCAGAGGCATCCAAGCATTCTGATCCTTGTTCTTCTATTCTTAAGTCATCTGAGGAAAGCCCTGGGCCACTTCAGTTGCCTAAGAACTGTTTTGTAACGTCTCTGAAGAGTCCAGTGAAACAGTTACACTGGGATCAAAACCAGAGAGGATTTATTTTGGATATGTCACACTTTAAACCTGAAACAGTAAAACAAAGGTCTCTGTCAGAAACAACCGTGCAACCAAAACCCATCTCCCAGTACAAAAACAGGACTATAGTGGCCCCATCAGCATTCAGTGAAGGACAGTCTGGCCTAGCTGTTTTGAAAGAGTTACTCCAAAAGAGACAGCAGAAAGCTCAGAATGCAAATGTTACACAGGAACCATTACCGGCTAAAACACAGCTGAGCAGGAGTATACCGTGTCCTCTTGAACAGAATAAAGCAATCAAAAGGTCACGGTCAGTCGCATCGCCAAGAAAATCTCGTGCTCCCAGGAATACAAAGCCTAAAGAAAAAACACCAAAACTTTCAAAAATGGAGTCTTTAAGCCAGCATATCACTAGTCGCATTGATCACTCTGTGTCTGATGACAGCCCCATTTTTTTTTCAGACCCTGGTTTTGAAAGCTGCTACTCACTTGAAGACAGCTTGTCTCCAGACCACAATTACAACTTTGATATTAATACTATAGGACAAACTGGATTTTGTAGTTTTTATTCTGCAAGCCAGTTTGTCCCAGCAGATCAAAATTTGCCACAGAAATTCTTGAGTGATGCAGTTCAAGATCTTGGTTCTGGACAAACAACAGAAAATGACTTTCTGTGTCATAATGACCAAAAACCTGAGGAAGAAAAGCAGCGTTCGTCAAGCACAAGTAAATGGATAAGGTCTGGTGCCCTGAGCCCTGAGCTTTTTGAGAAAACCTCACTGGACAATAATGAGAACCACTGCCATAGCCAATGGAGGAAAAATGTTCATCCTTCAACTTCTAGATCTAGTTCTATTGATACCTCTTGTACGCAAGAGACTGAGGTCTGTTTAAATGAAAAATTCAAATTGAATAGAAATTCAGTAAATAAAGAGAGATTTCTTAACCTTCCTCAGCCAACCAGCTCAGACTGGATTCAAAGCCACATTAGAAAAGAAACCACTTTTGAACCCTGTCAACCACTTGATTCAGTTAATACCTCTTTTACATCCATATTGTCTTCTCCTGATGGTGAACTTATAGATGCAGCTTCTGAGGATTTAGAATTATATGTTTCAAGAAACAATGAGGCATTAACTCCAACTCCAGATAGTTCACCAAGATCAACCAGTTCTCCCTCACAATCAAAGAATGGAAGTTTTACACCTCGTACTGCTCACATTCTTAAGCCTCTCATGTCCCCACCTAGTCGTGAAGAAATCATGGCAACTTTGCTGGATCATGATCTTGCGGAAACGATTTATCAGGAACCATTTTGCAGCAATCCTTCAGATGCTCCAGAAAAGCCAAGGTACTGTGTGAAATGCATTTCTCTCTACATATGCTTGTGATTATATTAAATTTAATTTATTCCTGTAAACAATTTTATGCTGTTATGTGGCACAGATTCGTGGAAGATCCCATATGATATACATACATTTGAAGCTGAAAATTACTGTACTTCCGGTGCAAATACCCATTTTCATTCATGACGCTTTGGTTTTTTTTATTGCCTGATGTTATTGTAGTAAGTGGGAATGTGCCTGCTTGGTGTGTAAAAGAAAGATGCTTCCCACAGGAGTTACATAGAAAGAAAACTAATTAGCAGGACCCTGCTTATATATCATCTTGAGGACTGCCTGCAGTGCAGTATAGAGCAAGACAATAATTCAAACTATTTTCTTCACAGGGAGATTGGAGGGCGGCTTCTCACAGTGGAAACTAGGCTTCCAAATGACCTGCTTGAGTTTGAGGGAGACTTCTCTTTAGAAGGTCTACGTCTCTGGAAGACTGCATTTTCAGCAATGACAGAAAGTCCTAGACCAGGATCTCCTCCCCGATACGGTCACTCTACTGTTAACAAAAGAGAAAGTAATAGCCATAAAACTAGTGAAGACAAAAAAATAGTCATAATGCCATGCAAGTGTGCTCCAAGCCAACAGCAAGTTCAGATATGGCTTCATGCCAAAGAAGAGTATGAACATTTCAAGAAATTGCCTAAGAATCATCCTGCTGAGCTGGAAAAGGTAGCTGAGAATTTCAGCTCTGCAGTATCATCTGAAGAGAAATCTATAGAAGTAGTAAAAGCAGGTAAAGATTTAAATTTATCTAGCCTGGAAGATGAAAGACCCGTTGTGCCTACAAAGAATTCTCCTGCTTCTGTGGCAGAAACCACAAAAACACAAACCAAGGAAACCTGTGATAAGCCTATAAGCACTATAGAAACTTCTATAAATACTAAAAATGACATAGACTCTAATAAAACTCCATGTGAAAGCAAGACACTTATTCCTTCAACACTAGAACATGATAAGGAGGAGGAGGAGGAAGATTATTATGTCAGTTACAGTTCACCAGATTCTCCAGTACTTCCTCCTTGGCAGCAAGTAGCATCCCCAGATCCCAAGCAGTCCAATTCAGAAGACACAGAGTGGAGAAGTCAGGATGTTGTTTTGTCTTCTGTGGAAGGAAATGATGTAATACCTGTTGGAAGTGCACAAAACTCTCCATCTGCCCAAGAGAACGTTAGGACATCCTTTGACACGTCTCCATTTCCAGCTAATGAAGATCCTGGAAATTCTGAATGTGTTTGCCTGCATAGTACACCCATTGTGCAGAGAAAAAATCAAGATGGAGTACCTGAAGTTCTTGGGTTTACTCCTTTATCCACAGGTAAATCCATTAAGTGATTCTAATGATACGCACAAAACAAAATCTGAATACGATAAGGTATTATATTTCTTTTGACACGATGAGAAAAGAATTATATCTCCACAAAAATATATTTAAAACTGGTTTTGGAAAGGAAAAGGCCTGTGCATTATTGTTAATGTAACTATGACTTATGAAAAAAGTCTAGAAGCAGAACACCCGTTTGCTATTGTATTTGTTTATATATATAATATTTGTTTATAATGTTAACCAAATGCCTCTAGGTGTTTACAGCGTTCTGTTTAACATTTAGACAATATTATTGAGGATAAACGGTTTTGCACTCATACATGTTTACAGAACCAAAAGCCCAGAAACTGAGCCACAAGAGGGGAATTAATACTGATGGTCTTCGAAGAGTACTTCTAACCACACAAATGAAGGTAAATTAAGATTTTTATATATGGATGTATTTTTATTATGCCACACATATACATTTCCATTCTCTCTCTTCTTCTGTGTTCTCCTGTGTTGTTTTTTTCTTCTGCTGTTAAGATGTTGAAAACACATTTAAAATGGTAGGGTGCAATTGCTGTAGAATCAGTGTACATTCAAAGTTAGGAAGAAGAAATCAGTTTAATTTGCAGGGAGGAGAAAAAGTTACATATTGAGAGTATGTTCTGTGATTCAGGATGAGACACTAATGAAACACTAAAGAGACTCTGTGTAAGGATGTTGTTTTGCTCTTTTAGTTACAACATCCTTTTCAAATTCTATTGTGATTTCCCTTTTATATATATGTGTGTGTGTGTGTATACACACAGAGACATGTATGTTTACGTGTCTATGTGCATATTAGTTTTCAGACAGTGTTCTAAGCATTTTCTGAAAACAACGTAAGCGGTGAATAGCACTGGTATTCTGACAGAGTAAAAAGGGAATAGATCATGTAAAATCATCACTTGCGTGTTTTCCCTAGTGTTTCTGCTACCCGTGTTGGTAACAGAACGGTGGGGTATGCGCATTCCCGAAATGACCCAATAGTCTTTTCTTTTGTTCTCAACATTTTTGACCCAGTTCAAGTGGGTGTTTAAGTGTACCCTTAATTCAGTGCCTAAAAAAGGGGTGACTGAAACAGAGGTTTTTGATGAATTGTTGCTCAAGAGAGAATAGAGATTTGATGGTTCCTCTGTACTCAGGCTTCTAGGAAAGCCAATATGTGTGGTTTGGGGTTTTTCTGTGTTTGTTTGGGGTTTTTAAGTATTTCAAACTGCCTCTTGCTTTACTGTGAGATTTCATTAAAATTATTCCTAAAAGGCAGAAAGATACAACTGTTGTTCCCCTGTTGAAAAATGACTAGAGTGGGGATAGTGAAAGCTTTTTTTTTAGGTATTGTAGTGTAGCATTTGCATTTTCATTGATAAATTTGTCTTTAATATATTGCATATGAATTTCACAACCTATAATTTTTTCAATATTATACTGTGCTGCTTTTTTTTTTTCCCCTCCCCCTTCCCGCAATAAGAATCAATTTGCTGCTCTCGGTGCTCCAAAGAAAGACACTTCTCAGATTGAAGGACCATCTTTAAATAACACTTATGGTTTTAAAGTCAGTGTGGAAAACCTGCAGGAAGCAAAATCTTTACATGAGGTAACTTACCATTATGTGTTATTTTATAAAACAATAGTTTATCAAACCAGTTTTATAATGGGAGAATTTAAAAATCTTTTCCTCCTTGGTCCCTGCCTGACTTAAAATGAGTCAGTGTGTGATGTCTGCAGCTTTAAGTAGTGGCTCTACTACTTTCAGCTTGATCTCCAAGTGCCTTTATTTAATAATATTAAACTAAATTTCATGGTATTTTTGTTGAGAAGGTGGTAAACCTTCCTTTAAAAAATAAAAATAAGGGAAAGATCAGAAGGAAGAAATAGTAAGTTTTATATAAAAACATTACTGGAAAAACTAGTTGAGCATAACTTTCATTAATTGTTTTCTTAAGAAACAAGGCATCTGCCTTCATTCAGTCGGGCCCTCCCTGTATCTTCACATGTTACTTTCTGAACCTCTTGGCCAGTTCCTACTACATTTAACAAAATGGTACATGTCTCAAAGAGTGCCTCCACATATTTCATGTAGATCGGTGGTTGGTCTGGGAAGAGAGTTCAAAATTGGTGAATACTGCTGTGTTTGGCTGCTAAATGGCCAGCCAGCATGTGTGTGCTCCCAGAGAGTCACCACGTCCATGGCTTGGAATTAGCTGTTGACCAATTTACAGATGACATGGGGAGATGGAAGTTTTATATGCTGAGTAGATGACACAGGAGAAGCCACAAGAAAATAATGATTTTGCACGAAATGGAGATGGAGCTTGATAGTAAAATTTCATTTGAGTGATGGCTGTAGTGATTTATGATGCAAATCTAGAGGAAATCAGGCTGCCCCCAGGGCAGCTTACATACTCAGAAATGTTTGTAACTTTTCCCGTGTGATCCCTCCAACTTGCCCACTAGTCCACATTATCAACTATAGTATGCAAGACAACAGAGCAACAACATAGCATTGAAACAGTATTAAACACTATGGTATTTATTGTAGAGTCAAAACTGTACAATATATAGGGATTAGCATTTTCTTAATGCAAACCATTCTGCAAAAGCTGTAGCAACATGATGTGGAAGTTCATTAATGCAAGTGAAAGGAAAGTTTCTCCATATCTTCCTGTAAGTGACTTAGTCTTCATGTTTGTTTGCATGTCTTGGGTGAGGGAGGGAAAGGAAAATAAAGACCAACATTGACTCTTTTTTCTTGATCTGTCCAGAAATTTAGTTCAGTTCAATATGCAAATCTGTTTGAAAGCATTACAGGAGTTTACAATTGTTGAAGCTGAGCATTTCTGTTAGTTTGTATTTTCTGCTTTTGGTAGAAGATCATGCTCAGAAACAAAGAGTGAATTTTAATAACTGAGTATAAAAATGTATTAAGTGTATCATCTTTTCTTTTGTAAGATAATGCTTTTTGCAAAAAGTGAGATCCAGAGATGCATGTTTAATAATTTCTATTAATTTTCGCATGTGACCATTTAGTTTCAATATAATATGACCATATAAATGTCTGCAATGAATTCATTTGCACTAATAATCTCCTCTTAAATTTTTGAAGAAAGGTCCAAAATATACTAACTTACTGTATTTATTTGTCGGTAGGTCCAACACCTTACCCTCATCAGTATGGAGTTACATGCTCGAACCAGACGAGATTTGGAACCAGACCCAGAGTTTGATCCGATCTGTGCTTTATTCTATTGCATCTCATCAGACACAGCGCTGCCAAATACTGATAAAAAAGAAATCACTGGTGCTATAGTGGTTGATAGAGACAGGACACTCCCAAGCCAAGGTTCTTATTTCTTTTTTCTTAACATTTTACAAAAATGCTTATTTCATAGTAATCAAACAGTAGCAAGCAAAATATAATCGAGTATCTATATTACTATTTAGCTCATTTAATTTTGTCTTGTTGACTGTTGATGAATGGCCATATTAAACATAGAGAGAGTTTTCCTGCTTATATCTTCCAAAGAACTATTGCATGGGCTGTAAACTGCAGATAACATACACATGTGCAAAATATCTATGTTTGCATACTTGTGCACAAGCTCCTGCAGTGTTCTAAAAGTATAAATAGGAAAACCTGCCTTTAGTTTCCTACTGGAGTTGCTGGATAGCTACAAGTAGAAAATGTTAAAAGCAAGACAGGATGTTTTATATTTTACTTAAGGGTTATTTTTGTGGTTTTATCTGATCCTTTTAGGATCTAAACAGGGGCCCTTATTCTATTGTACCTTTTTGGCTTTGTTTAGACCAGTGATACTCAACCTGTGGCTCTAGAGCCGGATGTGGCTCTTCATGGCCCTACAGGCGGCTCTCGCAATGTAGGCGTCTGATCGGCGCTCCACTCTATCAGGCAGCGCGGGGAGCACTGAGCAAATGGACCAGCAGTGTGGGAGTCGCTGAAGTTCCCCCTCCCATAGGGGGAAAGAAAAGGAGCTGCTGGGATCCCCCCACAGGTAAGAGTAGAGATCACCTCCCACCCAGCAGCTGTGGGGCAGAATAGGGAAAAACTCGCCCTTTTGCCCCTTGTACCCCTTCACCCCACTCCTTCCTAGCAGCCAGAAGGGGTTGAAGACAGAATGCTGCTGGGAGAGGGGATGCTGATGTGTCATGTCGTGATGTATCAATATGTGATGATGTTGAGGCAGCATCATCACACATTGAAGTGTCATGATGGGAAAAAAAAAATCACACTGTTGATACTTGATTTTTAGGGTGCTCTACAACTCCATTTAATAAAGAAGTGGCTCTCCAGCTGTTAAAGGTTGAGTACCACTGGTTTAGGCTAGTAAAAAAAAAACAAAACAAAAAGTCCTCTTTTCTTTCAGGGTTTCTTTGGCACTGTGAATGTGTATTAAACCACAAAATACTGTCTAAAATCTAAAGTGTGGACAAAAACCTACCAAAAATAAATTTAGCACTAAGGCAACAGCTCCTTCTTTTACCAGTTTATTTTACAAAGTATTGTAGATACTGTATCATGTTAAGCTAAGTTCTTATTATTCTCCGTGAAGTTTATTCTGGTATTATATGCTTGTTACTATCTTTAAAAAAAGTATCTCCGTGACCTTTCTAAGTGAGACTTTTCGCAGTATAGCCACTATGGCTCTTTAGGTGTGTGCCACTGATAAATTATCAGGAAAAAGCTCTCTGTAAAGAGGTCCAATAATATTTTGAAAAATTAAAGGTTTTGATCTGGTTTTGTTAGTGAAATAAAATGGTATGTTTAAATGTTATTGTGACATTCCTCGCTTTAATTGATGTGTTCTGTCAATATTTTCTTGGTTAGAACTAGAACTTTTTGACTTCCCTGTGGAGTGACTTGACATTGAGATACACCTTTTCTTTTTTTTCCCCCCTTTTTGTATTATTACTTTGTAAGTTACATTACTCATTTTAACATCTGTTTCTGAAAGCACGCTTTTTTTAATTCTTAAGGTTTTAAGAGTGTGTCAAAGTAGAATGCCTTTTAAATCCAGATTGCTGCCCTAATCAGAGATATTACTATTGGTTGTATAGAGAAAATAAATACATAATGTGTTGCATATTATTAATTTAAAGAGGTTTTTTTATAAGAAGGCAAATGCTGAGCTCCTGCATGCATACAAATTTAGCTATTATTCACACATTATCAATGTAGACACTCTAGTGTGCACTTAAGTGAACAGTTGCTCATGATTTTCCATTTCTATTAGTAACTTAGCAGTGTTTTTTAAAAAGTGTACTGAAAAAGAACTATACTATGTTACGTAGCATTTTCATTCTTCAAAGCATTTCGCAAAGCACCACTCTAACCTAGCAATTAAAATACATATTTTGCATGAAAACACTGAGTGAGCTGTCATATGGTCTTTTAATATTTCTTACTCAAAAATAATTTTCTAATAGCTGGACTCTTGTACATGTAAAATGGTGAAATTTCTCTTGAATCAAATTGATTTATATCTGACAATTTGTGCAAGATTACCACTATGGTAGAATTTTACAAAGCAAAAGGAACAACTTTTTCCACCCAAGAGAAACAAAATAAATCCAAGGAATTAATTCTGATAATAATTAGTATTAAAGATAAAAATAGGTTGTATTCTATACTTCTTTTTGGCTGTATGTTTTATTCTAAAGCAACTTTGTTGACTAAAGTAATGTAATTCCTTCTAAATTGTAATGATTTTTTGTTTTACTTTATTTTCTAGGGAGCAGAGACCAAGCCCCCTTGCTCACAAGATCTGGAGTTACAGGACTAGAAGTCAGTTACGCTACTGATGAAAGAACTCTTTTCCAGGAAGTAGTGAATATTGTAAAAAGGTAGCATATCTGTACGTTCTGCTTTTATTTTTCAGGCTTGGTACAGCAGATTTAGTTCCTTCAAGCCTTGCCAGTCTCTCAAATACTGATTTTTGTTGTTGTTGTTTCCCTTGAAGGCTTATCTCTAGAGTGGACAAGCATGGTGGTCTTTCAAATAAAAATATTTTTTGCTTTTCCTTTTCTCTGACAGCAAGAACATTCAGATCCTCTATAGCAGCTGAGTTACAGTCTTGAAACAAAATCAGAAATATAAGTAATCTTCTTTAACATACAACCTTTCCTGTTAATCCCAGAATTTGTTACACATTTCTCTCTGAAACTCTCAGAATAGTAGATATTAACAGAGCTGAAATCTATAGAAAACCCTCATATGGGAAGAATTTTTCTAGGGACTCTGAGGCAAGACAGAAAAAAATCTACACGATACTAAAACTTCTATGGACAGATTAAAAGAAACGGTAGTTGAAAAATCAGTTTCCTTCATTAGTTTTGTCTTCTCTGAATGGAAATCCCCTGCTCCATCAGATTTGGAAAACTGCCTGTTTTCCCCATCTCCACCAAGACTGGGAAGCCTGTTTGGTAGCCTTCTCGACTGGTGAGTAGGTGGAACTGCAGACGTCTCTTCAGGCCCTACTGTCAAGAGGTGCAAAGCTGTAAAATTGCAAGGAAAAATAAACAGATTTAAACTATGAGTCACCCTGCTGGAATAGAGGCACAAGAAAAAAATGTGTACTAGGCAGAGTACATTTGCAATTCTTTCTCTCTCCAACCAGAAAACCTCTGATGAGAAAGACAGTGACCAACCCCATGAAGCCAGAATACAAAAAGAGTTGCTGAATGCAACCAACACAGGGTGGGTCCTGACAGAGCAGCAGATCCCTGTTCAGAAAAGACAAAATTCAGGTAAGGAACATAATTTTATTTTTCTCTTTCTTGGAAATCTAGTGCTCCATCAAGCTTAGGAAAATTACTGAGAATGTGAAGCTGCCAATAAATGAAAAAATTTCCACCAGTTTAAAAAGTGACACTACATAAAGAGTGTGAGAGAGAGGACTCAGCAGTTAGAATATATATTTATCAATGAAGAACAGAAGAAGTCTACATCTGTGCATATTGAAGGCATTACGGAATGAAAAAAAGCCATACAATTTTTGTAGTACTTCAAGGTGGAATGTACCGATCACCAGGTTGCTGACTGAGAAATCTCTTCTTAAGAGGTCTTCTCTTTCAACACTGTGCTAGCATGCCTTTTTGACTCAACAACTTTATCTTCAAAGATTGAGTTAGTTAACTTGTATTGCTGGAAGATAAAAGATTTGATCTATTAATGGAGAGGCAGACTGCTGTCATCATCTTAGTCTACTTCCCTCCCCCCTCTATGCAATATCACCTGAGGAATCAGATTTCTGCTGAACCCTCAAAGATATTTTTAAAACTTGGACCACATCTGCAGTTTAAAGCTCTTTCCCGACTTTGTTTTCTGTAGCCTAGGCAAAAGAGAATAATAAATTTTGCTGACGTAAATGTTTTAAATTTCTTAAGCACAAAAAAAGTGTCTAGGCCCAGAGTGGCTTTAACTGAACAAAAAACTATGTTAAAACTACTCGATTAAAAAGTAGTGGACTGCAAAAATCTTCCTCAATGGGAAATGAACAAGGAAGCAGCTTTAATGAAAAATTCCAGCATCAGGAATTATTTTTTAAACAATCTTCTGTTGTTGTTTCTAGTGTTATTTTTTCCAGCACAAGCTGGAAAAACCAGAACTCTAGTTGTTCTGGTTGGTGCACTTAGTAGATCTGATAGATTAGAGAAAGAAAACAATTGCGCCATGTTTAAGAAGCATTACCACTTGGGGTTCATGGAGCAGAACTCAAAATCACCTTAATTTTATCAGCAGAGGACAATATCAGTATCTTATATACTGATGTATGTATCTGTACGTTCTGCTTTTATTTTTCAGGCTTGGTACAGCAGATTTAGTTCCTTCAGCCCTTGCCAGTCTCTCAAATACTGATTTTTCTGATTATCCAGGCTAGAGGATAGTAGGTTCTTGTGACCAAATAGTATGCCCAGAGAGACTGCAGCTTGCTTTTGATTCATATTCTTGGCCTCTTTGGCTGTTGGAGGGAGGGGTGGAAGAGTGAAATTACAGATTTCTGGCACAATAAATATCTATTCAATCTTGATTGCCAATACCAGGAACAGACTTTAGCAACTTGTTGGTGCACTGCACAGAGGGTACCTTAGCTATGGGAGGAATTGTCTTATGCAGTCCAATTGAAGAATTCTTGTTCCCATTTCTAGTCATTCTCTTAGTAGTTGGCCTAATTCTTGCTCTTATTTCATATATGTGAAGTTGTGGAACATACTCATATGTTTCAAGTTCCAGCCTTCTACTTCTCTGTTCAGGCCTTTTGGGTTTGTTCTATTCTGGCTATTGAAAATAAGAAGTGGTTGATTCTGTCACTTTTTGTCAATAGATGTAAACTCTGGAAGAGCACAGTAGAGAATTCTTGACCACTGTTCCCAGCACAGTGATGAGGGAAAGATGATTTCTGGGAAATGTATCACATCCTGCAATACTCTTAGCTCATCGGTCCCTTTTTCCATCAGAAATTTGCAAGTGTTTTGTCTTCAAACAAATGACCCAGAGTATCTACGCAAATAGTCTTTATAGTGTGCTAGTTGATATTGAAATACCCAGATGCTGAAGCAGAGTGATAAATTACTGAGGTTTTAATGCTTGCTGATGTTTTATTCTTGGGCTGCACCGCTAGCTTTCTTCCACGCTGAAGAGTGTTTCCCAAATCTAACTTTTTATAGCAGAACTAAAGCTACTCTGTTACATGTTCACTGAAGATGAGTATTGCTCCAGAAAGTTCACTGGAATCGATGACCTGAAGCTGAATTCAGTTATACCTTCACTGTGAAGTTGTTCAGCATGTGCTAGATCTGAATGACCACAGTAAGATTAACATGTGTTTCCACCTAGACATCTGTAAAGTAAATACCAGGTTAAATGTTCTTCTGTGAAGCTAGTAGATTTTGCCTCTAATTAACTCAGGGCAGTTGGCAAATGAAAGTCATCTTGGGGTCTGTAGACCTGATTGTTTCTCTGGAATTGTGATCTGTGATTTCATCTCTGCTGAAAACCAGCAGATTTGTCCAAATATGGAGAGGAATAAGCACCTTTATTTCTTGGAGATTATTACTCGGAGTGATTCAGCTGTGAAATGGGAGTACTTACAAGTGTGAGTACCAAAATCTATGTAGAGACAGCTAAAAGAAAGCACATCATTGTAATTCTCTTCGATTCTAAAAGGTATTGAAATATTGAGCTGCTTCAGGGTTGAGAGGCAGGGAACAGCTTGAAAGGAAGAGCCATAGAGGTGAGTTTGGAGGAGGCAGGGAAGAATAAACAACATGGATTTGCAACAAAAAAACCATAATTAAAGTGGTTCTTGGTACCCTGACAATCGTCTTAGAGTTTGAGAGGAAGCTTCACCTACATAGGTCCAATTTTCCCTTCTTTTGTAAGCTGTCTTCTGGCTGTAAACAAAAAAACAGGACTTCAGCTCAAAACTGGCATAAAGCAGCTGAGAAACTACCTCCTTCCCATCCTTTGCAGCCAGTGTGGATGATGTAGCAGCAGAGAAAGCCAAGTTGTAGGCTCTTTGGAGTTGTCATAGGGGAAATTAATTTATTTGTTTTCTTGAAATGGAGCCTGTACGTATTTTGCAGTCCTAAAGGATTCTGTCATGCTGCCTGAACAGCATTCTTGAATAGACCCTTCCTTTATCCTAAGGTGTCAGCTGCAATGAGCTGGGAGAAAAATTGGAAGAATCTGTCTGCTGGAACAAGTAAAACAGAACCACCTCTCTGTCTGAACCTAAAGGCAGAAAAAAGACTAAACACGTTCACATAGCTCCCTAAACCAGTCAGTACAAAATGCAGGAAAGCTGGCTGTTTGAGGAGGAGGAATGGAATGCTACAAGGATGTTTGTCTTGGAGATTTAAAGAACACGGGTAAACTAGATATGTCCAAGCCTGATGGAGCAGTGGATTCCCATGAAAGAGAAATTAAATGTCTGAGCCTCTCCTTCACTTCTAAGGCAAATTGTGCCACTCTTCTATAAGTGCAGATACTACCAGATAGCAGAAAAGGGCTGATCCTGCAGGCACGAGTGAAGCAAAATTTGGGGAATTCATGTGGGAATGCATAGTCCCCATATTTGTGACGCTCAGAAAATGTGGAAATAGGATGGGCTTGAAAAAAAGTAGATTTACTGCAACTTGAGACTCACCAGCCACCCACAGCTCTTTGTCCCCATGGAATTAGTTTCTGATGAAAGTATAAAAACAGAGTATAAAGCTGTAAGATTTTTCTTAAAGATTGTTGGGCTAAAACATTTGTAAATTATTTAGATATTCATATTTAACATTTAAATATTTTGTATAATCTTATTCTTGTATGATGCTAATCAATTTTTTGTATTGGATGCAATGCATTATATTTGTTCTTCTGTAAATGCTCTAGCAACGCTTTCTTTTTAAAATAGAGATGTGTTAATCTAACCTTCTTTTTCCAGGCCAGTATCAACTTCTGTGGCGTTTTCATATATAAATCTTTATTTAACGTCCTGTATCAACTTTATGGATTTTTATTGTCCAAAGCAAGCTGGAAAAATGTTTTCAGAGATTTCAGTTATGTATTTGAGTCGCCAAATATTCTGCTCCCATGCACAGTTACTACTTTTATCTGTATCGTAGGTCTGGCCTAATTTTTTTCCCCCCTTTTTCTCTTAATTTTAGCTGGAAGAAAAATAACAGTCAGGAAAACCAGGCACATAAGAGAAGGAAAGGCATAACTGTGATCTTTAGTATTCGTTCACAAAATTGTCAAATGAGAAAGAGGAAGAGATGGTATAAGAGCACATAAAATTTAGCTAGAAAGGAAAATAATCACATTTCTTCTCTCTGCAGCATGTATGAGTTGAATGCTAATGTTGTCGTCTTTAAATCCTGCCAGTATAAATGCTGCTTTTCATCTTTGCAGAGGCTGGCAACAGCATGCAAAGCAGTATCAGTGCCCATCCTTTTAACAAAAGAGCACTATGTTGGCAGGCACACCTCTTATTCTTGTCATGTTAGTCCTAGACAGTAGCTTTCAAATATCAGTATTACAGCTTACTAGTTTCTTGCAGGTGTAAAAGCTGGTCTCATTACGATTTCTTTTAATAAAACAGCTTAAACTGATGATGAAGACCAACTGGATAGTATACTGTAAAAATTGTGAGAAGGAGCGTGAAAATTAGAAAACTTGTCCTCTCCTTAGCTTGTAGCCCGTCGTCTTTGTGGTACCACATGAAAAGGGGAGAGAGAAAACGAGAAAGAGACAGATTTCAGTTGAGCTCACATCAGCTAAACCTTGGGTTTACCTGTTCTTTTTCCCATTTGCAATAATGTCATCTTTTAGCTCCAGGCATCTCTTCTTCTCTATTAGCAAAAAAGAATGCCGCAGGAGGTCTCAACAAATGATGCACTGGTCCGTTGGTACAGCTGGTACATGGGATTGGGCAGTAGGAGAGGGCACTTCTGCTGCATAAATTGAGAGAGTTGATCAGCAAAGGAAATAAGCAAGAAACAGCAACGCTTCATCTTAGGTGCAAGAAATCTGATAGGTCTGTTAAACCTGTTGCATAAGGTAGACCTTATACGTACTGTAGTGGAGGAGTTTGGGATCTCGAGTGTTGTCCTGAAGAAAGGAGTTCTACTTGAATATAATCTTACTTCATTTTGTCCTTCAAAGATAATTCAGAGATACACTTAACCAAAAATTATTTTGATCGTAAAGTTAATGAAACACCTAAGCATACATAAATTTGTTAATACTAACTGTAGTCCTTTGTGCATGTACATTGTGAATGCATGCAGATATACATACAAAATACATGTATGTGTAACTTACTGCAGTATCTGAGCAACTCAGTTGCTGGTAGTGCGTTTATCATTTCTCATGCTTTCAGAAGGACACCACTTGGATCCAAGTTTTAAATATAGGAAACTGGGCCCGAGGGACTGTGTTTCCAGGGAGTTTACAGTAGGGTTTGAATTCACCATTTACTAGCTACTCTGCTTTGATTTTCCGTATAGATAGCTTTGTATGAGAGTCTGACTGAAACTTAGACATCTGTATTTCATTGTCCATATCTTGAGTAGCTACCCTCATCACCATGTACGTTAAATGGAAAGAACAGAATCTCATTCTGCAAGAGGTGGCTAAAATATAAGGAATAGGCCTTTTTTCTTCAATGAAATTGGAGACCAACTTAGAAAACTTGAGACGCCAAAATTAGTTGAAATTAGACCCTCCCCTTAATGCGTGTGCGGTGTCTAGTTGGGAAGGAAAAGCAGAGTAAGTAACGCACTGTAAAGTGATACCCTGTGACTCAGTAATGTGCCATTACAGGCAATCCCTAATGGGGCCTATACAAGCAAGACTGAATTCAAAACTAGCACACTGATTATTTTTTTTTTTTAAATCTTTTGAGTGATAAACTTTCTAATCGACATGAATTTACATCAAATTGTCTTAAAATATGTAATATTTAAGTTAGATACAATTTATTTATATAAGAAAACGCATGTATCTGAAAACATTATAAACTAAAGTGAGTTTATGTCTTGTCCTGTAAAACATCTTCCCATCTGAAGGATACTCGAGAAACAATTCTTGAGATTATATGCAGATGGTTTACAGAGGTAGTGTTATTCATTAGCTTAAAAGGGAATAGTAAGATTAACTCAAAATTGATGAAATGTTGTATACGGTTGCAATACAAATAGGGATATTTGCAGAAGTAATGTAATAGCCCACTAAAATTCGTTTAAGTAGGAAGTGAGGTAGGTAATTGACTACTTGGGCAAGGAAAAACCCAAAGCAACTGGCCTTCATCACAAGTGATGGCTGCTAATATAATTATGGCAACTTGCTGCTTCCAAACAATATGCTTATTTCTGTTCAGAACAGGCTTAAAAGAACAAGCAAATTCCTGGCATAATGAATATTGGTTTATGTGCCACATAAGCAGTTCTTCACAAGTTTCTCATTCACATTTGAATCTATCATGGAACCTATCTGCATAACATCTTGCCTTGTGTAAAATCTGCAAGTATTTTCCATTTTGAATTATGTGAAACCAGTTTTCAAATACGAATGTAAATGACTACTTCTGTAAGATTTTCCTTCATTTTAAATAATCATTAGTGTTTTTCAGTATGGTAGGACCAGGATAGTTTAGCTGCAAGAATTAATGTGAAAATATGTTAATTTTTTTAACATTTATTCTATGACTTGTATAAACCATTACATAATTCCTTTTTATTTCAAAGCTTAGGTGGAGCTATTCATAATTTTGGAACCTCAGTTGGCAATCGTTGTATGTTGTACGGAGGAGCAAGTGGTCATAACTCTCTTTGAAACTGATTCTGCTGCTGGAAAGAACTGCGGGCTACAATTTATGGACAATTCATTTGTCCATAAATTGTTCCAAGTAGCTCTGGGTTTGTACCACAGGTAGAATAGGTTTCCAAAATGTGTAAGTTTACTACTTCCACTCCTGATGATCATTTCCTGTTTCCAAAAGCAAAGAATCATTCAACATTAACAACAGATAGCAAAATACCCCCCAAATGCAAAGTGCTAGTTCTTTTACTTTCTCTAGAACTCTACAAATCAAAACGCTAGTTTAGAATCTTCTGCTTTAACCAAAAATTGTATCAAAACCATTCCTTCACAGGTAGAAGTAGGTGGCAAAAGGGATTTTTGTAACTTTTGCTGATGGTGCAAAAGCCGAAATTGTAATAAAGATATGATAGCCATGCTGAGTAAGAAGATTCAAGTACTTTTCCCTTTATTTTTCACAAAAAGTTTGTGTCTGTGGCAGAAGTGTGGAGAAGCTCTTTAGCTATTCTCAGAGTAGTTAGTTACTTCAAAGCGATTTGTCGTCTGCCTTTGGCTGGGACACACAAGCAAGGAAGAAACTTTCACAATAACGTCTGAAGCTTCATTTGTAATACCTGTGATGCAACTTTAACTTAGGATTTGCAGAAGGGGTATTCTATATCCAATCATCAGGGAGCATTGGCATTTTTTGATGCGTTTAAGGATGCAAAAAGTACAGAGAATCCTGTTCATAAGCTATGGCCCCTGACTACTTCCTCCATAAACTACGGTCTACAAGTCTGCATCCTGTTGTGGGGTTGGCTGTAGACTGTGGTACAGGACCCTCAGCCTATTGTCCAGTCGTCTACCTCCTGACAGCTGCCCTTTTGATGTTCAGTTGTATTGAATGCTGACTGCTGGAACTCAAAACCCCTTGACTGAGCTGCATTGAAAGAAGCAACTATTCTTCCCAGTGAAGCTTCCTTTTTTTTTTTTTTTTTTTTTTTTTTTCTATAAAAATAATAGATATCTGATGTAATACTCTGGCCAGTCTCTTTCTGCCCTGCCCAAGAAAAATCACTCTTAGGCTCTTCACCAAGTGACCAGATCATGACTTTTTGGTTTTAATAGTGCCTACTCAAAAGGTAGGTGACACAGGCTCCTCCAAGCTAACTCCTGCCTGTGCTTTGACTTTGAAGCCACCTTGTTTGTCCTTCTGTCTAGTCAACTCTTCTCTGAGCCTGATTGGAAGATGGCAGTGACTGTGTCAGAAGACAATTCTGCCTTTTGTTTTTGTCATACCTGAGCCAGTCAACTTTTCCACCTGCCATGAGATACAGCATGAAATGAGTTTTTCTTGTGTATCTTACTATATAGAAAGAAGGTTATCTTAAAGAAAGAGGTATTTAAATAGAACTGGTATATATGGTTGCTTTTTTCCATGTTTCAGTTTTGACAGCTCTCACTCAACTGCGAATTGTAACTTTCCCAATAAAGAGTCACCATTTAGGACCAGAAGTGTCCTCTGATTGTTATAAGCTACACTGCAGTATGTGTGACGCATTTTTATTTGCAAAACATTCAGGTAGCCTAGTAGCAAATTCTATTCTATTTCGTAAAGGAAAATAGTACAACAAAGTATGAGGACAGGACATATTTCATTGCACAGCTGTCTTGTGCCAGTAGCTAGGTTTCAGTTTATGCTCAATACAGCCTGATTCCATCGATAAAACCTGATTAAACCTAGGTTTTGTTCTTTATTTACAAAGACTAAAATAATAGAATTATGTAAAAAAAAAAAGCCTCAAAATGAAAATATTCCTTCTAAACAATTTTTCAGTTGAATGTTACTGAAAATTCTAAAAGATTGTTTGTTTTAAATATAATCTCCTAGTCCAGATGCTGCTTTCTTAGAAACCCATTGTGGCTGCTTCTTTTTTAAACTCAACATGATTAGAATGAAATCCTGTTTATATTCTGTTCATGGAAAATATTTTCTTAAATAATATGAAGCTCATTTTCCTTTCCCCCCCCTTCTCTAGATATGACCCAGACATTTTGTTAGGCTATGAAGTCCAGATGCATTCCTGGGGTTATCTCTTACAGAGGGCTGCTGCACTAAATGTTGATTTATGCCAGATGATTTCTCGTGTGCCAGGTAAGTTATTGTATAGGGTTTCAGTTCAGTTCCAATAAAACCAAGTTGAAATATATGAATAAATTAAAAAATAAATGCAGAGTATTTCTTCAGGTGGACTTTTTTTGTTGTTGCTGTTGTGTTGTTATAGGTATGATCACACACAAAAAAATAAATTTGAAATACCAATGAGACTCTGATTTTCAGTGTTTTCTGAATTTTTAAATTTCTTGTGTATTCCACTTCTGGGTATGTCCTGTATCCATGAACCTAGACTCATTTTCAGTATTCATGTGTGTTAAGTTTTCAGTTCTTGGAGGTGCTTCCGCTACCAAACCTCCTCTTGCTTCTCCTTGGCTTCAGTCATATGTATATGTCATTCAGGGTACCTACCATAATCATTATTTGTGATTTCTCTGGCTGGGATACAAGAACATAAAGATGCTTGTGAGCAGCACTCATCCTGGTCAGCATCTCTGTAATAAAACCCTTACTTTCAATAGCCATTGTTGTACAGTGGGCAAATTTTACTGGCACAAATATTGATGCTTTCCTCCAACATTCAGAAAAAGATCTGTTTGGGTTTCTTTCTTGAAAACCTGGGGAAAGTTATCCAGGAGGGTGGTAAGCCTAGTGTCTATACTTAGCTAATCAATAGAAGCTAAGAAGCTATCATTCTGAAGAATGCAGTTAGTGAACAGCTAAATAAATGTGTTGCACCTGAGAAGAGTCAAGATGACTTTGTAAAATTAAAAATTGTCTCAAAAATTTGTTGTAGCTCTTTGAAGTCATCAAGAAGATGTGGATGGGAGAGATACGATTTTAAAAATCAAAACAACCGAAAAAGTTGCTTTTTTCAGGGCTCTTGCCAAGGACCTGTACAGAAACTAAACAGCCATGAAATAAGAAGTGCTTTTCTGTGATTGTCCTGTTAAAAACTTGATCCTGTTACTCTGTAATGGTTGAAAAAGTAAATTAAATGTTGGGAATTATGGAGCAAGGAAAATATAAAATGATGAATGTAGATTTAAAAATCTGTAGTGTGCATGCACCTCAAATACTGCAGTTTTAGCCTCTTCATAACCTTTCCCCCATCAAAATGGGATGTAGGAGAACTAGTAAAGATGAGAGGCTAATCCATTTGTGTTTAGTAAGTTAGGATTCCAGAAGAGACAAAACTGGGTAATGAAGGTAAAAGCCTATGAAATCTTGAGGGATATAAAGGGAAATATGAATTGGTTGTTCACGATGTCTTCCAATGCAAGACCATCAAAACCATCAAATGAAGCTAGCACATGGCAGCTTCAGAACAGGAGTTGATTCTTCACGCCTGGCTTGTTGAACTCTTTGAGTTCTTTGCCACAAGTTAATATAAATGCTTAAAGTGTATGTTGCTTTAAGAGGAAATAAATTCTTGGAAGAAAAATCCATTGGAAACTATTATATATGTGAAGATAATGCCTGGCCCAGGAAGCTGCAAATATTTAGAAGCTGGGATAGTTCTAGAGAGATTATCAATAACTGCTTCCCCTTTTCTTGAAGCATCTGCTTTTGGGTACTTGGTAGAACATGATAACTGGGCTAGTTGCATCTTTGGGCTTACCCAGCATAGCAATAGCATCTCTTATATTGATATCCTGTGTGCCTGGCCAGGAGAACACGATGTTTTAGAAAAGCTAAGTTCACACACTCCTTCCTTGATGTTTGAATATTTGTGCACTATTTTGATGCATTCAAAATCTTTTGATGCTTTTGATACCTATTTAGAAAAAGTCTGAGTTATAGAGACCAGCCAGGGACAAGAAAACATAAGAACAAATTTGCATCTTCAGTTGAAAGTTGTTGGCAACTGGAGCCTGGTGAATTTTTAAATACTTAAACTGTCACGTGTTCCTGTTTTCATATATTAAGTATGAATTGGTCACAAGTTTCCTTCTTCAGCACAAAAGTATCAAAGTTATTCTGCAGGAATAATAACTGATTGCATGAACCTTGTTATTAAATTCTGCTGATGGCTCAAATTGAGATGATAAACTGGTTGCAGTAACAATGCCTCTGGGTACAGTCTTCAGATGTATTGAAGGATGTTCAGAAAAAGTTTTGACCCCTCGCACTTCAAGATTTACAATGCCTTTAGTAAGGGAAATGATGAGTGTTGCAGTCAAAGGTTTCTTAAACCTCCAAAGATCACAAAGATTACTACTCTACTGTAGAAGTATGGCTGAACAATCTCTTCAGTTTGGGATGGGTAACTAATGTGTCTCTGCCTTTGTTCTCAAAGGCTGGGTCACAGCTCTAGTCTTGCAGGACAACTATGTCTGCACTATAGTTGATGCGGAATCAACAGTTAACATCAACAAAGCTGTCAATAGTACTCATCTTCGTGACATAAGCTGTTGTTCAAGTTACTGGAATTGGGATACCCATAAAGAGTTCCTCAAAGAAGAAAGGTTATTTCTCTGGGAACTGTATGGTTCTTAATGGTGATGTCCCTATGTATGTCACAGTTGGGCTTCTTTCCCTACAACAACAGAATGCAAGTTCAGTTCTAGTGAAGGAAACCAGGGTTGTAGCCCTTAACATCTTTGGATGTAAAGTTCAAGTGGGCATGCAGGACATAGGCATGATCTCTGCAGCACTGGTATTCATAGTACAGAAGCTCGTGTGCCAGGTGGTAGATGCACACCCAGAAGTGGAATACGTAACACTTAAAGTGTTTCTAAGAACTAATGTTATTGTAAGGTAAGTAATTATTCTTTTTTGACTGAACTGCAGGAGAAAGATAAGGAAACGTTCACAGTGATGAGTTCCTCCCAAAAATGTCATGCCATAAGTGTGGGCTTGCATGCATGGCCATAAATGGACTAGTCTTGTGTTCTCTGTTGCTTTGTGGACTCCTTGTCCATGGTTTTGACCCCATCTATGTTCCTCTTGCTTTTCCAACCCCTATGCTTCATATTTCCCTCCCTTCTTCACGTGCTGTATTTTCCGAACAGGAAGTGCTCCTTCAAGCAGTATGCTCCTCTTTCCTCCTATTGAAATAAAGATGGAAGGTACTTTTCCTTCCTTTTCCTGTGATTTCAATTTAACAAAAAGAAAGCTGGACTTCTCTCTGGTTTTGCTTTATTGGCTGAGTCTGGTGCTGCCTCTGCCATTTACACGTGAACTATTCGTAAGTCATTAGGACACAGCACAAGAGAAGTGAGTTCTGTGCTTGTGCGTAGTGGCATTTTTTGTGTGGACTGTGGCCTCCTGTTTCCTGTTTTGCATCACAGATTAAAGTTAGGGAGCAGGTAACAGAGGATGAGACGAGACTTCTTTTTATTTCAACTCACGCACTTGATAGAAAGAATGTCCTAAGTTCTGCTTCTTAACAACTTTGCTTCCAGAGAGGCTCACGTGGTTATGGTGATATATTCCCCCCACCAGTTGTAGAGTACTACAGGTTTTTGTAATTTTGCAGCGTGCATCACATGCAGTCTCTTGTTCATCAGGGCGGTGTGTCTCTTGTGACCACGCTATGCTCATTGCCCACCTGGAGTATGGCATGCAGCTCGGGAGTTCTCAGCACAAGAAGGACATGGACCTGTTGGAACAGGTCCAGCAGAGGGCCACAAAGATGATCCGAGGGCTGGAGCATCTCTGCTATGAGGACAGGCTGAGAGAGCTGGGCTTGTTCAGCCTGGAGAAGAGAAGGCTCCAGGGAGACCTTATAGTGGCCTTCCAGTACCTAAAGGGGGCCTATAGGAGAGCTGGGGAGGGACTCTTTATCAGGGAGTGTAGTGATAGGACGAGGGGTAATGGCTTCAAACTGAAAGAGGGGAGATTCAGATTAGCGATTGGGAAGAAATTCTTTCCTGTGAGGGTGGTGAGACACTGGAACAGGTTGCCCAGGGAGGCTGTGGATGCCCCATCCCTGGCAGTGTTCAAGGCCAGGCTGGATGGGGCTTTGAGCAGCCTGGTCTAGTGGGAGGTGTCCCTGCCCATGGCAGGGGGGTTGGAACTACATGATCTTTAAGGTCCCTTCCAACCCAAACCATTCTATGATTCTATAAGACATGAAATGAACTTAAGAAACATAGGGAATCTCGTAAAAACAAGTCAAAAGAGAACAAGGATGACACTATGACACTACAGAAAGTAAAACTAACTGATAGTTTCTTCTTCCAATAAAAAATAAAAATGAGGGGGAAAAATGTACGTTCCTCACTTCCGCAGGAGATTGAGCATGTGGAAATGAAGAAAAACAGAAGAAAAAATGTTGCTGCTTGTGAGGCTTTTTTTCTATCCAAATATGAAAAGAGAAATTGCAATTTTTCCTCCATAAAAATATGAAATAATAAGGAGGTTAAAAAGATGGTATGCATTTTGATAAATTTTGTCAAGGCTCTGTGATTTGTTGCTAAGGTCAGTAAATGACGAATATGTTTTCTTAACCATATTTTGATTGATATACACATTTGAAAGATCAACATATGAAGTTAGTCTGTATTATGTTGTGTCACAGCAGTTCTGCAGGATTTCAGGCAATTTTTACTTCTGTCTTCAAGGGTAAATGTGCTCCTGGGCTGTTTGAGGAACTAATTGCGCAGTTATGATCATTATTCCAAAGCATTGTGTATCCACAGTTCTATACACTCTGTCCAAAATGTTCTGCTTTTTGTTAGTAGGGTACTGTACAGGGTATCTGCTAAATGAGTAGAGGCAGAGTACACGACCAACAGTTGAAAATTTGCTACGGATTTAGAATTGTGGGGAAATTGCCTCAAAGTGCTTTCTCTTCCATTAAAGTAATAAGAAGGAACAAGACTGGAGGGTCAAATAATACACTGTGGTTTTATATTGAATTTTAACATTTTAAAAACCATCTATGTAAACTCAGGTAAGAATACCAAAACTGTAGCCTTAGATTGGCTGAAAAAAAAGACAGTTTCAAGAAACCTACACCAAAAAGACTGTCTTCTCTTGTGTTGTAGTATTTCAAAACATGAAAACAAACCAAGGATGGCAAAAGAGGGTGATATCTTTCCTGTACTGCAGTCACTGCTGTCTTACAGAAAGATTCAGAATGCTACTTCTGCCTTTGTGTTTGTTCCTTCCTATTTCCTTCCCTCTCCGTTTGTGCTATCCAGAACTCATGTCTACCTGCAGTGGGTTTGCTTTTAATGTATGAAAGGCACTGAGTTTTCTCTCCCATGGCCTGGTTCTGACTGTGTAAGATTGTTACAAGTAAAGCCTTGAGTTATAAACTCTTGAGGACAGAAATCACTTTTTAAATTATTATCATTATTGTTGTTGTTGTGCACTAATGTGCACGCAGCTAGCTAGCTCCCAAGTAACATTCAACATTGCTTAACCAATGTATTCGCTATGGAGAATATATTGCCATGGACACCATTTCAATGAAACCAACGTAAGAGTTATCTTCAGAGGGATGCGCGAGAGAAGAAAAACCTGGGGGAGTTTTATTTAGAGACTGTGTGGAAGACTGGTAAATAAATAATCTTGTGCAATCAGTAACAGTCTTTATGAATTCTTAATTTTCTGGAGAGCTCAAATTGGAAGAGGGATAGCTTGATCTGGTCTTGACTGTCCTGTAACTTGTCTAAATATATTCACTTTTAATGTCTTTAGATGAAAAGAAAGAGAACAGATTTGCTGCTGAGCTGGATGAATATGGATCAGATACAATGAGTGAAATTAATATCGTTGGGCGAATTGTCTTAAATATTTGGAGAATGATGAGAAATGAGGTAAAGTTTTTTAAAAGGTTAATGTATTTGACTTACTGGGGGGTTTTAATTATTGTAGACTTTGGAAATTTCATGTAACTTAAGTAACTTTTTGTTCTTTATTTGTACACCTTTTGAAATAGAGCAGTCTGCCACCTTGCGAGAATGGATTTTGCATGTTGCTAAAATGTGAAATGTAAAATACCGAAGCCCTTATCTTTCAGTAATGTTTCTTAATGATACTGCTCTTCACTTCTTTGTGGGTTTTGAGAACAACTTGCCTGTTTCAGTAACTTGTTTAATATGGTGCTTTTACTAAATTAAATACTTAAACTTATTTTAAGCTGTCAGGCTTACTCATTGCTTTGTTGTTTATGACCTTACGTTAAATACTCAAGTGGTTCAGTCTTTACAAATCCTATTCTGACCAAATTCGGACCTGATCTTTGTGATCTACTTAATTCCACGTATTCCTTTCAATTGATGAGGGATATTCTTTCCTGACTTGTAAACAGTTAAGGACTTCTAAGTAGAAATGTTTAGCTTTTTAACAAAGAATACTAATAAAAAGTTAATAAATTTAGTAGCTATGCTTTTTAAAAAGTAGAGATTTCTTTGACTGTGGAAGACATCATGCATGTTAACATGTCCTCTGTGTTTTTTTAGGTGAATCTAATGAATTACACTTTTGAAAACGTGGGCTTTCATGTTCTTCACCAACGTTTTCCTTTATTTACTTTCCGGGTTCTGTCTGATTGGTTTGATAATAAGGCAGATGTCTACAGGTAATGTTCTATTAATCCATTTTGTTTGTTCTTTTTAAGGCCAGATTCCTAACATGGGATAAGTATAAGATAAAGTCAGCATAGGAAGAAATAATCAATTTATCTCAGGTACTAGGACAGTCTATATGTAGCAACATGAGCTTATTTACTCTGCTGTGTTCTCTTGGGTAGTTATACCCTCAATATTTCATCTTTGTGTATTTTTCCGTTTAAAGTACACAGAAACAAAACAAATTTTCAGTTACAGTTTCAACATATCTGAATAGACGTACTATTTTGAAGTTCTGTGAGGTCTTTATTTCGTATATACTATTAATCAGAAGGACTGCTTATGAACTGTAAGGTTTCTGTTTTAATTCGCAGTGCATGTCAACCAAGCTAGGCTTATAAATAGTATAAAACCATGTGCAAGATGTTAAGATGCTAAGTATAGCTGCTTAAAAATATCTTTATATGACACATATCACACTGGGCTTCAATCGTCCTTGGAGTGATTTGGTATTGTGTGATATGAACAATTCACAAAACTGAGTACTGATCTGAAGGTCATTCATGACATGCATATAATTTCTGTTAAAGTTAATTTTTTTTTAACTAGGTGGAAACTTGGTTTAGTGACCCTGCTCTGGCAGGTGGGTTGGACTAGATGATCTCCAGAGGTCCCTTCCAACCCCTACCATTCTGTGATTCTGTAAAATTATAAATTTACGGTGAACTGAGATAGATATTCTTAATGCAGAAGGATGTTTCCACAAGAGTCCACTCAGTTAAAAAAAACATGTAAACAGATGAAGAGAAACTCAAGTTTCTGTTTCAGTAATCCTTTAGGGCAATAAGGAAAACAGGATATAGTATGTCATTGAGATATGCCTTAACAGTAGTTTGCTATAACACATTCTGTGTATATCTTTAGAATACGTAAGTGTATGTTTATGTGCCGCACATTTATGAAAACATCCTAGGGGAAATTTTATTTACTGTTTTGTAACAAGCTATCATAAAAGTACGTTTTTCTTGGTAGAAAGAGCAGCACTCTGATTGTTTATAACCAGGTGTTCATTTTCACAGGTGGAAAATGGTTGATCATTACATTAGCCGGGTCCGTGGGAATCTCCAGTTGTTAGACAAACTGGATTTGATTGACAGAACAAGCGAAATGGCAAGACTTTTTGGCATTCAGTTCTTACATGTTTTAACAAGAGGCTCACAGGTAAGATTTAGTTTTCCTTGCACTTCACAAAAGCAAAACAGTCTTTACAAAATGTTTTTGTCCTTCAGTATCTTTTCAGTCAGTATATGTATTTTTATAAGGTCACAGAAGACTGTTTTGAAAAATGTGAAATTGAAATATAAAGAAACGCAATTCAGAAGCAATAATAATGGACTGAATGGTTAGTCTTAGAAATGAAAAATAGCTGTTAAAAATAGAGCGCCGTAAACGTAATCACATCAGTAAATCTCTTCTTCTGACTTTGGGAGCACTAAGTTTTCCCTTTGAGTTGGTATTTTTTACACTTGGATGAGTCTGAAAATGAATGCTTTTTAGCACATTAAGAAACACAGTTGAGCATGTTTTAGAAAGATGAGATTATTTTCTTCCAGGGCAGACAAAGCTGTGTTGAATATGTTCTAAGTGACGTTTCCTGTGAAGCAGACCTCTGGGTGAGATTTGATGATAAGACAAGAGAGGCTCTGGCTTTATTAAGTACATGTGTCGTGAAAGATGTGTGTGATTCTGTTATTTTGGTACTACCATCAGAGGGAATGGGAGCAAGACAGTAGCAGTCTCCAGTAATACCAAAGGCTTTCCTTGCCAAGGTTCTGAGGAACTAGACTAACTAGACTTTTCATGGCTTCATGTGAGCCCTGAACAGCACCTGAAATGAGAGACAACTTTCACTCATGTGTGTCTGCTCTTCTGTCATCATCTTCTTTCCTACCATAATTATTCTTTCCTACCATCTTTCTGCTTCCTGTTTTAATAGACATTTAGCTGAGCTGACCAGGATTGATTACTTTGCCAATTTCTGTGTACAAAAAGACAACTTAAAAACTAATGTCCTGGGCAGACCAGCATCGTCTTAAGCCAGACAGAAACAGGAATGTCTGAAGCTGCGTTTCCTTAACGATTCAACCCAATTTAAAAATGTTGCCACCTTTTTTTTCCCTTTGACTGCAGTTGCCTGTGTCATCTCTTGACCCAGTGCAGGTTCTTGTTGGTCAGTTTTGTGAACATAGGTACTCAACATAGGCACGCTCGGTTTTGTGAACATAGGTACTCGCCCTATGTTTGGGGGAAAAAGTGGGTGGGCACTGGTGACAGAACCATGGTGGCATTCAATAGATAATTTGCCAGTTTATCTCCCTGATCTGGTTTACCATGTTATCAGAAAAGTACCGCTGTTGGAGCAAGGGAAGAGAAATGCACAGACAGGGACAGGGAGGGTGGGACTGGCTTGCTGCCAACGTAGATATGCTTAAACTGTCATGATTGCAGCCCGCAAAGACTGTTCTGCCTGTCATTTTCTCAAATGGCTGTGAGTGGGAGTGAGCAACAGAAACATGCCACATTTTCTGTCCTGACTGTTCTTTTCTCTTTCCTTCTGTGCACGTATGTTTTGTTTCCCTTGAAACTTTCTAGATCACAGAAGTGGCAATTGCAACAATTCCCAGTCACCTCAAATAATTTTTTGTCACTCAGAAGAATCATCACTACCTTATATGAAGATATTTCTTTTCTCCTTAGCTGAAAAAGGTGTTAAAATGGAACAGATTTCTGATATTTTAAGTTACTTTTTCCATATTTTTGTATCTCTTATTAAGTTTTACAAGACCATTTTTAAAGGTGATTTTTTTTTTTAAATTTTATTAAGCTATCTTGAATATTCCATAGTAGACTAACAGGAGATGGTCATAGGCAATTGGATTATTAGTCATACGATTGAAGAACTTGCTGAAAACTAGCAAAAAAACCTAGCTCTTGCCAGATCCAGTCCCTGGCCACCTCATCACACATCTGAGCTCATCACTGGATACAAATTAGCACACAATTAGTGCAGGGCATATGCTGCTGCAAAACTACACTTTCAAACCCCAACCCATTTGTAAGGTGGCAGGGTCTTGTTAAAGCTATTAGTTCTGCAAGTTCATTTATAACATCAAAGTTAAAGAAATTATACCTAACCCTTTTAGTACCATGACTGAATATGTAGTGTGTCAGGCAGAGGGCTTTTGAATAGTGATTTAGTTGTTTACAAAGCACAGGATCTTAGGATTATATAGGATCGTTCTTTGATATTTTGGGATTTGCCACCCATGTATGTAATTTTCAGGTATTTTGTTTTTTATTGTGAATAGACACAGTGAATACCTGGCTACTAGTGCTTTTAAAGCATTGAATAGTCCATAAATTAATAGGGCTGGGTTTTTCTCATGTTGCTACCACCACATAAGACATTTTGTGATGTCCTGAAGCAGCTGGAAGTTCTTAAGCTTTATGTTACTCTCTGGTTCCTGTACTACTTATGGCATCATTGGGGAGAAAGCATGATACCTGGTGCAAAGCGGCAGACTTTTGAAATGGGCTGACTTAGATTCTTCCCTTGGTTCTCTTGCTGCCAAGTACGTTACTTGTCATGGTCAAAAGCTTGGAGGCACAATTATCAACTTATACAACTCACACGTCATTCCTCTGTTTTCCCAAATGTTGAAATAATATTGCCGTTCAGATTCCTATGGAAAATGGTCATCGACTGCATATTACACTTTGTTTTCTTCACTGTTCTGCGGGTCTAACAAAAATAGTTTAGCAAATGCTCGTTCACTGACTGTAGCATGGCCATATATTGTTGCAGCCTGTTGCATGTATATTTTTTTAACCTGAGATGGATGTTTACTCATGTTTATTCTGCATTTTTGAAATTATAATTATAACAGTTATATCCAAACTGTTTTGCAGTATCGTGTGGAGTCTATGATGCTGCGTGTTGCAAAGCCAATGAATTATATTCCTGTGACACCCAGTGTCCAGCAGCGAGCTCAAATGAAAGCCCTGCAATGTGTTCCCTTAATAATGGAGCCAGAATCCCGCTTCTACAGCAATGCTGTTCTTGTATTAGATTTCCAGTCATTATATCCTTCCATTGTGATAGCATACAACTACTGTTTTTCAACCTGCCTGGGACATGTCGAAAACTTAGGAAAGTAAGTTGTTATTTTTTTCACACAAACTTTGATTCTGTAGAGAGTTTAGCATCTTTTCTGAGGTTGTGAGAACCCTTGGTTGTCATTGGTGACAAGGGGCTTGTATAAATAGCACCATTTTCTGTTAAACAATAGAGATGATAAAGATCTACCGTGTGGGTGTGCGTGTGTGTATACAGACACAGACACATATGTATAGACATCAATATGTATTTTTAATTAAATACAGAATTATACTCTGTTCTGTTAAAAAAAAAAAAAACCCTGTATGCACATGTGTACACCTATTCCATTATTGTGGTGATGCTAGTTTTTAATATTTCTTCAGAATAAGTTAAAATGTTATATAAATGCACTACCTATTTTCAAAACCTGGATAGTATTATTCCATTGTATGTTAATAAATTGTTGTTCTCTTTTAACAGTTGTAGTTCACTCTGGTCTTACCTATTCAAAATTAAAAGATACAATGAGTTATTCTGTGTAGCATCTCTTGTTGAGCTTAACAGTAATTCTGTTAATTGGAAAAAAATATCTCATCACACATTATAGTTACCTCTATAAAACAATACTTGGAAGAACGGGAGGATGCATGCGACAATTGCTAGGTGTCACCGTCAGGTTTTCAAGTTTCTGATTTGAAATTCTGTAGAAAGAAAACACATGCAATGTGATCCCTGGTAAACATGCGTGGTTCCCACAGGGGACTACGGTATGAGTACATGCCTCCACTAACTCAGCATTTGGAAATAATACATTAATACAGAACAGAATTGATAAATTATGCATGTGTTGGAATTTCACCATTTATTACTGCTTTATTCTTAAAGACTTTTGCATGTAGCTAAGAAATTTTAAATTATAGTATGTTTGTTTATACCTGAGGTTATAATTGTGATTCTATCCTTACTGGCATTATTAACATTTTAATGTGAGTTGATGCTTTTGCTTGTTCAGGCTGTAAATGAATGAATTGTCTTCATATTTAATTTTTCTCTTTATTAGATATGATGCATTCAAGTTTGGCTGTACATCTCTCAGAGTACCTCCTGACTTACTTTACCAGATTAGGCATGATATCACGGTGTCACCCAGTGGAGTAGCTTTTGTCAAGGTAATGATATTAGTGCTCTGTGACAGGCATTTTCACTTCCTGTTGGCTGACTAGCTTAAGATCAAATTGATATTGTAGTTTATATTTTGCTGCATTAAGAGTAGACAAGGGGGGAGGTTCAGTCTCTCATTTCCCAATGATTTTTGACATTTGTCAGAGTGCTGAACTTCTGGCGGTTCAGGAAATAAAATGTCATCTTTGTGCTTTCATTTATACTGAAGGCTTATTTCATCTATAATTAAACTGTAGTTTACTTGTGCAGTTTGGAGATCAAAGAGTAATTATCTGCGTGTAACACTTGATTCTTCTCCTGTCTGTATGGCAGAATGCTTTCCTAGAAGAGTCATGGTTTGGGAGATGAAACTCCCTGACTTGCTTTCTGTTGTTCTCATTTTTTGTTGTGTGTACTGATGAATGATTTGTAATGAATTAATAAATATGGCCTGGAGCTCTTACAAATAATTAGCCAATCACCAGCCTACATATACTGAATTAGAACAAAAACTTTAAATAAAGAATACTTGCAGAATTTCTAAAGATAATATTCCTTTAGCATTTAACATTTTGAGAATTAACAGTTAAATATAAGTCCTGTTTTAGTTAACAAGGTTATCTAAATATTGCATTAGCAGGTCTGATGAAAACAAAGAACAAAAAGCTATTTACCCTGCCCTTAAGAGCTGTGTCTGTATTCTAGGTTGCTTGTAATGTTTGTGGGAAGAGCCAAACCATTGGTGCCTAGGGCATCTTGCTAATTAATTTGTCTTTTTAACAGTGATTATCTAACAGTTCTGGGTTTTGCTTTTACTCCTAGCTGTTTAGGTTGGGGTTTTTAACATAATTTTTTCCTTTGTTCTCTTTATGACAGCCTTCAGTAAGAAAGGGTGTGCTGCCAAGAATGCTAGAAGAAATCCTGAAGACTAGGATAATGGTGAAACAGTCAATGAAGTCTTATAAGCATGACAAGGCTGTAACTCGAATGCTTGAAGCTCGTCAGTTGGGTCTTAAATATATAGCTAATTTTACATTTGGTTATACTGCTGCTAATTTTTCTGGAAGAATGCCATGCGTTGAGGTAAGGGTTGCAGAAAAAAAATGAAGAAAAACTGTGGAAAAGACACTATTAATAACATATAGTCAGATAACACAGTGTTATTATTTGAAACATTTAATCTAAATACTTTCATAAAAGCTGGTTTTATTTGTAGTACTGAAAATCAGAAACTTGAGATTTATTTGTGATCTAAAAAAAGTGATTTAAAAAATTGTGATTTAAAAAAAAAGGTCCTATTTTTTTTCTTCCCATTAAAGAGCATTTGGAGTTGGCATTTCTGTAGAACTCTCTCCAAAGGCAGATTGGATTACAGTTCTAATAGTGGAAATAAAATAAAATGTTGTAGATGTTTCATAGTTTTCATAAAAGGAGGATCAGCAGAATCCAAACACTAGAGAAAATGACCTTAAGCAATCTTGTCTTGCTCCTTACACTTTTAATAGGCCTAAAGAAGTTTAGAGCATGTTTTCCTTTATTTTAATTTTTAATAATTTTTGATTGCTCTTTCTTTAATTATGGCTATTTTGTGGCAACGTAAGCAACCTTTTTATTTATTATATGCATTTAAACCGTGAACTACCATATATTGTCTCAATGTAGTAATTTTCATAAACAGATCAAGCAAGATTAGACTATTTACCAAGAGATAGTATTGAATTTAGCAGTAGAATAAAGATTTTCAATTTATCTTTGACTTTGCAGGTTGGGGACAGCATTGTCCACAAAGCCAGAGAAACATTGGAGCGTGCTATAAAACTGGTGAACGATACAAAAAAATGGGGTGCTCATGTTGTGTATGGTGACACTGACAGGTAATTAACGGTTTACTTCTTACAATGTTTTAAAATCATAGTAGTTCTTCACAGATATATTTTTCTTTTGTCTCAACAAGGGGAATTTATGATAGTGAAAAGAGTATGTGGACCCTCTTTGGGATGTTGCTTACTGTCTTGCAGAATATACAAAGTAAATTATATTTATTTTCTTGGAGTTTCTTCTAGGACTATTAAAAAGGACTTTGAGGGTTTCCTTTCTTTTGACAATTATGTGGAACAGAAGCGGGGGGGAAACATTTTTTTATGTGTGAATGAATGTAAGTCTTATTTATCAAATGAGTATTTTTGTGCCTGTTCCTGATGCCATTTTTATTTTGGAAAATCGAGTATTTATAATATAGCAGGCATTGCACATCGATACTTAGAGGAAGGCACTATTTTAAGCTTCAAAAGTGGATACAATTCAGAAGCAGCCACCAAAGCATACAAAGATATGATTACACTGTCTGAAATAGATCATATAAATATCTCCCCTTTCTCAGTCAATCTTTCATCTAAATAATACTCATGCTCTAGGCACATCCCTCTCTGGTGCTAGACTTGGATGATTTCTCAGCCATGGGAAGCAAAGCTTGTCTGGCTGTCCTTCCTTAATAACTTGCGAATCCAATGACTGATTTCAGCCAGTTTTGATGAAAGATTTGACATTTCAAAGATACTAAATTCTTAGTAGCTTCACAAAAAAAAAAAAAAGGACAAAGGAAATAAAATTCTGTTGCTGCCCATACTGGGGAAAAAAGGGTGTACCTAGAGCTTTACAGTTCTCTCCTGGGAAGTTTTGCAGTGCCTGGGAGCTGTCACGTTCCCTGCCTCAGCGGAGCGTCACAGCACTCATCATGCCTTTGGCACTCCTGATCTCATACTGAACACTGAAGTGTCTCAGGTTTTTGACTTTTCTAGCTGAAGGAAGGGAAGAGAATTGGTAACATCATCTCTGCTTTGCCACCAGGACACTATAGCTTATAAATTTCAGGAACTATGTTCAACAGATTAGTGCTTATTTCCTATGTCTGATTTCTTGTAGCATGTTTGTACTCTTGAAAGGAGCCACAAAGGAGCAATCTTTTAAGATTGGTCAAGAAATTGCTGAAGCTGTAACAGCAACAAACCCCAAACCTGTTAAACTGAAGTTTGAAAAGGTAAAAGGAAAATACTTTGCTTCGAGTGTGTTGGGTGAAAACATTGTTATCCTTTAAAAAAAATATATAGTGAAGATAAAAGATTTTTCTGGACGCTAGCGTAAGGATGCTGACATAGCATAAGGATATACAACAGTCGTGTGCTGTACTGTTTCTGCAGGTATATTGCAAGCTCCTCAATGCCTCAGGGACCTTGTCAGAGGAGCACTGCAGCATGAACAACAAAAAGAAATAGTCGTACTTTCACATCAGGATGCTTGGTGGCCTGTTGCGCTGGCAGCACCAGGCAATTTGAAATTCCTGTCTCGTCAATTTTTGGAAATGTCTCCCTCAGTTTTTTATTATATACATACAATCAAACCAATGTGTGCAACTTGGAAGAGAAAATGTACACCATCCCTTGAAATGCTTCCAGGGCATTAATTGCAAGCCTGATATTTATTCTTCAGGCAGCTTTAGCATACTTCACGATATGTCTATGTGATACATATAAAATGAAAAATTACAAAAATCCATTCAGTAGGCTTTTGGAAGAAGTATTAATGACAATAAGCCTTTTATAGAAGAGCAAGGCAATGTGACAGTAATTTTGGTGGAAGTTTATCATTGGAAAGTCATTAGCAATCAGTTCAGGTGCTCTAGATATTTTCCAAGTACATACCCGTCTCAAGGGGTTCAATCAGAATTTGTAAGCCAATTGCCATTTTTCATGGAAAATACAGTAGAAAAATATTACCAAGAAAAGTCAGGATACCCGTGGAAGGCATGGCAACTTTTCTCTGTTGACTAATGTACAGGAACCCTTCCCACTTTGAGGCAATCCTGTGTCATTAAGCTGAAGGAGTAATTAACCTGAAAAAAATATTAGGTGCAAGGACATACTTGAGAAGATGTCAGAGTGCTTCACTTCACGTGCCCTTATTCACCTGTGGGTCAAAATATTGAGTACTCTCCTAAGGTAGCTTCCTAGCACAGGCAGAGGAAAGTGCATCAAAGCTGGAGCATCTGTTCAAGAAGTGGGACACCTACATGCAGGACCTTGTTCAGCCTGAGGCAATCTAAACTTGCTGCTCCCTCTTCCATGAGATACAAGAAGATGCTATCCTAGTAATACTAGGATAATAATAATAATACTGGACAACAGGAACTGTTGCTTGTTCTTTCTTTTAAAACTGGACAAGGAATACTGACACAATCAAGAATGAAATAGGTTGGAGAAAGCAAGCAAAAGAGACCATAACCCTAAAAATCCATTCATGAGGAAATTGTTCTCCAAGCACAGGCATTTAAGAAGCATGCTTTCCCCAAATCAAGATACTAACTGATTTTAGGCACCTCATAATTAGATGAAGTTTGAAAACAGAAAGTTCAAAGCTACTGCTTTTGCTGGGAAAGTTTTCTTCTCTGATGTTTAAAATGAAATTGTTGTAACTATATTATGTTACATTAAAAATGCTGATAGATGCAACCCAGAAAAGTAAGCGTACTTGAAACAAATTGTACTGTGTGTCACTTTTCATCTGAGCTTTAGGTTGCTTAGCCTCTACAGCTAGATGAAATATAAAGTGATTTAAGAATGGAATCCCATCTTCCTCAGCCATCCTTTAAAAGTTCTTTGGTCTAGTTTATTGGTTTTAGTGATTTAAAACAAAACAAAACAAAAAAAACAACCCACAAAGCAAAGTGGAAGCTCTCTTTGTTCAGAGTCACCTTATTTTCCCAACACACGCTACATTGGGCTATCTTCTTTCTAAACATTCCAGGTCTACTTGCCATGTGTCCTGCAGACTAAAAAGAGGTACGTGGGCTACATGTATGAAACACTGGACCAGAAGGACCCAGTATTTGATGCAAAAGGCATAGAGACAGTCCGAAGGGACTCCTGTCCTGCTGTTTCCAAGGTAACATGCTCATCCATTTCTTTCTGAATGAAATCATAATATTCCGTTCCTGTGCAACCTGCTCTGGGTGACCCTGCTCTGGCGGGGGGGTTGGACTAGATGATCTCCAGAGGTCCCTTCCAACCCTATGATTCTATGATTCTGTTGTTTCATTGTATATTTGTCCTTTCTCAGAGTTTCTAGTCCTTGTGAGTTGTCTGAGACTTTGTCTGTTTTTCTGGTATGAGCCATTTGAAAGATAAATTGAAGATCTTGCACAGCATTACAAGGACTTGCACTTTCCGTGTTAACTTCTATCTTTCAGCCCCTAAAAACCCCGTAAAAAGCCCTCAGCCCCATGTAAAGTCTCTAGAAGACCATTCTTGATCCAGTTCACTTAAACTGGAAGCATCACTCCAAGATTAGTGAGGCAGACTGATGTGTCTGCTAAATAGCTCACTTACAGAAATCTAGTTTGGCTAAGAATTAATTTAAAATAAACTTCCTTGCCTGTTTATTTTGAGCTGTGTATTGGGGGGTTAAAAAGAACAGCCTTTTGTTCTTAATCAAGTCAATCATGCAGAAATTAATGGCAAAATATTTTAGATGGCAAAAAAACAACTTTTCTCATACTCTGGAAAACATCTGTAATTGTTGAAACAGTGTTAGTGCCAGAGTATGGATAATGTCATGAAAGGTGTGTCAAACTGAGGAAAAAGTTGTCCAGTAATGTGTTTATGAATGTCTTTGAGTGGAAGAGAACACAAGCTGTCGTCATATTAACATTCTAGTTCACAACTGATACTTTTTCTAAGCAGTGTATTAATATTTCCATATCATTTACTGAATTATTTGTAATTAAGTATGTTTCAGTTAAGCGTATGTGTTTTTCTGACCTTTCTCCTTTGGTTGTAAAGATACTTGAGCGTTCTATCAAGCTGCTATTTGAAACACGGGACATAAGTCAGATCAAACAGTACGTTCAGAATCAATGCATGAAGTTACTGGAAGGAAAAGCCAGCATGCAAGACTTCATCTTTGCAAAAGAGTACAGAGGGAGCTCAGCTTACAGACCGGGATCCTGTGTACCAGCCCTGGAAATCACCAGGTAATGAGATTAAGAAGTGCTAATCATAGATATTTTTTTCTCTTGACCTTTGTACTGCCAAGTTACGGGTAGCGGTGAGATATCTCCTTCAGATATTGTTGCAGCAGTTGGCTCTGACTTTCTTCTGTGTGTGAAGAGCCATCAGCCATCAGATAGTCCTAGAAAGCCATTTCGTAGTCCTGGAAAGAGCCATACCTGTTCAAGAGTAAAGTCTCTTGTCAGGACACTGTAACGGTGTGTTCTCTGCTGTTACTTGTGCTTTGGTTTTCGTACAAGTGCTTGACTCTCCAAGATTGCCCATCACTCATGGATATTAGCTATGTTAAAAATTGTAATAGTGATGTCTCTCAGTGCTGTGAAATACATTACCAGGCATAATTTTTCATTTTTTAAAAGGTGCCGTACTTAAAGTTAATATTTCATCCTGTTGATACTGTTTATCAGTAATGGATAATGTGAGCTGGCAAGCTGGCACGTTTTGCCACCTTTGTTAATATAAAAGGTCTTTAAATTAAGCTGTGCTTTTTAAATAAAATAAAATTCAAGTCCTGGATTGATACCTGCTTCAAATTGAATTGTCCTTTGTTTTGTAGGTACTTGAGCTCTTTTTTGTACCCTGCCTGCTCTTTATTAAAGGACTTCTTTAAGGAAGGGGTAGCTAGAAAGCAACCTGCATGCAAATCCAAATGACCTGAAAGAGGGCATATCTTTAGGGCTCATGTTCCAAGTTCTAAAATTTGGGTCTGATCATGAGACAAATTAAAAATGAAATAACTTGGTCCTGTGCTTCATAATAGACACTAACTTCAGTTGTCTGGAGAGCTGCTAATATAATCAGATGAGGAAGTTTACAAGTAAACGAAATAACTATGAATTTGTCTCTGGATGCATTATAAAGCCTATTTTTACACAGGAGAATGCTTGCCTATGACCGTCGCTCTGAACCACGGGTTGGGGAGCGAGTGCCCTACGTCATCGTGTGCGGCATGCCCGGACTGCCCCTGATACAGCTGGTGAGGCGGCCCGTTGAAGTCCTGCAGGATCCCAACCTGCGGCTGAATGCTACATACTATATTACCAAACAAATTCTGCCACCGCTGGCTAGGGTGTTCTCACTTATTGGCATAGACGTCTTCAGCTGGTACCATGAGTTGCCACGGGTGAGTGTTTGAAAACAGATGACAAACGCAGTGCATCCATACGGTGTTTGTTTTTATCATGCCTTTTAATGGCGTGAGGTTTATATGAGGTAACAGCAAAGGTTATTTATTTTACAAGGCAGTGTTTGATGCCCAAACAAGCAGATTTGATTTTTAGGTTTTCCGTGTGATTTTTTTTTTTTTCCTTTTTTTTGCCTAGTGAATCAATTTTTCCTGCCAACCCTTCTGTACAGGGTTGATCACATTGTCCTTTTCCTATTTTCTGTCCTCTTATCATGGAATCATAGAATGGTTTGGGTTGGAAGCGACCTTAAAGATCATCTCATTCCAACCCCACCCCTTGAACACTTCCAGGGATGGGGCATCCACAGCCTCCCTGGGCAACCCCTTCCAGTGCCTCACCACCCTCACAGTAAAGAATTTCTTCCCAATCGCTAATCTAATCTCCCCTCTTTCAGTTTAAAACTGTTACCCCTTGTCCTATCACTACACTCCCTGATAGAGAGTCCCTCCCCATCTCTCCTGTAGGCCCCCTTTAGGTACTGGAAGGCTGCTATAGGGTCTCCCCGAAGCCGCCTCTTCTCCAGGCTGAACAACCCCATCTCTCTCAGCCTGTCCTCATAGCAGAGGTGCTCCAGCCCTCTCATCATCTTTGTGGCCTTCCTCTGGACCCGTTCCAACAGGTCCATGTCCTTCTTATGTTTGGGACACCAGAGCTGGGCGCAGTACTCCAGGTGGGGTCTCATGAGAGTGGAGTAGGGGCAGAATCACCTCCCTCGACCTGCTGGCCATGCTTTTGATGCAGCCCAGGATGCGGTTGGCTTTCTGGGCTGTGAGCACACATTGCTGTATCATGTTGAGCTTCTCGTCCACCAACACCCCCAAGTCCTTTTCCTCAGGGCTGCTCTCAAGCCATTCTCCACCCAGGCTGTATTTGTGCTTGGGATTGCCCCGGGTTCGCACAGGCCCACCTCTCGAGCCTGTCCTGGTCCCTCTCGATGGCATGCCTTCCCTCCAGCATGTCGACCACTCCACACACCTTGGTGTCTTATTTTGCTGTAATTGTATATTTATTAAAAATACTTGTATATGCATCTATTTTGCCTCACCACCTTTTAAATCTCTCTATGGTAGATTTTGGAGCTCCTGTTTTTCCAAGATGTTCTGAAGATCTTTCTTCTTTATAGAAAAGGTGGTAATGCCCAAGCAGCAGGAACGCTTTTTAAAAAATCAGTATCACCAGAAATTTTAAACTGACTTTCCTAAAAGCTAAAGAAATCATTGACATGCAGGAAAAGAAATGTTATATAGCTGGATTTTAGTTAGTGAGTCCCCTGACAAAAAGGGACAGTGAAAGATGGTGTCTTTGTCTAGTTTGGTTCCTGTGCTTAGTGTAGACTTCAGCAGCATAGTAATACATCGTGTTTCCCGCTGTCAAGTTTATAGATAGCCTTGATTTACTTCAATTCTGCTTCTTTTCTCTACCTGTGGCACTCTCACCTTAACTATCTCTAATAAGCTGGTCTAAAAAGGTGAAAGGAGCCCTGACTTTCTGCAAGGCCAGAGAGAGCCAAGGAGGTCACAGGCAGCAGAACAGCTGTGTGTTTGAAGCAGGAGACTGAAGGATATCGCGAAGCCTAAGTCATGCAGCACCAGGAGTGAGTGCAGAAAACAAGCTTCCCTGGGCGAGGGGGCCATGGTGGAGTTTATCCAGGGAAATTGGAGCGTGAGCTGGAGCCACGGACCAAAGGAGGGTGGCAGCTCTGTGGCCGGAACCGGACCAGCACAGAAACTCGAGGGGAGGCGGGATCCCGAAGGCAGCCACTGGGGCTGTGGCCAGGGCACGTTTGGATGTGAAGTAGATCGGCACCTACAGAGCGACAACCACAGGAGGCAGAGTTTGAGATGAGCTCAGGAATTTAGCATGTGACTGAGGATTTCTTTGGTTAGTCTTTCTCTTTTTCAAGTGATATCCCCTGTGAAATAGGTGTGGGTGGGCTCTGTTCAGTGTATCACTTTAGGGCAAGTGCGATGCTCTTCGGAGTGATGCAATCCATCTTAATAATTTGTGTATGAACCCACGCCTTGCAGGCCATGTTGCACTTTCATACTCCTTTTTAAAATAATATGTAATCTAGGAATAAGGTGAGCTGCTCTCTTGAAAGTTCATTACCTCTTAATTATTTTTTTTAACAGATTCAAAAAGCTTCCTCGACTGCCCGCAGTGAGCTGGAAGGACGCAAAGGCACAATCTCCCAGTATTTCACGACCTTACACTGTCCCGTGTGTGATGAACTGACCCAGTACGGGATCTGTAATAAATGCAGGAGCCAGCCACAGCATGTGGCAGTGATTCTCAACCAAGAAATCCGAGAGCTGGAGCGTAAGCAGGAACAGCTGGTCAAGGTACGATTAAAGCATTGTCAGATGTGTGTCAGGCAAAGGCAGGGGCTGAAATTTCAAAGCAGCGTGTTACCGAATATCCGCAACAGAAACGGGAAGCACAAGCCTGGTGTTAAGCGCGTTACAGCTTGTTTGCTTTCCCCATCGCTGTTGCAGGTGGCATAGCGGCTGCTTCTCTCCTAAGCTTCGCATAAAACTGAAGGCAAAGGGGGGGGATCAGAACAGAAGATGCTTTTCTCCTTTTCCTCTCTTTTTTTGAGAGTATTTTACATGGTTTGTAGGTGCCTTTTTATAATGACAGGGATGGAGAGTTGTAAAAATATTTTAATCCTTTTTTTGGATTAAAATAACTGACGATGTTCTAGTAACAAAAACGTTTGTCCCAGAAAATTTTATTTTTTTTTTTCATATGTATAATGTGGATGTGGTTTAGCTTAGGGGCTTTCTTGTTACTTTTCCTCTCAATAGGAATTTTCCAAGCTGGTTTTCTTTCCTTTGAGCTAGAAATCAATTATGAGGGTACCTGACTGTGCTCAGGAATATATTACAGCAAAGCAGAACGCCAACCCTTGCAGAAACGTATGCATATCCTCACCTGATTTTCATACTGTCGTATTTTATAATTAATACGTATTTTTGTTAAAATTTATTTTTAGCACTACCATGTGAATCATTTTAAAGACTTGTCTGAATTGCAGGGATATAAATGTTCCTGTAGTCTCGGCATTGATTTGATAGGCTCCCGTGGGGCTCTGTTGCTAGAAAACCATTATAATTCACTATTCATAGATTTTGCATTAGTAAGGTGTGGACTTCTATTTCTTGCTGTATTTTGTAATATTTGCTCTGATCTGCATTGGAAATGGCAGTAAAGGAAGGTGATGCGTGTTCTGCAGTTTTCCCGTGATACTCTGAACCTTTTACACTGCTTTTGTTCTGGAATAAATCAGAACTTGGCAGATCGGTGCAGCCCCAGGGGGGGATGAGTGGGTTTGATCAGACCGTTCTCTTGTCCCTGCACCAGGCCAGGAAGGCCTGGGATCCCCTTCTCGTCAGTGCTTGATGAGGCAACCTCTCTTTAAAAGCATCTGTCTTACTTTAACACGAAGATCTATATATCCTTCACAGCTTTAATTTTTGGCCCTCCAAGATTACAAGCATGCCAGAGCCAGCAGAAAACTGATATAACACTGAATCATACATTATTTTAAAACGCACTTAAAAATTACCTGCCATAGATTAAGGCCGTAGACTTGTCCTCTCTACACGAGCTGAACTTTGTTGTTCAGTATCTCGAGTACCACTTAGTTTGGTCCCTTGCGTTCAACCCAGCCACAGCCTCCTTCAAAAGAACGAGAGTAGACTTATTTCTCAGGTTCTTTTAGAGGTTACAAACCCGGAACAAACCGTTTAAATCCTGTTCCTTTTGGTCACGGTTGCAGGTCAGAGAACTGGTACCCTCTGAGCTGCCGCGTGGGGGACTTGGCCGAGAGGGGCTGCCCCTCTCCGTGTCAAAACTCGTCAGTTTGAGTTTTGGGTCTGCAGGGATTCGGTGCCGATACAGGTCTGGCTGAGAGGGTCACTGCTGCCCAGATAATTTTAACACGGAAAGAAGGAAAAGAACTAATTTAAAAAGCAACGGATATCATTTTGATTTGTTGTTCAGACTATGCAAACGGTAGGATAACGTTGTGTTGCGTTTTGATGGTACAAAACACAAGTGTGGTTGGAAGCAAATTTCTGAGTTTTTGGAAAAGCCGTTGGATTAAAAATAAAAGAGCAAAGCAGGGGCTTTTAGTTTTCCTTTGGGAAAAACTGTGCCTGCTGCTATTTCATTCCATCAGGTGTCTCATGCTCCAAGTACTTCCAAGCAGCAGTAACTGCATTAAGGAGTAGTTCCCTGAAGGAGGAGAGCAGTGGACCCTGCCTGCCTGCGTGTTTCTGTCTTGGGATTGATCAACTCTGACTTGGAAAGTAAAACTCTTAATTGAAGCTTATCTTGAAACGGGAGTGGTTAATTAAGGCCCTTTCCTGCATAGAGAATAAGTGCAGATAACAGTTTTGTCTTTTTTTCACTAGGAAACTTAGGGTAAGTTTATCATGAATATGACACACTGCCCCACTTCAATCCACTCAACTTACTCACCTAATTTTTTCCAAGTGCCACCACATACCAGTAGAACTTAACTAGCAGGATCGAGCCCCGAGCTGTACGTGAAGCTGTTGATCTCTGCCCGGTTGGCAGTGGCGACGCTGCCGGCCAGGCACCTGCAGGAGAAGGGGCAGCCTGGCAGCGAGCGGCCGGAGCGGCAGCACCAGAGAACGGAGCATTTGGGAAAAGCTTGGCGCTGGCTGCCTCGGGGCTGGGGACTTAGTAGTCCCAAGTGATTTATGCCTTCCTTGTGTTAAATTTAAAATAATCTGGTTTGTTTTTTTTTTTTTATATGAAATCTAGATATGCAAGAACTGTACAGGCTGCTTTGATCGACAGATCCAGTGCGTCTCCCTCAACTGCCCAGTCCTTTTCAAGCTCTCCAGAGTAAGCAGAGAACTGTCAAAGGCACCGTATCTTCGCCAGCTACTTGACCAGTTTTAAATGATCAGTGTTACAGGATTCCAGGTGCTATTTTTATTTTTTTTTTTCAGTGTTTACCACACTAAGACTATTGTGCATGGTGCTTTTTCAATTCTCATCTAGTCCAGGATTTCCATTTTAACTGTTGGGTTTATTATCTGAAGAATAACGAACGCTTATCCTAACTAAATTTAAAGAAAAACAAAATACATTTGTTGACCTATGAATAGCTCACTTTTTAAGATGTACAAATTTCTTCTTTCTTTCATGTTTCTAACATACTGTTTTATAATGCTGATGTTGAAATAGCTACGTGTAACATCTTGTAAATCCATTGCAAAGTAGAAGTCAAGTTTACTTCCTGGAGGAAGGAGCACTGAAAACCTCTTGAAACGATAAAACCATTCGTGTGTGTTCTTGAACTGTCAGTATCAAGACGTGTTACTTATATATTATCCATTCACTTTATAATTTTGTCTGCGAAATATTTTGTAAATACACTTTTTTACTTTTCAAACAACTGAGTAAAATAATGTGCAATGACTTTTATACAGATAATTTTAAAGTTGGTTGGTATATCTCCTCCTAAGTTTTGCTTGATTCCAAGTAGATTGTTATTTTGATCAGACTGTGCAAGCAGTAGTATCATGTGTAGCATTTTGAAACATTATTTTCTAAAAATTGCTGTCTTGCTTTAGCTATTAATGGGGCATTGTGAGGAACTGTGCAAAGACATTTTTGTTACAAACCTGTGGGACTGTTGCAATACTTTAAATATAAAATTTTATTCCATTTTTGCTTGTTTTGTATAGACATTTCTATTGCTTCTAAATATGCTTAAAATATTTTCTTTCCTTATGTACTGTACAGTTAAATCTTATTTGCCACCATCTTGACAAAATGTGTATTTAGAATATTTGTATAACTGTATAAAATGGAAAAGGAATTATGTGGTCAGTGCATTGTTTTCTAAACTGGAAATCATTTTGTTTTAGAAGTTAATAATGGAAACCATATTAAAGTTGAATAAAATGATATGGTAAAAATTTTATGGTTTTTTTATATTTACCCTCACCTGCAGCCACCTTTACGTACTAGTTGTGTGCCAAACGAGGGAAGCAAACACGACCGCTCAAAGGAGTTTCCAGCTTAAGCTCTGGGATCTAAAACCCTGGTATCAATTCTTGGAGGCCTTCCCCAAACCAGAAGAGAAACAGTTACAGTTTTCCGTTAGCCAAAACGAGAGTAAGTTTTAAATTTAGAAGTCCAGAGTAGCTTTGAAAAATAGAACAAAATTTTATTTACATCAAGGAACCTGAGTGCCTTCTCCAGTTAAGAATTTATTACATTCAAGATACAAGTCAGTCTATTAAATTTCACATTATACAGTACAATGTAAACCCACACCAAGCAGAATAAAAACTATTAAATATATAACAGAACATCCACAGATTGCGATGCGCTTTTATGCAAAGTAACTAAAAAATAAACAACCCATCAAGGCACAAAACTCTGCCTACTCTTGCATTCTAAAGCATTGCTCGTGTTCGCCATCAGGGTGCAAATGCCAGGAGGAAGGTGGGAGTCCTTGCGCTACAAGCCAGCATTTGGCACTGCTTCGGGGAGAAATAAAAATATTAAATAATGATGATCAACTGCAAGAGGTTACATTTAACGCCGCAGTAAATGGGCAAGTGCTCATCTTCAACCCATTCCTCTTTTTAGGGACAGAAATAGGATTCTCAGTAACTTCAGGTATCTAATCCATGGACCGCAGCTCTTGTCCTCAAGAGAGAGATGACTTTTCTAGCGTAAGCAAGGCAATGGTAAAGTAATACACTTCAAGTCATTTCAACCCACAACATGGAATTTTAAGTGTTTAAGCTTTCTGGAGGATCTGCAACTTAAAAGGCACTGTAAATAGATCCTCACTTTAACTGTACAGGTCAGGAAGCGATTTACTTCGGAAAGAAATTTACACGTTGACAACTAGCATTCATTGTCTAAAAACAAGCCTTGAGGAACACCAAAATCCAAGAAGTAGGAAAGCTACAGCCTTCAACACCAAGGATGCGCAGAACTGCTGTGAGCTGGACACGTCGCTGGCAATATGTCCTCGATCTGTTTTAATCTTAAATTAATTGCTTTAAACATTTCATTTTCATTAAAGGGCAGCCCCTGCTACTAAAAGCATGCTTTTAGGAGAACAAGTAAGTTGTGTAAGTGTATGGCATTTCAAGTTTGAGGCCAGAATTGAGACAGCGAAGGCTCCAAGAGCTCACTGAGATGACTCAATATTTAGATGTCGTCCAGCCAAAGGCCTCCGCAGATCAATCCGCTGTGATTCTACACGATACTATTTGAGCTAATTGTGCGAGTTCCACTCTGTCTTCCTGCCATCGCTTTTTGGAGCCTTTACTTCTGGCAAAAGGCTGCTCTTACCTTGGGGTTCCAGGCTGTGGCTCCATTCCTGCTGCGCAGGCCTCCTGCTTTCAAGGGGGGAAATGGGGATGAATTCACGGGACTTGTGCAGCAATTAATGCAGCCAGTTAAAATAACAATAGTCTTTGTTTTGCACAGTATTTTTACATTCATTGGGAACGCATTAGTCAGAAACACAGACTTGCACGTATATAAGCAATAAGTAGATAAGGTTTAACGCGGTTACAGTGTATTTCCCAATGTGGCTGTTATTTCATTTTCTGGGTTTGTCTAAGTACTTGATTATGCAAGGTGTGTAAATTATCCCTGAGAACAATCTTATGTGCAGGACATTCCAATTTGGAATTTCATTCCAAAAATTAGCGTATGAACTGGGGGAGTTACTTAAAAGCTTCCTGGTTGCCATTTTCTTCTGGCAACATGATCTCAGGTAGGGGCAAACTTTTCTTACGTGGCTGCCAATTCAGGTCAAGCCTCTGCCTTGCAGGGACAGCGGGGAGCTGCCACAGACCCGGTTCCCTCTCTGCTCCTGTTTGTCCTGCGCCAAACCCAGCTTCTGCCAAAGGAAACCTGAGACCTCCCTGGGGGAAGGGGGGAATCCCACAAAAACGGGGCAGCAGCAGTTATCACCCCCCGTTTCGTCCTTACCGTGGGCTGACACCCCCTGCTCTCCGCACACGCAAAGCCCTTATGTGGCCCGCAGGAGGAAAAAGGGGCAAAGGAAAGCTGGAGAAATGCAGGGTTACTCTGCGCTCACAAGTCGCCACCTCTGCCGCACCGCTTCACTCCTTATCCTGTGGAACTAAACACACGGGCCCGTACAGCCCGACTCCTGTTGTTGCCCAAATGCTGTCACGTGTGCCAGAGACCAGGACTTGGCCTGATATTTAAAAGCATTTACCAGTACTTAAAGCAAAGACGAGAACCCTCGTGGAGCAAGTGAATCAAGTCCGCATTTTAAAGTGCAGGTTCATGCATTGCATTGGCAAAGATGCCATGATGTGTACATGCAGAAAAAAAAAGAGAAAGAATTGGGCAAAAAAAACCCCACAATGGCATTTAAATGCCAACAGCAGAGCGAGAGGGAGGCCCTTCAACATGGCAAGATGCAAAAAAAATTAAGCATTTTCACTAGAAGTTGATTCCAGCTTCTTACTAATGTTGCAGAAGAAAGGAAAAGGCCGCGACGCTGCACACTCAGAGGACAAGAGGGAACAAAAACAGACCTGAAAATACACTGACCGTGGAAGGGTCTGTGCTATGCTACATCTAGAGCGCTTTTGTCATTAAATTAAACTTCTTAGCGAGAAAAATACTCCTAACAGTGCAAAGTAAAAAAAATACCCAAATATGAGCACATTCTTATCGCACAGCCTTAAAAAAAAATACCTAAGCTACAAATTTGGAGTGTCAAGTAGACAAATAATTGCACAACCGCTGTTTCAGAGTCAGATTTTTGCCATGAGCCGCTGCTTTTTTTTGCTGGCCCTGGGGAGGGCTCGCTGGCAGGACTCCTCCTTCCCAGCTCTTGCTGCGCAGCAGCAGCGGCCCTGCAAATACAAACCACGGCCGCTCCGCCAGGAAGAGCCTGCCTGGAAGTCCTCGCCCCAAGACACCAAACCCAAACGGCACCAATCCAGCAGGCCAGGGGCAAGTGATGGTGCAGGATAACCTGGAAAGGACTCTCTCATCAGTAATTCCTTCTCGTTTTCTAGTTTTCATCTTAACACTTTCACTGTGTGAAAGTCTCATCACAGGAAGCCAGAAAAGTTGTTACAACCTTAATTAATTTAAACAACTGGCTTAAAAATACCACAGCCCTATGTCAATACCATATATTAAGTAATCTCTTGATATATATACTTTTATCTATCTTCTTCATACATGTCTTGATTTCAGTGGTAGTGCAGTAATTAAAATCCCAAGTACAATCACAAGCACTTTAGCCTATTCAGATTTGTCACCGCTGTTCAACTCGCAAATCAGAATTAAGCATTACAGCAAATTAAGACGACCCATTTTGTCCCCCTTCCCATACTCCACTTTTAAATGACCCAAAGGCATGGGTCCACTCCTAAAAATTAATTTTTAACTTTTTTCTCATCTTAGTGACAGAACCAGGAAATTCTATGGTTTGCCAATAGGCTAACTGAGTTAGAGCCACGGGACAGCACCTGACATTTGACTTGATTCCCCAGTTTACGTCACACAAACTTTCAACACAGTAGCAACACTCTTCCTTCACGAGATAGATAAGGAAGCTCAGCATCACAGATAACAGATATCTCTCCTCTCTCGTGCAGATATTTTGTGACCAAGCACCTTGGAACTGCACCTTCCGCCCACCCCCAAAAAACTGAGTGGTCTGAGCAGTCCCCTTCCTTTGTAATTAGTTCTTATTACAGCATATATTGCTTAAATGCATGCCTCACAATTAGAAAACATCTCTTTTAACATTTTCGTTATAGTCTATACATCTCACCACATTACCCCGTTCACGTCACGGTGGACTCTCCCACTCCGAGACACATCGTGGCAGACTGAAAATGAAAGAGAAGAAAGGGCCAGACAAACAGAAACAAACGCACTGAGCTCGGCGCCGTTATAAAAGGATTCTTGAACCGCTTTACAAGAACCAGCTGCAATTCAATTGCATTTCCCTTTTTTTTAAAAAAAAAAAAAAAAAGTCAGTTTTTACTTTAATCATTCTTCTCCCGGTTAACATTCACGTTTTTTCTCCCAGGGGAGCCACCGGCAACCGCTGGAGAATCACGCAATACATCGTCCAGATGTTGCTGGAGAGAGACTGTGGCTGCAGAGTCCCCTGGGATCTTACGGGAGGTCTCTATCACAGAGTTTCTCAGCGTGTCATTCATTTCTATTACCTCAAAGTCTGCTTCGTTCCACTCTCCTGCATCCTCCTCATCCTCTTCATCCTCATTAAGCCCCGAATTTGACAACAAAGCTTTCCTGTCCTCGCTCTCACTCATTTCTTTCAAGTCGCTCTCACCGGGAGAGTTGGCCAATTTGTACATCAGAGGGAAGAGTACAAATGTCATCGCGGAAGTCGCCAAGGCGGTGTACATAACCACGGGGACATGGTGAAACCTCCCTTGAAGATACCCCACGGCGGCAGGAATGCACATCTCCCCCAGCGCGGCGCCGATCACAAAGAGAGAAGCCGATTTCCCTTGCACGACCGTGTACTGCTCTATCCAGGAAATGCCGCTGGGAAAGATGGTGGCCATGGAGGCTCCGTACACGGCGGTTCCAACCCACAGGGAGGCTGGGTACCTCGCGAAGAAGGCCAAGCACGAAGAGGAGACGGCAGAGCCAACGATGCTCAGCAGGATCATGGTGCCAGGGTACAAGCAAGCAGCGCAGAATATCGCCACTCCTCTGCAAGCGGCAAACGCCCCCCAGAAGACAGAATTCAAAGCGGCTGCTTCATTTTCTTTCATCTCAGCAAAGACCTTTGCATAAGTAAATATGTAAGAGCCGTACGTCACCTCTGCCCCCACGTAGAAGAGGAAGAAGATGAAGAGGAGAATGATAAGGGCATAGTGGTATTTGGCAAACATGCCTTTCTGCGAAGAAGCCTTGGATTTGTCTCGAGCTGAGCTGCCCTTTGAATACAAAATAAAAAAGAAGAAAGACACGAACAGAAGATAGGTCCCTATGACAACATAGGACCACAAAAAATCTGCACCAAGATGGTGTTTCAGCGCTGACGCAGCTGATGCTGTCGGCACAGACCTCCACACAGACTGGTTTGTGTGTTCGGCTGCTGGAAGGTCTTGAGATTCGGAGCCTCCCAAGGCCATTTTAGCCAGGATCGGAGCCACGAACGCACCCACGGCAAAACTGAAGTGTAAGGCCTGCATGTGTGGCCCAGCCTCTGCTCCCCAGGTGTTCAGTGCCAGCACGTTACCACCTGCGGGTCGGAGAGAGGAGGATTCAGTCATTTCAGTCTGAAACCAGATATTGGTCTGAAGCTGCGGCAGGGGAGGTTTAGATCAGATATTAGGAAGAATTACTTTACTGAAAGTGGTCAGGCACTGGAACAGCCTGCCCAGGGAGGTGGTTGAGTCACCATCCCTAGAGGTGTTTAAGAAACATCTAGATGTGGCACTTCAGGGCATGCTCTAGTGGCAGAGATTGTAGGTTGTTTGGTTGGACTCGATGATCTCAAAGGTCCTTTCCAACCACGAAGATTCTATGATTCTATGATTGGGTAAAGAAAAAAAAAAAAGGACAAAACAAACCAAACCGCAACCTGTATTATTAATTCAATTTGCAGTAATATCAGGTTTAGCAAATAAAATGTGCAAAATTGTCCTTAACTGAAATTCTGTCTGTAAGCACCTTAATCCCACGTGATTAGTTGAGCGTTACGAGGGTATTCACAGCAGTCAAAATGAAGAGCCACACACTGGCTTAATCCAGCCACAATGCCTGTGCTTAATTACCCTACTTGGCAATTTGCAGCATTTTTCAGCCTTTTTTCAAAAGAGCAAATTTAATTGCTTCTCGTTTCTGTGAGTTTTAAAAGCTACAATGCACAACGCTAAAAATCAGAGACCTCATTAAACCAACATCCCAGGAAACATCAAGAATCGCTTGCTTCTCATGGGCTGGGACTAACCAGCTGCATTCAAATGACTTTCCAGAAACGGAAAGGTTTACAATAATACAATAAAAAGGTTTACAATAAAAAAGGTTTACAATAAACGACAACACCCTCAGATCAGAAATAATGCTAGAAAATAAGATCTCAGAGAGCCATTTTTAAGTAGTGCCCGAGAAGAATGCAGGAAAATAAGAACAGTAAATTCTTGTGCTATAGTAGAGCAACCCTTGTCACGCAGCACTAACACTTCCAAATTAATTCAGTTACACTCTGTCATCTGCTGCCTCGCTCTTAGTTTCTCCTGCTGGGAAGTCTCCCCGCCTCAAAGGTCTGCTGTCCTAGCAGCAGCACACCTACCCACCGAAGCCACTCTCACAAATAAGCCAACCGGATTTTCCTATATGAAGAATTTTTAAGCCAAGTGCTATGCATAATGATCCTACCAGAGGCAACAAATACACCTCTGCACTCAGGTTATTTAGCATAACCTGTGCCGTGCAAAACCACCGTTTTCACTACTGGATCCTGTATCACGCTCGCTCCAGCGTTAACAGAGCTCCCTCCAGCTGCGCAGGATTAGGGCTGATGTTTCCCGTGTGCAGCCATCACTCCTCTGTGTTGTCCACGAGCCAAGCCACTGAAACCAGCCCTGGCTGGGGATGCTTCCAGCGCTGTTTGGGTAACTAGGCTAATTCATTAGCCAGCCCTTACTCAGAAACAAGCCTGCCCAGAAGCTGGTCAACTGGATCCAGTGGTACCTTGCTGCCTAATAAGGAACCACAGGCTCCCTCAGTACGCCAAGGAAGTCGGCACGCTGCTGGCACGTCACTGGAGAGGTGCCAGGCGAGTGGCTGCCTGTTGCAGCTTCATCTCCTACACTCCAGCAGAACACTCCACCGCTGACATATTCTTGGTTGCTTCCTGGTCCCCATCTGCCAGGATGCAGCATTACCCAGTCAGCTCTAAGCGTGCTTAGGTCTCTTGCCGCGGCCTTGCCTCCTGATCCAAACTGCCCGCTACAGCCAGCCATCACCAACTCCTCCTTTCTAAGCCATGCCAAATGAACTCATTTCTGTGGGAATTTCTTTTTTTACACCTTCGGTATAACTGACCTTTCCAACCACACCTGTAAACATTTGCTCTACAAACTTCACCAGTACATCTTCATCCAATAGGGTGCCTCTACTAAGAAATTGGTTTTCAACAGGTTTCCAGCAAAGGTGGGTTTTTTCCAGGCCGTCTGCAGTATGCACACGCCACAGACTTACAATTTGGGGCACAGAATAAATTTGTATTCCCAAACACCTAAGCAAGGCTGCCCAAGGGCAGCAAATATTCCTTAATTCAGGGAGATGGATGACATGGCTCTGTAAGTGAGCTGCGGCAGTAAATGTCTGCTGTGACTCCCCAAACCTGGTGTGGTGATGCAGCCCCCCTGGGCCACGTTGTGATGTCAAGGCAAGCCAACATTGTGTTCTTCTTGTCTTGGTTACAAGTACAGTGAGTTGGGATGATCTGGCACTCCCTAACTGTACCTGAAACTCCTGCTGCCTGGATCATACCCTGATCTGGAAGGTACCAGAATCACCTGACAAGAATTGTGACCAAAAATGGAAAAACACTGGCCAAAGTCAATCATCTCACGATCCTACAAACGACGATCCTAAGTGAGACCCTTTGAGCTCTCTGGGATCACAGAAGCTGTGACCCAGGATCTCCCCCTGAGCTGGGACCCCTCTCAGGGTAGATATTGCGAGGTTCAAAGATCATCCGCTGATAGATGCCAATGAAGGAGAAGGGCTCAAAGATCATCTGCTGCTAAACGCCGACAAAGGAAAAGAGCGAGTAATTCACTACAATTATATTTCTTGAGGTTCAAAGACCATTTGGAACCAATAATTTACTATAATTTGCAAAAAGAGAAAAATCTTTTATTTTCTAACCATAGGTTAACCTCTGTATCTGTCTGTGTGTGTGATTTGATTTAGGAAACGCTGTCCTAAGTCTCAAGTGAACCTTGCCATTCTCAAATCTCTAATTAAGTCATTGCGCTGATTATACCAGATTTTGTTAAATCACTCTGTTAATGTTGTTAAATATCATACAAACTAACCCTGTGATTTACCGTAATAGTGTTAATAAATCTTAAATTGCTGCTACCTCAAAGTTGTGTAGGATCCAAAATCACTCATTCATGAGACCTGGCCAGGTTTAGGTGTCCAGCTCTCCAACACGGCAACTCCGAGGATCTCTCTCTCAAACACCAGGGCTCGCTCAGCACTAACTCAGTTCCAGCTGGCACTAATGAACAGTAACCCCATTAGCTTCCTGTAGATGAGCAATTTAAAGAAAACACTGTCTAAAGAACACGTGACACTTCCTTTACACCTGTAATTGCCCACTGAAACGCATGTTGATCTTCTCCAGGAAGCATGAGACACACAGCTCCCCAAGCCCCTTAAGAAAGGCCCGTTATAGAGACACAAACACTGGAAGATACAGAATAATCCAAGAATCCTGGCCAGGTAAAATAGCTCCCCTCTTTGAATTCAAGATGCATCATATGAAATATCAGCAGCAGTTTTGGTGAGCTTCAAGTTTCCAATTAGTTCGGTGAAGGAACTATTGGACCACGTGGTGCCTTACCTGTGTCTAGAATTCCCATGGAAGCTCCAATAACTGACATTAAGACAGTCAACAGCAGGGATTTCTCACACCAGGGTATCCCATAAAGACCAACTGTTGTTCCAAACATGGATAATCCTGGAAAAGTTAAAAAACAAAACAAACAAAAAACCCAGATACTCCAGTTTCCATTTAAACTACAAAACACACAGAAGACCAAGAAATACAAATACATTAATCATTATTACAGTTACTGACAATCCTAATAGGTGATGTAACCTAATTACCTCAAGTCACGATTAGCAGAAACAGCTAGAAAGTTCAACAGAATAATTTTTTACTTGGAAAAAAAGGAACTTCATCAGAATATAAACACTACATGAAAAACCTGTTTTGCTAAAGCTTTGTTTGCAAATGGAGTAGCGTCTGCTGCTAGAACACAAAGAAGTCGTCTTCTACAAACTTGTGATTTAGAAGGGCTACGTCAGTATCTCCTGCAAACTTCTGGCCTAGAAGCGTTACTTTGCCACTGTTATGGTTTGAGAAACCCAGAGAAATCCATTGTCTTAGACAATTATTCTGTCACACGATGACCCCTCCCCACCCGGGAAGGGGAATCAGGAAAAAACAAGGGAATCGGAGGGTTGAAATAGAAACAGATTGAATAGAATAAGACTAGATAATTAACATTAATAACGCTAAAGAACCAATATTGGTCCCAATATCAATATAAAGGATTATACTCGGCCAATTCTATCAGCAGAAGCTGTACACTCCCAGCAGTGGACAGCAAATGTTGGACACTGCGAGTGCTGTGGCTTTGGGAGGAAGGGAGGGGCTCAGGGGTCTGGCACTGGGGCAAGAAGTTCTCAGGATCGCAGCCATCAAGGAAGAGAGAAAACTTCTCAGCAAAATTTCTAATTTATATTGAACGTGACGTTCATGATATGAAATAATCCTGTTGGCCAGCTTGGGTCAAGTGCCCGGGTCTCGCTCCTCCTTGTTCCTGTACCTGGCGAGCTCAAAAACATGGAGACCTTGAAACCCACATACCATAGCTGGCTATGAAGTAAATATTTTCACAAATTCAGACACCAGAGTCTTCTAAAAGTGCAGTTTTCCCAGGTATTAGAAGAGAAATTAGTCCTGGGTCACTCAAACCAGGACAGCCACGAAAGAAGTAAAACGTGTTTTTGAACAGTATGAAGTTTTCCCTCTGAGAACTACAGAGCATTAAATTTGGCTCCAGTTTAGGAGAACCCAAATCACTAAACTCTTAAAATCCTATAAAGCGACTGCACCTTGGCCAACAAGCAACCTCCATGTAAAAATTATGACTTTCATTTATATGCTGTTCGCACATGAGGGATGTATTCCAAGGGATTTCTGGAGTTTTAAGAGACAGAACTACAAAACTTGTCATCATAAATTTAGCAGCAATTAATAAACTGCATTACTTTTGCTATCATTAACTAAACTACAACGTGCCATTTAAAAAAAAATCTTTTTTAACAGATGGAAATTATTTTTAATACAATTTGGGAGGAAGTTCAGCATTTAAATTCTATGCTTATAATCACCTTCATAATAAAATAACCTGCAATTAGTATCTTGAATATACAGTATTTAGGTTTTTAGAAAGCTTGTACCAGATCAGACGTCTCTATTATTTTTCAAATCAATGCTTGATCATAGGTGGGGCAGATACTTAAAGATCAATGAGGAATGATGGAATTAAGAACTTTGGTTAATTCGAAACAACAACAACAGAAAAAATAACTATCCAGAACCCTAGAGCCCTAGCAAGATACTTGGAATACATGCCTCAAAACATTTTTGAAGGCTACCATGCTGAGCCACATAGAGAAGAAGCTAAAGATGGGGTGTATTAAGTCAAGTCCAGCTTCTCAGATGCCCCATGCAAAGCTGAAAAGTAACTTCTCAGCAAGTCCTCAGTTGTCCACTTCAGCTCTTCACCTAAAGATTGGTACTTAAAAGCTCCCCTCACAAAGACAGATTCTCTCTTCAATTTTTTCTCTGTACAGTAGCAGGGTTTCAGCAGTTGAAAGATGGGAGGTAAAAATACACAAGCCAAAATCTCTTACGGGCAGCCTTCAGACAATAGAAATGAGAGAAGATTCAGTAGTTCAAATTGTGCTTTTGCCATAAGCACGACCAAATCGGAAAAGATTAGGAGATGAATCATTTTCCAAACATTGTTAACAGCCAGCTATCTTGTCTGATACATCAGGAAAAGATGCAAATACTAAACTATTTCAAGTTAACGCTTGCTTCCACAGCTGCATTAATTCCATTGTGGAAGGTAAACTCTCAAGTGTCAGACACAGACAACTCCGACCTTGTCAGACGTACAAGGAAGCTAAAGGAAACCCACTTTGCAGGTGTTCTGGAGGAGAGGAATAAAGAACGGGGAGGAGACCAAATATAGCCATCTTGGAATGAGAGCAAATAAGAGCAACTGAACCATGAAGATGAAGACAAGAAGGGGGGGCGGGGGGGGAAGAGAACAGACAGACAGACAGACATGACTACTCCTGATAGCACGAGACGGGCATACAGGGATAAGGAGAGACTTAGTTCCAACATTAGCACTGGAAAATGGATCTTCTCATATGCTCTGAACTGACCCTGTGATTACAGCACGGTCCTCAGGGAATGCACAGCTCTGTTGAATCTCCCCGAGTAAAAGCATGGGAAGGAGAAGGAAAAGAGCGAGTCCCGGTATCTCCTTTAGTCTCTAACTTACAGCATGAAGGCACATACTGCCATTACAGCACTTGAAAGAAAAAAAGACAGGGGTTCCACAATTTTAGGTGTGCTCCAAGAATATCTACCTGAATGAGACACTAACGTGACTCTGAAAGGAGCACCTCATTTCTGGACGGAGCATGGCTCTTGGCGACCTGACGGCCAAGCAGCCCCGCTCTCCTGGTGGGAAGCCAGTCCTGTGCTCCTACAGGAGAGTTTCTGTGTGTCCAGAAAACTGTTAAGATCATAAACTGTGGTTCCTATAGCGTTTAAATATTTTCATAGCTAGGCTGCAACTGACCAGCAAGTTTCCACCATCAGATGGTATTTAATGTTTTTCCACTTTAAATAAGTTCTAATTTGATTAAGGCCCTCCAGTCAAATTCTCAGTACTTTTGTCCAGTACACGAAGATGATCATGTCTGCTTAGCTTTAAGAAAGGGGAGGGTTTTACGAAGCTCTGCCCATAGAAGTGTACCTCAGCATGACTGCTGGGGGTTTCCGCTGTGTGCAAATCAAAGTTTCCCCTGTTTTGTTTATGCGTTTCATATGGAGACATTACAGAAGCCTGTATCTTCCAAGAGGATGACATGGACCTGTTGGAGCGAGTCCAGAGGAGGGCCATGAAGATGATCAGAGGGCTGGAGGCACCTCTGCTATGAAGACAGGCTGAGAGAGTTGGGGTTGTTCAGCCTGGAGAAGAGAAGGCTCCAGGGAGACCCTATAGCAGCCTTCCAGTACCTAAAGGGGGCCTACAGGAGAGATGGGGAGGGACTCTCTACCAGGGAGTGTAGCAATAGAACAAGGGGTAACGGTTTTAAAATGAAAGAGGGGAGATTTAGCTATTAGGAAGAAATTCTTTCCTGTGAGGGTGGTGAGGCACTGGAACAGGTTGCCCAGGGAAGCTGTGGATGCCCCATCCCTGGAGGTGTTCAAGGCCAGGCTGGATGGGGCTTTGAGCAGCCTGGTCTAGTGGGAGGTGTCCCTGCCCATGGCAGGGGGGCTGGAACTAGATGGTCTTTAAGGTCCCTTCCAACCCAAACCACTCCATGATTCCACAATCTATACTAAGCATATTACTTGATACAAAGGAACAAAAAAAAATATCCAGTTGTAGTTTTTTTGTCCAAACCAAAGGCACCTTTTGGTCAATTCAAACAGGTTTTCTCAGTTCAAAACCAGACACCACTATTAATATTCCCAGCGAGCCCAACCACTTGGAAATAACGCTGTAACGCCCGGTCACACACGGTGTCAGAAAACGAAGAGAGCGGAGTACCGCAACAGCGAGCGGCAGCGCAAGTGCTGTGGTTTACCGGGAGCAGCGCCACAGGCCCCCGATGTCCCCCTCTCCCGGGCAGGCTGCGCCAGCCGGGGACAAGGGAAACCCGACCCGGGCGGTTTCCGAGGGAGCCATTTCCCTCAGGACCGGCGGCGGTGGCTCTGCCCGGAGCTGCGGCGGGGTGGGCCCGGCCCGGCACTCACCGAGGAGGAGGTGGGCGTTCATCCAGTCGAAGAGCACCCCGCCGAGCACCGACCCGCCCAGGTAGCCCAAGGAGCGGCCCACGAAGATGTAGTAGATGTCGCTGACGTTCTTGTGGACGTTGGCGGCCAGGTTGGGGAAGGTGGGCCCCAGCACCGCGATGCTCATCCCCTGCAAGGCATCGCCAAGGGAGGACGGGCCGTGAGGGGAAAGGGCCTCAGGTGGAGCGAGCCCCCCGCCCGCTCCCCGCACTCACCAGCCCCAGGAAGGCCGCGCACAGCGCCACGGAGATGCTCCACCTCAGCGCGGCTCCTTCCCCTCCCCGGCCGCATCGCCAGCCGCCACCGCCGCCGACCACCGCCACCTCCGCCCTCGGCGCGGCGGGGAGCCGCGGCCCCGCTGCCGCCGCCTCCCCCGGTGGGGCGAACCGGACGTGCTTCTTCCGCTCGGCGCCCGCCATGGCTCCTCGCGACCCGGCGGCGCCGGCACCAACGGCCGCTGCGGCCCGCAGGGACCGCCGGCCCCGCCCCCTCGCATGGCGGCGCGGGGAGGGAGCGGGACTACAGCTCCCGGCGTGCTCCGCGCCGGCGGAGGCCCCGCCCGCGGCCGTTGCCGCGGAGACGGGCCCGCGCGCAAGATGGCGGCGGGTCCGCCTCCCTCACGCCGGTTTTACCGTATTTTGGACAGTTTTCCAGCGCCTGCCGCCCCCGGCCGGGTGGGTAACACTGGCATGACTGGGGCAATTAACACCTGAGCCTGCGCACTGCAAGCGGCTACAGTCCTGTGCCAGAACTACTTTCATTATAATACTGAGCCGCCAGTTAATTAAATGGGGCCTTATGAAACCAGAAACAGGGGGTTAGACGCAGGCCTCACTCAACAAAGCTGCAGTAATCAATTTTTTAAACAGATGCAAAAAATTCTAGTTATTTAGGGTCCCCTTTTGTAAGTAATATGCCTTGTACCCACAGGGTAAGAGACAAAGCAGGTGGTGGGGAATTTTTTTTTTTTTTTTTTTTAAACACCTGCCTTCCCACATAGCTCAAACTGTGCTGGATCTTTCAGACAACTTAGCATAAAAGGTCTCTGTCTTCTACATTGCCTGTGTCATGTCACACGTATAAAGCTTGCCAAGACACACAAAGTTGTTGGGTCTGCTCTTAGCTTGTATTAAAACACTCTTACATAAATTACCACTGTGTGCCAGGAGCAGCTCGCAAACTGTTCCAAGTGCTTCACTTCCTTAGTGAAGTATTAGAGAAGAAGCTCAGCACGGAGCTGCTACTCTCTGTAAGAAAGGCCTCCTAAACAACTTATTTTTAAGCCTCATAAACAACTCACAAAACAAATCCAACTTGGAATTATCTTTTTTCCGAGGCATTCAGAACAGAAATATATGCCAGAATAGAACCGCCGCTGCATGTAGATTGCAGCAACCCAATCCTGTTTTTCCTGGGACAGGTTAGCATGTTGCAGATACAGCTCCCGTTCCAGGATAACCTGAGGGAACGGTTGTATACATTAAAAAAATAATGATCTAGCTACAATGAATAACATGCAAGATAAAATTTAAATCAGATTGTTCATAACCACATTAATACCTTTGCACGGAGTGCAAAGTCTCACTATCAGAGAGCTGCAGCATGCAGCTGAGCTTCTGTTTGTAGGCTCAGCAGTAGACAGTATTCCAAATAAACTGATTTCAAGTATGAAACAACAGTATTTCTTTTCTGAAAATCATATACAAAGTCAAACCACCTTTCTAGGTGTTAGGATTTTGCCTTGTTAATTAGCTTTCATAATAAATGCTGGTATAAAAATAGCTTCCTGAAAAAGGTTCAAAAGTATTTGAAATGCATTCCATAAGCTCCTCATTTTTGTTTTAGATACTTACAAAGAGGTTTTGTACCTTGAGGGTGTACAAATGGCAATAGTGGTCAGGCCCTTGTAAAGGTTTGGGATATCTTTTTCAAATTTTAATTTGAAGTACAGGCATTCTAGAGAATAACCCCAGGTGGAATGGGAATATTTCCCCCTTATCATCAGATATGTTTATTAAAGAAAAGGAGATATTTGGCCCTACTACAAAGGAAAGGTGAATGAACTCCTGTGCTTTACTGAAGCTGTCAATGTGGAAGCGCTTCATGCTGCCAAGGTAAGTCAAGGTGAAATTGGTAGCAGGCCAGCAAATGATCAAGGGTCCACTGAATTACACTGGCAGTTCATGAAGCAAACAATACACAATTCTTTTGAAACGCCACTCAAGTTTCTTCCGACACACTTTCCCCTCCCTCAATTCTACTTCTGCCTTTTGTGAATGCAAGCATTCTCTAAGTTTAATATCAAACCCCAGAATGGAAAATAAGAGTAGATAAAATTCTCAGAAGCGTGTAACTCAAAGTCAGTAGTTTAGGTTTATAAACCATTGGTCTTAAAATGGATTGTCAGTGCAATCAGAATGAAATGGGTTGCATCGTATATTAATTTAGGAGCAAATGTGATGGGGACAATCCAATCAGAGCACAGTGATAATAAAAGCTCTAAAGACTTTCATACAAAAGTACGCGCATGTGATTCACTAGTTATCAGAATATAACACAAAATTACTTTTAAGAAATGACAAGTTTTACAGGAGAACAAGCCTAAAAATGATGCATGCAGTAACAAATAGGGCACTTGAGAACTACCATCTTTATTCTGAGTAATTTGAGACTGATCACAGTTACTTTAGCACCATGGAAAACATTGGACATTCATTTCTTACCCTTCTAACAAAGCAGAACTTTAAAGAATGGAGTTAAGGCTAGCAAAATGTATATCTTTTAATATCAAAAACAACATACAAAATATGATGTCTATAAAGATACTCAAACATGTCAGTGTTGTCAATAGTAGCAGACATTTTAGTATAAAATCACTCTAATCTTAGCATACGCTGTTCCAAAACATTAAAAATGTTGACACAATATATATAAGACTAAAAGGCATATTGAAAGTATGCCAAAGTTTACATGACTAGAAACTCACTGGCTGCCTGGAACTGTAATGCTGCTGCGCTTGTCAACAGTGAAACACACAAATGAAAATAATGACTTCTTCCTCAGCTGTCTCCCACATGCCAGTGCTATAGCTCCCGTAGTTAAAGGCCCTGGTCGAAATACATTGTATTTATAAATACGTACACACGCACTCTTAATATCAGAGGGTCGGTTCCAACAGAAGAGTTAAGATGCCTGAAAGTGAGCATCCATAAGACTTCCAGCTCCCTGGAGGTGAACCGGGCCCCAAACTAGGCAGCACCTCTGCTCCCTGCTGGGGGAGGACAGCCGAGCCCCTCCGCCTGGGCTCCCCACTAGCAAGGGGCAAAGCAGGGAGCTGCCCCGTGCCAGCACAGTGAGAGCCCACCCACTTAAGCTAACCCGTAAGGACGATAGTAAGGATAGTAGTATTGATTCCCATCCTTAGATGTGCCTTTTGGGGCTGCAAGGAAGCATCTCCTGTCCCTTTGGCATGTCTTACCTGACGCAAATGAGCATTCTTGCTTTAAGAAGGTAGTGTCCATTTTTTACATCATGAAGCGTGTGATCGAAGCATTCACCTAGCATGAGAACTGCTTTCAGCCACTCCTGTGAATTGATTCAGCCTCACATCTCCCACTTCATAAAAACTTGCCTAGTCTATCAGGCTATGGCTATTCAAAGGTTTAATGCAGGGAGGAAGTTTGAGAAAGGAAGGCTGAAAAAATATAATATGGTGTGCATCAGCTTTGACAATCCAGTGTCTCCAAAGGGAAGGGGGGAATGTACATGCCCAGACATCAAACATGAAGAGCCAAAAGAGAAAAATGTCAGTTGTCTACCTCATATGATACTGAGTATACCCTGAAGGATGGCCCTTCAGGGTATGGCTATGTCATCTTTGACTTGAGTGAGCTGTTTAGGAAGGTCCATAAACAGTTGCTGAAAGTAAACTTAGACAAAAAATTTAAGTGTTAATGCTGAACAGATCTGAATGAAAGAAATTCTAAGAGTATGTTAATTTGAAGTCTTGGCTTGAGACTTGTACAGGTCCTTTAACATGTAGTCAGAATAAATCCAACAATATTTTTTTATTAATTATACATTGTATGTTGTTGCATAGCTTAGATGTAAATAAGAACCTGAAGAGTTTTCCTTATTTCAGACTCTTTGCTGAACAGATATATTAAGATCTACAAGGATCTCATACCTACTGAAAAAACCTAAGTGTCAGCCATACATAAAGCCAACCCCTTGCTCAAAATTAGGCTCAGTTTCAATATCCGCTGTATGAAATTACAGCATCAAGTAGGACTGGAAATTTCACAATGCCATTTTAAGTGAACCTCTTTCTACCCAATTTCTTCTGAAGCTTACCCTGAGAACACTTAATGGAAAAAAGATGATTGTTTCCAGGATGGGAGAGCAATGTCTGTGAAAAGTACCCTATGAACTGTTCTCAAGAGAGGGAGAGTGAAAGTGTTCTACATCTGAAAGAGTTAAGGGTTTTCTTGAACTAAGCTAGTATTTTAATTTTAGAATCTACCCCAACAAGATTAAATCTGGCATGAATTATTTCATCTAAATAAGAGTTCAGCAGGTTTCCCATGAACAGGTTGTCACACCTAAAATTAAATTTTGTTACAAAAGTTTATTTACATTTACTCAGTCAAAATAAAATTGAGTGTTCAGGGCTTTTGTCTCCTAGTTTTCAGAATAGCAACCATTTCTACATTATTCAATCATTTTTTCATACACATACTAAACAATTCCTAATTTGTGTTGGGTTTTCTGTGTTTTGGGTTGGGTTTTTTTGTTTGTTTGTTTTTGGTTTTGTTTTTTTTTTTTTTTAAAGAGAGGCAGCTAACCTCATTTTTAAAACTCAGGGCATATAGATATTGGTATCTAAATAAGTTTCTCAATGGTTAGCCTCACCGCTAACAATTTGAACTTTACTTGTGTTTCAACTGCATCTTATCCATCTTTAGGACACAATCTTCTTATGCTTATGTCCAATACAGAATATTTTCTATTCAACATTTCCCCCCATAGATACAAGCTAACAGTAAAGATACTAACAATTCTCATGCAAGTAAATTAATTTACTTTTTTTTTTTACCTTTTCCAAAATTTCATTTTTTCCTGCAGCCTTCTCAATTTTAACATTGTTATAAAACAAGCACTGGCACCAGAAATACGTTCGTTATCACATCATCATCACGCAGCATAGCTTCCTACCCCTAACTCTGTTTACCTCTTGTCTGACATCCCATTCAGTAGCTGGTTTTAACATAGTTATCGCTCCTAAACAATTATTCACTCATTGCACCCTCTTCCCAGAGTCTCTGGAGTTTGGTTTTTTTAAATGCTGCCCTTCATATTTGTAAGCATAATTTACATTTTTAGTTACTCAAATATAAGAGTGGGGATTTTTATGTACAAATACATTTTTAAAGGGTATGGCAATAATTAATTCATACTATTGTTACACTATTTCTGTATGATTTCTAAAACTTAACAACAATTATTTTATATTCTCTCCCAGATAATTTATATAGATACAGAGCAGCAAGTCAGGAAGATGCCACAGTTACATCAAGACGTCTGGTCACAATGATTTCAAATTACATCAGTGCTAAAAAGCTGTCCTGTTTTTTGGTTAAAAACTCAAAGCTAAACCACCAGAAATGTAAGATATGTGATGAATACTAATCTTTCACAACAAAGCAATAGGAAACAAGAGGCTTTTACCATACTTACTCAACACCTTTTGTGTTGCCTAAAGAGAAGATAATACTGAATAACACGTTCTACAGAAATGCAAGAACAGCATGAGCTGTTAACATCATTTTTGTAATGAAGGCAGCATTTTGTAGTCATTTTAATTAATAATACCATGAATATTTTAATGACATTTTTAGAAGCATTTATGAGGTGCAGAAGCACAAGTCCCAGTGAACTTAAAGGGACCTCTGTTTTACAGATTTTTTTTATTTCTTTTTTTCCTCCTCCAAGTCCCTCCCATACACCTCTAACATTTTAATATTAAATTCTTTTAAGCCTCACTCCCGTAAAGCAGAGATCGAAATTCTGCAATATAAAATAAGGTATGAGCTTTGGTCTCCAATAATTAGGATGCTTTGCATGATTATATTTAAACGACTTTTATAAGTTGATAGATGTAAACGTTCTAAGCAATACTATTGCTAACAATGTTCTATATCACAAATGTGCATGGGCTTTCTGTATAATTTCCTACAGCTGGAGAAAAAAATAATAGAAATAGAAAAAACAATAAGGGTTATAATTTTAAAACAGTATGTCTCTGTGGTTTATGTAAAGAACAGGTATTGTTACTAATTAAGAAAATGCACTTCAATGTGCATTTTGTCTTCAGATCACATTTAGTTTAATTTTTGCTATGACACTTCTAAACGAGACAACAAAAGTGATCGGTATTGAACGGACCTGAAATAAAGAACATTTAAGTATTCCACTGCATTGCTGATCCATATCCGCAAATAAACAATGTCCTTGGAAGTGTTTTATGATAAACTGAAAAGCAGTGTTTTCATCTCAAAGTATTATGCTTTTAAATATTTTTCAGAGAAAGGCTTTCAGAAATACCTGCTTGACAAACAGTGCATAATACCTAAGAATACATAAATAATAGGGCCATCTGTAGCTTGTTAAGCAAGAAATAGGACATGAAAAGACACTTCTTTAGATTTGAATAAAATATGGAGCTATACCTACATGCAATTGAACACAGCTATAAAGACCTGTAATAAACCTGCATGTTCACTTAGTGCAAAAATCTTTAATTGTTGAATGTTATTTTAATAGCTCTTGTATATTTCCACTTTAAAAACAACTTATTATTGCACTTAGAATGTATTCTTTAAAGCTGTCTTGGTTTTGAGAATAAAAAAAAGAAACTAACAAGTACAACAGAATAATTTGAAATTTAGTCTAATTCACAATACTGCTCCTAAGTATTACTGTCAGTACAATTTCAAAAGTATCAGCTATTCTGAGGTTTAGCTAGGAAAAAAATATACACATATATGTTAATAGTATTGCCTTCACAAAAATAAAAAAAAAAATCTATCATTCAGCAGCTTTATGTCTGAATTTGCACATGGAGCTTAGTCTGTGCATATTCAAAACTTGTGCCCATCAAAAATTTCATCCTTAATGTTCTTTGTTCGGGCTACTGTGAAGAGGTGAATCAATGCAAAAACAGGTAAATGTTTAGCAAACTGAGCAGGCTGGGGTATTTAGAGAAAATAAAATAGATGTTTAATAATGTAGCTTTCCAATGATTTCAGCAAGATTTAAGGGAATAACGAAGATGCATATCTGTGTTCATTATATAGAATTGTAAAAGACTATAAAACAACATGAGAAACTTCAAAAAAAAAACCAAATCAGTCGTAAGAGCTACTATATTTCCCAGTATAAACACCCACGGGTGTGCCTGCATTGGATGGACTATAAAAGTTATTGAAGATCCTGGGTCAGTGAACCGAAACCAGCTTTCACACTTCCAGAAATAGGCTCTGATGAATTAGAAAAATATTCTCTTCACACACAGAATCACTACATATGTACACACTAATGCTACAAAACTTCAAATACCTTGAAAATGTGGCTTGAAATCAAACTCAACAACTCATCAAAAAAGTTCAATGGTATAAAAGATTCTTCTAGCAGTTTTGCAAATTGAGTAATAGTTCAAAAAGTCTTCAGCATCATTTAGTATCTTCAGCCAAAAAGTACAAATCCAGGTTCAGTAGAAGAAGGTCGGGCTGGTACAGGAAAAGAAAGCATCAAACACCAGATTCCATCTCTTTGACTGGCTTTTCTGTACCATCCAACACCAGAGTGTTTTCGTTTTCCAGCATTTTCTCAGTAGTTTCTCCATCAACAGGTTTTGCTCTTTCTTTTAACTTCTGCCGTTCATGGACCCAGGGGATGACGCATAATATAGCTCCGCCAATAAGGGGAGGGACTCCAGCCAGGTAAAATGCTACATCGTAGGTGCCGAGGTGATCACGCAGCAAGCCTGGCAAGACAGAAAGTTACAACTGATAAATAACGGGGCCTCTGAATCTACAAAAACCACACAGTTTCTTTGGAATCAGAAACTTGAGAGCTGACACAGATTATTATAAACACTAATCTGACTACCTGATGGCCAAATATAGGTGTGTATATGTAGGTAGAAAGGTATTCCAGAGTTGATTTAAAGACGCTAAGTAACAAAGAACTCAGTATGTCACTGCCCAACTGCTTAATTACCACCCATCGTTAAAAACATGTACCATATTTCCTATTTGAAAGTTGCTCATTTCAGCTTCTCCAACACTTGAATCTTGCAATGACTTGGAGAAATTCTCCCTCTTTTGATAACAGTTGCTTTTGATCAACATGCCTCTTAATCTTATTCTAGATATACTGCGTATATTGCATTCCTGGTAGCCTTTTATTAAAAAGCGTGTTTTCTAACAATTCACTCTAATTGCTGTCTCAAAACTCCTCCCATAAACCAAACTCTATTCAAGATCAGGAGTTGCCTAGTCTATGCTGTTCTAGCTCTAAAATTTTATTTACACTGGAACAGGTTGCCCAGGCTGGTTGTGGATGCCCCATCCCTGGAAGTGTTCAAGGCCAGGCTGGATGGGGCTTTGAGCAACCTGGTCTAGTGGGAAGTGTCCCTGCCCATGGCAGGGGGCTTGGAACTAGATAACTTTTAAGGTCCCTTCCAACCCAAACCATTCTATGATTCTTCATAATGAATCATAGAATCATTTGGGTTGGAAGGGACCTTTAAAGGTCATCTAATCCAAACTCCCTGCAATAAGCAGGGACATCTTCAACTAGATCAGATTGCTCAGAGCTCCATCCAACCTGACCTTGAATGTTTCCAGGGATGGGGCATCTACCATCTCTCTGGGCAACCTGTTCCAGTGTCTCACCACCACATTCTCCCTTATATCTAGTCTAAATCTACCCTCTTTTAGTTTAAAATCATTACCCCTTGTCCTATTGCAACAGGCCCTACTAAAAATCTTGTCCCCATCTTTCTTATGAGCCCCCTTTAAGTATTGAAAGACCATAACAAGGTCTCCGTGGAGCCTTCTCTTCCCCAGGCTGAATAACCCCAACTCCCTCAGCCTGTCTTCATAGGAGAGGTGTTCCAGCCCTCTGATCATTTTCCCAGCCCTCCTCTGGATCTGCACCAACAGGCCTATGTCCTTCCTGTGCTGAGGACTCCAGAGCTGGATGCAGTACTCCAGGTGGGATCCCACCAGAGTGGAGCAGAGGGGAAAAATCACTTCCCTTGACCTGCTAGCCACGCTTCTTTGAATGCAGCTTGCTATTTGCTCTCTGGGCTGCAAGCACGCATTGTCAGCTCATATCCAGGTTTTTGTCCACCAGTACCCCCCCAAGTCCTTCTCATCAGGGCTGCTCTCAATCCCTTCAACCCTGAACCTATATTGATACCAGGGGTTTCCCCGACCCAGGTGCAGGACCCTGCACTTGGCCCCGTTGAATCTCACAAGGTTCACATGGACCCACTTCTCAAGCTTGTCCAGGTCCCTCTAGGTGGCATCCTGTCCCTCAGGCATGTCAACTGCACCGCTCAGCTTGGTGTCATCAGTATAGTTCAGTTACGACTTACTAAGGATCTTTCAGAGCACTCAGAAGACATTCAGATAAATTATGATTGAAAATCAGCAGTGGTAAGGATTATAGTTTAAGCTGTTGCCACCTCCCAAAGAATTTAGTTTTCATCTTCAAAACCTGTACTTTGTCAAACAGTCTCCCATCAAAGAATGAAAAAAGTCAGTGTTCCTACTTATAAGAAGCAATTAAAGTGACTGGAGCTTTTACCCTCACAATTGTTTTTACATGAGCCAATTTTTCGAGTCCAATTAATTTTCAGATTATAATTTGAAGTCCTTCTGTAACAGAATCAACATATAGGCTGTCACCTCAACAGTCCAGAAAGCGTCAGGTCCTCAATCCAACAGGAAACCTATCTTTCTTTTGAAGAATGTTTTACATCTGCATAACAATAAAGATTACTGAAGCAAACTTTAAAGAGTACAGTAAATTAATAAGCCATGAGCAGTAGTTAAATTCACCACATATTCTGGAGCACATACCAAGAAAAACTCCAACGTAGGTGCACTGCAGATGATGTGGGAACAGAAAATATGGCCAAAGTCATGCAACCATAGAAACACATTTACAACTACAGACCATATCTGTACTTACCTGCAATGGGTGGACCAACTGTCATAGGTATTGACATAAATCCCAGTAGAAATCCTATGGCCTGGGAGACATCTTGAGCCCCAACAAGCTCAAAGGCAATAGGAGCCATAATGCAAATAAAGCAGCCATCAAACAGGCCCATAAAGAGACAGACAGCAATGAGACCTCCAAAGACGTGGCACAGTGGAATCATCATAGACATCAGGCCAATAAAGAAGAATGAGGCCACCTAAACACAACCAAGGAAAAAAATACAAAAAACATGTTGCATCAAATAAGTAAAGATAAAGGGAACAGATGATCTTTCTTGTATTTGCAGTGAATTGTCTGCCTGTATTCGCTTTAAAATAAATATAAGCAGTCTCCATGGATCACCAGCATCAGAAGCTACATACCAAGATAAAACACAAACACACGCATATTACTGTCATGACATGCAAACAAAGGAATTCCCCTACCCATTTCACAAGTTTTCACAATGCATTTGTAACCAAATAGCCTGCAGTGATGATATAAGGTCATTGCTTGTGCCATCAACTTTTTGAAAAATTACTCTCTGCTCTTTTCACAAGTGAAAGCCATAAAAATATCATGAGTTTAATACAGCTAAAACACTATAACTAGATTCCTCACCATTGTAGTTTAAGTAAAGATATCAGTATTATGAGTAATTGCTTCAGGGTGCTTATATTCAACAGGGTGGTATTTGAAAGTCTCATTTCACTTTTTCCACATAAAGGTATCTTGCTGCATTCCTGTAGCCATGCATACTTGCAAAAATTTCATATTATCATCTTAGATTATTTGTTTGTTGTAAATTAAAGGAATAAAACTCTGTCTTTGAGCAAATTTAAGCAGAATTAAAGAGAAAATAAAAAGAGGTAAGAGTTTTGCTTGTGCACCATCCATGTGTCAGCATACGAAACCAATGTTCCACCTAACTGCACAAGCACTTTTTCCAAATAAGATACATGCATTATGCATTGGTCACTTGTAGACTATTAAAGAAACAAAGTCACTTAACTACCAGACATCACAATTTTTTGATGGGTAAGTGACATCAAATAAATTACTTCATTAGGAAAAGTCTTTAAGCATACAGCTAGATGAAAATTTACTTTCAGGACAGCATAAAAGTTCTTTTAGGTAACATGCTTTATTTAGCATATTAAAAAAAAACCTGTTGTGAAGCATCTAAAGTATGGTATAGAAGCAGAAACTGAAACATTTATCTTCTTATAGGAACTTAAGGATAGAGGTGAAAAAATTCTCAGTTCTGTGTATTCTGATAGACAAAAATACAAATATTATTTGAGATTAGTTTATATCTAAGTAGTAATGTGGTTATCTGTAGACAAACTCTTTAAGATATTGTTGACCAGATTCTTTGTATTATCATATTATGGTAAAAGCAGCACTAAAACCAAAATTACTAAACTTTGTATCCACAAGAGACATAATGCATCATTCTACCAAAGATAGGATCTATAATCATGTTACTAAAGGTAGAATTTGTAAAGCAAAATCCAGCAAAACAGGTCCCTAAGAAAGAATGCAGAAACAGAAAGATGAAGGTTGAACTTGCTGGGGAGAACTCTAAGTTGTTCAATTATGAGACAGTGAAGTTCTAAGAGGAAAGAGTTTTTATTTGTATTCATCAAAATTAATTCTGAAATAACTTTTGCATGAGATAGGATGATAGTATGAACTGTTGGACAATCCAGAATAATACCTGAGGTGAATATTCACTTTCTCTCAAAAACGCTGATTTGAAACAGGAGAGCTGAAGATGCTGGGGCATGGCTCGGCAAAAATTAATGTGTTTTTCCTGCTTAAAACTAGGTGAAACTAACAGTACTCAGAAGCATCCTAGTCCATGGTTTTCAGTTTTAGCTATTCAAGGAAAAGAAAAAAAGCTTGTAGGTTTTACTGCAAGTTTAGTATTTATGCTTTGTAAGTCATGTGTAGCATCTCAATGCTGCCTTTTCACTTTTTGTTTTAATAATGACATTATCTGGAAGTGTAACAATAGGTATTAAATCAACGTAAATGAATAAGATACAGACCCAGTCTCTATCATCAGGGAATCGAAATTTATGTAACTGTGGCAATAAACACTATCTTCAGAAGATAAGTGGTTCTTCCTTAAAAATTGTTTTTAATAATGTAGTACAGACAACAGCCATTAGATGTCTCCCTTGCTATTCATTTTAAAACAACAAAACAGTAACACCCAGTGGTTGATAACATGCAACTTATTAACTAAAGCTTTTCCAAAAATCTACACGAACACTATTTTCTCAAGAAAATAGCATTTCTAAGTGTGGTGGGAAAAAAGTGTATATACTCCTTCATTCCCAAGCTTCAGCATTTCCATAAGCTGTGACTCTTTCTGCAAGTAACCCCCTCCATTCAGCAAAATCTTCTCAGCTAAGCACCTCTGACATTCCCATGGCTTTACCAGTGTGCATTATGCACTGAACATACTCGACACCAAATTATCACCTATCAAAGATCAAGAAAGAGATCCAAAATCCTTAACAGAAGAACATATAAAAAAATTAATCTTTCTGCAACCGTTATGAAATCATGGGATAAAACAGGGAAAGCAGAAACAAAAGAATCCCCAAAGGTTTTCTCACTCACATGCTAATGATTAGTAATTTCGCTCATTCCCAGCTGAAAACAGCCAGCAGGTATGTCCTGGTTTTCAAGGAATATTCAATACCATAGATGTCATGCTCAGTATATAAATGGGGGTTGGCCAGGGTGGGGATGAATCTGCAACCACTGCTCAGGACAGGCCGGGCAACCAATCCTCAGGTGGTGAGAACAATTTTTGTTGCATCACTTCATTTTGTATATTCTTTCACTATTATCATCATTAGCATTTCTTTTTCCGCTTTCACTACTAGTCTATTAAATTTGGTTTTGGTGTTTTTTTGTTGGTTTTGTTGTTGTTTGTTTGGGGTTTTTTTGTTTTGTTTTGTCCCATCCCCACCCTTTTCTCCCTGGGGAGGAAGGGGGAGTGAGTGAACAGCTGCATGGTCCTAGTTACCAGCTGGGGTTAAACCATGACAAGGTAGTAGACATGTTTCCTTAGCATTAAGAAAAAAAAAATAAAAATCAGGCACCAAAGGCTCCTAGTATCAAAAAACATACATTGAGTTTCCTAGAGTTTTGAAACTTCTTGAATTTGAATATCCAATCAGTTAATTCTGCTTACTTAATAGTACCTGCAACCAAAGCCTTCAGAATATTGTTTGTAAATTCCTTCAGAACAGCGTAAAGACATACCTGTAAATAAACTTTTTTTGCACCAGGAATATAATCTGCAACTCTGCCAAAGATCAATCTGCCAACTCCTGAAGTAATGCCCAGACATAGCAGAAGTACTTCTTCTGGCACACTGTCACCAAATCTGTCTTTTACATGGTTCATCTGTTAAAAAGAGGGTTGAGAAAATAAACTGACTTTAGAAATAAAAGGAAGATAAACCTTAGAAAACTTGAGTTAAATAGAAGTAATCGGTCAATCTCAGACCTACAAATATGACTACAAATGGCCAACTAGCTCTGCTTTTACAGGTTTTAGAATAAGTTTTGCACTGGCTTATCAATATTAAGCGCAATACAATTAAAACTATTGGAAAACAAGTTGTTACTTTATTCACAATTAAGGAACTCAATTCAGGAAAATAACAAGGCTGTGTCTAGTACCGAGTACTGCAGAGAATCCAGAAGCATTCTCCCCAGCCACATTTAATTTACTAGTCATAGATTTAATATAATGCAGAATCCACAAAGGATGTCTAGAACTGGTTGCTTCACTGGCTGGGGCATGCTCTCAGGTCTGAAGGTACTGAACGATTAATGAGTATCACCACAGTATTGTTCCGTGCATTAAGACAGAGATACAGGCTACCAAACTTAGAAGATAGCTCAGGGCAGGAACAAGAAGCAGAGGGGCAGAGAGCTGGAGGCCAGACAGCACAAGTAGGAGGGGCCCCTCCAGACTGGCTCATCCTGACATGCATGATCACCATGACATCCAGGGGCAAGGAGGAAGAGGAGCAGGAACCACCTGCAGTGTCAAACATCAAACACAACAGCAAGGACTTCCAGAAGAGGGTGCAGCTACAGCAAAGAATGGCTTGAAATGGAAGAATAATTTATCAGCCATTTCAACCTAAAGTAGTAAAGCAGACACCTGCTTTACTGGTCCTGACACCAGACCATCAATCACAGTATTGTGAACTACCAGCATCAGTAATTCTAACCCTTCCAATCATGTTTTTTAAAAAAAAAAAAAACAACATAAGACTGGATTGATGGATTTGGATTTCTTATACTCTCTGGTTCCATGGGTTTGTTTGTTTGTGTTGTTTTGGGTTTGTTTATTGTTTGGTTTTGTTTGGTTTCTTTTTTTTTTTAATCAACCACGAAGACCAGAAATTTCCCATAAGAAAGTTTTGCACAATCACTTTTTGAAACACGCTTGGCAATACCAAATATGCCAAAATGAGCATTAGAAGATGTAGAAATCATTTGCATAGTCCTGCAATCTCTGTGCTCATAACTAGTTCTGAACAACAAACTGTGAAGACTCTGAAGTGTAAAGAAACAAATAGAAGAAACTGATTTCGAGTAAAGATGTAGTAAAAGCATTTGAGAGAAAAGGTGACCACAAGCCGACAGACCTGGATAGCAAAAGCTGCTATTCAGAACACCAATTTCTGTTATTAATTCTGATTATGTGGTATCACTTCAAACTAGAGAACCCTTAATCTCTTAACTATAAAATGAAAGGGTCCAGTTTTACTAAATACTTCAAAAGCAAAAGAGTCAAGATTCTTTCCTGGCCAGAGTGTGAATACACAAGTAGAGTCTTTTTTCCCCCTCCCCTAACATAAACAGGATTTGCTGAGTGATGGTGATTTTCTTAAGTATAAAATCAGTTCAATTTTGCTTACATGTCACAGAAAGTCTATTAAAGCTAATATTAATTTGTCCAATTTATTTTGTCAGAAAGGAAATAAAAAATAAGGGTTAGTGGTTTTGTTTTGTTTTTGAAGAATAACTTCTAACTCCAGTTAAAGACAGATGCTTGCTCTTTCTATTTTTGAGGTTATTTTTTTTTTCTTTGGTATTTAAGACACACTTGGGAATAGAATCTGATGAAATGTTTCTTCTGGAATTATATTTGAACATAAAAGATAAGTTGTTCTATTTATTCCCGTTCTGTCAAAGGTGAGAATAGGAAAAGCTGACAGTTTTCCCACCCCTACCTTTATGTGCCTGTCAACACCTGCTAGCCCAGCCAGCAAGAGAAGCCAAGGTATTTTCTGCCATTCTTGTCACCTGTTCCACTTCCATGTTTCTGCAGCCTCTAGCTTGTTCAATTAGGAGACCTGATTCATCCACTCCCCAGAGGCTTTTCAAGAGGTAAGATAAAGCCCTAAGTCTAGATAACTATTAACCCTGCACCTGCAACTGAGTAGCTGAATTTCTCAAAGCAGCTTTGAGGGTGAAATGCTGTCCTCTTAGATCAATGGGAGAAAATATTGGATTCAATCAACTCCTTAAGTAGAAAAATAACCACTACTCATCTCAACCTTCAAATATCTAAACTAGCATTTATTTTTTCAGCTTATATTTCTCTTAAGCACAACATAACGTTATAGAGAGTTTCCAACGAGATGTAAGGAAAAACTTTTTCCCCAGGAGGGCAGTACGAAGTGGCACAGGCTGCCCAGAGAGCTTGTTCAGTCTCTTTCCTTAGAGGTTTTCCAGACCCAAGAGCACAGAGCCCTGAGCAACCTGGTCTGATCTCAGAACTGACCCTCTGATCCTTAGCAGCATATTCAATCTTCAGTGAAACAGTCACTAAATAAGCTGTAAGTAACAGCAGGATTATTAATTGAATACCTGAAAACACAGTGATTCAGGACTAATTCAGTACTGTAAATGCTAACTCATTATGGACTTAACAACATCTCTTGTAACTATAGGGTAAATATATGTATTTACTATGAAGTAGCTTAAACGAGATTCAGATTCCCAAAGATATTTAACTGATAGAACAACTCAAAAATCCCATGATGGGCAATTACTTGTGAACCTTCTCAGGCAGCATTATCTTGCATTAACACTCTTGTCATTGAAGAGCTACAGAGGCTGTAATTATATGACTCCTTAGGCATTATCTACAGCAGTCAAATGGGGACCCAGGCCCACAGCAAACAAAGGCCAAAGCATTTCCCTATGGGCTTTGCCCCTTTTCAGTAAGGTAGTTAGCTCTTCACTCTCATTAGAGCTGTGTGCATGCTGAATTGCAGGTCCCAAATGTAGAAAAGGCCTGTAATTTTGCCTAAGCCAACCAGAACAAGATTTTCCAGACTAGCATGGCTTCTTTATTATTTTAAAGTAAGTTATCTTTGTACAATCCCATTTTCTAAATCAAGACATAGACAGTAGACAATATAACTGAATGCATCCCTGGCACCAGAATTTTAACTTATATCCTTGCACTCTATTTTCAGGGTAATGCATACAAACAGATCTTATTGTCCAAAGTCTCATTACTATTAGGATAAGACTAGAGTAAAGATTAGACACTTAGTAGTGGCTGGAATGCTTTCAGATACAAAGTCTTGGCTAACCTCTCTCCATCCAACCAAGACCCAGATTCTCCCATGATCTTCCATTCAACACACCCACACATTTCAGCTGTATTCATGCACTGAATCAAAGATAGAGAGAGCAGTCTGAGTATAGCTCCAATTCCTTTTTCCAAACACAAAGAACCTGAATCTGAACGAAGTGGTACTGAACTAGTAAGAAATAGTTCTTTCTGTCAACTGCTTTCCTCCTGTGTATATTCCATTTTGGGAATTCCCAGTCAAGTAAAGCTTTAGTAGGCTAAATACAATGCAATCTCTTTCACACCGAAAGATATGGCCAACAGCAATATATAACCTAGAAAAGTTTCAGCACATAAAAACTAGCATTTTCTTCAAGTCTTGATGTTTGACACGCTCATTCAGAACCAGTGTAAGGATAAAAGGAAGTATTTGCAGAGTACTGCTGGTACCATTCATAAATTGGAGATACTATTCCTAACTGCTCCAAATTAACAGTTTCCTGAAAGAGCTAAGAGGGTTTCTTTTGGTTTTGACTTTTCTTTCTCAGACAGGAAAAGAAAAAGGATGGCCTACACAAACTTTTCATTCTTAATGCTTTTCAGAAATGTACAACTTCTATAGAAATCCAGGCAAAACTGCACTTCCTTGGAATGCAAAGTGGTAAACCATGTCTGTAAGTAACAAAGATGAAGCTTTGCATAAGGTGTCAGTTGAGTCTAAAACATAACCTTACATGAAAAAAGTATGATCAGAGAATGAATCTATCATAGTGCTCATGGCATGGAATCTGCCCTGAGGTGTAAGCACTTGTAATATCCAGAACCGTTTTTAATAATATTGTTTTTTCAGTACTAATTGGCCCTCTTAGCCATGCAACAATTTTAAATCCAAACACACAAAATAATTCTAGACTTGTATAATGTATGAGACTTAACCATCAATCCAGGCATGGCAATACCTCCATGATTTATTGGTTTGCTTATTATTACCATGGCCTTCAAAAAAACCTATTCAGTATTATTAGAAGACAAGACAGCCTTGTCATTCCATTAGTAAAGAATCTTTTTCCCCCAAGCTGTAAGTGCAAAAAGAGACAAAAGACAAAAATAAATTAAGTGCATGTCTAAGTAAGGGTATTAGCAAATGACAGAACACAACCGGACTGGGTGTTAAGAATTATATTGGTGCTCATCTTCAAGACTACGATTAGATCCTCAAAATATCAGAAAACTAAAAGCTGTTTATTTCACACACATCTTCTGAGAACAGCCTCACAGACAACATACAGATCTTACTGTACTGTTAGTGGCGTCACACGGCAGCCTTCCTTCAATGAACAAGTCAACTACCTTCCCGAACAAGCAGATTCCTTCAACGGCCTATAGAAAAATGCTAAATAGTGCTTGATAAAGATATATCAAGAACTTCGCAGTGAACTGTCACTAGAAGACTGAAATTCTCAGGAGGTGCTGAAAAACAGAACATAAAGTAACTCTGTACAAGTGAATGTTTATCCTCTAACATAAGGACTCACCAGAAAAATGGGGGGTGGGAATCAGAGAAAGAAACTTGCCAGAGAACTGTATGATACTAGGCACAGGGAAGACCATTTAATGCAAATACATTTCTGGTCCAGACTCCACTAAAGAAACTTTTACTGATGAGCCCAAAACTAGCAAACAAACCAGCACCAACCTGAATATCTACTGAAATGATGTACTTCATGTTAAGAGACATGAAATAACATTACTAATACCTAATGCAGATCCATTTTTAAGGAAGTGCCAGCATCTTGAGATGGCTAAAGTAGCATTTTTTAGAAATTAAGTTTCTTCACATGACAAAAATATGCATATATACATAGTCAAGATAATTCCTGTTTACATACTTGCCACAACACTGATAATACTTCTGTCTCTGGTCAATTTCATCTACATAACGAACAAGGAGAGAATTAAAGAAACAAGGTGATTATTATATGGCCATTGTGAAATTTTCTATTATTTCACTAAGTAAAGTAGATTAACGAGAATAATCCATACATCATGAAGATTCAGAACAAGTATAATCTGAATTTCTTAGGTAAAATTGAACATGACAGTTAACAGGTTACCTGTTAAGCCTATTTAATAAAAGAGGTTAAGAATTCAGATTAGATTAAGAAAAACTCAGGTTGACAATTACATAGTTAAAATTGTTTGGAGGTTTTTTTGTTGGGTTAGTTTTTTTGATTTGTTGTGGGTTTTTTTCTGTTTTGTTTTCCCACAAAATACCTAGTCCTGAAGAGATCTGCCCAAAATAATAATAAAAAAATCTCAGAGCCGTTAAGTGTTATCTTCAAGAGCATATGAAGGATGAGTATGATCTCAGAGATCGAAATAGGCAAATGATAGCATAAAACTTAAATTGGAGAAACCAAGACAGTGGTTGTTAACCCAATAAACAGTTTTTACACTCAATGTCACAAAGGATTAATCATTTTTAAGGCAATTAAACCAGTTCTCAGTTCTTGAGAGACTGAATGCCAATTGATAGGCCTGAAAGATATTCAGGGGAATAGTGTAATTTCTTGCATTCACACGCTGGGGACTGAGAAAAGCCTGAAGCATAGGGGAAAACCCCTACACTGCAGCACAAGACAGTCCATGACTTCTGCTCTTTCCCTCTTCCACTCCACTTCATGTCTCAGGATATTTTCAGGTCCTATGCTCCACTAGTAGCTCCTGGAGGTGCCAACAGAGACTGGATCCCATTGGAGCCACAAGAGACAGTGTAAAGAAACGGGCACAAGGATACTGGTGGATAGTTATGGCTTGGGTAAGGCACACACATATCTAGGGAAGCTCACAATGACTGAGAACAAGGATGAGGAATAAAGCCAGGGATATGTAAAAACTGAAGTGTTACGTGAGGGCTGAGAGTCGAATTGTCAAATAACTTACCCTTTTTTAGCTTTCTAAAGTTGATTCTCATTTGTGACTACAATCCACAACTTACAGTTTTAGTTCTCTCCATTCCTTGTGGCCCTAAAGCAGTGTTTCCCGGGCCTATCTTACTCTCAGTGTCCACTATGTCTAAAATTAGCTACTATCAGCAAGTCCTAGAAAGTTACAGTAACATCATAAGCTAAGGATCAACACAGATTTGTGAAATAAACAAACAACCCAAATTTCTCTCTATGACATGGTAGATAGCAAGCCTCGACAACAGAGGGAAAGGCAGATGTAACAAATATTGACTTTGGCCAGCATTTTGAATTTCTCTCAGATAAAACAATTCCTATGAGCCAGTTTGGAACACACGACTTAAATGGAACAACTGTAAAGATGGATGCTCAAATGTTTGGAAAAGCTATTTTTAATTAGCTTTTTTTTAGCTATTAGCTATTTAAATTTAAATTAACTATTTTAATTCATTGCAAAATTGAATATGCCAAAGAAAGCTCCATAAAAGCCTGTCCAAATCTACTGCTATTTGACATTTTCATTAATGATACGGACAGTGAAATAGACAATATACTTAAATTTGCAAATTACATCAAATGATGAGCGTTGCAGGCACTGTAAAGAAAGAGACTGGAATTCAAAAATTATTTTGGCAACCTGGCGTCTCGGTCAATAGTGTGAAATAAATATGATTAGTTTCCATAAAAACATTATGAGGCAAATAATAATCAAAAAACACTACATGAGGTAAAAATCAGATGTATGAATAAAAGATGGAAGAATGATCTGGCAACAGCTCTTTAGAAAGAAAACTGAGAGTTTAGTAGATTAAACTTCAGCATATTCTAGTAACGTCATCATATTGCAAAAGTAATAGAATATATCAATTCATGACACAATGCGACCTTCACATACTGCTCCATACAAGTAAGGCCTCAGCTGTATTATTATATCCTATTTTGGTCATTACTCATTGTTAAAGGCATAGATCATGTGTACAGAATCCAAAAGAAAGATCTGGCAATAAGCAGAAATTTTATAAGCATGACTTACAAAAAAAGATTTTAAAAGAGAAATAATTAAAAAGGTCCTTTACCAAAGAAAGTCTGTACTCAAAAAACTGCGTAAATTGGATAATGTACTGGGATACCTCCAGTCTTATTTTCTATGATTCATGAAGTGTTTCATGGATATCTTAGTATAGTCAAATACATACTTATTAAGTCTTATAACCTGAAAACTTTTTTATTTTAGCTTTAGCTTGGTAAAACTCTGCTGCACATTTGATTAGAAGTAACCTTATGACTGAAGGAAGGAATTTTCTGACATCACCACTTAAATTTTAAAAATGTAACATAAATAATTCTTTTTCAAATCAGTGTGGCATTTACTAATACGATAAAGTGTTATCAGGTTATAACTTATGTAATTAAAACTGACCATATTACATGATATACTATGATTAAGAAATTGTGGAATATCAAAACAATGGATTAAGATATCCTCTACAAATACGCAAAGTAACAAGAAAATACTTCACTGACCACTGATGATTAACATTGAATGCACTGGACTTATTAAAAAAAAAAAACAAGCACTTTGACTAATTGCTATAAACACAATTTAAGATGGATTCTCAAAGCAGCTAATAGAAGTGAAGTAAATAAAACCTAACATAGCAAGTTCATACTCTCTACAATATTACATTAAAATATTACAGTATGGATTTTTATTTAGCATACTAAAGTAAAATTTTAATACAACTCTGCTGCTACACAACCCATTTAGTCTTCCTCAACTTTAAAAAATGAAAAATACATCTATTGTACTGTTCTGCCTAGTGATGATAATGCCTTGGCCTTGACTTCCAAACAAATAAGTTCAAGCTTCATTACCCTAGCTTAAAAATAAAAATAATAAAAGAATACTGAGAAGAGAAATATAACAGCATATGCTATTTGTCCAGAAATAAGTGCAAAGATATGCTAACAAAAGTGATTTTTTTTTTTAAACTCAGAACTGTTAGTAGTTAAGTTACTTCAGTTAAATACCTAATTTCCTTCCTTATTTCTGCTTAATTACACAAATTTTATAGAAAGCATATATTTAGCTTCTGACAATTCACTGCAAAGCTGAAGGTAACCTTAACAATAGACTATACAGGAGAATAAGTGGGACTAACTATGTATTAACCAATGAAATTAAGTAGTAAGCGGGAAAAGGGAAGTTCTAACACCATTACAACACAACAAGCAAGATAGTTATTAGAATATTATGTTAGCTACAGCATTTACATGTCAGAAAAGGATGTCTTCTCACTGCTGAACTTAAGATGTCTGCCTTAGCCAGCTAGTCTTCCTAACAGATACCAAAAAAAGAAAAATAGATCCTTTGAGAGGCAATTCAGAAGCCTGACCCTGGTGCTCCAAACTGCTCTCTGGAGAAGCTTCTTACTTATTCTTTGGACTGTAAGGACTAGTCAGTCAAATTAAAGGTCTTCAAGTCAAGTGAGGTGAGTGCTCCTCAGCTTGAAAAATGTTTTTAAAAGACAGCTACAACACTGATTCAAGGTCTCTGAAATCTGCCATGCCGAAAAACTTATCAGAAGAGACTTCATGTTCTGTAACTACTCAAACAGGAAGATGACAAAGGCAAAGAGAAACATTGGGAGCTGGACTAAGATCAGAATGAAAATAAGTGTTTATTTATATCAGTGAAAGTAATTAGCCAGGAACAAAAATCTTTTACAGAAGGATGGATTTCCATTTTACAAAATAATGCTGTTACCTCAAGTAAGATTTTCAACTCACTAGTAGAATCTGGTAGATTACCAGAAAAGATTGTACAACTCATTTGTGTTAAAAGCAGCTCATTACAATAGCCCCTTCTAAAATTTACAAACATAAAGATTGTGTTTCTTACCTATCTTGAAGAACAACACAATAAGCAACTAACTGGGAATTAATTGGTTAGTAAAATAGGGATGGATTCATCTACCTACATGTTACAATGCTACTGTCATCTTCTAAGAGCGGTTGCTTCCTTACTCCACAAGAGAATTTGTGTTACTTGTGTTACAAGTCTCTATCTTGTGATAGATAGATCAAGACTCCTTCAAACCATAGGACTTAGGCGAGTAAAATCAAAACACAGAATCTCAAACCTTTATTCAGCTGCCACATAATTCTGAGGGCATCCATAACATTTCAGTATTAGACATCTACTTGTGGACATGGTCATAATCACCTCATCTTTCACAGAGCTGGGTGAAGTGCCTGTCTCATTCCACTGGGAAACACAGAAGAAAGCTCTTGAAAGAGTCTTAATTCTAGATGGAAGTCCCAAGTACACTGGCAAATCTCTACCAGATCAGGGCCCAGAGAAATTGAATCACGTAGTCATATTTCATTTAAAACACAACAAAAAGATGATGATGATGATCGTCTCCCCTCCTCATACAGATATATATAGCCCTTACTCAGGATACAGACATTTACGTTCAGTTTTCTTTCCTGCCTGGAGCAATCCAAAACCACCTCTCCCTTTTCCTAGGAAATATTCCACTCCATAGTAATGACAAACTTTAACTGAATCATCAGAAAAGAACCTGAGAAATAGCTCACAGCCTGAAAATTCAGAACACATGGAAAATAATTTACAACTCCGAACAGGATTTAAAGAGCAAAGAGGGTTTCTATGCAGCTCTTCTTGGAGCAGAAACTGTACACAAAAGCTGCTCTGTGTATGAATGAAGGAAGGTTCTTCACATAATTTTGGTGATTAGTTTTCTTTACTCTGTATGAGGATAGCAGGAAAAAACATCAACTGTGATCTCAGGCTTCTGGGCACTCGTGGAGCTTCAAGAGTTTAGTTTAGGTCAAGATGCTTCAAGCATCCAAAAAGAGGATGCTGACTTTATCATTAACATACCATTCTCAAAAACAAAAAAAAAAAGAGAATACACTTTTACACTTTATAATTCAATCTGACTTTGAACTATATGCACTGTTTGCTATTAGAAGAGTTTGTATTACGCAAGAGTACATTAACTAGTGTGTTGTTAGAGACTAACACAAAGGAAATCATATTGTAACTCAGACCTTTCAATCTGCTACTGCGGCGCAGACCTGAGGAAGACTGCTTTGCTCTTTATCCTTCAACATCATCTTATTGCTTACACCTGAGTATACCTACTACCTAAAATATTTTTTGTAATCTTTCATTCACTTTTACTTCTAAAAAAATATTTGTTTTATTTTTTTCAGTTTCTATTCTTTCTGTACTTATGATTTTTATTCTTATCCAGTACTTATTTGGAAAATATAGTTTAAATATGCTTTCATAACAATTACAAGTATAAAGTAGGAAATAATTTATTTCTTTTCCCACCACCCCACTCAATGTCAAAAGTGGATAATCTAGCTAAGAATAAATACTGCCAGATGAATACTGGGAAAGAAGTCGGTGCACAGGATAACTACAGAAGTGGATAAAGGGGGAAAATTTCACTAACCTGGGCAAACTGCAGCAGATGTTGAGATCTGAAGGGAGATAAATGCAAAGATTAGAAAAGCAAGTAAAGCATGGGAAGCCACTGAAGAGTTGGGGTCTCAGAGATATCTGTTTAATTACATCAGACCTTTATAAACCAGTGCCTTGTTAGTCTCCCATTGGAGACAGAAACATGGTAGATTAAGTGGATGAGAAAGGTAATAGTGCTAAAATTGACAGCTATACCTGCAGTTTTAACTTTTTTAGATTATCTACAGTGTAGAAAAATATCAGTTTGACACACAGTTATCTGTTAGTACTGGACATAATTTAAAAGATACTATCCTATCATTACAAAATGGACTAACAGCAGATTCTGGGAAATAAAGACATAGTAAGCTTCAGACAAATGACTGATGTAGGAGATATGAAGAAATGAACACGTTTCTTAAACAGCAACCCATAAAAGCAGGTGAATGTAGTGGTGGAGGCTGATTTTTTTTCAGTTCGAGTAAAAAAAATCCAGACGTACCATTAATATTAAATATTATTTTACACATTTTAAAAGTAGCATATTTATGATGATACAAGTGGTTCACAAAAGAGAGACAGTACTTACCTTACAAGAACTGAATTTTTTCAAGATATGCTATGTGTATGCACTTTACTGTGGATATGCATGTGTTATATATGTTTAAGTTTAGAGTTTTTGAGTTATGAGAGTCCATACAGTACACATACCTTTCATCATGCTTTGCACTCAGACATAAAGGACAGCAATTATATCTGTGTTTCTGTTTGCCTCCACTGTGGAATGCAGGGCATAGGATTTGAAGGCAGGAGAGGTGCAAGATTAGGACTATACACGCAGAACGCACAACCTGAAGAGCTTCACGTATTGCAAGGTATGTAATTCCTTTCTACTATAGCTCCTTCAGCAGATGCATGTGCATCCACAGAGAATGCAAAGCAACTACCACTGTCTATGAGAATAACCACTCTTGCAAGGACAGCAACATCGGTTTCTCAAATGAGGAGTCTAGTCTAGAGACGCCACACCTGACAATATTTAAGGAACACAACATCAGTAGGTGAGGCTTGAAAACATACAAAAATATTTGTAAGCCGTGTTATGGATGATGACTAGGGTCTTGTTGGGCAGCACGTCAACTATAGCAATGAGATTCATCCTGACTATCCTATAGCTTCTCCCAATACACCAGCTCAGATCTGCTTAGAGAAGCTTGGGTGGTTTCTATACCCTTCATATTTTCCAGTATAATTCTTCTTAATGACCCAAAGCTTTTGCTTGGGGAGGGCACAGTTTACAAGTGGAACATGGCTATTTTTCTCAATGGGCAGAATAGAGAGACTGTTTTGTCCTGAATAAATCAGACCTTTCAGAAACTGAGTGTATGGAAGTGAACACAGTTTTTAAAGTACATAGCAAGAATTTCACATAAGTTCCTAGAAAAACTGTGGATACCGAGGATCTGATGAGAGCTTGGCTCTTTATTTCTCCAAGTTAATTGCACAGGAACACAGTTTTTGTTGGCACATGTTCTAGGGGGCAAAAGTTCAAATACTGAATTTGCACAGCAGAATCTGATCTCTTATTAACAAAAACAAAGCACATCACTGATACAGAGTGAAAAATGGGTAGAGAAAAGTCAAAATAGCTGGCTGGTAAAGAACAGAGCTGAAGGACAAATCATCCTGGTTCAATTTAAGGCAGTCCAAGGTGATAAAACAGTTAAATTACATGAAGGCAAGGATCTTACACCGCAAGCAGGGAAACAGGGGGGTAATCAAATCTGGCAACAAAAACCTGCATCATCTATAATCCATATCAGCAGGTCCTTCTGTTCATTATGTTGTTTCTAAAGTGAAAAAAAGACTTTTCTTAGCCAAAGAACAGGAATGATATGGATGTTCCAGCAAAACATAGGAAGTATAGACCAGCAGACAGCACTTTTTGCCCAAGGACAGACTATGTGGGCACAGCTCTAGACCCAGCAACATCAAAGTAATAAACAGAGAATATCTGGAGCCAGACTAAGCCATGCAGAGGACAGACTAACATTTTTCTGAGCTTTCTGATTTGGTGATGCATCCTATAAAGATAAGTTTGTTTATATGCATCAAAAAGTTCGTATGACTAATAAGAACAGAGATTCCAACCATCTCCATGTCCCTCCCAGGAATAAAAGTGTGTCTTGTTAGGATGCTGAACATTTTGAACGCAGTTTAGCTTCCATCTGAGAAGCAGACTCCCTAAATGATTTAGCCTTTAAGTGCCCATCATCTGTTCTGATGAGATATATCCAAACACATTACTTTAAAGCTTCCCTATACAGCAGAAGGACCACAACCTTCTCTCTGATAACAGAAGGTACAATTGCAGTATTGACTATAGCTATCTTTAAGTCCAGAGATTGTCTGGAGAACAGATTCATGAGTTCTGAAAGACAGCTTACAATTAGAGGGCACTGTATCTGTCACTAAAACCAGTGAGCTTCGCCCAATGAATTAGTTGCCCTGGATGTCAGAAGGTGATCCACCCCAGACACCTACTAAACTTTTCTAGAATTTAAAGAAGGCAGAAGCATATATATATATATATATATATATATATAAAAATACCTGCCCGTGGAGAACAGGCCAACCTTCAGCAGCCCATATGTGATCACAGATGTAGCCTGACATGTGGCACAATGTACATTTTCAGTCGTGTTTTGATCTGCAAGCCTGAACAGGCTCTAGAACTTACTGCACGAGACATACGCCCTTGCAAATGTGGAAACCAAAGAGGCCACCATAACCTTCATTATGCAAGGTTTGACTTCCAAGGGTTTAAAAAAAACCCTACTGAGCTCTTTGATCAGGTCTCTAAATATTTCACCACTAAATATTTTCTGTAGAAAAGATCTGTCTGTATTAGTCAGCTACCTCAAAGACCTTGGTTAAAATCCTCAAAGCTGTCAATAATTCAAATGACAAAGGCCCTGGTATTGTTAATGGTTTTGACCTAACACAAACTAAGGAACTTCACACATGTGGTAATACAATGGAAATGTTGAATTCCGAAAATTAAGACAGAAGAACCAATCTCTCAGTTACATTTAACTTCAGTTTGCCGATGAACAGGTTTCTCCAAACCTATTATTTTTTGGAAATGAAAGTGAGTAATTTCCTGTTTCCCAGGAAACTTCCTATTGTAAAAGACACCATTGGAAGGACAGCTGAAAGACCACGGAAGGTAATGAATAGGAAGTTAACTGAACTGGAAGGATCATCCAGATGAAAGAGAGCCCAAGATGACTACCCAAGATGTTGGGTAATGACATCAAAACAGGCCAAGTAGTCTCCAAAAGGAAACACAGTAAGGTACTCGATCTGTCACAGCTGGTTGTGAACTGAGCAGAGCAGGGGATTACTGGCCTGGTAAGAATGCTTTGTCATCACTGGCACTTCTTCCCAGCCATTCCTAAGGTCTATAAAAAGAGAAGGCAGCTAAACTGATTACCTTCATGCAACATACAATACCATGGGGAGCAAAGAATCTCCTCTGAATTCTTCCAAACACAATGTATTCCTGGTTTTCATACCACAAAGCACAGCATCACAGAGGACATATACACCACCTTACATGTTTATTTCCCCAGTGAAATACTGCTACACAGTGTCCACTGCTGGCAGACAGGCTTATTTAGAGGCTAAACCTCCACTTCATTGTTACAAAATTTCCCCAAGAATCTGAAAAGGCAATTTACCAGAGCCAGCAAATCTGGTATTCTCAAATAAGATGCCAGCAGAGCCACTTTTACTTTTCATTGTGAGATGCATTTTCTTTTCCAATACAGTTGATGAAAATCTTCGAGCAGAGTCCCAGGTGATGCTTTGTTTCTCAGTGCCAGTTTCTAGAATCTGAGGCACCATCTACCTATTTTTTCCAAACGTTAAGTCTGCAGTCTCACTTCCCTGTTTCCTTAGAGGTCCAGCTGAACCTATTCCTGGCATGTGCAGATTCAGAGAAGCAATGAGACACTGAATCTTCAGTATCTATTTATGGAGGAGAATAAATCCAGTATTTAAATCTGTCTCCCAAGACAGATTCTCCCAAGGAAGTTGTTGGAAAAAGTCGCCAGGCACACCCCATTTTTTCATATCTTAAGGATGAAGCACACAGACACAGAACACATGCACTCCACATAGCTACTGCTAAACCAAAAATCTCTACATATGCAACTATGTACCCATCATGGAATATGAACATGGATAAACATCAAAAGAAGTCAGATTTACACAGTAAATTAAGAAATAGGCAGCAAAGCAGGGTGAGAAATATTGAAATCTATTTTTTCTGAACTATTCTGAAGTTTTAAGAGTACAGTCAGTGTTATGGTAACTTTCACATTGCTTATCAATTAATGGGTAGTTTGTATACAACCATATTTAAACGATAAGCTTAATTTTCAAATAGATCTAGCCATTCTTTAAGAGTATGTGGTTTCTTTAAAAAAGAAGATTTAGACTTAGAAAGGTAAACTTTATCAACACACATTTTTATTGTGTTGGTCTAATTGACCTAACAAGCTCATAAGAATTAAGGATTTATGATTCTGATTAAGTACATACTTTTTTAAAGGATAAGAGACCAGCACTAAATGCTTAACATTATACCGATTCCTGAAAAACAGAAGTTCTCTGTTTATTAGAAGAACAAGCACAGGACAAGTCGCACAGAGACAAGGTATACTTTCTTTCAAATACACTTAAACATTTCCTTGTGAGATAGTACTTATTAAAAACAACTTGAAAAGAGTGTTTTGCATATATCTGACAGATTTCTGTTGTGAACTCACAATTCAAACCTGAATTTTTATTTGGCCATTTGCATATTTCAGAGAGACATCAAAAGAAAAAACTCTCAATCACTGCAGTTTAGACTGTTTTGAAAATTGAGAGGAAAAATGAATGTTTGATTTAGTAATCCTATGAATTATCAGTTTGCTCTTCAACAATCTGAATTTAAAAAGTGTATAATACAATTAAGTCAAAACCTATTTATAGTATTTCTCCCAACGCAATTCCCCCAAATCACATGGAATGGAACACGTACTAATGGAATTTGGGACCAATTAAACTGGGATAAGAAAAGCTCTCCCTTTTCGGTCCGCCCTTGCAAGAGCCAAAAGGAATATGATGCCTATTTTACATGCAGCTGATATCTACCAGTCAGGGACTGGTAATTCTTGCCAGCTCCTTGATATGAATCCTATCTAGCATGCCATATAATTAATTTGTTGATTTGTTTAATATTAGCCAGAGTCTAGTTCACAAGCAGGTTATTTTCTGTGGTTTATCAAGCTTTTACTCTTATCTAGCAAATACAGTGCAGCTGGTTAAAATTCCAAAGACCTGGCTGGTTCTATTATTTCAAAGCCCAAAATGAGCTTTTATTTCCTACTCCAAGTTTCACAATATGCATCTTCGCTTTCAATACACTTCAGAAAACACAAGAGACACAAACAGAATGGCCTCAGGAGCACTCAGAGACCCTGCCTGGGACCTTAGGAGCTCCTCCACTGTGCCAAGCTGGCAGACAGCAGTTGGGGTGCAGTGACTGGAGCACACCAAGTCTGCAACCTCCAGTTACCATGGACCCAAGTGGTGACACACAGCAACCCTAACCAGTAGGGCCTGTGATATCTGTGTTTCATCATATGGTCAAGAGCACCCACCACTCTGGCAGAAGCTGCATTTCCAGGTAGGAAAAATGGGACTTGATAAGTACAGGAACCAGATCCGAGGGCTAAGAGTTGTGGGCATAAGGCTCCATGTATAAGTGGTTTTTTTTTCTTAGGGCACTTGCAACCAGCATCCCATTCTAGCAGTCTGGCTATTAGTCCAAGTATCATATCCCTTTTCCAGTATTGCTACAATTTTAAAAATGCAATGAATAATGGAACAATAGTAATTTTCATTTGCAAAAGCTGAGGAAAGTAATCCCTGGTTTGGTAGATGTATCAGCAAAAAGTTTTGGGTTTTTTTCTTATAGCCTTTGACTTATCTGGAATTGCATATTTTTATGTACTTCCAGAAGTACATGAAAATGTGGGGGTTTTTTATCAAAGCAGACAAAACTAGGATAAGAGAGTCCAGAGCTATCTACTGGAGTTAAAGTATCTGTGTTGAAGGGCAGAATCCATGCTGTTCTTTCATGAACACTGATCTATGCACTTCCTCAAATACAGATCTACAGAGACCTTTCTAAGGTTTTAAATAATCCCCCCAGCATACATCATTGCCCACCAGCAATTAATGCTATGGTTCTTCACTTATGCATATTTTCTAAAAAGAAATACTTCTTTCAGTTGAAAAGATTTCCCCTTCTTTTTGAAATTATTACATTTGAGTTAGAGGGATGAGCGTTTGCTTCGTTCTAGAAGTAAACCTAAATCCTTGAATGAGTTTAGGTTTACGTAAAATTAATTACATAAGTGGTGCATTTAGCTGCAAGAACACTTCATTCTTTAAGCTCCAAGCAGCAAGTTTATTGTTAGTTCTACGACTTTATCCTCCAACCCAGTGATTCGAACTCCAGCTTTCTGTCAAAGATTTCTGCTACTGAGTATGTATCCATCCTTGGTAATCACATACAAAAGAATTATAAAATAATCTTAAATATATTATCTGCAGGTATTAAACTCTTTTCATCCTGATCACTTATCCAAGACTGAAGGTTAGAAAAATCTTACATGTTCTGGAAGGGGAAATACTGCTATTTATGAAATTCAAGTTTTAATTTTCCATTTCAACATTAGTAAAGCTAGGGATTATTATATTAAACTATTTGTATGTCACGCTTTCTGAAAGATTAGTGAGCATTTACATAGTACTTAATGAGCCATACATATAAGCAAACAGAAATCTGACCTTAATGGTACCCACATAGTTTCTTATCAGTCTAAATAAACACATGAAATTTTATTCCAATTCATGCTGTTTCTTACCATCCCTAAAACACTCACTGATCAAAATTTGGTTTAGGCTTTAAGAATTTCAGAGTATGGTCAAGATTCCTGAGTATGTAACACAAGTTAAGTAGTACCCTGATCCTCCATGGATTCTTTGTGTATATTGAAAGGTACCTAAATTAAGTTTTGGATAGAAATCTGAATAATAACCAGATATTTTAAAAAATTAAAGAAAAAATATCAAGCTATTTTCCATTTAATAATGCTAACTGCAAAGCTAAGAATGAAAGCTGTTTCTTGTTTAGAATGGTTTTATTTAAAACTAGTGGGAACTTACTATACATTGTTTAAGAAGATTTTCCTCTCTGGTTTACAGGAGGACCAGAGAATTACACAGTAAAATTGAGTATTTAGAGACAAGTAAATTAAAACAAAAACTTGTGGGTTTCAGGAAGGGGTTTTGATAATAAGCCTTATCAGTGAAGAGCTCCTAAGAGCTGGTAAAGCTTCCCCCTCTCAAAAGCGGCATACAAAGCAAACTGACTACCATTGAAGATATTATGTTACAAATAGTTAAGCTTCATGGTTCCTCTGAATCTCTGAGCAAGAAAGAAAGCTGGAATTTAAATCTCTTCCTATAATTTTGAGGTAATCTTTAAAATATTACATTCTAACTGTACTTTGGAATGGTTTTATAGTGTTATCAAACATTATATTAGAAACAGCCTTGATCAAGTTGTCTTCATGTACTGGAGCTGTATTTCACAATAAGAATTTGTGCCAATCTGATATTTGGGGGGGGGGGGGGGGGGGGGGGGGGAAGCACACTACAAAAATATATAATACTAAAAAAGGTACAATGGGTTTTGTCCTCTACAAGTTGACCAGGAGCTTTAGTCCAATCTAGAAATAAGAAGCATTCATACAAGCACTTTGGTAAAAAAATTACAAGCTTTTTGTTAAATAAATGTATTTTAGAGGTTCTGTGTGACTGAGTATATAGCCTTGATCTTCACTTCTTTGCAAGTATTAATGATTATTTACAATCTATCCAATAGATTTCTCTAAAACACTTCCCCTGCACTCTGAACACTTCTATTTCAAAACATCTTTACAAAACTTATGGGGAAACAGCGTAAGATGTCACAATAGCCTACTCATCCGATTATATTGTCCTTTGAAATAGTCTAATTCTGAGTGTTATAGAATAAGATCTACATGATTAAAAACTAAGTAACAAGAGCTAGCCATGAATAAAAGTCAGTTTACAGCTGCTCAAAAACAAACCAGCCGCCACCTTAGGTAATTTTTAAAATAAATTTCTGACGCTGAGTCAGTAGTCTAACCAGTGTATTACCAGAAAGCAGTGACACCACTTGCTATATTGCATACAAACCCATGGGCTTTTAAGGAGTTGAAGATTTTTGACAGAATTCCGGACATTTATTATCATTAATCTTACTGTTCTTTCATGGGTTAATAATGAAAACAGAAGGATCATGTTAATATTTATAGTAGGTACTAGTTCTGCTAGTCCATGCCTTTTGTCAAATACTCTTGAATATGAGGATGTGTAATGGTCTAAATAGAGGACTCCATTGCAGGTTCTGGACTTTTTTCCCCCCTTTCTCTTTTAAGCATTTTGGTTTGCACCACTTCAGTTTAGACAGCACCACCAGGAAGCCATTCAAAAACAATTCACCATTTAAGCAGTGCAATGAGTGCCAGCCAGATAACATTTTATGTAATGCATCTCCCAGTTGCATCAGAATTTCTTAGATTAACAGCGTACTATGGAAAAAAAAATATTCTGTAGGGAAAAAAATTAACTTTAGTACATGTATAAAAATTGTCCGATTTGCAGCTTCCCCATCATCAGAAGCTAAAGCTCTATCAGTTACTACAGACAGCAATAAAAACCAGCTGAACTGGCAACTAGAAGCACCAGATAACAGGAAATTCCAAGTATTTTGCTTTTAATAAATCTGGAAAATGGTCAATAAAATATACTGTAAAAACACGCGTTTTAACAAACATACCTCAATTTAAAGGAACAAAAATTATATGTTTTATGTGTTTTCTGTCATTTACTCCTTCCATTATTGCTCTGAAATGCACAAGTATCATTGGCAATGTACGCAGCCGAGTACCAAAATAAAGAATTCTCTTCGGAATAGTACAGAATACTTTTCAAATGTCTCTTTTCATGGTTAAAGTATTTTAAACCTTTGAGAACAAGGAACTAAAATTTTAAGTGACTCAACTAATAGTTCTGATTAGAGCCCAGGAATCTCTTATGATCACAAATAATGATTTCAAGTTCCTCCCCAACACAAATTGCGCTTTAAATATTGCTATCACCTATCATTTTCTTACTCCATAACACAAAGGGAAATAGCTGTAGTTTTAAACACATCGTATGCAGGAAGAAACATGCACTTACCAAATGAACATAAGGCACAAAGTATCCAAAAAGTGCAGCTGGGATCCCAAAAGCCCAGATTCGGTAACTGAGAACTTTGAAAACGGAGAAATTGCAAATCTTTTTTTCAGGAGGAAATCTGAACTTTCCCTTCTTTCCTCCCTCCTTGTCTTTGGCATTGGAAATAAGGGGTTTGTACGTAAAGCCAGCCAGGAACAAAATAAACATAAGGATGCACAGGACCCGCAAGGTGTTGTATAGGCCAACAGAATCGATCAAAACTCTCAAGAGGAAGGGCAGTGACACGGTGAACAAGCTGCTGCCTGCAGTGACAATGCCATTCACCAGTCCAAGGCGTTGCTTGAAATACTGCCCGAGAATGACCAAGGATGGCTGGTACGCAAATGAGCACCCACAGGCAAATAAGATTCCGTAAGTGAAATATAGAGGTTCAATGGTGCTATATCAAAAGAAAAAAGAAAAAATCATTAGTGTTTTGTACACCACTGCATGCTCACATTCACCTACCATATACAAGACAGTTTTTCAATGAACTGACTTATTTACAGAAGTGAGTTAAGAGTTTTTATGTACTTATAGTTGAAATAAACTGTCAGCTTAATTCAGCAGTTATTCTATTTTCTTCCACTGAAAATTTCATAGAATTCAGTGAACAGGTAAAAAGGCAAAAATATACTTAAGCAAAATAATTCTACACAGTCTGACTAAAAGAAAGTTTTAAAGTTATTGTCTGGGTGAATTAGCCAAATATAAGTTCAAACATTGCCAGGATTTTGGTTTTTCCATTTCCAAAGAAAATTATATAGTGTTGATTTACACATTTCTTCACTGTGCTAGCAAGTTCAAACAAAAGACTGAACACGCATCGTGAGCCCAGAAAAATCAACTATTTATATAGTTTATTATGAAAACACAATAGCAAAAGTAGTAATCCTTAGCAATGAAAAATAAAACATAAAAATACTGTCAAGTTTGAGTAATATACATTATTGGCAAATTATAGACTTTTTAGGTATTAATTTTTTTAGACAAATAATCCTTTTTTATTAAATATACTAAATACAGTGTTTTGATCCAGATATTGGATATGCTAAGAAAGAAACAGGAAAAAACCATTAAAGAATGAAATGTTTCAGCTCATATTAAGGAGGATCGTCATCACAAGGTTCTCCACCATTACCATCTACTATACAACTGAAAAGAAGCAGAGCCATCATATTAGATCACAGGCAGACATGACGTTAAAAGGTGCTTGTGCATGAAACCTTAACAGTATGAAGTAAAAGTGTTAGTATAATTAAATTAATATTACAGTATTAATAAGCCAAAGGAAACATTTTTTTCATTTAGATGAAGGAAGCAATGTGTGAGAAACGTTTTTATACAAGATTTCTGAGGTGGCACGTCATGATTCATTTAATTATTTTTTTTAAATACTATGTTTTCAATGAACCATGGACTTTTTTCTATCAGCTACCACCTGCTTTTAAAGCAGTTATAGAAAAACATTTAACCTGTTAGCCAATATATTAACTTTTTTTTTTAAGGAGTATGAATGCTTTATGTAGTGCTTTTCATCATAGGATGTTACCTGCCAGCCATGTTACCAAAACAGACTCCACAAACTTCCCATGCAATTACAGAAATTCCTAGAAAATACTATTTGACTAACAAAGGTCTAACACCAGGAACTCTGGTTTTGTATATTATTGTGAAAAAGAATATTTACATAACACAATATTGTTGTTTTCTACATTAAACTATCAACTTCTAAAACTGATGATACACAACTTAAGCCAGCAGAAACAACATAAGGGGGAAAAGACTGATTACCTTTATCAATGGAAAATAACCAGGAAAAATAAAAACAGAAGCTATAAAATGAAAGGAGGAACACAATACAGTAAGGACAGAGAACTTCTGCTTCCATCTGTAGATTCATTCAAAGAGTTTGCAGCATGACATACATAGTAAAATATTTTCCTGTATTACAAATACTCTTACATCTCAGGTTCCTAAGAGATAAAATTTATATTAAGACGTCAATATGCAACAAAAGCACTAAATCATATTCACATTTATCTACTATACAATATTTTACTTTTAGAACATTGACTTCCATATCTGAACTATACTCCCTCAATTAACCGATAACATCATAGGCATAAATCATTCTACTGTAAGCAACATAATGAAACACCCAAGAATGCACATTAACATGGCATGTACTCTAACAAGAATTCACCTCTCCTCTCAAAGTGCTCCTCAAATTCTAAAACAAAATTCAAATAAGCTAAAATATCTTTAAAACCTTTGCAAAATAACTTCCTTTTGCATGCCTCTTCTGTGCCCTTGTTCCATTGGATACCAGGGAAACACATGGATGATAGCATTTTATTCAACAGAAGAAAACAACTTTCCTTTATCAAGAGGTTTAATTTAAAATAATGAGACTGTTTTCATATTCATCTCTTAACACACTACTGAGAAGCAAGAATGAAGACAGACCTTTCCAAGATGCATTCTTATAGTTTCTACCTCACCTGTGGTAATAAGCCTCTTAAAACATATCACGAGGTGGGTTTTTCTTTGGTCAGTTTAATAAACTAATTAAGTAAAATATTTGTACTTGGATTAAACAAAAAAATAAAACCAAAATCAGAAACTTGCTCAAGTTACAAGAAAACAAAGCTTTCTTTCTCCCATAGCCATTCCAAGAATAAATATAAACAGCAGTCTCAAGAACCTAAAACAGAACTATTTTTCTTCTCATCCAGTAAATTTGTGGATGTTTTCACATTAGGGGACGTATGCCCAAACTAGACACTAGCACAGGCATAGTGCCACACAGCGAGGATATTCATCTATACAGATCACAGCCCGCTCACATCTATCTGGTTCAGACAATACAGACATAGAAAGCACATTTTCACAAGCCTGTCTGTAGAGATATATTTTCATCTATGCAGAGAACTTCTGAATTTTGCTTTTGATTGTTCCTGTACTTATTCTGCTAAGGGTGGGGAAAAAAAGCAGACTGAGAACTAGAGGTAATTGTGGCTTATTTTCCTGCTACTTCTTACCCTATCTTCACTAACCAATTTCTGCTGATGACTAGATAAGTGAGTACAGTTCCTGTTTCCTCATGTTTTACTGGGCACATCCAACAAATCAGCCGCTCTTGAACTTCTTAGGATTTATTCTGCAAAAGTTATAGAAACGTACAAAATGAAGTGTAATCTGGAGAGAAGTACTGTCCAAGTTTTTTCAATAACACAAGGAAGAATGGAGATTTTCTTAGCAAGGCAAATAAGCCCTGTGTATGTCATTATGCCAAGGTTTTCACTATTCTGTGTTTGGCAATTTGACCAGTAAGAATAGAAAACATCAAGTTTTACTAGAACGTTAGGACCTGCCTGGAGGTCCTAGTGCGTATTTATCAACATCAAAACAGTGTTTTAAAAGCAAATTGAGGGGATGGGGTCGGGGGGGAAGACAGAAACAATGTTTATGTACCTGATAAAACACAGAATACATCAAGCAAACATACGAGTTTATCCAGGACAAGACTATTGATATTATAGTGTTAGTCTTACTGTTGATACATTTATACATAGCAGTTCCAGTTAAATAGGGAGTGCCATTATGAAGTTATATTGTATTTTTAAAATTACGTTTGAAGTTGAGAGTACCACTTGGAGTTTTCACAAGTCATAGTTTGAAATACAAAGACAAAAACAAATAAAACAAGATTTCTACTCTAAAAGAGAAAATAGCACTGCTTACTCCTTCATATTCTGTTGCTAGGATCAGCATTACCTCTACACCGTAAAACTGATAAAATACTTCAAATGTAAAGAAAAAAAATTTTACCTTACAAAAGAACTTGAGAGGAGTCCAGCAAATCCCACTGCAGCTCCAATAACAGCTACTTTTCGACAACCAAACAGGTCTGTGAATACGCTGACTATTGGAGAACAGAAGAAGACCATCCCCATAGAAAGGGAGCCCACCCATGCTGCAAAATAGAATACAACAGCATTTTAGAAGACCAAGTGATTTAAGCTTTCAGCTAGTATTTGGTTTTGTTCAACAACATAGAATCTTAGATAAAAGCTGGAAACTATTCTAAAAATATTAAATACATTTTTAAACATGGTAAAAAAACTCTGACCAGTTTACATAATCGACTAATCTAGACTTTATCAGCTCAAGGAATGCAATTAGCTACAGAAGTTACTACTTTTACTTTGAAAAAAAAAAAAAAAAACAAAAAAACCCCCACAAACCACGCACAATTATTCCTCCAGTAACTAATCTAGTATTCAAACTGATGACTAGTCCATTAAAGATACCTTTGAGACTCCACATCCATTCTGACATCAACTAGCACTTTCACTTGATTTAATTCTAGACTTTAACAACTTTAAATAGCTAGGTTTGCTGAGAAAAATTAACAGATTTTTAACTTAATTACATAGATCTAGATCATACTGAATATTAATAATGTGTAAACGAACAACAACAGGCTTTTATGCTGTAATATACACATTAGGAATATAGTTTTACTTTAAACTAAAAGCACTTGAGCTAGTACAACCACTTCCATATATAATGGGAAAGTGTCACTACATCTGATACTGTTCTGCTTTACAGACATTGTTAAAACTGTATTTTGTTTATAAATGAGTCTTTAGATCATTAAGATTCAGTTCAGGTGAGTACACTACAGTTTCAACCGCAAGCGTGGTTTTTATTCCAAGTGTACCAAAAATATCTTTGAACCACTTAGGTAGAAGAGATTTTGATTAATTTTAAATTAAAAGTCAACTTTCTGCTTCACTTCATACAGGGGTTCAGATTCACATCATTTACCTGCTATCATCTAATCGTTCTTTCAAACATGCATTACTGGTGTTATACCCAACAGTTCTCCCAGGGCATAAAGATAAATCAAGCTGCTGCAGCACAACAGTTACAACGAATATATTCACGTGGGAAAGTGTCCCCATTTAGTTGGAGAAAAAAAATCGTCTAAATGGGTAATGGAAAAAGCTGCTGATGCAAGATGCATGGTAAAAAATATTTTAACTTCTTTTTGAATTGTACAGAAGATGGAAAGAACTCTTTCAACCCGGAATGGATTTAAATCTGTAACTGCAATTTTGTTTAGATAATCTTTCCTAAAAACAGTTAGATAAACAATTGTGATCTAGTGATAAGGGTAAATAAAATTATCTGGAAAAAAACATAACCAAGACACTTAACGAAGAATATTTGCAAGTATATCTATCAATACCAAGACTTAGAAGTAGCGGTGGTTAAAGCACCAGTGAGCCGTACACACTGATGAAGACCCCATTGTGCAAGGCACTAAAGAAAATAGAGCAAAACAAACAAGCAAACAAAACAAATTGTTTGTTCCAAGACTTTACAATGTAAAGAAAGACAAGAGAACAGATGGCTAGAGAAAAACAGAAATGAGAGTACAAGAAATAAAACCTTTATTTTAGGGCAAACAATGACCTCAATGAACCATGACTGAACTCTTTGGGGTAGGGGGGTGTTATTGGGGGTTTTTGAGCATGTGGTAAATACAATGGAGTTTCAGGGCAAAGTCTGAAGAGTGAGGTACTTTTATGGGGTTTTCCTGCATTTCCAGGGTATAACTATCCCAGACAAGATAGCCCTGCCAGCCTCGCACCTCTGCAGCAGAAACATGAGCTGTATGAAGGCAGAACATAAGAGACTAGGAAGAACAAGGCCCCTGTGATACTGACTGAAAGGCAGAGACCAAATTTATGAAGGGTCTGTCCCTTCTCTTCCTCTAAAGTCAAAGAAGGCTCAAATGCAAGGGATGACTTAGAGATCTGTCCCATTTTACAGCTCAGATGGCTCCTGATGCTGCAAAACAACATTATACCTACTACAATTTGTAGGCCGAAGTCAGAGAGAGTAAATGCTCTCACACAGTCTGGAGACCGGCCAGTTGCAAAGCTTCTAAGATATTCAACTTCTACAAGACTCCTCGTCTTTTTACTCATTTTCCCTGGAATTAACTATATAGAGCCTGCAGTTCTACTGGCCAGAGAGCCTGCAAACACTAGGACCATGGCTTCCTGTCACCCCCTCAAATAAATGGTAGCTCCATAACCATGAACAGTCCCCCAGCATCTCTGCATGACTTGGAGAGCAGCATTAAGAATCACAGACTACCTGTAACACCTTGGGTATCTGCAAGGCCAAGAGAAAAGGCAGCCAAGTATTGAGAAGTGGGTATTACAAGACTCATTTCACCAGATTCATGGTGGTATGAAGGTACCAAGGAATGGTTGAACCTCCTGCCAGCTTTCCGGCCTAGGTACAAGAAGGCACAAAGGCAACTGTGACACTAGACAAGACCACCAGAGATTACTGGTTATGAGAATCCAATCTCACAGGGGCAGGTACACGCAACCCATTCATGGGAACAAGCAGGTAAAGAAACTGGGCAACTGAAAGCTTAAGTAGCTTGCATAAAGTCACAGACTAAGTTACTTCAGAGCCACAGATACAAGTCCAGCAGTCCCAGTTTCCAGTTAGCACAGGCTGTGATTAGTATTAGTATTCTTCTTAGCGAAATCAAATAGTTTACAGTACCTTTTTAGTGGCTTATACAACTAATAAAATAATTGGAATATAAAAGCCTGAAGTGAAAACATTCAGCTCAAATTACATTCAGTTAACAAGATGCTGTCTCTTCAAGCTTCCAGATGCTAATGAAAGAAGCAATACCTTTCTCTCTTTTTGTTACAGCAATGATATGGAAATCCTAAAAGAGAAGAAAGGTTCCCATTGATATTCAACACAACAGACTGTTAAAAGGACAATGGCCTTACCTGAAGCATTTCAGGAGGGCACTGCAATTAAGCTGCAGAAGTGGGAGCCCATGCTGTATCACTTATCTACCTAATGGAAACTGGAGCCCTTTTAACTATATATTATATATTGAAGTTAATATAGAAGGCTCTTGGGTCCTATAGAAATGTAACTTAAAGAGGTGTTGTTGGCATGTTTCGTGAACAGCTTTATTACTTAATGAAAAGAATATTCTTGAAGTTTAGCTTCACACATATGCATAGTTCAAGAAAATGTACTGTATTCATCCTCTGTGAAGAAATATAGTACCAAAAAGAATTGATATGAACAGAACAGCATGTTTATATCATTGGTTTCCTGAAGGCAAATAATTCTTGTTACAATATGTTGAACCTATGAAGAAATTGATGGATATAAAATATAGTCAATAGATCCAAGTAACCTTTTGCTTCGCTCAAGTCTTCAAGCATTCTTACACTTTTTCACTCAGTATGAAAAAGGTACAGTGAATTGTCTTCCACATTTTTTTAAATAGAAATTACAACAACTGTCCCAAATAAGTAAAATGAAAAGTTACAAATGCGGCTTGCCAGGATAATGAGAGCTCTCTAGAGCAGTTATTACATATTAATTAAAACATTTCTCCTCTAGGCTATTGGCTGCTTTCCTGGCCACAAGTTGGCTATATTCCAGAGCTGCTGATTCAGATACTAATACAGCACGTAATTGCTACATATAACCGCATTCATATTCATACACAAAACATTTTGATTGCCATAGAAGAAAAGCTATTTCTACTTAAGGACTTAAGCCTTCCTTAAGGCACTGGAAGTTAAGAATTTGATCCTCAAAACATGTAATTGCAGAATAACCAAATTCCCAAGCTTCCCTAGAAGATGTAACAGAGGTATATAAAAATACCAGACCAGAGATCCTACTGGTAACATCTATACTGAAAATTCTGTTTCTATGCCATTGAATACAGAGATTACAAAAAAAACCCTTTATAATAACTAAAATTATTCTAAATGAATAGAATAATTCTAACTAAATTATTCTAAACATTCTAACTAAAAATGAAAAGTCACAGCTACATGTTCTTTTCTTATCAGTTCACTACAAATGTATGTATTTCAGCTATAGTCTGAGTACATGCTCTCATATTTCTTTAATTACCTCTGCTCAACTATGAAACTATAGTACCTACTCCACAAATATGCTGCCATTTACCCATGAGTTTTTAAAGTCAGTCATATTTTAAAGTGTCTTTCGTCTTCAGCAATAAATACAGTATCTAATATCTGAGTGTTTACAAAATCATTCCCATCCTCACAGATGGATTACATAATCCATATTTATCTAGCAAAGTATGAATCAAGTTGTTAAATGTTTTAGTTCATTCTTTACACTCAAGCACTGCAACTTACAAGACAACAGAAAAGAAAGCATTAATACCACATCACATTGGAATGCTTTATCATGCATAAATTTAAATAAAGGCTACTCATCCATAGCATTCCTCTTTACAATCACAATTTTTCAATGCATTACAACAAGAATCTTATCAGTTTTATCCTCACAAGTGTCTTTCAAGTGGTTGGCTTAACACAGTAATAACACCCTTCATTCTTTAGTGAACTTCAAGGATTTTTTAAGTATCTTCCCCTGAGAATTTTCTGGTTGAGACAGTGAACAAAAAGCTACTGTCTGGACGACAAATGATATGAGGCAAGTGAAGGGAAGATTATTTGAACCGAGGATTCAAAATCAACTCAAAAATATTTTGTTTCCCCACATTAAAAAAAAAATCAGATGTGTGTTGTGCAGCTCATGGAGTAAACCAAGACAACAGTATAATTACAGTTCACTGCATACCTTGCAGAATAATCTGTTTGGCACTACACATACTAAGGCAAAAGCACAGACTGGAAAGTGAGAGCAAGCTTTCTACATTTAATATAACAGATCCTCATGTGCAAAGACCTATAGCTATTGTTTTTAAGCACTTGCAGAATAGACTGGCCAACCATCCCCTAAACTAGTCCCTCTGCTCACTGTCAGACATCCCTCCTAAAAATCAGTTCTCCCACCATCGCATTATGTAACCAGTACAACAGTTCAGGCCACGCTACACTGATAATACTTTTACATACAAACTATAATGATGCTGCATAATGAGAAATTCTTGCGTTAACTCATAATAAGCAGAAAGTACAAAGTCAGAGACAAACTGCTTCACAGTCAGTCTCTTGATTTTCGAGATGGAAATAATACTTCTTATCCTGAAAGTGTGTGAAGTTCTTGTTTTGTGGAAAGTACTCTACAAAGCAGATTTCTAAAAGACAAATTATTTTAAAATAATTGTGTAAAATAAACAATATAGGACAAGTTATATGAATGGCAGATGTTTCAACATGTTTCATTGTCTCACACTGAAAAAGTTTGTGCAGAAGTAGCCTATTACAATAAAATCATAATGCAGAGTTAATGTAACTGCTTAAACAATGGCACTTAGTAACTTCTGAAAGCTCAACTTTAACAACATTTAGGAGGGTTTTCCTCATATTTTATAAAAATACTTGGAGAAAAGGGAAGGACAATATTTACAATATAAAAATCTTCATGCTTCCATTAAGTTATTAGTTATGATTTATGCACGAATAAGGAAGCCCGTATGTACTCTCATAGCCTCAAACCATCAACAGCTGAGGGTCTTCCTAAGCCAGGTGGTTTTTTTCTGTTTTCCTACTAAACAAATTTGGACGTCACTTTCAGTGTATTTATCAATATTCTTGCAACTTCTCCTCCATGAACTTCCATCCTCTCCCGAAACACTTATACATTTTCATCAACTACAACATTTTACAGCAAACTACTCTAACTCAACTATGGGCCACGTGAAGGACTTCCACTTCTATCATGGTTATTTACATACAAAGATATTCTCTTCAGCAAAGCAGAAGATTGGCTTCCGTAAGATCATTTATGAGCGTAGCTTGGGAATTTGAGAGATCCTGTTTTGGAGAAGACAGAAGTGGTTGTTCAAAGTTATTTCTGGAGATAATTTGCTTTTCTCCAGCTAGTATTAATAATTCTTTGCCTACATAATCACATTTACATGGCATTTATTTCTAAGAACAAAAGAATTGCAATACTGTGTAGATCAAAGACTTACTCAGCCCACTATCCTGTTTCTGACCACCACAAAATACTTAGACAAAGAACATTTGAAACAGGGCTAGCATCCTGCAATACTTTTTCCCCTGGCTATGTCCTCCCAACATCCAGCAATGAGCAGCTTAGAAACATCCTAAGCAGAAAGCCATTCTTCAAGAACATTTAGTTACATCAATGTTACTTTGCCTTCGCTACAGTTTACTGTAATCACTTACAGTACTGCTCAGGCATCAGCAACACATAAAAAATAAATTCCCGTTGAACCTGCTCATACATTAATACTCCTGTACTAAATATGAATTGATCATCCCTGCTAAACTTCCTCTTGCAACCTATGATTTTATATGCCTTTATCAGATCTGTTCATACTCATTTCTTCTCCAAAATGAAGTATCTTTTTGACTTACTCTGTCTTTGTATAGAACAAACTTTTCCCTCTTCCCCCTTTACATTAGTCTAATTGTATCATATTGTTTCTGAAACAGGGTAGTCAGAACTGCAGACAGTATTTAATATGGGACAAACAATAAGTTCCTGTGCTAACGTGACTTCCCCCCCCCCCTTATCTTTTTTCTTTTTTTCTTTTTTTTTTTTTTTTTTTTTTTTAAAGTACTGCAACTATTTCAGAGTAAAGATGTTTAGAAAACTAGCCATGACCTTGTTTTCCTGCTAATGGTAATGACTGATGGAGAGGCCATTTTTTTCCAGCATGTATTTGGATTATATTTCTCCCCAGGAGACACATACATACACTGAATTTAATCTGCCGTTTTAATCACTTGGCACTAACACAAGAACTCAGCAAGTCTAACAGTCAGCCACCAACATGCTCATGTATGAGGACAGGCTGCAGGTAAGAAGACCAGCGGCTCAAAAGGAATCTAAATTAGTGCCTCCACATGTCTAACAGGTGATTATTGCAGAATACAGAGATAGTCTTTTCCAGTGGGGCACAGTGACAGGACAAAAAACAACTGAGGCTGCAATAAAGGATATTCCAATCAAATGTTATAAAACAATTTTTCACCATGAAACTAGTCAAACACCAGAATGTGTGGACCAGAAAAGCTGTGTAATTTCCATCCTTAGTTATATTGGAAACTTGACTGGACAACACCGTGAACAACCTGATCAAACTCAGAAGCTCAATGTATTTTTTAACTTGGCTCTGCATTGAGCGAGAGGTGTCGGACCAGATAATCAGAGTCTCTTCCAACTCAAGTTATTCTAAGACACTAATTTATGGAAGAATACTGTTCTAAACTAGATTCTTGAAAAACGAGATTCTGAAGATCATGTTACAGTGTTAGCAGTTCTTCAGGAAAAAAAAAAAAGGCAATATTAGCCTGACCACCAATACCTTGTTTGTGAATCTTTGATGTAAGAACTCCTTCAGGTGGAAAAAAAAAAAAGAATAGAAACATAAGATTAAAAACCCTTTTTCCCCCCCTTAGGAAAAGGGAAGGAGTTGAAGGTATCCTTGAATTCAATTCAAATGGAACTTGACAAGTAGATCTCATGAAACCTGTTGGCATTACAGACGCAAGCTTCATTGCTTAGAACTACTCTATCTCCCTCCTACTGATGCACTTTTTTTAATCAATATTGTTTTATTCTTGTTGCCTGTGCCCAGAAGCACAGGGTTACCCTTTGCCTAAGGCACTCGAGATACATCTTCTTTTATCCACTATTTTTCTTTCTCCAGGGAAAAGCTAGTCACTTCCAAAAGATGGACTTGTTCAACACATGTTAAGTAACCAACAGAACCATTACACCCAGCAAGTATCAGAATACCCTCCCACGTAGGTCAGCCTCCTGGAAATTGCCAGCCCTATTTTTATCCAACCTATCGCTACTCTAAGGAGACGTCAAATGCCTTGTGCTACACATGCCTTGCTTACACACACCTGTGAAAATTGTTTCAGAGATTGCTCAGTAGCTTCTCATGAGTTCTGAGCAATTTCATTAGTTGTGGGCACAAATGGGAGAATAACTGACTTTCCACACAGTTGTTTCCATTACTAAGCAAACCACAGGTCACAGAACAGTAAGTCAGCAGAAAAGGAAAGCGGATGTTGAAATGCATGTATTGAAACATTTAGAATTCCTACTGTCAAAAGAGTGCACTGCTTGTTCTATTCAAAAGAGATCTGCTGATCCCATTAGAGAAAGCATGTGTTTAAGGACTAAGAATAAATTTATGACATAATGCTGCCACAGGAAGCATCCTATATTCTGAACTCAGGTTACATGACTACAGCTTTCAGTTTGCTTACTTTCAGGAGTATAGTTTGCAGATGTCTGAACTAGGCTCTCCCTTAAAGCAATACTATCAAAAAAACCCCCCAAAAAGTTAAATCCCAATTTAAATGAAAATTCTAAAATATTTTCGGCAAAGGGAATTTAACACAAGGAAATACCACCTCTTTTGGACACCAAAGCTATCTTGCACAGGCTTTAAGAATCAGAATTACCTATAAAGGATCTAATCAGATTTCCACAACACATTCAAAGACATCATGGCCAATATACAAAGATTTATGAACCAGTGGATACTTCTAGTGGAAGTATCTGACAGGAATACAAGACATTGTTTTTTCCCTACTCTTTCTTTTTTTCTTGTCCCTGAGGAACAAGTCTTTTATTGAATAACCTTATTACTGAAAGGCAGTAGTAGTTATGAGTCAGAAACCAAAATATGACCCACTAGATCCCAATAAAGAGATCTTTGAACAGACACCCTGTTTCCAGAATCAAACTGTTTGCTATCACAAGCATGAAAGCATAACCAGTGTTTTCAGCAGACATTAAGTCACCAGACAGTCTCAATTAGTTTATTCTGAATGAAAAGACTGAACTCACAGATCTTACAAATAACTGTAAGCTTTCCTTTGCTTATGCATAGCATCTCTTCAGTATACACGCCTTGTCAAAGTCCAAAATGCTACTTCAGGTTTGTATGTGCCATCTTGATCTTGATGCAAGAAGGTAGAAAGAAGCATAAACTTACCAATATGTTGTAAAGTTAGCAAAATAAGCTTGTATAGTAGCAGTAAGAAAAAAAACCCAAGCATTATATCAAGTCAGAACATACACTGATTTCTTCCAAGGCTTTATACATCATAGATGTTCTCTGACATGTGTGAAAGATGAAAAAGGCCAAGTGCCAGAAGAGATTCACATATATCCTTAACACAGTGGCCCTCCCCAAGCTTTCCATTTACAAAAATAGGACTAGACCAGTTTCACCCTCTGCCTTCATAAGCATGACAACACAAGATCAGAATTTCTACTGAGATCAAGTCCTTGTGAGCGTAAGCAGCAGGAAAACAGAAAAGTCAGAAAAATGGGTATTTGTGCACTGGCAAAACATACTGAAACACTGCAACTAGCTGATTACTCAACTATCATCTAATTTACATTTGCTAAAATAACGCAAGCTTAGGCAGATTTTTGGGGGTTTTTGCTTGTTGGTTTCCCCTTTAACAAAGCAACAAAACAGATAGCAATGGTGAATTCGAAGCATGTATCACAGAAACTGATAATGACATTTTCTGCAAACTACATAGCACAAAATAGGAACCTGAAACAGTTAAAGAAAAAGTATTCTTATAGGCAGACTGCAGATTGTCTATTTAGTTTAAAAGGTTAGAGGAAGATAAACAAATGCTTAAGTTAGTAAAAGCTAAAACAAAAGTAAAAAGTGCACTGTTTGGCAAAATATTGCTGGTAGAGATAAGTATTAAGCCTTCAGGAACCTTTAAAGGAAGGCTGAAGTCAATCATTAACAGGAAAACACATTTGGATTTCATGGCAAACTGAGCTTAACCTTTGACACTTAATAAAGTCTGAAAATGCTGTGGTAGGAAGAATAAACAAGGAACAAATCAATAAGAAATGGCTGTAACCACTTGTTTTTCCTTTTAGAAGTTGTACAAGAATATTTTCTGCTAAGACAATTTTCAAAGCACAACGTAATCACATTTTTAACTAATAGCCTAAAAAAATTTGAATTCCAAAACTGATTTCCAGGCACACTTTTATCTTTCCTTCCCTCCAAATTAGCACTGATTTCTTTATTCAGTTTTTAAATACCAAACAGTTGAACACCAAGGATCACATTCGGTTTTGATTTAGGATGAGTAACATTCTGCATAAGAAAGTATTAGCTATCAACTTTAAATTGCCAGAAAGGTTTAATCCTAACTGCTCTCACAATTAACAGTTACACACATATTCCAAACATATCTGGAACCAAGCATGTAATGCAATGGTCTCATGTTTTAGAGCTATAGCATAAGTCAGACTTCAAGACCCAAATTCTTAAGTACTTAATGGAGCTACTCGTCATCTTCCTTTCCTCCAACTTGCTTGCACTGGGGTGAGACCTGCCCTTTTACATGGCACAAGCATACATTTCACTCCTACAGCATCAGAACTCCTTGTGAGACCATGATGAAGATAAAAACAGACGAGGTAAAGAAGTCTGACTTCACAAGTAAGTTTGGTACACTATTTGAAGTTCAGGAGAGTAGTTTGCTATCAAGCAGCTCACAAACTAACCTTAACTTTTCACATGCAAAGATCCTTCTGAACCTATCAGAATTGGTTAACAGACCCCATCACATCTCAGTAACTTTGTGAACATCCTCAGGACAGATTATAACAGCATTTATTCTCTGATTACATCAACATAAGTCACCCTTATGTTCTGTAGGTCCCTACAGAATAATCAAACTTAATTTAGGTCTTAAATCCATATCTTCAAGACTCAAACTGTTACCTAAAAGATTTCCTGATGTTGTAAACCATCGTTCCCCACTATTCACCCCAAAATAATAAAGTGTGTCACATTTAGGGCTTTATAGGCAAAAAATTCCCCATTTTCACCAAGGGACAGACTATTTACCATAAAGAAAAAAAGTACACTACCCAAACCCAATATACTATTACACAGAGCAAATAAATCAGAAGAACAAGTGATTTTAGGATAAATCATTTAGATACTGTAACAGGTAAGTGTTTTTCAAGGTAAGATCTGATAGTTGAACTAACATCTGCTTCAGAGGGGAAGAATCTGCATTTATATAGAAACAAAAGTGTCTATTTTGAAACATTTCAATCCAAAAAACAGACATTTCAATCCAAAACACAGACAAGTGATCAGAGACATGTGCCTGCATTTAGTGTACAAGTACAAAAATTGAACTATACAGCAATATTCTGTCTTTCTAATTGTAACATTATTTTGTGCTATAAGTTATGTGGAAAGCTACATTTGACTTTAAAAGAAGCAATCTTAAGGTAAAGTGAGGTGATAAATAAGTTCAGCTTGCCTATCTTTCATAAAGAAAGCTTGTGCTTCCCACCCCCCCCCCAAGATTTACACGTAAATTTATCACTCCCATCACAAATACACTGCCAAATAGAAACACAAGTCCAAAACCGGACTATTTTTAAGTGACACTAAAAACTAAGTGTTTTTTTCACAGGCTGAGGAAAAAAGGCCATTTACATGTATCATGTTTTCTTTCACCTGTATCTCCCATTCTCTTCCCTTCAAATAGTGAAAGCTTGGTAAAATAACAGGGGTACTGTGTTTACTGGGCAAACATATGCCTTAAAGCATTGTCCCTTTCAACGGATTAGTAGGAAGTGGGAATCATTTGCACGAAAAACTTGATAAGAGCAAATACAAGAAGCAGCATATATGAGGGGTAATTCTCTATGTCAGCATGTGCCCTTTATATCAGTTACATGCACACGTGACTGAGCTTGTGCACTCTCTAACTCCTGTAACCAAGTGAACCAGCCACTGTAACTCTTGACCTTGTTCTGCCTCATCTCCATCCAAAATTTTCAAGTCTGCCAATATCAGAGACAAACTATTTCTCATTAATTTAGTGCCCAGCTACTCAGGCAGTTATGTATCTGACTTCCAGCAATCCAAATACCCAGGTTGCCACAGATCTACAAAATGCAAACAAATTGCTACTTTGCACACACAAAATAATTTTATCTTAGATACCCAGCTGAAGCCCTCACAAATGTGACTTGCTGTATATATAATATTTCACACACGCAACTGAGATAAATCAGTCTGACAGATAAAGGACATGTGAACTACAGCTTGCTGAAGTACTTAGCAGATTTGGAGTTCACATCTGTCCCATCTAGTCTAATATCCAGTTTGCAAAAAATCAAAAGCAAGAAGTTACACATCTTTATTTATCCATAATACCAGCAGGATTTTTTACTAGACATAAATGCTTAAGACATAATCAAGTTCTCAAAATACTGAGTATACTTCTACAGAAAACATTTCTTTAAGGTTTAAGTTTTATATGGGTAAAATCTAGCCAAAAAATAACAGAGTAGTAGAGCATATATATCATATATAGAAAGTAAAAAGCATATAAGCATAATATAAACTATGATATCTGTCATAAATTTGTTGTTTAACTCAAGAAACACATCTTTCTATTCTAATAATATTCCTACTACATTAATTATTTTACTTTGGATCCACCTATTAGTGATCCTTTACCAAAGCTATGATACCTGCTCCCAAAAAACCCAGAGTTCAGTTAGCAGATACACCTTTCTGAAGATTCTTTTAAAGAAAGAACAGTTTTGCTCAATGAAGACCCCACTGTCTTAAAAACAAAACCAATGGCTTTCCTGAATATTTTGCTGTATTCTGAGAAATATCAGAAGTCCAAAGCTCTTATTCATAAAATAAGTAGGTACAACAGCAAAAAACTCTGAGCCAATCATACTGCGGGTTCATTTCCTCCCCTATTTTTCACCAATGCCTTTAGCTCTTCAAGCTTCTGGGTGGCTGTATTAAAAAGACTCTTTGTACCCACCATGAGCAAACAGACACAGGCACATGTTGTCTGGTATTTTTTTTTTCCTCTGAAATCCTGGATTAAAACATTGTTTATTACTTCCTTAAGGTATAAAAGTCCTTTTTTTTTTCTTTTAAGAGAAACTGTAAAATTTAGTCAAGAAAACTGCTGGAATCAGTCAGCTCCTTCAAATATCTGATGAGGGTTGGAAGACCTTAGGGAGTTTCAATGCCTTACTCCTTAATCGTTTACTAGAGAATCTTTATATTTGTGGAAGAGAAGGCTAAATCCACCACTGCCTAGCGATCACAATAGTCCGGTTTAAACTGCACAAACCTGAATCACTCTTTCTGACAGTGACTCAGACATTTTTGTTGTGTCAGTGGTATGTAATCAGTACAGAGATATTTTTTTTCCAGTTATATTGTGTAATAGCACATTATAGAATAGTATAGCAGTTGCTATTAAAAAAGAAAAGCACTCAAGTTTTTCTGCTAAAGGATCAATCTTGATCCATTAACATTGTGCTCTAGACTCTTAGCAGAGTCTGAGCATTTTAAATGTGGGGGGTTTTTGTTTTATCAGCTTGCAATCTAAGCACCTAGTAGCTTAGCTACTAGCATTTCTACAACCATGTTTACTTTAACGCTATTCTCAGAACAGTAACTCCACTAGATCATTTAAGGAATTATACCAACAGTTTGCCATCTTCGCAGGCAGATCTTAACTCCAAATTAATAAGTGAACTATTATTCCCTGTTTTTAATTTTAATGGCAAGAAAGAGGAAAAACTAAAAATAACATTAAACTTCACAAAAATGTTATTACATAAAGTAGATGTGTGAATAATAGTGATATTAGAATTAATAATAATAACAACATGCATATAATACACATCCACACTTCACAGAAAACAGTCACATTATAGCACAGCCTGTCCTGTCTTCTTGCTAAATTCCTTTCTAACCTTTTCCTGGGCAAGGGACTCTCCATCTGCGTGCGTATCTGTGTGTCTGAGCCCCGCACCTGGAAGGATTCACATTGCAAATATGTATACATATAATTATAGATAGATACAGATACGTATTATACACACATATATTCTCACTAGTAGACCTCCATTCTGTTCAGCTAGAGGTGAGCAAGATGAGGCCACTAGTGCTGTGTTCATGTGAGTGTTATTTGTATGTGTCAGTTCACCTATGTAGCCAGCCATGTATACATGTGTATATGTGCTATACGCAAGCACTCTGTGTGAGTGTGCCTACCAGAAATGCATTTTCAGTCCCACTACTGGCTAGTCCAGGGACAAAGCTGCAGCATCTTCATTTGTCTTGTGCTGTTGGGTCTGGCCTGATATTTTCCCAAACACTCAGAACGAAAAGAAAAAAGCTACAGTCCTATTTAAAATACACTAGTCCTTCACTTCTGGTCCAAGCTTGGATTTTCAAGAAGTTGCACTTGCTGTACTAGAACAATTAGTTCTTTCTTCCACCAGGTCTGATGAAACAGCCAATGCAAAAAAAAAAAAAAAAAAAAACAACCCAGTGACACAGTAAAGCTTAGTAAAGCTCTCTAGACAAGACAGTTCCAACTTTGAAAGTTCAGTTTTAATTCTACCATCTTAACAAAGGAGTTTTCATGTATAGTGCCCCTTCAGAAACAAGCTTATCCTCCTGAAGAGCTACTGTAGCACTTCCAGCTACTACAGAGCTAACTTACATGGCACCAGAAGTGCCAAATCATATTGGGTGGAGAAGAGGGCATCTCAGATGCACTGAAATAATGCCTTTCCCCCCAGAGGTCTCCCTGTCAGTTAAATTCACAAGTAGCTTTCATACTGATAAAGGGAGTACTTACTGGTATTTCTCTACCATGAAGTAAACCTCTGGGAAGTTCTGTGCTTCCTGCCAAGGACTCTCACAATGTAAAAGGAGTTGCTAGGACAGAACACTCCTTGCAGCAATTGGAATACAAGTTGGGGAACTCAGCAGCTGTTCTAAGATACACCAGCCAAAGCATCCAAAGGATAGCAAAGTCCAAATATCTTCATGGAAAAAATAACAAACTTCCACGCATTGATCCCTAATCAGAAATGGAAATTTGGTACACATAACTTAATCTTGATGGCATAACATCCAGCATTACATAAAAGTTAGTGAAACAATTATCTCAAAAAAAGATATCAGCAGGTGCAATCAAAAAGCAAAATCAAAAAACATGAATTAATAGTATGCCTGCCCATGAATACAGTTTGGAAGAACATTCAAGTAAGACTGAAAATAAAAATTTCAACCCAACAGAGTACACAATTAATTAACTATTGGGAGTGTGGACAGCAAAAGAATCTATTTTTCAATTATTCTGAAATTATTAAGAACGAAAACATACTTCAAGTTTTATTTTAGCTGAAGTGCTTCAAAGAAAATCTGTGTTAACAGTCAGCATCTCCTAGCCAGCCCAAAGAATGAATCAACAAGGCCTGCTTGCTTTCAATTCACCCTGTAGACTGGAATGCAGAAAACTCTGTTGCTTGTGCTTTATTTAATGAAAAGCACTAGGTGCCAAAGGAGGAAGAAATAAGTAGTAATGTGAGGAGCCCTTGGCAGTTCAGACCTCCCCACCAGTCCTCTAGGACTGTACATCCAGAAGGTAGCTGGCTCTTCAGATTTTCTTTGAGGCAAACAATAGAAGGTTTACTGTGCAAGGAATGCATACTCAACCCACAAGAGGAAACAGATCAGGAGCCTAAGGCACAGACAAACTGCAAAGTATTGAGCAGATTGACAGGATTTGGGGGTGGGGAAGTCTGCATGTATGAACAAGACCGCAGCCTGGAATACCAAGAACAAGAGAAGGATTAAGCTGATTGATAAACTCCAACAGCTAAGGCTGGTGTGACAACAGTCCTGTGTTTCCTCTGGCACCAGCAAGGTAGAAAAGCAAGAAAAGGGGAAGAAGGAAGTCTAGAAAGATTACTTGGATGACAGGACAGGAACAAAAAAAGATTGTAACAAACAAGCTAGAGCCCCACATAAGCAGAAGTTTTGTTAATAAACAAAGAATGGGTATTCTCAGCAATTCAGACAATAGGTCTAATAAACATATTTTGATGGTTTAAGAGGTAGTTAACAGATTAGAAACTGCAAGCATGAAATAGAGACAGGTGTTCATTTTCTGTACAAGCATAGAGACACTGTAAAAGAAACATTAAGACTGTTATGACTGGGCAATGAATGGGAATGACTGGGTGTGGAAACACCAGAAAATGGCAGAGCAGAAGAAAGGCCTTAAGAACAGCATGTGTTGATGACATCTAGATAAGCAGATCAAAGATCACAGTACAAATACACACCAGCTTCTCAAAATACCCAAGTCAGTAAAACAAGGACTAGATTTACACTAAAACAAGGGGCAAACTATAGACTTCAGTCGTTAAGAGATAGTGGTGGGAAGATAAATAACAGAACTTAAGTTGTAAGACAGCTAAGATAGGGAGACAAAAGACTGAGCAAATCCTAATGACTCAGAGGTGGAACAGGATGAAGAGATCCTCATCACTGTCAGCTCCTACAAGGCACAAAAGTCACATCCAAATTCAGCACACAGCTTCTGACCTAAGAAGAACCCAGAAGATGTGAGGATATGATAGCAGGAATCTGTCATCCCTCATTTCATTGGGAGGACTTCTAGCAAGGCCACTTTGACACACTCATCTGTGCGGTCTGGTTACTTGACAGACTACTTGGATACGTATGTCTCAATGCTCACGAGTGAATAGAAGTGTGTGCATTGGGGGGCTGTTTGGTTGGTTTTTGGTGTGGGTTTTTGGGTTGGGGTTTTTTTAATTAAAAATCACGTCCCTCACAATGAGCTTTGGTACAACATTATTCATCATGCAAATTGAGGGGGACAAATGGGACGGGTAAGAGGGGAAAAAAATGAAACTATAGCAACCAAGGGAACAGACCACAACATCCATCTAAATATAATCCAGACATTAAGGAATCATACTGCCTTAGTGCAGACCATTTTATGTCTGAGTCAACATCTCCCACTATTTGACTGGGGGGAAGATTTGGTTGCAGGTGAAATTCCTGCTTTCCTAAACAGCAGGTAACACTAATTTATTGGGGGAAAAAAATATACAGAAGTTTAAATGTCAAAACACTCCCAATTCAGCATTCTTCTATAGCTCCAATTCAATTAATTCCCTCCCTGGGTATTCCTAGCTTATGAACCTCATAATTTAAAGACCAATTCAGACAATTCCATATACTAATACAATCATGCTGCATTTTAGAATCATAGAACCATTTAGGTTGGAAAAGACCCTTGGGATCATCGAGTCCAACCATCAACTCCACTCTACAAAGTTCTCCCCTACACCATATCCCTTAACACCACATCTAAACGAGTCTTAAACACATTCAGGGATGGTGACTCCACCACCTCCCTGGGCAGCCTATTCCAGTGTCTAACCACTCTTTCTGTGAAGAATTTTTTCCTAATGTCCAGTCTAAACCTACCCTGCTGCAGCTTGAAGCCATTCCCTCTTGTTCTATCACTAGTTACCTGTGAGAAGAGACCAGCACCAGCCTCTCTACAATGTCCTTTCAAGTAGTTGTAGAGAGTGATGAGGTCTCCCCTCAGCCTCCTCCTCTTCCTCAAACTAAACAGTCCCAGCTCCTTCAATCGCTCCTCGTAAGATTTATTCTCCAGGCCCTTCACCAGCTTCGTTGCCCTCCTCTGCACTAGCTCCAGCACCTCAATCTCTCTCCTATTGAGGTGCCCAGAGCTGGACACAATACTCAAGGTGTGGCCTCACCAGTGTTGAGTACAGGGGGACAATCACCTCCCTGCTTCTGCTGGTCTCACTATTTCTAATACAAGCCAGGATGCCATTGGCTTTCTTGGCCACCTGGGCACACTGCTGGCTCATGTTCAGCCGCTCGTCAGTTAGAACCCCCAGGTCCTTTTCTGCCAGGCAGCTCTCCAGCCACACTTCCCCAAGCCTGTAGCGACACGTGGGGTTGTTGTGGCCCCATGCATCGGTAGTATTTTCCTAGACAGTATCTTACATGTGGTGCTTTCCTTTTAAGCTGGACAATGTAACATCACATGTCACTTGCATCCTTCAGTCATTTCTTAAAATTACCTACTCAACCCAATGAAACTGGCAAAAAGTAAGACTTGTTAGAAAACAAGTGAAAACAAAAACAAAGTAAAGCTTGTTAAAAAAACAAAGGGAAACTAATTAGGACAAGAATTTGATCTAATAAATTATTCTGCGTGAATAATGATCAGCTTGTCAAAATTCATAGTGTTTGTTCATGAAGCTCACAGCTGGAAACAGCAGGGATATTTCAGGTCAAGAATGAGGTTCTTTGGCAAAAACTACACAAAGAAGTTTGCATAGCTCCTGCCAAAACCATGCTTAGCTTGAGGCAATGCTTTTACTTTCAGGAGCTCTGATGTGACTCAATTTAAAAAAATCCTTACTAACATATCCACTAATGAAAACAAAGGATTCTGGTAGTTCTACAACCAGTTTACTCTTAATAATATTACAGACTTCATATGGGAAGTTACAGAAGCTTGAAAATAAAGACTCAAACCAGCAACGTTTATGAGCATTTATCTCCCTTTGGTAAATGCAGCTAGTGACAGCCCCTTGAAAGACAGAAGTCAAATTCAGTCAAGTTTCTCATACTCAAGATGGCTACTGTCAAACAGGGTCATTCCTGCTCTTAAAAATCCTGCAAGGAAGACAACATGAGAGTATCTTTCTCCCTTACCCTTCACCCCCAGACAAAGAATATCTTCACATAATCCTGCCAAAGCAAACAGATGATGCTATAATGCTTCAATATTGGTGACCATAAATAAAATGTTTCCTGAAAATCAGAACTAAATGTCCTTCTAACTGCAGGCTGGTAAGAGCTTCATGAAGAACACTTACTTTTTCATAGTTTTAATATAGACAGATACGATAAAAGCATTATTTCAAAAAAAAAAAAAAGAGGGGGATAGGAAAAAACTTTTTATTCTTGTTTGAGAAAAAAACCACAGCATTTCTGCACACCAGAGATACAACTAGGAATTGTTTTAAAAACTAATCCTCTAGATGAACAAAGGCACTTCAGTAAATTTGAGAAATAGTATTTTTAAGTATGTTTTCTGCATTTTAAGGAACTAGAATAAAACTTAAAAGAAAAAGCGAGCGTTATCTTACTCTTTTACAAGGTTTTTTTTCTTTTTTCTTTTTTTTTCCCAGAGTTCTTTCCCCCCTGCGCCGCATCTAAATTTTATTCTAGAAAGCACTAAAAAGTGAAGTATTTCTTCACCATAATGAAGCAGTCACCTCCTCTGATACAAGGCCTCTTCTTCAAAGTAGCTGAATATCATGAGCTTTTGCATACCTAAAAGCAGCTTTAAATACTTATCATTCATCAAGCAATCATGAATCATGTGATTAAACATCTTTTGAATAAAAAGGTTTTAAAAAACCCAGTGTTTAGATAAAATCGCTTATTGAGAATTATCTGGATAATGCTAAAGTAAACATGCCATTCTAAATAAGTCTAATGTTAATTGCCTAGAACTTCTTACAGCTTTCAACAAAAGGTTCATCCATAACAAAAGATTCTTAGAAAAACAAAGTTTCCATTGGACAAGAGGAAAAAGCCCTCGGAGGTTTGAATAAACTGCCTAAAAGAAACAAGAAGGGGTCAGACTAACATACAGGAGCAATTACCAGCAACATCCAGAAAGAATGTATGTTGAGTGCCCTCGTTCTTTGGTAATATTAACCTGGAAAAGGGAGAAGGGCTGAAGTGACAAAACTGCTCTTAGAGCTGAACTCAGGGTTTTGTTTGGTTGGTTTTTTGAGGGTGGGTTTGGTTTGGGATTGGGGGTTTTTTTTTGTGTGTGTGTTTTGTTTGTTTTTAGAGAGAATATATATGGATGATAAGAGGGAGAGGCTGGTGGGTTTTTTTGATTTCTCAAAACAAAAGTGGGGTGGGACTCTCAAAGTTATCAGAAAGAACCTTTAGAACACAAGGAAGTGGGAATTACATTAAGAAAATAAATTCAACTGTGCACCCTCTACAAGTCAGCATTATGAAGTCCACAGGTATTAACTGACTTTGAAAAAAGCAATTGATATAGGGTGGGCTTCTCTGTCTCTCAAAGTCCAAAAATCACTGACTGGCCAAAGGGAAGAAGGTACATAGCAGGAAGGACTACTTTTAAAGCATCAATTACTAGTATTGGATACAGAACACTAACTTAGATCAATTTGAAGCATGACCAATTCTTTTTATGTAATTCTGTTTGATACACAGTCATGCAATAATACATAAAGTATCTTTCATTAAGCAGACTTCACATGCACCAAGTCTGGACAATACCACATTGGAGGGAGTGACTGAGATGCTGAAGGACAGGGCTGCTATGTGTAGGTAGCTCAACATGCTGAGAAATGGGTGAACAAGAACAAGAAGGAATTCAAAGGCAGATGTAAAGTTCTGTACCTGCGATAAAAAACAACAGGAACCAGTACAGGCTGCAGGTCGATTGCTTAAAATGTAGATTTGCAGAACGGGACATGGGGGACTTCATGGACACAAGCTAAAACTGAGTCAGTGTGCCCTCCAGCAACAAAAACTGTGTTCCAGGTTGCATTCGTAGGAGCGTTGCGAGCAGGCCGAGGGATATTAGCATTCCACTTTCATAAGGCTGTATTGGGAGCTGCACTGTTTTCTGCTCCCCAGAACAGGACACAGACACTGACATATTGGAGCAAGTGCAGGAGAAGGCCACCAAGATGATTGAGGGCTGGGACACTGAATATAGAAGGAAAGACTGGGAGAACTGGGTTTGTTCATCCTTAAGAAAAGGGTTGGGGGCAGGAGCAGTGCAGGTCTTATTGCTGTGTAAAACTACCTAAAAGACAGAGAAAACAGAATCACACTGCTCAAAGGTGCACAGCTATAGCACAAGAAGCTGAAGACAAGATGGAGCATGGGATTTTTCACCATGAGGGTGGTCAAACATTGGAATGCATTACCCAGAGCAATAGTAGACTCTATCCAAACTCGACTAGACCTGAGTAATTTGATCTGTCTGAACTTGCTCTGAAAAAGGGGATTGAACAAGAGGGTCTCCAGAGATCCTATCCAGCCTTAATTATTCTATGATGCTATGAATACAGATACTACAGCTAGAAGAGTTTTGCAAGCAGAGCTATTTCCTCTAAAATCTACTGCCAGGACACTTTTAAAGAAAGGTCATAGATCTTTCTTGGAATTAATAGGAGGGTCCATGCAAGCACAGCATTATAAATTGAGGTTTTGGAATGTTTTTATGCAATGAGACTCTCTTCTCCATAGCTACCAAATACAAATAAGAAGATACAACCAAAAAATATGGTTATTGTTAAGTGAAACATTTATTAGTTTACCCTAGAGGTTTGTTCCCAGTGGCTCAAAATGATAACTGTAAATAAAACATCAATTTTAATTATCAAATTTCTGCCAGAAAATTACACAGTTTACGTATTTCTGTCAGCAGCTCCTGATTCCCTTTGGAAGGGTTATCATGCCACTGAAGATCCTACTTTAAAAAGACAAAAAGTTGAACACAATTGTTCAAAAAGCTTTATGATCAGGTTTAACAAAAAGATTGTTTGTTTTCTCAACCATAGTCATGCCACTGAGCACACTGACACAATTTAACCACTCATTAGTCACAACAATTCAAATCCCGTTAAAAAAAAGCAGTAAATCACATGGTCAGGCATGTATGCAACCATTTGTGTACAAAATAAAAGCTACCACTGCTGCTTATGATGCCATGTTCTCAGTTTGCATTCAAAAGTTCAAGTCTGGATGAGAACAAACTGTGTCAAGCATTTTAACACCTAGGGACTTGGAAGCCTGAGAGCACGTGAATGGATGTTCTAAGGAATCCAACTTCTGTCTCACGTAGTAATCCAAAACAGTTAACAGAATTAGCATTGGTTTATTAGTAACATTAACAGCTATAAGAAGTTAATAAGAATGTATAAGAAGTTTTGATTTTTAAATTTAATAGATTTCCTTATCCCTAAAGTCACGCAGAAAAAATGTAGAATCTGTTAACAGTCAAGACAAAACATCCATCAGCTACATCACTGGAAAGTTAAGAGAATCATGGTAAAGATGAATCAAAATAAACTGTTCAAGGAGTATATGGACCCCATAAAACTTTACCTTACTAGCTAGAAAAAGAACTTGGAAAGTGAAGCCAAGCATCAGCAGGAATAATGGTCATTTATACAGCACGTCATGTTTACAGTCTCATTTGGAAACTGTTGTGCAATCTGATAATTTAAGGAGTTGGTTTGTATCAACATTTGCAGTTTCGGGACCTACATCTACATTTACACTATGGTGCTGAACAAATGCTCTAGTCTACCACATAAGCATTTCTTTTTATTAAACTAAAACATGCCTAATGCTTAAATTCTATATATATATATGTATAGATTCTTTTGCATACACTAACTTTTTTGTAAAATTCAGAAGTTGAGCTATCTGGGTTTAGAGCAAAATGTCAAGTGTTGAAGAAAGGTATAAAGCAATTCTAATTAACTTCAAAATAGCAATAAAAAGACATTAGAAAATATCAAATCAAGTAGGTTTCTATTAGCAGTAGTCCCAGGAAAGCAAACACTAAAGTACTTACAAACTCAAGGACAACATTGGGAAAAAAGTAACATGCTCCATTTGCACTGCTTATGATAAGCTATGCACAGTGCAACACCCCCAACTACTGAAAAATGCCAAGAATAAGCCATTTTCTGGTTTGCACAACAACTGCATATGCATGGTACAGAAGACCCATAAATCTGAAATCACATACCACTGCATTTTATATCAGCCTATTCAAATAAGTTTTGAATAAATTTAATTTTTATTACTCTAATAAATATTAATATAAAAATTCAGATCTGTAATGACAAACACATATAATACTACTGACCTTTTCCCCTTCATTAACATATTTCCACTGTATACAGGTTTTACAATCCAAACGCTGGAGCTGTGTCATGGCAGAAAAATCTGAAAACAGCAGGCTGTGTTTGATTCTGCTTTTATACTTTCCTAAAAATTTTTATGTGCGTGCATTCAGAAACAGAAGTTCCTGTGTGCAAAAGGAAATGCTGTTTTCTGTTTGTGTGTTAAGAACAAAACATTATGTATTTGCAGCAAGTATCTGTGACACTACATACATGTAGTCAGTACTGTTACCAACCCATGGGTGTCTGAATGTTGACTGTTGGCAGCGCCCTGAAACCTCCCTGCCCACTCTCCTCCTGCTCCCCCTGCTCACTGTGAGTATTCCCAATAGCGTTTGGGAGTTATGTGGAGCTTTTAGCACTCTTTCCTCCCGGGATAGGTAGTACAAGTGCTTGCTATAATACATCCCTGGAGAGGAAAATACATATATACACACCTCCTCTTTCTTAGTGTGCTGTAGAACAAAACCACTTAACTGAGGCTCTCTGACCATGGCTAGGTCTAAGGAAAAGTGGTTTCAAAAGCATAGCCATACCTACCTCCAAAACTAATGGTATATCTCTAACTAGAATGTATTTAAGATTGTGCAGGATATCACCTTAGTTCTTAAGGGTACAGAAGCATTTGACCTCTTGATGCACAAACAAAATTTAACCAGGCGGTCTGAAGATTCAATGTTTTTTCCCCACTATTATTTAAAATGGCATTCTGAAGACAAATTTACGGCAGTATTAACATGGAATTCTGTGACAACTCTAAATAGAAGTCAAGCGTAACTTACTGAAATCACTTTGTCCTTACAGAATATGAATAATGGTGTCCTTATATGGCAAGTCTGCTATATCCTGATATTTTGACAGTAATTAAAATAAATGGAAGGAGATTAAATAAAGCCTACTTTAAATTGAGGAAGTTTCAAGCAGAGATTCCACAATGAAAAGACTGTCTACAGGAAAGAAGTCCAGTTGTCATTGACAGGCAGAAACATACTGCAAGGAACAACTACTTTCAATCAGAGTATTTATTCTGAGTTAACCAGGCTATTGTTATCCCTTTGCCAGAATCCCTGTGGAATTTTGATAAAAAAATGTAATGTAATAAACATCATAATATACAATGTAAGAGAATCAGAAGAAATATATCCTGTAATTTGCAAAGACCAGGTGCAGAATAGGAATTTGACAGAGGCAAATACAGATATAGCCTCAAAAAACACATACCAACGATCTACAGAGACAGAAAGTACCTATCAGGTCAGAAAGACTCAGGAACAACTTAAATTACCCCTTAGTTGTCCTGCAATTATAAGACGTTTAAAATAAATTAACAGGCATTTACTCTACCAGAATACAATTCTTAGGTGGATTTGAGGCTTGCCTATCTAATTATTTTGGGGCTCTGAATGTTTCCAGATGTGTGTGTGGGAGGAAGTCTGCTCCTACACAGAGTAAAAGACTCCAATGAGGTCAAAGCAGTAAGGGTGGCCTAAGGCTACTGAGTAGGAGTATGAATAATGACTCCTAACACCCTCTTTCAGGCTGCTCTCCAAAGGCAAAGGAGTGATGACCACCAGTGACAAGGAGCATGACTTCCAAGTACAAATACCCTAAAGACATAAATCACAAGTCCACACAGTTATCAAGAACAAAAAGGATTTTGAAAGCTAACCTGCCGAAATTATGTCAAATAAAGGAGAATCAGGAAAATTATACGCATGACATAGCGTCACAGGGTAGACTGTCTAAAGCTAAAAAGCATATGCCTTCCACTATGTCCAAATTAGAAAAACAACCCAAAATAAGAGTTACTCCAAACCCAAAATGGTTTGGTCATTCAAAACAGCAATACATATTTAATCTTGTTCCTGTACTTGTCTCTGTACTGCCAGAAACATTGACACAAGTTTTAGTCTTCAGTTTAAACTTTGGTTGATAAATTATACTAAAACTCATTAAGGGGAAAGACAATATCTATCTCCACATACTACATATACTGCAAGGTTCGACTGCAATAGTTATGAATAAAAACCTGGAAGTTCAGCTTCTGTTCACTTATGGTTAACCTTTTTAAATAGTTCACTAGTTCTGACAGTTCTATAAACTTACAAAACTAATTTCTTTAAGAGCTAAGATCTCCTGCTCAGCAAGCAATTATCCAAAGATTAGTGTCCAGTAATTCATTTATTCCCTTCAATGAACAGAAATAATAGGGATTGGGTTTCTGTGACTTTAAGCAGCTCATGCTCAGTTACTACCAGATGCTCAAAGTCATCACAATGAATCAGAGCAGGAAAATACATTAATTGGATTAAGTATTACTTTTACCTTTCCCTCTTTCCAATTGAAAATGGAGACCATTCTACCTCATTTAATATGAGGAATGTACAAGTAAATGTAATAATAGCAAAACTAGTAAAACAACAAAAGAGTAATTCCATTTTCCTGCATTTCTTCTCTTGTTTGAGAGCTCGGAAAAGCAAACAGTTGCAAACAACTCAGCTACAGAAACCGTAGAAACCAGTACTTCATATTGGCAGTTTGCATCAGTAAAGTATTGAGAGCTGATACATACAGGAAGTCAGAGACCTTACAGCTTGCTGCTGAAGATCAACAACAACAAAACAAAATCTTGAGATGAATTGTCTAGATAACATTCTTACTTAAGGGGAAGGAGGAACAATTTCAGAAAAAAAAATTAAATGCTTCTCAAGCCATTTTCTAATAGGACAGCACTGACCTTTCCAAATGCTGCCCATACACAGAAAATAAGTGTTAAAAAAAGAAGCAGCCCTTGATTTGCATGCAGAACTTCGGGAATGCCACTGGTTGCCTACACCTGTTTAAGCCAAAACCAGGCAGCATGCTATTCCAACAGCCTATTTTCATAGCAACTGGTCTATTTTCAGAGAAACTGAAAGCATTACAGAACAAAAAAAGTAGAATGCTCAAGTTAAATAATTGATAAAAACAAAATACAAACATATTAATATAGTATATTCAGAGTATGTAAAAGTGAGTGCCAGTGTGAACATAATCAGGACTTTTTACATCAAGAGATCGGCATATATAATGTCTAGGCTTTCAGATTTGTTTTTTCAGTTGTTGTTTTATCTAACCTGTAATACCAGCATAACCCAAAAGTATCTACAAGTTCCATATTATAGCTAAATACTTTCAAGTTATATTTGCTACAATGTTTTAAGTGTTCTCCTTAGAATAAGAAAACATTACCAGATGCTTCTACTTATATTTGCCTATATCCAGCTAAATCCTAATCAGCCAATTAGACAGTTTCCTCCTAAAAAAGCCTCCAAACTTTTTCTACAAGTAGTTGGTCATCTTCATGAGATATAATTAACACATGATCAAAAGTCTCAAATAGCACATTAGCCCAGCCAACACTTTAAAATTAAAAAAAAAAAAAATAGCTGACTGGCAGGTACCAACTGGCATCTCCCGGATACTTTGGCAAAGCATTACATCCTGCCATGACAACTTTCAGAGAAGCAACACACTGCTTCAGAGAGAAAGCAATTTTCAGTTTCCAGCTCCTACCAAATGTGGGGCTCAGCATGAATTCCGTCTCCCAGAGGCAGGACATAACTGATTGGCACTGTCTGGCCTCTGTATATGCCAGGGGCACTGTAATCCTGCCAAGATCAAAACTGGAAACAGAGAGGCAAAAAAAAAATCAAACCAAAACGCCCCAAAAATTAAAAAAAAAATCAATCACTATATCATGCCTCTGAGAACACTCTTTAGAAGCCTACCAATGTTGACTGGTAAACTACTTCATCTTTTTTGATGTATTCACATTGATTATTTTTTCCTCTTCCGTGTAGCTTAACTTTGTACATCAACAAACCACTGGCCACAATCATGCCTGGAGAAGTTGCCTCATATTTGGAAATAGGTGAAAATAATGCAGCACCTACATTACAGTCTAACTGTTGAGAGCTATATAAATTAATTTAAGCATTCCACAACAGGATGAATTTGCCTTTCCTTCTGAGGAACAGAATCATACAAAAGCATTAGCCACAAACTTGGCATCAGCCTGTTTTCCATGTGCACATGAACTAAGTTCTAGAGCAAATAGAAATTGAAGCTCATAGAACATCGCATGGAAGACAGTTCAGCAAATACAGCTAAATTAGTAACTACATAAAGCACCAGAGCATCAAACACTTCTATGGGGCATTGTTTTCTGTACTGATCTTTATCAGGCTCTGATAAACCTTTAAAAGGGAAGATAACTTTGACAATAAAACCACTAAAGATTTGCGTTTGTAAATGTGATCTCTAACTAGCAGGCACTGGTGTGCAGGGCGGAGCATGGATACTGTTAGTCAGAGCAAGGACAGTACAGATGTAGCATGTACTCGCAAGTGTATTACTATTTTTTGTTGTGCCTACAAAAAAGAAAAACGAAACACCCAGGGTCAATACAAGACACCTGGAGTTGCATTCAACTTCCACATTAAAGCACCCAAGTGTAGATGTCAGTGTGAGCAGTCAAAGCTGCTACTAGAGTCAGTGGAGATCTAGTCAGCACAGCCAGGTTAAACTGCAGTTTCAGCCCACCCTGAAGTTGAAGCCTGCATCTGGCCAGCTGAGTAACTCTCCAGATTCCACTGAAACTATGGACTGTATCTCTATCCACTCTAATCTACAAGTTAAATCCTATACCTTTCCAGTTCTCTCCTGATGTGACATCACTCTTGTATATTTTGCATCACTGGCTGAAAGCACCCATGTCACCCAACACTCCAGTACAGCAAAACAGACAAGCAGAGAAAGGCAAATGAAAACACTTTTTGACACTGGAACAGGCTGCCCAGAGAGGTGGTGGAGGCCCCATCCCTGGAGACATTCAAGGCCAGGCTTGATGAGGCTCTGAGCAACCTGATCTAGTTGAAGATGCCCCTGCTTACTGCAGGGGGGTTGGACTAGGTGACCTTTAAAGGACCCTTCCAACCCAACACATTCTATGATTCTATGACTCTAAAAAACACCAATAAAAGCAAAATGCACACTATTGGTCCAGTGTGATGCCAAACATCACTGAATGATTGTCACTGGTGCCATTTAGAAAGGCTGCATTGCACCTGAGTATATATCATTCCTTTCAGAACACAAACCCCTCCAACCATCACATTTACTTCAACAGTCCCATAGTGACCCAGATAAAAACAGGAAAAAGAAAGGCAAGGAGGGGAACTACTATATATAGTTTACCTATTTATGATTTTAGCACATGCCAGAAATAACTACTGAGGGCAAAATGCAGCTATAATACTTCCAAACTGATATTCCTTAAATTGGAGACAAGCATATGAACAGACTAGCTCTAAAATCCTATGGTACTGTTTTCCTTCACAAAATATTTGTGATATCCTTGTCTTACTAAACTGAAATTCAATACTTAGAGAATTTCAAAGGACTTGTGCCTGTCTAAGCTAAACCAATTGCTTGTAGAAAAAGGCGTCACAATTATGAAATTACTTCACAAAAAATGGAGAAAGTAGCTAAAGTAAAGATTAAAAAATGACAATGCCAACAGCAAAGTATAACTGTAATCAGAAGCAGTACAAGTCAATTTGGAAGACCAGAACTCACATAATCAAGCAAATAGATCTGGGTGGATGCAGCATTCTCAGAGGGTGGCTTAACAAGACATGTCCTACCTTTAAAATGAGCAGATTGATTTTACCTCTGATCTCTTCTTCACCAGCCCTAACAACTCGTGGATGCTCCTTCTCTCCTTCCGCTGCATTTGCACTAGTCCTAAATTCCCCTAATTTTAACTGCCTTTGTGTAAATGCTGCTAAGCCATTCTCTAACCTCCTCTTAGGTTCCCACCAAACATCCACACGCTCCTCTGATCACAAACCCTTAATCCCATTCCTCAATGTCTTTATATTATACAAAGCTACACTCAACACTTCACTAAAAGGTTGGCCACTACAGGTACTTATTCAAGAAAACGAGGAATTTTATTAATTACACAGCTTCACACTTAGTGGAAAGACTACATTAAAATTAATTGATCACACTCCCAAGCTCTGAGCTGTGCACAGAGACACAGGCTAGTTCTGGTGACAACAGCACGGGGAGCCTGTGGAAAAAAAAAACAGTTTATGGCTCTTATGATTCTTCTATCAGGAAATTTGAAGTTAAGAAAAGGTAGAGCTTATAAACTAATGGAGGACCCTGCATTACAGAGCAGATGCACTGCCTTTGCTAAAAAAGGAGTAGGCAGTGAGGTCTATAGCTTGTTAGGAAACAGATAAGGTGTATACAAGATACTGTGGTTGTTACAGGGCAACCTCTCCCCCTCCTCTAGTTGGAGGGTTTATGGGCTTTTATGGGCAGCCTTAAAGACACAATACAATTTTTCATCTAGCTTTTAAATTTACTGTTTATAGCATCACACTTATCTACCCTGATCAGGAAAATACACACCTAGAAGACTGGTAGGTGGGATACCTCACAAAACAGGAAAGAAATCTCAGTTGCTCAGAGGCAGCTATGACTGTATCCCAAAGAACAAGCATCAGAGTGGTTTGTAGGGTATATGCCTGTCCCTACCTGTATTTTCCCAACACAATTATCCTTAGTAAATACAGATAAATTATTTTAAAATATTTTGACCAATTGCTGAAATAACACATGTTCAGTTAAAAAAGTACAGTAGACAGTTGTTTTGTCATAGACCTTGATGTAGAGTCTGAAGTTGTATCATATAATATACATTAATAGTAAATTAAATGTATTATAACACATGTACAAGAGATTAATACTGTCTGAAAAACAAATGCACTGAAGAGTGTTCATTTCAGGATTAACACTATTTGAAATTAGGAGCTTACAAAAGCATTTTGTCATGTTTCTTGACAATACTTACATAGGCAAATCAGTTGTACAACTCTTAAGTAGCATGAGTTGCACACAACATACTATTTTCTTTGCTTAATATTAGGAAAAAAAAAACAATAAAAACCTAGAACACCAGAGCTGACCAAGCTTCTGACTGTGCGTACGGAGAGTAACATTGTCCATACCGATTTTGTGCAGTTCTACTTCAGCCTTCCCACTAAGCTACCCAGTTCTGTCCCCATTCCCCCACAGACACCTTCAGGGGTCAGTGATTTCACTGCATGAAACTAAATGTTCATTAAACTGCTGCATTAAGAACAAAAGACTTTGATATGTACAGAGGTGTAAAAAGCTGTTAATGCTGCATGCTTCAATTTGTAAAAAATGGGGTTACTCTGATAGGATTAGAAAATACATCTCAAGCTTGCACATTTTATTTAAGCTTCCAGAAAACTTCCTACTGTTGATTTAATTTTCTAGATCACTGCCTGCACCTAGCAGCATCAGAAATCATAAACTGAGAGTTCTAATTTCTTTCAAGTTTGGAATGCAATGTTGGGTTTTGAAGAGCCTAAGCTACATAAATATTTCAAAGTTAGGAAACGACTCGAAGGTATAGAGGAACAAAGGGCAATTTCAAATTCACTTTTCTATGACAAAGCCATAAAGGCTTTCTTTAAAGTACATACTTTTAGTTTTGTCACACACATGACAACTTAAAACAATGAACTCAAGAGGTCACAAGCAGTATTTTCACAAATGAATTGAAGGAGAACCCAAAAGTCATCATATAAATTGTACACAAGATTTGAAAAAATATTATCTAGCAACACTACATTGACTTTCTGAGAAGGCTGTCACTCTGAACCATAACACATCCACTGACACAGGTCCAAAATATGCACCATAGTTCAGGTTCTCAGTTTCGATCCCACTTGCTTTGAGGTTAATAGTATCTTTAGGTAAAAGGCCATTACCACACCTTCTTTTCTCTCAAAAAAAAAAATAAGCAGCATTATATAGCAGCTGATATCAACCAGTTCAAACCACTCAAACTACTATAGTATGCACTAAACGTGGTGCAAACTGACAATAAGTAGGCTTTCACTCTCACCTACGTAACCCATTGAGATTATTCCAATTCCAGCATGTTCTTCAGCATGTTTAATTATAACACAGAATCGGTTTACTGTCCAAGTAAGCCCTGGCTGTGTGGCCCAAGAACACCCAGTACTTCTGATTCTTTTGACAGGAGATATAGGCCTCCTTGGGCAAACCAAATTGGTTTCTGTTTTACACCAATGTCCTTGTTCTTCAGCTATTGCTTCTGTGTACTGCTTAGCTGCCACCCAGACTCTAGTCTAGGGGAAATTAAGCCACTCCTTAAGAGGAGTGACATCTGTATAGTACATGTCTGGATATAGAAAATAAACAGGACAGAGTCATAACGGTCAGTTCAAGGACAACAGGGGGCTCTGGAGCGCCAATATCAGAGACAGCACAGACAAAAGTCTCCAAAGATATGGCCCATCTCAACATTCACTAAGGGTCACTTTTTAATGAATACTAACATTCTCTTTTCTTTAATTCTTTGGTTCTTAAAGCATTCAATGCAATACACTAAGAGCCCAAACTAGGACTTCTCTAATTAGAGCAATCCCTTTTCGGTGTTGTAAAGGTATTTTTTTTTCTTTTGCAAAAGAGCAGCTTTCTTACCTTCTACACAAGAACACTATTGCTGAACTGGCAACTATCATAGTTGTGTTTTATTCCAAAACAAAGGACTGTTCATTCCTTCTAGACTGCAGAAGCAGAAAGCTTGAAGATGACAATTTATTTAGGACATTCTACCATAGTGTTTTATCTTTGCTCAGAGTTACAGCATTGATAAAATAGAGTTAAAATTATTACGTATTTTAAGAAATCTGCCAACTATGGTATCAACATACTTTTTTTACAATGAACTAGAAAGATTTTGGGGGTACCTACCTAATGCATTTTCTATTTGGAACTTTATTATTGAAGCATCTCGAAAAAATGGCTAAAACCTAGACTGTGAGCCAGAAGACAATACTTATTGCCCATTTCACAAGTCATTTGCACGAGGACAAGGTTAGAGATTAAGGGAATTAAATTAATAGCTAGCATGTTTTAAATCACTTATTATTCCCCATATATATGTTCTTAAAAAATGCAAGAGAAAAAATATTCTGGTGTACTTTGAACATATACATAAAGTACAGCTCTACCAAACAAAGCACACTGCAGAAGACAGCCAAAGAATTCACTACTTCTGTTTATTTGAGCAAAAAGGCAACAAGAAAGTTGCTTTACAACTTGCAGTCCAAATACAACCCCACCACCTAAGGGAGATCATGTTCCATGGGATTATAGACATGCTGCTGATAACAGCACGAGGCTAGGCTCAACATCCCAGTAATCCCTTCCTGTGTGTGGGAACTAACACTGATGTTTTTTAAATTGGTCCCATCCTTGCTAAAGGGCTGCTACTCTAACTTAGCTATTAGAAAAAGTCATTCCTATCCAGTTCCCATGAAAATTAACAGCAGGATATAAAACAGAGCTGCTATTATTGTAATAAATTAGATTTCTGGAAGTAAAACAGATAATGTAAGATCACAAGGGAATGTTTTCTCATAGAATTATCCTTTCTGTACATATTGGTTGAAGTTTAAACTGCAGTAGACTAAGGCTGCATTAACTGTGTGCGTTCACAAAGCAAAAGATTAAAAAAATTGTGAAGATATATGAAAGAACCTATATTATTCCTTCTGCCATAATAAGTATTGTAAAATAAAGCAGTTATATTATCAGTGCTACATTAGCTTGGATGCAAGTCATCAGTACATCTCCTTCCTTGTAGTTCATGGAGCAGAAGCAATTTCAAATTGGGCAATTAATTGCTAAGCATTATAGATCAATGTTTATTGAAAATCCTTGTTTTCCTTAGCAACACATAGCAATGTAACTTAGAATTTTATGAATGTTCCTCTCATTTCAAAGCACGATCTTTGAGGTGTAGGATTCTATTAAAAGTTTTTAGTCACAATTCAGACCAACAAACCTTTCTCTTCCTTATGTTGGTGTTACATTACATAAACATTTGGAAAAAAATTGTCTTAAAAAACAGACTAAGATTTATATAGGTATTTCTGAAAACTAAACTGAAGAATTGTTTGCTTTGTTGTTTTTTGTTTGGTTGGTTTTTTGGTTTTACACACATATTTTGTTTAAAAGGCTAAAAAATATCAAGAGTTCCAATTACAAAATTTTCTTAATATTTAGCAAATTAAAGATGCTTTCATGTGACTGATCAAATACTTATATCAATTTCCAAGTGTTTTATAACTATTAGTAAATTAATCCATAAATCTAGAAATGAGGAATTTAAATACAGATTAGACTAGTTTCCAAAAGTATAACAATTCTATAGCTAAACTTGAACTGACACTCAGTTCCTCAGTTAAGATTATCTGCACATGGCTCTTCAAATAGTGAATAATATCTATAAAAAATTTAGAAAACACTAAATTTCATGACTGTTGAACCCTTCATTATGAAAGGGGATGGCCTAGAGCACAGCTCCGACAGCACAGCCAAGATGGACAGATACAGCAGTTTGCACAGTAGCTAGCCAACAGCAGAGCATATTAAAGAGGGCCAGCAGCTCTTATCAGAAGAGCAAACACTTGCTCAGCAGTGGTGGTGCCAGAGGGCACAGACCCCAGCTCCACCCCAGTGGAGCAACTGTCCCTGTCACACCATAGGTTCCAACCCAGACAGTGCTCCTGAGAGAAGATGCATCACTGAGGCAGTAGGAGCCAAACTACTTGCTTGCAGGAGGTGTGTGCTGGTAGAGTGTGTGTGCTACCAAGTGAAGGAAATGTAGGAGGAGGGCAGCACACTGCATGGCATTGGAGATGGCAAGAAACAGAGTCACTTGATCTTCTCCAAGACCCTGAAGCTTCAAGAGTCAGAACCCTCAACTATGGTGAAAGAGGAGCAGGTAGTCTCCTTATTACTGTGAATCCAGCAAAGGGCTGCAAAGACGATCAAGGCATTGGACCATCTGACTATGATGAGAGGCTGAAAGCAGTGGCATTGGTTAGGCTCAAGAAGAAAAGGCTGGGGGGGGAAATCTTGTAAGTGTGCATAAGTACCCAAGGAGATGAAGTTTAAAAAAAAAAAAAAAAGGCTGAGCCAAACTTCTCAGTGGTATTCAGTGAAAGGACAAGAAGCAATGGGCGCAAAGTGAAATACAGGAAATTCCATTTAATGCAAGAAAAAATCTTTTTTATTGTGAGGGTGGTCAAACACTGGCACTGGTCACCCACAGAGGCTGCTAAGTCTCCATCCTTGGAGATGGTCAAAACGCAACTGGGCAAGGTCCTCAGCAGCCTGCTCTAGTACAGCTCTAGAACAACTCTGCTGTAGTTGTTCCAAGCAGAGAGGCTACAGTCTTAGCCATTTTGTTATTATCTGTAATTAGTGAATTAACTCAAACTGGCTAAAAGAATAAATAGACAAATTATGCTACAATAGTTTGAGAACAGTCTACTACATTTCTTCATGCAAAACTAGTAACTGAATAAAAGGAAGAAACCAATAACATTTGAACTTCCAGTTGGCCCTTAACAACACTCCTCTCAAGAGGCTAAAGAAATCAAATAATGAGAAGAGAGACACACAATATTATCAGGAAACTTTAAGCTTCTGTCGGTTAAGCAGACTAAGTTAAAAGATGAAATCATCTTTATGGATAGGCAAACAGCACTAAGCACCAATATATCTTGCTAAGTCTAAGAAGATGGTCTATTAATAGATATATACATTTTGCTAACTTCCTCTTTAGACAGCAGTTATTTAGGCTAACTCAAAAATCAGGAAGGGATTTGAGGAACCTCAAGGAATGGTAGCCAAAATGGATTAATAAGAAGACATTGAAGACTACAAGGACCAATTAAACAAAACAAAGTGGAAAAGCAAGGAGCAATGCACACTGGAAAACTGTGAAGTCAACTAAATTCCACTGAATGCAGGTACTAATAAAAATCATCAAGAAAGACATTGTTATGTAAATAATGCAAACTAGATAGTAGAATGTCATCATAGTACATCATGTCATGCCATAAACCAGCAGCGTGTCATTTGGAATATGACACACAGTACCTTTCTTCTCCATATTACAGAAGGTTATAGAAGCAGAAACAATGACAAAGAAATAGTATTAACTGAGAATATGAAGTGTTCCACATGGAACAAAACTGTTAAGACTGCAAAGATTTATCCAAGAAAAAGCCATAAGGAGACAAATGCATGAGAGTACACACACACACCAGTCCCAGACCACTTTTTCTGCAAGCAGGAAGCTATCTAGATAAAGTATCTTCAAAACGAATGGCAAAAGCACTTCTTCTGCTACTTGGAAATCAAACTAAGTTTGAGTCTACGTCCATCTGCAGAACAGTCTAACCACATGACAGTGCTGCTTACTTGGATTGGAAATGAGAGCACTCAATACAAAGATTTTACAGACACCCTTTAGAAATTGTCATTTAAGAATGAGACTGGAAAACAGTCAATTTTAACACTATCTTAAGAACCATCAAACAAGCCATTTCTCTTATGAATAAAAAATAAGCCAAAATAAAGTTTCATTTTAACACTTTCAATTTTTTAAAAGACATTTTAAACTATTTTAGCATCATGTTAAAGAAGTCTCATTACTTTGATGCATGTAACTAGATTAGTATAGCTACAGGCAGGCACTAAACTACATTTAGCTTTTAAGTGTTGTAACAATGTAACAGCTTTAAGAGAACGTCATCTTTACTGATGATTTACTCGAGAGCACATCACTATGAGCAAATTACTCTGTAGGACATTCAGTAACATTTTGCTTTCATCCAACTTCTTACCTCTTGAATGAAGTACAGCAAAACTGGTTTTAGCTGGGTTTGGTTGAAGGAGATTTTTAGAGGATTTGGTCTTGTCTGAAAGGCAGCACACAGAAGCACATAACTCAAGATAAGTGCATTTGAGGCAGAGTGGTGGCAATAGCCAGCCATCTTTAGATTTTTATAAGGTTGTTTCATCCCTGTGAAATTAAAGTACTGCCTCTAAAGAAGCCCACAAAAATAAACTGGTAACTCGCTTTCAGACACATTAAGAAGATTATTCTCCCTAATTAAGCAACTTGTTGCAAGTTAATCTGCAGTTGGAACAGGAAGACATCTAACCAATGTGAATTCCAACGAGACAAAGAACACAAGACAACAACCTAGCACAAGGCTAATCATCTGCAAACTAGTTATCAAGAGTACAAGAGAAATGCTCCAGAGCTGGGTGCATAAAGATATATGTGCATGTGGGTATGCATAAACAGTAATGCTATTAACTATTCTGTCCTAAAGAGAGACAGCACACTAAAGAAACTAACCTCAACTTTCCAGTTTGACCCAGTCATAATTTCAACTACTCCAGAGTGTTCATTTACATACATATTTATAATCACAAAGACAGGTCTAAATACAAAAATATGGCTGCAGCCAAATAAAATGAATCGTTACTTTTACATCAGGTTAGTTTTCAGCCAATCTGCTCCTGTTGCTGGTTCCCTGCACTGGTTTCAATGGCCACACAAACATGGGAAGGAAGGCCGACTACAGCAGCACCAATATCCATTGGTGCAATCATTCATTGCAATGTAATCCTTACCGACAAAACTGTTACAAGAAAGCACGCTACTGTGTACCTCACACAAAGTACAGTTGTGTGCTCTGATAACTTCTATGTTTCAAATTTGATTTATTTCTTCTTAAAAAAGAGAGAGGAAAACAAAAAAAAAAGTAGTCAACTGCTCTCTCATAAGCCATGAGACATAGTTCCAGCTTGCCAAACTTCACAATTTACTGGAAACCACATCACATAGAATTAGAGATGAAAGTGTGGTTCTGAAGGACAGTTAGAGAACAAGGTCTTGAATGATAACAAAACTGCTGATGGTGGTTTTATCTCTGAAGCAAAGCTCAGGAAGATAGCAAAAGACTCAAGGACAGTGTAAAGGAAAGCCTTCAACTTCAAACTGTCCTGGTAAATTAAAAAGCCAGCCCTGCTCAGCAAAATTAAGTTACCATATAGGGTAGTGGTTCTCTTGTTTTCAGCAATTGTAGATCCCTAGTCATCCAACATCATTTTCACAGTATCTGAGCTATGACCTGGATATGACAGCAAAGGCAGAATTCTCTTCCCTGCCCTATCGGACTCACAGCAATCCAGCCCAGAGAGTCCCAGTGATGCTGATGGTGTTAAGCCAGCTCAATGAATTACCAATCATTCTGATATCCAGATACATCACCAACAGCTGCACCTTACAAAGTAAAACCAAGGTAGATACATACAAGCACACGGATAACCAGTTCAGGCCAGCTGATGCACTGTCTTCTATTAACACTTCCTAACACCAAACAAACATGAGGATGCAGACAGTAATAACAATATATACTCACTGTGCAGGGCTATTTGTACAAGTGATGATAAACAAACATACAGAGAATAATCCAGTGGTGTTACGGAACCAGCATTGGAAATCATAGAAACAGGAGTAATTGAGCTAGTAGAACTAGTATTTTTATCTACCTTTTTAAAATAAAACACAGGGTTTTTTTCCTCTGTTGACACTAATATCTTAGTATTTATTCACCTTTTGAAAACAAGTATGTGTACATACACACACAAAAACCTATATAGTAGAGGCATCCATCACAAGAGCACAACACAGAACTGAATGGGGCTCACACATCAGATCTCTAACCAAGATAACACAGGGGCTGGCTCAGTGCTCCACTTCCCTCTGTGCCCATGCCAATAGGGAGAGGAACCTAGCACTCCTCCTGCCAGAACCCGGACTGGCCCCGGGGCCCAATCCTTTCCCTTCAAGAACAATCAAACTACACTTGCCTTTGAACCCTAGAGGCCTACAAGGTCTGCCCTGTTTTCAAGGACTGAGAGCCTCCCATATTTCATTGCCATTGTGTTTTTTCCACTCAACTTGTTCCTCAAACACAATGAGCTATAAACAATGAACAGGGTAGTTTCCTGAGACTTCAGGCACATCTTTCTAGAAGTTTTATACTTAGGTTGTGGGCTTTTCCTCTTCTGTAGTTGTGCATCAATTAGCTTTTGAACAACAAAAAAAAAACAACAGCTACACAAAGAAACAACGGAAATGCTTATATAGTGCTCCACGTAAGCAAAGAAACAAGCTTTTTACCAATACGAATACCAAAATATTGTATACTAGTTTTGTTCAAGATTTTTCATCAAAATATGAATTATTAGATGCCCCTTGAAGAAATTTGTGAACCCTCTATAACCCACAGCACAAGTTTTTCCATTAACGCTCCTAAATCCTCCAAGAATGTTAATTATAGTTATTCATCTTATTTATCCAGAGCTGAAGCTGCATTTCAGAGGCAGCCTTGCTAGTTTGCCTGTATTTTTGGTTCCTTCCACTCCTTATCTGCAAGACAGAGTCACTTCTTGACTCCCTTCTGCCTCCTCCCATTTTGCTTTTCATACTGATAAATACCCATCCATTTACTAACAAAAATAGCATATACTATGATTACTTAATTCCCTCACATTTTGCCTTACATAGGCATCCATTATTAAGAGATTACAAAATGTTTTTAAGAGATAACAAAAATAGCACATGCTATACTCTACTTAATTCCTCTTTTTGAGGAAAACACCAAGCAAGAGAACTTCTGGCTGGTCCCAAAAGAGCAGGCACACAAAAACCCCTGTCAACAGACACGTGTCTGGCAACAGCTAAATAATCTTGTAACTAAAAGTTGTTGAATTCTGTGGTACTCCAGATCAACTACAAGACTCCACAGACACCTGGGGTCCCAGGAGAGATTACCCAGAATATTCATGCCTCAAAAAATCAACATTTCAGATTTTAAAGAAATAATTTTTTCAGAAGGACTAGAATATTTAACTTTGTGTTCCAAGGCAAAACCACACAGGAAGAAAACTTTCATTACAAATCCCAGTTTTGAAATTCACTAAACATGACTCAAACTCAGTTTCCATTGTCAGTTTTGACGTGCTACCAGTTTGACCACAAGAGACTACCTAGATTAAGTACTATAATCAATACCATGGGAATGACCAGGCTAGGGTTTTCTCTAATGCTGAAAACATACTGACTTTATCGCATTAGTCATTCTTTTTCTTTCTACGGCATGCCAGCTAATCCATCAGCATTCAATAAGAGCTATGCTAAGTGCAATTTGCCATTTCTGATCATAGCTCCTCTTCATGGCAATATTGTATCAAAATTTGTTTAGTTCAGTTCACTCTTGGTCCATATCTTCAACAAGATAAAAAAATAGCACAGAAATAGTTTCTAGGCAATGAAGTTCAACATTAAGAAAAAAAAGTCCTGTTTGACAGCTGCTGCTTAGCCCTTATGGTGCCCAGACTCATTAGGGTACTTTCAGGTATTAAAAGCAAGGACACCTTTTTATCTGCCGTTCTGCTATTTACAGGAGGCACTTTTGTATTTGCAGTCCTCCTCCTTCACATCCACACAAGTCATCTAAGTCAATGCAGCTGTCTCATGCTATTTCCTCCAACTTAAACCCATGTGGATTTAAGAAAGTAAAACGAGTGCCTTCTGCATTATCCAAACCAGAGCACATCTGACAGCAAAACAAAACGCAGCTGTAGCTCTTTTTTTAAAAAAAAGATAAAGAAAAAAGAAAAAAGTGATGCAGGAGGTGCTATCCACATCCAGGACTCAGAACTTTTCCTGCTCTTCTACGCAGGATGCAAAACAACTAGGCTCTAAAGCCAGGTTCCATTTTTTCCCCCCACTCCTTTCTGCAGTTGGGCAAACTTTCAAAAACATGGGTGGAGCACACCCGCAATCTCACCTCGCTTAAACACCAGTGGTGCAATTGCTGTTCTGGAAGGAAAGAGATAATAATTTCAATCCTCCTCTTGTTGATTATTTTGACTACTGCACTATTACCTAAAAGTCAATTTATATATATATTTTTTTTTAAGTACAAAAAGACTATTTTGAGATATCATTACTAGAGAACCAGATCCCTGAAAAAGCAATTACACCTCTGTACCAGGAACAGAGTATCAACGACGCTTGTGTTTCTGCATTTCTGACTAGCCAGCAGCTCCCAGATCAGTATGCGAATGTGCACAGCACCTCCTCTGAACAACCTCATTCTTCTCCCACACAGGCTAAGGAGCCTCGGCACCTACTTCTGGATGTGCATTTCCCTTTTGTGAAACAGGCACTGACACACTTAATGTGTAGACATACATAGCTTCCCATCTTTCTAGCTCAAGAACACCGAGCAATACACATTGTACACCACCACAAACAGTTCAAACACTTGAGAGCACATCACTTAATGTCCCATCACAGCTTTCCAGCATTCTTTCTTCAGTCTGAACACCTGCCCTGGTGTTTCTACTTCAGACAAAAATATTGTTATTAAGTGAGGGGAGGAAAAGTAGCTTCTTTGTCTCCTACATCTCAACTTTAGGCCCACTTATCCCTATGTTAAGGAAAACATAAATGTTGAAATTCTTTTAAAGGTCTGTAACACAACTCTGTACTAAGAAAGTTTCCTAGAATGCCTACACCTCTGCAGGGCTATGTAGCTAGAACACCTCTTTTTAGTGAGGAAAAAAACCATAAAAGACAATGTTTGTTTTTTTAATATTTCATTTTAATGTGTAAGCTACATTTTAAATAAACCAACTTTACTGTTATTTACTATAATTATTATAATTATTAAATCATTATTGTTATTAAAAATTGTTATTACAAATTGTTATTACTGCACTTCCTCAACTGTGTCAAAGCACAAGACACTTTTCAAAGAGAACTTACATAAAATAAAACAGAATATATGCTCACCTTTGAATTCATTAATATTGGTGTGCCTAGAATGATTTAGATTAGTAATGGCAGGGTGAAGATTTGATTGTGATAGTACTGTTGTGTCTTTACAGTTTAGTAAACATCATTAACTTTACTGGTGAGTTTCGGGATATTGGTTGTGACAGTAAATCTGCACATCAAAATGCTGGTTTTGGGAACTGTTAAGCCCATTCTTGACATATTTTGAAAGCCACTATACCCCACTGTTAATTAATCATTTAGACTAATCATTAGGCTAACGAGGGCAGGGGAATAAAACTTTCTGGGACCGGGAGTATGCATTTTTCCCCACAATGCACGATGACAGATGCCTAAAAACACTGCTGTGGAAGGCGTCAGAGTACACCTGCTTCTCCCGCGATGTCCCGGGAGCTTACTGCCCCAAGCCCTGCCTCAGGGGCACGGCTGCGAGCGCAGACCCCCGCTGGGAAGAGAGAAGTCTCTTCGCCTCAATGAAAGGACAGTTTCCCAGTCCCTCAGCCCAGCCCCACGTGTTCTCGGCGCGGGAGGCTCCGGCCCGGCCCTCCCCCGCGCCCCGAGGGGGGTCTCGGACACTGACAGCCGGGTGGGGAAGGCCCGAGGCAGGACGGGGCTGCAAGCCACCCGCGACCCCCTTTTCCTCGCCACCCCTCACCTGTTTTGAACGTCAGCTGCTTGTCGTCCTCCCCGCCGCCGAAGAGCTGGAGCATGGAGACGAAGAGGACCCCGCACGAGTTCTGGATGCCGAAGACGGCGCCGTTGCACCACATGGCGGCCAGCATCACCACCCAGCCCCAACCGCCCTCGGGGGGCTCGGCCACCGCACTCCCGGGGGCCTCCGGCGCCTCCCGGGGCTGGGCCCCGCTCTCGCCGCTCGGCGCGGCCGGGCTACCGCTCCCGGGGCACCACTCGCCGCCGTTCTCCCGCCGCGGCTCCGCCACCGGCGGGCCGGGCAGAGGGGCGGTGGCGTGGGGGGGGTCCCCCGCGCCCTGCGGCGCCGGCTGCTCGCTCACCGGCGCCATCCTCAGCCGCGTCACGGAGCCGCTCCTGCCTTCTTCCTCCTCCTCCTCCTCCTCACGGCGACCTCTCGGCCCCCGCCCACCTCAGCCCCTCACCGGGGGAGCAGCAGGCATCCTGCGGCGCTCGGTCGGTCGGTCTGTCGGTCGGTCTGCGCGCGCGAGGCCGCCCCGCCGCTCGCTCGCGCCCGCCTGCCCCCCCCTTCACTCTTTCCACCGCGCCGCGCGCCGAGGGGTGACCCGCCGCCGCCGCGTTATTTTAAAAGGGGGGCTCCCGTGGGGGCGTCAGCGGCACGAGGGCTTTCCTCCGCGCCGATTGGCTGAGGGGAGGAAGGCGGGGGGGGGGGGGGAGCTGGTGAGCGAAGCCACGCTCCTCTGCTCCCCCCCCCCCCCCCCCTTCTCCGCCTCTTCAGCCGTGGAGGCGGGGCGGTGGCGTGTCAGCGGCGGCGATGATAAGCGCGCGTGCCGCGGCCCCGCGCGCCGCCGCCGCCCCCCCGGGGAGGGGAACGGCCGGGGGTTGGGGTTGTCGTCGCGCAGCTGGAAGTCAACAGTTAACGGCCGCCGCTCGCGCTGGGCGGGAAGGCGAGCGTCTCCTCACACAGGTAGCGCGCGCTGCGCACGGTGGAGAGCGGTAAACAAGCCCCCTGGCCCCGCTCCCGGGCCGCGGCGGTTCCCCGTGAGGCCGGGCAGTCACACCCGGCGGTGTCCTGCTGCGGCTGCCCGCGGACGGAGGGAGAAGGCTGGAATCTCCCTCCCCAGCGGTTCGCTAACAACCACCAAGTGAAGAAAAAACACCCCAAAACGGTAAGGGAGGGGCGCGGCTCCGGGCCTCCTCTCCCCCCCAGCCCCGCCTGTGCCCGTTGACAGCCGTTGCTCTCCCCTCACGGCCGTTGCACGGCCCTGCCCGGCGCTCGCTGGCCTCCGGGAGCTCTTCATCGCCCACTGTCCCTCCCTAGGGGAGGTCCCGGGGTCTGGGCTGCCAGGGCCGGTACGGAGCCACCCCGCTCCAGGGCCCTCGGGGCATCCGCCGTCCTCAGGGAGCTGCTCTCCGGGACAGCTTTCCACCTCCCCTCGGGCCACCCTTAGAGCTTTGCCAGGGGTGAGCATGGTGAAGCCGTTTCTCCCCGGTTGTCTTATTTTTATATCTTTTTTTTAACGAAGACAAAATACTGCACTTGCACACCTCATAAAATGTTTCCCACTTGCACAGAGGCATCAACTCTTGACCTTTCCTCCCCAGTGCCAGCAAAGTGCGAGGATAGGGAAAACTGAGGTCAGGAGTGTTAAATGACAAGCTTTCTGACTGGTGATCTTGCTTCCAAATTCTCAACTGCACATCTGTTCCTGTGTTTGGCAGCTACTTATGTTTTAAGCAGTTTGGGCCTGATGAGGAAGAAGAGCTTCTTTGAAAGAAAATCAGCAGATGAAATCTGGATACTGCGTCCTTCCCCATGAGACCTGAAGGGCTCTTGCATTAGTAAGCTATCCCCATTCCTTCCCGCAGAACCCAGGCTGCTACTACTGTGTCAGTTGCGCCATCCCATTCCCTTGCCTGCCTGTTAAAGCCTCTTCCTCCTTTTTTGACCCTGAATCACCTTCTCCCTCCTACCTACCAGTGCCCGCATGGGAAAACAAAGCTTAGTCCAAAGTAAAGCACAGATTCTTAAGACCAGGCCTTGTCCAGCACAAATGACTCAGTCATTCTCCACATGAAAAGTAGTAGCTAAAGAAAGGAAACCATATAATGACGTAATGAAAGCCCGTGTAATAATGCGCATTGAATGGGTGTCAGCCTGGCTTTTAGAATTAATTGACCTTCGGATTTTTAATTTTGCATGTTTAGTGTCCTCTAATTTGTTTTAAAATACATTAATTTTTTAAAAAAGTTTACAGATACATTTATGATAATAATGAAGTGCATTTTATAGATGCACTAATCTTGCTGCATACTCCGTTGTTACCCATGACCATCTAAGTTAAACACAGAAATACTACACATATGCATACAACAGCAGTAGAATATGGAAAAAATAAAAGCCCACAGCAAAACACAATATAGCTGTACGAAATACATAATAATCGTCAAAGCAAGAACTTTTGGCCGACCATTGAAAAACACATCTGTTCCCCCCAAGGAACAAGTTTTAGTGCTTATGAAAAATCCCAAGCCTATCATAAGCTTAAATATGCTCGGAATATTTAGTAAGCAATTTAACACGCAAAAGTTAACACTTCACATTCTCCAGCAAGTCTTTGTCCAGAGGCTGTTGTCTAAATCTATTGAGATTTCTTACAATAAATCAAGCTTCACCCACCACAGTATAACATTTTTGAACAGTTGTGGCAGAGCAAACCTTTTTTGGAACCAGATTCAATCTTCATTACCTTTGCCAGCAATGATTAACTTAATTAAACTTTCGGTTGCATAGGAATAAACAAGGGCAAAATCCAAGATTGGATCTTAATATGACTGACCAGAATGGGCCCAGTTCTGCAAGCACTTAAATATGTTTGTAACAGTTAGACTCCCCAGATTACTTCAACTACCTTCCTGAATGGGGAGCTATGAACTCTATGATAGATAGTCAAATCAGCTTTAGGGAAGAACCATATATTTTTTTCTGTTTTGGTCAGTGTTCAGTTAAGCACAAGACTAATTCCTTCTCCGCATGTTTTTCAATATAATATATAGGTACCGCAGTTTAATTTCCCTATTTCCCATAAACGCTGTAATGACTCCCCCCGCTTTTTAAGATGAAGGATGTGTTTTTTTAGAAAAAAAACATTGTGAACATATTGTGTGCAACTTCTACTTCTGGGCATTTTTTAAAATAGATTCTATTTTCCAGTTGTTAAGTGTTTCTTATCCCCTGATTAGAATGAAACAACTATTTTCCCTTTCTCCTCACATTGTTGGGAATGAAGAGTCACAAAATCTGATTCTTCAGTACACACAATTTTTATAAATTTGATGGCTATAACCATTCTGCATGTTTCTTCAATATTCTGTACCTTACTGTCCTATTGCTATTTATCTAAACTAAAAAAAAAAAAAAAGAATGGTTTATATTATCAAAAAATTAGGGCACAAGGGGCCTTCCTTTACAGGCCTTAAGTAGCTATCTGAGGAAACTTTGTACCTCCTTGCTCTTTGGTACACTCTGCTTCTGTCAAGAACTAAGTCTCTTCCCTTTCAAGAGAGGTCTCTTGAGATCTCAGCTATTTTCCTGGTAGTTTCCAAGAGCAAGAACAATAAAGGCTCACTCTTCATAGTCAGATAATTTTCAGTCCCCACCTTCCATAGAAAGTGTACTTTGCAAACAGAATACGGGCAGGTTTAACTTCAGTTTGATTTCTGAAGTTTTTGTAACCCAAATAATTCACAATAAAAGCACTGGCATTTAAATTCTTGCTATCGAAGAATTAAAAAAAACCTATTTGCAATAAAAAAATACTAAACCTGGAAAGATATGTAAAAGGAAAGCCACCCTTGTGGCTCTGTTATTTGAGCCCTGGATGATCACAAGAAAAATAGTTAAAAAATAAAGGGAAAAAGAAGGAAGACAGACATGAGAGAATTGCCATAAAAATAGTGAAAATAAAGAGATTACAGACTTGTATACAGGTAACTGTATCTATTTCAGCTAAATTGTTGTTATGACCAAGGGAAAAAAAAATAAAATCAACACCAGAACAGAGAGGAAAGTGAAAAAATCAACAGGGAATGGATAAGCTGAGAAACGTGATGTGAGAAACACCTTGGTTTTGTCTAAGATTTGTTCCTGTTTATAGTAATTTACCTATTTTACATGTTTTATTTAATACCCTACAGATGATAAAACAAACGAACAGCAATTTTGCATACAAAAGACATAATGCTTGCGACAGACATCTGCTATGGTGGTACTTATGTTATGCCTATATATAAAATATATAAAATGCCAGTGCTAAAGGAGGAATTTGCCCTGACATTTGTGGGCTTTCAAAAGCCACAGACCAGGAAATGGCATCTTCTGCAACCCTATCTGAAATTCTGACCAGCTCCCTATTAAATATTCACTCGCTTTCTCACAAGCTATTGAAAATAGACAAATACTTCAGTAGCCCCTGCATGCAGCATTTTCTTCAACCATAAGGAATGTTTTCATTGCCAACTACTTTAAAAAAGTTTACCTATATAGTTGAAGTATGCTGTTAGTGACACACCAAGATAGCTTTTTCCATAAATCATTTTATTTGTAGACCATTTCAAAATATGTAGTATTCTGCAGAGATGAGGTGGATAGGATGCCAAGCTTGAAGAGCAGATGTTCAGAGAGTTTAATTCTTCCTTTTTCTGTTGATCTGATTAGAATTTGTACTGGAATCAATGAAAAAGGGTATGCCTACATTGTCCAGAAAAGAAAAAAAGTTCTTTAGTAAAGTATCTAACTTTGTCATAAGTTTGCAACAGGCGGTACAATAGATGCAAACCCAAGAAAGGTAGGCACTATACAGTCAGGACATAAGGCTAACACAAAATTATGTGACCACTTAGACTAATGCATGCTCCTAATGATTAAGCCTTTTTTTTGTTTAATTTTCAGCTAGGATTAATAATGCACCTATTCAACAGAAGGATTTGGCCTTAAGTCAGAAAGATGAGATAAACAGGATAACCATTAAAACACAAAAACATATGGTATCACCAACTGCGTGAAGATCAACATTAGATTAAATCCCATTCAGTAAGCAGTGTTTATGCATCTCTCAGCCAGACAGGATGTTCTACTGATGTTTCAGACCAGGCTCCAGCTGAGTTGTATGAAGTACAGGACTGCATCTCACTGCTAAAGCAAGTGAGTCACATTTTCAAAGATAAAAAGTACAGATTTTACTTGTTTACTGTGGGGAACTTTGGGAGTGTCTAACCTTAGGTTTAGCATCTAGTAATACCTACAGTAAAAGTTTCCTAAAATATTAGTTGTCAAGATATTGGTTCCCTCCTACTTCACAAATAGCTAGAGAATTTTCATTTTTGTCCTTTCAAAAGCGACAAAGTGAGCAGAATGAGAGGGAAACAGTGTAGCCTAAATGTCTAACTAGTGAAGCTGAGGGTAAGCAACAGGTCTGATTCCCACTCCTATGTTTATTTAAAACAACAGTTCCAGACTTCTCTTAACATTTTCCTCTTTTAGGTTCACTTAGAGCATGGGTTATGGCTCAGGTCCGGCTCCCTTGCAAATTAAATTCAGTTGTTTTTTTTTCTTCAATGAAGGGTAGATGAGACTTGACAGGCTGTTATCTGGGATGTAGTTAACATATATCTGCTATTATTAAAGGTAGGCAAGTGAAAGAAAGTGATAGTCATTAACTGTAAAAGCCCTCTGCCCCCTGCAAATCTCCAGTTGCACAAAGCTAAGTTTTTAATTGCAGTCTTTCAGTGAAGGATTCCTCTAGCGTACCTTGTCACTGTCTCTGCTGTGGACACGTGATCGGAGCTGGTCACCTACATAGCATTGGTAGGAAGGAATAGGGAATCCCAGGGGATAAATTACTTTGAACAGTAACATTTATGATGAGATAAGTGATATTAAAGGAGCCCAGAAGACTATCTTAGATGTAGATGTGAGAACTCTAGGCACCTAAAATTTGCTGAAATTAATCCCACCCTCAGATATTAAGTTGAAGAACATCTTAAGATAATTTTTATTCAGACCCCAAACATGGAATTTGTTTTGATCCCATTGCTAAATGAGGAAGCATGAATACATTGTCCTAGCATGATCATTCACCTCTTTCTTGGCAGTGAAATAACTAACACTGTTGGCAGCATTCTCGTTCAGCTTCAAAGTTAACATCTCTTTCAAATGAGCAGGAACTGCTTCAAGCCATTGTTTTAGGCTGTCTTCAGGCTTGGTTTGATACCACTATCCAGGTCAAGTATTTCATATTGCATCCATTATCATAGGATCTAAGCACCTCAAAGTTCCTTCCTTTGTTTACATAGATTTAGTATCTTCCAGACCATATTTGCAATCTCTAGAACTCAATTTTGTTTTCAACAAAAGTTTGGAGCATCAGAGAAGCAAATGTTTTATCAAATAAACCCAATACAGTTGTTGTCTAGGAGCAGATTTTGGTTGTCTATTCAGTTGCTACTCAATTGACTTTTCAGGTTGCAAAAAATGCAGAAAGCAAAGAGCTACTACCTCTGCCAACACTACCTAAATAACAAAGCACGAGGAATATAAGTGACACTAATCTTGCTTTTTAAGAATTCTAATTTCTATTCAAGTTAAATTAACTTTTTTATCATAATTTGCTTTTTGTCACTTTGAAAGTGCTTCTGTATTAAAGGCTATAGCAAGGGTGAGCAGGTGTTAGTGGCCCCATTTCAAGATATGATTTACAACACTGTCAGCATTTTACTTACTAGATAAGCAAAACTGTATCTGAGTGAGTCAGTTCAAATATTAAGGCATACAAAAACTGCTAACAAAGTCTTCCATGTAGAAAGTCTACCTGCCTTTGCAAATTGAACCAATTTGTGTAAAGAAATACAAACATTAAAAAAGCTGACATTTTAAGAGTAGTATAAGGATACCAAATATATCAAGGAATATTTTCAGGTTGTACATATTTGCATTTAAATACTTAAACTATATAGGACATATTAAATATACAATAAATCACTTCATATAGCATATTACCTTGCAGCTGGCACAGAAGAACTTCATTTCATTCTACTTTTCTACTCGCAAAGAGCTGCTTTAATGTATGAAAGAGTAACAGAAAGGAAATCTTTTTTCTTTTTTTTTTTTTTTTTTAAATAATTGTGCTAGGTCTGGATCTATTTCTCAACTATTATCTGAAATCCTGAATTTAAAGTTTGGTATCCCACAGCAAAAAATCCAGTCTGTTGCAGGTCAGGTCAGAACAAAATTTACATTGCCTTTCTGGTTCAATTTTCTCCAATTGATCGATTATTTAACCCACAATTCATCCCATATTTAGTAATATTGGTAAAACAGATTTCAAAAAAAGGTATATGGAAATGCCTAATTGAGTTTGCAATGACTGTATTCTGTGAAATAAACATAACAATTCTTGTTAGTACCATCAAATATCTCCTCTCTTTCCAAAGCAGAACTAACTTAATCCTTGAATTGACAGTGACTTTTTTAAGTTAAATAAATCCTGTATCAATGGCCTTCCTCTAAATATGTATTTGCTTAGTGTCTAAGTAAAAATATAACAGTTGTTCAAAAGTAAGCACACACATAGTCCGAGCATTTTATATTTATATTCTGATAAAAATCCATCCCTACCAGATTAAAGGGATAACCCTTACTTTAGATATAGAAGTAAAATAAATTAATACAGAAAAAAAGGATATATAGTATAGCATATATTCACATAAGTGAATTCCTTCATAAAGGAATCCTAAATTTAACTATTATTGCCTCCCATATTGCTTAGGTTGAGAAAGCCAACATGCTACCCCTGGCTAGCCTCACTTACAAAGACTACCCGGTTACCAAATAGCTGGTCATTCATTTACTTGAAAGCCAGATGTAGATCATCCAGATTCAGTAGCTCACAAGTGCTGTTTGCACTGCTTCTGTAATAGCATTTTTGGTAACTCAAAGGATGCAAATAGACTAAGATTCCCCTCTGGGAAACCTAGATTGCATTCCCTAAAATGGGTAACATTAATAATCAATTTGCTTTATCATCATAATGATCCTCCCAATTACTTAAAAGAAAGATTATGAAAAGATTCTGCATTACAGCAGCATGTGATCGCAGAGATGTGACACAACAGATGCAGTATCAGTTTTCAGGCAGAATTATTCAGTATATAAAATGTCTTAACTGTTTAGGTGGCTGTCTGTGTCTCATATTTTAGTTACAAATAATTTAAAGAAAAAAGTGAGTCTTCTCTCCTCTCACCAGGGTGAAATCAAGGTCATCTTATTTAAGAGTAAATTCTCCCTGAGATAGGAATATTTAAAATCAAATGACACTCCACCTAAATTATTTTACTAAAAGTCTTCAACTCCTCTAAGCTCTCCAAGTAGCATCGTCTAAACCTTTAAAAAGTTGCCAACTGTTTGAATAATATAGTACACAGAGTACCACCCTTTAAGGGAAGATCACGTGCTCAAATTAGGCCAAATAAGAAATAAGATGATATAAAGCCAAGCCACTTAAACCACATGAATGATTCCTAAACACTTAGGAATCTGATTTATAACAATACACAAGCAGCAGTATCATGGTTCCAAAATTCACTTTGCTGGAATTTACTGCAGGATACTACTGCGTACTAATAGGATTTTACAATTATCAAGACCTAAAATGCTACTGACTGGGCATGAAAACTGTGTACTAAATGATGTACAATTCTTCTATTTGGGGTAAATTTGCTATGGGGAATAGTATTATTAATCATTAAGTCATCTCAGATTTACCTATCGCTATCCAAACATGCCTAGTATTCTCGCTAAGAAAGTCACCATTGACATAAAGAGGTGATCTTAAAAAAAACCCGGGCCCCTTGTTTTTACAGAAAGAATGTTTTCTGACCTTTTATGACCCACTTTGTTCCCAGACATTGTAATTCTGTAGTTCCTTTGATCTTAAGGCATTTCGCTAATAGTACTTCTGCAGGATACCTGATGTGCTGCCACCAGTCAGTAGAAAAACAGAAGCTAAAGGACAACTGTCCCTTTCTTACACATACTGATGCATATCCATATATAGAAGAGGATTTATTTTTTTCATTAATTAGCTTAATATATCATGAGCATGTGGAAAAAGTTGAACAAGAAGAAAAAAAATTATTCTGATATAAGACTGTTCGCATATGAATTGTTGTGGAATAACTGCAGAGCTTTAACTTCTGTTCACACATGAATTATTGGCGAGTAACTACAGAGCTTTAACTTCAGACCGCGAGTGTAATAGCTCGCACCAGCCTAACAAATGGGTATAGTTAAAGTTGTGTTAAATCTTAGTGTGGAAACACTTGTTAAAAACCTGCTCACCTGAGTACATCCAGTCTCCTATCTGATTTTCTCCTTGGGAAAAATAAAGTTGTTCTTTATTCAGTGTTAGGAGAGTTGATTCACTCCAATTTAAATATAATTAGCAAAATTGTTAAGCAAGCTGCAGTTGCCAGATCTTTATGGCTGGTAATATCTCAGCCAAAGTACACACTATTTTCTGTTTCCAGTATGACTCTGCAAGGCTATCAGTTGGAAAAAGCAGTTTTCTGGTTGTGCAATGAATCTGATCGTAGCCAGGAATTGCAGACACAAACATAAAATCCCAACCTTGTGTTTGACTTCAGCTTTCACAGTAGCACTGGTACTTCAGGGTAACCTACAAGTGGATTTGAGTGCCGTTTTTTCTCATTTTGCTTTTCCTGATATGCAGGAGCAATGTGAAAGCGCTAGACTTCTGATTTTTTCTAGCAAAGATGTGTGCTTCTTATAAAGATGGGATGTCAAGCTCATTTTGGGGAGAAATATATATGTGAGATATTAACTGGAAGCACTAAGTGTCACTGGTGGGTTGATTTCTGTTCTCTGGTTAGACATTGATTTGTTGTGATTGTGTCCAACCTCAATCTCCTGCGTTTCAAAGACTCGCTGACGCAGATAGACCGAATGTTCCTAAGTCTGGATTTCTCAAGCAAATTGCCAGGTGCTGATCCCATGTTTAACCCCATTCTCACCAGCATGAGTCTCTTCTGTCTCTTACCCCCAAACCAACCCTCCTGATTACTTGGATAAATTCCTTCTGAGTCTACCATGCTGTTTCCTAATAACACAGTTTCCTAACGACAGTTTTCAGAAACTTTGGTGTTAAAGCAAGGAGCACAAGCTTAGTACAGGAATTTCTTACCCATGAACATGTAAGAGTTACAGGTTTGTTTGTTTTTAAACTAACTTTTGAACATAGTCCCTGCGGTCTGCTTAAACTATTCACCACCAGCAAATCCTGGGCTTCCTTTGAAGCCCGAGGCCAGACAGCCCCTCCAGACTTCCGCTTTGACTGGCTTGTTTCTGGTGGTACAGACTCCCTCTTACTCAAGGAAGAACTTTCTTTTTTGATAATGAGAGGGCTTGTAACTCAGGGTTTCACAAAGCACTGGCCACTAACGATAGAAATGCCAAGTGCGGGCATCGCACGTTTCTGGTCTGTCTGCAATAGTTTGTGGAAGGACCTGGAGTTAAAAACTGTTAATCACGCTCTCAGTTTAGGAGTTCCTTCTCTCATTATAGTTTGATCACATCAGTATGACTGGAAAGTAAAACATAGTGTTTCAGTCAGTCTGAAATATTGAGTGTTTAAAAGTAAACCAGCCTTTTTGGCAGGATCCCGAGTTCTTCTTACCACTGATTTTCCTTCTTTGCTCCCTTCAGCCCTCAGTCTCCCATCAGGGCAACTAAACTTTGAGCCACGCAAAGCTAGATAAAACTTGCTTCATATCATATTTATGCTTCTCAAGGTAAAAAGGTCACGAGACAATGATTTAAGAAATGTTTTCCCCCACACTTACTCAGGACTTCTGTACTCCTTTCTGGCCCAGTCAGCATGATAGTCAGGAACCAAACTGTAATGCCAGTTTGAACCTCCTTCTTAACTCTTCCACCTCCACACATTGGGAGTTACTCTCCTGAGCTGTGAAAACTCACAGCATTCCCTAAATACCACATTGTAGTTAGCTCTACAGAGCAATTTCACTGTGAAAATGAAAGAAATTCAGGCAAGGAAAAGGAAAATGTCAGTATATTTGTCCACTAACCATAGCTTTGAATTGCTTCCTTGCTGGCTTTTTACATCATCCCTGAAACATTCTCCTTATTCAGCAAAGAACCTAACCCGAGTTTACATAATTTTCCTGCAGCAGCCTTCTCTGCTAACCTCTTCCAGAAGTTTGTCATTTATTACATATATTATCTGTACCTGCCTGCTCTGCTCTGTCTCCTTCTGAAATTAAATAGCTCATTTCCCCTAGATCTGTAACAACAATAGGAAACAGACACATATATTAAATTTTTCTTTAATTTCAACTCTCCATGTCAGGACCTTTAGATGTGACAGGAAGCATCCCAGAAACGACATAGATTTTACAATACTTCTAAAAAGGGACCAAAAGTTCCTGTACTGCATGTTATGGCAGCATAACAGAGAGTTAACTGCTGAGAGAGTAACTCAGAACAACATTAAGTACTTTTCTCCTTAATGTATAACAGTACTTATTTCACAGACTGAGAAGCTCCGATATCTGATCTGTTAATAGATGAAAAAAAAGGTGAAGTCAATTTCCAGAACTTCAAATTCCAGATTTTTTGCACTCAATGTAATATTACAGAGACTCATCTACTGCAAACTCCCGTTTCTGTACATTTTAAAGAGCACCTAAGGATCTCTTCGAGAGTAGTTAATTGCCATCTGCTGGCCAAGGTGGGAATGGTCTTTGTCCACAATTTATTTCTTCATCTATGTGGCTAAATTTGGAAATGGATTTGAGCAAAGGAGACAGTGCAACGTGGGAGCAGGAGAGTGTAACCATCAGCTGAGGCTGCACACTGTGACAGAAGCCTGTGCCTCCTTCCCCGTCTCACACTGGAAAAGGAGGAGAAAAACAGTGGAGGAGGAGATGGGTTTGGGGTATCCATGTCATTATTATGATTTGCTGAGATGTTGATTTAAAAATAGATAGCCAGCACAATTATTGTTATCTTCTTGTCTGGAAATTAAACTTGAAATTTATACTTTTGAGTGACAAAAAGTGGATGTAGGGGAGGCAAACCCTGTGCTGCTGGAAGAGGAAGGCCAGGTCTCTGCAAATTTCTGTTTCCAGGTCAGAGCTGGTTAGAGGCAGCAGAGGCACTACAGTAATCCCTGCCCATTCTCACCCAAAAGCCTGCGCAGCACAGCATGCTCATCCCCTGACTCTCCCCTCTCGTCTACGTTTTCCCAGCTGTGACTTTTTATCTCCTAAGTCCTTCTGCCTCCAAACTCGTTTCACAACCCGCCCCAACTCTCAGAGTCAAACCATTTCTCCTCATCATTTCAATCCAGAATCCCCGCTATTTTCCATACTCTTTCTCATCCTTCCCTAAATTCTTTTTCCTCCCAAGACTTTCTCCTTTTCCCCTACTCACGCTCCTTCTCATCCCCAACCTTCCTACCCCAAGAAGCCCCTGCCTGTAAGGCACACCTCTTGCCCCCAGTCTTCAGTGCAGGCCCTCACATCTGCCCCAGCTGTTTGCCTTCTCCTGCTCTGCCTGGTCAGAACAACTCTATCTCTCGTTGCTTCAAGAGAAACTGCAGATGCCTATTCATCTGGTTGCTCACCAGCACCTTTCTGCAAAGCTGGTTTTTATCCTGTGTATCCCCAGCCTGTGTAGGTGCATGGGGTTATGACATCCCAGATGCAGCATTTTGTATTTGCCTTTATTGAACTCCATGATGTTTTTGTTGGCCATTCAGAAGGAACTTGCTGAGCTGGAGGAGTGATCCATCCTGCCCTCCAATTCAGTGTCATCCATGAGCTTGAGGAAGGCATAGACCATCCTACTGCACAGATGGTTTGTAAAGACGTTAAGCTTCCTCTTAGTATTCCCTGACCTTAGTGATTATCATAAATGGACTTGTTCTGTCACTCAGTATTTTCTGGCAGGAGTTCCATAGTTTAACTGCATGTGTGAAAAAAGCGCATCCTTTTATGTGCCAGCTATTTCCTGTAAGCTTTATTGGATAGTCACAAATTAACTGTCTCTTCCCATACAAGAATAATCTTATTCTATTAACCATGTCCATATCATCCATTAATTCGTATGTCTTTGCTATGTCCCCTTTCAGTTATGTCTTTCCCAGGCAGAAAAGCTGATTCAGTCATTCTTCCTATAGAAGCCATTCCATATCTTTCAATCACCCTTGCCCTCCTCTGAAGTAGAATCATAGAATCATAGAATCACAGAATCATAGAATCACAGAAGATCTCAAGTTGGAAGGGACCCATAAGGATCATCGAGTCCAACTCCCTGCTCCTCACAGGACTATGTAACACTAAGCCATATGACTAAGGCCTTCATCCAGACACTCCGTGAACTCCGACAGGCTTGGTGCCATGACCGCTTCCTGGGGGAGCCTGTTCCAGTGAACCACCACCCTCTCAGTGAAGAACCTTTTCCTAATGTTCAGTCTGAACTTCTCCTGACACAGCTCCACTCCATTTCCTTGTGTCCTATCGCCGATCAACAGAGAGAGGAGATCAGCATTCCCCCCCTCCACTGCTTGCCTTGAGGAAGCTGTAGACTGCCATGAGGTGACCCCCCCAGCCTCCTCCAAGCTGAACAAATCAAGTGACTGCAGCTGCTCCTTCTAAGTCTTGCCCTCAACACCTTCCACCATCTTGGTTGCCCTCCTCTGGACACACTCTAGTGGTGTGATGTCCTTCTTGTGTTGAGGCGCCCAAAACTGCACACAGTACTCGCAGTGGGGCCACAACAGCGCAGTGTAGAGTGGGACAATCGCCTCCCTTGACGGGCTAGCAGTGCTGTGCTTGGTGGAGCCCAGAACACAGTTGGCCCATTTGACTGCCAGGGCACACTGCTGATTTATATCCAACTTACCATCAACTCAACCCCCAGATCTCTTTCTGTGGGGCTGCTCTCCAGCCTCTCGTCCCCCAGTTTGTACATATAACCAGGATTACCCCATCCCAGGTGGAGAATCCAGCACTTGCTTTTGTTAAATGTCATATGGTTGGCAATTGCCCAGATTTCCTTATGTCTATCCAAATCTCTAAATCTTGTTTTGTTATAGCTCTTTTTAAGGTGGAGGACATGGATAGCTGAACTGCACACAGCAGTCAGGGTATGGGCACACCGAATTTATACAACGGCAAACATTTGTACTCTATTTATTTTTCCTCCTCACATTCTAATTCTTAACGTTTGATTTGCTTTTTTTGACTGTGAGTATCAGAGTGACTTTTTCATTCTCTAATATAATCTCAAGGTCATTCCCAAATAGCTCTGGTTAGCTCAGAACACAACTTTTTTTTAAGTTGATGTCAGGTTTGTTAATCATTTCTACATACCAACCCTGAATTTAATTTGAGTGGCATTAAAATGGCACCTGCAGAAGAGTCTTCCGGATATCTTTGCAGGTGACACTCATCTTTACAACACCAACTTACATCCAACATCATCATTAAACTTCTTCATATCATGTTATCAAACTGCAAGCTGTGAAAGATTTTGAATATAGTCAGTAACTGGGAAGCAAAATAGGAGGTTAAATTTGATAGTGAGAAACATAAATGTGAAAAAACCCTTCTCTAGGTACATAAAAGAATGGTCTCTAGTATGTTACTATCATTAGAAAGTTCATTAGAGAGGGGAGATCTTGGACTTATTTTGGCTCCTTCTCTGGCAGCAATAGCTCCCTAAACACTAATGTCTAACAAGCGCATAGAACATTAATCGTTATTAAGAAGAGAAAATAAAAAAGAAAATGTTGCACATGTCAGAATTAGTCATGCAACAATAACTTCGATACTGCATACAGGTCTGTTCTCAGAAAGAATATAATAGAACTAGAAAAAGTACAAAAAGGACAAATTAGCAATATGATACGGCTTCTGTGTGAAAAGCTTTTAAGTTGATCAGGACTCTTCAGCTTGGGAAAGAAATCAGTGAGGAAACTGAGGCCTGTAAAATCATGACTGGCATGAGACAGGTGAAGGGAAGTGTTTATCTGCTAACTCTCAAATAAAAGGCCTAGGGGAGATCCAAGAACGTGATCGGGCCTCAAGTTTAACCCAATAATTACTATTCAACAAAATTCAATTATGGAACTAATCAGTGCAAAGTGTTTCAGATGCCAAAATTATACACTTAATAAACCAATAGGAAAAGCCATAAAAGAAAGATGCAGTAAAAACAAAATACAACAAACTGGAGATTATCTCCAGCTCAAGATCTTTATATGCTGCAGGTGTCCTTATACTTGGGAACAATGGGAGAGGTATTGAAATAAAGCTCTGTTGATCTTCTCCCTGTTCTTGTGATCTTTTCCAAAGCACCTGGAACAGGATACATACTCATTTTAAACTTCCAGGGCGAAGCACAAATGGAGTTCTCTGCTGCCACAGACACCACAGTTTATTTTCTCATATGTGGGGAAATCGCAGGGATAACCCATCCAGCACATAAGGAGTGAGTCTCACCTTTGAAAAGTCACTCTCTAAATCATATTCCCTCAGATGAAAAGAACTCTTGATGTGAATTGAGTGTGGTTTTTTCTTTGGTCTTGTGACATGGGTGGAAATCTGAAATGGGTAGAAATAAAAATGTCAAAGTAAAGCGCTGTGATTCCACTTAACTGAATTTCTTTTTTTTTTCAACTTACAAAACATTAGCATCAATGTTTGCATTATCAGCGCATTATACTGAATATAAATGTATGAAATGTTTCCATGGTCACGAATCAATTTTCTCCTATGTCCAGAGCTTTCATTCAACAGGAAGCTTTGGCTTTTAATTCTGATTTGGAAGAACACAAGGTTTGCAAATGTTACAATTCCCAGAAATTCCATTTTCCTAACAGCTTGTTCCTCATCACAGACTGACTATGAAACACCAGTGTGTTTTGTCTGGAAAGGGAAGGTTCATGTCACAAGCATTCATCTCATAGATATCTTTATTCATACAACTGCTAATCCTTAGTGATCCTACTAAGATCTCTCCCTTAGCAGGAAGCCAGAGTGGCAGTGAGGTCACTTAGATCTTTTGGACCATGGAAGTTGGATCCAGCAATTCTCATACCCCACACCCGAACTATCGATCTAAAACAACAAACCACTTTAATCACACAAGTACTTCTTGGCAAGCACAAAATACAAAAGAGGAATAATGATTCTCCAAACAAAGAAACAGGAATGCTTGTTCTCATTAAGGGTTTCCCTTGAATTTTACTCAGCAGCAATAAGAAACAGGGTTCTCCAGGGCATACTACGTTTAATACTCTTCTGCAATGTGTGAGCGCAAGTAAAGAGGAGCCCTCAGAGGATAAGATCTTAAGGCACTTTGGTTTTTGGTTTTTTTAAGGAGAAGCTACAGCAATACAGGAAAGCCATGTTCAGTCTCTGAAGAGCCATGTACCACTTCAATATCTTGGGGAGGACTTTTTCTTCACACTGTGTTTTTCCCTATGGCTAGCACAACAGGGTTCTGGGATCCTTCTCGGAGGAACCTGGGTATTACTGTCCTACAATAAATAAATAACTGTAAGCATTCAAAACTTGTTCTTCTTGAAGGTTGGACTGTGATTTGGAGAAGAACAGAATAATATTTAAGACAAATCTCTCCAACAAGTCTGCTATAAAGCAGACTGTGTCAAGTAAATATAAAGTTGGGAAGTTGTGGTTGGTTGGTTTGTTGTTTTTTTTCTAAAATAAGTCTCAACAGGGCCTCAGACCTTTTGCAAATGGAACACAACTCATGATTCCTAGGTAGGAATGATATGTCACCTTATACTGCAATGGACTTATGGAGTCCTATGCAGCTATGTGTGTGTGTGGAGGGGACAGATTTATCTGTGTGACATACGGGAAAAGGTCAGAGAGATCTTGCTCCAACTTTCATTTTATAGGTGATGATGCTTTCTCCCCTGCAAAAACCACTTTTCATACAGGTTTCAAAATTATTTCTGCAGATATGAATAAGTATCATATAAGTTCTTATCTCTACTTTTCCTATTTTGCAAGTCAGATGTCTAATTCAATGTCTGAGAGGGGACTTAGAAGACCAGAAAGTTTCTGATTTCAGTCATCTGGCTTTTGCTGTGGGAAAACACCTCTGCTAATGCCATGTCTTAATAGTTTGCCTGTTCTTTCTTAAGACTCATTTGTTTTGCTGACAGAGTTAGGCCCATGGAAACTAGCTCTTTACCTACTAGGTTGAAAAGTTCATCCTGTTCTATTTTTTAATAGAACAACAAAACTTTCCTGTAAACTCAGCTCCCAGAATCCATTACAAGGCTAGTGTAGCTGGCTCTGACCAAATGCTGGCACCATTTTAATAAACCACAGATTTCGACAAGTTTTTTCCTTCTTCTCTGCTAGCATTTAATACATCTTTGCCTCCAGGCATACCAGTCAGGTAGCATAAATCTCCTGCCACAAGCATGAGCCTCTAAAGGAACAAGATTTACCCTTGACAGATTCTCATGCATGAGACCATCTTTAGGGTAGATTTATCGTGTCTTATGCAGCCCACGTGCTGAAAATGCATTTCACCGTTCACTTTTTCATAATATTTCTTTAACTTTACTTTTTCCTTAACAGGGACAGCTTTGTCTATATGCACTTAAACTCTTCAGTCACTTTACCATGTAAGCCGCAGAATAGATTTCCTTCCAGGAATTGAAAGAAAAGCAACTGAGAACCTAATCAGCTATTACCTTCTGAAAACAGCAATAAAGGTCTAATGGAATATAAATGAAATTTAAAATATTTTTCATAACTGAAGAAAATAATTAAATCTGTCTTCAAAAGATTATATGTTTGCGTTGAGATGCAGTGATAGCTTTCCAAACATAACATACCACCATGCAGTATTTCAGATCATGCTCAGACTAGAACAAGCACAACTTCATCTTTTAGTCAAGTTCATTAAACAAAAGCATTTAACGCAGCTCAAAAAGTCTTGTTCATTGCCATAGCTCCATAGCATCAGACGGAAAAGGAGTACATTGAAAAATCTTCATAGTGGAGAAAATCCTTCCAGCTAAACCAGAAGCCATGTAAGGAGTTTTGTCAGAAGGTTAGTCCTGATGGAAAGGAGAATTTTCCTGAATATTATTTTGAAGGTTGCCTTAAAACCAGTCTGAACAGGTTTCTTCATGTTTTACTAAAGGGCACACAGATGAACTAGTGTCTCTCTTACTGCTGATCAGGGCTGGGTGGTGTTGATCTTTGTTGATAAACTTCGACATTTCTGAGGGGTTTTCTTTGCAAAGAAAATCACAAATTGTGAGTGATTCCACTTAGGTCAACTTCTTTCTGGTGAAGTGCTGTCGACAGCTGCACCAGCTCCACCACAGCACGGGCAGCACAGACTCCGGCCACAGGAAGGTACATGAAAGCCGCCAACAGGGACCACACGGACAGGAAACTTGCAACTTTCACATTTTACCTTTTTTCCTAAGGCAAATCCCTTTTGAAAAAGTCAGTTAACCTTCACTGTCACATCTGTAAAATGGTGTTAAAAGTGATCTTCACAGGGGAAATTGTGATGAAGCTTACTGGAAAATGCAGGTCTCAAAACCCAGTGGTTTCTTTAAGAACAGACTCAGAACCATAGTAATTCTCAAACGCGGGCACTGCCTTACAGATACTACTGTAAGCAGCAACACAAGCGGCAGGAGTTCCTTCACATCTCCCATCCCGCTCCTAGCCTTTTGCTCCCTCCACAGTGCTGCAGTGCACCACCCAGCTGCGCAGTGAGCCAGATCGGGAAACTGATCTAGCTTCAAAACAAAGGGCCCCCCCTTTTTCTCCCACCACCACCTACCTTTTAAAGCCAGTTTAATTCCCTAATCTGGTTGCCAGTCCCACAAACAGCTGCGCCTTCATAACTCCTTATGTCAGCATTGCTGCTGAACTGCCCACATGGTGTTATCTATAAAGTGTTGGGTTTGTGTTGTTTTTTGGGTTTTTTTTTTTAAGAAATACTATTATGCATGACCTACTGCCTTTGAGAAACTGGAGGAGGCTAATGGCAGGAAGGGTGGGTATCCCTCTCTCTCTGGAAGGAAAGCGAGAAGGAAATGCTCAGCAGTTACCAGGCCTTTGAATCTTCAAGTGAGCCTTTCTGCTCAGTCCTGAGGAGGTGAGCAGCTGGGACACAAACAGAAACCCCTCACTCATCAACTACAGAGTGCATTTGAGTTGAACAGCTGTTTGCCTTTCTGCGCTACAATATCCTAGAAGCCCCTAGGTATCTCAGGTATGTTCAGAGAAGAAAGGAGAAGAAAGAAGGGGAAAAAAAAGCGCCTATAGACTTCTTTTCATGACATAAAAAATAAAGCCTGCCTAATATTTCATTCAAATAACCCTAATAAGCAAGGAATTATTCCCATGTGTAAAGTAAGCCAACAGGAGCTGAAATCTATCACCTCTTATGAATTAAAAGCTTATTACTGTTTATTGGCACGCTGCATGTGTACTTCAGGGGTATCATTAATTCTTCATAATAATCTGTTTTCAATTTAAAAAAGTAAATGGCTGTGATGGGAGATGAATGCAAGATCTGCATGGCACTTTTTGTAGCAAACTATCCCAATACAAACTTCTGGATACAGCAGATGTGACTGCCCGTCTTCTGGCAGTGACACGTGCCAAACAGCTTTTTGCTCGTGAGAACCGGGAGAGTTCAGCTTTGTTTAGAGATGTTTGGTGTGAATTTATACTGCTAAATACCCTACATTTCTTTGTTCCATTGGGACTAATTTCTGTCACATGCAAGAGCATGACGCAACAGGAGAGAGAGGAGATATTTCACCTGAATCTTTTCTTCCTCCCCACTTCTGTGTTCCCTTCCTCACTTTCCCCCAGAGGAGAGAGAAACTTCTGAGCCAAGGAGCTCAATTTCCACTGGAGAAAACCTTAGCAACTTGCAATAAAAACTGAAAAGGCGTAACTACTTGTGGGCATTCTTGGATAAGGAAAAGAGAAACCCTGACTTTGTATAAGGAATACGTCTTTATCTGAAAAACAGGCAGGGAGGGAAGAGGCTTTTAAACTATCTTTTGGCAACAGCTGATATCGGGTCCCAGCGTGCCTATCTATGGCTAATGTAGATAGTCACTGTTGCAGCAATAATTCCCAAGCATAAAGCAGCGTCAGTAATTCTCCTGCTTAGAGGCCAGCAGCAGCACTCATGGTTTAATTTTGCACATTTAAAAAGGGGAAAAATAACATCAGCTCCTAAAGCAGCCTTAGAATTGATCACACAAGGCTCAGTCCTAAGTGAAGGCCCCTTCACTGCATGCATGCTGAGCACTGCCTTCTCCATGGAGTACACGTTAATGTTAGGAAAGAGGGAGATAAAGATAGATTTTAAATTCATCTTTTAAGTTTGTCCAGACACTCTCAGTAAGTGCCTTGTTACAGTGATCAACTGAACGGGGAATTAAGCAAATAATGGTCAGTGCAGGGTACAGAAGATAACTGAGAAAGAGGTAGGAGACCAATATTAAGACCACTAGTAGAGCAGAAAGAAGAGATTAATTTAACAATCACCGTGGGCAATAATGGACAAGAACCGACTTCTTGCCAGCAGAGAGAGATGATCTGGACAAACAGCAGGAAACAGGTCACTGCATCTGTGTCTGGTTTGGTCTGGATGATGTGAGAATGAAGGAAGTCAAAAGGAGAAAATTGCAGCAATCAAAGCAGAAGACAGTCATGGCCACATGAGCGTACTTTCCATGGTATCATGGCAAGAGTGAGAAATCCTGATTTTATAGGTGTTGTGTTGCATCACAGAAAAGATCATGGGACTATCAACAGGGAAAGAGGGAACATGATAAGAATTTGGGGGAAGTCATTAAGCAACCCTGCTTTCTGTCAAGTTCTGTTCAAAACTTTACCTCTATTTCCCCCGAACTACTTTGTGCTTATCTTAGAGAAATGGGGGCAGGGGGAAAATTATCAAGTAGACAGAATATGACTAAATGTCAAAGAAAATAAGAAAGAAAAAGGAACAAATGCCTTAGAACTTTCTCAATCAGCATACATCTATTGCATTCACCGATTGCTCCAAGTAGTTGATTCCTGTGTTATTTAGAATAGGGCTTAATCCCAGAGTATCTATAATTTTTTTCTCTCCCAATGCCCATCTTCACCTCTTAGCCCATATGGCACTTAGATCCCTCCACCCTATCATGGTACCTGAGATAATAAATTCCCAGCCTTCTCAGGTAGATGCCTCAGAAACCCTATGTCCTCCCAAAACGTCTCTGCCAGCTCCTCCTCACTATCCTCTGCATAAATGCATGAGAGCAAAGCTATTTTTCCTGTACAGTGTTAGCTATATAGTACACTTTGAACATTGTTCCAATTAGAAAGGCAGTCCTACACAGGCTTCACATTCAGGAGCCTTGTGTCTCTTTCTCTTGTATATTTTTAGGAAGCCTGACTTCTGATACAACGGACCTGTTTCTCGCTACGTCTTTGGATTGTATCTGGGATGTGTCAGCAGTGCTTAGAGGCACTTTAGCAAAGTCCAAGGGGAGGAGATAAATTGCACTGGAGACAGGGGAGAACTATCTGCACCACATGTAATACAGATGTTAATATGTATTATGTATGGCTAGGTTATATATATTATGCACAGCTAACATTTTCCACTTCCCTCCCTTTAATAATGAAAATGTCTCCAACACAGTTCTGCTCTAGTCTCCTTACACCCCTTATATTTGATAGCCTATGGAATAAGCAAGGGTCAGCCTTTTTTCCCCTGGCTGGGGGATGCAGCAGTCAGTGCGGTACCCTGGTACATCTGCCATGTTTAACTGTCCTCCCTTCACGCTCTCTTCAGCCCTCCCCAGCTGCAACCACACCAGCGGGGGAGGGAAACCCTCACAGTCAAACCCAGAAAACACTTAGTGAAAACAAATAAGGTTGCTAAGGAACCATGAAGATAAACTCAAACCCACAAAATCCAGGAAACAGAAAGGAGTTCGTATGCTCTTTTCAAACACACACACGCCACTCAGTTCCCCTCGGTGCTCGGTCTGTCTCATTACACTAGCACAGAGCTAAGGCTGTGATTATACACGCTGATTCCCCAAAATGTGGGAATCCCAAGAGCCTAGCACATTGCACTGCTCAACAGTATCTATCCTTCTTTCTACTTTTTTAAATTACACCACACATAAAAAGAGCCAAGTAAACTTCTAGTGCAGGCAGACTACAAATTCTACGTATATAATTAGTTATCTATAATGATGGCAGCCTAATTAACAGTAGCAATGCAAATGCCAGCAGCACAGCTGGCCAACATCAGCATGCAAGCCAAGGGTCCACAGAAGGCAAAAATCGTACCCTCCCTGCTAGGCTGAAGACAGCCTGGGCTTGACTGCTCATTTGCAACCCCACCTCTGTTTTACCGCACAGGTACAGCCTTGGGAGCCGCGCCGTGCCCACAGGGATTTTCTTGAAACGGAATTTATTACTGTGCTCAACCCGTAAATAAAGCTATCTCCAGTGCGTTGGAAGGCAAGAAGATGAAAGCCAAAGGAAAGGAGCAAACATGCCAGTTACGCCTTGCCTGTGCCAGGCAGACCCTGGGGCCACCTTATGTGTTTTCAGAGCCCGGTGAACTCTGGAAGCAAGGGGCAATTGAGGAGAGGCGAGCCCCTCTCAACTGGGGCAAGGCAGGCCCCTTTGAGCACCGCCGGTTCTGTTCCCCATGCACACAGCTACACCGCAGCACCTGACAAATTTCCTCACGCTTTAAAAAGACTCTGGGAAATAAGAACATGCCACTAGAAAGGTTATATTTAGCCCTCCTATCTCCATTCACCTTGAGTTACATCAGATACTCAAGATGTAGCAATTGGCTACCACGCAGAGGAGCAGTTGCACCTGCCACAGGTCTGAAATCACATTAACCGCCAGCCTTGTGGCTTAACCATTGTTTCACAGCAAGGTTGAAACTTCCCCAAAAGAAATGTGGTGAACTCAGTTACTAATTTGGCTTTGTCCTATCTCATCATACAGAGATCAGAGTGGTTTGTTTCTCAAATGAGAACAAAACGGGAGCTTCTCACTCAGAGTTTGCACCAAAACAGCGCCACTGTGAGTAGTATTTATTAGAAAAGGAGCAACCTTTAATCCTTACTAACAACACACCTCAAAAATTATTAGTATGAAAAAGCATAGACTAAATATCCTTACGCTATATCCAGGTGAATTTCTCCTTGCCCCACATATGTAATGCATTTTGTCTACCATATGGCTGTATTTCACCAGTACCAAATCTAAGAATAAAAGGACACAAACAGCCGCAGGTGTGGGACATCAGGCACTTCAGGTTCCACCTTTAGTCAGCAGAGGCGAAAGACCCTGCAAAGGGTGAATAAATGCACCTGGGGGCTCTCCCCATTGACCCACTTCCTGTGGCGGAGGACTTTGCATCTCTCAGAAGCCGGGCAGTAACCACAGGGGCTAACGACTCAGTTGCCAGCAGGTGCAGTAGCCCTCACCAGTCCAAGCTTCCTCTTCACACAAGGATCAAACCAGCAGCAGCATTAAACAAAAACAATGCCGGGATGCAACAGCTCATCGCTGAGGGCTGCTGCTGAATAACTCTCACTTTTTACACTAACAGGATGTTAGATGGTCTTCGTTACGGCTATGAAATTCACTTTTTAAACACCGAATTAAGCACAAAAATCAGCTTCCAAATTAGGAAAACACAATTTACATCTTTTACAACTAAGGGCACACTGTCTTTTATGAACAGGCTTTTATAATTACATTTACAACTAAGTTTGTAAAAGACAGCATGCTCGTTAGTACAATTCTTCTACAGCTATGACCAAGCGTAGTGATTTGCACTTCAGAAAGACATGGCGGCACATACAAATCTGAAGTAGTTTTTGGAATTATCAGTTTCTCAAACACATGGTTATAGATCCAAGAAAAGGATTTAGAGAGAGCTATGCTATTTATTTTGTGTTAACGACACACACAAAAATAATATTTAGGTAATATATTGAAGATAGATATGTTTGTGCCCCCAAAAATATCCCAAACTTTTAAAGCCCTTTCATTTTCACACTGCAAGTCTTATTAAACCAGCACAAGAAGAACATTACGTGTGGCATTTGCGAAGTTAGGGCTCAGCTCTTGCATAAGAAGAGCAAAGCTGCCCAACTGCTTCCATCCGGGACGCAGAAGACAAGGAAAAATAACAAACCACCTATTTCTAATGTGACACCTCAGCTGATTACACTGAGAAAACTATCATGAAAAGATAAAGTACTAAAAACATAACTAGAATGAGCAAGCTTGCTGGGTTCCTGATAGTGTGGATGCTTTTATCACAATTACGCTAAAGAGCAGAGTAATAGCTTCCAAAGAGACAAGCAGAATAAAAAAAAAAAAGCAAGTTTTTTTAAAATATGTTCCAAAATATAGACCACCACACCAAAGTCTCGCTAAGCTCTTAAACTCTCATCCCCTTTACCCAAGTCTTTAACTGAATCTTGACTAACTCACGAGCACAAACTTAGGAGGAAAGCAGGGTAAGAAGACTGGTACCTTCCATGGTAGCTTCACATACTTCTATTCTGGGCACAAATCAAGCATCAAAGATTGAAATTCAAACTGTAAAGGTTTCATTTATGCCTAAAGCAAACATCAGGTACTTTGCTACCATGGTGATGGATACCGTAAAAGCACTTAATCACTCCGGATTCTGCAAGTGTAACGAAGCAGGGCTTGGTGCAACAGTTAAAACCATAGTCTGGCATCAGGCACATATTGTTGAGTTCACACTTTAGAAAATGGTTTAGAGTTTATTGAGTACTGCAGCTGTGCAAAAACTGGAATACATAAACAATAAATTAACAGAGTAGTTGCATTGTGTATATTATGCATATACACTACTCTGGTCCTGCATAGAATTTATAAGATGAGCTGACTGATCAAGGGTTCCCAACATAGGAGCCATAAAACTGTTCCGGAAACGAGTCACCTGCTTGACTAGCATATGTTTCCTAACACCAAGAGAACAAATACTCAGCTTCAGAAAACTAAGAAAGTTATATCCCATTTTTTATTTTAAATAACCAAGTTCCATGTTAAAGCTCAATACCCCCATGTTTCCTTTAAAATGACAAATCATTAAAAAGATTTTTTTTATATATAAAACTAAAGCTAACATCAGCTGAATCTTTTATGTCTGACATATTTATATTACAATATATATACTAAATTTGCAGGTACAAAGAGTTTTCAAAGCTGTTCCAGACTATCAACCTGATTTTGACTTTTTGGGACTAGCCCCACCATCTTCAGCTGACTTCTCTGCTGGCCTCTTTTTTAACCCTTTCATTTTCCGTGTCTGCAGTTTACTGAGATCTTGCTTCTGCATGTGGATTCGACCATACGTTGTACCAAACACATCATGGGAGATATTCTTTTTCTTCTTAGGCTGTAAGGGAAGAAGAACATTAGTATTTCTGAGTAGAGAGCGGCATGAGCTCTGGTAAGAAGCCAGATATCTGGCCTTGCCATCACCACGTTTCACCAGTAATTAAACTACCAAAGCAAGTGCCCAAAAGCAAGGTCACATACATTGCTTAGAGCTTAAGATTCATTCTGTTCTTATACGCTACCAGAGGAGAGTTTGTGTGCCAGCTGATCACCACAAAAGTGCTGTGGCCACGGGAATATCAGTTGGCCTATATAAAAGTAAACTTTGGTTGAATATACAATAATTAATACTTCAGCTTTTGCTCTTCTTCACAGATAGATTTGGAAGTAATACACTTTCCAAGGTACGTACCTTCAGGGCTTTTGGTTGTTTTAAAGACAGCTTATAAAGGTCATCTGAAGCTAAATGTGTTCTCCTCATAACCAGATCTAATGAAGGTCCCATCTCTTCCAGTTCAATTCTTGGTATTTTACAGCCAGATTTCTTCAAAAGCACCCTGAAAGGGAAAAGCGACCAAAATAACAACATTGTCCTCTATGATAAAGATCTATCCGTCTTCCTAAACGGCAGGCTCAATCCTGTAGTTTGGAAAACTATTAGAAACAATTGCTACTGCTAACTTTATTATTGAGAAAGATGTCTGCCAATAACAATTTACAATATACTAAATCTCTTCCATCACAATTTGAACACACCCAAAATATAACCTGGCTAAGGTCACTTTTTTTTTTTTTAATGAGACTAGTATTATCAGTTAAAACTCAGTCCTAGTACCCTGAAAGCCATATCACTCCTCAGATTCAAAATAGTGCCCTGGGTATTAATAGACATGAAAAATATTTACTACCGTTTACAGCAAAATACTTTCGGCACTACCCGAGAAAGTTTTTTGTTTGTTTGTTTTGAAGAACAAGACTGATAAAAATGATTTTGTTATAAGAGAAATCAAAACTGCGTGGAACACAAGCTATGAACGCTCACAGCCTGCTAAGGCAAGGCCATGAACTGTGAGGGTGAACACCAATGCAGCAAGAAAGATTGTCTCGTCCTGCCTTTTCCTGTTTTCCCTTGTGTAGCACTGGCTGCAGCTTCCACCTGTCATGCTCTGACAAATACCTAAGTGAAGAGAGTCCTAGAAATCAGCCTGAGAACAGACTAAATCTATGAAGTCTAAGACGGTACTTGGAATTCACCAAGTTAATTCGCGCCACCTTATTAATCCAAGCATATGAAGGAGCAATCCTCCTCGCTAGAAGGGGGAGCTCAGCAAAGAGAGGAGAAGCAGGTTTAGGGCTTATGTGTTTTCCTTCTGCTGTACAAGTTACTCTTTGTTATGCTGGAATGCCTCTACGCGTTACGTGTTTTTAAACACAGCAAACTATTGCTCAAGCCAGTTCAATTATGCAACTACAGGCTACATTTGGGGAAAAGTTGATAAGTGTACCAAAAAGCAAACAAATAGATAAAACACATACTCACTTATAGCTTCGCATGTAAATTTTCCCATCTAGAGCCGTGAAATGCAGAACGTACTCTAAACCAGCCAGACGAATACTGGGCACACTAGGACCTCTGAAGAAATCTGAAATGATATTTAAAAAGAATAAAAGCCAAGTTTCTTGGCTGAAAAAAAAATAATAAATCAAACCAACAGATGACTATAACAAATTGGTTTATTTCTTAATGGACCGGCATCACATCACTGAAGTGAACTCCTTGCCCATACAGATATTTTTATTGCATCTAACTAAGCAAGGCTATACATGGGATTGCTCTAGAAAAGCCAAATCCATAAGTTTATGGGAATCTCATTAAATAGCCGCTACCTAAAACTGCGGCCCTGCAAAAACATGGGAGCCAAACTTAACATGACACGCGTTAGCTCCTGCACTGGTGAAACCAAATGTGTGTAGAAATCCTGACAGGAACACAGTGACTTCCCAGAGATAATATGGTAGCAATACAGACACTACCTAAAAATAAGTGCCTGGAGAAGAGCAAATGTATTTTCAGAGCAGTAATTTAGTTTTATTAAGCTATTTGAGATAATTGCATTGCCTGTTCTTATAGATATTCATCTCTATAAGTCAGAAAAATGAAATGTATATTATTCTGTGTTTAGGCCAGTTCATGCTCAGCTAAACATAGATCAATACAGGGAAGCTATTACTTCTGATATCTGTTTAAAGACATCATTCCACAAACTGGTACTTAAGATTCTTAATCAGAGCCAGATTTGGATGAATGCAAAGAAGGATCGAAACCCATACAAAATGGAATGAAACTGTATCTCGTCTACTCTTACCTACATTTTCTCTCACTGACTTGGGGAAGAAATTTAAATATATTTTTCTTTCACACTTCCCCCACAACAAACCACTGCTGTCCTTTAGGTAAACCAGTACTCGTCATTACAATTAATGTTTTCTCTATTTAATAAGCAACGCATAACTACACAAATAAGACACTTAAACACTTGCTTAGTTTGCAAAGAGAACACTGAAATACAGGTTAAATACAAAATGAGCCATCCCTAACGAGGTTCCTATATCAGGCTATGAAAAAAAAACCTGTGCAATCAGAGAGCTTGCAGTAAGCAGAGCAATCTGTCCAACATATGCAGAGGGTGGAGAAAGAATGTGACCTTGACGGAGGGAACAAGGTGTGCTAATAAACATGACAGGGCAACACTGAAACACAGGAGAACTGCTAACACATGCAAAACACATCAGTCTTTTCCGTTCTGTCCCATTTTCAGATCCCTCGGCTAGTTGTCTTTTCCTGCACTACCTTTTTCAAGAGTATCAGCACCGGAGTGACATCTAAAACAAAGTCTTGCTGGCAGATACCAACTGGAGTCTAGCCAGAAAGTGTCCTTGGTCAATTAAATATTCTCTCTCCTCCTCTTGCGGGTTGAGCTTGTAGTTAGAGGAAAAGTTGCGAATAAAATATTTTGTTTCTGGCATATATTTTCTCTTCCACTAGTTCTCTGTGGGTACACAAGCTTACGTTTACAGTGGTTTTATTGGCGACATCTCCCTTTCGTATTTTCCTGTGGCATCATACATCTTTTTACCCACAGGATGGTCTCTTCCAAACAAACGCAGGTGGTCAGGAATTTCTGTTTCCTGGCAATGCTGAACAGCTGCAGAAGCCTTATGCTTCAGTATACCTTGAAAGTTTTTTTAATGTACTCTTAATTTACAACTTTTGCTTTGCTTGGACTAGAGACTTGCCTTCTCCTTTCTTTCCATTTCTAGTTCTTTCTCCCCTTGTGCTCAACACGTTTCGAGAACTTCTGATTTACTCTTTCCTGCAGAGAGCTTCACAGGATCTTTCCATTTCCAGATTAAATTCCCAAATTATTTTGGAACATGAGCCTACGCACTTCTTTTTGCATCAATTCATATCCAAAAGCTGGTAACACTGTAACCTATGTAGCTCTGGTTAGCATTAGAAGAGTTTAAACTGCATCCCAGGCACTTCCAAGCCATCCCCTTTCTCACACAGAAGGAACCCTCAAATCTTTGAGACTCTCCAAAAAAAATCTGTGTGAGGAAGGCAATATGAAGAACAAGCTGACGGTCAACCTAAAACTGTGGAGGTCTCCTGGAAAGCAACATTTTAGAAAGCGTATAAGCAAGTCATGTAGCACCTAGACATTTTTTAAGATGAAACGGGTGTGCAATAACAGAACTAGCAAGCAGGGAGTGTTGTAAGAGATGAAACATTTTATAAATACAAGCATAAGAAGTTATTAGAATTTCATGAACTGCATTCCAAGAACTTACATCATAAATCAATTCCGACACTACCACGTCAGTATGCAATGCAAACCAAAAGAGAATGGCATGTCTTTGTCTTCCAGGTCTCTGAAGAAAAACGCAGCTGCCATTTATTTCTCCTAAATAACTTCTTGCACTTCACAATTTAAGCAGGCTACAGGGTTTGGTTACCATGAAGACAATAACTCACCCCTGCCTTTAATTTTACTAAGACACTTCTGTAAGATGATATTCCAAACATGCACAAACCCTTTTGATACCACAAAGGCAAATGAGGGTTGGTTGTTCACCAGCATCGCTGGCATCACACTGCTTTGGCAACAAGAAGCTGTTAGCGATCTAACATTCCCCCTGGGATCCCAACAATACTGCTACAGTAACAAAATATTTGCTCTTGTTGTTATAAAGACATTTTTCTATCTTTCTTAGCAATAGAGTGGCGGCTTAAAAGCACTATCTTTTGCAGGAACAGAAAGAATCAGCTCTTGCCTATCAGTTAAGGGCAATTTTGAAGCAGCTCAAACTATTACCACAATGATTTTAATTTGTTAGTGATACCTTCAAGCCTTTACACTCCTTAACCTTCCCCTTTGTCTATTGTTTTGCATCTAGGTATTTCATAGAAGCCATCAGAACATTAAGACCTGGAGTTCTTGGACTATATTCAAGAAGAAAGATTGGGTGTCAATTTGAGTACATTTGACTGCAGAGTCATTAAAGGCAAATACATAAGAGAGGAGAAAGGACAGATGAACATCAAAAGAAAGAGGGCAGGAAAGACTAGGTAGTTATTTGGCAACTATCTAATGATGCATGTCTTCCATTTAAGGTATCAAGCTGTTTGATCATGAGGTGCACGAGCACATCTGGATGCCAATCACCAACAACGTGCAGATGCCTGAGCACGATACACTTCAGAAAATAATGCACCTTCTTCCCGCAGTGTAAATATTCATTAACAGTGACGCAGACAGGAGGTATGAAAACTCACTTATCTTTGTATTCAATATTCACCCACCTTCAAACGTTTCTAGGCACAGTTACTAGCCTTTCATCTATCCCCAAGAACCAGTCAGCTGTAGTGAGAGGATGCAAATTTTCTCCTCCCATGCCCCCTTTTCAGTCTCATTCCAGATAAAGCATCTCGCTTTAAGGAATTATAAGACTAAGAGGAAAAATCTCACCTCATTTCTAAGGTGCATTTCTAAAGAGCAATCATTTATCAGTGCCTAGAAAAAAGAGCCCAACCAACATTTATTTTATATGAAAGGAAGATCTTGCAAAGCTGTAAGATTATGAATCCAAGAATGGAAATGAAAGAACAAGACTGGTCTTACTGGGCTGGTTTCAGTATTTTACCAGAGCTTAAGAAAAAAAAGAAAAGTGATCTACTTTTAGGAAACCTACTAAAAAGAAAAACACCACCACCCTACTTACTGGATCTAGTGCTATACACGTTTTTTAAGTGTCAAGAGACACGATACCATATGACTTCTATATCCCAAAAAGCTACCCTAAGAAACGTATAATCATTTTTTTGTAATTCCCTAGAAAAAAAATAAACTACAACGTGCTTTATCTTCCAGAGCTTCCAACCCTGAGATAGTAAGAAACTTTATGCCAGTGTGTTTACTAAGCTCCAAGCCTGTCTTGAGGTTACGACGTGGCTATTATCTACAGCTCATTTTTACTGCACATGTTCTTTCCAAATACTCTAATCAACGGCGCTTTTGTTAGAACTGGTCAAATTTCCAACAGAAAATGCTTTCATTATAAAAACACAAGCTCAATTATACTGATTCAACTTTTTTCTAAGCAAAAATATCCCACTTTCTGAACTTAATCCACTGATTTCAAATTAGATACTTCAAAAATATTATTTGATTATAAAAGTGATGATGCAGTACAAATACAAGGTAAAGACTTTTTGAAAAGTGTCAGAATTTTCCCACAATCAAAATAATGAATTTTAGTGAACACAAAATTTCAACTTCATAGTCTTTTAGGCTAGTCTTTTTCCCCCCCCCTAAAAGTCATGATGATTCCTTAATTTCATGTGACATGAAATTTACAAGTGCCTGTGCTCATTTTCTTTCTGTGCTGAACATAAGCAAACATTTATTGACAAACCCGCATTTCCCAACAGATCGTATTACTACAGATTTATGCAATCCTACTGCTCAAATAATCAAAATACTGACCAATAAGAAGGCTCTTCAGTCTTCTGTATTCTTCATTTACATCAAACATGTCACCAGCAAATATCAGCATAGGTTTTGTTCCTTCAGGACATTTACTATTCTGTGGAATAAGAATTCAAAAAGAGAACAAAAATTCAGACCGTGTCAGGGAACGTATTATGGACTTAATAGGTGGTTACCCATTCAACACTGAATGAAAAAATTCTTGTGACCTGTGATCAATATGGACAGTATAGACACTTTCTTTCAATGAACACCACTGTATGCGTATGGAAGGACTTTGTTTTTTGGCCAAATACAATACTTGACTACAGTTTCCCTGCTATAAAGAGTGTTATAAAGACACACCTTTATAAAAGGTAGTTTATTCAATGCAGGCGCACAGCGGGATTGAGTGCACCCTCAGCAAGTCTGCTGATGACACCACGCTGTGTGGCGTGGTCAACATGCTGGAGGGAAGGGATGCCATCCAGAGGGACCTGGACAGGCTTGAGAAGTGGGGCCATGCAAACCTCATGAAGTTCAACCAGGCCAAGTGCAGGGTCCTGTATCTGGGTCGGGGCAATCCCAAGCACAGATACAGGCTGGGTAGAGAATGGATTTCGAACAGCCCTGAGGAGAAGGACTTGGGGGTGTTGGTGGATGAGAACCTCCACATGAGCCGACAATGTGCGTCTGCAGCCCAGAAAGCCAACTGCATGCTGGGCTGCATCAAAGGAAGTGTGGCCAGCAAGTCAAGGGTGATGATTTTGCCCCTCTATTCCGCTCTCATGAAACCCCACCTGGAGTACTGCATCCAGCTCTGGAGCCCTCAGCACAAGAAGGACATTGACCTGTTGGAGCGACTCCAGAGGAGGGCCACAAAGATGATAAGTGGGCTGGAGCACCTCTCCTATGAGGACAGGCTGAGAGACTTGGGGCTGTTCAGCCTGGAGAAGAGAAGGCTCCAGGGAGACTTTATAGCAGCCTTCCAGTACCTGAAGTGGGCCTACAGGAAAGCTGGGGAGGGACTCTCGACCAGGGAGTGTAGCGATAACATGAGGGGTAATGGTTTTAAACTAGAAAGACGGGAGATTTAGACTAGATACTAGGAAAATATTAGGGGGTGGAACTAGATGATGTTTAAGGTCCCCTCCAATCCAAACCATTCTGTGATTCTCTATCCTTCTAGACTTTCCTGAAAATTTACAGTGATGAAAATGGGGACCATAAAAATTCATTATTTTTTCAGTGTACGAATTGCTTGATACAAAAGTACAAACATATGAAATATGTTTTAGCCTTGCCAAAATGGGCCATGAAAGGTGAATTTTCTCCAGGTTTAAATAACCAAGATGTTAGCTCCCTGTCTGAATTAAGTATAGTTCCCTGAAAACTGGCATTTATGTGCTACTGAAAGCTAAAGAAAGTTTCAGAATCATCTCAGTCAGCAAAGCGACCCTCTTTGGTTATAATTTGGGAAAAGGGATTTCAGTTTCAAAAGCCTATGCCAGTTTATATAGGAACCTCCTATGAGCAGAAACTAAGGAATTTGTAACTCTAAAAATGAAAATATTAGGAATAAACCAAGACTGAAAAAAGAATTTGCAAAGAAAGTTGCAAGTTTGCTCAAAACAACCAAAAGCAAATAAAGAGCAGAGCATGAAAATAACATTCTGGGGTACACAAATTAGCAATCCTCATTTACCACATTAAACACTTTTTCAAACAACTCCTGCCCTTACTTCAAAGCACACAAAAAGCCAATGCACCAAAAAAAACCCACCAGTAGATGTCACTGAAATACTGAAGCAGCAATTCCTTACCTTCACATCTTTTAGGGATACAAATTTCTCAACGCCTAGCTCAATCATGTCTAGGACATGATAGTCAAACATGCGGCCTGTGACAATGACAAAAAAGAAAACCCAGCTATTTAAATATTAATTGAAAACTATATGTTTCATCCAAATAAAAACCCGAATGAGACATACTACCTATTATCAGGTTGTTAGGCCGCTTCTTGTTATGAGAGCCAAATAGGAACAAAGAACAATCTGATTTCTTGGAAAAAAATTCCTACAATCAAGGAAAAGAATAAAACTCATGAGTTCCAGTTTGTTGTGTTTAAAATATTTGGCAAAGGTATATGTCACAAACACGTGAGTTTAGGAGATGCTTAATGAGAAGAGCAACTGCACTTATCAGAACAGTTTTGAGCACGTCCAGGTCTATGTAAGCTAAAATTGACAGCTGGATTCAAGGTTCAAATAATAATTCATTTCTTTTTTTTATTTCCCAATGCAGTGTTAAAGATCATGCCAGGCAATTTTTTCTTGCCATTTTCTCTTGCCATTTTCATTATTCCTCATTATTTGTTCAACTACTTCTCCTTCCATACCTTTCTAGTCTCCGATTATTCGTTGACACTGTTCTCAATGACCCAGCCCCATTGTTTTGAGGTTACAAGAATTAAAATTCCGTATAGGACCCCCTTTTAAAATATCAGAATGATTTTAGGTGCCTTGTTTTCCCAGAAATTATCAGAAGTTTAAACCAGTGGTCAGCTGACGATCAGCTCGTTCCTATATGACTGTGAAATTAAGTCATGTGGCTATGGGATTGCAAGAGGTTTAGTTTCAGCAAATAATGTCACAAATCTTTCCTCGCTGCCTACAGTAAGTTTTCCATTCCATTCAAGGTATTTTAGGGCTGGCTGTGTCACTGCGCTTCGTGCCATGAACAGAAGAGAGGCACAGAACACAACTCCTCAGCATCAGTATTAATGCAGACTAAGTAACATTCTACGTCGGTGTATTTATGCTGCAAACACAATGATTTTTTTGTTCCTAACACATTAAAAATGCTTTACCTCAACTGTCTAAACAGCAACTCCTCTAGCACTTGCTACTGGCTGCCTTCACTTTTTAATAAAGGATCCTTAATCCACATTTAACTGAAATTGCTCAATTTTCTGATGGTTCTTGAGTCAATGTTGGAACAGAACTCTCAGCAATGATCTCACGCCTGCACAGCTGATGCACATGTTTGCACGTGGTACCCTGCTGGGCTTTTCTTCCTCTATTCAGACACAAGGAAAAGTCCCAGAAAGCTATGACCCACCCCCCCATTTAATTATTTTAACCTATGAATTCACCAAATTGAAAACAAGTTGTTCATAAGCTATAGCACTTTAAAGAACTGACTTTTAGAAAACCAAAATAAAATGCTTTATTTTTCCTTTCATATCACTGTGACTTATAACAGTGGTAGAGACTCCTAAATTCACCTGTCAGTTTACAGAAACATGCATTTACGGTAAAGACAAAGTCCTCAAAACATGACAATTCCGTCTTGCAGCCAGAGGGAAAAAATGCCTACTGACACCTTAAGTCTAGACATAGTCCTACCTTCAACTTACCCAAACTCCCTATAAACTTTGTTTCTCATCTAGTTCCTCACAGAGTAATAGAAAATTACTCTCCAATAAAGTTCTTCATGACTTCAAGGCTGTAAAACGTCATAAGAGAAGACGTGGTTTATACTTACCAATGATGTTTGATCCTCAAAAGGCCTGGTAATATTTTTCCTGAGGGGAAGGAAAAAAAAAAAAATTAAAAAAGAGACAGGCCCAGACAAGCACTTCTAATTAGTTCTCTGGTAACATTCAGATTCTGCATTCTACTGTAAACTCCAGCATTAGAGGTTCAGTTTTAGTTCAAACCATAAGCCACGTCAATACTGCCAGGAGTTCCTTAGTGCCACCGTTGCCATTTTAAGTACTTTCCTCCATGTTTCCCGTCTCCTGGGGCCTGACTTCCAGACACCACCACCAGTGACACTTCATAAATGACTGCCTTTGCTTGTTCATCCAACGTTAAAGGTAGCTATTACAATTAATGTCTCTGCACTACATCCATACAGATACTGGGTTCCCACTTTGAGCAAGACGTACCTATCGTCATTATCTGTAACTCAAATTTGTAGGAATTTGGATATAAGAACTCCAGCCTACCCAGCGGACACAGAACCTCACTAGCTGTTTGCACAGATCAGTCAGAGAAGCCGACTGTTCAAGCCTGCTGAATCCCGCTCCTTAACACTCAGCACAGAACTGGGCTCACACCGACATCGATCACATGTAGCTTTTTTCCAGTCTACTGAAATTTATGATGAATCTCAGACACCTCCTGCAACCCTGTCCATTGTTTGAGCCCCCATGCCAGACAGCATCTCTAGTCATGCTTTAAAATCATAGAATCAGAATTGCCTAGGTTGGAAGGGACATTTCAGATCATCTAGTCCAACCATCAACCTAACTCTGACAAAAAACATCACTAAATCACATCTCTAAGCACTATGTCTACCCATCTTTGACTCAACCACTTCCCTGGGCAGCCTGTTCCAATGCTTAATAACCCTTTCAGTGTAAAAACTTTTCCTAATATCCAATCTAAACCTCCCCTGGTGCAACTTGAGGCCGTTTCCTCTTGTCCTGTTCGCCTGTTCCTTTGGCAAAGAGACCGATCCCCACCACTCTACACCCTCCTTTCAGGTAGTCATAGAGAGCGATAAGGTCTCCCCTCATCCTCCTCTTCTCCAGGCTAAACAACCCCAGCTCCCTCAGCCACTCCTCATAAGACTTTGTTACCAAACACTGTCTTGTCAGAAGCCTTAAAAGATATCAAAGCGAGACCACTTACTTTTTATACAGTACAGCAAAAGGCTTCTTCACAGCATACTGCAAAAGACAGAGTTAAACACGTGTTATCCCTAACACATTTAAGTACACAGCACTGTTTTCTAGAACCCAACCACTTACATGATCACATGAAATACAGTAATTGTTTGTGCACGTCAACCTAGAAAAGAAGTCCCTTCAAAAGGTCTGCTCACAATAATGCCCTTCAAGTTAGTAGTACTAACCTTGGTTCAAAATTAATTGCAGAAGTACTTATTTCTAGGCACTGATAAATATCAAAGTAACTGAGAAACAGCTGAAATCAAAGCCATGTAATGGAATTGCTCTGCTTTTAGTGGCATGAGGAAAAACAGGGAGTGAACAACAAGCTGATTATCATTGGCATAAGATGGCAAGAAAACAACAAAGCAAGGAGAGGAAAGAGTGCAGGAACAGCTGTAATACTTTCAGGTATGGAGTTAGGATACGAGATTGTTAAATTTAAGTCTTGGGAGAGGCTGAAAGCTCCATATCAACACACATAAGCAGTTTAAAGGATTCTGGGATATGACTTCAGCTGTGTGATCCAGTACCTAATTCTCTTGTTTTCAAATGGACTTGAAACACTTCACCTTACCTACTGGACAACCATGGAAAAAGTTAATGAAGAGAATGATCTCAAAACTTCTGGCAAAGAAGAAATTGGAAGAGAATAATCTCCATCAATGGGTAAATAATGACACCTTTGGAATTCCGGTCAAGGAATGGGGAGTATGAAAACATTGCTTTTGCAGCAGAGAATACGCAAATTGTAAGAAAAAGAGAAAGAAAGGTACTCTTGGCATGGCTCAAAAGGTTATATAATTAAAGGTTGCATACTACATCCAACAACTTACAATGTCTTTAAGCACTTCAGTCACTGTTAAGTTTGCATTTCCTCCTTTTATGAGCATAGCATTTTTCGTATTTTCTTTAAGTTTGGGTTCTCTCTTCTCAAGAAATCTTTTTGCTCTCTTAGTTTTAGGCTTTCTGTAACAATAAAATAACAGTTAAAAACTTAAAATTGGTAACAACACCCTACACCGCAGAAAACAGTTTAAACAAAACAAGAATTGGAACAAGTTGCGTTCAAGTAACATTTCTCAGTTACTCAAACTAATCCCAACCTGCAGAATTGCAGTCAATGCCAAAAGCCCAGTCTTGGATGAATGTGTTTTACTGCCACTCCTCTTCCTCTCTGTCCCCCCACACGCTAGCAAAGGTGATTTTACACTCTTGGGCTTTTCAGTTTCTGCTAATTTAGAGCTTAAGCCACACCAGAATTCCCACAGACTACTGACAGGCTGAAAGCTTCCCTCACACCAGCTCCTTCCCCAAGTCGGAGACTTGCATATGAGAAGGAAAACAAAGTTCCACCAATAGCATCTGAAAGAAAAGCTCAAGTACGGTGCATCTGTTGGCACCAACCAGAGAGCAGCACCCTGCATTATTGTGGTGAAACCATGTGGTGAAACACACCAGCCTTACAGGGGCATGGAGCTTATATAAATTAATAACCACACAGCTCAAGAATCCCAGAATAGTAAAGGTTGGAAGGGACCTCTGGAGATCATCTAGTCCAACCCCCCTGCCAGAGCAGGGTCACCCAGAGCAGGTTGCACAGGAACGCGTCCAGGTGGGTTTGGAATGTCTCCAGAGACGGAGACTCCGCCACCTCTCTGGGCAGCCTGTTCCAGGGCTCTACCACCCTCAAAGGAAAGAAGTTTTTCTTCATGTCGAGACGGAATTTCCTGTGTTCCAGCTTGTGCCCGTTGCCCCTTGTCCTGTCACCAGGCACCACTGAGGAGAACAACATTTCTCCACTAGATGAACATAAAGCTTTTAATGCCTTCTCCGTGAAGCACTGTATTTATTTTCTTTTTTAACAAACAAACAAACAACAGCCCCGCACAGGTACTTCCAACCACAGCCGAAGACGGTTTTCTCGAACAGAACCACGCAAAATCCAGCACCAGCCGGTCCCTTTCAAGTCACCGACTGCGTAAGGGCGGTCTCGCCAGCAATAAAACGCCGCCGGCGCCCCTTTCATCCTCCTTCCCGCCCGTTTTCCGTGGGCCTTTTCTCCCTGCCGGCCTTCCCGCCGGAAACCCTCCCCGCACCACCGCCGCCGCCGCCGCCGCCCCGGGCCCAGCTCACGCTCCCCGGCGCCCGGGGAAGCCCCGACCGGCCCCGCCGCCCGCCTTGGCCCCGCCGCACTCACACCACCCGGTCCAGCGCGTCCATGGCTGCCCGGCCGCCTCACGCGCGCGCCTCACGTTGCCAGCGTCAGGCAAACATCATCCGGTACGTCACATCCGCCGCGTGGGGCGGGGAGGGAGGGAGGCAGGCAGGCGCTGGTCGGGCGTTTTTCCACGCCGCTTTCCCGGGCCTCAGTGACGAGTGCCCGCTACGCAGCGGCTGGAAATTAGTTAATACCGCGAATGATAAATACTGATGCAGTTACGCAACCGAACGTAACGGCAGCGACGGCCGGTCAGCTCCTTTCTGAGCTTTTCGCTTACCCCGGTGCATCGGGGACCACATTAACGTGGTGCAGCTAAAGCGGGCCCTTTTTAAGCCCCATTTCCCCCAAAATTTACTTATTCGGGAAGACCGATGGAACTGCTGTGACTGGAGAACGCGGCCATACACGCAGTAGAAACCAAATACCAAAGATGTTATTTTTGCCTACAATGCCTGATGCGGTAACATCACTTCTAACACCATCTGTTCTTCATTGAAAAACCTGCGGTCGGGTGGTGGGAGTTAAATTCGCTCAAGTTGTTGCATTATACCTTAAGTTCGCCGTTTGATTGCCACTTGAAAACCAAAGGTACGAGAAAGGCAAAATACCCAGCGAAATCGCGCCTGGTGGAAGCCTGCATTGTCGCTGAATCTTTTCTGAAGTAGTTGTGAGGTTTTTTTAATCTTTTTTTTCTTTTAAGTGCTGACAGTGAAAACGAATGCTGATTTTATCAGTAGGCTGAACACCGAGTACACCAGTAGCTGTCACAACACTCACAGAAAACGTGCTTAATAGCAGCCAGGGGCAGGGGGTCTGGTGTCCCGGCGCAGGGATGTGAGCCATGGGGCATGGCTGGTTACGGTGGTAATCCTACCTCCGGCTGTCGTACTTACCCAGTGCCCCTTTCACTCCACGCCCTTCCCACCACCAATTTTGAACTGTACTTGAAATAACCTTGTTGGGCTTTTTTTTTGGGGGGCGAAATCAATAAAGATGCAGAATTTGCTATCAGCAGCAGTGGACTCTAGTACCTGCTTTCTGGGAGGATGGAGGAAAAGACAGCTGAAGAGTGAGGATGGTTGCAAAAATTAGGGCTAATAATAGTAGAAACAAAAGTTTCAGCACTGTACATAACATTCAAAATCTAAAAAACATTATGAAGGTGATTATCATTTATGATATACATAAAATGGTAAAAAAACCCCACCTGATACCCAGATAAACTAGAACAAAGAAACAGCTTCAGTGAACTACTGAAAGAAAAGGCTGAAAAAGGCCAGAAGCCAGTTCTGCTAGAATATACCTTGCACATAATTAAAAAAAATAAAATTACACATACACAGTGACAGATTTAGCAATTAGTTAAGAAAACATAAGAGAGTTGGTACATTCACATGCTGATGGAGAATAGACTGAGGGAAGCGCCTCTCTGTTCTGGGAGAGGACAGCGAGTGCTTTCTGCCCTCAGCCTGCCCAGCCGCTCCGGCAGGAGCTTCGGCTGCCAGCAAGCGCAGCCCCGCAGCGCCAGCGCTCCCCGCTGCAGACCAGCGTGTACATTATACCCGTTCATAACAGTCCCAAGATCGTTATTCCAGTTGTAATTACCCTCTGTCTCTCAGCACCACACAAATCAACTTTGAACAAGGCTTTAAAACTTCCACGACTGCATTAAATCCAGAGGGAAGGCTAAGCAGCCTCCCTGAAACCTGAGGCGCAGACACAACCACCTGAAAGCTCCGTACCCAAGCCAGAGGCATATAGAAGGTGTTCCCTCTTCTTCCTCACCTTCCTCCCCTTCCCCCACAATTCCAGTTGTTTCTACATGGAACAACAGAATAGCAGAATTGATAGTTTGAAGCTCTTGCGCTGTTTTGATGACTTATCTTTACTGATCCTGTGCTGTGAACAACAGTGGGGGTGAACTTCTCCTCTGATCATTACTAATTAAAGTATTACATAATTATGCAGGAATTAATTAGGTGTTCCCATCCTCATAGCATTGTTGCAGTTAATCTATTCTGAGGGAGGCAGAGAAAGGTAGGAGGAAGAAAGGCCAGGAAGAAAATGTTTTATGTTTAAAAAAATGCTGCGCTTTAGAAAACATCATGAATGCACCACATACTCAACTTTTATATGAAACACTACGTGACAATATCAATGATGTAGCAATATGAAATATCAACGCACAGACTAGCCAGGGGCCGCAATACAGTCACATGGATCAGTTTGGGAACCACTGATGCACGGTTACAGCATCTTAGGCATAAAAACCTTCAGAAAAATGCCAGAGAAGATCAGAGCCGAGAAGTTACAGGGAGCGGGGGAGACTTCCTGTTGTATAACATACATTATCTCATATACGAAAGGGGTGAAGGAGTGACAGATGCCTCATTAATCCTAGACTTCAGTTTCAGAGGTTTTCAAGACTTGACTGGACAAAGCCCTCAGCAACTTGGCCTGAATTCAGTGCTGACCCTATTTTAACTAGGAAGCTGGGCGAGAGACCTCCTTTCCCACCTGAAGGATTTCTAAGGTCCATCAGGGGGACAAAGGACGCTAGAGAAAATCCAAACAAAGCAATCTGATGAGTAATCAAACAAGTAACAAAAGCCACACTTCGTTGAATTTTTCTTTCCATAACTGCGGTACAAGAACAGACACAGCATGCAGCTGAATATGGCACACAAGGTGAAGCTATACTTGAAAAATTCAGAACTTTATTTTAAGCGATTTTTTTTTTTTCCTTTTTACAAAATGTCCCATAATGTACAATACATCAACATTTTTCTAAGATAGGGGTTTTTTAATTATGTAACCATTTCCTCTTCTTCAGTTTTGAGGTAGATACACACACATTTCCAATCAGCATTTTTAAAAAACACTTAAACCCTCACCACTATAATCCAAACATAAAAGCAATGCACAAGAACACAATGCCCATTTTTCCACTGTTAGTTGCTCAGAAAAACTGGAAATCATGTCATGGCCTATACAAAAGTTGGCATTCAAAAGTTGGCCCATTAACTCCATGAAGAAATCCTGAAAAGATCAGAGCTGATATCATGGAGGGGCATCGTCTAAGGCAATACTTCCAGATGGAGAATCCTCTGCCCCAGAAGCAGGGCTGTCGGGCAGAGGGAGGGAGGCATCTATTTCCAAGCTGTGCTGCTTCTCCAGATCACAATTCATGTCAGAATTTCCTCCGCCACTCACCTCTCCCTCTGACTCTTCAGTCAATTTGTCTGGGGCCTGAGCTGACTCTTCAGAATCTTCTTTTTCACGCAGAAAGCTGCAAATCATATTAGGCCTGCTGTAGGAAAAATCTCTGTCCTTGATCTGTAACCACTCCACTCCACCTGATGCAAAGAAGGAAAATTGATATTAGTGACAAAAAATTTAGAGTTAACAGTAGTTTTTTCTTAGTTTAAGTTGACTGGTATGAAGGCTGAGCCTGACCAACACTTAAGTAAAAGAATCACTTCAGATAGCAAGATGTCTTTCAAGAACTTCGACCAACACTAATTTTTGTGGTCTCACCATTGGCCTTAAATCATTCATTTTCCTTGAAAAGTAAGACTATGAATAACAGAAAGGCATTTGATAAATAAAGACCAGCTTAAAACGAAGAGAAACTTAACTGTTGATAAATTAACAACAACATGCATAGGCTAAACCAACTTAACCAAGACATATAGCTACAGGTTTTTATCCAGATGCTGGAGGCATTCATAGAATCATAGGGTTGGAAGGGACCTCTGGAGATCATCTAGTCCAACCCCCCTGCCAGAGCAGGGTCACCCAGAGCAGGTTGCACAGGAACGCGTCCAGGCGGGTTTGGAATGTCTCCAGAGACGGAGACTCCACCACCTCTCTGGGCAGCCTGTTCCAGTGCTCTGCCACCCTCAAAGGAAAGAAGTTCCTCCTCATGTTGAGGTGGAACTTCCTCTGCTCAAGTTTGTGCCCGTTACCTCTTGTCCTGTCGCTGGGCACCACTGAAAAGAGCCTGGCCCCATCCTCCTGACACCCACCCTTTAAGTATTTATAAGTGTTGATAAGATCCCGCCTCAGCCGTCTTTTTTCCAGGCTGAAGAGACCCAAGTCCCTCAGCCTTTCTTCATAAGAGAGGTGTTCCAGTCCCCTAATCATCTTGGTAGCCCTTTGCTGCACCCTCTCCAGCAGTTCCCTGTCCCTCTTGAACCGGGGAGCCCAGAACTGGACACAGTACTCCAGGTGTGGCCTCACCAAAGCAGAGTAGAGGGGGAGGATGACCTCCCTCGACCTGCTGGCCACACTCTTCTTGATGCACCCCAGGATGCCATTGGCCTTTTTGGCCACAAGGGCACATTGCTGGCTCAGTGTGTATGGTTCAGTGATGTCACCAGCTCCTCTAACGTCCTGCATGCTCTTGAATCAAACACTTAATCAAGGCTGACACTCCTAAACATAATCCATCCACGTCCCTGTGCATAAGAGCAGAGGCACTAACCAACATTCTCTTCTCCTTCCTTCTTCTCTGTCAAAAGCGTCCGTGTCATGTTCAGCTTCTTCATTGTATGGCACTTGTATTTCAGCTGTACTTTTTGGTTGCCTTCTGCATCTACTATGAAGAGAGGAGAAAACACAATACCCAAACCCCAATCATTATAGTGAATTCCACTATCAACTGAAGCAAGATAAATATTATTTTTAACCTCCCAGGCTGCCACAAGGAAGAGGACATAAAATCACAACGATTACCATGCTCTGTGTTTTCTTCAAAAACCACACAGGTTCCCAAGGTATCTATGGAAAACAAAGTGACAAAGTCTTAGAGACTAATTTTCGAGAGCTTACATACTGTACCCACTGGCACAGCTCTCTGAATGTTCTGACTTCCAGCCCCTTGCAAATGCCCAGCGCTGGTAACCCACACTGCCACCTCAGAAAGAAGACAGGAGTATCACGGTCATTGAAAGTCACTACAAGAGAGGACTCCAGATCATTTTCTTCCAGACGAATGTTGTAACCATAAGGCAAATGGGAGAACTACAGATTGTACAACATATCAGTCCTGCTTATACAGGAGACAACAAGCACTCACTTTAAGGCATTTTATGTCCCACATTTTTCCCTGCAGAAATACCAGCTGGTGCAGCCCACAGTCAGCTTCCAGGCATACTCTCCAGTAAGTAATGGGTGCATGGCTAATTTAGCAATGAACTCAGACTGGTGCTGCTCAGAACTTCAGCACCTCACAGGCCCATGTTCTCTATTCACAGTGCGATTGACTGACATTAAGAAAGTTCTTTGGGTCACAGGAAAAAAAGAGAGATTGTATCCACATCATTTTTCCTACCTTCATATTCTCCTGCAAATACGTATCTGTCCACTTGTAAAATGGGCCTCTCTGTCTCTATTCCCTACAAAAAGAGGGACAAAATTGCACAGATGTCATGTTTCCATTAGTCCAGGCAAATCTCTTACTGTGAGACTAGAGAAGACAGATATAGCAGAATCCAGATTACATCAATTCCTTGAAAAGATAAATAGTGTAAAAAACCAACATAACGGGATATTAGTAAAATAAGTGTTCCATAACACTGTAAATGTGAAATAAAAAGTTTATTTTGGTACTGAAGGAATGGATTCCAGACTGTAAAGTTTTCTCAAACTATCAACTTCATATGAAGAAAAGCACATCTTTAAAACAACTTTAAAACTTATGGAAGCAGGTAAGAGAGCATAGGAGGGGCCATTATTTTACAGAAAGTAGCAGAATCCTGAAAGAATGGCAAGACATGCAATTAAATCAATATTTATTAGTTTTAATCATTACAAGTGACCCCAAGGTCTTCTACAATGTTAAACATTAGGGGTGGGGAGAGAAGGAGTTTTCTTTCTGTTTTTGTAGTAGGCTTAGTTAAGCAGTGGTAACAACTGTTACAAAGGGTTTAGCCAATGTTACTGTAGAATCAGTGCATTGTAAAAAAAAATAATGAAAACATAATGACCATTTTTCAGTCCATCATCTTACACGTTACTTTATTAAATAAAAATAATAAAGCAGATAATACTGTTCGAGTAATAACAAAACCAACAATGCTGAATTGGTATAGGAAATATTCTAGTATGTTAAAAAGGACAAAAGAAATTTAAAGCAAACTGCAGCCAACTGTCTATTTAGATTACAGAAAATAACTTTAAAATGCTGTTATTTCCTCTAATAAATTAATTTAAGCTCAGTTTTAAATAAGCAAATAAAAATATACATATTTGCAGGAAAAAATTATGTTATTTTCTAAGCTCCAACTAATACCTGTAAAGCAGGAGCACATTCAAATTCTTTGGAAAAGACACAAGGGGAAGAAGTCTGGCATAAAGCATCACACCAGCACGAGAAGCGCAACTGCAGGGTCACAGAAGCTGCTCTGATTACTGCGCATCTACATTGTGAAGGAGTTGGAAACTGCTGATATGTACTTTTATTTTTTTAAACAAGGAGTGGGAGAGTAAGGCAGCAGTTCTATCAGCTCATTTCCTTCCTCTGTAGCAGAGCTTTTCCAAATACACAGGCCAGGATCCTGTTATTCTTAACATAAGATACAGCTAGAAACAATATTTTAATAAAAAGCAATGCCTGAACAGAATCATAGCATCATAGAATTGCCTAGGTTGGAAGGGACCTTTCAGATCATCTAGTCCAACTATCGACCTAACTCTGACAAAAAACATCACTAAACCATATCTCTAAGCACTATGTCTACCCGTCTTTTCAATACCTCCAGGGATGGTGCCTAATTAAGGCAAAATGTCTTCTAATAGTACATTATGAACATCAACGTTATTCGGAACATGAAGATAAGCACATGGTAAAAGTTTTGAAGATTTACCACTATGTAGTAAATTGTGTAAAATACAGAATATCGCACAGGTTGACAGGAATTTCTGCAATTATTGTCTTGTACTTTTAACAAACAGAAGTATCTAAGATCAGCAAGATTCAAACTCTGTGAGTCTCTTTCTGTTGCGCAAGTTGAGAACATGAATAGCATTAAGGTAACCTATAGAACATATTTATGGTTGGGTTTTTTTTCTACAGAAAATTAATAAGTGTTACTAGGCAGCAGCATTAAGGTTTTCAATATTCAAAACTTTATTTCTTTAGCTGATTGCATTTGATTTTGGACTATGCAAAAACGGAGACTGTCTTCCCCTTATGTGACCAGCATCACAGAAAACTTGCTAAACAGAATAATACAAAGCTGAATCTTTTATTGGAGTTTTAACTACAGTTGTCCATTATGAAAAATCTCAAGGAATCCTTACTCTGTGGAGTGAGCACAGGTAGATTTGGATACGAGTAGGATACAGCACTTAAAAGTTTTTCTAGCAACATTACAAGATCATCTCAAAGGACAAAATTTAAAAGAATCAGATTAACACTATTGAGGAGTATGTAGCCATTCAGCCACCAGTACTGAAACAGCTATGTAATACATTTCAAGCGACTTAGGTCAGATCCAGGAAGCAAATCTGCTTGCAAAAGCATATTGAACCAGTGATGGATAAGTTATGAATTTTGATTGTATTTCTACATTTGAGATTTTCAGAATTGACTTTGCCACCTCACATATATTCTGATCAGTGGCATACTCTGAGAAGTTCTCTTCCATCTTTGCAGTCTTTAATAAAGGTCTAGTTTCACAAAGTCTCTGCATAACAATAGTACTTGTGCTATCTAACTATACGGCTCACATAGTCGAAGTAGATTTTGAAAGGCAAATAAAGTTTGTCCCATACAAAGTGATTAAACAACTCAAAATAAAAGGAAAAGGACAGGTAGGCTAGATTCTTACAATAACCTAAGTGAAGGAAATAATATCCAAAACTGTTTACCAAACGCTTAAGACCCAATTATCCTTTACATTTATAACACTTGAACTTGCCAGGCAGTATCTGCAAAAAAAAAAAGTAAATACAGTGCAATTCAGAAAGATTTTGGTTTTACCTGTCAGCTGTGCTCAAATTATTTGAAGAAATGTGCTTAACAGTATTTTTTTAAATATGTTAAATACATCATTTTAAAAACTGAACGAAGAGCTTGAAATCAGAGGGGATAATGGCCCTAGCTTATAAATACTTCTGAAAATACTTCCTTATAGTTACACACTATATTCAAAGACCACATGCCATTTCTGACATAGAGAAGCTCACAACCTGCAGCCAAATACAGCCAAGCCAGTACACGCAGTGCTCTATCAAAGATTTGATGTAAATGTTATCAGCTTCAAGGAATTTAGAAACAGCCTCAGTCCCTTATTCACATGCGTACTGACTTACCCCTTTCCTATTGTGCTGTAATCACTCACCAAAATCTTGCATTTGTTTTCACATTTTTCTAAGAAGTCTGAATCAATAATTCCTGATAGTTCCACCATGACCAGTTGCTCCTACAAAATAAGGTTATACCGTGCATCTGTAATTGATATATTTGAATTCACAAGAAAAACAAAACAAAAAAACCCCACAACAATCAACCCCATAAAAACCAAACTAGCACACAAAGACCCAGAATAAGCAGACCCCAGATCTGACTTATTCTGCATTTTTCCTGGAAAAAATGGCAGACAGATAATGCAATACCCAGCGGAATGCAGCAACCCACTACTCCTTCACACATCTGTTTCACACCCAGTTTCCTGGGATTTTATTCCTAGCTGGACAGGGAGCTCATTTTTCAAGGGTGAAATTGACACATGTAAGTGACTTATTAATTATAACAATATGACCAATTCCATATTCCGAAATGCATTTTCTAAAAGTTTAGTACCTACCGAAATATGACACCACAGCGAGAGATTAAGTTTTAATTCTTTGTAACGCTTTGCCTTGCAATCAATTCCTGTTCATAATTCCTTACAGTTTTGGGTAAGGAAAAAGCAAAACCAAACCAAAAACCAGCCACCTCAAAAAAACTTTTATTCAAGGACAAAAAGTGTTTTCAAGAATCATCATCCACTAGATACCCATGAATACACACGGTATTAGATGAGCGGTAGTTTGTACTTTCGGATGTTACGGGGGTAGGAAGCGACTGAAACTGGAAGATTGCTTTCTGACAACGTTGTTTTCCAGAAAACCGTCAGTGAAACAGCCATAACGACGCGGCTTTCGGGACACAGCCTTGGAGGGGACAGAGAAATCCGACATGCCCCGTGCCCGCCGCCAGCCCGGCGACCGCCACAGCGGGCCCCCGCCCGCCTCTCCTCCCGCCTCCGGCCTGCCCCGCCGGCCCTCCTCCCGGGAGAGGAGCCCCGTAGAGACACGGTGAGAGAAGAAAATCCACCCTCTCTCTCACTGCGGCTCCAGGGCCGGTGCTGAGCCCTGGCGGCCCACAGCAGGGAAGGCGCAGGGCCCCTCACAGGCAGCCGGTCCCGACCCCCTCAGCACCCGCGGGGGCCGGGTCGGGCCGAGCCGAGCCCACAGGCGGGACACGCCCCGAGGGGGGCCGGCCGGGCCGGGCCGCGTCCTTCCTTCCCCTAACGCCGCTCCACGGCAGGGGAACGCCCGGCGAACGCGTCCCGATGCCGCCACCCACCAACCTCCACCTCGTCTTCCTCTGCTTCATCTTGCCTCTCGCCCTCCTCCCTGCTCTCTGCCGCCGCCATGTCGCCAGGGAACGCCCCACTTCCCCCCGCCTCTTTTCCTCTCGCCTCAGCGCGCACCGCGTGGGCCCGGCGCCGCCATCTTAGAGGGCGAGTGGTCCCACCTCCCGCCTGAGGCGGCGGTGGCGGCGGCTGGAAACGGCCCCAACGGCCGCGGCAACGGCGCTGCCACCAATAGGGGGTGGCTATGGAGCGGTGGGACGTGAGGAGCCCCCCCCAGGTGGTGGGGACGGGTGTGGAGTGTGGTGCTGCCGCGGGGAGGGCGGGGCGGCTCGGCTCGTTGGGCCCGGGGATAGAGGGTGAAGCTCGGCTGAGGGAGGAGCCCGGCGCCGCGGTAAGACCCGAGGCTGAGGGAGGAGGAGGAGGGACGGGCAGGCAGCGGCGAGAGCGGGGGGAAAGGAGGAGCGTCAGCCCCGGGGGAGGAGGGTTTTCCACCGACACCGTTCTTAGTCCTCGTTTTCCAGGTTGAACCGGCGGCATCCTCCCGGCTGGGCCGAGTCCCCATTTCTCTCCCCGTCCCGGTAGCCCCTCTCTGCACCTGTGCCACTCGCCTCCCTCCTTGTGTGCTAGCCTTAATATGCGCCATGGCAGATTAAATCTTGCCAAGTCCTTCTTCAGTGGAAGAAAGGGAAACGTTTTGCTTTGTGCATGGTTAAATCGTATTTGCTATTTTCACGGCCTGGGCCTGATGCTTTCCGGTTATCTTGTCAGGTTCTGTCTGATTTCCATTTGATAAAGATTTCTGAGATAACATGTTAATTTATTTCTGTATAAGTGCAGGACATTGCACTCCATAGTCCTTAAGTCTAATACTGTTTTTTTGTGATGTTCTCCCTAGTTTTCCTTCTGTATACTGTGTTTCTGATTTTGCACCAAAAGTGTCTTTCTGCTCATTGTGTCGAAGTCATTAATTAAAACGTTAAATAAAACCTGATCCCAAGAGAGTTCACTGTAGATTTTCTTCCAGCCTCTACTTAACCTCTGCCTTATATAAGATAAACACAAATGTCAATGTAGCACCATATCAAGTGTTTAATAATGTCCAGATATGTATGATCTAATGTGTGTCTCTTTCTCCTGGAAAAATCACTGATTTTAAACACATAAAGTAAGTTTGACAGGATGTTTCTTTAGGAAACCAGCATTAGGCTTCATGTAATTTTCTGTTAAGCTTCATGTTTTTAATTATTCTTTTCTTAGAGCTTGTTTTAGAATATTGCACACTGTTGTGGTAAGAACAGCCTATAAATTTGGATTGGTTCTAAATACAGCAAAAGATGCTGGGGCATCTTACGTTTTAGTCAGGCAAATTGCAAAAACTTGAATTTTGACTGCAGAGGATAATAGCTGTGGAACAGATGTTTGGTATGTTACAAGTGTTAACTATCAGACATTATAAAATAATAGTTTGTATCATTTGCTTAGTGTGGGCTTTAGAAAATAACAAGAATAAGTTTTGAGTATTTGATTTCATGTTCTGCCACTAGAAGGAGATAGGTAAATAAAATTATGCCTAGATAGCTTGTTCAACATTTCTGATAGATGTTTTTAATGACCTTCTAACTTTTAAAGCTGTATGTAAATGTTGGTAACTAGGTAGTTGATCTTACACTATGTAATATGAGTACATGTGTAGTAAACTCAGTCTTAGTAGTTCTTAACTACTGGTTTCTATTTATTAAATCACTGTATTTGGCAATTACATTTTTGCATCAGGTTTTCCTGTCTTTCAATAAAATTTTTGTTGTTTTAAAAAGGTTCTGCCTGAATAAAGTAGAATAAACTCTGTATTCTGAATATATATTTAAAAATTAATTGTCAGAACTGGTGGTGCTTCTATAATGTTACGTTAATACGGTCGTTCTCTTTTTATAGATGGGAGGAGGTTAAGTGACTTAACTGAAACTACAGAAAGCCCTTACAAGAACATAAATGTGTGCCAGATCAGCCTGTGTAAATCATAGACTGCTGATGAAGGAGCCAGTACTTTTGATTGCTTTTATACCAGCCTAAATGTCATTTAGTAGCCGGGGTCATCTCAGACTCCTAGTTATCATGAGTCCAGGCATGCAGTTGGATGATGGGAAATTTTTTGTGCATTAGTGCCAAATGTATTTTAAAAGAGACTACCTCGTTGTCAGGCTAAACTTGCCATGGGCATTAGTGGTTTGCCTTGGTCTGTTGTATCCTGGCAAGAGTATTTCGACAACTTATCTCTTAAAAGAGACTGTCCTCAGAGTCTGCCAGGGAGATTGAACTGCTTGATGAGATAAATATGGAAATACATGTTTTGAGGATGCAGGTTGTGGGTTTCTGAGGCTTCATCTAACAATCCTGTCAGTGCTTGGACAGATTTATTTGTGGATGCTGCCAGAGGCAAATACCTAGGTGGCACTTAGGTCAATTTGAGTCAGTGACAACTAAATGGTAAATTCAAAATAAGTGATCGTGTTTGAGATCTATGTACATAATACGTATGCACTAGTTTCAGTGGGTTCACTTGCAATTTAAGCATGTTAATGCATATTTTATTTTGGGCCCTGAGGTTTGCAAATTTTAGTTGTGGAAGCTCATAGATTAGAGACTTGGATTGCCTACTTTAGCAAATAAACATTATTGCAGATAAGGCACATTACAGGAAATCAGAGAAAGTTCACTGAAACACACATAATGAATAAATTCTGGCTTTCTACTTTGTCTCATTTTTCCATTTTCTTTTGATTTTTATCTTCATGCTTGGAATTCTTTCACAATCCTTTTGCAGAAGGCAATTGCCCTTTCTCCATTTGCTTGCCTTGTAAGTAAGAACACTTACTTTCTTTGTGAGGCCCGGGCACTATTCTGTCTAAGAAAAAGGTTAAATGTTTTGTAAAAACACAGGGGAAGATAGAGTCTTTGTTTAAGATACTGAGTTTTGTCCGTTTAGACTGTGAGTGGCTCTGGTGGAAAACCTTTTGTATTACATGGTGAAAAAACCACAGAATTTAGTATTTAAAAAAATGTAATAGATCATATGTGTGCATGTATACATACACTATAAATATATAGTCTATGTATCTGTACTGCTTGCTGAATTGACTGCCTCAGGAGAAGGGTGTTGTAGTTTCTAGGCTCATTTTACATTGGAAGTGTAACTAAAATTGATGATGTGACATAAGGTGGTTGCCTGTGAATATCAGAAGAGACTCCTCAGTAAAATGTTGCCATGTATAACATAATAATGCAGTGCTGTAAAGTGCAGAGAGATGCAGAATAAAGCTTGTAAGATAATAGCGTGTATTTCTGGCTCTAGCCAGGGCTACAAAAGGTAAATCAGCCCCAGGACAAAGGTAATTTGCTGATAGTATTACAGAAGATTATTTCCATTTCCATGCAGCTACATTGCTGAGCCTCTTCAATTAGGAATTTGCAAGCCAAACAAGCTCATAGGTGTCACAAAAAAAGACTTGCTGGATTCCTTTGCATCCATGCCTTTGTCTTTTCAAAAAGCTCCTTAAAGATCATGTAAGGAAATCCTAGCAACCTGATTAGACAAAACACAGTCAGAGAACAGTAGAGTAAAATAAGGCGTGCTTTGTTTACACAGTGCTTATTCTGTTTACTATGTCGAGTCTAAGACTATGGAGTGAGATGCAGTAATTAGGAGGGAGAGAAGCAAAAAGTTGAGTGAAGACTTTTCTGTTCCACCAGTTCTTAATCTAGATGGTCTCACTCCAGTTGTCTTGGAATGAGCATAGTCAGAGCACAGTAAGAGGAGGGAGAAGGCGGGCTGGGAGGGAGACTCGGGCACAGGTGATCCTACTGTAGTTTGCTGGGCTTCTGCTTTACTTTTAGCAGCTGGAATCAGATTCCCGCATAGTAGTAGATTAAAGAAGGGGTTAGATGTTCTCTGAGTTTTGTGCTCAGGGGTCTGGAGGCTTCATGCCAGCCTAGGTGTCATAGGCCCAGCTGTTACACAAGGCAGTTAGTCTGCCCAGGTGCTTGTTACCTGGCTTCTGCTTCCCCGTTCTCTTCCATTTCATTTCTACAGATGCTCAGAGCCAGGTCTGTCATGGTAGGAGCAGGGAAAGCTGAGAAGCAGCATGTGAGAGCATCCTACCACCCATTGCATCTTAGCCGTGAAAGGGGAATTGAGCTGGGAAGGGCTGGGGAGTTGCAGGTAAAGAAGAGGCAGGCAAGAGTGGGAGCTTCTTACTGAGAACCCTCTTATGCCTGCCTTATATGTGTGTACAGCGCAAACTGCGCCACCTCTGTTATTCCCCAAGAGCATGCTGTCCTGTGTGGGAGAGGAAGCGCAGGGGAGTGTTCTCTCCTGCTTCCTGGCCTGAGGTAGCAGATGAGAGGAGTTAAGATCAGGAGAAACTTAGGAGAAATTCTTTTCCTATTCTTTTTAAAATATGACTGAGAAACCATGCATATCAGCCTCCCACGTTCTGCCTCTGGACAGAAATTATTAACTTGATCGCTATGTAGCCCCTTAAAAACTTTTTCGAAAACCCATGCTATATATCCATTCAGCGGCTGAGAGAGTGGATTTCACTGAGCTGTTCTTTGTCTTACTGGAGTAGGTGGCTTTGAGCTAAAGCCGGTGTGCTCAGAATTGGAAAGGATCCTCTTCTGGGCCCAGCTCTTTCTGCTGAACATGCTACTGTCTCCAGCTACTGCCACTGATGAACAACAGGAAGATATCACTCCTAAGGCTCATCTTAAATCATACATTTGATTTTTTTAAAGCCAAGTAATATCCTGTGAGATTACAGAATGGTTGAGGTTGGAAGGGACCTCTGGAGGTCACCTGGTCCAAACCCCCTGCTCAAGTGGGGCCAGCTACAGATGATTTCCCAGGACCATGACCAAATGCTTTTTGAATATCTCCAAGGATGGAGACTCTGCAAGCTCTCTGGGCAACCTATGCCAGTGCTCGGTCACCCTCACAGTGAAAAAGTGTTTCTTGATGTTCCAAGGGAACCTCCTGTGTTTCAGGTTGTTGTTATTGCCTCTGGTCCTGTTACTGGGTGTCACTGAAAAGATCCTGGCTCTGTCCTCTCTGCACCCTCCCTTATACATGGATAAGATCCCTTTTGAGCCTTCTCATCTCTAGGCTGAACAGTTCCAGCTCTCAGCCTTTCTTCATATGTCGGATGCTGCAGTCCCTTAATCATCATTGTGGGCCTTCGCTGGATTCTCTCCAGCATGTCCATATATCTGTTATACTGGGGAGCTCAGAACTGGACGCAGCACTCCAAGTGTAACCTCTCCAGCGCTGAGTAGATGGGAAGGATCGTGTCCTTTGACCTGCTGACAACACTCCTCCCAATGCAGCCCAGGCTACCATTAGCCCTCTTTGCTGTGAGGGCTAATTGCTGGCTCATTGTCAGCTTGCTGTCCACCAGGACCCCAAGGTCCTTTTCTGCAAAGCTGCTTTCCAGCTGGGTGCTCCCTTCATATATTCATGCCTGGGGTTATTCCACTCCAGATGCAGAACTTTGCAATTCCTCTTGTTGAACTGCATGAGGTTCCGGTCAAGCCATTTCTCCAGCCTGTCGAGATCCCCCTGGATGGCAGCATGACCATTGGTGTACCAGCCGCTCCTCCCAGTTTTGTGTCATCAGCAAACTTGTTGAGGGCACACACTGCCTTGTCGCCCAGGTCATTAAGGGACATGTTAAACAGGATTGTACCCAGTATTGACCCCTGGGGTACACCGCTAGTTACTGGCTTCCAACTAGACTTTGTGCCACTGATCACCATGCTCTGGGCCTAGTCATTCAGCCAGATTTCAATCCACCGTGCTCTCTGCTCGTCCAGCCCATACTTCAACAGCTTGTCTAAAGCCTTACTTAAGTCATGGTAGGCAATATCCACTGCCCTCCAAGTCAGTCATTTCATCGTGGAAGGTTACCAGGTTGGTCAAACATGACTTCCCCTTGGTGAAGCCATGCTGACTACTCCTGATGCCTTGTCCTTCACATGCCTGGTTTCCAGGATTAGCTGCTCTAATTCCCAGGAACTGAGGTGAGGCTGACCACCTTGTATTTTCCTTTTCAAGGTGGGAATGACATTTGCTTTCCTCCAATCTTTAGCCTATTGGAATAGGCTGCCCAGGGAGGTGGTGGAGTCACCATCCCTGAATGTGTTTAAGACTCATTGAGATGTGGTGTTGGGGGATATGGTGTAGGGGAGAACTTTGTAGAGTGGGGTTGATGGTTGGACTTGATGATCCCAAGGGTCTTTTCCAACCTGAATGATTCTATGATTCTATCCCAATCATCATGATGGATCAAAAATTACCAAAGAGTGGCCTTGCAATGACATCAGACAGCTCCCTCAGTAGTCACCCATCAGGTGCATCCCATCAGGGCACATGGACTTACATATTTACTTTAGTTTGCTTAAATATTCCCTGACCTGATCCTCTTCCACCAAAGGTACATCTTCCTTGCTCCAAACTTTCCTCCTGGTCTCTGGGGCCTGGGATTCCCAAAGGCCGGTCTTGCTAATAAAGACTGAGGCAAAGAAGACATTAAGTACCTCAGCCTTTTCCATGTCCTCTGTCAGCAGGGCCACTGCCCCATGCAGCAGTGGGCTCACATTCTCCCTAGCCTTTCTTTTGTCACTTATGTACTTACAGACAGCACTTCTTCTTGTCTTTGATATCACTCACTGGCTTCAGTTCCAGCTGGGCTTTGGCTTTCCTGACCTCATCCCTGCATGCTTGGACAACACCTCTGTGTTCCCCGCACGTTACCTGTCCTTGATTCCGCTTTCTTTCTTTTTGCTTCCTTTTTGTGTTTGACTTTGTCTAGGAGCTCCTTGTTCATCCGCACAGGCCTCCTGGCATTTTTGCCTGATGTCCTACTCGTTGGGATGGACAGCTCTTGAGCTTGGAGGAGGTGATCGGGTTTCCTTGGCCCTGTCTTCCCTCCAGGGCCTTATCCCATGGGTCTCCATGAAGAGTCCCTGAAGAGGTTCATTTTATCTTTTTATCTTTTTCTCAGGGGCAAAGAGCTTAGCTGTTAAAAGTAATGAACGCTGCCTCCTGCACACAGCAGGCTCGGAGCTCCTGCGTGGAGTCCTAAAACTGGGATCCCTCCCAGTAAAACTCGGCAGGTGGCAATCTTCTGAAACAGGTGGTAACAAGTAGGGAGTAAATTATGTTACTTGTTCTCCAGCTGGATCAGAAGGGTATGCCTATCTATAGAACTGAGCTGTTAATTTATGAATCTTTTGGAATCTTTTATATGACCTCAGATTATTTGGCATCAGTTATTTGAGATACTGAGATGTAACATTCTTTCTCCTGTTGGGCTGAAAGTAGTTGAATGCCCTTGACTTCAAAGGTCACTGGAAATACTCATTATTTTTCTGGGCCAAGCTCGTATTTAATCTCAGCTGGCCTGTCTGTATTTGTTTAAAATATGTTTAAAACAAACTGATATAAAAGGTACGTGCAATTTATTTTTTTTTTGCATACAATTATGTAAAAGCAGAAGGTTATTTCTGTTTCATATTTATTTTCTGATTTTGATCAATGCTCCCAGGGCTTACTTTTTATTAAAGTGAAATATTTTTATTGAATTGTGTTTTGTTTTCCTTGTAGATGAACACCGCTTTGCTTATTAGTGAAGTGCTGTTAAAAGCATTTTTTTACACACCTCAAGAACAGCCAAAGTGGTTTGCAGTGCAGGAAATAAAAAATACTTATTAGTCAATCTGCATCAGAAACATCAGAGTCTTAATTCAGTAGGCTTTTATTGAGGTGTAACTTGGCAGCAGTTTGGAATTCCTGTTAGTTTAGTGCTTTTGTGGGTATGCCCACTGACCTACGGAAAGTGTTCTCACCCAATATAAAAAGAATCTATTGCTGAAGCCTGAGGGTAAATGCCGTATGAATTTGTTTTTCTTACTGTGATATTACTACAAGGTGTTAGAATGTTCCTTTTCCAATGTTAGTTCGTACTATATGTGGGTGAAATAAATGCATTCTCTATCTTCAAAGAACAGGATAGAACTGACAAAAGCGAGGCAGGAAATAGTGAAGAGCAGTCAAACAAATTAGCCCAGTTGTACAACCAACAAGAAGCAAGCACTAACTCAGTTATCTGTGTGTGCATCTCTATAAGTACTAAAAATCTATTGCTCCCTAAATGCCAAAAATTCCAAGTCCAGAATAGGAGAATAAGAATAGCTAGTTTAAACTGGGATAGTGCGATACCGTGCATGCTAGGCATTTGAGGGAAGGAGGATAAACAGCATAACAGGAAAACACCAGCTATAAATTATGTAGGGAAGATGAAAACAGCCTTCTGCAGTGCTAAAAGATGTTAAGTCAAATCGTAGTTAAAATATGTCTTTAAAAACAAGTAATATACAACTTATATGAATTCTAAATAGGAATGCATCTTGTTAGGACTGTCTAGGTGGTGACAATCACTTCCTGATAAGGAAAATCAGACCCTGTAAAAGCAGAAAATAAAAAAGAAAAGATTGTCTAAGTGCTCTTGAGTATTCTAGGTAAATGTCATCTTGATTGGAGTCATGAAACTAAAATTGTCGGTGCCATAGATTTTAGGCTTCTTGGAGTGACTAGTGAAGGAACCTACAGGATAAAAGCTAACTCTGGGCCTGATTCTTGATCACCGTTGTGCATGATCCGCTTCAAACTGTTTTTATGGAAGAGCCATTCTGCAATAGTGATATTAATGTACTTGCAGTTGATGCTCTTGCACCAAAATTGAGATCTGTTTGGATTACAGAGTGCTGCAGACTGTGGCTCTTAAAAGAAACTAAGCTGCCAAGGAATAAGAGGTTGTTCTTACGGACTGATTGATGGTTAAAAGGTGGGAAACAAAGGGTAGGAGAAAACCGTCTGCTTTCAAAATGAAGGGAGATCAAATAGTGGATTTCCATGGGAATTTGTAGTGTTAAACATATTCCTCATTTGTTTTTTAAAAAAGTGGTGGAAAGTGAAGTACTGAAGTTGTATGATAATACTGTGTTTTCAAGGGCTGCAAAAATGAAAGCCTGCTGTGAAGATTAGCCCATGAATGACTGGATGGTAAAATGGCAGGTGAATTGCAACCGTTCTCTGGCTAAGAAACTCCTGAGCCAAAGATTGCTAAAGACTACGGAGATTTCCAATGTGAAATACCTTTGCATGCTAGTCCTGCCTGTTCTGCTTTTTTCCAGGTGTTCATTACGGGTTGACTTAGGCGTCAAAGGTACTAGCTCAGTGTGTGGCTGTTTTGGGCTCTTAAGTTTGATTCAGAATTGCGACGAGCGAGGGAAACAAGCAGTCGACTCAATATGAGTGATAAAGCAAGCTTCAGCTTTATTGCAGCATCATCAGACTTTTATACTCTTACACTTAGATATGCCTATTTGTCTTATTGCTATTGGCTGTGCACTAAAGATTACATTATTCATACTCCTCCTACATGCGGTTTCTTGGGTCCGGGTTTGTTCCTGTTCTCTCACAGTCTACTTTCTCAAAGTTGTTTATCTGACTTAAGCAAAGTCAGCACAACCTTCAGCATCTTCCTTATCAGCGTAACTCGGAATTTCCCATGCAGGCAGGCATAGCTTACTTCTGACAATCCTGCATGGCGCCGTGCCCGTTCTCATATAGCCATTCCTCAACACAGAATGACAAAACAAACAGGTAGATCCCTTTCCAAAGTTCGTAAAGGCCAAAAATTTACATGAACTCAATGGGAGAGTAGGCAAGTACTTGAAGGAGGGATCCACTGGGAAAAATAAAATGGGCAAATCATATCAGGCTGAGGCCATCAACTGAGCTGCCAAGTGGGGAATACAGCGTATGTACTTGTGTTCCTCACTAGGTGGCCACTGCTGCAGACAGCATGCTGAGCTAGCGAGACCCAAAGGATGAACCCTTGTATGACCCCTAAATTCTGTTCAATAGCTTCATTTTTCATTCCAGCTATTTAACTCGACTGTCTCTTTTACAGAAGCAGAGAAATATAACACAGTAAATAAGTCACAGCAGATGACAGAATGAGAGCTGGAAATCCCCATCAAGATCCTATTGTCAGTTAACATACTGTGACATTTGGTATGCTTACAATTACTGCTTTTACTTGTGAAGGCATCAGTACCTCAAAAAATGCTGTTATTGAGCTCTTTAGTAATTCTGTGTAGGAAGACTGTGAAAAGTACTGTTGTGAATGAATTTAAAGCCTTTAGAGCTATTGGAAAAGTAATTTTGAGAAGTTGTGTTGGCTTGATCTGATGCAGAGCCAGTGCACTCACCCACTGGCAGCGTGGCTTGCCTCTGTTTCCAAGAGGAAGGGAGGGTAATAGATGGGGAAGAAGGACCTAAATCTAGGACGCAAAGCACGCTTACCGTTTCCACTGCTTGAGGAATACTGTTCATAAATGCCAAGCAAAAAGCGAAAAGGAGGAAATTGTCATGGTTGACCACATTCTTTCAGTAGTTCTTACCTTCCTGATTCACCTCATAGTTCAATAGATACTGTGTTTGGAAAGCAAGGCAACCACTGCAGCGCGATAAGCTTCCCCATGACAGTTGGATCTTTTTAAATGTTTTACATGTATTGCTGTTTTAAGAGGAGAGTAATGCTTTAGATGCGACAGTGGAAGTGACATGGTCACAAATATTAGATGGCAATGTAGAAGCATTCTATAGAGTATCAATTTCCTGCTACAGGACAAGGTGTAAATTTTTGTATGTATTTTCAATAATAATGAAAACATTGAAAATAAAGCAAGTTAATGGGTCTGTTAATTTTTTTGAAGTTGTTTCATAGACATGCACAGGTGCTACACCTGTGGCCATGTTGACACAAACTCACACTACCGTATCCTGTAAGGTTTTGTTGCTTCGCTGCCAGTGCGGTTTGCATTATGTAATTAAAGTGCGATTATTTGGGGAACCAACTCTTAAAAATAGCTTTTGTGACAGCACACAACGCCTAGGGTCGTTTGAGGGTATATCTGCATGGATGGGTGTGGGAGTGACACATTGGCTCTGCCTGTGTCCTGAACCAGCCAGCTGGGAGCCGGCTCCAGCGTAGCAGCTGTGTAGCTGCCATTCGTGTGTTGCCGAGCCTGAGTTTTAATAAGGCTGGCTGCGAGGCAGGGTATATTAGCTTGGGCTCACAACTGTGCTAATGTGGCCACATGATTTCTGGAAAGAGGCTGGTCTTACGTCCAGCTGGCTCAAAGCGCGACGAGAGCAAAGACGTGACCGTGTCTGTTTATAAGCTAGTCAGAAGTGCAGGTCACGAGATGCAGCTTAAGAGAATTTCTTTATATTGCTATAGCTGCTGTCAATGAGATTTTTGCCTTTATTTAAAAAAAAGAATAATCCATGCTGATAATTTCCTCATTTAGTTTACAGTAAACTCATGATATTTTCAATATTTAGGAATGTGCACTTTTGGTTTCTAAACTATACCAGAGCAGATTCTTTTTTAAAAAGAGTGATTTTAAAGATTTCCCCTCCCCGCCCCAAAAGGCAGACGAACAATCTTTTTAAAAACCAAAGGACTTTTAGCCTTAAGGCTTAAAGACCTTACCTACCATCCCTCATTACTTAGGTCCGCAGAGAAGCATAGCTGTTTTTTCCCAGCAAGCAATTGGAAGAGGGGGATGCCATTGTCAGCGCAGATTCCAAATTGGACCTAGGCAGCTCTGGAGGGAGTTATGAGCTGCCTGAAAATGCCTCAGCAGTACTTACAGCTGATTTGATTTTTTTCTTGCTGTAGAGATCTGCTCTGAGAAGAGATGAATTTATACCTTCTCTTGTGGTTTTCTGAATGGCGGATGGACTTGAGCCACTCTATACAGGTCTATAATAAAAATGGAGGATATCGATTTCTGTTGGCCTTGGCCTTTTTAGCTTTATTTATTTGCTCTCTTGGAGATTTTGAAGGCATGGTGTTTACACTCAAGATCATCTCTTACAGTCAGCAGCAACACACATATACTATACCCTCTACATATAATTAATTGAGGATTTTCTTTTCCTATTTCTGTTCTTACAGGCATGTGTTGTATTTGTAGTAGGTCCCCAGTGGGTGAGCTTCTAATACCTTCTTTTGTAACTAATTTTGTAACTTTATTGCAGTTCTTGCATTCTGAGTAGTTTATACTGGATAAAATATCCTTCATTGAATGGTGACCAATGCTAAAGTACATTCATCTGAACATGTGTTACACGAGTTTTAAAAAAAAAAAGATTGCTACTAAGTACTGCTTTATCTGCCAGGGCCTTCACACTGTAATTGAGCAACAGAATTACAGGAGATGAGAGGAGATGCCTGTAAGTTTAAACTGTCATATCTGTGTTTTGATCTGATATTATTGCTTTATCCTCCCGAAAGGATTGAACATGACATTCCAAGTGTCAGACTTGAACATCTTAGCCATAAGGTCCATCATTATTGTCTATCGTGGGCTCAGGGTTCTCCTGCAAAGAAGTAAGAGATTACCGTTTTAACAAATAGAAGTTTATGTTGGCATTTAGATACGTACGTTCTTATGACAAAAAAAACCCCGTCCGGTATCAATTTTAAGATACCAAAATACTTTATTTTTTAAGGGGACAGTTTTTTAAAAGGTATTATGTCAAACTCAAAGACTTTTGTCTTTAAGTAATAGTTCTATAATACAGTACACTTCCACCATGCATGAAAGCATGCCCAGTCGCTTGGAAGCAGAAAAGTTTTTCCCACTGTAGAAGCTACAGGGTAGCACCTTGGACTTTCCCTTATATTCAGTGTGTTAAAACACATAATGATGTGTAACTGGCACCGTCTCAGTTTCTTTAAGCTCATTCAGCCATCACTGTTCTGGAAACCAGAAAAGGCAAGGCAAAACATTGCAAGCATTACAAATACCCTTCTGTTATCTTCATTTTGGGAGGAATCCAGATGGAAAGATTCTGCTGATACCAGTCCAGCTTTGGACTGGTCTGGGCAAGGGACTGTGTGTTTGGCAAGAGCTACAGAATGGCCAGTTCTGGCATTGCTAGCAAGAACAGTGGTCGCTGCCAGCATCTCTTTTACTTCATTTCTCTAATCAGCTCAGAATTAGCAGGCAACAGCCCTGTATTTGTGACTAGAAGCAACAAATAATTTTCTCTCTTGCCTTCTTCTGTGCTGTTCCAATCAGCTCTTCCTCCCGTACTGCAGATACACACAGTGACCAGCAGTAAATGATTCATTTAGTTGGCTTTGCTGCTTCCCTGGAATTCCCCAAGTGCATCCTTTTTTTTCAGGAAGTGTTCTCAAGAATTTTAGAAACTATAAAACTAATCCTAGTACAGCACTGAAACAAGAGATACCATGATGAGCTGTCTCCCTGCTGGAGACAGCAATAAAACCTCAAAAAAGATTCAACCTTTACATCTTTAGGCTGGTGACTTTAATCAATGTCATTTTGGTTACTCAGAAGAGGGTGAGTAGTTCAGATCTTGACCTAATTTAAGATACGTATGGGTTTTTTATGTATCCTTAAGACTGTCTTGTCAAAAGAATCCTCATTATATTGGAGAGTCAGGGTAATTACTAATGAAGGATCGTTTCCTTCAGCCTCTGCATGTTGCTGCCTTTTCTAACATTCTACCACCAGTGCTTCTTGTAAGTGGAGTAGAATATCCTTATGTCCATACTGTATAACTGGTTTATAAGATCATGGAAAGAGTAAAGCCTTGCATTCCTGCAGGCGGTCCTACCAACTCACTAGAAATCCAAGTTTCAAGATGAAGACCTGTAGGTCACGTCTCATTCCCATTTGGTCCCTAAAGAGTTTAAACACACAGTTGTCTGTTTTCCTGGGTGTTTTCAGATGATGTCAGATTTAATTGTATTTCAGGATGTTTATCAGTACAGTAGAGTCCGGCATGTCTCTTTTGGATTGTATGGCAACTTGTGCTTATGCTTCGTACTGTGTTGTTCCGCAGTCTGGCTGCACTCGGTATATTCTTTAAGAAGGAAAATCATATCATATTTATATTCCCATCAGCGTACAAGCAACTGTTCCTCGAGTCCCTGCAGGGTCCCTGTGGTGGTGGAAGGAATGAGCCAGCATCCGCAAAAAGGCCTAACTTCAAATCTCCTGTTCCATCCTGGGATGCATAAAAACATATCTTTCTGTGGAAGTATAGCAATCCATTAAGAAATTGTACGGGACGTATGGTTCCTGGAATAGCAGAAACTTCACATCACACTGTCTCAGAGCACGGGCTCTGTTGCCAGAGGGCAATTTGGTTAGATTTGCAGATAGAGTGATCAAAATAATTTAAAGTGCTTTCAGAGTTTTGAACAATCTTGAAAATTAAGGAGTCCAAAAAAAAAAAAAAAACCTCAAGGAACTGTTACAAAAATGGTATTCTAGAATTGTGTATATTTTGTGTGTTTGTTTATAATTTGCATATTTATATATAAATATATACACATGTATATTTATTTTGTATCAAAAATACATATTACATGTGGAATACAGAGATTATATTAATTTCTTGAGACACCATCACATAAACTGAAAAAATAGAATATTTTGAGATTCACTATGGACTGAGCATCTGTTTCTGTAACCATCTATTTTTTGTGATTTAATTCTCTTTTTTCGCAAATCTTTTGAATTGCCCAGGGATTTGTATACAATACTGCAAAAACCAGCATGCAGAGTCCTGCACACAGAAGGAATCCAGCGGAGACGTACCTTGCTCAGAGCTTCCACTCTTTTTCAATTAGTGCTCGACCTAAGAGTTTTATCAATATGCTTTTCTTTTAAGAGACATATTCTTAGCCCTCCTGTGACTGCGACTGGCTCGGTATATATTCCTGTGTTAGCTCTTTTCTCTTAACAGACTGATGTGCACGTAAATACATACAGACTCATACCAAGCAGTACCCTCCACTTCCATCCTTCTGATTTCTGAACAGATTGATATATGTGTGTTCATTTCAGACAATGACATATTTTGCAAACTCCCGGACTGGGCAAGCAACGGTTGCTTAAAAATAGTACTAGCATATTTCTCTAGCATATAAAGAAGTACATTTATGTTATATAAGATGAAGCGCTCTCTTGCCTTTGCTCAATTGAGATCTAGAAGATCAGGATACAAATGTAATCTATAGGTCAGCTTTTGCACTAAAATCCTACAGTCAAGGATTAGTACCCTAAGAAACTGTGAAGTGGCTCAATGAGATGGCAGTTGTCCAAATCTAGTAAGAATAACTAGGATTACAGTTCTTTAAAAAAGAGTTAGGACAGTTTTATGAAAGCTGGTTTAAATATGTGATTTCTGTCTGTCTCTGTAGCATTTTCTTTATGAAAAATAAAAAAGGATAGCTTTTCCCAGTAGCTGCTTCATTTCTTACCTACTGTTTGACATAGTAACGTGGGGAGTTGAAGAGAAAATCACTGGTTTGTAACTTCTTGCCCGCTCAGCCCTTCTGGGTGGTCTGCATAGTTCAAATATTTCAGGAATGAAGTATTTAAGAGATTACAATGTTAAGAGAGCAGGTAATCAGAAAACATATCTTCCTGTTATGTAGCAGCACACTAAATGTAGGAGTTGAAAGGCAGAAATATAAATTGTTCGGCTTTTCCATGTCATGGCACTTAACAACAGAGTACAGCTGCAAATAAACTTTTCACAAAGCTTAAAGCTAGAATATTAAAAACTATGAATTTGCAGTTGATTATCTGCCTAAAAACAGTGAAAGCCGAGCAGAACAAATTAAATACTAACATTAAAACCAATATTAATCATAGAAGAGAACAGACAAATACAACGATGGCTGTTTGTTTGCTTTACTGTTTTCACTCGTCCCGTGAGCCTCGTGCTCAGTATCCTTCAGTTGTGGGTCCTGTAGCTTCAGCAATTACACTCTGAAGCCTTTGTAGCTTTGTCTTGTTCTTATATACGCTGCCTTTCACTACAGCACACTAGGTAAAATATACCGTCTGTAACGGGACTCGTTTTCTTTATCTTACTTTTCTGGGTTTGGTTGGTTGGTTGGTTGTTTCCCCCCCCATAGTATTATATTTCACAACCGTTTTGGGGAAAAAATAAATTAGGTCTTTCTTTAAATCAGCAAGTCTATCAACACTTTTTGGTTTATATCAGGTTTTCGATCTAAATAAAATTTGAGAATTAGAAAATATAGGATGTTAGGTCTTCGAATAAGAAAAAACCCCCAACACCTGTACCATCTGAATGTATCTGTAAAATACATGTCTGTAAGAATCCTTAAAACTGGCAAATTTGGGCCATGAGAGAGATGGTTTGGACAGAGCGTCCTATCTATACCCTAGCTAATGATGTGGGTTTAGGCAATACGCAGCATATAAAGAACACAAATCTCAGTCTAATCAAATGAACATACAATGAGTACTCCTCATGATACGTACCCTGCAGGCTATTGTCACAGTAGTGGAAAAGCTTTAATAACTGAATAAAATCACATTGTTCCCTCTCTTCTCAGGTAACGCAGCAGCACTGTCTTTGCTGTAGAACAGCATCATGAAATAAAAACAGGAGAGAGACATCTTTAACAAAGGAAAGACATTGAGTTTGGAGGGGGTTACCATTAGAGAATAGCCCTCAAGGGCTTAGGCCCTCTGGTTATTTTTATGTTTCATCCTGAAATAATGTGGAAAACGTATGTTTCTGCTGCCCAGGCTGTCAGGGCTTCTGCATGCAGCATGCCAGAGCAGCTAAGAAGGAATCTTGTAGTTTAGTTTTATCTACCTTTTTATAGCCTGGGTTCTAACTGTGTAATTGGACATCTGACCTTGTATTTGGCTAAGTATTTTCTAACCTTTAAGCTTATGTGCTCTTAAAGGTGAGACTAATGAAACTGACAGACACACAGCAAGTTCCTCTTTCAAGGAAACAAGTCCAAATTTAGGGACTGGAAGTGGCTGATGGAGCTGTCAGGTGGCGTGTTGTAAAGAACGAGCTCTGACAGGCACAGAGGCCAGAGCCTCTTCTGGAAGAAGCAGGTAATGAAGAGGCACCATATTGATCCCAGTTTATGATCAAGAAAAACGGACTTAGAACATCTTGTCTTGTTCCATCTGTGTAACTCCTGTCCACGGGAGGATGGCACACAGAAGAGAGAATGGAATTGAGCCCTGTAACTGCAACTAACAACTGTTCAATCCTACTGTGGTTTTCTCTTGTCTCTTTATAGCTTTGTTTTTATGCAGCATTTTTAACAGTGTACAACAAGTACCAAACCCTTACTTTTGCCCATGAAGTAAGACAATGAAATTTAACAGATGGAAATTGAACCAGTGGAGTCAGAACTTCCACTTCTATGGCTACTTTACAAACTCAAACCAGAAATTTGCACCTTTCTAGCGCACAGGCTCGTATCAACAGATCTGCAGTTATAAAGCAGTGATCCTGTAGTGATCCATTTGCACAATAATTTCCTTTTAATTGTGAAATAAGAACAAAATCACATTATAACCGAATACAAAGAATGTTCTCCAAAAGATGATATAATGTGCAGCTGTGTGGCAGCTATGCAGTCTGCCTAACCGTAACTTACTTGTGCTGGTGGCTCAATAGACGTTTAAGTGGCCAAACAGATTTAACAATAATGCTACCAGTTTATTCACTCTCAAAGTCAAAAAGCTATGTTTATTTTTAGGGAAGTTCATTTTGAAGTCTCCTCGCATTTCTGAATAACGATTGCTAAGGACCCTCTTACTCAAACTGCACTATTATTTTTGACGACAATGTGAAATTTAAAAGATGTTCTTGAGGGCTGTAGCACCGAGTTACAATTGCATTGTGGAACATGCTCCCACGTAAGTCATTCCATCGAGTTCCCTGGGACTGAATTTACAAGAGTAAATATTCAATACAGTTGACCACTGAGTGCCCCATCCCTTCTCCTTTCATCAATAGCGGTGTAAGCTGTGAGTTAAACAAGTGCATGATTTCAGAGTACTCTGAGCTACTTAAGACTCTAAATTAACTATTTAAAAGAGGGCTTTTATTACAAAATACCTGCTTAAATTTTTTTTTCAGTTTTAATATTCAGTAGTGTATTTATTTAAAAGAGAGAAAGGGGGGTTGCTTAATGAAGCTTACACATAGATGTCTTCTGCAAATTCTGACCGTGGAATGAACTAATATTTAATCTATTTAAATTATTAATATAATAATATTTAAATTTATTTCTTATTTAAATTATTATTTATTTAATCTATTTAATCTATTACAGTGGTTTGGAAGGAGTATCACGTTGTTTTCTGCCTCCACATACTTGTTCTCTAGAGCACAGGAAACAGTGAATTGACAGCAGCAGTATTTTCCCAATGTTTGGATACTTTTCTCCACGCAGCTCCTGGAATCTGGATTTATTTTGGAGTCTCTGGAAGTCTGATGTGTCTCGTTTTTATGAATAGGCTACCAGCAGCTCAGGTAGCTTGCAATTTTTAACTGGCAATGTCTAAGTAGAATATTATAAACTAGATCACAGAGGTCAAACACCGTATCCATAGTGAAAGCTATAAACAGGAGGCAGCCCCTTTCGTAACTCACCTTTGAGAGAGGACCCATTTTTGGCCAGTGAGACTTTCAAAAGAAGGTGCAGCACTACAGAGCTCATCTCAAGCAGCCTGCTCAACAAGCCTTTATTTCTGCTCAAATGGGTGCAGAAAATGAGAAAGCAGATATGTGTGTATGCCTGTGGGTGCGGTTTGTCCGGCACAACGTGTACCTCATGGTTTTCCAAGTAATTTTCTCGCTACCCTAGTAAAAAGATTATCTTAACTAACCCATGCTGCTGCTTATGAGGTTACAGTAATTGATGCGCCAGCAACTACATATTTACACAAAATACATATAACAGGAGATGCGTGAGTCCATTAAATTGCATGTAACAGTTAATCAAGCAAAAGGGGTAGTGCAGGAATATTTTGAAAATCAGATTTCTAATTTAGGCTTTCTGAGGTCAAATACTTTGCATATCATAAATCAACGATTTGTTTTCCAAGTATATAAATCCTCAAATGGTGCTAGAGAAATTAAAATTAAATATCATTGCAAGCCAGCCAGTATTAGGTTACATGTTGCAGATAATCTGATAGTTGTACCCGGACTCCTATTTATTGCAATTAAACTAAGTTTCTGCAACTCTAAGAGCAACCGAAATAAAAAACAGTGGATAGCAGGGAAAGAGGAAAGGAAGAAAAAGTTGCACTTTTTGTATCTTGGGTTACGTTTAAAACTGTAGAAGTCTATGAGTTACTAGATGAGTGGCTGTCAGTCACAGCACTCGCTTAATGTGTCTGGAAGGTCACCAAGGACTTAGTTTTATTTCTCTCAGGGCTAACTGGATTTTTTCTGGGTTTTTTTGAGCACCAGGAACCTCACACTGGCACGCTTACTCATTCCAGACTTAAAAAGCAGTAGTTCCAGTGCATGTCTTCAGATGGGCAGATGGCTCGCATACTATTTTGAAATCTTAGTATTTTTAGGACAAGTTTAGAGCAAGAGACTGAAAGGATCAATATAATCTAGAAGAAGGTACACAGGGGAAAAAAAACAGGAATGCTATAAATTACATAATTTAAAGTTAGGAATTAGGCAAAGCATGCACATTAGGAACTACACAGCAAAAATGTGGTTTCATGTTCTGGCTAACACAGGAATGAAAAATGCTGAAATTATTGTATTCATGTGTCTGAATTTGCTCCTAAGTGTGACTTTACATATTATACTTGTATACACGTATTTAAAATTTATAGCAGTTGCCAAAGGCAGAACCAAGCACGTTATAGAGAATGTAAAATTTGTATTAAGATATGGCTCTCGGGCAGTTATAGAAGCAAGACTCTCTAGGGCCTGCTTAATATATAATTTTTTTAATTAAAGGTAACAGCAGCTCTAGTACTGTAAATACAGTGTATTACAAGAAACAGAAGAAAACTGAACAGTTAACTTGAAATTTGGCTAAACCTCATTTCCAGAAGTGCTTCCTTCTGGGCATGAGGTATACTAATAGCAAATATTATAAGCAATTCTTACGCCAATCCAATCTCCCCCAACCAACAGAGGCCTGCCTGAACTGTAAGCAATATGCAGAATACTCCGTGGGTTACACCACCAGCAACTCCACAGCGCGAAGTGAAGCAGGACAAAAAGGTGCAAGTGTAATTTAACCTGAAGTTAATCATGCAACTGAAAGTCAAATGGAACAAAGTGTCAGGAAATGCCAGTCTCAGTAGCTTTCTAATGACAGCGTTCTCTTCCAAGCGCTTGCCTGTAGGTACATTCACAGTGCAGCTGCGCCAGCATTTCAAACTGGAGTATTTTTTACTTGAGCATATTTAAGAACATGCAGGTGATTCTCTGCATTCCTTTACACCTGAATCCTGTTTGCTCAGCTCCACCTAGCTGAGCCAGAGCAGTTCCTCAGTTGTTCATTAACTTCTGTACTGAATGGTCATTACTCTGGTCACACAGGAACTTACCAGATCAGCACTGAACCGTCCTGTTCTTTCTAGGCTTTAGCCACAGGCTCTGCTTTAACACTTCAACAGGCTTCAGATTATAAATAATCTGTTTGGAAGCAATTTTTTCCACCTTTAATATAGTTTTGGCTGTACATCTTGGGAGAACTCCACACTTCTGGAGCACAGCCTCAGCACTGCTTCCAAGCCTTGTGCCTTTAGGTATTGGTGGCATTCCTTTTAGGACCATCACTAGAGAAACCTGAGTTTACACCTCCCTAGTTGGGAAGCTTCATAATTTCTCTGCCAACACATAATCCTGCACCACCAAAGCAGCAGCCAGACTGACAGCCACTTCCTAGAGCTATTCTGCACTCAGATCCAAGTACCCAAGCTGATTCATCTCTTTTCACCCAGACTGTCTCCTCTCAAAGCACACAGGCTTTGTTATTAGTAGGAAAGCCTGCTCCCTATACTACAGGTGGCATCAAGCTAGACCTCACAAACCCACAAGACCGGATGGGACTCATCTGACAGCAGGACATCTACAGAAAGCCCTTCCCACCACCCCTTTACAATGGTTATTCCATCAATTTATTGTAATTCAGAAATCTAACACAGCTAATGCCTACAGCAAGCTTTGCATTTGTGTTGCTATAACAGACAGAATTACATAGACACTGTGTTCTCAAATCCATTGTCAGCACCATTTACAAGAGAGAACAGCTAGTGTAAACGACTATTATTGAAGAGCACTCCCAAGGTAAAACACAGGAAGATGACAAGTAATTTTACAGGAAACCTGCAAGTTTCAGGCAAATTGGGTTAAAATAGAAAAACACTAAGATGAATCTTCAGTTTTGTGGAGCGCAGTCTAGAAAACAGTTCTTCAGAGGTAGGTTACTGCTAACTTGCCATAGCTGACACTGTTAGACAGGATCACTTGATGCTGTAAGCTGGAATTTCTTCTTTTCACAGAAGACTTAGTTGGGCAGTTTCAACAGTGTTAAGTACTTGAAATAACTGGGAGAAGTTACTATTTAATATCCAAAGCACAATTAGAGAAGTCTAGCATCACAGAATAGGTTCTGGGAGACTAATGAAACCTGTATTCAGACATGAACAATTTAAAGATATTAGGCCTTCAACACTAACACAAGTTTTCCCTACTTAGGTGACTTTGGGTGGGATACCAGCACTGCTAAAGCTTTGCAGGTATGGTTACGCTGCAGCTGCTGTGGGACTAATCGCATGGAATCCAGGAAGTTTCAGTTACACTGGCTGCATCTGCTTAGCACTGACACTCCCAGCCACTGCTTCTGGCCTGGTTTACTATCCAGATTAGGTACACGCCTACTTTAACTTTACTGTGAGTTCTCAAAGTCAGTCTAGGCTGAAGCACTGTATGCCAGAATTTTGTTACTTAAGACCAGCCGAAGCAGAAGTTGTCTTAATTCAGAGGAATATTTTAAATATTTAATGCTGAGGAAAAAATACAGGTTAAAGACAGCAAATCCCAAATTTTTGTGTGTTCATTTAGACAAACACCTTTAGCCTCAAGAACACCATAACTTTTTCATTGTCTTCCTTTGACATGCTGTCTCATTTTAAACTACCAACATGTTAACAGTTGAGATGCATCGCCTACAAGGGCAAAGTAAATTTAAAGTAATTTAGAAAAAGAAACGCATAAACCTATTTCAAATTAAACCATTTGGTACCAAAAAGCATGAAGAGTGTGAAGGGTAGAATTGCTGCATCATCACTACAAACAATTTAAGCGAACTTTTATTGAAGCATTAAGTTGTGGTACAGATATTTTTAAATGATCAAAGTCTAACACCACAGAAATTATAAACACCATACTCCCTCCATCCTGATCACCCTAGATAGTTCAATAATCCATTCAACAGCTTTCATTTTTATAGCCGAGGCTTATGCTTCCATTTGTAAAAATGCGTATTTCAGTATTACTTGAAAGGGGATCTTCGGTCTACTTAAAGGACCTCAAGCCAACAAATGTCAGGTCAGTTGGGACAACATTTAAGAAAAAAAAACCACTGAAATATTGGTCCTCAATATTAACACCAAAAGCATTAGTGCCATTTACAGCAAGTAATTGGTAACATTGGTAAAGAACTTCAATATGCTTAAAATAAAAAAAATCAAAGTGTTCCAACCACTTGATTTCTAACCAAGCAGACTTTAGTTTAGAAGCACTGAAAAAGTGCTTCATTTATAAATACAGAAGGAACAAAAAACCACTGCGTCAAACCAGAAAGAGTCAAAACATTGCGAGGACAAGAGCGGGGGGGAAAAAATAATCTCAATTTCATAGTTAACATGCTGGTCTCACAGCTGTTAAAATCCCAGCATTTCCAAACGTAGCTGAAAGTGTGCCAGCTCTTTAAAGCCTGCATTTTAGTCAATACCCATTAAAGTGACTTTGAATTACACACTTATTCATGCTCTATGAATAGCATTCTACTTCACTTCTGTCCAGGTGTCCCAGACAGTTCTTGTTCTATGCCTTCACTTAATGCCCTCAAGTCACAGTAAGGGGAACCACCTTAGTAATTAGGAGGAAAAAACAGATGAAGTCACAACACTCAAATACAACGTAAGTCACATGCACAACAATGTCACAGGACTGTCACAAGACAGAGGCATTAGCTTTGCTTGGAACAACAAAATGAAGTGACACTGGACCAATTTAGAAGCACTCTTTACAGTTAGAAGTGGTAGGTCACAGGTTTTACTGAGAATAATCCAAACCAATCAACACACCCAGCCTGGCAAATTCCATTCCTTCACTAGATCTGCCCACCAGTGCTCAAGAGCACCAGCTTCTTAGTCTGACATAATTGGTGATTAGGAAAAGAAAATGTCTGGTGCCAATCTGAACATGCACTTTGCAAAGCTGTCACACAACTACGCAAAAGCACTTGTGTCCTGACTCAGCTCTTCCCCTATCAAATCTGGGACCTTCTTCAAATTCTGCCATTGTGTAGCAGTGTGACAGCTTGGGGATGTAGACAGACAAATAAGCATTATGGTAAGATGAAGTTTAATCTGCATTAGTACCTATATTCAAGTTTCTAGAGGTGAAAGACCAATGCATTAGCCCAGTGCTACAGTATAGCTGAGCAAATTCCTATAAGCTTGAGTAGAGCATGAAAAGTCAGTCCGATTTAAAAATAAATCAACCATCACCTGTAGTAGCAAAACAATTTGTAACTGTTTTAAGAACTTTCTCCAAACATGGAAGTGTTAATTAGGAATCAGTTTCATTAGAAATCATAAAAGTTTGTCAAAAACTGTTTTAGACTGAAATCACAACATAGATGAAAAAAGTGACAATTTAACAAAGAACTGTCCCCAGTGAGTAGGCTGAGGCTAAAGTCTAATGAGGACGAAAGCCTTGTCTGTGGGGAATTTTTGGTGATACCTGGAGAAAAACTATACTGTGTGTAATTCTACCTGAATCATTTTTACAAGTGTTGTAAAGTTTCATACAGTAAGATTTTTCTACATGCACTTCAATTTCACAGCAAGAGTGGCATAGAGTACCTAAACACAGAAGAGAGCATTCATGCAAGATATCTAACTCCTTGATATAATAATGCATACAATTCAAAATGGTTATACTATGATTACACCTAGGGCTTTCCACAACTACAAGGTGGTGGGAGTGGAAAGCATGGCCCCCTGAATCATTAACTAGAAAGCAACCACCACCTTCTATATGGGATTTCTTTTTGCGCTTTTTCTTCATTCTTAATCAACTGTGCTGTTGCTGGCGATTCTTTGTGAAACTGGTAAAAACAAAATTATAATCACTGAATTGGGCAATCTGGTGATCAAGACGTTTAAACCCTTCAATCTTCTGGGCAGAAGAAAACACTGTACGACATTTAGAGCTCTAGAAGACAAAAAAGTGAAAGTTATTTTTAAACTCAGCATTTAAGGATGGGCTAGCACTAGCATTCTGTGTGGTTCTTGTGATACTGTTACCAACATGCCTCAAACCTGTGCCTGACAGTGCTGCAGTAAGTTTCAATCCCAAGCAACAATTCTGCTCCCTATGCAGGGTACTGCTTTTCTATGAACCGTTAGCTGGTAGCATCACCATTAACAGCAGTGCTTCTACAACTGACAGCTGCAGCCAAATACAGAAAAATGCCAAAGCAAGAAATTATGCCTTTACAGACTGCATGGGAAGTCATTAGAATAAATACTGAGATGGGGCTGCCTTATCTTAGTGTTTAAGTTTTCTGGAGATGAGATTTAGTGCATGCCAAAGCAACACTGAAGAGTATTTTCACTTTCCAAATAAACTACCATCCAAATACAGAGGCACACTGGAAACTACTAGTGTCCCAGTAAAAAAAAAGTTCTCCAGCCTTGCTTTGTTTGTGTCTCTATGCATTTCAGGAACTGACAAGCCAATGTAAGAAAACTCACCTGATTAACAAAGAGGGTTGTCACAAATTTTCCTGGCTTGAAAACCTCTACAACTTTTCTAATCAGGTCATCATACGAGGTCTGACTTATGTTTGTTTCAAAACTAACATAAGAAAACTCTGGTTCTGGAGTGATGTGAATAGTCCAGTAAGTTCCCTGAAAAAAAAATATTATTACCGCCAAATAATTACTGTTTACTTTAATACTGATTACCAGTTAAGTGTAAAACTTACATCCGATTTCATCCCATTCATTGAATACCCACAAGGATTGAACATTGTAGCATCAATAACAGAACCTGGTATCAGGTCACGAATTCCACTCATCTGAAACAGAAGTTAAAATGACATCACTCATTTTATTCTTATACTTGCATCCTTATCCTTGTTTAGATTTAACTCAAAGGCAGAATGAACACCTGTTCAGGGGACAAGGCATCAGAATTCTCACAATAACAAGTCAGTTTGATAATTTGTACCCCTGTAGATGAACTTGCTTTGCACCCTGCCACTTCTTAAGCAAGTGACTGAGTGACAAGTTGCACACGAGTTATCAGATACTTAACCTCTTTCAGAACCAAGCTGCGTACCTCCAAGACAAAGGAACAGCTTAGAATTCTTATAACTGCTTCTGCAACTAGAATGGAAGACAGAGCTCCTGTTCAACCGCATCCACAAAGTGAAGGCCGTTTACATTACTCCAGAGTGACAACATACTACTTTATCCTCTGGAATGAAATGCAGTCTCAAGCACTTTGCTTTCCCACACAGTACTTGAGCTACAGCCAAATCTCAATAGCAAATACAGTATGAGAATCAAAGCCTAAGGTGGAAAACCAGATGAAGCCACTGGACTTGCCAGAGAAACTTGTTCATATCACAGGACTTTCCCATTTGGAAAAGAAGAGAAAAGGAGGCAAAACCATCAAGTTATGCATATACCTTAAATCTGCCCCCTGCCATCCAAATGGCTCCATGATTTAACCTTGATTTTGATACATACATCCCCTTGGCATTCATTATCTTCAGTCTAAGTCTTACTCCTCATAACTTCCATCCTTCAGTGGATGTTACTCAATTGTGTTTTTATTCCTATTCCTCAATTTTTCAGAGGATAAGCTTCCAATCACCCAAAGCACTGCAAATCGCTTTTTTCAAAAGACTAAAGCAGGGGCATTGAAAATGTGAATTGAGAACACTCTAGAGTGTTAAATCCATTTTTCCCTCAAAACATTAACCCGATGTTTTGAGATCTTTCCTACCAAAAAATAAACCTTGTATTAAATGGCAAGTGAAGCATTTTGTTGCCCCATTCCCACCATTCCCAGAAATGCTTAGTTGTCAAGCAAACATACACGAGTGACATCATTTGCAGTAACACCATCTTTCATGTAGAACTGGTCCATAACTACTGGGTCAAGCTCACTCATCAGAATTTCCAGTGTCTGATCAGGCTGATTGGATATCCGACTCTCTGGGAAATCCAGGGTGTACAGGTACCTATAAGATACAGATCACTTATGTAATAAATATTAGCAGCACCAAGTTCTACGGTAAGCCCCAAAGATTTTAGTCTTCACATACGTACCAGCAATCAGAATTCATACGCCCCATGCAATAAGCTGCTCCATCTGACAAGACAAAAAGTCTCCAGTTAATGTACCACAGCTGATGATATAAAAGATTAGCTTCATTTCATATTTAAAGATAATAGAAGTCTTTCACAGACCACTGATACAGTCAGCATCTGTATCAAATAAGCAGGCCTTTAACTTCAGGAATGTAAAGCCAATAATCAGTAGAACAGGCTCCCTCAGAAGGTAGTCTGGACACCCCAGTTCAGAGCCTACCAGCAGGAAATTCAGATTACAGCTTTAGCTACAAACAGAACCCCTAGCATTCTGAAGAATCTAATGAATTTATGGTTAGCATATATTTTCAAATAACTCAGGTAAGTACTACAGCTCCCATGTTCCTTCAAAAAACTTTTCTGCCAGTAGTTAACATTCAAGGTTCTTCTCGTAGGTTTTAGATTTTATTAAACATTTAATCTTTAGAGCACCAACTCTTCTGCCAAAAGCTTACATTTTTCTTCAGTGTACTAGTTACCTTAAATTACTATTCTACCTTTTTAATGAGGCTTTTAGGGTTAGCGAGAGCTGGATTCTGCAGAATAACTACACTCCATTTGAAAGCCTGAAGACGACCTCAGTTAAGAAAAGGTGTTAAGTGTCAAGCTCAGTGTGATATGAATTCTGATCTTGGCAAGTTAGTGTAAGAAATTCAGAAAATATGTATTTATAGCTTTGGATTTTTATGCAGCCAAAGCTTGTGCTGGCTACAGAACTGCAAGGACTGATGAATGAATGGCCTGGAAGCCTGTACGTGTTGTACAGCTTGTCACTTCTCACTTCACATCAACACTTCACACAAGCTATGCAACTTTGCTGAAGGTTAATGAACTTACTTGGAAAAATTTCGTTAAGAAACTCTACTTCTTCCTGGAAATTCCTATGTGGGTACTCCTGGTGGGAAGGCTTCATGAAATTCTTACGTGAATAAAAGAAGCTCTGAAAAAATAATGGTGCATCTTAGATATTTCATACAGCTGTCCACCTTGAATCTAAAAATCTAGAAAAATGCATGCATTTAGTATTTCACAGGACCTAAGTTTTCATTGTCCAAACACTGCTAGCTGTTGTATTTCCATTTCAGAGGCATATAGTTATTCCTAGCTTAATTTGTAAGCTACAGGAGACTGCTTACAAATCTGTTTTCCACAAGAAAACATCAGTGACTTCAGCACTGACAACACAACATGGAACTCTTTCAGCCTTAAGTAACCTTAACTCAGTACAATAGCATTTATAAGTCAGCATCCTTTAAGAGGCAAATAGAAGTCTAAATCCTACAGCAGACCAAGCAATCTTATCTTAGAGTCTTCCCATTGAGGGAAGCATACAGAAATGGCAAAGGAAGTTTCAGAATATTTAATAAAATCAGTGAACTTGAAGTATTAGTGAAAAGCTTTTTGTACATTTTAAGGAAGAAGCAGCATTTCTGGCACCTTACCTGAATTGAGTCAAACCCACTGTACTCCCTAGCAAGCTCCAACAGGGGAACCAGTGCTTGCAGTAAGAGGGTGGTACCACACGTCTTCAAAATGAAACGTCTCTTGGAGACAAACATGCTACTCTCACTGTAAAAAAAAAAGTGTTAAAAATATATTAAGTGCTCTATATTAAGCAAGCCAGGAGAGAATGGTTAGATCCTGGTTCTTATCCCAACCAAATGCATTACTGTAAGTGAACATTCAGCATATGCTACTTAAACACGTTTAGCAAATGGATGAAACCAATAGATTTTAGCTAATATTTGAGAGCTGTTATGATTTCCCAAAACAAGTACCTGCTGCAAGTATATTACACAGTTATGACACTACAGGAAAAGAGGTACTACATGCATTACATATCCTTAATCTATTCAAGAAATACAAACACGATGTGAACTGAGTAAACATAGACATGTAATTTAATTTCTTAACCCAGACACAGAACAGGGTCAAACTTGAAATCTGACCTTCTCAGCCAAAATAAAGCCAATGAGAAAGTCAACTCAAAAAAGGCAAGAGCCTGAAAAGAATTTCATAAGTTGTCTGGCTGCATCCTCTAGGAAAGCTGACTACTGCAAAGTGGTAAATGAGCACCTGCCCACAGAAACAGGAAGTCTCATAATGAGAGCACAGGCACAGCTATAGGATACACCTTAAACATAAGATACAGAAATTAACTATACATAAACTGTAAGTCAGATATTTAACTACAGTCCCACTGAACTGGAGATTAGCACTGATACTACATCCAGAACCTTAAACATGTGTAACAAGTATCTTCTTACCAAGTAACTGAGCAATGGGAATAAGTCCACCTTAAACTAACGCAGTTTGGAATGCTGTTTAAGAATTCAAAGTAAAGGTTATATTTCATCCAGGACACAGTTTAACTAGTTACATTCTTTTAGAATTTTGTTTTAAATATATGAAGCTTGCAGAAACAAGATTTCAGCAGTTTCTTTGACTAGCTTGCTCTTAGCCCAACCTTGCCTTCAAGGCAGTCTTTCACAGTACAAAAGCTTCAGTTTTTGTAATCTGAAGTAAAACAGAGAATGTCTATGCATCTGTAAAGTTCATGTAGAAAAAGCATGAAAGTATTTTGCAAAATGAAAAACACATGGCAAAAGTAGTGTCCTTACAACTAACTGCTGCACAACACAAAAATTCCAAGATTTCAGGAAAGCTACGTTTTTACAGACATCCTTAGCTCAGCTGCAAGAGTTGTTCTGCTTGATTGCATTATCTGGAGTTAAAGCCAATCTACTGATACAGTTTTTGCTGATCTAAGTGTGACACTTACATGCACTATTCTGCTGAAGTAATCCTAAACCTCTTAACTGGGGAGACTGATTTATCCCCTGGATAAAATTCAATGATCAGGTACAGAAACGCCATAGCCCTGTCCTTAATCCTTTTAGTTAAATTAAAAGGACAAACACCAATAACTATGAAGACACTTCTGCTACTGAACAGAAGCATGACAGTATTATGACCCCTGCAAGTTGTAGTCATGAATAGCATGATCTTAAACTAAGACTGTACTCTTGGCCAAGTGGATCCCACACAACAGCTTTAACTTTTTTACCTATTGGAATCTAAAATAGTAAGCTAGTGGCTTACCTGAGTACATAAGCTTCCTGCTTGTCAGTTTTTGTCACACTTATGATCAAACAATGCACATTCTCCAGAAGTTTGTCCCACTCAATCCTGTGAAGAAGTTATAGAAGACAGTCAACATGTTAAACTGAAACTTTCTGCAACCCTGGGTAAAGAGTATAGCCCAAACAAGACTGTAGCTCTTGTTTTCAGTTGCTGGATCTGAGAGCACGAAAGGTGAGGACTTTTATATAGGAACTATCACAATGCAGTAATATCCTGTTCTTAGCTCCCAAAGGCTACGTATTCCTCAAGATCTGTTAGTGTAATCTGCTGCACGAAGGCAATTGTCAAACAGCAACCCAAAGCTTCTAACTAGACAAGTCAGGATTATTTTAAATACTGTATCTCACACATTCCAAGATAAAATTCATTGTTATAACTTAAAGGCATGCTTTAAGTTGTATCTCCATGTACTTCAGTCACAATAGTCATTGGCAACTACTAGAGTAATAAAGGAGCAAATTAACATTAGCATGTTTTATTTGTCCAGCTTAGAGTCAAGCCCATAATTTAATTGAAAACCAACCCTAAAACCTAATATATCTCAATGACCCAAATTCCTCTTTGATTGATCAGGATCACAGAATTCCTTCTACCTCTAGAAGATATAGAAGACTTATATCAAATAGGTTAGAATATTACACTTACAAGAAAATGCACTATATGAAAATAGTTCAGTTTAAGTTGAAGCTACAGCACTAGATTTCAGTATAGTGGTAGAAATTTAGTATTTCAATTCTTTAGTGTCATTACTCATTCTACAAGAAGCTGAAAAAAAAATCAAAGGGCTCAAATTAAGCCCCAAGATTCACAAAAATTTTCATGAAAAGTAACAGACTTGCAAAAAACTACTTTAGTAATTAGTTTAGTTGTATGGTTGTAGTAGTTAGTTTAGTTGTGTTGACATCAGATTAGTAGAATCCAATATAGTCCGCTATAAAGCAGACGGGAACAGATAAAACTTCCCGAAGTTGCAAAATTACAGGACAGCAGTGGCTGCCCTACCTCTGCCATCTCTCCCCTCCCACAGCATATTCCACCCCCAGGTTTGTGCTGGCTCTTGCATCATGAACAGCTCCCCTTCACAGCTGGGAGCATGAAAGAATTGCAATTTTTTCATCACTAAGCACACTATTAGATTGGCTCAGCTGCCCACGTAACTGTCAGCCTAATCCTTCCTCAGGAGTCAGATCCCCCTCCCTTTATGGACACTGCAAGAGCTCTGTAGTTGTACTTCAGGACAGAGCACTCACTGTTAACTATCAGCAGGGTTCCTCCAGCAGCCACCAATCCTCCTCCTTAAAACACTGGTGGGTTTGCAAAGTTTTAAATTCTGATGTACATATAAATAAAAATATCCAGATGTTCTTTGCTTCTTTAAACACCCCAGTAAATAACTGCCTTAATTTCTCCCTCCCTTGAGAATGCCTCCCAAAACCAAATTCTGTACCTTTACTACTAATATTTGAAGATCTTCCCTTTTAAAGTGTATACTGCAGTAAACCAGTATATTCACACAGGAGTCAACCAGAACATACTTAACTTACAAACTCACTCTATAGCCTCCTTTTAGATCAGACTGAAGCTATTAAAAATTAGTTTAAGATAATCATATGTCTTAAAATCCCTCATAATTAAGTGCGCATCTGAACAAGTTTATGAACTCAGTGATATTACTGGATACTTAAAATCAAAGTGAGGTTTTCCCTACCACCCCAGTTAGTGAACCTTGATGAAATACTCTTCTGCAACTATAGACATGACAGCACAGACCACTCAAATCTGCATGTCAAAAAAACCCAGCTTATTTTAAATGCTCAAATAAAGTCCTGCACATTTATTCAGCTCTACATTTATGGCATTGACGGGGTTTAGCTGTTCCTGATACTCAAGTGTGAAAATGCAAGTGTCTGCTCATCTTTAAAAAAATGTGGTAAATGCAAAGAGGGAATACATTATACCTATTTTTTAAGTGCCCTTAGACAATTAGGCAATTTTGCTGAGAAGACGACTGAAGGATTTAGTTTTCTCTGGAAGCTACAGCACACCTATATAAGTTTGCCAGCCTTAGTATCTTCCCTCTAACATCCTATTATACTCTTCCTGTAAACTGAACTGTAAACTGTAACTGAAACATGTTACTTTGGTTTAGTATGGTGGAGTAACTGTTCAAATCATTCCAGCACCACTACTGGCAATATTTTATCTGCCATTAAAGAAATACTCGGTATCTGACACACCATTTACAAAAGCTGAGGTAGCATTCCCTTACATTGCCTGATGCTGAGCTGCAGTAACCCCGTTTGTACATTACTACAAATCTGATTTTGTACTTGTCTAAGTATTAATGTGTATGTAACTATCTCAGGCTTTGCAAGAGCATACGTCTCAGCCTTCACAAGCTTCTTACCTGGTCAGACAGTCAAAACCATAGCTTTATATAGACAAGTGAGAATATTCTTTAAGTACCACTGTAGTGCAGTTCACATGCAGACATTTCAGGAAAGTGGCTCATTTAAGTTTCAATCACATTATTAATAGAGGAAGATGTAACAGTTTTGGTGTTCAAGTAGTCCGATAATAACGGAACAGTACAGAATGCTACCAACAATATAATATTGCATGTTAAGTCCAAAGCCTACCACGCAAAGAAAGTCCCTAGTTATGCTCATTAGTACTGTAGTTGGCATTTAGGTACTACGGCTGAAGTCTGCTGTAGCACAAAACCTTTGCTCAATTCTTTTTCTATTCCACTACAAAAACCATAACTAAGCATATGCTAAATGTTCATGCGGGAAAAACGGGTAAGCTTATCATCTGATCTTATTAGAGCAGCCCTAGAAGAAAGCCTACAAGTTGAGAAATATACAAGATGTCAAGCTTGATCCAGAAGCATACATAAAATAGACAAAGGGTTGCAGCACCCAGGATGAGACTTGGGAGAAGTTTTGCAGACATACTGGCCTGTACCTGTATGCATTTTAAAGTTAAGCACAGAAAACTACAGAAAGGCCATTAACATGCTGGATTTGCTCTTAATATAATCTATTTAAACAAGATGACCTTAGCATTTGACATTTTCCATTGTTTAAAGCAGAGCTAAGGAAGAACATCTGGGACTACTTTGTACCAAGTAGACTGAGTTCACTAGAAGTCTAACTCTTGCATTTCTTCCCTTTTTTTAATCTGTACAATTATTTAAGTGTTACTAGTTGAAGACAAGCAATGTCTAGCCCCACTTAAAGCAGAAACAAGAAATCCACCTTAAAAAGTATTTCTGTGGTTTTAAGTACATGTATTGCAGCTAATCCCATTTTATTTTGTCATATAAGAGTGCTCATAGTAACTGAAATATTTGAGAACATTACTTCTTATTTCATAACTGAGTGAACTAACTGGGAAGCAAAGCCTCCAACTGAAAAAGGCAAACCAAAACCACAAATTCTCAATAAAATGCTACCATGGGCTTCTGCTCTTCAAAATTCTCCTTTCAACAGGAAGTATGTGGATTGCATTACTATTTCCTAAATTATTTCCCATAGCCAGATAACAGGACAATTCTAAACACTTTGGAGACTGCTTTTCTGTACTCAAGCCAAGCATACTTGATGCACTATGATGCATGAAAATCATTGGTAGATAAGTTCCATCGCAGACCTGCATCCACTGGAAGTCCAAACTGAAAATGCATGAGACCAACTCCCTGCTGTTATGTAGGCTTATTACCCACTTCATTCCAAAGCTGTAAGCTCCTGCTCCTGGAATTTCACATTACTGACACCTACTGAAAATCAAAATAGTTTCTCCAATAGGCAAGCACCATGCACCTTAAATGGTTGCACATGCTCAGAGAATACCAAATGAAAATGGAATACGTCTACTCCAGTGTGAGAAACTATCCGTGCTTGAATGGTAGAAAGCTACTTGTTCTATACTTGACTAGCAGAACATGCCAAAGGAAAAAAAACCAAAACAAGTTTAGCCGTCTACTCCTATACCCGTGTTGCAATGTTTAGTGCCTTATCGGCACAGACTTGTTACCAGAGTGCAAATAATTTCAATTCAAACTGCCACCCAGGGATGCCAGTATGGAAAACCTATCAGAACTGAGAAGTATTTCAGTTTATTTTTAGGAAGTATGTTTAATGTGTGTATGACATGCATAGTGAACAGTCCCTCTCAACCAAGTTCCAAACCATCATGTTCACTTCTTTATTTCATATTTCTGAGAAATAAAGAATGAATAAGCTATGAATCAAATTTTCCTTGCCAGATAAAACCGTACTTTTGAATGCAAGTTATTGGCCTATTCTGAGCCTTTACCTTCAGGGATAAAACAGGTTCTTAACACAGGAGTCAAGCATATGAGGCAGTAGCATAATACTGCTGTTTCAGGCCAACTGGGAAGGGGATAACAACAATTTAAAGAGATAAAGAACTACATCAAGAACTTGTTCCTATCAGCAATTAACAGCTTCCACGAGCATACCATCCCACCACCCCAGTAACAGTACCTTGCTAACACAGCCCCGGCAGCACTGGGAGGACAAGCTGTTTTGCAGCAGGGCAGGAATTCTTAGGAAATAAATCCTATGAAACTCCTGAGGATGCTTTAAGCTGTATACATACTCTTGCATAGCTTTTCATTAAAATAGAACACCTGACAAGTCTGTAGTAATCAAAGTAATATGCATTTTCATCTTGTACTTTACTGTAAGATCTTGTTTTAAAATCAAGCATTCAAATGCAGAGCGGCTTTTTATTCCCTCACCTCTTACCTACTAAATATTATTAGGAGCCAAGAGATGTATCAGTTACCTCATTAGCAGGCTACAGTTAAGTAAGCAAATTCCTACCAATACCACGATCCAGAACAGCCAAACTCAATGCCTTGTCTAAACAGCCTACGCAGAGGAGCTGCAGCCGAGGAGCATGGAAGCTGGCTAGGCATCAGTGTCAGCAGAGTTGCAACACTAGTTTCAAGCATCCTGAAACAGGCAGATACAGTACAGACCAACTACACAAAAATCACAAGCTTTTTAAAGCATCTCCTAGCAGCTGGTGTATTTTTCTGCAGACAGATGCATGTGAGTTATTTACTATTAGAATTATAACTTAGTTTATAAATTGCTGTTGAAGATAAGTTACCCTGAACTATGTTCACACCCTGAGTTTAGGCACGAGACACTGGCAACTTGATAATTTTACTTCAGCGGTTATCTGTGGAGTGCACAAAAAACCACACACCCTCTATATGCTCTGAGCATAGATATACAGAAATACTGTCTGCATCTCTCATGTTAAACTTAAGAAACTCTCCAGGGACATGCATTTAATCTTGAATTAAAGACAGGCACCTGAATGGAAAATTGCATCCACATCAAAAGTGATTCCAAGTAGTACTCCTCACAAAACACTTACCTGGAAAGTCCCAAACTAACTACTAAAGAAAATAATTCCCAAATGACACCAAGATCTTTCAGCAACAGCACAAAGATGGCCACGGGTAGTGCTTTAAAGGCTGCATATTGCTCCTGTTGCAGACCTTTTATTGTTATTGCAGTTACACCAGTCTACATCAAGTGGTGACTCCGCCCTCTACATCCAAAGATATTCAGTGGGTATTCCCAAGTCTCTCATATCAACGGACAAAACATACCTGACATCCAAGATATTTAAGGAAGCATAAGCCCCAATAGGCCTATCAGGACTTCAACAAGACTTACAGGCAACACTCAGGGCAAGTTTGAGTGTGACCTTCTCCAGAAGGAATATGCTGTAAGGCAGCAAGTATTACCATAAGCCTCAAAGCTTGCTGTTCTGGCTGAGTAAACAGCCATTGGGAATATTCCCATTTAGGAATATACCAGTAGCTACATGTTTTAATAGAATGTCCTATGGACTCTCATTAAGAGTGCAGGTCTTTGACAGAAAGTGACTAACCAAGTTCTTTAGCAGTTTCAGTGGTAAAGTAGGAAAATACCAAAAAGCCCTCAACATAACTCAGCTTCCCACAAGAACTATCATAATCAGTAGTGTAAAAGGGCTTGTTTCCTTTGTGTGAAACCATTCTTTAATTACAATTGAGAGAGTTACGACCAAACATATTTTACCTGTAATTTTGAACTTGTTTGCTAAAATCTAGTTTAGAAATATCAGTTTTGATGACAGGAAGACTGAATTCTTACATAAAATTCTTTGTATTACCTTTTATTGCCATGTAAAAAAGCTCAGCAAGTGCACAGTGACAGAAGCCCTTATCCTGGCACAATCCTGCTTACCCTGCCTTCCTCCCAGGCTCCACAGAGTAGCACTACTCTGTTTTGTTTGGCAGCCCTGCGGGAGTAAGACTAAAACAGGGCTCACAGCACAGCTCCTCGTACCTTCCCTGTTTGAGAAGAAAGGCAGATGATGCTGCTGTGGTCCTAGTGACTGGTAGAAGGGGTAGAGGTGCAGCAGCACTGCAGCAGTGAGTTGACTCAGGCTATAGGGTGCAGTACAAAGCAAGTATTTACAGGACTCACATCTGGGACTTGACTGTATTTATGCTTAGAAGTTTTCATTTAATACAGGATGAGAATCTCATATCAGTATCACTCCATATTGCTCAGTACTGCACTGTTTTCTCCAGTTTCTTGTGTGTCCACATAATATAGACAAATAGGAAGCACAATAAAGTCTATAAACAAGCTTAATTTCAGAATACTTCAGGATTGAATACTTGAAACATAGACTCAACACTTTCATCATTAACCTATGGTTTCAAACTTCTGTACATTCAAGATCATGATAAGCCTTGCAATGGGAAATACATAGTTGCACGTAATCTGAAGGAATAAACAGTTTATTTTACTGTGGGCATAGTGAATGCACTACTCAGTCACCACAGAATTCCAGGGTTTACAGCATGTTCGTGTTTTCAGCAAGCCCTCCTTTTTTATACATAGTTTAAGGCTATTTTTAAAAAATATGCTTTACAAAGCATAGTGAGAAAAAGCACTACAGTTCAAGACCACAAAAACGTTAGCTTCATTCCACTTTTCAATATGAGTAGGGTAGGCATCATCTTCAGATGCTTGCCACTATTTCAACCACAAGACCTTTTCAAAAAACTGACTGGCAAATGAACAAAAAACTCCCAAATCTTAACAGCAAGTAAAGCCCATGTTCAATACTTAAACTTTTTAGTTGGGACCTTTACTGAATATATTAAAACAATAAGTATAGATCTTTTCTGAAAGACTTTACAACTATCCAAACTCTTCTCTAGAAAGCAGGCTTGCCCACAGGAGGAAAAAATTCTTAATTGCATCAGTTCTTGAACTTTTTTTCCGGTCTTTCACTGGTGATATCCAAAGACTTTAAAATATCTAATCTCTAGCAAGCACACACATGGAAATTTTTAGCTTTGAACACCAGCTTAGCTTAGTCATTCAGTAGATGAATGGCTCACATTTCACTACTAAGCAGGTATTACAATACAAAAGGCAAGCTCAACTGGTTTGCAACTTGATTCTAATTTAGCTATTGTTCTACAGTTTCAGCTTTGATTTCAAGTTCTGTTCAACATAAACTAGCTTATTCAGTTGCCTTTATAGAATTAGCATAGTGGGATATATTGTATTTAGAATTTTTCCACTAGCATCTATCACCTGTAATAAATAATTCCTACAATTTTCTAAAGGAAAATGTTTGTAAACCTAATTTCATGCTAGCAACACAATATCACTAGTAATTACCCCTGGACACCGGTTAACAGCAATTCTCAGACATGTCACAGCTTCCTACCAAAAAGGTGCACAGCTTCAATCAACATCTTGTATTAAGAGCCAATTAACACAAAGGCCTTCAAAGCTTGCTCACAGCTCTGAAACTGTGTTAAAGACCACATGTTGAACAGTTAACAGTTTGAATCTACTCTATTAAAACTTTACAGCCATATCTAAACCATACAAAGGAACTGTCACAGTACCTGCCTTGCAATTACTTTAAATGCTCTTGAGCAGTTTTAAAAAATTAAGTTTTCAGTTTTGTAAGCATCAGCCTGAGCTGACAAACAGAACACCAGAGAGCATGAATGTGCCAATGAGGAAAGCATTTGCAGAATGCCATCTCTAAACTAGATCTGTATATTCCATCACCAACATATTAACACAAAGTCAGATGAGTACTTTTGGAATCTTTCACGTTTAAAGTCAAAGATGACAGGAATCCTGAAGTGCCTACGTAACTCCAATCATCTGTACATATTTCAGCTAGGATTTGCAATAGTCTTCCAGGATTGCCCGGATATTACCTACACAAGTTGTTACCTTGTGGCACCTGCTACACCACTAAACCCCAAAGAACTGTATAACCACATCTGATGATTTCCACATTAAGCACAATATTCATAGAATGGTTTGGGTTGGAAGGGACCTTAAAGACCATCTAGTTCCAACCCCCCTGCCATTGGCAGGGACACCTCCCACTAGACCAGGCTGCTCAAAGCCCCATCCAGCCTGGCCTTGAACACCTCCAGGGATGGGGCATCCATAGCTCCTCTGGGCAACCTGTTCCAGTGTCTCACCACCTTCACAGTAAAGGATTTCTTCCTAACATGTAATCTAAATCTCCCCTCTTTCAGTTTAAAACCATTAACCCCTGTCTTATCACTGCATTCCCTGATAAAGAGTCCCTCCCCACCTTTCCTGTAGGCCCCCTTTAAATACTGGAAGGCACTATAAGGTCTCCACGGAGCCTTCTCTTCTCCAGGCTAAACGACCCCAACTCTCTCTGCCTGTCCTCATGGCAGAGGTGCTCCAGCCCTCTGATCATCTTCATGGCCCTCTGCTGGACCCGCTCCAACAGGTCTGTGTCCTTATGTTGGGGGCCCCAGAGCTGAACTCAGTACTCCAGGTGGGGTCTCACAAGAGACCTTCAGAAAGGTCTAAATAGCTTTGCAAGTCAGAAAGTTACATGAGCAAACTACCTCATTACATCAACAGGTCAGAGCTAAACATGTATTCTGCAGTGCTTCTGACATGGCAGAAATGAAGCTTCCACTACCCATGAGCAAGCAGTGTAAACACATAGACATGCACACACAACATGGGCTAGTCATTATTTCAGGAAAGGCTGTTATCTGCCCACTGGCAATTCAGATCCTTGGATCACTAACTCTACCAATACAGACACACAGGAAATTTGCTGAGAAATTCCAAAACAAGGGAAAAGACAAAGAGCATATGCTAAGTATGCCTTTGAACAGAGATGCTACCGTCTTTAACATATTCCAAACTTTCAATACATCATGACAAGCTCTCCTTCAAGCTCCCTGACCAAAGACCCCTGGGTAAGTGATATACACAAGCAAATCTGGGTACACACAAAACACCAGATCCTCCTGAACCTGAGAAGTTGAACATTTACCATACTGAGAGTAAACTACTGACATACAAATAACCTTCAGATTTATTCTGTATGCTTAACACAAGCCTGCTTTTTTCAACTGTGTCAGCTGATTACATCTGCATACCAATCTCATCCCTCCTATAAACCTGTACATAGTTCTAGGTCCATAGCAGAGTTTGCTCTGTGCTTCAAGCTTGCAGCTCCCATTTTCTGACACCTCAGGACGCTTGTCCTGAACATAATCTTCTGCAGATCTACAGACCTTATTGGATCTTGGACCCCTTATTATTCCAAGTCATAAGTCTAGGTACTCCGGTCTTCCCAGACTTCCCTCCTATAAAATACGGCACGAACACCTCGTACCTGTCTTGCCCAGCACGGTTTCAGAGACGAGCTGCGTGCCGGCAGGTGGCCGCCAGCCGCCGTGCTAACAAAGGCGGAGCAGGCACCCCTCAGCCAGAGGCGGCGAGGGCTGCCCCCTCCCAGGGAGGGCCGACTCTCCAACACGTGTACGCGGGGAGCTGCGTGGGCCTGGGGCCTTTCTTCCTCCCTCCCTGGGTGGCAGGAAAGAAGCGCCAGCACATTCCTCAGATGCCCATTGGGTGACAGCGGCGGGCCCGCCCCTCGCGGCGCCCCGCTCCCATTGGCCTCAACTTGTCAATGGGGGAAGCGGCAGCGCGGCCCGGGAGCGGGGCCAGCCGACTCACGTGTAGACCGCGGCTCCGGCCACACTTCGGAGGGGGGAGGTGGGGGGGTGGCCACCACCCCAACGCCCCCCCGCCTCACTCCGGTGCCTCCTCCCGGCCACGGAGGGGTACGGGAAGGGTTCCCGCGTACCGACGGCTTCCCGCTCTATCAACCTGTCCAGCTACAACAGTGCCGGAGGGCGCTACGAAACCGGCCACGTGAGGGAACCATCAATCCTGGCCGCGACAGCCAGAGGGATCTCCCCAGCCCCTTCCCAGCTTCCATAAACCGGGAACGCGATTCCTATCTCTCCACAGCCGGTCTCAACGGGCAGGGTTTTTCCGAGCTTTCGCATCCCGAAGCCGGCGGGGAGCCGCGCCGTAAAAAAAACCACCTCCGCAGCTCTCCCTGCGAGCAGGGCCAGCCGCTACCGGGAGCCGCAGCCTGCGCAGGGGGGGGCTTGGTGCAGAGGGGTGGGCGCCGCCGCCGTGCCCCCCCGGCCGCCAGCAGCACTGCGACACTCCGCCCGCCTCCACCCCCCCGGCAGGCACTCCCGTCCGGCGCGGCACACGCCCGGCTCTCCTCTCCCCGCCGCCACATGTTGCCAGTAGGGACCGCACGGGGCTTGCACGAGGTGGCGGCACGGAATGGCTTCCGCGCCGTCCCCGCCACCGCCACCTCCGGCCGGGACGAGGGGAGGCTCCCTCCCTCCGCCGCCTTCACGGGGGAGGGAGGGCAGCGGAAGGTCACCCCCTGCCCTCCCGCGGCGACCCGAGAGAGACCGGGGCTGTCACCGAGGCGGGGGGGACGACGACAACGACGGCGGGGGGGGGGAAAGAAGGAGGGGGGCGAGCCCGCCGCGCGCGCGCGCGGCCGTTGCTACCAACGGCTCTCCCGAGCCACCCCGGAACCAGCCTCCCCGTCAGCGCTGCCGCCAGCCCGCGCACGGCCATTACCCCCCGCCCCGCTCCCGCTCCTCCTCACACACTTCTCGCCCGCCGGCTCCGCACCGCCACCACCGCCGCCACCACCACAGCCGGGCCCCGCCTGCGCCGGCCATTCACCGGCCCCCCCTCCCGCATTCCCGCATAAACGGGGCAGCGCTCCCAACCGCCGCCCCCCCGCCCCCAACCGAACCCCACCCCGGCCGTTAACGGACCTGGGTATGGTGCGAAGATCGCCGGACCCCTTGCTCTGGTGCGGCTCCTGCTGCGCGGGCTGCTGCCGGGCGAACCACACCTCCAACAGCTTCTCGGTCCCTTCGAAGAAGTGTGCACCGTTCTCCTTCATGGTGAGACAACTCGGCAACCAACAACCACAGAAATTAACGACGACCAAACTACCGCCCCCGGCCGCTACCGTTTGCTGCTGCTGCTGCACGGGCCGCGCTGCCGCCGCCGGGTCCCAGTCCGTCCCGGGCGGGTTTCACCTTCTAGAGGATTTTTTTTTTAATATTAATTTAAAAAAAAAGGAGGAATAAGAAGTAAAAAAAAAAAAAAAAAGGAATTTTTTTTTTTAAACCAGCGAAAACCACCCGGCGGCGGATGCGGCGTGAGCGTGTGTGAGCGGGTTACAGTCCGAGCGGGGGTGCGGGCGGGCAGGCGATGCGGTTCGGTTCCTTGTAGTCCGTGTGTTCCCCTGTTACAGAGAAGAGCGTTGAGCGAGCGCTAGCTAATGTCGCCGGCCATACTGTGTAAGCGAGGGGCTAACGCGCACGCAGCTGCTTTTATACCCCGCAGGTAACCGCATCACGCAGGACCGCGCTTGCTATTGGGCCGCCGCCGCTCGGGCCCGCCTCCCTCCGCTTTCCATAGGGCGGTGCTTATGCCTGTCGAGGCATATGCCGGTTCCTCTGGCCCCACCCACTGCAGCTCAGCCCGCCCGCCCGCAGGGAGCGGGAGCGCGGCCGGGGCCGGGGCCGCGGCCGCGGCAGCGGCAGCGGCAGCGGCAGCGCCCGGGGCCGCGGTATGGCAGCCGCGCCGCTGTCGGACCGCGCCGCCCCCTAGGGTGCGGGGGAGCACGGCCTAATGGTCATCGGTGAGCGATCGGGGGGGTGCGAGGGCTGATCATGGCCGAGAGGCCAAGGGGGAGCCAACCCCCAAAGAAGGGTGGCTGTAGCAAGGAGCAAGCCCGAGGATAAAGGCTCTTCCCCGGCCGAAGCTACAGTACTCCCTCTGCACCCCGATGCTTCTCTCCCTCTGAGCTTTCTTAACGAGTATTAGTTACTAGCTGGTAAAGAGGAGGCTGAACCGGGCGTTCAAACATAATTCTCGCTCCTTTCTTGTGGTGCGTGTGTGATTGATAAGTAAGAAGTTATTTATGTGTGTGCGTGTGTGTGTGTGTGTGTGGCAGAAGGAGCGAGTGACCAGGGAGAGCACGAGCAGCTGGATGTGCCCCACAGGAGAGAAAGGGTCTGCTGGGAGCATGTGCATCTGTAAATATTTGACGACCTGCAATGACAAATTGTCACAAACTAAACAGCTTTGTGGTCTTTTAGAACATTTTTTTCATCAATATTATAATACCTTATAGTCCAGTATCACTAATACTTCATATTAGCAAGGAAACCCTCGCTACTGAACAGATGAAGAACAGAAAATATCTCTGCCCCAATGAGCTTACAATATAAAGCACTGGACAAGCAGCAGCAGATGGCGGAGGACAGATGAATGAGTCCCTACTAGGAGACAGTGAGATAGTATCGGCCGACATAATAGGCAGTAGGCTCCGTCCAGCAGCGGAGGAGTGACTCACTGAGCGCCAGTGAGTCATTCCCAAGGCAGCTGGATGTGAATCATTCCCTCGGTGGCCAGTTGCCACTGCATGCACCCTTAACACAGCCTTATAGCTGGTAGGGAAACATGTTCTCCAGTGCTGTGGGTTCACTGGGTTTTATTAACTTGGTGTAAGTTGTTACTACCACAAAAAAAGGTCTTCCTTTCTCAACCATTTATTTCTGCCTGCGTTCTGCCTCCTCCTTTGTGCTACTACAAGCACTTTGTGGCTGTGTAGTGGACTGCATCGGGTTTAATGCTAACTACTTAGTTTTAATCATGGTTAATAGTTTTTAATCGTGATCAGCTTTAACTTGCATCGGTTTGCCAAGCCACTTCACATCCCAGCTACATAAATGCTCGTGTTAGTATAAATAAGAGGTTGTGCTTGGGCATGCACAAGAAATTATGGATAGAGAGTGCAGGACCACTTGTTTCAGTAGCCATGATGGGTTATATTGGCTTAAAGTGCTTATGAAAGTACGGCTGAGAGTTTGTGGTCTCTGCCTGGCCGTATTCCCTGGGGTTTTTTTAATATTAGCTCCTCCATCCTTGTTTCTGGATCTGTAATACCACTTCCTTGTCCTGTCTCCCATTAGTTTAACATTAGTCCCTGGTTTTCAGTCAGGTACTCAATCCTACTTTCTGTTTGCAAGTGATCTGCGTGACATTGCTGCAGCCAAACGTGTCTTTTCCTTGTCCTGGATCCTGTCTTGTACAGAGTCTCTGACTTCCCTGATCTTTGACGGTAGCGTGGTCTCACCCCGTATCTTGGACTGCGTGCACCAAATGCAGACGTTTCCTGAAGTCTGACTGTGCTCTTGTCTGCCCCCTTCAACTAGTGCTTTCTCTGCCTTTCACAATTCAGGACTTCGGTGTCTGCTCACCTGCTACCAGACACTACTCTGAGTAGGCCTAATGCACGAGCTGTGACTGTTGTCTCTCTTGGTTTTAAGGAACACCAATCGTTCAAAAGAATGTTTCTAAGACACTGCAGAGGAGGACAAAATTAAAAAAAAAAAGTAAATTCTTTTTTATTTCTAGGAGGCTTCTCAGTGTGAAGCATAACCTACGAAATGGTGTGAAGTACTTGTTTGAAAGTTTAACAAGGGACAATACAGCCCAGTGTCACCAGCTGACACGAGGAGGGAAATGATCTCAACGCTGAGTGAGATGAAACAGTGAAAGAATTTGAAAACAAAGACAAGTACTTTGTCTGAAGTGATAGAAGAGTAGCAGGGTGATGTAGTATATTTGAAGCCAGGTATGAACACCTAAAAAGAGGTTTATATTAATGCTCAAGGCTGCAGGCCTTCCTTCATGAGAGGCTGGATTGCTGAAAGATACACACAGCACAGGTGGAGGAGACAAAGGAGAGAAACACTGAAAGCTCTTTTTTGAACTTGACTGACAACTAGACATGAACAAAGTATTGTCTGAGAGACAGGCTGAGGTTTCAGGGAGGACAGAAGGAGATTGTTGTGGATTAGAGGGAGATTCTGTGAGTCATCATTGGGAGATGGTCGCTGGATTCATGTTTACAACAGAGATTACCCAGAGGTAGGTTAAAAATGCCCATTCAAAGGGGTGGCACTAATTTAACAAGAGCAGTTCCTAAAATGATTTAATAGCATTAGTCAAACATTTGAATCTGGAGGAAGGAAGGCTCGGGAAGAGGAGAAGGCTCAGATATCATTGTACGATTGTGAGACACGGGGCAAAAAATTGTTTATGGTCTGGTTCTTTTATAGTAATCTGCTGGTGCAATAGGCTGTAACTGGCCAGGTACATTGCCCTGTGCACAGGAGGAACTTGTATGTAGTAAAAAACTGTTCTAACTATATCAATCAACTCTGTTTTGCATTTTTTTATGTTAGGTGTGTAGCCAAGTCCAACAGCCAGAGTGGTTCAGAGTTCCTGCACACCAAAACAGAGCTTCGGGGCAGCCAGAAACAGGGTGCAAGCCGCTGTGGTGCCGAAGCTGGTCCCCATTTTCGTTGCTAAACCAGCTGCAGAACACAGAGCTCACAGAGTTAGCGTGAAGCAATCTTTGCTCTTACCCATATTCTTGAATAGGGCAAGATTAGTGTCAACAAATAATCAAGTCCAGAAAGAAGGATGAGGAAGTATGAATGTTTTATTGTACGGAAAGGACAATGATGAATTCTGTATTCTTATCCCATCTCTTTACACTTTCCCAGTAGCACAAAGGGGCTGTAGAGTTCTTGAAATTTCTCTCTCGGGAATACTTGTTGTGTAGAGGTTTCCTCACTTTGAACAGCTATTTTGAGCTGCTGGAATGATCCATAGGGGGCTGTGGCAGCAAAGTAATTTAGAGCTGCCAACTTACATGAGAGGCATTGCCAAGAAAAATGAAGATTCAAATATGGAATAAAGCCGCATTTACCAGCCCTCCACCCAACAGCCAGCAAAGAACCGTGCTCACTCTTTGTGAAGAAGAACATTCGTTGTTAATATTTACGTAAAGGTTATGTTACGCTAATTCTATGCAACCCCACTATGTGACTGTGAGAGCAAAAACTGTAGAGTGCTGTAAGGAGGAGCACTTTTGCTGTCTTCCTCAATTGTTTTGATGGTTGCTAAAAAAAAACAAACAGAAAAGCAAGTTGCTACAGAGCCAGTGTAGGCACAGAGAATGCATGACTTTCAAGGCATTTTTTTCCCTTCTTTTAAAAACAAAAGCACTCATCTCTAATATTGCCAACCTGGCCCTGCTCCTCCATTCCCATTCTGATTTACTTGCGCCACTTCTCAGATTTCTGCTTACGGAGAGGACAGCAACCACAGCCAACTTCACAGCTCAGAGAGTCAGAAGTCACGGAACAGAATTTCTCAGCAAATCTGGGCTGTTCTTCTACATGATAGAAATTCTAAATTGTGTCATTATAGTAACAAGCAGCAGTGATCTTTCAGTAACTCAAGCTATTTTTAGCTCAAAATAGTGTTTGCAAGCACCTTGTATGGTTATTCCCTACTGAATAAATAAAACTTATTATCTGCAACCAGCAAATGTCCGTCTGAATTAAACGAGGAAAGTAAATACGAAGAATTGTCCTGTGAAATCCTTTTCAGGATGCCATTATGGTTTCCTCTGCAGTTAGTTCAGATTTGACTGATAGTTGTAAGTGTACTGCTGACAAAAAAAAAAAAAAAAAGGAAGTTTTGACAATTAAGTAAGTCTTGTAGAATTCTGTATACGTTAAATCATAATAGTAGAAGTAGCAAACATTTAATACTTGGACGGTGTGTATTATGTCTTATTAAAAAGATGAAATTACTGAAGCTTCTCAACGTTTAGCTTACATATCTAGCGGCAAACATTTGGCAAATAGAATAATCACTCAATTACATTTGGAAAAGGTGAATGAAATAAAAAGGCTAGAAATTTCAATTTTGGCCTAAGCTACTAGTTCATGTGTGTTCTGCAGGCCTGGATATCATGGTGATGGGCTATAAAAACACCACTGCTGGAATTAACCACCTTTTTGGTGATTGGTGTGAAAATTTACTCTTCTCCATTCACCTGGCACTAGACCCATGAGCTCCCATGCTATTTCCTTTCAGGAACGGGGTGGAGAAGACGCGGTCTCTTGAACAGGCTGCATTTGTTTTCTTGAGTTCTGCTCTACCTTTGTTCCGAACGGTGCTTTTCCACACGCTCCTGCCGTTATCTAAACTGTCTTTGCTCCCATGATCAGTCATTGCACTCATTAAAAACTGAGGCAAAGTATTTGTTTCAGATCAATCGCGAAGTGCAATTTATCGTTTGCCAAGATTATCTTCTATCTCTCCCCATTTCATATTCCATAACACTACAGTCCTTTCTTTATTGTCTTTTGTTTATGGGGATAAAGAATCTTTTTTTGTTGTTTGCTTTTCATATCTTTTTGGAAGTCTAACTCAGCTTGGCTTTTGGCAATTCTCACTTTGTCCTTCCTTTTCTTGATCCCTTAGATAACATTTCCTTTGTACTCAATCCTCTTTGCCGTTTTGTAAATGTTTTGGTTTTTGCTTGTGGTTATTTATTCAACTAGCTCTGAAGCTCTTCAGTAGAACTTTCCCTGCTTTCTTGACACAAAATCCACCAACTTTTATCCTTTTCACTTAAAATGATTGCATTATCGTCAATATTTGAATTCCTCAGCCCCTGACTTCACAAGTCAGTCCCCTTGTTTACCAAAGCTTGTCCTTTTCAAATTGAGAATGTTGTTTACTTTTGGAGTAGAAGCTCTTACCATCTTTCCCCAAGTCCATTTTGACCTAAGCAAATTGTTTTATATCTGTCGTAGCCCTCTTCTGTCCTTAGTGTCAACTCCTCTTTGTTAGGCAATGGCTATCATGCCTATACACTTTTTTATATGCACTTAATTAATTAATATGATGCACTGGATGCAATAAAGAATGTAATTCATAATGTAAGGTTTACAACACAAATGTTTTGTCTTTATCTATGAAGATTACTTGTAAATACTTTTAGCTCAGTTGTAGTTAGCTTCTACTTCACTTTGTATTTGTACCTGATTTACTAAATATATATTACAAATATAATTTAAACTAGTTACAGGTGATCTTCAAAGAGGGACTGAAAAAAGAGAATTGGGTAATGCTGCTTTTTCCTTATTGATGTTATTTTTTCAGTGTTCTGAAAACTTGTGTCAGTCCTTACATGTGGATAATTAAAAAGTTCATGGAAACTGTTGCTTGAGATGTTTTGCAGTTGTGTTGCCAAAAAAGAAAAGACTCACTTAAGCTTCCCTCATTCTGCCCTGTGGCATCAGTTGTATCTTTGAAGCGATGCTGATTTGCAGTCACGACTACAAAGCAAGAAAATTACCGTTTCCAATCCTAAAACCAGCCCAGATTGCCTTACTAAATGAGGCAAACCAACAGCTTTCCTTATGACCCCAGTCTTCCTCTGGCACTTGAAAACAAAGCTGTCGGTCAATAGCAATCTTATACATAAGCAAAATTCGCACTTTCTCCCCTTCCACCATCTCCAAATGCCCCTGGACATATTGGTCATTTTAGTCCAGCCTAAAGAAAGTCAATATGCAAACAAAGGCCTTGCTCCCGCAAACATTTACATGTTTAACTTTTAAACTAATTTGAAGTCAATAGAGGTACACAAATCTATGAAGCCATTCATGTGCAGAAGTATTAGCATGCGTAACAGAACGAGAAATGCAGATTCCTCCTAGCTCCTTCGAGAGAGAATTTACAGCATTATCTATTGTTATCTGTCACCGGGATACAGGATAATCAGAACTGACCTTCGGAGAGGGGTTCCAGGGAGGAAAATGGACTGCGTCTTTTGTTCTTATTTATGCCTTTTTTGTCAAAACAAAATTTTGTCCTGCTTATTTTTACAGTAGGAATTCAGGTTGCATCTGCTCTGCCCTCTCCCCTCTATCCACTCATGGTGAGAGAACAAGAGAAACATCAGAAAATATTAGATATTATAGTAAAATTATTTCATTGCATTGGCATGTACTGTAGTTAAATACTAAATGTGAGAGATCTTTATTAAAGTTGACTTGATTGAGGGAAGCCAGGCTGTCTTCTCTTTATATTGGTTGCTTCTGCAGAGACATCTGGTTGTGATTGATTTATAATCAACCTTACGCAGGGAAGATTTCATCACATTTATCACAGAAGTAATGAAAAAATATTTATACAGCTTGTAATTGCTTACGTTGTTTCTAATTGCTCATTTATATAAAGAAGGGATTTACATTGGTTATATTATTATCAATTTTAATAAGCCTAAGCATAAAAAAAATCACCAGTTAGGTCTTAAACTAATGAGATTTGTTCAAAAATAATGAGATTTCAGGCATTAATAAATTAGGATTTGACCTCTGGGGTCTTTGTCAATGTGTACATTCAAAATTTTAAAACTCTGAAACTGAATCCAAAAGAAAACACAAGGCTATCACATGAATAGAAATAAAAATCTTAAAATAAGACACTGAGCAATACTGATATGATAAAAACAAAATGTCTCTTTATGTGGCTTTATGGACACTGCTGTATTTAATCCGTAGCTCGAAAAAGCTTTCTTATAACAAAGAGGAGTAGATACCAGATCTAATGCATAATTAGGTGGTTTACAATTGAAATAATTTATTCTACTCTACACGACAGCGTCATTTAAGTCTCTCTGTAGTAGCGTTCCCTGTTGACAATACTACAACTAAGCTTGTGTCAGAATTTCAAAAATAAAACCTTTAATCAAAGGTCATGACTCATTTCTGAAAGTTGCTCTAGGATAAATCGTGACAGAGGGCATATTTTTGGATGATACCAAAAAGTAATCTAGCTGTTTTGGAGACTGGAAGGCAAAGCTTTTACATCGAGTTGTACATAAGTGGAGCTGGTAATAATGTCCAACAGGGTGCTGGCAAAAAATGTTAGTTTTTCATGACTGCACTCCTTCTTTTTTGCCACGGATCAGTAGTTCTCGATTAAACCAGAGTGTACTTTGTGCCCTTACTTTTCATAAATATTTCTCTAAATTGCACAACTGTCTTTGATTGCAGCTTTGCATTTGTGCACCAGTTAGGCCAACTGTCGTAGAAGATGCACATTGAACTTTTGCACAGTTATTACTAACGGCAAGTGCAGGAGCCTTTTTTGTCATTTGATCAACAGAGGGTCTCTTACGAGTGATTTAATTCTATGTGCAATTATAGAATATTTGCTGCCTGGTTATGAAAAAGGCACATCTTAAGCAATACGGTCAGTTTAATCAAAATAATTTGATTTTTTTTTTTTTAACTTGGGCCTTGCAACGTATAACATAACTTGATTGTACATTTAAAAGAAATAAGAATCTTTTTTATTCTCCTACCTACCTACCATCTCTCTGGTCTCTTTAATTCATATTTCAGCAAGGCGCTCAAGGCTTTTAATCTGAAGAACTCTTCTGATCTGGATACTCTATAAGCAAACTTGCCCCCAATGAGAAAACTTGCTCCTTGTAGCAAGAGTGATACACATAAGCAATGGTAGGAGGCAGCACAGATTTTCTTGACTCAGAGTCACGCGACATAGTTGGGGTACAAGAAGTTAATAACTTCAAATTAGTTCTTCAAGTTGCAAAGCACCATGTACAAACATTACTTTAGATTTCTTTTCTGTGATTTAGAGCAAGATGTTAATCCAATCTCTTCAATCTCTGGTTTTATAAGGGAAATGGCAAGATTTAGACAGGCAATCTAAGAATTTATTTATCTTTCTCTGTATCCGGGTCTGTTTATGTCAGGAAAATAATGTAATTCAACACGCTAACACTATGTCATTTGACATGACAGCTAGAGTGATGAAGTTTTACTATTTTCTCAGTTTAATTTTCTAGCCTAGAACAGGATATATTTCAGTTTGAGAAACTTTCCATATTGAATTTTACATAGAAAATTCAAAAATATTATTTATGTAGACCCTCAGTAAATTCTGTCCAGGTTCTGCCCATTTTCTCTGCCTCAGATTATCTGCTCTAGGTCTCTGCACCTTTCCCTGTTGGTGTATTCTTCTCGGCGTCTGTGTGCATTTACTTTGGGGACACGTTTAAGACATTAATCACTCTGTGGCAAAAAAGGTTTGTGAAAAGGCTGATCAATACTTTTCTTTGGTCAAAGAACTTTCAAGTCCTTTCATGGCTTTCAAAAAACATGTATTTGAGCTCTTTGGAAGGTGTGGTTTTGCTATGAAATGTCTGAAGCAATTACAGACACCACCAGAGAATCTCATTTAACTTTTACATATGCAATGCAGATGTTGATAACTAAGAGGTACCACCCAGGGTTTCCCTTGGTGGTCAATGTAGAAGAACAGGTGGGTTTAGGGCGTGAATCACCTGACCTATTTTAGACAAGGATTCATTAAATTTTCCAGGTACACCAAAGGGTCTCTACTTGTTCTACTGGAAGAGTCGGCATAAGGGTGACAGTGAAACTGTATGGCCAGTCTGGGAAGAGTAAGCAGAGAACAGAGCTGGCTGTGAAGCAACAGCAACAGAGAACTGAACCGGCTGTGAAGCAGCAGCAACAGTTTTATTACACATTTGCAGGAACACTGCAAACTAAGTTATAATAAATCATAATTTATGGGATAATTTTATTAATATAGTTTATTTAAACTGCTAAGAATTTTGCATGAACGCTGCATGAAACGGCTCCATAAAAGCATGTGTTTCTGTTTCGAAAGATCGATGCATCTTTACTGGAGAGAAAATATGAATCAGTTTCTTAGAAAATCTTTGAAGAATGGCAACAAAGACCCCTGCTGAACATTGATCTGAGAGCATTTGTCTTCCGTCTTTACAGCATCAGCACTGGAATTCGTGTTATCTGACTTTAGATAGACTATTTAGACTTTAGATCAGTCTGAAGCACTGATGTCTGCATCTGAGCTAGTTCCCTAGACCGAATCAAAGCGGAGTAACTGACAATCCCAAGGTTTAAAGGTATGACCACGCGAGAAAGTATGCTGTCAGCCTGCAACAGCTGACGCTGCAACATCAGAGTACATTTATACATAGCTGCTCAGCCTGACACAACCCGGCTTCACCAAGTGTGGCTGTGCTGGGTGGAGCCACACCAAAATGTGCGGAGGTCTCCCTGTGCTAACTTATACTGCACTCCTGTGCAGAATTTTTCTGGTGTCAAAATATTAGGATCAGTTTCCCACGATTCTCCATTGCACGTTCTAAAATACAGGGGTTTTTTTTCTTTTTCTTTTAAATCCATGCTTTGCAATTTTCTCTCTGCCATCAGCATGAGATCTGTGAAAGGTAATGTACCTTGCATTTCTGGTTTGCATATCTTTCATATATGGGGAACTTAAGCAACTCCTTCTAAAATGGTGATTGGTGATGGGACAAGAATGACGAAATTTTGGGGAGGAGATAAAAATAACTTTGTACCATGGAATAACGTTTCTGGGCCTAAAAAAAACACGCCAGAAGGTGAAATTGTGTGTTGCAGACTTTGGGTGACTATCAGTGGATGAAGAAATTCAGAGGATGAAGGAGGCCACATAAAAGAAATTGTATGCTGAAGAGGTACTGGCCCAGGCCTTCATCAAAGAGACACCAGTGTGAGAGCCACTCTGATGACAGATAAGTAAATAGCATTCCTGCTCTAGAAGTTAGCAACGCTAGCCTGCTTACCAGATAGTGGGCAATCAATTGGGCTGGAAAGTCCACAGTGAAAACAGTTGTCGTGCAGGTCTGCAAGGTCATCAAGCATCTCCTACTTTCTTGAGATTATGAATCAGGGTGGTGCCTGGGGAAGAGAGGAATCTGAAGCGGGGGATGACGAGGTTGTGGTAGGGAAATAGTTTGGACGCATCCTGAGTCTGCATCCTCTGAATACAAATGGGCCTATTTGTCCATGATGTAAACCTTGGCTGATGGAGGCAGATGCGCAGTACTGACAGGGAACATTTTTCTTTGACTGTTTTTTATTGAAGTGTGGGTAATGAAACTTAGCCTTTGCTTCCCAAACGCAGAAACGAAAAAGAAGAGATTCAACATTTGTTTCAGCAAATGCAAAGTGACTTTGGATGACTGACTTAAAATTCACAAGTAACACACCCTTTTAAGCCTGAGTGAAATAAGGATGCTGTTGTAACTGTTGCGTACCTTTAATTTGGTTTTTGTAAGGCCTGCTTTAAGCAATAGGGAAAGCACGGCAGTAGATTGAGCAGGTTGAGTAGGCAAACATCAGGTTAGTCACTATGGCATTGTTTGGTTAAGGGAAACATTAGATCCCTTTAGAGTTGTGTTCTCAGGAAGGCTGATCGCTGATAGTCAGCTTTCCCATTATTTACCTTAGAAACACTAATCAGTTTCAAATTAACTATGTTCATTACTGAATTCTCCTCCACTTTAGGTCAGAGTCCAGAAGCTGAGGGAGGGTTTGGAAATATCCAGGGGCACAAGAACACACTTTGGAAGCAAAGAGAACATACAGCACTGATGCAGGGTGCTTCTGGAGGGTCCTCCTCTTGCCGCCGCACACACGATCACGATGCTGATCACAACGCACGCCTCTAGGCATGGAGCTGCACAACAGAAGATCTTCCAAACCAAAATACTAAAGTGGATGCACTCTCTATATGGCCAGAACATTCTCCCTGAGGTTCCCTCCCCTTCTCTCCCCCCTCCCAGCAGTTTATCATTTCGGGCCCCGCTTTCCTGGCAAGAACTGCCAGGGGAGCACGGTGCCAGAGCGGCGAGTGGCAGGAACCACGTTGCCGCCAATAAGTCAGGAAGGACAAGTAAAGGGCAGGGCAGATGGGGCTGCCTGGAGTTAGAGAGGAGGTGCATGGGTAGCTGGGGCAGCCAGGAGTGAGGAGGGAGCTGGGAGCCAGAACTGAGGGCTCTAAGGCCTCGGGTGTTGTACAAGGACATGTGCTCAAGCTTTAAATGCAAGTGTTTTTACAGAAACTTTTGCTGTTTGGTCACCATTGTCATTACAAAGCAAACCCATTCTTATGCTGAAGAAACTGCTGGGGTTTGATTGCTTTTAACATAAGTCTATGAGTACTCAGTGTAGTGGTAATGTACTCCACAGTTTTCCATTCTCAGGGAGAAAAGCTGAATTGGTACTACAGACAACTTCACAGGAAGTTAATTTTGTCATTTAAATATGCTTATTGAAAACAAACAGACAAAAAAATGGTGATTGAGTATGTACATGATCAGGAATTGATTAACGCTTTGATGGATTGTTGGATTAATGGGCTAAATCTGTTAACGTACTGCCAAGGCAACTGTGTCTTAGCCAGCCAGTATGGTTTCTGTACAGGTGGTCAAACTTTTGCTGGTTTCCCTGGCTGAGTTGTCAAGCTGCTAAAGAGGCTGGCAATAGGTGCTGTTCGTGGGGCAGACCAGGAATTACAGCTCTGCAGCCATGGACATTTGAGAAATTCCAAGGAGGAATTTGAGCCTGAGGGAAGGCTTGTTTCTTTTGCTCCTAACTCCCAAACTTCTTGTCTAAAGAGCTGATTGATAACAGATGCATCTATCTGCCTTTCTGTTTTTCTTGAAGCATGTTGTTTTTCGGCAACAGAATTTTTCCTGTGATCTCCCCAGGATGTTCTCCCTCTACTGTGTATGCTCCTGGTCAGCATTCTCTGTGAAATAAAGAGGCTTTGGAAGTGTATTATCCCTTGTTTAACCCATTTTCCTCCTTAATCTTCATCATTCCTTCAGCAATTACAGTGGCTGTGTTTTTCTAGGACCCTCTGCCAGAGATTGTTAGACTTGCTCAGTAACAGGAAGGAAAAGGAATTTGGAAATTCCTGAGACTTCTTTCCCTGCAGGAAGGTCTGTCTCCTACCAGACAACTTGCTCTGGGTAAAGGCATTGCTGCAGGGATGCTAAATTGCTGGGGATTGCCTGTGAGTTCTATGAAAGGGGGAACTGATATAGGGGATCTTAAAGTATGAGCGCTGGAACAGTGTGGTCAGTGTTAAACTTAGTACGGGAAGCAAAGTATGGCCACCGTAATGGCCCCAGCAGTGACAGATGCCCAGGTACACACAGTTGCAGGTTACCAGCCGTATGTACTGGGAAGATCCAAGGGCATATCTTCACGGGGTGAAGATAAGAAAAGCATGGGAAGCTAAGAAAATTATGTGGATGGATCAAAAAGGATCTAGGAGGATAAAAAGGCCATTTTTCTATGGGTGAAATGTATATTCTAAGGAAATCAGAATTTTTCCCTCCTCTGAAAGCCAAAGAAAAGCAAGCTACCGTTAAAAGCCTGTTCCTTTGTTATGCTAAGCCAGAGAAGAAAAGAAAAGGCTGTGCCTTTTAAGAGAAAAAAGTCAAGTGCAAGCATTGCCACAAAGGAAAAGGCATACCTTTTAAAGTAAAATGCAGTAGGACATCCTTGAGCTCCTGGCCCCTTTCCTTGCTGTACTCATCTTGACTCCTTGGGAATCAGTCTCTACTCCCACCCTGTTTCAAAGAACCCCTGGCTCTCGACATTGGACGCCTGCCCTGCCTTAACACTCTGCTCTCTGCTTGCTTTTCAGAGATGGGGTTTTTGTTCCACTTCAAGTGTGAGTTGTTTGGGGGAATTACATTATTCAGGCAACACAAAAGCTGAGTTGTCGCATCAGTGTGTCGGTGGAAATATGGATAAATATGACAAAAATTAGCACTTTAATTGTGGTGGAGCACGTACATTCTCATTATAGGTTCAAGAGAATAAATAAAAAGCAACTCGGTGCTATGGCATCACTATGGAGGTAAACCAGCAGAGCATACTCTCTGCAATCTCCTCTCATATGCTCCTCATGATGACATATTGATTAAAAGCAAATATATTTTTGATTGATAGTCAGTCTGTCTGTATGTCATTGAAAAATAAATGGTAGGCCTTTCCGAGACCTGCTGTACCAGAGAAATGAGAGGTACAAAATATTCCTAAACTTGACCAGGGCCTTTGGCTTCTAGAATTACATCCAGCTTCAATAGAAACTGCAGCTATTAATGGGCTCTCATGCAATACAACAGAATTACTTGAGCAGGATTGTTTATTTCCAATCCTACCGAAAGCTCTGGGTGAGCCCAGTTTAGCCAGGTGTTAAATATGATTAACTGCAGCGGCTTTGGGTGGCTTAACATTTTGTTTCCAACACCTAGTTTCTTACAGTGCCACAACACATGAGGCAATCTGAAGATAATACAGCTATTGATTTTTTTAAAAATGAGACAAATGCATTTAATGGAAAACACCAGTATAAAAAACACCAAGAATATGCATGATTATTATTAGTATGTAAGACAATGTAATAAACATAATACAAAAGTAGCATTCTTAGTACAAGACTAAAGTGGTTAATTTTGCCATGTAATTGCAACTGACAATAGGCAGGCTATACAAAGGTTGAAACTGTTCTAAATACGTGTCTACAGACAGCTTACGTGCTACATTGGTTCAAAAACGAATACAGACAACAAATTCCTTATTCTCTGGATTTCATGCTAAAGTTCTGGAAGTCGCAACTGGCTCTCATACAACACCTTAAGTCTGTCAGTTAAGCGATAGACTACCTTCCTGTCAAACCCTACCTCCAACAGGATGTCTTTCAAGGAATGGGAAAGCTTGTGCGCAAATTTGATACTCTGAGCATTGGGTTTGTTTAGCTCTTCTGTGGCATGTTGCTCCCTGTGCTGATTTAACACAGCATGTGAGATTTTATGCAAACAGCTACAAGGTATTTACGTCTGTCAGGGACACACCTTGGGCCAGCTGCTGAGCGTTCCCGCATTTTCTGCATAAATGCAGTAGGAGATAGGCATCTCACTGAGATAATGGGAAGGCTCAGGGTCTGCGGTCTCTGGTACAGCACAGCCACACGTTGATCTGCTTGGACTCAGGGCAGTGAGAAATGCAGTCAAATGCTCTGTGCCAGGAGCTGAGATCATCTGTTTTGAAAAAAAAGGGATATACCACTCCCTTATTTTCTATCAACAAGGATGATGGTGCAAGGTGGCCCAGACTACGCAAGAGAGGGCAGTGACAATGGGATCTGCTGCAGCCGACCCACCCAGAGTACCAAGTGGTCCAGTTGTTTTGAGCTGCTGGATGGTAGGGAGTCATGTTTTGTCAAACCTTTTCCGAGACAGGGTGTACGTCAAGTTTTCTTTGTGTCCTGGCTTCTGACAGGAAGCGCTAGGTTTTTTTGCTTCAGGGGTAGTTTGTCTTCAGGGTCCTTCTCATGAGCTTCTGATTCCTGAGCTGGGAAGACGCGTACATTTCCCATCAAACTCTCTCTGTTATGCAAGGTTATTCTAAAGGAAAAACAGGGAAGGCTAGCAGTAATCCCATTCATTCCAGCAGGATTAAATAACTGTTACGACTGTCAGTGTACAGTCCCAGAATTTGCCTCTCCTCTGGGATAGATACCCTTACACAATATACCATCATTATCGGGACATCAGGTACTGCCACCTTTTTTTAGTACCTGTCTCTCAAAATGTTTTTATTCCAATAAACTGAACCTTAGCTAGAAAAAATAGATAGATTGATGTCTTAATGTATGATCTTTCTTATGTCTCACCTAAGAATTTTCTAATGCTGTATCTAAATTATTTAAATCAAGAAATTAAGCTTCTTGCCCACATATGCTGGGCTTGCTATTTTTTATATTAGCAGGCTCTTTCTTTTTTTTTAATATTAATTACAGTGAAGCTTTCAGAATGACTTAAGCTTCAAATCCTCTGACTAAGAAAGATATCTGACTTTGCTATTTTCACGCAGAAATTGTCCCATAGGATAAAATGATTGGATTTGGATTTGTTATAAGATTACAAAGAAGGAACCTCCTACCAGGATCAGAGTGCTGCAAAAATATTTGCATTCCTAAGATATGTAGAGTGCCTAGGTGGAGCTTTTACCAAGTATTAAGCCACTTCTGAAGTCTCTAACTCTGACACTGCCTTTGGGAGGACACTCGTTCAGTTCTTGCTCTATTAGGGACTTGGGTGGCTGACAGCCACGGTATGGAATTACTTGCCCACCATGCGGCCAGAGGCACGTGGTGCTCAAATATGCATTACCTGCCTGCAAGTATTGTTTCTCCGGGTCTGTTGTGCATGCATATACGTTTACAACTCACTCTCCTCAGCAGGATGGTAAGTTCTGAGGACTTCATGATTCAGGCGAACGGAAAGGGAGGAGCAGACCCTTACGACTGTATACAAACTCAGAGAAGGCAGGGCGCTGCACCGCAGCTGAAGGTTACACTTCAGGCAAGAATTCACCAGTTGTAAAACTGATAACATGCGATACTGCTATAAAGCACACCCACAAAGTACAGATAGAAGTATCAAAGCAGGTAAGCAGCCTTACCCCTGTTAATGCAATCTCATGATTAGAAAAATATAATAATTGTATATGTTATGTATTTATGCATTCAATATACATTTGCATGTAGTAATGACTTCTGGGTAGGTTTCTCAAGGAAGATATTTTTAAAATAAGCAGGATTCCTTAGAAGTATATTGCATAATAAATACAATGTTTTAATATCAGAAGTTACCCTTTTATTCTGCTGTTTTAGTTGGTTTCGAGTTGTATCCTTTCAAGTGCCGCAAAAGGGCAATCAGGAGACCTGGCTATAGTTGGGGGCCATTAGCACCCCTCAGTGTGGCACACTGCATGCCACATAGCACGGGAACAACATAATAACTTATAGCCCCATGTAACTTACACTCCCAGCTATGTCGCAGCTTCATTTGGCCCTGCTCAGTAGGTTTTTTTTTTGGTGTTCCTTCTGCTGCATTAGGCTAATAAAAGCTTCCTAGAACAACTTAAAAATTGCACTATTTTACATTACAATATAATTAGACAAGATTAAATTAAAATGGTCTTGTGAGATGATAGATAAAGAAAAGATGTAGATAAAGAGAAGATACTCATCTTCCTTTGTGCATACCTATTGGCTCAGGATGCAACACAACTGCATGTTCCTGCTGTAGATAAAATAACTTACTGTATTAGAGATAAACTTATAGGAATATCACATCAGTGAAAAAAAAACCCTGTAGAATGCTGTAAGCATGTTTGCACAAGGGGGTTACCAGGTTGGCAGTATTGATTTCCAAACCAATATAGCAAGTATAGCACCCAAGGCTGTGTGCAGTCAAAGGTTTTAGCAGATCAACATCTGGAACAGGCTGAGGTTGTGGAATCTCTGTCTCTGGAGACATTCCAAACCCGCCTGGACGCATTCCTGTCGAGCCTGCTCTAGGTGACCCTGCCTTTGCAGGGGGGTTGGACTAGATGGTCTCCGAAGGTCCCTTCCGACCCCTACCATTCTGGGATTCTGTGATTTTTAGCATGGGTTAGATCTGTTTATACTGGTTCAGCCATCAGCAAGGCCGCAGACTGCCGTTCCCTTCCCAACATAACTTGAACAGGTGAAGATACAAAGTCTCGTTGCTTGCGGCCATCCAGCAGCAGGGTACTGCTCCCACATCTGTCAGTGGCGGGAATGGCGTGGGTGCTCCTCGGCTCGCCCCTTGGACCCTTCACTGGAGGTTGGTCGCCAGCCTGGCTGGCACCGACAGCCCCATTCTGGAACAGGCTGGCAGAGCTGTGGGTGGAAACGGCCTTTTGCTAAAGGTCAGTGATGGAGGGTTGGGGAGTAGTAACAGCTCTGAATCGAGCAACTGTTTGCAAACTTAATTTGTGCTTATGGTCAAAAGGTATAGTCATAAAACAAGCAGATAAAAATAGTTTTAAGTCAATATGAGAGAAACTGCACACAGAAATTGAACTTGTTCCGTTAATGTCGCTGGAATTAAGTCCACGACACAACACTTACGTCTGCTTGTTATGCATGGACCAGATTGAGCTGGGAAATCAAATTCCCCATATTCTGGGGCTTTCCTTCATCTTTTATCTGTATTTTCAATGTTGTTTCTCATATAGATGTGCAAGACTTCTCTATTACCTCCTTTCTCTGTGAAAATGTATTATGTGCCCTGTTGCCTGACTAATACAAGCTAAAATCACTGCATATTGTTTGCTCATCAGTAATTTACCAAATTTACTTCTCTATTTTCAGTTAATCCCGAACTGGTATAACCACCAGGTTGCTTTCAGGCATTGAATTCTTCTTAAACATCTTTTTGACAGTAGATGGCTTTTTCTACCATTTCAGTGACCTGACATGCTTTCAATGAAATCTGAATTACTGACAGACAGAAATAAATTGATTTGTAATGCCACCGAGTTCAGCTCATGTCTTTTGTCTTCTTTCCATCAAAGTCACATCAAGGTAAATTTGATGTTTGGCTTTCTCCCAGTCCCCCCACTTCTAATGTGTTCTGGGAGGGATGAGGATGACATGTGGTATCAATACTTAAGTGATATAAAGGAAAAGAGATTACACACAAAAGAAAGCATGCAATTTTATCAGACTTTAGAACAGGTATCATATTGCCTGCACTGTGCCAAAACCAGCTCTTTTTGTATCTGAATTTAAGTTGGATACAGTCCCAACAGGATGTTGGGAAGGTGAAAAAAGAACGCAGTTAATTAAGGCAGAAAATACAGTCATACATACACAGCATATGATTCTCATCTGTTCAAGTAGGATGTTCAAGTAGAAGATCTTTCATATGCAGGAAGTTCTAAAGACAGTGAAAATCTTTCATTCAGTAGGGTTGTATAATATGGACCTATGAATACTTTTTTCTTTTTGTTGTTTTTGTTTTTTTTTTTAATTTACAAATAAACCCCCCTAGGTTCTGACAACAAACTACAATTTTATGTTTGTGAAATGATGCTTAACTGCTGGAGCAGAGACATTTAACAGACTCATGTTCTGGTTCCTGAAATGTGATCCCGGGCTCTACTAATTTCTGTATTAATCCTGATAAATCAAAACAACTGTAGTTTTTCTGCCGTGATGCACATAAATGGCTTTGGAGATTTCCCTTGAATGTTGTAAATGGTATGGAAACTCCTGAGACCAATATTTTGCATATTGCCTAGACCTTCTGTCCTCAAACCTTATTTATAAACTACTGGGAATTGTATTTATTGTATTGTCAAAGGGTATTTCTCTGTGACTGTAAGCCTCAGGAAACAGGACTTAGGTGATATACTGTGTGCCTACCCATCTTGTCAGGCCCCTTCTAATAACTTTTGAACCCATGAGCTCATTTCAGTTACATTTCATGCAGAAATAGAAAACTTCAGGCTATGAAATTCCTCCAAGTTTCGTGAAACCTAACAGCTCAGTAAAGGAAAGACCACTTCCTTCAAATTATTACCGTGACTGAAAGGCTGTTGCCCGAGCTCAAAGGTTATTTATTATGTTTAGTTTGCTGGCAGCCAGCACATGCCCAGCTCAAAAGCAGCCACATCCCCTTGGTTCTCACCCGGCTGGTAGCTGGGAGGCAGGAGGAAGGAGCTGCGGACACTGGGGGAAGGGAAGATTGATGATGGGCAGGGAGCCCAAGCTGTGGACACTGGGAAAGGACGAAGAATGGGACGCAGATCCAGAGAAGCCAGGGCTTCATTTCTGCCACTTCTTAACAGCACAACTTGACCTCTACCGGGGAATGGCTTGAGTCAAAAGCAACACATAAAAATTAAACGGACTGAAGTGGGCTCGGCACCCAAAATGGATTCTCAGTGTAACCAGCACAATGGTCACCATACAAACAAGTTTTCTTTATATTACAGTAATAGTAGTATATAGTAATATATATAATAGTTGATCTTATTTTCTGTAAGCATCCAGTTCACTACATACAGTGTTCAGGATTTCATTACAGAGAACAATTTGGTAATCTGATGCTGGTCTACTGCTATTGTTTCTGTTACCATTGATGTCACAATTATTTCTATTTCGAGCACGCTTGCTTCTAAAACAAGCATGCTAAAGTTACAGCTCCTTGTGCTTTGTCTTATACCGAAGAATCCATTGCAAGTGATGGACTCAATGGGTTATATGAAGAAAGTTTTGTTTGCACTGACAACTGTCATTTTGCAATATTAAAGTAATAACAATAAAATAATGTTTAATACTCAGAGTGTCCAAAGTTACCAATTAGATTTGAGATAGTCCTATTAAGGATGTCTAAATATTATTGTTCCTACTTTATAGACACAAGAACTGAAAGACATATAATGTAGTTTTTCCAGTGGCAACAATGAGGTTTGGAACAGACTCTGGCGTAAACATGGCTCCATTAAGTTACTATTGAAGCTCCATTCGATTTAGACAGTGTATGAATTTTACTCCCTAAAGTTTGTCTCCTTACTCTGACATATGATATAACAAAAAAAAAAAAAATCCTTTTTTTTTTTTGCTTTAAGCCAGTCCTGAGAAGCTCATGTACCTCTATAATCCAAATTTCTACAATTTCCAGAAGTCACAGGGTTAGCGGAGGAGCCTGTTTTGTCACAGGTTTACCCAATGGTAAGAAAACTTCTGTCAGAGGAGGATTTTGGTTTGTCTGTCATGATATCAGACTGCAACTGTACAGAATCAAACAAAACAGTTTCAGACTGAGGAAGATGAGAGACAAAAGCTCAAGTTCATGTGACATCTCATCACACTAAGGAGAGGGCAAACTCTCTAAAATGACATTATAGGCTGTTGGTAAGCATTCTGCTGAAGAGTAGAGCTGGGTCCAAGGTAATAGGGTAATTTTGGCTTCAGTGGCTTCATTTTTTTTTTGCTTTTTGTGACAGCTGGACATACAGAATGTGCAGGAACTTCCGTACTTGCACTGCCTGCTGTCTGTCATATGGTGCAGCTCTTGCAGAAGCCACACATGAGCTTCATGTGGTTTAAGAGCTATAGGTTGCCTACAGCTGCATTAGAGGTTTGGAGACACAGCAGGTTTTTTTCAGTTGTTTCACACAACAGGAACTGTTATCAGTTCGTTAATCCTTTTGAGACCCATACTGCCTTCTTGCTGACACCAATAGATGGGAAAGAGAAAATGAACTGCGACTTCTTCCACCCAGTCCTACCAAAAGGGATTTGGTAGTTTCCACATACAGAGTAGAAGATGAGTGCCATGGTGAATCAATTAGCCTAGTAAGATGCATCCCACTTCCATCTCATTCTTTCCTCAGAGCTTTCCTGTGGGTGGTGGGCTGACCCTGGCCAGCAGCTAAACACCCACCCAGCTGCTCCCCCCGTAGTGGGATGGGGCAGAGAATCGAAAGGGCAAAAGTGAGAAAAACACACGGGTCAGGATAAAGACAGTTTCATAAGTCAAGGAAAGAAAAAAAGAGAGAAAAAGAAACAAGTGATGGAAAGGCACTCACTCACCACCTCCCACCAGCAGACTGATGCCCAGCCAGTCTGCAAGCAATGGCAACTTTGAAAAAACTTCTCCCCCCCCCCCCCCAGTTTTATCACTGAGCATAATGTTACTCGGCATGTGATATCTCTTTGGTCAGCTCGTGTCAGCCTACATGCTGTGGGGGCAGAGTGAGAAACAGAGAAGGCCTTGATGCTGTGGAAGCCCTGCTCAGCAATAGCTAAAACACTGGTGTGTTATCAACACTGTTTTGGTCACAAATCTAAAACACACCACCATACGGGCTGCTATGAAGAAAATTAACCCCACCCCAACCAGACACATTACGCTATCAGAGGCTACAGGGAACCAAGGGCACTTTATCCTTCAAAGAAACATTAGTATGGCAGTTGAAAGTACTTTGGCTTAGGGGCATTAATGTAATACTTTTGAATGCCTTAATTTTGCTGAATGTCTATGTGTAAAATTGGAGTGGGGATAACACAGAAGCTAGCGATAAGAAGACTCACTTGGCAGCAAGGGCATTCATGTTCTGCAGTAAGAGCAATTAGTGATTGTCTATGGATGCATCATCTCCATACTTTCCTTGCATCAACTCTTGTTTCTGCATCTTCTGTGAGGCCAAAGTCATAATCACCTCCTGTTTGATACTTTGTCCAGCCAGAAACACCTTAGGGGTTTGACAATAAAATTTTTGAGGTCTGGTGGCAAGGGTTTGAAAAGTATTTTTGCTTCAACAGGCAGTGCTTAGTCTTTTCTGTATAAGGCATTAACAATAAGTATTTTTCTTAGGATAATCTTTTTCTTGGGTTGTAGCGTCGTGATCATAGACTGATGTCTAAAAAGACGTTAGTCAGTTGTTGTTTTCAAGCTGACTGGAATTTGGCTGAGTGCAAATTCTTTACTGGTTGATGGACATAGCTAGTAAAGCTAATTGATAGGTTTAGTAATGCTTTAATCCAAAAATTTTCCTAAAGATGGGGAAATATTCTGCCTTGCATTACAGATAGAAAACCTGGTCCATAAAGAAATAAAACCATGCAGGGCAATGGAACTCTTGGTTCCTGCTCTCATTAGACCATCTGGCTCTCTTTTAAAATTCAGAGTTGCTCAACTTCTTCAGCATAGTGAGCCAGCAGCCAATGCTGTCATTTCCTATTTGGCTGTAAATACATTTCTGGAATCTAGATAATTTAGGATTTTGCCACTGAGGCATGGATGGAGTTAGGAAATAACAAAATTAGAGCGGAAATAAGAAAACCAGAACTTCAGTAACATATTGAGGCTCTCAGCATATGAGTTCTTCTTAGGTTTTTCTAAATCTAATTCCACCCTAGTTTCACAAAGCTCAAAATCATTCACAGGCAGGAGGGATCCAGCTCTTGTATCGCTCATTTCTTTTGTTACATCATCTCAGCTTCTAACAAACTGTGTTGTAGTGAATTCCTGAGCTGGAAGTTTCCTCTGGACCATGACACATAATAGCCAAAACCAACACAGTATTAATAAAGTTTGTCTTTGGAATCAATTGATTTTTTATCATTTATCACCCCCTGATCATTTATTTTCCCAGCTAACAAATCCAGATTTATTTAGCCTATCCTCATAGGATCATAAGAATGGCTGTAGGAGCCAGAGGCCCATCTAGCACACAATGAAAGGGTATAGGAAAAGGACAGGCAGGTAGCAATAATCTCTTCTGTATGCATTCCCAGCTTCCAGTAATCTCAGTCCTGCAGAGTTGCTAAGACAGAGGCAGTATTTGGTGTTTAATAGCTGCTAATGTATTTGTATCCCATCATTTTGCCATTTCATATTTCTGAGTTTTGGTTATCCAAGCCTGAATGTTACTGTAATCCTACTATATGGATTTTGAGACGGAGTAACTAGAACTGAAAGCAATAAACAAGTAGTGCACCACAGTTATATGCAGTACTATAAATGTCATTCATGTTGTGTTTTCTTATCCCTTTCCTAAAAAAGTTTACCTTTCTAGTCCTATTGACTATTTCTGAGCACTGAACTTCTGTTCAGAGAACTACTCACGGTGACTTCAAGACATTTCCCTGACTGATACTAGCTTTTAGAGTCCATCATCACGTCTGTACATTTTTCCCCCCATGTGCATTATGCTTAACTTTGGAACACTGCTTTTCCACTACTGCTACTCACACAGCGTCCTGGGAGCCTCCTGCAGTACTTTTCAATCAGCTTTAGATCTGAATTATTAGATATGTTCTTCAAATGTTGTCACATCATCACTCATTCCTTTTCCCAGTGAACAGTGAACTTATGAACTGTGAACAGCTCAGCTTTAAGTGCAAACCCTTGTGGGATAACCCTTCCGCCACGAAAACTCGTGGTTTACTTCTGCCTTTTGGGTTTTGTCTTTTAACTGCTTCTTCTTATGTCATATAGAATATCAGAGTCATAGAAAAGTAGGGCTGGAAAGAAAAACAATAAATTTCATTTCTGGCCACTCTCCTCCTCATGTTAATGACACCTTACCTACAAAATTTGACAGAGATTTATCTAACCTTTTTTTAAAAATATATAGCAATTTTAATTTTAGTCTATTGATTACACGGTGTCTCCAAACAATTTCAGTATGTAACTGTCTTTATCACTCAAAGGTTTTCCTTTATATAAATCTCACTTGGTACAACTCAAGTTTATTATTTCTTGTCCTATGTCTTCTATCCAAAAGTGATTTATTAAAGCTCTTCTGAACATTTGCTGTTAAAAACAGTTTTAATAGGCCATCATAATCTATTTGTCTAGGAGCAACACTAAAGTATAATAGTTCTATATATATAAATTATATATGTTCTATAGACTTGTCATGAAATACTGTTCTATTGCCATAGCTTGTCTTTAGGATGGATTCTGCCAGTGTACAATGGTATAAAACTTATTACATCCAATGGAAAAAGCTGAAAACATAACAGTAGAACTTGACATGGATCAGATTATCTGTTTAGCATTGTTCTGTTTCTTCTGTGGGAATGGATTTAACCTGAGACAGCTATCAAACAGTGCAGTTTTGCTGTACTCTCTTTTATTGTATACTTCAAGGATAATTAAAGAAACATCTTTCCTTTTTCATTACATGCTACTGTCTTTTCCACTGAATGGAAAAAGATCAGTGGATTCTGCGGCGAAGTTTAGAATTATTTTAACTTCTGAGAACTTAAATGACTGGCAAGGAAATACAGTAGGTGGAATACGGTGGTGCTGGAATGAGGATGCCAACAATGCAGGTAGACTGAAACCATGTATACCGATAAAGCCAAGGAAACTCAGTTACACCAACTATGCAGCTCCAAAGTACGAAATATTGGGCTGCTATATTCAGAATTAGAGTGTATGCTTTCTCCATAATTATGGGCAACTTCTATGTTTTTAGAATTCAAGGCTTTCTCCAAATCTCTGCTTTGGAGGTATTGGCTGGCCCTCTGAACCAGCTGACTCTCAAATGTGAACACAGTGGCATTAGTTAATAGTATCCTCTGGTGTTTCGGTGTTGTTTTTTCTGACAAACTGAAGCAAGCCCAAATGATGTACGCTCGTGCATCTTGCTTCACAATTGACAGGAAGTAAGTGGATATGCTAAGAAGATGTACATGCGGTTACACTAGTTGATCAGCGATAAGGTTGAGTTGCAGTTGCGCAATGATGGACTGTGGCATAACAGAATTATTTCACTTTTACTTTGCTGTCTCCCACTGTTTTTTGGTTGCTGAATGCTGGACTCCCTTGTTTTTGTCAGGTAACTCTTCAATCTTGCCAGTTCGTAAAGAGAAGGTAGGGAATAGCTTTTGTGGTTTTGTGAGGATTTTCTTTTTCTCAGGGAAAAAACATGGTGAAACAAACATGGTACAGCCTATTTTGAGACAAGGTTCTTGGATTATACTCAAGAAAAGCAGCACAAGGTTTCTATTTCGGTACTATTTGGATTATGGTACTATAAAAGTTAATTAAAAAAAAAAAACAAACAGAGCTAGCCAAATAATTATATCATGAGAGCAGAAGTCAGGACTCCCATCTTCCATTCCTAGGATACTCTCTAGGTTTACTGTAAAATCTTGATAGACCTCCTTAGTTACGCGCTTTATTTTCTAAACCTATAAAATAAGGTTAATACTTTTATTACAGGCGTTTAGAAGTTAATTGACATAAAAGATTCAAAAATTCAGAGTTTTATGGGGAATGATAACGTATAAACTTACAGCTGGTCAAAGACTTTCTAATCTATCCCTCCTAGAAATCCTCTGACATGCTGTCCCACACTTCACACTCCCATACTAATATGTTTAAAAATCCCAAGTATATTTCTACATTTATTTTTTTTAATAGAAGTGTTATTTTTCTTTGCTTCTGCAGAGATGATAATACAGTTCATGTAAGACCTCTATTCCTTCTGAATTTTCTCTACTTATTCCTCAGATTTCTGAGATGTATCCTTCCACTCTTAAGTGAAACAACATCAGCTTCAATGTGACTGACAGAAGTAAATGCTGTTTGTGTATGTTTACTAATGCCCCACTCAAGATCTACTGGAAAAATGCTGTCTTGATCCCTAAGAAGCCAAAATTTCACACTGGATTAGCATGTAAAAGCTTACAAAGAGGGTAAATTAAGAAAAGGTGCAACTGCTTCCAGATGTGGCCTAGAAAAATTAAAAAAAACACCACATATTTTTTGGTCTCACTAATACACAAAGAGAAAATGGTAAGAGATTGCCTATGATAGAAATTACAATTTTCCAAGCCAAGGAATGATGTTAAGACAAGCTGGAAAGAAAATAAAATGGTGTATTTTATGTGCAAAGTAATTTGCAAAGAAGAAAAATGGTCTGTGTGCGTCACTTTCTTCATGTTGAAGTGCTAACGACCAAATTCTTCCTTTTTATATTAGATATTCATGTCTTATCTGTCTTGGAGAATTGGTGAGAATATTCAATTCCTCAACTTTCAGTCTTGCTTGAAACACCTTTCCTCTCTAACAGATTGGGCACTATTTAGCCTCAGTGACTTGAGATTTGTAAGAATCATCATAGAATCATAGAATCATAAAATGGTTCGGGTTGGAAGGGACCTTAAAGATCATCTAGTTCCAACCCCCCTGCCATGGGCAGGGACACCTCCCACTAGACCAGGTAGAAATGGTGATTCTAATGAGCAACAACCCAGCATCTTCAGTTAGGCTGGCAGGCTGAAAAAAATCATGCTTGCAATCTGCAAGCTTGTCATTTTCTGTTTTCTTTGGTGGGGCTACTCAGACTTTCTGCATCAGCACAATTAACAAATGATAGGGCATTACATATTAAAAAGGTTACCGTCATTTCTCTCTGACTAGAGGAGAATAATACAATTCATAAAACCCTTCTAAAAAAACGTGAATGCTATTAAATATGTATTACCAGTATCACAACTGTTCTACTAACATAGAAGAGCAATGGAAATGTCACAGTACTACTCTGCCCCTTTCTCTTGGCCCATTTGCCACTGCTCAAGATCCATCTCTGCCTTGTCAATGGCTGCCTCCGATGCTGCTCCTCCTCTGGGAGCCACCCAGGGAGGAGATGCCAGGCAGCTGTTCTCCAGCGGGTCTGACAGCAGGTGCCTACATAAACAATTTTCTCCATCTTGATGAACCTGAAGTGGAATCCTGCCATGCGCTCCAACCTCAAAAAGAGATGAGTGGGCCCATTTCCATCTTTTAACCATGCATCGATAAAACTTTTGCATCAAATGAGCAGGTAGACTCATTCTTACCTGCCTCTGAGCTGGCCTACACTTGGAGCTGCTTTAAATCTGTGCTTTAAATGGCTTTTATGTGGCCAGCGTAAGGATTCAGAAACTGGAAGCAGGGCTGTGTCACGAGAGAAGGAACCAGGGCACAGATCCCATTCTGCGTTTCCCATAACCAGCTTTGTACCAGTCCAGCTTCCACTGGGTGGGGGGGTCATGAGGGGGATGAGAAGTGCATTGCTTGTTTAGTCCAGCAAAATAAAGGCTGTGTGTGGATGAGATTGATGCCTATAAATACTTTTGGCAGGGGATACACACAGGAGAGTGGGAAAGGCTACTTCAGGACAGTATTTGCACTGGAAGAAAAGATGGATGTGAACTGGTCACAGGGAAATTTAGGTTTGAAATTTTAAAAAGGCTTCCAGCTGTCAGAGAGCTTTCTCTCAGACAGCCTCCCAGTAGCAGCAGTGAGGGCCAAAATGTTTACGGGCAAAGCATGGTCAGTTTACAGGTGAAAGGATAAAATGGCTGCATGCAACACTAGAGAGCTGGGAAGAGTAGAGGGCAGAAGGGAATTAAGCTGCCTTGGCTTACAAATGCCAGCCTAGCCAGGCTTCCATAATGGGGGTGCCATTAGCCCTCTCTCACCGGGGCTGCATACAATGAATTATAGTAAAAGACAGTCTTGTCATTACACGGTGGAATTGAAAGAGTAGAAAACAAAAGCCTTAGTGATGAAAATGGGCAGTAACAGCTATTTTTTTGGTCAAAGAGGGCAACTGTAACTACTTGTAGAGTTTATTATTACCACCAGCAAGGTAGGCCTTATTCCTGGTGACTTTGAGACTGGATGAATACACCTGGGTAGCATAACCTTCTACAGCTACATGCTTGCCTTTTTAAGCCTGTGTCCCTTTCTTCTCAGTGATGATTTTGATTACTAGGCGACCAAAGATGTGAACGCTTTGCAAAATTTAAATGGTTAGGTCTAATTTCAGCAAAAGTCTTTAGTGTTAACGCTGGAAGATCAATGGTCCTCTCTCTCCTGTGTTTAGGAAATTTGCCAGCTCATGATCGGCCTTGCTCAGGAAGATCCATATCTGCAACTGCAGAGAAAAGCACTTGTAGTTCTCTGGAAAATATTACTTTGGTAAAGGGGTGATGGAATTTTCTGAGAATTTCGGTTGTTAGCTACCTGGCACAAGGGAAATACTGAATCACCAATATGCCTTCTGGAAGAAATAATCACGTCAAAACAGTTACACTCCTTCTGCCATTACTTGAGAAACAAACTCCTGGTTAGGACCTCATGACTTAGCTATGCACTAGTAATCACATATAGTACCTTACCGTATAGCGCCGTTGACCCCTCCCTTTGCTTTGTCAGCAACGACGGCTTCTCATCAGCTCGCCTACCCCTCCCATCCCGCGTGTGCCAGGCAGTGGAAAAACTTACCATAACTAATGCTGGCTGGGCAGGTGATGAACTGAGATGGTTTCTGTATATGGAAGGCCTCCGTTTTCACTCTTCCCATCTCCAATTTCATTCTGTTTCATTCACTTGCTGCTGACTGTTATAAACTAAGGATGAGTACTCAAGGCGGGGATTATTACTTGCTTGTATGACAGGATATAATCTTGCTATTTGGTTAGCTCTGTGTGGTGCTCCCATAATGCAAATATGCTTGCAAAGTGATGTTTTTCACAAAGAAATCCCTGAATGAGACCAAGACATAATTTTAAAAGGTATAAATATTTCTATGACCTCAAAATAATAACGAAATCTGAAAGCTGAGAGTAGGTAGCCTCGTGTTTGTCTAAAAATCTCTGTGCTCTATTGAATCAGAAACTCTCAGCGATATGACCAGGTTAGTATTTGAATGCAAACACTGTAATCTGCCCCTGTGATCCTTAGTATGAAAAATGAGTTTATTTAGCACCGTCTGGCTACATCTAGCCACTTTCTGAGAATTTGTGTTTCCAAGACGGAACTGCAGCGATATCAAAAGCAGCGTGGCCAGCAGGTCGAGGGAGGTGATTCTGCCCCTCTACTCTGCTCTCGTGAGACCCCAGCTGGAGTACTGCATCCAGCTCTGGGGCCCCCAATGTAAGAGGGACATGGACCTGCTGGAACAGGTCCAGAGGAGGGCCACAAAGATGATCCGAGGGCTGGAGCACCTCTGCTATGAGGACAGGCTGAGAGAGTTGGGGTTGTTCAGCCTGGAGAAGAGGCGGCTTCGGGGAGACCTTATAGTGGCCTTTCAGTACCTAAAGGGGGCCTACAGGAGAGATGGGGAGGGACTCTCTACCAGGGAGTGTAATGATAGCACAAGGGGTAACAGTTTTAAACTGGAAGGGGGAGATGTAGCTATTGGGAAGAAATTCTTTCCTGTGAGGGTGGTGAGACACAGGAACAAGTTGCCCAGAGAAGCTGTGGATGCCCCATCCCTGGAGGTGTTCAAGGCCAGGCTGGATGGGGCTTTGAGCAGCCTGGTCTAGCGGGAGGTGTCCCTGCCCATGGCAGGGGGGTTGGAACTGGGTGATCTTTAAGGTCCCTTCCAACCCAAACCATTCTGTGATTCCATGAAAGGTGACTCCGGGGCAGGTCCCTTCCACCGATTCTATCCTTCTGCTCCCCCACCTGCCCCCTGCTCGGACCCCAACAGGCGCGGCCCCGAGGCCTCCGCTCCGCTGAGGAGGAGCTGTTTGCTTTGGGCGGGCCAGGGCGCGAGCGGCGCCGGCACCGGCCCCAACGGCCGCTCCCGCGCGCCGCTTGTCACCGGGCCGACCGCCCCAGCAGCCGCTCCCCCGGCCGCGCCCCCGCCCTTCAAGCGAGCCGCAGCTCCTCCCCAACGCCGCAACCCCACTGGCCTCACGCCGCTGCCTCCTCGAAACAGCCGCCAGGCCGGGCCCGGCTCGCTCCGCCCCGCGGCCGCCGTTCGGGCGGGGCGGCTGCCAAGTCCCACCCGCGCCCGCAGCCGCCGGCAGGGACCCGCCACAGAGCTGCCGCGGGGGCGGGGCAAGACCGGCCAATCAGAGGGCAGCATCCAGCGGGGGGGCGGGACCCAGACCTTGAGTGGCAGCTGGCGAGATAAACAACTTGCCGCACTATTCGGCGCCCCGCAACTCGCTGCGCGGTGCGGCGGAGGGTGCCCGTCCTCCCTCCTTCCTTCCCTGCGAGCGAGCGGCGCCGAGCCCGGCCGCTCTCGCCGCTCCCGCCTCTTCCCCGCAATGTGAAGAGTCAGCAAGTTCCCAGCGGCCGCTGAAACGCTCGGTGTCTCCGAGGAGCGGAGTGCGCCGACGCCGCCTGGCCGGGGGCGTCCCGGGGCATGCCGGGAGTTGTAGTCCTGCCGCCCCCGCCGTCCCGCCCGCGGCGCCGGGGCCGGCGCCCGCAGCCGGACTACGACTCCCGGCATCCCCCGCGCCGCGCGCCGAGGAGCCCAGTTGAAGCGGGTGGCGGCGGAGCGCACCCCCCTCCCCCCCGCCAAAAAGCCCCAAACCAAAACAAAAACAAACAGCCCCCCCATCCCACCTCCCCTCCCGCCCGCCCGCTCGTTCGCCGCCCCCCCGCCGAGCCCCGGAAATGGCGGCGCCGGGAGGGGGCTCCGCCAGCCGGGGGTGCTGAATCCGGCCGCCGCGTCCCCCCTGCCCGTCCCTCCCCCGCCCATGGGCGAGACATGGACTACGAGTTCAAGTCGAAGCTGGCGGCCGAGCGCGAGCGGGTGGAGGACCTGTTCGAGTACGAGGGTTGCAAAGTGGGCAGAGGCACCTACGGGCACGTCTACAAGGCCCGCCGCAAGGACGGGTAAGGGCCGCGCCGGGTTGCGCCGCCGGGCCGCGCCGCCAACGGCCGCCGGCTCCCCCCCCCGCCCCTTCCTCACACTCCCCCTCCTTCCCTTCCCTCGCCGGTGTCCTCCCCTCCCCTCCCTTCCCAGGAAAGTTTCTGTCCGCCGAGCCCGCCCGGGGCAGCCCCCGCCCCGCCCCGGTAGCGGGCCCCGGTGCCCCGGCCCTGCCGGCGGGGGCGGCCCGCGGCCCTTCGACGGCGGGGTCGGTGGCCGGCTGCCCGGCGAGCCCTGCCTGGCGTCGAGGGAGGGGGAAAGCCATCCATCCCGCCCGCCGCCCTGCTGTCGCCGTCCCCGTGGCCCTGGGGACGCGGTGGCGGCCGAGGCCCCGGCGACGCGTCCCGCTCTGCCCCCGCAGCGGGGGGGGGTGGGGTGGGGGGTGCGGTGTCAGCGGGCTGCGCCCCTGGGCTCGGCTGTGGTTTTCGTTACCAGGTTTCAACGTCATCGCTTTCTTTTTTTTTTTTTTTTTTTTTTTCGTGTGTGTGTGACGGCGGCGTTCGTGCTTTGACGTCCTGCGCCGGCAACTTGCAGGGAACCGGAGAAACGAGCGAAGTTTGACGCGAGGAGCACCGGGCTACCTACCGACCGCCCCCTCCCCGGCTTCTCCTGTCCCGGACGGTGCGCCCGGGAAAGCCCCGGGGAGGGTGTCGGTCCCCGGTCCGGCCCCAGCCCCCGGCTGAGCCCGGAGCCGGGCAGACTTGGCTTGGTGGCGTGTCTGGGAGGCTCCTCGCAGTCAGGGCTGGCAGCTTCTGTCAGCATCTAGGCACAGGTGTGTCCCCATCGTCCCCCCTTCCCCATGTGAGAGCGCCATACCTGTCCCTGTCCCCGCGTACCTGGCTGTGGCTAGATCCAGAGAGGTCACTTGGCCATTAAGCCCTCGTATGTTGGCTTAGCAGGGCTTCCTTCTTTTCCTTGGCGAAAAGACAGCTGGCACTGTGGCACAGGTGTCCCGTGGATGCCATTTTTGCCGTGCTGTGGTTAAGAGAGCAATGGAGAACTCGGATTGCGATGTGGGGTTGCTTGACTGGTGCGTGGCCATTGAAGAGGAGCAATCCTGTGGCCTGAGTAAGGCTCTTGTGCAGGTTCTGAATATAACCCTTTTCTTCCAGAAGAGCCATTAAGCGCTTTTTTCACTGTGGGGTGTGAGTAGTGCCCAAATACCGACTGCATTTATAGAAACGTTCTAAGCATACTGTAAAATTTGATTAAAATATGCTTGCAAATTGTTGGCGATACCATTCTAACAGAATAAAGGCAAAGAGCAATAGCCTTCCGTTACAGGCAACTGAAACTTTGAAAAATAAAAGACTGAATATGGAAAAATGGCAACTTTAAAGTTCTGGAAGTGGTTAATGGAACGCTGCTGCTTTAGACTAATAGAGAAGTCCAGAGATTTTTCTGTAGGAATAAATTGCATTCATGTGCGTCTTGAAAACTTAAACTCTGAGTTAAGAGGATGTAATATCAAAGTGATTAATAACTGAAAGGTAAGCACACTAATTCAGGTGGAGGATTAAATGCTGGGAAATGAGCTCTGATTCTGACTAGCTTGCTGTGCAACCTTAAGAGTACTAGAGCATAGCTAACTTGAAAAGGAAACGTTAAAGCTTTTCTGGGTATTACAGCTGCCACTGAGCTGCCACTATATTCTTCGAATATTTGTGGGCTTAGTAGTTGTGTGTTCTTTTTTAAGTATTAATTTATTTACATTATATATATATGAGAGGAAGCAGTAATAAAAACACCCAACATGCTAGTTAAATGTTTTTTGATGTTCTTTGATATAATAATCCTAAAATTACTGCTTTTAAGAACAGCATTAAAGAGGCAGAGCTTTGGGTTTAGTGTTTTATGAAAAAATGAAATTTCATGTCTATTTCTAATTTATCTGTTTCATTTCCATCATTGGCAATGGAAAGCCATTGCAAGAATTACATTGATCCTACAAAGCACCATAAAGGACATGTCTTCAAAGTCCCTACAATAATAATAGTATTATAAATGCACATGGGTAGTAAAGTGAAAGTAAACATGATAAAAAGATAGCTAATGTGTCAGAGCTGGGAATAATCAAAGGGAGACCTTGAGCCGTAAGAGAACTGACTGGTAAAAGGAAGTGCAAAGTTTCAGTAGGCAGTCAGATAGATTGAAATGCAATATAATATGGCGCAAAAGTAACTGTACTGTATACTCAGAGGTTTTACTTCATGAAGCTTGGAAAGTGGGTTATTCTCCCTTTTTTTTTTTTTTGTGTGGTTTTCCTTTTTATGGCATTGGTGAGTTCACTCTTGGTTGCTTTTGTGTAACTGTTTGGGTGAAAGTAAGATGTGAACAAGTTAGGAAAAAAAAATAGAAAACAACCTAAATCATTAAGATAAGGTGATTCTGTATGAAAATATCTATCTAAAATCTCTGCAGAGTGGAGGATATTTAGCACTAGTTCTTATCTGTAAGGGGTGCTTAATGATGGAGAGAAACTTTTTCCCGTGCTGTCAACAGAAACCCAGCAGTGATGCATATTTATAGTGTGCTGATCACTGGGGGATTTTGAGCCTCATGTAAAGGAATTCTTCTTTGGCTGATCATAGAGCCTGTTTCAGTATTTCAAATTTGCAAGGGATTCCTGTGTAAAAGAAAAAAGATTCTGGCTACTTGCTTCTTATGGACAATTTACAGTCTCGGGAGACTGAGGGCAATAAGAACCTTGTAGCTCTGCAGAAATTCCACTGAGAGCCTGTCACTTCATGTTTCAAAAACTTGGCATATAAACTTTATGAAATAGTAAAATGTGTTTATACGGAGCTTGGCAAGCTGTTCGATAAAATGCTTGTAAAAAAAAGTGGTTGCATTGCTAGATCTCCATGAATGACTTGGGCATAAAAAGCAGTTTTTCAACAAAGTAACAGCTTAGTTTGGCTTTTTCAGCCTGGAGTATCATTTGTGCATGTTTTTAGTGAGTTGATCGATTTCCATGAGAGTTAAAAGATACATATATATATATATATATGTTTTTTAAATAGGCAGTCAGATTTGAATAATGTTGGTGTGACATTTGCATGCACCACATAAGCATATTTTTAAAGACGTTGAGCACCTGCAGCTTCCATTTACTTCAGTAGTGTTTGTGTGCTCTGATGAGGTATTACCTGCATCGTGCATTTAGCTAAATCAGGCACCTGGGTTTACAAAACTTTCATTAATATCTTTGCAGTCCCGAAGGGCTAGAAAATAGGTCTTTATATAAGCTACCTAGTGGTTTATTTCAGTGTACACGAGAACCGGATTGGTGTCTTTGAGGGGGCGGAAATAGTGATATAAGCCTCATGATTGCAATTCAGTTGTCAATGTTAAGTTTTTGGCTCTTTATGCAGCTGGAAAATCTGTTACGATTTTTGTGTGTGTGTGTACTACCTTAAAACATCACGTTGACTTTCGCTAACATTTTTTTGGATGCTTGTTCACATTTGTCCATAAAACAAAGAATGCAATTTTTCCAGTCACGGTTAGGAAAGTGAGATTTAGTTTCATGCCTTACCTCTCCTCGTTAGTGTTCCTTGCTGCTTCTTTGATCACAGTTTAAGGCACAATGTTGTGCTTAGTTGTTTCACTTCATGTACCTGCTTATCACACAGGAGGCAATTTTTAGGATGAAACGAGGGTTGGAAATTCTGTTTCTTTGTTGTATATGCCTGGGAAAGATCAGTCTATCAGTCCAGGCCACCACAAAGTATTTCTGTTCCTTCACTAGGGTGTCAGCTCACCTGTGGGAGGATGTTTGGGCGAGTCAGCAAGCTGAAAAGATGCCGCCATTTGTTAGTTAAGAGTGTGCGAGGAATAATGGGATGCACGAGTCAAGTAGAAAATAGGCCACTCTGTTCTTCGTTCTGTAGCCCTGACAGCAGATGTAATGCTTGCAAAAGCTGAAATCTTCATGTGAATAAAACCTTTCTAGTTATTGCTGCTCCTGCTTACCTTTAAACAAACAATTGAGCTGGCTGCTTTCTCTTATGCTATGTCTGTGTTATTTTTCTTTGACTTACCACCTGGGTTTGGGCAACAGAGGTTATTAAAATAAAATCACAGACTTTTTTTCTTTCCAACTATGTAGGTAATATTTTTAATCTGTGTGTTTCAAAACACCTTTTAAAAAGCAGGTATGTGCTTTTTGATCTTGATACGGAGGGAATGACAGAAATGCAGAGTGATCAGCTTCCAAGAGGATGGCAGCAGAAGGTCCAGGAGTTGGACCCTGAGCAGCTCCCAGGTTTGCCTGGGCAGGGCAACTGCCTCTGCAGGGCAGTTGCCTCTGCAGACAGAATCACAGAATCATAGAGTTGGAAGGGACCTCTGGAGATCATCTAGTCCAACCCCCCTGCCAAAGCAGGGTCACCCAGAGCAGGTTGCACAACACATCCCGGCGGGTTTGGAATGTCTCCAGAGACGGAGACTCCACCACCTCTCTGGGCAGCCTGTTCCAGTGCTCTGCCACCCTCAAGGAAAGAAGTTCCTTCTCATGTTTAGGTGGAACTTCCTCTGCTCAAGTTTGTGCCCGTTACCTCTTGTCCTGTCGCTGGGCACCACTGAAAAGAGCCTGGCCCCATCCTCCTGACACTCACCCTTTAAGTATTTATAAGTGTTGATAAGGTGCCCACTCAGCCATCTTTTTTTCAGGCTGAAGAGACCCGAATCCCTCAGCCTTTCTTCATAAGAGAGGTGTTCCAGTCCCCTGATCATCTTCGTAGCCCTTTGCTGCACCCTCTCCAGCAGTTCCGTGTCCTTGAACCGGGGAGCCCAGACCCTCCTGCCATGTTATCCTTTGGCAAATGTAAAAGGTTTGGCACTGCCCTGTACTGTTCAATGTTTCAGCTGAATGAAGCACGTAGATTTATATGCTAATATAGTAATATACTTTTTTTTTTTAAATAAAGTCACTATTTGTAACTTGTCAGATTGCTTTGTTAATGTATCTGTAACTTTCAAACAAGAGAATTTGTATAAAACAGGCTTCACCTTAGCTGCCAAATATGGAATTCCCTTTTGGAAATTGGGCAACAGTGATGCAAGTCCAAAAACATCACTGTGAAGTATAGGCATAGGAAGGGGGAAACAAATTAAATCTTCTCCCCTCTCTCCCCCCCATTTTTTGAGTATTGTGAGCTTGTAACTAAAGAGGAGAGTCTGTTTTCCACCTTGGACTGATACTGGTGTGCAGAAGCATTAGTGTAAAGGTCTTAATGCAAATCTGAAACGTTTACAGCATCCAAGTCCACACAAGAGTCAAGTGAAAGTCAGGGCACAGGAAGGGAAAGGGAGATAAAGTACATAGCCAAGGCAAGTGTATAATCTAATCTAGGAATGCTGGCTGTGGTCCTGGCCATGTAACCTGTTGTTTGTTTTAGTTGCTTTTTAATTTGATGAATTTTATTTGTTTGAAGCAGAAAAGTGGCAAAATATTAAGAGAGAAAAAATAGCATTCTGTGAGGCATGGCTCTATTGGAAAAATGGGCTTTCTCCTGAAGTGATTTGCTGTGGTTGGGGTTTCTGCTAATATTGTTGTGTTGTCAAAGGTGTCATCAAAGGTCCCTTCTAACCACTGAGATTCTGTGATTTGGTCACACTTATGACTGAGATCACTGTGGTGATAGAAAACTTTTAAGTGTAGAAGAGGCAAAATCTGCTTATTCTCTTAAATCAGTGTTTGTATAGCAATAATTTGTGTACTGTTCTCTCCATTGGTTATTCTGCAGAACTTAAGTTACTGAAGTCGTATAGCACAAGTGTGTCGGGAAATGAAACTTGCATCCAAGTTGACTAAATGCTAAAAATCAACAGCGTTAAAATCACAGGGGAATGGGTACATGTGTACTGCAGTTACGTTTGCTATCAAGAGAGAGGCAACTCATTGATGTGGCAAGGTTTATACTCTCTTGAATATGAAACTGGAGTGTTATGTACCCATGCAAGTTCACATTTGTAAGATTTGAGAGTTTATAATAATTTATGTATTTACATCTTCTTATTTCCTCTATTTGACATTGTCCTGAATGTAAGTAATCGGAGTTTTCAGCTGTACTTGTGGATTACTAACGTAAACCCGTGACAGGCTGAAGCACAGAAATATTGGCCCAAGAAAGCAGTGTATTTGATCCTGAACAATTACCTTTCTCTGTAGCAAAATCTCTACCAGTGATGGTATCTGGAAAGCTGTGTTTTGCTCCTCACTTTCTTTTTTTTTTTTTTTCTTGATCAACTTGTTATCTTGAGGAAGGTAGAATGGCTGAAGTGTTCGTGCCTTGCTATAATCTCTCAATAGCTAAGTAAACCTAAATACTAGATTTACCTGTGAATCCTGAAAATACTTGTTAGCACTGGTTGCTCTTAAAATGTATGAGAAAGAGCAGCAGAACTAAACCAAACCTGTCTAACTAGTTGCCTGCAATGCATTCTAATAAAAAACCCCAATCTAGGAAGAGATCGTTAGTATTTCACAACTGTGCTTTACCGAGAGCAAATGTACCATGGCTTTGCTTCCTGCCCAAGAGGACAGTGCAAGCAGTGATGAGTAATTTTTAGTGCTTCCCCCAGGCTCTTGCATATGGTCTCTCCCATGGCTATTTTGTCCTTTTTTCTCTTACTCTTCCTGAAACCAAGTGCAGAAATGAGCTGTACAGCCCATAGCAAGCAAACAGCATTCAGCTGGTGTTTCGTTTGCTTCTCTGGCAAGCACAAAGGTGTGGTGGTGGTAGGAGCTTGAGGAAGAAAGGAGGTGATGAGATGTAGAAGAGGTTGCATTTGAGAGAGAAACAGATGAAGATTTTTTTTTTTTTTTTTTTTTTTTTTTTGGCCAAGGTTGCAGAGGAAGACTTGTGCATAAATTGGCCCATAATAGGCTGTGAAGGGCAAGCTCTCAAGATTTAGTGGTGGTTTCTTTTAAAGAGATTAAGAGGATAAGAAGATTCCTGTTACAGAGTGAGGGGGTTAAGAGTTTTCCAGTAGTGCTACACGAAAAGGAAATAAGAGCTTGAGAGGGAAGAAGAGCTTCCTTTCTGCCCTGTACTTCGTAAGAGGGTGCAAAGCAAGGTAGAACAGGGGCTGGGTCAGGAACTAAATACTTCTCATGTGAACTACTTGACATAGAAATTGAATATGTTAGTGTATTTCTGGGTCACCCAATCTAATCTGTTGTATTGTAGCTAGAAGTGCTGTAAACTTTCTTCCATAAATTTACTTTTAAGATAAGTATTTTCGCATCATGCATAATTTAAAAACAAAACAAACCAAAAAAAAAAACCAACCAAAAAACCACAAGCCCCAGAAATTTCCATTATTCAGAACGCTGCAGATGTGTTTGCACAAGTAACCAGAATTTCTGTGGAATGTTCTAACCAAATTTTACTAGAAATTTGTTAGTAACACTAGATTTTCCCATATCTTTTGAAAATACCTACTGAAAAGGTGTGTTTGCCTCTTCTGTGGCTCTAACCAAGCTCGTGATTTGCATAGATGCCTTCTGACCCAAGTCTTTCTCCTCTATTTTTAACTGCCAAGTTCTACATTGTAAAATAAGATTCTATTTGCATGTGCTCACTGTTGCTTAACGTACAGTTCAGGAGATGATACAGTCCACGTGTGTGGTGGAGCAAGGGATCATTAGAAGAAGTAATTGGCAGCTCTTACATTCTGCTTCCAAAGTGTGTTGTTTCTTGAGCTGCTTTGCTGGTATTTGGGTACTGACACAGGCTGCAATTTTTTTTTTTTTTGTCTCTCCTACTGAAACAAAGTTTTAGAATTTAAAAAGATTTATTTGTTTCAATAACAGCATGTTTGCCTGAAGGAATGCTGAAACTGGTCCAGGACAACTGCTTTTAGCATAAATTGGCTAACTTGGCATGTGACTTTAGGAAATGAAGAACAATTTCTATTTGTATAGCAAATACAAAAACTTCACTGTTTTGACTTGACTTAAGAGTGTGATATATCTAAATAGTTTAGGTTTATAAAAGGCCTCCCAGCTCTGGGGACTTGGTTTACATGGATCACTTGACTATAACTTAGATGACCGACAGATAAAAATGCTACTTGTGATGATTTTAGAAATTATTATACCTCTTGTGAACTTCAGCTGTCTCAATGGATTCAGGAAGAAAAAAAGCACAGAAACATTTTAAATCAAAATGAGTTGTTATTAACAAAATCCTGTGATAGTCTTTAAACAACTGATACTTAACTTCTATATTTGAATTTATTAATACGTTCTTAGACTTTTCTTTGGGAATACAACTCTTTGCTTTAGCAGCATTTTCTTTAGAATTTATGAAATATTAGTGTATCTGATAAGACTGTCTGAAAGAAATGCAGAGATACTGTTAACTGACCTTTGCAAAATTGGTGTCTGTAAGTGTGGGTTGTTTTTTTGGGTGTGGATTTCTTTATTTTTTATTTTTATTGCAAAACGGAACTGACTTTTCTTATGAGAAAGACTGGAGGAACTAAGGTTACTGGAATAGTAGATCTCTGAAGGGCATTGTTCATGTTTGCTTCTGTCTTTTGGGGGATTAATGTTTTTTAAATAGTATTTTCAGATGAGGCTACTGCATAACTGCTTGTTTCTCCCTCAGTTGTCATCTGTCTTCTACAAAGTTCATGATCTTGAAAAATTTTAGGGTCATTCGTCTTGTAGATGAAACCACACTGAGGTCAGGCTTTCCAATAGGCAAAACAACAGCTATAGCTTCCTGTGCGTGCTGGGAGTGTCGGATCACTCAGGTAAAGGTAAGGGTTCTGGGCTAAGCAAGAGCACAGATAGGAACTGAGTGCAGTCTCAGATGGTATGGCTATAAACACATGCTCCTATAAACTGGGCCTCACGTGTGGTATGATTATTTTTTTTGTTCATCCCTGCTGACTGAAGTAGAAGACACTATTGATTTCTTTTTACAGTCAAGTGAAAATAAATGTTAGAGGCAATTGACTAGAGGCAGAAGCTAGATCTGCTGGAATGGAAACTACAGCCGGAGGTAAAGTAGGACAGTTTTGCTATTTTGAAGCAATGTACCTGTTTTCCTTGTGCATTAATTGCAGGGAAGAGTCAGTCTTTTTCTATGTGGCCAGAAGCTTTTCTGTCTCTTCTGTCCCTCCTTTCTTTTCCTGTCTTCGCTAGAGCACTTGGAAGCATTCACACAGGTAACGCTGGGACTCTGCTCTGACTGCGATTGTCCTTGACTCTCCCACTCTCTCTGTAGTATGTTGAGAGGTCAGAGCTTGAAGAGATCTGATGATACAAAGGCCACTCATGCATGAACTTCTAGCAGCGTGAGATTATCCGTTTGACTCCTAGGGAGATTCTTTTGAGAGAGATGCTTCTTATCTTGTGGCTCTTGAATTCTGAAAATTCAAATGTGTGTAAAGAAAATTTGCACCCGTGTTGATACTTCCATGGATTACCACAGGTTCATGCTAAGATTTATCACCTTGCTTGTTCAAAAATACCATGTTTGTTGCTTTGATTCATTATTGTTAGTGCGGCTGACAGTGGGTTTCAGCCTGTGTCTTTGAATGTGTCTGTTCCTGAAACAGAGTTCCTGTATGAGTTGTTCCCATGTTCTCAAGGGCGTTGTAGACTTCAAAGTTAGCTTTATGTTCATACCTTTGATTGAAACCATTCATTGTACAGGATAACCAGTTGTTCCTTTCCCCAATTCTGTCGTGCTCCAAATGAGAAACAGAGGTAGACAAATTACCAAATTTAATTTGACCTTCAGTCAGAACAACCAGAAGACCGTTACAAGTTGAATGCCGTTTATGTAGCATGAGTTCAGAGCTGGGAGAAAAAAATGTCAGTGTAAAACTTTGTCCAAATGATGCTGTTGAGCTACAGAAAGAGTGCGAGAGAAGCCTATTCTCACAATGGGATATGCAGTTTTAAAGTTCTTGGGAATAGATATGATGGTGGCTGACTAAAGACCTTGGTCCTTTTTGGGAAGCAGCAACCACTCCCTTAGTGGTTGGAATAAAGACATCTGTAACTTTGTGAAATCCTAATTGCCTGACGTTGAAGTGAGGGGAAAGATGTAGATGCTCCATGAGCAATAATGTTTTTTTTCCATTTCAGACTGAATGAAATTGCACCCTGTGGTGACTTTGTAGAATTTTGTTCTGGTCCTTATACCTTCTTGTGAGGGTGTTTTTTCTCCTCAGTTATTTTCCAACTATAAAAAATGTGCTCTGTTGTGCAAAAGGTATTTCGGATAAATCTGTGCTTTGTATATGCTTGAGAGGAAACATTTGATTGTGTAATGAGCTAGAAAAGGAAAACTAAATAACTGCAGGTTTTAGGCCATTGTCCTTCTGATAGGTCTTACATTGAGTCAATATTTTTTCTTCTGTAATAGGTGAACCTAATGCATTATAATGGTTTAGAAAAAAAGTCTGCATTTGGTGTTTCAGACTGAGGCTCTTGCTAAAGAGATCCAGAAGAAATACAGGCTTCCTAATATTTGATGTTTTAATAGTAATTTTCCACCTATTGAAGTTGTAGTATTCAGCTGTATTTAGCCATATTTAGCACTACAGAGAAAGAGTCATGATGCACGTTAAGCTGGACTGTGTAGTTACAGTATGTTTTTACACTATGGCTTAGGACCTATACTTACAAAACTACAAAAAGCCAGACAGCTAGCATTCTTGACATTTATAGTTGGTCACAAACATTCTTCTTATGAGTGGTTTGATGAAACAAAAGGCAAGATTCTCTTTTAGAAAGTCTAAAGGACCCTGTGTCTGTGTCTTGGTAAATAATTCACAGGTAAATGAAAGCTTATTTTCTCTTTATTTCAGGGTATTTTTCTCCTTGCTGCTGCTATTCCTTATTTTAAGGTAACAAATCCTCACATGCAGTATCCTTTCTGGAAGGGAGGTCTTTCCTAAATCTTCATTATCTGTAATCAAGCCTGTCTATAAAGAAATAAGATCAGGTACACCTTTGTCCCCTTCTTTAATACAGCAAATGTTGCAAGAAATTACCTAGAGCAGCAGAATAATTTTACAGCTTTCAAGGTTTAATGTGAACGCATCAGTTTTTACCTTTATAAACAGGCTGTCAGGTCTGCTTATGCTGATCTGTTATAAAATATACCTGCTCATATGAAATTCACAGTTCTCAGTCGTTTAAGATATTTTGGAGCCAGTCTAATTTTAGCAATGGCGACAACCGTGTAGCTGGTGGAGGTCTCTGAATCTTCATCAGGTGATTTGGAGTGAGGGTGGCAGTGACCGAAGTTGTGCTGTCTTTCCTTACAAAGTTTTGTTATTACAGTGTAAAGGCTAAATTTTGATAAGATTAAGGTTAATAAGATTTCCAGTGGTCTGTTATTACAGAGATCTTAAAAATCTGTCTGTGGTTGTGACTGTGAAATAGTCTAAAACTGTTGTTAACAATTAGAAGTTATCTATGCTACGAAGATTTGCTTTTAAATTTCTGAATTAGAAACTACTGGAAAAAAGGAAGAGGATATAGTTAAGTTATGTGTAATGATGCTGGAATAGTTCTGATTTCCTCATGTTGATATTAAGAGACCTTTACTCCCCACTCCCAGTCTGATGAAATTACAGCTGGGTAAAGGAATTTTTTTTATTTTTAATAACATAAAAAAGTCTTATTAGTGCTCAGTTTCACTGTTTTGTCTTTTTAATTAGATGTCCTTGCATACATAAATAACACATCAACTATGGCAGGTGAAGATTGTTGTTGGTTTTTTGTTTTTAAAATAGATATTAAGCATCTTTTGTGAGACTCTGTGGAAGCACACAGTGTAGGGGCATTCTGTTTAATGGCAAGTAGCTTAGCATTAATTTAAGAACTTGCCTTGTTGTTTAGCATGCACATTTCCTCCTGAGTTCATAAACTGGTTTACAGAGGAATAAACAAACAGAAGGGTAGCCATGTCAACAGCTGTTTTTAGAGGTACACCTGGGGATATTCTATAGATAATAGAACAAAATCTGGGTATAATTTGATTTCTAATAGGGTACTGTGACAACACTGAGTGTCTATTCATAAACTGATGCCAGTGGTGCTTTTAATATGATCTCTTTTATGTGGATGGAACATGCCAGATTTTCCAGCAGGCTAAGCTCTGTGTAACTTTTCTCCTGTGTGTATATAATGGAAGTTGGATATTTTTAAAAAAAGGCTAATTGTTGTAATCGGTTGTTCTATATTTGAAAGTCTCTGCCAATTTATAAACATTTACAGTACACTTAATTTCAGCATGCTAATTTCAACAAACAAAATAAAGTTCTCCCTTTTTTGAAGTTTTTCTTTTTTTAAACCTACCAATCAAAAAAAAAAAAATCATTGTTTTAAAAAAATCACAGATTGTAGCATAAGTCCTGAGTTAGCCTCCTTCTGGGCATGCCTTTATGCAAGTACCTGACATTGGCAAGTCTATAAAGTTATCGGAAAATGGAGTAGGAAACTGTGCTTAGTGTTCATCAGTTTGGTGTTACTGCATTTTTGAAACGAGTAACATCTAAAATGACACCAACTTCTGCCTTTTATTTCTGCTGTGTTCATAAATTCCAGAAGGGCCTCATGTATGGCCTTCAAGTCTTGGAGGTGGCAGAATATAAAGAGAAGTGCTGCCTTCTGGTGTTATTGTATGTATATGCTGAGGTAGCTGGTGTCATCTGGGACGTTTGGAGGGAGACTTAGCAGAGTTTAGTGGGTATCGTCAGGCAGTGACACCAATGGGCTGTGTAGCATTCAGGGCACTTCTTGAAAATTGAGATTATAAGGACTTTGTGAGACAAAAGATTCAGAAGTGCAGTTATGACATGCAGCATCTTGTTTCCATTCTGAAAAGTGTTTCCTTGTATCCAGATCTGCCTTGGAGAGTCTCTTTTCACCCTAGCTCTTTTTATATGGCATAGTAAAGACTGTCCCGTTTGGTGTAGGTTTGTTGCCTTGCTCCCACTCCCCAAGTTTACTTTTACGTGGTGTTCCAGACAAGAAGCAAGCTCAGCTTTTAAAGATAGCTTTTAAAGATTGTATAGTCGTTGCCTGCTGGAGAGGTTGGCTTCCCACCCTGCCACTAAGAGAAAAATCCACGCCTAGGTTTGAGCAGATGAGGTGACATACATGTCTGCTCTTTCTGTGTGAGAAGTCCTTTCTTGTGCCCAACACACATGTGCTCTTCTTTTTGAAACACTGAGAAGGTTGCCACCAGACCTCTGAGGGATGTATCTGCAGGCAGGCCAGCTATGCAGTCTGCAAACATTACTGAAATTGTAAACTTTTCACTGTAGCAGAATGAGATAAAAGTCTGCTGGTTCCACCCATTCTTTCCATGGCCAAAGCCAGCCAAATGTAACTCAGGTATCCATGTCCTATTGAACTTGTCTGGGAGTGGGCTGTAGGAACAACTGGAAGCTGCTGTGAAGTTTCTTATCAGAGCAGCAGACAGCTATCCTTGAAGGTGAAGAAAGACGGACCTTTTAAAGGACTGGTGTGGTGATAGATTTCTTTTAAATTTCTGCTTACTATCTTTGCTGTTTCACATTTTGAGTTTCTTATGTAGCTCTCAGAATGAACTAATATATATGCATTGAAATTCAGCATGTATACTATTCTCTAGGAATAAATTAAGATCTACCTGTAGATTCCCAGCTTCTGTCATTTGTGGCTGGTTGATGCATGGATGAAAAGGAGCTGGCTGAGCTGCTGACTGGATAAGGCTTGATATGGTTTGAGGATAATCATAAAAGAAAATTACTTTCCTAGTCTGTTGAATAACATGTACCCTAGTGACACCGCATGTGGATTTTTTTGATCTTGTAATTCTTTTGGGTTAGTGGCTATTTCTATATGCATAAAAAACACTAAAGCATAAGAACTTGTAACTTTTGGGGAATTACTAGGTCCCTTTTTCCAGTCAATCATAGCCACTTTTACTGGTACTGTTACCTTTATAAAAGGCCATATGCTATGTATGCAGTTAAATCTGTCAGCAGCTTGCGTAAGGTAACCAGTGCTGAATGTGATTGACTTCGTGGTTTTGCTGCCATGTTCCAGATCCCACGGAGGGTCTTTCAGTTAACTTCTAGGTGCACTCCAGTGTCATGGTTTTACCTTAGCTTAGTGTGGGGGGAAATTTTTGTAACTCTTGTTGGTGATCTTCTGCTGAGTGATTAACTTTGTGCTATATGGCAGCAATTAAACAAAGCGGTTAGAGCGTAACAGGATATCTGTATGACTGTTGTGTTCCAGGCAGTACTGTGTTTGAAGGACACCAAACTCTGTAGTGTTCCCAGGCTTTGTCCTACAAAGTCACAAATTTTTAAATTCCATTAAGTGTTGCTTACAAGGCTGAATTATTGTTGTTTTCTGTTAGGCTTTTCTGGATATGTCTTGGAATGTTTTTATGGTGCACTTCATTTGTTTAAGAAAATGTGTGCTTTAATTATTATTTGTTTATTTTTATTTATGATACTGTGCACTTAATTTAAGGAAGTTATTATTAGTATATACCGTAATGTTAATAAATGTGTTAACCGATCTGATAGTCACAGTAGTAGCTTCAGTGTGATTGTAGTCTTTCAAGCCAGTTCCTTGATGTGAATAATTAATTCTGAAGTTGGGATGTATGTTAAATTATCTGTGAATCCAAGAGGGACCATCACTAAAACCTTAAAAACTTGAATAAAAGGGATAAGCCACTAGTTTGAACCATGCACTATTTTAAAATCCTCACGTTTTTCTTACAGTCTTGGGCATGTTGTTTCTAATTTTCCATTTGCTTGTTTGTAAGGTAGTTTCTCATCTGATGGGAGTGCTCTGAAGTATGATTGCAATAGTTAAAACAGCTTAACTCATTTGAAATGTTTTAATTATTCTGAGTCTTCTGAACTGCACCCTTCTATAAAGTGAATTTGTTACTTTTTATTCTTTTCAAAGCCTTTGGAAAATGGAAACTGAAAGTGTTACCCAGAACTCGTAACTGTATCTTCATTTTCTGCATTGAATACTGCAATTGGACGTAAGCCAGCTGAATAAATTTTTTTGGGGGCTAGAGGACAGAATTTTCCTTTGCACTGTACAAATTAAAATGTTACCATTAACCTAAAGGATTGCAGGATGAGTTATTTACTGGTGAGGGAGAGAAGCTTAATCTCAAAGTCCAAGTTACAGCCTTACACTGGTACAGATTTTTTAACAGAGAGATGTTCTCAATTATTGTTAGTAGGCATGAGGACCCTTGTATTTGGATGCTGCCTATGGCAATCTGAAATACAGAGCCAGGCAGTTTTTGGGATGGGGGTATCTGATATCAGCGGTTTCATTTTTGTAAAAAGTTAGTCCCTCTTAAAATAGCACGAATTGTAATGCTTCTGGAATGAGAAACAATGTTGATTTTAATCTTTACCACTAGTTTTGGATAAGGGAACTTGAAGTGTGGAGAAGCCTGGTTGTGGTGGGATATGGTATGTGCTTTATCAGGCAAATTCTTCTGCATTGATTTTTGGAAAGCTTTAATAAAAATTAAGTCACAGCCTCTTAAGGAATGGAGTTCTCTTTCAATTCTGTTTTGCTATGTTTTTCAGTGGACACATTGCCACCATTAGCTTGGGGTGGCTGTTTAGTGGAACCTGCTTGATTAAACCTCGGTCTGTGCCACTTGCTCTCTGCCCTCAGACAAACCCCCACACAGCAGGACCTCGAGGTTAGTTGGCCTGCTCCCAAGCCAGTATTTCTGTGGACCAGATAAAAACGATTACGGAAAAAGACTTTGCTTCTGCTTGGTTATCCCTAGCATGGGTACCTTTTGCCTCGTACCAGAGCTGTGTAGTTTGTTGTTGTTTGGGTTTGGTTTTTAAACTTCATCACACTTGCTTCACTCTTTAGTGAGAAAGGTGCTGATACAGGATCTGTCAGAAAAGGATTTATGAAAACTTTCCTGCTGTATAATTCTGTACGAGTTCTTGAAATGTGTTCGAAGTTCACTAGAGTTTTTCTGTATATTCAACATGAAGTAGAAGTACTTCCCCTTGCCTCAAGTGTTTTGTAAGAGCATAGGTCTTTAGGGAGTTGAACAGTATACTTACTTATCACACACACCATTTGACATTATTTATTGAATTCTTACAAGTGGGGAAATAGCTAATAAAGTACCTATTTTTTTTTCCTTTGGCCATTTAATACCATTTTATTGAGTAACTAGAATTGTGTATTTCATCAGATTGCCTTGGCTGACTTGGTATTTAAGTTTTAAATATATTTCTTTCTTTCTCAAATTATCTTGAGATTACTATTAAACAGGAAATATTACTAGTTAAAATACCAGTTGGTGGAGATCTTTGTAAAGTGCTTGAAACAGCTGTTATGCTTGCATAATAAGAACAGTTAACTTTGGAAAAGTATTCATATAGACTTGCATTTCTGCCAAAGCAAGTAAATTATATTTATGTATTTAAAGGAGGCTATGTTTATGATTCTGAAGCTGTTGGTAAAAAAAAATATTTTGCGAGATCTAGAATATGGTGTCTTTGGTGTTCTTTATCGCTGATACCCATTTATTTTAGGTAAGTATTTAATTAGCCCCACTTTTGCTCAGTGTTCACAAACCCCAGTGTCCTAGAAGTATCTTGTTTGCCACCTTTTCCCGCATGCTAGAATACCTTAAGTTGTTGGGATGTGTATTTTTTTTTTTAAACATCTTTTGTAATTTCTCATTCGTATCTTAAAATCCTACGTAGAGTGGCTGGCTATTAAGTGATGACAGACTCATAGTGGCAGTGGTGTTAAGCAATGCTGTTGAAGGTGGTGTGTGCCAAACGGCATACCCTGTCTCTGCAGTGACCTTCAGTCTGTGGAGGTCTGAGTAAGCGAATGCAATGCTTGCAAACGCAATGCTTCCATCTGTAGAACTAGTTCAAGGGTAGCCCTACCAGTGGGGTGCTGTGCCCAGTTAAGCAGATGCGCCATAATAAAGGTATACTGCAGTGCCGTAGAGACTACGTTGTTTTGGGATTCAAGTTCATACGTCTGCATGGCCTTGTTTTCTACTGCATAGTTTAAACGTGACCATAGTTTAAAAGCTATGACCAATTTTAAATATCCAGAGTTGGTTTTAGTTCTGTGGACAATCTAATTTTGGCTTCCCAGTCTCAGTAAGCAATCTGAGTTAGGGAGTTACTACTTTGTAGTTTGCATAAATCTGCGTAGATAGCAGAACAATGTATGAGAGGGGATGCGCATTTAGTATTTACTCTAAATTTGGACTAATTAATGAAATCAAAAGCAATTTCTGTGAGGTCAGGTATGAGCTTATTACCTGTAAAGTTATGCATTTCTTAGTTCTGCATCTTGAGCCAGGTTCTTTCAAATGACTAATTCATGAAAATAAAGGGCTGCTCAGTGGGGAGCAAAGAAGGCATCAGAATTATTGTGTCAGTAGATCCTGGTGAATCCTTCTGCTTAGGAAGCAGACGTATGTACTTCTGAAGTTACTCCTGAAAGTGTACTTGGTGAACAGCTCTTACGAGCTGTTAATGCAGTATTTGGCCTAATTTTAGTAATGGTAACTTCTTAGGCGTTATTCCCTCCCCTCCCCCCTCCCCCCCGGTACAGAGCAAGTACAGAGTCTGAAGTTATATGTTTAAAATACTGTAATATGAGACTATTTCATTAGCATAGAGGAATAAAAGTTTGTTTTGGAAGAGAAGGGTCCAATCTGGCTGTGTTTTTTTTTGTCATGTGTGTTGGCTGTTAAGATTTGCATCTAAGTATATCTGAATGGGTGAATATTTTGGGGGTAGTTTTAAGGCATGGTGTAAGTTGCTGTCCTTCCCATTTCTCCATAGAGAATCTGTGCAGAATGAGAATGTATTTCTCTCTTTGGCAGTTCCAGAATAATTTAGGTCACCTCAAAGTAACCCATTCCTTTAGTTTCAGCTCCAGAAGGATCTTCTGTTACTCCAAACCTATATGGAGAGAGGCCCTTCAAGCTTGTAGCCTAAATGCTTGCTCTTGCTTCCTTACAGATCAATGTTGCACCAAATCCCAAACTCATTGAAACAAATGCTTGAAATAAAGCAGACTGTAATTCCATTACAACTGAATCTCTCTGTTTTTGTTTTGGTTTTTTTTTTTTTTTAAGTTTGGAGGAAGTATCTTTTAAAAGTTTTCGTGTAAGTGGTTGTTTGAGAGAGAAATGACATGTATTTCTGAGTTAAGGTGCAGCATCGGCACTCAGGTTTCCCACTTGGAACAGCTGATGAGTGACTCCTACTTCAGAGGTGGAGTTACTTTCTGAAAAACTTGCGGCGCCCTGAGTTTTCATGTGTAGTCAGAATACGTCTGGAATTTTTCTTGTCGTATTTTTACTTCAAAAAAGGCAGTGCCAAACAGAAGCCAAGCACAATGTTAACTATAGGTATGCATTGTGGGTTTAGCTGCTACTGAAAATTACTGAGAAAAACGATCACCTGTAGTTACTAATAGGAGTAGGCAGTTATAATTTCTGGTCAGTCTCATCCCCTCCCCACATTCCTCCGCTCAGCCACTTCTCATCCCATGAACTTCAGAGATGGAGGGTCTGGAGGAGGGTGGGAAAGAGGCTGGAGCTGGGCAGGACATGGGCCTGGCGGAGTTAAAAGCCAGAGAGGCTGAAATGAGTTCCAGTTAATTTTTCAGCGTAGCAGAGCAAAATGATTCAGGACTGGAAGAAGAGGAAACCTAAGTCTACCAGAAATGCCGTAGGGAATTTGGATGGGGGCTTGTGGGTTCTTGAATTGTAACTGGTGAGCCTGCAGAAGTGCATCAGCACTGTGGGTATCGGTGCTGATCAATAGCTATCGATGACAGCCGAATCCTGCGAAACCTCACCGTAGGCAGTAAGCTGGTTATGTTGGACTGCAAGGGCTTTGAGATACTACTTCATTTTCTTGTTCTACTGGGCTTCCCTCTAAATCACTTCAAACTGTGGTTATTTCAAAGGATAATACCGTGTTCGGGCTGAGCACTTTCACATTCTCCGGCTTTGTACTTCAGAGCACACAGTGTCATATGCCACCCAGGGCTCTGTCAGTAGCCAGCACTTGTATAATAAGTATAATTAGTTTAAAATAATAGAATTTCATAAGTAAAAGTGGATTGACAGTGGCTGGTAAAATCAAGTAAGAATGCTGCAGCTCCTAGGTGTTTCTAGGAGAGTTTTCTAGGCATGGGCTACGACTGTGAGGTTTTTTCATGGTAGTACTCCAGTATCCCGGAATTTCAGGAAAAGTGTCCTCTGAATTCTCTGTAGACATATTTGCTGTTATCTGTATGGTTTCAGAGAGAAATGGATATAGGTTAACAGTTTCTTTATGTGGGAGTTTTTGTTTGGAATGTTTGAAGCCTGTGTTAAAAGGAAACTTGCTTTTAATATCTCAGTGTAATTTATGCATAAAAACAGATTAACTTTTAAGCTTCTTGATACAGACCAAATTAAAATAAATCTCGTGTACTTGTGTACTTGTATTGATTGATGTAATATAAGTCGGAGCTAAAGATATTCCTCTTTTTTTTTTTTTTTATGTGCAGAAAAGATGAAAAGGAGTATGCACTGAAGCAAATTGAAGGTACAGGGATATCCATGTCGGCCTGTAGAGAGATTGCAGTAAGTGTACATAAATGAAAGTATTTTTACTGACATTATTATTCAACAGATATTTTATTTTCTCTGAGTTAAGTAACATAAAGATTATCTGAATGTTTTCTTTATGCAAGAATGAAAGTTATTCAAACATGAACTTTTCTTAAAATGCTTTCAAAATAACACTTTTTTTTTTTTTTTCTCTCAGTGGAAAGAGGTGTTTTTGCTAGGTAATAGTGATGCCTCTTCCTGGTATAATTTTGTTGAGAGGGAAATAATGTGAACCTTTTAATGAAGATTTATTTCAAAAAGGGACGTTTTGAAAATGACTTGAAGGAAAAAGGTTCTGAAAGATAACAGCTGCTTGCTAATAATGTATTTTATTTCAGACTAATGGTAGCTTATTCTTCTTTAATACCTGAGAACTGATTGTTCTCCTCATTCCTTATTTATTTTGCAAAGTACAGAGAAATTTCATAGCAAAATAAAAAAACAGCTTTAATTGTATTTTTATTACATGTGTGTTAAGAGGAAAAAATGGATTCCGAAATTGCACACTCTTGAGCACAGTAGTGCCCATCATTCTTGCAAAGTTCGTAGAAATGAGGTGTTTGTATATGAAGGTAGAATTTGATCTTTAAATGTTTATTTTATGACTGAAAATGTGCATTAGTGTCAAAGTGCTGGCTAGCAAGTAAAATTTTGTAATGCAAGAATTCCTTCCATTGCAGAAGAAGTGTGCTTGCTTGATTGAATATTGAGCTTGTTTTAATGCTGTCACTATGCTGAGGGCTGTTGAAATGTATGTTAAGATTGTGCCTAAAGCTTTTTATAATCTATTAGTGATACATTGAAATACAGCAATCAGGTGTGCAATGCGATGTGAGGCATTAGAAACTCATGATGTTCATGAGCTGAACAAGCCACTGCACTGTGTTTAGTGCGGTGCCTGCACTAATTCTGTATGAAGAGAATTAGCAGATAAAATGACTATCCTTTTAAAGTGCTTGTCACTATAAGGTCAAGGTCACTCATGGATTTGAAAGGTGGCTGTATTGCTGTCAGTCACTTTACACAGAATCTACCCAGTGCCCTTTTTGCTAATATTTCTGTCTCTGGAGGAAATAAGAAAGCCTCTTTTAACATCAGTACTAGATTATATTCTTATTACTATAAAGTCAGTTTTGGCAGCATTGAGCGGTTTTCGTTTCTTTGATTCTTGTCCTTTGTCTGTTTTAAGTTGTACTACTATGGGGATGATGTGTGGAATAGTCTGAAGAAGACTTTACTGTTGTCATAATAGCACTGTGGAGTGAAGCTGGTTCTGTCATAGCTGGACACGACATCGTGAGGAAGTAGAGTGTCACATTATTTTTTTCCTCTAATGATACATTACCATTTCAGCCTTGATTTTTTTAAAAACTTTTTTTTTTAATTGATGAAGCTTTGTCCAAAGCTCAGTGCAGCCCGGGATATTTCACTACTGTGTAAGGTCTTTGAATCTTCTTAATGGTTCTTCCTGTAATTCTTCTTCAAATTATATTTTACTCTTCTTCAGACTTTATTGTGAAACTCTAACCTGAGATGATGTTGCAAATCACTGTTCACCTCAGTGAAATTTCAGGTTGGTCAAATATTAGAAATGTGAAAAAGGTAAAGGTGAAATAGTTGAAAAAGAAATACAGACTTCTTGTCATACAGAAACAAGCAGAATCAAGTGCATTTTCTATAAAGAGAAGCAGACTTATAATTAATGCATTAATAGTTAATCTTGTATTGAAAGGCTTATGTAGGTAACAAATAAAGTAATGTTTACTAATTAAATAAAGATTATCAGCCTGGAAAAAGGACACATTAAAATGTCCTGAGTAGTTCTTTTGACATTTAACCCCCAAAAAATCCCCAAACAAAACCCCACCATATTCTGTGGAAGCTGAGGAACTGAAAGATGCACCAGTGTACGTGGTTCTCTGTGTGTGTTCAGAATATTTTAATAATTCTGTAACCTGAAGACACTTGACAATGTGCTCAAGAAATACATTGCTGAACTAAAAGACATTACTTTTTTGCAGACCAAGACTATTTTGTGTGTAGTATTGCCTAGACATACGGAATAAGATCTACTGGCTAACTTTCCCTGAGAGAAAAAGGAGGCTACTCCTCTCTTCTGACATAACAAATCAAGTTCGTCTGTCTTTGCTTGGGACTTTGAAAAACATAAGGCCTTTTTTGCCACTATTGATATGAGCTCTTCGTGGAAGAAGGCTTGTATCAGTGAAAACATCATATAGGCCATGGTTTCTGGGGCAAGTGATGATTACTTTCTTTCAACTGTAGGGTGATGCCTGCTGAATTGAACAGCCAATTCTGTTGTATTGAATATGAAAATACTAGAAGGGATTTTTATATGATGAAGAATTCGGGGGGGAGGGGGAATGGGGGAAGCTAATTTATTTCCTGTTAACTCAAATCTATTCTGAGGGTAACTGAAATGCCAGTTATTTCTGTGTTCTTGTTATGAGGCAGATTAATGCTGGATTTAAGCAACAGCATTTTTGAAGAGTAGAGCTGGAAAATGTGAATGAGAGTTATGAAATACAGAGTTCTTATTTTTACATGATTTAGTTAACGAATGTGATGCCTCTTTCAGCTCAAGACTTGTATTAGCTTATTTTGGAACCAGTGGTGGATGGAATGTTTTCCTTATTGCTTGAACATCAGGGTGGGATTTCTAATTCTTTTTGTAACGCGGGCAAAAATTATTACTGAATTCCTAGAGCTATTTATAGCAAAATGGCTCTAGGAATGTGTTAATTCAGTTTGCATGGTGGAAGAGAAATAAAATACATTTTTAGACATTAAGGCCTGAAGAAAACTGTTTCTTTCCATTCAGAGGTGGGACATCAGAGCATATTCATTGCAGGGTAGTTTAAAGATACATTGGAAGCCTGCACAACAAAAGAGCATGTGATTGTGCTGCTGGGTATTAGGGTGAGGATATAGATTTCTTCATGCAGAAGGAATGTTCCTGTATCTTTTGATTTCAAAGAAGGAAATTAATGAGTTGAACGTAATCAAGCGTGGAGATAGATAAGGATAATAAACTGGATTTATAAATAATCCAATGTGTGTTTTGGGAAAAGTTTTTCTTCATTATGCTGGAAAGGTTACTTAGCTATTTTATGGGGGAATGGAAGACCTTTGTTCAGTTCTGCCTCTGTGTTTTACTTCTTGCTCCTTACTTCGTCTAAGTAATTTTCTTAGAACGGCAGGTGGAGACAGAAGAAAGAGACCAGAGGGGTATTATTTGTTAGGGCTGGTTTTTTTCCTGAGAAGTATCTTGGCCGTCATCTGTTAAGTACCAATAGCTGTAACTTTAAAAGGCTGCAAACAGCTAACAGTAATGGAATTTTGTATTTGTTTATCAAAAAAGCACCAGGGTATTAGAGCTTTATCTGAGATTTCTTGTCCCAAAGGCTTTACTTCTGTGAAAGGATTGTGCTGGTTACTTCAAGTACTTTGCTTTCCACAGTGTAGAGACTATAAACTTCTAATTGTGGATTTTGGGGGAAAAACTAATTCAGAGAGAAGAAAAATGTAAGCCTGTTTTTAATCAGTGCCTTAATTCAATGGCTACTTTCAAAATATCTGGATATGTATGCTGTCCTTGAGTGTGGAAGAACTCTTTCGATCTATAAGGTTTGCTAACAGTGTGAGAAAAGTACAATCTCATTGTGGGTATTAATAAAAGTAGGGTAGGAGAAAGCAGTAAAATGTCTTTCCTTGGATTTCATTTTTTTTTTTTTTTTATTCAGAGAAAGAGATTAATTTGGTGACTGATTTGGACAGTAGATTTTAGGCTTATGGTGCTGGACCCTAGACTGTTCGCAACTATCTCCATTGGAACTTACTTTAGTGGCTAAGTCACTTCCAAAATTTGTGGTTCTCTGTTGCTCTTCACATGAGGAATTGCAGAAACCAAAGGCTGAATGGCAGTAGAGGTTAATCTGGAAATCCTCAGAAAATTTACAGGCTTGAGGAGCTACGATATGATTATTGCTATTGGGTTATTTGGCTGATATGGTGGAGTTTAGCATCCTAAGTGGAGGGAGCATATCAAAAAGCAAGATCACTACCCTGGACTTTAGGAGAGCAGAGTTTAACCTCTTCAGATATCTGCCTGGAAGAATCCTATGAGATACACCCCTGGAGAGAAGAGGGATCCAGGACACCTAGTTGATATTCAAGGATTACCTTGTCCAAGCTCAAGAAAGTTCCATCCCAACAAGTAGGAAAGCAAACAAGGGCAGTAGGAGTCCTGTATGGATGAATGAGGAGCTCCTGTTGAACTCAAAAAGGAAGCATATGTGAGGTGGAAGCAGGGATTGGTAACACAGCAAGAGGAATATGGAGTTGCTGTCTGATCTTACATGGATAGGGGTTAGGAAAGCCAAGGCTGACCTGGAGTTAAGTTTGGCAAGAGACCTGAAGGGCAACAAGAAAGGATTTAAACAGCAGAAGGAAGACTAAGGAAAATGTGAGCCTGCTGCTGAATGGGAGCAAAGGATATGTAAAAAGCTGAGGTACTCAGTAAATTTTTGCCTCAGTCTTCACTGGTAAGGAATCCCATGCTCCTGAGACATGAGAGAAAGTCAACCCAGGAAGACTTACCTTTGGTGGAAGACGACCAGGCTATGGAGCACTTAAACAAACTGGACATAACAGAGGTCCATGGCCCCTGATGGGTTGCACGCACAAGTGCTGAGGGAGCTGCCTGATGTCATTATGTAGCCACTCTCAATTACCTTTGAAAGATCTTGGAGGCTGAGAGAGGTTTCTGAGGAATGGAAGAGAGCAAATTCACTTCTGTCTCCAAGAAGCACAAGAAGGAGGGTTAAGGGAACTTCAGGCTGGTCAGCCTCACCTCAGTTTCTGGGACAGTGATGGAGAAAATCCTCCTAGAATCCGTTTCTAAACACATGAAGGACAAGAAGGTGATTGGGAGTAGTAAGCATGGATTTACAAAGGTGAAATTGTCCTTAACCAACCTGATAGCCTTCTACAATGAGAACTTCCCCGCTTCCAGGGATAAATTACCAACCCTAGCCATTTTCTCTCTAAATAGTGACCTTAATTCTAAACTTTGTTGGATTTTTCTGTATCAGGGTGGTTTTTTTTTTATAGCTTGGTAGCCTTTTTTTTTTTGGGCGGGGGGGGAGTGGGGGAATTATACTAGGCTGTTACATACGATTTAAATGGGAGAAGTAGAGCCACAGACCAGCAGCATTTCTGTCCTAGCCTTTCTTAAGCGTGTCCTAAACTGATGCAGCTTTGCTGTGGGTGAATGTTGGGTCTGGGACACATAACCATTTTGGTTGCCACATCCTGTGCCTGTGTGTGCTAGTTGTTAGTGAAGCTGCTAGAGGCTGCTCCTTCTGGGAGACCTTGAAATATTGCCAGTACACTGTGGGACACTAGTGGGAGCATTTGTTGGCCTTTGTGTTCATACTTGCATTTATGGGTACAGGCTGAAATAATGTTAAATGAGTTACTGAAAGCTCATTTGAGCAATTTAGCGTGCACAAATTCTTCTCAGGCCTTTTGCCTATTGATGCAATGTATATTGCAAAGTGCCTAGAGGGTACAAATATTTTGGCATCCTCAGTTTCTGAGGGTGGTCAGAGTTTTAGAAGCCTTACAGGTTAAACAATAGGTTTTTGTAACCTTTTTGTGTTTCTCAGTTCTCTTGAGGAAGGCTCTGTCTCACTGTATTTATGTTCTTTTTTTCTGCCTCCTTGCTGTCCGTGGCCTTCCTTTGCACGTCAGCAGCTCTTCTGGGGATGCATTTCCCTTCTCTTGGCTTTGGAGGTCTGTGGTGCTGAAGCTGAGTCTGGGAGGTTCAGCTAGACTTAACCGTCTCTGTCTTGAAGCACTTTATGCCTTTGCCGTGTGCTTCTCAGCAGCATGGCACAGAGATGCTCAAGGGGACACGTTGTGCCTTGCTGGTAGAGCTTGTAAAGCTTCTTTGCTTTTACCTCTGTCAGGTGCTGCATGTCACTTACAAGCTGTTCTCACCTCCATGGTTGGAAACCACTTAGTCAAATGAACTGAATGTGAAGCTACTTAATTTGAGACTGTGGACCAGGCTGGCCTTATAACCTGTCTGGCCTGTCTCTGCACCTCTTAGGAATGCAAAAAAGATCAGCAGTACACGAGTAATGGTGATAACTTTTCAGTATTATTCAGTATTATTAAAACACTTTGAAGATTTGTAATGCCATTGGCTATCTTCAAGTACAGTTACATAGAATTTCATAATAGGTACAGCTCCTCTGCTTGGCTATATTGACCTTTTCCTTGACCTTGACTATCGCAGCAGCTTGCAGTATTTGCCGTGATGTAGAAAAGTAGGTTTCTAACTTTGGTCTCTGGCTTTGGTTAAGGCAAGGTTAGGTAAAGCCAGGCTTTAAAAAGGTCTGTGTCCCTGAGTAGATTTGCAGTAGGAGATTCCTTTTGAATGTCAGAACTTCTTTTCCCTTGCCAAGATAATATAAATGTGTAGAATATCTGGCAATGTAAAATCTCCTCATAAATTCTCTACTACCTAATTAGAAGAGATTGTTAGATTTGTTTGGGGAAACTTTGAAACTCCATTCCCTCTTTCAATAGCTGGAGGTAGTGAAATAAGTATGAGTTTAAAAAAATTTTTTTTGAAGGGTTTTTTATTAGAGAGTTAAGGCATGTGTTGGCTAGAAGTGTCTGTGCATTGTAATTTTATAAGTATGAATCAGTTGGAAAGAGGTTTTTGGTTCAGCTACATGATAACTCGTGTTTTGCATGCCATAGGAAGAATAAGAGCTCTCTGGGTTACATGGCCTAATCTTGTATAATCTGTGTAATTTAAATGCTTTTTTGTGTTAAGGAGTACTTAGATTTCTGCTTTGGTTATTCTTCAAAAGGGTTCTGTGGACATTTTTTGTCTCTTTTTATTTTATTGTATCTGAAAGAACAATTAACTTCATTAAATAAAAAAAAGTTGTAAAAGGTAGTAAATTTGTGGAATAAAAAGATTTTTGTTTTAATCAATTAAGTTGGCTTTTTTCTTATCAGCCCATAAATACGCTGTAATGTTTATGAAAATGTTTTGCAGCTTGAAGTATAATTTTTTTTGTCAAGTAATTATAGCAAAAGCAGAGCATCATCTGAAGCAGCTAGTCAGCTCCATTGTCTTAACTACAGCTGCATCCTTCAGCAATTTAACGACAACAAAAAAGAGCATGCAGAGGAGAAAGGAAAAGGGAAACGCTGCGTTTAGTACACCATTGCTTTCAAACTACAAAATTTGAAACTTTTTTTTTCATACAGAGTTTTGTTTTCTTGAACTTTTGTCTCTGCTCAAAGCAAGAGAGCAATAGCAACAAATCTATGGCAAGTATGTTAAAAAGAAGAAAAAGAAAGCTTTTACCCCATTCTAACACAGTGTGAGCCAAAGAAGCTCTCTACGAATTTGGTACTTGGCATTGGTTAGGATATAATCCAAATTCCCAGTGCAACTGACTAGGGAAAATGGGTGTTCGGTGCTGTTCAGGCTCAGTTGTTTTCACTTTAAATTTGCAGTTCCCTTCAGATCCTAAATATTCTCGGAACACACAAATGCAAAACCAACAGACAGTACCTTCAACAGAAATGAGCAAAAAAGCAAAACCAAGCCTCTTCAGGTTAAGCTGTAGGCAGCAATGCGCTGAAAGAAATAGCTGCTTTATCATTCAGGTAAAGCACAACAGAACTGCAGATAATGCAGGAAAAATTTTTAAATACTTATTTGCCAAACTTAAATACTCCCTGCAAGACTCTGTGTGTGTGTGTGCACATGACCATACATTTATAAGTTTTAAAGTTTCAGTTGGAATGTTTTGTAAATTTTGGGTTCTTTTCTGAATTTGTATCACAAACCTTTCTTTTTCTCTTCTGTTTTTCATTCTCTCTTTCTTATTACATGTTTTCCTTATGTTCTTCCATTTGTACTTTCCCTGTAGTCAAGTAAAATTAGTTCAAACATTTTCAGTTTATTCTGTGTGCAGTTGTAAAATCGTTTGAATGTTATATTGACTTTACATAACTCTAGAACTTGCCCTTCTCTAATTTAACATTACATGTGACACTTTTTGATGCCTTAGACTGAGAGGTGACGGCATGGGTTTTCAGATGATGGATTCTTTTTAAGTTGGGACTCCTGTCTGCAGATACTCTTAGTAAATTGCCCACTCGATTCAGCAACAGGCTTATGTTTTCTTGTTCAGCTTTTCACAGCTAATGTAATAGCAGAAGCTCATTTTGTTGTCCTCAACATTACTTGCAAGTGTCAACTCAAGGTGAGCTTTGGCTTTCCTGACACCATCCCTACATATCTGGGCAATGTTTCTAAACTCCTATGTAGCCTGTCCCTGTTTGCACCCCTCTGTATCTGCCCTTCTTGCATTGGAGCTCTGATAATCTGCTCAGCCAAGCTGGTCCCCTGATACTTGCATTTATGCGTAGACCTGCCAGCTTTCCTGAGCTCCTTTGCTCTTAAGAGCTGCTTCCGGTGGCCACCGACTAGTTCCTTCAGTAAGCTGAAGTCTGTTCGGAATCTCCAGGTCTGTGCTCTGCTACTTGCCTTCTTCCCTCCACTTGGGATCTTGAACTGTACTAGGTGATGGTTGCTACAGTCAAAGCTGCCTTTCATTGTCACATCTCTAACCAGTTCCTCATTGTTCAAGAACAGCTTTGTGCCACCATTGTTGGCCCAACTAGTATGTATATCAAGAAGTTGTCCCTGGTAAGTCCCAAAAACTACCTGGGTTGCCTGTGCCCTGCTGCGTTGCCCTTACAGTGGGTGTCAGGAAGGTTAAGGCCTCTCATAAGAACCAGGGTTTGTGGTTCAGAGACTTCTTTGAGTTGTAGAGAAGACTTAATCCGATTCCTCATCCTTATCAAGTGGTTCTGTAATGTGCTCCCAACACTATGTCAGCCTTACTGGTCTCCCTGCTGATCCTGACCTGCAAGCTGTCTGGAGCTTCTCTGCGCCCACTGAGTCTGTGAGGCAGAAATAAAATATTATTAGTAGTGCATAAACTGGATAAATTAATACAGAACAGAGACGGCTAGATCGAAAATGGGACATCATTGGAAAAATCTTTAGGCCTTGGTCAAATGTTAATTTAAAAGTTACTTTTTTCAGTACATTGTTTGGCATTGGTTTCAGCCCTGTATATGGCTAAGTGGATAGTGGTCTTAGTCAACAGTCATATTTTACTCTGCAGGTTCTTGTATGTAAGTTGTAGTCAGCTTTGTTATTGAAGGCAAAATGTCATGTTACCTTCTACTAAAACTTTATTCATTGAATTTTACGATGTTAAAAGTTCCAGTGTGATGTTTGTTTTCTTGTGAACGTCTGTGTCTGTTTTTGTGGTAAGCTGAAAAATAGCTCTGTTTACATACAGCTTCCATTGTATCTTACTGAGATTTTTCTTATCTTTATGATGACTTGATAAATTATTGTATGGGGATTTTGAGACACAGGGAGGCTTTCCTGTTTACAAACTGTAATTAACAGTACAATAGGCACTAAATGGACAGCCTGGCTGTCTTTAATTATGTGATGCCTCTTGTATGCAGGCTTACAGCGTGAGATTGTTATTATGTGGAGTTTGCTTAGTTTGCATTTTGATAAGAAAGGTGTGAGCATCATGGTTTTGTTCTCTGCTCCATTTATCATAGAATCATAGTATGGTTTGGGTTGGAAGGGACCTTAAAGATCACCTGGTTCCAACTCTCCTGCCATGGGCAGGGACAGCTCCCACTAGATCAGGCTACTCAAGGACATTGTAGAGAGGTTGGTGCTGGTCTCTTCTCACAGGTAATTAGCAATAGAACAAGAGGGAATGGGTTCAAGCCGCAGCAGGGTAGGTTTAGGCTGGACATTAGGAAAAAATTCTTCAGAGAAAGAGTGGTTAGACGCTGGAATAGACTGCCCAGGGAGGTGGTGGAGTCACTATCCCTGAATGTGTTTAAGACTCGTTTAGATGTGGTGTTAAGCGATATGGTGTAAGGGAGAACTTTGTAGAGTGGAGTTGATGGTCGGACTTGATGATCCCAAGGGTCTTTTCCAACCTAAATGATTCTATGATTCTACTCAAAGCCCCATCCAACCTGGTCCTGAACACTTCCAGGGATGGGGCATCCACAACCAGCCTTGGCAACCTGTTCCAGTGTCTCACCAAACTCACAGTAAAGAATTTCTTCCTCATGTCTAATCTAAATCTCCCCTCTTTCAGTTCAAAACCACTAACCCGCATCCTATCGCTCCACTCCCTGATAGAGAGTCCCTGCCTATCTTTTCTGTAGGCCTCCTTTAGGTACTGGAAGGCCGCTATAAGGTCTCCTTCGATCCTTCTCCTCTCCAGGCTGAACAACTTCAACTCTCTCAGCCTGTCCCTGTAGCACAGGTTCTCCAGCCCTCTGATCATCTTCATGGCCCTCCGCTGGACCTGTTCCAACAGGTCCGTGTCCTTCTTGTGCTGAGGATTCCAGAGCTGGATGCAGTACTCCAGGTGGGGTCTCACCAGAGTGGAGTAGAGGGGCAGAATCACCTCCCTTGACCTGCTGGCCATACTTCTTTTGATGCAGCCCAGGATGCGGTTGGCCATCTGACTGGCAAAATGCTCATGCCTTATAGAAAGAGCATCATACTCACCTTTCCTAGCTCATTAGCAGTGTCAGGATGCTTCCTTAAACCTGCTTGTTGCCTGTGTGTAGCACATGTACTAAATTGTGGGTACACATATATGCTCAGTATACTTGACCTTGAGCTTTTGCATATGCAGCCACCTGAGGATGCAGAAGTTAGGGTAGTCCTGACAGGCTGTACTATTGGAAAAAGTCATCAGTTTTTTGAATATGTGAGCAGCATATTGAAAGAAGCTATCAGTAGAATAATTTTGATTACAGACAGTTATGAAATATGAGATCTGCTGCCAGTTCTTGAAGACATTTGAGTAAGCCTCTGCCTTTTCTTTCTGTGCTAACGAACTTACCCCATCCCATGGCCCCTGCAGAGTTTGTTTCTCAGCTCTCATTGTTTTTCCTTATTTTCACTTGTTTATTAGATTACTCTAGCTTCTTTTTTACCTCAGTTGCCTTTTGTGCTATTTTCCTTGCTTTCTTCTCCCTTTATCTCCAGATGCCTTTAATATTTACAAGCAATACAGTGGTTTCCTGTCCCCTAGCTCTGTCTTGGATCCATTTTGGTTTGACTTCTCTAAACTTCTACTCTAAAAAAGCTTCTTATTACTGTGATTAATGATCTCTCTCTGACCAAACTCCAAGGTTTGTTGTGTATCCTCATCTGCCTTAGTATCTTTGCTCTTCAGACTAATAATGGTTCCTTTTTTTTGACATGTTATTTTTGTTGTGTATTAGTGATTTTGTTCTTGCTTAGGTTTTATCTAGTCTGTTTTATTTTTCTGAGGATGGGTGATCCTTGCAGATTTACAGTCTATCTCTAAGTATTTATTATACTTGTTACGTAAAAAATATTTTACCACTACTAAATTTTCTTTTGTACCATTGCACATCTGAAATCCACTGAACTTGCTCGAAGCCTTGTAGTCTAAATAAGGAATTCTACTGTGATTTTAAGTTTTAATCCTTTTCAGCTATCTCCATTGTTCAGATTCACAGTCTGACGCCAGATGGATTATTTCATTTTTTCTTTCTTCTGGGCATCTCAAATCCAGAGCATTTTCAAGCTCTTATTTCTTTCTTTAGTACTTCCAGAACTCATGGGGATTTTTTTTCAACACAGATGGGCCTGAAAAACAGATCTATATTCCTATCCTACTGGGATTATTTTAAATGTTATCTTTCTCCTATGAAACACTGGTGTATAAGGTGCTGCTATAGAAACCTTCCTTTAAACCATTTCATTTCAGTCTTACCAAATTAAGTGTCCTTGAGGTCCCCTCTAAAAATGCAAAATCTGCAAAACAAATAAAAACCTAAGTTTGTCTTCTATGGTTAAACTTAATACTCCTGGTTACTCTAGTTAATGCTTAAAATGCCATCTACTTGCTTATCAGATATTCATATAATCATTTCTGTGTTGTCCTGCATACTAGTGGAAATACGTGGAAATATAACTTGTCAGAGCATTCCAATAAAAGTACCAGTCACGTGTGCATTAGTAAAGTCCTAAAGTGTTCAGTTCTCTTATGTGGTCTGTGGTGAGCTGGTTGCTTATATTTTGGTTTAATAGCCTTTTCTCCTTTTCTTGCTTTGCATTTTTCTGATGCTGTTGGCTTTTCCTGACTCACTAACTTGAAGCTTTAAGTACATACCCAGGGCATGATTGCTATTGCATGTGCAAAACCAAATGCATAAAAGCTGTAGTTCTCCTACAGAAGTTTCTCCCCCCTCAACAGGGACAGCTACAGCATATGCATTTGAGGATAGACAGTGTTGCTCTCTTGCAGCCAAGAAGAAGGGAAGAAAGTGAAGGAGGTGGGAAAGTGGTTGAGGCTGTTGTCAGAAGGAAGATGAAGTGAGGTGAATTTAGGGTGATAGTTGAGTGGTGGTGATTGTTTTGCAGCTTGTTCTGCCCCATTGAGTTCTCGTTTCCTTTATGAGTGCTTAATCCTTAGGTTTCACACATCATTTGAGCTTCCGTGTTCATTGGTCCTCCATCACATGCAGATGGGGAAAGAAAATAATCCATCCATCTAACTAAAGCACACAGAAGAGATTGTCATCTGGTGCGCTTCATTGTTGTTAATATGTCATCAGTACTTATAAAACTATGGTGAGTTTGCTAAGGCAACAAAAGACATCTTCCAAAGGTTAATCTGCTGCTACTCTTCTTAATTTGGCTGGAGGGCCCTAGTGAGTGCCAGTATGGGACGAGTCTCCGTAGCATGTGAATATCTCCAGTAATCCGGGGGCATGGCTGTGAAGGTGACTGCTTCTGGACCACATTCAAGGGGACGGAGCTGTGATTTCTAGATTTGGTAGGACTTGCTCTCAGAGTACTCGTAAACTGCAGCATTTTCAGCTTGACAACTTGGCAGTCGTGATGATGGAAACTGGCCAGATACAAAGCCCCATAGTGACTGTTGCTTGGCCAAAAGACAGTAACACAGCTGTTGCTTTTAATGCATGTGAAAGTGGGCCTAAGTTTATATCATCTGATAAATACAGGCTTAATGTTAAAAAGTCACGGCATACGGTTGCATTAATGGCGATAAGGGAGCGGTGGGGAGAACGAATATGAAGTGTGACTTAGGCTGATATTGCCCTTTATAGTGCGTGATGCTCAGAAGGATTCTGTTGTCTAGGTAACAGGGTCTGTACTTCATTTCTTAAGAAAGATGGAACAGATGTTCTTGCAAGAAGCAACCAATTATCACCAGTGAGAATACTGGCAGTATTTAAACTAATTGCTCGGTTGTTGCATGCAGTCCAATTCATATGCTATGAATAGTAAAGAAAATTTAAAGGAAGGAATCTTCTTTGCATGGCTTTTCCTGAATGAGGTTTTTGAAAAATATTTGCGGTTTATAAAATAGCACTCATCAGTGTGTATTTTCACACTTCTATTTATCATTGTATTTTCTTCAGTATCATTCAGTCTTTTTATTTGGTATTTGTAATGTCTCTTTCATGATCGTTGAGTCCTATTGCTCCATCAAATCTGTCATATTGCATTAATTTATTTTGTTCATTTAAAATACCTAAAAATGGGAAGGCAGTGAGGTGAAAGGATGCTCACATTGGAATAAGAGACTGAGGAGCCTTTCTAAGTCGTGTAAATCTGTTCTGAGGATTTTTTTTTTTTTTTTGGTGGCAAAATCCAGGCAGAGCTACTCAGTCAAGGACTGCACCATAAAAAGCTGGGGCAAAAGGGAAGCCATGTAGACATGTGTATACCTGAAACCTCTCTATGTGCTGCCTAGGTGGGAACATAGCATGTGTGTGGTGGGATAAGCAGGTGATGACAGTGGCAAGAAAGAGAGGAGAGCTGAAAGGGGTCCACAGTGTGGAACAAGGAGTGCCCGAGCTCTCTCACTGCAGCACTTGTCAGCAGTGTGCCTTGTTTTTATGAAAGATTGTGCTAAAGTAACTTCATGTACGAACTGAAGTATTTATTGTGCGTATGGATATAGCTTTGTCTTCCTGGGAGATCATTGTAGTCTTTACAGCATGGGATATGCTCTTGTCTTTCATAAGAGATTTGGGGGTTAGGTGGGTATATGTAAATATGTTTTTATACCTTTGGGATAAAATGTGATGCTGGGTATTAAGAAGAGAGGGCATTGGGACCAGATTCTCAGGACACTGTTTGTGGGTCCTCAGCAAAGCTAAGCTGTACCATTATGCATTTTAACAAAACATTTGGCCCCTTGCCTGAATTTTTCCATGCTTCTTGCCAAATATAAAAGGTCTATTCTACGTTTTTTAGGAAGGGCATTGCAAAAACATGTTTTCTGTCTTGGCAATAATAGGATAAAGGAAGAATCCTTGACCTACTCTTTTATTTATCGCCTCTGATAAAGGACGTGCTGTTTTGACTTTTATCTAACTGTGGAAAATGTCATAATGAGTGGAAACAAAGTGCATGTTGCACTTCTTAGATTATTTGGCTGAGTTATCCTATTGTATAGCAGTGACATGTTGATTGGGACAAAATGTCTTATTACGTTCGGTTATTTCAATAACCGTTGTAAAACATTTGCGGTCTGAGTAGGAAAAAAATATTATTTGTAGGGTTTTTTAACCAGGCTAGTTGCATGTAACTTCTAATCTTTTGCTTGTCATCTTCCTTCTGACTCTCGCTCCTGACTCTCTTTCTGTGAACTCTTCTGTGTTCATCCTCTGGAATTTAATGCAGATGATGCATCTGGTTGCATAGGCGTATGTAGTAGTTTGCATTTGCCTCTTCAGACAGGGGCAACACTACTTAAATGTTCATGTTCACTAGCAGAACTGCTTTTTTGTTGTCCTTGTCAAATGCTATTGTCTCTCAAATTCTTATTCTAAACCTTTTCTTTGACGTATAGTTTCTTTTTTGTATAGTATCCTTCATATTCGCTTCATTATTCTGGTGTGTAAGTATTCATGACTTCTCTTATCCTTTTGTTCCTGCTTGCTTTTCTTCTATTGATACACTTCTTGATTCTCCTTGTGTTTCCCTGTTCTGTCAGAGGATCTGTCAGCAGCAATATTTACTACTTTTGCTGCTTCTTTTGTACACTAGGGTGCTTATAATAAAATCTTACAATCAGCTTCTGCAGATTTTTCACCTGCTTTCATGAGCATTTTCTTTGTTTTTACAGTTTAATTGCATCACATATTGTCAGTCCAGGTTTTTTTTCACCACCCTTGACATACTCTGAGCCTTCTTTTTCTGCCTTCCTTTTTCATACACATCTGACTGACTTTATTCCTGAAGGCCATGCTGAAAGGAAAAAAGAATTTGGCAGGTACTATATATTTTTCCATTTTCTATCCTGAAAATACAAGCTACTTCCTTATGACCCTCTTCTCTGCAATCACTCGGTTCTCTTATGTCCCATTTTCTCTTCTTCTTTCCGACCTTCTGCTTATCACACAGGCATTAGCCTGCTGTCTTAAGAAACCTCGCATTGATGGGAACTAATGCTTAACAGAGAAGAGGAGGGCACGTTTGCCACAGGGTTGGTGAGACTCTGGACTTTGTGCCAAGGTTAGGAGGGGAGTTCACTGTGTTGGACACTTTTCTGCGCGTCTCTTCTCCTTTGGCATTTTCTGTGTTTGCCCATTGCTTTCCCTTCCACTAGTCTTTTTGCCTCAGTCTTGTTTTTCCTACCTAGTTCATTCCTTTTTTTCTGCTCTTTGTCCTATTTCCCACTCCTTGCCTCACCAACGCTGTTTTTTGCCTCTTCAGCTTTGCTAGTGCCCTCTGCTTTTTTTTTTTCCCTCTTCCCTTCTGTTTCCACAGCCAGTCACATTCCTCTTCACTGATACACTATTGTAGTCCATGTATCCTTCTCCGTTGGTCCAGCTCTTCTCTAGTGTCCTCCTCCAAGGTCTCGTGTGTCTCCTCACTGCTGATTCCAGCTCCGCTGTTCCTCCCGGTTGCTGAGCAGAGCAGCTGGTAAGCTGCCGCCTGTGTCCCTTTCCTTCTGGCTGCCATGCTGGTTTCCTTCTCCCTGGGGTGGTTCTCCTTCCTACCTCTCCTCTTTCTGAAGTCCCTTGTCTCTTCATGTCCCTTGCCCCAGAAGAAGTCGGCCTTCTCCTCAGGGACTGAATTACGCAGGAGAAAAGTGGGAGAAACTTTCTGCTTTTGTTTTAGTGCCAGAGCTGTCTCTAACATGCATCATTTAACAGCTCTAAAGGTCTCATAAGTCCGTTTCTACAGAGTATGTGCAAATAACATTTTTTTCCCCAAGGGAAAGTGAAGCATCAGATGGCAGTTTGATGACATGAAATTGCTTAGCCTTGTTTTGTTCTTTTGCTAACCTGTGCAGAAGTGCAAAACGTCTCACAATACTGAGTAGCTTGTGTGATAAAATTATGTTTGCGTCTATCAGCATTGAATTTTAATGTAGTGGAAATGGGAGAGAAACAACCCCAGGTATTTACAGACAGCGGTGTCTTCTTGAATGATTGTTATTCTGGCACAAGTTTGAGGGTAGGAGGAGAATCTCTGAATCTTCATCCCTATTCTTCTGGAAACAGCTTCAAGTCCAGGAGCAGTCAAAAAGACAAATTCAGAGTCACTAGAATTACTTTAAAGTGAATTACCGAAGTCAAGACCTGATAACAAACCAGACTTGATCAATCTCATAAATCCCTGGTGCGTCCAGACTTTGAGTGTCTATGTGCCATCCTGATGCCTTTCCACCTCAGAAAGGATACAGTAGCACTAGGAAAGGTAAAGAGAAGGGAAGTCAAGAGAGTCAGTGATACAAAACTACTTCTGTATGAACAGAGACAAAATAGGCTAGGCATCTGTGAGTGGGAAGGGGGGGAAGCTGAAGGAAGATGCGGGAGGTCTAAAATCACAGACTTATATTGAAAAGTTAATTAGGGAATTGTTATTCAGTGTTTATTGGAACAGAGGAACTAGGGCAATTGAAGGAAAATAGCCAATCTCTTCCCAATACAACTTAATTTTGAAAAATAGCTCCTCACCTTGTAGAGACCAGACATAGGACTAAGTTGGGGAAGAGCAATGTGGCTGGGGGCTAATCGAGCAAATGCACAAAACTGGTGGAGGGCCTTGATTTAAACGGGTTCTTAAGTCCCTGATCTGGTGGCTTGTTGGAAGCAGACTGCGCATACCATGAAAGGCTTGTGCTGTCTGTGCTGCTTTATGTGTTCTTTTCCTTGGCGTTTGCCTCAGGTACATCAGGGACAGGGTAGTAACCAGTCGTAAAATGATTCTTGAGTCTGAATCGAGTACAGCAGCTCTTGCTTCTGGTTGTTCCCATAAACCATGTAGTCATTTACAAGAACACCACTGAGTACAAACCATGTAAGAGCTCCTGTATTTCTTTTTTTTCCCCAAGTAATGTGAAATTGTTATTCTAGAAGGAAGATGCACATAAATGAACTCTGTCATTTTGGTTAGGATTATAAAAATGTTATTTCCTACCGCTAAATGAGATACACCAGGTCTGGAAGAGTTCTGTTTTAGGTCTTGAGAGTGACTTCCAATTCTCATTTCTGCATAATATCTGGGACAGGATCTGCACTCAGTTCTCAGGAACAAAGTCTAATGTGAGTGTTCGTGGTATGCTGTTTTCAGGGTGATGTGGTTTTTGATGACTTGGGCAAAAAGTCAGTCCAGCACCCACTTGCTTGCAGTAAAAGTTACTTTAAACAAAGATTATATTCAGTGCAAGTTAAATGCAGAATGCCACATGCCTAACCTCTTGTGGCCGTTAATATTAACTGGTTTCTACTAGTTACTAGTTTCTTCATCTTATTACCTACTGTTGTTTCAAAACCTCTCTTACAAAACTAATGTTGTTCTGAGTCCTTATAGGTTGCCATAAGAGCATATTTGCTATGCTTGTTTATGTTTGCATCTCTTTGCGCACCAAATTTTGTGAATTATATTAAGCCACCTTTTGAGCCTTCCCAAACTGTATCAGTCTTTACTGGTGGAAATACTGATTTTGCTGCATTCATTGCCTCATTGAAGAACTTTTCATATTTAACTGAAGAATGAGGAAATAGTAGGCTTTAGATTACAAGGTGTCTTTTTTTTTTCTTTTTTTCAATCCAGTTTCAGTCTGATCATGAGAGTATGAGAGGAATCTTGTGGTAGGCGTTTAATGACTTGGGAGACCGCCAATGAACATCTTGTTTTAGCTTGCTTCACACATTAGGTTTGTCTAATATGTGGCTAAAAAGATTGCAGAAAATTTGGGTAAAAAGTGAAAACCTGTGAGCAAAAGCAGAACAAATTTAATAAGTAGCTGTGTTAATAAATGCTAAGAACGTTCTAGCCTTGTGCTTCCAGAGTGAAATGCTGAATTTGTTGTAATTCGTAGAATCATAGAATACGAGGTTGGAAGGGACCTCAAGGATCATCTGGTCCAACCTTTCTTGTCAAAAGCATGGTGTAGACACCCTGACCCAGCACCTTGTCCAGCCAAATCTTAAAAGCCCAACGTTGGGGAATCCATCACTGCTCTGGGGAGATTCTTCCAATGGCTGTTTTTTCTCATTGTGAAAATTTTTCCTGTTGTGTCCAGTTGGAATCTCCTCAGGATTAACTTCTACCCATTGCTCCTAATCTTTTCCCTGTGACTCCTGGTAAAAAGGGAGTCTCCATCTTCTTTGTAGCCCCCCGTTAAATACTGGAATAGGGTGATAAGGTCTCCCCTAAGCCTTCTTTTCTCAAGGCTGAAGACACCCAGTTCTCTCAGCCTTTCCTCATATGGTGGGCTTTCCAGTCCTTTAAACATCTTTGTGGGCCCTTCTCTGGACCCTCTCCTGCCTGTCCACATCTTTTTTTTTTTTTTTTGTATAGCAGGGACCAAAACTGAACGCAGTATTCCGGGTTTGGACTGACAAGTGCTGAGTGGAGTGGGATAATGACTTCTTTATCTCTGCTGGTGATGCCCTTGTTGATGCAACACAGCATCTCGTTGTCTTGCTTTGCTGCAGCAGCACACTGCTCACTCATATTGAGGTGCTTGTTCCACCAGGACCCCCAGGTCCCTTTCCACAGAGCTACTCCCCAGCCAGGTAGATCCCAGCCTGTGCTGCACTCCTGGATTATGTCTTCCCAGGTGCAGGACCCTACGTTAAATAACTGTCAATAGACTAATTGCTTCTATAATTCTTGAGTAAAAGCTGTGAAAGTGTAATATGCTTAAATTAATCCTATCCTGAAACAGTCTACAAGAAACCTGATTGTAAAATGGATGTAAATCCAATTCTGCAAAACTTTTGCTATTTTAAACGGACCCAAGTTAATGAAATGAAGTTAACCAAAAAATACTCACATTCTCTCCTCCAGTCTGCAGGCATGTTTCTCACTTGAAGCGTGGTATTAGACTCAATTTATACTTGCAACTTTAGGTTTGTCTATTACCTTGTTTAACTAGAGGTAAGACATTAAAGCAGATCAGTTGAAGTACATCAAACTTTAATGGATGCTGTCATTCAGAACTAAGCAGCTTTAACTTGATTCCCATAAGGAACAGAGGTTTAATGTGCTTAATAAGTTTTGAGTTCATACCTCTGATTTGATTTAATTTTCCATTTAAAGACGACTTGAACTATAAATTATATATCTAAACTCCTGCCTCCCAGTCTGGAGTAAGTAGAGGGAGTACATATGAAGAATAATCATTAGCTTTTCTTTTTTTTTTTTTTCCCCCCCTCTTCTCTCTTTAGCTGTAAGAAGGTTACTTTTAATCCTGACAGATGAAAATACATACAATTTATGCCACATAGTACTGTCGCTGAAAACTTAGTTCTATGTACAAGATTATATTATTCATTCCTGAAAAATGTACTATTTCTGTGATTAAGCGTCATGGAGACAGGACCTAACAGAATTGTACCCTGACAGGACGTCGCTGTTGTGTTGGTGAATCAACCATCAGTGTTCAATCCATATTGGGGCATAGACACTTGGTTTAATTTCTTCTCGGTTTCTTAGAACATTGGCTTTATGCTGATTGCAGGTTAGCTGGTACCTGATCTATCGCAAAACTAGTAGGTGCAAAGTTAAGCCATCATAAGTGTCTTTTCATACAGTTTTGAATCACAGGAGAGTGTTGCATTAATACTTTGTGTTATGAGACGAGTGCCTTTTTAATATGCTATTAGAAATTCTAAATTGTTGTTAGACTACTGCCTAATTATAACACTTAATTTATATACCTGTGCATTTTTGTGTCTGAGAAATAATTGTATGCAAGTTGAGGTCTTGGATGTGACTATACTCAGCAGCAGCATATTCTTCAACCTCAAATAATACACTGAGTCCTTTTCAAAGCAGGGGTAGACTTAAATTCCGGAGTAGGATTCGTAATGTTCAGCATGCACACTTGAGAAGCTGTGTAGGATTTGAGTTACATGATGTATGCAACATTTCTTGGCTCTCCCAGGGCTGAGATATCATCCTTCAAGCTACAGGGAGTTACCTTTCTTTATTTGGAATATTGTCATGAAGTCTTAAGTGCTTGAGCTGTGTCCTTTCAGACACTGTGCCCCTTCCATCCAGCATGTCAGAGCAGTAGAGAGATGACTACAGCCAGGTTTGCCACTTGGTGGAGGTGCTTTGGTTATTGAGCTGTCAGATTAAGAGTACGTGCTGGCAGTCTCCCAGCCAATTTCTTACAGAGCCGAATCTGTTATCTGTCACCTGAGAGAACCCCTCATGGATTGAATTTTACAGGTGATTTTGGCAGAGATTTTGGCGCTTGGGTGTAGGTGTGAGAGGGATGTTGATCAGCTCAACATTGTCACGCTTGATGTGCTCTGGGTCTATATAGAAGCAAAACCAGGAAACTTTCATATCATATGATAGTGAACTTCAGGATCAAAAGCAGAGCACGGAGCCGCCCTTTTCTCTGAGTCCGATAGACGTATTTACCAAGTTGGGAGTCTGGTCATTATCACCAGTAGGATACGAGAAGTTGTTGGATGGAAGTTTTTTCAAGGTCTAGATTTTATTTTCATCGTAACTGTCAAATAACTTGTATTATAATTTGTGTTGTGTAGTTTGTGATGTATAAACTGTGGATAATGGAAGAGTATCACAAAAATGAAAACTTGATTTAATAATAAAAACAATAACCAAAAAGTCGGGTAGCGGAGATAATAAGTAAACTTTAGGAATAAAGAGAAAAATAGGTTGTAAAAACATTTTCTGTGGGGATTCTTTTCAGGATAGCATTGTAGTCACCGCCCAATCCTTTGCACAGCTTAGAAATTTATTACCTCTTGAGAGATGCATCACTATGGGGCCATAATTAATTATGTTGAGATTGGAAAAACATACTTTTTGATCATTCTTTTGCTAAAACACTAGTCCTCTTACTCTGGTTCGTATAACATTTACCTTTCTGAAGTCTTTTTGAGGAGGAAAACCTACTTTGAGAAATGGATGATTGATCAGAATTGATGTCTAGTATTGTTATTTGTCCTTCTACAATGGTTTTGGAAAACCTCAGTTGCTGTCAGTGTTTATTCTCTGTGAGATACTGTGAAAAAACAAAGTGGTAACCTGTTGCCAGGAAATCAGAAATATGCAGAAATGTTAGAATTAGCATTGCAAAGGGAAACTAGTTGCAGTTTAAAGTTTAAACACCTAGACTGTATGTGTAGGTTTGTGGAATCATGTGATGCTACTTCTGAATTTTAAAGATTTATTAGCGAAGTGGTGTGTCATGTGTGTCCCGCCCCATTGTGAAGACAATTCTAATATAGCTTTAGGTTTAAGAGTCTTTGTTTGTTTGATGGGAAATTTATTTATCTTCTCAGTAACAAAAGAAGCGTCTTTTCTAGTCAATCAAAAAGTTAATTCAGGGTATCTTAAAATCTTCAGAAATTATAGACATTCCACATTGCTTTTTAGCAGGTTACTTTCTATAGATGTTTTCTATTTAGTTGTTGATGTTATCTGAGTGGATGTATGTTCTTTTATTTTCTTGTAGGTCAAATAAGAAGAAAAATCTCTGTGATAGAGCTTACACTTCTCTATACCTTTCAATCGGGAGGAAAATGGTTATTGTTAAATCTGTCAGAGTGACCAAGTTTGACTACAGAGATGCCTTTAAGAGAATCTGATCGTCCTAAAGGAAACGAGGTTTCCTTTGGGAAGATGCAGAAATTCAATAATAATTCAGATGTATTATAGAGAAAAGATATGAAAATAAATTATATATTTAATATATGCACGAGAACTAAGCTGATACTGTATGATCTTAATGTCAGCATTTCCTTATATAGTTGTATTAAAAATTAACAATTTTCTTGTTTTGGAAGTAATTTTACAATGGTTCTTTCTTACTGTTTAAAAGTCCATGTCATGATATACCATACTGGTAACTATGAAATTGGAAGAATCACTATACTTCTATTTCTGCCTATGTTCTTCAAGAAAAATGCTAAAGTTACTTAATTTTCTTTTTCTGGGAACCTCAAGAATTAAAAATGCAGCTACTCCAGTTTCTACTCCTTTATTTTAGTTAAAATGTAATACTTTTGAAAAGCCTTTTGCCAAGCTTTTGTTTCAGAATAATAATGTTATTTAGCAATGCCAGACCATTTTCAGCTCCCGAAATGAAAATATTTATAGAATAAATGCTTTCTTAATCCTTGTCATAGGAGGAGGGTGGGGCAGGGTTTTGTCCTCTTCCTGTCCTGATGTTTGGCAATTTACTGGCTAGATTCTGTTCAGCGTCTTTTTACTTACTTATTTTTTTAAAACTTATTTTATCGTTCTCTTGTTGGAGTTTGGAGCCCTCACAGTTCAGGGTCAGCGTGCTTTAGAGAGATGGAAGTGTGAAGAAAGGAGAAGGTTGAAGAAAGTGTAGAGCAGATTTGGAGGGATGCTTCAATGTGAAGGACTGCTTGGGATAAAAATGATGAAAACTGGGTGCTTGTGTAGGAGAATCAGAGGGAAGAAGAGAGTCTGCTTAACCTCATGCTTTGAAATATTTTAGCTTTTTAATTTTCATTTGGAGCATGCCTTGTAAACTGAGGCAGCACTGCTCGCAGTTCATGTAAGTTAGGCTGGTTGTATTTTAGGCATTTCAGTCTGCCTCCCCACCTTGGTTTTGCGTGCCAAAGGCTGTCCAAGGACAGGGCTTGACTAGACCAGTATACAAAGAATATGTCCTCTGAAACAGAGCTTAAGCTGCCACTTAAACTATTAGCTTTCTTCCTAAGTTCTTTGGACAGTTGTTTATTTGCTTTTTATGTGTGTGTGTCCGTATCCATCTTTATATGTTGCTTACCTCTTTTTATGAGGCCTCTTATACATGTGCCTGCCACAGACAGCTTGGAGCTGGAAGGGATGGTAAATGAAGCAACCATACCTGTTTGAAGCTATTACTAAGTAAAGACTTTTTTAAAATTATTTTTTCTAATTTTTATTTCTACTTCAGTTATGTGGTAATTCTGTAAGTGGGATTTCTCCAGCTAAACAATTGGAAAATACCAAACTTGAGAATCAATTGGGTCACTAAACAAAGCTGAATTTTGAGTAGGTTTTTTAATGTAGTACAGAGAGTTTCCCTCTTTTTCTTCTCTTCCTGATAACTTAGGGACCTGTAGCACAGTTAACAAAGGACTGTTCTTGTAAGTTTAATAAAATTAATAGCAGCCTAGTTTTATTTTTTTATTTTGAGAGGTCCATATAAACATCCCTAAGGGAAAAGCTGCAGCATGAACTTGGTATGGTAATAGGCATCAGAGGGTCTATGTGGAAAGGATAATGTTAATAACACGGAGGAGAGAATGTAGTCTTGATTAATAACATCTAAATAAGCTGGAATTTTTAAAGAGCTTCTGAAGGAGTAAAATTATGATCTTTACGTTCCTTTGAAAACACCAGCTTCAATTTAAAACCAACTTCAGTGACCTTAGAGCCTTTGAATATATTCATCACACAAGAGATGTCTTTAAAATTCTACAGCGTACAACTGCTTTTATAAGTAATCAGGCTCATGCTTTGGTCTTTCCTATGACTTCTTGTGATCCACCTCTCTGCCAGTTAAAGGTTTTGGTTCTAACCTTGAAAATGGTTAAATGCATTACAAAGTGCATTTCCATCAATGAAACTACCAGGACTGTTGTCGTTCAGTTTAACTACATAGATCAAAAGACTGGGGTAATCTGCACGAAAGGTACAAAAGCTTCTGAAATGAGATTTGTCTCAGAATAAATTTCTGAAGATGATTATGGGTTTTGTCTTTGCTGACCCAGAAATACATGTTTACTGCGAGATTTACTAGTGTAAGTAGTGAGAGCAGTGTTTGTCTTCCTGTTTTCTCTAATTTTTCTTAGGTTTCCTTCACAGCAAGATGAAAGCATCTGTCCTCACCCTGCTTTTGTAGGTCATAGCTAGAAAGCATGATTCGTCCTATGGTGAAAAAGTGTTTCTGTGCAAGAGTTGTTTCCTCGAGGAATGCACTGTCTGACTATTTTTAAATGTGCTAAACACCTTCATAATTGATCGTGGTGTTTACCATTAGGAACAGCATAACTCTTCTGTCTCACAGAAGTTGTCTTTTTCTTTGGGAGGAAAAAGGCAGAACTTTCTATACCTCAAAAGAGCAAGAGACTTGCTAGGTGCTAGTCTATTTCACATAAAAGTTACTTGCATTATATGGTGACAGACAATTTGTAGGCTGAGTTTAAACCAAGTTACTGTAGGAGCTGGCTATCAGTCAGTACATGATCTTTTTCATCTGCTGGAAATGATCAATAAAACCTCACCAAACCCACCCTTCATGAAGGCTTCTATAAAAGCATATATTATATGGACATTACATCACTGGATCTAGTGGCTGACTCTTATATCAAGTTAACCAAGTAATTTTTTTTTTTCCAATGGTGATTAAGCTGCAAATGAGATAGGCTGTTTTCCCGGCTATTGAAAAGCTGTTCCTGAACCTTCTTGTTCACAAGATGCCATCTTGCAGGGTAAATTTATCTGTTACCAGTTTTGTCTGTTTGTTCTTGAACCGTCATTGCCATTTAGTGTAATTATGTCTTTCATCTTTAGTGCTCACGCCTTTGTATTTTAGTGGATATCAATCTTATTTCCTTTCAGTATTTGATTTATTACAGTAATTGAGCAAGCTTTTTCTTCCCTGTTGAGGGATAGATTGTTTGCTCCTTTGATCACCCTTTGCCTCATTCAGGGTGAGTTAATCTCTGTGTTTGTGTGTGGAGGGGGAGGCGTTTGAGCATAGGTAAAGAAAACTATATATAGTCTTTAAAAAAATATATCATAGAAGCCTTTTATGTATTGATATCAATACATCTTTTTCTCTTCTGTAAATACCTCAACTAGTATATCTAATATCAAATTCGCCCTCTTAATTTTCTTTGTTTTATAGTAATCCACTTCTGCCTTTTTGTCACTTGCACCTGATGACTTCTCAGTCTGTCGTAAAAATTCTTGGTTATTTTCTGAGTGCATGAATTCAGACTTTGTGCTGTTAATTTCATCCCATTTCTGTTACCCTTTTCTATTCAGTCATAGAATAAAGTATCATAAAAGGGTCAAAAAAAGATGATGTATTATCACACTCCTTTTCTTCATTGGGAATGCTACCTTTGTTTAATCAGATGATTTCATTCACACTGATGATTTTGATGCTAAGATGGGTTGTATTAATAATCACAATACCTATTCTTTGGTAACTCTCCAAATAGTTAATATATAGAACTACTTTACCTTGAAATGTTTTCTGTCAGCAGCTACCTTTTAAGTAGTTTCTTGCTCACCTCAAGCTTCTTCCAGTTGTCATCTTTCCCATCTGACAAAGTACTTAATGCTCTTATAAAGCTGAAATTTACAGACTTACAGATCTTCTGCCTGTTATCAGAGAAGAAAATCAGGATCGTTTGTTTTTAACACATCTTTCTTTATATTCATTGTTTCAAACTTTTTTTTTTGCATGCTTTGAATTAACAGGTCTGCAAAGGCCTTTTCTCCTTTCCCTGTCCTGTTTATAAATGTATGTGCTATATTTGCTAATTGTGTGACGCCACCTCTGAGTTCTGCTTGTCTGATTTGTACTAACTTTCACTTTTTAAAATGTGAGGCATTTCCATTATGTGTGTGTGTGTTCTCGCCATGGTCAATATTGTAGCTGTCATTAAAACCTGAGGTAAAATATTTTAGATATTTATTCTTGTCTTTAAACTATATGATATCCCACTTTTACTTTCTTATTCTTGTGCTTGCGCGCTCTCTTGTGCTCCTTCTCTGGCTAGACGATCTTTTCTGTTTATGTTGACTTTCCATGCAAAGTCTAACTCGGCTTGACTGCTGACACTTTACATTTCCAATGCTTCGAGCTTCTATACCAATTCTGTCGCCAGCTTAATTTTTTCTCAGGCATCAGAGACTTTCCCATTATGTTCCCCTCCCCTGCTGTAAGAGACATTCACTTGTGAGGGAAATGCTCAGTGTCCCTTGTGAGAAAACTTGCTCATCAGACAGCAGAAGAAATTACTAGCAATTCTCCATCTACTGTGTAGCTGCCTGGAATCCTACAAACTATTTCATGCTATTTAGGCTATCCAAATGCAGCATTTAAAAATTTGACACCATAGCATCAACCAAGGGCTGTAACAAGCAAAGATGCTTATGAGATTCTCTTGACCAGAAGAATAATTAAAAAAAAAAATTAAATCTAATATGTTTATAAGAAAGCTATTGTACAGGACAGTCAAAGTTGCACAGATACTGACAATTCAGAATGATGTCCTTCTCAATGGCTTTCTGCCTAACTTGTTTTGTATGCTGTTACCAAGAAAGAAATGTAATGTAACTCACCTGAGAGACAGGTTTTTATTAGCATTTTACTGCAAGTTGGGTATGATGGAACTTACATTTTAGAGGATCAATAAGCTAAGGTACTATTAAAATATGATGCTGTGTTGACTTTGTAATAAATTCTAGCAGTTGCAAATCCTTTTTATGTTCAGGTTGTTATCTTGTAATAAAATGTTGTCAGGTACGCTGGATCTTTCAATTACTAGGACAGTATATTAATTTCTTCTTTCTAACATTAGACTTGAATTAACCCAGTCTCCAAATGGATTTACTTCTGCGTAAGACTTAAGAAAAATAGTGTTGGTGTTATGTTTCATTCATCCGTTTTAGTTTTCATTCATCTGTTTAAAGTTTATACGGCAATCTGTGGTGCAGAAAAGCTGCAGCCAATGATTTACCTGTGTCTGGGATTCTAGATATGGCTAAAATGCACATTTGTGAAGTGTGTTTATGGTGATGAACGGACATACAACCATTTCAGAAAAAGGTGCATGAATTAACTGTTAGAAGTATGTGGCATGTGCCAGCTAATAAGGTGAGTAGTGAAAGGGGGAAACTGCAAGGTGAGCCATAAGACTAAGCTAAAGTCTTACCTAAATGTAGTCTTACGACTCGCTCTCTTTTTTCCTCTTCTGCCCTTTATCTCTCCTATTTGGACAATGTATTTAAAAATACATTCTGCTCCCTTATTCGGAGAATTTGAAGGCAGGTTTGTTCTCAGCCTGCACAAAGGCAATAGCAACCCTGAGCTCTTCATAGCAGAAGGTGTCAGAGAAGCAAAAGTGGCAAATCTAACGTGAGATGAGTTAGGTCTTTGTTTTCAAGATTAGGGTTACCTTTAAAGCAATACATGATTCTGAAGCCATTTAGACAAATATTAATGATAACACAGTTAGGTGGTTGGTGTAGAAGTTAAATATTGACAAAATTCTAGTCAAACATGAAAGTCGTTAGGGTAGGTGGTTGATAAACCATGATGCAAGTAGCTTTAAATATATCGCCATGTTTTCACATTATTGGCTTCCACCTGTCTGCTTTAATGAAAATATTGTTTCCGAAGTCTCTGATTTCTTCTTAGCTAAATCTTAGATCGATACTTGTCTTTGAAACACTTGTCTCAAATTTGCTGTCTCTTGATTTCCATAGCTGTGTATTTGGTTCTGCCCTATATTCCTTTCTGACCACATCTTCCCAGTGTTTTTTGAATGACCCTGCTCATCTCTGCTCTTGTTGTACCTGTGAGTAATATCGGTTTGGTCCCTGTGGTCCCCTTCTCTTCTGCTGTAGTCTGTCTCTAAAGGAGACTATTTTTAGACATAAATGTGACCAGTGTTTCTGTTCGTGACTCATGCTAGTCACTTGTACCCTAAGATATGGTTTCTGATCTAGTCTAGGTGGTGTCTAGCACTGTTGCAAGCCCAGCGTAGCTAGAGCAGAGCTCCTGTTTGTGACCCAGTGCGTTGGACTCTGCAGCCGATGTTTCCTTGGCCTAATAATTCCGGATGCTGCGACACTGGTAGTCTTAAGGACCAGAATGCCACAAAGCCTTTAAAACCGTTCTGGTCTGGATGTGTGCCACTTCTTTCCTCTTGAATCTTTTTATTTTATGTGAAATTTCTTATGGCCTCCTGTTATATTAAGGTTGTGGCTCAGTAGGAGAGGAAGGCGTAAAGGTCCGTTATTTGCTAAAACTACAAAAAGCACTTTCAAAATGATCCCCTGGTAATTGCAGAGTACTCACTTAAGACACACAAATGAGAATTAACAGAAAAATTGAGTCATCTTCCTCCTTAACAAATTTGTTCATTTGTTGGAGCACAGAATAGATAACACAAAAGCTTATTTAAATGTTCTTAATAATAATTTATCAGTATTTTCTACTACAGACTATTAGGTGGAACGAGATAATTTGAAAAGTTTTCAGTCTAGATTTTGATATTGGTTGGTGTCTAATAAAACTACAGAATGATTTTAAGTCAGGGAATCAAGTCCTTAAATGTTCTGTGTAAATTATGAATGTCCTCTTAAATATAACTATTAGATAAGATGTGTTTAGTATTAATGTCCCTGAAATGTTTTGCTTGGTAACTGCTCCTCTTGAGGGAAAAACCCAAACATTGTTATTTATAAGGCTGCTGTAGCCCCTATGGTGGAAGGTATGCAGAACACCTCAGCATCTTCCAGATTGCAACTTTAAAAATAACCTTATTGCTTTTAACATGCTCATTTACAATATGGTTTAGAAAAACTGCTCGGTTTTCTGAGCAGAGCAGAGTTGAGAAGCAGGCGGGTAGAGAGTGGATCTGTAACCTGCGTAAACAGAGCGTGTTAGTTTGGTGGGAGCTCTTGCCATCGGTGGCTGCAGTGATAACTAGTCACCCAGCAGCTGGAAAATACAGTGTCAGAACTTTATTGCAGATACTGTTTGTTGGCCTTGCAGTGCTCTGGTCTTCAGCTACAGACATTCTTTGCTAGAAACTCAACGCATATAGTATAACACTAACATAATGACTTCTTCCTCATGTTCTCGTGTATTTTTACAAAAATCGGTGTTTAAGATTATACCAGTAACGGTTTGATTCCATCAGGTGAAAAATGCTGGGTTTGGGTAAGGATACTTGTTGTGTCATCTAAGCTGAATCAAAAGACAAGAACAATGCATTAGAAATAACTTACTCATTGTAAATGAGTGTATGTCACTGTTTTGGATAAGAAGTTCACCACTTTCCTTAATATGAAAGTGTCCTTTTTCGCAACTTGCATGAAAAGGAGAGGTTTCAGTTTTCACTTATTAATCAGGTCGTTCTGATCGATGGTGACAACTGCTACATACAGTTTCTCTGTGTGGACTGGTGTGAGCAGTGGTGTTTGAAAGCTGCAGAATGTAAACATTCCTGTCCTGTTTTCTTAGAGCACCTTTCAATTCAATGCACAACACTTCAGGCATCATTTCTGTTCTTATGCTCTACATAATACCTGTGTTGACTTGTTTATTGTATGCTAGCATTTGATATGGAACTATAAACTTTGGCTGTTGCTTATGTGAAGTTTTACTTATTTTGAGAGAACGCTTTATTTAATCTTTCTTTTTTTTATTAAAAAAAACAAGTTGGAATGAATTTATATTGCTATTGCTGACAACAGTGTCTTTAAGAACGATCTAATAGCAATTAAAAAAAAATGTGCCTACTATAATGTTTTTTTCTGCCCCTGGTTTAAAAATTATCCTAAAATGAAAAGAACTCTGTATTAAAAAAGAAAAGAAAAAAGTCAGAGTCGTCACGTTAAATCCCTACTAGAAAACGTTTTGTTTTTTTTTTTTAATATGACTAAAGACAAGGTATGCAGCAACATCTCTCAATGCATGTTGAAGAGCACCAATTTTAATCTCTAGGGTTTTGTTAATTTATAATTCTGCAAGTTTTTACTTTTTGTTAAGTGTCAAAATGATTTTTGCTGTATTTCCTAAGTGATACCTGGGCATAACTATTGATTGGTCATTAGGGAGGAATTTCTTTCTTTTACAGCTAGAAATGCTTGTGTTAGGGAGAAGAAGAAACAGAGGGAAAACATTTATTGCATGATAGAAAAAGCATTTAAATGACTTAATTTGCTGGAAAACTGGAATAGATTTAAGCAGTTGTAATATTCTTTAGAAGATTCCTTGTCTTGACAGGTATGTGTATAGCCGAAGGATAATATAATTTAAAATTAATCCTTTTCCTTATTTTCCACCCCCCCCACTCTAAAATAAACATCTTGAATCCCTTTCTGTAAGGTGAAAAAAAGGAAGGTTCATTTCTCTCAAATGTGCCTTCGAACCTGCTCCATTTACTGTTTCGCCATTATAAATTGATTCTTGGCAATTTATATACTAGTGCTGCAGATGCAAGCAATTTTCAGATAAAACAGAAACAATCAATCATTCTTGTGGCTGCAGTATGGAGGGGAGGGGGGGAAAAAAAAAGTGATTCCATGGAAATGATATTTTTGGGAGTACTGCTTCCCAGCTCCTCCTGAGGACTGATTTCATCTGGTAGAAGGGTGATTTCAGCAGCGGTGCCTGTTTTAATGTGCTGTCTAATTAGTCATGAGAGCTAGTTTTTGGTTTTTTTTCTGGAAAGCAGAAAATAAGCTTGGGTTTATTATTAGGACAGTTGTTGAAATAACCATTAGAAAAAGGGTTTTGGTAAACTTTTCTCTGAAAGCACCCTTATGTTCTGAGAAGAACCACCCCACAGTCTTCCAGGCAAGCGAGGCAGGGATTCGATGCAAAATAAATTGGTAATACAGTAATTATGTGGTGATCAAGAACTGTACGTCCACACAAAGAATTGGACCAGCTGCATGAGCTTCATTCTGGCATCCTTAAATCCCAATGCTCGCCTTTGATGAGAGAAGAGTTACATTTGTGTGTAATGACATCCTCTAAGCTAGAAGCTGAGGGCGAGTGGGGTGAGTAGGTAGGATGGGCAGCTGGGTGCTGAGTGTGGGACAGAGGGAAAGGTAGCTAGCGATGGTCACCTGTGCTTGCAGAACAGCAACTCATGCTACACAAGCTGCATATATCCTGATTTTGACATTTTGAAAATAATGTGCTGAATCAGTGTCATCTTTTCTTCTAGGGTCTGTTTTAGGATGGCTTGTTTGCTATTTGTGCTAAGACCTGTTTTGGTTTTTTTTGTTGTTGTTGTGTTTGCTTTCCTTAACAAGCACAGAAGTAACAAGAGCTTCTCTGTTTCTCTGCAGCTTTTACGAGAGTTGAAGCACCCTAACGTGATTGCGTTGCAGAAGGTTTTCCTTTCTCACAGTGACAGAAAGGTTTGGCTGCTCTTTGATTATGCTGAACATGATTTGTGGGTAAGTACAGATCCCCCTGAATGTTTGAGGTAGTGTAATATGAGCTTGTTCATACTCAAGTGTGTGTGGCGTACCTTTGTACAGCACAGAGGTGCATACATTTCTTGCTCTGTAATTAAGGATCTAACTGACATCCTGTTCTTCGTACACTTTAAAACCTGCAAAAGGCTATGTAGAATTTTTTATAGTCAGATTTCATTTTGAAGGTAGGAGAATTTTCCTACAAGCTTTAATTGGAGTGAAAGAAAGCTTTCTGAAATTGAGACCTTCTGAAATAGAGATTAGAAACGTATTTAATATTTTCTTTTTCCTGCAGTTTTACACACACACACACGAACCGAGGAGAGACTGCTTTATTGAATTCTCTCACTGAGATATAGTGGAAGTGACCAACATTCAATCATCTAATTATAAACAGTGAATTTATGACTGTATGGGTGGAAAGAAAATAAAGAAAAAAAAAAGTAAGCACTGCTAATTGGGCCTACTGATGGACTGTCGCTACGTGGAAGAGGAGAAGAGACTCAGATGTCTGTTTTTAAGTTTCCAGCAAAATATGATATGATTTGATTTAATCTAAGATAGAGGTGGACATCAATGACATCATGAGTTGATCTCAAGCACCATGCCTGTTGATATGATGTGAGTTGCTTGGACCTGGATTTGTGTTTAAACTTAAAAAATATCAAACACTTAATAAGAGTAATCAATAAGTTTTTATAATTCCTTTGAAAATACTGGCAAGGAGAGGAAGTGGTAATATTAATTCCAATACTACTTTTTAAGGCTTCAGTAATATAGAAGTTGCTATTACTAATGTTAGTGAAAAATTGTACAATTTTTTTTGTACTTAGCTTTCAAGACCTAATGAATATGTACTTGTAAATGATACAAAAATTGTTATCTGAAAGGAAAGTAAAATTAGACCATGCAAAAAGATACTGTTGTCTCGGAACAAATAAAGTCACGGTATTTCATTGCCCTTCATGTGCTTAAAAAATATTTAATTTTATTTCTTTTATGGGGTAGCAGCTTTGTATTTTAAAAGTTTTCTTCATTGAAGTTCAGTGTACACTGAGAGTTTGTGTATTTCTCACAACTGGTGACAGTGATGATGAGTAGGAATGCAGCAGCTAAAACCCTGTGTGGACAGAATTTATTTGTGCATCAATTGAGTTTACTCATTTTATAGAACAACCGTAACAAACACATTTTACAGCTATGTTGAATAGCATATTTAAAACACCCTTTTTCTAACCTTTTCCATTTGAATTTATTTTGGGCGTGTGGTTTTTACACTACGTGGTGATTTTTTTCACAGGATTTAACAGCTTTAGATAAAGAATCACGGCAGTCTAATGTTCTTATCACTCCTCACATGGCTGGGTATTGGTCATAATGTCAGTGAAGTTAATTCTTCTCTATTGTTTGAGACTGAAATGTTTATTGCTCTAGTTATTTGATGTGAACTGATCTCCCACTTCCTAACTCTTACTTTTTTTTCTATGGGACATGCTACACAAATCATTTCTCCTTTCCTGTATAATTGCCCATGTTTCCTTGCTTCTTAAGCCTTTGCCAGGAATTCTTTTTCCTCCCTTGCATAAAGGTAGCCATGTTCCAGGCAGTCTTGGTTCTGGCTTAACCTTGGTCCTCATGTCTTTAACTGTCAGCACTTCCCAAGCATCGCTCTTAATTCCCCTTTTGTCTCTTTTGCTCACTCCCAACTTTGTGTCTTTTTCCACGCTGCCCTCCTACACATGGAACAGCCTCCCAATTAACGTACGTAAAGATCCTTCACTATCCTCCTTCAAAAAAACCTCCTGAAAATCCACTTATTTTGTAACGCATTTCAGTGATAACAATCACTTGTCATTCTGTCTGTGTTGTGTTGTGTTTTGCATTTCCTGTGCTTTACAGCTTGTGCCCTTTCAGCTCTTTCGGGGTAGAAATTGTAGTAGGGGACTTGCACATTTTTTTATTGCTTAGCACCATGTGCTTCCCCAGCACTACATAAAACCAAAATATGTCTATTCATTGTGCGTATCAGTTTAGAAGGATTTAAGTTTTGGAATTGTAGATGTGCTGTCACTAGAGAGATGTAGATTCCCAGAGGCCAACGGTTTCAAAAGTAAGTAGCTTAGAGTTACTTCCCAAAATTTGTCTGTGAGTATAGGAATCGTCCTTCTGTTCAAAGCCGCCCAGCTTTAGTAACTCCTGTTGCCTACAATGAGGAGGGTAAATGCTCATCACTTACAAACATCAGATTAATTAAAATCATTACATTTTCAGCTTCTGTACTGGAAATATTTGGCAAGAGATGAATAAACTATATTAGATGCTATCTTATTATGTTCATTTTGTAATACTGAAAAAAATTGTCCCGTTCCAATGAGGAAAAGTGGTGGTGCCAATTAAGCTTATTAAAAAGTTCTTTTATGATGAGCAAGAACTTCTTTTTTCACTTTGCATTTAATTCCCAAGGATCAGACTGCTCAAATCTGAAATTTGAGTATAGATAGCAGCATACTTTGTAATTTGCTATAACTTCTGGTGATATCGTTACCAAGGGATGAAGAAAGCCATGCTAATATGAACTACTTTTGACAGGTATCGGTAAAGACTTATTATGTTGTCCTTGCCTACAAACATATCCACTATTTAATAACTAAGCCTATCAAAGATTTTTTTCTTCATCGCTTCTCAAGTTACATTATACAAAACAATGCAAAGCCATTCATGAGGTCACAATAAAGAATGTCTAAGAAAACAGGAATTCTTTTGACCAGTTGATTTATAACTAATTTGCTTTAATTACCAAAATTCCTAGTGTAGTCCACAAATTATTTCCTTATGATTTTTCCTGGCTATTAGTCTCAGTCGACTGGTAAAGTTCTTAGGCTGTTGGATGTGCCACATATGTTAATTTACAGTATATTGTCTACACTGTCATCACTGCTTATGCTCATGCTATGAAGTAAATGCAAGATTCCTTAGCTTGTCCCTCAGTGTAAAAGAAGCATCTGATGCAAGGATAAAATTGTGTTTGTCCACAGATGCCATTGAATGTCTCATACGTTATCAGCCACATCCTTTCTTAATTCCTGGTAACTTGCTTCAGTCTTACACCTTTACATTCCGATGGTCTGAGACTTTCGGTGTCAGATGTTCATAGCCACAAAACCAACTGTTTCCTCTTTCTTCTCTTGTGAGGGACATTCCTTTTTCAATGTCTACTCCTAAGGTCTCGGATACTTTTAATCCAAATTGTATTCAGTTTTTCTGCCTTGAGTAATTTATATTGAGATAAAAAATAATGCAATTCCGTTAACACATAGCTGAGTTAATCTTCAGTCCATGAGTGGAACTGATACTGTTTTTAAGTTACCTTTTCCAGCACACAGTTAGAACTTCATAGTCTTACAAATTATGCAGGGGTGAAATCTTTCCAAGAAAGTGTAATTCCTTCAACTAATATGTGTCTTTTTCTGCTGGTTCATTACTGACCTTTTGAAAAAAATGGTTGTTTTAAATGCATGATTTCTTGCTGTTTTATCACTAAGGAATAACTTACTTTCCTATTCAACTTTCATGTATGTTCTTATTTTGCTTTAGTCTTAAGTTGTATACTGCTGTCCAGAACTTCCTACGTAAAGCTCATACCTTTTAAAACATTGTTCAAATTTATATTAAATACATTAAATGCATAGTGATTACTCAATTGGAATTTTCTTAAAGTTTGATGCAAGTGAGGTCTGCTCGGGAAGTGAATTCTACTTGTTGTCAGTGTAGTTACTTTTAGCCATTGGAGAGGTTGCAGTGCTTAGAGTTTTTCTTTTGTTCCCAGCTAGTCTCCTATACTTCTACAGCATCAGCTTTTTAGTATTGGAAATATTTTCCAAAGCACACATTTTTGGTGTTAGTACTGCGGATAAGCAGTCTCTAATTCCACAGTCTCTATATTTTTAAATAGGATTTTTGATTCTAAGCAACGTTTTTGTAACCTTTTTTTATGTTCTGAATTGATAGGGTGTCTACTTTCCTAGCTGTGGTACAGAGTTAATTCCCAGAGTCATTTAATATGTGTGTGTAACTTAAAAGCTTAAGATCCACCTATTCTGGAGATCTATGTTGTAATTTAAATCAGAAGCTTCTTAAAAAAAAATTTTTATCTTACTCTGAAAAAGTGACGTTTTTATCACAGTAAAATGTGTTGAATGTGTTTTATAGCCATAAAAACATTGTTGGGTCTTAATAAGTGATTAAATAAATTATTGAATATGATTTTATAATATTGGCTGGGATGGTATGTTCACTCTCTAAGACCTGCTAAACCATGATTTTTTTTTTTAGGTTTGGTTGAATGTTTCTCTCTTATGATTAGATTCAAGTGATCTCTAACAACTAACTCCTTAGCAGCAAATACCACTGAGAAACTTGGAGTAAAATTCATCTTGAAACTGTCTTTTATAATAATAAAAATGTATGGACAGACTGTCTCTGTATTATATGAAATACTTGTTATATATATATTTCTGCTTTTTAAAAATGTAGGATACAGATTATAAGCATAGTTGTGTGTACCTAAAAATAATCATCAAGTAATGGACAGGAGAAAATAATCTTCCTACATGTGAATTTCATAATACTAGCTGACTCTCTCAGTATACAAATAAATATACTTAATTTCAGCTAACAGCATTTTGAGTAATGTTCAATGTTCTTATGCTAAATGAAATTGTGAGGGTGTTGCATACTGATTTGTGCAATAAACTTGCACATTTGTTTGATCACATAGATGTTTTCTAATAGGTCTGAGTTTTAGTCTTCTGCAAATTTGGTGTAATCATTTGTAATTCTTAGTTTTACTGGGCTTCAGTTTAGCTTCCAGTGGTGAGGATAACTCAGATGCTAGTTGATCACAAATTCTTATATACATGAAAATACCTTTCTCAGTGTATGAGGGTTTTTTCTTTTTTAGTTTTCTATGGTCGTGTATATTTTTTTTTTAATTCAGTCCTGCTCCATTAGGTGATTTTTCATGCAGCCTTGATGATTGATTTTTCATATGTTGTGCACATATTTACCAAAACAGGATTCTACTAGCTGGCAGAAATATTCAAATAAAAGATTTGTTAGGGTAGAAGGGAATGGGCTGGCATAATTTTTGATTACTTTAAAGTTACTATTTTTATCATTAGCCGTTGTTACAGAAAGTCTTTATGGCATGATTTATCACTTCCAAATATAATGGGTAGGATCTTTTTGACACTAAAGTGATGGCTGGATTTCTTGCAGAGAACAGTGCTATTCCTTGTCGGTAGCTGTCTGTCTGCGAATGTGTTTCTCATGTCACAAAACTTGCTTTTTCTGACAAGTTGTAGGGTTTTGAGGGTAGTTCGTAGGTTCATTTTCTGTACCATGAAGCGTGAGGATTGGAGGAGACAACGGGTAGGAACAGGCGTCAAAGACAGAGGCAAGGGTGCAAAAGCACAAAGTGTGCGAAGAATTAATGTGAATAGAGTGGCATGAATACTGAGTGTTTCAGATACGTACTGAAAGGGTAGCTGAATTCTGATGGTTTTTATTATCATCGTATAGAGTTATTTTGATATATTTAGATCTGAAAGATCTAGAAGACCTAGAAAGACCCCGGCAAAACCTGGGAAAATTGTACTTAATCTCTTTGTCTGCTCTGTGCTTCAAAGCTTAGCTATTTAAAGCAAGTTGGCATTACCAAAAGTTAGTGTATTAAAGCTTGTCTCACTGTTACTTAAGATGTCGACCTCTTGTCACTTGGAAATGGATTTTTCATTAGGCAGTTTGGATAATGACATTCTAAAAAAGACACTTGATGATAGTGGCGTACTGGCATCGTTTAGAGTGAGGCTCTTGAGGCATATTTTTTTTCTCCCCTCCTCTTTTGAAAGACTGTTGTGTATTGATTGCTGTAATGCTCCCAAAACTGGAAACTTAAGTGATCACTGTAGAAATACTTTTACCCACTTTTGTTTTGATTTTATTTTATTTCGCTTGTGATATACTCTTGACAAAATTTTTTTAGTGTCTAAAACTTTCATCTCGGAAATGAGTCCTAGGTGTAGGCTTATGAAGCTGTGATTTATTTTTGGAATAGTCAACAAATGTTACTCAGGTTAGTTGGGTCTGTCTTTGCTTCCTCTTTTTGAAAATTGTGTAAACAATGCGCATTTAGTTCTTGTGCTACCTTTAGATTTTCGTTTATTTTTTCTGTAGCCTTTGAAGTGCTTTACGTTTAGCACTCAGTATTTGTCACCTTTGTTTGAGTATTGATTGCTAAAGAGAGGAGGTGGAAATCATTTTATGTTTAAAATAAAACTTGAGGCCATGTAATTTGAATCCTCCTCTGGACTTTGGCACAGATTTAATGTGTGTCCAAGCTTCCGTTTCTTTAATATTAAAATGTAATTTTACTTTTTACTGGCGCATTGACATAATTCTGTTTTATTCTCAAAGGTAGGATTAGGGATTGGATAGAAAGAAGGTTTTTTTGCTAAAGTGTGGGAGCAAACAGACAATTTACTTAAGCAGGGAGAGGCATCTGTGTTGACATGATTGCATTTCAGTTTGATGGAGATGAATGTAATTTTGAAACAAGCATCGCCTTGAGCAGTAGAACTCAAGAAGTCAGATTTTCTAGGGGGCTGTGTCTTGAGGTCTGTGGATCATCTCATGTCTGTTGAGGTGAGATATCACACTGTAACTTCACTTAGTCAGACATGCATAAAATCTCTCTAGCTGTCTGCTGATTTCCATGAAAACTTTCCAGGTCTGACTCATTTGTTTGTTTTAACAACAAACAAATTAACTAATTAACAAATTTTAACAAATTATCAAACTTTAACTCTGTCATACCGAACGACAATTCTTGGAATCAAGAATGTGATGACACAAACACAGAGAGAGTATGTTTGCATCAGCTTGACCTTCCTTGGAAGCAGGCTAAAGTTAGGATCTTCTTGAATGCTCATTTAACTGCTGGGTAAATACTAGGGGTTTTCATGGAAAAAAACTAAATGAGTTTGCTCTACGTGTTCACTTTGTTTATGGTAGAGGATTTAGAAAATGTACATAGTTCCTCATCAGCCTGTGTCCAAACCAATTTCAACACACTAGGTAACATAGAGAACTAGAGAAGCAGATGAACTACTAGACTGAATGCTGTTTCATGAATCACTGTGTTTTCTTTTAGAATGCTTAGCTCTCTTTCACTTCTTTCATATCATTTGTATGGTCTTGGCTTTGCTAAGCTAAAATGCTAAATGCTAAAGCTAAAATGATCTTGCTGAAGCCAGTTCATCCATGCTTCTCCTCAATTTTTACTACATTTTTTGAAGTTGAAAATTGGGAACGTGCAGCTCGTAAATAAAACCAATAGTTCAGAGGTTGCAAACAGCAAATTATAGCAAATCTCTGGAAGCTTCATTACTTTTCTAAATGTTACTAAATTTATACTCTAATGTTGGTCAATGAAGTACTAATTTAATTTAGAATACAGAATTAAAGCCACTGCCACAAAGTTGATGTCTTGTTTAAATTTAAAACAAAACATGTAAAAGCAATAGAAATATTTTTGCATTATGTTTATTTTCAAAATACCTACTTGGCTCACATTGTTCATGGAATCCAATCAGTGGCAGCATGTTTTTAAGATTTAGGAATCTGAAAATACAGATGCATAGGAAGGGAAAGTGACTTGGCTCTTTTGCTGAATAGATTCAAATATTGCTTGGAGTTTCATTTACCTCATATGACATGCGTTATTCGTTCATTTTGAGGCAATTTAGATATATCAGAAGGGGAGCTTGCATCTGCAGTGTTCTAATGCACTAATTAAAATGAAATTATGGCTGGATAACAGTTGTGGATGGGTTTCTGTTCTGTAGCATGCAACGGGTATAGTGTGCGCTGATGATTAAGACTTCCCCAAACTTCTGCTGAATGTGTCTGTCTATTGTCCAGCTTTTGTGGCGAGGTGTTCTATCAGAATACAGGAATTAAGTAATCTTTAGGGAGTGACAGTGAAAAAAGACATGGAGAATGCTGAAGCTGTTTGACCCTCCGTCTGCTTGTAGTCTTGCTACAAACATGCCTTTCTGACTTAACTGGATTGTGGAAGTCCTCATGTTTTGTTCTTAGTGGTTATCCATTAGGGGTAAGATTCAGCAAAAAACTTGAACATTCCTAAAGGTTAGAAGATTGCAATATCCAAGCACACCTCCTGGTTTCCAGAAAGAGATGCTGAATGTCCTTCATACTTCTCAGGATTTAAATCAATACCCCCAGCTCTTGGGACAGTCTTGATGCTGTGCTATTCTGCAAAAAGATTTACTGAATGAGAGAAAAGAGGAGTGTGGTTTTGAAGCCTAGCGGTTGAGGCAGTCATCTGGGGTATGAGGAATGCGGGTTACAATTCCTAGAATTCCTGTATATTATTCCATACCTTTATTAGATCTGAGGTTATGGCTGTTGTATGCTGTACTTGAGGCTGCGCCTTGGGACTATTGAGGAGGTGAAGCTAGTAGAGAATGCCTCATCGTCTTGCATAATGCAGTTATGTATAAAGAACATCCTAGTTTTTGCTGGTACCTGCACCCACTTCTACACCTGAGGTCTTGGATTTAAACTATTAAATGTTTTGACACGGAAAGAGCACATCACCCTGCCATAGCTGAAGTCAGCAGAAATGCTTAAGTTAAAAAATTCCATTAGCATACTTGTGTTGGTATGGCATCCGTTGCTTTGGATTTTACTGTACACCTGATCTGCCTGATCTCCAAAATTTTTGTCAAATTGTTATGACCATTCATTTACTTCTGTTCTCATGCTCTTTCTTTTTTTTTTTTTTAATTTGAGGAATATTTCCCCACAACAGTGGTAAGGCCATATATTTCTGAACTATATTTCTGAAAATATAAAGAAATATGAAAAAGCTTGTGTTTGCTGCCTCCAGGAGAAGAATTGCTGTTTAGTTGTGTGTTGATCTTTCTTCATACGGCTAGTTGCATACAAGGTATTGGGTGACCTACTTTTTTTCCAAAACTCTTGAGAGCAGGACTTGGTGACAAGTGCTATGGATTAATTCCAATGGCGTGGGGCAAATTCAGCTTTTCAGTTCCCTGTACTGTTTGGCCCTGCAGTATGCTTTTAGTTTAATTTTTGTTCATTTCTCTAATCTAAACTGTGATGGGGTGAAGCTCGCAATTTGACAAATATAAAGTTCTGTAGAGTCAGTTGGCAACAGTAGTTTTTATTTGCTTTTGTAGGAAATGGAATTCTATCTAATGGTGATATTGCTTGCTTAAAGCAAAACTATCAGTTTTAATTAGTTTCTGCAATTCAGTAACTCCTTCAAGAACGGAGCTTGCTTTCTTAGCCTCTTTGACTGGGACAAGCAAGCATCAGAGCAAGATGGTTTAGGATATGTCTAAGTGGTATTTGAGAGGCAGATAAGAGCAAGCTCTGCCATCTTCTGGAGCGTGAGCCAGCTTTGGTAAGTGTGGTGGAGACCCTCAGCTGGCAGCTCTGACTGGGTCACTTACCTTAGTGATGCACTGATTTAATTATGCTAGCTCTGGTTTAGAGGTAACTTGCATACTGAAAGCTCAGCGTAAGGGCAGATTATCTGCCTCAAAAGTTCACCTAGGTGCTCCTGTGGAATGAGAGGAAGAAAGAAGGATCCTGTTGCTTTGAGTCGCTGCAGGAAACTTTCCCCTCCTCTATGCTTGTATAAGATTTGCTTTGCCAATCTAGATTAATAGCGTCTTGTTCATTGCTTTAAATGTCTGCTCCGTCCTTTACTTTCTTGTGGGATAAAGCATTCAGCAGGGTTCCCAATGAACTGGGGAACCAGAGGGGAGGGCAGGAGCAGCAACCAGAGGGCATCAGCCTGGTGCCATCATGATCCCTTCCTCGAGAGATGCCAGAGGCAGAGTGTTCCTCCTCTACATATCTGTAGTTAATTGCATCCCATGAGACCCTTTTTTATTTTCTGTGTGCCTTTAGTATAAGGAATAATGTTTTGTGTGGATACTAGTCAGTTTTTAAATGGGTATAGAAATCCCTTTTAGCGCTTATATAGTGCTCACACCTTGAAAAAGGGCTGGGCTGGGTTTATGGGTCTTTGTGTTGTGACCTTTGCCTGTTGGTGCTCCTGTGTGTTTTTTTTTTTTCATACCATGTATTAATAAAGATATTAATTTGGGGGTTTATGGTATCGTTACTGCTTTATGAATCATATTGTAATTACAGATGAAGGTCATTATCTGGTGAGCACTGTGTGGTACCGGAAGGTAGGGTCTCCCAGTTGAAGTTTTGACACAGTCTTCTTGTGCCAAGACAAGAAAAAGCTTTTCTAAGGAGATGATCCCTTAAAGCCTTCCATTATAGTTTTTTGAGTGATCGCACAATTAAAAGATGGGGTACTAAGGGCTTGTTTTGTTTACTGATCCTCATTTGTGTATTAAAAACTGATAATCTTGTAGATTTCTTTTATAGTGGTTTGGGTTTTTTTTTTTGTTTTAATATACAGCCATTACTGTTGTACCTATTGGGTTTTTTTGCCTTTTTTTTAATTTCTCTTTAAACAATATTGCTTACACCTTTCCTAACCACAGTTTGACAGCAGCTAGAGTACTGGTGACAGCCGGAGGTAGCATTTACCATGAGGAAACATTAACCCATTACCATTTGCATTGGGAACAATAGTGACAAACTTGGCAGGGGGTGGTGGTGGTGGAGGGAGCAGAGGTCTAATGAAAGCACAGCCATTGGCTACCTCTTTAACCTGGGGAGGGGGATGATCTTGAACTAGACAAATCCTATTTAAAGAACTGGGTAATTAGTAGTCTTGTCACTCTACAGATTAGCATTTTGAATCGCTTTCAGTAAAAATGCAAACTGCCTTTATTATTTCTGTCTTTCAAAAAGCACATAATTGAAAACTATTTTGTTATTTGAGGTGCTTCTTTGAATTCCTTTCAAAAAGGAGATTTTTTTTTTTTTTTAAAATCTGAATGAATGGATTTAGTTGTTTGCTGAATGGCAACATGTTAAGATTGGTTTTGTGCCTTGCATAGCCTCACCTTGTCTGAGGATTGAAAAGGTAGAAGGGCCTCACCCCACTTTATTTCTTGTATGGTGTAGCAAAACCAAACCTAACCCATCATCTCCACATTGATCTGACAATAAATATTAATTAGTTTATGAATATTTCATGATCTCTCAGCAATCTTTTCATGATCTTTTTTTCATTCCTTCAACTGACTAATGCTGGAATCCCTTTTTGCATTCCATGTTTTCAATCGGTGTTTGTCCTCTAGTGGGTATTCTGTAATCCAAGAACCATGAGCTTGTCATCATCAATGAAGTATGCAGCCAAAATTTGGAAGCGAGAATACAACCATTTTTAGATATTTGCGCACGATCTCACCCTAATGTTGTGATGTGGGGTTTTTGGAGTTCCCCCGTCCACCCTTGCTTTAAATATTTATTTAAATATTCATTTAAGTATTTACTTAATCTCTCTCTACCTGGGATTCTAATTTAGAGGGGAGTAGTAAAGCAGTTACAAGCACTCTGTCCTGAGTGTTTTTGGAGAGGAGGAGGGAAGGTGTGAAAGGATAGAGTGTGGTCCTCTTTCTGGTAGATACTGCTGGTTTAGAAGGTTCTGCTCGAGCAGCTGAGGATAAGACGATCCCCAATGGGGAGGAGGGAGGGAGGAGAATGTCTTAAGACACTTTGCTAAAGGTAAGTAGCCAGTCTTTAGATGTTAACAAAAGCTTGACAGCTGTTTTTTAAAGCAACTCGGAGAATAAAAACAATTTAAGACAATTGTGAGCACATCACTATTACTTTTAATTGCAAAGTTCAACAGATTTTGTATTTCATTCCATTATTTAGTGTTAATAGCTTAAAAAAACCAACACGACAGAAAACCTTTCTACTTATCTAACATACTTCGTGTTTCTACTTGTTTTATTTCTAGCACATTATCAAGTTTCACCGTGCCTCAAAAGCAAATAAAAAGCCCATGCAGTTGCCAAGATCTATGGTTAAATCCCTACTCTACCAGATCCTCGATGGAATCCATTACCTCCATGCAAACTGGGTGCTTCACAGAGATCTGGTAAGTGTTGCATGTATTACCTGGTTAAGAAAGTTTCACGTGCATGTTGTTGGATAGGAGAAGAAAAGTCCCTCTTAGTAATCTTGCGTATCGATCCGTACAGCTCTTCCTGTTATTGTTGCAGGAGACCAATGGAGAAGTTAAACATGAAAACAAACTGTGTTTTCACATTGTTTTTATCTGAGTCATCTGAGCTCAGACAATGATGCTAGATCCGGTAAAAGGATTGCAGATACCAATATCCGAAAACAGTACATGAGCCAGCTGGATATACGTTGGTTGAACATTCTTATAAATTTGTGCATGACTTTGAAAAGGCATTTAAGTAGGAAAGTGATTGATACCCTTGTACATTGTTTGGCTTACGTGCAAGTTACCATAAAAGCTAGTGAAAGAGTAGTTTTTTCACGGAGTATTTCTTTTCCATGTGGTATTTTTTATGACCGTGGGAAGAGAACTTTGAAAGAGTTGTCATCTTGAAATTTCTCATGACCTGAGGTGGCTCTTTGATTGCAGATTACAAGGGCAGCCAGTTGCCTTGTCTTAGTTACCCTTTTCCCCTTAAACTTTCCCACCAGTTAAGTGAAGTGCTACCAAGGGTTGCAAAAAGAAGAATAATGATATGGGTATAGTGCTTGCTGCCACTTGCATTGTAACTAGAATTTTTGGCATGAGACGAGCAATGTGGTGGTTAATATCTGTTCTAATAGTTACGCTATTGTAACATCAGTAGTAGGTGTGGTAGAAAACGTAGTGTAATCTGTGTATAAAGCCACTGCTTTTATTTGGTTATTTTTTGTAGTTGCCCCAGTAGGTCAAAACAGGGATGCGTGTTCTGAAACTTCTAATCACTAATCAAGTTTTGTGAGATACAGGTTGTTCTTGCATCTTTAATAGTAAATAGGGGCTTGGATTAGTTTTTGGATGTAGAACAAATCTTTTCTTAAAAGATGTGAATAAACCTAAGGCAGGCCTGGAATAGAAGTTACAGACATCTTCTGAAATAAACTTTATTTTATTTTTGTCATAATACCTAATAACAGTGGCCAGAAGTGGACTTTCAGGTTTTGGTATGGATTTTTTTTTTTTACCTTGTTCCTTGGTATTTATTGTCAGTTTTTCTGTTAAATTGCACATGTTAGTATGTTTGTGTGGGGACTTTTTTTTCCACCTTTGGAATAGCAACCATGAGCAAAAGTAAGAAGCAAATACAGCCCTGATTTTTATGCTACAATTACTACTTTCCTAAGGAGACAGCTGTTGTTTTGGCAGAGTGCTGAGAAGTAGATACAGCTTGAGAAGGAACACCTGAAAAGTCTATATTCAGCTATGTTTAAGGGAAGCATATGTGTTCATGGAATTATTAAATATATATATATACTCAGATGCCATACATGGACTTGATACCTTAACAGGAAATACAAGATGGTATCTATGATAATAATAACAAATACCTTGGAGAATTTTCTTGCCAGTGTTGCCATTTCCAGCCTGCAGCACCAGGTGTTTTGCGTGACTAGTGCTGCTGCTTTACAAGTCTTATCTGTTGATGTGTTGCAGCAAAGCTGGTGCCCAATGTCTCTGTCTTTTCTCTTGGAACTTGGGAGGTGATGGTTGCTGTTACGAAAAAGACAACTATTTTTTATGGCACTGGAATGATACTGCTTGATTGATGTTGGCATAATTGAGAAGGGAGAAGAACAGAAACTTGTGGAGTCTTAATGTGTTCTTGGTATGCGAATAAATTTAAGTTAATGGATTCTGGGATACCTCTGTGAGAGAAAGGAAACCATTTAAAAAATTGCTTTGGTACACTGGTGATTTAAAGGTGTATTCAAATCTTTTGCCTTTTTAAAAATCATTGTGGATTTCTGAAGAAATCAGGTATTTCAAATAGTCATTTTTATCTTGAACACATTAAGAAAAAAAACCAGTTGTTATTCTGGATGTGTCCTGTCTGCTCTTGAAACTACGAGAGAATGTAATCAGTTAATAACCAATATAAATTCTTAGTTAACCAAAAATTTTATATATCTCTAATTTTTATTCATATGCTCATACTTGTGACTTTCACTTCTAAGAACAGTACCTGAGGAGTGATTTCACTGGGATAAATTTCTTGCACAATATATCAGTACTAAATCTTTAGTGTTGTCTTAAGATGAGGAGCAGTTTGTCTGGTGTTTTTCTCATAGCTGTTTTAGTTTACATCCGCTGGAAAAATATTTTTCTATTTTATGTAAGCCAATATTTTGCATCAAGACACCTTGTACTTTCCTGCTTTAATATAACTGTGTTCTTACTATTTTTAGCATGCATTTGGATGTAGACCAAAGATGGTTACATCCATAAAAGTCATGTTATGCTTATTTCATTGCCTTTTAAAAAAAAAATAAAATTAGATTCTTAAAGAATATTTATCATAATACTGTTCAAATTCTCCTGAGCCATGGAAATGACCTTTGGAATTTACTTAACAAATGTTGCAATGAAAAAGCAGAAACATGGGAGGGTAGGTATTTGTGAGAGTACTTGCTTGGAGGTATTTGAAGAACATTGTTTAAACCTTAATTTGGTACTGTCTTAAATCAAAGAGGTTTTTATAGAAACTAGAATACCAAATGTGCTTTTCAAAAAAACCCTGGTTCTCAATGGATCTGTATTTTTAGACACCTTAAAAATATACTTGAGTAACAATTTTAAGAACAGCAATAACTAGCAAAAGCATGACACTGTAATAAAATTGTTGAACAATGTGAACTTGTAGACTTGCAATACGTGTCCTGACCTTGGGCTGACATAATGGATAGTTTCTACCACAAGGAGACAGTCTCTTTTCCCTCTTCGCTACTACTAGGCGTTGCCACCCATTTTAATGGCTGGGCAGGTGACACTCACCTGACTCATGGTGAGCTCATTCGGGGAGTTGAACCATATTCACTCTTCTCCTGCAGAGCTCGTTTTCTGCAGGATTAGCTCCCTGAAGGATCTCACTGGGAGATAACATGCATGTGGGAGCTGGTGCAGAAGTGTGAGGCTGGAGGTGGTGGCAGAAAGCTCAACAGGTTGTTCTAGCATCTGGCATTAGATCAGATTATTTTGTTAAAATGCACCTTTTTAATTCTTAGATGAAAGTGCCAGTGTTTTTAAAAGATTGAATTCAATTGTGGCTCTAAATCGGTGTTTACCTTGAATCTCTTCTAATGTAAGACTTAAGTCAGTTTAAGGTCTCCCAGCGCAAGTTCAGATTTAGGAAAGTGCCTGCTTCTAGAACTATGAAAATAATTTACTTTATCCTTTAATTTCTTGTAATTCTGGGGTTATTTTGTTTCTGGGCTTCTTATCCTGAAGGATATCCTAAAAGGTGCCAAGTGGCTTTTTAGGTATAGGTTTTTTGGCTAATTTAAAAAATATTCATCAGTAACTTTCTTTATGGCAAGATTCAAACCAGTACAGAATATGAAACAGGAGCATTAGAGTTTTGATTTCTTTGAATAGCATTGAGTCAGTTTATACACCTTAGAGCTGACATAAGTCTATAAAAATCCGTACATGTGTTCTCCTATCAAGCCGTTTGGAATTTGGAATGACACTTTGTTGTTGGGTTACACGTTGTTGGGCAACGACAGTTTTGCCATTTCAACATAGCAGTACTCCTGAAAGCCTCACGCGAGAGGAGGGGGGCTTTGCTGGCTGTGCTAGCTGCTGGGCATGCCATTATGAACAAGAGCTTAATATAGATAAATATTAGAGAAAGAACCTTTTGGTATGAAGCTTTTGTTTTTAAAGTGCTCTGTAAACACCGTGGGCTGGCCGCTTGAAGGAGATCTAAAATTGTGCTCTGTACCTTAAGTCAATAGCAAGGTAGAAGATGCACCACGGGGATTACAGTATTTCAGGTTATTATAGCATCTTTGTCCCCTCCTCCCCCAAACATTAATTATTTAGATTCTACAGGAATGGTCAGCGAAGGCCTTACTTTGCAGAGAGGCCTGAAAATTGCTATCTTCCATACACTGTTCACAGTGCGTGTTCATGTTGGCAACAGAAAGGATTTTGGCAGTTTGTTCTTGTGTTAATAACTCTTCTGTAGTTGATGGTAGTTGCTTAAGGACAAAAGCAGGCAGGGACCATTTCCTTTAGAACTCGATAAAAGCAATTTCTATTTGTAATAGGATGTATTTTCCTGGAGGGAAGTATTATCTATGAGATGTTTTAAGTGTACAGAAACCACATTGAGGAATGCATTTAAGATTCCTCTTATGTCCTTAAGCATTTCTTTAGAATTCTGCTTAATGTTATTAAAACTACTTGAAAAATGAATGTTGGAAATCAAACTCACCAGAGAAATTAAGATATATTTTATTTTTTCCCCCCTCTCCCTAGGATCATGTTAAACGGTTGCTTTCGGCATTCTGCAATAGGAAACTTGCTCATTGCAATAGTTGTATAAACTAACTTTGTAAAATGAGACAAGTTCCTAAAGTGTTTTTATTATAATTTTAAATACTTGTTGACTACACGCTTCGCAGTTTCTCTGGTTTTGTCCCTCTAGAATGTCTAAATTGACTGCATGTGTTGCTTTACAAATTAAAGAGACTAGCTTACAGCAAAAGCCGTAGATGGAACAGCAGTGATATAGGTGAAAAGACTCAACATTTGACATGCTTGTGGATTTCAATTTTGATTTATGTACAGAGGGCAGAGTTAACATGTTCTGATGGAACAAAAGGTATTCACGAGTCTTAACATTGCAGAGATTTCAAACAAATTCCTTTCCACTGTAATAATCGATTTGTATTATTCTGTTTAGAAAAAGATTTAGGTGTTTAAAGTATAAGTGAGACAGAGGGTAGATTCTAGAGGAGGTGGTTCCCTGAGCAGGCTTGGATGGATAACTTACTGTTGATGCGGAAGGAGGCCATGCTACCTCTACTCCTCACTGTTTCACTGTGTTCCTCCTCCTCCTCCAAGCTAGGGATTGGAAAACTAACATAGGTTAAAATTAGACTCATGAAGAAGAGGTTGATCTGTATGTGAGTTCATTCCCTGATCTGGTTCAGCAATGCAATTACACAAATCCTTATGTAAGGTGGATATATGGGCAAGATGGATGTATGTGTGGGAGCCAAGTGGACAAGGATGGGGACATAAGGGAAGGGGTAGACTTCCATTTTCAGTGGCATTGTCCTATTCTGCGGGCAGTGTTAAGTATAGGATCTGTACTCCTCCTCCTCCATAAGCATTTTGGTACCTGTAAATTTGTTGGCGCCTAGCTTTTGGCAAATAAGAATACAATAAGCATCTGAAATTTCTCAACATAAGAAATCAAAGATTTTTGTGTTTTCAGTTGTGTTTTTTGAAGTGTCTAGTTACAGTTGCCAATGACAGAAAGCAGAATGACCTTGTATCTCAGGTCCTACAGTTTACAGTCTATGATGTCAGCATAAATACACCTTCTTTGGCATTTAAAGCAAGTATGAACAGCGATTGCAAGGAAAGGGTACTTCTGCTCTTGCTGTTAATGTGACAGACTTCTGCGACCAAGTGACTAAATCCTGAAGCAAATTCTGGGTGTAGGGTCCTTATATACTGCAGAACAGCTTAGGGTAGTATTGTTCAGTGAAGAAAGGTGGCTTTAGTGAAAGCTTAAGGATTGTTTTTTGTTGCTTAGACAGCAAACGTTTTAGAATTTTGAAGCTGATCATTGCTGTCTCCACTCCATTGATATAGCTGGGTTTGTGGCTTATATTACTAAGAGATACTGGATAGGAGTAGAGAATGGGGAAGAAAAAACAGGCAAACGGAATCTCAGTGGGAAACTGAAGCAAGGATGGATTTCTCCCTTCTCCCTTCTCCTCCCTTCTCCCTTCTCCTCCCTTCTCCCTTCTCCTCCCTTCTCCCTTCTCCTCCCTTCTCCCTTCTCCTCCCTTCTCCCTTCTCCTCCCTTCTCCCTTCTCCTCCCTTCTCCCTTCTCCTCCCTTCTCCCTTCTCCTCCCTTCTCCTTTTTTCTTTTCAGAAGACACAGCTAACAGAGAGCAAGAAGGAGAGCCAACAAAAATCTTCCTTTTCCTGCCGTTCTGTCTTTCAGCAATCTGTGTACAGTGCCCTGTGAGCTACAACACTGTGCATCACTTTCCTCACTGGTAGCAAAGACTCACTTTTCTTAGGATTTTTGTGATGTCCCACCCCATTGTAACAGTCAGGCCCAAATCTTACTTGAGCTTGCCTTTCCTTGTCACATCAGCTGCTGAGTGGGCTAAGCTGGTGACGTTTCCATGTCCACGTATGGTTTTCTCAGTGTAACCTTTTCTCTCCAAATCAACCTTCTTGCTTTAATTTCACTAAGAGGGGGAGGGAGGAGGAATCCAGCTGTTGTGAAGACTTTGCCACTGTTTTCCCATCTCCAACTTTTTTATTACCATCCCCTTGTCTCTTAACACGCGAAGAGATCGTGTATGCGTCCCATAGTTGGTTTCACTATGTCATCTGTACTAGCAGAAGCTATTTTCATTGCATGCTTAAGCTAATCAATTTGTGTTTCTTCCCAGAGTGGATTATGAAGTGTCCATGCACTTCTGCCACCTGCAGAATTTATGGAGTGCTAATCTGGGCATTTTGGGTGGAAGGACATAGCAGACAGCTGAGGTTTGATATAATTTTGACTCTGCATGTCTGTTTATATAGCAAATGTCTATAGACAGCCTTTAGGATGATTAGACATGTGAGCTCCCAGATTCAGGCTTCTTAACAAGTCCCCTGAATATCCAGCCACTACAGTAACAGTAAACCCAGTACCTTTCCAAGGGTAAATCTTTAGTTAGAGCCACAAGACACCCTTGTGGTGATGGGTGCCAGCTCTGTCTGGCCGTGATTGCTGAAGGCAAACTGTCTTCTCCAGTGTTCCAGCTCCACATCTCTTGTGGAGCAGTGCATAGTGGACAATGCAGTAGTTGTTCGCTCTCAGGGCTGTCTGGAAAACGTAGCTGTCTGGAGACTGTGGGTTTTTTCCTGTCAGAAGCAAAGGAGAAAGGGAAAGCCCAAACTGAAGGGGCTAGACAGATAATTTCTGTGGGAACTGGCAACTTCTGTCTCCCTCAAAGGCACAGCTTATTCAGAAATTATTAAACTACCTAGTGTTTCATCCTCTAACTCTGGTGATTTGTGATTTTTTTTTTTTAAAAATAAATATTTATTACTAATTTATTCAGAACAAGTGTTTTAATTTTAATACACATGATGTGTGTATAGAATACCAACATTTTAGTAAATTTTTAGTAATTCAATTATATTAAATTCAATAACGCTCTAAGAGTTTTCAGATTTTTAGTTTAGGGATTAATTAAAAACCAGTCACTTTCTTAGAGTAATCCTCCTCTGTGTCTGTAAATCTGCAGTCTCTGACCATGGACCTATACCTGGACTCTGCTCTGGAACTTTGCTGCCACATTACAGAACTCAATCTGTCTTTGCCTCTGTTTCCCAATCTGTTAGCTATTTGTGAGTCTAATTTGTAGTTTACTGCTTTATGTGCTATGAAATCTTTGAGTGAAAGCAGTATAATATGCATGGTTTTTGTTGTTAACTATTTTTTTTTGTTGCTTGATATTCTTCTTCTAATGAGCTGGAAGCATTAACAAAGACTAAGAATTAAAATAAATGGCATGTTGTATGAAGGCACCAGGAAATTGCTTAAAATTTTAAGTGGATACTGACTTTTTACTTCTGCTTTCATGTCAAAGCCTTTGAGAAATGAGAAAAGGCTCTCGGTTCTTATTATTACTGGCTTATAGTATTTAACTACTCCCTCTTCTTCCTCCCTGTGCCCTCCCAAGAAGATTTTTCAGGCCAACAAATAATTAGGAAAGCTACCTAAAAAGCAGCAGAACTGAACTGATTTTTAAATGTCCCACTTGCATTTTGCCAAGAAAGCCAACTGTGGGTTTGAAAGAAAAAATGTAAAAATACGAGCATGGGAAACTCCCCTTTTGCCAGCAATTCTAAAAAAGGATTTTTATGTGCTGATATCAAAAGTAAATTTAGATGTAGGTTCGTGCATCCCTCTCTTGACAAGCAGCTGCTGTGTAGGAATGCAGAACTGTTGGGTCCTGCCTTCTGTCAGTAATTTTGCACTGGCTTGAAAACCTTCTTGGCCCTCTTCACCCATTTGGGTGTGCACATGCCTCCTATAAATAAATAACGAGTCAACCTGTCTGCCGGTTTCTTTAAACTTTTTAAAAACACTGTAATCGTAATCCCCACTATTCTGTGCCTCTGTGTGTGTGTGTGTGTGTGCGCATGCATGAGAAGGGTACACCTATGTGTACAGACACGTGCTCGCGACTAACCTTCATCCCTAGTTGTGTATGAGCTCGGGCCTCAATCCTTTAGTATTCCATCCGCATGATCTCTTTGGGGTGAAGGGGACTTTCCACAGCATCAAAGAACCTTGTTAATGTTCATACTCAGCTTGCAGATTTCCCAAAAGAAAGGAAATGCAAGTTAAGCCTATGTATTTCAAGAGATTAGATTCCATGATGACTTTAGAAAGTGATTTGAATTTATTAGCTGAAAGGTTAACAGGTTTTTTCTCTTTTATATCTGGTTAGAGAGGGGATGCACTTTTTTATTTACTGCTGAGGAAAAACAGTATGTGGGTGCTTATATGTGTGTCTGTATGGATACATGCCTCTAGATAGATAAATGAACCAGAAATTTTACATGCTGTGTACCAATCTGAGTTTTATCAGCATGTACTTTTCTCCTTTTTTTTCTTTTTCTTTTTAGATGTTAGGCATATATTGAGGGGCACCTACTCCAAAATGGTGCATTTCTCATTACTCAGAACTTTGCTTTTTTCTTTCAGTTGTAAAAACTGATCTTCACATGATTTAGAAAGGTTTATGAAGACATGCACAGAGTATTACCTCTATTGAGTACATGGGAACTGCATGTTTTTCTGAGACTGACTAATGCATACCTTTTGGCTTGTGGCAAGGGTATTAAGAAGATGTTTGTAGATTAATTTTTACTAATAAAAATAATTACAGTTGAAGAAAAATGTTTTACCTCAGGTTCTGCACAAGCTTATGCCCATAAAACCCTGGCTGGATATAAATTCAGATGAGTCAGAAGAAACAAAGGGACTGATTTAATGTTCTTTTGGCTGCGTTTTGCTGCTAAAGTCAACAGATGACATATGGCTCCTGCGAGCTTCATATCTTTTTCCTGAGGTGGAAAAAGGGTGAGAAGGAAGCTAAAGTATTAAAGTAATTCTAGAATTTATTTGGGTTTTTTTTTTTTTTCCTGATACAGAAAAAAACAGAAGGAAAATGTCATCTTTTCTAATAGCCCCAATTCAGATACCATCTGCTGTATGAAGGTTTCTAGTAAATACATGATGTATTTAGCTTACTGGTGCAGCTGACCATTTGGAGTGAGCAAACTGGGGTTTGTGTTCTAGATAAAAAAAAAAAAAAAAGGCAGAGTTTAGAAGAAGCTTTTAAAAGCTTTTCTTTTATAAAAGACTTACCACTTTTTTTTTTTTTTTTTTTTTTCCCTGGTGGAGAAAGTATCCTTGGGGTAATGGGATTTGCTACAAGTGTGTCTATCGGATTATTTCTATTTGGACTCATTGCCCCTTCTGAATAAGGCTACAAAGGTTGCCACCACGTTGTTGGTATGTTTGTATTTATAGTAGCAGAAATTAATGAAGCTTAAAAGAAGTGTGTTAAAATCGGTGAAGACAACTAACGTAACAACATATAATCAGGAAAAAATGAAACCACTGCATTTGTTCTTCACTTTGCTTGCCGTCCTGTGCTTTCTCTTCACGTGCAAGCATACTGTAGTTATTGCTGCTCTACTAAGATGTTGCAATAACGTTGCAGATTGTCTTGCATTTAAATTAAGCATCTTTGATAAGCGATCCAGGAAGCTGCAGTGACTAACAAAGGATGTTAGTTTATTCCTCAGTTTCGTTATGTGTGAACATTGTCAAAGAAACTGGCTCTGCTGCAGAAAAGGACTGATCGGCTAGTGTTTCGTTGATGGCTTATCTCAGGGCCTCTTTGTCTTCAGCCTCCATCCTTTCTGCTTTCTGGCTAATGTTTCAGAAATCGTCGGCCTTACTGTAGCTGTTAAGACCAAATACCACAGTTGTGTCAGTTAAAGAAAACCAAGGAAATCCTTTGTACAGTCTGTGAGGTGACTCTTCAGGTAGGAGTATGGTAGTCTTATACTTGTTTTTCTGAACTTCGTGTAAAAACATCTTGGAATTAAATTTGCAAGCCATTTTAATAAATACAGGAACAAATATTCAGCATGTCTGGACCGCTGGTAAAAGCATTTATAATATTCTTTCACCTATTAACAGTGAAGCAGTGAAGATTTTGAGACAAGAAAGGTTTGTCATAGTGCAAGTAGTCAGTTTTAAACACATACAGTTTTCTGTGTAGCAAACTTCTGTACTAACAGGATTTTTTTTTTTTTAACTGTTCTTTCTCATCTCTGTTGTTTTCCTGCCCTCTGGAAGCTAAAGCCCAAGTGAATATATGACAGACGTTTTGACAGACCCCCATTCCACCTCATCCAGCGCCTCAGTGGTGTTAGGGCATGACTCGCTGTGACCTTCTGGTTTCCTTTCAGTGGCTTTCCCCAGCAGTTCGGTAGCCTTCCTGTGCTACTTTGTAAAGTAGTAAAAAAGTGTGGTAATTTCTTTTCTTCTATTTAAGTAAGCTGATGGCATCTGAAATATGGTTTTTATACTGGGATTATGGTTTTGCATTCTGAAACAACCCCTCCCTCCCACCCCTAAGATAGTCCCCCTTTGTGATGCTTTAGTTCCTACTGGTATAATAAACTTTGAATATAATTTTTTGTTGTTTTTTTATTAGTTTACTTTGTATCTATTTAACCACTTCTGGGTTTGGGTTTTTTTTTGTTGTTGTTGAAGAGTTTTACCTAAAACAAAAATAAAATAATCAAAATAGTAATAAAAATGAAGGAAGGTGGTACTAAGACTTTAAACTTGCTTATTCTGCTATCTTAAATATTGAGCCCAAATCCCAAAACTTAGCATGATAATGTTCTATGTAGCTGGTGTTCTCAAATATAACTCATGTCTAAGAAAATAGTTCCGTAGACAATATTTTGCATTCCTGAAATTCCCCTTGGAATGGGGGATTTCAGCTACTCAAGCCATTTTGTCTTATGCTGTAATTGTTGCCAAAGAGTGGGTTTTTCACAAATGTGTCTTGTTCTACATTTTTCTTTAATCCATGAAGCATGCTTGTACATTTTTACTTTGATTTGCCTTTCATATAGTTACTTTTGATGTAACAGTTGTGGATGATGATTGTTAGAAGTATGAATTAAGTGCAAACTCCAGTAGTTTACATTTTAATGAGCTGATATTGACTTCTAATGCTATGAAAATTATTTTTGTGGCTGTTGAGCTGCAAGTATGATTAGCTGTTTGTCAGCTCAGCTGAAACTAAGTCTCTTTAATGGGATGTTAAAGTTGTTTTTACTTCTTGAAATTCAGGATGTGAATTTCAGTCCCAGCCCTAAACCTGATTGCTTAGCAAGTAAATATTAATTTGGATTCTTGATAGTTACAACCAAGAGAATTGCAGACCCATTAAGGTTTTCGGTGATGTGTGTGTGCTTGAAATTCTGGTTATCTGGATAGTGTAACAATTTTGCAGTAGCTTCTTTCTAATTTAACTGTTGGTAAATACATATGGCTGACTGCTGCTGTTTGTAGGATGCAAGATTTACTTGGAAGCTTATTTCTCTCTGTGTGTGTCCTTGCTCTGGTGGGCAGCTACTGTTCTTTGGTGCCAGCTTCTGTAGTGGGATGGGAAGGGCTTGCAGTAGCAGTGAACCTTTTAGGGGCCCTAAAAATCTTCTTTTCTATGCAACATAAAAATATCTGACTGTATATTGCAAGTGATGTGTTAAGTTTGAAAAAATGTTAAACAAATGGAGCTGTTTTCTATTTTTTCTCATTTGCAAGCTATTTCTCCTCCTGCGATGTGGAAGTTTTGATGCTTATTTTATCCCTCTGTACAGGGATATATATGCCTTTATAACCTGTAGTTTACTGAAGTGCCGATCCCCACAGTTATGCTCACTTATGACTTTTCTTTTTGCTTCACTGGAAAAATACTAGATTCTAATCTCTCTCTCTGGGGTAGTGTACGTGGGAACACTCAGGAAAGTCTTCATTAACTGTTGAAATAGATTAAATAAATTGTGTTAGACTTCTTTGTGGCTATTCTGAGTGGTCTGAAAACTGACTCGTGCTCAATTCAGCTGTGCCAGTGCAAGGTGATGCTGTCTCAGACTGCTACACCCTCTGCTGCACCAGAGGCGATGCTGGGTACCACGCAGTCAGTGATGCAAGTGTGCTTCTCCGCTACGGCTGTCCCAGCCCTCAGTCCCGGTACTAATTTTTGCCTTGACAAAGGTATATTTATTCCTGTTGAGGTGCTAAAGTGGGCTGGAGGGTCGTGGCGGAGGAGCCTGTTCACTGCAACCGTCTGCTGTCTGGGTGATTATCTCCAGTGGAGACGCAGCATGGACTGCTAAAGGCAGTAACGTTTGAAACTGTACAGCTGTTTTCCTCCTGTACACACGAGTTGGAACCTTTCTTCGGTATTTAGGTAGTTTAAATTAATTTAGTTGAAAAACTTAAACTGAATTGGAGGGTATGGCTACATGAACAAGTTACAGCAAGGCAGTCGAGGGTGTGGATTTACTCTGCATTAGTTGCTGTGTAGTAACTGCTCACCTGCGTGTTTTTATCCTGCAGAAAATGCATAGTCCTTTGATATCTCACTCCTTAATGAGACTGAGATAAAATTGCCTAACACACCATCGTTAAAACTGGACAGCTACTGTGTTAATTTCCAAGTGCCTTACATTTTCTGAGGATGATTTCATTAAAATGCTGATAACTAAAATATCGATATAATAATGACTGTATGGTATTTTATTTTTTTTCTGACTGGTACGCATGTGTTGAGCTTGTAGAACAATTCAGCCTTTTGGGTACAGTGCAAGTCTTTAGTATGCTAGAACCACTTCAGTCTTACAAAAAATTGTGTTCAGAATTGGAGGTGTGCATCAGTATCCCTTTTTATCTTGTTAATATTGGATTTCAAGTTGTCAAATGAGTTGATAGCTTTTGGATTTTTAATAGTAGGGACATTGCAGCCATTAAATCTGTATTAAAGTTGTTATTGCCTCTACTGAAGCTTCCCTAGACTTTCACCCTGGTCCTAAGTTTCTAACGTGACTGTTTTCAAAGAGGGTGTTGCAACCATAGAGAAGAATTACAGCTGGTGAGCGTAGCATATACAAAACATGGGACAGAGTAACAGAGTGGAAAGTACTCTGGTATGTTCTGAAAGTTAGGGGTTTTCTCAAAGGTATTTCCTTGCACAGAAGGCTTTTCAAAAGTCATAATCTGGCTTTGAGGAATAGGAGTTGAGCACCTAGCCTATTTATGCAGTTTGAAAAAAGAAAATAAAAATTCCCACGGGGAGTTTATTTGTATTTTAAGCACTTGATGTTTTGTGAGAATGTCCAAGGACTTGTTGGCAACATCAACGGTGAGGTAAATCATAAGCCTCAAGCACTGAAAACATAGATGTTTTTCTTAGTAAATTGGGGCAAATATGCTATAGCAAGGACAATCATGTCTTTCTTTGAAAGTGTACTATGTGTCTGGAGTTGTTCAATTTAAAAAAAAAATACAAAAAAATTAGGACAGCTTGACCTGCCACACTTTAACATGCTCATGTTTTTGGCATGAATCACAGAATGTTTCTCAGAAATTGGCGGCATCTCACAGCCACTGCATGCCTATGCAGGTTGTTTTTCATTTTTAAAAAGGGCATAATTGTTGAATGGAAAAATATTATAATTAGTTCTGAACTATTTCAGATTTTGTTTTCGGCACGTAGAGCCTTCTTTACAACTCTTCTTCTCTGTTTTCTTGCTTGATGCAAATCTTTCATTTGCTTCCAACTTCCTGCTCCTCTGCCCACGTTCCCATATCTGTTGATCTGCCTTTTGCCACCTCTTTAACATTACTCATATAACCTTGACTCAGCTTTGACTTTCCTGAAATACTCCTCTTTCTTCATCTTCACAACCTTAATTATTGCTCCTCCCTTTGGCCTTCACAACTTTGAGTTTTGCACTGCCTGGTATAGGTAGAACTATGTTTCATATCTTGACCGACACAGGGGCTCGCTCATTCCAGATCGAGTGACCCTCCTTTATTTTAGTGTCTCATTAAAAGTACCATACGTTTAAAAAACTTCATAGACTCAGTAAAACTTAAGGGCCTGTAGAGTCTGAAGTTGGCAACAGTCCCTGCTGTGGTGGTTCTGCCTCAGAAAAATGATTTTGAGACCGGCTTTCTTAAGGCTTTTGCCTCCCAAAATAGCCTTTCTGTGTACCACATCTTATAGAATCATAGAATGGTTTGAGTTAGAAGGGACCTTACAGATCATCTAGTTCCGACCTCCCTGCCGTGGGCAGGGATCTTCTTTCCCTATGCCTTCTAGCTTTTAACTTTCATTAGTAATTTAAGAATGAATAGTGTGATCATGGTCGTGTATTTTTAAGCTATTACAGTCTATAGTTCTCACATGTCTTAGTTTATATATACTTATTGTAAAGCATTTGGAGACTATTGACAAAATCCTTTATGAAATAAAAAGAGGGGTTTTATCTATTTTGGGTTTGGCAGGCGCTTTTTTTTGTGGTTTGTTGTTTTGTTTTGTTTTTTTTAACAGCAGATAAGTTTTTGTCTTTACCCTTTAAAATAAAAAAAAAAAACAACCAAAAAATTTAACTTTCTAGAAATGTTTATGTTATGTATATTATTGGAAGTATATGTATTACAGACTATGGGTTTTTTGGAGGTGTCAAGCTGATCCCATATCATGTTTAATTAACTTGCCATTATTTTGCAGGGCCAGTTTGTAAGTGTGTCTGAAAATCTTCACCCACAGACTTCAGTCCAGAATCTGCCTCGATTGGTGATTGATTGAAAAATCTTTTAATAGTTGGTGCTAAAAACTGTCTGCAAGGATTCCAGCTTAATAGCTAATTAGCTCTTCCACACGGTATTACAGCATGGTGGTACAGCAATATCAGCTCAGTGTGTAAGAGGGATCTTGGTGCTTACTATAGAACTATTATAAAAGCAAATAATTGCAGAGACCTGAACAAGTAAATAAATAAATAAATAATTGATAATGTGTTAGGTTAAATTTTTCTAAGATGACTTAATGGGGTTTTTTTTGGGGTTGTGCTGCGTATGTCATTTGGAAAGCGCCTAATTTTCAAAAGTGGTTAACGATCAGACTCCCACACATTGTCTTAAGTTGGCTACCTAAAATATTTAAGCACCACCTGTTTATAACCTGCCAAGAACTGCTTTTTGGTTTGCATTAATGAGGATAAGTAATGCTAATACCTAGTGTATTTGTTCATGAAAGCGTCTGTTAACATAATTGTCTCTTGATGCATTTTTAGCAGGTAATAAAATAAAAATGAAGATACTAGTAATACAGTAAAGAAACAAACTTTCAGAATCTGAAATGCCATGTTTGTAGCAGTACCTTACACTAAATAAATATATTTAATATTTTAATTTTCAATTTTCCCCCCAAAATTCTCGTACACTTCTGAAGAAGGGAAATGAAGAAATTACTTGCTCCTTGTCTAAATTTTTTCTGGCCTGGTTGCCTTCATTGCTTGTTCCAACATATTTTTTTTCTTCTGTTTGCATTCACAAATAAAGACAGTTGTAGGACAGAAGATTAATGTTTTACTAGCTACTGTGTTGCTTTTAACAAGGAATAATTTCTATGAACACTTCAAGTCACTATGTTGAATATGCTCAATACAAACACTCTTTATCTTACCTGGCTTATTTTAAATTTGAGGGCTGGAAAGCTGCCATAAATATTATGGAAGCCTTAATGGAATAATCATGAATTTGACATGTCATTGCCTTAATCTTGTGTTGACTTTGTAAACACAATAAGAAATTAGGGCAGGCGGATAAACTCATTATTAGTCTAGAGAGATTTCTGCTCTGCTACAGCTCAGTTATCATACACGTAGTCTCTAAACTGAGGAACCTCTTCATCTGAGACTTGCAGGTCAGAATATAAGCATGTTTTCTTTATGGAGATAACTTTATTGTGAGTGCAAGTGAGAATATGAACTCAGAACCCTTTAGCTGCTCTACGTGCCTGTGGGCACACTTTTACCAACGGTATCCTGCGGTAAATAAAAGATACCTTTATTCCTTCATGAAAAGGAGCAAGTTGCTTAGTGCTTACTACAAGATACCGCACGATAAGAGTGTGCCCATGGCAGTCACCCGCATGTTAGCAGAGGTGCTGACAACTCACACTTTTACTGAGCCTAATTAATTTGTTCATCTAGCTGCATGAATTTCTAAGGCTACTCCAAACGTGTTACTCTGCACGTGAAAATGCCTGTAGAAAATACTAAGAATGTAACCGTGACTATTTAACGGATGTATGTATAAAACACTTTTTAAGTGGGATCTCACACCTCATTTATGCTGTTGAGAAGCACTAAGCTGTTTGGTTATTCAAAGCAAATGTATGAGGGGTCCAGGCATTTCCCGCCAGCACCAAAGTGCTGTGTGAGCTCTTTGTGGCCAGGGTTTTTAGGTTCAAGAATGCCTAAGCTCTTGCGAAATTTCTATCCTCAAACACTGTTTTGTTGCTAGTAAGAGATTCATAGATGGAAAGGAGGGAGCAGCATTCACAGCTCTAAAGTGATAGCGTTGTGGAGCTATGAATCTTCCTTAGTTGTGTCCGCCATACTATGTCTTGGTATCTGCAGAATCTTTATTTTGAAATTTTGGAGGTGCTGGTTTAAAATGAATGGCTGCAAAGTATTCTGCAGAAAGAAAGACTCTTCTGGATAAGGAAGTGATGTTTTTCTCCGTGAAAACCTGGAAAACCCTAGAAGCAGTTATGGGTAGGGAAAAATACTTCTCATGCCTAAGACAGCAGGGTACATTACAGTACTTACAGCCTTTCCTTCCAGCTTGTCTTGGGCTGTGACTGGTGATACTAAAACACAAATTACAAATGTCATTCTACAAAGTTAAACAGTTTTATGTAAAAAACAAACAAACAAAAAAAAAACAAAACCAAAAAAAAAACAAAACCAAAAAAGGTAATTATTGAAACTCAATATTTATCAAGCTGTGTAAATACTGTGGTATCTGAGAAACGCAAATATTTCTCTTTTCCAAGACAAGAAAACTTATCTTGGACTGTACATACAGCAGTTAAGTAACTGGGATAAATGCTTGAGACTCTTAAAAGATAATTTGTGGTCTCCATAACTTTTTAATTGGTGTATTAAATCTTAACTTTAAGTAGTTTTTCTTTTCTTGAACCAAGTTCAGGTTTTCAGTCTCTGTGTTCTGAGACATTTTTTGCTCTGTTGCTCATATCCCTTTCCCAGCCTCCACCAGCTATGCCTGTGGCTGCAGACAGTTTCCTTGGTCTCTGTCCCTTGCTCCTGGTGTTTTATAGGTCGGTCTTTTCTTGAAAGAACCCCTCTGGTTACTGTTCTCCGAGTTCTCTCCCTCCCTGACATCACCCCCCCCAAGCCCTGTCTGTGCAGTTGCTGTTTCTTCCCTACATGAAGTGCGCTGCCCTGCGTTCGCTCCTCTGTCCTCTTGCTGTACTGCCCTCTCCAGATCTCCAAAGCACCAGCCGTTTGTTCAGTACTTTACCCATTCTGCCCTTTGTGCATGAGAAGGGTTGCATGAATTAACAATAAAATACTTGAATTGTGTTGTTGTGTAGGTAGTGGTCACTCGCGTTTGGAGTAGCAGTATTCTAGATCTATAACTTTCAGTTGTTTGTGGTTGTTAACGAAAGTATGTTCTGGATTGAAATGGTTTATGCTTGTTCCTACCTGGCCTGTTAGAAAATTATTTTAAATTGGTGGAAAATCAGCTTAAGAACATTTAATTTATCTGAAGAATTGTCTTGGTGAGAAGGTTTCAAATTGTTTTGAGAAGCTGGTAATTCTGAATTACTGTTGATTTAAGCATTAGGCCTTCAATTCTTCAGTCAGATCTAGACCATGTAGACCTTTATTGTCAGACTGGGCTTGTGCTGTATTGAAAATTGGTGCTTGTCCTACAGAAGGAATACCATAAAAATTTGAATGCCAGCTGAACATTAGGCTCCTTTCCATAGCGTTTACTTATAAAATGAGCAGAAAGGGAATGCAGTATTCTTCTAAATTTTACAGAGACTATGTACATTAAAATTACTTTGTATTGAGAAACATTATAGTCATCATTAATGTAAACACACGCAGGGGTGCTACTTAGTATCTCTTAGTCTCATTTGTGTGAGGGAGTATCCAAAACCAGCAGGTAATGAATAAATCTCTTTCAGGCTTCAGAAAGCAGGTAGAAATATTGTAACTTATGAATCTATCACTAAACATGTCCATTGTTACCTCTGCCTGACTTCTTAGGCTATTTTCATGTAGAGCAAAAAGGCTTAAGAGGATCATCATATCGTGTTGATCTTTTGCAAACTTTATGATACTGAAGTCTGACACTGAATATTGGTATGGCAGTGTATCAAACGATGTTTCGCTGTGTCTCCTGTTAGGTTCACGGCCTCATAAACATCTCATTACTGATTTTTGATGCAAAGGAATGGTTGGAACCCTGGCCAGGACAGAGCAGCTTGAGCACAAGAGCGGGCTGTGGCAGAGCACACCGGCTACCCGGGAGCCCTGCTTTAAGGGGCACAGTTGTGCATCTTGAGATGGATGATGTGGGCATTCTGCTCTCCAGGTTAATGTTGTGAAACAGTTGCGCTTCTGAATAACAGTGGAAATGGGATCCAGCATTTGTTACCACAGTTGTAGCACGCCCCAGGGAGACCCACTTACTGGTTACTTTTAAAACTCCATAGCTGCTCGTTCAGATGGAGACACCTTGGAACAACCCCCAAGGGGAAACTAAGAGAATCAGTTTTCTCCAACTTTATGATACAAAACTGGGTTTGAAATACAACTGTTGCTAAAGAACCTGACCATTGGTGTTCAGCTTCTTAAAAATCAGAGCCTGAATGGACCTGAGGATCCCCCAAAAGTCTGGAAGCTGAGGAGTGAGGAAGTATCTTCAGCGTGAACTGACTGAGAGATGGAGAGAGATTTTTATCTGGGGCGTGGGGTGGACAGAGTAATAGTGATAAGCCAGGGAAAGAGTTTCTGTTAGGATGGATTTTAAAGGGTATGTTTTGCTTAACTTTCTTTGTAATGAAACTGTCAGCTGAGCAGTGGTACTCTGTGCATCCACTCACTTTGCGGTCCATAGTTGCTTTTGCCCACTGCAAGCCATGTGAGGTTGTGCTGCCTCAACTGATACATCAGTAAGTCGTCTAGAACGTGGTGACTGGATGGTGAGTCTGAGACCTTATGGTCCACTGGATGTTAAATCCCGATTAGTATTGGTGTAGGCGTCAAGGCTTGTATTAGGGTGATAAAATTTCCTCCTGAAGCCTCACCACTGGTCTGCTGGACAAATCATGGTGAGAACAGGACATGTAACTTATCCCTGCATATATTGGAAGCCAACAACTTGCTTCAAGAAGATGCTCTGAGAAGGATTATAGAAAGATTGGGGTTATGTTGTAAATTATTTCCACACAAAAGAGGAGTTGATGCTGTAGTATAACAGACACTTAAACTGGTCACATAAAGATTAGATTTTCTAGTCTTTAGGCTCAGCATGAAAGAAGCAGGGAGCAGAGATGGGTCCTCATATTTTTTTCCCTTGAGATTATAAGCATAGGAAAAGAGCATGTATATGAAAAGTGGATAAATAGTGTCGCTTAATGCTGCAAGATAATGTATGTAATAAACTGACAGGAGCTAATTAAACAATATGAAATGTTACTAGATATAAACCTTTGATTGTTAAAATCCCATAAAGCTTAATGTATTTATTGCTTTTCTAAATCGTACCAAAAGCTTCTACCCTAAAATAATAATGAAAGAAATGTATTGCATAGTTCTGAGTCCTTTAAGCTATATTCCCGTGCCCAGACCCCTGTCCTCTGGGGTCAGACAAAAAGGGACTCTTAAGACCCACTCAACATGGAAGTAACCTCTGTAGGTAACCATGCTATTTTTTTCTTATTCTTTTCCTCCTTTGAAATTTCCATTAAAGGACTTTTATTATTTCAGCCTAATTCAGTCAATCTAAGCTATCCAAGCAGAAGCTGGGTTTGTAATGAAAATGGGTTACACTTATAACTATTCATTTGGTACTATATTATTTATTGCAGTCAGAAAAGCTTTGTTAATTCTCTGACTCTAGCAGACTCTCTGGGGAATGGAGGTATTGGAGTTTTACTGCCAAAGATACTTTGTGAAAGGCAATTAACAAAATGTTTTATGGCAGTGTCAGCAGTCTCACTTTCAGTCGTTGGTCCTGTGATTGGATAGAGGCTTCATCCTCCTGCCTTAATAACCCTACTAAACTGGGAGGAGTAGTCAGAATATCGTATAAAACAAATGCAAGGATTTGGCGATGGTGAAATTTAGTGCTGCAACTGAAAGAATTACCAGATAGAGCAATTATGGTATCTAATTTTCATGCTGCTCTAACAGAAACAAAGTAATGCAAATAAGCAAAGAGTTCCAACAGCAGGAACACGTGAGAATCTCATCATCTCATTTCCCCCTCCTCTCGTAGCCTTTCTCATGTAAGTGTTCTGTCAGATGTGCTGTCTCTTAGCTTTTGCCTTTTAAAAAGGTGAAGAAAGTGATAGTGTTTGTAATGTTTCACACGTGCAAATATCTTCTCAGTTTACTTGCCTTTGGGTAGTTATTCTGATTAAAGATCATGTGTGAAGAATATCTAATAAGGACTTGAAGGCAGAGATGCATAGATTTGGCTTGACTTGCAGTATCTTGGGGCATTCAGGATGTGTCTTGAAGCCCCAACAGAGGGAGAGTTTGACTGTGCTTTTATGGAGTGAAATTTATTTCTCCATTTCCTCTTTGTGATATATTAAAAAGTAGAAAAAACTTCCAAATTATTTCGGAGGTGAGTCTGTCTTCTGTTCCCATGCATGATGGGCTGCACATCTGCACTGCTCAAAAAAGGGGTAGCAGAGGTTGAGCAATCTGCCTTGTCCTGTGCTCTGCTTGGTGCTCCCAAAGAGCCCAGACGAGGTCTAAAGACAAGGCCCTAGATGATTGCTGAGTAGCTTCATGGAATTTTGCTGGAGTGTGCACTGTAATGTGTTGAAAATCCCAGGGACAATGCGAATTCAGTGTATTAGTTAAACATTTGTTTTGTGACATTTTATTTTGCACTGGTAATTTAAGATCATATTTTTCTCTTTGTTTCCATCTTCCCCCTTCTTTGTCCTTCTCAAGGTTGCATGTAACATTTTAAGTTCAAATATGCTATTGCAGCACTAGCACCAGCAGAATGCTTTGGATAATGTTGCATAGCAACACAAAATTTAATTTCTGTCAAACGTTTTGGCATTCTCCTAATGTGAGGATTTTTTCATTCTTTTCTTTTTCACTTGAACTGCATTGTCATTGATGGGGGTTGAAACCACTGGTACACTAGTACATTGTGAAGATTGTTATAATAGAAGCAATGCCCGACATCCAAAGTTGTCTGGAGTTTTCATTTTTGTCTTGCAGTAATTTAATGCTCTGTCAGCCATAAGAAACTGAAAGAAATGTTGTGTGAAAGAAAGATTGTTTCATTTCTGAACTTTTATATAGCCCAGAATTATATTCTCCTCTTGTGATTACTCTTATTTCATATTCCCCTTGTGTTTGCAGTCCATTTTCCAGTGACATAACTGCAACTATATTATCCATTGATTAACCAGGGAATAGAGTTCGGTGGGTAGTCTTTTCCTCTTTCAGGAATGATCAAACACCTTGAGTTTATAAATTAAATATCTTTTCTAGCAATTGCCTAAGAAGCCATTGTTTCAAATTGATTTTGAAGCAGAGCATTCTTACAAGGAGCATGGATGTTTGGCCATTTCGGGGGAGTGCCTGGGTAGGGCTGAGGGGAGTGAATTTAAAGAATTAATGTCAGTTGAGGTATACGCTTAATTACCTCTCAGGAGAAGAGCCAACCTGTGAAAAATGAAGTAAAACAGAGAAATGAATACTTTACCTGACCACTGATTTCATTATCATAAGGGTAGTTATATATGAGAGTAACTGAAGGCATGGCAACTTGAATTGACTGTACTGTTTAGTTTGTCTGTATGTGATTCTATGATTTGATTAAAATGAAGGGGGGGGTTGAGGAAGTTTGTTCTTTCCCATGGTAAAATACATTTGTAGTGAATGTATTCCAGAGTCTGGACTTCTAGTCTGACTCTGTCATCTCAAATATGTGTTTTCGGTGTTACATTGAGGTGTGTAACTGTTCAGCCAAAGGTGCAATAGGATTATAACAGGGTGACAGAGCGAGCTTTGCGCGTGTCAGCTTTACTGCCACCGCACTCAGCAGTGTGCAGCATTTTCAGCGTGGACTTTAACTGCCTAATGAGAGGTTGTAGAGAAGATGAAGACATTTTAAGAGGTATGCAGAGAAAGGGGCACAGGCACACATTTCCTCAAGAGGCGTTTTGATTAGGTGATGGGAAACAATTTTTTTGTCATGAGAGTTGTCAGACAGTGCAAGGCGTTGTCCACCAGAAAGGCTGAGGAACTGCCATCCTTGGAGAACCGCAGCTCCCAAAGTTACAGCACTCAGCAACCTGATGCAGCTTCAAAGTCAGTTCTGTTTTTGAAGTTGGCACTGTTTTGAGCAGGGTGGTGACCTCCCTGTTTTGAGCACCAGATGACCTCCAGAGGTCCCATTCAGCCCAAAGCATTGTATGATTTTTCCACTGATTCTCCAAAGAGTATCCAGAGTCATGGGCTGGTTTAAATCAGTTTGTAATGTAGCCTGCGTAGTCACATCTTTGCTGTTGTTGTAGGCTAGATAATCTTAAGTTTACTTCAGGGACTTTTTTTTTATCTTCTTTTTAATATGTGCAGATGTATGGTTGCACTGTAGGCATACTTCTAGTATTTCTGCTTTCTTTTGCTTTCTGTGCATAGAGGAGTTTTATAAGAATATAGAAACATGAAAAGATTTCTTTGATAACTAGCTTCGGTATGAAAACAGTACATTTCCCCTCTCAACATCTAATGGACACAGGCAAAGAATGTGTTTAACCAAAGTCTTTAAAAAGGCATTCCAAAGAAATATTTCAGATATCTTCTGTACAGTTTGTTCTTACTTCTAGCTACTTAACATCAGTTCCAGAGCTTAGAGGTAAATTCCATGCTTCTGGTTGCCATTAGAATTTCTGATATCTGGAATTAATGATTCTTTTGACCATATGAGTTCATCAGCTATGAAATACGTAAGTCTCTAACATAATCTGACACCATGGTTTATGATGGAATATCCACTTTCTATCTCTCAGAATTATACAAAAGATTTTTTGCCTCTCAGTCGCACACGCTTCCATGTCTTTATTAATTCTGTATATGTTTCATTTAAAAATTATTTTTAAAAGAAGCAGGAGTGGAGATAAAAATAATTGTTACCATGTGTGTATTATTATCATATTAATAAATATGTTTATATGCATTAAATTTAGTTTCCTACATGCTGTTAATACATTTGAAAATGTTTTTGTTGTCACCGATGTTCCTCTGATGATAATCAAGTACATTTTCAGTTTTAAAGATAACAATCTGGTGACACTTAGCTGTATAATTTTATGTGTCTGCATTTTTTTGTATTTTCATTTTTTATTGCAAAAGGTTTTGGACTGGTTATTTTTCTTAGATTTAGCTATAAAAGCCTTCTGTGGTACGCTTTACTTATTGTGTTGCCATATATTTGCTTCATGTGTCTGCCTCTATTTGTGTTTTTTTTCCTCCTTTCTAGATTTAAACAAGTTTTTATTTCATTTGAATGACATACTATTTCAAAGCATTTTGCATTCCTTGTGATTTACTGCCTTTTAAGATTGTGGTCTGTAGTAATCAGCTTTGGTTTTGGCCTTGTTCAATTTGATAGTATCTGTAGAAACTTTATTGATTTGAATTAAATGATAAATACATTGATGAGATTTGTTAATGATATTGCTTTGCAACGTCAATCATTTTAACAGAGTAGAGAAATAGTAGAAGAAAATTGTATGGATTTACAAACCTAGGCAAAAAATATGAGATAGGTCTTTTTTGTAAAGCTAAGGATAACAGCTGAAAAATAAAACCAAGTTGAAAGTGATGGTGTGTAATCAGAGCAGTGGCTCTTATTAGAGTTCACAGTATGTAAGGCTTGTAAAAAGAAACAGATGTGAAGATATTTTACTCTATATGGTATACTTTTGTCTAGTGCTCAGTATCAGAAAAACAGTGACCAAACAGCTTTCTAAAAAAGGAGAGGGAAGCGATGATAACAAATTTTCTATACAGTTTTCAATATATGGAGGTAATGTGAATGGAAGTGATAGTGATTTGGAGGTTTGCAGTGCATAATAAAATCTTTTTAGAACCATTTCTTTTTTAAATCCTACTTTAATTAGATCAATGGTTATCAAAAGTGTTAGACCAATACACTGGCACGCTGGTACTGAAAACGATGTCTGGGTTTGAATAGCATTGACTTAAGGCAGGAAAGTGCCTACGTTTCCTTGTGGATGAGAAGAGCAAAAGCTTTGTTTGCAAATTTCTGTGAAGCATCTGCAGCTCCCTTGTAATCTTGAACTTAAAGGCTCAGTGATCTTTTGGGCAGTGCCCGCGGAGTGGAACACACTCATCTCATTTAGGACCTTTGTCTTTTGTTAAAGCAGTGTGCTAAAAGCTGAGACGAAATCACCGCTACTCTTGGTTTTGGCTTGTGAATTGAAAGCGCATCTATGTATCAACACTATGCTGTTTACAATTGCTTTTTTTTTTTTTAAATAATTGAGGCTTGAAAAGACTTTGTTGCAAGCCAGTTTCTTTAATTGTGGAGAGAGCTTTTATCTGAAAGACTTGCAATATCTTTTACAATAGAAGCCTCTTAATTTCAGATTATTCTTTGTTCAGTGATACATTCCAAAAGGGAAACACATTTGTTTGGATATAAACAATAAAGAATGGTGTATGGAAAGTGGTATGTCCCTATGGACGTTTTCTCACAGGAATGTAATTCTGCACCAAATCTCTTAAGAATTGTGTCACCACTGTACTTGAGGAGATAACAACAATAACCATTAAAAATAAAGTATTGCCATCTATTGTTAGGCTGTTGTTCCTGTTTTGGCCTGTTATGCTCTTTCAAAAACGTAGATGTTTTATTTTCCTTCAACCTTTATTCTAATCTACTGTCTAAATATTTAAGTAGGAAGCATATTGATTAAGATAACATGGATGTCCATATGAGTCTCGTTCATGATACTTCTATTATTTATGAAAACATACTTGTTAGCCTAGCAGGTTCATTTCTCTCCCACCAGGATCCCTTAATTGCTTTATTCCCACTCTCTCACTGATGTAGAAAAGTAAATACGTTATCCATGCTTATCTCTTGTAAAGAACCCATCAAATTATTGCCATCTACATCCCCTTTTGCAGATATTTCAGGTTTTTGCCCTAGTTGTTTGTTGCTGTTGACGTTGCTCTTTTTTTGTGAATATTCTTTAGACAGTCAAACCTCAACTACATTTCTCAACGGGGATTTCTCTGTTCATTTTTATAGTTGATCTTAAATGTGAGACTCCTAACTCTTACTGTTTCTGTTGTTTCTATAGCAACCAGATAGGTGGAGATGAAGCAGCATCGCTTTGCTTCCCAGCTGGTGTTTTGTGTTCTCAGCAAGGGGAGAGTTTGAGGAAAATAGAGAGGGGATTAATTGGGATGCATCTGGCTCAGAAGGGTAGTCCTTGTTAAGTTACTTTACCTTTTACCTAAGGAGTTAGTTAATAATTTTAAGCAGAGCTTCTCAAACTTTTGTGAATAAAATTCTGTCCTCTCAGGAAGAGACATGATTTACTCTAAGTATGTGTCAGGATTTGATCTCAGCTGCTTGGGCCTTCATGTTTTCTTCCACCTAAACCCCCTTTTTCTTCACCATGTGGGCAGCAGTAAGATTGTTTTCAGAAACTAGACTGGTGTTTATAACTTGCACGTAGCCTGAACATACATGAGGGTACAGGGCTTTTTAATTTCTCCAATTCCCACTTTTTAATCTGAATTTTGCAGCTGTCCAGTAACTATACAGTAACTGTGCAGTAACTAGCTGTCATACTAGACTGTAATTCTATAGTAGGCTATTAAGTGACTATCTCAGAGTAAAATGTTTTGATACTTAAATCCTACGTATCCAGAGATTAGATTAACATGTTCTCCCTTCTCCAGAAAGCAGAAGTTGTTTGCGTTCACTTTAGCAGTCCTCTCTCTTACCTCATGATGGAAATGCTCATTACCTACATTCCTGAGGATCTCCGATGCCATGTTAATACCTCTGAAATAACCCAAAGACTTTCCTCCATACCTGAGCACGTGAGGTTCTGTTACTCTGCCTTGGTGCTGTTTATTTAGCCAAGGCCCCGAGGAAGCCCCCCTGCTCCATAAGGGTTGGGTTGCTCTCAGCGTGGCTTGTGTATCATGAAGGCTCTGGGGAGGTGAGGAGTTTTACTTTACGGTGTTTAAGCCATTATTATACAAAACAACCACAAAACACATGACCTATGTTTTAAGCTCCTCTGAAGTTTTTGTTTTTATTAAATAAACATTCATGGGCACAGGAGCTGGATATTATTTGTCTCATCTCAGAAAGATGGGTCCTATCAGGTTAGAATTACTCTTCAACTGGTTTAGTGTACATACAGTTGAAAATGCTTTCTGAGCCAGAACAGCTCTGCTTAGCAAGAGGAACTAGGAAAGTTCTTATCTTTTTAGTAGCTGGTAACCAAGCAGTAATTTGCTCATGTGGGAAATAAGAAGCAAGTTCAGGTGTGTTCTCCTTCTGACTTAAGGAACAGGTTTGAGTGAAGACTTCTCACCCCACAGGAAGCTGCTGCAATGTGAGCTGTTCTTGAGGGAGTGGTCTGCAGGTCAGTAGGGATCCAGCAGGCATCAGGATGCCATCCGTGATATGCCTGTCATCTCCACATTGGCGGTGGTGCCTCAGGAGAAGCACTTGGTTTTTTGGAAATTAGGCTAAGTTTTTTCCTTTTTTTTTTTTTTCCACACTTTATTCCTTCTCTGTTTCTCCTCTCTCCCTGTAGTTGACCCTGCTTTGAGCAGGGGGGTTGTACTCCAGAGGTCCTTTCCAACCTGGACTATGCTGTGAATAGTTTGGTTTATGTCAGCAGATAAAATTGTGCTTTTTTTCTATGAAAAAAATTGCTGCTGGAAGAATCTTGTAATACTAAAGGGTAAAATATGAATCTTATGAGATGTTTTGTTTGGAGAATCCTGTTGTATCTACTTCGATTTTAAATTTTATCGTAGTACATCTTCTGGTGTTATGCAGTTTATCTCTCACAACATAATTCTTCTACAGAAAAAAACTAACCGAGAAATCGGTGTAGTAACGACACTTTTGTCAGCTCTGTTCATGTGACAAATAAATGCATTTTATAGTGCCTAAAATCCAATCCTGAATGTAAAGGTCTATTGAAGTGTTTTTGATTCATACTCAACTCTCAATCAAGGTTGCGAGGCAGGATTTTCGGTTAGAATTCTGACAAGGAAACTGGAATTTTGCTGTCTTGGTTGGGACAATTTTAGCTATGTGATTTCTAACAGGGGTAAAGTGTAGTGCGAACTCGCATGCTTCCCTTTTTTGCCTGATTTCTGAATATGAAGAATGGGATTGATCTGTTCTCCAGAATATTCAACTGAGGGTAATACATTAATGTGAAACCAGAGTTTGATCAGTTGCCTTGAAGTGTTGATTTCATTATTATTAAATACTAGCTAAAAGCAAGCACCATCTTTATCTTTCCTGGATCTGCTGGTGAGTGTTTACTCAAGATCAATTAAAATAGCTATTGCGTTCTCCAAGAAGGGAGTGCATATACCCTCTTGAAGGATTCAAAAAATACCTTGGGGAATAAGAAGTCAGGGATGTTGTTGAGAATTATCCTGAGATTAGAAAAGGAGGAGTAAAAGTTGCAATGGCATCTGGAGCAGGGTTGGAAAGAGAGGCTATGGCTGGAGCTAGGGAAAAAGCAATGTCTAGCGATGGGAGTGAGGTGGGAAGGGAGGACAGCTTCTTGGGGGAAAGGAGAAAGAATAGGTGAAGTAATGACTTTTTTTGTTGTTGTTGGTTGTTTTTCAAAAGAGCTAAGGATTTCCAATTCCAAAATTCCAATTTTAAGCCAAATTAGTTATCTTAGTTTGAGCGTCTCATTTCAGGTAAATAGTGGCAAGTGTTAGGAACTGAGAAATTAAGTGAGATTCTGATGTTGGCTTTCTGGACATCTCTTTCAGATTTTTGATCAAATCCTGCTCGAGCAGACCTCTTCAGGCATTAGGGATTTTAAATGTAATTATTGTTTGGATGAGGCTTCCAAAACTTCTGCTTTGAAACTTTGTTATGCATCTCTTCATTCAAATCACTTAATGTTTTCAATCTTGTTTACTTCTTTACAGCTGTTAACACAATAGGGGAAAAGCTTCCAAGGAATGACTATTGATGTCCGAGGGAACCTAGATCCTAATTGCAGAACAATTGCCATGATGTCATGTGCAGATTTTATATGGTGTTCACAAGCGGCTGGTTACGAACAACTGCAGATTGCATAAAATGCCTGTAAAGGTTTTGTTCTATGTGTAAAGCTGCTGTGACACTGTTGAAAGGTTGTGGATGTAGCTGTCTGTGTATACTGTTTTAAGCGAATTCTCGTAACATGAAATGAACTTACTTTGTGGAAAAAAAATGCTTTTGCCAATATGTTTTTCATTATTCATACACTAAAAGCAAGCACAACTATAAAATTGTAGTTATATATGATGATAACAAAAGCAACTCTCATCTATGCATTTGAATGCCAATATTTGGCATAATTTTCAAGAAGTTATACTAGCAAAAGTAGTTCTTGCCAGATTATTGATGTGTAGCGTAAATGTTCGCCTTGCCTTAAAATTTACCTGTAGGAGACAGTCTCGCGGATGAACGTGATCATTCTGGTAAAGATGGAAATGCAAATTTAATTAAAGATTGCATTTCTTACTGTGAAATGTCAAAGTACTTTGCTATCTTTCTGATCGTGAAATTGGTAACTAGGGATAAAACCTAAATGTCAGGAAAGCGTAAAGGTATGCTAATTCTATACTTCTAAGGGTAGTGTTATAGAAATGTTTTCATTATAAAATAAATGTACATATTTTTATTATTCTTGAAGATAATTATCAAGACTGGTCAACTAAATATTCTGCTTTTTGCTTTCCAGAAACCAGCAAACATTCTGGTAATGGGTGAAGGTCCTGAAAGAGGAAGAGTCAAAATAGGTAAATATTTTGAGACAAGTTCATTGCACAGCTAAGGAATTACTTAAAAAATTGCTTCTTCACTGTAAGATAGAAACAAATCTTCATTATTCTTTGAGTGCGTGTATGCACAACATCTAGTTCAATTTTAAATCTTATTCAGTGAGTTTATAAGTTTAAGTGATTCCAACCATATTATTAGACATTTATAAAGCTTGCCAAAGATATTTTGTGAGATAAAAGCATCTGTAAGAAACAAGAAAGTAATAAGCACATAGAACAACGTCCATGGCCAAGGTTCTTTTGACTTCTACTATGAGTAGTTAGTATAACATTGTTACTTATAAACTGTATTTGTTCCTAGTTATTTTTATATACATAATATCAATGCATGTGTTTGTAGAGGTCCAAAGGTTTGCTATGCAAAAGGTTATTTGGCATCAAGGTGGGAAACACCTGTAACTGTGATGGTCTTTATCCCAAATCTAATTACCTGTGCAGATCATAAGCCTTAGTCATGTGGATATAAACTTTTTTTTAATAAAGCCATGTGGCATTCATCAGGAAAGAAGTAATATACAGGAACCTCTTTTCTATCCGTTGACTTTTGTTGTGTTTGAAAATGTTCAGCTAGCTGTTTTTGATTCATATGCTTGTATTACTCTGGGTAACTGCAAGAAAATTATACTTGGTATTTCATAACTTTGGAAGCAGAAAGATTTAGGTGTGTTTGTGTAAAAGATAACTTTCAAACTTGGATTAAAATGTGTGGTTTTGAACATACACCCAAATTTTGTACTTTCCTATCTGGCATTTCTTAATTTTACGTACAAGGTTGTTTCTAGAGAGAGTTTTTGAGTTATACGAAATGAAGGCTTACATTTAAAATACACCTCTGCCGGAGTGTGCACTCCCTGATTTCAGTAATTCCCAGTTAAAAAGTCTTTCCTGATTCTGGAGTTCATTCCTCCAAATGAAGTAGGAAAAATACTTTTCATACTTGGAAAAACAATCTATACTGCAGTCGTTTTGGTTTTGCACTTTGGGTAAATATATAGCAGTCACAAAGGCTCACAGTTTTGTAAACATATTTAAAAATAAAAGAGAAAATGTACATTAGAGACCCACTACTATTGACTTTAGTTAACTAGGTTTCTGTTGCAGTTCTATTTAAATCAATAGGCATCTGTGTTATGTAAAGTTTTACAATACCATAATGAAAAGACTTATAAGTCAAATATCATCCTTCATAGTTTTATAAATGAAGTAAATGCAATTTAGCCTGAGATAAATTTGGCCCAGTATTGTTATGAGTAACTTGTTGCTTTCTTAGAAACTTTGATTTGTAAGTTTTAATGCTTTTGAGCTTTTGATATAATTGCTTTTTGGCAATACTATTAAATTCTCATTTGTTTTCATTAACATTTTAATGTTCTCTTTTTTTTTTTTTCTTTTCTTTCTTCTCCTCCCCTAGCTGATATGGGTTTTGCAAGATTGTTCAACTCACCTTTGAAGCCATTGGCAGACTTGGATCCAGTTGTGGTGACATTCTGGTATAGAGCCCCAGAGCTGTTACTTGGAGCCAGACATTACACAAAGGCCATTGGTAAGTTCTGTGTAAGAAGGAGGTTTACCTCTAAGTGTTGTGAAGGAGGGTGGCGTTATAGTAGATATGATGATCAACTGACCAGCTACTTTTGGATTTTTTTCCTGAAGTAGCAGCAGAATGGTGTATGATCCAATCCATACAAGATTAATCCAACTTGAAACTTTGAGGGCTGTGCTTTTATTTTTCAGTATGAGTTAAGGTTAATGTTAGACATTTAAAATATGTTGTTTGTTTTGTTTTTAAAAGAAGAATATTCTTTGCGTTGGTTTACATGGTTTTTTTGATATGGGCTCAGAAATCTTGTAATCTTGTAAACCTTCAAAAGGGAAAGAGCTATGATCGTTAAAGTGGCGTTCTCCTAGGGTGCTTCATGTCTTGATAAGGAGAGGGCAGTCTCCTGCACTGTGTACAATCTGCAAATCATTCACTCCTGATGACTTAGGAAGTTCCATGTTCAGGAAATGGTGGTGGCCAGGGTCTTGTCTTCATTCCCCCTTAGTAAATTCCATAAGCACAATCAGCCTTGGTGCCTAGCTGTTTCAAATAAAAACACTGAGATGCACAGGAGGTATCCTGTCTGCGTGATTAGGTTATATATTGAAGAGAACTGCAAAGGAAATGGCATCCCTCTGTTAAAGGGGTTAAATTGTTCCTATGTGTATAGACGGAGCTTTCTTGGCAGTTGTAGGCATTTTCCTGTTATAGACGTTTTCGGAGATGCTATGTAGGCCTTCATTCAGAAAGTTACAAAGCGTTGTGTTATACTAGCATCTCAGCTGAATGTTCATTTAGGTGGACCAACACTTTTAATTAAGTCTCACAGTCTGGCTTTTTCAAATAACTCCTGTTTATCAAAATATCATATACAGCAAAAGGTTTAAAAAATGAATAAACTGTCACCTGGCTTCTTTGATGTGGATTTGCGCTTTACGTTTCTTTATTGGTCTTCTCTCCCATTTGGAATCCTCCATTGGAGGAGGACCTGAGTTGGGCAAAACGCTGCTTTGCTTATTGATCTTGCTTTGAATGTGCAGAAACTGTTAAGGCCAAAAAGACTTGTACATAACTCTATGGAGGATATATACGTCCAGTCTTGCAGGAACATAACATGCATTTCTATCCTTGGACAAAGTTTGTCAGCATCAGAAAGCCAAAAAGTTGGTGTTTATATGCTAGTGTCCCTTTTCATCTGCTGAAATGGAAAAGCATAACTCTTCAGCTGGCGATGTCTACATTAGCAAGTAGTGTGGCACAACAGAACTGCATCTCTAAAGCAAAATGGTACTGAAAACCTAGCATCCACATTGTACGTGTTTTGGAGAAAGGGGAGTACTTCGGGCTTTCTCTGGCCTGGTCCAGTGCTCGTTAGTGGCTGATGCACACATTTTGATTTAATCTAATCCCAAAGGAACTCATTTTGTGTACTCTGAGAGAGCTCTGCAATGCAAGCTGAAGTGTCATAAGTATGGACAATCTGATCCGTTTCAAAAGCAAACTCCTTGTCCCAAGTAAAATACTAGTTGCAGATAGATTCGATCAGGTTGAAAGAGACCTCCTAAGGTCTCTTGTCCATCCTCCTGTTTAAAGCAGGGTCCTGGTCTGAATTCAGACCAGGCTGCTGAGGGATTTGTCCAGACAGGTCTGAAAACCACTTAGAACAAAGATTCCAAACTCTCTCTGAATGACCTGTTCCAGTCCCAAATCATCCTCATAATGAAATTTTTTTTCCTTATACCTAGTCAGAACTTCTTGTTTCAGTTTATGCCTGTAATGTGTCATTCTCCTGTTGTATACCCCTGTAAATAGCCTGGCTCCATCATCTCTGTCACCTCTACATAGGTACTGGGGGTGGCTGCTCATAGGTTCTTCTTCAATCTGAACAAGCTCGTGTCCCTCAGCCTCCTCTCCCAGAGCAGGTTCTCCAGCCTCTGACTATTCTGGTGACTCTCCACTGAACTTGCTCCAGGTTAGCAAAGTCTGTCTTGTATTCAGGTCCCCAGAGTGGCCCAAATGTGGTCCAACAAGTTCTAAGTAAAGGGGAGTAATCGCTTCTCTCAGTCTACTGGCTGTACTCCTGTTGATACAGGCAATGCATTCTATTGATGCTATTAGCCTTCATGACTACCAGACTGGCTCATGTTTCACCTGATGTCCACTGGAAACCCCACAACCTTTTTTGCAGAGATAGTCTCCAGCCAGTCAGTCCCCCACCTGAAGCATTTCAGGGGGTTAGTCTGTCATGGGTGCTGGAGTTTGTATTTGTCCTTGTTGAATTTAATGAATTTCCTGTGGCCCATTCCTCCTGCCCATCTAGTTCCCTCTGAATGTCAGCTCTACCCTCAAGCATATCAACCCTTTCCCCAGTTTTCCCTCATGCACAACCTGATGGGGGATGTTCCAGCTCCTCCTCCTTGGCATTGGTAAAAATACTAAGTTGGATAGGTCTCAGAGGCCTCTGTAGTACTTCACTTGTAATCAGCCTTCAGGTTAGAGTATAAACTGTTAACCACCGTCCTCAGACCCTGATGATCCAGCTAGTTTTTCCTGAAGCCCACGGTTCTGCTACTAGCTGTCGCTACTCCATGGTTTCATGGTTGTTACAGATAAGACTGACATTGATTATCACATCCCCAACCAGTTCCGCCTTATTCCTGAGTTACAGCTCTGAAAGATGACACATGTAGTGTCTGTATGAAGAAATTTACCCCAACATCCTCCAGAAACCTTTGCAAGGTCCCTGAGGTGACCCTGTTCATGTCTTGTTTATTCTCCATGATGCTACGGAGTCTGTTCACCTCCTCCCACAGCTCCTTTTGCTGGTGTCACAGTACCTCAACCAGAATGTCTCCCGCTGCGAGGCCAGTGTCACCCTGCAGCCAGAGTCCTGGGTAGCAGCATCCTCCCTTGAAGCTCTGTCTCAGTTTGAGGCCTCTGATTTCCCAGGGTATCTTCTCCCATGGGTACTGGGGATGGAGCCTTGTAGTGTCCCCCCCATGGTTGTGGCACAATCCCATGTTGTCTGAAGCAGACTCATAGGGCTGGCTTTGCATCTGCGATTGCTGACTCCCAAAGTCTCTGTTTGCCGCACTCTGCAGCGGGTGGAAATAGTTACTAGAAGTGTTTAAAGAAAATGCCAACAGGATTATCTTAAACGGCTGTAAATTAGATGCTTAAACTGCCCTGACTATGTTGATATGTAAAACGTGGGTGTGAGCGGACCAGATCACTGAGTGACCTGCCTGCGTGGTACTGGGAAGTTGCCTTAACTTGACAGTTACCTGTTTTTGATAGATAGCACATTGTTTGCAGATTTAGGTGAGTGATATGTACCATTATCTCAGGATATCTCTTTGAAGTACGAATTAGTATAATGCTGTTGTTTTTTTAATTATGTCATAAATTACTTGCCTCTTGCCCTGAGGGATCTGTAGTCTATGCTAAAACATAGACAGGGAGTCCCCATGGAAGTTTAGAGGATGATGCCGCTTCAGAGAGATCTGGTTTTGCTAGCAGTTTATTATTCTGAGGCTTTTATTTCTTGTATCAGACCCGCACCAGTGAATCCCCAGGAGGGGTGTGAATGGGTCGTGCAGTACCTGGTGCGCAGTGTGAGTGCCGAGGGCACTTGAAAAGGTTTGGGCAGCAAAGTAAAAAATATGGAAATGAAAACAAGGAAAGTTGCAAGGTGAGATTTGTAGGCTGAGTGAAGGATTAGAGGAGCATGTGGCTGAAGAGAAGAGAAAAGAATAAAGGTACCTGGAGGTGATCTGCGTGCAGCTTTAAGGAAGAAGTGGGTAACGAAAGGATATGGTGTAGGGGAGAACTTTGTAGAGTGGGGTTGATAGTTGGACTCGATGATCCCAAGGGTCTTTTCCAACCTAAATGATTCTGTGATTCTGTGAAATGACAGTGGTGATGTTCATGCAGTTCATGAGTCCAGTCTTGTGTTTTGCTTCTAGAATTATGTGCACTTAAAGGCAATCTTAATGAGCTAAGCACACTATGGAGAGTTTAAGTTGAATGCTAATGTTCTTGGCAAAGGACGCAACTCCTAAAGCTCTCTCTTAAATCTCTGTGCAAGAAATATAATTTTCACATCTCTTAATATTACATAATTCTCAGGAGCCTTAATGTATCACTTTTAGTAATAACTCATAAATTATATAAGATTCTCACTTAACTGCTCTTCAGTTGGAAATAATCATTTAGAAGAAAGGTGATTAGATATAGCAATTTATGAAAAAGGAAATGACAGGCTATTTGGTATAGCTGCTTATTTTCTGTAGCTATTTTCTTAAGCCTATTATATAATATATAATTTTGTATAATTGGTAAATATCAATAAAGTCAGGCTAAAAGCAATGTCATGCCAGCTTTAGTCTATTCTCTTCCAATTTTGTCATTGTGAGAAATATTTGGGTTTGAATTTACTAGGAATGCATTGTCATCAGTTCTCTACTGCAACACGCTGAACATTGTCCAACAGTTGCTACATAATTCAGATGTTTGCTTAGCTTTTTACTGGCTTAGTCTTGCTTTTATTTTTTTTAATAATATATTTTCTGTATTCTATATCTAATACTACCGTCCTTATCTTAGCTTCATATATAATGTTAATCATTTGCAGTGTATTCATAATATTCTGGACACTGTCTACTATAGCGTCCGAATTTTTTTTGTTCTTGTAACAAAGCAAGGTTACATTTTGTGGGTTTAACTTTGGGGGAAAACTGTACTAATTACAGTCTGTTTAGAAAGAACTATGTGTTACACAAAACAATATGTAGGCATATTTCATTATTTCAGAAATAGTTTTTCAGTGATATTTCCCCCCTTATTTCATTTGTTCCTTCATAGTAATGAAATACTCTACTTTTCGTTTACTTGCAGAACAAATAGTTGTTCATCACATATATAACATCATGTTTTAAGGAAATACAGGAGTCAGGAAAATATTGTTGCTGAAAAACAGAAATAACTTTTGCTTTCTGCGTGTTAAAAGGATAGTGAAAAGCCCGTGTTAGGGTTTCATGGGGAATAATATTTAGTTTATAATCTAAGCCCTACTTGTTAATAAAGTTTCCTATATAATCTGTTTACCATAGCTACATATGTTACATAGTTACAAGCAACTAACCTACGAGATGAATGCAAATTGGGAAAATGGTGGTGTAGAAGCCAAAGGTCACTTTCTGTTCTGTTACCGCAACAGAAATCTGTACTAAATTTATTGTAGCCTGTGGAAGTTGGTCTGCATTTCTACCACTGTAATTTAAAAGCAGAATCTGTTCCCTTGTGTTCATTGATCCTAATACTCCAGCAAAGAAGTAAAATATGTAAATAAAAGTAACTTGAACAAGCTTCAGGTAAACCCAAGTAACTGCAAACATGTAAAATGCTTGTGAGCATGGAAATGTTAATAAAATTGCTGAATTTATAGAAAGTCTCCAGCACAACAGAAAATACTCAGAATACTAAAGAAAAAAGATTGAAGTAAGTGGCAAGGTACAGTGCTCCTTTTGTTGATGGGCAAAGACTTCTGCACTATAATTTTAAGGAAAGTAAAGGAAATGACTGTGGCAAAATGAAGGAAAAGGTAAGCTGACTTTCAGCTTGAAAGGAGACATCAATCAGATTTTTTTTCACTCTGGGAACATCAAAATAGAAAACAATATTTTAATAAAGTAAGTAGTAAGAACTCTTTTTCATCATAGATTTTTAAGAAAGCATATGATTTATTCTCGGGCATCTGGTAGCATAATATCAAGGAAGTAGCATAATTAACAGAATCACAGAATGGTGAGGGTTGGAAGGGACCTCTGGAGATCATCTAGTTCAACCCCCCTGCCAGAGCAGGGTCACCCAGAGCAGCCACCCTCAAAGGAAAGAAGTTCCTTCTCATGTTTAGGTGGAACTTCCTCTGCTCAAGTTTGTGCCCATTACCTATTGTCCTGCTGCTGGGCACCACTGAAAAGAGCCTGGCCCCATCCTCCTGACACCCACCCTTTAAGTATTTATAAGTGTTGATAAGGTCCCCCCTCAGCCATCTTTTTTCCAGACTGAAGAGACCCAAATCCCTCAGCCTTTCTTCATAAGAGAGGTGTTCCAGTCCCCTAATCATCTTGGTAGCCCTTTGCTGCACCCTCTCCAGCAGTTCCCTGTCGTTGAACCAGGGAGCCCAGAACTGGGGCTTGTTTTTTAACAAGTCTTGTTAAGACTTGTTTTTAATCAAGTTGCAGCTTGTATAGCTATCAGTGCTATCAAATAAGAACGTGTTATCTTACCTCCATTTACCAGTTGCCTTAATTAAAGAAATAGTGTATTTGATAAACGGCATCAGGCGGCTTGTAGTATTTTAGATGGTTTGGATTTTGTTGGTAAAAGAGTTCTTTATATTGATCATTCAACCACCCCATAAGCAGGGCTAAAACACTGTCCTGCACTGAAAAAAGATGAGATTATTTATTGTAAAAAAAATAAATCTGAGAACCTGAGAAATCTCTATTGCTTAGTTTCTTCACTTGTCTAGATTATAAGTCAGCAGGAATGTTAGAAATGGCCATGTGGCAACCGCGTTTACCAACCCGAACAAGATTTAGGTATAGAGAAACTGTAATTTAAAGCTTGGGCAGTGCACTGTCACCTCATTCTATTTCCAGACTAGCATATGCTTATGGAAGCTGGAAACGTGTGAAAGGTATAAGGAGATATCAAAATGCCTTTGAAAGCAAATGTCACAGGAAAATATTAGGTGTATCAAAGGGAATGAATTTATAATGAATGCTGGGATCCATCAGAGTTTCAACAACTCCATTCGACTTTATGCAGGAAAAAAAGAGGGGGAAGTATCTGGGGTGTATTATGTAGGATTTAGGATGGAAATATGTGCATATGTGTTCCATATTGCCTATGCAGCGAGTCCCACACGTTCCGAGTGCATCAGATGTCCTTACTGTGCGCGCACAGATTGTTGGCACGTTGGCCGGGCTGTGGGGCCTCTGGAAATCTTGGACCGATGCCTAAAGCTCTTCTGGTCTCTTGTTCTGGGAGGGCTGGGGGGAAGGAGGAAAAATAAGACCTATCTGGAAAATCTGCTAAACCAGACTTTACAAATGGGGCCAACCAAAAGATTGAAAAGTCCTTGGGAAAGATGCACGGGGCGTTCCCCACCTGCGGTCTGTGGAGCCATGGGAGTATGGAGACTGCTTTTAAATATCCATGAGAGAGAGTTAAGAAAAGCAAGTCTATAGTCAGTCAGCTTCTGTTTGCCGCATAGGGATCCACATTCCTGTTTGTTAGAGATTTTGATTTGAGGGGAAGGGGCTGTGAAAAAACTAGAAAAGAAAAGTTAGAGGAGTTGGGAAAATATTCATTTATGCACTCTGAAAAGAAAAACTCAGGCTGCACCAGAAAGGGAGCCTTGTTCATGCCCTGGGCAATGTTATACGACATGGGAAGTAATTGGATTCAGATGATATTTTGTGGTAAACTTCTTTTGGCATGTGGTAAACTTTCTTCATGTTGATTATCACAGTTATTCTCCTGCTTTTTCTGAGAGGCAAAATATTTTAATACCAAAGATTAATTGTTGCTTTCTTATCTAGTTATTGCAGGTGCTGGATGATTTACTGCTGTTTTTTTCCTCTCACTTGACAGTCCTCTCTAAAATACTATACATGCACCTTTTTTGAGAGAAGAAACTTGCTACACTTCACAAGCTTATCACTGCAATCACCTAAGAAACGTAAAGTTTTATAAAGGATTATTAGGTCGCTTAAATAGAACATTTTAAGACTACATTAATTAGTATTTTGGGAAACCTGAGATGCTGACAGCAACTCAAGGAATATCGTCCACAGCATTGTTATACACTTCAAAACATTAACTGTATTGAGATCTAGCATACTAGTTCCTGCCTTTTTCGAACTCCTGTGTCGTCCTTGCTTCTTAAATCTGTTGATGTCTGGAAATTAGCTAGTGACTGGTGGCCATTTTCAGCTCTGAAGAGTCTGAGGTGTGTTGGAGCGTGTACTAGCTTAATAGTCAGTGGAATGAGAACAGTGCAGCGGGTCAGACCTGTCTCTGCTGTTGTAAAACCATTGGAGGTACTCTAATGTGGGGCAGACAGTAAAGTTTTTACCTCTTAGAACAGTAAGCTGAGTCTCAGGAGATTTGGATTTAAATACTAATTCAGTCTGAAGTGCTGTATGTAGCTTACAGCACGTCATTTAATCCATCCTAGGTGTTGTTTCATTGTCTATAAAGTATTGTCCTGAAGATAAAATCAGTTAATGATAATAGGGAGCTTCAGTACAAGTGTGTTATGAATTATTTTTGTTAACTCAGTGAATGGATTAATTTGTCTGAGAACCTGGAATGTCACTTAGCATCTGCAGTTAGCTCAAGAAATATACACATTCTGGACATTAAAAAAGAAAAGGAGAACAAAACCACCGGATCACCAATCACAACTAGAATCTGCTAATTGTCCTGATTTAGACTGCTCTGTAAATTAACATATAAACTTCCATTCCTGGTCACCCAATACTTTTTCTTATGTTTGTGATTCTCTCCTCGTGCAAAACACATGAAGGGAAGAAGCGGGTGCTTTTGCCTCTTTATTCAGTATTTTGGCACATTTGCTATTGTGTGATGATGACTATGACTTAACTGTATATGGATTATTTTAGATCAGGAAAAAGAACATAAAACTACTCAGAAGGCAGAATATCCTCTATAGTAATACCTTTGTGATTAAAACCCACTTTGAACAAGAGGTGCCTTCAAAAATCTGTCTATGCTTAGCCCCATGTACATCAAAAATCATCAATGATTTGTGGGCTGAAAACCCCTCCCTGCTGGTAATGGTCTTAGTTCCATGTCTTTGTCCTTCTAATTATTTTTCCCTCAGAGTATCAGTTTTGCGTTCTTCCCAACTGTTAATAGCTATAGGGCCTCTTATATGAGAAAGCTTTTCCTTCCCTAGTATCTCACTGACTTTGCCCTTTACCAGGCAGAAGAGCTTTGCAGCAGCAGGATTGATTCTCTAGCCTCCCTGAGCAACCTACACTGTGAACTCAGTTGAAAAAAAAAAAAAAGATTTAGGGAAGTAAGGCAGGAGTTTTTCTTGTAGTGTCTGTTATAGCCCAGAGCAAATAATAGATCCTAATGTGGAAATGGAACAGGAATGATGACATGAGAAAGCAGAACTCGGCATTTGGAGAAGGTTAGGAGATGCATTTTGCCCACTTTCTCTTCATGCTCAATTCCATCCTGTACATGTCAGTTGGGATATATTGTGATTCTTTGCCATATACTACAAATAGGTTGTTCCTTTTATATATGAGCAAGTGAATGGTTTGGTGCGGACTTGAATTTGCATCTTAGAGATGTTTCATTTAGCTTTATTTTTTAAGGATTCCTTTACAAAGCAGTGAACTAAAGGCTGATTTCATTTTCTTAAATGGAACATGAGGTTGATATTTGAAGATCCAAAAGGTGATCTGTTATAAAACCTGCTTCTGTAAACGCTTTACCCTAGCTAACTAGTGCAGTAATGAGGAATTTCAGTGTCCTCTATTTACTACCATATCTAAAAATGTTCACTCACAAAAGTTGGTTTTGGTTGAAAACAAAGTACCTACTATCATAATACAGTGCATGCTTCTGGTGCAGAGGAATTTTTTTAGCTAATCCATCAGTTTGATCTTCAGGCACAATTATTTCAGCATTACCAACTGAAGCATTCAACACTACAGCACTGATTCAGTAGAGTGGCTTGTTCTCAGGACAGGTGGGATTTCTTCACAAGTAGACATTGTGGCAATAGCTGTGACTGACAACAGAATTACATTTCACAGCAGTTTATTTTGTTGCCTATCCAATAGATTTCCTTATTATAGTTATGTAGGGTTTATTCTCAGTGCCTTATTAGAAATAGTTGTAAGGCTGAACCCCTTAGTAACAGAAACGTTAAGATATTGTAAAGCGCTCTGTTTAGGAGACTAATAAGCCTCTCAGTGCTAAGACGCAGGATTTCTTCATGTGCATTCCTCTCAGACTGAAATAAGGTAGACATCAAAAGCTTTAATAACTTCCAGAAAAAGACTGTCATGGCTTGTGAGTTGGAACAGGCCAGGAAAGTACTCTTCACACATGTTCCTTGTTATAAGTTAATCTACCAGATCGCAGGCCTTTTGCTCACCTTATGTTAGCTCTGAAGGTGTTGACATGTTGGACCTAGTAAGAAGTTGTAATAGTTAATGACAGAAGCCAAGTGAGAGCACACAACAGATTATAAACTCGTTGTCTCTCTTCATTTAGCATGGTTTTAACCTCCAAAGAGCTCCATTGTGTACAGAAAAGCTGTTTTGTTAAAATATTCTGCATTTAATTAGGAAAAAAAATATTTTTCCCTTTCGGAGAATATATACTGCTCACTTCTCATTTGCTATGGTTCAGAAGAGCACAGAAAATGGCAACAATTCTCTAATATGCTGTGCTATTTGTACGATATAGATTGTATGATATTGGACACTTACCTGCACTGATGGAATAAGATGGGCGGGGAAAATGGAGGAGGAGGGGGAAATTAATGATAAAGCACCATAATTAGTAATCAGGAGTTCCTGGTCCTATGATCATAGGATATTGTCAATCATTTTTTTTTCATATGATAAAGTGAAAATGCAAAGCTGTAATGTTCCTTGAAAAGTTTTGCAAATTTTAGCAAGCAGCTGCATACATATCTTGGCTTTTCTTAATTCTTTCGTCATTACAGGAGGAAATGGTAGCAACTTCTGTATCAGACCTGCCTAATACTTAGCAGTATAAAAGAGTCTTGTGACCTTTGCGATGAGAAGCTTTCATACTTCCTTCACTTGCTGCAGTTGTTTTGATATTTGGTAGGGGGAAGCAGCCCTGAGGCTACAAAGCTGCCTTTTGTGTCACCCATTACATTCCTTGTGCTTTTGATGAGTTGTCACTGAAAGAACATTTTTCTTTTTACTTTTGTTTCCATGAAAAGCTTTGGCAGCCCGCCAGAGTACCTCTTGGACTTTCTGAGGTATAAGCACTGCTGTTGCTGGAACAAAAGTAGCAGTATGTTCTTTACTACATCTTGGAGATACTGGAGTTGGCATAAAAATACTAGCCCTCTGCCATCTCTGACGCATCTAAAGGCTTAGGATTAGGGAGAAAATGAGGCTGTAACACACTTTCCTTGCCAGAACTCAGCTCTTGTCCCAGTGACCTAATTCCCTGCCCTGAAACAACATCACCTGAGGCTGGAGCCCACCCCGGTTTCTGGAAGAAGAGCTTAGAGAAGAAAGAAGATGGGACCATCGCTCTATTCTGCATTCATGCAGCCATCGCTCTATTCTGTCTCTCAAGGGTGTTAGCCTGCTCTACTGCTAGCTAATGTAGTTAATCTGTAATTTATACAGTCGTAGTCTCGGAGACACAACTGAAGAGTTGAAGAATTGCTGATGAAAATGTGGTATATAGGATTTGGGGAGGCGAGGGGGAGTGCTTGGGAAGACAGGCACTACAAATCCTTACAAAAGCAGTATAATGTTGGTAAAACTTTAATTCTCATGCTCTATGGTACAATTGTTAAGATTGTATTTGCCCTGCCTTGAGGATTCCTGTCGTCTTTAGTACATAGGCTGCACAAGAGAAATACAAGGTTGCATATAGAACCATAAACCTGGAATTTCCAAGTTCTGTAAATTAAAGATTTAAGTTCTTTAGCAGAGTTTCTTTGTTTACAATCATATTTTTTCTGCATGAGAAGGGCTACTTAGGGCCTCTGGTCCTATTGCCACTCCCTGTATTAAATCTATTCTACCTCTGTTTTCAGGCTTACTACAATAATTTAAGTGTAATATTGCAAGCTAGATAATGTGTCTAGTCCACAGCAGAAGTCTGAAATCATATGATTCAGGATCTTCATTTAATGCTGATATACTAAGGAATATAAATTTAAGTGGGAAAATAAATATTAGACAACCTAAAATAATTCTGTTTAGAGGGAATGAAGAAATCCTGGCCCACTGAAGCCCTGTAGAGAATTACACTTTATTTTGGTGAACTCAGAATTTCAGTCAAATTTCAAAATTTTTAAGGTGTAGTAAATGAAATTAATTAGATTCTTAGTACAAACATGAAAAAAGGGCAGCTTAGTTTAAAAGGCTAGGATGGAGGCATACAGGTAAAAAAAAGCGTGAGGATAATAGTTGTCATGACTGATTTGAATTAATGTAGTTTTGCCTTTACAAGTTTTGACTTATCTTGACTCTGCATCATGGCACAGGAGATTACATGGTCTTGAAATAAAACATTGCTCTTAGATGCGCATTTGTCTGACACTGAGCGTTCTTCAGATTAGAGAGGTATTTTTCCTGTCTGCAGAACATTCATTTTGTGGCTCTACAGCATAAACTTCTGTTCTTCGGTCAAGTTCTGTTGCGATGCTGTTTGTTAAAGATCGGTAAACGTTGCGTCACTTATCAATGAGTGATAGCAAATTTCTGACCCCTGGCCCACTGACACCACTTCTTGCTTCCCCTTGAAAAGTCTGTCACATGTAAATGTTTGACCCCATTCTCAGTTCTTCATAGAAAGTATCAAATTTAAAAGGCCAGTAACCACTTCTTCCTTGACCTCTGTCTTTCAATAAAAATTGAAACCTTAGTGTATGAAAGGGAAGACCTTTCCCTTGTGTCTGTGTGTGATAGCAACAGGTATGTTCTACTCGCCTTATTGGGCCAAAGCAATGAGAAATTCCCCTTTAGAGGGGAATATTACTAATAATAGTAATTAATATACTTTAAATCTAACTTCTTGGTATTTAAATCTAGTGTAAAAATTATAAACTCTTTTTCTATGGCATCTTTGTGCTCCTAGGTCACTGTGTGTATAGAGATTCCAGATAAGTTTAGAATCTGCTGCTCTACACAGCATGAGACACGGGATTTTCTTATAAAGAGGTTATACCTTTTCATTAGGCCAATTGGTATTTATTTGAAAAAAAAAATAAAAATTAGATGCATGTTTGCTTGCGCAGCCACCTTTTGGGTTTTGAGTATGTTGGTGTATTTTTTGTCCTTGCCTTGATTTGCACCAGGAGGGGTTTAGATTGGATATTAGGAAAAATTTCTTCACTGAAAGGGTTCTCAAGCATTGGAACAGGCTGCCCAGGGAAGTGGTTGAGGCACCATCCCTGGAGGTATTTAAAAGACGTGTAAATGTGGTACTTAAGGACATGGTTTAGTGGGACTTGGTAATGTTAGGTTTATGATTGGACTCGACGATCTTAAGGATCTTTTCCAACCGAAATGATTCTATGATTTGAAAGGTGTGGTGAATCTTATATAAACATTGTAGCTCTTTATAGGTAACCTGGATTGCCTTGTTTGGGCTAAGGCCATGCCAACTGGCTTTTAGTTAATCTGGTTGTTGCATTAGCCCTTGGTGGACATAGAAAAGCAGTATTCTGGCGTCCATCCACTGTTTGCTTCCTTTACCAGCATTCAGACATGTCCTAGAGTTTAGACTTTGTGTTTAAACCAAAGCAAAAAAAAAAAAAAAGCAGGTTGGTTGAAGCTGCTAGACCAGACTCAGTAATGATGAATTCCACAGATGGATTGCAGCTTTTCCCATTCTTAACTTGCTTTCTTTAACAGAATTTTATTAAAGAATTATATGAGACTAGGAGCTTGTTTATATATTTCTTTTCTTGGATATAGTTAAGAAGCATAAAGTATTTTGTCTTGGACTATGTCCTGTCTTCAGTGAAGCGTTGTAGTTAATATGCATGGGAAAACATGTTTCATTTTGAGAATCAAGGCTATTGCTCAATAAATTGTCTTATTGTCTTAAACTGTCATAATATTCTTAAAGAATGTTTCCAAAATGTTGGAACAAATACAGAAATGAGATTATCGTGTCATAGAAAGGAAAGAATACACGAGCATTTGTCTGCTTAATCAGCCCTATCATTAAAACAGCTACGTCAGCATCCTTTTGTACTTGCTCCTTGGCTACAGCGCTAAAATAGAGCGGGACACGCAGGATTTTCTGAGCTTTAGTAGCTGACCTATAAAGCTATTAGAGTCACAGGTTTTAAAACTGGGACATGGGCAGCCATACAAATATTCTAATAATCTGTGCACCCAGGCATATATATGGAAAGTTTGTTTACCAACCACAAGTAATCATCTTTAAAAGGTTATTTTTCCTTTCTATAAAATTATTATGTAGTATCTGAAAAGTATTGTTACAGTGGAAGGATATTTCACTGGTGAATAGGTTTGAATGGGACCTGAGCAAGCTGTTCGGTGGGGAATCTAGGGAAAGGTGTATGCTACAAGGACCTTCACTCCTACCCCCCTTCCCAGAGCCAGTGAGCAAAACTGGCTTGCATTCAGGTTCAGTGTAAACTTGGGGAAAGTGGGCAGTCTGGAAGTCTTGGAGGGCAAAGTAAAAAAAACAAAAACAAAAAACCCCATACCACCAACAACAAAAAAACCCCAAAACCAAACAATAAAATCCTTTTACTTTGGATTGTTCCTGAAACCTAATGGTAGTAGAGGAAACTGTAGGAAACAGAACCAGAACCATCTTTATAAGTAATACACATATACCTATGTAATACACCCATCAGTGTGTATTACTCTGGTATGTTCACTAGGATCCTCCCAGGACATCAGATGGGAAAACATTTAGTATCCAATGCAACCTTGGAGGACCTATATGGCCCTGTTGTCAGTGCTTCTGGGACATAACAAGTTAAAATGGATACTGTCTATAGGTTGTCTCTTATTTTTGGCTGTTACTTTTAAACAGAAATGTTATTTATAATGAAATTGTTATACAGCATTATAAGTTCCTCTTGTGCTAGAGGCAGATGTATACTAGATTAATAATGCACTGTAGTTGAAAAATAATGCTGATGTGTTTTAAGCTTTGCCTCTATAAATGCCCACTTCCGAGGGGTAGTACTTCATGGTACTATTTGGAATAGATGTATTAATGATTAATCTTTTTAGGGACCACAAAATGAAAACATACGAAATGGCACTGGATAGGGAAATTGCTAATTATTGACACAGTTTTCCACAGTTAGAGCTGAAGTTTGTATTTGGTTGACTAATATGAACATTGTAGGAGATAAATACCTATTAGGACTGCTTGTATTGATGAAGGTTTTAAACTTGCCAGAATTTAATGAGGCATTCCTGCTAGAAAAATGCCACATGTGGTAAATAATTACTGTAAATTATGAGTGTTATTAAAAAAAAAAGGGACTAGCCAAACTTGGCAGAAAAACATTAACTGTGAGAATGGTTTCAATATGTGCCAAGGATGTGTTCGAGATCAGGTTACATAAAAGTTAGATTCACGAAGGGAAGACCCTGACCTGCATGAACTGCATGGCTATAAGGCCTTTTCCAGCTGTTTAATCTTCACTTACGGAAATTAAAGCTTCAGGTTTTCTGTACTAAGTATTTTGGGTTACTTTTATATTAGTTCTTTGAAGCTGAAGAGTATCTGGCAAAAGACCTAAAGGGTTGAACCCCAGCACTATGAACTATAATGACTGCTCAGAGCTAAAGTATTCTCATGCTTGACTTGTCCAGTTATGCCAGCCCATAGAAAACACAACAGCAGCTTGGGAGTTACCAGTGTTTATTCAGATGTAACTTCCAGTTGGTACAATGTCTGTCTTTCTGAATTCTCAAAGGGTTTAAAATGTGCTCTCTGTATTAATCACAGAGTCAGGGAGTGGGAATGCGCTGCCGCGGTGCCTCTGCTCTCACGCAGTTCAGCTGATGAAGGAGAAACAGAGTTTTGAAGTTTGCTGTGTTACATCAGGGAGATTTCCCAGTTCAGCTTTGCTCCCAACAAGAATACTAGAGTTTGGGGGTTTTTTTCTTTAAAAGGAAAAGGTCAGTCTGGATAGAGCAGTAATGAATAGGATAATGAGCAGTGGCTCAGCCTCTCCCTCACTCTGTGATGGACAGTGAGTGCTGCAGAAAGCCATGAAAGCCAAGAGGGCTGCAACTCCTTTGGCCTCTAGGTAAACCATCTCCAAAAGGGTTTACTATCTGGTATGAAAACGAGTGAATAAATACTATTAAGTGGAGATGCTATTCTTCAAATAGTAAGTAATATCCATTGTGGAGTAGATAATTTATGCCTACTACCCAGGCAGGAATTGTGATTAATATGCTGCATTAGCTGCTTGAGCAGATAAAATCTCAAGAGCTAAAGATCTTGTTTTCATGCAGATAAGGCTAATATGAAAATCAAAGGAAGATAAAACCCTGAGAAAGTGATGTAATGCACAGAGCAAGTTATACCCTGTCGAAACTGTAAAGTCTGAATGAAATGCTGTCAGACTTTCCTGTAAAGAAAGTGGGGAGAAAGGCTTATAAATTGGGACGCCCTGAGCTCCACACCTATAACATGATTGAAATGGAACTGACCTGTTTCGGTAAACAGAGTGTGATGGCTCTTTTTTCATTCCCTACCTAAAGAGAGCAGTGCTTTTTTCTTTCTTCAGGAGGCCGTGTGTCTCACAGGCAGCACAGGACAAACACCACCACTGACGGCAGGTGGGGTTTTGAGTCTCGGATTAGTTGCAACAAATGAGAGGCTTCTCTTGGTGTTCTCTTTAGACTGACCCTAATAAACCAAACTCCAGTTAGGTAATTTTTAATCTCTTAGACCTATAAAATAGGGTTAAATTGTTTTCTGTATTTATGCTATTAAATTTGATAAAATCCAAAAAGTTTCCCAGGGTCATCTAGTTTAACCTCAGCTACTAAACAAGTCTCCACACTCCTGTATTCCACAGTCTATACTCATTATTCAGCTGATCTTAACATGTTTTTCCAGAGTTATATCCCAGACAGATATTTGTCAATGTAGCAAAGCCATTTCTTTTCTGCTAGTAACCTTCTTCTCACTGACAAATTCACGCTTTCATGTTTAGGTGCAGAGTAAAGCATTCAGATCATACAGAACACTAAGATGGGTGGTGGTAGTAGTAACTAGAATGAATACATGTAATCTAGAAATTTCTTCTCCTGTAAATGAAACTAATGTTCACAATAGATTTAATTTTGAAAAACGTATTAATGGGAAATTTATGAAATAGAGGTTGTTATTTTCTTTCATTAAAACATAAGTATATCATGCTGTTGTTTTCTGTATGTACATGAGATGTAGGCGAGATGGTTCCAGTATTGTTCCAGTGGGAGTCAGTTGTCAAGTAGGATTTTTTTTTTTCTTTTTTGAGTTTGGTAATCATCCTTCTACTCTGGATTCATATTAGGATCTGGTTTCTCCATTTTTAACTAGTTTGCACTATTTGTCTAAACATGCGAGTCATTAGTCTTTTCCTTCCTTCTAACCTTCTTTCCATTTTGTTAACAATTATCTGTTTGGAATTGTTTTGAAATACATGATAGAACTTCTATTTCAATGTATCTTTATGGGGGATTTATGGTTTGGTTTTGGTGATCAGTTGAATGCCCTTTAAACCATGTAATCAGCAAATATTGTGTAGGTTTCTGCCATAATTTGCCATATGTTAAGTGCTGGACTGCCACTGTACAACTTGAAACAGAATTTGGAGACTCTAATTTTGATTGAAAAGAATATATATATGCAGATTTTACCCTCTTTTATGTGTTATATTAATGCATTATTTTTAAAGTACTGTAGGTAATTATACTGTGAGGCATTTTATATTACTGTGTTTATACAGGTTGTTAAGAAATTGTGCAGAAACAAAAAGCAGAGTGATGAAGTACAATAAATTTGCATGAACTATCCTCCTTCTTTCTTAGATATTTGGGCAATTGGCTGCATATTTGCTGAACTATTGACTTCGGAACCTATATTTCACTGTCGTCAGGAGGACATCAAAACAAGTAATCCTTTTCATCACGATCAGCTAGACCGCATTTTCAGTGTAATGGGATTCCCTGCAGGTAATTTATTTTCATTAAAGCATCAGATGTAATGCTACTGAGTTGATTTTTATTTTTTTTTACCCCTAAAGGAAATGACTAGTTGTTTGTATAGGTATGAAGAAGCTGTCCGTTTGATGGATTTGGAAATGCTGACAACAATGGAACAATAGCACTGGCCAACAAACAAAGTCAAACAATTGCTGTAGTTATTTCTTGTGTGTTACTTAACCTACACTTTCAGAATTGTAAATGCTTCTCCTTTTTCCCCCCCACCAAAGATAAAGATTGGGAAGACATAAGGAAGATGCCAGAATATCCAACTCTTCAGAAAGATTTTAGGAGAACGACGTAAGTGATGATAACGCAACAACAGTTCAATGAATGTAGCAGATAGGCAGAAATTGGCTCCTATCCTCCGGCTTTTTGGGCAGGGGATATTGAAGTGTTTGTGTTCTAATGCTGTGACAGCTGTCCTATTTGAATCAGCTGTTTTGCTTGAATGGTGTTCTCTCTCCCAGCTGCTTGTTAAAAGCACTGACTGAGTGGCCTCCTCATTTCTCTAGAAGGGGTCATCATAAGTGCCATTTAATCTATGGCAGGCACAGACAAATGAGCTTGTTTAAACCACTTGTATTAGCTGTTCAAGATAACTTCATTAATTTTGTGTGAGAAGGAGTAGGGAAGTACCTCCCTGGTCCTTTTGACCAGCAGATATGTGGAGACAGTAACGTAGCAGACAGAAATTTCTATGGAAGGTAACATGTTCAATAGATTGTGATGCAAAGCCTATCCGGGATGTGAGAATTTTCCACTTTTAGTGTTTCCTGGTGCTTTGGCTAAATTAGTCAAGTGGTGGTTATAGATCAGAGGGTGTAAGGAGCAACACAGACTCTGTTGTAAGGCAAAGGACATGGATTCAGGAGTTTTGGATTCTGTTTCCAGCTCTGATGTGGATTCATTATGCTGGCTTTAGGTGAGATATGAAGCTTATCTGTGCACGAAGCTTCTTTCTTTTGAAAATGGCTATAGATAACCTCTGGATTTGTAGATTAAAGGCAAGGCACAGGTGATACTTATTTGGGGCATTTTTGAGCTTGCGAATTATAAGGACTGTATGGTTTGCAGGTTGGGACTGGGGAGACAGAGTGGTAAACTAACTGCTCTGCCAAATTGCAACTAGAAACAACTTAATAGCTTAGCTGTTGTGCTGTTACGAGCTGCTTTACACTTTCTGTGGCAGAGTTGCTTTAGAAAACCAGAGTATAAACTTCAGGATTAGTTTCTCTGTCATATACCCATGTCAACAGCTTATCCATATACTATAAAAGTTGCATGTTCTATGGAAATAATCTACATAGCTGATACTGCTGCTATTAGTGAAAAGCATGCTTAGTGTCAATTGCTAGATAAGTATTTGACAAGTTTTCTGACAGCAGTTCTTTTTACAGTTTACTTATTAAGGACTGGTAAATGTTTTTATGATTACTTGGTACAGTTCCATATTCTTGATGCTGTATAATTTCAGAAATGTCTTTGTTTAACTGTATTTTTCAGATATGCCAATAGTAGCCTCATAAAATACATGGAGAAACACAAAGTCAAGCCTGACAGCAAAGTTTTTCTTTTGGTAGGTACAACTTGAAAATCACTGTGATGATATGAATGAAAAGCATTTCTAATGGTAACACCTGCGTCTGTTCTTCTATCTCATTTTAATGAGCACCAACGTTAAAGAAAGCTATTTATCACTGACTAGCCATTTTTGAGATGTGTTTTCTTCATATACATTCACGCTGAGCATGTGCTTAAACTGCTGTTATTGAAGATCTGAATGTCTTATCTAATTAAGATCTGCAAGGCGGTCATATACCCAGTCTTACCCTTAGGTCTTCGGTGCAAATAGTATAGTGAGTATTATATATCCCTTGTTTCCATGTTGTTTCAGAGAGCTAAAGAACTCCCAAGAGTTAAATGGTTTTGTGAAGAAAGGGAAAAGGAAAGGAGAAATTTAATTATTTCCTGTAGTAATTTTCTTTTTTCTTTTTTTTTCCTTCTTTTTCTTCCCTCTGATGATAGTCCATCTCCATTCTGTGGGTGATTCCAAACAATATCCCGAAACGTGTATTTGCTGGTTACCTCGTTGAGTCATTCATTGTAGGTGACTACAATGAATTCAACCCTGAGAAAGGGTTGCTCTGATACAGCATCATTTCTGGATGCCTCTGTGATGACTTAGTGCTGCCTAAATTTAGGAATGAAGTTCAAAGACACTTTGCTAGTGCTGTGAACAGGGAGTCTCTGTAATGAGGCTGTTAGTGCAGCTTGAGTTCTAGTGGTCTGTTTTCATCATTAGTTACAGACTCAGCCTAGCAGCCTTCTCTCTTGGTCCTGGAAAAGATTTGCTCTTTGACTTGTTAGTAGCTACTGGGTGATGACACAAATAGCTGTAGAAACAGAATAGGTTGGTCCCAAGTGGGTGGAAGGGAAGCATTCACGTAAGTATGAGATTTCAAGAAAAAAATAATTGAAATTTCTTAAACTCAACTTACTAGGCACACATTGGAATGATCTGGAGAAAGAGTCTAAGTGCAAAGATGGCAATTGTAAGAGACATCGTTAGTTAGCACCTGAATTTCGCCGTTTTCCTACTAAAGGTGGAAGCTACCAGAAAGCCTAGTGGAAAGGCAAAGAAGCAAATGGGTTGCTGTCAGCTTATATGGCTAATTCATCAAGGCTATGAGCACTGAGAGTTGTCTTGGGTGGGTAGGCTACTTTTCCTGGGGGAAAAATTAATCAGATCTCTAAAGAACACACAACTAAATATAGGGTGGCAAAATATGTATACATATGCGTTAGGGTATGTATATGTATGTATACATATGTATATTATATGTGGTGTTATATATATATGTGTGTATACACACACACATGCACACACACAAAGGAACTTTTCATGATGGAGTAGTAGTGAGACAAGGTTATTACAGGGTGACTGAACAAACAGATAGGTGTCTACCTATTTATTCCCCTATATAATTGTGAGAATAAGAACAGAGATTTGTAAAAGTCCAAGGGCTCTTTCTGAACATCATGAAGAAGGCAGTTCACTTAGCAAGGTATGAGGTTCTCTTAGTCAAATTTTTCTCACTGTTCATAATCTGGGATGAATAAGGGTGGTTTAGTGATCAGTCACAGAGACAGAGGCTGGTCTTGAACAGGTCAGCCTCTCAGAGCTGTGCATAAGAATGTTCAGGAACATGGACAATCTACTTGGCTGCCTGGCAGAAAAGGACCTGGGGGCGTTGGTAGACAGCTGGCTGAATATGAGCCAGCAGTGTGCCCAGGTGGCCAAGAAGGCCAACAGCATCCTGGCTTGTATCAGGAACAGTGTGGTGAGTAGGACTAGGGAAGTGATCGTCCCCCTGTACTCAGCACTGGTGAGGCCACACCTCAAATACTGTGTTCAGTTTTGGGCTTCTCACTACAAGAAAGGCATCGAGGTGCTGGAGTGAGTCCAGAGAAGGGCAACGAAGCTGGTGAGGGGTCTGGAGCACAAGTCATATGAGGAGCGGCTGAGGGAACTAGTGTCTTTTAGCCTGGAGAAAAGGAGGCTGAGGGGAGACCGTATCGCTCTCTACAACTACCTGAAAGGAGGTTTTAGCAAGGTGGGGGTCAGTCTCTTTTCCCAAGTAACAACTGATAGGACGAGAGGAAATGGCCTCAAATTGCGCCAAGGGAGGATATTAAGAAAAATTTCTTCACTGAAAGTGTTATCAAGCATTGGAACAGGCTGACCAGGGAAGTGGTTGTCACCATCCCTGGAGGTATTTAAAAGATGTGTAGATGTGTTGCTGAGGGACATGGTTTAGTGGGACTTGGCAGTGTGGTTAATGGTGGGACTCTATGATCCTAAGGGTCTTTTCTGACGTAAATGATTCTATGATTCTTGATGCCTCATTGCTGCACTGAGAGGTCCATATACCTGCTGCAGCAAAGGGGCTCAGTACCTGCCTTATCTTGTGAAAGGTCCTAAAAACCAGCAGATTTTAAAGGAAAGGTATGCATTGCTCTCCCAAATCAAGAGATTAGAAATGTGTCTGCTAATGAACTTGGACGTCCATGTATTCTGAAACAGACTCCTTAAAACTCCTTGTTCATATCTGAAATAGATACGCTAGTTTTTTGAGGTAACCTCCATCTTGTTAGGTGACCTCTGAATACGTCTACTTTGTAACCTTCACTGGTCAAGACTTTGTCCTAATGAGTACAGCAAGTGTGGCGCATGGAGAAAACACGGCACCGAGTAGACCAGTGCGGGATAGCAAGTGACTCTTGACAAAGAGGAGGATATCGTGCCATTCTGATGATTGACATTGAATGTTAATATCTACATGAAGGGCAGAATGTCTTCCATCCAGGAAGAGGCATCTGTTCTTGCTGTCCTGGAAAGGTTACAAGCATAGTATTTATAGCTGTCCTGTCAGGGCAGTAGAGCCTGACAGCAGGCAATCTTGAGAGCTGCTGTGAGAAGTATGAGAGACTTGATGAAGTCCAGTCTCACAGGCTTTTTATATTGTGTTAGCAGCAGCTACCTTGAAACAAATTGTGTCCAGACATTTTTTATTCACTTTTCTAGGAGCAACAGAAGCTACAGAAAACCAGACTTTGTCAAAGAAAGTTGGTTCACAGTAGCATCACTGATAGGCAGGAGATCTCCATTCGAGTGGTGTTATGTGTGTTATCACCTGGAATGGGCAAAATAATTATATTCTCTGGGGTGGAGGGGCATTACTAAGGGAATGAGCAGATCATTCAAAGGTCCAAGATATCTTTAGATCTTCTGCTGTGGTACAATAGCTTTATCTTTGAATGACAAAGAATACAGGTCATGTTTGTGATCACAAACCTGTTCCAGGTTGCCCAGAGAGGTGGTGGAAGCCCCATCCCTGGAGGTGTTCAAGGCCAGGCTGGATGGGGCTCTGAGCAACCTGGTCTAGTGGGAGGTGTCCCTGCCCATGGCAGGGGGGTTGGAACTAGATGATCTTTAACGTCCCTTCCAACCCTAACAATTCTATGATTCTGTCTTTCTTGATGAGGACGAGTGCTTTTACTGAGGCTGTTTACTGTACCATATATATAGAATACAGAATTGTGTGTCAGACTTCTAATTTATTAGAACAAAAAGCCCCAAATACGCATGCCAAAATGGCATTCTGTTGCTGAATATCCAGGGAATTTTTGTTGGAGGCCTGGAAGATAGAGTTTGAGCTAAGATGCCCTTTGCAGAAGGAGTTTTGTTTTCACTGTTGACTTGAATTAAGAGAGTATTGTGTGAGAGCAGGGTACTGGGTGATGTAATTTGAGCATCCAAATTTCCTACTGAGAGTTTTTCAGAATGTGGTAAATAAATAACTAGAAATGGTATGTTATCCCTGTAATTCCTGTTTTATACTACTAATATATTATAATCCTCTTTTATAGCCTGCTGCAGTCAACGGCATTCTAGCTAATAAATTTATTATTGCTTTCCTCGTAGCAAGGAAGAAAGGTTACTAGGGAAGGGTCTGCTCCTCCTCTTTCTCATTTCAATACCAATTAGTGTGGGATTGGGAGCTGCGTGAGTGACAGAGTGCTCTGACTGTGGAATGTTGCCAGTGCGAGAGATGAAGATTTATTGTTTCTGTCCCTAAAGCGATATGGCGAGTCCTGGTCATGTTCAGTCTCTTCTGACGCTTTTTTTCATGTTGTGTCAGCAATACAGAACAGTATAAAAGCTATACATGTGCCACAGCAAAACACCATTATTTAGAAACGATGCTTTGTGAATCTGTAATAGCTGAATTTAGTGTTGTTATAGCACAGTGGTTCAACTTTAGCAATTAATATTGCCTGTTACGCTTAACTCTATTTCTTACATGAGAAATGCTTCACAGCCGTAGTGCTTTGATGGATATGCGTTCTAGTTCTTGGGAACTTTACTAAACAAGCAATGCAAATTTAGGCTTGTCTGGATAAGCCACAAATAATTTAAGAATCCACAATCCAAGATAAATAAATCATAGTTTGAATAATGACAGTTTGATAAGCTTTTTGCTATTTTTAATGTTATACTTTGCAGCTTCAGAAACTTCTTACTATGGACCCTACAAAGAGAATTACCTCAGAGCAGGCTTTGCAGGACCCCTACTTTCAAGAGGATCCTCTGCCTACATCAGAGTATGTATTCCCTCTTCTGTGCTCCTCAATGGTGTCTTCTTTCTGCTAAATGCTAATCCCTGAAATGAGATGACAGCTGAAAAATTCACAGATCTCTACCTATATCCACAAGAAGTAGTAGCTCAGGCATGCTCAGTAGAAACTCTTAGTGTAGTATTGAAGTGTCTGTATCTACTGGTGTCGGAACTGAGGGGTTGTGGACAATCATAACGCAGTACTGCACTAGTGTTGGAATTCTGAATGTACTACCACAGCTAGTGTTACAATATTATTGCAGTATTTGGAGAATTAATCTGTGCCTTGTTCTGCCTTACACAGCCTCACAGAGCCCTGTTCTCTATCGCCTGGTTTCGTTGTGCCTCTCCCTAGGACAATTCTCTGACCTGATGCCCTCTTGCACAGGGTACCAGTATGAGGAGAGAAAAATGAAGAGATCAATGACTACTTAAAATCCCACAGGTCCCTTGTTCAGAAGGCTTGAGAGTACAGATTTTATATCTTCATATATATTATTGTCATGAAAAATTCAAATGATGTATTCAGTTCCTACTGGCAGACTTTCCTCTTCCAGTTTCTCTTCCTGGTTTTTGTAAGCGTGGTGGTTTGTAGCATTATGATCCGTAGGAGCTGGCTGCAGGGGGACTTCCACCTCTGCTTTCACTGCTTCCTCAGCTAGCAGGCAACACTGAAAGCAGGGTACAGCCACTGGACTGCCAAAGGAGTCTAGCTGAGACTAGTTGAGATTTTTTTTTTTTTTCCCTTTCTTCTTCTGTTTGGATAAGCCAAACACTCCATAGCAGCTCAATTAGGAACCGGTTACATACTTTAAAAAAAAAAATCACATCACGTTGCTTGTATTCTGAATGCTGTCACAGAAATCTAAAAAATTGATACTGGTCAAGATCTACCAGTAATTTTCTATTTAGTGTTTACCTGATACTATTCTGTGTAGAGCTGTAGCTCCCCATGGATTACAGGATAACATTATGATAAAGTCTCTGCCATAAATGTTAAGGAACGTTCCAAATCCCATTAGCCAGATGAATTTAAAAGGTTTTTTTTTTTTTTTTCTCTAAACAAGACCTGAGAAGCTAATTGAAAGTAACTCTGCAGTTGTGATTGACAAATACATTTAAGCCTGTTGTAAGCCAAAGCGGGCTTATAAGACATTAATACTCTTTGGATCAGGCCCTTTATTCAGTGAGCTGTGCATGTTCCAACTAGGTGTTGCGGAACCTCTGAGACTGTTATTTGTTCATTTTGCCACCTGGATCAACAAGTGGTTTCTGGCATTCAGGCATGCTCAACCATGCCATGATTTCTAAATGATGGCCTCATGCCAACAGCAAAGAGATCTGACTTCTGATCAGCATCTAGCTGCCAGTATCTGCTGCTATCTTGGGTGCTCACAGTGACACTCACTTATGGAAACAGGACTCATGAAATACAAGAAATTAAATTGTGTTATATTCACTTGTTTTTAATATAGCATTAAGTGAATGTATGTCATATGTACATATTTGTGGAGTGTTTACTGTTTACTGTAACTGTGTTTCAGTGTATTTGCTGGCTGCCAGATTCCATATCCTAAAAGAGAATTCCTCAATGAAGATGAACCTGAAGAGAAAGGGGATAAGGTATAATAAACTCCTTTTTTTTTTTTTTTTTTTTCTTTTAAGTATGCAATAAGAAAGTCATAGTGATACCAAATGAAAACTAATGAAACATGAAGAGTTAATCAAAAATATGTTTTCCAGGCAAGGCTCTCTTAAAACTGCTTCCCAGGCAGATTAAAAGTATCAGATGACTTTGGGGTGTCTCAGGTCGTATCACCGGCACAGTTTGCCCTGACCTGTGGGGAATGAGCTGGACGGGTTATTCTGTCAGCGGTAGCTTATTTTCAGCTGCCATCATTCCAAGAGGACCTTGCTGCCTCCTCCTGCATTGCATGATGAAAATACATTGTGATCACATGAAAAGAATGGCATTTCCATTGTATGACTGGCATACATCCAGCCATTTGAAAGTAGATGGCTGTCGGGGTCTCAAATAAATAGTGGCAGCCTGCTTCTGGCACTACATCAGAACATTTCATCCATCTGCACACAGTTTCCTGATCGTGTTTTAAGGGCCCTCAGACAAAGGAGTAATAAGGACTGCGAACTGTTCTGGTAGCGACAATCTGCTCTTAATACTCTGTTTCCCATAGCCCCATAGACATGGGCAAGAACTTGTTTGTGTACATAGTCAATTTTGGTGTGTTTGCAACATAATCTGACCTGCTTTGTGCATGTAGCTCAGCTGTGCTACGTGACTGCAGTGATTGTCCCATCATGCTGTGAAGGCTGGACAATTCTGCTATAGTGTATGAAACAGCTTGTTATTTTCCCTTAAAAGCATACAGTGAGACACCAACAATAATGTCTAGCTAGCAAAATATGACGAAAACAGCCTTAAACTGTAATTATCTGAGGACTACATGAGAAGGACTGTTAATCTTTTGGAGAAACTATTTGACTGCATGCATCTTCTGTTTTCAGATTTTCTGCATAACACGAGAAACTAGCCGAGTTTAAAAGCATGCCTATCACAATACATTTCAGACAATAGATTTTGGGTTTGGAACAGATATTGTAGATTCTCCTGTACTGAGAACGTACTTCTGTACTGGTAACATCCTGGATTTTTGTGTCCAGATAGTTTTTTCAAAAAGAGGAAATAGACACCTAAGCAAAAATACAAAGTCATTATACTGATTTGATTGTAATTTAGTTACTAGCTTCGCTTCGTCTCTCACAGCTTCAAAAACAAGAACAAACTTTATGAATTAAAATTACTCTGGCTTTTGTTAGGTCACTGTATTTAAGAATAAATATCTTTTTCCTGGGAGTGTTGGGGGGGGAAAACAATGGCATGTTTATATTCAAAACAGTGATTATAAAAATGGTCTTTGAGATTGTTGGCGACAGTCACGTATTTACGCACACTCCAAATTAAACTTTTTTTCAGACCATTTAGGTAATTTAAGTCACGCATTACCCATTGAATGTGTTCTCACAGTGTAGAAAATATGAAAGTAAAGGATATTTTGAAAGTTGGATCTGTGCCATGTTTTGTTTCTTTGTGATGTTGTTGCAAGTGAAAGGATTGTTATTTTTTTTAAAATAATAGCGTTAGTTGCTGGTTTGTTTTCAAAACCATAAATGTCCGTATAGTCTTTTGGAAACCTAGAGGAGTTCTCTGTGTTTGTTTATTTGGAACTTGCACCTGAACTGAATAACCTTTAACATAAGCATCTGTTCTTCAAAGTGGTTAATTGTTAGTCAGTGTGTTTGTAAAACGAAGTGAAAAGATTCTTTTCTCATTCAAATTCTGTTAGGCAAGTTTGTGCTCGGTTCGTTTCTAGGCACGACTGGAATTTCATTTTGGTAATTTGTGCCTGAGAAGTGACAAGTGATAAGAAGTTGCCAGCTTCAGACATTTTATAAGTTTACACATTTAGGAGCCACCATGAACTAGACTGACCTGAGGACAATGATTTTGCTGGCATAAGCTGTTTTTGTGCGCTAAGGTGGTGCAGCAAGACCCCAGCCAGAGTCTGACAGAGCAGATCTCAGTCTCTACCCAGGCAGTAGCTGTAGTACCTGCACAGAAAAGCAAGCTCAGACTAGTTGTTTAAATTTTGTGCTAATATCCAAAGCACAAAACATGGGAGCTACGACAAACTGTTGTCTTTACTTGTGAGAGTTCCTGCTATGTTTATTTATAGGTACCAAAGTTGCAGGTTGTCAGCTCTCACAGTAGCAACCACCTCACTTGCATCCAAACACCCCTATGAAAATACAAATTTCAGAATACCAGAACAAATACTGCATTAGTTGTTGGTGCTTGTTTGTTTAAGAGAAGCTCACCAGGAGTAGTACTGCATCCAGCTCTGGAACCCCTACTACAAGAAAGATATGGATGTGCTGGAACATGTCCAGAGAAGGGCCACGAGGATGATCAGAGGGCTGGAGCACCTCTCCTATGAGGACAGACTGAGACAGTTGGGGTTGTTCAGTCTGGAGAAAAGAAGGCTCTGAGGAGACATTATAGTGGCCTACCAGTATCTTAAGGGGGCCTACAGGAAAGCTGGTGAGGGACTTTTTAGGATGCCGGGTAATGGTAGGACTAGAGGGAATGGATTAAAACTAGAGATGGGACGATTCAGACTGGACGTTAGTAAGAAGTTCTTCACTATGAGGGTGGTGAGGCACTGGAACAGGTTGCCCAGAGAGGTGGTGGAAAACTTCCATCCCTGGAAGTGTTCAAGGCCAGGCTGGATGGGGCTTTGAGCAGCCTGGTCTAGTGGGAGGTGTCCCTGCCCATGGCAGGGGGGTTGGAACTAGATGATCTTTAAGGTTCCTTCCAACCCTAACAATTCTATGATTCTATGATTATTAAAAGGTAAATTGCTTCTTAACGGTTTGGGGTTTTTTACATGCTAGCTTGATTAACTTTTAACATTATTAAAGTTTAAATCTCCCAGGAAACAGAATCTGACTGAGATGGGATTTAAGGACTACGAGCAGGAGGATACATTATTGGTTTTGCTAAACGTGAAATGAAAATGCAATCCGCCTCTAAGTCCTTGAAGATGGAATGCTTCTTTGTAATCTTAAATGAATACATCACTGCAAATTTCATCTGAGTGTATCTTGGGAGACTTGTGATGAATGGCATAGATACAGATTTTTATGTCATTTATCTGAGGTAACTAAATGCCTTTTGGTGATTGGGGGCATCAAGAATTTTCTGCTAGTGGCAACTGGTTGTCATGATTTCTGAGAAGCTAATGATGTGAGGTTTTTATAAAAGGCTGCCATACCAGAGCTTTGATAATTACATAAGCGGATATCCTGGGAAAAAAATACTATCCTGAAACGTTCCATACAGTATATTGGAGGGAGGGTGGTAAAGCTTTTTAATTCAAGCCATGGCAATTGTAGGGTTTTTCCACGATGAACAAGTGACATCTCACATTTGGAGTGAAATTGCTTTTCTTTGCAATTCTGTTACGTGCTTCAGTGCTCTGATGGAGCAGCCAGCCCTGGTGCTTGAAAGCAGGCAACCGGGTGGTCTTGCCTTGTGACTGTCTAACCACGGAGGGCAGAGTTGCACTCTGCTGCTTTTCCAACCTTCCCTCCGGTTCCTTAATACTTTTCTACAGTCTGTAGCCCTCTGAAGCCAGAGGAATACAATGTCTTTTGCTCTCATGTTCCCCATCTTAACTTTTTCCTCCCTTTTGTGGCACCTTTATCTTTGTCTCTCTTCCTGCAGGTACTGTTGTCATTTTAATTGCCGGTCTTCTCTTCCTTTGCTAGTCCTCTCTTTCCCTTGCCAGATTCTTCCCTTGGTTGTTTCCTCCTCTTTTGTCTTCAGCTATTTGTCTCTGATCAATTTTCACTTTTTTGCTATTTCAGTAAGATTTTTCTGACCCTATATGTAGCACACCATGTATTCCCAGCATACCACCCTTTACAAGGTACTTGAAAGCACAGGAGAGCAAAACAGTAATGAAACCCGTTTCTGGTTCTGCCACAGAACCTGGTTCTTCCTCACAACCTGGAAGAAATTATATCATTTCTCTGGTCTCAATTTACTTACCTTTCTGGCAGTAATGCTGCCAACCTCCTTCGCATTACTGTAACATGTCATTTGTGAAAGTTTGAAAAGTGGTTTTGATCCTGAGTGAACAAGGCTGTTGAAGAGCTTAGAATAATTCACTGTGGTTCACCACATCTGCTGTTGAGCACTAGTGAAATCTGGGGGGGGGCTGATTCAGTTCATTACACCATTACTGCTTTATAAATGGTTCCTTTCCATCCTCCTCTCCGAGCGCTTGGCTAGCTGTAGGCGTAGCTAGACTGCTCTTTCAGTTTTAGTCTAGCTCGCTTTGTTAAAAAAACAAAACAACCACAAATAAAATAATTTTAAAATAATAATAAAAGTGAACCACAAATGGGATACCCCTATAGAGCGTGCAAGAGCCTAACGAGGATGCCTTTCTCTGGACACGCAGCCTTGCTGTGATTTCCCATCGAGCAGATGCGTCCTGCCACCTTCTCCACAGGCACGGTGGCCACCGGGGTTGGTGACTCCCTAAAGCTCACAAACCCGTTCAGAGCAAGGAATGACCATGTCGTCGTTGTCTCTCCTTCTCCTAGAATCAGCAGCAGCAGAACCAACATCAGCAGCAAACAGCACCTCAGCAGCAGCCGCAGGCAGCGCCGCAGCAGCCGCAGCCGCAGCAGCAGAACAGCAGCCAGACCAACGGGACGGCTGGGGGAGCCGGCGCAGGAGGAGGGGGCACGGGCGCCGGGCTCCAGCACAGCCAGGACTCCAGCCTCAACCAGGTGCCTCCCAACAAGAAACCACGCATAGGGCCTTCAGGCGCTAACTCAGGCGGGCCTGTCATGCCTTCAGATTATCAGGTACCTCTTGGATTTTTGATGCTTTGGATACTGTAGGGCCAAAATGTCGTTTTCCCCCCTTCCCCGCTGCAAGAACAGATCATGTTTTAATGAATTTCTCATGTAACCTGAGCTGGCATGCTCTGATGTATTAGATAAAAATGTGGGTTTAAAGGTTTAAAAAGGTTTTGTTCTGCTGTTAGTAATTTTCAATAGAATACCAGTATGAGTCGTACCTGCTGCACCCTGTGAAGTGTTGATGACTAGTCCGCTCCAAGAAAGTGCTTAAATTATCTGCTTAACTTTGAGATTATTCTTACTGAAGCCAGCGTAACTATTTCACACATGTAAATGCTGCATTAGATCAAGTTCAGGATACTCGACTCTTGGCAATATTAAATCCTGCGTGAGAAGCAGATCCTGAGAAGCAGAAGCAAAGTGAAAACTAGGTGCTCTCATTTGATTATGGCTTCATTCTACCTCATATCATCACATGTATGGAGTGGTTCTGTAGTTTATTCTGGTGTCTTTCTAGTATCTTGCTAAGTCTACTTCTAATGTTAAAGAAAAAATGCATGTTAGCACAGAAATGGTGTTTTGCTTCATCAGTATGGTTCGTGCCGAAGCGGGGTACAAAGGCACGCATTGTTTCTAATGTGACCCAAGTTGAATAGATTTCACGTTTTCCAGGACAGTAGCATTCATAAGTAAAAGCAGTATCACTGAATTATTTTTGGATTTACATACTTGTCTTTGCTTACTAGAATTATATTTTTCACTGAAAAAGTGACTTACGCTAAATATAGAAAGCATTGAACTTACCAGGATCCTCAATACTTGTGAGTTTTTACTTGCTGGGACAGTAATGAGTTGAAAGCAGAATAAGAGAAAGGTAGATATTAAGGGTAGATTTTAAAATAGGTTAGGGATTCTGCCTGCTGCTAGCCTTTGAGAGGATCCCACCTTGGAGAAAGGTCTTTTCAAGTTGCTTCAAACTTAAAATAAAAAGCTTTTAAAAACCCCAGCTCTGGAATTGCCTTGTGTTAGCCCTCCAGACCTTCTCCAGAGACAATTGATTTCTCAGTGCCAGATATTTTTCTCCCATTTCTGTTTTACTCTTTTAATTACAAATTATCATGAAGGCATTGAGGGCAATTTAAGGGTAAAGACAACTAGGTTTCTTTTTTGAAAAGTTCCAGACAGACTTGAGGTCTGGACGGATCACTCCAACTGTCTGACTACACAGTATTTATGGCTGGCCTGTTTTGGTCTGTATTTTGAGGACTGGTGTGCTGCGTTTGATGATATCCATTATAGAATCCTTATACAGCTCTCTGAATTGTTGGCAAACTTCCCCCCTACAAGTTGCTAGCAGTCTAAATCTTTTTTTTCAGATAGTTAGATTTATTTTTTTTACCCCCTATGGCTTCTTCCTTCTAAACTTTGACAGCACAGGCATCAAAATGACGATCTCTATGTTTCCTTTACGTCACTGGCTAAATTGTATGGTCTGATTATCCATTTTTACACTTGCGTTTGGCTATCTGCCCTTAAATTCTAGCTGACTGTCTTCTGTTCCAGAAAGGAATGTCTGCAATTTGTCCAAGTCTGACTTCGTTAAAAACAAATTCTCTTCTCTGGAACAAAAATAAGCATGGGCAAGTTAATGCATTCTTGTAGTCTTATGGCATTAATTTTACCCCATTATATCTTCTTCAGAAGTAGGAAGAAGAATCCCTTTGCTCTGATTTTCATTTAGCTTGTGATCTAAAGTCTGTGTTGAAATTTTTTTGTAGTTCACCAACCCCGATACATGTTGCTTCCACAAATGACAGTGCAAATTCCTTGTTGAATTTTACTTAGCATTCCTTAGGTGACCTTGAGTTTTTTGCTTGGCATGATAAACCGGTGCTTTTCATCCAGAACGAGTTCCTATAAAGTCATAGCAATTATCACAATTCTTTGTTGTTGAAGTTGCAAAAGCTTCCAGAATTTTGTGACACTCTATTAGCATATAACCATGCAGGCCAAGAATCATCTGCTTATTAACAGCGTACGTGTTGTTGGGAGACATCTCTTCCAAAGCCAGTCTCTGTTATTTCCCGAACTGACCCTTACAAACAAGTGAAGTTACTCTGCACAACTATTAGTTATATTGATATTATATTGAGACACAGGGATCTGCAAGATTGGACTGTTATCTCTCTCTCTAGCCTCACTGTGCTTCACCTTGAAAGCACCCTTCATATTCCTACATTGGACATAACGCAGAAAAAGTAATGTGATATTTTTAGGGTTTAGTATGTTTTGCAATTTATGTAAAAATAAAGGTATAAGCAATGTACAGAAACAAAGGGCAGAAGTGTTTTACACTGCCTGACCTGTAGGTTCCTGCTGTTCATAATCCAGCTGAAAAGCTGTCAGGAGGCTTTCCCAACTCTCCTGGTTGGGATCTGATGGTTAGATGAGACCACCGATCAGCACGCTGCCTTCACTGAGCAGATGCTTGGTCTGTGGAGGATGTTGTTATTCTTACAGACCCACTGTCTCCGTGGGACTTCCATTCAGAACTCAGACTTCTCCAGGGGCTTTCCGTAACTCATAATCCTGTTATTTAATCAGAGTGTAGGTTCTTAACACTTTTCCTATATGATTGCTGTTGACCACAGTCTTGCTGATGACCTTTGGACGTAGCCAGGTAGAACCATCCACTAGACAGTGAACAGAAAACTCTGTTGAATGGATGCCTGACCCTGAACTTAACTTGGCTGGAAACAAACTGTTTGCTGACAGCAAATAGTTTGGGGATTTTGTGTAGATGCTCCTTTCTTGTGGATTGGGGTGGATTTTACCTTTCTGGAGAGTCTCCTATCCGTTGAGCAGTACTTTTCATGCAAAGTGATTTTGCAGCTTGGATGATTTTGCAGCTCATTATTAATTCTGGACAGGCGATGGATATGGTAACAAAAGGGCGAATTCAGCAAATTCATGAATTTGGCTTGCTGAGATTGGGGTCCACTGAGGGAACATCCCAAACAGTGGAGGGGAAAAAAAAACATTTTGGAAAATGAACGTTAAGTTATTGCACATATACGTGCACATCTTTAAGCAGTTGTCCTTGCTTCCAGTAGGTAAGGCAGCAGGTTCAAAGACTAACCTAAAATTGTATTATTTGATCCTACTGGACGTTTTTTCATTTCGATATGTTGAATAACTCTTAGGTCATAGTTGTCTCTTTCCCAGGAACAGAATAGTTTCTCTGTAACCTTTACTGTTACCGATCTTGAAAAGGGCGTTTGTGGCTTAGCAGTTTGTTTTTGCATTACTAGTGCTTGCAATAATGATAGGCATAAGTTTAAGAAAAAGCTGAATTTTGAAACGAAGTCTGCTCTCTCTTGAGTCTTGTGTATTTTTCCTTCAAAAAAATGGGTGTGTACATGCTGTAATTCTAGGTGTCTGCTGGTGACCTTGTGTATTTTGTGTGCTGTCTTAAGGCTGACTGCAGATCATGTTGATTACTTGTTTTATGGGACCTTAAACAGTAACACCGTTTAGTCCCCTTCTCCGACAGTCATATTTTAATGAGCCTCTGAGAGGTTAGAATTTTCCTGAGCTGCGTAGTCCTAACAGCAGGCTTGTTTTCATTCCCCTGATCCCACTCTCTTTTCCTGCAGCACTCCAGCTCACGCCTGAGTTACCAAAGCAACATTCAGGGATCTTCTCAGTCCCAGAGTACAATGGGCTATTCCACGTCGTCTCAGCAGAGCTCCCAGTATCACCAGTCTCATCAGTCTCACAGGTACTGAGAGCGCTAACGGACTGCACTCAGAAAGGAATGGACTAAAAGCCAGAAGACTCCAGCAATATGAAGTTCATAACGATGAGAAGAACCAAAAATACAAACTATGATGCAGAATTAAAATTCACCATGACAAAAGGAAAACTTCACTCACTGAAGACTTCCCTCCCCTCCCCGCCCCCCCGTCCCTTTATTGCCATAAAGGAGATTCTCGTGAAGTTTTCCTTCCTCCCTGCCCCTTGCATGTGCTCCATTGTGGTTACTCTAATGAACCCTTCTGATCTGAACCCAGCACTTAACTTCTTTAACCTTTGGAATTTTGAAGGATTCCTGGTGCACCTTCCTTATGCTGTAGTGATTGCCATAAATCTGTCTTTTCAATCTCTTTGATGGGATTTTAAAGTTTTAAAATCTTGAACTCCCAGGCTTTCAAGCTTGTATATAGTTAGTTTTATACTAGGCAAACCAGTTTAGCTATACAGGTATATTGCACCTTTTTAAAGCACTATGTTATTTTCACAGGATATTACTGTTTTGCTCATGGATGTCAAGAACAGCAAAATTTTACTGTTCCAGAGTATTTTACTATTCTGTTTTTATTAGTCTAGTTTTCAGGCGAGGTCTTAAAAATAAAAAAACTAAAAAAATAAAATAAAATAAAAAAAAGGAAAAGGAAAAAAGAAAAAAACCCACCCAAGCCTCTGCAGCGACAAATATGCTTCATGCTACCGGACTGAACGTCAAACAGAAGATTGCTGATATTTCTTAACTCATTCACATTGAATTCTTGAAATCACAGTGATCATGCTCTGACTAGTTTTAAATTAAGCATTATTTTAAATGAAACCAGGACAGTCACATAAAAAGGAGATGCTTTCAGGATCTGTTGGAACAGAAGAATGGAATGTCTTCCCAGGCTGGACACCAAAATAGTCAGGAAAATGTATTTACTGCCCTCAAGTCTCAGTAGGAATGTGGACGATGGGCTTGTTTTTCTGTTAAGCAGCTGATTAACGTATGTGAGAGTTCTATAAATGTAGCTTTCTTTCACATTCCTGAGTCAATTTTCTAAACATAAAGGTGACAGAAATACTAAGATTTGCGAAAACAAATGCATTTAATCGTTTTATGTTAGAATTAATAACGAAGAGAAATTATTGTGCAGTTTGAAAAGCATGTTGAAAATCGTTCCTTTTTCATGTTTATAATGCATATTCTGTGTCCCTCACATTGCTGTGATTAACCCAGATTAGTTACACCAGATGCGCTTGATTGCACTGAAATGTTTCTTTTTCCCTAGAGCAAACATGTTTTGATTGTGCCTAAGGACTGTAAGTGGATGGGTAGCTGGCAGAGAATCCCCAGTAAATAAGCAAGAGTTCAGAAGCGTAATCAGAGGATCATTGTCCAACTTCTGCAACCACAGTTACTCGGAGAGACACAGCATGTAATTTGGGACAGCCTCGTTTTTCCTTCAGCCGTCAGAAGTAAGGCTGGGTCTTGTTGCAGGAAACCTGGAAAATGCATTTAGAAAGCTACCAGCAATGAAGCAGCTTCTACAACTGGTGTAGAGGAGGGGGTGAAGTGAGGAGAGTTCATACGTAAATGGTTAATGTTACAGGCTTCTATACCACAGTGTGTTCTTTTCCGTCCTGCGTCCATACAAAAAAATTGTATATACCCGGCACATATTCACACTGAAGTTGTGAGCAGATCTAGCAAAGATGAGTAAATCCGTTTGCTCTGAGGAGAACACTTTTCATCGCAGCTAGGTGCATACATGTTTCTACTGGATTTGATCTCCCGGTCACCTTTAGTGTTCCCTTCCTCCTCAAACACGTGTTGGTTTTGTACCTTTTGTGAGCAGTTGGCTTGCTTTGGCCATATCTACCATCATGTGGTTTTGACAACGCCCAGCTTCTCTGTAAAAGCAACTAAAACTTACGTTTGTCATCAAACGGGTAAGAAGGTGGTGAAAATTAAATGAAGCAATTTGAAGGAAGAAATTGTTTCTGGGGAAAAATAATCTCCCAAAGGATACTTGCAGTATGTAGCCCTTGAAATGCTACATATTATCTGTACCCTAGTAGCCTGTTTGAAAGAACAGATTTCAATTGTTCATTTATTTTATTGCAAAGAGTCTGGGGTTACGTTCTTTCCATAACTGGAATGTCTCGCCTCTTACTGATGTTAGGATGAGGTACCTTTGAATTGACGGATATTTGGCCGATGCCATAAAGTAACATTTATTTTATGTTTTTGTGACTTGAATGTCACATTTCTGGAAATTAACCTTTGGCGGAGTAATTTTTGTCCCCTCCTGTTCTTTTCACCCTTCTGTTCTGTCAAAATCCTTTTGTCTTTTCCACTCTAGTTATCTAACATTTCTTCTCCTTACTGTGACCTGCAGCTGATCATCAAAATTCACACAGCGTCAGGAGGTGGCGAGGAGACGTGTTACTGTACGGTTAATTAAGGTGGGCTCTTGTGCCAATAAGGCAAAATCATGGTGTAGATTAATCTGTATGTAGAGTGTGAAACTTCACAGCAATGTAAGGTGTTTTAATTGAGTGAGCTTCCAGCTTCTAGAGCGACTGCCGCAACCTCTCTCTGAGCTGAACTGGCCTTTCTGCCTTGGGTAGGTCCGATAGACGACCACACGCCGCTTCTCTCTAGCTTTCGCGTGCGCACCTGAAGCCGAGCTGACTCCCTCCATTGCCTTCAAACTCACAACTGGGAGGAGAGTGAATAAAAGCCAAAAGTGTTTGCTGCAAAATGTGCTGCAAAATGTAGGCCGTGCACACTCATCTACTTCCTTCCTGGTGGTGAAATAATTCGCCTTTTCTTGGGAGCTTGATACGTGTTTCTGGGGTGGGTGGCAGTCACAGTGGAAGAAGCCTTGTTTTCCAGGGGTCATCCCCTCAGGTTGAAAACGCTCCGCTTTCAGAAGTGAATCGTGCAGTGTGTCGTGGGAAGCCAGGACCATGTCATTTTTATGTTATTTTTTGCCTGTGCAGTTTCAGTAGTTCTCATAGCTCTGTCTCTGCCTGTAACCTTTACGTCCCCACCAAAGTGTTTGACAGCGGTGGCGAGAGGCAGGTGACCCCAGCAGAGCTGTCTTCTCCATCCCGGTCGCCTGGTGGTGGTCGTGGCCCCCGCGTACGGCTTTTCCCATCCTGGCTCAGAGGAAACAAACGCGTGGGGAATGAACAGGATGAGCAGCCTGGTCCGCGTTGGTGAAGTTTATGTAGCACAAACTGCACAATGAAGGAAAAATATAGGGAAAGCTGCGAGTCCTGCACTGTATCTGTGACACTGTATCTGGGGAGGGGGAGGGAAGAGCATTCGTAGCGGGGAGGGGTGGTGGGAAGCTAGAAGTGTTCAAATATGTATAATATTTTATATAAACATAATAAGCTTAGTTCCCCTTCATAATCTTCAGGAATGGTACTTTAACACCATTAAGCAGAGAATTGTTTTAGGATTAAATAAATGTATTGTACATAAGGCCATACGTAATCTTCTAAAAATGTCGCCAGACAGGAGCGATGTCTATGACTATATGAAAAAAAAAAGTCCTTAATGCACTGTTATCTCCTAAATATTTAGTAGTAAATTAATACTATTTAATTTTTTTAAAAATTTGTCTTGTGTAGACACTAAAAAGTATTACACAAAATCTGGACAGAACATGTCCTTTTTAACAGCAATTTAAAGAACTTTTTATATATGTAAGGTAGTACCTTTTCGAATTGTTCTAGTTGTATTTTCCCACGTTTACTATTTGTGGAAGTGTGCCTGTCTCTATTCAGTTATTTTTTTTTTCTAATAATTTCATGCACGCATCTTTTCATTTTTGTAGTTTTCATTAGAAATTATTGTGTATGCGCCTCATGCTGCCACAAAATTTTTGCAGCTCTAGATCCGTGGTGGCCACATTCAGCAGTGCCCGTGCCAATGGGCTAGCAAAACCACAAAGCAAAATACTCATTTCTCATTCTAGAGTTGAGAGTTTACTGCTTTTAAGTTGTCCCGATGTCACTCTTGAAATGACTGTTAAAACTAAACTATGAGTTCATTGCATTTATTTTATATTCTTGGTTGTAATGAAATGGAATTGACTTTGCTTCAGTGTGAATTTTTTTAATAAAATAATATACATTTGTAATAATAATAAAAAGTTCAAATCAAATAAGCGTGCTGAAAAGTTTTTGTAAACATTGGCTTTGGGCTACCAAGAGGGAAAATATAGCCCGCAAAATTGCAGTTGTAATTATGTTCAGGATGTTTATGATATCATACGCCACACAAACCAAAGCTTGCGAAACCTCAGAGCTGAAATTACAGCTTTTAAAAGGCCCACGAGGATATTCATGGGTATGTGTCTATCAAAATAGAATGAAGCCTTATGGAAAACGGAATCGATGGAATGGTTCTCTTAGGTTTTGCCCTCTTCTCAAAAGCGTTCTGGCGTGCCACGCTGATGCCACTTGTTGAGATTCATTATTACTTGCGTGACAGTCCTATAGACGTGTCTTCTGAGGGGAAAAAAAAAAAAAAAAAAGCTGGTTTTACTGCATTCTAAAGCTGAATGCCCTCTTGCTTCTTCCTCCTGCTGGACCTCGGGGGATTTTGAGTATTTCAGGTGACACCATGGAAAGCCCAAGTTAGTGCACATTGGTGGGTTTTCAAAGTGGGGTTTTGTGCACTTTGCTACTCTGTGTGTTTGTGTTCCATCTAACCGTTGTTTCACAGAGGGGTAGCTAACGTCTTCCAAAAATCCCACCTGTCTTCTCCATAACGGTTGCATGCATGAGAATGGTTGGGATTTACTTGCACTACCAGTCAGGTTCAGAAAGGCTTGGGTTTCTGATGTGCCTTTTGCACGAGGGTGAGAATAGAAGTAAGTAGCCTTTTGCCAAGAAGCTTAGTCTGCATCTCTGACACCCCATGGGTAAAGAGCTGTTGCTTCAGCCTCAACACAGCTGAGCATCCCCAGCTCTGTAGCTCTTTTCTGCTTCTGCTGTCGTGTTTGTTGTCCTTAAGACCTCCTATGTTGGTTCTGTCCCGATCTTTGTTGTTCTACAGCATCTCTCACTGTTTTCCTACCTGGTCATGCAATTTACAGTCAAATCCAGCCTCATCATATTGATCTGAATTATGGTGTCATCTCTTTTTCTGTCCTTGACAGCTAGACACTTAGATGTGTCTAGCCACATCCATTCAGAAAGTTGCAGAGTGAGTTGTTTAGTAGTCTCTTGCTTTGACTTGTTGCTTCTTGCTTTGCGCTACTGCCCTGGCTCTGCCATCTCTGTTGCATTAGATGTAAAGCTGCTCTCCTCGCTTGCACATCACTGCCAAACCCTGCTGTTACCCAAATCCCTCTTACTCGAATTGAGATATTACCTAAGTTATCTCCTGGTCTGATCGTCCCACCAGGTCTACCTCTACACCCCCCATTTCAGATTTCCAAATAAGCATTTTTATGCTGTGTTTCCAATTGCCCATTGTTCCTGAAGACCCGATGCGTGATTTTCTGAAAAATTCCCTCTTGGGTGTCTTCTGCATCCCACTTTAAAACCCTTTAGGTTGGATGTCTACAGAAGTTTTAATATTTTAAGCTACTGGTGTGCTATGAGTTGTACCTGTTGTGTTAATGTAAATTGTCCCAGCGTTTTGTTACACCCTGCAGTCTATCTGTCACCTCCCTGTACACCCCTTGTAAGCTCCCTGAGACAGGAACAGTCGTTTTGTCCTGATAGAGTAGCTTCATGACTGCCGCTTACAGGTACTCTCTAAGGCAAATAATAATCACTGTAATATCATGGGGTTTTACTACTGGGCAATAGGCAATAGTAGTGTGAGGTGTAATTTCCATGTGCTGTTTGAACATAAAAAGCATCGTATTAGTGCCCAGTATCAATTTGATCTGGCTAAACATGGAACTTGAGCAAGCATTGTTCCAATAGCCAGCGAAGGTTAACAATGGTTTACCTGTAATGTTTTTTTAACAGGTAGGTACTGCTTTTTTTTTTTTATGTTCTGCAGAACTTCATGCCCTTGTTTAAGATCACAGAAAAAAACCAGAAGCTTTGGTTTATTTTGGTATTTTTATAGCAATGTAGAAAAATATTATTGCATGATTACTACACTGATTTTTTTTTTTGTTTGCAGGAAATATTTATTAGAACAATAATTGTTTGAGGTAGATTAAAACCACCACCAAGGTTATGAAAGATGTGTGTACAGTCATAGCTGAGCTGCTGAAATTGCTGTGGGAGTACCGCAGCTGTTATGGAACAGATATCCAAGATAATCCAGAGTAGCTGTTTAGCAAAATAATGATTATTATTATTTGAAGCCTGAAAGCAATGCCAACCTACTTAATAATTTTTATATAACATGCTTGCCTTGGAACACTGCTGTAGGATCAGTTTTTCTAGCTTTGTATACCAGCGTACTGGTAAGTGTGTTGTATGGACTGTAACGGGCCACTTTTGTCATTATTTTGTATTTTGTTCTTCGAAGTATCTGGAAGAGGACAGAGAACTTGAGAGTATGTAACTTTTACGTGTACATTGCATGCGTTGAACACACGGCTGAACGAAATATTCAGCAATACATTCCTGTAGCTAAGACGCCTTTTGATGAAGTTTAGTGAGAAGTTATGTGAAATCTCCGACTGGTGTTTGAAGTCATTGCAGAAAGGGTACCTTTGCCCCATTCCATTGTCAGGGTGGAGTTTTGCTTTGCTTATGTTATTGCTAAATGTCATAAATAAATTACTAAAGGAGAATCTGCATTATTTTTTTAAAAATTACTTTTAAAAATAAGGGACAAAAAAAATCAGATATTTGTTACTGAGTCTTGGGTGTGACGTGGTAGCCAGCACTAATGCCTTTTATGCAGTCTTCATCCTACAAGAGTAATTGTGTGCCTTAAGTAATAAAAAACCCAATATGCAAAGCACTGAAGAAAGGAATTCTTCATACCTGTCATCCACAGGTGAAGCTTTAATTATGGCCCAGGTCCTGGTAAATGACGTATGGCTCAGACTTCTTTTCCACAGCCTGAATTTGAACCTACATTGGTAAGATTCTTCCCTACATCCACAAGCAGGGATTCCTTGGGATGTTACAGGGGAAAAAAGGAAAAAAAAACAAGGAGTAGAGGTGTGCAGCCTTTGTCTAAAGTTCTCCAGAAAATGATGACCTTTTAAATACATTTAAATGTGTGTTTTTAACATTTACGTTGTTAAAAATACTTTCTACCCTTATCTGGGCGTGGTGGCGCAGCCGTGCTCTGGAAAGATGACCTCTAACTCTGCACGCCTGACCTGCGCAGGGGCACGGTTGTCAATTCGGAGTCTTGCAGACAATTTATACAAGCGGACACTGAACTTTAACCTATAAGCTTAGGTCACGCAGGTCTGTGGAAAAGCAATCAGCTTTTGAAGAAAACGTAGTTCCTTGGCTGAAAGGTGAGCCAGAGAACTGCAAAATGAAAGGCTTAAAGTCTCACCCCAAAAGGCTCCTGTAGTCCTCCAGTTTGACAGCTAGTGCTACGAGATGGTTGTAAATTGTCAGATCATATTGTTATTGCTAGGCCGTACAGTTCAAAAGCGTCTGTTGCTGGTCTTGCCATTATCTAATATAATGTAGAATGAGTAGTTTGCGAAATTGTAATTCTGATTTTCTGTTTTCAACCTATTTTAGTTGTATGACTCGTTCTTGCAGTGGTACAGAAGAAAGAAGGACAGTTTCCAATAATGTGGGTTTGGCAGTAAAACTCAGAACATTAACTTGCTAATAAAGAGGAACCAAAGGACATCAGGCTCCTCCCTTGCTGGTGTCCTCCTTTCGCTGCAGCAGAGGAGATTCAAGCAGGCAGATCATATCATGGCGTTGTGTAGTAACTGCGGCTCTTGGGAAACGTGTGAGTTTGAAAGAGAAACGTTTATCTCGCAAGTATAGCATCGCAACTGTTGAAGGTATATCTGGCGAAGTTGACAGGAGTGAGTCACCATCACAAAATTCCCTGCGCATAGCAAGCAGACTGACTCAATCATGTCAAGAAGTTTACAGACTTTGGTCTCACCCACCCATAAATGCATGAAAATGTGAATGGTTTATGGTTTCAGAATATTCCTCCTGGTAATAATGGAGCTTTTGTTTAAATGCTTAAAAGTTTCATGTAGCTTGCAGTATCCCACAAGCATAGAAATAAATCCCTGCCCACTTAAGAAACAATGGGGACATCTACCAACATGCCCCGGTGGGTATGTCCCAATGGGGATTATCAAGAGTTGCTTCTACATCGTGCTGCTGCTGGATGAAAGTGGGAAGTCCCCTGTGACTTTGAGATGGTTGGTTCTGGGAAGCAGGAATGAAGTAACTTCTGTTATCATCCAGAGTGATATTAGAGCTGTTTAAGTGTATTTGAGTCATCTGAGATTGTGACGTGTCTCTTGTTTGCACAGTGGCTGTACGCTTTCATCTCCGAGAACTCAATCTTGCATGATAACATTTACATATATTGTCTGTGGAGAAATGCTCAACCGTGGCTTGTTAATGTAAATCTTATAAAATACTTGTCAGTGGATGGTGTGTGCTGGAGGACGTAAGAAACGACCTGCCAGCTAGATCAGAAGCAGGCGTGTTCTTTCCCACCTAACGTGCCAAACTCATACATCAGTTGTAGTGCGTCATGCTTTTATTAATACACAGTGGTTGTGCTATTCCAAGACTGCGTTATCGCTGCGCCTTCTCGTGTATCAGAGCTGAGGTAATCCGTTTGTATTCCACCTAGCTCCTTCGTGATGTTTTGAGTGTGACTGTGGGGAGACCAGCAATTCACTTGTCTGTGACTCTGGGTAGTCTATATGCTGCTTTGAAAATGAAATCAAAAAGAGCACCGTAGTAGTAATCAGTCTTGCCCTCATATGGACGAAGACCCCGGTGCATGTGACATGGTATGTTGGGAGGGGGTGGGGGAAGGGAGTGGGAAGGATCCCTACTTCTGGGGGATCAGGGATGGTGTCTGGATGTGCTACATGTGGATGTCAAAACAAAACACACTTTTGCATTTCAGGATCTTGCCAGACAGGTGAACTCCAGCAGTGTGCTCATTTAAACTATTAGGTTGTGTCCTAAGTTTATTTAGGCCAGCATGGCTAATAAAACCACGTTGACATTGTCAGTCATCTGTTGCCTCTTAAATTTAAAAAAAAAAAAAAAAAAAAAAAAAAGACTAGGCAAGTTTCCTCTGCCTTGCTCCTCTCACGCACACATCCAAACGTGGAGCTGAGGATTCATTCATTTCCCAAAAATGCAGTGAGAAAACAGGATACCCTGTGTAGCCGGAATAGCTACGCATACTAAATATAACCGTGCTGAGCATTCATAGAGAAGGTTTCAGGTTTAAACCATGTACTGCAGCTTAGGATGCTCGGGGACAGACATCCCCACCGCGTAGCAGGATCAGGAACGCAGCTCTCCCACAGCTGCTGGTGGGGAACGCACTTTGCTGGCCCAGACCCACCTCCTCCCAGCCAGTCCCATCCCTCCTGCCAGAGCAGGTGATGTGTGCCGTGGGCAGGTTTCTCAGCCCCTGCACGGGCCACGGCACCCGGCTGGTGTGGTGATTTGCTACTGTGGATGTTTGCAAACTATCGAGTGAGTTGGTCCCCTGGAAGTGGTGAGGTCAGCAGGAGAGGTCCCCTCTTGGGTGGCAGGTGCGGTGGTGGATGCAAGGTGCCATCACCAGGCAGCTCCAACTGTGAGACCCGCGTGTGGAGATGGGAAGGGAGATTATCCGTCCCCCAGGAGCAATGGGGCCACCTCACACAAGCTGTCAGCACACGTTGCAGGCAGTGGGCGTCTCGGAAAGGTGCCAGAAGCGCCTGGGGCGGGCAGGGAGAGGGTATCGCTGCTGCTGCGCTGCTCTCCTGTCTGGGACAGAGAGGCTCCGGTGGTGGGGGTCTGCTTTCTCGGACACTTTACAAAATCAGGCAAACTCTCTGGACCCCCTGGATCCCGATTGCAATTCCCACCCTTGAAAATTAGAGCACAAGCAGCTGAAAGTGTGGAAAAGCCTGGAGCCAGAAGTGAGGTGCCAGCCGGCGCAGCGACGGGCATGTTGCACACCGCCTCTCCTCCCCACGCACGCCGCTCCCGAGGGCCTCCGGGCAGGAGAGGCAGAGGTGGAAGGTGCCACGTGAGGACCCAGCTCGCTCCTGAGTGCGTAAAGATGATGCACTGAGTTGCCGCAGCTCCGTGGCCGTGTGCCTCTATGGAGTGGGTCTGCGGTACCCGTCTTCCAACATGTTTTAGGCCCTGACATTTCTTGGAGGGTCTGACGAGTCCTGGGTGTGGGTGAGGGTAGGGCTTTTGGAAGCGTTTTGAAGCATGTCCTTCTGCTTCTCTGCAGTGCCCCAGATCCAGACCTCGCTTTGCTGTGTTTAAGGTCTGTCCTGCAGGAGGGTCACATGGTAACTGGCAGTTCAACGGCTTTGGGTGGATTTGAGGGAGGTCTGATCCTCTCCAATCTCTTCTTCCCCACTCTGTTCTCATCTGCTAGGGCTGCCATAAGCTTTGGCTAAAATGCTCCTCTTCATATTGTGGCTCAGCTTTGCCCAGTCCTACACAGACCCTCTCTTCTCCAGATGCCTGGCAGCCTGCACCTGAGGATACCATTTTCTGGCTTATGGTAGATGCATTAAAAAATGTCTGACAGCTCTGCTGTTTGTCCAGCAGAACATCTGATGTTACAGCACATATTTCAGAGCACGGCCTGAGCCCTCTTGGGATTGTTGTCTTCAAACTTTCTTACACGTTATACCGTTGTGGATGGAAGCACCATGCACCTTGTGGGAGATTACTGAGGAAGCTAGAAAGAAAAGAAAAATCCTACATGGGAGAGAGCCAGCCAGTTCAGCAGCATGGCAGACATCATCTGCCACGAAGCTGGATCTTCTGCTTGGAGAACACACATCTCATTGACCTGCAAGTCCAACAAAAAGGGCTGATGGAAACTCGGATTCCTTGACCGTGACAGGCGAAAGAAAATCTGCAAATGTCGTGCTTGTCCGGAGCTCCTGCTGGCCCCTCTGGATTAGATGAGGCATGGTTCATGCAAGCCCTCCACCAGCAGGAAGCTGCTGCCTCCGTAAATCATCTGCTGGGCCGGTAACCTCATCCTGCCGAGGGAGGGAGGGGAGGCAGCAGAGGGGCTGGAACAAAAAGGGTTTCTCTGGCGACATGTTGCAGGGCTGCAGGATGACTTGCTGCCTTAGACAGAGGGATCTGGACAGGCTTGATCGAAGGGCCGAGGCCAATGATAGGAGGTTCAACAAGGCCAAGTGCCGGGTCCTGCATTTCGGTCACAGCAACCCCATGCAGCTCTACAGGCTTGGGGAAGAGTGGCGGGAGAGCTGCCTGCCAGAAAAGGAACGGGGTGTGTTGGTCGATTGGGGACCTCTCTACAAGAGGGAGCTGGAGTTTTTTAGCCTGGAGAAAAGGGGGCTGAGGGGAGACCTTATTGCTCTCAACAACTATCCAAAAGGAGGTTGTAGTGAGGTGGGGGTCGGTCTCTTTTCCCAAGGAACAGGCGATAGGACAAGAGGAAATGGCCTCAAGTTGCACCAGGGGAGGTTTAGATTGGATATTAGAAAAAATTTCTTCACTGAAAGGGTTGTCAAGCATTGGAACAGGCTGCCCAGGGAAGTGGCTGAGTTGCCATCCCTGGAGGTATTTAAAAGGTGCATAGATGTGGTTGCTGAGGGACATGGTTTAGTGGTAACTTAGTGTTAATGGTTGGACTTGATGATCCTAAAGGTCTCTTCCAACCAAAATGATTCTGTGATTCTAAACAGCAAGGAGAGGCCTGGCTGCCCCCTGTGCTCTGCAGAGAGGGACCCTTAGCACCCCGCCAGCATCACCTTTTTTGCCTCTTCCCTCTGCACCCCCATCTGCCTGCCCCGAAGTCCCAGGTGGCAGCTGTTTTGGGGGAAGACTACCAGCAAAACACCTACACTGACTCGAATGACTTTCCCACTCCAGAAGAAGACGGCAAGAGCTGGACCTTTCCGGGAAAGCCCTTGAAAATGAACACTTTTGCTTCCCTTTGCAGGTGCTGGCAGGGAACGAGCACGGGGTTATTTAGGGAGGGTGTGAACAAACCCTTCTAGAACCCATTAGAGGGACTGGCATCCTGGGAGGGGGAGAGAGGTGGGGGAGGCTGCCAGGCCTCAGGGGGTGCTCTTTTATATTTCATTTATGATCTGTTGATTTGCATCTGGCTGGAGTTTGAGCCCACATGATTCACGTTCACATGGGCAGGTGGGAGCGGCTCCATTATTTTCTTTTGAATCACCCCACATTTCTCTGTCACCAGAACGTGCTTTAACAGCCACGTGTGCGTGTGCATGTGTGTATGTGTGCGTGCGTGCGTGCGAGACCCAACGAGCCTGGTGGGAACAGGCCAGGTTGACTTTGTCTCAGCTTGGTGGACTTGGCAGTGTTAGGTTTACAGTTGGACTCGATGATCTTAAAGGTCTTTTCCAACTTAAAGGATTCTGTGATTCTGTGATAGAACCGTGAGCAAGTGCCATTCTGCGGGATTTTCTCGCAGCTTCTTTTTTTTAACATGAGATTCTCTGGCGAGGAGCCAGGACCCCCTTTTTGACTCCTCTGCAGGTCTCTTGGAACGCCGGCATGCTTATTCTCCTTGCTGCGTAGCTGGGCAGCGTGAGCCTGCAGCAGTCACTGCTGTTGGACCTCAGCGGCGGTGGGGTCATCACAGACCCGTGGTTCCCACCACTGTCCAGAGACACGTAGACTAAAATTTTCTTGCCTGTTGTATTATGAAGCATAAAGGGATAAGTCAGTTCTGACTTGTTTAATATAAAGAGTCTAACTAAATCCAGCTACGTGTGAGCAGGGCTGTGTCGGGCAGCAAACTCTCGGGAGGGAGGATTTGGAGTCAGAAGATGGGATTATCGTCTCACGCTGCTGCGTTTAGGGGAGCACAACTCCGAGGCAGCAACCTCATTTGGGGGCATACCCAGGCCAAGAGAGATGTTTGTGGCGTGGCTCATAGCAGCAATATCCCCGTGTTCACCAGAAGCTGCTCTGTGAAGCTGCTCATCGCCAAGTGCAAACCTCCCTCTCAGGAGGGTTGGTAAAAGCTCCAGAAGTAGCCAGAGGGCCTGGAATCTCTCTGAGCCACTGCTGGCCTGAAGGTGTAGGACCATCCGGTGGAAAGGAGGTGTAGGGCTGCCCAGGGCTGGGCTGCAGCGGGTTCAGGCATCGGGACAGTAGAGCTGTCACTGTCCCAAACCCCAGCTCTGCTGGGAGGAGGAGCGCCCAGTGGGCTCCGCTGCAGGGGGGTGGCTGTCCTGGCTCAGAGGAGCCGGTGCAGCCCTTGGAGGAACATGTGTAGAAGATGAGAGGTGTGGGGTAGCATGCACCCTGTGGCCCTCGAGGGCTGTGCTGTAGCTCCCGTCATGCCTGGAGAGGAGAGCAGCCCTACAGCTGTGCTGGGAGCACCCCAGCCTGCCTGTTGTGTGTGCGCGGACAGGGTGGAGGTGGCCAGGCTGGTGGATGCTGTGGTCAGCAGCTCTCGCCTCACGCCAGCCGGCTGCTGGCAGTGCCAATGGGAGTGCGAAACCCCACTGGTCACACTGATTACCCAAAACCTGGGAGAGATGTTTAACTCCTCTGAGCTGCTACGCATGCATCTGCGAGGGGAGAGCCGCAGTGAGAAACACCCAGGGCTGTGAGCGCCCAAGGCCCTGCACATCCCAGGTGCCAGGGCATGAATAACATCCAGGCTACGCACGACGCCCTTTGGCAGCTGGTGAGAGTATGTGCGAGCTGGAGGAGGGGGAAGAGCCGAGCAGCCGTGTTGCCCAGCCCAACAGCCTGCAGAGCTGCGGCAGCTCAGCTGAGCCGAAACGGCCACGGAGACAGAGGCGTCCCACCGGCACCGGCCGTGGTGCCCCATGGGGCCGGGAGCACCGGGGTTTGCAGCCCTGCCAACAGAGGAGCTGCTCTTTATGAAGCTGGTGCTGGTTATCAGTTAGGGTTTTTTTTTTGTGGGTTTCCCCCCCTTAATAGACAGCTACATACAAACGTCGACATTGACATTTCTGGGCAGGAGTTTGTCTAAATGCTCTCTGTCACATAAACCGCAAACAATTTGCGCGCGGCTCTGAGACAATTCCTTTCCCAGAGCCTTTCGGAGAAGGCTTGTCACTGGTTTCACTGGGAGGCTTCAGCGCAAAGCTGTTGCAGTCCGACTTTGCTTTTGCAAACAGCTTCTTGAGGCTTGAAAATGAGATGTCTGTCCCTAGACGTTGCTGTTTTCTGCTTGGCAAGTCTCTGTGCCAGCAGCCTCCATGGTGTTATGATGGGGTTTGTAAATGTGGGGTTTTGTTTGCCTGTGTTCTGGGCAATGCCCAGCCAGGGTGAGTAGGTACAAGGGCCCCGAATCTGGAGTCTGCGGTACAGTATCTCTTTGCTCCTTGGTGTTGACACGGTGTCTTTGATAATGGGCCTCTTTTTCTCCTTATATAAAAAAAAAATAAAAATTCAATATCAAAGGTTGCTCTGAACAGATAACGCCGCATGGGGCCAGAGGCTTACTCTTTCTTTCTTCTAAATTTTATTGTAAAAGTGTTTCTCTGGGATAAATGTCTGTTAGGTAGCTGAGTGCGACTCTCTTCTCTGCACTGCTGGTATTGGAACCAAACACCTCCACGCAGCCTTAGCTGAACAACCGCTCTTCTTTGTCCACCTCCTTACAGGCTGCAAACCCCCACAGAGTGTTACCGCAGCTGCCCGTCTGGGTGCTTTGGCTCAGTGCTGCGTCTGGTGCAGGAACTCCAGTGGGGATGACCTGGGAAGGGGCAGGAGAGCTGGGAGGACACCTTTCTGCTGTTTGGATGGGACCGAGGAGCTCAATAGCCAAGCGCTGCTGGCCAGGACCTCTGTGGCTGGCGAAGACCTCTGCCAGGGGTTGCCTGCCATCTGCTGGCAAATCCCACGGGATGGATGGAGCCCAGGAGGGAGCTGGAAAAGGAAAGCTGTGGTGGTTTGGTGGTATCGCTCTGGCAAGAGACAATACTGCGTTTTTCTGGTAGGACTGGGGCTGGGGGCCTATCAGAGTGATGCTTCCATCAGGCGAGGCTGAAGGCTGCGTTACAATCCAACCTGTTTCCATAACCCCATCGCTCTGGTTGGGCTGCAGAGGGATGTGGCCCTGGCCAAGCAAAGCCCTGAAATGCCAGATCTGCTGTTGGCTGGCATCCACGTACATCCTGATGCCGACATCTCACCTCTGTGTCCAACATTTGCCCACGTCCAACAGGGCCCGCAGTGACCACCACTTGAGGGTCAGACTGTTCGCTGCAGAGCTTTGTAGCCCCGACCTGTGCTGGCCCCAGGGCTATCTTGCCAAAGCAGGCGTCATCAGTGCCTTTCCTCTGGGGCGGGAAGAGGCTGAGATGAAGACAATCACACAGCAGAGCGCTGACTGTGGGGCCAACGGGGCAAGACCATGAAGGGAAGCAGCCCCTGGGATGAACCTCAGCTGGGACCATGCTGGGACCAACACCAGCGCCAAGGCTGATCTCCCGCAGGCTGGGAAGGAGCTGCTGAGCTGCCTGGCAGGAGCAGGGGGAGCAGTGAGGTCTGTCTGGGCGAGGGGAGAGCGGGCAGCCTGGCACTTCAGCAGTGCGGTGGGGCAGGCGTGAGTGAGCTCAGACTGGCCGGCTGGGAGTTTTGCTCCTCTGGGCAGCAGTGCCCAAGTCTGTCTACATACCAGAGTGCTCTTGTGGTCTGGGGCCCAGGCAACCAGGCAAAGAGGCTCAGTACGTGTTCCCAGTGCAGGAAGAACGAAGCTGTGATTTACAGCAAGTGCCTCCCTCCCCCTATCTCTGCCAGGGAGATAAGCACTGTTTTGCCTGAGTCTTGCTGCTTGCACAGAGAACCTGTTTCCCAGATTACTGCTCACGTATTTTGGCTTTTTCATGTCTGAGTTGTCAGATAACACTGGAGACTAAGTTAATGTGCAAGAGCAAAGGCACCCCAAGAGCCCAGCCTGCTGGGCCAAGCACCGTTAGCACCACCAATAGGCAGATGTGGGCAGATTTGCCCATGTGCCACAGGACTGGTATAGTGTACATATATATATATATATAGCTGGGATGCTCCGTGCTCCCCACCAACAGCTGGGGCTTCCCTTCTTAGCTGCCACGCTCACCTCCTCTGCTGCGGAGGCTCATCAGAGCACCCCGATGGCAACCAGGACACCGGGCAGCCCCAGGCAGCACAGCGAGGGGGTCTTCAGCAGGAGAGCAAGAACCAGCCCCTGCCCTAGAAAGCACTGCTGGTCATGCTGTTGGCTCAGTCTTGCTTTTCTCTGCTTGCAGTTTCTTCCCCCTCTTTGAAAAGCTGGTCTGGAATAAACTGCTCGGCACTGCTCACTACGGCCATGGTTCTGATTTTTATTTCTTGTTCCTTTCCTTTTTTTCCCCACTAAGACTAGGTTCGGCTGAGTTTTGTGGCCAGGCAGTCTGGAGTAGTGCCAGACCCTGGTCGCGAGCAGCGGCAGTTGTGCGAGACAGATTTTGGCGAGTTTTCCTGGAAGTTTGGGACATTCCAGCACATCCATCCATGCAAAACCAGGCAGTGTATCTGCTCTGGCCCTTTTGTAAATTTTGAACCATCTCTGAATTAAAGCTATGTGTGGGCAGGTCAGAAATGAATCGGGGAGTAGTTCTGGTACTGGGAGACAGGCGTCCTTGGATTTCAACTCTGGCTGCTGCAACAGTGACGTCTTTGGCCCTGAGAGTTACAGGAGCCAGTAACTGCAATGCTTTTTGCTACATCTTAACTTTGATTTTTTTTTTTATCCACACATTGTCCCAGTCTGACTCTCTTGTCTCGCTCAGGTGTGCTGGCTATGCCTCTTTTGCGATAAACTTTTGAACACTTGCAAACATGATTGCATCCCTAATCTGGGGAGGGGATTATTGCCAGACACGTGGAGTTCCCATGTGGCAGCAGCAAACCCCACGGCAATCGCTTCGTGCGATTGCACCTGGAGGCAGACACATGGCCTTAATGTAAGGCAGGTATTTGTAAGGGCGATTGGTACTGTGACTGTAAAAAGAAGGAAGACCCTGCTTAATGAGACGGCCTGTGCTATATGTATGTGTGTGACATTTGCTGTAAAGCTGTAAAAACTGTCCATCTTTCTCTCACGGTGACTTTCTGGCTGTGTTTCTGTCTCCCCCGTGATTCGGAGCTGTTGAAATAGTTCTGAACACTAGGGGTATTTCACAACTTGAGATAACACTACCAGTCTTGCTCAATGGCAGAGGGATAATAATGGCAGGCTCTTACAAAAAATACGTGCAGGGAGAGGTCCTGGTTTCATTTGCTTGTTTGTTTTAAGCTGAACTGCTGTATTTGCATTTGTTGGTGCCAAATTCTTTCGCTCCCTCTGCGATATAACCGAATGCTGGGTTTAGTTACCTTCAAATATAGCCTGAAACAATTTCTGTGCATCATCAACTGCTGGAAATCATGCAGCTAAGGAGAAGAGAATTCAAGTGTTTTCAGGAGATGCTTCAGGAGCGAAAAGGGAAGATGATGCTCAGGGGGTTGGCAGCTCACACGCAGCTCTCCAAGGAAACTCAGTGCAGGGGGGTAAAGGAGTAGCAGCACTGATTTGCTTCTCCTGCAGAGTTGGAGCCTTTTACTCTACTTTCCCTGAGCCTCCTCTCCGCCTACCTGTCATTAGCATTAAAAACCGTACCCTATTAACCGCTGTCATTAAAAATAGAGGGGTTTCTGTCCTGTGCTAACAGAGAGGGTGTCTCTGCCCGGGAGCAGAGCCCCTGAGCCCTTTGGCAGTGGCGCGAGGGCTCCCATCGACTCCGGCGTTTGCTGGATCCTAGCCCAGGACAGCCGTCGCTGCCAAGAGCCGTGCTGCCGCCTGCTCTCCAAGCGAGAACCTGATACCAGGGTAAAACCCGGGACAGCTGCAGCAGTCACACACCAGCGCGCCATTTGGAGACTTACACAGGGGCACAAAAATGAGCTGTGCCTTAATATAACTTATTACAGCCAGCTAAGCCACGCTTGGCAGAAGAAAATTACGTCCTCCACCATATACCGTGAAGCTGTCGCTGCATCCAGGTGTTCTGGAGGCACAATAAGATCTTACAAATGCATCAGACAAAATGAAATGGTTTCCTTATAGTGTCACAGTAATCCCGATTAGGGCTATAATGCACGAATGTGTGAGATACATGGTTTCTTAAACAGGGGCTGTTTATGCAAGCGTTTCCTTGCTGTGCCTGCTGGGAATACAGCCTCGACAGGAAAACGACATTTGCAAACAAATGAGCAGAGAGACACCAGCAAGTTCTCATCTCAGAGGGAAATTAGCATTTTAATATTCTGTGCGGGGCTTTGCTAGACAGCCAGGGCTCGTAGGTGCTGTGTAATAATGACACCGATAATTAATAATAAATCTGATGCTGAAATGCCACGGAGTCGGGGCTGTTGGCATCCCTGGCACGTGGTGAGGCTTCAGGGTGGGAGCTGCTCTCATGATAGATACCTCCCTGAGAGTATTTTACAAATGGAGCTAGGAGACTCTTGTCTAAAATTAAGGGATAAAAGGGGTGCCTGGTAAGAGAGCTGAGCAACATGGAAGTCATGAAAAAACTTTGGTGCTGAGAGAGGGGAAGACGAAGGTACTACAGGCCTGATGCTGCTCCTGATGTTGCACTGGGACGAAGCATCCTTGGCAGCGCTGGCACAGGCTTCCCAGACCTTGCAAACAGCTGGTCCCCCCCCAAGCAGAGACAGAGGGGACGTGGGGCTTGCGGGATGGGGACTGGGATGAGCGAGGATGGAGGCAGGGGTAATGGGGTCCCTGTGGTTCACTGATGAGGGACTCGGTGGGACAGGGGGAAGACAGAGGGGATGGAGCCTGACAGCTCTGAGGCTTCGCCCAACAGAAGCATGGGCTGAGCCCCCGCTGATGGCAGGCTGGGGAGCAGCATGAAGGGAAGGTAGGAGCCACTGTCTGGCAGGGGGAACTCCCTTCTGCCTGCAGGGAAGTGGATGCAGCTGGTCTGTGTCCGAGCGCCTGGTCTGGGGACTCACATTTCTCTTCCACAGCCTTGCACTGAGCTGGGAGGAGATGCTGCCTCAGCTCCCAGCTGTCCCAGCCCTGCCATCCATCACAGCATCGTGTGATGCACCTTGTAAAGAAGGGGTGGCAGAAATTATCAAAACCGTGTGGAGCAGTTTGCATGGGGAACATCTCCCACAAGCAGCTCCTCCTGTGCCTGGGTTGAGACCACTGATTTAAGATGACGAAGGTTTGAAGCCTCCTTGGCACAGGCAGCTGAACCTCCACCTGCCCCAGTCCCGTCCCGGGACTGTGGGATCCGGGCTAACTGGAAGCGTTTATCCTGCCAGACAGCTTGAGGGTTTTTATTCCCCAGCAAGATGCTTGGAGGGATGCACAGAGTGAAACTTTTTCACAGGCAAGGCACATCTCATAACGTTACGATAATGTCACATAGCCAGGGTGAGGCATTTCTGGCCGCATCTGATGCCGTGGCAATTAATTAACTGTGGGCACAGCAGGTGTCTCTTTAGCCTGAAGCTGCAATTTCACTGCAGACATTTCCCCATAACCTGCTTCTGATGTGATTTTTCTGTCAAATGTATCTGTTGCTCTCACTCTTCTTTCTTTTTTTTTTTTTTTTTTTAATTTTAATGACGGTTTTTACTGCTCTCACCAGAGCCGTTTGCCAGCTGCCGCAGCCAGCTATGCCCCACGCACGCAGGAGAGGCTCAAAGTGGGACTTCATTTCACAGAAGGTGAGAAACGCCCCGGCTGGGGCTGCCCGCTTGCACCGCTCCCTCCCCAGGGTGCTCTCGGAGCCCCGGCTGCTCTTTTCTCTCCCTCCTGGGCCTGGCCACCTTAATCTCAGCCTTACCGCTCTGGGCAAGAGTTCCTGAGGACTGTTTTCGGTGTTTTATCTCCTATTTCTGTATGTGCGTTTTGGAGGTCTTTCTCTGAGGTCTGCTTGGGTGGCTTTTGCCTCTTTTATGGGATTCTAAAATTACTGGCTGATGCTTATTCTCTTCGTTGGGTGAAATGCTTACAGCATTCTTGCTAAATCTGAACGGTTCCTCTCTAATTTGCGTTTCTGTCTTCTTCAAACCCTAAGGAGAGAGAGAGATATTTTGAGTCTAAATTAGTTGTCTGGAAATTGTACTCTGAGGGAAAAACCATGCTGCTTACTAACTGCTACTAACTGTGTGGTAGGTAAGGCTGAAACCCAACCGATAGCTGCGTCCTCTGGCTGGGGATGTTTAACCGAGGCCGCTTCCTTCTCAGACGCCCATTTCACTGGGCTACGTGTGCTGTTTGTGTCAGAGGGAGAACCGATTTCAGATCCCTGTTTTCATAATTACTTTATGGGCTCATATTGGTAGCATCTTAATGCTCCGTGCAAACTACTGAATTGAGCCTGGCTTCTTGTGTTTTGAGTTGCGCCCTGTCCTCCCTACGGTAAGGCGTCCACAGGTTCGGTGTCTGCTGTTGCCCTTTGTCGGCCACCAGCTCTACAAACTCTAAGCTGTGAAACGCTTGTATGGGCTGGTGGCACCAAAGGCACAACCTGGCACACCTGTGGAGGTGGATCCAGGCAAAACAAGGATGAGTTGGTGAGGCTGTAAAGTGATTTCTCCAGGCAATGGAGATGGGAACGTCTAAGAAATGCACCTGCCAAAAATGGCTGCCAGGTGAATGGGTGAGAGCTTGTGTTCACAATGGTTTTTGGACAGAAAAAATGATCACGCATGTAACCCACAGAGCTTCTGGGAGAAGATCAGGCCTGTAATTGGAGCAATAACAGGGGAAAGATCTGCTGTGGTCCATGTTTTTTCAGTCATTCCTAGCACGCCTGCAAGGCGGCCGGCCATGTGGCTTAGCGTTAGGCAGGGCTTTCTTATCCTGCCACCCTTTGCCTGTGCTTAGGACCACATCATTCACGACCACACCAGCCTTGCCCCAAAGCAAATGTTATATCAATAAATCAGGAATGAGAGAAATGTTACCACTGCAGTTTCAGGCAGAATTTAGCCAGGTCTGCCCTATGTTTTCTTATGATCGGGTTAGTTCTTGCACAGGCGCAGCTCTGAAGGCAATTCGTATGAGCTGGATGTGTGAGAGTATGTTTTCTACAGAGGACTGTGTAGATCAGCTATTTTACACTGCTGAGCAGATCAGCGATTTACACAGTTTTTCACTTGCTGCAGGAAGTCTGTAAAATAAAGGGAGCTTTTCAAGAGATCACCAAACACACCTCCAGGATTTTGCTTGGTTAGAGATGGCAGGGATTTTATTTGCATTCTCAGCAATAAATAAATTTTCTTCATCTCTTTGGTGCCCAGTCTGTGCAGCTTCCATGAAGAGCTGTGCCTTCAGGCCTCCTCTCGTGCTCTCACTCAAACACACACAAAGGATCACACCAGGAAGCAAGTAATATAGTCGAAGTTGAAGTTTTTGCAGCTCTGGAAGTCTATCCAGGATCCCTGAGTGAGGTTGGGGATGTTAGTTAGACCTTCAAAATCAGTATTTGCACAAGCAGGAGGTTGTCTGGAGCCTGACTTTTAGAATGATACCTAATTTTTATTTTTCAATCCCTTCTCAAACAGACTGTCGTGCTGCCTCCCTGGCTCTCCAGTGTACCCATGCAGCTTGGATGGAAATAAAAGTATCACCATCTACCGGCGGCTGAAAGGATAACGGCAGAAAATTTTAGAAGGTAATGAAATAAAAGAATTGGCTGTGCTTTTGCCGGGTAGCCGTGTGAGATGCTGCAGAGAGCCCTGATGCAAGGGAGGGGAAGGTGGCTCACAGGGCTGCTTTGCACCGCCTGGCCCTGCAGGTCGCCCCTCCTGAAGCCTCCTTGGCTGCATTAGAGCAGCTCCAGCCTGGCAGGGTATTTCTGACTCACCCTTGCTGTGGTTGCACCTGCCCTTTGGTCTTGTGTGCAGGAAAGGCTGATGCTCCTGGCACTGTTTGCTTATTGTCCGTGTGCTGCATTGGGTGATGCTCTCATGGGCTGGAGCAGTTGTGGCTTGGTTGCCTGGAAATGGGAAGTGAAGGCTGTGCCCGTGAGACACGCTACCCCAGGAAGCAGCCAGTCCTTCCCAGCAGGAGCTGGGCTCAGGTCTCTGGGCTGCGGCCAGCTGGGCAGCTTCCAGGCTGTCATAGCCAGGTATCAAGTGCAGAAAAGATCCTGTTTCTGCTGTGCCCTTTGCAGCAAAGTGACCAGTGAACCCAGAGCAGGGGTGTGTGAAGACAGGGAGATGCTATTTGCTGCTCTGATTCACACGTGTTGGTGTTGATGGGTTGTTGAGATCAGACAGACGTGACAAGCTGTGGTGACCTGGAGGACAGGGGAGAGGTGGGGTCATCTCCTGTTGACAAGGAGGCTGCTCCACAGGCCATGACTTTCCTGCTGTCCTTGCTTTAAGAGTGCGGGAAAGCACAGCCATGGCATGGCTTGTACTCTCCAGAAATCCCCCAGTGGAGGCGTGGGGTCCCACAGCCCACGCAGAGCCCTCAGCAGGTGAAGGCGTGGGTGAGCATGGCTACAGACAGTGATGGAGGTAACGGTGCTGGGGACGGGATGTCTTTGCTCAAGGGCCCCCATAGCTACCACGTCCCATCTGCTGAAGGCAGTGAGAGGCAAGAGTGTATAAGCAACATCGCTGATGTGGTCCTGTGGTGTGGGCACACTTTTGTTGCTCTGAGAGAGCAGAGCCCATGGAGCTGACCACCAGCAGTGGGCAATGGACCACCTGCACCCAGCTGGGATAACTTCCCCAAGGGGCTGCAGGCACGTCCTAGCCCATCCCTGACCAGTGGTCACCAGCACTTGCAAGGTCTGAGGGAGATGGAGTGGAGGAGTAAGGGAGATGATGGAAGTAAACAGAGTCGAGGGGGATCAGAAAGCAGCTGGGGAACTGACTGAGAGGAGAACAGTCAAGGACTTCATGGTGGTGGTGGAGGATCTCCTTCAGTAAAGTGGCTCTTGCCCTGTTTCCTCAAGGTACTTGTGTGACTTGGGCTTCTACTAAAACCTTGCCTTTGGTTTACGTGCAGAGCATGTCAAGGTGGCAGCCACCCTGGAGATCACAGTACAATGTTAAGCACACAGCTTTATTCTCTACACAGTCATTTTCCGTGCTTGCTGGGTGGGTTTTGAAGCCTGGGACGAGCTTCGTGTTGCTGCAGCTGCCAGCATCCAGGTTCTAGTGAGGATGCAGTCTCTGCTGAGACAGCAGGATAGAAACAGGCTGCACCTACATTTGTGTCAGTAAGGGTGCACGGGAGATTTGTCTCTTCTTCCCAGGTTACTTGGACCTGTTGAATCGAATATTCTTAGGAGAGGTTCCTAGGAACCCCAGCACACACCAAATGCATCATGTGGACTTCTAGGACAGACACCACTAGGCTTTACTAAATATTGACTTTGCTTTTGATTGCCAGTTAAAAGGCAATCAGAAGGAGGAGCGACTAAGAGGCAATCCATCTGTTAGGTGTTTTATGCTTTTTCTTACTGAGGACTTTATGACTTTTCTTTGTCTTGGGTTTGTTCCATCTGGCCACAAAACTCCAATATATCAGATTTTCTACGAAAGAGACTGCAACCTTGGCTCTGAGATTCTGGAAATTGTGGGACTGTGGGCTCCCGAGGAGTTGAAAATACAGCAACTTGTGTTGCTGGGTGCATGACCCCTTGTCAAGCAACCAGTGAATAATGCTGAGGGACTGTTTAGGACATGGATGGGCTCTGCTGGAACTTTGTCAAAGTCCCAACCTTTCCACAAAACCACAAAATGTTTAACATCACTGTATTGGCAAATTCTAATTAAAGAAATATTTCAGCTGATTTTTCTCTACCCTTCTCTTGTGAGTACCTGAAACAAAGAGAAGAGGGTGTTAAAATTCAAATAAAAATCTATTTTTAATGTTAAAAAGGCAACCCTTGTAAGCACACACTGTGCACGTGCATTATGATACAGCATTTAACTATATGATTGTGCCATACAATCATTTCCCAAGGCAAACATATAAAGGAGTCGGACTAAGGACGCAGGGGCAGCTATAAATCTAGTTTCTCACCACTTTCTGCCTCTTAGTTTTGAGAAAAAAAAAAAAAAAGAAAAAAAAGAGGTGGTGTCCTTTTTTAATTTAATGGTTTTACATGCCAGTATATACGTAATAACACAAAAGCAGTGTGGCTTGGAGCCAGTGCAAGAGGACAGCAGTCCAGCATACGAAGCAATCATCTTTCTGGGACAGCAGAGAAGGAAATGTCGGGCAATGGGGCTGTCCCCCAGGCTGTAGAGTGCAGCAAAACAATTCCCAACCCCCAGCAAATCCAGCTGCAGCAGCCGCCTGCCGCTCCCAAGAAAGCAGAGGAGGACAGAGGTTCGTTTTCCTAGGTCATTGCTCCTATAACCGTTAAGACTTCTGTTGTTCTCAGATTATTTTGCTTTGACTTATTTTCATTGGAGGCAAATGAAGACATTGAGAACTGCAAATGAGTAATGTCTGATCTGGAGGCTTGAGCCAAATGTCTTTACTATGTTTTTCCTGTACCACCATGAGACGTAAGGGAGAATTAAGTTCAGCTCTGCAGTCCTTATGTATTGAAAATGTCCATCAATATGCCAATAATTGCACAGGGAATACTTGTGTGACTTTTGAGATACGTCCATGGATCATTTGCTTTGTTATTTTTTCCAATACTAGTGTTGTTGCAGTTTATTTCGACTATCTCTTTAAAGAAAAAAAGATAAATCTTTCAAGTGTATCAGCAAATTAGGTGTTATTTTGTGCACTGTGGTTATCCTATGCTTCTCTGAAGAGTTCTACCACATAAATAAACTTCTAAGAAGGGCATTATGAAAATGCCCCACAACTGAAAAAAAATGTGTTTTTAATATCAAAATTTGTGCCTCAGCCGTTTTTCACTGTTTTATTGGCAACCAGTGGTGTTGGATCAGAGGGAAAATATGTTCCAAAATATATTTTGCAGTGCCTATTTTGGATTCAATTGCCCATTTGATTGTGCCAAGCAGATCAACATTCAAAACACCTTATTAATAAAACTTTCTTCTGCTTGTTTGCAAAAGCAAAATACAAGACCTATTTATGGAGAGAGACACTTAAAAAAATATTCCATGCCCCTGAGTCACGTGCACTACAAACCTAGTTGTTTTGTTAATTCATTGACACCTTCAAGCAGACAATTCTGCTTTTTTTTTTTTTTTCATTCTTTTCAAAGAGTTACTTGCTGAAATTGGGGTGCCGGCAGCCCTGGATCTCCCCTGATATTCTTGGTTCTGTATTTTTGTTTCTGACACCTGTCGGAACAGAGTCCTCTGTGTCACTGGGGAGAAAGCTTGGGCTTTCCTTGGCAATAAATGCTGGATTTGCTGATGCAAGTGAAGGTGCTTTTTTATTATTACTTCCTGAGCAGGACATACGTTCCTCGCACCCTTTTTTGAGCTTCTGCAAATATCTATCGGAACTAACTTATCTAAGAGAGGCTGAGTTTCTTTGTGGCTTTGCATCCGAGTTGTCCCTTCTTTATTTCTTCTCCCTTCAGTGAGGACTGGACGTGGGGTGAATTTTTTCCAACATGTTTTTACAGTGCATCCCTCATTCTACAGCAAATTAGAGACCCTTTGCTTGGTGACATTTGTGTCAATACACAGCGGCCTTGTTTTACTGCCTGTTGCCTGGTAAAGAGTACCATGGCATTGAATCAGGATCATTCACATGGGGACAGGTTGCAGGATCAAGCCCTTGATCTAGATTCCAATCCAAGAGAAAGCATTGATTTTACTGTGTAAACTCTGTGGGTCTTACATCGGCTGTGTAAAGGTCGTGCGCTTGCTTAGATCTAGAGCTGCCCAGCTCTACCAGGAGATTTACCCTGCTTTACCAGCAGCGGTAAAGCACTTGGTGCTTTACATCCACCCCTGAGCAGGGGCTTTGAATGTCCCTGAGGTCCTTGGAACAAGTTGAGCCAAGAAACTCAAGATCCAACAGGTCTATCACAGAGGGCCTGTTCAACAGGACTTGGTTCCTGTTGCATCTTTACTGAACACAGAAATTCAAAAGGAATTTAGGGGTAGGGGAAGTATGGCAACAAAAAGATATAACATTATTTGAATTTCTGTGGTGAAGAAGAAACTAAAAGTGTAATACAGGATCATTTTGTCACATCTGGGTAACTTGGAAACGACCAACTGGAATTTTACCAGGTTTCTGAAAATGTTGTCTTTCAGGAAGCCAACTAAGGAGAGCTGCAGTCTAGAAATGATTTTGATATAAAGTTTGTAACAACTTAGTATCTACTTACCAGGGTAAGTGCCCTGCTGACTCTGCTCTGGAAAGACCAGAGAAAGGAGTTGATCAACACTTCCATGTTCGGCATGGCCACTTGGTTAAGATTTACTTTGAAAATCGGGTCCATTGCTTTTAGCCAAAATCTCTCATAGTTTAATAGTGAAAACAACCTTGAAACAATATCATCTGCCTTGCAGGACTTGTTATTCCTAATTTGATCTGTTTGGGTTTTTTTTTTTTTAAATTTCAAAATGCAGGGAGGAAGAATACTCTGGAAAGCGCTGTTGGGAGGTCCTTCTCCGGGGACAAGAGCATGTCTCATCTGAGATCCTAACACTGAGCTTGTCAACTCTGTGAGTGTCCTTCTGGCATGGGTTCGTCCATTGAGCTATGGCTGATGTTACTGTGACTTGTTATGTTTAATCAAAGTATTATTTTCACTGCGAAGCAATGTCCCCAACACAAGGATACTTGCAAGACCTGTGAAAGCTTTCAAGCCCTAAGAACATTTGGGGTGTTTTGGAGACGTGAAGCTACTCCACCCAGTGCATGTAAGGGAATCCAGGAAAAAGCCTCTTCTTTGGCAGCTCTGCAGTGAGGTAAGAGCCCAGGCTTACTATGACATACAAGGTTCATTAAATGTTGATGCAACATTGTTTCTCCAAACACTGAAGTGGACTTGGGAAAGCTGCCCTAGAATAGATTTCTGCCGAGTCAGTGGTTAAATCCAGATTCAAACTGAAAATCACACTCTGGCAGAAGTATTTCAGGATTTCATCTGATACTTAAATAAATTTACATCTGTAAGAAAGTCTTCAGATGTGCTATAATCCTGCTACAGTAATCCTTAAATAAATATTTATCTACTTGAGACAGGAAAGCTGAAATAGCTGTAATATTATGACTGGAAATACATGTGAAAGCTTGCCCATTCAGTTAACAGCAGCACCAGGTTTTATGGCTAGTCTGGTGTCTATGACTACACTAGATATGAATAACCTCAATAAATATGAGGCTCTGATTTTTTTCTCAGCTGCACTGTTGTAAATCCAAACTATTTCCCTGATAGCAGAGGAAATATTCCAAATTACTGTACTACTAAGATCCATAGAAGTAGCATTGATATCGTTACATCAAGTACCTAGAATTAAAAATGAGCCTCCTACAGTTTAGGTTGTAATTTTGTACTTGATTTCTGAAGTGGGATCTAGTTCCATACAGTGTAATTAAGAAGAGTAAGAAGATCGGAGTTGTCTCACACAGTGTTTCCTTGCAGATTTTTTAGCTACTTGGTAGAAACAGCCTTCCTTTTACATGATTTACAGGGGTTTGCTCAAGAACTTGGAGGCAGAGTTACTATCTTTCTTACAGAGAGGAAAAATGGTGTCACCCTGTTTTAGCAAGAAAATGCATTACTGAACTGTTTCAACACTCACAGCCTCTACAGTTACTTGTTATCATCTTCACCGGAGCTGGGAAAACTGGTTAGTTCAGCCATCAAATGGGTTTCCTATCAGATGTCCCCAGCATTTCCTATGAAGAGACTCCATCTGAAAAGACGGCTAAGAATTGTGTACAGGCACATTAACCCTTTCTTCGTAAGAGGTAAACCTTATCATCAAATGCAAATATTGCGTCTGTTATTTTGACAGATCCTTCAAATGTGTAAACAAATTCTGAAGAGGATTTTATTTCAAGCCATGTATGAGAATGCTTTTCTTAGTGGCCTGTAAATCACTATAAACACTATAAATAACATGCAATTAATAATCCCGGTAGTGATTAAAATTGACTATACTTTCTTTTCAAACAGGTGTTTTTTTCTGGCCAGCTCATTTTCTACTGCTTCATTTAGGTGCTATGAAAGGTAAAGAAGAAAAGTCCCTTTCTAGACGCGTCTCCTGGGCTGGCCAGAGAAGTCACGCTCTGCAGAGGCTCTCATGCCTGTCTGACCCTACTTGAACACTTTGCTTTAATACCAACAGGGCACGTCTGAGTTCCTTTAATGATGTCTCTTTTCCACTTGAAGTGAAACAACCTTTTGCTTCTCATCCTATTTTAAACTTTTGCACACCTTTCTTGTGTGCACAAATTGAATGACACCATTCACCTACGCTGTAGTTTGAGAATCTGAGTCCTTCTGAGGATAATTGCAGAAACAGCGCAGTGCCTGCTCAGAGAAAAAGAAATCAAACAGGGAAAGAGTGCTGCCACGCAGGAAGAGAGGTACCATCCCCCTCAGACTCAAACCCTTTGGGTGCTTTGGTGCCTGCAGAGGCTAACAGCTGCCTTTACTTTACTCCTTTGGCCATCCTCAAGCTTGGCAGTGCTGCAGAGGCTGGTGTGGTTCTGCCAGCCTGGAGCACATCTTTGTGGACACATCCTTGATGTGGTGCTGGGACCAAGGCCTTGGTCTCCCACATCCCTGTGGCTGTCATCAGCACCTGGTTACCCTCAGGTTGGTCGTTCTCCTCTTGGAGGCGCTGCATGCAGCATGGGTGTTCCTCAGATCAGAGACCGGGGTGCAGGTCTGCTCTCTGTGCCCTCTTAACTGTGACAAAATCATTCACTCACTGATTTTTAGTCCAATATTTATCTAGAGTGGAGGTTATTAGACTCTTGGGTACTGTCTTTAAAACAGGGCCAGGTGGAGATTTGTGTTTGCAGCCATTGAGTCCCAAAGTGAGCAGGCAGCCACTAGGCAAGTAATTATTTCAGAGTTTATGTTTTTTAATAAGTATAAAAACATCAGGTCTGTGCACTTTAGAAGCAGTGCTGAAGGCTAAGAGTCCAAAATAGAGCTTGTTTCCCACTGGTTAAGCAGCTCATATATCTGTTCCCTTCTCACATAGGCTGTTGTCTTTCTCTGCTGCTGAAATAGAAACCTTCACGCAGGCTCGTGGAGACTGTCCTACCCAAGCCTGGAAATTCCCTCCCACACCAGGGTGCAGAGTGCATCGTGTCCCCAGCTGTGCCTCCTTCTTACAGCACATGAGGGTCCGCGCCAGGGAGCAGACAGGCTTCAGTCCCAGGGGCACCACCAGCATCTGCCTCCAGTTGTCCGTTTCCTAACTTCCAAATGCCCCACGTCCCCCGGCTGCTGTCATAGCAGGCGTTGTGCCAGGGGAGACCAGCCCTGTGCCTCCAAGGACTTCTCTAACCTTGGTGTGGGCGGGTACGGTGTGGCACCCATAGGCTCAAGGCAGCTCTCCTGCCGGGGGGAGAGAAACGAGAGCTGGCACCATTTGTTCTTACTGTTATTTTCCTCCTACACGGTAAAGAGCAGAGGAATCCTCTGAACAGCAGAGCTCAGAGATGAAATGATTGGTTTGCTTTTGATATCAAAAAACTGGATAAATAAGCCCCTAAGGACGGCATTTTGATAAAATATTTAATTTCATTTCTTTTGAACCCATCTATATTTTCAGCTGCAACAGTGTTTCATTATAGCAATGTATTCTTATTTTAAAACTACAGTTTAATTATATGAATAAATATTTCCATAAATTTGTTTTCAAACCTGATAGTTTTACTCCATGTCCCTACTCGTGTGTGATGAAAAACTGTGAGTAATTGTTGCCTGGCCATCTTCTCTGTGCCATTCCTGATTTTATGGGCCTGTCATATCGCATTTCTTGGCCTGTGATCCATCCAAGTATTAGTTTATGTAATTTCCCATTGCATGGAAATAACTTTCTCCTCCCTCTTGGCTTTCATTTTCCCTCTGTTTCTAGTACATCTATTTTGGGATGTGAGTACAAAACCTAAGCGTGTGCAAGACAGAAGTGCCTCATGGGTTGGCACGGGAGTAGGAAGACTTTTTATTTTGTTCATTCCAAATGAATCACAAAGCCTCTGAGCGAGCACCTTGGCTCAGTGCAGCTCTGTGTGAAGGAAGAGACGAGGAAGTTGCTCAAAATGTATTGGGAAGGAGGAGCGTCTCTCTGAAAGTGGTGCTGTCATCTGGAAGCTTTGCCTTAGCCAGTTAGTTGCCATCTTTCCCGATGATTCGTGGGCAGCCTAAGTCTGTCTAAAAAATCTGATATGGTTGGTAGCTTAATCAGAAATTTTAGAATAATGAAACATGGTATAACATGGGAAACCCATGGGGATTCTCACAGAAACATCAGCTGTGCAGCAAGAGTGTGTTGGACTGGAAAAGGGTGCAGGAGAAAGCTGGAACTTCACCTGCTTCCACCATGCAAGCTTTTGCTCACCCTCCTGCTCAAAAATTGGCATCCTCAACTCAGACTAGCAAACTCTCTCTTGTGCAATGACAGATGACACAAAAACCTCACGTACCAGTTCAGTCTTGTGTTTTGTCTCGATTTTCATTTTCAGATGAACCGTTTTTGCTGTGCATTTGCATAATCAGGAAATTATGTGGACACACAAAAGGGAAGGGAAGAAGAGGGCACTTCGCCAGGGAAGGGTCACGGCTTGCTGGAACAAGGACTTTGGTAGCACATCCAAAGCCACAAATTGGCTCTTTTTGTCCCTTCTGTCTTTTTCACGTGTGCTTGAAATAAATCATAGTTTGAGGTTTCTCAAATAAATGGAAGAAAATCCAGCACCTCATTATTTTATTTCTTTCATTTTGCAACACTCTTCTCATTTTCTCCATCTGAATTGAAGCAGTGACAGGGGATGGGGGACCTGATTTTGCCCTTTACCCAGGTTGATATCAGGAGTAACAGTTATGGGATGGTTTGTGTTTGTATGTTGGGAAATTTCAGAGAAGCATGAGATGTATAGTAAGTGCACAAAATCACTCCTTTAGTTTCCTGAGCTGTTGATATTACTGTTGTCAAAATACTGAATGGCATGTTTTGGTTTGTTTTTTCAATCAAGTGCTTGTGTTAAGCCTTGCGTGTTTTAGCGATGTCCTTTGGAAAATTCAACTGCGTGTCCTGTGTTATTTGTTCTGAACAGGAACAATATTTAGTACCTTGAAATAATTGTTTTGAGAGGATTGGAAGTCCTTGAGCATGTGCAGACTTAGTTTGGTCCCTCTTGAGTCAGCCAAGCAAATTTAAAAGTAACAGGAGCAGCATTCTGAGTAATCACTGCTTTCTGCTTGAAATCTCACAGAGGCCAGCATGACAGGCTGTAGGAGGAATACTGAGTAAACTGTTAATCCCAAAGGCTTGGCAGGAACTCGCTGAGCATACCTGCCTCACTGTGGTCTTTTAGCATATAGCAGGCATCGGCACATCCAGTAAAAGATAAACTGGGTCAACTGGGAGAAAAGCAACTGCAAAAAGAAAAATTTGATTTAATCCAGGCCATTTCCACCACAAGATTTAAGAGCTAAGTGTATGAAAGGGAAGGCAAAACAGTAGAAATGCTGTAAGGATACCGGCTTTGCTAGCATGTCATCAAAGTTTGTGTTGTACTTCCACAGCAACTTTTGTCAGAAGAAGAACAGGACTCTACAAATCTTGAAGAATCACATGTACCATTTTCAGAAGTGAACAGGAGGGGCAGCTTCAGCTGGCACTGTGTTAATCTAGTGGTGGCTCTTGATAGCTTGCTTAAGTGAAGGGAAACACTGGAAATGTGTAGGTTTTTTCATGCAGGGTGTGTGCTATAGAGTGTGAAATACCATCTCTTGTGGGACTCTCCACAGACATGGATATCCCTGTACAGGGAAGTAAAGGGTTAGAGTTAAGAGCACAATAGCCAAAATTGCTAGAAAAATTTGCCAAAATGTGTAATTTTTCTTGCCTCTGCTGTCTAGGAGTGGTGGTGTGCCTTCAAGGACCGTTGCTTGGTAGGACTTCTCCTGGGAGGTCCTTGCTGTAGTGTTTGCACAAGCGTGCTGCTTGGCTTTGGCATTATCTTCATCTACTCCTGCTTCCCTTGTTTTCCCTTGCTGTGTGGAAAAACCCATCTGGAGTATTGCTTAATGAGAGTGGCTGCTCCATACCTCTTAAGAAATGATGGATGTGGCAATAGGACTTGGTAAGAGGTTTTCTATGGGGTTGTGCTTGGACTAGGTTGTAGAATTAGAGTTTGGATTTGCTTTCTAGCCATTTGTGCATTTCACCTGGCTCAGCTTTGCAGCAATCTTTAAAGCTTTAAAGTGTTTACGTAGCCAACGTCAGCCTGAGATTAGACTTTCCGAGTGAGGGATGCTTGAGTATGTCTTTGGAAACTCAGCTAAACAAGCCTCTTTTTTACAGAATCATAGAATGATTTGGGTTGGAAGGGACCTTAAAGATCATCTAGTTCCAACCCCCCTGCCATGGGCAGGGACACCTCCCACTAGACCAGGTTGCTCAGAGCCCCATCCAGCCTGGCCTTAAAAACTTCCAGGGATGGGGCTTCCAACACCTCTCTGGGCAACCTGTACCAGTGTCTCACTACCCTCATGGTGAAGAACTTCTTACTAACGAACAGTCTGAATCGTCCCATCTCTGGTTTTAATCCATTCCCTCTAGTCCTACCATTACCCGACATCCTAAAAAGTCCCTCACCAGCTTTCTTGTAGGCCCCCTTAAGATACTGGTAGGCCACTATAAGGTCTCCTTGGAGCCTTCTTTTCTCCAGACTGAACAACCCCAACTCTCTCAGTCTGTCCTCATAGGAGAGGTGCTCCAGCCCTCTGATCATCCTCGTGGCCCTTCTCTGGACACGTTCCAGCACATCCATATCTTTCTTGTAGTAGGGTCTCCAGAATTGGACGCAGTATTCCAGGTGGGGTCTCACGAGAGTGGAGTAGAGGGGGAGAAACACCTCCCTCAACCTGCTGGCCACACTTCTCCTGATGCAGCCCAGGATACAACTGGCTTTCTGGGCTGCTAGTTCACACTGACAGCTCATGTTGAGCTTCTTATCCACCAGCAACCCCAAGTCCTTTTCTTCAGGGCTGCTCTCAAGCCAGTCACTGCCCAGCCTGCGGCAGTGCTTGGGATTGTCCCAACCCAGATGACGGAGCTTGCACTTGGTCTTGTTGAACTTCATGAGGTGGGCATGGGCCCACCTCTCCAGCCTGTCAAGATCCCTCTGGATGGCATCTCTTCCCTCTAGCGTGTCAGCTGCCCCACACAGCTTGGTGTCATCAGCAAACTTGCTGAGGGTGCACTCTATGCCACCGTCCATGTCGCTGACGAAGATGTTAAACAAGACTGGTCCCGGTACTGATCCTTGAGGGACTCCACTTGTCACTGGCCTCCACTTGGACGTGGACCCATTGACAGCCATTCTTTGGGTGCGGCTGTCATAGCTCTTCGTAGCCTAAGTGCAATCAGTCCAGTGAGTGCAAACTCACCTGTGGCATTTTGTATCCCCAACTGGTACGCAGGATAGGAATGATTCTATAATTGTGTGTAGCAATAGCTTTTGAATCTGTTGGTAAAATGGCCTAAAATTTTTGCCTTCGAATTGGACTTTTTGATGAGAGTACCTGACGTTACTTGGCTGCATATCTGTGTATAGTCTCTGATTTTTGCCAAATACATAAAAAATCTGCCTCTCATTTTTAGTACATGTCTCACAAGAAGGAAGTATTTTTCTAAAAAATTCAGTTACATTTAATTGCTCTTCACCCTGTGTTAAAGTCAGCTTACGTTAGGAAATAAGTAGCTCCTATTGACGTAGGCAGTATAATTTCTGCTTGTCTGCTTTATTAGCCAGGGTGTTATTTTGCAGTATACAGTACAAGCAGTATGTATTCCAGATCCCTGAGGCACTTGTGCCTGGCATCCTTCCTGCTATGAAATCTGTGCTGCCACTTCCTCGTTGCTGAGACCACCAACAGTGGGAGTCTGGGAGTCCAAAATGCAGTGGCTTAAGACACTACTGGCACTCAGGTCCAACCCACCTTTCTGCCAGCATAGACAGGGCCAAATAATATGAAATCTGTACCTCAGCCAGCCTGTTTCACAGACCATATATTTGCTGAGGCATCAAGCGGAGGGCCATTGAGCAGACAGCTGGTATTGGTATCATCTTCAGTTCACTTCATCTAAATCTGTCAGATCTTCCTTGACTGTGTCCTTGGTTATTCATGCTAAATAGCTTAAACTAACATGATATGCTGCTGGTTTTTCTGTGCTGTTAAGAAGCCATAACGCTTATCTGTGGGGTCCCAGTGAAACTCCAGTTTTCAGAGACAGCTCCATATATCAGCATGGCAGCAGCAAAAGGAATTCAGTCATTGCCAGTGTGGTTTAACTGATCAGCTGCAACAAAAATTTCTTCTCATCAATTTTCTCTCTGAATACATTTATAATCTAGAAGGCACTACTTGCATGCCTGATCACTTGCAGAGCAAAGGATATAGACTGTCAACTTGTTTTATTACTAACTTATTAGATAAATATCTCTCCATATGAGAATATCTCTGTATAAGAGAATATCTATCTGTCTGTCTGTCTGTCTGTCTATCTATAAAAGAGGAAAAACATCTAATTTGCTGATGTTTAGGAAATTTCAAGGGGTGAAGAATCCATCCGTTCCTTTAGTTGATGGTTCCCATAATTATCTGCACTTTCTGCTATGGACACAGACCTTGTTTCTCATTTCAATGAACCTGGCTTTAACTTTCAGCTTGTGGCTTATATTATCTCTGTCTCTGCTAGTGTATAGGATCATTTGGTCGTTGTATTTTTTCTTTCTTCAGGTTCTAATGCAGCATAAATTCTGGTAATTTTACTTCTAACAAGATTACAAAATTAAAATGTGAGCTCCCTTCCCCTCTTTGACATTTTGGGTTTGTTGGGGTTTTTTTATTTATTTACATGCTGTGGGTTTAGGAGGCTCTGGGGAGTGCACAAGACCATGCCATCACTTTCCTAATCACATTAATGGTGAGGAAGTTGTGCAGAAAAACTTGGAGCAGAGAGAGCTTGAGAGAATATTGCCCGAACTTTGCCACTGAGCCCTGTGTCCCATGGCAGGCTTTCTAATGTTGTGTCCTGGCTCATATGTGATCATCGATCTTACAGAAAGGGAGGAAACACATTAAAAGAATAATAATTGAAACAAAACTAAAGGCTTGGGATTTTGAGCGTACCCATCTTATGTTTAATTAGAACGTTCTCTTTGGAATTTCTCTTTAGATTAAACTCTTGTTAAAAGGCATTTTTTAAGATGTCTATAGGATTTCTCTGACTTTCATAAGGCATCCCTGAAGAACTGTATTGTAAAGATATCATAGGGCTTAGCTTCTGCTTTCCCCAAAAGGCAAAGTCTACGTGTATATACCCTGTAGGTGTAGTCTAAAACTAAAACAGTATTCAGATAAGTCCTCATTGCCGTCTTCCTTATAGACTAATGGGCTTTTGTTACCCCAATGGAGTAATGACCTGTAAAGCTCTCATTGTTTTCCTGCGCATTCAACTTGCTTTTCTGAATTATGTTTAGATTATTCAAGAAGGTTGATTTTTCATAATGGACCAGTAAAGAAAGTTTCCATGATGAAGTATTTTGTTCATATGCATTCATCATCTGTATGGCTGGAATAACTCCAGACAAAAGGATACTGTGGAGGAAGAGCTCTTGAAAATGTGAAACTGAAGTAGGCCACGCTGAACACGGTTAGATGTATCCTTGCAGATATGCACAGTACAACTAGGAAACACTCATTAGGCTTCCTAAATCCTCTCTGGGCCTTTATTGGGCTGAATATTAAAACTGAGTGAGGTCTCTAGAGGAGTCTTTTGTGATTATTCCAGAGGTCCCATCCAGGAGAGAGTGGAAGAAAAAATACAGTAAAAGCCATAGAGAATGACTTTTGGCTGCTACAACTGCCTCATGCCTGCCTGGCCTGCTGTTTGAGTAGCAGCAAGGGGGAAAAGAAGATATATTGAGCAGATGAAGATATATTGAACAGATGGGTCAGAAGTTGTCTCAATTTAAGAAGTCATTGCCTGTGCCCACAGAAAGGTGTTGGCAACACCTACCATATCTGCTGTCCACACCACTTTGGTGTTTAGGGTTCAGCTGTAATTTGAAGCTCAGCATGCATGTATGAATGTATTAGAACCACAGCACAGGCATGTTCCTCATATACCTCTCATATTTTGGTGGCACTGTAATATGACCTGAAAAAGGGGAGACCAGGAACAGCCTGTACCAGTAGATGCCAGATTTTTCCTAGTGGGAATGACAAACTGAAGGAGATTATTTTGTAAGCCATCTCCTCTTCCATTACAAGTTGTTCAGATCACTTCTTCCTCAAGGACTGTGCAATATCGAGTGTCTCTGTTGAACAACTCACTTGTGAGTGCCAGAAATTAGGTTAAACCTGTAACTGAAGTTTCTTGTTATGAGCTGTTGCATATTCCCCTTGCAGGATTAAAAGACCAACACTTTAAACCCCTGGAATACCCTGGAGTGTTGCCTGTTGTAAACACCCTCAATCTTCCCATCCCAGTGGTTTCCAAAGACATTATAGGAAAGGGATGACAACCTCCCTTCAGTTCCTTCTGCTAATAAAAATCCCTAAAAATCTGAAGTAAGTGGAGCTTGGATGTGGATGGTTTCATCTTGACACATGTAGATCTTTAGATGAGTTTAGCACACAGCACAATCCTTTCAAAAGAGAGCCGTGTACTGTATGTGAACAGTACTGTGACTATTTTCAGGCGACTCTGGTGAAAAACAACTCAGTGAGGAATAACGGTGACTAAAAGCACAGTAACTACTTCATGTAGCCTTGGTGTAACAGGATAGGAGGAAGAGAGACTTCAAAGCATGCTATGCATCTTCTCAGGCTTGAAAGAAACAAGGCAAATCTGTGACCACCACATGTTTAAGAGAGCAGGCATTGCAGACATTACATTAATAACCCTTGGAGATGCAGACATGTGGGAGTTTGTTATTAACTTTAATGGGAGTGCAAATTTCCTTTCCTTATTCTGATACAGGCAGTAAAGGATATTATCAAAGAGGCAAGCGTAGAGAGAAATGTGTGCAAGAATGCCTGTGAGAGATTCAACAAAGAGAAAACTATGTATGGATCTTTTTAGGTTTAAAAAATGGTGCTGAAAGGGATTTATCTATTTCTTTCCTCGTTGACTTTTACACCAAAAATATTACCTATACCATAATGCTGCTAAATGATCAATTTACTTGTTGTAGGAGGCAAGACACTAAAAACAGGCACATAAGCAGCAATGCAATATTTAGCCAGAATGTTTACTATTCGTTGGTGTTTGGTTTTGCAAATAACTATTTAACTAGCATGGCTCTTTGGAGAAAGAAATGTTTTGTTAAAGTACCAGTGCTGCATTCAAGCACATTCCATCGCAAACCTGAAAAACATTCTCCAGAAAAAAACCCAGGACGATTAAATTTAATGCTGATATTTATAAGGTAAAACCCAAGCAATTCAAAAATTCTTACTAAAAGCAAACAAAACCGTCCTTACACTTACTAGTTTACATATCCTCAGAAAGTAACAGCAACCAACTCTAGACTCAGTGTTTAAAAAGTCCTTTGAAGATGCAGAGAGACACATGGGGAGCTTCGTCAAATGCAGCAATGCCTTCAAAACTGTTGGGTGAGGCGAGGGGCCTAACAACATTCTAGCTGTGAGGAGCTCCTCTGCTGAACTTATTATTCTGATTCCAAGTTGTGTAAGATGGTATTTGCTCATTTTGCTGGTCAGGTCAGGAGTCACTCAGAGCCAAGGAGCCTGACAAACATCTGCTTTTTCCAGGTCTATGTCAGGACAGATTGTCACCCCGAAGCCCCAACATCTGCTCTGCGCAGAGGAACAGTTGTGGCGTTTGCTTGGTGCCAGGACTTCTTAAAGGCACATTTCCCTGCAAAACGGTGGAGCCTGACGACCCGTGGGGAAGCAGAAGTGTTTGGGTCAGGTTTTGGAAAGGGAAGGTTGATTTAAACAGGGTTTTCTTCTCAGCTTTTTCTGTGCTTCCTGAAAAATGAAGTATGCATATAGCAAGATTGAATTGATTTGGCTCCCCCCACCCCTCCCTGCCCCCACCTTGTGTTTTTCAATAGAGCAGCCCAGAAAGACCTCATGCAATCTGCTGGAAATGTGTCTTTCATCATAGAATCATAAAATAATTTAGGTTGGAAGGATACTTTGGAGGGCAGCTGGTCCATCTCCTCACTCAGAGTAGGGAGAGCTTTGAACTTTGATCTACCAGAGAAGGGAAATCAAGTGTTCTGGGGAGGAAAAACCTTAAACATACACATACTGCAACAGTTTTTTCTGTATCTTGCCTAATTCTCGGAGCCCAGATCGACTGGGCTGCTGGGGCATAGCTGTTTAAACGAAACCCACTGCTAAGTTAATTACAAAGGTCTCCTGTTGTAACTCGCTTTGCTAATCCTCAAACAATTTCAAATTGATTATCTTGGCCTACCCTGGGTAAGACAGAAAAATAAGTCCAAATATAACTGAGGCTTCATTACAAGTTGGAGTACTAATGACAGCCATGCAGATATGGGGCACATTACATATTTTACCACTACTATATGATAATTCTACTTTACATCGTGTGCTAAAACTTTGTAAAAAAAACCCGTGTAATATATCCAAATAACAGAGGAGATAATAAGGCTACTAAAAATGATTGCCATTCAGATGTTCCTGGGGAAAAAAAATATTGTTTATGCCCTCCTCTAATTGAAACCATCCATATGAAATACACTAGAGACTAAACATATTAGATTATAAACGATTGTCACAGGAGGATGTAAGCATATAATTGCCTCCTTTAATTTAATTATTTTAATGTGGAAAAAAACCCGAACCCGCCGCAGATGCTGCCCGGCGGGATGAGGCAGAGACACCCATCTTTCAGAGGAGCGTGTCGGGGGCGCTCCGCCTGTGCGAGAGGCCGAACCCCTCCCTCGGGAACGAGCGCAGGAATTCCCAGCCCCTCTCCCCCGATGCCGCCGGGGTAAAGCCCGCCCAGCTCCCCCCCGCCTCCACCCCCGGCTCGGCAGGCGGCGTTCCCGCTGCCCTGAGGCAAACCGGGCAGCCGGGGATGAAGCTCCCGCCTGCCCCGCCGGGGAGGGCCGTTGGCGGCGACCGTTGGGCCGGCGGCCCGGCCCGCGCGCGGAGGGGCCGCGCGCCCCGTCCTTGCCGCGGGGCGGGGCGGGCAGGGGCGGGGCGCTGTGCCCGCCGGGGGCCGGGCGGGGGGATGGGACGGGACCGGGACGGGACGGGACGGTGCCTCTCCTCGGCACCGGCGGGACAGCGACACCGAGGCTCCCGGCTGGCTGCCGCCCCGCCATGGCTCCCAGCTCAGAGAGGCTCTTCGACTCCCTGGGACACTTCGGCAGGTACCGGGGCAGCCCCGTCCCGTCCCGTCCCCGTGGGGCTGCGCGGGCACGGGCGGACAGAGGGGACTGTCGCACTGGCACATCCCCGCGCAGGGGCTGGCACCGGGAGACATCACTGTGCACCGCCGGTGCGCAGCGGCCTTGCGTGTGCTGCGGGGGGATTGACACACACACACACACACTCACACACACTCACACACACTCACACACGCACTGACTGACAGACTCACACACACGCACTGACTGACAGACACACACACACGCACTGACTGACAAACAGACACACACAGACGCGCTGACTGACACAGACAGACAGACAGACAGACACACACACTGCACCCCAGTGTATAAACTGACACTCTACAGACAGGCACTGACGCCTGTACTCGCAGCAGGGGGCACACCCCCGTATATACGTCTTCCATACACATGCCTATATGCTCGCACACACCACGCGCGCACATGCATATATGGGCTGCATTCACGTATGCGCCCACACGCTACCCATCCACACACCTGTATATACACCACACATGCAGTCACACACACACGTGCACACACACACACGCACACAGAGCCCCAGGCCCTGGAACAGCCTGTGCACTTCGGGGGGTGACAGGAGGGTGAAAGCACATAGGAGCATATAGGAGTGTTGCGTGACACACAGACGGGCTGTTTCTGCACAGGGGCACAGGCTCGTGGTGTGCGATAGATGGTGTGTTTGTATTGAGGCTGGGCTTGTCACGTGGGATAGATACCTGGATGTGGCGTATATCTACATGTGTTTATTGGCAAGGGATTATCTGTATGGTAAATGGTGTGGTGCCTTGTGGCAAGTTTTCTTCGATGTGGTTTGTGGCTGTGATGCGAGTGTACACAGGCCTGGGTTTGTTAGATGGGATACGGGGGTGGGGGTGTGTGTCTGTTTATGCTTCTATAGCTGTGGGTGCAGGGCTGGTATATGAGACTCTGCTTACGGCAGCTAACGGAGAAGAAACATTTGGCAAGGAAATGAAATTTTAGAGGATAAGAATTTTAAGACTAAGAGGCGCACATCCTCACTGTAGGTTCTGTCCTGTACTTTCACGGTGTGCTGTTCAGCGTGGATTTTGCAGGCACGTACTCCTCGGAGCAGATGTCTGGAATAGGCCCATGTGTCATAATTTGGCTACAAGTTCAAGCTGTTGAATTGCGGTGTTGTGAGCTCTAGCTGGGTCACCAGTGGTCTAGCCTAACCCACAGTGTTGATCTCCTCTCTATCAGGGGCAGGCAGGACTGGCATTTTGAACAAAGCCTGAGAGCTCCTTTTAATGGTAGAATTACATACCTGCACTCCACAGCAGAATAAACTCTTAATATTATGTGTATGCAGAAGTGGTGGGTATCAATAGCCTCTGCAGATGATCAGGATGGAAAGACTTTTTCTTTGCTTAACTGGGACCTATGCTTAAATTACATGTTTGGCTAAGCTGTGACTTACACGTATATCTATCTGAACAATATCTCAGTCATTATCAGTTCTGGGTCAGCAACAAAAATACCTTGTTCTGGTGTGAACCGGAGAGAAATCCTAGCAGTCAGTTTATTTTGCTGTTGCTGTTCTCTCTTGCGTGCTTTTTGTGGAAAGCAGGCACTTGACATTGGTTAGTGAAATAGCACAAAAGCAGTTATTCCTAACTGCTGAAGTAGTTTTCCTATTTGAGAATATTTATCAATACTTTAGATAAAGCTTTCACAACTACTTCTTGCAATTAAAGGGAGAACAATTCTACAGTGATAACCTCACATCTAGGGGCCAGATTATTTGAGATGCAGTTCAATAGGGGTTGCTTTAGGTTTAGGACCTTCGAGATGAAGTGCAGACTAACAAAATTTGCATAGTCGTGTTAGACTCATGGCTGTTCGGTATTTCAAAGACCACATGCTAAAAGTAAGTATAGTAGTAGCTTATATTAGATGCACAGATTTTAAAAATATTGTAGAAACCTCTTTTTAATCCCTTGACACTGCTAGGTAAATTATCATAGTTTGTATAAAAAGTTGTTCTTAACTGTAACTATGAAGTTCTGATTATTTTGTGTTTATGTGTCATCATGACACTGACAGATAATTGATCATTTCTCCAGTTGAAGCAATTCTTATAAGGCCCATATAACCTATGCACAACATATAGATTATGTAGATTTGCCACAGTCAGATTCTGAGCGATCCAAGCATGACTATTAGTATTTTGGGACCGTTTTGATTTTCTTAAACTCTGACAGATGCAGTAAAGAATGGCCAGCTGTTTATGTGTACATAAATATATACATGGAGAGAGTATGTATGTAATATAATATATATAGCTGTAAAAATTATTAATATACAGATAATATATAAACTTTTCACTTTGATTAAGATGGTCAGTTTTGCAGAACTGACATTCACATGGGTGCTGACAACATTTTGCTTTCCATTTGGACTCTCCTTCAGAAGTCTTAGTGATGTTATACTTCCTACTGGGGTCTCGGGACATGCATGAACAACCATAAAAACACAATGGCTTCTGGCTCCATCATTAAAGGAGTACTTTATGCCGGTCTTTGAGTTTGGGCATGGGTAGCATCTGTGGCCTATAAATTCAAGACAGTTGTTTTAAACATTGTTCTTGAGTCTGTCTCTGGAGCATTAGATCACTGCTCACTATTGCAGAAGTGAATGAGAAAAAATAGTCCTGTCTGCCTCAAATGGCCTCACCTCTAATGAGCTGCCAGGCCTTAAAGCTCCCAATTTACCTGCATTGAACTGCACGCTTCTCCCATGCCAGGCAGTTCCTGCCAGGCAGTGCCTCTGGGCTCTCCCTCTCTTCCCTCTGCCCCTTCCCCAGCCCCTTGCTGCCCACCCATTCCAACTGCAGAAACCGCCCAGGGGCCCATCAGGTAAAGAGGATATGGTCAGCCACTTGCCCCCACTGGCAGCCCCCTGTACTGGGAAAGGGGAGACATGACCGATGGGCGTAAGGTTGGTAGCACAGCGCGTGCATACATCCTGGTGGGAGGCATGCCTTAAGGACCCGGCTGGCTGGCTCGCACTGCCCACACACCTAGTTCCCAGGTAAACTGAAGAGCTTTTAATGACTTTAGTGACTCGGATCTACCGGCAGGACACAGGACTTACTTATCTAGTTGCTGGTGAGAAGCAGGCTCTGTATTTTGCCGCTCTGATCTACACCATGACAGAATGCTGAACAGAGACATGATCTAATCGGGAATAGCTGTCTAGAGAGAAATCTAGTAAGGTACCTCTTGCTGTTAAGTGTGGATGAGAGTAAGGCTTGATTTCCCAGCTGGAACGTCTGGTAGCTATGAGATGCAGTTTACACGGTATGTAGAGTTTTCCCTGTGATTTACAGTTTTCAAATCTTGGCTTATACTTTAGCTAAAAGCAGGTGGTGAAAATTGTCAGGGAGAGAGGGGAAGATTGAGCGTCACTGACACTCTTTCCAGGTTTTGTAATGAAGTATTTCCAGAATCTTTTAATAGATTGTCTTTTAAAATATCCTGTTTCTTACAAAGTTAAGTTATCCAGATTTTCAAATGTTGGTTTTATAAATAATGTATTCTACTAGCAGTTACACTATTTAACAAATTAACAATAACGGCTCTTTACTGAAATGCTTATGTATTTATTCAGTTTTTAACATCTTTACATTGTTGCCTTATATGAACCTGTTGCCCAGTCAGTGGAGTTGCTACAATTTGGACTTTAGAGGCAGTCAATGTAAGGATTAGGAATGGCTGCTACGAGGAGCAGAGAAGCAGAATGGGCTGCCTGTTCGATAGGATGCTCACCTGTTGCAGCCAAACATGGAGTTTAGTAGAAATTACTACTCTCATCAACAGTTTCAGCATTTTCTGTTAATTTCATTGGAACTTTTCTAGTGTTCATAAATAGATCAGAGACTATGCTTGGCTCGTAAAAAACCTGGCTTGATTTATGTAGAGATTCTTTCAATGGATTTCTACAATGCAGACCCTGCTGGTCACTGCCAGGATAGCGATATTTGAACACTCAGTGCTAACGCTATTTCTCCCTACTTTGTAGGGCTCTTGGTTCACTTCTAAATTCCTACACCGAACCATCTATCTTCTTTTCACATCTCAGAACTTTTCCAGGCTCCTATTTTCATGCTGATGCCCTTATCCTCTCTCTTGTTTCATAGCTCACAGCTCTTGTTGGGATCACATTACGTCTTCTGCAAATTGTGCTGTGTACATGATACTTCCAGGAATTCTTGGGTTTGTATCAAATAACAAAGAGTCCAAAGTATCTTAAAGAACATGCCCACCATTTCTTTTCACAAAAAGAAAATAAGAATACTTTCAAGCAATGATTTTTTAAACTCAAATGTTTTACAGACATCTTGCAAGGTTCTTCCCCAAGAAAAAATACATTTTTCAAATGGAGAGGTGTACTTGCTGGACATGCAAAGAAACTGGTTTTCCTTTTCCAAGTTATTGTGGAGAAACAGGCAATCATATTCACATTTGAACAGATTGTTAGAAAATGGAAATATTACAAGCTTTTTTAGTACATCCTATACAGAATCAATATTTGTAATATTAATAATGTGAATTTCTGCTTAAGCTTTGAGTAGCTTCCTGAAGATGAACAAAATACTGTGGGCTAGAGATTTTTTTTTAAAAAAACCTTTTTTCTCCCCATGTACTGGCTACTTTTATACAGTGGAAAAGTTTATCGCAACATGTGTGTCATTCAGTTTTCAAAATGTATCAGTGGACAGCTGTTTGTGTTTACTGGAATGTGCCAGACAGAAGAATCTCAAATCTAAGCCCTCCTTTGGCTCCTAGTCAGGGGTGGTGTTTGACACAAACGCTTGATAAATGTTCTTCAGCTTTATAACTGTACTATATTATAACATCTGAATCAGCCTGTGCTCATCTCAGATGTTCATAGGATAAAACAAGTGGACTTGGCTGCATTTAATTTTTTCCCCTTCTTTTCTGCGGGGAGGGAGGGAGGTGTCCGGATATTTTGCAAAGAGTACTTGATCCCATTGATTGAATAGCATTATAATGGCCCTGGAGAAGTGAGACAAGCCATGTGTTTTCACAGAGCAGACTCTAACAGCTTAAACAAAGATCTTATTATCTATGCCTGACTAGGCAAAATTAGAAATACTCTCAAGACTCAGAACCAAAGTTGGATGCTGGCAAGTGCTCCTGGATAGTAGTGACAAAAGATTAGCAGTGTGGTCAGCAAGAGGTACTGACAGCATTTTGGTGGGATCCAGGTCATACTGGAGGCAGTCTAGCACAGGATCTGCATAGACAAAACTGTACTGCATCAGAATGTACTGGCAATCTCACTCTGCCTGTTTGTCAATTGAAAAAGCAGATTATAATAATACAAGTATATTTAAAAGTAGATCACAGTAATAGAAAAATAACTAAATAAAAGCAGGATGAAATTGCACTTCTACTGTCCATCACTTCTCTGAGGCTAAAACCTGCAATACAAGCAACACTCAAACTTGAAGCTAGTAAATCAATTACGATTTGTAAACCAGCTGCTGAGGTTCAGACTTCACCTCTGAAATGTTGGCAACCCCCCCAGTGTGGCTTCTAGACAGAGTTATAGCATGGACATAGTTATGGCAGCATAAAGCAATTATCACACGCATCAAAAGCTGATGATCTGCTGTTTCATCCCAAAACATTACGCTTTGAATGAAAATGAAACATATAAGGCACTGCACAGCGTGTTCCCTGTAATACAATGCCTGGGACTGGGATAGCACTCCTATAAAAGATCTGTCAATAATTTTCTCATAATAGTCATGATTTGCAGTAGTACTAAGATATCTCAAAGTTGGAAGGAAATGTTTTATAAAGGGCTCCAGGACCCTTCAGCACATGCTGTGAAAAATTCTGTGACACTGTGTTGCTATATGCAACTAGAATGGAGATGAGATATGTACATATCTGATGATTTATTTGAGGTAGCTTGCGGTATGAAGCTATAGTAGCTGAGCAAGAACACGAGATTCTCAGCTTCTCAGAAATACACAAAAAGCAGCAAGATGGAGAAAATATTAACTGAGTAAGCTATGTCTCAGTTGCAAGGCCAAGACTGGAAAAAGCGTGATGACAAACTGTACAAGACTGAGATTTACAATTACCAGTAATGATGGCTGATCCGTCAGATTGCCCATATACTTGGAGACAAATCTCTGCTGTCTTTGAAAAATACTGAAATTACCTAGAGAGCTAACGTATGCCTTAATATCATATATTGACAACCAAACTATAATGCTCACCTCACTCAGAGCAGATGTTCTCTGAAAATCACATGCAATGAAAATGTGTTTTGAGAAATCTAGAAGCACCATCTGTTGGATCACAGATTGAACCCTTTCCTCCAGAAAATGTTTCCATTAAGAGGTGAAGTTGGATTTCCTCTTCCTATTATTTGGAAGCATTACTATTAGGTAGCAGCATCAAAGGTGCAGCCTCAGCAGTGGTGCTGAGGCAGGAATACAGGACAAGCCCTGGAGAATAGATGGAAAAGGCTGATAAGGCATCAGGAAGTAGAAAAGAAGTGCCAAAAGGGTGCTTAAAAAAAATGGATATAATTTGCTGCTCTATAAAGAGCAATCAGCACCACACTTTGGGTGGAGCCCAGTGCCATTGAAATGTATTGTATCCATGATGGCCTGGACTTTTCCAGCCATATTGTGACTTCCTTCTCCTCTCTAAGTTGTGAAAGAGATGTGGAAGAATCTAAGCTCCTACCTGATACATCTGTATAAGTCTGTGCTAGCTGTGTGGGGAAATCAGCTGTCCAAATCAAGGCACTAGCGAGCCCACCTCACTAACTTTACAGGCCTATAGTAAAAACTTCAGACATCTGCATTAATCCCCTTGTCAAGGGCGATAATTAGACCCTTTAAGGGCATGATCCGTCTGTCTTACTTTAATGACTGGTTTCAGACCAGATAAATGGTGGACCTAGATTTGTCTGTGGTTTGTCATTGAGTGAAAAGTGGATCTAGAGAAGTAGTATAGATGTATATTGCATCCTGTAGACAACATCCAAGTGTATAGTATACATCCAGATTCTTTACTTTCAACTTAAATTAAGCATTTAAGGCTTAACTAGGGGTTGAGGTGTGTGAAATGCTTCTGGCGGGACACTTTCTGTGTCACAGCATTAGCCAGCATCTTTCTCTCAAGACAACACAAAGCAGATACTAAGAGCCTTGCTTTGCTCTGCCTATGTCAGGCATCAGAAAAACTGTCACGTATGCAACAATACTACTGCTGCAATGCTTGCTACGTTGTTGGCTTTCCATCCGCAATCAATCAGTTCCTTGGATACGGGTAATTCCAGGAAAGATTGATTTAGGCCAACTATTTAATTGAGAGCATTAAGATCAGAGAAATAAGAGATCAAGCCTGTGCTGAAAACACAGAAATTTCAACAGGATGGAAAGTGAGGGAATAAAACCTGCAACTGACTTTCTGAGAAGGAAAAAGGAAGATTAATGCAGTCATTTAGAACTTACAATGTAGGCAAAAATACATTTTTTTAGCCTTTAAATTATATGCACAGATCTTTCTGTCCTTGATGAAAAATTAGAAAATATTACTAATAATATTAATTTAGCCCTTGTTCTATAAATAAATATTATCATATCTATGATGTAATATTTCATTTGAAAGCCTGTCTAGTGCTAGAGAGAAAGTCAAATACAAAAGGTGAAAAATAAGCAATAATAGATAAGCAACATCCAAAAGCATTTTCTGACACAAAGCTACTGGATATATGGTGAAATTATACTGATGACACTACATTTCATTTAAATAATTTATATTCATGGCTCATATTCCAGAAGAAATTATCAGCTGGATTTTTTTTCTGCATCTTTGGAACTAGTTTAGGTCAGCAGATCTGGGAAATACCATAAACTTGTTACAGCTCCACCCTTCTTTGGGAGATAATTCCTGTTAGTCCCAGGGTCAGAGCAACTGGGACCTCATCTCAGTTACACTTGTATTTTAGGCTTTTTGGAGAAGTGTCATCTTTTGTAGATCAGTGTAGCCAAGCTCAGTTCTGTCTCACTTATCCATTGAGAAAAAAGGGTGCAGTTGGTACAAAAATAATATTCATGCAGAAGAATCTTGGTAGGGCTGAGCAGAATCCAGCTTCTTGATTGGATTCTTGTGGAGAATGGGACCTGTATATTGCTTGTAAGTATTTATGTAAGATTAGAAAACAGCATTATTCCAGATCATTCCCTTGTATGAGCTACAATAAGAGAAAGACTCAAGGAAAGATCCTGACACTACTGTCGAAGCATAACCAGGTAAAAGAGCAGTACATAACGTATTTAATAAGAGGTAAAAGTGCATTCTTATCCTTGGAAACAGTCAAATCTGTAATTTGCATTTATTTGTTTTTAATTAAATTACTTCCAATTTTAACAGTTTAAAGGGAAAGGTAGTAGAATCATCTTCCTTGACAGGAAGTGAAAAGGTTGCCTGCTTTCCATTAAGAAATCAAGAATAACTCAGTCTGTTGGTCATGGAAGAGATAAATGACCAATAAAACTAATGAAAATATATTTTCTTTGGAAAGATCAATAAAGCTGTTAAGATTTTGACTTGTCTTCTTTAGAAGACAGGTTGTAGAAAAACTCTTTGTCTAATTAAAATCAAAGGCAGTGTGTCAAATATCCAAGATCTATTAAATCAACTTTCAGTATTTCATACTATTTTATATACTCTACAATGTGTAAATCTCTCCGAGGAGAGAAAACAGAAATATTTTTCTTGTCCTGTGAAGACACAGGCTGGCCAAACCAATATCCAGCATTGCACTGGAAGGGGATACGAGTAAATAAAAATCGGACAGAAGTTCATGACCAAGCTGCTAATATAAACAAAACAAAATGAAAAGCTCTCCAGTGAGAATTAATTATTTAATAAGGTCTTACTATGAGGCAGATTTCCATGACCATTTGAAGAGAAGAGGCTGATGCCTTCTGTAGAGGCAAAGAGTGAGCTGCACATTTACAGTGAAGTGGGGCATTTTGGAGGGAAGGTGAGCTCCAAATCTGCAAAAGAAGCTGAAAGCCCTCTTGCACTTAGTAACCTTCTTTTATGTGGGTTTAGAGATAACCTGCCTTGCCTCGGAGAAGGTAGCCTGTCAGGGATACTAACCTGGCTGAGCAGGAACGTGGGTGGGACAGACTGGCTGACCTTGCAAGAGCCTCTGGACAGCCCTTGCAAGAGCTGATGAACTATTGGTGGATCATCAGTGTAGACTCCCGAAAAGAGAGGAAGAAGGGAGCTATGTCTTACTCCTCTTTTGTGTCCTAACTGAGCTTTAACAAAGGCTGTAGAAGATACAAGCTACTCTAATATACAAAGAGAGAAAAGCTGTTGGTGTGGAGGCTATTTTCCTTTTGAATGTAGAACATAGCTGCTAAACATGGATGTTCCTAAACAATTCATACATAAGCAAAACCATGTTTCATAGAATACCAGACTGTGCATTAAATTGACTTTCTTCGAGTTGTAGAACTGTAGAATTACAAGTCTAGAATTCTATACAGGTAGAATTGCAACTTGCTGTATTCTCTTTGGCAGCAAAGAATCCCTGGCTGAAATTGAGTTGCCTTGATTTATATGTTGACTTTGTCTCAAATTTTAGAAGAAGCGGTATTATCTGACACTCAATTACCTACATGTAACATCTTGTTAAGTGATTTTTTTTTTAGTGAAATATTCCTAAAAATCTAAGAAGATAAAGGTTTAGCTCTTCTGTTTTGCTCTTGATGAAGAGTCATTGTGGTCCAAGTCAGAATTAACAAAATAACATTGTAAGAGTTGCAGAAGGAGTCGGAGAAAGTAAAATGACGCATTATGCAGGTGCTACAGTGCTATGTAGCCCACAGAAATAGACCAAATCATCTGAATCATATTCTGTTTTGCAAAACTGTCTTTGAAAAATAGATTGCTAGTTGCTTCAGAATCGACAGTTTTCACTACTGTGAAGTAGTAGGTATTCAATCCATGTAATTGTACCTTCAGCTATCCCAGGTTCAGTTTAGCAATAGAAATATGTAAATAGAATAACAAATAAGTAAGAACATAATTTCTATGAAAACCAGTGAGTTTTATTTCAGGATTATAGACAGAAAAAGCTCAAGTAAAAGAAATGTAAACTTTCATAGTTTGAACAAAGTTAGTGAAATGCGTCATCAAGGTTAACAGCAGAAAATATCTGATTTCCTAAGTGAGGAGAGAAGAACGAAATATAACAGTTTATATGTGCAGTACTGCCTATGTCTATAATTAGATGGAAGCCCAATAAAAAAATTTAAATTCTATTACATACTTTACAGATTAGGGTGTGAAATGATTTGCTTACAGAAGCTGAGGGAAGTGCTACAGCATGGAAGAGAATTAAATACCTAATTTGGATTTGTCCCCAAAAGAGAGGCTGACCAAAAGAGAACAGTGTTACCAAAGATACTGGGGTTGAGTTTCCCCTGTAAGAAGTAATGCTAGTAATATATCATGCAGACAGAGTACACCCTGATGTTCTAAATGGTAGATGTTTATAAAAATGCTGTTCCTGGAAGGGAAACATCCCCAAGTATAAAGCCTGAAGTGTTACTACTGTTCAAGCATAACCACTCTGCTGTGTTTATCACTTACCCAAATAATTCCAAAACAAACCTAAACAATTAAAAAGTGCATGGTGATGTTCTTTTTTAACTAAATTACCTGGTACATACCCTTGACACACGTAAAGCAGAAAGGACAATTGGATAACTGGAATGAAATAGACTGACTGCAGCTCTGCCATTGGAAGGTGTTGGAATTGCCGTTGCAACTGCAGTCCATTCCTGCTTGCCAGCCCTGTTGCCATCGTGATTGCTGCTCCACTGGTAACTGCTGTAGCCCCACTTGGAGCCGTGACCTCAAGTTTGAGGTCTGATGGACTGGTACCTGTATGGCTGCAAACATACCAGAATTATAAGAAATTATTTCATGCTAATTTTGATAATCAAAAAGAAGGCTGACCTGAAAAACGTTAAAAATTAATGTGCACCATTTAATGTTTGGCCATTGTTTTCAGTGTCAGTTTTAAATTTCCACTTTTTCTCCCTTTTATTGCTTTATTTCTACTAGTTATAAGGTAGATACTATAAATATGTGAAGGAGAAAAACAGTTGCTCCTCACAGCAAGTAAGCGAGAGGTTTGGTTGGAATTTGTTACATAGGTAGGTCTTATAGATATCTCTCTTCAGCAGATAATCCATCTGTAGATGGTTCTCTCTATGGCAGGTTACATAGCATTTATCATGCTTTCAACTAAGGAGCCTAGAGTACGGTGCAAGAGCTGTGCTTACCTCAAATGTTGCCAAACTGTTCGAAGTCCATTGTTGACTACTTCAGAATCCCTTGTAGTTTACGCATGCAGGAAAGCTAGTGGATCTAGCCCCAGAAATTAAAAAGTTCCCACTCCCAGTGATGCGCTTCCCCTCAACCAGAAGTTGCTTTCACAGAAAAGTCAAGGGTGGGCCATGTGCACGTCGCTTGGGTGCTTGAGTGCAAAACTAGAGCCTTTAGTCTTGTTCCACTGTCAGTTGAACCAGAAGGCTGGGTATTGCGCTGAGGTGTGAACATACTGTCCTTCAAGGATTAAAAGGATAGCCCTAAATTCTGTAGCACTAATTCTAGATTTTTACATTGATGTGACTTTCTTCATCTATGTTTAAACTGGATATCCAACATAGCATCTTCTTCCTCTGAAAACAAATTCTGGAAATAACCAACTTGCTGATGTGGGCTGAGACCAAGTCTTAGCACAGTCTAAACCACCCTTAGCAGGGAAGGAAGTTTACTCTTGACACTCTAAGTCAAATAAGACCATGTCTGTTAGGTATTTAAGGCTGCTTCCAAATTGGCATCTCTGCACCATAGCAAAAATAGTGCTCCTGAGTCTCATTCAACTCCTTTCCTCTCAAAAAATAAATGTGTAAGTGCATCAGAGCTTTTTTGGTTTAGAGTGGAAAGAATGCTTGAATGGCTTTTCTCACATTAAAATAAATCAGGATGGAATACGGAGGTGAAAGTGGTTACTGAAGACAAATTCTTTCAGAAATAGTAAATATCTGGAAATTTCTTTCCACTGAAACCATCCCGTTGAGTGTACACTGCACAACAAAAACATACTGTGTTTTCTGACTAAGCAATTTGCTAAGAAGGCGGTTGAAAAGAGAGACAGTAAAAATAGTTCTCATAAAACCTGTGGAATAGTACAAATCTTTTGCTAATCACAGAACAGCCTTGTGACTCTATCCTACACTGAAAGGATTTTTAGAGTTTTATATTAGCTTTTGAGGAGTATCTAATAGTTCACCCTCTCCTCTCTTTGGTGGACAGACAAGGAAACAAATTTTATCAGAAACATATTTTATTTAAGAGAAAATTAGTGTCTAACAACAAGTTTTGTTCCAGCTATACACTCTAATAACTGACAATGGTAGAAGTACTCTGAGGCTGGGGATTTATTCTCTAACATATATACAGCAATGCCCACTTTAGATATTTTTGCATGCCACATGTACCACCTTTCAAATAGACTGGTGCAGACTGTTTGCATGGATGCAATATAAATTGGATCAAGCAACTGTTCTGACTTGTTTGGCTTTTCAATCATCATCTATTTTGACTTTTTTTTTCAAGTTACATCAGCTTCCCAGATAAAATCCACAGTCGTTCCATAAAAAGTACCACTGCAACTAAGGGTATAGTGCACTACGTCTCAGGGGATGAATAAACAGTGGGAAAGGAGAAGGAAGTATTTTACAGTGCTAGTGCCACGGAGTATGTGTCATGAGACTACAGCTGGCGTGACAGTGGTCTGAAATCTAGTTCATTATCTTTACGGAAGAATATTTCTTCAATTCAGTTACTGACATTATGATATTGCCAGTTGCTTTTCTTACTGGTGCGATCTTAAAACTTGTGTGGAGGAGTCAGAAAATGTAAGTCTTTTTTACTATAAGCTGTAAACTGTAAAAAGAATGACTGGGGAGAAATTTCACAGAAATATTTTAAGAAAGACAGGAACATTTTCATGTTGTGTCTTGCTCAAGCTTTTGTGAAGACAGTTTTTATGCTCATTTGACTTCTGGCATTCATTAAGCACCTCTATACTGGAGCAGTAACCTACAAAGTCTTCTTGACTTCTATATTTGACACTCCTGGCAAGAGTGACAAAATGTACTTGCCAAATAATTATCTCCCATGGCAAGTCACTGAAGAGATGGAAAAACACTGCAAGAGATTATCATACCTTTTAGGACAGTCATCATGTTCACAGATCTTAAAAACTGCAAAAAGTGTGCTTTTTTAAAAAGAAAAATATGCGTAAAAGAGGTATTGAAAATTACTACTGGCAACAATATGCATTACATAATCTGATGTGTGTATGTAAAGATAATTGGCATATAAAATACCCTTGCCAAGAACTGCCTTTTTTGAGATCAGTCCAGGAAAATAGATCACAGACTTTGCTGAAAGAAGCCTCGTTTTCTTTTGGTGAATTTCAATAGTGTTTATTGCTACAGCAATGTTTTTATCTTAACATTTTGTTGCATGAGCAGCAGTATCTCTTTATTCTGGGAAATTTAACTTTTAAAATGGAGTTGGGTGAGTTTACTAAAAAGATTAAATTACATGTTTGCCTGCAACAGAGAGATTGAAGCTAGCAATAGAGGAGTTTCTTATCAGTCCGGTGTTTTTAAATTAAGAATTCAGGAAAAAAGTTAATAATTTACAGTAGGTAGCAAGGACAGCATAAACTTTAACCTGTGCCTCAGGGTCAGTGAAGTGTATGACCTGTATAGGTTCTGCTGTGACCTGCTGCGCAGCACAGCCTGCCGCAGGGGCTGCTCCAGGATCCCCAGCTGGGACCGGCCATGCTCCCCTGGCACCGAGTCCTCCCGCAAAGAGGAGAAGCTGCTCAGCCCTCGCGTGAGCGTGGGCCAAGAAGCAGCCCCGGGGTTTTAAGATTGGGGAAGAGCATTGAGACGGCCACAGCAAGAGGGCTGAGATAAAACTCACGCCCCCAGTGGTCCAAAGGGAGTGATCCCAGGCTAGCAATAGAACAGGCAGCAGCTTTATGTGCCTCCTTGCTCAGGACTGTCTGCTGCCCCAACCTCTGTTCTAGCACATGTGTCTACCATGTGGCTGGGCCTCTGTCTTTCTCTGCCCCTTTTCAATCTTCACCTGTTCTGGCAAGCAAAGTTCAATGCATCTATAGTCTCCTCCCATCCCATATATCATCCCCCCCTACATACTTCTCATCCTTTCTATATCTTGCACTAATGACCTAATTAAACTCCTTTTGGTAACTATGCAAGTTAATGAATTTCCTGACCTCTACGCAATTGGTCTTTCTGGAAGCAAAGCCCTTCCTACCCACAGGAGATTCTCAGCAGCTAATAAGGTTGGGCTTTTCAATCTAGTATCCATGAAGATCACGTTACCCCAACACTGTAGTCAGAATTGAATTTTGCCTTCACAGCAAAAGAGGTTTTCAGGTTGTTTTTTTCTGCGTGTGTTTAATATAAATATATATCTATATATAGAGAGAGGCTTAGGCAGCCAGTTGTGGAATTTTACTGGAGAGAGCAGTAGGTAGTTTTTACAGGCAGGGGAGCAGCCCACTGGTGTGGTGGCAGGGCTGTGGGATTCCTTCAGCCACTGGTGCTGCCAAACACTTTTCTAGCTTCACATCAGGCCTTATTCTTCCCTATTTCTGCTTCCTCTGCCCGATCCTTGGCTTTTTTTTATTGAGCAGTTAGAGGTTAAAATCTGCAGTGCAATCCATCCTGCAGGATTCTGCAACAACATGGCCATTTTGCTGTAAAAATATATTTTCCTGTTCTTAAATTAAGTCATAGACAGCATAAATTATGTCTATTAATCTATATCTGGCATACTGTTTGACTTTTTGTGTTTGCTTAGCATGGATGCTGCAAATTAGGTAAGAAAAATAATGATACTATAGAGTAGATTTCTTCATTGGAACTGAATTAGATTTTCGTAACACTGAAAATGGAAGAACGTTTTTCCAAGAATCAGTTAAACCCCTGAAAGATGGGTGAAATATGGCATGACACAGATATTTCTTTAAAATTAATCTTTTATTGATTTTTATAGAGGTGGAAACTATTCTATAGAACACAATGGAAAAATGATGAAAGGGTAAGGGACTGTAATTTATATGGTTTTAGAAAGTAATTAGAGAGGAGATAACTGATAATGCTGTCCAACAAAGTGATAAAAGACAAGGAAAATTTATTCAAGGTTGCACAAGGATGTTTTATAAGCTACTAATAGTCTTACACTGAAAAAGGGGACATCGAGATTAGATTTAATGAGAAACTTTCCAACAGAAAGACTTGACAGCGGAGCAGTCTGTCAAAATGGTTATTGAAGTACGATCACAAGAAGTGTTCAGGAAGAGATAAGATAAACTCTCAAGGGAGCAGTTAGTGCAGAGATTAGCTAGACCTGATCAAAATCGTAGCCCTTGTGATGCTCTTGGGATTTGGGTTTTTAAAAATAATGTAATGCATTGGTTTGTGCCATCTTCTCAGTCTGTATCCTTACAAGTTGTCATCTTCTTTCAAGCATCTCCAACAAGAAATGGCATAAATATATTTTTCCTGCTCACTGTTACTGAGTAGAAGAGAAATGATGAACATGATATTTCTTGTACTGTGAGAGCTAATTAGGAAACTCAAGATGAATGTATGGGAGTTTGAAATTATTTAATTCTTCTTCTGTCTGGGAAATACCAACTGGGCTATCTGACTCTGCAGTTTCCTGATGCATAATGACAGATACTGCAAATACCAGGGATCCTGGTTCCAGGTATGCTACTTTTTTTTAGCTAGTAGAAGATGGAACTGCACAGCTTCTAGGGATTAAATTTGGTAATTTGCTAGACGTCTTCTAGTCCTGATTTCAGTCATTCTTCATACTGTAACAATAGCCCAAGGTGTTGAATTTGGTCTTGCCCTGCTATTTTTAAAGCGGGTTTGTGTCTTTTGAAGGGAACAGTTAAAGTGAAACTAGAGAAGAGAAACTAAAAAGTGTTGCTGACCGTATTTGTCTGCATTAATAGGGGAACAGAATATTCAGAATAATCTTTGATTTTTTGTGGTCCGAGATAGTCAGAAAGCTTTTCAGAGCAGATTTAGCCTTGCTTTGATTTATGGCTAGCTACTCAGTCCTCAAGAAGCTGTTCTCTTGAGAGGGGATTGATAGGCCTAAGGGATGCTGTGGTTTATGTTCAGTGTCTCTTGACCATACCTCTTACAAGCTTTGCTGGGAAAGAGCAGCAGAGCACCTGTGTGAGGATTGCCTTGCAGCATCTTCAAGAGGGAAGTGGAGCCAGCTTTTGAGCCGCCACGGTGGTTTTAGCAATTAAGGCCTTTCCTCAGAGTGCTGTGGAAAAGTCAATAGAGCTGTTGCCAGGGGAAAAGGGGTTTAAAAGTGCTCCATCTGTACAGCAACAACGCCATTGGAAAGACAGGAGAGGCAACTGGGTTTACATTTACCAAGGAAGGAAATAAGAATCACAAGATAAAAGGCAGAGGAGAATGAGGATGGTGAATGGAGTTAGGTTATACAAGAGAACTGTTTAATTGGACATTAAGAAAATGTATCCATCAAATTCTGTTTAAATAATTTGCTTATAGATAGTTTAGAAATTAATTAGAAGTTGTGATGATAGATGATTTAAAAGTGCCGCACTAGGTCTTTATTACCAGAATTCAAGCCTAGATTAGACGTATTTTGGAGAGGAGTGGCCTACAGGTCACATTTGTTATGGGGATTGGAATTGCTCTGACTTTTCACACAACATATTTCAAGGCAATTGTTTTTGGGGCATCATTTCCTATAACTTCAGCAGAGATAGCCTCTGATATATATAAACCCTGTTTTTTGTTTCATACTACCAAAGCCCAGCAAATACTGCACTAAGGATATGTATATAGAAGCTCACTGAATCCTTCTTCAAATTAGTGCAATTGATGGGTCTTCAGGAAATAAAAAGTGGAGGAGAAACAAAGCTATGTTGTTTTTTTCTGAACAGATGTTGTGCTAATTCTGTGCATAAATTTAACATTTAATTGAGGAAGACTCCTTATGCTTAGATTATCAGAAATCATCTAGAATTTGCAGTCAGTGATGCTAAAGTTCATTGCAAGTCTTTTGACATTCAGAATGCATGTACATTTTATATACCAAGATTTTCTTGCATCTCAAGCATATTTTAAAAGCTGTTAAAATGCCAAAACTCAGGCTATGCATAAAATATTCTTTTACCATGTTTGCTTTATGATACAATCTTTAATGCATAACTGCACACACTGCTTAAGCCAAAACCCAACCCAGTTTACAGGTACGTTTTGGTACAAAACATTTCATACTGTTCAGATTCTATCTTCTTCTACATGTGTCTACGTGTATTCTTTGTCTTTCAGAGGCAATAGAGACGGAAGACAGATGCAATACAGGTATATAGGTACAATTAGGTGAAACGAAGGGCGTAATGTGTTTGGTTTGTTTTATTTGATGTGCATATCTCTGTCCCTCAGAACCTGAGGTTGCAACATTTTGGTTTTTTGAACCATTCCAGGAACCTAAGGCCTTATTTGAGGGAATGTACTATACAGAATTGGAGGGTAGAAGGTTGCTTCAAACTAAGTGCTTAAGTTCAGATTTGCTTCTTTTAAATGGTCTCTCTTGTGTATGGCTAAACACATGACTAAGAGCAGCATTTACTTCCTGACAGTAGATTACTTCTGCTGTGAGTCTTTCCTCATCTTTGGTCTCTCGCAGGGCTTAGCCAATATCGTAGCAGCAATATGTAACAAACCACTAGACACTTTAATGATGTCTGCATTTACTGATCCTAACAAAATAATTATGTTGATTTTTTTTTCATGCATAAAAGGCTTTTCTTCAGTAAACTTTTTTTTCCCTTTACAGATTTCAAGCATTTCTTTATTTTTCATCTGTCTTTCAAGCTATGTCATGTGGTATCCATTACTTAGCGTCTGTGTTCATGGCTGTTACTCCTAACTTTGTGTGTGGGATCCCTGGAAATGTGAGTAGTGTTCTCTTCTACAACTCCTCTGAATCAAGTCTTGAGGACATCTGGACACTATGGACATCAACAGAAAATTACATTGTAGTCCAGCTGGAAAATGGAGAAATTTGGGAACTTAATCAATGCAGCAGGTCCAAACGAGAAATGAGTTTGGATCTGGCATATGAATATAAAGGCAACAAGTCCGTATTTTCTTGTTCTGATGGATTTCTCTATGATGATACAAAATGGAAGAGCACTGTTGTTACACAGTGGGATCTGGTCTGTGACCGAGAATGGCTTGCAAAATTAATCCAGCCTACATTCATGCTTGGAGTCTTGATTGGAGCAGTGATTTTTGGTGACATTGCTGACAGGTAAAGTGCCATCCTCTGAAAATGTAGCTTCAGACTGCAGTAACTCCACCCGTATCTACCTGTTTTGTTGTTTTCATTCATTGTGTATTCATAATTATGTATTCACCATTCAGGGGGTTTGGATATTGTTTTATTCACAGATGTTTAACTCAATTTCTTTTTCTGATACCAAGTACTAATATTAAAATGCATTTGCAAATCATTTGCTTTTACATTTTTTTCCCTACTTTATATCATCTGTTGTTCTAGGCCTCGATCTCTCGAATTGCCCTGTGCAGGTAGTATTTGCCCTTAGATTAATTAATTATTTTTTTTTTAAACAGGAATAGCAATAGTTAGTAGTAACAGCAATAGTAAAACTTGGGAGTAGATTTTCACCTCATTTTCCATGAGAAGAGATTCCTCATGGAAACACAGATTTTTATTTGCCGATATGATAACTGCTGAAGGGCTACTGGAAGGTTAAAAATCATGTATTTCAGAATCACAAATTTCCTAATATCTGTCATGAATACAGCTCTGTGGGGCTGATGCAAAGGCTTTGAGATTTTGATCAGGCCCCATGTTCTTAAAATAAACACCCATACACTATTTTTCCTTGCTGTCCAATTATAGTTTTCCCCTGAATGGTTAACTTAAACTTCAGTCTCTTGAAGGTTAGCCCAGATGGGATGAAAAATGGTTGTCAGTGAGCTATGCTGTAGTTTCACTTATTTACTAGCATGTACAAAGTTCTTTTTGACCACGAGGAGAGTCTGTTCATGGAGGAGCTCAACCCGAGCAGTGCCCTGCTCATGGTGCCAAGGCTGTCCTTCAGCCGCTCCCCTCTGACGCTTCCTCCCTGGATGTTATCTCAGATTATGCACCTAGATCCACCATCAGAGCTGGACTCAGAAGCAGTAGTGAGATCCAGGATGTATGTCTATATCCTGCTGCTTCTCTTGGTTTTCTCTCTCAACACAAACACACATATTCCTACCTCAGAAGAATGCCTAGCCATGCCCCTCTATCCATATCAGAGTCCAACACCTAAGCTATGTTGTACTTGGTTTTGTCTTGGGCAGTTTACGTACCGGTATTTTGAGCTGAAGGCTGGTTTAGTGTTACTTCTCTCTTTCTATAAAGGAGCTTGTTGACTGACAGCTCTTTTAGGTGGAAGGTGACATTTTATCCCACAGCTAACAGTATAAGCAGAAAAAGGAGACCAGGCATGTAATTTTCTGATTTTCCTTCATTAGTACAATGCTATGGTGTGACAGTTACAACATGAGAATACAAAAGTAAAGATGACCTTTTTTTAATTTGGCTTTTAGAACACATGGAATCAATCCTGCCTCCTGAACCAAGGCTTTGTAAAACCATATTTAATACAAAACCAGAATATAATGCCAACATTTCTTCTGCATCCCTTTAAATCATTCATAGCTTTATTAATTAATACTCAGACATGATTTATAAGGTTATGATCATATTGTTCTCATTTACATTAATTCAAGCCATGGACAGACAGTTAAGATAATATACACATTCTGAGCTGCAGATTTGCAGCTGTAGATTTTACAGCTGAAAGTTATTATTTTCTGACACATCCTGGCTGATGGGAAATAAGTTTGTGGGTTTCCTCCCATTCCCAATTAACAGATTTCCCAACAGAAGAGCTCCGACAGCAAGGGCTCACTGGGATCTCTTCTGGCAGGGATTAGACACCAAGATTAGAGACCAAATGTGCATGACTCCAGGTAAAGGTTGCAGAAAAACAGGAGGGCACTGGAAAGAACTATGTGGAGTGGCTGTTTGGATTACACCTCCTATTTACAGCATCACCTTCCAGGGTTGTTTTAATGTAGTACGAAATATAGAATAAAAACGACAAATGAGCCCACACCCCTGAAAGTCCTAAAACTCTCTGGCTAAATGTAATATCCACATCTGTGAAAAGCTGTTTGCAGTAGTAGGTAATAAGACGCCAAGACAATATTATCAGGGAAGAAAAATGATTCCGCGCTTTTTGTATTACAGAACATTTGTAGACAGAATACAATGAATCTTCTAGAGTGTTGTATACCTACTGCAGATTTCTAGGTTTTTGCCTCAGATGAGCTTCTTGTTCTTAGCATGTGCTAACTTGTTTAGGGACAATTGACTCTGTTTGGTATGCTTTCTCCCTGAGATATAGGAAGAACATAAACAAATAGAAGTTCCTTTTTACTAAATGCTCTTCTTCTAGACTGGAAATCGCTATGTTGGTGATGGGCAGCTCGTATTTGACATGATTTTTTTCTCCTGTTAGTATACTAGCTTCCTGGATTTCTGTGTTTGCGCATGTGTACGTGTGTGCTGTGATGCAATCAGAAAATTCAGGGGAACTATGTAATTATAATTTATTAGATAATTCAACTTTAAACAACTGGATAAAGATAAGTTACAGAAGCCTTTCATTACTATCCAAATTGGTTGTTACTTTGGCAAGAGGTAGCATATGTTACCACAGCTAACTTTTTTTTAGAAATTATTAACTAGACATTACTTAATATAAAATATCTGAAAAAACAAGTCTTACTTGTTGTCCTCATAAATAAGACAGAGTAAATTTGCAGATTAGTTATGTAGAAGTTGAATTTGAAACTGGAGATGGGCGTGCTTCTTCCAGCCAAGAATTGTGTAATGGAAGTTCTGTCCATAGGAGCTTCCTTTTTCTTGCATTTAGTTGGAGTTATTGAAAAATTAATACAGGTAACTAAACCAGAGTTTCTGTGGTGAGTGAGAGCATTAAGTACAGTATTTTCAGACGCAATTCCATATAAGCTCTCTGGAGTTGCAGGTGTATTATAATAGAATGTTTGTGGTTATTCATAATTTTATCACTGCTGTGATTTGCAGACTGGGAAGACAGCGTGTCATATGGTTCACAAGTGCCGGTCAGTTTGTATTTGGCATCGCAGTGGCCTTCACATTTGACTACTACAGTTTTGTGATTGTGCGCTTTCTCCTTGCTATGGTAAGAAAGGATGTTCAGCCTGGCTTTTTTTATGGGCCATTTCCTACCCCTTCTCAGGAAAAACTCCTTTTTGTTATTCTTTCCTCCCCTACTTCATGATTCTAAAGCCCCCTCTGTTGCACTTATTTCAGCAGAGCAGGGAGAGTCTGAATGTTCTTGGACCACAGCACTTTTCCTCTTTGAATTAATAGAAAGCATCTGTATGAAGCAGTGTTTGTACTTCCTCCATCCCAACCTCTGCTGGACTGGTAATTAAATACCAAGTGTGAGCAGCAAACTCTGGTTTCTGCATTGCAGCTGCCATTGCATTTCTCCTCATTGTTAGAAATGGAGTATAATTTTCTTAAAATAACAAATAAGTATGATTTTTATCTCTACCCTTTTGAGTGATGGAGGAGAGATGCGCATTTTCTCTTCCATGCATCTCTTTGGACTTTTAAACTACATCTGAAATACTAAATACATAGGTAGATATGTTTTAACACCTGGATGTTTGTATGTACTTAAGGGTATTCCAGTATATGTATTTATGCATATCTATATGCATACTTTTGTATATCTGTATGATATATATCTAATATCTATTCAGGTTTTATATATATAGTAGCCAATTTTAAATTACAATTTTACATCCAAAAGTACAATATTTGTAGTCTTTCACTATATCATGCGTAAAGAAATCAGAAAGCTATCACAAGAAAAATTACATAAGTTATTTAAAGGAGGTTAGGAATTTGAAAATAATCACATCATTTATTTTATTCCTGCTGGCAGTGCATTAGTCGAGACAGGCCCTTGCACCTGGAGCTCCCTTCGCCTGATTAGAGCTCAGAAGGATTTCCTAGCAGGAAAAACTGCATGGGCGTTTCAGCCTTGAACAGTGAGATCAACAGGAGTCCCTCTACTGACTCCCTTGGCTGTTGATGCTAGGGGCTGTGGTAATTTGGAAAAGCAAAAAGCTCTGACCAGAATGATGCTGTAGGTTTTAACTGCCCACTGGGACTGATTTGTGAGATGGAGGTCTAAAGCTCTAGCCCCATGACACTGAGGTCAGCGCAGCTTTGCTATCAGTTTCAGTGAGTTCAGCATAAGAGTTTATTAACCGGAATATTTTTAACCAGAAATTTGATTACTCAAAAAAATATACTGGAATATTTTCTACTCTAGAGTTTCTAGCTGTGTTTTGAAATGTTTTGAGATACCAAGAGTTTGACTGTTACTAGAGAAATTGAAATATATATGTATATTCAATAATATATATATATTTTCAATGAAGAAATACTATAATACAGAACATGCCAGTAACTGCATTCTGTTACTATGGCTAGATAATGTATGAGAAGCTATAAATGAGATTCTTTTCCAACATTGTAAAAATTTGATTTTATGAGATAATTTGCAAGGGTGTGGAAGGTAATTCTCAGTAAATTTGCAGTTCCCTGACATGCAGATTATTAATAGTTTACTTAAAAGCCAAGGTCAAGATTTTCAGAAGTGGCAATTACTTCAAGGGACCTAATTTTCCGAATTGTCCAGTATGCTATATCATTAAGGGACATGGTTTTTGGAGGTGAACGGCTTAGTGACATCAGCAAATTAGTCTCTTCTTCACATGTCTCTTGCTGGCTCTCCCCCACTGCAGAGAAGCATCCAGAATCACTTCACATTTTCAAATACAGTGTCCGGGTAGTCTGAAGGTTTGAGTAAGCTTTTTCTCCAGTTGATTTGTTTTCAGAGACGCCTTTTTTCTGTCAGTGTGGGACATGCCAGTGCAGTGACAATTAAGCGTACACAAATGTGGAACACTTAGCTGTTTGCTTTTACTGCTGTTGCACAAGGAGAGTAGATAAAAATCTCACTCTTTTTTTTTTCTCTCTCCCACCCCCTCAGGTTTCAAGTGGCTATCTGGTCGTGGCTTTTGTTTATGTGACTGAATTCGTTGGCATTAAAGCACGAACCTGGGCTTCTATGCATGTCCATGCTTTTTTTGCTATGGGAGTTATGATTGTGGCACTTGTGGGATTTTTGGTTCGGACCTGGTGGGTCTATCAGATATGTCTGTCCATAGCGACTCTTCCCTTTGTCTTGTGCTGCTGGATGCTCCCAGAAACACCTTTTTGGCTCCTGTCAGAGGAAAGATACGAAGATGCACAAAAAGTAATTAATATAATGGCAAGATGGAATAAAGTGAGCACTCCCTGCAAAGTTTCTGAACTGTGCTCAGTCCAACAAGATGATCTAGTCGGTGGCAGAATGGGTGACAATGACACGTCCTCAACAAAGAAGCACAACATCTTAGATCTGTTTTGTAATTGGCACATCGCAAGAAGGACCATCACAGTCTGGCTGATTTGGTTCACTGGGAGTTTGGGGTACTACGTCTTCTCCCTCAGTTCCGTCAGTCTAGGAGGCAATGAATATTTAAATCTCTTTCTCATAGGTAAATACTTTTGCACTTTATTCTGTTTATGACACAGCTAGAACATAAAAATTAGAAATGACTAGAGATTTGGCAGCCAACTTCTAAACTTCGTTCATTCAATTATGAACCTTGTTCAAAAAGTTTATTGCTAATGGTTCGTAAAGTTGACTAACATGGGGGGAGTACCATTCACTCCAAATATCACTGTTTCTGGGAAAAAAAAAAAGAATTTAAAATTTGTTGGTGTACAAAATTCTTCTCCGACTGTCTTTGTGATTGTAAAACCGCACTCTACTTGTTTCCTCTTTGCCCTGCAAGCATATAGCAGTTCCACAAACACCAAGGGAAACAGACCAGCAACACAAAATTCACAGGGGTCTGTTAAAAGTACAAACTAGGAAAATGAGAGAAGAAAATTACTGCCCTAATCACTTACAGTCATGGTATGTCAAGTCAGTTTGTGTAGAAAATAGATTCATAATTCTCAGAAGAAAGAGTAATTTTAGTTTTCTCCAAAGTATATATTTAATTTAGTTGTAGTATTCTTTTAATTTTGTCGGTGTGACTGTAAATCTTCCTCTGGTACACAGGTTGTTTATAAAGGTGGCTGAGTGCATTCAAGGCCTGGTCCAAAGTTTGTTAAGATCAGTGGAAATATCCCATTACAGAAGACTCCAGATCAGGCATGCAGCTCTGAGCCAGCAAAGAATTAAGTCATGCGCTTTGCTTTACGCGACTGAGTGCTCTCAGTAAAGTGAATGTGACTGTTCATGTACATAAGCACACAGAAGGACTGGGCCGCTCATAAATTCAGTTTGTGTTGTCACTTATTTTAGCGTATTCGTAGACGGCCATGTTGAAGAGTGGATGCTAGTATTGCACAGAAACAAAAATGTTATGATGTGATGGAGAACAGTGCATAAACTATTGCATCCACTTCCTTCAAAAATATTTTAGCAGACTAATACACACTGAATAATTGCAGCCTGCTTTTACCAGCAGAGGCCCAAAAGATTGTTTCCTGGTATTATAAGTGTATTGCCATACTGTACATGCTTAGTAAAGGAATACAGCATATTTGTTCAGGGCTGTATCTTATGTTCTTCCTCAATTTGACATTGGACATCGTAGCATTCTTCATGAGCAAGTTGGTTTAAAAACTGTCCAAACTGGCTTAGGCTCAGTATAATTTGTCTAGGGGCAACTCATGTTTGCACAGGGTTTGTGAACAGTCCTAGCCAAACACCAGTTACTTTAGTGCTGCAGAAGTTTTTCTCTGGAAAGAGACATGAGGAAGAGACGGTCTGAGTAAGAGTGGGATATTGTAAGCAGCTGCACTCTTCTTAGTGGAGAAGAGAGAAAGCTGGAACCTCACTCTCTGTATTTGTGGAGCTGACTCAGAAAACTGGATCTGGAGAGATTTTGCTTGCCTTTTACATTGGGATAATTTGGGGCTGAAGCTGGGGGAGGCGCCTGTGGCTTCGGTTCTGCGTCCAGGCAGAAGCTGGCAAACCCTGAGAGGTGTGTCGGTGTGACACCAGCAATATTCCTTGTGGGCACGCTTAAGCTGTTGATGTGAAAATACCTGAAGCAGAAGAGCAGGAAATGGTGAGCTTTCAGTCACAAGTGCCATAAAAGCAGGACCGTGGCATTGCTGTTTTCTGTAATTTTCCACCCCAAAGGGAACTGAAGCTGCTCTGTGCTGTGAAACCCCTTTCCCTTGTCCTTCTCCATCTCCCACTACCTTATTTTAGGCCATGTTTTCTGCCTTCTGTTGCCATTTCTGTTACCAAATGGACTATCCCAACACACTGGTTATCTCTAGATTTTACTTACTTATTACCCCCTAGATTAAATGAATCCCCATAAAGGGGAAGTTAAGAGTTATAACATGAATATGTGTAATCATGACTTAAAACAAAATAATTTCATACTGACAGGTGCTGTGGAGTTGCCTTGCTATATCATTGCTTGCATTGGGATGGACAAACTGGGAAGGAGAAACACACTCATTCCGTTCCTTATTTTAAGTGCACTGATCTGTGTTTTAATTATGTTCATACCTCAGGTTAGTCACGTACCATTGAAAGTGTTCCTATAGTAGAAATTGATTTTAAAGGCTCTTAAGTCTGTAGATGCAGCTGCTCATTCTAAATCATATAGTTGATTAAAGGCTGTTTTCAAAATGCAGCTGCCAGTCTACGATAGATTTCTGTATTTTCAGTACAGGTTTCACAGTTTCATTGCTGGAGTCACATGTAAAATGTTCCCAGGGCTTCAGTGAACCAGGACTGGTAAAAAGTTATATGGGCGCTAGTTACTTATTGAGACCAATTTAAAAAAAGCAAGCAATATGTATTACTTATTATTTATAGAAGGGTCACAAATTTGAAGGATTTAAATTAAGTTTGGAACAGTGTTATTTTCTGGGATTTATTTATTTGTGCTTTCTTTCAACAGGATTTCAATATATTAATTATCTTAGCAAATATGGCTGGAAAATTTTCAATAGGTGTGGCATTTGGCCTTATATATCTCTACACAGCAGAACTGTACCCAACAATTGTAAGGTAAGAACTTTCACCAGTCATATATTTTTCACTATTTTGCTGTTATTTCTTTTTCTTTGTTATGCTCCTGGGTCAGATCCAGTAGCTCTGAACATTAGTGGTGGTGGTCCAAAAGTCTTGGGATGAGATGAGTTCCTCTGCTGCTTCAGAGTTGTCTAGTATCTAGCTATATAATAATTTTTTCTTTATTTTTCATTTCCATGTGCATTCTTTGGTTTCATTGAAGAACTAGAAGAATGCTCAATGCTTTTTAAACAGGAACTTAAAACTCCTGGTTGTTCGTCCTGTGGTCTCTGCTGAATTATTTTTGCATTTTTAATCTTAATTGTAGAAGCAGCTGCATTTCATTACAAAATAAATTTACACTGATGTAGCAATAGCTTTCTAGTACCATTGCATAAAGATATGTATCATCCTACCAATGTTTTGAGTGTCTGTGCATTTCTAATTGTTTGCTTTATCTGCCAGAATTCTTATCAGAGTCTTTGTTTTATGTGCAGGTCACTTGCTGTTGGAAGTGGAAGCATGATGTGCCGTGTAGGTAGTGTGGTTGCTCCTTTCTGTGTATATCTGAGAAGTATTTGGATTTTCATGCCAATTGTAAGTATTTATTTCAGTGGTGAATGTTTCCGGTTTTGAAAAGGCGTAATGTCACCTGTTTTCTCAGGAACGAAATGCTGAACTTCTATTTTGAAAAGGAAATTGAATGAACCATTCTTGTTCTAAATTTTAAGTCTCAAAGTAACTTCCTGTTGTTAAGAATATGCAGCTAAAGCAAAAGGGAGAGTTTGAGTCACTGAAATCTTCTGGAAAGTTTTTACGATGGAAGATACAAACATACATATGCACTGAATCCTAGTGTAAAATTGATAAAAATATTTTCCATAAAAATATACTTTATCTACCATGTAACATTTAGGAAGTGTTTTAATTCATACTTCTTTAGTCTGCAGGCCTAGCAGTTCTTGACCACGCTCATGATTTACTCTTACCTTTTTTCAAAGGCATAGTTCTTCCATTCTTAGAATTCACCATTACTGTTTTGTAATATTATTCCTTAGTCTTTTCCATTGCATCTTTAGAATAGCCTTCAAAGGATCAAGAATGTCTTATGCTTACTATACGTACTTCACATCTCTCCCAAAGCTCCTTTTTTTTTTCTTTTACAAGAACTGATCAAAACAACTAATGAGATAGAAAAAGAGAAGCAAATGGTATATTGATGAGGTTCACAGTGACTTTAACAAGCAACAGGACCTTGGATACCTTAAGCGCATCCTACTTGTAGGTGACTCCAGGTCATGCTACCATTAGATTATGTCTTCTACCTCCAGTTGCTCCAAGAAAACAGAGATGGGACCATTCCTTCGTGGACTTTGGGCATTTTGTCTGCATTATTTACCTTCAAATCCATTTTGGACAAATATATTTTATATATTTCCTGTTCGTAAACGAATCATATTTCTTCATCACATTTATGTTATGAGGCATTTGCTGCTAAGAAATCCTGCAGCTACTCAATCCCTTTTTATTCCTGAAGATAATTTATGCCCATATATGTAAAAACAGAAGGAATTACTGAGTTTATATTAAATTTTTAAGTAGAGGAGAGTTAATTAATGATTTAAAGTTAGTCTGAGTTCTTTCAAAAACCCTTAGAATTCACTGTGACTAGCACACCAATGTCATATGTAGATTACGCACGTCAGAAGGTGAAAATGTAACGGGATGTGCCTTTTACCTAGATTCTTACTCTGACTTTGTCTACCGCATTGGAATTTCCTGAAAAAGTGGCGTTGTGTCCTTTTGATTTTGCAACTATAAATTCTTCAACTATAGATGCTGGAGGTTGGTTTCAGAGAATTCTTGGGAACTTGTTTCATTATTTAAATTAATTACTTTCAGCTGTTTTGGATGAAAGTTAAGAGGATGAAGCAGACCACAAATTAATTTGTTCCCTCAAGCTACTAAAAAATGTTTTCTTTCTTAATAACGGCCCCATACAAATGAAGATATCATCCCAGGAAAGATGAAGAAACATTTGCACAACAGAGTGGTCGTGGGAGAACATTCTTTTTCTCTTGTCAGTGTTTTGCCTTTACTGGCTGAGATAAGCTTTATCTGTGCAGAAGTGCTGCAGTTAAACCACAGATGGGGAATGCTCAAACATGCTGGAGAGCCGTGCAAATGGCAGTATAAACAGAGGAATTATTTCAGCTATGAGCAGCTCTCAGTGTACAAAAGGTATCCAGAGTTATTTGTAGAGTTGTGTAGTAGTTCACAGTGAATATATTTTCATTATTAGCTCCTATTATAAAATATTTGTCAGTTTATTAAATAGGCTTGCCTCGTGTTGGAGCATAGCATGCCAAGTCTCAGGTAACGTAAGTGTTTTGGAATGGAAATGAAATGAAACGGATTACATTTGTAAGTAAAGTGATATACATCATGTTGATCTATTGTATACACCACACATTGTCAAGCAGTTACTACTGCTAGTTGTTTGACAGTCTGCCTCATGTAGCTATGCCACCTGTGAGTAATGCAGCTCATTTGAATGCCTATAAATCTTGAATAACTTGCCAAGTATGTTTTTCATGTGACGACTTTCTAGAAAACTTACAGTAAAGCAACTACTCCATGTTTAACCTATTTCTCTTTCTCAGCTGTTAAGAATTATGTTACAGGAGCCCTTTAACAGACTTGATTTTTCTCTGAGATAAACTATAAATTATATATTAAAAAAAACCCTCCACTGAGGTTGGTAAAGTTAAATGAATGCAAATCCTGTGTCTAATACTAGTGGATTTTCAGGGCAAAATTTAACCTTTTTCTGTTGAAGTAGGAAATAAGATCACATTTTAAATCGGTTCAGAGCCATCAGATGTAGATATAAATAGCAGACTAGAATAATCATTTGTTCTCAGAAATAAAAGTATTATTTTGTATGGATATTTAATTCAAATTATCTTTTGTTCTAGACTAAATGTATTAAGTCCTGGTCTTAGACCACTGTGAAATTAAAATTCTTGCTCCAGGTAGGGAGGAAGACATGAAAATTCATGGTAAATCTTTTTTTGAAGTTATTTATGGTAGCTGTTAGAAGCTGCTGTCTGTACTGAAGTGCTGGGAATACTTTGAGAGTTTGACTAAGCAGAAAGTCAGAGTTCAAATTAAGACCCTGAAAAAGCAATTAATTTAAGCAGGTACTCCTGTCAAATTAACTTCAATGTAGCTTACACATACTTAAATAGTTTATACAATAGTACACTTTAAGCCATAAGCATTTAACTCATTGACTATATCAGAAGAACATTTTGTGATGGTGAAATATATGTAAAATAGTACATACAGACAAAATGTACACATTTGTTATGAGCAAGAAAAGCTTGCTCTTCATAAGCTTCTTCATAAATTATGAAGAAATATGCCAAGGTAAGACTGCAAAAGACTTGCTTTGCTAAGTGTGGTTACTGCCCCTGAAAAGGTAGATGACATTTAAAAAGTCCTTTTGTTAATATACTGTGACTTAATTGTTTCATATTCCCTCTTTCATAGGAAGTATTGGAAATTGCTTTGTAGGGCTAGGGAGAAGGGAAACACTCTGAGTTAGTTGGCATGCAGCAGCTTTCACATTGGAAAAAAGAACGCTAAGATGTGGTGGAATAGAGTTAAGAGAGCTGAGATGAAAAGGCAGGAAAGATGGTGGTGTGTACGCTTACAGAATAGTGAGAGTCCGCAGGCGAATAAGAGGTAGGTTTATGAGGAAGGGAAACTTGAGAAGAATGCAAAGTGTCTAAAAGACTAACTGAAAAGGAAGAGACAAACATACTCAAAGCACAGAGTGTTGCTTTAACCTTCTGTTCTGATGGGCATCAGCAGTAACCCTGTTCTCATAAACTCCAAATGTACGGGTAGCCGTAAGCTTCAATATCCTTAGGAGCCCTCAGTATCCTCAAACTTACGACAGCCTAAAGGATAAGCATGAGACAGGTTACTGTGGAATAGCTGCCATGTGTCTTACTATGGCAGAAAATCATGTTTTAATAGTGGAGAAGAATTTTGACACTCAGAGGTGAGACTTTAATATTTTGGAATATATTTTTAAATATAATTCCTGCCACATATATATGTCCACAAGCATTTCCCTCAGTTTGCTGCTCAGTGCCATTTCCTCTGGTCCTGTTACTGCTAGAATGTTTTTTTAATTTTTTATGATAAAAGCATGACTATTTTATTTTCACTGTACTTTGCAGTATTCAATGGTATTTTGCTTAATTTTTTATTTGTCAGCCTCTATAATTAATCCAAGTGCAAAAAGAGGAGTGTATGCAGTGTGCATTCTGCTTCTCAAAAGAGTGTTTCAGACAAGCTGTCCTTTTCTTTTGGAGGGGGGTGCAAAAGCAGCATGGTACATGTGCATGAAAATAGCACTGTTCAAGGTATACAATGGAGAATTCTGATTTTAAAGCACCTTTCTGACTTAAGGAGAAAGCCTGGTTGAGCTGCAGATGGTAGTTGACCAGTTCTTGTCTCAAGCTCTGTGGGAGAGACGTAGGCACAGTAATTCCAAATGCTGTCTCTCACACTCGGAAAGAAAGCATTAAACAAACAGGACAGACCTGAGAATCAGCACAGGGCAAGATAAGGATAATACAGTATCAAAGTGCACAGTCATAAAATGGAAAAATACTGAGTCCAAGCATGATGTACTCTGTGGAATTATTTCTATCAAGAGATATTCGAGTCATTTATAACCTGGCTCTGGAAGAATGTCAGCGTTCTAATGCACTTCTGTACTTCAAAGGAGGAAAGTGTAAATTGTTCTCATTGAGCAAGGCACAGAAATGAAAGGAAGGAAAAGATACTCCTGGAGCATGTGTGTGCTTCTGCATCTACCACACACGATCCTGATGCTTGCAACACTTATCATTTCGGAACTGTGCACACCACAGACAAAACCGAGATGTGATCCCAGTGCAAACGTCAGTAGATGCCTACACCTCTAACAGATCTTTGAAACTGCAGTTTAGCAAAGTATTCCTGTTGAGAGCCAGATTCATTATCTGCTGAGGAGCAATCCTGAGCAGGGATACGCTCTTCTGCAGCTCCAGGCCAACAACGATCCTTACTGAGACATTCTCATCTGGCTATGTGCAGGAGGAACAGGCGCACAGGAATAGGTTCAGGAGCTAGAGTTCAAACTGAGATCACAGGTAGCTCTATGAACATGCATGTAAAAATGTATGCAACCCTAGAATCAGTTCTTAAATATATACCTGATAGTAGAAATACCAAATGAAGATACATATATATATATATATATATATGTTTTCTCAAACGGAATTATTCCTGCTTGCACTGCATTGATCCCTTGTGGAACAAAACACTTCACTTGCTCTTCATTAGTTCCTCTGCATAATCTTTCATTTATACAACAAAAAAAGTCAGATCTTTTATACAGTCAACATTTAAAACTTACCATTTTTGCTTTATGTTATAGTTCCTAGTGCTTTATTTTAAATGTACTTTCAAGTAAGATCAAAGATATGCATAACTTGAAAGACATTTCTACCTTTACAGCTACTGTTTGTTTCTTCTAGTTGCTTGTTGGAATCATGGCTCTTCTGAGTGGAATATTAACAATAATGCTTCCAGAAACACTGGGAAAACCACTGACTAATACTTTGGTGGAAGCTACAGAAATGGGAAGAAGCAAGAAAAGCAGTTCAGGAAAGACGCCACCAGCACACAGTGGTGTGGCATCAGAAAAGATAGAGATGTTTGGTCAAGAAACAGTCAGCACTGAGAAATAAAGCAACAGCATAAGTGGCTGTTCCCAATTTTAATCATGATATAATTTATAAGATATTTTTATTCAAGAAATATGACTGTTCTATAGTATCTGTGCCTTTTAATTTTTATCCAGTCTTGCCTTTTCAACAGAGCAGGTATATAAAACCTTTTCCACGTGACTGGGGTACTGCAGAAAATTTGACAGGATTTCTAGATCCTTTAGAAACCCTGTCTTGCTTGCTGTGACCAGTTGGAATGATTATTCTAAATGTTGGAACCTGCCTGATTGCACATGTGTAAAACATATGCCAATTCTTTGCCTCACATTTTCTGCAGTTAGATTGTAAACCCAGCACAAAGTGCCTTGTCTGCTCTCATCCTGTTGCAGCTGACAGTTACAGGCTTGAGACTTCAAAACATGGTAAACTCAAACAGGTATAATGCAAGAGAGAAGCCCTAACATTGAATCAAGTCATATCAATAATTTCAAAGCCCAACTAATTTATTCTCTTTTTATTTTCCAATTTTCTACTAGAAAAGGTGCCATTGCTAACAAAGGAAAGTATTCTGTGCAACCGCTTCTGATTGAAAAAATAATACTAAGTTTGCAAAATGTGCAAATAGTTTGTGTACTCTTCATTCTGTTGAATGGCAAATGTATTTTTATTAGTGGTTTAGAAAAAATTGTTCACTGGATCTACTGCTGCCTTAGTAGGTTCTTTTTAGTTTAGGTAAAACTAAAATGCCTTTGAAAGTCACATTCATTCCAGACCATTATTTCAGTGTTCCCCTCTCACTTATTTCAGCTCAGATCGAGCATCAGATTCTTCATCATTTGCAAGAACTACACCAGCAACTTTGCCAAATGCCTCCACCTCAGGCCTCAGTGGAGCAGAATAACTGACAAATGGGTCTTATTCAGGCTCTCTGCACAAGGTGGAATTCATTATAAATGAATGATTAGTAAACATGGTTTCTACACACCATTTTTCTCATAGATCAGCTGTCTGTAGCTCTTTTCCTTATACCACACAAAATCAATTAGAAAAATATAATTTGAAAAATATAATTTAAAAAATGGTAGCTGGAGGACACTGATCAATAGAAGAGTTACCAGTTACTCTAGTAGTTTTAGTCAAAGTGTCTGTAAGTGTCCTACTATTGTTACACCTCATGCGTGCATCAACACTTCCTTGCTGGTGCAGTGATCGTGCCCTATGACTGTGGACCACAGAAAACTGATAGATAGGAATGCAGCATACTGGCTATTTTTATGGCTTTCTGTCCCACTCTGCCTTTTTCAGTCTACCTCCAGACCTGGGGGGTTTCTTCCTTGCCTGAGGATCTGTATCTTCTTCTCTCGACCACCCTTGGTTTGAGAGGGGTGATACGTGAACTTTGTGTGTGTTGGGGTTCAGACAACCCTCTTTTGCTTGGGCTGCATAAACCCTGTCAGCCCTGGTTTGAAGTCAGAGTTCTTCTCTTCTTAGGCACCTATTGCCATGCCAGCCGATTTAATCTCATCAAAACAAGTCTTTCCTTGTTTACTTCTTTGACATATACCTCAAAATAAGACATCTATATTACTGTCGATAAGTATTCTATATACTGTAGAGTTTAATGGTCACATTTTTCACAGCCATATTAGAAACCAGAATAATGGTTTATATCCCCTTATAAAAGATTTTTTTTCTTCACTGTGCTGTCCCAGAGTGTCAAGTAGAATTTTGGTCCTGGTATTAGGACAAAATCATATCCTATACAAGGACTAACATGCTTCAAAGCCAAGGAAAAATCAGTAAGTTTAGGTTCAGGGAGTTTCTGTGTGGTAATTACACAGAAAGCTGAAAGGGATCGTTATGCTCCCTTCAACTCTGTGGGTGTTCCAGGATTTGCAGAGAAAACCTCCCAAAAGAACTGCATAGAATACTATGGCTTCTGTCCAGATATATTAGTTCAGCAAAAGCATGTGCTTAACCTTACCCGCGTGAGTAATCCCATCATTATTCAGAGAACGACTTGAATACATACTTTGATGACTGAAGATAGGATGACTCACAAGCTGTGGCTTTTTATTTTGCTGAAGGTCAGACCTGGTATTCTTCCACTGCTTTCAGATCCCCCTCCGCTTCCCAGAGCAGAACAACTCTCCTTATCTGCAAGATCTGTCACCAAACCCCGCATGCTCTGCCCTAAACAGGGGTTTAACCATGCTAAAAAAGCAAATGTCATGCAATAGACACAACAAGGAATTAAACTGGTACTGTCTGGTATTGCAACCACCTCCCTCCCCTAGAGATCCAAGTAGTCACGTTATTTTGGGTTTCTTTCGCACTGATATTCCCTCTTTTATTAGTACAATGTCCTGTCTTAAACTCCTTAGTCTTGAGTGCTGGGGGCAGTACAGTCTATTTCTAAGAAGATACTAGAGAACAATTAAAATTAATTTTTTTACTTCCTTACCTGCCAAACCCCCCTGAGCTGGGGGTTACCCTGCTAAGAACAGTCAATATGTGTTATGTGTTCCTTTGACTTGAGGGATTCAGGACCTAGTCATCTGTAATTGGTATACATAAGGTAAAGAAAAAAAAGAAAAAAGCAAAAACTTAAATGCACAATGATAGTGAGCAATCCTTACAGGCTAAAACTTAATGATGATTCTAAAACACAATGTAGCTCGATGGCTTTTAATCCCGAAGGCCAGTTCCTTCTGTCACTGAAGTCAGTTGGTATTTCGTCTTTGATTCAAGTGAGACCTGAATTTCCCTGAACAAATGATGTTACCTTTTTCCCTGGAAATAAAAAGGTTTCTGATCCACATGTACATCTTTTGTGATTTTATGCATTAATACCTTAGAGGATTCCTTGAGGTATCCTATTCTTTAATGTGAGCATGCATGTTACTGTAAAAAAGGAAATAGCACGTCTCTATGTATCTAGCATTTCTGTTTGTTTTTTCCATATGGACAAAAATATGTCATACATTATAAACATAGCATAGACAGGGTGAGTTGATTTCTTTCTCTTAAATATTCATAGATTTTCTATTGAGAACAAATGCTTCTGTTCCTGTGGGGCATATTTTCCTCTCGTTGCTTATAAAAAGAATTCCTTTTCATAGTTCCTTATGCGAGTCCTTAAGCTCTTTTATGTGTCTATTCGTCATCTCTCTCTTAGTGCAAATTTATTGAGCTGATCAATGTCTCTGGAGTTACCTAATGTTTTGTGGAGATACTGCATTAGAATTCTTATCTGTCTTAACTGCTGGTCACTATTGCACAATGACAGATGTTTTTGTCCTAAATGCGATATCATATTTCATTAGACGGTCTTGCAGTTTGTTAAGGACATACTTTCTAGGTTAAATATAGGAATGAGAGCAATTGTCATTAGTTTAATGATAACTAAGAAAAAATAGTAAGTAAATGTGTTTGATATTTCGAATCTGTATTTTAAAACGATGTGAAAAGATGTGTTTTCTACTTTAAGAGCTCAATTCAATTTCTTTGTGCAAATTTCTATAGTTTAAACAACGATGTAGAAAAACAATAGCTATGCAAATCATGTGCAGTCCGTCAAATGCTTTGGGTGGTACCCTGAATGTCTGAACAAGGCAGTGGATCCTGCCTGAAGGCCGAGGGATTTTTGTGTAACAGCTCTGTGGAAACAGAAGATGGTCTGACATCGCAGCTCTGTGATGGAGTGGAGGACTCATTGGCATTCTCCTGTATCTTTCACAGCTTATTTTTACCAACTCCTTAGGTGCAGTCACTTAGGAAGCCTCCGCAGCATTGGGCTCAGCAACACGCAAGGCCTGTCAGTGCCTCTCACAAGGTATAAAAAGGTGAGGTCACTTGCGTCACAGAGGCATGATGCCAGAAAGGCATTTGTGGCTGCAAAAAGCAGGGTCTGAGTTCATCCTATGCCCTTTACAAACCTCTTAAAGATGCTTGTCTGAATCCCAGAACAGATTCATAGGGATTAATAGGGATTCAACAGATTAAATTCAAAGATTAATAAAAATCAGCTCTGGAGTCCTCAGCACAAGAAGGACATGGACCTGTTGGAGCGGGTCCAGCGGAGGGCCACAAAGATGATCAGAGGGCTGGAGAACCTCTGCTGTGAGAGTTGGGGCTCTTCAGCCTGGAGAAGAGAAGGCTCCGGGGAGACCTTATAGCAGCCTTCCAGTGTCTGGAGGCGGCCTGCAAGAAAGCTGGGGAGGGACTTTTTACAAGGGCATGTAGCAATAGAACAAGGCGTAATGGCTTCAAACTGGAAAAGGGTAGATTTAGATTAGATATTAGGAAGAAACTCTTTACTGTGGGGGTGGTGGGGCACTGGAACAGGTTGCCCAGGGAGGCTGTGGATGCCCCATCCCTGGAAGTGTTCAAGACCAGGCTGGATGGGGCTTTGAGCAGCCTGGTCTAGTGGGAGGTGTCCCTGCCCATGGCAGGGGGGTTGGACCTGGATTATCTTTAAGGTCCCTTCCAACCCAAACCATTCTGTGATTTTGTGAAAAATATGAGTGTTGACAAAAGAACAAGATTATTCTATCAGGAAAAAAAATCTAGTAAATGCAGCCAAGCAGTATCCGCATTGCTACATCTCTCCTGAAGAAAGATTAAAGCACATCTATGTACTGGCAAGCTAATAATTTTGTCCAAGATTCTGTACCAGGTGAAGTGTGTGTTTGGTAACATGGGGGAAGGAGGTGCTCATAGGAAGGAGTTTGTTTGCTCAGAATATGTGGTTTTAATACAATATATGTTAATGGCTTTTTAAATGAGTATTTATTATCTGCAATTAGGTGCAAGAATAAAATCAAATACATGTTATTTTATCTTTACACCTTTACGAAATTTAATGAACTCCAATCACCAACTCTCAGTTTTGTACCGGCTCCTTTGTAGGAAGGAGCTGGGCTGGTGCTTCGGCATTCCATGGAGATCCCATGGTTTAGGCTGGCAAGTATCATGTGTGTGTTTTTTCCCTGTTTGTGTTTGCAGGTGTAAACCAAGGTTGGGGTAATGCGTTAGGTGGTGACTATGATAAAATGTGCATTAAAAATGTGCCATGTTTTGCATTTCAGATGCAGGAAGAATATGATTCCTTTTTGCCTTTATTTGTAAAAGCTGGCTGGGGCAGCAGTCCCTCAGACACATTCAGTAGTGACAAAAATAGCTGCAGGTACTGTAGAATGGGCATGAGTTGGTCAGAAAAGAGAGTAGGTTGACTATAGGAGTGACAAAACAACATAACTTGTAACCGCTTGGTGTTCAGTCAATGTGAAAACCAACTGTAACTTCCTCCTGCAGGAATTAGAGTGGGCAGACAGCGCAAGGAAAATGAGAATTGCAGCAATTTATAGCCCTATTCTTTGTGATTTGTCCCCTTAGTCTTTCTGATGAACCCATTTATTTTCCACTTCCCTTAATCTCTAATTAGTGCAAATTACTCAATTTTCCATGCATATTTTATTAATTTTAGTGTTTTCTGATCAAGTTACACCCATCATTCATGTTTTAAAGGCTTTGTATGTCCTTGCCAGGTGATTTGGGTTCCTCCCTGAAAGTAACCATAGTGAATGGTTCAAATATTTGTTTGCTAAAGTTGAGAAATTTGAATCGTCCCTGATATACCAATTTCAAGAGCACTGAGTTCGATCAAGCTGATAAAAATCAAGCCTAAAAAGTATATACCTCAAATGGGGAAATATCCCTTTTTTTTTAATATGACTAATGTATAAAAATGATTGCAGAGGTTTGTACACAAAACCAGCTCTTTCAAAGAAATTACTAACCTAGCTTTATGAACAATCAGAAATAATGGAGAATATCTCATTGTCGTGGTTTTGGCTGGATTGGCCAAGCAGAACAACAGATGGCCGTCCCCCACCTCTCTCCTCAGAGAGGACAGGAAGAGATAAGGAGATTTACGAGTTTAGAAAAAAGAACTAGACTACTTTAATGAAAATAATAATAAATAAGGAAATAAGAAATAATAATAAAATAAAATAAAAAGTATACAATATATACAAAACCACATCCAGCTCCCAGGATGATGATCGCATCACCAGCAGACACAGGGAAAGTCCCAGACTGGAGTCAGCGACGGAGAGGAGCTGAATTCCGGAACTAGAGTCAGGAATGCTCGGATCGGGATCAAAGGCAGACAAACAGACAGGGTCCTCCTCAGACGTCGGCCATTGAAGAAAAAACGGGCCAGAGCCCCCTTGCCCCTTTGATCCCTCAGCTTTTGTACTGAGCGTGATGCAGATGGGATGGAATACCCCGTTGGTCAGTTTTGGGTCACCTGTCCCGTCTGCTCCTCCCTGCAGGTGGGACCCCTCTACGCTTCTCCGCTTCCGACCCTCGAACGGGGCAAACAGCAAAGCGAGCTGACCTTGGTTGTTATAGCAATAAGTCTGAGCAAGAGCCTGTGTGCATACCATTCCTTGGTACAATCAGGTCTTATCACTCTGGGAGTGAACAGTTTCTGAACAATATGCTGTTAATTTCAGACTTTAGTCAGTTAGGAGAGGCCCAGCTAAAAAGTAAAATTACAGATCAGAAAATTGGTTCTGTTTTACCTCAAACCAGGACACTCACTTAGTAACAAACCAACTCTTCTCTCTCTGCATTCCTGTCTAATACACAGGCTTGGATACTGCTCAGGTGTTTGTTGCAGGTAAGTAGGATACAGCCATGGAGTGCTCACAGGCATCTGGTTATTACTGTTGCCTCATAATGTTCCCTGTGGAGATGAGCTGACTTGTACAGGAGTAAGAAAAAAACAGCACCAAGGGGTGATTCTTGTGAAGAGTCTTCCACAGTCTCATTGCCAGTGATAAGAATGAAAAGTGTTTTTGACTGAGGTGCTCATGAACATAGCAAAAGAACCAGGGATAAATGGGCAATCTCTCAGTAAATATTTTCACTAAGCTTTTCAGTAGGAATGTCAGTACTGCTGGTTATCTTCCTCATATTGAGAGAATTCCCCCAGCAGTAAGTAAACAACATGGGAAAACAGCAAAATGAGGAACAGTTTAACCTCTTTGCTGAAATGGTAACTTTCCATGGACACTGATGCTTGACTTGATCTTTGAACTGGTCAAAGAAGTGATCCCTGTCATTCATAAGATGAAAAACAAGTCAGCAGTGCTGTGTTCACAGAAGTCGTTTCTGCTTATCGTTACTGCTCTATCCAAAAGAGTACACAAACCAAAGGGAACGCTAAGGTAAAGAGAAACACTCCTTAAGCACTGCTGGAGCTGGGTTGGTGGTGTGCTGGGTTGCCACTGCCGGTCACTGTTCAGAAACAGCTCCAAGTCCAATCAGGGCTGTGTTTGTTCTATGCCAGAAGGCTGGCACCCCCTTCCTGAGTATCCAAATCACGACTCGCGCTCAGCCAAAGGATACAATAGCCACTCTCACAGAGTCTGTCAGGAGTGTTCTCAAAACACAAATAGCTGAATGTTGCACTTGGAATACCATTTAGCCAATTATTCGTTAGTTCAAAATGACACACTTTGCGCAATACACAGAATAACGTATACACAAACATCCAGGGGCTCTTTAGCTATTGGGATGATATGCAGAGCTTCTTGTCTGTCCTTGTGCTTTTTCCCACCTTTCACGAGACAGCACCAACATCTGTAGCAAAAAACTTGTATCTTGAAGGCCTTAATACAGAATGGCTAATCTTCAGTTAATTAGGGCTCTGAGAGTTAGAGCAAAGAGGCTCTATATTGTGCTGTTCATTTCAGGGAAGAGTAGAGGTAAGAAAGACAATGGCAGCACTAAGGAGTTGAAATTGTTTCCCCTTAGAGATGCCTGCATGGATAAACAAACACTTGTGGTGGGAACTCACACATCTAGATTACACAGAAAGGACAAACAAAGCTTTTTGTTCATTGTAAAATATGGTGTACCTTATTTATGGGCACTTTAGCAAAACTCACTGTATTCGCCCTTCCAAAACGCTTTAGCCCATGGAAGAGCAAGAGTTTCTCAATGAAATTACTGAGTTGGTATCCCAAACCAGCTTGCATTTCCTGAGTCTAAGACACACTGGGAATTCCCTGAAGCATTCAGCCCTGCACAAACATCCATCACAGAAAATTTCAATCCAAATCATTCAAATGTGGCAGAGTTATAAGCAATGAGAAGTAGAATCTTAAGAGGAGAAACAGCAGGTAATTTTAATCTTAGCTGGCACTGCGACTTCTGTTTATATTTGTAGGAGGAGAGATTTCCGTATCTGAAAGGCTCCTCTCTACAGCTATTGCAGATATCCTTAAATGACTTAAAACGGTATACATTTGACAATCAATACACCAAACCCATCAAGAGTTTCATTTCTAAAGAAGCAAGCTTTCTTCATTCATCTGCCTTTGCATCTGTCGTATTCAATACCCTGTTTTCATATCTTCTCAAAACATTCAGAAAAGTCCAGCTATACTATAATTTTGGCGAAATTCTTCCTTCTTCCTTTCACCATTAAAGGAAAAAATGCTAAAAATTATGCATCTTACAAAGGTCAGAGATTACGTATGTATAATATATCATGTCTTTAGTCTTACTACTAAAGAACACAGCTAGACTGGGAGGTGAGAACAGCTGGTGGTGTGTTGTGCACGCTGCTGCTGGCTGTACAGATGCCCTTTGGGTGGCTGCTGCATTTAAATGGCTACCGAGAAAAGGCATGTGCTTGGAAGATCCATTGCAAATGCTGCTCGACGGGGCTGGAGGGGCGCGGTCTGCAAACACTGTCCTGCTGAGCCTGTTCAGGGACGAAGGCTCAGGCTGGCAAATATTAGCCAAAATGTCCTGCCGATGGCAAATGCTCTGGAGGCCGACAAACCCTGGTATACATTTTCACCCTAGTGATCCTGCAGACAGGTTTGTATTTGACAAACTTGTGGTTTTCTGCTGAAAAAAAGGTTAAATCTGAACACACCTGCCTGGCTGTGCTCATCAGGCATTTGCGGTTTAGCAGGAACCTGCTCGTTATCGACCTGCGATGACTGAAACGACCAGGTCCACGGACACGCCGTCTTTGTGCCACCCTGACTGCCAGCACGATTGCTCAGGCACTACGGCAATCTTAAGGCAGCTTCAGAAACATACAGAACATAATTAATTATTTGCAGGGGGAGGGAAAAAGACAACGCATTCCCTGCGGGACAGCGGGGCCCCTTGAGCCTCCTCTGGGGAAATCGACAAGGAAAAAAAGTTCTCGGCCGGCGGTGAAGGGCACGGCCCCGGCCGGGCTCTCCCGGGAGAGGTGCCAGCGCTGGAGGCGGCCTTTGCCCCGGCACAAACAGCTCCTTCATTAGCGGAGGGACGCGGAGCCGGGGGAAGGGGAGCCGCCGGCGGCCCCTGCGCGTCCCCCGGTAACGCGCTGCGGCTTCTCCCGCTCCGCTTCCCGGGAGGGCGGCTCTTCCAGGCGGGACCGGGGGCCTTCTCCTCACCAGGTATTGCCTTCTCTTCCCCGCTTCCCTTGCCGGTTGGCTTGGTTTTATTTGGACCGTACTTCCACTCGAAGAGGGAAACGTTAGACGCCGGAGCCCTTTAGCTGCCGAGGGCCGGGGGAGGCGCCCGGGGACCTGTCGCTGCCCCGGGGACTTTCCACCGGGCACGAACCAGCACCTTAAGCCCGGGCAGGGAGGGGTTTCGGCGACTCAGAGAGGCGGCCAGGCGGTGGCTGTGGCGTGAGGGGTGAGCCGCAGGGTTGGGCCGAGGGTGTGGGGTCCCTGCTGCCCCGCGGGCTGCTAAACCTCGGCTTCTCCCTGCTTCCCCCCTCTCCCCGCACGGGAGAGGGAAACGGGCTCAACAGCCCTCGCCCTGCGGGAACGGGCAGCACAGACCTCTCTGGGTTTGGAGAAAGGCAAGAGCATCGCCTGGCGTGTAGGTGCTGCTGGTGGAGGTTGCTGTTGTTGGTAGCTTATAGGGTGGGTATAACCAAGCATCCTTTAGGAGGTATTTCCCGTGCATGCATATGCAAACAGGTCTCTAAAAGAGGAGCTGAGGCCTCCCTGGTAGCCTCAGGGTCTCCTGTGAGGATGGCTTAGAGATACCCGCTCTCTGGCAGTGGTGCTGTATGTGCAGAAAGGCTGAGGGGATCCCAAGGACCCTCCAGAATCCCTTGTTCGGTGAAGACAGAGGATCCTCACCTTTGTCCTGTGGCAGGTCCTGAATGTACATCTCACAGAGCAGCCCAAATGACAGAAATGGGACCAGGCCACTGTCAAAAGGCCAAAATCAGGCCCCCCTCCTCAGCAAACCCCCAGGAATGGATTGAGCTTCATGACCATCTGTATCTACCTCTAGCAAAAGATTCTGGCAAAACCCCTCTCTGGCATCAGGCAAAGGGAATCAACACCGAGGGCGCTTGTAAATTGGGGGAGTGAATAAATAAAAGAGGGATCTGCAAAAAAAGGAAGGGCGAAAATTCTCCATGTCAGGCACAGACTGAGATGATGGGCACAGCCACCCTGGTGGACGAGGATCCCCTCAGGCAGTTCAGAAAGGCTGGAACCTTTGCTCCCTGGTACCGCAGGCTTCAGGCGATCCAAAAAAATGTTTCAGCACTTCGCTATGGGGAGTTAGTTCCAAAAAAACCCCACAGGACTTCAAATGTGACAGCTTTGGGTTTTCTTTAGTTACTTCCTCTTGAGCCATTTTCTGGTCAACAGAACAGTCGGGCTTTTTCAAGTGTTCATCTGGGTGTGTAAATTCATTTAGTTTGGTAGGTCCGCTGGGTTGCAACGCAGGCTAAGAGCAGCCAGCCTGCCAGGGAGGCGTGACATGGAGTTGGGCCACAGGGGGAAAAGGGTACAGCGAGGGGCTGTGCCTGTAACGCAAAGATGCCAAAGTGAAATAGCATTCGTGCAGCTATTCCAGCTGAGGGATGCCGGTTTCCCTGGGTCCGCCACAGCCTGAGGGGCAGCCTGGAGGCACCGCGGGCCAAGAGGCTACAGCTGGAGCTGACAGTGCATGTTCCTCTGTGTGTGTGTGCGTGTATGTGTGCTGTTGACCAGTGTATTTATCCACATCGATCACGTTATCCACTGCTAGAACGAGGTTAAGGCTGAAGGTTAGTGGCACTCAGTGGAGATAACACAGCTACGTGAGGCAAGAAAGAATAAGGACCGCCTGGCATCACATGAGGCTGATATTGTCTCCTCAGCTGCAGGAGTTGGAAGATTGAGTCACGTCACAAAACGTTGCAAAATTGTAAAAAATATTGTGGCCTGGAAGGAGCAGGAGGGTGGCAGGGGCACAAAGCCCACGTCAGGCAGCCAGTGTCCTCTTTGCTGGAGAATTGCAACTTCAGGTGGCTCTGTCTGGCTTCCGTCCCATTCTTCTGACACTAAGAAAGGCCAGAGAGCTAAATGGCACCTGACACCCTTCCCCTCCTCCCCTCCTACAGTTACTGCAACTGATTTGCTTTTTAAATGCTGATTTTTGCAAAACCCTCCACACAAGCCAGTCTGAGGAGGTGAGAAGTGTGTCACCCCCCACACAACCCCTGCTGGCATTAAGCTGGCCTGCCACATCGCTAAAAATAGTGTTTCCCCTCCTGTGCCCTCCCATCAAGGTGTAGGGCTCCCTGCTGGGGCGGGCTGCGCTGCCAGGGCAGAGCCCCGGGTGATGGTCCAGCTCCCAGCCGGGTCGGTGGCTCTCCGAAGCCCGAGCTGCGCTTGCTCATGCCAACACGTGCAGCTTCTGCTTTGCACACGGTTAATTTTTGGCTCATGAGCACATTCAGCCTTGACGTGCTCCGGGATTACAGCAGTAAGTGCTAGAAAAATGGCGTGTATGGATGGGTGCCCGTCATGGCCTTCTGAGCCATTCCCACAGGCTCCAGCGCTGCCGTCAGCTCCTTCCCACCCTTGCGACGTTGGGATCAGTTGATATCGAACTGGCTTGTCTGCAAAAATCCCATCCGAATTGGGAAGATTTGTGAAATCTGAGCCTCCGCCAAACCGCAGCTCCCCTTTCTTCCCCAGCGGCGGGGAGGTCAGTCAGGAAACTCAATCTCCATCGCAGTCCACGGGCTTCAGCGAATGAGAGCAGTGAGGGGCAGCCGAGAGCATGTCTCCGGCAGATGCGTAATGTACTTGGCACGTATGTTCCAGCAGGACTATGGTGGTCCGTGGACTGCCGGGAGCCTCGCTGGGCGTGCTGACAGCCACACGCCATTTCCACAGCTGCCAGTGCTGAGCGAGAAGGTTTGTTAATAAAAACAGGTTTAGAGATCTTTCTCAGAACCAATTTTCATGAAAAGGGTAATTTCAGCATTATTAAAACTCCCCTAATTTCTTGTTACTCTTCTTTTTTTCTCTTTTTTTTTGTGTTTGTGGGTGGCAGTGGTGCAGGCCAGCGGTTCTGGTTCAGGGTTCATCTGTGCCCTCTTCCCCTGCTGTGTGGGCACTTCTATAGTGGGCTTGCGAAAGGAGATGTAATAATTAACAGGGAGAAAGGTAAGCACCTCCCTGAGAGGACAAAGAGAGGTTGTAACAACCCTTGGCTGTGACGCAGAAGGAATGCAGTGATGGGCGATGGTGCCTGCTCCTCTCTCCCTTCCTACATAGTAGGGACATCAAATTTTAAGTAGTAAAACCTCAGGGGTAAGTGAGAAGCTGTGTGAAGGGTTGCGAGCAAAGATGTCTTAAATAAACCTGACCCATCATACTCCCACACAGTCCGTCTTGCCTAAACTTACATCAAAGATGCCAAAAGCCACAGGAAGATGGGAAATCAGCCCATCCTTGTAACTGCAGGCACTGCATTCCAGAAGAGGTTCTCGGAATGCAATTAGCGAGGCTGGATTTCTACACTCAAGGAAGACCGAGTCCTTAAGGGAGCAAGACCAAAGGTCTATATCACTCAGCATCCCCTCCAAGAGTCAATATTGGTAGATATTCCAGGAAAACGTAAAAGTCATAGGCAAAGGAGATTCTCCCCCAACATCCCTGCTCAGCTTTTGGCAGTAACCCCTCGCAGGAGTGCCCGAGCCAGCAGGTGCGCCCCAGCTCCCCTGTTTCAAAGCTGCTGAAGGGTTTATCACCTCTGAGATTTCCCGGTCTCTTTTTGGGCCCATTTAGTTCCTGGCTTCGGGGATTTTGCACAGTGCACTGAGTTGGAAGGTTCAGTTGTGCTTCATGCCTCTGCCAGTGTGAAACCTGTTCGCTGGTCGTGGACGGGCACAGAGGCTGGCACATCGCTGGGACGGGCAGCCAGGTGAGTATCAACCAGGAGCTGTGCGCCACTCACCAGGGCAGATGCCAAGCTCCAAAACTTGTCCAGGACAAGGGAAAATAGAGATGCTGCACCTCCTGGAGTAGCAAACAGCAGCTGAAGATGCTGAGGAGTGGAGTGGAGCTGCTCCAGGACATAAAGCAGGTTATAAAGCGAGGCAGAGAGAGGAAAATACACAGGCTCTTGGGGCAGCAAGGTTGGCTGGCTCGTGGGGACCACCATGTGCTGCCAGGAGAGTGTGGCAGCCTCGGATGCTCACAAATCTGTCCAAGGCAGTGGGTCACGCTGGCAGGTACGGCGGTCAAAGGTGGGTTGAAGACCTCGGGTCACTAGGGGCACAAAATCCCCAAGGGTACAGGTAGCTTCTCTTCCCACACTTTTCCCACCAAGGCATCATGGCCCAAACAATTTTTGGATGTGGGAGTGTAAACAGCCAGGCTGTACCTTGTGAAACTATGCATTTGTGTTTAATAGCTAAAATTCACGTTTTCTAGGGCAGAACTAGTCAGGTAACCCAGTCCTCAGGGTCAGAGGAGGAGCCCTGCACCGCAGGGGAACGAAGATGTGCATGTTAAGAAAAACATCTTCCACAGTGCGCTGGACCCTTTACGTAACCAATTTGCCTCCTGTGTGATTTGCTTCTGCTGCCCAGGCAGTGACGGACCTCCTTGCTGGAGATCCTGATGTTCAAACTACCTTTTTGCTCATGGTGCCCCAGAGCTCCAGCTTTTGCCCCTGACACGATGGAAAACTTGACGGGCACCTCAGTCCCTCGGGTTTTATTGAAAAAGCCTTGCCCCAGATTGCCGCGGCCTGAACACCAGTGCTGTACGTGCAGATCGCTCTCTTGCCCTTTGCTCTTGTGCCGAGGATGGGGTACTGGCTGTTGAAGTACTTCCCAAAAACTTGTTGTCATACCTGAGGATGGTGATTTTTTTAATCCCCCCCTCAGTCTTGGGTGGGTGCAGCAGTTAGTCTTCAATTACCTGCCCCAGGGGCGTTATGTTACATCTTGTGTGGGTATTTCATAGCCTGACGAGGATGTCTGGCAGGGATATAGGTGACATGGGGTATGTTATTTCCAAATGCAGGTAGGGACCTCTCTGGCTCTGCATCCTGGAGATGGCAGCACCCAAGGTGGCAGTGGTTGGCGCCGGAGTCGTCGGCCTGTCCACAGCACTGTGCATCGCGGAGACTTGCCCCAGCTGCTCCGTGACCGTCCTTTCAGACCAGTTCAGCCCCAACACAACGAGCGATGTCGCAGCCGGGATGCTCATCCCTCACACCTACCCAGGTGCGTGCAGCCCGGCGTGGCATTGCCTGTGGCACCGCATGCGGCTGCGTGCCCGGGTGTGCGGCGATGCACAGAGCTTCAGGGAGAAAGGTGCTACAACCTGTGCTCCCCGTCTGTCCTGTCTCCTCAACACCGGCTTGTGCGCTTCTCTTCTTTGCATTATTCCTCTCTGCACGTTTGGTTTTGTTTACATGCAGGCACACCGATCCACGTGCAGAAGCAGTGGTTCAAAGAGACCTTCACTTACCTTTTTGCCATCAGCAACTCAGCCGAGGCATCAGAGGCTGGCATTCACCTCGTCTCTGGGTAAGAACAGCCCCCCAGGGCAGCCTTTGGTACATCTGTGCTGTGTGCTGGACCAGGCAGAGAGGTTTTCCTTGCTGGAGGTCAGGCGTATTCCCTGCATGGAGTAGCTCTTATGACCATATTCCCAAGAAACTGCATCGCAGATGCTCAGATACTATGTATTTTCAAGCAAAATTCATGCACAGGTGTACACAGAGAAACCACTCTAGACTGGCCAGCAACAAATATCTTCTCATAACTGATGTTTTCCATCCTGTCATCTACCAGCTGCTTGCAGCAGGGGTGGTCTCCATAGGGATGGGACTGCAGGACCTTCCAGCTTCAGCAACTAGGTATAGGGATGCAATTGGCGTGTTTATGCTGCCTGTTATGTACACAGAAATTCGCCTCTTGGGCGCTTTGAGGCTGGGCACTCCGTAGCTTTATGGGTACCCAAAAAAATATGCCCAGGTGTGCAAGTGGCCCTACATGAAGGTCCAGCCAGGGTGGCCGCGGCCGTGGTGGGGACACTGTGTGAGGGGGCTTTGTTCTTCCGCAGCTGGAAGAACTCTCTCCAGTTTATTTAGCCCGTGTGCCACCCTCAAGCTGGGCTATGAGAGCCCCCTGACCGTTTGCCAAGGCGGGTGTTGCAGCAGCAGGCAGCAATGTTTCCCCACTGCTGTTAACCTTGCAGAGCTGCACTGATGAGTGGGAACAGGTTCCTGAGTTCCTGGGTTTGTGCTAGGGTTGCCGTGACACATAACATGGCAGAGCAATAGCGGCTAAGTTTTGCGTTTTTTTTCTCTGTGTCCTTTTAGGTGGCAGGTCTTTAAAAACACTCCCAAGGAAGAGTTACCTTTCTGGTCAGACGTCGTCCTGGGTTTTCGATCAATGTCCGAAGCAGAACTCCAAAAGTTTCCGCAGCACCAATTTGGTCAGGCCTTTACGACCCTGAAATGTGACTGTCCGCCCTACCTGCTGTGGCTGGAGAAAAGGTTGGTTTTGTTGCAGGCTGGGCACGCAGAGAGAAACCCAGGCAGAGGGAGCTGGGGGGCAGCTGGGGACTCCTTGGGAGCCTTAGGGTTGAGCAAAACTGTAAAAGGGCTGTTTCTCACTGGGGAAAATGCAGCAAGCTTTTCCTTGGGGAGAAGCATGGGTAATAAATACCCCATCTTTCCAAAATGCGAAAGGCCCCACCTGTGCAATGTTCACTTTCTACCACTGTGGCTGTACAGTGGGGCTCAGAGTGGGAGCACCTCTGGGCACAGGACCGACATAGTCACAGGGGCCACACTTGGCCAGCCAGACCTTGAAAGTATGTCGGGAACCTGCCATGTCCTAAGAAAACTCATTTGCCAAACTTCCCAAATGCATCCCTCTGTTCTTGAAGATCAACCCAACCCCTGGGAGAAAATGCATGTCTGGGCAGATGTCTTATTTGTGAATACTTTGCACTTAAGAATTAGCTGGATTGATTCATCTCAAATTTGGTCATTTCTTAATCCAGTCAGGTGAAAAAAGGTCAAATAGCATCATCTTCTAACAAAAATTTTGGAAATGTTTGCCTGCACGAGATGAGTGAAGCACTCACTACGAGGAGTTGTCGCTTCAAAATTCACGCCTGGATTGACGTGAAAGTTAGAAAATTGGGCAGTTTCCAATTTTTTCACAAAATATATGGATTTCAGAGAATTGTAGGAGAGTCGGGATGCAGAGCTGAAAAGGTTCTGACACCTGGGGTGTGCATTTAATCCGCTTAAGTACCCTTAAAATGAGCAACTAGTTGTCTCTGCTTGAGAGAAAGGGGCAGGCTGCAAGCTGATTTGAGGTTAAGTGAAGAGACGTGTACCGACACTGTGGTACAAATTGCCAGCTCAGCCAGCTGCTCGGATGCCTTTCATCTCACTGCAAAACGTGAAAAACCGTGTCCTGTGGCTGGGATTACTCCAGTGGCACCAGTGCTGCTTGAGGTCTGTGCCGCCTCCTCGGTACACACGCACTGTCATGTTTCATCCCTTAACAGAATCGGAAACCTCTGCTGAAGCACAACCAAGTTGTTCAACACATTTAGTGTCCACCATGTGACACCTGCTGTCTCCTTATTCCTGCTGTAGCTTTCTTATTGCTCAAAGGATGCAGTCTAGTAAGACGATCAGGCTCCTTTACTTTCTCTTCTCTCTGGTGATGAGAAATGAGAGCATATTAAATGTGTAACTAATTCTCAAACCCCTAGCGACCTGAGCAGTATTTATAGACCATTCTCTTGGCAATCCACAAGGAAAATTGTTTCTGTGCCCCCCTTGCTGGTCCAAAAATGGACTTCAGGAATTTTTTCCTGCTTGCTTGCCTGAATTCAGGAGATTTCAGCAGTTTTTTTATTGGTGTATTTTTTATGCCATGATGGCAGAGTCCCAATTACAACACTTACGAGCTCTCCCAGCAAGTTGTCCCAGACAGAGCTGCTGCATGAGACCTCCCTGGTTCTTCAGAGCCAGCCTCAGCATCCTGCTGCCCCCAAACCCCAGCCCCCAGAGCACCAGCTGTGCCCTGGATCCCCGGCTCACTGCCTTTGTGGGAAACTGCTGCCTTTATAGGGAGGTTGATCACTTTGCCAGATCACAGCTGCCAGAGCGTTGCGGCAGGCAGGACTTCCCACTTAGTGCATCGTCATCGCAGATCTGTTCCCGACTTGCTCGTGCTAAAATCCTCAGCAACTTATTCGTGCTAAAACCACCCCAGCACCTGGATCCAGCTGCCAGCATGAGGTGACTCCACCTCATGTCAAGCTGGAATACTGTGTCCAGCTCTGGAACCCTCAGCACAAGAAGGACATGGACCTGTTGGAGTGGGTCCAGAGGAGGGCCACAAAGATGATCCAAGGGCTGGAGCAGCTCTTCTATGAAGACAGGCTGAGAGAGTTGGGGTTGTTCAGACTGGAGAAGAGAAGGCTCCAGGGAGACCTTATAGTGGCCTTCCAGTACCTGAAGGGGGCCTACAGGAAGGATGGGGAGGGGCTGTTTGCAAGGGCATGTAGCGATAGGACAAGGGGCAATGGTTTTAAACTAGAGCACGGCAGGTTTACATCAGGCATTAAGGAAGAAGTTCTTTACAATGAGGGTGGTGAGACACTGGAACAGGTTGCCCAGAGAGGTGGTGGAAGCCCCATCCCTGGAGACATTAAAGGCCAGGCTGGATGAGGCTCTGAGCAACCTGATCTAGTTGAAGATGTCCCTGCTCACTGCAGGGGGGTTGGACTAGATGACCTTTAAAGGTTCCTTCCAACCCAACACGTTCTATGATTCTATGATTCTCCACAGGGAAGGCTATCAAGCATCAGGCAAGTTCAGGGTGGAATTTGGCTTGAAATTGAGCTCAAAGACGAACCTCAAGAAGGGGTGAATTTGGCTGAAGGGCAGACATGGATGTATAGTGTTCTGAGCTGTCCTGGGTGTCTCCTGGCTGCTGCTCTAGAAGGGTGTGGGTCTCCCATGACACATCTGCCCAGCCTTTGGCAACATCCTGGGTACCTCAGGGCTTCGCACATGGCACTAGATGACAAAGTGGCTCCTGGTATCGCGGGGGTGAGTGGAGAATGAATGTGACAGTGTGTAATAAGCACAATAAAAGGGGTGTAGAACGATAGTGATGTCACTAGCAGAAGTACATTGGTGAATAAATCTGACATTTTTAAGCGTGCTTGAACTGTTAAAGCTTGGTACAGTTATAGAAATGAATCAATGAGACCATGAGGACCTTCCTGTCTGTCTAGGGTCTTATGCCAGACTCTTCTCTAATATTGATCAACTTGCTGTGACTTTTCCAGCCCAAACAAGCTAAAAAATAGATTTGATGAGACCAAATCAGACAAATCACAAACAGAAACCCCATGGCATTTTCATTGCTTTTTGTGCCATCTGTTGTTTGGTTTTGAGTGGTAGGTTAAAGGCAATCTATCTCATTTACTTAACGTGCATAACAATTACATGAGGGTTTAGTGGTTTCTTTTGTGCCTCACTTCTGGAGTCTTTTTGCAGGTTGAAAGCAACTGGCATCCAGATTTCCACCAGAAAAGTTGCAGACCTGTGGGAGCTGCACAGCGAATATAACATCGTTGTCAACTGCGCGGGCATTGGAGCCCAGCAGCTGGTGGGGGATGAGAAGCTCTTCCCCGTCAGGGGACAAGTACTCAAGGTTCATGCTCCTTGGGTGAAAAACTTCATCCGTGATGGGGATGGCTTAACTTATATCTACCCAGGGATACATAGGGTAACCCTAGGGGGAACCAGGGAAAAGGAGAACTGGAGTCTCTCCCCCGATCCCGGCACTACCAAAGACATCTTTGACAGGTGCTGCTCCCTTGAGCCCTCGCTGCGGGGAGCTCAGGATATCAAGGTGAAGGTGGGCCTGAGGCCATCCAGGCAGAGCGTGAGACTGGAGAGAGAGGTCTTGAGCCAAGGAGGAGTTAAGCTCCCAGTGGTCCACAACTATGGGCATGGGGCAGGTGGCTTTTCAGTCCACAGGGGCACAGCCAAAGAGGCTGCTCGCTTGGTGGGAGAATGCATTGCAGCCCTACAAGGCTCCTCATCGAGGGCCAGACTTTGAATCCCAGAGGTTTCTTTTCCATTTACAACAGCCTAGTGTTGCATCTCCTAGTAGTAGCTTTGGGCTTTTATTCCATTACCTAGGAACCTAAGACAACAGCTTGTGCCATTGCAGATGGTTGGTAGCAGCTCACCTGGCTTCCAGCTGCCACCTTGGAAAGGCATGATGGGTTGATCCAAGTATTAGTCCGGCTGTCCTTCTCCTCCATCTAGCATTGTTTCTGCCCTGGGCAGTTCTCCTAGCCTCATATTAAGGAGAAGGCAAGATATGTAAATATTCTTCACATAACAGGGATCAGATTGCTGCAGTATAATATCAATAACATCAATTTACCATTTCTTCATCTGCATCTAAAGGGTATCGCATGCACTAGATTCAGTAAAAGCTAGTTCTCTCCTCTGTTACCAAATCTAATCTAGTATTACCCTTGCTCCTGACATATGACTAACAAACTTTACCATTTTCCATGTGATTTACAAGGAAAAGAAAACCCCACACAGTGCTGCATTACAGTGCTCCAGGTCAGCTCTTACAGAAAGCAATGTCAGGTCACTGTCACGCACAGTGATCAGGCAAGCGTGATTTTAAGAGCAGGTCTGTGACACTGATCACTGCATATTACACCACAGGGAACTTAACATAAAGTTTCTTTGAGAGGAGGTTGCCCCGTATGAGCTACAGACTTGCGCGTCTTTCCTCACACTTGTTTGCAAATGTCTTTTTTTTCTCTGAGCCCCTCAGATTTTGTTGTCAGACACAGATGATTTCCCTCCCTCCCCGGCAATGGCAGCATTGACACGGCCTCTGTTCTACGGTAGAGGATTTTTCAGGACGGGCTGGGGGGTGTAAGGATCTCTTCTTTACTTCGCATCAGCACTGGCTGCTTTCCTTGCAACAGCTGATACAAATAAATTGGTGACAAACCAACAAGGATCTTAACACCAGCTTCACTTTCATAAGGGAGAGAAAAGCCATTTAAGACTAGATAAGCACTCTAAAGACAAATTTGTCTGTACGTAGATGTGAGCGAGCCCCCCTGCCATAAGGAAACTGAGCCACCAACGTCAGCTGAGCAACCAGCTGACCCTCACTCCATGGCGGAGGCTGAGCTGGACTTTACACTCCCCTCAGTAATTCAAGCCCTTTGATGCGGCTGAAGATAGTCACTCCCCAAAACTGGAGCTTACTGTCAAAGTGCAGGTCTGACTGTTAGTGATTAATGCTCTCATCAGATTCTAAATGGCTCATTCAAGAGCGATAGCATCCACTTTTGACTATTTTTTTTGTCCTCGCAAAACAAATCAAAATCCTTCAAGAATTCACACGATTAAAATGAACCGACAAATAAAGTTCTAATAACAGGATCAAGATCACTTCTGTAGTGTTTTCTTTCATAAACAAGGGGTTTGCCTTTCATTTGGGATAGCCTGACAGCGCCAAGAAAGGCCATATGCAGACATGGTTGCCAACTCCTGCTGTTCTCAGGGGGGATGAGGACAGTTATCTTTCCCAAGGGACAGCTGTCGAAGGAAACGTCATCAAATTAAATTATAGGTCAATTAGTGCCTGGGATCGGCCTAAGATAGCCCTGCCTTCAGCAGTCTTGCCGCCTTCTCCTCAGCTCTGCAGGCTTATTTTGCACTCCCCCTCCCATCATTTGTCCTTTCAAGAATGTACAAGAGGGCAGAGCGGCTGCTTTTGGCAGCAGTGTTGGCGTAGGACTTGTCAAAATGCAGCTTTGTCCTCAGCTAACAGGGAACAGAAAAAATACATGAAAAAATCATGAGAATGGGTTATTTTTTCTTTATTTTAATCTTAAAAAGTAACAAACAGTGCATCTTATCCAAGAAACTCTGCTAATACTAATGGGGTGCTCATAGCCCCATGAGAAACCAAAGGTCTGGTTGTGCACTTCTGCTCTCCAGGATAGGGGGGTTTCTTCTAATTTACTTCTAAAAGTTGTCTGTTTGATAACACTGGGGAACTGGGTTCATCTGCAAGGCCTATCAGTCTGGCACCCTAGCTCCGGCCATGGTTAGAAGTGGAGAAGGTCACTTCTAGCATACCCTGGCCAATTCACCTGAGGGGTAGCTTAGTGTTTTATAGGTCTCAGATGATTTATCTTCCACACATTTGTCTGATTGCTTCTGAGGCCACGTACAGCAATTTTGTAGTCCCTGACGTCTCGTGACAATGGGTTCCATAACAGGAGATGCTTCTTTGCCCAGGTGCAGAGCTCCTTGCCTTCATGTTTGTCTTGAATGTGGATGGTGCCCCTTTCATGCATTTTATCAGAAGTGGTGACTAGTTATTCTCCATGACCCTTCTTGAATTTACAGAGCTGTACCACTCTCCCTCTCGGACTCTTCTTTCCCACCTTGAAGAATCTTGGTTTACGTAGCTGCTACTTGGTCTTACTTGTTGTCCATCTTTATGACTTCCTCATTCTACCGTACCCTTTTTGAGATGGAGGGTCCAGACCTGCACACGGTACTCATGGTAGAGGCTGAATCCTGTATTTAATGAATGACATCTCACTTCCCTTCATAATAACTTCTAATATCCAATAGTTTTATAGTCACTAATAAGTTTTTAACTGCCATTTGAATAAAAATACCTAACTCCAAGATATTTGTCCTGAACAGTACTAGGTGGTTCAGAGGCCATTGCTGAGACTGGGTAGTGAGGGGTCTTCTTCCAGGGTGTTGAAACATTGGGAACAGGTTGCCCAGAGAGGTGGTAGATGCTCCATCCCTGGAAACGTTCAAGGTCAGGTTGGACAGGCCTCTGAGCAACCTGATCTAGTTGAAGATGTCCCTGCTTATTGCGGGGGAAGTTGGATTAGATGACCTTTAAAGGTTCCTTCCAACCCAAACTAGACTATGATTCTATGATTCCCAACTCAGCCACGTGTTTTTCTCTGATGTTATTCGTGCTGAATTTCACCTGCCATTTCATTGCCCAGGCTCAGAATATGGTTTTTTTGCAGCTCCTTACAGGCAGTTTGCATTTCATTACCTTGAATAAACTGGTATCACCAGCAGTCTAAGCCACTTCACCATTTACCGCCCGACTGATGGGTTATATGTATTAGCACTGGCCCTGCTACAGATCCTTCTCAGATGTCATTGGTGACTGCTCTCCACTGTGAAAAACAGGTGATTTATACTTACCTCCTCTCTCTATCCTATGTAGAGGATGTGCATTTGCTGACTCATGAGAGGATCTTCCCTCTTATCCCACGCCAGATCAGCTTCTTTATGAATCCTCGGTGACAGACGTTATCAAAGGCTTTCCAGAAGCTGACCAGATCAGACCGAGTGGATCGCTGTGGTCTGCAGTCTCACAGTTTCCTCTGAAGCCATAGGAGAATGGTGAAGCACAGCTTCGTAGCTCCTCCCTGCAAAGCTCTGCTGATTCTTCCCTCTTAGTCCATATCTGTCCTTGCAACTGTTCTATTATCATGGCTTTTACTGTTTGCCTGCTACGGGTTTCAGATTTAGTGGTTTGCATTTCTCTAGATCCCTCACAGCACTTAAAACAGTGTCACGTGCCATCCTCTTTTTTCTGTGGCTGTTTTAAGTAAAGGGTTATACACGAGCCCTAACAGTGCAACAATTTCCCATTAGCATTCCTTAAAAACCCACAGGCGAGTAACATCTGCTTCTCATGAATTTGTTACTACTCGTTGCATCTATTTGTACTAAACCCTCCTCTAATGGCCCTTCAATCTGAGGCAGCTTCTCTGCATTAGCCCTTTAACAAATGGCTCCGCTGTGGGAATTCCACTAAGCTTTTCTGTGCTGAACGCCGACGCGAGTTATCTGTTCAGCTCTTGTGTTAGGGCTTGTTTTCTCTCAAACTCCTCTGCCACCCTGATCGGCTGCTGCCCGCGTACCCCGGTCACCTGCAGAGCCTCCGGCAGGTTCCTTGCTCCTGCTGGGGCAGAGGAAGCTTTTTGTCTGTTAGCAAGTTATTTCCTCAAAATCTTTTTTTTAGTCTGCCTTTCTGTTTCTGCTTTTAATTTGACAGAGTTCGTGTTCTTTTCCATTTCCTCATTTGGACGGTCTATTTCAGTTCTTTCCCGTGTAATTTTTATCATGCTATTACAATGAGCCAGTAATGATCTTTCTTCTGGAAAGTCTCTGATATTTCAATACCTTTATATAAAAATGAAGCATTTTAGTCCAATAGCTCATCTTTGGACTTACAGCAAATAGAAACAAGCGTACATTCGGCCTGATTGCTCCAGCTCCTCTGCCCTGTTGAGAGGGGCTTTATTTGTCCAGATTGAGCCTTGCCATTTCCTGTTTTCTTGTGGTTATAAAGATGTCGAAATGGCACCTTTAAGGGCATGCCATCATGAACCCCTCCTCCTCTCTGCCTGCTCTCTTCCTCCCAGTCTCTAGCTTGAAATGCCTTTTTAAATCTTACTCTTTCTCAGAGAGGCTTTTTTCCCTGCTAATGTCATGCCACACAAAGGCTGAGCATCCTACTCAGGAGCCTCAGCTTTTTGTTCCAGAAACTTTCGATTTGCCAAGAATATATCCTAATATTTTGGGGAATAATTGCACATCCCTCCCTTATTTTTCTCCCTAGGCACGGAAAATGTAAATATTCTAAAATATCTCCATAGATACATAGTGATGCTGCCCTGTGCCACCTCTATACCTGCCCACAAAGGGGAGTCACAACGTTTCGATGCCTGCAAGCTGGCTCGCTGACACTGCCCGCTTGGCTTTGAGGCCACTGAAGTCTGTTGAGATGAGCCCTCTCTCGCTTCAGCTGCCCAGCCTCGGGTGTCAGTCTCTGCCGGTATCTCATCAGCCACCCCTGAGTTTCTGCTCCTCACCCAAGAGCCGTGCCAGGAGCTGAAGCAAAGATGTGACCTGTGTTGTCTCCAGCTCCCGCCGAAGCTGAGCCAGCAGCTGAAGAATTTGCAAAACTCCATTTTGATCCTAAATCTGTCCACGCTGTTGCGTCGGCTCCATAGTCTTCATCTGGAAACGCAGAGCGAGGGTCAGGAAAACACTTGCACGCGGGAGAGGGTTAACAGTGGAAGGTCATTAAACCTCCACGACTTTCTGTGCTGATGAAAGGTGCCCTTAAAGAAAGACTTAGCTGTCACCTGTGCAAAGCATTTTTATCCCTGTGCCATTTCTTAAGCCCATGCATGTCCGGACAGAAGGTAACCGGACCGCACTTGAGCATTTCCTTCTTATCCGCACTTTCTGATCTACATTGAATAGGCACTCCCGGCAGATGGCAACCGATCTGTCAACACTCACGGGGAACTTCAAAGGTGCAATTATGCCATAGGAAGGGAACGATTATATTTTGAGACGTTTCTATCAATCCTGACGATTGCAGACGGCAGATGGGCTGTATGATGGATTTTAGAGCTTGAGCACAAAGTAATAGTTTTCTGCAAAAGGGAATTTTGTTGATTTTCTTTGCAGAAACAAATCCATGAAGATATATGGTCTCGATATAGGCTTTTGCCTATATTTAAAACAAATTTGCCAAATTTCTGAGAAAATACAGGAAAAATTGTTGAATACCATTCATTGCAATTCTTTTCTAGTCGAGTACTATTTGAGGTAAACTTCCGTGTGATACGTTCAAATTCATTTGGAATAAATGTAGCAGAGAAAATCATAGCCTAGACCGAGATTCGTGTCGTTTTCGCAACTATCTTAAATCAATGCGCATGTTGTACGAGGCTTCATTTCATCCTGCTGTATTCCCTATTTTCCACCAGAGGGAGATGTTGGATCAAGCAGTTACTGAAAGAAACCCACCCCCCCCGCCCCTCCACACACACACGCACTCCATCTCAAAGGGCCAGTGCGGTGATGCTGAAATCAGTGGAAATGTGGGTGCCCGCCGGGCTCCCACGTACCTATAAGGCTTGGAGGGCTTGGGTGCTGCAGTAGGGGTGAAGACATAATCGTGAATCAATTAGAACCGTAAAATGTCATTGGGATGCTTAAAAAAAATAACAAAAACAAAAAACCAAAAAAAACAAACATTGAAGAAACAGAAATGTAAAGGTAGCAGCACACCAGAAACAGCTGTTAATAAAAATAAGGGATTATAATCCTAGACAAAGCTGTTGCTATAGCAGCATGTCCCAGAGCTTTTCCCCCACTGTCTGGCTGGAAGGGAAACCACTGTCCTGGACAGCCAAGTGTCCTCAGTTCCTCGTGTTGTGGGGACTTGGGGTCCCCCAGCCCTTTGAGCTCTGCCTGGGCTAGGCATTCCCCGGGGGTCTCTGCGGGGCTGCAGCCTGGCCCGTGGGCCTGATGCCTGGCCAGGCTCCCAGGCAGCCCACACACCACTCTTGGGGGCTCAGGTGTTAGAAACTATCTCTGTTTAAAGGCTGATCTGAAATGGTCTGTTTTCCTTCTGGGGATTTCCTCCCCCCTCCCCCCCCAGTCTGTTTTTCTCAATGAAGAAGTCAAAGTTACATATTTTGGAGGATGGTGGACATGAGTCAAAACTCAGCCTTAGGAGGAAAGGGAGCAGCTGGGGAGAAGATGAAGAGGATAAGAAACTTTGCTGAAAGTGAACAATTTCCTAAAACTGGTATTTCCCAGGATTCAAGGGAAAAAGATTCAAGGGAAACTTTTTCCTGTGTTTTGTTTTGCCTCTGAGACTGTCTCACACCACTGACAGCAGCTGGCACTAGGAGAGCACTGTCCCACATTGCTTTCCTCTGTTCCTGTTCATGTCCACTACCTACCATGGGGGACAATATTTTTCTCACATTGTAAGAGGTGTGTGCCACGTGCATCATATGCTGTGCTCCTCTCACTGTCACCTCTGCTGCCTTTTTATGTAACTTCATCAAAGTCTCAGTCAACCAGTTGATATCTAAGCCTTACATTAGCCTTTACTTACATTTATGAGCCAAAGAGGGGAGGGGAGGCTTGTTTATTTTCTGTATCACTGGAGAATTAAGCAACCAAAGCCAACTGCAGGTGTTTCTGAAGCACCTGCATATGCACCTCCAGTCCGCTTTTTGGCTAAAGTGAAGGTCTGGAAAACAGCCCTTCCCTCATGGAATGCACTAGAGCCACAGAGGGAGCCTCGTGCTTGCTTTCCTCTTCACCAAACGAGTGCAGGGTTGAGCTTCAAGGAGATGAAGACTGTCCTGCCCACACGCCTCGCAGCCTGGTGAGACCAGTGGTCTCCAGGTCGGTGGAAGAGCTGGTCTCCTTTGAGCATGCAAGGAACTGGATTTGGGCTTCTTGCTTCCCATATCGCTCAGACAGTGGCTACAAGAAGAGCAATCCCAGTTTTAAGTGTGCTTTGTATAAAGAAGATCCTTTTGATTTTTGAAAGAAAGGGCCTGAGGCACTGAAAGTCCAGGAAAAGATTGTGAGAAACAGTGGTTAGTGACAACATAATATTTCCCTGCAACTGAGTTTTTGAAAGAGCTAGGTGATTCCGTAGCAGTTCAGTAGGATGACAGCTTGAGCACAGTCAAAGCATAAGTTAAGAGACTTTGAGACAAACACTGGCTACCCCGCTTCTGAAAATCCCTCCATAAGCCTTGGTGGGCAAGGTCCATGCCTTTTTTCCATTTGGGGAGTGTATCTGCACAGAGTCAGCACTCCAGGAATAATGACGGGGCGAATTGCCACAGAGATTTGCAGCATGATAATTGCCTCAAACAGAAGGATAAATAGCTTTTTCTGGCATTTAATGGGCCTCTTAAGTGAACGGCAATAAACTCTATGCGAACAGATGTTTTCCCTCTTTTTTCGTCCTCTTGCATCTCATCCATAATTATGCACTAAAATGTTCTTGTCTGGGTTGCTGAGAGCAATCTTGCCGCTGTTTGTCTTTGCGGTGTAAGGCTGAGCACTTCAGCACAAAGACTGCGCAAAAAGCCCTCGGTTCCTAAAGGCTCCTGTCGCTGAACATCATCTTTCCTTTGCTTTAAACCGGAGGGAGGAGTAAGGAACTAGCGGGAAAATTTGCCTCTTCCAGATGCTGCTCTGGGTTTACCACCACCGGGGTCCCTCCCTGCCTTCCCCGGTGGCCTGGGCTCCAGCCAGGAGATTCCTGTGCTCGCCTGCCTTCGGGCATTGACCCAGCTACGGCTCAGAGTAGTTGCTTCTCTTTTGCCTTGAGAGGGTGGTAAGTGCCCTCTGAGACAGTCCTGCCTGCTCTGTGCTGCCTCTGCTACGCTGACAGGACCTCGGGGAGACAGCAGGGCAGGATTTCCTCCGTAACCACCAGCTTTGCCTCCAGCCTTGCCACCAGGACAGTTGCAGGCACTAGGCAGGCTCTGCAAAGAGTCTTTGCGCTTTCAGAAGCATGTGCTTTACCTCCTGACAAGAGTACAGAGAAATGACCTTGTTCCTGAAGAAATTCACTGCATCCTGGCAAAGGGATCTTCTCCTAGCAACGGGCACGCAAGCAAGACGGGAGCTGGGGCACAGCCACAAGCATTAGCCCAGCTGAGTGTTCATCGCCTGGAGTGATGTCTGCAGGGGTGCCTGCATCTTCACAAACCCACTTCATCCTTCCCAGTGCGTCTTCAAAGAGTCTGGCTGGCCTCTGCTTTCCATGTCCACAGCTGAGGATAGTGGCAGGGGGCTTACAGGAAGGATGGGGAGGGACTCTTTATCAGGGAGTGTAGTGACAGGACACAGGGTAATGGTTTCAAACTGGAGGAGGGTAGATTTAGATTGGATATTAAGAAGAAATTCTTTACTGTGAGAGTGGTGGGGCACTGGCACAGATTGCCCAGGGAGGTTGTGGATGCCCCATCCCTGGAAGTGTTCAAGGCCAGGCTGGATGGGGCTTTGAGCAGCCTGGTCTAGTGGGAGGTGTCCCTGCCCATGGCAGGGGGGTTGGAACGAGATGATCTTTAAGGTCCCTTCCAACCTGAACCCTTCTATGATTCTATGATTCTATGCTGTGGGAAGACACATGCCAAAAGGATGACCCCTGGGGTAACACCTAACCTATATACAAACTCTCGGCTAAGGAGGTTATTCCACTTTCAATCGATACTGACATCTCTGCATCACTGACGCTACCTGGCATTGGGGGAAAACTGCCTTGAAAGGAGCCTGCGGGAAGAGCACAGAGTTTTATCCTCACCGTCTGGTCCTGGCCAGGCTGCTCGGCTGCAGGGGAGCCGTGGCATCTTTTCTGCTGAGGACAAGACTATTTCTCTGCTCCTCATTAGGATTTTGTTTAAGACATTTAAAATACAACCAGTTGGAGGAGAGCGTTGTCTGACCACACAGTAATAATTTCGAAAAGCAACCTTAGAATCCTGCAAAGATGGGATGCTTTTCAGACGTGTGAGTGAGACCTCTATTAAAGGCGGATGCATATTATTAAATCGGCCTGGGGACTGGTCCGGGATATTTTTGCACACCTGCTATCCTGTGAAAGCTGTTTTTCGCCCACCAGGTCTGTCAAGAATGCTGACAGCCACTCCCAGCTTTGATTTTATCCTATCACCTTTAATGAGGCATAAACTGTACAGGCAGATGCCATTTTATCAAACAATGTTGCAAGACAGACTGTAGAAAAAGCTCACAGCACATTAATTATGGGTCTTTGTTTGTTTGTGCAACTGCTGCCTGGAACACGTTGCTGCTGTTCTCCTTAGCAGCCCCGGTGCTCTGGCTTCCATCTCTTCTGCCCTTGGAGAGCACTCTTTCCCGAGCGCCTGCAGATAAAAGTCACTCTCAGCGATCAGATCGTGACATCTGCTAGATTACTCCAGTGCCATTGCCATTCCCTGTATAAATACGTTGGCATTTGTACTGTACTATGTAAACCCATTAAAAACAGGTAATAAAAAGGCTTATATAACTTCTTAAAGCTATAATTACTACTCCAGCTGTGGTGTTTTGTAGAATTCTGGGCATTATAGATTAATCCCTTTGCCAAATTACATTTTTTAATGAAAGATATTCATCCTCGAGCTTAGAAGTGTAAAAATAACAGTAAAATTGATTGCATCCAAAAAAGAAAAAAGGGAAAAAGCAGAGCCCAGAGTAACACCAAGGTAATCTTTAAACCATACAGAAAATAGGAGTTTGCTATAGAAATTCAGGGTAATTTTTAAGCAAAGTTGGACATCTGTCTGGGATTACAGTATAGATAAGTGGAAATACAGACAACAAACTAATATCACAAAAATCTTTGTGCAATAGCACATGAACTGCATATGAGATATCACTGCTTAATTCCTGTGAACTGGGATGGCTTTTTTAGAAACTGGCGATACATGTTTCCAATTTTTATACCAGTATCTGTTCAACAAAATTGCCAGCCCTCACTTTAAAGAGCAGGCAGAGTTTTGCTTGTTCAGAATGATTAGACAATTTAATAAAAGGCAGACCATAAAAATCACTGTTGTTCCTCTCGAGGAGTGAAATACAGCTGCTGAAGGCAATAGTCACATTTCTAGATACCACAAAGTTTAGGGTTAAATAAATAAAGGGATGGCCCAGGGACAGCAGAGAGCTGCGGAGCATCTTCTACTGAAGGGCCATCTCATTCTTCTTCTCCTTCCTGCAGCGAATAGATGCGCACAGGTATGGTTACGTATGTGAGCGAACACAAAAAAGCGTGACTCAAAAGTAAATCGTGATCTGTAATCCCCTCTCCAGGCCATTAATTATCAGCTATCTCTTTCATCAAATTGAGAGCACACGGCTCGGCTGTGGCGTTTGAATCTCTCCGTAGCTGGAGGGAAAAGAGAGCTTCTGCCCGTGCCTGGCGCTGAGCTGCCCGACAGCAAGATCAATCTTGTGTTAAGCTGCCTAAATAGCCCACGAGCTTGAGGAGCGCTAATGGGAGACGGCACGAACTTACTTTTTTGCAGTTGTTATCTTCAAACCTACCAGTGGCGAGCTGAGAAGTGGTTTTAATGATCCACGCAGCTGAGCTTTAGCCTTGACAGCTGTTCAGACACGTATTTCTCAGCAGTGGTAAGTGGGTAATAGACCAATGCGGCCAATTTACTTCTCCATTGCTAACATCTAAAAGATAACAGAAAGAGACTCTTTCTCTGAGTTTTCAGTGGGATTTAAGGCACGGGAAGGAGTAAGGGCTGTACCTCCCTTGCAGAGCTGCTGGCTGCGTGCAGGCTCCAGGGAGGCCTGTCACTTGGGGCATGGAGAAATACTTCCAGGATTTCCAGCTGCAGTTTTAGGGAACAGAAGTGAGACCAGGCTTGCACTGAAGCCACCACTGAGAAGTCACCCGGGGAGCTATAAATATGTCATCCCGTGTTCCTCAGGGCTATCGCAGAGCTTTGGCACGTAAATCTGCAAGGCAATAAAACAGGACGCAGGATCAGAGGCACACGCATCTTCTGTGGGGAAGGACACCCTGTACTTCTCTTCGCGCAGCTGCTTTTAAAATGACCTTGTGAAAGTTTCTACACAAAACCTCTCTGTTTTCATGTGCACGGACCAATGCCACTCCAGATTTCAAAGAATTAGCCAGGAGTGTAGGAGGGAGGAGAGGGGAAAAAAGTCGTCCTTCGCTCTGTCCTGTAGATTTTGGCAAGTGCTTCATACCAAATCCAGCGGGCTTGTTAAGCAGAGGCAAAAAGAGCATTTTTATTCATTTACTCATTTTATGGGAGGAATGTTTGACTTCCATTAACAGCCCTTGGCGAATCCAGGGAATTCCCAGTGGTGTTTTTCCTTCCCGGGGTTTAATTTTGCACCGAGATCTGGGCAGACATTTTGACTAGCCAGAAGATAAACAGAAGCCTTGACAGTGGGTGGAGGCAGAAGATGGATGGTGGTAGGCAAAATGTTTGAACTGAAAATGGCCATAATCAATGGCCATTTCATCAACATCAAATCAAAATCAAATCAAAAATATTAAACAACTGTTGCAAAGGAGAGATTTTGCTACCAACAACATCCCAGGCAAGATGTCATTTATAAGCAGCAAAGACAGCACCGAAGCAATGAACTTCCATTGATGTTAAACTTTTTCTTCCAGAGATCCAGCATTATGCTCTCACCATAGACAAATTTGTATATGCAGGAGGAATTTTACATTTTTAAAGACTTTTCCCAGAGAAATGAAGGGAGCTGTAGAAATCTTCGGCACCTACATAGAAAGCAGATATGGTAGGACCAATGTCTGGTTTGGTTATCAGGGCATAATGCTTGCCGCTCTCAGTAGATATTGCATGCTCATATTTAGTTGCTGTTTCAGTGACTCTTTGCATTATGTGGCAGTACTTTGTGCTCTATTGGCTATATTTACCTCTAACGCTATCCCTCTTGGTTGGGAGGGGACAGGGAGGGGACACTATTTGCCACCTGACTGAAAAGGGAGCACGTTTTGCGGAAGCTGTGAAACTTTGCAGAAGCTGTATTTTCCGGCAATCACCTCAAAAAGGCCCATCCTCCAGCTGAACTGGAGGCGCATTCATTACGCTGCAATTTTAATTTGCTTTTCTTCTTAACAGGCATTGCTCACATACAGGTGTCTCTGCAGGAGATTCCTGGGGGAAGAAATTAGTTTATAAATCCCTTGTTAAAATGGAGAGGATGCTGGAGAGGTGAGAATTTTTAAGGCACTATCTTAGTTCCCATTGATTCTCATGCTAATCCAGATAAGATTTCTCATTGTTCCTGAAATCCTTCTCTACCACTGTTCCCTTTTTCTCTATCTTTAGAAACCCTCTGTTCTTAACATTCAAAAGAGATGGGGGAGAAGCATGAGAAACTCAATCGTTTGTTAAAACACAAAAGCAAAATGAAAACACTGAGTTAAATTCATGAATTGTTCTTTACCAGGATCACTCTTAGCATGCTCACAAATTGGGGCTGGTCGGCTTTCTAAGAAAGCGAATGTCTTGTACAAGGTCGGCATTTACAGTTACAGCTCAGCAATGACAAGAAGAGTGGCTGGATTCAAGTGTTTGAGCTTTCTGTTGAAGCTATACAATGAGAGATGAACAACAAATGAACCTGTGATGCTAAAACCGAGAAAGACCTTATAGTTTTTATTCTGCTCACTCAGACCTCTTTATTTGAATATGCATTGTTCAAGCTTTTAGGAAAACTGAGATTTCTCAAGGTTTAAACTTCAAGAGAAAGTTTTAAAATGTATTTTGGAACATTATACTTTTTGAGACTTGACCTTTATACTTCTGCCTTTAAGATTTTCTCCATAACCACTCAAACACAAACTTTTATTTTAATAGGACCTTCACATGCCATTATTTACTGACATCAGATACTCATACCCTAAAACAACTTTGGTGCAAAGGATTTTCTGATATAATGGTTTTGGCTAGCAGTACTGCAACTCTTGTGCCTTGTCACCTTTATCCCTGCATTTAGTGTAGTCGACATATGTCCAAACCTCGCTTCCCTCAGCAGAGGCATGACTACTGTCCTCCAGATGATCGAGATGATTGGGTGTCAGGACGATGGGGCCAGGCTCTTTTCAGTGGTGCCCAGGGACAGGACAAGAGGTAACGGGCACAAACTTGAGCAGAGGAACTTCCACCTCAACATGAGGAGGAAGCTCTTTACTCTGAGGGTGGCAGAGCACTGGAACAGGCTGCCCAGAGAGGTGGTGGAGTCTCTGTCTCTGGAGACATTCCAAACCCACCTGGACGCGTTCCTGTGCAACCTGCTCTGGGTGACCCTGCTCTGGCAGGGGGGTTGGACTAGATGATCTCCAGAGGTCCCTTCCAACCCTATGATTCTGTGATTCTATGAGGCCATTTCACTCGGAGGAGCAGAGTGATGACAGGCACCCCTGTGCCAGCCCAAGCAACCTTCTGCTGATGAACTCCAGGTGATGTTCATGGATGGAGCTGGGTGCCTGTCTCCTAAGCTGATATCAGTCATGGTTGTTGCAGTCACACTCTCCCTCTGCCCTCATAAATGTGTTCTTCCCTTGCACTAGCACCAGGGCTTCTCTGATCCCCTTGTGAGCCACATAAGGAGGGTGGAAACAGAGCAAAAGCATGCGGTTCTCAGACAGATCTGCTGCCAGAGCTAACCCTCTTTCCTGTGGCAAGCACCAGAGCCTGCCCAAGGGATGGATGTGAACCCCTGAGTAGTGGCAGGGGGAGAAGTGCCCTGATCCACATTGCATTTCCCCAGAGGCAAAAACCACCCAGAGGCTGTCCCACGTTGGCTGTAGGCTGACCAAAAGACAGGATGGTACCAAAAAAGGTGCCCAGGTCTATTAGGAAACTGCTCCAAATAGAGTTTTTCTTGAGTTAGTTTTCATCTGGGTTATTGCCCAGTTATTGGCTTAGTTTAGGACAAAGGAGCCCCCCTCCTGCTACAGGAATAGCAGGCAGGACCGCCACCTACCACTTTCCAAGAGAAGCCTGCACTTAGGTTGGTTTAAAACAACCATGGAATTGCATTAACCTAATTTAGAAGAATAGCTTACAAAAAAAAAAAAAGAGGATGGCAATATTTAAATGACAGGGGGCATGCACCTGACCTGCCAGTGCTGCTGTGCTTGGAGCCACGCTTGAAATCCCACTTTTGCAGACAGATGACTGCTCCCTCCCTTGTCCTGCGTGCAGCTCCTCCGTCCTGCTGCCAGCAGGTCCGGTTGTCTGGCTGCTGGCAGGCTCCGCTTCTCCCAGTGCTCCTCTCTGACCTGCTCCCCGAGCAGCAGCCAGCTCCAGCTTTGCCCCAGGCTGTGAGCAGACAGGAGAGGTCAGAGAGGAGAAACGGAGGCTGCTGCCAGGGAGAGGACAGCCGAAAGGAGGGAGGAGGAGATCAGCGCAGAAAGCCTCTCTCTTCGCAGCAGGCAAGGCAGGGGCCCTGGAAATACAGTACTGCACACAGGGGACAACAGTCACAACCTTCGTCCCCCGCTCGGTAAAAAAAATGGGGATTAGGTGTTTGTCTGTGTCCTGAACATCCCACCAGGGAACACATGCATTACTCTCCTGCCACCGATGCTTCTCCCCAGTTGAGGTTCCAGCTTCAGAAAATCCCACGAACCACCACAACCTGCTCATCGCTCAGCGATGGTTTCGCATTGTGACTTAAGACCAAAGGTGGACTGCACACTTCAATAATTCTGTGTAGTGTGTCCCCTTGTTGAGACCAAAGGCCCCATGCTCTCCTGAGGAGGTAAGCAGGGCCCTGCGCTGCCTCTTGGTCCTGCTCAGCTCATCCAGAGCCTTTCCCTAACCGGTGAAACCAAGGAAGTGTCACGAAATTTCCCAGCTGGCCTGTGCCGAGCTGGGAGAGAGGCTAGGACACAAAGTATAGATTTACAGGAGTAATTCTTTTATTCATGCACATGACGTGTCCCAGCCAAACTGGGGCACCCCAACTATGATTTCACGCAGGGTTCTCATACCCTTCAAACATTCAGGTCCAATACCATTTGACTAATCACTAACACCCACACTATCAAGTACTAATCGTAGTAAAACTTGGCAAAGCAACTCTATTTTTGCAGCATTCTTGCTGCTTGGCTATTGATCCAGACATCCCCGGAGTCAGCCTTGTAAGTCAGATAAGTCAGAGTTACTTATCTGTAGCACCAGACGATGCTGGGAGGGTTTAAAAGACATGTCAGAGGGGTTAGGATGCTGGTGTAATCTTGGCTGTCCAGGGGTATCCTTTATCTTTCACAGACAGCTCTAACCTTCCACAAAGCAAAGTCCTCACTTCCAGGACCAGGCTGTCCTTTAGTTTGTTTTACTTAAGCATGAGCAATACCCAACTCTCCAGTAAAATTCCACTGCTCGTGATATTACAGTGTATAATGTGAACTGACGTATATATTGTTATATATGTAATATATATATTTTATATACATATAAAAAAGCAAGTTACTAGCTCCAAGGAGACCTTATAGCAGCCTTCCAGTACTTAAGAGAGCCTACAGAAAAGGTGGGGAGGGACTCTTTATCAGAGAGCGTAGTGATAGGAGGAGGGGTGATGGTTTTAAACTGAAAGAGGGGAGATTTATGTCAGTTATGAGTAAGAAATTCTTTACTCCGAGGGTGGTGTGACACTGGAACAGGTTGCCCAGGCTGGTTGTGGCTGCCCCATCCCTGGAGGTGTTCAAGGCCAGGCTGGATGGGGCTTTGAGCAGCCTGGTCTAGTGGGAGGTGTCCCTGCCCATGGCAGGGGGGTTGGAACGAGATGATCTTTAAGGTCCCTTCCAACCCGAACTATTCTATGATTTAATAACTTCCGCACTATAAAGACGCCGGCGCCAGCCCCACGCCCGTGCCGGAGCACTGACCCACGCCCCGCGGGGCAACCCCGCAGCCCCCCGCGGGGCCGGGACGAGGGACAAGGGACTGGGACTGGGGCAGGGGCAGTGACGGGGGCAGGAGCAGGGGCAGGGACAGGGGCAGCCCCTCCCCGGCCGGCCCCGCTCGGGGCGGGGTCTCCCAACTTTCGGCGGCGGCCGCGGGGCCCGTCCCGCCGGCGGCAATGATCCCTGCGGCGGGGCGGGGGGGCGGCAGCGCCGGCCAGGGCGAGCCCCCGCCGCCATGCCCAAGGAACGGCCGCTCTGGCGGGGCCCGGCCTTCCGCCTCTGCTTGCTCTCGGCCGCCCTCTTCCTCTGCCTCCAGCTGGGCATGAGGCGATCATGGTGCCCGGAGGAGAAGCCCCGGGCAGCGGCGGCGGTGGCGGGGCGGTCGCCCCCGCCGTCCCGCGGCACGGAGCGGCAGGCGGCGGCGGCAGCGGCGGGCAGGCGGCGGGTCACCTACGTGCGGAGCGGGCGGCGGGGCAGCGCCGGGCCCGCCTGCTGCCCCCTGCAGCCCCTGGGCGGCCGCCGCAGGAAGGTAGGGAGGGCTGAGGGGGGTGGGAAGCGCCCGCCGCGTCGCGATAGGAGCGGCGCTGCGTCGTGACAGGAGCGGGGCCAGGGCGTCCCCTCTCCCCGCCTGAGGCGGAGGTGAGGGTGAGGGGGCTCCTGGGGCGTGTGGCCACTGGGGGACAGCCGGCGGCAGCCCCCGCTCGCAGGTGTGGCCTCATCCCATCACTGAGATGTTGTCGGTACCTGAGAAGAGGTGACCGGCCGGTGTCGTGAGGTGAGGTGGTGGCATGGCGGCTTCCTCGGAAGCTCATCTCGTGGTCAAGAAGTGCTCTGAGGGGCGCTGCTCGGCTGCCGTCAAGGTGGAGCCGGCTGGTGTGGGGCTGAAGAAGGTCAGACCTTGGGCATAAAGGTAACCTTGGCCCAGAGCCCACCAGGCTTGCTCGGCAGGCTGAAACGCCCCTGGCAGGAGCAAGCTTGGGAAAAGTTCTTGGCCCTTGGCATTCTTGGCACTCAAAACCCATTTAATTCGCTGAAGGCCATCAAGAAGTGTGTCTAAGACGTGGTCTGCATGAGAACTAATGAATTAGTTAACAAGTTGGTAAATGGACCTGCAGTTAGGTTCAGACAATGGTAATGACTTTAAAGCTTTTTGGAGATGTGAGGGCCGTCATTAGCATCTGGAATTCCGGAAGAGCGAGGAGTGCCAGTACCAACCTCTTCCCCCAGTTAGCCGCATGTGTGACCAGCGGCAGGATGCTGCCTTCTTCACCCAGCTCCACCCCCTCTTTGGTTTTGGCAGGTGCCAGTCTTTTAGGAATCACTTATAGTTTCAGGTGTTTATTCTGTTGAGGTTTCTTTGCAGTCTTTCAAGGGGGACAAGCCATCTTTCAAAGGCTGGGAAAGAGTAGTTTGTCACTTCTTTAGAGGCCCTGCTGTTGGGGTGCAGGAGTAATGGTCTGTGTAGATAATTAAAGAAGCTAGAATGACCGTGAAGAGGAGCAAATGGGATTTTGCTAGAGATGGGACCAGCTTTCTGGTCAAAGTAAATAACTGTTCCTGATGTTTGCCTTGACAAGAATAAAACCAGAGCTATCTGTTGAATGTCTAAACTTTCTACTGTTCTTAAACTGAAGTTTTATTTGGGTTTGCTCCAACTCCCTTGGTGAAGAGACCTCTTGCTAACATCCAGACCACCATCTGAGCAGGTGTCCTGTGATCACAGGGTCTCATTTGCAAATCTGCCTTCTTTTCTTTGCCTGTGTGCCCCCAGTAATTTATTTTTTTTATATAAAGAGGAGGTGGACAATGAACTCGTGTATAGTTTGAATTTTAAATTCACCTCATCTTCCATGGGGAGTTGTGATGGAAAAATAGAACTGCTATTTTCTGTCCCTGGTTTTCTGAAAGGTTTAGAAGGAGAAATGAGATAATCCCTTACTTCCTTCACCACTGTAGCAACGATGAGGACAAAATCATTGTCACATATTTCTTCAGCGTAATGACTATGTGGCATCCTCATGTGTGGTGGTATTGATACCATGTTGATGCATCCAGTTCTTGCAGTGTCAGTTTTTGTGATTTTTGTTGTCAATGCCATGTTACTTGATGTTCTGTTAAAGCCCAACTTGTAAGTGATTGTAATTATGGAATAAGTTCAGCATTCACGGAGGGTAAAAATTGTAATCATGTGGATTCAGATGGTTTCTTGAAAACGTGCAAAAAACAGGAGGCAAAAGTAAAGCATATCCTCATTTGTTTAATGATTTTTCAGGAAATCCTAGTGGAGAAGTAGCATCAGGAGAGGCCGCTCGTCGTAGCGGAGAACTGGCCGCGCCTTGTGGTGTTGGAGAGCTCTGGAAAGCCCACAGCGCGTTTCGGTGTGTCTCTAGGTGAAGTGTGTGAAACATCGCTGCTGCGGTTTGTGGTGTTTGGCACGTTGCTGCTGAGGTCTCATTTGAATCCCACTGATTAAGTAAAATGCAAATATTACTGAATATAATATAGGGTGGAGTTGCCAGGTTAAGTTTGAGACCATCAGGTGTCTTCCGCGTTCAGCTATTTGACTTCTAGCTTCAGGCTAAGAAAACCCACTCAAAGTAAAGATAAGGCTTTGGAGGCAGTGGGAGTGAAATTTTGGGAATTACTGGTTTTGAAATAGAGTTGCTAAATAGAAATGGGGAGTGGGGAAGAAGTGATGAGAAAATAAAGTATAAGTGGTCTGAGTACTGCCATTTTTTCTTGTGGATCGTGCATGATGGCTAAAACAAAACTAGTGGGTGAATTATTTTGGTTTTATATTTGATTTTTGTCATCGGGAAACGTATTTGACTTCAGACTGTTTTAAGACAAGACGGGGGCTCTTATCAGAAAAAGACGCTTAAATTGGTGATCTGTGGCTTCTAGCAGCAGCTCTGGAGAAAGGCGACAGCGTGGAGCCACTGCCAGGGCAGAGTCGTGGCGTGTGGAAATGCTGCCTGGGGGAGAGGGACGGGCTCCCTGCTGTTCCAGGCTGGGATTGCCTCTTGCTGTGGGTTTTATCTGCTTTTGTGTCTTATATCTGTCCGTAAGCCACTGTCAGTCCGTTTTTGAAGCCTGCAGAGGCTTTCAGGTATATTTTTTTTTTTCCCCCCTGCTGCTGATTGTGGTGGTGGTGGTGTTGGAATATGTTGTGATAAGTGAGCCAGCAGGATGGCAGTAACGAAAAATCAGCGTGGCCAGACTTTGCTCTGTTTTCCTGGTGCCACTTGGTTATAACTCTGCTCACACTTACATCACTGAGTTAATGCAGAAGACTGATGAACAGAGTGTTTCCACAGGTCTGGATGAATATCTTGCTTTGTAGCCGCATGAAAAAATTGCAAAAAACATGCAGGGAAATTATCTCATGCCTACTTTGAATCACTACAAAGCTTCTTGAAGAAGAGTCATGTTATTTCCCAAACACAACTTCAGTCAAACAACTAAGAGCACCAAAAGGGGAGAAATAAAGGAATAAAAAAAAAAAAGACCCAGATATGATGGGAAATACTCCTCCATAAATGGCCCTTGCATCTGCTAGGAACTGCCTGTGCTGTCCTGCGCTTTCCCTGGCTGCTGGTAAATCTCCGTGTCAGCGGAGAGAGTGACTGTGTGGCAGGTGGGAGGGTTTGACCACCACGGTTACAAGTGTCGGTTTGTGCCTTAAGATGCGCGCATAAAAATTGCTGACGGAAAGCAGCAGGGAATAAAGTAATTTAGCTGTGTGACGGCTCTGGGAGCTGCCGGAGCTGCCTGTTCTGGTGCCTTTGGGAGCTGTGTTGCTCCCAGCTGTTTTGCTCCTGGTGGAGCTTACCAAAAAGCAGATGCTGTTGCTCTTGCTGACAAATAATAAACAAAATTCGTCACTGGGAGCATATGGTGGTCTTCTTCAGATGAGCAATGCGTTATGCTGCAAATGTAAACCAAATGGAAGTTTGTAATCCCATTTGTATTTTGGTGGGAGTGCTTAAAACTGCCTTGTTGATAATAAAATGCCCAACTACATTTATAAACTGTGATTCTAAGTCCCGGTTGTGTTAAGCACTAGTCTGGTAATGTATGGAACAGATAAAACCTCCAGCTACATGGAAACACAGAATTTTTGCCACATGTACCTGCTCTTGCAATAGTTGTTAGTGAGGTCTGCACCCACACAGCGCTAGAGACACGTGAGGTGAGTTTTAAATTTTATTGTAGGATGTGATGGTAAAAAAAATAATAATAATTTTGTTGCATTTGGAATTTGAAATAACAGCAAATTCTTATCACAGTGACTGCAATAAGAAGGTTATGTTGGCTCCCGTGCTCTGAAATGCTCTGAAATCCCGTCAGGTTCAAAATAACCTCATGCAATTTAGCGTTACATTATTGCTCAGATTTTACTTAAATTATACATTTGGTTTTTAATTTTAAAATGACAGTGCCACTTATGTTTATGTCAGTGATACGTAGGGCTTACACAAAGAGTCCTTGTTAATTCTTCTACAAATCTGGTAAAAAAAATACCGCAGGTGTTTTCATTGTCTTATCAGTATGTATAGTGTTTTCAGGCTGACTTCATGTCTTTAAAAATCTGGTAAACTTTGGGCAGGAAGTTCCTCTGATGAGCAGGAGCCAAAATTCTTGGAGAAAACTTGGTTATTCTGAAGTCAAATGTATCCGTCTGTTTTTCCGTATCCCACGGTGTAATAGCTGGCCCATGTTGGATTGGGACTTAACTTTTATAGCCATTTATTCATTATGTATGCCTGGAGCAATGTTTTAACGTTACAGCAAAGTTGAACATGACAGCGCTTTGGAAGCTGTGCAGCAAGTCACATCGGGCTGTGTTTAAAGGAGCAGATTTGCCCAGGCTGAGCCAGAAGAAGGGGCAGCAGCGTGGGACGAGGCAGCATTTTGGATTTCTTGGTGAATTTAAACCCAGAGCTTGTTCCAGGCACCTCACCTGTGTACCAGACATGACAAGGTTTACAGCGTTCTCTAAATGCTGCACTGAGGAGTGAATAGCATCCCAGCTTTGACAAAGTGAGTTGCAGCTGTGATTCTGTTACAGAAGAGTGTGATGCTGAAGAGCTGAATATTGGTTATCCTTTTGAGTGTTCCTACTTTCGGGCACCTCCTTTAACCATAGGTAGACTGGAGAGGCTGGAGAGAGTCTCAATGGGAGGAAAAAGGCATTAAGAAGTGCAGGAAGGCAGGCCTGCAGGGAAAGCCTGGCAGAGCTGCTACTTGTTTTGAATAGGGAAAAGTAGGTTTTGAGAGGAATGTGCCAAGACTCTTCAAAGTGGAAAAAAAAATAATTTTTTTTGAAGGACATAATGAGCGATTGTTCCCAAGGTCCGCTGCAAGTAGGACAAGAAGTAACTGGCTTAATTTTCAGGCAAGATATTAGGAAAACCTTTAAACACTGTGGTTGAGTAAGCAGTGGAAAGGCTCCTTAGAAGAAACGTGGACTTTGGGTAGCCACACAGAGAAGGTCTAGCTATCCTTAGTTGTGCTTCAGGGGAGGGAGGTAGGGTCCAGTCAGCCTTCTGAGGTCTCTCCATCTACATTCACCTGCTCTGCAATTAGAGAAGCAGTCTGGCAGGTACAGCGTGATTAGCCATACTGGAATTTAGCCTGAACAATGATCTAACATCAATGTAATAAAAAAGAGGTAATGGAGTCTTTAAAGACTGTAAGTGATCCTTGCACTGGCTTAATACCTCACTAGAGAGACCGAACCCCATCGTAATTGTCCTGTGGTGACTTAGTGGACCTCAGAGGAACTTGACAACTTTTTCCCTCCGGCACCTGGAGGTCTCTGGCTAAATATAAACCAACCCAAAGCTGCTTAGCTTGTAAGATTAGCACAAGGTAGGAGCTTGTGGCTTCAGGACATGAGTATCTGGGAGCAGCTGTGAGAGCCTTGCTTGGTTTTTGTTCAGATATTCGGGCTAATGGCATAGGCTGAGAGAGATTAGGTATTGTGTTTGGAAGAAAAGAACAAACTTCTATTGACAGCAGTTTTCAACAGCAGGCAACCAAATCTGGGGAGAGGCAGCTAGCTCTGCCTCTAAACAGGGGCAGCTGAGGCACCGGAAGGTACCCAAGCACAAGAATCCTTCTCTAAGTAGCCAAGCAAGGACAATACTGGCCTTTCGCTGTATTTTAACTGCAAAGGAAATGTGTTTATGGTAGACCGTAAAGAGGAGATGGTGATATTGTTTCTGACAGTGATGTCACTTGTGAGATTGTGAGGTAAATGATCACTCAGAATAACCTTGATTCTTACACACTTTTTATTACCTAAAATAAGTTCTTCGTTCATGAATTTTTGAGTATCAGCTGGGCAATATTATCCTTCAGAAAGTCGTTACAGCTTTATGAGACTTAATTATATCCAACAATATAGATTTCTTTCAAATAGCTAGTCAAGGCTTTCTTTCAGCATATAAAGGCAGGGGGATAATATTTTCTAGATAACTGTGGCACAGAAAAAAATGTTTTTCAGGGTATATGAACTTTCCTGCATAAGGACATAACCCAGGGACCGAGATAGTAATTTCTTCTGCAGATACCTTGTTCCATAATGGCTGCTGCAGTTGTGCTATCTTTTTCTTGAACCAGGCTAGATGGTCCATGGGCCTTTTACAAAACGTGAATCCTTTATACCCGTGGTAGCAGGTGCAGGAAAAAAACCGCTTTTTTTGATCCAGCACCGTTTGCTGACTTCAGCTCAAACTGTAGAGGGGGACTGCTATGTGGGAAAGTGACCCACACTGCCCTCCTGCCCACATGGTGATGCTCAGAGAGTGGCTGAGCAGCTCAGGACGTGGCCTCTGTGTTCCACTAAGGGGCAACAATTCGGTCAACAGGTCCTCTGCTCTCACCTCTTTCTTCACCCTTCCATGGTTCACTGTGTTTTGGGTGCTGGATTGGGTTGCCTGGTGTACTGCTGGTTATCAGACCTTATTAGCAGCGAATGAACGAGCAGGGCTTGCCTTCACATTCTGTGTAGGTGCTCGGAGAAGGAAGGATGTCTCCTGCAGGAGAGCAGCTGTCAAGCAGGAGGTGGGAGGAGGTGAGTGCTGGTACGAAAGTCAGTTGCACAGCAAGTCAGTCTTGTCATGGGAAAAGAGCAAGAGTCCCTGAAACGCAGAAATTTTGACAGCCTTGAAGAGAATGAGCAGAGTTAGTACCAAAAATCATCTTTTGTCACGTTTCATGTTTTATATGAGAAATAATAGAAGTGAGGACAGTTTTGAACATGTGGCTTTCCTTATTCCAGCAGTTCTCAAGGTGGACAATCTTTTCCAAAACTTCCCTCTTTGGAAAGAGAAGAGGACAGAAAGAGAGATCTGGGACAAGTAAAATTCTCCCAGGAAGCCTTAGGGTTTTTCCTCTGCATCTCTGACCTTTAGCTGCTTTCTTTTGAGACAAATATTTAACTTTGTCGCTAGTAAGATTTTCATCCCAGTTTGTTCAGTCAATTTGCACCAACATTTACCCATCCAGCCAGGCAGTTAAGAGATGTGCATCTGCTTCAAAGCTGCACGGTAGTTGCTGCCATGCCAGATGTAGAATTTGGAGGCTTAGATAGCGTTAATGAGGGTCCTCTAGTCTTCACACAAGCAGTTTGGTTTGGTTGTGGTGGACCATGCTGTCCTCCTCCTGCAGACTGTTAAGTGATGGCTGTCACTCACAGCGCAGCTTAGATAAAATACTTAATGTGTAGGTGAGAAAGTCCATGAGAAGCACGGCTAATCTTTGATGGCATCTGCAGCAGCCCCCTCTTATCGCTTGTTCTAATATTAACTTGGAGCTGTGTTTATCTTGGACGGCCGTTCAGTGCTCCAGAGCTGTGTGCAGTGGATGCGAGTCATTTAATCAACTCAAGTGGCGTCGTAGCTAGGAGATACGCACCAAGATGCTTTTGTGTGTGATGAAACGTTGTCCAGAGCCCTTCTGTGCTGTTGAAGTCTAAGATCAAGTGTTCACTGGAATAAGTAAAAGTGCGTGTGGGGGGAAGAGATTTGATTTAATTTTTTTTTTAATTGTATTGCATGTATGTCCTGAAATCTATAACAAACATTACTCCCCCTGATGTTGTTTATGTTAGTGTTTCTCTGTACAAGAGTGACAGGGTGACACGCTGTCCTATTTTGAGGCTAAGGGTAATAGAAACCATGTGCGCAAATGGACTGATGCCTTGGGTAACGGAGAGATGAAAGCCATGATTTTGAACTTGCTCTTACAGCAACAACTTGTTCACTTTAAGCAGATGGCTGAAACGTTCCCAGCTGTTTGTGCAGTACTAAGTGGAAGAGTTTTGATCTTCAATGACACGTTTTCCCCTGCCTGATCTTCTGTCCCATCTTCAGCAGTCTTGCTTTTAAATGTGGCATCAGGCTCAGGTGCCATCAAGAAAAGTGCTGTTTATGAGGTGCTCATGGACGGCACTGTCAGGAAATGAGTGGACGGGGTGTCCTTACGTGACTGCTGACCCCTTGAAGAGCACAAGTCCTGGGTCTAGCTCTGGGGGAACCCGTTGGTGGTTGTTTTGCTTGTTTTTTCATTTTTTGCAACATTTAAAAACTAGACCTGTAATTTATGTCCTCCCTGACACACGTGTAAATACGATAAATAAACCTTTCCTTATGTCTTTGTGCAATAATAAATGTAATAGTTCCAGCAGCTGTTGCCACATACACAGAAACCTTGTTTCTCACCCAAGTCTGTACGCTCTGCAGACGGGAGCAAAATTGCTTTGCAGTGTTCTTCGAACGTCAGTACCACAGAACTATTTTGGCTTTGCAGATCCCTTGTGAAGAACGTCCTTCCTGCTGCCACCTCTCCCTGTCATGCAATGGGGGCTTCTCTTGTCTCTGGGAATATAGAACCAGGAGGACTTTTCAGTGAGCCATTGGCTTCTGAAGTCTCTTAGGATTTTCAGGTCAAGCCAACTGCTTCTGATTTTACACAGAAAACCTTTGGGCTCACATGCTTGTTGCAGAAGGAGCTAACCAACAGCTCATTTAACAAGTGACTCACATTACTTCGGGTTCCACTTTCTGATAGATTTCGGGTGCACTGCTGTAGGTTTTTCTGGAAGTGACAAAATTCTGGGTCATTTCCAGGACTGACCTTGTGGCTCCCGCAGACTGAAGGCATTGAACCCTCTGCTCTTCTTGGTGTGTGGAAGACAAACTTCGTGGGCCTTGAGAGCTTAGCAGGGAAAGGCCTGCAAAGAGTCAGTTAGGCAACTCATCTCTCTTAGGGATATTGCTAAAATAGTGGATGCTCTGTGCTCTTGCTACTAGTTTCGATGAGGTAATAAGTCACTATTTTTTGGGTATCTGTGACAGGGTGGTCTGCTGGGGAAAATTAACCTAGATGAAAAGTAAGCAAAGAAGCAAATATGGGTGATGTGCCAGGAGCTGGACCTGGTTGGGAAATGTGTGCTGTTGAAAACGGTGTTAGAACCAGCGAAGGTTGGCATGGGAGAGTTGCCGTCACTACTTTAACCTCCCCAGCTTTTCCCCATCCATCCCCAGCCCTCTTCCTCATTCCTCTCCTAACAGCTAGCTAAGTCAAATAATTAACTGGGAGCTTCAAAGTCAGTGCCCTTTATTTAGCATCCTCTTTCATATTTTACAAAGAGACAGTGTTTGAAATGCTAGGGGGAAGAGATGGTAATGTCTATTGGTATGGCATGTAGTGTTAAATAATACTTGCCACTTAGAAGCCTAAAAATGATAAGAATCAGCTTGAAATCCTTCCTGCTCCCTGAACAGTTGACGGCAGTAGTGGAGGATCGAGATTTATCCCAGAGATGAACGCTGTAGGGTAGGAGCTGCCTGAAAAAAACCCAAAGGAAAATAAAATTTGTTAATACTGATGTTGTGTCTCTTTTTGGGCTTTCCACATGGTTGTTCTGCGGCACTGAAGCTTCAAATAAGTGAACTTTGTTTCATCCTGAATAGAGCAAAGCAATGGTATCTTGTTCCTTTTCTCTCGCTCTTTTGAGAAAATTAGACAAGAAGCAATTATGTGTCAATTGGCTGCTGCTGAGCTGATGTGTTTCTTGTTAGATGTCTTGATTAATGGTTTGATCTTGCAATTATTATTCGTTATGAAATCTGGGAATTCTGGGTACATCAGGAGCTCTGGGTCAAACCGTGTAGCTGTTCAGTGCCATATTCTCTATAATGCCCAGAATTAGTAATAAAACATTGGAAAATGTCCTTAACTAAAGAGGATGGTGCATATTTACCCAAGCCCATCCTCCACGGGCTTATGATACTTGGGTCTATACTTGTCTTGAACAAAAACTATTTCAAAATTGTGTGCTTTGAAACAAGCTTTATTTTCTTCTTTACAAATTGGAAAATAAATGTATTGTCTTGTGCTTAAAATCCTAACAACTTGTATGCCAGCTCTTGTTCCCTTTCTGGACATGAGGAACTGATTCCCCAACACGCTGTTTTATTTTGCTTGGAAGACTTTTGCATAGCTCTAGACTAAGGGCAGTAATATGTAATCATTTTAAAAACCAGAAGGGGAGTATGTGTGTAGACATTTAAAGCTAGTATACATTTCATTCTGTGGAGCTCTGTTACCTTGCTTTATTAACTAAAGCTTGTATGAAATAAGGAGTTGAAGAAGAAGAAAGTGAAGTTTGGCTTTCTAAGTCTTCCCTGGCTATCCAGTAAAACTCAGTATGATCAAGTAATCAAGTGAATGTTGGATTGGAGGGAGCATAGAATCTCTAAGCACTACGTCTACCCATCTTTTAAATACCTCCAGGGATGGTGCTTCAACCACTTCCCTGGGCAGCCTGTTCCAATGCTTGAGAACCCTTTCAGTGTAAAAATTTTTCCTAATATCCAGTCTAAACCTCCCCTGGCACAACTTGAGGCCATTTCCTCTTGTCCTGTCACCTGTTCCTTGGGAGAAGAGGCCGATCCCCACCACTCTACACCCTCCTTTCAGGTAGTCATAGAGGGCGATTAGGTCTCCCCTCAGCCTCCTCTTCTCCAGGCTAAACATCCCCAGCTCCTTCATCCACTCCTCATAAGACTGATGGAAGCCCCTAGGTACTTATTATGAATATTTTCCATTTTACCTTAGGTTTTACATTGTGAAATCTAAATACCTGTAGAATTTACTCAGCCTTTCTGTTTACCCATGGATAAGAATTAATGATACTTTACTTGCAGATGCCTAGTGACAAATACTGCCCTCTCCTGCTCCCCTGGCACAGAAGGTCCAGCTGGTCCTTGCCCAGGAGGGGCAGATGAAGGGGAAGGGATTTTCTGATGCTTCAGATCGCCCTTTAGGCTGGAAGGTGTGGTGGACCGTTTCTGTTTAGACATTTGCACTCCACTTGGATGAGAGGGAAAACTGCGCAAGTGTCAAATGCTTTTATTTGTGTGAAAGCATTAAGTTTTACTTTAAAGTACCTTCTTTTTCCACAGTTTTTAGCCTCAGGCAGAGCCTGCTGAAGTCAGTGGATAGGCTGCCAGAGGCATCCTTATCTGTAAATCACAATTAGAGTGCTGGAATCTTTGCAAAATAAACTCGGCTTATCTAGCTAGCTGAGTATTTACTGATGAATTCTGTTTGTTGCACGCTGTGGTTTGAATATTGCAGTGAAATCAACCTAGAGCAAAATAGCTTCCCCCCCTCCACATTGTATGGATTATGACATCTGCCATATTTTCTCAACCAAAGCACTTCATTTAAAGCAGTTATGAATACAGGTTGAAAACGTGACCTTGCCTCTGCTTAGCTAAAATCTGAATTTGACAAGCAGTGACCAGTAGTTGCTGTATCTGTTTCTTGCTGTTATCCTTAAGTGTTGGCAAAGGCATGCAGGCACTGGAAATAATTCAGCTGATTGAGTTTCATGCTGCTTAAGCAGTTTGAAGAATTTGCTTCTATAAATTTCAATCTGTTCTGGCTCCTGGTTTTATCTCCATCAGATATAAATTATCACGCTGTCAGCCTCTGGATAGCACTGGAATGCTGCTGCACAATTTATTTATTTTATTTTATTACCATAGCAAAGAAATCCCACTTGACTGTTTTTAAAGCCGTGTGTCTCTTCGCAGAGTAAAATCAATCTCTCTTTTAATAACTGTGTATTTCTCCCTGATGTTGCTGGGATTTCCAATGGCAGAGCTGTCAGCCTTTGGTGACCTTTGAAGGTCCGAGGAGGAGTTCCCGGTGCAACGCTGCCCTTTCCTACCTCTGCAGCTCCCAGCTCCTTTCGTCACAGTGGATTTTTTCCTCAGAGGTAGTGAGGGGTGGTAGTTATGCTATGTAAATAATAAATTAGATGCAGTGCTTTTCGCATTCATAAGTGCCTACAAATTAGTATTTTGGCAAGTGTTCTGAAAGATGAGCTTCCTGTAAGTCACAAACCTGCACTCAGGCTGAAGCCCAGGTCTACCAGTGAATTTAGGGGAGGGGTGTCCACGATGGTTAATTTAAACCGGGTAAGCCATTTCCCAATACCTATTTCTTATGGAAGTCAGGGTTTCGATTTGAATTCAATGGAGCATTAGTCCTCTAAATTCCTTTACAAATCTGGCCGTGTCATGTTAGTTTTGGAAGCTGCTCTTTATTTTTTCAAAGCCATTTCTTAGTTATTAAAGGGGTATAAATTCTGTCACTTAAAGTCGGTGCCAAGCATCCTTTTTTTTTTTTTCCTGCGTATGCTTTTCTTATGAGACACTTGTTTGGGGGAAAAGACACACAACTGAAAGCGTAGTTGGAGAGAGCTTGAGTGTGGGCTTTGCGTGTGAAACGTGGAACCTCCCAAGGCATCGAAGCTGTTGGTGTTCTGTGTGGAGGTTGCCAGCACGGCTTGCCTGTGGGTTAGGCCAGCAGTTCCCTCCTGAGCCTGAGAGCTGTGATTTGTGTGTGTGTGGCTCCATTTCATACCGTCAGGTGGGAAATCAGAAGCAAAAGGAGCAGAAAATAAACATGAATATTAACAAAAGGAGAGCAGAGGTGAAAGGCTTGGTGATTGCTGCCTTTCCAGGGGTTGTTATGTATGCATGTTCAGGCTGATTTGCTCTACAAGGGTAAAGACTCTGTCGGTTTCAATTACCGTGCAGTGGCTCAAAGCTTTTCTAATGAGAATTGAAGTCAGAAAATTGTTTTCTTGGTTTCAGTGTAAAACTTTGCATTCAAGACGTATTGCTTTTTTCCTTTTCCCTGCTAAGCATAAGAGCATTACTTATGGTGCAAACTGCAGCCTTGGGAAGCAAGTGCTGATAAACTGCTCTCAAGCAAAGCCCTCTGGGTGATGCTCAGGGCTGCCAAAGTTGGCTCTCACAGCAATCGCATCCTGCTCCCAGGCAGACAGTTGTGTGCTGCACTGCAGAGGCTTGGAGGAGGTGATGCACAGAGAGCGAGGAGCTAGGGGAGAGTTAAATGCATCCCAGAAGTTCCCTTTTCAAGAAAATAAAACATGCGCATCCCGATGTAAAAACACCCCTAGTTATTAAAATTCTTCATACACAAGTCATGTTGAAAACTCACTTAAATTGAAGACACCCACTTCTTAATGCAGAAAATGCTCTTATCACAGGACTGGTTTCCTTAGGCAGGGTTTACTCGTAAGTAGCCGTTCTGCACGGGAGTGCCTGACTGTATGCATTATGTTGCCTATGTTGCCTGCTCATCTTGGCACAAAGCTTTTGTTCCTCAGCCTGATGTTCCGCCATCAAATCTTTGGATAAGGTCATGGAGCAGATCCTCCTGAAAGATAGGTCAAAATATACTGAAGACAGGGAGGTGGATAGGGACAGCCAACATGGCTTCACCAAGGGCAAGTCGTCCCTGACTAATCCAGTGGCCTTGTACAGTGGAGCGACTGCATCAGTGGACAAGGGAAGAACTACAGATGTCATCTGCTTTGACTTCTGTAGGGCCTTTGACATGGTCCCCCACAACTTTCTTACCTCTAGATTGGAGAGATATGGATTTGATGGATGGACTGTTAGATGGGTAAGGAATTGGCTGGATGGCTGCATTCAAAGAGTTATAGTCAATGACTCAATGTCCAAGTGGAAAACAGTAACAAGTGGTGTCCCGCAAGGGTCCGTACTGGGCCCAACACTATTTGCTTTGAGCAACCTGATCCAGCAGAAGGTATCCCTTGGCAGGGGGGTTGGACTAGGTGGTCTTTAGAGGTCCGTTCCAACCCAAACCATTCCGTCTTTCTATAACAAACACACTACAGTTTTACAGCACTGGAGTTCATCTGTGGGAGGGACTCCCTACGTGGCCTGCTTGTCCCACTGCACCAACCCAATGCGTACAGAGGATGGAGCAATCCGGTGGTGGCTGGGTATGGAGAAGGCTGTGTGCTTGCGTGCAGCGTTGTCAGAGATGCCTCTGCTTTAGATAAACTCGGAAAAGTACAAAATGGGGAAATAGAAAGATTTCCTGTATTTATTTTTTTTCAGTTCATTGTGGATTTTATGTGGCACGTGAAAGTTTTGCTGCTGGATTGGAAGTTCTTGGTTTAGGTGGCTACAGGTCTAGATGTCAGCTGCGTTTCCCTGTGATACTCTCAATGCCTGACACCTCAGTGGGAACCCGCTGCTTATCTCTCAATATGTGTGCATATACAGAACAGGGGAGTGTATGTAACAATTTCTGCAAGATGGTTTCCTAGGCAAAAAAAATCATATGTTTAAGAAAGCTGTGGAAAAATAGAAAATAATAGTAATCATAAAGAAAAAAAAGCAAAGAAGCAGTTCAGACATGTAGGGGATGGAATACCTATACAGCCAACACCAGAGAAATTAATTCGCTCAGAGCTTTAAATATGAGTCATAGTCACTTTGTAAGCCTGTATTTTAAATTACAGCTTACTGAGCCTGTGCGTGGCCCTGCTACTTCTAAATGAACGTTGTAATGTGGCATGTTTTTATGGGCATACCTCTTATGAGCCCTCTTCTGTAGGATGCTGATTACATTTAGGTAAAGGGGAGCTTATGAACTGGACTTTCTCAAGGAGGTCTTTGCTGAGGCCGAGGCATACTCGTTCTTTCCTGTTGAGGTGGGGTTTATTTTCCTTGTGCCACGTATTGCTGCTCCAAACATAAAACGTTTGGAGTTACTCAACCCTGCTGAAGAATGAAGTGCAATTAGGTGTTGCTTGAGGCTCAGAACTAAAGAATAGGCTCAGCCCCCTAAAATACAAGTTTTTCTGCAGCATGGCATGGATGATATTCTGGTGTGGGGTTCCTCTTCTGGGATGTTGAATGTCTACAGTTTAGGTGTTTCTGAGCCCGTCCTCCAGGTTTTCTTTGCAGGTCATGGAGAGACATGGATGTTTCCAGTGCATGACTCATTTTACTTATTTTAGACATCCACTCTAGAGATGAATCATTCCCTTAAAGACTCTGTCTGCCTCGTCTGTCCTGTCAAATAACTTGGCTCCCCAGCCCACTGCAGGAGCTTGGTCCCTGGTTGTCCGTACTGCAGGAATGTTTTCTTCATTCACAGCTCTCCCGTGGAGTCAATCAGCTAATTGCCTCTGAAACTAAACGTGGGTGTTTACAAGGGATCATTCACTGCCGGAGTTGCTCCATGTCGTCAGCGAGAGGAGCAGCGTGCCAGCTTTGGCCGCCTCCACCCTCAGCAGCCCTCCCACTCACCTCAGCAGGCTTTGCACTTGTTGCGTGTCCCTCATGAGGCCTGCTGGCATGTCCCGTAAAGCCAGTACTTGGGTGGGCTGCAGCACCCAGCTTTCGTTATTTAAGGAGAAAAAACGAAACAAGACCACTACAAAATCATTTGCTTAAGGCCACAGGTGCTCCAGAGGGAGCCCAAATAAAATGATGGCCAGGCCTTGTAAATCATATCTAGGGACAATCTACTCTTGAGCCTTCAGGAATACAATCCAGCAGATATACGTTTGCCTTGTCTGAAATTTTGCAATTGGAATCCCACCCATTGCATTTTAAACTGATAAAACCCCTGCAAAATTTCACCCATGAGCAAGCTCTGTTCTGCTGTACCCTTCCAAAAAGGGTGAGCATGGTGATACACAGAGTACAGCCAGAAGGTTTGGAGGTGAAGATGTGTATGTCATTTGTTTCTATGGCTAGCAAATATTTATGGTTATTGATGGAGTTTATTGCTGCAAGTACTTTCCACTCACATTTGGTCCTGCCTCAAATGTAAAAAATTGTTGTTGTGCAGTTTAATCAGAGGATTTTATATTTTTCCCTTGATTAAGACATCTGTGTATGTATTGACAAGTCTTTTGTTTCTTCATTGGAAGCAGTAGACTGCTTGGCAGGGCAATGAGATTCCCAAATTTTTATTTATAAACATGGCTAATACGTTTCTGTATTTTAATAGGCTGCTAAAAAGGAAGGAGAATGAAAGGAAAGGGAAAAACAGTTACTGAATTAGAAAAGATGGAAGTATGGAAAACATACTAATTCCCTTTCAAATGTAAGCAGAAGGGAAGGGGGGAATTGGGCTGTTTGAATTACTGCAGTGAAACTAGGATTGATCTGGAAAGACTGTATTCATTTCTGTGTTCAAGTTTATGCTAGGAAAGCCAGAAATTTTGCAAACCTACAACTTTACACCTGCTGGTTTGTGAGCCCTTTGCACATGTTGATTTAAACTTTATATTATTATGTCAGGTTTTTAGGACAAATGATACCATATATATATATTACAAATTATTAAGAGATTATCAGATGCTTGTCATAGATGGCTGATGAGGGAGAAAAATCTAGAAAGAAGTGGTCTCCAGAGAAAAGTCACTGCAGATTACTGTCAGATTGGTCTGAAGGAGACATCAGTCCTTATCCTTAAGTGTGAAGTACCTGGAAAAAAAAAATAAATCAGACCTTCAAATGCCTCCTAGTTTTCCTAACAAAACAATGGCATTGCCTTAAGACTTGCTTTGCTCTGTGCTTGTCTCATGTGGTGAAAATTTAGACATCGATCTAGATATCCATTACCCTCCTGGGGTAGCTGAAGTCAGTGTTTGACCAGTGCCTGTGATAAAGTCTTGCTGAAGACTGATTTTTCTTACAGTGCTAGTTTCAGGTAACGTGTCTGTAAGTGAAACAATGTAAATAGAGCGATACTTCAAGATATTCAGTATGATTTTTTTTAAGTGGCAACTTTCCAGGTACCATCATCTCTTTATATTGTGGAATCAGGATATATTGGTGTTTGGGAAACAGAGTCATGGTGTCTTGTTGGATAAGTCCTTACCATAGGGAGGCGGCACAGCGATGGCAATAGCCACAGATGCAGAACGTCTGAACTGGTTTTCTGGCTTCTCCTGGGCGACCTTGGGGAGGTCTGTCAGAATTTCATATCCAAAGTTGCATAATATGGACCATAATACCTCCTCTGCTCCTCTTGTGTACTTGCTGTAGAAGCCCCCTGTGAAAGGAGCTGCTCCTCAGCCTGTTTTGTACAGCAGCCACAGGGACCTGCTCTTTACTCTAGAGGTTTCTGTGGTACAAGCAAGAAAATCCAAATCATGATGCCACAGCCAGGTTTGCTTTGAGTAAATAAAATTCTGAAGTCTAGAGGGGAAAAACTCAAAATAAGGAACGTGTTTATCAGGAACGAACATGATTTTCACAAAGCACTTCATTCACAGGGACTGGATGCATTTTATCTGCAGAGTTTGTTTGAGAAGGCTTACATGGAAACACTATGAAACAGGCTGAAAATTACCTGGAAAACTATAAATGAAGGCTACCGAGTTACCTAGGGAATGGCTCCTTCAGGAGGGTATTTTGTGAGTCCTGAACATACCCATACTGCATCACCGGAATCAGTGAGTTACCCGCTGGGAGGGTGTACCTGGTCCAAGAGATGTACTGGATTTTCACCCCTGTTCATCCTCTGTGACTCTCATTGTAATGGAGCTATTGAAATGCCCCATAGGGGTTAGGCACCGACTTCTCTAATGCGTTCGTTAGTGAATGGAAACGGGCTGCTGCTTAGTAAGGAGCCAGGAACCAAGTGTGATGTTTGAGAAGCTATTCAAAAGCACTGCTGTCAAACAGGAGCTTAGGTCTGATCTCTGTCACAAAAGTAGCATTTATGTAGTGCTCCTAAATTTAAAAAAACTATATAAAAGGTTGATCTCTTTGTGTTTTGTTTTGTAGTTTTTTGGTTTGGTGGGTTGGGGTTTTTTTTGCTTTTTTTTTTTTTTTTAGTGAAACTGCATTATTGCAGTGACTTAATAGAATCATAGGATTCTATGATTCTATTAAGCCACTGGGGTTTTTGTCTTCATTTTCAGGTATTTGCTGATACATTTTGTAGTCAGTGGGAAGGCAGTTTGTCATCTTTAAGATTTTAAGAACCTGAGGGTAAGCCGCTGTGGCTCTTGGATATTGCACTCTGCTGAAAAAGAACCTCATTCACGTGGCTAATTATAGGGATTTTTTTTCTTTTTCTTCCCCATCAACTCTGTGCAGAGGGAATTCTTGGTGAATAGTGCCACAATGGCCACCCTGCAATTCCCCTACTTAATGAGCTACTTCTCACACAAATAGATTTCAGAATAACTGGGCACAGATGTTTAGGTGTCTGGTGGTGGGTTGTGGGTTTTTTTTGCCTGAAAATGATTGTCAGTCTTCATTTTCATTTCAGGTTTCAAAGCCTGTTGAAACTGCAGCATTCCTGTCATTGCGAACGTTATTCAGCCATGTGAACTGTGACTCATTCTGAAAGATTATAGGCATTTCCCTCCCCGGCATGCACCTATCCTCCCGCTGTGAGATGTTTGCAGGTTGCCTTCTGTGCTCAGAGGGTCAGGGGGACGTGGTGCCGCAGAGCTCGCTTGCTTCCAGCCCTGTGCTATGCAGGGTATAGGACCCCATGTCTGCTGCAGGCAGCAAGTTTCAGGGTGGGAAATGCTACTTTTGTCTGCTTCTGGGGGGAAAAAAATTTCAAAACGTGCTTTTCAGCATCTATTTACAGTAAAAAAACCCTACAAAACGAAACCAAAGAGCAAACCTTAAAAGAACAATAAATCTCATACAGACCTCCTGGCTCATGTTCACTCCAGACTATGTTTACTTAAGCTGCGAAAATATCAGTTCATGGTATCAGCTCAAGGCAAACTCCATCTGGTCTGGTGATCTGCTTTAATCATCTTTCGTTTCTAGTTTCGCCTTCTCTTTTTCTTTCCTGCGTTCCTCTCTGGCGTCAGAGGGTCCCCGCTGTCACCGTGCCGACTCTTCTCCTGGCACTGCAGACCAGCCCTGCCCGGGGGCTCAGCACCTCACCTCTCTCATCTGCCTCCGTCCTCTGCGGTTAATTGCTATTTCCTATATGTTTTCCAGGGCTTCATTTGAATTAAGGTCCTGTGGGGATCCCGAATGGGATTTCTGTTTGGTATTTTATTGAATGTCAATATGAACCTGTAGGGGAAAAAAACCAAACCCATCCTGTTCATCATGGAAGCTCAGTTAATTGGGGATGATTAAAGGGAAGCTTGATACTACCTGCCCAGCCATAGAAGTGAGCTGTGGTGCCTGAAGATGAAAAGCCATGAGGAATCAATCTTAATCTAGTACAACTTAACACCGTGCTTGTATTTTTATCTACTTGAGGGCAAGAGATAACACGTCTAAACTTCCCAGCATGACAAAAATGGGCAGAATTTGGAGAAGGTGGCGCAGATGGGAGCGCAGAGCCCCGTTGCTCTGCAAGCACGTGTCTGAAAGACCTCTTCTGTCTCATTCTGTCTATGTGGGAAGTGTTGCTGGAAAAGCTGACAGGATCCCCGAGGTTCGGAGCTGAGGAGCAGGGAGAGCAGAAAGCATCCACCAAAGCTGCTTCCCTGGGGCTATGAAAATGAGAAGCGGTAGGGCTATGGGCAGCCACACTGGTGTTTTTTCAGGAAAACAAAGAATTGTGATGTATCTCATCAGGCAAGTGTGGGAGAGGAAGAGGACTTTTCTCAAAGACTGCAAGCAGCTTGCTTTTCTATCAAATCTAGATTTTAAAAAGGGAAAGAGGTTGTTTGCAGAGGTTTCCTTTGGTGATTAGTGTTTGTAGTCCACGTTATTGTTTCAGCAGCAATCAAGTGGAGATATGCGATAGATATAAAATTAAAATTATTTCACTGTTTTCAGATGTTTTGCTAGAAGATTTAGTTATTCAGATCTTGGTTTCCTTTATGCGTTTCTATAAGCTAGGGCTTACTCGGGTGTCCTAGAGTAACTGTGTTGACACATGTATCCTAGATGAAGAACCCCTTCTTTCTGAATTACCTACATCTGCTTTCAAAGCTGATCATGATAAATCATAGCTAGATGCTCTTTCACCGTAGTTCAAGTCCTACTTTATTCTGAAATGACTTTCATGTGTAGACAAGCCCTTAGGAAACACTTTTTGTTTGAAATTAAATCTCCTTAATTTTTTAGCCCTTGCATTCTATGCTTGTTCTGAGAAATAAATCCAGTTCCTTTAAGGTGTTTTTTGTTTTGTTTTGCTTTGCTTTGCTTTGCAGACTGTAAGATGGCACATTGAACTACAGCCATGGGCAAGTCCAACTCCTTCCCTCAACTACGAGGCCTTGAGGTTCCTGAAGTACATTAGCACTTCTCAGGTAGGTTTTTTCATTTCAGTCACCATTTAGCAAACAGTTTGCCTGGCACAGGCTGTTCCCTCTCAGTTAAGGAATTAACCTCACACCAAACTATTTTTGAAACTGCTTCATTTCTGAAGTTGCTTAACCTAGCAGTAATGGTCAACGTGAATGTAAGGGTTGAAACACGGGGTAGAAGGAATGCATTATTTCCTAGCTTTTTATTTCCAGATGGGTTCATGTCCTGACAGGAGTATGATATGACTGAAATTCCAGACGTGGTTCTTCTCTTGCTCTTTCTCTCTTTCTTGCTCTCTCTCAGACACAGAAAAATACAGAGCACTCTGTAGGGAGAGAACTGTGTATTCAGCCACTCCACCTCTCAATAATAGTGGGATAACCAGGCTCATTTTAGCCAAAAAGCATGCATTTGAGGCCCTGGGTAAAATAACAACAAGGCGTCGGTCTCTAACTTGGACAAGTTGTCCCAGCGGTACCAATAGAATCCTGATATTTTAAGGACAAAAATGATGAGCTGGAAAATTAATGTTTTTATGTGCTTTTTCAAAGGTGACATTTCCAAATCCAGATTGCGTTGACAGATACTTCCAGGGTTCAGCATGTATGGGAATTGGGCCATCATGACCTAGTGGAGGCCACTTCTGCACAACAGCATTTACGCATGCATTTTCTCTAATAAAAAATGGAAAAGGTGTCAGATGCCCACAGTTCCGACAGGGTGGCTGCTTTTGGTACCCAGGTCTATCAGCAATTGACCCTTGAATACATATTTAACTGCACCATCGCTTAAGTTGGAGAATAGCGTAAAGCCTCAGGTGCTAATGTCGCTGAAACGTCATTCTCAGAAAATTCTTGGTTAATGCAATGCTTTCAGGGCTGAGACGAGATTCATTTGAAACCCGTCTAAAAATAAGTTGCTGTGCTGATGGTGTGGTAACTGGGAGGGTAGCAGAGTGTTAACTTATCCTCCAGTTTGTGGGTCCCCCGGGCTAAATGCTCAAGAAAATGACATCTCTGCCGCCGCTCATGCCAGCACCGAGAGGGCACGAGGCAAGATGATGCATGTGGAGACAGCAAGAGATGTGTGTAGAGCTGCTTGTTTTGTTGTACAGAAGTTTAAGCTGCGGCAGGCATATTAAGCTGAAAACATCCTTCATCTCCGTGACTTAATAAACAGTGGCAGATGCTGCTAAACTCCACTAGTTGGGTCAAAGCCTACAAGGACATCAATTAGCAGAGAGTTTATTGCTTCTGACATACTAATCGAGAAGCTTCGTTCCCAGAGTAACTGACCCTGGTGGAGGGGACAAGCGTAAGTGAAAACAAAAAAAAATGAGAGAAATCCCTGCTCCTGACCGGGTAGATGTTATAAGATTAATAACTGACAGACTAACACAATGACTGGTATGAGCACTTCTGGAAATGGGATCCTGCTTACGTAGATGAGCATGGGATCACATTTTCCTTGTTTGCTGAGCAAGTGTCTACTAATTACTGTGCCTGAGTTCAGCTCCTTACCATTAGCATAGAATGGCTCAAACTGCTGGAGGGGGAAGATGCCATGTGAGCAGGGTCGAGGAGTGGCCAGAAAAAGCTGTTTCAATGCTAGTTTCTAATGATCAGATGAACCATCTTACACGTGCTGTTGTTTGTGCAACACTAGTGAGAAGAAGCCCAGAACAGGACGTGAACTCAGTGCATCAGGGTCTGTAAATCACACAACAGATTGGTGGTGGTGCTAAAGGCAGAGTTCAGGGTTTTTTTTATATTTTTGATAGAAGAGCTATCAAGTTGCAAGAGCTATTAAAATTGCTCCAAATTCTGGGTGTTGTAATTGCTCATAATGCCATGAGTCGATTAAGTGGCAGCATTGCGGAATCTTAGTTTTCTGTAGAGAGCACATTATTCTTCTGTGTCTTAAAATTAGTACTTGTTATTGCAATGCCATTTATTCCTTGATTGTTATGTGACTGAAGGGAAATGGGTACTGGGGTGCAGTGCAAATCATTGCTTAAAACTTAGTGAATCTTGAGAGCAGCGTGAAGAGATGCTATGTTAGCTTTTATGAATTTTCCGTGGGAATTATAAGCTGAGCAGGAGCAGGGAGGTGGCGGTGCAGCGTGCAGCTCTCTGGATGTAATGCTCCAGTTAATGATCTTTCAGAGGTTACGGTTCTTAAAGAATGAGAATTTTATTTACTTATTATAAGGCACATGGTGGAGAGTGCCTGCTACAGCAAAGGCTGGCTTCTTGTTTTTACTCTCACACCTGTGTAAAATTGTTCAATTTCTGTGGTTCTAGGTGGGGCCAGACCCGTGCTTTTTAGTTTGGCTAAAACCAAGAGCTGAGCCTGGGCACTCTGCTGTGGAGGAAGGAAGGAGCAAGATGAGAACAGTCAGTTCAGGACCGATGTTTAAACTGGCTTTGTCTCTACTGCTGTTCTTTCCACCTTTTTTATTGTTGCCTTTCTGGCAGTGCCAGCTCCCGTCCCTGCAGCCAGGGCTGGTACTGGGCCCAAAGAACGACTTTTTGTCATGACGGCTCAGCTGGGTTTCTGCAACTCTTCTCAGTCTTTGCTTTCCTATCTGCTTGTTACCAGCCTGTGCCCTGCAGCCCCTGAATTTGATGGCTGGGTTGCATGTGGATTGTAAAGCCCTTCCACAACCAACTGCAAGCTGATGCTGGTGCAGCGTGGCACAGCCTCTCTTGGGCAGAAGTAGCCACAGCTTTGGTGCTTGGACATGGGGCTGTTGGAATGGGTCTAGCGGAGGGCCACGAAGATGATCAGAGGGCTGGAGCAACTCTCCTATGAGGACAGGCTGAGAGAGTTGGGGTTGTTCAGCCTGGAGAAGAGAAGGCTCCAGGGAGACCTTAGAGCAGCCTTCCAGTACCTAAAGGGGGCCTACAGGAGAGATGGGGAGGGACTCTTTATCAGGGAGTGTAGTGACAGGACACAGGTTAATGGTTCCAAACTGAGGGAGGGTAGATTTAGATTGGATATTAAGAAGAAATTCTTTCCTGTGAGGGTGGTGAGGCACTGGAACAGGTTGCCCAGGGAGGCTGTGGATGCCCCATCCCTGGAAGTGTTCAAGGCCAGGCTGGATGGGGCTTTGAGCAGCCTGGTCTAGTGGGAGGTGTCCCTGCCCACGGCAGGGGGGTTGGAACGAGATGATCTTTAAGGTCCCTTCAGACCCGAACCCTTCTATGATTCTATGCGTATTCCTGCTTCTCGTTACCTCCTTACCACTGCTACGGCAACAGCCGTACAAATTGTGCTGGCTTTCCATCGCCTGCTGTGCCTTGGCTCCCGGATGCTGGAAGGGTGGCAGCACTCCCCAGCTCCGTGCCTGCCTTTTCCAGAGCGGGTCTGGAGGAAGAGGATGGTGATGAATGGTATGGTAGAGTCCGGTGACGAAGCGCTGGCCTGAGCTGCTGAGGGGACAGGCAGAGTGGATACTCCAGGGAGGGGCTCCTCCGTAGGGTGATACTCACAGGGACATAGCTCTGTTGGCTCCATCACCGCTGTGCTTTGGCTATTGCAGGCTGCTGCTCAGCTGCTGGCAAAGCTAACTTCACCTCTTAGTTAAGTGAGTTTTTGGCACTTCCAGGTTTCTGATGAATCCATCACATTTTAGTCCTTGCTTTCTTGGTCTTTATGAGGACTTTGACTTGCAGTGCTCCTCCCTGCAGGGCCTCTATCTCTTCTCCTTTTGCAGTGTTTTTATCCTGGCTTTAGACTCTAGATGTCTAAGCCAGCACAGCATAGACACACATATGATTCCTCTGTTTAGTTAAGCACTTGCTTAAATCCTTTTGTTGTTGGAAAGGGGATGTGTTGGGGTAATGATTAAATCCCTTCTGGAACCCGAAATCCAGGACACTCTAGGCAAGGTATACAGTGTACATTGCAGTGACACTGCAACTTGTGCTTACAGTCTTGAACGATGACATGATTTTAACATTATTCAGGATGCAGAATCCACTCCAAGGTTTGAAAAGAAAAAAAATAAACATTTTAATGCTGAAATGACTTGTTCTCAGGAAAATTGATTTTGGGGTATAGTACTAATGCTTAATTATTTGCTTTTCAAACTGCATTAGTCTCTGGGGGATTATGTAAGCCTTAAACTTCACCAAGTAGAACAGATGAACAAGGAAAAAAAAATCATCAGATCTCCATAGCTGTGTATCAGATTGACAATCAGATTTAAACGAAACCAATTAACGTTTTTCTTCTTTCCACTCTTTCCCCAGAAGGCAAACTAAAAACAGATTAAAAGTTATGTCTTAAAATGAAACATCCTTTGATTTCAACAGATTTCATGTGAACACATGAACCTGAGCAGCCTGAAAGGGTACTCTGAAACCACAAAGAAGCCCTGGTCGATCTGTCTTGACGAGAGGTTTAGCCTCATTCATCGAATCAGAAGCAAGCAATGCCGTCTCTATTCCCTTGGGTAAGCACTCTTTAAAAGACAGCAAATTGTTTCACAACAGCTAGCTTCAAAAAGCCCTATAAATGCAACACAGGCTGCAACAAGGTTGTCTTTTAAAATACAGACTTTGTTCGGGTGTTTTTGTTACATGGTGATGTGCTTTCTGTAAACTCAATGTTTTTAGGGAAGAACCTTTCACAATAATGGTCTTTGTTTCCTTCACTTTGCTAGTATCAGTATGAAAACAATTGCTTAATGGTGAGTAGTAGTTCACATAGAGGAAGATGGAAATTAATGAGATAAACTGAGAGGCCTACAGCGTCTTCCCTGAGCAGAAATGACGTGTGTAATTGCCAGCTACTCCAGCAGCATTACTTACAAAACTTCATTAACTACCCCTGGGACAAAATAGTACATTTCCATGTGCGAGTGTGTTTGCTAAGCACTTCAGGGGTGACATGTGGCAAAGTGATAATAATAAAGGCAGTTGCAGCTTTATTTTAAAATGTTTGTAGTGTTTATGATGTTTACAGCACTTGAGGTTGAAATTTTCACTCTCCACAGAACAAGTGCTTTCACAGGTAGTAAACCCGCAAATGCAGCCTGTTTCCCTGCTAATAAAACACTCCGCTTCCCAGAGGGACGAGGGAGGTCAGTGCTCGGAGTTTGTCAGGCCCCTGGCCTTTTGCATTACCCATCTGCGCACAGGTGGGTTAGGAGAATGGTGGCTGGGATGTGGAGCTCGTTTCACACAGATCACCACGTGGCTGCAGGCTAATGAAACTGTCTTTTCTGTCCTGGGAGCCAGCTTTAGGTTAGAGGTGTACTGAAAGGCTTCATCTCCTTTGAACCAGCGTGGTTTATTTCTGTGATTTTGCTGCAGTGGGCTTACAAACGGTGGACAGCAAGGAACTGTGTCTGGGTGGCATTTCTCAGTGATTAGCCCATGGCAGCTAACACCAGCAATTAACGTCAAGTGGATGCAGAGTGCGCTGCAGTCAAAGGGAGTGTTTTCTCTTAATTTGGGTGGGCTTATGTTTGGGTCGAGTTTATATTGAGCTGTAAAGGCCAAACTCCTCAGAGGGTGAGGGGCTCTCAGGTTTTGTTCAGTTGTATTTCTCTGTGGCAGAACAGTAACATGCCCCTTAGAGACGAATCACATACACGGAGAGCAAACTCCTCTCGACTACTGCTGCTTCTTATTTTCTTAATGCTCTTTACACTCTATTTCAAATTATACTTACCTAGTTTTAATGCAAAATATGGATTTATGTGATTTTTTTTTTTCCTTAGTTTTCCATGTGCCTATGTAAGTTAGGAGAGATGCTGTGTTATGCCGTGTTCAGGTCCAGACTTCACCTGCTTGACTGTAGAACTGGCTCATTGCCTGAGGCTCCTTCTAGTAGTCAGTAAGGAGAGGCAGGCACATTCAGGTGGAAAATCAGCTAAATTAAATAACATTCTGGAGGTGCAGGTATTGCTTTCCTTTGATTATAGCGGAAGTCTGGGATAACATGTCTGCTGACTGTACATGTCTTGGCGAAGCACTCAAAGTTCAGTGGAATTAATCTAGACCTTGCCCTTCAAGTTACATGATCATTAATATTGGACCTGATCTCCTGTATTAATGTCCCCCTTCCCTTTTGCTGTGGGCCAAGTGTGGGTTGAGAATGGTATTTTTGTTGAATTGGCCAGTAGACACAATGCAGAGTTGATTTCATTTGTGCTAGGAAATGCAGATTTGGCAGAAAGCTGACCAGTACAAAGATAACTTGCTAATGGTTTCAAATGAATCTGAGCTAGTGCGTGTATACCAGTGCTTTATGTGTGGTGCTGTTTTGGGTAGGGTACAGGGAGCCTGAATGCCAGATCTTCTGTACTCACAGAACAGTAGGGCTTAGCAGAGGTTGAAATTGATGTTGGCTCACCCATCTGTCATCAGATACACATGTGCAGTAAATACCCAACCATCACATGAAACAGCTAAAAAATAAACGGGAAATATTTGAGGTTGAGGAGGAGCAGTCTTCAGTCTTCCAGTTTACTTCTGCAGCCTTTGGGTCTCATTACTGCGTAACCCTTCTCTCAGTCCTACTTCCTTTAGTTTATGACAGGCAGAAAAGTAATTTTGTTCTGAGTAAGACAAAAATCCTCTTTAAACATTTTTGTTATCTCATAGAGTTCATAAAGAGCGAAGGGGGAGCAGCTGCTCCCAATGGAGAACATTCTCTGTGGAGAGGATGGATGGATGACAAATGTGAAAGTTCAGTGCAAGCGTTACTGGGAATCCTGAATTAAATCCATATATCATTAAAAATGGAACAAAACATGCTGCATAGGCTTTGCCTTCTTGAACTCTGTAGACGAGGTTACTTGCAAATGGGAGCGAGCAGTGCCTGAAATGTCTGGAGATCTTTTTAGATTAGTATTAGTTGCTTCCCCTACTGGGAGGCAGCGATGTTGTTGCCTCTGGGTCGGGATTTCCCAGTATGATACATAATTGCAATATGCATTAGTGAACTTCAGTTATTAGTGCTAAATCTGCTTAGATTAAGCTAAATCTGTTACAAACACCACAGGCAGGCACTCAAGCCGGGATAATATGAGTGAATGGGATTTCAGAAATTTACCAGTTCAGGTTTAAAGAGTCTCACTGCAATACTGAATAAAAGCCCTTTCAGGTGGGTCTTAGTGTAGGAGCTTTAGGATCCAGGCAGGGGATGCTTCTTTTTTCCCCAAGCTGCATCCTTTGAGAGCTCGGTTATCTTCCTTTGAGAAAGAAAGGGAGGAAGGGGCACACAGAAAGGGAAAGCTGGACCTTAACACGCATGTTTTTACAGCTCTGTCCTGTGGTCCCTGTGGGAGCTGGAGTACCTGGGGTTACCAGACTGGATCAGCTACAGGTATCCGATAGAGCTGTGCTGGAGGAGACAAAGCAGCTTTTCGTGCTCCAGCGTGAGGTGGAGGCCGATGCAATGCTCCCTTCAGTGCAAGCTGCCGCCCCCTGTTTGTTCTCTGTGTACCGTGACCCTCTGGGAACCCCAGGAGCAGGGGACAGCCAAGGGACACGGCTCCCCGCTGCGCTACGCTCTGTCCTGGGTCAGCGTCCCTGCCCTGCTGCCGGTGGGGAGCAGCGCCAGCGAGACCTTCCCTTCCACTCCCACCATGCAGGCAAGGAGAGACCCTCCGGAGGCCGGGTCCCGCTCCTGCTGCTTTGGAAAAATGCACCTCTGCCCCCGCTGCAGGGGGCTGCCTGCAACTGCCGACTCTGTGACCAAGCTCTCTTCTCCTTTGCAGCAAAAATAGGTCGGGCTCTTTAACATTTTTTATTTTGCTGTTGCTGGAGGCGGCAGCTGCTCTTTCCCGGTGGTGGGGAAGGGCCTCTCTAGTCTTGTGTGGGCTCCACACTTTTCTTTTAAAATCGTGGTACCTTTTCAAGTAACACAAAATCTTTCTTAGGAGGCCTCATTTGTTTACCTTTTTCATGCTGTGTTATCCCTTAGCGTGATCACATGTGAGCCAGGAGTTTTTGAAACTAGTTCTTTTTGAGATGACCATGGCAGGGGGGTTGGAACTAGATGATCTTTAAGGTCTCTTCCAACCTGAACCATTCTATGATTCTATGACCTTATGTTCTTTCCTAAATATTTGTTGATTATATCTCTCTTCAGGCATAAATTTAAGCTGTTAGCCAGAGTGCCAGAAGATATATCAGCACCTACTTCACCCTCATCTGTGATTTTTTTTCTGTTTTGCACCACTGTGAACCTCCCTTTGCAGTCCATGTGGGTAGCAATCTGTTTGGAGGCAGCCTGAGGTTTGTCTACATCAAAAGCATCTGGCCCTGTGGATTGTACCAGCTGAGACTGTTAGAAGCGTGGCACGGACACATGTGTCCTTCAGTTGCTGGTAGGCTCATCGCTCTAATGCTCTAACTGTCCCCAACAATTCACATGTTGTTCAGTTTTAGCCAGCTTCTCATTCCTAAGGGATTACACTGGTCTTTGTTCATCAGCGTCCCTTCTGTAGAAAGCCACATGCAAACAAATATGTCGATTCACTTGGTTAACTTCTGAACTTTCTTGCTAATGTGTGTTGAATGTATTAAAAGAAACCTCCTCTCTTTTCCCTCCTACCCGGCTGTACGGGCTGGAATCCTGTGAAATAGACTTGTCCTTAAAAGCACACCGGGCTCTTTTTGCAAACCCTGTTTCCTCTTCCTTTCCCAGGATGCTGGAAGGGGAAGATGGTTGAGGAGAAGACCTTCTAACAGGTCCTTGTTACACTGTGCTTAGCCAGTATTACAGCAAGCGTCATACCGTATTGGTAACTTCCAAAACCTATGCTCTGCCAAACAGTGTTTCACGAGCTGGATTCATTTTAGTTTAGCAGTATGTCATCTATGTAAAACATTTAGCGCTGGCTTAATGTCATACCATAGTGTAGCATGATTTAAAATGTATCGTGTTTTGCATATTGATCCAAATAGCCAGAATGATTTCAGACTCATAGCATTTCTAAGGGTAATTGTGGCGTAGTGTAGCAGGTGCTCTGACAGTACAGCTGAGAGTGCTGCCCTGTAATGGTTTGGGTGTGACAGATAAATGCCATGCTGTGTTAGTACACGGTGAATATTCTCAATTAGCACAACTGGTTGAAGCGCTGATTTAAAAAACTTGATTCTTTTCCCAGTGCTACATGTGTGTATATCCAACAGCATAACTTTGATTAAGTTTAATGGTTAATGCATGATTTGAACCACATTTGAAATCAGCTTGGAGAAGCAGGAATGAAGAGGATATCCTGTTTTATGCAGTAGGGAAGGCCTGCGGTCCAGACATGTGATTGCAATGGTAAATACCAGAATTTTTTAGTTTTAATGTACCCTGTGTGAACCAATGGGCTGTAGGAGGTGGGAATATGGCACAGCCTTGTAAAGTACATCTTCTTGCAGAGACAGGGACTGAGACAACACTGCTATTGGGGCTATTAATTTTTCTACTTTGGGGTCTTTGCCAAATTAGCAGCAATCTTTCCCTTAAGTCGTGTAAAAACTCTGCTACTGTTGTGAAGGGGTTATTTTTAAATTTGCTTTTTTATCTGTGTCTTCCTGTGCACTGAGAAAGAGAGACATTTGGTTCTTGTGTCTTGTCCCTGTTGGTGGCCATTATGGCTCATCTCTGTAACACCAGGTTATAGACACAGTGGGAAATATGCCTGATTTTTAGAAAACAGTATTGTATGCTGTATGCAAATACATTTAAAATGTATTTGCTCTTCTGCTTATGGCTCGATTATTGGAAGTTTGTGCAGTGGGAACTAAGGAATGTACTATAATCTTGTAAAGAAAAATAAAATTGAAAATAGAGGAATATATATATAAATACTAAATATAAATAGAGGAATAATGGCAGCACAAAGGCTCTAATGTTTTATTTACTTTCTTGTAAATGACGTTGACTTCTGAATTAAGGAAAAGTTCTTTGGGAAGGTTATCAGCCTGAGTAAAAGTTTAGTTCTTGCCCTGAAAGGAGCCTTCACTCTAATTGTATGCAGTATATTGCACTAAGCTTGAATTTTCTGGTGACCTCAGTAGTTTCATTCTATAAATGAAAAATTTAATTAAAAGTTTATGAAGGTCAATTATGAATGTGACACTGGGAAAAAACACATGTTCCTTTAAATTTCTTTGATCTAACTATTTATTCCAAATCTTCAGCAGGTATTATTGTGGACCCTTAGCTTTATTTCTGATTATCTCATCAGAATTAGGGTTAGACTGTGCTCAGTGCTGTGGATATATACCAAGAAGGAGCACAACAGCTCCACCACTTTGCTTCGGAAGCAAATAGGTTGGACTTTACCTTCTTTTACTCTGAATCCTCAGAATGTCCTACACACTAATAGTTCTTTTATTAGAGTTAGTGGTTACATCTTTTTTGTTTTGTAGGCTAGGCAACGATGACAACCAGTTTGAGATCAGCATGGCCAACAGTGGATGTGAGGTGCATCGCTTTGACCCCAGCATCAAGTCAGCACACATTCATGAGGGTCAGCACCTCTGGTATCATCGCCTGTCCATTGACTGGAGGGATCCAAATCCAGCCATTGCTCCTCATAAACTTCACAGCAACACGAAGAAGCTGGGCACAATATTGAACGAATTTGGACATCAGAAGGTAAGGACTCTGGTGTCAGGTTTCTGACTGCAGGATTAGGTGTTGGGAAAGCTGCAGAACTTCCTCCTTGGTGTCTCAGGAGCTCGGGCACTTTCCAAGGTTATCTCCTGACAACTGGTCTTTTTTCAGAAATGCTTGTAACGCAGTTCTTGTAGGGGTGCCTTGTCTGTCTTGATTTTCTGTGTGCTCATAACAGCCGCTTTGATTTTAAATCACTAGCCGTATACTAAATACTGTCCTCCTCCTCCCTTCCTTTTCCCTTCAACTAGTTGGTGACATTGAGAGCTAGTATCTTCAGTCCTGTGGAAGTTCTGGTCATTGCCCTTGTAGGAGCACTAAAGTACTCGAGCAGCCAAGTTTATAAAGAGAAAAAAGTATTTGCAACAATAATTAGAATAGAAGAGCTAATGGGTGGGTTGTTTACGTTTTCAAGGTCACTGGTCCTAATTACAGTCATCAACAACAAAAACATCCTGTTTTGAAATTGGCAGCGTTCTGTGGGTTTTTTTAACGTTTCCCAGTTTGTTTTTAAGGAACTGTAAAGACATCAGAAATCTTCAAGTCTCGAATAACTGTTGCCAAAATACATTTGAGGCAGTTCCTTAGGTTGCTTTCAAGAGAGTTTTTCCCTCAGAGGATGTACAAGCCTGAATTCAAATGCTAATATACTTCATTGCCTGCAGCTACTTCTGCTTGTCTTTGTTTTTCAAGAAATAGGCAGCCTGAGCTAAGGAGGAGCTTTTCTGTAAGATTTACAAAGCAAGCAGTGCAACTTTTCTTTGGTTTGTTACTAGAAAATGCAGGATGTCCTTTTCAGTTCATTTCTTGCTTTCCTTTAGTATTTTCTTTTGGTTTAGCTCTACTGATTGGACCATTTTGAAGATAAGAGCAGAAGAAAGAAGCTTTTTCCTACTTCTTAGTCATACTGTAACTATACTATACTAGGCCGTGCATTAGTGAAACATCTGGGGAGAGAGTTGGCTTTCCTTTGATGTGTTCCTTACATTGATTATTTTGATTTTAGAATAATTGATCACAGAGCAAATGATTAATGACCTGATCCAGAAAAAGCATATGAGTCTTGTGATACACAAGACCCGCTGAGAACAGTCAGTTCTCAGGTTATCATGTAATACGGAGTGATTGTGAGACCTTCTGTGAATGAGAAGGGTGTACCTATGAATTCTGAGTATGTAATTTTCAGGGGAAAAGTTACCTGACGTGAAAGCAGCGGCTGGAGGGCAGCCAAGGAACATAATGCACATGTAACACATACCATCAGGCTGTCCTCTGGCCGTGTACACATGGCATAGGATTTGGTTAAGTGTGTTGGGGCATTGTGAACAGTGTATGCAGCCTCTTGCTCTGTTAGCATTTGGGTAGCTGCCCTGTAGCATTAGTGGTCAGGAGCCGACTTTCTCCCAGTGAGGATAAAGCTGTTATACGCTCCACAATCTTCTGTTTCGTCCTACTTGTGAAATACCTGAACGGGCTGCTGGAGCCAGGACAGCTGACTCTCCTCACATTGTTCTTTTTAGTTTTTCTTTAATTCGGAAGGCAGCCTGAGAAGTTGTATGTTGCATAAAGACACCGATAAGCTCCAATTTATGAAGAGAACATCAGAGTAAATACTGTGACATTCAGGTTTTCATTCTTCCGGTGAATGTGAGTGGAATGTTCCCTTGACTGAATAAATAAGTTAATTCAAAACAGTTTCACAGAATATTTTCCAAAGCACTTTTTTCAATTAGAAAGTAAAAACATGGTCTTCGTCCCATTCTTTTTAATTTTAAAAATCCTTCCGCCTACCCTCCAAGTCATTCTGTTCCCACTTCAAGGCAGGAATTCCAGGCAGCTGCATTTGAAGTTAATGCCTCATGTTCTGCTTGCTTTTATTCTTTAAGATTTGGGACTTGATCCAAGACCCTCCAAGTGACTGAGACTATTTCCACTGACATCAGAGGCTTTGGATGGGGCTGATGAAGAGAGGACAGACAAGGCCTACTGGAGTTCTTGCTGTTGTAGCCTTGAGAAGAAGATGTGTAATTTGGGGTTTTTTTCTGTGTGCAAGGGAATCAAAGAATTTGCATGGGCTCATTTATACTCTGGCTTGGATGAGAGCGCACCTGCTGTTCTGCAGTCAGTACTGGGACCTCATCCACAGAAAGGGAAACCCATCCTGATATTACGTCAAGAAATACAAACAGGTTTTCAGTATTAGAATGGATTTGAGGAAAGATTAAAAGAACTTGATTTTTCTAATTGGCTATGTGTCGTACTCTCTGGGGAGTGTAAATAGCCTGGAGGTAGAGGATTTATCTAGTACTATATTAGGATGAGACTGACAAAGGAAACATGTAGTCAGAGTATTTTGGGGAACAGTTAGAGTGTGAAATCTTTTAAGCCCTGGAATAATCTCCAAAGGATGTCATGAGCGTCCTATTTCCTGGTACACAAATCTAAACTGAAAATTTAGTGGTGTATCTTCTGAGAAGAGCAGTATTTTATCGGCCACAGGAAAGGATAAAGATGTAAAAATTGATCTTTCTCATCCTCCCTCCCCCCCTCCCAATTTTTTTGCTGAACATGCACACTCTGTAGTCCACTGCTGATGAACAGTGGAAAAAAGGAAGAAAGCCACAAGATTTTCTTCCTTATTGCAGTGGAGTTCAGCTTTGTGAAAGCTTTCCCTTTCGTATTCTCTAAGTACCTGCTGGGGTGAGGATGCTACAATGATGGTGTATCCCATGGATTAATGATAGCTGGATGAGCAACTTCCTTCATACAGAGCCGCTGGATAATTCAAGTCAGAAGGGATTTTGAGAGGCCTGTAGTTCAATCCCCTGCTCAAAGCAAGGCCAGCTGTGAAGTCAGACCAGGTTGTTCAAAGCTTTATCCACTCTGGTCTTAAAAACCATTGTTTTCTCCAAAGTGGAGACTGCACAGCTTCTCTGGGCCAGGTGTTGTCCTGCTTGACTGTCCTCATCATGAGGAAGTTTCTCCTTATATCCAGTCTGAAAGCCCCCAGTTTCAGTTTATGGCTGTTGTCTCTTGTCCTACTTCTATGCACTGCTGAAGAGCATGTCTCCGCTGTCTTGATGACCTCTTTGTAGGCTCTACAGGCTGATGTTAGTGTCGCTGTCGTCCCCCCCCAAAGCCGTCTCCTGCCTAGGTTGAACAAGCCTCATTCCCCCAGCCTCTCATTGCAGGGCAAGTGTTCCAGTCCCCAACCATCTCGATGGCTCCCAGCTGAACTCACCTCAGTTTACATTATCTGTCTTGTGTTGTGGGGACCAAAAATGGATGTAGTATCTAGATGCACTCTCACAAGTGCTGAGTACAGCATATCACATCCTTTGGTCTACGGGCCATGCTCCTGCTAATGCATCCTGGGATGCTGTTGGCCTTCTTTGCACCGTGACCCCCAGGACCTGTCTCCCCAGCCAGGCAGGCAGTCCCCAGCTTGTACCATTGCAGGGGGTCCTTCCTCTCCAGGTGCAGAACTTGGCATTTGTCCTTGTGGAATTTCATCAGGTTCCTGTCAGCCCATCCCTCCAGCCTGTCTGGGTCCCTCTGGATGGCAGCTCTGCATGATCTAACACCTCCTCTAGGGAACTGCTAATGAAGTTAAACAGGACAAATCCTAGTATAGACCCTGTGGCACGCTACTTGTAACTGACCTCCAGGTAGAGTACGGCCTATTAACCACTGCCCTCTGAGACCAACCATCGAACTGGTTTCTTAATTATGTGGTTGTCTGTTCATCCAGACTGTAATGTCCTGTCTTGGAAACAAGACTACTGTGGGAGACAGCGTCAAATATATATCCCAGTGCTCTTCTAGACTAGTCACAGCTGGGGGATCATCCGTCTGAATTTCAGTTACAAGGGTGCCAATTCAGCTATCTAAATAAACCATTCACCAATCCCAGCATAGATTTGCGTTGTATATGGTATTAGCGTCCTCCGCGGAAGACTGCTGTGTTCCATGTAGCCCAGATTTTAGTAAAACTGTAATGGGAAGACCATATTGAAATGTGAGCTCCCTCCCCGCACTCCAACATTGTCCCCGCTACAAAAAGTCCTAACCCTTAACCAGAAATTTAAAACAAGCTGTTACACGTATTCTGTATTCCAAAGGTTATGCTATAAAGCAAAATATAAAACCTTTGACAAGAAAGGCCCTGAGCAGCAGAAGCAAGCAAGAATTCATTCTGTCCTGAAAGGGCATGCAGACTCTCACTTCAGTAGTAGTTTTCTTCTTTCTGGAGCTCTGTAGGACAAATCTCACGTGATGCCGTCAGTAAGCGCTATGAATTTGCATTCCTTGGCAGTATAGCTCAGCAGTGGATGAGATGGTTTCTTGGAAAACAAATTAAGCCGGAAAGGAGAATCTGAGAATGCAAAGTAAAACCTTCATTTAATCAGGAAGTGCGCATAGGTGTAAATTTCAGGGAGCAGCAGATTGCATTCAGCTCCTGCCATTCGAGTCATCTTGAACAAATTGTGTAAGAGACAAAACTGTGTCGTTTATTATGAAAAGAAACACAGAGCAATCTTTTAAGTCCTGATTTTGATTTGAAGGCTTTAATTTACATTGTCTCTTCATGAAGAATTTTTTCTGTGGCATCCTGGCTAACAGATATCTGCTTCCTTTTATTGAACAGGCTTAGATTTAGCCTTTCAAAAGGAAAAACCTCCTCCCTTTCACCTGCTATTTAATACTCAACACAACTTCAAAACACTACACCCTGAAGCCATTTTGATTAATAACCTTATCTCCTCCTAGGCAAGTAATTTATCACTTGCCCCTCTCCTAAAGCAGATACTATAGAGTCTATTTCATGCTGCACTTTCAGTTTTGTGAAGACTGGTGTGAAAGAGCAAAGATTAAAGAAAATCAATTTACCATTTTGGTTTAAAATCGGCTCTGTTGGCCGTACACAAATAAATATAAAATAAAAGCCCCAGGAAAACTGTATAACAACTTAGTTGTGCATGGAGATTTGATTAACAAAACAAAAAAACAACTCTCCAGGTTAGAAAAAGTCTGTGTTCAGGTTCTGGAGCAAGCAAATCCATGCTTACTCTTTACTACACACACCTCAGGACTGCAGGGGCCAGAATAGTCTTTTGAATTCTTGACCCTGACTAGGCAAAATTATTTAACTTGAGTATCCCTTGCAAGGGTAGACTTAAGTATTACACAGGGAGCCTGGGGGTTAGTTAGTGTGAGTTACGTTCACTGAGGGGCTACCATGCCCAAGTTCGATGTGTGGTTGCCACCAGTGTTTAAACTCAGCTCAGCTGCCATCTTAACTGACAGAATGTCCTCATTGCTGGTTGATGAGCACCTGCAGACTGGTCTATGTCATGATGGGGAAGCCTGAGCTCAGGATGAGAAGCCGGGAGCTCAGAAGTCCAGGAGCTCTTGCGGGGAGGTGAGTCCTTGCCACTGGTGCTGCTGCAGCTGGAGGACAGCCCCCCTTCACCTTGCTGGAGCGGGAGGCACAAGTTCAGGTCTGCACTCTGCTCCGTTTGGCTTAGTGTCAGAAAAACCAAGTGAGACCAGATCTCTTGAATTGCTGCATCGTACAAATCCTTAAGTAAATGTTTGGAGTTCTGTCTTGAAAGGGCTTAATTTTTTTCTTTGTTTTATTTTGCTTATCTGGGGCTTTTCCAGAATCTCAATTTTAAAAAGGAAAAAACCCACCCTTCATCTGATTTTTAGAGTCATTATTTTCACATCCAAGTTTTCTTGTGCAATCAGTGGTCTTTAGGCTTAAGTGGCCCTTTTTTTGCAGCTGTTATTTACCATCCAGACATATTTGGGAAGAACAGCCTTTGCTTTGGTAGGTAGGATCATCATACTGGCCTCTCTAAGTCTCCTCCGACACAAGAGATCCTGTATTTCCCATAACATCTTATTACTGTCTCGCCGCCCCTCCTGCAGCTGGAGCATCAGACATCAGTACTATTCAGGAGTCCCAACGGGGGCTCAGGCTGGAATCGCCTTATTCTTCTTCCGCCCCAGAAACGTCTGCGCTGCTACTGCTTGCCATCTCGTTTGCTTTTATGTGGACACATCAGACTGTCTGTTTGTTATATCAGTTTCTGCGTGGCACAGTAGAAGGAGATTTTTCCCAGAGCAGTGATTTTTTTTTTTAAAGTGTAAATGGGTGATCCTGGCCTCTTTGTAGTAGGAGTAACTCTGCACAGTAAAGTCCCATGTTAGCACTGGACCCTTTTTGCACCACGCAGATGTATTACTGTAGCTGTAAGAGCTTATAGTCTAAATAAATGACCTGCCAGGGAATGGAGAAGCATAGAACTCACTTCCGTTAACTTAAGTTTCTACATATGAGATAGCTGTTGAGGTCCTCATAAACTCAAGGGAAACCGTGAAGGTGCAGTTCATCTCATCAAAGGGCAGAGGTTTAAAACAGGCTGGATGATGTGAACTGTGCATCTCAAATTGCCCTTAGAAGTTCCTCTTCTTTTCTCTGGTCTCTAAAGGGAGCTTGGACAGCTGGTTTGGGTTTAGATGTCTAAGGCTGGGTGAGGTGCATCGCACCTCAGGTGACTTGCCCCAGCATCACAGAGGGACAATCCATCTGAGACTGGTGGCCACCTCTTCCTATTCTTAGAACCACAGAATCATAGAATGTGTTGGGTTGGAAGGTCATCCTAGTCCAACCCCCCTGCAGTAAGCAGGGACATCTTTAACTAGATCAGGTTGCTCAGAGCCTCATCAAGCCTGGCCTTGAATGTCTCCAGGGATGGGGCCTCCACCACCTCTCTGGGTAACCTGTTCCAGTGTCTCACCACCTTCATTGTAAAGAACTTCTTCCTTCTCTTTTTCTTAAATAACAACATGTTGGAACATCCTCAAACACCAGTACTGCTGCAGTGGTAAGAGTGCCATTAGTGGTGAACACAGAGAGAAACACAGAGAGAATTCCCCAGACCTGCAAGAAGCATTGCCCCTCTCAGCAGCACCGTAGGAAATTATTAGGACACGCAGAGAACTGATACGTAATTCCCACTTTTCTGTCTTGTTTTCCTGGCAGAAAATAATTTCAGCAGATTTCAAATAGGATATTTGGAATAATTTTTAATTGATTAGGAGAGCAGTTTGCAGTTTCATGTTTACTGTGGGTTGGTTGTTCCTGAAAGCCAGAGTTTCTCGCCACTGTGAGCAGCGTAGGTCTGTTGTAGTGATGTACCATATGTGTATTTGGGCTTTTGTTTTGTTTTGTTTTTAACACGTAGTGGGAAAATGTTAGCAGATGTGACCTGAGCCACACTGGTAACGCGTGCGTGCGTGTGTAAGCGATCCACAAAAACCAGAAGGGATAAGAAGTGGAGACTGGGTAGCGCACCCTGCGATTGCAGCGCAGGCGAGAGCAGTGTGGGTGGCTGGCGATGGGCAGGCTGCGCGGCAGCAGCACAAGCTGATGCAGTGGGAATAGGAAGGGGGGGGGTCTTGAGCAGTGAGGAGGGAGTGCACCCTTAAAAAAATAAATGGGTGTTTTAATTCCCCTGTTTGTTTTTTTTTCCTCCAGCCTCCTATTTCTGTGTGGGACCAGAAAGGTATGAATGAATGCATGAGGAGGTAGACCTGCTGTGCAGGTGTACAGTAACCTCAAAGCATATACAGGGAAAAAACTGCAGGATGTAGGGAGCTGGGGTGGTGACTCCAAACTCAGCTCTGTGCTCAGCATCCGTCTGACCATGATGCTGTCTGTGCTCAGCATCTGTCTGACAAGTCCTGAGATCAGGACTTCAAGTTCTGCAAACCTGTCTCACGCGCCTGATTTCCGTGCTGGTTGTGCAGAAAGGGAGAGCACCGGAGATAATAACATTGGGCAAGCTAGCCAGAAAACGTAGAGTAATATTTTTTTCTTTTAAGTCATCCCATTAAAGCAAAAGCTCAGAGTGCTGGAGAGCATGTTACTCTATAATAAGCATCTGCCTCTAGCTCTGTAATTTGATTTATGAGTTCTTGCGAGACTTATTGCCGGTAACACAGGCATTCAGTCCCTTTGAGGTGATGTTTGTACATGCTGGGCCAAATTCATGTTCTAACGCCACCAGTTTCCTTGGAGTTATGGCAGAGCTGTGATTTGACCACTAACCATTTCCTGTGCGTGAACCTTTTGTTTGGGGGTGCATCAGTGAGTTAGCGAATTTTACTCTGGTTGCTGGAAATTGAACTGGTGGAGATGTTTCCAGCTACAGTTTAAATGCTGCTTTCTGCAACCTTGTAATGGTTGCTCTGTAGTAATCTATAAGCTCCTGACACAGTATTTCTTTCCTGCATGTATATATTTTTTAATTTTAGTGATAATGAAATCAAGGTGGTAATTGCTCTGCGTTTGCTTAGTCAGCTGAGGCTGCTGCTGTGTCAAATATTTTCATTGTAGCTAGATTGAAGAGTGTGGCTGCAAGGAGAAGTGGGCTTGACAACCTCATGTTTCTGGAAGCAAAGATCTTTGGACAGTGATTTACTGCTCACCATCTCTCCTGCTCCCTGTGTTGAATGCCAGGAATGCCTCATACACATTCCTTCACGGGGTTTTCTCTTGGTCCCTTACATCTCCTTTCACCTCATTTAAATTCTTTCCGCCAGGAGCAGTTCTTAAGATATTGTTAAGAATAGGGGCGTTTCTAGGGAGTGACCTGAAGATGCTGTTTAGTATGCAATTGTCAGGCATGGAGCGAAGATCTTTTTAATGACAACATGGGCTGAATGTGGTGCAATCCATAGCCTTTTATTCCCCTAGGAAAAGGGCTAGCGTAATGCCTGAATTGTAATGAAAGTATTTCACTGTTGAAACAGAACTTATTAAAGTCTTCTTTAAAAAAAAAAACACACGCCGCTTTCAAAGCATATTATTGTCTGCTGAAAACTAGAAAGGAAGCAGGATTTTTTAGGGGTTTATTTTCCTTTTTTGTTGCCTTGGTGGTGGTGGTTGTTGTTAGGGAAGACCCTTCAGAAAAATCAGCTGTTAAAAATCTGCTTTCCCCCAGCTTTACTAGAGGGCTGCACAATCTGTGTTCAATTCCCAGCACAGTCCGGTGCACTAATATGCCATTCCACCTTCTTTTCAACAGCAGCAGCAGCATAACCACTATTTCGGTGTCAAACAGTTGCATTCAGAAGAGCACGGCACTTGCTGCGGGCACCGTGGAGTCATCATTGGTATGCTGCTGCTGCAGGAAGCCAGTCACTTCTGGTTCCCTCCTCCCATCGAAACTGGAGCTTGGCAGGAGCCTGGGGAACCTGTCGTGTTTCACAAGGTGGTACCAGATGCAGGGCACCTGCTGAGCTCAGACCTGTATGCGTGCTCCCCAGCTCCCGCTTAAGCCATTAACGCTGGCTTAAGCACAGTAATGTGAATCTGTGCGGTTTTAATTCGGCCAGGGCACTGAATATCTGCTCAGGGCGGTGGTCCGTGGCATGACGCTGGTTTTATGAGAATTGAGAGCAAACCCCTTTTCATAAGCATCCTGGTCTTTCTCCACTACCCATCTTTCTCACAATTTGCAGGGAGTAATTGACATTAATAAGTTCTTTAGATAGATGCCCTATCCAGAGCACTTAGGAGCTCTCTAAATAAATGTAATTTTTTTCTTCCACGTTTGTCCCTGGTAGCTCATCCCTCCTCCTGTCACTGTTTACAAATTCTTGTCATTGGAATTGGCGATCTCTTGTCTGAATACTTTCACCTTATTGTCTGGATCCTTTCTGGTCTCATTTTTGATCTGACAGCAGTTCAAGGTATCCCTCCTTTCTCAAAAATTTGAAATCCAGAGGTCAAAGACACAGCAGCTCTCCTTTCCGCTCCCCGCTGCTCATCCCAGATGAAATGTGATAGTCATGCAAGCAGTTCAGGATGTTCCTTATTCACATTTTCAGGAACACACAGCTTTCTTCCTGCTGCAATTGCAAGCAAACAGCAGGGTGGTCAGACAAACGGTGAAGCAGAAGAGAGGCAAGTTGGCACCTTGGCCCAGAAATGGAGTGAAACTAATAGATCCCCATGAAGGTGTAGTCTTCAAGGACTTTATTGCGCTGGGTAATGCAGATGGGAACCAGGTGCTCCACCAGATTTAATTGGAGTTGCCCACTTATACCGGGGCTGCATGTTCTCATCCTATAAAAGATGTTCTTTAAGGTGTGGTGAACATTTTTTGAAGATGGGACCCTGAGCCCTTTCTTCAATTACTTACATTTTGAAGGCCCCCATAGGCACTAAATAAACAAATGCTGTTTACTAGTACAACCATTTTACGGTAGCCTAAGTCCTCTCTCCCTTGCACATGCGAACACACTGGCAGGTCTTGCTCCTCAGGGCTCTGGGATCAATTGCTGCTTAACTATTTGTCCTCTAACACAAACCTCCCACGCTGGCCGTCCCCTCCTTCCCTCCTAATGCATTTGTCATGGTACTGCTGCTGACTTTCATGTTTAGCAAGACCAGGATAATGTGGCTTTATGAAAGCCCAAAGCTGGGTTCCACAGTCCTTGCTTGGTGCTGGGGCACCACAAACAGGCTGCAAATGTTTGTTCCCCTTTAACGAAGAGATTTGAGGGTCCAGCGTACAGCGCTTATTCTTTTGAGTAAACATCCGTTCCCACAGGCATCCCGCAGCGTCTGGCGGAGAAGATCAAAAGAACAGAAATGAAAGGATTTTCCCCCCTTTTTGGGGGGAGCGAGCAGCGGGACATCTCCTGTGAGATTAGGTGGCTGAATGCGCTCTTTGCAAAGCAACTCCACGGGCTCGGCCAGGGCTGTTGGCTGCTGGTGGAATAAATGCAATATTTAAAATTTCTGTTTGCAGCACGGGCTTTGGCAAGCAGTACTGTTGCTGATGATCAGGCTGATAAATAATTTAAGATCAGGGTTTCTGCAGCTCCCTTGTGGGATTTTCCCCACTCGGGCAATCTAGCCGTTGGATTGAGGGACCTGGTGAGGGGATGTTGTTTTCATCTTTTTCTGTACAACAGAAGAGCTGTGCGAACTGAAAAGGGTAACATGGTGCAAATGGGAGCTGGGGCACAGTGCTTCTGAGCAGGGATGCTCACTTGTGAGCTGCTGCCACTCTGAGCAGGTGAGGAGCTCACTGTTTGGGGGCTCATGTCCTCACGCTGGGGTCTTCACGGAATCACGGAATCTTCAGAGTTGGAAGGGACCTCTAGAGATCATCTAGTCCAACTCCCCTGCTAGAGCAGGATTGCGTAAAGCACATCCCTCAGGGCTGCATCCAGGCGGGTCTTGAAAATCTCCAGAGAAGGGGACTCCACAACCTCCCTGGGCAGCCTGTTCCAGTGCTCTGTCACCCTCACTGTAAAGAAGTTTTTCCGTGTATTTGAACGGAACTTCCTGTGTTCTAGCTTGTGCCCATTGCCCCTTGTCCTGTCGCTGGGAACCATTGAAAAGAGCCTGGCTCTGTCCTCCTTAAACCCACCCTTTAGGTACTTGTAAACATTAATCAGGTCCCCCCTCAACCTTCTCTTCTCCAGGCTAAAGAGTCCCAGCTCTTTCAGCCTTTCCTCATAAGGGAGGTGCTCCAGTCCCATAATCATCTTGGTTGCCCTACGCTGGACTCGCTCCAGTAGTTCCCTGTCCCTCTTGAACTGGGGAGCCCAAAACTGGACACAGTACTCCAGTTGTGGCCTCACCAGTGCAGAGTAGAGGGGGAGAATGACCTCCCTCGACCTACTGGCCACAGTCTTCCCTATGCAGCCCAGGATGCCATTGGCCTTCTTGGCGACAAGGGTACACTGCTGGCTCATGGGTAATTTGCTGTCTACCAGGACCCCCAGGTCCTTCTCCTCAGAGCTGCTTCCCAGCATGTCCGCCCCTAACCTATACTGGTGTTTGGCATTCTTCCTTCCCAGGTGCAGGACCCTACACTTGCTTTTGTTGAACCTCATTAGGTTCTTCTCTGCCCAGCTCTCCAGCCTGTCCAGGTCACGCTGGATGGCAGCACGGCCCTCTGGAGTGTCGGCCACCCCTCCCAGCTTGGTATCATCAGCAAACTTGCTGAGGATACACTCTGTCCCCTCATCTAGGTCATTAATGAATATATTGAACAAAATTGGTCCAAGTATTGACCCCTGAGGGACACCACTCGTTACAGGCCTCCAACTGGACTCTGTGCCGCTGATCACAACCCTCTGAGTTCTGTCACTCAGCCAGCTCTCGATCCACCTCACTGTCACCTCGTCTAGCCCATACTTCCTCAGCTTCCTAATGAGGATGTTATGGGAGACAGTGTCAAAAGCCTTGCTAAGGTCAAGGTAGATGACATCTACGGCTCTCCCCTCATCCAGCCAACCCGTTATAACATCATAGAAAGCTATCAGATTGGTCAGGCATGATTTGCCCTTGGTAAATCCATGCTGACTGCTTCCAATAACTTCCTGTTCCTCTATGTGTTTGGAGACGACATCCAGAATGAGTCGCTCCATTACCTTCCCAGGGACAGAGGTGAGACTAACCGGCCTGTAGTTCCTTGGGTCCTCCTTCTTGCCTTTTTTGAAGATTGGAGTGACGTTAGCCTTCCTCCAGTCCTCAGGCACCTCTCCTGTTCCCCATGACCTTGCAAAGACAATGGAGAGTGGTCTAGCGATAACATCTGCCAGCTCTCTCAGCACTCGCGGGTGCATCCCGTCAGGGTCCATGGACTTATGAATGTCCAGCTTGGCCAAGTGGTCTCTGACCCGGTCCTCCTCAACTAAGGGAAAATCTTCCTCTCTCCAGACCTTCCCCCTTGCCTCCAGGGTATGGGATGCGTGAGGGACGGCTTTATCAGTGAAGACCGAAGAAAAGAAGGCATTCAGTAACTCTGCCTTCTCTGTGTCTTCCACCACTAGGGCACCCGTCTCATTCATCAGTGGACCTATATTTTCCCTAGTTTTCCTTTTTCTGTTGATATACTGGAAAAATCTCTTCTTATTGTCTTTAACTGCAGTGGCCAAGCTGAGTTCTGATTGAGCTTTGGCCCTTCTAATCTTCCCCCTGCATAGCTTGGTTATATCTTGATAATCCTCATAAGTTGCTAAGCCCCTTTTCCAGAGAATGTAAGCCTTCCTTTTTTTCCTGAGGTCCAGCCAAAGCTCTCTATTTAGCCAGGCTGGCCTTCTTCCCCGTCGGCTCGTCTTTCGGGACATGGGGATGGCCTTCTCCTGTGCTTCTAAGAGCACCTGCTTGAAGTATGACCAGCTTTCCTGGGCACCTTTGCTCTTCAAAACTGCCTCCCAAGGGACACTCTCGACCATGCTCCTAAACAGGCTAAAGTCTGCCCTTCGGAAATCCAAGGTGGCAGTTTTGCTGGCTCCCCGCCTCCCTTCACCAAGAATTGAAAACTCTATCATTTCATGGTCACTCTGCCCAAGACGACCTCCAACCTTTACATCCCCCACAAGACCTTCTCTGTTAACAAACAGTAGGTCCAGTGGGGCACTTCCCCTAGTAGGTTCCTTCACCAGCTGTGTTAGGAAGTTGTCTTCCACACACTCCAGGAACCTCCGGGACTGTTCCCTCTCTGCTGTGTAGTATTCCCAGCGGACATCCGGGAAGTTGAAATCCCCCACCCAGGTCTTCACCCTGTTTCTTCTGAGAAAGCATCACTTCGAGTCCTCAGCTAGCGATGAGGTTCCCGTTGCCTGCTCTGGAAACTGGTCTCGGTTTAAAGAGGTGGGGAACCAAGATCTTTGATGCTGAGGATTTTTGTGAGGGGAAGGTCCTCTCCCTCAGGATTGTCTATGTGTAGCCAGCCTGCCCCATGCTGAGGGCTTGTAGGTCCTGTTCTCTGGGTCACTGTACAGGAACCTTGGTCTTGCTGGGTAGAAAGGTAGACAACATGTTAAGCGCAAGAACTCTAGCTTTAAGGCCATTACAGCGTAATGCTAGCTAAAGCAATCAAACCTGTCTGAAAATCAGTTTAGTCTTGGGGACATATATTATTTTATGACCAGAAGATGATTAACAAGTAAGCTGCCATCTCTGGCTGATCCAGTGCCCGGCATGAGCTAAGATGGGAAGATGCCAAGAACTAATCCCATGGTGAAGAAAGATGTTCGTGATGACAGGAAAGCCACAGGTGAAACCCTGCAGCCTCCTGACCAAATGCAGCCAGGGAGAAAGGCTTTCAGTCTATGCTGATCTCCGAAGTCAGGTGGTGGTTGTTTGTCCAGAGATTATTTTGTCTTCTGGTGAAGTGGCATTGAAAAAAACCTCCTGCCAGCTAACAGGCCTTTTCTTCTCTGCCTGTCCACTGGAGTAAGTGGCATTGCTTAACTGGGCTAGACTGGAGGAGGATGGGTGGTGTATCTTTTTCTGTAATGAGTCTTCAGAGAGAAATTGCTTCCAGATGGAGAGAGTATGTGGGAAATGTCTCGGCATCAGAGACCAAGGGAAAAAGTGGGGAATAAAAGCGCCAGGTCGCTCCCACGCCTGGGCTCTGCGGCTGCGGGAGGGAGTCACTTGGGGTGCCCACGTGGGTTCTTGCTGGGAGCAGTCCCCCGTGGGACAGCATGGACAAAGTGCTCATAGTGCTCCTGAGCACTTAGCTGAGATTGATGGCTCCTGTGTGCACCAGGTGGGCTTTCCGGATGGGTACATTTGTCTGGGGATATTACTGCTTCTGGCAAGCTGTTGCTATACCGGCAGTTGGCCGTCAGAGAAAGTTAAATAAGTTTTCTTAATATGATTTTGAAGAATTTTCTCCAGCTTACGTGGTAAATATAAAATGACTTAATATCCTGCCCCTGCTGTGTAACGCTTTCATGGAAGCACATCGCTGAAACTGAAAGAAAAAAAGACTTCTCTGTCACTCACACGGCTGCGGAGGATCAGCGGTGAGAGCAGAGGAACAAAGCTCGTCTACGCTCGCGGACGGTTTTCTGTTTCAGTGATTCGTATATTGTGTGAGTGACTTCAACTGGACAGTTGCCCTTTACTGTAAAAAAAAAGACCAAAGACCGTGTAAGCACCCGACTGCACAAACCAGCTCTGCGGCTTTGATGCCTCAAACAGATACTCGAAGATGTGCCCGATCTGTCATGTTGGGAGCGAGTAATCTCAAATGACACATTTGTCCCAGTGTCATTTTGAAGTTGGCCATACGGACCATCGCAGAGGTGGGGTGTAAATGTGAGTAGGAAGGAAGGGAGGTAATTTGAGAGAGCAATGCTGCTGTTTGGAGCTGCACATCACTGACCAGGAGTGATTGACTTTTCTCCTGATTTCAGTATCCGTGTTGCTCAGACTGTGCCCTCAGCAGTCCCAGTCTCCCTGCTGGGTGGCTCAGAGAGAGCCAGGATGGTTCCCCCTCCCACGGATCGCAGGGAGCATGGCAAGGGGCGGTTGCAAGCTGCTGGGAGTGTAATTTGCTATTAGGCTACGTGGCATCCTGTCTGCCATCAATTACAGCCTCGGCTCAGAATAAAAAGGAATGAAAGGGACTTAACATCCAAGGCATTGCCTGCTGGTGAGGAGGGGCTGTGGATGCATTTTGAAAGGAAAGAAGGTGAAGGACATATGCTGAAAGGTTGCAGATGGGAAAAGAGGGAAGCTACGTTTAAAAAACCCACACTCAAGAACCTGTTTGTTACCTGTAAAGTCGCGTGCTATCAAAATATGAATTAAGCATCTTTTTTTAGAGTTTTGTCTGCTGCAAATAGAAAATTGTACTTAGGTGGAGAGGAGAAAAACTGATGCATAAGCAAGCAGAGTTTGTCTTGCTGTACGGCTGATGTCAAAATGGTAACCCTGAATCAGGGAGCTGGAGCAGAGGGTTATTTCTCAAAGCCTCAAATCCCGAGTGGTTCAGGAGGATGGGGTGGTTCTGAGCTCTGCTCCTCCACTTGAAAGCTGTAACCAGCTCTCCTCTCTCCCTGCTCCCACCTTCTGCCACAGAGCTGCTCCTACGGAAAGGGAGGGATCCTCCTTGCCTGACCTGCACTGCCTTTGCTGTTTTTTGCCTTTCCTGGCTGACGCTTCCACATGCTGAGTTCGTGCTGGAAGTAATACAGCTAAATTGCTTCCTCCAGCTACTCACTCTCAATTGACTCTTCTCCATGGGGAGCTTTAAATGGTGCCCATGGGGCAGCGCAGAGCCCGAAATCCCCGTTAACCCTGGTAGTTCAAAACCGATCAAGGCAAGCGGAGCTCTGATCTCTGCTTTAGGAAATGATGCCTAGTTGTAACAAGTCATTACCCTAAAAAGAAGAAATGAGCCTTCGTACAGTACGTGTTAACCTTTGGTAACTAAAACACATTCTTATTCATCTGTTTTATATGCTTGGTTGTGCATGAGGAAAGGACTTTTTTTTTTCCTCCAAGTGTAACTGCTACAATGCTGCAGTGCTTTTGCAAGGGAGCTACACACTGAGAAAACATTTTAAAAAAAACACGTTTTTTACTTTTCTGCGATAACCTGATTAGTTTGTGGAAGATAAGAGGAACCAGCCTTAGTCTATGAGTGCTTAAAACCGGTGGGCAGTTGACTGCCATCCTTTACCTTCAGGCACCGCAGATCTCTGCCCTCCAGGATTTACTCTCAGCAGCAGATTCCAGCTGTGCTCCCAGTTGAATTAGAGCTCTGAATTTATAGATTTGTCCACTAATCCATTCACTGGCACTTTGAATCAAGGCATTTGGAAGGCGGTAGTTCATTTCTTATCAGTAGTGCGCTGCTTATCACTGAGGATAAATATCTCCTGAGCGGTGTAATCATCACAAAACTTGCGTTTGGTGTTAGCAAGATGCTTGTTATTCGCTCAGATACTCTGACACAAAGCTGGTTTGCTGTTTATTTTACCCTATCCGTGGCATAAAATGGAGACTCTGGGCTGAGATGGACGCCTTTGCCTGGAAGGCAGTCACCAAAATTGGTGGGGAGAGTCAGGCACCTTCCTCCCTCCAGGGCTCTGAGCAGGGCTAGGCACGGAGGGCAACAAAGAGCCTCTGGTTTGCGTATGCAGCACATCCCCACCAGCCTTGTGTTTCTTTCCTGGTACTTTCAGTATGCGTTTAAGCAGTTACTGTGGTATCTCATTTTATCCTATGGAAACATTGGTTAGCAGCCACTTTTCAGATCAATTTTGTAAATACAGCGCAGAGCGTGCAGTGTGCCTGCTGAGCAGCAGTCGCTGTCACAAGAGAAAAACAAACAAACCTGGATGATGACTGGAAACATTACCATGGGAAAAAGATGTCCTACTGTTGCCATAAAGCAAGATCATGGGAAAACAAAAGCAAACACTTAGAAACATTTCTCCTCCCTACCCTCGCAAAAAAAAAAAAAAAAAAAAAAAAAATTGCGTAATTTATCTCCTTTCAAAGTTACAGAAGTCTCCCGAAGATAAAAGTCTGTGGTTTCTGAAGTGCAGCAGCTCAGTCCTGTGGTAATTGCACAACGCGGAATCAACTACCTACAAAATTGCATTCCAGGTAGAGCTGCGAGTTGGTGTCTGAACAATAAGTAACCTATTTAAATGTATAAAGGACAACAAGTGAGCTCAACCATGAAGTAGTTCTCAGCTGGGATGTTATGAGCAGCACCCTTTACATTCAGCCTCCCCTTGAACCCAAAAGGAGGGCTATGTTAAACTGTTTCACTGGCCCACGGGTGGACAGACTGACAGGCTCTGATGGACAGACTGACAGGCTCTTTGCTGCAGGGTTAAGTTAGGCAGTACCAGAGCTAACGTTGTCTGTGCAGCCTTCACCTCTGCTCCCTGTGCGGACGTGCCACAATACGGGCTTTAATTCCATAATCCCTCGGTCATTTTCCACTGGCCCCCTGCCTCTCTCACTGTGGAGGAGGCACAATGCACCCTTAATGAGCAGAGAAGCAGCGGCTTGGCTTGTCATTATTTGGCCTGTGACCGTGGACCTCATTCAAGTCCCACTCTCCAAGTCCTGCTCTGAAAATGCAGTGTTTTGTTTTCAGCTCGTTTACAGCTTGTCCTGCAAAAGTCTCCCAGCCCTTCACAGGCACAACCCCTGCACCCTGCAGAGGGTGTTCAGTGCTTAATACCCTCATTTTACAGATGGAGAGCAGAAACTTCGAGTGTTAAACACCTACAGATTCTTGCCATCCATAGTGCCAGAGCACAGCCCCTGAGGAGGGCTGACATGGCTGTGAGCGTTCTGCACCTCAGCAGAGCAGACCCTGGTGATTCCAGTCAGCCAGCCAGAGAACAAGGGAAGGTAGATGTGGCCACCCCTTGCCATGGCCCAGTGGTTTCTGGCAATGTCCCATGTGAAGCAGAGCTCTGGTTGTACGGGAGGAGTGCTCACAGCACAGCCCCTGCCCTGTGCCCCCGGGGAAGAGGGGTCTGCAAGCCGGGGCCCCAGCCCGCATGGATGGATGGGGCATGGCCTGGCACCAGCGAGGCGTCCTGGGATGGCACGGCTGCCTTGGCAATGCTTTTATGTCACCCACCCAAATTTCTCTCCTGTACCTGCACAGGTGTCTTTTCCGACAGCGCCGTGACAGTTAGGGTCGGCTGCTAGAGAGAATCTGGGTTTTTTTGGTTTGGTTGGGGTTTTTTACTATTCTTGACTCCAAATAAAGCCTTCTAGTTTTTCACTTCAAACGCATCTTGAGCACGAGCAGATGGGCAGAAGCAGCAGCTCAGGTGGAACTGACAGACAAACCCCGCTGTCTCAGAGAGTCTCCCCTGTTCAGCTCTGGGAACGCAGACCCTTGAGCTCTGCAGCTTGTGAGCACTACTGCGGACATCGTTTTCCACCAGGTCTGAAATTGTGATGAAACACTCTGGTTTTATTAAAGCATCCAACTCCCCTCCCCCAGCTAATCTCCAGGCAAAGTCAACCTGCGGTTGTGTTGGGCTGTGAGAGGTTGGATTGCTGAATACCTTGCTACAAAATGAAATAATGGTCTAAAACTAAACCAGGGTGCTTTTTTATTAGATGGATATTTCCCTTCAGACAGCTTCATGGCTTCAATCCTGCTCTCCCTTTTTCTTTGGAGGAGCTGCCCCTAAAACCCTGCAGGCTCTTGGCATAGTTCTCTTTTATTTGGTCCTTCTCACTCATTTCACTTTGGCTTTCTCTTGCACTTGTGTGGCGTATGTAGCATCTGGCACACGAGGGCCCCGCTCTACTGTGATGCAAGTGTGTTTTGTTCTGCCGCAGGATTTTGTGATGGAGAAATAAGGAACGGTAATGCCTTAGTGTCTTTGTTTAGTTAGGTGGGTGTCTTTTTTTCCATAGCTTTCATACCACTGCAAGATTTGTGAAGGAACAGTAACATGCTTTGTTTGTAGGATGAGCAGCATCGGACACCTCAGGGTACAAAGCTTTTCAGATCCAGAGTCGGAAGCAGAAGAAGGGCTGTCAACAGGCAAGCGTGAAATTTCGTGTACTGTTCGTATTAGCCCTGTGATGCTCTTGAGATTTATTATTTTTTTAATACAAAAGGAATTGCACATAATAACCATTATGTATGTTATAAAATGGAGAAGCCTGGCCTCGGATGTTACTGACAATAATTGCAGAGCCTCTCGTTTTCACATAGCAATGGTGTTTTTGTTGCAGATTGATGTCCTCAAGGCAGATGTGGAGAGCGCTGAGTGGAAAATTTTGGAAAACCTGATCCTGGAAGATGTTGTTGAGCAGATAGGACAGCTGGTCATTGAGGTACACGTCCACTGGCCTGGGTTTGAGGTCAGCGGCAACGACAGCACCGTGGTGCGGTACTGGTACAGTCTGCTCCGAGAACTGGAGCTGAAGGACTTCAGGCTTTTCCATACCTACAAAGACTTATCAAAACCACAGATGTTTCTGAAAAAGGAAGCCTTCAACGCCAGTAGCTGTTACACACTAAGCTGGGTAAATACAAGATGGAAATAGCAGAAAGGAATTTATGATGTGTGACTGCGAGCCATCTGGCCCCATAGCGTTATTGAAGGGGACTTTGGCATCACTGGCTAAAGTTGCTAAATATGCACACAGTGACTGCTAACAAAATGGACTGCCTTTTTATTTTTATACGTTGTCAAAAGAACTGGCGCTAGCAGAAGATACATGGCGCAAATTTATTGTACAGCAATATATTTGCCAACGGGTACACCCTCTCAGAGGACAGTGGTTTCTGTAAAGGTTTGGCTGGAGTGGCTAACAGCGTGGCTTTCCCAGGCTGCCTCGTGCCTGAGCGTGCCGGTGCAGAGGGCATCCCTGGGGCTGCCCTGGGAAGCAGGTGCCTTTTTCAGGAAGGGTCAAGTGTTACTTCTCTTCGTAAAATGATCTTTGGTTTGCACCTTCTTTACTTTGGCTTTGTTTCCCATGGAACAAATTTTAGGCAAGAACCGGATGTTCTTCAGCCCACAGGCAAATTTCAGCTGAATTTGTCGGAGGCAGAAATCACCAGCAAATTAAATTCCTACCTGTTTCGTTGAGTGGCTTCTGAGTGCTCTGCCTTTCGCTCTTTACGTCAGCCTGGCTGTGGGAAGCGAGTTCAGCGCTTCTGACACAGGAGGCGGTGGGACAGAGAGACTCAGCTGCTGGAAAATCTGCCACAAGTGCTCCCCCTCCTCACCCTCCGGAGGCTTCAGCCCCACCAGACAGGGCTTCCCTAGTTCATCCGCTCAAAGAATGGCTTATTTTAAATTACTCTTGCAACAGCTGTAGCAAATGGTTTTTCATAAAATACCTATTTAAAAGAGCTGAAAGTGAAACCTGGTCTTTTTCGTTTGTTTGTGTTGGTATTTAAATTGAATGTTCTACTGTGTGCCTTTTCCAAAGCTGTGCCTGGATGCCTGCAACCTCCTCAGCACCTCCCTGGTCTGGCCACCTCTCCCTGTCAGGAGCGGGCTGGCCCCCATGTCTGCAGCGATGCTGGCAGAGGTGGTGGGACAGGCAGGAGCCCTGGTCTGTGGCCATGCTGGGGCTCTGCTGGCTGGTGGGAGCTGCAGTGCATTCCCATGTTCCAGCCTCTGCCGTTCCCTGTGGAGCTAAGGGATGAGGGGGAGCTAAAAAAATAGATAGCGGGTTGGGTTTTTTCTTCTCTTTGAAAGAATTTTGACATTAAACCTCGCATTAAAATACAAGATGACACCACTTCCATGTCTGATACACAGCCTTTGTAACTGCCTTTGGCTTCCACCTTCTGCAGGGCTGTGTTCCTCCCCTTGGTGTGCCTCAGCCCAGCGTCGTGCTTTTACCAAGTCTCTCTCTTTGTCTGTCCCTGTGTTGTTCCTTCCTTCTCTTGTAATCCTGGCATTTCCCTCTCACCTTTCATACCCTCCTTTCCTTTTTCACCCTCTCCGATGCCTCAGCTCCCTCATCCCCTCCTTCCCAGAGCAGGGCCCTGCGTTGGACCCAGCGTGCCCACAGGATCTCAGCAAGCAGCCAGAGGTGGGGGAAATCAGTGTAGGAGCTCTTCTTTCCAGGCAGGCGAGTCACCTTTCTCCCAGCGCCACTGCTTTTCCTCACAAGTGGATCAAGCCGTTCCCCTCACCTTTCCCAGGCTTCGCCCCAGGCCAGGCACCTGCTTCCCTCCTCTCCCAGGTCTCTGAGGGCTCCCGCTGCCCCAGGGCAGGCAGGGACCGCTCTCCCCAGCAGAAACTGCTTCAGCCCTTCAGCTCGGCTGCCTTTCTCCCAGAAGAGGCCAGCAGGCGGGTGGCCCTGCTGGGGTGACAGCCTTCCTCCCACCGCCCTTGCTCTGGGGCTGCGGGGAGCCACCTGCCCTGGCCCCAGCACTCGCCTCCCACCTGGACCTGCAGAGCCCAGCACAGGACTTGAAACTGCTGCGGTGAATCCGCCTTGGAGCATCCTTGGCCTCAGGGGCCACAGACCTTGGGCCGCTTTGGAAGATGGAGAAAAAAAAGCCCTCCCTGCTTTGATGGTGAAGGACTAGGGTGGTGAGGGGCTACTGGAAACAGAGGGGATTTTAATCTCTTCAGTGAGAGCCAGCTCTGTGCCCTCCTGCGCTCAGGTTCGCATCAGTCTTCCAAATCGCATTTGAAATATTAACTTGTGGCTAAATGTCAGACCCTTTCTTTTATAACAAATGCATGCTGGTTTTCAATCTACTGCCTTTCAGTCACGCTGACAGTGCCTTGTGTTGTACGAAGTCTCTGATTTACTGCCTCCCTGTCTTTATTTTCCTTTTAAAAACAAATCCAGCTACTTCTTTATTCACACTAGGATTTTCTGAAGTGGAGTTTAATTCTAAAGGGGCTTAGCGTGGGCTTCTGCACATCAAACGCCTCGTTTAGGGATGGAGGAGGACAGTGCAGCCAGGCTGGGACTACTGACCAGATGATGATCCCAACTGTGCCTAAGCTAGTAAATTAAGCAGTGGCAGGCAGCGTGCACAGGAATGCCTATCTGCTTAACTAATGAGATCCTTGGCACAATTTTGGCTCAGGCCATCTAGAACTCTCCTAGATGATCCCTAGGCACAGCCATGGAATTAGCCCAAGCCAAGGACAACTTGGATGCAGCCACCCTGTTTGGGAAGCTGAAAGAGTTCAGTAAACGGACATGGCCAGGCCATCTTTGCCAGTTTGGCTCACGGCTGGGCAGTGCCTCCTGCTGCCGTTTTGTTTTCTGGTATAATTTACCAAGAGCAAGTGCTGGATTCTCCACCTGGGATGGGGTAATCCTGGTTATATGTACAAACTGGGGGACGAGAGGCTGGAGAGCAGCCCCACAGAAAGAGATCTGGGGGTTGAGTTGATGCTAAGTTGGATATAAATCAGCAGTGTGCCCTGGCAGTCAAATGGGCCAACTGTGTTCTGGGGTCCACCAAGCACAGCATTGCTAGCCCGTCAAGGGAGGCGATTGTCCCACTCTACACTGCGCTGTTGTGGCCCCACTGCGAGTACTCTGCAGTTTTGGGCGCCTCAACACAAGAAGGACATCACACCACTAGAGTGTGTCCAGAGGAGGGCAACCAAGATGGTGGAAGGTGTTGAGGGCAAGACTTAGAAGGAGCAGCTGCAGTCACTTGATTTGTTCAGCTTGGAGGAGGCTGGGGGGGTCACCTCATGGCAGTCTACAGCTTCCTCAAGGCAGGCAGTGGAGGGGGGGGATGCTGATCTCCTCTCTCTGTTGATCGGCGATAGGACACGAGGAAATGGAGTGGAGCTGTGTCAGGGGAAGTTCAGACTGAACATTAGGAAAAGGTTCTTCACTGAGAGGGTGGTGGTTCACTGGGACAGGCTCCCCCAGGAAGCGGTCATGGCACCAAGCCTGTCGGAGTTCACGGAGTGTCTGGACAACACTCTTAGTCATATGGTTTAGTGTTAGGTAGTCCTGTGAGGAGCAGGGAGTTGGACTCGATGATCCTTACGGGTCCCTTCCAACTCAAGATACTCTGATTTTATAAACGTAGCTTCTGTTTCTGCTTCTGCACATCCCACCTCGACCAGGGGGCGAGGGGTTTTGCAGTCACCCAGAGCAGGGTGCAGTGGGGGCCCACCACCTCCTCAGCTCTGCAGCGCTCAAAACCAAGATGACCTGTTGCAGATGTCTTGGATTCCCTGTGTCCAAGACATGGGGCAAAGCGCTTTCCACGGAGCCGAGCTACATACTGCCATCCCTGAGCCAGGTAATACACAACCCACAAGAACTACAACCTCTGAAAATAGGTTAGAAATGCCTTCTCCATGACAGCCATGCTTGCTGCAGCCCTCCTACAGTAAGTACTGAGGTGGTTTAACAGTGCGGGGCCATCAGGAGGTTCATTAAAATGCGAGAGGGTTTCCTAAAACGATATCTAGCTTGTTGGAATGATCACGTTTACTGCTCTGCAGAATGGCTCAACTCCCATTTGTCAAATAATGGGGTTGCAAAAGCTGAGCTGCGAGTCCTGATTTATTAATAACGCATAAAAATATGGGCTCTAGCACTGCACAGGTTTTTCCTTCTGATTAGTCTTAGAGTCACTAGCCTAGTAGCTCATTATAATTTGTTTAAGAAACCAGTAGATAGAGGTTAAAAGCCAAATTACACGATTTCTCTCAGGTGTTAAAATTCCAGAGGGACGCACATCTTCCATCATTTATTGCCCTGAAGAAAAAATGGTGATGTGTATGTAAATTACAGAAATGGAGTGGAGGTCCATCCTGGTTCGTCTTTGCTTAAGACGCAGAGTTTGGTAAACCCTCAGCTAATCTCTTGCTCAGGATTGCCAGGTAGTGTCAGGAGCAATTCAGGCTGTAGCAAATACATCTTCTGCCAGAAAAGATTCCAATAACTATGGTAATTTTAAAGGAAGCCTTATCTCAGATACAGGATAGATAAAAGCCATTTATCATTCTGGAGGCAGTTATGTGATATGATGGGAGAAAATGAACAGCTCTTATTTTATGCACTGTCCGTGCCTTTCTGCTTAGCGTCTCTTAAAGCGGAGTTACAGCCTGCCCCTTGGAGGTCTTGCTTTTGTGCCTTCTCTTTTATTGCTCCGGCGGTATCTCCAGCCTGTTAGGGACTGTGCTGGCAGAGACCGGTAGGGATCCAGGACTGCTGGCATCCATACTCGCACCGCTCCAGCCAGAGCTGAAGATCCACCAGCTAACCCCCCATCCCCACCCCACCCCACCCCCCCCCAAAATCCAAAATTTACTGCTATGTGCTGGTTCTCAGCCACTCTGGGGACATCCGCACATGTTTGGCACCTGTATTTAAGCCTGCCCTGCTCCTGTGGGATGGCTACTTGCAGGGAGCACGGCACTGGCCAGGAGCAGCTCTGGAGGTGAGGGGACAGTTAGAGAGGCCATGGAGCAGGTGAGGAGCTTGTTGAGATGATCTCCCTGCAGTAACCCCCTGCCTGTGTTGTACTCCACATCTCTTCCCAGACCTTTCTGCTCAGAAACTGTGGTAGCTGCCCTCTCCTTCGAGTACAGAGTGCACCATTAAAACCAGCGTGGGCAGGGCATTCTCCCATTATAGCCACAGCCTGGAGACTGGTAGCTGCGTGGCCATGCCTGGGCGGGAAGAAAGGGCCACCCGCCTGTCCTGGCATTGCTAAAATATTCCTGAGGGCCTGGTTTGGGCATCATCCAGCATCTCCTGTGGAGGATGCAGTAAGGCCTATTTTTCCTTCTGGTTGGTCTGAGAGAGAGATGACTCTTCCGAGACCTGCCGTGGGGCCCTGCCCTCAGCAGCAGCAGAGGAAGAAAATCAGACTCATCCTTCAAACTCCTCCTGCCAGGAGCGGCACAGGAAGGTGCTCAGGCCAAACGAGGGCAGGGCAGGGCAGGAGCACAGGGCCCGAATCAGCCCAACTCATCAGGTGGCACCTGGCAAAGGTGGGTCTTCGGACTGACCTCCCAGCAACACGCTCAGCAATGCTCTTGTGCGGGAGTTCGTTGCAAAAGAGGGGCCTGTCCCCTTTCCTAAGCTGTGTGTCCGTACAATGCCATCTACCAGGTGCTCCTGGCACCTTCAGCCGCCCTGGATCTGCTCAGTGTCATTGTTATGGGTATTGCCCCGCTCTGCTCTCCCCCAGGGCTTCTGTCCCTCAGTGCCCGGGTGCATTGGGCATCTCCCCACGCTCCCTGCAGGCATCCGCATCAGCCCTCCGGAGCCCATCCGCATCAGCCAGCCCACCGCCTCCAGCCTGGCCCCGGGTAAAGCCCAGCCCAGGAGCCTCCGTACTGCCTGCACCTCACATCAGTCACGGTGGCCACAGCCACTGCCAACCCGATCTGACAAGGACATAATAGCCAGGTCTTGTTTCTGAAGTGGAGTCGTTATGGTGCTAATTTAACACCTCCACCAGGCCTGAAGGGGGCCTACAGGAAAGATGGGGAGGGACTCTTTATCAGGGGGTGTAGAGATAAGACGATGGGTAATGGTTTTAAACTAGATGAGGGGAGATTTAGATTACATGTTAGGAAGAAATTCTTCCCTGTGAGGGTGGTGAGGCACTGGAACAGGTTGCCCAAGCTGGTTGTGGATGCCCCATCCCTGGAAGTGTTCAAGGCCAGGCTGGATGGGGCTTTGAGCAGCCTGGTTTAGTGGGAGGTGTCCCTGCCCATGGCAGGGGGGTTGGACCTGGATTATCTTTAAGGTCTCTTCCAACTCCAGCCATTCTATGATTCTATGTTTCAGCTGGGTCTGAAATGGATCTTTGCAGAGACGACCTGTGTGTAATGGCAGTTTTATTTGCACAGTTCCTTGTGTGGAGGTGAGGGCATTCCCCTTGCAGAGAGACCCACAGTGATTTATAAATCACACGCATTTGTGCATCAGAATTTACAGGTGCTGCCCATGACCTGGTAAGGATGAAAAGCAGCAACAGATTTGAATCCCCCAAACTATCAGAGTTCATATTGCAACATGGGCTTTCCATAGAGAGCCCATGGCAGCACAGAGGGGGACATGTTAGGACACTAACACTCTTCTCCAGGGGAGCCAGTCCCTTTTTGAATGGAACGCTGTCTTCCTTGGAGGTTCCAAAGTCTTACCAAAGAAATGTGTCACCTCCTGCCCCACTCTGAAACCTGACGTTTATCGCATGCGCTTCTGGCCCCCAGGCTTTGATCCCATCGGTGACTTGTGAAGGGTTGTTCTTCACAAGCACCTCTCAACTGTGAAAGATCAAAGAAAGTGTGAAGGGAACATATGTCTGGCCTTTCATGGCAGATGCCAAGAAGACATATCACCCGGTAGCACACCTGAAGAAATAGCACTCATTCTCTCTGGTGAATTATTCAACAGCTGAGACCATCTGGTTCATTCAAAAACTTTGATTTCATGAGCTTCATTAGACGCTCCCTTGCCCTTGAAAGCATCCTGAAGGTTATTCAGCAGGAAACCACTCTTGATTTCTTCCTGCTTGTTAACACAATGTGACATTTAATTGCAGTCAGTAGGGACCTGGTTTAGTGCCGGTGGAAGTTCAGAGCTGACCTACATTCAGAGACATATTTATACTTGCCTCCCTTCGCTGGCTTTCAGGGGCAGCATCTGCAGAGCAAGCCTGGCGCTTGAAGGGAGCCACCTGTGATAATGAATGTTCTCTTCCCTTAAATAGAAGTCCCTGTTCATGGTATAGTTTCACCTGCCTGTTGTAAAGAGTTTCAGCTGGTTTAGAATGAGACCTTTTCAGAGACAGCCCGTGCTACGTCCCTTATCCCAACGGGTAGGACCTTACACAAGGAGAAGACAGGAGCCTGTTCTGTGCTATGTGGAAGCGACAACTCAGACATGAATACCAACGCAACATCCCTGCTCTTTTTGGTGAATTACCGCCATACGTGCTTATTTTTCAGCAATTTCTGGAAAGAAAATTCAGTGGTGTACACAGTACCAAACTTCTGTAAGTAATTAAAATGCTGCTGTGCCTCAGCTGGCATTTCCTCCCCCCCACCCCCCTCATGTTTGAGATTGCACTTCTGAATCAAACCCAAACAATGTGAATGCCACCCTTGCATGCACCTTCAGACGTCTAGAGTGGACCCACCACCCTTGCAGGGAGATGGGGACGGCCGCCTGACTGACTGGTGTCAGACCTCTAATGCAGCAGCAGCATCATCATCATCATCAGCAGCAGCAGCAGCTGTGTCCGGGCAGTACCTGCATCTCTCTGCTGACACCAGCCAGGAGCAGCTGCAACGTAGGGGCTGGGAAATCACCAAACCCCACGCTGAGCTCCCAGGCTGACTCACCAGCCCCTCAAACACCTTGTTACTTCTTCTTCTTTGTGAAGGGAAGGAAAACTGCTCCAAGACATAGGAGAATTCAGCACCTGAGGAAATATTATTCCATAATGCTCCTCCACCTTTTTAATATTGGAAGGATTATGATCAAACCCAAACAAAACCGACTCGCACCCCTTGCCCCAAGGTACTCCCAAAGGGTCGTCACCAAGGCAGAGGTGAAGAGAGGCTGTTCTGACAAAGCTCAACATGGTTTTGAAAACTCTGGGGAATGAGGCTTACTTCTTCTTCCTGTAGATGTCTGGCCTGACAACTGTCTTCATTCGGACTCTGATTTCCCTCGTCATCTCCTGAGCAAGGAATACTGGAAGGGATTGTGTTTTACAGAGTGTATATGGAGGAGCTGACGGAGCAAGGTTGTACATGGATGCGGGAGCAAAATACAACTAAGTAGCGTGGGTCAGCCTGGGGAAATTAGCCTGGTGCAAGCTAAGTAGGAAGTTAGAGTGTTACAGCTCTCCTAACGCAGGCCATTTTTGCATTTTTTTCCTAGTGTTGCTTTGCAAGAGTTTAAACTCCACCAAAACCCCACTTATTCCACAACTGAGGCGTTTAGCTGGGGAGTTAGAGCAAGACACCAACTGTGGGGTAATTACACTGGGAGAACTGGAAAGATTCGCAGCTCCCAGTGCCATGCTCTGGTAACTGTCAGTGCTCTGGAGGCTCCATAAAGTTCCTATTACTGAAATGACTCCCTAGAGGCTTTGTGGTGTCGGCTTCCTTCCTTTCCTTCCTTCCCAAATCAGAGGGGAAGCAGGCTCAGTTGGAGCTGACATCTCTCAGACTAACCAAGAAAACCCGAGGCCTAACGAGAACCTCTTATTCTGAAGGACAAACCCAACGCATCTGCAATAACGTTTCATTTTTTCAGCCTCCCCGTGGCAGGAAAGCGCAGCAGGTTAAAAGGAGACTCGGAAAGACTCGATACTTTAGCATTTTAAATGTTCTATCATACAAGAAGATAACAAACAGGTCTGAGGCCAAACTTGCAGTGTACCTGGCGAATTGAGAGGTCTCTGCCCCATTGAAAGTCATTACAACTTGTTTCTAAAAGGTTTAAAATCTGCACGGGGCTTCTGTAAACATAACCCTGCCCCAAGCAGTTTTCTCTGAGTGCTGCAAGACAGCCGTGGTGTGTCTGTTTTGGTTTGGGTTTGTTTTTTTTTTCCATTTTTATCAGCAAGCCTGACAGAAAAGACATATTTTACTGCAAGATACGAGACTTAAATTTGCAGTGTATGCTAGAAGTCACCCTACAGTAGCAGGTCCTTCAGTAGTCTGCAGAAGAACAACCGCCCTGGCAACTAGTTTTTTCTGGTGTATAGGCTCAACTGTTTAAAGTCTTCCAAGCAAAACTCCCCTCCCTCCTTCGCTCTCCGCGTGTTCCCCCTCGTGCAGGCTGCTTGTCAGATGGAGTCCTCCTAGCAAAGGGGAGCAGGAGTTTGCAACGACCAGCTGGTGGAAAGAAGGAAAGTACGTTGCGTTACTGGGCTGTCAGATCTGCAAAGCTGACTGTTTAAATCAGCCTTTAAAGACCACAGCGTCAAGCGGCGTATCGAACATCTGCCTGTTGCTAAAAAACTGGCTTATTACAAGGCAATCTTGGACTTTTCTGGATCTACAGTAATTTAGATATTTGTTCCTCGTAATGAGGGCAAAGACTGAGCAGCCCCATCTTACTGGGGACAATTATAAACTCTGTGCAAGACAGATGCCAAGACCATCTGCTTCAAGAAAGACAGCCTTCTTACCAGCAAGTTGCATGAGGATACGTGGGATATTTCCCCCTCTTGCTTATGAAAAAAGTCCTTCAGAAAAAGATGGCACAAGGCCAAAGGAACTATGAAGTTTCCTAGGCAGAACTCCAAGAATGATGGAGATGATAGTTCACCTACCTGTAAAAACCTTTGCTGTAAAACTAATTGGTATTAATAAAAGTGGCAACACGTTGGCACACTGTTTCTGAAAATTACAGACGCTTGATCAAGGGGAACAGAATGATGATGCTGTGACAGCAGCCCTGCGCTCCGGCTTGCACGTATCCCTTCCCGGCAGCGCCACACGCTTGCCTCCAGCCCTCCTAAGAAGCTGCTTTTGGCTTGAATCACTTTGTTGCATTCTCCGCCTAATATTAGAGGAGAATAAACTGGGGGAACTCGAAACAGGCTCTTCCCTCTCCTCCCCACGCTGCCTTTTCCCTGGCTCTTGTCTGCTCACGCGCCGAGTTCAGCCCAGGGGTCTCAGTCTAGACTTGTTCTGACCAACATCTGTAACAGACCAACGTCTGGCCAAACATGAAATTGGGAAGATAAGAGGAGGACATGATTTGAGTTAATTAGCCCAGCAAGAAATCTTTTCCCAGGTGGCTGCCGGAAAAGCAAGTCTAGACTCGCACCACGCAGTCCACCCTTGCGCGCAGCACGGCAGCTGACGACGTCAGCTTTGGAGTTCGCAACTCTCGAGCCGACAAGAGGGAATTATCCTCCTAAAAATTCCCCCTGCAGGCTTCAATGCAGATGTGAGAAATTCCACAAAAGATTAACGCGGCGACCAACCGCGAGGGACAAAGGATTTTATCTGAAAGTTTCTAGGGGAATTTTCATTCTGGGCTTGTTGCAAACATTTAATCCCAGTTCATCAACTCCAGCAGAACCGATTCAGTCAACATTTCTGATATTTTTTCTGCAAAGACAACACCTGGTATATTCCTACAAAAGTTTATACATTTATTTTTATACTTTGTATAGACTACATATATATATATATATATAAAAAAAAAATAAAGTTCTGCCTGGTAGGCGACACATTGACACATGGAAAAACACAGTAACAGCTACAGAGCCAAGCATTTTGTGTATTATGATTTAAAGGCTTTTAAGCATTTGGGAAAGGTTTTTCTGAAACAGAAGCTAATATACATTCCTGTGAGAGGTTTCTGTATCTGTTCTCTATTCCTCCCCAATTCCCTGTACTTAGAAGCTACTGATGGTCAGGGCGCGCTGCCGCATATCCATTTAGGAAATGTATTTGACGGAAGAAAACTGCTCTAAATTATTTCAGCCCACTTTCCTCTGAAGCAGCACCCAGGGCACAGCGCACACCAGAGCTCAACTCCCAGCTCGGGAGCTGTGTCTTCCCTGTGGAAAGAACCACGTCGGAAATTCACCCTCCGCGATGTGACAGCGGCTCACTCCCACCCGCACCCCAAAGAGCCAAGAAACAACAGCAGCCTCTTCTCTCCCCGCAGAGGGGATGGCCCTCAGGACACGCCGGACGGGCTCTTTCCTCTCTCCCCAGACTCTACCATTTCCTACCTCAGGCAATACCCAGTTGCCACCAGCACACCGCTCGTGAAAGCAGTCTGTGGAGTTCTTCAGGTACAGAAGGCTACCGAGATGCGAAAGTGAACAGAAATGTGTAAACTTGGTGCAGTTATGTGGCAGCATGGATGGACCGTGGAAAGACGCTCAAGCTCAGCTTTTGAGCTGGTCTAAAAAATGCATAAGCTCCATATTCACTCAGAAGGGCCGAACTTCAGCAAGTACTCTTCGAAAGAATAAAATTGTCTTTTTAATCAATCCTTCCACAACAAGAAATTAATAAAAACCAACCAAACAACAAAAAAGCCCCATACCAACCCAAAACCAAAAAAACGCCCACAAAACCACCACCCCATTTCCTTCCCTTTGCATAATTTGAAGTTCTTTGCATTTCATCTACATAAGTGCCTTATCTTTTATCCTGCAGTCAATTAAGGTAATTACTCCTTTGCTATTGTTTATAATTGATGAGCGGTGATTGCATTTATAGTAAACAATATAGTGTCACGGAATCACAGAATGGTAAGGGTTGGAAGGGACCTCTGGAGATCATCTAGTCCAACCCCCCTGCCAGAGCAGGGTCACCCAGAGCAGGTTGCACAGGAACGCGTCCAGGCAGGTTTGGAATGTCTCCAGAGACGGAGACTCCACCACCTCTCTGGGCAGCCTGTGCCAGTGCTCTGCCACCCTCAAAGGAAAGAAGTTCCTCCTCATGTTTAGGTGGAACTTCCTATGCTCAAGTTTGTGCCCATTACCTCTTGTCCTGTCCCCGGTCACCACTGAAAAGAGCCTGGCCCCATCCTCCTGACACCCACCCTTTAAGTATTTATAGGCATTGATAAGGTCCCCCCTCAGCCATCTTTTTTCCAGACTGAAGAGACCCGAATCCCTCAGCCTTTCTTCATAAGAGAGGTGTTCCAGTCCCCTGATCATCTTGGTAGCCCTTTGCTGCACCCTCTCCAGCAGTCCCCTGTCCTTCTTGAACCAGGGAGCCCAGAACTGGACACAGTACTCCAGATGCGGCCTCACCAAGGCAGAGTAGAGGGGGAGGATGACCTCCCTCAACCTGCTGGCCACACTCTTGATGCACCCCGGGATGCCATTGGCCTTCTTGGCCACGAGGGCACATTGCTGGCTCATGGTCATCCTGTTGTCCACCAGGACTCCCAGGTCTCTTTCAGCTGAGCTGCTCTCCAGCAGGTCAGCCCCCAACCTGTACTGGTGCATGGGGTTATTCCTCCCCAGGTGCAGCACCCTACACTTGCCCTTGTTGAATTTCATAAGGTTCCTCTTTGCCCAACTCTCCGGCCTGTCCAGGTCTCTCTGTACGGCGGCACAGCCTTCTGGTGTGTCAGCCACCCCCCCCAGCTTTGTGTCATCAGCAAACTTGCTGAGGGTGCACTCTACCCCCTCATCCAGGTCATTGATGAATATATTGAAGAGGACTGGACCCAGTACTTACCTCTGGGGAACACCACTCGTCACTGACCTCCAACTAGACTCTGTGCCCCTAACCACTACCCTCTGAGCTCTGCCCTTCAACCAGTTATCTATCCACTCCACTGTCCATTCATCAAGCCCACTCTTCCTAAGCTTCCCTATGAGGATGCTGTGGGAGACCATGTCAAACGCCTTGCTTAAGTGATGGTAGACCACATCTACCACCCTCCCCTCATCTATCTATATCTATCCGTGCCATCATAGAACATGATTTCCCCTGGGTAAATCCATGTTGAGGACTTCTGATAGCTTTCTTTTCCTCCACATGCCTTGAGATGACACCCAGAACGAGCTGTTCCATCATCTTTCCAGGGATGGAGGTGAGGCTGACCAGCCTGTAGTTCCCCGGCTCCTCCTTGCCCTTTTTGAAGACTGGAGTGACGTTGGCTTTCCTCCAGTCCTCAGACACCTCGCCTGTTCTCCAGGACCTTTCAAAGATGATGAAGAGCGGCCCAGCAATGACTTCCGCCAGCTCCCTCAGCACTCTCGGGTGCATTCCATCAGGGCCCACAGACTTGTGAACATCTAATTGACCTAACTGACCCCTCACTCGATCTTCCTCAACCCAGGGGAAGTCGTCTTCTTTCCCCATTACCTTCTCCAAAGCCTGGGACTCCTGAGGGCTGGGCCAAGCAGTAAAGACCAAAGCAAAGAAGGCATTCAGTAACTCCGCCTTCTCCGCATCCTCCTCATTCAAGACTGTAATTAAAGACAGATCAATGGCATAAATTTGTTACGTATTTTTATTTCCATGATGTGCTCAGAAAGAGAGTGTATAGGGAGTTAAAATGATTTTTTTTTCTCTTGCTTCCAGCTTGCATTAGTTTTGTATGAACAGTGCAAGAGAAAGAGTTTATCCGAATGCTGGTACAACTGACAACTAAAATACTAAAGGATAAGAAATATTTTATAGGGACACTGATAAACAAAAGAATTGAATGAAGATAAGCAGAATTTTTTAAAAAGATTTATTAAAAATAAGTTCTTCAAAGAGAAAAAGTGTGGCATGTATATACATTAAATTGTCAAAAACTTTATGGGGCTTATAATACAGTGTATTCCAAACTGAACAAGAGACATTCACTTTTTTTTTTTTAGTATGTCATGCTTATTGGAACATAACAGCATACGGGAAGAGGAAAACCAACACTTTAACACACAACAATTACAAGCAAAATCTTGAAATTGAGGAGCATTTGTAAAGATGAAACTCAGTGATCGGCATGATGCTATTGTTAAATACAGACAGAAACCAAGAGTTTATAAATAGTCTTCAGTTGATACAGTTTACCTGACAACTGCTAGCTTCTGATTAGTTCTTCAATTCTACTGTGAATTAACAGATCTTGACAAGTGGGCTTGTGTTCTATAAAGACAGAAGTATTTTGGGGACAACAAAATACCACCCAAAACCAGGTAAAGAAATGCCTCTTTTCCAGCTCTATTGCAGTAGATATCAAAGATTTCTTCTTAGGAAGAGTTACACAATTGCTGGTTTTGTCCTGTAACTCCCCACATCTCTGACAGCCAGAACCACAAAAACAGTTGTTCTTAAAATTATTTTATTTTACAAGAGTGTTTTGCACAAAGAGAGACACGACAAACTTAACACTTGATTCTGCATGCTTCAGCTGCCTCAGCTTCTCAGAGGTCACATTTAGAACTATATCCTTTCAGTTGTGTCTTCTGAAGATTTCCCATATTTAGTGCATATATACAGCTAGCTGACAACTGCAGGATTACAAATGTCTACCCATCCTTACCGCAGAATCTGCTCTAATCTCAGATGTACGCAGGACCTACATCTTTAGATCTTCGCGGCATCCTCTTTAGTCCCATAGTTTAATAAGACCATCCCAGCCGCATGTAATGACTTTAGATGTTTCGTGTGGATGCCACACCGCACCGATACAGACTTTATCATGTGCTTTTAATCTGCTGTAGAGTTTTGTTGTCTTCCAGTCCCAGATGTTAAGTTTTCCATCTGCATCTCCAGATATCACGTAGCTACATTAACAGGATTAAAAGAAAAGCTGTATCATGCACGAAGACTGCTTGTATTGTAATACTTTTACATTGAGCAAGGGAAAAGAGCTTCAGCCCGTGAGCTTCCCGTCTGACAGTCTGCAAACATACCTCCCAAAGAATTAGCATTCATGCTGTGCTCTGAAGCGCACAAGTCCTGCAGAAGGTGATTCATCAACTGCGAGGTGAATGTGCTAAGCAATGCGATTATACCATACACTGTGTTACTGGAACTAAAGAGAATACATCAGCAAAAGAGAAAGTGCCAGAAGTTTCTCTGAAATTTATAGACACCGCTCTCCACTTTTTCTTCCAGTTTTGCTGAGGTTATTCTCCAGTTTTTATAGTAATGAATATCTTATGTAGGTACAGAGGTAAGTGCATGGGCATATTACTCAGCAAAATACGATGAAAAAGATGGTTCTCTGAACAATGAATGAGGATACCCACACCAGACCCGCAAACTGGGAAAACTGGGCAAGTCCAAATCCCAGGTATTCTAGACAATTGCATTACCGTGGGAACAGACCCTGTGCTGCAGACCATGCACAAAAAGAGCCAGGTGCAAGTCAGAAGTGGAAGCCTCCTGTTTTGCCCAGCCCTGCTGCAGCACAAGGGGAGTCTCGCGATGCTTTAATGGCAGGGTAACTCATCTTTGCAGAACAGGGAACCAGGACGACACGGACTGTTTTCTAAATGTTGCTCAGAGCAGCCACTGAGTAAAAACTTATCCCTACTGAATGACAAGAGCAAACTATCCGTTCTGCTGCTTGGCTCGAGAACTCTGTCTGACGCCGAGTTAAAAGGGCGTCTGTGCATCAGTGAATGTTGCAGAGGACTCAAAAAGAAATTTAGTGTCTCTGCTGGCAAGTTTTAAAATGAAGCTCATTCCCACAAGAACTTACCTCATGTCAGGTGAAAAATCCACTTGACAAGCGTAGCCGGCTACCATGTGACCTTTGAAAATCTTCTTTTTGTTTAATCTGAATCTGTTCTGTGCTCCAAAAATCAGAATTTGGTTATCCATCGACTGGCAAGCCAACCACTTCCCTACAAATGCAACAAACAAAGGTGGTATCAGAATGCCGCATCTGAAGAAACAGACTTAACTGGAAAGTTTTAAGGGATTTTTATAACTTTTCTTGCGCTATCTTAATCCAGATTTTTATTATGTACCAGGGTTCTCAGTAGCAGCTGATATTGCTTCTGCCTGGTACAACTGCCAAGAGGCAAACCCTTATGTTTAACAGGATTTGGGATGCCTATTCCTACAAAACGCGCTCAGGACTGTAGAAAAGCTCTGGCTGTTATAACAATGTGCTGCATCAACTCCATTGACTTCCTGGTAAGTTTTTAAGCTACCAAGTAAGCTTGCTGGTGCACATAATCAAGTAATCCAGATGAGGTGAAAAAACCCCCATCTAGCTGCAATCTATTTCATTACCTATTTTGTGGGTGCTCTAAAATGGTCACTTTTTATTTTCTTTATGGAAAAAAACAGGTCTAAGGTAGACTCGGGAGTTTTAAAATCGTGATACGTTTTTGCAAATATTTAGTATTCTCTGCTCTAGTGGGATACAATTTAATAAAGATATTTTAGTGACAGAAAAAAATCCAGGCTTTTCTAATCTTAACTCTATCTGATTTTGTGTCTTGTCAGTGCATTAACTCCTGCCCGAGAATCCAATGAAGATGATGTGCTACAGAACACCATAGAACAAAGACTTCTGTCCTAAACTCTGTGTATCGTCACCGCCTGTACAGTGTTTTATGCAAACAGTGATAACATAAAATGTGCTGACTTGACTGTAAATCTGACCACACTTCCAGCTACTACCTTGGAATTTGAGGATTTGCTTCAGCCTCCCCAAGAGACAAATCAAGTGTCTACCCCAAGCATGTTATTCTCCTCTTCTGCTTTTTAAAAGGTCTTTTTCCTGCATCGCTCAGGAGGAAAATTTTAATTGATGAGATTCATAAATCAGTGCCCCTAAGCAGAAGAGTTCCACACCTGTAAAATTTTCAATTTACTTTTCTTGAAAGGAATAATTTAACTCCAAAATGGTGCATGATGTGCCTGGCACAGTCCCTAGCGTAACCATTCCGAAAGAACTTGCTTTATGTGATATCGGACTACTGTAGGTCAAGATAATCTTAGTTAAAGTGACAGGTGATGTTTTGAGCTGAAGAGATGACTACTTCATCCCTAATATCATTTACTGTCTCATCTCAAAAATCAAATACTCAAATTCTGTCCATCCAGAATTGGAAAAAGAATGACAAATCTAGTATTTCAATGTGGAATAATGAGATGAACTGAAAAACTGGCTCAGAATACAGCAAATTGGGCAATTTCAGAAACAGGGGTTGACATAGGCCAGCTTGGGAAGCTAACATTTTTAAATGCAGCTATCCCTTTCTCCATAATCTTCCTCTTTATATTAGAAACCCACTTCTATTAAGAATAAAATATTTATGCTGCAAAGCAAATACAATTTGATGCTGATAGCTGGCTGCAAACATTAGCTGCTCAACAAGTTGATCAGCCGCTACTCAGCATAATGGGACTGTTAACTGTAAAACTGGCAACGCTTTAATAATGTTGACACTAAAGCTGTATTATTTTGGCCAAAACAGATAATAGAGATTTTGTCCTTTTAGAAGGATTTTCACTGACTATTGGAGGAACTAAACCTTTATCCTCCTTCAAGTTTGATTCTAATTGAAGAACATAAACACCAGTGAAACTTTAACATACAGAAACACTGAGATAATTTGGGATTTCTCTGATGCAAGAGTTATTTGGGCTATATTCAGAACAAGAAGGAACAGCATTAACAGCATCATGTACAACATCAGTTTCTGCTTTAACCATGGCACCACAAGGACCGCTGAACTTGCTTAGTACTTTGCAGCCATCATCAGTTCCCACCATTGTTTATCTTAGTATTTTAAATAAAATGAATTTTTTAAAAAAAGAGCACACCATAGCTCTATGAAAAGAAAAAGTCCTTTTGCCCTGTCTGGATGAAGGTCTAAATTTAAATCAATACAGTTAATCCTGATATAACCCCTAATTTTGACATACTTCTTGATCTTTAAAATCAAAACCAGATCCAGTCCAATCTTGGAATAAATGCACACACTGATTTGGGGGGGAGGTGGGTAGCGTGGGGTGACAGGGGGATGCAACAATACAGGGATATAATCAGCCTATGTAAACTAGGCCTGAGAAGGCAGTAAAGTGTTAACCTACCATTTGGAGACAAAGTCACGGCTGGCATCGAATGCATACTTGGCTCAGCTATGTACTTGAAGTCTACAGGAATGTCCCTGCAAAAGGAAGAAGTATGCATTTTATGAAGACGTGGACATGTTCCAAAGGGCTGCCTCCAGTCAGCTGATTTACGCAGCCACTGCACCATGGAGTATGGTGGAACCCCGCATGGCATCCAAAGGAAGAATGTGGAAAAGCTCAAAAATATTACGACTGCCCATCTAGAGAACTCCAGCTGCGGAGCCATCTACAGGATGACCTCTAATAGAGTGAATTTACCCCGAACAAACGACCCAGACTCTAAAGCAGAATTATAATTTCAATTGTGAAGAGTAAAGCTGTAACACAAAGATACTCTATCGCCCCCAGTTTAACTGCAGCTCTTAAAAAATTCTTATATAGGTAGCAAGAAAAGACTGATATATGCATCTGTATTATTGGAATGTCTTACTGACTTGAGTTTTAACTAGAACATTTCTGACTTTTCCTTTTTAAAAAAAAGAAAAAAAAGAAAGAAAACAGGAGTCTCTCTCTCTCATCTCTCTGACAATGCCCTTTTCTTCCTGATCTCCCCAACGGGATACCAGTCAATTCCAAATGTACACAGCTGAACTGAACCCTGAACTCCCCGGTCTTGATTGCATACAGGACCGTGCCAGTGTATGTTAAGAATATACACTGTCATGTAAAAAGACCTAGGGAAAAACCAAGTACAGTCTAATCCTTACTCTCCACAACTGTCATTTGGGTTTGACTACATAAATTGAATTACTAACGGGCCGTGCGTATTCACAGTATTCCTCATATCCTACGCTAGAAGACTGGTAAAAAGGGAAGGCATGCGCGTGTCTTTCTCATTAAGCAAAAGAAATCTCCAGCAGAACATAGATTTGATTAATGTATTCAGCAGAAAACGCATGCAAAACGTTCTGTAGCAACATTAATTAATACAAAGGGGATGGTTATGACTTCATTGTTTAATTCACACTGTAGAAGGGCTGCTGGGACACAATTGGAGCAGAAAGCGTGGGTGGCTGCCTTGTACTCGTTGACCGAGCTTTGTTGGATGGCAATACAGTTGACATCAGCAAGGTAATTACAACTGTATTTCATTGTGGAGTAAGTTATTTCCCGTCATCATGGTAAGCAATGTGCACATGGACAGCAGGGTGAGAAGCTCCTCTGTTGTCAAGAAGTAACACAAATGCTCCTGTGAGTTAAATGTTAAAATTATTTACCCCTCAGAAAAAGAAGGGCAACCCCCTTAATACACTCTGTGGATAAGGACAACCACAGGAATAACGGGCTTCCAAACAGGCAGATCTAAGGCTACTGTTGGACAGTAAACCTGTAAAGGAATAACGAAAAGCCCACATAATCTCTGAGGCTGCCCGACACGATGGCAGAGGAAGTACAGCCCCCTGTGCCCCATCCTACCCTTTTGCATCAACACCCAAACAGCTTCAAACCCCACCTGCAACAGGACACAAGGTCATTGCTGCAGTATGGCCAGATTCTGATCAGCTCCCACCATCCAACACTCCCTCAGCCCACCGGTCATCTCAAGTCCTCAGTGCCAGGTAAAAGCAATCCCACTGGATGCTCCATTAGAAAAAGTCTCATCCCAGAAGATGCGTGTCCAATGTGAATTGTACTGCAGTGAGACATTTAAATGCAGCACAGGTTGTCCTGCCTTCTCCCCTTTTACATATGAAGGCAGGCTCATCTACTGCAATTTATTCAAGACAGCTCTGCTTTATGTTGAAACCTACCAGACACACTTAGGACAGCTGCAGGATACGCTGCATTAAACTATTAGGCAGAATAAAGAGATACATTTATGTTTCACATTTGCTTCCAGTCAAATTGCTAAATAAGTAATATCAACCTGCTCCCTTGAAAAAAAAAAAAAATTTACAAAAAAATTACCAAGAAAGATGCTGTCATGGTTGCCTGGCCTCAAAACTCATGTGGTACATTTTTTGTTCAAATTTTTAAATTTGAAGATCTTCAACTCCTTTCCCCACTTCATAGCATTTCAAAGGCTGAAAAGTTTTAAATATCAGAAGTAGCAACTGCTAGTGAAGATTTAGAAACGTGATACTCTGGGGTTCTAATACAACTTCTTCCCCAAGCAGGAGAGAGAAAAATCCTTTTAAAGAAAGAAGGAAAAAAATCCCCACAAACTCCAAACCCAACCCAATCCGATTTTGGGATCTACACATCATGAAGAGCTCTCTCAGGAGACTACAGTATCTCTACCAGGAATGACAGAGAGAAAAGGGCTGCTGAAGATTATAGTTTTCGGAGATGAGAAGCCTCCTAAGCCTGGCAGGATAATAACTAAGCTACCACTGTACAAAATAAAAGCCTCCAAGGTCAATTGCCCAAATCATTTCACTGTTTATCCAAGCAGGATCGGGCACGGACAAAGACAAAATAACATTTTGAATTTCTAGAAGGAAGAACACAGAATATGATACCCACACCAACTTTAATATCCCTGTTGTAATGATACGATCCCATGAAACACGAAAGCAGACAAATGAAGTGCTCCCATTAAGCTTCCTAAAGAAACCGTTTAATCTGCAAGAGTCTGTCCTATACTTGCAGTCTGAACTTTCAGCAACCATCCAACTGCAATTCAGCGTACAGCACTGTGAAATCCATGCACGGGATAAACTCTTGGGGAAAGGAGATTTAAATTCTCAGGGGAGAAGTTCCTCACTGTGATGAAGTTTGACATGGCATCCCATTACCGGTGCTGGCCAAGTCAAAGTGTTTACAAAACACACTACAAAATTCCTCTAGACAAGTGAAACTCTGCAATTAGACCAGCTTTAATTACTGGCTTTTAAGGCCATATTCAGGTCATAATGACTTCTGCTTTGTTTCTGTATGATACTGAAGAAATACTTTGCTGAAGAACTTACGAAGAAACATGCCAAAAGGTGCAGCAACCAAATCACCCTAAGTTGCAAATAGTTCTCCTTATGAACTTAGGAAAAAAGGATTTGAGGTGCAGCATGAAATAATCTGCCATGGAAATTTTCAAGCTCCAAAAGCTTTGGTACTTAATGCATTAACTAAGTTTTAATGCATTGTAAAAATTTGGGTCTTAAAATTATAGAAATATGCCTACAGACCGATTAAAATATATCATGGCAGGTTGTGGAGAAAGGTTTTCAAGTCTTGCCTAGGAAGACAGCATTACATCTACTTTTTATAAAACCAAAAAAATCCCTGACTGTATTACAGAGTATTGCTTACAGTTGATGGACAGGCTTGAGAGGTGGGCCCATGCAAACCTCATGAAGTTCAACCAGGCAAGTACAAGGTCCTGCACCTGGGTTACGGCAATCCCAAGCACAAATACAGCCTGGCCGGAGAATGGCTTGAGAGCAGCCCTGAGGAGAAGGACTTGGGGGTGTTGGTGGATGAGACGCTCAACATGATACAGCAATGTGCGCTTGCAGCCCAGAAAGCCAACCACATCCTGGGCTGCATCAAAGGAAGCATGGCCAGCAGGTTGAGGGAAGTGATTCTGCCCCTCTACTCCACTCTGGTGGGACCCCACCTGGAGTACTGTGTCCAGCTTTGGAGTCCCCAGCGTAAGGAGGACATGTGGCCCAGAGGAGGGCCACAAAGATGATCAGAGAGCTGGAGCACCTCTCCTATAAAGACAGGCTGAGAGACAGTTGGGGCTGTTCAGCCTGGAGAAGAGAAGGCTCCATGGAGACCTTGTAGCGGCCTTTCAGTACCTAAAGGGAGCCTATAGGAGAGATGGGGAGGGACTCTTAGGGAGTGGAGCAACAGGACGAGGACTAATGGTTTTACACTGAGGGAGGGTAGATTTAGATTGGATATCAGGAAGAAATTCTTTACTGTGAGAGTGGTGAGGCACTGGAACAGGTTGCCCAGGGAGGTTGTGGATGCCCCGTCCCTGGAAGTGTTCAAGACCAGGTTGGATGGGGCTTTGAGCAGCCTGGTCTACTGGGAGGTGTCCCTGCCCGTGGCAGGGGGGTTGGAACTAGATGATCTTTAAGGTCCCTTCCAATCCAAATCATTCTATGATTCTATGATATCCCTATTATCTGAACAAGGGAGCGCTTTCTTCATCATACAGCAAGCTCAGTACATATGTTTTCTTCAGAAGGAAAAAACTTCTGCTACTGGAACAATCAGGTTGCGATGTTCCCATGCCAGAACCTTTTTGCCTTTCCTGCTCTTCCCCCCAGAGTGACTAAATCCACCCACTTCGCTATTTATTTCAGCCATCAACACAAAGCTCACAAAACAAGGGCAATCCAATAGCAAGGAAATAACAGATTTGTGCAAGTGAGATCCTCCTCCCACTTGCCAGAGAGGAGACACTCCTTAGCAGATAGGATATTGCAAAGATTTTTCTTTAAGGAGCTCAGTAAATACATGGGTCTAATTACGAAGTACTGAACAGAGGCTCTCTTGGAGCGACATATGGTGACAGCATTACATGTCTAGCCTAAGCCTGGGTTCCCAGACTTTGGTCATTACCACCACTGCTACTGGCAATGACAGCAGCCGATCGCAGACATGCTGAGGGTTTTGCTGGCTGCCTGGGTAACATTCCAATACCACAGATTGGAGTCTCTTGTCTAGGTTTAGAAAAAAGAAAAAAAAAAAAGCTAGGAAGGAACTGATTAGTCACAGAGCTGTCGAACTAGTGCCCATATTGTGCAGCAGCTTTGCATGTGTGAACGGCGAAATGAAATGGATACCTAAAGATACGGGAGTGATTATTTCAAAAAAGAAATTTGAAATCCTAGAGAAATCTTAAAAGTCCTAAGCTGAAAATCTTAGTACCTAGAACCTTGTGGAAAACATTTCAGATAGGAGAGATTTGTTTTCTCCCCAGACATGTTAAAAATTGGAAGCCATTTAAAAATATGTTTTAATGAGTTTTTCTTAGATAGAATTTCACTTTTCTGTTATCTACTGTATTCATACTGTGGGTATCAATGATTGCTGAAAGCCCCAGACTCCCAGAAATGAAGCTACACTAAACTATTTCATACATGGGACAAATATTACATAACACTATGCACACCCAAGTTCAAAGCTTTCAAAACCGACACACTAATGTAATAGAGCAGACGTTTCTCAAAAAGGTTAATTTAAGGGTTAATACAGCCTTGGGGAAAGGAGAGAGAACAGAGATCACTAATAGAGTGCAGTGTGCTTCAGGCTGACGGGGCTGTCTTATGTCTTCTCTGGGGGAGAAGGAAACCCGTGAAGTGTCTCGAGCATTGAGCCAGGATGGGTTGGTTAGTATTCAGCAACGTGATAGGAAGCAACTAGTTTTAAAGATTAAAATCTCTAGAGAAATAATTCTGAAAGATACAGTGTTAAGATAAATTATTAACAATTAATGCTAAAAATAAGTACAGCCCAATGCGCATATAAAATCTGCACCAATAAAACAGAGGCTATGTAAGGCATTTTATTTTGCATACAGTGATTTAGGTTTATTAGGCTTAAAAAACAGTTTTCAAATATTGCAGTACAGTAGGGCAGTAAGCTAGGGACAGTAATTCACTGTTAGACATCAAGAATGATTTGGAAGACATTGAAAGTATTATACTTAGATTTTGGAAGGGATGTTTCCTTTCATTGGACAAAAATGGTTAAGAATTATGACCCATGCTAGACTGAGTGGCAGAATGCAGGAGTTTGCAGTATATGCCCAATTCAACAGTTATCAGAAATTAGCAACAACAACAGCCGAGATTGTCCTCGTTCTACTTTATTGGGAAACATTTTAGCTACTGCATGTATAATTACATTATAGCTACTGCATATATAATTACATACATAAATTCAGCTCTTCCTCAGCTAGCTAGAACTCAGACACGCCAGCGTCCTATGTGCTACGTATACTTTTTAAAATAAACTCTCTTCTCAAGTTTGCTCATAATATACTTCAAGTTAAAATTCAAATTTTTAAACTTACCATTCCCAGACTCTTAAACTCTTGTCATCAGATGTACTCACAAACCTTCTATTTTCATCCACAAAAACAATGGTGTTGACAGCTCCCAAATGCCTATCGTATTCCTGCACAATCTCACCACTTCGAATATCCCACTACAAATAAAAACGGCAGAATAAGACCTTGTTTTTTACTAAATATCATAATTTTTAAAGGAAGAGACATTAAGTAGACATACCTGCACTATTTTCTTATCTGACATTCCTGCAACAAAGAGATTTTGTTTATCTTCATCAGGATTGAACTTGACACAGTAAGGAACCTTCCTGTTTGTAAATCTTGAAATACATTGCCCTGCAACAGACAAGCCATTCGTAGTGTGTCAGGTTGGAAGTTCTATGGGATGATTAGTTCTTTGCAGATATTGATAAAATCCATTCATTTCACTTATACTTTACTAACAGAAGAAAATACTTATTTTAAAGCCCTTGAGACGATTAGAGGATAGAATTTACACTGCTCTGATTATACTTTCTTCCACATGTTTATATCCGTGCACCTGCGTAAACACATACAAACTGTTCCGTACCTTTACTACAGCTTTCCAAACAATATAACCGCTCAGTACCCTGTATGTCATCGGGACATATCAAGGACATTAGGACTGGTCAAGCTATCACGAGCTGACCGCTGTCTTTGCAAAGCATCACCTCCTTAGGATCAAAGGTCGCCTTGACAAGAGACTTAAACTCAGGCAAGAATTCCTCAATCCTAAACCTAGAAAAGGATAACAGTAATCCAACTGCAAAAACAAACCACTGACCTCTTCTCATAGCCTCAGCCATAAATACATGTTATCCATAACTTACAGGAGCCTGTTTTAATCCGAAAGCTCAATACATTTTTCAGGTGTCTAAATAACTGAGTTCAGATTCAAGTCCGGAGAATCTGACTTGTACCTTTCTGGGTGTCACCTGTATGAGACCAGTGGCACTGCTAACCAAGAGAGCTAACATCTTTTTCAAACGTGGGAACTTCCTGTCTTAGGAACAGACTTAAGTTTAAAAGAATACTGACAAAAATCTATCCTCTGTGTTTTCAGCTTAAGAAACTATTTGGAGCAGAATGTTACAGAGTATCTCCCAGGCAGTTCTGTGAGAGCATCAGAGCTACCCTTCGCTCCCTATACCAGCAGCTCAGTTTCTACCACCTTTTCTTATTTGGAGTGCTCTTCAAGTTCAGGTTAACCGACAGATCAAGTGACTTAATTCCTCAAAATTAAACATATTTAGGTCTCAAGTGTGATTTCATTACTTAATTTTATGCCTGTAAATGTAAACATGCAATTAACTGATCTGGTAAAATTTTGTCTTTTTGCTGAACATTGTTCTAGCATTACAAATAACTATCAAACTTCTCAAATAAAAAGGTATATGAAATACAGGTGTATAGGTAGTGTCAACTGCAGCATTACAGATAACAACAAAACATTTAGGAAAAAAAGACTAATGAAAGCCTGAACACTGAATTACAAGATGATATTGAGGATAATTGGAAACATCCTGACTGACTGATAATATATCTTGATATTTACTATTAATTAAACATAGTGCCAAATAACAGCATCTACAAATACAAGCCTACCTGTTTCAGTGTCCCAGAGTTTAAGATAGCGGTCATATGCAGCACTAAGAAACCGAGTGCCAGCATTATTAAAACAGATGTCTCGAACAGCTTTACTGTGTCCTACAAGATAGAAAAAATGTGATGATAAACTTTTATCCATTCATGTATTACCGTTTTTTTCAAAAACATTATTCAAGTTAAATGCTCCAGTCTTTAGCAATGCAAAGAGAACAAGGAAATCACTTACTGAAGTTCTTCATGAGCACTAGTAAAGAAAGATTCAAGTGAGAAAGAAAAAGCAACTCCTAAAGAATGATGAGAATAACAACCAAAAATCCCTGCACCTCCAAAGCACTGGGGAGAGAAACACTGGCACTGCACAGCACCAACCACTGCGCATCACTCATAAGTTGTTACACAAGCAGAACTTTCAGTACTGTTGGCTTCAAAGACTGTTCTGGTCACACTTAAGAACTGCAAGAGAGGTCTAAAACACTGTAATAAATGTCAGCATCTAATGAAAAAGAGGAGAGACAAACAGTACAGGAGATGTATTTAAAGGAGAAACATTTAAAATTAGAAAACAGGTACAAAATATAGGAAATATCAGATCAGAAAATTAAGAATGCTTTCATCTGGCGCTAACCTTCGTAACCCTCAACCTCAATACTTTCATCTGACCGCTGCATCAGACTTGTAGGACATCTCTTAGTTAAAATATTGGCACTTAAATATAGCAAAATAGCAGGTGAATCTCGTTGATAATAAGGACCTTTTGAGAAAAACAGTCAAACTGTTCAGAAAGAGCAGTCTATTGAAAGAGACCCTTTTTTGAGCCATCATCTTCGCCACACTGCTGTCATCAGAAATATAAGGTGAAAAAGAGACTTCTTTATCGTTGCTCAACATATATTCACTCAGTGTTCTAGAAATGTTCCCATTTTGAAAGGAGAATCATCTGCTTTTGTTCTGCATTCAAGGCTGCTAAGAAGTCTGTATTTTTCTCTCTCTCAGCTATCTGCTTTATAAAGCACCTGTCACATGAACAAAGATAGCACCTGAACCTAAAAAAAAAAAATAAATCCCCATGCTTTTGCACTAGAAACTCAGCACAGAAGAGACCACCTGTTTCAGGTGGGATCATAAGACCATGAGATGCCCTCACCGCATAAATACAGAGGGCTGCTGTTCTCAACATGGAAGATGGGGCAATTTAATTTCACAACTTCACCTTTGGAAAGGAGTCTTGCATGAAGTATTGATGACTGCAGTACACTAATGTTTTGGTTTAGGGGTCATAAAGTGTTATACATCAACATTAAGTTGCTTGGAATAAGGACAAAGGTTCACTAAAAACTTGCACCTTTTTCAGTTCTTACTGCCAAGATCATACTGAATACCATTTGCCTTGGATGCCTACAGGTCCTCTCTACGATAAATTCATAAGCTAACTTAAATCATATCCTCCCATTAAGTTGTTTTAAATATACATCAGTTTAAAAAAAAGACTATTACCAATAAATGTTCGTAGACATCTTCGATCGCCATATACTTCCCATAGCTTGGAAAAAAAAAAAAAAGGGATGGGGAGAAAAGATGTCAATTGTTAAACAATAACGATGCTGAAATTAAGCGCAAACATATACGGCAACACCTTCTACTGATGAATCACAACTATCTACCCAGGAATTCACAAGAATGCTCTATCACCTTCTTGCTAGCAAAACCCCCTTAAAATAACTAAAAATCCCATACCATAATCCCCTTTAAAGCCCTAAAGTTTTGCTAGAAAAAAAAAAAATTATCAGCTTTCTATATGATTTATTTTGGACTAAAATGAGATTACCTCAAGACCACAAATGCTTCAGTAAAACACTTCAGCAGAAATCTATTGCTATTTGTAAAACTAGGCTTCACAGAAAATGAATTATTATAATAACAAAGGCAGTAACATGAGGAACTTGTGACCTTCTCTAAATGCTATTACTAAATGATTAACACTGTTCTAACACCCACGGTATTGTGTATAATTTCTTTCTTTGTTCCAACGAATTTATAATTTAAAATTCAAGTAAGAAAAATAAAAGCAACACAGACAAAAGGTATTTGGTAGAAGTATCAAATGTTTAAGTATTCTAAAATGCATTTTCTGTATTAAATGATAGTATAAAATATACATGTAAAACCAGAAAAATAACTCACCTTAATTTTGCAATCCATAGAGCAAGACAACAGTATATGCCCAGAGAGAGGAAACAATCTAACTGCACTGACACCCTGTAAATAAGGACATAATTAAACAGTAAGTGGAACATCTAGATATTTGCTCAGTTCATTTGCCCTCTTTTCTAAGGAAAAAGCTAAAGCTGATCTTCATAAAATATACAAATACTGTATCTTGAGAAGAAATAACCTACCCACATTCCATTTTAGAAACAGCGATGCTTTTTGACCAATTGTTATTGGCAACACATTGATTTGCTTCAAAAGCTCTATTTATACCCTCCTTCAACACTCACACCATTACTGTGGTTAACACAGCAAAGAAATACAAATTGTGCATTTGGGTGACTGTTTCTGTATAACAAGTCTTTTCAGGTGTGGCAAGTGAGGAATTTTTCCACAAAAATACTTTCTGGCCAGCTCCGTTTCTTACATATACTACCAGTGGCTTCTACCCACTGAACTCAGATTCCCTGGGCAGAGCACCTTCCCATTTACCTATATTTCAGGTACTCCTTCCAGAAGAAGTCCAAAGAAACACCAAGTACTCAGTTTGATGTCCCTTCTTTCAATTTCATGTCAATTACTCTATTCATATTCCATCCAGTTCCTCCCACCCCTGGTTGGAGTTGGGTGCTTTATCCTCCCTATCACTGTCTACTTATATCTCCCAGCTTTTATAGATTTGTCAGTCCATCTTTCTTTTGCTTGTCTTATTGATACTGTTATCCATATCTTGTTTGAAGGAAAAAGCTATTTTATGCATCAGTCTGTTCTAATAGCATAATAGGCAGAGGAGTGACTAGAGCTTTGGGGAGGAGATGTTATTCTGGACAGCACTGAGAGTTGCAGCTACAAGCTCTTTGATGCAGCAATCATTAAAGAATTGAGTTCAGAGTTGTGACTCAACTGAAAAAGGGTGAAAGCTAACCCTGTGTCCTCCTTTCTTCCATCTTTCATATCTCATTGAGGTGCTATCCAGTGCAACACAGTATAAGAGTATAAGCTTTACAAAACCTGTTAAGTGAAACACTTTTTTAATACCAAAATTACGTATATAGTTACAGTCTCTGGCACAAGAAGAAACTGTAAATGTTAAGTAGCATCATCAAAGAAAACTCTTAACAGGGCACACCTCTCAAAGGTAACGGCTGTGTTTGGGAACCCAGTAATGCTGATGCATCCTAATCACAAAACTTATGTAACTTTTCATAAGTTTGATACGAAATAGCCCTTAAGTACTTTTACTATTAGAAAGAAAAAGCATTTTCAGGGATCTCTAGAACTAGCCTTAATCTTACTCATGTAGTAGTTTAGGAAATAACTCCAAATCCTAGAGAAGTAACTGAATAATATTTGCTCCTTAAAAGGAGGTCAGGCAGTCACTATGTTCGTGAAAAAGTATATGCAGGCAAACACCTTCTGTGAGCATGTAATGCAACCAATTACATGCATACTGTGGTAAAGACGAAAATACTCCTTCCTTCTACTGATACTTCATTATTACAGAAGTTACTAGCTTCAGACACACAGTGAAGTGGGTTTTTATGATGCATGCTCACAAACAGGACTTCCTACCTTTGTATGTCCAGACCACACATGGATTTGTTTCTTTGGAAGATAGCACTTGTCAGGTGGCACTGTAGAACGGAGATTAACTCCAACATCTTGAGGGACATGAAGATAAGATCTCCCCTGATAGTCATACATTTCCTTAACTGAAAAGGTAAACACAGAATTCTGAGAATCCAAGAGCCTGTATTTTAAAAGGTTATAATCTTCAAAAGGCTCAACAGCCACACACAATTAAGGGTTTTCTCAACACAGCTGCTCTGCTGTGAAGAGGGTCGGGCACAGGTGGGGGAAAGAAAACCCAGCTTCATAGAACACAGATGTGGAATCTTATTTGCGCTCAGCTGAGCTCAAATTAAGTCATTTCAGCAAAATCTGCTTGGAATCTGATAATCTGAATATTAAGACAATCTCCCCCCTACACGTCTTACTCATCAAAGGCAAGAGAGTTCCTCAGGCCAACAAGGGTTTGCTTACACTAACTTTATGCATGGAAATGGGTATTTCAGAGTAGACTGGCGGTGGATAGCCATGACATTAAGCTATGCACTGATTAATTGCTTGGTTTCGGGGATATTGTTATGGCAGTTTTGGTTGTACAAGTGCCCTTCTGCACAGTATCCTTGTTTACACACGTCTACAAAGTGGCATATTTCTGGAATGTTTGTGTTTGAAAAAATTAAAGTTTATCTTGTAAGGTCTTTCACTGTGAAACTTCAAGTAGAGACCACGAAAAGCTGGGTACAAAATAATTATTCTATAGGAGGCTCCATGGCTAAAATTTCAGGTTTGTTATGCTCATCACTATTCAATAAATATTGTCACAATCTACTACATATAAACAGAATGAAGTACTAATGTCGGCAACGCATACCTCGTTGCCACTTCTTTAACGCACGTAAGAAAGGATGCTCCAGCTTGTGCATGTAAGCCTGGCTGCAGAGACTCAGTTTACACAACTATCTGTGCCAAGCAATATCAGGCAGAACTGTTTTGCATGCAGAGAGTTGAAATAATAGTATCCAGAAATCTCTTAATTTTACTTAATTAGGAAACCATTTTCTTTGCAGGTACCACATGCTATAGGCTTCCACAGGATGATTATTTGATACACAATTATTCATAGTATGACAGCAAGAACATTTACATTAAGAATTGAGGAAGTATAAAGTCCAAGTGATTTTCTAAATTGTATGTAAGCCATAACTCAAAGCACTACCTGCTGATGAAAGTACTGACACATAAAACTGCAGTAATTCCGAAGCTGAAACTAAGCCAAACTCATAACTTTAAAATGTTTGCTCTGTAAAGTAGGAAATGGATATATGCATCTAGTACCATTAAAAATAAATAAATAAAACAGTACCCTGAAAGATGACATTTCCACGCTGCTCTTCACAGTATGAAGTGGAATTAGTCCAAGTTTATCTCTTTCCCTGTCCTTTACGCTTATGCCCGTGAGCGCTATTATCTCCAATACAGAAACATCAAGGTGCCTCAGCAGTTTTGCTGAGGCTGTCTGCCATCCTTACTAATTAACGCAGCAGGCAAGAAAACACAGTGAGCAAGAAAATGAGAACAGGCAGAAAGATGCCATTACCATGTAATATAGTCTTCTCCTCTCCAGGTTTATCATCTTCTACTTTTCCTCTCTTCTGCCTCTTAGCTGTTATTTCATCCAACTCTTTCTGTTCTTCCTGGAAAAATAAAACATGATCTTGACTTTTAAAAATTCAGCGTTCAGAATCACATAACAAAATCCAGAACTGCATTACTGTTTACTTACTATTAAGAACACATTTGTTTCCTAAACGAGATTAGAAATATTTCTAAATATCAATAAAGAGAATACCTTTATCAAAACCAGAATAATTTAAATAGCTATGTACACTTAAAAGAATTAAATATTATCTTTCATTTGTAGACTACAGCCAAGCAACATCAATTGAACAAAAAGGATATATGTTGGTTAGAGAGGTTTTTTTTTGGGGGTAATTGTTTTTCTGTTTATTTTTTTTTCTTTTTTAAAAAACTTTTACTTTCAGTTCTTTTCAAACTACTTCTGTTTATAAACATCTTTTAATTAGACTCCACACACTGCACACAGATGCAATTAATTTTATTTCCAAACAGTCCTGCAAATAATTGAACGCAGAATATTTGGAACACTTTATTTGGATGTATCACCTGAAATGCTTCTATCACCCTAAAGCATAGCATGGACCTTCTGCTTGGAAAAACTACGGGTGCAGCTGGATCTCTGTTTAAAGCCACTGCAACGTACTAACAATTTGTATCTATTGTATTAGAGCAATACTTACTTCCGATGGTTTGGCTACTTCTTTTTCATCAACATACTTTGCCCATGGTCCCAGAAAACCATCAATATTAGATGCATCATTCTCCTTGAATTTCTTCCTTTTTTCAATTTTCCTTTGTCCTGTTTCAAACACTGTTAAACCTGAAGAAAGAAACAATACACTGCCTAGATGCTAACACAGAATACAACATCATAGGTCATATCACAGCCAGTGTAAAAGAAAAAACCACCACCACCACTCCTTCCAATACACAGCAAAATCGAAAAAATGTTTGAGCAAAATTGGCCAAAGCATCACTAGCTTTTCTAACTACGAACACAGCTAATTATGTACAGTAACAGAGGAACCACTTAAACTGTGTGTCATGGTTTGTTAATTTAACCATGCGTGTACCCATGCATTTTTAACAATAAGTCTGCAGACTGTACGAATACATCAGTTTTCATACTTTAAACAGTGCAGTGTTTGAAAGACTAGAGTCCTAACAATTGGCTTCTGATCCTCCTCACCTCTCAGTTTCTAAAAAAAAACCCCAAACCCCAAAATAAGACAAGTCTCCCAAAACCCCAACCGTGTATTTTAATTTAGTAAAATGCCATAAAATCATAGAATAGTTTGGGTTGGAAGGGACCTTTAAAAGTCATCTAGTCCAACCCCCCTGCAATGAGCAGGGACATCTTCCAACTAGATCAGGTTGCTCAGAGCCCCATTCAACCTGATCTTGAATGTTTCCAGGGATGGGGCATCTACCACCTCTCTGGGCAACCTGTTCCCAGTGTTTCACCACCCTCATTGTAAAAAATTTCATCCTTTAGTCTGAATCTACCCTCTTTTAGTTTAAAAACATTACGCCTTGTCCTATCGCTACAGGCCTTACTAATAAGTCTGTTCCCATTGACACAGTCATCTACCTCCAACCACTCACTATCTTGTCCTTTCATATAAATGCTAGCTTTCCACAAATGCTGTGCCCTCAGAATTTCATTTGTCAAAACTATTAAGCAATATAGACATGGGATAAAAAAAAGAAAATGAAGTTAAAAGATGTTACAGTAATGACTTAAAAGTTTTTCAAAAGGTTGTATATGCAATTATGTGTAATTTTCAAACAATGTTTTCCTAGAGCATCAGCAATACTTAGTGCAACAGAGCCCAAAAGAGCTTTGTATAAACAAAGGGAAATAGGCAATGTAAAAATTTAAGTAGTGACACATGATGGATTCGTACATTAATGAAGTTTTCTTAAAATAAATTACTAAAATTCCATTATGAAAAGGTTATTTTTTAATTTTTGAAATGATTTCATCTTAGCCATTCTGTCTAATGCCTGTAGCTGCTATACCAAAATAAGTCTATTTTCTTTAACCTACTTCGGAAGGAAAGAACCTCAGATATATTCCATGGAAGAGGACACAGAAATAAAGAACCTTTGTATACACATGTGAATAAGATGTTAGAAAAAAGACATGCAAGGGAAAGTATAACTGTAAAGTTTACACAGATAGAGTTTTCCAATGCAAATAAGTCATTCTGAGTGTTAAATATCTTGCATCAAAATATTAATTACAAACCCCATGCCTCTGGTAGTCGATCCTCCCAGTGGCACGCTATGCCTTTACCATTTGGCAACCTTCCAATGCTTTTTCTTTTCTAAATAACCCAAACAGCTTAACTCTGCTAAACAGCGATAACATGCAATTCCCAACAGGACGCTAGAGGCTGCATACAGAGCAATCAGTTTGCTACCGAGTAGCACAGGTAAGGTGATTAGCCCAACATACAAGTATCCTAATACAGCCATATGACAATTTTAGCTAAGACAGAATTTAGGAAGACCAAAAAGCTCTGTTTCAAATATACAGATCAATTCTATTCATGTAATGGCACATGCTAGGTTCCAATTACAAATCCTAGCCTGAAATATTTGCTATTTCAGGAAAACAAAGCCCCCCAATAGCTCTCTTCCTTCCTCACATTACAGTTGGAACACATCTTTTATTGTCTTTGGACATAGGTAAGTCTCTCATAATTCATTCCTTTGCCAACACCTACTCCATTTCTTAGTGAAGAAACAGTAACTGTCATCAGTTGCAAGTAATTTATATGACATTCTGGATTATTTACCTTGATTTTTTTCAGCTTCTTCTACTGAACCAATATATTTGGTAGCAACTTCAGGGTTATCTATTGAGGGATCTAATGCATAACCTAGAACAAGAGGAGAAATAAAATACTGTTATATCAAGTTTTTTAGTTTTGTATAGCATTTATTTCCCCCCCCCTCCATATTCGCTGATTTTTTTTCCTGTTGGCTCTCAAGGAGCTAGGGATGAGGAAAGGTTGACACTTTGAAATCCCATCCAGTTTTCACTTGCCCTGGGTATTAGGATTATTACAAAACTACTACTCATTACCATGAGGTCTTTGAGTATGCATTGCTGCCAGAATGCTTAAATTTGCACAAAACAGAGAAGTAAATAAATATAATAGGCAACAGTTAACATAAGACACAAAGGGAGCGTAGTCACGGGGAGCAAAGTCACAGAATGGTGGAGGGGGGACCTCAGGAGGGTGGGAAGGGACCTCAGGAGGCCCCTGGCCCAACACCCTGCTCCAAGAGAGGTCAGCACTGAATTCAGAGCAGTTTGCTGTTATACAAACACGAGATTTTGAAATGCCATAGCAACCTCTTCTTCTTGTAACACAGCATAAGGGAAAAGACTAGCTCAAAATCTTATTGTTAGTGACACGTGATTTTAAACAGATGCTGCTTTAGTTCGGGGCACTGTTCCTTGGTCTGCAAAGGCAGTAAGTCACGCTGAAACCAGCCCCATGCTGCTGCACACAGAGAACCTTCCAGCTTCTGCAGCAGCCTCTGGCCCCTGCCCACTACCTCTGCTGGGTCAAAGTGAGCGCTACTCATCTCTGGCAGTCCTGGGGATGGCAGCAGCTGGAAGGAAGAGGACAGAGATAGGGGAAAAAAAAAATAAAAGCAAATGAAGTTTTCTAGGGCTTTGTGCATATCCTGTTTCTCCCTGCAGAAATTATTTAATCCTCCTCCTGCCAGAGTTGTGAAAGCCTGTTCCTTCAACTTGAAAGCAGTTGCTTTAACTAACGTGGATAGTATCAAAGGCAGCAGCAATGGCCTTTTGTTTTTAAAAGAATTAAGTATTCACTTCTTCATTTCCTGATTACAGCTATTCAGTCTCGTTAAAAAAACTCCAAGCCAAACAACAAAAACTGCTGGATTTACTCTTATAAATAATTTATAAAATGTATCAGCATTTCATAGATATTGAGGATATTTACAATTTTTGATACTGAGGTTCTAATTTTAATATGCATATCTTACAGTTTTTCTCCATTTCTCCTGAAGTGGATAGCATGATCTTATGAGAATAAGAGACAAATAAACTCATCTAGTTTCCAAGGAACAGGTGCACTAAACATTTACTGACCACCATGGCTTTTTTTTTGGAAAGACTGCACCCTGGTGGACATATCACCAATTTTTATTAAATATTATTCAAGTGACAAAATGTCCCTTGAAGACCCAATGAGAATTTCTCTGTATCAGAAAGGGAAAAAAAAAAAAGGGGGGGTGGGGGGTGGAGAAGCAATGAAGATATGAAATCACTGGGAAAAGTAATCACACACACAAAATCAAAGAAATCTTACAGCATTCAGTCTAATTCTTATGTTTTTGTTGATTCACAGAGACTCCCATGAACAGTGGGAGATTACCCAGGCCACCACAGAGACCAATGGTCCATGAAAGCGCTTGGGTTTGCACAAGTTGAGAACCTATGAACATCATCCCAATAGCCAAAGGAGATCATCTTCCCAACCATTTCTCAGAAAGACTACTGTCCTAGATGATGGTCCAGTTCATTTATTTTTAGATGCTGAAAAAAAATTTATTATTGAAATTAGTGGAAGAGCCATTCCAAGAACACAGCAAGGGTTCCTACACAAATGGAGCAATCCATATGCAGACCAACTCTGGAGCTTCAAAGCTGGTAAGACCCAGTCATGGAACAACATATGCCCAGATGCTCCCTGAATGTGATACAGGGAGAGACATATATACCAATGACCTCTTATGAAATACAAATTCCCACTACAACCTTTTTTGTTGTTTGGCTTAGGTATTCTAGGCTGTTATTAGGATTTACCTCCATGGATAACCAAACTGAGCAGACACTGCAATTAGACTTTCACTAATTTAACTGCCGCTTTTATTAAGCCACTATTTCAATGACTTATTTTCCAAGCTATAAGGCTTCTGTTAACAGCAGAGAGATAATACTTTGGATTTATGTCAAAATCAATACAGTGGTTTACTTGTCCTCCAACTGTATTGACACAGTCTCTGGGACTCTATTTGCTTGGTAGTTGTAAAAGAGGGACAGTATTCTAATGAATAGGGCCCCAGGGCTGAGCACAGCTTCCCGTGGAAGCGGAGACTTCTTACAGGGGTTGAATTTGGTCCAGCATCATTCTCATAGCAAAGCTCGGAACAATTTCTACTTTCTAGTGGATATGTGAAAGAGAATCTTTTCTTTCTGGCTGGGACTCCGAAACGCAGCTGCAAAAGACAGCTTGCTTTTATCCTACTCAGTTGGTATGCCATATAATGTGCCCTGACTCCTACGTCTCCTTCAGTTGTATTTAGGAGGCAGATATTTCACGCTACGTTTTAGCAAGGAAAGGTACAATTCCACCTACATCCATAATTTCAGTGCCTCTGAAAATGGTTGGTTAAATAAGCAGACTTTGATGTGCGTTCCAGAAAGACAGCTAATTAAGGTATGTTTACACCGTACTGTGCAATGCGGCGTACAGAGACCCAAGGTAGCTCAGGTATGTGGAACAAGGCAGCTGGACTGACCCATTCCAACTGCACTGGCCTCTCCGCAGGATCAAAGTAATCAGAGAATAAAGCGCCTACAACTGAAAGAGGTAATAGCGACTGCAGGTGTTGCATGTAACATGAGTAGATGAAAAAAACACAGAAATGTTATTTCCAAGCCAGAGTCATTTTAAGCTCTTAAAATACCAGTCTTACTGATGAAGTAATCCTGATATAACCAAGTTACTGAATACTCAAAAAGAGCTTTGAGATACATGGACAGGAGATTGTTTCTTATTTAATAAGACACTAATATCTTGTGACGGAGAGAATTTAAAAATACGAAATGCTGCATGAATGAAGCAGTCCACTGACGACAAGTACTGATGCTGTAATAGCTGTGAAATTATTTTTCTACCATATTCATGAACAGTTTGTGTGCAGCATCTAAAAAATCTGTAATTCCACTCGACACTGAAAATTTATATATGCACATATAATTAAGGAGAGTATACTGTCTTTTTTTTTTTTCTTTAAACAGAGCTCAAAAGGGTCTTTTCAAGAAAAGTGACTGCTTCTGCTGAGAGTACAGATACAAAAGAATAAACAAGTGTTTGTATTTTAGGACCTCCTAGTCTTTTTAGCCATGCTCCAAGGACAACATTAGAAAAATAATGCTTGTTAAGCTTTTGGCCATTTACATCATAATAGATCGTGAAGAGAAATCGGTTTTTCCAGAGAGAAAGCCTTCTCTTTAATAGCTGAAAATTATATAAGAAGATTGCCTTACATCAATGGATCCAAAATAGGGTAGATTACCTATAACTGCAGATGCAAAACTGATTTCCAATTAAAAAAAATGTCCAGCTCTCACAGAGCAATTATTAATGGCTTTCCACCAAACTGGGGGAAGATCTTATACAAGATTATAAAATGGCCTGCCTGGACTATTTTATTCAATACTTTTATGGATTATGCCATCAGCAAAGCATCACATACGTGTAAAACCTGCAGCTGACACCAAAAACAAGTGTGAAATATTTCACTTGAAAAGACATGCTGAATGACAAATACCAAAAAAATAAAACAACTGATTAGGTACGGTGGAAAATAATACAGGCTGCAAGGGTAGTGGTGTTGATAGACTAATTAAGTGTATCTGACATCAATGAGAAAAAAAGAAAAAAGAAATCTGAGATTTACTGCAAAGGAAAAACTATATAAAACATGGAAGAGCACTGGCAAGGCCTAATCTAGATTAGCACGTCCAGTTCTAAGCAATGTATTTTAAAGAAAATTCAGAGTAACAATAATAATAAAATACTGGGGGTGGGGGAAAGCCTAGAAAAGATTGAAGAAACATGCTTGTCAGTCTAAAAAGAGACAAAGGATAGAAGGTGAAAAACTGATGGACCAAAGGTAGTTTCAATATGTGAAACATTAGAGACAACAACGACTCATGGCTTGATAGGAATGCTGAAGGGAATATAAGAAATAGTTTAAATTTGCAGCACAAAAGGTTCAGGGTAGTATCAATAAAATCTCAACTATTACACTCGTGAAAAAACTGCAACAACAACATTTATGTAGGTTTTAAACCCATGCAGGATAGTATAAAAATAGGAATGACCTTGAAGCAATTCTGACTCAAGAGATCTGACTAGATCACGGGTTTCAAGCTGTTGTTTGTGGATACAGGACCTGAATATCCCCTGACTCCTTCTGGGGAGTCTGAAAGACAAGAGAAGCAGGTCTGCCTTCACAATAACAAGGGTTTGCAATCTCTTGGGGGTCAAGGATGAAATGACAGCTTAAGAATCCAGGGTCTAGGAAGAAAAAAAAGAAAAAAAAAAAAAAAAGAGAATGACTAGAGCAGTCTAAGATTGACTACTTCCAAACACTGGTATCACAGACACATTCTTGATAAAGAAGCTGAGGCCTGGTTGATCTGTCAGAGACACGAGGTTTGCATTTGGCATGCTCTTCCTCAGTTTTTCATGGACGGAGGGACAGTACAAAAGTGACTCAATTATGCTATGGTATTTGTGAATTTGTATAAAATACACTCTAGGAGGGCAGCTCATTTTCAAGAGGTTGTTTACTGCAAAGAGAAGCTACAGATCTTAACCCTAATGTGGAAAACATCTCCAGGGCCTGCATCAACTTTATCTCTCCAAACTCCTGGAATGAAGGCAACCTTACTGAGATAGGTAGATTTAAAAGGTTATTGGTACTGAGAAGGTTCAGAGAGTGCTTTTTTGATGGAATAGTTGGGGATAGCCAATAGGCAAAGAAAAATAAGCAATTTGGAATGACACACTATCTCAAAAAAGCCATATCCTTAAGCAAAAGGTAGCACAGAAATCTGAAACCTCAGATAACAGGGATAGCAACAAGCACAGAATCCTATTTAAACTGAGGGCAGGGAAATGAAAAACCCAAGCATGCATAAAAAATAGCAGAGGCTAAAAATAATACATAGTGAAATAGGAAGATCTTGTTTAAAATTCATAAACTAATGTAATTGGTTGGACAATACTGACATAATTGGGTAGAATTCATTCTTTACCAGGTAGAAAGAATACAGAAATAAAATGGTCATACCAGTGGGGGAAAAACATTCTATATGCTACAGAAAGCTTAAAGACAGAGCAGATTAACAAGTTAATAGTCTAAACAAGCATTAAAGGATCCTCTGGATTGAAATTCCAGGTTTAAGTAGTGGTGAGTCCAGTTGCCAAGACTCCCTTACTGACCGTTCAGCCAGAAGACGCAACAACCATGAAATGGTAGCAGAGATTAAACATGTGCTTGGGAAAGAAGCACAGTAATAATGACATATTTTAGTCACCTCCTTGTAGCAGACTGTGCAAATCTCACACTCCAATGTGATGAAAACAGCATTTTTTACACAATGTACTTGTACCATGAAGCAGTCATGTTAGAGAGTCATATGGAAAAAAAGCAATTAAGCAGTGCAGGAAACTTAGTTTTAAGATTTTTTTTCTAAGGATACCCATTTTAGCAATGACCATAGTGCAGTATAAATCAACAGTGTTGAGGAAGCAAAGAAAGCTGTAAAAACATTTACTACAACGATCTCAGTCTTAAAACAGCTATATTAAGTAAAGAAGATTTTAAAAAGGACCAGAAAGTGAGCACCAAAGGGTTAAAGCCTTTTCCAAATGCAGGGACGCTTCAAAGACACCACGTAGGAGAAAAAGAGCTAATGCCTGCCAGCTATTAAAAGATGACTTTAAAGACACCAGAAGGAAGTGAGCCCAATTGAACAGTATGTAAAGAGAAACTATTAGAAATAAGGAACTATTCTTCAAAAATTGCATCCAAATGTGAAAAATACAAAGAACAAATTCTAGCAGACAAAGTAAATACTACAGTAAGGCAGCCACTCCAGCTTCCCCCCCCACCCCCCCAACAAAAAAAAAAAATGCAAAAAACCCCAGAAAAAGCAAGGAGCAAATCACATAAGGTATAGAAACTGACACTGACACTTGTCCTTTGTCAAAAACTGCAGGGGCAGAAAGCATACCAGAGAGCATGTAGGCCAACAGATGACCAAGGAATGAAGAGAGAGCACATGTTCACCATGGAGGAGCTTGGGTAGGCTCCCATACCAGAACCTTTCTTTATGGGTAACATGACAAAATACCTACCTTAAAGTGAAATGTCAGGAGACTAAAGAATCAAGTAAGTAGTAGCAAAACACTGCGACCAGATGGTAGTCATCCAAGAGATCTAAAGCCGAACCACAGTGCAAAAACTCTCACTTAATATTGCCTCAATATGACAGAAATGGAACATATTAAATACAATGCCAACTTTCAAAAGATGCTTCAGAGGAGAACTGAGGAACTTCAGGTCAACCAGCCAGACATTTGTATGGTTAGAAGTTTCAAGCAGTAGAAACTATAATAAAGAAAACAACGAATAGGCACTTGGATGAGCATTATATCTCGCAGCAGAGCAGACAAGACAGCTTTCTGTACAGGCAAATTACAATGCCAAAACCTCCAGAATATTTCTGAAGTGACAATCACGTGAATGAGCAAAGCTTGGTTGACATTGGATACCTTTACCAAACCAAGTTAGACTGATTACAGGGTGCCTCAAGGACACTTCAGAAAACCCACAGATCTTTACATGGTCAACTGATTAAAAGTTATTAAAACACTGGCAAGAATAAATGGTTAGTTTCCACAGCACAGGAAAGTTGCTGGAGGATCCATGCTGTTCCACATATTGATAAACGATCTGGAATAAGGGAGCAAGTAGCTTTTACGAAGTTACTCAAAGCCGTAGAGAAACACGCAATGTTAAGAATTCTTAGAAACTGAAGGGAAAAAGACTCTCATAAGCCACAGAACAAATTCTCGGTGAGACGACATGTTAAAAGCTGCGCGCTGCTTTGCTGTTCATCTCGGGAACGATACAGTGGAACTAGCAGAGACACAGAAGATAAACAAGCACAGCCATAGGCAGGGAAAGGCTGCAACAGAGGAACAGGAAGACTGACCAGATCTTTTCAGGTGGATAAAAAGCAGACTGAAATTAAGTTATGGCCAAGATCTATAAAATTATGAGTGACACAGAAATGATGAATAAGAAATGACTGCTCATGGTGTCATGAGCAACGCAAGAGACTAGGGGATATCAAGTCAAACTAGAAGGTTCTTAAGTTCTCCAAGTTCAAAACAGATGTACTTCCTCACACAAGGTGCTGGTAAGCTGCAGAATTGCCTGCAACAGGTTACTACATACACAGAAAAATTACATGGGTTCAAGAAAGAGATGGACAAATGTGTCAAAAAGAAAACCCAAACAAACTCAACAAATTCACTGAAAATGAATAGAGACCTTGCCCTTGGTTGAGACTACACATTGTAAAATAGTATTTAGATGTATCACTATTCACCTGCTTCTTTCTTCTACACCTCACTAGATGCCCATTGCTCATTGCTGCCCCCCTGTCTAATACAATAAAGGGCTGGAAGGACCCTCAGTCAATGGCAGCACGAATGTTCTGAGCTATCCAAGCATCACAAGGAAAAAGTACTTTTGACAGTAAATATTTACTGCAAGAGAAGCAGACGAGAAAGACTGTTTGCCAAAAATATCTGGGTTTTCTGAATATATATTAACTATTAACTTTTAAGATACACAAAACTATTTTTTTTTTTGAAAGACTCTGCAGCAGTTGAGCTGTTTTGGATACATGATCTCATTTACCACCCCCTCTCTCTCCTACCACGCTTGTCCTTCATTTATAGTCACTGCTTATCTACATGCTAGCCATTGCAGATTTGTCTGAGACCTCCTGCCTTAGCTAAACAGCCTAATAGAGGCCAGAGGTCTCAAGATCTGAAGCTTTTAATTAAGAGGTTTACTCTCTGTTCTTCCAATATGTTATGACTTAGTCATTAAAAACATGTATGACTTAGACTTATGCCTAGCAATTATACTTGCGGTTTTATACCTGGTCTTTTCCGAGAAGATATTTACTACCTGCTTCCAAATGGAAAAGAGAGCATTGAATTTTTCAATAGGCAACTTTCTGACAACTTAAAGGAGTGCCCTAGTGAGCCAGGGCATCATGCTCATTTACTGCATCTTCTAGCTCCAGCTTCAGCTTCTCAGTGCTTGTTCTTGTAGTTTAAATTGCCTATCTCAGCCTTTTCATAATTCCATTTTCACCGTATCCAGATCATTATCTATTGTACATTTCTAGGAAGCCAAATATGATAGTTGCACATTTGCCAATGTTATCAGTCTTAAAAACATATTTTTATACTCTCTTGTAATACAGCTTTCAAGGCAGTTGCTGTACGCTGATGATATAGAGCAATAGCAGGAGCTTTGAGTAGACACACTAGTTCTGTCTTCCCCTAAATAAAATTTAACAAAAAAACCCACCAAACCAAACACTATATGCCTACAGACTCTTTTTTCCATTATCTATTTTACACCACACACACCCCAAAATACACAACCCACACAACGCAACATTTAATTTCACAGAACAAAATCTAATCTGTCTATTCGGATCCTGAATAGGCTCCTACCTGCATTGTCTGTCAAGTTCTAACATCAAAATTGCAGTCAAGTACATAAAAGTTATGCTACGGAACTAGACATCCATTTCTTAATATTGGCATTTTGCTTATATTCCATATCCTAACAACTCAGTGAAAAGTACCTACTAGCTAAAACTGTAAAGAAAAAAAACCAAACAACTGTCTTAAATACATTTAAGTTTTTAACATTTACAGGAAAACCTCTAATAAAACCCAAATACCAAGAGAAACTGGGGATGTTATAGTCTCCGATTTCAGGCAGGTTTCACTGTAATACATGGCTCCCACAGACTTAGCAATAAAGTTCCAATCTCGTCCATCACAGAATGCAGTAAGTAAATTCATGCATGAATAAAGCCTTAATGAATTTAAGAGGACTCGTGTGTAGGGAGGTGATTTTGAGGCATGATAGTTTGCAGGGAGTAGTATTTTGAATGTAAATACGAATAAAGAAAGACACAGGTCTGTTTGTGCAGAGTTGAGTGTTGTGACACTAAGTTTACACAGGAAGTATCACAACTTGCCTAATAGACTGAATTTGAAGAATATAAAGTGATACTTGATCTGAAAACAAAGATTCATGTTTGCAAGACAAGCTCTTGCAGTCAAGTTTAAGACAGAAATGAAATCTTACAATGAAACAGAGAAGAAAAATTAACCCATTATATGTAAATACATGGCAGTTTTGTTCTTTCACGTGTCCAAAAGAAGGCTTAGAATCCACTGCCTTTCCATGTTTCCCCTATTAAAAAAAATAATCATTTTTTCTTACAATTCTATACAGAGTCTATTTGAAACTCAAGCTTCTTCAAAATTCAAATGTTTCATTTTTCAAATGCAACTATTTACAAGTGAAAAGGTTCTTCAAGAAAGCAGCAACTATAATGACCCCCAATATAGAATCCTCTGGGCCTGTCTTTGCTAAGAATATTTTAGTAATGCATTCCCACTTTCTTCGATTCCTGTTAATTCAGCTCGTATCTACAGTCAACCACTTTGAAGAATGTGACAACTCAGTAAGGCTTCCTCCTGGCTTTGAGAGAGCTACCTTTAGTTAGAATCACATGAAAGAATCTATTTGCATAACAGATCTACAGTTATTTGTCATATTAAAAGTGTGAAATTTTGATTTGTGTTTTCTACACTGATATAACTAATGGAAGGATTAATTAAGAGGGGTTTGGTAGGAGGTCATACACTTGATTACAGTTTCAAAGGGAATTACAAAATGAGATTTCCCAAATAAATATTATGATCTCCAGCCATATAGATTCTCATTCAAAGACCTTTCCCCATTTTCGTAAGTCTGTTAAAAAGCAATTTACAGAGCTTGCAGTCCTATTAACTGTTCTAAAGAGAACAACTTACTTTGTCTGACCTGAGCATAATAAAGGTGGAGGTCAATTCTACTGTTAAGGACTTACCATAGGTTGCAAATGTTCTTCTTTGTTGTTCAAACATGAAATCATTGATGTGAGCTGGTTCTGCATATCCAGAAAGCATATTTCTAGGTGCAGCCATCTGTTGAGTTCTAAATGGGTTTTCTGGTCCAAACTACATCAATAGCGTTAAAAGAAAGTACATCAGAATTACTAATTTCTTATTAATGTATCTGCATTTTTTCAGGAAAGAAAAAGACTTGTCTTTCCAAATCTGTAACGCAAAATGACTTCAACTTTGTATTTCTTTATGGCTATTGAATAAGCTTCTTGCTCTATTATTTTACACAGCAATTGCTTACACAGTCGCTTTGAACAGCTCGTTTCATGACTGAACTTTCTAGCCTGTATTAGTGGTACAGAAGACAAATCAATATCAACTACTTGACACAAAAACACTGCCATTCAGTATGTGATCAGTACAAGCATTCAGAAGACAAACCCACAGCATACTACCTCTTGTAAGGGGGAGATATCAAGAAAGAGATATCAGCTCCTACTAAACTCAAGTACTTAATACGAAAATTACAATGCCAAGAATACTTTTGTGCACTTAAAAAGCACTGGGGACTCGCTGTATTATTCCAGGAAATACACTTATGAAACCCTGTCTTGCTTTTCTTCTTGCGAGATGACAAATGCTAGTCTTCCTGACCATACCACGGTTAGGGAAAAGAACAGTGAATACAAACAAATGCAATTCACTGAGACTAATATCAAACTAAATTTAATTGTAACCGCTATGCTCGTCAGACATTTGCAGACACCTGAGACTGTCCCACATTAGGCTTCCCTAACTAAAACACTTACACAAGGTAACACTGTACTAAGTTTAAATCAGTATTTTTGCTCACACACTTCGTGGCTTTGGTATGTTGCAAAATGCAAGCTTGCGATGTAAAGGCCAATTTATGTGGTTCCAGAAATGGCTTTCTAAACATAAATCATAATTCGGATTGATGCAGCCTTTGTCTACCTAGAATGCTAACCCCTGGTCTAACAGACAAATGGTACAAAGAAGTTAGATACTGAAAAGAGTTAAATGAACAGCTATTTTTGTCTTTCAGATAATAAAATAGAAAGTGGTTCACATGGCACCAGGCAGTCCAAATTCAGACTAAAATCATTTTTCTACTACACACATTTAGCATAGCTTAAGTTGCTAAAGTACTTAACACTGATGTGAATAGTTATACTGAAAGTATTTGGATTTTAATTTTAAATCCTCCTCTTAAGAGCCATATATCCGCAAGACTTAGAACCATTCATCACACTCAAAGTAGCATGATGAGTAAATAGCAAAAACGTGAAAATAGTAAGAGGCTATTTTGATGCAGCTCGTGTTTTACTCAACATCTTTATAATGCTGTTTTCCTAGCTTGATTTTTAATTTCTGTAGCTATAATTCTGATAAACATTTTAAGATCTTCTTAGAACAGCTTTACGGAGAATATTAAAATTCAAGCATTAAAAATATCAACACACATGTTTAGAATCTTTTTTTCAATTTGCCCAGACAAAATTCAAAATATAGCAAGCATCCAAAGAAGATATATTTTATATGAATTTCACAGGAGATTTATAGAACCTCTGCCCTTTAAGCCAAAGGCATTTCTGCTCTAAAGATCAATATTGTTTCTTACCTCAGGTGCAAACATGGTATCATAAGTGGGATTGTATTGAACTTCCTTGATAGCAGGATCAAGGTGTACTCCTGTTTCCACATCTTCCTGAAATAAAATAGACATATTAATAAATCACTTTTCACATACAGACTTTTAAATGTGTGACGTTACTTCCCTTCAGACCAAACTAGGGCTGAGCTCAAGTTGACACTTTAAGCACTGTAAAAGCAGATGAGTATGTTGGCCAAAGTTTCTATTTTTAAAAAATATTGATTGCAAAACCCATGTCAGGCCCTCACTGAGAAATAATCTAAGACACATGCAGAATTTTGCATGTGTGTTTTTTTTTTTTTTTTTAAATGCTTCATGCACACATTTTGAAAACAATAGCAAGATTGGAGGCAAGCTTTTTTTTTTTTTAGGATGTTTTAAAACCAGACCTTGTAAAGAAGAGTAAATTAAAATAGCCACTAATTCAATATAACCGTGTGAAAACTAGACTTCTACAAAAGGTAGAAGTCAGAATTCACAAGTAACTGTTTTGAAAGATAGTTGGGAAAAAAATACTAGACATCAGCGCAAACATACGTATAACAATGAGTTTCAGAGAATCCAACAATTCCTTATCTCCAAGTTTTTACCAGAAAGTATAGACATAGTTCAGCTTCAGTATTTAGATGCGTTTCCAAGCCTGTTGTGATAAAAATTTAACTTGATAGATGAAGGGACAAGAAAGAGGCGCTAACCAAAAGAATAACTTCTCAAGCAACTCGAAGGGAAAAACTCAGAAGGGCACATGCAGCTGAAGACAGAGAAGATGGCAAAGGAGAAAAAGGCTGATTAGGTAGCAGTGCTCCAAAAGACCTGGTTTCACAGAGCTGTACAAAGGCTCATTTACATTCATCTTAAATTGACACAATGCCCCCCTACCCCCCAGTTAATGAAGGAGAATGTTATGTTGCAGTATCATTACTGGTATTGCGCCCTGCATCTTTATTCTAGAATAAATGTATTTGAAAGGGATTTACAATGTGCTAGTGTATTGACAATATCCCTAGTAATTATACTGGAAAAGCTATCTAAGCATCAGTGCTTAATCAGTGCTCACCTACAACAGGATCCAAAAGCATCTCCAACTCACAGAAGGCAGTGGCACAATAGAGGATCGAATTTTAGCAGTCACTTCATTAATAGAAAATTACCTCGAAAAAATTCAATCATGCTTTGCATTATAGTATCTTGAAAAAGCAAAATGGCATGTTCTTTACTTATTTAATATTATTAGCTATTCTCTGACATGTCGTGCCCAGAAGCTTTATTTCTCCCCAGCTCAACAGCAAGTAAATTACAAACAAATTTGCTTAAGCACGTAAGACTTACATGCCTTTACTTAGAACCACAGAATCATGGAATGGTTTGCACTGGAAGGGACCTTAAAGATCGTCTCGTTCCAACCCCCCTGCCATGGGCAGGGACACCTCCCACTAGACCAGGCTGCTCAAAGCCCCATCCAGCCTGGTCTTGAACACTTCAGGGATGGGGCATCCACAACCTCCCTGGGCAATCTGTTCCAGTGCCTCACCACCCTCACAGTAAAGAATTTCTTCCTTATGTCTAATCTAAATGTCCCTCTTTTGGTTTAAAACTGTTACCCCTTGTCCTATCGCTACACTCCCTGATAAAGAGTCCCTCCCCATCTCTCCTATAAGCCCCCTTTAAGTACTGGAAGGCTGTTATAGGGTCTCCCCAGAGCCTTCTCTTCTCCAGGCTGAACAACCACAATTCTCTCAGCATGTCTTCATATTACTTATGCATGTAAAACACTGTTTTCTACAACATAGAAAAGAAAAACAGTACCTAAAGATCTTTGGCTTGTTATCTGGTTACATTTTGTTAAAACCACTCAAAAAAAAAAGGGACTATACTTGGTTAAAATGTCTAAAAAGAAAAGGAAAAAAAAAAGAAAACGACATCAGCGATCCCATGAATTGTTTTTCTACTAAGACCACTGTCTTAATAGACTTTTTAAGTCCAACTAGAAAGCTTTACTCTCACTATGCATCAATTATTTTAACAGGCAGGTCCAGCCATTGCACTGCTCTTGCTTGAGCCCTCAGCACTGCCAATTCCTGGCCTGACCTCATTTCTCTCATCACACAACCTTTCCAATTCACTGGGCTTGGATGACAACAGCTACCGGTACATTCACAGCCCTGACTTTCATACACTATGAACTTGCCTGGGAACAGCACAGCAGGCCTAATCCAGTCATTCAGCAACAAAAACAGACCTCCCTCCCCATCCCCAGCTAGAACAGGAACACATGAAAACCGTTTCCTAACCTGTATTACCTACACACTTAGATTTCCTTTCACAGCTCCATGACCTGAGGACATTTTCCATAGACAACGTTTTCAAGTTACATCATACAGCTTTCTCTGCCAGATAGACTTCACATCTTATCCACCAACATTATAATTTGAGAAAACAAAAATTAATATCATTGATAAAATGGCAAAATTTATTTGACCAACTGTCAGTGACATTTAAACAGTTATCGGTTTACTTGAAATTAAGACACAGGTTTTTTTCCTGCTCTTTAAACTGAAAGAGTGAGAAAAATCCAGTTTTGCAAAAATGCCAAGAATTTTTCAGATCTGCTATTTCTCCTCCTCTTTTCTCCCTGTTAAGTCCTATTATATGCTGCTCGGCAATTGAGAAAAGAAACAGATTGTGCCATGAAAGCTGATCCTCTGCTGGACAATTATAGCAATTCTGGTTCTACTTCGCTGCTGGTGGAACAGTGCTGAGTCACTTGAAAGCCACACAATATGTTCGCTCCTAGACCACCACAGGCAGAGTCTTTCTGTGTGAAAACTACCCAGCCTTGAAATTGAAGCACATGTTATATTTATCAGAGCTATGCTCCCCAGGACCTCCAGCCTTATTCATGCTTTCATATATTTGGGCATCAAATGATGATCTGTTAACATGCTGCTGAAGCACATCATGGTTATCTTTTCATTATGCCATTTTGCTTTAAACTATACAATAATTTGAACATGTCCCAACTCCCTACTTTACCTTCTCAGTATTTTAAAGAATTGAAATCTTGACAGGAAAATAAAGTATTGACATAACATCTTCTGAGATGCTGGTCTACAGCAAGAGCTCAAATTGCAGCAGACAAATTATTCTTTGGTCAACATCCGATAAATGCCACTTTGTACAGCATTACAAGACTTTGGTAGGTAGCAGAAATATTAAAAATATTAACATAGTCCATCAATCATTTCCCAAATTGGCAACCTATCTGCACGGGGGCATTTTGGTTTTGTTTTGTTTTTTTAATGAGAGGAAAGAACACATAAGCAACCTCTGCACATGCTGAAGATCACTGGGTACAACTGCATGCATCACCAGAAGACTGTTTCAGCAGAATTCATCTTTCTAAGACCCAGAGAGTGAAAAAAGTAAACATACAGGTCTCACGACTCTGTCCCCTTACGCTGGCAACAGCCAACAGAATTCACCTCCGTACATTCCAGATGCATTTGCCATAGCTACAGTGAACAGGGAAGGGATCACAGGAGCCGCAGTCTGGCAGAGCTGTGGCTGAGATAAGGCAATCTAAGGGATCACATCCCTCTGCTGTGCTGTGGTTTTTCCTTTGGTCACACACGATATGTCTTGATTTATCTAAAAGCCTAAGGTGAGCAATTCATCGTGTAGCTGATGTCCCAAGGGTGACACAAGTGGCTCTGCGGGATGGAAGCCTATCAGTAGCTAGGCTGAGAGAGGAGGACATCTGTGAATTCAATGATGGGCTAAGTATTACCCTCGGTCACTTCCCACTCACAAAAGCACAGGAATCATAAAAAAGGTAGTTAAGAACATGTCAATTTAAAACAATACAGTGTTCCTCCAGAGAAAGCTAAATGTTTAGCTTGTGTTTGCTGCAACTCAGAATTTGTACAAATATGGGCTTTATGGCATGCCATAATATGATAAAAGGTGGTATACCCCATAAAACCTGGAAAAGAAGAATTAAGGTTTTAGGAAGTTATGTTTTACTGAATATGGCTTTCTTGGAAGACGTAATACCATGGAGCTGCAAACTTCAGCTCTATATGTCACCTCTCTGCTTTTCTCAGCGCTAGTAACAAGCGCCCAACTGAATACAGCTGCTGCATTGGGCACTGCTTATCAGCTAAGAAACACGCTACTGAAAAAGGTCCAAAAGAGAAAATTAAGAACGATCAGAGGTCTAAGAAAATATGACCTGTATAGAAAAACTGAACAACCTAATTCAGCCTAAAGATGATTCAGGTTATACAACTTAGCAGAAAAAAGGACACCCAACACTGAAACTGCTCAGCCTGTAGATCCAACGAAGCTGGACAGGTTAAATGAGTGTCACCAGACAGACAGGTATCACCTGATGCAAGATGAAGCAGATGATGTCTTATCACTGAACTACTTGGTGTGTTGGTTGGGTTTTTTGTCTGTTTTCTAAATAGATGCGATGCCTGCTTACTTGTAGTATCAGGTTGATTTATGGTTCAGATATAACTTGATTAGGTAAAAAAAAGTCTTTGATACTTAGCTGGTCTCCTTTTGCTTCTTTCATTCTACAACACAGCATCACACTATCATAGGGGAATGGCACTTGGGGCTGTACTCTGGAGCATTAGCATTTCCTAAGGAATCTACCTTGAGACAGAAAGAAGCTTTCGACGCTAAGTATAGACAAGCAGGTGCTTCACTGTAACTCCCTAGAGATCACAGAACGTCTAGCTCCTACCAAGGCATGCTGCTTTCGTCCTACCATAAAGGCCCTGTGGCCAGTGAAAAGTCATCATAGGAAAGAGCATAGGAAATAGAAGGGATTTTAGACTACAAATACGTAAATCAGATTATCTTTCCTTCTTACAGATTCCTGAACATGACACAGTCCCGTTTTTCTTCAGAAAAAGCCTACCTGAGTGCCATAAATCAAAACTATTAACCATCTATTAAAAGTACTTGATTTATAGAATGCAAAATAGTTCAATAATTAAAAAAAAATCTGAAAAAAAAAACCTGCCAGAAGTTTTCTTTTACATGTATGCCAGAAACAAACATTTTTGAATTAAACACAGGCCAAATCCCTGTGATAGGCATCAAAGCAAAACCTTAAATAAAAGAAACAAACTGCAGCATGGACTGCACCACTGGGTGCTAATTCTGTTCCTTAGAATATAGTGGTGTTTATGTTAAGGCATCTCACAATCCTTTTAATCCCCAATATTTTTAAATGTCAGCCAAATTCTGTAATGTCCACTGTGCTAATACCTGGCTACCTGTAAGTTTAATGAGTTGTTTATGTATTTAGAAGCAGAATTTGACACTTAAATTCTCAAGTGTTTGTCTAAACACAAAGTTTGTTAGAACAAAGCAAAGGTCAGAGTTTTCCAGTTTCATACCATGCGAGCAAAGAGTTGTGATATCTATAGATGTTGGGGTTTTTTTCCCCCTGGACATTTTAGATAATAAACCTACAATGTTCCCTTCTCCCCAGGTAAATTCATTACTAATTAGCCAAATGGCTGAAAAGGGCAGGCTGCTTTGCATAAGACTTCATTAGTTTTAATTATCCATTAAATTAAAATGTGGTAAATTAAGACCCCATCCCATGAGCCACAGAGGCTTAAGCAATTTGTCACTTACCAATTCTTGCATAAATCACTTGGGCTGTCAAATATGCAGTATTATCTCATTCTAAAGATTTTAAGGTTTATTACCAAGAGATTAATGGCATTGACAGTGAATTCCCAACATTAAGATTTGGTTGTTATCAGTTTTTAGTCATTCTGCCCATTCATACACTCTTAACAGTAAACGGCCATCCCACTAGCTTCAATAGAATAAAAATAAACCAGCAAGAAAAGCATATGTTACTAGGCTAGCATCTTGCAGGATGACAAGTTCTAACCATCTATTCTCTCCTAGATATTTTGTGTTAAAGAAAGCAGGAAACCCCACCATATTAAAAGAAGCCAAAATGTTCCTAATAAATAGCACCTCCCAAGTCACTAATGTAAATCACTGCTACAGAATGGTTACACGATGACTTTATATCTTTCCTCTCTCCGTAGCTGGGCAGGGATTAGGTTTTAGAGAACATTGAGAAATGTGACTGAAATCTATTTCTTCCCCTAAAGTAGTAGTTTTCTGGACACCTGCATAGTGCCAAAGGTGAACTAGACTCAAGACAGAAATAGACCCAAGACTTCCAATCCCTTCCCCCATTAAAGACCGCACAAATCCTCCAGCCCCTGCACTGGGCCAGGCCAACCTAGTTGATTTCAACACACTTGAGTCTTCTCTCCTGAAAACCACTGAAGGAAACACTGTAGATAAATATTGTAAAATCTGCTCCCATACAAGTCTTACGCTGAACTGATGGAGATTAAACAATAAACGTTCTCTCCAAAAGCAAAGCTTATAGCTGCAACATCTCCTGCGAAAGTGATTGCTTCACAGAACGTGCGATTTCCTGAATTTCCTCTAGAATTTTTAATTCAATAGTGAAGGTAAATACTTTGTGAGCAATCTTAGGGTGATTTTTTTCAAATCAGTAGAAGCTGTAGGAAAATTAATTATAATCGGTTTTGGCAATGTCTAGCAAAATATAACTTAGAAAGAATCCTAAAATAAGAGGCTTAGAGTGAAAAAAGGAAACTGCTGTTATAGGCCTTGAAACACATGCTGGCCTCTGCTTTCAAATCAAAGCCAGCATTATTAAAACACTGAACATTCATAATGCACTGGTGTTAAGGATCAAGTAAATGAGCGTCCGTATCTGACTTTTTCAGTTTATGTTCTTAATTAGCCTAATTCATTCCACATATAAAAGCTACCACTAATAAACACACCTTACTCAGCCAGCTTCTGGATAGCTAACAGCAAAGGAGCTCTAGGTCATCAGACTTCCATTACTTAAACATATTCTGGGTTTTTTCTCACTGTGTTAATCTTAGTTAATCAGTTCACAAAACTGATTGCTTTAAGAGCGTAAGAGATGAAGAGCCTGCCTAGCCCAGTATCATGGACACTGCCATGCTGGGGATGAGATCTCTATCGCCAGTTCACAGCTAGTTCTCAATAGGCTCATGCCCCACAATAATCAGAATCAACACAACTGTCCTGAAGCCACCCATCCTGCAGCAAGATGCTGTTACAGAGCAGAAAGACTCTGTAAGAAGGAGTAAGAAAATATCTTGATTACCCTATCCGCTCTCCCCACAAGAGAAAACATCAGCCTTACGATAACTTGATGCCTAGGGGAGCGTAAGAACAGGGCAAGTGTACACGATACTACTCCTGCACTCTCCCAACAGACAAATATTTTCAGGCTAGAAGACTCTGTGAGCTTGAAGAAATCTGTGTATTTACTGACACTTCTTCCTTCAATGGAGCTCTTCCAAGTGCTTCATAGAATTGCCTAGGTTGGAAGGGACCTTTGAGGTCATCTAGTCCAACCATCAACCTAACTCTGACAAAAATCATCACTAAACCGTATCTCTAAGCACTATGTCTACCCGTCTTTTCAATACTTCCAGGGATGGTGCCTCAACCACTTCCCTGGGCAGCCTGTTCCAATGCATAATAACCCTTACAGTGTAAAATTTTTCCTAATATCCAATCTAAACCTCCCCTGGCGCAACTTGAGGCCATTTCCTCTTGTCCTGTCGCCTGTTACTTGGGAGACCAATCCCCATCTCTCTACATCCTCCTTTCAGGTAGTTGTAGAGAGCGATAAGGTCTCCCCTCAGCCCCCTCTTCTCCAGGCTAAACAACCCCAGCTCCCTCAGCAGCTCTTCACTTGTCCAGACTCTCCTTGTAACAGTGTAAACTTTTTGCATACACAATATTTCTTGACATGGGAATAGCCCTACTATATGTTGCATGAAGAACTGCATCCTTTTGTTTGTTTTGAACCCTGCTCCTACTAGTTAGCTTATAGTTGCTGAACTGGAAGAGGCAGTGAATATTCAAGCCCCTCTCCATGACGTTTAATGATTTTGTAGGTCTCTGTCACGCTTTTCACCTCAGTCATCTCTTTTTCAGTTTTGGTCCCCTCAATAATTCCTCATATAGAAGCAGGACCCTTCTTCAGCCCTGCTGCCCCTTCTCTGAACTTTCTACAGTTATAACATATCCTTTTCTGGATGAATGGACCTGAAGTGCACACTGTTTTCAGCACTTTAGCAGTGCTAAAAATAGTAGTAGAAACATGCACTTTCATCTAGTCAGCTTTTCAATTTAAAATTAAAGTAGAAGTACAGCTGGATTGAAGTAACCAGTAATTATAGCTCAATGCTATTTATTATGAGTAATTTAACATCAAGACCAGCAATAGGCATATTTTAACAAGCAGACTGTAAGAAGAGGGTGTAAAAAAGCCATCCCCTCAAACTTTTAAAACATAGTTACAAATCATTACCTCTGTTTTCAATTATAGAGCAATTATTTTCCAAAAAATGTTATTTTATCTGTGATATACTTTGAGGCAAGGACTCGGCAGATTTCTGTACAATAAAGAAATACATCTTGGAGTAACATCTTAGGGCTATATTTGATATGCATATTTAAGTAACAACAAAAACACTAATGCTGTAGCTGAGTGTGCTAACAATTATGCCTTGCTAATAAAGGCGGGGGGAACCTATTCCTCTCTAAAGTACACATAGGTCTCATGTCTGTGCAAGTTAACAGGCCGAAATTCTGAACCAGAATCAGGTACAGTGATTCTCAACTGCCAAAAATGCACTGTGTGCAGCTGTCGTTTATACTTATTGTATGACTAACTCTTCCAGTCTCCCTTCTTACCACCATCTCTTCTTATCCATTCCTGGTCCCTTGTGTAATACATATCCATGCACTTAAGAGTACTTGATCCTTATTCATGTCAAAACAACATTTGCACAATTCAAATGATACTAATGAAATGCAACTCTGTTTTCCTCCTCACTCAGCTTCCTGTTTTTCCAACCTTGTACTTAGCGAATTCTTGTGACCTACACAAGACAAAGACAAACATCATGTCTTTTACATTTGTTCAGCAAGGGCTTTCTAATTGTAAAGAATTAGGGTAAATTCCTAAGGGGGTGACTGTCAAACTTTCACTGCCAATTGGTGGGACACTATCATTTTTAGACATTGAAGTCGTTGAGAGAATCTTGTCTATGAGACCAGCACTTCTTTCTTGAACCACAAAAGTCTGAAAAGAAAGCCTGATATCACTCTACAAGGAGATGATCTGTTACTCCTCAAAGAAGGCTGTGGTGCTAAAAGCTCCAGTGTGTATTCAGAAAGCCTCAGCTTGAAGTCATTGATCTTTTCAGTTATATGCATCTCATCGATGATCTCAAAAATTATAAACAACATTTTAATGAAACATTTTGATACTCAGAAACTTCACTTCCTTTTTATGTCGGTTAGCAGGATGCCTGCAGCAGAGACAGTCCCAGTTGCACTGGTGGATACCCCTTTCACGGCACAGCCTGGCAAACAGCTTTGAATAGAACATGTTGCTGATGCCTCACTCTTTCCTCCAGCCGCTTATTTCTATGCTGGCACTGGGCATTTACCTGTGCCGGCACAGCGTTTGTACAACTGCACTGCAAACCAGATCAAGGAACGGTTCCAAGGACCGTCCAATAACTCCACCAGAATTACTTTTTTAAAAATTCAGATCAGTTCCCTGATGTCAGCCACCAAGCATCGGCACAAACCTTTGTGCTGGCGTGGCAAAGGGAAACCCTGTTGCTACAGCATTAAGAGTGGTGAAGAGCACAGTCAATGCTACTTGCCACTTATCATCATTCACACTCAAAAAGTATTATAGATGTTAATTAGCATTTCTTTCAAAGCCTGCACAAGACAGTCTGCCAGAGGCTGTAATTCAAGAAGTTAGATATTTCTAGGACTTTAAGGCATAAGAAAATACACATCTAGTCAGTAGGCACAATATAACATGCACACATAAATATGATCAGTTGCGATAACATATGAATTAACTAATGACAACAAAGTGAAAGATTCCATCCACCTCCATCACAAAGTAGGAAACTTTTCAGAACAACTGGAAGCAACACACTACTATAGTGACAGGTATCATGGTGAGACGTCTGCTTTTGAGTTGAAATTAGTTGTTTATACTAAAAATCCCCAAATCAAACCAACGCCTTCCCCTCCCCCCTTCTGGAATCACAGAAATGAGCTAATATGATACTGAACTTGGAAAATTAAGGTTTCCCAAGCAACACTGGAATGAAAGCAGAAACACCGATCGGCTTTCAGGCTGCTCTTCAGAACGGGATTCAGCTGCACTCAGCCTATCGAGTATCGGTTTCACCCCACCACCCGGGCAAACCACGCAGAAAAACACCTTAAACTCGGGGGAGCAGAATACAAGAAAATGAGGAACTCCAAGCAAGGCACGGCTCTGAGATAAGAAATAATAGGCTTTAATACGCCCAACCGCCACAGTGAGGTCCACCGGCCGAGCTCCCCGACGCAGGCCCTCCCTGCCCAGCTCTGACCCCCACACCGCGGGGTAGGGGCAAGGCCAGGACCAGGCAACGCCTCTCTCGCCGGCCCCACACCGGCCCGCTCGCCCCAGCACCCTGCCCTTCCCACCCTGGGGCTGCCCCGAGGCTCTCCCCGGCGCTGGAGGCCGACGGCGCGGCCGCAGGGCCCGTTCCCCCAGGCGGCGGAGGGACGCCTACCTTCACGGCTACTTCCGGGGCCGCGTCGACGGCCAGAGCCGGGGGGGCGGCGGGCGGCGGCCGGAGGTGCAGCACGGCGTCGCGGCTGGCGAGCACGGCGGCGCGCTGGGAGCCGCCCTCGGCCTCGGGCTCCGAGTCGGGCTCCGAGTCGGAACCGCCGTAGGAGGCGAGGGCTGCGATCGCCGCCGACATCTTGGCGCGGGGGATGACGGGACAAGCAGGTCCTGGCAGCTCCGCGGAGCTCGCCGTATTTCCCTTCCCCTGCGGATGAGACAGGGTGGGGCTGCACAATACAAAATAGCGCATTAAAACGGAAAGTGTGCTTTAATCGGTAAATTATGGTCTCCGATGGGATATAGAGGTATCTGGGGGAGATCATCTCCTTTTGCTGTTGTTAGTGCTTAACCTTTCAGGACTCCTAGGCGGGACTACAAGCTCCAGCATGCAACGCGGCCCCAGCCGGCCCGGGCCCAGCGGGCTCTGTGAGGCGGATGGCCCCGGGTGCCGTGGCGCGACTGCTGCCGTTCCGCCGCCCGGGCGGCGGAGCTTTGATGGCGCCGCTCTTGCCGGGGACACAAGCGCCAGGCGGAACGGCCACCCGCCGATGACAGGGCCGCCCCCAGCGCCCGTTACGGCCGGTCACGGGCGCTTGGGGTTTTCCCCCCCGCGCTTGCCTAGTGTAACGGCGGGGGAGAATGTTCAGGGGAGGGCGGGCGCTCCCTCCCGCACACAAAGGGCTTTCGCCACCTCTTCGGCAGAGAGGTGGGCTCGCTGCGCTAACGGGGATCCCGGCGCCGCAGAGCTACTGCCCGGGGCCGGGCCGGGCTGGGCCCGCCGCGCCCCCGCGAGCTCCCACCACCCCGTCCCGGCCAGCCCCAGGGAGCCACGCCCCCTGCCGCTGATTGGTCGCCAGCAGCCGGCTTTGGGTACGTCACACAACGGCAGGCCCCGCCCCGCTCAGTGAGTGGGGAGAGGGAGCCCGACGGGCCGGACTGTACCACCTGCCGCCCGCGGGGTGGGTGGGCTCGCCTGCCTCGCGTTGAGGGGGGGGGGGCGCGGCGACGCATGGACCAGCCCGAGCGGGAGGGAGCCGGGTCCGGCCGCCGGGTAAACAGCCCGCCCTCCCTCCCTCCCGCCTCGGCGCGCCGGGAGAGGCCCCGCCTCCCGCGCGCGCACAGGCAGACACACGCTCTGCCCGGTGCCTATTGTGACGCCTCTGGGGGAAGCTCCGCGCCGCCGCCGGGGCCGCACGCGCCCGCCCCCGCCGGCCGGTTCCGCGGCGCGCGCGGAACGGCCGGCGCCGCGTGAAGTTTCCCCCAACGGGCGGCGCGGGCAGCGCCTGAGGCGGAGGGAGGGGCCGAAGCTGAGCGGCGTGAAGGTGTGAGGCGAGGGGCGGGCGGCGCAGGGCAGCCGGGCCGGCCGGTAAGTGCTGCCCCCCCCCCCCTCCCCCCCTCAACCCTTCCCTCGGCGGCCCCCGGGGCGGGCGGGACCAGCCCCCGCTCCCCCCCTTTTCCCGGCGCTGTGCCTGCCCCACAAAGGGACCGGCCCCCGCCAGGTGTTGGCTCCCTCCCCTTTGTCTGTGCACCGTGCAGGGGGCGGCGGGAGGGAGGGAAGGCGGCACGTCGCGGCCGCGAAGCCCCTTTTCCCCCGTCTCTCCGGGGTGGGGAGGGGAGGGGGGGGGCCGCGGTTGTGCCGGAGCGCGGCGCTTTCCTCTCTCCTCGCTGCCCAGACCGCTTGGCCCCGTGTTATACCCGGCGAGGCGGCGGCGGGCTCGGCCGGCGGGGGAAGGTGGGGCCGGGGTCAGCGGGGCCGGGGCGGGGGGCGGCGGGGGGTGACGTCAGTCGCAGCCAGGTGCGCGCGGCCGGCGCCGGGCCGGGCTGAGGCGAGGCGAGGCGGCGGGGTCGGCTCCGCTCCCCACCTCGACCTCGGGGTGTCTGGGGGCTCGGGAGGGCGGAGGTGGGGGGACGGGCGGCCGCCCCGAGGCGAGGGGATTCGATCCGTCGGAGGGGGCAGATCTGCCCGCCGGAACACTGCGACCATTGTTCGGCCGGCCGGGGAGATCGCGGCTGGCGGGGGACAGGAGGAGGCGAGCAGGTTCCAACTTCTCTGGCCGGCAAAAAAAAAAAAAGCCTTTCTCCGCTCCCTCTTCACTCCCGGGCAGAATAAATAAAAGTCCAGAGCGGTGGAGGGCTAGCTTTAACCCTAGGCATATGTACATTGCATGCGCTTGCACCTGGAGCGGTACATTGCCGTGGCTTCCTTTTCATGCTGCATGTGCTTTCGGGTTTAAAGTGAACATACAGTGACATCTAATTGTGACACAGCGGCATTTAATCAGATTAAATGCTCTAGTTTGATTTTTTTTTTTTAATTTTTTTTCCCACCCTCTTCAGCAGTGATGGTTTTAAACAAATACCTTAGCTTGAGAAGACGTAATTTGGATTCTTCTTGGAAAAAATGATAGAATAAATATAAGGGCAAGTAGAAAGTGTTCGTAGTATGGAGTGGAGCAAGGTGCTGCATTTAGATCCGTTTTACTAAATACGGACGTGCCTCTTTGTATGCTAGAATCAGGGTTTTAGGTAACAGTCCCACATTTTCAGCACTAAGACCTTTCTTGTGTTTGCATCTCCAACAGCTGAAATATACTATGTTTAACTAGCGTTTCATATGGTAATGAGTTGAATGTCTCTCTTAAATATATGGATGATGAATCTATAAGTAAGGAAAGCTCTATGACGCTTCACATGAATCACTGCTTATTAGTATCAAAGTGGGTCTTCCGCTGCAGTCGATTTGTTTATTGGCTGTAATTGTTAACTGATTCCATATGACTGCATTCCTTTTTCTCTTGGCATGCAGATGCTGGGTATTGTCTGAAGTTGAAAGGTGCACTTCCTGAGAAGTGAAATATTTCAAGATCTATTTGTGCAACCAGTCTGTGATATTTTACCTGGAGGATTGTGTTGAAAATCATTAAACTATTTCTGCTTTGTTATCCTTGAATCAGAAATGTTTGGCAAAGCTTTGTTAGTTTGCTTAAGTATGTTCAGCTACATCGTGTCCAAGCATCCTAGATTGCTTGCCACTAAAATTTAATCACCTGGGATTCTAGATGCTTTCATTATAGAACCTATGAAAATCCCTTACTGGTTTAAATGAGGTGCCTTTCTGGTACTGTCAGGCTAGTATAAAGCAAGCCCAGAAGAAGGCATTCAGTGGAACACCGTCTGAAGTTTCTCTTTGCTTAAATTGGAGCAAAGATTAATTTTTAGCAAGCATGCAGGTGCTGCTTTTGAATATGAAATACTGACTTGACTGCGCTATAGAAGTGTAGATGGATAATATACATCGTTATCTAAAAGCTGTTTTTCTTGAAAAAGGCTGCTCATCCGTGTTGAGATAATATGTTAACACATAGTGACTATTAACTGAATATTTGTGAATTCACGAAGGGGTTGATCGGTATAAAAGTAATCAAAAGAATGATGCAGCTTTAAAAAAATTCATCTCATTGATTACTGCATGCTGAAAGTACGTTCTGTTTTAATTGGGTTCAGAGGATGTGTTATGCTATGTGTTGGATGCTGCTGGTTCTGAAGGCAGACTGGAGTAGTGGGTGGAAGTTGATTTGGGTTACTTGGCTTTTCTTTCCATCCAGCTTTTCCACTGCTGTTTTTCCTTGCAGTCACTTTGTCTCTCTTGCTTTGATTTCACCAAAGGAAGATAAAAATGTCCCGCTTTGTACACCACTTTTGCATCTAAAAAGGGCCTTTTGGTACTTGTTTCTTACTATTCCTGATGGTGAACACTGTACCAAGTATTACCATGCCTTCCATTTTTCCCCAGGTGAAAGAAGAAGTATTTTAAAAGAGTAGTTCCTTAAGCAGTAGAAGCCTGGCTTCTTACCCTTTTTTTCTTCTTTTTTTTTTTTTCTTTAAATCTAACAGATGATTGTAAGCTCTAATGGATTTTTTTTTTTTCCCCCGTTTGAAACATTTACAGTCTCATCCTTTTGTGGATCACCTAATGTCTAATAAGGTCTTAATGCGTACTGCAGCCTTTCCCTCGGTCAGGACACTCATAGCATCTTGATTTCGTGAACTTAGCATTTTCTTAGGCAATTATCTTTGAGACCCCTACCCTTCTGTCAAATTCGATTGAATTTAGCCAACCAGTTTCCAAGTGGGGGATCCCCACCCCAACACTTCCTGCATGAGACTAGTTTCCTTAAAAAGCTGGGGTAAAGTATATTAAGTTATAACCCAACATTTTACAGTTTTTCCTTCACATCAGTCTTTTCTTCCCTATAGTAGACAATGAAATCTGTTTCCCTGTGCTTTTAATGTCTTTTATCCTGCTTTCTTTTCCCTTTACTTGCTCTCTCATAGTTCTTTTTGTCACTTTCCATGATGGATGTGCTTTATCTCATACCTTGCATTTTCAGTTGGTTTTTCTTCCCCACAGAACATGTGTATAATCTCACTTGTTCTATTTTATATCTATATTTTTTATTTTTTTTAACAGTCTTAAACTGCTGCCAGCCCACTTGCATATATGCTTACTTTGCATCCACCAAGATCTGTAAGTCTGCAGTTTGGAGGGAAGAAAAAAAAAAAAAGCCAGATACTTATCAGACTGAGAATTGAATTAAAATATGAAGCTCTATTGTCTGTGGGAAATATAGAGTTTGAAAGAAAACAAGGGTGTTTTTTTCCTTTGTTCCTATGCTTTTGGCTGCTGAGAAAAGGTATCATGATGGAAGTCTTATCAGGTTACTGTTACTGCACTCAGATTGGGCCTTTTTATAACCTTCTGCTTGTGTGTCTGATGCATCTTAATGTACTCTATTTAATTTAACTGCTTGGAGAATGAAGCACCTTTTATAACTCATGCTCTGCTTTTTCTGCCTCCTTGGAGCCTCTGACTTCTGCAAGGGTGCTAATACCATTTTTCCAGTTTTTGTTTTTTTGGACTATGTCCTGGATTCTCAAAGATACCAAGGCGCCAGATTGCAATAGGAGTTCTGTGTTCCAGTACATCTGTGAATCAGCCGCTTAAGTTTTTTGGAGGGGATCTTGAGGTCGTCTGACACAGATTACAGGCTATATGTTTCATGTTTACAAGATGTAGTTTCAAAGAAGAAAAGATATGGGATAAGACTGGAACAACTTAGACTGTCATACTTATTTCAAATGACTTTCCAAACAAAATAATTTTTTTTTGCAGAGCCACCTTCTTCCTAGAGGTCAGAAGCATTCTGTATAACCTCTTCGAACTACTCAAGTGCTTATGCAGTGCTGTGACCTGCATCTTAGAGCACAAGTTGAACAAAGAATGTGTCGGAGAGGCAGCTAAAACATTAATTACAGACTTCCAGGAAAATAAACTAATTAGCATAATTAGAAATTCTCATATCTTTAATATTGGATTCCTTAATTCTCTGAAAAAAATTTTTTAATCACTTAAAGGGCAGAAAATGTTATCAAAAGTGTATGCATTTCTAAAAATATATTTATTAATTTAGGTGCCTATATTTTTTGGGGGGTGGGATGCCAAATTGAATGCCAGCTTACTTATGCTAATGTCTTGGTGTTACCTTATACACACAAAGAACTACAGCATAACAAAGGTGGTTGCATGTTAACAAAACACTTAATGAAGAGCAGAAATAATGGATAGTTTTCAATGAGTTTATACCTTGTTGTTGATCGACTTTTTACTTAGATGCTATGGTTGCGATGTGAATTTAGTCTTCCGACAGCAGACTCCGCACAGAAGTAGATTATTATGAATGCCATGACTGTCTGACACGTAAAACTTACTAGAAAACAGGAATCTATTCTAAACCCAGGTGGGTTTTTTTGGCATCTAATAAAAGGCATTGAATTCTGTTGAAGCATTTCTTATAGCTAGGGCATTTCTACTGTTTTTTTCCCATTTTTCCTCCTTCTTGGTAAGCTCCATTCATTTACTGGGAGGATTAATAGAGTCTCTGTTCTCTATCTGGCTCCTGTTTTCACAAATTTGGAGAACCTCAATGTACTTGAGTCCAATTTGGTAGAAACTGGTCAATAGATTTTAAACTACTGAAGGGGAGCTTCCAACAAATCCTCTGCAAGTGAGCTCATAAACTTTGCATAGGAAACAGGTCTGAAAATTGTTGGGACCTCTTAAGGAAAAAACATGCACATGTAATTCTCAACCCTTACAGTCGCAACTGCCTGTAGGTAGAAGTATATGATGAGAACAAAGCCTGATATTAGACTCAGTAGTACTAACTAGTATTGCTAACATAGTACTGCTTCTGCAGAGACAGTTGTGCCTCACTAATCTACTAGGGTTTTTGATTGCAGTGCTAGCATAGCAGGTTAAATTTTAGTATAGTTCTAATTTACATATACTTTTTAAGGGTATAATTTAAGGTTTCTCACACCAGGCTATTAAATAAAGAAACCAAGATGCGAGAGGTAAAATATTTTCGAGGGTCATAAAAATCTCTGAGAGGAAATAACAGAAATAAATACTAAATCATAGGAGACAATGTTTTGTTCCATATTTTCTATTAATTGTCTGTAGAATTTGTTTTATAAGTAGCAGTGTTTACTGAGGATTCAAAACTGTTTAATCAAATTCAGAAATACTGGAAAGGTCACCTGAGAAGTCCAAGCAAGCTGTGTGAAAGGACAGCAGGATGACAGGTAAAACTGATTGTTGGTATATGCAAAACAGTGTCTTTTGGAGGCAGAAAATAAGACACCATTTATATGTCTTAAAACTTCCTAATTTAACAGTATTAATATAACAAGAAAATTTGGGTATTATTGCAGTTTGCTGAGGTATCGTTACCCAATTTATAGCTGTAATCAGAAGTGGGGGAAAAAAGCATAGAGAAAGAAGTGCCATTCTATATAAATTCCTTAACACACTTTGAATAGCAGATAAGAATTATTAACTGTCAATTAGTTTAAAAAAGATAAATCACAGCATTGTAGAGAGTTTGCTATGAAGGATATGGCAGAGTTTTTCAAGGGATTGAAAAGATTGGAGTTATTTACCCAAGGAAATGAAATGCAGATCAAACCAGTGAGGAGTGGGAAGTTGTAAAATAGATGTGAATTTATGCTCTCCAATAGCGGATGTAAAATAAAAAGAGCTGCATTCGGTAAAAGACAATTTATTGAAGCAGTACTTTTTTGCAAAGAGAGGGGGAATTTAGAATTTTTCCCTTCTTCCACTCAATCACAGAATCATAGGGTTGGAAGGGACCTCTGGAGATCATCTAGTCAAACCCTCCTGCCAGAACAGGGTCACCTTAGAGCAGGTGTATTGTACCTGTATTTCTGTCCATGTATATGTGTATGTATATGTCTATCTATCTGTTATTCAGTGTTAGACTGTTTCTCTTGAATACACAGAACCAGCTTAAACTTCTTGCTTTATTTGTTTCAAACCAATAATTTGAACTTTGCTCTTTCTTATCAGAGATGACTGCTCAAATAAATTAATATTCATTGGTATGAGCTATTCTCAGTCTTCTATAGCTGAAATTAATTTTGTAATTTCTGGGCTTTGGAGTAATTTTCTGGCTGTTTGATACAACAAACTGTTTTACACAAAATGAAATGGTCCAAATCAGGGGGTGTTATGGTTTGAAGAACCCACAACAATTTATTGTCATTTAGGCAATTATTCTGTCACGCGATGACCCCTCCCCACCTGGGAAGGGGAATTGGGGAAAAAACCAAGGAAAGCCGAGGACTGAAATAGAAACAGATTTAATAGAATAAGACTAGATAATTAACATTAATAATACTAAAGAACCAATATTGATCCTGATACCAATACAAAATACATGAGGATTATACTCAGTCAATTCTATCAATAGGAAGCTGTGCACTCCCAGCAGTGGACAGCAAATATTGGACACCACGAGTGCTGTGGCTTTGGGAGGAAGGGAAGGGCTCAGCGGTCTGGTGCAAGAAGTTCTCAGGATCGCAGCCATCATAGAAGAGGAGAAACTCCTCAGCAAACTTTCTCATTTATACTGAATGTGACATTCATGATATGAAATAATCCTGTTGGCCAGGTTGGGTCAAGTGCCCAGGTCTCGCTCCTCCTTGTTCCTGTACCTGGCTGACTCAAAAATGCTGAGATCTTGAAACCCACATAGCCTAGTTGGCTATAAAGTAAATATTTTCACAGATTCAGATGCTAGAGTCTTCTAAAAGTGCAGTTTTCCCAAGCATTAGAAGAGACCTTACTGATAAGTAAAATTACTGAAAGAGAACTGAATCCTGTGTTGCTCAAACCAGGACAAGGGGATAATAAGAGAAAGTCTTACGTCAATATGTTGAATATGAAAATGGCTTGTAGCATGGGGATGGCCAGTTTGAACATAAACTGTGGATGAAAATTGGTGTTTGAAGACAAGCCATTTTAGGCCAATCCAGCAAGCTTATAGTGAAGGTGTATGGCAAAGGAGCAGGAGAGCCCTTTTCAGGGGGTGGAGCCTTCCTTTAGATTATCCTTTTTACTTAGTATCAGCACTGCATAATTGTCCTGGTTTGCATAGGTTATGGGAAGTTGTAAGTGATTGACACTGAGGTACTTTACTGGTAGTATTTACGCTAAATACAGCGGCTTGTCCAGCAGCACCCAGTTGCCACCTCCAACGTAATGGCTATGGAGTGGCCAAAATCGAAGTTGTCAACTATATTTCTACAACACGATACTGTTCATGGTTTGAGGGTCCAGAATCTTTTACATTCAAGTGCCTTCCGGATGGTGATGGGGGTTCAGATAGATTGTCTGCCAGATTGGCTGTATCAGATAAGCAGAGTCACTATTGAAGACCCATTGTTGGTAGCTGACAGCAGTTTTTGACTAAAGATTTTCATTATCATAAGACAAAACAACACCCTCCACAGTGATTTTGGTACAGACCTTTAAGTAATTAAAAAAAAAAATTGGGAAAAGTCATTTATAACAAGTCATTTATAACTTGATAATATGTGTGAACTTAAGTAGTTCAGCCATCTCTTGCAAAAATGGCGTGCTTTTCAGTAAAAAAAGGAAATGCTTAACTTGTTAAATCTTGTTCAGCCACTAGCCACTGAATGTGTGTGCAGAAATGCTTTGAGAGGTCTTTTACACCCAGCTGGTTCTGCCTTTTTGTTGATATTAAAGACGGCTGTGATTGACGAACTTTTCCAGTTGTGATTCCCCATGCAGTTGTGAAACTTACTAGGCTTGAGAACACAACCAAAGACACAAGCTGAGTTTGCCATAGGTGCTGTTTCTTTGGAGGCCTCTCCTCAGGAACAAGGGCTTTACAAAAATTGTGTAATTTGTAGGGAGGGAAATCTTACTTTTGTGCCTCCCAGCAACATGGTGTTGCAAATGTCAGTCTCTGCTGGTAATACAAGACAGTGATATTTATTACACCTTAATACTCTGACCAGCCTGCTCTAGTTGATCCTGCTTTGAGCAACCTCCAGTGTTCTATGATTATATGATCTTCATAGCAGGAGGAAAAAAAAAATCATACAAATAATTTGGGAGGAGTGATAGGTGGCCTAAACTGTTGTAGAGGTGGTAATGAAAGTTTCTGGCATTGCAGTCTGATCTGAATTTGCTTTTGTGAAAGTACCTCAAAAATAATACAACAAGCATTCGGTGTTGCAGGGATCTATGTTGCAGCTGAAGAATGGCATTATATGGCAGAATACTTATGCATGTCATTTATATACAAAATGAAATGACATTATTCCATAGGCTTGAAGATTCAATACTGTTGTGCTCTGGAAACTTCAGATGTGGCTACCCACTTGAAACAGTACTGTTTGCATCCCCAGGCAAGACAATGGAATGCGTTCTGTGGTTCTAGCTAGCATGAGTAGTCTATTAAAAAAATAAATCTGAGTTACAAAGGAGTTAATAGTTTTTGTTTCCCATGGGAACAAACTGCAAGCAAATCTACCTTCAGCAAGCTCTGTGATTCAGTCCAAAAAGAATATACTTTCTACTAGCTATGATGTTTCCAGTAGTGGAAGCCAGATTATTGGGGATTATCTGTGGCTTGCCTATCTGGCTGGATTTTTATCCATTCTACTTCTAACTATAAAAAAGATTTTGTTTCTTTGTCTAGGAAAAGAGGAGAAGTTTTATTAACAGGGAGAAAGACTTTTGTTCGTACTATTTGTTTTTGTTGGGAGAAAGCTGGACCTTTATTGCACACCTGTGTCTACTCTGCTGATAACTACATTATTTTATTCCAGGATGACAAATGTACATGTCATTAGGCTCTAGACAGGTTTGCATTCCTTCTATACGGTCATCTGTCCAATCTGCAGGGAAGTTCTGAGTGGGGCTTCATTACTCAAATCTTTACAAGTACTGGCAGTATTAATGAAAAAAAATTGATAGTAGTGATATTATGTCAAAGGGGAAAAAGGAGCTCTTATGGCTTCTTAATCCTGACCTGATGCCTTATATACCAAACTCTCTATTGCAATTGAGGTAGATGGGATTAGTTCTTAATATCTACCATATTTGATAGATTCTTGAAGCACTAATATATTTATAGGCTGTCTTCTAATAAACTCTGCGTTCCTCACAAGTTTGCTATCTCTTTATTCATTAGAGATCTAATCAGTGTAGCCAAAAGATTATTCTCTTGAAACCTGTCGATCTTTGAGTGTCTGTTGATTTCTTTAATACAGCATCGCGTGTTATACTTGGAATGACCTTGTGGTGTATCAGTGTGTCCCAATGATGGGACATCTTGATGAATGTATATACTTCTGTGTCTTAAAATTTATCTTAGCTCTGAACTGCTGACAGCAACTGAATGAGTTCTCTGCCTAGATGTCAGAGAGTTCCCATGGGAAATAGCCACTTCGTGATTGTCCTAGTGATATCCTAAAGCGATACTTGGTAAGAGGTTTCATGTAGAATAACCTATTGGTTGAGAAAAATCCTTGTTACTTTGAATACTTTCAGACTTTCGTCCCTTAATTCTGTCTTTCATTGCTCCTTGGAATACACTGAAAAGCAAAGCCATTTGCGTGTAGAAACAATCTAAATGGGTCATCATCTGTGTCCGAGTATTTTCAGAAATGTAAGCACTTTCCCCTAGCTTAGTGCTTGCATATGGGGCACTGGCTACCAAAGCTGGTTTTTGAGCATGAAAGTAGCATCCAATCCTTTTTATGTGGTAGGAAGCAAATGTATCAGTTTTTAAGAATACCAAACCTTGCTTGTAGATAGTCTAGTCCATCCTTGATTATCATGAGCTTCTTTACTTATAGTTATTTTTCCTTTGAAAAATTATGTATCATTAGAGAATCTCTTTAGAAAAAAGATTAATTTTATTAAGCAAAGAGATAAGGATATGATTTTTTAAATGGAAACAGCTAGAAAAGAAAGCCATAACAACTGTGTGATGCAGTCAAAATGTGTTGGATGTTTGATTCTGGTTGTTGGTCAGTTTTTGTTCTGAAGCATGTTAGTCAGAGAGAGCTGAGGACTCTGCTTGATGGTAACCTTCTAGAAGGCTGAGAAAGACTTTGAAGGACAGATTCTTCTCTACCTGTTTTATGCCTCCTTTTTCAGGAATTCATAAGCTCGTGTAGCAACACTTCCAAACGTGCACTGTAAGAGTTTTTATACTTGGTTTCCCACCTGCCTTAAAAGTCTTAACTTGCAAAGTGAGGCTTTTCATACATTTTTTTTTCTGACTTGCAACTTGCCTATATACCATTTTTGCAGGTTAGCAGTTTATGTTAATTTTCAAGACGTTATTGACCATTTAGATCCCAAGACACACCTGGTAGCCTTAATTTTAGAATACCTGGCTATCTCTAAGCTTGAGTTGCAGGCAAAATGATAGATGGTTTTGATTTCACGTTGGAACACAAGGAACCCTTTGGCCCATTGTTGTTGAAAGGGTTCTGGAGAAGCCTGATTCACCTGTACTTGGGAACAGTACTTTAATTCAAAAGATACACTTCAGAAAAATATATATTGTGACAGGACCTTATTTCTGTAAGGTTGTTGAAATATCTGGAGGATTATAGAAAGAAAATGCATGGTCAGTGCACAGAGTTATAGCCCTTTTAAGTAGTGCAGACATTATAGGATGTGGAAAACAGAGAATGAAATGTTTGAATATAATAATAAACATGTTGTTCAGAGTGGTGGGTTTTTTTCTTAATGAAAATTTGTAACTGGTACATGGTGGTTTCACTGTAGTGCATGTATTAATTTTGGTTAGAATTATGCAAGCTTTGGGGATAAGATTTAATAAATGACATGCAGATATATTTAAAAACTATACAATTGTAACTTAATTTCTAGGTTTAATTGGACAAAACAGTGCTAATTGCTGATATGTAGTAATTTTTATTTTGTTACAAATGCTGTGGGTTTTGTTACATAGATGTAGTTACAATTGAGGGCTTCAAAATCACTTGTTATCCAAAGTTAGTGAAAGTTTATTAGTAAAAATGAAATATATTGTAATTATTATGTATTTAGAAAGTGAAAGTATTGCTAATACTGTTTGCTATTGTGCAGCTGTTAGGATTTTAAAAATATATTCTGTAATTAGTTGATACCCTAAGGAGAGAAATTTGTCTATTAAATACAGTTAGCTAGTGCATGAATTGGGAAGATGAGTGAACAGCATCCAGTTTGACTCTGGTCCAAGGCCAATATGAGCCAAAACTTAGTATTTTTAGTGGATGTGCTTGTGCATTATAAAGCTCATAATCAGAACTGGCGTTAATACTACCACAGATAAACAAGGAGTAAGTGAATCTAAATGTGAATTAGCTTCTTCTATTACGTTGTTTAACTCTTCTATAAACCAACCACTTATGTTCCAGGCTTTCTATGTCAAAAGTACAAACTTGGGTCATGTTCTTGCAAAGTCTTGAGTTTCTTTTTTTTTTTTTTTTTTGAAACTCAGTTTATTTTTAGCATATCAAGCTTATTATGGAAGTGTATTTTGAAGAATATCGACATTACAACCTATTTAGAAAAGCGTGGGCTTTAACAATTTCCCCTCTACATACTCTGTTATTTCTTCTTTAATTTCCCTGTGTCAATTATATGAGAAGTTGTCTTTTGTTAATGAAATCAGAATTAGATCATGATACAGGATTTCTGCTTAATAATTTTAGTGTGCTTCTGCTGGGATGCCACTTTCAGGCTTTCCTAAAGATTCAAAAACTAGTGCTCCAAAATCTAAGGTGACTGGTATGCATTATATGGGAAAATTTTTTTTGGTAAGTTTGAGTAGCATTGGAGAAATTAATGTAGTGAATCTTTAGTACAGCCATAATATTAAGATGACACCTTACTTGTCCATAAATATTTAGGAAGTTTCCCTTATTATGAAAACCAACCCAAAGCTCAGTAAGTTTAGAGTTTATGCTTTCAGTTAGATAGCTATAAAGTATCAAATATTAATCGAAAATAATAATATTGTTTGTTCTATTTAATACACAGTGTGTTTCAGTCCCTTTGCTGCAGCTTGGATTTTCTCAGAAAGTTGCAGAGTGAAATTAATGCTGGTCAGCTTGGTTGAGACTTAGGTACGTGCTCGTCTCTTCTGTGTAAGGTGCATGAAAATGAAAGGGAAAGTAAGTGATTTGGCCTTGTTCTAGTGCTAATTGAGATACGGTGTCTGCAGTATATGGGATCTTGGGACAGAAAACACAAACTTCAGGGATCTCGTTTTTCAAGAAGAAAGTGGTGGATTGCTAGGCTTTAGTCAGGGAACTGTAACTGAATGTTACTGGTGGTGGACCTCACTGTTTAAAAAAGGTGTCAACTGCTTGCTGCTTTGAACTGTGGCTAAAAATTGTCAGGCAAATCATCAGTCCTTGATGTTTTGTCCTGTTTAGCATCTACCTATTTTTTTCTAATAAATAAAATAACAATGTCAAACATCCTGAGAAGATACATTTATTCTGTATTCAGTTTTTAAGGATGTTGCCTGCGTTCCGAGTTTGTAGAGTATTTTTTTGTTGTAACAGCAGAGAATTTTAGACAGTTATTAAATGAAATACAGAAAGGCTCTCTGGAGGGTGTATTGTGTGTCCTAACTGATGAGTCATACAGTAATGTTCGCTTTTTTCTGCTATTGTGAATCTTGAATTGTTTTGTGGTTAGTGGAACAACTGCGAAGAGAAGGTGAATAGTTTTCTAATTTGTGTTTGTTTATATTCTCGCCCACGGCAACAAGGAGATAGGCTTTTGAACCCCCAGAGAGCCAAGGAAGATGTTTCCTCTTTGTAGAGGACAGACCTAATATCAAAGATGGGCACCCTCTCTCCTGGCCACGTTTTATAAGAGAAAATAAGGACATCTATTTCATTCTTTGAAGGAGTGAATGTAAACAGCTATGTTAATTTTTAGTGGATAAAGATGCTGGCTTATAGGTTTGAATCTGACAGATGAAGTCTAGAAAAGGGGTGAAATATACAGTTTACCTGTCTTTACTTTCATCCATAGATTTATTTCAGATTATACCCTCTCCACATCATACTGTATGTGGGTAGTCTAGAAACCTAAATGAAGATTTTTGTCTCAAAGGCAGTCTATACTGCCATGGGCATAGGATGGGACTGAGGCAGTGCTGGCTCTTTTCCAGACACCTTAATGAATCGCTGTCTTCAGCTGTCCAGGTAGACATACCCTAAATGTTTTATTAGATCTAGGCTTTAATGGTGTGACCGGATTTGACTGAATCATATATCATGCAAAGTTGGCTGACGCAACATGTAAATAAAAGCAAGTTGTTGAGGTTGTTTGTGTGTGTTTTTGAGAATAAAGCTGTCTATGCAGTACTGAAAAATGTACCTGTTAAATGAAAGGTGACACGCATATATGTGTAAATGGAGTCATAGTATCTCTTTCTTAGTGCAGTTCTTAGCAAAATGAAGTATGCTTGAAAATAAACGCTGATTTTTTTTTTTTTAAATATATCTTAAATTCCTTCCTCTCTGCTTTTCACAGTGTTTCAGTAATGAGCAAAGCAAAGTTGTTAGATGCATTTTGGGCAATTTAAGTTTGTTTTATAACATATTAGTAATCTTGAATGCTGTTTGGGTACAGACGGTACAGCTTCATTTTGAAGCTGACCAGTAACTGTCATATCATGGTTTGGTAAGGAAATAAGAATTGTTAGAATGTAGAATCATGTTTCATGTATGATTGCAAACTTTTATTCCTCACCCAAAGTCTAGCTATGTTATGTTCTTTCCTGGGTCAGTAAAGTTTAAAGTCACACCATTTTCCTTTCAATCTTCTAAACATGGCATCTCCATAAACGCTGATTTGCTATCAGATTTTTTTTTTATTGCGATGGAGCATGAATTTTTGAAGGTGATCTATTTCTATAGGCAACAGAGAAACTTGGAGCAGAAAAATCAACACCTATCAGTGTTGTTCCACCATTTTCAGTTCCTGATATCCCTAATCTCTTCTCCCTGAATCTGGTGTTCTGCTGCAAACCTCCATTGCTGTAAGGCAGCTAATAAGAATATAAACAGAACCTTTTCTTAAAGTAGAAATTTTCAAACCTTTTTCCTTGAAGCTCCTGAGCAGTCAGTTTACGGCAGTTTGATAAATGCTGGCTTGGTTGGTCTATCCCTGCTCTATTGTACGTCTGTGCGTACCCACAGAACACAGCTGAGAATGAGAAATGCAGAGAGGCAGTAGGTTCACTGCTTGCTCCCAGTGGGGAAAGGAAGGTACCTAAAAACGTTGCTTTATTCCGAAGGGCAGAGATGACCTTCCCTTAGAGAACGCTGGTTAATGCCTTTCTTCTCGCCTCAGAGCTTTGCCATCCGTGGTCTGTCATACCTACCCTAGAGAGTGCCTTATCTGTAAGGGGTCACCCCTTATGGTATGCTTCAGTCGAACATTAGAAGCCCCTCAGATTGACAGCTGCTGTCATGGAGAAAAAGAGATCACTGCAGATGTTGTGTGACTGCTGCTTTTTAAGAGCAGGAGAACCTTCAGTCACTTTAACATTCTGTTGTGACGTGTAGATAATGGATATTTCATGGAATTCATAAGTTACTCTTTGTCAGAACATTCTGAACTTCAGGTATTAGAAACTAATTGAAGTGAACGTTTCACTTCAGTCCTCGCTGACCTCTGCAATCCACATTTACTGCTTGGGATAGCAGTTGCATTCACTCAGCCGTTAAACAACTTCTAAAACTCTACTCTTTGATCTCAAGAGTGTAGTTTTCTTAATGGGATTTTTTTGAAGGTGGCTGTAAAAGAAAGACAACAGCCACTGTCAGAAGTATTAAGAAGTAGTATGCAATGTGAACAGACTAGTTTAACTCCCTCCTAAATATAATTCTTCTAAAAATAACTCTCCTCTAAACAATAAAAATTGATGTAAGTTGACAGCATGTTTTATCAGGCGTTGACAAAATGTTGATTTCTGCTTTTTTAGCTTTGAGATAAAAAATGTAAGCAACACAATAATTTAAACTCTTCTTCATAGATGTTGTTGCTGTATTACACTGTCCTTGTCTGGTTCGTATGTCATATGAACACTGCATTTCATTTATCTTCTTTTTTTCTCATTTCACCATTCTCCTCTCCTTTCCTTCTCTTTTCTACAAAACTGCTGTATTTTACTTGCTGAGGTAGTATCTAGTTTGAGCAAGGGGGAACAGCCTCAGTTGAGTATATTACTGTTCAGAGTTGTTGCCTTTTCATTCCTTGCTAAGTGAACTGGTAACTAAAATGCTTTGCTCTCTTCTTACGGTGGAGGTAAGTCTTCTCTGTGTGGTAAAGCAGAATGATGGTATGCAGGACTTGTTTTAATGTGTAGATATCCTACACAAGGCTAGGCAAGTAAATGCATTCCAATTACAAACTCTTACAGCAGGTGTCAAGCTATGCTTATTTACATTGGTGGGTCACTTTAATGGGAGTATGTGGAAGAAGGCTTAATCATTTTAGCAGCCTAAATAATGATCTGTAAGTGAAAGATATTGCTTGGATTCTTTTTTTGTCTGATTGCTATAAATTGTAATACATAATTAGCTTTCCATTGTTACTCTAGTTGTAAGGCTTATCACTTTTTTGAATATTTAAAAGGTAGGAGTGCTAGTAAGATGTGTTATACAATGCTTATTTTCACAGACATCAGTTCATCATTATGTACCTAAGCAAAAAATTGCATTTAATAGCAGCTGGATTTCAAACTGGAAGCTAGAAATTTGTAGCAAAATCAAGAGGATAGCAATGGAATCGTGTTTTGACCAGTAGATTGTAGAATGTAAAGGCAACAAACATTTTGTTTTATTTGTAATAACTGGTATAATTTAAAGAGCTAGGGATATGAAGAGAAGGTAAAATTTACTGTTAGAATTTTGAATTCCTGATGTTACATATTAAAACATTAATTTTTAAAAAAAAATTACTAACACCTTGTGTATGTGGAAGGTTTTTTGGGGTGTTTATTTTTACATTGTGCTGTGTAAAGCTTGCTCAGGAGAGAAACTTTTAACTAACTCAATGCATTTGTGTGTACCTAGGACTTGAGAAAATACCTTTCTAAACAAAACTTTGCAATTACTGTTAAAAAATTTTGCTTGTATTTTCATTGTAATTCTAGGCAGAACTGTGTTTAGTGAGAACAGCATAAAGCCATAATCCTGAGTGGATTTTTTTTAATTGTAATAGTGTAGTAAAATAAAGAAACATGCATGGGTTCAGAGAAATCGGTCATCTTTGGTGATCTTTGTGTGTGCAAAATGCTAAAGGATTTCTGTGTGACTATTCACGACTATGATAAATATAAATAACGTGTAGTAGCTCATGGCTTTTATAGGTGTTACAGTGAAAGCCAAACAGAATTTTTAGAGCTTCTCTGCTGTCTTCAAAGCCTGGGCAGTGATATTACAGAGGAAGAAAACTATTTGGTTTCATCCTGTTTTTGTCTCAAAACTGGAAGAAACCAATAACTGGTAATGAGATTCAACAGGTAAAAAAGAGGATGTGGGTAAGTGGAGAAAATTACTCGAATGAACAGTGAGCAGTTCCAGGATCATGGGAGGCAGTTGTGTTCTGAAAGAAATTTGCTCAGGCTCCCAGTTGAGCCTTAAAAATTTTGCCACCAAATTAAAGGAAACCTCAAGTGTCGTTGTTGTCTGCAATAATAGTCTCGTTTCTGGATATTGCTAAATCACCACTATAAGGCATAATTTATACGGGCATCTCAGGAAACAATTTTTAAAGTATTACAGGTTTTTTTGAATGAGCCCAATTTAGTAAAATAAAATATGCTCTTGAAATCTGCTAAGATGGTGTACAAAGTAAGATCTTTACTCTCAGTTTGTTCTATCCTTATATGTCAGCTGGCATGTTCAAATGAAATCTTGTCTGTCTTTTAATAAACTTGTGCTTTTTACAAAGAATACATAATTCTTCCAGTAAAATGCAGCTTAATATTTGCTTGCTTGCCAGTGTAGTTGTTTTTTTCCCTTGGCATTTATTAGAAAATTCCGAAGTGGAAGGTCAGACTCTAAACCTTCTCATGCTCTTTTATTTTCCAGTTACAGACTATGGATACAGCAGGTTTGTCACAAGATGAAAAAATTGGGTTTAAGGGCCTCTTGTGCTGTTACAACCACTTAGTTTTCTAGCATAGGTGGGCTGTGGGTAGGGATGGAATGGGGAGATTTCAAAGTTCTTTTCCTAAGCCTGCTGTCTTTGGGAAGAAAATGGATGACTACTAAAGAAGACAAAAAACACCAAACAACAAAGTAAGAGGCGAATGAAAACTTGTAGCTAAAAACCCAAAAAACATTCCCCTCTCTTTCACAAACTGGCTGAAACAAGAACACAGTCTAGTTATTCATGCTTTCAATCCATTTATTTGACAATTGGTTTTATTTTCAAATAGCGTTTTATCTACTTAATTTCTGTCTCTCATTGGAGAAGAGCTGAACCTTACAAATGATGAGGGTATGACCACTGTCATACTTGCCAATTTGTCCTACCTACAACAAGAAGACAACAGTTTTGAAAACACGGGGAAACTCCTGTTGTGGTCAGTCTTCCATATGTGCAAAACAGATTTTTGGGTTTTTTTTCAGCATGGAATGAGATTGATTATGTTCATAGTTGTGTGTGATGACATCCCAGTGTGATGGAGCTGCAAGACGTATGGATAAGTGGGATCAATAGATGGCATTATCTGTGAAGGCACAGAAGTTCATCACCAGATAAGATGGGTGAAGCAGTGCAGCAAGAAAATCTAAGAAGGAGTTAGATGGACTAGAAAAAAAAGAAGCATTTGTGATTTTTCAAATATTTGAGAAGCACTGGAGGCTTCTGTGCTATTTCCTCCTTTAGGAAAATTCACTTTAAAAACTACCCATTTTTCTCTTAAATTATTTAAAGCCCTGACCTTTTTGAAATTGGTAGTAATATTATGAAGGTTTTCTTTAATGATGTATTGAACGTTGATAGAGAGCTTTACGTATATATATATACACATATATATATATTGTATACATTGGGAAGAGTTGAAGTTAGTGAGAGAGTGGAGAGGGATGAAAGGATAGAAGATGGAGGAGGAGGTGAATCTGGAGCTGGAAAAGGGAGAAAAGAAGATAAATCTGGTGTGTAGATAAACAATTTAGGAAAAAGTAAAAGGTGAAGGAGCTTTGGAAGAAGGCTCTAACATGCTGATACATACATTTGAGAAGAAATAGCAGTGAGGGAGAGGAAAATAACCTGGGAAACAAAATCCTGTGTACAAATATAATTGGTGGAAAATGTGACTGAGAACAGAAAGTGGAGGGAGAAAAGCAAGCAGCGAAAGGTAACAAAAACACTAAGGATGCAGAGGATCAAAGTGCATATGCATCTAAATCAGGGTCTCATTTTAGAAAAGAAAACCACCTGAATTTACAGTCTTACAAAAATATGAGGGAGGAAGAGGGATATGGGATACAAAACTAGGTTAAACTACAACTTGATGTTAGAAACCCTGTGCAGATCTAAAAGGCACGTAGGTGTTAGTAGAGCTTCTTTACGGGCCATATTTGTTTTAGTCAAAGGAACATCCAGACAGTCAGACCAATATCTTGTTAGTCATTGTCATTCATCCTATAAACGTAGAGTATCAGTTAGGTTTTCATCTTGCCTTCTGGCAGATGCTTTTGTCCTTAAATATAGCAACACGAGATTTTGCAGAGCCAGTTATTTAAGTGTAGGTATGAGGCTTCAGTGCCTTATGTTAACAATCTGCAATGTCTGGTTTTAAGAACATCATACAATCTGAAACTTCATGACTAACTTAGGCTAAAATCATCTTGTATAAAATTATTGCAGTGTTGATACTGAACTTGAGGCAGGAACTGTGTCTCTGTGTTTCTTCTACGTCTGTATTTTGAAAAAGTATGGATTTTATATGAATGTAATACTTTAGATAGGCTCAGTGAGTTTCAGAAAGGTGCTTGTAAGAATGTAGTCTGTTAAGAAATTCTTGTGGTACCAATTTTGTTAGGTAGCCCCTGCTGATGATGCTTGTGTTCATGTCACCTTGCAGTTCTATGGTTTTACAGTAAGCAGGATTGCGTACTCATCCAAGGTCTTTTGGTTTTGTTTGCTGGATTACGTTTTACTTGGATTAATTTTCTTTTCTTCTCAAGAAAATTCTACCTGTGTGCTGGGTGTAGAAAAATAGGATTTCTGTCTGCGCTTCTTGAAAAGCAGTTACCAAATTGTTACCTAAGTATTCATTGCAGATTGATGCAAAACTTTTCAAAGAATTCTCTTCAAATGTATTTCTGCACTGGTGAAATCAAGGGGGCTTTGCAATTGATTTCAGTAGAGTCACGCTCCTAATAAGAAGTTGACTGGGGAAGCTGGGTGGCTGGAGGGAATTCCTGAGGGTTTTCTTTCAAGACACAAGTCGTCTTTTCCATTTTCATCACAGTATGCTTAGTTCTAAAGTAGCGGAGAAAGAAAGAAAGGCATCTATGTAGGTTTGGAATGGTACTTTAGATATCAGTTGGGCTTTTGTCAGAAATAATTACAGTAAGTATTCTACACATCAGTTATTCTTTCTGAAATCATGGCTGTAAATGGTCCTTATTTTTCTTAAACTCAGAGGGTTTTTTTTCAGAAGAAAATAATTCTGGCAAATACGTTATTCCAAGCTGGAGACACCCTGATCTGTGAATCCCTTAAATTAACTTCTTAATTGTAAGTATGACATTATAGATGGGGAAGCTTTATTAATGAACTTGGGGATGAGCAAGTTTGGAATAAAATAGACAATGAGGGTGACAGTTAAAATGAAATTAGATTTTATCCTGTCAGTTCTGTGAGACAATAGAAAAAGATTGTTCTAAAATCAAATAAGCAGTTTGCATTCATAAGTTAGTTATCAGTAATCTGATGCTGTATCAAACAGACTTCTGTAACTGTTTATTTTTCCAGAAGAATAAAATACATAGTTTATGTTAAAAGTAATGTGTGGGGGCGGGGGAGAAGCTTGTTTTGCGTGACATCTTTCTTACAAAATAATCCTTTAATACAGCATCAGGATTGGTTTGATTCAGACCATTTCTTGTATCTTTCTTTTATGCTTCAGGTGAAAGGACACATTTTATTCTAGTGGTAATGCCAAACTTCCTTCCTGTTTCATTTTGTATTGCATACAACTGCTTTAAGGGGAGATAGTCCTACAATTCTTAGATAGCTATCATAACACTAGGAACATTAGGTTCATTTTTCTATGGCTGCCTCTGCACGCTCTTTTAATCCCCTAGCAGTTTTAAAGTCTTTTCGTAAGATAAAACCATAGACGTGATGACTAGGGACCTCACTTTATCTAGTTCAGACTCCTGCTCAACTCAGAGCTATGACCAGCACTAAACCAGGCCGGGTACCTTCATCTGGATGAGTCTTGAACACTTGTGAGGATGGAGCTTCCACAGGCTTCTCTATGACTGGTTTCAGCCCTGCACCACCCTACTATGGAGGAATTTTCTCCAGAAGTCCAGCTTGAACCTTTTGAGTTGCTATTTTTGGCCATTAACTTTTAACTGCCTGCTAGTAATGAGAAGAGTTTGACTCCGTTGTCTTAGTAATTCCTATCCAGTAGTTGTCATTTACTGTTATTAAATTGCTCCTGAGACCTCTTGGCTGAAATAGTCTAGGTCACCCAGTCTTCTTGGAGGCTGTGAGTTCTCAGCCCCCTACCATCCAGGGGGATGCTCTCCAGTTTCCGATTATTTTTTTGAAGCGGGAATCCCAAAACCATTATTCTAGGTATTGCCTTACTTGTGCTGGGCTAGAGCGGAATGGAAACTTTTCTTGTTCTGTTTGTTCTTGTTTCTGTCTCGTTCTTTTTTTTTGACTTAATATAGCCCAGTGTGCCATTTGCCTTGTTTGTGGTGAAAAAGCATTGTTGACTTGTCTTCAGCTTAGGGTCCATTGTAACCCTCAGGTCCTTCTCAGCAAGGCTGCCTGTACTGATACGTGGAACAACTCTTCCCCCTTGTGCTTCTAAGTGAACTTCATGGTTTCAGATGACTCACTCGTCAAGTTTCTCCATGTCCCTCTTTTTACTGTTATCAGTGAGTTTGGTTGTGAGTTTTTCTTTTACCATGTCAAAACAGGATCTGAGTTAGATATTCTGTACAACTCTGCTTACAATCTGTGAACTCATCAAAGTGAAAAAGGGCCCTGAACATCTTGAAAGCCCAAAGAAAAGCTGCTTTAGATTTTTATCTTAGGAAAAAAAGGCCAAATTTCCAAACTTGTAAATTAAAGAGAAAAGGAGCATTTCTATTTTCATCTTTCTAGTGATGAGAAGTTATTGCTGCTGAACAGTTGCATATTGGTGTGCCTGAAACTTCTTAGTAGTAGCACTGGCAGGGGTTACACACTCACTTTAACATGAAATTAGTCTGCATTGGCCTTCAAGGACATCATCCCAGTAGACTGTCCATCCATATACCACATGTATTGAATCTGTTTTATAGATTAATAAATACCTCCTTTTTGGGGATGTAAATACCAGCAGCTTTCACAGGAGGAAAAATCGACAGATATTTCAAAAATAATGGTAGAGTATCTGCAGTAAAACCTGCTTTATACCCATGTATTTCATATACAATTATTGACATACTTTGTTTTGATTAATAAAGTTAGTATTGGGATTCTTTCTTTTTACATAAATAATGAGGTCAGACTAAGCCTCTCTTACCACTTTTATATTTAAGTATTTCTTTTGAAGATATAATTTGAAAAGGAAGTGGAGGAATGAGGTCTGATGTATTTGTGTGTGAAGGAATTAGTTTTTGTTAATCTGTTCATTAAAACTTTAAAAGAAAAAAACCTGAAAGTTTTTCTGACAACCTAATCCAGTAGTTTATTTTTTTTTAATATTGCAGCTGAAATTAAAAACATCCATCATAGTGATGTGGATAAGTAAAGAAAATATTTGTCACAGAGTTGTTATTACAGGCTAATGTTCATCCAGTAATAACATAGTTAATAGCAAATAATTTGAATAGTGAGTGCAGAGAAAGTTAATGGGACTGAGATGAAGAATGCAAGAGTATTTCTGTCTGGAAAATAGATACTAAGATGTATACAAATATAACTGTCTTGTGATTTGGATGGTTTTGTTACTGTTTTAACAGTTAAAACTGCAAGATTAAGACCTAAAGTACTTTTGTTCAGTAGACATACAACAAACATTGGTAGTAGCAATGCAAGCCTCCTGCCCACACACCAAATGCTATTGCTTGCTTTATATTCATATTTAACATAGTTGCTTTAACGATGTTAAAGGAAGCTGGTTGTACCTTCTCCAAACTCAAAGGTTATTTTCCACCTTTCACAGCACTTTATTTCATGTTTTAAATTGAAGGTGCACAGATATGAGTGGTCTCTTGCATTCTGAAAAACTGTCTTTCTGAATTTGTAGTGCACGTAAATTGGAAGACAGGGGCCTGTTGTGATTTCTCTGCACTTAATACTTGAAATCTGCATTCAATTTATGTCTGTGTGTGCTTTGGTACAGTAGTAGCGTATTGCAACAGAAGGACTAGTAAGTGGTGGGGTGCTTCTGATTTCTGGGCAGGAGGCATTTTTGATTGATACTAAAGGTCGGTTTTGTTCAGTTGTTTTTTCTCAGCTGGAAATGTAGCGTCCGTGTGTGTAAAGTCATGGAATGGAGTGCTGAATTCCCAATATGCTAGTAGATTTCAGAGAGCCCCAGGTGGAGTTACTTATCCATCTTATGTTTGCCTTGCCTATTAATTTACTGTGAGCTGGCTAATTTAGGCAAGATTGTAATCCCTGTAGGTATCATGACAATCCAGACAACAGTGGCTCTGGAAATAAATCGTAGGATCCTGTGTTCTCTGTATTTCCTCATTTTTACTGCAGGGCAAACAAGTGTATATTCTTTTGTGCACAATTAGTACACCTGCTGAAGTGCAGGACCTTTCCTCAACACTTGCTCTGTGACAACAGCATTGTTATAACTGTATTTTTTCAGTCAGAAAAGCAGTAGGAGGAATAATGCATTTAAATATACCAAATCATATTTAATTTGTTGCTTAGCAGCCAAAAGCAAATTATGGAAATATCTGAGACAGATCAAATATTGCTGTGGTAAAGGGATTTCAGATCAGCTTGTCCATTTTTGTTGTTATTTGATATTACATCAACGTGCAGAGTTTGGGGAAGGGAGGTGTCTTTTCCCAGTTACTGATGTTCTCATTAGCCAAAACCATTTTGATGAAACCCAAAAGGACGTCAGGAGAAAAGCAAAAATATTAAAACAAAAATGTGAGTGGGGAGAAGAAAAGAGATAAAAACCACCTCTGCCTTTTGAAATCTCACCATATGAGCACTTTAGTTATATATACATATATATAGATGAGAAAATGTAACATATGCCTAGTCTGGATATTTAGGGAATTCCCCGGATGCCAGTTTAATTTACAAGTGTTTTCACTATGTAAGTTCAAGTGTACGGAAAATACACTGACTAGTCTTTGCTATTTTGAAGATACAGGTGATTCAGTTTCATATTGTGCACAGGGGAAGCTCTGTTACGTGTGAAATTTTAATCATTTGGTCTTAATTTAGTCTTACTGTGTGTAGTTGGATACAAAGTATAGTAATTACCACAGCAAAAGCATGCCAAAGCTTTCAGCACTTACAGTTCTTTCAAAGTTTTTCTGTTTCCAATATTTTGTGCAGGAAGGAGTTGCTATGAATTGATGTTTGGGGGGTTGGGGGTGTGGAATATAAAATCTATTTAAAGATAAAAGTACCTCCAGATTGATTCAACAGTAAGATACATATATAAATACACACAGAATAAAAATTAAAAAAGAGAGACAGACAGACAGACTTTAATATACAGGTAAGCATTAAGGTATATGTACAGAGCCAAACTGCTCCAGGTTGGCTGAGGAGCAGAAGACAGGGCTGAGCAGAGGATGTTCATATGTGACTAATGCGAGATCATTTGAAGGACTGGTATAGCTATAAAAAAATAAACAACTCACCAAAGTTCAAGCAGTGGTGAAGGACAGAGATTATGAAATTTTTCTTTCTTTTTTTTTTTTTTTTTTTTTTTTCCCTCTGGCTGCAGTGCAGTCTGATGGCCTTTCCTATGCTCTATGATCCCAAGCAACAGGCAGTGCTGGTAGGGCTAATCAGGGCAGCCAGGGGCATTTGAATTTGGGGTCTTGGACCATGAAGGAAGCTCCCGCTTGCAGTGCTGGGAACTATAACGGGAGGTGTGCATGCATGTATGAATTGAGGAAATTCCTAAGTTTAAGCATGAAAATGTACTAATTTTGAGTTAACGTTTTGTGATCGCAAGCCTGTTGCTGTCATGATTATTCTTCATAGAAACATAAAACCTTTTGGAAAGAAAAATCCTTTTGGTTGGAAGCTTCATGCACACTAACCTCTTCGTTACCCAGCACGTAGGCCACAGTTCGTTTTCTTTGATTGTCAGTAGGGAAATAGAAGCTGCAGTTCTCAGGCTATGACCACAAGTGTGACTTTTGACATTTACCTCCTCTAACTCTTTGGGCTTTTTTTCTTAAATTTCTTTTGGTATAAAAATAGTGTTTGCCCTTCTTTTAAAGTTTCTCTTTCTGGTTTAAATGAGTAACCATTATGTGTGGGCAGCATCATTTTGAGGATAGCTTTTGATGCATTGGCAACTGCTGCAGAGAGATACTGGGTATTTATGGAATTTTTTAAACGAACAGGATATTTCTTAACATAGAGAAAGAAATATATACTTTTCAAAATAACATGAAAATGATTGAAAATGATGGAAAATGTTAGCAACTTCTATATCACAAATATTTTTTTATAATGAAAAACCCAAACACAGTACAACCTGAATGTTTAGTTTCTTCTTTACTGTGAAATATTTCTGCGGTTCGTATGGTCTTCCAAGAATTCTGTTTGTGCAGCATCTTTTGTTGAAAGATATTTATGTACTTCAGGGCTTAACTGGATTTAGTAAAACATGTAAGAAACATGGGAACAGTCTGTTTTCTTTCATATTGAAAAAGCTAAAGGGATGGAGAATCTTTGTGGACTGCTTAAAATTAACATAATGTGAGAAGCTTGGAAGAAGAGCCACCTCCACATACTCCTTAAGCCCTAATCTCAAAATTCTTATTTTTCATTTTTTTGACATTCAGAATTTCATTTCAAAATTTAATCTTGGACAGTTGCAAAACACCAGGTTATAGAACAGTGCTGACATAAACATCATATTTCTCAAAAGATAATTGGATACTAAATTTGAAATTTGACAACCTAGTTTAGTTGTAATTGAGGGGAGAGGCTCTTACTGAGTTGTGTTTGTGTTGTGTTTTGGTTTGTTCTTTTTCCTGACAGAAGCAAGTTCTATTACTATAGTCTACAGTTTGAATGTCAGAAAAGACTGAAAAGCATGCAGGGAGGCATCACTTTGGTGTTTCACTGATGAAATTCAAATATAATGTTACAGTCAACACTGAGCATCTAATGGACATTTTGCTCAGTGACAGAAGCCTTAAGGGAGGTAGTCTACAAATTAGCACTGAAATCATTAGAAGTGATCTCTTTCTGTAAGCTAGTAAAGTTTTTAGTTTGAATTGTAAGACCAGTTCCTTTAGCTGTACAGGACCTCTGTTTTTCTCAAAACTTATCTATGATTGGCTTTTCTCCATGTCCTCAGTATGAGCCATATAGCTTCAACTATAGGCATTTGGGGGAAGTTTCTCAGTCACCTTCTTGCCATACGCTCACTTTTAGAACACCCGTGACCTGTGTATTTCTGAGAGGACCAGCGCTTATTGCACAAGTACAGTACAGAAAAGGCACTGGCATAGATTCCTGCTTGTGTCTATTGGAAAGGCAGCATCCAGAAATGGCACCACAACAACTTATGTAATGCGCTCCCAACCGTATTCTTTCCTGAGGACCGTCAAAAATATGTTGATGATGAGTTAGGCAGCTGCAGTCTGTTTCCATTTTGTCTCTCTTCTGGAGTCTCTAGTCTGTTGTAGGACTGAACATGCATCTCAAATGGAAGGAGTGAAAGACCAGTGTCAGTAAGGAGCAGACTGCTACAGAGCAGTTTGGTTCGTCTGCAGTCCCTTTCCCCCTACTATGTTTGAAAGGTCCTAAATAAAGAGTGTGGACTTCATGTCAGGTGAATTGGGATGGCAGGTCACATGTGTATCCTGAATTATGTCATTCAGGAAATGGTGTTGTTCCAAAGAGGCTGAAAGTATTCTGGTGATCGTGGTTTTCTCTCAGTGTTTGGATCTAACCAAGCAGGTACTATATTTGCTGAGTTGAAGATGTTTTGGCAAGAATAGTGTTGGGTCTTATTTTCTAGTCTGTGATCTTGTGGTCAGGGCAGACACTTGGGATTTGTGGGGAGTTTGTGTGCACGTGCTGATATTTGGAATATAAACTTGTAAGAAATTGTTTTATCTTGATTTGCATTGAAATGCATTTGAAGAGTACATCATCTTGCAGTATTAGACCATTAATCTTTATTGCCAAGTTTCTTCATTTATGAGCTTGAATAGCATCTATATCCCTGATGCAGACAGAGTGAGTTTGTCTGCCTGCCTGCATTTATATTCTTAAAGTAATAAATTCTAAGCAAGCAGAAGATACTATGATGGTTGATGTTATTCAGAGCTGCAAAGCTGTGGTTGTAGAAAATAAGTGAAATTGTTTGCATAGAGAGCTTTTGTGCTTACAGAACAAAAATGCACAAATTTTGTATGTTTTGTGAGCTCAGGTAATTTTTTATCTTTTTTTCCCCTAATGCATAGCTGAAGTTTCCTGTAAATTACTAAAGATAGATCTCTTTCTTGCCACTGTTCTGGGTAAATTCATTGTAACTGCTTTTCAGGAATGTAAAAAATTTACTTAACGTTTTCTGTGTAATTATAAAGAATGCACTACACTTCCTTGGCATACGCGCTATTAACAGTAGTCATTCAATGAGCCTTAGGTTAGCATTATGATGCTGCCATTAGAAGTCTCTGAATATTGTAGTAAATTAGGATGTTAATTTTCATTCTAATGTCAATAAAAGTTTCTGGAAATGTGGCCTGTGAGAGGGTGAAAAATTTTGGCAGATTTGTTTTTTCTTGTGTCATCATTTAGGAGCCTTTTTAAATTGTTTTATTTATTTTAACACTTGGATATAAATAGGAATGCTATAGTCACATTCAGGTGTCTTCAAACACGAACGCTTTCCCAGCGTTCTTGGTACTCTGCTGTGAGGAATTCCTGTATCCATTTAGATTAGGAAGAACTCCATATTATGATATGATAGATCATATTATATCTCAAAATAGTTGAGGTTGGAAGGGACATCTGGGATTAATCTGGTCCAACTACCCTGCTCAAGCAGGGGTGCCTAGACATATTTGCCCAGGACCATGTCCAGATGGCTTTTGAATATCTCTGAGGATGGAGACTCTACAACCTCTCTGGGCAACCTGTGCCAGTGCTTGGTCATCCTCACAGTGAAAAAATGTTTCCTGATATTCAGAGGAAGCCTCCTGTGTTTCAGTGTGTGTCCGCTGCCTCTGGTCCTGTGACTGGGCACCACTGAGAAGAGTCTGACTGCATCTCTCTCTGCACGCCCTCTTCAGGTATCCATATTACGTTGGTAAGATTATCCCCTGGAACCTTCTCTTTTCCAGGTTGAACAGTCCCAGCTCTCTTGCTCTGTCCTCATATGGGAGGTGCTCTGCATTTCTCCTTATTGAACTTCATGAGATTCCATAATCTGTTCTTTAATCTTGTATATCTAATATAATGCTCTGTCTACAAAATGTGTGTATTCTTCATCTGTTTTTCCATCCAGATTTTCAATATGTAAATGAAGAGGACTTTCCAAATGCATTTGTGTCCTTTAATTGAGCATTCTTGGAACTGAAGGAGGAAAAAAAATTGTTCTTTCTGCATTGTGGCTATATTTCTGTTACAGCAGGGAAAAAGCCGCTGTAGATGCATTGCAAGTGACTCAGAAAGTGTGAGTAGCAGTTCGAATGTTGTAAATACAGTTATAACACAGATACAAATTTTGAACTTTTATCTTTAAGTAAATGAAAACGTAGAAATCAAGCCTAAAGAGAGCCCAGTGCCTTAACGTGTCATTTTATTGAAAGTTATTATGGGTTCTTTAACTTAATAATTTTATATTTATTTTACATCCTTATTTTTTAAATGGCAGTCTTAAAAAATCGGCAGTAGTGGTTGACCTTCCTTTTTACAGAGCAGACCATTTAGTGTTTTTTATTGTTATATGTTCTTTTAAATTTTAATGAATTATTATTGGTGCACATAAAAAAAACATTTACGGAAAAGGCTACTTACTAGAAAGGGATGGTTGACAAAAGGGGAAAGCCATGAAAAATTAAAACAAATACATTGTTTTAAGGAAACAGTTCTATAATCTGGCATAATTTGCCCTTTCTCCATCCTCTTGATGTGAAGAGGTAGGGCTTGTCCCACACTGAAAGAACAGGATTTGCACCTTTTAGTAGTTGTCTTAGTCCTGGAGGCCTAAGTAGAAAGGTGACAGTAAAAATTCTTATGATGGAGCCCAACGCTTTCTTGTCACATGATGCCCTTAGCAATCTGAAGGCACTCAGGAGAAAAAGGGACAGCTGTCATAACTTCAGTAATCCTCTGATATAATCTGAATTTACCAGCTCTGAATTTTTATCTTGGAATTTATAAAAATTATCTTTCCATTGAGTCATATTAGAATTCTGTTATGTGCTCTTCCTTCTGCTATTTCTTGTCACCTGATCTTGTAACCTGCCTGTTATATCTCAGGTTTTTTTTCCTGCTCTGATTGACAGCATCTCTTTCGTAATCTTGTTTTATTCCTGTTTTTGAGATACCATTATTATTTCCGGTGTCCAGAGATGACATCTACAACTTTCCATGTGTATATATTGAAGTGTCACCTCTGTGAAGCTATCTATATCTGAATGAATTGATCAGATTTTATTGTATTTTACTGGGTTTATGTGGCAAGATTTTGGTAGCCGGAGGGCCGCAGGGGTGTCTTCTGTGAGAGGGCACCAGGAGTTGCCACCATGTCAGACAGTTTCAGCTGGGTCCAAGACAGACTTCTTCATTTCCTGTCACATTTTAATGTTTTTGGAACAAGGAGTAGGCCAATTATAAGTACCAGGTGAAAATTAGAGAATATTTACATTGTAAGGTGAGACACGGTGGTAAGGCACTGGAACAGGTTGCCCAGGGAAGTTTTGGTTGTTCCATCCCTGGAAGTGTTCTAGGCCAGGCTGGATGGGGCTTTGAGCAACCTGGTCTAGTGGAAGGTGTCCCTGCCCACGGCAGGGGGTTGGACTTAGATGACCTTTGAAGGTCCCTTCAAACCCAAACAATTCTATGATTCTAAGAACCAGAGAGGTTTATGGTAGGTGTACATAATAAAAGAAACTGAGAAAGTCAAAGTACATTTGTTGACTCAAGGATCTTATCTTAATCTTACCTTAGAAAATGCAGATAAAGAGCTTTTAACTGTTTGCAGTGAGAACTAATAAAAACTATTATCTAATCTCTGAATAGATTGTAATGACTAAAATGCTGTAGTAGAGTTACAGGGAAGTCTGAATTTAATAATACTGCCTGATGCTCCTATATTAAAAACATGAAACTTTTAAAAAGCATTGTTTAATAACATTTAGCCAATTGCTGTGTTCCTATTGGGAATATGCATTACTGTAGGCAGTATTGAGCTTACCAAAGACTAATATAAGAATCAAGTATATTTTAATTTAACAATGCATTTGGTGCTCGAATGTTTTCTGTTCAGAAAGAAAATAGCTCCAAAATTACTTTAAAAAAAAAAAAAAAAGATCATGACAAAATGTTTGATGGTCTTAAAATATATAAAACTAGAAGGAGTTGCTGTTGTGCTTCTGTGGAGAGAGACCTGGACAGGCTGACAGGAACCTTGTGAAGTTCCACAAAGAGAAGTGTGAAGTCCTGCATCTGAGGAGGAAAACTGCAGGCACTACTACATGCTAATTGGGAAGCAGCTTGGCAGAAAAGGACCTGGGGCTGCTGGATGAACACGAGCCAGCAAGGTGCTGTTGCAGCGAAGGACAACAGTGTCCTGAGCTGCATTAGGCAGAGGGTCATCAGTGAGTCAAGGGAGGTGATTACTCCCCTCTACTCAGCACTAGCAAGACCACGTCTAGAGTGCTGGGTCCAGTTGTGGTTTCCCCAGTACAGAAGAGACATGGACATACTGGAGTGAAAGGCCACAAAAATGATTAAGGGATTGGAGCCTCTGTGATAAGGGGAGAGTCTCAACGAGCTGGGGTTGTTTGGCCTAAAGAAGAGAAGTCTCTTGGGAATCTCATCAATGTATATAAACGTCTGACAGAAGACAGTGAAGAAGATGGAGCCAGACTCTTCTCAGTGGTCCCCAGTGACAGGACAAGAGGCAATGGGCACAAACTGAAACACAGGAAATTCCATTTTAACATGAAAAAATTTTCTCTCTGCGGGCCTGGCCAAACACTGGAACAGCCTGTCCGGACATTGTGGACTCTCCATCTGTGGAGATACTCAAAATACGACTGGAAGAGGCCTGGAGCAACTGCTTTAGCTGTCCCTGCTTTGAGAAGGTTTTGGTCTAGACGATCTTCAGAGGTCTTTTTGAACCTCATTGGTTCTATGATTTATTGGCCAAAGTTCTTCTGACTTGCTTTTCTGCTGAACTGATCTCTTACAACTTCAAATGTGTGGACTTTTTTAAACTTTCTGGAAACATTCTAGGAGGATAGTGCAGCACTGGAACAGGTTGCTCAGAGAGGTTGTAGTCTTCATCCTTTCAGGCCTCTGGACTATGATGAAACAAAGCCAACGCTGCCCTGGTTTATTGCTGGCAGTAATTCTCCAGTCAGGTGGGAGGTTGGCCTAGATGACCTCCGGAGGTCCCTCCAACCAGGTGTGTCTCTGATTCTGTCTCCCTCTGAACTTTAGATCCATGCGTTCATCAGACTTGATTTAGAAAATGAGTAAGGATTCTTGCTAATCACCATGAATGGGGTGATGAATTGATGCAAGCAACTTAACCTCCTGTAGCCGCAGTTATTTGAGGGACTGTTGAGGGACTGAGGGACTGAGGGACAGTGACTTACCTTCTGTCCCCACTATTTGGAATTTCTGCAGCTGGGGGGTGCTACCACTGCACATGCACAAAGAACAACTTTATCTGTTGTACCTGCAGGTGTCATAACATAGAGACAGTGCTGCAAAAGAAAATGTTTCTGGTTAAAAAGAAGCCCAAATTTCCCCAGGTGCTTGCAAACCAGCAATGAAAGGTCTGCGGTCAATGCATCTGAAGTAACTATGTTTGCTTCTAGATCAGTAACTGTTATCTGTTTATAGAACAGGTGTAAGTTTATGCAACAAAAGCACCTAAGTTCCATTGCACTCTCTTTTCCCTGGCAATAACATGGAGAAGTTGTCATTGGGGTGAGGATAGTTTGCCTCTGTGCTGATGCATTTTGATGACACTGCAATAAATGAATGTATTGAATAATTAAATCCCTTCACGTTAGCTGCGAACTAGCTTTCACTTTGTTAGAGTCACATTAGCTATACTATTAGATAATGGTAAATTTTCATGGTTTTTCATATCTATGCTAGTTTACAGCATGTGGGCTTGTTTTGTTTTTGATGCTGATTGTCAAGTGGAAGACTGTCCTCACTGTTCTGTTCTGTATTTTATCCTCCTTCTCCCTTAGGAAGTGGGCAGGAGGTGGGGGAAGGAAGGAAGGAGGAATGAGGTAACACTGAAAAACGTGTTACAGCACGTCATCTGCTGGAATGGTAGGCAGTTTCAGGTTGTTTGCATCCTATGAGAGTTGTTTTCGGAAGTTGACATAAAACCATGCAGATGATGAAATTATGCTTACTTCACTGAGTGATCTGGCTGTGCAGTTGTGCACACACTTTCACACAGATCAAAATGTGCTTGTTCTTCTGTAAAAAGTGTATCATATCACTATATATGGTTTTGAAGTAAAAGGCATAGAACATGTTTTTCATATTTACCGATAATTATAGCTAAGTGTACTTAGTTTCAGACAATTACTCTCAGTGGCTTGATTGGAAACTTGAAAAGCAGGGTTTGTATGTGCTAGCAGGTGTTCCTCTAAATATAGTAAGTAGTTCTGTCCGCCCATTTTCTGCATTTTATGCAATGGCAGTAACAGTTGTTAAAATACATTTGAAATACCAGAAGTTTTGTAGAATTCTGTAAGGTTATGTAAATACAAGACTTACTCCCTGCTCTCCCCATGTTCTTTCCAAAGAATTTGATAGTTACTCATCTTTTTATTTCTGCAAACAAAAAAGGTATCATAAAGTATATTCGGTACTAAAAAGATGAACATTTAAATGTGAAAATTATGATAGTAAATGCATTTTAGGCACATTACATTGTGCACAATGTTTGTTGATCGTAAGGTTCTCAGGCTAATTTAGACAGATACAGGACGTGGGAAAAAATCGGGTGGTTTAGAAAGTTAAGATCTATGTGTATATACATAGAAAATCTTGCCAGTAAGAAAGCAACAGGTGTCTTAAAAAAAAATAAAAAATCCCATTTTCCTGTCCACTTTCTGTATTAGTCCTAATGTTGGTTGCAGAAGCTCTTACAACAGATCACAGATCTAAGCCTCTTTCTGTTCCTTGGGCACTCTGGGTGAGGTAATGCATTCTCTTCACCCAGCAACGTGTAGCTTTTTAGTGACTGGAAGAAGGAACAGTCGGAGATCCACGCTGCCAAAACGGAATTGAAAGGCAGAGGAGAGACAGTTACTCAACCTAAAAAAAATAACAAAGGAGACAATACATGAGGAAATAAGATGAATAGAGAAATGAGTGTAAGAATACGGACAAAGGAAAACTAAATAATTTGATCTCAGATCAGACTGATCATTCTCAGAACAGATGAACAAAAGCTGTTGGATTTAAAAAAAAAAAACCAAACAATGACAAAACCAACAAATAAAGCCCCCTCTTTCCTCCCCATTGTCTGTCCCCATGAAAGGTGTCACTGATAATTCTGATTCTAATCATGAGTTATATAACTCTTCAAAAATGAAAAAAAAAACCACCCAAACAAACCAACATCCCAAATGATTGTTTAAAAAGATTATAAATACAGTCTCTCCCTTTTGATAATATCAAATAAAATACTTACATACCTGTTTGACATCCTCTGGGGCCATAAAGACAGGAAATTTACCAACTGTGCTTGAAAACATAGTTTTATGTTGTAGTAACAGTGGTTTCACTGTCATCTTCATTAAGCAGAGTAATGGAGGAGTCAGGAAACTAAATTAACTTTGAAATCAGTGTTGTCCGAGTTATTTTGAAACTCAGCAAATTAGTTGCATAGTTGAAGACCTGAAGTGGGCAAAATTGCATGTACAAGGAGACTATTGTTTTGAGTTGCACAAAGCACTTCAGTTGCATTTATATGCAATAGTAGAATTGGAAGGCAGAGAAAGAGTAGGATTTACATACTTAGCACAACAAAATGTGAATAGTTGTATGTAAATTACATGCAGATATGTTTTTTTTTATTTTATCAGTTTTGAAAAACAGACAAAAATATGGAAACTAAGAATTTTTATAGGACCCCTGTACTGACAAGGTTTAAGGTTTTTAAGGGTAGGTAACGTGCTATGATAAAGCTAAATTCCTGCATAGTCCAAAGGCGATAGTTGTGTTTCTGATTTTTATACACACAAAATAGTAGGAACAATTAATGAAAGACCATGCTGTTCATCCTGAATTAGCTATTTAATCCTAGGTGAATGACTGTGTTTTTAGTTGATTATGCTTCTCTAAGGATTTTCAATTTTAAATACATGGATTTTGTCTTTATTTACAGAGGGGTGTTTTATTTGTGGGTTGGTTTTGGTTTTCTTTCAGTTGTGATTTTCAATTTACTGTGCTCAAAGACTGTAAAAAGAAGGGAGAGATGAGCAGCTGGGAGCTATGCATAGTAGGAAGATGATGGCATTGTTCCCTGTAAGAAATACCCATGATTCAGTTTGGACCACTTGTGGAAAAGACGGCATGCTTCCGTTTGATCTTGTATCTAGTGCTTTAGTAATATTATGTATTATGTACAGACTCACTGAGGCATAGTGGAGTAAAGAAGTGTGGATGGTCCATTAAGCACCTCCCCATCCGCCCAAACATACAGCATTTTAGTGAGGGGAAAAAAAAAAACCAAGATCATAAACGAACGCCCACCAGATTTCAGACAGAACATATGATGTAATTATATGTTCTGGCTATTCTGTGATTCTGACTAGATCCTATCAGCGTGTATTTAAGTTGTCATTAAAATGGTCACAATATTGATAGACTTCATAATTAAGGGATTACATCTTCAACTTTTAATTTTTCTAAGGTAATTCTATTAGAACTGATCAGTCCTTTCCTTAGTTCCTACAGAAAAGATTGGACTGATTTTAACCAAAACAAACCCCATTGTCATTAATGCCTTGTATGTATAAAATAAGGACTGTGTCTGTCTTGTCCACAGTATTAATTATTTTTTAGTTCCTTGTGTCTTTAATAAGTTTACATCCATTTGACTTTTGGTCTCATTCCTACAAATTATTTTCACTGAATAGAACTACAAAAGCATTCTTCTTAGATCAGTTTGTAGGATTGGGATTTCCACAGCCTTTTCGGACAAGGGATTCTGTGATCTCTTATTTCTAATTGAGAGGCTTCTTTTCAGACATTGCAGTAGAACATGAGGTTTTACTTTGATGTAACAGGTGGGATCTCATGCATTCTTTTTCTTTTATATTTAAATACTACCTGAGTTAGCTATCTGAAGTCTTCATTTCTCCTTTGCTAAAAGGAAAGCAGGAAGAAAAAGGTAGGTGATCATCTACATGATGCCGAACTCAAACTTCAGCATCTATTCTCTGGAATACATATCTTGCATTTTTATGTGAAATGGTAAATGTATCTTATTTCATAGAGTGTGTTTTAAAAAATTGTACATTATACATTTTTGTTGCGCGATGATGTTCATCGTGATGTAGTTGAAGATGTCCCTGCTTACTGCAGGGGGGCTGGACTAGATGACCTTTAAAGGTCCCTTCCAACCCAACACATTCTATGATTTATCTTAATAGGATTGAGCTGATAACCTTGTCCTGGAATAGTTTGGGATCTGTATTGCAACACTGAGTAACTGCATTACATGATGACTTCAAAAAAGGTATATACAGCCTTCATTCACATCTTTTATTCTTTGCATGATATGTCCTCTGGCAAGCTTATTATTCTAGTTGAATTTTTTTTAAGTAGCCATTTTTAAAAGCAGGTTTATATCTACTAATCTAGCTATGGCATTTTAAACCTTTTTTTTTTAAATGTATATTTCCTTGTGTTTGGTTGGTTTTTTTTAAAAAATATGATGTAATTATATCGCATACTTTTAATCTGGCTGCTCGGCATGATCACAGTCATCTCATAACACTAAGGACTCTATGTACCTATTTATGACTATAGTTCTGGTGTGTGTGCCTTTATTTTGTTTAGCAGAATTGGCATCTAGGCTATGAAATAATCTGTGAGCCTACCCTCCAAGTTATGCCAGTAAATACTAGTGTCTTAGAAAAATTTTAGCTAAGCATGCGTATCATTAACAAAAGAGAGTAATTGGGGGGTGACATAGTTGCTGGTGCCTTCTACTGATGGGAATAATTTTCAAAGAGAAGGAAACATTGCTTTTCCCAAGCCTTTTCATTTCAGGAAGGTTTAGTAACAGTAGTGTTTCCTTTTTGTCATGAATTATTATCTTTGTTTGCTTTTAAGATTACGTAAATACAACTCAGTTCTTTAGGGTTAGCTTGTAATGGTGTTTTATCTTGGTAACATCACCCAAGGAAAGAATGAAATGGCCTTTTATAATTAGACATATTGTGATCTACATGGAAGAAGAAAAATTAAATGTAGATCTTTTTTCTGTTAGTTCATGTGTCTATAATAAACTAATTAAGGTAGGGTGACTGATCTTTCTATATCAGTTTTCAGAATCCACTTTGTAAGCTACTGTTTACCAAGGTGGTTTGTTTTGGTTTTTTTGTTGTTGTTTGTTTGATTTGGTTTGGGTTTTTTTTGATTTTGAGTTCATCACTGGCAGTGGAAACCGGGATCTAAAAATTCAGGTCTGTGTTGGACTGTATAGAGCTCTCAAGAACTGAAGGGTACTGTAAGAGATATGTGTACCATTAACTGGAAGTCCTTGTTCTTGAAAAGACTCCTGCCACTGGAGGCAGATTGAAGAGCACCCTGCACAATCATTAGTGACATACATTGTTTGTGTTGGAAAAAGCCCCAAAACCATTATCATTATTAGTCCACCATGTGTTCTATTTTTGGTATTAGTTGATAATCAAAGGTATATGTCCGAGTCCAGAATTTCTGTAAAACTCTTTGCAAATACATATGTTGCCCAGGGTTGTTGGAATTGTTTGATTTAGGATTCTGAATTTGTCAAGTAAAGATAAATTCACTTTTTGTTAGCCCTGAGATCATCCTGTGTTCTCAGTTGTTCACAGATCTGACCAAATGCTGCTTTCATAGTCTTAAATTAACAATCAGTTCTTTTGCAAACTGTGTCCCTTGGATCTCCCTTCTAGGGAAGAAGAGCTTCATAATTTTCCCTTTCTCTCCTCCTCAGAGTCAGCTGGTGTTTCTTTGCCGGAACTATCGGGGAAGTTTTTCCACAGAAGGCTCCCAGGGTGTTTGTAGAAGGAGTAGCACTGCTTCCTAAATGTTCACTTTGTCTGTAGAAACAGTTTATCAGATGGGAATATTTATTCCTTTCTCATTAAACTAGTAGATATACAATTAATATTTAAGACAGATTGGTTGAAATGTTTGTTCCATAGTGCTGCTTTCGCTGCTAATGCTTATTGAGAAACTGCATTTTTCAAGTGCTTGAACAGAACTTTCAGATTCTTTCAGGCAAGAGGATTAAGCCAGATTTATTTTCGCAGGGTATGCCTGCACGAGTCACAAACCAAAAATATTTTCTCTATGCCTTGATCTACACTTGCTTGCTGTTTTGTTTGTTTCAAGTCTACCACTACCACCAAGAAATGATGTTAATAGATAGAGTGATAAAAGTGAATGATAGAAGCTGGTTTTACTTCCTAACAGTAAATAAACTGCATTGACACTCACCTGTAGAAAACTTTCTAACCACTAACAGAGCTGCACTTTGGGAAGTAAAGTGAAGAGTAATTTGTGGTTTGGTTGGTTAGAGCATAAAGCTCTAGAATTTTGGATAAGTATAGGTGGCAAAAAATTGACCAACAAGACTCACAACGCTATCTTGTATGTTAAGGGCTTCAACTCACAAGAATATTATTACCATGTTGTGACAAGAAATCTGTCCTTCAGCTGGGTTTGCCTGTGTTGCGTGTGTACACCTGCATCTGTATGCTTCCTTCTATGTTGCAGAACGCCCTACAGTTCTAATGGAACAACTTTTATCATCCTGCAGTAACTTATTTTTATAAGCATTAAAAATTCCTTTATGGTGTAAAGTGGCTCTTGCCTGTTGGTATGAAGCTCCGTGTATTTCTTTTCATGAGGAGGAAGAGGGCTGGAAGAAATCTCTTTATACGCAACTGTACATAAAATATGTGTACAACCTTAACTTCAGATAGAAGTAGCCACAGAAACTGTCAGAAGCCTTGAAAGCGTATGATTTTGTTGAGATATGCCTTACAGCGGGATAATCCACTGTGGCAGGGGGAATTAGAGAAGTATTTTAAAAATAAATGGCACTTAAAAATTTTAGAGACTCTGATTGAACACAGGTATATAAAAATGCATATATTTATCATATGTTAAAAAAGTATTAAAGAAAGCATGTTGCTGAATAAATTATTATTGACATTTCCTATCATCATTGCATTACACGTGTATTTAATTATCATGGCAAATGATAGATAGTTTTTGAGGTGATAAATAGATTTGTCTTTTATACTTGAAATATTTCCTGAACTAGAAAATACCATCTTTCCAGACATAGCATTAATTCTGAGGTTGTTAATGTAGAGTAACAGAAATGTTAGGAAAAAAAAAAAATCACAGATGTTAGGAAAAATACATGTGAAATATCCAAGTTAATTAAATTCACAGAACCAAAGGGCAAATTTCGAGAAACACACAGATGTGTGAAGTGCTGCTTAAGAGCAGAAGAGCTTGCAAAGCCAAGCCAAAATGGAGGAAACAAATCTCATACTCTGTCTATGGCACTGGCAAAGAATAAGAATAGGGAAAGCACGTGTACAGCCATTCTCCTCTAAAATATCTTGCTAGCTTTGAGTTTGTGTGGGATTCAGATTTCCAAGGTCAAGAGAATGATCTGAGTAACTGTAAAATATGAAAGATCTAATTGACCATCACCAGTATGTAAAGTTTCTAGTAAAAACTTTCATAATCTTTGGAGAGTGTGCTGAGCCCACGCCTGGAGGTGCAACCATCAGCACACTTAGGTGTCTAACTTCCAGCAAAGGCTTTTTAAGAAACCATAGGTTGACATTCATACTACTGCATTCTTCCAGGAATGCGTATCAGGAGGAATGAGCTGAGCACATTTGATGCACATAGACAGTAGGGAGTTAGGCCCAAACCACAGCTCTTTTTTCTTTGCCAGATTTCAGAAACATACAGGGTACAAATGCCTGTATCCTGGTGATTAAGGTATTCTCCTAGAAGGTGAGAAGGATGGATCTGAATAGATGGGGAGTTTCTGCTTAGTGAGTCAGTGTTTCCCTTTAGTGCTCCAGTGCCTAGGCTGTTATGTGCGAATTGGGCAATAACATAAATTAATCCAGTTGTCTGGATACACATAATATGGTTGAGAAAACTACATGTGGGAAATGTTTAACATAATTTGAGGTGCTTACTTCAAGCGTAGCTTAGGTATCCATAAAAGAGGTAAAGTTTCAGAAACACACTTCTCTTGCACGTTCCATTTTGGTGTTTGTAGGTATTTCCTCTACTCAGGATACTGAGTATTGTGAATACTATTTTGCTATACCTAAGGCTGTACATAAAGACAATGAAGGTGCTTAATGGAGCCTGTGAATTCCATCCCTAGAGCCAGCCACCTGATTTCTTATCCTTTGGCCTTTAATGATGAGTTTTATTTTGGTTCTGACTCTTGGATACAGTTTAACAAGAGCAGTTTAAACCGTACGGTTAATTCAGTGAGATCACTTAAGTCACAATTGTTATTTTTGGTAGTTCTGTACACCAAGAATAAAAGATTCCATTTTCGGTTATACAAAAAATTAATTTTAAACATTCTGGAAGCAGCCTTATCTTTGATTCCTAATGAGTGTATCTTTAATGGGAAAGAAACTCAAGCAATGAAAAAAAAATTTCAAAGCTTTTCAGTGCACTGTATATTACAAAATGGTCAGTGTGTATGCAAAGAAAAATTTCCAGGTGCAATTTGCATGCATAGTCATACAGAACTGTGCTGCTTGTCATGCTCATGTTAATGGCGTTCACTACTTAATAGCTGTAAAAATACTTCACTATAGTCCGTCAATACCCTCCTTATAATTTGTTGCCAAATACCTACCTAAACAGGCATAAGCGGTACTGATGCCAGTATCTCTGGTCTATGGTCTTTTGTCTCTTATTTTCCTGTCTCCTGTTGCAAGTCACTTGGAGATACCAGTCTAAATCAGTACACGGAAAGTGGGAAGATGTTGATGAAATCTGTAGATGAGGCAGTGGAAAGTATAATTAAATCATGAAAGATCATGATATTATAGAGGAAAGATTGAATAATTCTGAAGACTAAATTGATTAGGGTGAAATGTAATAAAAAATGTAAATGTCAAAAAAAAGCATTTTTACGTTTATCAGTAGAAGAGTGCATGAGGAAACCTGAGAAGCACTAGCTGACCCAATAATAATTGCCAAGCAAAAATGAATCTGAATTCTGTAAAAGGCACATTTGAAATTAGGCTGTATTTGATGAAGTATTTCTGAAATAGCTAGAAATAAAATAGGGCCCTTTTACAAAGCCCTCAGAAGATCTAACGTCAAATTTTGTATTCAGGAATGATATATTATGATTGTAATACGTGCAGCTAAGGACTATGAGTGGTTTATTTGATGTACAAAGTTAAAGTTTAAAGGAGTTGTGACCCCACCTCATTTAAGTACACCAGAGGGTAAACACTGACAGAAGGAGAGTTTCTTAAGATAAAAGATGATTCTGGCAAGAGAAAAAATGTCTATAAGATGGGGCATGAATACATGTAGTTACAATAGAGCCCTGGTCTACAGCTGAGGCTCCAAAGCACTGTAGTAACAGAAGGAATGATGAACATCACCCATATTCTATAAATTCTTCCATATGAGAGGTTTACTCTAAAGTAAGTTGACTTTCTGTGTATAGCCTGAAGAAATTTTAAGTTCTGGTTAAAACGTTCCCTTCTGCAGAATGGTACGTCAAGGTTTTCAGTACCAGTATAATGGTTTAGCTTTCAGTATCTTTTTTTTTTTAAAAAAAAAAAACCAAAACAAAACAACAACCAACGAAACAAACAAAACCCCAGCCTTTTCTCCTTTGTTGACCACTGGATATTAATTTGGAAAATCTAAACGTTCAAGGCCCTTGTCTCAAGTGGACTGGGCTTTCACATCAGATAACAGGATTTTTATGTCATGTTGTAATTAATGGTAAGATCCAATGGAAAAATAAAGAGGAGAAAAATACAACCGTAACGTGACAAATGAATGTGCTACAGTAATATACAGAAAGTATTTAGAAATTATAATTCTGTTGATAAAAGATGAGAATAAATGTACATTGTTTTTTAAAAAGGAAGTAAAAAAAGGAAAATGCCTACAATACAGAGGTAAGATTATTTCAAATAAATTATTCTAGATAAACTAGTTACTGTACTAGTAATCTTACCAGCTTTAATAGGTTCAGCAACTAAGTTGCAAGAAAGGTTTGGGCTTCTAAAGATAGGAACTTCCGCATATACATGAGTGCAAGGACAGCAGAATGCAATTTAAGTGCTTTTCTTTTAAATACTTAAATTTATGTAAGGTTATTAGATATGATTGTACCCCCTTAACTCAGCCTTTATACTGTGAATTGTCTTGTTAGTAGTTTGCAGTAAATCTTGCACTCAAATAGGAAACCAAGTAATGAATTCTGCACCAAACTACCTTACTTCGAATTCTCACTTCAACAGTAGCCACCAGCAGATGCCTAGAGAAGGGCAAGAATAGGATTAGCCCATATGGTACTTCCTATTATTCTTTCATCTTCTGAGCATTTTCAGCTTGAAGGGTTTGTGGACTTTTGGGGGTTAGTCTGTTTAGGTACCTGCAGTGATTCTGTCTCGTAAGTGCTTTTCTGGTTTTTCCTTGACCTCATCAAGTGAGCTTCTTGTGTTCAGCACAGAGTCCAGGGGGTTGCTGCTCATAGTTTGAAGTCCTACCACAGAACCTGGCTCTTCCTACCTTTATGTCATGTCTGTTTGTTTGTTTTATTGGAAGAAACCATGAATACTTAATCTCTATCTAAGGTGTTGCCTCTGAAGATTTTGTAGATCTCTATCAGAGATTTTTTGCAAACAGAAGGGTCCCAGGCTATATGAGCATTCCTTGTAGAGAGCAATTCATGCCCTGGGTAGTTCTTGCCCTCTCAAAACTCTTTCCACTTCTACTGTGTCCTCTATTGAGAGGAACAGGCAAAACCTTCATGCAAAATTTGAAGTATGGAACAAACAGAAGTTGATAGAATTATATAGAATGACCTTTTCCTGTTTTATACTCTTTTCCTTTCCCATTACTTCGTAACTTTCATAATGCTTCTTAAATTTCCTAATTTGCTTTTTTACTACGGCCAGGCACTGAGCTGCTGCTTTCATGGGATTAGCTAGCATAACCCCACTCTTCTGCTCCTTAGTGTTACTGGTCTACTCAGAGCCTCTTGTTTTATATATGAAGCCAGGATTAGTTTTCCATACATGTATCATTTTACATGAATCTAAATTGAATTTCACCAGCCACTTTATTACCTGATCACTCAGACTGATAAGGTGTTTTTGCAGTTCTTTAAGGCACTCATCCTGACTACGTTGAATAAGTATGTACCATCAGTAGGTTTTCTCACCTCACTGATGTATCCCCTTCTCCTTCTCCCTTGCCATGTTACTTATACACGTCTTAAACAGGACAGTGCTCAGTACAGCCCCCTGCACAAGTGACTTCCCTCCATTGTGAGAGCTGAGTCTGAACTCTTATCTTCTGGTTCCTCTCTTAGTTGGTTATTTTCCCATAATACAACCTTTGCTTTTATGTCTTGTCAGTTTCCTTAAAAACATTTAGTAGGGTATTTTGTTTAAAGTCTTTTTGAAGTGAGTAGGTTGTGTGAGCTGGATCACCCTTGTGCACGAGATGTAACCCCTGCAGAGCACTTCAGCAGGTTTGCCTTTACAGAAGCTGTATTTGCTCTTCACTGATGGATTGTATTTATTGAGATGTCTGCTAATTCTGTCTTTTATTATACTCTCTACTATAAAATCTCAGGCTTACACAAATGTGTTCCCCAGAACATTTTTGTTTCTCAAGCTTGGCATTGCATTTGTCAGCTCCAGTGTTTAGGTACCAAAGAAATTGTCGTCATTTGGCTACTTCATCCTGTATTTCATTAGAACCCTTGGGTGAATACCATGGAGCCTAGGCAGTATGTTAATTTGTGTGCTTGTACCAGAGCTTCTTCCATAGCTACTTTCATTTTAAACCGAACCTCTGCTTCGTGACTTAATGACACAATTGTTTAGTCAGTTGATTACACTTTACCCAGTAACAACAGCATTTGCTTTAGTAAGGCATGTAGTCTGACACTGTGCTTCTGATACGATACCCTTCAGTAGTCTCTATTCCTGCCTGTAAGGATTCAGTTGTTTTAGGAGCCTCTTCTGGCTTTTTTTAGCAGTCATCTTCATTTTTATATACTTCCACCTTCTGAAGATTAGCACAGCTGTGGCGATTTTTCATGGCCTTTGTTGCTCATGCAGTGATACTGATTTTCGGTACATTATAGTCACTGCTTCAGTGGCACTTCCACTGTGAGGTCTTGGACGGGCGCTATGCATTCCTCAGTGCAAGCATGTCATGGGTAGTGGTTCCTGTTTTGTGATGCTGACCATGAAACAACCTCTGGTCTAAAAAATCAGTGGGATCTAAATAATGTCATATTTATGATGTTTGTTTCACCTACATTATGTCTAATACAATTGAATGCTCTGTCTTTGTTACATCTCTGATGTCTGTTAGTAGGTGTTGCCTCTACAATTGGTGTCACTATCATAGGTGGGCAGGTAGCAATATGCAGCAAAACGTTGTATTTCTATCTGAAATTTCAATCCATGCAGCTTGTCTGCTAGTCACCGAAATGGTAATTTGTTACTTAGATTTGATTTTAAACTCTCTTTTTAGTACATAGTTCTGTTGTACACCTAGCACAGTTTACTGTATATTTTGTGTCCCCAGGCTTCCTTTCACAAAGTTTCCACTATGCCTGGTATATTAATGTTTTTATTTAGGACAAGAAATTGATCTGAAATGGTCCTTTGAATTTGCAATTCCTGTTCTAATGCTGAAAGTATAAATAATGTATTCCGCATTATTAATGCGTTCCATAAATATTGAGACATGGGCATTAATAACTTGATAAAATTAAGCATTTAAAATGTAATTGTATGTAAAATGAAAGTTACAAAAGAAAAAGTGGCACAGAAAAGAACAAAATTAGACGTCTTAAGTGCTGTGTGCTAAAAGTATGAGCTGTATAGTACATGCTGTTAATGCAGAAACGCTGGTGATGTAGAAATATGCAAATGTGTACTTTCTCCAGCTCTTCTGTTGAAAGCCTAGAATAATAAAATGGAACAAATAGCTGAACAGATCAGCCAGAATAGTAACATTAGAATTATATACTTGACAGGACGTTTTTGTGTTACATGTATATCCCTCTCATTTTAAGGGGAAAACAATTTGTTTCGTTCAAAAAAGGAAATGGCATTTTCACTTAATTAGAAAAAAAATAAAGCACAACTAAGTCACATAATCAGCATTTCCTCCTTCTGATCTCTAGTGTTAGGTGACTCTGGTACCAGTAGGTCAGGATTCCACAGTTATTTGGGATTTGACCTCTAAAACAAAGATCTTCAGGGCAGGAGTAATGTCTTTATTGAGCATCTAGCACTAAATAGATTCTCAACATGATACCACAGTAAAAATAGTAATAAGCACAAAAAGAGAACCTTTGCAAGTTTCATGATCACTTCTTTGCCCTTTGTTTTTTTTCTGTGTGTTCTCCTATGAGAACCCATGCAAATCATCTGGCCTTTTTGGGATTAATTTTATCTAAATTTAACACCCTGAACAATTTAGAATTATCCTAGTAGGATTTGTAGAGAGTGTTCTCTACCTATACAGATTTAGCACATGGTGTTTTGAAGCAGTTACCCCATGCATGAACTAGAGATGCCTAGTTAAAGCTCTTTAATCTGTGCCTCGGAAGACTTTTCAGCTGATCTGTGGAATTTACTGAATATTTAAGATTAACCATCTTCATTTCAGTGAACAAGCTCCAGGAAGCTTGCAGTTTAAATAATGTGAATAATGTAAGTAAGTACTGTGTTGCCCTCTCTACCCTCCAAATTCTTTGTTTGAAATTCAGCAACTGAAGCAAATTAAGTCCTTCCATTTTCTTTATATTTCTGTATTGTCAGAAGGAGTTAAAAACAGAATTATGAATGCAGCAAATAAAATGCTAAAATATGTAACAAACCGTTTCAAGACTTTCTAATTGTCTTATTTTATATATATGTTCCATTAATGCATGAGGAAGTCTTCTGTAGCACATAGGAACAAGCAGTTACTTCATGCTTAATTTATGTAACATCTTGAAAGAGTCTATTTTAATACTAAAAAAGTGAAATGCTTTCTTTAATGCAGAAATGTGGGAAATGTAGTATGTCCCCAGCCAAAGATGATAATTTAAAACATATTAAATACTCAATATAGTGTTTACTTTATATACTTTCTGGTAACAACTTTAGCTTGAATTTCTCAGAACATTTATAGAGCTGTAACACTTGCTCTTTATTTTTGCTGTGAAACTTGTAGACAGGCAAATGTAAGTGAAGGATCCAATAGCTTTACCAGTTGAAGTTAACAAATTACAATTTTTTTTGTGTGTACAATATTTGTAACTCTTGAAATTTGCCTCCCAGATATGTTTATTTTTTAAATAATTTAGTAGATGCAAAATTTAGATTTTTTTGTTGATGTACTCATTTCTCTGCTTTGAATTATTTTAATTAATCCATGAAAAATACTTTGATTATTTTTATCACCATTGCTTATTACTTTTAATTGGCCCCTTTACAATCATAAGAACTATGAGGGCCTTCTCTAGGAGAGAGAATCTAGAGGTGCATTGGCAATCTAATACACTTCTGCTTAGTTTTTGCCCTCTCTCATGAGTTTCTTTATTTGGGAGTTATTAGGAATATTTCTTCTCTGTGCGCATTTCAAGGGTTATTACAGACTTGTCCAAACTCTGCAGTTAATGATGCTGTTGCAGTAATGTCAGGAGAGCAGCTGAGTGATAGGGTTGTTCATTATAATGTCAGGAGGAGAAGTGGGGACCTTGCTGCCGGGACAGCAATGCCAGACAGCGTTAGCGTGTTCAGTCAGAAACAAGCACATTCCAACTTCACAGGGTACTACGCAGCACATAATTATGCTTGACAATAGTCTCTTTCTCTCCCTGTCTCGGTTTACAGAGGTGAATAAAAATGCATGTTGGTATGGATTACGATGATTATATGCAGTTCTTTACAGTGCTGTTTTAAAAATGTTCACCTTTAAAGTGATACATCAGATCATACTCTGAATGCTGGTAACTGAAGGCAGTGCACAACTAGAAACTAACACTGGAACCTTGAATGTAGGAAACGGTCTCATAAACAGAGCTTGTGATAAAAAGTTCAGAAATCCTCACCATAAAAAGACAGGCTCACTTTATTCATCCGGTTGCCTTTGTTTTCAGGCAGGTTTTCTTTTCCTGGCTAAGGTTCCATATAAGAGGTGCTTAAGAGGTATAGTAGTTGGTGAAGGCAAGCATATTCTTTATAAGCAGTCATCCTCACTGCCTTAAGGTGGTTGTACCAACATAGAAGAGACTCAGCATAACTGAGTTTCTGAATGATGTCCTTAGTTTCTGACTAAAACCAGAATTTCGTTGCTTTCACTGGGCTGTTTCACCCTTGTGTAGCTGCTCTGATATGAGCAGTTGTGGATAAAGTTGTTGGAGCGATGGAGTTTTATCATCTATGCATTGGGTTAATTGTCTGTTTTTGCACAGGGCACTGAAAAGAATTGCATAGTAGTTATTGCCATCCAATCCCAGTCTAGCCTGGATTTCAGCTGAGAGGTAGAAGACTCAGGGAGCATTTATCTATTCCATGAGCCATCCAGTGATCTAACTGAGAAAGGAGTTTGCTTTGGGTCAACAGCAGAACTATTCAAATTCTGTCATATTTAGCTTGGACCCAGTGTATCTGAGATTTTTTTTTTTAAGCTGTTGAGTAAAACCATAATATTTTGATATAAAGTGTCTTCCTTACGTGAGAAAGGGATAAAGGGCTGTAGATTTACTATCATTTTGGCAGTTACCTGGAGTCAATACAAGTCCTAGAATGACTAGCATTTATGCTCCCGACATAGATGACTAAGACTCTTTGACAGATGAATTCTATTAGAAGTTGTTGTAGATGTTTAAGATGCTGCTCTCTGCTGTCTGTCCCATCTATCTCATGCCACTTTGCTAGGGTGGGGGCACATTTGTCTGCTTTTCACCTTTCTCAGTTCAGTACATCAGCAGATTTAAGCTAAGCTAAATTTGCTAGAGCTTGTGTGGTTGAAGCTTTGAGACAGGCAGAAAACCAAGGTACAGTTCTCTGGGCATTAGGTTGTTTCCCTAGATGAGCTTTTTTTGCTGTGAGAACTCTTCCCCCACACTTTTTCTCCTGTATTTGCCCAGTATTTTTATTTGGGACGAATAGAATTTATTCCCAGGTATAATGAAAGATACTTGTTTTCAACTAGGCAAGGTGACCTGTGGGTTTTGTGAAGATCACAACAGCTTTCCTTGGGAGTTTGATAGACTTTCTGAGACATCTGTGCATGTTTTTAAGGACAGGTTAACCTATCATTTGCTAGCAATAACTTCCTTAGAATGAAAGAATGGACTGTAGATGACCTGAAACTTTCCCTGCTCTTGTACTCAGCTTTATAATTCTTATAAGTCTTTTATAACTCCCACAGGAGCACTCTTGGGATTTGCTCATTGTGGATTGCTGCAGCCTTCAGTCTCCTGATTATCTGGATGGGTCCAACACAGAGACAGCTCTTCCCTAGTGACCTCTCCAGGGTGACAGGCTGAAGAGAGAAGCAGTTTGGCAGAAGACGCCTTTGCTGGTTTCCTCCCCATTGGAAAGCCTAGAGGGGTTAGGAAGCAAATGGAGACAGGAAAGATGCTTTGCTGAACGTGGCTGGTTTGAGCCCAACCATCGAGTTGGGGCTCTCCAAAGTGACTCAAAACAGCAGAAAATTTGTCCAGCTGTCCTTAGAGGAGTCGGGAAGCCCTGGCAGAGCTCCTCATGCTTTTTGCAGTGAAGTGTCTTTATCTTGCAGGAGATGTAAGGGCTTCCTGAAGTGGAGATGGAGTCTTTGGGTAAGAGCGCTTTCTTGCCAAGGAACTCACTGTGTGGAGCCATCTCACCAGGCTTCATGTTCTTAGCACTCGCCTCGCATCCAGGAGTGCCCAATATCATATATTCAGTACTATTTCAGCAATAATGACCAGAAGCTGAAGGGGAATTTTAAAATTTGGTGTTCCCATCTACAGTTACGTTTAGAAGGAACAGGTGACCTTTAAGCAAGTTGGAAGTGGCAGGCAGGAAACTGGGGCCTCTTGAAGACATAAAATATATCAATCTCATGTAGACTTTGAGAATTGTGGAAACTTATTTTCTCCACATCCTGCTCATTCAGTATCGGCTATTAGAAATCACTAAAAAAATATGGCAGTGATTTTAAATGAAACATTCTCAGCAAAGTACCTTCAAAGTGAAATTATCAACTTTTGCAGTGAGAAAAGCCTGTTCCTTCCTAAAGCTTTTTTGTTTCAATTTAACTGTTACTGTGCTGTTGTCTTGACTGGGTCTACAAAGAACAAGAACATCCTCCTCTTACCCTGGGTCTCAACAGTTTTGCTCTAAGTGTTGTGTAATCATTTGGTTATTTTCTCTAACTGTGTGAAAAGGTGCTTCTCTTTCTTCAATAAGTAGTAACATTTTTGAGTTACAGCAATAGTAGAGAATAATTCCTTTTCGGGGAATAATTATAGCTTGGTAAACTGTTAGCCTTCATTATGAATGACTGTATGACTACAAGTGCTGGACAATCACTTTCAGCCTTTTTATTTATGGATAAGGTTGTCTAAACATTTACACAATGATAATTTAATAGTGTTACTGTAAAGTCTTCTATACGGTTGCTTTTTTTTTTTCTTCTTCCTCTCCTCTTATATTAGTAAAATATTTTCCCTGTAGTGGTGTCTGATATAAACTGGGTATTGGAAGAAGCAGCTTTGGCCTTATGATATAGCTTAACAACAAAACATAAGGGTTTTCTTCTTCCTATTGTTTTCCTTTTAGTTAACTCTTTCTGGTTAGTTCTCTGGAGGAAAGCGGGTTCAGTGTATGATTGCGATATAAATTTTGAAACATCTTATTCCTTGTTGCTTTAATACTCCAGTTACTGTGATCCTCCCTCCCCCTGACTCAAGTACATTGGAACAGATCATCTCAACACTAACAGAAGAATAACTCCAAGCACGTAGGAGTTGTCACGTGAATTTAACCTTAGTTCATCTAAACATCTACATGGCAAGGATCGTCTCAGTACTAATAGACTAAATCCAAGCATGTAGGAGTTGCCATGTGAGTTAAATATATAATTATCTAAGCTGGTACCAGTCTTTAGTTGTAGCCGGGGACTTATATTGGAAAAGAAAATACAGGCATTGCATAACCACAAGAGGTTTATTTATAACTGTTTGCATATGGGTTTTTTTCCTGGAAAATTAGCATGTGTATGTATTCCATAATTTGAGGTGGTTTTTTTGTTCCACTTTTTGCATGCATGTAGTTCAAAGCAGAAGTTCTGGCGTTGGCATAGAAAAATTAGGAGTATTTCTACAATCGTGCACTGCAGTGAGTAGGTAATTTTGTTAATCTTTCTAGTCATCAGTTCAGGTGTGAATTCTGGTAGTATTTTTTCCCATGTGAGAGTCTAGCCCTTTGGGGACACTAGTAAATTGAGGTTATGGATATAATCCATACATAGATAAAGTTGGCATGGTTTTTGAAAATGTGCAGAAATAATATTAAGTTTTCTCTTTTAAATCTGTGCTTTTAGATCTCATCTTTGGGACCTTTCACCATGTCCATATATAAATACAAAAATATGTGTTTGTTTACTGACTAAACAGCAGTATTGGTTTTGTCACGAGTGTAGCATTCTCTCCTGCTTACTGTTGCAAAGTACCTCCAGACTATTAGTAGGAACATCTTATCTACTCTGTTAAGTGCATAGCCATTTCTGTTTTCTTTTGTAGTGTTGAACTGGGAGTAATACAAATGATTCGTGGTGGCTGCTTTAGTTTTTACTTGTTGCTGCCAGCAGCATTATTTTCTTCAGATTGCACTAAAGGTAGTATTTTTTTGAGCAAGCTTTTTACTTTCCTTTTTGGTTATTTTCTGTCCTTTTGATAAAGGTTTTGATTGAAGATCTTACAGAAAAGCCAAGCAGTTGTTTTTTCATTGCATCTGTCATTGTGGTACATAGGGTAAGGCAAAGACTTCAATTTTATTTACAGCTTGTATTTCTTATATTTATTGAGAAAAATAGAAATTTAGCTTCTTTTTAGATTATTTCAAATTAGTTGCTAAGAATTTTAGTGGTATAAAATTATTCTGTGCTATCTCATTAAAATCAACAATTTTCTACAGAGGAATATTATTTTAATTAATTTCATTTTGCTAGTTTTTACTGACAAAAAGATAGATGACTATCTGAATTTGCTGTATGAATATTCCCACTAAGCTTTATATGAATGTCTCCAATTTCTGTGAATGTTTGTGAAACTTTCCTGGAGATGCTAGTCACAGTGATGCCTTTATACTCTCATCCACCAGTGTCTCTAAGTTTAAGTAGGAGTTTTAAAGAGGAGGAAAACTTCTCATTTTGTTTTTATTAGTCTCCTGGCATTGATCCACAGAATACTCCCATCTGTGATACAATACATGAAGTAATATTTGCATAGGCATTTACCTTTCCCTTTCAAAACCAGGCCCTGGATATGCCAAAGTTCTCAAAACTGAAGATGTGTTTATCTTCAGCAGCGCTCTTGAGGGTAGTGTCAGCCCTTGTGCGCACCATGCAGGGACCACTCTGCTCCTCTTCACTCCTCTCAACTGTCTGGCCAGGTCAGAGCTTCAAATGCTTATCTACAGTGCCAGAATAATTTGTAGGCAGTAAACTCTAGCTTTTGGGGGTTCACGCTTATTTTTTAGCTCTTGTTGCATTCTCTTCTGTGGTGTAATTTTTATTGTTTGCTTGGGTTTGGGGTTTGATTTTATTTCTTTGTTTGTTTTTGTATGGAGAGCATTTAGTTGGGTGCTGGTTTAACTTTCTTTTTAAGAATTCAGTGCCTACCTTGGCATCCTTTTTGGAGTCTTTCCTTCGGTTCCAAGATTATTTTTTCTGAGTGTTTTCTTCAACCTCCTAAGTTCCAAAGGCATATTAAGACCTTGTAACCCTCACTGGAGGAGACTGCAATTCCACTGCAGCAGACAAGTTTTGTGCTTGGTGTTCATTGCACCTCACATATCACCTTGTATCTTTGCTTAGGAGATGTTTCCTCTTATCTGGATCATCTTCCTCCTGACAGCTCTTTGGGATCAGGCCTGAAGCAGTTTCACCTTGAAAGGAAGTATTCAACATCATTCTGTTCAGTAACCCCTACATCTAGTCTGATTCCCTCGCAGCCCTTAGCCTTACCATCTCCATCTCTTTTTGGTTACCGTTTTTTTTTATTTTTTAACAAAATGGTAAAATAACAAGAAGCCACTCTTCTAACCAGAGAGAAATGGAATTAATCCTTCCCATCTAAAGAAAAGAATGTACTGCAGTTATTTTCTCCTGCCAAAGAGAAAGAGATCTTGGATCAGAGAGGTCTGGATGCCTGTATTTGTTGGTTCAAGATAATATGCAAGACAGGATGATACCGTCTCTTTAACAGAGGTATTGGCCCACATCTCTTGGTTTTCTGGACGCTTAATTCTATGTCCTCTGTCAGAACACACCTTTTAGTCTGTAATGATCTGGCCATTATTGTTGTGTGCTGTTTGGGCTCTTAAGTTCTTGTGCATAAAGTATCCTTTTGGTGGTATAAAAAGAATAGCTGTTCTCCCCCTGCAAATCAATTTGGGATATTAGTATATATAAAAAGTCTCTTCTAACCACTACGTAAACCACTGGAGAATAGCAGGACCATTCTGGACTTGGTTTCCCCCTATGCTTACCTTCTGTAAGTTGTGATCCGTACAATGGATTTTTCCTGGTGTTTCCCTGCATCCCCTTCCCATACACTGATGAGGTCCTTAGGTATTCTGTGCCACATAGCAGCCTACCCCTATGCTGAATCCTGTGCTAAATTCCACATCCACTTCTTTTCAGGCATGTCTCCAGATTACATGGATTCCTGACTGGTGTTTCATCAACATACCAGTTCCGGTCTCCTGGACAGTCTTTTCATCTGTAAGTTAAATAAATAACTTGAATCATATCTGAATACCTATTGACTTGAACCAAAGTCCATGTGATAATCAAGGTACTCTGTACTTCCTTGACTACACAACTCGTCCTTCCATCAGAAAGGCCATGCCTGGTTTTAATTATCTTAAATTTAATTATAATATATTTTAGTTATGTGAAACTGGGATGATGGTAAAGGACAGAAGTACAATTGGAGAGAGAGAATTTTCTAAGGAAAACGGGTAATGAGGAACACTTTTAGAATGGGAAAAAAATTAATATTAATCATAAATCTAGAATGGAATTGCCATTTGTCTCCTGTCACCTAAGGAGTGAATTGTGCTTAAATTTAATACCAGGGGCAAGGATTTAACTAGATTTAAGATGGAGTTTGATTAGTTTAGTTTATAAATAGGATTATACAGTGTTGTCCTCTGCATTGCATAGGATTAGAGTTGCGATTTAAGGATGACATATCCTGCCCAAATTGCAATTTAGCCACTCAAAAGATACACATCTCAGATAGTCAAATCTATTTCTTTTCCAAGACTGCTTAACACTATGCATATAAATACATTAGGCTCCTCCCTGCCTAGCTGAGACATTTAACTTGAGTCACCCACACATACTTAGAGGTGCTTAAATTGTCTAGATATCTGGACAGCCTCCTAAATTCTCTGTCATTCCCAGGAGAAGCTTGAAAAGGTGAGCTGGGGATTAGATCTGTGACTGATCTCATCTCATATGAGAGTGGTCATTACTGTCCCTGATTGATAGAGCATTCAGCTGGTTGTGCCATATTAGAGCACTGACAAATATGGGTGCAGCACTCAAGCTAGGTTATTTAAACCTGTGTCTTCCACCTTGTAGGGGAGAAAGAGCTAGGCAACAGAGGAAAAATGCCTTTCAAGTAACCAGGACATTAAACTGGAAGGATGCGTATCTAATTTTCTAATCAGTAATTCTGGAGATGGTTTTATCAAATGACAATACATATTTTTTTAAATGCATAATTATTTTCCGGGATTAAGATGTGGAAATTGAGTTCTGCCGCTTGCAGCTAATATCTCAATTTCTGGATAACGTTTGGCTTCCTTATTTGCTTTCTCAGTTTCAAATGCTTTCACACAAAATGTTCTGTGGCTTAATGCTTTTGATTACTGCAGTAAGGGAGGCATGAATTCATTCCTCTTAATCTGGCTTCCATCCTTTAATCAGTCTTTCCATTTCTCGAGTGAGTTCTCCAAACAGCAGGCTGTTGTCAGGAGGCAAGAACCATCCTTCCTATGATGCCTATACTTCAAAGAGGGTAGATAGAGTTAATCTGAAGTACATGGAGGCCTTTTAGATTTACTGTTGGTTCCATACATCCTTGGTAGAAAAAAAATAAATAATGTAAATGGACTGGATTGCTCTTTATAGGCACCTGTGATTTCTGTGCATTCTGTAGAAGTGCAGACATTTAGCTAGATACAGTGACTTTCCAGTGCTACTCTCAGAGACTGCTAAAGTGACTCTGTTGCTGTCTTCCCAGCCATGCCCATTTCCTCCATTTTTCTGTGCTTGAAACCTGCATTTTGATGACAGCACCAATATTTGATAATTAGAATTTTATACAGTTTTATTCCAGTACCGTGTCCTGAATTATCTGAATATCTACAGTTACAATATCTTAAATGTAGAAGGAATTACTGAAGTTATTGAGTTCCTTCGTTCCTTCTTACATTACCTACCTCTGAGGCAAATGGGTATCTTTATTACTTGATAATTATATGTACTAGTTCAAAGTCTGACAATTCCAAGCTATCTTTTCAGAGCTCCCTGTAGAGACAGCTAAAGATAATCTCATTCTCCATCCCTGTTCAATCACTATCTACCTTTTGCTAAATACTTGTAAGAGAGAAAGAGCCGACTTTATTAATTCCCTTAGTAAGTCTGCCCTTCCTCTTGGCTGGCTGGGCTAATCTTAGCTGTATTTTAGAGAATAAGCAGATTCACCTTCTTTTCCTTTTCTCATCTATAGTCCCTTGACTCCCTCGAAGGAGCCAGCAGAGACCTACGTTTAATCAGTGTTTCCCTTATCACAGAATATATTATGATTGTCACATGTAATGGTCAGGAGGGCCATGGATGTTCTCCCTGAAGACTGAGAACACCTTACTTTCCCTGATAAATATGTACATGCAGGGTTTTTTGGTCATAGTGATTTAATAACGTTGCCATAAGCCTTATAGGTGTATCTTTACTTTCTATTAATAAGTCTGATTTAAGAGGAATGCACAACTGAAAATAGTCTTCTGACCCCCGACAAGTTCCTTTGCAAAGTTTCCAGATATTAATAGTTTGTCTCTTCTTGAAACTGAGGTGGCATCTCCAGTTTAGTGACCGTAGTTTTAATTCCCATGGATTTTGTATTTTCAAGCCCAAATCAGAAAGTAGAAGAAAGAATGAATTTCAGAATGTTCTTATTTCATGTTTGTGCCTCCAGTTATTTAAGCTAGTAGCTTTAAATAATTGTTATTTGAAGCATAGCACAAAAGCAAGTTATTTTAAAAATCAAGTTTCCAAACCTGGGGTCAAGAAAAGGAGGTGAATTCTTTGTCTGTTTGTCTATGATTCCTGCTTCATCCCAATAATTTCTAAACTCCTGTCTGATTTGAGCCAAATTTCACAGGGGAACAGATATTTGGAAGATTGTTAAACTCCTGCACATATTATGAAAATGTGTATCTTTGCAAACGTTCCAGGCAATGGAAAGGTGACAGTGTTAGTTTACATGTAAATAGATACAGGAAACCAGAGAGGAAAGGCATCTTGCAGATATCCCAATTATGGGAACAGCTTTACTTAAAGCTCACAATCAACCATGACAAAAAAGCCTTGAGAGAACTAGCTTTAATTAGTTCCAGTGTTCACAAAAAAAAAATTATTTTTCTCTGCAATATTTATTCCTTTCCTGGCAAGAATATTTCTCAAACTCAGACATGGACAGTGAAAGTAAATGGTGGCTAGAATTAATTCTAGTATTTAAATTTAGGGAAATATACATATGTAAATACACAACCTTAAATGTTGCTTATGAAATTACGAGGAAATCTAATTTTGTCTGGAAAATAAGTTTTTCCTAATGATATATTTTAAGGTGTTTAAATTATGGTTTGCAGAAATTATGATATATTAGAAATAATTTATTAAAATTTAACAAGTTTTAAAACTTTCATGCAGGTAATTCCTACTTGCTACATAAATTTGCTAAATGAGTACTGATTCTTTTGTAGGCCAAAAGATGCAGCCTTATTTATCTTTCATCAGAGTGTTATAACAGAAAGGCAAACAGTGTCACATTTCTTGTTAATAAATATGGGCATGAGCAGTTTCTTTGATTTTTCTGTAAAAGATTATTTATTCTTTGGAAGTCATATGAGTCAGACTAATAGAAAAAACTTCCTATTGCAGCTTCTAAATGGGGTCCTGCAAAGAATCTCATTTAACTTCAGAATAACTACTTAAAAGACCAAGAGTTTGAGAGTCTGGACCCCAGACCTCAGCCTTCAAATGACATACAAACTAGAAACTTCATTGGGTTTTTTTTTCCTCAATTAACTTGTGAAATTGAATTTTTGCAGGTGCGAGTTTAAAGTAGGTGATAGCAACAAATAATGCTATAACTGAAAGAATTATTAGAGTCATAGAATGGTTTGGGATGGAAGGGACCTTAAAGGTCATCTAGTTCCAACCCCCCTGCCATGGGCAGGACGCCTCCCGCTAGACGAGGTTGCTCAAAGCCCATCCAGCCTGGCCTTGAACATTTCCAGGGTTGGGGCATCCACAGCTTCCCTGGGCAACCTGCTCCAGTGTCTCACCACCTCACAGTAAAGAATTTTTTTCCTCATGTCCAACCTAAACATACCCTCTTTCATAGAATCATAGAATAGTTTGGGTTGGAAGGGACCTTTAAAGGTCATCTAGTCCGTCCCTCTTGCAATGAGCAGGGACATCTTCAACTCAGGTTGCTCAGAGCTTCATCCAACCTGACCTTGAATGTTTCCAGGAATGGGGCATCTACCATCTCTCTGGGCAACCTGTTATAGTTGTCCCTTGTCCTGTCACTACAGGCCCTGGTAAAAAGTCTGTCTCCATCCTTCTTATAGGCTCCCCTTTACATATTGAAAGGTCACAATAAGGTCTCCCTGAAGCCTTCTCTTCTCCAGGCTGAACAACCCCAATTCTATTAGCCTGTTCTCATAGGAGAGGTGCTCCAGCCCTTTGATGATCTTCGTCATCCTTCTGGACTCGCTCTAGCAGGTCCATGTCCTTCTTAATGTCCTGGTTTGAGGTAGCCAAAACCGCAGCACTTATGTTGGGAACCCCAGACTGGACAGTACTCCAGGTGGGGTCTCACCAGAGTGGAGTAGAGGGGCAGAATCACCTCCCTCTATCTGCTGGCCATGCTTCTTTTGATGCAGCCTAGGATGCGGTTGGCTTTCTGGGCTGTAAGTGCATAATGCCAGCTAAACACCATCCTGATATTTAGACTTGTTTAGGTATCCACATGTAACACAAATGCATCCAGAATGCTGTTTTCACTTTTGGATACCACATTGCTAGAAAAATGCCGATAAATTAGATGGTACTTGAGTGAGAGTAATAAACATTACTGGAATAAGTGACATTTTATATTTTTTTCCTCCTAAATAAGAACAAAAATGTATAACTTGAAAGAATTGCTAGCAAAGAATGGGTATGACATCTATAAATACCTGAAGGTTACAAACAACAAGAAATAAGAGCTAATATGTGTAATCTGAAAGTATAGGGGAACAAAACTGAGAGGGCAGGAGGGAAAATTGGTACATTTTGCTGTGTATGAGATGTAGTTGGCTGTAGAAGATTTTACCCATTAAATTACTGGAAACTCCCTACCTAAAATGATGAAAATTGAATGGGAAAAATTCTGGAAAAATACTTGTACCAAACAGCACTGCACTGGGTAGGAAACAGTCATATCTGAGTCCTCCAGTCTTTACTTAACGCATCTTTTATTCACTTCAGTGGGGAGTTTTGACATTATACTGAGTGAAGGATGAAATGATCAGTTTCTAGCCTTCAACAATATAAATCATTAGTGCTTCTGGACTGTTGAATATTTAATAACATTTCTGTTCAAAAGTAAACAACTTCTCTGTGAATGTTAATACCTTTTTCCCACAGCATGTCTGTTCAAACATGCTAAGTAGTATAAATGGCAGTAGATAGGGCAAAACGTTGTTTATGCACATTCACATTTTTTGCAACAAATCCTCTTCTGAGGAATTTTATTGTTCACAGAGGGGAAAAATTCATCTACAAAGAAGCTCAGCTAGTAATAAGGTGATTATTACACATCTGTACATCCCATTTGATAGTTGGCATATCTTAATTCTTCTTTTAAAACCGTGAAAAAGAAAATCAAAGCCAATAATCTGTCCTTCATGGGTTTGGTATCATAGCATAAAATGCATTTAGGCATTTGGGATCACAGCATAAAGTGCAGTGAAATTTTCATTTTTTAAATACATGGCTTATCTTTGGCTCTTGCAGTGCGAACATCACTTCTTCAAATGTCTAGTAATGTTTTGAGGCATGAAAAGCTTCTGATTGTCATTGTTGACACCTGTTGTTTAGCTTAGTAAGTGAGTACTAGTTAGTGTAGTGTGTATCACTGGTGGATTAATATACAGGAACTGCATAAGTAGCTCCTGCATTGCATAAGTTTTCTTAGTCCCAGCCCTCTCTACATTGGTCTTACTACTGTAGATTCCCGACATTATTTATTATTTCAGTAGCATCCAATTTCCTTCTTGGATTTGGCAGTAAGGTCAACACAATGAAAGGCCCAGACTGTCATATTCCCCTTCCTTCCTTCCTTTCCTCACCCATGCACAGCCACTCATTTCTTTCATTTTTGGCACATCATAAATTAATATTTACCAGTTGTAGCTTGGTACCAAAGGAATAATTATTTTCTAATCACTCTGCCTTCAGGGGGTTCTCCACTTTGCGACTGGGGAAAAAGGGCAGGCTTGGCCACCGGGGGTGAGCGCTTCTGTGTTTCCTTTGTAAGGACAGCTCTGTTATTAAGGCAGGGCACTGTGTGTTGAATTCTAATTGCCTTGTGCAAGGGCCAGCCTGTTTGGAAGCAGCCCAGTGCGGGAGGTGTTGGCTGCGATTAATAGTGCTGCAGCCCGAGGGCTCCCTCGGCATGGGGAGTTCTGGAAGTTGGTGATGCACAGCTGATGGGCAACTAGCAGTCCAGTGCTGTAGCCAGGGTGGAACACCTTGTCTTCCCAGTACCCATCCAGGTTACTTTTCTTACCAGCTGGGAAGTTCAGGTACCTTTTCTTTAAATATTTGTTATTTACTGCAATGAACTACTGACCATTCAAAAGCAGGTTGTTGTATCCATGCTATAGAAGTATGTTGGCATTCATTTTACATGCATTTGGTGAATTTTATAAAATTTAAGTTACAAAACTGATGTGTGCACTTAATAGGCCTTATGCTGAACCAGTAAAGGACTATGTAACAAAGGTTGATATATAGAATATACATTCTTCAAAAATTGTAGAAAATTTTCAAAGGTAGTATGTTATGATGGATACGCTAAAACCACAGAAACCATACCCTTAGTTCTGGTACTAAGGTTTTGATTTTAAATTAACACTGGATTAGTTATCTGTCTCTGTCAAGACTATAATAAAGGGCTTTTGTTGCAATCCATCATAGGGCTTTTGTGTTATACACCATACATAGAAGCTGTTAACAGGAAAACTTAGATTAATGCTGAGAGAAAATGTCATCAGATAAAACATAGGTCTCAAAAAGCAATTTCAAATCACATAGTTTGTTAATACTTTTTTAGCCTTTGGGGAACAGAGGAAAACTTGTAATCAAAAATTAATTTGAGCATTCTTGGCTGTACCTAAATTAGAACCCAGGATACTTCCAAAATTGTTTTTAATCAAATGACCTGACAGAAGCTCACTAGGAGACAACTAATGAGTACAGGGTAATCTGAATAATATTTGGTAACGCTAATAAGAAATTTTGCAGGTCTTTTTTCAAACCTTACATGTAATAATTTAAAAGATTTCTATTTAGAGGTAGGAGTTTGTGTGTGTGCATTTATATAATGCAAATACATTGTGCATATGTTTTATATTTTTTTAATTAACTTCTTCGGAAAGCTTAATAGAAATACATGTGCAAGGAGTCACTTTTTTTTTTCCTTGATTAATATCGTAACAATAAAGTGCAGTGAGGTTCCACATGACTTAAATACTTCTCCCTTAATATATGGACACGTATGATGAATATATATTTTTTTTTTTTTTTTTTTGTAGTAAGGTGTCATAAGACCTTGTGCCTGTTTGGGGACAGTGATTCTCATGTTTTCTGTGCACTATTCACAAGATCGGTTTTGTAAGACTTCACTGTAGCTTAATACTGTAGTTTCCATGTTGGAAGGAAAAGAATTGGTGATTAGTATTTTGAGCCTTTAAGATTTGGATTTGAATAATGCAATTATATTCTGATTGTTTACTGTTTTGTAAACTTAAAATATCACAGGTCATGAAGGGATGGATCACCATATGTGTAACAAAAGTTTTGGTTTAAAGATACTGAGAAGTAAAATTCTAAGGAAAAAAAAAACCAAAACAATTACCAATTAATTCTAATCTAGCATCTGGAAATCTTTAGTGGTGTTATTTTGTTTTTTCATTATACTTAGGGATTTTTTTTTAATCAGAAATTTTATTCGTTGTCTGTTCTGTGTATTTTATGTTACATGTATTTTGTAAGTAAGTTGTTACACCAAAAAAAGTTCACTCTCTCTTTTTAATTTCCCTTATTGCTTAAAATACTTAATGTGAAGGAAGTTTGTATGACTAAATGTTTCTTGCTGTAGACATGCTAAGCAATGTCATGTCCAACCACGTTCACTGAATTTTGTCTATGAGCCAGAAATGCAACTGGCTTCGTGCCTTATTGCCCCAGGTAGTCCTACTGTTCAGGGTAGGTAGTGTTGAACCTGTTTGGTTTTTTTTCCCTTAAGAGCAATTTGATATAAATAGTTTCTTTACTAAGACAAACAGAAATGTTTTTATGATTATTAGCAAAACACATCAAATAACTACACTTATGGCGGCTGGATTAGTTTTTGGTTTGTTTTTTTTTTTGCTTTTGCTGCAGATTTATTAAATTTGATATAAACAACTTGCATTTAAAAGACACTTACCATAGTAAGATAGAAGCTGTTGGTAGTGGGGAAAAATGAAGGAAGCAATGTAGTTAAAAGAATCTGTGCTTAACAAACTGACAAATCAGTAGGTACTTGTTTGTATTCCAGAAAACCAGAGGTGAAAACAAAGGAAAAAACTTCAGTCACGTGAAATCAAGCTGAGCTTAGCTGTGTAGAAAGAAACTATCTAAAATAGCCACAGTTTGTAAGCTGCTGTGCTCTGAATTGTTTGTGTTTGAATTCATTAATAGGAATTTTGCTTAACAAAAGGGACGAGATTTGCAAAATCCACATGTTGTTTACTTAACCCTATTGTATTTTGCACCTGTATTGGGAAAAAGAAACGAATATTGAGATGAATATTCTCTCCTTGTAGTTAGGATACCTTAGTTTTTTGCTCTGTACGCATGATCGGAGTGAAATCTTTCATTAGGGCTTGAGGGGAGGAGAGGACTGTATAGATGATGGTGACAGGTTCTGTCATCTGCGTACTGGGACTAGAGGGGCCAGTTACAGCACAAACAAAACACAGGTGGAAGGAATTTCAGACAAGTGTGTAAGGACCCTGTGGAAGCCCAAACCCATACAAATGGGTTGTAGCTGGAGTCAGGCTCTGAAGATCTTCCCCAGCAAAACTGGAAGTGGTACGGAAGCCCTGAGGGCTGGACATATTCAGTAGAAAGTGGTTGCCACATGTTATGATGCTATATTTTGTTACACGTAGCTCAATGACTCGACCCAGATTGCAGTGTTTCACTCACCAAAAATATGCTGTTGCCTCCTCTAAAACTTGAGTTAGCCCCTGTAGTTATGAAATGGTATGTCAGCTTTCTCCCCTGAATATTGCTGCTGTTTCTATTAATGAATTTGTACTTGCTGCATTGATACTGGAGGGTCATATTTTGCAGCCTTAACTGTACTGAGAATTATGCTGTTCTGCCGTCACCAGAATCATCTCAATCTCAGTGTCAATTAACTATTTAAGATTTTTTTGAAAAGCTAATTTATCACAGATAAAACTCTTAAAAGTCAGCATAAAAATAATTAATCGCTCCTTTTCTTCCCACCCCTAACTTGCCAAAATTGCCTTCATTTTTACTACACTATTTCATGCTAGTTGCAACCAATATAGGGCTGAAAATACAAAATTTTTTTCCAGTGTAAAAAAAAAAATATTTTTTCATTTGTTTAGCTGAATAAAGGTGAAACTTAGACATTTTGGCAAGGAAGTAGATGTAGCTGTGGTTTGTGTCTATAATCAAACCCATAATTTTCAAACGTTTTTTCCACATACTTTAAAGATGAGTGTGCCTGTATGTGTGCAGGTGTGCATGCATACACATCTGGGAGAAAATCGGCTGGATGGTAGTAGCTGAAAAGTAATTTTAGCACTGTCTGTAATTATGCCTTAGAGATTGAGTAGAACTCAAGTCCTACCCATTTTGTGGCTGTCGTCTGTTTTCTGCTTATCTGATGTCACAGATATACTGAGATGCATTTTAAATACATTTTATAAGAGTTAGATTGTTTTTTACAATCTGTTCACTATTATCTTGCTAATCAAATGGTTTCCTATACAAAGTTACTGAGATAGAGACTTCAGTCATCCATTGATATATTAATCCATCCCTGCATAATGTTATCTTCAGTTCAGCAACAGAACATTTGGAGAATGACGTTTGAGAGACTGTTATTGGTATTACTTCAGGAACAGTATTTTTTATATTTGTGACTACAAATAAATTAAGAAATATTTTATTAATGACTTTAGGGTTTAATAAAAAAATAAATGTATGAACTTCTTTTATATACCCTATATAGGCATTGCTCCTTATGTTGTCTATTCAAAAAAGTTGTTACACATTTGGTCAATCTAATATAGGAGGTCTTAAACTGTAAACAGTTCATTTTACACTCAAACAGCACTGATGTCAACATCACTTTCGAATAATATATTTTGCATTTGTTTTCTTTGACACTGCTTTTTAGTTACAGGAAGTTCATCTTTTCCTCATCACTTGCAGTTAGAAAAAATTTTGAGAGCGAGTTTCAGAAGACTAAGATTTGAGGGAAGTATTCCAAGGAGAAGATCTTTCATTCTGTGACATGGTTCATAACAGAAAGGATTGCAAAACAGTAATTTTAACACATTTCTGTTGAATTGTCAATTTAAGATGTCAGTTGTCAACTTGTCAGTTCCAAGATGTATCCTCTAAGGGATGTTAATTGCCTTTAGAGTTTTAAAATCGTTATGTTGACTCAGCAGTAGGTGGTAGTGGCCTACTTTCTTGAAGGACACCATACTGTTGGTGTCTGTCATTTCTCAAGCTTTTGCCTGGACCTTGATCTTACAGTGACAGCTGCAGAGAAAAAAGCTACATGAAGTCTTTGCACATTTGCCTTTTCATAGTAGAGGTGTGTATTAGAAGATCTTCGTCTTTGTATTTTCTGCAACTAGTATAACATGATGTCTCGTAGTATAATTAAAACTTGACAAGAGAATGAGCCTGTTTTATTAACTGATGCAGTGCTGATTTTATCAGATTCATTAACACATTTGAGGATTTTTATTAGCTACTTTCATTCTGTCCCAAAGTCTGTATAGTGTAGATGCAGTTAGTACATGATTATGTAAGCAAATATAAGAACTATTGTATATTCTATTTCTGTTTCTGAGGGTGGGTGGGGGAAGTGTTAAATTGATTGTTGTGTTTCAAGCTGTGGTCTGTTCTGCCAGCAGCTAGAACGTGATCAATTAAACGAGGCACATGAAAGGCATTGCTGTTGCACATTGTTAAAGGAAAATTACAAGAAGTAAGGTAATATCAAGGCATGAAGATATGCTCTAGAAGTTGTTGGAATTAAATTTAACCCTGTGAAGGCAAGGGCATTCAGTGCTGCATTATTGGTATATTATATAAAAATTATAGATTAATGTCTTTTATTAATGCTAAGAAAATAATGTCAAGTTTAGTAAGGATGAAATGTAACCTAATCAGAAGTGAACTTTTATTTAAAAAGACACGTGATCGTGAAATTTCATTAGTCTTCTGAAAGAAAAACTGAAGTATAGTTTAATTACCAGTTAAAGTGCAGGGCAGGTTAGTTAGTTCGTTTTCCCCACCTTAATGTTGTGCTTTCATTCCTACTTGCCTTACAGTACTTACTAGAAAACCTGAATCATTACTGTGACAACTGACATTTCAAATTTTTCACAAGCTTCCAGTAAGGCAACATTTCTTTGCACATCTTGCACTTCTGAGATGTTTCTACAGGAGGGGAAGGGAAGGGAAAGGAAAGTTGAAGGGAAAACGATCACCGTTTTGTACACTGCTGCTCCCCAGGGCCTGTCTCTTGGCACTAGCGGCAGGGTGAAAGCGTCCTGGTCGGAGCCATGGGAGCAGCGCTGCTCCTGCCGGTTCTCCTGCCTGGGCGCAGGGGACAGGCATCCCAAGAGCAGGTTTCTCAGCTGCTGCCAGCAGCGTTTGAGAAGTAGGAGATGGAGATAGAACAGCATCACCCGTAAGGCCCCCGATAGCTGAAGAAGGCTGTGCAGCACACTAAACAACTTTGCCTTTCGAAAAGATGGGCAGTCAAATGTCATTAAGGCTATTCTTCTAAAAAGATAATAATTAACTTTCATTAGCACCATTGTTCTGCAGTTCTTTAATAGGAATTAATTGAAAAAGCAACTGAAGTGTTTTACCTAATTCGTAAAAAGTCATGTATCAAAGCATGAGAGATTGATAAAAACATGAGATACTCAGTATGTACACGTGTTCGTATTCTGTACTCATACTTGCAACATACGTGGTGTTGTGCCAACCATTGTGCAACTTAAGTAGCAGAGGGGTTTGTAAAGAAGATTAGAGTTGGCTTCTCAAGTGGATTCAGAGTGCTACAAAGGATGCATAGGAAGTGGGGGAGAAGAGTTTTCAACAGTAGCTCTGCAAAAGAGATCAGCATCTCCTTGTAAAGAGGAGTTTCAGTTTAAGATCACTATAGAATAAAGGACTTTCAGTTAACTCGTGTAAACTAGAGTTAAACTAGCTTCTTAAGAATTGCTTCAAAGATTTGTATGGGACAGGAGGGAAGAGGAGGGATTTGTGTTTGAAGATTGCCTTCCCTTCCCCTGAGTTTTGAGCCGGGGAGCGGTGAGGCTGAGGGGAGGGAGAGCTCTGAGACTGCGCGACAGGAGAACTGTGAGCCTCTGAGGAGGTGTCACGTAACCTTTCTTTCAGCCCAGGGATCCTCTTATGCACTGACAGGCTGCTTCTCTTGTCTGCCTGGTTGGGGTTGTGAACAGTTTCCAGGGTTTGCTTGGGAACAACATGGTAGCAGGATTTTATGATCTAGGAATGAGCTTTTCCTTTGCTGACCAAGTGGCTTGGGTAATGTATGGTTTGGGAGCGGGGTGGGGGTGTGTCTGTATTCTTTTACTGGGGGTGTGTCTGTATACTTTTCACCTAAAGGATATACTAGATTGTAATGGTGCCTTTTTTTGTTTTTTCCTCTTCCACAGCTCTAAAGCTGCATAATAAATAATAGTGATTTCAGAATTTTTCAGCTTTCTTGATAAGAACTTCATTAGGAAAGACATCTTTTATAGGAGTGAAGAAATTATTTGGGTACAGTAAAGTTCAGTTTGCTGTTGCACACCTGTTTCACTAAATACGATTGGGGAGGAATCGTCAAGATCTTCTAGTGGTTGCAACAAACTGCAAAGAATATGTGGTCTGTGGTGGACAAATTACTGGCAGGTATTTTTGTTGTATACTGCGTCCTGTGGCAATGAGTTCCACGATTTGTTAAATGTGCATGAAATGCCTTTTCCTTTTGTTTTTTTTTTTTTTTTTTTAACCATGTTTGAGTGGTATTTTCCTTCATTGCCTCCTTGTTCTTGTTTCTGTGGGAAATGGGGAAATATTCTCTGTTTGGGTTTTGCATAGTTTTTAAACGTGATGCATAATTTGGAAGGTGTCAGTTATATCTTCTGTCATTTGTTTCCAAGTTTATTCTTAATTTAAAACTATACCTTTTCCCATACTTGCTGTTCCCTCTGCTACCTTTTCTTGTTATACTGTATCTTTGGGTAGGACAACCAGAGCTGTGTTATTCAGATATTAGAAGATGGTATTTGTGGGTTTTGGGTGAGAAAAAAGGCCAAAGAGTAGATTTTCTGAAAATTCTAGAGAGGTCAATGCAAGAAAGTTTCTAGTGTCTTAAGTGGACTTTTATTCAGGTTCAGAGTTGTACATTTTGAGGTTCAGGGAGTTCGGGTTTACTCTCTGCTTGTAAAGCATCTTTTTTGTCTATTGGAGAAAATGTTTGGGCCAATACTGTGTCTTTTCATCTGTTTTATTAAGTGTTCTATCATAAACACATCAGACTGGTAAAGGGCCATACACACTCAAACGCTTTTATTTGAAGTTGGTTATAATTACTTTTAAGATTATTTTTTTAATTGCTGTTACATACAGTTTGCTAAAGAATCTGTCACTTGGTCATCTGGAGCTTTATGATCTATATGTGCTATAAATTGGGCAAGTTTTTTCATGAATGATATAAAGTCAAAGAGGACTATCATCACTTAGCAACATCTTGATTATATAAGGTAAAATGAAAGAAAAAGTGCACTAGCCATCAACTGCTTCTATGCCTGTTATTTACAGATATTTTTTTAACCTTCATAACCCAGATCTATATGAGACAGAAAGAAATAAGGACTATTTCAGTTTCTTTTATAAGTAGATTTTTACTTTTTCTGTGAAAACATATCTTTACATACTTGTTTGGACCTCTTTTTAAAAGACTTGCCTACTGTGCTGTTTATACAAGAGTATCATTAAAGGCAGTAATCAAGAAAGGGCTTAACTCTGGGATTAATATTTAATTGCTTCTGTAGAACATTGCTCACATATCACTTGTTGTGTTTCTTTTACAGCAACAGAATAGTTCCTTTATTTTCTGTTGGGGAACCATGATAATGAACCTGTAGTTAAAGGTTTCTTCAGGGTCCTGTCACTGGGGGGAGAAGGGGTTGTGTGCTCCTAAGGCAGCAGAAGCTCGCTGGTGGGGCCCATTTGATCTCCTTTGGTTCAGGCAAAGGACACAAACACCTGTCTTGTACGAGCAGGTGTAAAGTCTCACTTAAACAATAAACACTTCCTCATTGCTTCTGAGACTGTGTCCAGATTTGCACTTTTTATTTCATTTAGCTTGTAGGTAGCAGCTAGCTTTTTAGAACTCGGGTATTTAGGAACTAGAAGGATTTTGGATATTCCTAGAAAATTAAAAAAAAAAAAAAACCTGTTCTTATAATTTACCCCTGCCCCATGTACATTTCCATAATTTTTACCGGTGATATTGAGAAACTAAATTACAAAATTTTAAGAACTGTATAAACCTTTCCCTTAAGCCAGAAAAATTATTTTAATTGGTTTTTATCCCTCAAAAGCATGAAGTATTTTGGATTATTCTCTCAAGAAAATAAAGGCAGTAGACATGGTGTTAAAATGCAATGAATGAAGTCTAATGAGATCCTGGAAACACAGAGGTGTTTCTCAGGTGGACTTAAGGATCCTGCTTGGGTCCCTCAGCGACGAGCCTTGGCTTCAGTGAAAGAATATACTCCCAGGAAGAGTGGCAAGGAGAAATCGAAGCAGTCTGCGAGAGGAAGGTACTCCGTTACAGTCTCTTTGACTCTTTTAATTCCCCTATGCCATTCTAGGTCAGCAAAATTTCAGCTCTAGCACCGTGGCCTTATGTTATTCTTATGCAAAAAAACCTCTTCCTTTCCGCCAAGTAAAGATAACAGTGGCTAAATGTATACTGTAGGGAAGAATCTGTGGCACAACATGAAGCCCTAACTGCATCCTGGGAACACTTTGGGATAAAGCTTCTAAGCAGAGGACAGATGAAGCTGTAGCAGGCTGTACGGTTGAGGTTCAAGGACTGCAGGTTGAGTTGTGGAAAACTTGTCTGCCTTGCTGTCTGAAGAAAGTGTAATCTCTTCTGCAATGGGATAGGAGACTAAGTTATTACAATACCAAGTGTGTCCATTCTCTGCCTATCAAATGGGAGTTTTGTATTGGTCATTTGGAGTTTTACATGACAGATCATGGAAAAATTACAGAATTTTAGGGAATCCATTTTTCATGAAGAAAAGTTTTAGTAGGCAGATCTTAATAAGCAGCACTAATAAGATGAGAGGCATAACTTGTCCCCTGGGAAACTCCTTCCAATCACTGCCACGGGTGCAGAAAATTACAAGCCTGGGGTTCACAGCCTGAGATGATTCTTACACTGTCTGCAGAACTAGTAAAGACTCGTGATTAATTTAACATATGTAGATTTGGAAAGGTGTGGAGGGGTAGAATTTCTGAGTCACTGAGGACTTCGCACTACAAGTTTATTGAGGACACTTGTATTTGGAAGATGCATTCTTACCTGAATTTCTTGCCAGTAGCAGTGTAGGTAGAAGGGAAACATCTCTTTTCTTGCCTCAATTAGATGTGATTTAGAAGTGATGTTTAGACTAGAAGGGTGATTCCTGCTAGTAATATGACATTACATAATGAATGGATCATACCTGCCTTTCAGGTGGAATAGGCAACTAAGTTTGACTTTGACCTCATAACAAAGGGAATTTGTTGTTAGACTTTGCCTGGCCTGACTAAGGAAGTAGTCCATCAAGAAGGAAATAATTCTTTAGTGTTTTTGTATCGCAAAGATCTTCCTGTCTTTTTTTTCAGGGGAAAAAAGAAAAAAGCATGAACTGTAAAAAATTATTTGTCACTTCACTGGCATCTGAATCAGGTAAAGGTTTAAAGAGAGAGAATGAAATAGTCTTTTGGTAGGCAAAGAAGAAAAGATTTATGTACTCAGAGCAATGAATTCCATCAGTACTATGGAGGTATTTTTACCTTGTTAGGATTAGTCAGTTTAACTTTAGACATAATCTGAATTTAAAATATGATTAAACTTATAGCAGTATTTTGTCTCCTTTCTTTACAGGTTTGCTGGTCCTCTGATACATTTCAGAATGCCGCTGGTAAAAAGGAACATAGACCCCAGGCACCTGTGCCACACGGCTCTGCCTCGAGGTATCAAGAATGAATTGGAATGTGTCACCAATATCTCCTTGGCAAATATAATCAGACAACTGAGTAGCCTAAGTAAGTACCTTGTCCTAGTAATTGTATTTAGAACTAATATACTTTACAGTCACAGTTTCTGTGGTTGAAGTAGGAACACCTTTTCAAATTCTCAGTAGAAAATTGTGGCTGAGCCTTGAATGTACTCCTTTTGTGCCTAGTGACTAGCCTGGACTTCTGTGAAAGAAAGCTAGGAGTCCTTCCAGCAGCACATCTTAAAACTGTTCAGACATATATTTCTGTTACTAGTGGAACATGACAGAAAAACATAGCTGGTAGTTAATGAAGTCAGTAATTGCTAACCTTAGAGCAGTTCTTGAGTAGGGAATATGACATAATGAGGAATATATCACTGGTTGCTTAATTCTCTTAACTTAAACCCTTGATCATGTTGTGGTCATTCAGGAAAAAAAAAAAGTAGTTGCCTTTTAAAATAATAAACCCAGAAATGTAATTATTACACAGTATTTCAAACAGCTGAAGATCTTTCTTCCTCCTTCTCCCTTCTGTCAACAGTTTTTCCCTTGGTGCATTTGAGAAGAGTGACTACTTCTCAAGCTCTTGAACTCTGAAGATTTTCTGAAAAGGCTGGTTTATGGGTTGTTTTTTCTTTAAGTTACAGCAACTTTAAAAAGTTGTCAGATGAACCAGCATGATGGCATTTTAAATTTCCAATACTACAGGTGCTTTTTAACTACTAGGACATTAGTAAGACTACCAACACAGTAAATATTAAAATGTGCGTGTATATGCATCTTCAGTGTGAAAAACAATTTCAGCTCCGTCAGTATCTTAGGGTCGTAGGTGATGTAGCCTAATTTGTCAGTTAGATTAATTTGGTTATTGGTTTGATGGTATACTGTATGGTGACTCTGTTTTGGCAGGCTTTCAAAGCTGTTAGGGTGCCATTAGATTGAAGACTCTAACTGGGGACAGTGAATTATGCAATCGAGACAGGAAGGCTTACACCATATAAATATGAACATTATTAATATAGCTGCTGCAACAGCAAGGAAAATAACTATTTAAATTCTTTTCAGTGAATCAAGAGCATATCAGATTAGGTGCAGTATATGGTCACCATCTGTGGTCTTGCTTTGTTCTGCCAAAAGCCCTTCCAGTCTTAGCTGCTCGTGTACTAGCCTTCCCTTCCAAGTCACTCTTACTAATACTGTGTTCGTTTATTTTAGTTTGCTTGTTTTAAAAATTCTTATATGATTATATACTCCATATAGGGTAATTTCCTTTCGTAGGTGGCATACCAAATTTACATTTGATATTTTCGTTTGTAAGTTTCATTTGACCTTAAAAAAAACCCACAAAGCACGTGTTTTTTCCATTTGAAAGAACACCAACTTCTAACTCAACATCATGGTTTCAGTGCTTACCTATTGAGATTCAGCTGCCTTTGCTATGTTTTTTTGCTATTACAGAGCTTGTGCCAGACACTGTGTGCACAACTGCTGAGGAGGAGGTCAGGATGAAGCAATACCAGAACAGAAAGAACTCAATTAAGAGAGAAAAAACAGTATTGAAGAATATCTATTGAATCCTCCCACATTTGTTACATGGCTTGCCTAGTGTATAGCACACTTAGAGAGATACTTTCAAAGGAATGTAACAGTAATTATGTAAACTTTTCTGTAAAAGGAATGTGGTTCCACTTGAAGCGTGCATACATAGAGATGAGCCCTAAATTGGCTGGTTTCGCTTGGCAGAAGTTTCTGTCATGAACTTGTGACTCTCTAGTGGTCAAAAAGGCATGCAACGTTGGAAATGACAAGGAAGGTAAAAGAGGAGGGAAAATGTATTAATTTACTTTGCAACAGCAAGCCCAGAGTAGGTCATTCAGGATTTTTTATAAGTTAAACACTGATGAGCAGGACCTGTTACATCAGTGTTTTGTTCTTCCCTCCAAATAGCACCATGGTGTTTGTAGGTTTTCTACGGGCAGTGTTTATACCAACTGAAGAAAGTTTTTGGTTTATACTGTATGTGTTTTCAAGAAAAAAATACATTATTCCTACAGTTAAATAGAATATGTTTTGCAACATAATCCCTATTTCTCAGCCATGTTAAGGATGCTCTATAAAAATGGAGATTGTGTTACAAAGGTATGAGTACCTGTGAAAGTATTTTGTTCCAGAATATATATATATATATGTATTTAATTATATTTTTTTTAGCTTTTCTGCCTGTTTGTGCTAGTAGCAATACAAATTCAAAAAGATTTGGGAGTTCTGGCATAGGAATTTTGTCCCTAATGCTTAAACCCAAATAACCAGTCTTCACTCGGTGTGTCACTGTTAGTGGTGTACAGCGAGGCCTGCTGACACGCAGATAAATGTTAGTAGTTGCCTGTGAGTCACAGCCAGTGGGCATGGTTTCGCAGCAGTCCCCTGGCAACCAGCTTCTCTGCAGTCCTTCTCTTTTTTATTTTCTGTGTATAATGTGTATGTTTGAGAATCATCCTTAAATTGTAGATGAAACAGGGCTTCTCTCTCAGAGCAGAAACTGAGTGCTCTGGTAGGGTTTCATTTCCTTTAAACTAAAGCTGCTTTTGCTTTTGACGGTAAAGTTACACAAATTTAAATGAATGGTCTTTGACCTGATTAGCACTTAGTCATTTCTGCCTCTAAGATTTTTCAGTTACTGGCCCTCAAACAGAGAGGATTAATCTCCTGCCATTATGACTCTCAAGACCAACCATTCTTAACCTTTCTTCTGATATGATATGGACAAAGAGCACTGTGATGGAATTAGAACCTCCAGTACTTTAAATGATACCAAAAAACATAATTTAGAAATGTTTTTAGAAAAGCTAAGTGTAGAGTTTTGTCATGTGTGTCGTTAGATCTCCATTCTTGGAGATATTAATAACTTGACTGGGTTAGTCAAGCAAGTGGATCTAATTGGATCTGCTTTGAGCAGGGTGTTGATGACTTCTGGATGTTGATGACTAGATGGTGTTGATGACTAGATGACTTCTGGAGGTCTTTTCAACATGTACAGCACTGTTTCTATGATCTTGGACACTGTCTAAGTAGGATATGCCTGCAGAAATAATACCTATTAAATAACAGGAATGCTTTTCCTGCATTTTAATATAAAATGAAAAGAGCTTTACATCAGTATGTCAGCAATAGCTGCTATGTGTCTCCATACAAATTCTCAGTCCTTTCATAGTTTATTTGATGTGTTGCTTTTAATTGTTCAGTTTGAGAAATTTTTTGACCTTTAAAAGAAGTAGAGATGAAAGGACAAAATATTTATTTCTGCTTTGAGTGATAGTCCTTGCCTTTCTCCCTGGAGCATGAAAACACATCAGTCTGTCTTGATGCAACACAGAAAATTGCCAGTAAGTAATTTCCACCCCCGACCCCCCCGCCTCCTATTCCCAGTCTTCTCTAACTTCATAAAAGGATCTGTCTTCGGACAGCTTTTCTTAGCACTGTGGCAACAGAAACTCTCTGGACAACAGCAACACTTGTTTTAGTTTTCTAGACATTCTTCCCTGTATTTCTTGCTTTCTGCCTGTATCTGCTTTGGAGAAGTGCTTACCTTTTTTTTTCACCGATATTGCAGATACATTAGTACTCCAGTACTGCCTGTGTTTGGTATATGTTGGTGAATGTCAGACTATAGCATTCCAGCATAGATGAAACATAACTGATAGCACTGTGCAGCTGTGCCATTGTTGGAAGATGGATAATAGTTCTCTTGTGTGCATGTAACCTCCTCGTTTTGTTCACAGCTATTGACCAATCTTGCTTTTCCTTTTGTGCAGCTGTTCCCTGTACACAGAATCTCAGTATCACATAAGAAACCTAGCTGATGGGGTTTGTTCTTGGCCCTGGTCTCTGACACCTCCATCTGTGGAGGAGAACATTTCTCCTTTTGAGTATGTTCCTTTAATGAATATTTATATTGCAGGCATTCAGACCAGAACTGTTATTCAGTCATAGCAAGATGTCATTTCCCTTTTTTTTTTTTCTTCTACCTCTGTATATAGGAAGAGAATGCTGCATAACTCTTGTTTGCTAAGCCGGAGTGCAAATTTGTGAAAATTTGCAATTTTCAATTAACATGGAATCTTCAGTAGCCTTTCCCCTCTTTCTATCTTTTCTTTGTATTATTTCCTATTTTTACCATGCTGTTCTAGTTCGTTATTTCTTTTCCTCACCCCTTATTTGTTGGTTTTCAGGACTAAAATCCTGACTTTGGAGCATATTATTTCTCCCCGTTTTTTTTTTTTTTCCCCTTCTCACACACTTTTAACTTTTCCTCCTTATTTTTTGCTTACCACACGATCTCCTAGAGGGTTTTAAACACTGCTTATCTTGTGAGGGACATTTTCTCACCTTAGGAAAACCTTCAGTTTGCCATGGCTTAAGGTGTTAACATTCAATAAGTGGGAAATGTTTCATCTGAAATACTTACCAGCAAGGTGTCTGGACTGCAACTAATCTTTGGAACGAGGCCTCTTCAGACCAGCCTTTTCTCTTCATCTTGTCTCTACAACATCTTCAGGACAAGGTGAGGCCCCTGCATGTTGCATGATCTGAGGTATGTCTCTGCAGATCTGCAGCTAGAGCTTCAGTCAATATTCCAGAACCAGCAGAATCCCTGTGACAAGTCCTGCCCTGGGAATTCTCCTCCTCGCTGTGTTCACAAGCACATTCAGTATCCTCTGTGAATTTTCTTCATTAGTCACCTCTCTCTCTTCGTTATTACTGTGATAGCCAGGGAGTACTAGAAAAGTGTTCTTATGCACATAGGGTAAGGGAGCGGATGGACTTGAAAACCAAAGGCTTACTCAGCTTTTCAGAGACCCCCATCCTCTCAAAGTCTTCTGTCCGATTTCTTGATGTTGTCTCCCCAGCAGTGGCAGTATTGGTGATGTGATGTTGTTTCGCGTCCACCTCAAATGATAATGAGGTGATGAGCAAATGGTCGGTAATCTCTCATTGAAAAACTACCATGTGTTAGCAGAATAAAGTCCTACCTGTTACTAATTCCTTGCCTATGTAGTGCTGTGATTTCAGGTGACACTATCAAAGGAAAGGAAGAGCAAGGCTTCCCTGTGAAATGATCTTTAGGACTGGTGCCTTCAACATCAGGTTCATCTCTCAGCAGTCTCACAGATTTCTGAATATCTAATGGATAATTTCAGCCAGTTTACTTGGTGGTGTCCTCAGTAGGAGACAAGAAATTATATCTCAGACCACCGTGACTGAATATTTTTGAAGGCTGACTTTTTCTTCTTGGATGTCAACAAGAAGCATCAGACCTGCTCCAGAGATGGCCTTTAACAGAGTTTATTTGATAACTTCTGATACCCTGGTCAGGTTGGCTGATAAATGCCTGGTTCAATTTTGTTGGCTAAAGGAACCAAGTTGCCTCTTCAGTACTCTGATATTTCTGTTACAATCCTTAAATCCAGTCCTTGTGGACTGCCCTTACACCTTCATAATGATAGGTTCCTAATTAGCATCTCTGAACTATATTTAGTACATCATTTTTCAGAGCTTGCTCAACCATAGCCACTAAAGTTCTCAAGGATCTACCAAGATCTACCAGGGGTCTTATCTCCAAGCCTGAGGAGACAGTTCAGTCTCCTAGCTTTTAGTCCATATCCTAGCCACTGACTTCTGAGATTGAAATGATCCTGATGAGAAACAAGTCTAAGGTTTCAAGTGAAACTCAGATATACCTCGATTTTTGCTAAAACATTCAATTAAGTAAAATTAATGTAGTGAAGATCTGAAGCTGAATCAACAGGCAACGGATATGTTAAATTATGTGTTAGAATTAACAGAGGAAGAAAAATGTATTAATAGACTTGGAATAACTTTCTTGGTTTGCTTTATAAAGATACGCTGGTGTTACATTGTTAGTGGCTTATGTGGTAACTAATTATCCTGAAAGAATATTTTCTAATATATATGCTATATTGTGTAGGAAGGAACTATTCAGTAGTGAATAATGTAATTTTGCATAGTGTAAGTATATTGGGAAGGGATTGTGCAGTAGGACGTAAGACAGGTTTTACAGCTGCTTTTGTACATATTTTTATTTTTTAGAAAAGGTACTGGGCAAAAACATGGTTTAGTGTGTGAATGGGATTGAAATAATAGAAATCAAGGAACGATAGCGTATAGGTGGGTAACAGACTGAATTCTTAGCTTATTCTTTCTGATATTGTATCCATTTCTACATCTTTTTTAAAAATCAAATTGCCAAATCTGTATTTTTAAACTGTAATAATATTATGAGGTTTGTATCTTTCAATATATGAACATATTTACTATTTTAATATTAGAATAACATTTAATAATATTAAATTTAATGATAGAACACTTCATTAAACATTGCATGTAATAATGCAATATTTAATGTATTAATAATTTAATTCCAATGATAAGTATGTTGGATTAGATTTTGGTTGTGTACATGTTAATGCTGCCCTCCCTCCTCCCCTCTTCCCACTGAGCTCCAGAAATTTGACAGATTGGTTCAGGCTAAATTAATGAAGATTAATACTTTTGGCAACATTGAACAACTGCCTCATTTTGATTGTCCTGCTCGAGGCGTCTTACATTGGCCTGAGATTTACCCCAGTCATCCTCTTGAATTTCAAAAAAATATTGTTGTTTTACGGCATTGAGCACTTTAGGTGCTTAATTTATTTATCCAGATAGCTACTTAAAATTTAGAGCATAGTTCCTAGAGGTGGCTGATGCCATAGCTGATCTGCAGGATGCTGTTTCAGGTTTAGATGCAGTTGAAGGGTTTGGAACTCTTTCTTTGAAAATGCAAAAGGATAGTAAAGAAGTGGCTTCTTCCACCAGTCCTGCTTTAGGACCCGTGTCCCATTCCTCGTCTGAGAGCCTGTAATTAAATTTGAAGGTAACGGATCTAGTATTGTAAAATGATTAATTTAAATGCCCTTTCCTTCAGGTTTACTGACAGATACAGCCTAGAGAATGCTGTAGTTCAGGTGAATTTGAGGAGTGGAGTTTTGAGGGAACTGCTAATTTATCCTGCAGCATGTTAGTGTGGTTCTAGGAATTTGTATAACACAATGTATGAGACATCTCTTTGCCACACTTTGTTTAATTAGCCTGAAACAAGATTCAGAACTTTACATGGTGACTGTAGTTGACTTCAGTTTGTCTGATACATACCCAGTCCCCCAGAACAAGGCAAAAGTAGCATTTCTTTTACCTTGGTATCCCTTCATATTAGTGTATTGGATAGTTAGAAATTATTCATTTGTGCACAGAAGCCAATGCTGGACAAATGTTTAAGACATTATGGGAGAAGATTAGAAGATAATACAAATTAACAGAAACAAATGGTGAAAGAGAACTGTAAGACTGATTTGTAGGTTTTTTACAGCTTTTATAAGCCATTGTACACTTACTGCCATGGTAACGAACAGGAGTGGATGATACATGTTTTGGTGGTTTTAATTAAAAAAAAAATAAATGGTGAAGGCAGTGAGTAGTATTTTTTTTTTGTTCTGTTTTCGGCTAGTAACTACTAGCTAGTATTCTGTTTTCAGCTCACAGATCTGTTTTAAGTGTCAGGAAAATAATTGTTCAAAAAAGGCTATCAAAACACACACACATGCTTGTTGGGGAGGAAGGATATCATGTTGCTTTCAGGGCATTTTATTTGGCTGTCACAACAAAGGACACCGAGTGACACCAGAGGGAGCTGCATTCCTGTATCCCTTTCTTAGTGAAGAGTTAATAATGAACAGAGACCTTTGAGACAAGAGGAAAACGTTGTGAAAATAATAATAAGGTGAATAATACATTCCTTAATTAAAAATAAGTAATAATTATGCTCTTATTTAAACGAAGAAAACTTGTACTCTGTTAATAAAACTAAATGCAGGTGTGATGGACTGAGAAGAGCAGCTAGTGATATTGGAGGGAATATGACTTGTCTTTTGAAAATGACAAATTTTGTTATATTTCTAGTCAATTAAGCAAGTTTTGCAAACACAGTAAAATAAGCTTTTCACAGATGCTGAAATAACTTACTTGCAGAAGTTTATATTGTCGTTTAATTTAATAGACAAACAAGATCACTGATCTTTCTAATCTGGTATTATGTGTCCAGCTGTGACCAAGATCCTAAGGCGTTACTATTTTAATTGTCAGAGTCATCTGTCATTCTCTTTATTGTGCTCCATGAAGCAAGAGTAGAGTTTTTCATCAAGCAGTCCCATAATGATGTAAATTTTCTGAAGTATTAATAGTACTCTGGAATATTCATTCTATGTAATGGAAGTAATTTTGACTCCTTACTCTTCTAACATATTACCTATAAATTAAGTGTAATGAAATCAGTAATGTAATTTTTTCTTATAAGATTTTTGTTACTTATTTGAATTGTTATGACTCTTTGTTCAGTGTTATCACTTGTAGTTGTATTTTTTGTAGCCATTCAAAATTGAAGATATATTCATATGGAATACACGCAGAGACAGCAACGTGAACAAATGCTGGATTATAAACGTTGCATACGTATATACCTTCACACATAGTATTCTTTTGAAGGGAAGTTGTACATTTCACTAAAAGCAGACGTTTTGCTTTGCTTGAAAAAGCATTTAGTTAAATATACTTCAAGCTAAATAAAAAGACTGCCAACAGGCATGTAGGTAGAGACATTGTGGTTGGCATACCACTTCAAACGCCACAGGTTGCTTTTAATGTATTTCCCATTTGAGAATTAGTGTTCGTAAGCACAGGCAAATTATTCCATGCAATATGTTTGTGGCTGTATGCAACATAATGAAAAGATTTTTGAGACAGATTATTTGCAATTGGAGCTCATTAATGAGGTAGCTAAATTGTAAGCCTGATAAAACGATGTAGATAAAACAAACCGTAGCCTTAAAAAACACCTATAAAAGGGAAGTTGTTGGATTTTAAAGCCCTGCAGTTTACTTTTTATTCTATATATGAAATTTTACACTTGATTTTAATTTTAATTTGCATGTCTGAATATTATGTGAGCTGTCTAATTAAATTGAATAATATATTTGAATATATATTTTAATGTATTATCTGAAAGACATTAAAATGGTAGTAAATGCGTATTAAAAGTTTAGTAATCTTGCTCTTAGTGGATCACATTTTTAAGTAGTTTCTCTTGCTTCAGATACAGGTTAAAGAACGTAAACTTTACATATTAGAAAGTCTTATGTTAGGTGAGTTGCCAGCTAAGTAGACTTTACTAACTTTCCATCTATATTTTACTGTGGCCTGGTACTTAAGGATTCTAAGAATGGCTGCATCTTTGATCTTCTTCTCACTGTGGCTAATAGAAGATGCTCCAAGAATAAGAGCAAGGCAAGCATGTACGATACTCCTACTGATCTCCCAGCCTCGAACTCTCCAGCTTGGAAGCCTCTTCAGCCAGCTGGGGCTTCTGTGTATCTATTAATGCTCAGTGTGTTTCTTTTCCATGACTTAGTATTGTAGGCAAGCTTAAATCTCTTTAGCATGGGTCCCAGTACAGAAATATGTGAAAACTCACCTTTCTTAACTGTGAAGACGAGTTATTTACTGCTATCCTCTGTTTTGTACCTTCCGAGGAATTATTTATCTGTGCTATGTCTTTTCTTTTTTTATGACCTAGCTGTTAAGTATTTGTCAAAAGCCTTGATTAAAGCCTTTCAAAACTCTCTTGGAAATCTTAACTAGATGATAGCTTTCCATCTATGTGCTTATAAACACTTCAGGGATGCATTGGGTTTGTGTGGCAAGGTTTTGGTAGTGGGGGGGCTGCAGGAGTGGCTTCTGTGAGAAGCTGCTAGAAGCTTCCCCCATGTCCAACAGAGCCAATGCCAAGACAGACCCACCACTGACCAAGGCTGAGCCCATCAGCAACCGTGGTAGTGCCTCTGGGATAACATGTTTAAGAAGGGGAGGGAAACTGCTGCACAACAGCAGACAGAGAAGTGAGAATATAGGAGAGAAACCACTGGCCTTGGTGTCTGCAGGGTTAAGAAGGAGTGGGAGGGGATGCTTCAGGCACCGGAGTGGAGATTCCCCTGCACCTCATGGTGAAGACCATGGTGAGGCAGGTTGTCTTCCTGCAGCCCATGGAGGATAATGGTGGAGCAGATATCCACCTACAGCCCATGGAGGATCCCACACCAGAGCGGGTGGATGTGCCTAAAGGAGGCTATGATCCCATGGGAAGCCTGCACTGGAGCGGGCTCTCCTGGCAGGACCTGTGGACCCGTGGAGAGAGGAGCCCAGGCTGGAGCAAGTTTGCAGGCAGAACTTGTGACCCTGTGAAGGAACCACGCTGAAGCACTTCGTGAAAAACTGCAGCCTGTGGGAAGGACTCACGCTGGAGAAGTTTGTGGAGGACTGTCTCCCGTGGGAGTGTCTCTGCACTGGAGCAGGGGAAGAGTGTGAGAAGGAAGGAGTGGCAGAGACACAGTGTGTGATGAACTGACCACAACCCCATTCCCCGACCTCCTGCCCTGCTCAGGGGAAGAAGGTAGAGAAACTGGGAGTGAAGTTGAGCGCAGGAAGAAGGGGGGCTTGGGGGGAAAAGTGTTTTAAGATTTGGTTTTATTTCTCATTACCCTACTCTGACTTGATTGGCAATAGATTAGATGAATTGCCCCAACTTGAGTCTGGTTTTCACCTGTGATGGTAATTAGTGAGTGATCTCCCTGTCCTTATATCGACCCCCAGGCCTTTCACCATATTTTTTCTCCCCCTGTCCAGCTAGGAAGGGGAGTGATAGAGCAGCTCGGTGGGCACCTGGCTCCCAGCCAGGGTCAACCCACCACAAGAGATTTCACTTTACAAAAGCCGTGTTGTCTCTTCTCCAACAGGTCATCCAGGTGTCTGCTTATACAGTTCTTCATAATGATTTATATTAAGTTGTCTGGATGTCAGGCTTACAGGCCTGTAGCACTCATATGTTCCGTGAAAAAATTTTTCAACCTTACTGCTGTGCTTGCCACCTTTCAGCGTGTATTAAGGAGTTTTACAATTTGTTACTAATATTTTATTGGTCATTTTTTTTATTTAGTTTTGTAATTTCTATATAGTTACTTCAGTTTCTTTGAGCCTTCCACAAAGCAGAGTTGTGGGATGAGGATCTCTCCAGTTCCTTTCACCGAACACCAGTGGAAAGTGTTCGTTTAGCTCGTCTGCAGTGATCTTATCTTTTCTGAGTACTCCTCTATACCTTCATTACCAGTTGGCTCTACAGACTCCCTGGCAGGCTTTCTTGCTCCTCACATCTTGGAAGAAATATTTATTATTAGTTTGGTAGTTGTTCCTCAAGCTAGTCTTTGGGGTTTACGTTTAATATGCCAGAATTTATGACCCTTTCTATTTTCTTCATCTGTATATTTCTTCTAATATCCCCTTTTATAGTCTGTTGTTTATAGTCATGCTGGTTTTCTATTGCCGTTACCTACGTCTTAATAAATGGTATGTGCTGGCCTTGTGCTAACCGCGTGGTATCTTTAAGTAGTTTCCACACTACCTGTAGGGATTTAATTTCTGTCCTTTTCATGTCTTTATTTAAAAGTGTCCTCATTTTTATGTATACTTCCAGATTTATTATGCACCAGAAGCAAAGTTTTCATAACTATCCTTTCCTTTTGTACCTGTCAGAACTTGCGCGCAAACCAGGTAGTTAGAAATTTGTGAGATTTATACTTCCAAAACCAAAGTCAGTGCACAAATAGCACAGAAACTACATATGCACAATATGGTAGACAGTTTTAAAAAGCTATCCTGTGATATTTCAGAAATGTGGCTGCAAATTTTGCTAGGCAATGTAGTAGGTTTTTTCAATGGCGTTGGCAGACTACTCAAGTTGAGTCCAGGATGCATTAGAAGCACTATGCGGAGTACTCCCTCTGTAGAAGATAAACTCATTACTGATCCTTTTCTCGTGATACCCAAATCTCCTTCTCTTTTGAGGTAAATGTGTGATGCCCACTGAAGCGAACAAAGGACATTCTTATTTTATTTCAGTATAAATTAGTCAGTTACTAGAATTTTGATTCTTCAAAGTAGGATTATTTTTTATAGTATTATATTATATTATATTATATTATATTATATTATATTATATTATTATTTTAGTGTGTGTTTTTTAATAGGTTCATTCTAACTAACCTAGATGTAAATATCTGATCTTCTGCTTTTGACAGGTCCTCTAAACAGTAGAAGTGGAAACTGTGCTTCATTTTGAGAAATGTTGAGATAAATTTCACTTGGAAAGATTAATTATTGCTCATACAGGAGCAACTTAAGATGCTGGAAATCATCCTTCTGTACATACCCAAGAAACTAAACAGTCTAGTTCCTTGCATATCAGCATAGTTAAATAAATTTATACTACCTGAATATCTGTCCTGTAATGTATTAAATAATTTAATTTCTGATAAATAAATTATACATTAAATATTTACTTTTCTGAAGCGTTCTTAATGAGCTCAGTAAGTACATGTTGTTACAAATGATACTCACACATCTTAGGTTTACTTCCTTGAACAAAATAATTAGAAATCTTTTTCAAGGCAAACTTATTTGACTGTCTTGTGATATGCTTGATTATTCTTTTTTTCCTATTTCAGGTAAATATGCTGAAGATATATTTGGTGAACTTTTTAATGAAGCACACAGTTTCTCATTTAGAGTCAACTCCTTACAAGAACGTGTAGATCGCTTATCTGTCAGTGTTACACAACTTGATCCAAAGGAAGAGGAATGTAAGTTAACCCCTGCACTGAAGATTTCTTATTTTGTCACCCAGACACTATTGATACATGAGATTGAAATAATAATAGTTTAAATTATATTTATAAGAACACAGAGCAAGGCATCATGAGGGAGAGGTCCATTTCTATTTCTGCTACAAGTTTCTTTGATAGTCTTGAGCAGCTTTCTGAGCTCAACATTTTCATGGTAACTGAGCAGTAATGTTGCCGATGAATTTACATAAAAACTGCTACAGGAATATGTGTCACTTCACTAGTATTATGTATTAGTGTTAATACTATGTAATACTATGTGAATGCTTAGAGATAAGTCTTTGCTTTTTTTTTTAACCTTCCTACTAATTCCCATGGGACATACCATTTGTCCAAATAAGGTTTTTGCATTTGACTTGTTACCATTTTACATTCTCTATGAAGTTATAGTTGTATAGCTCCATTTATTAATGCTATGTATCCCCTTGGATTCTTCCTAAATAGCTGTAAGTACTATAAATATTGGTTAGCACTGAGAAGAAGAGTACTTCCAAAAGTCAATAGGGTATGCCGCATGCCTGTTAGACAGAATTTGTTTGGGATTTAAATGATGCATAGGTTTTGTGACTACTATAGGAGCAATGACCACCTAATATGTAAATGCCATGAAGCTTTTTTGCCTTCCTGGATATCTGTTGGTTACAGGTGAAACTGAAAGGTCTTGTAACCCCAAACGGGTTTAGGGTGTTCTAGAGTATATAGCTAAGACCTAGAAAGTAGAGCAACATCCTGTCATGAAAAATAACTTCAGATTGCTTGTATGATCCAATTTTAAAGTATAGAAATCTGTTTCAATTTCAAATGTCTGGGTATAATAGTTGTGCGTCATTCAGGAAAAATGAAGTGTCAGACCAGGAGCATGGTCTTCAGGCTATATTTAGTTACTGTTGTCGAAATTTCACTAATAGCAAAATTAAGCTATGGAAGTTTTGATTCTGTACTTGGTGTGACATTAATTTTAGAGCAGGTTTCAAAAGACAGCTGTTCACAGCTAGTAGCAGATTTTCCACGAAATCGTGAATTCTTGCATTAATGGGATTTTCCAAGATTCTTGACAGTAGCAGAAATCATACATTTACACCTCTTTTTCCAATAAAATACCATGTTTACTATGATTGGATAGTGACAAAAATCCTTTCCGTGTACCATAACAAATTGTCAGCAATTGTAATCTTTTAAGAGCTGTAATACTCCACAGTGTTAACGTCATTTCTGTGTTTACCCTTGACAGCCTAGTTTTTTGGTTTAAATCAGAGTGGGGTATATGTTGATAAGGCATATCTAATATGGCTACTATTCACATGTAGGAAAATGGAGAGACCATTTTAACTCATTGAGTCATCTAAGGATGTTACAGGATAGCAAGATGCAAATTGTACTTTGCTGTGTAAATGGCCTTTGAGAAGTTTGGCTGTAGCTTTCAGTACTAAATATCCATAACTATTTGATGTTAGAGAACTGCTAGAAATATTTCTAAATAGTATGTAGTCCCGAATGCACCAGAACAATAACTTTTCACAGTACTGTGTATACTATAGCACTTGCTAAACTGTATAGCTAAAGAAAGGGACAGACACTGCAATTAAAGAAAACAGGGCTGAAAAGAGGTCTTCTTGCTCAAGTCCGGAGTGGCTAAATGGGATTCGAATCTGATATCCTGGATTTGTCTCTCAACACCATGGAACAACCGAGACTGCCAGTACTTCAGAGGAACCCATGCAGTCCTCAATCAGGAGCTGTTAAATGACTATTTTTATTAACCTAAGACTATCCAGCCCTTGAGCCATATACAGTGTTCCTTGTTCACAAACGTCTGCCCAGAATGAGTCACCAGATGAGGACAAAGGAGATGAGAGGAAATTCAATATTATATTTCCTTAAAAGTTAGGGATCTGGAAACCGTTTCTCCTTCAGTATCCTGTTTTGGGCTCAAAATTTAGAAATTCATCACAAATAGTTTTGTGTTAGTCCTGATCTGGGCTAAAATAGCTGGAGGGTGGGGAAAACATTTGGATTTACCTTTCTTGCCTTTCTTAACCCTCTGTGCAAGAATTAAGCAAATTTCAGTACTTCTGCTCAGCTAACAGCATGTCTAAAATGGCCTCTACTTGTAAAATGAGTCTCATTTGCTAGTTCTTTGCCAGCAGGCAGTAATGGAAGATTTAATGTCTTCCTTTGGGCCCATGCTATTACACAAGAGGAAGAAATTAAGATTCATTTAAAGCTAAGTGGCATGAACAAAAACAGCCTGAGTGAAGATTCATTGAACGAGGTACAGATACCTGACAAGGTGTTTCTGGTAGAAAGTACCAGAGTTGGTACCAGCGTTAAGTTGAAGTAATAAAAAGTTGTGATTTTTTTTTTCATAGTCTGTGTGTTTTCTCATTTTGAATTATTACAATATCACTGTGAAAGAATAAAACCAAATGAAACCAAGGTTAGGATTGTATCCCGAAGGAACTAACTCCTGATGCACAATCTTTCTGTCACAAGAATTGCTAAGAACTTGATTTGCTTTGAATTATTACACTGTTCTCAAATTCTTGATTTCACAGAATAGTCATTTTAGCTTTTATGTTCTTTTTTGCAATGCTAACACATAGTACAGCTCTGATGTACAGTGTCATGAAGTATTAGAAAATAGTTGTGTATCGCTCAGAAATAAATGGTATCATGACAGAAGGAGAATTCATAAGCTAAGAGTTTATCTGCATATTTTGGCATTAACTTAGTGGTTCTTTAATATGAACTGCCTAATTCTATTTAAGTTTCAAACTGGAGAGGATTTTAATCTCAAAGGCAATGTATCAAAGTCTTGATTTCTACAGCGTATCTGTTACAACTGTGACAAGCAACTTAAAAATCATAATGGCAGAAGTGCTATGGGTGAGCAGCCTGGAGTACTTCAGGAAAGGAATCCAACAATGTTGTTAATTGTATTTCAAGAAGTTTCTGGCTTTGAATACATGTGCTTGGTTTTTTCTAAGCATTCTAGAAATATTGCCTTGTCATAAAAAGGACAGTAGTTCAGGAGTTTTGCTGGATTAATGCTAAAGAGAAATTTGAGTGTTTGGTGTAGGCCAAAAAGGTGGCATCTGGTGGGGAGAAACCTAAAGAGCTAATTTTGACAGCTAATTTGGTCTGTATACTTCTGAAAATGGGAGACTTGGTCACGTTGCAAATCAGGATACTCAGCCCATTGTGAAGGAAAGGGTAGTAAATTCTATTTTAATGGGCAGCTCACTTATTGTCTGTAGTCTTTGAAGAAGAATTTGGTGACTTGAGTGTAATTGTAATCAAAGTTAAGAACAGGGAGCAGATGAAAGTTGGGTCATGCCTTCCACATGTAATATGTTAATGTGGAGAATAACACTGTTGTCAATTCATTTGTAAGAATTTTTACCCCCTCAAGTCAAATAAGGAAAAAAAGACTGTTAAATTAAGTTGTGTAGCAGGTCACTTTTCCTGGCACATCTCCACTTAATGAAAGTTGGATTTCAATGCGTCTCCATCCCAAAGATCTGTACCGGTGGGCTGAGCTCCAACTGTTCTCCGTGCTGCTTCTTCCAATTTTCTTAGTCCTCATTTCAATTTATGGGTTATTTAGTAAGTAAATCAGTTTTAAATTAGTGCGTCCAGGGCTTAGTAGTTCAATGGTAAAGCCATGATATTGCATAACTTGTATTTTGTATATGAAGAGAGGAATATGGACACAGTATCGTTTGCTAAATAATGTGGTGGTTTTGTTAAGAACTCACCAGCAGATTTGCTGCTTGATGCATCTGGGTGATTTACGTCTTCCCTAATGGGCTGCTCGAGGCTCCCTGGTTCTACAAGCTGTATTTAAAGCAGCTTCTGAGTCCTCTTAACATGATTGTTCTAACATTTACATCTTCTCTTTGTTTACCAGTAGTAGTTAAACTACATACATTCTCTATCCAAACAATGCTTGAGCTGTGTTGGATTTTTTTTTTTTTAAATCAATATTTCAGAAAATTTGAATTTCATGTGTTGGGGACAAGCCCAAAGGAGAGTTCTGTTCTGAAGAAGTCATCCATCCGCTTAGCAACTACTAAACCTGCAGTGACCAGTCAGTGTGTTCTGATGGTGGAGAAACCTAATATGTGTGCGATTCTAGGCATTGTTGAAGGGGATAATCATTAAAAAAAATAAAATACTAGTAGAAATCACAGTTCAAGATTTGCACCATCTTGAGGAGCTGAACCACACAGATCTTTATTTAAAGAGAATCTTCAACCTCCCCAACCCCAATTAACTACCTTTAATTGGAATCTTATGACTAAGTTGTTCATTCGATGTTGTCATTCTTTCTTCCCTGCAATTTTCAAATCACTGGGTAAGATTTTGAACAGAGAAAGGGAATTGTGGGCAGCTGAGTCCATTGATTTGTATATAATTTCTCATAGTCATTCAGCTCTGCAAGGAGTCACAGCTGTGGCTTTCAAGAGTTGATGGTCTTAAAAGTTGTCAGCATGAAATTCTACGGAAAGTGTTGAGAGAGCAAGCTTTTAAAAGGAATATATATTATTTATTTATTTACCACCTTTAGGAGAATGGTATTTTTTGGCCTAGAACCTCTTCATAAATTGTACATTGGAGTGAGTTTAAAATAATTAAAAAAATCTAGTAACAGGTGTTTTTCTTCCACTGAGGTAAAATAAAATGTAAAAGTAGGTACTTTCTGTCAGTATGCTGATGTGCTCCATACCTGACTTTTACTACAAATTGGGGATTGCAATTTAATGAGAGGTTTAATAGGAGGTAAAATGTTATTATGTGTATATATTACTGATAGGTTCTTTTATTTAATGTGTAGTTCAGCCCAGAAGAAACCCAGTTATTGTATCCTACTAGAGTGCAATTTAAATACCTTTTTTCCCCCCGATTCATTGTTGATTATGAATAAAAATGGACTGACATCTCTTTTTCAAAACCAAATGTACAAAAAGCTGGTAGTTTAGCTTTCAGACAGAGATAGTTTTTAATTATGTAGAAAACATTGTGGTGTACAGAAAGTTAGACTGGCTGATATAATAGGTCTTCTTGTACAATCCAAACAACAGACACAGTAAAGATAAACTGGCATTTATTCAGATTGTTGAATGAATGTTTAACTTAAATTTTGACCATCTCAGCATTTCAGGAAATTATGTAAGACCACATATTTTGTTCATTGCAGTGAACATAAGTGGTATAGCAGATGGACTTTCAGGAAAATGTCTCCATGTGAAATTTAGGATCTTAGGCTACAGGAAGGTTCTGGTGCTAGTTAAGCAACTGGAAGCTTAAATTTATCAGAATCAAGTCAAAACCCTGCAGCACTTCCAGTTCCTCCTTGGAGGAGTGTCTTGTCTCTTCCCACGCTTGAATTCATATGTCCAATTTGTTTGACCTGTCCTCTCTTGCTGTGCCAGTTTGTCAATCAGCCAAAGCTAAGTGGCTGGGTAACCAGCCGGGTTTTCACGCATTCTCCCCCCTTGAGGTGGCAAGCCATGCAGGGCTTCTGTTTCTTAGCCAGCTGGCAAGCTAAACAAATGGCTTTGTAAGCCAAACCATGCACAGCCCAAGATTACAATGTGCTTGCAACACGGGATTTACCTGATCCCTGTCTGTAGGCGAGTTATATCAGTGTCATGATTCTCAGTATTTTGTGTGCCATGTCCTTTTGTTTCCTTAGTAATATTGTCCTAATATAGGCAGTTGCTTTGAATAATGGACATGCTTTTCAGTGAATGCTGGTCATTGGATATCAGCACAGGAGATGCTGTTAGCTGTTTAAAATTCCACAGTGTATATTTTTTATGAAGACCTTTGCTATGTAGCTTAGTTTTAGAGAGAAAGTAATCTATGCTTATTACTGGGGATTGATTGATTACCCTCAGGTGTGTTACCCCCGTACATGTTTACAAAAAGTGGAGATTTAAATAAGAAAATGGAGAGTATGAATTAGACCAGCTGTATTTCCTCACTCAAGAGATTAAGGAATGCTAATAAAGAGTTTATAGAACAATGTACATCTCAATAATATGGTCTTACATGCTCTGTGAGCATTTTAATATTAAAACAAAGAACTCTTTATTTATTGGATTAAATTAATTTATTTAATTGCTTTCAGAATGTACGCAGGTTCAAAGAAAAGTATACTGGTTTTTTTATGGTTGGCATAGTCTCCAATAAGTGACAGATAGTTTAAAGACTTGAAGGATTGATGAGCAACTCTGAACAAGTACATTTGGTGAGATTTGTAAAACGAACAACCAAAAGGAAAAACAGCTGAAGTACAGAAGAATCTAAGACTAGGTTTGTAGATGAGGTAAACCCCAGTTCTTTTAATTGTGAACTTTTGCCAGCAAATAACAAGCTGTACTTCATGACAGGTACAAAATATATATGGTTATTTATGAGTGCAAAAAAACCTGCAGAAATTGAGACTCCTAGCTGACATTCATACATTATAATACTTCTTTCACACACTTAAAAAGGCTTCTGAGCAGCTAATTAAAGGTATTAAAAAAAATAAAAGACACTGTAATGAAATAGAACCTAAGGGTAAAAAGGAGGAAACTTCTCCAAGAGCATACAACCTTGCCAACTGTAATAAACTTCAAAAGCCATACTGAAAATCAAATAAATCCCATCTTTAGCCTCACAAAGGATGTTGCTGATACACATCAGTAAGAAGATAGAACATTCCAGGAATGTTCAAGCCCTCTGGAAAAAAATCCTACCTTCTGCCCTTTTGTAATCGTACAATAGAAATCCAGCTCTGTGTGTGTGTGTGTGTGTATGTATGCAAGTACTTACACTTGTCTGTGTCACAGGAACCAGAGTAAAATGCAGCTTTCAGCTTAAACAGATGGACTCTTTTAAAAAATTGTTGCTGAAGGCCCTAGTGAGGGGGAGGATGCCCTCTCATCTTGAATAAAGGAGCACTACTGTCAACCTGTTTGTATAAAATAAACATAATTTGTTATATATAAAATACATGTGCTGAAAATATCCTCTGCTAGTATGTCTCAAAAACTGTCTATTTTCAGTATTATTTGTGATTTTTTTTAAAAATTAAAAAAAAAAAAAAAAAACAAAAACCCAAGCCTATTATAAACAGGTTGCTGCTTTATTTAGTGAAAGCCTGACACTGGCTGCAAAGTTAGTCGAGACACATCTGGACTTCACAGATGTAGTAACTGAAGATCAGAGAGGGAGAAAAATATGAGACTGAACAGGTACACTGTGTCCAGAATTAAAAGTGCAGGTTTCATCAGTTGCAGTCGCTTTCCCATTAATCTTTTTCTGAATTTTAATGATTGTGAAATAGGAAAAGATATATGAGCTTTAACAGCAGTAAGTCAGTACTATTTCAAATCACTGTTCAATCTATTGTGTTCATCTAGTGTTATTTTCCTTTGAATCTTACATAAAGATAATTGATTATTCCAAACTGTTGTGCTTAAAAACTCAAGGTGTCTCACCTGAATTAAACAGGTAAGTCTCATCTTGATTATACAGTCTGATTAAAAAACAACATTAGACTAGTTTCATGTGTTGGAACATGGTATCACTTGCCATTAAAACTCACTGATAGCAGTAGCATATGATATGTTGATATGCCTGAGCATAAGACAGCTGGTTCCAAGCACAGTCTGCAGTGGATCCACAGCCAAACAACAAAAAATTTCCCCACCAGCACAGACAGAAGAGAGGGGGGCCAGTAATGCAGAAGAACGGAAGCTTGCAACTGCAAGGACCAGCAGGAGGGAGAGACTTCCCCCAAAGCCTGAGGTGCCCTTGCAGAACTGCTTCGCTGCTCTGCAGAGTGATGAGGAAAGACGAGTCACATCAAGAGAGACGCTGGAGCTGAGTAAGGCAGCCCGATCTACTCCCCATATAACAACCAGGGCAACTAAGAAAAAGCAATGGGTGATAGTAGTAGGCAACTCTCTTCTGAAATATATGGACGCACCCATTTGCTCACCTGACACGCTCTCTAGAGAGGTGTGCTGCATACCAGGGGCTCATTATCAGGGATGTCACCAAGAGACTACCAAGCCTCTTACAGTCCACTATTATCTGCTGCTGTTGTTTCACGTGGGCACCAGTGATACTGCCAGGAGCAGTCTGAGGAGTATCAAGAAGGATTACAGAGCCCTGGGAGCGGCAGTAAAGGACTCTGGAGTGCAGGTAGTTTTTTCATCAGTCCTCACAGTCAAAGGGAAGAGGTTTGAAAGGACCAGTCGAATCTGTCGAGTCAACAAAAGATTACAGGACTAGTGCCACAGCCAGGGGTTTGACTACTTAGGCCATGGAACTCGCTTTGAGAAACGAGGTCTATGGGGGGCTGATGGGGTCCATCTGTCAGAGAAGGGGAAGACCATATTTGGTCTAAGGCTTGCCAAGCTCATGAAGAGGGCTTTAAACTAGACTTGCTGGGGGAGAGAAGCCTCAATCCATCCCACTCCTACCAGTTTGATGTCAGTGCCAGCAATAGATGCCCAGAGCCTGGAGAAGGAGCACAGGTCAGCAGGAACTCACAAAGGAATTCCAGCCGCTCTAGCCAGTAAGTCAGCTTCATCAGGGGCCCAACTTCAGTGCCTCTATTCAAACACAGGTAGGATGGGGATCAAACGAGGAGTTAGAGATGTGTGTGTGCCTGCAAGGCTGTGATCTTATTGGCATCCTGGAGACGTGGTGGGATGGCTTCTATGATTGGAGTGCTGGAATGGAAGGATACAGGCTCTTTAGGAAGGACAGGCAGGGGAGAATGAGGAGGGAGTGTCGCATCATTGCATAGATGTCAATGACCAGATGGAGTGCATGGAGCTCTGCCTGGGGATGGATGAGTAGCCAACCGAGAGCTTATGGGGCAGGATTAAAAGGAAGGCAGGGACAGATGACGTGACAGTGGGTGTCTGCTGCAAGCCACCTGACCAGCAAGACCGACTGGATGTGGCCCTCTATAGACAGATAGGAGCAGCCTCATGTTCACAAGCCCTGGTCCTCATGGGGGACTTCAACTGCCCTGCTATCTGTTGGAAGGACAACCCAGCAGGGCATAAGCAATCCAGGAGGTTCCTGGAATGCGTTGGTTGTACCTTCTTTCTCTAAGTGATAGAGGAGCCAACAGGGAGAGGTGCCATGCTGGACCTTGTTCTCACCAACAAGGAGGGGGTGGTGAGGAATGTGAAGCTCGAGGGCAGCCTTGGCTGCAGTGACCACGAAATGGTGGAGTTCAAGATCCTTAGGGCAGTGAGGAGGGAGCCTAGCGAGCTCACTACCCTGGACTTCAGGAGAGCACGCTTTGGCCTCTTCAGGGATCTGCTTGGTAGACTACCATGGGATAAAGCCCTGGAGGGAACAGAGGCCCAGGAAAGCTCCTCCAAATTCAGGATCAATGCATCCCAACAAAGATGAAGTCAGGCAAAAAAACCAGGAGGCCTGCGTGGATGAACAAGGAGCTCTCGGACAGACTTAAACACAAAAAGGAAGCCTACAGAGGGTGGAAGCAGGGACAGGTAGCGTGGGAGGAATACAGAGAAATTGTCCAAGCAGACAGGGATCAGGTTAGAAAAGCTAAAGCCCCGATAGAATTAAATCTGGTCAGGGACATCAAGGGCAACAAGAAAAGCTTCTATAGGTGTATCAGTGATAAAAGGAAGACTAGGGAAAATGTGGGCTCTCTCCGGAAGGAAACGGGAGACCTGGTTACCTGGGATATGGAGAAGGCTGAGGTATTCAATGGCTTTTTTGCCTCAGTCTTCACTGGCAAGTGCTCTAGCCACACTGCCGGAGCCACAGAAGGCAAAGGGAGCGATGGGAGAATGAGGAACTGCCCACTGTAGCGGAAGACCAGGTTTGAGAACATCTAAGGAACCTGAAGGTGCACAAATCCATGGGACCCGATGAGATGCATCTGCGGGTCCTGACGGCACTGGTGGATGGTGTTGCTAAGCCGCTATCCATCATATTTGAGAAGTCGTGGCAGCCTGGTGAAGTTCCCACTCACTGGAAAAGGGGAAACATGACCTTCATTTTTAAAAAGGGAAAAAAGGAAGACTGGGGAACTAGAGGCCAGTAAGTCTCACCTCTGTGTGCGGCAAGATTGTGGAGCATATCCTCCTGGAAACTATACTAAGGGCCATGGAAAATAACGAGGTGATTGGTGACAGCCAACATGGCTTCACTAAAGGCAAATAGTGTCTGACAAATTTGATTGCCTCCTACGACGGCATTATGGCATTGGTGGATAAGGCAAGAGCAACTGACATCATCTGCCTGGATTTGTGCAAAGCATTTGACACTGTCCCGCACAACATCCTTTTCTCTAAATTCGAGAGACACGGATTTGACAGATGGACCACTCAGTGGATAAGGAATTGTCTGGATGGTTGCACTCAACAAGTTGCAGTCAACAGCTTGATGTCCAAGTGGAAACCAGTGATGAGTGTCATTCCTCAGGGGTTGGTATTGGCACCAGTGCTGTTTAACATCTTTGTCAGTGACATGGATGGTGGGATTGAGTGCAACCTCAGCAAGTTTGCTGATGACACCAAGCTGTGTGGTCCAGTCAACATGCTGGCGGGAAGGGATGCCATCCAGAGGAACCTTAACAGGCTTAAGAGGTGGGCCCATGTAAACCTCATGAAGTTGAACAAAGCCAAGTGCAAGGTCCTGCATGTGGGTCAGGGCAATCGCAAGCACAAATACAGCCTGGGCGGAGAATGGATGGAGAGCAGCCCTGAGGAGAAGGACTTGGGGGTGTTGGTTGATGAGAAGCTCAACATGAGCCGACAATGTGCACTCACAGCCCAGAAAGCCAACCATATCCTGGGCTGCATCAAAAGCGTGGCCAGCAAGTCGAGGGAGGTGGTTCTGCCCCTCTACTCCACTCTGGTGAGACCCCACCTGGAGTACTGCGTCCAGCTCTGGAGGCCCCAACATAAGAAGGTCACGAAGATGATCAGAGGGCTGGAGCACCTCTCCTATGAGGACAGGCTGAGGGAGTTGGGTTGTTCAGCCTGGAGAAGAGAAGGCTCTGGGGACACTTTATAGTGGCCTTCCAGTACCTAAAGGGGGCCTACAGGAAGGATGGGGAGGGACTCTATCAGGGAGTGTAGCGATAGGACAGTTTTAAACTGAAAGAGGGTATGTTTAGCTTAGATATTAGGAACAAATTCCTTACTGTGAGAGTGGTGAGGCACTGGAACAGGTTGCCCAGAGAAGCTGTGGATGCCCCATCTCTGGAAGTGTTCAAGGCCAGGCTGGATGGGGTTTTGAACAACCTGGTCTAGTGGGAGGTGTCCCTGTCCATGGCAGGGGGGTTGGAACTGGGTGATCTTTAGGGTCCCTTCCAAACCGAACCATTCAATGACTGTATGATAAGCTTAAGTGATTGCTGGTTTGGCATCTCAGTGGGACCGCTGCCTGCATGCAAGGAATACAAAGTTTGTCTTGCTGATAGTATAAAGGTAAAATGTGTAACTCAAGACAGAGAGTAATTTTTTAGTACCAAAAGGATTGTGAAATGCACTCGGTAAATGTTACTAGGTACTTCTGAACTACAGAATGATATTTTATACCTACAGTAAGCAATTTGTTGAACTGATTTGGGGAGACAGAGTTCTGATATGTGTCGAGGTGAGCAAAAATTTCCTGTGAAGCTAAATAGAGGATAATGTGCAAGAACATTACAAGCATGTTTTTCACATTATCTGACAATATCTTGCCGTAGCAGTAGTGCTAGGTGAATTTATATTTGCTGTAAAATGCAAAAGATACTAGTAGTAATGCTTAATATTTATATTCTAACCAGCATTAAGCAGTTCGAGATTAATACAAATAACCTGTCTTTGGTGTTGTTTTTTTTTTAAATGGCAATATCCCCTTTCAGTGTCACTGCAGGACATCACAATGAGGAAAGCTTTCCGGAGTTCCACAATTCAAGATCAACAGCTGTTTGACCGCAAAACTCTGCCTATTCCTTTGCAAGAAACTTATGACATTTGTGAACAACCTCCTCCACTTAACATTCTCACCCCTTATAGGTCAGTAAAATAAAATTAATCAAAACCAATTTCTAGCTTATTTTATGTAATAGAGATACTATATCTAGGCAGCTTGCTTGTGTTGAGTAGCACTTGAATATTTAAGGAGCCACACTAGAAAGCTGTCAAGCTGCTGGAGGAATACAGGCAGCAGAGGACATTATAAGCATTAAAACTTTACTCAAATTTTACTCCAGCGTAACAACAGTAAGAAAAAGCCATTTTTATTATCTGTATTTACTAAACTGTGTCCTGGTCTTGGAAGTGAGTGAAGAAAATAAGCAGTTAAGTATGTAGAAAGAAAGGTCTTCAATGGAAATGAATGTTGTTTGCTGGCCCAAAGTCAGTTTGAATCAACAGTTGAACACAAGCAGACACACAAATTTGCTCATCATTTTAAAAGCAAAATTTGAGTCATTAGAATAGCAGTTCTCTGATTTATGATACTCTTATCTATAGCTTGCGTTAAGGTTACTTTTCCAAAATCAGGACCTTGAATACAAGGAAAGATAGTAAAGAATGATGGCACAGGAGGTCAATGTTCATCTTTTTAATGTTCTTCAGTGAAATATTTCAGGATCTGAGATACTAGGTGTTCCTTCATATGCCTTTCCTTTGCCTTAATGTTTGGATTCATGTGGTGTTAGATAAATAGTATGCCCTGTTTCCATCATTGTATTTCAGGGATGATGGAAAAGAGGGTTTGAAGTTTTATACCAATCCTTCATACTTCTTTGATCTGTGGAAGGAAAAAATGTTGCAGGACACTGAGGACAAAAGAAAAGAAAAGAGGAAGCAGAAGGTATGTATGTTAGCTTTATATAGCTTCTGGTTGTTCTTTTTCCTGGAAAGGGTTTACTTGCAGATATGGTACTTTTTTGGTTATGCAATTAATAGCAATCCAAACTTTACAGAGTCATCTTCATTCAACTAAAACTACTCACATCCATTCAGTTCCATCAACTTTAACAAATAAATATTTAATAGTAATAATTAAAAATAATATAGAAGGGCCTGGAGCTTTCATGCTGTCTTAATGTAACTAACAGCAGGTTTGCCAAAACATTCAAGTCTTCTAGCAATGACTCAAAAAGGAGAGAAAAGGGGAATACTACAAGAATAAACAAATTCACTGGAACACTTTTTTATAATACAAAATTCTGGCAGTCTTACAGGTGAAAAAGCTTGAATGACATTCTAATAAATGTGTTTACACTAGAAAGAAATTAGTAGGAGTAGAGCACTTTATGTTTTCTTAAACTTTTGCAAAGGTAATGCTACCTGTTTGTTTCACCATTCTGTATATTTCATACACAGAGACATTAAATATAAGTGTCAGATTCATAATTTCATTTCAGACAGAATAAAAATCTACTCATACAGTTATTTTTCTCTGCATTATTCAGCTAATTATCCACTAGACTGAATTTTCTGCCTCTTTCATGTCTTTTTGCTTTACATATCATATTTAGACTGAAAGTAAAATTTTTTCTTGCACTTGAATTGTTTTTCATTATTTTGTGGCTGATGTTTAAATGCAACTAACTGAAAAACACTGTCTTAGTTGTCAGTTTTGTTTGCACAACTCTCCTACAGCAGAAAAATCTAGATCGCCCTCATGAACCAGAAAAAGTGCCAAGGGCACCTCATGACAGACGGAGAGAGTGGCAGAAGTTAGCCCAAGGTCCGGAGCTCGCAGAAGACGATGCTAACCTCTTACATAAGCACATTGAAGTTGCTAATGGCCCAGCTTCACATTTTGAATCAAGGTTTCTTTTTATTTTTTCTATCCTTTATTAAGTACAGATATTTATACTACCTAGTGAACCTTGAGAAATGGTAAATGATGAGATGCCGCTGCTCTTCTTGAAATGCACTGGAAATCATTGATTTAGTTCAATGAACACTGAGTTTTAAAAAATTTAGTCAGTGTGTCCTTAAAGAAGTAGTTATTATTGTGTTATTTTTAAGAGTAGTGTGTATCCTTGAGGATGTGTTGTTGTCTGCAACTTAAAGAAGGTGGTAACGTCACTGTTACAAGTGTCTGTTCCAGTCTTGACCTACAAAATCCCGATTATTCCAGTCTCTTGATTTTTCTTTAGCAGACGCTGCCAGGACTATATGGTGGGTGCGATGTGAACAAATGTCCACTTGGAACTCAGATGAGATCACTGAGCTTCTCTTTACTCTTGAGCAAATCCAAGATTTGATTGACATTTCTGGTTATAGTCTATTACAAAATCTAACCTGTTGGATTTTCATTTCACAGCACATATTTGCTGGTGGCTAAAAGTAGCATTTCACATGGTAAACACCTGCTGTGTTTACGCTTCTGGTGTTTGTGCAAAACCAGCTGAGAGGATAGGAAAGAGGCATGACAATTAAGATTAAGAGTTTTGGTGGTGTGCTTTTGGTTTGTTCAGTTTTCTTTTAATTAAAAAGCATTCATTGTCCTCCAAAAAACAGTTAAATTTTTCCCCTGTCCTTCACTGGCCAAAAGCACCATAAGAGAGTATTTTGTTTAGCTTAGTAAGGCCTTCAAACAAATGTACTAGTGAGAGTGGATAATTATAACAGCTCTAGGAGATAGTGTTTTCTGTCTGAAAAATGGAAAAACCGGTTTGTAGAAAACTTAGTTCTCTGAATTTAGAAACTAAAAAAGGTCTTAGTGCATTTCAGTCAGTGGAATACAACTCAAGTTATGGTAATTAGCATTTTTCTGGGAGCAACTTTATAGTATCTTATCTTTGTAAGCTGCTGTGTCAAGTCATTGGCAGAATCATCTGCTTTCCTGCCATCCTTCTGTTGTTCTGTACAGCAGATTCCACATTAGACGCACTTGTTCCAGGACTCCTTTTGTATCTAGGACCCTGGCCTAAACCTTGATTATCTCAGTACCAGCAATGCAATTATGAATAATGCTGTAGTGCTCAGGAGTACTACATGTGCAGAGCATGTCGGTCAGATACAGAACAGCACCGTGCTTTTGAGTACCAGAGTAAGATTTCATCCCCCAATAATTTCATAGGTTAGATACTAGAGCAGTTACAGTATGTGGAAGACATAGAGTACTGCTTTTCTTGTTGGAAAGTGTTCTGCAAACACATTTCCTCAGAATTTAATAATGAATTTTTTTTAATTTTTTTAACTGAGTAGTTAATTAAAATTTCCTAACTGATCATGTCCTTAAAGTGTGTCTAAAGTTGTCATTTACAAGGAAGGTGAATCATTTTAAGCTGTAGTTACCTTTCTTTACTGCTACTACTCAATAGATATTTAGATTATCTTCCTTATATCTGTTGTATTGCTACAAAGTATTAGGTCAAAAGTAGTGGGTTCTTTCTATTGAAATATAGATCCTCTGACAGAAGTTCAGCTAAATTATTCAGTTGTAAATTCTACCGTTCTAACATCGATGGATGTTTCGTGGATCTTATAAAAGAATATGGTTGCATATATGTAGGGATTGAGGAGCAAAAACGATTACTGAGTATAATGTCTTTCATAATACACTCTGGTATATGTGTACTTCTGATTGTATTGCTACATTTACTTAACTCAAAATAATGTGACTAATAAACACTAAGATCACACACATACTGCAGAAATTGTCTGATAGACCTGTCAAAAGCATTAAACCCTTGAGCGGCTAGAAGCAATGGCATGGAAAGTGAGATAAATTATTAAAAAGCCGTGAAGTACAATACGCAATAGTGATGCAGAGAAGATACTTGAATTCAGAAATCAAACTGAAGTATAGAACATTAGCTGAGGGCACTAATACTTATTTTTACTAAGGCTTATATTGGATGACTTCTCACTATTTTCCTACAGATCTCAAGCATATGTGGACCATATGGATGGATCATACTCACTTTCTGCATTGCCCTATAGTCAGATGTCTGAACTTCTGAACAGAGCCGAGGAGCGAGTGTTGGTCAGGCCACATGAACCACCACCACCACCTCCAATGCATGGAGCAGGAGAAGTGAAACCTGTGCCTCCTTGCGTTAGGTATGAAGTGGTCAAGCCACATGCAGATTTTTTGGAGAGTTTTGGTTTTCCACCATGCCCCAAATAGTCCATTAGTATTATTTCTATGCAAGCCAGGCAGTACACACATCCTAGGGCCTCACTCACCCTGTCATCAAACCATAAATATGTATTTCAAATGTAACTCATCCTTACTGCTTGTACTGTTTTGATTTGTTTTGTTTTTAAAGTTCTGTGAATCGAAGCAGTTACTCAACTGCTAGTTCCCCTCAGAAAAATAATTTGGATTTACGTAGGGGTGGGAGGGGAGAATTATACTCATATAGGAAACCTTTGATAAAGATGCAGGTTTGTATAAGAGCATAAACTCAGTTAATAGCTGAATTTGAGCAAAGGTCTGTTGGATGACTGACGCTTACTCCATACCGAGAATTAGATTACTTCATATATGAGGTATGAATGCCTTGAAATCATCATAGTACATAGTGCTCTTTAATGCCCAGCGTTCAATATTCTTAAGTTGCAGAAATGAATCTGTTGCTGTTTTTTCCACTCTCCAGCTCTAATAACAACTTTGTCCTGTTATTGAATATTCCAGTTCTACGACTGGCTTGGTAGAAAATCGTCCTCAGTCACCAGCAACAGGCAGAACACCAGTGTTTGTGAGCCCCACTCCTCCTCCTCCACCACCACCACCTCTTCCATCTGCTTTGTCGACTTCATCATTAAGAGCTGCTATGACTTCCACCCCTCCACCCCCGGTCCCTCCGCCCCCACCCCCTCCCACAGCTGCTCTGCAAGCCCCAGCAGTGCCACCTCCACCGGCTCCTCTCCAGATAGCTCCTGGAGTCCTACATCCTGCTCCACCTCCAATTGCTCCTCCCCTAGCACAGCCCTCTCCTCCTGTCACTAGAGCTGCCCAGGTGTGTGAAGCTGTACCCGTTCACCCAGTTCCTCCACAAGCTGAAGTACAGGGACTTCCTCCACCACCCCCACCCCCTCCCTTGCCTCCTCCTGGCATTCGACCCTCCTCTCCTGTCACAGTTGCAGCCCTTTCTCACCCTCCTCCTGTTCTGCACCCTCCTCCCACAACCATTGTCCCTGCACCTCATGCACCCTTAATGCCTCCATCTCCACCATCTCAAGTGATTCCTGCTCCTGAACCCAAACGCCATCCTTCAACTCTTCCTGTAATCAGTGATGCTAGAAGCGTTCTACTGGAAGCAATACGGAAAGGTAATGTTTGGCTATTAAGGGGCAAAAAGAACGGTCTCAAGAACTTGCTAAATACACGTTAGCTTTGAGAGATGGAATGTTGCACATGTGTGTAAGAAGCTAGTTTAGAGGAATGCATCTTAAGTGTGTTTCTCCTTTCTGTTCTCTACAGTGTATGCATTGCCAAGCTGACAGATTTTTTTCAATTTGTAATTGCGCTTATCAGATGTTTAGTTTGGATGGCAAAACTGGTTCTCTGTGGAAGTTAGATTTTTAAAAGAAAAAAGTACATGTGTTTATGGATGATCTGTGCAGATCATCTCTTCGTTTTGTTTGTCTGAGAACGTAGCTATTTCTGATAACCCACAGATTGTGTAGAAGGCAAAAACGTTGTTTTTCACGGACTGTTAGATGAAAGCAGAACAGATCAGTTGTCACTGGGATTTTGACCATATATCCGTGTATTACAACAACATGTAAATGACGTTCAGAAATCATTCCTTAAGACTTAGAGCTGTTAAGTATCTCATCTGGACAAGTCTCTACTCAGTAGTGGAGCAGTCTTTACGCTGCAAGGTGCCCTGCTGGCAGAGTGCAAGTGAATGGCAATGTTTACCTGGTGACCTAGCCAGGAGCTGTGCGTACAACTGTACCGCTCTGCTCATGTGCCTACAGCCGGAAAAATCCCCACTGCACTCTGCGTGCTGCTGTTTCACTGTGTAGTATCTTTGAATAATCTCTCTCAAATGTTTTGAGTACTACATTCTTCTGGTTTTTGCCTGCACTTACAACACAGTCCAGAATCTGTTCGGCACTGTAATACCAGTAGACAGGCTATAATACTAATTCAGAATAGTTTTTAAGCATCTATATGCACATGAATTTCAAACATCATTGACTCTAAAGAAGCATCAACAGCAGCTGAGTACAACAGTGGTGCATGAACACTCGTAGAGAATGTCAGTCAAAAACTTAATAAAGGAGAGCCTGCTGGTATAATTTAGGTGATTCCTGAAAATGTTTTTGACTAAGTCTTGCACAAGAAACAAAGGCTCAAGTTTTAACAGTCTAAATTTCACTAAGGACCTGTGCTTGTGTTGCCTGTCAGTTGGCAGCAGAGAGTATTGAGTACAGGATGTAGGTTGTATTTAGACTGTGTCAGTTGGTGGTCTTGTGACTATAAAACCAAAATATATAATCTCTGTCATGTTTTTAACTAAGTTACTGAATTTAACTTTCCCATACTATCGGTATGTGTAATTTCTCCTCTGTGTTTGATCTTGAAGTAATACTTTATCGCAAAACAGATCGTTACATGATCAAAACTGAGTTACAAGAAAATGCTATCTTGTTAGGATCGTGAAGTAGCTATAACTTTTAATTGAGACCATGAAGAGAGAGTATAAAAATTGTTTGGAAATGCAAATAGTAAAATGTCTTAATCACTTACAATGGTACTAGAAATGAGGGTGTGTTTTTAATGGGAAATCAGAAGTAAGATGTAGCAGAAAGACTGATGATGTAGTCTGCCATTGCAATTCTGACATTCCTCTCTTTAAAAACTTGATAAAGAACTTCTGTCTGAGGACAATGTCCTCAGACTTCATTTTTGCTTGCAAAGCCTTTTGTAAATCGTGAGCTAACTACCTTGCATAATGATAAAGGAGGAGAGTAACGTGTTTGTGATTTGATGTTCTTTAGGTATTCAGCTACGCAAAGTTGAAGAGCAGCGCGAACAAGAAGCTAAGCATGAGCGCATTGAGAATGATGTTGCTACTATACTTTCTCGTCGCATTGCTGTGGAATACAGTGATTCAGAAGATGATTCAGAATTTGATGAAGTGGATTGGTTAGAGTAAAATCATTACATTGCTGTACACTGCAAAATCGAATGCTAATGTCCATTGTGGTGCTTGTTCTCTGAAAGTTTGATGGTCATTTCTAGTGTTTTTTGTATTCTTTTCTTTACGTAATTAATCCATGTTTTTCTACTTTTCAGTTTACAAAAAGCTCCTAGTGCATCTTTGAAACTAAATGTTTTACAGTGGCTTTTCTTACACATCTTTTTTGAAAGAACATACTTTGTTCTGATAGACCACTAAGTATTAAGCATGGGCAGCTGTTGGTAGAGTAGCAGTTTCAATTTTTTGGCATATCTTAACTGTGCACTTTGTGAATTTTAAGTTAATGAAGGCAACTGAGATTGACATTCCAAGGGCAGCTGTATGTACTAATGAGCCTTATTCCACTTCTGATAGTGTTTTAAAACATTAAACCTAGCTGTCAAGATATCACTGCCTCGATTACATCTGTACCCTAGAAGTACATATAGTTAGCAGCACTGAACACACTGAAAGGAAAATGGATCTTTGGGGGTTTTTATTATTGTTTTATTGTTGTTTTTAAATAATTATGGCCTTATTTGGATGTTTAGAGATTCCCCTTTCCCTTCTTCCCTCCCAGGTACATATTGTGTGGTACTACTTTTGCCTGCATAATAGACGTTTAATTTTTTTTTTCCTTGTGAAATCTTTTGACTTAAACATGCTGTGTAACTTAAGTAAATGTTAAAATAACAGTTTGATTTAATAAATGGTTCATTTTAAATGTTCCTGGTTGTTGCTTTTTCATTGAAGCCTGCTTTTCACTGGTGTATCTGAGGGATCTTTGGATTTCAGGGATTTAATCTGTGGTCTACAAAGTTACAATAAATATTCCGCACTTGATCTAAGGACCCATGTTAAAGAAGAAAACATGTATCATGAAATGATATCTATATGCATATCTACAAAAGAAAGCTGAAATACTACTGCGATCCATTAGTTCTAAAAAAAAATCGGGAGCTTATGGCTTATATGATTTACGTTGTTTTTTATAAAAAAAACTATACCATCAATGTATCTTGAGAGGAGAAAGGGAAGACGCAGCGGTCAAAATCCGTGGTTAATGAAAGATGACAAAGAACATGGGCGATACTGCAAAGTCATTTTTCAAGCACTATCTAGCAGTGTGCTGCATGTTGCGTAGTTATAGGGCTTTTGTGTTTCCCTTCTCTGGAATAACTCCTTCAGGTCTGAGCACCGAGTCAAAAGCCTATTGAGAAGGGAAGCGCGAGAGTGCAAGAGCACTCTGACCTTGCAAAATCGTTCCTGGAAGATGGAATTGTATAATAGAGGAAAACAAGTGTTGAAATCTCGGAACGAGATTTCTGAAGGTGGAACATGAAATGTTCTACCGGCTACAGAACAATTTAGCGGCATGTGGTTATTAACCTACCCTTAGGACTGGGCAAAACTCCAGAGGTGCAGACTGGAGTAGCAATACCATACGTTGTCACAATTTGTGAATCTGCATCTTTATAACTAGGGATGCAGTTCTCTATATGCTGTTCTCTTTAATGGTTGTCTTCACAGTAATGCCATCTGGTTTATTCTGCCATTTTCAGTTAACTTTTAACACGCGCGTCCTTAATAGCTCCTCATAATATTGAAGAAAAGATGTCAGAAGCACCACTGCGTGAATATTTGATTGTTTAATCTAGGTGTTCCCTTGCATCTCAGTAATCCTAAACTGCCAAATCTGGCCCAATAAAAAAAGGTGAGAGATGTCCTTTATACGCAGCTGAACAGGACTGATCTCTTCAAGCAGAAGTGCAGCACGCACACCTGCAGGCACCCTTTAAGCAGGGAGATCTTTAAGCAGATCTATGCTTTAGGCAGCTGAAAGAACAGCTCATGCCTAAATTCTCTGTGTAGGTAGTCCTGCCATTCACAAAATCACTTTTCAGCTGATGTTTATACCTGTTCTTTGCTGTAGTCTCTAAACTCCTGATTTTCCTGGTGGGTATTCTAGACAGCAGCCCTATGTTGTCACTGAAATGGAGCAGCATCGTGTCTGCGCCCAGGCCGCAACTGTTCAAAGTAGAGCACCATCACACCCGCACTGTAGGTATGCTCTGAGTGCATCCAGGCGCTGTGAGCCCCGGGTATAACTTGCCTAAAGCAAGGAGATGAGTTAGGGGGGAAAAAAAAAAAAAAGAAAAAGAAAAAAAGGGAAAAAAAATAAAGCCAAAGGGCCTTTACGTGACTGCAGCTATCACATGTTGGACTTGAAGGTACAAAAAAAAAATCCTTATTGACAAATGGTTGTTATTGACCTGCTTCGCTGTCCCGCTGATTAATAATATCCCTTCCAAACCGGTACCCGGGGCAGACAAAGCACTCGTTTAATATGACACAGTCACATGAAGTAATGAACCTTGTCTGAGAAAAGTCAAGAGTTAAATTCAGTTAACATTTCAAAGGCAGGGATTCTTGGCCTTCTGCCACCGCTACAGCTTTCTGCCATAGCAACTAGTCTCCAGATAGCAATAGCGTGATTCACTACTAGCGAGAGGTGATTGTTGAATTTGAATATTTGCATTTTATAGACCTACTCCAAGCGATGCCTTTGCAATCTCAGTGATTTGTGTGCCTCTCGCTGTGGTCTCCGACTGCCCTTCTCATTTGGTGGAACGCTGTTCAGGGGGCTGCTGGGCTGTTCATGCCCGTCGTTAGATGTGTAATAGATTATTGATTGCTTTGTCTTGCAAGGTACTAAATCAAGTCTTCTGTATTGAACTGTTTATAGGTTCTGTTGTTTACTTCGGTACATTTACAGCAACTGGTTAAAATCAAAGACTCAAAGCCTGCTACAGAAATAACATGTGAGTAATGTTCAATATAAGTTAAGAGAAACCTTTGTTCAACTTCACGCCTTTCTTGAACTGTAATCTGGGACAGTTAAAAACGATCTACTTCTCCCGCTGCGAAACGGGGAAAAAAGGAATAAAATGAAAAGCTCAGAAAGAAGAAACAAAAGGTACGCGTGGCAGAACTGGAGCAGAAGACTCGGTGGTGCAAAGTTGGTCGCTCGGGGGGTTTATCAAAAGATAAAATAGCAACAGTGACACAGCCATCACGGACAGACCAAAAATAAATAGCTTAATGGAAGAGAACGAGTACTGAAGAAACAAAATGACAGAGAGACATAATTTGTGTTCTTTTTCTTAGTGTTACAGTGTGAACAGCAACCGTTAAATACTAGATATCATTAAGGGATTATGTAATCTCCCATTAAATTGGGATTAAACAAGCAGGAGGCATTTTAACACAACGTTTAAAGGAGTGAACTCCCCAGCATTCAGGTGGATGCTGACATGCCATCGCCTGTCTGATGAACACACAGACTAACGCAGAGTCGGCTTCAAAAGGCATCGCGGGACCTGAGTGTGCAACCAGGCACTGACGGTCCCAGTTCCGTTGCGACGGGCATTCTCCACAATGCTGGGACCATCTCGGCTTGGATGCAGCTGCCACCCCTGGAGCGCATCCCCACTTGCTTTGCCTGGTGGCCGTGAGCCCTCGGACTGCGACAGGCATGGAGCTGGAAGCATGGGCTCTGTGGTGGCCTGCCACATCTTGGTCTCCCCAGCCCACGGACACACCGGGGAGCTCCGGAACACAGTGCAGAAACCGCTGCCTGGCAGGCAATCCGGCAGATACAGCTCTCTGCAGAGTTGCTAGCTCAAAGCAGCGTACCCACAGCAGTATAGGATTATGTCAGCAGTCAGAGCCCCGAAAGCCGGCATTCCCACAAACTAGAGCAGTTCCAAGAGGAGACACGGAGGCAAAGCCTCGCCAGCGGCCTCTGCAGCCAAGGTCTGCAGCAGCGAGAGGTCTGACAGAAATTCGACTCGAGCTCCATCAAGTGTCTGCTCCGTCTCCTCAGCTGCAGGAGAGAAAGAATTTCACTCGTTCTCTTTTGCAGGTGGCAACATTAAACACTAGGAGAGGACTCGCAACCAGAAGCCAGGGGCAGCAATAAGGGTCTCCCTTTTTGGGGCCACTCATCTGCTTTTTCCCTCTCCTTTCCACTACTTTTCCCACTTGAACAATTCTCAGGGGCGGTAACCTGCCCGTGGGAGACTTTTCACACACCTTTTGTGCCTGCAGCTGGGACAGGCCTTACTGATTGCCAAACTGCTTCTTGAGTACAACACCAACCCTTGGTAGACGTCAGTGCCCCCGTCTGTCCTTTGAGCTGCTTGGGACAGTGCTGCCTCACCAGATCCAACCGCAATGAGCTGGGATGGGTTTAAGTGCTTAAAAAGCAGGTTCCCAGCAACTCTTTTTGACAGCACGCATCCCGGGAGCGACTCGGCTGTCGGCTCTGAGGCCTTAATGAAGGTCTGGCAGCGCACCACCAAGCAGCGGCGCAGGAGCAGGCGGGGGGGCTGGGAAACCCGTCCCCATCCCAGCTGCTGCTGGAAGAGGGACGCACGGACAAAGCCCCGGGAAATGGGGGCTGGGGGACAGAGCAGACCCTGCGAGGCTGGAGCTGCGCACCCCATCCCGTTCCTCTTGGGGAGACAAAACCCATACTGTGCAGCTTGTGCTTTTTCTTTGATCCTTGCTGTGCTGCCAGCAGACGAGTTTCCCCACCACCCCCCCTTACCCCTTTGCCTGCACAATGGGTTCTGCCACCTTCGTCATCGCTTGCGTTCCCCGACTGCCACCAGCCCCTGGCTGCAGGACCAGCAACAGCCTCTCAAGAAAATCGCATCTGTCCTATTCCTTCAAAATTCTTATTTTTAAAATACTTGCAAGCTCTGGGCAGTTGCTCCAGCCGCCTTCCTTTTGGCAGCTGGAAACAGACAGCTGAGTAGGGATCGGAGCAGGTATAAAGCCAAACGGGGCTGAATATTCCCTTCCTTTCCTCTCTTTCTCTGAGGGTTTGACAGCTCCACTCTAAGACACAGGGTAGCTGAGGGCCCTCTACTGACAGGTTGTTTCCATTTCCCCCCCCATTTTAATGCCTTTGAAGACAGAGTGTTTGTTACTGCGAAACCAGTGACGTTTTAACACAGCTTCATGGCAGTATCGCTCCAAGATAAGTTTCAAAAATTATCTCCCTTCAGTGCGATTTTACCCTGCTTTTTAGCCACTTCCACTCCGCTGCGAGGCATTTTCTTCACCACAATTTTAAGACCCCAGAACAGGACTCCTATGGGCCGCCCCAATCGCTCCCGTGGAGCGAGCAGCCACGCTCGGTGCCATGTTATCACAGCTTGACTTTGCCCATCGCTTCTAGCCAGAAATAACTCCAGTGCACTGCCCGAGCCGAACCTGACGAGAAAGCGGTGTGCAGCCTGGATCTTGGCACGCCGATGGAGCTTCGTCCCTCTGTGCCAAGCAAACAATGTAGGTTGAATTTCCCCGTACGCATTTTTGGCGAAGCCAAAACCAGTTTATAAGCATCGCCAGCAGGACACGCGGACAACACGGCCACGGATTGCCGTCAAGCAGCCTGGGCTGGGGGCTGCCCCCTGGAGAGGGATGTGTCTTATGGGTTTTAAAAAGCACAAAGAAGTTAGCAACGCTCCCAAATGGGACAGGTGTTCCCCACGAGCCAGCATCGTTTGATGGCCAGCAGGATTCCTGGTGGTAATTTGGTGGTGATTAATGAGAAGAAAACATTAGTATAACGCCTTTGCTTCCATATACTTTGTTCTCTGCATGAGCGCTGTGCCCCAGCGCCTGCCAGGAGGAATTTCGGTGCTGATGATTCATTTTTGGATGAATCAGAGGTAGGAAGCAGCAACTCAGCCCTTGTCCTGTGCCCCCTCCTGCAGGAAAAGCCCAACTCTGGGAGAAACCAAATATACCGGGACTTCCCAGGCAGCTCCTACAGGTCACTTTCTGGAGGTGTTCCCAAGGGAGATCTCTAAGGTCACATGGAAAAGTTATCCCCCTAAATCCCAGGGATTTTCTGGCCATACTTGGATGGCTCTTTGGTTTTTGAAACCCTCCATTGACTTGCCACATCCCTCCATCTCACAAAACCCAGGGGTCTGAGGGTCTCCAGAGGACCCTGCAAGCGTGGGGTGGAGCCAGCCCAGCTCCCGTGGCCACGGCAAGGCTGACTTCACGCTCTCTACAATCAGGAGGCATTTTTGGGAGCATCGGGGCCAAAGCCCTGCCCCAATGGGAACCGCGGTGGCCTCTGCCATGAGGCCTGAACAGGTTCCACGGGGGGCAAACCAAAGGGGCTCGTGTGGCTACAGCCGCACGTGGCCATCACCCATGTTCAGGCTAAACAAAAATCCTGCTAGAGCACCCCACCATCATCCACGTCAACTCCCAGTGTTGGCACCGTCAGCGACACCTGTAAGGAGGTGTTTATCATAAGTCTGCTGGCAAAATAGCCTCCCAACACACATGGGAGCGATTGCTTTCGCTTTCCCCCCCCCAATTTTAATAGTCCTTATACTCTACATAAATTTCATTAGCCGGATTTATGTGGTCACTAAACTGCTTGATACAGTATTATATTCACAGCAGGAAATTATTTGCCATTCTGGTGAAAATGAGCATTTCCTAGTTTTGTCAGCACAAAGAATTACATTATCAGGGAAATAATAACCAGCTGAACTGCAAAGGGTTTGATTCATGGTAATTACTGATTATATGCAGATTATTTTATGGCTTTAATTCTTTGGTCTCCCACTGTTTGCTTGCTAAACCTCTAAAAAAGAAAAAAAAAAAAAAAGAGAGTGAGCGTATGAGCATCTTGTTTGTAAGGTAAATTACAGAACCTATTTTGTTGAATACATGAAAGGAAGCAGAGCTCTGCACTAACCGAGACGGCAGCGGAAAGGAGCCGGCAGCGAGCCACGCTTGCCTCCATCCCTGGCTGCCACCACCTCTGTGCTGCTCTTCAGTGCCCAGTTCGCATCCCCACAGCTGCAGCCCTCACCTCCGCTGGTGGCTGCTTTTACTGGGGCCACAGCAGGGCTGGCCCTGATAAAACACCCCTGGGCACAAGTGGGGGCACGTGAAGGTGTCTCCTTGTTCCTCCAGCTCACAGCCCCCCCAAGTCTGTCACAGAATCACAGAATCACAGAATGGTGAGGGTTGGAAGGGACCTGTGGAGATCATCTAGTCCAACCCCCCTGCCAGAGCAGGGTCACCCAGAGCAGGTTGCACAGGAACGTGTCCAGGTGGGTTTGGAATGTCTCCAGTGACGGAGACTCCACCACCTCTCTGGGCAGCCTGTGCCAGTGCTCTGCCACCCTCAAAGGAAAGAAGTTCCTCCTCATGTTGAGGTGGAACTTCCTATGCTCAAGTTTGTGCCCGTTACCTCTTGTCCTGTCCCTGGGCACCACTGAAAAGAGCCTGGCCCCATCCTCCTGACACCCACCCTTTAAGTATTTATAAGCGTTGATAAGGTCCCCCCTCAGCCGTCTTTTTTCCAGACTGGAGAGACCCGAATCCCTCAGCCTTTCTTCATAAGAGAGGTGTTCCAGTCCCCTAATCATTTTGGTAGCCCTTTGCTGCACCCTCTCCAGCAGTTCCCTGTCCTTCTTGAACGGGGTAGCCCAGAACTGGACACAGTACTCCAGGTGCAGCCTGTCCCTTCTCTGCTTTCACCCCCGTTCGTCAGATGGAGGTGAGTGGATCTATCGATTCGTTTGTGCTCAAAATGCCCCTTAAAACACTTCTTCCAATTAGGTGCAACAAAAAGGCCCTTGCAAACCTCCAGTGTTAGCTAGCACCACGCTTTAAAACCTCAGAAGCTGGTTAGCAAACTAGAGGCTGCCTTTGACAGAAAGCTATCCAAAACCAGAGTGGCGTGGCGCTGCCATTTCTCAGCCACCCAAGCTCTTCCCTTATTTCCTACAGCAAACCTTCAGCAGACTCACAATCCCCAGAGATGAAACAGCGGCCATACCCCTTGTGCCCGGGCAACTTATTTTTAAAATACATATCTACACCCTCTCAAGTGAAAAGCATATTACTGGGGTTTGCATCCAAAGCCCTTGTCCCCTGCGGGAGGAAGCTCGGAAGCGCGGCCGGCGGCTGGGTGCTCCGCAGGGCTCCGTGCGCCCGTCTGCAGCCTCTCCCACCTGTGCCGGCTGGGATCTTCCAGCTGCAAGCACTTTATCTAACAGATGAAAGGGAGAGAGAGAGGGAAAGCGCTGTAACTACCTCCACAAGCAACAGCCCTCTGCGCCAGCCCTGCCTGCCCCTGGGAAGGCAGCACAGAGGAACAGGGGGAGCAGCACCCACCGAACCCATCAAGGATGGTCCAGAGCAGCACTTGCAGCCCATGTGAGCACTGGCACCATCATGGCACAGTGCAGGGCTGGATCCAGGCTCTGGGATGGAGGGTTGGCACCATCAGCACACACATAGAATAGAACCATAGAATTGTTAAGGTTGGAAGGGACCTTAAAGATCATCTAGTTCCAACCCCCCTGCCATGGGCAGGGACACCTCCCACTAGACCTGGTTGCTCAGAGCCCCGTCCAGCCTGACCTTAAAAACTTCCAGGGATGGGGCTTCCACCACCTCTCTGGGCAACCTGTTCCAGTGCCTCACCACCCTCATGGTGAAGAACTTCTTACTAACGTCCAGTCTGAATCGACTCCTGAATGGGAGCCTCTGGAAAAGCACCCTGTTCCCTTGGTTGGTACCAGCCATGATGGCTCCCCGAGATCGACCATGGGGGAATGCTGTCCCTTCAGTCCACTCGCTAGTAGAGGTCCCCCTCCAGGATGAAAAATTGGATCCTTGGCTGTTCCCAAGTGCTCCAGCAGATGAAACATCCTGAATCTGTGCCCCACTGGCTGCAACAAGCAACCCCACTCGTGGGACGGCATCTTCAGAAGTGGTCCCCATTCCTGCCATGATGCCACCGGAGATGTTTTGGCCTTTCTGTTTTGCACAGGGAGAGCTGAAGGTGGACAGGCGGCCCCACCAGCAGACTTTTATCTGCCTGTGCAGGATGGCCACCCTTTGGATTTCTGAACCTTTCCTTCTCCCTTTGCAGGTCATAAGCCTTTAGAAGAATGATATATGCCACTTTGTGCTGACCAGTAGGAACTATTCATCCTCCCATTTAACACATTATTTCTCTGCCTTCCTTCAGTGCAAGAATAACATTTGAAATGCGATCATAATGAAATAAATATAGTCAAAAGAGAGATGCTTTCCTTTTGGCTGTTTGCTATGGAAAGGCCCCTTCTTCCCTGTTGTTTCACTCACCTCCACCAACAGACAGCATTTGATCAACCACCGCAAATTAGCAGAATGCAGATTACGTGTAATTTCTGTGCTGTTGCTGCCTGGAGGCGGCGTGCGCGGTTCTGCTTTATCTCTGAGCTGGCGGCCCCCGGGGCTGACCACAAACCACTTCAGGCCCTGCTGAAAAACCATCTGGGTGATGGCGTTTCACAACGCAGCGAACAAACCCCAAAGCCTCAAGCATCCCCCCCCGAAACCCTTGCCCCGAGGCGGCCGCCGCCGCCGCCGATCTGGAAGGGGCGCACCGGGAGGTGGCAGCATCTCCCCGCCGTGCGGAGCCCGGCCCCGGGCGGCGACAGGGACAGGCTGCTCCATTTGCACGAAGATGGCAGAGCGGCTCGTACCCTGCTGCGCTTAGCCTCCCGGAGAGAAGAGCCGGCGGCGGCTGCCCGTGGGTTTCGGTCTCCGTATGCACAAAGAAAATAAAGCCGGTGCTTGGTGCGGTGCCTCCATGTCCTGGTGTCCCCTCAGGGGACGGGGTGGCCGAGCCCACGCAGAGAAGGCAGGTGTCTGTGCTGGGGGGCTCTGAGGAGCCCCTCCTTGCTACTGCTGGCACTTGTGGGCACCAGTGCTGGGCTCGGCCATCTCACCCCCCGTGGCAATCTGTCTGCTCCTGGCGATTCGTCAGGTTAGGCAGCACAAGCGATCCCACAGCAAGGTCCCCGTAGCTGACTCCTGGGATGGACCCCTGCCCCAGGGCAGAGCCAGCCCTCTCCCGGGGACGGCTGGTGGCTGTCAGAGCTCACCTCCCAGTGCGCATCTCTGCTAGGTACTGGGTATTATGCGTAACATATGTGCACTGTGCACATATGCTCCTGCCATCACACAAGTTGTTTTACGGTGTGCTGGACCATTACCATCATGTAAATGTTTGTATTGGGAGGGGAAGCTTCATCCCGGACCCCGCTGCATGAGGCACAACACAGCCATGTGAAAAGAATAGTCCTGCCTGGATTTGGCCAAAGCTGAGCTCCCAGGTCCTGGTTTCAGCATATAAATAGAGGAGCTGATGATGTGACACGCGAAACGATGGCATCTCCCAGAACTTTCAGAAGAGCTGTCTGGGAAATGGCTTTCACTGTTCTCTGAAAATGCTGGAAAGCAGGAAAGCACAGTTTAGCTGAAAACATTTGCAGTACTCAAGAAAAGCCAAAATATACTAATGAATTTTTGAATATCGGCTTCATCTGTAGGCATGAGACGTTGCAAGAAATGCTATCTTTTTAGTCAGGTCTTTGAGGACAGGTGGGCTGCCACAGGGGCATTTCCCGAGAGCATCGCTCAGGTTAAAACAATGAGCATCCTCCAGGCAAGCACACCAAGAAATCCCTGGGCTTTTCCCCGTTGCTGCCGTCCGTACCCGTCTCCTAAGGTGTGCCCGGAGCTGGGGAGGATCAGCCCGCCCGGAGTGGCTCTTTCCACCCCTGGGAAGGAGAAGGGGAAGGGCAGGGATGCCGCCAAGACCCCTCTGTGTCTCAGGCTCACAGGACAAGCCCTGACCTCCATCCAGGTGAAGCTGCTGGTCCATGGTGGCCGGCTCACAGAGGCGCTTCTCCATGCAGAGCTGGGGAAAGGATATTTCATACAAAGAAACCAGTGAGTATAGAATCATAGAATCATAGAATGGTTTGGGTTGGAAGGGACCTTAAAGATCATCTAGTTCCAACCCCCTGCCATGGGCAGGGACACCTCCCACTAGACCAGGCTGCTCAGAGCCCCGTCCAGCCTGGCCTTAAAAACTTCCAGGGATGGGGCTTGCACCACCTCTCTGGGCAACCTGTTTCAGTGTCTCACCACCCTCATGGTGAAGAACTTCTTCCTAACGTCCAGTCTGAATCGTCCCATCTCTAGTTTTAATCCATTCCCTCTAGTCCTACCATTACCCGACATCCTAAAAAGTCCCCCACCAGCTTTCTTGTAGGCCCCCTTAAGATACTGGTAGGCCACTATAAGGTCTCCTCAGAGCCTTCTTTTCTCCAGACCGAACAACCCCAACTCTCTCAGTCTGTCCTCATAGGAGAGGTGCTCCAGCCCTCTGATCATCCTCATGGCCCTTCTGTGGACATGTTCCAGCACATCCATATCTTTCTTGTAGTAGGGGCTCCAGAATTGGATGCAGTACTCCAGGTGGGGTCTCATGACTAGTATAAATTCGGAGCCCTCTGCCTCGCAAGGCTGCCCACATACGTGTGGGGTGGTGTTACTGCCCGATTTGTGCCCATCCTGCCCCATCCCATGAACCTGGGCAAGCGGCAGCAGGGCCGGGCTGCAGCGCCAGGCAGTGTGTCTTCAGCCCAGAGGCCAGGCTCCTCAGAAATAAAGACGGCTGGCAAGGCAAACAGCCCCCCTGAGTCCCCTTAAATGAAATAACTGCTCCCTCTCTCATAAACGTTTGCACGCAAACAGTGGCGGCCTTACCTTTATCAGCAACCGGATATTGAGGTATTGGTGCCTGTGATGTCGGCAGCTTGTTTAAGCGCAGATTTTCCTTTCACGGGCTGCAATAAATCAGGCCGATTATGTTGGATAAATTACTAGTTTTCTTTTGGCTAGTTGTCTGCAGACTAGGCTTTAACTGTCACTGATAGCTGTGCGTATTCCTGTGTCACGTATCTTTTTAAAATAAACATAGTGTAGAAAGAATATGCAGCAAGAATCTCCCCTCCCCTTCTCCTCAAGGCAAAGCCCTCACAAAGAGCCAGCCATAAAGCAATACGAACTCTTCTTGCAATCACGTGGTTGTGCTAAACCTCTCTATTAACCTGGTGTTCATGGAAAAGTAAATGGTCTGGGAAAATACCAACAAGGGTAACATATTTTATTTGGCAGTTGATCACATATGAGTGCTACATGCTTTGCTATGACCATTTTAAAGTTGGTTACCAGTAGCACTGGGTATTCCCAGCGGAGGTAGTACAGAGAGGGTGCATTACAGATGTGTGCTGCCAAAAATGAAAGACCAACAAGACCAAGGCCATAACCCAAACCCTGGCCATGGAGCAGGACTGTGTGTGAGGGACTTGGCCGACCTACACTTTGCTGAGGACACAACACTTGGAGTCCTGTGGCAAACCTGCTGCTGTGAATCTTGTACCCCGCCGCACCCACAGCAGGAAGGTCCTTTTTGGGTAACGGCCAGCTCTGAGCAGGTACTTGCTGCCGCACACTGCCCTGCCTGCCCCAGGAACAAGTGGCTCCATGACCCCCCTCACGCCACTTCCACTGCCCAAGGAGCCTTCTGCCTTTTCCTCCTTCATTCAGTTCCTGCATCTCTTTGCACAGTGTGTCCATGGGATGGTTCTGGGGCTCACATCTCCTTGGAAAGGCGTACCCAAGATACAGCGGTCAAAGTGAAATTGCTCTGGAACACAGGCCTTCTAAAGCCATACGAAGGCTTTAACTCAACGATTACTTAGGGTGGTGAAAGAGCAGGGTTTCTGAGGGGGTGATCAGTGCATGGCGCAGATCTATGGGTGTTGGACAACATCTGGCCCCTGATACTTACTCAAAATGCATCCTGTCAGCATCCTTCCGAGGCTTCAGAAAACTGAAACCTTGCCTTTTTTTTAACTAACAAAGTTGGACTAATTCAAACTCAGTAGCATGAGCATCTGAACAGATTGCATCCCCCCAGGTTTTCTACAAGGTTCTTTGTCAAAAGTTACTACAATTTAGATAAATGTCTGCTGTCGTCACCAAGCCTATAGCTTTGACAAAGGCAGCTATTGATTTTGTCTGATGTGATCTATCCTGTATGAACACATGCAGCTTCTCACTCATCAGCTTGTTATCGGCTACATTATTACATATCGATTCCCTTATTTGCTTTATATTTACCAGCTGCAGAAGTTGGGTGAGTTGCTTGGCAATCTGGGGGGGACCAACCTTCCTGAAGGCTCTTTGTTTTACTCGGGCTTTCTCACAGCAAAGCTTGGCCAAAGTTTGTCAGAGGGATGGCATTGTTTTCTGCAGGTTTCCATAGGTTCCCTGAATGGCCGGAGCAGAAGGAGAAGCAGGTGATCCCTTAAGATCCTTCCCACCCTGACCTTTCTGTCAGAGCCAGAAGGACTGTCCTCTGAGACACTGACTTGTGCACGTATGCACGTGCACACCTACCGTAATTCTGCTGTGAGACACCATTACGTTGCAATTACCATTAATTAAAATGAACGGCTGTGTCCTAATGACATGGACTAGAATTTGACCCCGTTCATTCATCCACATCGTTATGATTTAATTTGCAGTCTCTACGGTGCTACGCCAGTTGCTACAAAGCGCGTACAACAGACCTGAGCATCTCAAGGAGATTTTCTTCCACCCCCTGCTATTTTTGGTCATACCAGCCCCTGCTCGCTGGGGACCCTTCACTCTGCCTGGCGAGCGGTCACTCACCCGTACCGATGGGAAGGGCTCAGATCAGCAGCGATGAACAGGGGCTGGCAGTCTGGTGTTAGGAGCTCGCAGTGATTCAATAACCCTTCCCTCCCACCAGTTGTAGTTAACCTGGAATAAAGAACACCTCCATGGAAATCACTTTACTTGGGACATTTTTTTTCCTAGGCTGCTATTCGTTTGTCACCAGTTTCCAAAGCCAGCTTTAGCTACAGAGGAAAGACGGTTCACTCCGTAATCTTTTTGCATGGCGGCTCAAAGAAAAAGAGAGCGCTTCAGCTTGTACCTGCAGGTAGAGCTGTCCTCAGGTGACTTCTGTCATTTCTCTATAACAACTTGGAGGTCAGCTGGGTGTAATCGTTATAGGAAATGTACCAAAGTACCTCCTACCGTGAGGGATGATTTGTAGCACTCCCTCTTAACGACGGGCTGGCACGCAAGGGAGTCCAACAAAGGAAAACTTGATTTAAAAAGATGTGTATGCATACACACATGCAAACTCAGAGTTCAACGCTTGATTAAGAAGATGCTGACACTCTGTAGGAAATATTTTGTGGGAAAAACCTGCCATATTTATTCATAAACAATTCTGCTCATACAGGCTTCATTTTGGTGTCTAGACACTGTATGAATTGGGAGGGGAGCTGCTGGCCCTGGGAGGCCAGCAACACACAACGAAGTAACAACAAAGTCTGGCCTAAACAGAAGGTGGAGAACTGTAGCATCTGAGTACCTGCTACTTGAGTATCTGCAAAGAGAAAATTAAAGAAGTATATGAGCCTATACCAGCGACATAGAGAAATCGCCCTGGAAGAGTCTTCATGAGCTTATTCAACCTGTCACTGTCTGGAGACAGACACGTTCTCCCTGTGTCCTTCCCAGTGGATATTTGTAACCTGCTGTGGGAGGTTTCCCACGTTGGAGGTCCCCACAACCTCCCTACTCAGACTATTCCAGTGGTCCTTTATCTCTGGCAATGGATAATTTTCTGGTGTCAAGACTGACTCTTCCTTGCTGTAAGTTAAGCCCGTCATTTCTTGTTCTACAATCCATGGATGTGGGACACACAGGATTTCCTTCCAGTTTTGCAGCAGCTTTCATATACTGGAGGAGCTCCCCTGAGCCTTCACAAACAGCGAGGTGATGCTGCCGACCAAGCTCAGCTCATGATATTCCTCCATGGGTTTGCTACGTGGCTGGTCTCTTCCCATCCTGGATTTGCGCCATTGATTTTCCTGCTGAGTTGCTGTGCTTGCCCCTAATACACTGTCTCTCCTTTTTTTGCCTCAGACTCTCTTTCAGACTTGCTAAGATCATATTGAACACCAAGTTGGTCCTCCGAGGTAACTGCAGCCCCCCTCGGCTGCCTGACAGCTGCACACAGAGTAAGTATTCTCCCTGCTCCATCACCCAAGTCATTTATGAAATAATTGATTCACACTTTGGCCAAGACAGACACCTGTGAAACGTGACTCAGTGCATCCTCTTGCTCCGGCAGCACACCCCCAGTGATTGATCCCATGGGGGGTTTTACGGAGAAATTTTGCCCAACTAAGTTCTTCTCCCTTGCTTACTCTCAATGCTCCTGAGAGGTTGCACAGAAGAATTAGGGTTTGTGTCAGACTTTCTTCTTCCACTGTAGTTATGAAGAATATTTGCATAAAGCAGTTGTTATATTTGTAGAAAGAAAAAGAAACAAAATCAACTCAGCAGTGGGAGAAGAAACACAAACAAGCAATAAAAAGGTCTCAGGCTCTGCAGATCCACTGTTCACGCTGCCTACATCAGCTCCAAGTACTCTATCTGCAGACCTTAACAATTAAAACCAGAAGAAGAGTAATATAAAACATAAAGGTTTCCACTGTATCTCTCTACAAAGGAACATTTTCAAAAGTTAGAAACAACCACTATCGGGTCACAGCATAAAGGAGCTTGCAGAAAAATGGACAACGTCTACGTGATGGATGAAGTGTGCAAGTACCTCTTGAGAAATGCAGCTTGACGGGAAACTGTGCCGAGCAATCGTTCTTCTCTCTCCTTTGCTTGGGGTGAAGTGGGGGGACGGAGCCAGTTAACCACAGCACAGCAAGCACATCACAGCCGATCGATAGCCCAAAGTGCTGGAACAGCCGAGAAGTTGTTGCTATGGATTTATATAGGGTTATAAATTTTAAAGGTAGGTCACCAGAGAATAATCTTAAGAAGCAGGAACAGCAACTTCTCTTCTATGTGGAAGCAAAGAGAGGTGATACCGGGACAGGCAAAGTTGTAAACGTCATATTAAGGCATTTGGGAATGGAGCGAAGGCAAGACGATGTAAAAGCTGGCTTAGGTTGTTTAAAAGATATTTTTATTGCCTGCGGGTGATACATTGAAGGACATAAATGTGGATTTCTCAGTCTGAGTTTCTGATTAAGAAAGCCAGCGAATTACAGACCAGAACTGGAGCCTCTCTGAGAGGCAGCAAGATGGAGTGATCCATCCTCCGCCCCCGCTGCCTGCCCCTGCCTGCACCGCTGCTCCGTGGGGAGGGAGGTCCCCGAGCAGCACACCACCACCACCTGCCCCAGGCTGGGGACTCGTGTGACCCGAGTGGCAGATACAAAGCATCTACCTTCTCGAGGGAACTGTGGAGGGGCTTGTGGCAGAGCTGGCTGCCGCAGCTGCCCTGACCTGGGTTGTCCTGCCCCATTTTCCCCCTCCCCTCCGCCTCCTGCCTGGAGCCACGTAGACAGGCTTTCACGTCCGTATTAAAAGGGATCTGCCAGCAGAAGTATTGCCGTGGGAGGAGAGCATTTACCTCCACCAAAGGGTCTGACTGACCTCTCTGATACATGCAAAAGCAGCTCATGGTGTGTGTTTAGACCAACCTGAATGCGCCTGCCTGCTGGCTGTGCTCTGTACGTGGAACTCCACCACTACACCCACGCTAATCTGTTCTGCCCCTACCCTGGCACCTGGAAAAAATGACCCACAGGGCATTGTGCTGCCTATCACACCCCAAAGGCAGGTCTTGAAGATGTCCTTCAGGTAGGCCAACAGCATGGCGTGCCCTTTAGGGTCATCCTGGCCACAAAACAGCACATAAAGGTGAGGCAGGCTAAGTCTTCAGTGCTTGCTCTGAAGACCTTAGGGATGTTACATGCAAAATCTCACTCCTGTTGTGTCTATTCACCTCTGAAGGTAGGTGACTTTCAAGAGACAGAGAATAAACCCCACCAACAGCTTACAGATCCTTCTGAGGAGCACTGAGAGACAAAGCAAGGTGCAGACCTGATAGAGCCAAGCATTTTTGTTTGCATCTTCACCAGACTGGTCCACAGTTCCCTCCCAGTTGTGGTTTTCCCAGGTGTAGCAAGAGCAGAAGTGGCACAGAAGTGCTAGGGGGAGCAATCCCCTCTGAGGTGACATCCACCCAACTCCTCACACATGAAACACCTCCAAGAGAAGTGGTAACGCTGTCTCAAAAGAGAGGAAAATGGAGATGCAGTTGAGGAAAGGCAGTTCAGGCCAAGAGCAGGAAACCCAACATTTTCACAGTGCCTTCAGGGAAGAGAGAAGGAAAGGCAACCTCTGGGGCAGAAATGAAGGCAAATAGGGGTGTCAGGGTAAGAACTGAGAGAAACAGGAACCACAGACACATATGGATGTCCCCAAAGTGGAAACAGAAGACATGCATCCTATCTGTGCTTTCTAGAGAAGCACCTTGTTCCGGGAGCAAAACGACTTTTCTGATGTTCTTTGGTAGCTCCTAAGCAAGTTTCACTGCTGCCTCATTTTCTCATATCATCATTTTCTGCCCCGCAGAGGAGGAGGATAACAGAGCACAGGCTTTTGTGTAGGTATCCACCTCTCACCTGTTACCACATAGGGATGCTCCACAGAGTGGGATAAAACACTTTCCGTGTCTTGATCTGCCCAGTCATAAGCTGTACTCATGAGACGCACCCACAGCACCGATACGCTCCTCAGTTTCTGTCAGGGATAAGATGGGGAGGGGGTGCTGAGGGGCTCGTGCCCTGCGCAGCACTGCCTGAGACACCAGAAAATTGCTGGAGAGGTGGAAACACAGCCACGTAGCTCAGCAGGCAAACGGGATAAGCAACCGCTTGGGCAGAAAACTAGTTCTGCTGCCTGCATGATAAAGGAGCCCAACTGACATCGTCAAGTCAAGTATCAGCCAGATTCGGTGTGTTTCTGCCTGCTCAGATAAAGTAACTAGTGCCTATTGCAGACCAAGCATGGCTGGACGGAAGAGTATTATTAAGAAGCTTTTATAGATCTGACCAATACTACGGACAACCTACAGTCAGGAAAAAGGTCCCAGTTTTAATGACGATGAAGGCAGAGTCAGAGCCTTCCCCAACCTCTAAAACATATCTTATGAAAGAAGATAATCAGGGATGCTCTGGTTGGCACAATAAGTACCACGTGCTCCTAAAGCAGCGGTGGGTTTCCAGCAGACGAGCCAGCACCAGCATATTTATCTAAATAGGGCTGGGAGAGTGGTAGTGCTTCAAAGAGTCTTTATATCCCCAAAACGCACCTCCCGTGGAACTGATGCCATCTGACAGCACAGCAACTACAATGCATGCTAATCTCTCCAATTTCATTGCAAATGAAGCTAATGCAATTAGCTGTTCCCTTTCACAAATAGGCAGTGTCTGATTACTCTTAGGGCTCGCTATTCCAGCATTACAAGGCCTGGTACAATGGATTGCTCTGCAAATACCTGTCTCTCACATGATGGTCTTTGAGTGCCACGGAGCAGCTCAGATCCCCGGGAGAAGGGACTCCGTCTTCAACCACACCAAGTTGAGAAGCTGCTCAAAGTCTGGGGTTTATGCTCACACACAGATCACAGTTCATCCCCAAACCCTCCCTGCAAAAGGCTTTCTGATGTGTTTATTTTTGACAGAGTAATTTAATCACCTTTGTTAATTTCTTTGAACCATTTATAGAACAGCAGGTGTACAGAAAGGTGGAGCCCTTTTACTTTATTTGTCTCCCATTTTTCTTATTTGCCACTGCACAACTACATATAAAACAGGATACACCACTGTTTGGAAAGATCATAAATGCTTTAGGAAAATCTAACTTTCTACTGATTACAAAAAATTAGCACAGGATCAAAAGCAGAAACCGATCTTGGGAAGGAGCAAGCATATTTTATGATGCATCTTATTTCTGACAGAAGAAACTCATTTTGACAACACCTTAGTATTACCTAGATTAATGTCTTTCTATAAAAAGCAGCAACAACTAGAAGTGACAAGTTATATCTGCCTGCAGGTGTACAATCACATTATCTTACTGTGATGCAAAGGATAACGTGTCACTGAAAGTGATGATTAAAAAACTTCCATCATTCCAAATGTGTCCTAGATCTAATTACATTTTATAGGAGACTCAACCTTTATTCAAACAATCTGTGTCTTGGAGAATGTTTCCAGAGCCTCTCATTCTGCCTTGGTTTTAAATGTAATTACTAATCTGCATGCCACCATCCTGTCAGTGAGAAAATGAGTACTGATCCATGCAAAATAAGCATTATCTCAAGATACAAGGTTCAAGCTATTTTTTAAAATCTTGTTCCAAACCTCCCATGAAAAATCTCATTCTTTCAATTGAGCGACAAACTGAAGCCACCACACAACAAGGAGGCCACTTGGAGAAACTCCTTCCTAGGAAAAACAGCTTTGTTTAAAACCAGACAGGAGCTAGACAGTGAGAAGCAGAAAAAAAAGCATGAAAATATTCCCCAGGCTCAGAATGTCTTTCCTTCCGCCAGAGCCGATTCGCCTCCTCCTGACCCCATCCAGTCCCTGTGCCTGTAGCATCGGAGCCAGCCCGTCCCTGCCATCGCGGCATCAATGGACCAAAACACCCTGTGCTAGAGAAACAAGTGTTTCCCACAGTGCTGATAAACCTCCATTGCATAAAAAAACCCCTCTCTGCCAATATCCTGGGCTCAGCCCCTTTCTCTGCTGGAGGGAATTTAAGCCTGTGGAAACATTGGCCACTGTCGATTGATTTGGTACTTGCAGGTCCAGTCAGCAAGCAAGATTGCTGAGGGACTCACCTTTAGGAATAGGGGTGCTTAAATCCTTTTCCTAATTCTAATCCTAAGCATCTAATTCTCACTTTCAAGTGCTGACACATCTTTAAAAATCTGCCATAGTACAGATTTTACATGCTAACCAAGGAAAATGAGGAAGCCTTTTTTCTTCCTGAGCAAAGCTGGAGAGGTAGATAAACTCAGAAGCAGGAGCTCAATTCACACAGTATTGTTTCTTTTTCTTGATTACAGACCTGTAATTCCTATTTACATAGTCATAAAGAAATGCACGTGTAAAGAGATACAGCTCGACTCAGAAAAAAGTTCCCTTAACAGTTATTTTATATTTGCTGTTTCCACTCATCACCTCCTGTAATACCCGCGGGCACCAGCAACAGATAAAAGCTGGGAACCTACGTGCAGTCAAACGCTGGCAGATATTTTCCCAGGTATTTTCCTCATCAGCCAGGTTCTGACGCCGTGCTCAGCTGTGAGCGAGATCGAGAGCAACCTTGCATCGTCTCACACTGCTGTAAGGAAATAGCACCTCCTGGAGATGCTCCAGTAAGCAAAGACCCATAACAAGGCACAGCTTTCTGGATATGTGGAGGCACAAACCAGAGCTCATGTCAGGTAACACAGTAGTGCAGTGGTCCATCAGTGTGGGTGACATAAAACACATGGAAAGATAAGGAAAACCCAACAAACATGAATAGGACATAGCGAAGGCACTGAGGACACCTCTTGGTTTGTGTACTCTTGGGACGTGATAATTTTTGTTTCTTTATTTTAATGGGTTTGCTCTTTTCATGCATTTGATGCACCATGATTGGATGCTTAGTCTTCCTGCCCTGGACCCAAATAAGTGTTATAGAAACACAGCCTCCTTTGGCTGAAAACAAAGGAAAATGTCGGTTCTTTAAGGAAAACAGTAAGGAACATGGACTAACCAAGACTGGCTGTGCTCAGGTGCAAGGGCTGATGGTGGGCGCAGTGCCCAGCTCCTGCTCTGGTCCTGCCTGTGTGGAGAAGAAGCCTGTGCCATAGGGAGAGCTGCTGGGAAGCCCTCTGCTTGCACAGGGAAGGTGCAAAGATGCTCTGCCCCTGCACCTTGTGTCAGGGGCACGGAGGGCAGCAGGGGATAGAAGAGGTATGTCGTCTTGTAGGTGATTGCCAAGTCTGAGCTTGCAGCTAGAAGCTTAATTGTGCTCAAAGGCAGGGTGAAAGGTGGATCTTGACTATGTTTTGTTCCTCCACAAGGCTGTGCAGCAGTATGTTGGGCAGTTCAAGTGATCCGCCTGTACTTACAATTGTCCACTTGAGGGGTCTGGAATTGGTGATAACTCAAATGATGCTGCAATGAAGAAATGGTTTTGGTCTCTTTTTTTCATGTGTGACACCAACCCGTTGCTGGAAGGGCACACTGCATTTGGCTGATGTATGCCAGGCACCTGTTTCTATGTTGTGCGTGATAAGTTGAACCACTGTGCTCTTCACCTAACACAGATATTAGTATGTTATCTTTTAGAATCACAGAATCATAGAATTGCCTGGGTTGGAAGGGACCTTTCAGGTCATCTAGTCCAACCATCAACCTAACTCTGACAAAAAACATCACTAAACCATATTTCTAAGCACTATGTCTACCCATCTTCTACCCATCCCACCTCCAGGGATGGTGACTCAACCACTTCCCTGGGCAGCCTGTTCCAATGCTTAATAACCCTTTCAGCATAAAAATTTTTCCTAATATCCAGTCTAAACCTCCCCTAGTGCTACTTGACACCATTTCCTCTTGTCCTATCGCCTGTCACTTGGGAGAAGAGACCGATCCCCACCTCTCTACACCCTCCTTTCAGGTAGCTGTAGAGAGCGATAAGGTCTCCCCTCAGCCTCCTTTTCTCCAGGCTGAACAACCCCAGCTCCCTCAGCCGCTCCTCATAAGACTTGTTCTCCAGACCCCTCACCAGCTTCGTTGCCCTTTCCCCTTGCTCTTTCCCTCCCACCATTTGTATTACGATGCCAGCAAAGTAGGATGATAAAAAAAAGAATGGGAATCTGCTGGGTAAAAACCCCTTCGCTATCAGTGTTTGCCATGACGTGTGGACACCACACAGAGATCACGCCACTACTTCACCTCCTGTCACCTTCTGTCACTTCGAGCTGACATGAGCAGACCTGCCTCCGCTGAACCAGTTGCCACATCTACTGGCAGCGCTGAGTCAGCACTTACGTCTCTCCAGGCAGCAGTTGGATTATTTCCATGCCCAGTTACTGCCCTTGATAAATGAAATGCTGCACCCGGAAGAATGTTTTCCCTGGGAGAGCTCTCCGCAGTCAGAGTTTAAACATCAATAGGGCAGGGAAACGCCTGTTGGTTTTCCACCCCAGAGCTGCTCCCTGAGCTTTCAGCTGCAGCAGGTCCCAGGGAGGAGGTCACTCCATGAGGACCGGGCAATGGGAGACAACTCACAGCTCAGAATGTCCCCCAAACAAGCAAAACCAGCATGGGTTCAGGTGAGCTCCAGATGTCCTCATCCTCCATGCAGAGCTGAAGCGCACCTGCTGGGTCGCTCCTTGCCCTCCGAGTCGCATGTCTCCATCACGAAGCAGCAAGAAGGAAAAAACATGGGTTTTTTTCGTTTTCCCCCTCATCTTCTTTTCTTTTTAAATGACTACCACAAAAGCTAGCTGAAGAGCTTAAGAGCAGCTGCACTACCAGAAATTATTTTTACCTCATTAATAAAATTTATCCTTTTAAAATGAGAGCGGCAGAATGGAGATTAGAGCTTCTAGGGCTTCGCCGGGTGTTACTTAGTACCTGTGGATCATTACATTGATAAAAATATGTACAGACTCACTTTTCAGGTTTAAAAGTGTTTTGTCCTTTTGTTTGCTTAGCTAAATAAAGAGGTTTTGTTTGACCTGTGATTTTGAATCCAGCTGGCTTTTTAATATACAGTGACTCATACATAGCAGCCTGCAGAGTCGGTCCTGTTTCCACCGTTACACCGCCGGTTTCAGCAGAAACCTCACAGAAAATCAGGCGGTGGGGGGGGGCTTTTGGCCCGGCTCCTGACCAGGCTTCCTCACCAGAGCTGTGCTCTTCTCTCTCCAACCGTTCCCGCCGAAATGAGGGAGTTAATCACAGCGAGAGGCACTTCACACAAGCCAAATTGCTAGGATCTGGCCTTTCGAGGCACTGCAAGTCTCCCGTAAGACTTTCAAGGTTAGTACCAAACCATTAGTTTCAAATGAAAATTGGAGCTGAGGCCAAGGACTTCCTGCCTCAAAATGGTATTTTTTTATAATGAGATACTGTCATTATCCTGGCTGATGTGCAGTAGAGCATCACTGGTTTTAGTGGGAGCACGCTGGGAGCTCTTTAGACCAAGACTGACATTTTTCTATGTACTTCAGAATAAGCCAAAGAATTTTTAAGGGTGTTAAAGCAGGAAATCTCATTTCCGTTTTCATTATGGAATTTGGTATCATTACCAAACGCTGGGCCTGATCCTTGCACCTAACTCAGTGTGTGTTTTCTCCCCTCACAGAGCGCGCCAGTGACGTGAGAACATAAAAACCATTGAGCACATGGGCCCGCAGGGACAAGGGAAGATCCGTGCTCACCAGTGGTAATGGCAATTCCTAATGCAGTTCTGCAGTCTCTAAGCAGGCAAATTTGCCTGTTGACTTTTGGAAACGCAAGATCAGACACAATACACAGTTGTCCCCATCGCTGGCTCCCCATCAGGGCTGCCTGGGGGTCACGGTGATGCACTGCCCAGCGACTGGCAATGAGGGTTCCAGGAATTTGTCTTCCACAAAACATTTCAGGACCAAGGTAAAAGTGCCGTCATCTGACAACAAGAGGAGTTTGTGGGTCCAGATACTGCAGATGTAACACAATTTTCTCCAATAAATGTCTGCTGTTTCGATAAAACACCCAGCACGGCAAATATAGGCATCACTGTACACAATTCCTGGACTTCCTCCATCAGCTCCTCTTTTTCTAAAGTGAGATGTTAGTTGGGGAGACGAGAGATTATGTAGCCTGCTTTATGTTATTCAGCTCAGGTATCCCTGCAGACCAGGACTTGCTTTGAAAATGAAAGGCCGTATTTTACTGCAAGTGGGTTGACGTCAATTCCACTCTCAGGGCTAACCAAAAACCATCAAAATACTCTCTCCTATTTTGCCTTAGTCTTTCCCAGAAAATATGAGTCAGCAAAAGCTTTCTGAACATGGTATATAGAAAAAAAACCCCACATTTGTATTGTCCCAACAGAATGAATGGTGAAGATCACTGTAACCCAAATGTGCTTCGTAGGAGAGGGGAAGAACGCTCAGGGAAATACCTTAAGTGTGTTGTATTTTTAAGAGGAGGGTCCCAGCTTTATTTTGTAGATAGAGCAAATCATTGGGGAAAGTGGTAGACTGAAAATGTGGTTGTAGAGTAAAAAAAAAAAAGAAAATGGAACAAAACAAATAACATGTTGGGCTAAAAATGGAAAAGTAAGTCATCTAAGTCCTTTCACTCCTCGATTAAGTGGTTTATTAGTGAATTAGGATTCTATTTGTCTAAGTTTTCTACATCTAATTTTTATACGGGTTGTCACTGCTTAATGAATTTATGGTGAAAATCCCTGACGCCCAGTTTCTGACAGACTTAATGGAGGTGGCATCAGGAGCGATCTCTAGCAGATTCTCTCTCCCTAACTTTAGGGTCTAAAAGTATACATAAGAAATTTCTCCTAGGGGCTTTTAGAGCCTATACTGGTCTTCAGAGCCTGCGCAGGGCTCCCAGGAGCCTGCTCAGGTCCTACTCAGCATCTCACACCGAGGTGCAGGTTCAGTGCCGGGGTGAGAGGACGTGCATCGCCTGGCGCGGAGCGCTGCCTGCAGGAAACACTCCGGAAGGGAACAGATGGCAACCCTGTGTCCTGGTTTGAGGTAGAACAGAACCAACTTTTTGCTCAGTGATTTTACTTCTTAGCTAAGCCCCTTCTAACTCTCTGAAATTAACAACATGTTGTGCTGAAAACAGTTCATTCTTAGAGTGATAAGACTAATGTTTAGTTAGTGCCAGGGAATGGTATGCGCAGAGGCTCTTGCTTATACTTATTGCTGTAACAACCAAGGTCACCTAATTTCGTTATTTGCCCTGTTGAAGGGTCGGAAACAAAAGCGTAGAGGGGTCCCACCTGTGGGGAGGAGCAGACAGGACAGGTGACCAAAAATTGACCAACAGGGGTATTCCATCCCATCTGCCCCATGCTCAGTATAAAAGCTGAGGGATCAACGGGTCAGCTCTCTCTTTCTTCAATGGCCAATGTCTGAAGGGGACCCTGTCTGTTCATCTGCCTTTGATCCCGATACATGTGTTCCTGACTCCAGCTGTGGAATCCAGTTCCCACCCACCGCTGAGTCCAGTCTGGGACTTCCCCAGTGTCTGCTGGTGATGTCCTCCTGGGAGCTTAATACGGTTTTGTATATACTGTATCTATTTCATTTTTTCCTTTTTATTTTATTATGAATATTTCATTAAAGTAGTTCAGTTTCTTCTAAACTCCTAAATCTCTTTATCTCTCCTCCTCCTCTCCATGTGCAAGGGCTGTGGTCCACACAGGAATGATGAAGATTTATGAGTCTAAAGCCTAGCAAATGGCAAGTTTTCCAGTTTTACCGGAAAGTTTTGCCAGATTTCACCAGTCTGAGGCACTTGCTGGTCATTTCTCTCAGCAGTTACTACCGTGGGCGATGCAGCATCTTTGGCTGAGTCTATGCAGGTTACTAGAACAGGGCCAGGATGCTCCAGCCAGCAGTTTGGTCCCTGGCTTTGCAGGGGGTAAAGAGCTTGGGCATGATCTGTGCCACCCAGCCTCGGGGCTAGAGGGCAGGCCTTGACCTCTTTTATTTACTAGCTTAGACCCAGTGTATGAGATAAGGGCTTAAAAGAGGGAGAAAAATAATCTTTCTCACTAGCAACTTTAGAGTTCTTAGTCCGAACAATGTTTTGACCTATCATAAGATCTGATTTAAATCATATTTGTAACATCACTGCAATGGTGCCCTGATGAGCTGCGTGCCTGAAGGTGTTCATCAATTACGATGTCACATTTGTAATTATTAGAATTGATAAGAATAATAGGGCTAGCAGAGTCTGGAATACAGTTTTGGTTTTGTTTTTTTTTTTTTTATTAAATGAAATATCTTCGTACTATCAGTGAAATTATACTGTTTTTCATAATACTTGCCCCCACGTAAATACAGCATTACTGATTCACAGCCTCACTGAGGCTTATGGGATCCTTGTGGCCCCAGCTGCTCCAGCCCACAAATGCTTTATGCATTGCCCAGTCATAAGCTGGGAAACACATTAGTCCAAACTTTTTATACGGTACTGTGCGCGTGAAAGTAATTTGTTTCAGCCCTTAAATAAAAATTGAAATGATAGTGATAAACTATAACATAACCAGGATGTAAATGCAGCCTAACTATAAATAAATAAGCAGCAGCAGTGCTTCTGAAATCTGCCGTGGGTGTTATTGCTCTAAATAATCAGTCGCCGGTGAATTTGAACCTGAGTGAAGAAGTGTTTCTGAACTCTGAACAACATTGACCTCTCATGGGCTCTTTGAAGCCACTAAACTGTGGGATTATCAGAAAACTGTGTAGTGCTCCGAGACAGGCAGACAGCAAAGATGCACTTAAATGATTTTGCTACAGCACGCAGTCCAAAAAAAGGAGGGGAAAACCAACTCAGGTTCCCCTCAGAACTGCACTTGATAAGGAAAGTCAACCTATTGTGGCATTTTACAGGCTTTTAGGAAAGAAGGCTGTGACTTGTTTTCTTTTTTCCTTTTCTCCCCTCCAGGGTTAGACTAAAAGAGGAAAAAAGGAGCCTAGCTTAGAGTCCGATTTTTCCCCACAGTTTGCTAACTTTTTAATGGAGCATTATCATAAAGGGCTAACTTATAACCTGAAAATGAAAGCTACTGCAAACCTGGAGAATGACTGTACTTAGCCTGTTTGACTGGGCTTTGTGTTTCTTTTGTTGCTGGAGAATAAAAAGGAGTTTGTGCTCTTCATTACTCTCTCTTTGCCAGAGTAAAGAAGAGACCAAACAAACAAACAAGCAAGCAGGAAGGTGCCTTTCTTGGTGCAGAATTTCATCTCCATAGTGAATGATGATCTCTCGAGGCAGAGTTACATGGGGAGCTTTCAAAAGTAAACAAAGGGACTTTGCTCAACTGGCAGGTTTGAAAGCCCTCTTATTTCCAAAAGCATCTAAACACACAAACTTATATTACCTCTTAAATGTTTTTATTTGTATACAAAATGTTATAATTTATCGATATTGTGCAGCGAAGTACAGATACACACATACATACGTACGCCCCCCCCCCCCCCCCAAACACACACACATGTACAAATACAACACAAATACCACTGTCTTTCTCTCTGCCCTTCAGAAAGGCAACACTGTTTTGGCAGGTCAGCAGCTAGAAATAAGGTGCTATAATTAAGCAGTATCGGAATGTCTTCACTTTACAAATGTGATGTGCAAATTTATATACAACCACTTTTTTTTCCACGGAACCCCAAACTCCATACCCCGAACCACTCTCAGCGATACAAACATGTATAAAGTGCTAATACTTAAGCATGTTTCCAACGACTTCACGACGTAGTTTGAAGTTTAGAACAGGCACTGTAATAGTTCACTGGGTAGATTGTCACTCTGTGCGGTACGACAGAGAGAAAAGTCACTCAGACATCGCTGGGGGACCGGGAGCGAAAGGACACTTTTGCCTGAAAGCAGCCACAGAAGAGCACCCACATGGACCTCTGGATTTCCTGGTTCCTGTAGGCGTAAATGATGGGGTTGATCATGGAGTTGTAGGTAGCGGGTAGAAGTGTGGCGTACGTGTACACGGACGGGTAGTCGGGATCCCCCACTACACAGTAGATGGCAAAAGGCAGCCAGCTGGCTCCGAAAGTCCCGAGGATTATAGCGAGGGTAGAGACTCCCTTTTTGGTGGCCACATAGTGGGAAGCAGTCAGAAAGTGCTGCTGGAGAGCTATCTGATGGGCATGCCTGCAAACGATCTTGCAGATCTCGATGTAGAGATGGAGCATGATGAGGAAAATGAGAAAGAAAGAGGCGGACAGCAGCGTCACATTGCTCTTGGTCAAGGGTCTGACGACGCTGCAGGTGGCACGGTCGTGGAGGCAGTTCCAGCCCAGGATGGGCAGCAGCCCCAGACAGAGGGAGACCCCCCAGGCACCCGCCAGCATGGTATGGATGCAGAGCACCGTCCTCTCCGAGTAGTAGGTGAGGGCATTGTAAAGGGAGAGGTAGCGATCGACCGTGATGGCCAGCAAGCTACTCACAGAGGCGGCGAAGGAGGCGACGAGGAAGCCCACCGTCAGCAGGCTGACCGTCTCAGAGCGGATCACGTACTGGAAAACGAAGTTGAGGATGAGGCCGAGGCCGGCCAGGAGGTCGGCGGTGGCCAGGCTGCCCACCAGCACGAACATGGGGGTGCGCAGGGCGGGCGAGTAGCAGATGATGGCCACCACCAGGGCGTTCTCGCAGGCGATGGCGGTGCCGGAGACGCAGAGCATCACATCCCAGGGGTTGAGGGTGGAGGGCGCGGGGGGCCGCGACGACAGCTCCAGCGAGGCGTTGCCGCCGCTGCCGCTGCCGCTGCCAGCCGGCAGCCGGTGGGCGGCCGCTGCGCTGTGGTTCAGCGCCGCCGGTGCGTCCATGGCCGCCCGGTCCGGCGCGGCGGCGGAGCGGGGGCAGAGGCGGCGCGCGGGGGCGGCGGGGCGGCGGGGCGCGCATCGCCGCGCCCGCCCCTGCGCTGTCTCTGGTGCTGAACCCGCGGAAGTTTCCCGCCGGTCCGGACACCACCCCCTCCGCCCCCCGCCTCTCCAACGGTTGCCCCGCCCCTCTGACGTCACAAGGGGGGGAGGGGCTGGCACGGACGCGGAGCACCGAGGGGGGTTCGTTCGCTCCGGGAGCGGAGAAGGTGGGAGCGAAACTGCCGCCCGGGACGAGCTCTCCCTCCCCGCCGTCCCCCGGCTCCCTCCTGCCCCTGCGACTTTTCCTCGCGCTGGGCAATAGGTTTTTCTCCGCCTCGAGGGACACCCGAACCCCTTTTTGGGGGGAAGATGGCAAGTTTTGTGTTCGTACAGCACTTGCCGTAATGGCTCTGAAGCCGGCGGGGGGCTTCGTACGCCACCGAATGTAAACGTTTCCAAACAGCGCTGTGAATTGCTGTGGAAAAGCCCCCTTCACGCTTATCCTCCCCGAACGACGTAGACTCTAGGGTTAACAAGCTGTTTGCCAGTGCAAGCATCCGCATGATTTCTTGAGGTCCCCCCAGAATATTTCCTGAGGTCCCCCAAAGTGTTAAGGTCAAACCAGAGAAGACACGATTGCATGGGCATAAAAATTACCAGCTTTCTCTTCGTCTCACCCGTTGCACCTCGCAAAGAACCAGCAGCCACTGTTATTTTCCCCTCTAAAGCACACAAATCGAAGCAGCAAAGGACACCTGCCTTGTGCCATTTGCCACCAAACCCAGTGCCAAATGGATGCAGGCAGCTGGCAGTTTCCATCTGCAGCAAACGTGGCTCCCCTGGCACTGAGGGGACAAGCCAAAAGGTGCTCTCCCCAGCCTGGGAGAGCGTTTGTGCTGTAACTGCTGATCAAAAGAATGTGGAAATAAATTGACCTCTTGGTTATGGCAGCAGTGTGCAAACCATTTAGACGCAATTTTGAAAAACTCATTAGAAGAAAATGTGTTTAGTGTCTTGGGCAGTCCAAATGAAGATGGCACACAGGTGGCGCCATGGTGAAAAGTGGGCACATTCAAAGGGAATTAGAGTGTCAGCATCCATCACATCGATCCCCATCTCTGTCCTCCCGCAGGCTAAACACTATCAAGACAAGCTGCGGACACCTTGTATCTCTGTAAACAACCAAAGCCATTTCTTCTGAGGATTTCTGAAACATGAAGCTCAAAACAGTTTAATTTGGAAGGGGCCCATGGAGGTCACGTCTGGGGCACCTCTTTGGTCCCATCACTGGCTCAGAGCAGGGGCAGCATCAACTGTGCAAAGGTTTTCCTTGGGGTCTCGTTCAGTCAAGTCTGAGTATCTCCAAGGAATGAGATTGTACAGCCTCTCCAGACAACCTGTGCCTCAACTGTGAAGATTTTTCCCTTTTATCTAGTGGGACTTTCCTTCACTGCAACTTGTGCCCGCAGCCCTTGTCCAGTGTGGCATCCCGCTGCTGTACATTCTCCCATGCCTATGCAGGCATTGCACCACCATTTAAAGCTGCAGCAAAACCACTTGCAAGAAGGTCTAAGAGGGTTTGCAAGTCTGCACGGCTCAAGCACTTGATCAGGTACCCCACTATTGTTCAGAAAATGCCGTGTTATCATCTCATTCCCTTTGCCAAGTGGAGAACGGGCTGGGTATGGTCAACCTTCACTTGGATTAAGATTAAGATTAAGACTGAGACCACAAGAATCCCAGTGCAGAAACGGGTGCTACGGAGCAAAGCAAAAGAAGGCAAGGTAAAATCCAAGGTAAAGTAAAATTTTCGATTTGCCCAGAGGAAATCCCCCAATCTAGCCCCCAAACAGAGGTGGCTTATTTCAACACTAATTAGAATGGCTGTGACAGAATAATTTATTCCAAACATTTTTCAAAATGGATTAAAAATGGTGCCATTCAAACGTAGCAAGTCGGGTTTATAAACAGGAACCAGTTGGGCTCCACAATGAAACCGTAAGATATGCAGTATTTTTGTGTCATCCATAAAGCATAGAGGGAAACATGTACCTTATCTGCTTTTCAGTAACGAAATGTGGTATGGAAGGTCTCAATTGTGGGTGACTTGCCACATCTTTGACCAACCTGTTACCTCTGGGAAACAAGTGTGTGGCAGGTCTTTTCTATAATAGCATGTATATCACAAGGTAGTGGATGCTTTTTAAATTCTGGATATAGGTCATTTTAAACCTCTATGTTCTCGAATACTTTTTCCTTAACTGAAAACATTGAGAGCCCATGCTATCAAGGGAGAAGTCATTTCACATGTGGTGAAACCTTGTGAGAGCATTAAGATCTCAGAGTAAGACGTAGGAAGAGTTTTCGACCTATGAGCCAGCCCAGCCTCACAGCCCTTGCCTGTCGTCACCCATTTCACTCAGGGAAAGAATTGTTCAAGCATTGCAGTGTGCCTGTGAAAGGGAGATGCCTGTGTCCAGCTTGACTTTGCTCCTTGTTGTCAGGTGTTTTCTGAGTTCTTCTGGCTGTTTTGTCCCTGTGTTTCTCTGGGCCTTTCCCCTTTCAAGAGGAGAATGCTCTTACAGTCCGCGTCAGGTTCTCACTGAGCGCAGCGAGCGGCGCTGTGCATCTCCCTCATCTCCCTCATCTCCCTCACTGTGCCCAGTAGCAATTGGCAGGGTTAGTGACCAGCTCCCCACTTATTAAAATGGTTACACCTCCTTGGGAACTGTTTATATTTCCAGAGCAATCGTTAAAGGCCTTTTATCGTCTCAGTACATCTTCTTGCATCAGTCATCCCAACAAAAGGTGAGCCATCTGGATTGTTCTTGATTTTAACCGTTTGAGGGAAAAAGAGGATTCAAAGAGCAGCTAAAGCTGGCATCTGACAGCCACGATCATTTACCACGGCGCCATAAGGAGCAGCGGAGAGAGAAGTCTGGCCAGACCTCCTGCACCGGCACCAAGATGTTTTCATCTTGGTTTCCTAACTGAGACTGAATCCGCAGACCTCACCATAAAAATAAAAAGGCCATAAAAATAAAAAGCTATGCTTCAGCAGCGCACACCTAAGCACAGCGTATGATGTAACTCAGTAATCATCTTAGCGAATTTCTGAAAATTAAGCAGCAACAAAATTAAAAAGTTGCTGAAATAAATGATCTGAAAGCTCTCTGCTTGACTTCTCCATCTGTTCTGAGGGCTGAGCAATATTGTGGTGTAATTTTAATATGTGATTATTTAATTTCGGTTAACTATGGATTATTTTGATAGTTGGTATTCTTTAATGATTAATAAGTAGGCTGAGTAAATGTTAAGTATTATTATATGTGCTTTACATAGCATGAGTTGGAACCAAAAAAAAAGCACTTCAAAATTTATCTTTCCAATAACACGCTGAAAATATTGAGGAGTCATTTTTCTTCTGGCAACATAAAGAAGCCTTAAAATAAAGGCAGGAGGAGGGGAAGAGAGAGGGGGATAACACAGATGGTGAGCTAACCAGCACTGGCATTTCGGAGATTTCTACACAGCTGGCGTGAAAAGATGTTTTAAACTCTTAGCATTCCATTTAGGCACCTCTTCAGGTTTGTCATTTTCCTGACTCGGTGAACTCAGCCTCGTCATCTGGTGTCACCGATGACTAGGTCCTCACTAACGATACCTCCCTGGCTGATCCTTCCGATTTACACAGGTGTCCACCTGCAAACAGGCTGTATTGCAAAACCTACTGATGACATAAACCTCAGAGGGGTTCAGGCACCATTTAGAATTTCAGTCGCATCCTACACAGTCCCGTTTCTCCGCCACACGCTGTGTTTCTCACACGGTCCTTGACTGGGTTTCTTGGTGGAGCGCTCACCGTGCCATCAGTCCCCTTGGGATGAGTGTTCAGCTGCCTGGCCGCTCTGTCCCTCGCACACATACTGTCCAGAAAACAGCCTGCATGTCTGTAAAATCTATTTCACTTGCACCCTGAGGCTATATGGGACCGCAGAAACACATGAACACAACCGCCATGCTTTTTCTTGGGATGCTTGGGATGAAAATCATGGTTTACTCTGTTGCATTCACAAAGCTGCATTGCGCCAGTGGATTTTATGGGTGCTTTGGAAAGTGGTACTATGTCTTATGTAGTCTCTGAATCACGAGTAGAAAGTGCAGGGACAAACTTTACATAAGCAGGTGCAAATCTGCTTTAAATAGTGCAACAAATACTTATTGTCAGGGATGAATTCAGACTGAACCTTAAGTTGAAAAGTGCAGAGTTTGAGCTATCCTGCATTCCGTTTTCACTGAGAAGAAAATATAAATGCAGGTATGTACGGAAAAACAGACAGAAGCACAGTGAACACTATTTTGAGCTTTCACTTGTGGCTCTCAAAGGACTTTGCAACAATTTAAAGTGAGAGCCTTCCTCCAGCCCTTTTCCTTCGGGGGTGGGATTCCCACCCAGCCTCCCCTCTCCCTGTCCCATCCCGCAGCTTCGGCAGCTGCCAGTTCTGCCTGTGGATGACAGTGGCAGGGTCCCAGGCTATGAGCCCTTCTCCTCCTACCGCTCCCTCTTCAGATGGGATAACTTTTTGATGCAGCTTTGACCGCTTAAGCTTAGTCAGGCAGGGACTCTCCCCTGGGAGGCGCCTCTTCTGAGTGCTCACCACCCAGAGAATTCTTTTTTTTCAGGTGCTTGAGCTTTCCTACCACCTTTTGGTAGGGACCCAGTGACTACGAGAGCGACCTACACATCTGCTTAGCAATCTCCACATCTGTCAGCCCGCTTCCACCAGCCAGCTAGGCTAAGCCAAAGCACCTGGCTTAGCTTCCGAAGGAATAACATTTGCCAGCAACACTTGGATGCTAAATGAGCTCCACATGGGTTTGTAGAGAGTTTGTTAGGAAAGGCACAGTCATTGCTTACCTTTATTAAAAAAGATAGCCTCTGGTCCACTCTGTTTATTTCTAGAGATTAGTGATGAATATACTGAAGCTAAATACACATATTTTGCAATTTTTCCTTCCTTACCCCGCTTGTTCTGTTGATGGAAAGAAATCAGCAGCGGCAAAGGTCATTCATTGTTAGATGTGTCATCAGGCGCAATGGAACAAGGTCTTTTATTGGTTTCATTCTTTTAAACTTTTCCAAAGCACTTTTCCTCAAGTTTTTAAATGGCTTCAAACTAGCCTTTAAATTGTTCAAGGGCTTTTCTGCACATCTAAGTGAGGGAGTCCTGAGTTTACCTAACCAATGTCTTTTTGCGGCTTTGTAAAAACAAGCTGCAAATTTATTTCACTAAAATGTTTGCGTTGTTTCACGTGATCCTATAAGTTGCTGATTAGTTACTACACAGGAGGCCATAGATATATTTTTTTCATTAAAGTTAACAGTGAGTTTGAGAACTTTTCCAGATACTAGAATGCAAACGATAATGCAAATAATACTAGAATGCAAATGACTAAACGATAAGAAAACATAGAATCATAGAATCAGTTAGGTTGGAAAAAACCTTTAAGATCATCAAGTCCGGCCATTAACCTATCACACCAAGTCCACCAATAAACCATATCCCTAAACGACACATCTACACATCTTTTAAATACCTGCAGGGATGGTGAGTCAACCACTTCCCTGGGCAGCCTGTCCCAATGCTTGAGAACCCTTTCAGTGAAGAAATTTTTCCTAATATCCAATCTAAACCTCCCCTGGCACAACGTGAGGTCATTTCCTCTTGTCCTATTGCCTGTTCCTTGGGAGAAGAGACCGACCCCCACCTCTCTACATCCTCCTTTCAGGTAGTCATAGAGAGCGATAAGGTCTCCCCTCAGCCTCCTCTTCTCCAGGCTAAACAACTCCAGCTCCCTCAGCCTCTCTTCAGAGGACTTGTTCTCCAGACCCCTCACCAGCTTCACTGTTCTTCTTTGGACATGCTCCAGCAACTCAATGTCCTTCTGGTAGTGAGGGACATCCCAGACATCAGAGAAGATTGCGTACGAAAAAGACACAGAAGAAAAGACAGGATTTTGTTTGTTAATGGCAAGAAAGCGGGTGAAGAGCTGCTGCAGAGAGGAAGGCTGTACCTTCAGTAGTGGGGCACAGTATGAGGAGAAAGCAAGGTCCCTGCCCACCAGTGGGAATGCTGTCCTGGGGGGCTTGGCCTGGGAATTTGGCATCACAGGCACAAATCCGTACATCCCAGCCAAATGTATTATATGTGAAAGTAGACATTTTCCAGAGACATTAATGACTCAGGTTGAAACCAATACCCTCATTATAATAACGTTGAGTGCTTTACATGTCTTATTTGAGTCTTCCAGATATGAATATAGTTTTGTGTTTCTTTACATGTCAGCTTGGCAACACTTAGCAAAGACATTTCTTCTAAGAGAACAAATTAAAGCAACTTCAAAACAAGTCTGTTATTGCTCAACAGCCTGGGTCTCTGCCAGCAAGAAACAAATTGGTGATTATTTAGCTGTGGCAGTAAAAGAGAATTGTAAATTCTCAGAAAACTTTTTTTTTTTTTTTTTTCTGATCGTGTCAGCTTTAATATAAAAGTGAAGGTGGCAAGGTTGAAGTTATTAGCATCGCAGGGTGCCTCCAGGGCAGAGCGGAGGGGCCGGGACGGTTACATCTCCCAAGGCAGCAGCAAAAGCTGGGGAAGATCCAGGGGCAGAGCGACGCTCGGGTGCTGGCAGCAAGCAAAGCCCATGGCTGTCCCGCGGGCACCCAGCCCAGTCCCCCCCTCCTCACCCCATACAGGAGCACACGCTCGGCTTCGCAGCAGCAAGTGCAGGATACTACACCCAGTGGGGTAATAGCCATTTGTCTGGGACCGCCCCCGAAAAGTGTTCGTACTGATGTAGATCACAAATGAGTAGTTTTTCCAGGCAGAAGGAAAATTGCTTAGTCTCTGTATCCCTGCGGAGGGGCCTGTTTCCTGAGGTGAACGCTAGAACGACCTTTTAATATACGCTATCCCGTTTTCACTATTATTTCCAAAGAGTCCTGTGAGATAGCAGAATGGGTTTGAAACACAGTGCTGGAATATAAAGAGCTTTAAATCTGAAATTATGGGTTGAGTCACTAGCTGGAAGTTCAGGAAAAAATGAGGGAGTCTGAAGAGCTGAAGGTAGCAAAGTGCTCTGGGGAGGGAGGCAAGGAGCAAAACGCAGGTCGAGCATCGATACTTTACTCAGCTGTTGATATATGTGCTAATTGGTAGCATCCACTTTTTATCTAATCAAGGAAGTGTGTATATGTGCCATAAAAAATAAAAATCGATTGCTCCCTGCTATGGCCACAAGCACAGTGTCATGGTGTGCAGCGGCTGAGCTGAGCCTTCGGTTCCTCTCCTTGGGAATCCCAGGGTAGGGGTTGAGCCTCCCTAAGAGACTGCTCCCCTCGTGAACATCAGTATTTCAGCCCGGAGAAAATGTAGAAAATATCACTTGCCACCAATAACAATGGCTTTCGGTGTCTAAAAATAGCAAGAAGGCCTTTTTAACCCCGGCTATATTCAGCTAGAGATAATTTGATGGTAAATTATGTTCTGACAAAGAAGAGTTAATCACTGACCTAAAAATTAGCTGTTGCCTAGGTATCCCTGGTCAGGCTCTGTTGACATTTACCTTGTGCAAACAGAATGCAATACCAACCGCTCAGATGTATATTTAGGCCTTTAAAATGGCCGGTTTTCCAAAGTGTAATGCAACGGCTGGGAACGTGAGTTTAACGGTGGAAACGTTGGTGCCCCCCCGCTTCTGTCCACAATATTGTTTCATTCACGTAACTTCTGCATTCGAACTGTTGGTTACCCTTCGAAGCATGCTCCTGGGGGGCTTGCAAGGCAAGGCCCTGTGTCAGAGCCTTGGCAATCTTCAGTAAGATTGTCATAAGATTGTAAAGAGATTGTAAAGAGATTATAAAGAGAGTGGCAAACCCAACGTGATGAAACATGATTTTGAAAAACAAGTGATAAAGAACGTTTTGCAATGGGTCCAGCAAGTCAGTTACACTTTTCTTTTTTTTTTAGCTGTTGACTTGATTTGATGCTAGGAACATATTTTTATTAATAACAAATTATTTAAAGGCAGTTGCCCTGCTAAAGGGACACTCGGCCATTTCAATGTTTTTCATGTGCTTCCCTAAGAGCCCAGAACCTTTTCTGAGCACAATGGCTAATACCTACTCAATGTGCCATAGTGGGGACGGTCGGAGCAGGGAAAACTCTTCAAAACAAAGCTGTCCCCACAAATATCCCACAGCAGGCAGGGCGGTGGCCGGTGTCCCTGGCTCCAGCTCAGGCTGCCTGTCTGGGGCTGTTGGCTGGACGTGAGCCGCACCATGCTCAGATTTGGACTAGAAATCAAAAGAAAGGAGAAAAAAGGTCCTTCCACTTAGAGGACTTGTGGTCCTGCTGTGACCATGGAAAGGAAGAAAATGTCCCTGAGGCGACCTGCCCATCTCAGGAGGAGGGCTCTAAGCTGTGCATGCCAGAAAGACAGCCATATGACCCTGCTGGTGAAGTTATGGGTGAATACCGCGCTCTCTGCTGCGAACAGAGAGGAGGAAGCTGAGATTGCTGCTCTGAGACGCCCCCCAGCCCTTCAGCGCGGGGGTGGTGGTGGTGGTGAGGGCAGAGGTTTCCTTACCACCAGACCATTTGGACCACAATGCCTCCAAAACAGTGCCCATCGGTGGCGGGGGTATGGTTGCGTGCACATCTGCCATCCACCATAGGGACACTGATTTGAGAGCACCGATAGCCCAGGAGCAAACCCCACCTGGCGTGGAGGAGCGTGACTTTGGGACCCTTAGCCACCCTGCAAGCCTCTGCTCCTCAGGTGGGTTTTGGGGTTTGGGGTTTTTTTTCTCCCCCAACCCAATGAATCACTGAGAGGCGTTGAAAGGGCAGATGGTTTGTGCTGCCTCCTCCTGCCAGCCCACTGCTCCTCTCCTTGGGAAGCAGCCCCAGGTGCAGGCTGGCATGCCAGGTGGGGCTTGCTAATATTAGCTGTGAAGATTGGTTCGTTTGCAAGTTAGGAAAAGATCGCCGGTTCCCCATTTGCACCTGTGGGCTTCAGGCACTCCAGTCTGATTTTTTCCTGGTCTGCTTTGAAAAAGGAAATGTGTTAGAAGATCAGCCCAAAGATCTGCTCCGACGTCGGCCTTGTCACCTACCTCTGCAGCACACGCTTGATGCAGTAGTAAGTGTGTGTTCCCATAGCAACGGGAGGAATTAATTATATGATATTATTAGGCCTTATTTATATGCACACACACACACCTGCACATTGTGCACCCACACATGGAGAAAAAGAAAATGCGCAAGTCCTACTCTTCAAGAAGATCCCTATGAGAAGTCAGTCCTGTAGATGAGGTTCGCAATGATCACAAGATCCTGATTTTCACCTTACAGGTGGAAAACCAAAAGCCGACCTGCCAGCCAAAACAAATTCAGCAGCACAGACCTACGGCAAAGGGGTCCAACCCCATGGCAGCGCTATGGCTGGGAGGGGGAACCCCATCATCCGGAGGCTGGAGGTCCCCCCCTCTCATTGCCCACCCCACATGCCACCTCTTGCCGTGCAGGTGGTGCCAGGCAGGAGGCAAAGCCCCACTCTGCCTGCGCTGCCCACGCAGGAGTGGATTAGCAGTGACATTTCTGTCCCGTCCGAGCCCCCTTTGCGCTGCGGGAGGACGCTGCGCACTGAGCTTCACAGTGTCTTGTCTACTCCATCCCAGTGCCGGTGGCTTTGGGGCAACCTTTGTACCGTCAAACACGAGACAGAGATTTCCATAAGCTCTGAAGCACTTCTTGTCTGTTGCCCTCCTGCTCCTCGCAGTTACACATTAGCCAAATAAAATTCAGGTAGAGCCTAGTCTCTCTTTTCATGTTAAACCACTGGTACTGTACCTCAGACTAGCTCACAAAGAGCTATTCGTTGATGGTAAGAACACCACCGTTTATTCTCAGATACCATTCCCTGAGCAAATTCTTCAGTAACTTTGGTATTGGAACTAAATTGTTCAGAAAACCTTGTTGTGAATTCTTCATGGGAGTCAAGAGATACAAAAAAGCAGCTTACTTGGTAAGAGTTTTCAAAAAATTATGTTCCCCTATCTTTTTGACATTTAAAATGCTAATGTGGCTTTGCTTATATTTATTGTCTAAGGGCGTACAAATGTTTATTTTAAAATGTCCAAAGGGTCAGAGTTCATCTCTAGGTAAAGACATTTTGTAGACCATCAAGACAACTTTCTAAATTAGTTGTCACTCTCAAGGTGAAAAGATTTATCTGAAAGTATTCCAGTACAATTTGAGAGATGAGCCACTCCTGCATTCCCACACATCCCCGTGCCGTGCCCAGCTGCTGCCCTGCTATGGGAGCAGGGGAAGATTTCAGGGCTGGCTTGAAAAAGACGTGAAGCTCATTTTCAGGGGAGCATCCCTTCGTGTGTTCGCAATGACCTCCTTGTTGCTGGTTTGGAGTTGATGTGCAGTGCCAAAATTAAGCACAAGCTTTTTGTGTGTGTGTGTGTGTGTGTGTGTGTGTCACTGATAGACTACGAATGGTGTTTTCTTCATTGGTTATCTCTCAGCTTTCTCCAATAATATTCACAGTTAAAGCACTTTTTTTTTTAATCTACCCAAGTAATGATCTAACTGATCTAATCTCTAGTAGTGGGGATATGCACCTCTATTATGTATCTGAACATTATCAGAGGTGCCGGTCCAACGATGCTCTCACGGGTTGCATCAGATGTCTCCATTTCTAACCTCCCAATTTGCTCCTTTCCTTTCTTGTGCAGCACCAGGGACCTTTAAAAAATCCTGGAAGTGAACAGCTGAGCGACTGGAGAGGAAAGCACAGTTACTGGGCAAGGGGAGGAATGTGATGCAAAGGTGACCAGCACAGAAAAATCTTCTACTTCCTCGGGGACTTGGGCTTTTCACCCCTTGGACCTCCTCAAATGCAGGAGCTGCTCCTCGGCAGCCTGTTGCGGATGGACAAACAGTGCCAGAAGTGCACCTGTACACAGGGATTTCATCCTTCGCTCACGCCGCATTGCTTTTGTACCAACCAGAGGAGCCTGCGCTGTGCTGCCCCTGCATTTTCAAGGAATTTCCTGAAATCCCTGTACGGGGATGACTTGATCTCCATCCCGGCAGAAGCGAGCTGAAAGACAGCAAACCCCCACAGCCAGCAGCTGTTGGTAGGGCAGAGGCAGGTGAATGATAAAAATTACAGCTATAGAGAGAAATGCAGTGAGTGGGATGACAAGAGAAGGTGGGGAGCGTGTCGCAGGGCACGCGCCCTTTGCAAGCCTCTGGCCCAGTGGCTGAGATTTGGCACAAACAGGTCTGGGATTTTATTTGCAGGACGTAGTCTCATGGACTGAAGGGAGCACGGGTTTTTCCCAGGTGGGAGTTGATTTTGCGTTGAAATATGTCTAGGTAGGTCCTTTCTCTGGATCACAGCCCCATGTCCGTGCACGCGCAACAGAGCTGAATGCCTGTGGCTCGCGGGGAGCCTCAGTGCCCAGCGGCAGCAATGGCTGATACCAAGAGAGATCTTAAATAAAGGGCGTTTAACTGCAGGACTGGGCATTTCAGCGGACAAGACGCGACCTGGGAGGCTATAGACCCTGGCAAATGGCACTAACAAGCCCCAAATCCCTCGGCACTGGGCTAAGCAGGGACAGGCAGGGCTGGGGGCTGTGCCGGTCCTGGCGGGAGCAAGCAGGCTGCAGCTCTCGTGGCCTCAAGATGAATCAGAACAAGAAGGAACAGCTCGCTCCTGCCCACGGCAAACAAAAGGCTGAGAAGAAAATGTGTTGAGAAGCTTTGCAGCTCAAGAAATCCAGATTATTCCTCATCATTTGGGGATTGTGGGGAAGGAAGGAGAGATGTGGGATGAATTTGAACACCCAAAGGACTTCATAAAATAACTCTGCGCCATACCAGCAGGATCCCACACAGGTACCATTGCCTTAATCATACTGTGGCTGGTGTGGAGTCTCAGTCTCTGAACCATTTAGGGGTTTAAAACTTCAACCCCAAGAAGCATTAATAAGCCATTTGTCCCCGGTGAGTGGAAATAACGATTGTATATTTTTAAACACAGAAGCAGACACGGGATCATCAGTCCTGTGGGTCTGCACCATGGATGCCAGCTATCCAAGCAACAGCACAAAGGCACGGGGAGCAGAGATTTGGGGATGTAGCTATCCCAGGGCAGCTTTTCAGGGGGCTTGGGCCTTGCTGCATGACACGGTGCCCGAGTAGGGCAGCACAGGCTGCAGCGGGAGGAGGGAGCTGCAAATCCTCGCTCAACAGCACATGAGAAAAAGCCGCGTGTCCCAGCCACTGCTGCTACACCCTTCTCTTGGGAGAGCAGGGAGTCGAGATGCTGAGGCACAAAAGATGGAACCATCTTCATCAAAGCCGCCAATATAAATTTGCCTTTATTTCAGTCCCTTCCCCAACCTGCTGTTACCGCTTTTGTCCTGACTAAATGGAGACTTCATACTTGGAATTCATCCATGCTCCGAAAATATCTGGATACAGAGAGAAAAGCACTGGATGAGTCACCAAAAATCCAAGCTGAAGAGTTTAAGAATGCATTTTAATTATGTTTAGCATCAATTTAATGCTGCCTACAATGCCTTTCATTACAGAGTCATTTATTTTTAGCACCAAAATGCAGAAAAATATGCTTTCCTTTATTTTGGAGTACTTGACTTTAGCATATGCAAGATTCAAAAGGGAGACCCAACTGTAACCATCATGATATAGTTTATAATATTATTATTCCCCAAAATCAGTTGGGTCTTGCAAAGTCACAGGTGGGACACCTGAAAACCTCGAACAATTACTTTGAAGAGTAATGGGAAAGGACGGCAAGGGTTGAGGACGTCAGTGCTCAGAAATGAACTTGGTTCCTCATGCTGCTGAATACAAGGCAGCGCACAGCGAAAAGGCAAAGCTGCTGAGTTTCAAAAAGCTGTTTGCCGGTCACTTTTAAAAAACAACTCTGGTCATGCCTATTTCTAAAAATCTACTTTTGAACCTGATGGCTTAGCAAATAATCGTCTCATATCAAATTTTCCTTTCAAAGCCTTAATGCTGGAACATGCAGTGCTGATATGGCTGAATATAAGCACTTAAATAAAGGTTATTATTTCCAGGACTGTGGAAAAAAAATATGCAGCAATAGGGCAGCTGTGTTCAAAAGATGCTGAATAAACTTATATAAATGCTGATTCTGGTCAGCTGTTCCCCTTTATTACGTTGCTACAAGCCCATGAATCTCTCCTTGCTCCAATGGTGCTGACAGCACCTTCCTTGATGGTCCTTCAGGGGCAACCATACCCCGTTCCCGGGGGTGCCAGTCCACCCCATTCTCTGCTTACAGTACCAGGACGGTGCTACAAGCACCCAGTGTCAAGACCCATTCACGTAGTCAGCTCAGAGAAATCAGAATTTTGTGGTCTAGCCTCTCACTTTAATGCAGGTGGTTTTACCCCATTAGGAAATTTAAAAAAAAAAAAGTCCTGATACTGTCCTCTTGTGTGTTCACTGAAGCCAGAAGCAGCTGCAGGGGGGTTTCGATGCTCCTGTCATTTCAAGCTGTTGCTATACACTGCATTACATTGCATTAAACACCTTTGAGGTCTGCGCATGGTAACTCTCTTGTCTCTTGATTGAGGAAACCACCCCCAGAAATACATGTGTTGGTGTGCAGGGAACCCAACCCATGCCAAACGCAGCCGCTGTGTGCCCTTGACATTTTTTTCTTCTGATGGCCAAATAGTCAAATTCCTTTCTTCCATCTAAACAAGATTCAAGGCAGGGTATGAAGAAAAAGGTATGCCCCACTGGCCTGGTCTTCAGGCCTGTAGTCTGGATCTTCAGGGTTCTGCTGGGTTTTGGACTTCTCTATAGTCATCTTCAAGTTACCTTCAGTCAGTTCATACCATAGCTCTTTACCTACCCTACGAATAATCTATGAGTGTATACACTGCTTTTAGCCACGGCCACAGTCTGCTAAATATATGCCACAGAGCAGCTTACTCCATTGAAATCAATATAATTGCTAGGACATGACCAGCTAATTGCTAGAAGCACAGCCAGCAGGTCGAGGGAGGCGATTCTGCCCCTCTGCTCCACTCTGGTGAGACCCCACCTGGAGTCCTGCGTCCAGCTCTGGAGCCCCCAACATAAGAAGGACACGGACCTGTTGGAATGGGTCCAGAGGAGGGCCACAAAGATGATCAGAGGGCTGGAGCACCTCTGCTATGAGGACAGGCTGGGAGAGTTGGGGCTGTTCAGCCTGGAGAAGAGAAGGCTCCAGAGAGACCTTATTGGAGACTTTCAGTAGTTAAAGGGGGCTTATAAGAAAGATGGAGACAAACTTTTTAGCAGGGCCTGTTGCGATAGGACCAGGGGTAATGGTTTTAAACTAAAAGAGGGTAAATTTAGACTAGATATAAGGAAGAATTTTTTTACAATGAGGGTGGTGAGACACTGGAACAGGTTGCCCAGAGAGGTGGTAGTTGCCCCAACCCTGGAAACATTCAAGGTCAGGTTGGACGGGGCTCTGAGCAACCTGGTCTAAGTGAAGATGTCCCTGCAGGGCGTTTGGACTAGATGACCTTTAAAGGTCCCTTCCAACCCAAACTATTCTATGATTCTGTGATGTAAAGATGGTCGAAGGAGGATAAAGGTGATAGAAGTCACCCTTCAAGGTGTTCCATTGCCTGTCGGTTGGTTTGGCTTCATTCTCTCCCCTCCCTTGGATTTTTTTAAGTAGTTATGGCTGAAGGACATAGTTGAACTCCTTCCCTCCCAGCGCCGTGCCTGGCAGAGAGGAGAGGGAGAGGCTCAGCCCAGCAAGCTGCCAAGTGCTCTGGCCCTCCATCGGCAAAGCACTTAAGTACATGCTTGTCTGTAAGTATTTAAGCAGGGCCATTGACAGAAAGCCCATAGTACGGAGCCCTCAGGATCCTAATCAAGGCTAAACGACACGTGTGGGATCTTAAAATACCTTTTTTTTTCTTCCCAACAATGGTGAAATACTTGCCCAAATGAAGAAACAATACTGTCCTATTAAAAGGCTGCTCATCTGGCTCCTCTCCTAGGTGTACTAGGGCGAACAATATGGCTTATCTAGCTTGGGTGGTTATTATATAAACATATGATATTATAGGATAGAATATATATAATGTATATAATATGATATGATATATATGATGTATTTTATATATATAAAGGGTGGGCCATATCTTTATAGCAGACAGTAATATGCATTGAAGGGAGGGCATGAGAACAACGGCTCTGATTTTCTGGCTGCTCTGCCATGAAAAGCTTCAGCCCAAAGAGTGAAGCTCAGCAAAGGCATAGCAACCAAAACCAGGGTTCTGGACATGGTCAGGGAAGCGCAGTGGATACCACCGCCTCCTATGCTGCCCCTGAGAAGCAAAGCTGGAAGCGCAACCACAATCTGAGGTGCACGTGCCTCTAAGTGTTCCATAAATGCGCACGATTCCTGGGATACATTTCAGAGGAAAATGCACAGGGGCTGTGACAGGTTGCATGGTCTGGTAATTATTATGCCTGTGTGCACCATGTGTGATGTATGATGGATAATGTGTTACAGATTCTGCAGGATAAACACTCTAAACTAGGCGTATTTTCAGCTCAAAATAAGTGAAGGGTAAGCCAAACCACTCAAAATTCAAACCAAATGTAAGTCAGTGCTTTCCTATTGAGTAACCTTAAAAAATAAATGTCATTAACTCTTGATGATTCATCCTTAACCTGCACTATTTCATCCTGGGTTTTACTGACATTTTCCGCAATGGCCTTTGTCTGGTTGTGGCTAGGTCAGCAATGCCTGTACTCCTTGAAATTATTTGTTAACCTATTGACCAGACCTTATCTTCTCTGTGATTTTGAAGTCACTAGAAGTCAATTTATCTAAGCAGATGGGCCTTCAGTGGTAACGGAACTCCAGTTCAGAAAAACATACCTCCTCTTTTCCTGAAGTTAAGTGATTTTGTTCTCAGATCAATGTGTGGTTTATTGAACTCTCTGCTCTGAGAGCAAGTTAAGTTCCTTATTGCTTAAGCAGAAAGTTCTTTCATGCCTGGTCAGACTGAGCCCCAACTCATTCGACTCAAAAAATACAGTGTTCCTGTAGCGTTAGTTAATGGTTGGGTGGGAAGAAATAAGAAATTTCTCTTGCAAATCCATGCTGGATTCTCCATCAATCTAAATACACAAGCCATCAGCAATGGCCACCTAAACTACCTAACTATGAGCCCAAGACCATGCTACTGGTCTCCTTTCCCTGTGCCCTCTTACAGCCCAGATACATCAGTGTGCCCCAACTTCTGCAAGCCCCAGGCCAGGGATGCAAGGGGCCACCATCAGTTGGTGGAGATGTAGAGAACAGAACAGCAGGGAGATGTTAGGACAAAAGACTGTAAATATGTGAGTGAAAGCAAGTGGGTCATCAACACCAGGCAGATGAGAGGAAGCTGTGGTGAAAAGAGGATGGGGAGAATGATTACAGCACATTCCCACCAGCACCTGAAATAAACACAGGATTCCCTGGACTTGGTGCCCCTGTGCCAGGGAATACCAGGGAAACATCTGATTTCATGTTCTCCTTGCGGTTAGTTGGTGCAGAAGGTCACATCTGGCAGTGCTGTTGGTTGCTCTGTGGTCTGAAGTGGTAAAGGCTGAGGCCGTGAATCCACTGACTAAATCTTGGCCATGGACCACCTGAACTGTCAAAATTGCACTGTTGGAAAGTCAACAAAATTGTCAATTGAGGGACAACATGAGCAAAAGCACAGAACAAGAGCAGAGGTGTTTGTTAGCAGGAGAAGCAGCAGGTGGGACTTTGGCCCATGTATAACACCACCCACCTCCTGGCACTTGCAGGTCCCTAAGCAGTAACCCAAGGCAGGCAGACGATGTGAACCTCCTTATACATACCTGAAGTAGCCCCATAACATACACAGAGTCTTTTATGTGGTGGGGAGTGAGCTGGGGGTTTCGGATGGCCACAAACACTGTAAAATGCTGTTCACTTAGCGCTTATCTCAAGCAGCATTGTTACAGGTTGGATGCTGTGGCACATCCCAACCATCACCATGAAAGGCAGCTTCTAGAGAGCTGCTTTGTGCGTGTCTGTGGTGCAGGATCCATGTTTGATACCAGGAGACATTCCTTACTTATTTTTCTAGATCATTTACAGCATCTTTGTACAATGTGTTATCACTTACCTAGATTCCTTCTATTCCATATGCCAAAATATTTACAAAAGTGATTTTATCCATCCCTGCGAATTAGCCAGCACCAGCACTGGGAACCAGAGAGAAGATCCCCAAGTCCTACCCCAGAACCATTGCCGGACCACATCATGTCCGACAGGAATCCCAGCTCAATAAAACCGACATTAAAGTCTCCATGTTGCTTACTGGCACTAAAAAGAAAATATTATCCAAACATCTAAGAGGTGCTAGAACACATGGTACCAACACATAAGCAATGGTGCAGGCTTCGTTTCACTGCCCGAGGAATGTGGTGCCTGCAGGCACAGCACCGGGACTCTGGGCAATTGCTTTTGCTTCCTTCTGGTTCCCACACTGGCTTTCTTCCCTGCCTACATCCCCACCTAGAACTGATGGCTTCGGTATCTAGCTGCTACGCTCTGCCCACAGGTGAGTGTAGCAAAGAAACTGTTGTCAGATGGGGAGGTAGGAAGAATCATAGAATCATAGGGTTGGAAGGGACCTCTGGAGATCATCTAGTCCAACCCCCCTGCCAGAGCAGGGTCACCCAGCGCAGGTTGCACAGGAACGCGTCCAGGTGGGTTTGGAATGTCTCCAGAGACGGAGACTCCACCACCTCTCTGGGCAGCCTGTGCCAGTGCTCTGCCACCCTCAAAGGAAAGAAGTTCCTCCTCATGTTGAGGTGGAACTTCCTCTGCTCAAGTTTGTGCCCGTTACCTCTTGTCCTGTCGCTGGGCACCACTGAAAAGAGCCTGGCCCCATCCTCCTGACACCCACCCTTTAAGTATTTATAAGTGTTGGTAAGATGCCCCCTCGGTCATCTTTTTTCCAGACTGAAGAGACCCGAATCCCTCAGCCTTTCTTCATAAGAGAGGTGTTCCAGTCCCCTGATCATCTTCATAGCCCTTTGCTGCACCCTCTCCAGCAGTTCCCTGTCCTTCTTGAACCGGGGAGCCCAGAACTGGACACAGTACTCCAGATGCGGCCTCACCAAGGCAGAGTAGAGGGGGAGGAAGACCTCCCTCAACCTGCTGGCCACACTCTTCTTGATGCACCCCAGGATGCCATTGGCCTTCTTGGCCACGAGGGCACATTGCTGGCTCATGGTCATCCTGTTGTCCACCAGGACAGGTCTCTTTCAGCTGAGCTGCTCTCCAGCAGGTCAGCCCCCAACCTGTACTGGTGCATGGGGTTATTCCTCCCCAGGTGCAGCATCCCACACTTGCCCTTATTGAATTTCATAACAAGGGCAAGAGAGGAAGAACAAGATGGGAAAGCGAAGCGCGCAGAGAGCAATTACCAGAGAGACCAGAGCCTAGACAGGGAAGAGGCCACTTCTTTTACAAAGACATTTCTGAGGGAAATGGGTTTTGTTGGTTGCATTTTCTAGAGTACTGAGTAAATGAAAGACAGAATTCACAGTGTATTCTTTCAGTTATTCTTGCCTAACACAGGCTGAAAAATGCTGTTACAGCTGACAAAAGACACTATAGTCCGGGGAATCTTCAGGGTGTCACTGAAGATGCCCCTGGTTACACCATCACCTTGCTGCTGTTAAATGCGGTGCTGCTGGACAACGTGAGAAAAATACTGTGTGTATACAGTATGGCATAGTTCTATCTGTGTACCACAGGTTTTAGAAAGTTTTTATGGTCACATTTTAGACCTGATGCTATTCCCACTGAATACAAAGCACTATTCCCACAAAGCTCCATGTGAGAAAGACTTGGCACTAGATATCAACGGCCTTAAAAATGAGTTCTTATTGATGAAGCAGAGACAAAGTTATGTGTACGCTTTCCTTCTGCCATCCTGTTTCCAGAGTTGAAACTCCACCGTAGTCTTCGTAGCTGAAGCAAAAAGCACCTCCTGTCACGTTGGTGTCATTTGAAATGAAGGATGCTCTGCGCAGACTGAAGCGAGAGCAACAGCTTTTAGGCACGTTAAAGCGAGTAGCAAATCTCCAAAAGCCACTTGAGGTTATTGGAAGACTATCTGAGACGGAGCCCGTGGCGGACCGTGGCATGCCAGGAACAAACCGCTGCAAAAGAGAGGAGGGAAAAGGGAGTAAGAGGGAGGGAAAAGAGAGGAAGGGAGCGTGAGTGCGAGGAAGCTTACCAGCCGTGCTGGCAAAAGGCAGCCTGTCAGCAGAGAGGATGTTTACAGTCTTGAAGTTTGGATTCCAAGAGCAAATGCCTGGCATGAGTCCGCACTCCGGCCCCTCAAAGCAGGGGAAGGCGGAGAACACAAACCCCTGGGACCGGCTCTCAGGATAGAAGAGAACTGGAGACTTCCTACTTGTGCTCCTGGCTGTAGATTTGTTGAGTTACAAACCGGTCAACGTGCAAAATGACCCAAAGCCAAGTGCAAATGCATGCTCTAAAATCACAGCACTTACAAGGAAAGCACTGGCAAATCTTTTTTTTTTTTTTTTTTTTACCAGTAAAAAAGGAAGTGAGAAATAGAGAAATATTCATTACATCAAAGTACATTAATTTCTTTATAGGGGTGCTTGTGATTGCTCCCTAATTAGAAGCTGAAAAGCACCCTATGCTTATGAAGAATGCATGCATATCCTTCCCAGAGTCATAGCACTTACATTGAAGATAAACATTTTTCGGAGGATTTACAGACTGATCCAATAATCAGCTCAAGTTAAATGGTTCCTTTGAGAAAATTCATTGGGTACCAAACACTTTGTACTACTGACAGTGTTTTAATGAAATTTTTATTTTGTACTGGAAAACTTATCCTCTAACAAAAAATAAAGCCCTTTAGCTTCAGGGGATTCTGTGGAAAATGCAACGGTCTTTCAAAATGCCTCCCGCTGTGACGGGAACACAAGCCAGCCCGCGCTGGCCCGGCGCCGTTGCCTGTGCCCAAGTGTTGACATACAGCTGCGCAGAGACCCAGCGATGCTCAGCCCGAAACACATTTGAGCAGTTGAGAAGGACGGATGGGATCTGGGAACGTTTTCCATCTTCTGCAGGAGCGGACCGGCGGGACCACCTGCCTGTGCATGGGGGTGAAGAGCTGTCAGAGATTTCAGGTGGCGGCAGGAGCTTTTGATGAAGTTCAAGGGGGAAAAGAGACATTTTGCTTTTATGTCTTCTCAGGCTTTTTCTGAATAACCTTTTCTCTTACGAGGATGTAATGAAGTGTCCCTAGAAGGGTATTTCAGGACTGCACCCTCAGCACTCGCTGCAATTTCAGCCCATGACAACCTGTTGAGAGCACGGAAAGGGTGTTAACTGCCTTCATCAACTGCAGCCTCTATTTCTACAGGCACAGCTCATAGCCTCTGAGCCTCTGATGAGGAAAATAAAAAATTAAACAGAAGGAAAATATTAGGGGATAGATATAACCAGAGACATCTAGTTCCAAGTCTGCCCAAATCTTGCAGTCCAGAAACAACAATGAAGCAAACTAACGCCTCAAGGAAGAATAAGCAGGAAACACACCCTTGAGTAGACTTCCCAGCTTCAATCTTCAACTACAGAGCTGGAAAGGCGAAGGGCAGTTTTGTGATTGCTTTCGAGCAGGAATCGTGGCCCTGTGCTCAGCCCCATGATACTCGAGATGTGCAGAAGGACTTCTAAAATCAGCAACGGCAAAGATATGTAGAATGAAAGCAGTAAAAAAAAGATGTCTAAGTAAGTTGGATGTTGTAAGTAAAAAAATGTAAATGGCCCCTCTGGGAAACAACTAAACCAATGTAGTATTTGTGCTACCACAGTATACTCTGCAGCCAACATTTAATAAATGGGAGGCTGGAGGAGATGAGTGGTGATGATTAAAACAGACCAGTAGATTCAGTGATCTGTTGGACACGTTCAATATTGAACATCCAAAAACGGGATACATGACGTCAAGTGGTGTTTATATTGGCAGGTAAGTGAAGATTCCCAGTTGTGACCAGTTACTTCTGACCGAAAAAAAGCAGGTATCCTTGTCTTCAGGCTGTGGACCCTTTCCTGTGCTTAGGGCAGAGTGATGCTCCCCCAGGCCGAGTGTGTGGCTTTTGCTCAGCAGGCTGCAGTGCCAACTAATTCTATCCAAACCCAGCCTTCGAAGGCAAAGCATTTAATGAGTGGGAAGTGGATGGGTCTGTGGACTCTCTAATGGTATAAATGTTACTGGAAAAGCCATTCCTTAACATAACGTTTGTCAGAGATCCAAGCCAAGGCAGCAGATGGAGAATATGCTGGCAGCAGGCAGGGGAGAAGCAGAGGTAAGCTTTGCGAGTCTCAGAGGAGTCAGGGAGAGTTGGTCCTTGGATGAGGCTCCAGACATGGGTAGAGAAGTGACCACAACCCATCAGCAGTGGAGACGCAGACAAGTCCTGTTTTGGTCAAAGCCACTGATGACTGACAAGCTCTGTCTGCTGACCCCAAGCAGCTTGTTCTCTGCACTGGCTGGTGATAGATCAGAAGTCCCATGTACTCCTCACAACATGGAGTAGACCTGAAGTGGCATATGCCCATATTTTAGCAAAGCATTGTACCAGAGGTGTGTCTGGCTGGAGTGGTTGAGCCAGAGGTTAAAGCCATAAAATCATTTTGTAAGGGACCCGTTGTCAACTATGATGTTATAGCTCTGGTCCCTTATCTCACAACTCTGCCAGGTTTTATAAAGGCTACCAAGGGACTTGTCTAATTTTAGTTTTTTAAATGCAGGTGTCTTGGCTAAGCCAGTTGTGTAGGTTCCTCCGAGGCGGCACAATGGGGAGCAATAAGCACCTGCAGAGGGGTAGCTCATCCTATCCTAAGACAGGTGAGCTGACTCACCTCTGGAAGCACTCCTCTCTGTTTACAGCCTACCTGGCTCTGATGCCACTGCCATCAGGTAAGATGGACTTTAATCAGGTGGTCCTACAGACCAACCTACATCTCCAGAGAGGTGCTCTATGGGTTTCATGCAACACCCAGCAAGATGGGCCCGCTAGGTCAAAATCTGATCACCTACACAGTGTGTCTGGTACACAGCCCCCTCTCCTACGACACCCCTTAAGCAGAGAGCAGAGTAGACGAGCCCGAGGCCTCGGTGGTAGCCCTGTGCTGCACCGCTTGGTTACAACAGCACGTCCCGAGGCCATTGCACAGGACCAGCTGGAGACACTTGTTAATGAGAACGCCGGTACACCGAGAATGACAAATGTGACCTTTGGAAATTCAAATTAGGCTTGGCACATGTATCTTCCAAATGACTGCTGTGACTCCCGTCAGGGTTCATGTGGATATGGGGTATGTCTCAACTGCAGGCTCGCTGCTTGTTTTACACGTGCTGCGACCCAGCCTCCTCCCCACCACGGCAGCACAAGCCCTTCGCTCCACATGTCTCTGTGCGTGTTGGACCCATGCTCACACGCTCAGCTGGGGCTCCGCGACACGGTGTGCTCCGGCTTTGTAATGCCAACCTACACACTTGCCTGACAACGTGAAAGCAAACGAGGTGCGTGTGCCCAGGCTCATGCACGGCTCTTCTGCAGTTCCTAGCAACTAAATTACGGCCTTCTCACCAATCTAGTCTTCCCTGTACATCAGCTTCACTGTTCAAATACAACCCACTGAGGTCCAAGCCTCTATTTTCACTCAGACAACTCTAGCTCTTCCCTTGTTTGCCTTTTTCCCTTTCCTTTTCCCCTTGCCTCACTGAGATGCATCCTAGTTCTGCTCCCTAGTGTTAAGTCCACCATAAGGGACTGCGGTTTACAGGGAGAGAAGGGAGAGCAAAAGGAAAAATACCTAAAAAGCTCACTTAGGCTGTGCTGTGGAAAGGTTAGGAGAGTTTTGGGGAAAAAGGATTCTCTACCAGAGGATAGGTCTAACTCCTCCTTAAAATCCTGCCTCCGTTAGAAGTTGTTTCACTGAATTGTCCCTCTCTTGCTGAGCAAGGAGTTCATGATCCTACAAAACGTCTTTGTAATCTGGGGAGGAGGAAAACAAAACTTCTCAAAATAGAGTGCAGAGCCTTAAGCCCAGCATCAGGCTTCACAGCCAGGACTTGTGACCATCTGAGTCTATTATCCAGTAGTTTGATCAGGGAAAAAACTGGGAAGAGAGTGGCACAGAACATTTATTGTTATTACGGGAGAAGTCGTTACAGGATTTCTGAGCTGTGGAGAATGTTTGAACTTCAGTGGGATTTTGAGCACCAGCACTTCTGCAAAACCAGCTCAACACACACTGTTGATAACTACGTCTGGATGCCCGAATTTTGAAAGAAATGTTGGCAGCAGACACAAGCTATTGCCACCTCTGCGAACCTGACACAGCATGAGCTCATGTCACCTGTCACCTTACTGGCGTGCGTTAGTGCTGGAGGGTGTGCGGGGGGGTGATGATTGAATTCCACTTTGCACAGGAAGTTCTGTGTCACAGAAAAAAAATGGCTCCTGATGCAGCGTTAAAGTAATGTGTTGCTTATCTTCGGAAGAATAAATAACACAGCCCGTAAGCGGCTTTTTCTTATATCTTAGAGACGCTTTAACCCTATTCAATCAAGATATCTGAGAAACAATAGCACATGCTTTAAGGAATGGATGCAGATAAATATTTTCTGGAAGCACTCAGATGAAAGTCACCAGAGGCTGATTTTAAGCATGTGAAGCTGCTTTTCAAACTGAGCTTTTACTCACACAAGTCAACGCGTACCACCCATCCTCCCAAAGCCAACAAAAGGCATTCTAAGTATATTCCAGGATTAAGAGAGTGGGTATAATTAGGCAATAACATAATCAGCATTCATTATCTTCCTTCTTTGAGAAACAATGGAACCCTCCCCCATGTAACCACAAGGGCTGTCACGTTTTGCGTGTGCGTGGGGTGCCCCCTGTGTGTCCCCTGTGGCCCCCGCCCGGGGGGGTTCTGGGGCAGAGCAGAGCCTGTGCTTGAGCTTAACCCTGCAGCACGGCTCATGCCGGTTCGAGCACGGGTGACAGCCACAGGGGATACGAGTCCCATCCCTCTGCATGTCCCAGCCCAGTGCTAATGCCGAGGAAGAGGCACTGGGAGGGAACAGAGGCATCAGAACCCCTACGGGACCCGAGCCAGGCTTGTCACTGCAAAAATCTCTCTCTCACTGGGCACGCCAGTGAACTTTGACACGTGCCAACACTATCTAATTCAAACGGGCTGGATCCACTTTCTTGTGAGTATGAGCAAAAAACCTGCCTCCCTCCCCCTTGGACAACTCCAGGCAGCAGGTTGCAGAGTGCTGTCATAGCAAGACTAGAGACAATCAGAGGGGACCACTTTAAATGCTCTCTTACTTTCTTAATCAGAGCGGCACTTGGCTTTCTCTAGAGGAAAAGATTTTTAAGTGATGTCTACAATTTGTTCAAGCACTAACATCCTGTACCCAAGCAAAGCACTTCTCAAGAATATGTTACCAAGACACAGAGAACCCAAGAGAGACAATACACGCGTCTGTCGCCACCACAGGAGGCAGGGAATTGGGCAGGGCAGAGGATGGCACAGCCTGCATTGAAAAAGGAGGGCTATGGGTTGCCAAAGAAAGCATTAAGGTTTTTCAAGAAAAGGATAAAATTTCCTTCAGGAAGTGAAACCTCCAAAAGGATATGGATATAGTGGGCCAACTGCAACTTGTGGCACAGCTCTGGCTAAAAGAAAGGATTCTGAACCACAGGTGGTGAAGAAAGGGGAAGGGAAATCAAACAAACTACCACAAAATCAGAGGAAAAAGAAGGGAGACAGAATAACAAAAGATAATCATTACCGAAAAAAAGAGTACCTGAGCTGTTAGGGAATAGAAAATAACAGTGCTCTCTCAAGGCCTAGTGTTTCTGAGAGGACTTGGAGGCTGTGACGGGCACGCTATAGCGTACGTGCTGCATGCTAAAAATGGGAAGACGATCACAAATGCATATTCTGCAGCTACTGTAATATCTAAAAACCACACCGGGCTTTACTGCCAGCAGCATAGCTACACCTAGAATGGGAAAATGCAAATGAACCATCAAAGATGGGTCATTACATGCTGCTTGCCCGTCCTACCTTTATTACGCTCTCTCTTTATTCTTCACAGATTAATATATTCAAAAGAATGGAATTTATATATATTAAAACCCTGGGTCGGATGTGGCAAAAAGCATGAATTGCTCCTCCAGAAATATATAGTTATGTTGAACATTGTTTTTCGTGCCTTTTCACAGTACTCTCTCACTTGACTCTAATAGATTAGCAGCTGTACTAGTTTTCTTTGTAGCATACAGATTTAAGAACTCCAGTAGGGAACTGACGCTTACCAATATTTGCAAGGGTTGCAATTTCAATGTATGATTTTTTTTTTTCATTAATAACATCTTGCATGTAACACATTGCACTAGATCCACATTACTTTTAAATCACCACCAAAAGTAACAACTTGAATTAGATTTTCTAACTATACAGAAGACAGAGGGAGGCATTTGGGAGCCAAGCACATTGTATTTTTTCCCTACCAGGCTCCAGGTGATCAATCTGATCCAATCTATGCAAGAAAATGGAACAATACTTTATACGTAACTTAACACTCATGCAACTATTGAAGTATGCACTGTATTTGTATGTGTAATTATTCAGGCGGCACCGATAGGGTGAAAATCCTACGGAGAAGGAAATGATCTCCCAAGTGAAATGGGTATTTCCTCTTACTGTAAAACATGAGTATTTGACAGGCCACCTTCTTTGGAGTTTATACAAGTGAAGGCTGGCCTGAGGCTGCGAAAGCCAGCAGAACCTCCCTGGGATCCTGTGCAAAAATCTCAAAAACTCAACACCAAAACAAAGAGCTGCCACAAATGTCATCCCAGAAGTACGTACAGCGCTCTCACTTTCTCCTCTCTGGTAGCTGCAGCTGCGTGCACATCAAAAGGATCCTATTTCAGGGTCACATCTGAGTCTTTCTGGAAAGGAATGAGAGGGAGAGAACAAAAAGTCAGTGGGTTTTGCAGGTGGAAGCAAAACTCACAAGGACGGCAAACTACCAAAGAAAGTGTTGGGGAATGACTGCTCCGAAGAGGAGAAGTATCAATCTGAAGAGGCTCATAGAACAGAGCTTAAGCTGTTGGACTGGCATCAAAGAACCACTGGCTCAGAAATGATGGAGACCTAACCTGATGTCCATGCCTCTGTGAACCCACAAGAAACGGACCCAAAGTCAATATTCTCCAGATGTACATTTTAGCATTGTATTTCAGTGTAACCTTCAAACATGCTGAAACAAACTAAATATATTTTGGAGGAAAACCAACACATTTCTCATAAATGTTTTATTTGTCCATATAGCTTAATCATTAGCACTTAAGAGTCAAAAAGAGCACCATGTTAGTCTTCAGACCCAACACGGACCATTCTTTTTGTGTTTATACTTATTTTACACACTTTTTCCTCAGCTTCTGAAAGGGAAATACAGGCATTTATTCTGAACTTCTAGCACAATTGAGAACTGAAGCATATTATCACAAGAAAAGAATCAAATAGGTAGATACAGAGGCAGCATCTCTGGAGCTGAACTTGTTATATGGGTGATGAGAGTATTTTCTTTTTAAAGTAACCATTTACATACATTAGGCAGTGGATCAATTCAGCCTGTTGAAAGGTTATCACTCAGGCAGTGCTAAGCTGGAGTCTTGGTTTGTGTGTTTTGTTTTTTTTTTAAACAAACCTAGTAAACAGTTGACTTTAGCACCCTGAGGTATTCTTAGCAGCTGTTAAGAGTACACTGATGGTAGATCATAGAAGCTATCACCCGAATATTAATACCCAAGCACGTGAAGTAATGCACATGGCTTAAATCCCCATAAGCGGCTAGGAGAAACGAGCAGCAGTCACACACACTAAGATTCAAGGGGACACCACGACAGGACTGTCATGGCACACATTTACAGAGACACTGAAAAGCCTGGCGTTATACTACAGAGAACGGACCAAGATATCATTCATCTCTCAAAACTTTGTAAAAATGAAACCCTTTAATCCTCTTTTCCTGAGGACTCCGAATTGCTGAAGTGTGCACGTATTTTCTCTTAGAGCTGTGAAATTATTACAGTTTCATATTTTGCAACATTAGACCTTGAAAAAGAAAGCATCACCTTCTGCCTTATCCATGGTTACGTGGTACGCTTTCAAGAGCAACTTCTATGTATGACCAGTATCCATGAAAAACAAAAGGATTGTGACAGTCTAGAAAACAAGCTTTGAAATAGTTTAAGTGCAGCAAGAAAAGCATGCATTTGCCTTATTAGAATAAGGACTCCAGCTCTACATTTTTCCAAAGCAAGCATTTATTCCTTCAAATTATTTTTCATATTACACAAAAGAATTCAGTACACTTTTTTCCAGAGAAAAAAAAACATCAACAGTTGCAATGAAGTATTATCTAAAGTGACAATTCGTTCTTGCATCTCCTAAAATACATTCCTTTCTCTCAAAACAGGATTAATCAATTAAAAAAAAAAAAAAAAGAGATTGGTCACCAAAATTTTTTAGTAGCTTGAGGTACCATGTTCTCTCACTGTGTACAAGTCACTCCCTGAAACACACATACTTTTATCACAAGAAACTTCTGTCTTTTCCCTTTACCCACTGCATCTTTTCTCTCATTGAATTACTGATGAAAATGCAACTTACTGGATAAAATATGCAAACATATTCAGAATATGTTTGCAGCATGCAGACAAGAATCTGGGGTAGCTGCCCGCAAGCAATTTACTAGGAATACAAACATGTTCTCAACATCTAGCACATGAAGCTGGCTGACATTCCTAAAAGAGTTATTTAGTTATTCCAGAAAATCCTCAAATATGGTCTGTACAAGCTTACAGAATAATGTGATTTGTCAAGGATGCTGCTGACACTGTCAGTACATTTCAAGGCAAAGGGCTAGAAAGCAGTGTTGGGAATTTGGGAATTTTAGCTTGTAATAGCAAATAATAGGGGTTTCAATCCACCCCCCCCCCTTTTTTTTTTAATTTGAGAAATGTTTTAACAACAAGCCCAAATTAAACAACCTATTTTCAGATACCTGCTGCCTCTCCACTTCTTACCTAGCACTGGGCATGATATTCTTGCCTAACCCATATACTGCTTCCTCTTGCATGATCACCCCAGCTGATCCAGTCCCTAACCCTCACTCACCCATCCTGGTATCGTGGGAGGCTGTAGGCTTGAACCTGAAAGCATCTCGCAGGAGCACAAATACGGGGATGGAAAGAGCATGCTGCAAAAAGGGTAACGCCTGTCATACAGAAAAACGACAGGAGGGTTTTGTGCCCTCTAAGAATTTAAACTGAGTAAAGCGGAGCTCATTCCTTCATTTGCAGAGTCAGTCAGTAAGCAGTTCGCCTCAGATTCCTACTAGAAGCCCATGATAATTAGTCACAAGCCATTTTCACCCTGCATGTGGCACAGATTCTGTAACTACTAGCACCAGTGAGATTAGTTTTGACACAAATTAGGGTTACAAAGTTTGTTAGTCTAGAAGCAAATTTTTATTTTGAAATAAGCCACACATTTTCCACTTTTGTTTAAGAAAGCAGTAAATTACAAGCAGTCATTTTAGCACTCGGTTTGCTAAAAATGTCAAGAAATATCAGAAAACATTCTGTTGTAAAAAAGATTGTTTGCTGTCATGGAACAAAGAGGAAGAAAAGTATTATCTTCTGATTTGTATGTACAAATCACTTCAACTTTACTAGCAAACATAACAAAGTAAGAAATTAATAAAAAAAAGCCTAAAGATGCAGTATTTTCTTTCCCATAAATTGCTACTTACTCTTCAGTGAATGTAGGTGCTCTGAATAATCACTTAAGATACACTTTCTCTTTCAGCCAAAGAGCAGATATTAAATCACTTTTTTCCTGTAAAGCACTATACTGTAAATGTATAATAGTAAAGCATAATAAATAGAAATGTTAGATAATAAACTTATTACTGCAAAATACCAAACTAGTTTTCCTTTCTAAAATTATTTTTATGACCTATCAGTGCAGTAGACTTGTCAGGAAAATCCAGCTTGTGTTTACAGGTATCTGTTTCGAATGTACTCTCTGTACATGAGGAAGTCATCTTTTCCCAGTGGTTGCATGTTTCCTCTTCCAGCCTGAATGTGTGCATGAAAAATCTCTATTGATTTCCTATCGGCTCTTGGAGGCTGGACTTCGTAAATATTGTCTTGAGAAAAGGAGGAGATGGGTATTCTGGGAAAAAAAAAACCAAACAACAAAACAATGAAACACAGAATATTTGGAATTTTAGGTAAAAATTTTCCACAGAGATAGGAGTATTTCTTTTCCTTCATATATATATATATCAGTCAATGAAAGGGAAACTTCCCACTAGATAATTCATTTACCTAGATTTTTATCACTACTGCAGACTTGATCAGACCCAGCTTTCCAAGTAGGGTAATTAGGTAAGTTGTCACTAATCACATTACAGAATACTTTCTCACTTCCCTCCAGACTCTGTCCTCATTTCTTCATCCTCCCTCACATCTGCTACCATCAGTAAGTACCCAAGCTGAAAAAGATCTGTGCCATGCATTATAGCCGGTAACAGGAAAACTTTGAGCTATCCACTTAGTGGTAATTATGACATGCAAGTTATCATACTCTGAAACAACATATAGAAAGGATTTATCAGATAAGAATTTTCTATCTGATTACTGGGAAACACCCAACTTACTACCAGCAAAGAGCACTCTGTACACTGGTACAGCTCATATTTTATGAAAATGTTTTTTTAAATAGCTGTGTACCATAAATGCTGTCTTTGTATCCTAATATTTAAATGTACTCATCTTATGAGAAAAAGATGTAGTTTGGAAGTTTACGAGAACCTGAGAATGTCAGACCTTTGCTAAGCACTATTGTAAATCACACTCCCTCATAAAGTAGAAACTGGCCTTTTAACTGCAACTCGTGAAAACTGCATAGCCAACAGGTCAAGTAAAGCGATTGTTTCCCTCTGTTCAGGGCTTGAGCTACCACATGTGGAGAACTGTGCCCACTCTTGGGCTCTTCAGTACAAGACAGACAAGGAAGTACTTGGATGAATCCAGCAAGGGTCACCAAGATTATTAGACAGCTGGAACACATGGCATAAGAAGAGAGGCTGTAAGTGTTGGGTTTGTCCAGCCCAGAGAAGAGAAGCTAAGGGGCACCTTATTGCTTTCAACAGCTACCTAACGAGAGGGTATGAATAGTGAAAAGCCAGACTCTTCCTGGAGTGCGTGATTAAAAGACAAATTTCAAAAATGGAATACATATTGCAACATGGGACATTCTGATTAGATACAAGGGAACTTTTTTGCACCATGAGGGTGGTTTACCACTGGAACGGGTTGCTCAGAGAGGCTGTGGAACCTCCCTCCTTAAGGATAATCAAAATGCAAGGGTATGTGGCCATGACCAGCCTCATCTAATTTGGTCCTCCTCTGAGCAGGGGGCTGGATCAGATGACCGCCACGGTCCTTTCCAATTTATAATATTCTACAGTTCTAAGCCAAACACTTCAGTAGTAATGTCTTCTCCACAAACAACTGCAAGATAGCAACAGAACTATTTATACACAATACATAATAAATTAATAAACACTAGAAGTATCGTGTAGTAAATCACTTCAATTTTAAAGCACTTTAGCTATTGTGAAAGCTGTATTCAGAAATACACTATGTACATTTCCCAGCAGTATTTTAGTAATTTATTTATAAAATACTCCCAGAGCGGAACAGTATAGATGTTTAACCTGTGTAATAGCAGATCATTTTGGATTCCACAACAGAATATTCAATGACTAACACATTGCCATCTGAAGGTAACTTATGCATTAACTTCTCCTTTTGTCGATACAGTTTGATTTAGAGGAAATCAAAGTTTGAAATGAACTCCAAGGAAAAACAATCTGACAGAGCTATGATTATCTAGACCAGTGGATGCAATGCACCTATAAATGCTAAACAGGAAAAATAAATTCCTTCTCAATTACAAAAAAAAAAAAAAAAAGAAAAGACATCCATGTTTCAAAGAACTCTCTAAATCATCAGTGTCATACATTTTTAGTTCCTATTTCAGCTGGAAAAGCTAATTTCCTTTCTAGCTAGCTACTAAAATACTGCTGCTTTACAAATACTTCATATAAACAAAGCTGCCCAAGTATTCAGTACAACACAAAGATCTGAATTCTAGAGACTCACTTTCCTACCACTACGTACACTGAACGCTTCTCTAAATCAGATCTTTCTTTCCAGGTTGAACCAAAATTTCATGGGGCCGATGAGCCTGTCTCATGGAGTAGCTACCAGCAATTTTTAAGGACAGATTATTAAAATAGAACAGGTACTTTGCAATCCCTTCTACAGTATACCCTCCTGTATTTGAGCAACCAGGATTTATGATCTACCTTGGGCAAAATTTGAAACCAGACTACTGTTTCATGAAAAGTCATTTCCACAGGTTTTCACTGTTTCTTCTAGGATTTGACACTCACAGAATCCTGTGGGAATAAATTCCGTTACTTGTGTCTGATGTGACATTCCTGTCATTTGTTATCACGAGCCTGGTTGCTTGTAATTCTTACATTGGGAGAAATGTAAGAATTGCCTCCTCATCATCATTATCATACAACCAAGCGTATTTCATCTCTCTTCATACACTAGGTTTTTTTTGATAAGCCTTGTCACCTTCCTATTTATGCAGAGTTCCAAGGTCTTCTCCGTCCTCCTCGATAATGCAGTGAGGACCAAAACTGCATTTAATACCTGGGATATTTTTTTTAACTAGCTTTTCATTTGCCATCTACTGTTTTAGCTACCGAAGACAAATTTTCTAAATACTTTACATAATAGCATCTTGGAAGAGTAGCCAGCATCAGTGGCTAAAAACCAGTCAGAATGCTATTGTTAAATATTGTATGAGCATATGCACATATTTTTGTGCTCAAAAATTCTCAGGTAAGAAATTACAGCAGCAACTTACTGTCAAAGCTCACTATTTCCAAAAGCAATCATCGACCAGCCCAAATGCAATGAAGATTTCATAGACAGATACTAGCATCATTGCCATATTCCACAGAAGCCACAGTTATGACTCACTATCTGGGTGCTCTTCAAGAGATAAGAAGTTATTTTTGTGTGTATAAACTCCTCTTTTAAAGGGAAAAAACAAGGAATGATGCCTTTGAAGAACTGGAACACTCAAATGATGTCAGAGCCCTTCTATAAATGAAACGCAGTAATAATCTTTTAGTTGCATTATGAGCATAAACTAATGTTTGTCACTGTTTGTAAATCAGGATCTCTATTAAAACTGCCAAAAAAACTTGCGCTCTTATTTTGTAGCCTTTTATTTTATTAAAATACGATAGATTTTGGATGTTTCATCACGTGATGGTTTGTCAGTTTCATAAAATGACTGCAACGTGTTATGTAATATAGTACGCCTAATATTCCACTATAGCTGGAATATTGTATAAAAAGATTTCCATCTTAAAGTCATATTTTTCCATTTTACACAACAATAAATTCAGTTGATTATACTTTGACTGCAATGACAGAATTACTTACAGAGGTATACTATTGAATTTGAGACAACAAAATCACTGGTCACCCACAGAGTTTGGCTGCATCCTTAAAACTAAGTTACATTTTACGAGGCTGTAGACAGAATTTGCTAGGTTATGTCATAGAAACATTCGACCGTTCTAGAATTAGAGAAAAAAGTAAAGCTAAAGAGTTTGCAAAAAAGTGAAGCCTTACCGCATAGAATACATTTTTAATTTTCCTTATTTTAGATTGTATGACAATTGCTGTTTAGGCTTCTTAGTCATAGAATTCTGTGGCACTACAGTGGAAAGTAAACAAATACTAAAAAATGTGAGCAAGTTACCTGCCTGTATAATTAGGATAAAATTTCTAAAATGCTTACCATTTTTATGCTTTTCTTAAACAAAACAAAACTCTTATTTCTAAAGAGTTGAAACCCTTCTGAAGAGTCCAACCTCTGCTATTATGCTCTCACCAAATCAGTGTTTTATTTTACTTTTTGTTGGTAAACTGTATGACTAATACTATGGAAATTCTACCATATTTAACCTTTTCTTTCTATTTTTTTTTTTTCCCTACAGAGTGAGAGTTTCTTCTCATTATAACTATCATACTCTTCTCGTTTATTATAAAACATTAAGCTGGGTGTTTGCAGAACTGGTACTGAACCTTAGACTATCTAAATTTATATCTAGATGCTTTAACAGTAGATTGCTTTTCAAAGCACCCACAGCTTCTGCAGATACTTATTTATTGAGTTTTAAGCACTCAAGCTGGGACTCTAGCAATGGCATTCGACACTAGCACACTGTATTAATTTACCAATGTCACTAACAGCAAAAGACGTCACTTATTCAAATGTAGCTGGCCTGTCTAGTCCACTAGCAAGTGAACAATTAAGTAAAAAAAAAAAAGAAAAGAAAAGCCATAGCACTAATTTGATGCCTTCTCTATTTATTGATTTGTTTCTAAAGACATGACATTTCTGAAGCACTAATGAGTCAAAAGTAATTTCCGTAGGCACAACAGAAACCGGACAGCAAAGCGTATTTAATTTTGAGCGTTTAGTAACTAAATCTCAATTTTCCACCTACTTGCTTCAACATGATAAAAATATATTGAAAGAACCGCATGTTCGCGCATGCCAGTTTTGATTAATAACCCTGTATTGAGATGTAACTATTTGTAAAGTGCTTGTATTATCCAGTCATTTAATTAAAGTAATTTCTCTAACGCTATTCATGTAAAAATCTAATCCTCTTAATAAGTTTAGTATCTTACAATACAGTCATGAAGGAGAGCCCATTATTTATGACTTAGCTATCAGATCTCCCTAGAGACCTGTAGCTCTAGGGCTTTACAGGGAAAATTACATAGATAGGAACATAAACACTATGTCATGAAAGACAGCACCCTTGACATGCAAAGTAGAGTTATTTTCATCCCACTTGTGAACAGGCTTCACGGTGTTATGGTTTCACCAAGAGTACCATTCCCTCTGCAGAAAAAGAGGACACAGCTAAAATCTTCAGTTACAACAAAGATGTTCCACACTTTGAAGGAAAAGTGTGTGGTGATCCGCTTAGCTCTCAGAAATAATAGCAGTCACTAGAAAGCCACCACATTTGTTTCAACACTGATTAGCTCTCCTCAAGTGTCTAAAGTATATCTAAAGGAGACAAAATGTACTCTGGTGCCTCCTTTCAATCCTAAGCAAATATATCTGACCTACAAAACCATGGCAAGTCCAGAGTTTTTGTTTGGGTCGTCCATCCCCACTAAATGATACCCCTTTAAATTACTTGCTGTGCTCTTGAAAGAGCCTTCAGCAGAATTTTCCTTCTGTATCTTACAGAGGCGACGAGCAGCAAAACCTGGACTGTATCCAGGTCCCACAACAATCACCTGAAACTCCACCGGCATGTACAGTTTCAAAGGTCAAAGAAAGAAGAGACTCGCTTTACACAAGTATACATCTAAATGAGCATTTTACAATCCAAATTAGAAGCCGCTTCTCTACAGTGCGGACAGAGGGAATATGAGTGAAGGTCAGAACATCTGATACAGAAAGGTGATCTCCGAGGAAAGATAAATCTTAAGTAGGGATAATTTACGCTGACCACAAACTAATTCAAAATTTAAAGATTGAACACAGAAAGGAACCTAGGGGTAGTACAGGACAAAACAAAACAAGTACCAAAAGAGCTCTCTCACACACACACAAAAGAGGAATATTGTGTTTCTTTTTGGAAAGGAAAAGCTTAGACTTACTTTTTCAAACAGGATTATTTGAGGAAGACAGTTGTGTTAAATGGATGAACAGAAATTTATCACTTTACACAGAAGACAATGGGACAGGCTGAAGAAGGGTCCTGAGAATTTTCATTAACAAGTCTAAAAGTGGATGAGCTAAGGTTGCATATAGTTTAGTACTTCCTGGTTTTTGCTAGAGACTGCTAATACTACAAAATCCCAAATTCAACAAAACCATAATATATAATGTAGAAATAGCTAGATTTCCTGTCATATTTCACAGGAATTCGTTACAGTCACATTTTTAGAGGATATGACTTCAATGCTGCTGACATTAGGATCAAAATGAGACTTCACAGGCAAAAGTGAGAAACACCAGCTCACTAACCCCAAAATAAAATAATAAAAAAAAAAAAACAAGTTTCAAGCCACTGAACTTCTGAAGCATTTTAACAGTGATCACTGTAGTAAAGGATGCAATAGCTCTTTATTTAAAATTTGGAAAAAGGCAAATTTAATAACAGAACATATTTCAACACATTAAAAAACAGGATCTAAGACCAGTTATAAAACTCAAAATGTGTTTCTTTTCTAGTCTTGTGAGACTATTGCATTATCTTTTTAATACATGACACACAGAAATGCTAAACCAGGCGGACAGCAGATACAGACAAATTAAATTTTTATGTATGTTGCAGTGACAAGAAGGTCCCCATCAAGTCAGAATTGTACTGAACTATTGTTTTATAGCTCAAAGTGTTTTTTCAGGTGAAAAAAAAGGCCTTTTTTAAAAAAAGGGTTTTCAGAGACAATGGCTAAATTTCATCACAACAGACATTTCATCGTGAAGGTATGCATGCCACTATTACAGGCTTTTTTTTTTTTTACATCAATGGATGGCATGAAACTTGACATGTAAACTTTTGTTCAGGATTCAGTGTAGATAGGGAGGAAATGTGGAGGATGCAGAGGTCAAGTGTGAACATTTATGTAGTTAAAAATGCATTTATGGTTTTTAATTTCAAACAGACATAAATAAATGAAAATTATGATCTAAATCAGTATGAGGCGGATGAATGCTAACAGTTTTGTAATATGGAGTATCTCAGTTGACAACTCTACCAAAAAATGCTAGGCACATAAGCTTTTTAATCTGAAAAGCTCAGAGCTCAATATTGACAGACCAGATGAATGGGAAAAAGATAATTTTTCTACATACACATGGAGCTGAAGCACAAGGAGTTCAAACCATTTTCCCAAGATCCCTGGAAAAAGTGCATGCTCTGCTCCCCAATCTGTCAAAAGGGTGCTATGCAAGATGACTGAGCCAACCTAACAAGTTGCCACCAACCACATAAGAAAGTGCTGCTGAGTGTGACCCTATGGATCTGCCTCTCTAGTGCTGGCCCCGGTGACAACCGGGACTTTCACTGGTCTAAATAATCTCATTAATCTAACAGGAAACTATTTGCTTTTTTTTGCTGAATTAGTTTTCTGCAGAGTGATAAACTGAACTGATTTATGGAGCAGTGAAACAAGTAGCAAAGCTTGCACAAATAACTGAAAAAGTGCAAGATAAAGAAGGAAGGAAAGAGCAGGACCTCCCCCTTTTGGTGGCAATGAGCTGTTCAGAATTGGCTCAGCTCTTTTGTTAATTCTTCCATCAAATCCAGTCATGCTGTTACTATAATACCAAACCATTCCACCTGTCAAACTTCAGTAGAGCATTTTATAAACCATCACAACATGGACTTACTTATTTCCTTCAGTCCCCAGCCAGCTCTTTTCTGGAGAGCTCTACAACTCTGATCACACTATTGCTTTTCCCCAGACCCTTCCCAGAAGTATTCTTTTTGAGATGTGTGACTAAAAATGAACAGAGCATTCAAGCCCAAAATGACAAAATGATTCCTTTCACGTGGTGTTGATTCCTGATACTCTTTTGTCTCTTCTAGACAACATGAAGTACCAAGTACTTTCAGGGAAAATGCACACAATGACTTTAAAACCACTTCCCCAGAATATAAAATGAAGATACTCTCAATAACAGTCAGCTTAGTCGCTACTACTATTTAGAGATTTTGCATGTGTTTAATGTAAAAAATAAATATACTTAACACTCTAAACATACTTTATTCATTTACTTCTGCCTTTCAACATAATGAACCCCCCCAAGAACTCTTCTGATGTGAATACACAGTAAGATGACAAGTTCAACACTAACCTTTACTTTAGTATGGTTATAAATAAGTGATAATGCCATGTTTACAAATATAAAGCAATTGTTTATCTAATCCTCCAAGAAATAGACCTTATACTAACAGCCATATGGAAGTATTGAATAAACAAGAGAATTGCTCTAAACTGAGGTAACAGCTTTCAAAAGTAACTAGGGTTGTAAAACACTTCATTAAAATTTGAAAATGTACTGTTCTATTTTTACTTTTACATTTTAAAGTGGTGTTATAGATTAAAAATACTTCAGCAGAGCATTTAATTAACATAAATGGAAAACACAGGGTGCTTCACCTCACTGAAATTCGCTTCATTACTTTTATTTTGGTGAGAAAATAACGTATATAATGTGCATGTACACGGAAAAAAAACAGTAAAAGCAGCACACATCCTACTTGTACATAGATGATAACTTGTAGATTGCTAGTTGCCACTCAATTTTGATCACTACTTGGATGATCAGCAGAGTCTGGGTAGTCTTGATTTTTAAAAAAATAAAAATAAAGATTACACATTTAACACCAAGGGAACTTTTGAAAACATAGACTATATGACTTATCTCTTAAGACGGGGCATGTTTTTTAAATATTTAAAGAGAAGATAGCCCTGGACCATGCTGCAGGTATCACTCACTAATTTGTTCTCCTGCTTGAGCATCATCAGTGCCCCGCAAAATCGAACTGGAGAGTAGCACCACTGTATGAATTAAAGTTGTTTCACAAGCACTGTCGCTATATTGCATAGGCCACAACGGGCACAGGCACAGCACTCATCAAGAAGTGGTGCAGTGAATCAGAACACTCAATTCCCTGTTTGGGAGGCAATCACATTTCTCATAGTCCTAGATGCAAGAAGTACATTCGGAAAGTGATTCAGAGTGTATTTTTCCACAGTATTATTTATACCACACCACAATGAGTACTAGGGAACGAGGAACAGGTGCACTGCATCAGCCAACAGGAATTATACTACAGTACTCAAAGTCTTTCTTCACATACACGATAACATATCGTACTAAAAGTAGTTAAGCTCTGTCTAGCTCCATTTAGCTCTAACTAAAATTCTACCTTTTTTTCGTTCACAGAATTTCTATGAACAAAGAGAGGAACTTCAATATCCTTCCACATTCTTCACTCCTCTTCAGTATTATTTCACTGCATCACTGTAGTCCCTGTTCAAGCATCCATTTTTTGCTTCTAAGCTATACTTACAGTTTCTAAATTTAGGCCAGAAGCTTCTCTTCAGTATTTCTACAACGTATATTTGGGTTCATAAATATCACTGAAGTGACATTGTAAAAATAGGAAATATTTCTTTTCATATTGGCTTTCTGTATTTGACAAAAAGGCCACAAGGTTTAAGGTTGTGAGGTGTTTTGTTTTGGGTTTGTTTTGGTTTTTTTTTTTAAGATCAAAAAAGTATATTAAAAAAAAGATTTTCTTGAAAAGTGTGGAAATAACAGCAACTAACCTAAGCCTAAATTATATCTCACTGCTGATGAGAAACCAAAGTTTTAGATTGAGTACTTCACTTTACTATGAAAAGGACTGGGGTTTAATTGCATTTGTATCTAGAAGGAACTACTGGAGAATCAAATTTGCCAGATTGTTTTCAATTTAAAATGCACCTAACATCAAATTAATACAAGTTACCATAAATTTTCAATTTCTTCAAGTGCCCCTTGAGAAACAAGGAAATACACAGTCCAACAAGTGCAAGATGTGCCTCAGCTGCTGTTACTGAAAACTCTCTCAACCTAATCTTGAGTATTGTATGTTCATGCAATTTTATCTCTAAAAAGTTAGTATATTCTCCAAGGAAATTCCTGATTCAGAGCAGCATTTCAAACTCAGTAAGAGAACGCTTCTTTATTTCAACATCGAACAACATGCCTTTAAAGAATGGCTACATTTATGAGTTTTCTTGAAAGAATAATCTGTCATCGTCCAAACAGTTTCTAAACATTTTCTAAAAGTTGCAGAACAAAAGCTGAAGAAAATTTTTAAGCTGTATAAAGATATATTTTCAGAAAAAAAGTTACTGACTATAAGATACCGTTTCCTCTCAGATCTGCACAGAAGAGCACATTTGGTAGAACTGGTAGGGAAAGATGATCTACGTGACTTCAAAAGGAAGAGTGACAGGAGGCACAGATTTGTGTGCTCTATGACTTTTACACTTGTGCTATTCAAAAAACACATGGAAATTACACTTGGGAAAGGAGAAAAATGAACATCTGACTACCCAAAACCCATCGGAATTACGTGTATAGTCTCTCTTTAATGTGTTAATTTTACAGCAGCGTAGCATGGGGAATAATTTACTCTACTTTAAGGGGGCAAGAAACGAACTATTATCTCCTATACTATCAAACATGCTGAGAGATTTTGCAAAAAGGAATCGCCTTTGTTCATAGCAAAAATATTCCTATTATTATAAAACAATTTCTTAATAACCATTTCCCTTCAAAACATTCAGGGTTGTTCCTTCATATTTAAAAACCGTAAACTATAGCCACATTTACCTATAAAGTGTAAGCTTATCAATGATGAACCATGCGCAGTGGTATCACCACTTTAAATGTATATAATGCCAAATATCAAATATTAGGTAGTATTGTCTCATACACAATTTTAAATTGCTTCATGTTATCCTGCTCCCTCAGCGCCACTGAGACATCCCCAGGTTCTATCCTTACTTGGGTAAATGCTATATTCAAGGTTCCCTCACTTCATCAGCACAGAGGGGGTAGACTAGAGGCAGTGCAGGAAACAAAGCTGAGGGTTAAGAGATCACGTACCCCAGAGATAAAAGTAAATAAAAACCTACCTTGATGAAACTTTAAGCTGCCTACAGTATAAGATGATGTCAACTGGGAAGTTAGGACTTGATCATCTAAATTCTAAGACTTGCTTCAATAATACTATGACATTTGGATAATATCATGACCCTTTTTTTATACTACTACTAAGAAAAGATTCACATGATCTGGCCTATCACTAGAGGCCATTCTTGTACAGCAATAATCAATCCATAATCACACACAGTGAAATTCCTTATTTCATTATAAATTAAATATGTGCACCTATTGTCATTTTAGCATTAGAGTTATTTTTCATATTAATGGAAACTTACTCCATTCACAACAGAATACATAGAAGTTATTCCACATGGCAGATGTCCCTGGGGAGCAATCCTCCTAGAGTCCCAGGGACACAACTGGCTTTGTTGAATATGGCTCCCATACTTAACTCTTAGGATTAAAGTATTCAAGAAGTACTTCATTGACAAGAAGCATTTGGAGCTTGACCTTCCCTTACAACCTACCATCATCTCCTTACCTGTTTGGAACAAGATGCAAAAGTTATCTATAGTAACAAACAAACTGTTTAAAAAATTGCCTCCTCAGCTCAAAGCATCACTGACAAATGCATACAACCAGTATGTAACAAAGACCAGACAACCAAAAAAACCCAGGGAGATACTTCTGAGGAAAATGTATCAGACTTTAATTGTTAAAAAACATGTATGTAAGATTCAATATGTTCTCTTCCTCAGTTAAAACACTGCATGCTGATTAAAGCTAGGCTAGATCCTCTGACTTCAGTAACACAGATGGACATCAAGTGCACAAAACAAAGCAGGAATCAATTCCCACTTTACCCTACTCTCTCCAACACTCACCAGAAAAATAAAAATAAAAAAATATCCTGCTTGACCTCTCCAAACTCCTCAAATGTCCACTAAAACAAATATAGCACACTTGTAGCCTTCTCAGAACAACTAAATTCAGATAACTGCACACTACAGGCTGAATTGCAACTTTGAATGTTTTTTAACGAAGAATATGCAAGTCAACCAATCCTTTTCAAACTACCTCTTTCAAAAGTAATCACTCAGTAGCTGAGTACCAAGTAAACTCAGTAGCTTCAGCACTTTGTGTTGTGATAACTCAGCATTGCTAAGAATTTTGAATCTTGGCACTAAAAAAACAAACCCACCAAAAACCAAACCAAAACACCCCCAAAACCACAAATCAAAAACAAACAAGCAAAAAAAACCCAAACCCTAAAAAAATAGCCCCAACCCCCCAAAACCCCAACAAACAAAAAACCACAAAAAATACACTTTAAGTTACAAGGGTGAGGTAGGAACCCAATTCTTCTGCTATGCATTGAATGCCCTTATGCACTAAAAGCAACAGAAGTATGACTCAAACAATTTAACATCAAATTTACCTGATGATTTTTCAGGCCTAATGACAAAAGTAAAAACAGGCTAAAGGGAAAAAGAACAAGAATACTTACAAATTTATAACCTTATCGAAGTGGTGTTTTGAGCAAAATTGCTGGCTGCTCTTGTCTTGTTTATGCTGACTCTGTCCCAGCTGAACAAACCTGTGAAAAGCAATAGACAGAAGAATAAATCAAAGAAATAAAAGAACTAACCCAAAAAAATTCATCATATGAAAGAAAATGGCACCAAAAAATGAGTCTTTAGGTCATGTTATATAAGTCACCAATCACGATCTACCTGCCTGGTAAGTAAGAGGGATTTCTAAAACGTTACAGTGAGTGTATGTGAGAACTCAGCAGCTCCTTTCAGCTTGAAAAAGATTTGCCTGTTAATTGGTGTCACCTAGTATGTCATGGGATAGAAACAGGCCTCCGCTCCTATGAAACTGGCAGCCCGCTACAGTCAACTTCCTATGTCTTTTTCAAAGCAATCAGTCAGATGAATAGCCTATGGGAAAAGTCAGCACAAGAGATAGAAAGCCTCTCAAGTTTCAGATTTAAGTCAGTCCTCAGCCAAATTCAATCTAGTTTATTCAGCTGAAATGCTGTTTGTCCAGATCGCTTATTTACAAGCAAAACCTTTTAGACGAGTTCCCCCATCTCCAAATATTTGCTGGAAGACACTGAAGATGGAAAATACTCTTATGGCTTTTTTTCTTGGCAATGAATTGGAGCAAAATTAAAAAAAATAGTTAATCACTGATCTTATTCACTCGATCTAAGAGGAAAAGTCAGAGGGTTTCAATACATGTATATGCAGTTCAATTTGTTCACTCTCCAAACATCTGAAAACAGAAGTAAGTGTTAGTTATGATTTAACACTTTAATTTTCTGAGGCAGGGGGGGTTTCTTAATAGTTAGCTTCCATTTAGCTAAAAATAGTCCTATTTGTGTATTTCAGAAATATTTACTACATTTTAACAGGGGACAACTAACAGTGCAAAAGCAATCACATGGAAGAGCGTACAAGAGACAAAGGAACAATACATTCCTAAACAACTTATTGTGGCTTTTCTTTCTGCTCCATTCAGACCCTATACTGCAGAAACAAAAGCCTCAGAAACATGCAACATCACTTTGGATGCGAAGGAACAAATACTTACGTTTCTAAATAAGAGAATTATAAGTGGAAATTAAGATAATTAAAATCTAGTACAGGAGCTTGCTATTGAAACAAGCTTAAAAAAACAAATCAAGCTAAACTAAAGGTGTAAGTATTTTTATTAATTGCTTCAAATTATCCAATATTCTGAAACAAACAAGGCCTAAATTAACACAAGCAAGTTACCAGACATCAGTAAGATACCATGCACAGTTTATCTGCAGTACATATCCTTAAATTATTTGAGGAACCTCCTTGTCCCTTCCAGTCTCAACCAAACTGCGCTTCTGTGATTTCTATTTTGATGAGAATTAACATAAGTTACCCCCAGCCATCAGTGAAAATGGGCTGAACAGATTCAAATTACTTTTCATTTGCATAGAGACTTAATATAGATCAGTTGACGTAAAGTAATTTAACCTGAGGCATTTTAAATCTGTGAGTGCCTGATGCTAATAAAGAAAAAAATACATAACATGTCCAATGATGTCAAGTAGAGTCATGACCATATATCTCCATTTCCCTTATTACAATAATAGAAAAAGACTTGAAGTGAGAACTGTAATCATACTGTGAAATAAATTGCTGCTATTTTCAAGCGATGTACATTGTAATGAAGGACGTCAGTACAATCTATACTTTCCACATAAATCAGCACATCAGACCATAAATAGCACTACGTCTTGATAACTAAAAGAGGTAAGGAATTTATAATTGTTATATTTTTAAAACCTGCATTGCTTGAGGGAAATTAAATAAATGCAAGCTTTTTTTTGTCCTGAAAAGGATATGAATAGGGACCTTCAAAGCCCCCATGGAGTTTACAGTGCTACTGTAACAATAGACTGAATGGTAGGTCAGCCTAAGAAATTGTAAAATGGGAAGTAGTTCCAATTCTGGATGTTACCACAGAGTTGCTCATCTGCACAAAGTGACTTGTAGTAGACACCAGCTCACACTGTGCCATTTCCAGAACAATAACTATCCGGTGTACCAAAGGGTAATTGTCAAATTGGCATCCATTTTCTAGAGGTTAACATAAAGAACCAAAAATTAGAGGCACAGGTGAAGTCAAAAATTTCAGAAATAATGAGAAACATCCTCCTCAACCCTTGTCAAGTGTACTATCTTCAAATTACTCAGCATGTAGGAAATAGGTAGAAATAGGAATTTCAAAGAACCAAAGAGTGCAAGAGAAGTAGCTACTCCTAAAGAAAAATTAATAGAAAAAACCTGTTAAATAAAAAGGAAAAAAATAAAGCTTTGAGAGGATTAATGAACTAAGTCAGGATTAATCATTACATATCAACAAATGAGAATGTATCATTGTCGTGGTTTAGCCTCAGATGGCAACAAAGAACCACGTGCCGCTCGCTCGTGCCTTCCTAATACAGGAAGAATCGTAAGAAAAGGCAAGACTCTTGGGTTGAGACAAAGGCAGTTTAACAGAACAGCAAAGGGAACAGGCAAACAACAACAACAACACCACGGATAGGGGAATATACAAACGCGATTACGGAACCGCCGCTCCCCCGCCGCTCGCCGGCCGGACCCGGGCCGCCCCAGCCCGCTTTTAAGCAGCAACTTCCTGCCCCCTCCCCCGGCAGCTCAGGGTGGGCGTGGCTCACATGGCATGGAATACCAGGAAAAGTTAACCCTATCCCCACCGGAACCAGGACAATCATAGTGAATTAAAACTTCCCTCACATTGAAGAGGTTTCAAGTATAACTGCTATTACATATTAGAAAATCAAAAAAATGCACACAAGCCCATTTCAATGCATGCCTCACAGGTATTCACTTCGACATACACAGTGTTTTTCTGAAATGATGTATAGTTTTCTTAAGCCCCTTTTCCCAAACTCCATTAATTCTACATTCTAAGTGGGTGTTTGAAACATTAGTTTATTAAGCTAATGTAATTGATTTGCACTCCTGGTGTCTTGGATAAGCAGTTGCTCTCTTGGCAACAGCACTGTAAGTCTTCAAAACTAAGACGGTCTTCAATTTGGATCTAAATTTCTCCAACTGATCTCCAGTACTGAATTCCCATTATTCTGTCTAGTTTTCAAAGAAAAAGACTGCAGTTTAGGAAAGAATCTCCTCCATCAGGGAGTTACGTAACTTTTCAGTTCAGTTCTAGTTCATCTATAACTGAAATTATTCTAGTTCAGTTTTGGTTTGAGTCAAGAAATTAATTTGAGCCTTTTGAAATTTTGTGATTCAAGAAAAAAAGATTTGAACCAGGTTCTTTTTGGCTCCAGTGTTATTGTGTGCTATTGAGGAGAGAATTTGAGAACAATAGCATAAGTGCATGTTTTTTAACAATGGCAACACGTAGCCAGTGCTCTGTGTGGGGTTATGGCAATTCAGAAACAGCATTCCCAATGCAACGGAGTCACTGCCTTTCGTTGGAGAAGCATACTATTAATTTGCTGTTCGCTCTTGGGGAGCTGGTAGTTCATGGCTCCTGTGGAGCAGTGACCACTGGCTGGTACAGGATAAAGAACAAGTTATCCTTGATTAGAAGCAGAAGCTTTCGTGTAGTCAATACTGGGAGGCGATAGCTTGATGCTTGCCCACCAAACTCCTACCTCCGGCTGCTCACGATGAGGCAGCAGCTCCAGGCTCCTGAGGAGAGCCTGCCGGCGCTGTGCAGCACGCTGCCTCACATTGCAGCAGTTTACCTCAAAGTGCAGGAGCTGAGTGAGAATTTGCTGGACCACCCAAGGAGCGGTAGTTTGTCTTGCACCATGCTCTGACTTACTCATTTCCTGTACGTACGGTTTGAATGCACAAAACCATTTATTAAGAACAAGTGGCAGTACGATGCTGTTCTACATGCAGCATAGAAGAGCACATTATTACACAGCCTGCATTTAGTGCTGTGCATACAGACACACACGCAAACCCGCACACCACGTACATTTGCATGTCATTATTTCATGAAACTCTGATAACGGCAAGGGCCAAACTGACTTCTCCCTCTCCCGAAACTTAAAAGTACAAATATGTGTCACTTAGATATCCATGCTTCTACAGCGTGAGGTATTCTGACCTCTTTGCTCAGCTTTTCTCCTCACAGTCTATACCAGACTTAGCAATGGTCTCCCTGTCTCCCTATCAAATCCACAATTTTTTTATTTCAAGCTCAAAAGACCAAGATGTTTCAAGAAAAAGGCTGAACAGTATTCAGAAAAATAATTGTCCTTGAATGCCAAAAGCCACACAACTATTTAAATTTGAGTAAAAGGTAACAGTTAACACGTACCTCTACAAGACATTATGTTAAAAAAAAGACTTCTGTTGTTTTGTATGCATTGTTACAGAAGAGGCTATTTCACTTATGACTGATTTGAATTAGCGTAATTAGCATAATTCAACATTTGAAAAATGCAAAAAACACAGATTACATAGCTTAAAACCATGAAACCACTCCTAGTACGGAATTTGCTTATTCATTTCTAGGACTATAGTAAGTGACAGGTATTTCTGCTGATGCATCTTTCATTCGATTTAAGTTCTAAATTTTGCATTGAGACATCTGCGTAACTTCCACTGAAACCAGAGCTGACAGAGACTTCCAAAACCAGTTTGATTTAAAAACCAGAATAGCATATATAACCAAATATCTCTAAGATTTATAATTTAAATAAACTTAATCAAAGGCAGCACTTTGACAAGCTGTATTTAACTAGCTCCAATTATCTTTTACTGATTACCACTGGAAATTTATCTCACCTAGCATATATTGCAAGATCATCTTCTGAAGGAACATCTGAAAGATTGACTCCATACACATCTTTTGTCGATTGCACTACATTCTGGAACATAAGAAGAAAGATTCAGACCGAGGATACAGTAACATCCAAGGAAAAGTTTGCTTTTAAGCAAGGAATTCTAAACTTGAAAATAATTTCTAAAGAGCAGGCAAAACCAACCAAGTTTGTCATATACATAGTAATTTTAGCTTGCGCATGTTGTTTTTTTTAAACTAAAAAATAATTTATTAAAAACATTCTTCAAGACATTTGTTCAACAAGGAAAGAATTCTTGAAACATAATGTCAGATAAAACAACATATTAGGATAATAAATTATATTTATAGGACATATAATGACGTAGGTATTAAATTCTGTTCTGTGTTCAAATTTAATATAGAATAAATCATACTCATCCCACATTTGCTCTCACATTTCCTGCTGTCAATTCTGAAATAATTACAAACTTCAGGTTGAACAAAACTATTTTTATTTTATACATTACACAATCATGTCAGTCAACTATAACAAGGAGCTAACGCACATGCAATACTTCACGAACTGTGTCTAATGATTCAGTGTTAAACTGAGGGCGTTTACTGACGAGACACACGTGACTGCAAGTCAGTCAACTATAAAAATAGTTTTCTTTTAGTTCAAAAAGATCCAAAGTCAAAGAAGAACTTCGGAAAGATATGTCCTGACCAGAAGTATAAAAGCATTTTATTGTTAACTTCTGAGAGATAGGAATAGAAAGGACATAGCAGTTGGGGTTCCACCCTACCCAGCCCCATAATCGCACAATTTTTCTCAACTCTACCGTTGCTGATGTAAAAAATACCAAAATTCAAATCCCTCACCAAATATCCTTGTTTAGCTAACAGAGACATAAAATAGAATATTTGTAAGCTTAGGCTTTTAAACGCATTCTTCCTTAAAGTTTCTTTTTTAAGTTAAGCTTAACTTGAAAAAGAAAAAAAAAAGTGTCTGAAACATTTCTATGGTTTACCTGTTCTAGAAAGTAGACGTTTATTTAATCAACTGGACAACTGGATATAGTATCACCTTTTCCAGTCATAGTTCTTTTGTTTCTTGTTACATTATTCAGTTTCGCCATCAAGTTTTTAAACCCTCCATTACAGGTTTTCTTTTTAAACTTTTACTACATGTGTAGACACAACAAATAATTGCCATTTCCAGAGAAATAATTCCAAAACATTTATTGAAAAGCCTGTATTTGATGCTCTGCTTTTTCCTGGTAATGGAAAAATAACACTTCACAAGCTAAATGAAGATCAGCTGGTGAGCATGTTAAAATCTGATGTCTAACACAGTCCTTAAGACTACTGATTTTTATGTTTGGTTTCTGAACAGAATGTTTCCATAAACATCATACCCTCAAAAATAATGTATTTAAGAGAAGCTTTGTACTTTTGAAGAGAATAAACAAATTTGCAATGGTAGGCAGACATTAACGACAACCCAAGTTAATTGCTAATGTAGTAATTCAGCATAACCGAACAGGTAATTCTTTTCAGCACTTTTAATTTTAATAAGCAATGACACAAATTAACAACGCAAATTATGACTAAAATCCAATGCATGAAAAGGTGCCAATAAAATGGAAAATACTTCATGTGCATTACTAAAAGAATCAGAATAGCTCGCCCAATTGTAAGTCATTCAAAGTCAATACGATCTTAAACTATATTTTCTGTTACGTGCATCTTTCATTTAAGCATCTTAAAAATCTTAAAAAGATATCTTTGGTCTGAGTATTGAAGTGTGTTCAATACACAGACAGGAAAACTGAAGTGAGGTAACTTGTGCAACGGTAAGAATCAAGAATAAAATTTCAGGTTGGATTTCTGTTATTAACCCTGTAGAAGCAATCTGTGTTGCTGGAAAACAGGTACTCTTATTCAGAGATAATGGAAACTTTTCAGATAAAACATTGTGCATAAGCAGAAATAAATGCACTTGTACTGACATAACAATTTGAGTTGTCCAAAATTAATACCTTTGATTGTCCACAATAAATAACTTCATAGTTATTTTATTGAAAATGCTTCATTTAGGTTAGGAAGAAGACAGTGCTGTATAGAGGGCTGAAAATCCATTATCTGAGAACAACCAACCCTAGGCTAAAGAATAAATGTAATGAAAATTTGAATTGTAGCAGAAAAAAAAAAGACAGTTCTATTCTCTGTTGCCTATTAGGCACTATATTTTATACTGACTAAGGTCATAGATACTGAAGTTTCTTCAGAAGTGATAACATGTACAAGCACAACACTGTAACCATTTAAATTAGCTGTGACTAAAAAAAAAAACCCAAACAAACCAACCCCCCAAACCAACATAATTATTTTGCAAATTTGTATAATCTCCATTAGCATATCCTTTTGCTAAGACATTTTCAGTGGTACCCAAAATGGATATCTACAAGAAAGAATTTGAAGACATGTTACATGAATTAAGAAAATAGATATTTCCATAATACTTCATACAAATTAATATTTTCATTAAATTAGCACCTAAGGGATTCGAACAGAATTACAGTATGCTAGCAAAAAAGATAAGTAGCACACAACTGAGAATACACATTCTTTTAATATGACTGTGCATTCACGATTTCACTATTATCCTGCCATTATCTTCAATTTTAGTAGCAGTAATAGCCTAGAACCAACGTGACGAAATTATCATCCAAGTTTTTTTGAGTTAGTTTACTTTCTTTTTTTTTTTTTTTTTGAAATGTCAGACCATACAATTATGAAACAGCAATTTAAAAGTCTTCACATAAATCAGGTTGGAATTTAGCCAGATTGAACATTAATTTACAGTTATATCCACAGTGGTAATCATTCAGAAGGAACAGATTTCTAATTGAAAGAGGTGGTGCTCAGGACCTCAGAGCTATACATGTCTTTCATGTGGCTTGCTCCAGATATTAGCTCCCATGGACTAAATGTTGATTAGGTAAGTAGATCAGGTACATTCCCGGAGAAGCACCCAGGAATGCGGGATTTAGTTTCATCCAAACGGAATCCCATTTGTATGCTGCAAGACCACATCATGATGCAAGCCAGAACATGGTAAGGACCAATGATCAGAAGTGCACTACTGCTCTGAATTAGCACACTAACATATATGTATTTTATGGTTAATATTATGGACTACACCTGACCAGAGTACCTTTCAAATGCCATAGGTTTCCAACAGTATTTTTCATTTCTTGAAAATGTTATTTTTCTGTTGTATTTCACTATTACATGACAAGAATAATAGCAAAGTTTTACCATCAGTTTTGCTAATATCTACACAAAGAAAATACGTTGGATGCTCTTTTCGCTTAATTTCTCAGTGCTTTATTTCTGACTGTTCCATAACATTTACTGGTTCTTTTAAGGAAATGTAAATTTTAAGTCCACAATTAGCCTTCTTGCCTACCACAGTCATTTCTTACCTCTGTGATTTTTGTATTATCTCCTGTATCAGTAACCTTTACTGGAGTTGAACGCTGAGAAACTGCACCTTCATCTTCTTTGTCTGTCCCAGAATCATCTTCAGAACTACTTGAAACTGCTTCCTCACTTGGGGGTGGTGGAGCACTAGCAGCTGTTTTGCGCTGCAGCACGGTTTCTTCTCTATTACTTTTGTTCCTATTATGAAAGGCAATGTGTATTTATGAAATCAGCAAGATAGTAACAACAAGTATTTAAAATTCCTAATTTTTATTACAATCTTACTGAGAAAAATGAATTCTATCATCTGGAACAACTTATTACTCATCTTTTTAATCCCCCAATTGATTTACTGTTCATCAACCTCTTCTTATTCCAGAGCATTTCAAGAGAGCTCACAGGATTAAATGCCAGCTTTTCTCAACCAATTCTCTGACTCGTTACTTAAATCCCTCCCCCAGAGGGACTGACTGATGAAAAGGAATAAAAATTAATTGAGGCATATCATCTTTGGTTTTGACCTGGGGAAAAGTTTCACTTTCTGATTAACATTATCCACTCCACTTTCTTATTCTTGGGCCCCAAAATGTTAATCATAATGTCACTTTTTTCCCTTCCTTTTCCGTACCTCTCCCCTCAATTTAGTTCTTTAATCATCAACATCTCCTTATGCAGCATCTTTGTATTTCTTACTCTATAAATTCTAGTCAATATAAAGGGCTGCTTTAATTGTAAAAATTCTTCAAGATACAGCATCTGCATTTTCATAGGCTAGCAGCGGGTTTAGCCGTACAAGCTCTGAAAGGTATACGTTACTTTACCCATCAGAAATTGTACCACCCTTACATCCTCTGTACCCTTTCCTACTGGCCACAGAAGGGTATGTGGTTGCAGTTTCCCCTCAGACACTGTCACAATCTTTCAGGGACTCTGAAGGAAGAGGGACTGGAAGGCAGGCAATGAATATGTTTACAGGCAAATCAGTTCTGGAAACAGGGAAGCAACATCTCCTTGCTGAGGTGACTGTCTGTACATACACTGACACTGTGTGTGACTTACCCTGAAGGAAGGCCCTAGAGGAAGACAGCAGCATGCTAAGAGGCTTTGACAACAGCATGTTGTTTGGTGCAAATGCTATTTTGAGTTGCAGCTCTAGTGTTCTCATCAGCAAAGGCATGGAGGTCACCAGTGTCACTTGAGGTCTAGCGGAGCACACCATGACTATCACAAAGAGTTCTGCCTTTTACAGTCAAACTCATACAGCAATTTATCCCTGTGGCGAATTAGCTAACCTTTACATGTTTTAGGTACACATATAAACAAGCAGGAGAGTCCTCCCAAAGGTTCTTGATGTGAGAGCATACCCCACCCTCAAGGACATTAATATAGCAGAAGAATTCTTACAGCTGTAACAAACGCCTTAAGGGAAAAACAACAAAGGTAAGTTTAATTTCCAACCCAGCAGAAACTGACATGTCCTTAGAAATTTACAGTAAGTTATGAAGACATACTGCATTCTTTTTAGAGAAAATTAGAGTTATCTTCCCTACTTTTCTAAATGAGGTGAAGGTTAAAAGAAAAGCAGTCCTTTCTGAAAGGTGAAGTATAGAGCAAGTAGCCAAACTCTGATATAAATGATATCCCTACCCCTGACACATACTCAGAAGAAAGCCACGATCTAATTGTCCTAGGGGACCAGAACACTTATAGACGAGAACAGATCACCAAATCCTCCAGAAATGTCATAGAGGTCAAAAGATGATGACAAATGTGCAAGGCAAAGATACCACCTCTACCACGGGCTAAATACAGGGAAGGTGACTGAAGACATCTTTTACCCCACTACACAGCCAAAGCATGGGAAGCCTTATGAGCAATATCCAGGGAGTCCTGGAACATGGCTTTGATCCAGCTGATCTCGTAGCAAGCCCTAAAAGTCATAGTGGAGAGCTTGAAGCAAAGTGCCGGAGAAAAATGTGTAACAGTCAAGGATTTAATGAAATGTCTGGACAGAAATTAGTTAATCCAAAATCTGACATTATACCACAGTGGAAGAATAAAGCTTATCCTCAAAGGTACCCATAAACTCACAATTCTTAGCAGAGGTAAACTGTATAACTGCTGAACAGTCTTTCTGCTTATTCCCAGGGAACATCAGTAGCATGAAATCAGGTTCTACTAGCGATAAGCATAGTCTGCTCTCAACATTTATTGACAGTGAGTCCCTCAGGGTCAAGGCCCAATGGATGTTATTTATGAGACAGTCAAATTTTGTAGCTTTTAACAAAATGGCAAGTTTTCAGAAGAACTCATAACGTGTAACAGCACAGGTTTAGTCATTACTGACAATTTTTTTCTTAATATGTGGTATCAAAGAGAGAATGAAGTGGTTCAGAAGAAGAGTCCCCATAGGCCTTGTGTGATAAAGCAGACCAAAGACAACAATGGAATAAATGAAGTAACAAAGCAAGTCCGGGGTGCAAAACCAGATAATTTGTCCCAATAACTGAATTGTTTTATATAATTTCATCTATAAATATTTTTAATAACATTTTTTATCAAAAACTATGCTCAGATCAGATTTATTGCTGTTTCAGGATATGTTTTATTTATTCAAAATTTATTAATTTATTTTTAAAAAGACAACAATAATATATGCATTCCTGTCATCTCCAATGGAGAAGACAGTTGCCACTGGTACAAAGAAATGATCAAATTTTAACAACCTCTGTATCTTTATTCTAGATAAAATTTTCTCATGTGTGTCACTTAGAGGAGTAGAAGAAAACAGAAAAGATTTAAAAAGTCTGAATAAAGAATTCACAGTGTCAAATAAAAATCACAAATTAGATATGATTTTCAAAGTGTACAATTCCACAGTATAACACCAATGATTTTTTTTTCCTATGTAACAGAGAATATACTACATAGGCATACACACAGAGTTTATATATTTGCATTACAATTTCACTATTATTAAACCAGAACAAAATTTAATATTTCAGACTTACCCCAACACTGATTTTCCAGTTTCTTCGGGTTTACGAACAGTAAACGGACTTGGATCAATCCCCACATTCTTAGGCATAAAATCTCTGTCAAAATAGAAAGGAAAAACTGTTCATAAGCAATGTTCAATACATAAAATTTTTAAATTTTATGGAAGAATCACCTCTAACATCTACCTTACAATTAAAAAAAAAAATCATCATAAAAAGAAATATCAAGTTCTAACTTCATCATTACAAGTTAAAGTCATGTAAAGATAAATACCAAAGTATTTAAAAAGCTTTCAATTGCATTATTTAGTTGCATAACACAGCTGCAAACATTACTACTTGCCAAGAAGCCTAGAGCAATGTGCTCCATTCCTGTGCTGAAGAAGCACTGTAACACAGCTGCATTGTTTTCAAAATGCTGCCAACACTCAAATTGGGTCAAAAAGCTACATGAAACATAATCTGCCCAGAAGTCTTTAGCTAAAGTGTGATTAAAGATTATGCCTACAATATCCAGCTGATTGCTGCCAAAAAAAAAACAAAATAAAAAAAAATTGTCTGGCCAGCTGTGAGAACCTGATGAACTGAAGAAAACAACTGTAACACAAAAGCAGAATAATCAGAAAACAATTGTTTTGAAGGTAGCCTCTCTGATCTAATGAGTCCACAGAGAAAAGCCCACTTCACAGACTTCAAGTGCCCAAACTTTTGACACCCCATAATGGAAAATAATTGGAAATTTAAGTGCTATCTTAACAGATTTTTTTTAGAGTTGCATTTCCATTTTAGTATTGTGATTTAGTTTCTAGAAGTTTGCTAAATTTGAAGCTTAAAAAAACCCCAAACCCTCAAAACCAACACCCCAGAAAAGCTACAGTGTTACACAGATTTAATGAAATAAGTCAAATGTAACTTTAATTCACACTAAATCAACTTCCAGTTAAGGATTTATAGTCCCAAAAGATCCCAATATACCGTGTAGAATTGGTCATTGCCAAGCAGAAAGTCTCATCAAAACTGCTCAACTCATATGGCCGGAAAAACTCATTGTGGATATCAATTTCCTCTTCATACTTGTGGAACTTCTTCACTGTCAACTTGTGCCTGTTTTCAGCACATGTCACTGGGGAAAATAAGAAAATAATCTTTTTACTAACAGATAGTGACTCTGCAAAAATCTAAACAAACACTAGCCTGCTTACCTAGGCACCCTACCAGGCATTTTTCTACAGCCATACCCCCTCTAAGATAAGAAAATATGATATGAAGAAGATGATGCACTACACATCTTTAATAAATATGCATTAGCAATCACCTTTGATTTCCCTTCATGACGACAATTCCTAATAAAACATGCTCCACAGTATCCCAGAGAAATAAGACACACTAGCTATAACCTGTCATCTGCAACAGGACTGTAACCACCAGCATAGACTATAAATGTATGTCAATAGGCAAGGGAAAAAAAAACAAAAAGTGTGCCCTGGCACATAAACATATGGAGGTCAGGTTTCATCAAATTAGGTGTCTCTTGCATCCTGCAGTTGAAAAATCATAGCTCATTGCGGCAGGAAAGTATTTCGTAATCATTATGGAAACTTTTTTTTTTCCATATTTGGGATCTAAAACAGTTAAAAAGCATTTGTGACTAAAACTTCTTTTTCAAGATACTCTGTAAGATAAGGAGCAAATATAAATCCTACCTTCATCAAAAGGAAGAGGTAAATGCTTTAGCACACCTGTGGTCCACCAGTAAGTATAGCTGTACAGGAAAAACAGACACACAATTGATACTGATCTTGTATCCAGTATCATGATTTGGTCTTGTATCCAGTCTAAATGTTTGCCCATAACAGTTACCCAACGATACAGTGTCACTTTACTAAATATTTCTTTATAATTCATTTGTGGAAGAAAGTAAAGAATTATCCTCGGATCTAAGATTTCAACAGGCCCCTGCCCTACTACTTAGCTCTCAGGACACGAAAATTAAACATGTGAAGCTCAATACAGGTATGGAGGGAGGAGTGGGGTTTTTTTCCATTAAATAAAACACATTTCAGGTGCTGACCTCTACAGCACTGAAAATTAAGGTCTTAGTATATATAGAGGGTATTTATGTTTTTCTCTTGTTCTGGTCTAAAAAAAAAACCAAACCAAAACAAAAAACCACCAAAACCCCCTGTCAAGCCCCACCCAGCACTTGTTATTCAGCACTTGTTATTCCTATTCAAATTTAGGAAAAGGGTATGAAGAAATGGAGGTCAATGATAATAAAATCACAATATTGTCAAAGCAGTTGAATTCCGCACATAGAAATACATTTTGATGTGACAGCTAAGGACAGATGTCCTAAGTCTGAGAACTGTATGTTGGCATAGCTAACAGCAAAAACCAGGCTCTGCTGGAAGCTTACTCAGGATTTCCGAAAAACAACAAAAAGAAGTTAAGCAACATTCATTAAATAAAGCATGTTTTATCTTTCATTCGTGTTTACATATTTTTATTTTCCCTTCTCAAATATACTTTAATTTCTTCTCTAAATTGTTCTGATAGTTCCTTCTATTTCATTACTTGGGATGAAAAGACATTTATCTGCATTGATTTTTATTTCAAATATGTGTGTATTCACAACACTGTAAGGGCTGTAATCAGAGCATTAACGCGGTTATCTCCTACTCATGTCTATGTAGCCATCTGGAGCAGAAACAATGAGTGTATTTCCATGCCCAGGGTTAGACTTGTTAGTGGGATTTAGCAAACGGTGCAGAACAGGCAGGGCAACATACTTCAGTTCCAAAAACCGTGTATGTCCTAGACAAAAAGGACAAAGTTGTGCCTGACATTCACATCTCTTCCTTAAGTATTGTATCAGGCCATGTTAGCAAGCCATTTTCTCCAGTGCCTTCAGAAACTATGCAGACACACCCAGTTTTGCTGCATGCATAAATGATATTAATTCTGCAGCAACAGAAAGTCTCCTTTTCCATATTTACTGTCCTTTCCTGTGAATCACAAATTACATAAAAGTATATATGAAACTCATTATGAAATCTCTTCTTTCTGATGGAGAGGTAAATAGAATATAGGAAAAGCACAGACAGTCAAAAGACGTTTCAATTACAGGAAACATCTTCCTTCTCTTCCTATATCCTTGATTATATTATGAGTTTTCATTATTTCCTTTGCTGCTCTGCCCAAGGAATCCAACAGAGGCACTGCACAGAGAGGCAGGAAGAAGTTATACCAAGAACTTGTCCAATAGTTTGGTACAATCAAAAAAATACTTAGATTTTTTTTCACCTAACTACTTATTACATGGAGGTGTCATGTTGTTCACATGAGAAAACATCTTGGTTGTATATTATAAGTGCTCAGAAGAAATTCTGGCCAGAATGAAAGGTAAAACTAATTAACAAATAAATGAAGATAACCAACATATTTTTTTAAAATGTTCCACCTCATTTGAGGACAGTATCTGTGACAAGAGACAGTTGTTTAACAGGGTAACAGATGAAAAGGAGACCAAGACATTTGTATATTTGCCATGTATCAGTTGAATTAATTTTTGACATACAATAATGTTCAGAATCAGCAGGCAAGAAAATTGATGTTGCCTGTTTCACGTGTGTCTGAAATAGCACTTGGTTGTACGGCTGATAGGGGCTAGCATTAAGAGAAGTCTCAGGACACAAAAAAAGGACTGAAATTTAGAAACAGTCATATCACATGCCAGCTGCCGTGACAGGTTAATGGAATAAAGAGCCAACAGGGACTGAATACACTGCTTAAACACTTGCAAGTTTTCCCCAGACAAAAATCTACATGCAGATATTCAGATCTACCATTTGTGATACAGAGCCTTAAGACTCACAGAACGAACAAAGATACAAACAGTGAAATTCCTAAAAGATATCATTTAGTTAACAAGTCTAGTACTGCTGTTATTATTAATTTTTTTTTCTGGGGGGTGTGGAGGGGTTTAACACAGTATTTATAATCCTTAACAAGATCATTCCACATTGTGAAGCACTCTGAAATTACTTTAAAGTTTTTATGCTTTAGCTCTATTATTTCTATATATTACTGTGCAACTACAATGGAATGCAAATGAAGCCTAGACATGGCTGAAAGGAAAGCAGAAAACCATGGGCTTCTTGGTATGTACAGCTGCAGACTAAGCACACAAAAAATAAACAAATGTTATTCTCATCACCTAATCTCAAATTCAACACTTAATAAATCTGACCATCAAAAATACAACTGTACGCTGCTTAATGAGACAGCAGTAACCGTACTTCAGTAAAATAGTGAAGCATTTCGCACTGCAAGCTTCTTTTTCAGAACAACAGGAAAATAACATACTAAAGCAAATCCCTCAAAACAACGCTATGCAACATTTTTGGTAATCTCTTGAAGGTTTTGGTTTGGGTTTTTTTGTTTTTTGGGTTTTTTTCAAGTTTTTGTAAAAACTTAAAAAACAATAAGCAAGTTTTTGACAGGCTGGCAAAATTATTTGGTTAACAGCATGCATGCATTTAAATTTATTAGAGCAATACCAAACAAAATACCAAAAAATAAAAATAACAGCAAAATACCTTCGCCTGGTCTGTGACAGACTGAGAGTGTTCTTGTGATGCAAATAAAAATCAGTGGGAAGTTCCCAGAGATGAGGTTTTCCTTCTGTAGGCTTGAAAACTCCCAGAAAGAGATTGATAGAATCTTGCCTGTCCGCATCTGTTAGACAAGAGGTTACATTACACTTAGCGCCAGGAACATCGCAGAGCCCAAACCCATTCAGACTTGTCATGTTTGCTCCTCACGGACGGAGTGTGTATGTCCTACGACTTCTACAGGGCCCTCTGGGCTTCAACCACCGTCACGAAACTTCATTTAGCCCTGACCTTCTGCCACATTGCAGCACGCATTGGGCTGGTACCAGCGCTGCCTCTTTCCTTGGCTTCTCTCACCAAGGAGCTGAGGCAGAAACTCTGCTTAGAGGCTTTGCAGAATCAGATCTCATGCTGCAGCTTGGTCTCCCACCTCTGCATATATGTGTATGCATGAAGCACGTGTATGTATTTATGCATGTGCCAGGGAATCTGACATATCATGATGAATTTACTGCAGTCTAAACAACAGGAGAATGATGTACCCACACAATACACAAGTTTCCCACATGACACACAAATTATGAATTCTTTAGGTTTTTCTAGCCAAAATGTAATCAGTAAAATGATTAAACTTCACAAACACCTTCCAGTAATTTGGACTTTTTTTTCCTATTTGCTCACATCATCAATTTCTCTTGCCATAATCTAAGCCTCACCAAACCAAATAAGGCAATTGCTAAAATCCAGTAGTTACATACCCCTGCAGATGAAGCACAAAAAGAAATGTTGTTGTTCACTCACATCTTTAAGAACTCTCCTGCTACCTATCTGCAGATAGGATGAGTTACAACAGATACGAAAAAAAGCTGGAGTCAGATGAGGGCTTTGGGATAGTGAACCGTGATAAAGAGGACTTTGCAAGCAAAGCCACAGGGGCAGAGGAAGGATCTTCAGATACGGGGGAATATGTGGAGAACTGAGCTCTCTTTGTGCCCTGAGGAATTAGCATGTGGAAGGCTCTCGTCTCTACTCGTTTGCACTTCAGTAATCATCAGACAAGGAATAGTTCAGACTAGTTCAATAGATAGCGTTACTCCTGCAGTTCTCTCCACATTCCAAAAAGAGTATTGTGAGAGTTGAGCGTCCCTTTAGCAACACACTGCATCAAAAAAGTCAAACTGAAGTCTCAGTACACCAGAAAGCAGGTAAAAAACCAGGCAGAATCCACAAAGCGGTGGCATGACAGCAAGGACAAAGTTGGTTCCTGGCCACCACCCAAGTTTCAGTCAATACCTCCTTCTCCCCAGAATTCAAGTGTCTCTTCCCTCCGTGCAACATCTATTTTTTACAGGGAATCAAGACACACAAGCAGCTGACAAATGAAGTACTATGTAGAAATTTGGTGACAATAGGATTACAGAGAAGTATGGCACTTTACAGAAGCGTGCCTAAGTGGAGGCCAATATTTGGAAGTGGGATCTTCTGTATAAACATTCACGTGGTGTAACAGGGCAAGGCACCAAGAAAACGGAAAGAAAGGGGAAACCTCTTGATGTTGCGTGACTCCCCTTCCCTACTTAGAGGCCTTTCATCTGGAACCTGCCTTTTTTCTTCCTTTTCTATCCACTCGTACTCCCTCTAGATATTTACTGTCCCTTCAGAGCACTCTTACAAAAAGATATATTATTTTTTACCCTCTTTCTTGCTCCTCACCTTCACAATTTTCTTACGAGGATCAACATATAAACACTAACTCTTCTACACAGTAATACTCAAAAGCATGTGTAGGTCCTTATGGTTTGCAGGCCATATTGTTTCTGCAAAATAGTGTCACAGTTTAACCAAGACATAAGGAGAGAATGAGAAAGGCCAGAAACAGTGCAAGAAAGCTACACAAAACTCAGTAAAAAGGTCTGAAAAAAGAAACACCAAAAAAACCCTTGTTGAGGACACTGAGAATTAAAAAGAAAGGAAAAGTCACAAGCAATAACATGTATTCTTTCTTCGTGGTAAGTTATTTAGTTAGTGGTTTAACAAAGGTATTGAACAAAACCCAAGAAAGCTCTCTAAGCATAGAAACTGGTGGAGCCCTAAAGACAAAATTAGTTAACATGAACAAATAGGTTAAAATTGGTGGCAATTTCTGAAAGTTAAAGGCAGAGATCAGCCTCCTTTGTTCGTTTTCCATTGTTTCGCCTGCCAGGAACAGAAGGTATACTGAAATTGTTAACTAAATAATTGTAAAACAATTAGATTAAAACCAGATAATTCAGTTAACAAACTGTCACTACATATATGACAGATGCTAAAATGAAATTAAATGAAATGTGTTGTATGACAAACAGCTGGAATTTAAACTCATACTAACTGAATTAACCAATTCACTGTCTGAAACAGTCTATAGCAGCAGTTCATTAAAATATTGTTACCTTTCTTCCACAGCAAAAAAATGACTGCTGTTAAATGTTACCTCGCAAAGAGACTCAAACTCTCTTTACATTTATTGTTTCAGTTGTGCAGTGGTGTTTTAAACTTAACAGAAATACAGGACATTTATTAGAAAATTTCTTTCTACTGTCTTACTTCTCAACTCATAATTTGAAAGTAGGTAAAAAAACATATTACAGATTCTTGGTGCATAAGTCTTCAAGCAGGCACAAACACACACAAGCAACTGGGGAAGCAGATCATTAACTTCAATCCTCCCCTCACCTGACTTTAAGGGTTGAACAATTTTATGACTTAATTTTGAACAAAAATAATGAAAACTTTTGTCTTTCTTTGAAACACGGGCCAGAGAAAACGGGATATTAAGCTTTTCAGATCAATTTTCTTAGCTAGATAGAAAAATCTCTCTTTTCAAAAATAAATAAGAATATCAATGCATTGTGGAGCGCAGACAAAACAGCAAAGAGGTTTTCTCTCTTCATTGTTAGCACTGAATGTTATTGTGTACAAGCAAGTAGAAAGACTGCACTGATTTTTCAAAAGATACTGCAATGTACGTGTATACTAGCACATTTTTGAGACCATTTGAGAAAACAGGAACTGAAAGGGCCATTTAATTGAATTAGCCTACAATAATCTACTGCTTTCAATCTGAGTTTGCAACTGCACTACATGACAAATTACTAAATCATGAGAGATTCAACACAATTGGGACTATACCATCCCATGACTAAAAGGTTATAGTAATTAAGTTTACTTTCATACAACACTAAAAGGTAGTTTACTACGCCCAGTCCTGTTTGTGGATAAATAGATTATTCCAGATTCCAGAAGCTTATTATGCATGTTGCAACTCTAACACTGAAGTTTGCAATGTTACATTACTTTCTAAAAGGCATAAAAGCTAGAAAAATATTATTTGGAATACGATTTTCTAATTTCACTGATAATCACAAATGAAAGAAAAATGTTAGAATTCAACTAATCAGAATGCCTGTCAGAGAGGGCATTGAAGGAACACTTAATTCTTATCTGGATGATGTTGTTCTTTTCTGGTACAATTCGTTTGCTTACAACCAGGGTACTTCGAACAGTTGACTTCTCAAACTACACTGCACCCTCTACTTTTTTCAAATGCTAGAATTAAAAATATGCATGAAAAATTTTTTTTACCTAACCCTGTAAGGTTTTTTCAAGTTACTGTAAAATTAATTGCCTTGTATTTATATGTGGAAACCTTGGTTTTCTTCTAAGTTTTAGTTACTAACTTGATCCTGAGAACATTTTTTTAATTCTTCACTCTTCGATTACCTAGGTAACATATTACAAATTTATAGGTACAGAAAATCTATAGAAAAGCTAAGCCACTTATCATGAACTAGGGTGAAACTGCATTCAAAGTTATCTTTCCTACAAGTCCAAGTCTTATCTACTGGATCAGTATCTCCAGGCAAGTCACTTAACCGATACATGTCCTACTTCTTCTCATCTGTACAACTTAATTAGTAGTGATTATCCTAAGAGCTTTGAGGTCAACAGATGAAACCATTTTCTTAAAAGTATAAATTCTTTTTAGAATCATGTATTTTTTATGACTGACAAACAGAACAAGTGTGGCTAAGTGATTTATTCATCAGGCACTGTTAGAAGGCCACTTGTAATCTTGTTCTGAATCTGATATACAGTATGACTTCAAGCAAATCACTAAAATTTTCTGTGTCTGCTTACTATGGGTACACAAAATTCATACACATTAAAAGGAGTTTCTCAGATCATAAACACAAGGCAATGCTGGCTCGTGAACTGGCTAGCCCTCACGTTTTTATTTGTATTTTAAACACTATGTGATGGGTAGTAACAATAATAAGCACAGCATAGCAAATCAGAATCTTGTTCTAAAAATGCTTCCTTTATCTCTGCTTTCTGAGAAAACATCAAGAATAAAATGATCTCTCTCAAAGTGCCACATTAACAGCCTTGCAGATGCCATGTTTAAATTTCACTGAAATGAATCTTTTAAAATTTCATACTAAAAATGCTGTAAATACAACACTGAATGCTATATTTCAACAACGTTGTCTTCAAACATGAGGAATGCATAAAGCACCAAAAATGTTTGGCTCAAATGGGATTAAATACCAAAACCATACGTAAACTGGGGAAAGCGTGCAGCACCTTTATGAAAGTTTCGTTTTTCCTATTGACTTCAGTAAATACTAACATTTGTTCGTGTACTCAACCACCAGTTCGCCTAGGTGACAAGACGGCCTTTTTTCAGTCAGTGTTCTTTCTTCTTTTTGTAAGATCTTTTTCAGAACAAATTATTTTATTACTCAAACACGTGCATATCTGGACTAGCCTTGTGAGCAGACCACATCTCCAAATGTGGATGTGGAACTTTGCTCAAGCTTCCACCTAACCTAAGTGGCTGGCATAACAGTGAACAGCTTCAGAGATTGGTTCCATCCCGTACTTATCGGTACAGGTGATACTGCAAGCGTGCTGCCTTTTAGTCCTAGGAATTGATGAAGCCATACCTTATTGCCACTGCAAACAATGAGACCATATCACCGAAATAAACAGGTTCTCCATTTCTCATTTAATTTGGGCAAATATGATACTCAAATTACATTAATTACATTCAGAAACAGTACTTTAAATGCTGCGCTCTCACATCTTGTTACATACACAGAATTGTCACTAACAAAAGCAGCAACTTCAGCCAAAGAAACCAGAGATGATTTAAGTATTTCTAGCCAGTGTCCAACTCTCCATTTTAAAATTTACATACGTTTCTAAATAATCGCTGTCTACTAGGGAAAAAAAAAAAAAGCAACTTCCCTCCCTGGCTATGCAGCTTTTGTGAAAAAGAGTCAGAGAGAACTGGCAAAGTATTTAGAACACAGCAGCACTCACTGTTTCTGAGCCTGACATGTGTTAGACTGTCCTTTGATGATTCTTTTAGATCTTTCTCATGACTTCTAAAAACACTACGCATTTTTTTTCAGTTATTTTGCATAAGGTATGGCTCAGCATTTTTCAATAAGATTTTTTCTTAGCAATGCTGTCCAGGAGAAGTAGAACAGTATCAGTGATTGATACAAGCTAGTGAAGGAGTAAGCTAATATTTTACAACTTTTTTCCTCAAAGAATAGTTTGTTTACTTGGTGTGCCTTGCTTTTTAGATTAAATTTTGTCTTTCCTAGCACAGTTAGTAGCTTCTATTCATGCAAGACAATTACATGCATCAGAACTTGCTTTTTGTTTGAAGTCCTCAGGAACACCACAAGAAATACTCCACTTGAAGCCTTCTACTTGGATTTGCCAGTTTCCTTCTATTTGTTGAAGCCATTCTATCCATCTTTTTAACGGCTCTATTACAGCTACCTGTGTCTCTATTGATCTACAAATGTCACTGGAAATTTCAGCGTTACATGTGTACATTTTCTAAACACTTCTTACATCAGTTCACTAACTTTTATCAAATGAGGCCTGCACAGGATATGAGATAAACACTTCATCAGATCAGAATACTCATTTGATATCCACCAGATTTTACTGGATTATTTGGAAATTATCGTATCTCTGACATAAAATCATAGTACTGATTATTGAAGCATCACAAGTAAGATGTTTTTCAAATAATGGCTTAAAAGAAAGCACTTAAAACTAAATTTACCTGAGAAAGCATTACTATAGTATCTTGAGAGTGTTTGCATAATATCTTTGGAATGCTGAGTCCACGGAGCTATCTTTCTATAGGTTTTTACTCTGTGGACAAGCTGAGAACCTCCGTATTGCAGAGAAAGCGTGTCTCCATGATCTTCATATAATTCTTCAAATAATCTGAAGAAAAAGAAAAATGTGACAACTATCAAACTTCTAAAAAGAGGTTTTAAGGAAAAAAAAAGTATCATAATAACAAAGTCTCTGTTTAATGAGCAGTATGTTTTCTTCTCCTAAGCACTTCTCACAGTTAGAAAAACAAGTATTTCATTAAAACATGCTATTAACTTACAAGCACTAAAACTTAAAGCTATGTCTCTATTCTTTAGTCAGATAAATAGTGGAAATTTTATTCAAATACAATAATCACTAAGAAGGATTAGATTGTAAGATTTTAATTGATTTGTAATATATCAGAATGCATTCACACTACCGAATATGCACTTCTGCAGATTTGGGGAGATTAACATGTCGTACTAGCGTGCAGGGAGAACAGAAACCATATACCTTCACAAACTAAGATATTTTAAATACACTAAATGGGATAGAACATGTCAATATCTCAAGGCTATGTTTTCTGTCAAGTCCATGGGGAATGAAGCTAACATCAACATATCTTTCAAAAAGTCTCCCTAGTTATGACAATGATGGACCAAAAGTACAAAGAGAATAAACATGACTTCTAAGAAGTATGAAGGGCAGTCAGATATCATTAGCTGGGACTGGAAAAACATGATCAGCATCAAGTAGTTGTCAGTAGACTCCAAATTAAGAACAGTCCAAATAACAAAAATTATCAAGAAGCACCCCATCAATGGCAAAACCAAGACAACGGTCTCAGAAAACATGGCTACCCTAAGGAGATGACATCCAGTCCAAAAGATAACAGACTGAAAAGTGCTTCTCAGAAATGGGGACTATGGCCTTGCTGCAGCAAGGCAATGGATGATGTCTTGCTAAAAGAGGCTGAAAGTGTAGTTAAGAGGCAAAAAAAACAAAATAGAAGAAATCAAAACCCAAAAAACAACCAACCACTAAACCTGTGGAAATGTACTTCACGTCAGTATATCAAGACACGATAACTCAGGCATCTGCATGTGATACACTGTAATATCGGAGAAGTGGAGTGGAGAGGAAGGCAGAAACAAATAAAACAGCACAACAGCAGCAACACCACAATCACCATAAAAAAACCCAACAAAAGCATTCATTTAAGAAAGTTTCCAATAAAGGGATAGTGCTGCATAAGTAACCCAGCAACCATCTGACTGAAGTCCTCCTCAAAAGGTTCTATATGACGAACACTTATCTGAGCAGCAAATCTATTTCTGTAAAGACAAAGTGGCATCCAGCAAATCTTCTGCCCATGGTCAAGTATGAAAAGCTCCATTAGAAAGACAGAGCTGCTTATTAACTTAAAAAAAAAACACAAACAAACAAAAAACAAACAAAAAAACCCCAAAAAACAACACCACAAAACCACCACCAAACCAAACAAAACAGAAACCCCCAAACCACTTGCCTCCACACAAATTGTTAAGAGCTCATGATGCCATGGATGAGAATCTCCTGTTTGTTTCTTCGGTTTTACTGTGTTGTAGTTGTTTTGAAACAAGGGGAAAGACAGTAAGTAAATCCTGGTCAACTAAAAGCTAGAAAACCAGTTGAAGAAAACAACTGGTAGGTAAAAGTATGATACCTCTCAGAAATTTTCCAGTAAACCATGGGGGATAGATTAACAGAGTTGCAATGACCCTGCAATAAAGGTTCACAGAAAGCAGACAACATTAAATTCATTAAGGATGTTGATCCACTTGATTTGGAAAGGACTTGTAGAATTAAATTATCCTTCCACAGCCCCAAAATACTAAGCCTGCAGTCAAAGACAGACTAGACTTCTGTAGAGAAAAAAGTAGTTAACTACATATGATGAAATGAGCTGCTAGGGGACACTTTGTCTAGGAAACTTCCTAGATAGGACAACAATTACACTAAAGGAATCACTAAGAAATATAGCTCGCAGAAATGGCCCTGTGTGGCAAAGTCATTAAGAAGATTAATCTTGCTAGACACAAAATTGGACTGATCAAGATGCATGGTTTTTTCATCCTTCAGAATGGCCGAGTGAAATTACATACTGACTTCAGAAATCTATTTCAATAGAAATTCTGGATTGTAGCCAGCAGTGAGACCATATGAGAAAAATCAGAAGTATAGGAAGGACGGTCAAAGAACGTGATGAAGAAAAGTTAGTATTTCAGACACATTAGCTAAATTACGGAATACAGACGGCTACAGGTTACCCTTTTGGCCAACTAGAAGAGTGTAAATGAAGAGGCAGAGTATGCAGGAAGCAGATATTAGGTGTGAGACAATGCAGGAGGTCAAAGTGAGAGACCGCACAATGGAGAGAACGTACAACACATGCCTGTCTTCAGATTTTGTTGCACTTTGAAGCAGGATTTTTTAATTATTCTGAATTCAGTAATTCAGAAACAAGTCTTAGCAGATGACAAAACCAGTTTCAGCCAGGCATACAATCTAGTGCAATAGAGAAGAAAAAAAATAAATAAAATGCGGCCAGATAAAAGTAACCTCTTAAGCCAGACTAATAGCTGCATTTCAGAGAGATAATGACAAATAAAGTATCAGGAAAATAAGAGACAAAGCAACTACTATAATCTTAATAGATGATGGTAAGAGATGGAAATTTGTGTGGTTGGGGCATAGAGGGAAGAGGGGGACGGAAGAAGAGACAGGAAATATGGAACACTTGCAGCAGGAAGGAACGGAGGAAATTTGGGAGGGTAGAGGAAGGGCAAAGGTGGTGAAGCTTAAGGAAAGATAGCAAAATGCAGCCTGATGTGCTGAAATGAGTGGTAGCTGTAGAGGACACTACAGAGAGCAGAGATAAGAGACTTGTCCATCTCCTGATCCCCTCTAGTTAGCATCCAACAGTCCTGATTGCCAAATCCCCAGGGGGCTGCACAGCAACTGGTATTTAAAGCAGCAGATGCTTATTCCCAGAGGTAAGCATCCATCACCTAGCAGCTGGGACATGGTGGAGGAGAGGCACTGCTAGCACACTAAGGAAGTCAGGCAGCAGGTGTTCATCCTGACCATTGGGCAGAGGCCAGGCAGGAGCCACCCCTCGCACAGTGAACCAACACGCTGCATTTGAAATTGATTCTGTGGCACATACCTGCTCCTGGCACCAGGCAAGTGCTCAAAGCTAATGGGAGAAAGGAGAGGAGCTGACGGTACGTCTCAAGTAAAGGGGTGGGGAGATTGAGTACTTCGTCTTTTTTAAAATACAAGTTGCATCTCCACCTTCTAAAACTAATAAACTACTAGTCAAAAGCAGCAATGAAGTCATGAGTTTCACAGTCACAACAGGTATAAGGAATAAAAACAAATCAACTCAAGGACTCTTACATTAATTTCTGAAGCATATTCACAAGTTAGGTAGCTTAGGTCCCCCTGACCCTCAGAGCATTTCAATTTAAATGCTGGGTTTTCTTAAATGGTTTGAGGATGCTTGAATAAGTATTGCTGATACTTGGTTCGAGAGAACAACTTTGCTGAAAACTTTTCTTCAATAAATCAAAAAGAACAAAATTATTCCAAGGGAAAAAGTAGGAAATAGCAAGGTAAGATGTACTTCTACACAAATATCAGTTTGACATTCTCCATAAAAGCATGTATTTGTTTCAGGATTTTTTGGGTTGTTTCTTTTGTTTGTTTGGTTTCACGTTGGTTTTTTTGGGGGGCAGGTGGAGAGGGGATGGGGTGTTCTTGTGGGTTTTTTTGGGGTTTTTTTGGTTTTTGTTTTTTTTTTTTTCATTTTGCTTCAAGCAAGTGAAGTAAGTGTAAGAGACTGGGGCAGGTTTTTTGTTACATTTAAAATGGAAACTCTTTGCTTTAAGTTTAGGCATACAAGTAGAATGAAGTCAAGCAGTTATCTTGCAAGAAGCCTGATTAACATACTTTTCCAGAAGAGCACGTTTTCAGCATGACTGGATTTTCTCAAGAAAATTTCAAGTATGGATGATTTTTGAAACATGCACACATAAACATTTTTAAATCATTCCAAAAGAAAGAATTGCACTCCTCTACATAGACATATTTTTTCCTAAAAACCTTGACACTTTATTAAAAAAATAAAAATATTACACACTTTATTAATATATCTTACCTAACAGCATCCGTATCAAATTGTAAATTAGGTTTATCAATCAATCCCAATGAATAGAGTTGGTATGCCAAAGCACATTTTCCCACCATAAACTGGGCTGTGTTAGTGCGATCCAAACAGTCCACACAATTGGTTCGGAGAACTCCGGTCTGGTAAAGCAATCCAAATGAGACTTTTCTTAAACAACAAATTACTACACTCATAATTATTACTTTTTTCCCCTACTGTCCCAAGACTTGTCAAATCTCAAATACTGAATTTTATATCAGTTCACAAAAATTTAAGCAAAGACATTTTTAAAAAACATTAAAAAGCAATTTATCTCTAGCGAGCTACATTAGACTGCTGCAAGCCCTACTTTCAAAATATTCTGGCTTCTAGCATCACACAAACCGCAATCTCCTTCAACTTACAAACAGCCCTAAAGATTTAACTTAAAAAGAAAGACTGTGTTATTTCAGTAAAGGTGGTCTTATTTTCAACTATGTTGTAACTACTGCAAAAAATAAAGAACGCTTTCAGCCTGCTGTGGTTCTACTGTGATGGTGCTTTTATTTTAAGCTTTCCATATCTGGAGTAACACACGTGAACATTTTGTTGAAGATCTCCATCATGCACATATTCTTTTATGCTGCTTGCATCACCATTTTTCAATTCTGTAATGCACATGGAAAGTTTTTTTACAATATGAACAGCTGCAAGAATCATATTTTAATATAGCAGCATGGGGGATTCTTCTGCTCAAATATATGAGCATATACTCATACTACAGACTACATACAAGCTAGCTGGCTAAACTTTTATTATCTTAAAAAAGAAGCATTTTTTGGGTGTGAAGCACAAGATATCTATTCCAAGACAAGAAGAACTGTGATCCAAATGCTTACATAGTATGCCTATGGTGACTACCTCATATAATTAAGTGGAAAGATAGAAAAAATAATTATACCCCTAATACAGGTAAACCTGTAAGACTAATATTAAAAAAAATTAGCTAGCCTTGATATGTTTTAAAATAAAACAGATCAAAATCTGTCTACTCTGCTGTTTATCTGCCCTCAAGAAACATATCCCAGTGATCAGCTAGTAAAGGAATGGTCACATGCTTTCCAACTTACATGAACCACAAAATTGAACGGCAAGTCAAAAGCAACTAATGCTTCTTAAGAATACACCGTGTCCCAAGCATGCAATCATAACATTCAAGTATTACTTGAATGTTATATTCAAGTTACTCTATAGTCCAGTCAGGACTTTTCTGACGTTAAAGAATGCTGTGTTTCAGTTGTATTTTCTTTTTAGTGATGGAAATTACAACAAAGTACAGAATAGTCAGCAGTGGTGAAAATTCTTTTAATAACCCATTTTCACGTGTATGAATATGTCACCAGACTTAAGCATGTTTACTCCACATCTCTTCTATCTAACATTGTATTATGCTGTTCGTTAAAATGCTGCTGCTGTTAGCTGTAGCGCGACTGGTGCTGCTACACTGGTAGCACTACAGACTAAGTAGCAATAGAAAGTAGTTTAAAATATGAGCATTTCTCAGACTACCTCCAGCAAAAATACAGTTTCAACAGCATAAGGTTTTGCGGTACCACCTAAGAACCTTAAGCCCTATTTCCCAGTTGGGTTTCTGGGATGGACCGCAATAATGCTGTTTACTATAAACATTAATTTAAAAGCAATCTGTGAATCACCAATTGGATATTTAAGCGAAATGGTTCACTGGTCCTTTGGGAGAGCTGATCTACATCACTGTAACTATGAATTAGTAAAGTATATTTTAGTACCTGCAAGCGACCAGTGGAAACAACATAACCTCCCAGTTCGTTCCACCTGAAAGGGAAACAAAACAGAACTACTTACAAATCTTTAAAAAAAGCAAAAAACAGATCATACAATGTATAGATCTGCTCAGTGAAAAAGGCTGACAATTAAAAACCTGACACAAAGCAAATCTGATATCTCTGAATAGCACAAAGCAGTGAAAGCTCTATGCAATAGTAAGATTTTGTATTTAAACTGCATTTCAAAAAAATCTAGCCTAAAGCAGAAATATTCTAAAGCCATACAAAATATTTCCTTTGCTCTCCATAAAACAGAGTTAGAGCAGCAGAAGTGTTGCTAGATCGGCTCTTGAGTACACAAAAATTGCAGTAGCTACAATGCCAATGACTGGAAGGTAGAGGCATAACATACACTGTAGCACAAGCTGGTTGATTTAAGTCTTGCCCTCATACTGATTTCTAGACATACACGCTGAATACATACACACACATTGTCCAGGCCTTGCAATTCTATACAGGCCTTAGCTGTACCCCAGAGCTAGAGAACGTGAACGAGAAGTTAATGACATTTTGAGGCAGAGGAGCCATTATGCTTGGTGCAAGTAACCACTGAACTACTGAATATTTTCAAGTTAGTAGGGTGACCCAGCCTGACAGGAGCACTGCTATGGCAAGCCTATATACTACATTCGAGACTCACGGGACTATCTCTACAGAACACAGCATTACATGGATGTATTGGATCTTGTTCGTGCTAGACTGCAGTGGCCACATTTGCTGCACTGCATGGCAGAAACAAGCTCTAAGAGAGCCTAAGAAAGTTTTAGTTCAGACTGTTTCTAAATGAAGATAAACTAAAAAGACAAGGATGCTCTTAAAGTAAAATATGAATGCCCATTTGGGCAGTGATGAATTAGGTCCCTAATGTGAAAATGTGAATCAAAAACTTACTGAACTTTTAACGTGGAAGTTATTTTTACTTCTGGATTTTCAGGACTGATAGAATTCAGCTGAATAAATAACTGTACTTCAGCAGCAGTCTAAGCAAATACAGTTTTTATTTAAAAAAAAAATTTAAATTTTGTATGCATGAATACCATAAAATCCACTGGAAGACACCGGACTCTGTAACATTTAGATCATAGTTATCTTATTAGTATGCCTGAAAAGAAGCCACTTATTAAATTCCAGATGATGTCTGCTTTGTTAAATTTATCCCCAAATTTAGAATTACTTTGGTTAAAGTGAAAAAAACTCCAAAACTTTATATAAATACACATGGCACAAATTACAAGTAACAAATAACGGTTTCAAGTAAGAATTCGTTATAAGTAGAACAGCAGCAGCATGATTGTACTCTCTATAGATTTTTCACTGTATTAGTATTTCTTAGAACATGCTTCTGACTGCAATCCTTTTAGCTATAACTTCGTAACTAATTCTGTTTTTTCATATTAGTTTAAGCCTTAAAATAAGAAATAATGTATTAGACGTAGAAATTCCAGTCAACTTTCCAAGGAATAGATATTGTTCATTATGCATCGATTAAATTATACATACTTTTCATCTGGCCGCAAGATACTGCAGTAGGAATCAGGTCGATTTACAAAAAATCCAGTCTTCTTTACTACACTTTCTGCAATCACATTGAGTCTATCAAGAACATTGCAAAGTTTGCTGAGGAGAGAAAATAAACAAACCACACGGTCAAGATACATTAATGATAAAAAATTTTCACTGCTTGGAAAGTCTTTTAATAACAAAAATGATTTAAAGGAAGACTCACATCACAGTTTCATTTATCCAACAGTAATTATGTCTATTGTTTTCTTAGATTTTACAGACTTGGGAAACAGACACTGATGGTATCCCAGCAATTTTGTTTATTTATTAATAAAACATACTCCATAAACTAGAAGTGAAAGACTTCAAAAATCTAAAATTCCTTGACTTTTATATCACATTAATTTTCCTCTACCAAACTTTCTGTGATTCACAAAATAAGAATGAGGCAGAAAAGGATATACGATTATGCTAAATCATACTCCTTCGTTTTGTTTGCAAGGTGCTGTTTTGTTCAGTAACATTTGTTTCTGTGGATGGCCTTCACAATGTCCTGCATCTCCTGTTCAGATCAGGGCACCCATCCGTTCATTGTTGGGGACTTTAACTTCCATTTACTCATAATTTTACTCTCAAAAGATTTCATTACAGTGTTTACATTTCAACTAACAAAAACAATTATCTATTTTTTAAAGATTGCTTATACTGAGATGGAAGCAGTATTTTGGAACATTTCCACTGGTACTACTTTCCAGCAAACTTACTTCAAAACTACATGTTAAAGCAAACACGTTCTCAGTATTCCTGAAACTGTCAATTCCTTAGGCAGACATATATATTATCTTCCAATCTTAAATATCTCTTGCTTGCATAAATAATTAATCTTGTTCAAGGTCATCAGGTATCCTTTTTATTTCTGTATTAAGGTGGGTATGTATATAAATACACCTCGAGTTTACAGCAAAAAGGGGAATCCTTTTATCACCTAGTATCATTTCCCACATAGGACAGACCACTAAACTTCATCAGCCTCACTCCATATGAAACCCAAGAACTTGCATCTAGCATATCTTCTGAAAGGAAATCTAGCCTTATTTTAAGATTTGCTATTTAATCATAACACAAACAACTGCATATACACCTAGCTGTACACAATACCATTTTAGAATAAAAACATAGCGTGAAACCATGTCAAATTTTAAAGTAACAGTTTCACACCCACATGACCAACTGCATCAGCCAACCTGTAATCTCAAACAGTGAATAAGGATTGTTTTCCAAAGCTTTTTTCATAAAATTTTAATCAACAAACATTAATTATGTTCCTGCCCTTTGATCTAAACCAGGTTTTCCATTGTTACTGACATAGTAACAGATACCTGAAAGGTGATCCAACAATTCTTACCATTCTTCTAGAATTTTTGGCATTATAAAATACAGTAGACATACGCAGGTCAGAGAACTTCACAACCAAGTTGTGTGTTACTTAAGAATAGCAAACTATACCTGTAGATTTAAAATGTTGGTGTCTTGTAAATATTTCTACGTTTAGGAAAACATTCAACCTTTTCACATGTAGTAGTACAGCATTCTATTGTCCAAAATTACAGAATAAAAAGTTACAGAACACATTTGCCTTTCTAAGATACATGCTTCTAATAATCTAATTGTTTTATAACATTGAAATTAATGGCCTCATTTCCTTTTGGAAGAGGAAATGAAAAAGACAGATTGATATGAAACCCCTTGTTTTCCAAAATTTTCTAACTCAATACATTCAATGACTGAAATGTAAAACCTGACAAAATGCAGTATTTTGACTAATGCAAAATAAAATTGAATGTTGATAGGGGTTTTTGTGGCCTTTCTCTAAAATTTTCCTTTGCAGAGAATTTCAAAGTTTTCAGGTCTTGCTCCACTTTGGTAAGAAACCAAAGAAAACATTAAAAATCCTTCAAAAAGCTGAGGTTTTATTCTGTCCGTAAATCTTAATAAAATTCTCTCATCATTCCTAATCTACATTCAACTGAAAAGAAAGATACTCAGTAGCATGCAGTTATTTGTACTGTGGCTAAGAGCGCTATTACAAAGAAGGATTTTTTCTACCTTTTAGTGTATTTGGCCATATCCCAGGGTATGTATATAATTGCATGCTCTGGGGGTAAAAACTGGTTGAGATATGTCACAGCAGCAACAAGTTCTTCACTAAGAATCCGTTCATGCTTTCTTTTTTCACGTTCCTTTAGCAAGAAGAAAAGGAAGGTAACATTACAATTTTCGTTAACAAATCTATGTAACCTGTATACATGTACATATAAGAGAAATTAAAAGTGGAAGCCCTAACAACAGCAGGCAGAACTTCGTAACTAGTACAAATAAATTAAGAATGGAAGAGACAGAAAAATCTAAATGTTCTGGGTTTTTAATAATTGATCTATATTAAGAGCAAAAGTTACCCATCTCAACTGTGAATAATCATTGTCTGAAAAATGGAATCCCATAAAAGCAAAGAAGAGCATAAGGAAACTGCCCAGGGAAGTGGCTGAATCGACACTCCTGGAGGTATTTAAAAGACCGCTAGACATGGTGCTTAGGGACATGGTTTAGTGGTGGTTTTGTCAGTGTTAGATTGATGGTTGTACTCTATATCACAGAGTCCCTTCCAACCTAGATGATTCTATGAAACAAAGTGCTAATATGGAGGAAATGGACAAAGACAAAAGAGAAAGAAAAACACAGGCAAAAAGGAAAATGTCTCATTCAATTCTGGGATACAAGAGGACCCAGGCAAATTTTTCTCCATTACTGACAGGAGATGCGGAACAGCAGCTTCCATCTCCTAGCCTTGCAATAATTTAAAAAAAATGTGAATTATCTTGACATTCTCTGAATATACAGTACGTTTTGGCACTCTATATGCCAAAACATGTATGGCTTTCCTCTCAACTTCATCCAAACTAAAACCCGTTCTGAACTTACGTTACAGAAACTGCTTTAAATATGTAATAGCAGTCACAAATAAACAACCCCAAAGGAAGCCTAATACATTCAGTAGTAGTTAACAAGTTTCTAGGATAAAGGAGGTCATAGATTTATGTTTTATCAACACTTACGAAATCAAATAATAAAAGGACTGGAGATAGAAGCACTTAGCAGTTGTGTAAAAGCAACCGCAACATCCAAACAAAGGTGTTCAGGTTCGGGGGCTTTGCCCCCTGGCAACTTTATTAATTTTTTGATTTTATTTTTTTTTTTTAAGTGGTACATGAAGTCAGAAAGGAACATGAACTTTAGCATCTTAATATTGAGCATCTACAGAGATGGAAAGAAAGAGATGCATTTTAAGCCACCATATCAAAAGCCCTGTGAATAAAAGCATATAATAATTCACGTGTCAAGGTCATGTGAGCCCAGACTCACAGTATAACAATGGCTTTTGAAAGCTATGGCTGCAGGAGATAAAATCATTTTCTTGTCAACAAATGCCATCCTAAGTTGATTCCACAGACTATTGGAGAGTCTAAAAAGCACTCCTATCCAGGAAAGCTTCTAGAAATAGAAAACAGGTTATATAGTTGCCATTTATTACAACTTAAGAGTTTTAAAAGCCTTCCTTTTGTATTTTCCCTATTTTTTATAATAGGAACAGATCCTACATGCACATAAAAGATCCTTTTTTTCTACTGAATACAGTTCAACAACATGATAAACTAAGTATTTTTTTAAAGACAAAAAAGGACTAAGAGACGATTCAAGCAAAACAAATCAATATATTAAACTCAAATATGGAAATAGACACCACCACAGAAAACATCTGGATCAGAACAGAAAAAAAAAACAAAACAAAAATCTGCAACACAAATACAAGACGTAATAACCAAAATTACAGTGCCACCCAGAATACAGGCTTTGTACCACAGCCTCTCACACAGCGGTGAACTGAACTACTGCAGCAATCATGAAGCTCCCCCTGTTAGTCCAGCCCTGCTGCCAACGGCACTGCCCATTAGCTACATCAGATGCTTCAGTTCCCTCTCCCACTCATACTTCCATGACTCTACCAAACCAAGCAAACAACAGAAGATAAGTCTTTATCTTCAATATTTCAATTGTAATATTTCAAATAACTCGGTCATCTGCCTCAAGAGGCCTACAAACTTCACTTTGCACGGAACCACATATTTTAGCATTTTTTAGTGCTAAATTAAATTTAGTGGTTAATTTATTTGGACTTACTCACATCTAAGGGGTAATAACAAAAACCTGAAAAAAAACAACAAAAGGATGCTAGAAGTCTATCAACATGGAAGACTTCTTTTTTTGAAGGGCTGTTGTGGAAGCAGTCAGGGAGTTACATACTATTCCATGAAGGATGAGATTTATGGAGAAAATACATAATTTACAAGGTAGTATTAGTTCACAGGACAACCAAAATTACACAGAGACTGTACAGAAATAAGCATCATATCAAAAAGTAGAAAACACATAAAACATATTCAAAATATTGTACCTTCACAAGATTCAAAATAATAATGGGAGAGCCAAATCTCTGAAGCATTTGGTCAAAGTGAAGAGCAGCAACATGCGCAAAAGGATCTGCTTGGTCCACTGCAACAAATACATATATTCAGGACTATATTAAGCAAGCTGTAGTCACTTAAATCATTTTCCCTTAAAAATACTCTTCACAAAATACATACTAATTCTGCAACAGTTATGATACAATTACATGGTCTCTCCTCTTCTCATGCAAAAGCTGTTAAAAAAAATCTTCCCTTTTCCAAACTGGAAGTGACTTAACCAAAACTTTCATGCGATGCTTACAAAGTGAAATTATTCTGGCCCCATTAAACTTAGCCCAGATGCTTTCCACCATTTTCAACAGGTTCAAAATTGTATCCACAATACTAAGATAAAAGCAACTAACTTTGTATACAACATAATAAGCACAAAGAAAGCAGACACCTTCAAACAGAAGTTCTTTGTATTCCATTTCTGAATGTGAAGTCTAAGATGGAGATTTTTTTCTATTCCATTTCATCAAATGCAGCTTTTTATATGGTTGAATGTTTGTATGCCATCATGTTTATCATGAAGAACACTGGTTTACCTTAAATTATGACCTCCCCAAAACCAAATGCATAGGCAATTTGTTCATTTTTGCAAATTTAGTTTTCACTTTTGCTTGCAGGTGTTGCTTTAGGACAGCGCCAACCACAAACTATCACAAAGAATAATTTGTACATACACGTTATGGGTGGCTTAGGCATCATAGTTGAAATATCTTGAGACCAGTACAGAGGGACAGATCCTCGAACCTGAACATAGGAAGAATAACTTCCTGCAGAAAATGACATAACTGAAGCATCATAAAGTATTTGTTCAGTTTCCACTTCATTAGCAACATCTCCCTAAAACAAACAGAAATACACACGATGTAGACATGACACTTCAGAGCTGCATGCATTACAGAGAACTGATCATTACAAACAGGGTACAATTAAACTGTAAAACACCAAATCATTGTAGTGAGAACACCATGAAGCTTAAATTCCCATTTGTCTCCCTAAATGTATATTATTAGATTATTTTTTTCCTCTATTTAGGAAATAACATTATCTCTAAGCGTAAGAAAAAGAACTGCTGGTTAAGACTTATTATTTTAAAAACAGCTTTATTATCTGAATTAAAAATGTAATGATAGCTGTGATAACATTACCTAATAGCATAATTTACAACGAAAGCCCTAACAACCTTCGAAAACATTTCAGTTCTCCAGTCAGTCAAGCTTAAGCTTACATATTGTTGGAGGGGCAGGGGGGAACCCCTAAAATCACATTTAATTTACCTCGCAGTTTGCTCCTCGTTTCAGAAAACGTGTTCCAGCAAATTTGCTTGATCTTCTGGCTATCAGAGTGACATATATAGGCCGACCATATATTAACAGTTCTTGAAAGAGAAGTTAAGGTTTACATGTCACATGCGATTTTTCGTTCGCTTACTTCATGCAAGCAAAAATGAATTCTAAAAAAGGTGTATGAAGGTGAAACATCTGGTTTACTAAAGTCTCCTTAACAGAGATGAGTATCACTTCCAAATTTCTATTGCAGCTGGAAGAAAGCATTGCCCTTTTCAACAATCATTTTGAAAAACTTTAAAAAGGGAATCTGCGCTACAATACATCAATTACTTTTCACAACATTCGTAGGAGAAGTATTTCTATTTTATGAAGTGACAATGGAGGTGAAATAGGTACAGAATTCACCCTGGGCCGCAAATACTGCTTTTGTGAATACTAGGATTAAAGCCTGGGAGCTTCTATTTTCAGATCAGGTATATTAGTCACCCTAATTGTTTGGAAAAGTAGATACATTTGCAGCTACTTAAGTAACATCAAGTGAAAGCTAGAAGCACACAGCTATGGATGCTGTGGTGGCTGTCTTTCAGGCTTTTTATTTTTCATTAAAAACAAAAAAAGACAGAATAAGATGTCTAGCGTGACTATCACTGCTTCCTTAGCAGAAGGGAGACACAGGAAAGAGGGAAGAAGACATTTTCTCATCAAATACCTAAAGCAAAGACTGTTGTCACTCACAAAGCAGCTGCAGGCATAATGCTGGTGGTCAGATCCACAGCTACCTTTGATTAAGAAAGACCCCAGATGAAGTAGTGGGATATAAAAACAGATCTAGCTTTCCGTCTAGGGACCTAGCCAATGACCAGCACCCTTACAATCACGAAAAAAACAAAATCAAATTTTGCAAAGACACCACTAACCTTAACTTCATAATTGTATTTGCTTCCCCAGATATTTTTCTGACAGGCTTTTGAACTAACATGATACTGATGATGATTAAAATATAGTGTCTCTGTAATATACTAAATTCTTATCAATTAAGATGTTGAGATGGCATTTCTTTATGTGATATGTATTTGGTATTTTTCTCTTCCCTACTACAATGTACACAGACCCATTTACCCATTTTAAAGAATATATAGTCAGGAAAAAAGATTTTCAGATGTTCTAGTGTTTACTTAATTCTCTTCACACAGCAGGCATAAAGTTCTATCATCATCTGCAACAGAAACAGAATTTTTGCAAGTCTCAGTTACTAAAAAGATGTTTTAAAGGAGATTTGTAAGAGAACATGCCTATGTCAGCAATTCAGTTCCGTTTAGCTTTTTTCCCCTTCCTCAAATATCAGTGAAAAATACAACTGAGCCTTAAAATCCTCTCAAGCACTTTATTACTAAACCCCATGCTTACAACCAGTGCCTCACTGAGAATGCAGTCTACATGTCAGGACCCTGTAATAAGAAAATAACCATATTTCCTGTTTAGCCATAAACCCTAGAAAAGTAATACAGATGAAAAAATCTAAAATTGAAAGGTATTTACATGACAAGGAAATAATTCAATGTATTTCATACCTTCAGACTTTTTAAAAGTCGATAAACTAACATTCATTACAACACTAAAAGGATACTCGACTGCCCACAGAATCCGTGAATAATATACAGCAGCCAGTCACGATGAACAGTATTTTTTACTGCCTCCAGAAGTTTGCCATTCCACACATACTTTTCGTAAGGCTTACTGCAAACCCCAAATACACCTAGGAAGTTGTTACAATAAAAATGCATTAGCAATTAAGAAACAAATTCACCTGTATTGAACTGTTTTAAAATCCAGGTCACTGGACCTTTATTTTGATTTTCCCTCAACTGCAGCTCAGCTTATCATTTACTCGCATCCTTGCGGTTTACTAAACACAGATAACTTGAGGCACGTGCTAAAGTTCAGCATTTACAAAGATTTCCAATTTTTCTATGATTGCCACTCACTAATATTTGAGTGCTTTCATGCAGAAATTTCCAGTATTTCCAGTACTGAAAAGAGATCTCTGCATGGTAGCAACAGGGAATTTGATAACACAGGAAATAAATCAAGTAATGAATTACAGTTAAGGCAAAACCACTCTCATAGTAGGACTTCATAAGCTTTTCAGCTCTACATCACGTCTGGAGTTACCTATTAGGCTCTGGAAGATCATGCATAGCCCTGGCCCCCTTTACAAAAAGCATTCTCACATAATTTAGCCTGGTTTTCTTAATTTGCAGTGACACCAAGAAATGCAGCCATTGTTGACCTGCAAATTAAAATTCAATTTCTGATCTATCTGGAACCTAAGCCTTTTTCTGTTTCAAAAACCAGGACCATGATGACAACTGGCACTAAAAGGTGGTGAAGGGAACTGAATAAGCCTGAAGCTTAAAGAGAAGGAATAGGACAAGAACTTTATTAGCCATATTTTTTTGTCTAGGTTTTTCAAATACAGCTTCTGGCAGGATGAGTTATATTGTCGCAGTACGTGTGTCAATTATAGCAGCCAAATGTTCTTCTGGGAGAAAAAGATGAGTCCTCCCAACAGACCTAGTCACCCAACTTAGCACAAGCCCAGGGAAGATCAATGCTTTTGGTGAAGGAGTGTATATATTCAGTGGAACCTGGCCACAAACCCTTGATCAGCTCTTTTTCATTTCTAATAGTATTATTTTAGTGATAATTTGTTCTTGAATGACAGGCAGCTATTTCTTACATATATTCTATCATATGAACAGATATGTTGCTGATATCTACTGGAAATGGAGTTGCGTATGCTATCAGCATGTGCTGATGGGGTCAAGGTTATGGCATCTTTATCCGCCAATGTTTTCGTGAAGAGGTGGAAGCCACGATGCCATTTTAGGGATTCCTGAGGGATCTTACAAGTAAGAGCCTTTGCAGAGGGGGAATTCTTGTTCCCTCCACTCTTTACAGTCATTTCTGATACCCTGATATATACGACCCTGTTACTAATACCTTTTTCAGGCATGGGGGTGGGTAGAAACTTGGGAGGGGTGGTCTCTTTTCTTTAAAAGAAAATACATTATTTGATTATTTTTCAAATTTTCCATAGGATTTAGGGCATACTGGATACACAGCACTATTTTTTACTTTTAAACTTTTAAATGACAATACGCTAGATGTTTACAACTATTTAACACAGTAAGTTCTCGTATCAAAGATGATTAGATATTTACCTAACATTCATTATAATTTTTTGAGTTGTAGTCAGTGTAAGTCTATTCTAGGGTGTCAAAAATGAACAGGTGGACAGTGTACAAGTTTGTCTTGCATAAATTTGGGTTGGGGGTCATTTTGGACATTTTGATATTTTAATTATATGCTTGTCAGACCTTCAGAGGCCCCTCTGGAGACGCAGAAAGCAGGACTAATAAATTCCTTCTTCAGTGCCTCAGAAGATTCACTTTGGGTTAGAAGAGATAGCATGAACTGCATGACTCACCTTCTATGTCAAAGAACCAAATTTACTTTAGGATAGGTACTATATTTTGTGTGCAACAGAGGTTACACAGCAGGTGACTACAAATATGGGTGGTAATGCAGAGAGGCTTTATAACCAATACAAGCACAGATCCAGGCTCTATGTTGCATCTAAGCTGGCTTTCACATCAAGTTGATAGTGTTAAACAAAATAGTAGCAAACTTCCTCTACCCTATTGTTTTCTTACCAGTGATGTATTTAAAAGGCATGGTGTTCTATTACTACCTAAGAAGCTTAGTTGTAGCTCCACAGCTGTTTAAGACCACTTTTACAGCAATGTATTCATTATGAATCAAAGGCAGCACTGTTATTGCTAACGTTTCATGATTAAACAAGTGGTGTCACATGTACAATAATAAAAAGTAAAAAAAAAAATAAAATTTCATTTTTTGTCAAGCATTCAGATAATTAGTACAAGTCACAGGGCAATGAAACATTAAAAAAACAACATCAACAGAATGAAATCCAATATTAAGAATTTCAGGGGAATTAATTTTTATTTTTTTTTTTGAAGGGCGAAGCAAAAGTTTTCCTGGCTGGCTGGTCAACTTCACACACTTATGAACATGTTAGAGCCAAAGTGAAGGCTGTAGTTTTCAACTAAAATCAATAATTTTTCTTAGACTTCCTGATAGAGCTTACTACATCAAGTTGATACTAATTTCATACAATTCCTCTGCCGTCAATATTTTCCAATATGAAACAAAAAAGATTTATTAATACTTAATTAGCTATTACTTCCCACTCTCTTTGTAATTCACTCCTATTTGGAGTTTTACAAGTCAGTTGAAGAATCAATTAATGAAAAATGTCAGCATGCTCAATTATCTCCCTGAGTTGCAATTTAAATTAACAAAACAATGATGAATCACCTCTAGAAATTGCATTGTTCAAATTCAAATGTCTGTAATTGACACTTTATGTAATCTTTTATTAACTCACAACTGTTATGAGACTACTGATCAATAGAGAAGACCCAAGTGTTTCTCAGAAGTAAACTGAAATAGAACATATTCTAAATGTACTCATGACCAACAACATTAGCTTAGTTAGGCATATTGGCTTACCACTTCCACCCTGTGTTGAAAGTCCTTCATCTTCAAATATATCAAAACTCTCTTGTCGGGTCTGAGTTGTTTCAGTTCTTAATGTCTCAAGTGGCATTCTCAGGACAGTAAGATTATACTGAAGGGAGTGAGACAGATCATAGCTGTAACTGATAGACAGTTATCGCTTATTAATAATTGCAGATGCACAGGACTGTTCTGAAAGCCTTTACTCTCCATCTGTACTTATATTTAACACAGTACTACTTTATCCATTAAAAAAAAAAAAGATTTCTAAACAACATACACAGATTCTGAATCTATAATGGCAAATGATACAAATGATTTCCAAAAGATGCTTTACAAACATAGAAATTGTTTACAGTACAATAGCTGAAAAGTCCATATACATAGACAACCTCATTTTTCTGAGGTTTAATTGGTACTCTCTGATTCAAATGTTTTCCTATAACTAACTCCTAATTCTGTTCAGAATTTATATGAAAACCATGCAGAAAAATATGCTATGATTTCAGCCAAGAACAATTTAAATTAAGCTGATGTGTTTATCAGAGAGTCTATAAGAACCTTCTTTCCCCTCTATGCACAACCACAGAAGCAGTATACATTCATCATCTCCAAGCAGAAAAAAAAAAAACTTGAAAGTTGTACAATGTTGGGGCTGGGAGACAAAGCATGGAAGAAAAACATGGATTTTATACTGTGAAAAAGCCTTTCCATGCAAAACCACAAAGCAGACATGAAACTTTGGTAGGTTTCGTCTTCACAGATACAGTCATGACAAAAAGCTTTTATTTTCCAAGAGGGAGTGCGTTCTAGACTGATATACCTTTTGGTACTTGCAAGAGGGTTTTTTTATTTTGTCTTGGGGTTTTTTTTAAGTCTTAAAGTCTTCTAACTACTACTGCCAAGTTTATCGCTACATTTCCCCCATTTTTCTGCTGTCCCAAAAATCTCATGTGTAATAGTAGCTGGGACACAGAAGCTTGGCTCAGGTACGGCATTTATGAAGCAGTAAGCCAGAAAACTAGTAATGCCTAGAATCATAGAATGGTTTGGGTTGGAAGGGACCTTAAAGATCATCTAGTTCCAACCCCCCTGCCATGGGCAGGGACACCTCCCACTAGACCAGGCTGCTCAAAGCCCCATCCAACCTGGTCCTGAACGCTTCCAGGGATGGGGCATCCACAACTTCCCTGGGGAATCTGTCTCTCCACCCTCACAGTAAGGAATTTGTTTCTAATATCTAATCTAAATCTACCCTCTTTTGGTTTAAAAATGTTACCCCTCATCCTATCACTTCGCACCCTGATAAAGAGTCCCTCCCCATCTTTCCTGTAGGCCCCCTTTAAGTACTGGAAGGCTGCTGTAAGGTGTCCCCAGAGAAGGCCCTACAAAATATGCATCCCACACAGGGTATATCTTAGATAAGGACCTATTTCTGTATCTTTGTTTCTGAAATGAAGCAAAGCTTTATTTCTGGAAAATAAGATCAAGAAAGAAAAACAGACAGGACAAGCAAACCCCCTGAAATATACTACTTTCCCAAAGAAAAAAGTTCTGCATAATCCGACAAAGGTGAACAGTCAGTGGAAACAGTCATTTCAGTGTCTACCTTCTACCACGTCACTAATATTTCTACAGTTTTTCAACTTCATGGAGACTGCATTCCTAATCAATTTGTTGGAGAAAGTAGGTTCAAAAGACACAGATGAAAATGGACAAGCAGTGTGATCACATCTTGTTTCCCCAGAACACCAACCAAAAGCAGAATCTTAAAGGAAGTGTAAGTATACAATTTTATAACAGAAAATGGAATTAGTAGCAAATACTTACCTAAAATAGAAGTTGCTAGAAAGGTCCACATTTTGAAAGATTCTCAGATACCTAGCAAAATAATTCAATTTAAAAGGAAAGTTATTCCTTTAACCAGACAGACCCCAAGAAGTCATTCAGAGGATCTCAGAAATTAAACTATATATTAATCTTGACTCCTGCCATAAGTTCTCTAGCTATCTTACTGTAATAGTTTGGGTAAGTAATTCCACTAGAATGTCAGCATCTGGATTAAATACATCAAATAGCCTTTTTTGTTCGTCCAGCATCTAATCATATAAATATTGTTTCGTTAGGTAGTTGTAGATACAGTTATAGTTATAGTTCTATTTTCCAGATATGTGGGTCAAATTCTCTAGGACTTCCACAAGTAAACTCTCAACAGTACTATACAATAATTAAATGTTTTCAAAGTTATTCTCCAATAAATGAAAAAGAAAAGAAATACCTACTTCAACGTGTCATACACTTGCAAATTCTCAGAAGAAGCCATAATGCTGTCTATGAAAGATAAGATGGCTAACACGATAAATATATATAGGTGTAGCCCAAACCATGACAACAGTTTAGATAATGTGGTCTGCTGCATTCTACGAGGGGAGACTGAGGTTTATGATCAGTCATATCTTAAAGTGAAAATGTTTTTAATAGCTACCATTGGCTTGATTTTTTACTTGACATCAGTTTATCAAAATCCAACACAACTTTTAGACTATTCACACTTGGTACAGACTGAAAAGCAGTTTACTGATATAATTTGCCAGGTATTTCAAAGAAGTAGTTACCCCACTGTGAAAAAAACACCACCAAGATGTACTTGTACATTACATGCAAAATTCCCTGCTGATCAAAGGCCCACATGTCTGTCTTTGAAAAGAAGTCACAGAAAGGAAAAAAAGAAGCTAAACTTACCAGTGGGTCAGTTTATCACCCTTTACAACACCCACATTCACAAGATGAGAATCACTAAATTAAATAATCTACTCAGCACTTCTTGAAGGGCACAAAACCTGTCTTCGGGTGAGATTAACATGATGCTAGAGCTACTAACAAAAGAACAGTACCCCAAATAATATAAACCAGTATTAGCATTACTTTGCTCTTGTGGGATCAATGTTTCTATTGGATGCTTCCTGGTGCACATTTGGTAGGATATAGCTTTAACATGTAGGTGACATGGAGATGCGGACAAAAGCTCTGAAAGACTGTAACAGCTGTATTTACCCTCCAGGTTAGAGGCCACAGAACTTGTGGCCCACTCGCCATTCTTCCACGCTAATTTATCAACTAAGATAAAATGGCCTGAATGACACACATATTAACAGAAGGAATTCTATAGCCAAAATTTCTAGTTCTCTATTGCTTAGAAAATACTCAAAAAGTACACACTGTTTACCACCATTACTTACCTGGCTTCATCAGGATGAGTGACTCTTACAGAGTCATTAGGAATGTAGATCATATTCGTATCTTCTATTTTATATATTGCATGACCTCCAATATCTGCCATTTTTCTTCTTTTTGTTATTAACACAATGTAATAGCCTTCTAAAAACCTGACAAAACCTGTTAAAACAGCATTCAAATGCTATTAGTTGGATGTTTGCATTGATTTGATCAAACGTATTTTGAAAAACGGTATCAGAATTGTTTCAAGACCTTACAGAATTTTTCTTTGCTCTTAATGTTGCATGTATAATGTGCATATATATACACATACAAAAATATACATATACATAGACACAGAGTCTTACAATTCACTCCCAGTAAGCGTTAATCAATGAAGCACATAGTTGAGGGTTTTTTTCCCCTTCCACTGGGCATATTTTTAATATTAGGTAGCAGAGTTAAGATGCTGAAAATTCAGAATAAGTTGCTGCCTAAAGATACTTGTATTTGCTTTTTATAGGACTCGTTCAGAGCAAGGCATACCCTAGTTACTTCAGACACCAAAAGGTGAATTTCCCAGGGCAGGGAGGAATCCCAGTCCCCAGTTTTCTTTTCAGGTTTATGTATTCTATACTGGGGAGGGGCACAGAACAGCAAAAGGAGTTGAGGGTACTACAACACCTTTGAGCTCTCTCTCCTTAACAGCAGAGAATTAAATTCCCTGTCTACAGCAGCATCCCCCTCAGACTAGCCATTCAAAGCATCAAGGGTAATCCTTTCTTTCTACTTCCTCCCTCAGGTACCAACACTTGACCCTGCAGAAGTGCAGAGGGCTAAAGAGGTAAAATGGGCAGTGTCTGGCTTTATTGCCTATACAAAGGCGGCTTCTGAAGCCTCCAACCCCCATTCCTTAACACTACAGGACATAACCATGCCTCTTCACTGACTTATTTATTTGGATGTCTCTATTACATATCATTAGGAAAAAGTGTAACAAACCGTTAAATACAATACAAATGTATAAATTAAAATTAAAAATAGGAATAGGTAACCACCCCGAACCCAAATTTGTTTCTAATACGGTATAGGCAGTGATACAGCAGTACTAAGTTTTAATAACCAACAAATTACCTGAGTTAGCTCTTGAAGGTAGCAGCTTTGTGGGTTGCTACTAGTAAAGAGCCTGAAACTCAGTCACTGCTGCATTGTCTACAAATATATTAACTGGGGGAAAAAACGCCTCACAATTCACATTTTTACTTGTATTTATATTCAGTTCTTTTAGCTTTGCATTATAAATTAAAGAAGGATGAGCAAAACACACATTTTCCTCTCTGTCACTGCTGGAGGCTGCAATGTGATCGAATGAACTGCAATTCTTTTCTTCTGCCTTATTAGCCCCCCTTGGAAAAATACTCTCACCTGAACAAGGACAGGAGACCCTGCTGACAATAAGTAACAGTCTTTCATTTGAAGCAGCCAGACTATTGACATTCAGTTGTTAAATAGCAGTCAAAGCTCTTCCTGTATCCTCCAGGTACCGAAGTCACTTACATGAACAGTCTCTACCCTTTGAATTTAACCAAACGTTACACCAAAGTCTGATAAGAAACCCAGCTCTTTCCCTTGGCCTGGTTCTCTCCATTTAAAAGCAACTTCTACTTTCAAACACTATGCAATGAATCACAACTTAGCCTATCAGCACCTCCATTTTGAGTGCACCGAATACAGTCTCTGGTTAATGAAATAACCAGAGAACAGAAGAAAGCTGTCCTTTCCAATTCTACAAAAATTCACCCTGTCCTTCTGACCTGAGCCAGGAGGCAGAAAAAATGACCAGTTTTTACATTCCCTCAAATTACCTGTTCATACAGATATAAGATAGAATCAAGACGGAAGACATCTAAAGTATATACTTTAAAAGTGCAAGGTAATCTGAAGATCACTAAGAGAGCATGTTACTTCTAAAAAAAGAATAATCTAGAAATAGTACACCATATCTGATAACCAATACATTTGTCCAGCTACACAATAGAAACTATCCTGTCATGAGGAGTACATACAAACAAACGTACAATTGGGATGCAAAATTTTCATTGAACACAACCACTTTCCAACCCAATATATTATTGCATGTTTAGACAGTGAGCACTGATGGCTTGTGCAAAACAAGACAATGCTGCAAGACTGTCATAAGTTTCTTTAGGTTTACCTATGTTATTAATACTCTTAAATTAATAAGGAACATAAACATCATCCTAGGAATTTCTGAAAAATGGATCCATTGATAAGTTCCAAAATGCTTCATGGGCAAAAAGAATATAGAAGCAAGTTTGCTTAATCTGCCACTTTAGATTAGAATACTAATAATATTTTTCTTACGTTTGGGTTGTTATGCAAAATTCAGGAGCATCTTTTAAAGTAATTGCATTCTCCACCTCCCCTGCAGCTTTGGATTTAGATGTTCAGGTATATATTGATGCAAATAAAGCACAAAGTATGCTTGGGGGCTGTCAGAGCACGCACAGAGCACACATTACTTTGGAGACATCACCCATCAATATATCAACCTCAGTATCTGACAATAGGGAGGAAAGTAGTGACTTTCAGACGAAGTTAGAAGCTATTAAATCCTTGAAACAATTCTCTACGATTATGGACAGCTGATCAACATTCAGTTGACCTACTAGTCAGTTATACTTGTTCGAACATAAAAGAGAAATATTTAAGTATGTCACTGCAAAACGTTAACCAAAAAGAAAATTAAGTCATCTTTCTGAATAGAGTTAATGAAGAAATAAAACCTAACAAAGGATGTCAACTTTTGTTTTCTTTTAAAAAAGCATTCTATAGGCTCTGGAATTCAGGAGGCCATGTTCCACGTGATTTGTATCCTACAATCAGTTGAGTTTGGCGAGATCTTTAGCCAAGCTTCTACAATTTGGCTATTTCCTAGATCTCTCCCTTAATGACAAAGAAGAAACCAGTTACAGCACAATTCTCCCCCCTGTACTGGCCACCTGTTTTCAAAAAATACGTAGAAACTTATTTATCTTTGAGAATGAAATTTATCAATCATCTTCAGCTTTAAAAAAATATAATAAAATCCAGGGGAGACATAAAGATACGCAGTGCAACACAGCAAGCCTTACCTCCTTAAGAAAGAAAAGATTTTATAAAATCAAATGACACGCTTACCTACTACACCAAAAGCAGAGACAGCTCGAGATAATCCAGAAGAGCCCTTCTGCCCGATCTTTGTTCTGTTTCCCAGGTCTAAACGGCCAAGAAGTTCCCTCACCTCTTGTTGTGTATACACATGCTTTAAAATAAAAATTCATTTAAGTTGGTAGTTAAATGTTACTTTGGTAGTTAAATGTTATTTTGTGTCAGAGAACAGTAGAATTTACTTAATATACAATAAATCAAACATCTGCTCTATATTCTCTGTCTCCTGTTTCAGACCTACCAACAAGCACAAGTTTTTTTTATGCACAGAGTTCACTACTCTCTGCAACAGAAACAGTCGTCATCACATGTGAATTCAAATTTTTCTAAATTTTAAGTGTTAAGATTTTAAACCATAAACGTCATGGAAAGGAATTAAGTCTTCTTCTATTGTGTCCATTAAAACTCTTGTTGCTGCTGTTTATTTTGCTTCAGATATGATATATCAGAAACACTAAAAATTTGGCTAGATAGTAATTAAATGCATTTTGCACTTAGAACAGCATAGCTGAACATAAGAAAACCATTGGGAGCATATATGTAATAAACTGAAACACTTGGGAAAATTTCATTAAAGCAAAAATGCTGTTTGGAGATCTCGTGGCCACTCCCATACCATAACTAGTCATTATCATGCTAATACCGTCTGCATCTGAGATACGAGGAGAGTCAGGATTGAACAGCCTGCAGAAGAGAAAGCTCAGAGGGGATCAATATGTATAAATACCTGGTAGAAGGGAACAAAGAAAGTCTGAGGCAGACTTTTCTCAGTGGTATCCAGTCAAAGGACAAGAGGCAATGGGCACAAACTGAAATACGGGAAATTGCATTTGAACACAAGAAAAAGCTTTTTCACTGTGAGGATGGCTGAACACTGGAACAGGTTACCCAGAGACATCTCCATCCATAACCAAAACGCAACTGGGCATGGCCTTGAGCAACCTGATCTAGTTGGCATTGCTCTGAGCACAGGTGTAGCACTAGACAATCTCCAGAGATCCCCTCCAACCTTAATTGTTATATGACTCCATGATTCTGTAGCATACCTTTGCTGAAACAGATTAAATCTGTAATATTTAAATTAAGCTCAATATAGTCAGTATTATTTGGAATAACTGAAAAAAACCTAAATAGACAGGCACTCACCTTATCATCAATTATAACCAAATCCTTTGGTTCAACAAACAAAAAAAAAAAAAAAAAAAAAAAAAAAAAAAAATAAAAAAAAAGTGCGATCTATTTTCAAACACGATATTTGGTTTCTGCAGGATTACTTCCAACAAGAAAGTACCGCTACATTAAAAAAAAAAAAAAAAAGACTACTGTACAAGATAAAGCAACCAAAGGCCATTGTAACATAAGACATCAACAATGCCATTTCTATAGTTTTTAGACTAGATACATTTCAATTAACATCAAATATCTAATATTCCATATGGATTGTTAATAAACTGGTTTAGACGTCAGTACCTTAGGTAGTTACGTTTGTATACAATCAACCTTTACAACTTAAAAGACCTCATTCTCTCCACTATACAAGGAGGAAAAATTTAAAAAATTAAGGAAAGATGAAAACCTGTTTAGAGAGGAAAAAATTCAACTTACACTAGGTACTGCACAACTATGTCCTGCTCCAGCCATTACTATCTTCCTATTTGCTATGCCAAATTTCGCAGAAGGTTATATACACGAGTTAGTAACTTTTCATGATCTAAAACTACTGTTGCTATATTGTAGTTCAATGCTATTTCTGCCAACTAGTCTTGTGTACTGCAAGTTTTCTTCATTTTTTATTTATATTTGCTATGATAAGCTTCTCACCAATGTTCTTCCACAACACTCAAGTTTAAAGTGACCAGCTATGCTGGTTAAAAGTACTGGGTTTTTTTTAAAAAAAGACTAGCTTTATTTCTCATTTAAAATATCAAAGAAAGACCACAGATAAACAAATGTGTCCATTTCTCATTTAAGGCTATCAAACTATAAATGAATTTTTACATTTAGAGGAATTAACAGTAAGTACAGGTTGCAGGACTGACTTGCTATAAGTAGCTCTCATTTTACTAATTCATTTAATCAGTGTGGTGCTACCACACAGCAAGGTGTAACTCATTAATAATGCTCAGCCTAGTGGGAAAGCATGGCAAATTCATATGGATCTATGCAGCCAGCTCTTAACTTGAAAAGTCACATGGATTTAAGATGTGCGAGAGGAAATCAATAATAACATTCACACAAAACTCAGAATTTCATAATTTATACCAATTAGATGTTAAGAAACATCTTTAGTGTCAAAATATTTAGGGTGATAGAAGAACTTAAAGCCCACTTCGGCTTCCTTGGAATCATAAAAACATCTAGATAGTCAGTAAGCTCTAAGAAAGAAAATAAAATACTTTAAGAGCTATAAAAGGAAACACCACTAACTCCCAGCTCCACCTTGTACACTACCATCACAGTGTTTACTGAGTCGCAAGTTTTGCTGTTTACTCTTAAATAATAGTAAAGAAGGGCCTTCAAAGTCATATGCCATCACGACACTCTCTCACTGAAGCCTTTGAGGCAGTATTTTGGCACAGAAAACTGTTCCCTACTGGCTTTTTTAGCAGTGATGGGCAGCTGTGCACAGCCCAGGCTCCCCCGCCTGCACCCCTCAGAGTAACCTCTGCAGCAGATGCCTTAGTGCCAAGATCTGCGCTTCCCAGGAGGGAAATGATAACAACGGGGAGTGGGTCGGAGCACCTGTGTGGCACTGAGGTAGAGGATGGAGCTCTTCTGCTGGTATCACCCACCAGCATGAAACACCAAACCACTAAGACATCACTTGCTTAGCCCATGCCATCATACCACCTTTTTCTTCATGCAGTAGAAAGTGAATGGGCAGAGGGCAATATCATACTCACTTGTAACACACAGATGATAAGTTAGTTTGCATTTTAAGAGTGCTGCTTCTCTATTTTTAGAAAATTGTTAATTACTTAGAGATAAACAATTTTAAGTAGTCCATAATACTGCAATACAGCTCAGTGATCTCACCCCGTGTCCAGCTCATTAAATGAGCATAATTTCTTCCCAAAGTGACACTTATGGTTACCAACAAATCATCCTGAATAAAAATAGATCAGTACAATTTTAAGATGCTTGTCCAAAGAGCAGTTTGGACCAAAGACCACGTTTAAAATTCGAACATGATACACAAGGGGGTAGGGGGGAAGAGAAAGAGAGAGAGAGATGGATATAGAGTTGCAAACGGTGCTACTAAAGAAGTTCAGCTGGATACTTCTCCATTTCCATTTTAATAGACCTATAGAACATAAGGAAGTGCTACGAGGAATGTATCACCCACATCACCTTGGCATCTGCTATAGTGAGTTATGCACAGCTACAGTGACAGCTTTAAGGAGCAGCAGAGATAGATGATTCAATGAGAAGTAATTGTATCTGCAGACTATGATAGCAACCACCATAATGAATGGTACTTAACAAGTTCTCTTTGAAGTCCTTTAAGGACTAATTTTTGGGGGTTTGTTTTAAATTAGAAAGCTGGGCTGTCTAATGTATTAAGGAAGGTCAGTTGAAAATAGCGTCAAAACCCAGCATCAATGGACCTAAAGAAGCCACCTTCTTAGAAAGCCAGGCAATGGGAAATCTCTCTTTAGCCAATGGGAATCTAACCCACTGCATGTTGGAGGACAGTCTTGTGGAAGTAATAAAGGATACATCTGCAATAACTTTTGAATTTGGACTAGTCCTCAAAAATAGGAACACAAAATTAGACTTCTGCTTGGGAAGTTTTCAGGACTGGCTAACAATCAACAACCCCAGAATTACTCTAAAACCAGCATGATATGCCAGCTCATATTCAACCTTCAAGATCTGAAATGAAAACAAAGATGGTATGAAAACTAACAATGCAAAGATTAAACAAAAGAAGAAGACATTTCAGCATTAGCTGCTTTTGCTACCTAATTTATGCATCTGATGAATAAATAAGTCTGTCTTACTGGATGATACGGAGCACAAATAAAACCATGTCAGTGACACACACGACAATTTAATCATACAGATACTAGGAAAGAATAAAGAAAAATACCAAATCAACACAACACTGAGCATGTAACATCAAATAAATTAATTTCTGAGGTTGTAATATAATTGCAAAATTAATCAAAGTTAAAATGCACCGTACTGTTTACAACTATTTTGATTAACAGAAATCATTACAGTAAAAGAAATGAGAATCCACAGGTAAGCTACAGAAACCGTTCCGGGAGTTTCTATCCTTATTCTCCTATTGTGTTTATGAATAAGTTGAGCTGAATAAACTGAAGCATTTTCCAACTGTCTCAAGCAATTCCGCTCCATAGCAAAGCCACTGCATTTAGATAAATGGACAACCTTGACCAACAAAGTACTCTCTGAACAGAACAGTACACAAGGAGAAACAGTACAGACTTCCTCACACTGCCAAAGTCCTTCAGCCACCACCTGAGATGAAACATGCTGTTTCCAGGTTTAGTCTGCCCTTGGCCTCGCTGAAACTTGTTAACAAGTACACTTTACCAACCGTGGCAGTGCACCACGCAGGTACTTGTCTATGAGATCTGGACTGAAGCTTAATTTATCGCACAATTATCACTAAGCAACCACAAGATAGGAAAAATCATTAGTCACTTCCACTTGGGACTGAGTTTTAACCAAGGCAATCTAATTGAAAGTCTTTACACCCTCTTTTATCAATCTTTTGATTCAGTCAAATGAATAAAAATACCTTCTTCTAAAAGGAGTATAAACAAAATAAAAAACTTCTTACTGCAAATTGCTGTTCATAATGGCAGGATAATAGCAAGACAAAGTTCTGAAATCAAACGTTTTGCCCACAATTATTTTTTTTCCCTTTAAGAAGATTACTTCTTAGAACTCCTGGTCTAAAACTATGATTTGCTTCTTTGTATAGACTAATTATCATTAAGAAACGTTAGCACTGTAAAGAATTTATTTCACTCATCAGTTAAAAAGCAACATACAACTTAATAAGCAGAAAAAAAAACAACGTGAAAATACACTAAAAGTCACTTGAAAAGCATGGCACTCCAGTAATACGGCCAATTTTTAAACCTGCAAATAGCATACAGAAAACACCTGAGAACTTACACAAAATGCTTGCCAAAGGTACCCACTGAGCCCATGGATACGTCCAAAACCGTAAAGCCCTAAGGAGGCGTGGTGGGTTGACCTTAGGCAGGTGTCAACCCCCCACCCAGCCGCTCTCTCGCTCCCCTCCTCAACAGGACAGGCGGAGAAGTTAAGACGGAAAAGGTGATGGGTCAAGGTAAGGACAGGGAGATTGCCTAACATTTACCACCACAGGCAAAAGGAACTTGACCTGGGGAAAATGGAAGTAATTTATTGACAACTAAAATAGGTTCTGAGAGTGATAAGGATAAATTAGAACAGCTCTCCCCCCCACCCCCGCCCTCCCTTCTTCCCAGGCACAGCTTCACTCCCGACTCCTCTACCTTCCCCCTGCCCCGAGCAGCGCAGGAGGGTGGGAAACGGCGGCGTTGCGGTCAGTTCCTAACAGTTCCTCTCTGCTGCTCCTTCCTTCCACCTCACACTTTTCGCTGCTCCAGTGAGGGCCCTCCCCACAAGCTGCTGCTCCTTCGGGAAATATCTCCCTGCTCCAAGCATGGGTCCCTGCTCTGGCGCTTGCACCACCTCCTCCTTCACTGACCTTGGTCTCTGCAAGGCCCTTTCTCTCACATTTTTTCCTCACTCCTCTCTCTCGCAGCTGTCCCATACCATTTTTGGGTTTTTTTTTTTTAACTCTTTCTCAATTACATTATTACAGAGGCGTCGCCATCTTGGCTGGGGCTGGCTGGAACCGGCCCGGGGCAGCCCCGGCCTCTCCTCACAGAGGCCACCCTGCAGCCCCCCAGCACCTGCACCCAACACAGGAAGGTATTTAGCTGCCAGTCACACTTTAGTTTCTTTAGTCAGGCTAAAGAAACACACTGGGTTGCCAGATGAGAAACCTTCATGCAGATCGGCACACTGTTATCTCTCTGCTTTAATTTATGCTTAACTGGGCAGCGCGACGGTAGCTGTCACCCGCCATCAAACCTCCACCCTCCTTCACAACAGGCATAAAGTTATGCAAGGAAAAGCCTCTTTCTCAAACCTTTTGTGGTAGTTTTAATATATACTGCATTGGATTGTAGATCAGAAACCTTCAAGGCATAAACAAGACACTAAATGGGGTTAAAAAAGGTATAGGTTCAGCCTTTTTCTCTACTACACCAATGATGGGGAGAAAAATAGTTACACCTAGATGTAAGGTACACCAAAAACTCTACTATATTCTTTCTTTCTATAGAACCTACAGCTATTCAGGGACTATCTGTCTTTCATCTCTCACAGAAACTGGCAGAATGACATGAAGAAAGGAAGAGATGATAAGGGGCGAAGAGAGGTACCTGAAAATAGCAACAATTCAGTTGGCCTGCTGTCTGCTTCCTGTAATCTGTTGAAACTCTTCAGAAGAAGCTCTTTCAAGAGGAGAAATTTTCATAACACACCCTGCCAAACACCACTCTCAGGACATGTAGGAATGGCTACCCCACTCTGCATCCTACAGCCACAGCATTCGGTAATTCCCTTTTGTCCCAGGGCAACCAAAGCTTTTTTGTCCCAAACAGGACTTTGGTCTTGCTGCTGCACTGAGAGGTTCCTCAGGATTCTCCCTTCTAATTTTCAGCTAAATCTATTAATCACCAATCTATACATTTTCCTTTAGCCAACCAAATATTTCTCTCCTCTTTAACATCAATTCTGCTGGAATACTGTCAGAAACAAAAGTAACTGGATGCCTTTTCAGCACTCCCAACAGACTAACGAAATCTTGCTGTCCCTTTGCTCCTCCCAAGACATCTCTAGCTTGTATGTTGCCTCACTAGACCTTCACTGGACCTGTTCCTGGTTCAATTCTTATTTCTTAAATGAATATGGACAGAAAGTGTACACAATACACCTTACAAGGTGTCATTATAGAGATCCATTAGTTTTTCTCATTAATGACCACACCACAAAAGACCACATCTTCCTTTTTCAGAGTTGTACTTCAGCAGCAGCTCAAACTCCCATCCCGTCTTTAGATAAAACACGCAGATCCCCCTCCTCCTCTACTGCTTCTGAACTGATAAACTCTCAACAAACTTTTATTGGTGTGTAATCTATCCTAAGGTGCATGAAATTTCATACTATACCAGTCTATGCCAAATTATTTATCTACTCCTAAGGGTCATCATAATTTCTTGCTATCTTGTGCTCTGATCATCCTAATCATTGGCAATATTTCAAAACTGTAATCAGAGCTGGCCCACATTTGGGGCTAATAACATTACTGAAAATACTGAAGTATATCAGTCCTAAACCTATTACTTGAAAAAAGAAAAATCAACCCTATGAAATGATTCCTTATTCCCTTCACACTAAATTCTCTAGTAACCTCCCTTCCTCCATTAGCACAGCCAGAGATTTTCCTTGTGGCACTGCACTTTCATAGAAGATTTAGTTTAAATACATAAGGCCATCTGATTTGCAGATGAAGATGTGCAAAACAGCCAGGTTAATCTGATAGCACCTTTGTAAGTCCAGACTGCATTTTATGTCATTTACCTTGATTTTCAATTACTTTCCTATAGAAAATTATGTACAGGACTTCAGAATGGATTAAATATTCCATATGTGGTGTTCTAGTCACAGCACCATCCTTGACTTGAACAACTTGAAAACATTTACCATCATTCCACTGTTTATATGCCTATGTCTTCAAATTCACATGCTCAATATATTTAATTTTATTGCTACACCAACACTGATTGTTCCCTTTTTCAGAATCTTATTCTTGTTACTCATTTTATATTCACCTCTCATTCAGTACATTTATAGTCATAAAGTAAATTCTTACTTTAAACAAGGAAAAATACTCATTTAGTTCTAGGGCCATAACAAACTTCATTTTAAAAACAAAAAAACAGAAATAGAAAATACCTATTTTTCTTCATCCTTCTGTTACATTTAATTACAGCAATTTGTGATCTTTTATCCACAAACCCCTCGTCACCATTCCATCCAGAAAAGTGGATTCAAAACTATATCTCTCTCCTGCAGATCTAGTGACTATATGATGACACCCAGGACAACACAGCACAAAAGAAATAAAACATATGTCACCAAAACAACTTAGGGAGACGTTAAAGGCACACCTTTCACATGCAGCATGGTGCTACCACTTTTGTACTTTATTTCTGTTCTGCCTGAATAGTATATACCCTTCAAAACTTGTGGTGTTCTCATAACTGCTATTCCACCAAGGACCTGCTGTACTCATAACCAGCCTCAGATCCCACATACACCAGTGGATTAAGTTTCTCCATTTTATTGACCATGTATCTGGAAGTATATCAAGATATTTAAGACAGAAGCAGTACTTTCCTGAGTTTCACAAAACTCATTCTCTTGTCCCAACTCCATCCTTTGCTTCATCATGACATTGTTGTTCCTGGAACGTCATTACAGAGGGAACACAACAGTCAGCCAACAGGGGTTGTCTTCTGCTAATGAAACTATTCCAGAGAGACGAAATTGCACCAGCCACTTCTAGCTCAAAAATTATGATACTTAATAGTTGTCCAGTAAATTGTTCGCTACTTTCATAATTTTTAAAACACGTCAGATAACCATCTATATAAATCAGTGCACTTCATAATTCAGTAAAAATTCCGTAGCTTTTTCTGTGACATCATCTTCCACATTAAAGTTTCTCCAATTTGACCACAGACTCACTTCAGCGTTGGCATTGTTAGTATAAAAACATTCAAATTATTTTTAGAAGAAATTAAATTTAAAATAAAAGACCCAAACCCACATAGTTTTCCCTGGTGAAAAGGGCAGAAACATCTACAGGTGATTATGCTAGTCACATTTCTTAATAAGCTTGTGCAAGTCATTTGGATACTGTGAAGATGGAGACTGTAGAAGAACCTGATTAGAATAAAATGATATTAATTAAGCCTCATAATATCCTGAAAGATAGGCAACTGATATGCCTTTATAGAGATGGCACAAATTGACTTGTTCAATGTCACATCACCTCAGGGGAATGCTAATTTCCAATGAACTAACCTACAGCTTTCAGGTGGGCTTCATCTGGGGAAAATACAAAAGTTCCATCTTCTCCTGAAGAAGAGAGGAAAATATCTTTTGTTTCTTATTAGTCATATTGCTGAAATATCTTTACTGCCCTCTGGCGTGCATTTCAGCAGTAAATACACGCATAAAATGAAAGATAATTGGCATTTATCTGAATACAACTGTTTCAGTTCATTTTTCTGACTGCTTCTAAACAAGCCTTCAACTTCACAGGACAAACAGGAGATACAATTCACATCTCCGTAGTATTTACTGACCCAAAGCATCAGTTTTAAAGGCAGGTCTCAGCAACCACCCTAAATATAAATGTTAATAGGAAATACAGAATTCTGCTCTGTTGCTTCAATTGACACGGTGAATTCAGTTCTCCTCGTCTCTAGTCTTTCTTGTTTGAGTCAAATAATGCTACCAAAGCCTTTCCTGTTTGACTTAAATAATGCTACTGTATTCTTAACTCAAAAAAAAAAAAAATCAACCAAAAAACCTCCCTAACCATTTCCACTTTCTCATCCATTTTGTCTCTTCCTCCCTTAACACAGAGAGGTTTTTACAGGAATAAGCACTATGATCAGTGTAAACTCCAGTGTTTCTCCCACTGCTGATAACTCAAGTCATCCTTTCTTTGCCCACTCAAGGCCTCAAACAAGGATCCTTAGGATACAGTTCCATGTTACCCCACATCTGATATAACTCCTGGTCCCACATGGTTACACTGTATCTAGGAAGCGCATGGCCTTATGGAAATCGTAAGAGTAACCTAAACCAGGAGAAAGCTACTCAATTTATGTCTGGGTGATGCTTCCGTCATATCTCTGACTAACTCTCACAGCAGGTGGCCACATGATTGGGAGATTTTATGCAAAGGAGGCTGCATGAGGGGTACCTCGGGGAGAAGAAGTGGGAATTTTTGTCAGCAGCTCAACGTGACACTGAATCAGCTGTAACCACAATTTCCCTCTAAAATTCTCTGTGACCTGATCAAGTCTGAAGACCAGTTTTGGGCTCCCCAGTACAAGACAGACATCGACATAGCAGAGTGAGTCCAGCAGAGAGCTACCGAGATGATCAGGAGGACAGAGCACATGATGCACTGGGAGAGACCAAGAGAACTGGGTTTGTTCATCCTTCAGAAGGCTTTGGAAGGACCTTACTGCTGTCTAAAACTATCTAATGAGAAGGTGTAGATAAGACAAAGGCAAACTCTCCTGAGGGGTGAACAGTGGATGGACAAGATGCAACAGACACAAGTTGAAACATGCAAAATTGCAGCTTAATATAAGGAATTTCTTCCCCACCCGCCCCTCCCCTGTGGTTTGTTTTTTTATTAAACTATGAGGGTGGTCAAGCAGTAGAACATGTTGTCTGCAGAGGCTGCAGAATCTCCATACTCGGAGATATTCAAAACCCATCTGGGACACAGCCTTGACATCATGCTTTTGTTGAAGCTGCTTTGAACAGAGGGCTGGACTAGACAATCTCCAGAAGTCGCTTCCAACCTACATGGATCTGTGACTTCATGAAGTACATCAAGCCTTTTCAAATAATTACTCCAAAATGACTCCTATAGCGTTTTTCCTTTGGAAAAAAAGGACTAGAATTTAACTTTCAAAACTCAAAGGACTGCAACTCGCAGTAGCACAGCATACTTTTTTATTTTTTAATGAGAATATATAACATTCAGGGAAAGCATTCCATTTACAACCCCCACAAGAAGTGACTGAATTAACTGCTTTGAAACACCGTTACACAAGATTTCGAGTGGCAGGTGCGGATCCACAAGCCACTGCCTCTCATGGCTGACCAAAGCCCTTCTCCCTCCTGGAGTGCCCAGGACAGCTGGATCTGACCCTCACTGGAGTTCTGACGACAGCAAAGCGTTCAGGCAAGCCTGCCCATTCGGGCAGATGCTGCCAGCTGTCGCCAACCAGATGTGAAAGACTGTAGTTCCTGAATTAACAGGATCGACTGGAGAGGCCTGAAGAATCGTGGCTAGCTGACAAAGCCCCAAAGCGCAACATTGTCTCTGTAAATGGGCAGGTTGTCTCTCAGCAACTGAGCCTTAAAGCTCAGGGAAAATTAAGCCAGATATCCATGTGTGCCCGTCACAAAAAGCCAAATCTCAGCTATCTGAAAAGCGGCACGGGTTGCAAGCCAAGAACAACTACACTCAGTAATCCAGGACCTGATTCACAAATCATACTTTCCCATACAGCAAGAATTTAGTTGAAAATAAAACAACAGTGTTTTCCAGCAATACTGAGAAAGACGCGTTAAGGCAGCCATCAAAATTCCTTGAAGCATAGGTGAAAACAAGTAACATCCTGGAAAAAAAATCTCCGTTTTTCCACTTACTGGTACCAATAATTCTGCATGCTTTAATTTGCCATTTTGGTGTGTTTTCAAGAGGGTACAGTGACTTCAGCGTAAAAACTATCTTTCTGTTATCACTGCAGGTAACACTTGACCCTAGAACTGGAGCTAATTGTTGCGCTTAAAGCCGTGGTTCCTAAATCTATCCAAAACTACCTCCAGTGAAAAAACAACATACTACAAAACAAGAGAGACTACACAGAGACATTTGACGGGGAGCTAAAGGATGATAAAGTCAGTGGTATCACCTCAGGTTATTTACACCAAGAATCGGACTCTGACTCACACGCTCATCACATGGCTAACGAAGCAATTACCACTCCAGCCTCCAACCCCCTTTGCCCACGGCGGAGTGCTGTCAACAGCACAGCCCTCGGGATTCTGCACCAGAATATCCAGGAATGCTAAAAATCAAGTTTACTGCCAGAGGTCAGACTGAAAACTCTGGCGGTTGCTCCACATGAGCGCTGAAATGTCTCAGAAAAAGTAAACAGACAGGGCACGGGTGGTAAGCACTTCAGCCATCCTCTTTAAATTCTTAACCAAATATCTTAAATCTTTAATTCTGGACAGCTTCGGCTGCCCAGTTTTAATTCGCCCCGGCAGGAGTCAGCCCGGCTGAGCGGGAACGAGCCGGTCGCTGAGCCAACACCACCAGCACCGGCAGCGCTGCGGGGCCTAAACGCCCCGGCCTCACGGCCGGCAGCGCCCGCTGCCGCCGGGCGGGGCCCTCCCGGCCCCCTGGGAGCGGCGGTGGCGGGGCAGACGCTACTTACAGCCCTGGTCTCGTACAGCACCAGCTTCTGCACGGAGCTGATCATGGGGGCGGCGGCCGCCGGCATGGCGGCGGAGCAGGGCTCGGGCCTTGCCCAGGCCCCAAGGCACGGAGAGGGAGGGAGGGGCGGGGGGGGCTGCCGGCCAGCAGCCGAGGGAGGGAAAAGCCGAGCTCCCGCCGAGACGGGGGGAAGGGGAGACGCGACGAGACCGAAGACCAACCCCAACCACCCGCTGCCGGGACAGGTGGAAGCCGGAAGTGGCGGCACACCACTGCGCAGGCGCGCCCGTGGAGACGGGAGAGAAAGCGCCTGCGCCACCGCCCGCCGGGGCGCCGCCCCACGCGTGGTCCCCCGGGCAGCGCGGCTGCCGGCGCGGAGGGGGCGGGGGCGGGCCGCCGGGGCAGGCGAGGCGGGGTCCGCTGCTCCCGGCGGGCCCCGCTGGCTGAGGGGGTCAGCACCAGGAACAGCTCCGAAGCCCCCTGCCCCTCCCCGCCTTCACCGTCTTCCCGAGGGGGCGGGGCGAAAGGGAGGGGGCGGGGCCCTGCGTTGCCCTGGTTACCGGGGTACACAGGCCGGTGGCGAAGGCCGTTGTGCCCTCGCTCCTCCCCGTCCCCCCGCACTTCGCTCGACGTAAGTGACACCCCCTGCCCACCGCCTCCCGCCCCGTCCCCGAGGGGAGCCGGCAGTGGGGGGGGAAACAAGGGGGAATCGTCCGGGCGCCGCCGGGCAGGGGCCTGCTGATGCGGCCCGGGGGGGAAACAAGGCCCCGCCAGGCATTTAGTCGGGGGGAGGGAGTCCGGTTTGTTTCTTTGGTTCGGTTGGGGTGGTTATTGTAATTAGGAAACGTCCCCTTAATTGTCAAGGTTTGGGAAGGAGTGAAACTGCCGGGAATGCCAGGTGAAGTTCAGTCAGTGAGTTTCCCTGAGAGAAACAGAAGGTTGGTCTGTGTGTGGCATGTTTTTAAATATTAAAATACTCTCACTATCGTTCGGAGGTCTTATTCTGGAAGTGTCAGAATGTTTCAGTTTGGTGTTTCAAAGCAATTTTTTTCAGATTTTCATCCTGAAGTAAGATTTTTTAATTTAAAAATGCCTGGGGGCGGGTTTGAAACTTAAGTAGCCCTCTAAAGAAAGCAAGGTTTTGTTTTGCCCTCTTCGAACCATGCTTCATCACGCTCCTTACATTCTTAGGCTCCGTTTGTTTGAAAGGCCCACACAAATTTTGGTCCAGTTTACCTTAATGAGAGGCTTGTTTGTGTGTCACTCTGTTGCATAGCGCTGGATGTGGCATCTCTTGCAGTGCTGGAAGAGCTGGGGTTTATGAGAGGATTACAGAACAGATCATGAACCATGATTTAATTCTGCAAAACCTTATTCATGTACCTAGCTGTGGGCACAGCAAGTAGTTCCTCTGACCACGATGGGGCTCTTCTGTGTCTGAAGCTCACAAGCAAAGGTCTGAGCAGGGCCATCGTCCATTTCAGGGATTTTCAGAGAGAAGTTACAACCTTGTAGTAATTGGAACAGGAAGGAAAAGGAAATGAAACAACTACATGCTGTTCAAAAAAGAGCATCAGACAGTTTGAGAATCAGGAAGAAGTCACCATCAACAACCATGTAATTGCAGCTGGAGATCAGGGGTGGTTCTGACAATCCCTTACTTTTCAGAAGTGACTCTTCTCTTAGTAATGGGTGCATTGTGTTTGTTCACTAAATGCTTTTTCTTCTTATAAAAGCTTTTGTTACAAAGCAGTTTGCCTTGTATCACGTCATTGTTCAGTTCCACTTTTAAGTATGTGTCATTTTACACATATGTAAGTTACTGTATTTTATAACAAGTTTTTTTTTCCTCCCAGTCTCAGTTAATATATGGCTTCACAAGAGGAAAAAACACCTCAGCCCTTTGCAGACATCTTCAATGAAGATGAAGCTGAAAAATCCTTTCTGTTATCCAAGCCCACTTGCTTAATTATCCTTGGAAAGCCAGTAAGATCTCTGATAGAAGGTTTTTTTTCAGATATTCTGCTAACAATTTTACTTTTCCTTTCAAAACATTAGTTTAGTAACAGTGCCAAAAAGATCAAATACCTACTTCTTTATCTTTTCCACTTTGCAGATCCTGCAGAGTGTGGTAAAGATTCTGGTCTCATTTAAGGAGGCTAATTTTTGGCCTGAGTGACCATTCAATTACAAGTAGAAGTATTACTGTAATTTAAAGTCGCATGTTGCTCAAAACCTTTCTTCTCTTTTCACATCAGCAACTGGATTGTTTTTATGTTATTTCAGTATTCTAACTTTAAAAAAAAAAGTCAGGTTAAAGACATAAATAGGCATAAAAGAACCTTCAGGTTTACGTACTGACTTACAGACATGCAATGAGGTGTTAAGTATTTAAATGAACTTTGATGTAATTATATGTCATATGTTTGGGAATAACTGAAGTCTGCCTAGCTGTCCTGAGAGGGAGATCTGTGTTGCATTTTAACTATAATTCAAGGTCTCTCTTTTTCTCAAATAATTTGTGGCCTACTTTACTTAGGAAAATTTGATGTTTTGTAATCACAGACTTCTCAGATTTCTTTTTCCCAAATGTAGGAGGCTCTACAGGTGTTTTTACATTAGTGCCTTAGTTTGCTGAAGGGGGTTCTTTTTGGTGCAAGTTTGCCTTATGTCTATGCTGAATCTGGTATGCACTTAAACATGCTACTGGTGCCCTGAAAGCTGCAATGAAAGTGTGAACACAAGGTCCTTTAGCAGCTTGCCCTCTGCATTTGTGTGTGATTCTGTTAGGTACCACAACAGAGCCTGAAATGACTGCATGAAAATCCGCTTCACGCTGCCTAGCAGGTAGAGAGATAAATGGTGTGCACTTAGAACTGGCAACCAAACTTCAATGCTAGTTTACCCACCAAATCAAGCCCCAAATCAATGCCATAGTGCAAAGATACAGCTACGTTTCCTTTCTTCAAAGACTTTCGCCAGGCTGGAAGGCTTCCAGTCCCTTGTGTTTGCACAGGTCTGCATCCTTTCTTACTCCTTGGGTCCAGTTGCTGGGTAATGCTTGGCTGCAAATCTTTACATCTGACCAAAATGAGAAAGGAGGTAGGGTGGTGTTCTGCATGGGGATCAAACATCACAGTGAGACTGTATAAGGTGATAGCCAACAAGTGTGCCTTATGGTCAGCATGAGACTTGAAAGAGTGCTCAGTAGAAATCTACAGTGGACTGTCTCACCTAGTTTTAAACAAATGCCAAATTTCTAACTTTACATTAAAAAGGTGACTTTACATTTTTATAGACCAAACCATCATAAAATAGTCATTGAAAGACAATGCAAAAAACATACAAGAAATTTAAATTTCTTGTATCTGAAATCACTGCCTTCAGTAGATGCTTGATATTAATGCACTTTTTAAAAAAGGGTCGAAATTGCACAGTCCTGGCCAGAGGACAGGGAATTAAATATTCTATTTTTATGATAATATCTTTTATTGATATGTCTGATGCATGCCTGAGCATCTATCTTAAATAAGATACATTTTTTAAACTAAAAGCATAGTGCCATTTAAAGCAAAATGAAATACATATATCCTCATCACATCTATAAGATGTAAGATATGACTAGGCTGGAGTGTTTGCAGATACACTGTTAACTGGGAGTGTGATTTACTTGTGGTTTTTTACTATTTCTTTAATCACAAAATTTATCTAGGGCAAACAGACTGTCAAAAAAGGTCTTCTTGTATGGCCTTGGAAAAAAGGGCATAATCCCAAGGGTGGAAGATGGTGAGTTTTGCAAAATCCCATTCAGGTAGCTGTATTATTAGAGGCCTCATTACTCTTGGTTTTGTTGGTTCCTCAGGAGTCATGTAAGTGATAAATATTTTGTCAGTATATAAACCATATTTGTTGACTAACAAGGGAAGTTTTTACATATTCATTGTTTTAGTAAAAGCATACTATCCCTACAGCTGAACAAGTTTGCATCATAATTTGCTTTAAGACTGAAGATAATAAATTTTAGTCCTAAAGAGTTTCTCATATGAATTTTTGCGCAAATGATAGCTGAGTTTTACGTAGAATTTAGATAGAGTTACTCAGAAACAAAGTCAGTGTAATTATTTTTGAAATAATAAACTGCAAAGGACAGTAACAGTATATTAGTAATCCTATGCTGTATAAAATAGAGGACGGTATTAAAAAGAGTGTTTGCGTTTGCCCAGTGCGTAGCTCAGAGGCTCTAATCCTGATCCTGGTAGCTTTTAATTGTTTTTATCACATGAAAATATATTCTTTATTGTGTAATATGTTTTGGGTTTTTTTCCTTCTGCCTGTTTTTCTTTTAAATGTGTGTTTTTCATTTTAAGGGTTCTGGAAAGAAAACCTTAGCTAGAAAACTAGCACAAATATGGAAATGCATTTTAATAGAAGGTAAGCATACGCTATATTTGGAACATTGCATTGGCTTCACAATAACTTTTGGTTTAGAATACTGATAAGAGCCAAGTAACCATTTTGCCAGAAATACAAATGCTGAAATACAGCCTTTTAGTTAGAGAGAGGCTTAGAAAATCACTTTTTTTTGTCTCCAGAAGGAGATATACGTAACAGATAATAATCAAGTTCTTTCCCCAATCCTGTAAGGTGATTCATGTGACCCTTCTTGTTCACATGGAGGCAAGTCATTCAACTCCAGAGAGCACAGAGAGTTTCCAACACAGACCATGAAAAAATAGAAGGATCCTTGTGTTTGGGCAGTGCCTAATACAAGGCAAGGGGGGATGTACTCCAGGAAACAGAAGCATAGCTTTTGTGTCAGTTTAAGTAAGAATGGAAGGAATGGGAGCTGGCACTTTAAATTTCTAAAACAAAAACATCTGATGGCTTATTTCAGAAGATGTAGTTAATTTCTCCCACCATGCATTTTCCAGAATACAAGATATTATTTCATTTTCTAAGCTATCAAGCTCCATTTCTGACAGTCCCTCTCAGCAAAGATTTTTGAAGATCTGTGGAGTAAAACCTTTTGCTTACAACGTTACCAACACATTGCCGGAGATTTTTTTTTTTTTCATTTTGAGGCATCTCAGTGAGAAAGTAGGTTCCTACTAAAAATAATTAAGTCTCTGGCAGTTTTATTTTCTACTAATTTTGTCAGCAGTAATGAAAAACATTAAAAAATCTGTAATTTTTTTAAAGTCCTGGTAATATTTTTTGTATCTGTGACATTATATTCACAAATCTTGATTCATTCACTTGAGTTTTATGAGAAAAAAACCTTTTCCACTAAATTTGTCCTACCAGTTTGAAGGCTAATATAACCTTTTTAAGTAGAAGAAAAGAAAGCACATAATAACCTTCACGATGAAGAAATTTCTTGGGTGCCTCTTTGGGGACACCAAATTATAAATCTTATTTTACAGTAGATATGTGTACAGTTGTTCTGATTATGAACTAACTCTTTATATATTGATTTTCATTACATTTTTTCTTTAAAAAGTGCCCTGTAGTATTTTTTATTGTTCTAATAAAAGCCCTCTAGTGGACAGCGTAACACTTCACATCCCTGTGAATACACAGGCTTATTTATCAAATGAAGTATCTTTATCTTGTTTTGAAGATTTGGAATTATAGTATGGTAAAATTCAACTTAAATAAAGTGCTTTTTTGCCTTATGTAAATATAGACTTTTTAATTCATAGGATTGTCTACCAAAAAGTAATACATGGTCCAAAACATAGATCAGACCAAAATTGGCAGGCACCTTAGGAATGTACTGAAGGCAATCCACACTGTTTGAATGCATTTAAATCATTACTGACAAATGTCTATCAAATCTAGGCATTCTATCTCTGTAACACAGTCTTTTCCATTAGAAAGTTTTTCGTAATGACTGATGTAAATCTCACTTACTGAATTTTTATGCCTCATTTCTAGTAGATTCAGAATTATTCTTTTCTTCTTTTTCTCATGGTATTTCTTTTATCTTCTTTTGTGTACTGTATCCACTCATGTGTACACACAAACATATTTCCTCAACTTTTGCTAATAGTTTTTTTTTTTCATTTTCCACATCAAAAAGAAAGAAACAAAGAAATTCAACATACAAAAACATGAGTAATATAGCTCAGGAAGGATCTCCGGAGGTCATTGAGTCCAACCTTCCACTCAAAGCAGGCTCCACTAGAGAAGGTTGCTTAGGGCTGTGTCCAGTTGAGTCTGGAATATCTCCAAGGATGGAGACTCCACCAACTCTCTGGGCAACACCTTCCAATGTTTGACCACCTTCATGATGAAAAATTGCTTCCTAATTACCCCATTGGAATTTCTCATGTTCCTACTTGTGTCTGTCGCTTCCTGTCCTATCTGTGCTTCTGTGAAGACAGTGGTTCTATCTTTGTGCCTTCCCATCAAGTAGTTAGACAGCAATAAGAGCTGTCATGTTTTCTCCGGGCTGAACTAGGCCAGTTCTTTTGGCTTCTCTTAATATGTTCAACACTTTTAATCGTCTTGGTTCCTCCACTCACTTGTACTCACTTCAATGTCTGTCCTGCACTGTGTTATTTATTTAAAAAATAATCAAAGTCAGAGAATAATTACATAGGAAAGGTGTTCACAGACTTTTTAATTCGACAAAATACTTTCTATCCATTTAGCCTGGCCCTAAATACAATGGCTGTTCATTCAAAAATAGTCTGGTTGCTTGGAGCACACATACGTATTTGTGTGTGTGTGTGTATGAATGTATGTATCTCTGCATGTACATGTCTGTATAGAAACTATTTTTTTAAATTATGTTAATTTTATTCTATCTGATGTGCTTTCTCAGCTTTGGAAGTGATTCAAACAAATATTCAGGAAGAAACAGAATACGGGCTTAAGGTAAAGGTCTAATCTTCTATTGAGTTTTGTCACATTCTTAACAAATATAGATTATGTAAGACTATGTTTTGCATTTTACCTTAGTGTCAAGAATTGCTTTTTAAAGGTCAAAGTATTTCTGAAGAACTGGTTACAGAAATGATTCTAAAGAAGATTGAGTCACCAGAAGTTGCTCATTATGGTAAGTGTATTTACTGCCTAAACTTCTTAGAATGAGCTAGCTTTAATTTTGACACACTTTGCATCCATTACTGCTCAAATATAATTAATTTGTATTAGAAGGTACCATCCTTTCTTGTGCTGCTCAGGTTGTGGAATACCTGTAAAATGAGAGTGTATTTAGGGATTCATTTACCAATATGAGAGATCAGAAAGTGTCATACCAATCCTATGTTGTGTTAATTTTGGGAAAATGAATTTGCCCCAAATTTTAGGTGTTGCTATGACTCTCATTTGACAATATTATCTGGTTAGAAAAGTGTTAGGATTTAAAATACAGGTATTTTTTTTGCTTGAATACTTCTATAACAACAACAACAAAAACCCACTAGCAAAAATATTTTAAAAATTTTAAATAATTAAAAAGAAGGAAAACAGACTATTTAAAATGCAAAGTATTATGGTTTGGGATTTTGTTTTGTTTGTCTTACAACATTGTTTATTCCCATTGCATTTTGTCACCGAGAGTACGGTAGATGAGAATAGTATTGGCAGTGGTAATAATTCTTCCTTTTGAGGAAAGATTATGTCATTTGAGGCATTTAAAACTAGTGCCGCAGATCTTGCTAGAGTCTGAACCTGCTTTCCCAAAGAGAAAAACAAATATACTGCTAAGTAGAAAGAAAGAAAAAGAAAATGTTTTTTTTCTTTTTCTGGTGATGACTTTTATTTGAAATTTACATTATAGGAGAGAGACAGGTATAGTGCTAAGAAAATGTTAAGTTTTTACTGCTCTGAAAACTAGCACACTTCTATAAGATTTCAGTTGCAATGCTTTTTATTCCTTCTCTAGTCCAAGACTCAACAGTTTTGCAAAAGATGCAGCCTTACCTGGTGAGGCTTTTAGAACAGTAGGCAAAAGACAGAGAAACAGGGAAGAAATAAAAAAAAAAAAGGAGACTATGAGGAAACAAAAACTCGAGGGAAGAAGTAGCAAAAGAAATGCCACTCTCTTAATCCCTATGTCAGGACTTCAACAAAAGCCTGAAGAGATGTCTGTGTCATCTGAGTTCCCTCCCCTCTTTGAGTTAGTCTGATGATGAATGCCCAAGAAGTGTGTATCACAGAGGACTACAGAGATCCTAGAGACTGTAAACATGACTATAAAGTTGATAAAAGTTTGGTTCTTGTAGCCAAGTCATTTTCTGTATTACAGATACCCCAAAATAGCAAGGAATAGAATAACCTACACCCTCAGTATTTTTCCTACCAGCTAGAACTTATCTCCAAACCAGCTTTTGTTAAGTATTTTCTAGTTCTAATCACTTTTCATTTAGCAACTATTATCTTAATGTAATCCTTGGAAAGCTTAAGTAGGCTTTCAACAGGAACTAATCAGTCAATTCGCTATAAATTATTCATTAACGATTTTAGAAACAGAGTTGTGTGAGAGGCTGAGGTTTTAACTTCTAACGTTTATTTTTAACATTGTAAAATACAAGTTTCTAAACAGTACACACAATGAGGAATTCTTTTCAATTATATTCTTCAACCTAAATACTAAACACATATTATGTTGGAGAATGATGTGTCAGAGTGACTCAGAAATGCCAACGCCAATGATAATATTTAAAATTGTCACTAAAACCAGATTTTATTTTTTACTTCTGAAGGAGATCAAATATGAAGCTTCTAAGCTATTTCTTGACATAAACTGTGTCTTTTTTTAAAATAACATAGGCACTGAAAAATAGCAAGCATTACTTGGTTTTTAGGGTACTGTAGGTAAGAAAATACAGAATTATAACTTTTACATAGCTGATAGGCTTGCTAATTATTTTTTTTTAATAAAACAAGAAAACAACCAGAAGTTCATGTCACGTTAACCTAAATAATATTTGCAAAGGAAAAATCTATGCTATTATCACAGGGGAAAACTGCTCAATTAGCATGATTTAAATCAAATCAGGACCAAAGTTTTTATTGATTTATTAATGGCAAGTAATTAACTGACAAGCCACAGCACTAGGCACTTGCCAAATGTTAATAAACACCTAAAAATTTCTAAACACCCTCCTAAAACTAATTCCAAAGAGTATACTCAAACTTGCATCCTCTCTCAAAGATGGGTGGAAGCTAAAAGTACACATTCCCTTTTCTGAGAATGCATGTTCACCTATTTAAGCACATTTTCTGTTGGAAATGTGGGTGCGCTGGCTCTGTCTGTGTGTGCCATTTCCTACAGTCTACTAATCCACACACCAGTGAGGAAGCTCCTCAGGAGGTCACACACACACTCAAGGTGTGGGTCAATATGTGTTTAACCCTGTTCTGTCAGTCTAGTAGTTGAAATGCAGGTTACTCGCAGCACCCAACAGAGAGGCTGCTCTGTCAGGCCTAGACAGAAGGTTGTAGAAGGTTTGTACATCAAACCTCTTTTGGCTGCTGTTCTTTTACCTTGTTCTTACTCTAAGGTCAGTTTCCCCAGTAACAAATTTTAATGCTTCTTTTCAAGATGGCTCCTTCTCTCCTCAAAAACTTCTTGGTAATCCCTTGGTTACTATTTGATCTGGTTGATGGTAGGTAAACTTCATCATTCTTGGTCTCCTCACAACGTTATCAGTCTGGGGGCAAATATCTTCTCAGAGAACAGTTTGGGATAATCTTTCCCCATGTTAACGCTCCCATTCCTGCCGCCTCAGCTGTTGTTATCTGGGGTGTCTTGATAAGCAGAGGCTGTGGAGACTCCCCACATCTCACTACCTGTTAGAATTCTCTGAAGTTATCAACAACTTGGAATACAGGATTTTAATTTCCTAGAGGAAGAACTATCCATTATGCTCTCACTTGCTTGTCCTCTGCTATAAATTTTGCATCTATAGATAGTAGCTTCCCCCAGGAAGGAGGAGTCTTCAGTCCTAATACCTCTTGCAAAGACTGCTGCTGTTTTTGTGCTGCATAGACTTGCATTTAAATGTTATCACATAAAATTCTAGCATTTGAAGCCACACCATTTCTCTAAGGGAATATTCTCATTATTAGCCTCAAAAAAATCCACCTGATTCTTGTTTAGTCTCACATTCTGGCCTCATTATTGAGTTCCTTGCTGTACAGTAGTTCTTTACTGCTCTGCATGCAGCCATTAGTACTCTCCTAAGAACACGAAGCCACAAGTTCATCAGTTGAGCTGAGCACTCTAATTCTAGGGAAAAGGTATTATTACAACCGTGCTTGGCGTACATAGTTGGTGTCTGTCTGCCAAAGGGAACTCAGCATTGTGAATCCTGAGTGAATGGATGCTTACCAAGCTAAGTGCCTCAGTTTGCATACTGTGTGCATAGTGCCTCCTTTTGAGAGGATTTAATATCCAGGAGCACTACGTATCCCAGAGAGTTGTTCAAGCTCCTTTTATTGTCCATAGAAGTGAAGACCTTTGAAGATTGTATAAAAAGCGTAGACTCCTAGTTTAAATGCTTTGTATCGTAGAGTGGCTAGTTTTTGCAATGCCTTTTGCAATGCCTTTAAAGTGTATTAGTGGCAAAAATGGTCACTAAAAGCTTGTTACTTTTTAGTCACTACAATGTCTGAACTAGGGACGTGAAACAGGTTGTATGAGTATGATCTTTAATGTCTACATGTTTCTTATATTTCTTAACTGAGTTAACAAACTTTGAGAGTCCTATATCAAGTTGAAAACAACACACTTTTTTGTCTGTATTTCATCTGAAGTAGACATGGGTGCACAGTTTTTTTAATAGTGAAATGTCATGTACTTGGTTTAAAATTGTGCCAGTAAATAGATGTATTGTTTAAAGCAGATGAGTATAACTACTCCTATATTTGAAATAACCTTCTAAAAGATATATTTCATAAAATGTGTTTGGCAGGTTATGTTCTCAGTGGATTTCCTTCTCTCTCAGAGGAATACATGACTGTTTCACAGCAAATAGAGAAAATAAAGAATCTGAAATTAAAACCGGATCTCCTGATTAACATTAAGGTAACATCACCTTCAGTAACTTGCTAGTCATTTTTCTAATTATTAGTAGACTCGTATGCTGCATAAGTCAAAAGGTAATATTTTCCCTTGTGCATTTGAGTATAGTATTTATTTATTAAGGAAAAAAAATTTCTTCTCTTTTGTATTGGAATGGAATTACACTAGTTTGTTCCATTATAAGCATCACCCATCTCCTAAAACTTCAGTAGCAGTTGCAGTCTTTGCACCTCTACCAATTAGAAGATGAAAGTTTTCATGAAAAGAAAACTTTGAACGACATGATTTTTAGGGGATTTTGGATACAGGTACATCTGCCATTCATGTATTTCAGGAAGAAACTTTTTACATATGGAAGTTAGAAAGCAAATTGTTTTATTTTTTACTCACTAATTGTGAAACTGCTTCTTAGTTATTATTAATTCATCTAATTTACAAAACTCAATTTCTTCATGAGTAGTAATGTGACGTAACAGATACTTTGCAAAAGTGACTCTGATATAACCAGAGAAACATAAATCATTGTTAGTGTAGGATTAAGAGGACTTTCTCAATGTAACTTAAAATAATGGACAACTTGGATATGTCCATATTAGTAAATAAAACAAGGCAAGGCTGCCAACTTGTTTGGCAGAACACAGCTAACCTGTGAGTCAGAATGGGGTGGCCGTGTCCAGAGTGCCCACTGGGAAAGGCCCTAGGCCTGTGCCATTTTCCAGATTGTGCACAGCTATTATTCAGCAGGGAGAATACTAGCTAGCCCACACCAAATTTTGCCAGACTGCATGCAGACCAAGTAACAGTATGTATAATCATGAACAAGGGTTCAGGCCCTTCCTCTTGCAAAGTTGTATTATCAACAACTAGATTATTTCCATCTCTTACTCTGAATGTGCAGAATGAGCTGCCAAGGCAACTCTGAATAATCAGCTTCTGGTGTTGTGCTCCGTTCTCATTGGTATTTTGATTCTAGTTGTCATATCTATGTGGTTTGTCAGATGCTAAGTTCTGTGCATGGACCTAGTCTATCACTTTGCCAGATTTAAGTCCATGTTTGCTTTATTGACAAGGTTCTTCACATTCCATACTTTTGAGATTTAGTTTGTTTGACCATGCATAATGAACATTTGTGAATATCTAGTTCTAACCTTTTTTTCTTTGCTCATGGAAAGATCTTAAAACATCAGAGAAACATATTTTTGTGCTACTTTTAAGGCAGCTTTGATTTTTTCAGCTACAGAAAGTCAATCTTTGTGTTAATACCAGGTAGTGAGAAATCCCAGTTCTTGAGAATATATGTTGTATAGTTTCATGTGCAACGGTGCAAATAGAAGAGGGATACTAACTACACTAGAAAGAAAACTAAATTCTTGACTTCATGTAGTTCCTCTGGCAAGAAAACTGAGACTGAATGCTCATTAAAAATCCTTGCCCCAAAGTCAAATGAATAATTTTGCCTTTGATTTCAGTGGGTTCAAGCTGTTTTCACAGATATGTCAGAATTTTAACCATTTTTAGTATATCAAAAAGAAAGGAAGAAGGGAGATTCTAGATAACTCTGGGAATAATGAAATATTGCTATTAGTAGACCAATTTAGAGAAGTTTTGTGTCTCCAAGAAAAAGGACAGAAGATGCACCTTTCAAAAAAGAACCATATCTGGTCAAATTTCTCCTTCCCTATTTCAAAATGTGCTATGTCATATAGCAGTCATGTCATCTGTATGACTCACTGTAGAATTATAGAAATATACTGAAATATTTTAATACTTCAAGGGATACCTCAGCAAATGAGTGTAGTGTGCCTATTGCTAGCAATGTGATTTCAAAAGATCTATATTTTCTGTAGAAATCAATTTTCCATTTCTGTAACAATTTGACCTTAACAACTGCAATATTTTCTTGTTATCTTAGGTCTTTCATACATGTTTGAAGGGTAGGTGATAGTGATTAGGAAAGGAAGAATGATTATTTATTTTCTGTTGTGCCCCACCCCCAATCCCATAGTAGAATTTTAAGATCCTCATCTTGAGATCTGTTGGAGATCAAGTACAATTTAGGACAGGTCAGATAGAAGCTTTATTAACTTCGATCATAGTGAGCAAACGTTCAGACAGCATCTCCCCCTCGGATCCCCTGTTCATGTTTAGTTAGGAATGTTTTAGTTAGTTAGGATAAACTTCTTAGGCAGACCTCTCAAATCTTAAATTTTAATAATTTTACCACCAAAGACCACATCCAGATTTATCTGTGTTTAATGTTAAACTAAATTTGTGTCGGCAGAGCTTTTTATGGAAAAACCATTGGTTACTTTTCCAGAGCTCCAAACTGCTGGCCTCTCAGAGCTCTACTATTACCCAAAAGCATAGTGCCGTTATGTCAGAGGCACCTAGTAAAATTGACTTATCTTGCTCAAGTCCTAACCACTTTGGCATTAATTGCAAGAGCAATCACAAGCCTGTCTGCAAACTACTTTTATCCATAAACTACACCTACACTTGTTATACCACAAGGTATAACTTGCATGATAAAATGTGCTCAAGTAGTGGCTACACTGCTGATATGGAATGTAAAATGCTGATGGGGAAAAGCTATGCAAGGCTTTCTTTAATATTTGCTGCTTTTGAAAATTTTGTGTTGACTCAGAACGTTGGTGGAGAAGTTGTATATGAATCCAAATATTTGTCCAACAGATTCCTACTCCACATTCTGCAGTATCTGGAAAGTAATATTATTATAGCAATACAATACACGTGATTTCCTTATAATTATTCCCTGCTAGTGTTCAGACTATGATTTATGCCAAAGAATATCCGGACAAAGGCAACACCCTGATTCAGGGCACGTATATCAGAGGAACCAGTGGGATCCTAACATTATGGAAAAGCATAAGAAAGAGAAAGATCAGCATGAAGAAGAGAATGAAGAAGAAGAACAGCAGGAAGAAGAGGAGGTAAATATTGCTAATTTCTAAGCAGTGCAAGTATTATAATGTACTCTAGACAAAGAACAAATTCCGATATTCTAAAATATCACCATACTACATTATGAATTAATTTCGCTGACTGCTAATCTTCATTCAGTTTCTGTTCTGCTTTACGAGATGGTGGATAATACTTAATTGGTGGGTTTAAATGACAGGAAATGGTGATTATTGTATAGCTTAACCTGGATTCAGTCTCTAACTCAGAAGTCACTGAACTGTTTCTTGCTATAAGTTAAACGGGTGTATCAGGATAAAAATGACTCTATATTGTCTGTTTCTTGGCCTAAGAAAATAAGAGTTCTTAATTTTTGTTTATTGTAGCAAGTTTTACTAGTACTTGCAGCATACTTGCGTGTTTTCTGGGTTTGGTGTTAAGCTACTACAACAGGATTTTCTTTTCTTTCATGAAGGTATTAATTTTGAATACAGGTTGAATTGTTCTCATTTATAATGCTGTCCAGAAACTTATCAATGTAAGTTCTAGGCACGTTCCTCTCAGTTTGCAGAAACCACACTTCATCAGGATAGGATCATGGTCAGCAATCACTGGGTTAATACTCATTGCAGTACTCTGGAAAACTACTTTATTTACCTTTGAGTAGAGTTAAGTATTAGTTTACTACATTAGTTTATTTCTGTATCTTGAAATGTTTAACTTTTCATTCTGCAGATTGCAGAAGATCCACTTAAGATGTTAGAATTTTTGCATCAATTAGTGCAGAGGCCTGAAGATGTTCTTGAAAATGCTGAGGAAAGAGTTGGAATGTATAAGGATATAATGCTTCCTCATTTAGAAGTAAGAAAAAGCTAAATATTATGATTACGCATAACAAAAGATTGTTTAAAATACCTTGAGCTATTTTTTGCGTTTTTTTTTTTGTTTGAGATTTATTGTATGCAGGTGGGAACAAGGCATGCTACAGCATAACCCCAAGTTCTGAAATTCATACTGAAATCAATGATACAAAGTTGTCATCTGTAGGTGTTGTTTCTACTCTAGAGTCGAGATAAAGTAATTGACTTTGAGTTTAAGAGTCAAAGTCGACCACCCAGAGAGGTGGTGGGGGCCCCATCCCTAGAGACATTCAAGGCCAGACTTGATGAGGCTCTGAGCAATCTGATCTAGTTAAAGATGTCCCTGCTTACTGCAGGGGGGCTGGACTAGGTGACCTTTAAAGGTCCCTTCCAGCCCAACACATTCTATGATTCTATGAAACCATACCTCCCACCACAGGCACATCCTTAACCTGGGAGGTGAAGTATTTGAAGAGCCCAGTGTACCGTCACTATTACTAGAGTCCATTCTAGGATGCAATCCCATAAGAAATCTGCTCTTTGCATCCATTGCCTTCCACTCCAATAGATTCCCTTCCTCATCTGCTGCATTGCCTGCAGATTTGTATACCAAATAATTAGCCCATCAGTTTGCTTTATCACCTATTTAATTTCTGCAGCAGCTGTGACATTGTTTTTTTCTTTCCTTGTTGTATTCAGGAAAGTTGGATTTACTATGTATATTCCCCCTCCGCCCCGCTTCCCTCCCCCCGCAAAAAAACCAATAAAACTCCCAAGAACAGGTCCAAAGCAATAATTCATTCTTTTCTGTTTTCTTTTTCTTTAATCTCCTGGTACAAGCAACTGGAAAAGCCTCATGTTTGCTATGCAATTGACAATTGCTGTTTATTCATGCCCTTCGATTTCCCTATGGATTAAATAAACCTATAGATAAAATTGCGTAAAACTGGTATAATGTTCTTTTCTAGAAAAACAAGTTTGTTACTGCTGTGACGGGGAAAGCAGAAAATGTGATATCTTTAATCATTATACAGTCTCACACGGATTTCTCTTAAGCAAACTAATGGAAAGGTGTTTAGATTAAATTACTTTAGGATGTACACCAAACTTCAACACTTTCAACATTAGTTAGTAGGTCTTACTTAGGCTTCACTAATGATGAATGTATTAGTGAACGTATTTAGTGGTCCACTAATCCAATAAAAGAACATAGGGGCCTATCATTGGCCCAGGTAGAGGTTCAGATGATGAAATTGAAAAAAAAAAAGCTTATAAGATGTGCAGTTTGCACTGAACTGGGATAGGTAGATAGAAAGAACTTTGGAGAACAGACTTTGATTTATTGATAAGTTGTTAGGATGAAATTGAGTAGAATAAGTGTGAAATATTACAGTTAGGGAGGAAAGGTAATGAACAACAACAACATGAAATAATTGGCTAGACCTCAGTACTGCAGACCATCTGCAATCTGTGGGGTTTTAGTTCATCATAAACTGAGTCAATAAATGTGCTACCATTGTACAAAAGCAAATATTATGGATGTACTAATAAGACCATTGTATATAAGAGAAACACAAACTACTATCTTCTCTGCAGAAGAGTATTAGAAAGAAGTAATTAGTTATCTATTTCTGCCAAAGACAGGACAAATAATTTAATTTATAGTATAGAAGACTTAGACTAGATTCAAGGAAATGAACTCTGACCATAAGTGTAGTGAAGAACTGGAACAGATTACCTAGAAAGCTGTGAAGTCACCTTCACTAGGCTTTTTCGGGGTTGGGGTTAGACCAACATCTGTCAGGAACAGAGTGAATGTTCTCAATGCTCAGCCAGAGTCATTAACAATGGACATGGGATGTCTATTTTAGTCTAATTTCTTATTTACTAATGGGAAAACTGAAAGTAAGAAAAATCAAATACGTTGTTCAAATTTTATGGAAACAGAGTCGGGACCAAAATGAGAAGACTGGTCTCATGGCTGGTGTTTCCAAGAAATCTGTTAATTGACATTGTCACCATTTTCCAGCAGCAAATTAAGGTAGTTCGACAATTAGAAGTTACAATTCATACACAAAGTCTTACTATATCTAGATACTGTGTAGCTGTCTTGCATTTGAGCTAGGATATTTAATCTTTTTTCTGAACCGATTGTAACTCCAGTTTTGGAATTCTCTCTGTATTATCCATCACCAAATAAAAGTTTCCCTCCAGAAGATTCTATAAGTCATCAGTACAATGAATCTTTGTTTTGATGAAGTCCACAGGAGTCCAGCCTTTGATATGTATAGGAACAGAATGAGCTTCAATGTCATTATCTGGTTAACTGTACTCGATGAGTATGTCTTTGTTCTTAAACAGGACTTGATGGCTGAACAGGATTGCCAATATCTTATGGAACTGGATGGAAATCAGCAACCAGATGATCTCTTTGTAGTAAGCAATGCACTAACTTAGTTAACCTCCACTAGAAAATAATTTCTCCGTTCTGTAGATTGTTTTCTGTATTAAGGTGTTGGCAAAATTTTCAGTTGTGTATAAAACTAATTTAATTACTATTAGAAAACATGACCTTTGAAATGCTTGCTTTTGTTGCTCTGTTAAAACAATTATAAGATTCACTGCACTGCCCCCAGGCTTACATATATGTTACATATTTTCAGGCAGGCTACAAACTCTTGTATTGTATCCATCTGGTTTTAGCTCTTTATTTTGTGTATTAGTGTAAAATATCATTATTAACACGAAAACTTAAAACATTTTCGGTATTATATATTTACAGAATTGGCTTATTTTGTGCCGATGTCTAAAATAATGGCAGAAATTTTATGAACTTTGTTATTGTTTTACAGTGTAATAGCAGACACTTCATTCTTTCAACAATTCTACTGAGTGCTTTTGTCTAGATTTTTAGCTCATAACATAGCAACTCATTCTCCCTATTAAAAACTGCAATGATAAAATTTGAAGGTAAATAATCTTATCCTCTGCCTCAGAAATAAGAGTTGCTTCAAATCAGAACCTAAACTATGGGGTTGAAAATGAAGTGAGAGATTGTCTTTGACAATGTAGGAAGTGAGCTGCTTCTGCAGTTTCCCCTCTGTTTGAAACAAATTGAATCAATTACAATTCTGTAAGTATTATTTCAATTTATGCTTAACTTTACTACCAAGAGTAGTCCTATGGGGAAAAAACCCCACATTAATTTTGCAGAGTTGGAGCATAACATTTCCTCATTTACAATCTGTTTGTGAACATTGCAACAGAAAATTTATAGTAAAGGCAATCAAGTTTTGTAATGATTCCCACCATTTTACCTATGAGTGAGGCAAAAACCTATTATGAAACTAGTGCAAACAACAAAATTTGCTTTTTCATTTAAAGTACACTTGCATTCAATCAAGATTACATTCAGGAAATCCTTCAATTAAATTTAATATCAATTGATTCTCATTGGCAGACATCTGGTTTAAGTATCTTTTGAAATAAATTACCCAAAGCTGTATTACTTCCGAGCATGCATAATCTCATTTCCTAAAGAGATTTTCCTCATTTTTAGATTGGAGCTCTTCTGAATAGTTCCAGTGTTTTGTGGGAAAGAATCCTTCACAGCCTATTCCTTTAGAAGCCTTGGGATTCACAACATAATGAGGACATATCAAGACTGTGGTTCAGCATTTTCCACTGCCTGTATCTACCAAATAGCTTGTTAAAACTCAGCTCAATAACTAGCTTGACTCCAAGCTAGAAACTGGGCCTTAATGTATATGTAACTATTATATAAATAATAACTTACAATTTCATAAATACTTTGGGGGTCCTTTCAGATCACAAAACCGGTTCCGATTAGTACTAAGTCAAGAATTATTTTCTCTTCAGTCAGTGGTAGTTCGACTTCAATCTCTGGGTGTTCGAAATGCAGCTCCTATAATTAGACTTCAAAGCCAGCAAGAAGAAATGCTGGAGGGACTGGAAAATGTAAGTGTGCTTTTCTAAAATGTGATTGACTGTAATAATGATAAAAATATTTTTTATTTTCTGCTGTAAGCTTATAACACCTTTGTTTCACAGCAACCAGATTGTTTTACCATGCAATAAGGGCATTTTTTGAGCCTTGATTTTCTAGAAATGTGAATTTAAGATAATTCTGTGACTGAAATCCACTTAAAAGTGTTAGAAAAGAAAAAAGGTCTGTCATAAAAAAAAAAAAGGTGATTATAATAACATTTTGAACAAAATGTTTGTTTTAGCAATAGAGGAAGAATGAATTCGTTCTAAGAAAAGAAACTTTAGCCCAAGGAGAACAACCTCAGCAGCCAACTCTTAGCTCAGTCTTTATTCTTTTCCTGAATGAGAAAGAGCATGCTAATACAAATTCAGCAACATCCTACATAGCTGAAATCACATACATTGTATTTTCTGTAATGAATTAGAACATGACAAGTTAGTGCTGAATTTTTCTGAATCGTGACGATTGTAATTTCTGTCCCTTAAAACTGAAAAACAGAAGTCTTTGCATAAATGTCTTCACCTATGTTCCCTTGCAGTCATCTTTCCTATTTCTTAAACAAAACTTTGAATATATTAATGGTACTGTAACTGGGAGACCCCGCTACACATTTTCAGATAAACACCCCTCCCTTCACTTTTCTCTTTTCTTAGTCCCTGACAAATTCACAAGTGAAGGACTTCCTGTGACAGAGGTCATCTATATTTATTAGGTAGTCAATTCGTGTGTTTGTGTTAGTATATGTGCAAGCTTTTAGCATCCACAGTATCTGGGGCAAGGAGTTTTGCAGCTTAACTGGACGTTATATACAGAATTGCTTCCCTTTGTGTTGAACCTGCCACCTTTTAGCTCCGTGTCTTCTAGTTGTTGATATGCAAAAGTCAGTAAATAGTTTTGTTCTCTGTATCTGCCCTTTAATAGCTCATGATTTCAGACTTCTGTCCTGTTCTTATGCAGCTATCTTGTTCCTGGACTGAAGAGTTCCAGTCTACTTAATCTTATTTGTTCTTGGATGAAAATCTTTTTCTGTGATTGATCAATCATATTACCTTTTTCTGATTTTCTTTCTAATTCTACTGCATACTTTTTGAGATTAGGGTAGCAGAATGCACTAGCTGTAAAGATGACGGCAGGATTTATACAATAAAAAAATAAACCTTTATCTTCTATTCTCTCTTTGCTAAACATTCCTAACATTCAGGTTGGTTTTCTGACTGGTCTTGGGCATTGACCAGATGTTTTCATGGAAGCATGTATTGTAATTCCAAGGTCCGTTACTGAGTAGTGACAGTCAATGGCAACTCATCATTTTCTGTATAAAACTGCTGTTTTAATGCCTGCCTTCCTAGATTCAGTTCTTCAGAGACAGCATTTGTCTGTACTATTCTGAATATTTTAGAGTCACCACAAACTTCAAGATTCACTCACTATTCACCTTCTGTAAAAGGTCTAATAAACTTACTCCTATCACATGACATTTCTGCATGCCTAAAAGAGATATTTTGGCCTTGCTATTCCCCTACACAGACCGTGGTCCTTTCTTCACCCCCTTTAGAAGAAATCTTGGCCATTTTCTGTCGTCTTCAATAAATGTCTGATTTGTACCTCATTATCATTTTAAAGTTCTGAAAATAATAAACGAAGCCTACAGGAACTATTCTAAGTACTATTTTTATTAAATAAAATTGAAAAACTAAATAGTTTCTCCTTAAAGTTGTCCTACAATTCAGAAATATGTAATTTCTAAAACATATTCTAAAAAGCACGATGTGGGTTTCTTTCTAGGTTTGCTTATTTTCCAACAAAATTTTTCAAAAAAGGCTAAGAACAAGGCCCGTGTATCTTCCAACAAATATTACATTTGCTGTTATTGCTGTTTTAATAAACAGGATGAACTTCTCCGGGTTCTGTCATCTTACAAACTAATAGCACACAGATATCGGTGGCGTAGAAGCAAGTGGGGGCAAGTATGTCCTGTGGCCCTAAAGGAAGGTGATATTGTAATGGGAAACCCAGACTTGGCTGTCAGGTTAGCAGAATTTGACACTTTTTGTTTTTATTTCCATTTTATAAGATAACTGTCTGTATCTGTCAGCTTCTCTTCTGTTTTAAGTTTTCTAGGTAAAATGTATGTACTGTCATCCCCAGAAGCATTGAAAACATTTATGTTGAATCCACGGCCTTACCTGTTGCCACCAATGCCACTTCCTCCTTGTAAAGTACTAGTATTTGGTCCTCCATTCTCTGGAAGAACAACTCTTTGTAACCTAATTGCACACAAATATAAAGGAAAGGTAGGTTTACAAATTTCTTATGTAACAAGGGTATCATCTGAGGCTTGGGAATCAGTTAAGCACATTCTTATTCTTGTTCTGTTATTAACATACACATTACAGAGGAAACATAGTAATGTAGTGAAATTCATTTGTATAAAAGTAGCTAAATTTCAAAAATATGTTTATTTACCCTCTTATGTAAGGTGAATATTTACGTGTCAGTTATTTGCCTTAGCACAAGAATATTTTGAATAACTTTGGTACCTAAGGTAATGAAATGTAAATGCAAATTCAAAATTATTTTTAAAACCCCTGGACTTGAATTATATGTAAATTTCTCTGAAATTTGCAGAGCTTTTCCAAATTCATTTCATGGTATAGAAGTCGGATCAGATGCTATATTTCTCTTCTGTGATATTTTAATTTTTTCAAATCATTTCACTAGGTTCTTGATATGGCCAAACTCATTCAACCCCATATGGAAGAAATAAGAGAAGAAAACATTGAGCAAGTGCGAAGAGATACAGTAGAAAAGGCTATAACAGCAGTGAAAAATAGGTTGGAATTAGAAAAACAGTCAAGCGAATCAGGTGAATAAGGTGTTCTGTGGTCTTTGAAGCTATCTTATTTAACTGAAGCAATTGCTGTCACTTCAACTTACAAAATACTAGAGAAGTTATTCTGGTTGTTGTGCATTAAATATGAACTAAAAGAACATGCAGTGAAGGGAATAGCTGAGTAGAATCCAGTATTTTTGATATATATAAATCCTCTGAAGTTGAGGGCTCTATGTAAGAGTTTTCTGAGCTATTTTTGAAAGAAGAAATTGGTTCTGATTGATACTGGTTGGAAACTTTCCGTTTGAATGACTTTCTCACAAGTTAAATCTCTGTAAAATTGAAATTTTCTTCAAGAAAGCAGTTCGTCAGATAGGCTGATATGAATCCATAACGTACAGATTTTCCACTTTGGAGCAGCCTTCCGAGTATGCTGTCTCAGGTGGCACATTCACAAGACTCTCCAGCTCAGGTCACATTTAGACTTCTTAAGCTGCCCAGGTTTTTGCAGTTTGATATATTCAGAAAATATTTTGAAAAGGTGAAAATAACATGTTCTTTTAATATCTGTTAAACAAAATTTGGATTTTCTTGTTGCAGGAAATTTTGTGGTTTTTTTCAAAATTATTTCTTTTGACATGAAAATTTTCCATTGAATTGGACCTGCTCTTTCTAATTACCTGTAGTTACGGTTCAAATGGACAATCAGGCCTTATTCCACTAAGTAAGGAATCACCGTATTCGACTTACTCATGGGTAGACACATATCTAACAAGAAGTCAGAATATTCCTCTGGTGCTGCAAGACACAGAAGCTGACAGTGATACAAAAACCATCGGTGTTGCAGTAAGAATAATGGTGAACTATGACACCAAAATTAAAACCATTAAACAGTGTTATGTTCTAGAGTCCTGGCTTTGCAAATACTTTTGAGGATAGATATGTGAAATTATATTAGGATTAATAAGAACTTAATCCTTATTAATAACCTTGGAGAGCTCAAGCAATTTTATTGCAAAACACAATTACAAATAGATGAAGGATGTAAATTGTCAGAGAAAATAAGAAAGCTTCAGAAGGGGAAATTAAATATTTTTGGAAGCTTGAATCTAGATCTAGGTAACTATCCCAGAAAGTATTTCCTATTCCTAACAAAATTATTTAGTTAATTACCTAGTAAATTCTGCCTTTTGAGAGAATTAGAGAGAATCACTAAAAATTACGCAAAAGACTTTTAGTCCGTTTAATTAGGTAAATGACCCCCGACTGTCCTGAGTGCTCCCAAGTCCAGTTCAGGGATAGACAGTGATGCTACAAAACTCCACTGAAGTCTGCAGAGTTTCTGTTTACTGTCAGAGTAGGTCAGGAGATTGAAGCAGTTGGTGCTGAGGACTCAATATCCATGTCATGCATGGAGGACTTTCAGACTAGCTGTATTGTGATCTCACGGGCTGAACACTTAATGGTTTCAGCATAGTAAATGTGCATCTGGAAGGAATCAATTAGTTTGCGTGTTCCAAGACTGCTTTGCCATATGTACCAAGGCATGGGAAGGATCAGGAGATTCACTTAAAACATACTCTTATGATTCAAACTAAAAAGGTAACATATACACACTCAGATGGTCTCAGTTTGTTGATGTGCTTACATGACATCCAGCTCAAACATTATTCTGTTTGAGGCAGGGGAAATAGGGGAGGGTATTAAATCCGTTGAACTGAAGAAGTGTTCAGGACCTGGTCTAGTGGGAGGTGTCCCTGCCCATGGCAGGGGGGTTGGAACAAAATGATCTTTAAGGTCCTTTCCAACCCAAACCACTCTACGACTCTATGATGTGTGTATTTTTAAACTTTTTTCTGTCTTTTGTCATATTTCTGATCTCTTTTCTTTTAAGGGGAGAAACAGGCATATAAAAACTAGTACTGCTAGAGCACCATTTGTTTCTGACAGGCTGATGGGTACTAGTCTTGTCTTCACTAGGGCTGGAAAAGTGCTTGTGATTCCTAGGAGGCACTGGAGGATTCCATAGACTGGGAGGCTGCAGATGAAGAGCGGGCTGACATGTAGCTTGTTTAGTCAGATGGATTTTGTGGTGAAGTATTTGTATAAAAGGCTTTCCTACTGATCTAGTTTTCTGTGAAAATAATATGATTTCGTAACTATAGGAGATTTGCAAGAACATAGTAGTGTCAAAGAAGCAGATGATTCCGAAGAAGCCACTAAATCTGGAGAGGGAATAAACTTGGAAGAGGGGATTACAATAAAACCTGCCATCACCTCAGAAGGTAAAGAGTAAATCTTAGCTATTTTAAGCATGTCATTCCATGCCTTCAGCATGTCTTGCAAATTAAAAATTGAAAGATAATATTTTTTTCCCTCGTTTGTAGGACTATTTTAATTTTTTTCCTTGTTGCTAATACTATTGTTTCAAGAAAACTAAAATGAAATGGTGCATTTTGTCATTGAAAGATATTGACCCATTAATACCACATTAGTGCTCAGGGGAAAAAGCTCACACTGACCTTTGTAGGAGCTAAGCATTTTGAGGAAAAGTTTGGTATTTTCATTTACTTATCTTTTTATGTCATAAGATTGCTTCAGAAATTTTTAATTCATAAGGAGAATAAGTGTTAATTCACACACAAACAAAAAAAAAATAAGCAAAGAGAGGACCTGAATTCAGGAGTGGGAGTTTTTGCCACTTGAATATAAGAAACTTGAAAGCATGCTAAGTTTTAATTAATCTGTTGAAATATGCTTAAACAAATGAAATATGTTTGTAAGCATGACATGGTTTACAAACAGTAGTATTTTCTTCATACAGAACAGACTGACATTTCATCTCAACTAAGGAAGACCAATTAATGGACATTAATGAAATATATTCATAAGGATCTAAATGGAAATTAAATAAACATGGATTGTGAGAAATTTACAAATTTCTTTGTCTTTTTAAAGAAAACATTTTGTTCCTTCAATTAGATTCTTCCTTTAATTTATGACATACAGCAAAAGATATTGAAGAGAGCACTAAAGAAAGATCTATTTCTTGAACTGGAGAAGTAGAATACAGTATCTTAAGATATGATAACTGTAAAGTCTCTTTGCTTTTGGGTTTGGGTTGGATTGAGTTTTTTTGTAGAATGGAAACACTTAGTAAGATATTGTCCCTTTCCTAGGGAGACTGTAACTTGGCAAAAATAACCTGATAACATGTAAATTTGTGCATGTAAAAATTATCAATGCAATCAGTGAAAAATCTTGGCATAATTACAGAAAGTATGGCATTTTTTCCAAATTATACTCTTCACATAGTAGATATTGTAGTTGCTTAAAACAGTCCTTCACCAAATTTTATCAAATTAGTATGTAAACTGTGAAATAACTCTGAGTGTTCCTTAAAAATTTTTTAAACAATTGCAGTCATTGCATCAGCAATTAACAACAAAATATGGATCCAATATGAATGTTTTATGCATCTTAGGGAATGCAGGCTTCTTGACTGTTGACAATACACTGTCTGGGTCTATGATTTGTATTGATTTTTAAATTAATCTGGTTAACCTTTTGATTTAGGAATCAAAGAGAAATTCTCAGGTGCTGCAGGTGCCTGTTTGTTCTAGTACACAAACGTAATTCCATTCATATCAAAATAATATTTCACTTAGTGGTAGAAAATACTGTACAGTTAAGAAGTACCCTCTAGAACTGCATTCAGAAGAACTGGTATTTGATTCTTTCTCAGTATGATTGTGTAATATTGCTTAAAATGACTGCTGCACTGTTACTATGAAGTGGCTGTATCTGATTGCCTAGCAGTTATTCCTCACCAGAGGAAATCAGTGTTTCAGAATTTTGTGAAGTGCTTTAAAAAAATCTATATTGTTAGGAATATCAGAGATAACTGCTGACCACCCAGAAGTTCAAGCGATGGTAGAAGAAGCCATAAAAAGTGCATCAGTCTCAGAAGTTACACCGTCACCTGAAATATATGCTGAAGTACTGGAGAGAGCTATTGCAGAGGTAAAACAAGTGCTATGTAGCAAAGCACTTTTTTTGTAAGAGCAACCTGTAACACTTTATACATTATCAATAAATATTCTAAATGTTTCTGTTTGAACGATCGGTTTAGTTTATATCACATAGTTTGAAAGCTTACATAGGATTGAGGAGAGACTGAGCAAGATCATGAAAAACAAATCTATTGAGGACTACTACATATATATATATATATATATAAATTATTTCTGTTTTGCAAAGTACCTGGGCTGCAAATTGTTAAAGGCTGGGAGTATTATCTGAGGAAAATATCACTGTATGCTTGCCCTATTCTTATACTCTTAGCCACTATTAAAGAGCTCAACACCAGATACAAGTGTTTGAAAAGAATTGTATATGAAGGTTTATCCAAGAATCTTGAATTGTTTTAAATTTGTTCACTGGTTTGTAACTATTGAAACTGGAATCCAAATTCTTTATAGGCAAACTTAAAAAAACACTGGCACATTAATCTCTTTTTGTTCAAAATGTTTTTATTTCGTTCAGACATATAAAGTTATAAATGTCTTACTTTGTATTGACCTGAAATGACAATAGGGAAGAATCATAACATTTAGAAAATCATTTTGTATTGTGCAGTCTTTTTGAACAACTCACAGACTATCTTAGTCTTTTTATGTTACTGAACCTGACATTTTATAACAGCTTATGAAGAAGAACAAAGACAGATTTCCTGGTGCTCCAGAAAAAGGAGGATGGGTAGTGGATAATTACCCTCTGTCAGTAGATCACTGGTCAGCTTTATCAGAAAAAGGACTTTTACCTGACACTGTTGTCTGTCTGAAGGATACAGAAAAAGATGGTTAGTAAATGCAGACTAATGAAACTTAGTCTTTTCTTTTTTTCCGTGTTGATATCTGTATATAAAGCACACTTATACAAAAAACTAGTAGCTATGTCCCATTTATAAAGTTTCAGGGGTCTAGAGAAGGAAGAATCCAGTGAATCAACAAAGGTAGCACAAATTTCTTACAATTTGGATTAAGGGAATTACACAGAATTGAAAAAAGGAATACATTACCAAAGCAGTAAAGAAAATACCTCCAATTTATAATCCTATTTTCAATTTCCTCCTATTTACAATCAGCAGTAAATACCACTGGACTCTTGCAGTTCAGATTTTTGTACTCTGTGTCTGACTGGCCACCAGCTTGCGATGTGGCCCTCAGTCAAATTTCCCTGCCTGCCTGTCGTTGCTTTGCCCACTTGCAAAATCAGGTTATAGATATGAACTTTCTCTGCTTGAGAGAAAAGGGGGGGAGAAATACCTGTATGCAGGTGTATTCTGTTCCCCATCCTGGGATCAAAAAAAAGTTGAGCAACTTCTTACCCAGATCGATACAATTGTTTAGTAGCATGAATTCAGGGAAGGGATTTTTACTTTATTGTTTCAGGCAGGAAGGAAGGTTGGTACCCGGCATGAAAAACTGAACAGATTCATACACTGTTAAATGCTTTGCCTGCCAGATGATGACTTAATGGATTATGCCTGCTTGATTCATACCACACCACAAGTTTTGTTGACCTGTGGCAATGTTTGATCATTACCTGTTCAACCTACTCCATTATCAAAAGGTCTTTCAGTAGTAGAAACTTCCCTTCAAGAAAGGAATGATGGGTCTATTCACACTTAGTTCAAGAAAGCTCAGTAACTGCCCCATATTGGAATCAGTTCAGAGAGCTCTTCAAACCCTTGTCCCTGAATAAAAAAATCAACGGAAGCAAATCGAGGTTACATAGTTTACTTAGAACAGATTTCTTATTTTAAAAAAAAAGCTTTTCAGAAGCATGTCATCTGATCAGCTAATCATCCTCGCAACTCAACTACAGTACCTAAGTATCTAAAGTACTTAGTCACGTAACTTTGTGAAATTTTGTAACACCTTAAACATCTTAATTAAAAGTCTTTTAGCGTGGCTGAAACTCATATACAGACTACATACAGACTGAACATTTCTGTGAGAAAGTTCTAGATTCAGTGTTTGTCGGAAAATCATATTTGCTGTTGCTATCATTCAAGAAGACCTCACCTCAGATAATTCCAGAAAGACCTTAAGGACAAATTGCATTTCCAGGTCTCATCTTTGCTTCCCAGACATTTCAAGCATATTGAAATGTTCGTGAACCTAGTTTGTGGAACACAATGCCTTGTCCTTTCTTACAACCACAAAAAGCACCTTATCCCTGCAGTTGGCACGCAGCAACGTAATGTTAATATAGTGTACTAAATAACAAAGAGCAGAGGTCAAGCTCTAGCCTTTTCTGCAGGGAGAGGATTGAGGTGAGAGAGATGCTTTCAGAATTATGTTAACTTTCTCTTCACTTCTCAGAATTTAACAAATTAGTGAATTAATTGGATAAAAGAAAATGTTGTCTCGTTGTCCCTGAAAGGCTTTATTTTAGATCAGACACTTTGGCAATAGATAATTCTTCATGGGAACCATGTTGAAAATTGGTCAATAGTAACTGCCCCATTTTTTTTCTTTTGAGAAGGGGAAAACTTGAGAGTCCATAGCAGAGGTGTTTAAATGAAGATCTCTCTAGGGCTTTCAAATTATGTGCTTCCTTCCTGCAATGTACACCTTTCTACCATTCCCACCAGTTCTCAAAACCTAGCTCCGAATTACTTGTTGTAATATGAAAAATCTCTTTTATACTCTTGATAGCCATCTCTTCTGCGTAATCACCTTCTGTTTCTCTAGTCTGATAGATGGCAGATTCTTTAAAGCGTAAGTGTAAGGCTTTCCTAGAAGTTAGAGAGGTTCTTCGTAAAACTTAAATTTTGTGCTCACAACCCTGACAGTACCTTTGTTTGAACTAACACTGTTATAGTCTTCATATCACATAGCAAAAAAAGACTACTTTCTTAATTACAACCCATTTGGCCCCATATATAAGTAGATTTCAGTCTTGGAAGGAAATGTATTTGAGACGATAATGAGTCTATACCCTAATTTTATCCCTGGAGCTGTATCAGGCTTTCATATGAATCAATGACTGTTTTTCTTCAAAATTTCATTCACTGGTGGGAGGAAATGAATTAACATACTTTAAATGATAACGCATATATTTTTACTGTCTTAGCTTGAAACAAGTCATGTGCAAATTGAATACAAGTCATAGTATTTGTAGCCTATCATAATAAATCAAAGTGAAATATAATACTTAACAGACTTCCAGTTGCACTAAAACAGGACAGTGCAAGAACATTTTTCTTTCAACCCGAACCGGCTGAGCTACCTACAAACCTGTTCCATTAGCATGCTAGCTTATTTCTGGTTAATACCAGTAGCAGATACTCTCAGGTCAGCCACTTAGGACTTTGCTAATTTCTTATCCATTATTCTAAAGGCTTATAGGTCACTTGCTCAATTTAATCAAGTAATATTTAAATCCTTCATCAGATGAAACAATATTGAATTCTGTAAGTGAGGAACACATGTGCTGGTACCCAAGGAAGAAAGAATGGTTAGTTACAGTACAATCATTGTGATTCTACTGGACATTGTGCATATGCTAATTCTGCAATTAAAGCTGCTTCGGTTCAGATCAATGTCATTTGGACTCTGAATAATGAAGGAAATTAATGCTCTTTGGCATTGCTGCTTTTCATAATACTGTGAGAAAACACAAAGATGGGAAAGTGCGCGCCTGGGACACCAGGCAAAGCCACTGAAAACTCTCACAACTTTTTTGCATAAGAATACCCAGGCAGAATTATCTAAAGATGAGTTTACCAAGTACATTTTAAAAAACTTCCTTCACTCACCCTCCCTTTTGCAAAAACACATTTAATTGAAAGCATTGGTTTGAAATATAAACAATTCACACAAAATGATCATCTGCTTCAAATCAACACCAAAGTTCCTGACAATTAAGTAACATGTTTCTCACAATTCAGCATTTTATGTCAGTTGATGATAGTGATCATGTGAGATATGGGAAGAACAAGTATGAGTAAAGTGAGGTGAAAGAGACAAGATCATAATGTCTGCTATAAAATTTGGCTAAAAGTGTAGCTTTTTGCTTATGGATACGTTTCCTTGAATTTAGCTATTTTGTTTCCTTTTTTTTTTTTTCATTTGGGCAATTGTGTTTACTCTTTATTTGATACCCACTAATTTCTGTTGCTTAAATAATAACGTAGTTGTGGAGTATACATTTTCACAGCATTTTGAGTCATTACTTTGTAAGCTATTCCTTGAACTAGTCTAAACTGGCATAACTCCACTGATGGAAATGGGTTTCAGCCACGCAGCCACATATCATAAATCTATTTGCCAAGTAAATTAATCAGTAAAGTTCCTAGTAGGAACAGCATATTCTTCATTTCTGTCAACCAGCTGTAGTAGTATAGGTATGTACATTCTTTATATTTTTATTTTAAAGTTTTTAATTTATTTCTTCATAGCTTTCTTCATACACATACAAAAAAAAATACCAGAGTAATGCATGATATACAGAAATATAAGACAAATCCTTTCAGTGTTGTGTCCCCTTATAGCCTTCATCATAACCTTCCCATATCCCAGACTCAGTTTATTAGGTGCTTGAAATTGAAAACAAAGCTCTAAAACCTTAGAAAGCAACAGTATAATAACATTTCAGTGGTATATATGCCTTTTCTTGCTTTAAAAAGAAGTAGGAAAGTTGTCTATGATTTATTCAATAATTTTCCTCACTCAAATAACTTTAGTTTTATACAGATGCGTAGAACTCATTACTGTTGTGTAATTGTACTGCAGGAGCCTGTATACTACACAGAACGTACTTAGCAAATAGGGATGAAATTAATTCTAAGATTTTGAAAAGACTAACAGATGAAGCATTAGAAAAGCAAGAAGAATCAAGGTAAAGTATTCTAAATATCTGAACGTATAAAATAAGCACAAAAAAATTCTAGCCTTACTTTGTGTTGAAGGTATCAGTGCATTTATCAACACAAATGTACTAAAAAAGTACACTAAGACTAGTTGCGATGTATAGGAAATAATCCAGTATGTGTTAACTTTGAGGAATGTCTCATTTAGATCAGTAAATATGGTAGCAGAAGATTCTTTTGCTAAATGCATTTTCATTAGCCTTTCATTAGTCCAGCCTTTTGATGCAATGAGACAATAACATTTTAGATGATAAAATATATTTGATTTTTGTTTTGAAGTTATATTCCAATTCCCAACAGTATATTTCCACATCTTTGCTTTACATTTAATATATCTGCAACTTGCAGTATTTATACAAGTCTTAAGATGAATAATCTTTTACTTACAGAAGAAAAATGCAAGAAATACTGACGTCAGAGGAAGAGCAATCTCTAGAGGCTGCGGAGGAGAGAAGTGAGTGTATAATTTGACTTCTACTTTACCTAACTATGTGTTTCAAATCATTTAGCAATTTGGGTTTTATGCAGATTTTACAATTTTAATTTCCTTTTTACATACAGCATCTAGAAAAATGACTTTATATTACTATCTTTGCTTCCTTCACTGATTCAGGCACCCATTTCTATGTGTCATTCTTAATAGACATTACAGAAGAGAGATGTGTATTAAATCAGCCAGTACAGTTTTGGTTTTCAATAAATCCAAAGGACAGGACTTTGTATCTCCTCTAGAAAGTTTTCTAAGTGGGTTATTAACTGTATTGAAACTTCCTACTCATCAAAAAATCTTTATCCCCTCACAAGTTAGGAAACATTGTTGGAACTTAGCCAACAGCTAGTAAGAAAATCACAAAACTGTCTGATTTTCTGCTCTTCCTCCAGAAGCTCAGCCTGAAGCAATTGAAGGGGATTGGAAATTATTTCAGGAGTGGCTCTCTCATCATGTATTAAGAATTGCTGAATCTGGTAGCAACATACATTATAAATTGCTGAATCCAATAGCCTGTTAGAGGTGAGGCTGCAGCAGCTCCATGTCTCCAGAGCCATTCAGTAATGTATCTGAGCATGTAGTCCCATTTTTTCTTTCATCCTCTTCTTACTCTTTTGTCCATGCTTGTTCCTCATCAGTCCACTTTGATCCCTTCTTCTTCTTGCCTGTGGTCCTTCTCAGAAATGCCTCATAATATTATAAATCTCTCACAATCCCAAAGTGCTTTTCCTGGCAGATCCCTTAATGAATCTCATACCCTGTAGGTAGTAATGCCCCTCAGCCAGGGACAGCTTCTCTCATTGACTCATTTCAATAGATCTCACACACAGACAATGCCTTCATCGTCCTCTTTTAAATGACCCTGAGGTGAGACAAGTCAAGGTTATATTTGTTCTGATTAGGTTATTGGGGTTCCTCCACCTGTCATTGTTCCTCTCCTCCTTTGTGCTTATGGAGATTAGCCTTTAATAACATAACCTAATAAAAGAAAAAGGGGAATTATATGTATTACATGAGGTTTCTCCTCTAATAACGCTATTAACAAAATATTTTGAGTAAAGACTTTCTTACTTTGCTTCTTTATATATTGACAGAACCACATAGTATTTTTGTTTAGCCACTCTTTATTTCCTGTAAAGATTCTACTTTTATATCAGAATTGTGCTATGATTTGCTTCCAGCAAGGAAAATACAATTGTCCTGGGCAAAAGTGAATAATCTGTGAGGAGAGAGACTTTAGGGGCAGGCCAACTGTCACAAATAGGCTGGATTTTTGCAACTCAGACAATTCTGTCAGTTAGGTTGAGATTTAGAATTAATTCCAGTTATTTTCAATGGTTTTAAACCTCAACAGTCAAAAAAGTTTCAAGGTTGTACTTTCCTCTTTACCTTCTTTCATCACTGTCTACTTTCTTAGAAGGATGTTGCTGTCTGATTTGGATCTGTTGTCAAGATGAAGTACCATGCACAGGTATCTGTATCTACATTAAGAACTAGGTTGGGTACTTTATTTTCTTCCTCTATTAAGGGATCTCAAGGTTTCTCCATCATAGCCTAAATTATCAGCTGAAGCCTGGAGCTGAAATTAAAAATTGAAGTGCGCGAATTCTCACTTTTTTTTTTCTCTCTCAACAGTGGGAGCCTAGACTGCCATTACTGTCTTCCTTTCAAACATAACATACTGGTTTCTGTAGAAAAATATTATGACCAATCTTAAGTTCTGTGTTGTCGATGTGCCTTACATGTGCTTTCTTTCATTATCCAGTCTGGCATTTATTTTAATTATATATAGCAAGGACTAAGTCCTAAAGGTAGCGTAAGACAGAATATGATAACATGCTTTTGATTTTTAATTAGGTTACATTCCACCTACTCTCTGAAAACAATACTCTAGCTTTGTAGAGTTCTTTAAATTGCATATAAACAAAAAAAATTCTACATTATAACTTTTTATAGTTTCTAATAAAACATATAGCTCTTCTCCAAAGTGAATGAGTTCTAAAGTATTAAATATAAAGGGTTCTACACAGATACTCTCTCTATCTCAAACAAAGTTCATCTTAGTTTTGAATATCTAACTCATTTTGATCTGAGTACATCAAAACAACAATTATTAATGATGGAAGTAATATATCATATACACACTTGTGCCCTTAACACGTGATAAGTCCTTGTTCAGAGAAAATCATGTTTTCCTACACCTACGTTTGATTTCAGTAATCAAATACTGACTCACCAAAACAGTTCAGTCATGCTGCTCTTAGCCTGACATCTGTTTTATTTCACATGTACTGCCATCAGCACATTGACTGCAGCTTTTCTCCCATGTGACATGTCTTTACAAAAATACAAGTGAATTATATGTTCACACTTCTGAGGGTTTTTATATAGCAGTTATAGGTATAAAAATGAAAAATCGAAAGAATACTCCAGCGCCCCAATCATGCTCTTTTGATGTCTCATATAAATAAATGTGCATTTCAATAATTGCAATTTTTGTAACCTCAGTGGGACACTGAAGTAACTGGAATTGCTTCAGGACTGAACATATTCAAATTTATAACATCGTTTGTGCTTAAAAGGAAAAAATGGTTCCAGTAATGAGCAAGGTACTTACATGTGTCTTAATGAGAGTGAAAGTAAATGGAGAAGGAGAATTCGGGTAAATTTAACAAATTTATTTAAAAGAGTCAGAAAGTTCAATGCTGAAAATGTCTGCTGAATGTACACAAAACAATTTATGTGGTAAGTCTTGCTTGTAATGTCTAGCTGAAAATTATAGCCCCACATCTTTTTTCATGTCCCTTGGTGCAATTATTCTGAGTTTAAATTATTTTCAGTAATTTCTTACTGTATTTAAGCATTTTTGCAGCAGCTTTGCATGAGTAGGATTTATTTATACTAGGAGACAGATATATGACTTCATGAGAATATATTTCAGACATTGTAGTAGCTTCAGGTAGATCTGTGGGTTCATTCCAATCTTCCTGAGGTAAAACTTGGCATATTTCTTTCTTGCCGTGTTTCAGCAATAAATTATCGCATACAATTGACCTTATCCACTGAAACAGTAGTCATGGCTTAAGACTTTCTTTTCTGTACTTTATTTGTCAGCCCTGCTTTTCTGCCAGAGATTACCCCCTTCCTATAGCAGACTCACCTGGAGCACACGTACGCCTGTGCCTCAGTCGCCGTAGCTCAGGGTGGTGTGTCAGAACAACCCCATCTTCACTGTTGTCTCTTCTGCTACTTTTGCTATTTGGGCAGAAGCTCTTGCAAGCAATCAATAGGTAGCTGTAGCTGATAATTCCTGCTGTCGCCTCCTGTGCCTGTTCTTCACAGCTGTTAATATCAATATTTGTTATAAACTCTTTAATACTGTTCCCAGCCCCCTCCTTTCTCATACTACAGGTGGTGGAGCATTGAATCAATACCCATCTCTCTAGCTTTTATTTTATGTTCTTGCCTTTTTATTCTTGTCATTGTGTTAAATTCAGTAAGATATTTTAAACAACAACAAAAAGTAAATAGAATAATAATTAAACCTGTACGTGTTACGACATTTCCTCTTTAGTCTTTGAAGAGAAATGCTTATTAGAATCAATTGTAATTATAACATTTACCAGGCAGTTGATGTGTGCTCAGTCCTACAGCCTCTAAATATATTTCCTTTGTTTTTCTTGACTGGCTTGCATACTGGTTTGGTTTTTATCTGCCTCTAACTGGAAAGTTTTCTGTGAGAGAGTTTGAACAAGGACAGTTTCTTAATCTGCAGACAAGGGATAGCAAATTACTTGTACGACAAACTTCAAAGCAAGCTGTAGTGATATTACCTTCACAGTTTTTTCAGTCTTTGAGCAAAGTTGCATGATCTTAAAAGCCACTTTCTGCCCTCCTTCATAAGCCAGATACGATAATTACATTTTAATAACTGTAATCACAGCATTTTAGGCAAAGAAATTGCAAAATTTGAAACAGAAAGGTTATAAAAAACTTTCTCAATTACATCCCAAATACCTTCAGTTGTTAAATTCTTTCAGTATCTCATTCAGAGAAATAAAGGCTAAGCGGTATTGGTGTAGTACAGCTATGCGTTCCTTTGCAGAAGAAAAAGAACAAAAGCCTATGATTAGAGCTATCACCCTCTCTGAAATCTCTTGGCACTTTCTGAACATCTATAAGAAAAAAGACATCTTCTTAATTTACTTTGTTTAATGGCTGTGCATCTGTCTTCCTTGACCCTCTCCAGCACCAGTCTTGTAAATGAAATCTCTGAAGTGTTTGGACACCCTGTAAAAATTTAGACATACTTCTGTGCCACAGCTATTTCCCTTGAAGTTTCTAGGACTGTCTGTGATGAAGTTATGTATGCATGTGAGAATTTGCGTGTTGACAGCCTTAACAAAGTGTCTTCCATTTTGCACATATTTTTCTGCATGTCATTTTCCTCTTTGTGTATATTATGGACTCTTGATTTATTTATTAGAGAATGTCAAAACTCATTTTTGCTTGACTGCATTCCTGTATATAACAAAAGGAAATAAGGGACTAGAATAAGTGAAGAATTTTCTCAATTTGACACGTGCTAAAGGTTGTGGGGTTTTGTGTGCTAACCATATAAGAAGATGCTTGTTTATGAGATGAAGTTTCCTGATTCTGCATAAATCAGAAATTCAATGTTTCCAACCTGTTTTTCATTATGTTTGTGGTTTCTTTGCCAAAAAAAGAGATGTACATGAAAACAAATGCCGTAATTTCAGATTTTAAAATATATTCTTGTTTAATATGATTTGAGTTTTGGGTAATCATAACATGTTGAGATGTACTAGTGGTGTTTTATTACTCTAACAATGGTCTAAGGACATAAGCAAAATAAGGCTTCTAGGAAAAAGTTACATTCTTTATTGAACAACTGATACAGTTGGAAAAATTACACCAGCCTTTAGGTGCACAAGCCCTTCTTCAAGTCAGAAGCACTTCTGCCCAACTGGAGCTGTTCTGTAGAACGCCAAGTGTGCTCTTACAAGGTCTTGTTTTTGAGCATAGTTTGAGCTCAGGACACACAGATTATAACAAATGAAAAATATTCTTACATAAAAGCCCTGAAATAAAGTACTTCTCCATTTTATTCACAGTCATATGGCATCTGATAGATGGTCTGCCTTTCCCCACAGATCAGGTTGCTGATTTCAAAATGTTTTGGTCAGTGAGCATTAAAGTAACTAACTCCTTATTTGCAGGTGATCAAATATAAATGTTGCAGTGTGATCCAAAAAATATCTTTATTTCTATAGTGCCTTCATCAACCCTCAATGGGTTTGTTAAAGTTACTAATGGTTTTATTTCTGCCAACAGAATTTGAGGACAATGATGAGCAGCTTCCACCTGAAACTGAACAAATGCCCGACAAACAGTCCAGTGACTCTGCGGGTTATGAAGAAGAATCTAAACCTCCAGGTTGGCCTTGTAGCACATATAATCTCTCTTACTTGCTAGTATCAAGAATTGTACGTCTTCCTTTTCTGCAATATTTTTATATTGCAGAATATTTTTAATTTTATATTATATTTTATTGTGTTTGAAAATTGGCTGTAAACATCATTCCTTATCTTAACCTTTTTTCTTTTAAAGACATTTATAATTGAATAGTCAGGTTCAAGTTATTTAAACACTTATAGATGCAATTAAAGAAATGTTGTAATTTCTTTTTAAAAATAACGCACCGGGTATTTGCACTTTGAGAAACAACAAAGCAACAAAATTGCACTATTACCCCTACTGCCTATATACCAAGTTAATAAATGTGTATATGTATGTGGAAATAACAGATAAAGTGAGTGTTGCTGAAATTCTAGGTTGACATAGCTTCTTCTATTCATAAATCCATGAGCACTCTCTACAGGATGAAGTGATAAGGAAGGGAAATCAGAGGAAAAAACTTTAGAAAGTCAGTCTCACGGAATGTGACACATCCCCCCCCCCCCCCCCGCAAAAAAAAGAAAAAGTAGAAAGAAGAAAATACCAGGAAAAAACGGGGGAAAATACCCCCAGGAAATAATCAAATTGCAGCATTCACAAACACCTGCATGTGCTTGTATTCTACAGACCAATTTTAAATTAATAATATATCCATAATAATCAGAAATTACTAGTCCATTCCCTGTGGCAAGGCATCTTGGGAAAAATAGGAATGGTTGAATTTTAACTTTGGACGTGAATGATCAAAATATGTCCTGTATTTTCCTTAGTCATCCATTGTCCTACTAACAGCTTGTCAGATTTCACATCGAGTCATGTTTTCTTCGTGTCAGTATAAGTTAAAATTCTGCAGCACGTGGAACTCCATAGAACCATAAGCTAATGAAAATATATATGAAATCCTATAGTAGCCTTTTCTCAAAAAACACTTTGAAGGCAACTCATCTTTAATGGAGATGGTCTGCTTTAGTTTATAAAATGTACATTTTAGCTTTTATCTGCTAGAATTTTTAGAATATGTTAAAGTCCAAAAAAGAAATAAATCCAACATCCAACATTTTATTTTAAATAGCAAGTTGTTAAATATACACATTTTTGTGCATTAGGAAGAATCATCTCAATCTGTAAAGTGAACTGCTTTTTTTTTCTGAACACCATAAGTCAGTACACACAATATAAGTTTGTCTACTAAGTACATTTCACTATAATATGCTGAAAATTATTTGGCAGCATATATTTATAAATGAGTAATGAAAAGTCTGTATAAACATTCTACATGGTCTGTTTCAAAAAGACAAATGAAAATATGCTCATAATGAAATGCATATCAGTTCCGAGGAGTGGAAGTGTCACTGTTATCCTACATTTTGCCTTTCTGTTTATTTTGATAGTTAAACCCTAATGAAGAAGACATGCTGGCTTCTGGTGTCTCTGGCTCAGCTTTGGCAGGGTTTGAGAGGGAGGAAAGAAGCATTTTTTCATCTTTTTTGTTGCTGAATATGGACAGAGGGCAGAACAAGTCATATCTAATACTAGCAGAACACTGGGAAAAAAGATATTAAAGCCTTTCCTTCCCCAGCAACTCACTTGGAGAACGTGGGGGCAGAAAGCCTTTGAGGATTGTTTGTCTCTATGGTAACTATGCTCAGTAAAAGCAAAGAAGACACAGAGCAAAAGAACATGAGAGATTGCCATATAGGCATTCCCCGTGAAAGCTCCAGATTTAGGGCTGGGAAGGACTGTTTCCTACCACCTCTGTGATAAGGAAAAGAAATCAAGAACAGCACTGCTAGATAGGCAGCCACCTCCTCTGAAGGAAATTTGTTTGCATTTTTAGATCCATTTGTTTTTGAACCGTTACTGTCTTTTCAAGTGTTTTTCTTGACTATGTTTCTTATTTCTTTACAAATATCTTCTCACTGTAAATCACCTCTGCAAGCAAAATTATTATAACTTATAAGTAATAGCAAAGGTACAGCTGCTTAACTTTAAAGTATTTTCAGTATTTTTGATCCCTGAGACCCATTTTGAAACAAACCAAATGCCAGGGAGGCAACATTTTTGTCATAATGATGTTCAAATACCTGAACCAAAACCAAATAATGTTTGGGTTGTCCAGTTTTGGGGTTGTCCCTTTTTCCTAGGAATGTAATCCTTTTTTTCTTTTGTTACTTTTCCCCTCTTTCCAGCAGAAAGTTTCTCCAGGTCACTTAGGCCTGTGTAATCTATTTTAAAACTCCCTAAGTATGCAATAATTGCTGCTCGATAAGTTTCCTTAAGCAAGAAAACTCTCAGATAGAGGTAATCTAGAGGTGTCAAGAGTAGAGGATCAAAGCTGGAACACATGCTGGTCCCTCATTTGCTAAATACAACCTATCAGGAAAGGTGTAACAGGAATTGTTTTTCTGAGATTAAGGTTCATACAAGAAGCACTCTATTGTGTTACCGTGTTCAATATTCTGTCTCAGATGATGTCAAATATTCATTTAACTCCATTATCCTGCCTGTGTATTTCCAAAGTTTCATGACCTACTCAGAACTGAGAGGTTTTTAAAAGGCAGGTATAAAAGACCATCTATTGAAGGCTAGATCCAGACAGGCCACATTACCATCATCCATAGGTTATTGCTTTGAATAGGGCTGTGGTTCACAAGGCAGCACATGTGATTTCTACAGCAAGAATGTGTCAGCGGTAACACGTGCAAAAAGCAGCTCGCATTACCTAGTTATTAATGTATCCTTTGCTTATTTTCTTAAAATCTGTGTTCCTAATGGAATCATCATTACATACTGCATTAGAGCTGCCCAAAGTTAAGCAGCTGGCTACATCTCTGTCTCATTTGGAATACATCACTGCAGAATGCAACAGAATTAATTGTGGCATTTACACAACATCTTTTAATGTACACAGAAAGGAAGGTATTTTCATGTTCATATTTAGAATCACGGCAAGAGACAGAAACGTCATTGCAGGGGATAAATGATGTAATGATGTATACAGAATGAATGTGTAGTTTAGTAAAATGCAAATGTTTATAAACATTAATTATAAAAATTGATTTCTAATTCAAGGCCAGACTATTTGAAATCTGCAAGGTGTTTCTGCTTAATGATATGCCCTTTTGCACTTCTGATTTATGTTTAGACTAGTCATCGTTCAAACAGAGGGAAGGTTAGGCACTGAGGTGTCAGTCTAATAGTTGTGTTTTTCAAAGCTGTAAAAAGAAGAGGGAAAAAGCATTTAGTATTCTTTGTTATAAAAGATCGCAAAAATACTTGCCAAATGCTTATTTATTAACCTATTAGTTAAAAGTGGCTCAATTAAAATAAAGTTTTGCAGTTCATCCTGGGGACAGCGTGTCAGGACACTGTGAGGGCCAACTGGTCCCAAACGAACAGGGAGCTGGGACCAGAGTGTGGTAACATGGTCATCAGGACAGGGCCTGGCAGCCAGAGACCATCCCACTCCCCCAGGCAGTAGCAGAGCAGCTCCAGCCCTGGGCATCGGGCATGTCCCTGGGGACAGGGGCAAGCAGAGGCCAGGCTGGAATGTTGGCCCATGGGTGGGCCCGGCTCAGCAAAGCCCATGGCCAGCCAGAGCTGTGGGGAGCTGGAGACTGGCCATGCTGTGGCATTGCTGGGGCAGGGGCTGACACCCCGGAGGGGCTGACATGGGGTCCTGGGCCATGGGCAGGTTAGGGGAGTCCCAGGGGCCTGGGCAGGGACAGCCAGACTCGGGGGTCCCCTCAGGTCCCTGAGCCAGAATATGAATTGCCATAGAGGGAGTGATTTATTTCAAATCTCAGTTTATCATGTATATATAGTAGAAGTAAATGGAGGTATTGAAAGAATGAAAGTTTCAGTCTCATAAGTGGAAGAATAAAATTCTTAAAAGCACCTAAGTATCTCGAAATTTACTGTATTTCTAGAGGACTACACATTAAGACCCAGAACCATAAGGAGATGTAGACATTGCAGTGCCCCAAACAGCCATACTAAGTACCTGGCTTCATATATGGAATTAGGGGGTGTAGAAATAAGCACAACAAGTAGGAAACTAGCAAGGGGACAACCTTAGTGAGCCATGAAGAAATGTCAAAAGGAGGCATGTATTTGAAACCCTGCATCTTTTTTAATTTGTCCGATGACAAAAGAATGGGAGTCCCTAACCCTAGCTCTTTGGCATTTAACTCGCTGGAGGCAGGGCACTGGCTTGCTTTCTTCTAGAAGACAATAGATGGTGGCACTGACCTTTGATTTAATAGCTTCAGAGGTAGCTTAGTCATCCAAGTCAGAACAATTTGTTTGATGCGTTCCTTGTCCTGCAGGTGTTCACGTATCCCAGCTCCTATTGACACTTCCAGGTGATGCTTTAGTTGGTAGCATGTTAGACAAAAGTTAGGCAGCATCTCTACTCTGACCATTATGTTTAGTCCTGTTTCCTGCCGAATCTTACTGGTACCTAATCACTGAAATCCACCTACACTGTACTTAGTAACAGCATTTTTTGATCTGACTCTCTTTTGGAAAATTAAATGTGGCCTTTGTGGTTTCTTCAACAATCCAGAAGAGAAGATTGAGAGACATTCACTGCTGGGAGGAAATACTCATTTTCTTATAGAAAACAATTGTAACAGGGCAGTCTAACTCTTCATAAGCCAGAAAAATTGTTTGGATTTTTCAGTTTGGGGCAAACTCAAAATGAATGTTACAGTGCTGGAATTTCACATAGTGAGAGCGCTGTCCTGCTTAATGCCAGGGAGTAACCATAAAACACTGGTTATTTTAATGTTTTGGGGTTTCGTATTTTTAAGAAAATGCTCAAAGCTTTTAACATACAAGGCATTAAGTAAGGCTTTCATTTTTAGTAATACCTCTCCTGTTTATGTGTAGGAAGTTACATAAGGAAAAATAGTAGTAATGGCCCTTTTTTGTAAAAATCAGTAAAAGTTCATTGGAATAGGCTGAACCTGTTGTTGCTTGTGTCAAAATCTGTTCCTGCTATTTCAAACTCAAAACAAGACAGAAGCAAGAAGAGGAGGGGAAAATTATAGCAAAATAGAAAATTGCTCCATCCGCTGTTCAGGTTCTTTCTTGCAGCTTCATTTCTGGCAAGAGACAAACACAGCGTACACTGTAAGTCCCAGCAAACTTACGGTAATAAGTCACACCATTTAAGTCATTACTCTCAACAGCTTTTCTGTGTTAGCTGAAGGCACTGATGTCAGACTTATTAAACCGAACACAAAAGAAAAATGATAAGAAAAAGAAGAAAATCAGGGTTGGAAATTATATGAGTGCAGGGAATGGGAATAGCAGCAACGCCACCACATTGCTGCTGCCAGAGACTGTCCATGATTTAGTAAGGACAAGGTGGTGATGGTGTCATCTAGACATCTCTGTATCTTCTAGCTGAGACAGAACTTTGTCCAGGACTTTCAGGGACTAACAATGTCTAAATGGATATTAATTGCAACCCTAGGAACCTATGAGTATCTTTCTTCTTTTCTGTTTATGTGTCAATATCAAGTTTTTAATTCAATATCTGCTGTCAATATCAAGTTTTTCATTCCCTCTGGCTTTTTCAGCAAAACGGATGGTGGTGGAAGCAGCTATCCCTTTGTTATTTTGCTTACCAAGTATAACAATACATTTGATGTGGTTTTGTCATGTTTACGATGAGTAGTATCTGTGAACTTCTTATTTATGTTAATGCATTCATTCAATCTCTAACTTGTGTATGCTTTTAATGAGACAGTGTTAAGAGACAGGCTTGGACTTCTCTGATCTTAATTGACACTACAAATTTCTGCACAAGGTACTTTAAGAGATTAATGTCTTTTCTTTCCCTTACTCATTAAACAAGTTATTGTATGCAGACATGGCTTCATTAAAGCCAAAATTTTTCTGAGAGTTCAAGTATCCACGGAAGGAAGCCATGATATAATTTTTTAAAAATTTTCATTTGTTTATTCGTTCGTATTGTATTACTATTATTTTCATAATTTATATACTCCTTGTCTTGGAGTGCATTGACTGGCAGATGGGATTTACATCCACAGTTTTTACCCTTGTATAACTATGGATGATTTCCAGCCTGAGAGAAAAGCGTTACACTTTTACATCTCATTGTTGGTACTTCTGAGAATTACTCCACGCACCCATACATTGGTATTGCTTCATAGCGCCAGTATTTGGGTCATAGGCATAACATGCCTTTGTCTGCAAACACAAGTATATTCTTGAGATCCGCGTAAGTGTATACCTGAGAAAGTGCAGAGGGAAGAGCACGCAAAGTCATGCTCCAAGAATATGGTAAACCGAGACTGCTGCTACTTGCAGGTGCTGTGCCAATAGCGTAAGAAAAATTGTTCCTGAGAATCCCGTGAATGACACAGTGACTTTCAAGTATGATGCAACTCCTCTATTTTTTGGGAGGACCTTCAGCCTTCAACACCTGCATGTTCTCCCTACACTCTGTAGGATAAATAGAAGCGATATCCATTTCTTCCAAGACGATGCATTACCACAGTAATTTTAGCATGCTGATCCATTTCACTGGCAAGAGCCAAAATGTCTCAACAGATAACTTATTCTAAATGGGAATTCTTAGTATTTGAAAACAATTTTTAAGACTGGAGAAGTATAAATAGATGTTTCAAGTATTATTTTGTTTGGAGCTTTTAAAGTTATTATCAATGAGGAGAAAAATAACTTTTCTTTTAAATTGGCACCAATTCTCTTGTGATATTCGGTATATTTTTAATGCATATACAGTGCATAATTTATGCCATTATCTGCTGTAAATTTTTCATTACACACGTATAACCAAATTGTCTCTGAATACAGAACAGATAACCTCTTCAGTAATTTCTGTACTTTTATAACAATACACAATTGGAAAGATGCATTCATAACTCTTAAGAGGCCTGCTTTAGTGGTTAAATCATACAAATGGACTTGAAAGTCAGAATAAATTAATTCCCTCTTTCAATTCTGTTGCTGACTTGATTATGAAATGGAAGTATTAGAGTTCTCTGAACAAACAGATCTAAATTTCAAGCTGTTTAACACCCATAGTTTCTGTTTCATATAACTGGCAAAAGTGTGTTCAGCATCTCTGCAAAGATTAAGAATCCCCATTACAGATCACTTTTAAAAGGTGATTCATAATCTCTGTGTACCTACCTTGCCTCATTTGTTAGTTATGGTTAGAGGCATCAGATGTAATTTTAGAACTCTTATATTGCATGGTTTAGTGTTTTAGCTCACTGCTTTGCCTTCATCAATTTAGGATTTCAGTCTTAGCCATCTCCCATATCCTTGATATTTACACTGAAGTGGACTTCTCTGTTTAGTCCCTTCTTTTTCCCTTTTCCCTCAAATCTTCTCTTTTCTCTGCAATTTTGCCATGTTGGTCGTTATATATCTGTGTGCCTTTGTTTGAGTAAATGAAGGTTTAATTCATTATATTGAGATCTTATGCCGAAGAGGAAAAACACCTAGTAGTATGCATTATATTGCTATTCATGTAAGGAGAACATACTCCACTTGAAAAAGAACAAATACCTAACACGCAACCTGAACACTCCACAACAGCTTCAGGAACTGAACCTGAACCAGGTCAGAACATGAAGTTGCTTCTTTGCATGGTGTGCTAATCTTTATTTCTTCCTACAGTCTTTATTTCTTCCTATACTGGCATGTTCCATATGAGGCACAGCCATATGGATAGCCTGTCAAAAACTGTTCATTGTTAAATCATAATTCTTAATATATATTCCGTATATTTCTTTGCAGAAAGAGTCATTATATTTATTTGTGTGCCAATTAAAATAACTGTATGCAAATTTAGTTAAGTAATTTGACCGTGTTTATTTTCCTGGAGAAGCATCAGTATATCCTATATCAGCATAATGAATTTGGCATTTTCAAAGTGTCTCTGTAAACTAGTAATATAATAATTCATAATTTGGGGGGGAAGGGAGGGAGGAAGCAGCATTAAAAAAAATGCCACCGTATTTGGGGAAAATAAAAGTAATGCTAAAAGCATAATGATAATTTTTTAATGCAAAAACATTTTAGAGAAGCATTGCCTTCTATATACTATTTGATTTTTCAGAAGTCATACTGCCTGAGTTTTCAGAGGATGATTTTCCAGATATACCAGAAATGGAAATAATTAAAAGGAAGATTGAGTTTTTCATGCACGACTGGCAAACAGTGGAGTCAGAAATCAAGCAGTCATCTCTAGCTCAGGTTATTGTTTTAGAGATTGCTGAGCAAACTCCAGAAAGTCTGCTTAATCAAACCGTGCTGATTATGGAAAGTAAGTAATACTGTTTATGTGATTCACACTTAACTTACCAAAAGGGATTTTGGAGAGCTTGTATGATGAATATATTGGAGGGGCAGGTTATACTCAGTTCTGTATTACTCACATGAAGTGGGAACAAGACATGCTGTGTTCTGTGGGTGAGCTGAAAAGCACACCAGCGGCCTTTAAGACATAGGAAGAGTGAGGAATATATATGTTCGAAAAATATATAGATGGCTATAGAAATATGTACATAATAGCTCCCTAAACATTCTGACAGCGCATTTCCCCAGTTACTTGCTCTATCTGTTCCTGTCAGGATACTGGTTTGAGAAACTGACAGATAACGTAAGTTTCACTAATGTACAATTATCATTGAAGTCAATGAGACTTTCAGGGTGTGTAAAATAATCTAATCTACGCACCTGCATAGACGGTGTTTCAAGACTGGAATTTTATAGTATTGATATTTTTTACCTTTCTTCACTTCTGTACTCAAATCTCTAACAATTCTGAGTACTGGATAAATAATATTGATACTACATTTTTCCTATTATTACTACAATGCAAGTGTTTATTAACCAAAACATTTATTGTGCTAACTTTATAATCAAATAAAATTTGACTGATGATTTTCCCCAATGAACAATAGGAAAAAAACTGTTGCAAACATTAATGGCACTGTCTGTGTGTGTTTGTATAATACTTTTGTACTAGAAATTCCCATTGAAAATCCCAATTTACTTCAACCAAAAAACAAACAGTAGAATTTCCATTTTTTGGAGGAAGCAATATATTAATTCCTACATCCAGGGAGAACATTTTATTCTATGAGTAGGAGAAGTGCAATATACAGTTGGCATGATTTGCTTTCACATATGTGCTTACATTTATGGACAAAGGGAATATATTCTGGCATAGCCAAATTAAAAATATTTAAAAAAAAATTTAACCTTTTCAGAACCTTTTAAATATCATGGTTGGGAATTATCTGCTGAAGACTTAGATGAGGAAGCAGAAGATCTGGCTGCTGAAGGGGACGATGAAGAAGAAGAAGTTGAAGAAGAGGAAAATGAAGATGAAGAAGTAAGCATGCTGGCTTTGTCTGTTTATGCTTTTGTTTTAACTCATTTATTTTCAGTTTGAACATAACCCCAGAGAAGTCAGATTTTGCACCTGATTTAGTGTGATGCAGTTTTAGCCTTCTGACAGAATAAATATCAGCATATGCTTCAAGAACACTTTCATTGTATTCCTGTGTTCTGGCTGATAGTAGTTTTACTCCAGCAAGAAGCATAAATACCCCATGCTAATAGAGAGAATGAATGTAGTTAGTTTTGCAAGATGGCAAAGAGGGGTTTTATTAGAGAAACAACCGTGAACTTTGATTTCTGTCAACTAACAATGATTCTGTGAGCCATCACAGAAACATCAGAAGATGCAGAGTCCTAATATGCAATCCTCTGTTTCATCTCAGCTATTGATAATTTTCAAACACCCACTGTAATGAAATTAAAGGTCTAGCTTCACCTTTCTTTTATTTTCATCCTATATTGGAAAATACCCATCCCCAAATTTAACAGTACAACATATCCATATACTCTACTGGAGCAGTTTTAAATAGATTTTTTAGAAATTAATTTTATTGGATAAGTAATCTGACTTCATAATACCAGTTCTCATTGCCTTTTCTGAAAAAGTCTACTTCTGCATATTTAAAAGCAACAAAAGTGAGTTTCAAGAGCACAGCAGGAAAAGATTTTATCATAGATACTTCTAACAATTTTGATCTTCAACAGCTAACTATGATATCATTTCAAATTTAAAATGGTCATTCTTTTCTCAATAATTGTCTCACTAGCCTGGACAGTTTGTTCTCTGACTCTGAATCTGAAAAGTGTGTATTTTCATGGACTTATATTCAGCTTACAAACTATCTTGAGAATACTGTTCTCATTCAATGCTCAGTTGATGTATTTGGCATTACTTAATCTGGTCTACTTGATTTACTTAATCTAAGAGAACTACTGAATTAAAATAGTTTTTGAAATTTTTCATATTATTTTCAGGATGAAGAAAAAACTAAGGAAAAGAAAAGGCACATGGGAGACACAAAACACTTTTGTCCTGTCAGTCTGAAAGAGAGCTTTGTCCTTCACCCAGGACTCAATGAACATGCAGCTAAATATCAAGAAAAGATTTATTATTTTTCAACTTCTGAGTACAAAGATAAATTTTTGATGAACCCTGAGGAGTATGTTGCTCACAATGAACCAATACAAGTAAGAATCTTCAAAACTGTTTAAAGCAGATAGTAACAGATTAAAATCACTATTTTCCATTCCCATTTATAACTGTTTATTATTGCTGATTTTTTTTCTAGGTAACGATAAATATATAATGCAAATCCTTGAAACAAATAAAACACATTGCTTCCCTAGTGACTTTTTAGTGTACATTTAAATTAGCACATTGAATTAATGATGCAAATAAAGCAGAAAAGAGAGGAAGATTATAAGGGTTTGTAATAATCATAAGATGTGATTAACAAATCACAAATATTGGGGTTTTTTTTTACTATCTTCAAGTCTTTTTTTTAAGTGAAAAAAGGGTAAGAGAAGGGAAGATTTACCAGAGTTGTCTAATGAGGTTTGATTTTTACCTACTGTCATTAACTGCCACAGTGCATTTGTTCAGTATTTCCAGAGAGCAAGTAGTCTGTTTGGAGAGCAGGTGGTCTGTTTGGAACAGCAGTATAAGGCCTGGAAAAATTAAAATGCAAAATGATGTGACTGCTTTTGATGCAATTTTTACAATGATATTTTGGAAGTGAAAAACAGTAGAGGGTGCACCGTAGACTCCAAATTGTTACAAAATATTCCAATTTTTTCCTATAGGCTCCTCCTTTACGGGTGTGCTTACTTGGGACTCATGGAGCAGGTAAAACTACTTGTGCACGACAGATAGCAGACAAATTAGGCGTTTTCCATATTCAGTTTGAAGAATATCTACAGGAATTGATCTTACCCAAAACTAAAGAGAAAATTGGGCCCGATTATGATGAAGAACCTGAAGAAGATTACAGTAGAATGCCAATTCTGTCACAGGAACTGGACGACTTCTCTCAGATCATGACTAATGCTGAGACTGAAAAAAGCAAACAGGTAATAATCTGATCTTTTTAATGTTCATACACAAAATAACCATTTTCAGACTGGAATAGCAATTTCCTACAAAATTTTAGCTTGATAAAAATCACTTATGTTAAATTATTTACTAGATGAAATGCAGAAACAATAGTTCTTGACATTTTCTTATGAATGCCACAAACGTTCTTTAAAACATTTCCAAAAATTACATATAGGTTTTTTCTAAACAGTGGAGATAGATGCTAAATGGGGCAAAGGAAGACAAACTGAGGGGAAAAAAATGAAGGTCAGAATAATAACAGGAAGGTATGGTTTCCTTCAAGTATTTATAATATACAGGTTCAGCCTGCTGCATGTGCTCCAGTTGCTCAGGAGTTTAGAAATGTTCACCAGCAGTGCTCTCTGCACTCTCTTGGGGCAAAAGAATAGAAAGCCTCGACCAGCCCTTCAGTGTGACCATACCTTGTCAAAAAATCAGAAATATTTCAGTGTTCATAACAGGGTAAACTAGTATTTATTTAATACAGTAGGGTTTGTAATCTGGATTGTAATGTTGTCTTTGCCTATTGGCAGCAGAGTTTCAAACCAGGAAAACCTCTTAGGTAGCATACAATATGCCTTGTAGTTAAAAAACTGTTTAAAATAGCTGGATATTCGTGATTCTGGTAAAATAATTGAATGATAGTTGTCAGAAAATTAGTTCTTTTTCTTAATCAGATTGAATACTGGTTGAAGATTGTTATAAATATACATTCTAATACTTGTCTCTTACAGGGTGCAATTTCCCTGAACAATAAATATTTACATAAATGTTTATCAGGAAAGAGTGATTTGTTTTATTAGACAATAACATATTACGGAAAGCAGACAAGATTTCAATGCAAATGAATTCTTCTTTAGATAGCAGTGGATATGATAAAAGCCTTTATTGTGTGGGGAAATCTCAACACACAGCTGCACAGCACATAAAACTTTCAAATAATGCATAGTACAAAGACATTGAAAATCTACCTCCTAGGCAGTACAAATAAGAGTTTATCCAACTCTCTAGGCTTCAGGAAGAAAGAAGTTTCTGCATCACATTCTAAGAGCCTTTTGTGTGTGTGTGTGTGTGCTCCTGATACCTCCTGTGTTCCTTCAAGTTACTAGGCATCAAAGACCTTCAAAGACTTCCTTCTACAGGATTTAAGGAAGCACGCAGGAGGGGAAGCAGGCTACAGAGGAGTGTAAACAACATCCATGCACAGTATTAGGAAGATGAGCACTCAATCGAAGTTGAAACTAGTGAGGGATCTGAAGGGTAGCGACAAGAATTTCTACAGGAACAACAGCAGTAACAGGAAGACCTGGAAAATATGAGTCTGCCACTGAGTGGGGCAAGTGACCTTTTGAGGAAAGACACTGAAAAGGCTGAGATGCTCAATGCCTTCTCTACCTTGGCCTTTACAAGTACAGTCTAGTCTCTGTCCTCTGTGCCTAATAGGAAAACATGGGTGAAATGTGGTACTATTACTCACAGCAGAATAGTATCATATTTGGGATCATTTATGTAATCTGGACATATACGAATCAATGGAGTGCATTCAAAGGTGCTGAGGAAACTGCCAATGGTGCATTCAAGGCCACTCTCTATTGTCTTGAAAAGCAAGGGAGGTCCCTGATAACTGGAAGGTAGTGTTTCTGATGAAATAATACAAAAGCAGGTAACATTGGAAGCAGATTCTTCAACACAGATAGAGTACAGATCAAAATCATGGATGTCAGAAAAAAAATTCAGGTTTTCAGCAGTTAAATCTAACAGGAGGTTCTTTTGGCAAGTCATTTTACAACTTGGTCATCACAGCCAAAATATGGCAAGTGTTCCTGGCACCAATGGTTATGGCTGGCTCTCTCAGCTTTATTTTTTTGGCATCAATACATGTCTTACACTAAGGCACTTCTGTTAGTATTTTTTCCTCATCACCTTCTTATCTGCTGGTAAACAATCATCTTCTTCCACATTAGTATTTTTTTCTTGCACTTCTTGGAAGGCGCTTTATCTGATGGCATGACTGCAGAGCTGAGGCGACCGCAGTTCAGTTTAGAAACCCATTCACTGGTCCATGTGCAAAACTCTAAAGGATCGTTTTGCAAGGTTGTGGGCTCGCTAAGCATTTCTCTGAGTATGACTGCCACCAGACTCTCCAACTATTGTGTTTTTCACTGACCCACTACCTCCCTGAAATAATTTCATTTCATTTCATTTCATTTCATTTCATTTCATTTCATTTCATTTGTATCATCCTCTTTCACTTTGGCACAAGACACTACAAGTGTATCTATCAAAGCTTAAGGTAAAAGTCAGCTATAACATTCAAAGCAAAAATACTAAAGGCAAACAAAACATATCATAGAGCCTGGTAAGTTTAGCAAAAAGATACCACCCTGGTTGGTTTCGTATGTGTCAACAAAAGCCTTCCCAGCACCGACAGGTCTGTGAAGCAACCTTCTCCTTTGAACCACTGCTCTGCGGAGTGTTCTCTTTTCTGTACCCAGAATATACATCTCATGTTTCTTTTATCACATACAAATTCCATTTCAACAGCTCATCTGCAGTGGTGATGTCAGTGATACAGTTTTATATGGGTTTTACTGTTTTGTTCCCCTTCGCACATTTCTTTCAAGATGCCTCTGTGTTACACATCTGGCAACGACTTTGCCTTCTTAGGTACCTATTACGCCATGCTAACGTCTTGTAATATATACACTGCGTCAGGCACTAGAGAAAATATTACTCACACACACACTACATTAGACCTGTGCCATCCAGCATATTCTTAAGTTCTTTTGGCTACGTTATCAAAATAGATGTCAGGCATAGGAATTCTTGCTCAGATGTGTCCTTGCAGCAAGCAGCTCCCTACCAACATTTTGAAGGTTCCTGAGTCACTTTGGATACTTTTGTTAAAAAGGTTATTCCTTTATTCTCTGACAGGTTATGCTAACAAATTCTTGAGCAATTTGGGTTAATATGACTACTACGTGAGGAAAGGACAACAGAACTTTGCAGTGAATTCACAAAAGAATCTCAGGCGACAACTTAAATCCATTTTTTTAGAGGGACAGGAGAATACCTAGCTGCATATTAAGTTTTCTCTCCAAGTGACTTTGGACGCAACTTAGGTGCATGTTTGATAGCCACTGACATTTAAAAAACACACTCTTTTGGTAGTGTATATCTAGTCTTTTTAAACAAATGTAGATGAGTTTTTACAAATGAGACATTTATAAAGTATGGCAAAAAAAAATCTTGAATTCTTTAAAGGATACCAGATACATTTCTCTTACAAACTTTGCCATTCTATTTTCAGGAAAAAAACCTAATCACCTAACTAGAAAATAATATTTTCTTTCGTGAATATTACCATGAAAAATAAACACAGCAGGTCAGGAACTGTGATAGTTTCTGAATTCTAATGTTGTCTTTTATTTGGTATACTTTTAAAAACATGCATTTTGATATTATGACTGAGGTAAACTAATCCAGAATCACCAATCTATACCCTCTTTTCATTCTTTTTTACTGCAGTTTGTGTCAGGAAGCCATTTAATGAGAAGTGCATCTGCAGCCGTATCAATCTCACAGTGTTACATATTCTGAAAAAACAGTTTTTCACAAGAACTTAACAGCTAGATTTGGTATTTGAATGTTCTGAAATGACTGGTCATAAATACTACTACTGCTCTGCAGAACAATGCTATTGTTCTGATTTCTGGTCATGTGGCTATACCAAGTAACCTTCCATATCTTTCTTTGACATCTTTCTTTAGCTTACGTCAAAAGATAAAAAGTTGCTTTTAAAAAGTAAAAAAACATTCTGATGTAGAGCAGACAGTCTTCCAGCATGAGAACATGGATAACTAAGTGGAAAACTTCCTGTGGGCAATTAGGAGAAACTGTGATCATTTCCGTTTCTATTTCTCTGAATTGAGCGTACATATAATTAAATACTTAATAATTATATTTGGGTTTAGGTTTCATTAGAAGTCAAACAGCGGTAATTGCCCCAACTCTAGGGAATTAGCCAACCCCACACATGGAAAATATCCCAAAATGTGTAATGTAGTACAGTGAAATGTGGTAAATGAGTTTACTTTGTTTCTGCTGGCTTAAATCAAATGAAGGCAGTACCTCACTTACTCAAAAGTAAACAAATGTGTCAGGTAGATCTTTCTTTCTCTTGATTTTTTTTCCTTTTTTTTTTGGTGGATTTTCTTTCTATAAAGGAAGTGGAGTTAACTGATGAGGAAGAAGCAATCAAAGCAAATCTAATGGATAATGAGGCACTGCCTCCAGAAGTCCTTGATAACATTGTTCTTGACTGGTGGAAGAAAGAGCCATTCCGGTAATTGTAATTAGATCCTCTTTCTTTAATTACTCTTAGCGAGTATATAATTGATTGTGTTCACAATTACAAATAACTAGTGCAGAGATTATTTCAATGCTCTTGTACTTCTGTTCTTACCTACCTCTCCGTCTTGGTTTTGTTGCTCTGTTTTGATTGATATTTTGACAGTAATATGGCTTATGCACCCTACACAGGGCTGGACAAAAGTACTTAGTGCACTTGAATTGGATTAAATCTCCTGAGTAGCTGGGTAGTTTTTATGGGCGTACAAGATAGATATGTAAATCAACCTTTTATTGTCATGTAATTAATAAACATGGAGAGCTGGAATCCAGCTGTAACTATTGGTTTCCATGTATTGTAAAGGTTGTGTAGGAAGCAAAGGCAAAGTATCAATGGTCTCCAAAATAGCACAGAATCAGATTATTTTGTACATTCATCACAATCTGTACTCCAGTGGTGTATGCACAACAGACTTCCTTTCACATCAGAAAGTACATCCATAACATGGTGATAAATGTGGATTATTGTTGCAGAAAAATATGAGATCATCGACTTCTAGAAAGGAGACTGGCTTTTTAGGATGTAATTTCAGCAGGAAAAATCCCTTTTTTTCATGTCCTATCTATCTCTTCCATCCATTTCCATCCAGATCATAGCTGCTGGCAACTGGACCATTAGCTTTCAATTCCTAACAGTATAAGAAATGTGTTAAAAAGAATAAACAAGATCCCCAGATAATCTTTTGTCCTGTCAGCCCACAGATCGGGGACAACGTTCCCTTAATGGTGTAAAAATACGGAGATCAGTTTTAGGAAAAAAAATGCACCGAGACAAAAAATTACCCAGCATTACACAAACTGTTGTGATATTATATTATATTTTATATATATTCAGTTTCATCAGGGACTGTATAGCAGAAGAGAACCTTCATCAAGATATATATCATAGTACCCTCCCCCCAGCTTTTTCCCCCAGCATCCAGGACCACCTGTTCTTCCATCCACTCCCACTCCTTGTAGCTTCTTTGGTTTTCTGCAGTTTTACAATGTATCCTATTAGGGTCTACAGAGAAATATTAACTTCGGCGTTACAGAACTACTCATCTAATTGGAGATTGTAAGAGCTCCAACAATCCATAGAGTATTCCAGACATAGCTGACCTGTTTTAAGTATCTGCAGGAAGGGAGATGTAGGTCATGCTGGGTGGCAAAATTCTCATCCTATACTAGAGAAGAAACTGTCAGGCATTTCTGAAAAAAAGAATTTTCAGGCGACAAGATTTCTATTGCAGATGTTACCAAAATAATATTTGGGGCACCTTCTATCTTTTTGAAAGCAGTGGCTAAGAAGTACTGATTTTAGAGTCACACACGCCAATACCGAGGAGACAATTTTTTTTTTTAAGTTTTTTTAAAAGAATAATCTCTGTACATTAAAACCTCAGAAGAAATAAATTTGCTAGTACATCAATAAAACACACAGTGAAGTAGCAGTTTTACACTGTCAAAAGATAATACCTGAAAGTATACTCTTAAGATATACATTCAATAAGGGAGATTAATTTTTTTTTTTGCAATTTATTGCATTTTCACTGTGTTGCACTTTAAACCATTGTGTAATGATAAATATCTTATTTTCCAATTAGGTCCACAGGATTTATACTGGATGGTTTCCCTCGTAATTTACATGAAGCCCAGTATTTGTCAGAACGAGGACTCTGTCCTGATGTTGCGGTTTATATTCAAGTAGAAGAAAGTGACATTCTTGACCGTCTTTTTCCTCCACGTCTGAAAAAGTGGAAAGAAAGACAGTATAAAAGAATGGAAAATAAAAAGAAACTGAAAGACCTGAAAGCAAAATTAAGGGTAAGTTTTCAGTCCTGTCTACTTTTTTGTAAATTCAGCAGCACAGGTCTGAACACAGATTCTAAAACTCCCAAAGCAGTGAATAGCACACAAAGAAACAGATATGGGAGCTAGGAAACACAGTCCCACACATTTACAGCATTCCCAGATTTACCGTAGGAACCAAAAAGAATTTAGGGCGCCTTTCCTCCTCTGTTAAATTACTTCGTGCAGGAGTTTAGGTATCTCACAGCCCAGGAAAAGTGTCTGACAAAATGCCAGACATCTGGAAAGTCCTGGACAAAAGGCAACTAGATGGAGATAGTGACTATGGTCATAAAAAATCAAATACACAGCTCAAGCATGGTATTGCTGTTGCATTCCAGTTTCCCTGAGCACGGCCTGTTGAGTTGATCTGCATCTCCCATCGGTTGACTTCATAGGTACTGTATGATGTATGTGTCTATGTTTCCAACTGTGATACTCTGCACAGAAATGTAAGAGCATTAAGCCACATTCTCAGTGCTGTTGCAGCTGCACACTCTCCCGTTTGAATGAAGCTGTACCTACTACTCAACAGGTTACAAGTTCCTTGAAGTAACCTGAAACCTCCATGCAGACATTTACAATCAGCACAAGCAGCATATTCAAGGTTCCTAACTTTCTATAAAAGTGAGATAAAGTACTTCACCTGTACTGTCAGAAAAGGTCTGAGCATAAGTTACTACAGAGCAGCCGACACACAGGAAGTTAGTACAACAGAATTTGGGTCACGGCTCATACAATACCAGTGTTTTCTGAACTGCTTGTGCCAGAGGTTGGCTCTGAGAATGCATATTATCTAGGAGAGTTAAAAGTATTTTTTCAATTTAGTCCTTCCCGATGCAGGTTGGAAATCTTTCTGGAAAAGGTGCATTCTAGTGACCAGCCTACACTGCTGTACTAAGCTCACCCTGTAAGCAGTAAGCACTCCGACGATTCAAGTGTCAAATACCTGTGCTATGGATCCTAGGTTCCAAACTTCTAATGAAGTGTAGGAATCAGTATTGCTCCTGATGCCAAACAAAAATAACAGGTTCCTATTTAAAACGCACACACGAAACAGTGATACAAAGTGATAAAGGCATTAGGAAGTAAGGAAAGATCAGAATCAGGACTTCCTGAGTAGAAGTAGTTTTCTATTTTCACTTATGTGTATTGCAATATAGTTTTTAGTTACACATTGAGTATATTTCTATAGCATTCAGTTGGTGAGCAAGTTGGATGGTGCTGTGAGAATGCAGCATTGATGCATGTACTGTTATCCCTCCTTTTGTTACTAAAGCTGGAAGACATACAGAGAGTCTGGGAAAAGCAGACAGACCAGTTGAACGCTACCCTAGAGTTTCCTTCTCTGCTGAAGGAAGCTGGCAACAGGATACTGAGACCAATGAGTACACCTGCAGCGCTGTGTCATTCTGGAACAGCAGAGTTTAGTCACAAGAGTAGAGAAAGTCTGTGCAGAGGTTCTTGCTGCTCTGCTTAGAATCCTCTGGTGTTCAGGCCACTTTGCTTGTAAATAACACGGATTTCTAAAATTGCACTGTTGCCTGTGTGTTGATGTACTCAGTTTTTCTGATCTCAGTTCAGGTGACAGCATTACAGTGTGCAAGCAGCAATAGCAGGTTGAATCCCTATCAGTCCCACTGGCCTTAAGTAGAACACTTCTGCATATTACTTCTGCGTTAGGATTTGCGCATTTGTCTGCGTATTTGACATGTAGCTACTTGGTACATATGGGGGACTGTATTTCAAATGCTCAAAATTGGACAGTTTTAAACAGGCACAGGGAACAGCACACATTTAATACTATGCTCAGTCACCCCTTTGCCAAATGGCAAAACCACCTATAAGTCTAGAAACTCTGTAGCTTACCAATAAAAATATTACAATATTTTCAGTGTGATCAGAATCACAGTTCCCCCCCCCCCATCCTCAATCTCAGAAGCTGCAAAGTTAGTTTCACTAAAATTTACTTACATGTTCACCTGGTAGAGAACTATATATAGTCTGCAAAATTTGAAGCTGCACAGATAGTATTTTTTAACGTTAGAAGCAACTAGAAACAGAGTTTTAAGGTGGAAAGAGCAACATTAATTCTAGGTCACATTACCAATACTCAGAGGAGAGCTTTTAATAGCAAATATCATTGTTGTCTTACATCTTTTTTTCACTAACAGGATGAGAGGATTGCTAGAAGAAGGGAAGAACTTTTAGCAGAACGAAAACAAAAGAAACAGGAGGCAAGAAAACAAGCTAATAAAAATATTTTAAATAGAAGTATTTGCATTCATATCTTAGAAATTTCTAGAGCTTTTAGTCACAGAGTTTTCAGGGCAATGCAGAATAGTAGAAATGTGATAGACTCAGAAACGTCTACTTTCAAAAGTAATTTGACATGATGTTTAAATTGTTTTAGAAACTATGAGTTTTAGACTCATGAACACTAAAAACAATTTTAAAAGAATTCTCAATATGCGCTCCAATTCAGCAAAATACTTACAAATGTGTTTTATGTATCTGATTTGTAAGCGTAAGAGTAGCCCCACTAGTTGCAATTAGACGTGTGTTTTAAGTGTCCTGTCAAATCCATGGTTAACCCAGAATAGGATTGTACCAGGATTTCTGCCCAAACTCAATTACATAGTATATTTATGAACGCATTATTGTACTACTTGACTGCTCATGAAATTGTGCCAACTCCTCTTTCAGCTAAGAAGCTTGTTTATAACAAAGTCCTGCCAAACTACAATATGAAAAACATACTCCTCTTATCAAAACTGCAGTGTAGCATTTCAGTTTTTTAAGCACTCTTGGAACTGGTACAATGCTTCACTGTACGCACTATGCAATACCTCTGTATTTTCTTCTGAATTTCTACTAGAATTTACTAGATCTTCGCTATTTATAAAGGATACCCCAAAATGAAGCTGTGTTGAATTAATGATTTTTCTAATTAAAAGAGACAAGAATTCCATATGTTCCTTCAAAACGTCTGTGTCATAGACAAGAAACAACAAAATACTTTACCTTTATAGGCTTTAGCAAATAAGGAGCATTATGAAGCTATGGAGGAAGAAGATGAGAATGAAAATGAAGATGTGGAAGCTATACTTGAAGATGAGTTTGTAGAAGAAGAAGAAGAAGAGGCTGCAGAAGAACAGGAGATCGATGCTGTTGACCGCATAAAAAATGAAATTGCAGAAAAGTTTGATTTAGAAATAGATGGTTTACAAGGTGTAGAGGTACCTAATCCACTGCTTATGTCGTTAAATTATATAATTGCATGATGCAAGAAGAGTTTTCAGGTTTATTTTAGTCATCAAATTCAAAAGTTATAGTGCATAAACAATTGTGCTGCTGTACTCGTGATCTAAATATGTGAGCAAGATGAAGGCCGTACTGAGAAGGTATATACTTTAAAAAGTATATCATTTATGAGACTAATATTGTGTGGAAAAAACAAAGGAAACTTTTGGGTAGACCTACCCAATCTTGCTTGGAGTCCTTATTTTCTTTTTGATAGGTCAGTTGATGCAGGCAACCAAACTAGAAAGTCATAAATATATAAACAGTATTTCAAAATCATTTTAAGTTCTTATTAGACAACTCTAATTTTTTTTATACAGTTCTTAGTAATGTATTTTTCTTGAAATTACCTATGCAGTTACCTGTGGTGAGGTAACCATCTGATCTAGTTAAAGATGTCCCTGCTTACTGCAGGGGGGTTGGACCGGATTACCTTTAAAGGTCCCTTCCAACCCAACACATTCTATGATTCTACGACCTGATTTTAGATATCTGCATCATTAATGCCTACATCTAAGGCAGTAAGGCCTTAGATATGGCCATTTGTTTACTTCAGGAGGAAACTAATCACAATTTAGAAGAAACTCTATTCACTGGCTAGAGAGAAAGTTTACAGAAGTAGATAGCCAAGACATAGATGTAAGATTTGCAAAATTAATCCAACCTTTACCAACACCATAAGTGTGACTGATTCAAGGTTCACTGTATTTTAATAGTTAATGGATTAAATGTCAGATGAATCAATAATAAGCTCCTAACATTCTTTGCAATACAAGGAAGCATAAGCTGTGTGGGAAATACTGTTTTGTGTTCAGAGATTCACCTTTACATTAATTTTGGAAGAAGATGAATAGAAAATACATTCAACTTTCAAAAGTGACCGTAAAATGTCATCATTTTATTGAACTATTCAGTGCATACAATCATGTATTGCAATGATAATCACAAAAATAATTTTAAGGGTTCTGAATGAAGCTTGTTTCTAATTTCACCTTTCTGAGTACAAACTGAATTTGCAAAATAGAATTGGAAAGAATTCAGGATAAGGCCCATGAGAGACAATAAACAAGAAATCCCAATAACAGCTTTAGCTCTTTATGTGAACAATACAATGTTTCAAGTTAAAGCTAGTGAACTACTACAGTTCTTGGAGGATTTTTCCCTCTGTCATTAGGGAGCATATAGTTTGTTACATTAGTAAACTGATGAAAAATTTTATCAGAAAAGGAACAACCAATTAAGAGAGTCAGCAACTTGTGTTTCTCTCAAGAAGTACATAAATCTCAGTGACAAGAGAGGTGACTAGTGTTTTAAGAGTTCATTATTATATTGAGTTCTGCTTATGACGGTAAGTGGAAAGATCCAAGACTGGATTTATATAGATACTATATGTAAGTTGAGGAATTACACAGAAGTAGTATCGTATAATAGAATTACATATTGGCACTAGATACTACTAATATCCCCTAGTTACAGCTTACTGGGTATTTTTCCCATTGTTTTTTTTTTAATTCCAACAACATTTATGCCTTTATAAATAACTTTGAATAACTTACTATTTCTGATTCATTATTCGAGACTCTTCTTTATTGTTCTCTGATTCTTTAATTGTTGCTCCTCTTTGACATTATGGAATCTTGGTCTTTTATGGAAAACTAAATGGTGACATTGAAACCCACTAACACTTGTAAAAGTATCAGGTTGCTAGCAAAAAATTCTGTAGAAAATTGATTGGTTTTATATTTTAGTTGAATAAGCCGGGGAATAATAAGTCACCAGAGAGCAGCAATATTTTTAGAGAGTAACTAAATAAGCCATGCTAAATTGTTTGGAGTAGGGAAAAAATGATATGATTCTTTTTTAATGGAAGATACTTCGCAAGCTTTAGTTTCGTCATAGTAGATTCCTCAAAGTTAACTGTCACATTGTCCTTTTTTCTTTTTTTTTTTTTTTTTTAAAATAGCGTGATACTTAATATAGGCTGGGTAATTTAAACTTCAGTGGGCAGGAAGGGCAATTCTCATCTCAAATCAAATTTTGCTCATTTACGGTGACTGAGAACATGCTCAAGAAATCCTTGATAGTTCACGGAAAATCTTGCTGTCAGGCATTACTAAAAACCTGATCATGCTTATGATTCTAATATTTCATTATGCTTTCATTATACCAGGAAGAACTTGAAAAATTGTTAATTCCACAAATCAAGATCAATGGAGGACGGAAGCCTCACATCGTACGCTACCAAATATATAGCAAGCTGAATTCTCTAATGGAAAATCGTGAAAGCATTTTCGAGAAATGTTACCCAATAAGTTTGCCACTGGCACAAAAGATGCTAGTCTTCTCCTATAAATTTCCAAGTTCTTTTGGTCAGTGGGATCCAATCAAGGTAATGTTCTTAAATAGATGAAGAATATTTTCAAGAAATAATACTTTTTAAAAATATATTTCACATAAAAAATATTACCTGACAGTAGCAACTAATTACAGAAATATTTAATGAAAACGACATCACTGAATCAAAACTACACCACCGAATATGCACAAAATACAGCAGGTGTTGATAATAAAAGGTGGTTGTCTTTCAGAGTTGCAAATAAATAAAGGCTGATAGGCATTTAGTAAAATCTTTTACATTAGCATTAGCAACATAATTAAATACCACTGAATCAGAAAGAAATGCCGAATTCTTAATGATCTGCAAAACACAGGACAACAGAGGTGGTCTTAAAGCCTTCCAGAAGCAGGAAAAACAAAGTGAAAGGATTTGGGGTTTGAACTTGTAAGAAGCCACACAGGTGGCCACCAACCCTAGCAATGGCAAAAAAAGTGAAACAACAAATGTTAAATGCATGTAATCCATCAGCAATAATTCTCTGTTGTCAAAATTTGCAAATTTTGAAGAGCAACAAATCTAATTCCATAATATTTTACTGGATCTGGAAGTCTGGAAAGTCGAGGTCAGAAAGTACCTGTGTCCATCCCCCAAAGTGAGCTGATACAGTTTTATAGGTAGCAAGTGAAATGTTAGCAGGTAAATTTATTTTTTTAATGCTAGAAATAAAAGCAGGTTGGACTGTGAGCAAATCAGAAATAAAAATGAGGATTTATTTAAAAAAAACCAAACCAGTGAAAAAGATACAGAAAACAGGAAGTTCCTGAAGCAAACATACTTGGGCCTTCATTTTACTATGCTAATTAATCAAGTAACTTGTATTCCCTTTTGTATAGGCATCATGTTGTGCCTTCACCTGTTCCAGATCGTGTTTATCTTTCTTTCACCTTCGCAATCAGAACTGTATACAGATCAGCTCTTATTGCAGCTTTATATAATCAAAATACTTACTTAAAGTGGTTTAGGATCAGAATTGCCTTTTCCATGACTGCATCAAACTGGCATCTAATAATCTAGGGATATATTAATAGAAGTAGATATTTCTTCTCTTCTGTCATTTCCAATTACTGAACACCAGCTTATATGTGAAATTCTTATTAGTCCCTACATATTGGACCTTGCACTTTGTTCTGTTAAATTTCACTACATTTTTGTCATTCCATTTCTCCGATTCATCCACTGATGCTGTATAATGTTTTTTTACTGACCAAAAAGCAAGATTCAGTTAGAAGAAGGAAGTCATAGAAAGCTATTAGATAAAAATCAGAGTGGTGTGCTGGCAGTGGAAATGTACGTGCTGACAATAATGAATGGGAAATAGGATCATTTTGATGGTATTTTAGGATATAATAGAAATTATGAAATTGATTAAGGACCAGAGGGTTTTTTGGTAGAAATCTAGATAAAGTACACACCAATTACTTTTAGATTAAACTGGGGGGAAGTAGTTATGCAACTGATTAGATAAGCAGAGAATAAAAATTATGAGCTCAGGGAGGAACAGGAGCAGATATACAGTAGAACAGACTCCTGATATCTTATAAATTCAGCACAAGGACCCTGAAATGCCTTAATGCAGGAACAGGAACCTAAGAACCAGAGAAGGGTCTGGCAAGGTAATGCCACGCAGTAGAACACTCTCATCTCTTGCTGTAACAACCAGATCAACTTATCTGTATATTTACTGACTCCTTCAAAGAATACTAATATATTTGTGAAGTATGATTTCCCTCTACAAGAAGCCAAGTTGGCTCTTCCCCATTATTCCATATGTATGCCTGTAACTACTGGTTTTTTTCCTTAATATATTTCATTTTGCTCAATACGGGGTCAGGTTTACTGGACTGTGTTTGCCAGGATCTATCCTGGAGGCCTTTTCAAATAACGATCACTTTTTTCTACCTTTTTTTGTGGAAGGCAGGCCAACATAAGCAATAGGTTATACACTAGTCAGTAATAATTTCACTTCTGAGACATTTTAGAACTGTAAGGTGAATGCCATCTGATCTTGGCAATTTTTTTCTCCAGATATCATCAGTTTGTTCTAAAATATATTGACACTTTAAGGCAGTTCCTCCAAGAAGGGCTGCAACAGGGACATGACTAAGTTCCTCCATAGTGAACAGTGGTACAAGGAATTCATTTAGCTTTTCTGCAACGACCATTTCTTCCGCTAGTGCTCCTCTTAAATCCCAGTGATCCACCAACACTACAGACTTTCTAGCGGGCTGTCTGACGTGTTTGAAAAGATTTCATCAGCAGTGTGTGTATTTTACCAAAAGCTTTTTTGGCTTGCCTTGTTGTGGTTTTACACTTCACCACAACGTAAGTATTGATATCCTTTTCTGTTTTTTTCATTTGTACATGACTTCTGCTGAATACAATATTCTCAGTATATCTTCTATATGTCAGGCAGAGAACTGGTTTTAATTCCCAGAGGAATAAAATTATTTTCTTTATTCTTTGAAAATTAAAAAAAGTATTGTTATACTCTCTGACTACACTCTCTTGATGGACAGAAAGTGCTACGGTACCACCTACTGGAAACAGTGAATATTCTTTCTCTCTCGAATGTTTACTTCATTTTTTTGTACAAGAATTGCATATGTATGGAAGTTCTCAGACTTGTCAATATATTATGTCCATATGTATGAATTTCAGAATGCTTTGATGGTTTGTTTCACACAGTTGGTACTCCTCTACCTGCCTATAAAGCCACTTGTGTATCATGCAGGGAGAGGAGGCTTTGTCAAAGCTCATGAACTGTTTTCCCTTTTATATATGCTACAGCTAAGTGAAGGAGATGTAATCAAGCCACAACAAAGCCATGAAAACACAGTCTTTCCTGTAATCCATCGACAATATATTTATTTCTTTTCAAGTAAAGAAAATAAAGAAACATTTATGAAAAATCCCTTCAAATATATTCGTCAGCCAAAACCTAAACCAGCTGTGCCAGTTAAGATTGCAATAGTGGGACCTCCAAAATCTGGAAAGACTACAGGTAGGAGCCAGTATTATCTATAAAGCAAAACCTTGTCTAATGACTGAAGCTGTATCTGTCATTACTGCTATTTAGAAATCATAAACCATTAATATTGCTGATCTTCCTGCTTTTCTTGCTGGGCACAGAATCCTTTAGTGACCTTCTCTAGTGTCTCATTTTACAGTCAGATGTTTATGCACTGTTGTGGCGTGAAAAGGGGCCAAGCGGTTTTGGCAGAAGATAAACCCCTTTGCATTCTAACACTCCTCACCGAGGTGGGAGGCCAGGTGCGGCTAGGTTTAAATTCTGAGTGATGCCCAATTCAGCACTATCAGTCCAATCGCGTTTAATATGTATTAAACTGTTATGATTTCGATACACTAATAGTGGGCTGCACCTTCAGTCTAGTCGTGCTCATGAACTAGCACGGCCACTCTCGAGTCTGTGGTCGCGTTCAGTGAGAAACCGAAACGACTAGCTACTTAAACAGAGCCGTTTATTTAAACAACAGATATACAGGTTCTTTAGGATTGCCGGTGATAAATACACTGTCTGCAAGGCATGTGCAAATAAAGATATTGTTAAGTATGCAAAACGCGTGACAAAATTATAAACGATACAGCCTGGCTATAAATGTAGGGTGGAGATTCTCTAGAGAAATTTCTAAGTCCCCAAGAAGGCACTCGGTATAATCGAAGTCTTACCCAAAGGCGTTCCTATGGGGGGGAAGAAAGGGTCAGCCTGTCGATTGACCCCGGAAATCAGCGATGGAATTACAGAATCACGGAATCACGGAATCACGGAATCTTCAGAGTTGGAAGGGACCTCTAGAGATCATCTAGTCCAACTCCCCTGCTAGAGCAGGATTGCGTAAAGCACATCCCTCAGGGCTGCATCCAGGCGGGTCTTGAAAATCTCCAGAGAAGGGGACTCCACAACCTCCCTGGGCAGCCTGTTCCAGTGCTCTGTCACCCTCACCGTAAAGAAGTTTTTCCGTGTATTTGAATGGAACTTCCTATGTTCTAGCTTGTGCCCATTGCCCCTTGTCCTGTCACTGGGAACCATTGAAAAGAGCCTGGCTCCGTCCTCCTTAAACCCACCCTTTAGATACTTGTAAACATTAATCAGGTCCCCCCTCAACCTTCTCTTCTCCAGGCTAAAGAGTCCCAGCTCTTTCAGCCTGCGAATTCTGCGCGATGGTGTCTTCCCTGGCATCCCCTGTCTCTCGGGCTAATTTTATACTATTTTTTTATCTTCAAAGTGGAGTTTGAGTGACTTTAGTCATACGTACTTTTATTATGATTAATGTACTCAAGGAGGAGTGTTCGCACCTCGGGGGTGGATAGACTCCAGGATGGAGGTGTGTTTTGGTACATTGTAGTGAGCAAAGTTCGCACAAAGGACAGCATTTCATCAACATTTGACGAAATGTTGGCTCGGGTAGCGTGTAGGCCGCTTATTGGTTCCGTAGTACCATCTCGTCCACATATCTGCTATTTGTCACAAGGGAAGGCCACGGAACAAGCGCATTCCGTTCCATCCCTCGTGTAGTTTCGCAAACAACCTTGTACAGGGAATCACAGATGTTGCATTCTTCAAGTGCCAGCTGCGGCTGTATTCTACCTCAGAAGCCTCTTGATTTTATGACTTTCCTTAATGTGTGAACAATGCTGTATTTTTGTATTCTTGGCCAATTTAGTAATTATTCCACAACTGTCCATCTGAATTTTATCCCAGCTTCTTAAGAAGCTAGTGATCTGGACTATTTATACCCCCTGTACTGTTTATGATTATTTTCTAATTGTTTCTTATTTCTTTCAGTCAATATGATCTAATGTAAAATGAAGAAATATTCCTAGGATCAAGGACCAGAACGCAAAACTCCACATTCCCCAGTCTGTTTCCAAACTTCTAGATTAAAACCCCAAGATTTTAATCTTTCTCCCCTCTCCTTCTTCCTCCATGACTCTTCCAATCCACACATCTCTGCCTTTAACTGGATGAGGAGAAAATTCAGGAAAAAATTACACCATAGCTTCATGATTAGAATAGGGTGTTAGAAAAAGAAGAAATGGATTCAAATTATCTCATGTTAAGGAGGAAATTTTAAGCGTATTTCCCATTTTCTGGATAAATGCTCTAACTGCTAGGTGGTTCTGTAAAAGAGGCAGCAGTATAAGCGTATTTTCTAAGATATTTTGTAATAATATTGACTATTGCAGCTGAGGTTTGTGTTGAATTGAATGTTGTTAGTGCACTGGGTATGCTCTGCACATATGCAAAGGTTTGGGCGCTTTAGGGGCCTAAGCAGGGTTAGGTACCCACTGACCCGGATTACGCTTTGGAAATGACCCAGGCAATGAGCCCAGCAGTTAGCTTCTAAGATTTGGGACCTAAGACTGAGGACTTTACCAGACTGCTGGGTTGTGATGTTGCTTATGTAAAAGTTGTGTGTTGAAATCAAAATGTTTTGCAGTTGCCAAGAAATTTGCAAGTGTATATGGATTACTGCGCCTGAGTATGGGAGATGCCATACGGCTAGTGTTAAACCATCAGCCAGAGAGCGAGCTGGCACTGAAGTTAAAGTGGCATCTTCACAAAGGACTGACTGTACCTGATGAACTGGCCGTCCAGGCTCTAGATGTGTCTCTGATGAATCACGTGTGTCATACCACTGGGTAAGAGTCTCGTTTGGGTTTCAGGGTATTTTTCAAGACGTGCCAGTCCCTTCATAAGCAGTGATTCCCATGTTATCACTGTAAAACAATTTCACTACAACGCATCAGTGGTTTATGCATTAAGAAAATAGTGTATACAAAATGATATTCCTCACATGACTCCAGGAAACCAGACTGAAGCCTAATTTTCTGCAATTTTCAAGTAAGTATATTTCAGTAAATCCAAGTAAACTGCTTTATGAAAGCTACCTTTTTTCAGTCAGTAAGCCAATATTTTCTATTATCCTTTGAGAACTACCATTTTATGCCTCTCATATCAACTCCAGTACCTACTGGGACACATCCGATTCTCTTTGGTCATGCAGACTGGTTCAGTACTCATGGGTTTTTCTGGTTTTGTTGACAACTGAAGTTATTGAGGAGGAACTGAAAACAGTGAGTCTTTCCATCTCATTCATATGTGATCCTGATTTCCTAGGCTCTTTCTCCACCGCTGAAACATCTTCTAAACTGGGCAGACTACAAAAGATTCATGATTATGATTTCCTGACATTCATCTCATCTCCAAAAAAGAACTGTTAGAGAGAAAGGCAATTCTGGAATAATCTCTGAAAATTATTTGAGCTTGAGATCGGAATTCTTTCAACTTTTCTTTCAAGTTAAATACCAGAATATTGTTTCAATATATTTTGCCCCAGTATTGCCTAATACATGAAAAGCTTTTCTTCTTCAATATGATTTAAAAAACTCTTCAAGTACTGTAAATCATTTTACTTTTCACTTTGAAAACTACTCCTCCCGATCCATATGGACATTTTCCATAGTTAAAATTATGTTTCTGAATGACTGATGTGTCAGAATTTTAAAGTTCACCATTTTTCTGAGTCAGATCCATCCACTTACATTCCTATACCTTTTGCCCTTCGTGTATTTCCTTTACTCTTTACTATTTGTTATTCTATCTACTTGATTTTTATTTTTTTTTAATTTGATTGTAAATTCTTAGGAGTGAAGGCTGTGTCTATCAAGTCAGTGCAGCGACAACTTCATGGCATGGCTGCAGGCTTTTGTCTCTATTGAGAATCTACTAGGAATATACGTAGTCTTAATGGTTAATTAGAACCTGACTTCTTAGGAAAACTGTCTGTTTCTGTTTGTATGCAGAGTTGTAATTGATGGATATCCTGTATCAAGAAAACAAGTAAACCTCTTGGAATCAGCTAGGATAATTCCAGTGAAAATCTTTGAATTAGAAATGGATGCAAAGGAAGTGTTCAGAAGAGCACTGTTGGACAAGGAAAGCACGAATAGGTAGTGATGCTCCCTGATAGCTGCATTTTTATCCACACAATATTGTAATTTCTCTGTTTATGTGTCTCAGTGCTGTACCCAGAGGGGCTGTACCTAAGCTGGTGCCTAACCCCACCTGTCTCCGAACTCCACATATGAAAAGACACGGGCACCAGTCCCTCCACATTGATTTCCATAGGCCAGAAACTGAGACATAAGGAATTTGGGGCATGCTCCGGCCAGATCCCCCGACTGCATGACTGAGGTCGCAGATGTGCAATGCTGTCCACTCACTCCTTACCTTAACTGGTTTTCATGAAACTGTACATCAGAAATGTTACTAGTTCACTCTGCTGCTGAAGGTTATTATTAATCAATTCAGTTATTATCATCATAAGGCAAATGATACTTCATCTAATAAGCTCTCTTTTAAGTCTTGAGTTCTTTTTAGAAGACGGAAACAATGTATATTTTAATAATGTATACAATTCATGAGTTACTCATCTAAACCTTTCAATTCAGCTCACTCCTTTGTTTTTCTAAGGAGATAAATATTCTGTTTAAAGAGTTGTTAGTTGTTTTTGAGGAAGAGCAGTAAGTACTTTATAAATGAACAGAGAATTAAAAAGAACAGAACATTCACCTTAAAATCAAATTGTATAAGAACCTGGTTCTCATTAGAGGAAGTGTTTCTAAGAAGTTCCAGATAGCTTAGAGCATTACTGCATGTCTCTTTCATTTTGTCTCTTTCTTTTTATCAAGTGATCAGTACAATGCTTAATTGTTTACTGAAAGCCTAAAGACAATTTGCATTGCAAAAAATTAAATTAATGCTGTCCTTTTGAAAGCATTTACTTTAAACTTTTCATTTTAAATACCAAACTAATTGCATTTCATAGGCTTAAATACAAATCAAATGTGCAATATCAGATATTTCTGAAAGGTACAACTTACAGAGAAATTAATCCTATCGAAACAGAAGTTCATCTTTTTTTGTCATGATTTAAATTAAGAACAAGAACAGGAAATGCTTCTATGTTCTAGTCAAAATATCTCTTCTGGTCTTGCATAATATTTTTAGAGGTCAGACGGATTATTTTCATTTATGTATATGTACATATGACAGACAGTTTTCAAAATATATCCAAGGATTATGGCTATATCTTGATTTCTAACAACAGCATTATTCAAAAATAAGCCTGTTTTTCAATAAATGATTGATTTCCATTTTTAAAGTCTCATAGCGTTTTGTCTAGGGTACCATTTAAGGGTGTATTGGTAGGGTGTGTGTCAGGTAATATGTGCTGATATATTCCACATCCTTTACAAAATTACTGAGTTGTATTTGAGACATAAATAGCAAAATTTTTGTTCTTTGTTTTTGAACATAACTGTCTGATCATAAGTATGCTGTTTTTCATATGTAACTGGTAATACTCTTAATAAGAAAGTTGTGTTTCTCAAATATGTTCTACAGTTTCAAGTAAGCAGAATTTTGTAAAAAGGACTTGGTGAGCGCTATCATTTATACCTGAAATTCAATGAAATGATCTAATCTTCAGACTCATATTAAACCAGTGTTATTTTTCACTGTTTTCAGACCTCCCTACCCTGAGCATGACAGCTCACAGATTCTAGCTATTAAAAATTCCTTCTATAAACAACACATTGATGCAATTAGGACTTACTATAAGAAGGAGCATCAGAACTGGTGTGTGATTGACGCCTTTCGAAGCAAGTGGTGGATGTGGAACAAAGTACTGCAGGAAGTTCAAGTGGCTGTTAAAGAAATCCAGATATACCTGGAAAGAATAAGAGAAGGTAAAAGAGAACCAAAGTTTCTCAGAATAATACTTGTTTCTTTAAGAAGCTACAATGTAATGAGTGCTTTTCAACTTCAACTTGCTTTGGATGAAGCAAGTTTTGGGCACGTACATCCCCTCGAATTCTTCAATCTCATCTGGAGAGACCTTGAAGAGATCTCTTGAAGAGACCAAAGACAAAACCAACTACAGGACAGTCTGAGGCCATCCTCCAAAGAACAGCGTAGCGGAATACAGCTGAAAGAAGTCAGAGGTGTCATGGTCCATGGCAGGTTCCTCAGCATTGGGTGATAAATCACAAAGGATACCCCAAAGTATACAAGGGGAACTATGACTTGCAGCTTCACTTAAGTGTCAGTGGAGGAAGAAGGAAGGAGGGGGAAAACGTTAAGTTTAAGTTCAGAATTAAGGTTAAATATCCCATCTGAGTTAACTTCTGTGCTGTGGGAGGAAAACCACTTTAGTCTAAAGTGGCAGAGTTCCCACTTGAATTTTTGTGTCAGCATTGGTCAGGATTAAATATGCCTTTTAAACATGGCTGTACAGTTTAACTAGAATTCCTCTGAAGGGCAAACAGACTTCCTTATCTTATATCCACCTTTTGGTTTTAACTTTTACAGCTCTGTGGCTGCACCCTTCTTAAAAATTGCAGTCATAAGCGAAAAAACCCACAAACATTTAAGTTTTTCACATCAAGCTTGAAAAGCAAAAATTTTAAATAGTTTAGGTTTTATTTGACATTTTATTCAAAATTTTTAATATATTTCATCCGTACAGATTGCCAAATTTGCAAGACAGGGATGAATAAATGGGAGGCTTTCATCACGTGTTGTACTCTTTTTCAACACTGTAAATAAAATAATAGCTGAAATGTTCCTTAGCAACATGGAGTAAAACAATAAATCATAAATATAACTGTCCCAGTGAAAACAGACTAGTAAGTTAAGCATACAGAATATCCTACAACATTAATAATGATTATATTTCTTAAGTGCTAGAAAAATTTTATTAAAATTAATTGGTAAAATGGGTTGCAACTTCACTTTAATATCAATCTATAAAATATGCTATTTTAATTCTCACTACTTCATATCATTTTCACATGATGAATTATAACATCTTCTAAACTGTAACATTTCTGCATAGAAATGTTTGATGTTTCTATGTCTTTCATTAATAAAACATTATCTTTAATTGCTTTTATTAACAGGAAAAGCAGCTGGCATTGCTGATTTATGCATCACTCCCGAGGAGCTGCAGTATCGGCTGGGGGAGTTTGGACAGTACTGTCCCGTCAGCCTTGCAGAAAAGGGTGAACTGGTTGACTGCTCCGTAACGTCGTCGTTGCAGTTTGCTGCAGAATTTCGAGGACACTATTACAAAATGGCTTCACAGGAAGAACTGGACGTAAGTGTCAAAAAGCAGGTCGGGAGAGGATTACGGGAAGAGGGAACATTGTTGGCTGGGATTCTTTGACTCCATGCAGAAACAGTCAATACGTAATCTGAATTAGACTAGTGTTGTTAGTCTTCGAGCTTTTGTTCTGTATACTTCTGCTATCAAACATCAAGGCAAGCAGAATGCAACAGAGAGTCCGTTCAAACCAAAGCTCCTCTTTCAAATTGTCATAGATCAAACATTCATTTTAAAGCAACCATTCCCTCCTTTCTCCATCTGTTTTGGGGAGACTGGGGGTAGAGAGTGGCTAATGATAGCGATGGATAGTGACGGATGGTGGGCGGATAGTGATGACTTCAAGTGAGAGTGGGCTGGAAAACAAATGACTTATCCAAGAGCAGCAGCAGCGCCAGCACACTAAGAGAGGTGTTGTAGAAGGAGCAAGCACCTAACATGTGTGAGCCAGTCCTCTGGAGTCTGACTAACGGTTTTACAGTCCTTCTTTCATTAAAAAAAAAAAAAAATATTAATTTCTTTTTCCACAGAAATTCTTGAGCAGACCAGAGGTTTATGTACCACCACTGGCACCTCACCCTCTCCCACTCCCAGATATGCTACCAAAGAAACTGACTGCGGCAGAAGTGAAGGCCTTATTCCCAATAAGTGCTGAAATGCAGGGATACTGTCCAGTCACTTACCTAGATGGAAAACAGAGGTACATCACTGCAGTTTTCATAATGTGCATTACAGACTATGTGTCCTATATTAACCATTAATGAGGAAATACGTTGAAAGTACTTCTTAACAGTGTTCAGAATTTGGACAGGAAAAGCTATTACAATTCTCTATATCGTGCCTATGGCTCTGGACATCAATGTAAACCTTTTGAAACACATACGGCTACAAGTTCTACAAGGATCTGTGTTGGCTTACTGTCTGTTGTGATGAAGACTGCTCAGATATAGTTTGAATTTTCTCTATCGTAAGCCTTCAAAAGTTCAAACAATTCTCTCAAAACCTTACTGATGCAAAACTAGCTTTTACAATTTTTATAAGAGATCCATAAGGCTCCACCATAAAGTCCCATTGATTTCCTCAGCGTGCAGGAATTTCTCATCAAGGTAAACCCGTAGTAGTCAATTCTATGCTGTCCCTTCTTAATCTCCTGAACAACTACAATTGGCATTTTAACTAGAGGAGCTCTAAAGAAGCCCCTTAATAAGCAGATTTTGAGGCAGAGACTCTCTCGGGTTTTCAGCCTTGTAACTGTCAGTCATGCGGTGGAAACTTGGATGATCCTATTGCTACTTTTTTGCAGGTCTTATTCTTGCTAAATTACCAGCAGGCTCCCAGTAGCTCATGAATTTACACCACACAAACGATGTTTTACATTTCTTGTGAATCAATGGTCTTTCTTGCTCTGTCTCTTCAGATACGAAGCTTTGGTGTCTGGCAACATTCAGTATGCAGCAAAATATCGAGATAAGCTATATATTTTTGAAAGTGAAGAAAAGCTTCTGAAGTTTATGAGGTGAATATACCAACTGCATTTTAATCTTTAATCATGTCACGGTTTACATATCTTGAAAGCACTTTTTGTCTTGTTAGGTTACCAGAGAAGTACTGGAATCTGAAGCTTCCATGTAAACTCCCTCCGATAAAGGAGCCAATGCTGCTCACTGCACTTCCGTTAGCTGGATACCTTGAACAGGCCAGTTTTTGCTTTTCTATTTCAATGTGTGACTTTGCAATGTATAGTATATCCCACTCAGTTTATTTCATTTTTAATGCGTGTCTTATGGGATTATATTAATGGGTCTTAATGGGATTATATTAAATTGAAAATTGTGTACTTACAACTAAAAGGAATTTTTTAAAAGCTTTAAAATAATAGGTATTTGTAGCATTAATGGAAAAAAATATAAGTAAGACCATCAGAGGGGAATAATAAACTACAATATTATATGATGGATTTTCTGACTCTTTTGTTTATCAGATCTTGTAAGATTACATTTTGCTTTGGTGTTTAACACCATGATAGACACAAGCTTATCTGGAATCATTTAAGGATAATTGGTTACATTCTGAGGCATGAATATGAAATAAAAAAAAATTATTCATGGTCACTTCCCCCCCCATTTTATACTATTTGTTAACTTCTACAATTCAATAGCTTAGGTATCATCCATCCTATATTGTTAGATTTGCAGGATCACCCTTTGAATATATTTTTGTTCTTGATTTCTGTAATGGTTTTATAAAACTGTTTTCTTTCTTTAGGGAGTAGCAACTTCTCTAATAAAAGCTCTGCATGAAGTAGGCTGCTTAAAGCCAAAGTTTCCATTCCTAAGTGTAAAAAAAACTGCTTTGCTGTTTGTCGCCTGCCATTTAAAAGGTAGAGTATAAAATAATATGCTATAAAAATAATGAATTATATAAATGCAGTAAATCATCTGCTACAACACTGATAACCCAGTTGTGTAGTTTTCTTACGTCCAACTTGGGAAAATACTATTATATAATGATTTAAGTACACACTGCCAAGTTTCTTGGAAAAGGAGGACCAAGGAAGGAAAATAAGGTTAACAGGATAGGTAGATAGGTAAGTGATCTCTCACAAATCATGAGACTTAAATGACATTTTATCACCAACAACCTGATGGCCTTGAAAACATTTCTAACAAGCGCTGATGGGGTTTTTAAATAGAAAGTAAAATTTTGTAATCTAGGTGGTTCTACATTTAAAACTAGTCATAGACAATCTGAATTGTCTTAAAAATTGACTAAAATTACTATAATAAAAGGCTGCTGAAATACTATCCGAGAAACAGTTTAGGTATCTGAATGCTTGCCTTTTTTTCAGCAGTATCAGGTGGTCAAATAAAACTTAACAACAAACCTTGCCTTGCAGATAACTTGAAGACAACTTTCTGATCATACACATCTCCAACAACACACCACCTAAACATGTAAAGGAGAGGTCTAATTGTTTTGAAAAACAGCTGAAGTACACATAGAACACCTATAATTTTCAAGAAAAGCCCTTCTTTTGCATGGGCTCAGTACCGATACACACTAAAGTACTAAAGAATAGATATCCATGCAAGATTGAATTATATTTTTAAGTTTTTAGCGCAATGAAATGTTATTTATCAGTCTGCTTATTTGTGAAATTATCTGTGAAGATCCCAGTATTAATGTGATTTAGAGTATCCATATGTTGATTACTTTTAACAACTTCTTTTTATTTAACTGACAGTCTAATCAACCACCTTACTTTTCCACAACAAACAGTCCAAAATTAAAAATAGGTGGTTTGTACTCAGCCCACAACATAATGATAACTTAAAACCTCTCATGGAGCTACCAGAGGTTAGGACTACTCCTTCACTGAGGAAAGTGCTCAAGCACAAAAGCTCAAGCTTTGTCTCCTGCATTCATATCTGCTATTTTTTAGAAATTTTGTTTGTTTGGGGGTTTTTTTGCAGTCTAAGATAGCAGTTGCAGCTAATAATCTTTAATAGTTTGCAATCGGCATAAATAGTGCCAACATTCAAGATTTCAACAGCCTAGTTTGTAGCTCTGCTGTAGCTTTGGTCTGGTTTCCAGTACTGCTGGAGATTTCTGGAGCAAGACTGCCACTTCTTCAACCCACCAGTTTTGCCTTTTGTAAGCCAACTTGTTCAGTGGGTGAACTTTACCTTGCCTTTTGTTATTTTGAATCTTTACTTATTCTTTTACATAATGGCAATCTTTATTATTTGTCTGAAGTTCTTCACATCCTGTGTTTCCTCATGCAGTTTCCAGAGCCGTCCAGAATTTTCTTGGACTATCACAGATTTTTGATAGCATAGCTTTGTTAAGGAAGACCACTGAACAGTGTAGGTGCACCATAAACCCCTGTATAAATGTACAGTTCTTAAGCCAGCAAAACTGCTTTTATACTGTAGTTTGTTTCATGCACAAAGACTGTTTTCATTCTATTGTTAGCACAGCTTTGCAAACGTAACAATGTCCACACTAGGAATGCTTTGCTCATATATTGCATCATTAAATCATTATTAGCACTGGATGATGAACTGCAAAGGTTATGCAAGTGCACAAATCTCTTCTCCTCATGCAGTGACAAACAGGTTGACCATAGGAATCCAGGAAAACCAGTTATCTTCTTCTAATACAGGGCAGAACTGCTTCCAACTTTAAGATACAGCATTCAAGTACACAGAAAAAACTCCTTTGCAAATACAGCGTTATTTATTATTGTGTGTCTCTTCAGAGTAGCCACACTGTCCTTGATCAAAAACTTGTTCGAAGTGCTTCAAGCTGTGGTCGTCTGGAAATTTTTTAAATCCTATTTCTGTCTGAAGTAAGACTTTCTCATCTTCAACATATGTCACACTCTAATCTCACATTTAAATAGGGGACAAGAAACAATAGTTTAGTTGCTCCTGCAGCTTTTTCTAACAATACTGGATTGCATTCAGTATCCAAGAAGAGAAGGTAAGGGCGATCAATCATAAATGCTGAGAGATTTACTCCTGGAAAAAAGAGCAGGAAACCATACATCACTAGAGTGATTTAGTGCCCTTCAAACTTGACTCCTGTAAGAACTCTACGTACAGCTATACTTGAAAAATCACTCAGAAGCTGTTAAACGCAGTTGTCTACAATTTAAAGCTAGTGGGCTGAAGTGAAGTGTCTCATGGCACAGTTCCTTCATACTATCCAGATTTTGTAATGAAAGTACCATTTACAGGGAAAAAAATGGTTATGATTTGGCTGTCTTAAATCACTCCTTCCCCTTTGCCTCAGTGTAACAATTAAAATAATAAAGAATACTCTGAGGATTGGCACTCAATACTAATGTATGCCAAAAGATGGCTTAGGGCAGAGAGGCAAGAAAGAAAAGAAACAATACTATCTTCACTGTAAAGTTCTTGGCCCTGATCTTTCCTTCCTCCTCTGAAATAGCAGTCAGCTCTTGATTTTTTATGGGCAAAGCACAGGTCACAGCACAGTTGTGCCAGGGACGCAGCGCCCCATGCCAGCCATGCTGTGCCCAGACTGTCCCCAGCAGCATCAGTTCAGGGTACGCGCTGCACCACCCACGTCAGCCATTGCCTCGTGGCTTGAGGGATGGCAAGCTGATGGTGGCTGAGCATGCATTTTGTTATTTCTTCACGAACGCCTTGATCTTTCAGAGTATTGTTACCCTCCGGGACCTGGGATCTTCTGAAACACCAGACTTTTGATTTGTTGTTGGTTTGATGCCAATGGGCACAGCCCCGGGCACTGTTATCTGGATGGATGCCCCATCCTAGAAGTGTTCGAGGCCAGGCTGGATGGGGCTTTGAGCAGCCTGGTCTAGTGGGAGGTGTCCCTGCCCATGGCAGGGGGGCTGGAACGAGATGATCTTTTAAAGTCCCTTCCAACCCAAACTATTCCATGATTCTATGATCTGTACCGCAGATAAAAACATTTCACAGTTTCCGTGACGCCATTCCACGAAGCTGACACTAAGACACGGCTCCGCTTCTTGCAGGCCACAATCCCCGGAGTCCGGCGCCGGCACGGCAGGCCTACCAGAGGAAGCTGGGGCGCTTCATGGAGCAATGCCGCCTCCTCCCCTACCTGGCGGCGGCCATGGCTGGACCCTACCGGCAGCCGGGACTGAGGCCCCCCGCCTTCGACGGCCGGCTGCGGGCTTTCCTCTCCCTCAAGGGCGCCAGCCCCGGCCTGCCATAGCGCAGGCCGCAGGTTCTCCTTCACCCTCCCGGTGTGTACTTTCCATCATCCTGCCGCGGCGTGGCCGCTGAACGACGCCGCCCTCCCTAGAACCAGTTTTTCTCGGGCACGAAATATTAAAATTAAAATCTTTTGTCTGAAGTCGGGCCTCGTTTGACACTCGCTGGGGCGGCCCACGCGTGAGGGGCGGAGGGAAAGGCTGCCGCCGCGCCGCGCTGCGCTCGACGTCAGGACGCAAGGCGCGCGGCCTGCCGCCCGGGCCGGAAGCGCGGCGGCGGTTGCGCAGGGGGGACCTGGCGGCGGAGCGGTGAGTGCCGGGCGCCGCCGGGAGACACCCCCCCCCCCGTCCATCCCCCCCAGTACCCCTCTCGCCGGCGGCAGCCGCGCTGGGGGAGTCCGGGCCGGCGGCTCACCTCAGGCCGGGCAGCCCCCGGCAACGCCGAGTTGGGCCGCTGCCTCCGCCGGCACCGCCTCGCCCCACTGAGGGGGCGAGCGGCTTTCCCCGGGACGGGGGTGTGGGGGGCAAAGCCTGCGGGGGCGAGCTACGGAGCGCGGGGCTTCAGTGGGGCGCTGGAGGGGCGGCCGGGCGGGCGGCCGGCGGGGAGGTCGCGGTGCCGCCAGTCCCCGCGCCGGGGGCCGCTTCGTGCCCGCCCGCAACGGGGCCTGCCCTCCCTGCTCGGCCGTGCTGTGGTAGTCGTGGTCAGCCCCCCAAAACGCCGGTGTTGCTCCTGAGCCCCTCCACGGCTCATCAGCAGGTGAACTGAGCGTGTCCGAGCACGCTGCGGGCAGCACGGGTGCATTCCCCTTACACGCAGGCTTATGCTAGAGTTAGTGGGCTTTCTTCGGTGAGCACGCTGATCGGGATTTTGCAGTCAAAAATCGTCATCGAACGCCAAAGTCCTTCATGTGGTCAAAACCCACAAAACACCTACTGCCCTGTCTGGTCTTAGGGAATGCCTGCAGGCAGAGTCGGCAGCAGCTCTTCAGAGGTTCCTGTCGTCCCCTGTTAAGGCAGGGTGGTGTCAGATCTGAAGCCGTGCTGCAGGGTGCCCCAGTAACATCAGGCAGGCATCCTCCAGAAAGTAAGGTTCCCAGATACACCATTTGGCTCCGGCATGAACTGTTTGGTAGCTGAATGGGGCTAAAGATGGCCATCTCCCTAGCATTTAGGTATCTGAAGTCTGTGTTGTTCCATACAGCATTCCGTCAGTAATCAGAACTGTTGCGCTCACTGATTGCTGTTTAAATACATGCTTGTATTTAAAATGACAGCTTTATATTTTAAGATGGCAGGTACCTAACCTGTTTCACGTTTGGCTCGGCTGATCCTCTTGAAATGGACATTTTTGGCTCATCTCTTGCATAGTATTATTTGGTGCATTCTTCTGAAATTGCTGCATTATTTTTTTTTTATTAGTTTTTTCTGCATTTTTACAATTAAAGGAGCTTGGCAAGCCATGTGGGTGTTTAATAGCATAGTTGACCCTATTTTAGACAGAGCTCTTAGAAAAAGCTGCTGCTGTTCAGCTTTTATTGCCCGCCTCCATAGCCTGAGGTTTAGCAAGTAAGTGTTCTGAAAGAGAAATTTTCAGAAGGATAGAAATGGATAAAAGAAGGTATCCTGGTATGGTATGGAATGGTATGGAATAAGGGGTGGAATGTCCTGGTTTGAGGTAAAACAGAACCAATTTTCTGATCTGTAATTTTACTTTTTAGCTGGGCCTCTTCTAACTGACCGAAGTCTGAAATTAACAGCATATTGTTCAGAAACTGTTCACTCCCAGAGTGATAAGACCTGATTGTACCAAGGAATGGTATGCACAGAGGCTCTTGCTTAGACTTATTGCTATAACAACCAAGGTCAGCTCGCTTCGCTGTTTGCCCTGTTCGAGGGTCGGAAGCGGAGAAGCGTAGAGGGGTCCCACCTGCAGGGAGGAGCAGACGGGACAGGTGACCCAAAACTGACCAACGGGGTATTCCATCCCATATGCATCACGCTCAGTTTAAAAGCTGAGGGATCAAAGGGGCAAGGGGGCTCTGGCCCGTTTTTCCTTCAGTGGCCGACGTCTGAGGAGACCCTGTCTGTTTGTCTGCCTTTGATCCCTGACTCTAGTTCCGGAATTCAGCTTCTGTCCATCGCTGACTCCAGTCTGGGACTTTCCCTGTGTCTGCTGGTGACGCGATCATCGTCCTGGGAGCTGGATACGGTTTTGTATATATTGTATACTTTTTTTCTTTAATTTTTATTATTCTATTATTATTTACTATTTTCTTATTTATATTTTCATTAAAGTAGTTTAGTTCTTTTTTCTAAACTTGTAAATCTCCTTATCTCTTCCTCTCTTCTCTGAGGAGAGAGGCGGGGGAAGGCCATCTATCGCTCTGCTTGGCCAATCCAGCCAAAACCATGACAAAAGGAATGGAGTCTGCTACACTGATGCCAGTGAAGTTTTGTCATTGGTTGCAGGAATTCATAGCCTTGGCCCTGAATAATCTGAAATGTGGCATCTGCAGGGATGAAGCTGCAGTTGACCTTTTTTTTACTATTGTTTGTTTCCACTTAGGAGTTGTGAACAAAGACTTCTTTTTGTCTGATTGTTTTAGTGGTGAAAGGGGTTTTCAGAAGGGGTAGCCATTTTTTTAGATGCTATGCAGTTCACAGTACATCAGAGATAAACAAGTGAAATAATATGCAGTAGTTCTGATCTGGGAAGAAATTATTTGTATTCATTTCTTAGGATTTAAAAACACTTAGTGAAGAAAATCTGTGTCAGCATTAGTGGTGATTTTTTAAAGAAAGTTCAGAGGCCTCAGAATTGTTTCACAAACTATTGAACTCTGTTGCCTAGTAAAGTAAATGATATTTGGTGTTTTATAATGCAGATTTATACAATATTTCTTAATTAAAGCTATTCTGTTCCTGTAGGCACCTCCTTTCATATGCGCAGTAAAAATGGCAGAAATGGCTCCCGACGCGTCTGAGAAACTGGTTGTCATCCACTCCAAAGCTCACAAAGATACCATTCTAGCTAATTTTGAAGAACAAAGGAAAAAGGATTTTCTTTGTGACATTACCCTAATAGTGGAGAATGTGCAGTTCAGAGCCCATAAAGCTTTGCTTGCTGCCAGCAGTGAATACTTCTCAATGATGTTTGTAGATGAGGGTGAAATAGGGCAGTCGATTTACATGTTGGAGGGAATGGTTGCAGACACCTTTGGAGCGCTGCTAGAATTTATCTACACTGGTTGCCTCCGTGCCAGTGAAAAAAACACAGAACAAATTCTGGCTACTGCGCAACTGCTGAAAGTGACTGACTTGGTTTGGGCCTGCACAGACTATCAGGCCAGCCGTAGCCCAAGTAATGCGTTACCAGCTCCAGCTAACAGTGGAGCCTCTGTAGCCATTATTGCAAGCGACAAGAAAAATGAAGATCCACCAAAGCGAAAACGAGGGCGACCGAGGAAAGTCAAGAATGTCCAAGAAGAAAAATCAGCGGCAAATTCTGCCGAAGATGTGCAGCTGAGAGAGAACAACTCCATGCAAAATAAGCAAAATTTTTTGAAAAAAGACACTGCAGAAGAAGAAACAGTTGTCAGCGAACAGGGTCCAGCGAGGAAAGATACAGAGGAAACCGAACCTGCTTGTGGCTCAGAAGCTGCGGTCGACTTGTCAGCTGAGAAAGATGAGAATTACGATCCCAAATCTGAAGGAATACAGAGCACTCAGAGCCGTTATAGCAAACGCAGAATAAGGAGATCAATCAAACTAAAAGATTATAAACTTCTCGGTGATGAGGATGAAAAAGGACTGGCAAAGAGAACTGATGGCAAAAGAAAACGTGCAGGTTCTGAAGCTCGCTGTAAAGACTGTGGCAAAGTATTTAAATATAATCACTTCTTAGCTATTCATCAGCGGAGTCATACAGGTAGGCATTAAGAGACTGCTGCTTTTGGGTTAGGGTTGAGTGACTTGTTGCTAAATGCGACCTAGTTGTTGAGATGTGGACTGTTGTCTACAGGCAGAACTGTCCGAAATAGCATGCTGAGCCAAATTGTGGCGTGTCTCCTGTGTTCGCTGTTTTATTCTTGTCAGCAGATCTCGTTAGCCTTTATGTCTTACCTTGATTGCAGTTTAGTTAATCATTTCTCTGTTTTAAAGTTGAATTATGTGGTGATACTTAAAGAATTGTTTTATTGCTATGGGAAGCTTGTCTCTTAATTCTGGTTATCACTACTCAAAAAAACATTTTTTAGTAGCTACTACATTGCAGTCCATCTCGCTATCAGCTTAGAATATCTGCTGAGAAATAATGCATCTGTACTTAGAAATGTAATGTTTTGCTTCTAGGGGAGCGCCCTTTTAAGTGCAGCGAGTGTGGCAAAGGCTTTTCCCAGAAGCATTCTCTTCAAGTCCATGAGCGGATGCACACTGGAGAAAGGCCGTACACATGCACCATCTGCAGTAAGGCTCTGACAACAAAGCATTCTCTTCTGGAGCATATGAGCCTGCATACAGGTAAATATTTTAGGGCACACATAACCTCTCTCCCCCAAGAATTTGCCTTTCTTAGAAAAGGTATTTCTGCTCTCTCTCATGTGTGCTGGTTTATTTATTTCCTTATGCTTGCTTTGAATGTGGCTTACATTTTAATAAGTGATTTTTTTTACAGGGCAGAAGGCTTTTACATGCGATCAGTGTGGGAAATACTTCAGCCAAAAGAGGCAGCTCAAGAGCCACTATCGAGTACACACAGGTATAACAAGTCTGGGTCGAAGAGCTGGCTTACAGGCCATGCTGATTTGTCCTCCTAAAGATTGGTTAAGGCTGAAAATTCTTCTTCAGCGATGTATTTAGTCTCTGCTACCCTGATGCATGGTATCTTGATATAACAACAAATAGGGTGAAAAAGACAAAATGGTGTATAATAAATGGAATGTTTAGAAAAACAGTTAATCGAGAAGGACTCTTATGATGATTAAAAATTAGTTACACTGTATTTGACGTGCAACTTGATTATTTTAGCCCTGCTGTCTGTGTTACATAGAAACTAGGAATTGTGTAAACAATTGTGTCTGTTGCCTGTTGTGCAAGTTGTCTTGTAGTTTCCCACTACTACTACTTTGGACTAGTAACGGCAAACAAGCTTTAAGAAGTGTCCTCACTTCTGGAGCAGGATGGAGATAAGCTATGGATACAGGAAGTGATGGAAAAACTCAGAAATTACAAAGCTTCAAGAGTTTTGGGGGGAGCAAGTGTCAGTCCCCTCTTTTCCCATGATAATATTAAATAGAGAAATAGGAGTGTGACAATTAACATAGGGTGGAGGCAGTGATTCACCTTTTGTTTTATCTCTATATTATATCAAAGTGGTTATTTTACAGGAAAGTGCTTTAACAAAGATCACTGAAGAGATACACTGACACTTTTTTTATTATTGCGACAAGGCCGTTCACTGCCGGAATGTAACCAGTGTCGTCGCAAATTCATGGATGCAGCTCAGTTAAAGAAACATCTAAGAACACATACAGGTAATGTTGTCCGTCATGTTTGGGTTTTTTGGTTTTATTTTTCCTTGAAGTAATACAAACAAAACAGTGCTAGGCAAATGGCACTTGCCTCTGTGGGATGAACTTCTGCTCTACTTGTACATAATGATGCCTGTATTGCAAATGAAGGGATTTGGCATCAAGAATCAGGAGCACAAAAAAGTTTGTATTACAACAGTGCAGAAGCGGTGCCTATTATAGGAAAAGCTTTTTTTTCCCCCATTCTTACAAAGCCTGCTGCAGAAAATGCCAGTTAGCTCTCCTGTGGTAGAATCGTGGACTGGGAATTCAGTTTATCAGGAGAGGCGCATCCAGCATGCATGGGGCTTGGAGTGAGCTAAGTAGTAACAGAAGGCGTATGTCCTAAATGAGTTGGGCACCCCTGTCTGTGAGGGGTAGGTGCTTATGAAAAATGCTGCTGAGCAGAAAAATAATTATTTCCATTTGCCTTTTTATTACGCTGTAATAAACCAGATGTTGGCAGGAGATGGGCTGGGAGGGATGACTTAATGCAAGTGCATCAGAGGGTGTTTTAAGAGATTTAGAGGGCTAGGGGATACTCGAATGGCTGGATAGCAGGCATAAAAATGTTGATCTAACATCTTGTGATAACAAGGCATAAGCTTCTTAAAATAGGTTTTCTTTGAAGGGTAAGTTCATAAGATCACTTGTAAATGTTTTTTTCTTTTAAAATAGCGGTAAACAGTTGTGGTTATTTCTTCCCCAAACCAAATTATTCTTAAGTATGTTGCCTGCGGTTGTAGTAAAGTATGCACAAGATCAAGTAATGTATCTCATTCATTTCCTTCTCTTCCTCAGTGCAAATAACACGGCTTTAAATTCCCTGGGATAGGATGAGGTCAGAACTTGTGCCTTTGGGAGCTTTTGGTGTATCCAGAATAGCGTTAACTTGTGATACTTATAAATAATGCATTTTCTATTGAGGAGAACATATTGTTTGTTGACGCACATAACAGTTTTGTTTCTGAAGCTGATACAGCTCTATAATTGTAGTGGGAAATGAGAAGAGGAAGCATAGTAGCAAGGTAAATTGCAAAAGTAGATTAATTAAGATGAGTTCTAGCAGAAACTGGCTTGCAATATATTTTGCTTCCAGAAAATACGGGCCAGATACCAGTATTAACGATGTAGAAATAGCAACTGATCTGTCCCATCTCAAAAGCAAAGAGTAAAATTCTAAGGAATTTGGGAACAGATGTTAACATTGGTATGACTGCTTTGGCAGAAGAATCTCATGAGAGTACAGTCTACTTAGGAAGTTGCCCCTGTTTTCAGTAGGAGGCTGGGACTAGCAGATGAGAGATCCCTTCTGACAGATGTTTCTTGTTCTCTCATGCTTTGCCCCTGCCCTCCAAAGCCACGTGAAAGCTGCTAAGCGTTGCAGTTCTCTACTAAATGTGATAGAAAGAATGGACTTCCTTGGAAACCGGCTGCTGCCCCATCCCTGGTTTTAGCATGCTTGGATGGTGTGAAGTACCACAGTGGGATCTGAATTCTCGTGTCTAGTGTCTTTAAGAAAGTTCAGTGTGATAAGGATGTATTATGGTCTGAATTAGGATTTGCTTTTGTTGGGTAGTATCTGTTTCTTGTTAACCTTTTTGTTGCTTAATTTGGCTTCTCTGCTTCTGCTCAATTAGACACAAGAATTCCAAATGCAGTAAAAAAACCGAAACCCAGAGTTTATTCAACCCACCATAATTTAATTTTTTTCTGACTGGTGTTCCTAGGATGTCATAGGTTTAGGATGATGGAGCCTTATAGGAAGACAACCAGCTGGTTAAGATAATGGATTCACTTTTCATGTTTGGAAATCCAGGCTTACTCATCTGCATGGTGTGGCATGTCAGCCTAACATTAATGCCTGCTAGTTCAGGGTCAGCCTTTCTCAAACTTGCCTGTTCCGTGTGGAACACCTGCATCTGTGTCGTAGGTGTGTTTTTTGTTGCTGTGAGGGTTTGGGTCACCTAATTCTTTATCTTCAAAGGGGAGAGAAACATCAGAGATGTACATTTAAAATACTACACCGTCATTGAACTAGTGAGTGTATTCAATTTCAGATATCTGTCCTGACCCATGAAAGAAGCATGAGGCTTTGACATTACACGCTTGATACTGCGTATGGTAAAATATAAAATGTTTAATATATTGATGGGAAGTGCTATATAAAAAGTAACCTCAACTTTCTTTTTGATAGGTGAGAAGCCCTTCACTTGTGAAATTTGTGGCAAATCATTTACAGCTAAAAGTTCTCTTCAGACCCACATTAGAATTCACAGGTAGAGTATGTCTAATTAGAAGTTACATTTTTAAAGAATGTAATGAAAAACTGATACCTGTATGTAGTGCTTGTTCAATTATAGAATGGTCAGGGCTTGTTTGCATTTTGAATGGGTGGTTAAAGATTGATATTTTTGTTTAATCTATTTTAAAGAAATAATTGGTAGTGGAAAGTACCGCACTGTTAAATACTAGTGTGCCAAGACATGGTAAGATTCCTCTTTTGTGTATTGTCTCTATTTAATGGCAATATACTTACTGCTATATTATTTACGTGAAAACTACCATGAATTTTTGGTTGACAGCAGAACAGTAGCCATGGTGTAACAATGTTACTGGAGCATTGTCCTGTCTCCCTATACTCTATCATGTCTCTTTAATAGCATTAGTTATCTTTTACCCATGTCAGCATGATGTATTGCATAAAGATGTGTAAGATTTTGAAATCATTGGAGAACTGTTGTGGGCCTTATGTAAAAGAAAACATTTCCAGTAAAATTTCTCATCCCTTTGAGTTGGGCAGCAAGTTAGGATTTGGACACTTCTTTTTGTTTTAAGGCCCATGCTCTTAATAAACATTCTTTAAACGGCCAGTGCTTGCAGTTGTGCAAAGTTGTTGCATTCTTGTCGAGGTCTATCAGCATAGAATTTGTACCTCTGGTATTATGACAGGAGGGCGGTTATGTTATCTCTGTAGCTCTTGAGTATGTACTAATGAAAGTACAGTTTGTGAAGTCAAATAGAAATAATTAGGAAGTCAAATAGAGAACATTTTAAACATCACTATTATTAAGTGCTTACAATTTAGGAAAACAGAATAATAATTTCAGTTTTTTATTCTATAATAAGTTGCAGTAAACATCACTATCAAAATGAGTGTTTTAATGAGATCAAATGCACTCTTTTGCAGAGGAGAAAAGCCATATTCTTGTAGTATATGTGGAAAATCCTTCTCCGATTCCAGTGCTAAGAGAAGACACTGTATCTTACACACAGGCAAAAAGCCTTTCTCCTGCCCGGAATGTAGTTTGCAGTTTGCTCGTCTGGACAACCTGAAGTCTCATTTGAAAATTCATAGCAAGGAAAAGCAGTTTCAGGAAGCCAGCGTTGCTCCGAGCACCAACACTAATTCAGAAGAAGTGAGAAACATTCTTCAGCTGCAGCAGTATCAACTTGCCACCTCTGGAGGGCAGGAAATTCAACTACTGGTTACAGATGCAGTACATAATATAAACTTCATGCCTAGTCATAATCAAGGCATTAGTATTGTTACTGCAGAAAATGCCCCAAGTATGACGACAGATCAGGCTGCTAACCTCACGCTGCTTGCTCAGCCACCGCAGCAGCTGCAAAACTTGTTGCTTTCAGCTCAGCAGGAGCAAGCGGAACAAATCCAAAGTATCGATATGATTGCAAACCAAATAGAGACTGCTCCACCTGAACAAATGCATGTCATCACTCTTTCTAAGGAAGCACTAGAACATCTCCACGCTCATCAAGGACAAAATGAAGAAATCCACTTAGCAGCATCTTCCCATCCAGCTCAGCACGTGCAGTTGACTCAGGACTCAAGTCAGCAGTCTCACTCTAGCCAAGATACCGTCCCTTCGCATCAAATCAGTGAAGAACAGAATCAAAGCGTACCTGTTTCTGAATCCCATCAGCAGCCTCTGTCAGTAAATGAGTCATCTCATGAGCATCCTATTCAAGGACAGGCTTTCTGAAATGCTTGTTTGTCATCAGAGAGCTAGGCTATAGCATGCTTCTCACCCAGGCAGTGATTACACGTATCATACTCTTTTTTCTGCAGCATAATCTCTCTGAGGATGCATTTCTTGGTGATTTTTGATGGGTGGCTTTCAGTTTTCTTAACCTTATTTATTTTAGACTTTTTTTTATTTTTCCAGATTGGTATTTCTCTACCACTTAGTCCATACCTCACAAGCGATTAACCTGTTTTTTTGTGCCTCATACACATCCATGCCTGTTGAGGAGATATTTGGCCCCTTATTTGCATTTCTGTGTGACTCTCCAGAGGAGTGTACCTTGCTGGTAGAAGAACAGTGTTTAAGATGTCTGCTGATCAGAAAGTACAACTTTTCTGATGAAGTCAACGTTACCTGAACTACTGTCAAGCTTAAGAAAACTGGTACTTTTTGCAAAGCTAACACCATATGTCTTATGTTTAATGATCTTTCTCTCTGCAGGTTAACATGTAATTTTCTATGTGATCATTCCCTGAAGTGCATTTTGATTTATTGACTACCAAATTTGTTTGTTTTGGGTTGAAATTATTGCAGCTTTTGACTGGCCCTGGATCTTCCCTTCTGTTTGCTGTATGCTATACAAGTTTTGCTCCTTGTAAGTGGTTAAGCCGTTGCACTTGAATAGTGGCAAGGAGATGCGGTGGTTACTCTGGACAACTGAAAAGCCCAAATTCTGCTCTGTTAGTTCTACCGCTCACTCCCTGTTTGACTGTGGTCAAGGTAACTGACCTCTGTGCCTTAGTTTCATCATCTAGTAAGTGGGGATAGCGTTCACACGCTCTGCCAAGCACTTTGAAGAGCTCTTGATGTTGAAGGCACTGTCTACTGAAGTGCAAAATTCTCTTCCTGACAGGACTCAGTCTAAGCTTCAGAGCCAGTGTGTATTTAAAGTGTTATTTTTTGTACTTTGGAGAGCAGAATGTAATGTTACTTTTAATATATGTAAAAGCTGGTAATTGTTTTTGTGGGGACTTGAACAATGAATAGAATCACTTCAGAGCATAATGAGCTATATAAATGGGGCATATTGCGTTGCAGTTGGACAGCTATTTTTGCTGACTAGATTAGATGTGTACAGATTGTTTTCAATGACTGACTGACTGACTGCTAACACAAAAGATTTGACTTCTTAATAAAATGCCATGACAGAATACGTGCTTTGCATTTTCAAGTTTGGCTACTGGTAACATCTCACATAGTATACCAGTGTGTTAAAATCCAGATGCAATGCCATTGGTACTTAAAGCAATGTGCTCAATCATCACTTCAGTTTTAAAATGCCATACTTGTGATTTATGTTGATACTTTATGTTTTAACAAATGAAAAATGTAAAAGGGAATTCACCTGTGCAGGTGAATTTAAAAGCAAAGCAAAAGATCTTTGTACATGCTTGGCTTATATGACTGCCCAGAGAGAGTCACTGGCATAAAAGCCTAGTGCATAGAATGATAGAATAATTTAAGGTGGAAGGGACTTCCAGAGGCCAGCTGGTCCATCACCTTCCTCAAAGCAGGTGCGCCTAGATCACGTCACTGTTGTCTGGTTGAGTTTTGAATGATTCCAGGGATGGATATCCACAACCTCTCCAGGCCACCAGTTCCAGTGTTTGACCATATTTGCGGTGAAAACAAGTTTCCTGTATTTAATTGGAATTTCCCGTGTTCTGGTTTGTGTCCACTGCCTCTCGTCCTACCGCTGCACCTTCAAGAAGTGTCTGTCTCTGTCTTCTTTACACTATGCCATTAGGTAATTGAAGACAGCAGTAAGGTCCTCCCAAAGCCTTCTCCTCTTAAGGCCTGAACAAACCCAGCTCTCTCAGCCTTTTCCATCATGTGCTCCAGCTCTTTAATCACCTTGGCATCCTTCTGCTGCCATCAGACAAGTGTGTCAATTCTGTCTTGTTCTGGGGAGCCCAAATTCTGGATGACATTCCTTGTTTGGGTCCAGACTACTCAGCTGGCTCAGCTGTGTTCGGGCGAGTGTCTTCATTTTGTCAAAGTACTAGATCAGTTTTTATATAAACGGATCATGAAAAGGGTAGACAGTGGGAGTAAACCAATGCAAAGAAAATATCCCACAGCAAAACTCTAGTTAGGCTTTTCATGTTTCCTTTTTTCCTCTTGGAATGGAAAATTACAGTTTGTGTACTTCTGCCACCAAAAAGAACCATCATATTCTCCAGTTGTACTTCAGAAACTTGAAGTCTTGATGCTGCAAGAACAGATGAAAAAATACAAGTGAAGCTTGTTACAACATCTGTGAAAATCTTACTGATTAATTGTATAAATTTAAGTTAATGATAAATATTATGGAGGTTTCATCCTAACAGCTTCGATTTTCTCTAAAATACTGTAATGTGCAGTCATAATACTGTCTGGTCATAAGTTTACAGGAGCTTGCACCGAGTCCTTCTGTGCCACATACTTATGAATCCTGAAATGTTTAATAGCTGGTTACAAGCTAAATCCTAAGACTACCAGTAAAATAATACTAACCTCTTTTTTTGAACCTTGATTTGTTCGTTATGAAGTTCTTGCAGGATTAAATATGGTGCTGCAGTTATGCTTGAGCCACTATCGCGTAGTGATTGCTTGATGCTTTCGCTGTAAGTAAAAAGAATGATGTTTTGGGGTTTGGATTTTCCTTATGCTTTTCTACCAAATTACCAATGAAGGAACAAGCTTCTGAGAATAGCACAGCAGTGATTCATCTTCCACTTGCGTTCCTTAAGCTGTCAGCACACATTGTAACTTGCACTTGAGAGGCTCGCGTGGTTTCTCATACCACAAATGTTGCTTTTTTGACACCATTTGCTTCCTTCCTAGTGAATGCATTTCTATTAAAGATGAAAAAAAAAATCCCTCTTCTGTGTGTGCATTTTTAAGGCTGCAACTGAAGCCTGGGATTGCTTTGAATTTGAAAGGAAAGCCCTTCAGCTTTGCTGTTTAGTCCAGCTGCCACCAAGAACCATTTGGCAAAAAAAATGCACGCCTGAAAAACGGTTTCAAAGCAGTTCTCTAGATATCTTTGCTCCTTAGCCAGTAAACACCTTAACTTCTCATTTTCTCACATAGAGTAATCTGTTTAGCAAATCCATCTCGCTGCTCACTATGTTAAAATGAGATTAGGGTTTTGGACATAAAAGCAGGAAAAGAAGTAGACTACAGAAAGATCCATTTCTGTGAGCAATTAACACCATTGTGTGTTTCTTCTACTCCATTTGTAAGTTACCCGGTGTAGTTGAACTCTAAGAGGATTTTACTATTCCTTTTTTGAATGCAGGTTTATGAAGTTTGGGCTTTTTCTGAAGATTTTGGCTGATTCTTCAGGGGAACGTTGAAGCAAATTCCTGAGGGGTGGAGCAAACAGGCGGTGTTAAGCGGGTATTTGAGTGTTGTGTGTATACTTAGTTTGCGTGCCAGTTACATTCACGGTTTAGCTGCAAGTAGCATTTCTTGACCTCGGCAATCTGAAGTTCAAGAGAGTTTGCTGTTCTGCGCGTGGAAGCCCCGACGCTGGCAGTGTGCATTAGACCAGCGGGCCTTCAGTCCAGCATCTTGGTTTTGACAAATGAATGTCAGAATATTTCACGAGCTGTAAAAGCGAATTATCCTGGAAGGAAAAGCTTCAGCCCAGCACCCGTTACTTTGCAAGGGCTTTTTTTTTAACTTGTTTTATGCTCTCTTTTCTGCTCAGAGGGACTTAAAAAGCACTAGTAGGTGTTTTACAGCAATTACTTCTTAGCATCTAGGTGGAAGAAGAGATGACTACCTGGCCACAAACTCTTTCAAACTGAATGTATATTCACAGGTTAAAGTTAGGAGTGTTGAGCCTGGCATCGATCTTGCCAGTCACTCAGGAAAGAGTTTGGCTTGCATCTCTTTATTTGTAAAACACTTGTTTTACTCTCTTAGCTGGTTAGTCATCGAGATCAAGCTCATGGCTGGTGTTTGCTAAGACCTATCCTAATGTGCTGGTTTGGGGTTTTTTTTTAATGCTTTCCCACTTCACCTTAAATGAAAGCTAGCATGGGATACGTTCCTAATCATTGACCCGATGCCCACGGGAGTGTAGCAGCCTTGTACATTTTCTGTCTGCCCACGTCTTCCATTCCTGCAGCAGACGGACTGTCTCACTGACCGGGCAAGTGCCCGCATCCCGGAGAAGCTGGGTCCGACTCGGGAGTGGCAGGGAGGAGACCGGTTTGCAAAGCAGGTGTGCCCTGGAGTCTGGGCAGCAGTCCTGGCTGCTTCCTGGATACCCTTGTCTTCCCCTGGTCAGAAGTCCGTCTGTGCAGGCTTTTTCCCAACCCTGATGCTATTTCAGAGTGTATTCTCTTTAAGAGTGGGGAAGGAACTGGCAATGCTGTATTTGCCATAGCTATGGTTTCAGGACCTCTTTTATCTATTCACTTGAGGCATTAAAGAGTCTGCTTCTTGCAGACCTGGAGTCCTGTGAGCTACGACAGTCCTGTATGCTCCATCCCTTTCCAGATCCTCCATAAAACATGGTGAACAATGAATGGTTTTCTACACCAGATGGACCGCTGTTCATCTCGGGCCCAAGCGATTCTTCCGAATGGAAAAAACCATCCAGGCGTATTCTAGGTGAACCAGGATCTCACTGTAGTATGCTTAGTGCTCATTTCTGTGCTGCATGAGCCAAAAGGGCAGGAAGCTGCTGCCGTGGCACAAAGCTTTGCTGTGGGAGCCGCGACCCCTCTGGAAGTGTCCCCTTGATGTGCCCAGGCTGCCAGCGGGAACGATGTCCCAGCAGCACCCAGCGAATGCAGCTGCGGGAAGGAGTTTCCACATTCAAAAGGAGATGCAGACTTCTTTCAGGGTGTAATTAAGCTGTAAATCTCATTGTCACGGGATTTTGCAGGTGCTGGATTTGTCTGAAAAGCAAAGATGTTCACATGAAAAACAGCCACTATGGGGAATTAAACAAAAAGCTACCAGGAAATCCTTGAGCAGAGGCTCACCGGAGGCTGGGAGAGTAATGGGGAAGCACAGCTCTCATGTTTGCTTGTTCTTACCACTTTTTGCTGGGCATCTGCTATTAGCCACCGTTGGCAACAGGATCTTCATCCTTTCTTTTAAATGATCCCATACTGGTGGCATCCGCCATGAGCTCTGCAAAGAGTCCTTTTCAGTCCTCTGCCCTGCCACACGCTTTCTATGTAACCTTGTTTTCCTTCCTTCAAGGGAAAACAGAAATCAGTGCATTTCCCACCGTCTGACATGGTTGAAACCCGGTTACATTATGCTTGGGAAGTTCTTAGAAATGCAGAAGGGGGGGTGGGGGGAATGTTGGTGTCCGGTGTTGCCATGGAGCTGGACTCTGTTGACAGACTGGGACTCGTGGTGGCTAGGGTGCCATGGGCCCACAGCGGGTGCCGGTAGCGCTGATGGTGGTGGGGCTGCTCCGCGACCCAGCTTTCCACGTGGCCAAGTGCGCCGCAGAGGTAACCCCTGGGCTTCAACCCCAGCGCTGGGTTGGGAGCAGCGGGGAGCGGTGTGGGCTGGAAGTAAATAAGCAGGGGAATGCCTGCACCCGGCAGTGGCTCTTAGGAGGAAAATATTCAGATTTTCAGGTTTCTGCTCTTCTTTGGTGCTGCCAGGCGCAGGCATCGAGCTTTTATGGGCTCCGAGCTGATCAGGGCCGGGGGGGTGTCTCCATTGCAGCATCCTCACCTCCTTGTTCCTACACCTCCAAGAAATTTTATGGCTGTGTGATGCTGTATAAGATTTCAGGCACACCGAAGCTCTGCCCGGCTTGCTCGGCAGCTTATGGCAAGTCCCTTAATGTAGCTCTGTTGGTGCAAATGAGAAAGCAAAAAGCTGCAAGCCTCACGGGGTGTCGTGGACTTTTCACGAGGAGCTCGGCCGTGCGGTGGATGGGGAGCACGCAGCCCAGCGTGGGGTGGCACAAGGCTGACCTGCACGCCCCCCCTGCCCCTAAGAGTTTATCTGCCAGCCTTGTTTCCCAGCATTGCTTACAGCTAATGAAGCTCTGCAGCAGCCTAATCAGCAGCCCTAAGGACAAGCCAAGCCGATAGCTGCAGGAGGGGGGTGCCTCTTGGCTTTTTTCCTTTTTTTTTTTTCCGGCCACCATCCCAACAACAGCAAAAGGGACTCTGAGCTGAACAGAAAGTCACTTCTTTGCTTTACGCCTTTTGAGGCCAGCGGGGCTGGCTTTAAGCCACAGCTTGTGATGCTCGTGTGCCACAGCCCACATGGAGCTGAGGCGAAACTGATGGGCAGCGGTGTCCCGTGTCTAAATAGCGGTGTGCTCCTCCTGAGGCAACGGCACAAGCAACAGGGACGGGAAACTTTCCCCTCGCAGCCTTCACCGAGGCGCTCGCTTGCCCCAAGGCCCTGAGCCCAAACTCCTGGGACAGTAGAGGACCGTGACTCCCTATGTGTGCAAAATGCATGCAAAAACGCTGTTGATGCTCAGCAGCATCTCTGAATGTCTCACTGCTTATACTCATCTCATGGCGGGGGAGTGCCAGCACAATTCAATAATATTTGTGAAGCAGCCCTTCATGTAAAGGAAGACACCCACTACATCCGCAAACAGGGATTTAGAGCTATTTGAGGGTACTCCTGCAAGTGCCAGGAATTACATCGGAGGCATGAGGGGTGCAGTGCAATAACTGCATTAGAACGTGGCTTAGGTTATAGTTGATCAGGGAAATACAAGCTGTGATAGGATATGGAGGAGGGGGTGGGTATTAAACTTCTTGTAAGTAATTTTTTTTCCTTACCTTGAAAATCTAGGCTCTGAAGCTGAAGTTTCCAAGCAAGTTTGCAGATCCTGTAATACAGCCTTTAGTAGAATTTGCATGGCATGAATATTCAGTGGAGAAAAAGAAGGTAACTCTCGCTTTCTCGGGTTGTTTCAGACACGAGTCTTCTCCCCGGGGCTGCAGCACCTCCCAGGTTGGTGCCATCCGCAGGTTTTGGAAGTGAGCTTTTCCACTCCAATTTCTTTAATGTCCTCAGAGACCTCGAGGCAGGATGGGGCTCTCCGGGAGCTTTTCCTATTCAGTCTGAGCTGCCCCTAAGGTGACACCCAGGTGACTGTTGTCACGATAATGTCCCCTAGCAGAGGGATTCGGACCTTCAGAGCACGTAACTGTGTGCAGCATCAACACGCCTCCCTGAAAGCTGCTGCCCAACCCCTTCCTGTTGGTGGGATTTGTGGTTTGAAAAGTAGGAAAAGCATAAAAATATCACAGGCATGATGGATTGTTACTGATTGCTTCTTCACTAAATATGTAAATAATCCCTGGAGGCTTTGTTTTCTTTCTGAAATGCAGGAGCTGAGAGGTGAGGTGTGGGCGTATGCCTCCTCGGTGATGTGCTTCGTTGATGGCCAGCTGTTGGGGGACGAGAAGAAGCTGCTCAAGTGGTCTTACTGTGAGTGGGACTATCGTGACTTTAAGCCCAAGGCACTTTACCAAGCGATTGCTGAGGACTTCTACAGCAAATACCTGAAAAACAGCCAGGCAAGTAGCACTGTTTTACGAGAAGAGTACAAGGTCTGTAAGTGGCTGGAAAGGCTGTCAGGTGAGAGGCCTTTGCTTTCTACAACTACCTGAAAGGAGGCTGTAGAGAGGTGGGGGTTGGTCTCCCAAGGAACAGGCAATAGGACAAGAGGAAATGGCCTCAAGTTGCACCAGGGGAGGTTTAGATTGGATATTAGGAAAATTTCTTCACCAAAAGGGTTCTCAAGCATTGGGACAGGCTGCCCAGGGAAGTGGTTGAGGCACCATCCCTGGAGGTATTTAAAAGACGGGCAGACGTAGTGCTTAGAGATACGGTTTAGTGATGGATTTGTCAGAGTTAGGTTGATGGTTGGATGTGATGATCTTAAAGGTCTTTTCCAACCAAAACGACTCTATGATTCTATGGAAGGGCAGATACCATGAGGAGGAAGGAGAGCAAGAACAGCAGAGGCAGTTTCTTGGTTTCTGCCCTGTGATGGCAGAATCACAGCTGGGGGTGGAGTGGCCGGTGGGGAGCATCCCCTGCCAAGGATGGCAGAGCCTCTGCGCCTCTCAGTAGCCAGGAAGGGGCAAACATTAGCCCAGATGCCTGACACATACTAACTGCTTCAGGTATGAAGAGAGTTCATTGCCAACCATGCTCTGACGGTGCTGCTTCAAAATCCCAAACCTCCCATCCCTTGGGTGTCAAAATTCTTGGGTACCCTTATTCTTGGGTACCAAAAGCCCAACTGCCAAAGGTCTCTGTTCCCAGCCAAGATCCCCTGAAACGCTGTGGTGGCAGGAGGTGTGATGCTGCTGGCACCGGCACAGTATTGAGACCAGAGAAAAATATAATGTCATCCTAAAATGGCTATCGTAGAAGATACAGCGTTGATGGTATGCAGATTTGATGCTGGCTGGGAAGAGAGAAATGTCCATTTTGGCAGGGTGGCTGGTATTCCTATGGATTCATTTACTCCTGCCTGTATGGTATGGGCTGCAGCAGGCACGTAAACAAATGCAAGGGGAAGAAGCAGGCCCTGCCCAGTAGTTCGCTTTAACACACTGTTAGGGTTATTTCTGCCCAGAATGAAGTTCAACATCCTCTACTCTCTTGTTTATTTAAACAAAATAGTAGGGATGCTGTTCTGCAGTGTCAATCCTGTGGACATTTTCTGAGCCCATTTGCACCGGGCAGCTGGACACTGGCCTGAGTTAAGAAGCGAGCGCAGGACGGAGAGCTGGCATTTCCCTCACTGCATTTGTTCTTCTGCTTTAAACAGCACGTGTTTGTGTACCTGGAGATAGCCATTGAGGAACAGCCCGTCGGGAGGCTGCTCTTTGAGGTACGTTACGGAAGAGAAAAGCAAAAGCGAGGAAAAAGCGTACCCAGCTCAATGGTTTCACCTGCTGAAGGAGGGTGACAGAAATCTGCCCAGTGGATGTCAGCTAGGAATTTCACACGTTGTCAGCTAGGAATTTCACACGTGTTTTCCTCTTCTCGCTTTTGCAGCTCTTTTCGGACGCGTGTCCCAGGACCTGTGAGAATTTCCGCGCCCTGTGCGTCGGAGGAGCAAAGTCTCTCCGCGACGGCCGAGAGCTCACCTACAAAAACTCCCTTTTTCATCGTCTCGTGAAAAACGGGTGGATTCAAGGAGGAGGTGGGTTTCCAGGTGTCCTGAGTAAATCCGAAGTGGGGGTGGGATGATCTGCATGAATAACAGCCTTCATCCACAGAGATGTAGCTGAACTGCATGACACAGCTAATCTCTGCAGGACAAGTTCTCAATTAATATATATATAAAAACCAGAAAACTTTTTCTCTTTTAGCCTTCTCACTTTCTAAACATAGGAAAAGTTTGGATAATTTGTTCTTTTGATTATCCAAGACCTTTTCAAAAGAATTTAGGAAATTAATTTAAAACAATAACTCTTTTTCATGAAGTTCTTTGGTAAGTAATTAGGAAACTAATTGGAAACAGGAAAACACTAAGAATAGCCATAGAAAACATATTACTTGTTTTATGGAGAGAGAAATTTACAGAAGCATTTAGCCAAGCGTCAAAGCCCTCCCAAACGTGCTGATGAGTTGTCTGAACGCCAGTGCTTTGCCTGGAGTTCGGCACTGATGAGAAGGACGCTATGAACGATGATGGGTCACGCAGTTTGCCCGACATCCCTAGGGAAGTGAGATAGTTAGGTGTATCAGAAGGCATTTCCTTCATTACTTCCTTTTGGTCTATCACCTGTCTTATCTATTTCTATTTCTTACCTACATTTGCCTTGCCTGCTCCACACTTAAATCCATTTTAAGTTTATACTGTGAAGATACACTTCCTCCTTTCCATGAATAACTATGCAGGTATCTATGTAGTCCATAAAAGCAACCTAAAATTACAAGCTTGCTAATGTAGAGGACTAATCATAACCTGATTGGTGTAAGACAATGTCTAAATTAATTAACAAAACTAGACTTCTTTAAAAATATAAATTAAAAAATAGATGCATCAGGCTTCTTTAGTGTCTTACCCATCAGAAATCTGATTCAATAGGAGTTTCTCTCTTATCAAATCTCTTTTCTTAGACAAGTTAGTGGTCTGAACTCACCATAATACCACAGCTGCATTTTCATCCTTCCTTCTTCTAAGTCTGCTCCATCCGACAGATGTCCTTCTCCAGGATGCCCCTTCCTCGGTTGGTCGCTGCCACCGCAGGAGCTCTCCCAGCAGGAGATGCTGGACCTTCTCAGAGGGGCAGTGACTAAATGTGCCGCATGAAATAGTTCTCCATAGAGAGACCATCTCTTGGGATGGAAGCAGAGCTCTTCCCAAAGGTCTGATAAAATTTTGGTAGTAAAATAGAAAGATGGATAAAGTTGTTCCCCCAGGTTGACACTCAACCCACATCTCTGACTTTGGCTGAGCTGCTCACTGACAGCCCCCAATAACGCCTGTGATAAACCTGGTCTGTGATGGTTACTTTTATCTACCCTGCAGATATCATAACTGGAAATGGAGACGAAGGAGAGTCAATTTATGGTCCCACCTTTGAAGGTATGGTTCTTCAGCTATCTTACTGCACAAATGGCAAATTTCTGCAAAAATCAAGTTGTTTACCTGATCTTATTCATGGAATAACCTGGGAATTTCCTTTCATCTCCGTAAAGCAACACGGTTTGCTTTTCAGTCCGAATTATTATCCACTTGCATTAGCACGAGTGGACTGCTTTAGCAAGGTCACTTTTTGATCTGTCACCTTGGCCCCCTCCTCTGATGTCCCCTGCCCAAGGCTCAGCTCCACCAGCCCCTTCTCCCTGCCTGAATGAGGGTCACCTGCTCGCCAACTTCAAACTGCCAACACTCACCTTTGTGGAAAAGACCTTAGGAATGTAGAAGTGGATTCGCTACAGATCTCTAGGCACCCGATAATATGCATTTAAATGTTTAAATGCATTTAAAGAAATGGAAGTAAGATGGCTTTAACTCTAGATTTCCTGGACCTCGGGCAGCTTTTCAGGCTTGGGGACACCACAAGCATCGCTGCCAGCGGTTACGTGAGTCTGCGGATGTAAGGGGAGCTACTTCTCAATCTCACATAAAACCGTGAAAGTCAAGAAATGACAAACGTGAGCTAAGTTTAACAAAAAATGTTCCCCCATACTGGTATAAAGTAATAAAATGTAAAGAGAAAAAGAGCATTATAACATGCAATATTTAAGAAAAACAACTCATATAATTGACATAGACGTTTGGGATCTTCTGTTTAGATTAAATGCTACCCATAAAGATGTTTTATGACAGTTAAAGCACTTTTGAAACTGATTTATGGTCCCTTATATAAAAGCTTTCCCACTGCCAATGGCGCAAACGAGATGACATTTGAGCTGGCTGGGCAGCAGCCAACCGTGAGATCAGAAATGCCAAATGTAGCTGAAAACTTCCCTTCCCAAGAGGCTGGAGAGCCCACTTGTGAGGAAAAGCCGTTCTCACCTGGAGGCCCCAGGACGGATGGAGCAAAACCCCAGGACAGCTGGAGGCAGGTCACTAGCCCGCTCTGCCTGGCCGAATCGCAGTGCTGGTGGGCAAGAAAGCTGCTGGAAGTGGAAGCCCGGGGTGTGGGATTTAAGGCAGTAAATGCTACACCCTGCCTAGAGTGGGCAGGAAGGGGCAAAAGTCACTTCTTTGATGCTGGAGCTCCTGAAATAGCAGCACGGCTGGACTCTCAGGACATGCACATCTCAGAAAGAACATAAGCTGGTATCGGACAAAACTAGGGCTGGTTGTTAAATTGTTTGCAAGGCAGGCGTCACCGAGGATTCAAAAGCTTGTGAATCCTCTTTTCCAGCAATGCTGCCCATTAGATTTGTGCGCGCGCGCATCTCGCACCCTTCGCACTTTCTGTTTGGGTAGAAATCCTCTATAGAGGAGTCTGGGGGTGCGAGGCATCTCTGCATCCAGGAGAGCTATGGCCCCACGTGCGCTGCCCGGGCTGTGGCACAAAGCCCCAAGCCAGCGCACAGCATTTTGCTCCTGGCTCCATCCTCTTCCTCCAGGCAGAGCTTGTGCTTTCCCTGCACTACCCAGGAAAGAAGCTGCCATGTCATATGGGAAGGTGACAATGCGTCAAAAATCACTTAAGTAATTTTAAGGTGGATTTAATTTGGAATCTGTCAACCTTGAAAGTGTCCCTGGAAGAGTTTTATTACCCATACTGCACATACTCCACATGTTGATGTATTAAAGGAGAGGATTTCTAATTCTTCCCCTCCCCCTTTTTAATTAAAAGTTGCTTTTCATCCATGAGAAAGGTGTTCACTTGGGTATGCCTTTATATTTGAAGGCTTAGATTGCTTTCCCAGTACTTCCCGCCAAACTATTTCACACTGAGGGCAGAGGACAAATATCTTCGATATCTGAAAAGGGTGAGAGATGCCTCTGTCAGCCAGTAATGTTCCGGGAGATTCTGTGCTTGGCACGTGTCCGGGCACTGCAACGCTTGCTGAAATTAATGGGATGCAACCGCATTTTACTGTAATGAGCTGAAAGGACTGAGGTAATTACAGAGAATCACTCGGATTGGGAGCGTCATGTCATAGGACAAAGCATCCTATGCCAAAATTAGTCTGCTGAAGTCATTTTGCAAACCACAAGGCAGCGGGCAGGGAGTAACTGTTCAGTTAAAATTTAATTACCTTTTTTATGAATCGGTTTCTGAGAAGGGCTCTCAAATAGGGTAAAAAGAATTAAAAAAAAAATTATAGAAAACAATAAAATCTAAATATTTCTAAAGTTTCCTTCAAGCTTGTTGAGAGCTCCATGGGGCTCTTGACTATTCAGTGTGATGAGGCCAGAGATGGGTGATGGAGGAGGTCAGGACCAGTGGACTCCCTGCTCCCCAACTCATAGCCAGGCTCCGCTCCCCAGAGCAGAAGGAATCAAGTCCTTGCCATCATTCCCCAAACCTGAGCATGCCTAATGCCTATCCTTCCCCAGTCATCCCTCTGGAGAGCCACTTCTCTCCCTCACCAGTCCTTCCTCAGCTGACACTGAGGATCCTCTTCACCTCCTCATGGCTCTTGCTCCCATTGTCGGCCTCCTCTCCTCACCCCGGAACAAAGCTTCTGCTCTGGGAGCACCCCGGCCTCCTGAGCTAAATATCTGCTCTCCATTGATTCAGCTCTGTCATTTTATTCGGCTAAAGAAGTCTCCTGCTCGCCCCCCGATGTGAGTTGCCGAGCATCCCACCCCAGCCAGCCATGTCCTGCTGTCACAGCCCCGACTGTGCTCGTGGGGGATCTTCTCCTCTTCATCACAGGCAGCAGCATGAGGGAGGCAGAGCAGAGGCTGTGCTTGGAGCATCCGCTTTGTCTCCCGCCTTCCTTGTCCACACAGTGGGAATAATCCCAAGTAGCCACAGAGAAATGCTGTGCTAAGTGCCCCAAGCTCCTCCGGCAAGAGGCATTACAGACCAACAACAGGGAGCCAGAGGCATCATTGTTGTGGCTGTAATACTCAGAAATACCTAGAGTGCTCTTTTGTGGATATTTTTTCATTAGCTTCCTCACTGGCTCAAGCACTAGGGAGTAGTGGGAAGCTCTTTCTAGGAAGGTCATTGACTCAAACCAGACTTTGCTCACATGATACTTGATGAGACCTTTGGGGGAACAGGAGAAGGAAAAGGGAGAGGGGGGAAGGAGGAAAGGGGAGCTTGCGGGAGCTGCAGGGGGGAGCTGTGTGGTGAATAGCAGCAAAAGGAGCAACACAAACTGCAGCCTTTCATCCCCAAACTCTTTCCCTAGATGAAAGCTTCTCCGTCCGTCACAAGGGAAGAGGGGTCCTCGGGATGGCCAACAAGGGCCGGCACAGCAACGGCTCGCAGTTCTACATCACCCTCCATCCAGCTCCCTACCTGGACAAAAAATACGTGGCTTTCGGGTAGGTACACACAAGCTTGCATGGGAGGTCACCCTGGCCCCGCAGGATGATGCCCAGGATGAAGCATCCATGAAATCCCTATGGCAGCTGCCTCTGGCCAGGGGGAGGATGGACAAGGTAGATTTGAAGTACCTAATGACACCCATCCCTCCCTTTCTCTGCCCTGGCCTGCCTTGCTCAAGCTGTAAAACCCTATGGCAAAGCTGCGCCGGAGCCTCTCCGGGATGATGGCTACAAACTGATGGCTGCATGGCTCGGTGCCAGCCGAAAGGGGGCTCTGACGGGCAGGGGGGTGTTGAGCAAAGCCTTCGGGCTCTGCTCTGCCCTCACAAGCTGAACAAATTTGTTTTAGCAAATGCGTGCTGAGAGTTTGTTCTCAGTAGGTCAATGTGTATGGCTGGTCCTGTTAAGACTTTTAGGTTTTCAGGAATATAACAACATTATTGCTCTGAGCAGTTTGCTTGATATAAGAGAGTAAAATATATATGTATTGACACAGAACAAGAAATCCACAGCCCCGATTCCGTGTAATCACATCATGGAGAAAGACGGCATTTTTAAAGGAAGCAAAAAGCACAACTGTGTAACCTACAGAGAACAAACCAAAAGTGATTGCTGGCTGGCAGCTTTCACCTCCAGTTTCTGCCTTGCCACCAGCTCTGTGCAATCTGAAAGGTGTGGGATCCATGATCTTCCAGCCAGGCCCTCCTAGATCTGAGTGGGAGTTTAATTCTGAGGAAGCAAAAAGCAGCCATAGTATACAACAAGGACAGCCGGGCACTTTCCAGCTCTGCTCTGCTCAGTCCTGACATCCCCACTTGGTACCACTGTGCTGGATGGGATGGGGTGGGGTGGGATGGGATTCAGTATGAAGCTTCCCAGAGCACTGCTGGCATCCATCGCCGTGCCGGTGCCTGCAGGAGACACAGCTCGTGCTCCCGCAGCGTGGGAGCCAGATAGGCTGAAAACCATCCAGATTGCAAAATGTTGGACTGTTTTCAGGATTCAGATTGGCATTGTGAAGGAAGGGAACGAAAGATGTTTCTCATGGAGTCACTTCTAATACTGTCACTACTGACAGCGTGTCTCTTGACTTCTTTCTCCTCAAAAGTAATGGCCATTTGTAGCCAGGGCACACGGTACAATGCTTATTTCTTTAAATAAATGTAGCTGCATAAAGCCATAGTATTTTCACCTCTCCTAAAATGCCAACAAGAGGCTACTTAATCAAGGACTGGTGGCATTTGCAACTCCACTGCAAAGAACAGCTTTTTAAAGAGCAGAGTGGGTGCAGCCTGTCGGTAGGAAACCAGTGCCTGCGTTTCCTACGGCCCTGAACAAGCCGGAGGCTGTGGAGCTGGCTCCGGAGGGAGGCGGATCATATGTGCACTTTCTCCACCCCATAGGCAACTGATCGAGGGCACGGAGGTCCTCCAGAAACTGGAAGTTGTACCTACATATAATGAAAGACCTACAGTACCCTGCAAAATTATTAACTGTGGGACGTTCAAGCCGTGATCACCGGCTGGTTTTCCTGCCCGCTGTAAGGTAGAGCACTGTTTTCTGCTCAGCTTTTTAAACACCTTGATGGCTTTCACTTAAGGCAAAAATAAAAGCACTTCTTGCACACATGAATGGCTTGTAAACGTTCTTTTGGCTTAAAAAAAATGTTCATAAGCTGTTAAAAAGAACTTTTACAGGAGCATAGAAAAAGACTTGTGAACATATCTCAGTCCCAGTCTACAGTTTATGGGAAATGCTGTTACTATGATTATATAGTTGAAAAACAGATATGATAAAATGCACTTATGGCTGAAGCACAGATGGACAGATGGATACACACCTACAGAGATAAAGCCAGCTATTCCTGGCTACATTCTGCCTCTACCACAAGTTCCACAGCACAATTGTCCTGCCAGGTTTGCCCCATATATAATCTGCATATGGTAACTCAGACATCTTGGAAGAAAGGAGAAAAAAACTGTTTGCAGGACTGCGGCCTCTCTGAATGCCATACATTTGATCCCACACTGATTGCTACAAACTAAAAGTAATGCCCTGGAAATTAGGTTGGGCTGCATCAGGCCAAAAGCAGGAAATGGTAGAGCAGGCATAAGCTTTAAGTAATTATTTTTGGCAGATGGTCTCAAATAACAAAAATGTGACTATTGCCACTAAAACAGAGAAAAATATTGTTTATAAAGTTACTGCAAACCAGGAAATTTTAAGGTTACGTGCAGATGCAAATATATAATACACAATGATTGCTAGTGTCAGAGATTTCTTACGTGCAAGATCTCTCTGATGGGTCCAGAGGAGGGCCACGAAGATGATCAGAGGGCTGGTGCACATCTCCTATGAGGACAGGCTGAGAGAGTTGGGGTTGTTCAGCCTGGAGAAGAGAAGGGTCCAGAGAGACCTTATAGCAGCCTTCCAGTGTCTGGAGGCGGCCTGCAAGAAAGCTGGGGAGGGACTTTTTACAAGGGCATGTAGCAATAGGACAAGGCGTAATGGCTTCAAACTGGAAAAGGGTAGATTTAGATTAGATATTAGGAAGAAACTCTTTACTGTGAGGGTGGTGGGGCACTGGAACAGGTTGCCCAGGGAGGCTGTGGATGCTCCATCCCTGGAAGTGTTCAAGGCCAGGCTGGATGGGGCTTTGAGCAGCCTGGTCTAGTGGGAGGTGTCCCTGCCCATGGCAGGGGGGTTGGAACTAGGTGATCTTTAAGATCCCTTCCAACCCAAACCATTCTGTGATTCTGTAATTCTATGTACAGTGCAGAGCTTGGGCACGGACGGCTTCAGCACAGGATGGCAGGTAAGCCTTAAGAGAAATGAAGATGTGTGGAAAATCAAGACGCAGACTGGAAAGAGAGGCCATATCCATGTGCATTGGAAGTTCACAGGAAAGAGCATTCATTTGTCAGGCTTGGATGCAGATACAAGGCCAAACCAGCACTGCGCTGACAGGGCTACATGGGCACCGTCGGTGTTTACAAACAGCTCTCGCCTCTGTTTCCAGCGCTGGGAAGAGCTGTGCTGAGTGACCTTTGTTCCTGGGCTCACCGTATGAGCCGCTAAACCCCCCAAACCCCACCACAGTAAGATGGGAAAGGCTGAATTAGAGAAGTATTAGGAGAGACCTAATTTTGTCTGAGCTTAAGCCCATGGATTTCATGAAAAGGAACAATCTTTACGTTTATTTGCTAAATGGGAGTGAATTTAACAAAACAGCAAATGTTTAACTGAATGCCAGAAGAGGGCACAGACTTAAGAGTAATCTCCACATGCTCTGAATGAGTACAGGGATCGTCTTAATTTTAGCAAGGGGATTAAGTTTTTTCTTTAGTTATGGTACAAAACAAAAAGATTCTTTAATCTAAAATATCTGCATATGTCTGTAGCTAGCTAAGGAACCTTTAACACATTTTCTCCTTTTATTTTCTAAAGCACTTTGCAATCTATACCGAGACTGCTATATAGGAACTAAGTCTTCTGTAGGAACATTTCAAATCAATTAAAAAGCCTAAAGAATAATTATTTTCACTTCATAGTTCTGTGCCAAAAATGAAAATATGGTGGTGTATTTTCTTCATAAAATAATACACTTCCTGACAAATTACTTTTCATAAGTAATAGAGACTGTTGCTATGAAAAGATATGGCTTCAAAACTCAGTACTGGGACAGAGGTTTGCGGCTCTTATTTCTTGTTGGGATTTTAAATTGTACTCAAACATTTAAACATAAAAGTCAGAAAAGTAATTTTAGTTCTGCAGGTTCTAGAGGACAATGCTAAAGACCAATTAATTGATTTTTTTATTTGCTGTTGGCTTGGTCGGCCATGGCAGGTCTGCTCTGTAGCATAGCTGCACCCTGATGTCCCCAGTGTCCCCATGAGGGACCAAGCCAGAGCACAGCGTGTGCTTTGAGTCCAAACAACCTGATCCGAGCAGTGGTCAGAGCCCAGGAACTCATGCTCTGGCAACAGGCAGTGTTCAGGATCCCTCAGGGCAGACAAATGCCTGATCATGTCAAGTATCAGAAAGCTGACCCTGTGCCAAGTCACAGACCTGCTAACGAGTGTCATGGCTGGATGTATGACATACGGGGTGTTGTACGCTTGGGATCCAGGAGAGCCAGGAGGGTAACTGGGCAGGGGACAATTGGCTGAAGTTAACGCCACATGGAAAATGTTATAACGAGAAGAGGAGAGTACAACCAGGAAATATTTTGAATTTCAGGCATAATGATCCTTCAGGCAAGCCACAATTACTGTATTTGCATTGGTCACGACAGGACATTCTGCCAGAAAAAAATGTGGTTAAATCTTTCATCCGGTATTCAGGAGGTCACCTAAAAGAAAGAGCGTGTCTTTCAACCCTGGTTCCCCAGTGCCTGCAAGTTGGATATACTTAAGGAGCCCAAGGTGATGAACAAGAAACAGGAAAGGAAGAATAGTCTTAACCTCAATCCAAAATTATGTTTTGTGCCTTATTTTCTTTTGTAACCTACATCTCTGATCAAGTCACTAGGAATGCATTGCTGCTTCTGAGAGAGCCAGACCCAAGAAGTGGTGTGCGCAAGCATCCAGAGGACACGCAAGCCCAGAGGCAAGCCATGGGTTATCCAAAAGTCCGGGAAATTCAAGGGCAGATGGGGAGGTGAAGACGTCCATTGCCAACTGCTGGTTTTGGAGAAGGTCCCTTCCCAGCAACCATACACAAAAACTCCCTTCTATAAAGGGCAGATGGCAGCATCCTGAGTCCTGAGAAAACTATTATCTTACCAGATTACACAGTGTTTTATTTATGTAATGTGTCACTGTTGTAAGAAAAATCGGTCTCTCTCAAGTTTTGCTTTATTAGTTTTATGCTGAGCTTCTTACTTCAGCAAAACATTCTCTTAGGAACTGCTCTAAACGAAAAGCGATGAAAGAGGCCCTCAGACTACATACAAAGATATTTTCTTCATACAGGTGTATGTGTTAAAAGGATAGTGTGCTAATACACCATGGACAGTAGGCTCCGTTACCCCTTCAAGCACTGAGCAGATAAAAGTTGGAGCGTGAAGTCATTAACTACAATGTCGTTTACCTAGCCTGAGGTCAGAGGGTTTCTGAATCTAACCCAGGAAGGCTTCTAAGGTCAACAGAAATTGTGAGGTGACCCCTCACCTATGTAGGTACTCCACACTGATCTGGGGAAGCCCTGGGATCTCTGAAGGATCTCTGTTTATTTTAATTGTATCAGGTGGGCCTTAAATAACATATTTCATCTTCCTACAGACAAACCTCACTTGCCTTTTTAGAGCATCCTGGCTATAGCACTCTCCTATTGTCCTTTGTATAATTACTGCCTCGGATACACTTACTAAAATACTGTTGACCCCCAGCTGAAAGTCAGAGACAAAAGAGTTCCTGCCACCAATTCCAGAGAGAAAACCAGTACTCCAAAGGACTGGGTTTGGGAGAACTTTACTGAAAATATCAACTATGCAGTATATCCAATAGATCAGAATGATGTGATGCAGCTACTGCATGAAGAAAATGGGTAAGTGGAATGATTTTACAAACTTAATAGGAAGAATCTTGATATTTGTGAGCGGCCAAGCCAACAACAAATAAAAAATCAATTAATTGGTCTTTTAGCATTGTCCTCTGTAACCTGCAGAACTAAAAATACTATTCTGACTTCTATCTTTAAACATCTGAATACAACTTAAAATCCGTGCAAGAAATATGAGCTGCTAACCTCCGTCCCAATACCAAATATCCAATTCTGATAAGGTTTAGGATGTTAAACACTAATGGGTCGTCAGCTCGACAGAGCTCAGTCATGCCCGTGCCTCAGATGCTGTGAGGGGAGAAGCACTAGTCCGCTTACCAGGGTGCAACAAGAGCCGAAGGCCGGATCAGTGGTCCCCAAGGCCAGGCACAGGCAGGGGCTGTTGCCACCCCCAGGGTTGCAGCTCAGGCAAAGGCCAGATGCAACAGCCTCAGCCCAAAAGCATCTCCCAAGAAAAAGCTGGGGAGCCCCCACTGAGGTTCCTTCTCTTGAAAATCTTCCAAGCTGGCCAAGGCATCTTTTACCAGCCAGCCTTGAGCACAGAGCTAAACTCCTGGGAGCTGGGGGCGTGCTCTGGCCCTGCCACCAGCCAGAGCCCACTGCTGTATTACACCATCACCAACAGAAAAATGCACATTACAAATACGGTAAATGGATGCATTGCTGCAGGAAGACTCCATCTAAACATCAGCCTTATTTTAATTTGGTTACCTGAACCAGCCTGACCTTGTTCTGTGGTTGGTCCCAGCTGCACAGGTGAAATGCTTATTCCTTCCATCCCATCTCACCTCTCCCTATTGCCTTCCTCTCTTCTTCTCAAGACATCTTTCTTTGGCTTGCCTTAGGCTAAAAGCATTGGCCTGTACCACTATCTCTAAAAGAGCTAAGAAAAATCTCCTAGCATTATTATATCCTCACCACCACTCTGCATATATATATTTTTACCTGTTCCTTATGTTAAAAGCAGCCTTTCCACCCCACCTGGTGGGGCTGAGCACAAGCCTGTACCACAGCATGCGTGAGGGGCACCAGACGCAGCTCCACCACAGGCAGGTGCCAATGTCCTCACCCAGAATTTCTGCTGGGGACAAACACCGGGCACCTGCAATGACACTTAGACATCACACAGCATGGCATGCACAACCCCGTATTTGCCTTGGGGCTGTATCCAGCCCTGATCAGACACAGCGGGATTTACTGTCATACCCATCTGACAATGCAAGGATCAACCAAGGTTATGAAGCTCTGAGCACGGGAATTGATGTGTTATTTCTGAACTATTCCAAAGGTGGTGAATGGCACCAGAATCCAATAATGCATCATTATGTAATGGTATGAAATACCCTAAAACCTCTTTGGATGGTGTATTTCCCTTGTTAAGGGAATACACCAAGTAATACAGAAGTAAATACACCACTGTGTATTTACTTCTCTTTTCATGCAGGCGAAATGACAATTTGGAAATGAGCACAAATGTTTACAAACTGAACCAAATATATGTTCCCTTTAGCTTATCTACTAAATTATTTTTTTCATTTATTGCTACCATCCCAAACTGCAGTACTCTCCTCTGGAACCTCTTCAAAAGCCCCGTTATCATGTCTTGCCCAGCATCAATTGATACAACACAATCTGCTGCAAATCCTAGGCATTTACTAGTTGAAATGTGCTTCCCTAAAAAGGACATCTGCAGAGCCTCAGGTTTTACCCATTTTTGCCACGGACTTTACATAAATTTCCAGTAATGCAGTGCTGGAAATTCCGTATAGATTCAAAACAGAGGTAAATGCCTTACTAACCACTAAGTATATAACTGCACAATGAAAAACGAATAGAGTGATGAATGTGATATTTTGAATCCAACAACAACAACCCAGACTGCTATGATCCTGCTGACTGTATGCTACAACAAAGTCCCGAGATGCTGACTTTAAGAAAAAAACAGACAAACCACATTTATCATTCACTTGGATTCTCACCAGCCCCCAGGATTATGACAGGCATGTTTTCACTTGCTTGTGGAGACAAGCTGTAGCTGTAATTCTTGCCCTGCTGCTAATCTTAGTTTTGTTTTATTACCTACTTCATTTTCTCCCAGTTTTTCCATATATACACACACTGATTAGAGTCTTGTCTTTTGTCATCACATTTAACATGTCGTATTTGTTTTCCTTCTCAAAAGGAGAGATTTTTAGCATGCAGTCCTCATGAAATGCAGATTGCAGCAACCATGACACTTCATGCGTCCAGCACATCAACTGAACTGCCACTGCATCCTTCATAAAACACTATGATAACTGCTGGAGATGTATTTAATATCATAACTCACAAGAATGGCAAAAAGGAAAACCAGAGTTCAAATAATGCTAGATATCTAGTGAAATTACAAGCAATCCTGTGAATCAAGCCCTGAACCCCGTAGAAGTTCCTTGCCCCAAAAGGACATAAAAATCTCTGCAGGCATGGCCAGGAGGCATGAGCGGAAGCCATAGGAAACACCCATATTCAATGCTCACTACAGTTTCAGTTATGTTGCAAAACGTATTTATGCCGCTCCTCAATTTATTTTACATGCTGCTGCTTATTCAAAGTTAGGACAGAAACACAGCATTTTACTAATGAATGTGAAAATTATTTCTTCTCATTAAAAGGCCAGCAACTTTAACCATACTGCAGGAAGGACTGTTTTGCACTAACACTCCTGTAAAAAGCACATGCATAATGAAAGATAACTAAAGTGAGCGAGTGACTTCAGTTACTTTATCACTTTTCAGAACTAGATTCAGATGTCACTGACATTTACATCCAGCAAAACACACTGGGTCATTTCACTGCAATTGCTACAAGGTTCCTGTTCATATCACAAAATTTATTTCCTGCTGTTTTCTTTGCAGCCTTTTTTTTTTTATTTTCACTCTAAGACTCCTTTGCAGGAAGGCAAAGCATTAGCCACCTTGCCCATAGCAGAAGCACCACAATATATGATGGTACAGATGCTAGTCAGAAAAATCTATACCCAAATTACATATTACCAACAGTCCTACAGAGCTTTCAAGAGCTCACACAGTAATCACGATAGGTAGCTTGCCTTAAAGTTTCTGGTGTTGTATTGGTCTCTTGGCTCTTAGCAATAAAATACCTTCAGGAAAGAAAGTAAAATGGAAGATTAAGCTAGAGATTTATTTGGCAGTTTCCTCTTTACTGCCCAAGCCCAGCTCACGCTTAGGAGAAACAGGGGAGAATTTTCCAATTATAACTCATCTGTCCTTTCATTCTGATGGTGCCTTTCTCGAATCAGGACCATAGTAAAATTTGCTTTATAGCTCTAGCTTGGCTTTTTTTGATTATAAGCATGAATGTTTGCCTTGGTTTCCCAACATTTGCCTGTGTTGGCATTGCACAAAACATTGAGGCAGATTTACACAAACTTTTATTTGTAGAGTCCACAGTTGATGGTATACATTGACTCAAGTTGCCTCAAGGAAAAACAAAGGACAGACACACAGAAGGTGACTCTCCTCTGTGACGAGAGCCCCAAACATCCTTCTCCAGGTGCTCTCTACAGCATGAGCAGAGGTGACAAGAGTGAAGACGGAAGTTACAATTTTTACCATGCTTCCTCTCTAGTACTACAGACATTTATTTTATCATGGACTTCCAGGGTGTTGTTCCGACCTGCGATGGCACCACCACTGACTGGAGCACAGTGCAACAACAACATGTAACTGCTGGATGCTGTTAGGCTTCACATGTGATTGTTATTGACTAATATTTATTTTAACTACTACCATGCACTATCTGCTAAGCTTTTTCTGGGTAGAAAAGGGCAGGGGCAGAAGAGATGAACTGCGCACCCGTGAAAATCGCTCCGAGAGAAATCCACCACAAAAAAACGGCACTGGAGTTGGCAGGGGCACAAGAGCTGGCGCCGTGAGGGCAGGGTAACAAGGCGGCAGCCGCTCTGCCTCGGTAACGTCAGGGAAAGTCGCAACAGCTCAGACGACTCGCAGCTCCGAATCGAGTAGGCGGCCCCCCGCAGCCCCCCAGTCAGGAGAGGACAGGCCTGGGCAACACGGAGGATCGCCAACCCCTCCCGCCGCCCCACGCTGGAACAGCCACAGAGCACAGGCCGGCCCTCCCTGGGCCGCTAGTGTCTGCCGGCTGGGCGGGTCTCCTTCCCCGCCGCTCGGTGCGACACCCGCAGCCGGCCCCTCACCCACTCGAGCTCCCGGGAGAGCGGGTGAGAAAAACGGCCAACCCCTAACGGCCGTCCCCCCGCGCGCCTCTCCCGACGCAGGGCGCCTGCGCGAGGGCGGAACCATCCCCACCCTCCGCCGCGCCCGCAGCCAATGAGCGGCCGCCGTTCTGCCAACGCAGCGGGGGGGGCGGATCCTGCGCCGGGGTGGGAGGTGGTCGCGCGGGAAACGCTCCCCGGATGTGGGGAGGCAGGGGGGACTGTACCATTACGCGTCGAATGTGGGGGGAGGAGGCTGGACGGAACCACGCCAGCGTCCCGGTCGCTGCGGCTGGCCCGCGCGGGGGGGGGGGAGGCGTGGGCGGGGCCAGCTCGAGGCGGTGGCGCTCACGTGACGCCGGGGGCGGGGCGGGGGCGCTCCGAGGGTGCGCGGAGGCAGCGGGGCGAAGGGACCCGTTGAGGAGCGGGAATCGCTGTCGCCGCTGCCACTTCCCCATCTCTCGCTTCACCGCCGGATCGCCGCCATGGGCAGGACAGCAGCGCTCCCCCTCGCCGCCCTTTGCCTGGTCTGCTTCTACGGGCTGGCCGCGGGGCTCAGCGGCAACGCGACGGTTGGTGAGTTGCCTCGCGACCCCCTTCCCCCCCCCGCCTCTTCCCCGACAGTTGCTGACGGGGCAGCCCCTCCCGCGCTCGCGCCCCGCCCGTTGTCCGGCCCTGAGGCGGGGGGGAACGGGACGGGCTTCGCGCACCGATGCCGGCCGGGCGGCCGACCCTCCGTGCCCGCCGGGGGCGGGGGGGGCACCGCGGTGCCCCCCCCGCCCCCGGCGGGCACGGAGGGTCGGCCGCCCGGCTGGGGAGCCGCCCTGCAGCTCCCTCACAGCTCGGCCGCCACGCCGCTCTCGGCGCCTTGGCCGCAGCCCGCTGAGCTTTTTGGCTCCCTTCTCTCCGCCGCCGTCTCTTTTCGCTTTCGTTTCTCCCCTCGAGGCGTTCGTTGTCCTGACGCTGTTCGCCCCGCGGGTTCGCCTCATCTTTCTTGAGCTGTTCGCTAAAGCGTTTACGTGGCCAAGAGCCGCGAAACGTGCCGCGTGCCCCCCACACCCCCCTAAAAAAAGAAACGAAAAAAAAAAAAAACACGAAGGAAAGAAGTTGTTCTGGAAGTGCTTGAGTGTTTTTTGGTCGCATTGCGTAATGGCGCTGGGCGCCGCTGTCCCGTAACCTCGGCTTCAGCCCTTCTAGATTTCCTCTTCGGCTCTACCAGCGGCAACGTGATGTAGGCCGATATCGGGCGCCCTATCGGAACCGTGAACTAACTGCTGCGAGGACTGCTGAGAGTCAGAGGTTAACAACCTCTCCCGTGCAGCGAGAGAGGGCACTGTTGGTCCAGCGGGACAGACTTCTGTTAGCGTTTCCAGGTTTCCTTCTCAAGTGTAAGGGGAATATCCGAATTTGCCCCGTGTAAGGGCCAGTAAAGCAGACAGGTTTATTTTGGGAGCAGACGTGAGCTTGCCCACGCTTAGGAGCTGAGTTCATGGTACCAGAGTAATTTTTTCAGTGAAGAGTAGGCATTTGCTGGTAGAGAGCTGGGGAGCTTGCCGTTGCCGTTATCCCCTTTAAAGACCCTAAGAGAGCGTTTCACCGCAGGAGTAGCATTGGGAGAACATCTGACACCCTGAAGTTAAGAGCTCATTCTTGAAGCCGTTTGCTGTGATAAAAATGTCTCCTGATCCTTTACTCTTGCAAATCTGCTCCTCCCCCATGCTAGTCTGGGGAAGATGTTTTGAAAGTAAACTAGAAGTTCTAGTGCACCTTGTATGAGCTGGCTGCACCGACTGTACTCCTGTCTGCACAGAAGTACTAATTTTTCTGATATGCTAATGAGAAAATTAGCTAATTTTTCTATGTACCAGCGAGGAATTTACAAAAGTGAACGTTGTTCATTTGTCAGAAGTGAGCGTTGTGCGTGCTATGATCGTTCTTCAGCTGTATACCCAGAATAATAAATTACCTTTTTTTTTTTTCCCTGAAGTCTGTTACCCAGAAACTGTCCTATAGGTCTTGAAGTGGTTTAAGTGCTGTATTTCTGAAGGGAACAAGGCAAGTCTGTTGCATACCTCACTGATGCTAACCAACAAAGGTCTCTTCGTATCTTATATTTCTTGAAAGTGAAGAAACAGCACTGGTATTTCCAGCCTGATCCTACCCTAACTAAGAGAAAGGCCAGGGGGATGCAGGCTTAATTCAAATTATCAGAATACTGAAGTTAGGTAATGCATTTGTAGCTCTTATCTTGAGATGTAAATTACCACGCTGATTGCCAAAGATCTGTGAATAGCAGCGTTCCCTTCACTAGGGAGCAGAGCAGAGAAAAGTGAAAGGTCATCCAAAGGTGCCTGGAGTAGGTGGGTATGATGTGAAATGTGCTGGAGAGTATGCGGCTTAAGGAGCTGTGGGTTGTATGTGGGTTTTCTGAGTATGATGGCTGTATGAGTAAGTCTTAATTAAAACTAATGCAGTAAAATTGTAGATTGGGAGAATATCTTACTTGATCCAGATAGTGGATGTGTTGTCACTGTGGTTTTAAGGCAGAAATGTTTGACAGGGATTGACATAAAAAAGCAATTGGACTGGTTAGGTTGCTGGCTTCTGCTGTGATCAAAATATGAATAGATTGATTTTTTTTTTCTGCTCTCCTCTATATGCATTTGTATACAAAGTCCTCTAGGTTTTTGTCTTTATTTCCCATACTTTGGTTGCTTTCTACTGTAGGGTTGTTTATAGCTGGCTTTATTACCTAAAGGAAAAATGTAATCAAAAGGAACAAAGTTCTTACCATCTATGGTTTCAATGAACTTCTGCAGAATTAATTTGGTGGACTTCAGTAACATCACTTGGAGTAGTATATCCTCTATTATCTGATTTTACCGTATTTAGAGGTTGCATGAGACATAATCTTGGTGTACATGTCGGGTCTGGTGTTGGAGTATCAGTAGTGTCTGGAGGGAGATGTATTTGCATCTTGTCAAATGCATTCTAAAGTTGTAGCTTTCAGTTATAATTAGTTCAGTAAGGAGGATTGTGCCTTAACCTGGGAGATGCACATATGGGAAGGTACAGATCTAAGTTGTTTCTGTGGGTGAAGTTGCTCTTTTGACAGTGGTAATTTTGTCCTAATCAATGCTTTTTTTTTTAGGCACCTGTGAAAGCCGTTCTAACTGCAGTTCTTGTATTGGTAGTGACGTAGATACATCAGGCTGCAAGTGGATCACATGTGATGAAGGTAAGGAGGACTACGTAGTGCAGATTCTTACTGTGCCACGCAGAACCTTAAACCCAACTAGACCTACTTCATCTATATTAATGTTCATTACACAGGTGTACTGTTCTGTCTGGTAACCTAATGGAGTGTTAACTCATAAGTTGTATCTGTTGTTAAACATTTCAAGTTCTTACATGGAGACAGATGACCATGTTCAAAATAATCCCAGATTTTTAAGGCTTCTGATTTAAATCTGTGCTGTTGATAAGCTAATGTGTCCCAGATGGTTCAGAATGTTTTTACAATAAACTAGTCACTTGTGTTTGCTGTTAAGGAGTCATGAGTAGATTTTGACATGCTGGCACGTCCCTTTTCCTCAGTCCCTTTTGAGGTTTTGTCATAGATGTGGTCACAACCACTATTGCTGAACTGAAGTGCAATAAGGAAGAGGTGTCCATTAAATAAGATTAGTTAAGAGTAGTTTTCCTAAAACTAAGAATTGCAGCCCACTGAAGGGAACATGACAGAGCCAAAGAAGCAATAGCTGTTCTCATTCAGAGCTTTGTTTTTCCCATTGTAGGAGAGTTGGATGTAAATACACTTAAGTGACCTCTGTTACTCAGTCCTGGAGGATATGAAGTTACTTTTGACAAAGTCATACAAAGATGACATAAGTAGTCCTTAGGTGGATTATTTGTACTACTTATGTGAGGTGGAAAGAGAATAAGAGGACAGAATGGCTTGACTGTAATAGGGATTTTGATTGTAGTTGACCAAAAAAGTTATATGTGAAAGCTAAGATGCTTTGGAACTAATGAAAAGAATTTTGAATGTAACTTGTCCAGTACAAGAGTGTCCTTCAGGAAACTCTTTTTCTGAATTCCGTGCATGTTGTCTGACCAACAGGCGCATACTACAAACACCCAAGAGATCCGTGTAACTTGTTTGAGGCAGAGGTTGAAATTTGAGTCAAGGGAGAAAGGTGTGCAGGCAGAGAATAAAAAACTGATGCCTTCAACAATTTCAAGGTCAAGGGTCTCTTTGAAAATCTGGAACTAAATCTTGCTTGCATGTAGGAATTTTAAGACAGTAAGATTATTTTTTTTTTTATGATCCACCATACAGATGAAAAATGTTTAACTTGAAAAATGCTACAAATAGTAGAAACTGCCTAATTTTATAGGCTATGAAGAAAAGATACCAAGCTATACTGTTATTGCAAAATGGTGCATAACAATGTGTAAGTATTGCCTAAGTGTTGATTTGAGTGGTAGACTTAACCGTAGTGAAAGAAAGCACTAAATCTTTTATAATTTCTAGTTATCAGTATACTGAAGTCCTGCATATTCAAGTAGCTTTAATATTAGCCTGGCTAGAAGATAGTGTTTAGCTCGTCCTGTGAACTAGTATTTAGGAACAATGTCTCAAGCGCTTTAAAGGTCTGCTGGTGTAAATATTCTTGTCTCTTCTTTTCTGATAGATGAAATGTGTGTAAATGAAACAGAAGGAGATTGGAAAAGTCGCAACTGTACAATTGAAGAACAGTGTTCTTGTAAGTATTTAGATATTCGGCTTTCACGTTGTTTAATGTGAAGCAGTTGCATTTAAAACTCCTTCATCTGTTGACCTTTGTTTATATGCCTTCTACAACTTACCTAAGCATGTACAAGTATGTAAATAAGCCCTTTGCTTCCAACTTAAGCCTACGTTATTTGATACTAAAACACACAATTGCATTGTGCGTTCAGTTAACTGTTTACTGTCACTGTTTCAAAAAGCCTGACATATTTTACTAGACAAGTGCCTGGCTACTGCCTTGGTTTCTTAGATTAAAATGGGTGACGTTTCCTATTAGATATAGCAGATCCTAAGGAACTTGTCAGCATCCTCAGGACAGTAAGCTGTCACATTCGGGGAAAAAAAAAGTTTCACCTGCTAAGTCCATTGCTTCATCTGAGATGCAGTAAATAGCAAAAACTTAGGAACTTCTCAGTTTTAATTGTTAACTAGCACAGCTCTTCATGCAGTCCTGAAGTGCAGGATCTGGGTTATAGAATTGCATATAGAATTGGGTAAATCCTTCATGCTAGGAACATGCTCAGTTGCATATCTACTTCAGTCTTTTCATAAACTTATGCTTGCTGTGCAAAGCCAATTTGCAGAATATAAATAACTTAGACTAAACCTTGACTAAACCTAAACTTTTGTGAAAGTCCCCCAACTTTAGTTTTTTCTGAAAGGTAACAAGGAGTGGACTTTAAAATAGGATTTTCTGCTTTTAAGATCTAGAACAGCAAATGAAAATTCTTAATACTCTTGCCTAGATGCGTTCAACAGTGACACTGAAGAGGCTGGCTCACGCCAACAAAGATGAAACTTCCATGCTGCTATGGGCTATCTTGTCGTAGTGGCAGCCAGTCAGAAATAATTCTGCTTGACTTAGACTTCTGTGTTGTTTCTAAAATTGTGACAATCACTTCTTAATCAGGAGTGTTAAAGGTACAATTTTTCAGTGTTTTCCAAAGAGAGCATGCTGTTACAATGCCTTGTTCGGTATCTAAGAGTAGAATTTCTGCAGTCTGTTCCTGTTAAACTTGTAGTGGTGTTACCAGGTTGTGTTTTAGCTTCTGCATATTTGAGGAAACTTAATTGTCACCTTCAGTAGAGGATCTTGGTTGGCGTGAGAGGAACCTGTATACCTTACCAGCTCTTACAGTGTCATGGCTCAGCAAGCACTATGTTTGGGGATTGACATGGACAAACATTAAGGTGGACCTAAACTGACTTGATGTGAGTGGGACCTGAGAGAATGTAGATTCTGATATATCCACCCTACCTCTGTGGAAACGGTTGACTCTGGTTTCCCACCATGCTGTATTGTTCCAAGATGTAAGTAAACACATGTAAAGGACCCTGGGCATTAAAGGCTTCAGGAAGTTTGCTGATGTATCAGTGTATGATTAAGCAACACTTTAGGTAAACTGTCCATGTGTGATTAATTCAGTTAATACAGTGCAGGAGGCTGCACATTTGTTGGTTTGTTTTGGTGGTTTTTGTTTTACAGCACATGCTAAAGCTGAAAGCAACAGCTCTCAGAGCAGAAAGCTTTAGCTAAACTTCCAAATTCTTGAGGATGCCTGGGTTTTCTCCCTGTGCTGCTTCAGCTGTCTAACCACTCTGATCTCTGGTTCAACTGGATAGGTTCAATTTTAGTTGCAGTGAGGCTGGGAAGCAGTACTGAATACCTAGCTTCCTATTGTGTAGAGCATGCACAGTTAATGCTTCTACAATAGGACTCTCCTCCCTTCTGTTTGCTTTGAGGAATCTTGAGTTGCCAGTTGAATGCTGGACTGATTGGGCTGCCTGTTCATGTATTCGCTCATGCAGCTTTTGCTGTTAGTGTGGTGAATTGGGCATTCAGCTGCTTTGCAATTTCAGTCCAAAACTACGATAGAACTTGGTGCTATATGAATTCCCTAAAACTCAGCCTGCTCGTGTTCCCTTTTTTTTTTTTAAGTTAAATACTGTCATTAATCTCTTTAATGTAACTCTCTTTTTTTTTCATAGCTCCTACAGTTGTTCTTTCCAATGTTACTACGCCGTCTTCCAATACTACTACGCCGTCTTCCAATACTACTACGCCGTCTTCCAATACTACTACGCCGTCTTCCAATACTACTACGCCGTCTTCCAATACTACTACGCCGTCTTCCAATACTACTACGCCGTCTTCCAATACTACTACGCCGTCTTCCAATACTACCACAGCCAGTTCTGTTACCACACCTCATCCTACTATAGGTAATATAGTACTGCTGAACATAGAATGGCAATAAACTAGGAACTGGTGAATAAAATAAAGGGCGAGGGCTTTTTCCACAGATCACTGCAGTGGCATGATTACTAAACATCTGATGTATGGGATAGATAAATGGTCCCAAGGTTTGGAAGAAGTGGATTTTATAAAACTCTAACAGAAAAAATGCTTTTTTCCTATATAACTAAGAATTGGCTTAGTGGTAGTTGTTTGAATTGGATTAGTCATTTCCACTAATCATGAGTTCTTAAGGGGTTGATTTTTTTTTTTTGTTGCCCAGTTCAAAAATGTCTGTTTTCACATGTGCTGCCATCTTAACAGTGAAGTTCTTAAAAAGGGGGGGAGGGTGGGGGAAATCTCATCACTAAAAGCATCTGCTGATGGGAGATAACGAGTTTGTACTTGATTAGGCTCAGAACAGCCTACTGTACAGGAGGATGATGTTTAGCTTTGAGTAAACTTACAAATCTTGGCACTTGTCCCAGGCACATAGTGGAACACAGATTAATTTTCAGTAATACTGATCTGGGGGGGGTGGTCAGAGACCCAATGTTCTGACTTGATAATGGAAGAGCTTTTAGGAGACAGTCTAGCTACAGGTGAGTATCTGCTTATTCCAATTATGTCAGTCACAGTTAGTGTTTTGGGGATGGGGAGAAAGAAGATGTTTTGCTATCCTGTAAGTGTTTTATCTCCTGTCTAGAGATACTGCATTAAGTGCTTTTTTAGTACAATAAATACTGATTCTAAGGGCTGTTTAATGAAAGTCCTTTGCCTTGATGCATATTTTCAGTGGTCTTGAAGCAGCTGTCTTGATTCTTGTTCAAATACCAGTGCTTGAAAGAAAAGTGGGTTTGTCTGAATGAAGAATCACTGCCTGATCTGTGGAGAACCTTGAAGTATTTGGCTAACAATGGTATGCAAGTTTGATAAAAAAACCCTTATTGCAGAAACTTGGCTTCAAGCCATGCAGCTGAACATCTAAATTGTGTGGGGTACAGTCTGAGGTCAAAGTTTATCCTTGTTTAAGCAAAACAAGACAAATCATTTACATGAAAACTTCATTGCTTGCAAACTTTGCTCTTGAAGCTCATGGTATGTACATACTGTCTTCTCTCAAACAGCTAACATCACCAATGTAACTACACATGCTCCTCAACCTACAACTGCTGTAACTCCAGCTGCCAGAACAACCAGTATTCCAGGTAACTGCTACTACTAGCATAATTAAAGCATAAAATACTCAGAAAGTAGTGTAGCTTTAATAAGTGTTATCTTGAAAGACTTAATGAGTGACAAAATTGAAGTAGTATTGGTGTATCTGTTGTTGTCACTTCTAACTTGAAGGCCCATCTAATTTTGTTGAGGTTATGTATGTATGTGGCAAGGTAATACCCTGAGAAACAGAGCTAGATAGCGAGACATTAAAAGTCAGAAACCTGTTGGTGAAACAAAATCAGCTGGCCACTTTTAATAGTGTGGCTGGAAGTCACTTGTTAACTTGGTTATCTTTGGGAGGTGGTATTTTGTTTTTCAATTGCAGCATTATAATGGGATACCTATTGTAAAAAAAAAAAAAAAAAAAAAAAAAAAAAAGTAATTGGGCTACAGTGATGGGAATAAGCTGTAGTATTTTATTTCAGCATCAGTCCTGAATGTGCTATTTCATGAAAAGCTCTTATGAAGTAAAGCCCTTTAAAACTAGCCATCAACAGATGGCTGTAACTTCCAGATTTATAAGTGTTGTGTCTTCAGCTGATTTCTTTAAGTGTAACTTGACTTTAAACAAAAAAAACTGGAGCAAGCAGCAAAGATTGGAAGATGTGTCTTGAATGTGAGCACATCAATAATACAGTTCTCTGTAAAGGAGGAAAGCTTTGGCTTTTTTAAGTACAAATAGTCCAGCTGGGACTTGTTCAGTAGTGAGATCCAGAGCAGTTTGGCTATAAATGACTCTAGCCTCGTACAAACAGTATTCAATGAGAATTTCAGTATCACCAATCTAAATACAGCTGCTGACATGTCTTTACTTTTGATTATTTTTTATTTTCTTACTGGTGTTTGGATGTTTTGTGTAATCTTAATACAAGGAAGTCAATACTAAAGTCTGTAAAACTATTGGGAGCATTGTGCATTCACGAACTCTTATGTGGTGTTTAACAGGTACAAATGCTACTGTGACTCCTGCACCTTCTTCGCGCAAATCTACGTTTGATGCTGCGAGTTTCATAGGTGGAATTGTCCTTGTTCTGGGTCTGCAGGCTGTTGTTTTCTTTCTGTACAAATTCTGCAAGTCAAAAGACCGAAACTATCACACACTTTAGGACCTGCCACTTTATAATGGACTAGTAGCCCAACACGTGTAGTTCACTGAACCAAAATATTTTCTGTTGCTCATTGAAGACAGCAGTTCGTAATATCCTTTAAATCTCTAAAAGAAGACTTTAAAAGAATATTTTTGCAACATTATACTTGGCAAGAGGTGATACGAATCTCTTCAACAGGATTACTTGCAATATGCTGCATGGGTTCTAATGGCTGTCTTATTTTCCTTTAGTGGCTGCTGCTGTGGGACTTTTTTGTTTTTCGATATGCCAAATGTAGACTTTCAGAGATTCTTATTCAGTGGCAACACTGTCTTGAGTAGACAATCTCATGATGACTTATTGTGAAGGCTAATTTAATCAACATTTGATACAGTATCCCTTCAGTTTTATCAAGATGTGAATTATTGGTGACTGACTTCAGGGAGTGAAATACCATTTTTACTAGCTTGTGGCTCTTACAGCGTGCTGCTAGAAAGATGAACAAAATTGTAGAAGTAGGTAATGTCTTAACAGAGTAACATAACCCATATGCTTTTTACACAAGAATAAAGGTTGCCTGGTAAAATATTGCATTCCAAATAGAAAACCTGTGCCCTTTCCAGTTAATGTTGAGGGTGGAGAGGGGTTGTAGGGATAATCCTTTAAAAGGGGAAATGAAGACTAGTGCCTTAAAAGATTGAAAAACAGTAGGCTGCAAAAGCATCCCACCTATCTGAAAGATAAATAAAACTATTAAGTACTAGCTTTACATAGGAGAATGGAATACATGTGACTTGAGCATTCCGGTTTAAAAACTTTCTACACTAAGTAACTGTCCCTTATTGACTTTGTTTGAGGGTGAGGGAGCATGGAACAGTAGTGTTCAGCTACAAACAGAAGCTTTAAGTTGTTTATCTCTTGTTCTGGCCTTCAAAGACCAACCATAGAACTAGTGATAAAATTCAGTTCACTCCCTGTATAAAGAGGCAACAATTTACACTTATACTTGAAATACTGGTGTTTGGTAAATCTTGAGGTTTTTCTTATTCAAATGGTTCTTAAACTTGTTGCAATTAATTTCAGGGGTTTGGTGGTTTTTTTTCTTTTTTGCCCTCCTCTATCTGTGCTTGCTGAAGGAGCAATTAAGGATTCAGAGGGTCTGATTATTTGATCCTAGTCAGGGATTGCTGTACTTCTGGGGCTGCTAGGGCTACATCTTTTTTCTTTCCCCTCCCCCCTTCCTGGCATCAGCTTTGTGTCACCCTGCAGTTAACTGGTTAAGGAAATCTATTAGGCCCAATAGTTTTTTGGTTTTGTTTTTTTTTTTCCCTTGGCCAGATAAGTCATGTGATCTGAGTATCAAAGGTACGTCATATGCAGTGTAGATTGACTTAAGTGCCTGTGAAAATAAACCCACAGGAAAAATGGAAGTAAAGATAAAATCAAGTGGTGGATGTAGCACATAATACATAGTTTTTGATGATATCCCTTGATCATCAGTTTCAGGATAATCTGTAGTACTCTTACTAGCTCTGATTTGACTGGAATTTGGCACCCAATACAGAATGTTAGTATTAATGCAGATAATAGTCATGGCAGTGGAACTTAAATATGAAGCAAATTAAGTGCACTTCAGTTGGAAACTTAAAAGTGCACAGCATTGCTTTTTTGTATTCTTCTAATTTGAATGACATTGTTTCTATTGTGCTGCATAGAAAACTCAAATTGCTGCAAAATACAGGTAGTCAATCAGCAGTACTGTATCTTTGAGTTCGTTAGCTTTTGGTTTTCTAAACAAAACTAAGACAATCAGCTCAGGTTTATTAAAACAGCAGAGTGAGCAGCCAGTTTCCAGCAACAGTGTGTGTGTGGGTTAGATGGTATATCCTTGGCCTTATTGTGAAGTCACTTAATCTGTCCTTTCCCTATCTGAGAACTATTTTATTACATTTATTTGTTTAAAAAGATATCCATGAGCTCGTATTCTGTACTTTGAAGTGAGCAAAACATTCTTCTAAAGTGTGACAGACTTCTCCTTCAGATCAGCAAAGCAAACTCTATGCCTAGTGTATACTTTTTTTGGCCTCAGAGGGCTATCTTTTGGGAAACTTGCAGAAGAGTGCTACAGAACACTTCATAATGTGGAAGGCATTGCCACAAAAAAGTTGTTGCTCTGTAAAATGTTGCTAAAATGCTTGTTCATGAGCTGTGCTGATCCCGATTTAGGTGGCTGATAAAGTATGCTGGTAAAGCAAACTAAAAAATAGTTTTTAAAGTGCCTTAAAGCTGCTTAATCTTTTGCCTCAAATTTTGTTTAAAAGGGTAGAAGGGATACCTTGCCTTAGTTACTAAATTTTTCTTGGTGCCAGCAATTGCTACTTTCAAAGACTTTAGGAAGCCCAGGATCTCTGACACATAGAGACACCGATCTGAAAAACTCAAGCTTGCACTATATCAATTTAGTCATGTTCTGGAAAGCCTGCACCACGCACCACTTGCTCGTTAGCCTTGCCAACAAGGTATAATCCACAGTTTGCGGAGTTGTGGCTGGGATTGTTTCCCTTTCAGTTGTTTGGGGGGAGGGGAGTCTGGGTTATACATCTTCACCGTGTGCTTGGCTGCCTCACTATAGAAAGTAATTACTCCTTTGTGAAATGGCAGTATCAGCTGATCTGTGCTGTGTACTAGCAAAAAAACCTGAAGTAACAACCTGCAGTTTTTCTTGGCCTTGTGTTTTGAAGTGGAAGGTAGCTCATAGATCTGTAGTTGTATTTGCCCCTAAATCAATTTTAGGCCCTGAACTGTAGTGACTCTTCAAGTTATCTGGCTTTTTCTTGAAGCCAATTTGTGCAAGTATCAAGCTGTTATCTTACGAATGTTCTCTGCAAGTGTTGCTGTAAAAGTTTGTATTTTGTCTTCAGTGGAAGAAAACTGAAACAGTTGTAATTGCAAAACCAAATGGATAAATAAAATCTGTTGAATGGGATTCTACTTGTAAACTTTCTTTAATGTGAGCAGTCCCTGAGGGGGCTGTCTGCTGACATTCTGGAGATAAGAGCTGCTTTCCATAGGAATTGGGAAACACTGTAGGGAAAGAGGGAGAATGAAAGGTTTGAGGAGTTAAGTTAGCTCTTCTAAAGAGGGTATTAACTTTGCTTTTAGTATGCATAACAATACTGATTCAGATTTAGAATTGTCTCCAAAATAATTCTTTTAGGTCATGTTTTCCATGTTTAATCCCCTTTTCCCCTTAAAGCCAAAGAACAGCAAGGTATCTATTAAGTGTTCTACTTGCAACAACCTGTAAGGTGTAATGATCCTCTTTCCAATAGCAAAGCTTATAATACTGGGTGTCAGTCTGTGGGGTGGAAGAGGGACTGCAGTCTTGGTTCCAGGGAGGCTGTTAATAACCGCTACGTTGTAGCATCTTTTCACATTAAGATCTTTCACCTTCATGAAAAAGGTATTGCTCTGAGCCTAATTTCTTTCCTGATTGCATGAGAAAGCGGAGGATATTTGCTAGGGAATAACTGTCAGTATGCTTGAACAAGAGAAGAGAGGGTGTGCAATTCTGGGGTTGCAGACTGACTAAAACGATAACCAGCTCTAAAGGAAGTAATCTCAGCAGTTTCACATCATGATGTGGATGCTGTTGGAGGTAGTGAATTTGTCACTAGGTAGTAGTGACAGTCTCATATTATGGGAAATGGCAAAAACTTAAGTAGTGTTTCTGGAAAGGCTGTATGGAAATGAAGGAAATGGAGAGCTTCCTAATGTGCCTAAAATTGCTATGCCTTCCAGAAAATCATCTGTTTACTGCACGCAATCAAGGACTGAATTAAGTTTTTGTTACAATGCAGCACTGAAAGCCTCTGCACGATTGTTTCTCTCTATAGTACCAGTCTTGTGTTACTGCAGTTCTTTGAAGGTAGGTGTAGGTATAGCATTCATTCAAAAATCATCTTTGAATTTTGCTGTATTACATTGAGTAACACTTAAAGAAGTGTTTTATCAAGAAGCTGTAATGAGCCTGAGACAGCCCCTTTTTACTGCTGCAATGGCACATAAGTGCCTCATATTTATGATATTGTCCTACTTCCAAATTGGCATCTGTTTCCTGGAATGTGCTAGAATCACATTTCATGGCTTCTCTAGTGAGAGCTGACCTTGGATAGTTATCAGTCACCTTTTCATTTGTTTAAAACATACCTTAAAAATAACTCATGTCATTTGATAACTGATTCCACAGCGTTCTGAGTATGTTGTGACTTGTTTTGATGTAGCAGCAAGCTTGAATGAAATAAAGCTTGTTTCAGGTTTCAGTAATGGTAAGGGATGTCAGCCTTATTCTAGGAATCCTCTGTCTCTAAATACTGCAGCATTTCTAACAGAAGTTAGAGTTCCTTTAGCTGGTGTTTAACCAATGCAATATTGTTAAGGGTTGCCCAAATTTAATTCTAGGACTTAATTATTTATAAAAAGAGTACTGAGGTATTTGATTATTCATGTTCACAAGCCTCTGGATGACGCTGAAAGGCACACCGGTTAGCATTCAAACTCATCAAAAGCTGCAATACAACTTGATGCATCTCTGAAAGACAACTTTGAGTCTTTTATTGGCCAAACTACAAAAGCAAGCTTTCTTCCACGCAAGAGAAATATAGATAAATCTATGCTTCCCTCCACCCCATTTTCTTCTAGTTAGTGTAGTGTTGTGCAAGGAGCAGCCCTTCTTCCCTGTTCTAGGGGGAGGGGAGAGAAGGTACTAGGGAAGGTGGAGACACTGATGCGTTTGATGAGTCATCTTTAAACAGGCATGAGAAGTTCAGTGTACAGGCAGCAGCCTCTGGGGGTGAGAGCACTGCGTTGGGCAGGATGCAGTGGTGGTCAGGGCTTGCGCTAGGGAAGCAGTTAAAAAAAAAAACAACCACCAAAACACAGAACAAAAAAACCAACCCCAAACACCAGACCCGCTGCTTTTGCTCTTAGCACTTAGCTATGCTTTGCACCATCATGTTCCTAGGTTACCACAATAAAAGGAAGCCTTTTTGTTTTGACCGATATCCTTGCCTTTCTGTACTGTGTTGCAGTGTCAGTGAGGGGAGGATGTGCAGTGCTGCTCTTGCTCAGAAGGATCTGCATCACCCAGTACTTAAAATGGATTAGCAGATTAACTGACTGCAGCTGGTATTGGACAGTGCATCCAAATTTGTTCAAGTACATATGCACAGCATGGAGTATTACTGCCTCCCTTTGATCTGTATATAAGTTGTCCTTCTCTTATTTCAAGGTTGCCAGTTGAGTGGCATTTTCTAAAATGCCCTGGACTGATTTAGGTTTACTTCTGGACCAGCCTTTGTTTCCGTAGCTGCATGAAGACAGTAAGAAGAGACTTTTCATTGAAGTGTGGTAATAGTCTATCTGCCATTATCTCCTTCCATCTGCTAGGCACCTGAAAGCATAAGTAACACATAGAAAGAGTCACCAACCATGACATGGTACTTTTTTTAAAAAAAAAAAAAAAAAAAAAGGAGAGGAGAATCTTTCCTGGATCACTGCTAACTAAATACCTCCCTCCTGACCACTTTCTTTCATCAATTTTTGGGACATTGGGAACATTTTTTTTCCTGTTTGCTAGCCATACCTACTGTTCACCTTGCTGTTAAAGATAAATCTTCAAAGAGATTTGGCATCTTGTCCAGATGAAACCTGCCTAGGTATATATACAAACCACAGCTTGCAAACTGGCAAAGAAGTTGCTCCTTTTGCAACCGTATCAGCTTATTGCCAATGCCACTGTTACTTACTGTCTTTGGTCTTTGAGTGTTTCCTCCTCTTCCCTTGCTGCTTCTTGGGTCAAAATTCAAAGGATGCCGCTGGTAATCCCCATGCTGAGTGAGTGCTGAAAGCTTGTTACTCTGGACCTGAGCTGCAGAACCTGGAATGTTATCAACACCACAAAGTTAAAGCAGAACTCGAGTAGACGTAAGAGCTGTTGTTTCTGACCTCTAAGCAGAATGTCAGGGTGAAAAGAAAAAGAAACACACACCCAAAAAACCCAAACCAAATTGTAAACACTCAGCATAGTACTAATAGAATAACAGATTGCTTAGTCTGGAAAAAGTGGTTCATGGATGATCTTGACACAAAATAGAACAAAAACTATTTGCAGATAGTTGCAACTATTGGCAAAAACTATTTGCACCTATCTGCAATTTTTGCAGCTCACCCCACAGCCTTTTCATTCATAGTAATGAGTGTACCAGCACTCATTTCTCCAGCAGGAGACACCTCAGTAAAGCAGAAAATTCTTGCTGCCCCAAGTCTGCTTCATTATGCGTGACTATTTTCCCCACAACTTTCAAGATTAAAAGGTGTGTGGGAAGGTGGGTGTTAATGATCTGTTCCCAGTGACACTAGCTTCCCTAGTGAGTTCCAGTCTTCGTCTTTGTAGATTTTGAAAAGCAGAGATGCAGCCACTTAATGCCAACCCTTCAGCCGCTAAAAAAATCCCCACTGAATCAAATGCTACGCTTGCTATTGGCCATAATGTGATTTAACCCTGATGTGTATCTGTGTACAATCTGGTGTTGCTATACCACTTCTTAACCCCATGTTAACTTTTCCCCACTAACTTCAGGTAAAAAGGTGAAGGTATTTTTGCTGTGTAGCCCTAATCCTGAACTTACTGAGCCAGTGTTCTTCCCGCTTCTCAGATATGATCCAAGATGTTTCAGACCACATTGGTTAGCTGTTTCTGGCATTATTTCAGGGTGCGTGTCCAAGGGACTCTGGCCAGGAGAGCAGCTGGCAGCTGCCCAGAGTGCACAACTGCCCAATCTGGTCAGACTGCGCTCAGCGTCCATGCATCCTGAAGCAGAGGCTTGAGAGGCCCGACTACAAAAGCATCACATGAACCCAGAAAGAAGTGCAGCAACTGCTTTACATTACTGAGACAGGCCATGACTCTGCCTTTCAGAGAGAAGAGGAAGAAGATGTGAAGATAGAGGAGAAGGAATGGGGAAAAAGCTAGAGGATGTGGGTCAGGCTGCTAACCCACAGATTATTCTTACAAATTGATGAAATCCTGGTCTATGTGGGCAATTCCTGGAGTTGACATGACCCATTTAAAAAACACCTTCACCTTTACAGTCAAAACAGGCCTATTGCAAGTAACAGCTGCCACCCCTATACAAATAGTCTGGCCAAACACTAGTAGGTCTGAAGTCAGGTTAGTGACAGAGTGCAACTGAGATTAACAGAAAAGACAAATCTTTACATGATACAAGTCTGGATTGCCGTATGAGAAGTACTAGTATTAATGCATCAAAAATGATAGCTATTTAATATTGACTTATTACCTGGAAAATGACTTCTTATACCTCTTGTACTATGGGACGACAGCTCTGCAGTCCTGCTTCTACATTTTTGAAAGAAAAAACAAAACAAAAAAACCAGCACCAAACCTCACAACACCGATTTACTATTACAGACATAGGAATAAAAAAAAATCACAAGTAAAAAGATAGCTACAGTACATTGCAGAGTTCTAAAACCTAGTTTCAGACTAGGTGTCTATGGTTTGATGGAGCTCCTGTGCTGAGCGTAGAGAAATCCAAGCTCCACAGCCAGTTTTTCCAGCTCTGTATCACGTTTAACAATGGTAACTCACTGCAGGAAAATAAAATAATAATTCATCTCCTTTCTGTCACAGCTACTTTCCTTGTGCTCAGTAGCATCGATGTGACTTACAAGTTTTGCACCAGCTTTTCCCCTGAACTTGATTGGTTTAAAGCCAGAGAAACCAAGTATATTTGTGCATTAATTAAAGATACCTCTCCGTTCTTTATTTCCCCATGTTTGGTTCAGCAGTGTGCTAATGAGCATTTCTCAGTTTTCTTTGGCAGGAATAACTAACATTTTCCAGCAGAAGGGAACTATAATTAAATTTGTAGTACTTTATATTCTTCATGGCATAGAAATGCACCTTGAAAGATCATCGGAGTTTTTTCCTGCTTACTTAATTTACTCGGAATTTATGTATCACCCGTCAATTTTGCTGCATGAGTTTGTCAGACTGACAGTAGGATTTTGATACCACAGAGAAAAGCAGCAACTTCAGGCAGGTAGGAGTAGAAATCCCTAATCAAGCTTTTTAAGCTACATGAATTACATAAGCATTATGTTAAAAAGTTACCTAACAAACAGCCGAGAGGAAAGATTTTGTTTAAGGTTTAAGTTCCATCTAATTCAGTTAAGGGCTACAAAACTCTCACTGCTGTTTTGAGACCCTCTAAAGATACCTGCAATCATAGCCAGGTATCTAATCGAATTACAAGGGTACAGTCGTGTTCGGCTGCCCCACATGATTGGTAAGTAAGCTGTTCCAAGACCAGAGCCACTAATGAAGCCTGATTTCCTACCACTTGTGATCTTTTGTTTCCTAATTGCCTCCTCCCCTAAATGCAGCTCCCCTCATATTTCCCATGGTATCCCTACAAAGCAAAAGACAACGCGAGTTATGGTTTAAAGTTACTAAATTAGGAGTCAGTGTTTCTTGTGCTGCCTGAACAGCTGCAGTGGAAGAAGGCATATGGCTTTTGAGTTGTCTGACTTTTCTTCAAGACTGCTTTAGGTCTTTCTCCTCTACCTAAATGCCTTCATTACAGAGGAGGTCTTCTCCTTCATATCTGGCTTAATTGCCTATTGCTTCAAGGTTAAGGAGGGATTCAGAGACATGGACACATAGCTCAGAAGACTTATTTCCCCAAGAAAGCGGGTTACAATGCACAACCTGTCTTTACCTGCAGTCGCATTCCTCTGGGAAACTGCAGCTTCCAAGTCATAAACTTGACACTGCAGTTCATCAGCCTGCTGGAAGGCCTCCCGTTTTAAACTGCACTCTTGGGTTAACTGGCTTCTTACCTAAAAGGTGGTAAAAGGATTAATGACAGCAACAAAAAATTCATCATCTGACAGATCGGCCTCAAAGCAGGAGCCTCGATTTAAAGGAAAATGTGTTGTTGCCCTGTGAGCTCTTGTGAATGAGAGGCCATCACTTCTTGCCGGTTGAAATAATCCATAATTACAGCTTTGCTTATATATTCCATTAGCTATAATAATCCATTAGCTTTGCTAAACATATCCATAATCCCTCTGAATGCAAAATACAGCACAAATAGTGGAAATTGACATTCTCATTATTGTTTAATAATCTGCATTTCAGGCATTGCTGGAGGAAGATAAAAGCAACACAGAGGCCTTTTCTCACTGTTCTCTGCATGTAACCCTAATTCGACAAGACCCTACCTCCATTTTCAGGGTAGAAGTATGTGGGAAAAGCAGCAGCTCTTCCCTCATCTCTCTCACGGACTTTGTAATTTGTTAACTAAGTTTAAATAATGGAGTTTGTTAGTGTCAATAACCATGTAGGTGCTAGCGCAGCTGGGACTGTTGTGTGGCAATGAAAACCTACACACTCCAGTTGCCATTTTCCTTCCTGTTCTCCTTAAAGGCTGATCCAGATGTTGACATCTCTGATCTCTGAAGGGTTATTTTGTAAACACAGCAAAACAGTTCGGAGCCCCATCAAAGACAGATACCAATGAAATCAGTGGTCTTTTGTGTCTGCACCAACTGCTATAGCTGTGTTAAAGTCTCTCATATGATTTTGGTTAGAAAACATGCCAGCAGCCTGAGAAATTATTCCCAGCAAAATGGCATTTGTCATCTTGACTCTGGAAAACAAATGGCCCCTCTTTCACCTTGATGCTTTGGAAGCCTGAAGACAGAATATACTTTGCTTAGTTTATAAGAGAGGCATTCAGATACATTTACGAAGCTTTTTTCTCTCCAGACGCAGAAAGCAAGGGCAAGGAGATTTCAGTGGCAGCAAAGTTGTCAGTTAGTAGATGGATTCATCTAGTTAAAGTCTAATCAAGTGGTTTCCAAACACTATTTTGTTCTGCAGGCTACACTACAAAAGCAGCACTGCACATTTCACAGCCAAGAGCCCGCTCTACCAGCTGTGCTAAACACAGAGACTGTATTTACCTGGCCAAATCAGTTTTTAAATTGAAGTGGTTAAATCTCTTTTACAGGAAGATAATCTTAAGAGTGGATCTGGTTACTCAGTTACACTAAATCAATGATTAGCAATGCAGTAACAGATTTAAACTCAATATATCAGTTCAGTACAATGGCATCAGTTTAGTGAAAACTAATGCCATTTATGTAGCCAGACTGGATTAAAGCAGTTCCCTTCCCAGTCCGTTCATTTAGTAGCCCAGAGTTTGGGAAACAGTGGTGCAATGTATGGGAAACAGAGGTGAGGGCAGAGGGTTTACGTCAAATGCAGAGTAGATGAAGCAAAAGGACAAAGGACAGCAGTTTGTCAGCTCTGCAGCACTGGTGTCAGAGCCCTGCCTGGGAAATGTCACAGGGAGAGCCAGGAAAGCCACAAGCGCTGCAGACCTGGGAACAGCAGGGAGGCAGAACCTCGGCAGGGTTCCAAAGCTCCCCATTTAGTCTGGTGACAAGGATGGCAGTTACAGCAGAGGCCCAGGGCAGACCACTGGGAGACATCCCAACAGGGGATGCGTGGCTGGCCAAAGCCTCCGGAGCCACTGAGCCCAGCCACTTGCTGCTCTAGCTGCTGTGCCCCCTGATTGCCCAGGGGTGCAAGCATATTCTGTCAAGGACCGCACACCCATTCCCAGCACCAGCATCATACGTGAACCCTCAGGCAGTTTGCCTCTAAAATAAGGAGAATAATACTCATTTTCTAGAGCAAAGGTACCAAACCAGGCTCAACAGGAAGGTCCTGGGAAGCAGCAGAAACATGAGATGTCACCAAAAGGTGGAACATGGCCCTAAGCGCCCAGCAGGCAGGGCCCAGCACAGTGCCGAGGCTCATGCTGCAAGACCCTCATCCTGAGCACTTGGAGGGCTACAGTGAAGCTCTGTGAAGCACAGACAATGTTAAAACTTGAGACAACTCTCCAGAAGCACTACCATTTCTATTTTTCAAGTCTGCATTATGAGTTTACCTGCTGCATTTCTTTTGATGAAGATGGCATATTTTAGAAGATTTTTCAGCTTCCTTGGTTAAGCATTTCACTTTCTGCTCTTTTTCTTTCATCTCTTCAAGCATCTTCTCTGTGGTTTTGGTTTTCATCACACTGAGTATTTGTTTCTTCTTGGCTTCTTGTGTCTTTCTCTGTACTACTTCCAACAACATTTGTTTCTACAACATACAGCCATGAATGTTTCAGACTTGGACTACTTTCCTCCAATTCCCATACACATCTTTTTAGATTTCCTTTTAAACCCTGATGACCAGTCCTCAGAGGTCATGCCCAGCTGAGCTGAATGAGGAGAAACCCAATCTCACATGGCTTGGCACTGGAGATAATGAAGTGTTGGTAAACAAATCTCAATTATCCTATGATCTTATGAAAGGACCAGAGTCAGACCTAAACCGAAAGAAAATCTGGGTTGTGGGAACAGGGAGCTCAAGGGGAGGGTAAGGGGGAGAAAAATGCTGTATTTACATCATCGCTTGTTAGAGAGAGAAGCCTCAAAACAACATTCATGCGTAGAACTCATTCAATTGCAAATAAACAACAAGGCAGTTGCTTCCAATTTCCTCAGTCTGCTGTAATTTGCGTTCTGCAACCAGCCTCTGGTCTGCATGTGGAACTTGTTTTTAAAGCAACGTATGAACAAGGAAAGAGAAGGGGAAAATAAGCACAGCTTTTTCAGATGTTGCTGGTTATACTTGGTTTGTAGAGACAGCCAGTAAGTATGGCTGCATTTTACTGCCTGTACCACAATTGAATGCAATGGTACGACAAGCCATGCGTATCAGGTCAAACCCTCCTCTACAGCAAAGGGTTGTGGAATAGAGTTTGCTGTTTGTAAACACTGTCATCACAATCTGTACCAAGGAATGAAGTTAGGAAGAAGAGAAAGAACCAGCAGCTGATGTCAGAAACTCAAGAAAAACAAAAACAACAACAACAACAGCTGCTAGAAAGATGGTAGATGCAGTGGGTCTTTTGGAAGTAAATTGACAGCTTGTCAGTGAAGAAAACCAATTTATCAGCCAAAGGCAACTCCACGCTGCTGAAAAATATGAACACAAATAGCTAAAAGCAGTCACAGCCCAAACATTTTCCATTCGGGAGCTCTCTAAGCCTTACTAAGGTTGGAGTTCCATAGACTGCCAAGCTCAGAATGGAGCAATTGAGCCATCGGATGTGACTTTTTAACATCACATTTACCTGAATTACCCTTGTATTGGAATGAGCAAGTTGGTTTGGCTAAACTGTATTTCCCAGAAAGGCATCTGGTCTTGACGTGAAGATACTCAGTCATATTGTCATTTCCACGGTTAATCACATTTTGAAAACATTGTTTCTGATTTCCCATTTTCAGTTTGTCTCGCCTCAACTTCTAGGCACCACCTCTTGAAATACCTTTCCCTAAGAACCCTTTAATATCTGCTATTCTCTCCCAACAAAAATATATGTAGACTGTAATCAAGTCACTCTTCTTTCATCTAGGCTAAACAAATTGAGCCTTTTAAGAACCCTTTGCTAGAAAGCATTTCCTGCGGCTCCCAAATCATCTTCGTAATTCTTCTCTGCACTCTCTTTTTTTTTCTTTGTCTTTTTAAAGTAGTACACCCTGGAATCAGCAGCAGTATTTCAGTGTGTTGAGATTCAAACCCATTTTTAATGTATCTATCTGCACTATTCCCCTTTTTATAAACTAAAAGATTGCAGCATCCATCCTTGCAAGTACCACACTACGTGGCCAGTCACCTGCCTGTTACGATCCGTGTCCTGTCCAGGGATCCATTCACCCTGTTCCGTAGGAGTCCTGCTTTCTTCTCGTTCTTCGTCTACTCAGGCACTGCAATACATCTCAGAGGGATAATAACCAAGTGACCGAGCTATCTGTATGATTCTGTACTCCTGCTCTGCCCGCATTGTTATTCACTAAATGTGCCTTATCAAATCCACTAACGTTCCTCCCCAAATATGTCATCGGCAAATTTTATAATCTATAATTTTATATTTATTTCCAAGCCACTGACAAAGATGTTCAATACTGATAGTTCTGCTACCAGCCCCTGCAGAAATCCATCAGAAACCATCTTCATTTAATGAAAATAGCACATCTTTACATGTCAAAAAAATCTAGCTCTCAATCCATTTAGCATTTTTATTGATATTGTGTAATACTAACATTTAAAATACGAAAGTTATGTGCTGCTAACTCAAGTGTTACAAGGCCCTTCCAAATATGCATTACATCTCTAGCATTATGCTTATCTATCTAACTTGTAATCTTATCAGGAGAATGAAATGAGGTTGGTTTGACAAGGCTTATTTTCCATACAATCGTGTTGCTTGGCATTAAGTATATTGCAAGTGAAGGGTGTGCTTTTCAGTTTGACTTTGAGGAATGGGCTATTTCAGCATGTGTAGCCATGTGTAGAAATGAAAGGGAACTTGCTGGGGCAGTGATATATCCATGAAGGTGTTCAGATGGGGAAAAAAACCAAATCAAACCATGTAATGAATTTGTTCTGGATTTAATGACAACACCCCTGAACGTCTCCTTGAAATTTAATGATTTGGTGGAAGACTAATAACCTCAAGATCTGCAATTTATTTTTTTTATCTGCAGAATAAAATATTAATACTGTCTTTTCCTCAACTCAAACATACATCCAGCCCTGTTGATCGTGTATATAAATGTAGTGCCTGTAGCTGTCATTTTGGTACGTGACTCAAACTTTATCCGAGATGCTACAGTTTTTTCCCTCGTTCTCTCTACCTCCAATGGTGAAAACACTCAGATGAACATGTTGTTTCAATGACGTAAAAAACGCATCCAGCTTCAGTAACTGTGTCATGTGGTCAGTTTTGAATCCATTTCTCTCCTAGAATAACAGCAGGCAAAATCCTCGTTAAAGCAAGTGAGATGGAAAGGAGAATTCTACTTGTTGCACTGATGAATCAGGACCTGTTGGATTCAGATGCCTGTTTCTTTAGCTTGTCATTGTCTGCTTGAGATTTTGCAAGAGCTTTCCTTACAGACGTGGGCTGACCCTGAAATGAAGTCACCTCTTGTTCTGCCATCATTTTAGCATTCAGACACTCTTTTTTGTTTTGAAGAGCTTCGTGTAAACAGAAAGTACATAACAGAAACAGTGATGAGAGCAGTGATTTCTCTTTCTTTTATATAGCAGTAGTGGGGTTCTTGAAGCATAAATCTCTCAGACATTCTTAGTAAAGTGGGGTTCAATTGTTCCTATTTTCTAATAAAGGCTGGACCCATTTTAAGGCAAAGTGGGGAACAGGATGGACAAGAGGGGTCCTCTACAGGGGAAAATGTCAGATAATGTTTCATATGGGTACAGCTGCCCATCTTTAATTATATTCACATGTCAACAATTCAAGTTCTTGCGTGCAAACAATGTCAGAACAATGTAAATCTTGATCTTTCCTATGCATTACAAAGACCTGTCCATCTGCTAATCCGTTTATTCCTTCATTATCTCTAAAGTAAAAACGTGTGTGATGAAGTTTGTTTTCCTTCTGGGCAGGGTCTTTTTTGTTTGTTTTAAACACAAACACAAACATGTATACACATGTTGCTATGTCAGGCATGGACTTAGCAGCCCTCTCTCTTTTCCAAGCCATTTAGACTGGAAAAAGCAAGGTCCATGATCCTCTGCACTTGGAGTGGAGGACAGTGAAATACATCTTCTTAGATCTTCAGGATCATTCCAAAGTCAGACACAAGAAAGCTCTGTCTGAGCAAGATGAGTTAGTTTCTAATTTTAAAAAGCCAAATTTTCCCATTAATTTTTCTGTTTCAGACTTCTCTTTTAAAGCCTGTGAAGATAGCTCTTATTTCTTATTCAAATCCACAAATTTGCAATAATTCAATCCATCTTTGACTGATCTGTTTAATAAAATATTCTAATGGTTTAGCATCTCGCTGATATAACTGAACTAAGTGTATGCACATCCAGATTTATTTGGGTTTAAAGCACACAAACCCCATTTCGTTTTTTCACTCTTTTTAAGTTAACAAGTATGATCCATTCTGCCTTTCCTTTGCTTGACATGTGCAGCTAATTAACTTATATAACAATCAATAACCTGTTTGTTCCATTCTAATCAGCCTCATTTAAAGCAGTGAGGCACTTTTCTTTCCATCCATCTTCACTTTAGTTTAATTTAGTCATTTTTGTGCTTCATCTTGTATTTCTGTAATTAAATTTATAACCTCATCCTGTGTTCTGCTTTGTTTAAGCAGATACCAATTGAAAAAAAAAAAAACCTCAGCCACCTCCCAAGCCAACAGTCTAGTTCATTTTCACTTCATGTCTGCCTCTCTTTCGTATGTTTTGGTCAGTTGTGGAATAGTTGATTTTGATACAACGTCATAATTAGTCTTCTGAGTTAATAACAGAATTAAGAATACTATAGGCTACTTGTACTTCCTAGACTCTTGTTTCAAGGGATTTGTTTCACGCTCGTCACATTTAAAGACCACCCTTATACCCATAATATAGAGGAGAAAAATGTTTAGAATTTGTACCCAAAATGTGCGGTTACGATGAGATCCTGTAGACTCACTGAGTAATAGTGAGCCTGCCCAATCTGACCATTAGCTTTGCAGAAAATTAGACACTAATAACAGATGAAATGGTAAGGAAATATCACCTTCTCAGCATCTCTAAGCGTTGCAGAGAGCTGTGCCTTCTGAGTGATTTGCTTCCAACAGTTCAGAGCCTTGAGCTTACAAACCAGCTTGCTTAGCCTGATGTTTTCATCCCGCGAGAGCTGCAGCTGTTCCTGCAAGGGAGACATCGGTAAGAGTAGACCCGCAAAGATTACTTCCCCCAGGAAGAAACGTGTGGTTTGGAAGTAAATACAGTTGTAAAAGCATGCAACTATTTCTATTTCATTTTAGTTATCAAATGCTCAAACTTTGCAATTTGAAACAGTGCAGCCTTTGGCAATAAATTTCTATTACTGTGTCTCCAGGGATACAGGAAATGTGACCATTGCCCAGAAACCAGGAAAAAAAATGGAAGAAATTTATTCCAAAACAGCAAGCAGGTGAACCCCTCTGAAACGAAGCACCGTTAGTGGTGATAAACACTATTATGCCAAATGGGGATTCTGGTTCATAACACATTCAGTAACCTGGTTCACCCTAATCACAATGTCCTTAATAATAACAAAATTAGTGGATTCATGAGAAGTATAGTCATCAGGTTTTCATCTTCTTTGTTCAAAATAGCAGACTTCCTCCTGAAAACTGTTCTTAAGGCAGAGGAAAGCAGTTTCATTATGCAAAAATCATAGAAACAAGGGTCACAGAGGACGGCTGGAGGTCCTGGCCCTCCTGGCAGAGGTGTCTCTGCACAGACGCTCTACCATTCAGTGTCAACTCACCTTCTTACCCTTGGTGTCCCATATTAGTTTTATCTGCAGCTGGGCTTTGGCCTTCCTGATTTGATCCCTATGGGTCTGAACGCTGATACTCTACCTTTGTTGCCTGTCCACGTTTCCACTACTTGCAATTTCTCTTTTTGTATTTTAATCCTTTAAGAAGCTCCTTGCTGAGTCAAGCAAGGCCAAGTTTCTGCTAAATTCCCTGGTATTCTTGCATAAGAGGGTAGTTGGTTTTGAAATCTCTTTAAAAATCAACCAGCTTTCCTCAGTACTTTTCCCCTCTTGGCAGTTTCCCAGGGATTCTGCCTAGCAATTCCCTAAATAAGTCCCAGCCTGCTCTGCTGAAGTCCCAAGTCATAGCTCTGCAGCATAATTTTGCAACCTTTCTCCTGATCCTGAAAAAATTTCATAGTCACTGCAGCCTCAGATGACATACATCTGTGATGATATTCCCCACCAGTTTTTCTCTGTTTGAGAGCAGCAGAAGTAGGGATTTACAGCAGCTGGCTCCTCTAGCATTTGTATTTAGGATGAGACTCCGCCTGGCATACTGTGTCCAGCTCTGGAGTCACCAACATAAGAAGGACATGGACCTGTTAGAGCGAGTCCAGAGGAGGGCCACAAAGATGATCAGAGGGCTGGAGCACCTCTACTATGAGGACAGGCTGAGAGAGTTGGGGTTGTTCAGCCTGGAGAAGAGAAGGCTCCAGGGAGACCTAGCAGCCTTCCAGTATCTGAAAGGGCCTACAAGAAAGCTGGAGAGGGACTTGTTACAAGGAAATGTAGTGATAGACAAAGTGATTGGCTTCAAACTGGAAAAGGGTAGATTTAGATTAGATATTAGGAAGAAATTCTTTACTGTGAGGGTGGTGAGGCACTGGAACAGGTTTACAGGTTACCCAGAGAAGTTGTGGATGCCCCATCCCTGGAAGTGTTCAAGGCCAGGTTGGATGGGGCTTTGAGCAGCCTGGTCTAGTGGGAGGTGTCCCTGCCCATGGCAGTGGGGTTGGAACTAGATGATCTTTAAGGTCCCTTCCAACCCAAACCATTCTATGATTCTATGATTGCCTAGGAACTGCCTAGGCTTTCACAGTGCCGTGTTCCCCTTCCGTTAGATTTCCAGATGGATAAAATCTCCATGAACACCAAGGCCTCAAATCAAAACCACTTTTCTTAGCTCTCTATAGACAGTCCCATCCAATTTATCCTCTGGACCGGGTAATCTGTAACGGATCCCCACCACAGTCATCAATCACTAACATTCTTCCCTCCTCTGACCTTGACTGATAGGCTTTCAGTAGTACATCTCCATGTTCATACAAGAGCTCTGTGTGGGGAATGATCTCCTTAAACAGAGTGTAATTCTCGCTCCTCTTCCGCGCTGATCCTTCTTAAACATCCTGTAACCACCCATGACCATGGTGTGCACCAACTCACCGAGTTTCCATGACTCTGCTCAAACCATAGCCCTTTGACTGCACATGAGCTCCCTGCCCTCCTTGTTCATTGCCTCAACACACTGCCCTTTCCAAGTGGGGATGTGGAAATCTCCCTGCAGCCTTCTCACACATGGACCTCTTCCGTTTCCACTGGTTCCTCATTTACTTCTGTGTTTCCCCCTCCCCCAGGTTCATTGGGGGTGTGGAAAGCCCTTCTCACTCTGTTAGTGTTAGATTTATATCCTGCCTCACAAGGTTCTCTGCTTGAGAGATCTGCAGGCATATTTGCTTTAGACAGAAGTATTTAGCCATTATCCATTTGATCTCATTTATATTCACTGACTGACTACCATAATTTTAGTACAAATTAAACTTTGCCGAGGAGGGATATGTTTGACTATGAAAGGGATTGATTTGGAAGTTGTAGCCTGGAAATTACTTTCCAGGTTTTAGTTTATAATTCCCAGAACATCAGTTTTGGGGACACTTTTTCAAAACATAAAGCTGAATAAATTTTTGATTCTAAGTAACTCCCAAGTGGAAAAAAGGATTCTGTCCCCGTTCTTTTATGTGACCAGTTTGCACAATAAGAAGATTAAACTCCCATCAACACATTTATCAGGGTCACTGAAACATCACTTTCTCTTTCCCCCACCCAAAAAAAGAGACAATGACAACACATGAGAATGCTGACATTGTAAGTTCAATGTAAGCATGGCCAGCAGGTCAAGGGAGGTGATTCTGCGCCTCTACTCTGCTCTCATGAGACCCCACCTGGAGTACTGCAACCAGCTCTGCAGTCCCCAACATAAGAAGGACATGAAACTGTTGGAATGGGTCCAGACGAGGGCCCGGAAGATGATCAGAGGGCTGGAGCACCTCTCCTATGAAGACAGGCTGGGAGAGTTGGGGTTGTTCAGCCCGGAGAAAAGAAGGCTCCAGGGAGACCTTGTAGTGGCCTTCCAGTATCTGAAGGGGGCCTATAGGAGAGATGGGGAGGGACTCTTTATGAGGGAGTGGAGCGATAGGACAAGGGGTAATGGTTTTAAATTGAAAGAGGGTAGATTTAGATTAGATATTAGGAAGAAATTCTTTACTGTCAGGGTGGTGGGGCACTGGAACAAGTTGCCCAGAGAAGCTGTGGATGCCCCATCCCTGGAGGTGTTCAAGACCGGGCTGGATGGGGCTTTGAGCAGCCTGGTCTAGTGGGAGGTGTCCCTGCCCATGGCAGGGGGGTTGGAACTGGCTGATCTTTAAGGTCCCTTCCAACCCAAACCATTCTGTGATTCTCTGATTCACATTTATACTTCTTCAGATCCAAGTTCAAGTCTCTGTTGTTCACCTGTGTAGAAAGCATGGTGTTAGTTTCAATCAGAACAGACTGAAAGCAGACTTCCTAAGTTTAGAAACAAATTCAGTTCAAATACATGCAGATAATCAGGGTCTAAGAGCTGGGTTTGGTCCAAAATTTCTGCACTTAGAGCATAAACACACAGGCAAAAATGATTGATTCATGACAGCCTGACAAAAGAGTAGCTATTAACAGAGTCTAGTAATGGACCACCTCCATGCTCTTCACTTAACCAATGTCCCAGATAGAATGCAATAATTTGAGACATCTTCAGCAAGCTTAACCAGGATATTATCCTTGTGTTCAGTTACTGAGACACATATGTATTTCCTTACTTTAAACAAATGTTCTTTCAAGTCACCATTATTTTTAGTAGAGCCAAAATTTTTCTTCAGATCAATTATATTGTCAGCTCCTTCTCTTCTCACTTCACTGATGATTTCAAACACTCGTTGCTCAATGCTAAGGCGATAGACATCCAACTTTCCCTGCAGTTACAAACAGAACCCATAAGAGATGGAGTGTGCACATATGGGGTGACAACGTTCATATTTCAGAAGTCTTTCAACTACAACCAGATGGTCTTTCTTCATAATTATTTCCCAAGATTCGATGTATCGGGAAGTTAGAGCAATATTCTTCTTGCATCCAGGCACTACTAGAAGTGGAATTTCAGTTGCATCATTTGCAGGCAACTTATTGACAATCCTGGGATGTATGTATCTAATGGAAGCAGCAGCACCATGGTGAAAAAAAAGGCTTTCAGTTGAAAACTGGACTCACCCTCAGGATTGGAAAAGATATCACAGTATTCGTCAAGTAACTATTGCTCTGGCCACAGACATTAATGGGCTTGTGGACCATCAATCAAAACCTTGGGGATCCAATGCAGGTAGTTGCTCTATAATACACGTGGTCACAATCAGCTCAGTTTTTTTTCAGGCTAGGTTGGGGTATCTTATTTTTGTAAGTAATGAAATATGTCACCCAAAAGAAATCAGTGGACTACTTGAAAACAAAGGCATTGTTAGAGTGAGCAATACAATTACACAGTGGACATAAAGTTTCCAAGAAAAATAATGCAGAATATTACAAACTGAAGTATTATATCCAAAAAGTTCCCTCCACTGTAACTAAAAAGAGCTTCCATCACTCTCTCTAATGTGGTAGCTGTTCCATAGAGAATACGCCTCCTCTCTTGGAAAAGGTACACTATTTTTCTACCAGACATTTTTACAAGATGCTTCTAGCAGCAGGAGATAAATGACTCACTCATTCATCCACCTGGCACACTGCAGCAATTTATTCCTTTGAATGTACTCTTGTTGGCAAATTATACAGCAGCACAAAAGAGACCGATCAAGTACCCCCTCTTATTCTGTACCTACTTTTAGACGGACACAAGTCACAAATAGGTTCCGCGCTAATGATTCATATTCATCCTGCACTTATTTTCCAATCTTCTCTTTGAGACCAAGATTTTCTTCCTCTAAGTCAGCGAGCTGGGATCTGAGAGCAGTTATTTCCATAATCATCCCATGGCACTGCCCCACAATCTGTCACAGCAGAGAAAGTGAATGAGCAAAGCTAGGGACGAGCAAACACCATAGCCTAGGAGCAAACGATCCAGAGCTCTGAATATGTTGCATGATACCTAATTATACAGAGCAAGAATATCTTCCTAACTGAGTGGCCTGATGAAAATAATCCATTGATGATAGGGAATAATTCACTTTGTACATCTCTGTTGGTTTTAGAAACACTTGTTCCCTGGAAACACTAGGAACAATTGTGGCAGTTCACAACCAATATTTGAAAGTTTCATATATGACCTTAAACAGACTGGTTTTGGTCATCAGGAAAGAAACATCTTCTCACCAGTAGGTGTGAGAACTGACAGAAGGAAGTACGTGCAGAGGGCAGAGGAGCAGAAGGATTAGGGAGCAGGATTAGGGAATCTGATTTTAGGAGAAGATCCCGTGCATGGCTCTGCTATGTCGGTGAGCCTGACCTCCCACAGCATAATCTCCCCTGCCTCCAGAGAGAAAGTCAGAAGAATCGTGACCAGGCTTTGTTCAGTAAGCTGTGAGGTAATGCATTTATCAGAGCAAATATGCTGTCCGCTGATAAGGTTGTACATACAGACCATTTAATATATGATAAAAACAATTATATTTTCCATTTCTTGATATTTGACAATTAACATACCCTCAGAAAGGGCACGCAGGTTAGCACAAACAGGAAGGTATATGGTAGAAGTTAAAAAGATTTAAATGACAGAATTTAAATTTCACATAGGTAGGTCATTGCTAGATATAAATGTTTGGTCATTTTCATACCACTAAACAGCATTTGCAACGAGATGAACACAACGGAGAAAAGCTAAAAATCATTCTCCACGTATTACGTTATTCAGAGAAGAAATAGGCACAACTGCAGACCGTAGGCACAACCAACAGCACAATCTGCTTTCAAGGTTGCCTGGCACCTCCGCATGCCAGATCCAAGTAGTAAATGCTAATAATGTCACTGGATTCTTGCTTAAATTTTCAGTGTCAATTTTTTTTTTTTCTTACAGCAAACATTACTGAGACGCTTCTGAAAATGAATGCTGGGGAAAAACACATGTATTTTAGCCCTGCTGAAAAATTCTGGTGATATTCATTCAGAGAAGTACTAGTTTTCCTCTGTTTTGTGTGTCTTTTTAGTAAAATCAGCAAAAAGTTTGTCAAATCCTAAGACTTCATTGGAGAAAAAGAAACATCATTCATGTACATTCCTTACAGACCTTTTCGTTTTCAAACTACCTGCCATCCCATTTTGGTTGATCATGCCTGAACCTTTCCCATGGTTTCTAACACCTCCACTGAGCAACTGAGCTTGCTCTTCAGACTTGCAGTAGCCTCTGTTAATTGCTTTAGGCCAGTGAGAAGTGGAACTGGGAGGAACTTCTGAGGTTAAAGCAGAGCCCAGAGACAGCAGGCAGCTGCCCGGGGTGGTTGGTCACAAGGGATGAGCTCTGTTGTACTCAAGGGAAGTGGCAGAAGAGACAGGGATTTGGTGGCAATGGGCTAGCAAGGTGGAGGTGGGGAGAGACTCCACTGCCCATAGGCTCCAGGAAAGTCCTACCGACTCCTCCTGTGTCTTTCCACACAGCTGAAACCTTACACGTGTTTCTCATTGTCTCTCTCACTCCAGTCTTCCCAAACATATGGACAGGACAGTGAAATCAGGGAAGAAGGGAGGTTCCTGACAAGACACTGTACAGAAAAGGATATAGGGGCAAAAAAATGGAGAGAGCATGAGAAAGTGGGGCAAGAAACTGATAAGAAGCCCAGAGAAGAACTCAAATCTTGTAGTCAGTGATGAGGACAGATGAGAAAGGGAGCTCAGGAATGAAATCCAAAATGCAGGTGTTCCAACACTGCTATGCAAACATCCCTGAAACCCAAGCAGTCTTCTCCGTAGTGTGGGTTTCTGTAGAAGCTGACAAGCCTCTAGCAGTGGAGTTTGTGTTGATGGTGCCAAGCCTTCAAGTCAGCTGATAGATGACATGGATATCACATGATTTCACAAGATGGCAGTTCTGATTTATTGGCTGGGTTTACTTCTTTAAAAAATTCCACCCACACATACCAGCTATCCTAAAGAACGCAGCGGAAGCCGCAAAGTCAAATACTCAGAACTTAAGAAGAGTTGGTTATGCAGCCACGACGTAGCATAGCTGGTACCTGCATGGCAGTATGGCCTCCATGCCTGACGCACTTCTATTTCCTGTCTCAATGGTTGAATTGCCCTGGGAAAATGTCTTGTGTAGGAGGAGAGATCCATCAGTAGGAGTTTAAGTTAGAAAGTTACCAGTACGTCATCCATTGTGAACATGAACCACAGAACAGCAGGCCGCTACATTTGCCTTCTCTGCCTCCCATCCAGAGAAACCACCTTCCCCTCTTCTTGAAGAGCAGAATCAACGTTCTGAGCATACTTGTTCTTTTTGGTAAAGTAGACGGTGCTGTTGGCGCAGGATATTTTCATAAAACATGGAGCAGGTCTCAAAGTTGCTGCGCTCTCTGGCAAAGATGTCACAGCCCGGTATGGTGAGACAATGTTGTAAATGGCTTTTTTTAAAAGTAACCTAGAAAAAAAAACAAAATAAAAAACCTTGCAGGTCACCTGAGTCATAACCGCTGCTATATACAGCATACATCAAAATGAAACATGGTCACCTTATTGTAAATTAAATACTTCTGCAATATCAAAATGAAGCAAAACCAAAATTATTCAATGTAACCGTTTTTGCCCAATCTGCAGTTTCACTGAACTGATGGAAAACAGATTTGTCATTTTTTTGACTGGTTCTAGCTGCAACTACATAAAGTACTTTTTTTCCATCTGAAGCTGAAAGAGAATTTTCAGTAGAGAAATGAAATCACCAGCTCAGCAACTGCCTGGATTGCAGTTGGGCCCCAACATCTCTTCTCTCAAAAAAACATGTTTTGTGTTTTTTAACCAGAAGTGGTCATATTTTCATAAATATTTTCTTTAAATTTCAGTGGAAAAAAAAGCCCTAAAAGTACTTCCTAACATGGTGGTGGACATTTGATTTAGCAATGACTCAGGAAGAAGAGTTCCCACTCCTGAATCCGTGAATAAAGTCCTGCAATCCTGCATTGCAGTTGCAGGTAAACCTCCCGCCCTAACTCATCTTCGCATTATTACAGTCCTGAGAGCTGACATAAACCTGTCAGAAGGCAGTAGGGCAATACACAAGTTTGCTGCCAACACTGCTGTTACAAACCAACATAATCTGAATCTAAGCTCTAAGCTTAAGAAATGTGTTTCTCTTTCAGGTCACTGATTAACAAGAGCCTTAATAAATAAAGCTGTAAACATGATTTAGCTGTTGCTTAGATAGAAATGCAGAATATCTACCTCTGTATCTGATTCTTGGTAGTTTTCCATCAGCCTTTGAACAAATATTTCAACTATCTGTGGTCGTACAACTGAGAAATTTTCTTGCGTTACCCTGTGTTTCCAGAGCTCTGCAGGAACAGAGGGAGGAAAAAAAAGGGGAAAAAAAAAAAACCAACAGAATAAAACCACACATCAGTGGGTATCGCTGCCACAAAATATTGATCCTTCAGCAATCCCTGGGATTTGACACTGGGTATGCTTTATAGTTTAGGGTTTCTCAGCTTTCCTAAAATGTTTACAACAAAAAGTAAATGTCACCGCAAATAGACTGCAAAGCCTGTGTTGACCAGCAATATCAAATTCGTTCTGGTATCAAAACCAAAATGCAATTTCATTACAGACCAGTTCTGTCAATAATGACCTGGCCCACAATTGTGTATTAGAGTTTTCTGTAAATAATGAGTAAAGAATATGGCTTTTGTGTGAAATTTAACATTTCTGTGCATTAATTATTGCTGCCTGCAACCACAACCAGTGGCAGAAGGGCACATTTTTCTTCCCTTTTATTTCCACTTTTTCTTTGTTTTACTATTTGTGCCTGTGAATACCCAAATTGCCCAGATCCGTGCAGTAATTGTACCAAGTAACATCTAACATAGTAAAAAGTCTGACATTTAAATTGCACTGCTAGGCCTAAAATATTAACACTGCAACACAGAGGAGCAGAGAAGTAATTTCCTATAGTTTTTTTCAGGCTGGCTGAAAACTCCAGAATAATTAGTGTTCACCCTTGTTTGCACAATTGTTTTTGCAATGATTATGGCTAAACACTCACTTTGTAAAGAGAAAGGGAACTCTTAGATTTAGGGAATTTGAATCTGTTGAACAGACGGAATAAACAGGTCAATGCAGGAAGGCATATGGAGTGTCGGGACACAATTCTTCACGGCTTCCAGCTAGGTGTATTTCTGGAATTTCTCACAATGGGGTCTCCAAAGCAGATGAGAGTTTCCCGAGGGTAAGCTATTTTTCATCAGTGACACCTTCCCCATGATTCAGCTGATCCCTGGCCTCCAAAAGGATGCACAGGGCAGTGGGGAGCTGAGGGCAAATGTGCTGTCCCCTTCACACGCAGGACAAGTCTTTGCTGCCTTTAGGCACCGAGGCTACTTTTCCCACTCAAGACTGGGGCTCCCATATTTCTCAGGAAGGGTATTTTAATTCTCCTTACCAGTAGGGAGACTGCTCTCTTGTCTGGCTCTTTCTGATGTCACTAGAGTCGTCTCCTGGTTAATTTTCTTCTGCACATCATGGATCATGTGAATTTCTAGGCTTTCCAGAAGCTTTTGAAGCTAGAATCAAGTTTAATACTCAGCTCTTACTAAATCTCTATACTGCTTATAAAGCAACTCGCCAAATAGCAAAAGCTAGCAGACTAAACCAAAGCAATTCTCTTTCCTTTCTTCCCTAAAATACAGTACTTTTAGATACAGTACCAAGGTTAATATCATTTGGGGGTGACTGTGAGCCAAGTGCTGTGCCACAAATACTCCGGATAGAAGCAGGTTCCCTTGCTGCTTTGGGCTGTCCCAGGACCCAACCCGGCTCCACGCAGCAGAGGTGCCACTGCAGAGCCTCACAGGTCACCCACATCTGCCCAACTTCCCCCCACAACAGCCCCCACAAGCCTCCGCTGGGACTTCTTTTATCAGAAATTGCAGGAAAAAAAGACATTGTGTGGTCCCCTGCAATGCCCCATAATTGGCCTCTCCTTACATGCTCCTCTGGGGGGGAGTACATGCTGAGTGCTCTAACGGGCTCTCCAAACTCCTCCTCTGTGCCCGCTTGTCTGACTATGGCTTTCATGGCTGGGTACAGGATATCTGCACTAGAATCACCAAGACATGGGTATTTCAGACATTCTCTCACAAAATCACTGTGTTTGCATTCGCTGACCTTGGACCTTAACTTTCCTTTTTCTTTTTCTTCCCCTGCCCCTGCCCCTGTTCCTAACTCATGCAGAATATGATTAAGTCTCAGCTCACTGCATCAGCTGCACTTGACCTATAAGCGGGGCAGGGCAGTCTCTTCTTCACTGGTCCTGCCTTGTTACATAGTTCGGTAATTTCTCCAAGTTCATAATAATATAGAACTAAAACCGAGGGGAAGGAACAAGGGGTTGACCAGACAAAGCAGGGAAATCTGGTCACTGGAAAGAACTTGTCTATGACAGTCACTCATAGACAATAGACCAAGAAACTCCCTCCACCTCCTCCCTCTGCTCTCCTTCCTATCTGATCATGGGTTTGCTAAGTGCCTCTGAGTGCTAAGTGCCAAGGCAGACACGCACTTTGCTCTTAGAAGCAGAGGAGCCATTAGCAAAGCTTATATACCTCGTTACATTTTATTGCTTTAATCACACTGCCTTTTAAACCCTTGGTGGTGTGACACAAAGGTTAGGACAGAGCTCAGAGAGGGAAGCAGGGAGCTCTCAGCTGTGGAAGGGGAAGGGTGGAGATGGGGGAGAGGGAGACACGGTGGGATTTTTGGGTACGGTACGTCCCAGGTGCTTTAAAACAGCCCCCTCCTTACTGCAGGCAGATCTCCTGCTACGAAAGAGCTGTTACAGGTGCCACTAGAGAATCTTCTCCCGCTCAAAGGCCAGAGTAAGCAAAGCCAGGGAGCTCACCTTTCCTCCCAGGAAGCAGTAACTGCTAAGCCCGATCTCAGGCACCACCACAAGAAAGCTCGGGGTGCAGAAGGGCCGGGAGATGCTGAGGCCAGGGATCTCCAGCAGCTGCCCAGCCCCGTGGGTAGAAGCACAAGCTGTTGTTTGCTCTGCACAGAGAACTTGCACCCCTGGCTCCCAGCCCTCCTGCAACCCAGTCCTGCTCTGCCCCGGGGCTGCTCCTTCGGCAGAGTTTATAAATTAGTTAGAGGCAAAGACAGTGTGCCCCCAGCATTGGGCTGTGCCCCTTCCCTATCTGGTGGTAATGCATGGGAGGTAACACTGGATATAGATAAATGGAGACCAGAATGGAGTAAATCTGATACCAACTCTTTACACACACATAAATTTTCTGTGATGGATTCCGATTTGTCGGTCTAAAATGCCTTGGCCTTGTAGGGACAGGCCCACTGAGCAATTGCTCCCTCCGCACTCCATTGCACAACAGTGTTTTCCAGTGCCTTCATGCACGGATTTCACCCTTACTGCATCATCTTGCTCCTTTCACTTCCTTTCTTGTGGTTTCCGGGGACAAGGCTTTTTAAAAAGCGATGTTCCATTTTCTGCTTTCAGAAGGGCCTCTCTGATGGAAATCTTCCAATATTTTATTCTTGACTGCTCAAAGTTGAGCCAAGTAGGAGGGTTAGGAAGAATTCTGCTACAATTCATCTAACAGGCTTCCAAAATTTCCATTTATTCAAGTACCGTATTTAACATTGTTTATGGAGCCTGAAATACAGACGAAGGTCACACGACTGAGAAGAATGCACTTGGAAAACATCATCAGCAAACAGTCTGAATAGAAATCGAAAGAGGGGAAAAAACAACTGTACTGAAACAAAGAAGCAAAAGGTAGCTCTCAAGCCGTTCGAGAAAAGCAAAAATGCTAGGTTAATTATAAGCAAAAATAAAGAAAGGTAGAAATTAAAAAAAAAAAAAAAAAGGAAAGTGAAAGAGGGGGACAGGAGGAAAATGGATGGAGAAGGCAGAGACTTTTCTAATTTTTCCTCTTTTCAGTCACTCTGAGTATTCTTGCATCCAAGGTAACTTACCCATATTGCTCACAAAACTCTTTGTAGAGAGGAACTGTATTGATATCCTCAGTCCTCAGTTTGAGATGGCCCCATTCTGCCTTTAATATTTCTAGTTGCTTACATGGTATCAGAAAAGATCTCAGCAAGTTATGTGATATGACTGGATCATGATGCCTTAGCAAAAGTTTGCACATCTTTTTGCTGTTCTGCAACCAGTTAGCACTTGAGTCGACCATTTCTGCCAAATTCTGCTGGAGGTCACAGGGAAATGTTTTGCTTCAAAAAGCTATGACAAGCTTTTCACGAGCTTTTCTTTGCTTAATCCAATATACAGTGGGACAAGACGCGTGACAGGCTATTGCACAATCAGAACTTGCAATGGGTCCTTACACCACTGTTCTTCAGAGCATGGTGCAGGGAAACCCTGGGCTAGTTTTTGATTGCGGTGAGTACTCACACACAGCAGAGATGGGGATAAAATCACACAGAAGTTAAATCCCTTTTTTTTTGTTGCTGCTTTCCTCAAGTGAATTGCTTTCAACAGCAACACACGCTGCTTGGTCTCTAACTAAAGTACTGTTACAGAAATCAAACCCTCAACTCAGATCTTGAGGGAAGCAGACCTTAAAATTACTAAATTTGTCCTTTCCATCCATTTGACCTTGCAAATCAATCAGTGTATCTGTTTTCCATCACAAACAGTTTGAAACTCTCCCCATTCCTTGAACCAAATCTTTGTGTAGTTTCTGGCAGGCTTTAGGAGCCCCCAGCAACCATTCCACACAAACACAGCCACAATGCAAGTACTTGGAGAAGTACAGCCTGGAAGTACCTTGCCTCTCCTTGACTAGATTCAGTTTTAGACAGTGGCCAGGCTGTTCCTTTCCCCTTTGTACTGAGGAGCTCTTGATAAAGGAAGAGCTGGACCTTCAGTGGGGTGTAGGGAGACGTCAGGACAGTCTCTGTTTTCTCCAGAAGTCTGGTGCACAGGCCCACAAGGGGCATCACTCTGTAGGGATCTTGGGATCTATCTAGGGCTTCTCTCAAGAGCACGCAGGATTTATAGGAGATGTTTTCCCCTTTGCTTCTCACCAGATGGACAGGAGTAGGTGAGGTTATTACAGCGTACCTCAGGTCTAGGTTGCTTATATGCACTGAGATTTGGTTGCAAAAACTAACGGGAGTCCTACACAGAAGCCAGTACAGTCCCAAACAAACTGAGTCGTCAGAGGTACCTGCTTACTCTTAGCTAGGGAAGCTTGACAGTCAGCGTGATCTTCCACAGCAGAGCTGTAGCTGCTCTGCCGTACATCCTCCATTAGAAACTGCATTGCCACCAGCTCCCCATGCGTAACTCTTCAGTCTGCATCACTCAGGCTGCACAGGCACAGCTGGAGAGGGAGGGAGAGTCTCTGAAGGTCTGCTGCGCGGAGCTCAACCAGTAACAGCAAATCTCAGATGACTGTCAGCACAGGGGGGTTTGTGTCATAAACACAAATAGATTTCAAACTTTTAGCACCATGGTCCTAAAGCACATATGCCCGTGCATAAATTTATTTGATTCTCTAGTTCTAGCACACTAGGAAAATGATAAGCTTAGGTTCATTATCAATAAAAATGCTCTGCTCTCCTTGAAGAAAGATCAAATGTGAATTAATTGGTAAAATGGGCTTTTGGACAGAAAAGGGGGAGATGTTTTTTTTTCAATTCTATTCTTTACAAAACAAAGACAGGAAACAAGATAGTATTTGTTTTCCTCCTGCATCACAGATTCATCTTGTCTTTATTTCTTTGGACATAAGCACAAGGCTGCTGTCTCACTGTACCTGCATGTTGTAATTTATATTAATTGTGTTGTTGATAGTGACTGGAAACAATCCTCCATCCATTAGGAATGTCCTCCAAGGAAAATGCATGAGTGTCTGAAAGAATAGAGATGACTGTTCATAAATAAGAACAACATTCAATTAGTTATGAGAGTCCCATCTAATTTGATCAGGAAAAGGCAACTCAGAGGCCAAGCTGCTATTTGATATGTGATACACTCGGCTCTGACTTTGAAAATAGGCCGTGTGCTGGAAAAGAGAGAAGCATCTATTATCACTCCTTGGGAAAGAAGCAATAAGTTTCATTCCAGAATACATTTCCCACAAAGATGCTCTGCTACTTCTGCCTCCACAGAATAGCTCCCACGTCCTTACCTACTTACTGTCAGTCATTTATTGCTGGTCCTATCTCAGAGGCATCAGGACATCTTATTCATCAAAGACATCTAGATTTTGCGTGCCAGTACAAATCCTGTTTCTCAGTTATGCTAAGGAGGTCCTATGTGTCGTTGTCACCTAAATCAAGGCAGGGGGAGCAAAAAATTGTATTCCTGTAACTCATTGCTTGGGAAAGGCATTATTAAAGGTGAAACAGTAGTATCTGATATTGGATAATTAGCAGGATGGAAGAAAATGAGCAAACATGAAGTTAGAATGATTATTTTAAACTGCTTATTACCTTGGAATATGCTAATATCATCAGCAAGACTCATCTTTACTTCCTTTACCATTACGCCAGCTTTCTTTGCCCGCGTCATTCAAGGTGCCTCTTTAGCACATGTGTATCTCATTCGACATTATTTAGCTCCATGTGACCCTATAGCTAAGAAACCACTAGACCTAAATATCATGCACACAACCATGACAGACACGTTGGGCAACTAAAACTGCTGCCAGGTGATGAGAGAACTCAGAAGGGTAATTGCCAAAACTGAAAGTTAGTAGAAACAGCAACATCTGTTATACAGAAGAATTCCATTTTGGTGACATGAGTGTGATTACATTCCATCTCAAATTTTTATTACTCACTCCTGTAGAGAACGTTTTGTAGAATTCCTAATGGTGAATCAAGTTAATAAGCTGTGATCATGGGATTCTTTTTTTAATTAGCTATTAGTGGTTCTTTACACTATGGTAGGGAAGGAGTAAGCACACCAGCAAGAACCACAGAGGACTTTGTTCTCCAAGGAGCTTGGTGCAAACAGAGGAAGAGTGCCTCGGGGGGGTGAGCTTTACTCACCCTGCAGCTTTGCCAGTCCAGAAGCTGTGGGAGCCTTAGCTGTGAAGCAAATGCACTCTGAATCGCAGAGTTACTCAACGGAGGCAGCGCATGGTGTATCCTGTCTGTAACACTCTGGTAGGCTGAAACATTCCCCAAGGACAAAAATCTCTCTCTGTAAAGGCAAAAAAAAATGTTTGTATTAAAAAAAAAGTAAGATGACTTCAAAATTCCCCAAATGGTTGATAACAAAATTAACTGCTCCTCATTATAATCCAACATGGGAGCGAGTGATAAGGATAGCAGCAGATATGGCAATTAAAACAAATAGACACAGGTGCATCTGACGGGGGACGTTTACAGCAAAACATATGCCTGTGCTAATGGAGAGGGATGCTCAGGTCGCTAATAGACTGGATAGTAATCCAGGAGCTCTACTACTTCCTATTCCAGATATTAGGATAATTTCCTATACAAAGTGGGAGAACCACTAAAGATTTTCCAAGTTTTCAAAAGTGCTTGTGAAGCTTTGGAACCTAAATTATAGGATGCTTGAAGTCCAGAGCTAGGTCTAGCAACAACACTCCCCGCTGATTTTCATGAGACCTGTTCTCACCCAGCGAAGGCTGGGCCACACAGACACACCAGAGCCCGGCTGAGCAGCAGGAGCTGCTAAACCAGCAGAGTGCTCTTCCAACCAGAGGTGTATGGCACTTCTGGGGCCCAGCTGGCTCCTCACGCTTGGATTGCATTATGCTCTGCAACCCCACACATAAAACTACTTTTACGGCACTGTATTCATCATGTAAATACGTTACTCAACCAAGCTTAGCTATGACTTTGTCATTTCATTGCAGTCTCTTTTTCACCCTCCATTCTCCTGTACTTCATTCACATGCTTTTAAAACAAAGAGCCCCTGATCAACTGGTTCTTGCAATATAAGAAGCAATCTAGGCTGCAGCTCTTTCTGTAGCTGCGCATCCTCCTTTGAATGGCAACTCAAAGGCGGGGATCTTGTTCTTTTGTTTTCGTCAAACACTCACAAGCACTTCAAAAAATGACGCGCGGGTTCTGTCGGTTGCAGGACTAACAAAGGGATGACAGGGACAAATAACAGCTTCTGGGATCAAACTTGGCAGAGAAGTTCAGAAGAGATTAAATGTGATTTAGTGTCACAGTGGAAGCCCTGGTGTGGAGAAAATGGAAACTAATTGCACTGGCAATAAGGAAAAAGAAAGATGAAGATGAAAGAAAGATGAAAGATACAGCATTTCTCCTTACTTCCTGTTAACGCACAATTCCTTATCTGAGGAAAAATTTGCCCTCTCCAGTTGTCCCTATAGTATTTTAATCATGAAAACACAGAAATAAAAGCACAAGGTAGTTTGATCTTCTTGCGAGTCTCCAGAAGAATCTTCAGTCTACAAATCTGTACAATCACAGGTCCACTGGGTAGCCCAAGAGTGGTCATACTGGGTCAGAGCAAAGGTCCATCCAGCTCAGAGTCCTGTCTCCCACAGTGACCAAAAGTGGATTCATTAGAAGATTACAAAAATCTCCAGAACAAGCATATGCTGATATTTCCCACAGATATTCTCATGGCCTCCAAGAATTTGTAGCTCAGGAATTTGCTCAGCCAGAGGTGATTGTAAATGTTTAATAATCCTTGGTAGATTTGTCTTCCACGAGCCTGTGCAGTCTCCCTCTGAGTCCTATGAACTTTTACCACACACCACATCCCTCAGCAAGAAATCCCACAGCCTAATTACAAACCATGTGCAAGAATGCAAGAACAACCTTTTTTCTTTTTTGTTCAGAGCTGGCTCCCTGCTGTTCACCTGAGATGCACCTTGTGCTCAAAAAAAACATGAGAAGACACTCCTTGTTTATCCCCTGCCGCTGACTGATGGTTTTACAGAGCTCTTCCCCAGCTGTTCCACCCAGCAGCCTTTCATCATCCCTGTGGCTCCTTTGGGAACCTTTCTGAGTTCTGTCCTTTCTCAGCTGGGGACCAGAACACAGATTTATTCAGCAGTGTAGTAGTGGTTTTATTTTTGTTCTCCTAAAAGGAATCAATTTGAGGGGTTTTTTTTTTATTTTTTATCTCTACTGAGCTGAAATTTTGACAGAATTATCAGTCATAACTCTGATATTTCATTACTGCATGGTAATGGTGAAGTCAAAGGCTGTCATTTTATACATTGGGATTGTTTTTTTTTTACCAACACAGTGAACTCCATCTGCTGTTTTATTTTGCAGTCACTCTGTTTTGTAAGGTCCTTCTCCAGCCAGCCCCATCCTTGGTATGCCCACACCCTGGGTGTCTCAGTATCACGTACACACTGTACCGCCTCAGCTTCAGTCCCTTTTCAATGTCACCTATGAGCACCTGAACAGCCCAGGAGAAAGTTCAAGCTTTTGTGAGAAGCCACCGGTAACCTCCCTTATCCACCACAAAAGCTGCCCATTTACAGTCTTCTCCTTCCTAAATTATTTACAAATGTGACCACCTCCTCGCATATCCAGCGGCTGCTCAGACTCCTTAAGAGCCCCTGTCGCAGCTATTAAAGCTTTCAGGGAATCCAGACAAACTGTATCAACCCCTTACCCATGTTTGTTAACACCTTCAGAGAACCCCAATATCTATGTAAGGCATGACTGCACTTCCCAAAGGCAGTGTTGACTCTTCCCAAATACATCACGTTTGTCCGTGCATCCACTTCACTGCAGTTTCTGCTAATTTGAACACTATGGATATCGGGTTAATCAACCTGTGATTAGCCAGATCACCCTTGCGGTCCTTTTTAACAACTGCAACACATCAGACACTTCCAGTCTTCAGGTATCAAGGTTAAGCAAGAAGCTTAACCTTGCTTCCGTTGAGCAAGAAACTACACACCATAGCTAATGCTTTGGCTTTTTTGCAGAAAAAAAAAATAATTAAAAATTCTTGAGTTCTCACAGAATTCTTGAACATTGTCTGGTCTTGACAACTTGTTCATTTTCGTTTCAGTCTGCTTGTCCCATCACTTTCCCTGGCAACACTTCCACTTGCAGCAGCTCCTCTGATTCATCTCCCATAAAGAAACGTTTTGGTGTGGGAACCTCCTCAAGTTTTTCCACAGGGAATGAAGAAACAAACAGATCACTTTTAAAAACGTGTGCTGTCAACTTACCTTCACTGAACGCTCCTGATCACCTACTGGCCCTACGGACTCTCTGGCAGGTTTCCTGCTCCTGGTATATTTGAAACAAGTTTTATGATTAGTGTTGATGCCTTCAGCAAAATTGTTCCTCAAAATATTTGCTGGGCTGTCTTGAATCCTTTTACATTTATCCTGTCACGGTTCATGGTCTTTTCTATTTTCTTCATTTGCATGAATGTTCAGCTTTTTGAAGGACGCCTTCTTGCTTTAATAATCTGTTTAATCCTGCTGTTTATCCATGCCAGCAACCTCTTACCCTTTCTTAAGTCTTTCTTCACATGTGGTATGAATTTCTTGAGCGCCTCCAGTATGTCCCCAAAGAGTCTCTATGCCATCTGCAAGGATTTAACTCCCCTAGCTAATCCTTCTAGTTTTTTTTCAGTAAGTATTCTCATTTTTATGTAGTTTCCCATTTTGAAGCTGAGCTCAGCTATGGTGATACTTACTCGGCTTTCACTGTTCCTTCAAGGATGTTTTATGCAAGCACATCATGGCTGCTTTTAGATAACAGCTCTTTAACTGCAGCATTTTGAACTTGGTCCTGAGTGTTACTCAAAAGCAAGTCCAGGAGTTGTCTCTCTTCTGGTGAGGCATCTACAGAGGGGGGGAGAGTCGAAATTTACTTTACTTTTGCATGTCCTGCCCTTGTTTTGGTTCTGCCAAGGTTATTCCACTGGGTACATTCAAACCATGCTGTGACTACTATTGACAGACAACATATGGGAGAAGATGGGGAGAAAAGGGAGACAGTTATTTTTCAGAAAGTCCTGAAAAGTAGATCTTAGTTGGTTTTCTGTGGTGGGGTAAACAACATTTTACAGGAGGGTAAACCTAGTAAGTCCTGTACCTGCTTATTAAATAGTCTTTGATAGAGGAAAATATAAAATTAAATGTAGATCCTTCAGGAAAATAAGAACATGAACTTCTAAATCTACCTCTGTAGCAGCTACCAGCCTCCCTGATTTAGTAAACTACGAATCACAATAAAAGGGTGATATAATGCTCAGATAATAGGACAGCTGTACTCTGACATGATGTGTTGAGATCCCTCAATGAAGCATGTAAGGACTCTCACCACTTTTAGGTAAAGGAAAATTGGTACTTTTAGTGAAAGGAAAATTTCTACACTTATAGGACACATTTCATGGTCTTGGAACAGATACCATAGACAAAATTTAAATTAATCTTTCTTACATTTTTTTTCTGTTTTTTTGAATAAAAAAGCCTCTTTATGAATAAAAAAAAAGCCTCTTTATAAAAAAAGATGCCAGCCCCATCCCTAAAAGGCTCTAATTCCTACCGTAGTTGATGTCTGATTGCTGCATCAAACTGTAGAAAGATCACTTCTCTATGAGCAGCTAGCAGCTGGCTACTTCACTGGGATCCAGTGGATTATGGAGGCTGTCAATCATTTTCTGTATCTCTTGAAGTTCAGTCCCTGGAGTCCCAAGAACAGTAAGTTTATCAGACAAGGTTTCAGGAGATACACATAAAAATCTCTCAGTTCAGTAAACTCTTTTTTCCTCCAAGAGTTTTGTACTTCATGACTTTCTTCATTTTTCCTCTTTCCCCTCGGAGGCGGAAGAAGAATGCATTTATATCCCCTTCAACACTACAAAAACAGGCTTTAAGAAAAGAGAATACGGCAGGTGGGGAATTATGAGGATGCAGTAAGGTCAGGGAGGAAAAGGCATAGGAATGAAAAGTTACAAGCATTTCAAAAGAATGGTTCTTTTATTATCCTTTCCCATTAAAAAAATCAATTATTATAAAAGATGAACAAGGACTGTCTTTCCATTATCATATCTGGTTGGACTAGATGATCGTTGTAGGTCCCTTCCAACTGAAAATATAGAGATTAAATTTGTGAGACAGGAGCAGAATCAGGTCCTGAGATGGCATTGTACTTACTTCAAAGACCTAAACTAGTTATTGCGTGGTAGGGAATGACAGGGACAACTTAATCATAGAATGTGTTGGGTTGGAAGGGACCTTTAAAGGTCACCTAGTCCAACCCCCCTGCAGTAAGCAGGGACATCTTCAACTAGATCAGGTTGCTCAGAGCCTCATCCAGCCTGGCCATGAATGTCTCCAGGGATGGGGCCTCCACCACCACTCTGGGCAACACATTCCATTGTTTCACCACCCTCATTGTAAAGAACTTCTTCCTTAATGCCTAATGTAAACCTGCCGTGCTCTAGTTTAAAACCATTGCCCCTTGTCCTATCGCTACATGCCCTTGCAAACAGCCCCTCCCCATCCTTCCTGTAGGCCCCCTTCAGGTACTGGAAGGCCGCTATAAGGTCTCCCTGGAGCCTTCTCTTCTTCAGGCTGAACAACCCCAGCTCTCTCAGCCTGTCTTCACAGGAGAGGTGCTTCAGCCCTCTGATCATCTTTGGGGCCCTCATCTGGACCTGCTCCAACAGGTCCATGTCCTTCTTACACTGAGGGCTCCAGAGGGCTCCAGAGCTGGACACTTCTCCAACTGCTTTCAATAAAATACTACTGGGGGTCGATTTTGCAAGTTAATGGATGTTTTTCTGCAGAAGCCCTAAAGTTTTTTTATTCCCTTTAAGCCTAGCCAAAAACTTCCTGGAGCAATGGGTCCCTACAAGTCATTACCCTTACAAAAGCACCTGCTCTTACTTGGTGTTTGTAGGAAACGCATGCACAGGGCTTGACTGCCTCCCAGGGCACGGCCACTGCAGACGTGATTTAACTTGAAAGCACCTGTTATAGAAACCCAATGTTCTCTCTGTCAGGCTGCAGGGGCTGCCATCTTTTAAGGAAGTTAAATGGTCTGATGTGGGGGAGAAGGAAATTATTCCACGTCAGCAGCAACAAAAATGATCCTTTGGTCAGGAGCAATGGTGTTAAAATGTCTGTGCAAAATGCGTTACAGAGGCAGCAGAGTACTGAGGACTCCATCTTGTTTTATTTTCTGTTTTAAAAGCGTGGTAGCCAGGCACACATTAGACATGTCTGAAATTGAAATACATCGTACATAATATTCCTCCTACATCTGGTTATGTGGATTCTCACTGATCACTGAGCTGAGTCTTCTTGATTATTTCAAAGCTCATTAAACATGCTAATCTACATGGGCTTTCTCAGCCATATACAAATGAAGTTACTAATATGCACTACAATGAGCGCATACCACAGAACAGGGAGTGCCTTTTGTTAGAGAAAATAAGCCCACTTCAAAATCAAACGTTCACAAGCACAGTATTAAAATAAAAGCTATAACAAGTATTTATGATTCACTGAGTCCTTTCTTCCCTTCCAAAATTAAATTTCAAGAAGATAAATTCAGAACCAACAATAAAAATCTTACTCACATAAAAAGAAAAATACATAAGGGATAAAATCTGGAGACATTAAAAGACAAAGCTAGTCTTTTATATATTTTTCTCAATTCTTGAAGAATTTAATATTTTTATGCAATTGTCATAATCAATTTTTCATTTTTAAGAGATGCCAGGACAGAAGTGAAGCTGTGCAGGTAAAGTATTTACTCCTGAGTTGCGTCTGAGCAGTGCCAAATGTACAGATATAGAATCATAGAATAGTTCAGGTTGGAAGGGACCTTAAAGATCACACAGTTCCAACCCCCCTGCCATGGTCAGGGACACCTCCCACTAGACCAGGTTGCTCAAAGCCCCATCCAGCCTGGCCTTGAACACTGACAGGGATGGGGCTTCCACCACCTCTCTGGGCAACCTGTTCCAGTGCCTCACCACCCTCATGGTGAAGAACTTCTTCCTAACGTCCAGTCTGAATCGTCCCATCTCTAGTTTTAATCCATTCTCTCTAGTCCTACCATTACCCAACATCCTAAAAAGTCCCTCACCGGCTTTCTTGTAGGCCCCCTTAAGATGCTGGTAGGCCAATATATAAACATGGGCATGAGAACAGTCCAGCCATGCAGCACATACCTCCGCAGAGGAGAACGTGTGCATAACATGCCAAGTTTTGAAACCCCAGCTCACTATACTGTGGGAATAATCCAGTGGCTGAAAAGCCAAATGCCAAGAACACTTCAACACTTGGGACAGGATTAGCTCATCTGACTTTAGTTGCCTAATTATCAGGCGCTAAGGTTAATTGTGCTCCTGCAATCTTGGGCACCTCTAAAGAGGGTTTCATCCCACTTTGAACACATTTTAGCTTGGGATGAGCAACTCCTCTGGAGATGTCTTTGTAACGGTGTCCAGAGAAGGCATCCAGTCACAGCAGAGGTACCTACCCAGTTGTTAGATACCAGTAGCTATGTACCTAACTGGTAGCCACTACAGGTAGACACATCCCACTCCTGCAGTACAGTTTAACATGAACATTAACATTAACATTAACAGCAGGTCAAAGCCATTAGGCGAACCAGTACCATTTCTGTAAAAATACATGTTCATGCAGGACGACACACACCTCAGCTATTTGATCCTTTGGAAAGAGAACCAAGCAACAGATTTACTAGAGGAACCAAAGCCTGCCTTTTTTAATCTTCTGGCAAAGACAAAGTCATCATGGGCTGACAGATGGCTTAACAGACACTTGCTAGATGCGGAAGAGCAATTTTTGGACTATGTTCTCTGTTCTCTGCCAGAGCAGACCTCCCGAGCCTTGTAGGTATGTTGCTTTTCTGTGAGTTTGTGACAGATCTGTGATGCTGTGGACATGCTACCAAAACCCAACAGTCTTCCAACAACAGAATGGAGCAGGAAAAAGAAAAAAATAAGACTGGAATTTAATCTTGATTTTATTCTTCAGTTAACATCAATCGCATGTTCATGCTCCTTTTGTCCCTTTCTCACCATCAGCATTTCATACTTTTTTGCACCTGGAACCATCTATCTTAAGCACACAGTACTTGTTACGTACCAATCCTGTCAGTCCCTCCCCAGTCTGGGGTCAGAGGCTCTGGGTTTAAGGCACAAAAGCAGTTTGGGGAATTTCCTAACTGAGCAAAAGCCAGGAAATACAAAACCACATCATGAAATGCGCCAACAATTTCTAGGCTTAGGTGGAGAGCTCTGAGATCAGCCTGCAGACAAGACAAATGCACAAAGTAAACGATCCAGATGCTCGTCTCTAAGCAAACACGCCAAAGTAGAAAATACTTTTGCTTCCCGGGCCACAACCACTCCTGGGCACCAAATGAGACCTCCCTGGGATGCCACCAGGGCTCCCAGAGCAAGGTCAAGCCCTGGATTTTGTTCAGGCTCAGCATATCACTCCCAGCTGTCACCATCCCACCTGGTGTTACAGCTTCTGGTTCAGAAACTGCTTCCCCAGTGTCTCCTACAACCCCTTTTTTCAGTGTTTATATCTACCCAAATAGATAGTCATGGCCAGGCAGTCCTTCCCCCCTGCGCTGCAACACCTCCAGCTCCCGCACCGCCAGGGCCAGCCCAGGTACCTCCTCCCTCCTGTCTCCTCTCCTTATTTCAGCAGAAATAAGTCAGAGGACATAAAGGTCCCAGCCTGCCACTTCTGTGTACGCGGGGACAGGGACAAACCTTGATAAACTGGTGGGATGGGGAATGCTTTCACAAATAGGAAGAGGCAGCACAAATGGCTGGGGTTTAATTACTTCTGATCATTAAAGACCTTTAGATATTTAACTAGAGGATCCTTCCTTTGCTTTTACTGTTGTTTCTACCTCTGAACCCAGAGGACCAAAGGTCTCTCCTCCCTGACAGACACTCCGCCACCACCCTTCATCAGTGGCAAATGCTAGCTGCATCCAGATTAAAATCACTGATGTTTATTTCTGCATCTCCAATGACAAGAAAAACTGTAATGTACATGAAAAGATGTGCGTGGCCTGCCACCCAGAACAAAATCTCTTTTAGCATTAGCAAATACTGACCTTCTCTGGAAGCATTTTGAACATGATCAGCACTTCAGTGGGGTGAGGGATGAACCACAAGTTCAGGAAGGTGTGTCCATCTGGAGACAGCAAAGAGCGTGGTTGAGGATGGAAGGATCTGAATTATTGCAAAAAAGTGAGAGGTGTTTAGCATTTTGAGGATTCCTTCTGCCTGTCACTTTCCAGAAATATATATGTTTTTAAGTTTGATAAAACTGTTCCTTGGACATAAGATTCGCCTTTATGATTTGGAGCAAGTGTATTTTAGACCTAACATGATTTAGCTTTGATGTGTAGAATACCGGGTAAAGGTTTGACCTCCAAAACCTGCTGAATGTGAGAGAAATTTGAAAGAAACTTTCTTAAAGCACCTGATCTATAAAGCAGGGATGTGAGCTGCTGTGCTGAGGGCATTCAGCGTCCCTTCCTCTGGGAATATGCTTTTGCTGGCTAGAACAGGAGACAGGCAGGGCAAAGCAGCAAGCAGGTATTAAAAATCTATACCATTATTTTAAAATAGGATATGCAATTACTAGTAGGCAGCCCACTTTTTTTTTGCCAGAAGATATGAAAATACAACATTTATTACATGAATAATGTATTTTCCTGTTTTTATATACAATGTGCCATTTCTTGTCTTCACATACATGAAGATGAAGTATAATACGCAGCTAGTACATTCTGAAATAAAAGATAAATATTCAGCTTGGAGATTAAGTTCAGCTCTTTCTGAAGTAAGTTTTGCAGGGCTTTTAATTTATTTTTTTTTTCCTTTTGTCTGAAAAAAAACCCCACAAGGCTGAATGCAAAAAATAGACCTTTGGTTTGGGTGGGATGGAGTAATGAAAGGTTAAATACTCTGTGTTGTATGCACGGAAATTATATTTGGGCAGGGTTTGTTTAACCAGCTGTGCCCTACTAACTTTTGCACTAGAATGATAAGCACTAATTGTACCTAAAGAAACCATATAAGTGACGCTTTTTCAGGGTGAGATTAGTATTCACACTCTCCATTTCCTCCCCTTTACATCACAGTTCGTAAACGATACCAGCGGGGAGAGAGCAACCAGGGTTTCCTCCAAAGGCAGAAGCACACACACTTTCCAGATGTGCTTCATCTTTACAGGCTTCAGCGGAAGAGGACTGTGGGCAGCCTGCCACAGAGGCTGTATTTCCCCACCTCACCACAGGACGTTAAGGGTGGCTTCTCCGTAGCTGCGTTTGTGAAGGAGTCACACGCTGTGTCACCCTGCTATGATGTGGCACCTACCTTCTTCGGCCAGAAAATGAGGACAGTCCACTGCATCCAGATAAGCTGCTGCCTACCCTGGCAACACATGAACGATTTGCAGTGCCGTCTCCCAAGAAAACACAGTTTAATCCCAAATAAAACAGATTTTCTACATTGTGTAAAAAAAAAAACCTAACCCCCCCCCAAACATCCCAGAGATGCTATGTCATGCTCACAGAGTGACTGCTGCTTTTAAAACATGTATGGCTAAGAGCTATGACCTAGTTTCATATGCCAAGTCCAGGAACAAAGAAAAAGGCTGGGGGAAGGGAAGAACAGGATGGCACCACCACACAGAAACCACAGCCCTACATTTTCCTTTCTTCCTGCTTCTAACATTTACTTTTAAGACAGCAGTCACTGCAGGAATCTTTTATACTGCTACGGCTTAGGTAAGGCAGCAAGGGTGGGCGCAGGGTTTGTATCCACAGCCTTTCCTGCTGCAGCTGGACTCTATATAACATAAAGACAGCAAAATGAGGAAGGGCAGGGGGTTCGTCTGACAAAATGCGGATGTTGACAATACGAGCACCCCCCTTGAGTTGCCAGAGAGAGAAAGACGCACTTCCAGGACACGACCCATCTCATCCTAAAGCAGGAGTCTGAAATGGGTCATTCCTTTGAAGCACCTGCTGATTATCAGGGGAGCCTAGTCAGATACAGGCATCTCAAGTTAGGTGGGCTGTTCTCAAACTTTTCCCATCAATGTTAATGAATTATAGGCTTATGGAAATACATACATATATTTGCAGAAAGCTCTTCATTATAACTATTCCAATTATCGTTTCTTCCACTCCTCCCCAAGAGTCTCTTCTTTCCTTTCTTCCTTTCTTCTTTATTCCATTTGTTTTTCCTCTTTTTCCCCCTCTTCACTCCAAACTATCTTTTTCCCTCCCTATATTTCCTCTGCTGTAACCAGCCACCTTCCCCCCCACACGCACTGTTTGTTCCAGCCAGATGCAGGTCCTTCTCAGAGGAAGGGAGAGGGAAAGCAGGACCTGCTCACCCCCGAAACCCTTGGCAGCCACAAATGCGTACTACAAGATTAGTTCAGAAGATAAGAAAGCAATTGAATTAGTGTCCCGCTACAACCCTCTAAATGCAGGCAAGATGGAAGCTAAATTTCTGCTTTCATCATAACTAATTGACAGTTGCTGTCTACAAGGTGCTTCTTAGCTTCAATTGAACAACAACAGAAAATGAAACATTAACTGGTAATAACTGATAAAGCGGGGACAAAAAAAGGGCATAGGGGCTGAAAGGGCAGGGGCCATTTTTAATTAAAGCCTTTTCTCCAGCTCCCTGCAGCTCCCTTTCTGGCGTGAACGTCAAGGGGCAGGTCGATGCAGGTGCAAAGGGCGTGCTGCAGCCATCCCCGCAGTTGCTGCTGGCCGGACACCTTCACGTCTGCCTCCCTCCGTCAGATAAGGATTTGCTCCTGGTTTCCTTTCTACATCAAATGCAGAAAAGCAGCATGGTATAGTGAGTGATATGAGTGTGGATGGGCCGCAAGCTGCTGGACACAGGCAAGTGGTGAAGCACAGAAGGAGAAAAGGCAACCTCAGAAAATTCGGGGCTACTTAAAGAACAAAAGGGCATATATTTTCTAGGCTGTTTCATCGTTTCAGATGTTCCATTTTAAAGAGTAAAAGGACAACCTGTAACTCCTTATAAGTTACTATGCTTATATTAGCATTTTGGAAGTGTAATAGTATAACCCTATACAGTATTATAGGGTATTGAAATATTTTCTTGCTGTTGAAAAGTTACAGGTCCAAAAGGCACGAACCAATATCTGATTAGGGTGCACAATGCTAGGACTTGCTGCTCTCTGTGTTGAATGTTCCAACAGAGGCAATGCTCTTCAAGACCTTCTCTGTCACAAGATGGATGCTCCTGAAACACACCACGGCTTTATTCTTTGCTTGACGTCCCCATGACACCAAGAGTAGGAGGTAGCGCATAGCATGAACTGCAGAAGCATAGGTTCTGCAGCTGAACTCAGTTTCTCTGGGCAAATAAATCATATTTGACCTAGTCCTTGCTAACAAGCTAGGATGGCAACCAAAGCAGTTGCTATGACATGTAACCATGCTTGGTCCTAACTCCCAAATGAGTTCAGGGCAGAAGATGGACACTGTGTGACCCACAAACCCCCAGACTGAAACAATCTGGCATGGGGGGTAGCTTCAGCTTGAAACCTAAGTATACTAAAACATTTTGCTCTAGGATTACTAGTATCTCTTCTGTTACTGTGTCCAGAGAAGGCTCCTTCTAAAGCAAAGAGCAAATGTGTTATGTATGGCCTGTGTACAACTTTTTATGATAATATGCAAAATACTATAGAACTAAAGCATCTCAGGGCATCCGAGACAGCAGTACCTTAGACAACATCCAATAAAAGCAGGTAGATAAAGGAAGAAAAATGGCCCATGCCATGGGCCTGTGATGGGGTAACTCCCCAGCAATTACTAGCAAGACAAAAGGTAGCCCAAGACCAGCGTAGCTCCACAGGCCTGCAGCTGGCATGCAGTTAAAAAACAGGGAAGGGGTGATGATGATAACCTGCTCAAGTATCTTGTTGAGTCACATTTTATGACTTGTTGTGCTTGTAACTACGCTCCCAACCTTTGTAATCAGAACTAAAGCTTTTGACTGAACTTTAACAAGTGGGGGCTTTTATGTTTACCTCTGAGCCTCTCTGTTGCTGGGAACAAGGTGACCAAGAGCAAAACCAGTGTCCTGGGTGACTGCTTTCACATCTAAAACCATCTGCCTGCTGGTGCTAACATGGGGAGTCCAGACGCTTATGGAGAGTCAGCAGAAGGGCTCGCCTTCCTAGTCACAAGTTTTGAGGAAGGAGATCCTTGTGACATGGCCAAAAAAATGTCCCTTCTGAAAGGAGAAGATGACACAGGGTCATCCCCTAGTCTGTCGTGTGCTCTTCCTCTCCTTTCTTAACTTCTGACAAGTCACAAGCCTACAACTTATTAGCAGGTTTTGTTTAAATCTTAAATAAATAAAATTTAAGGGTAAGACAACCCTCACTGCCTAGGCTGTCATTAAAGCAGAAGATTTACATCCTGAAAATGAGATTATCCATTTCTTTCCCCCTTACATGCGGTGTTGGGAGTAGAAGCAAGCACACTTCTAAAGTTTTCCTTCTTTGTATGCCAGCTTTTGCAGGCAGCTCTGACTATGCACATTCTACATCCACCAGCATTGGCTGAAAAATGGCAGAACACACTGCTCGGGGCACTTTCAGACTATCATTCCCCTTACAAACATGTATTCACCTTTGCTTCGTAATACACTCTGACTGAAGATGCTGGCCCCCAGGAACACACTTGCAAACATGAAACAAACCTGGGATCAGGTGCAAGGTTTTTCTTTAAATCTTGCTCCTCTTTTTTTCCTTGAGGTAGTCCAGTTATGAAGTACTTGTCTCTGATGACAGGGAAATCACCTAAAAGGCTTCTTAGGCTATTGTAGTACCCAATGAGCTGAGCTCTCAGGGCATGCTGGGACACACGCTGATTCATCCTGAAAAAGAATAATTAAAATCTGTAGTGTTGTGCAGGGCGACATCTGTCCAGATACACTCTACCTTTGTTGAGGTTAATCTCCTTCTGTATGGACAACTTTGGCACCTTCTACAGCAAAATTTACAAGCTACGATTCTTCTGTAGCGTGACAACCAGCAGGATAAAAATCATGAAAGTGGCATTTAAGAACCAAGGTAAACTTTAGATTTAGTGCTTTTCATCACACAGATGTCTTTACAATGCCTTGGAAATATCTGCAAGCTAATACAGCAGCCGCTTTGTGGGAGCTGTTGATGCTTACGTTATGATAAGGAAGCAGAAGCAGGAAGGAGGTAAGTGAGATCATGAGTTAACTGCAGAACTGGTAATGAGACGGTGTGACCCTGAGTCAGATTCCATCGTCACTGAGCTGCACTGAAACTCTGCTCCAGCCCCTGGCCGCAAGCTGCCTCCAGACCCATGGGTCTGGCCTTACCTACTCACTTGATAAGCTGTACCTGGGCTGAACGCAGTCTCCATCTGCAGCGTGACACAAATCTACGTCATTTGTGAAACATGGCTTACTGAAACAGCCGCCCTACTTGCAGCTTGCTCCTTGCCACACTCTTTCCCAAGGCTGCTCGAAGGCACCTCTGCACAGCTGGGCATACGAGGAGAAGACAGACCTGGATGCTGGCCACGTGCCAGGTTTTCGCCCAGGCTTTTGACAGAGTGGATTTAGAACATCCAGCTCTTAGGTGGCTTCAGAACAGGCTACACACTCCAGTAGAAAGGTAACACATAAACCAGTCTAGTGCGATATACCAAGTACGGTCTGTTTCTCAGTGAAAGCAGACAAGAAATAGCTCATTTCCCCTTTTTTTTTTTTCTTTCTTTATTGGCACATGTGCCCAATCTCAATATATTGTGTGCAAGACAAAGGTCCCAGAAACGTAAACTTACCTGGGAATAAAAACCATAAAATACTGAACAATGACATAGGAACACAGGATTAAAAAAAAAAAAAATCAACTCCCCCTCTGTTTGAACTTCTCTTTTTTCCCAAGTTGTCGTACAAACTAGATGGAATTCACAGGCTAGTACATCCCACTCGTTCATTCTCTGATCTACTGCACGTTATTTCCACTGCAATTTATCACTCATGTCAACGATGTTTATCTGGTATTTCTGATGAAATACCAAAAAAGCATTGGTGTTGTGTGCCTTTACTTAGCATCCCATCATCAATCCTTTCTCCTCATAAAGAAACCAAATAGTTTCTTTGTGGTTTTACTCATCCAGCAACATGGTTTGTACTGCCTGTAATGTTATCGTACTAAACCACTGAAAATGTTTTTCTTTTCTCAGCTTGCAAAATGGCTTACAGGTATAGTCATAATATTCTGAATAAGGAAGTACGTAAATTCATGTTATCAACATGAAAAGATGCCCTCAGAACAAGAGTTATGTTTAAAACATGATGTGCTTGTATGGAAATGTCTACACTAGATCTATATTAAACATCTATTAGACATACAGTAAATGTCTATGTCAGATATACTTACTTATGGCAATATTCAACAATAACATCTCTTTTGAGTTTCAGCACTTCATCCTATAATGAGACAATATTTTCTTCTTATTATCATGCATATAGGGCTTATATGTACTGTGAATCTAACAAAACCAAAACACTTGTAACATTTCCTATTAATATAATTTTAAAAACCCTACCAGATTATGTATAGTATTACAGACATCTAAACTATGAAATTCCAAAACTTTAAGGAGGATAAACATCAAAGATTTCAACGAGTATCTCAGACCCAGTAGACAGTTAATGCAATCTTGTAAATAAATTCAGAATTATTTTATTCAAGTATGGTTGATGTAATTTTGTTCACAAATTCTGTAATATTTCCTAAAAGAGTCTGCAGCTAGGAGTTATTCCTTCATACACTCAGCCTACTGAGCTGTCAAGAAGCTTATGAGTACATTAAACTAAATAATTTATGCTATTTCAAAAAGAGAATAGCCGTTAAGGATTTGTGTAGAAAGAGTTTGATTTTACGACCTGGTAAATTCTTAAAGGCCATGCCTAACCTATAATGTATTCAGCATAAGATACAGAAGTTTAATACAGGATCCATGTTCTCACCTTTAGGCACTGGATAAAGAGGAATTTGCAAAAGGCAAAATTTATACCCATCATGGTATCTTTACAATTATTACCTTCTAAAATTAAAAAAGTAATAAAACTGCTGGAAATGTTTATTAAAGGAGCCAGCCTTCCTCATATAGTGTCCATCTCTAGCTACCACCACTGTTGGATGCTTCGTATGTAAAAGCCCAGAACAGTTCTGCACCTATCAGCATAACTATAGCCAGAATGTACCTCCTTACCTAGGCTGGAAATGGTTTAGGATGCCCGTTAGCATCCACAACCTTTACTTAGCCACATGTCTGCAGATTGCTGCTGCTTTCCATGCACTTCAGGGCCACGAGCCTTGCACATGGGGGATGGCGCAACGGGAGAAGGTTCCCTCGAGTCTCCTACTGCTGCTGGTGGAGCTGGGCCACCATCTGCGGCCCCGCGCCTGACCTGCATGCCCTGGCCACGTCCCAGCCTCCTTCCCTCCACCAAGGTTTCCACACCTGCCACCAGCTTACCTTTCTCCCTAAAGTAACCACAGAGTAACTACAATGCTAACTTAAAGCTACCACTTCGCCTGTGTGCCAAAACCCAACAGTCTCTCTTGAAAAGGCTAAGGAGCCTCCTGACGTACTTACAGGGCTTTGCAGCCCGCTGCCCAGTGCTTCTCTCTTTTGAGTGAAAGTGTTCAGCATCCTGTCTCGGGGTCCCCGTTTCTCCAGCTGAACGGAAATGAAAGCTTCTGGAGGCCTAATGAGGGAAAAAAAGCATGGAAGCTAGGAAGAGTCACCTCTGAAGAGGTAAGCTGATAATTTCCTTCTGAGCCACTCAAATAACGTCTTTAGATTAGACATACCCTCTGCAACAATGTTCATTTTACTCATTCCTTATCTACAACAGGTAAAAATACGCTGGATCTTGTGGATCAGCTACCAGAGATGAGGTGAGCTCTGGGCAAAGTCTCCCAGTCTCCATATTTTTAATTTCAGTGGAAGCAAAATAAATGATGAAAGAAATAGTGACAAATTAAAAAAAATTAAAATGTACCTCCTCATACTGGCATTAAGGTAGTAACAGGAATGGGGAGGCTGCCTGGGCTAAGCTGGACATGTTGAATGCCTTTTTATTCATACTTTCAAATCGCAGGTTTTTCAATTGTCACAGAGTTTTCAGTGCTCGTATTCCAGCTGATCAGCACTGAATAATATACAAAATTGCTCTAACTGCGCCTTGCCAGTACCTGGCTAGTACACAGTACCCCATGTAAAAGCCAGGAAATCAGGCTGGGGAGATAGTAAGTGGGCGTACAAGCACTGAGATCAAGTTTTGTTCTACAGGAAGAGCAAAGTCATATTTAATGGCCTTATCCTGGCCTACTTGTTATTCGTTAGAATTTTGCAATGTTTTCAACTGTAAACTCACTGATACTTAGAAAGTCCTGTGAGGTATCTGGATTTCCTCCTTTAATGAACAGGTTATCTCCATGGGGTTTGATGGGAAGCCAGAGTCCCATCGACAGGGTACGGCGAGACAACCATAGAGCTCAGACCACCAGTTCACACTGAGAAACAGGGCATCTGGGAACATGCCCTTAGGATCGAGACCCCATCACTATGGTTTTTCAATGCACAATGTAAAGCAGGTAGTGCTTGGGATTTGCACGTGCACCAGACTGACCCCTACCCAGTGGAGGGGGCTTGGCCAGTCTGTAATAAATACTTTTTGATGGTACAGAGTAAACCTGGAGAACGTCCAGGAGAAAATGAAGCGGCCGGTGTGGTTGGTTGCAGCAGCTGGTCCTCTTTCACTCCCCCAACACTGAATTTCTTCCACTTGCTGAACCGCTCTGACTTGTTAGACTTACATTTCCTTCCTAAAATATCATGAATATCAATTCTGTGCTTGTTATCATAAAGACTGGCAGCTCTTCCTACTAAATCAGTGCAGATTTGCAATTCTGTGTGCTTTCATTTACCCTAGCTTTATGATATAATAATTCACTGGGATCATTGAAAGTCACAGAAAAAAAACATTTCTCATTGAGCACAGGCATAATGAAACTGTAGCAGCAGCAGAGTTAGACAACATTCTCGACATTCAATCATCTGCAAATAAAATATGAATATTCCCAGATATTCACACTTTCAAATATGTATAAATAATTGTATATCTAGATCACTTGTCTGGAAAATCAGTTTTCTTCCCCACAAACACAGAATACTAGACTTGTGCCTCCACATTGCCTATTTAAGTGGCTCCTGGTATGAAGGAACCTCACAAATTTCTGCATATTGATATAAAAATTATCCTAATTTCCAAGTAGGAACAAACGGTTCTTTTCCAAGTTCTTGAAGTCATATTTCAAAAGTGGCACAGGCACTTTGAAGGCCAGAGGAGCTAAAAAAGCATACTAATTCCCCTGCAAATCAAGGAGAGCTACTGTCCTTTGCATATAGTGGGAAAGAGAAAGACTAAAATGGGAAAAAAAAGCCAAGTTTTGAGAGCTGAGTTCCTTCTCCCAAGTACTAGCTTCGCTTGAGTTTAATGCCACCTTGCAGATCTATCTACCGAAAAAACACCTTTCCTCTGTTGTAGTGGAAAATGGACTTCTTGCCCGGAGAACGATTCTTCCTGCTCAGCTGAGCACAGGGAACATAACAACATGCATTAAAAAACAGTGGTCACCAACTGCCTTAGAAGTAAATGGGCAGACATGAGCAGTGTCTTTGTTCCTGAGAAATGTTTCAGCCTACAAACAAAGTCAGTATAGAAAGGTTGGGCACTGAGGTTACAAATACATGGGAGTTTGCCATTCTGAAGGTCCTAGACCGGTATCAAACAGGCTGGTCTGCATGAGGGCTCATTGCATGGTGAGACTGGGTTGGTTAAGCCTGTGCCCTTCATGGCACAGCCCATGGGTCTTGGCTATCAACCAACCAGACCATGGCGAGTGTTGCAGAGCATACAGCTCCCTTGGCATCACGCAACCAGCTCTCCTCCACATGGGGTGAAGGGAGATGCCACAGGCCTTGGCCTGTGTCGGGTGGGCAACCATACCACCCACAGCACTTATGAGTCCCTCAGTACAGACACAGTCTGTGACATCCTGCAACCATCTCCCTTTCCTGTGTAAGGAGGTTATACAAGATTTTTTCCAATTTTATATGTTAATCTGGAATAACCACATGCATAACCTCCTTATCACGGCCTCTGTTGGTTGTATTAATGGTCCTCTGTGTGTGAATTTGATTAGTTAGCTAATACCCACTGGCTGTAAATCAGCAAAAACTGATCCAGAATGGATGCAGCAGCCATTAAATGATTAACAGAGCAGAGGAGACATCTGAAAATGAAAAATACAGTTGCTGCCATTCTATGGAAAAGAAACCATTCAGCATATAGACAGTAGAAGAAATTCAAATGTTTGGAAGATCAATCCTTTTCAACTGGGGGATGAAGAGCTATTTCCAGAGTAAGACTACTCATGGTTATCAGCAGAGACACACAACTGCAGCACTTTGTATGGCAGCGCAGAGGATCAGTTTGGGAAAGATACAGAGGTTGCTCAGTTCCACTGATTTCAGCGCTGCAGGATCTGATTAGAAATGAAGATGGGGAATCTCAGACTTCTCTGTGACAGGGAATGGAAACCAGCCTCTGGGATGAACTAAACCAGCTCTGGGAGGCTGCACAGCTGGCCATCCAGCTGCCAACACCTGGGTGCCCACCAAGTGGATGCCGAGTGCAGCAGCTCCCTGGGACACGGCCCGTGTGCTGCCAAAAGTCGCATGAGATCAGTGCTGCGAAGGACTCCTGCTCAGCAGCAAGCAGACAGCTCTGACCGCACAGTACTAAGCCTTTTTTCTGGTGGGCCATCAGGATATCAGTTTGTTTGGGCCAATGGATCTCAGCTGTACAGTGCAGATTCACCGTCCTGCTCATGTTGGGACAGGATGCAAAGCATGCAGTGGTGAAGCAAGCTTGTTCTGGTGCAGCTGGCAGTCTCTAAGGTGAGTGTTGGCCCTAGGACCTCCCTTACATTCACCTCTGGTGTAAGGAAAGAGAGCGTATAGGACACTGCTCTAGGAACGGCAATTCATGCTCAGAAGCTTGAATTGCATAAGGCGTCTTTCCCTCTCCTCCTCACATTGCAGCTCTGAGTGACCCAAAATGAGACAACGGGGAGTCATGACAACATCTATTTTTCATTTTTAAACTCAGAAAGAAAATTGGTGTCACACAGGAAACGTTTCAGTCTCATTCCCTTACCTGGTTCAACCCATCTCTAACAACTTTTGAACCCTCTGACTAATTTTAAATACATTTGACGTAAGAACAGAGGTCTCAAGGGTAAAAAGCTCCTTCTGTTTTTGCAAAATCAGCATCCAGCTAGTGAGGAGAACCCCCTGCTCAGGGAAAAGGCAAGGAGAGTTGACCCCTAGCCATCTTGCTTGGCTTGCTTAGCTCCCAGGAGGCAGTGGCCAGCTGGGTTCCCAGCGTGACAGCCAGGCACGCACAGGGATATGAACCGGCCGCAAAACCGAGTGCTTCTTGCCCAGCCAGACAGCAAAACACAGGCACTTCCCACACTCAGGAATGAGGTGAGGATACTGCCTGGTGGCAAGGGACTGAGCGTGGGGAGCATCAGGGATGCAAGAGGGGGCTGAGGGGGGATGGATGGGGTGTGATAAGGAACATGGAAAGAGATGTCAATATAAGCACAGAGAAGGCAAGACAAGCCCTAAAGAGTCTCTATTTGCTTATAAATTCAAAATCGCTTACGAGGTCACTTAGCTCATTACTATAGTGCAGCTGTCTCTGGAAGAGACACAACAGCTGCATAAGAAAATGCAATACGGAGCCCTACAACAATTTAGCATGTATGAAGCAAGGGCAGCTCCTGAGCACCATATCTTAAACACAGGATGAAGAAAAAAAAAAAAAAAAGGCCAAATATAAGATGAGGAACAGTAATGGCTTGGTGACCAAGCCGGTAGCTTTTGGACCAACACTGTGGCATCAGGCTAACATGAATGTTTCCCATTGGAAATAGTGTTGACCTTCTGTTTTCAGAAGACAGGGCAAATGAAAGCAGCAGGAACTGATGGTTTCGCCATCCCAGAAGAATGCATGTTTCAAGGTCAGGTTGTGATTGCTAGCCTTACTGCATACCACAGGCTATAAGATTTCACCCATGCCTTTTGAATCCAATTCATCTCCAACCTCCTTCAGTCCTCTCTTGAGGTATATTTTTAGCTATGTTTCATCACTTACACAACTAACAGACTTTAAATAAATCACCGATGTGACACCATTTATTTTTATGTCATATGCTAATACACAATCACTGCAGTTCCTGCAGTCATCGGTGATGCTGTTCCAAGTGTTGCGCAGGATTGCCATCCAATTGATTATAAGCAGAATTAACAGATGCCCTCTTTGGGCTAAGTCTGACAAAACCCATTATTACTAGTGCAATGTGAGGAAGAAGATGCTGCTAACCTTCATGCCCAGGGTATGGGGAGGCTGGACCAAGTAACAAAAGGAGGCCTGCTGAACAGCCGCCAAAAGAGCATTTTTCTGAACGACCTGACAGGCCAGGATAAGTTGCACGTTCCTTATTCCAGACAGACACAAGAGCTAAGAAGAGGGAAAACAATGTGTTAGGCATTTCCCCTGCCATTTAAAAGACGGGTTACTTCACAGACATTGCTCTCTGTCTTGTAGTACTTCCACAGCTTAATTTAATGAAGGGGAGAGTATTCCATTATATTTGTACACGTTGTTATCATCGAAACATGACTAAATGTAGAGATCAAGGAAACATTTAATTAATTTGTATTTAGTGAGTTGTATTCTCAGCTCTACTCTGTAGAGCAGGACGGTGCCAGCCCGTGCAGCCAAGTGCAAACAGGCTGGGAAAAGAGTAGACACCAAATAAAACATATTCATTTCCCCTTGGCAAATTTTTAATTACGTGCCACCCTGCTGCAGAATACAGGTTATGACTGAGTTAATGGCAAGAAGGAGACTTTGTGGAGAGCTTTAAAGAAGGAATCTTCATGGCCTGGCAGTTTATGGTACTGTTTTTATACACTTGTACAAAGAAGAAGGGACTAAGTATGCAAAATAGCATTGAAGACTAAGGTTGTTTTCTTTCATTAGAGAACTCTCCACACCAAATATTGTTACTATGTGTGAATACAGCCACACACAGGCATCCTGCTTTATTTAACAAAGTTCCTCAGACTAAACTCTGCTGACTTAAAGGGTTTCACCCCAGTAAGGATTCCTGGATTAGGCCACATTAGCAATCAAATTTTCAGTGCAATTTTATGAAGTTAATTATAAAACAGTAGACTAAATCATATTAACACTCAGAGAAAGACAAACAGTAGAGAAGTTTATAGCACCCAGCAAACACATGACTGATGCCCTTACATACTCTGGCAAATAAATAATAACGTAATACACAGTTTTTGCTTATTCTGCAAATTAAATCATTCACCTACATAACACCATCTCTTGTATGGAAACTAAACTTTCCAACATGACTGTCGATTTCTTGAATGCTTAATGTAAGCTAGATGGAATATATCTGCAATAAAAGCAAAATTATCTATAAACATGGAGTATGACACAGAAATAAGGCAAACTGAGGATGAAAGGAAAATAGTGATAAATTCAGAAATATTTCTCATTTCTTTCCACCTTTAAATGTAGAACACATAATTCAAGTCCCTAATTTAGTGATATTAGGATGTTGCTTTAGTTTTCAGAAGTAGTTTTGTAAGAAAAAGAATATATTCCGTGATGTTTTGTGGCTGACTTCACAATGACTCATTAGCTCCTCCTAGATGAGCTTGGTCTCATCAGTGAAAAATCTGCTTGTTCGGTTTAATCATGCCTTGTTTCAAGTATTGGTTCCTAATTTGCTTTTATTTGTGCTGCTGGACTGTCTTCTGGGCTTTGATATCCATCATTGCCCTGATTAAATTAGGAGCTGAAGTTTCATTCCAGGTTGCTTGCAATTGCTAAACTTGTTTGGAACAGCCCAATTTTCACATCAGGCTAGAACGTATGCAAGGGAATAGGAAGCAAACAACAGCATGGGACTGCAGATGGTATATGTACAGGTCGGACGGGAGCCCTACCACCTGTGTTAGCCATAGGGAGCGACTGACAGGATGCCCTCCCTGAATATAGTAGGATAATTCACAGGTTATTTCCTTTCTTCCTCCTAAACCTTAATCTAAACTACGCACAAACACACACACAAAGTGGTGTATTTAGGAGTGTGTACATATACGCACATATTTACCAACTCTTAAAAGAGTAAATCAAGACAACTGTAAAATCTACTTGTTCCAGACATTTTGCCCAGGGGAAAAGGGAAGATCATAAATAGCCTTTTCCTTGTGCAGAGATTAGGTCTAGTAGTCAATGAGTTGAAAAAAAATAGACCACAGATGTCCCTTCATGAAGTGCAGTGTAACTCTAGGAGAATAAGCTTTCTTCTTGTTCAGAATAAGGACTTTATTCACAACAGTTTTTGAGGTCCTGTTTTGCAACCTATGGGGTTTGGGACAATCACTTTCAGGCCAGCCCTGTTAAGCAACCCTCACTTTGAAAGAAAATGCACTTTAGCTCCAAAATTGCCCGTGTTCCACACAAATTTGGTGTCTCCTCACTTTCACTGCGCAACAGCTTTAAATTAGCATTAGTCAATCCCAGGCTCTACACAAAATCATGCAGAATTTCACATTTTCTGCCTGAATAATTTTATGTATTTTACGCACTGAAGTTTTTGTGGCTTCTATGTGAGCCTAAGCAGACGAAAGGCTTGATCCCATCCAATCTAAAGAGATTATGCCCCGTGAAACTCAAAAAAAGTTCATTCTACCTTTCAACACAGCTGTCATCTTCCAGGAGAGATGTAATGAATAGTGGTGGGAGCTGATCTGCTTTCTCCTTGTGAGATGCAGATTCAAAGAGCACGGGCTTCAGGTACAAATGGAACTCCCCAAATCCTGCTTCCATTGCAAAAGCCTTATATAACCTAGAAACAAAAACACAGGGATGCATTTGAAAAATTAACTTTCTTCCTGCTGTAAGCAATGCAGAAACCCACATCCATCAGGTTCATTTCAATGAGACATCTGCATTCAACTTAAAGCACTTCTTGGCATCTGAAATAGTATGATGGATATGAAGCAAACAAGTATTGTACCCAGATAGCTGATGGTTGCTCAGTATCACCCATCTGATTGACACAGGCAGCACTTACAAACAAAGGACAATAAGTTGTGAGTCTACAATGTCATAAGGGCAAGTCAAGCAAAATATGTTAACTGTTCCTTTACTCTTTACTACTGTGCAAAGGGGAAAAAATAGAGAAAAAGGAAAGATATTTAAAAGGTGACTATGTCAAACAAAAACAGAAAGAGGCAAAATTCTTACTAAAGCTGCACTGTCTAGCTCTACTATTCTACCAAAGGATGTCCCTTTTCATGAGATGGTAGAAGACAAACACTGAGGAACAAAGACAAGCAACAAGAGCTGTGAGGAACAGTACACACAACATAATTGTGGACTGTTAGATGTAAATGGCCTGTCACCCTGGGAATGGAGAGATAGGCAAGCAGTGAGAATAATTCTGGCAGGTCTCCCCCAAAAGTCTGATAGAAGCTACGGTATCAGGTAGAGGAATCCTCAAAAGTAGTTGCACTCACTCCATTTTACTCTGCATAGCAGGAAAAAAGATTACTAACCTTTCTGATGTTTCAGTCTGAATCTGAGTCTCTAACAGTTCATGAACTTTGAACTTCATCACATCTAAAGAAGATAGATATAAAAATAGCCCCTCAAAATGGTACATTGAATAAACTATATATGTTTATACTGGTATTTAGACTGACTTAACCATCTTCTATTAAATGAAGATAATGTTATGGCTAATGGCCTTATACACATATCATGAAGTCTTACTTTATGTCATCACTTTCCTCAGAATTCCCATCCTTTACTGGAAAAATGACAATTTATTGTTACTTTTCAGGGATTTCTAAGTACGTCACCTCAGATGAGTATGTCCTTTTAGCCGTGTTCCCAAAAGAAATGCAACCATGTGACCATCTGGTCTGCTCAGCTGTCTCCTCTGGGTAACTTTTAAATCAGTTGGTGAAAATTAATGAAATCTGACACAGAGACAGGACTTTCAAGATATTAAGTTCCTACAGGTTTCATGAAAAACGCTGATTGGATATTGATTTTTCAGCTAAGTGAAAAGTTGCAGTGTAACCTTTCTCCTTATAAATTACTAGAAAAACGTATGTGCATGTATGTATGTATGTGTATGAGTGAAGGAATACAGAGATAATTCAAACAGCAGAAAAAGTTTAACTAGGATCTGTATTTCAGTAGAGAGCTGAGTATCCAAACAAGGAACACAAATTGCCAAGAAATAAGACCTCCTTGCTTCCTGGAATTCCTTGGGTTGAAATAAATTAACTTCTCTGTTAGTTTGCCCAAGAAAGTTCCAGATGTCAAATTATAGCTGTTCTTCTATAGAAGATATATAGAACTATATAGAACTTCTATAGAAGTTCTTCTTTTAATGGAAAAGAGTTGTGACGGAAAATTAGGTTTTCCACCAAACTCAGTTTGAATGGTCCTAGCTCACGTATCTTAAAGGCAGCTAGGTTTACAGCTGCTGAAAATAAATGCTGCTGACTTTTTGATACGGAGTCTAAATTTTCAAGAAGAAAGCTAGAGAAAGGGTTAAGAAGAAGAAAAAATAACCACGACTGGAATGTCATCTATCCAGCACACACAACTTTGCTATTGCAAGCAATCACGTCCCACATATCCTTTTCATAAATGAATCAAGCTCCATTTTTAAACTTAGTTTTCTACCCTTTGCTCTTTCCCTTCCAGAACTTTGTTGTCTGATTCTTAGAAACCCCCTTTTAATTTCCAGTTTAAACTTATTCACAGTGATTAGATCCATTTGTTCTGCTGCCAAAATTGGCCTTTAGCTTAAATAGCTCCTCTCCATTCCCAGTCTTTATCTTCCTGCTGTATTTATAGAGAACAATCTTATCTTCTCCCAGCCTTCATTTTGCTAGGATAAACAAGCCAAGATATTTCATTTGCTTTTGTAAAATGCATTCTCTATTTCCCCTCAGCATGCTATTAGATCATCTTTGCTCCCATTCCAATCTGAATTTATCTTGCCTGAACACAAATCTCTAAATTATACTTAATAATCCAGGTGAGGCCTCACCAGAATCATGTACACGGCATCAATACTCCCTCTCTTTCTACTGTTAATAAAACTCTTTGCCTGATTCAGAGTGAGATACTACAGCTTTTCCCCCCAACGGTTACAATATGTTGGCAGCTTACAATCATCCAATGCCCAGCTATACACCCAGTTCTTTCTCCTCCTCTGTTGCTTCCAACTAATAAGCTCAAAGTTCGCAGGAGAATTTCCTATTATTATGTGTAACCTTAAGCTTTGTGTTATTGATGCTTATCTCCTTTCTACTACTCCAGTCCTTAGAAACGTGAGGTCTTCCTGTAAGATATTCCATTTATTTTCCATATCAGTTTTATCTGCCAGCATTACAATGTCCTGAATTTAATAACACCCTCTTATGTTTTTTACTCAGATCATTAATAAAAACGTCAAGTAATATGCAGCTGAACAATAGGAACTTCACCAATAACCTGCCTCCAAGCCAGCAGTTCAACACTATCCTTTGTAGTTTCCCCATTAGCTCAGTCCTTATCTTCTTCGTCTTCCTGTACAGATTGTCATGTTCTCCAGCTGATAACTCCCTAAATGCATGACACTGACTTCCTTTGTGTAGATTATTTCATTATCATTGTAAGGATCAGCATAGCCAGAACAATTTTTATGCTTTCCTACCTCTGGTGGTGAACAAAGCTTGTACTTCTTATGTGCCTTTTCTTATATTCCACTAATCTTCATAAGAAGGCAGTTAAAATAATCGTCTGTGTAAAACTCTGCAGAAGGCGGCATCTTTGTGTTCTTTTGATCAGTGAACTCCTCCTGCTCCTCCTCCATTTGACAAAATTTCACTATTTTCACTGGGCCTCTCCTGTTAAGCGTTGAGGACCAGCGTGGCCTCAACTTTTGAAGCTAAAGAACATCTGAAACCCCAGGTAGACTCCATCTCCACATAACCAGAAAACATATCTCCCACAACACAAATGGAGGCATTCTTCCTCTCTCTGTGTTTTTTTTCACCTATAGTAGGTGGTCGATTAAAAAGAAGTTACTTTTTCCCTACAAACCACACCTCTCTGAGGTCACGATCGCTAAACCAGCAGTACTGACCCACTAACCTGGCTAACCGCGCACTCTCTGTCGCCACCTCTATCAGCGGATGGTGGAGCGTGGCAAGCTCCAGGAACGTGGAGAAGGAATACAGGATAAAGAGCTGGTTTTCTCTGACTGTCTTTTTTTCTTCGTCTGCACCCACCTCTAATTGTGACAGAGCAATCTCTTGCACCAGCACAGGGTCTTCTATCAGTACCTCGGCAAATAACTGCAAGGAAAGGGGAAAAAAATTAAAAAGGAAACGCAGAATCATTTATTTATCAATGACAAAGGTTCTTTAAAGACTTTAGGAGGCCATTCTCTTTTTTGTTTTTCTGGAATAAATCATGACTGGAGTTGCTTCTGACTTCTAACCCGTGCAAAGTCAGAATTGTGCCCACCCTGACCTATTCGTTTTGCCCGTTGCTTCAAAGGTAAAGACACTGAATCTATAAACCTGGATTTACTCAACAAAGTTTATTTTATTTATTTTTGATATCTAACACAAGATATTCACCTTTTTTATTATAATCAAAATTCAGAAGGCTTTCGGATGTATACACCTCTCTAAAGCAGGGGCTCTGTAACTTGCTTCACTTATTACTAGCTGAGGCCATTCGTCCTCTAAAGAGCGTGCAGATCCCAGCACACGTGCCACTATACATATGATGCTTCCAAAATGGGGACAGCAAACTCATGTGGTCACCTTACTCAGCAGAACTGGACCCCTTTTCTACTGGGATGGTGGAAGCCTCCAAAAAAGCAGATATCCCATGAAAGGAAAATGATCAAAAGCTGCAGCTTGGTAACATGGAGAGCTGGAAAGACTACAGTCCGTTGACTGTTGTGCTGTGGAAGTGGTGGCAGGGACAGTTCCTGGATCTGTGTGCAGGAGAAGATGCTCCTTGCCTCTAGCTGTCACAACTTGTACAACTGTGCCACCCTGCTTGTGTCAGATGGGATAGATGTGGCCACTGCTGTAGCTGTGAAGCTGACTGACTGGCTTCACACTTCACTGCTTATGACCAATGAGACACAGATCATGAGGGTCATGATTTCAACACTTGCTATTTGCTACACCTTCACAGCTACACTGAAAAAAAAAAATTTGAAAAGACAACACCCCAAAGTTAAGTGTCAGAAGTTGTGCAACTTTATTTTGTCCCTCTTCCCCAAAGTTTTACAATGTGCTTTTGTAATTCTATGACTCTGAATGGGTGGGACAGGACAACCCATCTTTATGTGCTTCTTCACAGAGCTGCTACAAGGAGACTAGCACCTTCCCTGTTTCCAAAGAGGGCAAGAAAAGAGGTAATAAGCTTAGACTGTAGCAAGGCATATCTGTGCTAGACTTTAAGGAGAACTTGCTAAAGGTGAAGCTGGTGAAGCTGGTGAAGCACTACAACAGACTGCTTGAAAAAGTCTATCACATGATAAGTTTAAGAACAGGACAGCTATTTATCTTACGGGAATAACATAAGTATAGCTGATCCTAGCTTGGGGTCAGCAAGAAAGATCTCACATTTTCCCAGAGATCATTTAGTTTTGTAATCCCAGAACTCACTTTTCTTTTTATACGGCCTCTCTGATATTTCTACATAGGAAAAGCACCTGTTCCCAGGCTGGCAGCATCTGTATCTCACCCCTGGGTAATTTTTTTATTATGAAGATGAAAGATGCTTAGGAAGTCAGATGAGGAATAAAAATCAGATCTTGTAAAACCATCCTTAGTGAAGGGTTGGAAAAACATGAAAGAATGGGGTCCTGGGTCACAAAAGAAGCAGTCCAGGAAGGACAGAAATGTTGATTTTAGCACACCAAGTCATAACAAAAACCAATATGTGATCATGTAAAGACTGCATCATCATGCCTATGCAAAAGGAAACCAAATTAAATCTGCTTTGGCAAAGGCAAATTTCCTAAAATTTAAATGCTAGACTTTTATAGCCTTAGTGTCTTCTAAACATTGCCTGCTTGCATGTGTTTGTCTCATCTGCAGTTTCTGTTGGAGGAAGAGGAATCCCCTGAGATCTGCTCAAGCAGCTTCCTCTGCTGCCTCCGGTGAAGGCAACACGAGTGACAGTGCAGGCTAACTGCTCCTCGTACTCACTTTCAATGCTCACACCCAAATCAAACATAGATCACCTAGACCAGAGGTGTTATTGCAGGGACAGTGGGAAGTCCTAATTTTCCTCAGGTTATAGATATACCAGGACACACAGAAACTTCAGATAATGCCTTCCTACTGAACATAGAATCATAGAATTATTTAGGTTGGAAAAGACCTTTAAGACCATCAAGTCCAACCGTTAACCTAACACTGCCAAGTCCACCATCAAACCGTGTCCCTAAGCACCACACCAAACATTTTTTAAATACCTGCAATAACTTAGTTTATATTAGTCTACGCTGGCCAAACTTGTCAGGAAAGCATAGCGTATCACTACCTAATGAATGTTCCCAAACTTGAAATGTATGCTCTAAAGCATAGCTGTAACACAATTTACAAGTTAGAGAAAACAGATAAATCTTTTCTTTTCCATTTCTTGCTCTCAGCAACAACTAAGCTGACTAATTAAAAAAAAAATCAACCTAATAGAGATATCCAGCAACAATAATTTCATTCACAATAATTAGCATTTATCAAAATTATAACCAACTAAATTCAGAGTCCTACACCAGGAAATTGTGGACATTAGAGTCCATATTGTGGACATAGAGTAATAACCGGCTCCACTTATAACAATATTTGCTTCAATTTCCAGTCTTCTTTTTTTTGCAGATTGTACACACACACAAACACAAAATCTGGAGACTCACTATGATTTCATGGCAGTTTAAGTCTGTATGTTTTCCTTCTCATTAAGCTGATTGTTCCTACTTTATGAGATCAAGAGTTCTATCTTTCTGTGATCATTTACAGAAAAAAATCTCGTTTTAAAGGTGGATGGAATGCATCTTCATCAATCATAAGCAAAGAATTGCATCAAGAATCACATAGCTAGAAAGTTATCCAGCAAGTATAAATGAACGAGCAAGATGACATTCTTGGGCATTCTGCTTTAAAGAGTCATTACAAACATAAAAATGGAACTTACATCCTTTTGAATCTGAGAGTTGTAAAAAGTTTCTGGGTTTTCCATAGTTACCACTCATCAGCTACTGGCTGAAGTATTCATTTTTCTAGATTACTTGCTTTACTGGCTGTTTTTGGTCTGCAGATGCTGTAGAATTCCTGGTAGATATGCTCAAGGGCTTTGGGGATCAAGCACACCAGACCAAGAGAAGGGTGAAACTCCAGCAGATAAATGTTCTTCGAAGTAGAACTTAAAAACAACAAAGAAAGAACAAATAGCTCTCAAATAAGGCTTTTATAAATTGTGTGTATGAAGAAACCTTGCAATTCCTTAATTTGCAAGAATAAATTGCAATGGCTTTAGTGCACATCAGAAATCAATCATCAAATCTGAAAATAGAACTGAAGCCTTAATAAACGTAATTATGTTGGAACACATCTAAGAAGTCTCATTTGCTAATGAAAACAGAAGATGTTTAAAATTATCTTTCATTAGCTGACATGTCTTATTAACTGAATTTTCATGCCTATTATGCCCGCCCATTAAAACTGCACTTGAAAATAAGCCCTCAGATAACCAACACAAAATCAGAATGTGTGTCGGGTTAGGAACATAAACCCTTGGCATAACCCGCAGTGCCGCACAGCTGCAGGATGGGGAACATGTGGCAGGTCTGTACTGCAGGTAATATGTGGATTCCACGTGTGAACACAGAGCACAGGTGCATCCAACCTGACAGTTGTGCTGTAAAGAGTAATCGGCTGTGGCCAAAGGGCAGTGAAAGTTGTGAAGCCAGGTCAGGCTACTGATGCAGCGAGTCTAAAGCGAGGCTAACCTCAGCACCCACTTTCATCATGACTGTCGCATAAATAATCTGTACCCATGGGAATATTAATATCCCAGTGCACTGCAAGATGTAATTTTCAAATCCATTGTCATGAAAGGGCAGTGTAAAGGCGGTGGAGGAGGAATCAGTTTTCTTCTTTAAATGTTTTTCTGGCTAGCTAAATAGCATGAGACTAAATAACACGAGGCACTCATCTATTGCTTGATTCACCTTACGACTGTCATTTTTTCAAATAGTCTTATTTTCAGGTGCTGAGTCCCAAATTTTTACAATCAATCACAGAAACTAGAACAGAAAGAGGTACTCTCCAGAAAAATAAAACTGTACAATTACTCACCGGCTAGTGATAAGAGAGATAAGCTGCTTAGTAACTACATTATAAGGAAGTCCAGATTCACTGATGCCACGTCTCTGACCTTCCCGCCAAATCTTGTGGAGATATTCCCTCTGGGCATCTATCTAAAAGTCAGCAATAAACACAAGTGACATTAGACAATAAAATTCACACATATCCAGAAATCAAGGCAAAACCAACTGTTCTTCATCTAAATATGAGCTGCAAAATTTTCCATTTTTATATATATAAAATTTTTCAAGTCAATTATATATGTACCCACTCTAGATTAATTATTCCTGCTAAAAGGATTCTGAATCTTTTATATTCCTTCAGAGCTATATTTAAACTCCAGTGGTGCTGACAAGGCTCTGTTTTTATTGCTAGCAATATGGCAACATTAGTGGCAAGAGCAGCACAGCAGTAGCCTCTCGTACCAAAACCCAAACTTCCATTTGTGGACTAAAAGAAAAGTTACAAAGGTTAGCTAATCAAACTTCCCAACTTGCAGCCTGTGAAATAAAAGCTCAGAGAAAGGAAATAGCTTGTGGTGGAGGAAAGATGAGGCAGATTCTTAAAAATTTTTTTAAAATGTGAGAATTTCAAATGTAGGGCTTTAATTATTAGCACAGGAATTCACCGCTATCTATCTGAAGTATACTGCTTTTCAAAGTGCACTTCAGAGTACAAGCTTTATTTATATTCTTTTTAAAGTATCTTCTCTCTTACTATAAACAGAACTAGTTCCTTATCCACTGCATTACAGAACAAATATAGATTATAATTTTATTTAGCTCCCACACCTCTCAACTACTATTTTTAATTGTCTCAAATGGTAGCAGAGGTGGCTTTAACATGACATATGTTTCCTGCAATCTTTCCAAGATTTTCTTTCTGACATTGATGAAATGATCACGGAATCATGCAATCACGGAATTTTTCAGAGTTGGAAGGGACCTCTAGAGATCGTCTGGTCCAACTCCCCTGCCAAAGTAGGATTGCCTAGCGCACATTACTCAGGACTGCATCCAGGCGGGTCTTGAAAATCTCCAGAGAAGGGGACTCCACAACCTCCCTGGGCAGCCTGTTCCAGTGTTCTGTCACCCTCACCGTAAAGAAGTTTTTCCGTGTATTTGAACGGAACTTCCTACGTTCCAGCTTGTGCCCATTACCCATCGTCCTGTTACTGGGAACCACTGAAAAGAGTCTGGCTCCATCCTCCTTCAACCCTCCCTTTAGATACTTGTAAACATTAATAAGGTCTCCCCTCAGCCTTCTCTTCTCCAGGCTAAAGAGTCCCAGCTCTCTCAGCCTTACCTCATAAGGGAGATGCTCCAGTCCCTCAATCATCTTTGTTGCCCTTTGCTGGACTTGCTCCAGCAGTTCCCTGTCTCCCTTGAATTGGGGAGCCTAGAGCTGGACACAGTACTCCAGTTGTGGCCTCACCAGTGCAGAGTAGAGGGGGAGAATGACCTCCCTTGACCTGCTGGCCACACTCTTCCCTATGCAGCCCAGAATTCCGTTGGCCTTCTTGGCAACAAGGGCACATTGCTTGCTCATGGATATTTTACTGTCTACCAAGACCCCCAGATCCTTTTCTTCAGAGCTGCTTTCCAGCAGGTCCACCCCCAACCTATACTGGTGCCTGACATTCTTCCTCCCCAGGTGCGGGACCCTACACTTGTCCTTGTTGAACCTCATTATGTTCTTCTCTGCCCAGCTCTCCAGCCTGTCTAGGTCATGCTGGATGGCAGCACGGCCCTCTGGGGTGTCAGCCACCCCTCCCAGTTTGGTATCATCAGCGAACTTGCTGAGCATACACTCTGTCCCCTCATCCAGGTCATTGAATACATTAAACAATACTGGTCCAAGTATTGACCCCTGGGGGACACCACTGGTTACAGGCCTCCAACTCGACCCTGCTCCATTAATCACAACCCTCTGAGTCCTGTCACACAGCCAGCTCTCAATCCACCTCACTGTCCTCTCATCTAGTCCACACTTCCTCAGTTTCCTAAGGAGGATGTTATGAGAGACAGTGTCAAAGGCCTTGATAAAATCAAGGTAGATGACATCTGCTGCTCTGCCCTCATCTAGCCAACCAGTTATAACATCATAGAAGGCTATGAGATTGGTCAAGCATGATTTACCCTTGGTAAATCCATGTTGACCACTTCCAATAACTTGTGCTCCTGAACGTGCTTGCATATGACATCCAGAACGAGTCGCTCCATTACCTTCCCAGGGACGAAGGCGAGACTAACTGGTCTGTAGTTCCCTGGGTCCTCCTTCCTGCCCTTTTTGAAGATTGCAGTGATATTGGCCTTCCTCCAGTCCTCAGGCACCTCTCCTGTCCTCCATGACCTTTCAAAGATGATGGAGAGTGGCCAAGCAATAACATCTGCCAGCTCTCTCAGCACTTGTGGGTGCATCTTGTCAGGGCCCATGGACTTATGGATGTCCAGTTTGGCCAAGTGGTCTTCCTCTACTGGGGAAAACTCTTCCTCTCTCCAGACCTTCCCCCTTGCCTCCAGGGCCTGGTATTCATGAGGGACAGCTTTAACAGTGAAGACTGAAGCAAAGAAGGTATTCAGTAGTTCTGCCTTCTCTGTATCTTCCACCACTACGGCGCCCGTCTCATTCGTTAGTGGGCCTACATTTTCCCTAGTCTTCCTTTTTCTATTGATATACTGAAAGAACCTCTTCGTGTTATCTTTAACCGTGGTGGCCAAGATGAGTTCTGCTTGAGCTTTGGCTCTTCTAATTTTCGCTCTGCATAGCTTCGCTACATCTTGGTATTTTTCATAAGTAGCCAACGCCCTTTTCCAAAGATCATAAACTTTCTTTTTTTTTCCTGAGGCTTTTTTTTCCTGGTAGCTTTCTGTTCTTGTGTTTCAGGCCTTCAATTTACACAGCATCCATAGACTTCATTGTTAAATTAGTATTGACCCATTCTAACACTTTAAACCCATGCAGGCTATAATCAAAGCTTCCCATTCTGAATTTCACTTCTTACTTTCCCAAGATGGATATACTGTAAATTCAACATAGTTGTTGGTTTACTATGTCCCTCAGCAGTTGGAGATGAAGTTGTAAACAGATGCATTCATCTTTGTAGGTGTTGACAAAATATTCAAGCTTGAGATCAAACTGTGGATGTTTATGCATGATGTCAATTATTGCTTGAGCCAAAGCAAATCTTTCCTCTGGGTCCAGAGCATGTTGGTAAGCTTCAAAGTAAACATCTAGAAGCTGAAGAGATATTCAGACATTTAGAAATGTTTATTCACCCAAATATTCATTCTTTGTTGGGGAGAGATTTCTGCACACAGAGTTTGCCACCTGTATCAAACCAACAGTGACCCTGGATGGCATCTTATTTCTGCCACAGGATATTACTCAGCACTTCATCAGAAGGCTCAAGAACAGAACATAGAATAAACTGGCCATACAAGAAATTTCTTCCAAATCTTGCATAGTTAACATGTTTGGGCTTTTCCACTGGAGCATGAGGATTTTTATTCTGCGCATTTTTCCCTTCAAAAAGTAACAAGACAATGTATTTACTGCTTTAAAAACACCTACTTCTTTCCACTCTAATCCATTCTCTGTTTCTTTTCCAGCACACACACTGGTTTTGTATCTTTGAAAAACTCAATTTCCCCCAACCTGAAACCTGCAGACTCATCCAAGACTCTCTGTTATCTCATTTGGCAATGACTGTCAGAGTTACTTTATATTTTTTGGAGAAACTCCAAATTAATTGAAGATGTAATTAAAGATGTACAAAGGTGCATGCCCTCTTCAGGCTCCTCCACTGAGAATAGCTGTAAAGTTTTATTTAAATAAAAAATTTAATTACACATACCCACAGCTTAGGACAGAAAAAGAAATGTGCCAAGCATGACAGCACGTGAACTCTTGAGATGACATTGTAGTACTTTTTGGTCAGACGGCAATCAGGGGATTGAAAATATGAACATACAGTGCTCTTGCTTCTGGACAAATCGGTCATGTTAATGGTTATGTCAATATGAAATGATCTAGATCTGGCTGTTTTGCATTGACATGGAAGTAGAAAAGCATCCATGTTACTTTCCATACTGAGACCAGAAGACTGTGAAGAGGAAGATGTAGAAGGGCTTAGGAGGTAACTCGGTAGCTGAGATTCAGATTTCAATGGAAACAGTCAAGTTCTCTGATTTACACCTTCCTGACCTGAACTGTCCTGGAGGAAGCTAAAACAGTGCTTGTGCAACAAGCCATAAGCAAATTTTTTATTGGCTAAGCTAAGCTGCATCAGCTGCTGGACAAAGGGCTATTATTTTCTCATTCAGAAAGAGCTCTGTCCCAGCTGGAAATAAAGCTAGTGAGACCCGCTTCCATTTCATTTCAGCTAAAAGCAAAAGACCTCCAGCAGCAGCACATCTGTACATCTAATCCTGCCTAGAGTGTTGGGTTGTAAGAGTGGTTCAAGAGTATACTCTTTGATGGTTTTGGAAGAGAATTAGTGCATTGTTGCTGTAGAGGTTTCATTCTTCTCTACTGGGAGTTTTTATTCCAAAAAGAAAGCAATTTTCCTTAAATGGAAGGCCCGTGATAAAAATAAAAGGTAGATTCACAGAGGTAGCATGATAGTACAGTAATGGAAAGCAAAGTGTATTGGGATGAGAACAGAAACTTAGTGAACTAGGCAATTAGAGAGTATTTTATATAGCTCTGTAACACAAAGCCCCTCTATGAAAACGGGAGAGTGGCCTTAGGAGATTTCCTAAACTACATACAACTATTTTAGTTTAAAAGGTTTTCTATTTAAAGCCTCTTCAGTGGTACACAGGAGATGCCCTAACACCCTCCAGCGTTCCTATTTTGAGACCTGCCCTGTGTTACTCCAGGACTGAGAACAAAACATTTCAAGTGTGTGAAGGTGACCTCAGTTAGTGCCATTTCTCCCTGCTTCTGAAGTGGACTATCTGCTCCTTTCCATTTCCTGACACTTACAGCATTGGCCTTGGGACTGGTGAGTCCCATAGGCAGAAATACGCCTCCAAGCTCCTCTGGGTCCCTTCCTTCTGGGTCCCTTCCTCTGGGTCGTCTGCTCTTCACCATTCAAGACTGAAGTCTTTGAGCAGAAAGCCTGTATACTTTCATGTCCCAAGGCAAAATAAAGACATACGACTGGATTCAGAGAGAAGAAGGAGAAAGCCCACCAGATATGTGGCAGCCCTTATGAATGGCAAAGCTAAGGATCTTTTAATACGCATTGTTAGTGTTGGGTTTTATTAACTCCATGCTAAATCATAGATTTTTTTGCTCAAATAGAACCATTTGGGTTGGAAGGGACGTTAAGGATCATCTAGTTCCAAACCCCCTGCCATGGGCAGGGACACCTCCCACTAGACCAGGCTGCTCAAAGCCCCATCCACGCCGGCCTTGAACATCTCCAGGGATGGGGCATCCACAGCTTCTCTGGGCAACCTGTTCCAGTGTCTCACCACCCTCACAGTAAAGAATTTCTTCCTAATAGCTAATCTAAATCTACCTTCTTTCAGTTTGAAGCCATTACCCCTTGTCCTATCACTACACTCCCTGATAAAGAGTCCCCCCCCATCTTTCCTGTAGGCCCCATTTAGGTACTGGAAGTCTGCTTAAGGTCTCCATGGAGCCTTCTCTTCTCCAGGCTGAACAACCCCAACTCTCTCAGTCTGTCTCCACAGGAGAGGTGCCTCCAGCCCTCTGATCATCTTTGTGGCCCTCCTCTGGACTCACTCCAACAGGTCCATGTCCTTCTTATGTTGGGGGCCCTAGAGCTGGATGCAGTTCTCCAGGCGGGGTCTCACAAGAGTGGAGTAGAGTTAAACAGATTAACTAACAAGGAAGAAATAAATTTATCATAGAATCATAGAATTGTCTAGGTTGGAAGGGACCTTTCAGATCATTGAGTCCAACCATCAACCTAACACTGACAAAACCACCAGTAAACCATCTTGCTTAGCACCATGTCTACCTGTCTTTTAAATACCTCCAGGGATGGCAATTCCACCAGTTCCCTAGGCAGCCTGTTCCAATGTTTGATAACCCTTTCGGTGCAGAAATTTTTCCAAATACAGAGTCACATATATAGGTTTTATTAATAAATGGATTATTTTTTTATGCTGTAACATACAAAATATCACTCTGGTTCCCTCTGACAAAGGATAATCCAAATGATGGGCCTAGCCAGCTGCAGACTGAGTCTCTCCTCCCTGGGCTTCACAAAGATGCAATGATTACAATTCTAGTGACAGCCATAAAAAGCTCCCTGCACCAGCCCCAGAAAGCAGGGACAGCCAGGACTGCAGGGAAATTTTGCATCTTGGACTTCCTGGTGGCCCAGGCTCCTCCGGGTTGGACCTTGTTCTTCCTAGTCTGCATGTGCTCCATTCCCTGGCACGCAAGCAGGGGCAAAAAACGCTCTGCAGTTTTGCTTTGGAGATGGCCTTGTCCTTCCCAATTATCTTTTCCAGTGGTGGATGACTCTCCCTAAGGCCTTGCAGAAGTGCTTCCAGCAGCTACAGCGGCTGCTGTCTGACAGTAAGAACATGTCTCTCTCCTGTTGCAAAAGCCATTACATGCGGTCCTTTAGACCCAACTCACAGCACCCAGCAGCTCCAACCCCCTGCACCCAGCCCAGCACCAGGCTCACAAAGCTTCTGAAACCCACACCACCACCCACGGCTGCTGGGCTCTGGCATCCATGTGTATACACAATGGGAAATGCAGTTGAAAGGGAACCTTACACAACCTGAAGTGAACTGATTGCAAATCATTGTTTTCAAGACCAAGAAAAGTTTCTGTACCTGGCATTTTTTCTCCAAGAGAGCAGTTTCACAGGTTCAGAGGTCAAGCAGCACAGCACATCGATCCACGGAGGCGTGCGCCCAGCCAAGGATGTCCCTGCCAGTGAATTGCTCACAACTTACATTGCCTAAGACAAAAAAAAAAAAGTAGAAAACAAGCAGATGCCAATCAGAGGAATTTCCACATGCCTAGAGTCCCAGAGCTTGTGGTAATTCTTTTTATTTACAGCACAGGTTTCCGTTTTTTGCTTGCCAGGGAACCCCAGGCCAGGAAAAGATTTCAAGTCCCTTAAGCTTTGGAGGGCCCAGAGTATTCTGCAAGGCAAAGAACAAGCGCACCAGGCATTTGGTTTAAACACATCTCTTCCATCATCTTTTAACAAAGATTGTTTGAGAGGCTGGAGTTCAAAAGACCCACATCAAGAGATAAAGCCAGAGAAAGCACAAGAAAACTAGGGGACGTAAGTAAAGAGAAGCTTAATTTTTCACAGCACCAAATTGTGTTGGGATCATCTTCACCTCCTCACCTTCACTCTCAGATCAAAGGAAAGCAGCACAGACTACTCAAAGATAAATTTTTACAAAGAGGTGTAGTAGAGCAGAGCGCTGACCCAGGGGAGGGCTTTCTTTTCAAATGGCTTGCTATTAGAAAAGACAGTCTTCATACTTCAAAAATGACTTTGAAGGAAGGAAAAAAAAAATCACTACAAATGTTTCTATACTAGCAACCCATTAGAAACCCTTAAAGAAATGATGCTTTTGGTTTCTTGGTTGTGATGCTATCTAAATTAGGGCTAATTTTAACAATGAATGATAAATCAAGTGGAGTGAGTCTGAATTGTTTAGAACTGCAGAGTTAAAAATCAGCCACGGGGTAAATAGGAGAGGCTTCAGCAGCTACTCTTCAGCTCCAGACTTTAAGTGTCTTATTTTTCAAAAGCTGAACAAAAAAGTTATTTGAAGTCCACAATCACTGGAGAAGTCAGCATTAAAAGTGTTTGGGTCCATCACACACAGAAAGAGACCATAACAAGAAGGAGCATAAGGAACTAGGACAGGTTGTACATGATCAGTCCTCAAGTGCTGTGTGAGGGTGATAAGTGATCTTCATTATCTAAATGAAGATATCTAAATGATCGAAACACAAGAACTGCTATACCAGACTCATTCAGTAGTCTGCCTCCTGTAATGACAACATCACAGTATGGCTGAGGTTGAAAGGGATCTCTGGAGGTCATCTAGCCAAACCTCCTGCTCCCAAGCAGGGTCACATAGGGTGGGCTGCCCAGGACTGCGTACAGTCAGATTTTTAATATCTCCACAGACCTCTCAGCAACCTGTGCCAGTGTTTGACCACCTTCACAGTAAAAAAAGTGTTTTCTTGTGTTCAGATGGAATTTCATGTGTTTCAACTTGTGCCCAGTGCCTCTGGTCCTGTCAGCGGGGACCACTGAGAAGAGTCTGTCTCCCTCTTCTTCGTTCCCTCCCACAAGGTATTTATACACACTGATTAGGTCCTTCCTGAGCCTTCTCCAGGCAGAACAGTTGCAGCTCTCTCAGCCTCTACTCATATGAAAGATGCCACAGAAAAAGGTCCACAATGAGGACCTTCAGGTGACTTCAAAGGAGGTCCTAGCAGGCATTTAGGCATTCACAAGTTTGTAAAGGTTTTTGGTCATCTTAATCCTCCTCTCTGCCCTGCATTCTGTATCAGAACGTTAAATTTTAGGGAAGCACACTAAACATCAAAAACATCCTATCAATACAGAAAGTAGTTCCAGTGATTTAAGAGATATTTTGTGCAATTTTCTGAATATCATATGTGTTTGTGCCATTTACTCACTGTTTTCTAAGGGCCCTCCCCCCATACTTTTTACAATTACAAGCTGCTTCTTCCTCACTATTCCAGAAGTACAGCTGCTCTTTTTAGAAATCTGCCTCGACTCAGTTCTTACTATAAAAAAAAGGAGCAGAAAAAAAGGAAGTCTAGAATATCGAATACTTTGCAACTTATTTACAACTGAGAAAAGTTTAAAAGTGGTGGGAGGTAAATCTAGTTCTGCAGAAAAGCAATCTAATACATTAATTAAAAGATGTTCAGAAACAATTAACATTTTTCTTTTCTGACTCTCTCTCTCTGTGCCTTGAAGATGTGCTTGCTCATTATATTACTTAACTATATCAGTAAATGTCCCTTCTATGTTATTTTCCCCTCCAGGATGACTTTGATGTCTATGACCCTGAATAAGTGCAAAACTGTGACATTAACAACATATGACAAGCAATTCCACATGCCCAGTTAGGTCTGTGTAACACATTCATCACTTAGCTAACTAGGAGGATAAAGAAAGGTCCAAAAAATCCAGTCAGCACTTGGTCTTACAGAAGTACAGCAATGATTCAAGAAGTCATAGGATCAGCCTACCTTGAAAATGGCAAACCAAATTATCACAGGTCTTTTGGACCTGTAGACAGACCTGTAGATATCTTACTTCTATCTTTCTCAATGTACCGGCTGGCCACAAGCAGCAGCTGGTTCTCAAGCTCCTTCAGGTCCTCTAAAGCCACATCATATATTATGTAAACGCCTCGCTTGTCCTGTGTGTGAATATAACCTTCTTCACTACTGTGAAAGTCGTCATGGTTTTCCACCTCTGCAAATTCCATGAACTGAGCCCTGTGGACCTATGCCGTGAAAAAGAGACACAGAGATACAAGCAGTCAGGTCTGCAAGGATCGCAATTCTGTATAATCAATATACCTAAGGGTGGACCTGGCCAAGGAACGTGGTATTTTGGTACAAGCAAAGAACAATATAATAAAATATTGCCAAAATATTATTTTTTATAGGTAACACCTACACTGTGGCTTCATTTATAATATCATGGAGTAAGACAAACTGTATGAAATTACTATTGTGCCTCGTTTTTCCTTCAGGCATATAAATTCACAAAAGGCACCAAGAAGCATCAAAATGAGAAGATTGGCTCTTGAACTAAGGTAAAACTTTTTTCCCTTTTTCCAATTTAGCTCAAATTCTGATATTCAAATATGAAGTCAACATTTTTTAAAAACTTCTTGGGTAAGTTACACTTGCAAGATTTGGAGATACATTCGCACACACAAAGACTTTAGCACTAATTAAAAGGAACGCCTATTGACTGATGTCCCAAATTGCTGTGACATCAGCACTTGTTCAATAGAATAGTTTAACAATTACCTTATCTTTCTAAAAAAACATCAGCATCTATAAAAGAGAATCATCTACCTTGGCAGTGAGTCACTAGTTAACACCCCAGGCAAGAATCCAGTACCGCAGTCAGCAGAATTGTCCTTAGCTTTCAAAATATTCTGTTTCTTGACTAGGGGTGTCACAAAGGGAATTACGTACATCCATCTCTTGGTGTATAATTACAGAAGTTAATCTCCCAGTGTAAATAAGTACTTGGTACAGGGGTATAGCCATAGAAGCCTTTAAAAATGGTTCTTCTTGTAAGAAGCTAGCAAGCAAATACAAGCTCCTCATTTTCCACTGTGTGTTTTTACTATTTCCTGGTATGCAATGCACCTTTGTTCTCACTTCAGTGCCAAATAATGATGCACAATGTGTTGGGACTTCCTCCTTTCACTTGCTCTCCTAATATCTGCCTTTACAAGATCCTCAATGCTGCCCAAACTTTACCTGCTAGCACCTCGATGCCTCATTTTCTATCAAAAGAAAGGATGGAAGAAAGGAAAAGGTATTTGCTTTAGTCATGGAAATCTTAGTCAAATTTAATCGTACTGAGAAGAACAGCTTGCCAGCTTCACAGATCTATGCTGTATCAGAATTCATTCTTTACCATAAAGTTAATGAGGCAGGCCTGAAAAACTTATGCTTTATTTGAACATCTTATTAGATAAGCCTGGTCAGATTCCTTTTCTTTTTTCAATATGGTGTTCTGCACTCGCTGTTCTTCCCTTATTCTTCCGACCAGAATATTTGTTTCACTGCTCTTAGCGATGGGGTGCAGAATTTCCTAAAGGTTAAATCAAAGCCCTTTACAGAACAATTAAATTCAACTTGATTTAAGTAAATAACTGAGCAAGTACTGGGCTGACTTCACCACACTAGGTAGAAAGGGGGTTTAGTTCTGTTTTTAAAAATCCTTACAGAGAACATTCATTGAAATATCTCCACTTTCAAGCTCTTGATTTTTTTCAGGTGATTTCTGGTCTGTCCCACTCCTAAAAATCTCAGTCAAGACTCCTGCATTGTGCAGAAGGGGCATGTGACTACAAAACAAAACCAAAAAGAAATTAAGACTTTCTCCTTGTGTGTTTGTTTTGGGAGTCATATTTTAAAGAGACTGCCCAAGCCTTCTAAACACTACTTATGCCTGTAAAAAACATTAATACCCAGTTATATGTCTATAGCAACAAATCAAGTAACTGCATATTTATGCTTGATGGTTTTTGCCTGCAGGTTTTGTATTTCCTCTTCTAGCTCTGCTCAGGTTTACTGGGGCTTAACAAATTCCTTTTGGGTTATAAAGCAAAATTTATTCACCTACATATATTCTATTTACTTTCTTCCAAGCTGAATCTCAACAGGGGACAGAAAAGAGTTTTATTTAATTCTTTCCTTTGAGGGTGGCAGAGCACTGGAGCAGGCTGCCCAGAGAGGTGGTGGAGTCTCCGTCTCTGGAGACATTCCAAACCCACCTGGATGTGTTCCTGTGCAACCTGCTCTGGGTGACCCTGCTCTGGCAGGGGGGCTGGACTAGATGATCTCCAGAGGTGCCTTCCAACCCCTACCATTCTGTGATTCTGTGATGTAATGCATTGTTTTGCAGGGCCTTCTGTTATTGGAACTCACGCCTCTGATGATCTCCATCCCAAGCAGTCTGCTAGGGAGAGTGCAACGCTGCCTCAGAATCTCAGTTTCAGATACATGGTGAGCTGACCCTTCACACGGGCTCACAGCTTACAATGTGGAGAGATTCATAACACGGGTACACCTCCAATTTTGGGCATAGATTGGATGCTAAAAGTATTTTTTTAAAAATGCCATATGCTTTGGGTTTATAGCACTAGCCAGAGAGTATGTTAGATAGGTCTCAATTAGTTTGCCAGTAAAATGGCTTTATTATTGTTTCAGTTCTTGAGAGACAGTCTGTGCAATATATTTAAAAAAAAACCACCACCACATTAGAAACTGTTGTTAAGGAAATACTGTTGCCCCTACTCCTAAATTTCTTGCCAATTAAACTGTAATGGGATTAGTAAATATTTATCTAAGCTTTAGTTGAAGTTCAAGTGTATATATCCATGTCCATGTATTAGTCCAGGGGAAGGAGTGGCCACTGTTAAATAACATCTCTCTCATTGCTTAGGGGTCTCTGAAGTATTTCACAGTTAATCGTCAGAACAGAGTGCTTAGATGGAAGGTCAGGATTGATCTTTGCATCATTTCTTCTACAACAGAAAAAAAGGGAATGAAAATAAATGTATATTTTGCATAGTTCAGAAAGAGAGTTCGTCACAATGCCTGCTTGCTGCAAAACTGACGCCTCCCATTGGAAAACATAAGCTTTTAAATTACTTTTTCTGACTTAAAAATTTGAAGATGCTGGACCACTCAGTTCCACATCTCTTAAGTGGAAAATCACAGTTTTCTAGTTCCAAGTAGATTTTCATTTTGGAATTTTAATTGATTAGATTTTTAAAGGATAAATGTGTCCATATCAGAAATAAAAGTAAAGATACCTTAAAAATATCATCAACTCCGTGTCCTCCCCACACATTTCACATTTCAAAGAGGTTTAGATTTTTTTATGTTTAGAGACATAAAAATTTTTTCTGGTTTTGGTTTTGGTTTTTTTTTGGGGGGGGAGGAGTTGAAATCTTCACATAAGCAACAAATGGGGGCAGGAAGCCTACTTCCTTTTTGGTTCTAGCAACAAGTCTTCCATGAAGTGGCTTCCGCATTTGGTTCTGTATTTTTTTTCAGAAAAAGAAACACCAAACAAACAAGTTTTTAGTAAATGACAAATAAATGTGAACTCAAAATGTCAGAAAAACTATTAAAATACTATCGTGCTTCTTTAGGCTTTCTACATGAGAACTTTGAGATGAGTGTTAGGTAGCAGAACTGCAAGGAAATTCTACAGCTCAAAAGACAAAATGCTATATAATATCAAACCATTAATCTCAGCCTGATGTATTGATTCTGTTCAGTATTTTTTACCAAAAAAAAAGTTGGGGAAACCAAAGTTTGATAGGCCTTAGGAATTTAATTTGAATTATTATTTTTCCAATCTGCGAACTTAAGCGTAAAAATTATACCACTTCAGACACATGCCCTCATACAAGGTCAAAAACCAGTAAGTCCTAAACTAAATCTAAATAATACATTTTAGAATTCATTAGTCGTTACTTAAACAAGAATTTTCATAAATTGCAAAATGCCTCAGATATCTCAGGAACATCTACTCTGTGTGATAACCCTACACTTACAAAGGTCCTAGTTTAAGCACAGCCAGCAGCATCAGTCTAAGTAAATGTTTATCTGGCAGGCAGTATTGACATTATACTTCTATGTGTCTGAAGTTTCTCAGAGGTTTGCTACAGATGACTGGTAAACACGGGTATTTCGTCTGTTAAGGTGAGACACGTGGTTCTCTGGGGTTCCTCAGAGACATCTGAGGAACAAGCTACACTGAATCCCTCAGATGATTCAGCAATTGATCACAACATAGCTTGCATGGAAGAGAGAACTGGAGTAGGTAGTCCTGTCGAAGCACACATTTTGGGAAACTAAAGGCTGGGTGGTACCTCACCTTGTAGACCGCTGGCGTGTAGTGAATATACAGCTGTGAACTCAAGCCACCAAAAGCACCAGTTCCTCCTTTGGCAGCACTGACCCAGGAGGTGTCTTCTGCACTGGGAATTAGGTGGCCAGCCTTGAAGGAGAGGCCGGCGGTACTGATGGTCAGGCTTCTCTCCGCAGACCTGAAGTAGTTAAGGATTTCCAGGCACACTTGCTGAAACAAACCGGAGCAAATGCACAGTTGCGTTTTCAGTTGGATGACAGCTCCCCTCTTAAAAAAAAAATGAACTGTCATCTCTGCAGATTTTATGTTGAGGTTTTTTACCTTTAGCTCCCGGAGTCCCAGGTGACGTAAGAAAAGAAGGGACAAGCAGGCTCCTCTCCTCACCACGTGCTCCTGATAGGCAGTCGATACGCCCTCTTCTAATCCTAGCAGCTGCAAGCTGCCCGTATAACTATACCTGTTTTCCAGACAGGAAAAATGTAATCAGATTTTTGCAACTCAAGGAGATTTCTAAACCTTTCCAAAGTAGGCAGTTCTGCTATGTCTGTTGTCTAAGAGAAGGCTGCTGCTGCCTATGGGACTGACTGTCATGGAAACCTGTGGTATGGAATAATGAAAAAGGATAGCGCTACTGCTTCTGTCAGAGAGAAACAGTAGCTTGATATGATTATTCTTCCTTCTTTCAGGTTTTATTAAATATATACATACATATATATACATATAAACAATTTTTTACCCTCTTTCATTCTTCTTTCTGAAGGATGCCAGAGGCTTACTGGAGCTGAGATTTCCTACATCCTCCCCATTGTAAGCCACAGCTGTGTTATTATCCTCAGTAGTTAGTTCCTATTTCCAACACACATAGTTAAAAATTGGTGTGGTAAGTATGCACACGATTCTTATTTGACAGCTTTATGCATAGGCTTTATCAAAAGAAAAGGAAAAGAAAAAGAAAGGAAGTGCCATACTAGATGAGATTCATAATCCAGCCAGCAGTGAAATTATCATGGCATATAGCTCCACAGTATTTGATTGCTTCCAGTCTTTAGTGTTTTATCCTCATAGAGTGAGTCCCTGTGCTGTATGAAAGAGCTATCCCCATTCCAAAGACAAGACCGCAGCAAGGGTCAAATCAAGGAATTTTCCAAAGAAATTCAGAACACCTGCTTCATCAGAACTTGAACCCAGCTACGGACAGTGACATGTCTGACCTCCTGGTCCATCCTTTTTCCTCCTGCCACAAAAGAAAAACTGATTTCTGGGCTCTGGCAGCTCATAGGCTAAGCATGGGGCAAAATCATAGTGTGGCAACAAAGAAGTAACATCAGGCTAGGCTGCAGAAAAATTTTACTGTGATGTACACACAACACCCCCAACACAAGCATATATTAAATGGTTTAGCTAACATTCTGTAAATTAAATTCAATTATTAAATTCATTACCTGTTTTTTTTTTTCTCACTTCTTTCCAGCACACTCATCAATGTATTACGAAGAGTAGCAGAAGAGTAGCAAGCAGGAAAACAGCTCTACCTGCCTTGTTATCAGCTCCATCGAGGCCTTCTCATGTGCATCAGGAGTTAGTCCAACAACATCAGTGAAATTAAACTCGCATTAGTACTAGCGTAAATGAGAGGATCACCATGAGTCACACGGTATTTATTAATTGTGGAACATCATGGACAGTGATTTACCAGGCGTTATCCAATTAATTTCCTCAGACAATCAAGTACATAAGAAAAATTTGTCCTCTTAACCCACTTCTCTATCCCAATTGATTTTAACACTTCATTTGAACTTGGATGGTGTAAGTTGTAACCCTTTTCAGTGTGTTAAGGGGTTTATAGCATTGATTGTGGCATAGTTTTTTCTGATTAGAGAAAATTCTATAAATGTATCTTCACAAATTGGTGCTTGTCAAATTCACCCTGCTCAACATAAGACATCCTAACAAAGTTATTCATAGAAGTGACACAGATAACCTCAGGACTACATTGGCTATTCTATAAATTTGCAATTTGACCTGAGTGTTATTGTCTCCAAAAATTCCTTCAAGACGTACAAACCTTGATATCAAACTGTCAAACAAGGAATTTTTTACATAATTGTTGCAATGATAGATTGTATGTGTTAACTGATTTCTCTATCCTTACTAAGCATGATGGTCCTCACTCCTCCTGCCCTCATTGACTCCAAAGGTCTAATTTCTAATATTTTAGGAAAGCTAGGTCCTTCAATCTCTATTACTTAAAATAATGTGAGGTCAAATAGAATGAAGATATATTTTCCTGAATCAACAGCATTTGTTGTACATCTCTTAAATATCACAATACTTATATGGACTAAGCATGGGATGAAGCATTTCCACTAAAAATTTCCACTTTAAAAAGCTACAGACAATGCTGTCTGAAAAATGCCAGCAAAATGAGAGAAAAAGGTAGCAACTGAATTTTTATTTTAAAAACACAGGGATTTCTTTTGTGAAGGATCTAATTCTAGCTTTGTTATACCATCATGACTAGACTGTTTCAAATTTAGGTTTTTAATTAACCTAATGCTGCTGAGATCAGTCATGTCCCTTGCCTTGCCCCCAGACAGGTAGTCTTTCCCAACCTGGTCGTGGACTTAGTGCACTTGAGAGAAGATGTAGAGTGCAATCATGTTTTCTTTCCTTTTTTTCATTAATCATCATGTAGCTTGCATGAGTCAACCCAATGGTTTTTTTTCCTGAAGTTTTCATTAAGTAATCAAATATTTCCTGGGCAGTGTCAGCCTGAGGCAGGAAGAACTGTATGTTTTCACACGTGGGAACTTTTCCTGACAGAAAAATGTGGGTTTATTTTTGAACACGGAGTTGTTATCAGCCTTGGGGCCAATTAATCAGCAGGAAAGAGGGAATGGGGAGAGACTAAATGCTGTCCCTCTCCCTCTGTTCCCTTTCCCCTGCTCCTTTATCACTCGCTGCCCTGCTTGGTCCTGGCCAAGAGCAGGGGTGCAAGAACTTCTCATTAACATTGGGGCTGCACCCAGCTCCACTAGCTGAGGCCTTTCCCCTTTAAAAAAACAACAGCGGGGCAAGGACATTGTTCAGTCCTTTCTTAACTTGCCACCAGGGCCCACTGCTGCGGTCGGGCAGGCAGGCAGCGGTAGAGGGAACCAAATGAAACACGGGGCTGCAGATACAGGAACTTCTGGGATGTAACAGTTCTGTGTGTAATGCTTTTATACTTGTGAAAGCAGCAGCTGTGAACAACTTCTGAGTCAGAAGGCCAATAAAGAACTAGGGAATCAAAGCCATCTTCCTCAAAGGGATACCTTCAAATTCAGAGGATTAGTCACAGAGCTCGCCACATAAGGCACAGCACAGTTACTACAAATTCCCCAGATACCAGCGAGGCAGGTCCTATTTCTCATTCACTACCTTGCCAGTTAGGCCATTTGTGTTTGGGTTTTTTTCTCCTCTACAAAACTTGAAGATCTCTCACAGCTTCTGCTCTCGCAGCTTCTGAACATCCGTGAGGTCATGCCCACAAATGCCGCTTCCTCCCCGAGAGGAGGAACTTGCTATCACACCTGCCCCTGCACAGAGCAGGCATCTGCTGTCAGGTCCACAGGTGTTCGGCTGCTGGACAGCCTCCAATAACCAAGACATGCCACCGACCTTCCTCCCCTGTCCTCCATACCCACATGCTAACCCATTCCCTAATACCACACTCTCCAGTAAACATTTGGGTGCGCTTCTATCTCTTGTGGCCAAATTTGCACCCCAGCTCTGCTACAAGCACATACGCATGTTATTTTTAGGTCGGTGCAACCTCACGCTGCTTGTGCTATGACTGGACTGGTGGCTGCACAGCAGCTAGTGAGCCCCAAGCAGGAGAAGACATCATGTATGCAGCTTGGGCATGCAACCGTATGTTGCAGCTGGGCAGGTCCTGCAGCAGCAGCAGGAGACTGAATTGTGAAAAAGGGGAACGTTGGTATCCAAACTGAAATCTGTTAGAGGAGCCCTCTGTCAGAGCTGACAATGGTCTGCTAGACATGTGAATTCACTTTTGTTCATCATTTCCCCTTCTAAGTACCTGGTGGAGCTTATAGATCTCCTTCCAGACGTGATTGTAGCTCTGCTGTCCTGAAGCATGAGTAGAAACATCAGAACTTGACCGTGCAGGATGTGGTTTGAACAACACTGCCACGTGTTCCTGCAGACCCTCCATCACCCTCTCCATGTCGGAGACCTTGTTTCAAACCACACGAAATACAGACAAAAGATTCACAAGGCAAATGAGTCAGCGTGCCAGCCCCCATCCCGCAGGGAGTCTGGGTCAATTCAGGGCATCTAGTGAGGGAGCCTCTGCAGCACCACTCGTTACTTCTTCTCCTTTATTTGGGAAAGTTGTCTGCTGCACCTTCTCCAAGCTGAAAATGCAGAAACAGATTTGCCTGTCACAGCATATGGAGGGAATGCACCAGGTAAGAAAGAACGCAAAAGAAGTTTTTTTCTAACTGAGATTTATGGAGGGGAGGGACTACTGGATAATCCCTCTTTCCTTTCCTGTTACCCTTCACCCTTAAGGAGGTGTACATGTTTCTTGACCAAAACCCAAACATATCATATTTGGTGAGCAAGCCACTATGGATAAAACAAGGGGAATTATCTTTTCTTCATTGTCTCAGTGAGCTGCAGAGCCATTTTTACTTTCGTTAGCGGTGATGACAGCTTTTGCTCGAGCTTTCCAGAAAAATTACATGCTGTGGCAAGATTTGAAAGAATGGTTTCTTTGTGAAATATCTGGCATGGGTAAAAGTTCTGAAAACAGGGATCATAAAAGAAAGCTTATTTCAGTCCTAAATAAAAAAAGAAGACTGTAAATGGCAAACCTCTCTACGAGTATCCTCAAAATCAAATCCATTCAATTATTTAAAATATTGTAAAGCCAACTTCCACTGCAAAGTCTACAAATCCACTTTCTGGTTTCTGCAATTTAAAACAGTTCTCTCTCCAATGCTTTGTGAGATCCGCGAAAGTAAATAATGAATGTTAAATGGGAACCAGGGAGACCAAATATATACAGACTACTATACAAATATATACAGCCAAAAAAACAGGTTAAACGAAATTATTAGTAGTAAAAAAGTAATTTAAAAAAGACATATCTAATGTTGCAGTACTTTTTTTAATTGCCACTTGTATCAGAAGTAGAATTTGAAGAACATGGTCATGCTTTAGCAATTATTGGCATCAGTAAAATTCCGTTGCTATGAATTCTAGCAAAGCATTGACAGGAATTCTAAGGGGATTAAAATCAGGAGCTTTATAGGACTCATCTTTATCATCTTTTTTGAACAAAGATGCTGAAAAGTCAAAACAAATGGACCCTTGCTTAACACAGGAGGAAAAAAAAAAACATTAAAAGGGGAGCGGGGGCAGGGAGAAAGCAGCCCTTAATAAAAATGTAAATTAAATATAAAACCCTATTGAAATTATTTTTCTATTCATTTCCCCAGCATTTCCTTCATTCACTTTATTACTGGATGGATGTCAATGCCTTCTGATCCGCTACTGCTTCTCTACTAAACACCATTACCATCCCGTGTTCCATTGCCAAGCACCTTTGTTCCCTTAGAGTTAAATTTCTTTTCAGGCTTGTTAGACACTGAAACACAAAATCAGAAGCCAGGCAGTGGGAAGAGGCTTGGAGAAGGCTTGAGCAGGTTGGGAAGCCAGGAGCCTCCATTTTCCCTTTCCCAAGCCACAGGGCAGTTTGCTCCAGCACAGCCTTATCATCTTCCTGCCTTCAGCCCAACAGAAGCTGCTTACTAAGGCTCCCTGTCGCCGTTTCACACAGGTCGGCTTCAAGTGTAGGCAAAGCAAGTAGCCACCTAAAGAGTATACAGGAGGCTGATGGGATCCTAAGCAATCCTGGGACAGCTGGAGAGAAGAGCAGCCGCCATCCCCACATGCAGTCCATGGCTACAACAGAGCACCGAGGGCTCTACCCTGCTGAACTGGCACTGTCTGCTTCTGCCTGTTTCTGGGTGATTTCATGTTGTTTTGGTTGCTTTTTTAACACCCTCCCCCCTGTTCTGCCCCATGCCATCCACAGTCCCCATGCAGATGGAAAGCCTCCTCCTACCCTCTCCAGCTAGCATCCCCGAGGAAGGCAGCAGCCCCCACAAGGCTGTCAAATCAAGGCTTTCCCACAACTTGAGCCATACACATCATCATTTGGGGCTCTGCGACAGCCCATTACCCGCTTTCTAGACAGCAGGGGACCTCCAAGCCTAAGGACACTGCTATTTGGATGGACTGCAGCAGTGGTTCCTTGGTGAGAGAAGACCAAGGAACCTGGTGACACATAAGCTGGACACATGGCTTAGGCTGCTCTGGTGTACCCAGCACCACTTGGTACTAAAGGAAGAAAGAAACAGCTCACCAAGGACTTTCCATTTGGCAGGAATGAGATTATTGACAGAAGAGGGCACATAGGGGTACGACGACTCCATAGCTTCAGAGAAGGGAATTATTTTCTGGATCCTGCGTAAAACTGGGAGCTGAACTACAAAGTGTCCTTATTGTTCATAGTGCTTCAGGCTCTGCTGGGGGATAAGAGGCAGCAATCTCACCCTCTGATAACCAGAGCAGTTTTGGTGTCTGAGATACTTACACAGATCCAGTCCTATAGGAGCAGTTCACCATCTCAATTAGTTGCATTAGTTCTCCTCATCCTTGAGAAGCAGAGAACTGTTAGACCAGTTTTACAGATGAGGATACCAGACCTGCTAAAATTTCACTGGAAAAATGTGGCAAGACCCCAGTACACCTGACCAGCCTATCATGCCCTGCAGCTCATCCACACATTTGCAGGAGGCATGAATGAGCAGAGCTTACTGGGAATACGCAAGTCAGACCTGCAAAGTACATTCAGTGAATGAGATGCAATTAGGACAAAGGAATACTACTCTTCACAGATGACCACTATTTGCAAGACAATGATGTGAGGAGTTAGGGGTGCCTCAGGCTCATTGTGGATGCAAAGCAGGCCTGATCTGTGAATGCACGTTGCCATTTCTCCAGGGAGGCTGGATGGCAGAGTTTCTCCTGCAGGACATCCTCAAAACGGCCAAAAATGGCAATGTATCACCAGAATCAAGAGAACCTGTGAAGCTAGAACCAAAATAGAGAAATATTCAGTAACGTCTCACTGGGGCACAGACAGTCTGTACATTGTGCCCTAGCAAGTTTGAGACTTGTACTTCTCTATAGGAGTCTTTTGACTTGGTTTTTGAGCACAGGTCTGAACCTTGGTCACATTAAAAGAAAGCTGTTCTGAGCAATCCCTTTGACACAAATTCCAGGGCTGATTTTGACCTGACTTAGGTGAACTTCAGAGCTTTTGAATATTTATGCAAGTGTTCAAGCTGCCTTTTGAAACCACTGAACTGAAAAAGAGGTGGAAAAATATTTCTATCGCACCTTAGTAATGAGTCTTTAATGAATTCGGGCATATACACATGATACATAAACCTGAAGCAACCTTTCTCTAGACATTTCAATTTCCCTGGAAGTGTCCGATAAAGAAATTAAAATCCTTTAAATTAAATCACTTTAAATTATATTACCTTTACACATTTTGAATGAAGGTCCATCAGTTTATCCACTTTTTTCCATTGTTTCAGTTTAATCAAAAGCTTTTGCTGCCAGGGATCCACTTTAGGCTTAATCTGGTCAACATAAAAGTAACCACAAAATTTATGAATGCTTTTGGTATAGAAGGCAATATTTAGTAAGAAAAGTGCAATACATTCACTTTTTATTTTCAACAGATACGAAAAGGTGCTCTTGACTATACAGAAATATAGTAGTTTGATAAGGCCTGAATTATGAAAAAAAATCACCCCTCTATTTGTCAAAAGAAACATTTTAGACTTTAATTGCTGAAATGTATCCTGCTACATCCTGAAGACTGGTAGGACTAACAGAAGTGAAAAAGCAAAGTTCCTCATAATTACCTTTAAAAAAGGGATCCAGTTGGCTCTTTTTTTCAAAGCCCTGGCCAAATCTAGCATGCCCCAGTTCTCTGACCTAGAAACCTCTGCGTCATAAACTGGAAACGTTCTCATTGTCTGCTCTTTGCAGAAGACGCTTCTAAATTTTCGGACAACCTAAAGCATAAGAGGAGATGGTGCTGTTATAAATTGCCCAAGCTGGATATTAAATCCTACGGCAAAGTAATACTGCATATTATCACCCAAAATAAATAAATAAATGGGGTGATAAAGTGGCAAAGGAGACATTCTGATCCTGTGTTTTCTGTCCTTTCCAACAGCCACAATGAAACTCTCTGCTGTTAACTCTGGAGCCTCCAAAAAGAAGACCAGGATTTTCAAAAGCATTTACTGTCTTTCAGTCAAAATCAATGGCAAATTTATTATCACTGGCTTCGGTAGGAATAGCATTAGCCTAGAAGGTGTACTTTGAAAATCCTGTTCAAAAATGAGTAAGCTACTGGCAGCCTACAATGAAGGTAATTTACATCATTGCCTAGTTGTGTAAACATGTCTGCTTGTGCTTATCTCGGATATTTCAGTGAGTTCAGCTGGACTAGTCAAATGTTAATTTGATGAGAGACTTACAGACCAGTTTATGCAACCCAACCTTTGTCCTTTTCAGCTATACCACCTGTTCTCATACAAGGTGCCATTTGTAAGGCAAGCCATGTATTTAAAAGCAGTATGTTATTTCTGTTTAACAGCTATGCAGCTCTTTTTGACCTTGGACACATGGTGGAGATTTTCATTTGGTTTTGCCTTTTCAATGTCAGAAAAGACGAAAACCAGCGTTTTTCTGCTGGTAACCCCTGAGCTGGGGAGGCTCGGTGAGGTCCTGGGTGATGGTGTGTCACAGCCGACCTCTAGTGGAAGTACCACAGCTCGGGGAGGCACCAAACAAGGGCAGGAAAACTCGAGGAAAACGCACAAAAAGCACGAGCGAGAGTTGGGAGAAAAAAGGTATGGACTCAGGGCCATGATACTGAAAACAGAAATGTCAGCAATTACTATAGCTTAGTGAGAGTGAGCCGGGCCTTCCTGCTGCTTCCTGTCAAGATCAAAAACACCCACAATCTTATTTTTCCATGATGCAAAACACTGACTTATAATAAATGGAACTTCCTTCCATACTTTAAAAGACTTTTTTTTTTTTTTTAAATATTTAGAAGTACATTTCAGTTACCAGGGAAAAGAGTTCCATCTCATCAGTGGAGTTCTTGAGATCCTTAAGGTTGTAGCCAATACCAAAGTGAGAAAGTAGAAGCTGGAGCTGAGGTTTCAGCTCCTCGGTTTCAGTGCTGTGCTGGGGCAAAGTGAATCCACTGTCCTTGTGGCAGGATTCTGCAAAAAGCCGTAATCAGACCAGCTGGAGAACATCAACACTTAAAGTGACATGACTGTAAGATGACTGTAAGCAATGCTGTCCATGTCCTTTGCTTTGCATCCACACAATGATGTAATTTCCCTTTTTTTTGTCCTGAATCAGAAATACGTCAGAAAATGGAATGTGGTGGGAGGGGGGAATCCACACCTTACAGATTTTTATTATTTTCATTTTTCTTTTAAGAAAAGGCCTTCTGCCAGATGCTGAAAGACTAACAGCTATTGCAGGTCAGAGTACCTCCATGGTCCTTGGAGGAGTGCCTATCTTCTAGCATGAACAGGATGCCAACTAACAAATCCTACTGCCTGAACAGAGTCCTGGTTCAGGGGTGTACAACATTCTTCTCACACACACTCCTCCCAAATCTTCACATGCCACAAGAACTTCAAGTATGTTACTATTTCAGGGTTATCACTCCTCCAGTATCTGATTCTGGCCTGATGCTGCTATGACAAACTTCTGAAACAAGGGTGTATTGGGAATGGCTGATTTTGGCCTGGTAGCAGTGTTGAGCAACATAGTGCCCATTTTTAGAAGAACTGAAATGTTTTCTCCTCCTTCTTTACCTCATCTCAAGCTTGCTCAAGGCTTTGAAGGATATCAGTATTCCTTCATCCTTGAAGAGCCAAAACTACTGTGTTCCTGTAAGTTTTGTTATATTTTCTTCTCTTTTTTCAGCTCTTTGACAGATATATTTAACACTGGGGGTTTGTTTGGTTGGTTGGTTCGTTTTTGCCTTAGGCCAAGCCATAACAAACATCAGCACTTTTTCTGCTACTACTTTCCCAAAGTGTCAACTGATTCTCCTTTACCCAGTACTGGTGGGTACTGCTGATACACACAAATATCCTAATAGGCAAGTTACAGGTTGCTAAAGTTCAGCAGAACTCTTGGGGTTTAGTGGAACTACATCTAATCTAATTTATTATCTCACTGTCTCAGCAATAAAGGGCCATCTGCGTCTCTATTCCATGCTTTACTTCAGCTTTGGTTTTAATGTCTTGTTTAATCATTCTGTTGTTTCATCTATGATCTAGACAGCAGATGAATGAAGCTTATGATGGTAATATGATACTGTTCCTCAAATATTAGATAACTAGATATTGAAGATCAAAATGAGCTAGAGCACTTCTGAGTTGCTTTTTAATACCAATAAGTGTCTACCACATGGCAAAATGAATGGCTCAGGTGAACTCTATAACATATTGGGGGTCTTGTGCCCTTCTCCATACATTATTAGTCCACTGTATGGGAGATCATGGATCATTCCTCCTTCTCCTATCCCGCTCATGTGAGAGAAACATGGCCTGCTCAAGGGGCTCCATTTGGAGAGAAGAGTTTAACCCTCCTCTCCCCACTCCTTAACACTGGTAGTGTTGTACTCCCGGGGCAAGTCTGACACGCCTCCCCGCCATGGGACCCCTATGGGCCTACAGAGTGAAAGAGGGCTGCACCAACACAGCCAGTTAGACCAGTCAGAGCTTAGTTAGACCACTAAGGGCTAAAGGCCCCTTACCTGTCCCAGGTAAATCCGCATTTTCCGTAGCACTCTTCTCCATCAGTTGCCACTGGTTGAACAGTGCTACTCCAGGCCAGGGCTGTGCCTTGCTCCCCTGTGCAGACCCACAGGTACACCGCTTGTGGTAGAGGTCTTCAGTGGAGAAAGAAGATGTGGAGGACAAGTCACAGCCCCTTTTCGTTCCTCCACCCTGGCCAGCCCATTTCCCTACTGCAAGGAGAAGGCGTACACCCTGCCTTGTCCCCAGGAGAGAGGGGTTGTGCTTTTCCAGAGACAATCCTGTGAGGTCCCCCAGTTCCACACTGTTCCCACTCTGTCTGTAAAAGCATGGGTTAAATCACGGGGTTTAAACACTCTTGGAGAGGAATGCTGCCTTGCTTGCTAAGTACCATTCACATAGGTAACTCTACATAAGCAACATCACTCCCTCCCTTGCTTCAAAAGGAAAGAGAACTTGAAAACAACCACAAGGACATTTCTTTAGAGATACTCCAGTATTAGTCTTAAAACAATAGCTTTCTTCTCTTAGTTTCTCCAGAAACAGGCCACCCACAGAAATATTTTAAGTAATATTTTTGGAGAAAGTTGGAAGGGTGAGTTTCAGGGTTTGGCATAATTGGGACAAAATCCTGGATTCTCCACTGAGTTGATCCCACAAGGATCCTTCTGAACCGCCTGTTTCTGCAGCCCGGGGCACAGTAAGGCCAGAGGACTGACCAACACAGATTCAGGGCTCCACACTCTGGAATTTGGACACCAGATTTCCAGGATTTTTGCTGACTTTAAAAGCCACACTCGGAATTTTTCAAGCATACAAACCAAGGATGTCAACATTTGCACTGCTGACCTTTCTCAAAGAATATATACATCAACAAATGCATTATGGCCTTGTGGTTTTAAAGGAAAGCCAATAATTTCTCACCATTTTTTCTTAAAACTCTTGAACAGGGAAACACATCAATATTAAAAATACCTGAATTCTTGTCAAAAGGACTTCTTAATTTGTCCCATTTGTCTTAGACCACATCAGGACATTTCTTGTCAGCCACGTTTATTCTGTGGGAAAGAGGCAAATGCTGGAGAACCTAGAGATAAAAACATCTGTTGTTATTCTCAGTCACTTAGAAAGCATACAAACTATTCAGTTGCAAATTTAGTAATAAAATACAAAAGATAAAAAACAAACCATAGTTATCCGTTGTGTATAATTCCAGAAATTTATTCACTGTCAATGACTTATAGCACTTATATAATAAAATCATTAAAGAAACAAGATAAAACAAGGAAGTATTCAGATCTGTTTTCAAAAGGTGACAAACAAAAAAATGCTCCCCAAGTCTAGACTATTCACTGAGATGACTCAGCCCCTTGATAATGTCTGCTCTATTAAAATATCATCACAGTAATAATACAGAAAAAAAGGCTCTCCAAGCTTTCTCTTTCTCATCCCGGATCTCCTCAAATCCAAGCAGCCCAACACTATCTACACTGCACCCAGGGAGCTCATTATTCCACTTACCTAAATTCGGCTTTAGTGTTGTACTATTTCCTTTCTAATAAAATCAGTCTGCTAAAAGAATTGAAAGTCATGTATGCAGTCTAGCTCATTATCTACAAACCTCTAAATTCCTTTTATATTGAATTTGATCTTCCTCAGTTTACTTTCTTATCCAAGTCTTGAATGTTTCATAATCGTATTTCACTGTTCAAAAAAATGCTCATCTTACCTGGAGAAAACGGTGAATGCCCTTCAGAGAGTGTAGGTGACACACTAATCACTGGGTGTAAATCATCAGATCTTCCTGTGTCACTACATTCACTGGATTTGTCTTTCCTGTCAGGAAACTTTCCTTTGCCACTGAAAGTCTTGCAGCCCTCTGAACTGCATCATTGTACTCCTCCATGATGTGACTAATTCGCTTCTGTTTATGTATATAAAACAGACACTGTCATTTTTGCATTTCTGCATCTTTTACTCCCATTAGCTAGAAGGCCATTGCATTTCCACTGAATAAGCAATTCTAGTTTGAGAGTAATCTTAAAGGTTTGTTTCCTCCTAAATGCTTACAAATGGTATTTCCGACCCAATGAGGAAAAGGGAATTTCAGTCCAAATAGTGAATCTCTCTGAGCAGCTCATACTGACCATTAGCAGATAGCTTAGACTGAATGCCCAGAGGCAAATTACAGAGATAAATTACCCTTAAGGTTAATAACTTTTTATTTGGGTGGGAAAAAAAAAAAAGCCATTGTTAACACTTCGCTTTTCATGAATGGCTACTGTGCTAGACATATACATGCTAGATCCTAAGTTTTGGTTCCTACCTGATAGAGAGGATAAAGCTGCTCAGTAACACTGCTGTGTGTACAAAATCTCTTCCATCTAAGCATGTGCAAATATTTACTCTGGACTAGCTGAGTAATTCTGTCTGTAAAAAACTAGAATAAAATCAGAATTAACCGACAAATCACGCATTTGTAAACAACGGCAGCTTAACATTATAGGAAACTTGAGCAGTGTATACATCATCATTAGCATCAGAGAATAACATCAAAACAACCACTAATCAGTCATCAAAGACCACTGTGCTGTTATATTTATCCATGAAGGGTACTCCCCCTAAGTTGTCCCAGTGGAAGTATTACAGTGGGAATGAAAAAAAGGAGTTAATTGAAGGGAAATGACATAATTCAGTCCACTGGACCTAGAAATTTGAACACCACTTTAAAAATGAAAATAAAAATAACCCACAACACAGACATACTGGAACAGCACAAAAGCACCAGGAAACTGGGAAAACTTTGTCCCAAGCCCATCTGACCTGGCTTAGATTCCTGCCCTTTAAAGAAACAGAAGAGGAAATTTTCACATCGTACAAGGAAACTGCCAGCACTAACATTTTCGTGCCAGTTTTCAGGAGGGAGTTTTTATTTTTTCAAATGTGCACAGTGCAACCTGCTGGGCCAGAGGAAAGCTCCTGGCTCTTGGCAGCAAGCGGGAGCCCCACCTGGTGCAGCAGCAGAGGCAAGTTTGCTGCTGTGTGCTCCCTTCTCCAGCAGCTCTCGAACTCCCTCTGCACGGCATCAGCCGGAATAACAAGAGGTTTTGCTTCTGCCACCTGCAAAAGGAGCACAAGGTGAATAGATCTCTTTTTCAGGATACTAAAAAAAAAAAACACAACAAAAAAAACACAACAAAAAAAAGTGGTAAATACATAAAAATGTTTAGGCTTTGAATCTAATTGGTATTTGTCCCATAAACAAATGCTGCAGAGCCAGGTCCACATTATTAGTCAAATAAAAGAAAGGTTAATGTGCAAACAACATTACAACCCTTCCCATTCTGTCTTTACAGGCCCAGGTTCCAGAAAACATATCCCTTTCTCTGATTTTAATTTTCAGTTACTACTTGGTAAAGAGCAAAGAGATTTTCTTTCAAGGCAGTGTATATTATAGCTACCTACCTGTAAGCCTTTCTTTAGTATTATCTCCCTTTCTTTTCTGAAATAAGATGCATCTTTTGGAATTGGAACAGAACTGCAGGAAAAAAAAAAAGCTCAACAGGATGTTACATACCAGCTGGTATAAACCAAACATTTTTCAGGCACAACACGACTCAGATGGTGAAGTTAACGGTAAGCAAATTTAATGGTATGAGAACCCTACATTAAAGGAACGGAATTTATTTAATTTGCAGACATTTTTTGGAAAACTGTTTTCTTCCACCTCCATTTTTTAGTCAAAGCCCTTAAAAAGTCCATCTGGATGCTTGTCAGTTCTATGGGCACATATTTCAATTCACAAGTACGCATTGGAGCTCCGTGACAAGCATCCTTGACAGTTTAGACAACTCCTTTCCTAATATGTCCATATCACAGAAGGAGGGGTTGAGAAAACCTCTGGAGGAGAACTATTTTTTAATTCTCATGCATCCATATACTAACAGCAAGCACACATTACAAAATTCTTATTTAACTGAATAAAATGAATGCATGCAAATTAAAAAAATAGGTGAAAACTGGACCACTAAAAAAAAAAGGCTCCCGAGTCTTGTCCAAAAGCAATACACAGGAAACTCTGATGGAACGCTTTAGAGCCCTAAAGAGGTAGGAGCGGGAGAGGTTTTGTGATCATCTACCACTTCCACTGCTCTAAGGCAGGGAAAAGTAAATCTGTTTCCTAAAGACGTTTGTCTATCCTCTTCTTAAGGACGTCCAATCCAGGATGGTCAGCAACCTCCTAGTCCAGATACTAGTGTTGAATTAACACAATCGCTGGAAAGTTTGAATTTTAGCCCATGATTTTCTGTCCTATTCATAAGTGAAAACAGAAGTTTATTCCCTTTGTCTTTACAGCAATCTCCCATGTGTCTGAAGACTTACAACTTAGAGAAAATGGAGCGGAGATGTAAGTCCAGTTCCTTTTTGTCTCAAGTGTCCTAGTCAAGTCTTCTTGACCCCTGTTTTCCTCCAAATATTCTCCAGGTGGTCTAAAGCTTCCTTGAAACATAATGCCAAACCTGGGTGCATTGCCATAGCTTGCATCTCCTCATCACTGAGGAAATTAAGAGCAGCTGTTTTATATGTGGCCATTCTGTTTATACATCCCAGCATTACGTTTGAAGCTACTTCCTCTTCACTGTAAGAGAGAAATACTTGACATGCTAGGGAGATTTAAAGTTTTGTTTGTGATACATACATGAAATCAATTTAGTTTATGTTTCAACATTCTTTTTCATTTCAACCGTAATTCTGTGGTAGACACACAATGAAAAAGCTGCTATTTCTGGCTCCCATGAGTGTATTCAGGTCTCAAAATCGAACAGTTATATAGACACATGACTTTTGTATCACAACCAAAAAAGAAAAAACCCAAAAAGATACGATGCATTACTATAATCTCACTCTCTCCCTCATTCCCCAGGAAATTCTTGTTACCTGTATGCCTTACTCGGTATTCCCTGGAGTATCCTGTTGTCTTCAATTTCTGCCTTCAGCTCTGCCAGCTGTGCTGCTAGTTCTTGTTCCAGCTGCTGGACCTTCTCAGACAAAGAGATATGGTATACTTCATCCATTTTGCCTATTTCACTTTGGCAGACCAAAAGACAAAGACATCGAGAAGAAGCTCCTTTCTCAAGAGCAAATCATTTGTGAACTCTGGACCAGAAAAATGTCCATCTAAAAACCCACAAATTCCCATTCCTATATAGACAATATATAATATGTAGCAACTTATTAGAGAATTGTTTATTCATCATCTCCTTTAACAAGAAGACTTTTCTTTTAATATCAGAAACAGAACTGGGTGAATGTGATTTTTCCCATTTTGATTGCCAGGCTAAGGAAAATAAGAGAAAAAGTGGTTTGGGTCAAAAATTTTCAAGTATCCTCCTGCACCCCACTAACAAAAGCCATCTCCTCCCTCCTTCACCCAGTTTCTTTCGGACACTTCAGAAATTTTACATAATTAAACATTAAATGTGATGTGCTGAAGAAAACATTTTACATAAGGACAATTGAAACTTTTTCTTTCATTTTTTCCAAAACAAAATATGCTGACATTCAAAACCTATTTTCTCCCCATTTTTCTCACTTGAAACTATTACTTGGAGTTGACTAGAATACAAGGAATGAAAGAATTTGCAAGAAATGCCACTTTTTTGACAAATGTACTGTCTGCAAATAATCCACTAATACCAAACTCACTCCATTCTAATGGGAAATACTTGCTTTGTGAGAATATCTAAAGTAGCCGTGCTCTCTTCCCAACATCTGGAATTACAATTATTCTATTCACTTGTCAGTGAGGGGCATAATGAATTAGAAAGCAATGAAAAAAAAAGAGGAAATTGTCTTTCTAGGGATGAAGCAAGTCATTGCAGAAAGATTTGGGGTTTCTTTCTTGGGGACAAGACAGAGGTGACCTAATTTGTAATCAATGACAGAGCAACCATCTGTAGCATCTGTTTCTCAGTGCTTTGCAGAATCTGTTTGGCTGCTCTGGGAACATAGTTTCTCCTTTTTTCTTTCATGAGAGACCATTGAAACATAACAGCTGTTGGTCCAGCCACAGGTCTGACTTGACAAACACAGGACATGGTCAAGAGGCTGAATACAGCAGTGCAGGACGTACCTTACGGGGGCTCGTCTTAGTTGATGGTATCCCAAGGTCTTGGGCAAATCCTTGTCTCTTGTTATGGTACGGCCCTTGCTGATAATAAGAGCTGAAAAGAAAGCAACTGTGGGAAGGAATCAGAGAGCTTGTATCTCTGCAGCTGAATTTCGCAGCTGAGAAAAGAGGAAATTCAAGTAAAAGAAAATAAAGTAAATTAAAGTAAAAGAAACACCAGGGGTCAGGAAGACTAAAATTAGAAAGGAAATGTTACCTAAAAAATCAGACTAAAAGATTTTACCAAACCCAGCCAGGGATCTGGGTGAAATCAATGAAGAGCAGCCAGTATATTCATACACTACAAACAGATGCCTAGGTTAGACTTTGAACTAGTGACGCAAGATATGAAACCTGACGCTATAAGCATAATATAAACAAGGTAGAATAGCAACCACACCTTGACAGCAGGGTATGAGATGCTTTGGAAAGACTGAATTTATGGTAAAGGTGATGGGATAGTCTGGTATTTTAATGGATTGGCATTTATGAATGGCTAGCACAGGTAAAAGGTCAAAGGGAATCTATTTACATTAGATTTACTTACTTTGGGGAATGAAGATAAAGATTTTTATTAGATTAGTACTAAAAAACCCTAAACCTGCCATGCTCTACACACGTCTTCAATTACTGACTGAACCGAGATGGTATTTCAGACAGTTGTGGTAAGTGGTGAGAACATTAGAGAAGTGATCATGATCTGGGTTAGAATGGAAGAATAAAAACAGACATGTATGCAAAGTGTTATAGTCCAAAAGAGCTAATTTAGAGAAATTACTAAAAGTAATTAGAAAACTCATGCAACTAATGCCTCAAGGATTTTAACATTGAAGAAGCTGGAGAATCTTTAAAGCAATGGTAAAAAGCTAACTGGAACTTGCCTGCAAAATAAAAACAGGGGGAATACTTTGTAAGTATGGATAGTGGAGCCCACCAAAAAGTCACCAAGAGTAGGCACAGAGGGGAAAAAAAAATTTAAAAATCAGAGGACTGGAAAGTCTAGATCTAAAGCAAGCAATACCAGTTACATTAAAAATTGTTAAGGAAAATAAAGAGTAGGCAGTTCTTTAGCTATATAAGTAGGGAGGAACCAAGAGAAAAGAAAAGATGCCACTATGCAGGCAGTGGAGTTCAGATAAAAATAATTCAGGTATGGCTGTAAAACTAATGGGAATTATTTAGCTCAGGTTTTTGAGAACATGGAAGTAAAGTTAGGGTAGCAGAGTGACACCATGGGAATATGAATTACCATTTCCAGGTATAAAGCAAAATTTTTGGCGAAATAGTAAAGCTGCCCGTAAATAAACTCAGGTTGCAAAAAGAAGTCATCTTAAGTACCAGCAAAACAAAACCCTATAGTAGTCTGTCTTCTTGAAGCACAGAGCACTGAGCCCCGCTCTTCCTAGTTTGGGATCAGGGAGGCTACTCATCATGGGGAAGTTACAGTAAGCGTGTTCTCAGGACAGGCACCTACATTTAGGCCAATGCACAAGAGGCTGACACAAAACCAGGAGTTAAAATGGTTGTATGCAGGACAATGCACAGGATTCCCAGGCTGTCAGCAGCCCAGGACTTACCCCATACTTTTGAAGATTTTGAAGAGCTAACCGAGGATCCCCAGGAATCCAAGGCAAGAGCTCCACATTTCATCAGCATTTATCTGGCCAAACTCTTTGTACAGGATAAATAGCTCCATTTAAGCTCACCGATCACACCAGACTCCCTTTGTAATCAGTAGAGAGAACCAGGAATTTGGGATAAGATTCATCTGACTTGTTTAAGCTGTTACCTTAGGGTAACACTTTCAGAAACACATGCTTCTCTCTGCTGATGGAAGAGAGACTATGGGACCTACACAGGGAGCCCGTGGAGACCTTCAGGTAAGCACCAGAGCCACAACCCACGTGATGTGCAGAACCTTCAACAGGCCCCAGCAGAGGATACGGCAGAGGTAGCCTTGCCCACCTCAGTGCAGGCAAGCTGAGGAAACCAGAAAATCCTTCATCAGAAATAGAAGCATATGCTTTCTTATCCCCACTTCCCTGCTTTTTTTCTGCTATACAAATCATCGTGTGTTTGTACGGTATTCTTATTCTGGGAATGTCTTTTGGTCCACATAACCATCTGCACTTAGTTACATTAGCCAGTATCCAAATCCCAGTGAGATCCTGCCCTGATTATTTTGCTGGGAGTGTTTTTGCCAGCTTCTATTCCCAGAACACACTGGATTTATAGCTATGTCCAACCTCCAGCTTTGCTGGTTAGAGGGTTGTAACACACATGCTCTAACTGAATCCCTTTTGTACTAGGACAAAGTCTTTCCAGCAGGCTTAAGTAACAAGCCATTAATTTGTACTAGCATATTTCATTAGCAGCAGGAAAGTGAGCTATTGTTGGATACAATTTGATGGTCTGTATTTTTAATTATACTGTTTGACCTACATCTTTTGTCCAATTTCCTTAATGTCTAGCCATAAAATATGACCCTAGATTCAAATACTAACAAAACCTGTTGTGGCAATTTTGCATAACTCAGCGTAAAAGAACCCAGATTTTGAGTAAATAAGCCAATTACTCTTTTTTTTGGATCACTGAGTGGTTTTATCTGCTGTCCTTTATAGCTAGATTCAAAACATTCATAAAAAAAAAATACAGTTTTGTCTGAGAAGACAAACAAAAACATCTAAGATATAAATCAAAACAAGGATCTGTAAAAGAGTAGAGCAAGCACTTATTCAGCCAAAACATATTGTTCTTGTGAAGAAGCCTGCTCTGACCACTGCGCTTTCTCCAAACGTACATTTATGGAGTTCAAGGCCAGAACTCTTTTGGAGCGTAAAGACGTGAAGCATTCAGATCCCAGCAAAACTCACTGTGATCTGCGTGCCCAATTCTTGCAGAGCTGAACCTCGCCAGCTTTTGTGCACAAGGCTAACTTCACCACTGCGATTTCTACAGAATTATTCATCGCTGCATATTTATTTGAAGTCTTATGTGATTGACAATTGCCTCAAACTGTGAATGTGCCAATCAATAAATGCATAAGCTGATCTCCTACCCTACAGACACCCCGCCCCTCCAAGATACAATCTGAAAACAAATTTTCTGTGTTTCTTCAAGTGAGAAAACTTGTTTGGGATACACTTCCTTTGTATCTGGTTTGACTCCCTCAGCCCATGCTGAAGTGCATCTGCTTTGCTTTAGTGTGTGAAAACACATGCATTAGAGAAATAAAAGCTCCAGAAAAAAAAGCAGCACAAAAAAATTATTAAAATACAATGAAATCTTCCAAGTTAAAATACAAGTGATATAGAAGTTAACTAATGTCAGCTCGAATACCACCCGTTCATGTTTTCCCTTCTCAAATCCCAGCTTGAGGCTGGGAGAGCAAGGCAGCTTTTCCAGCTCCCCATCCTGCTCCAAAGCAGGCAGAGATACAAAACGCCTGGCTGCCAGGAGGACTGGGTTCAGCAGTCTTCCCTTTCCCTCCAGCCACTCGCCCCTCAGAAAGGCAAACACAGAAGCTTTACTCCGGACAGCCCCTGTCAGCACGTGCATTTTGAAGACTGACTATTCAATGCTTCCATCGTCTAAGCACTAACCCATCCAGTACCTGGTTGACCGACCCAAAGCCGCTGCCCTCCACCACAGCCCCTTGTCCGAGAGAGGAGCCGGAGCCCTCCTTCTCCAGCTCCAGCACCAAAATGGCCCCTTCTCTCTGGGTTTCTATAGTCAACAAAAACACCAGGTCAAGGCACAGAGGGAGCAGGTGATTGATGTGCCAGCTCCGTGCCCAGGCAGGCCCAGCTGTCCCTATAGAAACCCCAAACTATAGGAGCTTCGATGTCCTCTCAGCTCCCAGCTGCAAGCCTTTGGCGCTTCTTGCTCTAACTCCTGCCCCTGCCACTGTTCAAAGCCATTCTATCAGTTTTTATGCATTTGGGGCAAATTGCTGACAATTTTTCTCTCTCAATCCAACAGCTGATGGTTTTTGTCTAGGGCTTGGTAAGGCCCTTCTTGCTTGCTCTCTCACACACAGATACAGAGCTTCAGAGATTAACTACCCCTAGGAATGGCAAAGGCTTATCTCGTGGCAGCACAATACCTACAATCTGAAAATGTTAGTAGCAGAAATGCTTACTTTTCCTTTTGTCTCCAGTATCAGCAATCCCAGTGTCCAGAAATGCGTAAAACTACATCAGAAGCATATCTGTACCAGGAAAATAACATGTTTAGAACCGTATTTACATGTTTTTAAACATACAACGTGCCTTTCTAAGTCAGAGATAACCCATAAGTAAGATGGGTAAGAACCCATACAATTTAACAGTGGAGGAAACCTATCCCCACATATCAGCTGAACAACCTGGTCCTCCACAGTCCCAATAAAGATGTTGAGGCCATATAAACTCTGCCCCACTCCGACCCCTAAAAGCTCACACACACAATTGCTGTCAAAGATTGTTAACGGTCTATTCTAAATTTAAATCAACTGTCTGAAATTTTTCCTAATCCTTTGTCTTGAAGGGTGCCAGAGAAAAATTATTGATCCAAAGACCCAACTTTCCATTAGGACCATACATTGTTACTAGCCTTTATTCAAAACCCTTGACAACACAGCTGGCCTCCAACTTTTATTCTTAGCTGCAAAGGGGCTTAAGAAAACCACTGCATTGTCCGTATATCAGAGATCTGCAGCAGAACTTCACTGATACATCCCAAGGAAGATATTTTTTCCTGATATGTGCAAACACCTAGGAAAACCAGTATCAGTCAGTAACCTCAAGACAAAAATTTATCGCAACTAAACAACCAGTGTTGATTAGAAGTCACTGTTATGTTTTTTACCATATGTACACAGTTGGGGTTGGAAAACAGCATACTCACCATTAGCATAAAGACCCATTTTGCAATGTATGGAAAACCGACTACACACGAAAACTGTACAGCTCTGGTAGAAGAGATCACAAATTCCTCAACATGTACTGGTATGCAGTTCAAAGTCTCCTCTATAACAGCTCAATTATTTTATACTGTGGTAGAAGCAGGTTCTGTTGATGAGAAAACAAGCACCTAGGCTTTTGGTAGTAGCCCCTTCCCTGCACTTATCAAGAATACTCTCATGCTGTCATGGTTTAACCAAGTCATGGGTTGTGCTTCTAATCCCTAGCTGTCCCTAATACGGTCAATAAAACTTATAGAGTAATAGTATTAATAATAATGAAAATGTATATAATAAGAGACAATACCTCCTTTTCTCCCCCAGTTGCAATGATCTGAATCTTCAGTTATTAGAGAAAAGGAAAACCACTGTTTTTGTCTGAACAGAAGCACTAGCCCAAGTCATTCTGGAAAAGCAAGCCCTAAGTATCTCCTTGGCAGCGGGGAGAACAGGACACCAAAGACTGCATACTATTTAAAGTGTAAAAAAGGTATAAAATTTTATTTGACAAGTTAACAAGTAAGCATTTCATTAATCCATTGAAACACTTTATTACAAGTCAGCGTAGTTGAATTATAGCTACCCTACATTAAAGTTAATTCTGAGGTGAACAAACTGACCTACTAGTGAGTAGGCAGTTTAGAATCTATATCTATATCTATGCTATATCTATTTTATTTTTTAAAAGTACTTTGTAAAATTAAAAATTTACTAGCTGTCAGACAACTTCAAAAACTTCTAACACAGTGAACTTCAGAACTATTGTTCCCACATGATACCATCTTTTTTCAGTGTTGACTGAAGTTTCTGCACATATTTTAGCAGCTGAAGAGAGCTTCTGCTTTTCTGCCCAGGACAAGATTTAGAAAAACTTTTCCTTACAGTGACTGCAATTTCCTTTGCTTCCTTTTTGTCACCACACTTCAGTTCGACATGAGCTGCCCCTTGCTTCAATTTCTGAGTTTTTCTCTTTAATTTCTGCACCTAGGAAGAAAGTTTGCTAATTAGAATGTTACACACTTGGAAGACGTACAGCTGTGGAGCTTAACTGGACTTCTACCAAACTCCAAACTAAAGATGTCTAAGGGACATTAAAAAAAAAAAAAGTTAAAACCTACTAATCTTGCATATAGTTGTCTCGCTGTAACACAAAGCACCACAGAAAACTAACCTCGCCCACACAGAAAGCATTACAGAAAACTGACCTCACCCACGCTCAATAGGTTGTTGAACCCCATCACTCCCTAAGGTAAAAATGCTTGCCTGAGAGAGACAGAATATCATCTGTTACCAATTTATATTTATGATGGTCTTTTTCCCTTTCAGATTGTACTACCCTAACCAAAAAAAAAAGCACCCAACAAACGTATAAAATGTATACTGTTACTGTATCTCAGCAGTTCACTTTGAAGCCTCACAGCAAAATTAGAAAACAGAATAAATAGGGTTGATTGCTAAAGAATGTTTTTTAATAAGTCAAATAACAAGTCTTGACTTGCACTTGGCATGAAAAGGTCACTCCCAAAGATAAAATTAGGCTGGAAGCGTTCCATATGCCAATTTAGGCTTTTAGTCCATTTCTAAAAATAATTAACTTTAATTGCATTCTAGAACATATTATTAACTGTGAAACAAAGAGATGATAACAGCATTTTTAGTGTGACAGGTTCTAAAAGCAGAAATATGCATCAGAAATATTAAGATTGGTCTGTACAAAATACAAACAGAAATGCGTGGGTGCAAAAGCACCAGAAAAAACGATATAGGCCAAGGGTTACAGGAGTGGCCTGTATTGATAACCAGGACATGATGGACAGTAATCAAACAGACAAACACGAAGAATGTGCTATTTACATCATGACCCTACGGCGTGTGCTCTGATAAGGCTGTACCAGAGCCCAGATAACTTGCCAGTAGATCTGCACCCTGATAATAGGCAAGGGTGACAACAAGGTTGCACCACACTGTATCTGCTATTCCTCTTCTCCTTGTCCCAAAATGAAGGCAGACTGTAGTCTTAAAGATATGCAAAAGGAAGAAACAAAGGCACAGTTGTTGTCCATTGTCTCAGGTTCCTGGAAAATTAAGTCAGCAAGATTCTGAGGCAAGGACTAACACAGTAATTGTTGCCTCCTCCAGAATATAAGAAATTTATCCAAAAAACAGTTGACATCGTTGCCAAGAGAGGCAGTGAGGACTCAACAGTCAATGTCCTTTGTCCATATTGCTAACATGCAACCCTGACAAGACTACTTTGACATAAGCACCTTTGTGCTTGCAATTATGTGGACAATAAAAGGTTTGAGTGAGTAAAATCTATCAAAGAATGAATGTGAATAAAATTGGTCAGATTTAAATTAACCATCCCTCCCCCTTTCACAAGGTCTCACACTGAGTTTCATTTTGTTTCCTATATGAGCGAAGTTCTTAGGTAATTCTATTTATCCTGAAAGAAAAGATGGAAGAAGAGAAAACTATCAGACAGAACTATGGATTGCAATTTTTATCATATGTTCCAAACCAAATTGCTACAAAGAGGTTAAGCTGTTCATCTACAGAAGAGTAATCTTACATGGGCATGTATGAAAAGCTGTTTTCTATGCCTCTACAACAAATACTGACAGAATGTGTACGAGTTAGGGGTTAAACAAAACTGAAAGGCTGTCTGGATGACTTTGGAGAAGCCGTGGTCAACAGACTATTTGGTTAATAAAAAGCTTCAATATTTCAGTAATATAAAAGACATTTAATCCAATCTGTGCAGGAATTATAGCTTCTTTCTCATTCCCCAGAGGGACAGGGCACAAAGGAATGAAATCTCAACAGTTTGTCTTAATGTGGTGAGCAGAAGTGACAGACTGAGCAACGCAGCTCTGTATTGCAGAACTGCCACAGGGCAGGAAGTTTTCGCACTAGCATAGACACCTAGCTGCCAGCTGCAAGCACTTTTTCTTGATCAAAAGAAGGAATGGGAGGTACAAGAACACCGAGGTAGCAGCCTAATTGTAATCACCCATAATCCTGGTTTAAGCACTCCAGTGACATTCTAGTTAATGACAACAGGAGGCAGAGTTGTGGCAGCCTTCAACTAGAGAGTTTACATCTTGTTCTTACAGTAGCCTGATGCTTTTTCAGCTTGGATATTTGTTCTCCTTTAATCTCCATTTGTTTTACAAGGCAATCCAGCTCCCCTTCTAGGCCTTCACAAACTCTGGAGTCTTCAATCTCCTGTATCTTCTTCAGAAGTTCTTGATGCTTGCTGTTAAAGACAAAAATGGCACACTAAGTATTCATGATATAGTCTCTAAGATTACTTCGAATACTTTCAGTGTATTGCAGGAGTTGCTACCTGTTTTGTCCACAGTACAGCAACTTAGCACTATTTACCCCCTCACACAATACACATTAATCTGAAATATACTCATCCTAGAAAAGAAAAAGTTTTTCCAGTGGGTCTGATTTTCTTATTCCAAATTTGCAGCTGATGTGCATCTTATTCCTCCCCCTTCCCACAATCATAACAACTACATGTGTAATGTAATAGTGTGCAAAATAAGAATTTAGAAAGTGAACAGCAGCTATGCAGCGTGGTATTTTCACTTCCTGCCCAATTTAGTGCAGACTTTGAAAGCTTAGTTTAATTCAGAAAAATATTGTTTAAACTAGTATATTTAATTTATAGTTTTTCTGACAGACAATTCAAATTAAAATATTCTACTCAAAAAGATCTGCAGTGAGGTGTGCTGGTTAATCAAATTAACCAATTAACCAGCTAAATTAAAAGAAATTAATTGTGTAGAATCATAGAATCATTTAGGTTGGAAAAGACCCTTGGGATCATCAAGTCCAACCATCAACTCCACTCTACAAAGTTCTCCCCTACACCATATCGCTTAACACCACATTGAAACGAGTCTTAAACACATTCAGGGATGGTGACTCCACCACCTCCCTGGGCAGCCTGTTCCAGTGTCTGACCACTCTTTCTGTGAAGAATTTTTTCCTAATGTCCAGCCTAAACCTACCCTGCTGTGGCTTGAACCCATTCCCTCTTGTTCTATCACTAATTACCTGTGAGAAGAGACCAGCACCAGCCTCTCTACAGTGTCCTTTCAAGTAGTTGTAGAGAGTGATGAGGTCTCCCCTCAGCCTCCTCTTCCTCAAACTAAACAGTCCCAGCTCCTTCAATCGCTCCTCAATGTAGATCTACTCAGTGTAGATCTACTCAGTGTAGATCTACTCAGTGTAGATCTACTTGACCCCTAGATATCTGAACTAGTCGAAAACAGAGACCCTCTCTTAGATAATCTCTTTACAAAGGTCACAGCTTCTTTTTTGACTTCTGAGTAACTGCTGCTGCTTGACAGTTTAATTGAAGCAACTGGATATTGCTATTAAAAAAAAAGTCTTGAATTGCCGTAAGTAAGCCAAAGCTTTTTGAAGAAGAGATTGGTTGCCAGTTTAAATTTTGCCACCAGTGTCAAACCAGTGTCAACATCCTAACTGGTTTAACCAACACATCCTCCTCTGTTCAAACCACAGCTCATTATGTTGACATGTCTAGTATGACCAGCTAGATAGCTTTGGCCCACAATTCTACAACCTTGCATTTATGGCAAGATGCCTAAGAACACAACAAGTTGTAATCCACATTCACTTGCATGGCTAGAAAGATACATACACTCCCATCTAATGCATTAGCTTCTTCCACGCCCTGCCCATTTTCTGGTAGGAGACCATCCCTCTTTCACAACCCTCTTACAGGACTGGCAAGTTCTCCTGCTACCAACACAGAAAAGGAATGAATTCCACACTGTCTTAGCACAATGACCCATCAGGTATGCAGGTACAGAGAAAACACCGAAAGAGTGAGGACAAAGTAATAGGCCAGACGTGGTGACAGGACTATTCCTGACCCAGCTGTACTAACCTATTCTACCACCCAAACTGACTGCATGCTGCAGGCTTGCTCAACATTAATACCACCTTTGCAGCCTTCTCCAGGAGAACATTCTTGGTGTAGTCAGTAGATCTCAGAGTATGTTTGAAACTTCTAAAAAGTACAGGGCTTTTTGAAATGAAAAATTTTTCATTTGCTGCAGCTGTTACTTCAGTAGCAGCTTGGTTACGCACAGGATATGGAAGCAAAAAAAAAAACAGCTGAAGAGTATGTTGCTTGCTCACAAGATGAGTTAAACACCAGGACAGAAAGAATTTTTTGAATGAGAAAAATCCTACCAGTCAGGCCTGCTCCGGCCATTCTGTCAACAAGTAGTCCTACACTTAAAACAGGCTAGGTTTGACTACAGCACACCCGTAGCTACCATTGAAGTCACTTTTACTCCTAACACAAGGGATGAGTACTCACAAGCTCATTTGGCCCAGCTCATCTTGTATGGCCAACAGAAGGTCCGAAAGATTTCTGGTGGCAGTAGGTGATGTGGAACAAGATGATACAGGTTTTGAAAGTGCACTGTGTGCTGAAATCCCAGGTGAAGCTCCTCCTTGGCTTCGTGGTGAGATACGTGGATTGCGATGCTTCATAATATGCAACACACTTTGTACATTTGCACTAACAGAATGGCTGGAGCTGACAGACTTAAAGTAAAATTATTAAGTGGTTTACAGAAGTGATTAACAATTACAGTAAAGAGACTTATTAAAACTGTAGATGCCAGTTCAGCGGGAACATTTGATTTCACTCACCTTCCCAGCCACAAAAGGTAGTTCACCAGCCTTTACATGTAATTGTGAAAGGTGCATTTTCTTCATTGTAGGATTTCTCTGCCATAAGATAGACAGAAAAAGTAAGACAAGAAATTCCAATCCACTGAAACAACAGCACAATCTTAAACTTTTTTTTTTAATAAGTAAAATTCATATAAAGAAGCAGCGAAACCTCAGTTTCCCTCTGGTTAAAAAAAAAATATTCCCTCCTGTATGAGGAAGGAGTAGGACTTTCCAAGAGCTGAGAAAAGTAAATTTTATTCCAGATGCGTTTAGCAGATAGTTTGACAATTAGGTTGACATTAAAGAAATTGAACATTGCTTACTTAAGTTTGCAAAACAACAGTTGCAAAATTTTGACTGACCTGTAACATGTGTTGCAAAATGAATTCTCTCGATTTCAGCAATGCCTTCAAAACACACCATCTTAAGATGCTTAGTTAAAATTGCTTTGGAAACTAATTTTGCCAGATAAACTGAAAGGCAGCAAAGACAGGACATGGGGGATGGCAGTAACACTGTAACAGAGGTTATTTTCCTGCTAGTAATTGAAAGTTTTACAGTGAGGTGCTACTAGCCCTAGCACCATTTTAACTACCAAAGGAAAAGAAAAAAGAAGTATTCAGCACTGTTCGTGACTTTGGAAATGGAGTAAAGTGCAGCAGACAAATCAAGTGCCTTTTACATCATCGTTTTTCACAAATTCCAATCTCTGTGCAAGTCAGATGCTATCAGCAACAGTATGCCAATAAAAACTTTCATGTTACCTTCTTAGTTTTTTTCTTCTTCCCGTTTTCCTTTTTAGGTTCATTTTGAGATGTTACCAAAGACATCAAAATTCTGTTGATCTCAAATCCTGTTTGAAGCTGTGGGAATAAGCAAAAAAAAGAAAACAACCACTTAATGTCCTATTAGGAGTATGAAATCACATCGTTTAATTAATTCCCTCTTTCATGCATGGATAAGATCCAATTAAGGGCACTATTAACTGTCCTGCTTGGAAGGCATAAACTACACTTAAAAACCGAACAGATTACTAGGATGGCAGAGTACCAGGCAGATCTTGCAGCTCTGTCTTAGAAGTCCTCATTTTCATATTCAGCTGCAGCAGCTGTATTTTTCCATTGTGACAACCAGCAACTGAGATGAGCTAATTCTGCTGCGTGCTGGGGATCTGATCATAAAATCCAAAGAATATGAACATTTGGATCTTACAGTCTGGGGACAGAGAGAACTGAGCACGTCTGTGTAACACTGAGGTCAAACCTGCTGGACAATCTTCAGATTGCTCTGTAGTTCAAAGTTGATATAAAGGCCCATGATAAACAGGATAATAGCCATTCCCAATTAAACACAGGACAAGGACTTTGTTTTGGCACGTGTATCAGTTCCAGCTAAACAACACCGGAGGTCCATCACAAAAGTGAGATTATTTTGGCTTTTCTGTCATCAAAAGGAAGTGAACCACCCCACACCCTGTGTTTCCCAACCCAGATCCAACAGACCTAAATCCATCCTGCAGTGAACTAAGGATGATATTAATACTAGTTTAAGACTCAGTTTACTACGCTCAAGTCCTTTCTTGAGCAAATGTCTATACTACTGCTAAAGTAAGACTATCTGCTCTGGGAAAGTCATTCTTACTATGGTTCTCAGAAGATAAAATCTCCATAGTAGGCCTTCTGCTCTGCACCAGCAAGCAGTTTAAGCAAGAAACCCCAAAACCAGCAAGTTTTCAACTGTGTCATTCTGCTGGATTCTGGAGGTGGTCAGATACCTGGACTACAATCTGCATGTTATTTCAAGCTTCCTGGACTGATGAAATGATATCATCCTTGCATGAGGTATAAAAACTGACAGCAGTGATGAATTAATTTAAGCTGTCAGCTTTGCTTATGGCTAGGTTCTTTCACTATTATTCTTCAGCTCTGCATCCCCTCACCTTGCCCCAAGGGAATGCCACCACAACTGCTCTCTTTCAAAATGGCTACTTCTGTGGGTACCTTGCTCCTTTAACAAAAGGTTTCTTTGATTTTGGTCTCTGGCAAATATTCCTCTCTCAGATGGACAGTGGCCCAACAAACTGATTATGGCTTCACAGAATAACAAATTATGCAAGCTCTCAGTTAATGAACAATGTAACAGTATCACTGATTAAAGACTTTTCCAAGTATGGTCCAGTATATTAGATTTCAGCAGATCTTAACAAAAAGAGGAAAACAAACAGAATAACCAACCTTACTTGGGGAATAAGGTTTCTTACATGACCACTTTCTAGTTACTGTAAGTTACGGTCATCTGATTTAGTTGCAGGTTCTCTACAAATTCATTTTCTACCCAGATCACTTACAGCAGCTTTGAGGCTGATGAACTGTATAACTAATACAAAACCAAGTAGAATCCTCCTTGACTGAGATATGCAACACACCTGGCAAGCTTTCTACTATGTAGTTTGTAACTGGTCTGGGTAGTATTCCAGGAGTTCTCCCTGGGTAATAATCATGTGGACTTTAATTGTAATAATAAAAAAAAAAAGAGTATTTTGGACAGAGAGAATAGCTTTCTTCAGTCATAAAAAATAAGATAAAATAAAATCTTTTCAGTCTACCTGAGCAGTTTTGTCTTGTATTAGCTTACGCTGATGCTCTTCTTTACAAAGCTTTTCTTCTAAGTGTTTGATCTTGTCCTGAATTTGAAGGCAAGAATGATTAGTCACATTCAGTTTGCCATGCTGAATCAGAAGTCTGAAGTAGCTTGCAATTGTAATCTGGGATAAAATAGGACTGTAGGAATTTTTAAAGCCCAGAATGATAAAAAGATTAATGAAAATTAAGCCAAGGTGGCATTCAGTCAGGTATGCTTTATGATCTTAGCTTTAATAGAGGAAACTGTTGCAAAACTTAGTACTATTAACAGTATGCCATACAAATGATATAAAATGAATGACTTTCAGGCTGTCATTCCATGCATCCTTACTTCTGCAATTCTCTGAGTAGCAGTAAGTTTAAAACACTCTTCTTCTAGCATTTCAAGCTTTTCAAGTTTTGCGTGCAGTTCTAACCGCTTCTGATCTTCCTCTTTCTGAAACTGGGCCTGGAAAAAAGTAAGCAAGAACGGAGTTGGCAGCTGACTGAAATTGTTTCTGACAGCAAAAAACCAAGCACACTATAGTAAAGGTGTTTAACTAGTTTAAGTTTCATATTTTTTAAATTGCAAAGTGATGAAAAATAGCAGGCAGACAAAGAAGACTTAAGTTTCCAGCAGCCAAATGTGCAAGTATTAGCATGGTTTTGCTCATTAAGAGTTCCACCTAAGGAGTCTTTTCATACAATTCATTGAACAGTTGTCATCAGTCAGTCAGACAGTAAATTGCTTCCGTTTGCTACCACCCTGAGAAGAGCTTAGGAAGAATGATGGCCATAAAAAAGTTTCAATCTTACACATTTCTATACGTTTTAACAATATCGCTGCTTTGTTAGTATGCTAAAAGGCTTCACCTGTTGTTCTAAAATAATTTTCTTTTCCAGTTCCGCACTGGAAACCATTTTCCTCATGTAATCCAGCTGTTTCTCCAGCAGGGAGCAGCGGGATTGTGCTGCATTTAACTGCACACTTATATCTACAGAGAGAAACAAAGACATTCAGTACAGCAAGAGGAGTTACAAATTTAGAGTCTGTCATCTCATTGAGGAATTCTCTGTCTTCAAAACATGCAAGAAAAGTTTTGTTAGTCCAAACAAGTCATGTGGTTAAAATATATTTTATATATAAGACATGAGAATCAAAATGTTTTTCCAGACCTAGTCCCTAATTTGAATTCCAAAGGTGTGAGCATTGCAGTAACTTTGATTTATATCAGCAGATATCTAACCAGAATCTGGTTTCTTCCCTTCTCCTGACTTTCTCAAGTTAGCAGTGTTATACACGTAAGCAGCTGCTTGCTTATTGTAGGAGTTAAACATACCACCTGAAATCTGCTTGTTCTTTAAAATAGCTTCCTGAGTTATGCAATACTTGTTTAATGTATGTAAAAAAAGATCTCAACTTGATCCACAGTTATCCTGCCCCTCCCTAATCCTGAAGCAAAGAAGAAAGGGGAGTGCATTAATTATCAGTTTGTCAAAACAAACACTCCCTGGGTTATGCAGTCTTGGAGTTGCTGTGGCTATACCTTATCATTCAAGAGAAATACCTTTCCTCTGTTGCATCAGTTCTTGATGTACTGTGTCCCTCTTGTAGGATTCATGCTTTAAGGCCTTCCTATACTGAGCAGCTGCTATGGAGAGGCTGCGCAGATTATCTTCAACCTGTGACTTCTCCAACTCTAGATGGTGAATCTTTTCTTGAAGAGTTTTCAGGGCTGCCACCAGAGCTAGCAAACAATGCAACAGTTACACCTTAAGTAATGGTTCCTATTATTATTATTATTATTATTACAAAACACTTCAAACAGCAAAATACTATGTAAATTTTCTTCCCAGGATCACTCCTAAAATGAATTATGTTCCCCAGCAGTACCCTACCACACGCACAACGTATCTGGGAGAAAATGGACATGCTTACTGCATAACTGAGCTACAGAGCACAGGTCCTATGAGCAAAACTATTTTCACTCCAACAGGTAGCAAGCATAAAGAAATCGAAGCAAATTGAGTATAACGAATATAATGATCCCTAGGACTTCTGTTTACACAGAAGCAGAGAACACAGGTATCCAAGTATGTCACAAGTTTTGGTGTAATGCAGCTGGTGTGGACAGATTAAAAAACAAAACAAGACTCAGGTTTTGGGAGGGGGGGAAATCAGATACAAGGGGATATTTTAGTAGTGGGTGCATTTTAAAAATGTTATTGTTTTAAAAGGTAATGATTTCATGCCCAGTTTCTTGTATTTGATGATTCTTTAAACCATAGAAACAATTCTGCAAGATTTTGCTTTTAGCATCAAATCAGTATGTGTCAAAATCATGCCAAAAATAAAAGCTGCAATTTGAGCTACAAGGAAAATTCTACTAGCTCTCCAAAAAACATACACATCTGTGGAAGTTTAAGACGTTCTGTAGCAAGTCAAGCTTCTTTTCTGACGTTTTATAAGCCTTGATAGTTTCCCTATACCAATTTTCTCAGCAGAGGAATACCCAGCAAATATTGCTGGCTCCTTAAGAACTCTCATTAGGTTACCACAGCCCCATCAGAATAAAACTTTTTTTTTTAAAAAAAAAAAAAAAAAAAAAAAAGAAAAGAAAAAAGCAGATACCAGAGAGCAGAAAGATGTAGATGAAGGGGGACCACTTCTTCCATCTTTGTATTGGCATGCCAAACATTTCCTTACTTAAACATTTAGCTGCATAACATTAAACTGAACATTTTAATACAAAAAAGCCCGAATTCTGTAGGACAAACGATTACTACAGAAGTTATAGATTCTTCAAATGAAAGAACAATGATCACACACATAGACTATGTTTGTGCAATATTGCAAAGTTGTCCGTGATAGTAAATCCAAGTATGGTATCCTTGTGATTCACTGAGCTCTCCAGATATGCCACCGACCATTTTTCCTGTGAGCTCGAGGGAGTAATTATCAATTAAGGCACCGGACAATCATAGTGGACCCATATTTCATACAGACTAACTTTCACGCTGCTAACCTTCCTGAGAGTCTGCATTAATCAAAAGTTCTTCCAAGGAATCATATCACACAAAAAACCTTAGAAGTGATTTTAAGCTAGAGGGAGTCGAATAGCACTACACAAAGCTAATTTCAAGTCAGCGTACGATACTAATGGTCTTTTTTTGCCGTATTAAAGTCATGAACTGCTTCTGCTGAGTTTGAAGCATTCTCCTTTGCTTTTAGAGGAAGTCTGATGATTTTAAGTTAAACAATTTTCAAAGCCAAAGTTTATAAGGATGTTAGAAGACTTGCAGCAGTTTCCATTCCAGACATATGACTTCAGGGAGACTACTCCCTCAGGACACATATACATCCTGTCTCAATGTCAGTCTATAATCACAGCAAGTCATTGAACTGAGTAAAACAGAACGGGGAGTTTGCTCAAGAAATTTCACATGGAACAATTAAAAAGACCACTTTAAGGACATATTTTGGTTTTACCTTGGTTATTGGGGATAGATAGCCTGTCACCACCAACAGCTGCCAACTTCTTTGATTCTACATAAGCAAAGGCTGCAGGAAGCATCTTATCTGGTGGCTGAAGAAAGCTTCCTATGAAACTGTTCTTTGATTGAGAATCCATAGCCTGTAAAAAGAGAGCTATTTAATGCCATTAGCTCTTTAATGGACTATGTAACTTTTCAAAGTATGCCATTGTGCTGTCCCTGGCTCTGTTTTATATCAAACCAGGTCATGTGCACCAAAATAATAATTAAAAAAAAAAAAACCACACGCCCCCAGATGAATCCTGTATTTTAATGCAATTCCAAAACAATGCCTTTCCTAACACTAAACATAGCTCTCCTCCACTATCCAATTTTTTTTTATTTTTCCTGGTGCTTTCTAATAACTTTTGCTGATTTTTTTCCTTTTAAAAGACAAGGATTAACACCATTTTATATTATCTACTTTACAGACTTCAGTGTCTGCCTCTCAGTACACCCTGCAGAGCAAGCATTCCAAGCTTTACAGCCTGTTTTCATTTGCAGCCTCCCTAGTGCTCTAACACCTAGCTTTTTCCATATGGCTTTATTACATAATAAAGACATGGTTCTCCACATTTAGTGTTGAGATAACAAAAGGATATTTAACATGCAACATTCCCAGCATTATCCCCATTATTAAGCATATGTATTAAGTCACGTTTCTCCACTCTCTTTCTGCCCTACCCTTTCACGTTCTTTATTTTATCAGAAGCACATTTGAAGACAGTCTACATCCCACCAAATAGCAATTTTCCTTGATACCTAAGACATGGACAGTGAAACTTGCAGAAAATGCTTTATGCAACCTCTAGGAGAGCAGACCCTTAAAGATAAGCCCATATGCACTCTATGAGAAGTCATTCAAGCCTCATTTGGTTGTTTACATTGGTAATGCCACAACAACCAAGCATAGGCCATAGGTCATCTGAAAGAGGGCTACAGGCCATCTGAAGGAAAAAGGTGGTAAAATAACTAACATTAAAGAACTAACATTAACATAAGAAGGACACAGAGTTGTTGGAGTGAGTCCAGAGGAGGGCCAGAAAGATGATCAGACGGCTGGAGCACCTCTCCTGTGGAGACAGCTGAGAGAGCTGGGGTTGTTCAGCCTGAAAAAGGCTCCAGGGAGACCTTATAGCGGCCTTCCAGTATCTGAAGGGGGCCTACAGGAAAGATGAAGAGGGAGTCTTTATCAGGGAGTGTAGTGATAGGAGGAGGGGTAATGGTTTTAAACTGGAAGAGGGTGGATTTAGATTAGATATTAGGAAGAAATTCTTTACTGTCAGGGTGGTGAGGCACGGGCACATGTTGCCCAGGGAAGTTGTGGATGCCCCATCCCTGGAAGTGTTCAAGGCCAGGCTGGATGGGACTTTGAGCAACCTGGTCTAGTGGAAGGTGTCCCTGCCCATGGCAGGGGGGTTGGAACTAGATGACCTTTAAGGTCCCTTCCAACTCTAACCATTCTATGTTTCTATTCTATGATTAAAGAGGTCTTTAATAACTTTGGACTTACTGGTACTGTAAAAATAGTGTTTGTTAAACTTTTTCATTGTACTTTCTGCTCTTCTACTCATCTACTGGTCTTACATAAGCAGGAATAGCAGAGACTATGCTTCCCTCAAAAGTACACACTTTGGTCCATCTTAATAAGGGTCCTATTAACTTACACTTCAAAAATTGAGAGTTCCTCACTTCTGAAAGCTGTTAGCAGGTTTTGCTAGTGTAAACACCATACCAAGAGAAGGAAGTTAAAAGCAAGTTTTAAATCACACCGCAGCTGCCCAGCAAAGTAGTACCAAGCATCTTACTTGATACAGTGTAAGAACTACAGGGTATATACAGCTTCAGTTAATAGAAAAGCAGCTTATTTGAAGGTTCAATGATACACAGTTATGGTATCACCCGAGTTTAAAATACAGGGCATGCAACTGGAACAGGCTTCCCGCTTGGACAGTGCTGTTTACAGATGTAGTTCCCAGGAAAGTCACACAAAGGAGGTATGTAGTAACAGGAGGAAGGAAACCAAACGAAGATTGGAACCTGCTGATGAAGCACACCCAGGAAAAGCCATTCATACCAGGTGGGCAGGGAAGAAAGTTTTCAATGAAGGAAAAGATTTCCAAGAACAGCTCTTCCAGCACTCTTTCAGAGGCTGTATAAAATAGAAAAATCAGCATCCATCCACACTGCCTCTTTAAAATATGCACTAAACCAAAGGCACACAGAAATACTTCTTTCCTCCTCCAAGTTGTCATCACAGTCTCATCAACACGAGCATGTCTCCACCAGGGCTTGCTTGACATGGGGCCTCCCAGACACCCCTGCTTTTGTATGCTAGCACCCCCAGGGCAGATCCCACACAACATGACCCCCCAACTGGCACCAGCACAGCCTCCCCAGACCCACAAGGGAGGAGCTACCAAGACTTACCAATTTTCCCATTGCTTCTCAACCCCAACACATTGGTGATGAAAAAGACTAGCAAAAAAAGTCCATAAAAACACAGATGTGTGCATGCAACAGGCTTCCTACTGCTGTTGTGAACAGGGCAAGGCAACTTTGGAAACTCCAGAGGATGAACATGGGTTTTGCTCATGCCATCTAACCTTTTGGCATAAGAGGAGATTCACTTTTCCAACGTCCTCCAGTGGAACATGGCTCCCTCGCACGCCTGTAGCTGCTATGCATCAATTAGTTTCCTTATTACTGTCACATAAACAAGTCCTGCTGTTTCCAAGGAGATGGGTCTGTGGACAGTTGTAAGGAGGATGGTGATCTGAAGCAAATAATGAATAACAGAGAGAGGGAATAAAGCACCAGAAAAATTGAGAGTTTGTGGTCAAGCTCAGTAACACAAAGGTGGGGGGACACAGGGGACACCTATTCTGGAAAAAGGTAAGTAAAAACCCTTTAGTTCTGCAAGTGAAGCCAAAGGAAAGTGAAAGAGAAGAAGCCACCTCACCAGCCCAGTGATGGTGATCCAGCTAATCCAGTGTGGGCTTCATCATGAAAACCCACAATTTTGCCAGCACAGCAGAGGATAATACACTCTGCAGCTGGAGGGGGGAGCTCCCCAAGCTACTCATACGAGCACAGGCTCAGCAAAGGGTGTGAAGGAATACAATACCACACAACTGAGACACCTGTGTTTGCAGAACCCCTGCTGTGGACATGGTTACGGACGCCTTGCTTTGCCACAGCTTTCTCAGACGCAGAGGCTGCGTGGAGCAGGCTGAGGTAATGGTTGCCATAGTGCTTGGAGGCTCTGTTAGCGTAATTACTCTAGTAGAGGTGCTCTGGTGTAGACGAGTCCTTTAATATCTTAGCAGGTAAATATAGTTTATAACAGCCATGCTGCACAGGAGTAATGTCTACAACACTGCAGACCTCAGGCAAGGACATGGGCCAGGAAAAGGACCAAGTCACTCTACAGTAGCAAGACACCACCAAACATCCTGACCACTTTCAGCCCTCTAGGACAAGAAACCTATCAGGAAATAATTAACTAGCTTGACGTATGTTTGGACGTCAGCTGTCCTACCATCCACTTTTTCCCCTGCAAGTATTTGAGTTTCTATAAAACCATCACAGACAGGTTTGCTTTTTAAAAAGGGTTACACAGCCCACACTGCAAGCTTAACCTACTGCTCTTATTCTGTGCTACTGTAGACGCTGGTACACAGCCCTAGAGCGGTGCTTTAAAGCAGATATTGCTTCCTGAATGGCGATGTTTGTACTAATGTAACTCCATGAGGCTTAGGGGGATTTAGCACTTGAACAACACTTGTTAAAGCAGCCAAAACACCGTTGTTTAGACAAGCCCTTCATTGAAGAAATTAGTGCACTCCTTCGAGTTTGGGGAACAGCCAAAGGTGAAGTATGCGTATTGAATGGAGGCTGACAATACACCCCGGTTACAGGCAGAGGGAAGGGGAGGGGGAGGGAAGGAGGCAGAAATGCCTCGCTGCTGCCCCAGCTGCCTGTGCCATGGCAGGGAGGAGTGTTGTGTTATGTCAGTCGCATCCAGACTCCCTGCCAGCCCTTTGGGTTTTTTAACCAGAACTGACCCAGCCTGCACTAGTGGATGCAGTGGCGATGCTCAGGTGCCCGGTGTTATTTTACACATGAAGACACAAAGAAGCCAGTTCTTACATACCCTGCATCAAGACACGGGGCTATTCAGTGCTGCCTATGGGCCTGCTGTTAACCGTCAGCCTGGCCTTGCCACCTATGTTGTCCCCAAGCTGGAGCCAGGAGGCTCCCAGAGTGCAGTGCCATGCAGTCACAACCCTTTGCATGGTGCGTGGTGCCAGGCAGAGCAAATTAGCTGTGTGGCAGCACTGCACGAATGCAATTACACCGCCTACCTCTTTCCTACCTTGCTGCAGTTGGCGTGCTCCCCCCGGGGGTGTGAGGATGAGCAGTGGTACCCGCTTCTGCCTGTTGGGCTCACCGTCACATGCAGGCCAGGACCGAGCTTGCACAGAGGCTGTTGGAGAGCAATCCCACCATCAGGTCCATCTGTACCTCTATATGTGGCTTTGACACCTCAGATGACAGCAAGCAAGCTGGAGTTTGGTACCTTGAGACAAACAGGGAATTTCCCATTTTATCATGTGATTTACATTTACCTTTACACTGTTTATTTTTGCTGAATGTGGCCTGCATTGAGTGCCAGAGTACTGGATTGGGTTGCTGTAAAAATCAATTGACATTTGAGTTACTGCTGTCTAGCACAAGTAAGCATGCCAACAGTGGAGAGCTACTGAACACCACTGAAATCCTAAATGTTACAGAAAGACCAGGTATGACTTCCTCATCCTCCTCCTGCCCTCTTCTCTGTTCCTCCCCTCCATTTCTAGCCACATCATAAAAAAAGTTTCAGAAAAAATTCTTCTGAAGTTAAAAGTCCAAAAACATTTTGCCACATATACAATTCTGTCCCATACTGTAAAGCAGCATATGGAAAAGCTTTTTCCACATGTGAACTATAGCAGATTCGGGGAATAATGCTGGCTTAGCAGTTTCCCAAAAGATATACAGTAAAGGAATAATGTAATAATTGCTGTGATAATGTAAGGGGTGCTTCCACTAAATTCTCCGATGCTTGTTATCTCACAGAGATCCTGGTTCATTCAAATCACTGTGAGGGCAACCTTTTAGAACCAAAGAAAGTGGTGCTGTCAGAACACCTTCAAAGAGGAAAGAGAAAAAACAGATCAAAGCATTTTTCAGAAAGAAATACACAGATACCTATCTTCTGACCTGACCTACTGGGCATGCACAATTTATAGTGGTTTTTTTCATAACTGAAAACAAAGTCTCAAATGAATCAAGGAATGATTCACTGTTTATCACACATAAGAGAAATTTTAAAGAATTGCCCCAACGCAGGCTATACCAAGAAACTCCCACATCGCTGGCTGCTGCCTTGTCTATTTGAGCCAAGCCTTGCTGGCGAAAGGTTATGTGAGAGGCCATTTTAGTGACACAATCCAAATTGGTCTATTTTTCTCCCGTTTCACTTTCCTTCAAGAACCAGGGAAAAGCTTGGTCAGCTGTATTAGCTATGCTGCAACGCTCTTTCAGCCTTATTCCCGACGGACAAAGAACAGCCCTTCCACTGACAAAAAGAAATAAATAATGTCATAGGCAAGCTGCATTGTTGTTTTGGGAACACCCAGTCTCTAGCATCCTGACACAACCGCTTTAATCAGCCTGAAACATATGACCTTGCTCAGAACTTATCTAAGTAACTGGTACTCATGTGCCTTCTTTAATCTAAGTGGGTTAGAAATGAAGTGGTGACAGCTGCAAAACTAATAGGAAGTGAAACCTCACTGAATGTTTTTAAGTAATGTCGAGTCCCACTTTAAATGAATTTAGAACAAACAACTAAAAATTGTTAGAGCAATTAAGGAACTTGGCAGTTTTTTGAAAAACTGACACAGGCAAATCCATGGGAGCAAGCTTGTTGTACAAACGGTCAGTCTCATCACTGGATATATAAAGGTTAAGTGCCCGGTTTCTTCTTTGATACTACAGTAGCAAAACCTATTCATTCATTAATTTCAAGTCTTATGCAGAACTTTCATCCAATAATTTTTTTTCAGTCTTGGAAGAAAAGGAAAAGAAATTCTGTGTTTTCTCATGACACTGTATGTACTGTGATGTATGGTAAAACCTGGTATTTTATTGAAAAAACCCCAAACTTCCTAAGCCCTTTATTTCATTGTGTCAGACCTTCTAAGCATTCATACTGATACTTCTATAGTTCCTGTTTGCTAGAGATAAAAGACAGAGAAGTAAAAGAGGAAGAAAGAAAATGGAATGAGTTACATAAGCACTTTGGGAACAAGGTAAAGAAATAACCAGGTGGGGAAAAAACAGAGATTTTTTTTTAAAAGAATTTTTTTTTAGGAATGGGTTCTAACCTGAGAGTGTATCAAGCAAACTTGGGTCATAATGTCATTAGAGTTTTGCTGTTTTCTTCAATGAGCACAGCAAACCCAGTTCCTCATTAAACTAGACCTTCATTCATAAGTGCATGAAAAAATCATATCCAATAGTTTGTGGGGAAATTGAGTTGGTGCAAACTGCTTTAACCTGTATGAGCAGAGGATAACTGAACTTAACATTCAGAGGAGCAAGACTGCAAATTCCTATCTAGTAACAATTGCTATGTTAGCATGAAAGCATCTGGCCTGGAATATAGTGTTGCCAAAATAATTACATTTCTAAGTCTTTTAATTAGTCCGAAGTAATTAAATATAACCTTTTTCTAATAAGTGTCAAACACAAAACCAAATAATATAAATGGTCACTAATATACTTCCTCACTTCCCTCGTAGTTCTGTCCCTCTTATCTTCTTTCATCCACCTCCACGTTATAATTGCTTTTTCTCCCTTATCTCCTCTCTGTTCCTTGTATTTACTTCATCCTATAGCTTTGTTCCTTGTTCTTTTCTCTTCGTTCTTCTTTTTCTCCAGCTCCCTCTTCTAGCATAAAAAGTTAGGGTTTTTTACAAAGTAAAAAGAGCCATTTTTTCCCACATAAGAATAACTATCAAATTTCTTCCCTTCACACTTAGGATGCAGTTCCAACAGATGCTGTTTGCTCTTAGTACGCTGACTGATGTGGAAATTCAAGGTGCTCTCCTCACCTCAGTACTCTACATGAAGAATGTAAAAAGCTACTTTTTCTCCTCACTGTTATTTTCTGCTGCTGATGCTATCACACTGTCTTCCATATGTAGTTTGCTTAGCTTGGTCACTTCTTGTTACCCTCAAAAATCTGCTTTTACTCATTAGATTGGAAGCAGCTCTCACAGCTTTCTCAAGAGCAGAGCACCTGTGTCCCGATAGAGGGGAAGGCAGGAGGAAATTACTGGCTCTGGCTATTGGCCCTTGATTAAAAAGAGGGAGACTTTGGGAGACTGCTTTTGTGGAAAGGGAAGGCTTTCAAGGGCAACTGTCTTCTGTACAGAAGACTGCGTATCTGTGCACAGGCAGAATAATTAGAGACTAGAAAGGCAAATGCAGAATGGAAAAGACATATTAGGGTAGGTTGGGGCACATGTAAGAGTGGGTTGACATGGCAATCATAGTGAAGAAATATAATGAGCTACGGGATAGTTATTGCAGGTACTGACTCATTCACAGTAAACACTTTTACTGCATGATAATTTTCATCTTTTATGTCTCAAATATTTAATGGGATCACTGAAAGATGGTTCTGAACGTTGCAACTTGCCCTCTAGGCAGATGAAACACACAGATTGTGTCCCCACCATTGCCTTGGAATTTATTTTCAAAGTAAACTTCTGTTTTCACCAATTCTTTTTCTCAGGGAAAGTGTCGGTCTCTTCATCCGACATCCTTTAACCTAGCATGGAGATGAAGAAGGAGGTTGATTTTTATCCAGATTAACTAAAAGACCACGACATGGGTGAGCAGAGAAACACAAAGAGGGTAATTGTTCATAGGATTTGTCTCCTTTTACCTACTACCACCCGTATGGTTTTTTTTTGTCACATATTCCTGTGCTGCTGATAACTAGGCACCTGGCAGGGAACAAGAACTTCATTATTCATTTGTACATCAGGCAACCTAACAAAAAGAACAAAAAAAAACCCCCAAAACATAACAAGGAAAAGATAAGTTTCACTCCTAGCAAGAAGTGATTCTCAAAGTCATCTTTTGACAGGAACAATTGTCTTTAAAGATGCAGAAAAATTGCAAGCAGGTCCGACGCAGAGCAACTCCTCTGTCTTGTTTTGGAGACCTATTTTGCTGAAGAATAATTTTAAATTATATCATCTGCTTACAGGACTCAGAATGTTCACAGCAACTCCAACACATCTATATTGCACATCTTGAACAGACACAAGATCGTAAATATTAATGCCAAAACGCTTGTAGATAATATAGTATAATGAGTATTCAAAAATGCAAAAATGGTCTATCACTACTTCTGGCCTGAGTTGTCTGAGAAAACTTAGAACATTCAAAGCCATGCAACAGAATGCTTGTTTCATACAATTTGTATATTTAAACTTGCATGATTTCAAGATGCAGGAAAAATCTGAGTAAGATGCTACAAAATCCTGCACAACGTGGCATACATAAAACTAACTTCAGTTGATTATAAATTATTTAAGAGACATTTCTCCCCTATTAACTAGATGCACAGTTTCTGACTGCAAGGTAGTTTAGTGGATCTCTAAGGACGTGTCTTAAATTCTTGCTATTCTGTGTGACCTTAATAAATCACAGAGGGATGGTACTGATAAGAGACTGATGCTCCAGCATACATGAGCCTTCGAGCCTTAGGGCTGAATCACGAGTTTGGTAATGATAGGCTTATATTCCCTGCATGTAAAAGAAGTGCAGGTATACAGTCAAAACAAGCAGCATGCTCAGTGAGGAGCTAACAAAAGCTGTGTGCGGGGAAACTCTATGAACACAGATTTGTGTGAAGTCCCACCCTGGTGCTTGGCACCTTTGTCCTCTCGGGACTCAGAATTTGGAGTCCTCTTCTGGCGGTGAGTGCCAAAATCTGTTCTTTAAAACAATGAATAAAGAGTCCCTGTCACTCCTCTGGTCTGTGACTTCATTTCATATGGCTGCTGGCCACCGCATTTTTCTTTGTGTTATTACTGGAAAACACCAAGGTCTGTGTTAACAGACAGCCTGCCAAAGGTGTTTAAAAGGCCTATTGGGCTGTCAGCAGATAAAAAATTCCCAATAAGCAATGCTCATTTTCTTTTAATTGTAGCTGGAGGAAATAGTGTCTATCTTCTCTGTGCTGTTACCCAGTGGTTTGAGCATTGGTCGGGAAGTGGGAGTTCCTGGGGAGCATTCATGCCACATCCCTGACCATCATGCTCAACTGGCAGGAGGAAGAGCAGGAAGGAAACAGGGAGTCGCCACTTTTTCGTTTGAAGTTATGACCCTGTTCAGACAGGCATGTAGGAGTCTAGGACAAGGAGAAGGCAGCAGCTGAGGTAAAAGACAGAGTAAAACAAGGATGTGTCTCTCATCTAGTTTAATCGTTGGATTGGTCCTGGGTTTTACTTCTGCATTTTGCAGCAAATAGTCCCTGGATAAAAAACTGGCTTGGGAATAGCTACCAGAAACCAGGAGTAGGGCCGTACAGCTCTCTGTGTCTCCTTCCTTCTAGTTCACACCAGAGTGACATGTTTGTCGACCTCTCCAACTTCAACAGGTGAGGTGATGAATGCTTCACTTCCACTTTGCAGTCCTTTTGAGCACCTGGGACACTCTCCCGGGAGTTAACAGATGTTGACATAAATCCCTTTGAGCTAAAAGCCAATTCTCTCATCACTGGGTTACTGCACTGAAGGTGAGCACTCTACCAAATGCGGCTGGGCACTGAAGCCAGCTGTGGCTATAACAGAAGAACCTGACCTGTTGGGCTCGGAGAGTTTCCTCTCAGCTGAACCTCTCTTGGAGCTGCTCTACCTACCTCCTAGACCACGAGTAAGCACAAAGGGGAGAGAGGTGCCAAGATGCCCAGCTTGGGACCATTCTGGATATTTCTATCCAGAAAGAGACTAATAGCATTCAAGTGGCTGGGCTGCCAGTGGAGTTTTGGGGATCTGACTGTTTAGTTTACCCATGCCCTTTTCCAGGGTCTAGTCTTTCAGGCCCTTAGTCTTTCAGGCCACATTTATACTGTTAAATGGAGTATAGTCAGAGAGTTGGCAAAGTACAGCACGACTTTAAGTGGCCTGTAGTTCTGGTGTGTCATAGCCCACCTCTTCTCAAAGCAACCCATGCTTCATCGTAAAACTATTCCATAGTCTTTCTGCCTGAAAGATTTGGTCTCTTAAGAAGCAGTCAGTGGCTAACTTTCCCATCCCTGCTGCATTTGTGACCTCTACAGAGGCAGGGTGGCAGAGTTTGGTGCAAAGGCACACAGACAACCCACAGCAGGCCAGAACCCATGGCAGATGTACCAACACGCGCTCAGAAACAAAACAAGGCCACGTTTTCTCCCACATCTTACACTGCAGCTTGCTCCATCATTAAGGCCAGTCTGTTGGCCTGATACATGAGTCTGGGCTTGATACCAAGCTTGGGCCTGGGTTCAAAGGGAGTAAAGGAGTAGCCTCTGGATTTCTGGTGTCTCTCTGTAAAACATGAGTCACAGAGCTTTGCTTCCTTGGAGGGCTGCTCTGAAGAAAACCGCATTAAATACTGTGTAGTGCCCATTTATTGCTCCAACATGCCAAAACCCAGACCTAAAAGGGGAGGGTGAACTTTAAGAAGTAGTGATCCCATCCTAGGTATTTACTAGTTGGAATGAAATAAGCCTCAACAAAACCAGGTGTAAATAAAAGCAGTTGAAGGAATCTAATTTAAAAAGCAGTTTCCTCTAAGTTGCACAAGTTTTACTGTGGTACTACTAGTTCTCCAGTAACTAAGTGTATGCTGCAGTAAAGTGCTCTTTTGTGACATACAGAAACTGGAAAACACTTTTAAAGGTAAACATAATATAATTTAGATCTTATATCTTAGAAAGGACATGAATACAACTACTATACATTGTCTTTCAAAAAATAATTCTGCTGTTGGATATCATTTGCATGTGGCTATAGAAGTCCTTATCTAGTTACAAAAAGAGGGAAGTATATAAATCATCAAGGAAGGAAATACTGAGGTTTAAAACAGCCACAAATTTGTTTTTCTTCAGCTTATCATTTTAAAAACTCAAATGCTGCAATTCTGGATGAGTTGCCAGATTGTTTCCTTCATAATTCTGCCTTTCTCTTATCCATTCTTTAGGGATCAAAAACAAGCATATTAACTTCAGCCACTGAACACACAAATCAGACAAACACATTCCCCTAACTTCAGGCTCTGATTAATTCCACTGGTAGCCTTTGACCTTGATTTCCACAATGTCTTGCAGTACATGCAGAAACTTGACCCAGTATCGGAAAACTGCAGAGATTTGGTTTGGAAAAAATAAAACCACCTTCATCTCCATTACCAAAGTGCTACATTAAAATCTATAAAACAAAGGGCTGAAAATCTGAAGTTTAGGCCTTGGAGCCAGTTTCACAATCTGTTTCCTGTAGCCAGAGTTCATTTGCAGCCAGTGGAAAAAACAACTTCTAAAAGATAAAAGGCAGTGCTGTGACTTTCAATCAATCTTAGCATTCAGTGTGGGAATATAGCCGTACCAAAGTCTAACACCAGCGTTTCAGTTCTCATTATGGTTCACTTTACTGATCTTGGATGTATGTAGCCACTGTTAGAGACACCCAGCAAGCACAAACTTATCATGGGAAAAACGAGATCTATCCAACTTCTGAAGATCAAAATTTAGATAGATATAAAGCAAGCATACGTGATGTGCCTATTCACAGGAAAACTGGGAGACCATAAAGAGTAACGACAGAACGGGACGGGAAGCTGAAGTGGGAGCTAACGTTAAAAAAAAACAACAAAAAAACAACAAAAACCCAAAACAAAACATAAAAGGCACTGGCAGGATTATTTTCTTTGAACCCATCAGTTATGATGGGTGGAGGCCTTGAATGCTTAGAGAAGTCAAGACTCACATTTATTACAGGTAGTGATGATTTCAGTAGATATATTGTTCACAAGGGTGCCAAAGGCCTAGAGGAAGCAGCTGCACAAAGCAGTCCAGGCCTGTCCACACTGCCGAACAATGGCAACACAGACTCCTTGCAGAAAGGATTTTATGGGAAAAAGAGATTGGTCTTCCTTGAAAGGTACAGGTAATGATAGAATGACACTTATTTTGCAAGCTTTAGAGAAACCCTGCCAGAAAACAAAAGGAATGTCAGATGAAGAAACCAGATTCTTTACAAATAAAAGAGTTGTTGATGGCTGGTGCTGGTGAGCCAGCCCAAGCTCTGTTCCTGGACTCAGGAGCCGCTTCTGTGTCTTTCTGTGGTATGCAAGTAGCTTGTTCTGCTTTTAAGTTCAGTTTTGAGGTTTGAATTTTAGAATAGGAAATGTGTAAATGAGAAATGTAAAATAATTATGCAAGACCCTATAGGCCCAATGTCCTGTTTCTGATTTACTTGCATGTGTTCTTTTCCCTTTCAGTATACTCAAAATTGTAGTTTTATGATTGCTTTAATGTGACACCTGCAAATGGGTGGTTCTGCCCTTGTCTACATGTTTCCTTCTCCTCTTCTCTGCCAAGAGGTGAATTACATCAAGGAACTGACTTGGCTGAAAATTACTTTTATCAAAAAAGTGCTTTTTCCCTGCAGGAAAAGCAAGAACAAGAGCAATACCAGCCCATTGGGTGGCAGATTAGACTTAATCACAGAATGGTTGAGGTTGGAAGGGACCTCTGGAGGCCATCTGGTTTGCTTCCCTGGACATCCTGTGCCTGTGCTCGGCCACCCTCACAGTAAAAAAATGTTTCCTGAATTTCTGAGGGAACCTCCTGTGTTTCAGTTTTCTCCCATTGCCTCTGGTCCCATCACTGGGCACCACTGGAAAGAGCCTGGCCCCATCCTGCTTGCACCCTCCCTCCAGTTATTTGTATGTATGGGTCGGAGCAATCCCAAGCACAAATACAGGCTGGGCGGAGAATGGATTGAGAGCAGCCCTGAGGAGAAGGACTTGGGGGTATTGGTTGATGAGAAGCTCAACACAAGCCAGCAATGTGCGCTTGCAACTCAGAAGGCCAACTGTATCCTGGACTGCATCAAAAGAAGCGTGGCCAGCAGGTCAAGGGAGGTGATTCTGCCCCTCTACTCCACTCTGGTGAGACCCCACCTGGAGTACTGCGTCCAGCTCTGGGGCCCCCAACATAAAAAGGACATGGACCTGCTGGAACAGGTCCAGAGCAAGGCTGTGAAGGTGATTAGAGAGCTGGAGCACTTCTCCTGTGAAGACAGGCTGAGAGAGTTGGAGTTGTTCAGCCTGGAGAATACTCCAGGGAGACTTTATAGCAGCCTTCCAGTATCTGAAGGAGGCCTGCAAGAAAGATGGAGAGGGATTTTTTACAAGCACATGTAGTGATAGGACCAGGGGTAATGGCTTCAAACTGAAAGAGGGTAAATTTAGATTAGGAAGAAATTCTTTACTCTGAGGGTGGGGAGACACTGAAACATGAGAAGCTGTGGATGCCCCATCCCTGGAAGTGTTCAAGGCCAGGCTGGATGAGGCTTTGAGCAACCTGGTCTAGTGGGAGGTGTCCCTGCCCATGGCAGGGGGGCTGGAACTAGATGATCTTTAAGGTCCCTTCCAACCTGAACCATTCTGTAATTCTGTAAGGTCCCCACAAGCCTTCTCTTCTCCAGGATCATCAGCCCCAACAGAATGTGGATTAAAAAACCCTCTTGGATTAATTTGGATTACAAGACTGCAGAATTGTTGCCCAATTTGAATATTCCAGGTTTGTTTTTTTTTTTCTCCCGCTCATTTTCAAGTGTTGAAGGCGCTGCATTTCGCTTGCGCGGACTGTTTGCACGGACTTTCTGCTGATGTGTTTACTTAGGCTACATCAAAGGCTTCTGTCGAGGCGTCCATCTGACGAGACTTCGGCCGTTGCTTCCAAACACGCCTGTGCTTAATTGTTTTTTGGCGAATGCAAATTTCTGAAGCAAACTCACCACCGGAATCGCTTTATTCCTGGCTGCCGCCAGCCATTTGCTGTTGCGGTTGAACACCTGTTAAAGTGGAAGACACATACACCAAAAAAACTCCAATATTACGGGAAAAAAAGACCTGTAGAGGACCGGCAAGCGGACGCTCTCTCTCGCTCTCCCTCAGCGCCTGCGGCAAGGCGGGATCCACGCGCCGACAGCCCCGCGCGCTGCCTGCCGGGACACGTAGTCCTCCTCCCCCTCCGCGCGGGGGCCCTTCGGCCGGACTACGCATCCTGACACTCCCCATTGGGCCGCCGGCAGCGAGTGCTGAAAGGCGATTGGCTGGCGGGCGCGTCCGTCATGCGTTGGCCTTGCCCGTTCCCGCCCACCCCCCCCGCTCCGCGCTGTCCGGGGGGGTGGGGGGTGTGTGTTTCGTCGGGGGGTCTGTGGCAGCCCGGACCCGGCGGGGAGGGCCGAGGGGGCCGCTCCGAGCCGCAGCGGAGAGGCAGGCCTGAGTCCGTCCCCTTCCCTCCATGCCTGGGGCGAGGAGGAGGAGCTGCCGGCGCTGCGGGGTGGTGGCTGCCCCGCTCCCCGCCGGGAGAGGCGAAGCCCCAGCGGCGTTGCTGGCTCGGCAGACCGGGCGGCGGTGGGCGGCGGTTGGCGGCGGCGCCCGCCGGGGCTGAGGGAACTGCCGCCCGCCCTGCCCCTCATGCGGCGCAGGCAGCGGTCTCTCCCCTCGCCGCCGCGTTTGTCGTCTTTGTGGGCGGGTTGGCGGCTGGCGGGAGCCCGCCATGGGGCGGCCGCGTCGGGGCTGCTGAGGCGGCGGCGGGGCAGCAGCCGGGCGGCCCCATGGAGGAGCGGGAAGGCGAGGTGCGGTGGGACGGGCTGTGCAGCCGCGACGCTGCCAGCCGCGCCGCCGCCTTGGATAACATCGGGCAAGCCGTTCTCCGCCGTAGCGAGACCATCGCTCCCGTGGCGGCGGTGCCGCTTAGCCGGGCGGCCGACGGGCCGCTGGTTCCCGCCGCCCGCGACGGGCTGAGCGAGGTGCTGGCCCGCCTGCTGATGCTCTCCAAGCGCTGCCCCTTCCCCGACGTGAGGGAGAAGAGCGAGGCGATCCTCAGCCGGGTGCAGGTAAGCACGGCAGACCCCACCTCCGCCGTGGGACGGGGCCGGGAGAGCCCCGCGGCCGCCCAGGGGGCGGCCGCGGGGCTCTCCCGGCCCCGTCTCACGGCAAGGGGTGCCCTCGACTTCCAGCTGTGCAACGGGGTGGGCATCTAACCCCGGCTGGTCAGACTTATTTGTGTAATAATACATGCTAAATGCTCCCCCACCCCTCGCGAAGAAACATTTAGGGAAAAAGCGTTATTAAAAGGCAAAGGAAAAAAAAAAAAGTGCGGTCCGGCGGAGAGGATTTAGCCATGAATGGCTGGCAAGTCGTTGGGGGTATCCCGAAGGAAGTGCTAACATGACAGCTTAAATGCTCTAGTTTTGGTCTGTAAGACCGGTACTGTGATATTGCCCGTTTTCTTTAATACAAAAGCAGGAAAGATTTGGGTATGAACATTCAGGGCTACCAATTAAAAATGTAAATCGGTGTGGGAAGTTTTTTAGCTTTTAAAAGGTGCATGAGCTTCAAGAATATTAAAGCACAGCCTGTCAGAATTCCCTTTTTGTTGCTTATTGGTAAATAGTTTCTCCACTGGCATTGGAAAGATCCAAGCTATTTTTTTATAGCTCACAGACAGTCTAGCCAATAGAGGATTACATTTACTGACCTTTTATGCTAACAAAAATAAATGTTACTTTGTACTCTTCCACTGTTACAGTCTAATTATAGTTACTGGCATTGCAATTCTCTTGCTCACCTAAAGTTTTTGCTCAGGTCTTGGAATTCTGATGCAGGGCTTGTATCAACGAGTCCAGCAGCACTGCTAAAAATACTACTTGCTGCAGAGTAGGAAAAGGAAATTAAGGTATTTCTTTTAATCACAAGTGACTATATAGAGATATGCTTGGAGTTAGCTGCCTGATTCCCACAATTGTGTTTTTTCTACTTGAATTTACCAGGTTTAATATAGGGAATTTAGGGGAAAAAATAACATATATAATTATATCTAATACACATGTATATATATTATATATAAAACATTATATATATTATAATATGTATACAAAAACACATATATATGTATTTTAAAGAAACTTGTATATAGATCCATTTTTGCTCAGTCCTACTTTGAAATGGTTCAGAGAAATTCAGTGCTTGGATTATTGAAGCTGAGAGAGCCTCTGTTTATTTTATCTAACTTCTCAATAGTATACAACATGATAAATACACTATAATTTAATTTATTTTAAACAGTTCGGGCTGTATGGGGCATTTTTCTCACAGCAGATTTTTCCAGTAGAAGCTGTAAATAAAACATGGTCTGTGTGAAAGGCTTGACAGCTATACTGCTTTTCTTTTAAAAACCCAAGGCAAAGAAACAAAACCACCCCTCACCAACTTGAATATTAAGTTGAAAACTTAATCTGGTACCTTTGCATTAGCATCTTCCCTGTTAAAGATTCGAATGAGATGTGATCCCATTACCAGTGAGAGTGATGAGTCACTGGAGCAGACTGCTAAGGGAAGACTTGCTTTTATCAGGCACAAGTTATCAGAGCCTATTCAAAGGCCAGACAGGTGGTGATCTCTCGCCCGTCTTGGAGGAGGTCAGAATACATGATCTGATGACTCCCTCTTAGGTTTTTATGTATAAAATTACTGACATGTTCAACTACTAGTCGTGTTTAGAAACTTTGTTACTAACTTTTTTTAAATAGGCCAAAAAGTTCTAGCAGAAAATACATCCGTCTTGATAAAGCAAATGCAAGTTCAAATTCCATGGTGGTAGCTGACTTGATTAATAAAAATAAATGTGAAAGATATAATAGATATGAAACCAATTGTATACACACCAGCTGCAGTAAAGGTTTAACAACAAGTTAAGCAAAATAAAACCAAATACAACATTACTTTAAGAAAATATTTAAAGGCTGCTTTTGTAGCTTTTCTTCTTAGGAACTAGATCTATGAGAGAAGTGGCAAGTCTTAGTTCTTATGACTGTACTCATAAATGAAAATTTTCATTGTAATCTTTGGATCCACATTTGTGGAAGAAATAATCTAACCCAAGTATTCCATTTTGGATGCTGTGGACTGTTGTCAGGCATGAAATGGTTTTCTGTTGATTTCATGGCCAAGAGGAATTCTATTCAAATATCTGCAATGAAGATGGCAGATAAAGCAAACTATTAAATTAAATTTAATTATCCCATAGAACTCATGGCTTTCAGCAGTTATTCTAAAGGTAAGTAGCTTAGTAACACTATAAAAATGTGAAATCGTATTCAGAATAGTAACAGTACTTAAAGGACTCAATTGTATTACTTTATCTCCCTGTTTTGGGATACGAAACTATCTTCCTTTAAGTCTACAGCAATATGTAGCATTATGCTCTCTAAACCTTATTCTCTGCCAAGTTCTTAAAGGACATAGAGCCTGGGGCAGGAGGCGGTAACTTTGAACCCAAAGATTCTCCTGGGATCTGGTGCTTTCCTCCTTCCCTCTCCTATGGGATGGTCCAACTCAGACTAGTAGTCTGAGCTTGGACTCTTCCTGCCCGCTCCCCCCACCCTGCCCAGTAAAATGGAGAATTGTAAAATGTGCTTTCTTCATCTTTCTGCCCTGCATCCAGGATAGGTCAGTGAGGAAATCAAAGATTTGAAATTTTTTGTGTGGTCTGATAGCTATTTTTTTTTTTCTGGGACTAGTGCCCTTTTGCCTGTGGGGGTAATCAACAAATATTTAGGCATAAGCAACTATGCTGATGGTGTTTTTGCAGCTTTGTGTCTGGAGCAAGTTGGTAGAATGCATTATATGGCTGGTGTAAGCTGCAGGCTTGGCAGCAGCCTCTGTCCGCATGGCATCCCTCTGAGCCTGCCTTTGTTATGGTCTTTTTTCTGGAGAAAAATTCCTCTGAAATATGGTGGAATCCTAAGTGTGCAACTTTTTTCTTTGCTGTTAATAAATACTATTATTAATGCTATTATTAGTAAATAGTATTGCCTGTATTAGAATCTATTAAAATAAATTATTGTTCATTGTAAATTCCTGTGAATTTGACTTATATTCAGGATAATGAGTTTCTTATTGTAGGTTATATATATTTATATATAATAATACATTTTTTTTTGCATAAGAGAATATATCTAATTTCTCATTTAGCTTAGACAAGTTGTTTTTGTAAGAATTATTACAAAGACAGTATCAGCAAACTAGCCCTCTTTTTTCTCATTAAGACTTCCTTGGTTTTATTAATAAAAGCAAGGTAGCTAAACTCACTGACCAAATATATATATATATATTTTTAAATATTTTAAAGATATTTCAATTGCAATGCTTTAACCAAGTGAAAAGAGTTTGAATGTTTGTGTATGAATATATTTGATGAGTGTTTTTTGAGATAAAACCCCAAATATGTCACAGCTTTTTGATAACTTCTTGCATATGTGTTGTTTTGCACATATTTATAGCATGTTGCTTATGACCTTGCAGAATAGCGGGTCCCTCCACCTAGTATGCTAGCCTGCACACCAACACAAAAATACTGGGGAATGAACAGCAGTGGAAGGTTTTAACACGTGATCATCAGAAGTATTCTGCCCAGCCTCAATCAGATCAATTAGATGTATGTGACAGGAATATAAAGACAAAGCGTACTTCAGTAGCTGGAGAAGAATCATTGAAAGTATGAGATTTGCTAGTTAAAACCTTTCTTAATCATCCAATGGCTTTTGGAAAAGACTGAGCAGAGCATACTGCTCTGCTGAGATATATAAATACATAAAAATAGTCTTTTAGATTAACAAAGAGAATGCCTAAATGGGATGCAGGCTCTGCAGAAGTGACCACAAGATGTTAGCCTACATAGGATAAAAGATGACAGAACAGCAGAATAATGTCGAAAAGCTTAGAATTTGGCATGCAAAGCTGGATTGGGGGGCAAATATAAAGAAGAAAGAAACTGGTTTCAACTTCTTTGAGAAGTAATGTAGTAGTCCCAAACACTTTCACTGAAGGGGAAAATTAATAATGAAAAAAGGACTTTGTTCCCCATTGATGTAAACACAAGAAACAAAAAAAAAAGGGGGAAATTCTATGTTGCTGAAGATGCGTGAACAAAAGTGGGACAGTGAAATACATAATGAGGTATAGCTAAAAGGGATATTGGAAGAAAGCAAAAAGTAAAAGAGCCACAGATTGATGGATTGACAGATAGTGCTGAGGTGATTGAAATGTTTTCTGAAATGGTTAATCCATCCAGTGTAGTTAATAGCCACGATAAAAGCATAAACAGTACTTGTCCCAGACTAGGGGGAAACAACTTTAGGTTGCTTGGATAAGCAACAGATTTTTTCAATCTTGTGGGGCCTGATGAAATTCATTCTGAGGTGCTAAAAAAACCAAAACAACTAGCTGAAGCAATCTCAGACCTGATACTGATAGCGAAGGGAAATAGTCGACTCAGAGAATAAAGGTGCGTGCCTCTTCAGTATGGGCTAAGTGGGATAGAACGAAGGGGAAACTGGCGGATTTTTACTTTAGCTCAAAGAAAAAATACTGGAGCAGGGACAAATCACACTTTAGTGCCTAGAAAAAGATGCTGAACAACAGTCAAAACAGATTTATCCAGGATAAATTATTTTAAATCTGGCATTTCTACTTTTTCTATGATGGAGTAACAGGCCTTGTGGTGCAGAGAGATGATGTAATGTTAATATGCTGATATATTTGAGTCCTCAATATTTGCATGATATTATCATTAACAAGCTAGGGAATTATGATCTAGAAACTACTGTGCAGTGAGTAAAATTAGCTGGAAAACCAGCCCCAGAAGGTAAGCAAGGTCAGGTAGCAAGTACTTGGTACAGATTCTACAAGGGCCTGTCCAGCACGATCTTGATTAACAAAATTTTTTTCTTGTTGAATTGCAGATTACAAGATGAGAGGGAGGGTAAAAATACCGGAGAGCAGCCATAGAATTTAAAATTATGTTAATAGTTAATAGGAGCTTGTATTATATCTTCTGGACCTCTGCTATTTTTTTTTTTTTTGAAGAAATTGGTGGTGGGTGGTATGGTCAGCTAAAAAGGAGGCTAGTGCAATATGTTCCCAAATAAATGGGCGCCAGAGGGGATGAAAAGACTGCTGGAAAGAGGAAGGAAACATGAGCTAGAATGAGTGATGTATTGATCTAAATTCCAGCAAGACTTTGGTTAGACATGTGGGCGAAAATTTAAAGGATTAGGGTAGTAAAGCATAGGCTATCCAGTGATGTTCATCGCTAGAACTCTTTGTCTAAACTGTTCTTAAACATCATGTAGGAGTGATAGGCTTATTTGATCTCACACTGGGAAAGGCAGAACATTGCTAACTGGATGATTTTTCCTTCCAGCCTCTTTTTCTGTGTTTTGTGTTGGTAACTGCTTGGAGGGATGCACCCTCCAAGTACTCTCCCTTTGACCTTGAAGACCATATTTACCAGATATCTAGCACTGGAACTTGTGGTCTGGAACCTCTGTCTCACTGAAAAGCAGCAGGTGGGCTTGGGAGGACTTTAAGTGCCTCCTTGTTTTCGTAGGCCTACAGCTTTAGTGGATAGGTAAACAGAATCTCATAGTTTGCTCACAGGGCTGTATGGCACATAACATGAGAGGGGTCATATCAGCAGCTAAATATATATCCTATTGTATTATAACCTTCGGGCACTGCCTGTGACCTCAGCTTGCTTGGCAGGGGACATAGAATGGAACACCCTTACTTTCCAAATCCCAGCAAAATACTTGTATGGATTTAAATTAAATGAGCATCCAGAAAGGATGGGAAGACTTCTAGTCACAGCCAGAACAGGCATCCTGTCCTCTTCCTCCGCCACAGCATGTGTGACAAATAAAGCCTCTGCCGGGAGAGGAGGTAGTAGCTCCCCTGTGTATGTCCATAAAGGATAAAACAGGAGTTACTTTTCTGTTTCATTGCTAGATTTTTCTCACAATAGAGTTCACTGTCTCTTTGCTTTGTGTATGCCCTGTGGTGCATGCTTGTTAAGAGTAGTAAGAGTGAAACTCAAATATGCTCCTTGCTCTCAAATGGTTTATCCTGATGACTCTGGTATTACAGGAGACTGGCTAACTTTCCAAATCTTTAACCTGCTTTTGGTGTAATCTTTGATAAATGACTTCATAACTTTTTCTTCAGTCTTTTTAGCCTTCTTGCACAACAGAAGTAACTTTCTTTAGTGAGTCTTTAAATCTGTAGCTAGGCAGATCTGTTAGATTGTGGGATTTTTTTTTGTCCGAGTAAATTTGGCTGTGTCCTGCTGTATGATAATAATGTTCCCCTGTGATGCTTACTGTTGGTCAGTCACCATGGAAAGGTGTATCAGATGAAATTTATAGTCTGTTCAAGCCTACAAATTTAAATACAGTATCCTCACTTGTGGTGGTGAATCTGATCCATCTGGAAGCTGACTAGTCTCCTTCCACAATGCCAATACCCAAATGGGTTTCTGTTTCCCATAGTACTCTTATGCAAAGTGAATGAAAACATCCTTTTTTGTGAGTTCACTTCAGAGCAAAAGTATGTTCTGTCCCTTCCAACCATTAGGTGGAATGGGTTTAATTATGTATTGTAGGGTGCTCCCTTCAAAAGCTGCATGTCACTCTGCCAGATTGCTAGTTTAGAAAACGTTTGTCTGTTAGGGTTTTTTTTGTGGTGTTCGGATACTTTGGCTCTTCTCAATATTGTGAGAGATACTGAAGTAATGACACGATGCACTTATTTACAACTTCTGCTAGCTTACAGAAAGAATTGTACCTCTGCAGTATTTATTGTAAACATGTTCTGATGATGAGTCTGTATCACATGTGTGTGGTGAGGCTGGCTGGAGAAGTTAAGGGAGAAGACTTAATCTTGACACGTCAGGGAATGTTCTGAACAGGGGTGTGAACATATTTTTAAAAAAAAAAACTTAAATTGTCAATAGTCCTCAGATTGCTTTGTCTGACTCCCCCCTTCTTCAGCCTACTTGCCTGCTTTCTGAAGGCTCCAGTCTGTTTGTTGAGAGAGATGAAGAGAAATTTTCTTTTGCGGAGCTTGTCAGCTGCAGAATTGCTTGACCCTGAGAATGTCTTTAGTTGGAATAAAGAGTTGCTCGAAAACAGTGGAGGTTCGCAAAGTGATGTAGGATATCTGGGTCACTTCAAATGCTGTTTCTGTGTTTGGAGCCTTTCCATAATTTTCCATGCCAGCTGTATGCCATTCTTCTTCTATGGAAATAAGCTTTGCTTAGTCAACTTTTTCTTATAATTGTTTGGGATAACTTCGTCTGTAAATTTATGGGTTTACGTGATTCTGCTGAATTGATTTTTCAGGACATCATAACTAGAACTTTTATTTTCAAAAGAAGTGGAGAGTGAAGCACATATTTGATAATATTGGCTTTGTTGATATTTATTTTTTGACTGCATTGAAGTGCTTTAAACTGAAGAAATAGAACACAAACATTTCCTCATCTCTTACTATTTACTAATGAGGTAAGCAACTGTAGGGTGTGTGTTGGTGGCTTACATAAAAAAAGGTTTGTTTCCTGATTTTTTTTTTTTTTTGCACAGGAGCTAATATGTAGAGATCTACAGAAACCAAAAATGCTTCAGCTTGAATGCATCTGTTCTCCTGATCTGGCAGTTGCTAAGTCACACGAGCTCTGGTTTAGGGTATTGTATTTTTGTATCTAGTCATGTATTCTAGTGTCAACTTCGTCCTTTATCTTGAACTATTTTTCTCACTCTGATACTAATGGTGTATGGGTAGCAGCGATCCTTCCCCTTTCCACACTGATTTTGCTAGAAGTTCTGCTCTCCTTTAGTTTGCCAAAAAGGCAACTTATTTCTATTCTAAAAAAACCCAACACTCGTAATTTGTTTTCCCCATTTGGTATGTAAATAACTGTCTTAATTTTGGGGCGTTGGAATGCGTTTGGATCCTTTTTGCTTACATACGGAGAAATTTTATGCATTTTGAGGAGAGATTTTTCAATCAAAGTGAAAAATGCTAAGAATTTGGAAAGGTTTAGAAATTAGCATATGATATGCAAAGTATTAAGTAAAAAAAAAATGGACTCCTAGGTTATGTAAAATAATACATCTTCCATTAGCTTGACCAAAGTATGTTGTTTAGAAGAAAATTACATTGTCTCACTGTGAAAAGTGCAAAGTGAGCATTGAAGAAATACTTGCTGTTTTGTCATCTTGCTCTTGACTTTTTCTTCAGGTCAGGGTTTCTCCTTTTACAATGAACTTAGTGGAAAACTACTGAATATACCATTGTGTGACAGAAAAATAGTTTTGAAAGCTTGAGTATATTTTTCTGTGGATACTGAGTGTTCAAATTTCCAAAAATATGGTTTGCTGTCAGTATGGTTTTCTATTCCAGTAAGTTGTTTACGGTTTAAGGGGGGGGGGGGAAAGCTTGGCGCTCTCTCCAGAAATCAAGTGAAACATGGAAATCTTCACTTGGACCTACATACATGAATTACATCCAAAAAGTTAAGTGGTGGTTTTTTTTCTTGTTTACCACTTTCTTGATGTTTCCAGTGACTTTGACTTTATTTTTTTTTTTTCTTTGTTTTTCTTCTGGAACGCTTAGGTTAGATTGCTGCCAAAAGTTGGGTTGGGAAGGTGAACTGGTTTAGTTCTAGTTAAACCTAGTAAACAATTAACTGTTTTCCTTACTCCACCTTTATGTAGAAACCACATTTGTTCTTTCAAGGCATTCTGGGCCAGAAGTATCACCCAGTGTTGTGTACTAGTGCCCAAATAGTACCCCAAAATACATTGGGCTGGTATTTTAAAAATAAAGGTGATGCTAGAATGCATATAGCTACTTATGAAATTTAATTGGATACAAATCTTTTTTCTGTGCAACTACAAGAACTTAGTTTCAATCCAGGCATGTGCTAAAGGAAAAGACAGTGCTTGTGAAAACGTGATTGTTTTTTACTGTAAATTAATTAGAAATTTTAACTTTTCTTCACTTTTCTGTGCTTTTTGGAGTCAGCAATAAGATTTTCTCATTCGCAAGTCTTACCTGGCAAGTCCTTTGTCTACCTAAATATCTGACTGGCTCTGTGAGTCTAAGTTTTGAGACTCAAGGTGTAACAACCTCTTACTTAAATTTTCTTCCTTGGGATATTCTTACTTGCTATTGAATTATTTTTAAACAGTTGTTCTTCCAAAATCTGTATTTTAGTTAAGGATTCCTTAGCTCCTGGAGAGTAAACATGGAATAATAAGATATTTGTTCAAAGGAGGAACAAACTTGAAAATGGAAACTTACTTAAAGCTCTAAAGCCTTTTCTGTGTGCTTTTTTTTTTTTTTTTTAATTTTCTGGAGGGGGGCCTCTTTTCTGAAAGATTTTTTCCATTGCAGCTTGTTGTTGAGCCTCCACTGTTTCTGGTGTTTTGGTGTAACAAAACTTAGCTTTAAAATGCAGCCTGTTTGCCAACAGCACATTCCACTCAGATTAAACTGTTTGTTTGGATTTTCCATTTATTTAAATTTTAGTTCTAATCTAGATTTTCACTGGTTTCCATGTAAAAGACTGAAGAGAGGAAGAAGCTTTTCTTGTATACATTTTCTTTGTATTTCTCTGAGTTTCCAATCAATGCTGAGTGCAAACTTATGTCCATTTAACAGTACTAAATAATTGGCAGCTGCCATGCATGTAACGCACATAACGTTTTCTGGAGATCATCATGTCATGAAGATAAGTCCTTATCAGGACAAGATTGCTTTAGGTATTTCCCCTAACTTCATATGTGTCCATTCGTCCTTCCTGCTTGCGTTACAGAAAAGGTTTTAGAAGCATTGTAACTTTACCTAGATTATTTTTCTTTTTTTTTTTAATAGGTATGTTCATAACAGTTGCATATATTTGCTTCAAAATTAATGTATAAGTAGTGTTCTGTACGAGAAGCTTCATTCTGACTTTTTCATTGTTACTGTTCTGTTCCTGGACACAGGAAAAGAAGCCAAATGGAAATGTTGTTGTCTGGCTTTTAGAATGCATACTGATATCTTGGCTTCTAGTGTTCTGCTTTTCTAACTATTCCGAACATGGCAACTGTGCTTGGCTGATGGCGTCTGGAATCTGTCGGAAGAAGAGTATGTGTAAATTGGGAAGCTCAAGTGTTGCTTCTCTTTCTTTCATTACTTGGTGTCAGATCTTCCTGTTAAAGGATTCAAGTTTTTGGATGAGGTTTCGCTAGGAATGAAAGATGTTGGGTTTTTAATGCAGAAGATACTTTTTGTATTGCACAATGTAAAATATAATGAAATTTTAGATTCTAAAGGTAGTAGTTAACTCTATATAGCTTTTGCATTAAGCAAATACCTGATGCTGAAGCAGAGACTGTTTTGTGGGTTTTTTTTTTCTTCTACTTTTTAGAGTTGGCTAGTAGGTTTGCTTACACCGGTAAAAGAGATTTGAGAGAAGTACAGTCTTCATACACTCTGAATTCAGGGTGCAAATCATTACTGCTCAAGGCAGTGGGAAATATGGCTGCTTCATAGTCCTTCCAGTGCAAAAATTATTTTTACAGTGATGCATCCCATATACGTGCCTTACACCTACGTTCCTCCTCTCAGAGCCAGAGATCTGCATTAGAGGGTTCAGCAGTGCAATGTGTGGCACAGATTTGCATGTTTTGGGGGAAGTACAATTCCTGTATCTCAGATCTTCTGGGATAGGGTAGCTACATGGCTCAAAAGTAGTTCCCAGTAATAATAAATCTTCATGCATGCACATAAAAACATGCTAAAATGATTAAGAAGATTCTGAAAATCTCATGTGGAATCTGAATAACTTGCTGTTCCCTCAAAAAATAATTGCTAAAAAGTACTTGGGAAGATGTCCTGAGGTTAAAAAAACCAAAACACTTTACAGAGAGTAATTTCAGATTTGAATACCATCTCCACACCAGTGTCCACACCCCAGAAATAACACTTGAACTTTTTCATGTCGGTTCAGACAGACAGCTCACCTTGGTTCAGCTCATCAGAAACTTCTGAGAGTCCTAGTAAATGCTTGTTATACAACCTCACAAGCTTTCTCTGAAGTAAATGGGCAAAATGGAGACTTGGCCCCAAATTCTTGTAACATCTCATCTTAATTTCAGGACTAAATGGTGTGCTATCTGGGAACTGTTTGTGACCTTTGTTATTCAGAGCTGGTTACCTAGGTGCTTTGGTGCTTACCTCTTGATAAACCAGATTAATACAGCAAATGCAGCAATAACAGCCGACTTCTCAGTGCCAGCCCCATTTAAGCCTAGTTTGTAATGGCCTGTTCCAGCTGGTATTTTGTAACAGATGTTTGTAATTGTGTTTGCGCTTTATTCAGGGATGCTGGCCTAGGAGGGCCAAAGCAGTATGTTTCAGTGAGCCTACTACCTTGTGTTGAAGATAGGGCTTTGGTGCAGACTTATCCCAGAATTCTGCAGTAGTAATACTTTGCATCTCTTATTTCCTATTTGCACACAGAAGCTGGTAGAAAGATGCCTTGGTCGGGAGATCAAGTGGGGCAGATGCCAGAGTGGTAATCTGATAGAGTGACCTTTGCTGTGTTCTCCCAGTCTCTCATGCAGTAGCAGTCCAGCAAAAGCAGAAATCTGTCTGGCCATGCTGGTACTTGGCACTGTCTGGAGTGGCTTAAATCTTGCCTCAGTGCACTTGCTAAATAGCTTATTATTGTGGAGGGATGGGCTAGAGAGGAAGATATTCTTTCTTCTCGGTTACTACAAAACACTTTCTAGATTTGCCAAATAAATATGCAGTGAGTAGACCCTTGGATGTAACATTCTCACCTTGGTTGCACTAGGGCCAAACCGAAGGGAACTACATAGGGTTGAGAATAGGGTTTCATAGTGGGCTTTGCTCTACCTTGCTGCCTAGAGCTGGGCAAATTTGGAACTGAAGCAGATCTTCTGTCCCTTGCTGATGGTGAAAGTCATTCATTTGATGCCAGTTCTGTTAGGACATTTACTGGGTATGCTATCATTTTTCCAAAAGACTATGTACTTGAATTATATTACAGAAAAACTCAGATTTTTTTTTTCTTTATAGGTAGTTGGTTTAGACAGCTATAAGGAGATACCTTCTCGATTCTGTAACAGAAACAAACATACAAATCTCTATCATCATGTGAGTGTTTTCATAACTTCAGCAGAAAAATGAATACTAATATTTAAATATTTTTCTCTATATAATAATTGAATATTTGTTTACAAACAACAGAGTAGACAATCACACTAGGTAGGACTTGTAAAAAGCATTGAGTTCCTTTGTTGTCCAGAATTTCCAAGAAATGTAAATGGAAATCAAATTGGAAAGAGCACAGGCTGTAAGTTGTAATTAAGTATATACAAAGTAGTAAGAGGCAAGCAATCCAACAAAGAACTAACTCTAACTTCTTAAGCCAAGCATTATTTATTTCATCTTGAAATAGCACGGAGGGATTTTACTAGGGATAAAATTATGCAAAATATCTTCTCCTTCTGTAACAGAAGTCAGGGATAATATAATTTAATAGCCTCACTTGAGACATGATTCCCTTATATAGTGCAATCTAGTAGATTCTGATGCTCACTGAAATCAAGCAGTGTATCTCTTAGAGATTAAGACGGTCTTAATATGGATAATAGAATCTGTAAAAAACTATGAGCATGAAGGTCTCACATTCCAGTCTGCTTTGCCCCTCTCAATGACTTGAGAGGGCAGTTGAATAGACAAAGTAGATCTTCTCAAGCAGTACAAATCGCATGTTTTTCCTTAAAGTAGTAAATATATTAGAGCATTTGCCTTAGATGTATGAGTTTCCCATTCAAGCATGAGTGGTATCTGGACCGAACTGTAATTTTAAACCTGGTCTGCCTTATCTCAAGTAAGAGACTTAGTTTTGAAGGTCTTGTTTATTGACAGGATGTCACATGGAGAAATAAGTACCTGAGGTCTTAAAACTTCCTCAAGTTAGGAAAAAATACCAGTTGTCCAGCTGCTGTGAAATTCATTTGCCTCAGTGCAAAAGTGCTTTATATTAAAACCAAAGTGGTGAGGAAGTTTCTAAGGCCCTCTGAGGTGGAGTGAGGGATTTTACCCAAGTAGCTGTACTACAGTTTTTAGATTAATTAGGTGAGCTGGACAATTATTTTAGTGAAGATTAAAACATGCTAAAATAATTTTGCCAATCATAATATTCAGTATTTATCTCCTGTTTCTTTTTTAGAACACTTTTAAATATGTTAACTTCAGAAAACTAGGATGAAGTACATGTTTAGATAGCTTGTTTAAAGTTCAGCTACTAGAATCTTTTTCTTGGGGGGGGGGGGGGGGGAATAAAATGTCGTGCTACAGAAATAACTCAGAATTTTCTTGTACCACAAGGGCAAAGCATTTATTCTTTATTCAGATAATAGGTTTGTATCCCTATGTCCCTTATTATGATATTAAACAAATCTGTTTAATTGGAAGACTGTTGTGGATGGCTTTTTGGTTTTTGTGTTTTGTGGGGTTTTTTTGTTGTGTGGGGTTTTTTTCCCTTGAAGATTTAAATTTTGAACTGGAGTAGTTGTTGTCATCTTAGCAGTAGTATTTTGGTCACCTGCTGTCACATTTGCAGTGGGAACTGTTTACTGAGGGTAGTTACATTACCCTCTGATGATTATTACCGTCTGATGATCAAAGAATTATGGATGAAAAATAAGCCAGCGTGTTCTTCATTAAGAATGTTGTGTACAACAGCCAATTTTGACATTATCCTGAAAAAATTCACAATTGCTTAATATTATTACTGGGAGCAGCCCTGAATTAACAGGGAAGCATACACGTTTGCAGGATTGAGGCTGTGTGCTGGTTGGTTTGTCCAAAAACATCTTGATACCTTGCAGGATTCCATTTCAAAACATTATTAGGACTTCCTTTTATTATGAACAATTGTGTGTTTCCTCTTACAGGTTTCAGGTTTCCTGGACCTTTTGTGGCCATAAGGTTTGTGATCACTATGCCAAGCTGATTGTCACGGTTGTCTCTTAATCTGAGAAGTTACATTGTGAGCAGAGAGATGTAGAAGGAGGTTTTGGATGTGCCATATTGAGCCTGGAAGCACAGTACCTCCATTTGTGGGGTGTTGTATCTTTTAGCAGGGCCTAGAAGGTTAAATGTCATGTCATATGAGTACAGCTGCAGTGTTTTCAGGACCAAATTGTCTCACTGATTGTGGCCTACCAGGTGTGCCAGTTACCATAGCAGTAAATAAACAAAGTCCATTCCAGTGCTTACAGTTAAATTAGTTAAGCAAACTCTTGCTCACTTGAGCATGCTTCACAGAATTCCATGTGGAAAGGGTCTGATAGCAGATAGCAGTTTTGAGATGACAACCTGCTACGGTCCAGCTCTGTCAGGCTTCTTGGAGACAGGAATAGCAGTTTTTTAGATCCTCAGCTGTACTGGAGCAAACCATTTTCTTCAGACTTGCCTTTATCGTTTTGTTTCTTACGTGACTGTTTTAACATGTAGGTGATCTAAATGAACTGAAGCTGATGCGCTCGCTGCAGAAAGATGTAATGAATTTGAAGGAACACTTGGGGGAGACTTCATGACTCCTGTTTTATTTCCAGTTTTGGATTTGTTTGAATTAACATCACTGTGAATTGAGATGTATTATTCTAAAACTCCTGAAAAATGGAACATTAGTTCTTAACTTGTTGTCTCATGCTGTTTCTGATTCCAGAATAGTAATTTGAAAGCTTCTTGAGATGGGGCATATTTTTAGGTATTTCTTGTTGGTGATGATATCTTACTAGTTTTCTTTAAAAATGATGTAATTGTAACTGACTGACTTCTCTACCTAGATATGAAAGCAATGATGAGTGATACAGTTGTGGGGAAGGGAAAAAGAGGAGCATGGATGAATAACAAGCATGTGATAGTAGATGAACCAGATTGTTGTAGCACTTCATATATTAGTGAATGCTCACCACTATATTCAAGTTGCATGCCTATTTCTATTTTAATTCCTGATTTTCAGTATCTCAGTTTTATAAGGAATTTACCTTCAACTGAAACTTCCCAAATTTGATCTCTGTAGTGTTAATAAACACTTTGCATCAATATATCTTAAAAAAAAAATGAAAGAGCACACGTACAGCAAGAATTTACCACTTCTAAACACAGGAGGCATGCATTCCCACATACCAGAACAACAAAAAACACTACCCAACTAGAGTGACTATTCAACTATTCAAAAATAGTTGAAATAGTTGGAGTCAAAAAAGCCGAGGTTTGTGAAGGAAATCTGTCTTCTGAGTCTGTATGATGGTGTCTTTTGTTGCTGTCCGTGGCATAGACTTTCCCTGATCTAATCAGAAAATACTAGCACAGATACTTGCAGAAAATAACAGCCATAATCAGTCTGTTGTCTTTTTCTGAAGGATCTAGCAAGAGAGGGAAATGAAATTGCCAGAGAATTTGGGTGACTAACTCCTAGCTTCAATTATGAGCTTACCAATGAAGAATTTTAAATTAGCGTATAGCAGATAACTAATTTTCTAAGTTGAGAGATCACAATAAAGTAGCTTCTATTTGGGGGGAGAGGGCTGACATTTAATGTTTTTGCTTTTTAGCTCATATTAAATAAAACTTAACCAATGAATGTGTTTAAGCTATCTCTAGAATAAAATTAATTTTTCTGCTGAACTATATTACCTGTAAAGTAAAATCATGTGTTGCATGGTAGTGTTGCTGTTTGATGATTTATTTTTTTATTCCTGTTACAAGCAGAGTAAAACTACTGCATTGTCCAGGCTGAGTTTTGGAAAAATCTATTTAAATACTGCTCATTGTCCACTATTATAAAGAAAGATAGTGGAAAAGATAATTCTTTGTCATTGGCAGTCCACGCTTGCTAGAAGAAACTAAGTTATTTGCTCTATGACTGTGGTCTATTACAAAGGACTTGCTCAGGCATGCTAAAAAGGACCCTGCACAGTGAAACTTCCTGGATGCTGTGCTGCATTTTAGCTTCTTTCCTGCTGTTATGACTTGATGGCAAGGCCTCCTCCAGCTGGAAGGGTGCCCTACTTAGTTCAACCCTGACTGTAGCAATGACCCAACAGATTGTATGTATCCCCAAAGTTCACTACCAGGCTCTAATGCATCCGAACATAGGTGGTATTTCTAATTAAATAAGAAGGGGGGTAAAAAAAAAGCATTGGACCTTGTGGCTTCTTAGTCACATGAAAATACTCTTCAAGTTGTTTCAACTCCCTTACTATATGTATGCAACTGGAAGAGTTACACAGCTTATATCTTTGAAGAGTTTTCATATGCAATACTGCACCACTACTTACAGTGCTAGGTGTGCATTGGGTAGCCTCCTACAGATGATTTAAATGGTAATTCGGGCACTTGGTGTACATTTAGACAGACTTACTATGCAGTATTTTCATTGACCAGTTTGTTCCTACATAGCTCACAGTAACAATAAAAAAGGTGAAGTTCTGCAACAGATGGCACTGTAGGAAGAGGTAACCCTAACAGAAAAAGTTTTCCCTGTAGTCAAATGTAGACTTAAAAGTTGAAAGTTGGAATCACCTAGGTAGACTGAACTTCTGGTAGTTCCTAACATCAGAATGCATTGCTTTCCGAACTTGGTATTTTTATAGTACAGGGTTGGGTTGGTTTTGTTTTGTTTTTAAATGGAACAAGGTATCTTAAGATTTGTGGCACTCATGGTCAGCAACGTAGGAATTCGTTTGTCCTGTATGATAATTATTCAGCAAGACAAAGGTCCTGGTTTTCACAAAGTAACTGAAGGACAATTCTGCAGCCCAAAGTCTGTAGCTGAGTTCTGAAAGCTTGTGTTTATGTCCCAACTCAGGACTTCAAAACTCGGGATCTGTCTAACCCTGTAGGTAAAGTCAGTGAGCAGCTAGGCAGAACCTCATCCGATGTTCAGCCATGCATGTATTTCAGTTTTGAAAGTGGGCAATAGTTCCACGCCTATGCTCAAGTTCACTCTGGATCCAGAGATTAAATGTTTCCCTCTCTATCTTCTCTTAGAACTCGCAGAAGAACATGGTGTTCTCAGAGCATGTTTATTGAAGACCTATCAGATGGGCTTTGCACAAAACAAACCGGAGCTACCCCTCCCACTCCTGAGTAATAGCTTAGTGGTTAGAGCATTCCCAAAGAGTGAGGACTCTAGGTTCAGCACCTTTTCTGCCTGAGGTGATTCAAAGTCGTGCCTCTTACATGCCTAGGCTCCCAAGATGAGAGAACTGGACTAGCTTTTGCTCTCATTTCTGGGCCAGTGAACACCTTAAGAATTTCATGTAAAGCAGGACTAGTGCAGTTGGAAGTGCTGACAGTGTTGCCATCATTAAATAGCTTAACTTTGTTGTTTAGGGAGGAGAAGCTGAAATCACCTCAGGCTTATTAATTACTTGAACTTGGCCTCTATCTTGCTTAAGTGATCTAACCACTAAGGTGAGAGCACTAGTCTCTGGGTTTGAGGTTGTGGTCTTTAATAGATGCAGGTGCTTTTTGGTGGTGGGCAGAAAGCTCTACCACAGTGAGAGATGAGACTGAAGATGCACTCCTGTCTTTGGTGCTTTCTGTTGGCTAATTTAGGTGGCTTCCAACTTGACTTGCAGGTTTTTGTGAATGCAGGGTAAGGTGCGTTACCCTCCTCAATTTTTATATAACTATAATAAATATAACTTTTGTGTTCCCTGGTTATAGACTGAAGTGTGATCTTTGCTATGAGATCCAGGCATGGAGGAAGTATTCTTGTCTTGAGCATCATTGGGGTTGTCTCTACAGTGTAAAATTTGACTTTCCACTAAGATACTTCTTCCTCTAAATACCTTTTAACGGCTTCTACACTAGATAAGTAAACTGCCTTTGTTATGTTCCTGTGGTGAGAATGAACATGAAACTTCCAGCTCACAAGGCAGTTGCGAGTTGAAAAGGCAGTTAAAGTGCAGATGTTTCATAATTTGTTTCTTGCACCTGTTTATAGTACATAGTCTGTCTGTAATGTATGAGGACATTTTGGTTTGGTTTGTTTTTTTTTTTTCCTGGTACAAGTAAGCATGTTTTTCTTCAGTGAGGGTCCTTTCCAATGGCTTGGAAAGTAGATCCTTCACAGTAGATCTCCAGGATTCTTCCACTTCACATCCCCTCACACTTGAGGGCACTGTAGGTTCATCCTTCCTTTATACTTGAACAGCTCTACAAGCAAGATCTTAGTGGAGGTTTGAACCAGAACTGGATGTCTCTTTTTGTGAGTTTTCTCTTTGTTTATCTTTAGTATTGGAGAAAAATGTTCTGATTTAGAGTTTCCATTAAAGGAGAAGAACAGTTCTTTAAAATATCAGTGTTGTTTGTATAAGACTTTGTAGTACAGTTTGGCACCTGGAGAAGAAATAATTGGTCTCAGGTGGACTTGCAACTTGCTTTCAAAACCCAAGCGCAACAAGACGTGTGTAACCTGCACTACTGCAGCTAAGTGGCTGAAATAGGGTTGCAGAACCAACAGGACAGTCTGGAGGAAGAGCAAAACGGTGTCAACAAGTACTGTACATTGTGCTGGATTTAATACAGGGTGAAGCTTAAATTCTTCTTGAAGAGAAATGTGTACTCTTGGTGCTATTTAAGTTTTCCCATCCCAAGCCTTTTCACTTGACTGTACTATACAGGAACTAGATCATTACCATTAAAAGAACCTGAAGTTCTTCCAAGTTTATGTTCAAGCCAAATGAAGTCAGCCTCTAGCAAACATGCAACTAGATGACATAATAGCATATATTAAATGTGCAGAGGCCTTTTTGTTTCCCCATCCCCTAATTATATCAAACAACAGGAGATGAAATACATGCCTCTTTAGTGACATTGTCCTTCAACTCTGTTTAATAGAGCTTCATTCAAACATAGACCTATGTGCAGCTGAATCTTGTCCATAGTGGATGGCCACGAGCATCCTGAAATGCCAGAGGTTCTGTGAAAATCTGCAACTTGAAGAGCAACCAAGTACTCCTCTGTGCCTGAACTTACAGGGTATGCTGCAACACTTACCTTCATACTCAGGCCTTCTGATTGTAGGGTAACTTCACACAACTGCACGTGAACTAAATCACCATGAACTTCTGAGTAGCTCATCTGTAACAACAGATTCGTCTGATTTGCTGTCTAAAACATGTCAAGTAGGCAGTGTAAACTGCAGTTGTTTGCAGTCGTGTAAACTTACTCTGGTAACAGCTCTTATTAATGTTTAGTTTGCCTTCTGTGTTAAAGCATGCCTAAAGACATATATTCTATCATCTTCAAAAATTTTTCTTAAAAGATTTTGGAAAGGAAGGAAATGTAGCAAATACCAAACATCAAGTGGTGCTGTAGACAATTATTAGTTTAATCTGTTGGCAGTAGATTAAAGAATATGGCAGATGATGGCCACTTCTTTCCCTGTTTTCCCACAAGACTGGGTTAATAGTTTTCCCCCCACCTCTCGCCAAGTGACATGAATTAGTTACACAGTTCCTGGGGTGACTGTTTAGTGACCACCTAGTTGTAAAAGCTTTTATGAACATCAGAAGCCTCAAGTTATGAATATGGAACTTCAAATTGGTGTGGGGTTTTTTGTTTGGTTGGTTTTTGTTTCTGGAATAGCTAGCATAAAACTCAAGGTTGGCCTGTTGCCAGGTTAGCAGGCTTCCTTTGTGGTGATTCCTTCCCTCTGTTGTGAAGTTTTAATCTTCAAAATATCAAATGGAGAAACAAGCAACAAAAACAAAGGAAAACCAAACCTGGTAGCTTTCCTTTTAAGATTAACTTATCAGTGTCCTTCAAAGGAGGGACAGACTCCATTCAGCCCTTTACTGTGGATTATTACACGTAGCAGCAGTTTGTGCAAAGTGGAATCTAGTAAGACTGTGCTTGTGTGATGATCCACTGGTAGTGCTTGATTTCTCCCTGCTGGAAATCTGGGAATCTCCCCAGCCTAAACTATGGATGTGTAATAAATTCATGTATCCCATAGTCGCTTGTTCCACTGTGGGCCTAAGATCGTACTCAGCCAGGCCTTCTGGGTTATTAGACCCAGTTGGTTGAGAAAGGGATGATTTATAGGGGCTTAAGTGAGTATAGTTAGACCTGCGCCTGGACCAAACAGACACCAGGAATAGCAGAGATGTAAAGAAAAAGTAACAAGCTCTTTGGGCTCCTACAGTTTGCATTGTCCAAGTGCTGGTTTGGAGCTTTAACTTTTAGAAGAATGACATTATAAGCTGAAGGGGAAAACAGACACTTAACTCTGGCATTAGGCTTTCATGGAATGAGATGGTCCAAGCTCTAACAATCCCATTCCTTCTAGTAATTTCACTTCTTCCTTCTTAGCGCAGAGGAATTTGAGATGTGGTTTTCAGTTCATGACAGTCTAGCGGTTTGCACCTCTGGCTCAAGATCCAGCCTCTTGGAGGACTGAGGCTTTTAGGCTTCTTGTTTCGTGTGAGTTTAGAGGCAGGCAGGACCTTGTCCAGTGGTGCAGGTGGAGCAATGCTCAGAAGTGACCAGGGGTTGAAATGCATGCTATTTGCTTTCTTCTATGAAGATAAAGCTGAAGCAAGAGATGAAGTCTACTTACCGTTTCTGGAGTGGGAAAGAGAGAGAGGTATAGTTGGTGAGAGGGATCAACACAGTAGCTTGTGAAGTTAGGAAGATTTTTCTGAAGTTTGTTCAGTGTTATGTCCCCTTCACTGGTACACTTTGAGAATATATTCAAAAGTAAGCAGTATTTTTCAGTAAATTAGTGCTTTGTGGGGCAGTAGGGAAAGGTATGAGGAAAAAGTGTAGCTAATAGTAACGTAATAAATATTGCTTTAGAATTTAGGCACCTCTGGGTGATTGTTTGGTGTTCTCGTCCTTGAAAAGTGCCCATATGCAGATTTCTGTAGAAAAAATTTTCGAAACCTTTTCGCCTGTTTTAACATTTTAATAGTCTGATTACCAAATGGCAGGGAGAAGGAAGTTCATTCAGTGTTAGATTGTTGAGACGACCAAGTAGTGGATCATAACTCTAATGCCTATTTTGCACCAACTGCCGAATAAAATCATATTATTATTGTAATGAAGTAGCATATATCCTGCTAAGGCACAAGAATACTTGGCAGTTAGCAATCAATCATTTCACAAAGCTCTACAGCCAGCGATCATAAGGGAAGAGTGGAACCTGCAAATGTTAGACTGGCAGAATCTGGAAATGAAAGCAACGTGAATGGTAAATTCCATTCCATTCAGTCTTTATGCCTAGGCTAACTACAGATTTTTAACTAGCGTTTCTGTGCAAATTCTCTACATCCATGTTAATTAATTGCAGTATATTATTGTTGTATGCTTTTTTACACTTATTATACAGTATTGGACTCATCAATGTTTCACCTATGACTTTTATTTGAGGTAGGCAATCTCTGGTGTCTGATTTGTAGATTCCATTTTCTGTCTCAGCTGTCTGTGCATAGATCAAATTCGTGTCTGCACTTGATGACTACCACAGTTAGCATATCCTAAACTGAACTCCTTTCAGCCTTTCCTTTCCCTAATCTCTCATCAGGTCTTGTCATTGCACTTGCTTACAACTTTGCCATCATCTCACTATTTTCCTACAGTATCTTGTGCTGTCATGAAATCAACACATTGTTTTTTAAACATCTGTTCAGTTCCACTGGTACTACATGAAGCTATTGATTTCTGTATTGACTATACAGACAGGATCTGTCTAACTTTGTGTGCCTATAAAGCACGCACCATACGGGGCCTATATCAATAACAGTCCTTCCAGATTGCACGTACTTGCATCATGCGGGATGCGGGGCTGCAGTAACGCATTCCTCTGACGCACGATAGCAAGATAGAAGGTGGTACTGCTGAGGCAGGACGTGGGGGCGGGGGTGGTGAGGAAATAAAGCAAACAATGTTTAACTGTCTGAAATCCCAAATGAAAGAAAAACTGTCACCCTGTGGGAAGTCACAGTTTAGTGTTGCAGCTCCTTGACAGAGTATGACAACTTAGTAGCATCTGCATAAATCTAAGATACAGCTCTAAGAGCTGAAAGCAGGTAAGTGTAGTGTATTTGGTTTTTTTTCCTTCTAGGTTACTTCAGCGTGTCTTTTTCAACATGCTTGTGCAGAGGCTTTCTGCACTATTTTTCCAGTGCTTACTGGTGAACCAAAAGAAAACCCCTTGTTAGCATGACTGAACTGTGTATTCTGTTACCATTAGAATATTATTCAAAATTTCCAGTTTGAGTCTGCCTGTACACAGAAGATAACAATCCCTGTCCTGGAATAATTCTTGGAGGTGCTAAGTTTCTTCAACAATCTTAAAACTGATTTAAAGATTAAAATCTTCTCTAAAATGAAACTTATGAAGTAATACAAATTTTACAAATAGACAATTCTCTAATAAAATAGCTTTGATTTCTTCCTGAGAGATTAACACTGGGATTGTGGTTATTTCATTGTTCAGTCATTGTATTTGCGAAGTTTTACAGTGAATCTATGAGCTTGTCAGCTTCAAATTCTGCTAATCAAAGCTACTGTAGATAGCCTTTAAGAGCATATCTTAACTTCTGAAGCCTTTGCCAAATTGGTGTTACATTCACATTCATGTGTTCTTTTGATGAAAGGTATTTTATATGTTGGTTTGTTGTAAGGAGGGGACGGATATATAATTGAGACTTTGATCTCTCAAGGACTTGGCACGTGAGCGTTCTCTCTGACTTCTCAAGATTCCTTTACTAAGAAATCTTCCTCTGGCATTTCTCCACAAAATGTACCTTCTGCTTCTTTAGTAATATTGAAACGGACATAACAGTTCTGTTCCTGGCCCTGCCACCCTCTGATTTGCTGTGTGGTCTTGGATGTGTTACAGCCCCATTTCAGTTTGCTTATCTTTAAAATGGAAATAACGCTCACGGAACTTTACAGTAATTTTAAGTTATGTGAAAAGCTGCTAGGATAAAGTTATAGACATATGCTTAGTTGAAGTTGTAATACTCCCAGTTAACTTTTATACAGTACTGCACTTCAGAAAACTCCTATAGTGTAACATATCATTATGAAAAAAATTGTATATAGATGGAATATGGTGGAAGTTATCTCACCTAAGAGACACAATAATTTCTTTTGATACTCTGAATGGGCAACGTACAGTGCTGCTATTTGCCATTTCATTTTATTGACGTTTCACTTTTAATTTGCTTTAATTCAGAAGCAGCTAACCATGTTCAAACTTTCAAAGAAACTGAATTTATGTTGGGGGAAAGAAACAGAGCATGAGTAATAGGAGGTGAAAATAACCATTTTACAGTCTTCGCATCCTCAATTATTTGAATTTGGGGGTAGGGTGGATATTCTCAGCGAGACACTGAGCTTTTTTTTTTTCTTGCTGACCATTGAAATGTAGCTAGCTTTGAGAAATGAGGAAGCCGTTCAGCAGAACACAGCAGTGCTGCACAGTATGTCAGAATATAAAGAACAACATACTGAATGTATAAGGGAAAGCAAGATTCAGCCCAAACTGGGATCTGGCCAGAAAGCTTGGGCTTAACTTAAGTCAAGAATGGTATTTCAAAACAAAACAAAAAAACCCCACTGCTTGTCTCCGTATGTTTGCCAGTCTCTTCAGCTTATAAATCAGTAATGGGCTTTATTTGAAAGCATTGCTTTAAAATGGTGACCTTTAGAGCCAGGCTAGATTGGCATACCTTATGCTAGCACAACCTCAGCACAACTGGAAGATAAGTTAGGCTTGTATGTTAGGCCTTTGTATATTTGAAGGACATATTCTAATAAACATACTCTGCTTGCATATTGCTTCTGCCATCTTACATGTTGTATTGCAAAGTGGGGCTTGCAGGAGGAAGAAAGGTGGAGAACGGCATCATCTTGAAATCTGCTATGATTGCAAAGCTGACCTTCTAAAAGCTGTAAAATCAAGCTATGTTAGGCATACCTTTTCTGGAAGGTAGATACAAAACAGTTAATTTCCACAGCTGCTTGCAGAAGTTCCACTGCTTAGTTTGAGAATGGGAGGACAAATCTAAGCCATGTTTTCACTTACATAAATGTTTTCTCTTATGAAATTCACATGTACTTAATGTAGGGTGCCAGGCTGATCACTGCAGCTGCTTAAAATAGAAAAGCAGATGGAACAAATAGAAAGATTTACCACACAGCTTGATCTCTTCCCCTGAAGCAGCCATTCATCATCAGCACTGCCGAGACAAACAGCAAAACGAGTTTCCCTTCGGAGCTGCGGAGCTGCGATTGGGCTTGGAGGGGTGGCAGAGCTGCACAACAGCCTCGGGATTGGCCAGGCGGGAACACACCTCTGAAATCTGTTTATTTCCTAAAAATAAGATACAATCTTTTACATTTCATCTAGAGATCTTTTATCTTGCATTTAATAGCCAAGTGAACTTGAGCAAACACAGTTAACCTCTTTGGAAGGGCTGTAATACTTGAGCAAAATGAGTGGAATTAATTCAGTTGGGGGGAGGGGGTGTTGATGGTGGTTTTTATATTTTTTTTTTCTCTCCTGAGTACAATGAGGGCTGTGTGAGTTGTCTAGATCTGTTGTTTGTATTTTTCTGGTTTGGTATATATGATATTGAAGAACGTTCTTGCATCTTACCTGGAGCCAAAAGTTGTTTTTCAGATTTTATAATGTACTGACTTTATCAGCTGATACTGAAAGCAGTTATTCTTTTAAAGCTGTTTTTATGTCTGCCCTGTAAAATTTTGTTTACACTTGCAATGTCTTTCGTTGTTTTTGTAAATATCAAGTTACTATTCCTGATTGTGTTTTAGTGAGATATGATTTCTTTTTTTCATTTAAATCAATTTAAATAGATCAGGAATTTTCTGGGATTTTTTTTTTTTGAAAGTTAAGGCCTTAATACGTTGTAAAGTCCTATGTAAAATAACTTCAGACCATGACTGAATGAGAGATTTGATCAGTTGCAGTGAATGTTCCAGCTGAGTAAGTATCTGGCATAACTGAATACATCAGAACTCATTAACCTACTTCCTCTCAAAAAAAAAGAAATCCAAGGGAAGAAAATTATATGGAAGATACATGCGACTCTTGTTGTGGTTCAAATGAGATGCATACAGAACCAGAAGGCTGTGAAAAGCTAGTTTCTGAAGCAGGAACTTGGGGTTTTTATCAAGTAACAAGGGTTTGGACAAGCACTAAATACAGGAATATTGACTAAAGGGGTTTTTGCCTTCAGGAAGAAGAGGCAAAGACTTAGGAGAATGAGAAGGGAAACAGATCAGAGGGAGGATTAAAGGCAAGAGAAGCTGACTACCAGAAAACTCTTTACACCCAAGTTCAGCTTTTTTTCCCCTCTGAATAATTGTTTTTGCTTCTGGTATGTTTAAATACGGATAAAGTCAGTAGTTGGTAATGCTTAAATTGCCAATCAGCTTTTGAATAAGCACCTATATTTTCCTTATCTATATGGAATTAACATTTCAAGATTTTCAAAAGATTAGCCTTGCTGCGTTATGGATGTTGCTTAACCGACGTTGAATGTTCCATTTTTAAATCTTTGCACCCTCAGTGATGGTTTTGTAAGTTTTCACATTATCCCATTAAAATTTCTCACTCTTTGGAGTGATGTGATGAGGAAATAACACCTGCAATTATAGAGGAATTACCAGCAACTGATATTTTAAATTCTCTGATGCACAAGTCTATTTTGTTTGTTTAAATTCTTAACCCAGAAAAGTGTCTGAGAAAAGCCTTCCTCAGAAGATAACAAAAAAAAAATAAATTGTAATTCAACAGCTGCAAATGGGGGAGTGGAATGGCAATGGTATCGTTGATCTCTAAATTTTTTTTGTTAGTTGTAAGCTATATAACAAGCAAAGGTGGCTTTTGCTGTAGAGAAAACCTTTTTCCAGTTGGATAGGAACGGGAGAGCTAGCAACCTAATTTCTTTTATGTTCACTTTAATAACAGGTAACTGGAATATTTCTAAATTAGTGTAATTAAGGATAGCTGTGTGAAGGAGGGAAGCTTGTTCACTGATGCAGAGGTTGCTGAAGACCTGCTTAAAGAAAGGGGCTTCTCTGTCTGCTTCTCCCACCCCTACTTTTCTTTTGTAAACTGTAGGAAGTCCTAAGAAGAACCTTTTATATCTATGCCTTAGGGCTGATATAACAACTTAGGGTTTCCTTGGCTTACCAGCATTATGCTCGCATAACCTGAGATTTAGTAAGCATTTGTTGAACAGTGCAGGCCTTAACACAAAGCTCTCCCCTTTACATCAGTTCTGTTGCTGTTTAGCCCCCTTGCAGAGTAAAGGACTCATCTCTTCCCTTTCTCCAGGGGAGAAAAAGCAAGTGAGGGAATTCTGAGAGTTCTTATTTTGTTATCTTAAGTGACACCCTCTTAACCTCCTAAAATATTTGCTGATAGTAACTTGGTTAGTGAAACTGGAAGCTGGTGGCAGAGAGCTTAAAAAAGTGTGATTAGATAGCGGATGGCATTCCGTACTGACAAGTGCAAGACATGCATGGAAGGCAAAACAAATTCTCGTTTTACATACTGTGATGGGCTGTTCTCTATGTGTTTACCACTCAAAAAACTGTGACATTACAATAGATCTGTCTGTTCCATTCTTGGTCAAATATCAGACAAAGAATGAAATAAAGAAACATTATAACAATCCAAGGTGTATTCTAGTTTAAAAAAAAAAAAGTTTTCTTTTTTTTAAAAAAAAATGTTTTACTGTTTGAAGATTCTGCTGTTTCCCTAAATTTGACTTAAGTGCAACATTGCCCCACAAACTCCAGCCAACTCAAATTCATGACTTTGATATCAGAGAAATGATGCCATTTTTAAAGCTAGAAGTGGAAGGCTGTGTTAAATTACTTGGTTTTGTTTACTTTTGGTAAGATTTTAAGAAAATGAATTGCTAGGAGATTTGGTTTCTATTTCCATATCAACCTCGAAAAGCCTGAACCAGAGTTCATCTTCAGAGGGTAGTATGGTACTAAAATAATATTTTACAATTCTTGGAAGAATTGGTAAAGGAAGAGGTTAGGTTTAGGAATTGTGGGTGATAGGTATCTAGAGATGCTGATAGGAAAGAACTTAGTATTGGTTTGTTGTTTGTTTGGGTGTGGTTTTCTTGTTACAGGGGCTGTCACCTCACATTTGACCTAAACAGTAACATCTGTCTCTCGTAACAACAAAACTTTTGACATTTTTTTCTTTTTGATTTGTAGAGCAGTCCTGGGTTTTGTCAGATCACCAATTATTTCCAATACTTAAAAGATGCACAAGGCTTAGCATTGTAAACGGAGTCCTTAGATTGCAAAAGGCTCAAAATCCAAGACTGATTAAAAACTGTATTCCTGAGGCATAGGGAGGGGGAACTTCAGAAGCATAAAGTTATCATTTTGCTTCTAGGTTATGAATCAAATGCCACGGGGAGACAAGTATGTTCAAGGACACTTGCAGCTGTTCTTTTTTCCCCTGTAAGTGTAAAAAAAGAACACATCAAGCTTGGAACTTATAATTTAAAAAGTTATAGGAAAAGAAAATATTACATATACAGTCCTTTTCCTGGGAGAAGCTTTATAGAGGAATATGGACTACTAGTAACTAAATTTCATGACACTTTGCATATGCTGTAAGGCACTGATGTGCATATAAGGGCAAAAGAGGATCATACGCAAAGCAGAACTGAAAGTCTGTGTAGAAATGGTTTAGTACCCTTGTTTGAATTAGGTCAGTCTGGAATTAACCATTAGTATGAGTTTTATAGTCCCATTTGCATACATACCGTTCAAATAATAATAAAAAATTCCCAAGAAATACACTTCAAATTTTAGCCATGTCCATTAGAAGCAAGGAAACAAGGAATTACTTAAATTTGTTTTACTCTAGTCTAAGACAATTCTTTTAAATCTTACACTGTAATGTAGATCAAAATGATACAACGGTAGAGTGGTTTGGTTTTGAAGCTGTTGAGTCTGCTGTGGGGAAAGTTCTATTCCTCAGTCTGATCTGTTTGTCCATTTTTGGCTCCCAGCAACCTCCCAAAACTTCTCTAAGTTTAGGTTTTATTTATTGCCTTCTGGTTCTTAAGCCTGTAGGATTCATGTACTACATATTAGTTTTATTTTTTCATTTAAGATTCTTACATTTGCAAGTTTTTATAATATGGGCAATACATATATGCCTAAAATATGTTATGAATTAACAACATTGGATGCTGTAGCATCTCATCACATTTACTTTACTAAATAAAATGGCAATGGCCAACTGGGTAACACTGCACACAAGCAAAAACAAGGAAATGTTTAACAATGGTTACAGTGGTTTGTAGGAGTATGTTAGCGTTGGCCTTCTCTCTAGTCTGCTTTAAAGCAAGTGTTAGCGTGTTTTTTTTTTTTTAAATAGATATATATTTGGACTCCTTGCTCTTGGCTTATCTTTCAGTTTCTTTTATTATTATTTTTATTTAATGTCTTAGTTTTAGTCTTGGAAAACATAGCACGTATGAGTTACCCAGAATTAAACAAAAGAGATTTCTCTTTAAGTGGAGGAGACAGCCTCTGCTTGTTGTGTTTCATCTCATCACCTCAGTTTAGTGAAGGGAAAAAGATGGAGTGATAGAATTCTAAGACGGAAGGCATGCTCATTCAGCAAAACACCAATCTATTGTCTAATGAAACTGAAAAGGAAGTTGGAGCAATTGAGATGGTAAACTAACTCCTCAAGAACAGCAGATGGGGGAGGCCAACTACAGATGTTTGGCTGGGAAAATGGAAAGTGGATTGGTTGGGTAGCTGGAGAAGAGCTGATTAATTCCTTATGCTGAGAGGATGCCGTAGTTTACCAATATTAAAGATAAATGTAAGAGGGGGAAAAAAAGTGCAAAGGTCTTTTGTGTATAAGTTTCTTCTTTTAAGTCTTCAAGGAAAAGGTGAAGTTTTTCTTAAAAGTTTGGATTTCTTTTAGAAGATAGAGGCCAAAATTTTATCCTTGACCGAGGGAAATGTTTAGCTTCAGTTATACTCCCTTGTCCAGGATCTTTAGTCATGCAGCCCAGGGAATAGGCAGAGCACAAACATTTAATGAATTCTGAAATTGAATTACATGTATCCTGGAGGAAGTAGGAACATATCTGTTGTGTCAGCAACTAGAAACTAAATAAAGGAATAGATTTTGTCAAGTCTGTATTGACTTCAAAGTTAATGTGAACTTAGTACTAATTTCAAAGCTCAACCAAAGTATTAGCTTCATCAGTTGGTGCTGTTTCTTACAATGAAGAATCTTAATCTAGAAATGGAGGTGAAAGCATATAGGAGTTAATTTCTTCAGGCTAGTTTTTGGAACAGCATGTGCACACCTGTTAGAAGGTGAGACCTGACAGAAAAAAATCCAGAGTTTTAGTAACATGGTGTACCTGTGCGTGTGTGTCTATGCATTAACAATGCTTGCCTTGGTAGGAGAATATTCAGAGTTGGAACCCTGTCTTGGTGGCTATTAGGATTATATTCCCTGTACTGTGGGGCATTATGCGTTCTGTGATATCCTTTTTATCTTGTGTTTCTTGTTAAAATAAATCATAAGCCTGCTGTGATAAATGGCTGAGCAGGAAACACCTTGGTACCCTCAGTGCCTTAAAATAAGAGGTGAAAGAAATCTTTGCCAAAAGGAAGCTGATAAATAATTGCCTGCTACACAGAGGGATTGGACTGAGTTATACCATTCTGTTTCAAGTGGAAACTAAGGCAAAAATATGTAAACAATTTGTTCAGTTACTGTAAAAGCTCCAGATACTGTAGTTTAAACCCCCTCCTCTCTGTCTTTACTTATGCAGACAGGTGACTGTAATCTCTCCATATTGAAAAACTGACGGAAAAGAGTGAAATCCTGCAAAGTAAATGTACTTAAGAGTAAAGACTTGAAACAAAAAAGACAGATTACAAGTGACTAATCTGATGTTTGAGGTCACTAAATTCAGAGATGGAGAAAACTCTGACTGTGGCTTGATTTGGGAGGAAGTGCACGATGCAATAATTTGGGGTGGTTGGGTGGCTTAGAGATCAAACAGAACATGCAAATCACCATGCATCAAGATAAGTTTCAGTATTTTTGCACCTTCTAGGGCTTCCCCCCCACCCATTTTATAATGCTACTCCTCAGAAGTGTTTCTGTCAGTCTAAAATTTCCACATTACAAATTCTTCTCCATTTTATCCACAGCTATAAACTGTAGCAGCAGAAGTACTTTTGTCTTGTCATTACTATGTCTTCATTTGGGAGTTTTATAGCTATGCCCATATTTCTTTCTAAAGTAGTATTGCTTTGTATTACTGAGGCAGTATTATGTGAAAAACCTGCATAGAAATGCCCTAACTTTTCTGTGGGAAGGATTGTTATGACCTTTTCTTTGAGGGAGTCTATCCATTTTTTGCAACAGATCTTTTGATACGGCATGAGCAGTTGAACTACACAACAGACCTTTTCTTTTTCCCATGACTACCACTCAGATTCGTCAGGGGTGTAAGTATTAAAAAGAAGGATTTCCCTTTGTGCAGTTACATGCCTCTGAAAACTTTGCAGCAGTTACGGGCATTGCCTAGGAATAGGAGGGATCTGTCAGATGGGTTGTGAGGGTGGAGGTGTGAAAGGGTAAAACTGGACTCTGTCCACAAATCTAGTCGTGTAGTCATGGTAGATTTTTCTTTCCCCTGGAGCTGAAATGGGGGAAGAACATTAAAGCTGAAAAATGGGTATAAATGTTGCTGTTCACTAGAATTTCTGGAATCTAAGAGCCTGTGATGTGCAAAGAAACTTCTATTTGTGAGTAAAGTTATCCCTGTACCCCGGAGTACCAGCAGCCGCGTTGTGCTGCAGTGCCAAAGGTTCCAGGGTTGAAGCTTAGGGGGAGTTTATGCAGGGTGCTATTTGTGTTTGAAATCATTCATACAACCTAAATTCTGTCCCCTGGAGTTCTGACATTCTCTTCAATTACATAATAAAAGTCATCCTCACCACAGTCACTGTCCAATTAAATTCTAAGAATATAAACTAAAATTTTAGTCAAGGGCAAGTTTAGCATTTTCCCGTGTCCAACTAACATTTTCTAAACTTTTTGATGTGGGATATTATATGGATCAGGGACTATGAAGAGCTGAAAAAGGGAAGTGCCTGTATTTGCGTACATTGTCTCAGATCTCTGGTGGAGCCCTGTTTCATTGTTGTAGTCTATTTATGCCTTCCCGCAAGTTCTGGAAATGCTGAAACTGCAGAAAACAAGAATGTGGTTCTGAGCAACTGCAACTGTACAGCAAGTTCTATTTTAATCACTTTCATCAGCTTTATCCTACAGTGAAAGCTGTGTACTGTATCTCTTCATCGTGGGGGGAGGAGGGGGAATTTAAGTAGTAATTAAGTCCTATTTTAATATATGATCTACAGATGAAAGTCATAAATATAAATATGTTACAACCTTTCCTAGCACTGTCAGAGCATTATGAATGAATAAATGGTAGGCTTCTTTGTCCACAGATTCAGAATTGGGAAAAAAGATAGGAAACATCAGTTTGCTTCCCAGAATAGCAGCGTCACAACGTGAATTTGATGTTAAGTAGAAAACTCAAACCTGCTCTGGATTCAGGAGGACTGAGTATTTGATCTCGTAGGAATTTTATATTGGCAGTTGAGGTAGTGTGACTAGGAAACAGCTATGCACTGTCAGTATCGGTACAGATACTGGGGTAAAAAATAAACCAATAGCCTGACCGTTTTGCAAAGTTTAGAGTTGTTTTTCCTAGGTAGATTGCCTATGTTCTTAGCTTCCATGTAAAATTAAGTATTGACCAAAGCAGACAACTCCTGGCTGGCCTGTTCAGCTGACAGATACTTTCCTGTAATACAGGTAAGTCCTAGCTCAATAAGAGGTATTGATGCTAATGCATCCCTTAGGTAATAAATTAGCAAGAATTTTAAATTTCACTTTCGGCTTAAAAAATAGAAAAGTGTTTACAACATTTAATTAGACCTCAGTAAATATGATTTAATGTTAAATATCTACATTAAAAGCAATTCTCCAAAATATTTCAGAAATTGATGCTTCTGTTTTAATGTCATTGGCTGGTACTGTCACTCAGGCTTCTGCTTTAGTGATACTGCATTGTTCGTCTACGTAGGAAGCACTGTTTATAAGACATTTGAAGTTCAATTCAAAGGTTATGAACATTTAAAATCAAGATTTTAGAGGTTTTGATAATCTTAGCAGTTTTAGAAGATATTAGTATTAAATTGCCAGTTGTTGAAGTGGCTGTAAAGTAACCAAAACATTGACAAGAAGAGCAGAACCTACCTTACAATACTGTGAAAAATCCCCCGTCTCCTAAACAAACACTTTGTCTCAGTATGCTTTGTGGAGCGTATTATCTCTCAGAATGTTTCCCGTGTTTGTTAGATGGCTCAGCTCCAAAAGTGCTTTAACGCAGTCAGCTTGTTCTTTTCTTGTATGCCTTACTGATGACATTTTCCTTCTCTTCATTATTCAGGTCTGTAATGTGTGCCATGTTATAATTTCTTCTGTGCGCATCTCTGATATATATTATTTCCTCACATATCTAAACTCTTCCACGTTTTGATGTTTCCGTATCACATACAGAACAAGGTTTTATCTTTGTGTCCCATGAACTCAAAATTTCCTTCAGGCAGAAATGGGTCTTCAGGATTGAGCTGCTCCAGGACTACTTTTTAAAGGGCACCTTTCCATATCACTTTCTGTTTCATGGGTGCCTGGACATACACAGAGCACTCCTATAGAAACACATGGTAGATACACATAAGATTCAAAATCCTAATTATTTTGTTACTGAGATTAATGTAAGAAAAGCGTAGGCCTAGCTGGTTTTGAAATCTCATTTTCACTCTGAAGAAATTCAGGATCTCCTGTTATCCTGCACGTGACTTCAGCCCCAAATCACAAAATTCTTTCTATGGTTTCTTGTCTAACGTTCCACACTTAACACTGTCTGTGTTTGCATTTCTTTGCATGTCCCTCCTGCGTTCCCCTGCATCTTTTAGCAGTCTCCAAAAGCTCGATAACCCTCTAATATAACATCCTTTCATTCTTCTGTTTGGGGACTTTCCAATCCCCAGGTCATCATCCCTTAGGACTCCTTTCTGAGTGTTTCTGTCCAAGCTCCAGTATGCATCTAATCTAACTACAATTTAATCCAAGTCTATATTTCTTATAATGTCACTACTGTATTTATTCAAGGCTACAAAGTATGAGTGTATTCTCTATCTCTTTTAACTTAACTTACTCTGACAAAACAGCAAAAAAGTCCTAAGTTTCTCCGTGTTCTCTTATGAGTAAATATCTTGTCTTGGTTACTCTGGAGTCATATATGTGTTTGCAGCATATTAAATCTTTCTTATTATTAGATTTTTAGGAATCCTTTCTAAAATATATCTTAATTTGAGAAGATAGTTATACTAAAGTTCTGTTTTCCAACCACTTTATAATTTATTTTGACGTACAAAATTTCATTATTACTAATTTTTTATGACGACGTTGTGACAAAAATATCTAGACCTTAAGCCTAGGAGCTGTAAGTTATAAGCACGTCAAACATGCTATTTTGCTGTCACAGCTGTAGTAGCAATCTTAAATTTTCTGTAGCAGACAGGTAGCAGGAATTAGTTTCATTGCTGAAGTCTTCTGCTGAGCATCCAGTAGCAGGCTTGACAGTGTTTTGGATGCATTGCTGGCCAAAGGGAGAATTTGTTCCAGCAGTGGTTGTTAGGACGGGCTGAAGGTTAAATTGTTATGACAATAACCACACTTGGAAACATAATCTATTACTGGAAAACTTTCTGTGGGTTGTTAGTATAGGGAAGGGAAAGATTCCTTTGGAACAAGTTGTACAGTAATTAAAATGTAAATACTGACTATATGTAATGTACAGGGTAGGTTTAGATACGGATTAATCAGTACAGCAATAATAATAAAATGGATGCTTGTTTTTTCTGACATCCCTGAAAGCAAAGCGACTCTGGAACTGCTTTGTCAGGCAAGTCTGAGCCTATGGAGGGCTAAAAGAAAGCCTCATGTATAATTAACGTGAAACATGTCAGGCAGCCTTTAGGGAAAGTGGAATGTCTTTTTTTTCTTACCAGTCTTCGGGAGTGGATGGGTTTCATTTCTCTTTGCACATATTTCATGCCCAGAGCCTTTTCAAGAGGCAACTCACCATTTCTTGATGGATAGCACACATCTTCCTCCTGCTATGTTCATTTTTCTCCTTGCATCTTTCCTCTCCCTATGTCCCTTTGAGTCTTCTCCTTGCCACGTCTTAAAGCTCCTTTCTTGCTTTGTGAAATTGAAGGAATGATTTTTATACGGCTGTTACCTTTGAGGTACCTGGAACAGTAATCTTTCTGCCTATTTCTGCATCAGGTCACTTTTGTTTTCAGTCCGTTTGGCTCTCTTCCGCTGCAAAATGTGTAGACTAGGAGCATCTCATAGAATAGCTGAGGGAAAGAAATCTTTAGGCTGATAGGCCAGGTTAGAGAATTGTGATAATCTGATTCAATCTCTTGTATATGTAGGTCATGGAGTTTTGTTTTTCTCCCAGAAGCTGAATATAAGTATATCTTTCTGAAAGATCTCTAATCTTGCTTAAAAAATTGAAGCATTGGTGTCCGTTTCCTGTAGTAAGAGCTTTCAGAGTACTTGCTGCTAGGAAATGGTATCTCTGCAAGATACATTTATGTAATGTCAGTTTCCATTCATTGTAGTTTTCTGTGAGTTAATTTATGAATCTGAATAATCTTGTTTTTTTTTAATCTCTTTCTCATTTTCAGACATCTTAACCAGTCGTAGGGGTGTGTATGTACATAAATATAGATGTATAAGTATGTATATATGCAAAAAATCAAGTAATCTCTCAACTTTCTCTGTCATAATTTGCCTAGACCAAGGTTTTTAAGCTGTGTACTAAGAGACCCCTTTTCTTTATCAAGTCAAACAGGAGCCATAAAAATCCTTCCAGTATTTCCAGATAATTTTTGATACCAGGAAAGTAATCATATTCTTAAACAGTCAGATCAGCATAGCATATACAGGAAAGGTTGTCATTTGTTCTCCCTGATATTCCTAATTTTATACGTTAGATCAAATTAGCCTTCTAGGCAGCTGAACCACACTATAAATGCACAGTGGAGCCTGATCTGCAGTTCCCAGTGTTCTTTATGGAGCCGGTGCTTTCCAAATTACTTTCCCATGTGTACCTGTTTATTATTTTCTTTGTCCTTATGTGTGGGATAAGCTAGCTGTATTAAAATGTGTTTTCACAGAACCACAGAATGGGGAAGGTAGGGAAGGACCTGAAAACATCTGTTACATCTATGAAGATGCCCCAGGGAAGAACCAATTATTATATCTGCTGTGCATGCAAGTTTATCTGCCTGTTTTAAAGGCTACCAGCAGTCAAGACTCTACAGAATCTCCTTTCTCTTCTCAGTCTTCTCCTCCTTAGGTCAAATGTCTTTTGTGGTGTTTTGGCTTTACTCCCTGTTCCCAGTCTTTCTGTCTCAGTCATCTTTCTAGGCATCTGATCACTTTTGTTGGTGAGAATACAGAGAGCAGCATTCAGTTCACATCTTTGATATGTATTGACAGAAACGACAGAGTATTCCTGCCAAGTAGAACAGACAGGTTTGCTTCCTCTATCTTGAAAGCTAAATTACTGTGTATGGATCACATTAAGGTTTTGTTGTTGGTTTTTGGGTTTTTGTTTTGTTTTGTTTTGTTTTTTCATGTTGACCTTATGATTCCGTAATCCTTTATAACCTTAACTTTTTTGAAGCAGAGCGTCTCTGGCATCTTGTTTCCCTTTCCTGTCTTTGTATAGTTGATGATAATTTCTATCGGAGAGTAGTAATTTAAATGTCTTCCCTAAGAATTGTATTCACTTTTTTAGATGATTTTGGAACATTTCTCCAGTTTGTCAAGAGCATTTAGAAGTTTGAGTTTGCCCTCTCGGGTTCCCTCGGTCTTACAAGCTTTGTATTATCAGTTCATTAATGTAAGCATTCTCTCGATTCCATAATTCAGGTCGCCATTCTGTGTAGAAACAGATTTAGGGGCATTTGTTATGGAATCCCACATGCTATGTCTTTTCATGCTGGCAGTGAGCCATTGATGGGTGCTCTTTCAGCACGAGACAGTTTGGTGCTCATATTGTTGTAGTCTCATCAAGAAAAAGTTTCCTTAGCTTAAAGTCATAATTGTAACATGTACTAGTGTCTTCCCATCTTCAAACCTACTGTCCAGTTGTGGAAGTCAAGTTAGAACGGTTTGTTGAGGATCTGTCCGCAACGTGCATGTGGAACTGATTTTTGGCTTTCACTTAGTCACGTATTATGGTCTAGGCACTTACAAACTGTTTTGCCGAATTTTGGGTTTTTTTTTTTTTGTTCTGTTCCAGTTTTTTTCAGGAATTGAAATTCATCTGGCTGAACTGGTTCCTTTTTTATTTCCTTCTTTAAATAAAAGTGCTGTGTTTCTTGTTTCTCTGTTTTTTGATACTTTGCCCATCCTCCATAAATTCTTGAAAATAACACTAGCCATTTCAGTGAATTCTCCATATATTTAAGGTGAAATTAAAGAATCCCAGCCAAATTAAAAAATAACTTTATTTCTCTTTAGCTTGACTTTCTGTCTTTTAGTCTGATGTTGAGGCCTGAGTGTTGAAAAAGGAAATTCAGATGGTTTTGTATGAGTAATGTTACCTTTTTGTTATTTTCCACTCCACTTACTATCTCTTCTCCGAATTTCAAAAATTTTGCTTTTAATTCCAGGTTAGGAGGACAAATAGATGCTGAAATACTGGACCTTCTGAATTTCTGGGGTTTTGGCAGTCTTTTCACCTTTCAGGGCTATGTAAGTGTGTGTTCCGTGACATACCCACATGTCCATGTGTTGCCTGTGTCACATCTTGTTAGGTCCTAATTGCATGTGTTAGTGGAAATAGCAGCCGTACCAAATAATTCAAGTTATTTTTGACCTTTAACAATATAGACCAAAATACGATAGGCAAGCAAGGATAATGTTGTTTCTAATTGGAATATGGACAGGAGGTCCAGACAAGAATTTTTATTAAGATAATATCAAGTTAGCTTGGCTTTGATACTTGGAACTCTTCAACTGAATGCTAGATGGCTTGTACCAATGTTTTCCTGCAGAAGTAGCAATGTCTTTTTTTATTTGCCTTGATTTATTATTTAGGTCTAATGAGAGAGCAGGAAGTCAGCTATGGCTTTTGTAGCTGAGACCAGTTTCCTTGTCAGGAAAATGTTGTTGTTTTTTTTAAAAATACATACTGTGTACACACATACTCATGCATTATATTACTTCTAACACAAAAAGTTGAATGCCAAATCTCTGAAATAAAAGCTTTTCAGCCATTTTTATGGAAGAAGGTCTTTTTAATTTATGAATAGCATTTAAACAGTGCAGTAGTCCCTGTGTTTATCAAATAGCTGTGAAATGTTTACCAAAGTCCCAGTGATTTACAATCAGATGAATTATGGGAATCTTTCAAGACATTTAAAGTTTTAGATTTTTTTGGTTTATACAGGCATATTTGAAAAGGTGGATCTTTTTTTCAGAATTTGAAAAACCGCTAAATATTCTTGGTAATAGACTGACAATTTTTGTCTGACTAAGTTGAAAATGAAATGTTCTGTTCAAAGTGAGTATAAAAGTTCCCTTATAAAGGAATGGTTGCGTTATGTTCATTTAAACTTTCAATAAAACTGTAAATATATTTAATTTTTTGACTGTAAATTTTGCCTCTAATCTCTGTAATATTTTTCTATTTATTAAATAAAATAAAAACCAATATCTTTTCTTAGCAGAAGATGAGTGCAGCCTAGCCATGATTCTTTCCTCTTTCATTTTCTGTAAATCCCCTTTCCATCCAGAATGAAATCCTTTTGTAGCCACTCTTTGCTGCAGTTTTCTCCGTGTGTTTACCCAGATGAATATTATTCTTCAGCAGTCAAGTAGTGTGGCCCAAGACTGGACCAGAGGACCAAAGAGTCTGGAGGAAAGTGCTTTGTCAACAAGGCTGCCACTTAAACCAGAGACACTCACGCTTGTATTCTTGTGTCACGGCTGGACAAGAGCTGGTCTTGGGAGGCAGGACCTGTGCTAGAGCTTGGGCTTCCCTCCTTGAGAACAAAAACCTGAAATTCTACTTCTAAACCATTAGGCAGGTGTGCAAAAAAGACGGTATTCCTGGAAACAGCCTGATTGGCAGGGCCTTTTAGATATTAAAGCACAGTTGCAAAAGGAATGAGTCATGCTAAGCTTGGCTATGCGCGCTGTTATTTATGACCAGAGTTTTACTTGCTTAAAATTGCAGTGTAGCTGTACTAGTTCTCTAGTCGCTCAGGTAAACAAGGCCTGAATTTCCAAGCTTAGCAAATAAAAATACCTTTACCTCTCCCATTTTTTCTGAAGGGGGAAGCAGAGCATATCACACAGGCTTTCTCGACTACTTTAAAGACTGTTGCAGTTACATTTAAACTTCTGTGTTAGTCTCATTGAGCAATGCAGCATATGTTTTTTGAACAATATAAACAATGTCTGTTTGTCAATTTGTGTTTTGAAAAATTACATGCATTGAAGTGTTCATATTATACAAGTGTATATCATAGACAGCATTTCCAAAGATTAATTACAGAATATACCAAAAATTACTGTATCATTTTGGCTGTTATCACGCAGGCCATACAGCAAGCAGGTTTCTTTGGTTTTGGGGTTTAAGATTTGTCAGTTCTAGAACTTCTTATTGTACCTGAAGGCACGCAGCGGAGAGGGCTGTTTACCCTTCATGCTTTGCTTATGCATCTCTTTGAAACCATATTATTACAGTTCAGGTAATTTGTTTTCTGTTTTAGAGGGTGTATTACCATATTTGAGAAATAAAGGAGGCTATTTCTTCAGCATACAAACTTTGCGGATGCCCAGGTAATGTCTGAGTTAGTGGTCCTTCTGCTTCTTTTCTATCCTCCCCATTTATACTCTTTGTAGGAAATTAGCGTTTCAACAATAAATTGACATCAATAATCCAGCAGAATTTTTTGAATGCAGTTACAGAGAACTGTATGCTAATTCTGAATTACAAGTAAACAACATGCAAATATTTGGATTATGCATATTTAAATTTGCTAATTTGGAAGCTAAGCTTTTCATAAATATCTTGCCTGAAGCTGAAAGGGACCAAAGTTTGGAATCTTGTTTGGCTCATCCACTACTGATAGGCAGTGTCAAGTTCAAATACTTAAGCTTCAGACTTGCCGTTTTCATGTTTAACGCCCAGAATTACTTGCAGAGAGCTTTTGTTATCCTAGTGCATTTATGAGGATGAAGAATTGAAATTGAATTTCTGTCTTTATTGTAATATACTCCTACAGTGTCTCTTATCAGATCTTAAAGTGCTTACACTTTCACAAGGAAACCACAGCAGTAGCTGTTCCCAAGCTGACTTGACAGTACTGCAAGAACAACAGCATACTTTTACATAGTTTTGTCAGTAGTCTGTTTTGCAAATGTTGTTCCATACATAACCCAGTTCATCAGTAAAATATAAGCTGTTTTCAGTCCTGATGTAAATAAAAGTATGAAAGCTGCTCATTGATTTGGTTTTATCTCTTCCTTGTTTAAGCCATTTGTCAACAGTGTTTAAAAAGGCACACAGTTTGTGACAGTTTAACCAAACCCATTTTAAATAATTGGCAGCAGTTTAACTACAAATACTGCATATAGGTAAGGCTATAAAAAGACTGCTTTCTCAACGGATCTTGTCTCTTCTCGCAATACAGTTATCTGCTGAGTGTAGCAACTTGCGTGAATGCTCACTGCTTTTGACTCCTGTTAGTTTGGGGAACTCTCTAGTAGAGTAAGAATGAATCTGGTGGTCGTCCAGGATTGAATAGCATCAGCAAAGCCATTTTAACTGCTGGAAATCCGATACCATTTCTGGTTTTGTATGGTTGTTAATGATCGGAACAGAGTGATATTGCAAGTGTGTATCTTGACCTTCATTTGTTGGGTGTTTTCCAGGAGGCATAGACCTGTTTCTCACATTAAGAGGCAGGGTTTATTAGCTCTGAAATGGTGAAAACAGTGTCACGGTTATACGGTTTCTGCGATGAAGCTGGCTTACGTTCAGATGCCTTCTTGCCCTGGCGCGGTAAGTGTAGGACTGCACTATGTAGATGTGCACTTTAGACTTTTGGACCCGAATGAATTTGCAAGCCCAGCTGTACAACCGTATCGAATGTTTTTTGAAAAGCCTTTGTTTATTGGCTAAGTGTATTTCATATGGAATCACTGAGATACAGTGCAAGGGCAACCAAATAATGCTGCTTGAAGACAACCACATTTTAAAGGAGAAGAACTCTTTCAGCCGTAAACTGTGGAAAAATAATTGCCTCTCTTGATGATAAAGTGAGCTTTCAGTTTCAGATAAATACAGTGCTTGGGTAAATAAGATCAACATATTTAAAGAGCACAATAATAATAATAAATCTCTATGAGATATTTGTACAGTGGGATTTCATATAGAATTTGATTACATATGTAGACTTCGTGGATTAATGTACTAATTCATATTATAATTTGACGAACAACAGATTTCGGTCTTTTTCCCTAGGTATTCATTTATTGTTATTATGTTATGGCAGCTCCTAGAAGTCATAGTCATTGACTGGGTTCCCACTGTGGTAACTGCTTTAGCATAATGTTTTGTTTCTGCTGCTCTCCAATGAGATTGTAAGCTTGTACATAGAAAGACACTTTTTGTTTTCCCCTAAGACTTTGTTGCATGGGAGGTTATTCTGTGTAGATTGAAGTGCCTGATCATTGCCTCAAACTGAGCCATAATGACGAATAAGAAGCCAGTTTAACAGAGAAGAAAACCTAGGACTGATTGACAAATAAAGGTTGAAATAGGGCTTATGTGCATGACTACAGCAATGCTGGCCCAATGTTTTTATTTAAGGAGTTCTTGGAAGGAGGCAGGGTGTTCCAAGTTACTTGTAAGATGAGAGGAAAGGGCTAGTAACATAGGGTGTTAAGAGATCTCCCGTTTTCCAAGAATTGTTTTTCTCTATCTTTACTGTGCTGTTGTACACAGCCTCTCTCTGGCACAAATTGTCACAAATTTGTCTGAGGCTCCAGTGAAGGGAAAGGTACTTATCTCAGCTACACCACTGTCAGAGCTGCACTCAGCATTGTTCCCTCCTTTTTTTGCTATGGGATTGATTTTTGTTGTCATGTACATTCGAAGGCGAGCAACCAGTAGTGTCCTTGAGCTACCATAGACAGGTAGAGAGCGTGCAAGGTGTAGCTGTTCTATGGCTGTACATGCTGAATGGTATCCTGCTTGGCTTCCCTAAGACAACCACGGTATTTTGGAAGATCCATGCAAATGAGCATACCCACTGTGGTATGTATCAATTTTCAGCCAATCTCTATTCCTTCCTTGGGAATAGACTGGAGGTAACAGCGAAAAAAAATTGAACTTATCATGGGACATTTAAAAAGGCCTTTCCTTAATGTCACAGCAAAATGTTCTGTAGAGTCACATGTTGAAACAAATTGCAGGAAAGAGAGATAGTGTCCTTTCTGGGAACTTGGTGTGCATCTCTTATTTCTTTTGGATCAGACTGTGCCTGAGTTGGGTCTTTTTGAGGCAGCACTGGCTGTCTTGATTGACAAGAATTGCAACTTCTGTCAAGTTGAATCACCTACAGTTTCCTTCCCTTAGCTGTCTGTCTTGTCTCTTTCCCTTTGCGCCTGCCTTGGCTTTATAAATTCACGTGCTTGGAATCTTTTATAGATGCTTACATCAAACCACCTGGCTTAGCTTTAACTACAGCTGTTTTTTTTTCTTCCCCCATCTCATCCTCCTCTTTATCTTTTCATCTAGAAGCTGGTTGGGATCCTCTTCACTTCCCTATCCATTCAGGTTTGATGGAAGCTCTTTCCTTTCTTGTATTTCCTCCATAGTAGTTAGTTAGAAATATCCTTTCACATTGACTCTTTAAGACTCCTGCACAAACCAACTGTTATCCATCTATTACCTACATGTCACCCTAGCTGGGGTCTGTACCTCTACACTTCTGTTTCACCTCTGCTCATGAAAACTTGAAAAGAGTTTCCACGCATTCCTTCCCTTAATCAAATGCGACAAGTTTTTTTGAAATCTGAACATCATACACTTTGGTGAGGTTTTGCTTGGAGACTCATTGGTCCTGCTTTTGTGTGAATTTTCGTAAGTACGTTGAGGGTCTTCAACAAGACTTTTATTAAACAGCTATATACTTTTCCTTTCCTTTGTGCGTGCATTGAGAGGCTTGCTGATAATCATCTCTATTCTTCAATGCGATTACAGGGCTACTACTGTTGTGTGAGAAAAAAATATATGGGCTGGATGTAGGACAGGATTGTTTTCTGTTTGCAGAATTCATGTGGGCAGGGAATAGGGATATAATTGTAGTAAACTGCCAGCAAAAGAAACAGTGGAAGAGAACGTAGGTAAAAATTTCCTTCTTAACTTCAGCTACTGTTAAGGCAGCACAGTGATGGACCTCTCGCTAGGCTTTTCTTACTGCTGCTCTTCAGTGTGGAAAGTTCTAATCTGTGACTTGAGAATGGAGAATAAGATATGAAATGTTAGGAGCTGATTCTCCAGTGGATAACCTGTGTATTTGTTGGATCAGCTAGAACTGGACATCCAGAAAAATTACTTGGAGAAGACTTTTCTGTGTCCAGTTGTGCAAGGGTGAGGGGAATGTAATTCCTCCCTCTTAAAGAGCGTTCACTGCAGCAGTAGTTTTCAGCAGTACATTAGCCACTAATTGTTCTCTGGTAGCAAAGGGTTGTGCAGAACAAATAGAACATTTTGTCCCCATCATCTGAGGCAAAGATGAACAAACTTACTTGCTGTCCAAGACCATTACCTATCTGTCTCTGAAGAAGTCACCTCTCTCACTGTTAGCGTAACTAATAGTAGGTCTGCTGGAGAAGAACAAGAAATGCTCAAAAATTAGCAAGAGCTGGTGCCAAAGTGGGAGTGAATAGAGAAGGCACCTAAGCCTTTTCAGGCACCCTTCCTAGTGGCGTACTGCAACTGACTTTATTAGGGACTAGGAAGAGCACTCTATTCTTAATTTTTTTTCTTCCCCCTTTATCCTCTGCAAAGCATCGTTGTCAGGAACAGTGAGATTGGGGCTGCTGCTTTTCCTAGTAGTTTCATTCCCCTGCTCTGAAAAGTTTATCACAAAGCGATTGTTCTTTAGAAATTTTAAATCACCCTTTTCTTTATACTTGTCCCCGTGCTTCTCAGTCACAAATCCACTGTGGCCATAAAAGAATTGAGAACAATAATGCTTGAGCCATGCTTAAGTTGAAATACCTGTTGTCAGCTGTACTCTGTCATGCATTATATTTGATGCTGTTTGCTCCTAGACTTGCGCTTGTTGCACTTTATATCTGGGTGAAAAGACAGTTTGTAGACACACAGCAACAGCATAATAAAAGTCTTTTTTAGCAATATATTCTGTGAGAACTGGTGGTATGTTAAATTCTTCAGCAGTTAGAAAAAGAAGATAATTTTTTTTAGAACACTCAGGAGTCATTCCGTGTTCACAGAGTAATTCAGATAATGGTACCGGGTAACATTTAGATCTCAATAATAAAGATACTCAAGCACTCTTGACCTTGGGAGTCATGGCACATCTGTCATATCTTTGAACAGGTTAGGCAAACATCTGTCAGGATGACAAAGCTGTAGTTGATTCTGCTGAAACAGGAGGTTAGTCTTGAATAGGCTTTCAAGGGTCCCATCTGTCCTTTTTCTGTAGCTGGGATAATTTTGTAATTTCCTTGTGACTGTTTCCTAAGTATTCTGCATGGTATGCTGTACAAATTTCTTTCATATTTATTTCTCTTAGTGGTCATGGAGATTAAATCATTCAAGACTATCTAATAATTTTCTGTCACATTCCATTAGACCTTTCTGTACCCATCAGGTACAGGTACAAATTAGGCAGAGTTCAATAACTTTATATTGAAACTAAACAGCTGCTCACTTTACAAAGTTACCTCAAAAATAGCAGAGCTGGTGACTAAACCTTTTTATCACTTAGCTAGCACAGAGTTTTTCTCTGAAATCACACTTAATCCATATCTAAAATAAATTGTCTGACCAGTATTTCTTCTCCTGCTCTGGTATTTGTAGCAATGGAGCCTTTAAGGAAAGAATTAGTTGCTATTATGATGGGGAGAAAAAACAACTAAAAACTTCCAGCAAATGTTCTAAGCTTGTTCTTTCTTTTTCGGATAAAAATAGTGTTGTAGCTGTGAGAACAGCAAATCAGACTTGTGGGGTAGTGGCTTTTCTTAGACGAGCTCATACAACTGATAAAAGTAGATAAGCTTTTAAGCCTGATCTGAAGTAGAGCTTGCCCCCTGTAGTTTTCCAACTGCATTAGTTGATCTAATTAAATTTATTATTTAAAAATAAACATTATTTTCTTGGAGGATTCTTTAGTAAATATTTTTCAAACCAGAAATTTCCTTTTTAGTGATCTTCATATTTACTCCTGCGGGATTTCTGTTCTATAACACTGCTCCACATGAAACAGATTTCTGCTCTAGCTGTTATTAATGGAAGACATAGTATAGGGGAGACTAAATGCAGGTAATTAGGATTTACCTCTTCTAATTTGGGCAGAACGGGGGTTTAGGTGTTTCTCTGTGAGACCACTAGACAGTTGAATCTACCCATTTTGGGGTTTTAGTGACTTTCTGTTAGACGTTGTGAATAACCAAAGGCTTATTTTTCCTGTCAGTTTGTCAACAAGTAAGTAACATCTATTGGTTTAAGAAAGAAGGTACACAAATATTAGTAACTTCTTTCAAAGGGTTTATTTGTATTTTTTTTTCTTTCAGAATTTAAATTGTTTCACTGTCATGTCTAGGGAGCTTTAAATAGTACTTCTCCAAAATGCATTCACGGGGAGAATCTGTCCTGTTTCAGCAGTGTACATTTATTCAGAAAGGGCACTCTGAAGTGCTGTCAGTTCTTGCCTGTAGCAGCAGAATACTTCCTAACAGAAACAGGTATTCAGATTGCTGGGTTTGGAAATACTGTTTAGAAAAGTTATTCTTCAGAGTACAGTACGCTAAATTACCACAATAGCAAACCCCTTCTTTGAAGGAGTCCTTGTTCTTTCTATAAATTTTCTTTATGGAAAAATGGGTGGGGGAGGGAAAAGAGAAAACCCCCAAAAGCCCTATTTATGTGTTTCCAGGTAACACAGTAAATACTCTTCATAGAATAACCTTAAGTACACATGTATTTGTGTGGCTGTGCTGTGTTTACACAACCTGCCTAGGTGAGATCACTTGCCTTTGCAGTGTGATTGGTACATGCCATGCTATTAGCAGCTCTGCTGCATGGAGATCTGGCTATTCATAAATGCCCAAATAACACCATGAGGTTACAGTGAGGGAGCCAAACTGCATGTTTTTAGATCCTAATCCTCTAACTACGTGCACAGAAGCAGGGGACCTGTGACTAATACTCTTCAGGAGTTTCAGTGAGGCAGCTGCCTGAGTGCATTCAGATGCAAGGTGTTTTTTTCAGTTTTTAAGGTTCACCTCGTCTTTCATAGCCCTTATAGAATGGAAATCCAGTCCTTTTTGTTGTTACATAAACAACTGGGAGCACTAATAAATAGGGAGACCCAGCTATCTTATCTATGCTGACTTTGCAGCCCAAACAGAAATAAGTGTCAAGAAATTCTCTTATCAGCAGTGGGAGCTGCATAAGAGAGCGATGAGCTTTAAGAAGGGATTGGTTTTGCTATGTTTATTTCCATCTCCTTGATGTGGGTTCCTTGGGTATATCATCCGGAGTAAGGACTGGACCGTGAACACGTTCCTGCAAAATGAATAGTCACAAATGTGTTTTGAATGACAATATCCTTCTTACTCTGCAGGATGTAAAACCATACTTACAAAATGCAAGGAGTAATATTCATGAATACAGAGAGTATACAGGAACCAGATTACAACTGTATGATGAGATCTGTTGAAGGAGGCATTCATCAAACAATATTTGTACTAGGGCTTTAGCTTCCTCACCTGCATGAAGGTAAGGGAGAGTGAGAAGATTGCTACTATCATGGTAGTTTCACGCTCTAGCAGACTAGTGGAGACGTGGTTTTGTTGACTTACAGATTTTTAAAATTGCATTTAAAAGATTAACTTTGCAGCCATGAGAGTTAGGAAAATATACCTCCTACAGAATTTGAGTGTTTTGTGTAGTTTACACAAAAACAGCAAGTAAGATGATTAGCTATTTGAATCTCCCTAGGGCTATTGTATATTGATGTTCTTCATTTCCGCCTTAAATTTGCATGGAGGCAATGTACTCACAAATATCTGTGGCTTGCTTGTTTGTTTCTTAAATGTAACTCCACTTCCCAGTGGAATAGCTGTCCCCTTCTGCAAGTAATATTCTGGTTATGTTTATGTAATGGTTTGTGTGATCCCTTGGAAAAAGCATAGGCTGATAAATAGCACAGATAAGTAATTGGACTATGTTTACAACATGTTTTGTGGTGCTGTGTTGGATGCACCTGAACTAGCTCTGACAGGCTGGTACAGTGTGGTGAAGGATTGTGCCACAAGATAACCTCACGTCCCTGAAACCGTCCAGCTTTGCTGCCTAGCGCTGCACTACTCTTAGAGCCCTGCGCTGAAATGGTAATGCTGCTTCCAGAGCTGGCATGTGGAGCAGTTCTCTTTGGTGCTGTGTGTCATGGCTAAATAGTCCGTGTTCAAATCAATGGCCCAGATTCTTACAGAGCTTTTTCATAAAGCTCTTATTGTATCCTGGATGAGACCAAAGGAAGCAAATCAAATGTTAGGCTATGTTACAGGCTAGGGAAACCAAGACAAGACGTGGTATTGTACATTTTCACCTTGAATGCTCTTTAGCTTTGGCTGTCTTACAAAAGGCACATCAGAAATAGGCAACTTGCATTACCAGAATAGGCTGGATTTTGGATGAGATGAGAAGATAAGAAAGGATAGGGGAGGGATTAATGAATGAAAAGAGCTAGTTGTGTGTTCCTGTCTGTCTTCTTATTCTAAGGTGATACATAAATTAAAAGCCATAGTAACTTTTGTGTAAAGCAGAATGTTCCAGGATACTTTGGAGGCAAGAGGAAAAAATCTTAAAGCCTAGTTGTCATCTCTCACCCGCTCCTTCTCCTCCCAGAAATCCCGACTTGCCTCCCCATTGTCAATATTTGCACTAGTTATATTGGAGGTGTACAGTTATAAAAGTCTAACAGAGAATAGCAAGATCATCAGTTACGTAAAGGAGGGAAAACACCTAATCATTATAGCATGCCTGGACAGACTATTGCAATTTATGTGTCTCTTTGGTATCTGCTAGCTGTACCTTGTGGGGATGGTAAACAATGAGTTTTAGTACACAGCTTTAAAAGAGGGAGGGGGGGGAGTGAGGGAACAGTATAGCTCAAAGCACCGTACAGCATTACGGTGTATGGTGTATCAAAGCATTAAATAGCCCTAACACAGAGCCCACCTCACCAGCTACGCATAAAGCAGCCTGTTTTACCCCCGCTGTGTGCCAGGAGACTGACACAGAGATAAGGTTAAACAGTATGTACAGAATTCAAGGGCACAGTTTCTTTTTGCTTTCTTATCTGTACAGACTTCTCAATTGACTTTTAATCCTTCTTACACAGGCTGTTTAAATCCCATCAACACTGTTTATAAATGGAGGGTTTTTTAATAACTCAGCCTTACCCAAGCAGACAGTTTTAAGATTGCTGCTGAATGCTGCTGTGTTCATTAAATCTCATAGTGTTGCCAGCTGTCCACTATTTCTTGCCTACTGAAAGGCTTTGAGTCCCTTTGTACTTTGGGACTTAACTGTTTTTGTTAAATTGTGTTAAGAGGTACTCCAACATCTTCTGTCACTGGCCTGTAGTGTTAATTGCAATGTCGATGATAGTTTGATGTCTGAAAATCTGTGTGATAATTAGATGCTCTTTGCGACTGTGATTTATGTAATTGTTCTGAAGAGGAGAAATAAAGAAAGGCATCTGGATTTTCTTTCTCAGATGCTACAGATTTAATAACATATAAGGTTGTCTCTGAATAATGCTGCTGATTTTAGAAGGAAATTGTAATAAAGTCCATCGAGTTACACTGAAGACTAGTTTTTGTATGTAACTGCTGACATAACCAGCTGGAATTGTCCCAAGCTTGGTGAGTGTTTGTCCAAAGAGAGAAAACAAATACAGTAGCTGCAGTGGAAGGAACAGATAGGCTACCATTTTATTTTCACATTGAATTTTTGTGTTTCTGTTTACTAGCAGATCTGCTTAATAATAAAACTTGTAAGTTCAATTCTATGAATTGAATCCATCTGCAGAGGTTATACACCAAAGCTCTCTGGCCATTGGAAAGGATTTAGTTGCAGTTTGGTCACAGACTCAGGTAAACCCATCTTTTCCGTGAAGTGCCTGCCCTATCTTTAACTTTCACTGTTTGAAAGTTTAGTGAAGTTGAATCACATACTAAACCTCACCCCGCAAAAACTGCTTTTAGTCTGACAGATGTGATTTCCACTTAGTGCTGATGTACTATACAGCAATTTGTGAAGCTGCTGTCCTGGGTGAGTCCCTAAGGGGAACTGACTAAGGGAGGCCATCCCCAAGCTAGACAAGTAGAGGGATGCTTTTCCCTAGGAGTCTTTGGCCCCAGATCTTCTTTCTTACTCTCCCCATGTAAGCCTCTGGTTTGTCATCCTTCACTTCCAGAAACTGCCTTTTCTGGCTTTGCACACCCCCATGTCCTTAGTGACTGGTGGATCCAGCTGTCCGTCACTAGGGAGGAACACATCCTGTTTTCTTCTATTTTTACATGTATATGACATACAGGGAGAGTTTTCAACCTCTGCCTTCTGAGTTCTTCCAAGGTAGAAGGAAGTTGTGGTGTGATACTAGCTGAAACTCATTCTGCACTTAATGAACTCTTGTAAGTTTCAGGTTCATAATAACAAGCGCAAACCCAGATAAATTCTGCCAGACTTTGTATTTCCTGGGGCAGTTCAGACATTTTCTGTCTGCAAGTGGCTTTGATAATGAGCCATCAGCAAAGTAATAACCTGCTCTTGCAGAGCTAGAGGTCTTTTGGAAATAGCAGCAACCTGTAGCATAGCAGAAATCACTCTTGCATACCTTGAAAAGAAAGTCTTTGCAGGTGGAGGTTGAGAGGAGTACTGGGGGCCTGCTTTGCTTGCGGTTGTTGTCCTGAAGCTTTAGAACATCACTCTAGCCCTTTTGCAGTTCTAGTTCTCGTGTCATGGAAGAATGCAGCTGTCCTAGTTTGGGAAGGAGCGGGAGCAAGACAAACTGAAAATAATAAACCAGAAGAAAAATGTTATCCTGATTTCTGTCTGTAATACCCAGTTTTGTATGACCCAAGCCATAGTGACTTTTCGTAACTGTGCTTGCTGGAGCTGCCGCATGCTCTGAAGGGAGAACATCCTCTGTTCTGCACATGGTACCACTAAGTTATCACTGGTGCTTGTAGTAGGACTGTCTGGAGTCAGGCAAGCAGGCAGGGCTGCTGTACAGATCCAGGGCACAATTCAGTTAATTACAGCCTAACCAGGCTAGCAGTAAGTAATTCAAGATAGGGTGGTAAAAAAAGTAAAATCAGATTTGTTCTACAGTAATTTCTGATTCTTTGAAGTAGAGAAGTAATGTCAGGGAAGGTGGAACAGTGAGAGAAAGGAAGAAGGGATGATGTAGAGAGGAGGGAGCCCAGGCTGCGAAGAGGGACGTTAGCTTGTGACTGAGCTGTGATTAGTGTGCACTGATGTGAATCTGAAAGCCCAGCTGTTCTCTCTACATTCTCATCACTTTTAGGTGTCTTCTTCAGTTAACTGGCTTTTGTGTTCTGAATTTTGTGACTGTATTTGCTGAAGGGGCTTCCCACCAGGGAAGAACTTGGTATACAAGATGTGCCGGTACACCTGTATTAAGGGATACACACATAAGTCGGTATCATCTAAATTTAAAGAGTTCCGTTTTCTACATTTGATTCATATTTAAGCAGAATTTCATTACATAAAATAGGTCATGAACCCAGGGTCCTTCTGAGTCTCCTATCTGCGTTTGGCTGTACAAACCTGTGTTTGGCAGTTTGCAAAAATACTGGGCAAAGGAAAAAGTTGGAAAATAATTTCACAGCATGGAACAGATGTGCTGATTCTTAGAAGAAGTGTCACTTGGAAGTTAATTGAAAACTTTGGAAGCTTTCTTTCTGTGTCTTTCCCCACCCACTTTTCACATATTTGCAACACTGCTTTACTTTAAAAGTTTTCAAGTTGGTTTAAGGGCACCTAAGATGGGATCCTCTGCTTGATGTTGTTTGTAAGCAGCAAGCCATGGAGATTAAGTGCCCTTCCACCACAGGAAGTGTATGCTTTCCAGGGTAATGTACAAAATACACTTAGGTAATGTTCGAGGTTGTTACCAGACTAAAAATATGTGCTGTTTCTCTGGGCAGTTTGCTTAAATCTTCAAATCTAATTTGTTGACTCTAGTTCCCTTCATGTTCCTTTCACAATGCACTGTTAGTTACAAATTTTCTGAGCAGCTGCCCACTCCCCTTGCCCCCTGAGACAACTGGGAACATGGGCTAAAGGTTGTAGATGGTCCGATCAGGAAGTTCACATTAGTGTCAAATGCAGTTGCATAGCTTCTCCAACAGTTGGTGGAAGTTTTGTGTGAGGAGAAGAGGAAAACATATTTAGGGAGAGACTTGTATAAAACATATGGGAAAAATGGATGCAGCTGTATTCCTTCAAATCTGATGGTGGACAAAATAGCAGGATAAATGCCATTAACATTTAGTTGATACTTTGCTAGTTGATGGAGAAAACATGAAATAAATTTGCTTTTAGAGGTTTTATTTACTGTTTGAAAACTATCAAGTGTTGTTGCTCTATTCTGTCAACAAACTGTTCATAAAAAGAAACCACTCAGTTTTCATTATATTCTTCTATTTATTTAAAAAAATGTTTAACCATGCATAGCTCAGTTATGAATTTAGTAGGATACTCAAATGCAAAATTCAATTACTTTAAAACAGACAACTTCTATCAAGAGAGCTTGTTCAAAAAAGGAGTGGAAAAGGCATTTACTTGCCAAGTTTAGACTTCTGTTTCTACTGCAGCTCTCGATATTCCCAACTTTTAAATAGGCTGCAGTCCTTCCCATGCTCTCGGTACTTGGGATCGAGCATGTTCTCGGCTACTGTTGACTGAGAATTGTAAGCCAGTAACTCTCAACGTGAAGCTGATTGCTTTAAGACTGGCTTGGACACCTCTGTGTCCAATGTTCCTTAGTGGTGTACTTTTAGAAAAAGGTTTTGCATAGTGACTTGTTTGTGGTTGTTCTCTGTTTTTTTAATAGCCACATAAATGTCAACAAGCTGGCACACGAGGCAGCATAGCAGGGTTGTAGGATAACTGTGGCCAGTACCTTTCTGTCATTCTTGTATCCAGATGCCTTCTTAACTTACCCTCTCTCTTGGAGAGTATTCTTGTGATTCCTCTATACTCAGGCCTGGATTTGTGCCATCTGTCCCATACATGCTGGTTGCTTATTACCAGGCAGTCCTGTCAGTGCTTGAGGGTGTAGTGTCCCTCTCCTGGGAAACTTGTGGCCGGTAAGGCTTTCTTAAAGGCTCATTTGTTGATATGTAAAGCAACAATGCAGAGACAAGAATATTGAGCCAAAAATCTAAATGTATGTTTTGTTTTATGTGAATGTCTGTCTTGTTATAAGGCAGAACAGGCAGTTGTGTTGTTTTTCCATCAGTGGGTACTCATGCAGAGAGTTAGTCTGTTTTTAGGACCCCATAAATAGTGCTGGCATTACCCACACACATTCTTGTTCCTTCCACCGCTGTCCTGCCTTTCCCTCCCCTCCTGGAAGATTGTATAGACAAGGGAAAAAAGGAATTTGGTCACTTGAGGCTTCTGGTAGCTGGTTACACAGTCTCTGTAAAATGACTGCTGCATGCATATACCCAGGTGTCTGATGTGTTTTGGGCAGGTTCAGACCTATTACACATGCGATGCTTAGGAAGTCACAGGCAGTGCCCAGTGAGCTGGATGTGTTCTAGATGCACTGCAGTTACTTTTCATGTTTTTTCAAAATTTGTTGTTTTAACATCGTGTGTGCTGGCCACCTGGGCTGTGCCCACAAGTGTTCCCATCCAGAAATGAGAGACCTCTATCCAGTGATTTCTTTTATTGCGAACCAGCTCCCCAGCTTGCCTCTAGCTACTTTCCTCTGCCCCTCCGAGCAGCTACGTTTAAGAAAGGTTCAGAGGTTCAGAGCCGTTAGGAGAACTTGTCCAGTTGCTGTATCATGTCAAACAGGGCAAAGTCCTCCACTTCCAACATATTTGCTGTACAAGCTTATATGGGGGTTATCTTTCTTTCCTGTTCAGGTCAGCTTAGGCGTGGTCAGACGATGAATTTTGATTGCTTGTACAAGACCATTTCCCTCAGCCAGGGCAATGTGCTGCCAGAAACAACCTGAAGTCTCAAGTGACCCTAGTATAAAACATTCCCTTCCAGCAAAGTCTTGATTGTATTTCAACAAATACAGCTATTAAGGACAGCTATTAAGAAAGTGCCTGCCTGGGTGTGTAATGCTGCATTAATCTTCTGTAGCCCTGAGAACAAATTTATTGTAGAAAATGTGACCCTTGCACATGAAAGAAAGAATATAGATGATATTGCAATATGAATTCAAGAACGCAGGTTTTTATTTATTTATTCTTACAGAGCAGAGAATCAGCCTCTTGGAAACAAGAGGGGCCCAGGGACCCCTTTCACTTGCCAAAGATGAACCTCCCTTTCTGGGTCCTGGTCAGTGCAAGTTCTAAATTTCACCTGCTGGCTGTGGACATGCAAACACCTTGCCTTAGCAAAATGACTCCCACCAGGCTTAAGTTTAAATTTAAATGGCTGATCCTCAGGAGTTCTCTCTCTTTCTCTAGCCCAGCATCCGAATTCTGCCCTGCCAGTCTCTGATGGTTCAAATCCTAATGCTGATCCTGGCTCTGGTTTCTCTCTGAGCCCCAGATCTAAGCTCACCAAAATGATTTCTCACGGACTCATCCCAGTCCTGTTTGGTTTAGCCATCGTGCAGTGATCCTTGACAACTCCAGACCTATGCTTTGCCAAGTAATTCCTTATTTGCCTACAGCTCTAGGAGTTGGTCTCTGGCCCTCGTTGGCTACAATCTGAACTCGGTTTAGCCTCAGCCCTACGAGCTTCAGAAGAGTGTGATGGTACATGAAAATTTCTTTCGAGTCACATTTCACATTAAGTTATAAATCATTTGGTACTCTTGTGAAAATTATCTTTACATTTACAGAAATAGTAGAATTAATTATTTTTGTGGTAGTCTCTCTGAAGAGGAGGATTTCTCAGGAAGGTGACAAACACACTGTGATAAAGAGAAATCATCCTCTCTGTTGCTGTTTGTAATATAGGCATGTCAGTGAATGAATAAGAGGTTTTTTTGCTAGTAGATTAGCTTACGGGCTTCAGTGATCATTGTTGCATCTTCATGGTAGTGAAAATGTGGTCCAGCTCTGCCCAAGTTTTCCTGTACGGCATTGTGTTTTGCTGACATGGAATCCCTGCTGAGCAGTTAGAGGGCAGTTGTCACATTGGCGTGAAACTGAAGGACAGGTATGGATTTGTAGCTTTACTGACAGGTGGTGTTTGAATGCTATAGGTTCGTACACAGTAAAACAGATTTACAAGCTCATATGTCAACTGTAAACACAAACCCCTTATTTAAGGACATTATCCCTACTTTCATACTGTCTTAGTAAAATTTGTTTGTGTTTAGTATGGTATGTGTGCATTTTTATTTATTTACTTGTACTTTGTTTATTTACTTTATGCTTGAAACTGCTATAAATCAGGCTTTAATGCTAGCTTGATTGCAAAATACTGATTCTGCTATGGAAAACTGAGAGCATTGTGTCTTCTGCAGCATGTCTGCTGTATGTATTTTGTTTGTGGTTTCCGCACATTTGAATCTCGGGGGCTACACATATAGTGCTGGCCTTTCCCAGGACTTTTGAAGTATCACATCTTTAAAATGCTGTATAGAAGTAGTCAGGGTGGTCCAACAATGGTAGGTGGCCTTTCCTCTCTCACAATAGCAAGTGGTTGATTTAAAATTATGATTGTTAACAAACAGTGGATTTACGGTTAAGTTCCAATATTGCGGTTAACTTTTAAAAAAACCAAACCAATCAAGACACTTAACAGTATTTGAACAGAAAGTGCTAGAATTGGTTTCAAGCCTGTTTTGATTTAGTACTCCTAGCAAATATGCATTTGAGAAGGTAGGTGGGGGAAGGTGTTTAACAGTTTCATTGTTTGGATGTCACCATTGCGGACAGCAGCGTTGCAAAGCCCAGAAAAGTCTGTGGGTTTATTGAGATCCCAAGCAGTTCAGTTGCAGAAATCTCCCTGCAGTTTTACAGTTGCCCTGCAGGGACCCAAAGCCTCTGTGGCCAGTGGAAAAGTGCCAAGGTGACAGTGGGGGTAGGAGGGTAAGGAGATGGTCCTGCAGGCAGCTTGGTGGCAGGCCAGCTTGTCCCAGGGGCCTTGAGGGAGCTTTCCAAGCTCTGGAGAAATCCAGGATTTAGGAGGATGCAGAAGTTGTGCCATGTTAAACAGGGGCACGTGTACAATGTCCTTGAAGCATGTGTTGGTGGTGGCATTGCAGCTTGCTGCACCTGCTCTGGGGCTTATCAGAGCGGGTGTTGGCTGCTGCTGTTTCTGGTTACAGGGCAGGTGTGGCCCCCAATGGGCCAGGGGGCTCCTGCTCCCTGCTGTACCCTCAGGGCAGGTGTCAGTGTTGTTTTAACTTACAGTAAGTGAAAAAAGTGGTATATTAATGCAAGTGTCAAAACAGTAAAACCCACTGGAGGAAATGATCTTGACTGCTGAGTAGGAGACAGACCAGATCTTTTAGGAATTTTATCAGCAGGAAAGCAGTGCTTTTTTTTCAGTTCTTCTCTTTTAGAAATCAAAGGCCTAGTAAACTGATTAGAGTCAAAATGTCTTAGCCATGTCATCTTCTCAAATACAGAAGAATACAGTGCTGAATTTAAATGAAACACTAATAACAACTGCCAAAAATGGTAAGAAATAAGATTCATCTGTTTTTTGTTTTCATGAGTCTCCTCAAGCAGAGGTCTTCGTGGGTTTGTCTTTGAATAGAAAAGTAAAAGAAACAGATTTGATTCGAAAGTGGCACATCTGGTATTATCTCCTTAATTTATAACAATCAAGTGTTGAATAGTACCTAGAGAATGATCTGTTTTCTTAACTGCTATCATTAAATCAATGATGTGGGTTACTATTCTAGGATGATGTTGGTTACTTTTGTACTTAACTTTTTGCCAAGATAATGTTCTAAGGAGTTGATAAATCCTATAATATTATTTTACTTGGCTCTATATATTAAACAAATATGGAGAGAGATTCAGTCTCAAGGAACTTGCAACCTTACCATCAAGATAGGTCGTTACAGAAAACGCAAGGGGAATACATCTTTATAGGTATTCAGATTTTTTTCCTAATAAAAAAAACTTTGATGGTTTTCCAAAACTCACAAACTCAGATTAACAACATATATTATTTGGGTCACAGCTAGACTGTGAAAAATGAAAAGAAATGATTTTTTTTTTTCCTGTCTACTGCTCTGAGTTACACTGAGCACATGCCTGAAAGTGGCAAGCGTAAGAAGAAAGCCACAAAACAGTTCCCCAAACTGCAGTTACTGATATAAGGGTTCCTGAATCTCTAGCAGTATTTCCCATATTCGTTTAGTACTATTTCACTTGATTTTATCTCATTGTAACAATCAAGCTATAGAAGAATAGCGCAGAGTCTTCTTGAAGTGTATTAAGTGACATGACATGCTGTTGTCGCATTCCCTTCTTCTTACTTGTCTTTTCATGGGGAAAACATTGAATTTATTTAAAAAAAAAAAAGGGGGGGGGAAAAAAAAGAAAATCATTTAGGTTTGGGCTGCAGTGTGGATATATGTGAGATTAAGGGTTGCCTTGAAGAAGCCTAACAAAGCATTTTATAAATTGATAGTTTGTTCCTTGGTGAAAGCTCTGTAGAAATAAGCTTTTTGTTTGTTGTACCTGCAAAATCCAAGTCAGTCACGAGCCTCAGGTCTGAGTTTCAAGCAATTTTCTAGAAATACACCTTGAAGCCCCTTAAAGTAAAGATGACAAAAAGCTTCTGGTGAGGAGAAGAGCTTCTGGGTTGCATGTCTGTCTGTACCAGAGTATGAAAGTGGGTTTTAGTTGCAACTTCTTCACAGGACACTTGCACAGCATTTCCTGCATGCTTGCTGCAATGTCTCAGCAGTGCAGCTCTGGGTCACTGGCTGTCATGGTCTCACCCAATTCCAGTAAGCCAGGTATAACACTCCTGTATTCCTAAAGGCATTTTTCCCCATGTGCTTGCTGTTGGCGTCTGATTTCTGTGAGAAGCAAATAATGACCTCCATTTCATTGCTTTTTCTTCTGTTTCCGTATAAAGACTATTTCTGGGGTGAAATGCAGTTTAAAAAACCCAGAAGCCTTAAACTCAGACAGAGATGATTCAGCTGGCCTTCCTGTGCTTTGAAGGCACGCATTTGCATTGTGCAAAAAGGTTTTGTTTGCAGTGGATTGCCCAGAGTGATAAGGCAGCTTCCATCTGTGTAGGACAGGCCTTCCAACAGCATCCTTACAGGACAGCGGTGAAGCACGGTCAGACAGCATTCCAGGTAGCATAGCAAGCAGGGGACTGCATTGTCTCATTGCTCTCAACTGAATCATTTATGAGGACTAGGAGTTGCAGGAAGTTCCTGAGGGTGAATTTTCAATCAACTGAGAAAGGATATTCGTCCCTTTTCAATATTCATCGAGGGGGGTGGGGGGAGAGGGGCTGAGAAAAAGATAGTAAAATGGATCCCAGCTCCAAGGAGCTGTGCAAAATGTCTTGGCGTTGCTGTGACCCAGCATTTTGCTAACTGAAGGGAAGAGGAGAGACCTCTTTAGGCCAAAACAGTTCTAGACACCTGTGAGCTGTGTTAAGTTTTATTTTTCTTGATTGAACTCCCAATGCACTCTTTTATTAAGGCTAAATTAGGTTTTTTTAAACATTAATGTTTATTTAGTACTGAGAGACTGCAGAGTGGCTGGCAGCCTGCTCTGTTCCATTACCCAGAGAGTGGCAATCTGCAGCTGGACAACTGGTCCCCTCTCCGTACACCCTCTAGCCACCAAAAGATCAGAAGTTACCTGTGAGTTACCAAGGTCAGTTATTAAACTAATTAACATGGACTTGCATTTTGGGGGAGTTTAGGGGGTGTGTTAACCAGAGTATTCTCACGTAGTGCATGAGCCTGGAGCCACCTCAGAACAGTATCAGAAGAACCCACTTCTGTAACGCTGGGTATTCACAGCAAGCCAGACAAACAACTTTTATAGTTTAGCTGCTGTTTATCAGCCTAGGAGGAGCTGTGTACCCTCATAAAAAGGGGGAAGAATAATCTGGTAAAACATTCTTTCAATCTACTAAACTTTAGATATGCATCTTTAATCTCTACCTATGTGTGTGTCTGTCTTAGAAACCATAAGTCTGTTTTCATGTCCTTGCCAAAGCATGAATAATCTCCAGATCTCAATTTCTTATAGTTGAGATCAACTTCCCTACATTAAACTTTGTACTTCTGCTACCTAATAACTGCAGAAGAGAATGTTAAATTTGAACATGCTTTGGGGAGAGAAAAAACAAAACAACTTGTGGTCTAGAGGTGGCGGCAAGCTGTGGAAATCTTAAAAGCAGAAATTACCAGAAGAATGCCTGTTTTGGGGAATAAGAATCCTGAGTGATGAACCAAATAGTTCAGGGAACAGATTAAAGCCACTGGAGTTCTTGGAACTTGGTGAGTTAAAGTCTGTCAACTGTGAGAACAGCTCTGAGAGAAAAGATGCTGGGTCTTTTGGTGGGGATACAGTGAGCTAGGAATGACCTGATCTGTAATTACTCGCAAAACCCCTTGATTATTTGCAAGTCATTTGACCAATAAAGCTGAAGATGTGGCCATTAAGAAAGCAGCACGTAAGAAAGAGCTAGAAATAGAAAAATAGTATTTCAAGGATGAATAAGGTTTGAAGAACAAACTATAAATATAATCTCTAAATATTGTAAAATGTTTAGTCTTAGCAAGCCTTGCAAGCCTAAAGGCTACAAAAGAAAAACATATATATTAGTCTAAACTTATATCCTGATGTGCCCAGTTGTCAGCCCTCTGTTCTCCTAAATGACTTGTTTTTGTTGTTGTTATAAAGATCTCAGGTGCAATGCCGTTCCTAAGGGCTGATCCTTCTCGACACACACAGCAAGAATGTAGATTGTACAGAGAATACAGTTTATCTTCCTCCCTAGAATTATGAACTAATTCTAATAATAGAGTGGGTTTTGTGAAGGCTAACAAATCAGATTGTTAAGGTTAAATCAAGAAGAATGCTTTGAAATACTGCCCATTTTTTCTTGACCTGCATGCTAGGATGATATATTCTTCTATTTAAATTCTTTCATCACTGTAATGAATGGTTCGATTGCTGTGCCTCCCATATTGTTACGATGATAAAGATTTTTGCCGTTTTAGAAATAACAAATGTATAATAAAGGGATAAAAGAGATTAGGAGATACATTTGAAATTTGTTGTGAAAAGGGTAGTGGCTGTGGACAGCGAGGAACGAGAGGAATCCACAGGGAAATGTTCAGAGCGGCTGGCGTGGGGCTGTTTAGTCATTGCTGAAACACCTGGTGACTTCATTAAGGCACCAGATTAGGTGGAGCTGCTCGAGCTGTTCTGGTTGAAGAGATTCTTGCCCCGGTGCTTTTATTGCTGCTTCTTCGCTAGGAGTTACGTCCCCTGAGAGCTAGCCGTTGTTAGTAATGCCTAACCTCTTTCAGTCAAAATGAGTTAATACAATTAAAAAAAAACAAATAAAATCAAAACTTCCCCAACCCAAAGTAGTTCTCTGAGATCGCTTACTTTGACTAAGCAGTACTGAGTGCTGTTTGCAGCAGCTGGGTGGGCAGGTCTTAGGGGAGAGACCCGTACCCCCTGCCGGGGGACAGTGACACCCGGGTTAGTACTGTAACCTCTTCAGCTGGTGTAGCTGCAGATGGGAGATACCGTGCGGACACAGCCATCAGCCGTCTCGGGGGGTTCAAAGCTTGGGTTGTTACTTGATTTGAACTTGAATCTGTTTTGATCAAATGCAAATCAAACCAGTTCAAAATCCCATTCACACTGGGACGTGAGTGCTGGTATCTACATCCATTCTGCTCAGCTTGCTACATCTTGCCACAGCTGGCGCTACCCTACAAAACGGCGAGAGAAATCCAGTCCTAAGAACTAATACAAGTTGGGTAGCTCAGAGCCCTGAAGAATTATCTGGTTTTACTTGTAAATATTCCTGGGAAAGAATCATCTGATCATCCTCCGAGATGTTAATTGGATGTCCAGGGCACTGCAGTAACAGGCATTTTGAATGCTCCTGCTTGGATAGCTTTTCTGTGGAAAGAATTTAAGATCTTGGCTTGCCAGTTCTTTGGAGTCATCTGTTTGTGCTGAACTTGACTCAAAAAAAGTCGCCCTATTGGACTGAAATGGAACCAGTCCAAGTTACAGCAGCTAAATGCAGACATATGTGTTTGCAGGATCAGGCTTTTCATGTTGTAACTGGTTGGTCTCCTTTTAGCTTCACCAGGACATTTCTTTAACTGAAGCAGCAATAAGGAAAAACTGTATTTCTGATGACTTAACCTAGAGAGCACAGGTGTTAAATGCCATCCTTTTGTGCAGGCAGCTTTTATGGAAATGCTTGCTATGAAAGAGTATGTTTCCATGCTTTAGGTGGTGTTTGCTTTAGGTGATTTCACGTGTATCTATCATACACTCTTTCTGGGTGAAAGGAAACTTGGTATCTATTGATATTTTCACGTTAAACATTTGTTGTTGTTTTTTCCCTTATGAGCATTTCACTCGATCTCTGTTTACTTGCATTGATACATGGTCAAACATACCGTTGTGTTTCCACGGGGGAGTGCTCAAGTTATGCAAACTGTACCCTAGAACTGTCCCTGTGTCCCCTGGCTGCACTGGGTTCTGCACTCATTAGTACCCAAACGGGCTTTGTGCTGGTGTCAAACCATATTCCCTCTTGAAATTGCTCATGTAGCTTGTCTTCCTAGCCCCCAAATGGAAGTAGTTTCAGTCTACAATTGCGTACTGATTGCTAGACCAGCACATGGCCCAGTTTTGCGTGTTCTTCAGTTTGTAGGAGTTGCACTTTGGAAATCCTTGTGTGAGGGCTGGGGTGGAGAAAGCGCCTGCAGCAGACTGGGGTGATGAGATTCTGCTAAGGCAGAGACATACCTGGGGGCTGAGCGGAGCTCGTGTACTCCGGCCATATGGGAGAGCTTTTAAGACCATTATTATTTGTTTGTTACAGCTGTGCAACTTCCTCTTCCCCTTTGTACATGCTTTTTCTGACATGCTGTCACGGCCTTCATCTGTCCTGATACAGAAAGCAAAGAACACAGTATAATTTCCTACCTTCTGCTGTTCAGCTGGTTGTTTAATGAGAATTTCCCTTGGCCGATGTCAGAGAAAAATCTGTATCTGCCAAGGTTCTTTGTATAGGAACAAATGTTAACATAAACAGGCTTCCTCACAAATATCCAAGCAGGGCAATCGACCACAGTGGGGGAAAAACACTTCAGGGAACTGAGGGAATGCTGCTTCCCCCACCCCCCCCCACCCCCAGCCCTGTTTTCTTCCAAGGGTGTTAACAAATTCGTTGAAGGGGATGACCTTTCATCTCACGTCCAGGAAGACTTCTTATGGTGAGGCATCTTCTTGCATTTCAGCTTTCAGGTAATTACTCTCTTTTTTGACAGTGTTTCTGAGTGCAAGCCAGTTCTTTGCCTGTGTTGCAAGAGGAGCCCGTTCCTTCTCTTTTTGTTATGTTTTGCCTGAAGTAAGGAAGTAGCCAGTGGGAATTAAACAGTGTTCTTAATTAGTTTATTTTACTGGCTCACAAAATGCAACCTTCCTTGCCAGTATTGCATTCTTCTTCTTTTTCCATGCTTCTGTTGAGCATTTTATAAAGTGCAAGTAGGTATGAAGCACACTTCATTTCTTCTGGAGCAATTTAGCAGCTTAAAGCCAACGCCTCAAGTAAGGAGCTGTGGTACCTGGGCATCTCTAGGTAACTTAACCTCATAATTTCTTCTAAAACTTCAGAAGTAGAGTATCCCTTGGCTCTCCAGAGTTAATTGCATGGCCCAGAGAGGTGAGGGTATTTGGAAAGTGGAGAGGAAAGGAAGCCTTTAAAGCTTTAGCACTAGAAATGTGCAGAACTGCTGCCTTGAGTCATGTTGCCACATTCCCCCGACCGTCCTTGGTGTTTTCTGCGTTTCGCAGCACGATTCGTACACCCATAACAGGAACAGCCTGTGAACACTTTTTCAGTGTTCGGTTTTACATTTAACAGAAGTGTAAAGTTCAGTGTCATGGAATTTCCCTGCTTGTTGTTAGATAGCTTGGTAGGACTCAAAACCAACCAGCCTGAATTGTAGGCAGAAGCCTTCCTCCCCGAAATGAGTATGTTCAGGGGTTCAGAGCTGTCCTGGCCTCCTCCCATTAAAACTGCAATAGAAGTTCTCCTCTTGGGGTCTGTCATATTTTATTTTAATTCAAAATATTTGAAGGAAAATAATCTAAGAGTTTAGCTTTGTAAATCTTAAGAGTGCTGTGGAACACCAAAAAATCCCCAAACCAATAGTCATGTGGGCCAGCTCAGGGACTTGGGTTTTGTTTTTTTGTTGGTTTTTTTTTTTTTTTTTAAATAATTGATGCCATAAAATCCCAAACCCAAAGAGGTAGGAGATGGAAGGCATCTGGCAGAGTTTACAGCCCTGGGGGGTCAACGAGAGAAGTACAGCCTGCTGCAAACAAAGGCTGAGTGTTTTGCTGATGCGATTGCAAAACATATGTTTGCCCAGGACTGTTATGATCTTGGGAATAGGCAGGAGGCCAAATTTCTGCAGCAGCATACTTAGTCACACAAATATCTACAAAATGCTAACCTCTTGCGATTTCTCAGTTTAAAAGCCGTAATTACTTTGTTGCTTCAAGACAAGGTAGATAGAAACTCTTGCATAAGGACCAGGGGAGAGGAAGAAAAAAAAAAAAAGTGTTGTCCAAAGAGCTTTTCCGTGCCGGGGAGGAGAGCGGAGCGGGGGAGACCGGGGCTCGGGGGGAGTGGGTCCCCAGCCGGGCTGGGGGCAGCACGGAGGAACTGGGTAGGTGGGGTGGACTGGGAGAGGCCTGGGGCTCTGCGGGGCCACTTGCCCCCGAGGCGGGGGTTACCCCGCTGCAGCGGCTGCTGTTTCTTCTCCCCCTTTCCGTGCCGTTCGTTGGCATTCCCGGGCGGTGGGAGCAACCGGCGGGCCGCGGCGAGCAGCTGCCCCCCGGCCGCCGCTCCGCCCGCGCGGTGGGTGGGAGGGAGGGGGGGCCGGTCCGCCGGCAGGGCCCGCCCCGGCGGCTGTGGGCGGTGCGGCAGAGCGGCGGCGGGGCTGCCGGGGGAGCGGGGCCAGCCCCAGCCCCGCAGCGCTGGCAGGAGGGAGGGTGGCGAGGCCGGCCCCCAGCCCAGCACCCAGGTACCCGGCGGGCGGCGAGGGGCTGGGGCCGCGGCGGGCCCCCCGCAGGGCTGACCCTCCCCCGGGGGTGGTGGTCGTGCTCCCCCGGAGAGCATCCCCAGGGAGAAATCCCTGCTGGAAGGTGGGATTCAGAGCTACTGGAGGGTAACTTTGGGGGATTTGCTGGTCTTTTCTAGCTCCCTTCTGCGGGATGTCCAGCTACAGTGACAATGCAGGTGCTGCCGTTATCCTCCCCATTGCCACCTGATCCCAGAAGGGCTGTGTACCGCTTGTGTGGGTGCTGGTGGGGTGTCTGCTGGGTTTTTAGGCTTTATCCAACTAATTTTTGCCTCTGAATTGCCTGGTGTTTATTTTGTTCTTGCACAGCCTTGGATTATCCTTTTGAAACAGTGAGGTTGGTCCTGCCTTTCTGATAGAGAAGAGCTTGCTGTAGTTGTAAACAAGTACAAGTCAGTAGTGTTATTTTGGACAGGAATTAAAATGCTGCTTTGGATCTCTTTTAAAAATTTCTTAGTGTCACCACGTTAAGATTTCTTATCTTAAAGAAAACTTTTAAATCCTCAAACTGCTTCAGGCTGCCACAGAAACTATTTTGTATTTTTCTGGTTTGTGCAGATCTAGTACATGTTGGATACAAGTTGCTTTGCTTTGACATAATCCAGCAGTAAAGTCTACATAATGCAAACGGTAACTGTCACATTTAAACTTGTTTCCTTCTGTGTCACTGATTTAAACAGTGTTTACAGCGTGGAAATTGCAGAGGTTCCTTCCAAATCCTTTGCCCTTTAATACTTTATGTTTCATTGTAGGCGTTACAGAACTAGCATATCGAAAAGCTAGGCACTAGTCACTGAAATTCAGCCTCTTGGTTTCAGTGAGCTCAAATCAAAAGTAAATTGGGTTGTGGTCTCTAGGCAGTTTTGTCAGAAAACCACTTCAGGAAGAGCTATTACTGCTGAGGAAGAGTAGGTAGCACTTAGGTGCCTTGAGACTACTCCAGTTGGACCTGCTCTTACTGCTCGGTCCTAGAAGATGACCAGAGAAGAGGTGTCAGAGCTTGAGACTGAGGAGTCTGGCCTTTCCTTCCTGCCGGTGTGAACAGGGTATGTGACCTCGGGCACACACTCGCTTGCCTAGATTTCTGTCTTGAATCAAGTCACATAAACTAGTTGGGCATGTTTTTAAAATCTGATATTTCAAAGGACTTGGAGACTTCCACAGAAAATACACTTACTGGTATTTAAATTAAAATAAAGTCATTTAAGTATTTAAATTCATATAAGAATAATATATTCTCTGTGAAATAGAAACAGTTCAATGTTTGCTGTGCTCTAATTCCAGTGAAGAGTGGTAGGTCTGTGGAACAAAGTGCTTTGCAGCAGAGGGGGAGTACTTGTTCTCAGTTCTTCAAATCCATGCAAGTGCAGACATGTCTAGTGCTTCAGTTGAATGACACAGTGTGAGATACCCAGAAAATGGAACCAGCATAAAAATTTAGAGTACATGGGCATTTTTGAGATAATTTTCCTGTCATTTTAATGTGAATTATGGTTGGTTTGAGAAAGCCTCAACAATTGCAGCTGCTTCTGGATTAGGTAAATGAATAAAATAGGAAAAACTGCCAGTTGTGCTTAGCCCCACGTTTAGAAACGGCGTAGGATTTGTGGGATTGTTTTTTATTGTTTGGTTGGGTTTTTTTTTTTAGTGTTTGTAAGAAAAGAATCATATTTAATCACTACTCTTTGTGTCTTAATCCCTTAATTTCCAAAAGCTGCCCATCTGACAAGGAAACTACAGGAGGTACTGTATTTAGCAGAACTGAAAATACATCTTTTAAGATGAGTATGTATTAGCTTGGTGATAAATAACTTGTCCGGTGAGGCCAGTTGTGCCAGTCATTGTTGTTAAGATCCTAAACAAGGAAACTCCAAATTTGTAGCCTGTTAGTGTCACCACCAGTGAGGTTTTGCTGTCGGTGACCTTTAAAGGGGAAGCAGGAACCAGACACAGTGAGTGAAGCAGCAGCACTGGGTCTCGGAGACTGGTAAGTGCCAAAGTCTCCCTTGGAAATGCAGCGTGAGCTTCTTGGACGCTTTGATGCTTTAAGGCATGTTAGCCTATAGGAGTATAAAAGTCTAAATGGGTATTTTTAGTGTCAGCTGCAAATATATCATAGTATACTAAGCTGAATTTTCAGCACTGGCAGATTGGGGGGGCAGGGTTTAATTCTGCTTGGAGATTGTGTTGAAGAGTTTTTAGCCCACAGTTCATTGTGCCTTTCTTAACCCTAAGCTTGGATACGAATGCGCTTGGATTATGTAAAACGATCACTGGTTTTCTAGGAAGATGGTACCTCCAAAAAGGGTCACCTCAGACTCATTTCCCTTCTCTGGTTCCTTCCTTTAGATTGTTTTATATTACATTACAGTGTGTGATTTTCATACAGTTTTGTTTGAATCTAGCAGTATTTAGTGCTTAATCAGGACACAGCTGATTCAGATGAAGATGTTAATCCAAATGTGGTTTAGTGAAGTAAATTGATAATCATATTTTCACTTCGCTGGTGGCTTGTCTGTGCTAAAATGTTCTTTTTGCCATTTAGAGGAGGCTTAAGTATGTATGTAAATAAGTCTCTCTGGGAGATAAAACATTTGATATTGTTACTGACTGTACTTGAGGGGAGCAAAGTGACTCACTGTGCTAACACCAGGGAATCAGTCTGAAGACTGTGGTTCGTTGCTGGTGCTCAGCTCATGAATCCTCAATGACTGAAAATTAACAGTTTGGTAACAGTCCCCATACTCATTGGACAGAACTATAATTGAGTTTTGGGAGAGGTTTTGTGATAAGAGGCAGAGCTCGAGCTGCCAGGAGCCCATAGTGGGGGAGGAACAGGGCTCTGAAAAAAGCATTTTAGGTGCACTATGGAGCAGGAGCTGTAGCTAAGGTTAGGTTCCTTGTCTAGTCTTAGTGGCCAGCCCAGCCCAAACCACGACAGCCCTGCGTCTTGGCTTCTGACTTTGCTTCGGTGTTTCTGGGTGGAATTTCTGATACTGATGTCTGGTTAGAAGTAACTCTTCTTTTTTTCTCTTCACTTATATTTTAAAGAGGTTCAGAACCAAAGTAGATGATGCTTTATTACCAACCGAGGTTATACACATTGTACTTTAATTATTAAAGCCCCTCTTCTAAGCATTTGCAGTTCAGTTTTCCACCTCAGGCTTTTACTTAAATTTTGTAGGAATGCTGCTCTTGACAAGACACTTGAAAAAATTACCTAAAAATGGGCTTTATCGACTGAGTCTTAAGATACAGAAAAGCCATAAATAGAGTGAGTTTATACGTGCTTGTGGTTTTAGAGTGGTCTTCTCTCTGCTTATATGTGCGTGCAGTACACATTTTTGGTCTGGTTGGCATTGTGGAGTTGGATGTACTAAATGGGCCAGTCTGGTGAGAGGGAATGGCAACCAGGAAGTATATAATTAAGTTTGCAGACTTGTCTCATTAAGTCTTCTGTCTCAGCTCTGCAGAGCTGTTTCTTGGTGTAAATTTGCATAAAACATATTTCCTGGTTGAGAAGTCTCTGAAAAGGCACACAGTCTGATGGTTAGGGCATTAGCCCGTGACTCGAGAGAGCTCAGCTCAAGCCACAGAAGACTTTAGCAGCCTCTGTTAGACATGTAGCTTTTCTGTTTCTCAAGTTTTTTTCTAAATGGCAGATAATACGCTTGCCCTACCTCACAGGAATGTTACATGAATGTCATCTAATGTCATACATCAGATGAGATACTCAGATATGGCAGTGGTGAGGGACATGTAGATTCAGAAATGGTAGGTATCTGGTGAACATAGTTCCCATGGAAATAATAATAGTGGCTGCATGGAAATACAAGCTACGTTACACAAGGGGAAAGAGGAGGCTTTTCTGTGATTTCTGAGGTCTCCACCAGCATAGTGATACAGCATTTTTATGGCTAAAATCTTGCTTCTCTGTCAAGGTACATCTGGAAGGTGAGCAGTGGAGTGGATTGCCACCTGGCGAGGCCCACCTTGCTCCATTAGCTGTGAGCTTCTGGGTGTTGAAGGTGAAATCTGTTACACCCTTGGTGCTCAGCTTTGCAGCCATCTGAGTTTTATGTTCTGGCTTTGAAGATGGAGTGCCTCTGGTGCATTATTATTATTACTATGTATTATTTGTACCTAAAGTCTCAGTTGTGGTTGGCTTTCTGCTGAGCTTGGAGCTGTATTCAGCTGCAGAGTTGCTAGACTGAGTGGAAGTGGTGTGGCAAGGTTAACAAACAGGAGGAAAAAAGCCAGGAGAAGTTTGATGCAGAAAACACGGCACTAAGTAGGTCACTTTGGTGTGCAACTCGGTGGTCTGGAATTGCATGAAAGTTGCTTATACTTTTGTAATAACCAAAATAAATATCGGTTGCTTGCAGCTGCTGCTTGTCCTAGGCCCGGCTGCTTCGCCAAGTGCTTGTCAGTGCTCCAGGTGAGGCGCTTCTTAGGAGGAAGGGGCAGGAGAGAGACATGGTGGTGGTGTGGCTGGTCTTGCCTTTGAGAGGGAAAGCTGGAGAGCGATGCTGCTTGAGTCTGTTTGGAAGATGGAGGCTTAGTGAAGGGCATCATGGAGCATAGAAATATGTTCAAAATGAAGGGAAGATAGTCTGGGACAGTTTTGAGAACTGTTACTGTATTGTCTATATAGCATTTGAAATGTTGGGATACTGGGAGCACATGGAGATGCCTGTTGTTTCTCATGTACTAGGAGAACTTGATTAAATGTTGCTTCTGAAAAAAAGAGGGGCAGAGAGTTTTTAAAAGGTCTGCCATAGCTTGTAACTGAAGAATAACAATTTTCAGAAGATTTCCAATGGGTCAGAATTTATACAATGCTCATGACTGTGGTAACTGTGCACCGTACAGCAACAAGCTTATTTCTGTTCTCAGTACCCTCTGGAAGAAACATATTTATCCCCATTCTGAGATGGTAAACTGAGGCTCATCTTCACAAAATCCATCTCTGTCAGAAGAGACCCGAACCCGGGCTTCTAAAGTACGAGGCTGGTGCCATGATTTCAGGAGGATGCTTTCTCTCCTGAGGGGAAAACAAAGCAGCTTCTTCAATTCCTCCAAAAAACATAAGTCACTTTGCAGAGAGGGTTTGGTTTTTACTGAAGTGTTGTAATTAGGCAGTGTAATGACAGTGGTCTGGCCTCTGCATGCTTTAAAAAAAAATGCTAAGTGTTTTGATACTGATGTATTTTAAATTGTGAGGCAAAATATGTTAGCAGCTTGCTGATCTCCGGTTCAGAAGTCATGGGTCTTTTTCTTCCTATAACTGTTCTGGGAAAGGGGAAGACTGAAATGTAGTTTTTCGAGAATTAAACTAAAGTGTATTTTTCTTGGAGTGCTTGAGTTGGCAGACAACTGCAGGCATCTGCTAAGTTAAATGATGCATACAGGCTTTTTTTCCTTGCTGTCATTTGGATGTAAGATGTTTCTCTAATTTACTAGGGTTGTTGTAGCTGAGATAAGAAGCTGTGGTAGAACTTAAAGTAGAGAGGGTGTTTTCAAGATATAAATTCCATCCTACAAGTGGCATTGCTGGAGACTTGACTGAGAGGCAAAATTTGTGAATTTTTGTGAATTCAATTGTGAATTGTTAGGACCCTCAGCAGGAAAAACCTACGTTGCAAACTTTACTGTCACAGGGAAAATGTGAAAAGCCCTAGTGTAAGAGCTACCACTTGATCTTGCGTTATCCAAATGAGACTTGAGAAAGTAAGGAGACCCTCAGACTCTGATGGACTTTGGTAGTTATGACTTAGACCTGCGCTGACTGTTTCTGGCTTTTTGAAGCTGGTTTTTAATCTTGGGGGAAAGTTCAGGGAACAGTAACTGATTAATAAAATTGCTTCTAGTACAATGAACTCGTGCAAATAGAAACCTCAGCTAAAGACAGAAAAAGTGCAATAGTAAGTGAGACCAGTGTTGCTTGTTTATAACAACCTTTATCTATGGGGAAAACGTAGCAAAATTTAAAACTGAATTTGACAAGCGGCTTTTAGAGGCTCCATTTGGTCTTTAGGCCTAAAAAGCTAAAGGTGCCCCTCTGCTCTGTCTAGCCTGAACTGTCTCAATACACAGTATTTATTTATCTAAACCCAGCTGAGAACCTGGATGGGGTCGGTATCATCAGAAACGATGTTTGGGCTATGGAATGGAGGCAATGGATGTGTTTTAAAAGCAGGGGAGGGGGAATAGATAAGAGCCCAAACCATTAGTTGATATATAGCCTAGTATTTAGCACTCGGCTCCACCCACAGCTTTAATCCCAGGTCTCCCTCCATCTGTAAGAGCACCGTGCCATCAGCTGTCCTGTTGGAGCTGCTTCGGGTGTCAGGGCTCCCATCTTTTCCTGGGGAAGCCGTGCCACTGGCCATGCAGTAATCCCCTTGGGAGAGCTGGTTTGCACTGTGTGCTGTGCACACGAGGGAGGGCTGAGCCTCTGTAGCGATGCAATTCCCATCTGGGAAGGTGGGCACGGGTGAGTGTGCGAGGTGAGGCTGTGTCCCATGTCCCATGGACCCTGACGTGCCCTCTCTGAGGGCTGCTCCATGCCAAATGCAGAAACGGCCCTTGAACCCGTTTCTCCCTCCTTTCCTAAGGGAGCGGTTTAACAGGCAGGACACAAATGCATCCCAGTCTCCTCTGCAACTTGCTCCTTGGCTGCAGAGAGGGCCCAGGGTGCTGTAGGTCTGGCAGGATGGTCCATCGAGCTGAGGGGAGAGGGCAAGCAGTGAACTGCTGGAGGGGCATCCAGCCTCCTCCCTCTTACCTGCAAGGCCACATGTCCACAGAAGCGTGTGCGAGGATGTGGCTGCTGCTGTTCTGCTTGAGCAAAATCCCCTCTCTCCCTCCCAACGTGAATAGCTATTTATCTGTCTTGAAAAGAAAGCAGATGCAAATGTGGATCAGGTACTTTCAGCAGTCTGAGAGCTCTTTGAGGTGGGGGAAAAAGAAATCTGATTAGGGTTACAGCTGTTTCATTTCCTGACAGATGCACAGAGTGTTATGTGCTGGCGTACTGCGGATGTGCACACACACATCAGTCTCATTTTGTATCGGGCATAACTACACAGCAGCCGGCTCTGTACTGAACTCCTTGTCCTGGACACCCTGCCAAAATATGCTTTGTGCAGAATTTTCTGTGAACCAGGTTGTAGTGTGTGTGTGTGTGCATATAAATTTGTGTGTGTTGTCTTCGGTTGGCAGGGCCTTTGTTGTTGAGTATTTTGTTGCTGGAGCGGGACGGTACACTGTAAACAAGCGTGGCTAATTATAAAGCACTTGTATAAAAAATGATTTGCATTTGTACAAATGGTACTAGTAAAAGTACCCTGTAAGAGTACCGTGAGTACCCAAATAAGCCCAGCTCTGAATGGGGAATTATTTTCTTCCTTGCAACCACAGCTAAAAAGCTGTTTATAACTAAGTGCTGAGATGGTGTAATTTTCTTTTCTAGGAACTTGGAATAAGAATTCCTAGACCACTGGGACACGGACCAAGCAGATTCATCCCCGAGAAGGAGGTGTGGTACTGTTTTCAAGTACACAGTGAACTTTATGCTTTTAAGGAACAGCCTTTTAGTAGTAACCCACATTTGGTTTCAGGACAGCTGCTGAGCTGCGTAACATCTTCAGTCGTGATCACATTGAGTCCTGGTGAGACGCTGGCCACAGCTCTAGTGTACAGAAGCAGTGAGAGCCCTGGGGAGCTTTAGAATAGTTATGACCCCTCCTTCACTGCTGTCTAGCATGAGAGAAACCCAATACTGTTTTGTGTAAGAGCGTCTGTTTCCTTGTGAACATCCGGATGTAATTTCCTACTGGTCCACAAGGCACCTGCCCCCCTGCTCTGGGATTGCTTTTACTTGAGCTGCCTCTACCGTTCTGAATAATCTGAGAAGCTTCAAAGTGCTGTCTGTGGCTGAGCACTTCTCGTGCTTGTCTGGTAAGAGAACGTGGAGCAGAGGAGAGGTTAGGAATATGCCTGTGGTTTTCTAGGAATTGTGGAGCCTTAAGCTTCAATTTCCTTTTATTTCTCTCTCTTGTCAGCAAACTTTTTACTACTTTGCCTCTTTTTTCCTCAGTGAAAATAATTGTTCAATTACCTTGTTGTTATAAGAAACTGAGTTAGAGCAATTTGGGGCATTCAAGAGAGTGAAGGTGAGACAGTTAAAAAGGAGAAGTCAGTGTTGCACAAGGGAAAGCGTAAAGGCAAAAATCTGCTTTTGCTGTTATAACCTGTTATAACCACTTGTGATCTTCTAAATGAGACGTATTAAAGGGATTTTATGTGCCTTGCCTTATGTGCACTGATTTAATGCCATTAATAGATTTATATTATAATTCCTTTCACTGGGGCCTCTGGGGGCTGTGGTAATACATTTATTTACTATTTTATTGGTACTTCTTAGACAGTATCACTAATTGCTCTTTCTGTTCAATCAGACGATTCAAGTGGGAAACGAAGACGCCATGATGCACGCACTGTTTGCAGAGTCTTTTGCTACACTGGGCCGATTGGACAACGTTACCTTGGTGATGGTTTTCCACCCACAGTATCTTGAAAGCTTTCTGAAAACTCAGCACTATCTACTGCAAATGGATGGTCCGCTCCCGCTTCATTACCGACACTACATCGGGATAATGGTATGCTGGAACATGAAACGGCCACTTTGGCAACAGTCTCTGGTCTTGTTTAATAGCAGTTATTACCATGTTTTGCAGTTTCTAGCTAAAGAGGCATTTCATCAGGAGCTAAGGGGAAAAACAGAGTAGGTTTGTTTGTGTTTGGTTTACAAATTGTTTCATAAGACCAGTACTTTATGTTCATAGTTTCAGTAGGACTGGGAGAAAGAGGGGGAAAAAATCTGTTATAAAAATAAGACAGTTGTTTATTTTTGGTTTCCTTAGTATCTCTGAAACTATTTTTCAAGAAAGCTTGTTTGTGTGTGTGTCCTGTCAAATACACCTCTCTCTGCCTCAATAGTCCCTTCATCTGTTTCTGAATCTCTAAATTCTAAGCAAGTTTTCTGCCAGAAGTGGTTGATTTCATAATTTCCAATCTGCCAGTGCAAAAATTTTTGTCTGCTGAAGTTGAACCAAAGTTTTGGGCTGTGTCTTAATTTGGTGGGGAAAGTATTACGGTTTGAATAAATGATACTAGGTCTGTTCTTTGCTGAAAAGCTGCCCTTAGTCTCTCTTGCTGTATGCATTCTAAAACCTGCTTTTGTTTTAGCTGGTAAAGATTCACCTAGAGGCAGCCTTGCGTCTTCCCTGCTGGAGACTACTATGCAGTAGGGATGACTTGCTTCAGGATGTACAATAAATCCTTACTTCTCCATGGATATTCTGTACTTCTGTACTTACTTCTCCACAGATATAGGCATGTTGCAGCTGTAGCCAGCATAGTTATAATGTCTATGAGTGAAGAATACTTATGTTGTGAGAACACTAGTCAAAACAGGCTGATGCCTTAATCTCAATATTTCATTTTTTTTTTTACTTCAGCCTTTGATCACTGCAAGTCTTATTCTTGAATATTTTAAGGAAATGATGACTTACGGTATTTGTCATAAAGCTTGCTTACTGTATTTACTGTAATTGCTTTCTGTATCACAATTGTGTTTTCCTTTCTAGGCTGCGGCACGACATCAGTGCTCTTACCTTGTTAACCTCCATGTGAATGACTTCCTTCATGTTGGTGGAGACCCTAAATGGTTGAATGGTCTGGAAAATGCACCTCAAAAACTGCAAAATTTAGGAGAACTGAACAAAATGTTGGCTCACCGACCCTGGCTTATCACCAAGGAACATATCGAGGTAAATCTTCCATGGAGTAATGTGACTGTACCCTTATTTTTCAGTAATGCAATCACAGATTCTTAGGGTTAAGAGCCAGACAGGGTGAAAGGTGTTCCGTGTTACTGACTTTCATCTCAGTGTTACATCACTGTGATACTGCATGATACAATATCACTTGTGCCCTTGTAAAACTAGTGTGATCATTGCTGGTCTTAAACAAATTTAATTTACAAGACTCTGACATTTCAGAGTTGTCATGTCAGAATTCTGTTGGTGCGATGAGGATGTGCTTAGATGTGCGCTTCCTTAAGTCGTGTGCTGTCAGTAGCCGGAACCCCCTCAGCATTTCTGAGATGCTGCCAGAGGTGAGGCTGAACACACCGATCACCACATTTTTGTCTCCATTGCTGCTGGTCTACGCGCTTAGTTTTCAGGCTGGGTTGGAGGGAGCAGGCTGGCAGAACAGCCCAGGGGAGCAGTGGTGGTACAAGCTGGCCAGGACTGCAGCACCAACAAGACACCAAACGGCCGCTTCTGCTGCCCCCTCCTCTGAGGGCTACCCGGATCAGCCAGCTTCGAGTTCGTGCAGCCTGTGTGCAGCGATGGCAGCTCTCACGGCAGGGGCATGCCTGCCCTGGGCCTGGCCCTGGTTACTGGAGCAACTCCTCCCCCTCCTCCTCCTCTTCTCGTCTCTTTACCCTTATCAAGGAGGAAGTGGGTGCTGGGACTCTGTCGGCGCCGTCTGCCAGGTGGAGAGGCAGCGGCAGGTCTTGCTGGGAGGCAGGTCGCCGGGCTGTGGGCGAGGGCGCGCGTGCTCTGTACCAGAAGGCCCCGAACCTCCCACACTTTCCTGCCTGAAGGGGAAGTTGGGGTTTGAAATTTCTTGTCAAATACAGAGCATTCCACCCACAAGGGACAAGATGGAGGGAGCCCAGCCTTGATGCCAGGTTTTTACACAGCTGATCTGCAAGGAGTTGCCAGGGTTTTACTGAGACTGTAAAGACCAGTTGAAGAAACATGCGACTGTTGTGGTTGCATCTTCATCAGAGGTGTGAAATTTCAATGCGAGTTGGTCTGGCCTCAATACAAACTGTGTGGTGCAAAATAGAAACCCCAACTGCTTCAATAGTTGAGGGCCAGAGAGGTGAGAGAAGTCATCTCCTCCGTGGCTTAATGACGTGAGTCTGCGGCTGGCAGGTCACCTGGTAACAGGACACTGAGCACGCTAATGGCAGCAGAGAGTTAGGAAGCAATTGTGGGCGTCAGAAAAATAATTTTATCTGGTAAAGAAATGTGTTGATAAACTGCATTAAGGTGGGATCATTTGAAGGACTTTTTAAAATTAACACTTTTGCCTTGCAATGTCTTTAAAGCAACTTCTGAAGACTGAAGAGAACAGCTGGTCCCTCGCGGAGCTGATCCATGCCGTCGTTCTCCTTACACACTACCACTCCCTTGCTTCCTTCACCTTCGGTTGTGGAATCAGCCCGGAGATCGACTGTGAAGGGGGTCACACCTTCAGGCCCCCTTCTGTCAGTAACTATTGCATATGCGATATCACAAATGGTTACCATGGGGTGGATGAAATTCACGCCAGCCCAACTGGAAGTATTCCAGTAAGTATCTGTCTGATCAAAGTCTCTTTCTATAGTAATAGTTTCTTTGTAAATTTAATACGTGGAGGATGCCCATCACTTTTCATGCAGTGAGAGCGGGCTTGATCAGCCTAATCTAGACGAGGGTTTCCTAGTCGAAAAGATACATTTAGGAGAAGCTGACATGGTGCTGGTAAATTGGGCGAAGTTACCGAAGGGAGAGATGAAGATACAGCCTCTCAGTTGTCTATTTTTTGGGTCTCTTGTCATTCATGCAGGCAAACTGAAACAACTCCTGGCCTCAGCATGATACATGTCCTGAGCAGCAGTGGCCAGGAATGGGTGCAGTGGAAAGCTGGCTTTTTCTTTGATTCCAGTCTTTGACTTTGTTCCCTTGAATGTTTTGCGATACATCACGCAACGGATCATTCACAGTTTTCTGACTCTGTTTCTAAAACAGTATTTCCTGCCTGCAGCACTTACGCTCACTGATCTGTACTTGCTTCCACTTAGTGAAAAGCCTGATGTGAATTAAGCATTGGTGTGACATTTAAATTTTGTCTGCTGGAGCTCGCTGGTTCTCTCAAGGAGCAAACCAACTGCAAAAGGCAGAGAGGGAAGGGGCAGAACAGTATAAATGGAAGATAACTTTTTGCTTTGTGATGATGGATTTTTGCAAGGCCAGATATTAAGTTAATAGTGTGTTGTGGTGTTAAAACAGCTCTTGTGAAATAAGATTCTCTTGCAGTAGCTTTCCTTTGAGGCTTCATTAAATCTCCATTTACACTCACTCTTCCTTTTTCCTTCAATGTGTTTCTTCTCTTTGAGCAGAGAAAGGGGAAAAAACCAGTTGGGTAGTAAATTGTGGTTACTTCCTCTATCAGAAATTCTGTTACAGCTCCTTGTTTTTCAGTTGTTAAACATTTAGATTAAGTAAGAGAAATTACTTTAATTTCAGTGTGAGAACCGCTTGTTCCAAAAAGCTGTGATACTTAAAATATGCAAAAATACCAGGGATCCAATTGAGAAAAGATGATGACTACATGCGAACTGTTGGGTCAGCACAGATTTCTTTCAAGAGCTGTTTTCCTCGAAAAATCAGTATTTAAAGATGTAAATGAAGGACATAGCTTGCATTTAATTTTTCCGGCTTGACAATTTCTGCCATCATCGTCAGTTCTTGTTACATGGAAATGAAATGTTTTTCTCTCCTCTTCAAGTCTACGGAGTCTGTCTGTGAAGTTGAAGCCCTTATGGAGAAAATGAAGCAGCTACAGGAGTGTAGAGATGAAGAGGAAGCCAGCCAAGAAGAGATGGCTACGCGTTTTGAAAGAGAGAAGAGAGAAAGCATGTTCGTCTGTTCTTCAGGTAGAACAGCTGGAGTGTGTGTATATATATATATATATTTATATATATATATTTATTTAGACTTTTCCAAATCACTTAAGAAATACTTAACTACCGCAAAAGGGAAAAAAAGTGTTACTAGGTGTCTCAAAAACATTACCATTTCTTTGAAGGGATCAAAATTAGGGGTGACTTGTTTTCTTCCAGGAACACTTAAAAGCAAAGTAGTGCCAAGATTCGTGACTTCTCTGAAACACACCATAATACTCACTACGTTTAATAGAAATTTCCAACAGAAATGGAATATCTCTCTTGAGAGATTTAAGAGTTTCACAAGAGATTTAAGTATTTCACAAGACGTTGTAAAAAGGATTCCTTAACGAACTTAGCTGTTTAAGTGTATGAAACATTACTTTTCAAATGACTGTGAGATAATACTTAACCTGTTACGAGCTGAGGGTTGTTGTGGGCTCTTCAACAGAGTTTCCTCTAAAATAAACTTGGCATGGACATCTTAGAGGTCTCTTTTTTAATAAGCTCTCTGTTCCCAAACCGATTTTCCTTTGACGTTTTTTACAGACTCCTTGAATTAGGAGCAAAGTGTCCCGTAGCCTTAGGGGATAGGCTGAAGACTGGTAGACAAAAGAAGGGAGAAAAAGATGTTTGTCCATAAGAAAGAATCTGAGTTTGTTTTTCATGGAGTTGCCTCTAAAAACCACAGTTGCAGTTACACTGAGCTGTACCAAAGAATTTTCATACATGTAGTCCAGTGAAACTGTGTGTTTATTTAAAAAGCACAGATACTCCCATTCTTCTGAGTTCTGCTAGTACACTTCCAATTTGTTTGTACTGAAATTGTGTGAAATTCTGTTTGAAATTAACAGAAGATGAAGAATCGGCACCAACAAGAGATGTGTCTCGTCACTTTGAGGATACCAGCTATGGTTACAAAGACTTCTCCAGACATGGGATGCACGTGCCCACGTTTCGCGTGCAGGTAACAAGGACGGGGGCTGCTGTCAGGAGCTTTAGTGCAAAATCGGTCCGTTGCGCCAGGTACCAAACGGGAAATTGCTGTGCTGGCACTTACTGCCCCATGGATGAGAAGGCTTAAAGCAAGCAAATGAACAGCCCTCCCCTGCCCCACCCCTCATTGTCTGCCCTGAGATAAATTACATTGAAGTGCTAGACCTTCACAAGTTCATTTCTAAAATGCTCCATTCTGCATTTTTACTTATTCTAAGGATTATTCCTGGGAAGACCATGGCTATTCCTTGGTTAATCGTCTCTACCCGGATGTGGGACAACTACTTGATGAAAAGTTTCATATCGCTTATAATCTGACTTACAACACAATGGCCATGCACAAAGATGTGGATACCTCAATGCTAAGACGAGCTATTTGGAACTATATTCACTGTATGTTTGGAATAAGGTCAGTTTTACTACTTTTGTTTTATACACATCAGACTTGTTATGTTAGCATTGGCCTTTTTTTTTTTTTTCTTTCTCAAATTGAAGCAAAGCATTGAGGAATGCGCACGTATTTTAAAACATAGTTTTATTTATGGGGAGGGGCCAGTAGTGGTATAAATTACACAACAATTTATTTTGCCATAGGAAGTTAGAAGCAATGCAAGTAAAATACCTCGTTCTTGAAAATGAAAGTGTTTTTCTTTCAATTCCGAACAGATACGATGATTATGACTATGGTGAAATTAATCAGTTGTTGGACCGCAGCTTTAAAGTTTATATCAAGACTGTGGTTTGCACTCCTGAAAAGACCACAAAAAGAATGTATGATAGCTTCTGGAGGCAGTTTGAACACTCTGAGAAGGTAACAGTCTGCGTGCCTGCTGAGGGACGCAACCGGTAGATCTGTTTGCCACACTAACAGCCACAGCCACCCCGCTATAGGGCTTTAGCTGATGTTATGGGATTCTACTTGCGTTCAGTAAACTCATTAGGAGGTGTGGTACTTCCCAAAAGACATAATTTTTCTTTTCCAGCTGCACACTTGCTGGCTAACAGCTGGCACAGACTGCGCAAGCTCTGAACTGTATGGGGAGGTCAGAGGCGCAAATGGCGCAGCGTCACTGTGACTACAGCTTTCTCCTCCGCTGTCGGCTGGTGCTCCCTGTGTCCCAGGGAGGTGATGCGAGGTCCATCCCTTGCCTTGGACGCAGAGCCGCTCGCTTGCTGCCCAAGGGCTTTGCAGTCCTGCCGTCACTTTTAGTGCAAATGGCCCCAAAGCTGCTACTTGGCATTAAAGCCTAAAGTCCTGCTGCTGGGTTACAGTCTGGATTGCACCTCCCAGTAATAATTCTTGCTGTTAACTCTTGCATGTCTGCTCCACCAAGTTCCCATCCTCCATTTTTTCTTTGGAAAAAAGATTTCTAAGCACGACTTAAAATGCATGCTGATACGGTGCTGAAATGTAAATGTGCCTTAATCAGTGTTCATATCATCAGAGGCTCTATTTCTTGCGAAACTCCCTGTGAAAGTTTAGAGATACCCAGTTATAACAGGGGTACTATAACTGCAATGAATTAAGGTTGTTCAAGTGGAATCATAGAATGGTTCGGGTTGGAAGGGACCTTAAAGATCATCTAGTTCCAACCCCCCTGCCATGGGCAGGGACTTTTTTTTTTTCGTTTTTTAGTTAGACTAAGGGTTAGAGATGAGTTTTTCAAGCACACAAATCCTTTAAAGCCCAAAAACTTGCATCTCCATAGCCATGAAAATCCCAAGATCATACATGTACCTGTCACTGAATGCAGTCACCATCCGTCCTCATGGAAATCATGCGAATGGAACCAAACACACAGACGTTACATGCCAGAACAAACTGAGAGCCAACCTGCTGTCAGTGAGAGAATGCTTTTCACCCCCTCGCCCCCACGGTCTCTGATCTCATCCTCAAAGGGACACTGAGATGAGCTGGGGGAAAAAACTCTTACCTCCTGTAGCTGCTGAACACTTCTATCTCAGCAGAGACGGGAGTTTTATGGCACGTTACAATTTCTCTTGTGCTTCCCCTGAGCTAACTGCTCCATGTTGTCCAGGTGATAATTACCTGTGTGTTGCTTTCTCTGTCCCACAGGGGCAAACGACCTTATGGCCTCTTCCTTTGCTAACAGCCCCCTCTGCTCCACAGGTACCGGCCACCCTTTTGCCTTTAACTAATCGATTAACTTTATTAATCTCAATTTGAACAATTAATTATTTTCAGGCTATGCATAGTCTGCTGCTGAAGAAGGGCTTGTGTGCTTGAAAGCTGGTCCACTTTTTTTCCAGCTAAAGCAGTCGATCTACTACAGGATGACTACCTTGTCCTCTGAAGGTAGCCAGAGGCCCTGCTTTGGCATACCTGTGACCCGCTGCGGCCCCGTGCTGCAGTGCTGCGTACAGCGCTTGCTCAGATAGAAGCAGGTAGCCGAAACACAAAGCGCCTCCCCCACAAACACTAATATGAAACCCACAGCCCCACAGCCTTCCTTTTGCTGGGGTGCGTTATTGTGAGCACGCCAATAAAGCTTAACTTCTTTCCTTTCCCAAAGGTCCATGTAAATTTGCTTCTGGTAGAAGCTCGGATGCAAGCCGAACTACTTTATGCTCTGAGAGCTATTACTCGCTATATGACCTGATGTCTCCGGCTGCCTGTCGACGTTGGAATGTTGTGCAGCTGCAGCGTGGCAGAGGAAGATACGAAGCCTCAGGACCAACGGTAGCTAAAAGTTAAGATGCCCATTGTGCCATAACTCCTTTAGTTTCAGCTATTATTTCCGTGTTTGGAATATCACTGCCACCACTCGGCAGTGAACGCTTGGCAGTTGAAAAGACAGGGTCGTGCAGAAGTGCTGCCTGCTCATGGTATTTTGGCTTTAGACAGCACGGGACACTCTATGAATTTGTGGCAATATAGCAAATGATAGATATATAGATCTTGTGTTAAGGCAAATACTACGGGAGTTGGAACGTGACAAGAAGTGGGACTTGATGACATTTGCTTTCCCTCTGAGAATAATTTTAGAAAATCTTGATGCTGCTATTTGTGCTGGTGGAGTGAACAGACACAGGCTGTTCCAGTTAAGCTAAAAGTGAAAGTGAGCACTGCTATTGTCTGAGCCTTTATTGTGTGTGGTTTCAAAAAAAGCCTTGTTATTTAGATTTCTTTTTTTTCTTTAATCAGAACTAAACCTCTTCTGTCCACACTGATAATTTGAAAGATAGCAGTCAATTTTCTCAAATAGTTTAGCCTTAAAATGCTACAGGACATTTGTTCAGCATTATTTGGTGAGCTCCAAAGTGCAATGGTCTTCCTATGGAAAGAAGAGGACTTGAGTCCTCAGAGCTTTTGAGAGATCCGACTCCGTCAAGTGTCGAGTAGCTTCTTGTCCTGTTTTTTCAAGGATGAACCGATACCTGTTCCAGGAGCTAGGACAAGGTGTGGGAATGTTGTTCTAGACTGCCAAACAGTCCTACTGTATTACATGCCCAACGCTGGTCTTACTGATTTTTTGCAGTTGCTTAAATAACTAGGCTAAAAACCATCTATTTTTAGTAAATCAGAACGTGATTAAAATGCTGACGTTTAATATACAGTGGTTTTGGAGAACACATGAATACTTTTGTATGAGTGTGAATTGCTTTTTAAATTTGTCAGTATTATTGGTATTTTTTAAATAAAGGTAACAACTTTTTCTCTTGGTGTTTTTTGTCTGGTTTAACTTTACGCTTCTGTTCTTACTGGTTTACTTACTGGTTCAAAGACAGTTTCAGAATGTTTGATACAGAAACTGAGCAAACACATGTAAAATGACAAACCGTGACTTTTTTGCAACCGAGTCTAAAGTGATGGGGGAACACAAAGTTTAAAAAATAGATTTTAGGTTTTCACTAAAACAATAGTAGGAACGGCTCTCATATACTCCTGATTTTCATCCTTCCCATAGTCCTCCATCCTTTCCTCAGTATACTCTGTTGTACAGGGTCTTCTCTTTCCTCACAGGTAACGGGGGTGACATGATTGGAGATTCCAAATGTATGTTTATATAATCAATGACTAGGTCTAAATGTTATTTTGAGAGTTAAACTGATCTTAAAATCCTCTGGTACTGAACTTAGTTCCACATGAGGCTGCTGATTTTCAAAGGCTAGTGCCAAGAGGATGTCTGGCATCAGCAGGAGAGCCAGGTCCGGGCACTTGGCCTGAGGAATTGTATGGTGAGAGGCACCGGGAGGGGGATTTGCTACAAGGGAATGACAAACTCTTTTGGCCACACTGCTCCAGCCAGCTGTAACCAGGGGGGGGGGGGTGCGGGTGTGGTGTTACAGTGCGCTCAAACGTAGAACCTCCTACCTGCTTATAGGAAGGTCGGAGCCTTGTTTGTAAAGCAGGAAAGAAATGGATTTTTCCCAAGCTCACAGGTAGATTTAAATGAAGATTTCTGTCCTGGGCCTGCTTCTCAGGCAGCTCAGACGGGTTTCTCTTACTAGAGAACATTCTGAGAACAGTTTTAAGCTTACAGTCCAAGAAGGTAAAATATCTAAAAAGAGCTAGGGGAGAAAGATTAATAAACTGTCAAAAATTGTGACTAACAGGAAGCATCTGGTGTTTCCTCTTAACTAAAAATACAGGATTTTTAATGTTCCAAAAAACAGAGCAAAACTTTCCTGTTTAAGGGCATATCGTAAAGCTAAACTATGCCTAAGGACACAGAAGAAGCGTCTTTCCAGTCTGTAAATGGAGTTTCTGCAGCACCTGAGTCTCCTGACGCTTTTTGGGAGGTCAAAGGTAGACATGAAATTTTCCGAGAAGCCTAAACTGGCCGGTTCCATCCTGTGCTCTCCAGCCACGTGCAGGTACCTGCAGGCACCCTCCCTCTCCCTTTTCAGGCAGCAAACACTGCAGAGTGAGCGAGTGTCTGTCTGTCAGTGGCTTAACACAGTCACATTTTCAAACACAGCGCTTGGCACAACACACAGACAGTCCTGACTACACACAAAGCTACTTACCTTGGAGAAAAAGCCCGAAAAGGTTTGGGGATTTTCCATGAAAAATGCCGAGGTGTTTGTGGTCCTTAGTAGAAAAGAACAAGGAAGGCTGTTAAGCACAGTGGCAACCAAAGAAGTTGGTGGGGCCAGCCTCTAAAAATAAGACAACGGTTAAGTCACCAGATACTGCATGAAAGTGGCGATGGCTGCACAGAGCAGCAGCTGTGCACGATGCAGGGCACAAGGGACAAGCCACCGCACGGCCTCGGTCACCGGCGGGTGGGCACTGCCCTCCTCTGCTGCGGGCACGGGTAGCACTGGCTGCTCACCCCACAGACCGTGTGGGCGGGGGATCCTGTCCAAAAGGCCTGGCAACACATGGAAGGAGAGCGACTGCGCCAGCACGAGTGAAGGGAACTAAACAGCTGGCTGCTGCCTGGGCCCAGGTGGGACACTATTAAAAAAGAAAAAAAAAAAAAAAAAAACAGGATTTTCTTTTGAGAGTCTGCTTGGAGGAGTGTGGCAGAGCCATCTGCCCCGCCAGCGGCAATTAATAGCCCTCCCCAGCAGCCCCAGCCTTGCCAGCTTCTTTGTAGGTTCAGTTCAACACTCTGTGCGCATGCGCACGCACACATTTGACACCCCGCCCCCCCCCCCCCCCCCCAAAAAAAAAAAAAGAGCAGCGTGACAGAGACCAAGGACTTGGTCACTAAACAGTTACAGGCTCCTGAAACGAGAAGAGAGCTTCTGCATTGGAGTTTGTAGCAAAGACACCCAAATGGTAGATGAAGCCACAAGAACACATGAGAAATTCAGCACCGGGGGCTTGTTCCTGTTACCTACAAGTTTTGTTCAGTGAAAGACGTGGGCCCGTGCAGCTCCACGGGAGCCGCTGCTGGGTTTTGCCGTGGGGTGCCATGGGGCCTCTGCTGCCCTCACCGCTCTACCCAGCGCCTCTGAACGCGCCTCTTCCCGAGGTCGGTGAAGGCAAACGCCGAGCACGAGGCCAGAGCTCACACAGAGCAGCTGCCCCAGCTTTGGGCTCCGCTACGGGATACCCAAATCCCCTGTGCTGCAGGAGACCCGAGGTAGCACTTCAGGCCCCTATTTACAGTTTGATCAGTAATGACTGACATCATAAACTCGCATTTTCTTTGAACAGATCTTCATTGCCTACCGATCCACCTTGACTCGGGCAAAACCTCAGTTGCAGGCTGCCCCTGACAGATGCTCCGCGCTTGTCAGTTCTGATCAGACCTGCTGACAGGACTTGGCCACGAGGCCTTTTCCACTGCATCCCCCCCACCCCGCGTTACACAGCCTGCTCTTCGCCTGCCTTTGGCCTCCGTGCGAGCGCCAAGAACAAACGCCTCCAGCTCCCTCCCCACAGGCGAGTACTTACCCGTCGCCCTTTCTTTAATGCCCCCAGAAAGCAAATCCATTCTTTTTTCCAAGAAACAAACAAGGCACTGAAGCCATTTATCTTCCTCTCAACTTCAGCTCAAATTAAAATAGCAAAAGAAGGAATGATAATTGAGATCTTTTGGAGCTCAGCAGAGCTGCTGTCGGAGCCAATCCGCACTGAACTCCTGAGCAGTTCTCTCCTGCAGATTGGAGCGATGGAGGCTGCCCGAGCGCTCCCCAAGTGATTCACGGCGGGGCTGAGTCCTGCTGGTCACAAGAAACACCCGAGCTGCTGGGACAAAAGGAACGTTGCAAATTTCATTACCTTCACTGAAGTTTCCTCCTCACCACTTCCAAAACCTGGACTACGAAATCCCCCCTCCCCTGCTCCATCAACAGTAAAGAAGTCCCCAGAAATGTAGAAGGGGAACCTACACCAGGAAAAAAGCTTCCCTGCCCTTCTACTTACTGCTCTGCTTCCCAGCCTCCTCACTTCATCTCCTCACCTGGAAGCAGAGGTCTGGGCACTGCCAAAGGTATCGGCGGTGCCACTGAGGGAGCTCTGAAATGCTGCCTCAGAAAAACAAATTCCTCCGGCCTCTCTGCAGGGATTCCCAGGCTGGAGACTTCCTCTCCTGGCACACAGAGCGCAGTGGGAAGCGGCTGACCCTCAGGATCAGAGCCAGGAGCTGGGCAGCCCCTGCACAGTGGTTTATTCTTAGTAATCTGAGGTCAGAAAAGAGCGAAATGGGTCAGGTCTGTAAAGCTTTCTGTAGCCAGTGGGACTCTTAATGCTTGAGGCCAGCGATGCACCTGCTGAGCTAATCCATGGGCTACAAGCAGGGACTTCTATGCACTAAAAGGATGAAAACTGAGCAATAAACAAGGCAGCAGCAGTCAGAAGGAACATGAAGGATGTAGAGCCTTTTTTTTGCCCCATGGATGGATACATGAGCCCAGGGCAGACGGCTGGCCAAGACGATCTGAGAAGTACAGGCACACAGGCAGCTCCTGGGAATGTGGGAACAACTGAAAGGAGACGACACCAGGCCAGCTAAAATCTTCTCTTACAGCAGGGATACGGGTGTTTTGCCTTGAGATGTGAAGTCCCAATTCAGAAAAGCCTCTTACCTGCAGAGCTGGAATTATAGCCCACGAGGGCCAAGGGAGGAGCTGGGATACCCTGGCCACACAGCGTCGGGTAAAGAAAGAGGGATCTCCAATGGGAAAGGGAGCCACTTTCCCCAGACCACTGACAGCATTTTTGGTACCACAAAGGTCCAGGTACTCAGTGGCAATTTACCTTTTAAAAATTAAAAGTTCAGCAAATACTTTTGTTTCATTTTCCCAGCCAAGGAACTATGCGATTAATAGACAAATCACACACTGAATGAAGAGCTGCTCGATCAGCTCAAATATATTGTAAAAAGTAATTACACATGCAAAAATTTCATACAAGCTTCTCAAAAGATAGTATCCAGTATATAAATGCTAGGCTTTACTGGCTTTTATAAAATTAAATTGCCACGCTCTCCAACGTGCTTACTAAAGGCAATGTACGGGGATATTAGAAATATAAAGCTGTACAATCTACACCACAAAAAAAAAATAATGACTGATTAAAATGGAGTAATAGTCGCAGCTGGAAGACAGGACTGATGGCTTTGAATTCTGTCAAGAAGTTTTTCTGCCACAGGTTTGAACTCTCTTTCCCAATATAGTTTGTGGTAGTCCCTTAAATCTGTGTCGAGGCTGTAATCCAACGCTACCTCTTCATCTGTAATCAAGGAAAACATCAGCATCAGTTCTGAATAAAAACAGACCCAACCATGTACTTTTTGATCACAGCACGGACAACTTATCAGTTGTGTATGTTGATGGCTTAAAAACAGCTCCATATTTAACTAAGCACCACTGTCTGAGGGACTTCGCTTTAATTGAAGATAAAGGATGTCGAGGTCAGTAAAACAGTGGAAAGGGTATTGCAGGCTCTATTATTTTTACACCTCACAGCTGTAGCTAAACTCTGTCTCCGAGATCAAGCATTTACTGTGACTGTCTGCCTGGAAACTACTCAGGTTTTAACATTACTGCCAGCAGGTTTGCTAAAGTAAGTAATCAACTCGTCCAACTACAACCATGTTTTGCCCGGCACAAATTGCTTTGCCAGTCTAGTTCGTGAAGACTCTTTCAAACTGTATCCACTATCATCCTTAAAGAACATGAACCACACTGGTTACTGTATTACTGATGCCCTCCCTTCCTCGCGAACTTCATAAATAATGCGACGCTCTTAATAGAGGCAAGCAATCTTAGGAACGAAAGGAAGCCATCGCTCGTTATTCCCCCTCCATTTTGCCGGGCACAAACCCTTACAGACAAAAGAAATTGGTCTGCAACCAGAAACGTGCTCCTGAATCAGGAATCTACAAACACAACTGATGATGCTGAACGAACGCTTTCATACAGTTTAAGAGAGGATATTTGACTGCCTTTAGGCCAGAAACGGACCTAGAATGAAGATATAATCCTGCACCCAGTGGGCCACCATCTGTTACATAAATAACTCTGTCAGGGAGCTTACTGCGCGTTCACAGCAGGTAAAAGACAACTTGGAGCTGAAGAGAAATTTCAGTTACCCACATTTTGAGTCAAACTTTGTCTAGAAGAGAGACGCTCAAACAGTAACTATTCCCATTTGAAAGAATGCCAAGGTGCCTATGGAGAGCATATGGCCTGAGCTGCAACAGCTATACAGGAGGAGATGACATCGTTCTTGCATGGAGATGGGCTCCATTTCATGGAAAGTTACCACAACTGCTAACGATACTTGACTTCTATGTCACTACAGTGTTTCTAAATTATCAAAATTAAAGAGATGCTGATTGTGAGGTAGATTCCAAAAGGGTTTCTTCTTCTAAAGTCAAGAAGATTGACTTTAGGGGCTTTTTGTAATAAAATAAAGAGAAAAAAAAACCCCTATATTCTTTCAAGAAGGAAGACATGTCATATCTCTGCAGGAAGAAACCCTGTAATCAGAGATAAAATCCAGCCTCAGACATCAGATCTATATTTGATGGTATCACAGGATAATTTAGGTTGGGCAGGACCTCTGGAGCAGAGCCACCCTAGATGAGGTTGCTCTGGTCCGTGCAGTGTTAAGTACTGAACATCTACGAGGACGGAGACTGCACAGCCAATACTTGACCCCTGCCATGGTGGAAATTTCTTTATTCTAATACTTAATTGCAACTTTTCTTATTGCAACTTGTGCCCATTAGCTCTTGTCCCATCCAATGGCGCAGTAGCCCAACATAAGTATAATGAATCTCAATAGCAGAGAAGTGGGAAATCGTGAAGAGGAAGATAAGGGATTATGGGTCTTGTTTTCAGGCAGAATTGCTTTGCCTACTCCTGAAATGATTTTTCTACCCAAATTAACTATCTTCTAACACAGAGCAAGAGACATTTCTCCCTTTCAGTGCCTGTGCCCCCCAGAAGTTGATTGAATGTTTATGGAATCACTGAGGTCAGGAATTCCAGCCTAAAAGAACAAGGGTCAGGACCAGTTCAAAAGCTGAAGTGTTGAACCAAAACAGGCGACTTCCCAAAGCGGAATGTGAGTAACAACTGGGGATCAGTGAGGATCAGTGTTCCACATGCAAGCTGTGCATCCTCAGATAATTTAATTTTCCCACGACCCTCCTCAAAACTAGCGAAATTGGGTACTGGCCAAACAGCATATGAACTGGCTGCAAGCCCAGGAAGAAGACAAGCACGCTGGGTCTGCATGGGATGGGGGAAGCTGAAAACTGGAGTACAGACTCTAGTCTGCAAGGGCTACCCATCCCTGTAACTCTGATAAGAGTCCACGTTTATGGAGATTCCAAAATAACCTTCTCGAATGGGTAGTGGAGCTAAAGGTGAGCAGAAGAAAAGTCTAGGAAAAGAGAGGCAGAAAGAAGATTTCACTAAGTGACCAAACAGAAGAATGTTCTCAAGACAGAGGCTCATCTCCACATACTTCTGAGGAACTGGGGCAAGGCAAAGCTGCTGCCAGGGGCCTGGAAACACCAGCCTCCAGAAGCTCTGAGCCAATAAAGCGACATGCAACTCAAGAGCAGCTGAAAGAAGGCAAATGACGGCGCCATTGGAAAGCAGTGCCACTGTGCCCCAGGCTGCTGGGATCAGGCAGGGAAAAAGAAAAAACAAATGTCACCTTCTGTCCAGCCTCTCTCGGGCCCAACATCTTTTCAGACTATTTCCACTCCCTTTTGGCTCCCTAATATCTTCTGTCATCTTGTGCCAGGTAGAGGAAAGAAAACTAAAGGGGAGGAGGCCAAGCACAGCAGGTGAGGCGAGGTGTCTGCTGTGCCACGCGCCGCTTTTTCCACTTCCTGAGGGCGTGCTGATGCTTAAGTACAGTCCACCGACTGTCGGCAGTTGCCTCCTGCTTCCTGAACGATAGAATCAGAGCAATGACGGTTCAAGGCTGTTACGGGATACAATGGGAGGAGGAAGATGTAGGCCAATATTAACCAGCTGCTATTACTAAAATTTGTTGGCTCTTCACACCAAGAGAAACCAGATACAATTAACAGGATGCGCTTTTTCTACAGCTACTCTTTTGACTGCAGTGTGAAGAAAGATCACCCTTCTGATTTAATTCTGACATATTTTTAATTAATTGTCATTACAGTTGCATTACAATTGCAATTGTCCACGAAATTCCGGTTCACAAAAGCTGTATTAGTTAATGAGAGTTCCAATTACTACCCAGCCTGCACTCTGCAGTCAAATTAATTGCTGGAATAAGCAGTGTTAAATGCAGAGGAAAAAATAAGTAAGAATCTTCCAAAATAAAGACATATATTCCTTGCTGCATGCCAGAAAATTCAAGGATGATTGTGGCTGTAAAGTTTACGGTTCTGCTGCAGAATGTTAAAAAGCGCATTAATGATCTTGAAACACTGAGTATTTTCAGAAAAATAGATGGAATTACTGCCCACATTAAGATATGCTCTACCATAGCAAGGAATGTGATGCAAGGAATGATTAAAAAATGAATAACAGTAATTCTGCTATAACTGGGAAACAGTCCTCACAAATCCACTCACTTTTCTGATTGTCTAAAAACAAAAGAGACCGGGGGATCTCACTTTCTATCTGGGTCTGACTAACACGCAGCCTTCACAGCACGCATACAGCTTTAGTAAATTTCCAATTAAAACTAAATCAAAATTAGTTAAGGCTTGCTTCAATTTCATTTACATTTTAAAGATATTTTAGAAATATAATCGCAAATGACCTACCCAAAATAAAATCCTAACCAACGCAGTGCTCATAAAATAAAGGAGGAAAATTAAATATAGTGACTATAGGACTATTACAGAGCAATTACACTCGGTGGAATTCGAAGCAAACATCAACGTGCAGGTGAAAAGATCCAACTGGGTAAGCGAATCAGGGTCTTAACATTCACTTGCAGGCACCTTTCAGCCTGTGTTTGTGGAGGAGCACACCCTGCCTAGCTTTAGGGAGCAGGTGAGAAATTGTCAGGATGTTGCCCTGTCCCACAAGGAGATCGTGGTGAGAGAAGAAGGGCGGCCAAGGAACTCTTATCACAAGCAGAAGGCTCGTCCCGTCGCACCACACGGCCCTCCAACTAAGGTGAAAAGCCATATTCCCGCCAGCCCGGTGCTGTGCAGTAGTCCCATGCATCAGAGCCGAGCCCCTGCTTCTGTCAGTACCTGCAAGGACCTTTGAGGCCAGAAGGGCCCACATCCAGTGAAAAGGAAGTTTTGTACTGAAGGTCTACGGGACAAGTTGGCTCAAGCAGGCAAAAAGGCAACTGGTGAAAAGCATTAGGGGCACTCGGCGAACTAGACAAACTGGAGTGGGGAGTGACGGCGGCCAATTCCACCTTGGCAATCTGTAAGATCTGAGGGAATGTGCCGAATGGCAATAGACCACTGTGTTGCTGGATAGTCCGTACTGGCCAACCACTTAAAGCCACATGACGGACTTCCCACCCAAACTAACACTGCTTCGATTTTGCTCCTATTTCTCTTATTAAGGAAAAGAGACCAAGATGATGAATCTCACCTAAGAGCGATGTGAGCAGCACCAGCAACGTGTTGGTATCTTCTCCAAAGCATGAGGCCGCACTTGTGATGTTTTCACTGTAGTTCCATAGGGTTTTGCATATCAAACAAGCCAACTGCCAGTCTGCTGGCCCAAAGTCTTGTAAACAGTCAACTAACCTGTCAGTGTCAAACAAAAACAGTGGTTTGCTCCATGTAGGTTTCTCCTAAGCCCTTCAAAATCTGGCAGTCTAGAAATGTATGCTGACTCCATGAAAGTTTGCAGGAAAATTCTATGTTAATAAGCTTAAGATCCTACTTTCTTCCTCAGTAACTCCCCCCTTTTCATTTAGTCTACTTCCCTAATGATGTGAACATGCCTTTTGTCTATACATCTACGCGTATGCCTGCCTGCATCTGTCCATCCCCTATAGCTTTTTAACCCAACTGACCAATTTCAAATCACGTACATCACAAATGTAGCCATCTCAAAGACACTAAAATTCCATGACAATCTGTCCCAAATCTGTGGCTACCACTAGAGCAGCAAAGATTGCAATGTGAGCCAAACCTTACCAGGCACCAATAATTCATCTGCAAAAGATGGTATGAATGCAGAAAAAGCTTCAGTCAGAATATCCAGCTTATCGTGCATCAGAGGATCTGACCAGAAGACAAATCCAAAGGAATTTGCTCCTTTCATGACTCACAGAATTACCTCTTACATTCAGTGAAGTCTGACTGTTTTGCAGATCTCACCCCTTCCTGCATTTCCTCAGCCTGCACTCCCAACGGACTCCTCTCAGAAATGCCAGTTTTACAAAGAACCATTAGGTTCTTGACCTTTCTCCCAATCTCACTTCCTTGCAGATACCAAAACACAGGCTAGATCATAAGCAGGACTCGGAAATTAAGCTATAACTTTTCTGCCTGCACCAGCTGACACACAGTATCTATCCAGAGTTCCCATTACCAAACAGCAGCGTTCACAAGCCCTGGGGGCAGCAGAAAGTAAATGCTGTTTTTCACCTGCAGGTGACCTCGGTAATAGTAATCCTTCACCGCTGTTCTCTTCCCCGGCCCTGTGACCCCCTCTTTCCCTTACTTCTCCACTTCACTGTGAGATTTATAAGCTGGTGATTAGTAAAGGGAACGCAGGAGAAGTACTACATTCAGGTATGGCTGAAAATAGCAGTAATTGAAAAGCAATCAAAAGGAGGTTTGCTTTTTTTCTCTCCTCTCTGAAGGCAGTCATTGTGGAAGACCAGGAGGCATCTAATGAAAAGCCAAAAGAACTTGCCCTAATTTTTTGAAGTTTAACTCCCTGATGAGACTGATTCCATGTTTTATTAGGGCCACTATATATTGGTACATAACCTCATTTCCAAAAATCCACAGAGCTAGTTTGGCACAGTGAGGATGACCTCCTTAACAATCACTTGCTAACTCTCTAGATTTATTCCGTACTGTTACTGTTTTTCCTTCCTTCTTCACGAATTTTCCGACAGAGCACAGAAAATTCTATATTCTGTATAATTCTATATTCTACAGTATGTTCTATATTCTATATAAAAGAAATTTCTAACGTTTATTATTCAATTTCCCTGTAACTTATTCTTCTTTTCAGCTTTATATTTTGTAAGTTAACTAGAACATGGGAAGGAAGGATGAGCAGACTATGCATTGTTTACACTCTATAAAAAAGTAATTACACAATGTATGAACAGGAAAGCATTTCAAAGTTAGGCATATTGTTTCATAAACGTGGCTTGTATCAACTGCTTTAACAAGCACAGGAACGCGACCTTTCATGTTGCTCCAATTAAGCTGGATCTGCTATCATCTGTACATCAAAGCCTCAAGTGAGGCATCCACAGCGGTATTTCAAGAACTAATACCATTTACAATATAAGCACCTTAAACTTGAACTCTCAGAGAGAAGAAACTCAGGAGCTATGCTCTCCCGAGCATGGCTACATCAGACAGTTTCCCCTACAGTACTGAGTAGTTACAAAAATCGCAAGAGACCATGTGGGATGTCACAGTTCCTGAAGTAACCTTCACACCTACCACGGGTACACATTAATGGTGCCTGTTAACTGTAGCCTGCATAGGATCCAGTTAAGTCAAACATAAGCAGCTACTGCAAAGCCATGCCTTAGTTGCTTTGCTGTACGGTACTCTCCTCTGCTGTATATATTGGGAGGATCTTTGGAAGTTTATTCCATGGTTTTGGGCTCTGCAGTACGCTAACCACTCTAACACTTTTGCAAAAAACATACGACAGAATATGAAAGGCTCTTTCTTGAAGAACATTAGATGCTGAATATCTATTAAGTATTTATCCTTATTACCAGCTATTGGCCCAGTAAAAGAGAAGAGAATCTGATTGAATCTCAGTCTAAACTACTCAAAATTGTCTTTTTTTTGTAAGCATAATCAGGAACTTACTTTCCAATTCCTCCTTCTTCCATCAGAAGAGCTCGTTTGTTCTTATCTACTGTGAGATTGAGCAGAACTCCACAGGCAGAAAAACAGACATCTTGGTTCTTGGCGTCAAGCAAAGCAATCATGAACTTGTATACTGGATTGTAAAGAAGGAAACAATATCATTGGGAAGATGGACTTATCATGCAGGTGGCACTACAAGATACTTATTAAATGTGTATACTTAGAAAGCAGTCAAATGCAGGATACCCTACCCCAAAATTTAACCTTGTAGCATATTACTGTGACATTTGCAGAGTAGGTGCATGACCCAGAGTAACAGCCATTATTACGTCATGCTGAACACCAGTTTTCTTCAAAGCAACGCGTACAAAATTCTAGTTATAAAAATACACCAAAGTAATGTGAAAATCCAACCAGAAGAGGTTAAGTCGAGCAAACTGAATTACAGCTTATTTCTTAAGAGCATCACCCTCCTCTCAGTTGCACGGTCGGCAGAAACCGCTAGGATTTGGCATTTGGCACTCAGAGAGGGAAGTTCTTACCTCTATGAGTGGCGGGGTTGCCCTAGACTGCACCAAGTCCAGCTGGAACTGCTGCAGCCTGTGGCTCCTGCGGGAGACGGGCGAGAAGCAGAGGCTGGACGTGCAGCATCTCGCAGCACATGCTGCTGCTGAGCTCAGCAGGCAGTGGAAGGCAACCCCGGCGAGGGAGTCAGGCTTGCCTAATGGAGAGGCAGCCCTTAGCTCTTCTTCCTGAGCTTGGCACACCGACACCACGGTCTCTCCCAGGTGGGTCCTTTGACTGAGTTTCTGTCCTTTGACTGAGACAGCTCATCAGCAACCAGTTAAGTGTCAGTTATCCCTTTGTGGATACCTTCTCCCCCAAAAGCGGTGGTATGCCCACCCTTGAAAAGAAGGGGTCGTATATTATGGCATATCACCTCGCTTTCAGCACTGAGAGGTAGCTACAAAAAATGTACAGTCAACTGGTGTTTAATTAAACTTATGACACGCTTTCTATGGATAGCAAGAAGTTGCCGTTTTTCCCAAAGCTCTTTAGACACCCAAAGCAAAAGGACTTGAGAAGACTTGTATCCTACTTCACCCAGAGGCAAACAGGAGGTCTCTGTGTTGAGGCAGTCAAACATCTTCAACGCATGCTACAAAGTGCTAACAAGCTGTTGAACATGGGAATCAAAAATCTGTGATAATGAAGCTAAATGGGAATTTAGCTGGATTTTTATTTTATATCATATCACTACTAACCTGTAGGATTTGGAAAAACTGAAAGAGTGAAGGGAAATTTCAGAATTAAGAGCTTTAGGAAAAACAGGGGGTTTGTAGTATTTTTCTTTGTGAAGGCACCATGGCATGTTTTTCCTGCTCCAATATTTCCGTTTTAATGAAACTGAAATAAAACCGTATTTACAACGATAACTCTCGGATTCTAACATTTGCCTAACTTGCAAAACATCAGAGAATACTGCTTCCACCCTTTAACTAAGACAGCTTATTAACAATCTTTTTAGAACTATGGACATTTAAAAACAGGACTCCTACAAATGCAAAAGTAACTCACTCTTCTTCTGCATGATGAAGTCACAGATCTCATGATACTGGGAAAGATTGCCAAAGACTCTGACAGCCTCTACAACTCCATCCATATTGTTGCTCATTAACAGCTTTAAAAGCACTATTGGTTTGCAGAGAAACGAAATAAAAACAATTACTTGTATACCACAAACATGTGCTTGGCTTTTTATCCATAAATATCAGAATGCAAGCAGCAACGGCAATAAATGTAATATATGGGAACAGTTGTCTATCTGCCTGGTTGCAGTGAAAAGGGTTGAGGTGATGGTAGAACAAGAGATAAATTGTGCAGGGCTTTGAAGATGAGACAAAGAGCTCCAACATGGGGCTAAATGCAAAGGAACAAATGAGGAGTTACGAAGATAGTCTAAGCACAGTTGCAATAATGGGAGCCAGTTTTGCTATACCATTTTGAGTGGGCTCATGTGAAAATGCAGGAAGACAAAGAAGAAACAAATGTTGTAATATATAAGAAAAGTGATTTAGATCCTGAACAGATGGTCTTATGGTGGGATGTCTCCTAAAACTCACATTATTTTCTGACATTAGCTCTATTTTCCCTCAGTGCTGCTATAACAAGCAAACACAATTTCTCTGAACAGCTACTTAATATTGCCCCTGGTCCAAAGTATTTACTTGCTTGCTGCTTTTCTGCTTAGCGGTTTCACATACAATTAGCGTGTAACTTCAGGGGACAGAATGAGACCTTCTACATGATGGTAACTCTTCCTAGGAAATGCTGGTTTTCCGTGCACGGCAAAGGAGTGATGTTACAGAAGTTACATTTATCGATCCTCTGTGAGAATGAAGTGAGCCACTGAAATCAGTCCATCATAGAAAGGACTCAAATCAGTCAACCCTTCTACCACAGAAAAGTGAGAGAAAGAAATATAGAAAAGAGGTTGGCTTCATTCCCATTACTTCCTTTTTTGAATGGTCCAATACTGAACATGCTTTGAACTTGTCTTAAGCAGACATCTGACATCATTATTTTTTGTCATCGGGATCCACCACTTGTACCAAACAGCAAGTATTCTCAAAATGTCTCCTGGAGGAGGAAGCCTGCTGGTCTTCCATCAAAAGGTCTCCTCCCTCCTCAGTTCAGGCAGAGGAAAGGTGATGGGACTGGTTCCACATGCTAACCATGTTTTTAACAGGAGAGGGAGAGCAGATGGGAGAGACAGAGAAGTCATTTGTTTCCGCATTTCTCTGACCACCAGTAAGAGACAGCTGGCTTATGGGTGATAAAACGACTTGTGCCAGAACAGCAGAACTGTTACCTAGAGAGATGATGTCTACCAGTCAGGGCACTAGGTTGACAGCCAGAATATTTTTTTCTACTCCCCATTCTACCTGTTGTGCCAACTTCAGGCTCCATCTCTCCTCCATGTCTTGTCTGTTTAGACAGAAACGTATGCAAGACAGACTATCTGTCTTTTGTATAACACTAACACAATGAGTCCCAGAACTCAGATGCAGTTCCTACACATCACTAAAATGTGATTTGTCCATACTGTCAGAGGGAAGAGAATCACACAACTCCTATACTGCCAATGGGTTTTTATAAGCCAGAAACAGACATAAATCAGATTTTGCAAGTTTATAAGGTACTAAGAAGAAAAAAACCAAAACTTTGTTACCATACTGCAATTAGAAGTAAAAAGCAACATGATTATTTTGGCTCCGGTATATATGTGGATTTTGAACAAGTCTGGCAAAAATTGCTAAACAGAAAACAATATGGCAAATTCCTTTTGGGAGGAAAAGAAGAGGTTTTGTCAACCCCCTAACTATTTTCACATGAGTCACAGAACTATGTTCCAAAAGAATGAGAAAACATTATGGGAAGAATTTAGTCCTATGAACTTTCTATTCCTGCAATATACCACAAAACATTATCAGTGTCTTTATTTTCGGTAGTGTTAAAATATAGCATGAATAACTTCCACTTTCAGAAAGCTATACAAAAAGTACTAGTTTAAAAGTCCTTACTTTCAGCAATGTGTAGCTTCTTGTCTTGAACAGCAGAACTCTTCATTTTGTAGTAGGATAAGTTGTTGATTGTTGTTGCAGCATTGATGACCAACTCCTCACAGTCATCAACTGACTTGCATTCTGGTAGTAAAAAAACACAAAGACGTATGTGGATACGCACACGCACATGAGTCTAACTTAGCAGTGCATTATATCTCAGAAGAAAATTGAATCATAGTTGACATGGCCACTATTACAAACAACTATTCTGTTTTTCAGTAATACGGCAGAAGCTAACAGGAACAGCTGATCCAAAAATGGCAATACAAAAATCACTCTTTCCAACTCTTCTACGAAGGCAACATGGTTTAAAATCTAGTTAGTTAAGACATTTTACAGATCCTATTTGCTGTTTTAAGATGGAACCGAGGAGAATACACATGCAGAAATAGGCCTGCGTGATAGACAAATACCAAGGTCTACTATACTGAAACGAAAAATGGGGAAAAAAAAGGGGAAAGAAAAAAAAAAAAAAGACTTCTTCAACAATATTTGAAAGATTCTCTCTCTTAATGCTCCTGACAGAATGTTAAGCACTGTAAAATTACACCAGGAAGTCTGAAAGCTGCATATACCGATTTATCTGAGGTTTCTGGCCTCAGAAACCAAGAGTGAAGGAAATAAAAGAGGGGTAAATTCACAGGGAGAGAGAACATTTTGTAGTAAAATAATTGATACAGTGCCCAGGAAGAGGGGAGAGCGGCAGGGAGAAGCTTTGAGGCTCAAAAGCGCTTACACAATGATTGAGACAATTCCAACCCAGGAGGCTCCTACAGGGCTTAGGACAGTACAGATGAAGTTGTGAGTCTGCCTTCTCGAATCCCCCATGGCTGGTGGCTAAGGCTCATAAGCTAACATATAATCAGGTTGACTGTCTTTACATAATATTTAATGTTCTCATCACACACTAAAATATACTGAGTTCTTTGAGCCGGATCTTGTCACTGCTAAACTCTGTTATGGGGAGAAAGACTGCACAGTCCTAGTCTGTAATCAGATTTACAGAGATCAGTAAGTGGTAAAGGAACTGGAGTTCTAAGCCTGCGTTTGGAAGGAAAGGGACGCTCTCTTCCACCTGAAATAAATAAGGTTGGAAATCTGAAAAAGAAGAAAAATAAGAGCAAGTTTTTCAAGGAAGCTGAAAGTTAAGGGTGCAGAGAAAAAGAATACTTAATCCAGAACAGTCACAAAACCTGCAAAGCTTAAAAAACCCCACCACCAAACACATGTATGCAGCACCTGATAAGAACAGACTTCCCTTAAATATGAACCCTCAGTGAGACGTAAAATAAAATGTTTCCTTATCCTTAATGATCATATCTGCAAATCTTATCACTTAATGAAACACTTCTACAACGTCTTTCCCCAGACGTTAAAATGTCAGTACCAAAGCAGCAATGCTTCCACTGTCTCAAACGGGCATTCTAGATAAAACAGTTTATGAACATCAGCAGATTGGCTCTGTTATTTTAGCAATGGAACCGATTTAGTTACGGCTCAACCTAGATAAGAAGGTCAAGTAGAAAAATTCTAAACTCTCCTTACAGACTGAAGAAAGATAACACACACACCAGATTTTATTACCTAGTACTGTAACAAGTAATTCTACAATACGATGGGCAGCTGCCAGAGCTGCTCCTACACTGGGATGAATGGAGAGATTGGCCAGCACTCTTATCAGTTTTATCAGAACATCTTCTGCTTCTGAAGGATGCTTTGGGTGGTTTTTATCTTCCCTTCCTCTTTCATGGTACCGTTTCTGTGCATTCAAATCAAGTTCGTGGTAGGTTTGGAATAATGATATCAAGGTGTTAACACTTCCTCTTTCTTTAAAAAATTGCTCACGGGCCTGGTTATTCTTTTCTGTTAAATTACCAAGAATGAAGATGATATGGATAACCAAATCCTGCAATAAAATAAATAAACCATATTACATGGAAAATATCAGAATCTATTAGCTGCTTAAAAAGAAGATAATACTTAATTTGCTTCACAATTCAGTTAATAGCAGGTCCAGAACAACTGAAGGAATGCCAAATACAGCAACTAGAAATAATTTTTTATGCTACTATTTTTCATAGCACCATTTACGGAAGAAATCAAAAACAACTGACAGAACTAGTATAGCATTGGGGTAATATGGGATATACTTAGTATAGGTCATCTATTTTTACCAAGCCCACAGTAATCTGAAAACATCTTAAAACAGCACTTTATATAACTAGAATAATCATACGGGCCAGAGCTTACTAATCTTGCAAGTAAACAAATGTCAGTTGTGATGGCCAAAGTCGACCACATTCTCTTCTTCTCTAGGACTGCTATCCATCGTAGAGATTAAACTCCTTCCCCTTGATTTTTTACTGTTAAATCCATGTTATTTCTCACTTATTTCCTTGTTAAGTCCAATTACTTCACGATAGCCGAATTATTTGTTCCAGATTTTTACCAGAAATGTAATGTAAACTAACTAGTCTGTTATTGCCCTGTTTCTCCTCTTTCTCCTTTTAAAGACAGGTGTCATACAGCCTTGCCATCCTATGTAATTTTTCAAGAATCCCAGAGACATTATCCCTTTCTGTCCTTTTGTAAACACCAAAGGGTAAATTTCATCAGGCCTAGCTGGTTTGAAGACACTCAAATATGCTCCAGCTCATTTTTTAGTGATAAAAGAACTCAGGCTGAAGTACAGATTAATCATTTGAAGTACAGATCAATCATTTGATCATACTTAACCTTTTCAGAAAAAGAACCAAATAAAGGCATTCCACACTTCATTATTCACAGTGGCATCTGTCAATAATTCTCATCTTCTTCTGAACACTGCAGCAATTATTTCCTTATTGCCTTTTCACTATTAAGGTACTACAGGAAGTTTTCTTGTTTCTTTTTATGTCCCTTTCTAGTTGCATCTCATTTTGTGCTCTGGTGGGGTTCTTTTCTGATTTTGGTTTTATGTGTTCTTGCTACCCTTTTATTCTTATCATTGCTAAGTGAGACCTACTTTCTATTTTTATACTGTATCTTGAGATCTTGTGATTTAACCAAGTTGCTCTCTTACAGCACTTTTTATCCCTGCCCTTCAGTGGGATATAGATATAGAATTACATCTTTTGTTGCTTCATTTTGGACATACTGAGAAACAGCCTTTGTTTTTTTGCAAGACTAGTGGATCCTAACTGAATGGCATTCAACAACATCCCCATCTTTTTCTTATCCACCTGTATGGAAGAAGAAAAAAATAAATTCTGTAAGTCTGAACTAACCAAAGTATAAACTAATTAAAACACTTGCCTCTGCCACTTGCATCAAAACCTATTCATTTCCAAAAAAAAAAGTCCACTGCTTTATCTTAGCAGTACAGGTAAAGCAACGGCATTTCTTCAAGTACAGCACGGCCATCTACCCCGAGCTGCTCAACTGCTGTACTGGCACTAACCTAGACTTTTGCTAAACAATTTATATGCTGTTTTTCTTCAAATATAAAAGTTATATTCACAGATATTCTAATCCTTCCTGGTATTAATAATGTAAATTAACCAGGCACAGTCCAACTTGTTAAATTACACATACTAATACTGAAGGAAAAAAGATGTGCAAGCAGCAAATCCTTCTTTCACACATGCCTTCATCAATAAGTTTCAGGTCTTAAGCCTGTGCCACAAGACATTGACAATAACATCCTCTTAGGGTCAGGAAGATGAATGCTATCCCTGAATATGACAAGCAGGCAGTCTCCTAAATGAGGAATAGGTTCTCGTAGCCATGTATTTAATACGATGACTCTGTAGGACCCACTTCCACTTTTTTTTTAACTAGGCATCCTATTTTTGCTAGCATCTAAATGTCATCAAGACAAATTTTTATGAACATTTATGACTAACCACTAAGAGCTTTCACCTTTGCTGGCACAACCCCCAATTCACAAAGGCTGTAAGAATTTGAAACAAACAACTGATGAATCAGAAGAGAGAAGTGAAAAAAAGCAGGCAGTCTAGTTTGACTCGTTTATATTGACTTTCTAATTTTGGTCAAAACAGTATCAGCCCAGCAACAGCTCTACCCAATCAGAAAACAGACAAACAGGTACCGTACAGCAATCAACTGATATTTTGAGAAGTGTGATCTCAACTGTGCTTTCCACCTACAGGCTAGCAAAACAAACTTATAAAATACTTCTTTTTAGCTACGCGCATCCGGTTTTAATAGCGTATTACTGAAGTTTCATTACCTTCCAGTGACAATTAAAGTAGCAGAGTCAAAGAGAAAAGCTGGTACAACTTCTCCTGAGTAGTATAATACCCAAGGGTTTGTATTATTTTTGGCTATATTTCTTTAAATGCTCATAGAGTAAGCACTGCAAAAGAAGCACCAACTTAGAATTGCTGTGTAAAGAAATACATGTAGAGATGAATGACATTTTGAAACTTCTTGCAAGACTAAACCTGTACAAGGCCCATGGGCCTTTCTGTACATAACAAAAAAATCAGTATAATAAATGAGATTATTACGGTTTACTTATCAGTAGGAAAGAAAAACCAATTAGGTCAGTATTTTCTAACTAAACCGAGATAACTAATGGAGGGGAGTCCATTCTAGAGTTTGTACACGCTGGCCAAGTACCTGTTGTTAGTCTATTTGGCATCTGGACTCTCAGAAGGGAAGGGGTAGTATGAAAAGAAATTCAGATGCCAGCAGCTGGGTTCCTATTGAATCTCCAGCTGTAAATGAAATGTGTTTTACATGTTACACAAACTTCAACGGAGGTAGTCAAAATTCTACCACCTTCCCAGCACCATGAACTGCTTCCTAGATTTGAACTGCTTTTCCTAGATTAAAGGATGGTCTACTAACAGAAATGTCTTCCATGTGCAGATTCTATTTATAGGAAAACTTGCTAATGATCTGACCTTTGTCATTGATAAATTAATTTGTTAATTTTGGGTGGGTTTTTAACTCTAATCATTCTTTTAGCTCTTTTCAGAGCTGTTCCCAAGCTTTCGTCATCTTTTGTAGAAATGAATACCAAATAAATAAGACAAAATATTTTAGTGACAGTTGCTGTCACACCAAGCAGTAATACCTTCTTATTATTCTTATTTGATATTCTAACATTTACCTATCTAGTAATTACATCCACTCTCTTGTATCTTTTGATACACCAGAACAGCAGGTTTCTATATGATATATGCCACTGAAGGCTGGTTGAGGACAAACTCTGAGCTCTACGTTCTGGATCATTTTATATTCAGAGTACATATCACGTATTCTGCACCTTCCTTACCGCTTTTGCCTTTTCTTTCAGACAAAAATCACAACCAAAGTATTAGGAAGATGGAAATACACTATCAGCTCAGCATACTGTCAGAAATCATAGGGAAAGGGTGACCTTCTGTGGTCATTCTCATTTATCAGCAAATTCCTTCAGAGTTGTCAGAAAATTTATCCTAAAATGGGTACTTCCTTCTTGAAAAAAAAGTTCAGAGAGAATGAATGATCAGTTATGAATATGCACACGCAAAACACGGGAGAAAAATGTTGTATTTTGGTTCTTTAATGGGTGATTACTAGATCTCATTCGTAACTTTTTTTTAATTGTCCAAGGCACTATTATACTGTTGGGCTAGAGGGAGGAGGAATACAACTGAAAATATGTATTTGTAAACATAGGAGAAGAGAACCACATGATCTACCTAAGTTCTTCACAGGGTTACCTTGACAAGCATTTCAGCAGAAGTGGTGGCATAAAGAGCACCCACTCTCCTTTCCATTCACAGTTTGATTCCTCTCCCACATTGTTTCCTCAGTATTTGTGAACAAGGAACTATTTCTGTGGCTGTTCAATAAACTAGACTGGAAAGCAAGGCAGGTGATAACCTAGCAAAGACTGGGGTTCTTTTTTTTTCAGTTTTAAGGTTATTGGAAGCTGGATCAGTTCTGTGACCTGATGCATCATGCTGTCACACAACCAGCTGTCATCAGCCCAAATGAGGGATGGCACAGAGGGGAAAAGTGAGTAACCGAAACACAAAGAACACTCATGTCAGCACTGATGACCATTTCTTCAGAGGCACGATATGGGTACAGAAACACATCCCCACTCCAACCTCCAAGAAAAATAATAATAAAAAAATCTTCAGTATCTTATAAGACACTGAACAGAGTATCAATAATACTCTCAAAGCATTTAGGAGGCAAACGTGTATCTGAACAGGTGTAGCATTAGACTCTATTGTTAAGAGCCTGTGGCTGCTTTGGGGTATTACATGACTTATATTATATGACTGACTGAAACAGACAGATAGTGGGTTCCTGGGAGCTCATCACAGAACTCACCATAAGGCTGCCAAGAACACAGCCAGGAAGGCCAGTCACTGCATGCAGATAAGTCTTCACCTAATAAATAAAGCCAGAAACAAAGTGGAGAAATTCTCTGCATTTACATGTGACAACATTCCCAACAGTAGCAATCCTAAGAGCAAAAAGGACATTCAACAGCTCTAAAAATTAGTCTTTTTCTTGGACGGAGACAGGAAAAAGTTGCACAAGCCTGCTAGCTCACATAAGATTATAAAGTGATTTAGGACCTGCTACCTGGTAGATACATTTGGGAAGAAGGCTGGGCAGATCCAGCCACAGTGAACCCGATAAATAGAGACATCTCCTTACAGAGGATGACAAGGCAACATCAGTCTATTCTTCATTTAATAAATTGTTTCTGACAAACTGATTGTTAGAACAGGTAAAGCAGTATGCAAATTATAATTGTAAATCAGTGCAGTTCTACTAGTTGATGCAAGAGACGCAAAAATAATAACAAATCTATTTAAACATATCAGGACCAGGAAGCTTGCCAGAATCTGCAGAACTAACTGATGATCAGGATAAAACAGGAGCATTCAGAAAAGAAAATGTCATTGGAGAGAAGCTAAGTGAGTTCTTTGCATTGATTCACGCACACTGTGAAAGCAACGGGGGGGACCTCAATGCTACAGCCTTCTCTGGGGAAGACTTATCAGAGGACAGGTCCAAAGCTGAAGTGACTGCCAACAATTTCAAGGACAAAACAAACAGTAACAAATCACCAGGACTGGATAATCACCCAACAGTTCTAAAAGAACTAATTAATTAAATAGCCAAATTACTAACAGTAATGTGCAACCTCTCAAAACTGCCTTCATGCCTAAGGACTGCGAGGGTAACAAATATGAAATCTATTACTAGAAAAAGATCCAAGTGAGATTCAAGCTTGTGTCTCTACGAGTTAAATTAGAAGAAACCATAAAAAAGAACAATAAAATGAGTGGACAGTCAGATAAATGCAATCAGCTTTAAGACTCCTAAGTCCTGACTTACCCAATTCTTGAGTTCTTTGAAGGAATCAACAAACATGCGTAAAGACAAGCCATCTGATACCACCCATGTGGCTTTCCAGGAGGCTTTTGCCAAAGTCACTCACCAAAATCCTAGTGGAACTAAGCAGTCATGCTATAAGTGAGAACATCCTGGTATACATAAATAATTAGAGGATGGAAAACACAGTAAATCAGCAGTTCCTGCAATGGTGGAAGACGACCGGTGGAGTTTCACAGGGTTCTGTGCTGGGACCTGTTGCATTCAACTTGTCTATAAGCAATATGGTAAAGTGGGTGACAGCAGTGACACGGAGGAGTTTGCTGATGACACTAAGATATTCAAAGTAGCAAAGATGAAGGCTGACCAAAGAGCAGAAAAAGGATTTGTAGTCAACTGGTAATAAAACAGCAGATGAAATTTAAATGCAGACATACATAAAATGTATGCCATACCTTCATGTATAAAATTACAGACTTTGAACTAACCATAACAACTTGCAGAGCAATCTTGGGGTTAACAACAGATTCCTCATGGGGGTTTAATGCTTTCACAAGGTCAAGAAGGCAAATAAAATTTGGGGAATTCCTGGGAAATAAACTTATGCAGGCATGCAAATCTACTACATGGCCACATTTTAACTACAGTGTTCTGGTTTCCTCATGTCAAAAAAAGTTACAGGACACAGCACTATAAAAAGTTCTGAGAAAAGCAAAATGGATGCACAATGGTATGGAATAGCCTTTATATCAGAAAGCACCAAGTAAGCAAGGACTCTTCAGCCTGGAAAAGAGATAACTCCAAGAGGATGTGATAAAGGTTTAGAAAGTCAGGAGTGCTGTGAAAATGAATGATTAGGGATTAAATATTACCGACTTTTCAATATAAGAACCGGAGGGTATCAAATAAAGATAATAAAGGCCAGATTCAAAACAAGCAAAAGGAATTATTTGTGCAATGTGTAGTTGCTATGGCAACTCCTTGCCAATGGATGTTTAAGATGTTAGACGTTTATATGGGGTAGAGGGGAGACTGTAGAATTTCATGGAAAAGAAGTCCACTGAGGTTTATTTCATGTACAGAGAACCACAGCTGGCTGAGGAAGTTTCCAGAATGGAAAGAGCTAGAGGTTTGGTAAGTAAACACAGGAAGTATCGTATATGATTGCTCTGCTTTTACTCTTCTCTAGGCATCTGATTTTCACCTCTGCCAAGAATGGATAGTAGGCTGGGTGAACCTTTCATGAGACCCAATCTGATTATTCTTTTGTCGAATAGGCAATTGCTGCATCCAATGATGTCAGATACTTAACAAGTGTCTCCTAATTAAAAAAGCAGGCTACACTAAAGTATAAAGGGACTTTCCTATACAACAGGCACAAGATTTCTTCTGTGCAAATTTCAGTGTCACACCCTGTGTTTGTGCACTTAGGATTGAAAATAGACTCCTACCTGTACACTGATAAAAGATTCCATGGAAACTGGCAGGGCCCCAAAAGGCCACCTAAGCTCAGGTAGTGTCTGATTTACCAAGAGAAGCTACTTCCTTACTTAGGCAATCTCCCTGTTTCAAAAGCATGGCCTCCTCTTGACTTATGCCATTAACCACAGCCTGAGAAAGTCATCCTTTCTATAGCTCATCTGAAAAGCTTAGAGAAGATAATGATATTGGAAGAGGGGAACAGCACCTTGTTAAAAGATTTCTGGAGATGGGCAAAAGTCTACAATGCTGACTGGAAACAGAAGCATGCAAAGCTTATCCTGCAAGACAGAGACTCTAAAAGAACATTTCTGACAGCTTTCATGGCATGTGGCAGCCACCAAGGACTTTTTTGTTACTCCAAACAAGTAAGCTCCAAAACCAACCATGAGTGAAGTCCAACAGAACACGTACTTCAGATGTGTAGAAAAGCACTGTGGGATTCCCCAAGTCCTACCTTGCAGATCCAGCTTTTCCAATCTTCTGTACTCCTCTCCTTACCTAAGACTATGACACATGGAATTTAGCAAGTCTTGCCAACTCAATTTCCCCAAAAGTCTTTCTCACAGTGTTAAATTACTACTCTCCCATTCTGTCTGACTCTTTTACCCAAGAGATAAAATGAGCTGAGGGGGAAAAAAAAAAAAAAAAAAAAAAAAAAAAAAAAAAGAGAGAGAGAGAAGAGCTGAAACTGCAGCGTGGTGAGAAGAACAGAGACTATTTGGGTGGCAGCTGTGGAATTCAGTGTATGGTGTGGGAGCAAGTCATTAATCCTATTTCCAGTGCTCACATTTTTACTTTCACAATATTTTTAAAGTCACAGTTATGAAAGCACTTGAGAAAGTCTGAATGCTGGTTTTCTTTTATTTTTTCCCTGGTATGTTTCTAGCTGTCACGATTGCCAGTAAAAAATCTGATCCCATGAACTGTGCAACCTGAAAACACAGAAAATATACACGCTTCCTTTCTTACCTTATCAGTTCTTAGTCCTGAGGATTTTTAATGCTTGAGTTAATAATACTGATTTATGCTCCTCTTTGCTGCTTCTTCCCACAGCAGACAATTTTACTCACACTGCTGTTACTTGGTTTCTTTTCAACACATACCATCTCACTCTATAACTCACTAGCTGTCAGCATTTTAAGAGAAAGATTAGCAGTGCCAACTACACCTCAGGAAAAACATTTGCACTGCTCACAGCTCAAGTGTTTATTATATACTACAGAAAAAGAGGTGCTTTACATTATCCATGTCCCTCTTCTTGTTTCTGCAGGGCTTTGCTAAGCTGACAACTGACAGTTGCATGCTTGTTTAAAAACTGCAGTAAGAAATAACTATTCTGAAGACATCGCACATATAATCATCACAACATAATAACTGAGTTTTTTTAATACACAAGCTATTTCTTTACTAATTTGTATTTTGATAAAACAACTGACAACACAAAAAGCAATGCTAATCTAGTGAAGATAGATATATTTTAGGACCACTTAATAAAGTAGACAAATGAGAATCTAAATTCTGAACACTACCTGACAACAAAAAGATTTTACCCTACAATTGATTATGAGCCTACAACTCATTATGACACAGAGCTATTATCTCAGGAGCCTAGGAAAGTTCCCCTTAAAATTACAGATGAAGATTAAGAGGAAGATGTTCCTCAATTTAAAGTCCATATTCCCAGCACCATCATTTATTGGGCTTTTAATACAGTGCTCACAAGGAAAAATAACTATAAATCTAGTAAAATATCATGCTTTTGATATTTCTTATATTATTTACGTAGTGTTTACACAGCATTTTACTAAAGTGTCTTTGAAGACTATACAATGCAAGAACAGCCTGAACCTAGAAATACTCAGATATGCTGCAGAAATGTTAATCAACAGACACTTAGAAGGATAGAAACAACTTAATATTTGTTCCTCTTCCATGTGTATTACCACAGAAAACAGGGATGCAGGTAAACAGGAAAAGGAGAAACTATTTTTGCATTTGGCAAGAGAAAGAATAGATTGTTTAGCATAGCTGATCTGGTTACCTTCGTTAACTGCCTTTAACAATAGCAGCACAAAAGACCTCCTTCCGACAATTCTCCAGGAATTACTAACCCTGAGATAAATTGGTTATTGGTTAACTAAACATCCTCAAACTAGTTCAGATGCTGAAGCAGCCAAGAAAGTTCCTTACTTTTAAGAATAAACTTAATGTGACTAAATGTTCTGTTTTGAAACCTTGTTCCATCTTTGAACATCTACGCCTTACATAACAATTATTTTCATCTTAAATCTTACCTGGCAATAGAGCTAAGTATTTGCCATACATGGCCACTCCACTCTTAGCAGCGTAACAATCTTTAAAACTGTGATCCTGCACCAAAATCCCAGAGCCCGGTGCTCCAGTAAATGTACGAAAAATCACTATGATATAGCAGGACAATACAGCAACACCCGACCCTTGAAGTTCTAATGAAGTTGGTAGCAAGTATATTCTTATAATATTACTTCATTAATACAAGGCATTTTGACAAACTCTAAACATTTATTTCTAGGTGAATGTTCCAAATGTGGTATTCTAGACACATGCTTTTCTCTGCTAGAGGAGAGATACATTCCGATACCTTATGCAATTATCCAAGAACAAATTTTCCTCTGCTTTCAAATTGCTTAGCTCTGGAAATTTTACACTTCTTTTGCAGGGGAGGGCAGGAGAAATCCCAACAACTTCCTACTATTAAATATTCAAATAAAATATTTGCTTTAAGAAGTATTTTTTAAAACTAAGAAAAATGAGTACTCAAAGGACAGTTTCTACACGTGCAAAGGACAGAGAAGTTAATCAACTATCTGCCCTCTGTAGTGCTTTGAATTTTTAATCTAAATGATTTCCTTTCAGTTATTTACTGCTTAGAAATGCTGTGAACCATTAAAAATTTTTATTTGGTAAATGCGTAAAAGTAGGTCACTGAAAACAAGCTTATACACAATAATATACAGACATATCGGAGGATTAATATATAAAAAGCAAGAGATGAAAAAACTGACCTGCTGCTTCTGGTGTTTGTTTAGCAGGGCTAAAAATAAGACGTAACATCTGGAGCAGTCTGCTAAAGCTGCACAGAAGTCACTGTAGGAAGAAAGTTTGCTACAAAGGTAAAAAAATAAAATATAAGTGAATGAAAGCACTTTTTTTCCACAAAAGACTTTTTTTAAAAAAAAGAATCACTCTGCTTTTGACTCTCAGAGCTGCATTTTCCAACAAATGAAATGAACGCCAATACTCTGACTTCTAGTAGGGGCATACGCAGTTACAGAATAGCACAAGAGAAGTCTAGCTGTCCCTGCCACAGTGAATCACGGGAAGAAGCGAACATAAGGAGCTTCCCAACCTGCTTGCCATATGGGCACCGTATGCTAACATTAGCACTTCGCAGTGTTAAATGCGAGAACTGTAATTTCAAGATGACGTGGGAAGTCGGACAGGAGATGAAATAAAGGGTCCCTTCCTAACGCACATCTAGTAGAGCCCAGCGACAGCGCTAACAGAATGCACCTCTCCCAGCAAACATGGAGAATGCACCTTCTTGCAGTCACGATTTTATCCCTGCATATTCCCTAACAGCTGCTCCGGTCCTACACTGCTCACCTTGACCATTACAAAAATAGAGAACTGGACACGCTTTGGTCATACCAGAATAGAATAACCTCTTACTTCCCACGTAGGCAAAACCAGCAAATACCTATGTTGATGTTCAACTCCAACCAATTACAGCAAGACTTACAGCCTTAAAGAAATCAATAGTCTGAATAGATCGAACATATTCTCTACAAAGAAGCTCCTTAAAGTTACTGAGAGAAAAGAATAATCATTCTGAATTACTGGAAGATAAAACAAAATTCAAGTCTGTGCTCTGTACTGCAGAGTATAATATATTTTTTTGTGATGGCAATTTCCAGGAAGCTAATTAAATTGATTTTATGGCTAATTTGTATCCTCGGAGCATGCAGTTCACTAAACTTAAGAAAAAAAAATGGAAACAGTAGGAAACTTTAAATCAGACAAATTACTTTTGCTCCATACTGAATTCTAGATCAAGCAAATGCCCCTGTCAGAATTACAGTGTAAATATTGATTACATTTAATTACAAACCCATTACCCCACTTTTCATGCCATTTTCCAACGAGAAGAAATGCTCTCTCCTTAGAAGAAGTAAATATGCTCAAAGTGCTGTAATCATTGCTAGAACTCAGCTCATTTTTAGGAACAAAATTAGAGACAGATGTGGACAAGGTGGCACGGAATTGGGGAAGCAATTCACATGCTTTACAGGTAGCACAAACAGCAAAGGACCAGACTTGCATGTTTTTAGCCATGAAGAGGAAGGAATGACAGTCCCTTATGTAGACACTCTTCAAAGCACAACCCAATCTCACCTAGCGAGGAGAATGTGATGGATAATTTGGAGGGGCTGAACAGAAAAAGAAGTCCACAGCAGAATCTCAATGAACATGGAGCCACAGGGAACATGAGTCAATACAATAACAAAGCAGCAATGCCAAATAATTAATTCAGAACAGCATTCATAAATTGTGCTTATAACACAACTCCTCCTGAAAATACCGACAGTTAATTTCACAACTTCTTCAAAATCCTTAAATTGTCTGCAAGCCCATTTAGCATTGGATGTTGCAAACTGGTGCTTGGTAACGGGAAGATTTTTGACTGAGGAACTATTCAGACCACAAAAGGATCTTTCTGGGTGATTCACTCGTACTGATCTCCCTCTAAAAAGCACATCTTGGGAAGCAGCCACTGAGCTGCTCACAAAACTGAGATTCTTTCAGTGCTTCCATCTGCACACTCAAGCCCTGATCCCACAGATTAATCTCCTCAAACACTCTGTGACAGCTCAAAACAATGAACACTGATCACATTTTCTCTTTTATATTTTTTTTCACAATACACAGTTCCTGATATAACTTAAGTTTGTAATTTATCTCATTCATTTTTTTAAAACACGGCTATTTAATACTAAAACATTATTAATCCTATTTTTAGGATTAATAAGTACTTAATAATTTATGTAGCTTTAAAATATAAGAAATGGTACTCTAAAAATCTCAATCAGAACCTGTGGGATCAAAGAATGACACAACGCAATAAAACACTTTTCACCGTGACAATGAATCCAACTCGTATGGCTACAATTAAACAATTCTATCAGTATTAACAGACACAGTTATACAAAATCATTAAAAACTACAGTGAGCTTTCAAAAAGAACAGTTCAATGTAAATCTTCCAATTTTAGTGCTCGGTCCCGCCCTCTTTGAGGTCACTCAAAGCAGTAACGGCGACCCGACTGCATGCAGAAATAGCGCTGTGCTCTATACATACCTGAATATCCTGACAATATAGGTGCAGACGTCCATATCGTTCATGCGCTGCTCTAGCGCCACACAGAGCTCAGAGACTGCGCCATTGCAAACGAGTTGGCATCTTGCCGGAGGTAAGTCAGCCAAGTTTCGCAAAGTAGCTGTCAGCTGCATATAGAATATTTAAAGACTTATTAATCACAGCCGTTTGCAACAGAATCCACGCTGCTTTGAAAGTTTAATAAAGCTCAGATCTCATTTATAACGTCTAAGGCACTCCGAGTGCCCTGTATTCAGAGTACGTTCTGCAGGTATGTACCTACCAATAAATTATAACAGGAAATGGGTAAGTAACAAAATTGTGTACATTGCAATAATTGTTTGAAAATGAAGGATTGACACTGGTCTTTGCATGCATGTAACCTCCTTCTTTGAGGGAAATATGATCTTTCTTATGTTTTAAAATCTCGCATGCACCTATACAACCATATACCAGTTGGAAATTAGATGAAATGTTGTGGATGGTTAAAGTGATTTTTTGCATAATGTCTGATTTTGCAAATTTACATTTAAGTCTTGAAAATTAATACTGATATATAATATAAATTTTGAGAATAACTATAAGTTGCAAACTAAGATGAATTTATTTTAAAAGACAATAAAATTAATTTTGATTAAAAATTTTAAAATTTAATCACGATCAAGAGAAACCCACTATTTGAACAGTATAAAAATGAAAAGCTTAAGTCCTCAAGTTTATTTTGGAGAAACCAAAATATTTTCAGAAGATACTGTTCTATTTCAAGGAGTTTTAAGCATACAATATCTATCACTTGTAGATATGCAAAATTAATCAGCTATTGCACATTTTGAAATGTTCTGGTTCTCTTCCAAGGTACGGGGATTCAAATGCCAAAGCCAGACAAGAAATTACATGTAAGTTAACTGTTGAGCTAAACCAGAACTTACTATAAAATTAATGTGAAGTCATTTAATCTAATGTGAATGTGGGAATTCTTCAAATTTTCCTTATTCTAAGAGTAAGGTATTTAACTTCAATTTGGTTTTAAATGTGGCTTGATAAGGCACAAAGACTATCTGTTCAAATTGTTTTTAATCACAAAAAACTCCAGAAATTAACTATTTTATCACTGAATTGGACGGCTTGTCCAGTGATATGCAATTGCTAATTTTAAAGGAAAAATCTGACAAAGAGCAGGCTAAGCTGTGTTTGAGGAGCTTCTGGTCATAGGATTCTACGCACTACTCTGTCCATTCTCCAGCAGCTTTCAAATTTGCTGTCCTACTTCAACAAATTTGACAAAAGTGTCCATGTCTTCAGTTACCACACGATGTTCTGTAACGGACCAAGAGGAGATGGAACAATATGTCAAAATGGATAAGCAAGGTACAGAGGGGAAAAAATAATTATGTGGTAATGTGAAAGTGATATGTGAATGGATTTAACTTCATCACTAAATATGAAATGTGTACCATATTCAGAATAAACAGAAACGGAACCTATGGAAGCCATTTGCTTCATATTGCTCACATTTTAAGACAACACCTGGAGTTTTTTGTTATTTTAACTAAACAAGTGCAAAAAATACAATTCCAAATATGCATTCCTTCACAAGTCACAATGCTTCAAAAATCAACATAATATTGGAGAAATATTTTAAAATAAAAATCCTCTGATCAAATACTTGGCTATTCAAAAGTTTTGGTGGAAAAATTCCACAGAAGACTCCATTCAGCGCTCACATACAACATTTTCACAGTCAGCCTAGGATGACGTTTGTTGCGCTTTAGCTAAACTTCCCAATAAAGAAAATGAAGGATAAACCACATATTAAAAGTGTTGTTCAAACCCAGACCAGTGCTTTCACTGCAGCAAAGAAACTTACATATTAGATGATGAAAAAAAAAAAAAAAATTTATCAATAGATAATGGTGCAGGGGTCTCCAAAAAGAGAATAAAATTTTTCACTGCCTGAGACAGTTAGGCAGTTCAAAATTCTCCAGCAATAAATTCTATCAAGAGCTATCCTCAGATAAAGAGAGGCTGGAGAGAAAGTCAACACAAAATAATGTATACACTGAAACATGCGAGACAATGAAATTCAGAAGTTCATAGAAGTATATATCCACAAAAGAACAGTTAGTACACAAGTGAAATTTGAAGAGTACATATTAAAAAAAATAATAGAAGCTAGCCAGACAGCAGATGAATTCAAGAGAGATTCCGATTGCTTCAAAGCAGACACCATGATTCAGGGAGAAATGCATAACAATTGGCTCTAGTAATCCCCACCAGCCCTAATCCTTATGTTGCCATGTGAAAGATCAAATTCACCCAAACAGAAAATCTAACAGCAGACAAATGCTGTTTTTAAAGGAGAAGACATTTAAGTGCTTTTCAATTACGGAACGTGGAGTACTTGCTAAGTCTTGTCAGTGACATTTCAAAAGCCTCGGCTTTTGAATAAGCATTACCATATTTCATATAAATATAATCAGACTATTAGGTGAAGCAATATAAAATGAGTCAAAGATGACCTTGCTTTAACGTCCTCTATTAAGGAAAAATAATTATTATTACAAACTTTTTTTTTTATTGTATTGTGGGACTTCTGCATAAAACCCGTTGTGTAACAATGAAGGAATCAGAGAGGGTCTTTATTCCCAAAAATGACCTGGCCAGTTTACATATAACATTGCCATCTGCTGATTGTGCAATTATATGGTTAAACAATGACGAGTTGGTCCCAGTTAACTGAGACACTTCAGTTATCAAGGTTAAGAGATGGTGGAGCCTCCCTCAGAGACCACTGTTCTTATTTGAGGTGTTTTTCTCCTCCAATAGAATTTGCTTTCTATTACTGAAGACTTGTATTTATTCATTAGTTTTGTATGTTACTGGATATTTGATCTTTTGCTACAAGTCAAAAGTATGCCACAAAAACTTCCTTTATTCTGAAGACCTGAATCACAGAAGACGCTTTCTTCAATACTATATCCCTGAAAACAGAACTATGCCTACATCTGTCTATTGATGACTGAACAATTAACTCACATGGAAGAAATGGTGCACGTTAATGTAGATTTGTTGAAGAAACCGATACGAGAAAGTCACACAGGAATTCCATAGAAGCAGGAATCACTGCTTTTCTCACAAAAGGAAGAAAAATGAAGTATCGGTACTACTACAGAAGAGAACACAAACAAGCTGAACAGCAGCTTCAACGGAGACAGTTGTCAGTATTGACTTTTCCACAAAATACTTGAGGCCTTCTTGGAAACAGTCAGTCTATTCAAACTGTACAAAACAGTTTTGCTACACTTCCAATCATACTGAAAACAGCAGAGATAAAAATGACCCGCCAAAAAGTGTAAAATGTAACATTTTTCTTTCACATATTTGCAAATTAAACCCTTGATTTAAAAAACTAAGTGTATCCCAAATACAAATAACAGGAGAGAAAACAGTTCTGCAAAGTCGTGGGGAAGTTCAGACAGCTACTCTAACAGCTAAAAATTATCTGTTTCATTAGTTTTATTACTTGGACATCATTTGTTTTTTTCAAATTCCCCAACTGGCAAAAACTTTATTTAACATAAATTTCCATCTCTTTCTACTCAACAGGATTCCTATTATATGTATTACATGATCAATGCCAACAGCAGCCAGCAAATACCAGTACAAAAACCCCACAGCCTATGTATAACTTAAGATTTAGCTACATAATATATTTTTTTTTCTAAACCACTAAGATTTAAACAGTTTTAGGGCAGATTAGTTTTCATAGGCACCACTCACCAAGGTACCTCGTATGTGAAAAGACAGTTTTGAGCCTGCTGCCTTCAAAAAGATTCAGAAAGTGTTGGCTTTTACAACTACCTTTTCCTTAAATTACAGTTTTTCAAAAATACTTTGTCAAATAAACGTAGCTATATTTTCCTATGCATTTTAAAAAATGTAACATAGTGCTTGCAATACAAAACTTTTTTATAGTCGCCTAGAACATTGCAGAATCAGTTTGTATTTATTATTTCATTTTAAAGAATTTAGACAGGGAACACATTTTTATCTGTTTACTATATCCAGAACATTGTCAGCACCATAAAGTGCATGAACTGGTTTTATTAGGTATCTAAAAATACTTCTATTAACTTCAGAATTTCTAAACCCTTTAAAGTTGACTACACAAAAATATCTATGATAATTAAATTTAGGTCCTGAACAACTTGATGTAAATGCCTTAAAGAGAAGCCTATTCAAATACAGATACAACTCTGTCAGTGGCACACGGAGTTAGCTTATCTCCTCTAATTAAATTTTTAATTTGACCTTGAAGTGTGTACTTTCAGAAATAAAAGTAAAAGCTAACCTGGACTAATAAGTGTCCCAAGTTGGAGAAATATGTGTCATTTTCTTTTACTTTATTAATCTGCTTCATTAATTGCAGCAACATTTCAGCAGCTCCTTTGTTGACCATTTCATTAAGGAGTACTGCATTTCCAGACATGAATTTTATAGCTCCCATGCAATACAGGAGAGCTTCACTGTTTTTTTGTAGATCTTCAGTTCTCAGGACCTCCAACAAACAATCTAAAAGGAAAATTATTATTCAGAAAGCCTAATATTAACATTTATAGTTGATACAGTCCAGTCATTTAAGAGATTCACAATTGCAAAAAAAAAAAAAAAAAAAAAAAACACCTCAGATTGAACTCTTACATTTCTAATAAGTGGGGTAGAAAAATTGGGTATTTGGATTGAAACCAAGAAACAATTATTGATGAATAAGAGAATGGGCCTGACTTTTGTTCTCCCAGGCTTCAAGAACCAGCATCAGTTGTAAACACATAGCAGTAGTCATTGAAATCCTCAGTCAAGATTTGCAAAAGTGATTTTGTGTGCCTGGAATTTTGTGTACTAAACTTGAGATATTCTAAAGAGGTTTATTCCTACTACTTCCTTAAAAATCAAACGTCTTAAAGCAACTCAAATGGAGCACTAAAAAGTACAGCTGCGTAATTCAAATCTCACATTTGAAGTCTGTTTGTAGCCTTTTTAGATTTACTTTTTCATAGAATCATAGAATGTGTTGGGTTGGAAGGGACTTTTAAAGGTCATCTAGTTTTTTATGTAGGTAAAGTTATTGTAAAAGTTTTGCTTTATGCTGCCACTGTCAGATACCTGAAATGTTAAAATTAACAGTTGTTAGCACAAACCCAGTGTATCTTTCACAGTAAAAATTGAGACATTCTGAATTTGATGAGTGTATCTTCAATAAATAAGTAATCCTAACCAAATTTATACTTTTGAATTTCTAGTAACTGATTGAAACTGATACTTAATTCTGCTTCCTGCATTCCATCCAGCTGAATAAAAATATTTTTTCCTCTCATTAAACTCAAGAAATTTCTAAAGTTTTTTTCTGTCTCAACTGAAGTACATGGGTGTATATGGATGAAGTACACACACTTTAGGCTCTTGCCCAAACTCTCACCCTCACCAACTGCCTAGCAACCAGCTAAACCACTTGGGTTATGGCAGTGTGAGAGATCAGTTTCAGGTCCTGCTCTGCTCAGTAGCAAACAGGGTCTTGAACAGTAGTTGTCTATTTTGGGATGAACTGTTATTTCTTCTTCTGGAGTTACTCCAATGCGCATAAATAGTTCACAGGGCCAGAGAAAGAAAAAGAAATTGAACCTATAACCCAGTGACTGCAACATGAATCTGGGTGATTATGATGATAACTCAAGTTCATCATCTTTGGCCTGGATGAGGTAGCTCCAAAACATAAAGAGTGGATAAACAAACAAACAAAATCCTACCAAAAACATTCCTTCCTCTATTATTTTTTAAAATACAGGGAAAGAAGAGCAAGTGAAAGAAAAGTGAATGAAGACAGAAAGGAGAGGAAAAAAACCAATGCTTACACGGACATAGGCACCCAGCTTGTCCAGATTTTTGTATGATGCTAATCTCTACAAAACTGTAGTTTTCAGTATCCAAAGTCAGTTGAGCTATCTGACCTGTTCTCTTTTCTCCAAGTCCTTTCCTGTTGATCTTACTACTGGAAAGGCTTAGCTGGTCTTTATTTCTGACAACACTCACATACTAAACTCTAAGACCATCAATACTCTCATCTGTTTAAGCAGATATACACATATACTTTAACTTATGCACTTGCAATAAATGCTTGCAAGGTCAAGGCCTACGTTAATAAAACATGATGAAGTTTTAATGAAAGGAATTACTATCAATTGATACTGAGTATCATTCATACACTGTCATTTTCTTCATATTTCTCATATTTGCAAGGTGTGTGTGGATAACATAAATACGGTTACAATTGTGAAGGAGTTCTTAGAGCCGTTGCTGACAACTCTCCAAATCCATTGTCTCAATGTGCAGCAGCAGCTAAAAAAGCCAATGATTAGTCTCAATATCCTTCCTGATGATGGCCAGCAACACAGCATTATTTCACTTTTATAAAATTTGGTGCGGACACATCTTGACTTGTATAGACAATTTTGCTCTGTACAATTCAAGAAAGATCTACTGGAGTTCAAGAAGGTACAGAGAAGGGCTACTAAAACAACTGAGAGAATGACACAGTATCGTTTCAAAGAGAGAGCTAAAAGGCTGAGATGCCTCAATCGGAAGAGAAGGCAGAGATATGTGATATGACTGGTTTAAAAATTTGTGAAGTGGAGGGTAAGCTGAATGAAGAAACTTACAAATCCCGCAAAACTACAAGCAGGGGTATGATGAAAAGTAGATAGGTTTAAAACAGGAGACAGAACTTCTCCTTGTTGCTCTATGAAACTGTAGAGGCAGACAGAACCAGAAAGTTCAAAAGGGAATTAGACAAATTAATGAAAAAAAGATCTATAAACAGAGACTAAAAACGATTAGGCAGGGACGCACCACCTAATGTCCCTAATAGAATGTAACAATTCTGGATGGTAGGGTACTGCAGGGAAACAGATCACAGGAAATTCCTAGGCTTCCATGCTCTCCCTAAACAGCATCCCCTATTGCCATCATTACACACAGAATACCAGACTAGATGGACCGTTAGTTTGACTTAGCAGGCAGTTTTTACTGCATTAACTGTGAGAATGGTTCTTGAAAGATGATTAACTATTGAATTTCAACATCTAACTTATATACAAGAACAGAATACATACCCAATAATCTATCATTTTGAATGATGTAATCATTTTTTTCATTCCTGCAAATTTTAAATGCAAGCTTGCAAACACCGAGAAGATTTTTTCCATCCACTTTCATCTGCAAATAAAGTAATAGACATAAAAATCACAACTAAAATCTACATACAAAAATGCACCATAACATTTTACAAGCTCAGACACATTGGCAAACTTGTATTCTCACAGATCTATTAAATTCCAGCTGAAAACCTGACAGTACACTGAGCCAAACTGAAAAGTTTGCAGAACTAAAGGATTCTGAAACCTATTTAGTTTAAGCTCTATTTAGCAAACTGTGCTGACTGACTTTAAAATAACATTATATACAAACTTCTTATGTATTTTCTGCTGGTAGCATATCAATAACTTGCACAATTTTATTTCTCTAATTCACTCTTAGAGAGAAATTCTGCACAGGATTCACTGGTTCGGCGTCTATGGCCACACCACAAAGAACTCCAGCACAACAATACACGTCATAATGAAAGTTATTCTCAAATATTAGAAAACAAGATCTTATGATGTACTAACGGTCATTGAGAGATCATGAAAGGGCAGTAAAACTGTTAAAAATACAATGAGAAATCTCTTCTCGGCATTTCAAGGGCAATTTCTTCTCTTGTTCTTGATTTCTAAAAGATGCCACAGAAAAATGTCTGTAAAATAACTTTTTTTGTGTTTTATAAGCACCACTTACATCTATGCAGTATCCGAATATATAATTATATCTTCTGAATAAGATAACATACACTAGCTTAAAGGAGTCCCTTCTCCCAACACACACACACAAATTACTTAAATGTCTACAACACAATGCTAGGTGGTATCCTTTCACCAGTGACTGTCCATACACACTTAGTAGAAGCTGAACCAATAGGTTCAAAAGCACCAACTTAATTGAGAGTTTTAACTGTAAATACTGGAGAAAGAGATAATTACACTTACTCAATTTACAAAAAAAAACCCAAAACTGCTTGGGTATTTTCAGATAAAGGTGTTTAATAAGGTCAAGATATGATTCAAAAACTAAGCTTCATTTCCATGTGTAATTTTTTAAATTATTGTTTTGTTTAAATCCCTGCATGTGTATCCCAGCTAAGGACACTGTCTCTTTTCCATGCCTAAGCAATATTCCTGCCACCATACGCTAGCTATCCTATTTTGTGTCCCTCCTTCGTCCCCCAGACCTACTTTCTCTGCAAAATATAGGCTCCAACAAGTGCCGATCTGGATGAATGGGAGACTAGTATCCATATGGCAAGAAATTGTGCTTAGGAAAGGGTTAGTTTAGACACAGTTTACAAATATGAAATGAAAAATTAAATGCAAGTTGTAATTCACAATTTTGAGCTTCACATTCTACCAAACAGCATTTTAAAACACTTACAGCCAGAATAATCTTTGCCAGCTTCAGGCAAAGTGGATCTGAATCAACGTCCACAAGTTTATATAATAACTTCAGAAGCACACTTCTCCTTTTAAATCTTTTGCCAAGCATATTTCCTTCATTCAAGGTTTGATAGAGCTTGGTGCAAGCCAGACAAAGATTTTCTATATTGTCTTCTACTTGAAGGGGGCAGGAAGGGAGAGAAAAACAAAAAATTATCATCGGTGCCACCTCTTCCAGAGCCTTTCAATAGACAAAGACACAGGAGAACAAAATAAAGAATAGGTTCCACAACAACAAAAATAAGGTGCCTAATAAATCTCTTAAAATGATAACGCGATTCTCAGAAAGTTTTATTCTGCTCTTCCAAAAAGAAGAGATTCAAGGCAAGAAATCACAGAGCCAAAATAATACCTAAAGCTAAAATGAAACTCACCTTTAATGCTTAATAATCAGAGTGACCAAATATCTACCAGGAAACTGTGAATCTGAATATATTTCTTTAAAGAGCTCCAACAAACATTACATGTGAAAAAGAGACAGTTAAGGAATATTCTTCTGTCCATATACATAACCAAATATATCAAACCCTGCTGGGATTACAAACAAGTGAGTGTAAAAACTCGTTAGAACTCTCTGATGCATAGCAGAGGTGCAAGATATATTTTAGTGGACTGTTGGCCTATTGACATAAAAGTCATCTACCTCCTAACCCGAGTCCCTCAGACACTATTTAAAAAAATACAAATATAAAACCTGCAGTAAACTATTACAAATTCTGCATCTCAACACAATGGAATAATGTACGTGTTTACTTTAGAGGCAAAAGGAAAAGTCTTGCCTATTTTAAAATTTAAGGGGTTGTTTGGTTGTTTTTTTTTCTTTTCGTACATTTGCTTTTGTCTACAAGGTGACACTAATAAAGCACCATATAAAGACATTCAAACTGCCTGCAAAAACTCTGCATTTACTCCGGATGTACTTCACAGCTGAAATAGAGTCATATTCAAGGAGGCAAAGCACTTGCGATAAAATATGTATGGACAGGAAATTACAACAAAAAACATTATATCTGAGGCCCCAAACCTGTAGGCAGATTCAAGGACCCACCTTTCATGCTGAGCAGTGCCGGGAAGCTCTCAATTTGCAATCATCACACTCAAGCAACAGCAATGACTATTCCATTTCTACTCCCATCATGACAGAAAATTTAACAAAATTTAGCATGATTCTAAACCCTCTACTCCAGGAAGCAGTGAAATAGGAGTGTCAAGGAACCAAAATTGAAAGGACTCCACTCCATTTCATCAAAATTAGCAACAACAAAAGTTATTCATCCCATGGGGCATTTTTGAAGCTTATCCTCCCTTGAGTACTGGACTGTAACAAAATAAAGTATTTGCTCCTCTAGGAAAAGAAAATTTGGGGTTCTACTTGTTTTTGTCATGTAACAATCATTCATAAGATATTCATAAGATTTAAGACAATATTAAGTTCCAGGTTAAACTTCAGATTTGTTTTTGAATTGAGAGTTTTCTGCAAGTATTTCTGAGGAAGAAAGGGGAAGAAAAAGGCTTTTCTATTAATACATAAAAAGCTAATTGTGACCTGAATGCACATGCAGGGAATTAGCTGAAAGGTATGAAGCAAGTGACTGCACACAAAATTTAAAAATATTGAATTACCAACGGATCCACTCAAAACATTAAAATTATGGAATTCTAATATCCATTTTGATATGAAAAACTTCAATTGTGCAGTAAACAGCCTAAATAAAGCAATATAACATGCAGCTGCAGAAGGCAATAATGCAATTCAGTTACAATCGATGTGAATATACAAGAAGCAGCAAAACTCTTAACTTTAAGGTTTTTGTAGTACTACGTTCAGTCAACTGGTAAGAAAGTATCATTTGATAATTTCATTTATTATTAGAAAAACTAACCCATAATCAAGTTTTTAAAAAAAGCTAAAAAAAAACCCCAAAACGCTAACCAAATCGAGTAAAGACTGAGGAAAAGGGGCATGAAAACTGATTTACCTTAGTTACATTCATGACAAGGGAAAGACATGATTAGATTTTACCTCTAAATAATATTTTGCTTACCTATAAAGAACATCTCACTATGCAAAACTTAACTCAGTGGCTCATATTTGACAACCTCAGCGTTAAGCAAGGAAAATGTGAAGTTGCATAGCTGTTTTCAAATTTCCTGATCACTGTTTTTCTACGTATCACTGACAGATGTGGGAATTAGAATCCTGTCTTTTTAAAATAATGATATATTTTGGGAATCACTCAGTACTGTACAGGTGTTTCATACTCCTCAACATCTGCAAAATTATGCAAAAAAATATTTTAATCTGTACCATGCTATAATGAACACTGCAAAAGATCCTGTAAAACAGAATCAATCCCTTAATTTGACACTCGCTTTTAAGCGCTTGTAAAAATAAATCTACTTTCTATATTCCTACCATTCAAATAAAAATAATGTCTAGAGAAGTCACCTAAACAAGTCGTTGAATGAAACATTAAAATGGATTTCAGGGTTCAATCTTTCAAACCATACTTGATTTACGCAATTTTGCTTCAATATTCTGGGTCATTGCATACTTTTCTGAGACATCTAACACTTTAAGCACAGATGAAAATTTTCATTAAGATTTCCTTAGTTTTCAACCTTCAACACAGTCTATGCTTAAAACAGTGAATCTGTGCAGCACTGCATTCTTAAAACTATTACCTCATCACTGACTGCTAAACTGGCAGAGCTATGTTGTCTAAAATAAGGTAATTTAACCAGAAAAGATCTTCTCTAAACCAGTATTTATTTTTTACAAAATCACAAGTGCTTGAGGTTGGAAGGGACCTCTGGAGGTCATCTGGTGCAACCCCCCTGGCTCAAGCAGGGCCACCTACAGACACTTGCCCAGGCCAGTTTTACAGTGCAAAGTCACCGAACATATGAAAGCATATAAGGCTACATAGTCCAACTACTGTTATTCTTCTCTAGTAAACAAATGAGTCCCATGTTTCTCGTAGGAAATAGTACAGAAAATACTCCCTTTCAAGAACAGTGTTACCCACCTTCTTCCAGTTCGTGCAGAATTGGTAGAATCTTTATATGCCAAAAGATTTCTTCCTCTTCCAATTCATTTATTCTTGTTTCATCCTCTGAGCCTTCAAAATACATTCAAAACAAAGCACATATTCAGTGAAGGTTTCAGCTTTTACACAAATAAATAGCTACACCAGTCAGAAAAAAAAAAAATCTAAAAATGACACATTTTGCTATATTCTGGGTTATTCTATCTACTGAAGCTTTTGTTTTTATTTAGATTTTCTCAAAAACATAAGTTTGAAACAAAACTAGATGGATAAATGTTTTGATATGTAAAGCTGTACCGTAAAGCCAGATTTGTTTTTGTTTGCCGACATTAATGTTTCATTTCATCGCTGAATTGGAAAGTAATGACTACTTTCACATCAATGTGTCCTACTATTTTTCAGCTCTGTGTCCATGTGACAGCTTATTCTGTGTTAAAAAATATCCATACTACAGACAATCTTCTAGGATTGTACAATTTTTTCTAGTACACATGCACAATATTACAATAAGCTTGGTTAACTGACTTTTTGGTCAGTTAGGGAAAAACAGTCTTGTTAGCTATTATATCCTGTAAGCAATTCTAACGATTACATGCAATTAGTTTTGAGAACTTCTCGACTAAATTTTTGTAAAATGCATGTTTCACTCCTACTCTTTGTCACGTTAAACAATTTCTCACACAGGATCTTGGGAAATCAATAGCAAACTACAGATATCTGAAAGATGGTTTGCCTCCAATAAACATGTCAGAAGCCTTGAAGACAACCAACTCCCAGTTTTCTTGGCCATCCTCAACCAATTTCCTCCACAGTGACTGAAAAAGAGCTACCGCTCATTATCAGAAACCTTGTCCACTTCACAAAGGGAAGTTTTAAAAAAAAATTTCCCTTTTTTTACACTTTGCTTCAAAAAGAAAAGACAAAAAAAAGGTCTATCAGCAGACATCAAGTTAAAAATTGGTAGACCAAAAAATCAGCAGTCCGGCATTCTCCTGGAAACAAGACTGGGAGCGTGGATCTGTTTTCAGATTGGATAAAGGAGTTGGTGAAGCACAGTTTATTGAAAAATGGATTCCAGCACTGACTTTCATATGGATACAACATCATTAGGAATTATTCCGACTTGCTGAACATCCTTTTCACATTCACCTGGCAGTATGTGAATTGACAGAATTCTGGTCTTGACCATTGTCCCACTACAGCTGGACAGCCAGAGTTTCGGAGCAACTTGAGTTTTAAAGGATCTAACAATTGCTTACAAGGTGCATGTAGGCATCTTTTTGGAGTTCAAGATTAGGTTAAGCTGCTTATCTTGCAGACAATCGAAGTTGTTGTTACAAAGATGGGGTTTGGCTTGTTCTTTTCTTTTCTTTAAAATAGGGAAATAAAAGTCACACAATCCCACTAAGTAACGTGAAGAAAGCCATTAAGACTAGAATATATACTTTTTTTTTTAAAGCAACAGATTTGTCAGAAACTGTATCCTACTGTTCGTTACTAGCTCTTGCATTTAAATGACAGTGTAAATTCTTAACATAATCATTATCAAACACAAAAAATACTGTCCTACATGAGAACACTGATATTAAGAGGTTTGCATCATGAGAACAGTATCTCAGATCTTAAAAAAATTACTGTCTACTGAGCATTACTTGGAACAGAGAAACATTAAAAACTTCCTGATGATTTTGAAAGCTTGCTCTTTAAAAAAAAATCCAGATTCTTTTTGTGTATTTGTATTAACTTTAGCTGTCTGCCTATATTTTCCACAGAATGAATCTATCGATTATATCTGTTTCAACAGATAATACAAAAATGCTGCTGCTTCCTAAGTAATACACTGGTAAGTATGATATTACAAAAACTGTATTGTTGGTGTGTGCATGTATATACATATTAGTATATGTAATTAGGTAATATTATTATTACTTATTTTGCAAACCTTTTTTATTTTCTAGATCAAATGAGTTAATAGCCTTATTTAGATCAACAAGTAGCTTAATTAATAAAACACTACGCAGCATTTGCAATGAAGTGAAAGTTCTGCTTCGGATAATGTAAGAGCACAGCTGAAATAACACTAGAATAGTTTGCACTGTTCCTTCCTGCCACAAAACCCACATATTGACTCAATTATTTCTGTTCTTTCCAATTTGTAACTACCTCTCTTAAACTGAAAGATGGGCCTGACTTTCTAACTATGCACATGCTTAACTTTATTAAGCAAAAAATAAGAATAGTTCACGTAGGCACATGCAGATATGACCAAACTTCTCACTAGAAAAAAAACCAAAAACCAAGCCATTCAATTTTTAGTTCAGAACAAAATTAACTGATTTTTCGTGCCATTCTGCTGCAGTTGTCTCACATTCAGCAGAAAAATACAGCAACCTAAAAATCATAATGGCATAATTTTTTTAAACAAATATCTCTTATAACTAGGAAAAAAAAAGATAATCAGCTTTTACGAAACAGTATTAATCCTAGCAATAAGAATGAATAGGAAAGATTTGATTATAAATAAAAGCAACATTAATAACTTGTAAGCTTGTATGTGTCTCAGTCCTGGGAGATTTTTAAGGTGCTAATGAAAAATTATGGCACTAGTTGTATTTAAAATGTTGCAGAAGCTGTCCTGAACCTTCTAATTGAGCGAATCGCAATTCAACAGCAAAAACACTCAAGCAAAAGAATTCAGCAAGTTGAAGTTCGTTGTCTCAGTTTTTCATAGGTCTTAACCACAGCTTTGCATTCTGGTCAAAAAAAAAAATAATCACTAATCAGTCTACATTTATTGGTTGCTGTTTTTAGCATGTAAATACAAGAGCCTTAGCAACACTGAGCTTTCAAAAGCTGTGTACTGCCTGACTTATTATGTTTAGCCTTTTTGTGGAATACTGAGTGGCTACGAATGTATGAGTATTAAAACAGCCTACCTCCTCTCTAAAATGTGAAAGTATATACACAAATCATATCAGAAAATAGAAATAATCTGTAAATGAACACGCCCTCCAGGACCCTACTATAGAGGAAGAAATGATTGAGAACTCCTACTGCTATCCCACTGTTTATTCTGGGATTAAAGATGAAGTATGCACAAACTAAGGAAGCTACATAATGTTGAAAAAGTAGATATAAAAAGAAACAATCCTAATAGCACACGTGATTTTTTCAACAGCACCAATAAAATAGCACAAATAAATTAAAAGGCTTATAAAACAGAAAACACAGCCCCACAGAATACTAACTCCCATGACAAGGTAAACACTCTCAGCTCTTCTGAAGGAAATGAAAGCAGAGCACATTACAGCCTTCGCCAGAATGATCCAGAATAATTCAACTTCTCAGTTCTGGAAAAATAGTAATAAAGCATAATAATAGCAGAGTAGAAACTTCAGGTTTCCATACCAGACTCTCAAATATGCCCTAGCCATGTATGTCCCGGCTATCAGGAAATATTAATTAAAATCTGTTATGTAAAATTAACAAAATGCATCCCTACAGGGTAATCCAGAATCTTTGTCTTTAGCTAATACAGCTTGACATAACTTTACTAGTTTCTGTGCGACTATGCCAGTTTACAAAAAGGGATGGGCAAACAAGCTGTTAGTGGACTGGCAAGTTCTTAAGCCTACATATGAGAAAAACAAGAGGAAAGCATCAACAGATTTTTAGAGTGAAGATCTCTTCAATATTGTTTCTCTTCACCAACAACAGTAAAAAAATCCAATACAACTAGAAAACCAAAAATACTACTCAGTGAATAAAGAAGAAAAAGATCAAATCACAAAAATTAGGTTATTTCTATTTGACTGTAGTTTACATTTCTTGACTGGAGATTGAAATGCCTTATGAAGTACCTGTTACTCTTTTCTTCCAGCCTGGACTCCTTGGCCATGCTGAACTTGTGTCCGGCTTTTTCATCTGGTCACTAAAAGATACAGTGCAGACACACACAAAGTATGTTAGAATACAATGCTCAAAATGCTTCTTTCTTCACATGCACTCAGTATGAGATCTAATTGGAAAAGATTAGAAGTTATTTTAATAAGTTTGTAGGTTATCTGCTCATTAAAAATGACATATAAATAAAGCTTCCTCAAGTATGTATTACAAAAAGCTTCTTCAGAAATACTGACATATTTACACCACAAGAGGTCACCGTCATGGAACACAAAACTTAAAGCATTTTCACTTGTACAATAAAACTGAAAGCTGAAACAAACTAAACTGAGAAAGAGCCAATTTTTATTTTATCATCAGTTTCATTAACTGAATATTATCTGAAGTAGCTTAAAACTGTAAGTTCATCCATTCACAAGGACAGTGATTTCTTCCAATAGAACTAACACTTAAAAGATTTAACGAGAAGAATTTTCAAAGCAGCAAACATTATAGTAACCCTTTTGTAAATATTAGAATTTCCAGGTCTGCCTGTGAACTATTGCTAACTGCATAGTGCTCACTAGTTCTGTTAGTACAAGAAACACGTATGTTGTCATTTCATTGAAAAGCAACAGTGAGTAATGCCATAATTCCCGCTGATTGTATGATTAGTCTTTCTTTGGCCAGAGGAAACTACTCCATACATCTGTGATAAATCTATTCTGTTTGCCGAGCAACACACTAGCAGCCCTGATCTAAAAGAAATATACAAGATATAGACTCTTTTTGCTAGTAAACAGGAATCTTTCCTCCTTTAAATTCTGTACTAAAGACAAAGGTCTTAATCTATGTTTTCTATACTTCTCATCTGTTTAACACTTCTCTTTCCATTTATAGTTCATGTACCAATATCCTAATCTCCTAAATTTCTGTCTAAAGATAACAGTAGTGTTTTAGCAATGTTATTTCAATTTTATTTTTTTTAAACCTGTTAATTTAGTTGCTATAAGGCTTAAAGCTGAACTGTTGTTTAAGTGGTTTGCTGGATTGGCGCCTAAATCCTGTCTGCCAGTCCAGACAGAAGATGTAAGTCATCCTATCAACAGATGGAGACAGAATAAAAGACAAAGCTCTTGTAAGATCACTTGCCTACAAAAGGGACTGGAAAGCTCACTGTGATCAGTCAAAAATTTCCCAAGCAATCACATTACAGAGGAACACTTGCTTCATTATGGCTAACAGTGAATAATGCTTTCTTTTTACAGCACGAGGATTTAAATGCTCCAAAATCCAAATGCTTACACAAACTACCTTGAAATTATTTCAGCTCATATACAGCAATTCTTACTCCTCTGGGAAAGCAATGCTTTGAAAAAAAAAAAAAAAAGAAAAAAAAGTAGACAAGTGCTTGCATCTCTACTCTAAAATAGACTGACATCTGTAAGAAAGGTTTCTACAGCACACATTAAATACAGTTCAACATATTAACAGAAATCAAAATTTAGTTCAATTTATGTTAATATCTTGTCCTACAAACTTTAAAAGTTTAAGAAATCATTCTACAAGGTTCAGCCATCCCTGAAATCAAGACTATAGCCTGACTTCAGCCACCAAATGCTAATCCAGCTATATTCAGAAATCAGTACCTTCAGAATTACAGGTAGCCATGATGATACTATCTGCCTACGTGAATACAGATGTCTGAGTTTGCTTTCCTCAGAAAAAGAATTTTGTAACTATATCCTGCCTGTGCCTCTTTCCCTAAAATGTAAATCCAAGAAACCTCAACAAAGACAATCCTACAAGTTTTGTAGGAAACAAAAACAGGTGAATAGAAAAGACACTAAAGCAAAGGATGTGGTAACCTGAACATTTATCAGATAGAAACACCACATATGCAAGATGAAGGGTAAGATCATGTCAAAGTCTGAAGTGCCTTAAAAAACGGTATGGTTTGTAACCTATGATTCTGTAAATACCAGTATCAACCAGTTTAGAGACCTAGATGAGCAGGAAAGCAGATTGCTGTACTGCTGGTATTCACAGAACTACCTGTACGTTTGGGAAACGTCCTCATAAATTAAACAGCTTAACTGGAACTTTCATTATTTACAGAAAAAGAATACACTGAATACGTACATAAATGAGAATGACTGGTGGGCAGGCTTATCTATAGGGAGTATGTACAATTTATGAATGTTGTGAGAGATTATAAAATCCCTTTATGTATCTTTACCATGCTGCCAACTCCATTTTAGTTTACAGAGACTTGTTTCTTTGTTATCTTTTCACTTTCATGCAGGGCTGAAACTTAGGCAGCAATATCTTGTTAAGAACTATGCAGTTAAAATGTAATCAACCTACTCTAAAAAATAAGTTACCTACTATTGAAGGGAACTGGCTTGTCAAGAGAGTGGTTGCCTTGGAAACAAAGTCAATTGGCAGAAATCCGATCATCTGATAAGGGACTCATCAAGAAATCAACTGACAGAGGCTCTGATGATTTACAGAGGAAAAAGAACTTGGCAACTGGATCATCTCTGTCCTTCTTGTATGAGGGAGCCACAGTAGTCCTCATAGTAGCCACTATGAGGAACTGTGCTTTCTTGAATGTACACAGACTACAAGGACTTCCAAAAGGAAGGTGAGCCAGCACTGCAGCGGTGTGTTCAGTATTTTTCCTTGGAGAAAGAATGCATAATTAAGTGAAAGCAGCATTTATTTCAGAAACTCTGCATGTTTAGATGTTTACTTGCTTGCTCTTGCCATAAGCCTCTTGTTAATGGTAAATCTGCAAAGTCTCACGTTCAGTGGTATTCCAGGGAAAACTACATTTCGGTCGTGGTTTAACCCCAACCGGCAGCTAGAACCACACAGCTGCTTGCTCACTCCCCCCCAGTTGCGACAGGGGAGAGAATCAGAACAGTAAAAGTGAGGAAAAACTCATTTGTTGAGATAAAGACAGTTTAATAGGTAGAGCAAAAGCCACGCACACAAGCGAAGCGAAACAAGGAATTCATTCACTGTTTCCCATCGGCAGGCAGGTGTTCAGCCATCTCCAAGAAAGCAGGGCTCCATCACGGTTATTTGGGAAGACAAACACCATAATTCCGAATGTGTCCCCCCCTTTCTTCTTCTTCCCCCCCCCACCTTTTTATACTGAGCATGATGTTATATGGCATGGAACTTCCCTTTGGTCAGCTGGGGTCAGCTGTCCCGGCTGGGTCTCCTCCCAACTTCTTGTGCACTCCCAGCCCTCACTGGCGGGGCAGTGTGAGGAGCAGAAAAGGCCTTGACTGCTTAGCAACAACTAAAAACATCACTGTTTTACCAACACTATTTTCATCCCAAATCCAAAACATAGCACTATACCAGCTGCTAGTAAGAAAGTTAAGTCTATCCCAATTGAAACCATGGCAATTTCTCAGAACTGCATCCCAGAGGCAAAGAATTGGTCTAGTTCTCTCCAAAGAAGCCGCACACGACAGGAAGGTCGGATTCACAAAGGTGGGTATAAGATCCCAATAGAGAAATAGTGCCTGGGCTCTCTCCCCATACTGCAGAGCCTTAAACATCTGAGAATCTGGCCGCCTCTTTACAGTCTGGCAATAGGCCTGAGTTTTGGGCCACACCTTTCCATACAGTTAGAGCATGAGCATGGTCCCTGCTATGGTTTTGGCCCAAGAAAGGTAGTACTTTCCTTGACAAGTGTCTCGGCACAGGGCACAGACAAACAGATGTAGGGACATTCCCAGACAACCCTTTGTGCGTGGGAGGGAGGGGATTAGAGATACTTTCATTGTATTAACATAACCCGTGACACTGCAGTTGGCCACCAAGCCAGAGAGTAACTCCTTTATTCAATTTTTATTAATTATTAGTGCAGATGTAGCCCTGCTGTCCCCGATTATTTAGTTATCAGGTAAGAGGGACACATAGCCTAATACAAACAAGTTAATGCTTCTCTACAGAATTGTCTCTAACAAGCACCTTTGACCAGCGAGGTAGCAAAGCTTAACTGGAAAGAAAAGAGAACGTGATCCTCTTCTCTGAATTGTCAAACTCAAAGGCATTCCCTCTAGACACTACCCTCTCCTCATGGTGAGGCTCTTGTAACACCTACATATTCTTACAACTTTGGGAGACGACACTAGAAAATATGGAAGTGTGAGAAGAACAGAGGAGTGCAGTAACTGAGGTAGTGCACTAAGGGATGAAGAATATGATGGTTAGTTTCCAGAGTAGAGTAGGAATAACAGGGAATGAGCAAAAGATAAGGGCAGTGGTATGGAAAAGGCCATAAGCCCCATACTATCTGCTTCTGCAGGTACAAAGATCTCACATGACTTTGCTCCTCCAGAGATAATGAGCCTCTTCTCTTGCACCCACATAAACTGCGAATCTGTGAACTCTCTCTCTTCAAGTAGAGGTAGGAACTGGGACTATCATGTAAATCAGAATCTGAACAGAGTCTTACAAAGGCAGAGAGCTACTCACATGCAGACAGTGGACAGCATGCCCTGAGTAAACGCTGTGAGGAAGTCATACACAGTAGACACTAGCTGGTGTCTGGAAATAGATTTATTTACCATTTTACAACAAGAAAATGACAATGAATTACCAACTTTGTGATCCAGAAGATAACAAGACTCTGCAGAGCACCCTTAACTTTGTATTTAAAGGTATCTTTTGTTGGCGAATTCTACATGACTGCTTAAGGCAACTTCTTTGGGTTGGGGGTGGTTGAAGACATCAGAACCACCAAACTGGCTTCCACTGACAGAAATAGAAGGAATATTAGGCTTAACATCCAAGGACTTTATGGAGACTGACTAACAAAACGCCATTTTCGCTCAGTCAGCTCCACACAAAGCTTTGCAAGGAGTAGTAAATCTCAAACATCAACATTTAAACCAGAAAAGGTAACTTGGAAGATACTTGGAAAAACACACAGCACACTGCCTTCTGAAGGCGTTCACCTGCATAAACTACAATAATACTAGTCCAAAAACCTGTCTTCAACTACCTCTTTTTATGTATCAGAGGAAAACTGGTAAGTACAGACACTCACAGAAAAAACTCTTCAGAAGTTCCTTCCTGATAAGAAGCCTTAGTCTGTGTTGCCACCACGTGAAAGATCTCTTATCATCCATGTGCTCTTGATAAAACATTGGCCTCATTGCTAACTTCTAGTAGCGTTTTCTAAAGTAAAGTAATATTTAGTTGGGGGATGGGATTCAGTTTATTTTTAAATAAATTTTTAAGGCCTTTGAGTTTATTGCCCCTTGATTTCCTTTTACTTCTTTGATGCCCTTTTTCTTAAGTCAGAGACTGTAATTTTGAGCATACAATTTCTACACATCTATATCTGCAGAGCATTTTCTATATCTATAGAACCACAACTCTAATCTTCTAAGTTCCTTCCTTGTAAGCAAATCTAAGCCCCAGATAGTTTCATTGCTTGTACTTAGAGACCTTTTATTTTTTGTCTTTATTTTTAATAAGGTAAACAAAACCAGTTGTACTTTACCTAAAAGTACACTAGCAAACTATGTAACAAAAATATACAAAAGCTATAATAGCTCACACTGAAAGTCCACCTTGCTCAGTGTCTTCTAAAAGTGACCAAAAATTAGCTTCTCAGATGCCTCCAGCAAATAGAAGGTGCTGTTGTGGTGCCCTGCCTGCAGTTCTCCTTCAATTTCTGCCTTCATGTTTTTCACTCAACAGTCACTCAGTTTCCCCCCAATGTTATTTTCCTTCATTGCACCCCCTTTAAGCCCCACAAACTTCCTTTCTTCTAGTTAATTTAAAACCCAAAAATGTGACTCAGATTTTTACAAATTCTATTTTGGATCCTTGATATATCGATGATTTCAGGTCTGCAGACATCTAGGCAAGCAATTTCTAACTTTTCACAAGGCTCTAAAAAGGCCTAGGCACTGCAGTAAGTATAAGATGCAGACTGTTTATACATAAATGCAAGCACTGAACAACTGATTTTACAAACATACGTTGTGTACATTGGAAAGTCAGACATCATGTATCTACGCCCAAAAATCAAGACATTTCACTAAGTGGTAAGAAGAACAGATTTAGAGCAATGCTAATCAGATCCTGGGGGCTTGCTCAGGCAAGCCAGATGTGTCAAAAGGACTATTAGGCACAAAACTGTTCTTTCACCTAGATCAGAGCTCAGAGCCCCTGATTGTGAGTAATCCTGAAAGAGACATGTCATTTAGAAAGTCTGTTCTTTGAGATGTTACTGACATGTATATTCAGAGTGTGATTATCTACACTGTAATCTGGGTTTATTTTTAATGCTAGCAGTATCCAGGATGGCATGCCTCCTTATCTATTAAGGATCATTTGGCTATTTAAGCAGTTGTGTATATTCCCAAATTCTATATGGACTACAAAGGGAGAAGCTGCAAGGATGTGTTGTGAAAGTATATACAACCAGTAAGTCTCTAAAAAGAACAGTCACAGGAAAATAACTAATTTTTCCTTTTCTGAGTGCCTGCCACAGGGGAGAAAGAAGAGCTCTTGTCATGCAACAAATGCAGGTGTCACAATGCACCCTCCCTTTGTGTATTTTTATACATTGATAAGACCCCTTCTGAGCCTTCTCTTCTCCAGGCTAAACAGTCACAGCCCTCTCAACCTTCCCTCATATGAAGGACTCCATCATCTTAGTAGCCGGACTCTCTCCAGCTGCTCCGTATCTCTATTGCACTGGGGAGCCCAGAACTGGACATAGCACTCCAGGTGTGGTGGAGGTTTTCAAGACACAAATGAATAGCGTGTTACATAATCTAATCTAGGCTCCCTTTTCCACAAAAGATTGGACCAGATGATCTTTTGAGATGCCTTCCAACCTGAGCTATTCTATGAACTTGGTGTCCACCAGGACCTCCAGATCTTTTTCCACAAAGCTGCCTCCTGGCTGGACGGCCCCCAGCATATACTGGTGCCTGGGGTTGTTCCTCCCCAGGTGCACGACTTTGCACTTGCCGTTGTTAAACTGCATGAGGTTCCTGTCAGTCCATTTCTCCAGCCTGTCAAGATCTCTCTGGATGGCCGCACAACCCTCTGGGGCGTATCAGCCAGTGGGTTCCTTATGTACTCACTGCCAGTTATAATTTTTCTAAATCATTCAGAACTCTGGTCTTCTGAACTACCCATCAGGTCTCTTGGCAGGAACATTGGTGAACAGGGTGCAAAGATACCTACGGCTCTAGACCAAGTTTACCAGGGCATAGCCAGACTCAGCAGCTTTGTCTCAAAAAGGATGGATGGCGGCTCCAGAGAAAGTTTAAAGAAACTAATGGGGGCCCTGGGAATCAGGGCAAGAAGGATGATGCAGCAGACTGCGTCTTGTCCCTTGAGCAAGGGACAAGGCGGTACAAGAACCCCAAAGCAAAGGAGAAAGGGAGTCAGATGCGCAGCCAGCAAGTGAGAGAGACTGCGACTTATTTTCTCAGACAATGTTCAGTTATACAATGCTTAGGAACCATCGCTTTAGCACATAAGCCCTCTGCTACTGTGATTCTTCCAGTGTAAGTATTTAGTGACCCGGAAACAAGTTTTAACTCTAAACCATAGTTACTGATTTTAATAACAACACGCTGCCCTGTAGACTTTGAAAGGAAGACTAAACAACTTCCTACTAGTTTTGCCAAAGCAACTCATAGAAATTGGTTTTAGCCTTTAGCAAAATTGAGAAAAATGAGTATTTTGTTGTATCATTCACTCTCATAGAAATTTTTCCATAAGCCAATTAACATTTGCATTTTTCATTAACCCATTTATTCCTTTTTTATTTAATTACACTATTTAATTACACTATCCAGACCTTTAATGTTGCCAAAAGGACATCAGAATTAGTTTTCTGTATTGTCTTTCATTGGTTGACCAGTAGGGAATATGCTTTTGCAGAGTTTGTTTCAAATCAAGTGATTTCTTGTGACCCATAACTTAGCGCTTGAAAGGCACTCCATCTTTTTAGACAAAGAACTGACCTTCAGTAAGACACTTAAAAGAATGTGCCCCTATTTTGCTCGACTACTACTGAACTTTCCTTTCTATGATGCCATCTCAGGGACAAACTAGATAGATACAAACACAATGTGGAAATAAGTAATAGGTGTGCCTCAAAGAAAAAAGAATTAGCATAACAGCTCAATTCTTAAAGAGTATTTTCCTTTTAGAAAACATAACAGACACATAGTAAATTACTTGTGGACAGCTTAAAGAAACATAAATTACAGTATTAAACTAATTACACAAACCTCTAGTCAATCCTGTTTCTCAGCCACAAAGCTTTTCAAAAGCATGTAAATAACTGAAAAACTGATAATATAAATGTCCTGAAATTATTTCAGGAATTGTAGAGGATTATATCATAAGTAACGCCACCAGAAAAGACAAAAACAAAGGGATCGAAAACTATTAACTGAGACTATAACTGATACCACTGATATGAAAAAGGATGAACCGTAGAAAGGCAACATAATTTGCAAAAATATGTTGACAAATAGGCCAACTACAGTCTGAGTCATCCTAAAGATGAGCAAATAACAATTCCTCTATAAACACAATCATGGGTATAGTCCATTACTTATGACAGCTCCAGCAATAAAAAAGAATTTATACAGGCTATTGATAAAGAACTTCATGTACACGTTAAATAGTATGGCTTAGAAGAATAATAGAGGTTGATGAAAAACCTATATCCTTATCCTTTTTAGTCTTCATAGTCTTTGCATCTTCTGCCTAATACAGGAAAATATTAACAATATCTATTTGTGGAAGGGTATCTTCAACCAAGCAGATAACTGACAGCCTAATTCTAACCATAAAAAAACACCTAAAAATATAAGTCTAAATATATTTGAGTCTGAAAACCACAGCATCTTCACCTTCCTAACTTAAATCTTGCATAAGCATTCTCATTCTAAACAAAAATTCAATCTAAATCCATTGTTACTATAGTCCTACCTAGACTGAACTGACATTCCTTCTTTACCCCTTGCATGGCACACTTCCCCATTCCAGAATTACCATTCAGTTGCTAATCAGGTCTCTCAAAACCTGGATCTCCCAGATTTGGAGACCAATGACCTTATGCTAAGCTAATGAATAGAGTGGAAAGATTCCTTTTGGAGTAGGCAGTAAAAATAAGCCTAAACTCCACTCTCTCTTTCACAAGCGAAAAGACCAGAGATAAGAGCTACCTGCTGCTCTCTTCTGCAGAAGTTCATAACAAGTTCTGAAAAAAAGAATTCTTCATTCCCAATTTTCTTTCAGTATCCCCTAACCCTATACCGAACCAGGCACATTCTTGGAAGGGCAAGTGGCATACTTTCTTTGGAAAATGCTGTAGAAGGGTCTACCTGTGAAAGCTTGCCCACCACTCAGTTGGTTCTTTCTTAAACTAGTGGTCTCAATAGCTAGTGGAACTGAGGCAGAAACAGAGAAAGATTAGGTAGGAGTGGATAAATTTCCTGTTTCCATGCCTTTATGAGAACTCCAGAAGTTGTGAATATACATAATAAGAAAAGACAAACCCTGAAAGAAGTCTGAAGAATCTGCAGCAATATCAGCTAAACCATACAACAAATATCCACACCATGTCATTAATTTCAAAAATTCATCCAGAGTAAAACACAATGGGCGTTCCCTTCAGGAAAGAAATCTATCTCCTCTGTAGGAATCCTTTTCTTTGAGGAGAAAATGAATGAATATTTTGGGCGCAGATGTGAAGCTAGTTTAAGAAATCAGACAGACGTGATTTCCAGTATTCACTTGTCCCCTGCTTTTATCATTTTCTATTGAAGCATTCCAAAACTCTAAAAAGCACAAGAAAGAGAAACTAGTCTTATGAAAGCAGTTGATGAATACCTCTCAAGGATTCTGTCAAACAGGCATTTAATAAGGACAGCAATGGTGATAGAAAATGAGGCATAGTATATCTTCTTAACAGCACCTTCTAGCCCTTTTGTAGCTACTTACAGAAATCACTTATTAAAAAAGGTGTAGAGCAGGCCACTTGGGAATCAACTGTTTGCCACCAAGCTTTTCCTCATTGAAGGCACCTATGTTTCTAAGGAGTCCTGGAATGGCATCTAAGCTTTCAGAATACTGAGAAATTGGAGGAGAAAAAAAAAATAAAAAAAATCATCTTTTCTCACCAGGGAAACTGTTGCTCTTCATCAGCAAATCTGCCATCACTGTTGACACTTCTGTTGAAATACATGAATGCAGAAAACATTTTAGAAGTTTCATTTCTATAGCAATCACAATAGATGGCAAAGCACAATGGCTAGATGAAGATGTAAACAAAACCTAGCTTCCTTATGATTGTCAGAAATTGTTCCTTGCTTTCCTGAGGCAACGTCAATAAATTCAATCTGCTTCAATTAATATACCTATTCTATTATAACTGGATGGTTATGTGAAAATCAGAATTGCAAACAAAATGGCAAATAACTCTTCCCCTCAAAAGGTTCTTTTCTCTTTTTCACCCCCCAGTATCTTTCTAAAGCAGTAGATTAACGCTGTTCATTCTTTTTGTCAGTCCTTGGGACAACAAAAGAATCTGAGATGGAAAGTGAGCATGCCTCTTGCTGGACTAAAATACTTCCCTTATGTTCTCTTTGAAATAAATGTACCAGCATTAATGGCAGGAAGCTGCAATGCTATTTTGGTGTGCTCTACAGTTTCATCATTAACAGAAAAACATCTTTATTAGAAAAGTTATTTTGGTACATATATAGGAACCGGGGGAAAAGGGAGTAAGGAATCTCATGCGCTTTCTCCTGTGTGAAGTGTACTATTTCTATAATCCTCTTGCTTAATTCTTGCAAGGATTTTAGATCACTGGGATACAGAATTGAGGGTGACACAACTGCTTCATATGGAGAATGACAGGACTCCAGGTAATAAAACTTTTCACATTCCTTTAAGCCTTCACCCTATTATTCCTCAATACAATGTACTTTAAGGAGAAAATATCTTTTAACTTCATACAAGATGCCTCAAGTATTTATGACACAGAATCAGATGCAATCTAATCACAGCAATCATCTAGTACCTGTAAACATATTCTATTGAGAAAGAATGCCAAAACTCTCTTACTGCAGTGTAACGTACCGGAACCTTTTATATACAACTCCTATCAAGACCAAACTCAATGAACTATATTGAAGGATAGGTTTGTGATACCTTTCAACTGCCGCGTCAGATGAACGACATCTCTGAACTCAGCAAAAGATATAGATCAAGGTCTGCCTGACTTGTGTAGTATCATATGTGAATACTGTGTTTACTGGCATAAGTCTTTGCAATGCGTGCAAGCAGTTGAGATTACCTAGAGCTATTCCATCATACGATAGCATGAACTGCTTGAGCTAATATAGATGAGGGATGCCTTTACTAAAGGGAAAGCATTTTGTATTATTTTTGTGCATATTGCAGAATTGGAGGTATGTCTGGTACTCTAAGCCATACGAGCACCTTGTTAGTGATCCTTGGTGCAAGAATATAAAGCAGCACAGGCAGCATCTCTTAGGCAGCGTTGGCAAAAATCATCTGTCTCAAGTACACAGAAAGCACAAACAATGCACAGAAGGTGGTAAAGATGCACCATTCAAAAAAACCATACCTTGCATTTAACACAGAAAGAGGGAGGAATATTATGTTACTCTTCTATTTCAGAGAAAACTAGTCAGAACAAGACTGGAAAACATTTTTTTGTATTATCTTAAGGCCAGTAATTTGAGATCTAATTTAAGTGATAGCTGAGATTCAACAACCTCTAGTATTATTCTCCCTAGTTCAAACATGGATATGACAAGCTACATGCATTAGCATTCCATCTTTTATGGTTAGAATCATTAGTATCTTAGCTATCACATTAAGAGTCAGAAAAGTAAGTAACAGGTCATAAAGAAATTAAGCCAGAGGAGCTTACGCAAAATGAACCTTGACAACCTATTCTTCAAACATGCATAATGATATTTTGAGAATATAAAAATTGAAAATATATCATTTTCCCCTTTCAACTTTTTATATTTTCTAAAACTCCTCCTACACGGAGAAACCAAACCAAAAATGTCCTCTAAGACTTCATGTTGCAATGAGCAATCTTTTCCATAATAGGCTTTTTTTCACCTGTTCCGAAGATCATTTCAATAGAGAACCCAGTCACTCTCAAAAACTATCAAGGTAATCAAGGTAAATCATGACATTCTGTGGTTCAGGCTACCAGAAAACTCAATGATTGTGGTACACAATGCCATATGAATGGGTGATTGTGAAAAGAACCAGTAACAAAAACCCAAAATCAAAAGCTTATGAAGTCTCAAGCTTATGAAGGAGAAGTACATAATTTTGAACAGATAGCAAGGATGTATAATGACTTAGCTGTTCAATCATACCTGCAAGTTTTAAAATTATGACTCAGAAGGAAGGTCATTCCTTGCAATTAGCAAAGTATCAACTGACCCTTTCTTATTAGACACTCTTGGATACTATTAACTAACTACCCATTTCAACTGCAACACTAAAGTACTTCACACCACACCTTTATTAAGTAAAAGTCAAATTATAGTAACTTATTAAGTATGATACACCATACAGTCTTTACCTAAAAAGTCTTTCGGGTCACTGATTTTAATGGGAGAAAATGATTTTGCACTGAAGCATTTTCCTTGGTGCCTTACTTTCCTTCACCCACATTTTTCATTGCTGAGTTTATTTTCTCATTTTCCCCTCCCTCCATACTCATTAAACTTCTTCTTTGCTCCCACAAGTCTCCAGTATTTCTGAATCCATCTTTTTCTTTTTTTAAAAATCGTGCTTCCAGTTTAGTATAAGAGTACTATGATAGCTCTGCTATATATCATTTGCTGTAACAGCCTCAATGGACAACATTCTCTAAACTATTCAGTACTATGATCAAGTTAGTAAATGAAAGGCGTTCCGTTTTATAAAATAAGAATATATTCCTTAATATAAAATGTGCTTAAGAATATCCAGGAAAAATATTTTTTTCCTAAGCATAAAAACATGCTAGAAAGGAGATATCTACTGGCAATTTAATAGTGAATTTAATAGTGACCAAGTGTTCATAGAAGTGGTTTGAAAATAAACTGTTATTCTTTTTTTTGTTGTAGAGATTGTCAGATCTGTCAATGTTATTAGCACAAAACAGTCGTTTGTCCAACTACTAATGCAGCAACTGATACACGTACTGAACATAGTGCCACGGACTATTCCTCCCTGTGCAAGAACTCAGATCTGAATCAAGAGGAAAAAAAAAAAGAAAAAAAAAGACTTAATCGTGAATTCCAGAATGGATGTAGCAATCTAGGTTCAGTAAAAACAGACTGCATGCACATAAGTCTCATTAATCTCTTACATCTGTTTGGTTATTAAAAAAATGAAATAAAAAAATTCACAAAGCCACAAAAAAATTCTGCCTCTCTTGCCAATGAATTTAAGCCTGGGTTTTGTATATGGTCACATATTTCCACAATACCAGAATTGAAAACATGGCTCTACTCATCTGTGGAGCTAAGGGAAGAACGTATAGCACCTTAAAACAACAGGCTTGAACTGTAAACGCAAGAATATTGAATTTAAACTTGAGTATTCTATATGCAATTATTAGAAGACTCAGTTTTGAAATGTTAATGATCAAACAGAATTAAAGTTATTTCATATCAAGCAACTCCCTACCATTTTTGGACAAATCAGTCTTTCGAGTGTAGAACCTTCCCAAGACCAGAATTGTAAAGATTTTTTTTCCTAATAATCTAAACTTAGTTTTGTTTCAATGCATAAATAGTGGTACCTTCAAATTCCATCATTTTTAAACATTTTGATGGGCACAAGCTAGAACATAGGAAGTTCCATTCAAATACACGGAAAAACTTCTTTACAGTGAGGGTGACAGAGCACTGGAACAGGCTGCCCAGGGAGGTTGTGGAGTCCCCTTCTCTGGAGATTTTCAAGACCCGCCTGGATGCAGTCCTGAGGGATGTCTTTAGGCAATCCTGCTCTAGCAGGGGAGTTGGACTAGATGATCTCTAGAGGTCCCTTCCAACTCTGAAGATTCCATGATTCCGTGATACTTGCACAATTGAGTATCTAGGAAGCGGGTTGTGTGGAAGGTGCATATTACCATACTCGAGTCATACTGACCTTTCTCCTCTCAGTTGAAATAAAAATTTTCCTGCTGTCCCTTTTAGGGAGTCCTCCAATCTGCTCATACGCTGATTACAAATTAATTGTCTACTTTCATCATTAAATGGTGTGTACGACCTTTGCTCTGCTAGGCAGTTGTTAGTACTTCTGCAAAGATTATTCATCATAGCCGGTTCTTCAGAATCTAGCTTCTCTTCATCTGAAATAGCCAAAGAAAATATATTTTGTAGAAGCCTGTTTAGACAATAAACACGCGCAATGGAGCTCAAAATTAATTTCTATTTGTCATGTTACAATATCAAGATTTGCTGTATCAATTTAAAAGGTGAGAAAGCTTACAATTATTTAGAGCAAAGTAGCCGAAGTCTTCTTATGAACATTATTTCTTAAAGTCTTTCCGTTTTGTGTTTTAACATTTTAATCTTTGTCTATTTTTTTTTCTATTTCTCTTTTAGAGATAGTGGATTCTACCTTGTGAAAGAAGGGATTATATTTTAGGATCTGAATATTATGAAGGAACTCAAGCAAAAGGTAGCTGTTAATCTTGTACCTTGATATATATATATATGTGATAAGAAACTGCACAAAAAACGTACATAAATATTTGCATGATCCCCAAAAGGGAGAAGAGGCAAACTCAGGCTAGAACTACATTAGGTTCTCAACTCCTACAATTACTAACATCAACTTATTAAGGCTAATGGATGAAACTACATATAGGGGTACATGATACAAATATATGTACATAATAGAATATGTACATACTATTGAAGTAGAGTTTAGTACTTTTTGTATAAGACTTATTTTGCAATAAGGTTAAAAGTGAGATATTCAGTTTATCAGGTACAGTAACAATCCCAGGCAATGTAAGAATTGTCATTATTACAAATGAGTCTTCATTACAGACAGAGCTCCAGCATGTTTTATTATGAGACAATGTGCAGGAAACGAAGATGTCAAGTCATTTCCTATCTGCAAGAAAATTACTTTTTAAATCCCACATTTAGCAATCTTTATTAAGTCTTCATTAATGAAACTCTTAACAACAAATATTTAGTTGAAGGCCTGTCAAGACATATTATTCCTTTTTACTCCTCTTTCTATGCTTTCTATCCATCAGGGAATCTCCTTAGATGATGCCATCTTATTGTCTCTTTAAACATTTCAGCGTTTAATGTTCATTTTACCCATTGAAGAAAGCTTCCAGTAAAAATTCCATTACTTAGAAACCTATAGGAAAAAAAGGACCAGCTTTCAACTCACTTTCAGAAGTGAAAGCCAGTATCGTTTTTGGAAATCACATTTTCAAAACTGCCTTAAAGCCATTTAAGTATTTTAAAAATTTACTCTGAAAGGACATGCAGGTATATATAATATAATAATTCATGCAATTAGTGACATTAAAACCCATCATGCAGTTATTTTTCCTGGAAATAATATGTATCAAAACATTCTTACTCTGAGCAGGAGGAACCATTTTAGCTGAAAGGAAACTTCCCTGAGAAGTTCTTCTAAAAAAGCGTGCCCGAGCACTGCTGAGTTTTCTAACCTCTGCATCATCGGCAGGAGGTTTTGGAAAGCAAATGGAAGAATCTTCATCTTTTGCAGAAGCGACTAGTACTGGTTTCTGTGACAAAGATAAAGACGACATTTTAATAAAAGCACTGATAATTTCATTTCCATATAAGCAAAAATAAAAATAATTTAAAAAAAAACAGAAAACCAAATTTTTTATACACAGGGTTAAGTTCAGAATAGAATACATAAAAGTTACATAGGTTTACTTATTAAAAAATTTTCATCTTCATATCCAGAATCTAATGATACCATTCCACTGAACAAGCCAGATATCTATACCATTATCACCACAGAAAGAAAACATTCAGGGGTGCAGAAAACAAATAAAAACTAGCCTGAGTAGAGCAAATGAAACTCAGAATTATTCATTTCCCTCATATTCATTTAACATCATCTGCAGTATGCTTATTTGTCAAAAAAATGTTGTGCCAAAGACTTGCGCTAACAATTCTACAGGCACATCTATTCTTTATGATTTGTTTTTGAGCACCAACGTAGTATTTCCAAAACACTTCAAATGTGTTCATATCACATGTACCGCTTCCTATCACACTGAGACAAATCATGCAGATCCAGAAACATGCAAGTTCTAGTTTTCATTTATGTTGGTATCTTGCATCTTAGAGGATGTGACCAATCCCCTGAACCTCAGACACAAAGCACTTGTTGTGCCCTACGTAAATGCATTGCCCTGTAAGATCAGGGGTCTCTACAAGTTTCCTTAATATAAAGAATCCATTTGAAAGTGTCCGGTCTGATCCTTCAGAGCTCTCCCTGGTATTAGTTGAAGATAGCCAAGAGGTGAGACCCACTCCCCACAACCACCACGGCTAATACAAGCTCTGCATTTACAGTGTACTAACTTATCTCCATTGGTAAAGCAGAAGAGGCAGGTTTTGCATTGGTCTTTAACAGCAGTTTTCTCTAGTTTTTTTTTCCCCTCTCACACACAAGATAAATAAAACTTTAACACCCGTATTTAAATCCAACTGTAGATATATTTAATCTAAAGGTAAGTATGGTCAGAATTTTTAAATTTGATTCATAGAAAATAATATCTTATCAAAATTACTGAAGTATAAAATTTCTTGGATTTTTCCCCCCTATTTCCTAAAGAATGCTGCATTTAGATTACTGTCTTGAAGAAATAATACATACAGCAAGTATACTTGACCAATTTAGCATGCTCTGCTCTCTCAGGTGCTAAACAAATGTTCATGACTTAATCTTATATTTAAAGATTAAATATAAAAACCCTGAAAGAACAGATACATTTATAAATTGAAAACAATTCAAAACTTTCACAGAGGGGAAAGGGGGGTTCTTACAAGTACCTCTGTTTTTTAAAATAAACTACAATCATTATATTTTACAAATGTGTGAGTCAAATAGAAGCATAATCAATCTATTTACTTTCAAGTTATTAATCACAGAACCACAGAACAGTTGACGTTGGAAGGGACCTCTGTAGGTCAATCTTACCCAACCACCCCACTCAACCCCCCCTAGACTTGATCATGTCCAGGAAGCTTTTGAAGATCTCTGGGAAACCTGTGCCAGGGCTTTGTCAGCCTCACAGCGGAAAAAGTGTTTCCTGATGTTTAGAGGGAACCTTGTGTGTTTCACTTTGTGCCCACCGCCTCTGGTCTTGTCACTGAAAAGAGCCTGGCCCCAGCCTCTTCAGACCCTCCATTCAGGTATTTACACATGTGGATAAGATGCCCCCTGAGCCTTCTTTTCTCCAGGCTGAATGGTCCCAGCTCTCAGCCTTGCTCCAGTCCCTTCGTCATCTTTGTGCCCCTTCATTGGACTCTCTCTAGTTGCTCCACGTTTCTCTTGTGATGGGGAGCCCAGAACTGGACACAGCACTCCAGGTGTGCCCTTACCCGTGCTGAGGATCACTTCCCTCAAGCAGCTGGCAGCACTCCTAACGCAGCCCAGGATACCATTAGCCACCACCTTAGTGACAAGGGCATATTCCTGGCTCATGTTGATGCTCATGACCTTTTTCTATTTTAGTAATCTTACACAAGAAAGCTGACTCAAGTATCCATCTTCTGATCCTTGTTAATGTCACTTACAATTACAACACAATACAGCAATATTTAAATAGTTTAAATTATTTTCAGGTTTCTTTTTGGGGAAAAAAATTACAAAATTGATTTTATAGGCCTCAGACTAACATTAAAACAGTCTTCCATTTCTCCCCGACCTATTTAAAGCATATATTTTCCTAACACTACTGATATATACATTTTTATGTCAGTATTGCATGAGTCATTTCGAGAGTACTCACATGATCCAGTGGGCTAAGACGAACACCAGAAACTGGTCTTGATTCAGCCAAATCAAAACTGGATGCGTGAAGACTAGCATAAAGAAATTAAACTTAACATGAATAAAGCAGACCCAGTGTTTTGTGGTGTGTTTTTTTTTTTAATTGCATGCTTCTTCCATTTGCCAATGAATACAGGGAAAAGGAGAAAGAAAGGAAGAGTAACAGAGCACTTTTACACTATCACTTTTCTTCCATGAATGCCATCTAACTTTGATATCTGGGAATCCAGCAGTATCAAGGGAGAAGAATTACAAGATCGCCAGCATACCTGCCATGATACAGTTTATTTCATACACACCTGCAAAAATTCTCTAATACAAGCCTCAATTCATGCACAAGCCCAACTGCGGTTAGTGCCCAAGATATCAGACACAAGCTGCAGAACAACTGCAAGGTAGAAGACCCAGGTTTGTGCAGGCATGAGCATGCTCCTTCCTATGCATAGGAGAAGCACAGATAGAACAAGCAAGGATGTCAGACAGAGTGACCTCATTACCTGGTGACCAACAAACAGCCAAGTCACTCTCAGGCTCCTGCCTTCTGCAGGGGCACAGCACTATGCAGTAAGGAATACTGGATACCTACAGTGCCTGAAGTCACGCTGCCATGAAAACAGCATGGACACCGACTTACCCATATGGCCATTCAAACATGTTTCAGCATCCTTTCTGGCATGCCTGACACCTAACATTACAAATACAGCTCATATCTCCTCCCTGCAGTCATCATAGAATTGGTATATAAGGAGAGCTAAAAAAATAACTGGGAAAACGGTTGTAAAAAGCCCAATATACTTTTTATTTTTTCTCTTTCGTCACAAGAGGAAGATCTACTGAGCTCTGTAAATTATACTACGTAACAAAACTGCACAAAGAAATAATTTTGAAGTAGTAAAAATTTTGTTTAAAAATTAGCATTTCAAACTTCAAGACCTACACTTTTATATTCAAAAAGAGCTGAGAAAGCTCTGAAAAAAAGATCTAGCATACAGTTTATGTGGAAACAAGCAAGCGTTCACAGTTTCTAGCGAAAAGCTGAAGTCTATCTCAATCAAAAGCATACACTGTCGTAAGAAAAAGGTGAGTTACAAACCATTTTCCTATACTATTCTTCAGATACAAAACTAGTGTAATGACTGCCTGGGGTAGCTCTAATCCACAGGAACTTCCTGGACATGTAGATTAACACCAAGAGTAAGGATCATTAGAAGAAGGCAAAGGATGTGATTAGGAATACAGATTAACACGGGGGAGAAAAAAAAATAAAAATCACCAGAAACATAATTACAGAATCAAGTCTCTTGCTGATAAAGGTTATTTGAAAAAATCTTAAAGCCACAGTACCTAAAAACTGAAGGGGGTCTATTTTGAGGAGGTCGTGAGGATCCAGATCCAAAAAGTTTCCTTTGATTCCCTGTAGGTGTAAACGGCCTCCGAGTCCTTAGTGTTCGTAGAACATTTCTGGCTTCATTTATAATCTCAGAACTGGTCTTCTTTGGCAATGAAAGCCTGTAGAATGGTTCCGCCTCTTCTGTATTTTTATCCTTTGAAGGTTGCATTCTGCTGCAAAGTAGCACACAGGAAGAACACTGTACAATATATATATGGAAGGCACAGAATATAATGCTAGTTTTAAATTACAAACTATTAATTCATCAATGTTTATGCTACTGTAATGTAGTTTCAAAAGATATTCTAACAAGATCCTAGGCGGTGGTGAAGTAGTGGAAAATAAGGCTCATTGATCTCATTGATACTGCATTTCCGTTACTATTTCTCCATTCCGTAGGAAAATACCAAAGAGCAGAAAACATCTGACACGGAGGACCTTTAGTTTTTTAGAGGCAGCTAAAACACACTACACTCAGTACCACAATGCCTTCTGGGCCAAACGTGGTACTCTCCAAGAAAATCTGTTTCTTAACACCCAATTACTTATAAAACAACATAACCAAAACAGGTATTCAATAATATGCTGTAAAGAGGCCCTTTCTTTCCAATTAATTTAGGACACACCCCATATAAGTTATCGATCTTACCAAGGGCTGCTTCCTAATAAGTCAAAGAGGTATCATTATGAGTAACTGAAGCACAGTTATCAGTAAGTGATAAGCAGAGACAAGGAAGAACAGGCAATCCATTTTTTCCCTCCAAGAGAAATGCCTCACCAGCCCACCCCCAAGCACATGCAAACAAAGACAACACTAACATAAGATAAATTATCAACCCAAACTTTCAATCAGCATTCTGTCCTGCTGCATCTCCTACCAAATGCAGTGGGCAGTAAAAGACTTGCTTTATCATCTCTAGAGCCCCCCCTCCCCAAATCTATCAATATCCTGGTGCAGTCCTCTGTAAATACCACCCTTGTCATTTTACAACAAACTCCTCATAAGCTTTATACCACACAAAATTCCTCTTCTGCTTTTCAAACTTATCTAAAAAGGAAAATACATTTCTGCACAGTCTTTGATTCAGACCACCTGGTAGCTTCTACTCTCTCACATAGTTTGCGACAATGAACCGACAGTAGACCAGACACCGCCATATTGGTTATTTCTTAACTATGGAGCAAAAACTTATTTCTCTAGTTTTTAGTTCACTTCTTCCTGTTCTGCATCTTTACATTTCCAACTGCCTTTTCTGTTCTTTCTTTCAGAGCCTGTACATTCTGGCAAAGTTTCTTTAATTAATACTCAACCCAACCTCTTCAGCTGAACTATACAAGATAAAATTGGATGCTAAGGAGGAGTGCACCAACCTCTTTCACTAAAAGATGCATAATTACACAACACAGGAAAAGATCAGGAGCCTGCGACTGTCTGTGGTTTTAATTCTTCCAATTACCATTAATACATTACTTTTCTTCACTGTGACTAAATTTGGCTCTCTGCTCCCTACTCTTCCCTCTCTTACAACATGATTCAAGAGAGTTAAGTAAGGAATTCCACTGCAGTAGTCTGTTTGGAGCAATTATACAGCCATTCGACACTGAACAGGGAAGACAGGTTATCATTCCCTATTCTCCCAGCTACTTGGAGTCAAGATTTTGACCTTTAAGTGGAAGGTCTTCTGTGTAGACCAGATGTCTGACACAGATATCATCCAGCACACATGGAAACAATAGCTGAGAATACACACTAAAACTTAATCAACATGATTCTACAAATCAGAAATCTGAATTAATTCACGTTTCTTCTTTTCTGGTCTATATATTTCCATGTACCTTGCTAAATTTTAAAATAAATCTTCTCAAGTAATCTAATGTCTTACATTTAATCTCTGAAAGACACCTTTTTCTTTAGTTCTTAAAATCTCTGTGCTCTGCCATTGAAATGTGTATTTTATGGGATTCATGTATATGTTCTTCATAGTTAAACTAAGAAGTAACCCAAGACATAACAATGGGTTACTGTGGAACAGCACCATCTCCGATACAATCAACTTAAGGTTTTGTTAAGTCTACTGCCAGCTGCAAATTTTCTATCCTAGAAGTACGTTTATTTGCCACAGTTTAGACCAGACTGCCATTATAATAACTTTTTGTTGAAGCTTTCACCTCGTACCATTTCTTTTTAACTGGTAAACGAACTTTGCTACTACAAGCCTAATTAGTGAAGTCCCACTACTTAGGCACTGTTAGTCGCCCTTCCAGCCCACGAAAACCAGCGGTTTAATAATTAACGTTGTAAAGGGCCCCTGTGACTTCGTTTGCAGGCTCGACTGAGCCGGCTGCTGCTTTAGCAGAGATGGGGGGTGGTGGGGGAGCAGCACGTCCTTTGCCCGCCGCCGGAGCAGCAGGACGGGCGCGGAGCTGTCACCGGGGGGCGGCAGCGAGCAGAACGTAGGACTTCACCGCGCCCCCCCCCCCCGCCCAGGAGAGCGTTCACGCTTCGTCATTTTGGCCTAAGGTAGTACTATACACATTCAGAATAAGGTACCAATATAGCATTAATTGATATCCCACAATTATCAGCCAGAAAATGAGAAAATGCAATAGAACACTGAGAAACAAGCAAGTAGTGTCATAAACTACAAGATGTGTGTGTGTGTATATATATCTTTTATATATATACATGAATATATATACAAAATATATATATACACATATATATGTGTGTGTATATATATAAACACACACATATATATACGTGTAGATACATAAAAGAAAGCTCACTTTCTTGCAAGCATTTAAAAACCACGACTAATTCTTTATCTGAAGGAGTTTGGCTGCTTTGCCATCGTACTACAAGCACTGTCTCTTTCTCAGAAGACAGATACAGAAAGACAATTTGTACTCTCTGTTTTATAATGCCTAAGGCTGAAACATTTAAGCATCAGGCAATTGCTCTGCTGCAGCAGCACTCAAGAAAGAAGCTTCATGTGCTCTCCAGCGTCCCACACCCCAGAAGCTTCGAGGAAGCACCTTCAGCTATATTACACTGTTCTCTTCCTAGAAAACTACTACCTAGAGACCTGTGCATAAGGGAAAAACCCTCCAGTCACCAGAAGCTTTCCTAACTTTTATGAGAATAAGGTACCTGGATCATTCAATTGCAGTACCAAAGACTAATTTAAAATACTGTACAACAAACTGATGCAACAAGCAGAAAGTGGAAGTACAGGATGAAGGAGCGGCACAAGAGTGGAAGGGAAATGACTGCACTGGCTGCCCAGCTCACAGTCCGGTTTTACCCATGGCTTTCACTATTTATACAAGACTAGTTCTGTCTGGTTTTCTATTTATTTGTAATATTTTCTATTTTTCCACAAACTCTACTCTATACCCTTTTTAAAATAAAGTATCTTAGTTGCAAATAAGAAATAATTCTAATTATTAGTGCTTCTTTCTGAAAATCCAGCAGTGTTCCCATTTTGCTCTCCAATCCCTGCAGGGGACAGATAAAAGGAATGTTGCAGTGCCAATGGGGATTGTATAACTGGTATGCACAGATCTTGTCCCCCACTGCTCTCACCATTTCCCAGGTAGCCTTTAACTTGCACAGATGAAGATCTCCTCTCTGACTCTCTAGTAGAAGGTAGACGAGCATTAAACCAGTGTCTGAAAAGCCATACTTGGGCTCTTGTCTTTTTTACCCAGTTCTTTACTCCAGAGGTCTGCCCTTTGTTGTACAGGAAGATTTGAAAGCAGCAGATAGTGGTACAGGATCAGAGAACCCTGGATTAGTCCCAGCTATCTCCAGAACTGAGACAGCCACGCTTATCCTGGGTCAATCACCACACGAGAGAAGCACGGCTGACTACATCAGATGTGGCACCACACTGTCTCTGCCACCTTATCTCCCATCTCAAAACCAGTGTGATTTAATTGCTAGCATACCAAGCCGGTATACTTGCAATCACCAAGTACAGTGAGGAGAAACCCTGTACTCAAGCCATGATCACTCGGCTCACCGAGATCTGACTCCAAGTTCTGTCTGCCCAAGCAAATCTCTAGAAGAGTTAGCACTCTTTAAGTACAGGTTTAGTAAGGATGAATGAATAATGGGTATTACTAGATATAATTTTAAACATCAGCAACTTATCAATCACAACTGATACACTGGTGAAATTTTGAAGCAGAGACATCACTGTCAAAAAGAAATGAGGACAAAGTTACAAGAAATTGCACCTGCAGCCCTCAGGAGAGCGAGATTTTCAGCGCAGCCGCCAGATAACACGTCCAAGAGGAACTCCCCAAACAAGCGGCACCTGTGGAGGAAAAGCCGTCCCGAACTCCGCAAAGTAACCAACCCAAACCGGCAAACAAGACTCCCCCGGGGCACGGCAGACAGCAAGATGCCGGGAAACGGACCGGAGGTTCTCCCTCTGCGGCCGCTTTTGCAAAGCCTCCCGCCCCGCGTACCGCACACCTCGGGCCTCCGCGCCCCCGCAGGGAGGCGGCAGCCGCCGGGGACGTGCGTTACGGCCAGGCAGGGCACGCCACCGGGCGCTGGCCAAAGCGCTCCGCCTGCCTAACGGCCCCGCCGACCCCTCCTTCCCGATGGTGGCGGAGGGTCGGGACCCGCCACCGCCTCCGCGGGGCCCCTATCCCCCGCGCCCGGTAGCGGTACCGGTGCCCGCTGTTCCCATGGCAACAGTACACACCATGGCCGCCGGGCCGCGGGCGAGGTGCGGCCTATCCGGCAGGGCGGCGGAGCCAGGCGGGCCCCTCACTCACCTCCGCCGAAGCGCGGCGGCGGCCCCACCGCGGCGCCGGAACCGTTACACCCCACGCGCTCCCCTCAGCCGCACCTGCGGGGTGAGCGCGGAGGGAAGCCCGGGGGCGACCAAGGCGCCTGCGCGGGACGCGGCAGACGCAGGCGCAGCGCGGCTGAGGGGAGCGGCGGCCGGTGGGGGGCCGGGCCGGGCCGCGGTGTGACGTGACCGTCCAGCGGCGGTCGTGGCCGTTGTCCGTCCGGTCTGACATGCCCGCGGGCAGTGGCAGTGAGGGGTCCTGTCGCAGCGTTGGTGGCTTTCTGTTGTCAGGCGCTTCCCCCGGCCTGTCCCGGCCCCAGGTGGTAGCAGGTGGCAAAAGGCCAGATGGGGTTTGACAAAAGTTACTGGGTTCGGAAATGCTGGATGGGAGCTGTTGTGGTACCTGCTGTCTGAGCTCAGATTTACAGATGGGAAACGGAGGTGTTGAAAGTTTTCCGCCATAAAACAAAACTCAGGGCAGGGTGTAACAGCGATGTCTAAAGAGCGAAGTTAAACGTTTATCAGGACTTTTCAGTTGGGACATGGTTCAGTTGGGACATCAAGGGATGTACCAAACCTTCAACGGGATGTGTAGCGAAACAGTGTTCCTTTGTATTTAAAGTGTTCCTTTGCAGTTGCTAACATAGACATTAGAGCAAAAATATGACTTCTGGACCAAATTTGAGCTAAGAGTATCCCAAATTAACCTTGGGTAATTATAATGCTAAAATACACACCCCATTGTGAATAATGAGCATGCTAATCAGATAACTTCCCAAAATGTTTTAAACATAAGCTTAGATGCATATGTATAGTTAGGAGTGGCAACTGAATCATTATTTACCAATCAGCTGTATTTTATCATTCTAAATACTGGGGGGTGTGGAAGGTGAGGTGTGCTGGCTGTTAAATGCCTGGCACCCACCTCTGCAGAACTGAAATAAAAACAAGGATCTCGACTCCGTGTGTAGATTAGCTCTTGCACACGGGGTGAAGAACCCCCGTTTAGGGCCAACAGCAGCAGCTGCCCATAAAACCCCTTCTCTGGGTCACCCTGCTCAGGCACCACGAGTTGAATCACTCATCTCAGTGGCTTCCTCTTGGTCCAGAAGCGCTATCGCATCTCTTCCTCGCCTCCGGTTCTCTAGTGGCAACGGGGCGGGGGGGGGGTCACGGGAAGTGTCCCCTCCCAAGTTGCCTCCTGGGCAAGCCCCTACCAAAGGTGAATCCACCAGCAGGTTTCGGGACCCCGTTGTCCAGGTTCACCAGGCGCTCGCTGACCAGCTCCCTCGCACCCCTCCTGCTGCCGGGATAGATAACGTGATCACAGCCCCTATCAGAAAATCTCTAGACGTGTAACGACAACAAAGGCCTGTTGCAGCAAGTGGGTTGTTCATGACTGACAAGGACAGTCTTTGTTCGCTATGTCTGAATGCATTTTGAAATTTGTCTAAAAACTGCTATGGGAGGGTGGTTATTAACTCTTTGTGAATAATAGAAAAACACAACAAATACAGCTCCATCTGACCAAGCTTCTTCCTTGGTTCCTTTATAACACGCTTCAGATATATCTGAAAGCACTCTCCAAATAAATTCGACTTGTATGTATATTTATATGTAAATAGAGATATATATCTCACTGACTTAAAAGTTCCTCTTACTAATTGCTTACTTCCTCTTGTTTGTTAGACAAGAACCCTGTGGACATTTTAAATTTAATTTGTCTTTCTGAATATTGTTTGAAGCCTGTTATGCCCCTTTCTTCTAGAAAAACGCCCTCTTCCCGTTCCTTTTTTGATTCTGACAGGCATTATGATAGCAGTAAAAGGATCTCCATGTGTAACCCTACCCCGTTTACATAACACATGCCATTATCTCTGCTAGCTTCTACTTTATCTCTAATTATTAGACATCTAGTCCTTTCTTCTGCAGCCAAGTTCAATACCTCAGAAGTAATGAAAACCTTGTTAGTATTATACTTGCTTTTCTTTGTATATTCTTCCTTAAAAGCCAAAAGAATGTGTGTGTGTGTGTACATGCACGCTATTTTCAGATCATTCACAGTTAGCACGTTCTCTGTTATTTTCTTCTGAACCTTTCTTTCTTTGAGATAATACAAGCGAAGTTTCAGAGAATAATGTGTAGATCTGTTTCCTGGTAAAGCCAGTTTGAATCTCTTTTTACTGTTATCATCTCATCATTCTTTAAACAATTTTTAAATCCACCCAGTTAAACCCACTAAGCCTTCCTTCTTGGCTTCTTCTTTAATCCTTTTCATATGCACATTATTTCTCCTCTCTCTATTTTCTAGGTCATCAAATTGAAGAGTTAATTTTTTATTCATTTTCTGAGCTTTGGCAATTATAGCAAATATTTCTTTTGTGATGTCTCTCTGCTGTGTCTCAACTGTTACAACTTTCTGACTTAAATCCCTTTCCTCGTGTGCTTTTATTGAATGAACTCTCTCAGCACCTATTTTAAATGCGGGTACTTAAATAAATCTCCTTGTTTGCAATAACACTGCTGGAGGATGGAAGTATCATCAAAACATACAAACTGACTTGGCCTAGGCAAGCCAGTATTTGCTCAAAAGTTTGCTGAGGTAAACCTAACTAAAGTTCTGCCTGACTAACCAAAGAATACAAAGTATTCAATTATGTCATATTTATTCAAATTACTTTATTTTTTTAGATTTTAAAATCATGAAAGGGATTTTGTGCTGGTACCCAGTCTCAGTTTTCAGTTTGGCTAATTAAATTTGTCTAGAAATGAAACTTGCCCAGATATCCAAGCATACAAGGCCTGTATTTCAATGCAATTCAGAATTAGTTAATAGTATTAAACACTTTGCATGCTAAGTGTTCACTGATCATATTCACTGCTTCTTGTTGCTGACCTGGAAGAGCAGCCTCCAGTGCAATTTCAGCAACACAAGTGGCAATGCAATCCCCATTTCCCCCAGTTTCTTTCCTCTTTTTTTTTTTTCAAAACAAAACAACAGTCCCACCTCCAATCTGGACAAAAATCTTCCTGTCATATTCAACTTTGCATAGACCATCTGGTATGTACTGTTAAATAAGCTCTGTGTTTCATATCACTTGTAGCTCATTACAAAGGCAGGTGAAGCAGTTCATTTTACGGCAGTTAGAAATAAATCATGTACTTGGTGGCCTAATAAATTTTAATCAAACAGGTTTACAAAGATCTCCCTTATATGCAGCGGGGAAATCTGTCACAGGAAAAGAGTACTGATTATATGATGAGATGACTAGCTTGGTGGATAAGGGGAGAGCAGTATATGTTGTTTATGTTAAGTAAGGCTTTTGACTGTCTCCCATTAAGCACTCACAGACAAACTGATGGAGTGTGGGCCATTTAAGCGGATAGGGAGCTGGACTGAAATTTGGCTTAACCGCAGAGCTCAAAGGGTGGAGATCAGCAGCACAAAATGCAGCTGGAGGCTGGTCAGCAGCAGTGTGTGCCCTCAGGAAGTTTGCTGACAATGCGAAACTGGGAGAAGTAGCAGATACACCAGATAGTTGTGCTACCATTCAGAGGGACCTTGACAGGCTGGACAACTGGGTTGAGGGGGATCTCAAGAAGTTCAACAAAGGGAAATGTAAAGTCCTGTACCTGGGAAGGAATAACCGCATGCACCAGTACATGCTGGGGGCCAACTGGCTGGAAAGGAGCTTGTCAGAAAAAGACCTGGGGATCTCTGTCAATACCAAGCTGAACGTGAGCCAGCAATGTTCCCTTGCTGCAAAGGTGGCGAACAGCTGCCTGGGCTGCATTAGGAAGAGTATTGCCAGCAGGTGGAGGGAGGTGATCCTTTTCCTCTGCGCAGCACTGGTGAGGCCACAACTGGAGTACTACGTCCCATCATGGTTCCCTACTACAACAGAAACATGGACATACTGGAGTAAACCCAGTGAAGGCCACTAAGATGACTAAGGGACCAGAGCATCGGTCATGTGAGGAGAAGCTGGGAGAGCTGGGATTGTTCAGCCTGCAGAAGAGAAGGCTCTGAGGGGGTCTTGCCAGTGTGTATAAATATCTGAAGAGAGGTGCAAAGAAGATGGAGCCAGACTTCTTGGGGGTGCCCAGTGAAAGGACAAGAAGCAGTGGGCACAAACTGAAGTACTGGAAACTCCGTTTAAATATAAGAACAAATTTCTATGGTGATGGTGGTCAAACACAGGTTGCTCGGAGAGGTTGTGTAGTCTCCATCTTTGGAGATATTCAAAAGCCGATTGAAAAAGTCCCCAAGTAACCTGCTCTAGTTGACTGCTTTGAGCAGGGGGGTTTGACTAGATGATCTCTAGAGGTCCCTTCCAACCTTAAATATTCTGTGGTAGATGTGTGGGGTTTTTTTTCATTCCTTAAAATCTTACTCAGATTTGGCTGAAGTTTTAAGATTTTGGAAATTGCCATGATCAATCTCTAGCTTGCATTGCTCAGCGTGATTTGGCCACTGTACCAGCATCCTGCAAACTCTGCACCTTACCCTCACTCTGGCCAGCACTTGATTCCCTCCATGCTCACTGTTCAGTCTTGTCAAAAAACCCCTGAATTTTCCTGGTGACGTTATGCCAGCTTCCCAAGTGAAATACCCTTCAGTTGGTGTGTTTCTGCTGACAGATGGCATGCAAGAACTTCTTGTACCAACGAAGCATTGTGAGCCATCTACCAGCCGCACACCTGCTATGCGATTGTCCCTACATCAATGACCGCTTTCATTGATCTCCTGTTAATTCTGCTGCCTCTGCCAGTGACTGGAAATCCCTGGTTGTGTTAGCGAAATGCCTGCTTTTCTTCTAGTCTGCCTTTTGACCTGATGTCATGTCCCACTCTCAGTCAAGAGGGGGGATAAGTGACTTCAGATTCGTAAATTCTCAACGGTGCAGACTAAGGTGAGATAAATCTCAAGGTCCATATAGAAACATTTATTAGCCTACCAAAATGGTTAGTATAGGTCTTAACAAGTCCACAATAATTGGTTAGGTATATAACAAATTATGGCAAGTGGTGGGGTATACATACTGTTAGTTAACAACAGTTATACGACAACTTATGGCAAGCGGTACTTAAGGTCATTACTTAACAACTCTCACCGTTACCTAACAATTCTAAGATAAAGAAGAAACTGAGGGACAGAGAAAGGAAAAGACAGAGAAAAAGACAGAGATAAAGAGATCACCGGTCCTGGTTCCAGCGTCTTTTTCAGGGAATCTTCCCAGGCATAATCTTCTTCTTTCTTGGAAAAATCTTCCCAGGCACTATCTTCTTCTTTTGTTTCTTCTTTGTTCCCCCCTAGGGACACTTATTTTCCCCTTTTATGTTTGCTGAATTACCATGGTCCACCCCCCTTGCTGAGGACAGCCTCGTCTCAGGTTTCTCCCTTCTCCCAGGTGACGTGTAGCATGACTTGGGTGGAGAGACGAGTGCCATAGTCATACATGTTTAGCATGATCTCTGTAATCTTCATTAGCATATGCAGGGTGTGCGCTTTCCTATGCATTTCACAGATAATGAAGCAAAGGTCACTCATCAGACACAATGGCCTTGAGAACTGAGAACTAGCAAGCTCACCACATGAGTGGCAGAACTGTCTTGTCTTCACAAGACAGTTCTCTCACACTTTCAGACGCCAGAAGTATTAGCCTTCTCAGTTCTTTGAAGGCCAGGCCTGCATTATTTATTTCCTTGCGAGTGTCTGAGGCATTCCATTGAAGGCTTGGAGGGCCTTCTGCCCCTCGTCAGGGAATTTACAGTCTGTCCCTTAGACCTGACTAGATGGACAGAACTTTAGTGCTGCTACTCAGTTTAAGACCCATATTTCTACTGGCAGAGTAGGAGGGGATACTTGGGGAAACAGCTTTTTTTTTCAAGAATAAATAGATATGGAAGGAAAATGTGAATATCATGGAGGCCACAATCCAACATAAAGCCTAAAAGCCGAGATAAGAGCCAGCGCCAGGTGAAGAAGAAGAAAAGGCGGTTTGTTTTCTCACAAGACACAGCCAATAAGTTTAGTGGTCCAAGGTGCTCCTTTTATGACCAGTTTGTTGTGCATTCCTTACGATGGTTGTGCACTCATTACGGACAGCATACCGATCTGGGATACTGCTCTTATCATTCCCATAAGCCTGCAGTGAAGAATACCAAGAACTGGGTAAACTGGAAGAGATTTTTGGGAACAGAGATAGAGTCAGAACTAGAGATGGATAGAGTCAGAACTATTGAGATACAGAACCCCTTAGGGAGCTCACTGAACACATGTAGCTAATTTAGGAAGGGAATTTACTGTAATAGGTCTGGTGCATTAACTTAGTGTTCTTGTTTACTTTCTCAAGGTTTCTACATCAGCATTTGTTGCCTTTCCTTATAACGCATTCTCCTGTCAAATTGTATCTACCAGCTGCTGGTGGGAGGGAAAGGGGAGCATATATTAAGAGTACTGAAATGTCAGTTTTTGGCAAAAGTCCATAATAAAGTTAAAGCCAAAACTTTCACAGAGCAGAAACAAAGCTATTGCAAAGCAGTGAGTGAGCACGTTCATTGTTTACAGAACACATTTGCTTTAAACCAATAACATGCAGTATCATTGGAACAAAGCCAAATTACTTTAGATGATTTTTAGTGACAGTGGAACCAAATGAGTGAGTATGTTCTATGGAACTTGGACTTCCTGATTTCTACCTAGGAAATCATAAGACAGAAGTCTCAGTCCATGTACTGCACAGCACACACACAGTCGTGCCAGACCTTCTGTGCCTGTGTTGAGCAGAATATCTGTGAATATGTGATAAACTGGACGCGTCCAGAACACATTGCACTTACTGCATATATACAGGCTGCCTGCAGACCACAGGTGCTGCATGTCCATAACATCAGACTCATTGTTCGGGAACTTACGTTACATGTCTGGGTATGCAGAGGTCCAGCAGGTTCCATGCATGCATATGGTCTCTAAGGTCTATGTATTCTCCACCCATCTATATATTCTACATGTATGATAGCTATCTAAGGAATGCACTTGTCTCTAGTATCATGGAAATGTCATGGGAAAAAACAAAGCACTGCCAGTGACTTTGTGCTGAATTCAGACAACAGGATGAAAGTCCACTCAAGCACATGAAAAGACCCTATGAGACCTGTGTCTTTTGCAGGAGACTGATAAATTAGTTTTGTGGTTTGGTGGATATTTCTGTTATTTTTTTCCAGTTAAAGGGGTTTTGTTTTTACAAACACCTTTCAAACCAGAGCTGCCTTGTCTCTGTTGCCAGATCTCGCTTTGTAACTCCATTAATGAAAACAGGATAGACGGGGAGGCAAGCATGGGCTTTCTCACAAACCACATTGATGTAAAATACTGTCTAGAGAGATCACCATGGAGAAGCACTGCTTTCATTTTATTTATTCAAAACAAGATGGGGCCGAATTGGACATAAACCTTATTTACTGTTCCACCACAGTTAGCAAAGCCCATTGTATCAGGTTCATCTCTTATTTCCAGTACATTACCCAGCATGAAAAGACCATGCAGCAGGAAATACTTAATTTTGTGTAGCTCACTGGAGACTGAGCATCCCAAATAATGCCAAAATGCCCAGGTCGGCACAGCTTTCCAGAAAGCTGGCACCACCTATTTCTCCACTGTCTCCTCTTAAGCAGCTCTGAACTCAGGATGAATGTGCACTGAGACTGGCATGGACTTGACATCCAACCCTGAAATTTTCTCTCATCCAATGTTCACAGTATTTCTTGAAACTACAATTTGTTCTTATAGTTTAGCAAATACTTACTGCAAATAGTTAGCTGCTGTTCATTGTCTCTATGTTCCACTTGTCCACAGTATCCAATATTTTAGGCTGTTCTTAGATATGAAAGAATCCTTTCATCTGCCCTAAATGAACAAGAGAGCTCTGCTGTTTGATACAGTCTGGGTTTCTGGCAGTGAGAAGTCTGCAATATGGAGAAACAACACATATAAAAATAGGTTATTGCACAAGATAGAAGGTTTTTTGAAGATCTGACCCAATATTTACACAGATTTTTTGATGTGACATTGTATCTCACAGTATACAATGGCAGCTCCACAATATGCTGCAAAAAATTACCAGAAGGCAGTCTACCAAACGTGGCACAAGGTATCCAGGGTTAGCCTTCCATGATGCCAGACTTCTTTTGCTGATAAAAACCTGGTGCTCTGAGGACATACTGCATCTTTAAAAAACAGCCAAATGTGAACACATCCTGCCAAAACAGCTATGTCAGTAGCACATGCCAGCAGAACTTCTGCCAGTAAAACTTTCTAGTTCAAACAAGGCCAGCAGCAGCAGCAACAGCAGTGTACACAGCCCCAGGGCCCCTCATGAGTGGGCATCCTGGTGGCTGCAGTGCAAGGGGTGAGGGGAGAGCCCAGCTGCCCTCATCACCCAGGCCAACGTATGTTGCAATCCGTATCTCTTTAGGAAAAATTTTTGCACTGAAAGGGTTATTAAGCATTGGGAACAGGCTGCCCAGGGAGGTGGTTGAGTCACCATCCCTGGAGGTATTTAGAAGACGGGTAGACATAGTGCTTAGAGATAATGGCTTAGTGACGGATTTTGTCAGAGTTAGGTTGATGGTTGGGCTAGATGATCTGAAAGGTCCCTTCCAACCCAGGCAATTCTATGATTCTGATTCCTCCTCTGTACGCTCCTGTTGCTGGCCTTGTTTGAACATGGCAGTTTTACTGTCAGAAGTTCTGCTAGCAGAATTTCAACAATTGATCTGCAGAGGACTTCTTCTTTGTAGGTCCAGTTATGCTGGCATTACGCAGCACTTCTCACTAGGCTGCAATGCAACCGTCCATCTTACTTTGCTGTACCGCCTTCGTACCACTGGCAGTCCTCCCTCTGCAGTACTGTGCTGATGCAGCAAACCGAGCTTCCAGTAGGCCATTCTCTGCTAAATGATAACATATACTCTGCTGGAAAAAACAAGATGTCTTTCACTCTTCTCAGACCAATCAGCAACAGAATTGTAGTGTTAGACACAAATGAGACAGGTATGAGCTTTGGTTTGGCTGCTTTCAATGGAACTTTTCTTCAAACTTTTTGACAGGAGATCATGTGACATTTTGCAAATAAAATACTATCAGGAAAAAAAGAAATATCACTGATAATTATTGAAAGATTTTCATTGATTTTGCTGACACTGAACTCTCCAACTGAAAAAAAAAGACAGAAAGTAGGGAAGGGCTAAGAAGGGGTGAATGTAGGCCCAGTGTGTCCCGTGGGAAGAATGGTACAGCTGCTTATAGTGGGAATAAGAGGAAATTTGAACTTTCAAACCCACAAATAACAGGAATTCGTGGAGAATGTGATCTCAAGCATAGGGATCATCTTCTCCAGGGAAGCTGTGATTTGCTGGAATAGTATGAAAATGAAAAGAAATTAAACATAAGACTGGCTAAAGGGTAAAATTGACTGCTAGGGTAAAAATAACTTTAAAACAAATATTTTAACTACCAGAGCCAAATGCTTAGAAACAATCAAAGTGACCACTAGACCATGAGTACAATTCTTACACTCCAGATTTTTATAGCTGTAAAGAGGCATGTACATGGAATTATGAAAATCCTTATTCTAACATTTTAAGTAGGTGTTATTAAATTTTAGGTAATTTCAGGTATGAAATAGTTCAGATTTTTGAAGACAAGAGTTTGGAAAGTTTATATCCACTACAGTCTGAAATTTAATTTTCACTGAGCTGAACTGTATCTCCTGCAAATGTGAAATTGAAGAATTCACTTCCTACTATTGTGCTACCTGGCTCTGAATGGTATTTTACTAACAGAGTTCCTCAAGGATACATCTTCACTCATATTTTTATTCATTACCTTTAAATAGGAAGATAGAGTTTGTTAATGAAATTTGCTGATGACACGAAAGTGGGAAACATCATTAATATGGAAAGGGATGGCAATATGATACAGGAAGACCTGAATAACCGTGGGAACGAGAGTAATAGAAACAGAACGAAACTTAATAGCGCAAATTGCAAGCTTGTGCCCTTGTGAACTAAAACAAATTTCTGTCGTAAGTTGCAAGGTCATCAGTTCAGAAACAAAGATGTGCAAGTTGTGCCTGGAAGTGCAAGTTAACCACTGGCTTTGAATGTTAAGGGGAGATGAAAAAGGCAAATTTGATCCCTGGGTACACTGGGCAAGATATTTCCAGGAGACGGTGCGAGTGTGAGTGGCTGGAGGAGGGAGTGCTGAGACCCCCTCTGGACCCATGTTCTGGAGAAAGGGATTAAGACGGGCATGGGTGCAGAGAAGGGCAGAGAGACTGATCGTGGGACAAGCCTGTCACAGCATAAGACTACAATGTCATGGCTTGTTTATTCTGCCAAGGCTTTCTCCATATTATCTCTTAAAGAAGATAAAGAGCATTTTATGCTAAAAGAAAATGTTGATTCAGAGACAAATGCGCATTATCTGACCTGGAAAACTCAAAATGGAAATTTTTAAAAAGGTTTAAAACCACTGGAGAGGTAAGATTCTGAAACAGCATCCCAAGAAGACTGGAGGATGCAAAAACCTAACTATATTAAGATCTGTATTAAAGTTGTATAAAAAGAATGGGGTGAGGTAGTTGCCCGAAACAGCAGGAGCTAGACCCAGTTGTCCCATTCAGTGTTCCTGTGGTAAACTTTGAAGTGATTTAGTAGTCATTCGTTAAAAAAAGCAAGTAAAGAGCCAGCCTTTGCTTCTGCATTAGCACGAATCAGATCATTTTTCAACTGGTGAGCCAATTCTTTGTTTTTCTTGGTAATACGAATAGCAGTGCCAGTTCCAAGGACAAGATGAATACAAGTGGAATTTAGCATTTGTAGTTACAGGACTAAATAAACAAATATTATTTCTCCCCCAGGTAACACTGAAGTTCTCAGAGCATTACTTTTTCATGCAGATCGCTTGCTGTAAGGCCAGTTGCCTGCCTCAGTCAAAGAGATTCCCATTTGAAAGCTCAGGAAAAAGGCTGAGTAGCACTGCGAGCCTTGAAAAGAAAACAACTGTTTTCGCTCTCTCTCTCTCTCTGTGTGTGTGTTTTCTCTGGTACGGTTTGTTGTGCAACAGCAATAATCTCTATTGCTTTGTAGTATACTCACAATAAATGGCTTTTTAGATTGATTACATGCCTCAACTTTGCTTTGGCTATTAATCAATCTCAGCAGCTGTTTATTGCTTTGTACATTACAAAGCAATAAAGATTATCCCTTAAAGAGCTGTTAATGCCTCATGGAAAAGTTTGAAAACCATTCTTTTTAGAAATAGTACTGCTGATATATAATTTTCTGGCTTTTCTTTCTTCCTTCCATGTTATTTTAAGAGAGCACAGTGCTTGTGAAATGCACAACCATGTGTCTAACCATCTTTGTTGCTTTTTTGGATTCCTTTCTATTGCTTTGCATATGTTTCCTTAAATTGCTAAACATGGTGCTCCATTGCCGACAGTGTTTTGTCTAATGGTCTGGATTCGTCCTGAGCCAGCAATGGATTTTGCATACGAGGGTAACATCCCCAGACATCCCAGCATCAGTGCTATTCCTGTTCTTCCTGAGTTTTTTTTTATCAATAATAGTTTTAGGACTTGTCTACACTGAAAAATGAACCAGCAAATATCTAGCAGTCTATTTATGAATGTAAGGTTCCCTGTGTGGACACTTTTACTCCAGGATAAATAAACTAAGGAAAAAGACATTCTTTGTTATTTTGGAACAAAGACCTCCATGTGGGGAGTGATACTATCCTACATACAAAAATGTAATTCTACCTGTAGAATTACATTGGCAAAAAACCACTTTGATTTCTGGCAGGAGCTGCAGCTCTGATATTCATGGATATTTGAGTGGTATCTGCATGACCTTGCAACTGTCGTAGATGTGCTCTCTTTGTACTTGTGCCAAGCCCACCTACTTTTGCAACCCTGCTGGCCTGCTCAGCACCGCCTCTGAAGAAAGGTGGGCTGCTCTGTATTTTTGCAGCTACTATTTTTCGTCACTTCTTGTATTCTACAACCTGCCCCTGAGCACAGACAGGAAGGATTGGATGAAAGAATTATTTTTCCTTCTGTCCTTGTCCCTGTGCATATTCACCCAGCAAACTACAATCTGGCCCATCCTGTCTTAGTGCACAGGAGATTTATTGTCAATGTTAAACCACAAGCTCAGGTTTTGCAAGCTTTTCTGTGGTCTGCTGTCAGTGCAGTCTTTAGTCATGATGTAAGCAAACCCATTTCTAGCGGTGAGGAGCTAGCTTACATTCAGTCATCTACTTTTTCTACTGAAAGTATGAACAAAAGCCCAGGGTGTGCAAAAAATTTTGTAATTGTTACCCTCTCCTTCAAAATTGGACTGTTATCTGCCCATTCTTAACACATATACTAAGACCAATAATCAGTCATTGGTTGATGCCGAACTTGGTTTCAATCATATTAATGAAGTAGGGTTTGATATATTAAAGCTGTAAACTAATTGAAGTAGGGGCTTAATATATTAGAACTGTAAATTAGAGTAGGAGCTTAATTTAGGAGACTAGGCGCCTTAAGGCTGTACAAAGAGCAGATGCAACAGTTGTAGTACTAAATGTCAGAACTTATCTCTTATTTTTTAAGACAGAATGCTTTAGGACAATATAACCTTGTAGTAGAAGCTTATCTCTCAAAACAAGGGGCCCAGGATTACTGAGGTATGCAGAGACTAGTCAAAACTAACACTTTTGATGCACCAGCAAGAATAAAGAAGTAGAGGCCCGCAGTTCACCAGAAGGTCACGATGAAGAGGAGTGGAGGAAGTAAACGACCACCAGATGTCTCTGAAGACCACCAAGAGACTCTAGTGCGCATGCGGGAGTGGGCAGTAACCTGTAATAATGAGTTAATGAATAGGTAATGATTTCTTGGAAAACTAGTGAATATGTATACATAGTACGTATTTAAACTGTACAACTAAGTCAGCACGCATGAGGTGGAGCAATCCCCTGTGCACCCAGCGCTGCAATAAAGAATACCTGCGTAATAGTCACCGAGGCTATTGAGTCTTAACTTCGGCATTTCACTGCATCAGTTCTGGCACCCCCGATGTGACCCGCTCTGCTCGGCTGCAGGACCTGCTGACAGCAGGACTCCCTAGGATACCCCGGGAATTTCCTGGAGGGCCTCCTTGCCTCAATCGGATTGCTGCAGGAGCAGACAAGGACCATCTAATAAGGTATTCTTTAAATATTCTTTAAATTTTTGGTATATAGGTAAAACGCGTTCTGGGTTAAGGGATCGGTCAATAGGGGGGTTCCCATAAGTCATAAGAGACGTCTTACGCAGGGCGCCGTATACCAGGCTACTAGTGCCTGAGGGTATATATTTGATATTGGTATAAAACTTGCATAAGTGTTTGTACTTCTGGTTTTGTGCATGCTCATTGTGAGTAGTGTACTCTGGTATTTAGTATGTTGGTACGGGCTGGGGCTAAGCTACATACTTTTGTGATAACGTACTCTGTGGCGGTACTGATTTATTGGTATTAAACTCAGATATACACATAAAGAATTGTTTACTGAAAATTGATTTGGATTTGGTACTTATGTGTGTATGGACCGAGTCGCGACTTGTGTGTGAATGAACTGAGTGGGTGAGACGCGGCATAGCTGCGAAGCAAGTGCGGAGTTCTGATCCACAGTTCCGTTATCCCACGAGGGGTGCGGACGGAGACGAACGAAGCGAGTGCAGGGTTTTAGGACCCGTATAACCTTATTGTTAACTCTGTCATTATTCTGTTACGCACATATTAGCATCCTAATGTGAAAGTGTAAATTGAGAGGATAGCACAGTGATAATACTGTCAGTTTGTTTGTTCTCGTGTTGCTGTAAAGTAGTTGTGAATAGTGTCCGAAGTGCATTTGAATGTGCCCTCCCTGTTTTGTGTCAGAGTGTATATGGTGTAGTCGAAAACTGCGGGTAACTTTTGGTTGGACTTTAGTTGTCCTAAGTGTAACGTGTGGACAGACTGGGATAGGAGAGAAAGGGCTGCTTATATAGTTTATGTACTTCGTGGATTAAAGAATCAAATCAGGAGTCAGTAAAACGGGAGGACAACAAAGTGGTGGTATTTTGAAGAAAAGCCCCCTAGGGTGTATTTTAGCCCACTGGAAAGAGATAGGGGGACCGCCAGGTGGGAATGTATACAGGAAGACATTAACTAAGTATTATAATCAATGGTGGCCCCTGTACAAACTAGAGGATAATGAAAAATGGCCCTTTAACGGGTCTTTGAATTAAAATACTATCTTGCAGTTGATGTTGTTTTTATGGAAAGAAGGAAAGTGGGATGAAGTTATGTATGCAGATATGTTTTTCACCTTGCGAAATCACCCGGAATGGCAAAAGGATTGTGGTATTAATATACCACTGCAAGACCCTCTAATTTTATCCCTCGAAAAGGAACAAACAAAGAAAGGAGAGAAGGGAACAGGAAAAAATGAAGCGATGTTGCTCAGCATGTAGCATTGGACAAAGATGCCTGAAAGTAACAAACCCCAGAAAGAAAAAGGAGGAGGTAGGTGATCTACTCGAGGACATGGAATTCCCTCCTCCACCCGAGAGTTTGTCCCCCCCACAGCCGACATCACCATCCAAAGCAGATAATAGTAGTGGGAAGAGGGAAGAAGCTTTTACTCCAATTATGGCACAGACCAGGAGTAAAACCAAGACAGATCCACAAATCATAGCCCCGCTGTGGGAAGTAATGGGGGCAGGAGGACCAGCTAGAGTAAGAATTCCCTTCTCCACCACTGATTTGGATGCTTGGAAAGAAATAGCTAAAGGGTATTGGGATGACTCCTTTAAATGGCAAAATGGTTTGAGTTGATAGTCAAAAATCAAGATCCTGATTGGTCAGATGTAGATTTAATCTTGGGAGAGATGACAGAAACAGGAAAAAAATTAGTGTTAAAAACAGCTCGAACCCATGTGCAAGCTCAAAGTACTGGGGGTACTTTACAGGGACATGTAGATAATCATGTTCCCCTGACTGATCCACATTGGGATCCCAATGATGCACATGATTATAGAATGTTAAGAAAGTATCGAGAGTGGATTAAATTAGGAATAGAAAGTGCCATTCCTAAAGCTGTTAGTTGGTCAGCCCTATATGCGATCAAACAAGGGACAACAGAAAACCCTACAGAGTTTTTGGATAAGCTAAGAGAAGCTATGAGAAAGTATACGACTTTAGACCCCTCCTTGGATGTATGGCGACAGCAATTAGTATCTTTATTTTTATGACAATCATCTACCGACATTAGAAAAAAGCTCCAAAAATTAAAGGAAACTGAAATAAGGGACTTAGAGAAATTACTTGAAGAGGCATGGAGAGTTTTTCTCAACTGAGAAGATGCTGACACAAAGAAACTGACAAAAGTAATAGCAGCCTCAGAGCAGAAAGGGATGGTAAATAGAGGAGGATTTAGAGGAAGGGGAAGGGGAAGGCCCTTTGGAAACAGAGGAGGAGGGTTAGGAAGAAATCAATGTGCAATTTGCCGAGAAATAGGGCATTGGAAAAATGAATGCCCAAAACGCAGAGAAATCCTGCAGGCTTTGATAGCTGAAGCAGAGGCCGACTGGTGGGGACCTGGGGCATCTATCCTAGCAGATCCACTGGTTACAATAAAGCTTGGGAAAGCAGAGAAAGAAGTAGAATTTCTTGTGGATACAGGTGCTTCTTTCTCTGTTTTGAATCATGAATTGATCCCTATAAATAAAGATTTTGTGAATGTAATAGGAGCCACTGGCCAACACGAAAAAGCATTCTTTTTGAAACTGCTCAAATTTAAATTAGGAAAACAAATTGGAATACACCGATTTCTATATTTACCAAAATCACCCAAATCATTATTAGGTTGGGATTTATTAGAGCAATTGGAAGCCGAAATAATCTTTAAACAAGGAACTATGGAATTAAAGGTAGAAGAAGATCAGATTATTGAAATTTTAAGCCTAGCCCTAATGCACCCTGAAGAGCTTACTGAATCACCACCAGAACTTGAAGAAATCATTAACCAAGTATACCCAGGGGTTTGGGCTACAGGAACTCCAGGAAGGGCGAAAAATGCCATTCCCATAGTAATAGAGATTAAGGAGGGAGCAAGCCCAATACGCCAAAAACAATACCCCTTGAGATTAGAAGATCGTAAAGGAATAGAAGGTCCAATTAATGATTTTTTTACAACATGGGCTACTGGTGGAATGTGAATCAGAATATAACACTCCCATTCTACCAGTAAAGAAACCAGATGGGACTTACTCAGTAGTGCAAGATCCGAGGGCAGTAAATAAAATGGCTAAAGATTTGCACCCTGTAGTCGCCAATCCCTACATTTTACTTACCAAGTTGAAAAACAGTCAGGTATGGTTTACCATACTAGACCTGAAGGATGCGTTCTTTTGTCTGCCTTTGGCCAAAGAAAGTCAAAAGTTATTTGCATTTGAGTGGGAAAGACCGACCACTGGCAGAAAAACCTGGACAGTGTTACCCCAAAGTTTCAAAAACAGTCTGACAATTTTTGGAAATCAATTAGCATGAGAACTTGAGGCCTGGAGGCCTCCCTCCAAAAATGGAACCCTTTTACAATATGTGGGTGACTTATTAATAGCAACTGAGACAAAACCTGAGTGTATCCAATGGACTGTGAGTTTGTTAAATTTTCTTGGACTAAATGGGTATCGAGTCTCTCAACAGAAAGCTCAGATGGTACAACAGCAAGTGACCTACCTGGGATATGAGTTGTCTGGAGGACAACGAGAGTTGGGAACCGAACGGAAGGAAGCCATCTGCAGAACTCCCCTCCCTCAGATGGTAAAAGAACTCAGGACCTTTTTAGGAATAACAGGTTGGTGTTGATATGGATTTACAATTATGGAATCATAGTAAAACCATTATATGAGCTCCTGAAGAATAATCCCACTCAATTGACCTGGTCCAAGGAAGCTCAAAAGGCATTTGAAACACTTAAAAAGGAACTAATGAAAGCCCCAGCCTTGGGCCTACCTGATGTCACTCAACCCTTCTGGTTGTTTTCCCATGAAAGACAAGGCATAGCTCTAGGAGTCCTAGCTCAGCAGCTAGGACCCTACAAAAGAGCAGTAGCCTATTTCTCTAAGCAGCTTGACGAAGTGAGCAAAGGATGGCCAGGACGCTTACGAGCTGTGGCAGCCGTGGTCTTGAACATTCAGGAAGCTCGGAAATTTACCTTAGGCCAAAAAGGTCACAGTGCTAGTCTCAGAAGGGAAATCGCTGGCTTTCCCTGTCCCGGTTTTTGCAATACCAAGCCATTCCAATTGAACCTGATGATGTGAATATTGAGGTGACTAATGTTACGAATCCAGCTTCTTTCCTCAGTGGGGTGACATCTGAACTGCTGACACATGATTGCCTAGAAACCATAGAGACTGTGTACTCCAGCAGACAGATCTGAAAGAAGAACCCCTAGAAGATGCACAGGACTCCTGGTTCAAGGATGGAAGCAGCTTCGTCCGACAAGGTATCCGAAAGGCTGGGTATGCGGTGACAACAGCAAATAAGGTAATTGGATCCCAGCCCTTACCTGCTGGAACATCAGCTCAAAAGGCTGAAATTATTGCCCTGACTAGTGCCCTAGGATTGGCGAAAGGGAAGAAGATAAACATATGGACAGATTCCAAATATGCCTTTGGGGTTGTCCACGCTCATGGAGCCATTTGGAAGGAACGAGGATTGCTGACCACACAAGGGAAACAGATTAAACATGCGGAAGAAATACTTTGCCTATTAGAAGCAATTCAACTGCCAACCAAAGTCGCTGTCACGCACTGTCGAGGACATCTGAAGGGTAACACTGACCAGGAGAAAGGTAACCGATTATGAGGCTAAACAGGCAGCAGAAAGAGCGCAAAAGATCTTAACGCTAATTCTAGACAATAGAGGTAAGAGTGTGGATAAGCAGGAAAATATTGAATACTCTAGGGCTGATAAAGAACTAATAGAAAAGTTAGGAGGGCAGATTCCTTCAAAAGGCTGGGCCTACTTGAATGATGGCAGAATTATAGTTCCTGCCAAACAGATACAGGGAATTGTCAAAGAAGAACATCATAAAACACATTGGGGAGCAGATTCCCTGTATAAATTTCTAAATCAGAAATCAGTAGGGAAAAATTTATACACTACAATCTGATAGATGACTCAGCAATGTGAAGTATGTTTGAAAAACCATCCTAATACTAGAAATTGAGTACAACTGGGAAGCATTGGAAAGGGAAATATACCAGGAGATCACTGGCAAATCGATTTTTCTGAACTTCCAAGAAGAGGAGGGTACATATGCCTATTGGTACTTACAGATACCTTTTCCAGATGGCCAGAGGCATTTCCATGTAGAACAAACAAAGCAAGAGAAGTGACTAAGGTACTATTAAATGAAATAATACCTCAAATAATAAAAATACAGAAAAAATGCCTAGAAATATGTAGAAATATTCTCTCATATAGTGATGGTGTAACCTAGAATATGCAAAGTAAAGATGAGGAAAAAAAAGACATACAAAATGGCAAAATCACCTTGGTGAGAGAAAGCTTATCTGGGTAGAAACGATAAAATGGAAACAAGGTGAAGAAGAAGAGGAAGCGAGTATGAAAGGGTGAATGGAATCCCTCCCCTTTCTTTTTCCTTTTAATTGACTTCTGTCCTAAGGATCTTTAAATCATCAAATGTTCTTAGAGGATACAATTTCACATTTTGTTAGTAGGTGAATGTAGCCCCTTCATCTTATGAGTCTTCAGTTTTGTGAAATTAGTTACAGAATTACATCTGCAGACTGACACATGCAAGAAGAAAAGACTCACTCATCTAAAATCAGCTATTTTTAGTAGCTGTATCAAGTGGAATGGATAAATAAAGTACGTAACATGCCACGATGAATTTTCCTGGTGAACCTCATGTACAACATCTAGAGAACTTACTGTAGACAGAGGGTATGAAGTGGAAGATTACTTATCTTTTGAGACATCACCTGTCATATTCCCTATTTCTGAGGAGAAGACATAGAATACAGGCAGTGCAAAGAATTGCTCTTAAATGATACAAAAATTCCTGTTCAGCAAGGTTCAATATAATCAGAAAAGCCAGTGTTGCCAGATGCTGTGAAATGTTAATAGTCAATGTTTCATAAATAAGAGCCCTAAAAATAGCCCCATTCTAAATTAAATAAGATTTTTCAGCTAATTTAAGTGCAAATATGATGGAAGTAGAGTAAGTGCAAGTTGCTAAAACCAACACTGCAACATCACCTCATTTACTTTAATTTTCACAAATATAAATACTTAAAAAGAAAACCCCCTTCTTTTGAAAGCTAAGGTTATGCTTCTGATGGTAAGCCCTGGAGACAGAGAACGTGTTTCCATCATGGAGGATGGCATGGCTGTAGTACTGCCGGCTGCTGCAGAGTCACTCGGCCTGGTCCAAGCAGGATGTACCTAGCAATCAGATTAGACTATCAACAAAGATCTGTGCAGATACATTTTCTTTTGCTATCCCCACAGTGGTTATGAATTTCTGTTTCTTTACTGCAAAAATCAAGCAGGCCCCTTGGCATAAAATGACTGAGCCTTGTTTGCTCTACACCACTGGTCGAGAAGTGATCAAGTCCTTCACACATTAAAAGGATTTGGTACAGATTCAAGCAATGAAAATTTGTCCGAGATGTTTAATCTCTGTAGGTACAGGAGGTCAGTCAGTAACAAGACTATCATTAAGTGTGCTCCAGAGTCACGCTAGAAAAATGACCTTTCCAGTTTGGCACGTGTTTAAACATAGTCGACAGACAGGAAATAAGATAATCACACCCTCTAGGGTCTTGCAGCAGCTGACACCTTCATTCCAAAGCCGGGGTAATTTTGAAAGGTAGGCATGTTCGGTAGGATAGACTGTGAGAAGCAGATGAAACTGAAGGTACGAGGAACAGCGTTGCTAGGTGGGAGGGTTTAGTAAAAACAACTGTATTTCTTTTAGCTGTCTTCCTTAGCCCACCACTTTTTTAGATTGTTCTTTCCTACCCTTCAGCTATCCCCTCGCTGCTCCTGGAGCAAGCCTGCAGAAAGTGAAAAAGCACAAGAAGTTGTGTTCAGGAGGCTTCCAAATACTTTATAACAGTCTCCAGCTGTGATATAAGCAGAAAACCATAATATCAATACAGGTGAGCAGCAAATAAGGATCTGTTATCGTACAGCTGCAACCTTAAGACCACAAACATGTGACAGAAGATATCTTACTGCCAAGCTAAAGCCAACCTGTTATGTTTTACGGTCAGGTAGTGTATTGACTAATAATCCTCCTACTTCCTCCTCCTAAAGATGAGGCAACATCTAGGTTGTCTCTGGGATGGGGCATCATTTTGCTAGTGTGTTTATACAACATCTCACATTATGGAAACCTGGCCATGACCGGACTCCAGGGTGTCATCAGTCTGCAAGTGATAGATGAACCAAACAAATGAAACTGAACCACAGAAAATAGGATCAAAGTGAAAAATAAGAATGTATTGGTCACTTATGGCAAATTTTCTGATTTTATCATTATTGTAAGACAATTCTTGGAAACTTCTCAGATAGTGAGGTTTTGCCTTATGTCAGAGGATATGAAAGGAAAGACATTTTTGAAGAACTGGTGGACTTCACTTCTGAAAGAGCTGTGCCCTTCCCTTGAAAACTGGACTACTGGCTAGCTATCAAAAGGGAATTTTGGAGCCATCAAGTTCAATAGAGAAGTTCTCTCTTCATACTCTGGCAGCAATGTCAAATGCTAATAAGAAAATACTTGTTCTAGTCCCAGGAAGTTCTGTGGGGACTCTAATCCCTGAATGATATACAAATTCACTTTGCTAGGAGCATGTATTTCCAAGAAAAGGACACTGCAAATTTGAAACACAAATTAAATGTGCAATCAAACTAAAAAAAATGCACAGGAAGTAAAACATCACCAACAATCCACCCCACATCTTATTCTTACAGAGTACCATTAAAAGAATGAAAGCCACTTTACATACTTTAAATTAGTTTTATAAATCAGTCCAGTGGGAAAACTTGAGAAAATAAATTAACCAGTTACAGGCCATCATCACACAGTAAGCATTTATTAGAACTCATGGTAGAAGATAGAGACTCTGTGTCCCATCTCTTGAAGGCCAGTACAATAATTCAAAGCCAGAAGTGGGGTGTGCAACTGCAGTTTTGATTTCCCACTGTGTCGCCCTCATCCCAGTGGAATGTGAGGACTGAAACTTTCCTCCAGCAAAGGCTAGCAGATAGAGATCCTCTGGGTTACGGCAGACCACGCAGGCCGCAGAGCCATTCCTCCCCCTCTTCATTGTGCAAGATGCCAAGATTTCTACTCCATGCTTCCAACAGCAAGCCTGTGTGAAGCCCTTTACAGGACACTCAGAGGTGGAACAGGCAATGCTTGCAATAAAAGACTTCAGCCCAGCTAGCAAGGGATGCAGCGCTTGCACAAACATGGAGCTGGGGCAAGTGAGAAAATCCTCTCCAAAGAGTTCTCACAGTCTAATGCTTCAACCAAAACTCTTTTCTTTCTTACTGTTACATCCTACTGCTGTTATATGTATGCTTTTGTAGCACTTGGAAGCTTGCTAAACTACCTTACTTGTTATTCCAGCATTTCACTATTCTGAACAAACACTAATCAAAACAGTATTTCAGGCCCGGCCATTGTTAATCATCCCACAACAAACTGTAGTCAGCAAAACCCTACCATATTTCATGCAAGATCTGGTTTCATTTTTTAAATAAAATTAAACATATTTGATTGATATGAAGCTGCAGCCCTGAAGCAGGCCTGGAGGCCCTTCTGGAAGAGAAATTCTCTGCTAGATGAGCAGATGTGGCTTTTGTGGATCTACTTTTGTCGTGGTTTAACCCCTGCCGGCAACTAAGCACCCTGCAGCTGCTCACTCGCTCCACCCCAGTGGGATGGGGGAAGAGAATCAGAAAAGTAAAAGTGAGAAAACTCGTGGGTTGAGATAAAGACAGTTTAATAAGTAAAGCAAAAGCCGTGCACGCAAGCAAAGCGAAACAAGGGATTCATTCACTGCTTCCCATCGGCAGGCAGGTGTTCAGCCGTCTCCAGGAAAGCAGTGCTCCATCACACCTAACAGTTACTTGGGAAGACAAACACCATAACTCCGAACGTCCCCTCCACCCCTTCCTTCTTCTTCCCCCAGCTTTATACACTGAGCATGATGTCACATGGTATGGAACGTCCCTTTGGTCAGCTGGGGTCAGCTGTCCCAGATGTGTCTCCTCCCAGCACCACCACCCCCCCCCCAGCCTACTCACTGGTGCAGTGGTGTCAGGAGCAGAAAACGCCTTGACTCTGTGTAAGCTCTGATCAGCAATAACAAAAACATCCCTGTATTGTCAACCCTATTTCCAGCACAAATCCAAAACATCGCCCCGTACTAGCTACTATGAAGAAAATTTACTCTACCCAGCCAAAACTCTGACTGACTGAAGTGAGATAATAACCAGAAAGATCACAGCCTACAACACTGCATTGATTCTTCATCTTGCCTTGACTGGCTGTAATTTTTTTATTTTATTTTTGGTAAACTACGGAAAATTAAATATCATCTCATGTTTTAAACACAAGGCAACAGCTCTTTAAATAATCAACATTTCTCCATCCCTTTTTCTATTGTCCATCCTAATCTTTCCTATCCCTGGCATTCAAAAATCATTAATTTGTCCCCCAAGTCATAGCATCAGATCAAAAATTCTTAATGTTTATTGTGTCTTTTAATGATTTTAAGTATCATTCTACTTCTTAAGCCTTTGTACATTTTTATTTTCATCTTTTCTCCAGAAGTACAGGGCTAGAGACACATTTTTCCTCAAATGAAAACTGAAAATCTCATGCAAGTCACTTGACCTTTTGAGCTGGTGCATTAATAACTATGATAAATATCACAAGAGTCAAATACAGTCCCTGATAATGGACTTACCTTGGGAGACTACGTTCTCCCAGGCCAGACACAGTGCCTAATACAGGTCTTTGGTGACACTCCCCACTTGACCTTGCACATTGCTCCACCATGGAGCAACTCGAGAAACTCCTGCTGAAAAGCCACAAGCAAATGACAGAAGTAGAACCTGAGCTCAGAGCTCTGCTGTCATGCTAACAGTAACTTCCCTAATGCATGTTAATGTGAACTCATGAATAACGATCCCAAGTCCGATTTTCAGTGCAGCTTCTATTTGTTTTTTGTACAGAACTTCTGACTTCCATTTTTCCTCTGCAAAAATTAGAAGTTTGCACTTAAAGAAAGCAATTTTATTTATATCAAAATACAAACTGTTCCACAGTGGTAATTAGTGGTGTTTGAAAATGGTCTAACCTGGAACAAGCCCAAATCAAAACTGCAGAGCTAACATGCCTGTCCTTCAGGGTACTTAGACTGTGTCACTTTGTAAGATGAAGATAAAACAAACACCACCAGACAGGTTTTCCCTCTAAATAGAAGGGGTGAACATCATTGCTGTGTCTCTCACTGCCATAAAAATTTGTGATTAAAAGCAAAGGAAAGAAAGAGCATATAGTCTGGGAAAATGAAAATAAGCCCTCATCTTAGTAATAAACCATTCTAAATATTTGGTGTCAAATTGTGGTTTGTCATCCCTAGTGCACAGGACAGATGCAATAAAACAACAAAAAAAACCCCTAATAAGACAGACAGCTAATTACAATAACATTGTGAAGCTCAGGGATGTAATTTTAGGGGCTCCTTGGGATCACCTGGGATGTGCTACTTACCTGCATGACTGCAGGAGTACATGGTAAAACACGTCCACCTGCTATACAACTTTTAAATAAATGGTCAGACTGGTCAATCTTAAATCTCCCATTACACTGTCCACTGAGATGTGGCTAAACATTTGGAGGTGATGCTGGACACTGCACTCATATACTTCCTGATAATGGACATAATTGCTTCCCTTGCTTATTCTCATTTAACAGTATAAAATTACAAACTTTGCAGTGGTACCTGTACTGCAGGTACCTGTTCATGGAAAGGAAGGCAGGGGGTACAGCCAAAGGCCTAGTGCCTGCCTAAATTTTGCTCCACATTTTGGAAGGTGATCAATATTGCAATTTATAGGTGGTTGTTATTTCTGAGATAGTACTGATGTGAGGAGTCATATGGAAAACCTTTTATAAAGGAGACTTCACATGTAATTAAAAGAGGACCTTTTTTAAAAAAAGTTCTGGGTTCTTAAAATTACCACTGGACAGTATATATTGAAGGTTGGTTTTTTTGAGTGCATCCTGTGCTTTTTTTTTCCTGTACTTGAAGTATAAAAATTGCCTAGAAACATTTTTCCTTGAAATTTCTTATGATTTTAACTGGTTCTGCACATCACCAGGTACAGACAATGCATCATCAGCAGCTGCCATTTACCACTATCTGGGCTCACCCTTGTTGGTGTCACACAACCTTGTCCACATGAAATTCTGGACACTTCTCAGCCAACTGGGCCATGGAAGTACAGAATAAAAAATAAGCAGCCTGATGTAGATGATGATGTAATTCTGGTTATGGTCAAGGGGGAGAGATGTGCAATATGGTAGCACTCAGAGATTAATATATTGGTCTGAAATACCCTTTGAAATAAGGGCAGGAAAATGAAACACTGACTTGAGCTAAGATCATAGTCCATGAATTGTCAGAGCGCTGTTAGGGGACTAGGTATGCAATTAAATAGCCATAAGGAGATATGATCAGCCTCTGTTGTGTCTGCCACCTGGTGTGGGACTGCAGAAAAATGGCAGAGAGAAGAAATGTGAGTTATGGGGGGTGTTGTTTCTATGAAACTGCACAGTATCGGCCTGTCCACTTTAGGACAGCAACATTCTGGGCAAAGGAAGATTATGTATTGATATTTTTGTTAAGATTTAAAACCTTTTCCTCTTCTATTATATTTTTATTCCAGTTGTTTGAGGTTAAATAGTATTTTAGGTGAAGTGGGTTTACCAACGAAATTGCCAAACCAGTTGGCTCTGTGGGACAATTTCTATACTGGTAAACTAATCAGGCACAGGGCATTTAGTCTGGATTCTGCCTTGCCACTATTCATACTGTTAAACTGTTAGACTGATGCATGCCATGATACTGATACAGCCATGGTGCTGATACAGCTGAGACCCCAGCACTAACCAGGAAGGATTCCTACTGGGCTGTTTGGCTGGTTCTTCCTGTGAGAAGCACAAAATGCAGCCATGCAGCAGAGTTACAGACATCTGTGGGCAGATATTACAAAGCTAATCAGCCAATGCAATTTTTTTTGTGAGTTTTGCTTGCATTTACCCAAAATACTTGGGGTAAAATTGTAACTTCACTAGGCTGAAAGATTTGCCAGGGATTTCAGTGAGACCAGGATTCCGCTAATGGACCTGGAGACGTTTCATCCCATGGTTGCAACACGTTCCATGTTTCCCATGTCTGCACGGAGCCTAAGTGCCTGTGCAGTGTGAAACTTCTGCAGCGTTTGATACCGGATATCTGCCCTGCGGTGTAAAGATTTGACTAAAGATGACCAGGCCTCAGACACAACAAAAAATGTTCCTTCTATTCCTCTTATCTTTTGGAATTTCAAAAGAGTTTCTGATATTTTTCATTTCCTACCCCCAGAGGAATATAGCCTGCTGAGCAACAATTCCATTTCGGTAGCTCATCCTAGCAATTTCCAGTACCGGCACTTCTTAGGTAGTCGTATTTATACTGAAGTAAAGAATTATCTAAATGCACCATATTTTAAATAATTTTAATTATGATGCTGTCACTTTTTATAATGGATGGTAGCACAGAAAAACAATAGTCCATCAGTGTACCAATGTAAAAAAATTAGTTGTGATTGGGTGAAAAATTGAGCATTTTTTCCTATGATTTAAGGCATGGGAGACAAGGTTTTTCATATAGAAAGTAAAAGTTCACCAATAAATCAGCAAAAGCAGTTTTTAGACATGTGCTCTATACTTTCATTAATACGCTTTTTTAGATTGGTTGGTCTCTTTCTGTTTTGTAATTAACTTATCAAGGAGTAATGGTCTAATTTTAAAAAGCCGACTGGATGACAGAAATACTATTTGTTTTAAATTGAAAATATTTCAGCATCTGCCAAGATTAGATTTCTTTAAATTACCCTTTAAAAACATTGATTTCTAATACCGTATTTCCTTTTCTCAATAAAATAAAAATATGTGTTCAGAGGAAGCTGTTTTTAAGGAGTCATTGCTGAGAAACAAAGCAATTCCAGTAATATTAATCCCTCTCCGATGAGCTGCCAAAAATATAGTCTCCATTTAATGCTACAAGTTTGGTGTGTAGTCATTTTTTATTATCCACCAGACTGAGAATCTGAAATTAAGTGCTAAGCAATATTTATATAAATGAAGAAGCCCCCAGCTCTATACTTTGACATAACTAGGACGCTCTAACGTAATAACTTTATAAAGATTAATTCTCCCCAAAATTAGTGCCAGATAAAAACATATGGCATTGTGTTTACCAGGAGGAAGAGCTCTGGTCTCATATATAGGCTTGTTGCATTCATAGCGTATAACCAATGCCTCTTGAATGATGCCCTTTGGATATTTCATTGCTGTTATCACGGCAATACCAAACTAAACATTATATTTAAAATATCCTTTACCTGTGCTAACCTCACATTATGTGGTTGATATTAGAAAGCTCATTAAAGTCTTTAATCCTGTCTGAAAAGTGGAAGTTAAAATGTCTGTACTTGGGCAGACCAAAGGTCTTCATAGCTTGGTTCTTTCTTCCCCGCAGTGGCCATTTGTGGGTGTTTACGAAAAGCTCATTAGACATATAAAATAATTCTTTCCAGGGCATATGCTGTAGTTCCCAGTAACTCCAAGCAGGAGACTTCTTTCTAGACTACTATATAACAGTCTTCACTGGGCCTGTCTTTCAGATCGCTCTGACTCCTTTTTTAACTCATTCCCATTTTTGCCACCATAACAGTATGTGTATTCTACATTGAATTCTACATTATGGGAAAAATAACTTCCTTGTGTTTTGAACCTGCCAAATGAGAATTTTATGGACTCCCATTCAGTTCTCTTATTGCGAGAAACCCTACGCGATTACTCCCTATCTACTCTTCTCCATACAGTCACCATTTTCAAAGATTTCTTTCACAGTATCCCTTCAGTTATCCTTGCTCCAAACAGAAATGTCTTAGTCTGTTCACTTTTCATTTACTATCTCCTGATATGGAAAATGTTTTACACCTTTGATCATTCTTCTTGCTCTTCCCTGTAACCTAGAGAAATATGAGATAGAGAAAAGCAAAGTGCTATACTGAAGTTTTTCATTTGTTCTCAGTTTCTTCCCTTGGGGTTTGCTTTTCAACTGTGACTGAGTATTTTCATCAAACTGGTCAAAATGATTTCATGGCCTCTTTCTTGAATGATAGTAATGTTAGTTGAGAAACCATTAGTCTGTATTGAAAAGTTAGGACTTCTTAAAATTAACGTAATTTTTGTCAGCTCTTTTCTCCTTCAGCTATTCATGGGGTCCTTCTGCAACATTTTACAGCTAGCTTTTGATTTTTGTATCCTAAAGGACTTGGTATCATCAGTAAACCTTATCACCATATTCTTTACCTTTTTGACATCACTTAGTAATAAAAGACCAGCACAGATTCCCAGTAAAATTGTAACAAATCTCTGTTGTGAAAAAATTTGTATTTTTATCCATTGCAGCATAGCTTTTAAACAGTTACTGATCCACAGAACATTTTGTCTCTTACCTCATCAGAAACTCATTTTTTTTATGAGGCTTTACTGAGGGACCTGGCCAAAAGTATTTTGGAAATCTAACTAGATCCCTCTCAGCTCCTAGTTCACTTTCATACACTCATCATAAAGAGCTCTAATAGATTTTCGAATTACAACTTTCCTCTGACAAAACCATATTGACTCTTATTCTATCCACTTACTGTATACACTAGTTCTAGTTTTGGTTACAGTTTTGCTTTATTTTCTTGGTACAGAAATCAGACATACCTGCTTACACTTACCAAACACATGGCAAAGCCTTAAAAAAATCCCAAACCCTCCACCTTCAATTCTTCTATTACTCAGGGCAATTCAAGTGGCACACCACAAAAAGCAATACAGCAATTTTGTATTTTAGCTATGCTAAAATTCAAGAGTAGATACCGTCGAGTCCTGGCAATTTGCACAATTCATTTTTATCAATCTGTTCTAGTATCTTTTTTAGTGAGAGATTTTAACCAGCTTAAGTCATCTGCACTGCTGCTAAAGATATGGACAACACGATGTCCTGCCCCACGTCCCACGTAACACATGTCCTTACTTCCTGCCCCTGCCGGGGGCCCAAATCAGGCAGCTGATCCATGAGTACGTAACTGTAGGACCACTTGTGCTGCTGGCAGGTGTGGGGCACAGGGGAAGGCTGCAGCAAAACGGACTGAGAGCAGCAGAGGCTAATTGTGAAAATGCATCCTGATACTTCAGCTTGAGGCAGTTTGCTGTCATTATAGTTTTATGCATTTATGTGCATGAGGGATTTCCACAGAAGTCCATGCCAGCATAAGATTTAATTCTACTGTTGAGAATGGATATGGAGTGATGGTCTCCAAGAGTGTGGGAGCATCTCTGACCAGCAACACCACATATAAAGAATGTCTCCCTTGGCTATCACAGGTACAAAAGAAATACACTTAGCCAACAGCTGAGAAAAGCAGGAACTCCCCCTATTCAACTACCAGATAAGCAGGATCAGATGATACATTTTCAATGGGAATTTTTTTTCTTTGCATGTTCCTGAAATCCATAATGAGAACCGAAATTCACTTTAGCAGAGCTTTCAGGGGTTGCATGGATACAGAAAGTAAGCATTCAAGCAGAAGTCTCATTCTACTTTCCTGTGATTTCAGTTATTAAAAGATACACCACTCTTCCACCTGCCTACACAGGGACTCTGCATTTTGATCATTGGCCTAGGACTATCATCTCTCACTTGCTCTTCTTACAGGTGTGGACGTATAAACCTGTCTTTTTTAATACATGTACGCCAATACACATACTTTTCAAATTATGTACATAGAAATATGAGTGATTCTTGCAGAGAGGGAACACTTTTAAGTATACTAACAAAACTTCTTTGATGGACAATAATGGGAGTACACAAGAATAAAAGGGGTTTTCACTGGCAAAATAAACACATACACAGGTGAGATGTAGCATACCTCATCCAGATGACAGTGTTGCGAACGATCTTAAATGTGCAGTAACAGGCAATAAGGCTTTAATGGAGCCTCAGATTCCTCTGAAGACTGAGCTCTTGCTTCATCTCCTAGGGATGTTAATATAAGCCAGACCCCTGATGCAGCATGGCTAGAACTTGGGCTGTGATTTGTAGGCTTGCAGGATACTGGAAAGCCATAGTTCAGGAGAAAGAAGGTTGATGAGAAAGCTCATCTTTATAATCAGATGTACTGCTAGTAATGGTCCTAATTCAGGAAAGCACTAAACATAGTGGGACTTCATCATAAGGAAATATTTAATTTCTGTATCCTGCCCTGTTATTCCCATGATACATCCAGAGATCTGTATTATGACTTTTGTCACTAGTGCAGGAAGAACAGTACTCCTGAACTGGGCAAGCAAAGGACAAACATTGCTCAAATTCCACATTCCCATTAGGTCTGGGATTTTCAAGTATTTCTAGGGAGGAGAGCCCCACAATCTGCTTCCTTTGTTTTGTGGATGCTCTTTCAAATACATTGTTAAATTTCCTTAATTGTAAAAATACATTCAACACTTATACTTCAAAAAAATCTTGTATTTTTGGGGAGGGTATACTTGGACTTTTGTGATAGTACAGCCAGATGGTGTCCTATAAGAATCTGGTGAGATTATAAAGCTTAGAAAATCTATTACTTTAAGTATCCAAAAGAATACACAGTTGGTTTTGAAACTGCTCTGTCCTAATATCACAGAATTGCTGCAATGAAGGCTGATCCAGTTTACAGTCTCGTGAGGGTCCAGATAGACAATAAAACTGCTGAGTATTAGTTTTACAAATGAGGTAAGAAGGATTCCGTGGCAATTTGAGCAATGGAGAAACATTTTGTGGATAAAATTCTGAATCACTGACAGTTTGTATTTTCTCTCAGGAATATTCCACAAAAATCTCCCAAAATACTCCCTAAAATCACATGCTGTTTTTAAATGAGTACCTGAATAAAATAAAAAATATCTGTATTTCTGTAATACCTAGGAATTCCAGTCATGAATGATAAGCCAATTGTATTAGATGTTTCTCTAAGTACAGAGCAAAATGATGACATTCTTGGTCACAAAGACTTTGCAATGGAATTATTAGGAAAAAGAGAAGTGGGTGCAGGGTTAGAGAGATGGTATTTATGAAGGAGTGGCTACGACGGCGAGCGTAAATCCCAGAATGTCTGCAACTAGATTCTGGCCATGTTTTGGTTCCTGTCATGACAGACAGTTTTGGAGAGTGACTGGAAGAAAGATAACATTTAAAATGGTCTACCGTACATGTTCGTAAAGGACTACTCAGACTTCAAGAGTAGTGAGGAAGAAAGAATTTTGAAGTGTGAGTTGAAACTCAGGTAGGCAAAGCAGTATGGAAGCACTGGCTGAGCAAAGACAGGAACCAGCTTCCTTGAAAACCGGGAAAGAGAACAAAGGGCTTCTCAGATCACTGAAACTGATCTTTCATTAAAAAATCTATGAGATGAAGAAAGTCCAGATAAGTTTCAATTGTTCCAGAAGACTGAACTATTTTAGGGATAATTTAGGGGAATAATCAGACAGTTTTACACACTGTAGGGATATGAGGACCCTGGGGAGACCAAAGGCAACACCTAAATGAAGAGATAATTAGTCATCTCAATAAACATATAGAGCTGTGTTTTATTTATGCTAGGAGAGAGGACATTACCAATGAGGTGGATAGGTCAAGTAGCCAAGATTTTAGTTTGGATAGAAAACAGATCTAGAATGAAGAGGGAAATGTTTTACTCCATTCACGTACATTCAGTTAGCACTGACTCATTTAAGCTAGACACAAAGCTGCATACATGTAACGTCTACCCATGCTCAAAGGTGTAGAGACAAAAGAGGCTACTGTGCCCATCGGGTCTCTTCCCACTGAGCTATGATCCTGGCGTATCCAACAGCCACCCCTTCCTGACTACCCCTGCACTGGGAACCAGACTTTGAAGGGAAAGGGCAGAAACTGGGAGAGGAGCTTGGAGAGACTGCAGGAAATACCTAGCATTAATTGATCCTGGTTTAGAAACCTACAAGGCAGCCTTGAACTGACTCAAGAGACTTCAGTATTTTGTGGTTTAGGTCAGGATGGGCTAAATGCACGCATTAATTATTATGCAATAATTGGATCTGTGTGAAGGAGCATGGATATTCATTACCTCTGTGAAAAAGTGATTAATAATGCAAAGAACAGTACAAAGTTACAGCAGAGTGGTTATCTCTACTTCCCCTTTCCTTGCTGACAGGACCATTGGTTGTCAGTGGTCAGGCGGAATAGCGTTAAGTGTGCTGGTTCCAGCTACACACGCTTGGTCCCAGATGTCCCTGAAGGTAGGGCTGTGTTACTGCCCTTCAGGCTGGGGTAGATAAGTTTTATCAGGTGGAGAGCACCTTTACTGGTTGGTGGTCCACTCTGAAGTGTTGCTCTGGGTGTAACAAGTTGCTGGGCAAATATTCTTGTATTAGGTTAGTTCTGCCACTTCTACCAGTTATGTCTTCTTCATAACACTTGCCTGATTGTGCTTTACCTAACAAAAGTTACATCCCTAACAGCTACACAGCAACATAAGTGAAGGTCACACTGCAGGCCTCTGACATCAGCGTGACTACTCAAGTGACATCAGCTCAGTAGGCCAAGAAAAGGTAAGGGCAGCTGAAGACTGCTTTGGGAGACAGAATCTGCTGTTCTGGCATAAATAATCCTCACCCATCTTCTGCCCCCTTTTTGCTTCATAACAGGATTCACACCAGCATCCTCTTTATTTCAGCAGAGAATAATTAGAGGCTACAGCAAAACCATGAGGAGGGTTTTTTCTAGGCAGAATTGAGTTGATACAGGAAGACAGCTATAAGGTGGGAAGGAGACAGCTGTGGGCTTTGGAAACAAGCTGGAAACTCCAAGAACAAGAGGAGCCACCCCTAGGGAGGAAGAGATGGGAGCAGGTTGAGATAAGGGAAAGAGACTGAGACTGAGTACAACCTCACCCTCCTCCACAGGTCTGCCACAGACACCCAGCTCCCTTCTCCCAAATTCCCTTCCCATCCCTACACGCATCTCCCAGGTGTCTCACAACTACCCTCTGTGATTTCCCTTCCCATTCCCAGGAACATGCTCCGATGCCACAGAAGCCGAAAAATGGCAACTACTGCCAAGGAGCTTTAAGCTGCAAATTCCTAACAGCATTCCAGCCTGGAGGCTTGCTCCAGGCAAGTAGGTCTGAAGAGCTTTAAGGCAAGGTAACTCCCAAACAACAAACACTATTGTTTGACAGCTACAGCTTTTTGAACCACAGAACCAAGTGTACTGTGTCTCTCCTCATCTTTCCTCTGCTCCTGCCAGCCACATACCAGATTATGCCAGGGATCACAGGTGTCAGCATCTGCAGATACCAGCAGCTGAACTACCTTTATTGCTTGTCTCCACGTTGCAGTACAGCTTGCACATTACTTGTATTCTAGAAATACTACAGATAAAATAATTAGATAAGCAGGTCTCCGGTGCTAAGCAAACAGCACTTATACACTCTTCAGCTTCCGACGGGTCCTGGAATCCCTAGGTAGGGTCGTAAACTATAATGGTATGCTTCTGTTCCATCTTTGCTCTCCATGCTTGTTCACTTCTTCTTTACTCTATTGCCTCTGATTTTCTCCACCCCTATGAATCCCCTTGCATCTTCCAGCTGTTCCTGTGTCCATTCCAATGCTGTCTACTGTTCAGACTTCCTTCCCTAGAGTCCTTCAAACAACCTCAAAATTGCCATGAAACAGCACTACATAGTCATAACAAGCAGAAAGTAGAAGTTAAGATGATACTAAGTGTTCCACTCTGGGCTGTTTGGCAATCACACAAAGCCAGAGCCTCTGCCACAGCTCAGTCTCCTCAGCATTTGAATTCTGCCTGATCAACAACATGTGACACGAGTTTATATATGATACTGCAACTAGTATGAAGTCTCTCACAAGATTTTCCAGCAACACGCTTCTCCACATACTCAACAAGCTTGTTTTGCTGTGCATATTATTTCCACCCACACCTACAAAATGGTTATCTTTCTCCAACATCTTTTCATAGCTGATATACCCCTAAATTACATTTACCTAAATGAATTTAAAGAGTAACATGCACCCTCAGCTCTCTGCAGCACATCACAATTTCTTCTTGGCTCTTATTGTTTTGAGGACACCATACAGAGTTTCACCCCTTTTTCTGAGCAGCCGCCAGACACAATTTGTGCTTAACAGTCCTTGTTTTTCTTGCCCTGAAAAAAGTCATGTAAGATTCAGGCAAATGATTAAGTGGGACCATGTTTTTTCTTATTTTCTCCTGCAGCCTAGACTGTCACATTCTTTAATGACATCTTTATAAATGCTGTGCACTTTAGTGCTATATGTTACCTATCAGACATTGAATGCAATGTACAAAAGCAGGATACCAAAGCTGGTACTCATGACACCAGTGTGCCCATAAATACCTGTTTTCTCTCTCTGTTTTCCCTTTTTGATGCAGATATTTGGATAACTTAGAAATTAAAATTATATTCTGCTCTAAGTGCTCATTCTTATCAGACAGCATGAAAAGGGTACATCTTATCCTTTCTACTACTGCATCCTTTTCTGTCTCCTAAGCACATCTCCTTTAATTTATCTGTTATAAATCCTGGTACGTGTATTCATTATGGGCTAGGGATTGTTTGTACAAATGAGTTCTGATTCCCTTGGAAAAACAAAAACCAAAATAAGACACCGATCAAACACGTGGACACAGCTCTTAAACAGATAAGTAATGCTGGATTCACTCCAGGGGCTTTTGCTCCGTGTTAGGACAAATTAACCCAGTACCTGCTCAGTGTTCTGTATTGCTCAGGATGAGAAGCCGTGAGTGCTCCTTCTTGCAGGTGTTGCCTCGTGAATGGTTGATGATTCCATTTCAGCCCATAAATTTGATATGCACTTCTCCTGCATGCTGAATTATATAAATTGAAAAGCACCGCGTGACTTACAACTCCTAACAGAATAATTACTCAAAGGATGCAAGGGAAGTTGAGGTTGAAAGTATGTGTACCAGAGCAAAGATGTATATTTTTATCTCAGAAATTAAAGAAAACCTCAGGAAATAGCACTAGAGACATTTACCTCTTTCTATCTACTCAGGAGTCAGACACAATTTCAGTTTTTGCGTTAAAATTATCCCTTTCCTTACTCAAAACCAGGAATTCCACAGAAACCAGAGGAATATAGCATTTTCAGTGGTTATAGAAAGGAAAACAGACCCATGCAAGCATGGCAAAGAATAGAAATCAAATCTGAAAACCATGGAAGAGGCTGTGTCATGATTCCACTCATGCCACTAAGGCGAGATCTCTCATCTAGTAATTGGGAATTGTCTGAGTGTGCTGAAAGTCTGATTCCCTCAGCAAGGCCTCTAATGGCTGACCACTAGGCAAGAGGGGGACAATAACCATCTCTCCTGGTTTGCATTCTTGATTGGAAATAGCTCTGTGCTGAACTCAGTAAGCTCCATGTATGCTAAAGATGCAGCTGTCTTCTTAAAGCCATTCCACATAGGATTAAAACAGCGTCACAAAGATGGTAGGTGTCTGCGTATGCTCAGATGATGAAGAGGTGACGCGTGGTTTACATGGATTCGCTTTTTTGGAACATGGCGCTTCAACCCCACCTAGATCATACTCTAGTGCTGATACATACATACACATACCTATAGGCTCTCATCTCAGATATTTTAGGCAAGAATTTATATTAAATGTCATGCTGGTATTTACTGTAACAGTCATCTCTGGACTTAAATTCTATGGTAGCTATCATATAGGCTGTTCTTCGGGATTGTGGGGAGAAGGAAAACAACACTGAAATTTGAGAGCTAACTTTTAAAAACAAAAAAAATTCAGATACCAGGAAGTTCAGCTGACAAGCTTCCCTTTTCCTTATATAGGGCTATAAAAGGACATTCCTATCAAGTTCCCTACCCTTTATGGAAAATTATGCAGAAATTAATATTACCTGCTGACATGGTATCACATCATGCTATACTTTGTCCCAAATCTAAGAGTAGTTGTGCCAACAGGTCACTACTTAAGAAACAGACTTCGTAATACATACGTATAGATAAGTTTCACAAAAGAACAAAATTTTACACTGCCTTAGGAACACTGTACCTAGGAAATACTACATAAAATTCCTCCTTGTGCTATTTTGAGCACATTCTTACAGCCTTTTTTCAGGTCCCCTATCTTTTGATACGTGGTCCCAAGCTACTAACAAACAAAGTATCAAAATATTAGTCACACAGCTTTATCGCAACAGGAAAGCTACAATTCAATGGAGCTTTAAAAATACTTATCAATAAAATTTAAAAATCCTCTAAATCTCAGTGATGGTAAATAATGAGCCTTCATAGATAGATTGGTCTGTTCTATTCTGCTCCCTGCACTTCAGCACACAAGAGTTCACCATACTCGAATTGCAAATGAGTGGCATAAATGTTAAAAATGTTTCTGCATGTTGTTTTCATTGGCATCAGTCTCAGCAATGTTTTGGAGATGGAAGAGCTTTTGCAAGCCTCAGTGGACTGCAAGAAAATACCCATTTTCCCAGTTTGATTGCCAGAATGGAGAATTAGCTTTATTCAGGTCCTTGATCTTTTCCCTGCAATCCTAGTTGGCCTGACTAGGGATCTGACTACCGCTGCAACCATCTTCTCTATAATCCCAGATGATCACCAGCGTCCTACATGTTTGTCTCCGGCAAGCTGGAAGAGACTTTTCTAAAGGCTTCACAAGATGTTTGTTGCAAGTGATAACCAGGCAACACTGTGGAGGAAGCTGCTGTGGGCAAAACGTGCAACTGAACAACCAGTGCATGCAGAGATAGTATCCACCGCTATATAACATAACATAGAAAACAAACCGGATCATCTACCTTAGCAATGGCTGTCAAATTAAGCAGAGGACTGCTTAGAGCTCTGAGCTACTGGTGCTACACCAGAGGAGAAAACTTGGAAGTTAGCTTATACTCTAAGAGAACTTGTGTGTTATAGGCACGTTTGGTTAATCAACATTTGTCTGTAGTCTCTAATCTAGGGCAATTTCTTTAGGCTGAGGAGCCCACATCTGCATTTTTTGGCATATGGAAGCTGCCCACTGACTGCCAGGAGGACCATTAGGGACAACACACACGAAGACTGAAGCATTTTATTCCTTTAGGAATGGTGCTGCCAATTGCAGCGCTAGGAATACAAAACCATCTCAGAATTCAAAGTTTGTCTCGAAGACAGGACAAACCAACTTTCTAGGAAAACAGATGTGACAGTTACCATTCTGTGTTGCTTTCCAAGGCCTGATGGTGTAGCCTAACAGCACCAAGATGTACAGAATTGCCCACAGCAGAGCCAGGGACAAACTTCTGACACAACCTACTGTTCAAAGAGCCTCAGGAACAAAGCCCTGATCATCAAAATTAATTAAAAGGTGATCTTCTCCTTCATTCCATAGAAAGAATCATTAGTAACTCCATTTCTGTGGGGAAAAGGTTAAATCTGAACAGCTTTTTGTGCCAAAATCTTTGTTTTAAACACAATTAATGTCCATTGGTACCTTCTCCAAGACTAATTCATGCAACAGCAGCTGCAGCAATGATTTTTTTTTTTTTGCCACCTAAGAAAAGTTTACACTGAAATGTGGAATAAAGCTATGTCAAAGGTAAAATAAAAAAAACATGATAGCCAATGCCGGCCAAGAAAATAAGATCCAGCACTACAATCCTTTGTACTGTTGAATGACTCTCTCTAGTTTTCACATTTGCAGCTTGTGCAGATTATTTCTTTGTAAACTCAAATGTCTGCTGGGACTGGAGTAGAAGAAAAGTTGTGATTAAACCCTTCTTCTGTCCAGCCCCATTCCTTGGATAATCAGATGAAAATAAAGGATGAAATAAACCATGAAGTCTCTCTTCCAGCAGTCAGAGTATTGTAAAATAAATTGCAGTTAGTCTGTAGCAACAGAACTGTCCATTTCTTCTAGGCAGATGAAATATAAAATATGCAGTAATGCTTAGAGCAGTTGCTAATTATTTAACAGAGGGATTTTCCACACAAAATACATTTAAAAATTGAGAAGCTTCACTAGTCCTGACCTGAACATTTGAAATAGATTTTTACCAATGATATTTTGAAACAGGGGACTGCAACTGACCCCATCTTGCAGCCTGAATTCAGCTGAATCCCACACAGTATTATAGACTCTTCTGCAAAATTGCTTTTAACAGGAAGAAAAAAAAACACAACGGTATCATGTATCACTAACCTGAAGCAGGAACGATTTCTAAAGACTGGCCAGAAAGAAGCAGTGTCGAGACTGGGAGGAGATTTCCAGTTCTGCCTTGTCTGAACTTCAGTGACTCACGTGTCTCCTAGTTTCTCCATGACTCAGTTTACTCAGCCTTAGCAGCAGCAATCCTTGTACGCCCTGTGAAACTCCGGACCCGAGGTGCTGCAACACACAGCAATTTCCAGTGAGCATCATTTGCAATAATATTTTATTGTTCATCATTCAGTATCCCCTTTCCTTAAGCATCCTAAAATTTGGGGTTTGCTTTTTCTTTTTCAATGGAGCTGCACAGATCAATTTATCAACCAGCTGTCCCTATGTCCCTCTTTTGACCTGATGCCACCACTTCAGCACCATCCATCCATCTTCCCCTGCAGCGTGTTCTCCTTTCCTAGGGGCTGCAAATTTCACCTGCCATTAATTTTGTTCATTCACCATGGTTTAGGAGAGAAAACTGACTATGAGGAAATGTTGAAATCACTACTTGCCTTCTTTCTGCAGACCTTTCTTAAACAGATATGTAGGACTGAAAGTGAGGAGGGGTCAGGGACTGCAGTCCCCCCGGGTCACATTAAGAGAACTAGAAAAAATTACTGATGATCAAAAATTGAACATATTGTTTGATTAGCAAAAAAAAAAAAAGAGAGAAGGCTGAGGGAACACTTGCCGACAGTCTTCAAAATACATAAATTCTATGGTAAGGTAGGGAACAACTTGTTCTCTGCATGGATGCAACAAGAGGTAATGGGTTAATCTGCACATAAAGATTTTCTAATTGGAGGCAACAGAAAAATGTGCTAAGCTAAGGGAAGTGGAGCTTTGGAAGAGATGCCTGGGGAGGTTATAAAGTTCCGTTCCTGAAGGTCTATTGGATATTTACTAGGAAAGAGATGGGGAGATTGGATCCTGCTTTATGGCAATGAAATCACAGGATGGACCAGATGAGCTCTTCACATTCCTTTCTGCGCCCTACATCTACGCCACAGATGTGAAGTCAGAAAGATCTATTCATCTTTCCCTCTTCCATTCACACATATTAAAAAACATCCCCTGCCCAACAAGCTTAAGGTTTATACTGCTCCAGGCTGAGAGCTCTGTCCATTCCAGCAGTTCCTACCCCCAAAATACCCAAGTTCATTTTACAAAGTGAAACACGGTCCATCTTCCCTTTTTCCCCTCAAAATGCCCCCATGTTAGAGAAAGTCGTCTTCTCAACTCAAATCTGATCATAAGATTAGTTGCAAGCATGTGAGCAAGACGCATGAGTCAGGAGCAGGACCACCACAAACGCCTCTGCCCAGCTTCTCATCTCTTGCTAATGCTGATTTGACATTTCAGAGAAAAGTGACGCTTCCTCAAGTCACCTGAAGTCATGCAGCCAGGGACCATGGGGAGAAAATTTAATCAAAACAACAGAAAATTATTATTTCTTGAACCTTGCAGGCAACTGACAGAAAATCTGGAGTGTGGGATTAACGGAAAAATATAATACATAAACAACACTCCGAGTGTAGCAAGTTCATCTTTATTCCAAGCAGCTTTCCAAATAGGGTGGGAAAAGCAAGGAAATGACAACGGGACTTAAAAGGCACACGGTGTCAGTTCCTGGAAAGGGCTCTCACTTCCTTCCATCTGACTCTTGGTGAAAGTCCTTAAATGAAAATCAAATTCACCTTGAGGACCCCAATTTATGACAAGCCTTTCCTTTCTCTCACAGAAGCCACCTCCATGGTCAGCCTTCCCATGCTGTCTTCTACCTCTGTTGCCTTATCCTGCCACAGTGAAGAACTGTCGTTTCAATGACAGCTCCTTCACACGTAACAGTAAGGGCTTTTCATCCTTCCTTGGGAATTCCAACTCCCCACTCCAGCTTTAATTACCAAGCCCTCGGTGAAATCTGCTCTCTCATGCTAATTATGACTGTGAATGTATGAAGCTCCACCATGAAATAGCAAAGGCTGTTTACTCCTGCTGTCCTGTTTGGGAGGCTGTTGAGACCTTCAGTCCCCTGGTTGTCAGCAACCTCCTTCCTCCTGGTTTCCAGTCCCCATTTCCTTAGGACAGGTCTCCTCTGTCACCAAAAATGTTCAGCTCAGTAATGCCCTGTATGTTCAAGCTCACTACACTACAGCATTGTTCTTATGGAACCACTTCCACAGGTCACCACACCATACATCCTTCTGCAGCCATGTATCCAGACATGCATCTTTAGGCAACCAAAACACCTGTAGTTACAGGCCACAATCTATGGTCACAGCACACATCCACCTGCAAACTGAGAAAAGCTTGCAGTTTGTTACCCGATGTTTATTTGTGCTCCCATCATATGAGTGACATGCCATGGTATGATGGGAGATGCCTGCATTTTGATCACACCATAGGTAAGCCTGGGTCACACAAGGGAAAGAGCTGTGCAACCATCAGGGTATTGGGCACCAGGCTGCAGGCAGGATGATTACATGCGCCTCAGGTCAAGTAGCTCTACTCTAATCCCAATTTTCAGCCTTTATTAGGCTACACAAGATGAGCTGCAGGACAGGTCTCCAGCATATTGAAGTGCAGAGCAAACTAGAAGACATTTTCTGCCAAGACAGACCAGTGCATTTGGATCTTGTTTTCGCTTATCTTCTGTTGTAACGTGACACCATTTCAACTCCATCTGTGAATGCTGTGCTGGGAAGACAATAGAAAACAGAATGCATCCAGCTAGAAGGACCTATCAAGTTTTAGCCTCTGAAAGTCTGACTCACAGAACAAGACCTGCCATTAACAGGAATCAGAAATGCAAGAGGAAAATCGGCCAGATGGCTGTACCCTACTATTGGTATGCTTCCTGGCCTTTAAGCCAGCATCATCAATTGAGGATTTCCCGCCTGTGGCATTCCTTCAGGTTCAAAACCAGTCCACCCTGGAACACCCAGGGGTAAGGCACACCTTCCCGAAGGCATGGTTCAAGGGAAGAAATTCACAGCATTTGATTGCTTTTACAGTACCACTGAGGCCGTGGGGAGGCACTGGACGTGAATCAGAGCGGTGCAGAAAGGTGCTGCGAGGTAAGCCCTCCCCCTGAACAGAAGTGTTCCTAACGCGGATAGTAGCCCTTTTGCCTTCTCTTTAAGAGATGGCCTAACATGAAACTCGCACAACTAGCCAGCCCACCGGACTGCGCCCAGTCCCAGCGCGCCCCGTGCCAACACCCTAAAATTAACCCACAGGTTCCAGGATGGCCACCGGGATAAGCGCACCGCTGCGGCCGAGAGGGGAGGGGAGGGCTGCCAGATCCCGTCAACGCGGGGATGTTTCGGCAGGTGCGCCGGGCCACTCCCACTCACCTCCCCTCCGGAGGCAGCGGCCGTCCCGTGACTAACGCGGCCTGACAGGCGCGGCCGCCGCGCTCGCCTCAGCGCCAACCGCCCCTTTCCCCCCCGACAACCGCCACCCCCGCTGACATCACCGAGCTGGATTTAAATAGCTCCGCAGCCCCCCGGCCTCCCGGATACAGCGCGCCCCATTGGCGGCGGCGTCAGCCAATAGCCGCGCCCGCCCCGCTCTTCTCCGCCAATAGCGGGGCCGCCGCCGCCGGGCGCCTCCCCTGTCGCTAAGGGAGGGAAATACAGCGCGGGGCGGCGGGCTGTCAGGTGCGCTGCGCTGTGCTGTGCCGGGCTGCGCCCCGCCGCCCGGGGACGGGGATCAGCCCAGGGGCTGGGTGGGAGGATGGGGTGAGGAATAAACGCACCTGGCGGTGGTGTTGGGGCGGGCGGGGCGGGGGGGGACGGAGAGGGGCCGGGTGACCCCGGAGGCCGTGGATGTTTGCTCCCCGCCGAGCTGCAATGGACGCTGCCCGCCGCCGGCCGCTGAGCGGAGCCGCCCCGCCGCCGCCGCCGCCGCTGAGGGAGAGCTGCTCGCCAGGAGCCGGCCCTCGCCCGGCGTCCGAGAGGGACGGGGGTTTTACCTCTTCGGCAACGCTCCGCTGCCGCCGGCCGTCCAGATAGGTGGCATGGCAGCCACGGCTCGAGCAAATAGGTAAACACCACTGTGTAGATATGCTGTCTGGAGAGGAAAAAAAATAAATAATAATAATAAAAAATACGAGGATGCGGCTGTTGGGCCTGGCACAGGGGAGGTGTAATGGCCTCTTCTCCTTTGCGAGATGCAGCCCGAGGAAAACGCAAGCCCGGCGTGAGGCGGGTTGGAGACCTGCGGTGCCCCCCCCAAAATTGCATGGGTCGCTCCCCGCCATGCCACAGCCTGTCACCACCGGGCCTGTCCTGAAAGCAGACTGTCATCTGTCCGAGCTCTGGTGTTTAAGAGCTGCCACAGCATTGTGGAACAAACAGAAATCAGTTACATTCCGAAGTCAGAAAATTTTTTAACTCCTTTCACATGCTACCAAGCTTCCGAGCTTGAAAGGAGAATGTAGAAATCTACTTTGTTGTCAGGCTGTAATAGCATTTCTTAAAACATTTCTGCTTGGTTACTGTTTAGTGCTTCGCACCCCCCATATATTTCTGACTTGTTTCTTTCCCCTACCTGCAATGTGTTAATATGTTGCCTGAATATCCTAAAGATGTCGGTGTGCGTACTCAGAAGGCAAATGTGTGTGGAAGAACTGTAGGCAAAACACAGAGCAGGGTTGAGATATTTCTTGGATTTAACGTCGGTTTCTGGCTCAGCCTACAGTGTAGAGCAAGGTGATGAACTTTCTGCTGTGCTGCTTTTCTTCCCCTCTTCCCCAATCATCCACAAATTAAGAACAAAACTTATGTCACAGTTTTGCTGGGGAGATTTATTTTTTTTTAAGGTAAAAAATTCCTACGCAACATGAATTATCAATTATTGTAGGAGAAGCTGCAAATACTTACTATAGAGGCCCTGGAAAAAGTAAAAATAAAAATCAAAAGAATCCTTTTATTCTTCCCTGAAATGAAACCACTGAGTTATCAGCAATCTGAGGTGCATGCCTGTTTATGGCTTTATGATATGATGAAGTTTGTGTCAAGGTTTCTTTCCCTTTGAGAGAGGGGAGCCTGTAATAAATCCTTCCCCCTCTATGTTTCTGTTTCCTCCTTTTTCCTTACCTGTTATCCCTGTCCGTGAAGGATGAGGACTGTGAAACCTTGTTTCCCCTTCTGTTGTTGCAGGACTCCTTGGATGAAAGCGAAATAAGTGCTGGGAACGTTTGGTGATGTACGTGGGAGGAAGGCACAAGCCACCAAGGCCCCGTTCCCTCCATCTTGAGCCTTCCATGGTGATTTGCAGCAGCACAGGGAAGTATGAAGCACTGAGGGACTGAAGTCAGTGTTTAAACCTCACTTCACTTAAACGTAAATGGCTATAGAAGGCTCGGATCGATGAAGGACGAGGGGTAGAATAGCAGAAGTACTTAAGGTGCCTCTTTTAAAAGTTCTCTTTTGAGTATTTAAAGATTAAGGAGTTATTTAGAAAAGATGACTCTCCACATGTGTTCATGTTTACATGTCCTAATAGAAGATGATGGTACGCATTATCTTACATGCTAGATACATCTTGGGTGAATCTGTATCACCTTACTGATTTCAGGGGAGCTGTATTGATTTAAGTTAGTTAAGAAACTAACTCAGTTAAGTTTTAAATAATTGGAATGATATTCTCCCTCTCTTTCAGTCAGATTTGCCCTTCATGTTACTTGTGTTTCATAATCCTCCTAGCTCTCTATTTCATCATTACAAGACCAGCATCTCTATTGAAAAAAAAAAAAAAAAAGGAGAAAAAAATACCCCTTAAAAGATAGTCTTTTTACAATCTGATCTTTATTTTCATGTTTAAATACATTTAGGGCACAGGCTCATCCTATTTTTTTTTAGTAGGCCAGTTTTGTTTCATTTACTTACACTGGCATTTTTTAAAGCTAGAAGCTCTCAGGAAGAGAATGTGTTCAATGCACCAGAACCCGTTAGGGTTTTGATAAAAGACATGATATCATGAGTAACATCTCCACTTCTGTTATTCTTCTTATGTAGTAGTGACAAGATTGAATCACCATTTTTAGCTATTCTTCAGCAGAACTTGTAATCTATCAATGTGTCAGCTCAACAGCAGTTTTCTCTTCACACTAATGTGAACCAGAAGGTCCAGCTATCACTGATTTTGACAATTTTATTTTATCTGAGACTGTGTGTATTGCAGAAGTTTGAAGAAAATGAATTATAGGACCTATTATATTTTCCTAGAGATGTGCAAAACATAAAATATGTCATCTAAAACATTTTAAACTCATTTGTACTGTGTAACATTCCTAAGTTAGGTGTTTCATAAGCCTTAAGCTATAAGCACTAGAAAATATTTGTGTGATAGATAACAAGTATAAGATCAAATGTGGGTCCCATATTTTTTTGAATGCCTCGGATTGCCCTCTGTGTTGTTACATAATGCATCATAAAGAAATACGTGCCTTCATTCTCTTTAAATCACTCTGGCATGGATAGTGCTAAGCCTTCCTTCAAGTCCTCGTTATGCAAGTCCTTGCTACTGTTAATAGCTGTCAGCTCGGCATGGTTACTTAAAAAACAAGGTAACCGCAGAGTTTTTGTGAAGCTCTTGCATTTCTGGAATTTACAATGAGTCAGTTCCAGGTGCTTTGCTCCCGTTCTCAACTGTAAACTAAATTAATATGAACAAACAGGGTTTTCCCCGTTAGAAGAAAGTCCCATTCATTCCCCTGAATCACAAGGTAATCTGTGGTTTTTTTGTTTAGTTGCGTCTATAAGCATTTTATGTTATGAGTATCTGAATGCACTCCTCCAGTGTCAAAATACAGTGGAATAGACCAGAATACAGTAATATTTTGAATGATTGTTGAAAAATGCAGGCATATGACTAAGTACTGAAAAAATACGTAGCATAGTAAAAATCCACGACCAATCTAGCAAAGCTATTAGATAGCAAAAAATCCACGTAGGTATTAAGTACTATTATTTAAAGCAAAATCTGTGTTTTACAGTATAAGCAGCATTCAAGTGAAATTGATGAGACATCTGTATATAACAGAAAGACTCATTTTTTAAAGCTATGATGTTATGACGTTCTGTATTTCTTTACTTGGGAAGTGGAATTTTCCTTGTCTTTTCGTAAAGGCATAAAATTAACAAGAAGCCCTTCAGAGAATTAGGTGCACTGCCTGGTTTGTGTTTTTTTCCTCTATCAAACATAGAGATCATTGACGAAAAAAAAATGCGGAGGAACCTATCTGGGTTTTCCAATATCATGGAGATCTTTCCAAGTAGCCTGTCATTTAACAAGGCCTCGATTTTAAAGATACTGAAATAGGACTATCTCAAAATTTGTAATACTGACTATATAAAGCAAAATTTTGCTCTCAGTTTATACTTGTAGAAGTATGCAAGTAGTAACTCGGTGATGTGTCACCAGGAAAGGAGGGTTTTGTTTCATATTCTATTAACAGATCTATTAGTGTAACAAACCTCTATTGCATTTTTACATTTTTTTACCTTTTTGTTGCTCTTGTAAATTTGGGGTGCTAGCTTACTTGTTTTCTTCCCTTCTCCTACTAGTAATTATTTTTAAAAGTTCAACTATATTCTGTTCAGGTTTTGGTACGACACATGGAAAATATTTCTTTTTTTATTCCTTTTGCAAGCAGTAGGTTGGTGGGAGGAGGTCTGCACTGTAAAATAGTATACCTACTAAATTGTACTCCAGTGGGAGATTAAATAAGAAAGAGCAGAATGGCTGAGACAAGTCGTTTGTCACAGATGTTCATGCAGTTCTGTGTTTTCTTTTAAGCTGGATTCATCAAACATGATAAGGAGTAATTTCTGTCTGATATGAAGTCCCCATCCAAGGAGACTAAGTGGGTTAAGTTTAAACCGTGGTTTGAAAATACAGGGAAATGTTACTGGGCTCTCGACAGCTTGATTCAGTAGCCAAAGTGGACGCAAGGACGTAAATTGGAGAATGCTATTTTTGCAGTGTCTAAAATGCATCAGTTCAGAAATAAGAAGGAAAATGCATCACAAATATATTACTATGGAGCAGAGTTACTTTAGCTACATGATACTTTTGCCTATAAAGCACAAAGGTTTTACCATAAATGTCTGAATACGTAGATTATAAAGGGTACCGATGCTGCCGGAGAGCAAGCATGAAATGTTGATGTGATAACGTCTCATACTTAAGTGGCATTTACGGACTGCTTCTACAGTATTTCATAAGTTTATAAAATAAGTGTAGTAATAAAACTTAGTGAAAATGCACAAGATAAGCACTAGTGTAATAATTATTTCAGTTTTTTTAGATAGACTGATTATCATATTTAATAAAGTAGAATAAGAATGAGAAGGCCCAGAACTAAGCTTAATTTAAATGGGGGATTTAAAAAAATGAATATCAGACTGATTCTTAGTTTTTATTAGTTACTATCTCTTTTAATATTTTTTCCCTCTTGTAAGTTCCTGTCTCTCTTCCTTCAGAAATACTATGCCCCTGCCCCGAAAGGGAGAAATATAATGGCCACAATTAGCTTCCGTTTACTGGAGCAAAATGATTTTTTCCCAAACTGAAATATATGCATTAATTTGCTAGACTTCCAGCTATTTTTACCTACGTTGTTTCTGAGAAATGGATAGTGATGTCCATTTTAATGCAGCTTACTGCAGTATAGCAGCTGTAATCTAGCGTTTTTCTCCTTGGTAGTCAGATATACAGAATTGTTGGCCTGTTTGCTTTTAAGTACCTGAAAGCCGTATCGGGAAAAAAAACATTTTTGATACAGTAAGTTTGGCTTTTCAGTCTGTACTTCCTTTTGAGTTTTCTAAGTAAATGCTACATAGACTGATTATCAGAAAAATTGAGGCTTACATAATCAAGCCATACATTTTTCTGCTGCCTCCCTTCCCCCACTTAGCCTTCATTTTACTCTGAAAAATGAAAAATTTTGAATAGAAAATTACTATGGGATACTGATTATATACACATTTTTGTGAGACTGCATAGCTAAGCTATTCATATATATTTAGTAAAAGAAAGCAATAAACAACATTTTCAAACCTTGAGATGGCTAAACCATAAAATTATAGTAATCGTTAAATACAACATTGTACCTGGCTGTGTAGCATTGACTCTTTTTTTTCGCATGGGGAATTTGGGTACTTCTATATATTCCTTATTCAGAATAAGAAAAATAAGAACGTTGTACCCCGCTTTTTTTACTTGTCGTAAAGCTGATGCTCCCTCGTAAGGCAGTTAGTTTTAATACCCAGCTTTCAGAGGATGAGCAGTGATTGTTGTTGGCAAAATATATAGCAAATGAATCAAAACTCTGTCCTGTTAGAATAATTACAAATTGAATTAATTACAAAGAATAATATTAAAATGTTATCAAAATATGTTAACATGAACTCTTACCCATAGGTGGCAGTCAGCTTTCACTGTAGTAGGGATGCCAAACTTTTGGTTCACTGGTATTCATACTTATGCTGGAATAATGTTGATAGCTCTGCGTATGTGCATGTACGTAAGTATATACACATCTGTGTGTTGGGAGAGGGGGAAGGAGGTAAAATTTACCCTGAAATAAATTAGTAATTAGGACGATGCTGAATTGCTGTCTATGAGCAAAAGCAATTATCATATTCTGGACAAAAGATCCGGGTATTATTTTTTAAAACCACACAAACGATTTTTTATCTGTCCATTGCTGGTGCTCATCTAAAATAAGTGATAATTCAGAAACATGCAGGTGCCCCTGGAAATTGAACAGAGAGGTAAGTAACTCACCAGCCTTAGAGAACATGACCCCGTACTGTGCCCAATCCTCCAAACTACATTTCTGTTTCGTCACCCCTTATCTGCAGATTACAGAAGCGCTGCAGTGATGACACTCTGCCCTGGAAACCCCAGCAATAAGCTCCCTTAAACATCGAGCAAATGCAGAAAAGGTGCCTGGCGTGAGGGTGTCCTTTTAACCACAGAGAGGGAGCAAAACCTCCGCTGGGGTTCCCCTTCTCTTTGCAGAGCTGCCATTGACACCCGTGGCAGGGGAGCCCCACGCAAGGGGAGGACGCTGCCTGCAAGAGCAGAGATCCACTCCGGTTTGCCCTCAGCTTCTTTAGGGCTTTCTGAAGTTTATGGGGATTTCCTTTCGCAGTATCGCTAAGGAGGCACTTGGGACCCCACCAAAACTGGAGGGGATGGAAGGAGCTAATAAGGCCAAGTCGTCTCAGTCTGAAACAAACAGAACTTGGGAAACTGCACACGTGGCGTACTAAGACAGTAGAGCTCTTACGGGAAAAGAAGACTGAAAACTTGAAATTCAATAGTAGGTAAAGTCATATTCTTTTTACTATTACAGCTACACTGGCACTCTTTTCAGTTAAGGTTAATCTAATGTCTCAAGGTAAGCCACTGTACACATTTAGCAGAGGTCAGGAACTAGTGTTTTACAAAATGGAAAATTGGAAAAATACACAATTATGTGTTGCTACTACAATGTTTCACTGTGATGCAAGATTAAGGGCTCAGAATAGAGTGGAATGGCGGAGTATTATTAAAACAGAAGGCCTAATTCTCCTTATGCAAGAGTCGCAGCAACACACATCGTTGTATAAGCCAAAGCAGTCATATGATTTCGTAGTCAAAGAGGGTATTTCCACATACATGCCACCACGACGTGACTAATTAGATGCTTGCATATACACAGACCCATTTGTTCCCCAACTGTAATAATCGGGAGGATTGCGCTCCACGTTAATTTACACTCTTGTGTAACACTACTGAATACAAGATAGCAGGTGATGATAAACTGACTGGTGACAAACGTGTCCATTTTGCATGAATTTTGAAAACCAAAGCTTTTGTAGTCAGCTCTGACCTTGACGTAGGCAAGACTGGAGAAGACCTCCTCAGCCCCAGGGCCATCTGTCGCGTCTGTGGCCCAGCTATTGCAGGCAGCCGTGTTGCACTCTTCACCTTGCTTGCAGAGAGATCAGACTCCATCTTGAAGCTACCCACCCTTGTCATGAGGTTGCTCCTCATTTTCTGTTCCTCTGAATAGTTAAAGATTTCGGATCATTATTGCTGGTGTATTCAGCACCACCCTCGTGTTCTGTGGGGTCTTTGACTTCAATTTAAAGAGCATTGCTCTCTCCTGGTATAATCACAGAATGGTAGGGGTTGGAAGGGACCTTTGGAGATCATCTAGTCCAACCCCCCTGCCCGAGCAGGGTCACCTAGAGCAGGCTGGACAGGCACACGTCCAGGCGGGTTTTGAATGTCTCCAGAGAAGTAGACTCCACAACCTCTCTAGGCAGCCCGTTCCAGTGCCCTGTCACCCTCAAAGAAGTTTTTCCTCATAAAGTCCCTTCCAATCTGTCACCCCTTGAGCTTTCGTAGGTTAATGCCAAAACCTGCTCCTCCTCAGTTCAGCCAAAGCAGCCATGCCATACCTGTCCTAGAGGAGGATGCCTTTCCCCCACCATTCCTCTAACTCTCCTTTGTACCTTTTCCACTTCCAGTAAATCTCTTTTAATGTGCAAGGTTAGAAGTAGACATAGTACTCCAGATAAGATGTCATCGGGGCCTCTCATGGTGGCATTAATATCTTCCTATCCCAGCTAGATATACAATATTCTGATATTTTTTAAACTTGTGTATTCAGAACTACCTGCTATCAACATCTCACAGGCCATCTCAGCCAACATACCCTTTTTTTATGGATGTTGATAGCAAAAGGTCTTGTATATCATTCCTAGTTTATGACGGTGAACTTTGCTCTATTATACTAGTATTGCATGGCAAGGGTGTCAAAAGGCTTTTTATAAGGAGAGTGTCATCAGTTTCATCCAAGGCACGGGCTTCCCGTGAGTTTTCTGGCGTGTCTGGATTTGTTCAGGAATCTCCACGCTTTGCACGACTATAGACGTGAGCTGGCACATGCACATGATACGGCACAGGGCTTTACAGGTGCGCTACCTTGGCTCATGAAACAGGGTTGTCTCTGGTGTTACGTTACCCCGGCCACATCACGGTATGTTATGTCAGGTGAGCCTTCAGAAAGTCGTCCAGTACTTCGGGCTTGGTGTCCTGCACTGGCTTCAGTTGACAGCTCTGGGAGCAAGAGACCAAATTCTGAAATATTTTTCCAGGATCAACAGAGGAGATGGACTGAGTGTCACATTATATTGTTTCTATTGATCTTGTAGGTTAATCTGCAGTTTACAGGTTATGCCTGTGAGATTGAAGGGAAAATGGGATGTACGGGAGTTGTGTGGCACTCCTGAATAACACATAAACCCCCCCCTTTTTTTTAATAGAAGAATATGGAAGGTTTTGGTGGTTCTGTTTCTGGAAGCTAAGTAGCATTATGACTGTCTCTAATTAAACAAGCAAAAATCTGTTTTTCTTTCTTCTCTTTGTCTTCTCTTGGAACTTTCTGTACGAAATGTGTGTTGTGGCATTTTTGTGTAGCAATTTTATTTGATATGTTTTATTTCTGTGCCTGCAGGACAACTAAGAAACTTGACCATTGTGGTTTATCTTTATAATGAAAATACCATCCCGAAGAAATTTTGCTGGGTTTGGTGTTCCAGCATACCGACTTCCAGCATACTGAGTCAAGCCCATAGTGTAAAGTGACTTTCGTGCCCTTTGTTATACGATATTTTAGCCCCCCCTTTGTGCAAGCAGTGCCCCAGCTTTGTGTCATCAGTTGATCCTTCCTCGGTTAAGGTAGTCAATGAAAATAGTTCGTAAGATCTATCTGGGATCATTCTTTAAGGAAGTCCACTGTCAACTTCCCTTTAGCCAGAGACTTCCCCTTCAAAACTACTTTGCAAGTTTTTATTCATATGAAGAGTTAATTTAGTAATTGCTGTCTTCCTTAGTTTAATTTTTTTTTTTTCAAGTAGCGTACTAACAAATGTTTCCCTGAAATCCAATCATATTAGGTCAACTCATTTCCTTGATGTAAAAAAAGTAGGGTTTGATGTTTTGTTTTTTTTAATGTCTGGCTAGTGTGCCATAATCTATTCTTAGGAAAGCTTTGTGGTGTTTTTTCTTATTTTCTATTTATCCAGTTTTATCCTGTGCTTCCTTGTGTCCAAGTTCTTGGTGGGCAGTCCCAAGTTTTTCGCCTTTTAAACTCTGATTGATTACTTCAAAATCCTATTTAAGAAGGCTGCTCTTCCACGTGGATTCAAAGACCAATCTGTACAAGTTTTCCCAGCCAGAAATTAAGAAAGGCAGAATGAAACTAGTTTGGGCTTTTTTTGGTCATTTCACCTACATCTAAAGGATTCATGAAGAAGCTCACTCAGAGATGGTGATAAAACATGGGTTTTCTTGGAGTCGTCAGCATGTAGCTGAGAAGACCATACACATAAGAGCCTCAAAATCCTGCAATTTACTGCTCCAAGATGTTCACACTTGGAGGGCTCATCATATCTTAGGACTTCTCTAAAGTCCTTAGAAGAAAGTTAACATAGCTAAACAACTTGGTTAAGGTTGCTACAAGTTAAAAGGCATCTTTAAAAAACCTGATATTATACCCAAATGAAGAAAACAGAAAAAAAACCAAAACCATCGATCTGGTAGATTATATGTGTAAAAACACAACTAAGTGTATAAAAAGATGAATTTGAGGAAAAAAACTCACTGTCTCACATGACAAAAATTGTTATCGATGGCTCTAGAGAAAAATACAGGTAACTACAGAGCATTAGGCCTGATGACCAAGCCAGGTGAACTGGTTAAAGAAAAGAATTAGTGAACAAAGGGGTAAGTTAATGTGACGTGGGGAAAGAAACGGGCAGCTTTCGTGAAGGGAAGTGATGCCTTGCAAGTCCCTGTGTACGGGGAGAGGAGAGCTGGTCAATACCCCCACAAGAAATTAAAAAAAGACATTCGACATCTTTTAGCAGAGGCTCTCAGAGAAATTAAGCTGCACGGGCAAAGAGGCAGCTTCTCCTGCGGAGAAATAGCACATGGAAAGATGGGCAGCGAAGGACAGAAATGAGCGCTCACCTGACATAGTGGTGGGAGACAAATAGCAGAGCCCCTCGACCAGCATTAATTAATTATACAGCAAGCTCAGAAACGTTCTGGGAAGGGGCGTGAATACAAGTTGCAGAGATTACTGTCAGTGCGAAGACAGGAGGAGAGGGGACACCGTGAAGGTGAGTGACCGGGCAACAAAACAGCAGATGAACCTCGGTGTAGGTGACTGCACTGTGTTGGATGGATGGTGGGGTCTCAGCTGGCTGCTGCCCCTCCGGAGCAGCCTCCTGGGTCTGTAAGAGACGCTTCCACAACAACACCAATACGCTGCTTGGCAGTGGTTCAAAAAGCAAGCAAAATGTTAGGAATTACAAGAGAAAGGGACAGGGAACAAAACAAAACAAAACAAAAAAATACCATCCAAACCAAACATGATTATGGTGCTGCGTAAAACTTTTCTACCACTTCCCAAGTCTTGCACACGCTTCTCTGGCCTGGCTGCCTTTAGCATAAATGCATAGCAACGTGCGTGTTTAAAAAACATTGCAAAACCAAAGCTAGAAAGCCAGTATCAGCCGAACAAACAAAACCCACTGTGCTAAAAGAAAGCAACAGTTTGCTTCACAGGCTTCTCCCCCCACCTTCAGAAAAGGCCAAGAGGAAATGAAGCAACGTAAGCGGATAGCTGTGGCACTGCTGGAAACATGCTAAAGAGCGATGGAGGCGAGTATGTAGAATAGCCTGATGATACTTTCACCCTTATTTGCACCTCTCTTCCCTTATTTTATCCTTCTAGATCTAATCTATTAAGAAAGCAGTAGAGAAATTATTACAATGCTGCGCTAAAAATCACTAGTGAGCAGGAGAGAGCCAGGACTGTAACACACACAGAGACACAAAACACTGGGAAGAGAGAGATGCGATGGCAGACGCTGTTGACGTGGTTTCCTAGATGAGGCAACCGGGAGTACCTCAGATATCGGGGTTATTTAATATTTTCATTAATGACCCTGTACCAACAACACAACCCACGTGTGAACTGCACTGGAGAAACCTGCCAACAAGGCAAGAGCTGGGAATCGCTGTCGGTACCGAAGGACTAGGCTGTCATGGTGGAAGTGAACGGCTGTGTCCACTGCCTTAATAAAAGCAGGTAAAAATGTAATTAAAATAACATGCCTGCACGCTAAGGAACTAGTAGGAGCTTCAAGTACAGATGGAAGCTTACAAGTGAGACTCTCCAAGACAGACATGATGGTCCGTGAAGGCCACGGGAGCTGGGAAAGGAGCAAACACAGACGTCGGGTATAACAAGTGTGGATGAGGGATTTCCAGTATCGGCACCGCTTTCCAGACCAAATAGCGTCTGCGATATCATTCATGATTCGGGTCACCTGTGCTCAGGGAACCGTGAAGCCTAACCACGTGCAGAAAGCTGTTGAGGACAAGATGGAGCTCGTCTTGCGAGAACTGGTTCCAAAGGGTTGCGTTCGTTAACCAAAGATGGACAGGGAGGGGATACTTCTTGGGAAGGGCTTTTGTTCTCCGACTCCCACAGCCTTCCCCGTCCCTGCTGCTCAGGTACATGTGGAAAACTGAAGGTGAGGAGGAAGCAGAGCTGGATGCGCTCGCCGGCTCCTCTGCAAGGCATGGAGAGTGATTGCGGGTGTTCAGCCAACGGGTCTGCCATATGCATGACGGATGGTCACATTTTTCACCACTGTAAGGCGGCAGCAAACATTTTTAAGCGTGGCGATCAATTTTGTTCTCTAGCATCTAATTGAACATCAGTAAATATGTTATTAAGATGCTTGACAGTGTGCTCTTTTGCAATCAAGGCCAAGATGTAGCTGGATACTCATCTTAATCTCTCCCGACACATTTCTAATGAATTTTTACAGCGACTAGAGGAAAGGTCCCTGGTCTGAAGTGGGACACCTCGGTGATAAAAGCAAATTGTAATTAATAATATATTGTGTTTATGATGTCAGACTGTCATTTAAAGACGGTGGTAAAACCTTGTAGTATAGGCTACTGCTAGAATCCTATTAATAAAATTGCTTGCTTTAAATCACTCCCAAAGTGTAAGGTGGGATGTTCCTTTGTTGACAGTGCTTTCTCTTGAAGATTTTTATTTAAATCCCTATTTATGCTCTGTCAAGAAACCACCCAATACTGAGATAAACTGTATTTTGAAATAACTCCATTGTATTACAGTGGTTTTGTTATCGTTCTGTCCTGCGAATATATGGATAAACTTCCTTTCTACTTAACAGAAATATGGCAGAAGGTCAAGGCTTGTGCCATTGCAGAGCACAAGTAGGGCCGGGCACTGTACCTGCTTAGGATTAGTATACAGTCTCCTTGACTACTCAGTCCTCTATGTCTTTGGGTAGTCAATCCACATTTCTACGATGGCAACTTTTTGATATTCTGTTTTCTGCCAGGCTAGAGTAACCTCTTTTTTTTTTTTTTTGAGTAAAACTTACGAATTTTACTAAAAAAAGTCTGCTGGCTTCTGCCATATATGAAAGCCGATCACAGCAGCATATGCTATAGAAATAGATTCTATTTCTCATTGAAATTCGCATTTCTAGTCAACCTAATTTTACTACGAAAGCGTTTTGTTTTCCTTTGCCCCCTAGATTTTCTTATTCTTTTGGAACCATTGACGCAGGAAGGATGGAATCCTGACCCCATTGCAGTGCTGGAAAACGTGCAGAGAGCTACACTGAAATGAGGGCCTAAGGTGTTCAGAGCTCAAATGAGAGCTGTTTGGGTAATGTAGTTGGCTTTGAGCAGTCTTCTCAACATTTTAGCTCAGAAGACTACATAACCAATCTAGAAAAAAAAATAAATCCATTTATCACCTTGTGCAGTGTAACCACAAAAGGCTTGAGTAATAATAATAATAATAAAATTATTATGAATTTTAGTCGTCTGCCTTTTTTTCCCAATACTTGTTCTTTGACTTATATGTGTGAAAGCATTTGTGTATTTTAGTTTGGGGGGTTATGACATCACTTCTGGGAAAAAAAATAAGTGCAACAGCTTGGCAGACAATTTTCTAATATTTCACAAACTCCTAATAGCTCCTGAATGGCAGACCTGAGTTAGAAGACACAAAAATTGCCTGCATTAAGGTATTTATCAGGAAAGCCTGAAGCGACTTATGATGGAATAATTTCCAGTAAATCATTATTATCAGGTGTGAAGTAAATTTTCCATTCATTAATTACTACAGCCTTTGGACATTCATCCTTGACCTATAGATTATTTTCCCCTTTTTTTTTTTTTTTTAAGAGACAGCAGAATGTGAAACCTTTATTGTTGTAATAACATGGCAAAAAATTAAAGGACTCAGTGAAGCAACTGCAATCAAGGTGGTAATACGACAAGCCTATTTGAGCAGTAGATACCCAGAAGAGCACATCTTCTGTACCATGAACCCAGGCAGAGATCAAAGGCACAAAAGCAGCTGTTGGACTGAAGCATATGGACCTCCTAAGAAACTGGGATTCCTGTGGTTCCTACCCACCCCACGGTCCTTTTCCTTCCAGAGAAATAAAAATACTCGCAATGTCCCCGTTCTGTCAGGGAGCTTAATGAAACTCCCACTGCCAATTGCAAAATCTAGAGGCCTGATTTAAAGGGTGCCACTATTTAACCCTGGGGCATGGCCGTAGAGATAAAAGCGGAGAGTGGCAGAGTATAGCAATCTTCAGGATGCGCGGCATCATTATCTGCAGACGCTGCATCAGCCTGGTACAACAGCTCCTACCGCATCTTCTTTGAACTTGAACTATACCTTCTTTAGGGCAGAGAAACGTTTTCAAAATTGCCTGAACATCATGGCATTTTTTAAAGGTATAATTTTCAGCTCTTCCATTGACTACTTTTGGGGCAAGTCAGTAGTTCGCTTTCCCCTGATTTATTTGTCTGCATCATAGGGATAACTGTATTTGCCCGCTTGCGTGAAATGCTGGAGGGCCCTGCAATTTCTGTAGTTTCAGATTGTGGTTTATCTTGACGGGGAACAGTATCCTCCGATTACAAATATATTCATTTCCTTCCTGGAGTGGGAGGCTTTCAGGAAATAAAAGCCCATTCCTAATCAGGCAGGGAAATGAGGGCAGCACCAAAGTGAGACAAAATATTTGCAATTTTAATATGAGATGCTCGTGTAAGTGTGTTGACTCTGCTTTTTGGAGGACAAGGAAATATGAAAAATGGTAATTTTTTTTTTGTCTCAAATTATACGAAATCCTATTTTGTATAAGAGTTAAACCAATCCTACTGGGTACGGATAGCCGGGATTTCAGAAGAGGACAAGGCCACATAGAACCAGGATTTGTCTGTTGGGCGTCACTAAAAGACTATTCAGTTAATATCTTCCATTTCCAATGACCTTTTATGAATCCAAGTCTCAGCCGTTACAGCCAGGGACCGGACTAACTCTGCTATCCTCCGCACTCCCCCACACCTGCACAATTCCTGGAATGCCAAAACCAACGCGTTGGTTAAATGCTTTTTAAATGAATAGCCTAGCAGTAAGAATTACCTCCCAGGCTAACCACAGTCTGTTGGAAATCCCAACAGGTACATCCTTGTTTGGAACAACGTCTTAGTATCACTCTAAAAAAATTTTTTAAGCATTCATCCAAGGCTTTAGCTGCTGCTAAAAGTTGCTAGTACAGATCAATTAACAAAAATGTTTGGATTCTTTAAACCTCCACAGCGCATACCTATTCTTCTCTGAACTCCTCTTATATTTGCGGAGAGAATTAAGTACCAGGTCACGGGAGCTGAGCTCCAGAAAGTCCATTTTGTCCCATTGACTGAAGGGAGGCTGCACAGTTTGTTGGGATCACAAGTGGTTTGATGTGATACATCACAGGAAGGGATTTCTTTTTTCATTTGATGGTTAAGTTCTGCCTCATTTGCACCCGTTCTTTCTCACTAATAACAGTGGAGCTGCACAAGGACACTTAAAGGCAAGTTGTGGTCCATTATCTCGGTATGTTAATGAACTCAAAATTTTTTTTTCTACATTTTATGCCAAAAAAGCTGGGTGTGGGGACAAATACAAAAGGATCTTGTTCATCAGATTTGCCTTCTGCTCAGGGATACAGGGCGGCTTTCACTGGGTGCAGAACATATTTTATTCATTTCATGGATTTTGTTTTGCATGTGACACAAGTATTTGTGTTGCTGGATTCTCAAAACTTCTGGAGAAAAAAAAAAGAAGAAAAAAAAAAAAGAAATGTTGCCACGTAAATGCATGTCTTTCCAGAAAACAAGCAAACAAACCAAAGAGCCAAGATCTCCAACCCGGCGCCGCTCAGCTGACATCAGCCACTTTGCACGAGGAGGGAGCGCAGCCTGGACCTGCTGTAGCTGAATCACTGCAGATGAGAAGAAAAAGCAAGTTTTCCACCAACCAGGGTTTTGTCCAAAAAGGACGTCTGCTTTCTCTACACATCCTAGCAGCACCTGAGGGATGGGGCAAGTTTTATTTCCCAGTGAACATCCTTTAGGTGCAAGAAAACAGGGTAAGTCTGGGAGAGACAAGAAGAGGAAAGCAGGCAGTATTAACGGCAAATGAACAGGGCGGTCCTTAGGAGGATAATTTTCTCCTTTTAAATCTGGTGCCCATATTAAAATTTCTCCCAGCAGCACATTCAGGACCGATACTTACTCAGCTGGTAACGCAAAGCAACAGTGACCCTGGCACCATTGCCGAGGCAATATTTACAAAAGGATGAACTATTTTTGAACAATGTCTCCAATGTACTAAGCACAAACAGGCTTTTCTTCAACATCAGGCATGCATGTTGTCTCGTTCCAACGATTTTGTTCATGTAGAAATGTATTCATTGTGGACAATGCAAGGAAAATGTCATTCTCTATTTATATCCCAGTTTCCCTTTGTCCTCTTTACAGTATCTCGGGGCAGTGATGCAGAGCGGAGTCTTGCTCTAAACTCATGCCGCTTCCCTCCCCATCTTCTTCCGAAGCTCTCGCAGGCGCAGAGTTAAAAGGCTCTCTGCAGCAGATTATTTTTTTTTCTGAGACACAAAGATCGGTCTCTCTCCCTCCACTTCCCAGCAGAGAAGATCTAAGTCCTGCCTCTTGCTCCGTCACTCGGAGCACATAATGGTCTTGGCAGCGGAAGATGTGGTGGTAGCGGCGTTTCGAGCCCCGTAAGTGGATGCACCTGGCACATCAGCGTGAATAGGCGACGTTAAGGCAATTCTCCCCCAGTAATGTATGAAACCCTCCACTTCATGAACTGCCTCTCTGTGATAAAGGCTGCCTTTTTGTTGACTTGGATAAGTTCCCCAGTACGGTCAAAACAGCATAATGGAGGACATTGAAAGAAGGGCCTTTGCACAGAAAATAATTAATCTAGCAGCGGAGGGGCAGGGAGAAAGATTTAGTGGCACTTGAAAACAAAAAGGAACCCCCCCAAGTCCTGGGGCTACACTAAAAGCTTGGGTGCAGACTCGCACTGTCTTTTTGTCGTAGAACAAATTGCCTGCCCTGAAAGCATCGTTCTTGGGCAGGTTGGCCACATTTTCAGGTAGGAATTAGGAACGTCATTTTAAGCGACATTTCAGGGAAATGCTAGTTTGCCTTTCAAGTATCAGCTAATTTTCTCCAAGGTGGAAATTTCCACTGCTCTCAAGTGTGGCATTCCACTCTGATAGGCTTCAGTTTATTGGTAAACCCATAAGCATCGTTTTAGTACCTTTGAGCACATCTTTAAAAAATCAATTGATAAAACTCCTTACTTCTGCCATTAAAATCACTTTAAATTGGAAGCTCAACTTTAAGCGGAGTTTGCCTGTAATAGATTTCTGCAGTCTTTCCAACTATGTGTATACAAAGAAAATATTCATACATGCCTCAGATGCAACAGTGAAATTAATATAACACATTCCACATGTTCTAAGAAATTTCAAAACTCGCCTTTCTGAAGAAAGAATATATGACTGTTTTCCAATGTGACACTCCTGAGGCCGCACATGCACTTGAATGGATCTCCCAGTAAAGAACATCATTTATACACAGGATTCACGTCCAATTCACTGTCAAGCGTCAAAACATTCACTGATGCTTATAGACCTTGTAAAAAATTCACTTTTTTCCCCCAGATAAAATATCTCAATCAGGTTGAAGCAATTTTGTTCTCTGAAAGAAGAGTTTGAGACTTAATGAATATTACTAAATGAAATTTTTTTAACCACCTAATGCGTTTTAGATAAAGGTTATATATAACACCAAATAAATGAACTCTTCTTGTAATTCGTACTTCTAATAATGCATGATTTCATATGCTTTAGCACATAAAAGATTAGATAGCTTTAAAATCAGAGCAGTCAAACTTTTAGCACAGCGTGAGATGAAGATAAGGAGTATTCAGTAACTGAAAGCATCTTTCCTTCATCACCGTCTTTCTCATCCTTAAGGAATTTTAAAATTGCAATTGAGCAATTCTTAACTACTGGACAAAAATAACTTCTATTAGCTGGAAAATATTTTATGATCTTTCAACTTTAGGGTATAGAGATAAACTGTCATGTGAGGGCATGCCTTATCATCCCGATGAATTGCAGTTTGACAAAGGTTGGTAATTCTGACATTCAGAGAGATGATTAAACCTAAATGATTGAAAGCTATGCATAACCCTCAAGATTAAATGAAGATTAAATGATCATCTATTATGGATGCATGCAATATATATGATTTCAGCAGTTAGCTGGCAGCAATCATTCATTCTCATTTTTTTCATTAAATTTTTAGAAAGTAGCATCTCCCAAAGTTAATACTGGCATCTCCAAATAAGGGTAGTATTGTAATTCAAATAATTTGGTTGTAATCTAGGTTGGGTTTTTTGCTTTTTGGGGTTTTTTTTGTTTGGTTCTTTTTAAAAAAATTCCTAACGTAGCTCCATTGCCACATTGAAAACACTCAGACAAACAACTGATTAGGCCTCTTTCAGATAATGAAAAACCTTTGGAAGTGTTTTAATGTGATTTGAGTCTCTAGTGAACCCTGGGAAAAATATGCTCATTTCAGCAAAGTTTTTAAAGCTGTTTTCTCAACTTGCAAAGAGCTTCACTATGTACGTGTCAATACAGAAGACCTTTTCTGCCAAAACGTATCATTTTATCTAAAGGTAAGTATTGGAAAATGCTACTTAGCAAGTTCTTTTAATCAGGTAATAGATAATGAATGATTGCAGCTAATGATATTTTATGCTTTTGTTGGTTCTGCAGCAACCAATATTACTGTTTTTCGTAATTTCACATTTCTTAGCAACAAAAAAGTTGAACTTCTGTTGTTGGAAGCTATGCTAGGATTATTTTCACAATCTGTTCAATTTGTCTGCTCTTACATCTGACAATCCACCATAAGCAATTGAGAAACATTTTCTGCACAAGCTACATTAAGCCTTATGGCAATTATTGCTATCTTGGCTGATCCGTTCAAAACCATTTCTCCACTTTATCCGAAAACCTAACGCTCTTTCTTTTCAGGCTGCAATATCTTGCCTTGTGGAAGGTGTGTTACCGCTGGAGTCATGATCAGAATCCAGGTACAGATGCAACATGATCGATTAAAGTTACATAGACTCAATGTTAGGTTATAATCACTCTGATGATTCCCACTCTCTGCTGGGTCAATACACCCCTGGGTACTGTGCTAGACCTACAGCCAGTATTGAGCCTGTTATAAAAGTGCGTGGTCACCATTTTTAGATACTAAAATTTAGCGTATGAGATGAACCTAACTGCAGTTCTGCTAGTGTCACCACCTTTAGTCTGGGCACGTATCTAAAATGTATCTTTCTACACTCTGCTGATAGTTCAGTTCGCAAAGAAACTTAGGATTTGTTGGGTTTAAAGGTACCGTATGGATGTAATGCCCAAAATAAGAAGAGGGATCGTGAAATAAGAAAGATTTTAGCAGAGATGGCTGAGGTTCAGCATCTAAGAAATCCTTCTGTGAGAGTGAATACTTAGCACTTTTCATAGTAATTGTGAGATCTTTGTTTTCCTTTGGACACAGAGTCGGGGTTGTTCAGCCTGGAGAAGAGAAGGCTCCAGGGAGACCTTAAGCAGCCTTCCAGTACCTAAAGGGAGCCGACAGGAAGGATGGGGAGGGACTCTCTACCAGGGAGTGTAGTGATAGGGCAAGGGGTAACAGTTTTAAACTGAGAGAGGGGAGATTTATATTAAATATCAAGAAAGAATTCTTTGCTGTCAGGGTGGTGAGGCCCTGGCACAGGTTGCCCAGAGAAGCTGTGGATGCCCCATCCCTGGAAGTGTTCAAGGCCAGGCTGGATGGGGCTCTGAGCAGCCTGGTCTAGTGGGAGGTGTCCCTGCCCATGGCAGGGGGGTTGGAACTACATGATCCTTAACGTCTCTTCCAACCCAAACCATTCCATGATTCTATGGTTCTATGGGTAGATTCAGCAATTTTCAGGCTATAGTGTCAGTTTGGTGCCTGAACCAGTGACTCAAACCCGGAGCCCTGCCTGTTATTTCTACTTTGGGCAGGGTGCATCACCCAGCACTTGGGACATTCATTTGCCACATCCACCCTGCACCAGCCATGGGCTGTAAACACGCTCTTGGTCCTCTCATTGCCCTTCCAGCCCCACGCAGGGCAGAGGAGTCTTCCCGACCTGGCTGGGAGCAGGCAGGCAGCACAGCAATCCCAGCCCCATACACAGCCACCCTATGCCCGTGCTGTCCCTGCCTACGGCAGTTAAATAAATGGATGCTCTTTATTTCCTGGCCTTCGCTGAATTGAAGACACATCCTACGCTTAGCTGTTATTTGTATTTCCTTGCAGCACTGGTAGTCTGTGTTATGCACGTCGGCCACTGTGATGTATAAGTGTATTATAAAAGCTGGACATTGCAAGAAATGGGACGTTTTGGCTCTTGGACAGGTGAAATGCTGGGGAAGGGGTGCAAACCCCTGTAACACAAATTAAGTGGTTGTTTCCACTGGGGCAACAAGGTGCAAACATTTGCTATTTATTTCATAGTTCAACTTGTATTTTATACCCCAAAGTTAGCAGATTACTCCGGATAACCACAATGATTTTGCCAGAAACAAATCTCCTCTCTGAGCTGGCTGGCTCTACAGATGAATACCGCATAACTGAATTCTCCCTTCATAAACTGAAGGTTTTCTTCTGCAGCTGTAACCACTAGAAGTGTTGTTTGGGATCTGTGGGAGAGGCTACATGACCCCAGGAAGGTCTGCAGCCCAGTGGTCGAGGAGTTGGGAAGCTCTTGACCGGGGCTGTGTCTGCATGGGATCTAGTTGCCTGCATGCCGCAGTCCCACCGCTCAACAAGTACTGCATCTTCTTGGGCTTTTATCACCCTGACACACATTCACAGATCTGGACTAAACATTTCTTAGACACTGACTGATGGATGGGGCCAGACAGACTTCAGTCCTCAAGCTGTTTGGGAGCGTGCTCATGGGGCTGAACAGAAACATTGCACCCTACTCCTCGTCTGGTAGAGGTCAAGTAGCATCACTGACCTTCTGCTCAAGTCTTCAGGTGAGCGCTCGCACTCTCTGCAGGCAAAACGGTTTTAGAAGATGCTGGGTGAATTTCAAGTTTTACTTACACCTGAGAAGCTAATAAAAAAGAGCGGGGTTTAGTTTTCATTTCAGTTTTCAGTGAAACTTTAAAGACCAGGTAATTTTTAAGCAGTGATAAGCAAATAGCTAGAAGGGAGAATAAAATGCTGGTACAAATTTTGGCAGCTGACAGTTTTCAGAAATTTGGCAGCTGTCTTGATTATGACCATCTAGTATGGGTCTGAGGGAGCTAATGGTTCAAACCTCTTTCACCACGGCTGGGATATCCAAACATCTAAAAGAGGGTCAAATGTCATCACGCTGATCCCTTTTTTTTTTTTTCTGTAGTCAATCGCTCTTCTGAATGTAGAGGATGATTTGTTGATTAAATTGCTATTTATTTCAATGTATTCTTTGGAAATGAAGCCTAGTCCGTAACAGGGACAGGTCACTGAAAGGTGGCTTTCCTGTACTCATGCAATTCACACCTTCTAGGTCAAGCGGTCTTGATGCGCACCCTTGTGCAAAAGCTTCTGTCGGACGTTTTACTTTACTCCTTAGCCAGTGACATTACATTTGATAGCAAAACTGCTTCCACCCTCTTTATATCAGTAACTACATAAAGGTAGGTTAGAGCACATGGTTTTAATTTAGCTGTTAGTGGTTTTATTTGGCAGGGAAAAAAAACACTGTTGAGCACTAACCTTGAATTAGAAGCTGACCTCCGAATTAGTCAGCCTTTTTCTTGTAAATGCATTTCGTAGAGTATAAACATGAACCATCTATTTACATAACGTTAGTGACAGCCAAATGATTTCTTACCAGCATTAATGCTGGAAATCCCAAGCACTCCCTCCTTGCTGGAGAATGGTTTATAACTCCTGAGAATAATCTCTCCACCAAGTAACTGAAAACAGAAAAGGCTGATCATTTTTCCAGCCAAATTTGGGATTTCTCTAGTATTTCACTAAGAAACCCTCCTACAATTGTTGGATAATAGCTGTAAGCTACTGTTAAATGAAACACAGGTCACCTCCCAGGGCGCATGTGGAAAGCTCTGACTGTGCTGGTGGTGGTGGTGGAGCCCATTCCTGTATCACGGTGGCTTTATCCACTGTGCTACGGGAGACACCATGAAAGACCGAAAGAGCATCCTGAGTTCAGCTTGGCACTGGGGAGCCCCGGTGCCAACAGAGTACCAATGATGGCCTTGGGGGACGTCAGTCAACAGCGACCCCACTCTACGCCTAAGTTTCTCCACCTCTCCCATTCTTGGTCTGCCAGGAAGCCAAGGGCAGCGAGGAGCACGGGATTTTGGTCCTTCTGAAGCTGAGATCCTCCTTCAACCAGGGGAGCCTCCAGCGGGTCTGCAGCCCACCTCTGCTTTCCCAGCTGGAGCGGCACAAGAAGGTGGGAGAGCAGACCGGTGGGCCCTGCACACGCGCTGCTGCCGCTGGTACCTGTATGCAAGCACTGCGTCCTAACCAAGCTCACTGCACTGTCTTAAAGGTTTTTAGCTTTTTTCTCACATCCAGGGAAAATGGAAGCCATGGAGCACCACCAGGCGCTGTCAGCAACACCAGTCTGTTTCTTTGGCGGTGAGCGTTGTTATTTTTAAGAATAAAATTCGATAAAACGGACATATTAAGTATGATGAAAAACAAATCTGAAAAAGATACAAAGCATTTGTGTGGAATATTCTGCAGGCCACAGGGGCACTTAAAAATTTTTGAGAAGCAGAAAAGTAACTTAGTTCATTTTAGTTTATTTTTGCCCACTTTAAAGAGACGATATTTTGCGGATGTCATAGCTTTTTTTTTTTTTAATTATTGTCGAATAAACAGCAGAACACCCTTTCTTTTCTTGAAACTGTATTTTCAGAAAGTAATTTTTTTTATTATTGCAATAAGAGTACATACCATAGCATAGCACTTCTACCTTGCTCCACATTTATTGTCATGCACTGCTGTAATATGCCATAATAAGTCTCTAAATTAAGATGGTATTTTTCATGCTTTCAGCAACAGCAGCAAAGTACTCCGCTCTTTGCTGTGTGTTGTTATTATTAGCTCCCCCATGATCGAATTCCACCCTCGGGCGCTTGTTGTGTGATGGGGCCGAGCTCTGATGGCAGGTTTCAGCCCTTGTTTTGTCTGGCTGCGTGTGCCCTACCTAATTCACAATAGGAAACACAAAGACTGGGCTGAACAGAAGGGAAGTGCACAGCCATTTTAGCTATCCTCAAATTGCTGCTTACGACTTGTCCCCAAACTAAAGTAAAGCGACTTCTCTTTAACATAAAGGGTGGGAAGAGTTTTACTCCAGGCAGAAGTTTATCAGCCCCAGCACCATCGCCAATAGGTGGGAATAAGAAACAAAAAATCTAAAGGCTCCTTAGATAATCAGCAGCAGACCACTTTTCACTGCCCAGCACTGTTTTGCTCGCTGGTGTCCTTCATGGGGGTATCACCGAGCCGTTGAGGCTGGACGGCATTTGGTGGGCAGGCTGCAGGGGGCACGGGTGGAGTTTCTTGGTTCTTCAGTGTCATTGAACAGCCAGGTCAGAGCAACCTTGCGGCCACCTTGGGCAGTGTGGAGCTTTTTCTGAAGGTTTGCCACAAATACTGTCACTTGCCACTAATAAAATAAGGCAAACATTTCCCCTCCCATCATGAGACGGTGCGGGTGAGTCCCAGCTGAGGACATGGTCCATTCCTCCTGACAAACAGTCAGAGACATCCAGCAATGTCCATGTAACAGCTCACAGCAAGAGGGCAGGAGCATCAGCTCCCATGGGTGTACCTCCTGCCTCTTCAGCTAGGCTGGGGTGGATGAAGCTTGTCCTTTCTCAGGCCTCCTTCCTCCAGTGGTCTTCACTGTGCAGCAGAAAGATTGTCCTGTAAAGAAACCAGCTCCCTCCAGGACCAGAAGCCAGACCGAGGGGGCACATGCATTCACTATGCTCATTTATATTCATTTTACTCATCGTAGTCAGATATGAAAGCAATGTCATTTCACAGGTGGAAAAAGCAATTCCTCCATTTCATTTTAGGATGACTTTCTGGGAACATAGCGCTGTGAGGCTGAGGCACGTGTCCTTTTGAGGCAGGAGAAGACTTCTGATATTCACTGAAGCCCATAGAAATTCCCTGGCCACCTTCTGAAATCCCCAGTCCTGGGCTTGGACACAGCTGGAAAATGAAGTATTGCTGCCTATTTCTCTTCAACGTGCCGCTCTTGAACTACACCAGGAGACTTGCTGGTTGCATACTCGTCTTCTGCTAAAAGAACTCCTTCTCCAAAGGAAAAGAGTTGAATGGAAATTTTAATGTGATTAAAACACAGGGCTCTTGGAAAAAGCCTTTGGCCCATCAAGAATATTTCTGTTTCAGGATAAATTACAGATCACAGAAAAAACTTTTCTAATTAGTTAATGATATAGACAAAAACCAGGAAAAGTTCTTGTCCTTTGCCTGGCTTGCTTTGTGTCCAGAATGGAAAAGTTCTGCTTACTCTGGTTTCCAGTGGTAAGATCCATTGCACCAGTTATGTACTTTATTCATTTTTTTTTAATGCAGAAGGAAAACAAGTCTTTGCAAGAGTGTCTCAATCTCTCTCACCAGCACCATCATTAGCAGAGCATTTCTGGTAGTGGACCGGTTTTTCTAAGCTAAGAAAGCGAGGCATCTTCTTTGTGGCAGCTCCTCAGCCTGTGTGACGAGCAGGAGCACAGCACAGTGGGGACCAGGTGAGCTGGAGCATCTGCTGCCATGTTTCTCTCTGCAGCGTTGGAGGGCAATGGCTCCTCACAGTGACTTCCACACCCAGCTCTCTCCTGAAAGCACACGGCTGGATGCCACCAGGCTGCTCATCACTTTTCTATTGCTCTTTCAGGTTACAGGGCTTTGAGTTGTCGTCCAGCTCTGTTGTGGGCAACTCCCATGGCAAATTATATACACTCCTGTTCTCTCTTGAAACCTCTGATTGGGATCCTCCTGGTGTAGTTTAACATGCCTACTGTCTGCCAAGTGTATTTTTTTTTAATCCTAAAAGCCTTTCTGTTGCTAGGTGGAAATTTTTCTGCCTTTCAGATATAAAGTGACTAATGGGATACATTTCGTAATACATCAGCAAGTGCAGTACTTGTCGTTATCATATTTCAGTGCCCTTTAAATATTACCAACCTGCACCGGAAGGATGGGGTAGTATGCAAATTGTACATAAAAAGAAAGTAGGGGGAATCTTTGTGCTTTGATAATCACTTTTTATAAGGTTAAGAAGGTTTATTACATTAGCGAGATGAGGTTAAAAAATGTTGGGATTTTTAAACAGTGCTTTTCAGGAGATGAATGAACGCCCAGCAGGAGATGTTAGGTGTTGGGACTGAGGTGGAATTGAGATGCTGTACATCTCATCCTGTTCTGATGCAGGTCTCCTCTCACACTTCCATGGTGACAGACTGGGAACGCATTTTCTCCCATCCCAGCTGGGTAACTGCTGGTTTTTCACCTCCTGCTGCTGCGTCCTCCAGTTCTGTGTTAATAGACAAGCCAAAACATCCACTCATAGAAAAGAAAATGAATGGAGAAGTTGTCACGTGGACAAAAAGGGGGAGTGGGCACTGACATTGGACAATGTCTCGGGATAGTATTGAGTGTACATCAAGGAAAAGAGTGACGATGCCATTTAAATCAATATATGTAGTTGCAGTTTTTGTCCTTTAAGCTTCTGCTAACAAGTCTTTGTGCTACTGACAGCCACTCCCGGTCACTAAGGTCATTGTCTCACAGGTGGCATAGTTCTAGTTCCTGAAAACCTGCAGCGGCCATGCTAAGGGAAACAGGCTTGGAAGATTCATCTGAGGCTTAACTAAATTAATCATTTCCACCTGTGCAGGTACACGGATTCTAGAATAAATAAGATTTACATCCTTCTTGGCTACTCTGGGGACTGTGTGTGAGGTATGGCATGTTCCCTAAGTCACTGCGAAAGAGAGAATCCAGCTCCGTACCAAGGAGCCCCTCAACCCGCACCGCCACGCATCGCCCATTTTCGCATTCTTAAATGCTCCATTATTGATAATTTCAAGGCATATATGTGAGAAACTTGTATCACAGAGATTTGTCTGTAAAAGAGCATTTAAAACACCAGGCAATTTAAGTTAGATACAGTGCGATGGGTTTTGGTAATAAAGACATAAGGTTTTTGTTAGTATATTGAAGCGGTTACAGAATAAAGCTGGGCTATAATATGATCAGAGTTTTCTCGCTGGTTCCGTTATGCCTTCTTACACAATATTTGTAAGTGAATTAGCAAAATGGTTTGTGAAGATTCCTCTTGAGCATTTGTTCACTCTTGTTAAAGAGATACCAAGAGGTCTTTTTGTAATTTTTAAATATTCCCTAGCCTTCCGGTTGAAGGTAACAGATTTATTTACTGCACCTGATAATAATGAAGAGATAAATGAACTCGGACCCAGGTTTTGACTAAAAAAGATGTGTTCAAATCTGGAATAACTCTAGAAGTAGAAAGAATATACTAAATATTGTGAAGTAAGAAAGCTCGATTTTAGTGTCGTGGAATCGTTTGGCTTGGAAGGGACCTCTGGAGCTCATACGGTTCCAACCCCCTGCTCGGAGCTGGACCAGCTTCTACACTAATTCAGGTTCCTCAGTGCCTTGTTCAACTGAATTTTGAATATCTCCAAAAATGGGGATTTTTTTTTATGCATTCTCTTATTCAAATGATTTGCAAAGAAACAATTCACTCCTGATGTTTAAAGCGTTGCCTGACAGCGTAGAAATTTTGTTTTCAATGGCAAATTTTTGTTTTTCCTTGAAATTCCTTTACACATCTGAATAGCAAAGAGAAATAAAAAAATCACCATTTGTACTCCTGTGTAGAAATAAAAGCACAGAAAAAAGATAAATCTCATCATTTTATTTAACAGACAAAAATGAAGTTATGATTACACTCTTAGCTGTGGAAAATACAATTGTAGGTATGAATTGGGGTATATGAAAAAAACTTCTATGCCAGTCATTGGAAAAACTCAAACAAAAGTCCTTAAAATACATTAAGCCTATTGAGTACTTACGCAGCTTTTTAATTTTTAACGTTACACGTCCTTGGCAAAACTGAGTGCCTATCAATGGACTCATTATAATGACTCAAAACCTGTGTCAGGAAGAGGAGGACTACACAGAAGAAAGATTTCTTTTCTATGTGTTTTGAAAAAATCTGCTAAACTTATTAAAAAAAAAAAGATTGAACATTCAGGTGGCAATTTTGAGGGTTTTTACAAGAAACCAATAATCTCAGACCACTCTTAAATGCTATTTCAAACAAAAGTATCTGGATTAGATTTTGACAGCCCTTTCATTTGTTTTTATTCGAGTTCTACAGCTGTTAATATAAACCTCTTTTCTGTTTTAAGTAAAACATTTTCATTTTAGCTGAGCAGCCACCTTCGTCTTCAACACTCACTCTAACAGTGAAGGGATATTCAATAGCCAGCTTGCACGTTCTGGTCAAGGACTCAGTGGTCGGCAGGTATGGAGGTCTTATCTGATGCCGTGGTCTTAAAACTCTCCCCCTCATGTTTTTCCTTCCTCTTTCCTTCCCACCCTTGGCTGTTATAGCTCTCATCTTTTATACCACAGAAAATGTAAAGTAAGTAATATAAGGGAGAGTCTGCATTTTTGTCTGTACCAGGTTGTCTTGCCCACACACGTTTGGAAGGATGAATAAGTAGAAAATGAAACTGTCCAAGCTTCCCATCACATTTACATTTATAGTATTGCCAAAAAAACAGCTAACTTGCGTTTAACCTCTGAAAAACAGAACTACACAGTTTGTACCACCTTTCCAAACAACTTTTCTATACAATTCACCTCTTAGAAACCCATCCTACTCAAAAACCACAGGGGAATAGACAGGTCTTGAACTGAAGACCAGTCCGAAACATTCTGAAGGCTAAAAAGAGAGAAACAAGGGACCAGGGCCATCCCATGTGAGAGCTGAAGCTCGGTGCTGGGCCAAATCCACAACTGCTACGAGTTGTCCCAGCTCCACTGACTGTTTAAGCACGGCAGTTTCCACAGCTTGAGTGTGCCAGTTTTCAGTACTCTAGTTTGGGGGCTGCTAACCAAAATGCAGGCTGCGGACCAGACCTTTCCAACGAATTCAGATGCACGACCCGCCGTACGGTCGGAAAGGTCTGCGTGCCCACCTCCAGTGGCAGAAGCAACAAAATAGGCTTTGTGTGTGTGTGTCAGTGTGCATTGCATAATTCGCCATCCAAATTTAATCCAAAGTATTTGGATGTCGGCCCACCCCACGCTTGCTTGGTGGAGCTGGAGAGGCGTGCCAAGAGCAGCACCAACAGCTGGGGAGCCTGGGATGGTCCGACTCCCAGGCTGGAGGCCCTGCACCTGCACGGAGGCACAATCCATGGACTGTGCAAGTGAAAAGGATCCTGTTTGTGTTGGTTTTTTTTCCAATCAGCTCTGGAGGCAGCTGAGGTTTGCCTCGGTGAAAGCAAAGCAGGGGATAGCTTTCAGCCCGTGCGCCAGTTCCAGACCACCTCTCCCACCAAAACTCTGCAGCTCATTCATTTCTTGCAGGATTTTATTCCAGTGGCCGCCAGGACGGATTTGGCAAGTCACTGCTGTTTTACGGGTGGGAGCCCAGCTTAACCACATCTAACTGCAGCCAGGTAGGGACTCGTAGAGTTTTAATGTACGACTGTTAATGTTCGTTTGCCTTTCAGTGCTGCTTGCAACCCAAGATTTCATTTTAGCTGGTATAATACGCTTGCATCATTAACAACAATTACCAGTCATTGTTCCATTCGGATTTCTCTTGCTAATTAGATTCACTCTGACAATCTGTATGGCCCATAAACCTAACCCCAAAAGGAGTATCTTCCCACAGTGAACAGAATGCAATATGAATAATCAGTTTAATAATTGTATTTGACTTAGCTTCTCAACACCAACGTGTTTATCAACAGGCTGCCAGGGTTCCCTGGTGGGAGAGTCCCGCTCCGCTCCCGGTTGCTCTCGTGAGAGGAGCGGGAGCCCTCCTGGCTGCTTTGCCAAACCTGCAGATGCTGTGTGGGTCTTACACAAGCCTCTACTTTGAATTCTTGTGATTTTTGCATGGGCACCCTGCTCTTCTCTTTCTTGTTTACTTTTCTCTCACACCCTGCCTTTCCCTCTCGCCCCTCTCTTTAGAAAGGCGGCCGTGACAGAGACAACATTAGCTCCTGGGGAAGCTAAAGAAATTCGTGAACACAAACACGCAGTCCCTCTGCAAAGGGCATGGCCCTGCAGCCCAGTTTCGACAGCCCCGAGCATCTCTGCTCCTCTTGCTGAGCTCAATATTTGGGTGTCAAACCTGGGCTGGAAGCCATTTCTTTAGCATCTTGCTGGGTCTTATCTGATAGCCCCCAGCAACAGTCCCTCTCCGGCAGCGTCTGACTGGCTTGAGGCACGGCCAGAGGGTCGGACTCTGTTTATATGTTTGTCTAGGTTTCATCTGGAGCCCTCCTGCAAATTCCCGTCTCCACTTGCGGAAAAACTTCTCTTCTGGTAATTGCTAAGCAGAGCAATCTGCAGTTTATCTCTCTGGCTGTGAATCGCACAGACAGACAGTTGTTTTTATTTATTTTTCAGTTGCTTTCCCAAGCTTTGAGGAAAAATATTAAAACAAATCTAATTGCATGCAACTGCATCCGCTCCTCACCAGGGGCTGTCCTTGGAGTCGGACCTCTGACACTGAGGCGCAGTTTGAGCCTGGCTGCAGCCTGAGGTGCCGGTGGAAGGGCTGGTAACTCCTGGGACGGAGGGTGAAATATTGCACCGGGGCTTCATTTGGTACCAAAGCAGTGTGAGACACCAGTGAACTGGTCCAGCCTGGCCTTTCCTCCCTCTTCTACCCTACCCCCGCCTACGCCACTTGCCCCAGGGGTTGCTTTTGCCCCTAATGCAAAGAAAATAAATGTGAGTGTGCTTGCAGCTGGCAGCAATGTGGGCTAGCCTTAGGCTAGAGCAGCCCGGTTTGGATACTGGAGCCTGAGACTGCAGGAGGGTAGCTGCTCCATCAAACTCCATCCCCATCACCACATGCATGTGCTCCAGGACCTTCCCCTGGCCTCCTGGGAGACAGGGTCTCCGGTCCCCTGGTCTTCCTTGCAGCTCTTCTCTGCAGCTGTTCTGCTGTTAATGCATCTATCCCAAAAGGAGAGGTGGGAAGGGAGGAGAGTCAATCTGGGCTGTGTATTTTGGCACTAATATTTCCTCATCTCAACCGGAAATAGATGCAACATAAGGATCAAGCTGGCAGCACACAACTTTTCTATGACTATCTAAAGCTGATTTTTCTTTCTCCTCAGTTATTTTCCCAAATGATTCACTCCCTGTTAACAGCAAAAGCCACCTCTGACACTGGTTTTCACCTGCATGACTCTCTGTCTTTTACTTGAATGTCATCCTCCTTTTATTACAGCCATTCTCGAGGTCCCCTACTCATCCTGCCTGGCCTCCAAACCACCTCCGTGCCGTCGATGCGTCACAGCTTTGTGCAGCGCATTTCATCAGCACAAAGCTCGCGTGGGCCAGGAGCATGCCATTAATGCAAAGATTAAAGCAGAATTGGTCCCAAAACTCCTATTTGAAGAACTCTCCCAGATAACTCCTCCTGGCCTGAGATCTCCACCCTTAGCGTTCATTGCCTCCTCTTCTTACCAGCCGTGCAATTCCTCTCCTAATCTATTTTGTCTCCGGCAACATCAGTTGTTTCACACTTGACATCATAGCAAATACATTAAAGTAGTCTAGATAAAGGAAATCTGGCAGATATCACCTGTCTGGGAAAATAATTGTTTTATCAAAGAGAACCATCGGGTTAGTCTGGCAGGATGTACCTTTAGTTGCATTTCATCCCATTTTTGATGTGCCTTTGCATTCTTAATCAACCTTCAAGGCATGTTCCAAAGCCTCGCATACCAGTGAGGTCAGAGTTACAAGGACGATGGTTGGCTGGATTATGTTTTAACCCTGCGTAACCAAACGCATTGTAATGGATATTCCGCAGCCACGGGGTCCCTCGCCGACTTGACAGATGTATAAAAACAGTTGCTGTTAGACGTGCCACCTCACATGCTGGTCTTTCCAGAACTCCTGGACAGGCATGACCTGCCCCCCCAAGAGGAACGCAGCCTGCTCTTTGAGCTTTCCTTCCCCACAGTAGTGATTCCATTTCCATATCCTCGTTCCCATTAACCAGCCTGCTTTTGCCCCTAGGATTTGTCTTCCTTAAATGAGAACAGAGGTAAAATACTCCTTTGATTTTAGGCCATGCCTAGATTATCTTTAATCTCATTTACTGCACAGCAGCCTGACTCTGCTTTTCCTCCTCTCTAACATTGAGATTTGAAGAAGTTTTTGCCATTTTTTCTAGCATACTTTGCAAGTTTCCATTCAGGTTTGCTTTTGACAGTTACACTGGCATTTCTTGACCTCTCAACAATCAGGTCCTCTTTCTGCAGCCTGTGAACCCTTGTGTCTTCCCAACAGCCTTCCTGAGGCTTCCCAGGACTAACTGGAGAACTGAGTGCCGTAGACACGTGGAGCGAGCAGGCAGGGTGTGGGATCCCTCACCTCCCTGCCTCTGCCCGTGCCTCCCCTGCACTCAAGCCTGCACCTTCTCCGCTGAAGCCGGCTTTGCTGAGGAGCGTCACCCCACTTCATCAGTTTGCCCACTGGAAAACCGAGTCTCAGATGCATGCATATTTGTGTTTATTCCCCCATTTGCTTCAAACAGTGAGTTCAAAGCTCTGCTCTGTGACTAGATCCCTAGTAACTTAATTGCACATCAAAACAACATCACCTTGTACAAGTTCGCTGATGAAGATGTTTGTTGGTTGTCAAATCCAAGAATATCTGGGCCCTACTGTTGCTAGCTTGAAGCATCACCAAGTAATGCAGTCTCCTCAGATTGCCAAAGCACTGAATGAAGATATGAATAATTTCCAAAAGAGTTTTTATCTCAGCCAAAAACAGGAGCAGCGACTAAAGGAACAAAGACAAAGCGTATTTCTGACCCTGCAGCTTTGCTCCTGCTGGGTTTCAGAGGGCACATGTGACCATCAGAAGTACAAAAGCTGCTCAGCAAAATGTTGCCAGAAACTTTTATGCTGGGAAGCGTGTGGTTATCAGCCTGAGATGTTCTAAGGCCCAGCGGAAAATGCTCCTCACTACCTGGAGGACAGAAGCGGGCCAAGTCCAAATGGTGTCAGAGAAGATTTTCCTTGACTGATCTCTCCAGTGCAGACGTGTTGCGTGTTGCATCCTCAGCGCAAAGGACTACCTGGCCTTGCCTGCACAAAGCTGGGATCAGTGTCAAGAGTGATTCTCTCAAGATCTGCTCTTCATTTCATCTAACCTCATCAATTACCTCTGCCCTCCAAATCCTGCTGGATGTGTCAGCTTAGCAGTTAAAGAAAAATTATTTCTCCTCCCAAGAGCAGACACACCACAAGTGCTGTCATGAAGGAGAATTTATAGGTTCTTGTTTTCTATTTGGTTACACTTTTGAAAACATTTTTGACAGCAACAGCAGTTCTTTGGTGCCTGAGATGGGAAGCTGGACCGTTAGGGTGGCCGCTGATGGTTCGGGTCACCAGCAACTCAACAGACCATCCCTGCTCAGTATGGGGGGGATGCACAAAAATCCCCTATGGGCTGCTCCCTGCCTGGTGCAGCACTTTGCAGGGCGAGGAGAATAAGAGAAGGAGTTCAGCCATAGAAAGAGCAGGGTTTTAGGCACAAACACAAGCAGAGTGCTGTTTTCAGACAGACTGGTGGGTGACTCCAGGCTGCCCCAGGCCAAGGGTTTTGGTGGCAGAAGGAGAAGAGGGAGCCAAACATCCCAGTCCCTTCAGAGCAGGGATTTTTTTTCCTCCTTGTTTGGCCCCTTTTCTGCAATTTTGAGACCACGGAACGTGTTGGAGGGCTGGATCATGATTTCGGTCCAAAGGGGCCACAGATGCACCCTGCAAATGTATGAGGACTGAAGATGCTGTGAAGGCAGTCTGTGCACCATACAGCACATCCTATAGGGTGCTATAGAACAGCAGTCAAATAAAACTTGTAAAACTTTGCACTGAATCCCGGCCTTAGCAGAGAAACCTTAAGCAGGGCCAGCTCCACGTCTCTCATTCTGCGTTTGGCGGCCGGATGCGAAACAACAATTACATTGTGAAATGTCGCGGGTCTATTGAGTGGCTCCAAACATGTCAATGCTGTCTTCTGGTTGCATCAAGTCATGATGATTTTGCTTGACTGCATGCCTGGGTGAAACAACAGAGCACAAAACCAAAGAGAGACGGGGCCAAAGCTTGCCGGTGCACTACTTTTATCTTCCTGCCTTCTCAGCGCCTCCATCGCAGCAGCGTCTGGGTGATAAGTCCGTCTCTTTACAAAACAGGAAGGCCGTGGGCTGGTTGGCTTCTCTGATGAGCTATAAATTACCCGGGCTTTACCTGGCTCCCAGCCTGCGCCGTGCGCTAGGTAAGGCAGGTGCTAATGGAGGGTGCCTCACTGGCCAGCGATAGGATAATTACTGTTATTGCATTAGGAGAGAATAGCTGCGACTTAAGAGCCGGAGGGAAAAGGAGTCCCAGGAAATGGAGCACCAAAGGCATTGCGAGCTGCACGCACACAAAGGCGACCGAGCTATAAATAATCTGACCTCTTTGTTCCAGTAAAATGGCACAAGAATTAAGACCCCGGTTCAGGAAGAAACTTAAAATGCATGACTAAACTCGGCATAGCTGAGCAGACCTATTGCCACCCCTGGGGCCCGAAGGCGTTTCTGCCTTCTGAGCCTTTGTGCTCACCTGGGAGAACTGCAGGGCTGCTTAATGGGGGGCTGGAGGGGTGGGGCAGGCTTAATTACCGCAGGTAAATGAGTTAAAGAACACCCCCACCCCAGTGAGGCTTGTCAAGGATATCTGGGGTGGGGTGAAGTACTCTTTCTCAGCTAAGTTCCAGCTAAAGAAAGAAAAATCTGTTCCCCTCAGTTACCTGATAAGAGTTTGCAACTTGAAAACGAAACGCTGACATGTAAAGCAAAAATAATAGGCAAGGTGTTAGAACATAGCCTAACAAATGTACCTAGAAATTTGTCAGTAAAACAAAATCAAAACAGAAAAAAAAAAAGAGAGAGAGAGAGATGAGCCAGCAGCAGGGTAGTTCATCTCTAGGTTAGCTTTACTCTGCACATGTATCGTCTCTCACCTTTGGCAGAAAACCCACCCAAAAATGTGCTTTTTCAAATGAAAAGGCTTGTCATCAGGCTCTGAAGGTCCTTGGCAGCCTTGATAAAGTAAAACTAGAGCTACTTGTGAAAAAAAATAAAGGCTTTGATGGTTGCCTGGGGTGGGGAGTAGCACCACTTACAAATTCATTTTTTTCCTGTCTCTTGATCACAGACACTTACAAAAATTTAATCTGAAAATTATTGATCAATATAAATAGACCAGAAACCTTTCCTAGCTTTTTCTTTTCATCTTTGCGGTAGAAAGAGAAAAGAACTATTTTCCTGGAGGTGAGGAGCAAACCTGGAGGGAGTGCAAGACTGACCCAGCATCGCCCACCCATCACCAGCCCCTGGCCCGCCATGACTGGGATCCACAGCAGATACAAGTGTCCCGGGAAAGACATATACAGGATGTGTTTAAGAGCCATTTTCTTGCTGTGGGGAGAAGTACCGGGATCTGGTTAAGCATGTTTGAGGCCAGTGGGGTGTCAAACTTGGTTGTGTGCTACTGGGTTAGCAGCTGGCTGGAAAAGCGATAATCCAGCAGCCTTTTTCCCAGGCAAAGGGAAAACAAGAGGAAGCAAAGTTATCTGCCAGGAAGTTTGCAGTGGCCATTTGGGCAACCGCAGGAGGTTCAGCCGCTCTCATTTCTGCTGCGAACACCTGGAAAGTGAGGAGCTCTCAGGCGTGGACCCTTCCCTTCTGCTGGCACTGTGTTTTCACGTATCTGGGGATGCTGAGGGAGAGTAGAGACACATTCTCCTCATATAACTACTTATCCCAACCCACAGCACCTTTCCACTTCACCGGCCTTCCCCATGCCTCGCACGTATACATAGCCCCTAAAGCAAGCACTTTAAAAAGACTGCAAGCACAACCCAAGTTTGCATTATAATTCTTCCTGTGCAGCTTAGTTATTAGTTACCACGGAGCAATTAAGAACTAACAGGTCTAGCAGAGACAAGCCAGTGTTTTCTGGTTGCTTTCTCCAAGCTCCCAGGACCATTTCAGCTGACCTCCTCCTGGATGGCTCTCAGCCTCGTCGCAGAGTATTATATGGCAGAAACTCTGCGGCCAACTATTTCGCAGTCGCACGTTGTGTGCGTGCTGTGTTTATACAGTTCCACACTGGGAGCCGCGATGTTAAAAGCCGTACCGTCCGCCTGTTTCTCATGCTCCTCCCGTGCGCATCCCCCTGGTGTCCCAAAGAGCTGTCAGGCTCCAGAAGAAGCCAAGAGGCAAAGTTCATCTTTTTGTTCTGAGGTGGCGCGGCGCCTGGCACGGCTATTCCTGGTCCCTGACTCAGGGCACAACCATCTTCCAAATAAATAAAACGAAGAAGGAGAACGTCTTTGGGCCCATGTTTGACACTTGTATTCCAACGCCACTTGACATTACATAAACCATATGGATTGGTATGGTAGTTATTTTGACTTATGTGTTTAACAATCATTTTATTTTCATCAGTATTTATTTAACTCACCGGCTAGACAAAAGGTCCCTAATTTCTTCATCTGATTTAATTGACGTGCCCTGACAGAATGAAGCTAGACTGGATTAAATAGTACAAACCGTGCCGCTTGTCTTCATCTTCAGTTTGTATCTCTTTTAACAAGTCCTGTGACTGTCGCAGAGCCAAGGCCCATCTTACGTCTTGCAGACAAACTGGGACCGTACGTGGCTGTACACTCTAGGACCAGGAGCCAAGAAACACGCCAAAACAGTAAGTGTTGACATAATAATTAGCATATTGATTCTCAATGCAAATTACCTCTTCATACATTGTGAAACACTTCACAGTTTCAGAGGACTTCAGAGGAGCCTGTAGTTTCTTATAGGCACCACAACAATTAAATACATGTCTTCAGTTGTAATATTAAAATACAATTCTGGGTGAGGGATCATAGAAAGAGACATGCATGTTGTGCAGATAAAAATGGATGGGATGCATCTACCTGATATTCCCCCTGCCAAACATGCACCATAAGTTACATTCCTGCAGGAGCTTTTGGGCTGTTTCAGGCCTTCTTAGAAGAATGTTTTGCTTTTTCTTTGAAGGAAATTGTCTCTACCTTGTGTCACTTCAGCCTTGTGCCAAGGGAGAGAAGTGGCTGCACGTCGAAGGATTGAAACACAAAGTTCAATCTTAGCCCAGTACCCCATTTGTCTGGACTTCAGCATAACCTAAGAGAGACTGGCTTTCAGAGGAATGATTTTTTCAAGCTCAGTCACAACATGGGCAGAGGAAAAAATGAACTCTCACATTTACATATGGTGGAGTCACACAGAGACTCTGATTCTGAAGTCCACACGTGGAAAAGCTCAAGTGAAGCAATGCCGCAGCTGTAGCACACTGCCCAGATTAGTTCATACCCAGCTCTCACTGCCAACATGTAAAGTCTTTGTGAAATGCTGAAGTGTAAAGGGTAGCACTGGCTCCCAAGTCCAAAGTCAACTGATATTAGGAAAGGGTGCAATAATTTTATGACCATTAACAACATTAACAACCCTGTGAGTTGAGACAAAAAGCTGCCGGCCCTCGTGCTGCAGAAAGCCCCAGAACCAACTCTGCAAGGAGGAAAAATCCCTCTCCCCCCAAAAACGTACTGCAGTGTTGTAAAAAATAGCTAACTAACTAAATTGTAGGCTTAGGGGGCAGAGTTGCCTGCAGTGCTGGAGGCAGATCCCTTCCAAAGACAAATCCGACACCGTGAAGCACCCTCCAGGACACCTAGGTTTAAATGTAGATCTAGGTACATCAGAGCAGGGTGATAAGTCCTACAAAAGGGAGCCTCTTCACCACAGTAAAATTTTAGGAACAAGTCACCATCCTCTAATGGAAGGCCTTGAGGTTCACCAAGAAGACCGAAGCTCATACACAATGCCTTTCTCCTTTCCTTCAGTGATGCCCTTTGTATGCTCTTCACCTAGTTGTTGCCACGCGCTAATGATACCGTAGATTCTTGATGAAAAACATCAGCTTGCATGCATACTCAAGTCCTTCAGGCAAGGCTTCAGGGGGGGCTTGAAAAAGGCCATGGAAAGACCCAGACCCTCTCTGAGCTCCAGGGAACAGGAGACAAGTGAAGAAATTTCATCTTCTGCCAAGGCACTCAGATCAGCTCAGGATTTGTTCAAGCTCGGTTTTCTGCAGAAACAAGTTGTATAAGCTCAGACGCTCCCTGTATAGAAGCTCTTGAAACTGTTGGCTGGTTTTGGTCACGCATGGTGGGACATGAGGATCTCTGTGATCACCTAGTTCCTGCGAGTTTTCATGCAAACATTACCCTTTCCTGATTTGCTCAGGGAAGCATGACCAGGGGGGTCAGGGATGCCAGCAGAGGACACGGTGCTGCGTAGGCTCACTGGGTATTTGTTCCCCATGGCGGAGGAGCAACCGATTACAACCTGAATGATGGGCTAGACCTGCTCCAAGGCCAGATCCTGGCCTCCGAGTGTGCGCATCCAGAAATGAGGGGAGGTCCCAGCCCCAGGGGGTTGAGTGGCACAGGTTGAAATGGCTTTCATTCTGCTCCAACTGCAATTCAGCTCCTCCACTCTGCGCCCCAACAAGTCCTGGCTGTTAGCGAGAGCTGCCAGCCTTGAAAGCTGCCCGTAATTGCAGGCTTTCTGTGCGCTGAGGGAAAGGGGAGGGACTGGATAAAAAACACCTCGGGTCTTTGAAGCACAGAAAAGGTGTCCGAGTCGGTTCAATAGCCTTTTGCAGACCCAATGAAAGGTTAATCAAATCATCCGTAATGAAAGCAAGTTTGGCATCCCTGTCCCTGGGTTAGCACTAACGCAGAATTGTCATGCCGTTGCCTACAATCGATGCTATTATTTGGGAAAGGCCTCGAGTACAGTCCTACGGGGTGGGGGGGTGTGTGTGTCATAAAAAACCCACCTCAAACCCAAAAGGCTGCAGGGGCAGAATTGTGATACAAATTTGCACTTTTCCTGCCTGTGAACATAATTCATGCAGTTAGCACTTTATCAGAACTAACTTAACCCACTTTCTTATTTAAACTACTGGAAAGTGAATTCAAGTAGATTCCTTTAACATAAAGGACAACTTTTAACCCAACTTTGGTTCCTGTTCACCCCGCCCCCACTCAGTGCTATTTAATGGCTTGAAACGTGACACAAAAATACATGCCTTATCATATCGGTTGGCTTTTCTCACTGTAGCAGCCCTTATCAACACTCAGCAGCCCTATTAATGCAGTCCCCTGCAATCAGCAAGAAAAGGTAGCACTCCATAGATCTCTGATCCGTCCCTTCCCGACATCATAGGCCATTTCTGGATGCCGAATAAAGAGCGGGAGCTCTTTTTATGCCAGCAGTTTGCTCCGTTACATCTGTTCTGCATGCCTGCGGTCCACAGCTCTCGCAGCTCGCCCCGTGGCAGAGCCCTGAGCTGCTGATCCGGCACGAAGCTGTCCTTCTCTGGGACATGGCTGATGGCTGCCCTGTTGCTGTCACACCAGGTATCCTTCCTACGGTGAGGCTGGGACAGCCCTGTGCTCATGCCCTGTGTCCAGCACATATGTTTAGGGGAAGGTTTACCTGGATAAATATTACACGTACCACACTCCTAAGTACAAACTGCTCCGAAGGGATATCATAGATTTGCCTTAATCCCATACTGCATTCTCAGGAGACGTGGTGGAATAAAATGCTGGCAAACTATTTCTCACGAACTGCCAGAATTTTTGTAGAAAAAAACTGCAGAGACCCAAACCTACAGAGCCTAGTCTGAGGACCAGGGCTTCAGGAGTCAAACCGTTCAGAAACTGGGAGCTGGACATCGTCACTGGGCACTATAGTTGACTTCCAAACAAGAGAAACTGCAGCAACTCTATCTCCATTCTTTTTAGTAGAGCTGTATTTGCCATTTTTCAGCCCTCGTTGCACATGTTGACAACCCCTTTACTAACCACTTTCCTTGGGTTATTTTCAGTTGATGGGTTGCTCCACTTCATTTAAGATTCCCAATAAATTACAAAATAATGTAAACAAGTGTTTTCAAAACTGTTTGCATCTTCCCTTGTTCCCTCCTGAGGAACGGAGGATGGGACCGGGGTGTCCTTGAGATACTATACTTGATCTTAGCCAACAGACTGAGAAACAGGGTCAGCAAAAACAGACAGGGGAAGGATATTGCAAAACACCAATGAAACGTTTTCCTTTGGGATTTTGAGTTTGGGCAGGCAGGCGAGGCTGGCAGGAGGTGAGGGGGACGACCTCTCCACTGTTGCTCCACATGAAGTCAGGCTTGCCAGGAGGAAGCCTGTGTTCTGCAAATGCCCCTTGGGCAGAGTTTATACCAGGCGCGAGAGGTTACGGAGGGTTTTTTGGGGCACCCACGGTGCAAAGATGGGGCATCTTTGAGATCTCTGCATTGTCAGAGTACCCACGGCACCTCTGCAATGTTGGGGTACCCAGGTGAGCTTAGGACCAAGCCCTGGGAGGCCCCACCACTGGTCCACGCCTGGGGGATTCCAGCCAGGCAAGTCCCACTGCCGTTCCTCTGGTTACCCTGTCTCAGATCAACCCTCAGCAGCCACCCCCGCTTCTGCAGCCCCATCAGTCATGGCCTGTGAGGGACAAGAGGTGGGCAGGGAGGTGTCAGCAGGAGCCCCCAAGGGCCAGGTTTTCCCCCTGAGGCTTCATGGCCCTCTTGCAGGGCGGACAGGTCAGGTAGGGAAACAAAATCTCCACATACAACTTCTGTTGCAAGACAGAAACTGCAAGGCATGGTTGGTAGCTACGAAAAGTTATCCGGGGAGAAGGTTCCTCTCTTACGAAATGCATCTCCTGATCGTCCTGCAGAAACCGTCCTCGCCCTCGCTACTGCTGCCGCCCCTCAGCTTTTCAGTTCTACCTTTGACTTTCTTGCAAGCGTTTAGGAATGTCTCCACGCCAGGCTGCCAAGCAGTGTGTTAGCCTTGCTGCCTTTCCTAAGATACGCAGTTTCAATCGGCGGAAAAGAAACCCCCAAACCCTCCCCTAGCTTCACAGTATTGATGTAAATGGTTTTGGGTTTATTGGGGCTTATCAGTTATAATTTTGTCTAAGCTAGGGTCGATTTTTATACTTGCAGTGTTGCATTCTTATTCTTTAATGTACTGTTTGGAGGTGTTATTAACACATAAAATGGTAGCAGATCTTCCTTTTAAGACCTTCCTTTTAATCCTCATGTGCACAAAAGCAGAGAAGTTCATACTTCCCTGACCATTTCATTTCTCTATTTCTGACATCGTTCTCCAACACCTGCAGAATTATTACAGATAAGAAAGAATCATTCCATGGTTAAATAAAAGTATGTATACTTTTTGTAGGAAAGGAGGAAAAAGCAGGTATTTTCATATTGCCTTTAAGAACTTTTACCACGGCAAGAATGGGCTAAATTTGGACCAGTGAGCTACAGCTCAAAAACATGTATTGCCAAAACAATTCCCTTCTTCTAGACTCTAGTTTGCATTAACATTTCTTAACATTAAACCCCCTACTTGGTACAACAGCAATTTGAAAGGTGTAAATTGCTAAACAAGTTTGTGAGGAAACACTTATTTAGATATTAATTTAGGTAACCAAAGGTTCTCTGTGCCCTCTGTGTGAAACCATGTGAAACCAATGCATCATCAGGGCAATTAGTGGTGATAAAAAAAGCTGGAGAGGTTGACATTCTCTTCTTTCAAAACTTCTGGCTTCATTTATACAACCACCCTTTTTGTCGCATGAGCGTTCAGTCCACAAAATATACATTTGTTTGTGGTGAATATCATTTTCCTGGGGAAAAGGATAAAACGTCTCTAGTCAGCCAACGTATTAGGATTTTATTGTTGTTTTCAAGGAGTGATTTATCTGTGACTGGGGAGCAGGCTCTTCAGGAGCCACGCACGTCACGGATTACACAACGCACATAAAACGTGATAGTGTCATTACCACACCTCTATTTTTTTTAAATACACTTCCTTCTGCGTTTAGGTTGGGTCCAGTTATTCATGGGGAGCATCTGGCTCCGTACGAGGAAAGGTGAATCCTTCTCCTCCTCCAAATCACGCAGCTGGCGAGGAAGGCCAAGTTTTACTCAGGGATTTCCCACCAGACCTTCAGATCAGATCTCTTCTTTCCTCAGTAAACTGCAGCGCATCTTTTTTGCATGCACAGCCATGGAGGAAAGGCCTCGATTAAACCGGTGAAGCTAAACCACCTCCCCAAAAATCAAAATTTAAATGTACCACGGAGCAAGTAATCCCGGTTAATCCCAGCAGCCCCTGACAATCCGTTATGGCGCAGGGCGGGCAGGGACCAGCCGTCTCCTGCGGTCACTGACCATGCCCACAGCCCGGGGACTTGCCCCGTGGCCAGGTATGGCACCTCATCATCAGGGGGACACAGCAGGTGGGGCGCAGGATCTACAGTCCCATGGCATCCTCAGGAGTCCTCAACACCCGCCGGTCCAGCCAGGGGAGAAATCAGCCAGAGGGAAGCTGAGGACAGCCCTTTGCACCATGTTCGCTTGCTCTTGTTTTCTTCAGAGACCCTGAGCCGCCCACTCCTCAAAATACCGAAGCACAAGGGAGCAAGAGACTAATTTATCACACTTTGGCAGAAACTGCTCTAGTTTAAGCCATAGGTAAGGGCAGTTGCAGACAAAACAGCAACAAGGACGAGGAGAGACCCCTGGCAGGTTTTCCTCCGGGCCCGTGCTCTGGGCAGGGCAGGCAGATAGGATCTGCAGCACCATAAATCAACTCGCGGCAAAGGGAGAAGAGAAACGGATTGTGAAATGAACTGTTAAATAAACATCTAGTGTAAACATCGAAAAGGCAGTGGTTTGTTTTTTCTGACTGTGAGCCCAAGTCCAGCACAAGTTCCTGGCTGACTATGCCGGGACCCTGTTGGGGGGGGTGTGTGTGGGGGTTACTGCCGGCCCCATTGCAGGGCAAGGAGGTAGTGGACACTCTTCTTTGCCAGCAGAAGAGGAGGCTGATCCTGCCATGAGCATCCCTGCTGGCCTCTGGCACAGCCCAATGTGCTGGTTTGGGTGCCTGCGCTTTGCCCGCGGTTGCCGGCACGGGATGTCTGGCTCCTCCTGACCCAGAGGGATGCCCTCCCGGACGCCAGCCTTGGTGGCCTGGCAGCAGTGACGGGGACACCCCCCCAAAAGGCTTCAGGCTGCATCTTTCTCCAGGACCTGGGTCTTCTGATAAGCAAATGCTCACCCAAAACTGCCTCTCCCTGCCATGCCTCCTGCGTCCCTCCCCATGCCAGCCCTGCTGCTCACGTCGGTGGGGCTTTACTGCTTGCATCTTCTCCTGGTCCAGCCAATCCTCTCTGCTGGGAGGGCCAACACGTGCCCTCAGCGGGGGAAGATGGACACCTCTGAAACAAACCTGACCCATTGCAGGAATATCTGCCTTTTCACCTGTAGTTATACTTCTGGTCCTTCAGATTGGCAGGGATCCAGCCATGAGAGGAGTCGACAGATGCTGGAGTATGTGCTCCAAGAGGAGCACTTTCTGCACTGGTTTTCATCAGGAAAAGGTAACCTACAGGGCAGGGCATCTTCTCAGAGCTTCGAGTCTCATCAGGAACAGGAGAGAACAGCTTCTGTTTGCAGCGAGATGTGCCTGGGGAAAGAACTGGGACAATACGCAGCGTCTCCGGGCGCAAAGGGAGACGCTGGAGAGAAGAAAGTAACCAAACACCAGACTTTTAGCAGGCGGTTGCACTCCATCAATCCCTCTCCGGGGTCTGGGGCACACCCTGGCTCATGCGTCAACACACCGGGACAACATTACTCAATACTTGTTACACTCAAACCCGGAGAAAAGATAACAATTTGCAACCGTACATAGAGATCTGTGCCTCAGGTAGGAAAGGGCAGAAGCCTTTGTGCTTTGTTTTGTTTTGTTTTGCTTTTAAAGCTGTTTTAACTCTTTAAGGCAAGTCATAGGAGCACGAGGTTAGAAGGAACCTCAGGAGATCATCCTACTGCTCTGAGGCAGGGACAATGAAAATCCAGGCAAACATTTTGCTCCCCAAAACACTCTTAATGAAGAAAAATCTATACCTCTAGGAAAAGTGTTAATTACCCTCATAGCTAGAACATAACCTACATTTGCTGCAGATGAAACACAGCTATGTCTTCTCCATAGTGGGCAGGAAGGGTGTTTTTCCAGTAGTCCTCTATGTAAAGGGCAGTTTGTGTCCCCTCTCAACCTGTTCTAACAAATAAAACCAGCCTTTTCCCATAGGTCCCCCATTCTTGCTGACTCTGCCCATTCTTGTTGCTTTTCTTCAGGCTGGCTCCAGCATCCAGGGCCGCCCCAGTGCCACAACACCGCAGCAGGAGCTCAGACGGTTTCTAGCTCACTGCTGCCCACAATAGCCTTATTCCAGTGCTGCTGCTTGCACCCTACTTGGTGTACAGGCAGCTGATCTCTCCTTCCTTAGCACAGTGCTGTGCACCTTTGTCTACCGACTTCCATCTGGTTGATTTTCCCCTCCCAGTTCCTCCTGGTGGCACACGGTGGCACTCCTCCTTCTGCATGAGGGCCTTGCTTAGGGTGTGGGGCACATGTCCTGCAGCTGCTGGGCTGGCTGACACACACCAGCACTCAAGAGGCTGCTGACAACTTTCGGGTTCCGGGGCCTTCCTGGCTGTGGGCACCCAGCCAAGGCTGGGTAGGGCAGGCAGCCTGTGGACCGGGGGACACGTGTGGCACAAGATTAGTCTCAGAGGAGGAGGATGGGACGGGTGGGAGGGGAGATAGCGTGCAGGTCCTGCTTTGGAAACGCGCGTGCAAGAGCTGATAGTTGCTGAAGTGTCTGGCGGAGAACTGGTTTCTACCTCCAAATTCCTCTTCTATGGCCACCACCCGCGGTTCTGCCTGGAGGAGGAGGAACAGGCCGAAAATTGACACTTGGACAAAGAGCCTGTGGGATACAGCAGAGAAATCCCCAGAGGAAAGGGACTTTTAGCTGATCACCATTTCCCAAGAGAATAGTCTGTGTCCTGTAATGCCCTACCAAATAGGGCAGAGGGGATGCCACTGAAGATACTGATTTTAACTGGGGGAAGTTATTGACGTCCCCTACTCAGCTCACACTTTCAACCATACCTACAGTTTTACTATATCTTCATACATTAATTTTGTGGGAAGAAGCCAAGCGGGTGTAATACTTGCACCATGAAGTGTTCTCTGAGCAAGGCTCTGAGCAAGGTGTGCCCAGGGTGCGTGGCATTACAGGCCACCCTTTGTGGATGACTGTCCCATGTGCAGGGTACAAGGGTCCTCAGGCTTTGCTTCAGGTACCATTATTGGCTATTGCAGCAGCACAGACCCATGTTTGGATACAAAAAATTTGGGAGTAAACTGCTTAAACACAAACAAGGTACTTCAGCAGTTTTTGGTGTAATTAAGATTTCAGATAAGAGCGGACAGAAGAATGAAATTCAGCTCTATCCATTTCCGAATACATCTCCTTTGTTCAGACCCTTATCATTATTATTCCAGGTACCAAATTCAACCACCTGTAATTTTGTAGTATAGCTTCGTCCTGAGACTCTTGGCACACAGGTGATGTCTGAGACAAGGGTAGACAGAAAAGAAACGTGTGTGGGCTCTGTATGTGTATAGAGATATGTTAGACAAGGCACCTTTAGATGGGTCTTTCCTCAACCATGAGCTCATCCAATCTGCCCGTATGATAAATTTGACCTTTAAGTTAGTCTTGAAATGCTGAACATGCATCTACAGAGGACTGTCAATTACAGTGGAAAAGAAGCAGATAAGCTTTTTGTTAACTTATGGATGAGGTGATCAGCATAAAGTGTTCAAATTCCGTTAACCTTCAAGAGGAAAAGTTAGCAGATTCTTGACTCACTGAAATAGAGAGAATCAGAGTTTTTCAATTTCATTTTGCAGATTATGGCCCAGGGAAGTATTACAGGTGACAAGTGCCAGCACTGCCGGAGGGCAGGCACCACGGCCGACTTTGTAGATGGTTGTTCCAGGCTGCATCTAGGCTCTACAACGCTACTTCACAATATCCATTTCTCACAGAAAGACTCAGCACAGCATGAGCAAAGAGAGACGCTTTTAAAAAGAGCAAGGCATTCATTTTTTTTCCCATTCCTTTGGCTGTAGCGGTTTTCTCTGAAGTGGTGCGTTTGTGTGCCTTTGAGCAGCCATACCTGGTAAGAGTTCCACAAACCATTTCTACTTACTCTCAGCTCCACATCTCCTGACCTTAGCAGACCTTTGAATACAGCCACCGGTTCACATTGGCTGCAAACTTGCTGCTCTGCGGGACGCAATGTGCAGGGTTCAGCTGACGTTAGGAAAAGGCGGCTGACACAGCTAGACCAGCAAACTCTGTCTTCAGACTCAAGACGGAGCTTGAAGCAGCAAAAAAAAAAACAGTGCTTCTTGCCAGCATGGCTGGAATGGAGTGAGTTGTACCGGCAACGAGCTCTTAACTGTGTCACCTGGGCTTCTTGCTTCTATAAAAACACCATTAAAAATAATCATATCCACAACTGACTTTACTGACCCCACATTTTAATACCTGGCCTTAGAAAAACAGACAATGTGAAAAAGTCAGAGAATGAAAAAGAGAAAGAAAAAGAAAAAGAGAGAAAAAGAAAAAGAAAAAGAAAAAGAAAAAGAAAAAGAAAAAGAAAAAGAAAAAGAAAAAGAAAAAGAAAAAGAAAAAGAAAGAGAAAAAGAAAGAGAAAAAGAAAAAGAGAAAGAAAGAGAAAAAGAGAAAGAAAGAGAAAAAGAGAAAGAAAAAGAAAAAGAAAGAGAAAAAGAGAAAGAAAAAGAAAAAGAAAGAAAGAGAAGAAAGAAAAAGAAGAAGAAAAAGAAAAGGAAGAAGAGAAAGAAAAAGAAAAAGAAAAAGAAAAAAAAAGAAAAAGAAAAAGAAAAAGAAAAAAGACTTCTTGTAAAAGAAAGGCTCATGGGGGTCAAAAGTTAGTAAGACCATTGCTGACAGCACTGGGAACCGCTGGTGACCTCAGTGGATTGAAGAATGACTGAAGAGCATGAAGGAGTGGTTCAGGTGCCCCCATGGGAATGTATGGCTTAAAGGGTAGCATTTGATTAGGCTCTTTTCACGTGCCGCCTTATTTGCCGTTCCTGTACCCTCACAGCTCTTGCAGTTTTCTCTGTGCACACACAGAGAAGCCGGCTCGGGTGCATGGCCCATGAGATAGGTAAGGTGGGAGCTGGCCCCTGCGTTTTTGAGGGACAGTCAAACCGAGGGAGTCTCCCGCTAGCAGCAACATCACGTCATCGTCGCTAAGGCCCTTTCTCAACAAGAGAACACAGCTTCAGCGATGTGAGGTGAAGAGATTGTGGAAAAGCAAAGATATTCAGGCAGAAGTTTTAAGAGGCTGGAAATATAGCAACAGAGTCTCAGCCAAGTCCCCCAAAAGCCAGCAATTCAGGGCACTTTCTGCAGACGACTTGTCACCTTGATGTCCTCTAGTGAAAAACAGAGTGAAATGGGCTCACCCTGAAGTGCCAGTTACAGAGGAGACAGAGAAAAGGAAGCGAGGCTTTGTATTTGTGTTACTGCAGGGTAAGTTCCCACATAACTGCTCCTACTCTGGGGTAAGATAATTAGCGCTGACCCTTTGCTGACAACAAGGTAGCCCACCTTACCCGGGCTGCAGAGCAAACACAACTCAACTGCAAAGTGAAGACCCACCCTGTACATCCGCATCTGACCTTTCCCTGTGATACCTTCTCCTCCTAGCTGTAGTCCTAGAGGCAGAAGCTTCGGAGCAGACACCTGAAGGTAGCTGCCTTCCCCAGGAAGAGACTTTGATATCTCCTAGCTCTGAAAGCCACTATAATTTTGTAACCGCTCAGGCACAGTAGAGTTTTGACTTAAATTGTGGCTTTTCCATAGGAGCCCGCTAGGCTGAGTGGCAGTGCATAGCAAAAATGTCTGTATAAATGAGGCAGTCTCGCCATAAATTTTGCTTAACAGATGCACGCTGAGGTTGATAACGCAGTTTGATATCGCAAGTATGACTCTCAAGAGAAGTGTGAATGACAATGGGTTTCATTTAATGAGTAAAAGGACTAAGGTTTTTTTTTTTATTTTATGTCTGTTACAAATTGCTTTCTAAGCACTGACTTTTCTCCCGGACATTCATCCATGAACTAGTTAATGGTGTACAAGCCTGGATAGCCTTAAGTAAAAGGAGCCTATAGAGATTTAAAATAAAGTGCTGATGAAGTATGAATTTTCTACTGAAACAACAAACGCGACATGAGAGGCTGCCCAGACACCATGCCCATCATTCACAGATGGAAAGGCTGGATCTCACCCTCCTGGAGGGGAAGGTGTCAGGAGCAGCATCCTCTGCCGCTCCCCAGGAAGCACCTCCGAGGTGGTCATATCAATGCACAGCTTTCCTCCGTCTTTTTGCTTTGGAGATCAGAGTACAACTGCATTTCTTAATTAGCACTTTCTAACTGATGCTGCCCTTTTCCAAGGTGGTTACAAACAGTAGAAGGGGTCAGTACTGGGTCCAGTCCTCTTCAATATATTCATCAATGATCTGGACGAGGGGATAGAGTGCACCCTCAGCAAGTTCGCTGATGACACAAAGCTGGGGGGGGTGGCTGACACACCAGAAGGCTGTGCCGCCGTACAGAGAGACCTGGACAGGCCGGAGAGTTGGGCAAAGAGGAACCTTATGAAATTCAACAAGGGCAAGTGTAGGGTGCTGCACCTGGGGAGGAATAACCCCATGCACCAGTACAGGTTGGGGGCTGACCTGCTGGAGAGCAGCTCAGCTGAAAGAGATCTGGGAGTCCTGGTGGACAACAGGGTGACCATGAGCCAGCAATGTGCCCTCGTGGCCAAGAAGGCCAATGGCATCCTGGGGTGCATCAAGAAGAGTGTGGCCAGCAGGTTGAGGGAGGTCATCCTCCCCCTCTACTCTGCCTTGGTGAGGCCGCACCTGGAGTACTGTGTCCAGTTCTGGGCTCCCCGGTTCAAGAAGGACAGGGAACTGCTGGAGAAGGTGCAGCAAAGGGCTACAAAGATGATTAGAGGACTGGAACACCTCTCTTATGGAGAAAGGCTGAGGGATTCGGGTCTCTTCAGTCTGGAAAAAAGATGGCTGAGGGGGGACCTTATCAACACTTATAAATACTTAAAGGGTGGGTGTCAGGAGGATGGGGCCAGGCTCTTTTCAGTGGAGCCCAGCGACAGGACAAGAGGTAACAGGCGCAAACTTGAGCATAGGAAGTTCCACCTAAACATGAGGAGGAACTTCTTTCCTTTGAGGGTGGCAGAGCACTGGCACAGGCTGCCCAGAGAGGTGGTGGAGTCTCCATCTCTGGAGACATTCAAAACCCGCCTGGACTCGTTCCTGTGCAACCTGCGCTGGGTGACCCTGCTCTGGCAGGGGGGTTGGACTAGATGATCTCCAGAGGTCCCTTCCAACCCTATGGTTCTATGATTCTAAGGATCCATGGTCCAATGCAGCAGATGAAGCTTCAGAGAGGTCTCGTGTGACACATGAATACCAGAGCTGCTGGCATCTGCCATGCTTCGCTCCCACTGACGTCCTCCCCATCCTCCTTCCTCGGCACCTCCCTGCACCAGCTGCGGGGGCTTACAGTGGCCCCCAGGGCATGAAACAGAGCTGAAGCCTGAACTCCATGTGGTGGCACATGCCACCGGTGCTGGCGGCGGCCTCGATGCTCATCAGGGCGTGCACAGCAGGGTGGCATGCACAGCCATTGGCACCGCCAATCCCCGGGGAACGGCGGCACTTGGGAATTGCCTTGTGCTTTGAATTTCAGCAAAACCAAAGTTTTAAGGTACCACGTAAAAAAGACTGAAAATTGTGTGTGTGCGTAATCCTGATCAGGATCATATTTGTCTTGGAAGTTGGAAAGATTTTCATGAGACGTCATATATTTTTACTGTTTTCCCCCATTTCACCACATGTCCTTCACAGGATACAGATACCTCTAAACCTGCCTGGCAAAATGCAACATTAAAAGAATGTTACAACAGTTACCTTCATTTAGGCCAATTGTTCCTACTGAATCGAGACATTTTATCTCATTTTCTAGATTAAATCGGTTTCTTGGTATGTCATCAAAGCATCAAACAATAAAAGCAGGAGACACTTTGTTCTAATAAGTAAATGTTGTGGCACATGCAAAGCTACTGGTGTCATTAGTATGAAAAGAAAATCCAAGTGCAAAAATAAAAAAAATCCAAAATGGAGTTTCTGAATTTTGTCAGACAGTTCCAAGGTTTTGTAAAGATTTAAATAGCAGTTAAAAAAAAAAAAGCAAGCTTTTTTTTTTTTCCTAATGGAATTTTCTATGTTTTGTGTTTACATGATAAAAGTATTTTCATTTTAAAAAAATTCCACAGGCAGAGCCAGTGGGAAAAAAGCTCTGTGGGCTGGGTCGGGCAAACAGAGAAGCGATGAGACACTGCAGAAGTTGCTGGCAGCGGGATGAATCTGTGCGCCAGCGAGAGCCGTATCTACTCCATCTGGCTTGGGCTTCACTTCACCCAAGAAGTCCTCCTTTTGAACGGGGAGATACCAGTCAGGATGACTCCACCAGAAAAAGAGGTAGCCTCCCAGGTTTGCTTATCTCAATCTTCTTGAAAGCAGCAACCCTAACTTCCTTGGCAGCGGTAGCCAAACAAGAGCTGTAAAATACTGTTTTCCCTGGTCTGGTTGAACTCGCAACTCAGCATATGTGGCGGGGAGCTCCCGAAATAGCTCTCGGTTGCCTCACCAGTCTCGGCAGCAGCAGCTCGAAAAGCCTTTTGTCTTCTGGGACAACTCGGAGAAGTTTAAAATGTTTGGAACTTATTTTGAAAGTACTCTGAAAGATAAGAACGATCTATTCCAAGGCCGGGTGAACTGAAGGTCACAGCTACAGGCGTTGCACAACACAACCCAGTAGGTTCAGCACAAAACTCGCCCAGGGTTTGATCAGCTCAACGTCGCTGCCGCTGCCCCTGCCAAAATGCCGGTCAAAGCCGAGGTTCTTCCACCTGACACCTCACCGGGACAAACGCTCCCATCATTTGTCCTAAATACCAGTGGGGCGATGCCAACGAGGTGGAGGACATGGGTCTGGCTCCCTGCCAGAGCACTGTTGGAGGAGCCTTCAGAAAAATCAAGCAAACCAGCTCCATTTCTGAGGAGAAGCTGGAATTGCTGCAGGACGAGCGCGCTCTCACTCTGGGAAGGCGAACGCACACTTCATCCTGGCCAAAAGCTATTTTCTGGCGGGATCTTGCAATATTTCAGGCTATCTCTAGTTAGGACAAAGCCTGAATAGCTCTTGCTGTGCTAAACAAGGGATATCCCCAAGCTGCTCTTCATACTGCAGTACTTCAGCTCCCGTGGGCTTTGCACGGACAACACGGCCCTTGTCCCCGCAGAGTCATGGGAAACCCCTCCCTGCTGTGCAAAAAGGCTCCTCTTCCTCAAAAATTATCATTTACTCTTGCAAAATTACTTCGAAAACCCATATACATCTGTGGCTCCCCGTCAGTTTTTTGTCGACATGGCTCATGTTTCTGAGCACGCTCTCCTGTGCCTTGGCCAGAGCCCTCGGTATAACTTTCCGCAGAGTCAGGCTGCTGGTTTTCTTATCCCAAATCCCAAACGGGTGGTTTCAAGTACTCCAGGCATTTTTCAAAGACAGTTTGAAACCCAGCCAAGCCCACAGTGGGGGAGTGTAACTCTTCTTGCAGTTGGGCTGCTTGTCTCTCAGGACGGGCTAGCTGGGCTGCAGCTGCCGGGTGACGCCGCCATCCCAAGGGACAACCTCCCACTCCCCCATCAAGTGAACTTTGTGATTTTTAGAAGCAGTAAATCATAGAATCACAGAATGGTTTGGGTTGGAAGGGACCTTAAAGATCATGTAGTTCCAACCACTCTGCCATGGGCAGGGACGCCTCCCACTAGACCAGGCTGCTCAAAGCCCCATCCAGCCTGGCCTTGAACACTTCCAGGGATGGGGCATCCACAGCTTCTCTGGGCAACTGTTCCAGTGCCTCACCACGCTCATAGTAAAGAATTTTTTCCTGACATTTAATATAAATCTCCCCTCTCTCAGTTTAAAACTGTTACCCCTTGTCCTATCACTGCACTCCCTGATAGAGAGTCCCTTCACACCTTTTGTGTAGGCCCCCTTCAGGTACTGGAAGGCCGCTATAAGGTCTTCCTAGAGCCTTCTCTTCTCCAAGCAGAACAACCTCAACTCGCTCAGCCTGTACTCATAGGAGAGGTGCTCCAGCCCTCTGATCATCTTTGTGGCCCTCCTCTGGACCCATTCCAACAGTTTCATGTCCTTCTTATGCTGGGGCCCCCAGAGCTGGATGCAGTACTCCAGGTGGGGTCTCATGAGAGCAGAGTAGAGGCGCAGAATCACCTCCCTTGACCTGCTGGCCACGCTTCTTTCCATCCTGCTGGGAGTTATTTGACCACCAAAACTACGTTGACTTGGCTGAAGGGTTGCAGTGCAGAGTCCCACGTAAATATGCATTGAGAGACTCCAGAGGACGCAGGACAAGGCCCCCTCCCCAGCCCCACACCCCCCACCAGCTGGTTTCACCCACTGCTCGGAAGTCACCCCTTCTCCAGGTCCTGCGTATAGATGTCTGTCCGCTACACAATAAACCAGAGCAAAGGCAAATGTGCAATGTAGAGATCCATTATGCTTTATTTACATGCGTCACCATCTCTTTTACAAACTAGATTACAATTTAAAATGGAATACACAAGGCAATATCTACTAACACCAAGTGGAGTAAGCACTGCGTCTCTACTTCCTTTGGAAAGGGGCAGGTTTTGCTCCAAAACAAACTTCCTTCCAACCTCTGTGTAGTAAGGTAGTATATTCCTCCAGGGCAGCATCTTTTTTCTTTTTTTTTTAATATAAAATCCTCAGTAAGACTGCAACATGAGAGTGTCTGCTTTCAAATGAAAGTACAAGATAGCCCAAATGAAAAGTATAAACTGTTCAGCTCTTCGGTATGTAAAGACGGCCATGCGCGATAAGGCTGTGGATTTAATATTCTTCCAATTTACATGGCTTGAAACAAAAACAGATAAAACAGTTTTACAGATACTGTATACATATTTTTTCCAATCATGCAACTTTTTTTAAAAAAAAGTTAAACATGTGAAGCCAAATGTACAATCCATTTTTTCCAACCCATAGTAACGAAATGTATCTGGTCCCCCTTCGCATCTGTTGGCAATTCCTAAGGTATACCGTGTACTAGAAACACTTACAGGACACCGATTGCCAAGCAATGACATCATTTTAGAGAAATACATGACCTAAAAGGTTAACTTTTTGAAGCGGTGGCACAAACATTTCTGGAGTTAAGCAGTGGTCAACTATCCAATGATTCTCAAGAGAAAATTTTTTTACAAAATCATTAAATCAAGCCCCAAACCTGTGACTAGGAACTGCATGAATGTCACCTTTTTAGATCTTTTGTTTAGACCAAGTGTTTAAAAGATAACTACATAATTCTTCCGGACCTTTATCTGTTTTACACAGTTTCAGAAGAAAAATGTCTAGGCATAAACATGTTCAAAGAGTTAACGGCCATATTTTCCAAAGGTAGGTTCCCAAAATCAGCCTGTATTTTGACACCTAAGTAAGTGACCCTTTGAATTCAGGGAGATTTATTTAGCACTTCTGGAGAGGAGCGTGTTTGCTGGGCACCTTGGCAGGCGTAGAGGGTGCTGACCTTCTCCTGGGACTGAGGGAACCTGGCACCTCTCCCTCCTTCGAGAAGCGGCGAGGGCAGAACAGCTCGCTCCGTGCCACCATGCTGGAGTCCCCCACGTTCGCTGCCTGACACCAGGCACTTCCGTTTGAAAATTTTGGCCCCAAAAATGAGCAAGAGAAACCAAATCAAAATGAAGAGGCTGGCCCAGTCCACCCCTCTTCCGCAAGTGTTGGGATGTTCTCCAAAGCAAGGCGCCCGAGGTGTCCCAGCCACACCAATGGAAATATTTTCCTTAACATTGGTGGGAGGCAGGTTAAGCCTTTCAGCTGCTAATGCTTTTAATTTTTTTATTCTTGTTTTAAAAGAACTTCTCTGCCATTGACAGGCTGTCTCCAAATCAGAAGTGTTTTTTCTCCATTTTATGAACAGAGGGGACCATAGTTTTCTCTCTCATTTCTGCCAGGGGGAGCTAGCTCCGTTGGACTCCGGGGGGCTAGGCTGCCGTAGCAGACCACAAGTTGCCCCCATTTGGTTAAAGCTAACGGGCCTTCTCTTGCCTTTGACAAGAACTGCATCCCTACCAAGAAAAAAAAAATAAAATGATGGATTTTGGTCACCTTGGCCATACCATCAAGTCAGGCCTTACTGGTTGCTGTCAGTGGCCTGGTTAGTGGTCTTTGGGCAGGTACCTCGGGTCTCACTGGAGGCTCACTTGTTCAGGGAACAAATTCTGTGCCCTGGCACAGGGAGCCACTGAGTGAGCTCTGCCGGTGGCCAAAACCAAGGGGCAGGGGCACAAGCCCAGCCATAGGATGGCAACCATGGAGGAACCTCGGGGAAAAGAGCACCTGAGGGATGTCCTTCAGCGTACACTCGCATTTCGGGGTGTACCGGGAAGCTGAGAGCTAATGCTACGCACTCAGGGGAGGCTGGTGATAAAGTGCTCGACCAACCTTAGTAAAAGGTGCCTGCAACTGGACTCCAATAAGCAAAGCGACCTCTAGCCCAGGTGACCACTGTGCTACTTGAACGTCCTGGGTAGCTGGCTGCTGACAGAGAGGGGCAATGAGCATCAGTTAACTCCAATAAATGTAATAAACTGGTCCCCACGCTGTCAAATGGACCACCTCAGTGTAAAAAGAAAAGAGAAGTTTTTTTAAAAGGCAAATGATAAACCCTTGGCTGCTTGGAAGAGTTGATATGCTACAGGGCTACGATAACCACAACGGCACGGAGGCTACACAGTCATAACTGCGGGGAGAAACCAAGAGGTGCATCTTTACGAGAGAACAGCGTGGGGGTTACGATACAAAAACCAAAACTTCCATCACACTAGGAGCTGTTGTTTCACTAACATCACCTCGGGGACCTGGAAAGTAATGAGCGAGGAAGGGCCCACGAATGCGTGCGTGCGTGCGTGTGTGTGTGTGTGTTTGTGTGTGCAAGACTGTGCGTGTGCGGTGGCAGTGGCGAGAGGGAGTCACTCCACATTGCATGGGACACGGGTCGGTGGGAACTCATGCACTGAGACTTCGGGTTAAAATGCTAGTTTGGGGTTGTTTTTTTTCCTAACATCCATGCATAATGATCCATTTCTGTACATAATAAAATATATTTATATATTTATATGCATAATGCTTTTATGCAAAGAAAAAAAAATTCATATATCGCTTTGGAGAATTATGTATACACTGTCCTATTCAGAACCTCTTCATACCGAGTTCCTATGTACCATTGGTGTTTTCCCCTCTTTTTTTGTATCCCTCCCCCCCCAAAGATACTAATAAAAAGTAATCAAACTTTCCAGATTATAGAGAGGATCTATACAGCACCATACCTTTTATTCATTATTATTATTAATTATTATTCATTTTACAAAAGAAAATCTTAGAAGCAAAATATATAAAACTGCCTTGTCTTTCAGTGTCATTTATCCTGTTACAATCTATACCCATATGAAAAGCCATTTGTATGATACTGTCACCTTGCCATTCCCTCTCCTGCTTCTTCTGCCACAACAGATTATACATAATGAGAAGGAAAAAAATAATCAAGGATATGTCCAAAACAAAACAAAAAAAACAACAAGGAAGGATCACTGATGCAGTAACACACCCTGCAATGACCTGTGCCTCAGCTCCCGGCGTTGCCACTGCAAGTCACCTGCCGATGCCCAGCCTCTACACTTAGCTTTTCTGCGAAGTGGCGTTATTTCCCTTAATTTTCGCTTTTTCAAACACAGCTTTACAGGTGGCTATGTTCCACTTGTCTGCCAGCTCAGCTTTTTACCTCCTTACTAGCCTGCTGTGGCAGTAGGGGGCTAACAGAAGGCAGGAGGGGGGAGCCCGCTCTGGCGGGTGGCAAAAGGGGCTCCTGCCTCAGCACCCGTGGGGGCCACGGCACCCGCCATCAGTCCATCCTCACGAGCCAAGTGGCAAACTCGCCAGTTTCCCTCGGCTTGCAATCAACCCTGGTCTGACGCTTATGGAAAACAGGGGTGTACCATTCAATTTAAGGGAAGGATAAGAAAGAAACAAACAAACCAACCCAACAAACAAACCAACCCAACAAACAAACAGACCACACTCATCACCTCTCTCTGGAATTCAGACGGTTGATTGGTAAAACAAACGCTGTATATTCAGAAAACCCTGACGTCTGAGCAGTGTTGGGTTACGATCATCTCCTTGCGCGGGCACGGTACTTTAGATTCCCCAGGGAGAGAAAGCAAATACGGTCAAAAATCTAAGGAAATCAAACTGGAGGTTGTAGGGGGGAGGGTGGGCAGATGGGAAAAACCTCCAAAAAGAAAAGCCAACTTAAAAACATCCCATAAACCATTAATATATTGAAACACCACATACTCATTGACAAGTAACTACTGTAAAGGCTACACAGTGTGTTCTCAACAGGATGGTGCTGAACATTGTCTCCACAGCAGGTGCTTGGCCATCCCAGAAAAGGAAGATTTTGCATACTTCAGAATGAGTTCAATTCCCAAAAAAAAGAGAAGGAAAAAAAAAAAAGAAAAAAATAAAAAGAGGATCTTCACTCCGGTAAGGGGCCTATTAACAGTCTGCTTCGTTAGGAAAATAATGCAGGGTTCACAAAGGTCGTAAGCTGTAAACAGTATCACTGTCCACTTGCTGACAGCAGATTTGGCAAAGGGTTCTCTTTCTACATCTCGTGTCAGTTTGAGGGCCTGGAGAGGAAGAAGAAAAAGAAGAAAAGACAGTGAGACTGCTGCATGTAGGAAGAAAACACAACAAAAAAAGGCAACCGAGCAAACCTCCAAACCCAACAACAGCTTACACTGACAATCAATTTTGATTTGTTTGCACCCAGAAGCTTCAAACTTATAGCAAGGAATAAGCCGTGCTGTGGCCCTGCCTGAAGATGCTTCTCCCTTGCCATGGTTTGAGCGTGCTTCCTTGCTGGCTTAGCTGCTCCCAAGCAGGAAAGAAAAACCCTCTTTCCAAAAAAAAAACAATGGCCAAGTCTGATTTACAGAAATCCAGTGCATCATCTATTTGCTAAGCGTATTTCCAGGTAAAGCATGGAAGGATCCTCCATCTTCTCTCCATTTTTCTTGATCACCCTTTCTCAGCATCACCAAAAGGCTGGACAAATCTTCCATCAGTGTTTGACATTGACCAGTGCCCTTGAAGGACAGCCAAAGGAGGCTGCTCAAGAGAAGCAGGGAAGAGCTTTTGCTTCGGACTTTGGAGTTCTCTGTTTTCCTGCTCATGCAACACACCGTCAACAGAGTCCACTCGACTTTAAAAATGGGGTTAGGGTCCAGCTTATTCTATAGCCACGAAACTTCTCTGCAGAGGGAAAAACACTGGGAAGACACCTTGGATGCAGCATGAAGATGACTACGAAGGGACATGGCAAGTAGGTAAACACTGAAAACAGATGAACATTTCAACCAAGGGGGCCAAGGGGACAGGTTTTTAAAGTTACTCAGTGGCTTAAAAACACAGGCAGGCACCAAGTAAAGTTTTGGAAAAGTATACACATTTAAATATTCCCATGAAATCCTTTCAGAAGGCCTACTCAGTAGCCATCCACGTTGCTGGGCATTTAACTTCTGGCTATGAAATGGCTTCTGAAACCAGGGCCTAGTCCCCCATACCACTTAGAACCTGTTAAGGATTTTCCACAGGATGACTCATTGGTGACTTCTTTATATAGTGCAAGAACAAGGGGACACTTGTTGAAACCAAAAAGCCATTTGAGTTGATTACAGGAATGTCTTTGCCATCGAAAGATCCTGGTATCAGTCACCCTCATGAAAAATGATGGACTTAAGAGGGACTGCTGGATTAATCTGGACCCGCATCTCCTGCAAGGGGGATCACTCAACGGCTGTCAGGAGATGACTCTCCACCACTACCCCTCTCCTTTCTAAGGTGCCAGGCACTGATCCTATGATAACATTTTATTTAAATGACCTATTCTGATAATGCTAAATGATTGATGGAAATTTAATCATTTTTTGTCTCATGGTTATTAGAGCAACAGCGTGACAGCTGCTCCCTGCACCATTAGGGGAGAACTTCATTCAGCAGAGCTTAGGGAGCAGACAGATTGCGTGTTTTCACCCAAACAAAATTTGGCTTTAGCCTTAATTATGTGGAGGGGCTTGGGGTAGACTGTTTTGTGAATAAAGGGATTTCTGACTGGATCAACATATTGATTTCTTCATTTTCAAAGGGCAAATTAACGCTAGCCGTTCGTTAACGTGACTGCCTGGCAACGATTCCATTTGGTAAGTGTGTCCTGATGCCCGTAACAAGGTCAGCAGAAGACACACAGACAAGCCTGGTAGGCCCCAGTAAAACCTGGCTAGTGGCTCGTATGCAACTCAAAGGACTGCATGCCCTTTTCTCTACTTCTCCCTAAAGCCTCAGCGCCAGGGGGGCTGGGAACAGGTGACTTCCCAAAGCACAACCTCATCTGAAGGCAAGGCTCGGGTCCCGCACGCCACAGCCTGGCAAGCCGGCTCGCTCTCCCGCAGCCACCACTTATGCTGAGCGTGGCCTCAACTTCGGCATGTGTGAGAAGTCTTGCTGACTTTGAACGGAGCTATTAATTAAAAGTCAACGAGTACAGAAACTCCTGAGGAAGTACCAGAGTCGTGTTTAACGTTTAAATTAAAAAATGTATGCTAAACATTATACTATGAAACAAAGTGACAAGAGAAAAAAACTGGAGGACGGATGATGATGAGCATCATTTGCGGAAGTGGCATTGCCGGACATTTTTTCCTGGGGACACCCATCCTTCAGACAGTGCCAACATTTAGGACACAGACACACAGCTGCGGTGAAATTTGCTCATAGCAGAACCAAACCACGCTCCCTTTTCACAGCTCTGTTTACATGGACTCTGCAAATGGATTAAAAACCGAAAAGAAGTAGATCAAAGTCTTAACCTGCCTGCCTTCAAATTACCCCATTAAAGTCTGTAATAGACCCACACACTTTCGCTTTCTGCCTCGCCACAAAACGCCTCTGTTAACCCTGAGCTAGCAGCCTGCTGCTTCACAGCAATGAAAACCGTATCGGGCAGGGAAGCAAGGACTCCAGTTTATCAATGGTCCTCAACCACAATTCCCCAGTGTTCCTCTCTTCCTGCCCCCAAAATCTCCAGCTGCATCCTGAGCCACCACGAGATTTTCTCCCATTCCTGACGGCCACGGGTAAAGTTCATGCTCTGGAGCGTCACCCTGAATTTGCAGAGGCAGATGGGGTTTCTCCTCTGGTGAGCCAGGATGATGCTGTCCTCTAAGGGCAACATGCAGCTCTCCAGGTTAAGTACTCCAGACTCCACTTTATCCTTTTTCCTGGCCTTTACTATTGTGTTCTGTTTTGGGGGTAAGAGCCATAGAAGTACGAGCACAGGGAGTGATGCAAGAAATACATAGAAAAGAGGTGAAGGAGGGATACAAGAAAGGTGAAGTCTAGCAGGGCTGGTGGGCTAGAGCAGTGCTTGCTAACTTGCCACAACAAAGGCATAGAGCCCCCTCTCAGGTGTGGTATGGTTTGCTGTTTCTTAGGCTGGAGTGCCCCAAAAAGGGCACTGCTGGAAAACATCATCTGCCTGTACCTCTTAAGCCACTCCCTGGAAAATTCAGTTCTCCCTTGAAAAGCTCCTCTGCCAAACCTGAAGCCCATTTTCAATCCTCAGGGAGTGGAAAGGAAGGAGGAATTTTAGACTTTCTCCTGAAGTTTCTTAGACTTCCTTTTCTTGAGACTTTCTTCTGAAGAGGGTGAAGGCTTTATTTTGGAGTGCGGTCTTCACAACCGCATTGACACCCGGGCTCTGTCCCACACACATGCACGCACTGAAAGCAGAAGCAATTCCAGGACGGATGTTTTGCCCCCCTGGGTACAGAAGGCTGGAACAAGACACCTCTGCTGGACGTTAGAAGAATCCATAGTATATATCAAGCTATAGCTTATGCAAGTATTATGCATGTGGTTGGTGAAAATAATGACTTTAAAACAGAAACAGAAAAAGTATTAAGTAAGGGGTGAGGATGAACTCCTGCTTTGTCATGTCCCACAGACATTTTGAACCCCAGATGCTAAATCTGTTTATCCTGTTTGGTGGAAGAGTGTAAAACAAAAAGCAAGTGTTTCTGTATTTTATAATTCTTCAGCTTGCAAGCAGTTATGTGGGAAATTAGATGCCCCTCTCTTCTGTCATTTTCCCTGCCCTCCCATCCTCTACCTTGCTACTGACGAGTTACAACTGCTACTCTTGCTTTACTCTGTGGCTGAGCTGTTGGTTGTGATTTCCCTCCAGCAACATTTCCTCACCTCCGTCTCCCATCATTCCACCACTTCACCGGGTGGCCTTCTCCCAAGCCCCACACCAGCTTGGGCACCATCAGATCAGCTCTGAAGGATCATCTGCTGCCTGTTGCCTTCTCCCTTTGATTCCCAACAGTGCCAATTACGCAGCACTGGGAATTTCTTCAGAATAGAAAGGTGACACATCAATGGTCCCCAGAGCACAACACAGATAACATGCAGTGGTGTTAAGTTTATCAGTAAGCTAACATAACAATCAGCACATAGAGTCTTCTGTTAAAAGAAAACCTATGTGCTCCTTTACGTAATTATGGCATGAGAAACTGCACTAGCAACACACAGCTCCTCTGTACGGCAACCTACCAAGGACCTCCTGATTTGCTGAGTGGATCACATCTTGAAAAATACCACCGCTTAGAGGTCTGTAAAACAAGTGTTTTCCCTGGGTACCACTCTGTAACAACTCCCCAGGGACAGGAAACCCCAATAATTACTTTTACTGTCCAGAGACAAACATTTTGAAGGAAACTTGCGTCCTTTAGTGACAGATGTGCATTCATTCTGCTGCCTCTGCCCCTTGATGCGTCATCGACGCCAGCAGTACAGCTTCTCGTCCAAAACAGGGGTAGGCTTAAAAAGCAAGACTTGATTACGTGTGGTTACAAGTTAATATTCTGCCTGAGGTTTCACAGCTCAAGACTGAAGAATACACCGTATTTGTTTAGAAACAAGTAAGGAAGATAACTACTGTGGCCAATCCTTCTATTATGACAAAATTGCAGCATGAGATTTTTTGTTCAAGCAGAATAAAAATGAGGAATCCCGATGCCATGGCAGGTATGCCACAGCGACACCCTAGAGACTTAGCGTTGGCTGCACGAGGAAGGTTCTGTGCTGAGAGCCAACGCTGAGGTCCGGGTGTGAAGCCCAAGGGGAAAAAAACGGCTGGCGACTTAATGCGGTTTCTTTCATGAACTTTCAGGCATGTTGCAACTTCACTTTTTAAGTTCTACTCTTAAAAATAGATTTTTTTCCAGCTCAGAATTGGGGGCAGTGAGTGAGGGAGAAGGGTGGAAAGAGGAAGAACGCCGGCCCAGAACTAAGCCTTATGGGAGCTAAAAAGCTGCTGTGCTGGTACTTGCACAGGCACGTAAAGCAGGAAAGTGTCTCTTTTCCTTCTGTTGCTGCTCTTCCACTCTAAGAAACATTGTAAACGATAGCAGATAACCAAGTATTTTGAAAGTAAATGTATCCAAAGACAGCAGATCATTCTCTCCCCCTATATCAGCTCCCTGGGACAAAAGGCTTGCCCAGAACTGTAGTCAGGTGCCACAACTATTGATAGGCATGTTATTCTGATGTCCCACTTGCCTACAGAATCATCGAGAAGTCCAGGCTGGAAGGGACTCAGCATCACCTGGCCCAACCTTCTGTTTGAAGGCAGGGCCTTCGGTTAGGTTATTCAAGGCCCTGCCAAGCCAAGTCTGGAATATTTCCAGCAAGGGAGAGTCCAACACTTCTCTGGGCAGTTCATTTTACCCTCAAAGGTGGATAAGGTCCCTTCTACCCACTTTACAGATGAAAAGGAGACATCCAGAGAGAAACTGGTCCACCCGTACCCACACGTTTAAAAGGAAAAGCAGATCGGGGTTTTGCTAATGTATCAGGACCCAATACTGAATACTCAAATTCACAGGAAATTCTGCACTTGCTCGCAAGAGGAGCAGGCACATGCAGACTCCACCACATATGTCACTGCCTTGTTGCCGATACAAGAAGGCCGTATGCTGACACACTTGTTTTTACACCTACAGACATGTCAGTGTGCAGTTACGCCGTCTTTCCAGCACAAGCACTGCTGACACCCAATTGCTGTTGAGAGCCATCATATCTGGCTGGGTTCAATCTTCTGCCAATCCCGGCCAACAGAGAAGAGTTTAGGTACAGGACATCACCTCTCTACAAAGTCTCCAGGCTTCTTACATGACATTTTTATGGTAAATTCTACCCCTTCCCTGTCTTTCAGGGGCCTGAGGAGGGAGGTGGAACTCATGGGAAATTATGGGCCATTGACTGAGAGACATCAGCCTGGAAGTCCAACACAGCAGTTTTTAGGCAGGATACTGCTGGATTAGAGGAAGCAGGCCAAAAATATTTGCAAAATACAACTTCTGTTAGGGGTAAAGTGCATCAGCTGGAATAACAGTGCTTTTTTTAGGCATCCAGGAGCATTAGGAAGGAGACCTCTACCACGGATCAGAAAAGGATGGGTAACTACTGCACCTGAGCAAAAACACAGAAGGATTGTGGTCACACTTTTGAATCTGAAGAATAAGAGCCACTGTTTAGAGCAAAAGGTACCTGCATGGCTGGAAACATCCTGAATTATGCGTTTACAGCACTATGGAAACATGCTACGTACGCTTTATTCTGAATGTCCCCACAGAGTTTCTTTTTCTCTGCCAGGTACCAAGCCTATTTTAAAACCACCCTCCCTGCTAAGGAGTCTTCTCATTTTCCTCTGCAGTAAAATGACAGGCCAATCGTGCTCACACAGGTCACACAAAAGGATTTCCACCATGTTGATATAAGGCAGGACATCCTCCATCATGACTTCCAAGTGGTAGAAAAGGCAAGAGAGAGAAGGTCCTTCCTCAAAACCAGATTTTCTCTATATTTGTATGAAAGAAATTACCTATGAAAGCCAGGAGAAGCAGGCAGTACAAGGGAAAAACAATGGGCAAGATATTCAGCTCAGCTGTAAAAGTGCATAAATGCAAGCCATTTGCCACGGCATCATCTGGGAAAAGTGGCTTTTTTCCTGGTGAAATGGCAGACAACCGCGGCTACACAGTGGCCTCCGTTAGCTGAGCTGCGTCTCCGTCCGATTACTGCTCAGCAGATGTCCGCTCTGCCAGACTCCAACAACTGCCACCCTGCGTGGTAATCTGAGTGGAAAAGCTGATTAAATAGCCCCTGTAGACCGGACCAGAGCGGAGCATTCCCACCACCCAGCCGCAGGTACCTGATTTAATGGGGTCAGTGTCCCCATGCACCGTGTGGGACTCGGTCAGGGGCAGCGCTGATGGGAGCATCCTGCTGGAGACTCTCCACCAGCAGCGCTGGGTGCCCAGCGTGGTGGTGTGTGAGCATTCTTCCTTTATCCTCCCTCCCCAGGCCAGGAAAGAAAGGCCACCTATTTACATACGATACTACTCAAATATGTGCACTCCTGCTGCCTACGCTATACCTGTGCTCTTTGGCTGTCATCAACACAAGACTTAAACCTCCCCAGCTGTCAGTTCATCACCTTGGCTGAGTGCTGAATTGCTATGAAAAAAGATCTCGACCTTTCCTCAGCCGCATGACGTTATGTTTCTAAAAAGGATCTCTTATTATGCGCTTCTTCAAGAAAATATGTTTTTAGGGGGGCTATTTAAAAGTCTAGCCCAAAAGAAGGAAAGAAAAAAGAAAAACCACCTGTAACCATCCCAGCTATCAGGCAACAGCACATCTGGGGACCAACACTGATCTGCAGCTCTAAACAATCATTACGGCTCATTCACATGAAAAAGACAATTTGTGAAGACTCATTCTGTAATAAAACCTGCCTGCTGCTGATCCAGGGAGGAAAGCACTGGGGAGACCAGTTGATGCAGGCTGTTCTAAAAATATCAGTTTGTGCTGTCATCTGGTGAGAGTATGTCATCCTGTAATCTTGGCATCTGCAGGGACAGCAAGTTTCTCCCTAATTATTGCTGCTGAATCACATGACAAAGCATGAGGTACTAAAAAATATATCTATATAAAACACCAACAGAAGAACACCCAAACCACAGGATCAGACCACTGTCCTGGCTTCAGCTGCTCTATACTCACAACACAAGCCTGCGGAGGCAATCCTAGTTTTTATATATCTTTTTCCTGGGTTAATAAAACCCCAAAGTATAATCCCAGATTAAAAAAAACAAAACACCAAAACCAAAAAGCCCTACTCCCAGAGGGAGTAAACGATTCATTGTGTTTGTGTGTCAGCTCCTGCTGCCTTCATGCAGCAAAAGCCACAGCATCCCTGCACGCGTAGGGCTGAAAGCGTAAGGCCCTGTGTCGAGGGCCTTCGAGGGCCACCGTGGCCAGCGGGACCACACGGCTGGCAACCCCAGCAGGGTTTGCTGGGCTTTCCCCTCTCCTCCTCCCCAGTGGCCACAAGCAGCAAGTTTGCTCCCGTGCCACTGGTGTGTGCCTAGGGAGCCAGAAGCCTGCTCGGGGCAGGCCCTCCTTGGAGTTAATGGGATCCCTGTTCCCAGCGAAACACGCTTTCTACATAGATGGTTTTGTTCAAAGACTAAACTTGGCGTGCCTGATGTTCAGCTAGTCACAAAACCACCTTTCAAAACTTGGGCTGGCTAAAACAACACTTAAATGTTAGAAGCGCGCCACCGCCTTAACCACTAACCTGTTAGAAATGGAGCAGAAGAATTTGCTGCTCCTGAATTTCCTTTAGATTTTTTAAAGGCAGACAGCCCCATCTTGGCTCCATGTAAGAAACCTGCCAGCCCTACCCCTAAGACCTCATTTTTGAAAATAAGAGATGAGGAAAAGCAGCTACAGTCCTGAGGCTGTCGGCATCCTCAGGCAAGAGGTCCATCGATTCTGGTTTCCACATTTCAGCTTTAATGAGCAGAAAAAAAGGCTTCTGGTAAAGAATAAAAATCGTCTTCCTTGTGGTATATTGTCCAGAGGTCTCCGATTCGAAACTCCACCCAAATGGAGATCTTTTCTCTATCTACTTCAACTTTTAAGATGGTGTTGTAGTGAACAGTAAGTCATCCACAGACCTATGCATTCGTATTTGGTACAAATTTCACCCAGAAACAGGTTGAACACCAATTAACAAATTGGCAAGCAGCCCAAACTGGTAGGGACTAATGAAATACCAACAGGCATTTCGTTACGTTTCCTAGGATTTTGCTTTATCAGAAATGTTAATCATCAAATTGTGTGAATGTTACATGACGTGGCTATCAGTCGCTTGTGCACTCTCCTGCTACAGTAAGATGACGTGGGGACCCAGACGATGCTAGGGGAAAATGAGTGACACTAACTGATCTGTGAAGTATTTTAATTGTAATTTTCAAAAAGGTCAACCTGACTCCAGCACTGTTCTGTTACAGAGCCCACAGGCATCCTGCTAAATGGCACACTGAAATCTCTCTCAGAAGACACAGTTAGATGAGTTTTTCAGATGGTGAAACCAGCTCAAGTTCCTGCCCTGCTCGCGCTGAGCCGTCCCTCCAGCCCCCACCCAAGCCCTGCCAGCATCGCCACTGTAAACTGGATCACGGAAACAACCAAGGTTAAAACAACTAAACAACTTTTTAGATGGGTCTTGATACCTGAGGAAATGTTTGCCCAAGCGGTAGTTTATCACCAGGCTCCTGACCTTCCAGGCAGCAGTAAATGTCCCGAATAGTCTCCCCTGCCAGTTTGCCTGGGACTACTCTTTGGTGAATGCCAAGTCCCTTGGGACTTGCTGGCTGAGGACCACAGAGGGTGCAGAGTTGTGGGAACCCCAGACTGAGCGAGGACCCATTAAGTTCAAAATAAAAGGTATTCTAGAAACAGGCAAGGGAATAGTGATGTCTTTATTTATTGATAAACAAGCTGAAAAACCAAGTTGGTCATAATCTGAGGGGGTGGAGTGCTCTTGGGAAGCAGGCAGAGACAGAGGAACAGAGGCCCCAGCCAGCTTAAGAGGGGAAAATTATGGCTGAGTGAGTAAAGCAAGAAAAAAGCATATTGATTTTCTCCTTTCCTTCTTGTAAGAGAAAAAAAAAAAAAAGAAAGAAAAAAAACCCAAATTCGTTTATATGCCTCAATTAGGGCCCTCTAAAAGGCTGGGCATGGCCAGCCTCACAGGCATAGGGCCAGCGTGGTGGGACCAGGCAAGGTTTTCTCCATGGACTGTGCACAGGCTTATTGCAGTGCAGCAAACATGCACAGCCACGAAACCCACAACGGTGGGTTTTTTCACTACCCCTATGAAGAAATTGTAGTTGATTCTCTCCCAAAGTAAATGCCCCTCTATACGTAAAGTATGTATAAACTAAATACCTATGTAATTGGGTTCATTCTTTTCTTCCCGAAAACTGACACCAACGTTTCTCTTATTTTTCATAGAAAACACATAGAAAAAACTATTCCCAGGTATGCCAATAACCCACTGTAACTGCTTCTGCCTGCCTGCAAAATGCACCTGGCTGCCTTCGTGAAACGGATTTAGCGTGAACAAGCGCCAGGCTGCTCTGCTGAAAGCATTCCCCAGTCTTCAAGCCTGTAAAGATTCGTTATTGGGAACATGACCACTGCGAAGTGAGTTATTTTAATTCAGGGGTCTCTGTTGCTACGGCAAAGCAGAGAAGTAACCGAGAAAGCAATTCGGAACGATCGCATCCGATGTCATGAGAGGCGTCCCTATGAAAATACGAGATGCTCATAGGGAGGCAAACTCTGAAACAGCGCTGCTTAACAGACGACGAAGGGTGCATGATGAACCACCTCAGCAGAAATCATCTGCGCTTGCACCTGATACCGGAGGCACCCCGCAGCAGCCGGTCCGCTTGTCAGAGAGGGAAAGAGGCTTCCACAGATGACTGGACAGTAATCCACCGTGGAGAGCTGTCTCGTTAATAAATCTGTCCTCTGCAATGAGACTCCGCTCACACAGATGTGTCAGTTCCTTTATTCAGAGGGAGCAGCCTGAAAAAGATCGCGGTGGCTATGCTTTCCATGAACGGCACAGGCCAGGGTGAAGAGGCAGCAGCGAGCATCGGTAAGGAGGTGGCATGGTGAGCCTCCTCCACACCGCCCAGGCAGGTCTCCCCGCAGGCATCTTCTACCTACACACAGCAAATGAAGACAGGAAAGCAGGAGGCTGCCCTATTTGGCTGTGTCAAGCAAAGCTGTCAATAGCATCTATTTTTTAGGCCCCATTTGGCAGATCGTACTGTTGGATGTTTCACAGCGATAACGTTCCTACAGCCTTTTTTTTTCACCTCATGCAAAAAGGGTTTATAAATCCAAACAGCTCATGAACTGGAGGAAGAGAGAACTGGTCAGCAAGTGTGACCTTCTGCCAAGTTTTTGCCTTCTGGTTCATGAGTCAATTCTTTTTTTCCTCTTTCCTTTGTTAAGCTCTCCAGCACTGGAACTGAAGGAAAACTGGAATTCGGCTGTGGCCCTGGCCTTGCCAAGCTGCTGTCCCATGCAGGGTCAGCAGGACGTGGTGTCCTCTACAGCCCACCTCTGCAGCCTGTCTCCTGGCCATGCACTGCAACACTCTCGCTTTGAGCGAGAAGATGTGAAAGAACCAGAGGAAATCCTCCCACCGACAGAGAAAGGACTGCGCAAACCAACCGCTCCACTGGAGCGAAGCAGCTTTGCAGAACGACTGAAAGGAGGACTCCGGGGCAGTCTTGTTCTCCTTCACAGACATCAGACCACAGCACACGTCTCCTGTGGTACTCCATACACACAAGAAGACATTCAGCAGGTTCACCACTGCTGTTCGCCTACCACAAAACTTCCCCTTGAACACCTAACTGTGAAATAGAGAATGAGAACTCAATTAAAGATGAAAGGGGCAAATTATGCACCATAAAGTCAAACGACACTGACTCCTTTCCATCCTTCATCCAGGAAATAAGAAAGCTGGAAGTAAGCTGAAAACTGAATGAATACTTCATTTAACCTCACCGCCGGGATACTCTACATACTATTCTGAAGTTAAGAGAACACGTTCAATAATTTATAGCTAACCTTTTATCCTACTATATTTTGAAATCTACTCCCTTATACTAATAAATAAACAAAGGAGAAAGGGCACTTTGTGTGGCACCTACCCTATGAGTCAGTGAATATGTACGGGTGAGCAGGCAGAGGCATGGGCAGCAGCCTGCAGAATGACAAAAGGATGACAGAAACAATGTTTAAAAGTTCAGATGCCCCCAGTTATGGAAAGGAAGCAAATGGAAAAAAAACACATCAATGTGGAAAAAATTAAACTGAAGAAACTAACATTTGAAAAGCACCTATGTCAGAACCCAAACCTACGGATATTCTCTTGATGGAGTCCAAAAGAAAATGACACCCACCTCAGTCCTGGGGGGGCCCAACAAGTTTTGCATATTTAAAACATTAAACCCAGGATGTTCCTGGGACCAGGATCCCACCTTTGCTATTTCAAGATATAATTCCTCGATTTGCTATTATTTTTTTTTTGCCAAGAAACACGGTTAAAAAAAAAAAAAAATAAAATTTTGCTAGCATTGCTGTACCACAGCAGCAGTACAACCCTAATTCATTCCCGATCTGTCCCGCACACCCGATCCTCGGTGTGTTCACTGATCTTGCAAAGATGCTCTTCCCCCTCCCCTGCAGTACTACTGCTCCACTGACCGCAAAGCCCCTTGCCCCATCCCTACGTAACACAGCTTGGCTACGTGTGGCATCGGCTGCAGAGAAGAATCCATCTGTTGTGACTTCAAAGAAGAGAAGTTGGAGCTCTGTGATTCCTAAAAGCCACAAATATTCCACCTTGGTCTGCCTGATTTGTCATTAACATTTCTCATGCCTAAATTAAGAAGGACGCGTAGCATCAGGTGCGTGCTGACAGTGTTGCAGCCGAACAGCTTTTATAGCTTAGCCTCGTTTCCCTCCACACCTCCAAACGTTTCTTGGTTGTGCCTGTTGCATACCAACACACAGCAAGCCATCACAAATTAATATTATTAGTGTGCACTAACTATTAAGGGTTTGGTGCAAACTCCAATAAAACTATGGAACCAAGTATTTTACCACATCTATGGGGCACTGACCTGTTTGCCCATTTTCCCTGTTCTCAAAGATCCTTCAGCCTGGTACCCAACTCTGTGATGAAGCCTGTTTAGCACCAGTGAAGTTCCCCACATTCAGACTGACAACGTTCTGAGCTGAGATGAGGGAATCAAAGTTAAAATCCAGCCCATCTGCATCCATGAGTTCACTGCGGATAATGGACTCCATGTCACACTCCAAGCTCCCATTGAAAATATCCAAGTCCAAGTCACTTGGGAATTTCTCGTGTCCCATGACCGGGAGGTTCACGCTAGAGGAGTACAAAGAGGAGCCTGAGAGCGGGTCAGAAAGTGTTTGCATAGACTGATTGACAGGTGACTGCTGATGTTTGGTAGATCCCAAGCTGTTCGAGTCACTCAAGCCTATGTTACTGATGGAATTGGACAAGGCACGGCTGCCACTAAGAGAGGAGTTGTGGGACTGGTGCTGGTGATGAGGCAGGCTCTGATTGACCAGACCGCCCTGGCTGGACTGTGCGGCAAACGACATCATGGGGTCGTTGCGGAGCATTATATTCCTGCGGGAATTCTGGGCGGACACAGCTGTGCTGGCTTGTGACATGAGTGGGTCAGACTGTGTCATCATGACATCACTGTGACTAAGTGCATCAGAGGCGAGGAGATCCTGCAGCGTCTGGTTGTTGTAATGAGAAATGGAAGAGAAGGTGGCTTGCTTGTTCTCCTGAATGGTCTGCATGGGCGACTGGCGGAGGGAATTCAGGGACGACGGCCCAAACACGGCGTTATTGAAACTACTCGATGGGGAACCCAGCCCTGAACCTTTGGAACCATACGGAAAACTGGAGCTTCTCTGCATTATCCCTCCTGTGGGCGACTGCTGGGAGGGAGGGAGTGTTATATTGTCCAAGAGATCATCCATGAGGTTATCTGTCAGTCCATCGTTCAAATTCATTGTCCCAGCCATATCAGTCAACCTAGGCAACTCCACAGTACACGGTTTGTTTACCGATGGGGACAAGCTCGATGGACTACTGTACAGCATGGGAGAAAGCGGAGCGTCGTCATCTTGAACATCATCTAGTTCGGTGCTTGCCAAAATTGGTGACAAGCGGCCACTGATCGTACTGGCGTTGGAATTTGTACGGGAGCGAAAATCTGTCCATGCATCCAGCTCGTCGCTGCTGCGGGAGGTGGGACTCCCTGGCCACTTGGAGAGCTGAGAAGGGCTGTCCTCGCTCGTCTCCGGGGCGGTCTGCAGGGCTGCCTTTTTCTTAGCCGCCCGCCCTCTGCTCTTCGTGTACTTGTTGCTATTGTCCATCGACACAGCGCGTCTCCGGGGCGCCTTGCCACCTTTTCCACCATCGGGATTGATCATCCACCAAGAGCTTTTCCCGGTGCCTTCATTCTGCACCCTGACGAATCGGCTGTGGAGTGACAAGTTGTGCCGGATCGAATTCTGCAGGAAAGGAACAAAACAAAATGTCAAGACCCTGCACCCTACTTCTTTTGCTACCCAAATCTCAATCATTAAACCAACATCACATGAAAACAGCAACATGAATAAAAGCACTGGGCCCTCCTGGGCATCACCACGGGTTTCTTGGGTGGTGCGTACGGGAGGGCTGCAGTGTGGCTGCAGGGCGCCAGCATGCTGCTGTAAAGCAAGCCTCGTGCTTGCGCTAGCTGTGTATTCCTGGTGCCCACCTCCACACCCCCGAAAGCTGCGTCCTAAGGAAAGGAGTGTGACGCAGCTCCGTTCCTGCTAGCAAGAAGCAAGATGGTTCTCCCTTACTTTTGACTCAGGACAAACCTCTATACTATCGGCAATCTTGCCATCAGTTCCTTGAAATAAAAACTGCAAAGGCACTGCAAAAATCTGACTCGGAGGGGTAGTCACACTCATCGCAGCCTCTGCAAATGTCTTTTTAATTCTTCACGGGCATGTGTGTTGTGTGTTTGTTATAATAATCCTTGATAAAACTGCAAGTGCTGTTGCTCCTCTCCCACAGGCACCCTGTGCATGACTGAGCTGTACTTTCTCTCCTGATTAGAGGCACCAGAAATACTCCCGTACCACAGTAGCTGGCCCGCCGTCCCCTCACCATAGTATCCTCACAGTCATCAAAACGTGATGTGACACAGTACACGACGATATCCCTGTCCCTGTAAGCTGCTGGATACAGAGTTGTATAAAGCTGCTGTACACAGTCAGGTACCCGTTGCTGTACAGGACGCCACGAAATACAGTGTTTAGAGGGGACCCTGAGCACTGTCTGCTGTTGTGTATTACCCGCTTGCACTAGTCAGCAACATCTGTTGTTCAAAAACCATGTTGGCTCAAATTGATGATAATCACCCCAGAACAAGAAAGAGGCAGAGAAAACCAGCCCATGGCAGCCCTAGTGAAATGACTCCAGATTTAAACCAAATAACGGAGATGAAAATCCCTCTCCACTCATCCTGCTGATCTTGGGCTTAAAATAAGGCTCAAAGAAAGGACAAGCAAGTAGTATTTGTCAGTGAGAATGGTTCCAAGTTTCGTTGTTGTTTTTTTTTTTCCATGTGCAAGTCAAGATTTTTGGAGCTATTCCATATTCCTTTAGAAAACAGTGTGCTATTCCTCTAGGTTAAAGATGATCAAGTTTAAAAAGTTGCACAAGTTCTTTTTTCTTAAACTTTGGCAATTACCAGCTATATCTATAAAGAGGATAAAATCACATTTGTTCTACCAGTATGCTTTAAAAACACAAAGTCAACAGGATCATAGCATAATCAAACCGTCCAAGATAAGTGTCCTTCATTTACAAAGCACTGAAGAAAATTCCAGATTTAAATGGGCAAAGAATGAACCAATCAACAAATCAATTCACGAGCATCTTGACATTTGCATCGTTAGGATAAATGGACGTTTGACATAAGTGAACTGCTGACACATTGGATGCATAAAGAGATACAGCCCAGCTTTTCTCAAACAATCCTTTTCAGTATAAAAGGCCTTTTTTTCCCCCTGTAAGTGTTGTGGTTTTTGTCAGATCGTGAAATGGAAAACACGCCTGAAGTTCTTCTCGCATGCAGACAGCAGACGCGGTTGTGATTATCACTTAATGAAAAGAGAAATCATATGGACCATGGTTCAAAATAGCAACTGTTATGTTTTAAACAATCCGCACAAAACAGCAGACCAGACTTCGCAGACATACTTCAAGAGAAGTTTGGGTCAGTGCCTCAGCTATAAACTTGTCCATTTCTAGGGGACTATCATGCCTTCAAAATATGGTGGATTGAGTTGCAGCATAATAGTTCTTCAGTGTAAGGAAGGAAAGAGCTTTTTATTATTTAACTGATGACATTTTAACTATATTTTGAGTCTGGCAACAGTCTGTTTCTAGCTTCTAATAACTAGGCGCCACTGCTTACTTCCTCAGGTTTCTACCAACTGGCTGGAGAACTGCTGTTTTTTTGAAAAATAACCTTTTTTGATATTCCAGCTTGTACTGCATCAATGCAGGTAGCTCTCACATTCATTCCCTGTGACCTTCATGGGCAACTGTATGTGAGAACATCTGCATGGGGATCTCTCCTTGCAAAGAGCCAGCGGCAGGACGAGGACAACCACATCTAGACCAGTACACCAAGCCAGGCTACAAGAGCCGTACAAACCATGCTGTTCCCCACCTAAAAATGCTGGGTATGAGAATACACACCACCATGACTCTTGCTAATGAAAAAAAAAATCTTAGAAAACACAGAAAAGAAACACCCAGGGTAGTATAGGCAGCATGCCACATAGCTTCAGATATAAAACCACTCAGCCAAAGTGCCAGTAGCTAACAGTTTTCAACCTGTGGTATTCCCATAAAATGGCTTATTTCTGCTGGTGGTAGCTGTAGTATGACACTAACTGTACTAAAACCACCAAAAATCCTCAATGATAAAACTGTGAGAGTGAAGTACCTTTCAGGATGAGGGCTGCTCCTGCATGTATGGATATGTGTGCACATGTGTAATTTTCTTCTTATTATATCTTTTTTCTCAGTGTTGGTATTACACAAATAATAAAAGAATGTAATAATACTTTTGCATTGAAAATTGGCGGTTATAAAAAATCCAAGCAGTTTGTTTTCCTTTACATTACGCAATATGCCACTTATGCTCTGGCTTCTGTTTTTCTTTACTTTTCTGCTGTAGGAAGACTGTTTTCTTAAGCATAATTACGGGCCAATTTATTTTTGTGTACCCCATCTCCACCCTCTGTTCAAACACCGCCTTAAAACCCACTTCTTTCACGTAACCTCCCCCGCTAACCTCTTCAGCAACAGTATCTGAGTTTCTTGGTTTCTCCTCGTGTTGGATGCTCTGCCAAATCAAATTAGGGCTGGATTCCATTATCCCTTCACGTGCAAGTTTTGCTACAGAAGTCACCAGGATTGACAACTCACATCAGTAAAGGCTGTTGCGCTGTGCTACCAGGCTGTAATCTGGGTGGAAATAACACTATTTTCTACCTGGTTTCTGAGCTGTCACAGAATGTTCCCGTCTGCTTAAAATACTGGAAAATATCGTGGGACAATCTTTGCACACGACCATGTGCGTTGTTAGTAAGATATGACCATGCGACAAACCGCAAAGGAGGTGGGGAAGCAAAGAAAATACAGTTTATGATTTGAGCCTGCTGCTGTTCATGATGATGGAAACATAACACATTTTTCCACGCCAAAATGCAATGAGAAACTTTACAAGATCTATAAAGGAACTTCCACCAATCTGTCCTGGAGACCATATGTAGATGGGACAGATGCTAGCCAGGCTGCAGACACCTTGGAAAGAGCTCAGACACCACCGATGGGTACAACATACGGACGGTACAAGAGCAGAGTAGAAAAGAAATACGATGAGCTCCTCCCTTTATTAGTGTTACTATTTATATCGGACTTGAAGAACGCTGTGCACTCTGCTAAAAGGCAGAAGGACCGAGGTTCCTGCAGATAAGATCAAGAGCATCCCGTATGGCATTGAGCCCAGTCCCGGTCCCCTGGGGAATTGGTGCTGCAGGGAAGAATGACCAGCCCTGGAGAGGAGGAAGGTCCACCAAGGGCAGAGGAACACACAAAGGGCGGGCAGATGCGGTGTGAGCAGAGGGCGATGCAGTGCCACAGGCAAGTAGCACTGCTGCCCTACCTTGGCTCAGGCTGATGGCACCAGGAGAAGAGGTGCAGCTGGGTGTCACCAGGGCAGCAACACGTGTGGTGACAGCACTTTCCCCAAAACCAGGGCCACGCTGCACCACATTTTGTTCAGTTAACACACCTAGAGGGAACCCAGCCACATTTTGCTTGCAAAAAAAAAAAAAAAAAAGGAGAATATTAAATCAGCTACGACGTCCTAGTTACGTGTCTCTCTTGATATTTTGATAAGACTGCAAATGGGTAACCTCCCAGAGAGGACACTCGAGCATTTCCAAAGTGCCGTACACCTGATTTGACGTGAACAACTGAACAAGTCTCCCAGGGCAGCTGGGACTGCGTATGATTTCGACACTTGGCCCCGGTCAGCCAACAGCAGCAAATGCTTGAGCCTTTAGAACGGAGAAAATTTCCCCTCCCTGTGCCTGTTTCTGCCTCTTCCAACCCGTGTTTACCTTGTGGAGCCCGTCCATTAACTCAGACACCAGCTGCAAGTGCTTCCACTGCAGTACAGAGTCTTTTTTGTCTGGAAGCAACATGTGGTATCAATTTATCATCCTCAACAACGCAACAAGGAATCCACTCACTTTAAAAATAAAAGGAGAGTTGTGTAACTTAACTCTTAAAAGCCCCCGCTATTTAAAAAAAAAAAAAAAAAAAAGGCTAAAGATTAGCAAGATGAGGTGCAGCTGGTGGCTGCCGCGTCCAAGTTACACACTGGTCTGTTTTTATTTCAGTGTTTTGTAGTGAGTGGCTAATTCGTTATTTCAGATACAGGCTCCTAAACTGCACACTTACAGCTACAAATCAAAAGCAGTTGTTTATTTTAACAATTGGGGGGATACTAGGACACCATGGGAGAAAAACAAATGTTATCTGCAGACCCATAAACGCTGCTAATGCTCACTTGGGAGAATTATACTTTATTTTATACGGTACTAACATATTTAATGTTCTAACTTCACCATGTGAAGTTGTCTGGTAGCCACGCAGTCGGGAAAGGCATCAGGTCTAACACCAGTGAAAAGAACCCATGAAAATAACCAACTTATCAGCCTCCAGCTGACTGGAGGGAGCTCCGCTTCTCCGTGGCTCTGCGTGCTCACTTGAATTTCAGTTTCCAGCCCATGCCACCTTGCTCAAAATGCTGTAGCATAAACCTCCTTTGGCATGAACACCCCTACAGAGGGCCTCCACCAAAAATTAAACAAAAAATGAAACAAACTACTTTCTTTGCATTCAGTTGTCGCTGAAAGAGGTGGTTGCGAATAATCCAACACATTTTGCCCGCCCATCCAGACCGTTATCTGTGCCTTCTCATGAAGTAACTCAAAATTTGCTTCAACTACCAGTTTTACATTTTGTTCCCAATGAGATTCAATTGCAAGAAAACAGATATAGTGACTCCAAAATTACAAATAATTAAAGTTGCCAATTACGTGTACATACGTAGGAATTTCTGCTGAAAGGGATTTCCGAGTCTAGACAAGGCGATCTTTAGGAAGATCCAATCTGTTGGTTCCATACAGTCATTTTCTGCCTTGCTCTGTAAGACTGCAATGCTGCACTTCCCAAGGAACTCAGAAACCACCAACCCAAAGAGGTCTCTATTCCTCTATTCCTCCAAAAAGGGATCTACTCCTCTTTCCCACAAGTTCTTGCAAACCAGAAAAATATATGTAATTTAATAAAGTAGTGAAGGTGAAGAAGCAGAAAAAGCAAGAACTAAAACATAAGGAAAGTCTTCCCACAGTATCTGTCCAGTTGTACTGATATACAACTTTTTCCATATAAAACTAAATATTATGTATTCCAGATTGTTGTATTTGCCCTAAATTATGGAAGTTGCAGGGGGAAAAAAAGCATTAAGCATATTACACACCCAAAGAAAAATCTTTCCTGACACCCAAATGTTTTCAATGCTCGATGTTTGGTATCATCTGCAAGTTCATAAGGCAGCTCCCGCAAACCCCACCAGATGTTCAGCAGAAGTAGGCGGTGAGAGCGCACCAAGGTCCCACGGGGGACAACATCCCCTTTGCACCCGGCTGGCAAAGGCCACCGTCCTCACAGCCTGGAAAGGATAAGTGGGATGACACAGGCTCAGCCCCACCAGCCAAGCATGCCCTCCTGCAGGAAAAAAAGGGGAAAAAAAAACCCCACAGATTTAGGGGGAAAAAGTCAGCTCGGCATCTGAAGGGTGTCTCTGTGGATTCCCTTCCTCGTCCTCTCTTCAAAGGAGCATTTCTGACCTTGGCGGTAGGGGAACGGCTAGAAGAGGCCCCCGCTGTAATTAGCACTCTGCCCGCGTCTCCGCCTGTCGTCCCCCACCCCTGGGAAGAGGGGAAAGCCTTGGGGGTTATTAAAGCCCCTTGGGAGAGAACATTAAGTCCAGCGAAGATTTATCCTCCGAAATGTGCTGGCTCAGATAGGAGTGCAGTGCACGGATCTGCCTCCGTCCCGCACGCAGGGCGCCACGCTGTGCCAAATTACGACAGGGGAAGGTGATTAGCGCAGGGAAAACAAACCCTCCCTAACGACGCGCGCCTCGCTCCCCACCACCCCAGCTGCTCCTTGCTACAAGGGCAGGCGGCAAGCGTCGTGCCCGCCAAGGAGGTTTAAAAAGAAAAACATCTCAATGCACGGAGCTATGGGAACCGAGTCGCTACTTAATCAAAAGTTTTTCCTATTAAAAATAAATTAAAAAGTTAATTCTAGCTAAAACAACTGCTGCCTCACTCTTTGCAAACAGTGATACGGCAAATCGCTAAGCTGACGTAAATAAAACTTAGCTGAAAATGCACACTGCCTGGAAATTGTCTCAGAGCATCACGCTTCCAGTTAGCAGAAAAATCTCCAGTTATTTTACAGTCAGATGTCCTCTGACCACAGGAGTACTCTAATAAATAACATTTGTTTTGCTGCGAGTAGAGCATGCCAGTTGCCGTTTATTTTTTTTCCGCTGGGTGTTGGGAGATGGGAAGCAGAGAGCGAGGAAAATGCTGGTACTTTAACTAATGCAGCTGCGGAGCAAGAAAAGGCTGCGCTCTCCAGCAACTCTTCCCAGCGTCGGGAGCCACATAACCCAGCACCCTTTGCTATAGGAAGCCCCCTAAAAAGTAAAGCGTTAGCCTCTGCCTGCTATGCCAACACTTTTCCACGTTAAAATGGGATTTGGGAACCAGGAGGCAGGCACCGTCATCGAGAGGTAGTAAAGGCACCTTGTCAAGAGCTGCCTTTTTCACTACCTTCCACGTGCTATGTACCATGGCTGCCCAAAATTCAAGAACGCTACTCATTTCAACCAAAGGATTTAACTTAATTATAAGCACACAAAAAGAGCCGCGTACAAAAAAGCTACAATGGATGCACACGGATGGGTCTTTGCCGAGCCAGATCAAAACAGTTCTAATTTATGTTAAGGAGTAGTGTCACCAGCAGATAACATCTTTTTTTTTTATTACTCTTTTTTTTCGTAATGGCAAGCCCCAGCACTTAAAGCGTTTCCACTGTAGGAATTTTGGAAATGACACCACGCTGTATTTGTGGAGCCCCTTCAGCACAGCATCACTGTGTTTCTCCTCCTCCATGCCACGGAGCCCCGAGAGAAGTGCAAGCACACACAATTAATCAACCCCAATATTATACGTACAGTAACTTTTGTAGAAATAGCTACCACTGTCAGCACAGCCCCAATCCACCAGCTGCCGAAGCTACTGGGAGAGTCCTCACAAACCTCAGTGGTCACCCAGTTAGACCTCAATGAAAACCACGCAATTTTACTGCGAGGCTGACTTTCACCCTGAAGGCTTTGGGTTTGTTTTGCTAGAAAGAAGAACTAGAAGGAAAAAAAAAATAATAAAAAAATTTCCCTCTGTTTTCTCTTTCTTAGATGCAAAGATCCCAGCACAACCCTCACGCAGCGTTGTGGAAACCAGAATGCTCAATTCTATTTTCGCTTATTCTCAGCATATGGCCGTTACTATACATCGACTATTTAGAAACACGTATGGGCGTTCTTTCATGCCTTTATAAATAAATGTGAGTGATGCTACTGCTTATAATAATTCACTAAAAATAGTAGCTCCCATGGAAGATCACAAAAGCCTCTCATTGCTGAATCACCTATTATAAACCTTTATTTCTTGAAATTCTTTTGTGATCGTGTTGATTCATTTTAACACTTTCCAAGCCTGTGCAATGCAACTAAACCAGCAACAACTTAACACCCCACAGTGGCAGGGAAAGAGTAAAATCCGTGTGCATGAAGAAAGCCTTCCAGGGCTCCTGGCCGACCGAAGTGCAAGGCTGCCTTGCACGTGGCTCTGTAAAGCGCTAGCTCTGAAATGATAGATTGTTAAATACCCGGGCCGGATTAATTGGAACTGTTGAGCTGTGCACATTAAATTGCAAATCTGGTGACAGTTACGGCTGACATGTGACTGATGAGGGGAACAGATCTGATACGCTGTCGCCTGACCGAGTTTGATCAGGCCTGAGCAAGCCCTTCAAAAGCCAGCCCAGGCACCCGAGACCTTCTCGCGAGAAACCCTTCGAGCCACCTCCGAAACAGCCCCCGGCATTTCTGCGACGTAGACTAATCTGAAACAGGACCCCTCGCCTGTGCTATTTTAAGCACGTAATTAGTTTATTATTGAACCAGAAGATACTATCTGATTTTTTAAAAAAATAATAAAATTAAAATACGATGTGCTTCAGTCGTCAGCTGACAAAGGAAGACCACAGACCTGAGCACTGTGGGAAGCCAGGGATGAACCTAAGCATAACTCTCAGTGGGTCTGACCCGCTGGCTTTTAGGGGCAAAAAAGCCCTTGGGAGCCCCACGGAAAGGGGAGCCGGTGTGGGAATGCTCAACCGCAACTTCAGATATTCACCGAGTTACTGCAGTGCCGGCACAGACGGGGTGTGAATTAGGAGACAAGGGATGAGCGAACAGAACAACTTGAAAAACAGGTATCTCCTCCTTCACTCGGGCCTGGGTAGCTATGGCGCTACCAATAAATACCTGCGCACTCTTCAAAACGTAATGGCAGCTGTAAAATATTAATGCCTTCTGAAAGTAGAAAGTGATCAGTTTGCCTTTTGATGTATTCTGATGCACATTCTGCTCTTGTCCTGAGAATAACACCCGGGTCCTCCCTAGCCTCTCGGTTTCTTACGGTTTCCTACATTTTCCTTCTGCATTGGGGAACATACTTTAAACGCTCTGTTTAGGAACATATTTAAAAAAACGTACAGACTTGCTTTCTGTATACACAAACCAAGCTCATGCCATGCCAGATGACATGGCATCTCTTCACTGTTTTAATCCATCTCCTCCTCACTGTTTTAATACGAACAGTAGTGAGGTGGGTTTACTTCAGGAGTCTTTCCCCAGCCTGTTTGTTAATCTGACTTCCATGGGTGCATCGCACGGGGTCACCCAGCCCTAGAACCAGCCTGCCCACAAACTCACCACCAAGGCACGTGGCTTTAGTTTCCATGATGTGATGCCCCAGCTGCAATCTCCAAGTTGACAGCATTTGATTTGGTTTTGGTTTGTTTGGGTTTTTTTTCCTATGGAGAAAAGTTTTTTTACGGCCTTAAAATTTAACTCTCCTTACCCAGCCTGGGCAGCTCCAAATCAGAGCTTGACGTCCAAGCTAGTGGCGCTGGTCCTCCTTGGCACTCGGTGGGGAGAAATGGGCACCTCCAACAACGGAGCCCACCAGCCCATCTTCCCATTTTCCTCTGCAAGTGCCTGACCATCTCTACTGGTGGATCTCACCCTTCCCACAGGGAGGCTTTGGGACTGCGGATGCTTTGGGACATTGCTCCCAGCACCTCCCAGGGCTTGGCAGCTTTAGAGAGCTTGCCCTCACCCAAACCAAGCTCTCCCTCTACCCCTATGGATTCATCCCAGCCTGACCCAACCCCACTTACGAACTGTTTTAGTTTTCATCGAACCTCACCTCACTCGGATGACTTGCATGTTACTGGTTTTACTGGATTTTTTAAAATTTGTTTTCTGTTCACTGCAGGGGTAAAATACACCCGAGGAGCTGACAAAAGGGAAGATGACACCTATTACGCTGCCAATGAATCAGCCCTTTGCTAGAGCAAGCAGGACATTCCTGTTTCACATGCAACTGGCAGCAGCACCATCCCAGAAACCTAACAACCCAGGTAAATGCACAGGTATGACGATCATCTCTTTTTTTTTTTTTTTAAGCTATTTACCTAATCTGAGAAACTAAGATCACCGTCACTGATACAATCACAATCACAAGTGCTAAATGTTGAGCCTAAAGCTAGGCTGTGTCAAAATGCTCCAGCACTTCCCGGTGCTTTGTTCGCACCCCACCCTGACACCGGAGCCTGAATAGCAGAAGGATGACTGGAGGAGCCCTTTCATGTTCCCGGTTTGAACCTGTATATGTGAGTAATCCCTCCTGAAGCCAACACTCGGGCCATGCTGGGGCCCTTGTATCACTCAGTACGTAGGCCAGGACATTTTTTAGAGGCAGCTGCGGAGCCACAGGGTGATGGGTTTCAGGACCTTGACTGTGTCCACAGCCAAGGTCGTCAGCAGGTACAAGGACAAGTATTACCTACCCTGTAGGTTGCAGTCTGGTTGACCTCCCATTGTGGGAAGGACTGCACAGGTAGAAGACGTTTGCATCTGGAAGTTTACAGCCTTAGAAGCGTTAATTCGATAAATATGCTACAGAACATAAAACAGAAAGTCTCACTTTGGTTTCATTTGCTAGCACAAAGCAACCTTGCCTTACCTGTCCTTCAGCACACGCATTGAGGCAACCTCTCAGCACCCTGAGATGGTGTCACTTCAGACACCATCCCCTGCTCCGGAAAATTGTATGTATTGACTTGCTGGATCAAAATCTATGTGTCTTGTGGTTGCAGTAGCTTTATGTATTCCGAGAAGGCCCCACAATCCCTCCAGACAGGTGCTCTCTCACAGTGCCCGACAGGCGGATGAATTTCTGCTTCTCAGAGAAACTGGTTCCAGACCCCAGGTGGGCTGGGTGGACACATGTCACATCCCGCTTTTAGGGGGAAAACTTTGAGTTCTGTTAGTGGAACTACACTGTGTGAAATAAGCCCTTTTTCAACACCTACATGTTCAAGACACAGGGCAAATTTTAAAGGACAATGCTAAGAATGATGGTGCTGTTGTACATCATGGGTTTTTTACGACACTGATCACAGTATTCATAGCTCAAGAATGCAAGGCCTCCTCAGTATGCCAGGTATCATTTTCATAACAAAAGTACACAAGAAACAAGCACCTTCAAGTTGCAGCGGAACAGTTGAGGACTGGAAGAGTGCGCATTGGCAAATGCTTATGGGGATATTTTTCCTCCTTCTGGGAAAGAGAAGGGACCCACTACCAAGCACCCTGAGCAACATCAACATGCACACATTATGACAGGTCTACTAATACTTTCGTAATACGAGCTGATATGGAAAATACAAAATGAGCTAACACAAACTAGCTTTGTGCTTTTTTTTCTTCTTCCCCTCGCCCCCGGCCCTGCCCCGTGATTAAAGTTTAGAGGAGATGGGCTATCTAGAAAAACAGAAATTAACCAGGCGACTTTTTGGTTAAGATCCGCAATGTGGGGAATGAAAAAAATTAAGGAGATGGAAGAGACCACGCTTGTCTCTAGTCAGACTATTTTCAGAGCTGCTGGAAACTCGTTCTTGTGCACAGGACCTGACCACGTGCCCTGTTGCAAAGTGAAATTCCCACCTACAAAGGCTTTTGCACGTACCTAAATGCATACCCTGTGAGCTGCTTTGTGGACTTGAACAGGAATGCCCTCAATGTGTAGGGTTAGATATGCACCCGTCTTTGCCTTGTTGACAAGGACAAACAAGAGGAGACACAGAAATTTCCAATTTTGTTCACAGGCAAGTTTCAAAGCTTGCAAAAGTTGACGAAAAGCTTCTTCTAGTTTTGTATCAGGCTCTTTTTGAGGTGAAAATGCACCATATTAATTATTTTCAGCAGAAATGGGTTCTTGGTGCCATCCAATCACAGCTATAACCCCAGCGGCCCTTCCTAAGCAGAGTGACAGCTGAGTCACTAATGTTAAAACAGGGATGAGAAAAGGAAAATGAAAAAGAAACTAGGCTACTTCCCCCGAGGAGCTAAATACAGCATTTAATGGCATCTTTTTATAAGGTTAACAAATCAAATGCTTCAGCTATGAATTGTCGCCATCATCATAACTACAACAGGATGACCCTGCACAACCTATCTCCGTCTAGGTTTTTTCCTCCTGTGACACATAAATAAGGAGGAAGAGGCTGGGAGGCAGCCCAGCCCTTCACCATACTCTGGGCCGCTGGGAAGACGGGTAGCGGTAGCCACATAAGGATTCGGCAGGACAAACAGCAATTCTGTCAGCGGAGGGGGAAGACAGTGGGAGGCAGCAGACGGGCACTTGTCTTTTCCTGCATCTGCAGCAGCTGCCGTCTTCGTCAGCTGTTGCCCCCGTGGCACTCTGCCTGTACAGGCAGGAGTCGGCAGCACTCGGGTTCCTCTTGTTTAACTCACACTGAAGAGTTGCCCCCCCTCCGACCCACTGCCCTTAAATTAGAGTGTCAAAAGCAACTGAAGTCAGGACGGCGAGACGCCTTAATGCTATATGCATAGAAGAGCATCTTATCTTTTTCCCAATGCTGCAGAAGTGGACTTTGGACTCCATGTCGCTCATAAGTTGTATTTTAATTAGTGAAGTAGCTTGATATGGGAATATGACAGAAAATATCTGTCCAGCAGAACAGTAAGGACTGAAGCTGATTTTCCAGGAAACCAAGTGCAGCTACCTGAGAGGTCTTCTGTATTAGGAGACCCTAAATATACTCAGAAGGCATTATGGCACAACAGGGTGACATTTCTGCTCATTTTCAGCTCCCTCCTGCTGCTCCAGTGCCACGCTTGTAAGCAACGGGGCTTGGGCGAGCTGCTCTGCGGCTCCAGGCCCCAAGAAATGGTTCCCACTGCAAGAGCCAACAACGTAATCACTAACGCCAACGGGAGTACAGGGTGGTTCGAAGCGCTGCCTCCTGATCTGATAAGCAGTGCCAAACATGGGAGTGCACAAGGTACCGACCGGCACACAGGGAACTGGGACACCTGGGCAGATCATTCCTGGAAAGATCACGTGTGCCTGGACTAACCTTCCTCCTCGGGGCTGACGCCAGGGAGTGCACATTGGACACCGGTGGCACTGCATTTACATGTTCTTTTTAGGGAGCCACTTTCTCTGAGTTCCAGAGTTTGGCCCAACTCAGCCCTGCTTGCCAAACAAACAAAATTTCTGTTTAATTAATCCCACACACGTCTTCAGCAGCCTCTCTGTTCAGTTGGCTTAAAGCACCCCATCCATGCCTTATCACAAACTCTGGCCCATGTTATTAAGATTCCTTTAAACATAATCCAAGCATGATGCTGAATAGCAAGTAATCGCCGTTCGTGCAAAAAGTCTGGCTGACCTCTGCAGGACTCTTCATGGGAGAAAAAGTTTGCAGGATTAGGAGGGAAGCCTGGAGACAGGGTCGTCTCTTCCCTCTCCCCACCCCCCCTCCCTTGGCTCTAACATCCAGTACATGCTGTGCTCTTTGCTACTTCGACGCAGTCCTTAAGGCTTTAGACCTGAATGAAGAAAAGCGGAATGAGCAAGCGCTGTGATTCAGGGGTATTTAAAAGAGGAAAAAAAGGGCAACTGTTAGGCAGAATCTGCCAGGAGGAGAAGGAATCGGTCTGTGTGCCAAGAGGCAAGAGTCCATAGTCGTTGAATTTCAAAGGCTTTCAGGAAAGACGTCCACAAGATACTTTCACAAGCTACTTTGAACGAGTCACAGTTTGGTACTCTGCCGGTTTTTTCCTCCTCTCCTTTTTTTCCAGCTAGATAACTTTGTTTTTTTCACTTGGTGAAAGGCAAAATAGCTTTAGTAACTTTGAATAACTTCACTCCACCACTTATGGGCACTTACATGTCAATTAGCTCTCGACTGCTGCTATATATCGGGACGGTACACATTATAACACTGTAAAATGCCTTAGTGCTCAACCCTACCCCATCCCTCTGGTACGCCGGCCAGTGAACACAGTGCTTTTCTTCTCCTGTGTCCCTTCTCCGTACCCGGCTCCCTCCCCAGAATTAGGATGCTGCTGGAACCGGGTACAATGCTGTCTGCAACCACGCACGTTTAAAATAAAAAAGGAAGTCCTGTAGAAAACCAGGATCGTATCTCAGGCTGCCTGCGATCCAGCACCTTTACGCTGCCCAGAAACACAAAGACAGAGCTTGCATGTTTAGATAACCGCTGGAGCAAAATGAAGACAAAAACTGCAGGCAATCCCTTTTAAATGCAGAGAGGGCAGGGAGCGGCTGCCAAGACACGCTGGCGCTAACTGGGGCCTCATGAACGTTTGACTTGTTCTCTCCCTGGTTTCCGCCCTGAGTCCCAGGTGGGTGGAAGTCATCTGGGGACACAGGCGGGCACGGGAGAGCCCCGCACCTGCAGCTCCCCTCCCGCTGGAGAAGGGGCCAGCTGGCAGAGAGAGAGGAGGGCACAACGCTGGGTGCCTCCAGGCAAACAACCCGGCCAACGCAGGGAGGGTAAGGCCAGGCGTGTCTGCTTGGTCCCAGGCATGGACCGAGAGAGGTCAGCCTGATGCTGGGCGTGATGGAGACGTCTCTGCAAACCCAGGGCTCTGCCTTGCTGAGGAGCAGCGCCAGAGCCCGACTCCTGCGAGTATTAATAGCCGTCACATGGTCGTCAGGAGGAGCATCTACCCTTTCATGAGCGCACGCTGCCAGTAAGAAGTCTTACCAGCAGCAGATCTGGGACACCCCAACAGCCAGCATGATTTTCTAGGAGAGCACAAGAAAAAAAATAAATCCACAACTCTAGTCATGTTGAAAACCGGTCCCTGCAATGTGCTGAATGTCATCTGCCAGGTACTGAATGCCCCAGTTCATGCTGACTCTTACTGGAGAGAAAAGCAACCTGCTACATCACCTACCTACCACTAACAACAGGACTGGGTTCACTACTGAAGAACTTCTGGAGACCCACGTGTCAAGTGACAGCGGGCCCTGCTGCTTTGGTGGGGTTTTTGATGTTTTGGAAGTACCCAGAGAAAAGCTGGGGGGGAGAGTCCCACCATCAGCCAAGTTTGCAGGGGTGCTACTGAGAAAAGGAAATAAACTGGCTGGGAAACGCCATGGTGTCATGCCATTGTCCTGATGCACGGATTTTTCGGACATTGCCACACAGGCTGCAGCGAGGTCTCCACCCCGGAGCCCAAGCACTGCGATACAGGCACTTCACGGGCTACATCACATCAGTCCTCCAGACCGGCAGTGGTTTGGGGAAATGGTCGTCTTCAGCAACAGGAGAAATTCAAAGCATCCTACAAGACACGATCCTTGTTCCTCCGTGGCTATCCCAACAAGTAAGGGTAAAATGAAAAGGCTGGGACAGACGTCAGCAGCTCTTGGGGGCCTGCGAAGCGCTGGAAAGGAGTGCTTTCCAGCACCGAGAAAAGGCTGGGAGTATCACCTTCCCCTGGGTACATAGCAACTGTTGCTAGTTTTGGCAGGCAGAGAGATGCAGCGCAAGACGTGAGGGTGACATCATTTGATTATCACCTCGCTCCGTTCGGATTCAATTGGATTCCAATAAGAAATTATTTTTAGAATCGCTACAGACAAAAGACTCGAAAACTAATTTATTACAGATTTGGGTAGAGGAGGCTGGGGACTGTATTACTAGCAGACAAAGCCTCAACAAGGCCCAAGTATTTGGAAACCGAAACCACAGCAGAAATAATCATGTACATATTAGCAGTGAAGGTAATTAACCTTCTGAAAAAACACATTTGAAGGCGATGTGGATTCTCCACTGCTTTAAGTTTTTACATTTAAGGGTAGATATTCTTGCAAAAGGTGGGATGAAGCTGAAACTGAATTTGGGATTTGCTGCTGAAAGAACTGGTGGGAGCTCTGAAGCTTTTATCCAGAAAGCCTGCCCTTAAAACATTAAAGTTTGCCTGCTGCCTGTATTTGGGAAGTTCAATTACGCTTTACTAATGCAGGCATTTGCAGTTGCGAAGAAAATTAAGAATTACTAGACGATATCATGACATATGACACAAATACTCCAGGGAAAGCAGGGAAAAAAAAAGCTCTCCAAAATGTTAAGCCAGAGGTCCATTGCTTCTGCCCCGGACACAAGATGTCTTGTTACTCCGTGCCACTGAGAGCTTGAAAGTAATTGATCTTGCCTCCGATTTCAGGTTGGCTGTGGTGTTTGTTTAGGAGAAGAGGTTCACATGACAGGCTGGAGCTCCTGAAGGAGACCTTTCGCTGAAGTGGTAGCAGCTCTCTGGAAATAAATAACTGCAGGGATTCCCGGGCAGCCACGGGTTTGTCAGCAGCGGTCCGCTGCTTGGCAGTGCACAGCACTTCTTCATTATGTTTATGCAACTACAGGTATTAGTATTTACAGCAAACATCTTCTTTATACATCCCTTACTTTGAATATTTGATATCCTTTATGAATTTTAATGGACCGTTGTACTGTCTTGTGTTTTTTAGCTTGTCATTTAATAGGCTTGTACAGTGACAGACTAATGAACTACTGAGTGATGTGAGGAACCGCGTGGTATGTCACAACAACGTGTTTTATAAAATAACAGGGCAAAGCTTTATCTACTTTTATAGGAAGGACAGATTCTCTGCTCTGCTCGCCCCAAATGACAGCGAGAAAAAAAACATTTTGAGCAAGAAAGAAGGAGAAAAAAAAAAAAAAACTAAGACAGAAACAAAACTGCACTGTCAGGTTTTCATTTTGTTACAGCCCTCATAATCAAACGCGGGGACGCTACCCAGCGAGGGGCCCTGGACTATCACATCATTCCCAGTGCAAAACTTCTGACTGACGTAAGCAATTGACTTGTCTGCTAATTTGATTTCTACAACTCACTGCGCCGGGACGTGACCGATAAGAGCTGACTAGCAATTCCCACAGATAGGGATTTTGCAGAGCCTTGCACACCGTACAGTGCAGCCAACTCCACCCATTTCTTTCTGCACATGCCACCGTCACCCGCAAATCTGAGGCAGACACACAGGACTCTCTATCAGCAGGACCATATGCGTCTGCAGAGATAGCAAAAGCCAGAGACTGCCATCATCTAGCCAAATAAACAACTTCACATACAAGAAATGACACGTGGCAGGAGAGATCCAGGAAAGGACACGGTTTAAGCCTCCTAAATTCAGAGACTGTTGCTTCAAGTAACGCCTCTAGCAGATGGAGGGGGCAACTCAATAGCCACAGATTCCTCCACGACACAGGTTCCTATTATGGAGAAGTCAAAGTCAAGAGGGACAAACCATACCCAAAGCAGAGGAGATGGACTTCTTTCAAGATTTTTACGTGTGTGAAAGGCCTCAGATAAATACTTTGCTAGAAGGGAAAGAAGAGGAGAATGGGCAGTAAAAGGCAGGCCAGCAAGTAACATGAGTAATTTGAAAATATTTGATGGGGTAGGTGGGCAATAAATTACAAACCATCAGGCCCACAGAGATTTATGAGAGGCTGTCTGCCAGTGAGGCCAAGCAACTCCTTTTTCTGGAGTGGGATAGGCAAGGAAGCGCAAGGGGAAAGACTGAGACTCTTGTTTACTGGAAAAGTGGATTTTTAAAACCCTCAGAGAAGGCAGGAGAGACTGAAAACGAGACTGCTGAAGAAGCTCAGGCTTCCTGAAGCTACACGCCTTGAACTGAAGGCTGTGCTGGTACCCATAGCCATAACTGCCTCCCGCAAAGGATGCGGCACTGCTGCTGGAGGGCCAGGAGGTGCCTGACCTTCCCTGCCCAAGGCCCATCACACCCTCCTCCCCAAGGGACAGCAAGGATTTACGGCTTCCCCTGGAGTGTGCAGGGTGCACAACAGAGTGGTGAGCAGATACAGATGCGCTCCCCAGCACGGCTGCATCCCTTCTCCCTCTCCAAAAGCGCCCACCGGGGCTTAGGGACCGCAGCTCTGCGGGGTGGCACTCGGGACCCCCGGGGCCCAGTGGCCGCTGCTGCCAGCAGCCCCACGAAATGGCTTTCTCAAATCAAAATACGGTTTACGACTAACAGAAGGTAGGCAGCATAATGTTTTCTAAAATCGATACAAAAGGGGACATATGTCTCTCCCAGCTCGGTCCCGCGCCACCGCATGTTTCAAGAGCTGCTGAGAAGCGGAGATTCCTGCAAACTCGAAGGCAGGTGTCTGCTCCCAGTGAGCAGCTCCCAAACAACTGCCTCCTTTCTGCCTGGAGAGGGTTTTTTTTTTAACTGTTTATAGTTCCTTCCTTTGATCTGTTCCTCCTTAACACTGGCAAAATAAACTGGAGCTGAGGAGGTAGGATCTTCCCAGTTACAGCTTCGGCATTGTATCTTAATCCCCCCTGAGGCATCTTCCCAGAGTCATTTTACCAGCAGCCACTGTCTTGCCTGCCTGGTTGTTTTTAGAACTACTTTGCTCTTAAACCAACCCCACTCAGCCCTACAGTAAACATCCCAATACTGGGGCGTACGCCCTCTCCATCTCTGGCGGGAGATGCGCACCACAACGGGGACAGAGGAAGAGCTAGGAAGAGCGGGATGAGCCACGCTGCCACCTTTGGGCATCATCTTGGATGTCCAAGCTGGGAGTTGAGGCTCCTGAGGCATCCTTGGACCTGAGGCTTGTTTCAGAGCCGTGGAGATCAAAACTGCCCCACCGCTCATGTGTGGCACAGAGGCACCTCAGATCACACCATGACGATTTTCTCCCCTCTCTCTCCCCAAAGTCATTTTTTCCTTTAGCTCCTCCCTTCCCATCGCTAAGACTGCAAGCTCTGTGCAAGCTGTTCTCATCTTTGCACGCCCAGAGAAATAAACCAAATGATAATAATAGCATATGAAAAAGGAGAAATTAGTCTAAAGAACGTGGTGTTTCTACAAAGTGACCGGAGGCACAACACACATGCCCCAAATGAGGGGGGAGGCAGGCAGGCAGGCACAGAGGTATAGAAAGAGGAATTAGTGCTAGTGGCACACGCGATAATTCATCCAAACCAACGGAAAGGGGCTACAGACTTTCTTCTTGCACTTCTCAAGTAAATGACTTGTAACAAACAATAAAGGTTTTTCTACCAATAAAACAGACAAAACACTTAATACCTGTAATTTTAGCCTCAGAGCAGAAACTATTTAATCCTTGATTTTTTAATTTCTTTTACTTCTGAAAAGATCACTAGCTCCTCACTCTGGTGCTTCCACAGCAATTTAACAGGCGTCAAATGACAAGATAACAAACTAATAAACCTCAGTCCAAAGGAGAAATCTCTCTGCTCTCATATTGAGCAGGAACTTTCCTATTCAGCTCCCTCTGAGAAAATCCAGCACAAGTAAATACAGTGCTTTTCCTACCCTCTTCATTTAGAAAAAACCCACCACCGTGTGACACAGCCTCAAGGCCACGGCTTTTTAGAAAGAAAGGCCAAGTGAAACAGTTGTTCCTGAAGAGTTTTGCCTGACTGCAAAAACAGGGTAACACCAAGCAACGAGCAGCTGGACAAGTGCCTTAAATCACACACCACAAATGCTTCTCGGTCTTCCATGAAGCTAACATAAGGAAGCACAACAACTGCTATGGCCGGCAAAGGAGAGTGGGGAGGTGGGTGAGGAAATGCAGGGAGGTTGCCACAATTTTTACGCTGACCGTACTTCTGCCTGACAGCTCCTCGAAAAGGCAAGACCGCCTGGCCACCAACCACGGTCAGGCGATGGGTCAGGCAAACAAAATCCCTGTACCTCCTTTCTGTGGAGGTGGTGGCGTGACTGGGTGGCAGAGCAGGCGGGAAGCAATGTATCAAGTGGAAAACTACCATGAATGAAAACCCAAACCTTACCACAAAAACACGAAAACCTTGCGGAGGGAGGGGGGGAGGGAAGTTTCTGTGAATATACTGTTAATAGGTCACCTTTATGTGGATGACTCTTCACGCTCGCCTAGACTGAGTCACTCTGTGAACTGCCCGGCGGTTCATCTGTCTGCCAACTCCTGGCTAAACTTGAACATCCTGTGGCTGAAATGAATGCATCAAAGGCTAAAGCACCGCAAGGTAACAAGGTTTTCTTTGTCCAGCACTTCCAGATGCACCAGCATTCCCCCTACGCTAGGTCTTACGTATCCTCTGGGTCTGTATTTGGTATGTTTCTAACTTTCAAGGCCTGCAAAAAAATGGTAGACTCGGACTCTGCCTTTCACCCTACTTTCACAGACCTCCTCAATCCATCCCTCTCCACGTACCGGCGACATCCCTCCACAGCCCACTCACCCCAGCACCACGCTGCCGCCATTTGCAGAACGCGCAGGGCCAAAAACTTTTGCACGCCGTGACTTGCCCTCTCACTCTTTTGAGCGCTTTTGGTGCAGACCTTACCCAAGCACGGCTGACAAAACCTGCCCTCTTCGCTTGCAAAGCGACGCAACGACATGCACCGTGTCTGCTGCCCCCCCCCCGCCGTGATCTCCACAGCCCCTGGTTCCACCCCCAGGTAGGAGATGCTGTAGCATTGCCCGGCAGCAAGCCCTCCTCCCTGCACCGGTCAGCACGCACCTTCACCAGGGCCAAGTCTCCCTGGAAGGAGGCTTGCGATATTTCACGCAGGAGACACTACAGGGGAACAAAAAGTACGTTTTCTGACGTGCACCTGTTTTCTATTTTTTCGTTGCTTCGGCCTGCAAATTTTGCTGCCGCCGATGTAAGCAATTTCCAAATACTGGAGGACACAATTGCCGCAGACGAATGCGGGCGCAGAAGTCACTCCGACATCATTTCTTACAGAAAGCAATCCTGCATCACTGATTCTGCACTTCCACTGTCTGCCTTTCAATCTGCTTGCAGTTGTAGTGGAAGGGAAAAAAATAAAAAGAAGTATTAACTTACATTCCCAGCTTTCCTCCCCAAATCAGGAACACCCTCCTATCTCTTGGGTGACTATATAAATTTAAATCATTTTTCCTGCCCTCACTATAACCATTTTAAAACCAGTAGTCAGGAACAAAACAAACGTCCCAGCTAATGTAATGTGTATTACTCAGTGATGATAAACACTATACACCCACCTAGACTTTTCACTTGATGTGGTTGGAAACTGCTATGTAAGGTGGAAAAAGTAAGGTAGGCTGCTTTTATTTTTGGCATTTGTTTAAGAGTTTAGGCTTACTGCAGCGGTATATTTACTCTGGCTCCTCGTGCTGCTCGCAGCCAACTGTGTAAAGGTATTTTGTGGGCTAATTCTTGGGGGGGGGAAAAGAGGTATCACCCGCCTGTGTCTCATACTCCACCGCGCTGCCAGGCTGCAAGATGGGAGCGCAGCGGGGAGGGGACCTCCTCTTCCTCACCCGTCAGAGCAGAGCTCTGCAAGGTAAAGCTCTGTCTAGCCAACAAAGCTCTTTACCACGAATATCCTTATTAAACACAGCCTTATCAGAGACCAGTTTCTGCAGTATGAAGCAGTCAGGAATTAACTCTGTCAATATTTAAAATTTCAAGCCAGGATTAGTGCCCAGACCCAAGGGGATGCGAGCAGGCGTGTGAGCCACAACACCGGCACCCAACCATGCTCGGGGGCTGCCCGAGTGGCTGGGGCTCAGGCTCTGTACCCACCACCTTGGTGGTACCCCAGCCCCCCGAAGGGCTCTCTCCTGGGGGCTGCTGCGGCAGGGGGAGAGGGATGCTGGGAACTCTCCTCTCTCATGCTTGCCGAGGCAGGGACAGGTAAATGCCACTAAGCATTGAGGCTGTGATGGCGTGGGGGCTAAAATGAGCCACCGTGGCTTCCTCAGAGGATGTGCTGTCTAATGCACAAAGGGTCGGGCTGGGGAAAGACCCCAGGTCCAGCGGCATCAGCTGTGTGCAGAGGGCAGGGAAAGCCATCCTGGAGGTGGGCAGACAGCACCCCACAGGCGTAGCCCAGGACTGTCAGGATGGGAGGCTCACCAGCGCTTCCCAAAAGGGTGCCACTGGCCAGCAAGGTGCCCAGTCGGGATATAAACTGATTCAGTATGTTCCTTTGGCAGCCTCTGGCTGTAATCCCCACCCACGGGATCAGGCTATGTCTCCTGCCTTATCCACAAGACGAAGCCGTCTGTCCCTGACACAGCCCTCGGGGCAGGGCTGGCAAGACCAACGCCGTCTGTCTTCCCTCCAGGGTGAGCCTCCACTGGCACGGCACGGCTGCCCAGCACGGAGAAGGTGTGAGCTTCACCCCACCGCCTCGTGAGTCAAGGTCTTAATGGAGACCTTGCTCCTCCTGCTACATATGGAAAGCTGGCAACGCTATTGACGGAGACTCCATTAAACACGTTCTTAACACTGTGCTAATAAGGCAGCGGCCAGGCTATTGCGCCCTGTCATTAGCAATCCCGGTGAAGAGCCTTCACACTGCCCTTTCCAACAGAAAGAAATCTCTGCAAAAAAAAAAAAAAAAAAATCAGCGTTGCTCTACTGTTTTTGTCAGACCTACCAAGCTTGGCACAGAGTCCTCAGGTGTAGGTGCTGGGCTTTTGCCAGAAAAAGTCAGCCTGGGTAAGCAGTGAAAATAAACAGTACGTTACGGGAAACACTGCAGTCTGCATTTTTTCTTTTCCCCTCAGATAATCTATTCTCCCAACCCAATACGCTGCTCCTTACATTTAGTGCAACAGAGGATGCTCGCAGTGACTGGCACTGCAAAATAATAATTCACATGTCATGACATTAATCTTAATACTCGTGATTGTAATAAGGGATATTCCAAGCCTGTAATACACTCCGTAGTATTGCATTGCCCTCTCAACTGAAAAATGGAACCACCTGTCCTGGGACTCACAGTATTGCTCTTAGCACCTTTCCACTGAAGACATATAGAACTGGTAAAAAAACCCCAGATATAAATAGGTGGAATGACATGAAAATCAGAGGTTATGCCTACTAGCCTTTTATATTTTTCCACCGGCATTGTTAGGGAGCCCAACAAATAACTGGAAGAAATGTTAGAAAAGCTGCAGAAATAAAGGAGAAGAGAGCCAGTTTTGATCTTACCTTCATTCGTACTGTATCAAGCCTCTTAGCTGAATTATACCCTTGGCTCAAAAACCAGAACATGTATTATTTCTTGTATATTAATCTACATATCAAAATCATCCACGCTAATCACTGCCTAAGATTTCACTGCGAGTTCCCCTGTATTTCTTACTGCCCAGAATATCTGCACCTCCCAGTAAAGGTGAAGTAAATATATTTCAGTACACGCCTGAACTACAACCATTTCTAAAAGCTTCTCCTTCCCCTGAGCTTGCTCTACAAGAGGAATTAAATGGTTAAACTCATTACTGAGTCGAATTACGGACATGGGGAAAATACTTCCATTGCTTTTGGCATAAAGCAAGTGAGAAAAGTTGCCTTTCTGCTTGACTAAAAGCCTGAAAAACAAACAATGCACACAGCATACATTGTTCAAGAAGTGAGTGCAAACAAGCTTACAGGCAGAAGAACTTCGTCGGTGTCCTGGGGGAGCAAAGCGGGCAGAACCTCCTGTTCCCACCCCACCACCCTGGGCAGCGGGTGCCGAAACGGCCACTCAGCGCCAATTGGGATCCTGACCATTAACCTCGGTGTCAACTCTGGGAAATCCAAACTTGGATCTCAGAAAATAAGCAACTATAAAAAAAAACAACCAACCAAACAAAACCAACCCCCCCAAAAACCCCAAACCAACCAAAAAAGGCACAATCCTGGTCTCTCCTGCAGCTCTAACAGGCCCTCTGTCTCACACTGGCAGGAGCCTGGCAAGCGGAGCGAGAGCAGAACGTGCCCCATGATGTGGAGGACTCCTGTAAATGCCTGGGTGTTAAACCCAGCCGCAGACAGCAAAACAGAAACGCAATTATACTGCATGCGCAATTTTAAATTATTAAATGTCTTAACTTACTCTGATTTAAACATAACAGCACCCAGGGAAAATTAAGTTTTTATGGTTTTTTTACGCTATATCAAGGACTGGCTACTATAAAGAGACAGGAAAAGATTTGAGATAGAAAGTACAGATTGCACTACGCGAGATGTTTTTGCTTTCCTTCAAAGTGCTTCCCCGTTTAAAAACAGGCTTTGGTGAGTGCTTTTGAAACCTACTAACTATGCAAAACCTGCTATTACCTGTGTGGTGTTATTCCTCCAGCGCTTGCAAACTCCTCGTGCATCTAACAGTCCGTGCCCCCCCCCCGCCCCGATGAATAGAATAACCAGGGTAAACTCCATTAATCAAAACAAAAAGTAACTGAGAAACTGCACTTTGGTGTTGCAGGAGATGACCTGGGAAAAAGCGTGAGGCTCAGAAAGAGATCCCAAGGAACAGCCATCACACAGAGAGCACAGGTACGACCCAGCTTTGAGTCCCCCTATGTAAAATCCTGACCGTAAGCCTCTCTCCCCAGGCTCTGGTGAACCCACACTAGAAGCCAGCCTGGTGTAGCAGCCCAGTGGAGACACAGTCCACCACCACCAAAATTTAACAAAAGAAGGAGCCAGGCAGGGCAGCAGAAAGTCCTGGCCGTCAGCCTCGCTCCCTGCCGTGGGAATATGTGACTAAAAAAAAATATCACGTAACGAAGCTGCTACTAGCCCAAGCCTTTAAGGCTTCATTCTCTTCAGCTTGCACACTGAGAGCTTTAACAAGACAAGGCCTTCACCCCCAACGAGCACGCACTCCTTATTTAAAGACTTATTCATCCTTTTCCAAACAAAATGAAGAAGCTTTCAGCGAGCCAAAACCTGTGGGAAGATTTTCAGTCACCAGAGGCAGCAGTAGGTGCCTTGATTCCTACTCAAGTCAGCAGAAATCAGGTGCCTAACCCATCCGCGCACCCAAAATCCCCTCAGTAATAGCTTAATGCAACAGAAGGGAGAGGCAAACGGGTTTTGTCTATAGGCTGCTTCTCAAACAAAGAATACAAATTGCCTGTGACAGGCTGCTGTGTGAGTTTGACTCTACGTGTCTACGTGCGAGTGGAAGAGCGAATGGAGAAGTATGCCAACTTTAGAAGGGCATATTGCTGCCAGTCATTTTTAATAAAAACAAAATAAAATAAAAGGTATCCCAGAGATCCTGTAGGCCCCGTTATGCAAGACCCCTTGATTTGAGCAACCTGCAATTTGGGAGTAGCATGTGCCACTGCCTACCCACGGCCACAGACCCCACGGGCCACACAGCTCAAGCATCAGGGCTGGCTGCCCTTGTTGGGCGCGTCACGCTAATGAGGCTCCCGTCCTACTGTCCTAAGAGCCAGCCACCCCCAAACCTTCCTCTTTCTCTTTAAAGGCATTCATCTTCATGTCCCAATGCATCTGTTTGCAGCAGCCTCGCATCTCTGCTGCTACAGCCACAAAACACGTACCTGCCAAGCAGGGCGAAAGCCACGCTTTGAGGAACACGTTCTTCAGAGGCAACGCTGCCTCAAGCAGGTCTCTTCTCCCACTGCCCAGGCCTGTCCCTGCACTGGCCCTCGGGAATTTTTGGAGATGCTTAGGTGGTTGCATGAGTGGGTAACCAGTCCAACGTAAAAATACTCTTGATTTTCCCCTGGTGTATCGCTTTCCACCCCTGTCTAGAAAGCTGACTGCCTACACACAGCTCCACCATCACAACGCGAGTGCAGGCTCATGTTGGCTGCTACTGGTCCAAACAGGGTGCCCACAGTCCTCTTTTTTTTTTTCTTTCTTCTTCTTCCTGACAGATTTTGGCCAGATCAGCTCGCTGGACTGGCCTGCTAAACAGCAGAATAATTGACGTTGGTGGAGAAAGGGAGGAAAGAGAAAACCATGGGGAACGTGGGGAGAAGAGGGAGGACGCAGGACAACCAAAGCCCTTCTTAGGGTCAGCATACGTTGCTGTGGAAGATGTGGCTGTCAGAAGCAGTGCTCCTCTCTGTGCCCTGAGATGAAGCCAGCCTCAGTGAGCACGGGAACATCCCCAGGGAAGTTGTGGCCATTGCCTCAGATGGAATCAGGGTGACCAAGCACCTCAAGCTCAAGGACTTTCTTTAAAGTTTTGGTTGATCTTTCAAAAGTGGAGAAAGAGGAAAATACAAAATTTAGATGCAAATTTTCCTGTGTAGGATGCCGGGACTAAGGTAGGGGGCCAGGTCAGGCACCTATTAATTAAAAATCACACCTTGACCCTGCTGGCTTCCAAAAGGCTCTTCTGCTCATAACTTCAGAGAACTGCAATTGAATCATACATACACACCCCCCACCTTTATCTTCCTCAATTCTTCCTGGGTGATAAATAAGTTTGTAAACACACTGGGATTTTCATGTGGTTTTTTAGTTCATAAAAACATTTGAAGGATCACTAGTATTTGGCAATACTGGAGGAACCATAGACAGAGAGTTACGTTCTCACACTGAGCATCTGGGGAGAAACACCCAGCAAGGTGTTGGTGTGCTAATGTGAAATCAGATCATAAGAGCCAGCACCTCCCTCAGTTGTTAGCATTTAAAAGAGGTCGAGGCTTTCAGAGGGACCCAAGACAATTAGATGCTCCAGACTCACTGAATTTCAATTAGGTTTGTGCACCTAACTTCCTTCAGGTTCTTCTAAAATCATATCCATCACTTACACCTATAATCATACTTAAGTTTTGAAGCGCCTTTCTCCCTTTGTGTGTATGCAAGTCTTTATTGGGGAAAATCTTTTCTGTGGATGATTAACTTCAAACCTCATTAAGCATTTCTTGAAGTAAACACAACTTAAGCACATTTAGATTTAAGCAGGTGCTTACCTGCTTTTCTGAAGAAAGATGAACTTAATCACATGTCTACCCATTTTTCTAAACAGGGGCCCTCAACACATCTAGTATGACTTTTTGCATGTTTGAGGTTTTTTTTTAAACAAGATATTCACACCACACTACAGAGTTTAGAAACTCAGTTCTTTTTAGATCCCAATAATACTCTCAGACTGGGATATGTGAGTACAGAATATACTTACTTATTTTGAATATATTAATTTTCATCTGAAGAAAACCATTTACTCATACCCAGTTTCACTACAAACTTAAGCAGTATACGATTAGCACTAATTGTTGGATATGCCATAATACTGTGTAATATGCTGATCTTCTAAAACCTTGAGTTGTAATCTTTAATAATCTGTCCCTAAACAGCGCTCTAAACTCGGCTTCTCCACATATTTTGTGTTACTGTATTTGACTTGTTAATAATCTTCCCAAAAGCTGCACTCAAAAGGCAGTAAAATGTAAAGATCTACGTTAAGATAGACAGATTTGGAATCACCTCGTTAGAAATCAGTAATGCTAACTTTCATATTCTAAGTAATGCTTAGATGAAAGACGGGCACTAAAGTATTTCCTAATGAAAAGTGGGAAGTCCTCGGCAGTGCCTTAAGCAAGATTTAAAAAAAAAAAAAAAAAAGAGAGAGAGAAAAAACAAAGCACAAGCACCGCAGACACCGAATGACCACCCTCATATACATCTACATCTAACTTCTAGTCTGAGGAACCTGTACATTGAATCCTTCCAAGCATGGAGCTTGGCCAGAGCACTGCTGGGAGAACCCAGGACGGGGGTAAGGCAGGGACACCGGCTGAGGTCAGCTCGCCTGCTCGCACACTCCATGAAAATTCCAGCTGCACCAGAGTGGAGGTTTTATGCAGAAATCAAAGTGACTCTGCCCTTCTGCACATCTGTGACGCAATGCACTATTAAGCAAAATTAACTGATTATGTAGCAAACATGGCAAAATGAAGCACTGACTCCTCTGACAGTGCCATCTCCTTTTTAATGAGGCACAGAACAATCTGTTACCAGGACTAGCACTACAGGCAGTGTTTATGGTAATGGGTCCCGGCTCATCTATTTTTTTATAGTTGAGTACGTACCTCAGATGCCAGAAGTATCATACATTAACTGCTGAGCCTACAGGGGCACAATATCTGGCCATGTCACTGGAGTATTAACAAACTTGTACAAAGGACTTCCAACAGTTTAATACGTTTAATGACATCTACTCTAGTCCTGATGGTCTGTTCCAGAGGCCTCCACCTTGCCTTACAAACACTCGGTCCAACCCATTCCTGCCTGTAGGGCTCATCCTCCTCTGTTACCTTGAACTTTCCTTAACTCCAGTATGTTGTGCTGGCCATGCTTAACTTATCGGCCTTTTCTAAGCCAAGGAGCGGCTGAGGAACATTGCTAGGAAACCCTACAGGCAACTGCAGAATCAGCTAAACTGTGCACAAAATAGGTCACTTCCGCATTATCGACTGTACTTAGTGCAATTACAATCACAGAGAACCATTTTAAACTGAAAAAAATATGGTAAGGAACAGAGGAGAAGGGAAAGCCAGCAACAGCAAATGGTAAGTCCTATTCCTTCACAGGACAATGCCATCCACAGGTCACCTTGTCTAGAAAAATAATAGGCTTTTATCACATAATTAAAGGCTGCAAGAGGACACATTTAGGTTTTCTAGTACCATGATAAACACTGGAAGCAAGAGCATGGAATAAAACATCAAAAATCTGTAACAGCAGCCTCTAGAAAGGAACCAGATGGGAGCTGCTACCCATGCAAGAATCTGGGTGGGAAGCCATTCCTTCCCAAGAACTCCACTGTCTTTCCACAAAGCCTCCTCGGTGCTTGAAACTTCTCAGAAGAGCAGGTTGGAAAGCAAAATAACATGCTTTGCAGGGCTTTTAGCTTGTAAGATAGGGTAAGAAACAGTTTTCCATTCCCAGTTCTTGAGGGGCCATGCATCTTTGTAAGAAGATCTCTGGAATCTGCTCCCCAGTGGCCATCGACACCAACTCTTCCGCCTGGATATCCTGCTTAAAATTCACACCCAACCAACTCTGGTGAACAACTCTCACTAAAGTGAGGCTCTTCCCCCAGGGAGCCAGAAAGTCTTGTATTAAACATATCCTGACATGTGAGTGCCTTGCATTAACGAAGCATGTTGGCAGAGAATGTGAAGATGACAAGTGCATTAGTGAGCATCCCTTCTTGCACAAAGCAATCCACAAGCTGCACTTCTTCCCCTTGCAGCCAGACTGCCTTGCAATCCATTACAGGCTTGAGTGTTTCCTTATGTGAAAACACAAATGCAACTTAATGCCTTTAAAAGTAGTAAGGGCTCACCTTGGAAGTTGGGACTTAGACCGTTTTGACCGAGACAACCAAGCGAAGGTGTGCCATGATGAGTACAAGTCTTGCAGTGTAGCATGCAGACTGACAGGAATGCATCGTGAGGTACAGGGTATTTCATGTCAATCAAATTTTTTCATGTTAATTACTTCATGTCAATCAAAGTCACTCTCCACTCCGTTCTTAAGACACTCTCTAAACAGGCCATAAGCACTACTGAAAACAAGACTCCTTCATTTTCTTTGCAGCATGGTTTCTTGTGCAGGATGAACGTTTTCATCATCTCAACAAGTGGGTTTTGTAATTGAAAAAAATGTGTGAAAACAAAACTATTCTGATTTCTTGTTTGGTTTTAGTACTTCACTTGAGAAATACAGGTCTAAAGATTTCATACAGGATAGCACTGATGTAGAAAGGGCCTGTGACACCACACAAAATCATAACGAGACTAATTCTTCCATCTCCTCCTAATCCCTCTGAGAATACAAAATATTTACTTTCATCATCACCATCGTTCGACTTCCCAGCCCTGACTGCCGGTTACAGTAGTACAGTATGTACTGTTCAGAGTTGCTGAGTCAAAGAAAAAATAACCCAAGTAATTAGAAAGCAAACAAACAAAAATAGACTTTTCTTTCTCTCCCTCCCCTCCTCCTCAAACAAAGCAACATCACAGACTGTGAATCACACCGTGACCACCATTTGTCCGTATCAAAAGCCTCGTACTTGCTGTTTCTTTTGCTGTGCATGGAGACAAGAGAAAAATATTTCACTGAGAGTTAGTCATCATAAGGTACCTGCTGAGTCAAACATTTAACTTTGCAATGCAGGGTATCTCAAGATATCTGTTTCTGGAGTGCAAATTTTTGGAGGAAGGAATATCAACTCAGGAGAGGTCACGTCGTATGTTTGATCCTAATAATTGTTAGCTTAGGAGTGGCATGGTTTTGTGTGACTTGTTCAGTTTTAAAATGTACCTGCTGACACTGAAAGTAATTTTATTTTTACAAGAAAATCCATATGTATAATATACTGTTTCATATACACACTCTTTCTCTCTCTGTGCCTCAGTTTGGACCACATATATTGCTGACACATAAACTGGACCCCTAAAAGCTTCTCTAGGACCGAAACTGAAAATTAGCAATGTGCAAGCATCCCAAACAGCAGGCGAGCAACAGTCACCATTAGAAGAACACCAGAAAAACTGGCATCAATTGACAGTAAGTTTTCCAAACCAGCATTTAGCCCAGCCATAAAGCCTCTAAGCGACATGAGGATGTCCACTTCCAGGTAGAGATATGCTTCGGCACCGTCAGAATGGAGAATGTACTCACTTCAGCCAACTGCTGCCAGTGTATTTCTCTCTAAAGAAAGCAAATGGCTGAATAATCAACTGCAAATGACTTCTGGGTCACAGAAGGAGGCGGAGAGGTTGAAACCTTGAACTACTGCTGCTGATGTATAGTATCTTTATCTCCCTGCTCCCTATGGCGTGTAGTTGCTGGTTATCTCAAAGGATGAATGACCTGCCTGCAATGAATTATGCCTGCTTATCTTCCAGACAGGGTATACACTAAGTCATTAAGTCATCTAAGAGTATAACCCCAAGGGAATTACTAAATGAATGCAAAATCCTGTCCTTCTCTTAGCCGTTGTGTCAGACTTCTGCATGCTTCTAGGCACCTGGGGGGGTGAGGGGGTGGGGGAGTGGAGGGGAGAGGGGGGGGGCTGGAATGTCTCTCACCTGTTGGCTACCTGATTTTTGCTATTGACATTTTCCTGCTTCTGCCGTCGCAAAGTTAGATGATGAGAGAGTAATAACAGTAGCCAGTGGCTTCAGAGGAAAGGAAAATGCAGCCCCCTTTTGACTACCAAGATTTCCAAACCACAAATGCAACAGCCGAGACTAGCAGAGAGCTCACGGCTACTGTTATGTGCGTTGGGATATAATGGGTTTTGTCCAGATGAAAGGGTGCGCCACTTCTGAAAAGCAGAGCATTTTTTTTTAATTAAAAGAAATTGATTTAGTGACAGGCTTTACAATAGGGTATCTGACAGGCCCACTGACCTTCACACATACATACAGATGACTGAGGCTTGATGCGTTCAGAGAAGCGGATCCTTGTTTGAAACAATAAAACTGCTCAACACCGAGACCACCAACTCCTGCAGAAACCGAGGAACCCCCCTAGAGCAACGTATATAGGGTAAAGACTGATCTGCACAGCGAGCCTTTCCAGATAACACCTCATGAAGTCTGGGGGGATTAATAGCATCTTTAAATAGAGAGGAAAGAGCATGTTTGGCAAAGGGTCACCCATGCTTTATTACAGCCTGGCAAAGCTCTAGCTCACCATTTGCCTGGGATGCTCTACTTACTGTTCCTGCTCCCATTGCTTCTCGTACTCAGTCGCGCAGTAGTTAAATAAATATCTCCTTTCAAGTATTTTCGGTACCCGCAAAAGAAAGAAGCTCAGCAGCACCCTTAATGAGAAGGGATCGCCCCAGCACCTCCAGACAGCGCTAAACTGTTTGGCACCCAGCCTCTAAAGCAGTTTTCAAGGGGCTGTTGCTCAGGTGTGGTTTCAGTTTCCCATCCTCTGCAGCCAGGGTGATGAGGACCCTCAGAAGTGTTTCCTTGGAAGTGGTGGTGTGGCAGCCTCCATGCTGCACCCTGGCTGAACAGCAACTGGACCTGAGCTTTACGAGGAAGGAAAATAAGGAGACTCCTCTGGGAAAGGAAGCAAGCCTGTCCGAATAGAAATCTGTGCCTCTACCAAAGGGCAACAACAATCTCTAACCTTCTGCCTGGCAATACCTACACCATACACGAAGAAATGATGCTTAGCATCATTTCAGCACCCTCTCCTAAATTTAAAATGATAGAATAACAAATAATAAGAATTTTAAAAAAAAAAAAGCTCAGTTTTCTTCTTGGCTTACAGGCTTTACTAAATGAACGCCCCTCCCAGCCTGGTCACTCTGATAGGTTTCCCTGAATGTTACCAGATAAAAAATAAAACTTAATCCTTGCTTCAATGTTCCTGGGACAGGGCCAGGATATTTATATCTTTCCAGGGCAAAACTCAAACTAGGCCTTGTGCTGTCACTTGTGCCAAGAAAAGTCTTGCTAGGACATGGAAAGAGGAAATTGCTCCCGTTTCCATGTGGACATCAGAAAACTTTGTCTGGAAACAGAAGATGCCACACAGACGGTCAGAGAGCAACCAGATTTCCTTTAGAAAGCTCCACGCACCACACTTCTCAAAATTTTTTGGAGGACGGTTCAGGCTTGTTGCTCTCTGTGTGGGTTTTTTTGGGTTTTTTTTTTTTTTATTCAGGACCTTCTACATGAATAAAAAGCCTTAAGTAATCCATGTTCCTTTTTCAAACAGTACTTCGCACGCAGAGACATACCGGGCACCTCCGGAAGCGTGATTTTAATCTTATCTTCCTATGCATAGTGGTTTATATAAGGACTTAATTTTCGTTCTCTTATATAACGCCTATTTTTTCACATTGTGCCTCCAGCCACTACCATAAAGGAGGAGTTAAACTGCACGATGGTGAAAAGATTTCATTAATAGACTAGCTTCTAAGCTTGCGAGCAGTCTGCTAAAAGAAAAATAAAAGCAACAGATTTTCAGTTTTAGTGGACAAGGACAGCAAGGGCTCCCTTGTTAGCTTCTATTTATGGTCCCACAGCAGATGACCTGAATCTCCTCCATACTCATCCCCCTCTACAGAGCCTATAGCTTAGATTATTCACTTCTTAATGAAAACACCACCTGCCAGATGGACAAGAGAATAATTACATTACACTTACATTAATAAAATACATACGAGTCCCGTTTGCTGTGCACAGAGCGGTGCTTTACATCTGGATCTGTGTACAGTAGAAAGACTCTCAGAAATGGGATTTTCCTTGCCGTATTTTATGGTAATGAAGATCAAGATCTGATTCATGCAATTGCCTGATGCAAATCTACTTGATGTGGGAAAGGCAGCTCTTGGAGTAATAAACTGTCTTTCCTTATCATCTGAGCTCGCCGGGTTTTGTAGGCCAGGGTTGAGCTATTGCATCCGCAACGCACTGCCATTCCCACCTGAAACCCCAAGGAGATGGAAAGAGACACCACCAGGAGCTACACAGAAGGACAGAGCTCTAATGGGAGTCAACTAGAGGTAGGGACCTTATCTGAACTTGATAAAAAAGCTTTGGATTTAATTTGAGGGGTGATCAAAAGTTCAAGCCAATTATGCCCCCGTATCCCTAATATTATCCACAGTGTCGACCGACAGCATGTCCTACCCTGGCGGTGTGTCTCAGGGAGCATTTCCACCTCTCTGCTAAAAGCCTCATTATTCATGTTCCTGGGAACCAAGGGAAGAGAAATAGAAAACAAAATGCCTGAATGGGCGATGTAGCACATAATAGTTTCATCATTAAAAAGATGGCCACAGAATGATTCACTCACTGTACGGCCACAGCTGCATCTGCGTTGCATTGAGGAGTGCAGAAAATTGATTTCCCTCCCCAGGAATGTCCCGAACTGTTACGGTTTTTATCCAGGAGGACGAGAAGACCAGCAGGCGCTTTCTGCTGGTTGAATCCATTTCTCTCTTCCCCCAAGAGAGGCTACATCTTTAACAAAGAAGGCTATGCTTTTAAAGTTTAACCTCCAAAAATTCTGCCAACATAAAAATTGTGTTGATACAGTTTCTTTCTGTCTGTCCCACTACTCCAAACAGAAACACTTCTCTGGGCCTAGCGCAACTTTTCCAACCTATTTCTACTTTCTTGGCTCTTGTTCCCTAGATGAAGCAGAACTGCAGAAGACACTCCCTTTGGGGACTTACTTGCTTGCCGACACTTGAGGAAACTACTGTTTGCTTTGAATGAAGACTTAAACTCTGCCATTCAGTTCAATGGTACCAGAAATGCAGGACGTTTGCATCTCCTGGATGGCAGTTGTCCTCACAAGGAGAAAGAACAGGAACGCAGCCTTCAGTTTACAGCTGGTACGCTCCCTCTGCTGTAAATAGTAAAGTTTCCCCTTAAAAGGACTATCGTGATTTGGGCAACAAAACAAGATGGAAGAAGCCCAGGGCTAACACTACGCAGTGCTGCAAAAGCTTTGCACACAAGCCATCCTGTCTTTCTGGCTGACAATTAAACGCAGACTTCCTTGAGGGAAGAAAACATCTCCATCAGTTTGCCTGAGACCCGAACACCAGTCCTAGCCAGACGGCAGTCCTAGTTTCACCAGGAGCCAGACTCCAGCCCTGGATGGTTTCCATCAGGATCCCATTAAGCCTGTGCATGTGCAGCTCACTCAGAATTTGCAAGAGCCATGTGCGTATTCAAGAGCAGATCTGGATGTTGTGTTTGTTTCTGGCTTCGTAATGGTTCTCATGTCCCTTAAATACCAGCCTGTTTTCTGGAAATTCAGTAATTTCTTAAACATGTTCACAAGTTCATCCCTCTTACCTGGCAAACAATATTGAAGCTATCAAATGTCTGTAGCTTTTGCTTTTACATTTGAAGACAAAACACTGAGAAAGATGTTGGTTAGACCACGTATGACAGTGCTCAAGAACTGTCTTCCCTTACCATACCAACGCCTGCAGAGGTCCTGCTATGTACAGCTCCTGCTTTGTCTCCTAGGTTTCGCTGAGTTAGTCTAAGCAGATGCGAGGTGTCACAGAATTGGACTAACGCCTGTGTCACGAAACCAAAAATTACCTCATAACACGAAATATGGAAAGAAGAAAAACTTTGCGCAGAGAGCAGAGTTTAGGTAGCCCCTGCTGCAGATCATCTGTGATCCCAAGCAATTCCCAATGTTCTTGGCAAAAGCAGCGTATAGATCTAAATTCCCGAACGCAGCACTGTTTATTGCACTAGGTCGGTGATTCACTAAGTACAGGATGTGCCCAATTATTCTGTGTATTTTTCCAATCCTATTTCATAAACTTCAGTTGCACAAGTACGGCAATACATTCTTTCCTGCTTGTCCATTAAAATTCATTTTAAGAAAGGCCATCCGACTCGAACAATAAAGTTACCAACTGGCTATATGCGTGGTTTTTTTGGTTTTGTTGTTGTAACCATGGAATCAAAAAGCTCAGCTGTTAAGCACATACATTCTGTGATACAATCACTTTCCTTTTTGTCTCAACCTGCTGAGAAAAGTTTTGCTTTTAACTTAGGATGCTGGGTTTGTTCCAAATCCAAAAATTAAAAACAGCAGTTCTGAGGGACACAGATATCTAAGCCAACAACATTTGGCTGCCTAACATAAAAATTAGCAGAATTGTTATTACTAAAAACAAACCATTAGATCTTTCCAAGATAAATAAAAACTTAGAATTTTGACTATCAGTCCACAAACAAAGCTCCTAATTTAGTTTGTTTGAACACCGCACCATGGATAAAATAGATACAACTTCAATTTCTCTATCTCTAAAGCTAATTTCACTACCTTAAGCAAGCTGGCTGGAAACCGAAGCTTCATCTTTTTTTCCTTCTATGATGAGTTACTACACGTAAACACACATCTTTCTATTGCTGTTGAAACGTCATCGAGGTAGCATGCCTGACAGTAAACCATACCTTGACAAGCATGTCCCATACTCGGGGCTACGTGTTCGAGATTTTATGAATGAAGTGTAGGTTTTGTTGTGAAAGCAGCAAAGATAACAATGTGAAAGATGAATGTGGTGCAGGGTCCCCATCTGCCACGACAGCACGCGTGCAATAACGACAGTAGTTTATAAATAATGAACCAGATTTCACCTGGAGAGCACACACCACCCGGCTTGAAGCAGACGGGGCAGTCTGAGGTGCAGTGGTCCCACCAGCCACACAGCACCCATCGGCGCCAGAGATGCAAAGGAAACCTGGACTTCCTAAGCCTCCAGCTACGATCACCCTGGCTGTGTCCACATGAGTGGGTGGGCCAGAGCAGTTCTGAGGCAAACCCCTCTGGCCGTCCCTCCTATTGCATCCTGGCTTCATCCACAAAGTGGCTCTGCTGAGCTCAAACCAGATTTCTTTCAGAGAAAACCAAATGGGCAAGTTCAGCTCTGGGGATGCACCAAACACCCTCCTGTCTTTTAACAGAGGTTGAAGGATCTGAACCAAGTGGTTGCTTGGACAGGTTAGAGTAAAGTAGAATAGACTATTTGAGTTGGAAGGGACCTACAACAATCATCCAGCCCAACTGCCTGACCAATTCAGGGCTGACCAAAAGTTAAAGCATGTTGTTAAGGGCATTGTCCAAGTGTCACCTGAACACAGACAGCCTTGGGGCATTTGACCACCTTTCTAGGAAGCCTGTCCCAGTGCTTGACCACCCTCTTGGTAAAGAAATGCTTTCTAATATCCAGTCTAAACTCCCGTGGTGCAGCTTTGAGCCATTCCCACGCATCCTAGCACTGGATACCAGCGAGAAGAGCTTGGCACCTCCCTCTCCACTTCCCCTCCTCAGGAAGATTCAACATACATATGGCAGTGGGGACATTTGGTCCAAAGGACCAGACTAAATCTAGTCTGGAATAAAATGGTCGGTTTGAATATGGTGTAGACACCGGAACCTCTGCACCTGCTGCTTTGATCTACTCATCCTCTCCCACTGTGCCAAACAGCACGATAACGACCCAGTCTCTCTCGCGCAGAGAGCTGCCAGGCCAGCCAGTGCCTCTTGTGATTTGTGCAGGACAGACGCCTACTGTATTTTTCCTGGACAGCCACGTATTGCACTAACAAGTCATTTTATGCACTAGATTTGATGAAGAAGGTACAACTGACCTTCTTCAAATTCCAGATGCCAAATTCACAAGGCAGACCGGACTTCTGGTTTAATGGTGTTGACAATGCGGGGAGATTTTATCCCCTGGTCCCGCTCAGCAGTTCCCTCCTACAAACCTACGGCATCTACATCGCCGAGCGACACCTGAAAGGGAATTGCTGTCATTTGATGTGACCCTTTAATTAGGCCACCCGCTCTCTCCACAGAAGACAGAAGGCAGAGACCGAGCTGCTTTGAGACAGCAGGATCTGACAAACCAATGCCATCTAAAACTGGCTGGCCAGTTTGAAGCAAGCCCCGCTCCCTCTCCTCCTCTCAGCAGAGGTTTACCTCCGGCAGCCGCCCAGCACTTCAAGGAAATTAGTGTCACCTCACCGCTTGGTGTGAGCACCCAGCAGTCACTGGTCAGGCTTTGCAGCCTCACTGGAGAGAGAGACGAGCGTACAACAGGCCAAATTAAAACCCTAAGCCCATTAATCACACCCTCATGAATTCAGATAATGCAACGTGCAACGTGCACCATATGCTTATGTAGGTCTTGCCTTCGGCCATAATCTAGATTATGGAATAAAGTAGGAGCGGGGCTGCGGTGAGAAAAAGAAACGACACAAGTGAGGAGGGACAGGCCAGGGTCATGTGAATTCACTCCCTCGACGAAAGGCAGTTATGCAAAGAGTTCATACCTGAACTCAAATGGCTCGATTAACATTCCTGAAATGAAACTCATCAATTCTCCACGTAAAATGAGGCCAAAACTGATGGCACGTACCCACTCTTTGACACGCTCAACGCTTGAAGTGGAGTTCAAATGGATCACTGCAGCTTCACAAAGTTCTCTGTGAAGAAGTGCCAAAGGAGCAAAATTATGTGAAATACCACTTCATCATTCCTATGGTGGAAGCAATGCGCAATCACAGAAATGGCAGCAGAAGAATGCAGCTGAAGTAGTTCTTCTGACCTGCTGCAAGGCACTGACAAAGCTCTTCAGCCTCGCCGGCGAATTGCAGGGAGCTCAGCAGCACAGTCATTTCATGCCTGTATTTGCAGACAATGTTGCATGGTATTTTAAGATCTGCATTAATAGAAATCCTTTAAATAAAAAAAAAAATCCAATGAAAATTAGACGTACTCAAATTACATTATTTCCATGCTATGTTAAATATGGATTCTGTTTGGTATAACTGCAGAATATCTCACGTGGAAAAAAAAATAATTTTGAGGGGGAAATGAGCCATGTGGAGATTTACGAAGATTTAAAATCAAATGCATCAGAAAATGAGTAATCCTATTAGACCAATTGTTCGAAGTCCATGTCTTTCTAAAAAATGCGCTGCATTTCCAACAGATTCCAACCTGATACAGGAAGGTTTGGATAAATTGATACGGTACACAGCTACATGGTTCTGACCCTCACATCTGTCTGTGCTAACAGCTAAGCTAGAACACACCTAGCCTGTTTCCATCTCCCTTGCACCAACAGAGAGCTTTCTTAGGGAGTTTCATGAATGCAAGCTGCTGAAGGAGCTTGTTACCTCCCGCGGCAGTGGCCGCGGAAGATGCAGCCTCCAAAAAACCACCGGTGGGTCCTCTTAGTGTTGGGGCAATGCTGCGGGCTGCCCACTGTGTCAGGTCTGGGACAGAGAGGTGTCAGAAGAGGGGTCTATTTCTCACTTGGCTTCCAATCGCTGCTGCGACTTTCAATCCTATTACTCAGTGAGAGAAACGTCAAAAGATAGATACGCACTAGCAGAAATTGCAAAATTTGTTCCACTTACACGTGGAAACAAATCTGCAACAGACCCAGATCGCTGTGGAGTCCCTGACAATGGACACAAACAGAAGGTGAGGTCGAGAAGAGGAAGAACTGATACCAAATATGCGTGTTTTCTGGATGCGTGCTCCTCCCCAGCTCCCCCAACCGACTCACTGATGTCTATGCCCAAATCTTTGCAGAGCAGGGTTTACACTGGGGAGAGGACAAGTCCCAGAGGGAAGCTGTCCCCACGATCTTTTAATGCTTAACATGTTCTCTTAACAGCCTTAGTCTCCACACACAAAGCATCTGAGTTTCTATTCTATCTCCAAGAATCGTTTTTTGCCTGCAGATGAGAAAGATTGTTTCTAGGTGATAAAACTGTGTTAAATCCCGCAGCTCCACCTGGCAAAAACAGCAGGACACTTCAAACTATGGGGTTTGCGTGGAAGACATTTACCTTACATGGGGCTTTAATGAACACAACAGCAAATGTCTTTATCTTCATCAAAGACCTGCTATCAGCTCAAAATCCCATTAGCTTAATAAAATAAAAAAAGAGAAAAAAAAAACTGGGGGGGGGGGGCGGGGAAGTTGAGGAAGGTGGGACAGGAACTGCCCAGAACCTCTTGTGTATTTATAATCTCATTCAGCCCATCTGAAAGAGCTTGTTTATACCCTGGTGGAAAGCTGAGACTGATGCTAAGATTGGGAAGAAGTCTTTTTCTGACCTAAAGAGACCAGATTTAGATACCTGTGGTACCTAAGTGCCAGAATGGGAAAGGTGGGGAGCGGAGCAAGTTTTCTCGAGAGCACGATTCAACCCAGTGGAGATGTGAGCTGTGATGTGGAGGACCCTCTCTTCTCTCACCCAGAGCGAGGGCCTTGAGCACACACAGCTCTTGTTGGGTGCCCACATGTCAGGGGATACAGCATCGCCCGAAGAAGCTGATGGGGGAGAGGCAGCTCCAGGTGACACCGCTTCCCCCCAGTGAGTCCAGGAGTGCAGAGGAGATGGCAGGGAAAATTGCGGAGGAGACTGTGTTTGCCTGAGCTCTTTCAGTTAGAGTAATCGTAGATAATATGAGTGACAATAGTAGGTAATAAACAAATACGTAAATATCCAACCCTAAGCCTCCTGAGCTCCTTTGATCATGTCGAGCCACACCATTAGACGCTTGCGACGCTGCAAACCCTGCCAGGAGGCTGCGAGGAGACACCAAAAACACACCACCAAGCATACCACGCCGTATGTCAGTGAAAACCAATCTGTGCTAGCTGCTCTGCTGAAAAGCAAGCCACGGAGCAGGGGAAAGGAGAGCTTGCCCTCCAGAGCCAGTGCTCTGCCTGGGGACAGACACCAGCCAGCCGGCATTCCTGTGTCCCACACACATCCCAGCTGCCACCACACAGTGTGGGTGGGCGTCCCACCTGCCCGGCTGGAGCAGGCAACCCACATTTGCTTGTGTTTAAGGCAGAGAGGGCTCACAATCTAAATATCTTTCCTGGACAGGGGCTGCAGGGACAAACCATGATTTTTATGAGCAATTCCTGTGCAGCAGACTGATGCTTTCTCTAACCATGTCAACATGCACCATCAGAAGCGTATGATGTTTCTACCCTTCCCCAACCAGTCTTATTAATAAAACACAAAGGCGTCCTCTTAAGCGACCTTCCTCATGTAACTCCCCCTCAAGCCAACAGTAGCCAACCACTAAAAATAGTTAAAGGTAAAAGCTGCTCCATGAAGTTCCTAAAGACGACAGCAGTGCCGCGTGCCTCGAAGGAATCATTTGTCCCTAACATCTCAAGCATTCAGAAATGGACAGACAGACGCTTGGCTTAATGCTCCTTCTCCTCTCCCCCTCCCCTCCTTCTTGGAAAGGGTATTATGGTTGAACACTTTGCTCCAAGTAGTCGTAACCGTCCCTGGCTTTAAATGCCTCTTTCCTCTAGGAATCACTTCAATGTAGGCCACTCTATTTATGCTGCTCTTCTGCAATCGGGGGATGAAAGAATATCGCTTGCAAGACACGACTGCTTGGTGCACAACCCATCTCCAGGCGGTGCCAACAATAGGACTGCTTACGGCTAATCCATTTACTCGGCTTACCTGTTATACTCCCATCCTCTTAATAAGCGCTACACGGCAACTTCACCGAACTTGGAAACTGCTAAGTGACCTGTAGTAACCTCCCCTGTGACACTTACTTGGAAAGCTGTGGATTTGGATTAAGACAGAAGCAAACCAAAATTGTCACGGAGCTTCCAGTGGCCTGCTGATGAGAGAAGATGTCTACACCTTTCCCTGCATGGAGACAGAGCTGTAACCATCAGTGGATGCAAGCACCTCCCTCTCCATGGCTAACCCTCAAGGAACAGAAGCCAGACATGACACAAACAGCAGCTCCCTCCTCAACATCTGAAAAAAAAATATCACATTATACTGCACTCTGTCCCCTCTGGCTTTGTACCCGCCCATGTAGGCAGATGAGGTTCCCAACATGCTGCTGACCTTGGTGGTAAAAGGACTTGCAGCCTCCTGCAACCGGCTCTGCTACGCCAGAGCTCACCATTTGAGGGTGGTGAGACACTGGAACAGGTTGCCCAGAGAGGTGGTGGAGGCCCCATCCCTGGAGACATTCAAGGCCAGGCTGGATGAGGCTCTGAGCAACCTGATCTAGTTGAAGATGTCCCTGCTTACTGCAGGGGGGTTGGACTAGGTGACTTTTAAAGGTCCCTTCCAGCCCAACACGTTCCATGATTCTATGATTTCCCTTCTTCTCTTTAAGAGCTACAGCGCTACTTCCCCATGCAAACTGCCGAACAAGGTAACAGGCAAACAAAAAGCAGCGGGAAATGGAGGCTGGAAGCTTCGGTGGTTTTAGAAAAGCTCCAGCTCCTGCATCTACAAAAGGCTAAATTCGTCATCACATGCACAGCAGAGTAGGGAAATGGATCAAGAATACAGAAAAAGGAACGGAAGACCCACATTATTTCCACTTAAATCAAAACAAAACACTTAGCATATCTGGGTAGGTAAAGAAATCTATCTTTGCCTACAGAGAGGTGTGGAGAGGGAAGCGGAGGTTTTGGAACTCTGACATAAGGCATATATTCAATGACAATGCCAAGCAAACAAAAATCCAAAAACTATTAAATTTTTTTTAAAAATCCAAAAACCTAATCATGACAACAAAATGTATTATTAAAAGAAAATTTCTAATAGAAATGAACTTCCATGGAGGGTCCCATTACAAAGATGGACACTACCAGTATAGCTGTGGAGTAAGAGAAAAGACTCAAATACTCTGAAGGTCTTTGCAAGCACTTTTCGGGCAGTAAGAAAGGAGGGGAGTTCCCGACCCCAGTCCCGCAGGGCACTGCTGCACGCCAAGCTATAAAGCAAGCCTCTGCAAAGGCAGATATGCAAAGAGGGTTCTGCTCCCGCAAACTCCACATCAACATGGGCAAAGGTCCCCTCCTACCACTAGATTTGGCCACCTGAAAGTCACAGGTGTCCATACAAAGCTATGGGTCACAACTGCCTCAGCTGCCAGTAACGTGGGTATGAGGAACCACCTTGTCTCTGTTTCCACTGACTACAGGGGCCGCTGACTGTGGATTTCGACTTGGTGCCCACCCTGTGACTGTTAAAGGTAGGGAGATAGGGAAACAGGCTTGACCTCGATGTGTCTGTGCAACAAGCCTGCTCCAAGCCTCACAGTTAAATCCGAAGAGCAAAGGGCAGTGTGTGCCTTAATGAACATCTAATGGAGAGTTTTGAAATTTCTCTGTTCAGTAATATATTCACCCATAATGTACAGTAACATTATGGATCCATATACTGAACATCCATAATGTTCAGTACCATACTTATCCCTGTAAGTCCTTCCCGGATATTATTCATGCACTTAATTTATTCATACAAATTACTGTAATACAAGATAAAGAAGTGACCAATAGTACCGCGTCTTGTAGTTCACAGTGAACAGGCTGGTTTATCCAACAACAAATACAAACTTTGGTTTAATTTCTACTGTGATATAGAACCATCATGATAAATTCCACCACCCTCGGTGGGACCAGCGGTCCCTCTAGCCCAGTAACCACAACGGGTCAACCAGAGAAGAGGCTAAGAGGAGCGATGGCACAGGGTGATCCCTGCTGCTGCCAGCAGCTCAGGGACTCTGGAGAGCAGAGGTGAGATTTTTGTGTTGTAAAAAAGCCCATCCACCAAGCCTGCTCCATTAACTTCTGCCTATTGAATTCCACTAACCGTATAAAATAGTATTTGTTCCTTTTTGTCCCATGTAAACAAAAATCTTTAAAGAAGAAAAGTCACAATTAGGAAAAAGAAGTAATTTGTAGATAAGAGCTAATTTTCCCATCAAGACTGCAGAAATGCTCTGGAGCCAACACTAACCTGCGGAGTAGCAGCACTGCAGGCTATTGAGCAAAAGGAAAGCCCATTCTACCTTTAGCTTCACAATCAAACTGAATTCAACGATCCTGAATCCCTAGCTGCGAGACGCAATTTATTCATCGTCTGGTGTACACAACACTTGACACTACAGAGGGCAGACTGACTGGCCTTCACTATACATAATTATTACCTGTTAGACCTACAATTTATCCTGAACTATCAGTCTCCAGATAATTATTCTGAGCCAGGGAAGGGATGAGGGAGAGAAGTTAGAGAGAATTTTTTAAAAACACGATGTATTTGCCTCTCATTACATCACCTGGCACACCTACCTCCCATATCACCCTCCCAACTCTTGGAGCAGCTAAAAATAAACAGTTCCTCCATCACTCAATGCACAAATAGTGGCCAACACACACCCTCCACACCTACCAAACACAAACTATACTTTGGAGAGCCTACAGATGGATGTGGAATTATGACTGGATGGAACGATAAATAGGGTTTTAGAGAATTCCAGTATTTCAAAAAGCTTAGGGCATCTGTAATAGAAAAAAAAAATATAACGAGTAATACTTACATAAATGATATTAAGAAGAGTAAAGGGCTACCAGAGTAAAGTCCTAGAAGACACACCTTTCAGGGAGGGCAGGAGGAGTCCAATTGATTCAGATTACCTAAGAGAAGACCAAGGGGTGACCTGGTCTTATGTACCTTCCCTAAGCAAACATCTCTGATGCAGACATCAGCTCAAGTTAGCACACAAAAACGGAATTTAAAAAAAAACAAACAAAAAACAAAACAAAACAAAACAAAAAAAAAAACCCAAAACAAAAAAACCCCTAACCAACAGTGGCTTGACAAATCCAGAATGGGAGAGCAGTTTCGAACTTCTGAAAAAAAGGTAATTAACTGCTGGAAAAAATTCCAAGAGCTTTATCATCTGAAGTCTTTAAATCAGAACTGGGTGCCTTTAAAATACCCTCAAGCTCAGCCAGAATTTACGTGCTTGATGCAGGAATTATTAGATGAAAATCGATGTCCTGTAGTCACACAGACGTCAGACAATGAGCATAATGGGTCTCTCCAGCTTTAAAATCTATTAATTCTACTCTGTATGTGCTAGGAACTCAGTTACATTTTGTAGCTACCAAAACCTATACAAATCTTATCACATTGCTGCAAAACACAAGCTAAAGAAGAAACAGTTTATAAGTCACAAAGCATCACAAAATGAGGCTTCTTAGTGTACTTTAAGACAGAAGTGCACTAATAAATTAAAAAAAAATATATAAAAAGATGCTTTATAAAACTCATCTAGATCTAAGGCAATTTCTCTTCACACTACCCCAGTGTTAACACACAATTTTTTTAATAACATTTCTTGATTAATAATTAGTATCAATAATTACAACAAAATGTGTTCATCTATTTTCTGAATATGACTGGAAAAAAAAGAATAAAGGGAGGAGAATTCTCTTTTCAAATCCAACACCTGGACCTTAGTTGATAAGAAGTGCTCTCTTTCTAGATGCTTGATTCCAGCATGGAGAAAAAAAATTCTTAGAGAATAAAATACTTCTGAGTTGAAACAGCAATTTCCATTATTAGCACTAGCAGACATTAGTAGTTAATGTCTTTCTCATAAGGATGCATCCTACCTTGTGCCTGGCCTGGATGAGGGACTCATAGCGCTAAGTGCTATACGAACTCGGAGTACCAAGAGATGCTCGCTTTCTCAAACAGCTTGTTTAGAGCAAGCTGTCTCCTTTTTTTTTTTTTGAGGAAATGCAGGTAGGTGAGAGAAACACACTTCTCAGAAACCACAGTGGCACTTTGCATCATTCCAACATTGCTCCTTTCCCCTTTGTGCCATCACCTCCCATACCTTCTTGCTAACGTTGAATGCTCCGTGCTTGCTTACACTTGCGAGTTGATTAATCAAGGCTGCTGCTACATAAAATGAAGTAGATAGGGCTCCATCATATTTCTACATTAATGTCACTGCACTTAATCCGATCTCTTTACTATACTCAATCATTAGGCATAGTTTTCAAATTTGCAGCTAATTATTAATTGAAGGAATTTGCTGGTGATTTTTCCCCCCCTAACAAAGCAGAAAAAAAAAAAAAAAAGGACTAGTCTGTCTTTTTTTGAGAACAGGCTTTTTCTTAGTAATAAAAAGGATCATATGACAACAGTTTTGCAGTGTATCGTGAGAGCTCTGTTGGAATCAATCCAATTTCTATACAAGTGCTGCCATTTGTACAACAAAGCCGCCTTATTGAAACGGGCAGGCTTCATCTTAATTCTGGCACTACTGAATGGAGAGTACACACTAGCTGGGGAACAATGAACCAAGAAAAGAGTTACAAATCTCTCGTGACAACTGCACGCCAAGGAAGAGAAGATGCATTATGATAGCGTTGTTTGCTCTGCTCCTTCCCAAGACCACTGTCAAACAAAGATGGCTTTTTGCACCCAAAACTGAAAGCTTTTTCCAGATTTTGCACGGGTATCTTCCAACCTCATCACCCATCCAGTGAGACCCTCCATTACAGCTCCGCTCCTTGGACAAAGGTGAGAAAAAAGAGGCTCACACCTCCCCACTCCCTTCCCTGTCCTCACCCATCACCCCTATTATTTAGAGCCTCCCATGTTATTTTCACGTTTAAGACACATACAACCAGAAAATTGTATTTTTGGGGGGTGTGGGAGGGGGAAGGCGAATTTACCCTTTATTTGATTTATGTTACTTAGTTCTCAGTGCAATTTAACTTCTGAACTCCTGAGGTTTCCTTAAGCCTAGTGCAGGAATGCTTGCCTTGACCTCAGCTCCTACAAGGCATGGGGGTAACTTGGCTCACAGTGGTCCCCAACTCATCTGGGGACACAAGCTGAAACTCCTTATATGACGTGTTTTGATGCATCATTACACATGGCTGTAGAAATATATGCTAAATATATGCTAAAGTGTACAGGTGATGAGATATATTGTTCAGTAGTGTGCATTAAATCCCTTACAGCACAGGTTAAAAAATGCTGACTCTACTGAGTGCTTCCTTCCAGCACGTATTTTTAAGTGGGAGCAGAGGCAACCAATATAACTCCACAAAGGGGAAAAAAATAAAATTTCAAGGTAGCAGAAGATCACCTGTGCACCTCTTACTTGTGCCAGCAATTCTCACGTGGCTGCGTGTGACATTACCGAGGGGAACACATGCTCCTGGGCAGAAGAGGTTGGCAACTCCCAGCCTGGCTCTGGCTTGCAGCAAAGCTCTTCCACTTTGCTTTTGTTTGCATAGGAGGAAGACTCAGAACACCTACGTAGGAGTAAACCAAATCTTTTCCCGCGACTCAAGACAATTTTACCAGTGTTTGCAGTAGTTCTAGAAAACACGGCAATGCGTATTTATCCCGACCGAGGATGATTACAGCTCTCCAGGCTGCTTGCTTATTGGTAGGGTAAATGCAAGGACACATATACACCCATATAAACATGCACACACATAGGAAGATAGGACAAAACCTTGTGAAACCTGAGAAACAGGCCAGCTCAGTCCCTGAGCTTCAATGTAATGAGTTTCTTAAAACCTTTCAGGTATTTACTCTGGCAAATACAACCTGATAATACAGGTATTTGTAATATAAATCAAATACAGGTGCGTGCATGTTTTTTTTTAATTAAAGCAATTACAATCTTTTAAATATTTGAATATAAAGCTTTGCTTGGTAATTCTGGTAAGAAGTTCAGGAAAATACCAGCTTCAAAGACTCCCAGAAAGAAACACCAACTCATCACTTTTACAGAAAGATTTTTCAAGGACAGCGGCGACAGCTTTTTCTTCATATCCCAGTAAAAGCCAACAAGAGCTGAGAGACCAACTCCTCCAGTACACGTGAAAGTCTCCTCCTTACTGTTCAAATGAAACACTGGAAAGCATGAATGACTTCAAATTAAAAGGCATTTAAATTAAAGCCATTTCTGTCACACCTGGTTTCAGAAGCCTGCTAATTCTAATGCTGATTTATACAAAACGTCCCTTGGAAAGCGGGGATGCAGGGTCAAAAGCAGGACCGGTACCCTTTGCATGCCCACACATACGAGATGGGAAGGAGAAAGATCTTGCACTTTCTTTTCCTTATTACTAAATAGCTCTGAATTCTCACTTAGCAAGAATTTTTTTTCTTTGGTGGATTGCAGCGTCTTGGCAGCAAACACAGAACCCAAGTTTAATCTTTCTAGACCAAGTCCTCAAGCTTGGATGATGTGAATGAAAATGTGTGAAGGGAGTTCTTCTCTCTGTGCACAATTGCATGGGGGGGAGATGAAGCAAGTCACAGACCCAATAAGCAGATTTGCCCAGCTCAGCCATTTTGCTGTCCGGCGAGGGACGGACAGCTTTTTTCTTTGACGAAATGGGATTACCACTCAAATTTCTTCTGAGACTAGGAACCTGGGTCCACAGCCTACAACAACCACTGCTCACTTGCCTCTAATCTGAATTACCAAAAGGTGGGGAAAATTAAAAGCCCTGGAAACCAGGAAATTTTGAGAACATCAGAAAGACGTAAAAAAGTAAAAAGTCCACTCACTCAAAGTATTCGGAGAAGCCCCTGGAGCTAGAAGGGAGTTGGAGGAACATGCGGTCCAGGACGGGGTATGTCCTTCAGTATCACTAAAGCAATGGGCACAGCGAGATGGGTCCTCCCACCAGAAATAAATTACAAAATATGATGCAAAAGGTACCCTAAGGCAATAGTGACCAATCTGCTAATAAAGGCAAAGGTTGTTAAAAAAGCTGCTAGACCAGCCACATAAAGATCTCAACTCTCCACTGAAGACTGTGTGAAGACCACAGCTAAAGCTGGCTGACACAAATCAGTGAAGAGTTCACCTTTCTGTCCACTGGAGCTGGTGCTCAGAGGGCTTAGAAAACCATAAATATGGGTACAACACACTGCACGAGAGGCACGCACATCAAAAAGACAGCTGAGGTTTCCAGCAGCTCTTAGGGATCCTGAAAGCCCTGCAGGACCCTGCCTTTGACTCCCAGAAAGTACAACAGTACCGAGATGATTTGGGTCCAAAGGCTCGGACTGCTCTCAGAAAAATCTCCAAGGAGCTCTCATCTCAACCGTGTCAACCTTGTTAGAGAAAAAATGCCAAAAAACTCCAAAGAGTCCATCACAAGTTCTAACTGAAAAAAGTTGCTGATGAGAGAAGATACCAGGTCCTTCAATTTTAGAAATAAACAAAAGATGTGCTTCTGGTAAGAAAAATCTACTAACTCGCTCCTTAAAACTTTTGACCAAAGCTCTGAGAGAGGCAACTGAGTGGTGAACACAAGCACCTCCGTCATCGTTGTTCAACACATTTAAATCCACAGGTAATCACTCTGATAAAATATACCAGATCTTGGACTCAGTTCTATTCCGCTGCATGTAATCTCTAAAAAAACCCCGGAAAATAAAGAACACCTTGGAAATTTATCATAACAAGTGCCTAGAGAAGAGGGTTCAGAGTACAAGGTTACAGCTACCTTTAAGCAAAGGAAGATGGAAGTCAGGTGCCAGTGACTGCGAAGTGCAACGCAATTCAAAAAATTCAACAAAGAGAGTTTGTATACTCTATGTGATTATCAGGTATCTTAAGATTACACTTAAATAATCAGATTAACAATTCAAAAGGAATGCAATACAGCTTTGGCAAAAGGGTTTTTTTTAGTGATCTTTTTTATTGAAGTATCATGGAAAGCACGGATAAATTTCCAGCACAGGAATACTGGAAATCTCCTTCATCTGATTCAGGAATTCCAGAAAGGAAAAGAAAAAAAGAATCTGTAAAAAAAGGAGACATTTAGAAGTGCCCAGTCTAGTCAAGGAAACTTTTAAAGTTGAAGAACCAGCTCTGTTAAATTTTCTGCATTTGACTTTGTTTCCAGTGTTACAAATTCAGTGTTATAAACTTGTTTTCAGTGTTATAAATTGTTATAAATTCAGCCCAACCAAGGGGAAATGAACATAGATTTAGAAAGAAGTGCTGGGGAAATAAGACGAGCTCTTTATGATGAGGTCCTAGAGCTCCTAGATGAGGTCACTCTCTAAAACAATGTAAAATACGGTATTAATTTCAGTCGGCTTGTCATAACACACTGAAGGTCTGAGCTACTTTCCAGCAACATGCCGAGACAGACTGAAAACAATAATAATAAAAGTCCAACTCCCAAATGACATTCTTCTTGAGCTCAGAGGCTCCCGACACAGAGAGGCAGGCAGCAGAGCCTTTCAACACCGAATGAGCCAGCTTTTGTGCTGCCTTAACACTGCTGTCGTCCATGGACAGCCGTGTCCCAGTTGACTGCAAAACCACCCTAGGTCACAGTGATGTCCTCTCGTCTTGTCCCTTCCCGTCTCAAGAAGAGGATGCTTCTGGGAAAGCGCCCAACTTCTTGGACAGAACTTCTTTAAGCACAGCCTAAAACCTCTCCCCATACCCAGCCATACTGACTCCGATGGACCCACTGTCATGCTACAGCACGAGTTTGTAAAATGCTGTCTAAATGTGGTAACTAGAAAAAAAATAGTATCTCAATATGTTCTTTTATTGTTTGGGAAAGTTGTTCTCACTGTTCCGTAAGAGTCTGTGGAAAAACAGAATTGTAGTCCAAAATTAATGTCACATTATGACATTCACTCAATTTTCATTCCCTCCTTTCTGAGTCAGAAGACAGAGGAAAACATCCTGCATTAAAGCAAAAATGTATGGCATATTAGGTACATCTAAGAGATTTCTGGCATAATCCTGCATCTGTATTTGGATAAAATCAAAATGACAAGTATGCAATTCCAAATTAATTTTCCCTTTTTTCCTGCTTTGAATCCAAATAACTCCTGTCGGGCAGCAAACTACGACCACCACACGAGCAGGGCTAATGAAACAACCCCACACAAAACTAATCACTGGAGACAAAGAAAAGGGAGAGCTTACTGGAGGGCAAATAAACCTAACACTGGGAAGTACCTAAAATAAGCAAGGGATTTACAAAACTGTTCTCAAGTCCATTCCATTAAATCTGAATTCTGAAACGACTTCTGCCAAGGAGGGACCATTTCACCTAGCATATTATGCACTGATGAAGTCAGTAATACGTCTTCATTCTGGTATGCAGAAGTAGCTTCTGACCCAAAGGGCGACCCAATGATAATGGCAACCTACTAATATTTGCTATAAGAAAACGATGCACAAAATATGTAGCCCGTTGCATGTTTGTTCTGAATACGCCTAATTGCTTACAACAGAACGGAATTTTTAAGATATTGCAAGGGAAACGTTTGGGTCTTTGAGTTAGCTGCCTGGACGCTGCAATGAACGGAGCCTTTTGGTCACTTGGCTCGGGCTGACCCCGGCACCTCCCGCCTGAGGGAAGATAGCTGTAAATCACACCCTGCGAGACCGCGTCAACATCCTCCATCTTCAAATGGCCTGGTAGGATCACCCCATACCCGGCAACGCCTGTAAGATCACGTAGGCAGTTGCCTCTCAACCTTTAGGATTTAAATTTTGCTGGCCCGACATGCAAGGAAGTCAGAAAACCTCCGAAACGCGCGGCCTCCGAGCAAAACCGCTTACACAACATGGAAGAGGCTGGGAGGAGAGCGGAACGTCTTCAGTTTTGCTTGTCTTGCAGAATACTGAACCATCTTAATTGCTTCATGTATTAGAGATAATAACGAAGGATCTCACTTGACTCTATGTGGAAGCACAGCACTAATATGAAATGAACTCTCGTGATGAAAAGAATAGACACAACTGCCTAAATAAAATACTAATTGGAGGTGGCAAAGGCAAGCAAAGGTGGGAAGACCAACTGTGTCCCAGCACCGTAAAGAAATATTTATTTCTAAAGGAAGTGGTTTGCTTCCCCTGGGTGGCTGGGGGAAAAAGAGGCAGAAAGTTCCTAAAAGACAGGTTGTCTTTGATCCTCTTAATACACTAGATTAAAAACAATTTAATTTATTTTTGCCAGAGGTCTCGGGAGCATCTGTATCTTGGCTAGCTTTAAAATACTTAAAATACAATTCAGTCCCATCTCTTGCTATTTATTCCTTTAAATGACCGTGTTAGGTACGAGAGGCTAGCTCCTGCAGCCAGAAAGGTATTTAAACACAGACATGCTATTTGATGGAAGCATCACATACATTTACTTCTCTTCACAGCTCTCCAGTCCCTAACTCGGACATCTCCCCATGGGAAAAGGGGAATCCTGAGGAAGACAGGAGGTGCCCACCACCGGGTCTCCCAAAAGGCTACGGAAGTCCTGGTGGACACAGCACTCCTGTCCTCAGCATCCACCACAACTCCAACGTACCAGCACCAAAGTGTTCTACATGCTGGGGCCAGGTTGTCCTGACAGCTCAGGGTGTGGGGGCCTTCGCCCACAAGAAGGCAAGAGATGGCAGCCACTAATTATCATTTTGCCATCTAGCAACCTTCTGGCATTAATATGGCCGATTTTCACATTAATTCATGCAGCCTGAAACAGGGAAGGACTGAAGTTCACTGAGGTGTGCAGTAGGGGCAGGGTGAAATATTTCCTTGGCTTCATCTGATAGCGTGTAGAGCCAACACGTTATCTTCTGGAAAAGAAGCACAGCCTCGTAAGAAACTGCGTTGGGACCATGCCCAAGACATCTCTGTCCTCACGGCCCAAAGGCTAGTGGTCATCGTCTCCCCTTCCCAATTCGCCACCCCCTGCAACCACAGCCAGACCCTCAGCTTTAGCGAGGAGGTTCCCCTAACCTCGCTGAAGCTGCAGCTGCCAAAACACCCAGCCAACAGGGCCAGCCGGGAGGCAGCCAGCAAGGGAAGGGAGCACCTATGGAAAGGGTGATGGGGGTGGATATCTCACACACGTGATGCGTGGCCCTATTTGTGTTCACAACAGCCTGCTGGGGACTACAGACCCTTTTCATTTGGTTGCCCCTAGCAGGAGCGGGGAGACCCGAGCAGAGGGGATGGAAAGCTGCAAGTATCCCAGCTAAAGCTGCTCTGCCCTGCCTGCCAGCACCCTCCTCCCACAGCAGGAATACCTTCGAGGTGCAGCAGCCGCTCCAAAACAAGAGAAAAGTCTCTTATCTGGCGCAGCATCACCTCGGCAGAGGAGCCGGCGAGAGGCACGCAATAAAAACAGGGTGGTAACCATAAATCGCCAGGATCTTTTTGGCTGCGTGGAGGTCTTTCAGAGCCACGAGGCAAGGCAAGGCTGCTGCCCCAAGGGACCTGGAACCGCATTGGGGCTGATAACCACACAAGCACACACACACAAATGGGCGCAGAGCTAGAAAAGCCAGGGGTGAAGGGGAATCACATTTTAAGGATTGAAAAACAACAACAACGAAAAAACTTTCCTCCCCACAAAATCATTAGAGGGCTTTGAGTCCATTCAGTCATGGCATTTTCACACAGGGTTTGTTTAGATAAACAAATTGCTTTTAATAAACTTTGTTAGCCCTCCCAAGCCATTCGTTAAACGCAGGGTAACTGCCGAATGTGGAGGTGACAGTTTTACTGGGAACATTTTCCCGCTAGCAAGCTCCTTCACTTGCTGCTAAGAAACAATCTGCACTTTGTACAAAGACCATCCTTAAAAACCCACTTCCCTCTTTTGGGAGAAAAAGAACACAAGCTCCAAACTGTGACCCTTTCAGAACCAATTTCAAAAATACTAAATAGGAAAACTTGCTAGCTAACACCCAAAAGGGTTTATATTCGTCAGCAAGGTAGGTCAGGCTGCCTTTTCTAACCGAACTGAGACAAATTCAGCCGGTGCAGCACCAGCCCAGACTCCTTCCCTTCCAAGAGACGGACAAACTACGTCCTCGGATGCAGCATCAATCCCTCCTGAAACCCACGGATGGCTCAGGGGCTCACGCCCTCTCAAAGCTCTCAAAAATACTCTGAGTAGCCATTTCAATCCCCTCTCCAATTACACATATCGAAAGGAAGGAGAAAAAAACCCCAACAAGCCCCACCTTGTCTCTCTGGGGCTCGGCCTTGCCATGCTGCGCTGACTTCAGGCATACAGCAGTATTTAAGACGAGCTGGTAATGGTCCAGATTAAACAAAAGTGGGTGCAGGACGGCGCGGTGGCCGAGACCAGGTTGCTGTACTGACCTTATATTCACGCCCTGGCAGATGAGCAGGGCTCAAATCATTTGGCCAGCGCAGGGTTGGGGGGGGGGCAGGCGGAGAAAACCTGCAGCCCCTGCAGCCCAAACCCAAATTTCTTCAGAGAGACAGGTAAAAGATCACATTCACCGAACTACTAAACATTACACCTGCAGCACAGCTCGGCTTCACGCAGCAGACCGTACGTCTTCAGCCTTTCGGGAGAGCTCAGGCACTGCGGGAAATGCTTGGGTTGCGTTTGCTTTTGGCAGAAACCGCATACAGAGCGCCGCGATGGGACCAGGGATGGGGAAGGGCCTTTCATTTCCCCAGCATCAGATCACAGTCCCACCCAGGTCAGCTTCTGCTTGCTGCCTCATAGCTGTTAACGAGCCTCCGTAAAACGAGTTGGCTGTTTTAATCCAGTTTCAAGTGGATTGTGCTTAGATCCCAAGGTGGTAAAAGCTTCAGCCACCATCAAGTGGACAGGCACATACTCTCCACATAAAGCTCAGCACAACCAGTACTAATCAGCAGCAGCCACGCAGGAGAGAAGCCAAGACGGAGAGGAGGCTGGAAATCCAGTTACCCACTCCATTCCTAGAAATGATTCAGCTAGATTGGATTTACAGCAAATGGGCAGAAGCACAACAAGTAGCTTGTCTTTGCTCCCTACGTTTTATGAATAAGTATTTCAGCTCCTGAACCCTTGATCTTTCTTCCCATAAAATGCTATTGCAAAAGCCAACTCATATTTTCCACACACATGGAAAAGTATTTGCTACCCATTCAATTTCTTAAACAAACACATGCACTTAGGCACCAGCTTTCTCCCTCCCCCCATTTGCATTTTTTCTTACAAAAATGCTTGTTTCTTCTTTTTGGGTCTTTCATTTCAATATTACAGTATTCTTTTTGCCTGTGCCATCACTAACTTTTGGAGGGCAGCAGACAACTTCAGGACGATGCGGTAAGCCATTAAAAGTAATACCAGGATTTCTGCTTTCTGTTTACAGCCTTATCAGAGCATGGCATTTTCCTGAGAGATTTGCACGCTTGCAGCGCCATTGACAAGTGAATGAGAAATAAGTAAATGCTTCGTCTGTACTGTAATAAAATAATTTTTTAAAAAGTCCTAAACCCTTTAAAGCACAGCAAATAGGAGGGGTTGAGGGTATTTTGGAAATTGTACATGCACAGTGACTACATGTTACTTCCAAAAAGCTGCTTCCAGCTGTTAGGTACAAATATCGACTTGAAAACGAAGCCCTAGGCGAAGTGCGGGCACTGGTGGAAGCTGCTGGCTGGCAGGGCACTGCTCCACTGACACCACGTACGTTCCGTGCTGTCACAGAACGTGCTGGTCCCTCCTGTCCTGGTCTGTCACTGGCATTGCATCACTGCCAGTGAAATAATGCAGCTGCCTCGCCACCTTTTTTTTTTTTTTTTTTCTTTTTTCTTTTTTTTTCTTTCTAAGGTACAGGGAATTTCAAGACCATAAATCTTTGAGCCTGTGCCCAGCTCTGTCGCCCAAGCAGGCCAGCTTCACCGCAGCACCCTGCTTTTTAAGACCCTTCTTTTTCCCCTGCCGTGGCCTCATTTGGGAAAAATAACCCCCTCGCCGCCTGAAAGATGTCATGATTAAGCTTGAAGATTGGCAGCCATGTTATTGCCTGTCGTTACCCACTTTAGGCCTCTGGGATTACTGCTTTCACTGACCATTATCGGCGCGCTCCCAGGAGCTGCGCCACGTTAAATGGCCTCTCCGATGGCCCCTGCAATCCACCACAAACCCCCGACGCTGCTAAAAGGCCCCAGAGCAACGGCTGGCAAATCTCAGCAGCAAAACACATGAAACTTTTCTGGGTGCTAACACAGAGAAGCTGCAATAGGTGTGATAAGCACCGTCTCACCAGGCTGCTGCCCTCTGTTACTGTTCAGCAAGCAAATGGCCATGGCCAGGCTGCCCACATGGCTTTCAAAGAGCATCTCAGTGCTGCGATCGCGATGCAGAAAAGTTCATTTTTCCAGCTTTGCCCACTATTTACCTGTGGCAAACCTGCCGAGTGCCACGCTTTATAATGGCAGAGCTACACATGGCCACTGCTTGTCATTTTATTAGGTTAGCAAAAGACACCAGAGACCATGAAAACATCCTACCATACGGTTCAACCACAATTTTAGAAAAAAACACTGCAGTTTCCTTCAAAAAATTCATAAGAAAAATCCCTTTCTTCTATATTTTGACAGCAGAGATAAAAAACATTTTGGGTGAGCTTTCAATAGTGTTTCCCAAATGACGGACACAGAGAAAACACTGCTGATTTCTCCAGAGCACCTTCTTTTAATTTTGACAATTAAATACATTAGCGTAAGGTTCAGCATCGGTTGCAGCTGCAAACGCTCTAGCTGAAACCTGCAAGCTACGTACTTGTTCAACCAGATTCATGTTATTATCTTTTCCCTTTCCCTTCGTTGTGGCAAGAGTAACAATTTAATTAGATGGGGAAAAAAAAAAAAAAAGAGCCCGTATTATTTATAACTATAGCGCAAGACATTATTTTTAGCCAAAGAACTCTTAAGAAAGAAACTGTGCCCAGACCGATTTTCATGTACAACTTCCTGAATTTGTGATTCAGAGCCAAATTTCAGGGACGACTTTAATTTAGGTTTTGATCCTTTTGACCTCAGTGCATGAGCAAGGGCTCCGGTTTTAGGTGCTTGAGGCTTCGCTGCTTCCGAGCTCTATAGATCTAAAACTCAACAGGTCCCTCAGCTGCAAAACCAGCGACGCCTCAGAAAAGGCAGCCTTCAGAGAAATAAAGCTGTCAGCCTCCTGCGGTTCTCGGGGAAATTTGGGAGGCGGGGGAGCGTCTACCCGGGCACTATACCAGGCTGATGGGAGTGGGATGTATCCCGTTACGGGAACTGTGCGTTCGCAAATAAGCGCCGGAGTCACAGGCTGTTCTGTGCCGCGCGGTGGAGATAACACCGACAGGCTTCACGCTGCAAATCCACCCTCCCCAGCAACTTCTTTTTTTTTTTTTTTTTAACCTAAACTATATTTGACTTTGCTGTCAAGTATTTCAGCGCAGCTGCTATTCTCAGGTTCTCTTAAAATACACACAGTAGGTACTGTACTATTGCACATATAAACATCTACCTTCCTACCACAGCTATTTATGACTAAAATAACTTTTCTCCATTTCTGATTTCATTTCCTCTCTCTGGGTCCCGTTCTACGTTGCACAGGAGGTGCTTTCAAGACTGTGCCCAGGACCAACCTCTAGCATGAAATAAAGAAGTAAAATGTTAGCCTAGTTTGAAGTTCAGAATTTAATGTCCAGTTTCCCTTATGGGTGACCAACGAGCAGGACTGGCTCTCTGACGCTTCATGGTTTAGGAAAAAGAAAGGACTGAAAGTCAGCAGTGGGCTGAGGGGGTGGTGGAGGGGAGGTGCCTGTCGTCTGCTGTTCCTCAGATACAGCAACCAACCTCAGTGTTGGTTCCAGTCTCTGCTGGGCTTAATACATCTCTTACTGGGGCTTGCACAGGGCAAGTCCTTTCTAAGGATCTGACCCAACTGCAGCTATCACAGCCAAAAATTGTGCACTTGCACAACAGCTACACTTAGCAGTGGTGGATCTTACTCCACCTGAAAACAAACCCCTTGGGTGAAGAAGAACACACATGCTTTTTGGCTGCACTGGAAAAGAATAAAATGGTAGTGTGCAATTAACAGGCTCTTCCATTCTTCTGGGACACTTTCATGGTTCAGGGGTTCTCCGCTGATGTGATGCATGACAGGGAGCCAGTGGCTCCTCTGCACTGACACCCACAGCATCACCTCCTAAACTCACCTGTTCAGCTTGGCAAAGCGTCTTCCTCACACAAACGCCTCTTGTTTCCATCCACCCTCATACCAGGCAAGTGTGGAGGTAAAACATGGGAGTTACAGAGATGAGGGGGCCATATATAGGAACAGATACCTCCACCTGCCCAGCCACTAAGTTTTCAGATGAGCTCCAAGCAGCAGCTCTCTACTGCACTCAGCACTCAGTGGTCAAGATGTTGAGAGAGATGTTCCCAGCACCCAGTCCTCATCCAAAACCTCCCGCAGAGGTACCTGTTCCACTCAAGACGATCTTGCTGTCAGTGCACATACCCTTCCATAATCAAACACATTCATGTCAAATGCTTCTTTTCCTCCCCAAGCTTTTGAACAATCCATAACTTCAGCATGACATTAGCTCTGACACTTGTGGGCAGCTAAGGATAACCACTCCCTCCTAACTCTCAGAAATGTTACTCTGGACATAGCTGAGCAGCCTCATGCCTTGTCCATGACCATCCTGCCTGCTCAGCCAGCTATTAACAAATAATTAACCCACACTGAGGCAAAGGCTCCTTTCTGCCTGATGGGATGGGGCCTCAAGCTTTCAGCGCGAAACTCCTTTGTACTGAACCCACTACGTCCTAGAAATCTTTCTGCGGGCAGCTGTACTTTGTAAAAACAGTGATGCAAACAGCAAAGATTAACGGGGCTCATCTCTTGCTGCTAAAGGAAAACGAACAGAGCTAGCACAAACCATTTCAAGGCGATAAGGAAACTGGGGTGACCGAGGCTGAACCCAGACTCCGTGACCTCATGGCACATGTCCAAGCACAGTCAAGAGGAAGCTCCCGCCCCAGGGAACTGGACACGAATTATTCAGTTCCTGAAGCTGAGCCACAACCCACCCCAGCAGGTCCCAGCTGCAGGCACGGGCGGCAGCACCGCTCTGCCTCCCATACGGCCGCTTCCACTCAGTTACCAGCGCTTAAAATCGGCCGCATGACCAAAGCAGCATGGGGAGACAAGCAGCAGCTCCATTTGGTCTCAGGGGGAATGCAGAGCATGGGAAGTGGCTGGCACTGGTTCGTGTAATTTTTGGTCTTTCTCAGATGCTAAGAAAAGCTGCCTATTGCTAAGATTCTTGCCGTTGCCACTAATTCACAACCACAAAAAAATGTTATTTACCTGGTCCCTTCCTCAAACACAATCTAACCAAGGGCCTCATCCCACTGGAGTGGAGATGGTGCAAATTCACAACCCAAGTGGCACACAACCACAGAAGAGATACCTTCATCCTTTGTTGAGCCCAACCAAGCAGCTGGATACCTGCATACATATGCTGAACCTGTCACTTCCTTATACAATTCATCAGTTTTCCTAAACACTTGTTGTTTCACAAGAGCCTTAGTCTTCCTTCTCCTTGCTTTTAAGTTCCTCTTTATTTATAATTAAGGACTTTGAGGACTTTACAGAAATATGCACTTCTAGGATGGAGAAGTGAAATTTATGATCAGATGCTCTAGATACCCCTATATGTCGGTAAATCAGGGAGCAGGGGTTGAAAAAAAATAATACTTGTCTGTGCTGCCTGTTCTCCTTGCTCCAAAGCCCATCGCTGGAGATGTGAGGCTGGTACTCTTCTGACATCCACCCATTTAAAACAACTGCTGGATTTGTGGTCAGAGGAAATCCCCCTCCTTTGTCCTGCCCTGCCCGCAAGATCAGACTGACAGGGAAGGCTACTGGAAGATGTTTTTGTCCTGACTTCTGGCATGGGATCCTCTGCACACCTCATTTAACAGACGCTCTGCACCCGCAACGCCCTCGGTTTCCCCATGTCTTTGCATGCAGTACGTAAGTGTTGTGTCTTCTGTATTTCAACTATGGGGCTTTGGTTTGTCTTCAGGTGACAGAAAAGCGTTTTGTCTGACATGGTGTGTGAGATTACTCGGCCAGATGTCTGTGCACCCTTTGGAGCAAGACGCTCATCGCTTGTCTGTCCTCCGCTAACAGGGACGGGGCTTAGCAATGCAGGTGACTGGTCCAGACCCACCAACTTCAGGTCCATTAAAACCTCTTTCTTTGTAGAAGAGAAAGGTGCACATATATCGCAAAAAGAAATTTACTCACACCTCAGAACCCGAAGTCATATGGTTTTCTTTCAATTTCTTCTACCTCCTTTTCACACCTTTTAACTGAAAGTAGAAGTGGTTTACAGCTGGGACACTTGCATCGAACAAAGCTCTGTTTGATAGCCCAATCTCAACCCAGGGCATGTTAACTCAAGGTTCCTACCTCTCCCAGCACCTTTCCTCACACACTGGAAAACGCGGAAAACAAACAAAAACCACAAAGGACACATGGAAAAGCCTCGATGCGATAGACAGGACAGATTTTCGGATTCACCTTCAACCTTTTCACTTTTCTGTTTTGCTCAGACACTAGGGGATGTGTCCAGGTTCTTGTATGTACATAGGCTGCTAATTTCTAACTGGTGTAGGCTTTAAGGCACGATGCGCAGCATGGAAACAAATGTTATTTAAACTCCTCCACCCTCCACAAAGGCATAGGAAAGCCTCAGCTGGCAGCCAGAATGCTGCAGCAGTGACACCGTTTCTAAAACTTACAAATCAGCCCCCAGCATGTATTGCTATGCAGGCACTTACCTGCACTTTAAATACGGGCATTTGAATTTTTCAATGCACAGAAAGCACACAATGTAGAAGGAAACAATTTTAACAGGACACAGAGCTGCATGGTAATGCTCCCTCCGTGTTAACGCGGCCAAAGCTTCAGCCGACACCACCGGCTACATGACAGAAATACTCCATCAAGCCAGTGCTACGGCTCTGCAAAACTGTAAATGATTACAGAATAATGCCCTGCAATCAAAGAACAAAATGTGTGCTGTAGATTAATCACTTTCCAAGAAGGGAAAGGAAAGATAGGCTTGAGAGATAAATCTGGCTGGGGTGTTTATGCAAGCGTATCATGCTCCTTAGTACTGAATGTCCCAGAACTTACAGAGGAAGTAAACACTGTGCTGGGGGGGTGTGCGGGGTGTGTGCGAGGGGTGTGCGTGTGCGTGTGCCCGCGCTCACAACCCGAAACGGGACAGCTTGTGAAAAATGCCTAACTTTCAGTTATGAAACAGGAGCCTCAGAGGTTCCCCTGACTGCCTGCTCTATTGCTACTGCCCGGGAAAATCTAAAAAAAGGACCCGCTCAGACACAGCCAACACTTCTCTGCGGCATTGCAAACTTTCCTACAGAATTCCCCAGGGATGCTGACAGACTCCTGAGCCCTCTCCCAGCAGCTGTAGCAGGCAGGCAGTGCATTCGAAGGCAGGGGCTGCGAGCGCTTCTGGTTGGGATTTACTTCTGGAGGCACGCTCCGGCAGCCTACATTTTCAGTGTCCCTCTAGCATATAATCACGCTGCTTTTGGCTGTGTAAGCAATGCCAGCTTTCATGCATTCCTCATTTTTGTGTAAACATATTTACATTTGTAACTCCTAACTGGCTTAACGCTACACAGGCATTTTAAGGCAAACCCTACCAGCACTTGAATTAAAAGCAACACTTGGTTGATAAGAAGCCCAACATGAGCCGGCAATGTGCGCTCACAGCCCACATTGGGGCTGTATCAGAAGAAGCGTGGCCAGCAGGTCGAGGGAAGTGATTCTGCCCCTCTACTCTGCTCTCATGAGACCCCAGCTGGAGTACTGTGTCCAGCTCTGGGGCCCCCAACATAAGAAGGACATGGACCTGTTGGAGTGAGTCCAGAGGAGGGCCACAAAGATGATCAGAGGGCTGGAGGCACCTCTCCTATGAGGACAGGCTGAGAGAGTTGGGGTTGTTCAGCCTGGAGAAGAGAAGGCTCCAGGGAGACCTTACAGCAGCCTTCCAGTACCTAAAGGGGGCCTACAGGAAAGGTGGGGAGGGACTCTTTATCAGGGAGTGTAGTGATAGGACACGGGGTAATGGTTTTAAACTGAAAAGAGGGGAGATTTAGATTTAGATATTAGGAAGAAATTCTTTACTGTGAGACACTGGAACAGGTTGCCCAGGGAAGCTGTGGATGCCCCATCCCTGGAAATGTTCAAGGCCAGGCTGGATGGGGCTTTGAGCAACCAGGTCTAGTGGGAGGTGTCCCGGGAATGATCATTAAGGTCCCTTTCAACCCAAACCATTCTATGATTCTATGACTTTGACAGTCAATTGCAAACACGGTGAACAACGGATGGACCAGCTGAACGAGGGGGGACACATTTCCACAGAGGGCTCCTGGTAACTTCAGCGCCAGCACGAGCAAGGGCTAACCCAAGCGGGGGCTTCGGCTGAGCAGGCCTGCAGAAACACCCCGCTGCCCTGGCACGAAACCCAACACTGAAGGAGGGAAGCAGCCCCAAGCCTGACCCCGATCTCTCAGGGCAAAACTGTGCAGCTCTAAACTGGTGCTGGTGAAGCGGGGTCACCTGCCAAGGGGCACATTCACATATGTGAGGTCGTAAGTTAAATTGCACCTGAGAACATTGTGTCACAACTGCTCCATGCCACCTGACGGCGACGGGTGCAGGAGGGGCCGGCAACCTGGATTTGGAGCAGGGGCTGCACATAAAAAACGAGGGGTTGGCTGGGCAGCCCCTCTGCAAAAGCTCGGCAGGGGCATACACCACGTCCCCTTATCGTGATTCAACACATTACAAAAACGTTACAGAACCTCCAGGCAGAGAGTTTCAGTTGACACCGCCAGTTTTGGAGGAGGTCGAGGCACCACGCCGCAACTCCTCACCTGAGGATGACAGTTCTACACCAAACGTGTATTTCCACGCAGAAGCTGATAAAAATTTCCCGAAAACAAAAGTGAGATACAGTGCCAGGGTACGCCCTGCAACAGCGCTGCGCATAGGGAAAAATACTTCACAGAAACCAACTATTTAAGGTCCAGCCTCCCTGCAAATATCTCGCTTTATATTAAAACCAATTAACAATACTCTACTAATAACAAGACTGTGATGTAGCTGCGAGATTCCCCTAAAGCAAAATCCTGCCAATGCTAGTAATTGATTCGGCAACGCGCACCAGCTCAATGGCACAGGCGTCTCCAATTCTTGGAAACATTATATCCAGTCTAATTCCCCACCAAGGTCACCACAACCATCAGAAAAATCCCCGTACATGGTGACCCAGAGAGCTGCGACTGAACAGCTGTTATCTATAGCCAGGGAAACCGGAGTGTGGTACCTGAAAGGCATCGGCCACCACCAGTGAAGCCCTCAGCCGACCCAGCTGCTGGAACAGCCTGGGGAGCAGTGGCGGAGGATGAACCCCAGATTTCTCCTGCAGGAGAGAAAGCAGGGCATGCCATTGTGCTATTCGTTGTGACGCCTGCTTGCGTGCACTTTACTGCGATGGAAAGAGGACAGGCCCCCCTGTTACCTGATTAAAGTTCCTTCCTGATAGAGCTCAAAACAAGGGACTCGTAAACTGCACGCTCTATGCATAAGCTCTTTAAAAGGTCAACGTAAGGTTATTCACACCATTAAATGACTTGATCTAGCCACCGAGTCCATTGGAAGCTGCCTACTGACTATGACAGAAGCTAAGTCGTACCCAGCGAAAGCAGCAAAGGTGCCCACCCTCCTACACTCCAGGGCATCACCTTACAGTTTTAAGCAACTCTTCAGCATGAGTTTCTCAGTCTAAGTGTGATAACTAAAACCCTAATTCTGATAACAAAACCAAAAATGTTTGCCACCTAGATGTGGAGGCATTTGCCAGAATCATTAAAGACCAGGCGTGAAGTCAGCAGCAGAGGCAGAAGGTACAAGAAAACCAGGGAGCTATGCAAGGAAAAGACTCTTTACATTTTCCAGTCTAAATACACCAAGTCAGAGGGCACCTAGTAGAGGATGCAGAATATGGTGTGAGTACGGACTGTGTATTTTCATGTCTTATATATTATCAGTGAGGAACTTGTATGTCTCCTCTGTTCTCACTGATAGGGAAGGAAAAAGGATCAACCCCTCACCATGGAAAGGAGAGCAATTACTACACGTACCATTAACTATTCTAGGGGCAGCTCAGTAGCCCAATGAGCTGTATAATCTCAGACACTGTTTGCTGTCTAGTACAGGCCTCACCAAAACAGAGATCGAAGTCTCTCTAAAGCTGGATCCTCCATCTCTGACACAGATGAGCAATCCCTCTGTACACAGTATCAGCAGAGGGAACAGGACTACCCAAATGACTAAGGATTTGCACACCGGGACTACTTACCTAAGGGTGGATTAGTTAAGAAAATAAACAATGTTGTAAATTATAGGTGGTGCTGTGAGCCCCACCTACACCTCAAATTGTCCAACACTTCCTCTTATAAAACCCTGTTCCCCGTTGCTAATAGCTTTGCAAACCTGAACTGAAACTGGAATTAGAAACAGAGTATGTGGCCCGCGATAGGCAAGACATGGGAAATAGGGAATCCTAAGGCAGGGGAAAAATGTGGAATGGGGAGCTGGACAGAAAAAAACAGGCAAGCTGGACAAGGACAGCCAATCTGGAAAGCAGAGGAGGTGGGCAGAAGGGCGGGAGATCCCAGGAAAAGGAAGGAGGAATGCGTGGAACAGGACTGGAAATGGCAGGGAAGGAGGCTGGCACAGGAGACCACTGGGGATGAGGAGCTTGGGCAGGGGAGAAGAAGATGCAGGGCTGGGACGGTGCCCATCGGGGAAAACCCACGGGTACTGGGGGAGGCGAATGACACAGACGAGCACACCGGGAAGGGCGTATTTCTTTACTGAGAGCTGAGTGCAACCAGTATGGCATAGGGCCCACATGGAGATGACGGGGCATGAGCCGAAACCCTGAATACCCCTTGAAGCACCCAGCCCAACAAGGAGACTGGGGGTGGATAGAGTGTGTGAGCTCGTTACTAACGATGGTGTCAGAGCCAGCATGAGAAGTTATTTCAAGTGTTAGGGGCAACTTTATTCGTGACACTTTGTACTTCCCCGAGCACTTGGCTTTTATATCGAAACATTTTTTCACTGTAGATTTTCGTATAAATGAAGTGCACTCTTATTTAGTACTTCTGCTTGGCACTTCACTGAACAGTGTTCCCTATCCACAGGGATGCTCCAGTGATACACAGTTAATGGTCAAGTCACGCGAAATCCAACTTTCCTACTCCCGGTCTGCTCCTGGAAAATGGGAAGGGCCCATCACTGGCATTGCTCGAACCCACCTGCTTCTAAGGAGAAAGCTGCTGGTCCCTGCATGCCCATACCCACCTGGAAAAATCAGTGGTTTGATACCTGACACAGTTTCCTGCAGAAAATAAGGAAATTACCATCTGTTAGACCATGCAGAGCTTTTTTTTTAAAAAAAAACAAAAACAAAAAACAAACAAAGCAACAACCATCCAAAGAAAATGTCAAACCAGAAACCAGGCACTCAAGACTGGATAAATTTAGTAAGATGTCATGATTCAACTACAATTGAAGGAAATCCATACTTAATTTCTCAAACAACTGCTATCATACAGTTCAAGCGAACTGTTTTTCCTTCAGGCTGAGGGGACACCAAATCCACACTATTTCTCAATTTACTACTTTTTTCCTTTTTTTTTTCCTTCAATTAGAGAACATTGTCATTCCACATGCTTAGTAGGAGCCTGAATAAAAAATGACACGTGAGAAGCTTTTGCCAGGGTTAAGTCCCGACACAGCTGTTGGAAAAACCCAAAATGAACATTTTATCCTAGCCAAATCAGTGTTCTTTTCACTATTTATACTCTTGGATGCAGCAGCTGCAAGTGACGCTACAGGTCATGTTGTCCTAAACGGACAAAGAATCTGAGGATCCTCTCAAGTTTTGGAGGCTTGTTTGTACTTCTGTTCTCCCACTCAATACTTCGCAGCGCTGCTGCAGAGATGCCAAGTTGCTGCGAGTTTAAGTAGGGTACCAAGCTCAGGTCAGAACAGATTTTTCGGCTAAGATTTTCCATCTTAAAAAAAAAAAAAAAAAAAAAAAAAAAAAAAGAAGACTATTTTTCCTGCTTCCATTTTTCAGCACCATAGGATCAACACTGGCTGCTCAGCTGATAATACCCCTCTTTATTTGAAGTTATTTTTCTCCTTTCACCACCCACATTCATCTGGGACTTATTCAGTATTATTCTGCCTGACACCGGTCCAAAACTGCAAACAATTTCTGTAACAGCACAATAAGCAGAGCGGACCCTAACAGAGGCGCTTCGTCGTCTAAGGATCCCCTTATGCAACATCCAGTTATGTACCGAAAATAATGCTGAAAAACCCGTAAGCAGGTTAGATACAGCTGTGCCTTTAACAGAACAACTTCTCTGGTATCAGGGCCAGCACTTTACAAGCAGGGAAAGACTTCTGCTGTACTTTGGCCTTCTGTCATCAGAGAGAGGTGGAGATTTACGCCCTTTCTCCTTCTAAATTAGACTCCTTCAGTGCCCTATTTTATATTCTTCCTGACAGGTCCCTATTTTGTATTTAAAAAAGACTGCTGTCACTGCGTTGCATAGCAAAAGACCTTTACAGACGAAAGAGAAAACTCCTGCCACTGATTCAAGCGGCAAGAGGTAACTCTGTGGTTAAAACTGCGAGGATAAAATACTTTGCCCAGCAACATATTCATTTCCAGCAGGATTTGATAAAATTATAATTCGCTGTCCAGAAAAAGACTAAAACATTAAACGTATTATACTGAGAAAGTCAAAATAGGTCATTCAATCAGCGTTATTCCCCCTTCATTTCAAACATAATACAAAGCAGTTAAGTAGTTTCTCTTGCAATTAGCATCATCTTTGTCTCCTCGGTGTCTAAAATACACTGGAGATATGGAGCTGCTCTGACTGTACAGCCGCCCAGGCCTTGCTCCCCACCATCCCCGACTTCTCAATAAATACACAGAGATGAAATCCTACCTGCAATGATTTCAATTATGATCACTTTCTTTGTTTTTTTCCAATTCCTTGGTCTATCACCTCAAATGACAGACCTTTTCCCACTGATTAGAGAGGAGTACAGACGCGCTCAGGAAGATCTCCAGCATCTTCAACTGCTAATGCACATCCCACTCCATCCTCCAACCAGAAGGACTTGGTACCCGGCAGAGCCCTGAAGAAGGTGGGCTAGAAACAGCCTCCCTGGGGAACGGCAGGGTTTTAGAGATCTTTCCTGGATGTGAGAAGTCTGACATATGCTTCAGATGCGTTTTCATTTAGAAAAAAATGTCGGAAAGATTTTATTTATGTTTCTAATTAGGTAAACAGTATGCTTCTTCCACCTGCTCCCAGCTACCCCACTAGGCCCAGTAGACATCAGATGTCTGTGAACATACATCAGGTTGATTTACTCCCTACTGCTAGTTCACAGAATCCTTCCTCCTCCCAGCCCCATATGCCACTACCTCATGGCCTACACACTTTCCCTCTTTTTTTGTATGTAAAATGGCTTCACCATTGATTTTCAAATACCTTCTTAAGCACACAGCTCCCTTCCCCACAGCTTTCTAAAAAACAGCTCCTCATCAAAGATTTCTCTCCTACCCCAAGAGTGCAAACCTCCTAGTACATTTAAATCAAAAGTATTTTTGCCGTGCATGAACCAGGCTGTAAGAGCAATGGGGCAAGAAATAAGTCTCAACATGCTATGTGAAGCGAGAATTACACTGTCAACATCATGATGAAAATAACAGTATTAGGTTTGGAGCTTTTGGCTGCTACACAAACTAGGCTGGAAACCTCTGGCCCGATCCATGCAGAGCTCTGACACGATTTCCATTTTAAAATCGAAGATTTTAGATGTGGCCCTTTTATCTGGGCCACGTGCATGGCTCAGGCTACGCAAATGCAGAAGCTGCTTGCACAAGATTCACAAAACACTTCAGAGTTTTTACAGCTCCTCAGCGGCAGCATCATTCTTGGTGCCAAGGCTGTTCTACAAAGGCATCGTAGGACCAGCAGCCTCCCATTGTAGGTCTTGATGAATACTTAAAGAAGCACCATTCACCCTGAAACCTGACATCTCAGACAAATGGTTTTGAGTTCCCCCATACAGAGAAACTTCTGAACATAACAGATCGTGTTGCACAAAAACAGGGACAGCGGCTCTGCGTGTCTCAGCTTACAAGCATCTCAGGACACGACTTGAACTGGCGTCACCTTCTCCTACGAATTCCTGGAAAAAACCATTCTTTGAAAATTAGTTAAGGTCCAGAGCAGTTTTGCAGAACAAACAGCAGGTTATAGGCTTTCAGGAAACCATATCACTGCTCTCAGCACAAAACCAATCAGCAAAAAAGGTGATAATGTGGGAGCCTGTGAGAGTCTCACACAAAGACATTCTTTGTTGAGCGCTGTTTTCACTTATCAAACGCCAAATGTTATGTACTAAGCATATCTAGAACTTTATATATGAAACTGATAAATCCTCCATGAAGTACTAGCAAATATATTTACACAAGATAGGTGTTCACTGCCTAACTTCACAAATACCCGCGAAGTCAGAAACTTTTGATTTGGATTAAGTCTCACATTTTAAGGCATGTTTACACTGTAAATTTCATGTGAGAAAGCAGGGCTAACTTTGGTCATAATGTGTCTTTGGAGAGCTGAAATAGCTGCTTGAAGAGCTAGTGTAGAGAGAAAAAAAAAAAATACAGCAGGTTTTAAGAGCGCTGACACATAACTGGCATATATATCAAGATAATTCAGTCCACATTCTAGATAAAACAAATATGGCCCTGGATGTTGTGTCCTAAAATGATCTCTTTAGAATAATATATTTATTCTTCTTCATCCTATTTTGGAAAAAATGCAGAAACCAACATGGTATGGCACGAGAAAACACTAAGTTGTAATGGCAAATCATCTACAACGTCAGAGGTGCTGGCTGCCTAGACTAGGAGAGTAGTTTGTATTAGACTATTATTAGGTAATTAATATGTCTTTAAACAAAGCTTTGTTTACTTAAGTGCAACACTGTTACTAACACTCCCTGGTCCTGTTCAGTCCTCACCGGGAGTCCAGGCTCAGCTGCAATCAGGATTTTAAGCACCGCTGGCTTGAGTCTTACTTACGTTAATGCAAATGCACACTGCTGCAGCACCACAGGAGAGCCCCACTCCGCTGCTTTAACATGGCCTTTAGCAGGGGCAAGAATCAGACCCTGCTCTCTTTACTTTATCTACCCGTAAAAGTTGCACCGTCATAGACTGGGCCGCATCCACGCAAACTGGTTTCCCATTCCAACTGGGAACTGCTTTGGACTGAGCAGTCACAGCACCCAGGAGGCAGAGCGAAGCCCAAGCGGACACGTGCCGATCTCTTTGGGTTGCTCCTTTATCTGTCCTCCCCCAGCTGGATGCTCTCTGTCCTCATCAGCCTTCCGACTTATCTGCTGCCTCCCACTCCTCTGGGGTCAGGATAAGCAGATGTTACCTCCCTGTCCAAGTCCTGGCATCCAGCCCGGACCTGCCCTTTTCTGCTCACGCGACTCAGGAGACAGCAGACCTACCGAAAACTTTTTTCCTAGGACTGCATCCCACACGCTGGTCACTATCACGGGTGTCCCCATGGCCTTCGCTGCTCCCTAGGGAGAGCCAAAGGTCTTGGAAAGCCAGGGATGGGGAGGCAGGCTGGCCTGAAGGTGCTGCAAGGCTGAGGAATGGGTTATGAGCAGCCTCCAGGCAGACCCACAGCACAACACGAAGCGTGAAGGCAGCCTCAGAGGCAGGTGTCAAAAGAGAGAAACAGTGCCTTCGACAGCGCTCCTGCCTCCTGCCCTCCTTACGGAGCTCTCAACGGGATTTTCGCATGGAGACATCAGCACAGACCCACCCTTCACCTCAGCATGGCCAGTGGGTGAAGGGATGCAGAAGTGGTATGATCCAGTGACTCAGCCCATGGAAACGCCGCACCAGACTGTCCGCAGCACTCAGGTGTGCAGCAGCCAAAGGCTGCACCCCCAGAGCCCCACCTCCACTGCGAGTAGCCTACTGCCCCCCCAAAACTGGCAGGCAGCACTCTCCGGGAGACCCAGAGCTGTTAGTGCCACACACCATCCTCCTGACTTCAAGTGGACCTTCCTCCAGCTCTGTGGCAATGACCCCCAGGCTGTCTCTGCCCTCCTGTACCAGCACACACCTCCCTCGCATGTCCCTTTACACTTGATGAGTGGCAACTTCACCAGCAGGGGAGAAAATCATAAAGAAAAGCAAAGGAACACCTTGCCAAATAAACATATTCAAGTGAGAACCCAGCATTTCATAATTCGGCTCTTAAGTACATGACACGTTGCGATCAAGCAAGCAATCCATACAATTCGTTAGCACAAGTCTGTTATAAGAGCTAATTTTTCACAAGGCATTTCTTTACCAGTACAAATACCCAGAAAGGCATTTCTCTGTCATTGAAATCTTACAAAGGTGTTTCCTATCAGTAGAAGTATTTAAATAGCCTTTATTTTTAATAGGTACCAGTGTACAGATAAAGAGAATTGCCCCAATAAGCAAAGTCCAGGTAGGACACAGAGTTATTAACAAGACACCAATGCTGTTAACTCCCGACATGCCTAAAATTCCCTGCAAAGCCGCGTTAGGAGCATATCGGTCCTTGAACAAACGTGCAAGGGGGGTGGCCTAGAGAAAGGAATCTAGCTTTGCACAGCAAGACTGGCTCCTCCCGGACCTCACAGCTACGCACAGCATCGGGAGGAACCTTTCTGGCAAAAAGCAATGGTGACACAGTGATGCCTTTCTCCAGCCCCGCTGAAAGGCAGCTCCCTTGCTATTTCACCACAGGGATGAGGTAGAGCACTAATGCGATCACTTGCTTTTTCCCAACCCCATACACTGCCCTGAAATTGCTCTTCATCAGCCCAATCGCCTCCACGCTGTATCCCCAACCAAAAAGCAGCTACTTGCCATGCACAGCTATGAGCCAGCCCTCCATTTCCCACAGAGGCACCCCATGCACCACGCAACCCCCCCGGCTGGTGTTAGGAAAGGAAGGATGGAGAAGGTAAAGTAGGACGTAACATCCCTGGAGTCTGACAAGACAGGAATGCGGAATTGGGGGATGGGGAATTGAGAAATGGAATATTTTTTTTTTTAAATATTGGTATTTGGAAATTGAACAAGTGCTCTCTGTTTGTTACTCCCCTCATCGCACAGGTTTTAGACCAATGACTTGTGACAACCCTTGCCCAATACATTGCCCAGGAGAAAACTTGGATAACGCAGCTGATGAATACAGCAGGACATAACCTGCTGTTGTTGGAGGCCATGCTCCACTCCAGGGGTGGCCTGCGCTCAACAGCTGCGGGAGCCTCAAGGTCCATCATCCTCGGAGAGCTGAAGACGCCCTCCCTGCAGGGCACCACAGGGTGCCCCAACAACTCCTATGCACCCCCTCTGGCCTTGCACACCTGAGCTTTTCCTACTCCTCCACCCCAAACACGGGCTGGCACCACATCACCGCAGGCCTCCAGATCTCCCTGCAGTTCCTGGCAAGCTGAGAAGTGTGGCTCTTTCTCCGGCTGCCTCAACCAGAGGAGCAAGAGCGGTACCCACCGCTAGCAAAAACCACTTGGGAACACACTGGTTTGCTTGGGAAAGCTAAGTTGATGTCAAATAATTGTCAAATACACACGGGTAAGGAGCTGGTGCCTGTCAGTGGTGTAATAGTATCCCACACACACAACTGGAACATCAGGAAACCGGTACAGCCCTGCAGAAAAGCATGGGATACCCCATCCTGATTTTGTCTGAAGCAAGTTAGAACAAAACATCTCACTCCGAAGGAAAATCCCCGTCTGTAGACAAGCCACTTTTTAATAATAACTGCTAAATGGACTATTCAAGCAGGTAATTAATGTTAATTAATATATGTCAGGCCATAAATTGGCTAAATGCACCTCATTTTCCAAGCTTAGTGTGTGGCAATGCTCAGGAAATTGTAACAGAAAAAGAACAGCCTAAGTTTGTAGAAGCACAAAAAAAAGAGCAAATAAAAGGTTAAGTATAATCTTTACTTAACTCATGGTGTGCTGAGCCAGCACTACCGAAAACTGTATGACTGTGCACATTACCTGAACACTTCGTTTTGCTCCTGAACCACTGTGCCACGCACGTACTTGTCAGCCCCAAGAAAAGCCACATCAAAAAAAACCCTGCGGCTCCTTGAGCGCTGTGTTATCAGGCAGGCCTTTATCGGGATGCTCCCTACGTGCTGCGGAACCTGGATGTGACTCCTGCCCTGGGACCTGGTGAGGCTCATGGCCCCTTTCCAGTGCCGACTTGGGAATTTTTTGTGGTGGAGGGAAAGGAACAGCAGCAGGAGGATGCTCGGAGCTCACCCCCCTCCAGAGAGAGTCTGCCTCGAAACGCAGAGGGCCTCGTGCCTTTGGAAGAAACTAATGCTGCCATTTTATAATCCTGCCCTTGGGCGCGTTTTCTGTGACGGAGATAGTAGCAAGGCTTTTAAAAAAGTGGGAGAGAAAACAAGAACATGCAAAGATTTTAGTCTAAGTAACAACTTGCATTAGGAAACACTTTCAGTTTCTCCCTTGGCAAGCCGCCACTACGCCAAGACCCACTGTAATTGCATTGCAAATAAGAAACAATCCTCACAAAAGATTTTCCATACTTCCACGCAAAATTACTGGCTGCCAAAATCTTGCAGGGCACCTTTAGGAGGCTGCCACCTAGAGAAATGCTTTGGCTGTTAATCCTCAGTCTTCCCTTACCTCCAAGGCAATCCATTCGGCCTCCCTTTGAACCCAGCGCACCCACCCGTAATTTTCTGGAGTGATTTCATGCTTGTTCTCCCCCATCCACCCCACACGAGCTGGCTGAAAACAGCCCGGACGCTGCAGGAAGGTGTGGGGGGGGGGCTGCACATTCCCCCTCCCACCTCCCAACGCTGCCTGCCTTCTGCAAGGGACACCACTGACCCCAGGGTTCTACTTTGTCCACCTCAGTACAAAGAGCTTTCACAAAACCACCGGGCTAACCCTAATCGCTCGCCTTTCTAAATGCACCAGCACGTGCCCAGCCTCCCCTAATCTCCCAGGATTACAGCAAAGTGGTGTAGCACCACCAAAATGACCCGAATACAAAATGGCCTGGTGTGTAAGACACTGCTCGTGTTACCAGGACAAAACCAAGCAGAAGCAGGACGTTCCAGGGCAGCAGAGCCAGGACGTCCCTCCTCCCCAGCCTGATAAGTCTCAGACAGTGTTTGTTCAAGCCAACACAATACAGCGGATATAAAAGAGACTAAGGTGATTTAATTTTTAGTAGCATTAACCGTGTACTTTCAAACACACAGGTAAGTGCAGGAGCCAACCTCTTCACTCTCAAGCTTCCTATTTTAAATACACTCAAATATTGACTCTAATAACCTATTACAGACAACGCTGACATTGCATGACTGTTCTAGGTAACCTTCTGCCTCTAAAAAACTGAGGGACATCAATTCCAGTATTTGTCATGCAGGTCTAGCTGACAGCGATACTCTCCGGCATCATTCACTGGAGGTTTCCCATTCACATCAAAAGTTAAGTTTCTCAGAGCCTGCGACTCTTTGCAGCTGATGACATTCACCAAGGCGATGTGTTTATATCTGCATTTAACAAGTCCTTCGGTGGAGGTTTTCCTCACTGTCTCACTGTGGATCAAACAATGTCAATGATTCCGGGAGAGCTACTCGGTGTCTCTCTCTCTCTCTCCTCTAATAGCTGTCGCCTGCATGCATGAGCTGGGGAAAAGCGAGATCTTTGATGTACATTACAGATATAAAATAATCATGTGCACTAATATCTACATATGGTTTCTACTGGAAAGTTTAAAAAGTCATTTGTTACTTTGATACTAAAGCAGACTCCTCTCTGATGCAAAGAAGCTTGTTATCCAGTGGTTTTCACTCTGGGGCCGGAACCGCACATCACTCTACGTTGCTCAGCACGAAATTCACTTACAAATGCTACTGAGTATTTTGTGAAAGCACAACATAGTAAGGCTTTGATCAGGTAAGATGCTTAAGCAGTAAGTTTAAGCACACAAGTAATCCCAGTGAAGTCCCAAGGATCCATTCACGTGCTTAAACCCGTGCTCGCTTCGGTAGATCAAAACTTAAAATAATCGGGATACAGTGTGCAACACAAACCCTTCTGTACAGATGAACAAGGCAGCTCAAAATCAGAAAAAAAAAAGTGAGAATATAATAGAAGAATAATATTCATACTAGCAGTTAACTGAGAAACACAGTCTTTAAAAAAAAAAAAAGAAAAAAGAAAAAAAGACAACAGAGAAAAAAAAGAAACTGATGCAAACTCCAGTTTTATGCTGTCGCTCCTGATAAAGACGCTGTATGCCACTTTGAGGAAGGAGACATAAGAAGAACAGAGAGTGGTGTTGCTTCCTTCCCACATCCTTTGCAAAAAGATGATAATAAAAGTCCGACACGTCTTGAGTATCAGCATCTGGCAAACAGATTTAGACATCTGTCTACATCGCTTGCAAATTTCTCAAGTCTTTTCAAGTCTCAATAATTAGAGAAGAGACTTGCGCGTTTGCTACACTGAAGGGACTGCAGCCCTTCGGTACGTATCGGTTGATAAAACACGGTAAAGGAATGATGAAATGTCCACATACAAAGTTTACAAAAATCTCCCCTTCAAAGTAAATATCCCAGCAGCTAGTATTTATCTTTCCAGAGGAAGATGAATGCAACAGGTGTAAAACAAATAGGCTTCTGATACAAAAAACAAATCAAAGCAAATCAGCTGCATTTAAATTTGGGAACTGCTGGTATCTGCGTATAAGGGACCGGATTCATCGTCTTGCCATACCGCTCAACGAAGAGGAAAATAGTCCCCCTAGTGTACTCTACATGTAGAAAAGACTGTTTCACAAGATAGTGCTGCAAGAAATTACAAAATAACATTATAGGAAGAGATATGGAAGTACTTAAGCTATAGTGAAACCGGGCACCTCTACTATATACACGGCCACAAAGGTGTTTCAGTTTTCTATGTCAAGATTATTGAGGGAAGTGAGTGACTGCATCCTAAATATTTTTGGGGGAAAACTTGGTTTTTTAGTCAGCACACTATTTTTGTGACTGCAGGACATCGACAGGGTAAAGGATACCCGAATTTGGAGAGACGGGTTTATCTGGTCATCGGGGAGCTCCGTGGAAGTACCTGCAACAGCCGCCTGGCACAGAGCACGTCACGAGGGTGAAAGCAGCTCACCCTCAGACCCTTTCTCCCACCTCCAAGTGATGACAAATACAAATACCGACGCTCCATCAGGATCCAAGACAGTAAGCGGACATTGAAGCATGCACCTAAGCCCCTCCCGGTGATTTGGAAGCATACGGGATCATATGAAACCAGGCTGCCCGTGGGACACAAGAGTGTCCGCAGCATGCCAGCTCTGCAGCCATGCACCGTACGCTACTGCCCTAGTTAGTTCTCAGGCAGTATTAGGTTAGTTAACGTCCCACGGGGGGCCAGGGAGAGCGGGAAGCAGAGAAGATTGTTGGGGGAGGGGGGGGCCAGGGGTGTGTATTGGGCAAACCTTATCTGAATTAGCGGAAACGTAATATATGCCTTCCTAACCACATCTGAAACGTTCACTTCTGCCTTAATGCCCTAGGCAAAAAAAAAAAAACTGGGGAAAAAAAAAAGAAAGAAAAAGTGATAGTTGTAACTTTAATTTATAGCTCTTAAAATAATTGTTTTGAGGAGTATAATCCCAGCTATGTTTACGGATTATGGCATTCAGCACGTGTCACTGGAAATGGTATTAATATTTCATATATAATAATACAAAAGATAATACAACCAAGTTCTCTTCTTCCCTTTGTTTAAAATGACAATTTTCCCACTCAGTGCCAGCGCAGAATACTGTTAAATGGGCTTGCTGCCTTCAAAGACGAACTTAGCTGCGTAAAAATATTCTAAATTAAGATAAAAGCTTTCTGATACAGAAGTATCTTCTGTTCATTTAAAATCTCAGTGTAACTAGCAATCTGAAAAAAGTCTGATGTGAAAAGCTGACATTAGTTCCTGAAGAGTTGTATTCATTACCTGCGAGGGAAACAAAGATGATAATAACATATAATGTGTTTTAGCATCGGAAGACTAAGATGGAGTCTCTATTTAAAGAGTGTTGCCTCTGCACAAACTAATTTACTTTCCAGCCAAAGAAACTGAAATAGTCCTCTCCTGAGATAGTCGTCTCCTGAACGTATATGCATACATTAAAAGAAACTCTAGCCCTGCTAAGCAATTAAAAATTTGCAGTTTTGGCTGCCTGGCAAATTATTAGCTCCTGACCTCTCCTTTGCCCCTTTCAGAATGCCCCTGCCACCCACGCACAACTGCACCCGCCGTTAACGTGATCAAACACCTCACCCTAACTTCCAGAGACGGCTCCCAGTCATTAGAGAGGCAGAATTTTCTGCTACCAGCATGCTTGCCTCTCCCGAGAAAGGTCATCTTAAAGGCTTGTGAGAAACTTCTGAACTAAATTATATCAGAGGAATCTCAAGGGATCCAAGTTTTTAACATTTTAATTAGCTCCAAGTACCAGTTAATGCTGCTCAGCAAAGGAATCAATATCAAATTAACAGTATAAATTGTCAGAAAAATTGTGACTGTATGAAGCATACTAATCAATGTGAGCACTTTGCGTTGTGGCCCAAATCCTGCTTCTGCTGGAAGCGAATGGGAGTTTTCCCACCAAATTCAGCCGAAACAGTATCAGCCCCATTGTTCGGTAAGTCTTCCTTTGAATCGAGTATCGAGAATTTACTGAAAACTCAAAGTATCAGATAAAAAGGCTGGATTTGGCATAGCAGCTGTCATCTAAAGCCACTGCTTCTGCGTGAAACAAAACAACTTACGAAGGCACGGGCTGTCATCAGAAGACGTAACCCTTTATCACACTCCATGTCGCACTTGTAAAGTCAGATCAAAATTCAACACCTTAAAACAGAGGTAAAAGCTGTAAAAAGGATCTGTGGTTTTTTAAGAGACTTGTCTTGAACCAGCTAAAATATAACACCGATAAAACTTTGTGTTTATATTTTCGCCAGCCTGAGACAAGACTGTCAGTGAAATGCCTCCTCTATGGTGCTCCGTTTGGAAGGTAAAAAATCACACAGCTGCACTTCAATTCCTAGCAGCAAGCCCTAGTCAGGCACCAAAATAGGAGACAGGGCTGCTAATACGAAAACTGCCAGAAAGGTTTCATCCATACAGTATTTCCGACTGACTTGTATACTGTCAGTTATCCCCTGATCCGAAGCCAGAGAGATTCAAAGAGAAAATTTAATTGCTCTGTAACACAATAAAACTTCCCGGCAAATTCGCCTTCAGCCATCCATTCAAAAAAACTCAGTCTCGGATGCTGCCAGCATCGGCCCTCGGCAGCAACTGAACCGTTCTGGGATTTCCCTCTGCAAACAGTATCGACATGGAGCAGCACCTGCATTTCTGTAGAGCTGCAAGTATGTGACATTTCGGTGTCCGACAGACACTAATAGATGGACATGGAAAACGAGGAGAAAAAAGCAGTTCTGGAAATCACTACAAATGTGCTTTATGTGCAGCACCGGCTCCTGTAGGCCTTGTTAGACTCTGAGAGCAGAAACCCTGCCTGCCTGCAACGTGCTTTTGCCCGCGCTAAGTAAACAAGCCGCAAAACCAGATTTATTTTGTTTTGTCACTTATTAAAACGGTAGTAATCTTAGCTGCTAACTGTCACAATGCTGGACAGAAAACACTCGGATATATGGGATTTATCAGTAGACGGTGCCCTAATAGATTGGCACCACAGGAAGCGCAAACCAAGCGTTCCTGTGGCTGAGCAGCCAGTAACTCCACACTTTGATTAACTTTACGAAGAAATGTCAAGACCCGAATTTCCCTCTATTGCCTTTGAGGAACGTGTGGGAAACCACAGGGGTATTTCTTGACACAGAGTCGTTCTGTATTTGAGCTTTGAGACTCAGACTGACCCCGCATAAAAGCAACTCTGCTTACTTCCAGTACGAGCTACACCAACGGTACCTACAACTTCAAAAAACAAAACAAAACCCCACCCTTAAAAATTATTTTTTCTTTTTTTTTTTTCCCTTCTTTTTCTTTCCCTGCTTATGTATTCGTGCACCAGAGAAGCCAGCTCCGCTCCAGCGTCTCCCCTCCTCCCGGAGTTCGGAGCCCTCCCCGCTTGCACACAGCAACAGGAAAGCGCCAAAACTTTTCTTACCCCCTCCCATAAAAAAAATATAAATAAATAAAATAAAACAAGCAAAGGCGACATCCCGACCCCCAGCGCGACCGGCGGCAGCGCCCGGCCGGCTGCCGTCGGGGAAAGCCGCCGGCACCCCCCACCCCCGTCCGCCACCGCCTCCCCCGGGGGCGGCCCGTCCGTCGGGGCGGCGCGGTGGGTCCGCCGGGACCCCCGCCTCACCTTCCATCCGGCCGAGCTGTTGCTGTCGCCCTTGTCCTTGAAGTAGGGGACGCAGCGGACCATCCAGTCGTAGATCTGGGAGAGGGTGAGGCGCTTCTCCGGGGAGCTCTCGATGGCGCGGGTGATCAGGTCGGCGTACGAGAGGTTGCCCCACGCATTGCGCCGCGACGAACACTTCCTCGGCGCCGCCGCCGGGCCCCCGCTCAGCCCCCCGCCGCCCGCCGCCGCCGTTCCCCCCGGCGACAGGCTCGGCCCCTCCGGGCCGCCTCCGGGCAGCGGGGCCAGCAGCCGCGCCGACTCCTCCGGGACGGCGGTGGTGGCCGCCGCCGCCGCCGCTTCTCCCCCCGCGGGGGCCGCGCTGCCGACGGCCATGGCCGAGCCGCCCCCCTCCTCCTCGTCGTCCTCCTCCTCGGGGATCATGGAGGCGGCGTCGGCGGGCGGCTCGCCGGCGGGCTTGGCGGGGCTGGCCTGCAGCTCGGGCCTCTGCAGGGGCCAGGTGCAGGAGCGAGGGCGGCTCTGCGGCTCGAACTCGGGGTCCAGCTCCACGTCCAGGGGGGAGAGCGGGGCGGGGGGCGACGCCTCTGCCATCTTGGCCTCCCCCGCGGGCGGCTGCGGCGGCGGGGCGCTGCGACGGGGCGGGCGGCCGACCCCGCTCCTCCTCCGCCGCCTCCTCGGTGCCGACGGGAGCTTTAGCAGGCGGGGGGCCGGCGGGCGGGCATGCCGCTCTCCGCTACGGGCTCGCTGGCCAAGCTCTCCCGCTGCACCCCGAGCCCCGCTCGCCGCTGGCGATGCGCACGCCGGAGCGGGGGGAGGGGGGGGAGGTTGGGGGGGGAAGGGGAGGGAGAGAGGGAGGGAAGGAAGGGAAAAAAAAAAAATCAGATTAGGAGCCGGAGCGGCAGCGCGGTGCCGGGCGGTGCCGGGGGTGCCCGCGGCGCTGCCCTCCGCGCCGGCGGAGCGGCGTCCGCTCCCGCGGTGCGTGTGCGCGTTTGTTTATGTTTCACTCCATGCGGATGCAGAAGTCGCTCCAGCGGGAACTGCGCTGTATCCAGCCGGGAGAGGACACCCTCCCCGCCTTCCCCGGCGAGCGAGCTCCTCGTCGGTTCCGCAGATACCTTCCCTTTTAGGGGGGGGTTGGTCCTTTGCCCCCTCCCTCGGCAGGAGGGCAGGGAGAGGGGTCCTTCAGATTACGCCGAAGACTTTTTCTTTTTTCCTCCTTCAAAACGCCCTAAAGGCAGCCGAAGTCTTAGCATACATCCAACTGCATACTAGCGCAAGCCTGTCACTTTGCGGTGCCCCCCCGAGCCACACGCGAGCAGCCCCCCTAAAATCTCACAGCCGACGGAGCCGGGGGCAGGAGAAGGCCACCCCGGGGGCTAGTCATTTAAAATAAAAAAAATTTAAAAAAAATGTAAAAATCCTCCTCCTCGCAGGGAAAAAGCAAACACAACGGGAACAAATCAAATCGCCAGTCTTCCAACAGGTCCAGAAGCTTTAAGCCCTCCCTAGGGCTGCCAAAGAGAATAGGTTTTGTTCCAGCATCAACACCACATTCATAACCTCCTTGCTCCTGCTGCTGCCATCTTGACAGTTTTTTTTTCCCCCTTCACTCAAGTCATTTAAAAAGCGCAGGCAGAAGAGGCAGGGAGAGCCACATCGGGAGGGGAGGCAGGCGGGGAGGGGGGGGGAAGAATCAACAGCCACCTCCACACCGGCAGAAATCGAGATCCGAATATCACGGGAGGAAGAAGCAGCGCTGCTGCATGGTTCCTGCTCCTGCGCCTTCAGCTCCGAGGCGCCTTCCCTTTAAAGGCGAAGGAAGGGAAAGCGGCGATCCCCCCGCTCCCTCTGCGAGCAGCCGGCCAGAGGCGAGCGATCCGCCCGCCGCAGCCCGCCCGAGCAGCCTGTCACCCTGCTCGCCGCCGACTTCCACATCCCTCCCTCCTCCTCCTAACAACCACCGGCAGCAACACAAAGTTATAGACACACGCAGGGAGCCTCAACCTAACTGCACGGCACGGCACGGCCCGCCCACGGGCGGAGGACGGGCGGGCGGCGCCGCGCAGGGGCCGCCCCGACGGGGCGGGAGCGCCGGGACGGGCCGGGGCGGGGGGAACCGGCAGGGCTGGAGAGGTGGTTGACACCCGGCGGGGACGTGGCCAGCCTGCTCGCCATCCCCGAGCTCCGCAGCGGCACCGGGGCCTGGCTTGGGTTTCACAAAGCCTACGGTGACTCTTTCCAAGGGTTTACTAAACTTTAAACGGCAGGAACAGACGGGTACCGTCTCGTTTTTCCCCACTTCTTCACTTTTCCAGGCCCTCCGGATCGGGAGGCAGCAGAGCTGCAGCACTGGCTGCCCGTACTTCGCCATAAAACCAGCTCCGGCTGCCAGTCGTGGTGGAGGAATTGCGCGCTGTTTCTTTTCTGACTTGTTTCCACTGGTCATCAATTACTGGTGCACAAGTTATTCTGGTAAACTTTAAATTCAGAGTCCAGTTTAGCCATTTCTTGAAAACGTTCATTCCGCCTGCGGGTGATACGGGAGCATGTTCAGCCACGTCCACATGTGAATGTAATCCCGCTGCCCGGCCTCATCCGAGGCTGTGCCCTGGCAGAAAGCCCTCCGAAGTAGCTCACTTGAAGACGTAGTTAATTATGGGTTTCATAAAGGGGTGACCCACAAAGCCAAGGAACATACAGCTATTAATATAGCTGTAGTTAGAAATACATTACATAGCAATGTATATGTATCAGTTCTCACCTAGCTTTGCATCGACCTAAACTAGGGACTAGATTTAGCACAAAAATAGTGTCGTCTCCGATACCAGATACAGACAACCGCATGCACTGAGAAGTAGGTGTGCTTCTGAAGCATCGCTAGGTAGAATTAGCAGTCAAATTAAATAATCCCTGATTTATTTAGCATTATAGACAAGCAATGAGATTTGAAAACCATGTGGTTTGATTAGAAAACAGCAAAGCCCTGATCCTACATGCCCTACACGTCCAGCTAAGTAAGGGCTAAGGCCCTCAGGGTCTAGTTAGGTTTTGAATTCAAGTGGCACTCAAGTTAGGAATAGTTCGGCATGATTTTATTACAAGGGACAAGCATTTCAGCACACATACAATTAATCCCTGGTTATCTAAATATAGTAGGAGACACTGAATTAATCAGAATGAATGCAGGTTCGAGTAATGGAAATAATTTTCACTGCAGCTCCATTTTGGGTCACGACGTTGCGTGCCCTGCTGTGGCTTTTGTTGTAATGTGGCCCCTTATGGGAATGCAAGGCAGCTCAAAAGGACACCAGCTCCTCTGCAGTTGTGATACTGGCATTCATGTGCACGACTTAGCGGTCAGTAGGGGAGGAGAACCGCAGTAGCACTGAAGAGCCAAGATCAGACAAGGTGAGAAGAGGCTTAGTCCAACGCCACGTCTCCGAGGAGACTCTACTCGTGGCTTCCAGGAGCCTCTACTTGTGGCTTCCAGCAGTTAGCCAGCGAAGGCCGGCTGCGAAGCTGTGACTGACGCTCAGTCCTTTCCCAAAACCTGCTACTGCTTGGCGCTGATTTTGACCAGTGCAGAAACCTCCCTGCGGAGCGCTTCCTTAGGTCCCGAGGTTCCAGGGAAGCGTAGCACTTTACCTCCCTGCGGAGCGCTTCCTTAGGTCCCGAGGTTCCAGGGAAGCGTAGCACTTTGACCTTGGGCTGGATTGCAAGCTGCAAATCTAGTCCTAAATGATACTATCGTCTTCATTTATTTATTTAATTGGTATTGCATTGCTGTAGAGGCATTGCCATTAGGTCTCATTGTACTGGGTGAAGGCCCTGCACGTGGTAAGAAATGCTCCACTCCCTGGCAGAATTGCAGCCTAAGTAAGGCAGGCCAGGGCGGGAGAAAGGAAATAAGTAAGTAGTAACCCTATTAAAGAGATGATGGACTGAGGCACCGAGCAATTACATGACTGTGCTGAGGTCATACAGGAAGCCCGTGTCAGAAGTGAGAAATAAAACTGGATCTCCTGAGTGCCAGCCCTGGGCCTTTTTGGCAAGATTATCTGCCCTCTTCAGAATTCACTGGTCTATCGGCCGTACAGCCTTTATCACTTAAGTCACGGTACCAGCTAGTTCTTCACAGCTCCACACAGCACGTGTGTGCTTGTGATACTGCAGTTCAGAGGCAAAATTAAAACCGCAGTATAATTGTTCCTACACATTTTACTTACTGAACGTGGATGCACAAAACGGAAAGACAGAGGAACCCTTCTTATCGCCATTCCGTGGCTGGGCCCACAGAAACACGTATGAAAACTGATCAAAATTGAATCTAAAGCCTGCATGATTTCCAGTCTCTTCCTTTAAGTACTTCAACGCCCCAAGGGTGGGATTTTCAAAAAGGCTCCGTTTATGGGAGTTTTATCGCTGACTTCAACAGGAATAAAGTTAGGCCAGCCCTGAGGCCATTTGAAAGCCTCGCTCACTCGGTGTGCCTACTTAGACTGCAAGTGTTTCAGGGCCGTGCTGCGTCTTCCTCTGCATCACCTTTTATCTACTATCCCCACTCAAGTTGATATCGAGAAGCTGTGCACCTGTCATGGTACCTGGTTATATGGATCTGGCAGGGTCACAGTTACTTTCCAGCTCCCAGTCATCCCTGTGGGTGACCTTGGCCATACATGGACCACACAAGACCCATGAGACGCGGGGCCTGTGGCATACTGCTTCGGGGAAAGTAATGTTCGTATGACAACACTCTGGGTGAGAATCCTCATAAGAGATTTTTGCGTTGAAATTAACTCTTTTAAGCTTCTAGTGTTCCACTACCACAGGCTGTCGTCAGCTCAGGTTTTATTCTCGTTCTTCCATTTTGTCGATTCAGAGCGTCAGCTTCCCATAAGACAGGAGTGCACCCGTTCATGGTGGTAACCCAGATAGGATCGCTCCTTCGTTCTGCCATAACCCACATTCTCCTGGGCTGGCAGCTGGAGAAGCGCAGGTCACATTTCTGGCTTTACCTCTCTTACACAAATATCTTACTGGCTGAAGCTAAAGTTGCAATGGGGGGTGTGGGAGCTGAAACTTCTCCTCGTCATTACATCGTTAGAGAAATCTGTAAAGTGTACTGCCGCTCAATAAAACAATGTTATATTGCAGTTACATTAAACAACGGCTGCATTGTCTACATGGACTTCACACAACAGACACCTGCAGCCTGGTCTGCCAGAGGTTTGTGTCCACAGCAATAACCCTGCCTACCCCTCCCATCCACCCCGTGAGAGAGCGGCTCCCTCAGTGTATTTTTTGTTCTTCCCACAGTTCCCTACTATGTCCTTTAAACACAGACTGGGTAAAGGGCAGTAGGTTTTGTGTCCGATTTAGAGCAACCCATGTGCTGATCAGAAAAAAACGTCATCCATAAGCCAGCCAACTTCCTACTTTGAGACTTTAACCTTTCTGCCCAATTTGGCTAAAACTGGCTAATGGGTTCCACAGTTACTAAGGGGAGATTGGCTGACTGGCAGATTGACGCAGAGCATGGGTCCAAATTGTGCCACGGAGATATGAAGGGTTTGCCAAAGACGGCTACAGAGTTCTGACTATAAAATTTTCCTCAAAGTGATGAACAGCAATTTAAAGATCAATTGAAGTTGGACTTCAGCCTGTAAACTGGCTGACTGGCCGCTGTAAGGAAGGAGAGGGGAAGGAAGAGAAGTGCTGTAGCAGAAGGAAACGGTGACATTACTACTGTGGAGAGGAGAACTCTTTGCTCAATTGATCCTGACAAGTTGGGGACCAAATTCTAAGGCTGGAAGCATTCAGCTCCATATACACCTAAACTTGAGCACTGAGGAGTTCTTGACCTGTTTTTGTACTATGTGGAGTACGGTGACTATGGCATCCACACTAAAAAAAAAGAAGATCACCTTTCTGGAAGAAACAACGTTTACAATGAAACCTCAAAAAACCTGGTTAAAGTAAGGAACTGTGAAGCTGAGCAAGTGGGAAAATTCAACCCTGTAGCTTCAAATTGTTATTAAAGCAGCCTCACGTCCGCATTGCCAAGGCCCACCGAAAAGCTGCGCCTTCTAGGCCAAGAAAGCCTTTCAGTTTCTCACAGATAGAAGTGGCAGGTTTCTAACAGTGTTTTGTACATTTAATAACAGCCACAAATAGCAGCGCATAGCGGCGTTGCCAGCTCTCTCAGCTTTATTTATGAGTCCTGCAATACTGGTGTTTTCCTGAAATCCCTGTTCTTAAAGTCCCATTAAAGGAGCATCTCAGCATCCATTTTAAACCAATAGCCAAGTTCCTGATGTACCATGGACATGACCCAAGTATACTTTCAAGGCCAGGAAGAAAGTAGGGGGGGAAAAAAACCCCACCTAATTGCCTATTTTAAAACCTTTTTAAACCTGATTTTTAAGCTGACATTACACTACTCAAAAGCTTGCATCATAATTTTGAATACTTGGGAGTACATGCAATTACTGAGTTTATATCATTAGGGTGAAATGAGTCAAACTGCTAAGATCCGGCAAGAAACTCCACCTTTTCTTTTTTTTTTTTAATTTAACTTAGATGATATGACAGGATTTAATCTTCGCAGCAGCAGTTTCTGTTAATGATTCAAGGAGACATTTAATCACCTCTCCTTGCCTCCTGCCCCATCAGGACACCCCCACGGACCTCTCCAATACCTGTGCAGACAGACAGGCACACAGCTCTCCCGCTTGGCTCGGGCTGGTCCGGGCGGCCAAATGCCGTTCTGCCCCGCCACTGACTCGTTGTGCAACCCGGGCATGTCACTTAACCCGTCCCGGTTACCTCACAGGGGCTTAATCATACCCGCTTGTCGCTTAATTACTCCATTATTATAGTTTAACACCTTCCTTTGCCCACACACCGGGGGGCACCGGCCCTGCCCGAGGGCGCGCGGCGGGTTACCTCAGCGGGGGCGGGGGGGTGTTGAACCGGAGGTTGGGAGAGCCGCCCCTCAGGCGCCGCGATCCCAACGGACGCGGCGCCTGCCACTCGCAGGGCCGCCTGGCGAGCCGGAGCGACTGGGGGGGGGGGGGGGCCTCACCGACACCCTCCGTCCCGCCGGCGGCACGCCGAGGGGAAGGGAGGGCCCAGGCCCCGGCCGCCCGCCCCGCCAAGGCCTCTGCCCACCCGCCCACGGCCCGCCCATGGCCCGCCCCTTCCCTGACGCCCCGCCCCCTCGCCACCGCCCCGCCCTCACCAAGCTAGGCTGCGCCGTGCAAACAGATGATGTCATGCTCTAGAGCCGCGCGTGACCGCCGGGGCCCGCCCCCGCCGGCCATTGGCCGGCCTCCGTCGCCCGTCAGGGCAACGGCGCTTCCCATTGGTCAGCGCCTCCGCCCCGCCACCGCCCCCTGGAAAATAATAAACAATCGAGTAAAATGCGGCGCGGGGAGGGGGCGCGAGGCGGGGGGGTGGGGAAAGGAGGTCCCGGTCCCGGTCCCGGTCCCGGTCCCGGTCCCGGTCCCGGTCCCGGTCCCGGTCCCGGTCCCGGTCCCGGTCCCGGGGTGAGCGCCGGTCGCCAGGCCCTGGCTGGCGGGAAGGCGGCGGCTGGTGCGCGGGCGGGGGGGACTCCGGTAAGGGCCCCTGCAAGGCCTGCCCGGGCCCCGTCGCATGAAGCCGCCCCTTCGTTCAGCCCGCGTGAGCTGCGGGCACCGCCTGCCGCGGCGCCGGGAGAAAAAGCCTTTCCTGAAGGTACCGTGACACCCGCACTAGAAGTGGAGGGTCAGGTGAAGGGGTCCCTCGGTTTCCTGGTTCCCCTTATCTCAATGTGAAGTCGAAGCCCCCCTCTGGGAGTGGTGACTCGCAGCCCTGCGTGAGGGAAAGGGACTGGGTACCTGTCTGGCAGTGGGGCCCGGTGTGGTCAGTACCCAGAGGTAGGGCACCCCTGGGGAGACCTGAAAGCTGCACCTCTGAAACGGTGGTGTTGCTGCTTGCCCGCATTGGGACAAAAAAAAATGTCCTTGAGGTGGCCGTCCTGACTACGTGGAGCTGTGCAGGGATGTAGCCTCAGTCCTTGCTTCGTTAGAGCTGCGCTTGTACATCACGGCCTTAAAATAACTGCCTTTCACAGTCCTGCTTCCCTCTACCTGCAGAGACAAGGCACGCTGGTACAGCTGTGGCTTTAATTGGGGATCGGGTGAAGAGAGCGGGTGGCTGCAGGAAAGGGTTTCCCTTTGCTGGGGCTGGCAGCCTGGCCTCGCCTTCTGAGAGCAGGTGCCTACGTACAGCCTATTTCAGTTCCTTCAAAGAATTAATTATTCTCTCCTGTATGTGGCCCCTGGAGGATGAAGTCCAAGCACCTCCCTCCCTCTGTCGTTCTGTCTCTGCAGTGATCAGACCACTTGCTTAGGAGCTGGAGATGTGGCTCCTGGTCCTTTTCCCAGAACTTTGTGTTTTGTCCTCTGACAAAATGTTCGATGTATAGTACATAGTGCAGACTTGGAAAAGGGGACTGAAATCCAAGGCTGTTCCACTCCCTTCCCCGTGGCAATGTTATTATTGCTAGGTCATGGCCTCTTCCTTGATTGCTCCCATGAATTCTGAATCCCCACCCTCTCCCCGAGGCAGCAGTACGGGTTCAACAGGCTGGTTGAAAATGGAGCATGTATTTGGCTAGCCTGTCTCTCTCCCAGTGGTGGGTAAGATACTCTTTGGAAAGGTCAGAGGGAGGCATTGGAACCCCATCGGGCAGAAGTGGGCGAGAAGTTGACCTTGGGTCTCCTGGCGTGGGGGGCACTGCAAGGCACATGGAGGGGTGGGGGAAGGAAGTTCCCCCTCAGGGAGTTGAGAAAGGGTTCAAAGGGGCTGGTGGAGTGTTAAGCAAAAGCAGTCAGTGGCTCAGCACATGGTGGGGAAGTTGATGATAAGCATTTGCAGCTGGTTCTCTCTCTTCCTCCCACCCGGGAGGAACCGGGTGGCTGCTGACTCAGGAGCTGCATCAAGTCAGAGGAATGAGACTGGGGGTCACGTTTCCCGAGTGCCTGGGACACGCTGCAGCGAGCTATGGCATAGCGACGGGCACCTCCTACCTGCTGTCCCGTCTTGGAAGAGCGATCAGAGCAGCGTGCTGTGAGGAGCTGGAGCCCGCTGGTATGTGGTGGATGTGGTCTGAGCGGGCTGCGCAGCTGGGGCTGTGGGTCTCGCCTTGCACCGAGACGTGTCTGAGCTCCGAATTCCAGTGCTGGGCCCAGGGATAAGAGAGGCACAGAGCTGCCCAATGTGGGGTGGTTCTGGGTGTGCCAAAAGCAGAATGCCCTGTATCTTGGGATGCTGACAGCCTAAAAATAGGACTCCAGAGCCTCCAGGATTAGACTTCGGTTGAGCTGTGGCTTTTGGGAGGGCAGTTCTGAACTTTAATACCTCAGTTCTGCCCCGGTCCTGCTTCTGGTATTAAAGGCCTTACATTCCTTGTGGCTCATGTGAATGTCACTTAAACGTGCTCGGGGCATGCAATTATAGCTAACTGCTCTGCAAACTCCTCCTGGAATCTGAAGAGTTGAATTCTTCCATTTGCGCACACCCTCGCCCACCTTGCAAAATCATTTCCTTCAGTTTAGCAAACGGCTGTGTTAAAGGTGTGCATCTCCAGTCACTCACTGCTGTTTTACCTGTGGAGAGCCAATGACAGCAAGAGTGAGACCCAATTGTATTTTTTTTAATTATTTTCTGGGGGTATCATTTACGTGAGCACACATGATTGAATACACACTGAGAACCGATCTGCTGAAGAGCCTGCTGTTTCTAAATACAGTAGCTACCCTTCATAATAGGCATTAAATATATAAAGCTTAAAATATATCTAGGTAGAGGTATTATAAGCCTTGTTTTACCAAAATGGATTTTTTTTTTTCCTTGGAAGTAAATACGGAAAACTGGGGAGGAACTGTAGCTGAGGTCTGACAGATGTTCAAGTACGTGAAGCTTAAAGAGGAACGTATGCTATTCAGTTTGCTCACAGAGGCTTTGTGACCTGTGTCTTCGCAGTAATGATGACACAAGCTTTTTTGAATAAAAGGAAGAAATTAACTGCCTTGGCTAATTGTACCCTTGCTAGCTAGCTAACCAAGGACACCATTTGACTGTGAAAATTGTTGGTGCACCCAAATCTCTCAGCTGGGAAGAATATCTGAAGTGAGAGTGTTTCTATATCTGTGGGTTAGAAGGGCTATTTAAAAATCTTCCTAATTGGAAAATTAAACGCTATTGCTTTAAAACAGTGGTGCACTGCCTTGAAAAATTAAGACCATATGGAATCATTTATTACTTTTCAATATGTATTCAATCTCTGGTGCAATTTTATGTACCCACTAATGCATAAAGTCTTTTGGAGCAGGAATAAAGCACCACAAAGCATGATTTAATGCTATAGGGTCACCAAATCTGTTTCAGATTACTGGATGTTTCAATCTGCTGAAAAGAAGGGGATGTCCCTGAACCAATGAAACAATGACTGGGGGAGCGGGGGAGAAAACCATAAATCTGAAACACTTTGGAAATATAGTGCACATATCAACAAAAACTTGTAAAGGATGCAGTGGGGTTTTGGTCATGTAAGAGATACAGTTATGAAAAAAATTATACTAAGTAACAGGAAAGTTAAAACAAAGTCAGTATTAATAGTATAATACTTGGTTGCAATTTAAGGTGTCTTAATGAATTATGTTTTCAAAGAGTACAGGGCCACTTAAGCATGTGACTGTAAGAGAAAATAAGAGCAAGTAATCCATGAGTGCACAAAAGTGCTTTTGTTTATAGTTGTGCGGTCACTGGAAGTGCTATTCTTGTGCTTATTCACAAACACCTCTAGCTCTTTCTTCCAGAAATCCTATCCAAACATTTTTGTTCTGACTTTGTTAGAAGAGGACTTTGTGCTTCGCCTCTTTTCGTACAACTTCTACGAGGTTCAGTCTTACAGTGCTGTTCCTCGGGCAAGGGGCTGAGATGGCTCCAACGCCTTAGCTGCCTTTTTTTTTTCTTTTTTTTTTTGTGTGTGTGTGTGCTGAGTGACAAGCTGTGGGGCAATCTTTGCTCTCAGGGCCTGGGCATTTTCTTTTCACTGGTTCAGCAGGGACCAAGAAGAGGCCAAGGCTGACAAGTTAACCATGCGTGGTCCGTGCCACCTGGCAATGAGCTCTGTAGGCATGGGAGGCAATCTTTATGCCTTTATCATGAACCTGAGAGCAGTATAACCCTCTGGCTAGTTATACTTTAACAGAAAGCCCATTTTTCATCTTGCTGTGGTGATGTGCTTTCTTTTAAATGTCATCTGTAGAGTCTCCCAGTGAGTGGGAGCTTTAGTTTTGCTTTGTATTTCTTACAGCTACAAAAAATTTTCATATGAACCTGATCCACTAGGTTACTGAAAAAGAACCAGATTCTTTCTTAGAGGCATAAGCAAGTTAAAAAGAGTTTGCAGTAACTTTTACACTTCAATCAGACTATTTTGTCAGTATATATTTGTCATAAACAGTAGATTAATTGACTGGTTCTTTTATTAAGGTTGAAATCTTACATTTTTAGAGAAGTTATTAAGCAAGTAAATTAATCTTCAGCTTTCCTGTAGCACTGAAGCTTGTTCATCACTGCTGTGCCTTCCATCATTCTTTAAACATTTGATAATTGATAGTAGTAATTTCAAATAAATTCAGATCTTTTGTTTAAAATATATAGAGGATGTGTACTTCTTTTGGATTGACACCTTAATTTGACCTCTCCCACCTGCTCAAATTCTAGCATCAAAATAAAATTCTTTAGGCAAAATGAAGCCAGTTGAATGAATGCGTACTTAGGATTAAGACAAATACCATGAGAAGTAATTGCTATCTGTGAATAACTTTTATCCAGATCCCATATCTTAGCCACTGGAAAATCTTAAATAAAACCCTCTTTAAAGTCCTTTAAAACTTTGCTGAGAGTAGTTGTCAGCTTAGGTATGTACTCCGACTTTAACTTGTAAGTATGACTATTACTTGCCCATAGATGGCAATAGCATTACACCGTTCAAGTAGCCCCCAGCCTATGAAATGAGGCTGTGGTGGTGGTGAATATTAACGTGGGGAAAGGAAAGAAAAAATATCTTGCCTTTTTTATTTTTGGCTGCAGCAGTGGTGATGGGGACTGTTCTACTTGCAAGAATGTTGGGACTAATCATGTGAGAAAAGATCCTGGAGTGATGAGGCAGCGTATTTCCCATGTCTGAGGTCAGGATTTGCTCTGTGAAGCTGACCTTTAAAAGAGCTTGAAAATGAGGAATGTGGCACCAGAGAGCAGAGCAGGAAGCATGAAATGATGTAAGATATGTTTCTTCTGCATATGAAACACTTTTTTTTTTTTTAAAGCTCCAGGTTTGTGATTCAGCATTTTCTGCCACTGACAGAATATAAGAAAGGGGAAAATTCTGTGGAAAAGGAGAGTTCTTATTGTTCTATTAAAAAAGTCAAATAAAATATTAGCTATCAAGTATTTTTGTTCCCCTCTGAGATGGGGGTGGGGGTGTATCTTTTCCCCAAATCACTTTTCCCTCAACCTCCTGATCTGAGAACCCTGGAATGGTAGAAAAAGTGGTATTTAGGCTCAGCCTGGACACCTCATCTACCTATATCAGGTGTGAAGTGCCACCAGCTTTGTTGGCGTTGCATACCTGGGGTACTGCTGTTTCAACTCTGACAAGTGACAGCAGGACAGGTCTGCCGCGTGAAGGCTTCAGGATGCCAGTGTTGGCCGGGTGTTTGATGCAGGACGAGCAGCTCAGGGACCCCGCCATGGCTAAAGCATCAGCCCAGGGGAGGTTGCCAGCCTGGTTTTGGTCCCAGTTGTATGGTGATGCAACACCTTAGACACAAGCCCTCCTCTCTGAGCTTATGCAAAAGTGCCTTTACTGCCTTTTCTTCCTTACTTCTTGCCTTTTCTTCCCGTGTCCTTTCTCTTGCTGAGACTCGTGAAGCTGCACTGAAAGGCCCAATTTGCCTGCCAGAGGCTCTGCTGTGATGGAAATTGTTAAAGAAGTTCTGAACCAGTAATATTCCATATTCCTTTACAGCTATCTTGCCTCTCTGGTGTCAGTGTGAGCCCTTAGACCACCACTGGGCAGGAAAAGGATGCCCCAGCCTGTTGCCACCTCTCTGATCTGAAACCCTGCTGACCTGTCAGGAAGGGGGGTTTAGAAGGAGACAGCGAGGGAGTTGCTTCATCCTCCACCCTTCTCTGTCAGTAAAGGGGGTGGCAGGGGGGAGCACTGCCAGGTGCTGGAGCTCAGCTGAGACTGTGGTGAAGCTGCAGAATTGTCCCTGGCACAGTGTTGGCCCAGGTTGCTAGTGTTTTCCCAAACAATTCCCAGGCATGGATGTAAAAAGTCTGGCTGCAGCCACTCCGCTTAGATACATGAGAGGGTTTAACAGCCTGGACATGGCTGCTCCGTGCCTGTTGGCTAGTTTATCCCTATAGATGTGGTCTGGGTGTGCCTGGGGTGATCTGTGCTCAGGGCGGTATCCTGTGCTGGGGCAGCCTTGCTTTCCAATGGTGACTCACATCACAGCGAACAAGCAGGGAGACAGCCTTGTCATACTTTCTCTTTACCAGCTGAGGTGGCAGCACCACCAGTGAAGGTGACTGATAGCTGTTTTTCGGTTGCTCCAAATGCCAGCCAGAAGGAAGCTAGTTTGCATCTGCCGAAGCTTCTGAATAGATTTTTTTTTTTTTTTAAGAATCCGAAGGGACAAGCAACTGGATTATGAGCACGTACTGTATTCATGAGACCGGCACTGGGATGGCTTGTGTGTTTTAAATTGATGCTGAAAAATGGGTGGTGGAACATTAGAGCCACATGAAATGATTCAGAGCCTGAAAAAAATGCTTTGCAATGTGAGACATGAAGCACTCGGTCTCTCTACCTTATCAAAAGAGACTGAGCAGGGAATTGATTATGGTGGTGAAGGAACTTCCTTGGGAGAAAAATATCAGGTACTGAAAGGCTCTTTAATCTAGTAAATTATGGGAATGTGTAGCAGCACAATGAAACCAGATAAATTCATATGAAAAACTGGGCACAAATTTATTGGAATGAAGGTGATTAATCACTGTAACAAGCTGTCAGGGCGGTTGGCGCGTTTTCTAGATGTGTCCAAGCCAAGACGGGCATGTTTCTGATGGATGTGCTCTAACCGCAGTTAAAAGCACGAGCGACCCAGTAGTCGAGTCTCAGGCAAGGTAAGCAGGTGAGGTTTGAAGGGCCATGACATGCAAGAGGTCTGACTAACAGTTCCCAAAGGAGCTGCAAAGATCTAATGGTCCCCATCTGTCCTTAACCTCTGAGAGGCTGAGGAAAAACAGCACTTAGCAGAAAGGGGGAGAGTCAAAATGACAGCCCTGTCACTGGCACGCTAATGTGCCCTCTGTTTCTGCAAGGACTGTATCTTTCACCTGCTCAGGGCTTTACTAATGTATTCTCAACACCTACTGCAAGACGGATCTTTCTCCAGTCCACAAGCCCTCTGTATGGATTGGCGTCAGTGCCTTTCATCTTAGGAGAGCATAAGCAAAAATTTGTGATGCTCATTGGCTCATGTGGTAGCTTGGATAAGTATTTTCCTTTTTGCTAGTTGTGATTTCATCTTCTTGAGCTTTGGACTTGCCTGTTCTCCATGCCTCCTAGTTTCCTGAGTACCCATTTCCTTGTATTGCCTTTGTAGCCACCAGGCTCAGCGCACTGTGCTGCATCTATCATCTCTGTTGCAGTAGAACTTGGAGGCTGCTTGTTTCTCAGTCTGGCACAATTTGTTCCTCATAATTTGACAAAATGGACTCTGTCTTTCTTGCACAGATTTCACACGGGATGGATATGTCAGTGATGTGCTGCATAGATAAGAGCTTGTCAGGAACTTTTTGATAAAGTGCCTTTCATCCAGAAGTGTAAATTTGTAGATGCTGTAGCTATTGACAGGAATGCACTAAGGTATCTTTGCAAAATACCTGCAATCTGTATCTAGAAAAGTGCTCCAATCTCATTTTAAAAACAAGACTTCTCTCCTGGAAAACCAGTTGGTGGTGGAAATCAAGAATTTCTCATTCCCGTTGCCTTTTCCAGGGTCCCAGTGCTTTCCTGCTTCCTCCCCATCTGCTCGGGACGGTGCAAGAATTGTATTCTCTCAAGCCCTGAGTCAAGTCTGCTTACTTCTCCCTGCTCCAGAGGGTAATTTTGTACAGAGTCGGAGCTGAAACAAGGCAAATGAAGGGGTGGAATTGTCATCCAGTTGTCATCAATACCCATGAGCCATTAACCTGGTGCATGCACTCTCGAACATGGGAAGTCAGAGGCAGAGCAGGATTTTGAACTGAGATTTTCAAATAGTGAGAGGCCTGAGCTCATTTTTACATGGGGCGGGGCGGGACACGACTTTTTAAGAATATGAAATGGTTTAAAATCTTTTTTTTTTTTGAGGAAGTGCAAGCATTCTCCCATGCAGTTTTCCAGAGGCCCATGTGCCTCTGGAAAGCAGTAGAAGTATCCACATGAGCAAAAAGCTCCAGCTCAGGAAGGTCCAGAGGGCGTGAGAAGAATAAGACTGTAGCTGGAGAGACAGAAATGGCTTATTTGGGGCACCAGGTGAAGTTCTGCAATGGCTGATTTTATTGGCAAAGACTGCAGCTGAAAACAGACACAGGCAGGAGCTGATCCAGACTATTCCCAGCCTTTGGGGAACATTCAGTTTTGGAAATGAACGACCCATGTTTTAAGCCTAACTGAACCCATGAGTCTGAACTTCTTCAAAACTCTGGGCAGATGTTGCTTTTCGCTTGGACCCATTTGCTTAGTCACTAACCAGATGAAGATCATTCTCAGTATCGGGAAAAGATCTGCCTTTGCTTTCTGGCTCAAATTAGTTTAATGTCGTCCCTCCCTCCCCAGTTTATATGCTTTTATATGCACATCCTGCTGCTAAATGTGGTAAAATAAGGGGCTAGTCCTTTTACTCTCTTTCCTTCAGCTTGTTGATCGCAGGATTCAGTCATACACATAGTAATGTGTAATTGAAGGATGGTAGCTTTGCCCAGCTGTCTTAGATCTCACCTCTAAGCCTGTACTCAAAAAGACCTACCTATTCTGAGCGACATGGGAAACTCTTCAGGGCCCAGAATGTGACAAGTAATCAATTCTTGTAGAAACGTTTCTGTGATGCCGTGGAATCCAGCCAAGAGACATGATGAAAGTAAAAACTGTTTTCTAGGACATCCAGTTTCATTTAATTTTGTCATGCCCCTAGAACTTCTCGGCAAACGTCTGTACCCTTCCATGTGCTGATTATGTCCTGTGTCCTTTTGTGATTTGGTTACCTTGGCAATCCAGCTAATTTTCCAGAAAAGTCAGCTCCATCAAAGTTCATTGACTTGTTACATTAATGGCCTGCTTGCTCCGCCAGTAGACTTCAGCATCCATTGATTGCAGGTTCTTTCATGGTCTTGGACCCTTAGGAGAAGAGATCTGCAGAGACGGTTATGCCCTGGCATGCTTGATTGGAGTTAGTATTTTTTTTTTTGCTTGTTTCTTCTTCACTCTAGCCAGACTGATCATCTTGTTTCTTGAAACACTGGGGCAGTTTTTCTACGTATTACCAGGCTTCTGTTCCAGCAGGTTCTCTATAGGACTGAAGTTTTCCAGTAAAAGTCTCTTCTTACATGCCTCCCTTCGACATGTTTGTACAATAGTTCGGCTTGAAAAAGTCTCAACATCATTTCTGCCTCTAGGCAAGCCACAGAGGGACCAATGCATAACAAGCTCATCTATATTTTCCACTTGAATTTAGTTTTTTTTAGAGCTTGCAGATAAAAAGATAAAGCCTAAAACATATTTAAAGATGCCACAACACTGAGCATTCAAATGCCATGTGGGGTGCTTGTACTCTGTATGGGGAGAGTCAGCTGCCTCAAAAGAACAGAACTTGCACCAGCTGGCAGAGAATATGAGCCTGGAAGGGTAAGTCATGGGGAAGTCCGGGCAGTCAACAGCTGTTCACATTTAAAAAATAAAAAATAATTTTAAAAAACCTAAACATGAAATGTTAACCAGAGGTTGACCCATCTCTTTTGCTATCTTCCTGGCTTCTTTGCCCATGTTTTGGAGAGGATACAGTCTGCATGTTCTCGTCAGGATAGTGGCAATGGAGAGGATCACTGCAAGCTGAACCACATGGGAGGAGGAGGAGCGGAGACACTGTGGTGACGAAGGGGTGGCAGAACAGGACCGGGGAGTTTCCTGAAGCTTTTACTGAAGCAAGCCCAAGCAAGGGCCATCTCTTTTTATAGAGGCATAGTCATGGGGTTTTCTTTTAGGAGTCCACTGTAAGCCATATCCTACAAGTGCTCTGGATCTCAGAGCATGGGGGTTTCAGGTTTGTTCAAAAGCCAGGCTCCTCCCAGATGGAAGGGCACTGGCTTGTACTACTGGGGAAGAAATGAGGCTGTATCAACCCCAAATCTGCTCCAGGTGTCATGATTTTTTGAGAGCAACGTCAGGATCCCAGCAGATGAAGGAGAAGAAACATGGTATTAAGGAGATCTTTTCACCGAGATACAGAGAACACCTTGTCATCTCAGCTGCCCTTGAAGTTGAGTAATTCACAGTTGCACGTGAAGTTGGGTGAGTCTCCCTTTCTCATAAGACCACTTGTATGCGCAAGGAGCAGTCCAGAACTAAATACAGTCCCAGGCATGGATGGCACTACTCACCAGCTCCACTTGCCAAAAAATCCCCGCATGCAGGGGCAGCAATGACTCCTCCAAAGAGCTTCTGCATCCCAGGGTGGAGAAGGCCTCCCAGCACCAAGCCAAGGTGGTACCAACACATGCTAAAAATGGTAGGCTGGAGACAGCGACCCAGGCAGGGATATGCCTGCCTGGGAAGTCACAAGGTAGCTATGCAGAAGCCCTGGGCTTCCCAAACACTTTCGGGGGGCCTGCCGGTCGCTTCGCTCAGGAGCACCCATGTCTCGTTCCCCACACCAAGGCGTCCTGCGTGGTGCTGTGGCTGGCTGGGAGGATTTGCTGGAGGCATCGCAAGGCAGAATCTGGCCGTGGGGGGGAAGGCTGGGACAGGATCAAGTGATCCACGGCAGGGGCGTCGGACTTAGATGATCTTTAAGGTCCCTTCCAACCCAAACCATTCTATGACGTGAAATACCACATTTACCTGAACGTAAGGCAGCCTCACTTCCAAGGAAGCCCTCACTTCACAAAACTGAGTAAGAATTGCCTGCTTGTGGCTTAAAAACATAAATCTCCCGTGTCCTGGTGAGGGTCAGGTCACCCCAGTCCTGCACGGGGCTCCATTGCCCCCCTGCCCCACACAACCGCCCCTCCGCAGCCCCATGCGGAGCCCCCCGCGCCCTGTGTCTGCCGTCACCCTGCCCGAGAGGGGACAGGGGTGTCCCCAAGGTGCCCGGTGCCACCACACGCCTGGCTCCTGCCCCCGCTCAGCCATCCAGCGTGCCCCAGAGCTGCTGCCCAAGGGCCCTGCCGAGGCGCTTGCGGAGGGTTTATTCCATGCCAGGAGCGTGGGTGTTGGAGTCTCCTTCCCGCCCCCCCCCCAGCACTTTCTGAAGGGAATCTCTACCGGGCATATTTTATCCACGTCTTTTTAAAATTGCCTTTGCAGAGGCGGCTGAGGCCTTGTGCCGTGGCACCTGTTACCCGGCCAGCGGGGCCGGGGCCGGGGCCTGGTGTGCCGCGGTGCCGTCCTGCCATCTTGTGGGCCTCGCCCGCCTTGCAGGCCGCCCGCAGCACAAACCTGTCTGCTCATGCAGCGTGGTGTTTGGGTTTTTTTGTTTGTTTTTTCCATAAGTTTTCCAAAGCAGTTTTAAAATTTGGAGGATATTTTAAAAATAGGAGCCGGGGAAAGCCCCCCTGGGTCACACAATCCGTGTAATTAATCACCAGGGAAATGACTGACTGCAGAGCAAGTGGACGGGACAAGTTAGTTGCAAGCTTTGCGGGGGTCATGTACCGTCCGGATGCCTCCTTCTGTTATCCTAAGGGCATGTATCCCGATATATCTTTGCCAATCTAGAATTTTGTAACCCCAGATCGCTAATTTTTTTACCATCGGAGAGGCAAGCTCTTGGAGAAGGCGAGTGAAGGAGAACAGGGAATGGATTTCAGTTAAAAGTGCTACCAAACCGCACAAATAACGAGCATGCTTTACGTGGAAAATGCCTGCTTGGTGCTATTGGAACACACCACTGAAGAGAGAGCATTGCTAGTGCTTGCACGTCAGCGTGGGAAAGGGTGGAGAGAAAAATTCCGTCCCCTGTGGCAAGAGGAGAGATCTCGACGCATGGTGGAGCTAGATGATGGCGTATGATGTGCCCAAGCACAAAGATATTCCTACAAAACAGGATTAGAGACTAGCTTTCTCTTCTCAGTCAGCCTTTCAAGCTTAATTTACTGCTTATCCTCTCTTATCCAGGGTTCTCCATTTTGCCTGGATCACGGAACAGTGGTGCCTCAAGTCGCTTAAAAATACAGCATTGAACTTCTCTGTTGCCACTGATGCACCAAAGTTAGGGGAGAAGGAGCCACAAATCCCGACTGTGTGTCTAGCCTCTCCCTTTGTTGGGAGCATCTCAGCACAAGTGAAATGGTAAAATCTCCCCAAGAGCCGCAGCGCAACAGGGCTTTGTGCATCTCCCTTGCACGCCCGCGGGAGAGCTGTGGAGTGAAGGCAATGGGAAGATGGGAGTTTGTGTCTGGTTTTAAGCCAAGAAATGGGAAGCTCTGCTGAAACCCACATTCCTCTGCTTTTAGCCTTTGCTTGTTTGCTCTTGTTATTAGCAAGACAAAAATTCAATCATCTTCCTGTTTAAAGGACAGGAGGTGCTAAAGCCCAGCTCCTCCTTTGTAGGGACCTAACTTCCACTCTAGCCAGGTACCCAAGAACATTGCAGGATTTAGACCCAAGGGCTGAGGTTTTTCCAGCTCTCTTCTCATTTGGGACACAGGCAGAAGCGTGTGGCTTTAACAGCTCCAGTGGCTTCAGCTGCAAACGAGCTGGCAAAGGTGTTCTCAGCCCAGAAAGCTTTTCTCTTTTCTTTCCAGCTGTAGGAGTTGATCAGAGAAGCAGGTAGTTTACCAGGCGGTTGTGCTGTCCTTGCAAACTTTGTTCCTCTTCCACACCAGACACTTCGCATTTCTTTCATCATCACTTTGCATTTTGGAAAACTTTTAAGTTAAATAAACCCTGTACCAAACAGAAGAGAATTGCAGGGCTGCCTCCTGATGTTAGGATGCTGAACTGTGGTGGTGGATGGTTAAACGGGAGGCGGCTGGCTATCAAGCCTTTGAGTTTCACAGAAGGAAGGGCTGAGGTGGAGGAGTGGGGCTGCGGGAAGAGGAACAGTGGATGCCCAAGCAGCACTGTACAGCCGACCAAGGGCAAGCAAAGGGATGGCAGGTGGGTCCCCACTGGGCAAGGGGACGCTAGTAGACCAGGAAAAGGCAATCTGGCAAGGACAAGGGCATAGCTTTGTAATGGTACAGGGGACTCCTGGAAAGACCGTAAAATGAGAACAATCAATTAACAAGCTGCTGTGGTTTCAGGAAAGCTGTTACAGACATAGTGGTGTAATGAGCACATCTGATGCACAGAAGATATTTAACCTTCAGCCTTGTGCCTTATAAAGCACCTCTGGGGCACTGAGTAAGGCTGTTAATTATTAGGGTCAACCTTAGCAGACGGAGGTGTCCTCAAGTATGGGTTGCTGTGATACACTCAGATAATTTCTCCATTATGTCAATAACTAATTTCCTAAATAGTTCAAGAATTGACAGACTGCGTCCATTAACCAAACCTTAACTCATGGCTATGGGAGCAGTTACAGGCCACAAGGACTGCAAAACCCATTCATAGGTCCTTGAGTACGTCTCTCTCTGTATATATACACACACACACACGCATACATACACACTACTGTTACAGCTTAGTATTAGCCATTAGTAAAATAAATAACCAATGCATATAAAAAAGCTAAGTAGACAATGACAGATGTTGGCTTGAGCAGATGTCTTGATGCTTTCAGTGCTCTCAGAGGATGCTCTCATCAAAGGATGAAGTCAGTCTGGCTTTTAAAGAACTGTGTATTGAGAAACTGTAAATGAACAGAATCACAAGCAGACAAAAATACCATTATATTTACTACCAGAAGTGTGTATTTTTTTTTTCTGAATAATATTCTGTACAGCAAACATTTCATGGATTTGATACGTTGTGACTCATTACATCGTTATGTTGCAAGACAAATCTCATTGCACTTATTAATACAGGCCATATCATTTTTTGTACTTAAATTCAAACATTTTTTTCTAAGCGCAGCCTGTGAAGAACCAGTACATTTGGAAGCTGCAATAAGTAGGCAGGAAATCCCATTGATTCACGAAGGGGTTTTATTGTTTTGTCTCTGCCTTTTATTGTTTTCCACGACTGGAAAAGCAACTGTCCTAAGCGGAGCTGTGGCAAAGGGGCACAGCGCTGAAGGCTTTGCTGCCCAAGCTGGCACGCTGGCTGCACGCAACTCGTGGAGGAGAAGGGAAATGGCCGTGTTACTGAGTCACAGCGTTACATGTGTCTGGGCTTACCTGCCTGAGACTCCTCTGGCTGGCTGCCTGGAGTGAAATCAAAGGAGGCTGAGGAAAGACAGGAGAGAGGAGGAAATGAAACAATGATGGCCATAGAGCCTAATAATACCGATGGTCCTTCAGGGGATCAGTGGGGAGCGTGGTTCTGGAATAACTGCTGCCAGGCTGCTGCCAGAAGGGTGACAAGCTGTTTTTCCGAGGCCAGTGATGAACACAAAAAGATATTAAACCCTCTCGCAGCACAGATGAAAGGAGCAGGGAGTCGGGGTGTGGAAAGGAGGGAAGAGCAGCCTCTTAAGGAGAGACATCACTGGAGTTGCAGATGCCCCTGGACCCTGGGTTTGCAACCAAAGCCAGGGACTGATGGGCTGTGGGGGGGATTTCAGGGGCTTCGAGCTGCTGGAGAGGTGATGAGGGGGAAGCCCCAAACACCGAGACCTCCCGCAGGCTTAGCTCTGTCCCCTGGTCTGTGGTGGGTTTTCTGCTGTACCACCAGCCATTCTGCCCTGAAGGGACAGTGACAGCTGTCCATCGCAGGCTGTTTGGAGGGGAAGGGGCTGGCAGGCAATGGGTTCAAAAACAGCAATCCTGTTTATATACCAACACTGGGGGGGGGAGGGGGATGGGACGGACGGACAGACAAAATGGGGGTGCCCAGAGGGAGGTGAACATGACAGCAGCCCCCATCTACTTAGCTTGTACCCTGGCAGAGATGGCAAAGCCGGGGTGGGGAGGGACACTGCTCCCCAACCTGGAATGATATCTGGCTTTTTTTTTTTTCCCCCACAGACATCCTTTATTAGACCAGCCATTACCACCTTTCCCCACAAACCTCATCTTCCCTGTGTCCTTAGACTGCCACGGCCGCAGCATCACTGCCGTACCTGTGAGCCGGGGGCAGGTGCCCGCGGGAGAGGCTGCCGGGGGGAGAGCAAGCCCAGGTGCACCATGCGCTGGAGCCATCTTCCCACCAAAACCGGCCAGGCGTCTGTGACTGAAATTTAATTTGCCTGGTGCGTTCAGTGGACATTTTAATCAGCATTTCCTACAATCTACTTGGCAAAGAGGCTCAACTGGCAGCTGCCTGACTGAATGGGCTTTGCACCCAGTCTAACCTTCTCCATTCGCAATTTCCAGTGCTGGAAAACCTCTCTGTCTCGCTCTCAGAAGTTTCTATAGCAATCACGGCCGTCCTAGCGAAGCACTGAAAATGGCAGCCCATTCAGATTGTAATTTTGCTGGTCAGTAATTGCTCCTCTTTCCATTGGCCTCTGAAACGTCACTTTTGGGGAGCTATCAACCACAACTGGAGGAGACCGGTCCTCTGCTTGTGTTTTCAACAAACTTCACTCTCCCCAACCCCAACTAACTTTGTTAGCTGTTTCCGGCTTGTTTGAACCTTGACTAAGAGGGAAGTGGTGTTGGGCACATCACACCTCAGCTACAGGAAAGACCTGAGGTGAGTGATGCTCTTAACAAGCCTGCAGGAAAAAAACCTCGTTGCCTGTTGTGACCTGAACATTATCCACCACTGTAAGTAGACAGAAGTTACATGTGCCTGTTTGGCTTTACTAATTGTAAAAGACCAGAGGATACGAAGAAAGCTTTTTCTTCATGTCATTGAGCTTACTTTTCCTGGTTCAGTTAACTTCAGCTTAAACGATCACTTGATCTTTTGTTCTGTGCTTCATCTTTCAGCAGCTGTCATCGCTCTTAATTACCGTGACACTGAAGAACAGCACGCTAAATATATTTTAAGTAACAGAACGGAGGGTTTTGCTTCTTGCAAGAAGAGGATGTGGTAGCAACACACCCCAGCTTGTGAAGGAATCGATCAACCATTTCTCGAGCTCTTCTAGTAATCTTTCCCTATACTTTTACGGCTATTGTTGCCTGCTGGAAAAAATTAGCTTAAAGCTGAGTAAGGGGAATTGTGGATAAGTGTTTGCAATTTGGCTTTGGACTGACACAGTATGATTGCACTCAAAGAATGTGAAGTCTTTGCACTGGCAGCAATACTCAAATCTGGGAATATAGGATTCGCATTGGAAAAAAAAAAAGTGGATTTTTATAACGATTTAAATGAACAATTTCAGCTAGAGAGTGGATTAACAGAGCCAACTAAACCCTTCACCCTGACAAAGAACTGGCGGGAGGACTATAGAAACTCATCCAAAATTTTACCAACATGAATGCAGAGTAATAGGTCAGCGAGAAGCATTTCTGTATTTTAATGGCGCTCTTAGAATTCAATTCAATTTAAAACAAAAGTTGTTTTACCAATATGTGGAGAATGCAGAAGGCTGGAGAGGGAGCAAGTGGCCTGCATCCTCCATCTGCTCCATCCTCCCTCTACTCTGTGCGAGGGACTGCCACTGCGCGTCCTCCTTCTCGACAGACAGAAAGACAAACGCAGGCACTGCCCCAGCTCAAGCGTCAGAAACGTCTCCCATTCTGCAGGGGCAGGGGTGCACCCCCAGACCCCACACCCTGTGTTTCATCTGCACCAGAGACCTCAAGGCCCAAAGCCAAGCAGCAGGAAACTCCAAGCCCAGTGAAAGCAGATCTTGAACAATAAGAATCCCAAATTAACAACAAAAAAAAAAAAAAAAAAAAAAAAAAAAGGCACTTTAACTGTGGCTTGCACTCAGCCGGAGCCCCCCGCCCTCACATTGCTGTGGAAGAGAGTCAGAGGCATGGAAAAAAGGTTTCAAAACCCAAAATCAGGGCTGCCGGCAGCACTAACTGAGGAGGACAAGTCGAAGCTGCCTCTGGAGGAGGACCTTTCTGACAAGCCCTGGATACACCTACCAAAAGCTGAGCCGTGTGCAGAGCAACGGCCCGCGGTGCTATGGCTCAGCCAGGCAACCAAGCACCCAGAAACTGGCAGGGCTGCCAGTCCGGGGTTGCCCCCTGGAGAGAGAGGCAGAAAAAAACCCCTCTGTCACCAAGTAATTAACACAAGGCCTATCTATTCAGAACAACATACCTAAAAATAGCATGAACAGTAAGTGAAACGTTTAGAAAATCTGGATTTGTTAGTTTTTCTTTATTACAACATAAATTCTTCTCAAATAACAGAAGGATTTAACAGTGTTCAGTTTGTTATACATTAGACTCAAAATTATGTATTTTTTAAAAAATCTCTCCGTTTATAACACAAGGAAAATCCCAACAGAACTTATAAAGGCACTGTAGTTCACAAGTACTGGAGCTAAGGCTGTAATGAATCATATAAGAAATCTGTCATTAAAGGTAGAAGAAAAGCCACATGGATTGGTTAGGGTTTTAATCACAAACTTTTTGTTTTTTCTTTTTTCTTTAAAATAGATGCATTATACAAAAAAAAAAAAAATCATCACTACAGAGGGGCACGTGGTGTTTAGTTGATGGCATTAATTCTGTAACCCAAACAAGGAAACTAATCCACTTTGAGTAGCTAAATTATTTTTTGCACTGTTTACATACTTTACTGAAGTATTTTCATCCCAGAGCCTCAGCAAGCATCTTAGAATATTAATGAGTGAAGCCTGGCAGCACTCCAGCGTTACCAAATAAGAAAGTAACATCGTTCCCACTTTAGCAACAGGGAAACTGAGGCACTGGGATTATTCAGATCCGGGTAATTGCAGAAAGAAAACTCCTGGATCTTGATCCTCTTAGACAGGTCTTGATGGGGAGGACTAGTCTTCCTCCTTGTTGGATGGCTGGTGACTGTGCTGCGCGCTGTTGGAAACCTGGTCGGGTTTTTTCATGTTTAAATTGCTGCAAAATAGGTGACATCTATCCAGCTATAGTGACATTACGATCACCTTTACTCAAAAAAAGCTCTTAATGGTTTTCCTTTATAGATCAAATAGCGACAACTGCAAGAAGTGCATCTTCAATCCCTGCAAAGACCCGTGGCAGGCGGCTGTCTCGTTATACCCAAAATACTGCAATTGTTCCCTTGATCTGTGCAAAGGTAAATACTGAAAACCAATAGCTTTGAAAGACAGGATTGCAGTATTTATTAAAAAAAAAAAGGTAAGTAAGAGCTACTGCACAAGAATATGAAATGAAAATACAGCTTTAAAGATAAAACGTCTATATGGATAGAGCAACTATGCTCACAGAAGCTGTAATTTAAATTTTCAGGCACAGGGATCATTCCTTTGTCAATCAAGTATTTGAAGTTAGCTAGCTGAGATATTCTCAGCCAGGACGTGGCCTTTATATACCAACATAAAATGTTGCACGTGGTCCGTAATCACAAGGATTTTACTTCTTGTGACAGCAAAATATCATACCACATCAATATGGTTACTCAAAAAGACCTTTAAAAATAACTCAGCAGTAATGTTTGCTGAATGACTAAAAGGGAAATAAGAACACGTTGCAGATCTGAGATGAAATGAATGTGCAACACTTGAACTTGGGACAGAAGCATCCAGTATAAATCCAGCAATTTTAAGGCCACTAAAGAGTGTGCATAATTTATTCACAGGCATCTCACTGTTTACATTTTGCCAACTAAAACGTCTTAAAGTGGGAATAAAAAGTCATGGAGGAGCAGGCCAGACAGCAGGGGACAGGACTGCTGAGAGCGTAGGTGACCCAGCGCCCTGGGGCAGGAAATACCCAGCGTGGTCCACCGTGCCCCAGGGAGAGATTCTGGCCAGCACCAATTGCCTGGAAGTTGTTTGGCCTCAGAAGAAGCGCCTCCAAATTCCCTATTGGAAAGAAACTCGATACATACCACAGCATTATTAGCAGCCTCATAAAATAAGCACACGGGGCCTCTGTTTTTTTAGGGAAGCGGATGGACATAAGTATGCTTCTGTGGGTACTGTGGGGATCTCTGCCCTGGCATCCGGGCTGGCTGACAAATTGGTCCCACCAGTCTCTCCTTCTGGTCTTGACCTAAAAGTGGCAATCCACACTCTGCAGTGCAACCACAAATACTGCACAGTCATTCGAGCAGTTTTTCTTGTTTTCAGCCCCAAAACACTTCTATAATATTCTTCATTTCTTCTCCTTGATTACTGCCAGCACCTACCAATGGCTCCCAACACACAGTTTCCTTGGTGGCCAAGGAAAGACTGCACTATGGGTTTTTTTAGCAATAAGCCCTGGAAGCAGGGCTGGCTCTGGAAGCTTTTAGGAACTTCCCTCCTGTGGTTTGACAGAGCTCGCCTATATCCCAGGAGGCTTACAGTGATTCCTCAGTCCCACCGCATTTAGAAGCTTCCAAAAACCTGGGATATCTGAGTTTGGGATGGGCGCTCAGATTGCGGAAAACCCTCAAATACCAACAAGGCAAAGCTGCACCATTTTGAACACAAACAGATCTGCCCGGGGGGCTCCAGGGGGCCCCTGGTTAAATGAGGTTGGTCATCGCCCACACAGACCACAGAGAAACTCTGCAATTCCCTGGCCTAAGACAGTCTCCATGGGAATGCAGAACCTGCCAGAACCTCCTCTCTCACACGTCCCGAACGTCTCACCTGTGTCGTGCAGAATTATGCATTTCCCCTGTACCACGTGACAGAGGTGGACATACAGGCTAAACATATAAACAGCTTTTAAAATAATGCAAATAAATATCAAGATGCTTCAGGGTATTACCACCACCTCCCATTTTCCCACAATACGTTCTGGTTCAGACAGGGCAAGAGGCATTTGATTGCTACTAGAAATAAAGTCAAGGCTGAAGCTTCAGGAAAGTTACTGGTGCAGGCCCAGGCCGATGAGTATAGACTGCCATGTATAAATATAGAACCACACACACTTAAATGACATATATTAGTTTTATCTATATTTTTATATATATGTATAAATTAAGTATACATATGTGTGTGTATATACAGACACACACATGAAATCTCAATAGTCTCTCTATTGAGAAACCTAATAAAAATTTCTGAAAATATACATCAATTATTTGGATATTCTTAAGTATAAGCAATGTATTCAGATTAGGTGTTTCATAAATACGCTTTAAAATTCTCCATGGTAGTCGCCTTTGTGGGAATAACAACATAGTTGCATAAATTGTAAATTATAAATATAGGCTTTTAAAATTCTTTGAACAACGGGTATAGCCGGTATAAGGTAACTTCCAGGACAACCAGAAGTGATCAGAACAGAAAACCAGACTTGAGCACATGGCTGCAAGACACCTGTATTGCCGTAACACACGCAAACGCACAGGACCTCCAGTGCTCCCCCACCCCCAAAAGTCCCTTTTAAAAGCTTTCTGTAATTGCGATGGGGGTTACAATCGAAACAATTTAATTAGGCTTAAAGGCAGAGAAGAGTATTTGTGATAACAGATACAGTACAAGAAAAAGGTCACATTGCAAAATCCAAGAAACGCCCTCAGATTTGGGGACAGCATGTTATATATTGCCTCCCTAAGAAATGGGGGCAATCTTTTCCAGTCCATCTGCATAATATTTTTTCCCTATTCAGGGTTTCTAAATATGCTTTTAAAATTACTTTTTATAAAAATACAGTATAAGCCAATATGCACGATACCATATTTTGGTTTAGTTAGATTAAAACCAAGAATGACACAATTGTATTTTTACCTAAAAGAAAGTTTCCAACTACAAACACGAGGATGGGTGATGTGTTTTGAGGTATCAGTGAATGTCCCATCTTTTCCATAAAACACATCCCTATTGTCACATGATGAATTGCCTCAGCAGTACTACGTACTACTCCTCCCAGATCAGAGCAGGTGTGCTAGCAGCAACGGAGGGTTTCATATAGATGAAGTCTGAGAAAATTCAGGGTAGAAATATGTCACTGGTGTTAGAGGCAGCATATCCAGGCTTGCAGGAACTGCAGAATTTAGGAGGAGTATTAACTTGCACTGTTATGTTAGAGTATGACCTGTCTTATCATAGTTTCTTTTCCCATCCATGATTACTTAGATCTTAATCCTATGCAATTTCCAGTACCTTCGAGCTCCTCCTCAGGCTTCTCTGTTGGTTCAAACCATTAGTTTTCAATGAACCAGACAGAGCAACAGTTTGATTACAAGAAACTCTTAGAGCTTGAAAATCAGCAGATGGCTACACACAGGAAATAGGAAAAAAAAACAACCCCGAATACACTACAGAGGAGTTCCAGGATTCTAGCTTGGACCTATACAATATCAGGAGTTTTATAAAGCAAGCATTTGATTTTTCTTTTGTGCAAACGGCATTGTACGTGACAGAAGGCAGTGCACGAACCACAAAGCGCCCTCTTCACATGACGTTATAAATCTACTGCGAACCCTGCATGGCCCATTAACTTTGTCTCTAGACCAATTCTCCAGAAAAATTCTAATCCCATTAAACTTCATGACTGTCAAAGTTGTATTTTACAGAAAAGAAAATGAAGGCAAAATTTCACATGTCCACAGACTGGTGGTACAGAAAAGTAACTGAGTCCTCATGTCTTAAGCACAAAAAACAACTGATGAAAGAAAGGCATGGTCCAGATGATAAAGTGCAATTATTATTTCAGTTGTGCTAAAAAGCTTTCCAATTCTGTAGTTTTACTTCTTGGTGATTTTATTCAACTTTTAATTATGAAGTTTTTTTGCTTCTGTCCCCATCTTTCCAGTACTGTTCAGTTTGCATTTCTGTAAGCCGTGAGACAGTACGCTGAAAGGCAAAGATTTCCTCTTCTCCTGTAAACATGGAGAGTCCTTTGGCAGAATCCTACATTAATACACAAAAACAGTACCACAAAACTGTGAGAGACGCAGCTGTACCGAAGTGCATCCTATCTAATTCCTAAGGCCGAGTGCTTTACAGGCTTTGACAGCAGCATGGCACCAGAAAACTAACATTAACATCAAAAATTAAAGAAAACCAAAACAGCTAGGTAATCCTGTGAAGGAACATAGCTAAACAATAATTTGGATTTAAAACAACACGATGACATGTTCACCATCTATTTTCACTTTTCGTTTGACTAATTGTATGCTGATTTAGACAAATCATTTAAAAATTCATTAACAATAACTATGTTATAGGGAAAAGGAAAAACAGAATAAGCAGCATGCAAAATAGCACCATTTGTGAGGCAGTCCTATACAGTCTAGGAAGAAGTAGAACAATCTTTTATTTCTGTATTTTAAATGTAGGAGATAAATCAGTATTTTCATACATGATTGAACGGATATAATGATTAACAATTAAAATGACCTTAAAACTTACGCAAAATGATCCTATATATTGTGACATTTTCTTTGACTATGAATAACTAACATAACATGCAATTATGAGTGACGGATACACTGCAGAAAAAGCAGCAAATCACTAGTTAAATGTTTACTTGATTCCTCTTCCTGAAATGCTGCTGTAATTATGAGACCAAAACCAATTTTGTTACAAAAGGGAGACGATGTTAATATCATGTACCTGGCTCAAGTCCAAATCATCCATCAGCACTCTGTTGTCCTCTAGCTCACCATTGTCATGTTCTACCAGGAACAAGCTTTGGAGAGGAGTCACTGCAGAACAAATAATACGCACCTGAGAGAAGGAAAACAGGCAATAGTATCATCACTTGGGCTTTGCAGAAAAGGGATAAAATACATGTTTTATGAAAAGCAAACTTTAAATTATAACGTTGGGGTTTTTTTCCAGGTATTTTCCCTTTCTCTTATTAGGACTGCTGTTAAAGATTTACCCGACTTTGTCATTTTGAATATTAACCTTACAGGATCTTTTTCTCAAAAACAACTCATGTAACTTTTACTGAGGGAAGAGCATAACTGCTATTAAATACTCAGAATCTCTACTATATAGGCAATGAGTTCACAATCAAGTTTACTTTCTAAAATTAGAGCTATAAAGTATCAGTAACCAATGCTTTCTTTCCCTCCATAGTTATACTCCTCTAAGCAGGTAAGTGCACCACTCACATATTTCCATCTAAAGAATGTTTAAATTCCAAATTTCCCAGAAGGCTGACCTGAGCCACTCTCGCTTTCACCTATGCCACTCAAGTGCACATTATTTGCTAACAACAATAATGATGCTGCTTTCATGTCTGCTGGGAGGAGATACAATGTGCAGTGAGCTACAGTATCTCTGGGGGGCTGCAATGAAGACAGACTGAAGGATTACTACAGGAGACACTTGTTGAGAGCATGCAGGCAAAACGTTTGCGTTGTGGACAGGTCTCCACAAATACGCTCTCTCAGGTAGTTTTTCCAAACAACTACTTGTGATGGGAGTTTAACACTTGCAGTTTTCCTGTGGAGGAAGTAATAGAAAGCAGCTGTTTGCTTGCAATTCTTAATGACAGCACATACATAGAGCAGATCACACATTCCCCCCTATTTCTAATACACTATTACTAGTTTATAAATATAGAGCATATCCTCTTAGAAATTGTCCACTTCCAAATCATAAAGCACAAAAGTATCTGGCTGACCTGAATGAAACTACTCATACACTTCATTCAATACCTTGCTGAATCAGGGCCTTTCTAAACATCTTGCCAGGACATTCTTGAAAAAAAATCTCAATTGATATTTCCTGATTGCATAAATATTTAAGTGTGTGCATATACAATCACACATAAGATAGGGTTTCATATCTTGTATTACTTTTTAAAAAATCACCTTAACTATGAACTTCTCTTTGTTTTAGTAGTGTTGATTTTGCTTCCACGATTGAAACCTCTGTAAATCCACATGAAGTGCTACATTTATCATTACTATTCCATTAGCAGTTCTGCAACCTAATGTAAAGCCTATAGTGACTGTTTCCTTTAAACTGAATGATGTAACGATACTATTAATTCCTCAGTACCCTGTTCAGGAACACACTGATTCTTGACCAACTGCCCATACAGATTAAAATGTAAAAAGTTTAAATTTACTCCAGCCCAGTTGGCAGCACAATCTTTCATTATTAAAACGATGACATGGCTTCTGCAGTTTTCCTGGGTTAGAAAAGAAATAACATCCCTATTCAAGAAAAGCAAATGAGCTCAGGCTTATATTTATGGTCATGCTTAATACTCACAGAAATAAAAAAAATCAATACCTGCTTATTTGCTTTTATTGCAATGGGGCCTTTTTTGTGAAGCTGGGATGATGCTTCTTGGCAGTGCTCATTCATTCTGTTTATGTTTTCCAAATCATTACTACAGAAAACCTTACTTCAAACCAGTTACAACAGTCAGGTTTTAGGGCTCCCAATATTATTCCTATACGTACAGGAAAGGTTTGGTTCTCACCTTATGCTCATAAAAGGTATCGATAAGAGTAATGAAACGACGAGCTTGTGTCCTTTTTGCCATTGTAAGAAGTGGTATGTCACGAACAAAGACGGTGTCAAAATGCTTTGATACTTCCAAATAGTCACTGGCCCCAAGTGGCTGAAACAAAACAAACCATAAGAAATGGAAACCCAGGATAGAATGACACATAAACACCGTATCTTGAAATACTATAATTACAGAAGAGAGGGTGTAAAGTCCTGATCATATTTTTATTTTTGTTTCTTCATATCTTGCTTCAAGAATGCTTGTTTGCCCTTACTGATATAGGTATATATGGGTGCTCATTCATACTGTTGGCTTTACCTGAACAGTGTTCGATAGTTAAAAATGTGGCTCTTCTGCATCCTGACAATGTTACGATCTCTCTGACAACGTCAAACAAAATAATCACTATAAACCATAATCCGTAGAAGAAAACAAAAAACGTGGTTATGCTACAAAGTCAACCTAAAGCATAAATAATTTGAACAGCTATGAGGATGCTTTCCAGCAGCAAGATTTTTAAAAACAAATGCATAGGCTAGTTACTAAATCATAAGCTGACCTGCATTTAGTTCACCCAAGACTAACATAGACTGAATAAAAATCTTATGTTCTAAGTACTGAAAGCAACAGGAAACAAACAAAAATACAACTTTGTAGCAGTTCCTTTGTTCATGGTTTCACCTGTAATGATGAAATAAAAATCTGTAATAAGAACTTACTAGTTTCTATTTGTGTATCTAAACCATCAACAGAAGATATGAACAAAGAGTAGTAGCACATTCAAGTAAACATTTAAATATATTAATTTAAAATTACCTTTTCATTCCACGGAAAGTAATTTTTTCTGCAAGATCTACCCTATTAGTACTGCAGGCAGTACTTTATCTGGAGGTATTAAGTTGTCATATTTAGGAGAAAAACTTAATACGCCTGAAACTCATCCCATTAGTTTTACTTGTGCAAGTACTTCAGTATCTTGGACACAACTACTCCATAGAGCAAGATCAGCAGCATTTTGCATGAAAATGTCACAGCTCCCTTCCCAGGTAATGAAATGTGCTGTACCAACAGTATAATATGGTTATAAAGCACTGCAATATTGCTTATATCTTAAAAACAGGAAATAAAAAATATTTTCTCTAACCGAAATTGCTAAACAAATTTGCTGTAGGCCAAGCATAACTACGTAACTAGAAGCCTTCCGCAAGAAGATATTTTGAGCAATTATTAAGGGCTGTCCATGACCAGGGCTTTTGGTTTTATTTAGATGCAAGAATGAAAAACCCATAGAAATGGTCTATACGCAAGCACAGGAGAGTGAAGCCCTGTAGGCATTCCAAAAATTCTTCTGAAAATTAATGTGAATAAGATAGAGCTTCTCACTAGCTAACCCTCCAGGCAGGTATTAAAGTCTCTGACTCTAAGCCAGTTCTCCCATTTGCAGTCTCACGAATCGCCCTGCTTTCCCATTCACACCAGCACAACTTCCCTGAGGCATCTATGGAAAACAATTATTACAAAAACTTTCAAGTGTTTTTAGCAGTGTTTAAGAGCAGTATATACTATATCCTCTCCTCAAAGTTATGTATACTATTTATTTTCTCCCTCCGTTTCAGGCCCCCAGCCACTATTATGAACTTAACCAGGAATCAAGAAACTGATCATCATGAGGGCCATCAGCAACAGCTTCATGCATCACCTCTGGAAAAAAAAAAAATCTCATCTCATCGAAGAGTAGCTGAACTTGAAATGTTTTGATGAAATTAAGCATGAAAAGGTTAAAGAAAGTGAAAGGAACTGGTGGATAGCAACATCAGAGAGCTAGCCCACCACCTATCTCACCATCAGACACAAGTAATAGCCGGCTGGACAACAATCATATCAAGTGCAAAAGAAAACAAGGGAAGCAATCAAAGCAACACATACTAGGATGCTGCTGGAGATTTTAAGATTGGTGGTAGGCAGTTTAGGTAACAGTAATTTTTATTTCATACTTTGGGCTGAAGTACTAGTAAGTACAGAGGAGATCAAGTACGGCTGTGTGTACCTGAATACCTGAAAGGAACAACAGCAGCGATACAATTATGTGTGAAAAAGGAAGTCATTTGTCATGTCTCTCTTTAGATAAGAAATCATAGACACCACTGCTATTCAGGTTCATTCATTTATCACATGAAGAGCCCAAGCACTCTCCTGCCAAAGCCCAAAACCCTGAGGAATTACTCTGTCTTGCCCCAAATGTGATATACTTTCTCACCTAATCCATATGAATACACCTTCCTCAAAGTATCAAATATTAAAAGCAGAGTCCTAAAATAAATAAAGAAAAATTAAAGGCTTAAAACTTGCAAAATCTGCAAACTGAAGTGCCAAACTGCTGAGCTATATATATACATCTAAGAACTTTGTGGGCACCTTGGTGAGTGTCCAGACAGGAAAATGGAAAAGCTGGGGAGTTGGAGGGCAGAAACAGGTACAGGACAAAAATAAGGCTAGTGCATTTCAAATGGGAAGAAAGGATGATGGAATAATACTTCTGCTTTTTATACAGACGTAAAGGCGTAAAGTTCATAGAGGGTTACAATATGTATCTTTATCATGGGTTAAAAATAATTCAATCTACTTCAGCAGTGCAAAAAGCAGGAAATCCAAAAATTCCTCTAATTAAGGAACTAAAAGGCAGATCATTTCGAGCTGTTTAACAAGAATTTCTGAAACCCCTACACCAGTGCTAAAAGATAACATCCTGTAACTGTTGGCAGAAACGTGCCTTTGGAGACTCCAAAATCTTATGATCAGAAAGATCTGAGCCTAGCAGCCATGAGTATTTTAATAGAGTAAGTTTGTCCCTCCCTGCCAAGACTCAAGTTTGGTGAGACACAACTGAAACTCTGAGTCAGCCAGTCTGTTGCTATGTATGGCTCAGCTGTAATTCTTTACATAGAAAAGTTCTCAAACCCTCTCCTTTTAGAGTTTAGAAAGACATAACCCTGGAGATGAAGACAGAGCTTTTAATATTGCTCTCAAAATGACGTACTCTCATATTGGACAAGTCCTTTAATTCCTTCTTCCTTACTCTACTTACTGTAAAAAAGAAGGAAAACCAGCAAATTTGCAAATGCTACAGGGACAGTTTAAAGCCCTTTTTGTATTCCTCTAACCTTGGTATTGGCCCAATTTCCACGCTGTGTGCAATTGCTTCGAAGCTCTTCTAACTCACCAGCTACACTCACAATGCTCCGAATGCAGGAGGACTGTGATGCAGGGGCACCCTGACAGCTTCTCAAGTCACATTCTCACTGAAGGCCTGTTGCCCTTGCAAAACTGGCATGAGGCTGGCACAAGCGCCCATCTGCCAAGTCTGTGCCATGCAGCAAAGAGAGCCAGGGAAAATGGGTTCAAGGCCAGATGACACCACTGCTAGAGATTCTGGCCGTACAGTCCATATACAGAAGGTCCACTGATGAGCAGATTTCTGCTGTTTCAACAGACAACAGCCCTCCCCTCCCCTTTACAGTATTGCCTGCGGGCTCTTTTTCCTCACTTTGCAGCAAGCTACTGGCTGGGCCCCGACTGCCAACAATGCAGGCTTGGGACAAGATGACTAGACTAGTGGCAAATGATTTCAGACACACACCACTGTCCTCTGTATAATCCTCCAAGGCTGACATTTATTTTGCAAACCTCACCCAGTCACAGCAAGTATTCCATTTTAGTCAGCAGCATAAATGAAGGTATTACTTCCTCTGAAGTTGCTAATGAAGCTACAAATCCTCCCAATATTGACAGATATATATGCAATCCTCTTATTAAAACTTTAGCCTGATTAATCTGGTCCTCTGAACAACATTCTAAAAACAACAACTTGATTTAATGTGTGTTTCTGGTACTGTCTGATCTTTTTTTGTTTTGTCAATTATCGATCAACACTCAACCATAATACATTTATGTAACAATTGTCACCATTTGTTACCAGTTCTTTCACATGCTGCAATATTTTATTTTTTTAAAAAAACAAACATTAACAGAGAAGAATCTTTCTTATGGTATTATTGTTCCTGCTTGTCTATCTAAGGTAAAACTGTTGTAGATTTTTGTCATTAACTCTGATGCCAAGAGTCAGTATTTTACAGGCATCATACTAATGCAAAATGCATTAGCACTAACAGGGGCTACCCTCCTCACAAAGTGTTTACTCCACTTCAGGCTGCTTGACTGAGTTCTCACCTGCGTTTGGTTTTGTTTCTCTGTCTACTTAATGCATTTTCAGCTACCGTGATCTCAGTTCAAGTAGGACGTTTATTATTTGGGGCTCTCTGTGGACTGTTTTAAGAGTTAGTTGTCTCCTGTTTCTATTATATATTCCATTTAATTAAAGTATAAAGCATCCTTCTTTGTTGATACTCATCAATGACAGAGTAGCTCATCTTTTAGAGATTGTCTGAAGAATACAGAACACTTTACATATGTTAGAAAAAGATATTTCATCTCAAGAGAAAATTTATTTTTGTTTATGTTGGAAGATATTCCAAGGCCAGTTCCAGTAACGTCCCGAAGAGTTGTGACTGACAATAACTACAATTTAGTGCAGACACTTCAACACTCCAAAACTTCCTAAAACCAACATACAGTTTAAGACTAGATAATATCTGCAACTTAGACATTAAGCAAGAAAAGAAAAATAAATATAGAGCTCTTTCTGTTATTTCCAAAGCAGCCACACACTACCACTAGTAGGGCTGATAAAATAGGGCATTGAGGTAATATTTCAAGATCATAATTCAAGAAAGGAACAGAAAAATCTAAGGTGTGTTCTGTGAGGCAGCTGCCTGCTGAAGTTTAAATAAAATATGTATGATAGTTAGGGTATGGCTAACTTGGTTAAAAAATTTAAAGACACTGATGGCAGTGCAAATCTATCAGAAAACTCCGTAAGTTACAGGCAAAGATAAGAAGTTCATTTGAAACATTACTAATGGAATGAGAATTTAATGAAGAAGAAAATTTTCTATCAAGTTTTACTGAAGTTTTCTGGTGGGGAAAAAAAACCCAAAACATGTCACCGTGTAATTAGAGATCACATCAGAGGGTATACTGAGGAAAGATTAAAATAACATGCAGTTTTGTTTTGAGGCTTCCTAACTAAGCATTATGAGTTGGCCCGTAACTTTAAGATCATTATTTTAATTTGTTTGAACACTACTTGACATGAGGCTAAACAACTCGTTTGTTAAAATATTCACTAATTGATTCACTATTCTTTCTTTTAAAATGTTCTTTAATGTACGTTTTAGTTACTAGGAGGGAAGACACCAAAAATAAACAGACCAACGATGTTTCCAGCAGTAATCACACAAATGAAAGCTGCATTTTAAAAGTGGTATTAAAGCTGAAAAGTTAGACACAGATGTTAGACAGCAGTTGCCTGTGCACCCTTAGTCTTTATCTCTTGGATACATGCTATAGTTTTGACTTACATTAACTGATGCTTCCCCCTCTCCCAGGACCCTTGACCTACCCAGTATGCAGAACAGTGGTTCTCACATAATGCACAATTTTCAACATGTGTTTTGTCCTCATTTCTGGTGTGTCACAAGATCTCGTTTTTCACAGACTTTTCAAACGCTTGTGTGGAAGAAGAATTATGCACTACTTCTTCAGGTTTTGTTACCACAACAGCTAAATTCATCACTGCATGTGAAGTACCTATCTCCGCAACTACAGCTGTGAATCAAAAAAGTGATACTACCTCCATTTTACAAACAGAAGACAGAGAAATTCAAGTTAAAAGCATATGCAAGCTCTTGGTGCCAGGTTAAGGACTTCCAAAAGCTGATTTTTTTAGGTTTCAAGCAACACTGCCAATTCAAAGTACAACACCCACTGACTTCAGTTAGACTCATCACTACAGCAGTCTAGAACTCAGTGCCTCAAGAAGAATGTCCAGAAAAGATTACAGTTGCCAGCAGTGAAAAGGTGGGCGTTTGGTTGCGGGGTTTTTTGTTGTTTGTTTGTTTTAAATAAGAATAGTATCACGCGCTAACTCTGGTGCAGACTATGACAGAAGCCAATTATGCAAGGCAGCATTCAACTGTATGTGATCATCCGCTTACAATATCACATAGCAACGATTATTATTGCACCGCCTCTACAGAAGGAGGGAAAAACTCAGATAACACAAGCCACAGCCATTCTGGAATTTCCTAACTGCATTTTGGTGTTGATAGCACCTTATCTTATACCTACTGCACATCCTTTGTGTAAGTTGTTTTCCAGCTTTGACACCCACATGGATAAACAGTACAGCACGAATCTGAGATTTTCTACCCTGGGGTAGAAGATATTTTCTAGAGCAAATACAGCCCCTTGCTATCTCAGGTTACCTCATCACAGAATCCTGCTAATAACTGATTTTGCTTGATCTTACAGCAGAAATTTTTTCAGTCACATTTCTCATAGTGGAAAGTTGTTTCAGACCTTTGTTCTTCTGATGATTAAGATGCTGCTTGTAACTTCCAGCTTTTTTTTTTTATTTATAAACAATTTTATATTTGTGTATGACAGTGCTATCTACCAACTGGAATAGTGCTTTTCCATTCTTGGTCTTTATTTGGGGTGACTGATGTGGATAAGGTTCTCACATTTATTTTATTTTTTTCTCCTGTGGGGAGAACATGCACGCCATCCTAGCCTAGACTCTCCCAAGTACACCTTTTCCGCACCTGCTCTGCTTGAGTTCATTTTCTTGCAGACAGCTGAATACTGCTTTAGTCATTGATATTTGCCCGTTTCCCCGTTTTACCCCGAGTTGAAATGTGTCAGTCTCACTAGAGCACACTCCTGTGTTCATTCATCATTCAGCACAATCACTCCGGCCTTAGAAGAGCTTACCTACTAAACAGCAACGGACATCCATACTGAACCCACAAGAAGTGAGATGTCTCAAAGACCTATCAGCTGGTCAAAGCTGGCTACAGCCTGGTGGAACAGCAAAAGGCGTGCTTCTGCTCCCAAAGCCCTCACTGACAAATTCCCAGTGCCAACCCCAAAGGCATTTGGCAACAAAAAGGTCTCCAAAAATACTTACTTGAAAAAAAAAGTTTCTGTTACTTTGTACAGTAAGCAAACAAGCCTACAACCAATTTCAACAGGCATAAACAGGTAAAACACAAAAGACCATAATAAAGAAGTGTATATACATAAAAATTACATGTAAGTTCCCCTTAAGTAAGCTACTAGATCACAATTCAAGTGATCTGGTGATTTTTTTAAGTTTTCAAAAGAACCTGGATTTTCAAAAGAACCTACAGGATTTATATATGGGTTTATAGGTTATTCTATTTATAGGTCTACTTAAATATTGGCACTTCCTGCTAAGATTTCAAAACCATGGCCAAGAAAGCTTTAAAAAAAAAAAAAAGTACATTCAGGCATTTAAGAAACAAAGAATTGAATTAAAAAGGCAAACCCATAAAACTACAATCAGCTTCAAAAATCTTGTCTTTGTGTATTCCCCCAAGGTTTATGCAGCTTTCTCTGGAGGGAGTGCTTTCTAAAATTAAGCCCCGATACACATAAAATAAGGTATAAAACAGAAAGGAGGTTTGACTAACAGTATTACTACATTACAATATTTCCACCTGAAATAAGTTTCTTACGTGTATTTCATAAAACATACTTGTGAGTTACATAAGGCAACTTTTTTGGGGGGTGTAGAAACTGATTAAATTCCACAAAGAAAACGTAGCTTATGAAAGACGGGCTCTCAGTCCAGATGTTAAGCTGCAAAAGCTAATCTCCTGATGGGAATAAAACTAAGATCAAAATCAAACTAAAGAAAACTATGATTCTAAAGTTACTGAAAACAGTGCTCATTTCTGAACAACTCCATGGTATGTTTATTTACAGCCAGCAATCCTAAAGATGACACCAAATTATACAGTGGATACATTTAGCAGTTTTTAATGAAGGTATTTTCCTTGAAATGATTCAGAATCATTAAACTGCAAACGCAGCCGAGTTGTGTCATCATGTAGGGGAGAGAGACAATTGACTTGAAGACAGACACTTGCATTCCTAAACCACTGGTTGCCTGTGAAAATGGTGACTTTTTTTTCTTTTTTTTTTTTTTTTTTTTTTTTTTTAAAGCTTAGTTACATCTTTCATTTTGAAGTGCAAGCTATTCAAGTTCGGAACCACATCTACCCCCTGGTCTGTAGAGTGTGCCTTTTGCAATGGAATAACAACCTAACAGAAACTGTTTGCCACTTCTTTGTTGTGTCAATCTACACAAATACTGTGTTTTGCCAATTACAGAAACACTAAACAACTTAGAGAAAAAAAAAATCACAGTGAGATAGCCTTTTAGAACATAGATATTAAATTTATTTTCTTAGCTTTCTTATGCCGTAGCATGTTTGCAAATGGTTCGTAACCCAAATTCCCTGGCTCTGTTTCCCAGCTCAAACTGAAAACATGACCTTATTTAAATTACTTTAAAAATAAGAAACCCCATAGATTCATCCATCCCCATATTCTCTAACAGGGGCCAGAAGCAGTTGTCTAGGGTGAATACAGGAATAGGATATGCATATGGCAATACTTTGCTGATAAACTTTCCTAGGTACCAGTAACTTGTTGTTCATGAACTTCCATGCATTTCTGTATTAAACCTTTTGCATTTAACATGACTGTTTGTTCTTTCGTTTACCCACCCACAAAATCAATTATATAGATATACTTTCCTATCACGTTAAGACACTATGCTCGTTGGTACTTGGCAGCTGGATGAAAGGATATATTTACCTAGTGAATTTAATTACCTACATGAAACAAAGTTATTCAGCTTTTGTAAAGAAAAGGCTAAAATGTCTTTGAGTACACTAAAAAGTCAGTATTCCCAGCAGAGGGCAGTAGTTGCTATGCACAAGTGAGAGGAAGACTTTAAAAGATAATATTCTGAGGGACACTGTATCTCCTTACACCCTTAGGACCTTGGAAGATTACATATTCGGTACACTGTTGTCTAAATTATTTATACCAGATCAAGATTCAAGTCAAAGTGTCACAATTACCAGTTTTTAAGCAAAATTTTAGAAGGGAAGTGAAGAAAGAGGAATGGCAGAGGGTGATTTTTCTAAGGCACAATGAACACTGACTTTTATGTGTAAACACAGCGAAATGAAACCACTTTGATGGGGCAGTAAGACTGACATTTGCGTGATTGCTAGTTTAGGACATTGAGATTTTTAAAGTCAAGTTAATATGCACATTTGATTTTAAAAAATATTTTCATCTGAACCTGGGATGTACATACAACTGCTGAGAAAAGGGATACGGGGAAAAAAAAGTTTTTTATAAACACGTTGTCAAGTTCAATTTATCAGACCTGACCATCCAAAAAGCTTACCAGAATTTGTCAAGGACAATTACAAACTCTACTTGCTTGTGAAGAACTAGCTCCTGAGAATCCACTATCACGGCAATCTTTTATTCACGCACTAACTCAATGTTAATTAAGCATTAACGTTGCTTAAAAATTAACAAATTATGTTTTGAAACAATCTAACTCCATTGGTAAACTTAGCCCTCATTGTATAGATGGAGAAACTGACAGGAAGAAATGAATTAAAGGCCATGATGTATGGGGGAAGTTAACATTAGCATTAAAATTCAGGAACTGTATGTCAGTATTCTGCTTGGTGCCTCTCTCAGCCTTCTCTGGCTACATTTGTTCATTTTATGGGCCTTAGAGAAGATGGTAAGATAAAAACACTTTGATAAAAAACCACCACAGTTCTCCTGGATGATTACACTGGAGAAGCACATTTACAGGACTCCATTCTAGTGAGCAGGTAACTACTTTCAAGCCACAACAAACGCTACCACGTGCCATACTGCCACATAAACCCAGGTGTCGCATCTGAAAAACGACTTCTCGTTTTGCTCTGAAGCAACTAAAATAGATCAGTATCCTCTTGTCCAGCATTTTTTAGTTCTCCACGTGTTCACATAAGCCAGTAATGCAAAAAAGTTAAGTGTATCGATTTGATCTTTACTAAATTAGCTAAAACTTGTAATTTTCCTCAACTGAGAAATTATGATTTAAAAATTTCTGTAAACAATAAAGTAACAAGATGCTTCCTACCAAGTCAACTGCATATTGCACCAGCGATCAGCATTGCATACAATATATTCTCTGTGTTTCATTTTTAGAAGTAGTAATGGGCAATCAGTAATTTACCAATCTCTGATGCCTTTTTTTTTTTTAAACGCAAAATACCTTGTTATTTTCTCGACATGAAAGAAATTGAGGCTAACCCATGAAAAAAGAAAACGCGGACTATAATACTAGAAGGGCACTAATTCTATCTCCCAAGGTCATTAGGTATTAATTACAAACGCAGTTATTTCAAAAATTACACTTAAAACTAGGAGATGCTTCAAATAGTATGAAGTTACAAATGCTGATTTTCTATTTTCATCTATTATTTATTGGCTGACATTTCATGAAATCATGTGATACCAAAGTGGAAAATGTTTTAACACTTCCCTTTAAAACAGAATTTTGATTTTATTTCAAAGCAAACATCGCTGAATTTGAAAAGAGTTTCACAGACTGTTCAGATGAAATGTCTCATTACAGAAGTTACTGTCTAAATAAGTAATCGTTTGACCAATTTCAAATGCATCTCCTTAATCCTACACCAACAAATTTAGGTCTGGATGCTCACCCCTCTGGACTGTGCAGTTACAGTTATCCAAGACCAGACTGTAAGACATATTGTTGCAACTATGTGAAAACAGAGTCATTTGGGCGACAAGCTATTTCTCAAACGTAACAAAAGCATTCATCCTGTCGCACACTGACTCTTGCAAAACTTAAATTCTTCTTTCTGGAATCATTAAAGGTTATGGATGGCCAAAGGAATAAATTCACCACATTTTGACTACGATGTTGTTTGTTCGTGCTGCAATGACTATTGAGAATGAGCACTGGTATTCACCAGTTTCAGAAGACTCCAAAAAAATGTCTTCCAAGATATTGTTGCAACAATTCAATGTAATCAAAAATAACTTCCTAAAACAACTGATACCTTTCATTACATTCACGGATCCCTCTACCTTAAGTTATATACTGGGTTTGGAATTATGAACCAAATATTACAGAGGAAATAAATTTAACCGCAATTAACCGCATTAACTAAATCAAATTGTATGGTATTTTAAGTTGTTCTGTCAGAAGATTTTGACAATGTAAACTTTTCCACACACACAAAAAAATCTTGCTATCTTGTATTTAGTAGATGGGAAACGTGCAAACAAAAGCCAAGCCAGAGTCGATATCCACCTTATATTATGAAACTAGTTTTCATCTTCAAACTTTCCCATTCTGAATGGATGCCTCAAACTGACTTCATATGGACATGCATCTCTGTGTGTGAGTGAATATTTATTTGTAAATGTTTCGGTCAATTACTGTATTTCTGACAGTAAGGCTATTACATACACTGCTGCTTAAGCTAGACTTTCCTTTAGTAGTGGCTTTGTGAGAAGTTGCAGTTCTTCCATGTTGTGGACCGGGAATGTCAAATTCGGAGGAAAGGTTGCTTGGTATTGGGGAAATGTCTTATATATGTCCTGTGAAACCTCACTCAAACCCAAGGAAGTTACAAGCCTCAGAAAAAGGCACAAATTGATAGACTAAGCATTGTCTGCTCCCAAAAGCAGGAAGGTGCTGAGTGCAGGTCATTCCCTCAAGACAGATTGGGCACGTTCCCCTGCCAGCTGCTGAACTCTTACTGCAGGTACAGCGAGACAGCCGCCAGCAGGGACCCTGACTCTCTCACGTCCCTAGTTTGTGATGGTTTAAGAACAGAACAGAGGACAAGATCCTCCAATTTCCCGAATTTTAGAGACAGCTAAGCTCAAACACTTCTTCCTAAAAGGACACACAGTTTTGATCTGAAACACAGTACAGAGGCTCTGCCGCTTCCTTCTCTGTTTCAAATGTGTGCATGGATGCTTCCCCCCCACCCCCCCTTTTTTTTTTTTTTTTAAATCTGAATCTCTCTGTACTCTGCGGTTTTCATTATACCTTCTTCTGCAAGATCAACCTGGTCTAGTGGGAGGTGTCCCTGCCCATGGCAGAAGGGTTGGAACTAGATGATTTTTAAGGTCCCTCCTAACCTGAACCATTCTATGATTTAGGAGCCCACTAATACCTGTGGTGTTTTTTCCCTGTGAAAACAGTTGTACATTATAAAATCATCATCCAGTCTTCTTTTTGATAAGCTGAACAAATTGAACTGTTAAGTCTGCCATCTAACTGTAAGTATGTCATCTGAGGGCCCAAATTTTCCAGCTCAAATGATTTGTGGCTTTTTCAACAGCCTCTTCAGGCTTTTCAATGTCTTTTCTGAAATTCTGATGTCAAAGCCACATCTAACATTCTGACATCAATCTGAAATATTTTCAAAATTAAAATAATCTTTCTACCCTCCTGTTTATTTCAACTCTACCCATCTCAGATGAAATAAGGTCTAAATGCACTACCACTGGACCACAAGCTCCTTTTGAGCTGCTTGTCCATTACAACGCTTACATCTATTTCCAGTCACTACACCTAGAACTGAGCCTCCCCCTCCTGTAGGTATGACTTATGTTCCAAATTTCTAGATGTAAAGTTTTGTGTTTGCTCAGATTTAAAAAAGCCAGAACAAACCCTCTCCCTCCTCCCCAAAATCTCAGTTCTGCTGAGAAATAAACTGCACGCAGCATCCTGGTTTTCATTGCTCCCCCTCCATACACAAACCCCACTCTTCGTATTTAGAGCAAATTCGTACCAGCGTTTATATTATATTCAAAACTGCTGCGGAAAAAAAAAAACCTTACTGTAATGGGCTTAGTATAAAAATATGCTCATTAGAAATGCTGCACTCAACAACAATCCTTCAGTAATAATTCTTTTTATATGTTACTTAAGTAACTTATCAATTAATTTAACAAATACTTTCTTGACATTGCATAGTGCCAATTTCTTACTAAGAACAGCAGCTACAAAAAACTCAACATCTTCCACAAAATCAGGGAGAATGGAATTAATTTCTTTTCCATTCTTTAGTTATCCACTGTGTGAATCCAGAACCAGCTTCTCCATTACCCTTTCTGGAGTAAAACCTGAGTGCAGTTATACCAGTCATCATGCTTGGGGAGATTTTTCTTATTTATTTTTTTAATATTGGCACACAGTAGCACTTTTCTAGTGCTGTGGAATTTCTATTGAACATCAACATTTATCAAAAACAAAAAGCTAGTCAGAGATCTCAGCCTAGTTTTCCAGGACTCCAATGATTCAAAATGTATTTGCAGGCTATTTTTAACATATGCTAATTATTAACAGACTGAAAGTTATTTTATTATCCTTTAGTGAAACAAATATCTCGCTCTGCTTCACTATAGAACAAATATTTTTTGCAAAACCTTTCCTTTTTCCACATCATTATTAAAAATTCATCTACCTCCAACTAAGGATAAGCCAACAACATCCAGAAAATACAAACCGTATCAAAACTCCCATTTTACTTAACAATAACAAAAAGTCTTATAGCTAAGCAGACGTGATATTTCCCCATGACCTTTAGTTTCTCTTTAATTTTACCACACTTCATAACTAGCTACCATTTATTCTATACTACTTGATTCTGTCTCAACAGTGACGCAGGATGTACTTTTACTGTCTTCTTCCTCACAAAGTCCTTCTTGTTCCTTTTTGTTGTTATTACGCTTCCCTTTGCAGTTAGTTTTGGTCATATTTCCCTTTTGCTTTTCAAAATTACTCTTCCTGAACACTCTAATATGTAATTTCACTGTTTGGAAGTATCTTTAGGTTACACTGAATGTTAGAAAATTATGGAGAAGATTGTCCCTATGCAACACAAATTTCTAGATGAATTCCTCACTGTAAGCTTCCATAAAGCTGCTCAAAGCAAATGACCTTGTACTGGATGCAGAACATTTTATGCTAGAAAATTATCATTTGCAATTTTCAGGCTAATTACATTTCACCATTTCCTGCATTTCATCTACAACATAAGCTTCCCATACAACGGTATTTTTTCTTTATATGCTTTTTACAGCCAAGTGCTCAAGAAGCAATGCACCTCATTCTCCATTTGCGACAGACCCCTATGAGTACTACCCTCTTGGGCCTGTTAATTAGTAGACTGATTGATATGTACTCAAGATCCTTGTACTAATTAACTTTAAGGGAGGTACCAGTGTCTTTAACATCGTATACTGTCCTCCGCTCCTTTTAGCCACTGTCCTTAAGGAGGCTATAAGCACTGATTTCGCATTCTTATTTTATTATTGAAACCTCGTGGGACAATTCATATCAATTATATCTCATTTTTCCCCATTACTGGAATTTCCCATTTATCATGCTTGTCACCAGGGTCTTATCACCGACATAAAAACAACTGCAAATCTTGTTTTCAATTCTGTTATACGTTTAATTGGCTCCTACAACACCAACTTTAAGTTGCATTTATCTACCTAAGACACTTTGCTTGGGCTGCCAGTTAAGCCCCCTCCTGGTTGCTACAGGCTCCAGCGAGGCAGATTCCCCACTCCGTGTCCCTTCACACAATCTGCCATCCCATGAGACTCGGTCCCCACATTCTGCACAAAGAAACCTGCAGATTCACTCTAGCCAAATCCAACAAACTCCCCTCCAGTGTTTTCTTTTGTGGATCTTCCTTTTCATTACATCTTTCTCAGCCTCCTAGTTTCCTTGTTCTGAACAGTTGCAATCGTGATGCCTGTCAACTTACCTAGCACTTGGTACCACAAGCAGTACCAAATACGTTGTAGCTACGTATCGCACAGTTTATAGTTCCCACAAATAGTTCCCACTATTAGCCAGCATACTTGAATATATGTGAATAACTTTATACTTCCTGTCATGTTGAATGTTCCCTGACTTTGTTTGGGTTTTTTTGGCTATGAACCACCAGTGCACTCTTCTAGATCCTACCTATTTTTCCTTTTCTTCTGTGGCATTAGTGGGAATAACTTCTCATTTTGACTGTTCAAAAAAGATGTGGCATTTATAAATTTTTTCCATTAAAGAGTTAAAAGATTTCATTAAAAAAAGGAACATGGTTTCATGGTTTGACAACTGAATTTTTCTTTTCCCTTTTAGCAGATTTTAAAGGCAACAGGGCAGGCAAAGTCAGTTTATACCAATGGGAATTTTTTACTGTTGCTATGAAGCCCTATAAAAGTTTACATTCATGAAAAAAAAATCATATTAGAGGCAACTCAAGCCGTTCATCCAAATTTAATGGACAATTCTGAACTTCACAACTATAATTCTCTACATATGAAGCGCACACAGTGATGCTACCTTACCAATACACTAATGTAATACTTATGAAGGTACACCAAGTGATCTGAAGAGAAAAATGATGGCAAAATAAATAACTGTATATAACAATTTAAGGTAGAAACAAATGGAGGCGTATGCAAAGAAAATAAGTGATGACCGAGGAACCTGTTAAAGAAGACATTTATTGTCTGCTGTGTTGTTTTAGTTTTAAGCATGTGATTATTCCATTAGAGACTATCATAACACATCTGCAGAAGGTACCTGAACTGAGACAGCATGACTTCCCAAATCCTGGGTGATCAGTGTAAGAACAATACTGTTAGATTATATTTAACATTTCATAAGTATTCTCTTTACTTGTTGCGAGCAAATACCAAGCAACTCAGCTCTGTTACAACAAGATGGTCTGAATCCCACGTCATTCTTCAACAAGATGAGAACCTTCAGACCCAAGGTAGTGCCCGCTGCCATGTGAGCTACCAGAACACTTCTCTTAAAAGCAATTTATCACCCTATTTAAGTACATAAGGCATTTGCTGGACTAAAGAATTTTACAAGCATCTGTCATCAGCGTAGTTTCCTGATAGATTAAGAGGCACAATGAAGAATAACTCTCAAAACTTTTAGTGAAAAGCAAGCGGTTCTACCCGTGACATACCTCCATTCTCACAAATGGCTAACTGGTTTTGTCTGAAACTAAAAATCAACAAAGCCTAAAACATAGGTCTGAAACATAAGCAGTGAAATTTCTGGCCAAATAGTTACTAACTTGGTAGCTACAAAGAACTGAAAACATAATGTTATAACCAACAGGACCGGTCAGCATCCTGAATCAAAGGTGCTATCGGCCGACTTTAGAGTTGGGATGATTTAACAATAAATTCAAGCATCAGCAGAGAAGTCACTGAAGTACAATGCAACTTCTAGGGGACTGTCTTTGAACTCACTGGCAGTCATATACAAAGAGAGCTTTTCAGGAATCACACCCCACATGTTTAGCAGAGAATCTGGCAGTATTTAGCAAAATTTGGCAAATTTTGAGAAGGCCTGGGACCAAACAGCCCTTGTACAGCTAGTCACAACTAAGTCATGCAACAACAGCTTTGCTCTAGTGGTGCCAGGATTACTACTCCTTTGCTTGAGTAGGTTAAACCCCAGATTTTAAAAACAGTATTTGAATGCTATTTACACGTTGATATGTGGTGACTACTAATATTCCAGCATTGATGTTAGCCCAGGCACATACTGTATTAGGATTTTTGAAGACAATCCGTGATATATTTGAGTGAATTTACTGTATCATTAAAAAGAAAATTACTACTGTTCTTTTGGGGAGTTCTTTTTTTTTTCCTGTTAAATTAAAAATCTTTTTGCCAAGTTAAAAAAAAACCTTCTTAATTTAGTACGACTTGGGAAAATAATGAGTTTTTGTGTTTGGGGTTTCTTGTGTTTTTTCTTTTTTTTTTTTTTTTTAAAACTGTGAAAAGTCTAAGCGTTAACTGATCTAGATTTGACTGGGTACTCACTCTGTCGCACAGCTCTTCAAACGTGAAGTCTGCAATGGTTCCACACGCTTTATTCAGCCTCAGCTCTCTGCCTTGCACTTTTAGAATCCTTGGTCTAGTTACTATGGGAACATGAACAAAGACTCAATCTTCTCTGGATAATTACTATAAAATTCATCTCTTACAGATAGGAAATGCATAGCTTGATGAATAATAGCACATGATTCAACACATAAATTAGACAAAATGCTGATACAATGACTGCCACTTGAGTGTGGCATCAACCCATATACAGCAATGGAACTTATTAATTGGTCAGTGGAGATTGGGCATTGTGTTCTAAATGTATTCTCTTTCAAGAGAAATTAACTTACGTACAATCATTTTGTTTCTGAGCCAGCTCATCAAACAACTTATCCATGACAGCCTCCGCATCAGCTTCACTTGTGCTACAGTGAAAAGAATAATAGAATATGAAATTAATAACACTTGAAGCCAACATCAAACAGCTGCCTGAGCCTGCTTAGCTTTTTGCCCATAAAAAAGAGAACAGGATGTTATGCTCTAAATACAAACATTAGATTTAGAATACACTTAAAAGTAGAGAATATTAACTCTCAGGTAGATGATTCTGCCTTATTTGCATACACTGAAAGACTTCTGTGTTTTGAGCCGTTTCCAGTAATGAGGCAATAGAGGCAGAGCAGATCCATTAACACTATGTGTACACAATGAGAAAAAAGGCTTCTGGCTCTATCTTGCATGCAAAATAAGAGCAAATAGACAAGGCAAGGCAGTCAAGCACCTAAAGAAGTATCCTTTGAAATTTCTGAGGGGACTTTGTGAACTAAATATTGCAGCAGCTTCGGGGGGGGGGGGGGAGGGGGAGGAAAAAAAAAAATCAAAGTCAACTGATTGTATTGATGAAACAATCTGCAAAATTCAACTGTGAAATTCAAAATACCAGCATGATCTCGGCATTAGTAATTTTATCAGTTTCCCTCCTCTGTCCCCAATACTATTTGGGAACAGATCAACCACAGACAGTGAAAATGCAAAATATCTGTGTGCTGGGAGCTGAAGTAAAGTTTATATTCAACTTCTGGTTGTCACAAGAATTATAAATCAGTCTGATTAGAGAATATTTTTCATCACTGAATGGGTTAGAGGACCAGCCTTTCTGTATTTCATTCTTAGAGAAGACAGATAATATTTGTATCTGAGTTTGAAAGCTGAGCTAGTAAATTAACGCTACAGTAGACAACAAACCAGAACTAGGATATAGAATGCTTCACTGAAGTTTGTATGATCTCATTTGGTGTGAAAAGCCTACTTTTATAGATCATGGATACACTGTAGTTGCATTGCGTCACACAGTTCTAGACCTCCTCTAAATGATGAGTGATGATCAGCGTTGATGATCAGCGTGTTACACAATTACTTTTCTGTTCACTAGGCCTTAAGCACCTTAAAAATCTTAACAGCAGAACTGAAATAACTATATTTTAGCTCAAGCTTAATGATAACAAACATCATTGATACAAAGAATTGGGGAAAAAAAACCCAAACCTTTTCTGAATAGGAGATTATATCAAATTCTAACTTCAAAAAAAAAAAAAGCTTCTCTCAGCATTGATGTTTGTGTGCTGCTTTCCTGTGACAAAATGACAAATGAAAAGGAACAGATAAAACCAGAAAAAAGCCAGAAAAAGGGGAAAAAGAATACATATATATTGACAAGTATGCACAAGTGTATGCTCATAACTATCAAAAAGTTTGACGTAAAGGCTACAAGAAGAAACAGCCAGATATGATGCCTAGGTAGATATTTGCACGTAATTGCCAAGAAAGTTTGTTTTGAAAATAGACACCTGAGACTGAGATCAAGGAAGTTCCTTCGATCAGGAATCTTGTAATTGTGTTACACTGATTGCCTTCAGATAAGTATGAAACAGCTTTAAGCAACCCTTAGCTGTGTATTTTAAATTAAGAAAAGGCTACACAAATTACAAAGCACGGAGAAGATTTTTTAAAAAACGTGATGATGATACTATAGCCATTAATAGGGGAATGCAAACATGTTGGACAAGAACACTTTCTTTTTGGGGCAGTACTGCTAAATAAATCTTTAAAATCTGTAGCAAAATACTGTATAGTATCTAATTTTGAATCAAAACAAGAAAAAATCCCCACATACTATGCTAGTTCTGCAGGGTTAAAAGCTCCAATGAACAAGTTTGAACAGAAGAATGAATGAGATTCCCGCAGAAAAAAAGAAAGGACAATGAAGTAAGTATTTTATTTCCATTGGCAGCTACAGGATTTTTTCTTGTTATCCCCGCCCCCCCCCCCGCCTTGCTTCCTAATGATTTAAACAAATTCTAGAGGTAACCAACATCCCTTCCAATAAGAAAACATGATACAGAACTTATCACCAATCTCTGCCACTCACTTGATCACAAGTTTTACAGCGGAACACCATGAAATACTTTGGCTGGGTACTACCTCTGGGGCTTGTTCGTATTTCTTCTCCCCTGAGTACTGATGCCATAGGCACCATGTTTAGCCTGCTAGAAACCACATACGTGCTCTTTCTTTCTCTGGAGTATGGACAGTGAGAAGAGAATATGGTAGGTGGTCTCCACAATTATCAAACAAAGTCGCAGAGTGCAACGGGCACAATAAGCAGAGCCATAAGGACGGACAACTACGTAGACATCGGAACAAGAGCCACAATGAGCAATTCTGAGATAACAGTGGCGGCTTCAAACAGTACTTTCAAGCAGGCACCGCAAAACATAAAAGAAAGCCAGGCAAAAATATAGAACAGAAGTTACTTTTCTTGGGTACAGATGGAGAACGTGCATTTGACCCATTTTCCACATATAAAATTCTGTCATTTCCTTACCGAAGCAGAAAGAGTTACCTGTTGCAATTCTACTAAGCAGTACTCCTCCTTCCAGATGAATAACTACAACTTCTAACTTTATAAAGTGATGCAGACATACTTCGTTTGAAATATATACCACATCGATGAAAATACTACGTATTTCTTAATGGAAACATGATATTTAAATCAATATTGTATGTTAAGTTGAAAGATACAATGGTTATAAATCTCATTTTAAGTTACTGTTGTCTGCCTTGCTCAGGTTGTCATTGATTAAATAATATTATAAGAGCAAATACAAGATAAAAAAATGTCTGCAATGCAAAGGTTTCAAATTATTATAAAAAAAAAAAGGATGTTTCTATTAGGCAGATATAAGCTGCAACCATAAGCACAACTGTGAAAGTACTTTTAAAATATATTTATTTGCAAATATACAATAAAGTGCTAAAGAAATTTTGTCATGATAAACAGAAACAATCTGTCAAAATAGGAGGGTGCTGATTTTTTTTTTTAATCCGCAGCACTGGAAACACCCAGCATTAAATGAATCCTTGTCATTGGATTTCTATAAATACTTAATTACTTAAATACAATAAGGATGTTCTTCTATTATAAGAGAATTGTGCAATCTCTTACAAGAGGATATTCATTACTTTCTAACCATCTGTCACTTCAGTTCTCCAAACACCACACCTCCCCAAAAAATCTAATTAGTTTTTATTCAGTCAAACATTATAAATGATGCTAGTGCAGATACTGAAAATGTAGTTTAATGAAGTTAATATCAAGGCATAATGGAAGGCGGTTTGCTGAACAAAATGGACCAGAAGGCAAAGAAAGGAAAAGTCACACTCTGCTAATTCTACTATACATTTCTCATTTCCCATTGACTAGGAAATTATTGGCTAATAACAAGGAAAAAGAGGGCAAATACCATATCATAGATAAACTTACAGGTAGTAGAGTTTTCCAGCAGCAGGAAGCACTCGTTTCCTGTAGTCTATTCCAGAATCAAGTTGGACTGTGCTGCAGTATTTCTAGAGAGACAAAAAAAAAAAAAAAAGAAAAAAAAAAAAAAAAAAAGAGAATAGCTTTCCTCAAGCCAAAGCTGTAGTTATTATTGTCTGTGTTACAGAAAAGACACACTGCTGTGATAAACTATCAGCAGGAACATCATCTGCAAAAATGAAGTCAAGATCACAAAATTGAAGTCTCCTTTACAATAATCGAAGCAAAGAACTAAGCTGGAAATCATTCACATATTCGAAACAAAAAAGTAACCATTTTCAAAAGTCCATCAACTAGAAAATTAATGTAGATTAGAAGCACAGGGAATTAAATGAGGGTAGATATTGGTCGTTCTCTCTGGGCAGTGCTTTGTTGTGGGGAGGGTGTAAAAATAATTATTTTCATATTAAAGAATGTATATTTAGAAATAGAAAATTAGGAGCAATAAGAATTTAACAGACCACAATCAAATCCTAGCAGAGACAACTGAAACTACTTCTACATATTTCTTTTTAATTTTTTATTTTCCTTTTCTCCTACAAAGATTAAAAATTTTGAGTGAAACATCAAATATATGAACCGCGCCAGGTCTTGTTGCAAAATGGACTGAAGCATAAAGGGGAATAAACAAAGCTCTATATCAAAAAGATCTTGTTTCATTTTTGTAATGTCTGAATTGACTCAGAAAAGGATTTTTTTTCCCCTTTAAACAACCTGTAAGATTCCAAGTGTGATACAGATGTCCGCGAGTAGTCACAATAATTGCTTCTTTTAGAAAACTCAAAACCAGCTGCACTAAAAGGTGCTTTTTTTGATTGAAGGCCTGAGGCTGAGAGCAAAATTCTCATAACCTCAGTGGGATCAAGATTTTACACCCTCTGGCAAAGGGAACAGCTCTGCTTATCTGTTATTACTACTGCCAACATACACAACTTCTGGGTGTTATATAGCTAGAAGGGAAAGAAGCTATAAAAGAAAGGGAGGAAAAGTTTTAATATTTTAGAAAATATACCTCTATCAAGAATTTAATTAAAGCAATAAAACTTTTTTTGGTAGGTAATTCAACACCATTAAAACTCTTTAGATTGCTAGAATCCACTAAATTACTCTGCTGCTTCACTGCACTATGAACTATTAGTTTATCTTTAGTACTCTCATTAAGCATTTCATATTCTGTGTGTCAAATTTTTCAAAGCCTTCTTGAGGCTATTCAAATATCAAAATTGGAAATGTCAAATCTCATTTATAGCAACTACACTGCAGGAAAAAAAACCCTTAAATTTTAGAAGAACTATCATCAGTGATTTAAGGAATTATGGCCTTTTTGAACAAATGCATTGCATAGGACTTACAGATTACAAATATCTGCAGGAGTGTCTGTGATGACGCATTGTACTCATTTTTTTCCCTTGGCTATTACTGAGGGCTGTATACCTATTTTAAACCTCCAACTTGTCTCATACAACTAAAGATAGAGGGTGAAAAGAAATCATCCTGAAAGCACAGAATCCCAGGAAAATCCATGTATCTTTAATTCCAGTAAGTGAGAAAGCCATGCTAATCAAATCATTATCTTGGGCTAAGGCTACTGCAAACACAATAGCATTGGTGCTACAATATTATTATAATCTATTCCCTTTCTTTTCATGAAAGCTTACAAAGAAAGAGAATAACAGAGCAGAAGAAAAAAGTTCCAGAAGCATGTAATAATATGCACAAGGGAGGGAGGATGTTTAAGCTTTTCTTCAGCATCAGTCTGGCAGTCAAAGCTAGAAGGAAGATTCCTGAAATTTCACAGCACAGCCGGTGTACTTAGCTTTTCTTTGCCAGGCACTGATGCTCAGCATCTTTCCACCTAATGTTTTATTTTTCCAAAGAAGTAGATTAGCTCAAGTATTATTTTCGTCGTGTTAGTAGCAAAAAAACCCCAAACACGTTACTACAACTATGCTGACTAGGAAATTATTTAGATTAACTTTAGACATTTGGATAACGCTGTTTATAATTTTGGTTTTTTCCTGGAAACAACAGATAGGGAATTTTGCATTAATTCAGCCTTATCTCTTCAGCCTTCAAGACAGGTTTACAAACTCTGCTGCTCTCTCAGGGTGTCGTGTTGCATATAGACTGAAGAGTGAACACAGAACTACGTACAATTAAGAGCGTGGCATGGTTATGGTATGGCTGAAAGAAGAAAAAGTTCACCTGAACACTCCAGTTGATGCACATTTATTGTACTGATATTTCCAGCAGTGCTTGTGGCTCAGCTGCTAATGACTGCTGAGTAGGGCAGACATTCTGCGCACTCACGCACAGACTGATACTGGGCTTGATTATGCAGGTTACTGTGGCTTCCTGAAATATATAGCAGCAGTTGGTGCTACAGTATTTTCGTCCACTTGTGTTCTGCTTACAAACTTGTAACCCCTGAAATGCACCGGCAGTCTTTTATGACTTCGTGATTTAACATTACAGTGAGTGAGTTCTGGAGGTAAGAACCGTACACGTAAATACTATCGATAGAGCTACGAAGTAGACGCATTTCTTCCATCTTCCTTTTTTTCTTTCTTCAAAATAATTAGTATTATCGCTATTCAGGAAAAATCACTATCATTAGTGACATTAGTTAAGAAGAACTTACGTGCTCAAAAGGTTATTTATGTAAGCTTTTTAAGGTACAAACAGTTGCCTAAATGAAAGATTATTTCTTTTCCCTGTGAACCTTGTCTTGTATACCTACAATGTATGTACTACTATTGATTCCAATGTGATATAAAATTACATAGTTTATTTAAAAAATATCTGTTAGATATTCTGGGCTATAGGACCTTTCAGCCAGAAAGGCAATAGCAGCATCCCGTTCAGTGATATATAGAATACAGTTATTATAGTCCTACTGACTTTTTGCTTCCTTAGGAGGCGAAAGTCAACTGGACCAAACATCAGCAAAATGGAAAAACAGAACTGATATACAACAGTAGTGTGTAACACGTGATATAAGCATAGAAGTAGGGGCCAGTTAGCAGGAACAGAGAAATATTTAGTCCTTTGGAAAACTCTTGGCATTTTACTATACTACTCCTTGGATATTCCTAATTAATTACCAGTTTTGGTTTGGGGTTTTTTTGGGACTTAATTCTGTCCTATGTTTTAAATACAGTTCTGTCTCCTATCTTTCAAACCAGCATTCTCAGTCAAATTCTGGTTTATATTTTACTTTGAATCTCTATCATATTTCTCATCCATTACTGTCTCAAGAACCACTGACTTGAACCTTGAAGTCAGTTTCTTCCCCCTCTTTTTTTTTTTTTGGTCCTCTCCAAGCTGATTCTTTGTTCAGGAAGGTACTCCAGCCATTTGGAGCCCATGTTCTAAACAAAATTAAAACAGCCACAAGAATTTTCTAACGCCTCTACAGGTTCATGTGAGTAAGAACCTACCATTGCTTGTCGTTAATTGTTTTTACTGAGACACTCCAAAGCTCACTCACACCTATTCTGTATAAATACATATAAAACGCATGGCCCCCTGCCATTAGAACAAAACATTATAATCTACGTAGCAATATGCTCCCAGAAAACATTCCTTTAGAACATGGTTGCTGTTGTTAAGACTATAAGCTTTGTAGGGTAGGAACAACTTTCTCCTTACATGAATTTATGACAGTAGAGTACAGATCTATAGGTGCTACTGGAAAATAACCTAACAAAAAAAAAAATCAAACAGAAGTGTGAATAAAGAAACTGATCATTAAATAACAATGTAGAAGAAATTAACGCCAACAGAACAGCATACAAACATGCACTGGTGTGGGCAACGCTATTTACGCAAACTGAGTTCTTCATAGTAGAGAAAAGAAAGAGCGTGATAGCAGTACCAGGGAACTGAAGGGCGGTAACGGGAGGATTGCTTGCACCGCCAGGCAATAACAGCAGCATTTCTGCTCCAAGTTAAGAATGTACTGGTGGAGATGGTTCTAAAGGGGGATTCAGGACATGGTCACCTTAACTCAAACGACGGAGTCAGAAAGGTCACAAAAAAACTATGCACTGAACAGGGATCCAAAGGTTTTCCTTTTGGGGTTTCCTTTCCAGACAAGAGTACTCACCACGGTTCTTTGTTTCTACACATGTAAACATTCACTTATCTGTTTCACAGGAGCGCAGAGGGCAAAATGTTCAAATTTGTAATTTTTTTTTTTCCAAGAGAAATGCTTTAAATGTTAAAGAGACAGCATGTAATCAGAATGTGTAATAGAAGAAAATAAACTACACCAAAATATTATATACTTCCAAGCTAAACACTCAGAATACTAGATTATTTTTTTTAAAAAAAGATGGATAATTGCCCAGTATGGAAAAACAAATACTACTCACAAATGTAAGAATTAAATACTGAACCTCAGAGAGGGTGCACTGTGCATCTTCTTGCCCCTTCACAGGTGTCAATGACATTCTACTCTTGCATCACGGAATCAGAAAATCAACACCATCATTTATAAACCCTGCAAAGTCCAAGGGGGGAGGGAGGGTGTAGTTACTTCTCTACTTTTTACCCTTCAGCTTTTTGCAGCAGGGAAAAACCCCTACTAGGATTACATACAGAAGTTCTAGCTTCTCTCTCCGTCTTTGAACTAACTTCTCCAATACTGGACTGATTAAACCCTACAGATGTGATTGCATCCTCACACTCACTAATCACCACCACGGAATCCTAATCAACAGCCAAAGAACTAACCGGAGTGCTCAGATTGTTAGTACTTAATTATCAAAGCCACGACTGTAACTATCGGTTTCCGTTTTTTAAGATGGAAATTTGAAAGTTAAAATCTCATTTACTTGGGCTAAACTTCTACTTTTCTTTTGAAATAAATACTTAAAATTAAAGCTACAGTTAGTCTAGTCTGTTCTTGTGCAACCCTCTACAGTTTCTAACAGATTTTCTATTCTATTGTGATATTTCAAGTCTGACTTACCCTATTCAATTCAAATGCATAAAATTAATTAGTCATACAATTTATTTTGAAGTCATTTATGTATTTATGTATACAAAGAACAAATACAATTACAGAATTGAAAACGCAATTAGTAAGTTAAAAATACAGCATGATCACACACTCATTTCCACTGAAGTGGCAGAAAAACTTTTTATTCCCAAAGGAAAAAAGACAAAGCCTCAAGGCTCAACTCAAGACAGAACACCTAAAGCGACAATCTTCAGACAGAATAGATAAAATTAGACTTTCAGTATACCTACTGTAGTAAGTTACTAAATACAGACTAATATAAATACATTTTTCTTCCTGTAAGCACCTCTAATATTCCTTTGCTGTTACAATCAAGAATGGTAGATATTAAAATGTTTAACTGCTCAAGAAATTAAAGTATACGACATGGTAGATTGTTACATTGAGGAACAAAGGTCTTAGAAAATTTCAAAAGGTAGTCAAAGTTAACTGGATAACCTGCAAGTTCTCAAGACCTGTGTTTCCCATGTGTCACAAAAACCCTTGAAATGCTAATAGATGGTCTTGTGGTCCGCTGTGCTAAATACAATGCGTCCCTGTGAGCTCAAATACTGCGATGAGCTCACGACTCTTAATAATGCAGGTGAATAGATAACCTCTCAACCTTATTGAGCGAGTCCAGCGTAGGGCAACCAAGATGATTATGGGACTGGAGCACCTCCCTTATGAGGAAAGGCTGAAAGAGCTGGGACTCTTTAGCCTGGAGAAGAGAAGGTTGAGGGGGGACCTGATTAATGTTTACAAGTATCTAAAGGGTGGGTTTAAGGAGGACGGAGCCAGGCTCTTTTCAATGGTTCCCAGCGACAGGACAAGGGGCAATGGGCACAAGCTGGAACATAGGAAGTTCCGTTCAAATACACGGAAAAACTTCTTTACGGTGAGGGTGACAGAGCACTGGAACAGGCTGCCCAGGGAGGTTGTGGAGTCCCCTTCTCTGGAGATTTTCAAGACCCGCCTGGATGCAGCCCTGAGGGATGTGCTTTAGGCAACCCTGCTCTAGCAGGGGAGTTGGACTAGATGATCTCTAGAGGTCCCTTCCAACTCTGAAGATTCCGTGATTCCGTGATTGAAGACCACCATAAGTCAACCCAATTGTCATTGTCTGCCCTGAATTTTAAAGGCATTAAACAAACACCAAAAAACAACATACAAAGTCATACAAATCATCCTGTCGGCCCACAGGATCAGACAAACCCTATCTGAGGACCTGCAGAGAAGGTGCAGGGCAACAAAGATGGGAAAGTGCTTCACCTGGGGATGATCTTAATTCCCACACCAGCTGAGATTCCTCAGCCTTTCACACTCAGGTCAAACCAGACGCCTGCAAATGCAGCAGTGGCATTGCATCTTCAGTATCAAATACACTTTCCATATGAGCAAGGACGACTACAGTTTTATCCCCAGGCATGCAAAACTCCACAATTAATACTCTTGGCCTCTTAGTGTAGTGCAGTTCTTAACAAGCAGGTTAGAACACCTGCTATTAACAACCAAGCCATGCCTAACTGAGAAATGCAACTTCTAACCACTCTTTCTGAGCAAAAGGAATCATAATTTACACATAGGTATCATCTTCCCTTTTCCCTTTTTCAAATGCATCTATCTCTTTTTATTAGCTTATACCCAAAAAACACCACACACCTGCCCTGCTAATTTGGTCTGCGTTAACAATACACAGGATCACTAGTATTCCTTCCCTCCAGCAAATCAGAAAATAGTGAGATCGTTCATTGGCAATCATTCTTCTCATACATTTAAATCTAGCCTAAGAGAAAGAAATTCTCTTGCATCACACATCACGTAGACATATGATGAGAACCCTCAGCCAGCAACAGAGGAAGAGTTCCTCAGTTAAAAAGAGCTCACTAGATGTAACCATTTTAATTTTTCGTTATTTGACTCCATGTAGCGTTAGAATATCAAGTAGAATATTATTTCTTCTTCCTTAAAATTCTTTCTTAGGCTATTTCAATAAAAGATTTCTTCATCCAAAGGATACCATTACAATTGCCATTTTCCCAAATGATTCATAACTGTGGTAGAACAAGAACTCTCTCAAGCAAAAACGCAGTGTGCCATGAAAAAATTATTTCTGACCTATAAAGCATACCCACAGGTTTTAACTTTGGTGTACTCTCAAAGTCATCAGCAAGTGACAATCACCAGCACGTTTCAGAATGTGAAACTGGTCCAACTGGGACTCAAGCTGGGCACGCCTGTCCGCAGCCTGCTGAGAGAAAGAAGCGTACGAAGCTAAGTGCAGCGTTTCCTCTCTGGTGCCACTCTAAAAGGAGATCAACCAGACCATTAAGTCACGAGCAAGCATGGTACAGGTGCAGGACCTTCAAAGGGCTGCTCCATTTATGCATGACTAAATGCCTAAATTACACCTTGTTAAAAAAAAAATAAAAGAGTAAATCAAGTTTGTAACACTCCTAACTTTCTGCTACACAGATCCAAGGAAACGAGATGTACACAGGGGGAGGGTAAAGGAGAAAGGGAATCATCAGGTATTTTGTGGTGGATAAAAACTTGGTCCAAGTGTTGTTGGGTGTGCATACAGTTTTTGTCTCCCTGTTCAGATGTTGTTGAAACAGTAGACTTTAAAGAAAATGTCAATGAATCCTCATAAGCACTATACATGACCTCTGGGGTAATTAGCAATCATTCAAAAGCAACAAGACTAAAATGTTCTATTCTTTATTACTGTCAGCTCTTGTCTTGATCAGCATTTTAATAAAGATGGTTCATTGCTAAGACAGTTTCATGAATCAGTCATAATTACATTCTGACACGCAGTGAATAGTAAAGCAAAACTAAATATCACTTCATCAACCTTTCTAACCTTTATGCAAGTATTAACTGTAAATAATTTTTACACAATCTTACAACAGAAAATCTGCATATTTCTTAGCTTTGTGCATACCCTACCCTAACTGAATATCCTGTGACCTATACCTGAAAAAAATCCCCTTACAATCAGGCATAATTACTTAGTCTTGCATGATATTCAGGTGTTGCCTTTCACAGATCAAATCAACTTCCAGTACAAAAGGCTATTTGTTCTACAAAATAGTGCAATGCTTTAAGGGGTTAACTAAGTTTTTTCACAGTCTTTTCCTCCATATTCTTCTGCAGTAACGAAATATGGGAAATTGCTACAATAGCCTTAGACACTTCATGCTTGTTCGAACTGTCAACACTTTAACAAAACAATAAAACGCAAAAAGACACACAAACAAATTTTGAGGAAAACTTTCAAAATGTTATCTGAGAACATTGTACAGTATCAATGAAACTAATCACGCTCAGGTCAATTTTGAATGACAAGCTTTTTATTTGTGAATTATTTTTAAATGGACCTACAGCATGAAGATCTGGGAAGTGAAATACTGCCAAATATGATTTTTTAAATTAATCTTTTTCTTACACTTGTGACAAGAACATTTAAATTTTAAACTGAAGAGTTCAGCAGAGATATATTTAGAGGCAAAATTAATTCAATGGAAGTTGCACAAGTTTACATTACAGCCGTCGAAACTTTAACAACTAAAAAACCCCACTATTCTTGCTACCACAAGGAACATACGATGCATTGTACAACTTTTCAATAACTTATTTTAATGTCTAGCTACAAATCAGCTACCCCCTAGGAAGAGGAAAAATAGACAATTAACTTGTAAAATAATGGTGCATGAATAAATACAGAGACTCTTAAAATGTACTGTTTTGTGAATAGTATTTCAGATATTCAGACAAAAGTGAAAGAATTCAGGAGGTACAGATGTGGCTGTGCTGGGTAGGAGACACGTAGCCTCTCCTTTTTCCAGCCAGGGAGCAGAAGAATAGCAGAGTAAACTTCCATGCAGTAAGAACTAAACTGAACAGCTCTCCCCATTTCACAGCCCTTAGGGGGAAGAAAAAAAAAATAAATAAAAAAAATCTTCCTCACAGACTAAGTATAAATACAAAGAAAAAAAAAGCCCAACCCAAAACCAACCCACAAACCACTGTATAAACATTCAGTTTTGCTAAAGAACCAATAATGACTGAAACTTTCAATCTGCTAGGTAAACAAGCTGTGGTGTTCTGTGAAAAACAAAGGCCAAGAGTTCACTCCAAATTTATAACATGATGTTTTGTAAGCTAAGGGTCAAATTTGCCCCTAATACATGTACTTCATTGGAATTATACCCTGGATTAAACTATTTGTCTAGATTTCTTTTTTGCTCTTGGTTTTCTTTTTAACGTTTGATTTGTATTTCTTTTCCCATTATTAGCCTTTGCTCCTGCCAGAACTGTTGGCAGGCAAGGAAAAAACAAAAAGAAAAAAAGTAGTACTGATTTACGAAACTGGATTTCCCAGAATAAAAAAAAAAAAAAGCGATATAAGATCTAAACAAAGGCTAAAGATGGCTTACGCTTAGCTCTGATGAGGTCCACTACCTCATTACCAACAACTGAAAACTTCTGATGCATTTTGTTTCTAGGGAATCCAAAAGTCCTTGCTGTAAAGCAGGCTGGGGGGTGCAGGGGCCATTCACTCTTTCTGTATCACAACCATTATGTAAGAAGTATAAAACACTGCCTTTATGCTGCCAAACCACAATGACTCTTCTTACATCAAAGCGTTTTCACCACTAGGGTTTTTTTTCTCTGAAATTTATTCAAGCCAAGGGCAGGGAGACAACAATTCATACACGCTAATTACACCTAATTATCTATTCCTTTTTTTTTTTTTTCCACCAGCTTCGGCCAGTGCTATTTGCTATCTGGGTTTCTCACAACCTCCCCTTGCCCTGTCCATCCAGCTCAACAGTAAAGTCTTTGAAGAAAACAGTTGTGGCTTCTTAGAATTTTAACAATATAAGGTTCAACTCAAATTAAATTATTCTATTATTAGTTTTGACACATTTATGTGTTAAATATGAAGGCCTCTTGGTTAATTTGGCAAATTCCTCACATCTCTTCATGGCTAGAACTGCTGGTAACACCCTCTCTTGTAGGAGCTTCTCCTCATGCTTTCTTTTCATGATCTAAATGAAATGTTTATTGGATTAAAGTTCTTCTCTGCAGACCTCCACGGTGGCCTGTGACAAAGAGCTTAAAAGCTTTATTAATTGGCTCGGGCTTTTTGGAGGGAGGCAGGACCTCATTTCACATTACATCACAAGCAAATAAAACTGCCACGTGTAATTAGACTAATTTACCCTGAAACAGCAGGAATCAACTATTCCATATCTATGATATGCTTTGATTTACTCATTTTAATCAAGGAGTAAACAAACCAAGCAAGAACTTGGAAAACCCTAACGATTAAAGGAAGTGAGAAGGCAGGGAGCCCGATGCTGAGCTACAGTAGCAACTATTTTATCCTCAGTTAAAGTTTTGATCTGCATCTAAACAAACTGTCTAGGAGCAAGCATGTAAAAGACAGATGCAGATGGTAAACAAGCTGAACAGCTTAATATCTAGGGAACGCACTAAAGCAATAGGTACATTATAAAATATTGTAACAGTCAAGTGCTCTGAACTACAGAATTCAAATAATCCTGTTTAAATTTAACACACAGGCACACACACACGCACAGAGGCTTAGAAGGCCGCGTGCAGAAAGGGCTGGTAACTTCTAATCTGACACCTTGCTTTCCAAATACAACATGTTGTTAGTTAACAGTCTTACAAATCTGTCAAACTAAAATTACCCTGAAATTATATTGATGCTCAGTACAAAAATAATCTCCATCATGCTATATTTTCTATTTGTAATTTTTTCCGTGTTTAATTAGGTATGCTTCACAAAAGATGAGTACTTCTATTACTTGCAGAGAGAGAGAACAAGAACAAATGCTCCTTCTACTTAGGAGTTTGCTTGGTTACATACTAAGAAGGGAAACAAAAGGCCCAACATCTTCAGTAATGAAAAAGTCAATTGATAGGCGAAGCCATCACAATATCAAAGGCCTAATCCCTGCAATTCTGACTCAGGTGACAGTTCACAGGGGTCAGAGTGGCTGACACTGACCTCAAAAGCAGGTTTTAACTATTCAACATACTGAAAGCTGCTGGGCTATCACACCATTAGACTGGAACAAACTGACAAATCAATTTCATCAAGGAGATGACTTTTTTTTTGGGGGGGTGGAAAGAGGCAGATCCGCCAATCAACAAATCCCTGCATTTCTCACACAGGTGGTTGGACAAAAGCTGAATGCACCATCAAAGACATTTTACATCTACCAAATGCCTTTGTACAAAACTAACTCCCACAATTTCCTTAGGGACAGCTTGAAACGTTTTAAACAAATATTTGTCACATATTTAAACCCAAGTTACCAAAAAGCAAAAATACTTTTAAATTCCTCCACTTCTTCCTTTGAATAAAAGGGTATATTTTAATAAAAACCAACCGGAGTAGATAACAATGTAAATAATTATTTATTAACCAATTTCGAGAAAGACAGTGAACAATACAATGTATAAAAATATGTTGCTTTCTATTTGAAAGGAGTGTACAATGCTTACTGTTAAAGGTAATTTTAACCAAATATTTTTAAAATAAATAATGATTTAGTCCCTAATAGCAGAAGAAAAAAAAAAAAAAAAGAGTTTGCTATAGGAAGTTTACTGTAATTTCATGTCCTACTGCTAACAGGTTTCTGGTTGATTCTTTAACTAAAGCAAACAATTCAGGTAAGCCAAAGCCAAACATTTTATATTAAAACTGTACCTTTTAAAGGTATACTCAGGCTATGAAAGGCCCTAAAACTTCCTGACTTTCAGTTAGAATTTAGTGCAGTGCAGGTCTACTGCATGAAGAAAACTTGACAAAATGCAGAAGTTACATATTTGGTATTTCAACTCAGCTTGACATTTTAAAACTTCACACTACAGTTCCAGGAAACCTTTGGAAGCTCAAGAACTGCTCATTTAAAAGTTATAGACTCTACAAAACAAACTATTTGAGAAACTTTCCTTCCTGATTGTCCAAAGATTGAATCATTGAATTAGTCACTGCATTAGAATTAGGATTCCAGAACACTTAAGGCTTGATATAAATGTCTTCATTAAACATCTGAAAAATTAAAATGTTGCCAAAATTACTGCCAAACCAGTAAATTAAAGCATGCTTTCTTTTTTTTTTTTTTTTTGGAAGACTCTCACTTCAGATCTTATATCAAGTTGTTACAGATACACAGCTTTATTTGTAAACCAGTTTTAAAATGTTTAGAAATTTTTTGTATTTGTTATTGGTTTAGGTTAACAACTTTTGGAGTATTTCTGCTGTAATCATTTGAACAAAGTAACTGTAAGCAATGAATGTTTTTCTTTTCAAGAACTGCCTTTGTTAAAAAAAAAAAAATTACCAAGGAGTTCCATGCACTTTAATGCACTCGGTAAGAGATGCTACAAGATTAAAAGCTCAATCAGAAGTGACTGAATCTAATTGCAATTATAGAATTAAAAGATTTTCCTTCCTAATACTTCTTATCTCTTTAAAGCTCTATCTTTATACAATTTCATGGACTGAAGAAGCACTCTCATCTGTTGCAGAAACAAAGCCCTTCCATAAAGAATATTGTGTCCCAAGGAATTTTAGCCACAACAATGAACCGATCAATTGAGAGCTTTTCCCTATTTATGAAAACTACCACTTTAACTCACAGGATTAAAAGAATCACTGAAAAATTACATCTCAAAATATTTCAAAAGATCAGGAAACTGGGATAGGTTCAGAATTGGGCAGGAGACACACACACAGGGCAGAAGAGTTGCCAATAGTCTTACTGGCCTGCCCAGCTACACAGACCTGGACATTTTATGTGGCCCCTAAAAATTGGAACTGAACAATTGTACTTCCCACTGCAGGCATTCAGCAACCACTTGTCCCCAGTAATCTACCACCTAGAAAGGCAATACAGACAAACTTTGCCAGGTAACTTGATCTTCCCTAGAGTGCTGTTTCACCTTTTCGCTTATTCTACAGAAATTGCTTTGTAGTTTTCTTTGTGAGAAACAGGAACCCGAAACCAGATACTGGAATTATATAACCTAAAGAAAACAAAAATTACAACAAAATCAAGGATGAACACGGGTAATTCTAGATGTAGGAAAGAAACCGTTTCTTTGGATCATTTGAGGAAAGAAAACAGCCTGAAATCTATTTCAAGTGAAGCATCCGTTCACAGAAATGTACTGCCATTAGTTTCCATTCATCCCATCTTTCCAAGAATATTTAAAGGAATTCGAAGCTCCTGTGTTGAACTTGAACTACTTTTAGTGATAAAGCCTTACGTTAAGATTTATGGTCATAAAAGTTAATTTCCCAAACAAACCAACCCACCCACCCATTCACCCTCATTCAGCAAACCCCAAAAAAAAGCCCTACAGGAGGCTCTGAGTCCAGAGAAAACTAAGACAGAAGTTAGTCCAAGTTGTCAAAGCCACCGCCAGGGAACACGTTAGGTGACATCGACACTACCACAGACACACGTGGCAGTTGGAATGAGGTGAAGGTACAGAAGACAGTAAATCACATATGCAAGCATACAGTGTAATATTTTTCCATTATATTTCCATGCAAAACCTTGGAAAGAGACCCTAAAGTCACACACGGAACTATACACAGCTGATGCAGAAGCTATTCCATCATTAACACCACTGCCATGAGAAAAGATACAGGGATGCCACAGCACGGATTATACATACATTGGGGAGGCCTAAATCTGCATTTCTCAAACAACTACAGCCAGGGTATCAACTTAGTTCTATCCATGCCTTTGTAATGTAAAGGCCACCTGTTAAAATCTTACTTTAAAATACTTTCCAGTCTGTTTTTTTTTAATGCCTAATTCTGATGTGTTGAATTAAAAATGCAGATTCAGAAATTTTTTAATTATTATTAAATTTTGCCATTACCCTTCCACTTTGCAACTAAGGTCAGCGAAGCATTTGTTGATAAACTTCCTCTGATCCACCTTTCAGGCATTATGTTTTTGGGAAAGAATCATGTTACATTGGTAACATTTATTCAAGTGACATTAAAGACAGATACATTTAGAGCACTGTTAAAACACAAAGATGTAGGGGAAAAAATGGTGACGTATAATCCCAAATTTTAGAAAGGCCCTTGTGAATAGAGTGTTGAGTGAAACTTTTTTCTCCCTTCATTCATCATTATGGTGTTGTTTGTCCATCTCTAGTCTGGGGTGTGCTACTTCTTTTTTGCACTACTCTATCCTCTGTTGCAGCTCTAACCCAACCCACCTTTAGGTCTTTTCTCAGCGTTTATCCACAAGGTCCCTTCTAAAAATTTAGATTATCCAGATGAGGTGTTCTGTATGCACAAACTACATTTCACTTTTTTTTCCTTCAGCTAGCCAAAAAGAGAAAAAAAGGAAACTACAAATAAGCATACATGATAAATGTTCTTTAAGTCTGATCATCAGTGAAATTAAAGAGTGTTACATTTATCCAGGAAGAAAAATAAGAGTCAAACAAGGAAAGACACATAGAAGAGAACGAATTGCCACGGATGTTGCATTTCAAAAAGCAAATGCATATGAAACTACTACTGTTCTTGAAAACACTCTATGATCAGGACCTGTCCTGAATCCAATGCAGACAGCTACAGAATAAACCCCTTTCAAGAATCTGAAGTGGAAGTGGTTGTTCATTTATTTTTATGTTTCTTACTTTTCTAAAGCCATCCAGGTAAGAACCACTTTCACCAGTAACCTCCCTGACTTTATACACAGCCATTCTGAGATCTATAGGAGTGCCACATTCATGTCAATGGCATGTTAATTTTGAAACCTGGTAATTGCTCAGATGTCAACATTAGGTGGGATTTTCAAAGGTGCTTAGGCAACTAAGCAATCTTATGTTTCCAAAATGCCCCGCTGAAAACCCAGGACACTGTCAACTGCTTTACTGCTGACTACCTTAACAGAAATATCCAACCAACGTGTCTAATCAGCAATTCCAAATTTCCTCACCTTTCTTTTATCTTAGATATTGATATAGTTAACATTTATGTATTTATGCCGGCAATACTACTGTGAGGTAGTAGGGAAGCATTTGTTATTTCCGTTGTACATGTCACGTCAATCCAGGCGGAGCAGGACACAGACACTGTATGCTAGCCCTCAATAACGTAACAATACAATCATAGCTTGTGAATTAAAAATATCTGTGACTTACCCAGAACTTCGAGGCATGAGTTCAGCATATGCTCTTTTTAATAGCAAAATAAGCACTGACTGTATTATCCAGATCGAGAGAGGATGCTTCATCTTTTAATCTAAATGAAGCAGTTATAGTTTACGTCCCGTCAACCACAACATGCAGACTCCAGGAAGTTTGCTTCAGAACTGCTGCTTGTTGAACATTACATGGAGCCTCACAGATACCCTTCAGAAAACCACTTACACACAAGAAAGACCCAAAAGCACATAACGAACATCATTTTCCAAAGGAACACCAAGTTTTTATAGCATAATAAACATAAGATGTCCCCAGCTACAACATGGTATAACTATTAGAGAAATACTACGTAGATGGCATACACACACTAGTAAGAAAGTCCTATTCAAACGAACAAATTCTGCTACATCAGTCAAATAGATAACTTCTTGTCACATTAGAAATGTCCAGTTTTCCAGACATGTTAATTCTAGACAGGAAGAGTCCCTTTTTGCCTCACCTTCAATTATTTTTGCTCCAAACAGTTAAGGCATATACCTCTTATCTGGAAACTAGTATCAAAGCAATCCTGTACAATTCTCTAATTTATTAATACAGCAGGAAAAATTGAAAAGCATTTAACAAGTGACTCCCCTTACCTTCAGCACAGCAATGAATGGTACAAAATTAGCTCTCTGAAGACCATTTTTATAGAGATCTGAAAGAAAGGAAAATCAGCACCATTTTGCTACTTAGTCTTAATAACAATGTCGGCTTGCCTTTTAGTCTGGCAAATAAAACTCAGCGTTGCTAGAGAGAGGAGGAACAAAAGGCGGAAAAGGAAAGCTGAAATCGATTTCTTTTCTTTTGCTGCATGAAAATTCAATACGTTCTCAAGGAAGATAGGAACATCCTGAGAAAGTCTGAAAAAGGCTGGAAGTGAAAGATGACTTAAATCTCTAATGACATATAACTGATTTTAGCAGAAGAAATAAGACCAGCATCTGTTTTAAATTCAGGGTATAAAAAAGGATTTATAATGCTGGATATACATTGGTATGATTACAAGGCTAAAACTATGCATCTGCTAAGTCCCAAGTATTTGGCAGAGGGGAAAAACCCAACATAAACTAAAAATAAGCTATTTGAGTTTACAAAGTTATTAACATTCTTATTCAGTGTACAGAGGTACACTTTATTGTTTAGCAATTCTATCAGGTACACCCCATTTTCCAAAGCAAGAAAAGGGGTCATCCCTAAGGTTAAAAAAAAAAAAAAAAAGAAAATTAAACTAATATGTAAACTTATGCAAAGTTGCTAAAAATACAACTGAATAAAAAAAAAAACTATGTAACAAAATACAGATCTGCACTCAAAGAAAATACAAATTAATAAAACAAATCTGCAAAGCTGCATTTTATATCTTATTTATCTCTGAATTTTTACAGCATAAACTTCTCTTCTCTGGAAACTCTCCAACTGCCCAACATGTTCATAACAGAATGACTTGTTCTTTGAAAATGTTATCACTGAAACTGTATGATGGGCTGCTCTGTTTCATTAATATTAGGAAGCTTTACAAAAAGGCAGTACAACAAAAAGACAGGAGAAATAAATAAAGAGTATACAGACACCTGGCAGAGATGTACCAAAATTCTCCACAAAGACCGTGCCAGGTTACTAATACCACCTATATTCCCCATAATGCCAGAAGGCTACAACTAGGCTAAAGCTTTTATGCTCTACCAACACCTCATGGTGGACAGAAGATAGAGTATGCATGAGAAACCAAGTTGACACCTACAAAATGGTTTTCACAAAATTGGATAGAGACACAGAAACACACAGGAAAATTGTCAGTGAAGGTGATTCCACACCCTAATTACTAACAAAGTTGTATGAAGTCATGTATCATTCTCATTCATAACTCTGCAAATCATGATACATTTGTTAAAACAGCAATCAATTGCATACTTGCAAAAATTAGTGAACATGTAACAGTACTATAAGACAGCTAATTCTGTTAGGTTTTCTACTTAACAAGGCTGTGAATTTTGTATTATGTCTCTGTTTTGTGAGGATAAGAAAAATAAACAGTAATTTTGATGGAGAAATGAAGCCAGCGTTCCTCAGACACTGCACCCAAATATTTCCCTTCATATTCTTCTGGGACAGAAGTTTAACATGGTAAAGTGTATCACTAATGGTCAGCAGCTGGGTACATCTGCTCTCTAATGAAAAAGCCACTTTTCCCTTTTGTATCCACAGGAGAGAAATCTCTCAATTCAGTCTTAAACCTTGAAGTAGCATACGACACTAACCCAACTCTCCTTCCTGTGGGAGCATTTCAGACATGTGCCATGAATACACAGGAGCAGTGAGAAGGGAAGAAAAGACAGGCATTGACCAATGTCTGGACTGCAACATTAGCTCAGTTCTGGAGATGTCGTTCTTGACATTCTCTGCTGGGCAGCTAGTATGAGTGGATGTCTTTCAGGTGGACACACTGACTTAATATGTATTAAAAAACCCCACATGATGATAATGGTCACAAACGTACGTCTTTAAGATGTGGGATACAATCGCCAAGTTACAATAAAAATCTCTCCTGAACTTTAAGGAGTAGTGCTTCAAAACACACAAGGATGGCTCCCAACTGAGTGAGGCAGCGGCATCCAGTTTGTCTGTAGTTCACCCAGCTACAGTAGTTATCTCACCCTGTTTGCTCAAACAAGGAAAATAAACCAACAAGAAATTATTTCCCCCGTCTAGTAAGAACATTTGAGTGCATTGTAAATCTTTAGTGATTTTCTTTTGCCCAATTAATTTGGGTGGAAAAATTAACTGGTAGTTACAGTTAATACTGTAACTCTTTAGAATTTTTGGCAAACATTTGAAATTAATTATCAGAAGTGTCATAAAAATTGCATAGAAATCATGCATTATGCTAACTGCTAACACTACACTACAACAAACATTTTCCTCATCTACAAAAAATTGCAATTACTGCTTGGCTAAAACGGATACAGATTTGGGGGCTTTACAGAAGGATCTATCTAGCTAGTCATACTCTATCTAAAAATATTGTTACAAACGGTAACAACTCTCCACCTAAGTAATTCCCAACAAGTGACCTCAAAACAGGCTGTGAGAATGGCATCTTGATATTGAGTATGGCTTCTCCTTTGAGCTGGTGAATCAAGTCTTCAAGTTTCCTAGTTACATATCAGTAAGGAATGTACTCTTTCTTCCCCGCTCTTATGCTGAATCTGATCTTTTCCTACCCTGGAATACACACAAAACAGAGGTAATATTTCACCCCTCTCTGTCCCTCCTGTCCCCAGACACCCTCCCGCTGGTTTGATTAGAGTAGAAAGGATCAGAAAACACAGAAAGATTTGGGGGGAGGTGCAGGCAGGAACACCTTGAGTTTGATAGAAGACAGGAGTAAGACTTAGTGAAAAACCTTTCTTCCTTAAGAACACCAAAAAACAGGGGACAAATTGGAGTATCTCAGGTTCTTGGAGACTAGAGAGTTTATTAGTATTAAATATGATTTCAATTCAACTGTTTTGTAAGTTACTGAAATTCACTGCATTTGGATAATACTAGTAGCATGTTTGTTTTTACCTTCTGGCGGCCTGTTAGATGTTGCCACAACGACAACCCCATTTTGGAACAGATTTTCAAAAAGCTGCTTCAGAATCATGGCATCAGCAATGTCAGTGACCTGTAGAAGACAACACATTTGTTTTATCTTGCTTTCAGCTTCCGCCGCAATATATCTGCAAGTGGCTTTATAGCTAGGAAAAATGCTTGTTAGTGAAAGCCACGGAGAAAGATTCTAATTATTGCTTGGTGAGAAAAAAAAATAAAAGGGATAATTAATAAGCAGTGAATGTACCATGGTCTTTCAAAACTTGCCCAGTCTTTATCGCAGAACTCCACCATTTCTTTACCAATTGCTAAATGATTCCATGTTAACCGCTATTATAAAACTACAGGTGGGAGACACAAAAAACAGACCTAAACATTTAAGAGGCCTAATTAATTAGAAACAACATGAAAAAAACAGAAGACAGAAAGAAAATACACACCGATTGTTTTACGTTTCTATTACCTTTGAGGCAAAGGTTTGCAGAGGTGAATTTAAATGGTCATGGGACTTCAGAAATAAAGACAAGTAGCCAACTATACATAATCAGCTGCTGTTGAAAATAGAATGATATGACATAGATACTATTGTGTGATTGTTGCAAAAAACAATTCAACAGATGGCCCATCACAAAAATAAGCAATTTCATTGTTCTTTTTAAGTGCCTTCTATTACTGTCCATGAATAATCAAAAGGCACGGCAGTCACTTCCAGCACAGTCAGCCTCTTCTAACCTTCAGGCACAAAACACTAACAAAAAATAAAAATGGGTGGGACAAGTGATACTGGGGGGAAGGGGGAGCAGCCCGAATAAAAAAAGACTAAAAAAAAAAAAGCTATAAAGTAAAATTTCTTTAAATTTCTAAGTTTAGCTTAACTGAGTTGCTTTACAGTACCAAGAAATAAGAGGAATGCAAAACAGAAACCACTCTGTACAAATGAAAAAAATGTAACAAATTTTTCCAAACAAAAAGCCCCCATTGTTACAACAGCAATTTTTTTTTCACAGGAGTTCACCAGCTGAGATAAGCAATCCTAGTAAGTAAACCAGCTTTATTATCATGACACTTGTTTCTCCTGCATTTCCTTTAATTGTTACATAGTCACTTGTTGCATTTTCACTTACCAAAACAGACCCCAGTTCTGAGAAAATAAAAAAGTGGTGGCATGCCAAGAGTTATACGCACAACAGATTGACAGATTGCCATGCTTTCACCAGTTTAGATGTGTATGTTCTGATGGTAATACATCTGCAGAAAGACTTAACCAGTATAATTTTTTTCCTACTCCATCACCCCACCCCAAATTTCTAAATGACCTTTCTGGGCAGCAAAAAAAATTAATTCTACACCAGAGACAGCAGAGGACTTAAGTTACAATTCTGCGAGCTATTTTGGAAGCAATAATGTTCATAAGGAACCATAAGAAAACACAGTTTCCTTCTGCCAAAGATTTCTTCTGATTACGTCTATGGGATGCATTAATACGGATTTTAATTTTCTTTTTCAAAACCAGTTTTACACAATCAGTAACACACCTCTCCGATTCACACACCTCTGATCTGTAAGATCCAATATTTCAAAAAGCATGCAGTGATTCACTGTCGTACTATGTCTAATGTAGCTGCTTATGCACCCACCTATTGATAATTTATTTCTTCTGAATTTTCGTGTCCCTAAAAAACAACACACAGTGTATATATGTGCATTTTAGGCGTAACAGAATTTCTTGTATCACAAAGAAAACTTAATAGCCAAGTTTTAAAAATGTATTATATAAATCATTTTGTTACACACTTTTTTGTTTTTAAATACCATAAGGCATACTACCTTTAGAAAACAGGGAGTGAAAGAATATTAATGCTCATATAAAAGAAAACAATTAATAACATTCTCATATTAATGAGAACTGTTATTTGATGCTGAATTCTGATGCTTTCACTCCGTTACAAAAAAATTGATTCTTGAAAGTTCTGTCAAAAAGCAAGCATGATTTTGAGAACTGGGATCCAAATGTGAGCTCTTTTTACCTAATGTAGCTTGGGAAAGACAGAAAACGTCTACAAGGTAAAGCAGGTAGAAGACAGTAACTAAAGCATTGTCATTTCTCATGTTTTTTACTGTATCCAGCGTTCATTGCAACAGGGAACAAAAGCAAAGGCTACAAATTACCAATAAGGAGAGCCTGCTAATGGAGAGAATGGAGAAATTTCATTAGCATTTAAAAGATTTTTATGACCTGGTGCTGCTTTCCATTATGACTCACGTAAAAAGAAAAAAAAAGGAAAAAAAAAGAAAAAACCCACTAGACTAATAGTTAATTTACATGTGTAAGTGCCTGAGACTCAGTCATCCACTGATTGGTACAGTTCCACGTAATGAATGACAAACATAAGCATGTATTATCAGTAATTAGTATTAGCACAAAAATAAGAGCCTAATTTTTATTAGAGTCTTTTAATAGCATGCAGGTTAGTAAAAACTCCCCAAATTGTAGTTTGCTTTAAGTCCAAGTGGTACCAATGGCATACATAAAGACTAACACTGTATGATCTTCCAGCTTAGCAAGAAGTAGGGATTCTGTTTTCATTATCAATACTAACATAGGTTACAGTCACACGCCAAAATTAGAGCTTACAATTACTTGTGTATAGTTATTTGATCACTAAACAATAACTAGTCTCTTTTTATTGGCCAACCTCTGTGTTCTGAAACATCAAAACTGTAATTAGAAATGGCTTAATTCTAGGGGGTTTCTTCAAAGTGAGGACACATTTTTAGAATGACCTAAGTCTTTCATGATTTTTAAAAAAAATAGACTTTAATTTTACGGTAAACTGTATGACAAGATCATTAAGAAGAAGCAATGCTTTAATAACCTGAGAGCCCGTGGCTCAGGCAAATGCTGACGTAAAGCCTGCTTCAGAATGGACAAACTCAGAAGCTTAGTGCCATCACTGAGATCCTGGCTATCACACAGTATTTGCAAAAAGAAACATTAAGATATAGCAATTATTTTTTTTTAATACACCATTATCTTGGAACACACAAAACTACTTTTAAAAGTACTGAAATATTTTTCTACATCAGTTAGTCAACTCTCCACTTGTCCGACAGTTCTCTAGGCTTTGCGAGAAGATTCACTTCAGAGTACTTCTGCTTTGTTTTAGCCCACTGTCAAAGAGGAACACGCAACCTCAGCGATGCTTTTGTCTTTTGAAGTTCTGCACTTGGTTTCCTCTGAAATCTGAGTATTAACAATAGTTTTTGCTGTCCCTGTTACAATATCACTTGTCCCTGTGTCTGATCTTAAGATAAATAAATAATTTCTGCTTATTCTCCTTTTTTTCGGACAGGTATTTGGAAAGCAACCTGAAGCGTTTAAAGCAAATCTCTGCAGTTTTCTGATGTTTCCTCCACACACAAGTATTTTGCCAAAGTAGTACAGACCCAACTTGACTTTCCACCTGTTAAAACAGACAGTAGCTTTGTCTGCAAGTCAGAGCAGCGTATGTTCTGAGTCTCCAGCTCTCTTTCCAGTTTTATTTTAATCTAGCAATTCTTTACATAGGAGTGAATCAGATTCCAGTGAAATCTAGCCACTGCAGAAATAAGCTGCAAACATCCTGAATTAGAAATGGCTCCTTGTTATCGATATTAATTGTGTTACCATGTGAGCTTCTCTTCCAGTCACTGCAGTACTTTATGACTATTTAAGCAGAAGGTTTCTTATCCCAAATGCAGTGCCTTCCGCAAAATTTCAGAAAGCCGGTACTGCTTTTCAGAGGGCAAAGCCTACATAGTGTTCCATGCCACAGAAAAATCAGTCAAGAAATCCAGCTGTTCAGAAATCTGTGAGTTTAGAAAATTAGTACACCGAGAACTAGTAGATTTTTTAAAATTCACGTAAGAATGCAAAGTCTTAGGCACACATTTGAAAGTATAATTCTTGTATTACTTTCCCAACTGTGACCCACGGACAAAAGCAGGTGATTTTTACAACTGAAGTGATTGATGTACCTCAAGCAAGTCAGCAGGGGGAGCAGGCAATCAGTTTGGAAGCAAGAAATACCAGTCTCGCCCCTTAAAATGTGGAAAAATGACAGATGGTCTGGAAACACAGCAACACCAGGACATGAAAGCAGTGGACATTTATACAGAAAAGCAGGTATTTACACTAATACATGGTACAGCAAAGGTGCCTCTTTCCACCATTTGAGCATTTGATGTCATGACAGTTAACACTCTTCCCTGCCCTCTCCAAACCTCCCCATTTCTTTATAGTGTAAATACAACTGTCTCTGTATTTAGATCTTATACTGCAAGTTGTGGAAGCTCAGCATTCATATTCACTAGATAAAGCACAATTTAAATGATCAAACAGCACAAACTGCAGCAATTGCAACGACCCCACACATTCTGAAGCTACAGATCAAAGGACTACCCCTTCTCAAAAAATGCAAGAGGAAGTTAAAACAAGAACACCTCCTACTTTACAGCTACAAAAATAGCCTTCATGGGAGCTGATCATAAACTGCTTATTTTCCCGGGCATGCACACTTGTAAAATAATAGCTAGGGCACATAAATTGCTCTATCTAGTTCAGTAATGAATTAATTTAACATAACACAGACAATTTACAGTTAATAGATGATTCTTTTAGTATTGGTGATTTGAGAACTAACACAGATATGTTCTTATCTTGCTCTGCATTTTCTCTCTGAATTAAAAAAAAAAAAAATCTCAGCTGGTTAGAGTTGCCAAGTAACTCTAGTCTCTCTCCTAAAAATTTTTATAAAGTGATTCTACAATTAAATTTTTGACATGCCCTTAAAACAAAACTCACAAGCTGTTAGGTTGGACAAAGATCGTTTTATGAATGTATTTTTAATTTTCATATTTAATTCAATAAAAGTTTCTTAAAATGTTAGTTACGTTGATATAATCTGACACTGCCATGCCAAAGGCTCCAATAACTCTAAGAAAGAATTTAGGTTGAATTTGACATGTTATTTCAACCTCCTTAATCACATTGAGATGATTTTGTTGCATTATATAGAATCATAGAATCATTGAATCTTCATGGCTGGAAAGGACCTTTGAGATCATTGAGTCCAACCATACACACACACAAAAACCCCTACCACCTCTGCCACTAGAGCATGCCCTGAAGTGCCACATCTAGACGTTTCTTAAACACCTCCAGGGATGGTGACTCAGCCACCTCCCTGGGCAGGCTGTTCCAGTGCCTGACCGCTCTTTCAGTAAAGTAATTCTTCCTAATATCTAATCTAAATATCCCCTGCCGCAGCTTCAGACCATTTCCTCTGGTCCTGTCATTATTCGCCTGGGAGAAGAGGCCAACACCCACCTCTCTCCAACCTCCTTTCAGGCAGTTGTAGAGGGCAATGAGGGCTCCCCTCAGCCTCCTCTTCTCCAAGCTAAACATGCCCAGCTGCCTCAGCCTCTCCTCATATGACTTGTTCTCCAGACCCCTCACCAGCCTGGTAGCTCTCCTCTGGACACGCTCCAGCACTTCAGTGTCCCTCTTGTACAGAGGGGCCCAGAACTGAACACAGTACTCGAGGTGAGGCCTCACCAGTGCCGAGTCCAGAGGCACGATCACTTCCCTGCTCCTGCTGGCCATGCTATTCCTCATACAAGCCAGAATGCTGTTGGCCTTCTTGGCCACCTGGGCACACTGCTGGCTCACGTTAAGCTGGCCGGCCATCAGCACCCCCAGGTCCTTTCCTGCTGGGCAGCTTTCCAGCCACTCTTCCCCAAGCCCGTAGCGTTGCTTGGGGTTGTTGTGACCAAAATGCAGGACCCGCCACTTGGCCTTATTAAACCTCATACAGTTGGCCTTGGCCCATCGATCCAGCCTGTCCAGGTCCCTCTGTAGAGCCTTCCTACCCTCAAGCAGATCAACACTCCCACCTAGTTTGGTGTCGCCTGCAAACTGACTGAGGGTGCACTCAATCCCCTCATCCAGATCATTGATAAAGATATTAAACAAAACCGGCCCCAAAACTGAGCCCTGAGGGACACCACTGATGACCGGCCGCCAAGAGGATTTCACCCCATTAATCACAACTCTCTGGGCACGGCCATCCAGCCAGTTTTTAACCCAGCGAAGAGTACACTTGTCTATGCCAGGATTCGCCAGCTTCTCCAGGAGAATGCTGTGGGCGACGGTGTCAAAGGCCTTACCAAAGTCCAGATAGACAACGTCCACAGCCTTCCCCGCGTCCAGAAGGTGGGTCACATGGTCATAGAAAGAGATCAGGTTGGTTAAACAGGATCTCCCTTTCCTAAACCCATGCTGGCTGGCCCTGATCCCTTGGCTGCCCTGCACTTGCCGCGAGAGCTCACTCAAGGTGATCCTCTCCATGATCTTTCCTGGTACTGAGGTCAGGCTGACAGGCCTGTAGTTCCCCAGATCCTCCTTCCGACCCTTCTTGTAGATGGGCGTCACATTAGCCACCCTCCAGTCATCTGGCACCTGCCCTGTTGACAAATGATGGAGAGAGGCTTGGTGAGCTCTCCTGCCAGATCCCTGAGTACTCTTGGGTGAATCCCATCTGGTCCCATAGACTTATGTGTGTCTAGGTGCAGAAGGAGATCATTGACTACTTCCTCCTGGATTATGGGTGGGTTGTTCTGCTCTCCATCCTTATCTTCCAGCTCAGGAGGCTGAACACCCTGGGGATAGCTGGTCTGACTATTGAACATGGAGGCAAAGAAGGCATTCAGTATCTCAGCCTTCTCCTCGTCCTTGGTTGCAACCTTTCCCCCCGCATTCAGTAAGGGATGGAGATTCTTCCTGACTCCCTTTTTGTTGATGTTTTTATAAAAACTTTTTTTATTGTCCTTTATGTTAGTGGCCGAGTTGAGCTCCAGCTGGGCTTTTGCCTTCCTAATTTTCTCTCTGTATAACTTAACGAGATTTCTGTACTCCTCCTGAGTTGCCTGTCCCTTCTTCCAAAGGTGGTAAACCCCCCTTTTATTCCTAAATCCCATCAGAAGTTCCTTGTTCATCCAGGCTGACCATTTTCCCCACCCTGTAATCTTGCGACACATGGGGACAGGCTGCTTCTGGGCCTTTAAGATTTCCTTCTTGAAGAGTGTCCAGCCTTCCTGGACCCCTGTGCCCTTCAGGACTACCTCCCAAGGGACTCTCTCAACCAGTGTTCTGAACAGGCTAAAGTCCACCCTCCGGAAGTCCAAGGTGGAGGTTTTGCTAACCCCCCTCCTTACATCACTACAAATTGAAAACTTGACAATTTCATCATCACTAAACCCAAGACGGCCTCCGACCACCACATCTCCCACTAGTCCTTCTCTGTTTGTGAACAGTAGGTCTAGCGAGGCACCTCCCCTGGAAGGCTCACCTATCAGTTGTGTCAGGAAGTTATCTTCCACGTACTCGATGAACCACAGCAAAGGCTAGACATGCCAAGCAAGGATCAGGAGGCTACTCTCCTGGGCACTGTACAGACTCAGTACAGGATGATGGTTCCTGCCCTGAAGTACTCATGAGCCTCTCACCAAACTCCAATACTCCCTTGTATGACCAGTAACTAGACTGGTAAATGAAAACACTATAAAGGGACTTACACCACCAACTTGCATCTTATCTCCTGGGAAAAAAAAAATCATCCTACCGTGTTGAAAACTGAAATGACTACTACTCTTCAACTTCTACAGTTCACCACTGGTCAGTGATTCAAATGCAGTAACAAGTGTCATATTTTAAGATCAAAAGTAATTTTATGAAGTTTCCCTTGACACGAAGGAGACTTCTTACCTGAAATTCATCAAAACATAAGAGAGCAGCCTCTTCACTTATTTCCTCTGCTACTGGTGCAATTGGGTCATATGATTTGGCCATAAATCCTGCCTTTCTTTTTGGCAAGCTCTGCTTAAGGCGATGTATTCCTCAGTTGATAAAAAGAGAAGAACAAACATTCCTTATTTCTTTTTCTAAGATAGGGAGAACAAAATTATTTAGCTACCGAATAAAAAGTAACCCAGTCCAGGAAAAATAAGAAAGCTTCAAATTCAGCACAATTTCAAGAAGGCAAAACAGTTTTCAACCACATCCAGGCAACTACTAAAACCTCATAGATTCTGAGACTCGTATTTTCTTGTTTAGAAATACGCAAAACAAAAATCAAAGAACCCTTGAATGCTATGCACCTATACTTTATCTTTTAAATATTGATATAAATTACAGTTTTATCTTGCTGCAATTCATTACCTTAGTTTCAGTTTCACTTTGTAATTTGGCATTTTCTGTCAATCTTCTCTCTCAGTATGAAAAACCCTCACAGTGTTTACAAATCAATGGCACAGCTCTGTGCACTGCATTCTCTAAAGGTATACTTAGAATGCATTTAGTTAAAAGAACTCAGACATAGCAACACAGTTGTATTTTAAAACGTAGAGATGATGATACTGGCACAAAGTAAGTAAAGTATGGATGTAATAATCTGTCTTGTGGATTGTATTCCACCTGACTATAAACAAACATTCAGAAAACAAAGATTCTGCAGTAAGCAGCTACCTTTGTTAAGATTAAGCACAAATGACAAGAAATGAAAACAGAAAATTTCAGTAGTGACCCAATGATGACAGAAAAGAGGGCACTAAAAGTGGCAGAAGTTGTTTACATTGATGAAAGCTTCCCAAGAAAAATGCAGCTGTCAAAATACTTGTAAATTACAGTATTACTCACAATTTCACAGTATTTTAAGGTCACAGAATTTAGAAAAAGAAGCAAATTTTGAAATATCTAAAACAGTATCTCCGTCAAAATGAAATGCCTTGTTCCCCCTTGTCAGAAAATTTTCTAGAACTCAGGATGAACTTTCTTCTATTTTTTTTCCTCTAAATTACTGATAGTATTACTAAGTTTGCCAGTTGTAATTCTCCTTAGTGTTTATACCTGATTTAGTTATTGCTTATTCAAAATGCAGACTGAATTTAACCTTTACTGTTCCAGTTTTCGCAATTGCCTTCCTAAGATTGCATGTAAGCTAACTGGTAACTGTAAAACATTTTGTTAAGGATTTAATCGTAAATACATACCCAAGTTTTCTATACAATCAGGTAAACATAATCTTTGAGAAAAGATACATGAGAAATAATATGCAATTAATATCAACTCTGATATGACAGACAATGCTAAAATCCTTTAACTTCTTTCCTATTTTTTACTTTTTTTCTTAAATACTTAAATAAAATTACACTGATTAATATGAGAACGAGACATACTTTTAAATAGATACTGTATTTAACAAAATTCTTGTAAATACCTGTGTCTGCACTTACTCTGGTGTACATCTAGCATGAAGCCATGAAAATGGACTCTCTTTTTCCTTTCTACTTCTAAGTGAGAATAGAACATGTCCATCACCATTGTCTTTCCTGTACCTTCAAATGAAAAACACAAAAAACACCCAACAGGTAGTTAATTTAAGAACAGTATGTACTGATTACAATAATGATTGTTCATTAGCTTTGAAGTAATGAAACTATACTCTTCCATAGAATAAGTACAAGACCAAACTATTTGTGAAGAACAGTTGTATTTTCTGTTCAAAAACTTGGAACAAGTGCATTTTTATTTTTCTGTTTTAAAGTTTTGATCCATACAGAGATGGCCCAAAGGTTGCACAAATGGCTCCATACGCATCCAGAAAACATACTTAGCATTTCCTTTTGAAAAGCAAGTATGTTTTCATGCTGCACTGTTACAATCAGAATATATAAACTCTCTCTGTGGCCCCCGCAATTACTTCCCAACTTCTTAAAGTTACATTCTTAAGTATTAGTGAGTGGTTAGTGTTGAAAAAAACTACACATGGTCACATGGTAACGTAGTCCAATCCAGCAGCTTCCAGAATTCAGATTGTAATTGGATTAAATAATATCAAAGTGGAAGAAAATTAACTCTGGAAAATTCATTAAGGCAGTAATACTACACAAACATAAAGCTCTTAGATACTTCAGAATTTGATTAAACATGCATTTAGAGAAAATTCCATTGGAATGGATGCAACCAAAACTTACCAACATCTCCATAGACATAAAGACCTTTTGGGGGTTTGTTTTTTGTAAAGAGCTGCAAATCAAGAGAAAAAGAATAAATATGAATATGGGGTAAAATAAAAGCAAGCACATTGCTGTGGTAAAGTAAGAAAGTATCTACACTTAACCACCAAAGTAGCACTAGCTAGCAAAGTGTAACCTTGAATAAATCATTATCTCAGAATTGGTAGGCCATCTTAATGTTGTTATTTGTGCAAATTCTGCAAAAGAGGCCAAATAGTCAGCATTTGTTTCTTTTTTTAGATCATTGTGAAAATATCCCTATCCCCAGTCCTAGCACACATGCCTTTTTACCAGAACACATATAAAATGATTAAACGTTTCCCAATCCATCATCATCAAAACAAATCCTTTTCCTCATTAAGCCATTTCAAACAGTCCTAGGAAGAAGGATACAAAATTAAGCAGTATTGTAGTATTCACAGATATATACCTATTAAAGCAGTATTGTAGTATTCACAGATATATATCTATTAAAGCAGCTCTGCTTAAGATATAGACCATTAGGATTTAGAAAATCAGTATTGCAAAGCCAGTGAGCATTGTAGGTCCCTCTTCTCTCCACTTTGAATCTTAAATGCAGAATCATCTCTGGCTTAAACATGATTAAAATCAACAGAGTTACAGTAAAAATATGTACCTATATACACAAGTGTGTGTGTGTGTGTATACGTATATATATATAAAAGGTTATTTTCAAAGTATGCCTTTTATTAATCTTTTTCGCAAGTGAGTTATGTTTAACTTGAATGAATACTGCTTAAGAATTTTTCATCTCTTAATATTACTCTGGACATATGTTTGACACCTGATGGCTTGGTTTATTCTATTTTACTCAAATATACATATTTTATAGAAAAATTTGCAATAATATCAAGACTTTAAATTTGAAACAGTCCTCCTCCCCGCAGTATTCTGCATAGCCACTTACAAATATAATCCTAAAAAGAAACAGTTTCTAAAAATCTGGAAATCTTAACAAAATTCTCATAAAATCTATGAAACCGAACTGACATCCACAAAAACACTGCAGAAGAGTATTAGCTTATTTTAAAGTGCTCCACTTTCAGAGTTCTATGAGCTGAGTCAAAACAGAGGAAAATTAAAACTGCAATCCTGCGGTCTCATTTGGAGCTGGGTAATTGCTAAACAACTTGAATCTAAAGCGCTTTTCAAAATACAGTGCCATGTTAAAGAAATGGGGGAGTCAGCAGCAAAACACTAATTAAATATGAAAGAAAATATATGACCAAAAGGTAGCAAGGTAATGTCTCAGCCCTATAGTACCAGTTTATTCAGAAAATATGCAAGCATAGCTCTTATATAAGACCCACTTATAGATTTAATCTAGAGCTATATTAATAGGCTAATCAAAAATTTGTATCATCAATCTGTGGCTGAACAGGGTTTCAGATGTTCTGAAACCGTTCCATTAATAGACAAGGCTGCAACTATTTGCTAGTGCTTTGAAAGCACTGCAAGACAATTTAATTGACGAACATTTTTCAGTGTGCACTTTTTAAGAGCTTGCACTCATTAAAACTACTGATACTCAGTTACACAGTGAAGAAAGGAGAAATGGCAAAACACCCAAATGAGAGAGACATTCTTCCGAATTTCTTTGAGATCAACAATAGTAATTTTAACAAAATAAAAGACTATCACAATAAATTTATTATATAAAAAGGCTGTATTAATGTGATTTGCAGATTCACAAGGAAAAACACAAAGCTAGAAAAACAAATCAATGTTTAGAGTACTGCTTCACCTGTCTTTGTAAAGCTTATATAACCAGAACAAGTAGTAATGCCTACACTTTTACACCATTTTTTTCACTGTAAAGTGTTTATTAATTACATTTAACCATTTTGATGTTCATCTTTTTAGACATATTTTATTCTCGCTCCAGTACTTACCATTTCCAGCAAATACGTTAGAGAAAAAGGTTTTTTTGGCTAAAGGAAAAATATAATGGCTTAGGCTCCATAAAAGCCTAAATCAACTTCTGGTTGATTTAAAAAATGGAATTAGTTTTTTTGTGAAGACAGCAATTTTTGAGTGATATCTAATTGCTTAAGAAAAAAAAAAAAAAGAGAAAAGGATGGATACTGTGGCAGATTCAAACACATTTGCTGAAGCTGATCATCTCTAAAAGCAAACACAATGCCAGAAAAACTCTTATCCTCTTTGAGCAATTAGAGAAGTTCGTAGGAAATATTTTACATATACTTCTGCCAGAAGTGACACTATTGACAATTTTAAGATACTCACATCTTCAATCCTGTCAGGTATTGTATAACACTACCAATTTACTTCTATACTCTTGGGTTGTGGGTTGGTTTTTTTTTTAATATATTTTATTTTAAAAAAATAAACTTGATTGATAAGACTTTTAATACTGAAACTCAGACATCCTACCGGTCTCAAGCTATTGTGCATGATGGAAAAATGGATTTTTTTATTTTTTTTTTAATAATTTTTTAAAATTATTCTCATGCACCTTCTGAAGCCTGGAAGTTGCGTAAGGAAAAAAAAAAAAAAAAGGAGCCACTTCCACCAGTATTTCTAATGAAATCCAATCAATGCTGTTTGGTTCAACTTAGAGCTCGGCAAGTGGTCAAGAAAGCCAGTGGTATGTGGGGGTGAAGAAAGCAGAAGACTGACCTTGGTTCTATAGAAACACACACTCCAAAAGGAGGGGGGAGATCTAATCCAGAAGATCCTCTGGTTACTCTTAAAATAAGGGTAGTCTTGTTTGTTTCAGGGAGGGAAGAGAGAAAAGTGGGAGATGCAGGAAGACAAACTAAATGAATGTGCTTCTCCTCACTTCCATATTATCCTGAGGTATATTTGGGGTTTCAGTATAATAATGTTCAATTGGTTGACAATAAATTTGCTTTTCAACAACGATTAAGATTTAAATACGTTAAAGCTAATATTTAAAATGTATAAACCCAAAGATATTAAGGGAGACACAAAATTTGAGTTTGAAGGAGAGAATTTTGAAATCCTTAGATGTATGTTTTGAATGCTCACCACACCCTTTCAAATGAGGGCATCACCACAATTGTGTCCTTGAGTCCTCCATGTTTCTTAATTCCCAAACATTCTTTGCAATAATGTAAGAAAGCACAACTTAAGTGCTTCACCGAGTTTCACTATCATCAGGACAAGCCAGAGCAGGAGCTTTTTTTTCCTTTCATAGATCAGTTCACTTATAGAATTTTCTTTGAAAATCATTCATATGCTAAAATATTTACAATTCCACAAGACAACACACACATTAGTGTCCCCAGATTTACAAAATTCTCTCCTCTACTATCAAAATGTTTTACACATTTCTGTTTCAAAACTGCATGCCTTGCTTTGATTATATCACATCAGATTTTTCTGTTTTGTTTAAACTTCACTTTAATCAATCAGTATCCTACTTCATCTAAGGAATTATATTAGTCAAAACATCTCATTCTGACAAATTCCGATTCTTTCTTAAATATCTTTAATAACATGCCACGTCTTCCCACCTTCTCCCATGCTCCCTATCTCAGACACCAAAAGCAAGTAACTCATTTCCTGGGAATATTTACACTCTGATTCTAACAACTTTTAAGTGAAAATGCATGTCAATACTAAGATGGTTAATTAAAACATGCAAAATTCAAGAGACAAGTCTCCAAACCGCATATTTTTTTTGTAAACACTAACAAAACTGCCTCTTTCTCCCATTCTTTCAGGCCTCCTTTTTAGTTGCTGTTGTAGCTGAAGACATTTTCAAGGTCTTGAATGGCGTTTACTATTGTTCATACCTCTTTTCAAAACATGACCTCACTTATAATTGAGCTTATTTCAAGTCATTAGTACAGCAACTCAACAACTCTTAAGATGTCCCAATTGGTATTATTTGAAAAGCTAGAGATCTGAAACGTCTATGCAAACTCTTACGGCCTTGAACTTCAATTCAGAGGATCTCAAAATATCTCAACATACAAGGCCATGCTTTCACCAAGTTGAAGATCAAAGTCATTGTTCAAATTTGAGTAATAATTTTGAAAAACAGAAGCCTGCTTGGATTGCAGCAAGACTAATTGTTTTTTCCCCTCAAATTCATTCTATGCTGATGCCCCAAAAAGCCTACATCATAAAAAAAATACAGTTTTATTTTCATAAAGAAAACAGCTGGTGTCGTGTCCCTTCCCCTAGACTACTGATTTCAGAAAGCTTTGGTCTGTGAGGTAATGCAAGTCTCTTGGTTAAACACTAAAACACTTCTGTTGTATCTGATATAAATATTTGTTCCCTAATCCTACTTTTGCCATATTTTTAGTGAATAAAACTATTCAGACAGAAAGTGACAAATACAGAACAAAACTAAAACCAAAGCAGACCATTCTTGTAATGGTTCAGAAGTGCAAGAAGCTTCTATTTCTGGAATAACTTATTTTAGAAGAGGCTTCTGCAATTCTATCACAGAATAAATCATGCAATAAAATACAGACTATCAGACTACAGAAGAGGCTGACAGAAAGAAACTTCTCTCTCTCTTTTCTCCCTTTTCTTCACTACAACCTCTCAATCACATTCTCTTCAATGACAGAGCCAGGAAAAATGAGCATGCTTGAATTGCCAAGCACCATTATTTATTTCTAAAAAGCTGCCAGTAGATTCTTTTCAATGCAGGAGATTTCATACTAAAAGCAGGTTAGTCAAGTTGTTAGAAACCTCCTGAAAAAGCAAAAAGCCAATCTACAAACTACTATGTGTAACTGATTAAAGTGTTTGATTTATTTCCAAAGAGTCCTTGAGGAATTTAAAATACATCAATTTATTTCATTTGCATTTATTAAAACCCATTAAGTAATAATGTTAAGCAAACCTAATGGCAACCATTTTATCACAGAAACAACTGAACATCTATAGTACAAGATTTATCTTTTACTTCCTAGCGTATTCAAAGTTACAAAGTACCAGGCCTCATGGGAGGAGAGTGCCAACGAGCTATTCACAAATACAGGATTTACCTGCGCCCTATGTCATTAGCACTTCCTGGAGACACCTTCTACTAGTTACATGAACTACCTCCACTCATAAGCCTACACAAATCCTATTGCGCCCAGGCCAATTCCAGAGATTAGTACTCACCACCTCTTATAGGCACAAAATGCCTTAGTTCTACTCTTCAAAACTGAACCAAGTCTGCAACGGTATCCCTACCCTGAAAGTCCATCATAGAAAAGCATGTATTTTGCTTACTTAGAAAACTCCAACAGATGCAGACATATAATAAGTATATGATGCCACTGTCTACGAGTGGTACAGTGCCTGAGGGCTATGATTTTACCAACTACCTAGTCACAGCTGTGACACTTATTCTGGGTAAAACCTTCATTAAGGATGTTGATCACAACTTTGCTGAAGCAAAACCTGGCTCACATTTGAATTTAAACCATACTTTATTTGGCTTCGTTTTATGTCAAAAGGAGCTCTGCTTGAACTGACGAATAACTTCCTCAAAGACAGTAGAAGAGAAACAAAGTTGTTGCGACTTCTCCATCATGAATCATGATTTGATTTAATTACACAAGCTAGCAGGCTTGCTTATAAATCTGTTAAAGATTTACACAAAACTCACTGCTCTCCTCCTTTCCTGGGGTTTTGATGTATGGCACAGCATTATGGTGCTCAACCTGGTTATCAATCTTCTTATGGTTTCCACAGAGATATCAAGCTCTAGAAGAAAAACCTCAAACTGCAACAACATTTATCCCAATAGCTAGTAGTTCTACAGCTGCTTCTCGCTCACTGCGGCCTTAGTTCCAAGGTATCTGAGAGCCATGCAACCATTTTTAATAGCTGGTTTAGAATTAAAGCATGGAATTGAAGCAATGTTAAATGAGAGGAGTGCTTTAAAGGAACTAGTAAAAACCACATTCTCAATCTAAAAAAAATTGCATTTGACTTCTTCTTTTTAAGAAAGTGTCAGCCAGTCTGGCTTTATTGTGATTAGCTCTGTTATACAGGGACAAAGTAGCATCACAATTTCCTAAATAGAATAAGATTAGTATTTGTTCTCTGCAATAGAGACTTTCTTCCCTATTCATACTTCTCAATCAAAGAAACAGTAAATAACAAACCCACATAATGCTTGATCTACAAAGCCATTAAAAGACACCTGCTCTAACAACTATAATGACTCAGGGCACTCCAGTTAACACAAGTCAGCTCTCAAAACTATTCTCAAAGGCAGCGCTTTTAGAACAGAATACCCACGTCCAAAACAGTTTACCAGAAAAGATCAAAATGCTCTAGCCTCCTGATCCTCAGGTTTGACAGTAAGACAACCGCCTTCAAAATAACATCTTTTCTAAAGAATGAAAATGAATAGTCTAGCAGTATGTCCAAAAGATAATGCAGCAGCAAGCCAGATAACTGTCTTCCTTTTGAGTGACCTCCTCTTTTACAGTCCAGGTACAGTCTAAAGACACTTTTGAGATAGACAGTTTTAAAGATTACAACCCCAACACCAAAGCTTAAAAAGAAGTCCAGACAAATTAAAAAACCTTTTCACATCAAGCATCCTCAAGATACAAAACTCCAGCCTACTGGATTATACTTACAGAAGTAGTTTAGCAAGCTGAATCCAGCTTGATCTCCTTACACTTAGGCAAAAATAGTTCTCATTCAGGCACACTGCCATATTGCTTTGGATACCAAAGATAACCGATAACCATTTTTGAAAGAAGAAATTCCTATTTTTTATTTGGTACTTGCCCAAATTTAATCAGGACGCTGGTTCGTAGGCAAACTCAAGAGCTGGCCTATAAAGACATCATGACAACATGGATCCACAGGCACACACCCACATACAATATAAATAAATGTTTTAAAATACTATAAACATACAGCTTACAGACTATATTTATCATTTTTATACTGCTTTTATGTTTTAAATAATTTTAATTAAAGAAATCCCAAAAGTAAAAAGATAAGCAATGTGATGAGCTCACACACCAGCCAGAGCAGACAAAAGTATACCCCAAACCATTGTTTGGCTCCAATTCCAGCATCAGAGTTAGAAACATCGAATTATTTAGGTCGGCAGGGACATCAGGAGATCATGCGGCCAAACCCCCTCTTTAAAGCTCAAGTTTAATATCTCAAGTTGGAAGGGACCCATAAGGATGATCGGGTCAACTGTTTCCAGAACAGAACTTCTGAAGACACATTCGTTGCCCTCTAGCAGCAGTCCTGCCTTAGCACTTTGCTTCCTGTACTTCACTACTCTTGGGTTTTTCCTTCCAGAGTGCCTGACTTCAGCTCCATGGAATTATTTCCCATTCGGGTTTCTTCTCACTGTATCTCAATTAAAAAAAAAAAAAAAAAAAAAAAAAAAAAAGAGAGAGCTCTTTCCTAGGTGTTTAGTCTGCTTCCTTTTATCAGGAGGCAGGAAAACATTTATGGCATTTCCAGTCAAGCATGTGGTTAGCAAATACATGATCTTCAGCTACACAGATGAGTTCAAAGCATTCAAGGGATGCTGGAGGCAGTCTAATAGGCAAGAATGTGTCCCAGTGCTACCCTGCTATACCCAGTGCACCCTGCTATATTTGCCTATTTGAAACAGGCACATCTATAGGTATAACACAGGCTGTTATAATACTTGTTCTCATAGCAACAGTCTCTTCTCTACTTTTTTCATGCCTTGAAGCTAATACATATCGCAAGAGCCTCAGAGTGTTAACTTGTCATTTGGTGCAGAAAGGGCAGAGGACAGCACATCATTTAGAGGCACTTGAGCCCTGTAGACTTTGGCTCCCCTGATTTCACGCTACACCACTTAGGCTTGCCATGCAAACAAAATACAATATTTGTGCCAGGTAATAGGAGAATCTGGGGTTCTAATGGGAAGTACATGGTTATGTAACAAGTTCAATAGAGTTAAGATACTTAGATTTATGCCCATGAGATGAGGTGTGTTGCATAATGGATGCTGACAAAGGCTGGCATGGAGATTTAATAGCAAGGTCTGCAGCTGACAGCATACATTGACTGTAAATGTGAAAGTTACTTGTGACAAAAAATAAAAACAGAAGCAGTACAAGAGAGAAAGGAAAAGGAAAACACTCAGTCACTGGCTGGGGAGAGCAGTGACAGCTTTGAGACATCCTCCTCTTAGGGGTAGGGAGGTGTCTCTCCAGTGCAAAGCAAAGATAATGATGGCAATGAGTATTTTGCCATGCTTTTTTCCTAGCTCTATACTTTTATCATCAGACTCAGTCAAACACCCTATTCTTGTTTCCCTTCATCATGTTTATGACTATTTGTGCTAACAGGAGTATGTTAATCAGGTGCAAATGAAGCATATTCACTGGTCGTTCAGCTTCTGTGCACATCTATGATTGCCTAATATTTACCAAGCAACTAAATGTCTTGTCTACTTTACTGGGCACTATGTTTAGTTTTCTAGGATATAAACTCAAATCTACACAACAAGAGGCAAGGAAAGCTGAGGAGGGTTTCTCACACCAGTTCTAGTTGCTTCCCATGAGAACCTGCCATAACAACGCTATCAAGATTTGCAGGTGCAAGGCCATGAGAGCAACAATCTGAGAATACAGCATGAGAACAAGATGAAAAATACTGCGACAGAGGTTCTGGAAAACACTGTGTCAATAGCTTCAGGGAAAAGTTACAGAGCTGCAACAGCAGGCTATTAGCATTACTAATGCTAAGGCAGTATGGTTGCTAAGGCGCTGTGCAACAGGGATGTGTCCGAATTTTTCTTAATACTTTGAAAAGGAGCTGTGATGCACCCAAAAACGCAGATCACACCTCCTCCTTCTTTCCTTACCTCACCTGGAGACTAACAACACTGGAAAGAATGGACATACTTTAAAAAAGTCATGTCTGATCTATATGACAATGTTTTGCAAAGCCAAATTATTTAGACTCTGCTGGCTAATTTCACTTATATTCATGGAAGATCTATTAGAAGAACACAGAACAGTGTTCAGTATGTGTAACCCAAACACACATGTGTTATATCAGTGCTTGAGAATTAAGATCTGGTCTAGGCCCCCTTCTCCCATAGCCAAATGGCATTTTTGGAAAGGCAGACAGTGGACATAACCAAAGCCATATCAGTTTTTCTTACAGAATTATTTCAACAATATTTTACTTGGTTGCTTCTAGAGCGTCACTGGAACTTTACGAAGCAAAAGAGAAATAACAGAGATCCAAACACAAACAATGATCTATCTGTAAAGACCCAGCTGCAAAACTAAGACTCATGTTAATGACAGAAATTTATGTATTTTAAGCACATTCTTAGAAGCAAATATACATGCAAAAAATATTTTTATTGTTATAAACCTCACCTTTGAGAGAAGATTTTTGGAACTGATGCTGTAGCCTTTAAGGCTTTCGTGCAACTTCTGCAGGTGCTGTACAACTCTTCTCTGTTGCTCATCATTCCTCAGCTCTTCCTGCTTAATCAGAAAGTCATAATGTTCTAAAGGTCCGTTGCAAACCAATAAGGCTCTGGCATTAGCATCTGTAGGAGTACCGGGGACCGTCTTCTCATCTCCCTGAGCTGTGTACGCTGTAAAATAAAAAACAGATTAATAATAAAGAAGTTCTGAAAAGCATTCTCTTATATTCATAAACTACACACATTCTTAACAGTTTACACCAAGACAAATACACATTACTTACCTATACAACCACTAGAGTATGTTACCCCTTTGATTTTCATTAAATCAACCTCTAACTTCAGTAGTAAACACTTTTAGTGGCATGTTTTAGCATTTATTTTTATTATTAACAAGCACACACACTAAGAGCTGAGCTGGACAGTTGGTAAGATTTGGAAGATTTTTTTTTTGGCAAACTGTGGCAAAATGATTTAAAAATACCAAAGTGCATTTCTCTGAATAAATTAATCCTTTAGAGAGCAGTGGGCTAAACTAGTCAGAAAGAATTTTATATCCAGCAAACAGGAGACCAAAACAGAAGTTGCGTAAGCAAGTTGAAAGAGTCAAAGACCACACTAAGCAAGGCAATAGCTGTGAAGCCCTGCAATGCCATAGCCTGCTCTGCTGACATTATCATCTTCCTAGAAGAGACAGGGCCATGCGCAAGTAGAAATTCTGTTTATTAAAAGAAGTCAGAATTGCTAGACTTAAAATGAGATATAACTAGGAAAGGAAAGAACATACAGGATTACAAAGACGGCTTGCTAAATAAGTAAGATCAGAAACTTAACAATGAAAAGGCATTTAATATCATCTTTGCTTCCACTGTCATTTAAAAGGTTAACCATAATCTTGAGTAACACAATTTGTAGCAATAATAAAAGAAATAGATTTGAGTACGAAAAATGTGTATCATCGACTACATAGATATTTTGCACACTGTGAGATCTAAGCAAATTAATCCCTAAAGGTAAGTTTCCTAAGCAACACAATGGCCTCCAATAGCTTTCTCTGAGGCCTCACTGAAAGCAGGTGAGGTTCCAAAATAATAGGAAAATGAAACAATTTTTGTCTTTAAAAAGGAGATTAAGGCAAATCCAGAAATTCATTCATCAGTCAAATCAACTTCAAAACACTCAGAAATACTGGAACAAGTACAAGCAAATTATTTTTTTTTTTTAAATAAAGTACTTAACAAGATAACTACGTAACAAATATAAGGCAACACCAGCTCCTCAGGAGCAGCACTAGATCAAGAAGTATTCCTCTCTTATCAGATAATATGCTTAGTGGGTAGATGAATAACATCTTAATTGCAGTAACACTTTTGTCACTGGGGCACGTAGCATTCTCATACATAAAGTAGGAAAATAAGTTGCAAATGAAATTACTTGAGCAGGTATAAAAACAGCAAGAAAAACTACATGTAATGAATAATTACTACAGTCAAACCAGGTGCATATTTGCAGTAGAGTTGCAGAGAGGGTCAGAATCTCAGCTTGGTGCAATCCAGAATTTCCATTTGTGACCTGTATATAGCAAAATAAAACTAACATGGACTGGAACACAAATAACAGCAAGTCAGGAGGGGACTGCAAACACCCTGGGAGGCAAGGCAAGTCTGACAAACTGACAAAGAATCTAATACAAATAGATTGCAATTCAACAGGAACGAAGTATAGTGCTTAGGGGAAATAAATAACAGAAGAGACGGGGAACGATCAGCTAAAGAGCAGCTCTGCAGAAAAGGATCCAAGGGCTACACTAGATCACAAACTGACAATGATAACACTACTAGAGGAAAAAAATAAAATAAAAGAAAATAGATGCAAGTACTCTGACGTATATATATGAGGGGCAATATATGCAGACATGAAAAAAACCTGTTCTATTCAATACTGGTATAGTCCGCCCTGGAACGCACTTTTCAATTTTCACATCGTATTTCATGACAGGTATGAACTAAATGGGAGAGCAGAAGATGATTTAAACGACTATTTGTTAAACCGTAGGTTGTGACCCACAGAGAAGTTGCAAGAGACACAAGAAGAGTTTTAAATTGTTATAAGAAACATAAAATGAATATAGTTATAAAAAAGAAGGATAAAACTGAGCAATTAGATCAAATTATGTTTATTTATTGCAAGTAACACCTTAGTTTCTTCAAAGCAAGACAGTCAGTTACATCTCCAGCCAATCATTACACACCAGTGGGTGTCAGGAGGATGGGGCCAGGCTCTTTTCAGTGGTGCCCAGTGACAGGACAAGAGGTAACGGGCACAAACTTGAGCATAGGAAGTTCCACCTAAACATGTGGAGGAACTTCTTTCCTTTGAGGGTGGCAGAGCACTGGCACAGGCTGCCCAGAGAGGTGGTGGAGTCTCCAACTCTGGAGACATTCCAAACCCATCTGGACACGTTCCTGTGCAACCTGCTCTGGGTGACCCTGCTCTGGCAGGGGGGTTGGACTAGATGATCTCCAGAGGTCCCTTCCAACCCTACGATTCTATGAAATCCTCCCGCCCTGAAGGAACTGAATTACTGCTATGAATTAAAAGTAATTAGCTCATCCCTAGCTAAAGAGATCACATAAAGAAAGGTGAGTTCAAAGCCTGTTATTGCAAAAATTTGAGTGAAACCTTTAGACGTGACTAAAGAAAAGCACACAGCTATCTCCAGATACACACAGGGTACTGAGAAAAGGAAATAAGCTGTATTTATACAGTTACTTCAATAACTGTAATTAAGGCAGTGAAATCAATTAATAGTCTAGAAGTTATAAAACCTTCATTGATGGGGAATGAATTTTAAAAATAAATTTGACAAAAATCTGTCAGGAACAGGACAGCAATACCTGACCCACCTCCAAAGGGAAGGGGAAAAGGCATAGATGATCTCTCACGGTTTTTTAATCTTGTTTTCAGCCATTCCACTCCAACGTAAATCAACATCAATTCTGTGGTCTGTACCTCTAAACTATTCGTGCCTTCACAATGCATAGGGCTTGATGGCTCCGAGAGCTTCAATCTGAGGGACAGACAGTGCCCCATAATACCTATAAAGCCACCAGTTCCTACTGCTTACCACAAGATTGGAGAAGAAAAAAAAAAAAAAAAAAAAAGCTGATTCAGGGATAAGAAAGGGTTTGTGGCTCATGACCTTCCTGGCCATGGACAAAGTACACCAGTGGGACTGCTCAGAAGTGTGTTTTTTGTCTCAGATTACATGTATTTACAGCTAACCATCCCGGGAGTGGAAGAAAATACTTTGTCATTAACAGATGACAGAGATGGAGAATATGCACAAGTGATGACAGAGGGTGTCATGGGACAAATTACTCACTGTTCTCCTAAAATAATATTAAACACTGGTATTTAAATATGATGAGATACACTATAATACACTACCTGGAGATACCCAGTAACTGGTAAGTGATAAACTCAAACTTGTAGCTGCAAAATAAAGGCATATGCTCTTAAAAAGCGTGTGGAGGTTTTAGAGGTAAATAGCAAAGACAGCTATTCAAGTGATAACTATCCTAAGAGACAAAAAAAAATGAGGGTCTTCAATTCTAATCTGCATTTTGTGGGATAGATTGCAAAAATTATTCACACAACTGTGCTTCTATAGTAGTCTATTTCTGAACCGATACAGAAAAGGAAACTTCAGAAATTTTAATATATAGCAGAGGAATACCAGGCAATTACCTACCATAATTTTACATCAAGGAAACTACTGTTAGAACAGGAATCACTTACAATTCAGCACATTAATCTTAGTCCTACAGCCTTCTCCTTTATATTGCAAAAGATGGGTTTTCATTTATCTCTTCCTGTTTCATTACCGAATCTTTGTGTTACATAAACTGTTAATTGATTTTTATTAGCTCCCCTCTGAAATCTTTAAGTGTCACACACAGAAAAAGCATCTTCTATCTCTATGCAGCATTCTAGATACAACAAAATCACAATGTCAATTCGTTACTCACCTAGTTTTACATAAAACAGTGTGCTTATCCATAACCTATCTTTCCCACCTCCAGGGTGCACGACAGTGTTGGATGTTATCACATTTAGCCTGACATTAACTGCTTCTTTAAGAGTTGACACCAGGTTGCAAGCTTTTATTAAATTCCTGTTCCTAAAACATACATATTTAAGTGTAATCTCACTTTATTTCAAACCATAAAATTAACTGCTTGCATTTGCCTTTCTGTTTGCCTATCCGAGGATCACAGACCAAGCTGCAGCGAAGACCTACTGTGGTACACACAAAATCCTGCCTTGGAGAAATCGGAGAGGAAAAACTCACTAAAGCCATAAAAACTTATTAATGTATACATGCCTAATGAAAATGCCAGTCTGAAACTATAAAAATTTCCTTTAAAGTGGGGAACTTAAAACACCATCAGTAGACTGGCATTAATTTACCACTGCCAATATAAGTGCTAGATAAAAATATAAAAAGTGTTCTTAACTCCAGGGACCTTCTGCTCTGGAAAAGAGCAGCAAATTAAAAAAACTAATCAGTATGTTGTTGAGTTTTCCTACTGCCACTTAGAACTGATGTCTGAGATGACACAGGAAAAAAGCATGCGAGTTTCAATGACACCGCTTATGAAAGCGACAGTCACAGCTGAGGCAGGCACTAGAGTTATTTATGTAAGAAGACAATCTGAAATGGAAGCTAGATTGTGGCATATCAAAAACTGATCTTGACAGTAGCCAGGAGGCTGAGAGCACAGAAGGGTAACTGAGGTAAACACCACTCACCCTGGTAATCCTTTTTTTTTTTTTCCCCTGGTAGTTGCATTTCATTATGTAAGGTTTTGAACTGTGATGTCTAAAATTTGTCAGAAGAGAATTACCATGAAAAAATCCTAGCGGGTCCTTGTTCCTCCATATTTCAGAGCCTAGGAAAAGAACATGGGCTTCCCTGACACGAATTTTATCTTTGCTATCTTTCCACGACTGCAGAATTTACTAATCTGTGAGTTTTCAAGTAACACAAAAAGATTTCATGTGAATTTAAGATGATTATTCACTTCTGAGAGAGAAAAAGTATTGTACATCCACAGAAGAATTCAAATTTGGCCTGCAAGTTCTCTTACTGCCCTCAAACTAAACATCTTTTAAACACACGATTAGAATTGTAGACCTTCAATGGGACGAAAAAGAAAACCCACGACAGATAGGTAATATCCAGCTAAAGAGGCAACGATCAAACAAATGGAACTGAACTCCTATTGTAAAAGGTAAGTCACGCTTCAGATTACAACATTCACCTCTCTAGATACTTACATACAGTACACATAAAAACACCTACTATTAATTCTAGAAACAAAGTTGAAACAAGCACTTCAGGGGACTGAGGATGAAAAATAAAAAACATCAGCTTTAACCCTTGTGCTGTATGTATGCTTCAAACCGTTCCCTCCTGAGTATGATTAGACATAGTCTTCATTCACGGAGATTAAGGCTGAAGACAACATTCACCTTTCTAAGTATAAGGGAAGCTAAATTTATCTAATTACCCCTGAACCACACTCAAGAATTGTGTTTGATTACAGCATATTTTGAAGAAAATATATTCTGAAGACATAAGAGATGGAGAATTAGCCATTTTCTGTGCCACTTTGCTGTAATGGTTAATAACTATTTGTCTTAATGATAAAACATATTTACAACTAATAGTTACTCAAGAACCGCATCTAAACCAAACTCACGGCAGTTATAACTGCATCAAAGTTAATGACCCCAAAATCACCCAACTGCCATCTTTGCGGACAGTCACAATCAAGAAGCTGGAACAGCTTCTGCTAAAACAGTGTTAAGGGAATATACAGGAATAACGTTTCTTTCATTACTGCTCTGCCAACAGAATTCTGCCTTAAGAGCTTTTCACAAACTCTGGAATTGGGGGGGGCGCAGAGAGGAGAAGGTAATATACAGCATCTTTTAAAAACTGTCCTGTTTTCAACAAGCCAAGCTGAAATTCATAATACTAATTTGGGTCACAACGAAGCCAAATTACTTCAAACCCCCAAACCCTTAAACTGCTAAAATTGTCTATGAAACACATCTGCCATGACAGAAGAGGACTTTGAAGTTAGAGGGCACTTTTACGAACAGGCAGATGGTGGTATCAGAGACCTCGCTAAACTCATAATTAAGCTGGTAACAGAACTGCTGCATAATCTTTCCTTCTTAGATGATACCACAATGATGGGGAAGGGCAGCGGTACAGTCTTGTAGCTCCAAAGGTTATTTTCCTGCAGGAGAATGTGACTGAAGGTAGTAAAAGATCAGAAAAGACAGGGTTTTTTGCAGGCTAGTACCTGTAGATAATAACGTTTTCTAGTTTCATCTGTTATTAAATATATGTGTAAGTTTTGCAGAATCAGTCTCAAACAGGTAAATTGCCCCATGGCATACAAGGATTTGGATGAGTTCAGCATATGCACTGAAGTTAAGTACATACGTTAAACCTACAGAAGAACAAAGACTTGGCATGTAAGCTTCTAGGGAAAGAGAGCATGTGCTAGTCATAAAGCAGAAAACACATTTATAGTCCTACAATAACACCAAACAATTGCTCGTTTCAAAATATTTTACAATGCTAAATGAGAAGAATGGGAGAGGAGGCCATCTGAAAAAATATTTACTTTCCAATGCTTAACAGAATGCTTAGAAAAGCAAAGTCCAACCAATCATACTGGGGGGTGCGGGGGGGAAAGAGGCAAAGTTATCTGCACAAATTGAAAATGTTAAGCCAATATCACACAAAACAAATGAAAAAAAAAAATACACCTGGAAGAATGGGCAGTTCAAATCAAAGAAAAGGCAGGTTGCAGCTAAGGTACGAGAACAAGGACATAGACTGTCCTCCCACCTTTGTCTTATTATATGGCCTTGGGTGAATCACTGAACCCCTTTTTAGCCTTCTTGTAGTCCATTCATTTGGGCAGTATACGAAGCAGTATTTAAGCTTTTAGAGAATCATATCAATTGGAACTAGAATTCTGCTTTTTTGCATACATGCCTGTGACATTATTCTGTAAAAAGATTACTTGTACTATTTCTATGCACACCCCATTTAACAATCTGACCTACTGATGAAAAGTAGAAAAAGACAGAGAAGTTTATCAGTCAAATTGCAACTCTACACAAACACTACTTGTGAAGTCTTTTAATTAAGGAAAAGGTACAGAAGTGAGGAAAGCAAATCACAAAACCAAATAAAAGACTATGAACTAGTGATCATAAAAACAAGACTATAAATCAATTCAGTGGTTGCTGCCTACCCCTGCAGATGTCCTTAAGTAACATATGTAAGGACTGCCTTCCCTTTAACGTGAAAGCTGAGGATCTATGCCTAAGTTCCTTTAACATGGAAGCTGAAGAACTATGCTAAAGCCACTGGATTTGCTCTGACAACTTTTTAAAAGTGGTAATATGTTGGCTACATATCTACACAGATTTAAAGCGTTAGACCAATACCAAATAAAACATATACAACTACAGTACTGATTGTAGTACTATATAGTACTACTACTACTGATTGTAGCTTGCCTATTTTCTTTAGGATGTACAAATATTGTACTATTGCAACATAACACGTGTAAGTGAACATGTATCATCCCTCCCAGATCCACTGACTGACTTTCAGGCCTCTGGGACCCACCATGAACCCATGTGAATCCCCACACTTCTGTCAGACCTGCAGCGGACGAATCTCTCTCACTAAAGAAACAAAACCTCTGCTTCTAACCTAAGCCTCCGGTTAACAAAGCCTAGCTCCCCATAAATTTGTGTATTACACTCACTTTTTAACCCAGACAGAGCTCAGCTCTATACATCGGAGAAACCTTTTAAGGGTAAAAAAAGCCCCCGAGACAGCCTAAAGCACAGCGAACGCCTTGGCAGGCACCCCGGCCCACTCGCCACAGCCATCTGAAGCCCCTATTTACACGGGGGAAGCGGCACCGTTAACTCGAGAAGCCGCGAGGCGGCCCACGGACCCCCCGCTGCGGCGGGGGCCGACTCCCGGCGCCCGTCCCCGGGGACCGCCGTGCCCCTCGGTGGCCGGCTCGGTGGAGAGGCCGCCCCGGCCTGCCCCGGCGGGAGAACGTGAAGACACGGACAGGGCGCGCTGCCGCGGCAGGGCCAAGTACGCGTCCCGCCGGCGGCTGCCGTCCGCCCGGCACCGGCAAAGCCCTCTCCCCTCAGCCCGGCCCCACCTCCGCCTGAGGGGAGACCCGCGACGCGGCGGGGAGGGACGCACCGGCTCCCGCAGGCGCTCCACGGTGCCCTGTGTGCCTGCCTCCCTTCCTCCCTGCGCGGTGCCTCAGCAACCCGTCGCTCGCCCTCCCTTCGCCCGGCAGCGGGGCTGGCGAGCCCCCTCCCGCGGCGGTACTGACCTCTCCGCAGGGCGGCGGGCGGCGCCGGGAGCCCCAGGCGGGCGGCGCGCCGCGCCCAAGCCCGCAACAAGCAGCGCGCAGTAACCAAGGGCGACATGGACGCCGCCATCTTCCCGGCCCGGCCTCTGCGGAGAGGGCGCAGGGCGCGCTGGGAAATGGAGTCCCGGCACCCCCTCAGGGGCAACGGCCGCCGGCCTTCCGAGGAGCCGGGCCTCGGCTGGTGCCGGCTAGCGGGGATCCCCGGCTGCTCGCCCTCCCCTGGCCCCACAAACGGAGCCGCAGGCTGGGAGGCAGCCCCCGGGGGAGGTAGAGCCGCGCCGGCTGCTTGCTGGGCACAAATCGCACCTCACAGACCCCCCAGGTGCCACACTGGTGCCATTGACAGTCCCTTCCTGCCGTATCCACGCACTCCAATTTTCCGAACAGCCTGCACGTTGGCTATGATTTGTACCGTGTTGCACCGTGGCTGTATCAGATGCAGCAGCTTTCCGTCCTGCTTGGCCGTCACTGAGGAGTTTTGGCAACTGAATTTGCTGTTTGTTGACGATTTCTAGCTCATGTTGTCTTTAAAAGCATGGACCATAAAATATTAAGGACAAATATTTGTAAAACAGTAAGGACAAATATTCCTGGCCAGAGTTAACAGCCGATCTGCACATTAGCAGTACAACCACTTTTATGCCAATGAACGTATATTTAAACCCTGACAGCAAGATACGTTAACATAAAAGCAATTTTCCTGAAGACTGTGCCAAACCTAGAGGCTGGTTCAGCCCTGTACAGCCAGTGTGTGCTCGGCACACAGTAAGTAAGCCCTGCCCTTGCCAGTTCACCCACTTGGGGCTCCGGTGAGCTCCTCTGGAGAACACCGACCACCTTCCTCCTTCGGTAGGTACCTGACGTTCTTATTCAGCCACCTCCGTTGTGGCTACAAAGCTCTTTTGGGCAGAAAGGCACGATGCAAAGAAGCCCGCTCTCCAAGGGAAAGGCGCTGGCACTCAGGAATCACAGGCTGGCCCTCCGTAACCATCAGAAATGCACCCAAAGGTCAGGACGGGGCTCCAAAAGATGTTGCGACGGAGGGCATTGTGCAAGAAACGGATAACAAAATGTCGGCTCATGGTAAAAGCACACAGGAAATGCTTTAGCTGACTTTTGGGTTTGCAATATCAGAATTCCTATATCTTATTCTAGCATTAAATTTCTGTGCAACATGAGAAAGCGAGCAAGTCATTTTCATAAGACTATTAAATTTATTTTTTATGAGAGTATAGCAAAATGTTGCATCAGGGCACTATGGAACAGCTTGCAAACAAAATTTGATTACATCCTGAATAGTATTGCTAATTTCAAAAATAATGTTTATGATCTTGAAAATATTAACAGTGACTGAAGTTATGTTCTAACATGTTCAGCTGTTTTAAAATATGTAGTTGCTCCAGACACATCTTCAGTACTAAATACCTAATTAAGTAGTGAACTAAAGTGCCAATTTATCACGTCTTTAAAAAGATGGTTTCAGTGCATTTTCTTTCATCTTTCTTTTATTGAGCACTTACTGGTTTTGACTCATTTTAGCATGTTATAGCTATCAACACCTGTGCCCATTTAGGAATGAATTCCAGTACAAATCATAGTGAATTGAATAGACATCTCAAAGATGCATCACAATTGTTGCAATATTTTTAGAAACTCAAACAAGGAAACAAACAACTTCAGTAAAAGTGATTTAAATAACAAATAACTTATCTTTATAAACAGCTTATCTCCTTGAGAACAAAGAATAAACAAGGCAACAAGAGCCGTTTTTTCTTCCATTATTAACTCAGATCACAATATGAATGGGTGAAATGTCAAGAATAATTGGAGAAAATGACAGCATAATCTTCAGCAAAACCATCTGATTTATTTAAATTGTCACTGTTTTTTTCTTAACCTTGTTATCCAAGGCAGCACAGAAAAACTTCCCATTTGGGTCTACTCTGACATCTTCTACCTAAGTGAATAAATCCTCTGCAATGCTACGAGTCTTCCATACACTGGCAAACTCTGTAATGCCACCGCGCACTGTATTGCGGACCCCAGCAACCAATCTGCATTGGCTGTAAGCGCTTGGCAAAAACATGTTTTGGTGTTAACCTAAAAGAACAGGACTTTCAAGTATACTTCTATAGATTAGCATGGTCAATGTCCTGTAACAGATACACATCCATTCTGCAATGCGTTTGTATACTTTGTTCACTGCACCTGTCCCTTTGCTCACCTCCAAAAATGTGACGTTTCAATCGTGTAGAAATTAAATTGACACTTGTTCAACCCAGCTACCCAGCTGCATTATTAGTCTGCCAGCTTGCCAAAAGTATAGGTGGTCTTTAACAGGAATAAAAATCAAGGGTATAATAAAACCCCTCCAGAGGCCCCCTCTGGCCTCTAGGGGTATAAAGTGCACTCCTTTTAGAAATCCTGAGGTACTGAATCCTATGGGGATGTAAGTGTCCAAGGGTCTTTGGGCCTCTGCCAGACCTTCTCTAAGTTTCTGCAGAAGGTGGCCAGGGTCTACCTGCCGGCAAGGCTCCAAGATATTCCCACCATGGGAAACATCTTTGGCTCCCATACACAGGCGTACTTTTGATCTAATACTGACCAGCCTACTCTAAAAAAATGGATTTTGTGGCTCAACACAGTTTCCATCAGAAGCCTTTTTCCTGGGATTAGAAACCCTAGAAATTCTTTGCACAGTTTTCAAGTTACATGGACACTACTCACCATCTCTCGGAACAAGGGGTTCACAGTAGAAATGAATGCCTGCGAGTTGGTAGATGACATTTTAAACACTAAAGAATCTAAAAGTGTATATGAGAATCATCCCTGTTGAAAGGGATAATATAGTGTAAAAAGGAAAAAGAGGAATTGAATGCGACACTTAAATCTGAATATAAAAAAATATGTTGATGTAACAAATTATATTTATATGCTTAATATTTTTATCTGGATGATAAGTATACAATGCAGACATCCAAACACCATGCGTCAAACCACTGGCAGCTAATGCAGGAATCAGGAAGTCATTTTTCCACATAAAGCATTGCACAATTAGTTCAATGCCTTGTGGGTTTTGCCTTATCCTGAGTCAGCATTCCCCACAAGTTTTGACGAAACATGCCTGTGCCAACTAAAATGTGTTAACCTGGGCACTCGTCAGAAGGCTGGAGAATCCTAACTGGATAATAGAGAGATCTGGCTTCCTTTCCAGTTAAATGTGACTTTCTTTTAAAAGCAAAGAAAGAAACAAAAAACTACTTGAGAGGTATTACTATACCAAATTTAAGAATTAATCATCTGTTAATACCTGCTTCTGTAGGTACATGATATAAGACTCTGGTATTCACATTGCCACTTGAAGATATGCCAGAAAATCTTTGTGTCATAGCTGAATAAATAATGTGTAGTAATAAAACCATGAGTACCTAATCTCTTGGTTGTTACTCTCAACGCTTGATTTCTTGCATCTAATCTTTGGACCTACAAACACAGCTGACCTCTCTCCCTCCAGATTTGAAATTTGGCCCAAAGTTCATGTCAGAAACAGAATTAAAACTTTCTTTTCTGAATTTTTGCTCACCTTCATCCTGAGAGAACCTTTCTAGCAAGCAGAAACAGCTACAGATAGTGTAACTCCAGTCTTATGGATTGCAAAAAGCCATCTGAAACAGAACTCGAAATAAATGCATTTTCCGAGGGTTGGAAGGAAACAAGGAGGCTCACAGGACTCTGATTTTCCCACCTTCATTCCTTCTCTTTGCCTCGTTAGCCAGCGTGGCATGCATGCTTTCACGTGATGTAAGGGGGGGTGTCATGAAGCAGGGCATCTTCCTATTTGTCTCCCAGGTCAGAGGATTTGTATCTGACCTTGATTAAAAAAAAAACAGAGATATGAGACCTTACCAAATCACTGTAACTTCCTTACTTACCAATGCTATTGACATACGGGCACTAAAACATTCAATCCCTGTAGCCTGCCCCCATACGGCTCTCCACCACCAGTTATCTGTGTTGGGAAAGCAGATAGAACAATGGTGCTCAGACGGTATGCTGTGAGAAAAGCATTCAACTTCAGCCTCGCTCTTGGTATTTACCCACTGTGAGAACAAATTAGATTCTTGATTCATCATAGGCTGACCAACTAGCAGTGGATTAATATAATTTCTATTCAGTGATGTCCTAGATGCATCAAGAAGGCAAACATTCCACTTCTTTTGGCAACACACCATCTACTTGAATCAGGTACTGAAGAATCAAAGACCTTATGTCTGGAATGGAACAATTCTGTCAGCTCCCCTTCTCCCTTTCTCTTTTTTTTGTTCTCTCTCTCTTCAAGTTACTAAAATACCTTTTCTTTTTAATTATTCTGTAAAACCATTTTTCCTTTCCTATCCTTTATGAATGAAATGTAAACAAACTCTTAATCTTTGTAAGCTATGAGGATACAAAATCTGGGCCAGTTGGTTATACTGCTATTAAATGCATATCATTTGTGAAAAATCAGTAGGTTTTAAAAGCTTTAATGCTACTACAGACAATATTGCCACCTTGCTTGCAGCTTGGGTCAATAACCTAGACTTTGTTTTCAATGCAGAGCTTTTGGTAGGCACCTCGTCCAGCCTACATTTGTACCTGACCAATTCCTTTTGCCCTACACCTTGCATATACAGCATTTCCTATGCATTCTTTTCATTCTGGCTCTCACTGTGTCGTACCTTGATTACAGCATTGCCTTTTCCCTTGATCTTGATATGTGGTTTTTTTCATGTCCATTAACATTTAGGGCCATGAAGATGATCAGAGGGGTGAAGCACCTCTCCTATGAAGACAGGCTGAGAGAGCTGGGGTTGTTCAGCCTGGAGAAAAGGCGGCTCCACGGAGACCTTAATGCGGCCTTCCAGTATCTGAAGGGGGCTACAAGGCGGCTGGAGACGGACTTCTTATCAAGGGCATGTAGCAATAGGATGAAATGTAATGGCTTCAAACTCGAAGAGGGTAGATTTAGATTAGATATCAGGAAGAAATTCTTTACTCTCAGGGTGGTGACACACTGGAACAGGTTGCTCAGAGAAGCTGTGGATGCCCCATCCCTGGAAGTGTTCAAGGCCAGGCTGGATGGGGCTTTGAGCAGCCTGGTCTAGTGGGAGGTGTCCCTGCCCATGGGTTGGAACTAGATGATCTTTAAGGTCCCTTCCAACCCAACCCAAACCATTCTGTGATTCTATGACAATGCTCTTGCAAAAATCACTTATTCTCTTACATCGAGACCTAGGTTACATTTCTGGCTAATATACCAGCCTAACCATCTTGGGATTCCCCACCTGTAATGAACAGCAGTCCTTCCTTTATGCACTCTTTAAGGGCCGCAGGTGACAAGCTGCAGCCGGGAGTAATGCATTAGTATTGTCATGTGTTGTCAAAACCTTTTTTGGTTTTAAAAAAAACCCAAAACAAAACCGTTACGTTGCTGCTGCACTGGCTGAATCGCATCGCCGCTGCCTGTGCCCCCGATCCGCGATACAGCACCACCAGAGACGCCCCCCTGCCCCGCCTCGGCCTCAGCGGCGGCGGGGCCCAGCCGAGCCGCCCCGGGCTCGCCTCACGGCGCGGCCTCACGGCGCCGCCCGCACCGCACAACCCTCTGCCCAAAATAACGCGCCCCGCACAGGGGCTCCTTCCCTGGACGACAGAAGGGGACTCACTGCGGGCCCCAAGGCGGAGGCGGGGAAGATCAGCTGGACGACCCTGGCCGCCCCCTCGCAGCCCCCGCGCGCCCGCTGGAGCCAGGCCGAGCTCCGCAGCCTGCGCCGGGCGGGCGGGCCCGACAAACCAGCTCTCAACAGCCTCCGCGCCAAGCCTCCCCGCGCACGCCGGGATCTGTAGTTCGGCAGGCGAGGGGACGCGCAGGGCGTAGCGAGGGGGACGACCCGTGAGGACTACAGTACCCAGGCTGCCTTGCGCGCGGGCGGTGGGCGCGTCCGCTGGCGGCGGCAGCGTGGGTGCGCGTTGCCGGGCAGTCAGCTGGCCGCGGGGCGATAAGAGGGCGGGCGGCGCGGGGCGGCGGCGCTCGGTGCTCGCTCGTGTCCTGCTGCGCTCGGGAGGGAGACAGGGAAAGGGCGGGAGAAAAGAAGAGGCGCCCGCTCCGCCATGGCCGAGACGATCGCCGACACCCGGCGGCTGATCAGCAAGCCGCAGAACCTGAACGACGCCTACGGGCCGCCCAGCAACTTCTTGGAGATCGACGTCGGCAACCCCCAGACGGTGGGGGTGGGCCGCGGCCGCTTCACCACCTACGAGATCCGCGTCAAGGTGAGGGCCGGGCCCGGCTCGGTGGGGAGCGCTGGAGCACGTCCTGCTCCCCCTCACCGAGGGGCCGGCCCTGCCGCCCCGGCCCAGGCGTGTGGCCGGGGGAGCTCCACCGGGTGCGTCCCCGCGGTGGGCCCCGGCGCCTCGGGAGCAAATACGGGGCTGGAGAAGGGGAATGTGTGTCGGTGTTGGGGTCCGGCCCCCTCCTCTGTAAGCGGGAGGGGTGTCCCCGGGGCCGGGGCTGGCCGGGGTGACGGTGACAGGCCGCTGCCGTGTCCTTCAGGGCCTGTTTTTGAGGTAGTGTGGTGAGCGGTGCTGGGGAGGTGATGGCTGAGCAGTGGTGGACTTCATCCTTGGTGTGAGAGCAGGCCCCAGCTTCTGCGAGCGACTGGAGCTGATAACTGGTGTGGTAGCTAAGATGACACGTCTCGGTCAAGAGATAACCAAAGGGCAAATGTTCTTTTGGCACTGCTGGGTGCAGCTGCCATTAGACTGAAATATCGCTGTGCTGCGAGCAATTGTGCAGGTTTTGGCTGGGATAGAGTTAATTTTCTTCCTTGTAGCTGGCACGGGGCTATGTTTTGGGTTTGTGCTGAAAACAGTGTTGATAATACAGAGATGTTTTCATTATTGCTGAGCAGTGCTTACACAGAGTCAAGGCCTTTTCTGCTTCTCACACCACCCCACCAGCGAGTAGGCCACATTAAGCCACAACAGCTTGGCTGTCTCTAAGTAAATAAAAGAGTGCAAACTCTCAGCAGTCTGCGATGTAGTAATATGGGTGTATCTGCCTTGAGAAGGAGGTCAAGTTCAGGATTCCAGCAGCCTCAAAAGTCCATAGAGAATGTGTAAATAAGTCTAGTGGGCACATGTGCTAGATCAAAGTTAGCTGAAGTGATAAGGTGAGTGTATATGGGGGAAGCATTCCTGCTTTCTTTTGCCCCTGAAATATAAATTGTGTGCCTAATGAACAGGGCTGTTTCTCACCATGGGCTATCACATACTCTCTCTCAGTAGCATTAGAGCCCTTCCTAGCTGAAAGGGCTGTGTTCACTGACTTGCCCCAAAGGCTAGTAGTCTTGACTTCACATAGCTTTTCTCAAGCTCATTACTGTGTTCCCTCGATTTTCTAGTTTCATAAACAAGGCCTGGAGGAGTGGACAGACAAATGCAGTATCTATGGCATGGTCCTCACCTGTGGCTTGTAGGGACTTGAGACAGGGCACCTTTTTAGTTTATGCTGCCAGGGATAAGCTGGGTTGAGAAAGATGACCTTCTACAACTTATCTTTTTTGTAGCTTGTGGTTGAGTCTACTGCCTTGTGTAGCTTTACTCTGTCACAGCTGATTGAACCTAGTCAGTTATTACAGGCTGTAATAAGAGGGGGAAGAAGCTTCATTAAGCCCCTGCACACGCTTTCTGCAATATGAGTTCAGCTTTCACTGAACGCCATGGAGTGCATATGCCTTCATGGCAGGGAAGGCTTCAGGTGAAGACTGCTGCCTTGGTCACTAAAATTCTTCAGACAAGACTAAAACCCTGTGTGGATATTCCAGTGTTAAAGGTCTAAGTTCTCAGCTTAGTGTAATTTTATGTAAAAGAGCAAAATCAACTGAGATCTAAAGCTGCTAGGGAGGATACTTTTTTAATTCTGATGCTCCTAAATTGTCATGTCCAGTAGCTATTCCCGTGTTTCAGGATGTCTTCATAGGGCAAGAAGAATAAACTAAAATAATTGTAGCCTGTGTTTGGCCTCTGTGTGAGGGCAAACTGGAACTTGCCAACTTGTGTTGCATTACACTGCCCTTATCAGGATCCTAGTTGTCCACTTAGCAGAAAGATGTAACTCTACCTTGCTGGGAAGTGTTTGTGCCTGAAGTTCCTGATGACTTTTCTTTCCATGAGACCAAACATTTGGAATTGCTGGATCCAGGGAAGATGATACAAAAGGGACTGAGCCGTCATATGGCCTTGGGAATGAGACCTTTGCTGGCATTAAAAAATAATATTTTTTTTAAAATCCCCAACTGAAGTTCTTCAGCAGAAAGGAAAGCAGAAAAACAGGTTTTGAGACAGGTTACTCTTAGCCCGTGTGCTGGTTGGTGTAGAAAATTCTGGATTCCTGTTGTAACGAAGACCTAGAAGTGACTTGAACAAACAGACCCTGTGATAGTACTGTGACCTTCCTCAGTTCTTCCTCCCAGTCCAATTACTGTATAAACATTGCTTCCTCTGCCCTCCTTACTTGCATCTGTGCATGCCTGTATATGGGACTATCTCCTATAATATATGATCATTCCCTTTCCAGTTGTGCACTACTGTACACGTACTGTATCCATGCTGTATACATTTATAGCTATCATGAACTATAAAATTGGGTTTTATGGCTGTATGCTGGAAGGCTACAGAGCAGGTAATACAAGTCATGCAGAATTATGTTCACTGTCTAAACTTGTATCAATTAGCTGCTTCTCAGCAGAACACAGGACATGTTGCTAATATGCAAACTGCAGCATGGGAGAAGAGTTCGAACTTGAATTGCTGTAGTATCGTATTTCTAAAAGGTAGGCCTTGTACTATAAGCCGCTTGTTGGAGCGTGGCAGACAATAGCCACCAGCTAGCCTCTGCGGTTTGACAATTGCATGTGGTCACAGAAAGTAGCAGCTGACATTGGCAGTTTCCCCCAGCAGTGCTAGAAGTGTCAGCGGAGCAAACCTGAGAAGATGGAGCGAGTTACCTGTGTCATATCTGGAAAGCTATGTCTTCAACTAACACCAATGTCAAAATGTTCAGTGGTGCAGAAATGGATGGGTTAACTGCTGCCAAGTTCTGGTAAAAGCTATTGGACAGCCTCATGTTATGGTGGGAGGTCATGCTAAGTCAGAAACATTGTCAGAGAGGACACTGAGATTCAAGTTGGTGTTGAAGCAATTAGACTTGTACCATTGTCATGGTGTTCACAATCTTGGTCCAAGGGTAATTCTATTTTTATTGCTTTGAATCTCAAAGCTTAACTTTTTGGGGGAAGACTGAGCTTGCTATCAGACTCTTGAATTGATGCCTGATAATTAACATCTTGCAAAAAGTACTTGTGTTGAAATACTGCAGGGTTTTCCCCAAAGCTTTTTATTGGCAAGCTTTCTACTGGTATTGCAGATAAAGCATATCTGTCGCTTGGAGAGCAACAAGTGGAACAACTTAATGCTTCAGTTCTTGTATCTCTGTACTCATCAACTTCTGGTGGAAGTTAGAAAACCGAATGCGGAACTCAAAGGTTTTGGGTAGACTGCTCAGCAATATACTACTGGATAAGCAAGTCAATTGTATTTCAGTACTTAGGAAAGTTTTTCATAGCGTGTGTCTCTGTGCAGGCTAGTAGGATGGCTGTGCATTGTGGTAAAGAGGTAGGTAGGGGGCCTACAGGAAGGATGGGGAGGGACTCTCTATCAGGGAGTGTAGTGGTAGGACACAGGGTAACGGTTTCAAACTGGAAGAGGGTAGATTTAGATTGGATATCAGGAAGAAATCCTTTACTGTAGGGGTGGCGAGGCACTGGAACAGGTTGCCCAGGGAAGCTGTCGATGCCACGTCCCTGGAAGTGTTCAAGGACAGGTTGGATGGGGCTTTGAGCAGCCTGGTCTAGTGGGAGGTGTCCCTATCCATGGCAGGGGGATTGGAACTAGGTGATCTTTAAGGTCCCTTCTAACCTGAACCATTCTATGAAACGCATGGTGCTTTCACAAGAAGTCAAGGTCTGAGTGCTGCAGGTAGAAATATACAGTAGTTCTAGTGGGCAACTTACTTCACAGATGGTCAGTTGGCCAAAGTACTGACTTTCTGAGCCTGAACTTGCATTAAGTAACATTCTGTTATCAGCAAACTGGACAAGGTGGCGAGAGAAAGCTTCCCACTGTAGCAACCAGTATAAGGCGCACAATGTGGCAGTATGCCACTACAGTGCAGCTTGGCAATGAAAGTCAAATGTCTTGTTCAGTAATGGTAGATAATAGAAAATGCCATCCTGCAGTGCTAAAATAGCAGATTTGAGTGGGTCATGTTCTTGACAGCGTACTTGAGAATTTGCTTTCCATCAGCAGCACTAGGCAGTGAGTTCGTACCATTCTAAGGTGTCCTTTGTGTGAAGGCTTAGGGTGAGCTAAAAAGGAGAACAATGCAGTAGGGTATAAAGCTCTAAGTGCTCTTTCTGGTGAAGTGAAACTTGATAAAGTAGTCCTCTCATCTAAAAGTATCTAGATGATCACAGCATGGTGACTGTGCAGTGGTTAAAACTAACACAATCAACTAGACTGCCTGCAAAAGCAATACAACAATCCACTGCCTTTACCTCTTGAGGCAACAGTTAAGTTCTCAGTGTGAATAACTTTGCATGACATATGCTGTTTCTCAGGAGTTCACTCAGGAACCACCACGAGAAGGGTGGTGGTTCCCTCTACTTGTTATACCTTTTCAGGGTGGGCTTGTGCAACAACACTCAACACTCTTAAAGGGCATGTGGATACCTGTTACTATTTATAGGCTGTAAGCCAGTCCTCTCTCTTAATTCCAGGAAACATATGTAGAACGAATTACAGTTGTCATATAATCATCCTACAGCATGTCTGTGGTGCTCGGTCCAGTTCCAGGTATCCTTTAACTTCTACTGTAGTTGAGACAAATAGTTTTCCTGGTAAGTGGGTCAACAGGAACATCTTTGCTCAAACAGATTCTGTGCAACAGCTTCAGTTGCTAAATCCTTTAAGGAGACAACATGTAAGCTTTACAAGCTAACTCCAATCCCAGCAACTGGTGACACACTTCAGAGCCATACACCCATTGTAAAAGCGGTGCCGTAGGAGTTAAGCACATTGGTTAGAATGCTGTCAGCAAAGCTTATGGGTATCCAGGAACCTGCTGCATTTGGGGAAATACCCTTTGTTAACACTATTTCATCTGTTGCTGTAGAGGTAAAAGTGACTTCTGTGCTGCCTATTCTAGTTGGGTTTCTCACCTAGACTAAAAGCTTACATTATCCATTTATGGTTAGTGAGAACTTGCAGAGAAGTCATTAATATTCAAACTGACAGTTAGAACTAAAAAAAATACCTTTTACAGGAGCTATCAGTCCAACTAGTTAAAGAATTCTTTTTAGTCAAACCAAAGTTAAACAAAAAGCCTTCGTCTTAATTCTGTTTTTTAATGTTGAATGGCCTGTTGCCTCTGATCATACTGACTAAACTCGGTACTAAGGTACACCTTAGTTTCTTGAAGTTCCACAGCTCAGTAGCTTGTCTTGAGATGTAGAAAAGTAATGCCTTGCTGCTGTGCGTCCAGTTGTTGTGAAATGTATCACTTGGGTGGTGCCAATGCTCTTTAAGGCAGCAGTTGCCTTTCCTTTGTCTTCTGTAGAAAGACTTCTGGAGACCTGCAGAGGTGCTTGGCTACATAGGCCCAGCGTGGGGAAGGAAGTGAATACGCAGGCTAAGAATAGTATTGGTCCCAAAGGATTGGGGAAGTATATCAAAATACTGCTGAACTTGAGCTGCTTTTGAAAGTCTGTTCTCATTTTAACACATTTTTTTCAAGACTTAACTTTGATGCAACATTTGCATTTCAGCATATTTATACTAGTCTGACTTGAGTGACTGACTGATTTGACTCTGACTTCTGTGATCAAATCAAGTCAGGGTAAGATGGTAAATGAACTGAAAATGTAACTTGCTCAGAAAGCGCTTGTCTTATGCCATGGTTTTGCGAAGTGGCACTTTTTATCTGGTGAATGTCTTTGAAATGTTCTGTCCTTGAACAGTACAAAATTTCCCATTCTTCATGTGTTCATCAGGGTTTGAAGTTGCAGACTTTTATCCCGCTATGGGAAGAATCTGCTTGTATGTGTAGTTGACTTCAGCATTGTTCGGTTTCATAGTTAGTGAAGCTTGTGGTGGAGTAATGACTAAACACTGACTCAGTGTGGATGTGTTTAGGAATGCATAATCAGCACTAATTCTCTCTTTCTCTACAACTGCAAATCTTGCATCATGCTGCAAGGCTGCTCTAAGTGTAGTTAATTACTCTTTTAACACCCCACTCTAGACACTGCTGCCAGTTAGATATTTTTAGACTCCTCTTCAAATAATAAAAATGCAGTGATTCAAGTGGCTTGGTTTTTCTGTTCTGCAGCCCAGGTACTGCACCTTCACAAACATTAACTGTTCCCTTGAGCAATAATTCAGAGCGGGATAGCTGGAAGGCTAAGATCTTCCTAGGACACTGTCTAGGGAGACATGGAAGTGGCTTGGAAGAAAGAAACTTCCAAAGCAGGGAGAGTGGGTTTCCATGTCTATTGCATGCATTTGCTCTGAGTAGCTGACTCTTCTGTAGAGGTTTTTGATTAAACTAGGTTCAAGAGCCTAGTCCAAAGGTACTGAACTAGTTTGGAGTTGACATCTGTTACTGTGTAAATAAAATAAGTCTGAGTAGTGCTTCTTATTAATATATTAGTTTAACTGGTGACTTGGACTTTCTTTACTTCTGCGTGTACAATGTGGGCCTTGATTGTCATGTATTAAGAGGGCACTCTAGTACAGTGCTGAACAGACCACATCAAATGGAACAATGACTAATCTTTGTAGGACAAATGGCTGTGATCCAGGTAGGCATGTGGTGCCAGAGTATTTTCATACATCTTTATTTTTAGATGGCTTGCCAAAAAAGTGTCAACTTGGACTTTAGAGCAGGCAGGTCTCTACCATTTTTCATCTGGGGAAATAAATAATGCAGTGTAGACTTATGAGCTTCTAACTCTAGGGTAAGTATTTTCTTTAAAGTTTTTTCACTTGGTAATGCAATGCCAGTTGCACTACTGGAGGCTGTTTTAGCAAGTACATAATCCAAATGCCCTACAGAGCACTGAGTGAAGGGTAACTTTCTTGTTGTGAGAATGATGAAGAAACCATAACTTTCTGGTCAAGGTATAAAACCAAGTATTTTATTAACTGAAGACAGGTCCATGAACATATTCCTTCTGTGGTTATTTGAGAACCCAGCTCAAAAATTCTGTTGTAGGAGGATCTTCTGGGGCACATGACAGTATAGTTTGTGTTGGCCATGAAGCCAATTTTGAAAGTATAACTACAAGCTAGTGTAAAATCCAGAAGAAAGTGAAGCTACATCTTAAGTGGTTTAAAGCCACGTCTATATCTGGAAATAAAGCTTCAGAGACTATTTCTATGGGCCTAAGCTGCAGCACCCCCTAAGTGTTAAGGTGTGCTACAAATTAATTAACAGGAGCTATTGGCCTTTATGTAGCTCTGAGGTGGCTACTTAAAGTGAATTTGCTGATCCAATAAAACTGGAACTATGAAGAGATTTTTTTGCTACTTAGTATACTTACTTCTATACTAGTTATTTGTCTCTTGTTTCTTGCAAGTTCTGAAGTGTAGGGATAATGGACTGTCTCCAGCTCGCAAAGCACATTAAAACTTTTGTTCCTGATAAAAATATCAATTGCAGCAATTCACTGCAATTTTGTCAGCCCCATTTGACCGTAGCTGGTAGATGTCAGCTAAGGATGCTAAAGCATCAACTTAACGTGATCCCTCTTCAGTCATTCTCAATGAGAAACAAATGGTAACCTGAGAGTAGGCCAAACCAGAGCATATGGCAGTCGTACCTTGCAATTGTGTAAGAGTAGGAAACCCTTCTCTTTAAAAGGAATATTTGGTATTTCAAAGGAGGCTTTGGCTGGCTAACCCTGAAATAATTTTCTAGAGTTACTAATTCTGTCTGGGTATTATAAAAGCTTTTGCCTGAATGTGTACTTCTTGAATTGGGTTCCTGTTCTTACCCTTGGCTTCTGAGGATACAACCTGAAGAATAAAGAATCACTAAACAATCTGTTTTTCTAGACTTACTCTGCTTTGAGCCTTTTGACCGTGGCATACCATAATTCAGCTGTTTGTGATGTTGGTGAACTTGATCAGGCAATGATAGATGCTGCTTGGCAAAAACACAGGCAACCCTACACTAATTTTGGTAGAGCAGCTCTAGCTAGGCTCAAGGCATTGAACTTGGCACAGGTTAACTCTTGTCTAAAGACTGGTAGTCCTTGTGGTTGTGTTGCTATTGGGATTTTACTGCCCTTAGTCTTTAAGATGGAAAACATACTACCTCCATGTCTCAGTACTGTGGAGTGGGAAGTTCTATAGTTCTTGGTTTATCTTAAGTCAGTATTGTTTAAAACTTGGGTGTATACATATGGTCAATTTTTTTCAGTGTTCTATTAACTTTAGACTTCTTGCACGTAATGTACTTCCAGTAGACCTGGACACCAAGTGGATAAAAGGGGAGGTAGGACTCTGGTTTGATCAAAAGGACTGAAGCTTAGAAAAATATCAACCTCTTATCTGACCTTTTGTGGTGGAGAAAGAGGTTTTCCTTCAGTAAAGTACACAGCAAAAATCTAAACTTCTAACAACTGAAGTTTAGAGCATGTTTGCCTTCTTTCTTGCTTTTTATAATTGCAGGAAATGGGGAGGTAGCTGCTTATGTCAAGTCGGGAAGGAAACAAACCACTGGCAAGGGTTCTGCAATAACAGTGGACTGCTGGAGCCAGTTTCTTGTACTAAAGGACAGCAGGCTCTTGCATTAAGAAAACCATAATACTTTTTTATCCACCCTGAATGCTACTTACTGGAATACCCCAGAATTCCCATTGGCTGACTGTAAATGTAGCCAAAGGGTGTAGTCTCTTGAGAAAGATTACAGCTTGTATGAAGAGATAGTAAGAAGCTTGAATTTAGCTTCTGAGAGTCAAGGCCACAAACTTCTATCAAAAGTGAGCTGAGTGCTTTCTTTCACTCTATTTTAATGGAAATAGAGTTGTATCAAGGCTACCATAACCTACTTGAAAAGACAACATCAAAGTAGGTGCTATGGCAACAGTGCAGCTTTATTCTCAGTCTGTTAAGGAGTGGGAGACATGGGCAATGCAGTGCTGCTGATGAGTGTTACACTGGCAGATGAGAAAATGAATCAAATTTACCTCGAACTACCCTGGGCAGCTACAGCTGTGGAGTTTCTGCAGTTGTGGGGGTGGGCTGGGCTGCAGTGACATTCAGAGTCGATCTTGTGGAGTGTCAGCATGATCTTTGAAGGAACCCAAATGCTATTTGCATTCAATTTTTGTCTGAAAACAAATTTGTAGGAGTGAGTCTGGCTACTTGCAAGGCTTTTTCCACTCACTGGGTAAATTAATCTAGTCTAGATAACAGAACACTTAAAATTAATTAGAATTCTAAACTGATGTATTTTAAATAAAGTATTCTGGTTTTCCTCCTGCATTTAAGGTAACTTGCATACCAGTATGGCTGTATTGGAGAGCTGTGTATCTGAAGCTGAATGAACAGTATTGACTAGTACTCAAATTACTTGCATTCTGCCTGTGAAAGTCTCCTCACTTGTATACATAAATGACTTTTGGATTTCTAACTGGGCATAGCTCAAGGATTTACCATAGTAACAGCTGGAAGACTTATCTGTTTGTCCAAGCTACTGTCTTAGCACTGTCATTTGCTTATGAGCTGAATTGGGAACTTCCTGAGCTTGGAGTTGAGCTTGTAGTTTGAATATGTTACAGCAACATAAATGTAGCTGAAGAAACATGCGTGGGTGTTTTTTTTGGGGGGGGGGGGGGAGGGCGGCTGCCTGGAAATCTATTAGCAGGTAACCACTGCTTCCCATTACCTGTTTGAACACTAGCCAAATGACTGTAGAAACTTGTTTGGCATCTGAGTGGAGGAATGCAGGAGTGACTTGAGGGTCTGGGTTTGTCATCTGCTGTTTAACTATGTAATTTAACTTGGCACCAGTTCTGACAATGTTTATTCCAGTATACTGGCTTGGCCATTAACTCACCCAGCAGAATACAGAATATAAGTCCGACAGTAGTCAGAGAAAGCCTAATGGTTGTATACACATAGTCTGACACAGAAACAGTATCTAGACAGAATCTGTCTTGCCTTGGCACCTTTCTGTGCTTAATTTTGTGTTACGTGGGACTTCTGCAGAGCTGGTTTACTGATCCTTCTAGAATTGCTTTATCTGCAGTTCTGGCTAGTGACTTTTGGTTGCCTAATGTCTTAGGTAATGCATAATTCTTTCATGTTGAGGACTTGCATTCAAACTGCTAGGAGGCATGATTTCAGACTAGGAAGTTGTTGAAAATGCTTTTGATAAAAATGAGACTAATTATTACAGCGTAGAAGAAACAATTGCTGCAGTAATTATGCTGAATTTATCAAAGGAATGAGCTATGTTCCAGGGGCTGTGCCAAACTGGGTCATGAGTTTCATGACAGTAGACTTAGCAGATCAGCAGGCCAGAAAAATGACACTATAAAGCGGAATGAACGTGGGGAGAAACGTTTGTAAAAAATGAAACTAGCCTGACTTCAAGTTTTGTGCCTTAACCTCATCTCTGTTCTAGCAGGCAAACAGGCACTAACAGTGTTTAGAATAGCTACTGGCACCTCAGTAACTAAACAAGGATAACTCTCAACATAAACTGTGAAGCTGAGAATTACTTTGTTTTACATACACTGTATGGTCTTCAAGTGACACTTCAACAGAAATGGGATGTTTTTGTTGTCGTCTTCTACCAAATTCTTGCCCAAAGATAGCCTGTGCTTCAGCAACTGTCTAGCTTACTTAATGAAAACCATCTATCTGTGGTAGATGGAGGCAGTAGGACATGCAGAAACCCTTCCTACTGAAGGAAGAAGTGGCCTGCTCAAAGAGGGTAATAATCCTTAGTGAGAAGGACTTCAGTTGTGAATATATGCTGTGTTAAAAATAGGGACCTAAGATGTAAATGGGTTAAGCAGTATAAAACAGGAGTCTCAAATTGCTGTTTTTAAATGGATCCTTTCTATCAGCTGCTTATCTGAAGAATACTGCTCTATCAGTACTAATTTCTGGAGGAAGGAAAATTGCTGTGGTTTCTGGGTTTTAAGGAACATGAGGCTTAAAGTTGATCTCAACAGATAGCTCTGATTTGTATCCAGACCAAAGGACACGCGCTTTCCTTTAGCATGTAGTTGTCAAGACTTAATGTAGTGGGAGCCTTCTAGCATACGCTTCAGTTTGAACATTTCCAGTGCTTATGATCAAAATTGGAGAAGATTTTTCAACTCAAAGGGAAAACAAGTACTCTCTCTCTCCTTTTCCCCAACTTGCTAGCTGGATTAGCATGTCAAAAGTTCAAAAAGGAATGTAGAAGGTAAAATGAGCTCAATTGGCACTTCTACCCCCGCATTGTACCTGTAAGCCTGATATGTTATTTAGAGATTAACTTTATAGACTTCGTGCCCAGAAGCATTAAAAGAGTTCCTGAAGACCTGGGAACTCATTGGGACTTAGCTGCTTTTATTCAGTTCTAATCCCTCTTGTAAGTAACTTGAGAGAAGAATGGAATATTTTCTGCAGGTGAGAGCCTATATGTTAAATATTGTAAAGGACTTTCTACCCAAGACACTGACAAAGAATTGATGTTGTAATGTGGAAGGCTGAACTTGGTTAAAAAGCCAATAGCTGAAATCAGAGAAAAATAATCCAGTACTTCACTTCTGGGAATCTCCTTCATGCACTGTGGGGGATCTAGCTTTATTCACTCTTGAGTAGAGTATTCTTATCCTCAAGATGAGAGTGTTTATAAATAAAGCCTGACTTCTGACTTCTGACTTAAGTGCAATTTTATTGTTAGTCACTAGTACAATCAACAATGTTTTATCTGGGAAGGAGAGCATGAATACTTCTAAACATTTAGCAATAACAGATTTCAGAACAAAATACTGTTCTGTACTTTATAATCTGTAAATTATGGACTAAATAGCATAATGTGAAAGTAAACAACTAACTTCTCAAGTACTTTTGAACTGTGACAGCCAAAAAATCATTGGCTGGCAGTAATACAATGGCCTGTAGTCATAGGGCTGCCTGGTGCAGGAAAGTATCTCTGCAGTTAAGCCTGTTTTGAGCAGCCAAAAGCACCACTCGATAGCTTAAACATAACAGCCTACAAATGGCTTCGTATAGGGATATCCACTCAAACTGGGACCAAAAGCTGAGTGAGGTGGCTTACAACTTAAAAAATAAAACAACAAAAACCAGAAGGCAGTAGCTAAGAGTGACTACTGTGCTTCTGCGAGCAGGAAAACTGGGGATAACTGTAGTCTCGTGTGAACATCAGCTTGCTAGGGTACTCCTCAAGAGTCTTTCAAGGTTTATAAGACAGTGAATGTGCAGTCTGACAATGGTGAGCTTTATTCTGTTAGTGCTGGTTATGTATGGTAAGTACAGACTCTTGGTCTTGCTGTTAGTAGGTCATAACTTCTACAAAAACGTTTGTAGCACTCTAGCCAGTTTGCCATCTCAACAACATTTAAGCTTCAGATTGTGATTGTGGCACTTTCGATTCTGGGGATGTCATTAGGAAAGTGCTTTCTTGATGTCTAATCTTAAAATGATGTGCAACCTGGATTACAGCAATGGGATAACCTGCCCCCAAAGAATGAATAGCAGTAATATAGGTTTTTAGACAAGTTAGTGTAGGACACCTATCAAAATGCTCATGTATTTAACATGGTCTTTTGCAGTATTATAGCTTGGCTCCCATTTGATGTTTCTTTCAAGGCTGTTAGAGTTGGGTGCTGACTCCTAGCCTTTTTGAGGAAAATTCTGCTTGGTTTAACTTTGTAGCAAAATAGTCTGCCCTCATCAGCACTGAATGTTGTGTTCCATCTTGGCCTTGTTGGCTTCCTTGGAGCTATCTAAACTCGGCAGCTTGGACTAGGAAATCTTCAACTTCATCTGGCCTGAATGGATTCACCGTAGGACTTAGTGGTTTTGCTTTTAAAGATGTTGGAGGCCATGTTGTATCTGGTAGCAAAGAAGTACAGGAAGCTTGGTTAATGTCCTACGCTGGTACCTGAAACACTCCATTGAATGCAGTAAGAGGAACCTGCATGGATTAAGAAGACTTTTTCTTCCCCCCAAAGTTTGTGCATTTATTGGCATTGGGAATCCAGCTCCTGCGAAAGTAAGAATAGCAGATGCTTGTGCAACCTTAGGAACATCTCATGTCACCAGTAAATCTGTTATTCTACTAGGTGATATGGTGACAAAATACCAGTGATTAGGATGCCATATAAATGAGGCCCACAGTTAAGCAGTTTGAGGCACAGCTTACTCATTTAGCTTACAGAGCTTTATCTGTATTTCTGTATTTTGAGTGGTTCTCAATACTGTTGTTGCTGAAGCAGAACTAATTTGTGATTTAACAGCTTGTTTCTTGCCTCTGCTTATCAAAACTTCTGATTTGTGTAATCAATAGCTTATGTTCTTGTTTTCAGACAAATCTACCTATCTTCAAATTGAAAGAATCTACAGTCAGAAGAAGGTACAGTGACTTTGAATGGCTAAGGAATGAACTAGAAAGAGAAAGCAAGGTGGGTAAAATGAAAGGTAAATACAAGTATTCATATACTTAAAGCATATATATCATATAGAGCAGTTATTGTTGTTGAAAATGTCCAGAACTAAAACACTGTCATTCAGCAAACTTCAGTTGTACAATGCTAGAGACTATTTAATGGTTTTGAGTTAATTTGGAGTTAAACTACTTGAATTCAACTTACCTCTATGGCAGGTACTGTTCTCCTCTGGTCATGTTGTATTACTTCACTAGGGACGTGATTGATGAGTTGGGTCCTCTAAGAGGAAGAGGTGGCACAGGAGGTATGTAAACTTATTTACAGGCTGCACTTAAGGATACTTTTCTAAATCTTTCAGGTTGTGGTACCACCTCTACCAGGAAAAGCTCTTCTCCGTCAGCTCCCCTTCCGAGGAGACGATGGCATATTTGATGATTCCTTTATAGAGGAAAGGAAGCAGGCTCTTGAACAATTCATAAACAAGTAGGTGTTGGGTCTAGTTATCTGGAGACGTACTCAGAACTCAGCTCTGGAAAACTGAATTAAAGCTGTTAATCTTCTGTGGTAGCTGCACTAGGTTCAGAATAATAACTTTCACATAATCCTGCAGTAGAGCGTACTAACATTGCTCAAACAGTGTTTAGTTTGGATATCTTAATGCTTACCTGAACAGCTGAAATGAATGTTAGTGTTGTTGTTAATTTATGCAAATTACTACTAAAATTATAGCATTCAAAATAGTTCTACTTTTTCATTTCTGAAAAGGTATCCTCCATTGGGTGAACAATGGAGCTTACAATGGGCTTACAGCAGTTTACTTTGATTGCAGATGTGAGGCATTATCAGCTTGTGTAATGATGCATATTTTCTCTAATCATCATGAGAATCTTTCTGAAATGTAAAAACACTACCTGAAGTATACACATATATAGTTTGAAATAGACACTTAAGGTTTTGTCACTGCCTTTCAAAGGGTGAGCAGAAATTATAGTAACAAAGTCTTATGATTCTTTTTCTACCATCTTGACACTACTAACCGCACTCCATGTAGTGACCTGAAGAGCTACTTTAATCTCTTTAACAATGTGGATCCAAGCAGTGGGTAAGAAGGAATACTGTTGGTTAACCAGCTCTTCTGGTCTCTAGAGCCAACACTGTTCAGACCCAACTGGATTTGAGACTGCTGTCTTTAAACCTTCAAGCTTGTCAGTTCCACTAGCATTTTAATGTTGTTCAGTAGTAATGCTGTTTAACAGGGACAGAGGATGTCTGTGAGTTAAGCCAGAACTTCATCTGCTTGTCAGTTATTGTTAGTTCAGGCATGTGGCTTGGAGTTGCAAGTGACTAATTTGCATCTGTCTTGTGCAAGTAAGCTAAGTGTGACTGTATGAAATCTCAAATTTTTCTTCACACAGTTGCTTGTTAGCTCAATTTAGAGGTATTGCTAATGGTTCTGAGCAGGTAAAAAAAAAAAAACTTCAGAATGCTCTTTCCTCTAGTCAAAGACAAGCGGAATGAATTTCCAGGGCATCTAGTTTTGCATTTATGCTACATGAAGGCAGATGTGCTTATAGTAAGATGGAATGTGGGGTTTTAAGTGTATACAATCAAGGCATTCATGACTGCAAAGTACAAATTTTATCTGTGCAGGCTTGAGACTCTACATTAAATGTGGAAGAAGTGCACTTACTGAAGGTTTTGTATGCTGAGTTTAGCAATATCTGGGGGAAGAAGACTGTTTACATTCTGAAGCAGCTGATAGTGAAACAGTCATCTTAACTGAAATCTCTAAAAAAACTCAATATAGGTGACAGAAGTGGAGTGGCCAGTTTACTGGTATCATTTGTTCAGTCCTACAGCAAGTAATACATTGATCTTGTAGAAGTGTAAAACTTTTTGGTCAATTTTTCCTCCATTGAGACATAAAAGCAGGCTGTTAATGTAGATATTGATGTAGTGGCAGGCTTGAGTACAGCTGGAACAAGATTCTTCAGGCAGAACTCCTAGTTATTCAGCTGCATCAATTTATTATAATGGCATGACCAACTCATCAAGCAAATATTACTAAAGTTTCAAACCATGTAGAAGCTTTAAGACTTATAGTGAGTACTCTAGGTACTAGTGAAATTGGTCCTGGAGTTAATTTACGTAATATGTCACATTACTGCATTCTCAAAGCTGGTCTTTGCTGCTAGAACTAGAGAAGAGTCCCTCAGATAACTGATATCACTATCTAAAAAAAGATCTTGATGCACCAATGCTAGTTCTTGATCTCTAGGATGTTATTGAGAAGCTTTGTCCTTCTAGATGTAAAATCTAGGGGGACTAAATCACAGCAGTGCAGGTTGCTTGAGTCAGCTCTCTTGGGCCAGCTTGCTGGCACCACTACCTATAGTGACATTCACAGGGGTAGCTACATTGCAAAACATTTGTCTGCCTGAATGTGACTTTAGGGTCCATGAACACTTTTGAAGTAGCAGCTGCTCTGTGTAAGGGTCACCTTAGAGAATAATTCTGAGGAAAAGCCAATGCAGAGTGAGGTAGGTATTCATGTGAAACCAAGGGCTGAATCTGAGACATCAGATCTAGTCTTGCAATTCAGCCACCAATTTGCAAGCCTCCCTGAAAGGGAGAAGGAATATGCTGCTGCCTCATCTCTTGTGTATCTTTCTCTTGAAGTTCAAGGCCCGCAACTGCAGTGTGATGGGGGTGAGAAACTCAAACTAGTTATTCCAGACTGTCTTCCTCATGAACTAGTGCTTGAGACTGCTGCCCATTTACCAGAATGTGGCAAGATTAATAGGCTTAATGACTGCACTTGAAATAATCTGTCAATGCTGAATAGGAGAGCTCAGCTTCCCCATTAAAGGGCACCCTTGATGACAAGTGAGTAGTGACAGGTGAATCTGTCCTGTTGTGAAATAGGCAGTAATAGGTACATTTGGAGAAGATGCACAAAAGTGCTTGGAAGTACCGATGCTGAGCCACTGGAGTTGACTGTATTACACGTGTTCAACTAGATAACTTCCATTTGAAGTAGAAATATTCTGGCAGATATGGAGGCCATAAGGCTGACACAAGCTGTCCTTGGGAGGGTGGGAGGCTTTCTCGCTTAAAGGGAGAAGCCTGTCTTGATTGACCAAACTGGATGTAACTTTTTTCAAACCAAACTGCTTTCGGTTTTTGTATCCATAAGCGATCAACTTCCAGAGATTTTGAGTCTCTTGGATTTTTACTTACACAGAAGACTGCATGGTATTTTAAGGGCTTAAATGCAATAACTTGTGGTTTTCTTCCAAGCCTGGGAGTGTTTTCTAATTCAATGTCAGCTTCTTTACTGTTAAAAGGATGGTGTCCCAGTCTATATGTGGAACAAAACTAAATCTGCAGTAGAGGTGGTGGTCTCTTCTAGAGCCAGACAAAGTCTGTGTCTCCCATGTTTCATATCCAAAGACACCAGTAATTAACAGAATGGCCAGTACCCTCTGGCTGTGCATCAGTGCTGCTTGTGCATGCTAGGAATAGTGACCGTGGTAAGTCACAGTGTCAGAGCCCTCAGAAGACCTTCACACCCTTTGGTGGAGTAAGTCTTTAACTCTGCCTGGGCTAACTGCTACTGAATTAGACTGAGAACTGAGGGGTTAAGCTGCCTTTAGAAAGGTGTCCTGTGTCAAAGGTATCAAGACCTGTAAAAATCCACTTGGCTTGCTTAACTCTACGTTTCCTAATGCTAGGATGGGCACTTTGATAGTCCTCAATTGCAGGTGACAGATGATAATGACGTGACACGCTTCCAAATGATCAGAGGTAGCTCAGGGTTCCTATGGACTAACTTCATCTGGGGGAGAATGACAAATCTTGCTGCCAGACATCATTCTAGTTGCCAACAGTGAACTGGAAGAGTGATCTATGCCTAAGTGCAGAACCATAGGTTATAAGTATAAAACCTGCTGACTGGCTGCAAGTAGACTTGATTTGTTAGCACTAATGCTTTTTTTTTCCTCTCCAGGGTTGCAGGCCACCCACTGGCACAGAACGAGCGCTGTCTTCACATGTTCTTGCAAGATGAAGTAATAGACAAAAACTACACACCATCCAAAATAAGACATACTTGAGTTCCGAAACAGTCTTCTCAAACATTAGTGGTTCTTATGCTTGGTTTTAAGAGGTTGTAGTTTGTCTTAGCATGCTGAGGATAAACAGGCACGAAGTCTCCACTAACATCAGTACACTGCTTGGGCTTTTGCATATGCTTTATAGCATTAAAGAACTCACTTGTCTTCTAGCTAAATCCCTCTGACTCCTTGATTTAAGAGTATTATACTATGAGACCATCCACCCCTTGCAATGTCTCACAGACCTTTCCACTCTTATTTGCAATGACTTAACAATGTTTACTGACTTGGCCTTACTTGAACTTGCACAGTTGTAGTGTCACGTGTTCACTTGTATTTGACTAAACTGCTATGCTGTTTCTGAGGTAGTAATCTGTCTGAACTTCTGTAGAAAGATTGCTTTATTTCTGATACCCTGTGTGAGAAACACTTATGCAATTGTCTTCAAGCTTGTAAAAACACTTTATACTGAAGTAATGAGGGAATTATCTTTATATTCTGTAAGAGGAAAAAAAAAATCAAATTTATATACTAAAGTAACTTGTCTAAAGTTTTGAAATAAAAGTGAAAATGCACTTCAAATGTTTTGTCACTCTTGACCTTGAGTGTGGGGTATCTCATGCTTTCTGAGAAGCAGGGACTTGACTATACTAAGTGAACCGGTGTTTCAGCCTTGCTGTGATGCTCTTCAATGTAGTCTTGTGTTACTAACAACCACTAAATACCCTTAGGTGCTGGCACTCACTGATCAAGTGGTTTGGGAAAAGAGTACCTTTCTACTTGTCATGAGAAGCCTCAATCTAGCTTCGACTAGCGAGTGAAAATTATACCGTCCTACAGAGAAAGGAATGTTGACATAACCAATTAGATTAAAGTAGCTCTGCTCTACAAATACAATTATGGAGCTGAAATTGTACAAGCCAGCTCTGAGATGTGATTGTAGACCACTTCCCTGAACACTAAAGGAAGCGGAAGCTGTAGCATTGTGCTTGTATGACCACGGGTGAAATGCAGGTGGTTGGTGCCTGAACTGCAGTTCACAAGCAACGCTGCTGAAGTCATCTTTCTCACTAGATGCCTCTATGGCTGGAGGAGCTTCCATAGTGCTTCCAGACATGACATTGGAGTTTCCTATCCACATGCTCTTGAAAACAGATCCAAGAACACTCTAGTAGCAATCTGATACAGTGTTTTGTGCTATTTGGTAACAAGCTTAGGCTTGGCTCTGCTTTTCTTTCCTTCTTATAATACTACTTATCACTGCTGAGAACGTCCTGCGGACTTACTGGCAAAGTTATTAGTTTCCTTTAAATAAGACTATTAACTTCAGTCATGGAAATCTGGATGTAGAAGAGCGAGCTGACAAAAGTGGTGGCTGACTGGATTATATGTAGTACTAGTGACTAGCTCAAATAATCGCTCTTTCCCCCTCATACTTAACAAAAACTGTGTTGAATCTCTCCAACAGTCCTAATAATGAAACCAGGGACCAAAACTGACACAGTCCACTTGCAGCCTAGAGCTGTCTAGCTTTTCAAGAAGTTTTTGATGATGTAAAATCAATTCTAAAATTCCATGTGCTTGCTGAATCACACTTAAAATTTGAGTTACTCTTGGAAATGGGGGAAGAAGGGCTAAATGTATATGAAATTTTATTATTTAGGTTTACATATGTAGTAAAGTGTTTTTTCTCAAATGTTCTTTTCTGAGAGAAGCTTCTTTCAGAAATCAAAGTAAATGCCCCATCTTATCCTTAAAAGATGACACAATCTGTATCATCGGCTGTGGAAATAAAAGAGTTAAGCTGAAGAGGGAGAAGCTGTGTGCTTGATGTCAAAGTATTCCTAGTTCCAAAGTGAGGACTTGGAGATTGACAGGGCATCTGCACTGAACTCTGGGATTTTGCCTGGGCTTCCATCCTTCAAGGCTAACTGGAGACCCTAATTCTAGTGTAGTGTAACTGGTTCTGTGTCTGTGCAATCTGCAGTACTGGGAGGAAGACATGGCCTGAGATCAGCTGTGCCTAAACCACAGGGATCTGGGCATTGTTCCCAGCTGGTGAGTCTGCTTTGCAGCTGGGCTAGGTTCCTGCAGGTAAGAGGATGAGATATGGATGTGCACTCATTGCTCTCCCTGCTCTGCAACTGGGAGAAAGCCAGTACACTCCGTTGCGTCCTCTAGCCTGGGTGATGTAGGGAGTAGGACTACAGTGCGCTGCAGAATACGGTTGCCTTGCAGCGTGAGTGCAGTTCATGTTTATTGCTGCTCCGGGACAGCAGCATGAATCTTATTGAAATTAGTGTTCTGTCATGGGTTCTGCACAGCACTGGGTTCAACTGTTTTAGCTCATAAACTGAATTGTCGCAGAGTGGAGAGCCGCAATTGATTTTCTGCCCTGTCTAGTTCTTTTTAGTGTGGAGAGCAAAAAATGGTTGGAGGTTTTTACAGGTACAGTAAGAAAACTTCATAAAGTGTTTGTTGGTTTGTTTCTACGAATGTGCTAGGCCTTGTGGTAAATGCATTCTCAAGTGCTCCATGCTGGTTTGTATAGAAGATGATTCAAAGTCCTGTAGTCCATACTTTGTCTCACCTGACTCATTAAAAGGCTGGTCTCAGATACTTTATGGGCCTGGCTGTCTTGGAAAGGGCAGAATGTGAGACCTATCAAACTGCAGCAATGGGAGAGAGATGGGGTGAAAACTCTGACCTCTGAAACACGTGAGATTTTTGTGGAGTCTTTTGTTTTTTTGGAGTCAACGGAGCTAGGGTTTCACTTGTGACCCTTGACGCTGGAAACCAAGGAGCCATTGATATACACTACATTTTAGCCTGTCATTTTAGCCTGCGTGGCTCTTTGGTCACTCGTTGCCACATGAATACTGTGTTATATTTCCATTCTCCTATTGCCAGCTTGTTCCTGTGCATTGGGAGTTGCTTAAGTCTTTCTTTGGTGTGATTACACAATTGGACGCCTTAATAAAACCTCAGAATGTTTTTAATTGAAGCAGTGGTTTTGTACTCATCACCCTTTGTTAGCTGCACAATTCACCAATATTAAAAATTGTAATAACATGAAACGGAAGACTTGTACTAGGTTAGTCCTGTGATCTGTTTAGTATTGTGTCCTAGAAAAAGCTCTGTGTTAGCTCCTTGAGAAGGAAACCTTGCAGCAGGTGTATATTTTAATCATAGAAAACAGCTCTGTGCAGGACCTCAAAGTCCCTTTGCCCCAAGGCAGGATCACCAAAGCTATTTCTTAAACGTTTTTCTAACCTATTTTTTAAAACCTCTTTTGTGATGGAGACTCCACAGCATCCAAGGCAATCCATTTTAGTAGAGAATATTTCTGTTCCCTGGTAAACATGGTACAACGGAAGAAACTAATCCAGAAATAGAAGGACAAGCATTAAAAGAACAGTGGAAAGTAATTTAAATTCAATATATTTTTATTCTTTGTAAATACAATGAGTACAACTTTTTAACTTCACAAATCAGTTAATCCACTTTGTACAGGAAAAGTTTTACTCATTCTATGATAGTCCAAGTGCTGATTTTTCTCAGTGCTAGTTCCTAATAACAAATCAAATTTTGAAAAGTACAGCAGCTATCTTTAAATGTTTTTTTTTTCTACATTTTTCTTACATCAAATAAGCAGCTTATAACGTTTTTGTGTGTGAGAGGGTGTAGGCGAACAAGGCTTCAAAATTAGAACCTGGAGTTTTCTAAAAAGGCATTGGAGACTTTTGGAAATTGTTAGCATTGTATCAGTCAACAACTCTTATTTCTTTGAAATAAAATTCCTTCCATTGATTTTTTTATTATGTTTTTTATAGTCATTTCACTTCACTGCACATCTCATTGACAAAGAGTTTGGCCACCGTTGCCTTTGGTTTCAGCACTGTGCCAACGGGACACCCAGCAGGTCACTGACGCGGTCATCTCCATTGTATTTGGTTTTGCTGTTTTAGTCTTCCTTTCTTGACTTGTATCTTTTCAGGTGTGTGAACGTGTGTGTCTGTGTGTGTGGAAAAAGGAGGAGGGAAGGTCGGGGGGGAAGTGTGTAAAGCTCTTCTGTCTTTGAGATGTTAACTAAGTGCATTGTGGTGACATCCGCATCAAAGATCACCAGTTCGTTTTGCAGGAAGAATGGAGCTGCCGTCATAAGCTACTTTTTAATCAGTTCTGAAGGCCACTTCATGATGTATTATAGCAGAAGCAATGTTTTGGTAACCTGGTCTTAAATGTTGCCTATCATATTACAAACGTTTTCCCAACATAGGCTACTTTCAAAACAGTCCTGAAGGCCACCGCATCTCATGTTACAACAGAAGCCAAGTTTGGTCACCCGGTTCCAAATACTGAACAAACTAAAGTACCTTCTTTCACATTTTGTCTCAGATCTGCCAGTTAAATGAGAGAATAGCGGAGTCTTTGTTAACTATGACTGGCATCTGAATTGCCTCCATCCTGTAGTAACAGGAATAGCAGCCAAATTCCAACCACTTTCACTTTTTCTGTAGAACAAAGCATTCTCTCCATGATCTAAATCACTCTGTTCAGAGCAGCAGAATCATATCTACTGGGGTATTTTTTGTCAATGGGTTTAAAGGCTAAACATTCCCAGGCTTATGCTTCCTGTAGATTTTGTTAGTTGAGGCTTATTCTCCATAGATAAAAGTTCTTCTCAAACTGTCCATCCTGATTGTTTATTTTAAGGTAATTTATATGTCACTGGATTTGTACATATCTGAAAGCAGTCTTGTGATTGGTACATTCCCAATGGTCTTTTTGAAAAACACTTCTTCTATCGTAGATGGACTAATCGAACGTAAAGCTGGTAAAAGCAATAAAAGTTTTCCAAAACGACAGGGTTGTGTGGGGTACCTGCATGGGGAGACAGAGAGAAAAACATCTTGAAGTTTTTAGATATTTTTCCAAAGAAAATCTTTTATTTTACAGAAAATACCGATACTCAGCAAATTTTTCAGATGGGTGCTAACCTCTGCTAAACCCCTGTGTTTTGTACTCACGTGAGCAAGAAGGTTGACCCCAAGGAAAACTCTCTTAATGGAGGGTAGCAGAACATAGACCAATGTCTCTGAGTTTTGATTAGCTCCTTTGTTTATTCCCTCAGAACTGTAGTAATAGAGAGACAGGATCTGCTCTGACTTGTCCCTCAGACAATAACTATGTCCTTGACGCAGTTCAGGGAAGAGCTTGACCTACAATAAATACCCTGTCATGTAAAATGCAATTTAAACCTAGCCGCATTGTCATGGTAATCATTTTGCCCCCTTTTGGTTGCCTTATACATAGAAAACCAATTCACATTTGGAAATACTTTTTGTTATTAAAGAAGCTGTGGTTTATCCCCAGGTAATATATTTGTGTAATAGGATATTTTCCATCCTTTCTCCCAGCTTTTGAGGCCAACACAACATAGGATATGTATTCTAGTTGTGTTTACGCTGGCTTTATGCCAGTGTGGGTCTCAAACCTCTGCTTACAGTGGTCACCCTAAAAGGAGTAGATCATTTGGAGATCATTTGCTTCTCCAGCCTGCTCTCCCTTGCGTCCTGTTGAGAGCGACTCTACTGCTGTAGAGGTAGGAAGGTAAATTGGAGCCTGAGGATGAAACACAAGCTGAAAGCCCTATCCTGTTGGAGTCAATGTGACAATCTGTCAATGGACTGCACTTTCTTCCTTGTCAAAGCGTATCTTTTGCAACAGATGCCGTTTAGCCCAGTAGTTAGATATTTCCAGCAATGCAGAAGTGCAATGGAAAAGTTGCCATGCCTGGAAACCATGGCCGTGTAAAACTTACTCCCTGGCTTCTTTCTCCAACAGGCCCTGGCTCACGCAGAGTCTCTAGGGAGCAATCTTCATGGGAAAGGCCTTCCGTAAGACTAGGAAAAGGTTGCTATGCAGAGGTTATTCTTTTTGCTCTGAACTAGCCATAACTGGATGGTATTTGCATTTTTGCTCCCATCCCCAGGGCAGGCCATTCCCTTTAGACTAAATAGAAGTGCTTCAGAGACTGCTGCCATCTAATCCCTGATACTGAGTGAACTTCTGCTAGACAGAGACATTATGAGAGCAGATCAAAGTTTCAGAAGGAAAAAATGGTGTAAAAGTTTCTCTTCCACTGCTCCGTCTCCCACTGTCCTCATCTCACGGACATGCACTGCAGCTAAAGGACTTAGACCTGGACTTGACCAGACTGGTTGCAGCTCTCCACAGAAGCCCTGAACCAACCAGAGCAGCTGTTGCAGAAGATGTTAGGTGCAGTCTTCAGGCTTCTCCCCTGTCCCACCACTCTGAAATGGTCCATAGGAGGAGACTACTGATCCGTTCACAGCCAGCTATTCTAGGGTGTGGGGTTGTACTTTGCTTACTAAATTTTGTGCGTTCCTGGGCTCACCCCTGTACTCTTTGTGGGATGACAGCTACAGCTTTTACAGCAGATTTTAAGATTTCTGTATCCCATGGGATTTATCCTGAATGAGATGGGGGAATATTTTCATCCCAAACAATGATTCTTATCACTCTGCTGCAGCACCAAAATGGGATTCACAAGTTCTGGGCTTTTCATGTCAACCTGGAAACAGACTCAGGGTAGCATCTTGGAAGAGCCATTTAACTTCCTTGTGTCCTGATTTCTGTGTCTGCAAAATTGGGGAAATGACATAAGGATTGGAGAATTTGGGTGAAGAGCGCTCGTACTGCTGAGAGATGTGATGTTGTTTTGAGCATCTCTATTAGCAGTATTTAATTGAATAAAATGTGGAGGGAAATGTAGCTTTCTGAAATGAAAGCATTCCATAGCAGGTATCACTTCCCAGGGGAAGATCTCTCCTTTTATCATTTTTCCATTTGTCTGAATAAATTGAGGTGCTGGAGCGTGTCCAGAGAAGGGCAATGAAGCTGGTGAGGGGTCTGGAGCACAAGTCTTATGAGGAGCAGCTGAGGGAGCTGGGGTTGTTCAGCCTGGAGAAAAGGAGGCTGAGGGGAGACTTTATCGCTCTCTACAGCTACCTGAAAGGAGGTTGTAGAGAGGTGGGGGGCTGTCTCTTCTCCCAAGTAACAAGTGATAAGACAAGAGGAAATGGCCTCAAGCTGTTCCAGGGGAAGTTTAAATTGGATATTAGGAAAAATTTCTTCACTGAAACAGTTGTCAAGCATGGGAACAGGCTGCCCAGGGAAGTGGTTGAGTCACCATCCCTGGAGGTATTTAAAAGATGGGTAGGGACATGGTTTAGTGGTGGACTTGGTAGGGTTAGGTTAACAGTTGAACTTGATGATCTTAAGAATCTTTTCCAACCTTTTCTATGATTCTCTTTCACCAGGAAATGCCAAATCCCAGCAGGCTGACAGCCAAGGTATACTTGCAATAACAGCCTGGTCCCCATTTCAGTCAGTGGAAATGTCACCTTCACTACAGCAGGAGCAGGATTTTACCCCTACACCTGCAAGAAGTATTAAGAGAAGACATTGCTCACCTGGTATGAATGTAGCTGTTCAGAGTGAGCTGGGCTTCATCTTGGAGGGCTGCTATGGCGGCAGCGTTTCGGAAACTCCTCAGTTCGGAACCACTGTGTGTAGGCACTGGAAAGCAGAGCAGTTACTAGTTCAGCTTGGCTCTTGGGTGGGTCAAAACAGTTCAGCTAGTGCTATCAGTGGAAATTAAATGTTCCCATTAGTTCCCCAGCACTGCACTGTCGGCCTTTCCTAATGCAAGACTGGCTATTGGAATTCAATACCAGGAAACCTGTTGGATGATATAGAGCTCTGTCTGATATAAAACATCATTTTTGCTTTAAAGTAGCAACCTCATAGTTACCAGACCAGACAGGCAAGAGATTCTTTCTGCTTACCAGCTTTAAAAGTGACAATGCATTTGAGACAGGCAAATTCGGTAGCATCTAGCCGAAGTTGTCTAAATCTAGCCACAACCTCCTGTAAAGCCTGTATTTCTGAGATAATTTTATTCAGCTTCTGAGAATCTGTATTGTCACCATTCATGCCTAGAACAGAAACAGATGAAATAAATAATATTAAAGGCATTTGCTTTATTTTATATTGATTTCTGACAAAATCCTCTATATCAATATCCACTCTATTGTCACACTTGTCTATCTGGTTCCATGTAAACTGACTATATTGTATGAAAGTTAATATAAAATCTTCTCTTGGATGATAACAAACACAGTAATTTGCATCTAAATGACAATGCAAGCAGTCATGAATACAACAAAACAACATTATTTGCATTTAAATATAGATTTATAAATGACAGGTATGCTCTATTGTTCAGTAGGAATTTGTTATTCTTTACATGTTGTTCTTTTTTCAGTAATGTATTTTTATGGTAATTTTTGTAACAAAGTCATTAAATTGTGCAATTCTTACCAGATACAGCCAGTAGAGTGTTAGCATCAACTGGAATGGCCCATTGTGCTATTCCTAGAACAAACAGTTCTCTCCAAGCATCTTCCAAAAGCATCAGCTGTCATACAATAGATGTACAATATAACATAGTGTATAATTTATAGATTTATAAACAATTTAAATATGTAAATTTCTGTTATTTTAAAAATCACTTTAAATGCCTGTCATGGTATTTTCCCCACAGCATTCGTTAGCTCTTCTCTTAGCTTTTCGAGAAGGTGTCTAGAAATAAGTCTATGCATTGTAGAAAAACACAGAGGGTTGGCTCGCTGTGCACCATGTTGTGGACCAAAAGGGATGAGAAAAAGGGAAAGGAGAGTGAGAACTCCCGCTCCAGGGAGCTTGCACACATCGTGAACGCTCGCCTGTGTTTCTCAGCACAGCATGGGCTCTCTCCTCCTCTCCCTGGCCACATAGACCCGTCCTAGGACAAGTTGGAAGAGTGCACTCCTATTGCTCTCTAGGGATTACCCTCCTTTCCCTTGGGAAGGCAGGATTTGTGAAGAAAAGCCTGGAAGACGTCCTGAAATTACATCACTTGGAGCACTGCTTTAGAGCACATATTTAACTTTAACCCCTTCCTTACTAAGCAAGTCTTTATCTCTTTCAAGCATAGCATCTCGACACATATACGGTTTCTCAATGTCACCTGTTTTCTTGCTTTTTGCTTGAAATCACTCAGAAATTCCAGGTTCTAAGAGCTATTTCCTTTCAGAGAACTGAGTATCCAAGCATTGACAGCATTGCTAGTTCTCTGCAATTTTTGTGCACTGGCTGGTTTTGTGGAGGATGTGTTTTTCTCTGTTTGGAGGCAATGCCTTTGATTTCCGTGGAGAGGCAGTGGTGCGTCTGAAGCGGAGACGTGACTCCTGGTAATGCAGACTGGCAAAGCCAGAACAGACACGTTTAGTCTTGAGGGCATTTATGGATTGTTGTCCCAGACCAACTCTTAAGAGGGGTTTGGAGAGCCTCCCGTTCAGGTGAAGTCCACAGCCTAAAGGACATTGCTGGGACCTCATGTCTCACAATAGGGTGGGAGAGGGTTGGAAGGGCAAGAACTGTAGTGGACTCGGGAGGGATCACGTGGTGGCTCCATGCAGTGAAAACAGATTGCCCAAAACTCACGCAGAAAAAAAAGCAAACCACAAGTATTAATATTGCTGTGGTCCCTGAAAATATTGGCAGCTTAGCTTTTAGGAAAATAAGAACGAGGGTATTTTAAGTCTATAAAGATTCTGTAAAAGGAAGAACAAAGCAAAAAAATATGCCTTACCAAATAAATTATGATTTCCTTGGGATCAGATATGTGAAAGTAATAGATGATACAGAAAGCATGCAGTGAGAGTGAATCCTTTATCTATGTGCTAAATCTTAACAGGATTATGAGTTTTAAACCACCCTGTTCCAATCGGAATGAGAGGAAGATCTCTCAGAGTCTCTGCTCTCAGTTTATCACTGCAGGCTTATGCCCGTTTTGTGCCTTTTTGTGCTATGTGCTTTACAGAACTTCTATATAACGTGACTAAGGAAATGGTGTTGGGAAAGTATTTCTGTCTCTGTTTGCATGTAGTTACTGTTTGAAATAATTACATTGGATTTGACAGTACTGGAAGCTGCCCGGATTGTTGTACGTAATACAGAGGGGAAGGGGGTCCAGAGCGCAGTGCCCGTCTCAGACCTGTTCTGGGAGCAGCTGAAACTGCTCGTAAGGCTCCTGACCGCTGCAGCCTGCGAACCCAGCCCCTCCTCCGGGTAATCCTGCCTGATGGATGTGCAGGATTCTATATGACATAGGAAAAGATTCGCCAGCCTTTTAATCGCTTTTGTAAAACTTTTTTTGTCATTCATTCATGCAGATACAATGGTAATGAATGGTGGTTCCTGGAAGATATCAATTTCATATGTTCTTTCCCACTAAGTCTTTAAAGTCAGAAGACTTTAGAAACAAGAGACTATTCCAATAGCTGAAGCTTTCTTCATGCCTATGCATAAGTCTGTAAAACCACCAATTAAAATAATTCATGCTGAAGTCATACTCAGCCCTCCTTCTTCAAAGAAACAAGAAACACCAGGATTTATGAAGGGCTGGTTTTTCCTTGTTAATCGACCCCATCCTGTAAGTACAACCTTTTGTTGGTGACCTGCACTGAGCCAACCTGTCTTACGGACACAGTGGGCAGGTGTGCAGGCCAGCAGAACTTGAAGAATGGCATTTTTGTTGTGTGGCTTCCAATCCACGATGGGATTAGCTTTAGGGAGCTGGGGAAGGGATACAGCCTCGGTTTTACTGAGGGCAGTAACACAGCAATCCTTGGGCTTGTGTTTTGTCAGCAAATTGGCTTTCTACTTATTTCCTTGCCTTTGAGATGAAACTGACACAGAGTCCTGGAATCACAATGAGCTTGCCTTTTCGGAAGAGCACAAACAAAAGCAAAATCCAGCAAAAGCTTTTAGACTCTCCTTGGCCAGATGTCAGGGACACAAAAAGAGAAATGCAGACATTTACAGCTGGGCCACTGACAAATTAAATAATGCAATGGCATTATTATAAAAATCAACCATCTGATTATTCAAGAAATAAGGTGATTAAAATCAGAGTTATTTCTTCTCCAGCTCTCCTGAATATGACAGGTGAATCATGCAGAAAGAGGCCCAGGTCAAAGCTTTAGAGCTGAACAGCTCTGAGTTTTGAGGAAGCTGGCTCGCATTGAGGTACAGCAAGTCAAGGTGGTGTTAAGGAAAAGCTGGGATTTTGATATGTAATTCACTAATGTTAGTCCCTGATGTGAAAGTCAAAGAGGCAGTGGGTTATTTAAAGATAAAGGGAACACTCAGGTACCTACGCTGTCTCAGGCATACTTGATCATGTGCAATGGAGACTTCCCTTGCTCCCAAATCCTGCTGCCCCCTCCTCCACACACTAACAGAGATGACCTTGTGGGAAATGCATCCGTTTTATGTCAAATTAAGCCTTTGCTTCATTTGGAAGGACCCTCCTGTGGACCTCACTGGTCTAGAGAAGCTGAGCCTGCTTTGCCCCTGATATTTCGGCCTGTTTCTTCAGTTGCTTACTGCAACAGAGCCAGTGCTCTGCAGGATTAGCAGCAGCAGAAGACAACATTCAAGAACAGCATGCTGCACTGGGACCACTGTCTTCCTAGTAGCGTGTGTTACTTCCCGGGCCCCATCTCCTTGCTCCCCTCACGCTTCCTCCATAGCAGTGCTGCAGCTGGAGCTGAGCAGCGTCCCCCTTTGTCTAATTTCACGACAGGGATTTCAAAACATGGGTCTGGTGCTAGAACAGGAACATTTCAAGGTGCCTTAGCTTTATACCACATTGTGACAGTCATGATTTACCTTTTGGTAGAAAACACTATTGGTTTCCTAAGAAGCTCTTCTCTTTGAGTTCAAAATACGTATTTGCATCTCAACTGCAACACTTGCAACGTGCATCTGTGGAAGGGAACTAGTTCCCCTGCTGACTGCTATGTAACATCTAAGGCACAACATTTCTAGTTACCATTTTGGGAAATTAGCTTAATCATATCAAAGTATTAGATGTCTTTTGTGATTGGAGCTTTGCGTAGATTTCTCCCCTTCCATTTTATAATTATCTGATTACTTTTTTTTTTTAAATTAGTGCATTATACAAAGTACACTAAGTCCTCATCAAGAATCAAGTCATTAAGAAATTGCTTCAGCTCATATGGTTCACGTATGATTTACCTGAGGCAAAGGCAAATTGTCATAGAGGAAAACAAGAGAAATTAAGGAAGATATTCATTAATGGTGAAAAATATTGGGGGCTGGCCAAATTCTGCTTCTGCTGTATTGGTGTAATTGTAAGTTCACTGAAGCCAATATGAATAAGAAAAAATGTTGGCTGTGTAAACAGAGGAGAGGAGAGGAGAGGAGAGGAGAGGAGAGGAGAGGAGAGGAGAGGAGAGGAGAGGAGAGGAGAGGAGAGGAGAGGAGAGATGGTCTTCAGAAATCACCTTAGTCATATCCTGAGACCATCTGCTTAACTAAGCACTTCTCATCCCAAAATAGCAAAGTAAGATGCTGTTCCCCATTTTATGGAGGGGAAAGTTGTCCCACAAGTAGAGAAGCAGTTTTGACACCCTGAGCTTGGTCTGCAGCCTGGTGATTTTTCCTCTAGAACTTGTCCTCCCATAATGTTCACTTTATATTATATTTTTTGCTGGCTTGATTTTCCTTTGCTTCATGAAATAATAGTTGGAGAAAAGCAGTTTCTAAATCTGTTTTTTAGGAACAGACCAAAACTCTGCTCTGAACTTCAGAACAGTACATTACAGATTCAAAGGTCTAGGGCTGAAGGTTCAGGACCCAATCTGAGCTCTAACCATTCTTTAACAGGCAGTCCAGGCCAATGCCACTAGCACCGCAGGTGCCTTACCTGGTCTTGTAAGGACAAGGTGGAGAAGGCTGGGACACTCTTGGCCCACTTGATGCTCATGAACAGAAGTCTGGCTGCTGACTCACAGACGGATTCGGTGGCCACTTCATAGAGATACATAGGGGTACCATTGACTTCATGTGGGTACTAATGTCAAAAAGAAAATAAAACAACTTCATAAAATGTCACCAAGGCAGCCTAGTCTTCCTCTCCTCTACAGCTGCCATTCAGTGCATCGTGCTTATGCCCAATACAGTGTGCACTCTCTTATTCCACAAGCAGAGGGCATTGCTTTCAGTGGGCCCCCTCCAGCCTGCTCTCTGCTGCTCATCCATGTGGATGAACTGTACTACAGAAACGGTTCTCCAGAGGAGGTTGAAGGGAGAATGAAATTATTACCTCAGGGGAGAAAAAAATCATCAAACTGCGGTGTCATCCTTTACCCTGTTACACAAGAGCACACCTCTGGTAGCAGAGCTAAAAGAATACAAATTTGATTAAGAATTTGGTGGTTTGTAACCTGTGCTTCAGAAGCTGATTTAGCACTCCAGCCTTGCTCAGCACAGCAGTAAGTACTCGATTAGCCTTAACCTTCATCTGGCTCCCTGACTGCAACAGGCTGTAAGCAGATGCGTAGAGCTAAGCATAACTACCTAAAGGATGTGTAGCGTTGGAATGGAGTTACGTTTTCAAGCATGTGCTGTTTTCTTGCTAAATAATTTCTGATTCAGTATTTTCCAAAATTATAGTATAAAACTATAGTATAAAACTATAGTATAAAACTATACGTTGTGATCACGTTCATGATGGGTTCTCCCAAGATACCAGCTCTGGAAATGGAGAACTATTTAAGTTGTCTCTTCTTTGATTTTCTAGCTGCTATAAATATGCAAAATGCCATTGCAAATGAGTTAATGACAAACATCACCTTATGGCTAATTCCTGTGCAGTTAAGGGCACAGCAGCGCTTCCACTGGGCTGCTTAGGAAATGTCACAGCCAAGAAGCTCAGAGACAGCTTAGAAATGTTTGTGTCTTTGTGGACAAGCTGCAGGTTTTTGTCAGTACAGATAGTACTTTCTGGACTACACCACTATGGAAATGGGCATTTTGCTGAAGAAAACTCAGTGATTGCAGCTCATCGTCATGAAAGAAGGTCTAAAATTGACTTGTGGATGGGCTCCAGGTGGGACGAGCACTTCTGCAACCATGAGGGTTTGAAGATGTAGGAGAAACAGAGAGACAGGGTTTGTATGGAGTAGGTTATCAGTCGATCCTTCTGCATACCACTTCTGCAGAGGGCCTCTTACCCCTTGCACCTCGTATCTTCAGAGATTTTAGGGACATAACAAGAGAGTTCCCACCACAACCCACAAGGCCTCAAGCCTTGCTCTTTGCCACTTCTACCCTGGAGGGTGGAAGGACCTGGTGGGTTGCAGACACCCCAGCAGTGGGGTCTGCAGGCCCACCGGGGGCTGGGGCAGTGGCTGACCTTTGGGGTGGGCTGCGCCAGGCCCACCAGAGCCTGCCTCTCGGGGGTGCTGGCGACGGCAGCCAGCTCCAGGCTGTGGGGCTCCAGCTGGGAGACAGCAGTGAAGAAGGCGGGTGCTGGCAAGGCAGCAGCAGGGAAGTGCGGGGCACCGCCACTTTCTTCTTTGTGCCCACGGAAGTAGAGGGCCACCTGCTTCCGTATTGTCGACGTCCGGGGGCCTCGCTCATGCTGCACCGCTGTGGGGCACCAAGAAGAGGTGAGGGGGTCACCATGGGGTCCCACACCAGGTACCCCATAGCGGTTAACTGGGCTTCCCTCCCTCCCCACAATTTCTTGGAGCCGGCCCCATGCCTAAGGGGTGTCTGGGGAGAAACGGGTGGGGCTGCCAGGGGCCTGGGAGGGGAGACCCTGCAGTGACACACTGCTCCCTGGTACAGAGCAAGGCCCAGCTCCCTCCCTCCACCGTGACGCCCCGGCCCGGGGAGAGAGAGAGGGAGCAGGTACCGTCTTTGTTCATGTTGACCTCCAAGCACTTCTTCAGCCGGCAGGCCCGGCACTGATTCCTGTGCGTCTTGTCCACCGGGCAACCTCCCTGCAACACAGTCATCCGTCAGGCCGGGGCGACCAGCGCACTCACCTCGCCGGCCCCGCGGCGGGCCGTGCCGGGGGAGTCCGTTCCGTGCCGCACCGGGGTGCTTCCCCGCGGTGGGTCGGGCCATGCCGAGGGGGGCCGTGCCGGGCCGTGCCCGGCGGCGGGACGGGATGGCCGCCTTCAGCACCCGAGACAGCGACGGCAGCGCCGCCCCCTCGGGGCTCCCCGGTCCCCTGTGCGCCCCCCCCGCGCCGCCTCCCCATCACCGGGGGCGGCAGGGGGCGGCCGGGGCTTCACGCATCTTCGCCGGGACGGTCTCCGGGGGCGGGAATGAGTGCGGCCGGAGGAGGAAGGGGCAAAAAGCGGAGCTGCCTCCGCCCCGGCTGCGGGCGCGACCCGCCGGGGATGGAAAACGTTCGGTTTGTCCATCGACTGGGTACGGGTTGTGGCTTACCGAGGGGCTGCCCCTCTCTTTCCTCGCCTCCCCCCCCCATCCTCCCCTCTCCCTCCTTGCGCATTCCCCCCTCCCCGGGGCGCAGCGATGGGCTGCACGGCCCGGAGCGGGGGAACGTGCCGGGGGGAGGCGGGCTGGGGCACCCAGCCCCCGGCCTCGGCCCGGGACCCCGTGGGAAGGGAGGGGGAGGCTGCGTGGGCAGCTGGATCTTACTGCTGCGGGTGTTTCTCTTGGCGGGGTGGAGGGCAATACGGGGCCCTGGGGAAATGCAGGATAAGAGGTGCAGGCGGTGAAGGGGGGCTGCGCTGCGGCTGGTACCTGATTTCCCGATTTGCAAACATAGGTCCTATTCCTCCTGATGCTCCGCTTGAAAAATCCCGAGCACCCATCGCAGGCGTAAACTCCGTAGTGTTTGCCGGAGCTGCGGTCCCCACACACTTTACAAGGGATGTCTAAAATGCGGCCTGAAAGCAGAGGAGGGAGAGAGAGAGAGAGAGAGAGAGAGCGCTCAGCAATCTGACCTCCGGAGGGATTAGCCCCAGAGCCGCAGTACAAGCAAATAATGAAGTGATTTTATAGCCAACTTTCTTTTCCTTGAGCAAGTGTCAGTTTTCTACAATGAGCATTATTCATGCCCCGCTACGTTTATTTGGATCTTCTATAATCGCCAAGACCCACTTTGGAAGGGAAGATTACAGCAGCGGGAGCAGCAGACTTGCCTGCTAGAAGTGGGGATACAGGGGAGGACGCGGGGGGGGGAAGACGGACGGACTTGAGGGGGGCGGGGCGCGGTTCCCTCGCTTTCTGGCGCTCGGCAAACAGAGGACGGCACTTTCCCTGGGCAGGAGAGCAGTCAGGAGACCGAGTCACAGAATAAACCAAAACAAAATAAAATGACGGGGAGGCCAAGTAACCTACTCTCCCCCCTAGCAACCCCGGGGAAAGGGGGCTGGTTCCTGCCGCAGAGGAGGCGTGCCATTTTCTTCACCCCAAAACCTGCCGCAAAACTTTCCGCCTCGCCTTTGTGCGCGGAGGCGGCTGCGGGCGGGCCAGGGCGCGGGGCTGGCGGGCGGGCAGGCAGCGACCCTCCGCGACCCTCCGCTCCGCCAGTACCGGCTGCTTTCGTACCGACTTTGACTAGAATTGTAAATTCTATGAGTGTGATGTAAAAATTCATACAGAGATTATTGCAGCCCGGTTCAAGAAACCCGCCAAAACCCCACTCGGCTTCTGCTCTTTCTCCGATTTCTCTCTTCTAGTGCTTTCTTTTTCTTTTTCTTTTTCTTTTTCTTTTTCTTTTTCTTTTTCTTTTTCTTTTTCTTTTTCTTTTTCTTTTTCTTTTTCTTTTTCTTTTTCTTTTTCTTTTTCTCTTTCTTTTTCTTTTTCTTTTTCTTTTTCTTTTTCTTTTTCTTTTTCTTTTTCTTCCCTTTTTCTTCCCTTTTTCTTTTCCTTTTTCTTTTCCTTTTTTCCTTTTTCTTTTTCCTTTTCTTTTCCTTTTCCTTTTTCTTTACCTTTTCCTTTTTCTTTTTCTTTTCCTTTTTCTTCTTTTCCTTTTTCTTTTTCCTTTTCCTTTTCTTTTTTCTTTTTCTTCTTTTTTTCTTTTTCTTCTCTTTTTCATCATCTTTTTCTTTCATTTTTCCTTTTCCTTTTCTCTTTTCCTTTTGCCTCTTCTCTTCTCTTCTCTTCTCTTCTCTTCTCTTCTCTTTTCTCTTCTCTTTTCTCTTCTCTTCCTTCTTTTTTTTTTTCCTCTGCGTCAAACAGCCTTCTTCCCTCCTGCTAGAACTTAAGCTGGAGATTCAGTCCCTCTCACCAAACCTTGGTCTCCAAACTCCGACGAAGAGTGTTCGGGACCACTATCTTTGGAAGTAGTTCAGTGAAAGCCCCGGCTGCGGGTGGGTGGGTGGGGTGAGGGCTGGAGGGGGAAGGTGACAGCGTGCGGTGCGGAGCACTGCTGGGGAGGGGGGCCGGGGCGGGGGGGGGAACAGGCCTCAGGGGCTCCTCTCTCTCCCTAGAGAATTTAGGAGCCCGAGATATTTTCAGACATGTCTACGCTAAGGCTCTAAGACAATGCCTGCTGGCAGACAATAGGGACATTAGATAAAGTGTTAACTTAATGATTTTGCCCATTGAAACTCGTTTGACTGCCTCCAATGAGCACAAGCTGCCAGCTTCTCCCCTAAATGAAACCCGACAGCTGCTATACACAACACGGCGAGAGGGACGGGGATTAGGTTAGGGACTGCGAGAGGGAGGGGTGGCGGAGGGGAGGGAGGGAGGGTGGGAGGGAGAGAGGTTAAAGAATAGAAAACTTTTATGCAATTAATAAGGAGCGCAGCTAAAGGCAGCCCCCCCACCCCACCCCACTGCCGCGGCTTTGGAGCTGCAGGTAGGCGCCCGTGAGGAGGGCTGAGGCCAAGGCACGGTTTCTGGGAGTGTGTAATTACAAGCCCTCCTTGCCACCTGCCCATTGGGGCACCAGTGACCCGTCAAAAAGTGTAGCATGGGAATTCGGATATCGCACAATGCCAACGGGGGAAAGCGCTCGACTTCCCTCTCCAGCCCTCAGCATCCACGGGGAGAGAGAGGGTCCACACGCACGCACACAAAGGAGGAGGAGGAGGAGGTTGAGGAGGAGGGGCAGGCTGGGGGTGGGGGGAGAGACACTGGAGCGGTACGTGCAGCGGTGGTGCATCCCGGCACCGCCGAGCCGCCCCTGCGGACCCCGGCACGGCGCCGGGGACACCCCCCCGCCCCGCTCCCCCTTCCCTCGGAGCGGGCCCCGACCACCGCCGCACACCCGGGCCCGCCGTGGGGGCTGCCGCCCGGGGCACTGGGCAGCCGCGGGGGTCCCCGCTTCCCCGGCCGGCCTGCGGCAAGGGGCAGCCGTCTCGGCTTCGTTGGCGCTGAAAGCGGGCGGAGGAGAGGGAAGAAACTTGGGTCGGTTTTACAAAACAGTTTTTCCCACACGGATTTTAAGTTTTGGGAGCCGCTTTAAAAAAAAAAAAAAATCATATGCATTATATACGTACACGTCCACACTATATATATAAACATATGTTCCCTATATTCCTTACACGTTCACATACTCCATCTATAAAAACCGAGCACCTGGAGGAATCTCGCCAAACCCAAATAACCACGTTTCCAGCCGTCGGAGCGGCGCGGCCCGACCCGACCGATCAACTCCGCGGCCCCCGACGAGGCGGAGGGCGAGGAGAGGGGAGACAGCGGAGGGGGCGGCTGGACCCCCCCGCCCGCCCCCGCCCCGAGGGGCCGCCCCGTCCCGCCGCCCGCAATCCCGGCCGCGCTCTGCTCGCCCCCGACACCCCTCCACCCCACCCCCCCCCATCCCCGCCCCGCGGAGCCTGTTATGAGAAAACTTTCGTGCAGGGCAAAATATGAAATAAGTAGACGGGGAAGAGGCAGGGCAGGGGGTGGGAAGGGAAAAATGTAAGCTTGACACGGGGTCATGAGATAACTGATTAACTCTGTTTAAAAGCGCTCCGGTTCCCCGAGGTACCGCTTCGTCTCAGAAGTTTAGCGCTAAGAAAATGGGATTTCTGTTCAGCTGGGAAGCCGTTTTGAACATCCCACGACAGGGGGTCCTCGGGGGCTTTTTTTGTGTGTCATAATTGCTTAAAGGATATATGGCAGCCCCGATTACTGTAATTACCATCAGAGGCTGTTGAAAGAAGTTAGTCTGGGCTCGGGGGACGGCGGGATGGGGTCTTGTTACCACCCAGGCAGACATCGCAGCTGACATCGCCAGACGCCCACCGGCGGGCAGAAAACCTAGGCCGGAACCCCCTTACCCGGGAGCCCACCGGGACCCCCGGGACGGGCGCCCAGGCCTCGGGACAGCGGGTCGGGCTTTCGCATTCGCTGCCGAGGCCGGCCGGCCTCGGGCCCCGGGCCGGGGCTGTCTCGGCCTGTCCCCATCCCCGCGGGGCCTGGCCGGGTCGGGCCTGGGGGTCCCTTTAGGGCTGTCGCCGGGAGTCTGGGGCAGCGTGTCGGAGTCAGCAGCGAAAGCGGCGGCGATGGCCAGGGGTCGCCCGGCGCCGTGCGGCCGGAGGCGCGGTCCAGCCCTGCGGGTTTTCTCCTCCGCAGAATGTCTCCGGTAGAAGCTCCGCCGTCCCTTGGGGACGAGGCTCCCCGGCCCTTCCTGCCCGGTCCCCGACACTCAGAAATCTGCCGGGACCCCCGACAACGTCTCGGGGCGGCTGCCCACGGGCCCGATCCCGCTCCGGCTCCCCTCCCGCTCCCCGGCGGGAAGCAGCCCCGGCCGCCGCTGCTTTTTTTTGCCGCTGTCCCCCTTCCCCTCCGCCGGTTATTACCCCCACGGCGGCTCCGCTCCTATCTTCTTTTCTTTTCTTTTTTTTTTTTTCCCTCAGGCGGTGGCTGGAGCGGAAAAACCCCGCTCTCAGCCCCACGGGGGGAAGAAGGCAAGCCAACCCACGCCGAAGCGGAGGCAGCTCGGCCGCAGCGCCGGGCCCCCGCCGCCCGCCTCTTCCACGCGCGATTTCCACTTCCACGCCGCGGCCCCCACCTGCCCCCGGACCCCGCCGCCGCCGCGGACCCCCGGTTTCCCGGATCCCCCAGACAAAGGGGGCACCTGGGTTAAAATGATGGAGGACAGCGGCAAGGAGAAGGCCGCGGTGCTGGCGGGGGGGCGGCCGGTGGCAGGTACCGCGGCGGGTCCCTCCCGGCCCTGCCTCCCGTTTTCCGCCGCTCCGCAACCCCGGGACCCCGCCGGAGAGCAGAGGAAATAACTGTCCGATCCATCACTTGTCAGACATTAAATTGGATTGGGTATTTTTTTCCCCCCTTTGTTACTGACTCCATCCATATTACAAACTCCGAAAGTCCCATTGGGATTATACGGATTGAGCCATTCTGTAAGAGCGGTTAGTCATGCTTTAAATTCCCCAGTTATGAGGTGCATGGATTTAGGATTAAGGAAAATGTGACTTTTAAGTTGTTTCTGCTTTCCTCGTTGCAGGATTATTTGTTGTAACTGGAAATGGTGTGCAAAGTATTGCATTTAAATCCTCCTTCAATAGAGTTGCTTACGCGATTCCGTGCAATTGAGTGACCGGAGTTTCAAACTCTTAAAAAGAAATTATTATGTCGCAGAAGATTGCATAAAGTCCGTGAGAAAAGCAGCACGTTTCAACACCGTAATGCCCTTTAAACCCAAACCTTCCCCCCTCCGCCCCAGTACTGGAGACCCACAGACAACCGCCCGCGTCCCGGTGGGACGAGCCCCCTCCCGCCGCCGGCGACGCTGCATTTCCCGGGGCTCGCTGTTCCCGGGCTCCTGCCCCCGTTCCCGGTGCGGAAAGCCGGGGTCGGCAGCCGGAAAGCGGCTTTTCGTAAGCCCCGGGCCCAAACTCCATCGGGGCAACTCCGAGCCTATGTATTCGTTGCCGCTCCAGATGGAAAAATACACTTCTTTTTTTAATTTGGGGGGGGGGGGGGGGGAATGCAAACCCGAACCACAACACCCCCCCCTCCCCTTCCTCTCCCTCCCCTACACCTCCCGCCCCCCAGGCCAGGCTGCAAGCCGGTCTCGGAAAGGCTGCTCGAAGCCTCCACCGCGTTATTACCCACTTGTTGATCCCGCCGGCTTGCTCATGCTCGAAGCCCCCGGGGAGTCGTTAAACTCGGGGCGAAGCGTCGGCGCCGGGGCGAGGCGGCGGCCCCCCTTCCACCTCCCCCCCCCACAACGCCGGCTCCGCGGGGCAGGTGCCTCCCTCGGGCGCTCACTGCTGGCTCCGCCGCGGGGGCCGGCACATCGTCGCCGCTGCCCCGCTCCCCCAGCGATGTCCTCCCCGAGGGACGGGGACACACGGCAAGGGAAAAAAAAAAAAAAAAGGAGCAAAAAGAAAAAGAAAAAAAAAAAGAAACGAAATGACCCAAAGTCGGCCGCCGCTCGTTGCCCCCCTGCAAGCAGATGCTCTCGGGACCCCGGGAGGGTGCAGAGGGGTGCGAGGGGGCTCGCCACCGCGCTCCTGGAAGGCAAGCGAGAGCCACAGCAGCCAGGACAACAATGAGACGAAGGAGAAGGTAGGATGGGGAGCGGGGCTCTGCGCCGAGCGCCTCGGTGCAGCGAGCAGGGAGATCAGAGCCTGGAAAAATAATGGAAGGGGGGAAAAGGCGTCAGAGGAGGCTGTCTCTGCCTCTCAGAAACTGAATGGTATAAAAAGGGAAAGGTTTCCAGAAGTTCATTACACTGGCTGACTTTCCGCTTTGAGCTCCAGGCTTCGGCCCCTATAATATCGGCAGAGAGGCTGTGACAGGCAGCGGCGGGGAGGGGAGAGGGACGCCCCTTGCCCACTGAGCTTCCCTCGCTTTCCCCCCAACTCCTGCCGCCGCGTGACGTCACCCTGCGCTGGGAAGGGGAGGGGGCAGGGAGGGGGTTAAATGCTAATGATATTAATGAACCTCCGAGCGGCTTCCACACAGAATGCAGCGGCTGCCGAGATGATTCCGCCTCCTCACTCGCCTTGTGCCCTCACTGTCATAAAAAGGGACACCATCACCCCCCCCCCAGAAAAAAAAAAAAAAAGAAAAAAAGAAAAAAGAGGAGACAAAAGAAAGGCAGAAAGAAGGGATCAAGATCCCGTTTCTTTTGCATTTTCCTGTGTCGAGGTGGAGCCCGCCTGCGGTTCGCCCCTGCCCTTGCCCTTGCCCCGTCCCGGGCAGCGGCAGCGCTGGCGGCCGGCGGGGGCAAGCGGGGAGCGGGTCGGGGCTGCGGGACCAGCCGAGACGAACCTGGTCGAGCCGGGCCGGGCTGCCAGCCTTCCCGCAGGGCGTCTGGACCACTCTCCCTCCCTCCTTCCCTCCCTTCCTCCTGCTGCGGGAGCCGGGGGCTGGCAGGAGGGGAGCCGAGGCGGGCTGTGCAGGGGGAGCAGGGCGGGAAGGCTGTTTTTACTCCTGGGAGAAGCGGGGAGCGCTCTGCCCTGCCCCAGCCTGGAAAACCTCCTCGTTTCCCGGTGCCCGGAGCAGGAATCGCCTCCTCCTGCCGCCCGCTCAGCCGGGTGACCCGGCCCCCGCCGGGTAAGGGGTACGGCCGGCACCGCCGAGCTCAGCCCCGCGGCCGGCGGCTCCCCGCTCCCCGCTTCCCGGCGCCGGGACTTGTTGCACGGCGGCCGTGCAGGGAGCCGGCCGGCAGCCGGGGGTCACTCCTCCCGCCCCGGCCCCGGGGGGATCGTAGAGAGCCCCGCCTGCCCCGCAGGGCTGCTCTGATCCCTGTGCACCGCCGCGCTTCAGCAGCCCCCCACCCCCTCAGTGTCTCAGCAGCGCTGCCAGGGCCGGGGTGCAGAGGCGAGGGGTCAAGGGGGGGACCCGCTACCCAATTCGTCAGCTCTAGTTGCACCGAGAGGCTGCCGAGCTCCCCCAACCCCGTTGGAAACTCTCTGGGAGGTGGGAGCTGGTAGAGCAGCCCAAGGGTGGGAGAGGTGAGTATCTGGGAAGGGAGGAAAGAGCATCCTACGGATGCAAGCTGAGGTGAGCAACAGCACCAGAGAGCAGGGCCAGCAGTTGCTGAGGAGTTTGCGAAGCCCTCGGGTGTCCCTTGGTCACTGCTTTCTCGTCCCTGCCATGGGTGTGAGGTGTTAATGCACCACAGCTGACTTCCCCCTCACTGGTTGTGATCTAGGGGAATGTGGTGCTCAACCCAGCCCCAAACACACTGTCTCTGTCCTTCTGCACTTCATATTTTGTCCTTCCATCCTTCTGTCCCAAGTCATGGGTGATTCCTCTTGTGCCTGTACCATACCTGTGTCACAGGGCTGCATGACTCTGGACATCACTGGGACCTCAGTGACTTTATGCTCTTTAAACCCAAACCTTCCCCCCTCCGGGGCAACCAGTGCCTCCATGGCACAGAGGGAAGTCTTCAATCTGGACAAGCCTGGTCCTGCCTAGCACTGAGGGACACTGTCCAGAGGACTGGGAAGTTGCTCAGGGAGATCCCAGAAGGCAAAGAAACTGGTGGATCAGGGAATGCAGACAGATTTTCACTCCAAATCTGCTCGCAGGGAGGCAGGGAAAAGTTCACCTCCTTGAGCAACGTTCAAAACAATAGGGAAGGAGAGGACCATGCTACATTAGCAGGGTCTGGAGACAAAACCAGAGAGGATTAATTGGCAGGAGGGCCCAAACCTTGCCCTGGGCATCCCTTGCGCTAGTGAGGCAGATCTCTGGCCCTAAAGTAGCCACAATTTTTTTGCTCTGTAAACTCAAAGCCACCTGAAAAACATTGCATAGGCTGGTGAAACTGCATTGACAGTTTCCAACCACACCTGAGACAGGCTGCTCTGAACATGAGCAGGGCTTTCCCTCCCATGTACAGCATCAGGCTCTGCCGAGAGAGAAAAAGAAGAGCTCAAACTACCCACCTCTCCACCCAAAACTCCACTAACATAACCCAGACATCCAAAGTTGGTGTCATGGTTTAACCCCAGCTGGCAACTAAACCCCACACAGCCGCTCGCTTGCTTCCCCTACTGGGATGGGGGAGAGAATCAGAAGAGTAAAACCAGTAAAACCTGTGGATTGAGATAAGGACAGTTTAATAGGTAAAGCAAGAATCATGTGCACAAGCCAAGCAAAACAAGGGATTTGGTCACTACTTCCCATTGGCAGGCAGGTGTTCAGCCTTCTCCAGGAAAGCGGGGATCTGTCACACTTAACAGTTACTTGGGAAGGCAAACACTGTTAACTCCGAACGTCCCCCCCTTTCTTCTTCTTCCCCCAGCTTTATATGCTGAGCATGACATCATATGGCATGGAATATCCCTTTAGTCAGTCCTCCCAGCTGTGTCCCCTCCCAACTTTTTGTGCACCCCCAGTCTGCTCGCTGGTGGGGTGATTTGAGAAGCAGAAAAAGCTTTGACTCCACATAAGCACTGCTCAGCAATAATGAAAACATCCCTCTATTATCAACCCTGTTTCCAGCACAAACCCAAAACATAGCCCCATACTAGCTACTATGAAGAAAATTAACTCTATCCCAGCCAAAAGCAGCACAGCCGGCTCTGCATATGGGCTGGGGCTGCCAGTTGCTGAGGAGGGAGCAAACCATCAGCCCTTCCCTGTCCCTTAAGCTGTGGCTGGTGTTGCTTCCCAATCCTGCACCAGCTGAGGTTTGTCCTCTGTCTCTTCAGAGCCTTTCCTGTGGTTTCCATGGTGGCCAAAAATATCTCAGCCCTGAAAGTGAAGGCAGGGTGCATCCTCCAAGAGTATGGGGAAGAGCTTCCTCCCCACTCCAGCTTTTCACTGCAGCTTCTGTCAAAGCTGTTTCCATGGCCATTCAGTGGAAAAGTATACCAGCTCCAAAAAGGCAGAGAATTTGTTTACCATTATTACCATTATTTACCATTATTCTAGTGGGAGGTGTCCCTGCCCATGGCAGGGGGGCTGGGACTAGACGATCTTTAGGTCCCTTTCAACCCGAACCATTCTGTGATTCTATGATTCCATGATTACCATTTAGCATTTACCATTATATTTAGCATTTTGTTTATTAAGCAGTTCTACATATACAGAAGATGCTAATAGAGTAAAGAAATTCACTGTCTCCTTGTAATGCCTTGGAAGTACAAAGAGTTATCAGTTCTGCTACAGAAGCTGGCATGTGTTCCCTTTTCACTATATCTCCTTCAGGGCTCTGGACTATAACTACAATTATGTGGTGACATTTTTCAGCATTGTGCCACAGTCTCTTGCCAGCTATCTTTTCTTCTGCTGGAGTATTAGCAGCAGGAAAAATCCAACGGGCGACCCATCTCTAAGTACACCATTCCTTCTGCCTTTGCCTTGATCGTCTTCTCTGCTCTTTGGATGGGGTCCCAGATGATCTGCAGTGAACAAAAAAAAGGAAAAAGGAAAAAGTGAAGGAGGTCAGGTGAGGGAAAAATGTAAGCCGCCAGGGGTGTGTGGATGTAGCAGCAGAATATACAGATGTTCTGTTTTCATCCGTTTCGCTCAATGGGAAGCAGGTGGGTAAGATCAGGCAAATCTAACATATCCATTTTCTTGGAAAGGAGATGAGGAAGGACAGGATAGAGGTATTTTCTCCTGGGAGGAAGAGCTGCTGTTGCTTTGGGGTGCAGGGGAAGCTATCTTCGCTCCCCTCCTTCGGTGCACGTGCCAGGGAAGAGCTGGGGGCATCCTTCGGTGCCCCAGCCAGCCCCGTGCAGGGGGGTGAGCACGGCAGCACCCTCGCAGTGTAAATACCCACCGGGTTTTGTCCTTCTGGGTTGCTAAATCGCCTCTGAGGCCTGCGGCGCCTTCCCTTCTTGGTAGGTCACCATCTGTGTTTTTGCAGCATCCCCACAAGCTCCTCTCCGCACCCACCTGCAGGCAGATGGAGGGGCAGCGGCACCGCGAAGGCCGCTGAAGGGACCGTGCTGCTCCTGAGCCGCCCCGCCATGCTCCTGGCTGCGACATGGCTGTGCTTGATGCCCAGCTTGGGCTGCCCACCACGAGGGTGGTGTAAATGAACCTAACAAGCTCTTCTGCGATATTGAGTCTCCCTTGAGAAGCCCTTCCCTCATGGACACCTTCTCTGGAGGGCTATGCCTGGGGAGGTGTGTGGTGACACGCTGAGCCTGCAGTGTGCACCCATCGATGGCGGCGTTGGCCTTCCCCACACCCTGCCTGGGCGTCACACCCAACATGGCTGATCCCGGGGGCTGAGGACACTGTCCGGCAACTGCCCTGGTGGCCATCTTGGCGCCACCTCATGGCTACCCTGAGGCTGGGCACCTTCGGGAGCTGTAGGGCCCTGCTGATTTTCCCTTCTAATTTTAAAAACAGTAAACACCGCAGCTTCATGCTGTAGGTTTTTTCCAGGCAGGGCTTGAAGACAAGGCTTTTTTTTCCAAAAAGGGAAAACCTGAGACACAGAAAAATGATCCTGTGAAAAGACTCTCCTGTGAACGCTCCCTCTTCCCTGGCACAAGAGGGGTTTCCTCTTGATTATGCATTCTCTATAAAATGAATCCACCTTTCTGTCAGCCAGGGATGCCTTTCCCTGTGCCCTGTGTTCGATCTCTGTGTGATGAGGTGTCCCCATGAATGCACCACTTACTTACCTCTGGTGGCTTTTGGGCTTGGGCTGCTCTCAGCCCTGTCCTCCCCCTTGAGTAATCTGTCCAGCAAAAAGTTGGGAAAGACCTGCGTTCCCCACAGATGTCAGTGAAAAAGTGGCGAGTTTCTCCCTCATGCGTGTGCATGCTTGGTTAAATAAGTTAATGACTGTGTGAAACAGCGACCATATATCTCTATTTCCACACGTGCACCTGATGAGTGCACGTTAGCAAAGCTGCCTTTAATAGCAGGGAAAATTATACCTAAGGAAGATACTGGGAAAATAGTACCTCCGTAAGTCATGGCACTTCTTCTCAATACTCGTATTGAGGGGTGGAACAAGCCTGAGTTCACTCGCAGCAATGAAATGCCCCATTAATCACGTATGCCTTTGAAAGGGATATGTCAGGCTTGGCTTATACGCCTACATTGGTACCTGATCCCATCTAGACAATGCGAGACAAGCGCTTAACAAAGCGGCTCTAGTTAGTAACTTGACTTATTTGTTAGTTTGCTAGTTAGATATAAATCAAAGTGTCGTAATAAGCCAATGATGTAGCAGCAGCTGCAATCTAATTTAGAGAGAAACAGCCTCATTTTAGTTTTCCTGACATGAACACAAAAGACAGTATCAATACTGAAGCCGGTAGAGACACAGCTGTATAAAACTAGTGAAAGGTCCAAACACAAGGGCAAATATATTATTATCTCAATAAAAGAAAACTTAAAATTAGATAAGGTCTGTACTTTAACAGTTTTAAATTGCCAACAAAAGAATGCTGACTACAAGGAACAAATACATCTTGGACCTATGCTGTGACATTTAAAATTCATTTTACCAATCAGCTAAACGAATAGCTCTGTTTATGTCCTAAGCACTTGTGTGTGCGTAGGAAAGGGTTGCCTCAGCTATGACCCTGATTGATCGCACTTTGAGCATAATCATTTCTATGGTAGATTGGCCTCCCAAATTTTGCTGTAGAAGCCTATTAACAAGCTGACCTTTGAGGCGATTGCACAAAATACTGTGTAGTGGCAGCAAAGAATGCTCTTAGGAAGGGCCGTCTTTCTGGCTGGCAATGTAATGGCTCAGCTCCATTGACTTCAATTTAGCTATATCTCTTGATATTGGCTGGAGACCAGATCTGTGGTATCTATTTTGGGAAACGAATTCAGAACCAACAAAAATAAATACTTCCAGATGCGGCATTGAGTCAGCATATCGCATTCAGTGCTGCTTGAAAGTATTGAGTCAGTTGGTGCAGATAGATTTTTAAGAAGAGAGGAACAGTTTTATGACTGTCTATGACATTTATAGACACGCTTGCTTTATCTCTTGCTTCATACAATATAGGTCACAGGATGTCTTTGCAGGTAGAGCAGTTACTTGCAAGTCTAAGCAGAGAAGAGCACGGTATGCGTCATTCTGCGACTAGCTAGATGTATTATGAGGTTGGTTGAGGTTTTCTGCCTTTTGAGATTTTGGACATTGATGAGGCCAGGATGGTGAACTTGAGGAACCAGTGGTCTGAGTCTGCATAATGAAATCCAGTGCTCCTAGCTCTAAGAAAAGAGGAAAGCATGATCCTCTGTAAAATGATTTAACTCCTGCAGCTAATTGTATTTGTTCTAACTGAACAGAAAATACAGTCCAATGAAAATGCACCGCTGAGACAGATTCTGATGCTGTGGTCCTCCGTCGGAAATATAAACTAGGTAGTATTTTAAAGGGCTTCAGCAGGATTTCTGTTGTGCACAAGGTCTGCAGAATTTGGTATGAACACGGTTGCAGGCAGCCTCTCTCAACTGAAAAGTCCTGTCAGTTCTCAGCTAAGGTTTCACCACTGTAATGTAATGCATGTCCTTGAACTTGCAGTGTATTTCGGTGGTTCACAAACCCTGGTGCCTGGAGCGCTTTCTGCGGTGTGGGGCAGTCGCATGCTACCAACCCAGGGATTCCAAGCTCTAAGTACTCTCAGATATTTTCACTGGTGTCCCCACGCAATTTTGCGAGATGTGATTTTTGCTGCAATTGTCACAGGAACATTGTGTCACTGTAGATTAGGGAATGACACATGCTTGGATACGGGAAAGGATCTGTCTTTGGTGAGATGTGATCCAACAACTGTATGTCCCTCTTTTTCATGAGGAATAGCTCTTAAAAAGAAATACAAATCAGGGGAATGTGTGATGGGAATCCCAGGCAGAGCTTTATCTTGTGGCTTAGTCCTTTATGCTGCAATACGGAGCACAAAGTATTGAAACATTTAATCTAAAACTCTGAGGGTTGGCACTGATGGTAATTCAGCGTGGAACGGGGCATATGGAGTAATAACAGGCAGCAATGTTTCCATTAACTGCTTTTCATAATTACTCCGTTCTGTGGTAGTGCTGACACTGGTAAGCCAAGTTGTATGGCAGATCACTTAGTTACAAGCAGTAGAAGTCCAATGCACAGATTATTGCTCAACAATGCTTTTATTCCAATTACAAGTACAGAAACTATACTGCATGTTGTCTAAGAAACCACGGGAGCGATCCAAATACTGCAGTTTGGCTGCAAATACACATGGGAAGTTGTTTAAAATCTACTATACAGTTAATTAACCAGTTTTGTACTGTCAGGAGCATTTGTTTGATTATTGTTGACATTTTCTATGTGTGTCATTTCAGTCAGTGTTTGCTGATGCTGCTCAAATCCACCTAGCACTTTTGCTGGCTTGAGGTTGATGTGATTTAGCACCTGACAGACAGGCAGAGGAATTGGGTTCTTCTTCTGTTCATTTTTTCTGTGCACACGGTAAATATACTGTAGCTGGTAGAATATTTTCTATCGTATCAAGTAGATGTATTTTTCTGCTATTGCAAATCGTAAGCAAACTCAATACTTGAGGAGGAAGGAGAGTTGTGGTCTTGGGAACCCTGTTGATTTGATTGATGGCCAGGGCCAGTCGTGGTAAGGGAATAAAAGGTGGGACAGCTAAACTTCCTTGGGAATACTATTGTCCCTGGTACCAGTATTCTTCCCATACCAAGGAAGAACAGTGTTAGTTTAATTTTATATTTCCAGGAGCGTTGAATGAGTGAGGCCTCCACAGGAGAGATTACACATGGGCATCTGTCTCTCCTGGACTTCCTGGAGAAAACTGTATTTTAACATATTTGCAATTATACCACTTGACTTTTAGCCCATCTCAGTGCCTTGCACCATTGGAAGGCATGTTCATCCTTACTTACCTGCCTTCATGATATCTTAAAACTCCTCTGCAGATGGGGAAGGTCTTAGGTCTTATACCTGCTTGCTGCAGCTGACGACACTGCTGTTCTGCAACTGTTTGTTGAACTTTTTGTCCCCTGTGTTGAAGGCCACCTAGAACGTGTGACACCTACTGGTGTCTTCAAGGGTGGAGCCCAATATTTCAGTTTTAGCTCAGCGTATTCTAGTTTTGCTGTAAACCTATTCACTTGAAATAGCCCCTACCTAATTGTAAATGACCCCTGCTTCTGACTGGCTTTTAATCAGGTTACAACCACTTGTACTCTTTTCCCTTTCCAAGAGAAGGTGCAAGCAGGCTCAGGGCAACTTGGTGGATATAAAGCAGGCTGGTGACATTTTTGATGTCAGTTTGAAATTGGCCTTTATTTTTCTTCTGTCTTTCAGGAAATGCCTTGAGAAGGCCATCAAATAAACACCAGTGGGCTGGGCAATACCTAAACAATGAGGTCCTTTGAGTACTGTAGATCAAACCCATTTAAGATACAGCGAGACAAAGTAGTCTGACAGAAGAGCTGGACCCGCTGTCACCCAGCAATGAAGTTTCCAGAGTTCATTGCAAAGTTTCAGGGCTGTGTAGCTGCCTTGCGTCCATTTCTCATGCCCCTCCTTTTGGTCAGATAGCTGCAGCAGAGCTACTTCAGCAAACTGGGTTTCTTCAGCTTTGTTTGGGAAGCCAAAATGCTTGAATAGCAGTAGACAAGCACCGTGACCACATCAGAACTGCATGTTCTCCTGTGAATTTGGCTTCTTTGCCAAACAAAGGCCTCTAGAGTAGGAAAGTCTACACTTGCAGTCTAGGTGATGAGATGACAGACTCTTGTACGCGAAGGTGAACCTATGTAGGGCTGAACAACCTCTTCCAGCCTTTGCTAGGAAGAAGAAGCAGGGCTCTAGTTTTCAGCCCCATGGTATGCAAGGAAACCTGACACCTCCTCGCCACCCACCCAGCCAGTGTAACAGGATGGGAGGTGGAGTCACAGGTGAAATCAGGCTGCTTCTTTTTTCCCCCAATTTTTCCAAAATTTGTGCTATAAAGAGAGATTAGTCGGACAGGGTTGGGGCCCTCCCAGTTGCTACCCTCTAACGTGAGAGCAAGGCTGTCTCCATGATGTTGGGAGAGGCTGTGTGTATAAGGACCTGGATCTGCTGCAGCCCAAGCTGGGGAGAGAGTTTCCTGTGCTTTCTCCCTTTCTGGATTTGGAGTATGTGGGGAGGTGTTGTGGGGAAGGGCAGGTCCCACGTGTGAGCCAGGGATATTGGGCAATCCGAGGCTGGGGGCAACAGCAGTGCATGTGAATAGCTGCAGTTTGCAATAGAGCGGGTTCAACCCTCAGTTCAGGCTAACAGTCCTTGAAGTCCAAAGGGGATTCTGCCCTTAAGGAGCACAGCAGCATCAGTGCGGGGACAGAAAATACGTCTGTGTTTGTTTCACCATTTTCTGCCTGGGATATGAGCCCCAGTGCACTGTGCGTAAGAAAAGTTACACCAGCCTGTTTGCAAAAAATGTCTTGTATGGATTTAAATGTAGATTTTGGTGGCAAGACCACAGAGAATGAGGCCTGCTGCTCTCAGGGTTGAGCTGCCAGTGGAGTATTGAAGGCTGGGAAACCCTGGCCAGCCTCGCATAGAGCTGTGTAGCAGGCATGACAATGCCATGTAAAAGAAGTTCCCTGAAAGGCTTTCAGAAGTCAGAGCAGCTATACAGCAGCCTGGGAGCTTGTTAGCTCCCTTGCTACATCTGCCTTGAGATGAACAAGAGCCCCCATCAATGCCATTTCGCCCTTCTGTACCTCAGGCCCTGCGCCCACCCCACCTGCTCAGGACAGACCCCCAGACAGACAGACTGATGGACAAGGATGCACTTGCTCTTACCCCCACACTTCTTTTTCTCCCCTTTTTCCTCCATGGCTTTTTGCTTTTAAAGGTTGCTGCTGACAAATCTATCTATTTGGGGCAAATTGTCAGTGAGAAACTTCCGCTCGAACTCTTTGGGACAAAACTGCCTCTTTGAAAGGGTAAATCCCGTTGCATGAAGGTCTGAACAATGGCCAAATGTGTTGCTGCTACTGCTGCTGCTGCTGCTGAGGCCGGGGCTGTGACAAAGAGCGGATTAATTGGTGCCGCGGCTGACTGGTTCGAGATGGCTCCACTCAGCCCGCGCTGCGGGGAGCCCCATTGACTGGGCCCCGAGTCCCACTTTTCACAAACTCCAAACAAAAGTCAATTTCTTTTTTATAAGGCGAGGGAAGAAAAAAAAAATCAGTTCATGTTTGAGCTCGGGAAGTTGACTTGTTGGATTATAGGGCGTCATGCTCTTTCTGTCTGTCTCTCCCATGCTTTAAAGTTGCTTCTCCCTCTAAGAGAAGAGTGAGGGGGGAAAAATGGAAGCAAAAGTGAGCCGTCCTTATGAGCGTGAACGTGAGAGTGGGTTCTGGGGATAGAAAGCTACCAAACAGCCTGGACTTTGTGACTGTGCTGCGGACTCAGCTGGAGCTCTTATTTAGTGGAGTTAAACTTCTCCAGCCATCTGATGCTGTTCTCAAAGATGTCTGCAGCACATTCAATCTTTAGGTAGAGAACGAGACAGAGTTAGTGTGACCAAAGTCAGCATATCCATACAGGACTTCATGACTGGCAAAGTCTCCTGCGCTCTTCTAACAGGGAAGGTTTTCTCATGTGAAAGTGGGCAACACAACTACATGTCTTGCATCCTCCTTGACTTCCTCTGCCCACCTTTGACTTCCTCCTACTCTAAGCATGTCCCAAGTGGTACTTCTGTGCACTCAGGAGAACTATAATACATATAGGAGCAATCAGAGAGAGAGAGAAGAAAAAAGAAAGAAAACCAAGGGATTACTCTTGTGCATACAGTTGGCACAGTTTCTGTAGCTGAGGTTATACTGGCGCATTTTGGGAAGTTAATCCCTGTAATTGGTTTGATAATCTTGCGGCATTTGAGATATCGCTTAATCAATATTTAGCTTTCTTTTGGAAAGCAGTGATCCCCAAATAAAAGAAAGAGGCTATTATCACATGTAACTGCTGACCCTTTCCTCCTGGCGGTAGTATAGCATCAGATCTCCTAGTTACCTGCGATTTATTTGCATATGTATAAATTTTGTCTTTGCAGGGGGACATTTCACACTGGATTCTATTTCTCCCTGTTCCGCAGAGTGGATCCTTTGATCTGACTCTCACTAATTGCTTCGACACAGGGGGAGGGAGTAGTGCATCGAAGAGTTAAAGTTAATTCCTCTGATTTTTAAACATAATTTTCTGCAACCTACTCTTACTTTAATGGGAAACACTGTGTTTTATCATCCACAGCTTTGCTGCAGACTACATGGCAAGGCAAACGGAGCTTGAAACTAGGGTAGAAGGGTACAGAGTGTGGCAGTTTGATTTGAAGATCGTGATAATTCTCATGTGTTACACCTCTGTGCACTCTGTGCATGAACTTCTGATTTTTTAAGGTCCACATAAAGTGATTACAGATTTTATTCCGTCCACTTTTCAAGTAGAACTATCTTTGTAAAAATGGGTACCGTGAGAACCGAACAGTAGGAACGTCTGTTCGCATTATCCATGTAGCTCTCTGCAAGTACAGCCTAACTTGAAAAGAGCTCCTGGCTTCTTTGCTGAGCTATAGGATTTAAACACACACACACACACACCCTGCCCCCGAACCTTTGACTGTGACCTTCACTATGCCACTGCATTTGCTTTTACCCTGTACGACATTCTTTGGCTTTTGGCTAACCTGACACTGGAAAGACTCTGCTATCTTCCTAGCCTGATCTGCTTTCTGTCTACATTGAACATCTACATATGGTTTAGAATTAATCCATCTCTGATTTTATCAGTGAACAGAGAGAGCCATGAAACAACGAATCTGTAGAAAGGTGAAATTACTGGTTTCATTATTCTCCCTTTTCTTCCTCCTTACAGGAATCCATCAAGGAAAGTGTGAAGATATGAAAGGTGAAATCTCTTGAATTATATGTTAAGTCCAGCATAGAGGTCTGTATGAAACAGAGAGATCCTGTGCTGGGATTTTCCTTACTCTTGGTTTTGCCCTTAAAATCTTCATGGCTTCCTAAGAGGTGCTTCATTAGTGTGCAGAAGGCAATACAAAGAATTATCCTTTTCATTGTGCCCCTCTTACGCCTCTGGCTGTCCGCTACCAAGCTCTCCTAAAACTAAGGATGGCAATTTTCAGCAGAGCAGCTGAGTTGTGGGGAACTCCAAGGGAAGGAATAGTCTGATATGTCAAAGGTGTTGGAAAAATCAAAGGGAAGGAGGCTGGAGAAGAGGCGGTTAGAATTGACTAGAAGGACATCATTAGTGATTTTAGAGAGAGCAATTCCTGCAGAGTGAAGTGGGTGAAAACCAGACTGCTGAGTGTCAGAGAGGTGAGTTCAAGAGAATGGGAGTAAACTAGTCATTTGAAAGGATAAGAGGCAAAGGAGATGAGAAAGGCATAATGGTATGTAGAGGAGGGTTGTTTTTGCAGGGGCTTCAGAAGCTTATTTGAAAACAGACGAAGAGGGCGATCCATAGAAAGTGTACGCTGGTGAGTCCGGAGAAGGAAAGTGCTAATCAAAGAATGAGTAGGGATGGGAGGAAGCTGAAGGGATCCTCGCAGGGAGTGGATGAAGAAAGGATTTTTCTCCAAGGATAAATGCAAAGATGCAGAGGATGAACACAAGGCTCCAGAGGCATTCACCAGACCATGTGCCTGGATGAAACAAGGCACTCTAGAGGCAAGCAGAATTAGTAGTTAGTTGGTGTGGAAGGGCAACAGGGGAAATTGAGAGGAGAGTTATGGGTAATTATCACCAGATTGATGGGCTAAAAGGAGGACAAAGCCAGACAAAGAAATCAGAGCAGCCAAAAGGTAACTGGAGAGTGCACAAGGTGTAAGAGGCAGAAACAGCCATGCAGCAAGGTCAGTGACTGTTGAGCTGGCAACTTAAACCTGAAGCTCTTAAAATAGGACTTGAGCTGCAAAAATCAACAAGAGAAGTGCGATCAGCAACAGCGAGGAGAAGGAATGGTTGCCAGGAACACACTATAAGGCAGCAGATAAGAAAACAGGGGAGAAACGGCTTGGCAGCACAGCTGGAGAACATAATGTAGTGAGGTAAAGAGAACTGGGGAGATGGCAGTGCCATTAGGTACCTGTGATTTTGACATATTAATCCAGTTTCAGGTGTGGCAATAAGGGTTTCCAAAGCCTGTAGTCCTGCCTCAGTTGGTGTAGTCGGGAGATATAAAGGACACCCTTCAAATAAAACAACAACAGCAAGGGAAGAATCTATGGATTATTTTATTTTCTTTTTCATCCATGTAAAACCCTTGGAATCCTCAGAACTTCTCAGATACTAGGATTTGCGTCTTGGACAGATGGAACCGCCTCCTGAGCCTGTCTTGGTTGCTCCCTACCTAGACAGTCGAGTGTTCAGCAAATGGCCTGCTACGACTGAGCAAAGTGCTTTTTTTTCACTCCTGGCTTTCCCTTTGGTGCCTAAGATCAACACACAGGTGCCTATATCAACCCGGAGGCACTTAAAGTACCTGATTTTGGAGATAGATTCTCTGTTTTCCCTACATCTCTGCTATTGCACAGTGCTGAGCAGCTCAGTTACCTTTCTTGTGTCTAAGACTGCTTTGTAAGTCTAGCTCATCCACAAAGCTCTGGCAATACAAAAGGGTCTGAAGAGAAATAAGAATGAGTTGTGTTTTTTTGTATCACAAGAACCATGTGGATGGCTCTTGGCTTCCAAGAGAAGCACGCCTATTGCATTGAAACTTCACTAAAGTGATCCATGCTTTGGGTGCTATGTTAGTCAGCATAAGTCAGGCAACTGGGTAGAGTTGATTTTTCATGTCTGCCAGACATGCAGATGTTATAGTATCTGCCAGGATGCCGGTTGCACTGGTTGCACTGTGCTCACCCCAAGTGGAGCCATCTGCTCAGCCCTATTGGGCAAACATGTAACTTTGGTGTGGGAACGGTTGGGTATTGCTGAGTGTGAAGACAAGACTGCTGCAGAGCATCAAGGTGATCAGAAGTGATCAAACCTCCTGCTTCTCAGAGCCCAGGCTGCCAGGTACGGAAAGAGACACCATCTTTTTTCATCTAAATTAAACACATCCGGTATGGAAACCACCAAGAGGAAACAACTGTGCGGCCTTGCTCTACTTTGTATGAAGTCACTTTTGAGAGTTGAGCTCACTCTAAAGTTACAAAGGACAAGAACTGACATCTCTGTTTCTGTGGGGTCCATGGGCTTCTCCTCCACCGAACAGTTCATAGGAGAGAGAAAGCCCATATGAGCCTCCTGGGCTGGGAAGCCAGCTTATCAAACACCTCAGGGGTGAGAAGATGGCAAGGTGGAATTTCTGAGGTCCAACTCCAGTCCTGCCAAGGCAGTTGGATTCAATGAGCTATGTGCCCAAGACTTCACAGTTTGCCCTAAAAACGATAATTTTTGTGTTGTGAGATGTCAAAATAAATGCATTTCATAGAACCATAGGATGGTTAGAGTTGGAAGGGACCTTAAAAATCATCTAGTTGCAACCCCCCTGCCATAAGCAGGGACATCTTCCACTAGACCAGGTTGCTCAAAGCCCCATCCAACCTGGCCTTGAACACTTCCATTGTAGGAGCCCTGGTTTACGCTCTCTGCCTGTAACTTCTTTTTTATGGTTATTTGTATGAAATTATTGTTGTTTCTGGATGATAACTGAGCATAATTTAATTTAACTGCACATCACCAGTTTCTGCAAGGCTATCTGGTAAAACTAATTGATTTTCTTCAGAAAAGAGTAGACTGAGCTGGAGGGAGATGTCAGCCTCTAGCTGCTGCCTCTTTCACAGGCCATGAAATATGACTTTAATGTCAGAGTCAGAAAGTTAAGTCCAGTTCTGGGTACACACAACCCTGTGAGTTGTGTCAAGAAGAGATAATGAATGTCTCAGTTGCTGCGGTGTTTCCACAGATCATTTATTTAGTGTGAAACAAAAAGATTTAAAGTGTCATGTTCATTACCAAGGAAGACATCTTACACTTTATTCTACTGAGTCTTAACCAGGTTTTCCCAGTTAATTAGTCATTGGATTATTTAAGATGCAAAGGCATCAAACAGTATTACAAGATATCTAAACTGTTTTCATCAGAGCCCCCTCTTGTATTGTTTGAACAAACAGAGGAGATTAATTTGACTTGCCTTTAGAAACCCGAATTGCAGAGTTGGTTATCTCCCTTTATGCTGAGAAAAAGGCATTTTTATGATGCATTCCTCAGATCTATTTTAGATTTTGAATTTTGGATGAGATTAATTGCATCATAAATGTACCGATTTAGTAGGCACCCTAAAAGCAGCTGTCTACTTCTGCCAGGTGAATCCCAGATGAAATATTTAAGGACCTTACTGTTTAAGAGGGCAAAAAGGGCAAAAGGTAAAAAACCATAAATATCACGGAATCACGGAATCACGGAATCACGGAATCTTCAGAGTTGGAAGGGACCTCTAGAGATCATCTAGTCCAACTCCCCTGCTAGAGCAGGGTTGCCTAAAGCACATCCCTCAGGGCTGCATCCAGGCGGGTCTTGAAAATCTCCAGAGAAGGGGACTCCACAACCTCCCTGGGCAGCCTGTTCCAGTGCTCTGTCACCCTCACCGTAAAGAAGTTTTTCCGTGTATTTGAACGGAACTTCCTATGTTCCAGCTTGTGCCCATTGCCCCTTGTCCTGTCGCTGGGAACCATTGAAAAGAGCCTGGCTCCGTCCTCCTTAAACCCACCCTTTAGGTACTTGTAAACATTAATCAGGTCCCCCCTCAACCTTCTCTTCTCCAGGCTAAAGAGTCCCAGCTCTCTCAGCCTTACCTCATAAGGGAGGTGCTCCAGTCCCACAATCATCTTGGTTGCCCTTCGCTGGACTCGCTCCAGTAGTTCCCTGTCCCTCTTGAACTGGGGAGCCCAGAACTGGACACAGTACTCCAGTTGTGGCCTCACCAGTGCAGAGTAGAGGGGGAGAATGACCTCCCTCGACCTACTGGCCACAGTCTTCCCTATGCAGCCCAGGATGCCATTGGCCTTCTTGGCGACAAGGGCACACTGCTGGCTCATGGATAATTTGCTGTCTACCAGGACCCCGAGGTCCTTCTCCTCAGAGCTGCTTCCCAGCATGTCCGCCCCTAACATATACTGGTGTTTGGCATTCTTCCTTCCCAGGTGCAGGACCCTACACTTGCTTTTGTTGAACCTCATTAGGTTCTTCTCTGCCCAGCTCTCCAGCCTGTCCAGGTCACGCTGGATGGCAGCACGGCCCTCTGGAGTGTCGGCCACCCCTCCCAGCTTGGTATCATCAGCAAACTTGCTGAGGATACACTCTGTCCCCTCATCTAGGTCATTAATGAATATATTGAACAAAATTGGTCCAAGTATTGACCCCTGAGGGACACCACTCGTTACAGGCCTCCAACTGGACTCTGTGCCGCTGATCACAACCCTCTGGGTTCTGTCACTCAGCCAGCTCTCGACCCACCTCACTGTCACCTCGTCTAGCCCATGCTTCCTCAGCTTCCTAATGAGGATGTTATGGGAGACAGTGTCAAAAGCCTTGCTAAGGTCAAGGTAGATGACATCTACGGCTCTCCCCTCATCCAGCCAACCCGTTATAACATCATAGAAAGCTATCAGATTGGTCAGGCATGATTTGCCCTTGGTAAATCCATGCTGACCACTTCCAATAACTTCCTGTTCCTCTATGTGTTTGGAGACGACATCCAGAATGAGTCGCTCCATTACCTTCCCAGGGACAGAGGTGAGACTAACCGGCCTGTAGTTCCCTGGGTCCTCCTTCTTGCCTTTTTTGAAGATTGGAGTGACGTTAGCCTTCCTCCAGTCCTCAGGCACCTCTCCTGTTCCCCATGACCTTGCAAAGACAATGGAGAGTGGTCTAGCGATAACATCTGCCAGCTCTCTCAGCACTCGCGGGTGCATCCCGTCAGGGCCCATGAATTTATGAATGTCCAGCTTGGCCAAGTGGTCTCTGACCCGGTCCTCCTCAACTAAGGGAAAATCTTCCTCTCTCCAGACCTTCCCCCTTGCCTCCAGGGTATGGGATGTGTGAGGGATGGCTTTATCAGTGAAGACCGAAGAAAAGAAGGCATTCAGTAACTCTGCCTTCTCTGTGTCTTCCACCACTAGGGCACCCGTCTCATTCATCAGTGGACCTATATTTTCCCTAGTTTTCCTTTTTCTGTTGATATACTGGAAAAATCTCTTCTTATTATCTTTAACTGCAGTGGCCAAGCTGAGTTCTGATTGAGCTTTGGCCCTTCTAATCTTCCCCCTGCATAGCTTTGTTATATCTTGATAATCATTATCTCCGTCTCACAAATGGGGAATAGAAGTACAGAGGGACTGAAGGTGGGATTAATCTGACCACAAAATAGACATTTGCAGTACTAACTGCAAATATTGGAGTTTGGTATGTTGACTCTTCATAGTCAATTGGGAGAAATCTCTTCTGGGGCACAGTTCATCCTTCCTGTACCAGATAGCCAAAACAGGTACTTCTGGGTTAGTAGTTGTATAATGCCTTTCCTTCCACTGACTCTCAAGGCATCTAGTCTCACAAGGCTCAGATGCAGATATCTTCACATGGACATTAAAAGCCAGGTGAGATGAATTCCCTCCGGCTTCTTGTCACTCAGGAGGTTTGTGTTGGTGCCTGAGAATGAACCCAGTTTTCCTGAGAACGTTAATGGTGATGCCCTTCTCAGAAAACGTCTTGTTTTAGTACAAATACTCTTTCTGAGGCAGACCCTGACACTGAGGACCCCGAAAGGTTTCATCAAGCTATAAAGGGCAATACCTAACCATTGATGTGTCGTCACTTGTCTCCCAAAATGTCTGTCCTCTGAATGGTCAGGTAGCATGGTAAAGACCTGGACATCCATCTGTCCTCCAGCTATCTGGCGGCAGTGACCTCCAGAGGGAGGGAAGGTGTACTTCTTCTTTTCCGTATCTTGATCCCAGACATGTCATTTGATTGTCTTTTCTCAGCAAACTCACACAACACCAAACCTCCTTTGGGACCTTGCAGGCAGAAATGTAGAAGGCATGTTTATTTGAAAAGTGTCACAGTTCAAATTTCCTCAGTTACATACCTAATCCCAGGCTGTTCCTAGGACATGCAAGAGACACTTGGGAGGATAATTAATATACTTTGCCCCACCAAATTGGAGAATAGAGCAAAGAAGCAGTAGATACCATCTTACATACAAATTATTCCATTAGAAAATGTGTACTTGGTGGTAGAATCAAACCATCAAAATGAGAATTCGGCTATTCGAAAACTTTGACTTTTGGTTTGGCATGTTGCATTTTGCATGTCTACAGCTTTCATACCCGATACGTTCAAGGCCTTTTTTTTTAAATGCTACTTTGGTGAAAGAACTCCTATAAAGATGGAGAAACTGAATCAAGGTCAAAGTGACCATTTTCCTCTGTGAACCAATGGCAGTGAGGGATCAGACTGAAGATAGCCTCATTTTCAGGCTTCTTTTGATCACCTTATCATGCTTCCTCCTCAGTTAACCCAAAAAAGTCTCCAAATTATTCTGTCCTAGATTTGTTTTTTTTTAATTTTTTTTTTTTGTGATGCAAATTTCAAGCTCAGTACGTTCTGTTGAGGGATATGGATCGCACAGTCAGATGTTGGTGCAGGGATGTACATCTATATGTTTATATTAGGGACTAATTATTACTGTCTTCTACTCTCTTCTGTTGTTCTCTGCTGAGAGGAGAAAACTAGGAACAATTAATTTCATGTCTCTTCTGTAAGCCAAAGAAGCACTCTCAATCTTTACTTTCAAGAAGCAATTAACTTCAGGTTTATTAGTCAAGTTGTGCTATGAAGTTTCAATCTTTCATTGTACACTGTGAATTTTAATTACAATTTATTAAAATAATTTAATTGACTTCAGTCAATGGGCGTGAATGAGGGCAGAATTTCCCTGAGAAAGCTGTAGACAGAAGAAAAGGCCACCCATCCTAAATGCCTTCTGCCTGCCCTTTTTTGGGTTGCATCAGACTGTTTGAAAGAGGGCTGCATTTATCATCTTTGATGCCTCCAGCTCAATGGTCAATTCATATTAGATTCCACAAAAGGCAGTGAACCAAATTCATCTCTGATACAATTCCATTGACTTCAATGGTCTTACCACAGGGATTAATCTGGCCTAATATTATAGTATTAGAATGCATGTGTGTGTACTATTAGCCCAGACTCTTTGCTGGAGATCATGCCGTGTAAAAGCTGATAGCTGTTGCAGTTGCAATTTGCTCAAGAAATCCAATTCCTTTTGTTGACCCACTGAAGCTCACATTCCAAAAAAAAAAACAAAAACCCAAACCCCCTCCAAATCCCTAACCAATTTGAAACCACAGCTGAATTTAGATGCATATTCGCTAATTTGGTTTATTATGCATGCAAATATTGGTATAAAAGATGTTTCAATTATTTTCTAAGGCAGGGACCTATGCATTCTCCGTAGTCACAATGAGTTTAAATGGAGTTATTTTTCCCTGCCTATAATCGTTCTCCCTTTTAAGTACCCAGGCAGAAAAAGTAAGTTTACTGCTTCTAGCACAATGGCTCTCTTCACTTTTAGGTTTGGGAGACCTGGGTGACCTACGAAAGTTAATTAGAAGGTTAACAAAGACTAAGGCAGAGTAGAATACAGAGCCTCTCCTCCAGCCAAAGATGTCATCCATTAATTAGGGAAATCGTTAAGGTGGCCTTTATTGAATCCATAGAAAATTGGCAGTTGGCGGTCGACAGTTTTGATCAGATTTTCCTCTCCCCAGCAATACTACCCTTAATCGTAGGAGACACGGAGGGTTCAGGGTGGGATGGGAGGGGTGAGGGGGAAAGTGTGTGCGCGCGTAGGGGGAGTATGTGTTTCAGCGACATTACAGTTAAACAGCCGCCAATTGTGACGGCTTTGATTCTCAGGCTTACATGGCATACTTTTTCCATGATGTAATCTTTATTGAACCTGGAAGCTTGGGGGTGGGGGGCAGGGGGCAAGTGAAACTCGCTGCCGCTGCTGCTGCTGCTGCTGCCGCTGCTGCCTCTCAGCCGCAGGAAGCCCTGGGAGTTAATATTGCAGTCATCATAGGCAGAGCTTGCTGCTTTTGCATGGTAATACGCTCTCTGACTCCCCTTCCCTCCTAACTGAAGACTGTCTGCTTCTAGCAACGAGAGCAAACAGACATCTGCACAACAGACCCTTCATTTCTCCACGAATACATTCACTTTAAAGTTGAAGGGCCTTTTTGAAGACCTTCGATGTTTTTTTATACTTTTTTTTTTTCCCGTTATAGTACCAAAGTGGTGTTGCTATGGAGAATTTCAAGTGAAATGTTAGACAGTCCTGGCATTTTAACATGTATATTTTTTAACCTAATGGGAGAATTGGCTGGGTGGAGGTCTTTACTGGCTTAGTTTTCGCATTTTTCCTTATATGTTGAATAAGTTACGACAAGGACAGTGATTACAGTAAGCCCAGCCTGTTCGGTGTTGTAACCGAGTGACCTAGCATTGAAGTAGGGTTTTGTTTGAACATGGGAAGCCATCACCTTCCAGGGAAGGAAGGCAAAGACAAGGGCTACTGCAATGTAGGATGTTTATGTTAAAGCAATGCCGTCCTGGAACATACTGGCTGGAGCCATTGGTTTGAGGGTTTTAAAAAATGCGGCTGTTTGGATATCTAGAGGACTGTATCCTATGCAATACAAAATGTGTTAGAAAGATGAAAAAAATAAAACAATTTGATTAATAATATTTTAATTGACAGGTCTTCTTCCAGATAAATTATACACAGTTTCAGTCCGTTAAAGACCAACCAGCTACTAAAGAACCTTGTACTTCTTGCTCCTCATGTTCTGATAAAAAGCTTCTTAACATTGTAATGAATTTCTTTACCAAAAAGGAGTCAAATGTGAAACACCAAGAAAAAATGTCTACATTTTAGGCACAGGGCACGGCATCTGCCTTATTGCCTGTATCTTTCTGTATACTGCAGTAGATAGTACTTTATTTTATATATAACCTATAATTCAAGCTCTCCCATAAAATATTTCAACTTTTACTTAGTATTTTTAGTATGCCAAATGTGACATATTGAAAGCACAGAAACAGCAGCAAAAAAATGCCAAGCTGCTTCCTATATGCTCCACGTGCCCCTTAGCTTTTCTGCATCCTTCTCCTTGCGTCAAAAGGGAGATGGAGCAAGATATACTCCATGAGTAAGGCTTTCTCCATGCTTTGAAGAGCTCCCAAAGAACTGTGATTTGACCTGGAGAGGCGTTGTGTTCCCACAGCTCTGTTTTGGACCTTTTTCTCTTTTAGGCTAAGAGACAAACTAACTCACCCATTGTGTAGCCACGGAGGTCCCCCGATAAAGTGCTATAAGAGGGTCACAAACTATTATTCTTTTATTATGAAGCAGCAGTGGCTGTTCAAGAGTTACTGTGGATTTTTATATGTTTTCCTACTGCCTTTTGTCTTCTAGTAGCAGTCCTGTGGCTTTGAGAGCTTTGGTCTCTGACTAGAGGAGGTTTCCTAAATTTAAGGTGGCATCTTTGGGAGGCTTTGGAAATCATTCTGGGTAGGGAAGCGCAGGGTCCCCGTTGCTTAGACATATTTTTGTATCACGGTAGCTTCCATATTAAAATGTATGTGAGGGTGGAGAGCTGGTGTCAGTATTAACTTCAGCACTCCTGCAATTAGTTTCCTGGCAATGTTGAGCAGCATTTGTACAAACTCCCTGGTAAGCAGTGCATTACTAATGGAGATGTTGCCGAGAGTATGAACAGGATGAAATATCAAGGGTGGGAGGATGTTCTTGTAGCTATAGGTATAACAATCATACCAAGGATGAGAAGGTGACTTACAGATGTTTTTTTCTCAGCTGATGCTCCTGGAGTTACAGCCCAAATTTGTATCTTTAGTATGGAATTTTACTGTTTTTTTGTGTGATTTTTTTTTCCCTTGGTGGCTGTGACTGGGAGCAAAGAAAGCACAAATCATTGCAAACACAATTTTACAGTGATTTCACAATTAATATGGCTTTGAGAAGGCTGGTAAAAGGTGCACACTAGTATTACTTTTTAACTGTGTTCAATATAAGTGACTGAGAAGGGGGAAAGTGGGTCTGGGTTTTTTAATCCACTTAATTTAAATTTCCTAAAATGGCACAAGAAGGAATCAGTACAGGAGACAAGGCAAAAGAAGTCCAATCAAAACTGTAGGAAGTGCTCTGGATGTCCAGGAGCCTGGTTTTGGCTGTTTGTGCAGTTTTCCCCCCTGCCATCTTCTCTAAAAACATTATAAAATGGATTCCTGGGAAAGTCCAGGTATCTAGAAGGCAGATAATTCCACCTAGCTTTAGGCATCTGCTGCTGTTTTAGTGTCCTGAGTGTCTTTTTCTATTCAAGGGAGACAGAGGAACACTTGTAAAGCTTGTTCTTTTGTCCTGTTTCAGACTCCCATGTCCAGATGAGGTGAACTGTGCCCTCAAACATGACTATTCCCCTCCTTGGAGTATAAAGGGGATCTGGAAAACGGCTTCATCTGAATTGGGCTCAACCTTGAAATTGAATGCTGTAGTTAAACCAGAAGCATTTTCCAGTAAATGGACTCCAGCATATAACACCTTGTGGAAGGAATGGAGTATCACTGGAGAGCTATGAGGTGGAAAAGGAGCTGGCTAGAGAAGAGGAGACAGTTGGCTATGCTGAAAGGGGAGCTGACACGTCAAGGAAAATCACTCCTGGAGTTTCTCAAGAAGATTTATATTTTTAATTAATATCTGAGTGCAAAACATAGCAACATCAGCTATGCAGAGAAGCACAGGAATATTCAACAGGAAGAGCCGATGGCCTTTACAAATATAATGGAAACGAATTGTAATCATGTAAAATGCCCTTAAGGATGAATTGGAAGGATTTCTGCTTGAAGCCAGAAGTTCATCACGTAGAAATGCAAAAGGGAAAAAAGAGACCTCCTCCTATTACTGACCACACTCCGACCATGGGACACTAAAGTTATAGGGTTGCCAAGCAGGCAAATGAAATTCTAGTTTATATCAAACGAACTGTTTCCAGTAGAGAAAGGAAAACAGGAATGCTGTGCTCTGCCATGCACTGAGACTTCCTGTGGAATTCTGTGAACAAAACCTGCAGAAATGGAGGGTATCACAAGTGACTAAAATAAAGTCTAAAGACCCGAGAAAAGAGCATGAGACCTCGCAGAAGGGATTAAAGCAACATCTGAAGGCTTTGCTGAAAGGCTTGTGAGATGGCCTGAGACTGGAGGTAAAATTTTTTGGGGGCAGAAGAAGCTGGAACAAGTCCAAAATAGATGAATAAGGAACCAGTAACCAGATGGCTGAGGACCAGCAGCTTTTCCGGGGACAGGGGAGGCCAAGGAATCTTTGGCAAGCTTGGAGGTTACTAGCTGAGCAGGACGGCAGCAAGGATTTAAAAAGCTAAAAATACCAACAGCACAAGGAAATCAGAAAGTTGCAAAAGTCAGAAACCCGATGTGGAATTAAGGTGGTCAGAGGACTTCTATTGCCTAGACTTACCTAACACTGTCACAGCTGCAGAAACTGGAAGAGAAGCAGTCAAACAAACTGTCTCAATATATAAGAAACTGAAAAAAAAAATAAATGCAGTGAATGATCTGAGGAGGTAAGCCCAATCCTTTATGTCATCATTTAATGTGTAGCCCAAATCAATGGCAGAGAAGATGGACAGCAACTGTGTTTCCCAGGAACTAAACAGGTCTGAAGCACCATCTCCAGCAAAAAAACCCAGACTCAGTTGTCCGCTCCATTTCTGAACCAAGGCACGTGGTTCAGAAAACCAGAAACCAGCCCAGTAGGCTAGGGGTCAACAGGGATCTTGGAGAAGAGAGGGGGACAATCTACCTAAGCTGGGGGGGAACCTGAGGAACCTGCCCTCCTGACACCCCTCCAGCAAGGACTGCCAAGATGCTTTGGCAATGGACCAGTTTAAAGGGACTCAGCTGGACTTGGCCTGTCCTGCAAAGATCAGCGAAAGGAGGCCAGAGCCGTTCTGAGAGGTGCTGGAATTTGCAGCAGGGTTTGGATGCAGCTGTATGCTGAAAGGGGACATCGCTGCGGGAGAGAGACAGGAGCTCAGCGATGCAAACACGGTGAGTATGGACAAGAGTCTGATATGTGGGGTGGGAATCCTCCTGATGGCACTTCTGAGTGATTAGGAGGAATGATATAAGCCGTTTGTGTGACAAGGAAAATGGTTGCTAAGGGAAGCAGCCCTGATAACTGCTCATTTAAGGGGGGCAGGTAAGGAAATGCCACAATAAGGACAGCCTGGAGTGTGGCCAAAATGGAGTAACTGGTGGTATTCAGTGAAAGCCCCTGCCCAGCTTTGAAGGGGAAAAGGTGCAGCTTATTGACCTGAAAGTCAAAGCGTGGAAGTACGAGGGTCAGAGCTGCTGACCCAGCCATCTTAGGCAGGTGGATTGGCTGTTACCAGCTCTGAGGACAGTGGGCACCAGCTGAGCATACAGGTCATTGGGTGGGCATGGGCTGAAGTGAGGAGAGACCATGGTGGGGACCATGCAGCCTGCTCTGCAGCGTGTTGTGACAGGTCAGTCTCCAAAATGTGGTGTCTAGACTGCCGCCCTTGCAGATGCTGCATGGATGAAGTAAATGAGCTGAAAGTATCTGATCTGTAGGGCATGAGTGACTTTGCTTATGGGAAAAGAAGGTGTTATAACACAGGCTGTACTCTGCTAGTACGAGAAAGCTGAGGAGGATCCAAGATGTGCCTTGAGATCTGAGAAATCTTGGCAGTGAATGCAGCTGGGCGTCAGCGGCGGCGCCTGCAGAAGCAGGTTGCTTTGGAGCAGCCCTGCAGCTTTGAAACTAATGCCGTGATGACCCCCGCTTGCTGCAGGTTGGCTCAGTGACAGAGCAGCTGTAGAGCGTATGAGCTTGTCTCCTGTTGAAGAACGCTACTTGGGACGTTCAGATGCCCACCAAATGCGCTCCAAGCATCCCATCCATTTGTGTGGTGGGGTGTTTGGTCCAGAGAAGCTGCCGTTGTATGAAGGAAACCCCTCAGGCCACATGCAGTGTAGATTTGGAGGCCAATATTTGTGTCAGTTCTTTTTGGAGCCAAAGTGCTTGCTAACACGGTCACAGCCAGGGGATATGGTAACAGTGCAGTTGTGAGTTATGGGCAGCCAACAGAGAAAGGGTGAGTGTTGGGTCAGGACCTCTTTTAATAGCTTTAGTTAATAAAAAAAAATATGAAGCTGTGCTTCTGGTAAGGGTTCAAGGATGGGTTCTCTGAGACCTGAAGTCACTGGTTTTACTTCATAATGAAGACTCAAGGCTCATCTTTAGAGGCACTGACTGACCAGTTAGCCTGCCCCAGACTGTTTGAGAAGGCATTGTCCAGACCTAGAGGTACCTTCAGCAGTAGCTTGGATGTTATCCACCAGTCTGGTTAAGGGAGAAAATAGTGCATGCCTCAGTACAGAGTAGAACATGCTGAAATAAATAATGCTGTAGTAGGTGCAGATGCCGTTGTGAGCGGATAACACCTTGGATATCGCAGCACTTCAGTCTGTTTGCCATACTCGGTTTTAAGAAGAATTGGCAAGTGGCAGTGGAAGCAAAGAGCAGGGGTGAAGGGCAGGAGACAGCATTTCTACTGCGTCAGTAGGCAGCACTTGAAAGTGCCGGCTTCTGGCTGACACTGAGTGATCTTGGAAGCGGTCACTGCAAAATAGGTCCCTCTCAGCCTGTCTGCTGTGCCGAGATGGCTCTGGGCACACTCAGAGACTGCTGGTAAGAAAGACTGCATTTACAACCAGCCTGGGATCAGATCAAGGCTGTCACTGAACTTGAGCTTCCTGAAATGAGAGTTGCTCTGAAAAGAGGTACCTTCTCATGGACATACAACCCGACGAGGGAGAGTTTTCTCTGACAAAAAGAAAAATATGGCTGTGCACAGGACTGGGCAATTTCCCAGGCAGTCACAGATGTGCAGAGTTTTGTGGGGCTCTGAATTTACTACGAAAGGCTTATTTGTGGATTTGCCAGTGTTGTAGAGACATGACATAAACTGGTGAGAAAGACACACCAACTGCAGTGCCTTCTGAGACTTAACCCCTTTCAGAATTGCAGTTGCTTGTGTCTTGGCAGATCCAATGTTAAAACCCTTTCGTGTAGGCCCAGATGCTAGTCCCTGTAGACTGGAGGCTGCTCTGAAACAAGAATATGAGGGATTTGTAGAGTTGAAGATTTAATATTTAATTTATAAAGCTGAAGATCTAACATCAGCCATGGTCCAAGTAATCCAGAGACTTTGTAAACAAGAGTTCAGAGAGGCAGTTGCCCTGGAAATGGGACAAGCGATGGGGTTTTGTACTCACACCCATGTCCCAGGATAAGAAAGGTGCAACAGACACCTTGTCCCAGCTGCATGGTGGAAGTTGGTTGCAAATATTGCCCTGAGACAGATTGCTCAGGAGAGGTACTCCTCTGAGAAGATTGTCTCTCCGCTTCCATAATGTGTTCAGGTGCAAATGTTTCGGTGGGTGCCCTGAACGCTACTAGACACAGGATCAGATATGCCAGAGAATGTAAATACTTCCTAAAGACTGGGCCTTGGATGTGGCAGTCGGGTAACTAAAAAATCTGTTGGCAAACGTACTCACCCATGAATACTGCAAAATGGTCATTGCAGCAAAGACATCAAAGAGAAAATGGTGTAAAAGATAGATAGGAAAACTTATTCAGTGGTGGTGTGGTACAATCCAATGATCTGAAATGCCTCATAGCTCAGTTCTGAGCTACACAAGAGTTTTGAAACTGCCAGATATTTGGAGAATGCAAAAAATCTTAGGCAAACTATTAGAGGATTTGTGGTGAGTAAAGCACTAGAAAAAAGCACAAGAAATTTGGCAACAATTGAGCTCTTTGCAAAAATAAAGCTGTTGGGGTAGACTAGACATACAAGAGTAAGGAAGAAGCTGGTAAAGGATTTATTAGAGAAGGGATATAGAAAGGAAACCCAAGATTTTATTTCGGCCTCCTGAACTCCTCCTACAATTGGGAACATCCCCAGTGAGGGAGAGAGTCTGCCCCATGGTTGTACATGGCACAAATACACAGCACACATTATACTGCTGAGGACTGTAGGTCACACCATCAGCTGGGAGAAATCAGCACAGCTTCATTTACTTTCATGGAACAACACCCGTTCCCCCCAGCTGCAGTTTTGGCTCCTCTATGCTCTTCTGCTCTGCGAAGTGAGCTGGTTTTCCCAGAAACTTGGTTTGCTGGGTGTTACTTTTTGCTGTGGGGGCTGGGAGAAGAGCAAGACGCATCCTCCAAGAGTGGACCTTGGAGATTGCTGGGAAGATAACTGCTTACACAGCCACCCTTTGCCACTTTTCCTGCACCTGAGGTCAACCCAGCACACTCCGTTAGGATGGTTCTCTAATGGCCTGCTGCAGAGAGGGAGCTGCCTTCCTGACTCCTGCCAGCCCTGCTGTGCCTGTAAGACCTTAAACGTAGTTTTGAGGAAGTTTACTTTTACTTTTTCAGGGGGCAGGGAGGGGAGAAAAAAATGCTGAAATGGGTCCTCAAAGGTTAGCTGTGTTTTAATCAACATAAGCCCCAGTCTACTTCCCCAGAACATACAGCCAAGGTACGTAGTTATTTTAGAGCGAAAAATGTGTAACCCCACCTGCTGCAGTGGGAATGGATGAGGGCGGAAACTGGGAAGGGGTAGGATAAACTCAGGACATGACCTAGGAGACCGTGAAGGGCAGAGACCAGTTTTCACCCTGCATCCTGTACAGCACCTCACCCAATAAGTCTGATTGCTGAGAGGCTGTGAGGCTTTTCTATGGCATCTGCAACTAAGGAGGAGGTTTCGGTAGGGCTAAAGATATGGAGCTGTGTCCCATGAGCTGGGGGGATGTGGGGCAGGCAGTGACACTCACAGAGGATGCTTGGAGGAAACAGAGGTTGGCAGGTACAGATTGAGGCTTGGTGGGAATTATGAAGGAATTGGGGGTATGTCAGGTTTGCAGCGCTAAGAGACCATGCTGGGGACAGCAGGGGCCCAGCAGGTGTGGAAAGGAGAAATCTCTGCTTGGAAGAAACATCTGCAAGTCAGTGTCTCTCCACTGTGTGTCTGTCCAGCAATACCTTCTGGCACATCAGAATGAGGGGAGAGGTGCCCCTGGGGTACCTCCTCTTTCCATAGCCCCGCAGGAGTCACCGCCTCAGCTCCTAGTCCTTGCACTGGCAATGCCTGGAGGTCCCAAGTGAGCTGGGATGACCTCTGTGCTTAGCACCCACAAATGCTGCAGGAAGGAGAGGAGAGCACTGCGTGCCTGCAGGAGCTCTCCTGCTCCAGGGAGACCCATCAGAGATACAGGTTGGCAGCAAGATCGTGCCACTTCTTAATCAATGGATCTTGCTCTAATAGCCCGTGGAACCAATGTTACTTCCTACTATGCCATATTGCTTGCAAAATCGCCACATAGCAAATAAACTGAAAATCCAAACTTTGCAGGTCGTGAACTCTAGGCTGACGCAGGCGGTGCCAGCGCATGCCAAAGCTCAGAGCTCAACATCCCTCCCCATGCCAGCAATCACACCCCAGTGCATCTCCCCGCTGAGAGCCCGCACCCCCCCAAGGCAGCTCCGTGCTTCCTCTGCCGGGGCGGTTGTCCAGGGAAGCTGAGGAGGACCCGTTCTTTTAACTCCGGTGGGCTTGGGATCAGGTTTGTATTCCTTTTGAAACCCTTTGCCACATGTGCAAACAAGTTGCACTGGGTGGTGTAATTTGAGAGCGAAATTAAATGAAGAGGTGACACGCCAACGGCGTACACAAAACAAGGGAAGCGTTTCCAAATCACAAGCTGCCATGGAGCGAGGAGTTTTTACACAATAGCAAAATTAGGGTTTGGATGACTGGTATTCTTCAACAAACTTTTCAGAAATATTTCCTGGAGCAAACCCAAAGAGAGAATCCTCATTTACCCTATTCCTTTCAGAGGTAATTGAATTCACTTGTTTAGGGTTTCTGCCTCCTCCACCTTTCATTCAGCAGCGATGTGAATTCTGCTAATCTCTCTACAAAACAGTCAATCTCCTCTAGTCTCACTAACCATCATTCAGCCACCCAGTAATGAAAAATTGCTTTGATCCTCTCCATTTGCTTCATCTCCAAAAAATATCTCCATTAAAAAAAAAAATTAAAATCTTTAATAAACTTTGACACCAAAAGAAATGTGTATGATTAGTTCAGTGGAATTTTTTTTTTTTCCGCCTCCAGTGGGTTTTTTGAGAAAGCCCGGGAGTTAAGAAGACTGCAAAAGTGGCTGAAAGCTTTGGGAATGGGCATACAATGTTAACATGAGTGTCCAAATGGTTATGCAAGCCGTGGAAAATTACATAGAGGAAAAGAGGGAAAATGCAGGGAGCGGATTAGTAGGCACTCTTTCTGGATACCACATTTACAAATAAATCTCAGTTACAGATTTTTCAGACTATAGCCGTCCTGCTGCATGCAGCTACCCAGTGCTGTATTCACACCGTATGAACTTGGATAAGCAGGACGGTGCTTTTGACATCTATTTGGGGAGGAGATCTGAAAATCCTCTCCCCAGGGGTTTACTTTACTGACCAGTCGTCTATCTACTAGCCAGAACACCCTCCCTATATTTTTTTGGGGCAGTTTACTGCAGACTGTCCACCTTCATTGAGTGTACACTTTTTCACTGGTCCATTTTCAAATATTAATTTTCACAGCAATCGGTAAAAATGCAAATCTGTTCTGAGAAAACACACCCACACTCCTTCTTCTCTGTTCTCCTTGGGAAAAGTTCAGAATTGCGTAAAGTGTAAAAAATACTGTATTTCTCTCTGAGAGAGTATAAAAATGAATCCTTCCTGGTCCTCATTTTCTCCAGTTCTGAGGAAGCCACAAACACAGTCATTTCTTCACTGGTAAAATTGGATGCCTTTTCTCATTCCTCTACATCCCTTGGAAGAGAGTACGGCCACCCTGATACAGCACAAATCTCTGCTAATTTCTGTGGTGAATTTACAGGCTAATTTCCTCCTGCCTACTATTCCGAGCCGCCAGATCATGAGATCTGCTGCTGTAAAATACTCTGTAACACCTGGAAAAAAAGTTACTGTGCTTTGAAGTCATGTAGCACTCTTCAGGCGAGAATCGCAAGGCACGCTGCAAACACTTGGAGCCAGATCAAGGGAACGCTGCGAGTGAGTCATTTTACTTGAATGAAACACACTTCCATTCCCCACACAAATATGTGTCTATATGTGTGCTTTTATTTTCCTAGACACATTAGTTTTAGTTATTTACCCATTTGTGCTCCAGATAATTACATGCTGCGGATTCAATTGGATGCAGATTTATTCTTCACTTCCTGTCCTAAATTCTCTGCAATTAAACAGCTGCTGTGTGCTTGGTGTAATAAATTTACACAAAATCTGGGATGGTTTGGCATAGCAGAAAGGTTGTTTGGCACAGGCTTAGGACAGCTACATTACGTACAACTGGCAACCCCTGCATGGGTTATGCTTTCTCTCCCAAATGAGAATTGCCCTACCGCTATGCAACCAGAACGGGCCGTTTGCACCACAGAAATGTTTACAAATTTAGAACTTGTTTTACTTGGCTGTTTTGAATATTCTCTCCTAACCTGAAAAAGAGAATTTCCTTAGCTGTCCTGGGCTATGTCTTTTGGGAAGACCTAGTTGGAAAAGAAGAAGAAGAAGAAGAAGAAGAAGAGGAAGAAGAAGAAATTCTTCAGGAAGCCTCTGTATGAGGAAATACCTCTACATCATTTTACCAGGTGGAGTTTTCTCCCCCCGCTGCTGAGAAGGGTGGGAAATAGAGGAAGGGGCTCTTTCACGTATTTCTGCGTGTACCACAATATTTTGCAGCATTTCAATCAAATTTTAATCATTTTTTTTTTAGTGAAATTTGTTATTAATCAAACACAGATCAGACAGTGATCTTACCCTTTGCAAGGCACACAGCGTGCAGCATCTCTCGGTCCTCGCTGGCCTGCACCCATCCGCCTCCCTCGGGAGCAGATTTCAGTCCCCCGAGTCAGAGAGCTCCTCTTTGATTTCTGCCCATCATCTGCACAGCGTCCCCATCTCCCATGGCATTTTTGGCCTCAAATGACTGTGGTCGATGTGCCAGCGTGAGCGTCACACAGCCCTTTTTGGGGGAGCAGATGTAAAGTCTGCTCTAGTGGGGCCTGTAGACTGGAATTAGCGATGTACTTCTGTTTATGAGTTAGCACACGTGTCTTTTTGTTTCCTGATACCTTCTGCATAATGAAGTCAATGAGAGTTAAACTCCTCAGCTGTGATTCACATATTCATTAATCTCCTGCAGTAACAAGTACAAATTTTACAGCGCATACAGTGCGCTTATTACCAGTGTAAACAACTTGCTGCGTCCAAAAAAAGTGTTGCAGGAATTAGGTCCCATTGTATTGAGCTGAAGGGAAGAAGAGTTAGAAAAATTTGCTGTGCGCTGCTGCCTGGGCTCAGACGGCTGCAATCTGGTTATTGCAGGGCGATAATTCTGGATCTTCGAGAGAGAGTCATCGTTTGCACAATTCGGAATTTGCTGCGTCCCCGCAGGAATTGACAGGGATTTAACAAGCCCTGGGAGTTACTAAAAAATGCCTAAAGAAACAGCACATCTGAAAGTAAGACACATCTTTTTATTTAACAATTCAGGAGTGAAATGATGCCCAGACAAAAGCAGAGAGCAAATCATGTTGGGTTTCTTCAGCGGGAGCTCCCGAGGTAGCTTCCTTCCCAGAGGTCGCCCCACAGGCTGGCTTTTGGGGTTGCACACTAAGGCGCACCCTTCTCCCAAAGGGCTCTGAAGGCATTTCTGTGCCGTATCTGCTCCCATCCCGTCTCAACAGAGTTGTGCTACTGTGGACTATTGCACTATTCCCTTCAGAAACCTGCACGTGGTACCCATGCAGCTGCAGGACCGCAGATGCCTCTGGGATTAAAGAGAATGTGACGTGCCCAGGATAATCTTCATAGGAAAGGCTGAAGGAACTCACTTCTTTTCAAGAAGAAACATCCATCTCTTTCTTCCTACTCCTTCCACAGCCTGTAACTGTGCCTACCCCTTCCCTGGAAATATCCAAGTTGCTTTGACTTAAATAAACGACAAGCCCAGCATCCCCTTGCCCTTGGGCATTTGCGGAAGGATCATTTTCCATTTCCCGAACCCCTTTGACTCAGCTCCAGTTTGGGTTATAGAGGATTTCCCCCCCTTTTCTTCCCCCAGTGAGGTGACAAGGAACAGGATTGGGCTGTGATACTTCTTGTATATTGGGCTGCGATATCTCTTGTGCTATGTCCTCCTCGAAGATTCAACTCTAGTCCACATTTTCTTCCTCCTGTGAAATGAAGTCAGAATTACCAAGGCTTCTGGTCCTGCTACAAGGGTGCTCTGAGACAGATAAAAATACTGCGTGGATGGAAGCAGTTAGCAGATTATTAGCTCAAGGCTGCCTATAAAGATGTACAGAGAGGAGCATCTCTGCAAAGGAGGCTGACATGTTTAGTGACATAAAGTGGCTTGACTGTTAGCTTCTTTTTTTTCTTTCTAAATGACAAGACAAAGCCACCTCTGCTCTCCTCCAACTCCCCTCACCCTCCCAGCCATCCCCTTCCCCCTAGATGCTTGGTGTTTCTTCTTTTTAGAGGGGGGAAAAAAAAAAAAAAGAAAAAAAAAGAAAGGGAGAGAGACATTTTCTTTCACACAAGCCCTCAGAATTACAGTTCATGAACTATTCAGTAAACTGACCGGCATGAACCTCCCTTCAACGGCCTAATCTAAGGGGTGGATCTATGTGTTTTGTTGCTTGTCAAAAACAATCACTGCTCGGCCCATTACATTTACAGCACGTCGTCCTTTAATTGGTGTAACACACTGAGGGCTGAAAGGAAGAAAGTCCTACAAAAGCCCCCGAGTGAATGAACCCTGACTCACACAAAAATACTCTTCAGAAGTTCAGAGCTGGGCACTAACAAGGGAGGTAGAGAGTTAGTTTGAAAAGGGGTTAAGTTCAGAAATGTGCCACCTTGAAGACCCTCCCATCAAAGCCATGATAGCATTGACAAGATGCAGGGGGAAAAAAGTTAATATTCCGGCCTTTCGGGTTTGAAGGGAAGGCAGGGAAGGGCTGGAGATTCTCCCGGATCCCCTTCCCGGTCTAACCCTTTTCACTTCGGGGCCGTTCTCATTGTGTCCTTCGACTGCTTAAGAAAAATACGAGGGGAAAAAAAAAAAAAAAGTAAAAAGCCCCACGAATAGCGAAATACAGCCCGGCCCGGCCCGGCGGAGCGCTAACCCAGCCCGGGACAAAGCCTTGTCCCCGCGCTGAACACCGCCTCCCGCCCGCTGCCCCCCTCCTCGGCCGCTCTCCCCGGCCCTTAATGATTAGACTAATTAACAAAATCGATGTTTAAACGCCCGAAGCCACACTTCGGGGGGAGGACGCGGCGACGGTGCCGTGCACCGGTGTCCCTTCGGTCCCCGCCGCCGCTGCCCAACGCCCCGCGGCGGGACCGGGACCGGGACCGGGACCGGGACGGGAAGAGGGACCGGCCCCGAGCCCCGCTCGCACCGCGCCCGCCGCCCCGGGGGGACCGCCGGCAGCGGGGCTGGGGGCTCGGCGGGGCCCGGGATGGGGCCGGGGCCACCGCGCCCCCGCCCTTTCCCTTCGGCCCTCTACCTCCGCTGACACCTCCTCCTCTGCCCTCTTCTCCCTTCGTTTTTCTCTTTTCTTTTCTTTTTTCTTTTCTTTTCTTTTCTTTTCTTTTCTTTTCTTTTCTTTTCTTTTCTTTTCTTTTCTTTTCTTTTCTTTTCTTTTCTTTTCTTTTCTTTTCTTTTCTTTTCTTTTCTTTTTTCTCCTGTCCTCCACCTCTTACACGGACTGTTGCTGCTGCGGGATTTTTCGCTGTCTGTCTCTCTAAAGATACAATAACTATTTTGATGTAAATGGCGAGCCTTGGGTGGGTCCCTGGGGTAGAGAGTTAATGATTCTTCTTACACCGGGCTGTTCTTTCACTTTTCCTGCGCGCACCATGTTAATAAATTAATGCACCTTTCATTACTCCTACACGCATCAAACCTCAGCTTTGTATTTTGCGGCCTGACCCTCGTTCCTACACTTTTGTGAGCAAGTTGCCCCCATGCTAAGGCTGGGGCACTTTTAAATGCAGCCCCATAGTCCTACCCAGGTTTGTAATCCGTCAAAAAGCCGTTGATTGCTGCAAGCGTTACTTTTCATTAAGAAAACTTAGAAGCAATTTGGAAGAACCCTTCTCAATGAATACATTTACCCCCAAATGCTTTTTATTCTTCGCCTATACTTGATGAGTTTCTCTGGCACAAATCAGTTCTTACAGGCACAGAATGGGCAATCCCCTGATCCCCATCAATTGTCATCCAGAGTTTGGGCCACTTTGACCGCCAATAGTGGGGAAGTCAGAGCTAATCCTCAGAAGGAATCACGGGAAAAGAAAAGCAACAATAACCAAGTCAAGCGTAAAAAATGAAAGAGAAATCTCTATTATCACTCACTACATTTCCCAGCGATGTACTGAAAAAATCAGCTCGTTTGTCATTCGAGTCAGACACCCGGAGAAGAATATGGGGTCGTGGTGGGTTGGTAGACTCACACGACGTAAGGAACAATATTTTAGAGCAAAAGGCCTCTTCATTTGCCAAATCCTCCTCACATCCGCCATAACCATTAAATACAGACTGACTTTATTCTCTATGGGAAGAACAAGGGGAAAGGAGCCTTCAGCCACATAGCCAGACAAAAGTCCAAAGAGCCGGGGACCGGGGAGGCGAGGCGGGAGGAGAGCCACCACCCTCCTCCGCACCGGCCCGGGCCCTGGCTCGGGGGGTCTGCGGGGGGACGAGGGGTGCCGGGGGGGGCGGTGTCGGTGCTTGGGAAGCGGGGTGTCTGTCTGTCTGTCTGTCTGTCTGAGGGCGTGTGAGCAGGTGAGCTTTGCAGGGGAGGTGTGCGCGGGGGTGTGCATGTGAGTGTGAGGGGGCATGCAAAGGGGTGCGGGGGGGGGGGGTGTGTGTGTGTGAAGGTGTGCAAGAAGGGATGTGCGAGGGGCTTGGTGGATGCCTTGGGGCATTCGAGCACCCGAGACACCAACGTGCGTGTATGCGCTCCGAGAGATGGAGAGGGGTACCCACGCGTGAATACGTGAGTGTGCGTGCCTAGAGATGTGTGCACGGCGAGGGGGGGCGGGTGAGAGAGGATGTGTGTGGAGAGAGAAAGGTGCGAACACGGGAGAAAGTGCGAGGTGGCCGTGGGTGCCTGTTAGCCGGGGCACCTGGTCCTGCGTGTGCGTGTGCGTGCGGGGCAGTGTGTGGCGGAGCAGGGGGGCTGACCGGGGGCGAGAGAGACAGTGAGACTTTTGAGAGGCGGCAAACATTGCCACTTTCCACGCTGACACCTACAATTAGCCAAAAGAAGGCCGTGAATCCTTTACTCCCCGGCCAAGCGAGGGGCAAAGTTAGCGCTAATAGCCAGCTGCCAAGCCTCCCGCGGCTGATGCCTTTCGGGCAAGTAAACAACTTTATAGCTCCCAGCCCGCTGATGCTCGCCCCGGCTTTTGCGGGGAGTTTTCCGAAGGCCCCACGGGGTGTCCTTCCCCCGCGGAGGGCTGCCAAAAGCTGAGGGGCTTCGCTCAGTTTTGGGTCTGCCCGTGCGGGCAGAGAGGGGGCGAGAGAAGAGGGGGGGACAAGGGGGAAGAGGGTAGCCACGGTGAAAAGAGGGGGCGCTGGCCCCACTCGTGGTCCGTGCGGAAGGAGGCGTCCGGGTACCCGTGGGCAGCGGGAGGGAGAGGACGAGAGGCTTGAAGGCTGCTGCAAAACGCTTTCCCTAGTTTTTAGCAACTCGTAGCTGCCCGCAGGCTCACGGGTGCCTGCTTTTTTTATTATTTTATTTTTCATCAGCGTGAAGGCTTATTTTTCACTCTATTTTCCTAAAACCTGACGAATAAACCTTTGAGCAAAGCTACGGGTTTTTTTTTATTATTATTATTTTTTCCTTCTTGTCGTGTCCTCCCAACCCCGCAGATTTCAGGGCAAGCCCGGCACTTGCTGCCGCCGAGTTCCCCCGCTGCCCGGGCTGCTCGGGGCAGCCGGTGTCCCGCAGGCTCGGTGAGGCGGCGGCGGACACCGGTGCCCGGCCCGGCCCGGCCGCCAGCCCCGGAGCGGCCCCGGGGACCCGGCCCGGCCCCGTTCGGCGATCCCTGCCGGGGAGCAGCACCCCGGTCGCGGTGTCCTGCCCTGGATTTACATAAAAGTGCGGTCTCTTTGCATCATCCCTCATCTCGAAGGGTGCTTGAAGAACTCGAGACACTCTGCAGTCCTAATTAGTGATTTTTGTCCTCTTGTTACGGGGCTCAGCATCTCATGCAAATGAACTCTTCATCGCCGGCACCATTACCCCTGCGCCAGAATTAACTGACTCTTATCTTTAATGATATGCCGCTGAACTTCTCGGAGCCCGGCTAGCTTTTTATCTTGATTACTCTAATCAATAAGAAATGATAGAGTAGAATTATAAACTCTATTGGCTTTTGAATGTTGCCGACAAGCCCTCTAGTTGCGCTCCCCTTTCATTGTTATTTATTAAAATGATCTTCAGCTAACAGCGGATGAAAATAGGGAAATGAGCCAGCGAGGGGGCCCGGCACGGAGGGATCCCCCCACCCCACCCCGCCCCGCTTTAGAGAGCTTTGCCGGGGGTGGGCTCAGATGGGGGCAGCGGGGCTTTGTAAAAAAATGGCTCTTTTTTTACGAGAAGAGCGAGTTAATAAAAAAAAAACAAACCCAAAACAAAAAACAAAAAAAACCCAAGAAAAACCAAACCAACAAACCAAACAACAAGCCCCCAAGCACTCCCCCTTCACAACAAATTAGGACATAACATTCTCCCTCCTCCCTGAGGCTCGGCACCTCCGGGAGCTGCCCCGGGACGGGGAGCGGGGGGGGGGTCGTAACGGGACAGGAACGGACGGGACACGGGGGTGCTGCCCCTGCCCCGCCGCTTCCCCAAAGGGCCCGATCCTGAACGGCCTCCCCCCACCCCAAAGGAGCCAGGGGCAGGGGTACAGGATCCTGTCCGCCCCTACCCCCAAGCAAACACCCGCCCCCCGCCGCCGGTAATAGGGCATCAATATTAAAGCAGCAGCAGCCCAGGTCGCCGTAAAGGAGACTTTTCCCTAGCCTCGTCTGCGCGGGGCTGGCCGGGAATGCGCCCCGCACTCCGCCGCCCCCGCTCCAGCCCCCTCGGTCCGCACGAAAACGTCTTTTCTTATCTGTCAGCAGTAATTAGATATCCTTGCGGTGACAGAGAGATGCACAGCACCAGCACTTTGTCTCGGGGGGAAGGAATACGTGGGTATGCGCGTACACACACACACACACACACACGCACAAACAGCGAGCTCCAATTTTGCCGCTGCCTTTTTTTTTTCTTTTTTTTTTTTTTCCCTCCCCCTTTTCTTCCCCCCCCCCCCCCCCCCCGCTTTTTAACCTAAAAGAGCGGAACGGAACAGGCTGCCCGTCGGTTGCGCCCGCTGGCCGCGGCGGGGGAAGCCCCTGCGAAGGAATTCGGGCACATCCCGGGCTGGCAGCGCCGATGGCTTCCCCGAAACCGCTCCTCTCTTCGCCCCGCACCTTTCCTTCCAGCCAGGAGTCAATCTGCTGTCAGTGCTGGAGATTTTAGCTAAATTGTTAGGTGGGTGCGAGGAGCGGTTTTTAGATGCAAATTTTCAAGGCTGTCGAAGAGCAAAGGATAAATTTAGTTATCTGCATGAAAATGAAACCTTTCTTAAACGAATTTCTAGGGAAGAAACGCCTTGGCTAAAACAAGAGTGGTCTGGGGGCCATAATTTCCTCCTCCTATGAGAGGCGAATTTCGCAGCATTTCCGAACCGCGGGGCTGAAGTTATTTCAAACACCCGGTTCTTTGCGATCACCCATCGGAGAAACTCTCCATATTTTTTCCCCCCGTAGTCTTTAAGCCTGTCCGTGGCGTCCAGCGGCAAATGCATTTTTTTTTCTCCTAACAAACAGTTTAATTACTTTGAATACTTTCAGTGTGAACCTGTGCTTAGATCTTAGGGAGATAATTAAATCAGAGAAGAGAAACAGTCGCGAGATTCAAGATGAGTTAGACAGGAAAAATAAATTTAGGAATCCATGAGGGACAAAAATGTTTTTCTGTCCTTATATGGGGCGCGCGTTTGGTTTTGGTTGTGGTTTGTTTTTTTTTCCTTTTTTTTTTTTTTTTTAATATTCAGACGACACACAGACACATAAAATATGTAATTGGCGTATAATGGAGCAGTATACAGGGTAAGACTAACAAAGTAGTCGCAGGCACGAAAATTGAAGTTGTGTGCCACAAAGGCAGACCCTTTCATTGGGGGAAGGGCTGAATGTAGCAAAATCATGTAAAATCTCCGTTCTCAGTAACATCTCGTTATTAGGAATGATGACTAAACCTCCAGGATTATTCTGGACTGTAAGTTATCAAGAGCCCACTAATTTCACATTAAAACCCATTGACTGCAACAGCGTGATTGAAGGGTTTTTAACAATTAACATAATCAGAAAATGAGCGGAGATAATTTTTATTCAACTCATTACTTTTTAATCATGTATTTCTTTTAATTAATATCTGCTCCGTGAAAATAACAAAAAGCCGAGTCCCAGCGCGGCCCCGGGCAGGGGAGGCGACCCCGGCGGCGGCGGGGCCTGGGGCGGCGGGGCCGAGGGGGGGGAAGCGGGGCGGGGGGGGAGGCCGGCATCGCTCCCAAAGCTCCTCAAAACAACCCCCTCCCCATGCGAAAAAAAACCCAGACAACCCACCACCTTCCTTCTGGGGCTGACCAGGGCGGGGAAAAGGGCTCGCGTCCGGCTCTCAGATCCCCGCTTCCCCCCCGCCCCCCACCAAAGGGGTCTGAGAACCGGACAGAAGCCCAAAAGATGCGGGACAGCTGTCGGACCGAGCTTACGGAAAGCGCGGGCTGGCCCCAGTCGGTGCTGGGGACTCGCCAGTCTCCCCCCCACCAGCTTTCACCGGGAGGGAAGATGTTGAAAACCCCGTGGGAAATTCCCCCCGATCACCCGCTCCTTACTATTTTTTTTTTTTTTTTTTTTTACCGTCTGTGGACAAAGATACGCAGGCTCTGAATAGCTGGAAGATGGTGGGACACCACGTCAGACCAGTTCAAGACATTCACAAACTCATTCCTTTGCTGCTGAGAAAGGTTTGCCCATGTCGCTAAAGAATTTACAGGTTCCCGTTGAATGAATAACTCCTCTCTTTCAAACACTTCAATTAATTCAGTCTAGGAAGAGCAGGAAAATAAAATATCATTATTTTCTTGGTTCCCACAGCCTGGCCTCTCCTCTGCTGCTGAAACTACCTTCTCGATAGGATGATCTGCTTGGGGTCCCTCACCCCTGGAAGGAGCCAGTACGACTGTCCCCTTGAATATGGAATAGAGCTAATTCCTGCCAGCCAGAGGTTTCAGGGGCGTGCTGTGGCCAGGGCGGCCAGGTTGTCTGCACTGGCTCTGCAGATAGGTTTGTACAGTTCCTCCCAGTAGAGAAAGATCAAGTACACGGTGCTAGATCAGTTTTAGGACTGGAAACAGATTGAGGAGTTTTTTCCTATTGTTGTTGGTTGTTTTTCTTTTTTTGGGGGGGGACTATAATTTTCTTTTTTTTATGAAAACGCTCTACATGGAAAAAAAGAATTTGAAAAAGAAGCTATTAAAAATAAAACCCCCATAAATATCATCCCAACAGTACAAGATGCATTCACTCCATGTGATATTTACATCTGAGATACTAGTATTTGTGGGGCTTTTTAAAATAAATTCCATGTGAACCCTTGGAAGCGGGGAAGTGACTGTCAGGTCACAGCAGAGGGCCCGGGACTGAAACATGGCAATGAATACTGTGAGGTGTGATGGCAACTTCTGACAAAATTTCATCAAGGGTCTTCAACTGTCTGTAGCCTTTTGGAAGTGCCTGGCCGGCTCTTGCTAGCATAAGGAAAGCCATCTGGTATTCCATATTATGTTTATAGCCTCTTGACCAGATTGTGCTCCCTTTCTTGCATGCACGCAACCTCGGTGAACTCCGCTGAGCAGACTTGCAAATTCACAGCTGAGAAAGTTTGGCCCTTTGTGGAAACCACAATGGATCAACGCTAGTGACATACCCCAGGCGGTAACAACTCTTGGCTCTTCCCAAGTCCCTCACAGCTCCTAACAGCTCCATCCCAACAAGCCCACAGCTTTCCTGCGTCACGAGGCTCAGAGCCTCTGGTCTATTTTGGGGTGCAGTGGCTGCAGCTGGCTGAGGCTGGGTGGGAAGCAGCCATGACGGACTTCAACGACAGTGCCCCAGGCTGTCCCTTCCACTGGTGTTTCTGCCAACTCCTCACCAGCAGACACCTTGCTGTTATAATAATCTGAAATTTTGCCCAATTTGCCTTTTTTGCTTTTTTTCCACTATCAACATAGATGGGTAAGATTGCAGCTATGTAGGATAATCAGTCCTTACATACTAAGGAGAACTTTACTGAAATAATCCATCATGTTTAGGGCCATTCTGCTGTTATGGCTCATCTTGCTGTGATCCTCTATCCAGAGAGGAAAGGAAGAACTTTTCCTAGGGAATTATATTGGTAAATAGATAATTTCCTACTACTGAGGGTAAAAGGAAGTGCTTAGGTGCAACACAAAGAGATGTAAAGCAAAGAACTCTGCAGGGCAGGTATATCTTCAGTGGACACACCTGTCAAAATGTTCTTCCTTAGCTCAGGTGATAAGTTCATATCAGGTCCTGCACTATTGCTTCAATCCCAGCCACGTGGGTGCAGGAGGGAAGGACTGCTGCTCCTGTGGGACTGCTGGCGGGTGTCCTTGACTGACCCAGTTGGGCTTGCTGCATGCAGAAGGAGTGAAACTGGATGGGTGCGGAAGAGAATCCAGTGCCTGCTGAAGCCTGGCCCATCACTTCCTTTATGAGCTGTATTTTAGACCTCTGCTTTGGGAACTCGGTGAAATTCAGTGGGGACGTATGAGTAGCAAGAAACAATCTGTGCAAAAGAGAATGGTTTTGGGTTTCTTCCTTCTGAAGAGGAGTCTGGGACGATACCACACCAACACAAAGGTAACTAAAAGCAGAATTTGGCTCACTGGGTATTTCTGAGTGTGGACAGTCATCCACACTTTGGTGAGCTATAAGAAGAATGTAACTTTCATGCTATTTGTGTTGATCAAGAAGTTATTTGTGGCAATTTCATTGTTATGCTGCTTCTAATGTTTCTGCTGCATTTTAAACATAATTATCTTAAAAAGTCTTTTTTTCCCCCGCACACTTTTGTTCTTTTTCTATACATTAGCTATTTCATCAGTATCACCCTGTTTTACTGTCACGAAAGATACCCAGTCTAACAGCTCTTCTTTCATTTCATAACGAATGGCACAATTAAGACTTAATTAGATGCATATGAGTAAGGAAATGGCATGCCACCCAGGACCTTAAATGTGGTATCATTCAATTGCTCAAGGGCAGCATCCTGAAAAAAGAAAGCAAACAAAAAAAACCCCATAAACTTATTTCAAGCTGGATCTTTTCAGACTGGTAGGATTGCCTACTGACAATTGTTTTCTAGTCATGATTCTAAAAAGATAATGTACTTTTTTTTTTTTCCCTACAGCAAAAATTCTGACAGGTGCATGGAAATGACATTTCTCTGTGCATTGGATTCATAGAGAGTATTATATGCGAACATTTAAGGTCTAAGCAAAGATCATATGGCGCTATCTATGATTTCTCAAGCTATTGCAGTGTTATACGCTTACAGACAACAAAAACCTTCAAACGAAGATGTGGGGTTGTTTTCCCTCTTCAGAAGTGTGATGGTGCTAAACAGGGAAGAGGGTTGGACAGGGATGGCCTGTCTTTCTGTTCTCTGTCTATCTGGTTGGAAATGGGAAAATTAATGCTGGCTTTCTGGCTCACCATCTCAGGTCACTTGAGTTCCTTCTGACACCTTAGCCCCGGGGACAGGACAGTGTCCAAGTCTCCTCCACCCAGCTCATTCTGGCTGAGGTGGTCTGAGTATCCACCAGAGGCTACAACAGCCATGGGCTTCAGGAGCGGGTGGCTATGGAGAAATGCAGATGAGTCCTGGGCAGGTCCCTGTGGACAGTGGTGGTCAGAAAAGTAACCTCTGATCCCTTGAGGATGTTGGGTGGAGGTTCAGCCTCCCCCCAAGTGAACCAGATAGCCACAAGGAGGAGTTGGATGTATTAGGTTGCGTCTAACTCTGATTAAACTCTGACATGGAGGAGGTTCAAGATTCTCCAAAACGAGAATGTGGTGGTTTGGATCAGGGTGAGAAAAATCCTCTGCTCACAATTTGCTGTATAATTGACCAAGACAAACACATTGCACATCCTGGTCGAGTCGGCCAGTCAGGCACAGCAAATCTACTCAGCAGTTCTTTGGAAAACCTCGCTGCTATTAGTCCTTCTTCGTTTCATTTGGCTACTTCAGGAAATAATCCCTGAATTTGCAGAGGGTTCCTAAAAATGCATTCTGTATGAGGCACTGTCACCCGTTTCCTGTGAGTCCAAAATGCCCGAAGTTTTAGTTGGCGATAGCAGTTTCTTGTACTCACCTAGAGAATGGCGTTCCTGAGCATGTCTTTGCATTTCCAGTGTCTGACCTTCCTTGATTCCCAAGTAGCTGATGCAGCGTTATTGCTCGCAAGCGCTCCTGGCTGAAGCATGGGATTTGGCATTCGATTTGCGAAGCCACTAATAAATTTTGGGGTTCTTCTGAATTAAAGACCAAAATGATTGTAAATAATTTAAAAATGGCTTTTTTCCCTGACTTGTTGCCTTGTTCATTCTTCATGGTTTAGTGCAGGCGTGACTCCGTCTTCTTGCGCTGAGAGAAAATGCTTTCATATTCTTTGCTACGCACAAAGAAAAATAATTCTCCAACAGGACTGTGCTAAGAGGCACGGTGGCTCAGGCTGGTCAGAAATAGTGCAGCTAGACAAGTGTTTGTCAACCATTTTTAAACAAAGCTCACATAATATTTTGAAAATAAGAATTGGCTCGGACCATTACACAGTATTGCCATGATGATTTCCACTTGCAGCTTACCAAAAATGAGTCTACATGCCAATAATTTATTTAATATATTTATTTCCTCACAAGTTCGTTTTCCTGGGTGTGATGGGGATGTGTGTTTGAGTCCTTAATTTATTACTTTTGTGCAACTGTCGTCTGGACCGCCTCCTGATGCTCTGTGAAGTCTGGAAAATGGGCATTGAATTGGGTGACGCGCTGTTAGGCTTCGGCATCAGCCACGACCAGCACATGAAGGAGCCAGCGTTGGCCCTGTGAATTAACATGGATGCGCAGGACTGTAATGGAGACAGGGAAGAAAATTTTTCTATAGGCAGGGGATGGTTTTGCAAAGAAGATGTGATACACTGATCTTTGCTCATGTTGAGCTTCGCCATTTTCGGAAAGAAATTAGTGAAGATTAACAAAAATAAAAAGACTTCCATTTTCACAACCTCAGAGACGCCTCTCTGTGGACAACCCTCACACCCCCCTGCTCTCACTGGCCCCTATTTCAGTCGAGGAGCCATCTGTCCCCTGGGCAGCAGTTTCGGCGCAAGGGGCAGAGCCCCTTCTCCCCTCTGAGCTGCTGCCTGCCCCAGTCTCCCTTCCCGAGGCCATCCCACTCCCCAGGCACCCGGCCTCCCAGTCCTCCCTGGCTCCTTTCCCTCTTTATTCCTTACATCCAGGGTATCACTTAATTTTCTGGCACTGCCGTGACATTTACGGTCTGTCCCTCCTTTTCCAGCCCTTCGGTTAAAAGGCTTTATCCAAGCCATCATTCTTTGAAGATGCCAAGAAAACTCAAAAAAAGGGGTTGGTTCTCAGCTCACAGTGGCGTAAATCAGGACACTGAAGGCAGCAGGGAGACAGACAGAGGAGAACCAGGTCCACAGCTTCAAACTGCTCATTTTCCCTGGTTCATACTGCCATCTCCACAAATCCAGCAAGATGGCATAGGAAATCAATACTCATTTGATGTGTTCTGTTTCTTCGGTGTTAAGGCTCTTCCTTCTGCTGAATGATACATACATTTCCCTGTAGTCAGGGATGTGTTGTCAAGATGTGTTGTCAAGAATAACTGGGACTGTATAGGCACACAAGACTTCCGATATTGTTAGAGTTATTTCTGAGATTTCCTGGCCAAGGCCAAATCTTGCTTGCTTTATTTGTGAGTACAAGCCCTTTGATGAGGTTGAGCAGAAAGACAACGGGACCGCTCGTATAAGAAAATTAACTAAGTTTGCTCAACAGCCGAGTTGTCAGTTAGGGTAAATGCCGATTTCTGCCTGGTAACAAAATTTTTCTATTATCAGAGAAGAGGTCCATGCCTTTTTCAGGCCCTGATTCTGAACCACAGCTGAAAAAGTTAGTTACTTCCTAATTTTGCTCTGTAATGTCACGTTTATTATTATAAAAATGAGATGTACTGAGTGACCAGATGTCTTCATTACAGGTCCGCAGCAATGCATTTATTAATGCTAGAAGCTAGAAATGTTTATATTCTGGTCATGTTGCAGAGATTTCAACTGAAACTCTTAAGAGGTCCCCCCCCCCCCCCCCTTTTTTCTTCTCTCTCTTTTTTTTTAAATTTTCTTTTTTAATTTTAATTTTTCTTCTTTTTTCTTCTTTCTTCTTTTTTTTTCCTTTTTTCCTTTTTTCCTTTTTTTTCCCCTTCTCTTTTCCTTTTCCCGTGAAACCAGCTTTCCACTCCCAGGAAGAACACGTTCTTTCGAAGGAGAATATTTAACTCTCTCTAGTCGCGGTAAAACGCATCCCCCTTGACCCGCGGAGATGAAGACGCAGCTCTGCCCGCCCCGGCCGGTCCTCCCCGTGCGGGCCCACGGGAGGGAGAGCCCCGGCGGGGAGGGGGCGAGCGACTGCTCCCCGGGGGGGATCTGTCCATCCCTCCCCGGGGAGGCAGATGCTGCCGGGGCTGCGTGGGACACGCCGAGGGTCCACCCCCCCTGCGCCCATCGGCGGGGCGATGCGTGGGAATGCTGCTGCCCTCTCCTGGGGGGATGCGGGCAGGCCGGCCGCGCCGCCCCTGCCCTCCTGCCTGCCTTGCCGTCCCCTGCCTGCCTGCCCACCGTCCCTGCCTGCCCTCCTGCCTGCCCGCCACCCTGGGCTGCCCGGGGGGGGGTGCAGTGTGGGGCCACCCTATCCCCCGCGCCAGGCAAACTCTCTGGCTGAGGGTCGCTTAGGGGTGGCAAGTGTCCCCTGTCCCCATCTCGGGGCTGCCGGCTTGGTGGAGGCGGTGCCGCTGCCCCAAAGTTCCTCCGCATTTAGGTTGCACCCCTGCTAGTGAACCGGGCAAGGGGGGGACACCCTCTTCCCCCCGCAGCCACCCAGCCACATGCGTCCTGCTAAGCAGCTTCAGGCTTGCAAACGCAGTGGCCTCGCCAGATACAGTCCCCAAACACACCGGCGCTGTGCGGGGGGCTCTGCACGGCTTTGGCCAACACCTCGGTGGGGCCTGCCCAGGAGGCTGGGCAGTGGGGCTCAGGTAAGGTCCAGCACCCAAATCAGGACCCTCACCCTGGCCAGTTTGCAAGTACAGGCCATCTGGCACATTTTTGCCCATGCGCTGTCATTTCTCTGTGTCATACCTGTGACGTGGTTTTCCTTTGTTTCCACCCATCACTTTGAAAGCCATTTCTTCAGGGCTGGGGTATTCAGCCCGCTCAGAGAAGTCAGATGCTCTCTGTTGCGTGGTTTGCCTGCCTGATGGCGTCTTCATCATCACCTTTGCGGTCATGTTTTCACCTGACAGCACAAATCCATCCCGGCCATTTCTGTGCCGTGACACTTACTGCACGACTGGCACAAGGTGACACCGAGCCGGACGAGGTTTGGTCACACGAGGAGACGGTTCAAGCAGCACTGAACTCCTGGCAGCTGCCACAACCATCCCACCACCATCAGCCAGCATTGCCTCCCGTCACCACAGCCATATGTGGGCTACCAAATCAGCTGCAAGAAACGAATGGGACCATTCCTGCCCAGCTCGCTTATTCCCGCAGGCACCATGGTATGGAGTTGCAGGGTTCTACTCTGCCTCTCTGATGTGTGCCTGGCCAGAGTGCTAAGAAACCCAAATTCAGAATCACAGAATCACAGAATCTTCATGGTTGGAAAGGACCCTTAAGATCATCAAGTCCAACCAAACAACCTACAATCTCTGCCCTTCAGAGCATGCCCTGAAGTGCCACATCTAGACGTTTCTTAAACACCTCCAGGGATGGTGACTCAACCACCTCCCTGGGCAGGCTGTTCCAGTGTCTGACCACTCTTTCAGTAAAGTAATTCTTCCTAATAGCTAATCTAAATATCCCCTGCCGCAGCTTCAGACCATTTCCTCTGGTCCTGTCATTATTCGCCTGGGAGAAGAGGCCAACACCCACCTCTCTCCAACCTCCTTTCAGGTAGTTGTAGAGGGCAATGAGGGCTCCCCTCAGCCTCCTCTTCTCCAAGCTAAACATGCCCAGCTCCCTCAGCCTCTCCTCATATGACTTGGTCTCCAGACCCCTCACCAGCCTGGTTGCTCTCCTCTGGACACGCTCCAGCACTTCAGTGTCCCTCTTGTACAGAGGGGCCCAGAACTGAACACAGTACTCGAGGTGAGGCCTCACCAGTGCCGAGTCCAGAGGCACGATCACTTCCCTGCTCCTGCTGGCCATGCTATTCCTGATACAAGCCAGAATGCTGTTGGCCTTCTTGGCCACCTGGGCACACTGCTGGCTCACGTTAAGCTGGCCATCCACCAGCACCCCCAGGTCCTTTCCTGCTGGGCAGCTTTCCAGCCACTCTTCCCCAAGCCCGTAGCGTTGCTTGGGGTTGTTGTGACCAAAATGCAGGACCCGCCACTTGGCCTTATTAAACCTCATACAGTTGGCCTTGGCCCATCGATCCGGCCTGTCCAGGTCCCTGTGTAGAGCCTTCCTAGGCTCAAGCAGGTCAACACTCCCACCTAGTTTGGTGTCATCTGCAAACTGACTGAGGGTGCACTCAATCCCCTCATCCAGATCATTGATAAAGATATTAAACAAAACCGGCCCCAAAACTGAGCCCTGAGGGACACCACTGCTGACCGGCCACCAAGAAGATTTCACCCCATTGATCACAACTCTCTGGGCACGGCCATCCAGCCAGTTTTTAACCCAGCGAAGAGTACACTTGTCTATGCCAGGATTCGCCAGCTTCTCCAGGAGAATGCTGTGGGCAACGGTGTCAAAGGCCTTACCAAAGTCCAGTACTCAGGTCAAAATCCCGTGGAGGTGACTGTGACATGGGCTTTAGTGACATGGGACAGGCACCGGGTCAAGGTCCTGCCAGACAGAGAAGTTACTAGAGAGCCTGGCACTCCAGTCCCCGGCCCGGGGTGGGAGTGGGGGGATTACCCGCTGCTGCACTCGCTCCTCCTGCACTGGGAAGAGTTTTCCTTTGGTGACTGTGGTTTTACTGGGTGGGGGTAGTTTGGGGCCAGGTGCCCACAAAGGCGCCCAGCGTGAGATAAAACACGGGAGGGTGCTTTGACTGCAGAAAGGCGCGGTTTGCTCCCCCCTCGTCAACTCTTTTCTCTGGTTCTGGGATTTTATTTTTTATTTTTTTTCCTAATGGTTGCTGTATGTTCAGCGTGTTTCAAAGCCACTTCCCAGGCGACAGATAACGTTTAAATCCCCTTTGCGGATGAAAAGAGGGTTTCCTGGCGGAAATCCACAGCACTGGAACTGCGCTCCCCATGGAGCAGAGCGTGTCCCGGGCCGGGTGCACCCTCCCAGCCACCGCATCCCCTTCCCGGCCACCGCATCCCCCTCCCACGCCCGGGGCTGGGGCCTCCATGCCAGCGACCAGAGCCCACCCCATTCCCGCCCCGCCCTCAGACCCGCCCCCTCACCTACCGCGGCCAATGAGCGGCAGCTCCCCTCCCTAGGTCACGCCTACTCACTAATCTCGGCCAATGATCGGCGGCTCCCCGCGGCGGAGGCGGGGCCGTTCTTCCATCCGCCGCTTCCGCTTCCTCGGCGCGGCCGCCATGGCGCCGGTGCGCTGCCTCCTGCCGCTGCTGCCTGCCCTGGCGCTCGCCCTCGGCCCCGCCGCCGGGGAGCTGCGGCGGCCGCTGGCGCTGGGAGAGGCGGAGGAGCTGGCGGAGGAGCTGTGGGACGCGGAGGGGCTGCCCGGCGACCTGCCGGAGCTGGAACCCGAGTGCCGCCGCCTCCTGGCCGCCTTCGCCGAGGGCAGCGCGACGCTGACGGGCTGCCTGGGCCGCCGCGCCCGCCCGGTGCGGCTCTGTCAGGACTGCCACCGACACTACCGCAGCCTCCTCGCACAGTACGGCAGCATCGCCCGCGCCGTCGGGGTGCGTCCGGGGCGGGGGGCGGGTGGCGGGGGAAACGGGCGGGCGAGGGCTGGGGGCTGCCAGGCGGCCCGGGGATACGGCCCGCCACGCCCCGGTGGCGGGTTGTGGGGGAGTAGGCCTGGGCTGTTTCCTTGAGGTTTCCAGTCATGTCAGGTCTGTACCAGAGCGCAGAGAGTGAGCTGGGAGCCTCTGGGAAGCACCGCGGTCGGCGATGGCTGGCTGGTGCGGCGGCCGGGCCGGTGCTGCCGGCGTGGCTGGGGGCAGGCAGCTCTCCGTGCGGGAAAAACTCTGCTTCTCTGCGCAAGTGGAAAAACTCGAGTCGTTCTTGCTGATGTAGCAATACCCGGAGGAGCTCTCTGGCTCGCAGGTCGTTGTACGGCACTAATGAGGAAGGCTGACCGGGCTCAGTTGGCTGGTGCTTCTTGGAAAAGTGATGGGCTCTGAAGCTGTGGCGAGTGATGCACATCCTTAGTGGTGGGCTGTGTCACAGTGTTCTTGGCTCCAAAGCTGGTGGGAACATGTTGCAGCAAACTAGAAGTCCTGAGTGCTGGCTGGAGCCTGTGGACCCCACCAGTGGGAAACCTTGCCTGAAGCTGGATTGTCTGTTTACATGCTCCAGGCTCTCGATCTTTTTTTTTTTTTTTTTATTTCATTTCTTGGTGTTGGAGGTGTTTCATGGGTAGTATTGCATGCTGTTATCCAGTTTATCTATTTGTAAAAGTTAGTTCCTAGATAACATGAGGATGACAGTAGTGGATCAGATCGAAGGATCTTTGTCCGTTCTCTGATGATGGCTAGGAGTGTGTGCCCTGGTAAGAGTACAAGCAGAGAGCAAGTTTATAGCAGTATGCCACCCCGATTGTCCTTCCAGTGTAGAGTGTATTTAGAATCACTGTGATAAGAAAAATCTGTTGATCTTTAAACCTGGTTAAACTTCTGGTGCTGCAGTGTGCTGCTGCAAACGGTTTCACAAGCTCAGTTACCTGTCACTTTCTGGTGTTGATGCCTTGTCTGCCTGTTTCCCCTCACCACATCCGTGCTTGTATTGGAAAAGTGCAGGGATGTTTGTTTGGTAATTGGCCTTTCAGGGGCAAATATCTAGCCAGTGGTCTCTTGTTTTAGTTTGCAGAGGTGTAGTCTGTTTATTTGTTTCTCATATGGAAGCTGTTTTATACTAGTGACTAGGTAACGTGAAGGCAAGAAATCAAGCATGTAATTCTCTTGGGTACTTTCAGCACAATGTGTTGGCTAAGATTAGGTTGCCAGACGTATCCCAGTACTAACAATATGTATGAATGCATTGCAGCTGCTGTTCTTGAGTGCTGTCGGCCTGGGAGGGCTGGTCCAGTATGTCATCTGGAAGACACATCTATGTTAGAGACTGTTTGGCTTTACTTCTGTGTGTGGATTAACTAACCACATAAATAAATGAGCTGACCTCTTATGACCTCAGCCTGTGATTGCAAGTAATCAGATATCTGATGTTTTTATCTTTGCCATCCTGCAATAGTTATAGTGCAATGTGAAAGAAGCAGCGAAGTTTTGGACATCTCTGACTTGTAAAATCCTCCTCACTAGGCTAGGGAAACCTCTTTAAGGAATCATGTTGGTCTACTTGATTCAGTTTTGAATTTAAAGTGCTTTTTCCCACTCATGGGTCCAGCTGGTGAGGAAGCTTCACAGTTAAAGGCCTTTGTGAAGCAACCAGAGAGTTTCCCACAAAACCAACTTTCTTGCATATCTGTTTGTAATTTAGTAGAAATGAAAGCGGTTGAACGTAGGAGTTACCAGATGTGGCAATATTTGACAGTTGAGCCTCCAAAGGAAACTTCTTTTTAAAATAAACCTGTTTTAACAAAGAGAAGCAGAAACTGGATTTCTCATAAAACTCTGTAAGGAACATCTTTCTCGTTAAAGAGATTATGTTCTTATATCTCTCACGTCACTTACCAAAGAGGCTTTTGGCAGCTTTGGCAATTTTGAGGAGTGCTTAAGTCAATTTAGCAGCCAGAAACCAGAAGCTAGAGCACAGGAGTCAGCTGACCGGAGGTCATGGTTTCATATCAGTGGTTTGAGGGAGAAAATAAAGCTTTGAAGGAGAAAAAAGTAGTTCTAAATTCTGGTAGGGATACCTCCTGTTTATTCTGTAACTTCTTTTTTAGTCACTCTGGTCCAGAGAATAAGTTGCTGTAAGAGTTGTGCCTGCTTTGAGAGCGGGGTGTGTTGGGTGGCTCAGTAAGACAGATGAGGGTGGTACTGTCGCCTGGGGAGGACAAGAGCCAACTTGGACACAGGCTTGGGGGAGCGTCCATGGGCGCTGCTTTGCGAAGGACTACGTCCTACAACCAGGGATGTTGGTACAGCGGTTTTGGAGGTTGTTTTCTGTTGTTCGGGTTTGGCTTGTTTTGAGACCAGTCCATTGGTTCAGCTCCTTAAAATGCTCCTTCAGCCTAACGAGAATGACCGCATCCTTCTTTCTGAATGCATGTGCCTTGAGCTGGCTCCTGGGGGAGCAGCCCAGAAATGGACGAATATAAGCTACCTGGCAGGGCAGGCCATGCCTCTCTGCTTGCTTTTATTTTTTTTTTTTTTGCAGTCACATGCAGTCCTCAAAGACCATGTGCTGCATTGCTTGTAGTGTGAATTGAAGGATTGAAAGATTTTTATTGTTCCGTCAATTCTGCCCTGGATTCTGGAAATATCAATGTGATGCATTGTGATTATTTAGCTGTGCTTGCCTAAAATACTTGTCAAAATTTTACCTTTTGTATTTTAAACACTTGATCGCTTTTTTTTGTTGTTTTCTTTTTCTTCTAGAATTCTTCCGAGAGCCACAATTGTGCCAAAAGCATCTTGACCTCAGACAGGTTGCAGATAGTCGTGACCCTTTCGGAGTTCTTTAACGAAACCTGGGAGACAGCCAACTGTGCAAGTATGTGACTCGTTCTGTAGCTTTCATGCTACTGTTATGACTTAGCCCCTAAAATTTGCACAGGTCAGAATTGTATTTATTTGTTTAAATACAGTCAGTAGATAACACAAAAATCCCAAACTAGAGCCACTCCAATGAAGGGTAGCAGAGCTTTTTAGTCTGTAAGGCATAGTGCCAAAATCTGAGGGCACTAGCCTGTCAGAAAACTTAGTTGTTATATAAATATTTCTTTTAGGCTATTCTTTCAAAAGGTAGTGTCCTGGTTCTGGTGGGGATAGGGTTCATTTTCACAAGAAGCTGGGACGGGACACAGCTGGTAGGCTGACCCACACTAGCCAAAGGGGTATTGGATACCATGTGGTGCTGTGCTAAGTATATAGCTGGAAGAGGGGGCTTATCCCAACTCCCATCCGTGAGCAGTAGTACATTAATTGAGTTTTATATATTCCTTTATCAGTATTGTTGTTGTCATTTTCCTCTTTCCTGTGCTGTTCTGTTAAACTGCCTTTATCACAACCCACGAGTTTTGCCTTTTTCTTCCAATTCTCCTGTCTCTGCCGGGGAGGGGAGTGAGTGAGCGACTGTATGGTTCTTTTTGCTGGCTGGGGCTAAACCACGACAGGTAGTCATGTCAGTTTTCTTTTTGATCTACAGACCTTGCTGGAGACTTTCCTTGGCTTCATTGTGGTTTCTTCTATTTTTTTTTTCTGTCTTCCCATTTTTTTAAAAACTGACATAAGACGCTTTTCCTTGTTTGTTAGTGAAGTCAGTAACTCTGGAATGCTTACACATTGAACAGTATCTGCCTCCGCAGCCATTCTTTTTATCTCATTTTATGGGTGGAAGGTGTTCCTGTATCTCACCATCCCCGTGCTGACGGTGCTGTGCCACGCTTACAGCTAAAGTATGGCTTTTTGCCATTGCCCTGGTGCGGGAAGGGGGACCCTACACTAATAGGTGCACTAAAAACAGAGGGAGTAGCGCTATGGAGTTGAGTGTTAAAGACGCTGGGTTTGCTGCAGAGTTCCTTGACAGCCCAGAAGAGTTTGTTTCCATTTGTGAGTCTGGGCTGTATGAGGACTGAGAAGGCAGTGCAGGAGGAGCTCTGTGGTCTATGTTCTCCTGCCGTGCTTAGCTTGTGACCTGTGTGCTGCCTGCCCAATGTCCAGTTGAATGCTCGCCCTCAGCACTGATAGTGCTTCCTTCTTTCGGGAGAGTTTTCTAGTATCTCGGCTTGCTCTCATGGTGCAGTTGCTGAACATCTAAATTCCCAAACGACTGTTGTTTTCAAGGGTCTGTATGATTAGAGCACCTGAAGTGGGGTGGGATGGATGGAAACAGTAGCATGGTAGGGTTGAGCCTGTGACTGGGAGGAAAGACACAGAGCTCCCCTCAAAGCTGGTGAAATGGCCAGCTCTTTTCTTTAAGAAAAATAACCTACGCTCTCATTCTGCCGTTGTATCCATGGTCTAGCTGTTTCCTGGACACTCTCTATTTCATCTCCACTGCCGGTGCTTCTGCTTTTGCATAATGGCTGTTACTGTTGCTGGGCAAAGCCAGATTTGCAGGGTAGAAAATAAAAGTAATGCCTTGTTTTATCTTAAAGTCCAAAGATAATTCAGACCCCCTCTTCAGAAAGCTCTTGATAATAGTCTTCATCTTTCACTTAATCAAGGCCAGTTAATTCTGAAATATGTTCTCGATGCAGGGTTAGGTCAGCAGGTCTGAGACATCAATGGCAGGCAGATAAGGAAACCGCAGTGCTGACTAGACCTGTCTTTTATAGTCAAGAGCTCTTTTTGCAGGAGTGGAGTGTCTGGGGCTTGTCGGCTATGGAAATGTTAGAAATTAGAATATCCTGATGTTTTTCTTTCTCTTTGACAGATTGTTTAAAGAACAGCAGTGAGGGATTATCAAATTCTACTGTAGAATTCCTGGATTTATTCAATAAATCTCTGACATGTTTTGAACATAACCTTCAGGTATTTATGCTGTGTATTTAAGAGAAGCACTAAATCCTCTAATTGCTAGCAAAATCTTCTGTGTGCTGAATAAACTGCAGATGCATATTAAGCAAATAGACTGCCTATTTGTCACAAACTCAGGTGAGTTTGTGAATTTTAGGCAGCTAAAGCAATGATCTGTAAAATGCAGATGTTTACAGATTGAGAGCCTAAAATTAATTCTAATTGATATTCACCTTGACTTCATTTTGTGTGTAATTGCAGTGCTACTTCACATCAGAATTTCTGAGTTCACAACAGTTGATAATTATATAGTAAGAAACATGCATGCTGGAAGTCTCTTTTTCTACCTCTTTGGAGAACTGTTGTCTTCTGAGTTAACAATTCAATCTTTAAATAGCCTTTTGATAGTATAGACTAGTTCAGAAAGACCAGTACCTTAAATCATTGTAACAATTCTTTTGACTAGTAAAATTATGGGTAGACAACATTTGTCTGTGTTGCAAAGGCAATTTAATTCACTTAGTGAAACAAATGTGGTAATTGTCCTCAGAGAAAATGCCCTAAGAAACTGCGTATTCCATTTTAGTCGGAAACTGGCCAAGTTCTGGGATCATTCAATGGTGAAAATGGGAAATGATGGGTATGAAACAATCTCTGAGGAAACTAACTGGGTTTGTTTTGGTTTTTTTTTTTTTTTAAATTATTAATGATTTTTAGGAAATGTGCCGAAATGTGCCTTTACAGGCCGTGGCCAGGAGCTGTGAGGACTGGCCTATTGATCAGTTCAGTGTCTGAACTAGGGCTTAACCCAGTGGTCAGTGGGTAGCTGGTAGAACCATTACTGGGTTAGAATATCTTTAGAGATTGCAGTTTTGTTTTCAAGTGTGTCATATTGCATTTGGGGGTGGTGAAGGCCACAAATGAAAAGGATTACTTATTATGGCAAAGTCTGTCCCTGTCAGTACAGCTCAGCAGTAACAACAGTTACTTCTTAGGTATGGGCAAAGGAAAACCAAAACACAGTATTAAGGAACCTGATCTCTGGCTCCAGAATAACATTTAATTACTGGTATTTATTTATTTTTTTTTTCTCCTTCTGGGAACTGGTACTTTAAAAATTAGTCTCTTTTTTTTTTTTTTTTAAAAAAAAAAAAAGCTGCTAGTTCAGGGAACAGTTTGAGATGCATGATCTGCAGGAAATGGATCCTGTCCCTACTGAATTAGAGTTGGTCCCTTTTCCTCCTGCATTCTCATGTGAGTTGTCTGTCTGGGCCTCTACTCCATCTAGGATGCTAGAAACCTGGATTTTGGTTCAAACTTGACTCCAGTTTTGAAGGTTGGTTATTTTTCTTTTTATAATGCCTTAAAACTCTATATGAATGCTGTTTTATAACCCTAGGGACAAGCCATCTATCTGTCACCAAATAACTATACAGAAGTATGTAAAAACTGCAACGAAACCTACAAAATGTTGAATGACCTGTATAACAACTTGCAAAGGATGAACAGGCAAGGTGGAGAGTCTGGGCACTCCGCGCACTTGTGTATCGACGTGGAGGATGCAGTAAGTATTTATTAATACTCAACGGAGAGGCCTTGTCATGGAGGTCTTTATTAACCTGAGCAGTTTGTGCTTGTCTTGCTAGGGATTGCCTTTTCCCTTTCAGTGTGGGAGGGTGCGAGCGGCACTACCTTTGTCTGGCTGATGTCGCCAGGGGAAGAAGTTATTTCGGATCTCGGTGGGGCTATCTCGCTCTGTCCTGTCCTCAGTCAGTGCAGCAGGAGCGTGACTGAAGCTCCTGATCACCCCAGTGCGTTCCAGTTGGAGTAGCTGCACTTTAATTTCTTGTTACCGTGAAGGGGATGGGTTTAAAAAAAAAAATTAGAAGAAAAATCTCTTAATCTTCTGGCTTTTAATGCAAAGCTTTACTGCTATTGTTCTAGCCAGTGTAATAATTGATTCCTTATTAGAGCAGCTGTTTCTGGGGGTCCTCAGCATTGGTGACATATGTTTGGATAAAGCTGTGTTGTATTGTGGGGTTTTAAGTGGCTGGGCAAAAGGAGCATTGTCGAAAATGTGGGATTAGCCCTGTCCCCGCAGGCTGTCAGTGAGTTCTCTGGGAAACAAGCATGTGGCAATGTCTACAGTATATCTGAGCGTAGTCTGCTTTTGGAGCTCATGAAAGTTTTGATGTGAAATCTCAGCTCTGTTGAAATTGTCTGTTTCTACATTTTCAGGGGTTTGCGTGCTTTTAAGGGGAGATCTGTTGTTTTCTGTGATCATATTTGAACACTTGCACGTCTTGAGGCCTGAGTGTTTGCCATGCTGTGCAGCAGATGTGCACGTGCTTGCTCTCATGCCTTGCTTATTTTTTTCTTGTAGATGAACATCACTCGGAAGCTTTGGAGCAGGACTTTCAACTGTTCTGTTCCCTGCAGTGATACGGTCCCAGTGATTGCGGTTTCCTCCTTTATCCTCTTCCTACCTATTGTTTTTTATCTTAGCAGCTTCCTTCACTCGAAGCAGAAGAAGCGGATCCTCATTTTGCGTAAGTGACAGTGCTGGCGTTTCGCCATTAGAGTCGGGTGGTGCCAGGGACTTGCTTGGCTCTCGTGGGAGAGGGGGCCCAGCCAGATCCGCCTGCAGCTGTGCTGACGGCGCTAATAGCGACTATTAGTCTGCTGCTGTCCCCTGAAGAAGGGCGGTAAAGAGCTTCAGCCATATCTTTTCATTAAAGTTTCTGGATGTGAATGGAAAGCTGTTTGCAAGTCTGCGTCAGATAAATAGAGGGAGTGGAGAGACTAGTTTTGTGGAATTCTTTGTGTTTAATTTTCATATAATTTTTCCCTTTCTAGCCAAGCGCATCCAGTCAAATGCCAGTCTTGTGAATATCCAAGAAAAATACAGCTGAGCTGCAAAACAAAACCTGAGAACTGCTGCTGGTATACAGTGGGTACAATTGTGTTGGAATGAGGCCGGCACAAAAGAGGAGTTAATTATGGTTTAGCGTAATGATACAGAGCAACACAAGTTAAACAAAATGCTGTCTGACTTCTAAGCGAGGATATTAACAAACATGACAAGGCAGGGCTGTGTGACACTGTATGGACTCTGGTTTTGAAAAATCTGTGGGTTTTTTTCAGTCTCGGGCTGAAGCTGGTGTTTTTCTGTTTCTAAGCTTTTGTACTTCTCATCAATAGAATAGCTACGCTTCCGTTGCATGGTGTTTTTCCATATTTATCATATTTGTTTCACAGAAAACTGAGATTCTGAATCTTTTGGAGGTGATTTACATAGACAGACAAAACTTGAAATAATATTTGATGTTCCTGCTTGAAACATTATGTTTAATTTCACATAATATTCAGTCTTGCCAGACTTGGGATGTACAGGAAATCTTTAAAAAAGAAAAAGTTCTCATCTTTCCTATACTGATTTAAAGTGATGCTGCTGGTATCTGTTTAAAAAAAAAAAAAACCCAACCAAAAAAACAAAACGAAAAGGCTTGAAATATGCAGAGAAAGTGATAATATATAATGTCCAAAGCCAGCAACAGAAGCAACAGAACTGCCAGTGCTAGACTTGAATGGTAATCATTGATGACTACAGTATTCAGTTATCTCTGAAACAGGTGACGTATTTAGTCATTTGCACACTTCAACCACTAAAATCATTGCTTTCCAAATGTTACATTTTCAGACGCTTATTTTAGATGTCTGCTTTGGTTAACTGAATGCTTCACTATTTGTTTGTTGTGTTATTTCCTTTAACTTTTAATTATAAAGGGTTTTTTTTTTGTTTATTTGTTGTTTTTGTAGAGAAGTGAGGTAAAGTCAAGTCACTGGAGATGCCGAATTTCCTGGTCTAGAGCTTGCCATGGCTTAATACAGAGGTGTTTACAGGAACTTTGTAGGGGAAAAGTTACCTTTTCTGGATAATATGTATTTTAGTGGTAAATGAACCAGAGGGTTCTCTAATTTAAAAACTGTCCTGAAGGACAATGAAGACACTGTGTTGGGAATTGATGACTTTCAAGAAACAGTTCCAAAAATAAGGCCTGTGAAATAGATGAATGTAAACAGATTGAAGCTTGCAGATTCCCAAAGCTGATGGAGAAATTGGTACAATAACTGCGGGGATGGATAGTGCTCCTGACAGGCTGTGGGCACAGTGCGACAGCTGCAGCAATACCGACGGTTCGGTTTGGTTATGATAGTCCTGATACGGGAGAGTGGTGGGCTTGAAACGATTTATGGCTGTACTTGAGGCTCATGAATGCCAGAGTCTTTGCCGACACTTTTAAATGTGTTTTCTAACCGTGAGATAAAAATGAAGGGCCATTACGAAGCAGCCATTATAAAAAAACCTGAAGTTTCTCTTGGAATCTGTGTGTCTGATGTCTGTCAAAAACCCCCGTGAAACAGTCTTACGTATTTGACTTGCTTTGGAGCCTAGAATGTTATATTTTTCCTTTGCACTAAGGCTCAAATAAATATATAACAATGTAACAAAACACTCCTAAAGGTCAAGGCATTGGTTTTCTTGTTTTTCTTGTCTTTTTTTTTTTTGGTGTGTTTTTTTTCTGAGTTAGGACATACTGCCAGTTTTAAAGGCAAGTTGACAGTATGTTTAATAGTAAGTGAAATACTGTGTTAGTGATTGGTCCCACCCACACGATTACCTTTTTGTATTTTATCACTGAGAAGCGTTTATCTCCCTTTGTTAAACATGTGAATTACTAGGTCAACAGTCAGGTTGTTTTACATCGTTTATGATAATAGTAAACTGTGTTTCTCTCACTTATTACGTAAAGTTACCTTCTTGTGGCTGGGAGAGGCATGCTGCCTTTAAAAAAAAAAAAAGATTATTTTTTTATGTCTCTTATTCTTAAACTTCAACTTTCTGGGACTTATTCAGCTGCCTGCTCTAATAGCATTACATTGATTTGGGACATCATATGATTGAGAGCTGTTCAAAGCAATCTTTCATTCGCGCAGATAAAGCCAGTTTGTATGCGCAGCATTTCAGAACGACGGCTTTTATACTGTAAGCAGTGGCTTTTTGAGCACATTCATGTTAAGTAGGTCTGAAAGTCATTACTTTTGGATATGGTGGTTAAGCACTTTAAAAAAAAAAATAAATTAAAAAATCAGCTTTTCTTATTTTCCTGGCTGCTAAGCCAAACGGAAATACTCATGTGACTTTTGTTGTTTTTTATTTTAAAGCAGCAGTAAAGTTTACACTTGAGATTTTTAATATTACATCTACTATTTTCTTCTCTTTTTTTTTTTTCTTTCCACCCGACTTTGTACTACTAACCTTCTTTACACAGTGTTATTTTTGGTGGGATATTTCATATATAAATCGGTTGAATCCTCTTTGTACTCTGTTTCCTAGCGAAATGTTTGAAGCACACAGACTGTGTTGAAGGAGAACTAGAATTCTTTTTGCTGCTAGTCTTTCATCTTGGTTTATTTTTGCCTTTTTGGCATTGTATGTACTAAACAGGGCGATCTTTGAAATATTAGTTGTTTGTATCTTTTTGTGCAAATAAAGATTTCTTACTGTGGGGTGGCACTTTGGTTCATATTTATACTTGCTAGGAAGCCTCTATACACGGAAAGTCAGCTCTAATAAAGATTGTCAATAAACAGTGAACAGTGTGGTTACTTAATTGCTTCATTTATAGTAGTTTTGTACCCCTGCTGTTCTGGGTTTGTGTTCGGAAGCACCTGCTTATTATTCCTCATTATGCCATTTGCAGGAAAACAGCATCAGAAGGATGTTTTCAAAGCAGCGCTGCGCTGAATTGCAGAATAAATGAACTGCAACTGCTGGGAAAGGGGGGAGTTTCAGCTCGGTCTGAGCTGCTGAAGCCTAGGGAAAGGCTTCCGCTAGTTGCAACAGGGTTTCTTGGATGGGCGCGCGTGAGTAAGGCTGGCGGGGACAACTTGCTGTCTCTGTGGGGAGGCTTTTGGTTGCCTGCACTGGCCACTCTTTCAGCTTCAGCAGCTGTGTTGGATTGCTGTTGAGCTGGAAGATTTCTTTAAAAATGGCAGTGCAGTGCCTCACCATGGGGAGAGGCGAGCGTCTCGCCTGATGGTAGTAGCCTTGTCCAGCAGCAGTTGGATATGGCTGTCTCAAAGGCAAATTTAAATCTCAGTGCGTCGTTTGCAAGGCTGGGAAAGTTGTAATGCCAGTGTGTGAGGTGCGGCTTCAGCTGGAAAACTAGGAACTGGTTGCCTGTATGCTTGGGAGAGGAACTTGAAAGGGGGTAAGCACAGGAGAAGGGAAAGTAGGAAGCGGGGAATGTTTACCCGATAGAGTAATTGAAGGTGGGAATGCGGGTCTGTAAACACACTCAGAACAAAGTGGTTTGGAGGGGGAGGCTGACAAAGTTCACGGGTGGTTGAAAGAGCTGGAGGAAAGAGGGTACAAATGGGGACTTGATTGCAGGTGAGTTGGGAAGGGGAGACTCTGGCTCCTTGGTGGAAGTGAGGTTGGGGTGCTGGCAGCAGGAAGAAGGACCAGCTGAGCCTAGTTCCCCCACTGGTCTGTGATGGGACACGCATGTGGGCTACCTGTGCAGGTCGGGAAGGGGAGCAAGTAGTGGGATGGCAAGAAGGACTTGCTTCAGTTACTCAAAAGCAACCGCTTTCTTCTGGGAAGGTGCCTGCATTGTGTGGTGCTGTGGATGGTGTTGGGGTAATCTTGGTTCAAAGCCTCTTTACAAAGCTCCTGTTCTATTTCGAGCTGAGTGAAGGCTTCTGTTTAGCACTAGACAGGGTACTTTTTCTTTAAAATATATGAAAAAAATAATTGGGTTTTTATTTTGTGTGTGTGTGTAATGGCTGCTTTTTCCATCTTTATTAAATGCCTGCTGCAATCACAAAATGGCTTGTTTCCCAATGTTTTGTTTCTGATGCTGTCCAGTTAATCAAGTATCATCAAATCTTCTTGCATTTCTGCTGATTTATACATTAATTTTAATGCCCTGAATATAGAGCTTCTCTGGAATGATAGCTTGTGTGATCAGCAAAGTCACTGTACTCCTAATCAGAACGTATGGGTAACTTACCAATTTTTGTTCTTATTTTATTGTGAATTTTCCTTCTGGGACTGGCATAAGCATTTTTAGCCTGATTTTCGTTAAGTTTGTGCAGGGTGCATCTTCTGTGTTTTTGCCAGTGTAAAAAGTTACACGTTTGGAAGAGCAGAGCGAATAAATTCTGCAACTTCTCTGAAGCGTTACTTCTCCCAGCACTGCAATCGGTGTCTGTTGCTACTTGCCGGAGTCAGCCAGGGTGGTTTGTGTGCAAGCAGTAGCTTTGTGTTATGCTGAGAGTTGAAATGCGGTTGCTGTTGTGGAGACCCTGGTCTAACCTGAGGCAAAAATAACAAGTAAAGGAAGAAAATGGGAGATGGTGTGATTGATGACCAGAGCCAGTTGTGTGATAACCTTTTCCAAGTGCAGGTGTTTAATACAGAGATGCCAGTGTCTCTGGTGGCCGTCGGGAGGGTTTCTGGCATGATCCGTACCCAGGGGTGGCTGTGGGCTTTGGGAGCTGCCTGACCAGTGTCTTCTGCTATGGCACACAGCTTCAACGCTTTGCATCTGCTCTGCTTGAAAGATGGTGCTGCTCCAAACTGTTTTCCTCCAGCATCTGAGGAGGCACTTTTGATGTGGTCTTGATAATGTGGACGTGTGGGAGCACCACAAGCATCCACGCTTCTCTGGAGATGCAGTGGGCTAAGATGGACCTTCATAGCTCGCACAGATTAGAGGTGAGGGAAGAGGGAGGTTTTTGTTACTTCCAGCCTTACACAGAGAAGAAAAAGCTGCAATTTTCCCCCAGATAAAACAACTTCCCCGCCTCTGTGTCCTGCTGAATCCTTGCTTTGATGTATTTGTGTAAGATGTGCGGGACGGGACCTTGCTTACTGCAAATGTCACCGGTGTTTTACAGGGGCTCTCCACTCTACATGGACGTAGACAAAGTGCTGAGGGGAGGCTCTTTGGTGCTGGGGAGCACTTTGCTTTCACCTAAACCTTAGCCATGTTTCTTCTCCTCCTGTCAGTCCTACTTTGAGACCCACAGAGGTCATCTAGTCCAAGTCCCTGCTCAAGCAGTGAGAAAAGGAGGCAGAGGGGAGACCTTCTTGCTCTCCACAAGGGTGTATAGAGGTGGGGATCGGTCTCTTCTCCCACGTGACAGGTGATAGGACAAGAGGAAATGGCCTCAAGTTGCGCCAGGGGAGGTTTAGACTGGATATTAGGAAAAATTTTTACACTGAAAGGGTTATCAAGCATTGGAACAGGCTGCCCAGGGAAGTGGTTGAGGCACCATCCCTGGAGGTATTTAGAAGATGGGTAGACATAGTGCTTAGAGATGTGGTTTAGTGATGTTTTTTGTCAGAGTTAGGTTGATGGTTGGACTAGATGACCTGAAAGGTCCCTTCCAACCCAGGCAATTCTATGATCTCCAAAGTTGGATCAAGTTGCTCCTACTCATTTCTCTGAGCTGTGGCGAGGATAGTGCCAGGGAACTGGCACTGTGGGGAAGGAATATGGGAATGCTCTGTAGTCTAGTGTAGCTTTGAAAGGAGCCTGCTGCTTGAAGCGTCAGCTAGGTTTGGGCTTTTTTGCTTCTGTATATCTTCCTGGCAAACAGGACCAGGCAGAATAGGGCTGATGGGGTGGCAGGGAGGGCAGGGACGCTGCTGCGATATTTGGCGGAGTCAGGGACGCAAAGTTGCATTGGGTAAACTGCTAATGATTTGTTTTTAAAAATAACTGAATGAGCTATGATGGAATTAAGTTAAATAGTTAAATGAACTCTGAAATCTTCCCCTACTCCCATCTGAGGTGAAAATATTGGAAAGCTCTTTCAAATATTTAATAAAAGAGACTCGCTTGCTAGTAGCTCCGTTGAAGTTTTAACTTTTAATACTGAAAATTCCCCTCTGGTGCCAGCACAGTAAGTATCATGGATTGCTGCAATTAAACAAGTGCCTTAAGTTATTCATAATACTCTTTCTGGGCAGCATTCCCACCTGCTTAATCTGTGCTATACAAGCATTTATTAGAACTGACTGTTGAAAAACGCCAAGCTAAATCGGACGTTAAAAAAAAAAACCCACAAATCAATATGATGCCCTGAACTGGTTTAATATGTCTTTCCTCTTCAATAATCCTACGCGTTACTGATTTATTTGCTGTAATGAACATGCCATTCAACCGAAACAAGATTAGCCGCTTAAACCACAGCATTAAGCACGGAGCAACTTTAATGCTGCTTTATGTTTCATTGTAATGCTCGGCACTTACGGTGTTGTCTCTTTCTCCCCTCTGCCATAAAGAGTTTGTGTGAGGATCACAAAGGGCTCCGGAGTGGGGTTTTGTTAAAGCATTCGAAGCAGTAAATTTGAGTCGGGGTTGCAACACAGCACCTCCTTCATCCGAACCTAAGGGGAACCAAACCGGTGAGCAGGATTAATGCACGAATTTATATTCCCTGCATGAAGTAAATGGCTTATGTCAAACTGATCTAGGTTAAGACAGTGAGAACAGCCACTGGCAATGGGAATATTCCTTTGGACTTCATTCAAAAATTTTTTTTTTCCAAGCATTTGAAACAGTAGCAATTTACTGTGCTGGAGGAAAAACAAACTGCAAGGAGCGGGCGTCTTGGTTTCACAAGGAAGAGTCTTAAGATAGATGTGGTAAAGACTGAAGATTTTCAAAGGATTCTATAGAAGGGGGGCAGGGAAATATGAGCGCTACAGGTATTTTACACCTGTCTGGTGTTGTATGATGTCTAATAGAATGTCTGTTCTATTGTATAATACTGGCCAGGTGTGAAAAGTTTTAAGTTCTCCAGTTTCCAGGTAAAACCATGGGTTCTTCTCTTCCTACAACAGGGACAAGCCTCAACCGGGAGGCTGTAAAGTCAGTGGGTTTTGGTTACTGTTTCGTTCTTTCCCTCTGTTGTGAAAAGACTGCTTTAGATAACCACCTTCCCTTCTTCTTCATTAAGAAGCAAGTCGTATTTGTTAGGGCACCGGTATATTCTCCGTAGTTCTAAAAACTGCAATGAATTTTCTGTTTGCAATACAATGTTATATTTCTTTTTCTTTGGAAGGCTACAGTGAGTTGCGGGTACGTATTTCAGAAGCTCTTCGGGGTATCGCGATCAAACCCAGAATACTAAAACCAGAGAAACGAGCTTCAAAGTATTGCACAAGTGTGCTGAGTTGAGAGCAATTAGTTAGACATGTGGAAATGAGTAAAAAAATGTCAAAAGTAGTGTCTTTGCACTGTGCTGGAGTAGGTTTTCAGATGGAGGTTGTGTTTCTTCTGGTAAATGCTGCATTTCTCTAGTTGGTCAGAACAGAGAATCAAAAGTGATCTGGCAAAGGGAGAGTCGAGGGACTGAAGGCAGCTATTTCTGGAGGGGGAAAGGCACCCTGGAAGTCTGTTAAGAAGAGCAGCCTCACTTTGCGTTTCTCCATTGAAAAAAAAAAAAAAAAAAAAAAAAGCCTGAAGAAGCTTTCAGAACGTCTGCCTGAAGGGCAAGTGCTGGGATGCAGAGAGGACTGGTGAGTGTTGGCAAAGATATTGGTTTGCCAGTGATATCATGCTTTTTCATGGAAAAACAGACTCATGTGGTGAACGGAATGGAGTGCCCTGAGGGGAGCATGCATGCTTCAAAAGGAAAATACCCTCCTGAGCAGCTGGTTTAAAGTTGGTCAAGGGGTGAGAAGGAACAGTCGTGGCATTTCCCTGAAATATGCGTGCAGGGCCTTTTTTCTCTCAATTATCAGGAGCCCCCACAGCACCGTTTGCTGCTGTTGTCCAGACTGCACGGGTCTAAGTGATGCTTGTGTCTAGTCCCTGGGGTTTGGACGCTCTGCATTACAGCGGGCTGTGTCCTTAGTGCAGAGGGTGCTTTCTGTCTGCTGCAGAGATAAGCAGCCTGTGAGGAGCTGCCTTTCTTGCAGCCACTCACGTGAGTTACTTTAAGTCTGCTCATAAGCTCCCGCACTCGTATTTTATTGAAAGACCAAGTGATTTGTGTGATCTCCTAAATCACGGCGATGGAAGTGCTTGGACTGACCTGTTTGAACTCCAAGCAAGCATCAGGAGAAAGGACAGTGAGAAGAAGGAATGAGGGAGCGACAGCAAAACTGAGCAAGAGAGAGCAGGATTGAATAGTCCTGGGAAAGCCTCTGCCCTGCCTTGGCTTGTATAACGGGGGCTTATACAACACGTAACCCAACCTGACCCTGACCCTGCCAGTGCTCAGGGACTATATTTTTACTAAGATTAAGCTTTTCTTTTCTTTTCTTTCTTTTTCCTGGAACAGTTTCCTTGGCTTTTAGCTTGCTGGCTGGCTGGCATGGCCAAGGCAACCTCGCCTGTTTGTTTCTGTGATATTCAGCTGGCTGCACTCTTGCGCCCAGCTCCCCCCATGGAGTCCCACAGCAGCATCTCACCAGGGAAGGCCACTGGCAGGAGGTTCATCACCCACCAGAAATGGTGTCTGTTCTCTGCTGGTGACAGCACTGTTGGGGAAGGAAAGAAAATGCAGTAAATATAACAACCCCCTTCATTTTATCAAAGCAGGTGTAAGCTCCCGAAGTAAAATGGGTCTCTCACTGCTCAAAAGGCTACAGGACCTGCCAGAGCTCAGCTTCTCCAGCAGGCTCGGGGATTTCTGCCTTTTGGATTTTTCTTCATGGTAACGTGAGGGACTGGAGCCTCTGGCCTGAGCCTGCTGCCCGCAGCGCTGCTGCATCTTTGTGCATGGGGCGGCTGCTGGCATCTACCTTGCCAATGGTAAAGCCCAGCAGCCTGGTTTTATGCTTGCAGCTTTAAAGGGTCTTGCCCCATGTCAGCCAGGCCCACATCTGTGGTATCCGCGGGGGAACAGGTAGGACTTCTGAGGGGAAAAATGATAACCATTTTCCCCATTAGTGACTTGGGAGTCCAAATCCAGCCTTCAGAAGTGTGGTCAAGCCCACTAACCCACAGGACAGTGTAGCATCCCAAAAGCTAAGCTACTTTGAAAGCAGGACTGGGGCTCCTATGAGACTTATTTCTGAATAATATTCCTTCTTTTTCATCCATAAGGTATTTTTGAAAATACTTGGTCAAGTTCAGCATTCAAATGGTCTTTAGTTCATGTTTATCAACCTCATTTCAATTGATAGTCTCCTGTTTTTTCACTAGTGGGGCTTTGAATTTGCTTTATCCAAGGTTTGCTCTCTAGGGTATCTGAAAGGTATTACTTTTCTAGGTCACCTCTCATGGAACCCTGCTGTGCAATGGGTGGCACCCCTGAGGTTGAAAATCACAGCTCCAACTCAAACACAGGCTGTCAGGGTCAACGCAAGGGTGAGCATCCCAACATCCCTGACTGGTGCTCTGCACCCAACCATCCACAGCTTCTCCCAGACTGTTTCTTCTGGCTTTGAAATCTACAATCGACACCTTCCAGGTGTTCTCCTGTTCTCCCAGGCGTTCGTGTCACATCTCCCAGCTCTAACGTCCGTGATGTTTGCTGGTTTTTCTGGCTCCATATCATTGCGATGTGATGGAGTAACATTTGCCGTCTCAAAATGAATGGTTTCTGCACCCCGTGGTTGCTGCCCTATCTCTAATATTTGCAATCCTGATTCAAGCAGGGGTGGCCGCAGCTTCCTGCGGTTCTCACCACAATGCAAATGACTACGGCAGCTTTCCCCAAGGAAGTGTTACTCAGCGACTGCGAGGGACAGCAGAGATTCACGATCGCTAGGGTCAGAAAGCAAAGAGGAGTCCATAGCCTTAGAGGGCAAGAGGAACTATCGGAGATGAAAGCAGGTTTACCTAGACTGTCTCCCAAAGTGCTGAGCAGCACTTGCTTTAGCACAGTCTTGCAGCAAAATCGTTTTAACACTTGATGTTTTGCGGCACAAGCAGATTGTGGCTTTTTATTAGGAAGTGTTGCTTTTCCCTCACTGGTACCCAAATGCTTCAAAACCACCTTCAGACACGAACACTGAGATTTTCTTCCCAGTAACACATTCAACAGTAACCCCAAGTTCATAGTGACCGAACGCTACAAATCCTGGAGCTTTGCGGAGAGCTGCAGGGTACAGGAGCCCTTCGCGAGCAGAGGCTGCTCCTGCACACCCGGGGGGGGCACGGGGCTGCAATAAAAGCTGCCCACGAAACTAGTATGCAAACTTCAACATGGCTTTTCCCGAGCAGGGAGGGTCTTCTCTCCTGCCTGGTGTTGGTCCAGAGGTTGAAGCAGTACTGACAGGTTTTGTTTTCTCTGCAGAAGCACCTGGCCCCCCTCTGCAGTTCACTGGGCCACGGGCTCCCTTCCCGGTACGGCTGCTGTCAGGGACCCGCAGCCTCGCTGCTGTTGGGGCTGTTGGGGGGTCACAGGTACTGGGCTTTTATCATGGGTTGTGCAGCATAACGAGGTTCTAGTACATAAGCAGATGTCCAGGGCACTAATGATAATAGTAATGGTTGGCTCTACATCTCTGAGTAGAGGCTTAGGGAGCCCCGAGAAGCAGTGCCATCAGCGTGCACAGTATCTGCGTCCTCAAAGAACCATGTGGCGGAGGTTGCTTTGAGCCAGGGCCCCATATGTGCCAGCCTCGCTGGGGAGCATGCAGCAGTCACACACCATGGCTGGGTAGCGAGGAACTGCTCTGAAAATGGAGCTGGTGAAGGGGCTTACCATGCCCAGCTCCCTTATAACAGCTTCTCTCTCGCTTTCCTTTGTAGATTGCATATAAAAGCTGACTGGTAACAGGGTACAGGGGCAGATTTCTACTTCTTATGCATACGGACATCCACTTAGAATCGTAGAATGGTTAGAGTTGGAAGCAACCTTAAAGATCAGCTAGTTCCAACCCCCCTGCCATGAGCAGGGACACCTCCCACTAGACCAGGCTGCTCAAAGCCCCATCCAGCCTGGCCTTGAACACTTCCAGGGATGGGGCATCCACAGCTTCCCTGGGCAACCTGTTCCAGTGTCTCACCACCCTCACAGTAAAGAATTTCTTCCTAATATCTAAGGAACTTAGACCCTCGCTTTAGTTCAAGTGAAAGCAACCCCGATAATAAGAAGTAGAAGTAAACTCACAGGTTCTTTGCTTTCCACTGGCGACGCAGGGGGACTACAGCTCTGGGATGGGCTTCTCCCTTGGGCTCAGGGTTTATCCCCAAATGAGGTGACCACCCCGCAGCGCACACCTCACTGTACAGCAGCCAGTGGTCTCGTATGTGGACGTAGGTAACCTCAAGAAAAAAGCAAAGCATATACAAGATGTGTTTTGCCTCTGCTTGATCTCTCACCTTCTCAAGGGTTTTGCTGCTGCCATGTCTAGAAGTCTGTAAGCAAAACAGCCGCATCACGGGGGATTCAGACGCGCAGCCGTCCTGCGCGAGGATGCCAGGATGTGACCAATGTGCTCTGCGTTTGAACTGTTCTAAATCAGCTGGAAGATCTTGAAGGCACTTAAGCTGGGCAAAGCCATGTTTTCTGCTCTGCTGTGGTTTGTATTTATGAACATTTCAATTAAAGGTCTGCGCATTTTTTTCCCCAACATTTATGTTTGACTCAGCTGCAAGTGCTGAGGAAAGGAACACCACCATCCTTTATGTGATCAGGGCAGAAATTAAGCTGTATGTTATCTTAATGGTCTGACACTACGAAACTCTCATGTTTTTACACTGGAAACTCATTCCAAGGGGACAATAAGCGTAAGACAATGTGGACAGGTATAGAAGCGACAGATAAAGATGTCTAAGATAGACTTTTAAAAATATATATATGTGTTTCTTTTTCTGCTAAGTGCATCTTCTTGATTTCTGAGCGCATTTCTTCTTAGCTCCTGTACCGTGAGTACAGGACAACCTGTGAGACAACCTGTGAAATGGGGGTGCACAGACTGTCTAGTGTACTTGCTTCCAGCATCTGAGGGGGAAGATGAGGGAAAAGAGGGGAAAAAAGTAGCGATTGTTAGATCTAAGACTAAGAGACCCCGTTTTACTCATGGGTAGAAAAAAATGTACATGCTGCTAAAAAGGGATAAAAAGAGCATAAATTCCAGTCAGATGTGCCTCTCGTGAAAAAATGACTAATTAAATGACAGTGGTAGCTTAAAAATAGCCCTTGCTTTAATGGGAAAATATTTTAGAGGTCATTTAAAAAGAAATCAAAAAACCAGGAAAGATGAAGAGAGTATGACTGCCTGCCTGGGTTTTGTTATTTCTTAGAAATAAATCTCATTTGGGGGGCAGCTTTGGAGAAGTGAAGCGTACAATAGCCGTGCTCATACAAACAAGCCCTGTCTGGGACTCGCAAAGGGGCGGCAGAGGCCAGAAAACAAGCGCTGAGCGGTGGGTAGCTGATCTCAGTCTCTCCTGACCCTTGGGCAAACCCTCCCATGCTCACCGGCTTCAGAGGAACCCACCCAAGATTTGCCCCTATGGAAGCAGGCGCCTCTCTGCCCTCGCCCCGCCAGGAGAGATGATCCAGGAGGAGGAAAGCCAGGAGGAAAGGCTCCCTGCAGACACCCACAAACCCACCCTCGTCTGCCCGAGCCCGGGGCGGTGAGCCCAGGAGCGGCCGGGAAGGGTCCACTCATACGCTCACAAAACGGGGCTACTTTGGTGTGTTTCTTGTGCAGTTGAAATGCTCATCCTGGGCACCTGTAGCTCTACAGGGATGAGCTTTAGGGTGGCAACTGCGTGAGAGCAATGCTGAATGAAGAACGTAAGAGCTGCGGTGTGGGTCATCTCTGGCCCAGGAGCCCATCCCCGCTGTGCCTGACAGTTCTGGCACGATGGGTAGGACTTACCCTTTTTGGTTCACGTTCTCCTTTGTTTCATAAACCTTCGCCGTTTCTCTTCTGCAGTCGCCCCACTAGCACGTACGCCCCAAATTATTTCTCAAACCACGTGCCTGAACACCTGCAGGATGAGGTTTTTAAAATTTAGTTTATATACTGAAAACATGAAAAGGATTAACGCAAAGGGGAGATGTTTGATCTCTTTCACCAAATAACCATGTCAAAAGCTCTTTTCAATGCCTTTTGTTGAAATGTATAAAAGTCATGAACTTCTCAGCTGCTAGCCAAATACATCAGAGCGTATGGGCCAAATTGTTGCCCAGCGTAAGCTAATGTCCCTCTCTGGGGACATGAACTGACTTTCGCCACGCCTGGATTCAGCCTCTGGGGATTGAGAAGGTGTTTGTCTGATCGGTAATGTTGTATGTTCTGCAAAGAAATGGGATAAATGTGTTTGAAAAATCTGCGAATGTATTTGAGAGAAGAAAAGCTACCTCCTGAAATACAACAGATATCTCCAAGAGACTGACAGACTGTTTATCTTTGACATAATTAATAGGAAAAAAAAACCCCAACCCGTGTCTTTTCTAAAAACCTGGGAAATTTTATTCAAAACCTCACTTTGCTCTGAATACTCCGATTTTGACTTCCTGGTTTTTGCCAGGGAAGGTTGCTCCCTGGTAAAGGAGGGGTTCTCTTCAGGTCTCATTATAATAACAGCAAAGCCTGATTACAGCAAATTCTTCCTCTCCTCACCTGAGCTGATGGTTCAAAGAGAAAAGAGGTTTTTGACTTTAATTGTTCAACCTGTATTTTAATTCAGAGATTTTCCAGCTAATTTGGAGGGGTACTAAAAAAGGCAAAGTTAAAATTACTAAGGTGCTTTGCAGCTGCAGTGAGGTTTATTACCAGGGCAGGGACATCTGGAGGTCTTCTGGTCCAACCCTCCTGGGCACAAGCAGGGCCACCTAAAGCCAGTTGCCCCAAGACGAGTCTATACAGAACTTCCCAATAATCCACTTTTGCAGGGGCACCTCTGAAAGTGAACCTGGTGGCTCCAGAAAGGTTCTGAGAAGGGGCTGTTGGGCATCAGACCCTGTGCCCATCTCCTTGCTGGGGCAGGATGGCGTCAGACATCATCCTACAAAAATCTCTCCTCAGCCAACCTGCATCCTCCGGGGGCTGTGACTCCTCCTCCTGATGCAATGGCTGTCCCATGGTGTGCTTCTGGCGGCCCCTAACCCCAAAAGCAGGTGTCTCCAGGAGGGAAGTTGTGCAGATTTGGTGTCTAAGCTCCTGCTGTCGTTCTTGGAGGTCCGGGTGGTCCATGGTGCAGCAACTGGGAGCCCTGTGTCAGCACCAGGGTGAGCCAAACAGCTGCCTAAATCTTTGCTGACCCCAATCCAGGGTGAACACGGGGGCACCTGCATGGTGGCACTCCTCCATTTTGGGGCCAGCCAAAGACCCCAGGTTCTTGACTCAGCTTGCTGTTTTAAATTTTATTCATTCCATCAGTGTCTGATTTACCATCAAATAATAAAAAAGAGATGCAGCAAGCCATTCCCTGCTCGTCTGTATGCCCTCTCTGCCACAGCCCAGCACTTGGCTCTCCATGATCTTGGACTATGAGAGCTAAAGATCACAGAATCACAGAATGGTAGGGGTTGGAAGGGACCTCTGGAGATCATCTAGTCCAACCCCCTGCCGGAGCAGGGTCACCCAGAGCAGGTTGCACAGGAACACATCCAGGTGGGTTTGGAATGTCTCCAGAGACGGAGACTCCACCACCTCTCTGGGTAGCCTGCAAGATGCATTTCTTTCCCCACTCCTGCTGTCCTCTCTGCCGGGGTCTTTGTAGGTCATTTAACCATGAGAGAAGCTGCCGCTGCTATTGCTGCTGCTGCTGTGTGACACTTGGTGCCTGTTGTAAATGCGGAATGGTTAAAAGTGTGTTCTCAACACGGTATTTCAACAAAAAAAACACCACGTCCTCAATGGATAACAGGGCAAGCACATTTCTGAGCTTGGCTTCCTGGGGAAAGCAAGCTTGCGTGCTCACGGGGTGTGAATGCAGGTGACGCCCTCATAGCTTTTGAATCTTTTTGCAAATCTTAATCAAACTGGAGTGCGGGGAGAAGATGCGAAGAGAAATGACTTCCTGCAAGTTTCATGATAAAGAGGAAAGAAATTACCTAGAAATTACCCCTCAGAGAAAGGCTGCAGCCTGACCTGACTGTCTGTTAGACATGACAAAATCCCATGTGACGGAGCCTGCACAAGAACCAGCTGTAGGAAAACCTTCCCTCAGACTTTCCATCTTCCTGGGTACCGCAATCAATTGACCACGGGGCAATGTGGTCAAAGGGTCAAATGGTGGCAACGGGGCAAATGTGGCTTTTAGTTCCAGTCCTCAGGGGCCACCTAAGCCAGCCAGCCAGCCGGTTCTGGTTTATCCCCCGTCTTTCTGTGTCACACTGGCAGCGCTGGGGCCCTCCTACAGGTGCCAGACTGGTGTGAGGGTGAAATAACCAGCCCAAGGCTGTGGTGGAACCACCTGTGTTCAGTAGGAACTTGGAAAGGTGCGGTCCATCAGAAACGTATGTGCCCACAGCGCTGACTACCGCTGTGTTTCTCAAATACAAGGGGATTTTCTTTCCCCTTGGTACCAAGGAATTTTATGCTGAGTTGACTGAATAAGACTTTCCGGCAGAATAATTTCCCTGGAAGATTAGGAAAGTCAAATATTTCTTAGGATCGCTATCATGTCTGAAATCTCTTTATCCTGCATATGCACGACTTTTTTCCTTTTAAACCGACAAACGCACTAAAGCTGAAGCCAGTGCTTTCCCTCCCAGCTGCTGCTGTTTAGCTGCTGCCCTCTTTACTTAAAAACTTTTAATTTTTTTTTTTTTTTTGAAGGCAAGAGCCTGAGAGAGGTCAGCTGGCGCATAAGTGCTCCGCTTTTCCCTTTCATTAGCGCAAGTGATGGCTACCCACGGATTTCAAATTTGTTTCAGCTCTTACTGGGAGCTCTTTGCAACCTGAAGCAGGGATTGATTGTCGGTGAAGAGGCTCTGCGATAACAAAGGCAGAAGTCAGGCAGGGAAGGTCTGACATGTGAGCTGTCAGAGGTGGTGTCACCGCCAGCTGACCCATCATAAGACCTCCGGGGAAAGCCACCGGGCGCCCTGCTCGGGAGGTTCTAGTGCCCTGCTCCCCGCTAGTTTGTGCTTGGAAACAGATTGACTAACATAATAGAGTGATTTTGTAATCTGTCATAATACCATAAGCTACAGATCCACAGACTTTGACCCCTCGCAGGTATAATGAGCTCCTTTATTCAGCTGCACATGCTCTCTCGATGGGGGAGAGAGAGGGGGGCTTTTTCTAATTATATATCCAAAGCATATGTTTTGCCCAGAAACAAAGCATTATATTCATTAGTAAAATCCTATAAGCTAGGCTCTTTTTATTAGCCAGTTAACTAATTGACAGTTAAGAACCTGTATTAATATCATGGTGTAACCACGCAGTCACTTAATCTGACAGCTTTATTAAAATCATAGCGTTGCTTCTCTAAGTTGCTACAGTGAAAGGCTGTAGCATTTGCATTAGAAACCCCGGTGTTTGGAAATATATAGCTCAGCTGTGAAAAAAAAATCAATATAGCATCATACAAAGTCTCAGCCTAGTGGCCATCTCTGTTATCCTTTGACAGAGTTGGAGAAGAGCACTAAAGGTCCTTGCGTTCGTCTTTAAAAATCTGCTCAGTCAATTTTAAGTAGGTTTTAGGAGCGCACAAAAAACCACATTGGTACATTTTCCTTTTCCCTTACTAATTCAGGAAATGATGTCATTGTAGCAAAATGCAGAGCATTACGCATTTGAAAGAATAACATGGAACGCTCGGTGCAGTTTGGGCAGGGGGTATATGTTATGCCGGGGAGAAGCGGGAGCCCAGGTACAGCTGTGGATGTGGCACTGAACACAGCCACTTTGCTACAAGAATTTAAAAAGGTGAATGATCTGTACGTGGAAAAGCACAGAAAATAAATACTGGTAATGGAATCAATGTCATCACAGTATGAGGACATTGTACGAATCAATCTTACATCCTCACCTCACCTAAGTAATAACTCTCTGTAGTAGCCCGTGTTTGAAAAGATTGTGGTCGCAGATTTATGTACAGTACTTTCATGAGAAATGATAATAAAAGCTCTACAGAACTATATTATTCCCTTCATTATGCTTGCATAGCCTCTGCATTTGGTTTACAGATCTTCATCACCTGGTGCCTGACATGTCAGATGGAGAACACAATACAGCTTTGGGTTTGTCAGCCTGATAGTTAAAGAGGAAAAAAAAAAAAAGGCAAACTGGAAATCAGTGAAGGAAAAATAAATATGAAAACATATAACGGTGTTCTTACAGATCTTTACTTCACACAGATTGGCAGACATCAAGGTAAAAAAGAAAGCTTTGAAATACACCTCCACTGAGCAGCAAAGCTGCCCGTTGTCTGGGCATGCCATCCCCATTGCAGCTGTGAGTTGTGCTTAGCTGGCCTGACGCTATTGTGTATTTGCTGGCCTGGCGTCAATGACTAGGTGGCCAGGACCTCCTGGAGTGGTGGCCTGGCCCTATCCATAGCAAAGACGTGTGTGTTCCCGTCCCCCCTCCAGGTTAGGCTAAATCCCTCCGATTCAAACACTTACCTGCAGTCCCTGCCTTCTGTGCCTGAACCTCCCATGACCATTATTTTAGCTCACCGAGCAGAAGATCAGAGCCTGCCACCAAAGGCCATCTTACTCTTGATGCCCTGGGTACACAATTCAGGCAGGCGCTCAAGATTAATTTGGGCTGGACATCTCTTACGAAGAAAGGCTGAGGGATTTGGGTCTCTTCAGTCTGGAAAAAAGACGGCTGAGGGGGGATCTTCTCAACACTTATAAATACCTAAAGGGTGGGTGTCAGGAGGATGGGGCCAGGCTCTTTTCAGTGGTGCCTGGGGACAGGAAACTTGAGCATAGGCAGTTCCACCTAAACATGAGGAGGAACTTCTTTACCCTGAGGGTGGCAGAGCACTGGCACAGGCTGCCCAGAGAGGTGGTGGAGTCTCCGTCTCTGGAGACATTCCAAACCCGCCTGGACGCGTTCCTGTGCAACCTGCTCTGGGTGACCCTGCTCTGGCAGGGGGGTTGGACTAGATGATCTCCAGAGGTCCCTTCCAGCCCTGTGGTTCTATGATTCTATGATTCTATGATTTCTGATGCAGAAGCAGAAAAGTCAAAGCATCTTCAAGAGATTTTTGATTACACTGCAGACAAGAAGGCTGTCTATGAAAAAAAAAAAAAATATAGTTTTTTGAAGCAAAAAAACCTCTCTACCAGAAGAAGTGGGCTGAAGTCAGTGGGTATGAACACCAGTACACATGTTGCTGCTTTTGCTGGGCAGAGGCAATAGGAGAGGCTAACAGGAGAGAGCACATGAGCATAACCACCTCCTGTAGCCCATTGCCCCCTTTCTCTGCTGTATTGAGCGCCGCTGTGCTAGGGATATTTGTCCTGGCCTAGTCCTTTTAGTATCCATCCATGGATCTATTGTCCATCTAACCCCTTTACCAACTTGGTGATACCGTCGGACTCCCCCAGCCTTGCGTAGCTGCCAGCAACAGAAGTTCACTACCATCTGTGTAAAGAATGTCTGTTTTAAACCAATCTCCTACTGGTTCCTTCCAGTTTCCCCCCTGCTGATGTTGCAATACTTGCGAGCAGCTCTTCCGCTTGGCTGTTGTTGCCAAAGCTTTGTAAACCTCCACCGCCTCCTTTCTCAGCCACCTCCTCTGCAGAGTCCCAGCCTGCCTCCTTGCTGCCTGTGAGGTGATTTTAAGATGATCTCCTTGATCAGTTCAGCTGCCCTTCCCCGTGCCTCCTCTAGCTCTGCTTTCTTTATCGAGGGTATATACTAACAAGCGTCTGCTTCAGCCGCAGACGTGAGGCATAGATCCGTTCAGCCAGTAGGTACTATTTTTAAAGTCCCTTTCATTTTTGCCAGGGCTTCTCTTTGATATCAATTGCTTTTTAATCTTAATGAAAAACAGTTTTTATCCTTTGCCTTCTGACACTTTAATCTAAACCCAGACACTCTTGCCCCTTAAAAATAAGCAGAGGAGAAAGCAAACCAGAGAACTGTAGTTAATTATAAAACACTAATGAAAGCTGATAAAAACTCTCTGGAAGCTAGCACGAGCTGCTGGGCAAAACTTTGAATTCGTGGTTTTGCAACTATTTTTTGGGCAAATCTTCCACCGGTAGCAGCCAGGCAATGGTGTCAATGTGAATTTCGCCTGACCGCTGGCAGCATGATTGAGATTACTGAGGAAAAAATAAAATGTCAGGGAAAGCCCTTCTTAAATGTTCAAATGGCATTGGTTAAGAAAGCCCAGCCCCAGTGAACAGCCGGGGGTGTTATGCGGTGCTAAGCTGCCGTACCTTGGAGCAGGCTCGTGGGGTGGACCATAATATCACACTTCCTCAGCGTTTTCCGAGCAGCAGAGGAGTAAACAATACCTCTAATGCGAAATCGGAGGTAAAATGAATTAGGTGGTGATAACCCTTTCAAAAGAAAAGGTATTTTGTGAGTTTCTGGGCAAAGACCATTTGAGCTCTAAGCTTCATAATCAGCTTGGAAAATAGTTTAACCCGCAGGAATCTTTGTGACTTACTTCTGTCTTCCCCAATTTGCAAGGTCAACTATCAAAACAGATATTGTTTGAAGAGCTCTGAAGGCCAAGTTGTAAGCATAATTCCCAAGTTATTTTCCATTTCTAAAGGCAGCGCTATTGCATCATTTTTAGGCCACGTTTAAAAATATGGCATAAAATAGTTAATTTAAACAAAAATGGGAAACTCGGAGGAAAGAGAGGGGGGAGGCCTTTTCAGATAATCCACTTACTGCATCTTTGTTGTGCCTATCCTCATAATACCCCTGAGTCCCAGTTGCTGGATTTAACCACAACACTTATTAATTTCCAGAGAAGCAGCAGTCGCGCTCCAGCTTTCATTCTTAGTATTCCCAACATTATTGCCCTGTTCCGATGCCTGTGAAGCCCTGTGGCAAAGCCTGCACCTCCTCATGGCTGCTCCCTGCGTGTGGATGGAGGGAAGGTACAGAAAGGGAGAGAGAGAAAGATGAGAAAGAGAGAAAGAAAGAGAGGAATAGAGAAAGATGAGAAAAGAGACAGAAGAAAGAGGAGGACGGTCAGCATTTTGGACCTAGGCCAGCGGAAACCCTCAAGCCCCTAAAGCACTGCTCAGCCTCAGGATTGCATCCCCACAATTACTCCCTCACACCCAACAGGAAAGAAGAAAGTAGGCCAAAATGCCAACCAAATTGATCCCTGATGTAACTCAATCGCTGGATTTTCTGCCAAGGGCAAGACTCCAGGGAATCACAGCCCAAACGCCACACATTGTCTTCCCACTCTCCTGCCTCTTCTGGCACTGCACTTTGTTCAGGGTCTGTGGGGTTTTGGGCTGCCATTAACCTCTACACAACTGAGATACAAGCTGCCAGCAACTTGTTCTAGTACCTTTTTCCTGAATTTGTCACCTCTCAGCAGGAAAACCCCTCCAATTCCCTGTCATCTGTAACTGCCCACCGCATGAAGTTCTGCAGCACTCAGTGCACTGCCCAGGAAATCTCCTTTCCCTCATCCTACAGACTTCCACACCACCGCCCTTCAGTGCTTCTCCTCCACTTTCCCCATCCTATCGCTATCAGTCTAGCCCAATACTTGTGACTAGTCAGGAGTGGATCTACGGAAGTTTTTGTGGAAATCGCACCAAAACGTTAGGAAGCGTGCCAAGGAGAATATGATATGTATCTTTTCTCACCCCTGTTTGGAAGCAAATTGGACATTGGGACACAAGAATGTGGTAATCCCAACCAGAGGGAGTTACAGTCTTGTGGGCACCCCAAGAAGAGGTTAAAACATGGTATTTTTTTCTTCCTTGTATGGTCATATTAGATGTGTTGTACAGCTCAACTCCTCTATGGTTCTGGGCAACTGCTAGTTTTATTCCCCCCCAAAAATTCAAAACCAACATGCAAATCCGAAGAAGACAGGTCCACTGTGGTCCTAGGGTGGATCACCAGGCCATCAACTTGAATCTGGCTTCTCTGCCAGAAATAAATAAAATAGCAGCAATAAAAAGTGCCAGTGCAAAAGGCAGTGGTGTTTGCAGGGAAGTGGGTGCAGGCACTCACCTGCCATGGTGGAACAAGCTGCAGACACCTTCCCTCCCATGGTGTATTTCTCTCCATGAGGGTCTTTTTTTTGGTTCATGGCTTGTCAGGTTGGTCACACGCAACTTTTGCAGACTGAAACTAATTGAATGGACCATCGTGTGTCACAGGACACACACAGAGGAAGAACATTTCTAAAATAGCTGGGCCAAACACAAACGCTGCTGTATGACACTGCCTGCAGAATGGACCAGGAGCAGAAAGAACAAAGGCAGGGATCTGCCTGGCCTCCCAACACCTCCGGGCAGCCCAAAGTGGGTCCCAGCTACACATGCAGTGCAGATCCCACTGCCTTTCTCATGCCTGTAGCTTTTCCAGAGCTACAGGTGCTTCTGAAGCTCTTACAAAGAGCTATTTTGTTAGCAATGTCCATTTCAATGAAATATGCCATGCAAACCTGTTATCTTTTCTCTTTCTCACCTACACACACTAAGAGCCTTCTTCCTTTGTTGGTTTAATGACCCAGATATGCTAGACTTACATAATGTCACATTGTATTTTGCTGGAAACTAATATACCTATAAAACTGGCAAATAGTTGGAAATCCATCACCACCTTATCAGACTTGTTTGGCAACGCTGTGAGCTGGAGAACTTCCCAGCGCTGTGTTGGATTGCCATTGTCGTAGAAGAAAGTTAGTCAAAACTTAGCACTAGAATCTTAAACGTTAATAGCTAGAGTAGCCAAAGCCTACAGATTGTGGTATATGAACTGTAACAACCATATTACAACGTGCTGAATAGCCAGCTACAGAACCGGCCAAAACTGACCTAAGAGGATTTGAAACAGGATGTAGAACCATATACCATATATCTTGTATAAGAAGATGACCACTTAGCAACTGCTTAGCAATGAAACAGCAAGCAAATCAAACCAATAAAAAGCAAGAAAACCCCAAACCTTAATATTACTATTGGTCCAAACTGTTGCGTGAGGAATGGGGAACTGAAATTGTATGGGTATAATTGCCCAGGGATTTCTTTGTTTGGAGGCACCCAGCTCAAGATGTAGCTCTATTAATAAAAAGGACTTTATAGAAGAATCTCTTTTTGGCTTATTGATTCAGCAGAAACCTAGAGTTGAAGCCTGTTATGGTGGCTGGCATGCATAATTTCCAAAACAGTTTGGTGACCCAGATGGGACTCTGGGGCAACCCCCATTGGACATCGGGCCCTCTCGTCTCCAAACATCCAGCTGCCAGCATCGGGTGAGTTCACCTGGGACCTTTGGAGATGGGAGGCGCTGATTGGTGACTGTTAAAATTCCTCTGCTAAATTCTGGATATTATGGGTTTGAGTGGGTTCAAATCCCAGCTCAGAAGCGCATTAGAAGAGCTATGAGCGGCCTGATCAGTGTAAGGTGCACAAATTTGGCATACAGATAGGGGGAATGTGCCCAGCATAGAGAAGGGGACGCTCTTAGCCAAGGTATTAGAAAATCGGAGGAAAACAGATGTCACTGCAAGTCTGTCAAAAAAACAAGCAACAGCATTGTGCCAGGAGGAATGGACGGTGATGACTGGACACAGGGAGGTGGCCCCGTGAATGATCCTTTAAGTAAAATTAATTTATTTTACTACAACATATTCTGCAAGATGAAAAACCTTATCAAATGGATTTTTTTTAATGTATGGGACAACTGGGCACATGATCACCATAAAGAAGGTGGTCAGAAAGTTCACAGAGAAGCTGGGTTACGAATCTAGCTGCAGCAGTCATATTTGATCCAACAGATAGGCTTGTGGAATCTGCTCTACCCTGGGCAGCCCCCTCTCAGCTTTCTTCTAACCCATATTTGCTACTGCTTCTGCTAATGTTCTTCCAAATCCAGCTGCGATGCGGCCTGCAGTGAGGGGGGCTCCTCCTCCAGTATTGCATGTATTTACCAGTCAACCCTGGAATGCGGGAGATTTAGCTGTGAGGGGGAGTAAAATGCCTAGATTGAGGGAAGATGTGGATCGGTGTGCCCAATTATATTCAAACATTTGTACTGGATATAATCCATCATGGAGGGATATTAAAATATTATTGAAGGAGTTATTTCAATATGATGAAAGGGATAAAATAATTCAGAAGGATTCAGAATTGATGAGACAGGCTGGGGGAAATAGGAATCCTTGGCCGGCAAATGATCCAAATTTGGATTCTAATAATGCAGGAGACAGAGGCAACTGTCAGGCAGCAACTCAGAATTTAGTGGAAGCTGTTAAAGCTTGTGGAGAATTGGGAGCGAACTGGATGAAAGTACAGGAACGTAGGCAGAGGCTAGATGAACACCCAAGTGACTATCGGGGATGATTACGGTGAGCTTTATTAAAATATGGAGGAATGACCGCGCAGAACTTTAACAGTGAGCTAGCAGCAAGTGTATTTGTTGATCAAGCCGCCCCAGACACATGGAAATATTTTAAAGAACATATGCCTGGGTGGCAAGGGGAGATGTTATGAAAGATCCCAAGAGTGACAGTGTTTGTGTTTGATGGATGGGAGGAAAAACATAGAGCTGAGCTCACAAAGGAAAAGAAACAGCAACAAGAAGCTGTGGCACAGAATTTACATCTAAGAGGGTGAGGGAGCGGATTTCCCCCTCCAAAAGAACAAAACAGAGGAATAGTAGGTCAGACTGGAGGTTTGAAAGAGGAATGAGAAGACTTGGAAATAACTGGGAGGAACAGTGTCATTACTGTGGGAAACTTGGTCCCTGGCAAAGCGAATGTCCTCGAAGAAAAGTGGACATGGGAGGGGTAAGACAGGAATCAAGAAGTCATCCGCAATGACTGGAGGCAGGGAACTCAGAAGATTCTGTGTAAATTGGAGTCTATGGGATGTGGAAAGCTCATCTGAATCGTAAGGGATGTATAATTGGGAAAACAGAAGGAAAGGAAGTTCAGCTTTTAGTCGACACTGAAGAACACTATCACTTTTAAATTTTGTACCGAGTGGATCTGTGTCACAGGCCAAGGTATTAATTCAAGGGGTAGCGGGAAAAGAAGAACATGTTTTTAGTGAGCCATTACTATTAACAATAGGAAATAAAGGGGTGTGGGGAAGATTTGTAATAGCAGAGGAGTTCCCGATCTCCTCCAAACCCAGGATGTACAAGTAAATCTATCACCCGGGGTGCTGATTTGATAAGCGAGGGGGTATGCGTAATATCTGAAGTTCAGGATCCTGACTTAGAGATACCAAAACCCCTGGAAGCTGTGCCCAGGGAACTGTGGAATAAATCGGGAGCTGGCGTGGGACTGCTGGAACTGGCACAGCCAAGACACTTCAAAACAAGGTGAGGGCCGCCCTCTGCTGTACAACAGCAGCCTGGCTCCGGGAAACAGAGAAAAGGATTTGAAAACATAGACCACCACCTTGCCCAAGAAATCTCCACAGTGTGTGAATCCCCATACACCATGACGTTACCAGTAAGAAAAAATAATTTGGATAAAGGTGAGAAACCTGAGTTTCGATTCGTTCAAGATTTGAGAGTGATTAAAAAGTTAATTAACCATTAACCTCTACTGTACTCTTGCAAATACCATGTTGGGCTCAGTGTTTCACTGTGATTGCTTTGACACCAGTATTCTATTCTTCACTATTTCCATAGATGAAGAAAGCCAACCCTTGTTTGCTTTCACCTGGGAGGGACAACAGTCGGCGTGGACTCACCTTCCAGAGGGGTCTACTGGGTCTCCCACCATATTTTCTTGGATTATTGAAAGACGATCTAAAGGATATTGAGTTACCTGGTGGATCAGTTTTATTGCAATATGTAGATGATTTACTAATAGCTAGTAGAAATTGTAAGAACTGTTTAAAAGATACTATATTTATGTACCGCCTTAGCAACCAAGGGACGTCATGCATCTCCATCCAAGGTCCCCCTGTATCAAAAGCAAGTGAAATATCTGGGGTTCATTTTAAAGGAAGGACAGTGAGTAATAGATCCAGAAAGAGTAAAAGTTATAATTGAAATTCCTTGGCCAGTTACAAAAAAACAGCTACGAGGGTTTTTAGGTGCAGTTGGGTTTCGCTGATAGTAAATACCAGGATTAGGGGAACGAACCAAACCTCTGACAGAGGCAACAAAAAATGAAGAAACAGAACCCATTACATAGGGGCCAGAATGGGAAAAAGCCTTTAGAGCTATAAAGGGGCCTTGGCTTTGACTCCAGCTTTAGGGATTCCAGACTACACAAAACCTTTTGATCTGTATATACACTAACAAAAAGGGGTGACTGGTGGAGTGTTAATGCAGAAATTAGGACCTCATCAAAGACTTGTGGCATATTATTCTGTTCAACTGGATCCAGTGGCAGCTGGAGCTCCAACATGCATCACGTCAGCAGTAGCGGCAGCCACAATAGTGGGAAAAAGGTCGATCTTTAGCATTAGGGCACCCAATTATGATCTATGTGCCACACGAAGTTGGATTACTTCTCAACCAATACACAACGCAAACCTTGTCTCCCCAGTGTGCACATAAACATAAACGAACTCTTTTAAATGCAGATAATGTGTCTCTAAAGAGGTGTAACACGTTGAAAATGGCAACACTGCTACCGATACCTGGAGAAGGGGAAGAACATCACCAATGAGACATGGTAATCCAGACTATTAGTAAGCCACAAGCAGATCTCACCAATCTCCCCTTACAAAACCTGGATCTTGTTTTATTTACAGATGGATCATCCTACTATGTACATGGGCAATGAAAGACTGGATACACAATTGCAGACCAATGGCAGGTTGTAGAAACCAGACCCCTTCCAGCAATGGTTAGTGCTCAAGGGGCAGAGTTAATTGCGTTAGCCCGAGCAGCTTGCCTGGGAAGCAGAAAGTGAGTAACCATCTACACGGATTCAAGGCGTACGTCGGTAGGCATACTGCGGAAAGAATGGGGGTTCTCAACCCTTCTGGAAAAGCCGTGGCTAGTGGAACAAAAATTCGGGACTTGTTGGACTCAATTCAGATTCCCAAAGAGATTGCTGTGGCTCACTGTCCAGCCCAAACACGGGACACAACTGAAGTCAGCAAAGGGAATGCCTTTGCTGATGCAGCAGCGAAAGCTGTGGCCTGTCAACCTGTGGTGAAGATCATAGCTGTTACTTCAGATAAGAGATCATGGCTTGATGTTGATCGTCCAAAAGAATTACACCGATCAGATGTGACAAGTGAAGAAAAGGAACAGTGGAAAAAGTGGGAAGCAGCAGCAGATGAAGATGGAATACGGACAACAGGGGGAAAACCTGTCTTACTGAAGAAATACCTGATTACTGTAACTAGATGGTTGCATGATAAAGCTCACGGAGGAATGGAAGCAGTGGCTAATCACGTACAGCAAGCATGGGCGGCCCCAGGTGTCTATGCAGCTGCTGGAAGAATTATTAATACCTGTCCTACCTGTCAAAAGTTCTCAATTGGGAATCGACCACAGCTGTTTTTCCCATTCCAAAGATTGCAAATAAATTATGCTGATATGCCTGCAGTGTGTGGATATAAACATTTGCTAGTGGTAGTAGACCAATTATCAAGATGGGCAGAGGCCTTCCCAACAAGAAAAGCAGACACTGGAGGAGCAGTAAAAGCTCTCCTTGAAGAAATTATTCCTAGGTATGGAGTCCCAGACTCTACTGAATCAGACAGAGGGTCGCATTTCACTGCAGAAATAATTGACTGATTTTATAAGAGTTTAGGGATGGAAAAAAGATTGTACGCTCCTTATGAACCCTCAAGCACCTGGTCAAGTAGAAAGAATGAATTGAACTATTAAACAGAGAATAGCAAAAATTTGCAGACAGACAGGGGTAAAATGGCCAGAAGCATTAAATTTAGCCTTATGGGACATTCAGAATGCCCTGAGGCAACCTTTAGACTATTGCCCACTGAAGTTCTTTTTGGGAGACATTTGGAGGATGTCTCCCAATTCAACAAATGAGGAATTTATACCCTGGCCAAAACCAGCTTCTTGAATGGAGATGAACGTTTAACACACTATATTCTAAATTTACAGGAAAGTTCCAAAATTAAAAGGGTCAGCGGTACCAATCCACCCCTCCAGAGATACAGGTACACAATTTGCAGCCTGGGGATAAAGTTCTAATTAAAGTATTTTCCTGTAAATCTAAACTGGAACCCAGGGGGGAGGGGCTGTACACTGTCTTACTAAGTTCTTACTTTGCTGTAAAGGTTACAGGGAAGGAAGCCTGGATCCACTACTCATACGTTAAACGGCTACCTGAGGATCACTGAGTAGATGAACAACAACTGGTGATGGAGGAATCTATCACAATTGCTACTTTGGAGGTTGAAACCATTTGAATTTCTAAAGAATAAATAAAAAGGACTTTATAAAAGAACCTCTTTTCAGCTTATTGATTCAGCAGAAACCTAGAGTTGAACCCTGTTATGGTGGCTGAAATGCGTAATTTCCATAACACCATCTGCCGGACAGTCCCTGCCTCTGGAAATGCAGGCTCTCCAGACTCCATCGTCTGCGGGAAGACAGTCCACCACCTTACAGAAGATCACGAAGGTCATGACATCTGGGACACAACGTCCCACAGCTGTAGGCGTATCTGCTAGATTGTAATCTCCATTTCACAGTCATAAAATCTTCCACTCCATTTGGAATCTACATATCTGTTACAGATGAAATGTTCTAAATTTCACCATTCCTATCCACTAAACCAGTCTGACTGTCATCTTTGGTATCTTATCAGGTTTGTCATTGCTTTTCTTTCACAGAAATTATGGAATCTTGTCAATGCACTTTCTCCTGACAATAATTTGGGTCTCTGGCTTGTGTGGTTAGGAATTAAGGTAGGATTGAACTCAGTAGGCTACATTTTGGTAACATTCTCTTGATAAAAGCCTGAAGGTCTGAAGGTGCATGCTTGGTAGAGGCAGTCAGCAGCTGACAATCTCCAACGAGACCGGAAACATCACCAGTGGATGTGCAAGAGATGCTGGTGACTGCGAAACCACTGTGCAAATCACTGGGTGCATAACACCGAGCGATTTGAACCTGGTGCAGGGTGCTGAAGGGAAGCCAGGTGGACTGCAGAAGTATGTTGTGAGATATCGGGGGCAGCCCCCATGGCCGCAGTAACACATTTGCATGGCCCCTGCCCCCGTGGAAGGGTCCAGTACAACTGCTAGTAGCATAACAATGCTGTGTCGAGAAAGAGTGCTTTTCTGAGTTGACACAATGGGTGCTTAAAGTATTCTGAGAGCGTTTTGGGAAGATCAGATTCCTCTAGTATAGAAATAGTTATCTACTGTCGAGTTCTCATAATACTGTCTTCACCTGCAGTGGTCCCAGTTGCCCCTGAAATACAAGCAGGTGTTTTGTTTTTTTTTTTAACTGGGATGACCTTCCAGACAGGCCATGAGTGGAAAAAGCAACACTGCTTCTCCCTTTCCCCCAGGATGCTCAGGATCACCATCAGTTTATGGGGAAATTGTGTACACAAGGAACGCCACTCAAATAAACCATTGGGGTCTATGCTACAACGGCCTCTGCTCACTGCTATTCAAGTACCAGGCAATCTACCTCCTGCCCAGGGAGCCCTGCACTACCAGAGCCGGATAGCAGGAATTATTTTTCCCAGGCCCTCCTCTCCAGTGGCTCCTGGGACAGACTGGCAGGGGGAAAGCAGAAACAGGATGAGGCCAAGAGCAGCCCTCCAGGGATTCCCTCACTAGGTCAGTTAATGCCAGAGGCAACCCCCTCACAAGCCAACAGAGCAAAAGAGCGATGCTGCCAGCAACTGATGAAAATCCCTAGTTGGGCTCCAAAACAGTGGCATTAAGAAGCAGTCTCATCATCTGCAACATGAGTGATGCCTGCTTTCCTCCTGATCTGGCTCCTGTGATCGGCTGAATGCATCGTCCAGCAATTTTCTACAGGGCACTTACCCACACTGTCTCCCATGTGGATTTTACAGTGTCCAGTAAGATCTTAGCTCACCCACTGCTGGGCCTTCAAGCTGATGCACCCACAAGCTCTCCTCATCTAACAGGTTGCTTTCACAAAACCTGTAGGAACTGAATAATCTTTGAGAGCTCTGCCTCTTTATCTGACTGAAGTACCAGACTCAGCGGCCGAACACAGTTGCAGAAAGCGCATTTTCTCTGCTTACAAAAATAGGTTCAGTACACATGCAGATTTTTATCTGTCTTGCATATTGCACTGTACAGAAGCTTTTCACTGCCTCACTGAAACATAAAGGACTATAAACCCAGGGGGAGGTGAGTTCCATGCATTCAGGTATCTTCCAAAACAGCTACTGCAAGAGCTGTCATCACTGCAGAGGGTGCACAATACTCAAAGGCAGTGTATATATCAAAAGACATAGAAGGAAATATCTTAGACTTTGCCTATGACCTCTACAAAGATCTAACTGGGAACAATTACAGAGCATCAATAAAAAAAAATCTTTTTTAAAAAAACTTTAATTAAAACAAAGTCCTCTCCCTGAAAAAAATAAAGAGACTTCTTCCATCTATGGATTACTATATCATGGCACCAGGGCATTTGGTGCCACTCATTGGTTATTACCTTTCGCTTATTACCTTTCTCCCCACTTCCCACATCAGAGTCTTCCTTAATGTTGGGACAGCACTTGTTTCCCTCTAAGGTATGCCTAACACCTCCCTTGCATGGTGATGCCATCACAACTTCCGTGTCATGTTTTCCCATATTGTGAACTTGCAAGTACTGAAATGGTGAGATATTTATGAGATCCCGTTTATGAGTGTCTCTACACCTGACTCTGAAGCTGTAGTGACGGGCATATTCTCATGCGTGGGCATGATTAGCAGCCCCTTCTACTTCAAAGCGGTAACTTGCCATTAATGCGTGATGAATTCCGACACAGTATCTCCCTTTTGATTTCACACCTTTAGGGTCACATCCTCTTGTAGATATGATAATTCCTGCAACTAAACTAAGGATTAGACACATTTTAAATGTTTGCCCTCACATCGCTGCGCAGGGTCCACCCTCCAAATGCTGGAATTCATACGTGAGAACTACTTTCCTTATCCAAGTTCTCAGACGTCTTAAGAACACTGTGCTTCTTGATCCCTTATTTATCCCCGAATGTTGCTTCTTGGCTTCCACCTCATTGCCCTCCTCTCTTCCCTAGCCGCCTGTATTCCCGCAGCCTTCCCCGCTCCCATTCCCCTCGCAGACCCCACACCCAGCGCAAACCCCCGCTGCTCCCGCACAGCGGCCCAGCTTCGGTCCCACTTGGGACAGAACCAGCACCGACCCCACGATCTCCCCTGCACACCGCAAGACGCCGGTCACGGCCCTCTCCGGCCTCCAGGCCCCAGCAGTTGCGGGGGACGCCCGTTTCGCGCGGGGATTAGGGGCAGGGGACAGGCGGCGGCGGCGGCCGAGGCGTTACCCCGGGGCCGGGGCGCCATCCTGCGGGGAAGAGGCGGCTCCCTGCAGGCCATCGCTTTCGGTTGGCCGTCCGCCCGCGGGAGCCGGGCCGGGTCACGACGCCCCTCGGGACGGGGACCGGGACAGGGACATGAGGGGACGGAACGGCCCCCCCTTCCGGTTCTCCTCAGGCGCCTCTCGCGGCGCGGGCATGGCGAGGGGCGGAGCTTTGGCTCAGCCAATCAGCGGCCGGGCGGGGGCGTGGGTGGGTGGGGAGGACGCGGGCGCGCGCCTCCCGTGACGCCACAATGGCTATGGTGGCTGCATAGTGACACGTCTCCTTCCGCGGCGGCGCCCGGCAGGAGGCGGGGTGTGTGTGTGTGTGGGGAGCGCTCGTTCTCGCGGGATCCCGGAGCGGCTGTTGCTCGGCCCCTCGCACCGGGCCGCCGGCGGGGACGGCAGCGGCGGGGGGGTGTGTGCGTGTGGGCTGCCGGCGCGGCCCGGCCCGGCGCTGAGCGGCCATGGCGGGGCAGCAGTTCCAGTACGACGACAGCGGCAACACGTTCTTCTACTTCCTCACCAGCTTCGTGGGGCTCATCGTCATCCCCGCCACCTACTACCTGTGGCCGCGGGACCAGCACGCCGGTGAGCGGCCTTGCCCCGGCTCCGGGCCCGGCTCCGGGCCCGGGCCCGGCCTGCGCCTCCGCCTGCCGTCACGGGCCTTCCCCTCCCACCCCCGGCGGCGGCGGCGCGACCCCGCCGCCCCCACGGCAGAGCAGAGCGGGGCCGGCCCGGGCCTCCCGTCGTGCCGGGTCCGCACCGGCTCCGCTCCGCCCCGCCCGGGCCGTCGCTGCGGGGAGCGGCCCCGGGAGCAGCCGCTTCTCGGGGGGGTGGGAAGGGCTGGGGGGCGCCGGTCTGTCGGAGTAGTCGGTGTCAGCCATTTAGCGGTTCCCCGTACCCCGGGAGGTGGGGGGGGCAGGCGGCAAACGTGAGGGTCCGAGCCCGCCGCCCCGAAAGCGCGCTCGGCTCCGCGCCTCTGCTCCTGCAGAGTCATTGTAGCGCTGGGGTGTAACGCTTTGTTTTGTTTTTTTTTTTTTTTTTTTTTCCTTTTTGTTCTGCGCCCCCCCCCCCCCTTGTCTTCCCTGGGTGTTTCGGGGTGGGTGACCTAAATTTGCATCGTGGGAAAAGAATAAACTATTGAACGTTGTTTTTTGGAGTTGAGGCCAAAGAGGAAAAGTTACCGGGCTCCGCTTTTATGCGCTGAAAGGTCACAGCGAGCGTGAAAATGGGGCTCTAATTCTTTTTTCCCATTGCAAGTCATGCAGTGTCCCAAGTGCTTGGTTCCTGCTCCACCCTTTGGGATGATGTTCTGTGGCCCAAGCGTTGTTGGAAAGTTTCTCTGAATACTGTTAAATTTCATTTTTGCAGTAATTTCCCCCTTTGTCTTTCCTGCATCCCTCTGTTCTTGGAGAAAGAAGGCATTTTGGTACGTAGGCTGCCAGGAACCCCTTTTTAACCACAGTTTTGAGATTAAAAAGGCTGTAGTAACTGTGTTTGAAGGCAGAACAATAAATGCTCAGCAGGCCAGGAATGCTTGATGCCGATTCCTATCGCTGAAACTACTGACCTTTTAAGAATGCTTGTGCTTTGCAATCTGAGAAAAACCCCTTTTATTCACTGCGTCTTTTTTACGTTCACTATGTGGTGGTTATTTAGGGTTTTTATACGACATTTTAAATGGCTTGTACGGTTCTGTTTAACTTAGTTTTGTACGTAAAAGAAGTACTCAACAATGAAATCTTACTTCTATACCCTCTAGTAAGGAGTAAGTAGAAGAAAAATTGACAGGACAAATGCTGTGTTGGTGCTAAATCCTGGCTGTTTGCAATCTTGGTTGCTGGCGAACATGCCTGTGGCTTCTGACAGGGCACAGGCTCAAGAACCTCTTTGGAGGATTTATCTCTGCCCTCCAGATGCTACCTGTTGTGCAGCTGAGGAGTTAGTTCTTTCTGTTGTAGAGAAAGGTTTCTCTGCCTTGTCTTGCAGAGTCCTGACTGTTGCAAGAGGGAGGCGTTACTGCTGTTGAAGACATTTTGTAATCTTGGGGTTGTTTTTAAGGAGCAGGGGATCAGAGAGAGAAGACAACTCTACTTCTGTAACCTTTCTCCAGAACTCAAGATTTCTTGTTTTATTTTTGTTCTGGTGAAGGGTGGGAGGCAGCGGGAAAGAAAATCGCTCTTTCTCTTGAATACTGTTTTACCTTCTCTGTAGTTCTTGGCAGCTGCTTCTTGGGAGAACTGATGTGACTTAGTTGAGATGCTGTGCAGAATGGTATGGCACCATCAGCAGTGATGCTCAGTGCTGTTAACTTTGCTTTCAAGGGACTGACAGAAGCAGGAAAAGCCGTAGAAATGTTGTCAAACTTGTAAACGCTTTACTAGCCTAATGTTTGATCTTCACATATCCTTACAGAATGGCAGAAAATGAAAACCTGACTTTAGAATATATGGCTATATGGATTGTACCCGGTTTCCAAATAGGCATGCCGTTAAACATTACTCATTTCTTTCCCTCTAGCCAGCGTTGTCAGATGTGTGGAGGGCCTGCTGCATATCGTTCTGCAATTAGCGCTAGATTCTTACAAAGCTGTATCAAACCATACTTCCCAAAACACAAGGTAAATTTTATTACGCTGTTGGTACAAAAATGAGTCAACTAAGTGGAAATCACCAAGCATGGCAATGAATGGAAATGAAAGAATGATTTCTGCCTCATAATTGTTTTAATGGATTTTAAAATGTCAGTGTAGTCCAATTTTTAGCATACGGTTTAATAGTGTGCCTGCAGTCTCCAGGTTGAGTTCTGTTCTGCAGGCTCTTTTTGAATAAAGAGTTGAGGTGTTGTGCAGATTGCAGTCAGGACTACTGGAGCGCTCCCATGCTTCATTGTGGTGTTCTAGTTGTTTATTTGTATGCCTCTTGTGCGACTCGTTTCCAGCAAAATCCTCTGAGTAGTCTTCACTCAACTTTGTATGTATTCAGCCATACCTGTTCCAGCATTTGAACCAGATGTTGGGAATAAATTAAAACCTTGTGATGATGCAAAGTACCGATTGTTTAGCCACAACTTCTTGTTTTCAGAATACTTCAGTATAAAAAGCCAAACAAACCAAAGCTCATATATCTTTTTGGAAGCTAAGAGAAGACCTTTGTCTTCAGAAGAGAAAATTTCCAGCACTGCTAGCTTCTGACTCCTGTAATGAGCCGGAATATCTAGACTTTGATAAGAGATGTTTATTTTGATACTAATTTAGAGCAGGTTTTCCAACCAGTGAGGCACAGTACAGGGCCAAACTGAATAAGCTCTGCCAAGACTTCTGCTCCCTCCATGTAGGACCAGCTAACATTTTTGTTCTGGAATTGTGTTTTGTCCTACCTGTGCTAGAGAGTCCAGCATAGAGATGCCTTTGTGGCCCTGGGCAGAGCTGGTGAGGTCCAGGTGGACTAGCTAACTATTTCAGCATGACGGGAGTGAGAAGACTGTGTTGGAGTGAACTTTTAGCCAAATCACATGCCTGTCTTCCTCACTTCAAGACCTATTTGGAATGCAAACCAGAGCACCCGAAAGGCACAGAGCAGATGCCTTTTTTGGTAAAAATTAGGTGGGAAGATGTCCTTCAGCCACATTGTTTTATGAGAGTGGACTAGAGCTAGTCTGAAGCAAGAGTGAAATGCTTATAGCAGGGAGGTTGCGCCTTTGGTGCCCGCTACTTCCTCCTACAAGTGCGCTGCCAAAGACTGCTGGTACTTGATAGAGTAGGGAGCGCCAGCAGAGGGGGAGGAACGGGAGTGCAAAACGTTCATGGCTCTCTTCAAGTGAGGTTTGGCACCAAAAATCTGGGAATTGCCGATGGTCTGTAACATTTGTTCTGGGCTGTAGTTTTGTGGTAAATGCCCATAGAGTAAATTAAAGGAAAAAAAAAAATCAGTGTTTATTTTTGCCATAGTGAAGATTGGAACATAAAAATAGTTCTATACTGCTTTACTGTTTTGAGAAAACTCAAAATGTGTTACCTAATGTCAGATTTTTAGCAGGATAGCTTTTTTTGGCAAGCCATTAAGATTTTACTCTGAAGTTGTTTTTATTTTTAAATAAACTTTTGAAAGGCCTTTTCAATACCACTGTCTTGAAGAACAGCATGGTTTAACTTGTTTTGTCGCTCTAATCCTGAGTAAAATTTGAGCTGCTTTTATTTCCTGGGTGTCTAAACCTGCTTTCTCCAGGCATTCTGAGAGAGGCCTTATGAAGAGTTGCTGCAGGCTGTGGTAGGGATCAATATTTATATTTGGGATGGTTTTGCTGTGGTGTGGTAGTCACCCTGTGAACTGTCCTATAATTTCATTACCTCGGCGTTGATAAACCAAACAAGCAAGTAATTGACTTTGTAAAACGGATTTGTCCCAATGACTTTATCTCCTTGGTGTTCATTGTGGAACTAATAAGGCTCTTGTAAAAGGTTAATTGTTTAGCTTTGTGTCTTGGGCTGCAGTTTCATAACTGCTTCAAGGTAACAGTGCTCTGATGGAGTAAGTCTTGTGTTTCTCCCCCTCCCTTGTGCCAAATAGAGCATCTGAGCAGTGTGGGGGACTGGAATTAACTCATTTGAGCTAAAATGGGGGGGTTTTTTTGCCTTTTCCCCCTGTCTTTTAATATGTATTAGTTTCTGGGAATGACTCACTTTGTGGATGCCTGTGATGTTGCAGGACGTAACTTTGAGCTGGGAGGGGAGAAGACTGATTCTTTCAGTGGTGGTGATGGCTTCAGGTTATGGTGAAACTGCCATGTTGTCTATCCTTGACTTGTATCTTTAAAATGTGTGTGTGTGTTTTATTATTAAAAAAGCCCACAACTTTTTGTGGGAGGAAAACTATTGCAAGGACTGTTCTTGATTTGAAACAAAAATTATGGTTGCTAAAAAGTTATTCTGTTGCAGATTCACTTCTTAACTAAAGAGTATTTTCTGAAGTGGGAATTCTAAAGTTGTTTTTCAAAAAGTTAATTGTGAGAGTTGAAGAGAAGATGGTTTTTCTCAGCAATTAGGGATGTCTCAGTGCCCGTCAAAGTATCTTCGTGTTGTTGGACTTGCTTTGAACCAGTTTCACTTGTAGGTTGTGTGGCTCATCATCAGCATCTAGAAAGGAAATGGAGAGCAAGAGGTGATTGAATTTAGTTGGATAATGCACCAGTTGTTGCACAATGCAGATGTGTTTGCTGAACTTTGTGTACTTTTTGACTTATACCTGTGCTGCTGAATTGAGACACGTAATTATAAAGCTGTGCTGAAACAGGTGGTCATAGAGTGCAGTGTGCTTTGTAGTTAAGTACGTGTATCTGTGAAAGCTTGTCATTTCGTCCAATTTCTGAGTTGATTTAGGTCTACATGAAATAAATTATCCTGGTTTAGGGCACTGGATATTCATAATGTGTTGCAAAGCTGCTGGAAAGAATAAAAGTCTCTCTCCGTATTTTTTTTACAGTAGCTTGAACAAAACAAGATGTTGAAAACAGTTCAAAAAACCCAAAGTATAATAGCTGTGAGTGCAGGGATAATGCTAACGAAAGATTTCTGTCTCAGTCTCTTCTTAAGAGAGGAAAGAGGCTGTAGGAGCTATTCTGCTTGGAACATGGATCTTACTACTTGAAGTGTAAGAACAGAAAAACCTATTGTAGGAATGGGGAGGAAAAAAACCCCATCAACAAACCATGAGCTGTTGAATTTTCATATCTAGGAAAAAAACAGTGATGAAATGGATAAGAGCTGTTCAGTTTACTTTCATTGTGATAGAAGTCCATATGAAGTGTGGGGGTGCTTTTTGTTGGTCCTGTGTTCCATCCGCCCCAAGTTATATGTTGCCTTGTTGCTCACTAGCCTTTTTCGCCGGCAGCCTCCCCTCTCAAATTTTTCAGAGACGTAGCAGAAGTTTTCCTGAAGAGCACCAGGCTAATACAAAGAAAAACTTTAAAAAAATCTGGTTAAAGGAGGCTATTCCCTGCTAATCTATGAAGATGCCATGCCTCTAGGAGGTAGCATAGGCTGTTTGAGGACCTCTGTTCTAGTCCAGCGTTTTTGCATCGAGGCTGGGGAAAGTACAGAAATACTTAAAAAATATAGCTTATTAGGTGGCTATTAAAAGGAGGAACAGAATATAATGGTGATACTTAATACTATTTAATTATTTTTTTACTATATTGTTATTTTGAAGCAGTAGGTTTTTTGCCTATTACTGTAGATATATAATACTTGGCACCCATGTTCAAAACCTTGAATAGAAGTGTATCTACCCATGACACTGGATATCCCTATATGTAGTAGTGTAAATATGAAGGTTTCTCTGTAATTTTTGGTGTATTTTTCATCTGTAGATCTCGAGGCTGTCTTCAGAGATCCATCTTAATCCCCTGCTTTAAGATGGAAGCAGAGGAACTGAGACTATAAAGTTTATTTGGCTCTTTAAGGCCAAACAGTGAGTCTGCAACTTGGATGTGACTCAAGCTGATGTAGAGAATGCAGGCAGCATTTCTTCTGTTTTATTTGTAACGGAGTAATGAGCACTTGTACCTTACAGCAGCTGTGGGAGAGGAAGGGCATCTCGGTACTACCTAATACTGCTGCTCCCACTCTGGGGTAAAATTCTTCCGTGCTGCTTCTAATCCTCTGGTGAGGTAAGACTGGGAGTGGGTTAATTGTGACCCCTGTCCTTGCTCACAGCTCACTGAGATCTCATTAACATTACCTCAAAAGTATTTCACAGTATTTCGGTATTTGGTAGTACAGGATAAAAGTACAGGATGCTGGTACAGGACAGGATAAAAGGATGGGATAAAACCACAGGATGCCAGGCTCACCGCTAATGCGGTAGACGACCATGGGTGTGAAAACTTGATATCTGTGAATATAAGCATTTTGTGCCTGTATGTGCATGTGCTTATCCTTTCCTGTTAATATAACCTTTGAGCATTTTGTCAGGAAGTGGGAGGAGAGTCAGTGAAACTCAGTTATGCATTTAAGAACTGTTATTACATATAAATCGATTTTTTTTGAGGTATTGAGAGATATGGTTAACTTAAACCATTTGAAGTTCAGAAAAGTGCAGCTTATTAGGTGACTGTTAAATGGGAGAATAGAATATAACAGGGATACTTAATACTGTTTTGTTAATTTTTTGCTATATTGCTATTTTGAAGTAGTAGGGTTGGGTTTTTTTTTTGCAGAAACATTTGAAGAAAGGGCAAACATTATGAGATGTCATTAGTGATGCCTAGCAATTATCTCTAAAAATATTTTTCAAAACAAAGCATTTGGACAGGGTCATCTAAGCTGTTCTGTTATTTGGAAAAAAGGCATGTCTTTTCATGGATTTTTTTGGAAGTATTGTTATCTTCTTGTAAGCATTGTAGCCTCCTAGCAGTAAAATAAAATTAATAACCCTCTATTAGAGATTACTTGAGCAGCTTCAAGACTGTCCAGAACACTTAATTCTGAAAAGCTTTTTGTTGCAAGATAAAGATCAAGCTATTACAAGAACCTTATCTCTCATTACATTAAAGCTATTTCTATTTTTTTTTAATTCAGCCTTTTTTATGGAAGCTTATGAAAACAGTATTGTAAGAGTTTGTTGTTCATTTTATACTTGCTGCAAAGATGTCTTGAACTACTCATGTAGATGACACTGAACTACTACCAGGATGTATAGGCTATGTATTAGAGAATTCAAGTTAGTGGTATTTTAACCTGATATATTTAAGGGTAAAGTGTGATGATTTAGTTTTGTTTTTATGAGCAGCTAAACCATTCTTTCAGGAGGAGCAGGAATTTGAGAGAGGAGCAAGGTAAATGATGAGGAATGGGAGCAACAGCAATTCCAAAGTGAAGATTTTGGGGTGGCTTTTTTTTTTTTCCTTCAAATTCATGCTTGTGAAGAAGGGTGCAGATCTGCAGCAATTGAACAAGTCTAGCTTGGAGCTGCTGCTGCGTCCTTTCATGCTGTGGTGCTGCCTTCTCCCCACTGAGGAATTTGTAGTCCTTTCCCTCAGTTGCTAGCCAGGACCGGACACGCATGTGCCTCCGCTTCATGATAAGGGAGGTAATGCTGGCTAGACCATACAAAGAGTAAGGAGAAGCCCAAAATAGGTACTTAATTTCTTTCCTGAGCAAAAAGATTTGTGTCTGCACCAGTTTTTAAATAAGCGTACAGTTGAGAATATTGAAGAGGTGTTTTCAGATTTTCACTTAATATTTCCCTTGTACAGAAAATTACTTACAAGCATTCTAAATATATATCTGTTGGAGAGAATGCATTTTTAGATTCAAAAGATGCCATTATCTTGGTTAGCTGTTTGAACTATTTGTAACTAGGATATTTGCTTCTACAAAGCATTGACTTCTACAAAGGCTTACCAATAAAGTTTCAAATATTGATAGTTTTTTTAAAATTTTTATTAAATTTTTTAAGAACAAAAGGGTGGATATAGTGGGTCAGGTCAGATGTCATCTTTATGTGATAGTGCATACCTTAAGGAGGGAATGACAGGACAAGCATAAATTATGCTTCCTTTGCATATTCTCCCAGTTTCCAATGGTTTTTAGTTCAATGACTTTCTTTTAGCATAGCATGTATACCATCCTGTGGCAAGGAGTTCACCAGCTCTGCTGCCCACACTGCAAGTAATGGCCTTTGTTTTGCACCTGCATCTGATTTTATTTGACGATCTTTATGTGCTGTACTGGAAGAGGCAGTAAACATTCAATCCTGCCTGTCCTGGCTGTCACTTAGGTTTTTTACAGCCTTCTGTTACCTCTCCTTGCACTTCTCTCTCCCAGCTGAAAGATTTGTAGCTTATATTTTGGACATAAATCTTCTCATACGTTTGATGGCCCTTGTTCACCTTAATTGAATGTTTTCTAGTTGTTCCTCTTTGAGAGGTGCGAGCTAGGACGACTATGCATCATACTCAAGGTTTGTACATACCTTAAGCTTACGTGGTGGAATAATATTCTCTCCCTTTCTTCATAGGAATGCTCTAAACATTTGCTTTCCTTTTGTAACTAATAAGTATTCAGATGATGTTTTCATAGAACAGTTTCTCACAGTGCCAAGATCGCATTCCTGAGAGGTAGTGGTCAGCCCCAAGCTTATCCTTGCATATATAAAATTAGGACAGTCCTCATTGCTCTTTACATTTTCATACCCTGAATTGCATGTGCCATTCTGTAGTCCACTTGCTTGATATTTACAGTTCTCCACAATACCCTTGTCCATGTTACCTAGAATAAGTCAATACAGCCCAGAAACTTTATTTTACTGCTCACTCCTTTACCCAGGTTACTTATTAGTGAAATGTGAGTATCATAGTTCTAGCACAGATTCCTGCAGAACTCCTGGTGGTTTCCTTCTGCTGTGAGAACTGGCCATTCACTCTGTCTTCTAGTCACATATTTATTTTTGCAATAGTTACATGGTTGTCCTGAAACACTTTTAAGGGGAACCTTTCCAAAGCCTTTTGGAAACCCCAGACTGTCAGTAGGATCTCCTCTTCCATATGGTTACTTCCTTTAGAGGACTAACGTTTGTAAAGCTCACTTTCCCTTTACAAAAGCCCCACTGATGATAAATGGATGTATGGTTCTGATCCCCGTGTCCACTAATTCTGACCTTTATTATAGTTTCTTCAAGGTGTGCATCAGAACATGACTGCATTTTTAGTGATTGGTGGTATGCTAAGTGATTTTTGTCTACATTTGCTTTGGATTGAATGTGTTCTGGTTTTCTCCCCACACAAAATTGATAAAATAAAACTAATAATTAAGGACATGTAAGTCTTGGAGCCCAGTGCTGTTGATTTAATCTAAAATGTTAACTTTGACTCATGTGGGTGTCATTCCATATTAAAATGGCCAGTTTTCTCATTCCTCTCAGACTCTATTGTAAAGTTTTGCTGATGCACTTGTAGGTCCAGTCCTACTAAAAATTTGATAATTTAGGTGATGTAGCTTAAAAGATAATATAGTTAGTCCCACTAGCAGTTTTGTCGGCACAAATGAGACAGTATACTAACAGGAAGAAGGTTTGGAAATGGCTTGATTAGGAATAGTGTAGTGTGCCCCAAGACCAGCGAGGCTCTCTGTATACAGAAAGTCCAAGTAAGTAAACTCTGAAAAGAAGTTAACTTTCAAGATGTTGACTCATCTCATGTTACTATTTATTAAAGTTGTTAGTAACAAATCCTATCTTTCGGTCAGCAGATATGTGTGGAACAATGTGGTAATGAAAAGTTACGTTACTTTTTGTCCCTTTTATGCCTAATCTAGTTGCTGCAAAACATGCTCTAGAAAAGAATAAGCCTTTCTATTAAGGTCTTTCACAGGACTTTCTGTAGTTTATGAACTGATTGGAGTTTTAACAGTTAACAACAACGTGATACTTGAAACATTATATTTTTTGATTATTTCTATGAATATTTACTAGACAAAAAAATCTTTGGAAACAACTAGGGTCAGATTATTCAGCTATAAACATTTTAGTGAAGAGGATAACTTGGACATGATCTCTTTATAGAGAAACTTGGAGTAATGAGGACAATTCTTACAATAATAGACGTGAAAATTAGAAAGTGTCTGTTCAGATCATTTCACTGGTACGGTCAGTTCAAAGTCCTGGAACATGCTTTCCAGTTTAAAAAAACCCAAACAATCTTAACTGAAACACTGGTGGCCTTTTGAAGGCTTTGGGTTTAAGCAATGGCATTTTAGAACGCTTTAAATCAATTTAACTTGCTTCATGCCTCATAATTTGGGGGTTTTACAGTAGAAGTCAATCCTATTATAATAAGGTTTGAAATTATTTAGTACTTCAGAGGAGTTGCTGAATTTGTGAGTTGCTGCAAGTTTGAATCCTGTTTCTTAGTTGCTGGGGAAGATGGGTTACTGCTTTAAAACATCATTATCAGTCTTTGTCAGCGGGTTCTTTTGAAAGTAAGTGTAGGGTTTTTTCCTGATCTTGTGGTTTTTACATTATTTCTGGGTACCATACTAGATCCGTGTGGAGTCTATTTTACAATAATTATCAAGGAAATTGTCAGTAGAGTTAAGCAAAAATGGCCTAGTAAGGCAGTAGGGTAGTGTTTTCATATTTGTATTCATCACTTGTTCTGTGAGAAATAGTTCTGTGATTAAAAAAGTAAATTTGCTCAGAGAGCCCCATTTCAAGATCTCAGTAAATATATTGTCCATACCATTGTTTAATTTCTGTGATTGTGGAAGTAGGAAAAAGTCCAAGACTTCAGCCACTTGCGTGTGTATACATTGTGTGTATATACACATATACATAGCTGTTGAAAGGAAATGGGAACCTATTTAGTGCACAGTTTAGAGGATTAAAACTGTAGAACTCTGAAGGAAAATCAGGAAAATCAGAAACTCTCAAGAGCAGTGTTTCAGCTGAGCCTGTTACCTTGTGTTTAAACAGGACAGGTTTAATGCTTAGAGCTGTGGTACCCTTGGATCATAACCTTTACTCAAGACTTGCATACTATATATATTACTTGCATCTCCTGACGCATTCCACAGGTACAAGTTTCCAAGACAAGGCTAGAGAGAGGATGACATGCTGCACGTAAGTTTTGTGAAAGTCCGTCTTTAAAGTGATCTTGGCATTTCCTAGGCTGCAGAGCTCTGCCACTCTGTGTCTCTTGCTGAAAGGAGTCCTTTTCTTTTGAAACCAAGCAGCATTCTCCCTTAGGTGAATTGTCTGCATCTGGTAGGCAGAATGTTTCATACGCGCTTCCTCATATCTCTTTTTCTGGCAGAGTCCACTGTAGCTGTATTTTAGACTTGCTGCCTTTGCTTTTCTTAATAGCCTGAAGGCAGAAAGGACGTAGGAGGCTAGGACGTACTTCTGTTCTTTCCTACTGTTTGAGGTAGAATGATGGAAAACCAGTGGCTTCCATTTATTTTGGATATTAAGTTTTCTGTTAGTTTTTGATTGTCCTAGAAATTGACTGTATGAGCTTTTTAAACTTTTATATGCTTTAGATATGAGTACTGATGCCAATAGTCTTATTTTGTGGTATTTTTTTTTCCTAAAACTGACCTGTGTTTGCAGCTGAAACAAAATTCCAGTGATTAAAACTTTTCTATGTAATTCCAGGTGTACCTCTTTCCATACCCTCTCTTCCAGAGTTGCCCATCTCCAATAAATGTGTAATCTTGTCTCTTTTTTCAGGAGGATCTAAAATATGAAAAAGAATCTCTCTTAGGTTTTATTTTCGAGCACTTGTTGGAGCCTTTAGAATCTGAAACAAAAACACTAGGTCTAGGTAGGGATCATTTGTCAGGCATTCCTAAGGATAAAATGGGTACTCCTATTTCTTCAGAAACAGGTATGTAAGACTTCTCAAGCACTTCCAATAGTAGAATAGTGAAGACCACTTCTGCTTCACTGTCAGAAAGGAGCAGGTCAGAAGTAATTTCTGAAGTAACAGTGAGATTAGGTTATCCTACACGGGTTACTAAAAATGAAACAAAACTCGTGCAGTGCTGTTCTTTTGCTTCATGGTGTTCAGCCCGAAATGACTTGTATCCCAGATCTTTCTTTCGATGTCTTAGCGTAGCCCACTTACCTGGTGCCCTTGTCATTGCCCACAGAAGTGGTTCATTCTTTCTGGGGTACTATTTTTAACATGTTTCGTGAAGTCATGTCAGCATGTGTGTCACAGATTCTTCTGGCAACAGAAATGCTCAGGTTCCTGAGCTGCCTGGCAGCGCCCATGTTGGCAGCATCCTTTGTGTTCCTCATGTGCTGATAGAATCATGTCTGCTTTGCTAGTCATTAGTAGTACTGCCGAGGTGGTGGTGATCGGAGTGTGGTAATGCAATTGCTGCATTTTATAAAGACCTTGGTTTTTGAAGACAACGTTTGTATGAGAAGCCGAAGACTTTGTGTTCTTATGAGGAGGGGCAGGGGAGGAGTGCAGAAAGGCAGTGTGTGTGCCTGTAAGGAAGGTATGGGTATGGGTGAACATCAAAACCAAACTTAAGTCAGGCATGGCTGAGTTGTAGGCCACAGGTTAGATGTGATCTGTGGAAACAGCAAATCCAACCTGTGATCAGCTTCCTTCTCTGTTTGTGTGCCCCGTTTTCCTCACCCATTGTGTGGGTAAATTAATAGATGTTGAGACAGACGTGAGAAGAATTTTTTGCCTTGTGAGGGTGATCAAATGCTAGAACAGGTTGCTCAGAGACTGTGGGGTCGTTGAAGATATCCAAAGGCCTATGGCTACAGCAACCTGCTGCTTTGACCTGCCCCTGAGCAGCAGGGTTATATCAGATGATCTCCAGAGGTCTCTTCCAACCTGAAATGTTCAGCTGTTCTGTGATAACCAAGAACTGTGTGATCTGAATTACCCACACAGAAAAAGCAGATTACCTGTGGTTTATTCATCCTCAAATTGCTCTCTAAAGACCTGGATATTCAAGAGGCATATGTAAGTTCTGACAAAGAGAAGTCAATATTTTACTTAAGCATTCTGTACTGAAAACTGTGTTGCTGCCTGGAAACAAAGGAAGAAAACCTTTAGTCACCAAATAAAAGAAATAAAGATCAAAGATGGTCTTTTTCCTTGTTCCCCCCCCCCCCCCTTCTGTTTTAATAATTGTTTTGAACTTGTCTTTCAGATGTTGCCTACCTCTTTGGATTCAACATAAAGTTGACTATATCTCAGACTTACAGATCTATCAGCCATCTTTAGTCATTCTCTAGTTAAGGCATGTAGACAAATGGACAGCTACTTTTAAGGAAGCAAAAGTCTAAAATACTTGTTAATTACTTTATTTTCATCCAAAAGTAATAAGCAGCTTCTCACAAATGAACTGCTGTGCTAGGGTCTTGATTTTTACTTTCATTTGTCTAAAAGCTTTAGACAATGTTGGATTAAAATACCTACTAGTATCACTGGGGGACCTGATTAGCTCTTTTTGAATTGAAAGAGATGGCACTCGGGTTTCCTTTTGTACCAGTAATTGTTTTATTTCTTGAGAACTTGAAGAAAGTATTAAGATATAATTTTTGTCTGGATATTCCCATAAATTTGTTAAGATATTGTGATAGGCACTTGTGAGAACCCTCTGAAAGTGAGAGAGTTGTATTGATGAAAAATTGCTTGTGATTCTCAGGAACTTTGGATGCATGCAGAAAAATTTGGGGGGAAATGGAGAAAGCGTGGGGTGCTTATTTACAGAAATGAACTGGCAAGTGCACATCCTCGTCTGCAAGGTGTGCTTTAACAGTACCTTGATGCATGGATTATTGTTGGCGAGGTTAATTCAAAAGCCCATGGATGCATTATGCCTTTGCTTTTCAAGGCTGTTTAATACCTATTTTAAAAACTATAGGAGAGATTTGGTATTGTCAAAGGTTTTACCCATTAAATGAGAAGTTGTTTTTACTAGAGGAAAAGCATTTCCCCCTCCCCTCTCCCAACTTGTCTCCCTGTAATCCCATGTCAAAGGATGGTGTCTGAAGTGCTCTTCTGCGTTAATGGAGAGCCATGATCTGGAGTGAGAAGAAACAGAGAACCCTTATCTGCTTTCTGGACTCTGAACACTTTCCCTGACAGAGCAAGGATTCCAGAGATAAAATCCAAAGAAGGTACAATTCCTATTTCACAGCAAAGGTTTGCTCCAAGCAGCATGTAATGTATTTACTACTGCATGCTTGGGGTCTGCAGGATATTGCAGGGTGTGGTGGGCTGACCCAGGCTGCTCTATCACTGTCCCCCTCAGCTGGACAGGGGGAGAGAAAATAGGAGGAAAGGTTGTGGGTCGAGATAAGGACAGGGAGATCACTCAGCAATTACTGTCATGGGCAAAAACCAGACTCGACTTGGGGAAAATTAATTTAACTGATTGCTGATCAAATCAGAGTAGGGTAATGAGAAATAAAACCAAATCTTAAAACACCTTCTCCCCACCCCTCCCTTCTTCCTGGGCTCAACTTCACTCCTGATTTCTCTACCTCCTATCCTCTTGCAGTGCAGGGGGATGGGGAATGGGGGTTGTGGTCAGTTCATCACACGTTATCTCTGCTGCTCCTTGCTCCTCAAGGGGAGGACTCCTCACACTTTTCCCCTGCTCCAGGGTAGCAGGTAGCTCCCCACGGGAGACAGTTCTCCATGAACTTCTCCAACATGCGTACTTCCCATGGGCTGCAGTTCTTCACGAACTGCTCCAGCGTGGGCCCTTTCCTTGGGGTGCAGCCCTTCAGGAACAGCCTGCTCCAGCATGGGTCCCCCATAGTGGGGGCTTCCCACGGGGTCGCAGCTTCCTTCGGGCACATTCACCTGTTCTGGCATGGGGTCCTCCACAGGCTGCAGGTGGATATCTGCTCCACCGTGGACCTCCATGGTGTTTGCATGGTTCTTCACGTATTCTCACTCCTCTCTCTGGCTGCAATTGGTGTCGCGTGAGGATTTTTTTTTTTTTACCCTTCTTAAATACATTATCCCAGAGGTGTTGCCACTGTCACTGACGGGCTGAGCCTTGGCCAGCAGCAGGTCCGTCTTGGAGACAGCTGGCATTGGCTCTATTGGACCTGTGGGAAGCTTCTAGCAGCTTCTCACAGAAGCCACCTCTGTAGCGCCCCCCGCCCCAAACCTTGCTGTGCAAACCCAATTCACAGGGACAGTGTGCCAGTTCTGTGACATGACAAATCCACTTGTGTGAAAGCAAGTCTCTTGAGAGAGGAAGGCAAATCAAAAAAGGACCTGATTTATCCACAGCTTGCTCATTAGGAATACATTGATGCTTTTGTTAAACCCAGTAACGATCTGGTATTCCAGCTTGTTAGGCTTTTCTTTTTGCCTTTTTTTTTTCCCCTGCAACCAATTTCTTCCTAACAAGGTAAGTATTGTATTTGGTGCAATCATGTACCTTGTCTGTAAATAAACAGGAAGCCTGTTTTACCTGGATACAGCAGAAATACAGCTTTCTTACTCAGGGTGGTGGTTTGCCAATGGCTTTCTGCCTGAGCTGTCTGTACTCCTCCTTTCTTCCAGGTAGCTGCCTGTTCTTGAATGACAGAAGTTAATACATGTTAATGATGACATGTGGCAGAGGAAGTGCCTCAGGATAGCTCTGAATAATTTGAATAGTCTGGACTTTAGCCTCAGCTTGGGAAGGATTTGATTCTCTCTTGATGTTCTGGACAGATAACTATAAAAAATCATTCGTCTCTTTAGTGCCCTGTTTCCTTTTGGGGTTGTTAATCGAATGAGACCATTGCCATGCCAAGACTGGAAAGAAATTAATGAGGTGCTTTTGCTTTGATACGGCTTAACCAACTGTATTTAGATTTGATCCAGAGTCAAGGCGATAGCTGCATAGCACCACGTCTTATTTCAGTATTTGTCTGAAGAGGTGTCCCCTGTGTACCACAGCTGTTCCCGGACATCATTGCAAGGGACTCCTTAACTGGCATAGGTGTGTGGTACTTATCCAAAGGGCTTAATTTTTGCTCACACCACTTGCCTTGTTTTTGTGGTTTTTTTTTCTTTTTTTTTTTTTCTTGGTGCTATTGTCAGACTGTTCACAAAATGTGACTCCTGCAGCTGTTATTGGAAGGCTGTTACAAACCCTCAATTCTCTGGTTATTATAAAACACCTTTAGTTTCTAGCCTCGTTTTCCCCTGTGGTCAGTTTTTATTTGACATTATGACAATTCTTTAGTTTACCTCGCACAACTATTTTTCTCTTCTCCATGGTGCCTTCCCCTAAGGGCCGTTTGGAGGCTTTTTGGCATGGTAAGGTGAAGGGTATTGGCTGTTCTCACAGGGAGGTTGCAGAGAGGGGGAAAGGAGAGGCTCATCTGGTACTTAGGGGCTGGACAGGAGGCAGGTTTGAGAACTGGGGCACAGTGTCACAGGGTGGCACAGATTTTTAAAGACGAGGCACAGCAGCTTGATAAGAACATCCTGGCAAAAACACTAAAAGGAGTCATATCCTGTTAGGCTTAGTTTTACAGGATTAAGTAAACAAAATTCTCTGTCACGTTCTGTTTCTCCAAGAGCACCAGTAATCCGTTCTCACATTAGTTTTAGGTGTTTTTGCAAGCTGTGTAGTCAGTTAAGAGTGTTACCAAACCGCACTGACCCTTGGTTGTACTGCAGAAGTGGCTGTGGGGCTGCGATGCAGGTTAGATCAGGTAGCTGGTCTGGGTCTGTGTGGTTGAACTGAACAGTTGGTTTCATCATGCTTCAGCACCACACAACTGAATTTATCGACAATATTTGAAATGAGTTATTTATACTTAACGTAAGCACGTGTGTCTTGTATGAGGCTTGTGATCATAGAATCGTGGAATACCAGGTTGGAAGGGACCTCAAGGATCATCTGGTCCAACTGTTCTTGGCAAAAGCACGGTCTAGACACGGTGGCCCAGCACCCTGCCCAGCTGAGATGCCTGATTTGTTCACGTATCATTGGTGACTTTTTATAAAAGCATCATGCTATGGCTCATGGTTGTCCGGTGACTGTTTAAAACTCCCACAACGTTTTCCTCCCTGTTTCAGTGGCAGAGCTCTTTAGTCCTTGTAACTTAATTGTCTGTCTAGTCTTTAATGCCATCAGCTTTTTTTTGAAATGCCAGTTCTGTGTGCTGGTCATGTCTCTTAGTTTTGCATTTAAAAATGTTTAATTTTAAGTAACAGTTACTTCCGTTACAGTTGTGGTGGTTTCAGATCTGAACCAATAGTGATCTCCCCAAATTTTTGTTTTAAAAGAAAAAAAAAAATTGCAAGGAGAAGATGCCAAATTAATCTGCATTCTACCCGTAGTAAGTCAGTGTTGCGTTTTAACCCTGTTTTCATTGTCTCCTGAATTTTTCCTTCACAGTGATTTCTAAAGCCTTAGACAAGTGAAATTAAGCAGGCAGTTGCTTAACCAAATATTAGTTATATCCTTTTTGTTTAGAAAGTTTGATGTTTAGTACCTGTTCCGAGTATGTGAACAATCTTCGCAGATCAGGAGAACTGCAAAATCCTTGTGTGGTTTATCTGATGCACAAAATTGTGAGACAGGTTTGGAAACTTATTTTGAAGCCCTGCAATAGTTGGATCAGTTGCAAAGGATTGAATTGGTCTCCCTTATCTCCATCTCTCCCTCTTTGGGGTGATAGGACTGCTACTCTAATCTTCTCAAGGAAATCCCATCAAGCTGTTTAATGTCATATCGAATTTGGGGGAAGATATACTTTATAGAATTAAGTCATTCAGAACAAGCTGATAGACTTTTTCCTGTTTCTAGTACTTTGTCTCTGCAAGCTTTAATATTTGTCTGCTTTACTAATTTGTGAGTGGCCAGGTGTCATCGGTATTCCCACTTTCTATTTCTGCCAAATCAGCCAGAGTTTGAAATACCATCCTGTGCTCACATCTGATCCGAGGTTAAATCTGAACTCGTGGTTGATCTGGCACACAATATTGGCATTTATGGTCATGTTTGTCTGGCCTCAGATAGTTTGGTGGCTGCAAATTGGAAGTTCTGGATGTTTCATCTGAATTGCATGCTTCCTTAGAAATTCAAGTAGATCGCTGAGCACTGTATCCCACCTCCAGATATCTTCAAAATAACTAAGCAGAAGTTGTCACTGTCTTCCATAATCACCTTTTAGAAATTTGCCAGAGAAAAATGTTTCTGTGTGTCATAACTGCTATTTTAGTGAAGATGAGGGCATCACCTTGTTCAAAGTGCAAAGGTGAGATTTAAGACTTTTTAGGCTGTAATTGACATGTACTTTGGATCACAGTTGTTAATCTGTGTTTAGATACTTCAGAAGCTTCTTTTAAATGGGGAAATTTAGTCACTTTGTTCACCAGCAATATCTAAATGTATTGAGACAGGGTGATTTTTTTTTTTTTCCTCAATTCTTTCTCCTTCAGTCTGAAAAGGGCCAAGTGATCTTATTCTTTTGCAGGTAAGGTATTTATAGTGACCTCTTCACTTCAGAAGTGTTGCAGGTCAGATTGCATAGCCTATGAATAGACAAGTTACTTAAAACATAAACAGCATTGAAGTCACTTTATAACACATAATTTCAGTGTTTACAGAAATTCTGTACAAGCTATTTGCTTTCCACTGTACTTTTCTTAGGATAAAAGACTTCTTTGACCAAGACTAAGTTGGTCTTGAGTAACTCTGAAATACAACTGAAACTCCTGTGGCAGATAGAGCTTCCATGCCTTGTCATGGTGATGGTGGCAGTATAAATAAAATTTCCTTCCAGGCCCATCCTGTCCTGAAAATAGGAAATCTTGTTGTCTATTTTGTTGTTAATGTGTGTACTCTTGCCAAGGGCCCCTATTACTGAGCTACATAGCTTACAAATAACTATTATCTTACTCTTCCTTCCTTTTCCCTTTCAACAGGAAAAACCTAAATGAAGGCATCTTCTAAAAAGCAGATGTTGCATCATATTTTGACTTGAGGAAGTAGCTGTTGCTACTCTTTAGTTGTATACAAACACCATTTTGCATGTGGGTTAGGGGTTTTTTTGTTTGCTTCTTTTTCCTGCACACAGTAGCTGACATACTGAGATGGGGGACTTGTTGGAGTTGAGTATAAAACGGCAGAAGTAAAATTTACAGGTGCACGTTAGCTAGGCAAAGGCCGGGTTCACAAGTGATGGTTGCTCTGTGACATGTGGAAAATAGAATAGATTCCTTTTAGGCAGTGGAGAATGGTCTGACCATCAATGTTTATGGATGTGCAGTGTCACTTAAATGGATAAAAGGCGTTCTTTCCTCCTCTGTTGTTGGACCTTCTTTTAGTCCTCCAACTGACCTTGTGCTACCTACTCCAAGATGACGTGAGCATGTTTGTCGTTCTGCTTTCTGGCAGATTTGTTAATCACAACCTTTCTCTTTATTTTTATAGAGCAAATTCGATTAAAGAATATAAGAAACGTATATGGAAGATGCTTGTGGTATCGTTTGCGACTGCTAAAACCGCAACAAAACATAATTCCTACAGTAAAGTAAGTATGTTTCGTTTGCATGACTTTCCATTAAAGTGATTCCTACGTTTTTATTTTTATAAAAATATATTTCTTCATAATCAAAGCAGCTGGAATTAATTATATAATAATGGCTTCTGTGTCACAGAAGAGACATTTGCAGTTTGCTATATTTGAATAATTAATAGTTAATCATTATCTAGTAAGGCCTGAAATCAAGATGGATGCTGTCTGTCCTTTTATAAAATATCTGCTAAATGAAACCAGGGAACCTCAGCACTAATAAATAAATAAACAATGCATTTATTTGTTCCAAAAAATAACCCTATCTCACTGAAATTAGTGTTGCTAGCGATGTCTTTTGATTTAAATATTTAATATGTAAACATATGTGTTCAAGTATGTAACATAACAATTTGTATGTTCAGTTCTTTGGTTGTTTCTCCCACCCTCAAAATATTTTGCTGTCTGTTATGCATCTGTTTCAGCTTTTTTTTTTTTTTTAACATTGACTTCGTCTAGTATCAGGTTAAAGTCATTCTCTAAAAATAGGGAATACTATTGTATACCTGCTGAGGACAGACAGTTAAAGAACGGAAAGAGTCTTTGTTGATAGTGGCTTGCCTTTATTTAAATAAAAAAAAAAGGAGAAAAGAAATTAATTAGAAGTCAGAGCAGCTGTCTCATCTGTGTCAAACGTGGTGTTGTAACTGGAATACTCATACCTGCTTTAAAATGACTTTAATGTTTCTCACTGTTTTAATATTGCTTCTTAAAGACTGATGTCAAATGGCTTTGTGTGTTGTTTCTAGAATTATTTTAGAGCTAGTGGATTTGTATATTGAAAAAATTCTTTCTTCCAAACAGGAAAATAGTCCTCCTTGCTGGCTGGGCATTATTTTTGTTTCTTGCATACAAAGTTTCCAAAACCGACCGAGAGTATCAAGAATACAATCCTTATGAGGTTTTACATTTGGATCCTGTAAGTAATAGTATCTTTCACTAGTCTGTACTACTATAACTGTGACTCTTATGTCTAGATGTCAAATTTAAGACTTGTTTTTTTTTTTAAACAAAATAAGTTAACTTTAGTGGTTTTGTTCTTTTTAGGCCTGTGAAAGTTGCTGCTGCATATTGTCAAGTCAGTCGTTAGATATTCTTTGCCTATATCTGTACTAATTTATAACTTTTGTATCTAACTCCTTCAAAATTCTAATGACTTTCTTAATACAGTGAGGTGGGGTTTATTTTAGCTATTATGAATCTTACTTGGATGTTGTTTTCCTCGCTTGGTACAGTAAAACAAAAAAGTCATTCTGCTTTGTATGGCCTGTGAAAATCCTCTCAATAGCCATTTTTAGGGATGCTGCTGAATAAACTGCAAAAGCAAGAATGTGGATTCATTTGATTTACAGTTGTTGTACAGCAATATTTCTCTTGTAAATGAGACATTTTACTGAAGGGTGTTGATGTACGTTTTGATGTAGTAAAGGTTACCTTGAATCTCAGTTGCATCTGTGAATGTAAACAACGAATTCTAAATAGCAATACCAGCCAACTAGTTTACTAAACTAGAAAAAAAAAAGATGTATTGTTTATCTAGAAAACAGATGCAGTGCTTTATTTGTATTGAAGGTCTGATGCAAATGGATATAAAAGGTTATGTATCCCGAGGAGACAAATAGAACTTCTGTACATCTCTTAAGCTCTTACTTAGTCTTGTCAAACTCTTTTCTTCATCTTAACCACAACACCTCGAGCAAATTCTCTGCTTATGGTAATTATTTCCTGATACAAAGCTCCTCTTTTGAATAACAGTAGTCATCTTTTCAGTTCTGAAGTCTGAGGTATGCTTTACTCTCCAGTCTAAGGAAATACACTGTGGATACAGCTCAGCACAAGACTTCGTAAGAACTTCGAATGTACCTGTTTTGCGTAACCTTGATATATATTGTTGGTGTGGGAGAGCTGAATATGTATATGAACATTAACAAATACATCTCTTGCCGTTAGTGATGTGGCTTGTCAACATAAGGATAGGCATCAGCGGTACTGCTTTTCTATGCTAAGAAAGCCATTATAGCAAATACGTGACTCCAGCCTGTTTCTAGCTAGACGGGTAGAACAAGACCTGCCTGTCATGTGCAGAGGCAAGTTATTTAAATTCAACCTCTGCGCAGTCCTCTGTGAATGACTGATATGCTGATTTGCGTTCTCTCACTGACGCACAGGAACAAGATAAATTTTTACTACTGAATGGTATCTGTTGGAACCGTGCAGTTTAAATGTTCATATATCTGGGTTAACTTTGGTTAAACAAATGAGGCTAGAGATTAGGTCATCAGAGGATTTTCTTTTGTCATCTTTGGCAAATTTCTGCAAGTAACAGCCCTGAGGGGAAAAAAGTATGTATGTAGTGAATTGTAACTTAATGTTTATCAATGAAAACTTGTACACGTGCTCAAGATACATGCAGCTTATCCAGGCAAGAAAACTGAGACTGGAATGCTCCAAGAACTGATAAGAGGGATGGAGCATATTGTCATAAGGAGAAGCTGAATTAAAGCCAGAGATGTTACAAGGGAGCTGAAGAGATGGGTGTGAAGATAGATCAGTTGAAGTAGGGCTCAAGATAAGAGTCCAAGATTCCAGAGCGTGTTTGTTTTATTTATTTCTGTGCTATCAGATGGCATCTTGAATTGTTGAATTCCCTTGAAAAACTTCTACTTCGGACTACATTGAAGTTAACAGCTTTCTTCTGTTACCATTCAAGTAGAACCTTTAGAGTCATTGCCAGCTCTGCTGATGTTGAAGTGATGCAGGTGTTGATCCAGATGTTGAAGCATTGTTAGATAATGGAACTGTTGTTACTGTAAAAAAAAAAAAAAAAAAAAAAAAAAAACAAAAACAAAAACCAAAAAAACCCCAAACTTAAAGTAAAGTTGCAGATGCGAGCACTTGAAAGTTTTGATACTGAAAAATTCATTCGCTTCTTTGCATTCACACTGTGGCCAAGATATTTTTTTTTTATCTTATGTTAGCATATCAGCTTATAACAAGAGGCTTTTTTCTCCAGAGGAGAACCACAACATGGATGAAGTTCAGATAATGTGCATGCACCTTAGTTTATATATAATATCAGCACTTTATTTTGAACATAGAATAGCTCTTCGTGGAGCACATCACTTAAATTTGCTAATTCATAAGGCACTTGGATATTATTACTGATTTATTGAATAAGTATCCATACTGCCATTTTACAGGTGGGATCCGAGACATAAAGGTGAAGCTCAACACTGATTATAATTTTGGATTCTTTATGTAAGACAATCGGGGCCTTAATTTTTTTTTTGTAAGTGGTTAATTTAGGGAGCTTTGTGTTTAAGCAGAGTGCTGACTGGCACCAACTGACCTAGGCTACTAAGTATTTCTGTAAGTTAGTCCTAACCTCTGTCGCCCAGCTTTTGAAAATTAGGAGTAAGCAATTAATGATAGATAGAAAGTTTGTCATCAGCTTATTAGGGGTCACATGCACCCTCTGTGTCAGAGAGAAAAAAATTAGTTTTTTTTTTTTTTATGGACAGCATTCATGTGAGCCATGAAAACCCATCTCTTCTTCAGCAACCTGATTTCTCTCCCCAACCCTTCCACTTCCCACTTTGCAGCTCCTGCTACTCATCTGACATTCTTCATCTAGTCTTGAAATGGCTGTTCTTACTTGAAGTCTAATTTATTATGGAGTAAATTCATCCTGTGCATTAAATGAGGCAGGCATGCTGTTGAAAAGTAGTGTTGGAAAATGATAGACACATTGAATAAAGAGATAAAGTAACAGCAAATGAAGCCTCAGGGTAGTTTAAATTCTGGTTTAAATTTTTTGAAACAGTACTATAATCTTTACATAACTTCTTGTGTGTTTGTCATTTATTATGCAGTTAAGGTCAGCATGCTCAGCCTTTCTACCACAATGTTGAAAAGTCCTATGGTAATGTTTCTGTGAAACTTAGCAGATAGCTTACTAGAAAAACTGTCGGTGCTTACTATAAAGTTTTGTGGGTTTTCTTGAGTAGTGAAGTTCACAGTCCAACCTGAAACTTAATGCGCAAGGAGTTGCGTTGGTAGCATTTAACAACATGCTGTAGTAGAATAAAAATTGATCTTTCTCAGGTATAGGTAATGTATTCCCTTTGTTCAAGAAGTCTGAAATAATTTATGGGTAGGGTGATTCTAGTCAAAGGCATTCTTAAGCAGCAGGGCAATCTGCTGTTCCTGGTGACTGACAGATTTATTTCTGCCTACAAGCTGCAAGTGAACCATCATACTTGATCTATGAACTCTTTTCCATTTGAATAGAAGAATATTGCAAGTGAGAGCTCCTCGTATTCATGAATATGTTTAGGAAAACCTGTCAAACAGATAAGGCGGGCTTACATTTTTTTCCTATGGATGGATAAACAAGGTAATCCAAAAAAAAAAAACCAATACCCACCCATCTGAATGTCTTTTTGTTAGACTGTGACTTCTAACTTGCTTTAAAAATACAATGGTTATAAAAATGTTATTAGAAAAATAATCATGTTTCCATGAAATGCATATGTATTTTCATCATCATAGCATATTAGAATATAATTCTTTAGTTCAGTGAATGGTTCAGAGAAATATTGCACAATGTGCTTTGGAGTATAAATACAGAAGAATTTATTTGATTTAAGGTATTTATTCATAACTCAAAACTTCTCTTTTTAAGGGAGCAAGTGTATCAGAAATTAAGAAGCAATACCGTGCACTATCGCTAAAGTACCATCCAGATAAAGGAGGAGATGAAGTTATGTTCATGAGGATTGCTAAGGCCTATGCAGCGTAAGTTTCTTTTTTGCCTACAAAAATGGGAACTTGATATTACGGGGAGGGAATCTGTAAGGTAATAGCAGGGGTGACCTAAGCAGCCAGGAAAAATGTGTTCGAGTATGTAACGAAAGTCAAAACATGTCTCAGCTCAGTGCATGCTTGTTCTGTACAAGTTAGGAAGGATAACTGAATTGTTTAGCAACTGTCAAAATACTGTAAGGTGTTAGGTCTTTGTATTAAAAACCCGTGTCAACTAGGAAAAGTGTTTCCAGTGCAATACATATTGAATCTCAAAAATGACAAAGAACAAAATGGGTGTTGTGGTTTTTAACCAGCCCTATTGCAGCAATTCTGAAGCGTTGTTTATAAAATAAACATACTGTTCATTTCACCTGGTGATAAAGCCAAAGTTAGAGACAGTATTTTAACTCTATTCCCATCTAGTGACAAAGATACTTCATTCTCGTTCTGACTCAGCTAGTTCTCAGCTCCCCCATGTCCCTTTTCATTTGCACTTGCCTTGCAGCCTTGGTTTTTCACTCTGTGACTGTTTCACATTACCTTTGTAGTTCTTAAAAGCTGAATCCTTGAATCTTCTTTTCCTCCAGAGTATTTTTTGGTCTTACCTCTGCTTATAGCTTAGCCTTTTTTTTTTTTTTTTTTCTTTATCTGAGAGATGATGCCTAGTATTAGAATTCGGTATAACGGATATCCCTTTTTATTGAATTTTTCAATAATCAAGATGTGGGTTTGGGTTTTGTAATGCTGTTCATACACGGAATGTTAATACAGCTTTATATTCTAAATTCATCTTTCAGAGTCCAATACTCTCTGACCAGGTTGTTCTAGATATTCCACGTGTGGAGTATGTTTAATATCAAATTTGCTTACCCGGATACAGTTGATGTTACACATGATTTCTGGTTTGGTGGACTGATACGTTTCTATTGTGGTTTTAGTATGTTTTGTAAGTTAAACTTAGCAAAATATAGGAATTTCAATACACAGTTCAATGACAATACCAATGTGATTCCCATTACTGGTCTCTCTAATACACTCACTGCCCCAACACTGGGCGTCCCCAGGCGCTGGGAAGGCAAGTGAGGACTGAAGCCAGCTCGAGGCCATTGTTCTCTTCAAAATTCTTTTGCCAGCTGTCTAGTTTTTATACCATATATTTGGCTGAGCCAGGTATGCACTCCCCCCATGCTGGTCTTGCAGACTCGAGGAAACTTAACTCACCGGACGGGGAAACAGTTTACACCACCAGTTGATCTGCTCAGCTGTTGATAGGTGTTTATCTGAAACAAAAGCCACCCTCCGGTCCCCTGTGTGTTAAGACAGAGTCAGCTTCTTTGCAGCAGCTGTGGTGAGTCATTGTGGTGCAAAGCTCAGACTGACATTGCCCATGCCCATCCTCTCTGAGCCTTCTTCCACTGTAGGTGTTTATTGGGTCAGTCGCACATCATCAGAGAACCTAGCAAGTTGGTGATTTATGCTTTTCACAGAATGGTAAGGGTTGGAAGGGATCTCTGGAGATCATCTAGTCCAACCCCCCTGCCAGAGCAGGGTCACCCAGAGCAGGTTGCACAGGAACGTGTCCAGGCGGGTTTGGAATGTCTCCAGAGTTGGAGACTCCACCACCTCTCTGGGCGGCCTGTTCCAGTGCTCTGCCACCCTCAAAGGAAAGAAGTTCCTCCTCATGTTTAGGTGGAACTTCCTATGCTCAAGTCTGTACCTGTTAAAAGTCAGTTCTCTGTGATTGACCTTACTGACTGTTTGAGAGTCCTTTTTGAGAGTCCCACCACCATACTCACTTGAGCAGTTTTGAAATCATACTTTCTGCTTAAACACATCTGCATCACTACAAAAGTCTCTTCAATAGGGTATTCTGATATTGCTTTCTGAACTCCTGGAACATCTCACGTCTTTGCTTTGCAAGCTTGCGCTCAAATGCTTGGTGATACAGTTTGATACTTCAAACGCTAGTGCAGGGGCTGTGGTAGAGGCATATCTGGAAGTAAATGACAGTGAAGTTCCTCAGCTGTGCTGTCTTGAAAGAATATAAAAGCTACCCGTTCAATGAGTCTGCTTGTTAACAAGTGTGAGACTTAGAAATGACGGGGAGACATCTGATTCACTGGGTTTCTTCTGTGAGACAAAAATCTTCCATATAGTGACTGCGTGATGTTGTGTTTCCTAAAGCAGTATTCTTCCTTCTAGTAAACAGGGATTCTGTTTGAGGTGGTATATTACTGCCAAGAAACTGTCATTACAGAACAGGCATAGAAACTGTAAGTTTTAGGAGGTGGTGTCTTAATTTATTTCTCTAGTCTTAAATATGAAACAAGGAAGTTCCAGGAAAAAAAAAGCAACACAGCGCACACATGCTATCAAAGGCTAAAAATCTAGAATAAGAGAATTAAAAGCCCACACGGACAACTTCTGCTGTATCAGCTCATCTTGCATATTCACCTTCCTTCCAAAAAAAGATCATGTTTTCAACCTTGGTTGTCCTTCAAAATTTGCTGTACTGTTTCCTGGCATTAAAAAGTGCTCTCTGCTGATGGCTACGCTGTCACTGTCATGAAAGGGAGATGTGATTGTTCCAAGGTTTACCTTGTGCGCCTGATTTCTTTTGCTGTCAGAGAGCTAAAAGAATTCGCCCGTATCGTGAGGGAATAGAGCATTATTGTTTCATATCAGTTTTCATACAAACAATAGCAGAAGCTGTTTAGCTAGCCAAACCATCTCTGAAAGATAGTATAAATGCCCCATTTTGAAGTTTCTGTATATTAATGATTTAGAGAACTTTCTTCTGTATTAATTTAATATCTCTTGTTGAAACTAGCTTAACTGATGAAGAATCACGAAAAAATTGGGAAGAATTTGGTAATCCAGATGGACCACAAGGTAATAATTACATAAATCATGTAATTTCTGTACATTGAGCTGTGTAATACCTGATCATTTGAGAAGCACTCAGATCTTAATGTATATAGAATAACTTTTTCCTGTGATTTGAAGCAATGCATCCGATCAATTCTTTGCATGTGAAATTGGCTCTGGGGTGGTGGTGGGAGGGAAAGGCAGGGAAGAGTTTGCTTTCACATTTCTCAAACTTCTCATTCGAGAAAAAAGAGAAGGATATTTTTTAATTAGTCAGCTTCAGTAAGTATACAGAGAGACTTGCCAATATTAAAAGGAGGTATAAGCGAAAACCAGCATAATACCCATCAGCAACTCGTCAATTTTGAACACGTCTTAGTATTTGTGTTCAGATACTATAAATGTATATTGAAAAATTAACGATTAACTGTAACGCAATAAACACACTTTGAAAGGACGTATGTGAGGGTATAGATGTATTTAAATAAATACTGTATGCACATCTGTCTTCCTGTCATGGTTTTGGCCAAATTGGCCAGTGGCTGGTGACAGATGCTCCTCCCCAGCCTCTTGTGCATGGAGAGGAGGAGGAGAGATAAAGAGATTTATGAGTTTAGAAGAAACTAAACTACTTTAATGAAATATTAATAATAAAATAAAAAGGAAAATAATGAAATAGATACAGTGTATAAAAAACCGTATTAAGTTCCCAGCATGATGTCACCGACAGGCACTGGGGAAGTCCCAGGCTGGACTCAGTGACGGGTGGGAACCAGGTTCCAGAGTTGGAGTCAGGAACACACGGATCAGGATCAAAGGCAGATGAACAGACAGGGTCCTCCTCGGATGTCAGCCATTGAAGGAAGAGAGTTGACCCTTTGATCCCTCAGCTTTTATACTGAGCATGGGGCAGATGGGATGGAATACCCCTGTTGGTCAATTTTTGGTCACCTGTCCTGTCTGCTCCTCCCCACAGGTGGGACCCCTCTATGTCCCTCCACTTCCAACCCTCCAACGGGGCAAATAACGAAATTAGCTTACTTTGGTGGTTATAGCAATAAGTATAAGCAAGAGCCTCTGTGCATACCATTCCTTGGCACAAACTGTCTTATCACTCTGAACAAACTGTTTTAGACACAACATGCCGTTAATTTCAGAGAGTTAGAAGAGGCCTAGCTAAGAAATAAAATTACAGAACAGAAAATTGGTTCTGTTTTACCTCAAACCAGGACACTTCCATTTGCTGGAAGCAGTAGTGTTTGACTGTAGCTCTATGCCACTTTCATCCTGAGGAGTCCTGATGATTATCTAGGTAGATCTATGCTGGTAGATCGTTCCTGGGCAGGTAGCTACATGGAAGTAATCGTGATGATGGTGTATTAAAGTTTTGCAGTAGATGATTAAAACTAATTCAGACATAAAATTAATAGATGTAGGGTTTTTTTCCTTCTCCTATTTGCAGTTGTGTGAGTTGCTTGTATAACATATAACATTTTTGTGACCGTGTTAAGTGGACTAGTTGTGAGGAAGAATATTGTGTATTTCAAGCTGCTTCTGATACTCATTACAAGCAAAAAGGAAACCTGCTATCTATTAGGACAGGCCTCTCTAGATCTCTGCTTGCTGATGCCCTGCAGTTTGCGGGACTAAGTTATACCACGTGTCTACGTGGAATGAGCTAAGTCCCGCTTGGAAGTAATAAATGGAATTTGTAACTTAATTGTGAAGTTACAGGATGACACGAAGGAACTTTGTGCCGGAAGTTCTTCTTCTGAATATTATCCATCCAACATGGGAAATTAATTTTAAAAGGGAGGGGCAGGGGGAACCCCAGCCCCTGAACCAGTGTTTCAAAGAAAAAAAATCTTCCCTCTCCCTTCAGAAAAACAACTGCACCAACTAAATCATAGTTTGACAAAGACACTTTCTGATGGACTAAGGTGGTGGTTCAGTTTCTTTAACTATTGTGTTTTGTAGCATAGCAAATTCCTTTCAGCTCCGAGCGTCTCTTGGTTTCCTAGCCAGGCAAGTAGGAGGAACTCTGTCCCACGTGCTGCAAAATACAAATAAGATCTTGCTTCAGAAATGCTGTCACAATATCAGCAAAATGGTACTGTAAATTTTAGTCTGGAATATGCACAAATAGCTTTCCTAGCACCTTTCCCGATGCTAAACTATTTTTTTGCATCCATAAGGTACTAACTTAGTGTTGCCAAGACATAGGATTTCAAGTTAGGCAGTATGTCAGTGTCCTTGAAATGGACAATAATGTAAGGCAGTTTTAGCAGGCTATTTGCCCTTGGCATTTGTTAGTGCTTCAACTCAGTGAGCGTGGACAGGGCAAGGAGACTCTTGGACCAGAAGAGAAAGAGCCTTGTACTGAGCTACTTTAGTTCTGGAACAGCTTGAAGCTACAATCCTAAAGGTCAAAAATATTGTGGGAAACTGAAATTGATTACCCCAGTAAAAGACACATTACATTTTTAGTAGATTCTTCTAAAAATACATAACCATTAACAGATAGGAAAGTGTCTCCACTCTTCTCCAGAGCAGGGCATTTCCTATAACTTAACGTGGTAAGTTCACTGGGTGTTACTCTGAACTCCTAAGCTTGAGGTGTGGTTGAGTTGGTCAGATGTTCGAGTCTCAACAAACAGTAGTTTCCAGCTTAACTATGTAGAAATCACTTAGGCTTGTGCATAACAACTGTGGTTGGTGAACTGATGGCTGTCACAATCTGTTGGAGACAGTATCAGAATACTATAGAAGTACATAGGGGATCCTAGTCTGTCCTGATTTAAGGCAATACTACTCATTGATACCTGCTAGTACTGAGGAAAGCATGTGGGGTTTTTTCTGGGTTTTTTTTTTTTTTAGCAGAATCTTGAAATTTGTAAATTTTCTTTTTTCTTGATTTCCTACAACTTTTAGTGTTGGGATAGGTAGTGCTTGCAAAACTTCAATTTATTACCACTAAAGTGTCTGAAGACAAGCTATTTTATGCTATTCTTTATTCAGATCTGTGTACTGTAGATGTTACTGTTAGAGACATCGTGTCTTCCATTTTCTGCAGCCTAACTCCTTTTGAATTGCGAAGTGTTCCTTTCTTACCAATCACACAGAAATTTGACTGGCAAAGGGTGGTGTGTTGTGTTTTTGTTTTTGGTTTTTTTCACAATTTACAGCTTAGAACACTTCCCTAAAGTTACAAACTAATAAAACTTTTTCCATAGAATTCATTTGCTCAAACAGTTTTCTTGCAGTTCATGTATTCACTGAACTATATATATTTAAACTGCTGAAAACTCTGCAAGGCAAAGCTCATAAATCTTTCCATCTGTGAAATCTTTTTCTCCCTTTTTTTTTTATATTAATGGATCCTGCATATTTATTTCCCTGCAATATGTTAAGTTAAATCATGGCATTTCAGATGTTGCATTTAAGTCTTGTTATTTTATTGCATACTTGAGTGTGTTTCTAATTTGTTTTTTGATTTTGCTAGATTTGTTAGTTTTGCTTATTGAAGTGATAAACATGAGGATTTTTTTGTGGGTTGGTGGGTTTGTTGGTTTTTTTGTTTGTTAGACTTAATGTGACTTTAAAACAATTCCTTAATACTTTATAGTGAATTTCCTTTCTTTCATCCTACAGCCACAAGCTTCGGTATAGCTTTGCCAGCTTGGATTGTGGATCAGAAAAATTCAATTTTGGTGAGTTGGCTTACTTAGCGCAAGATTTTAAGGTGAACTTTCAAGCATTCACTTTAAAATGTTTGTGCTTAATACTGCACATTTTAGTCAAAACACGTGGTTAATACTACTTTGGTCCAAATGCACATCTCTGAAGCAAATTTCAGGAATCGAAGTGTTACAGTAGCTTAAATCTAACCTTTGAGAGTAAAGTATTAATATGTTTGGAAGGATCTCATTGCAGTGATAATGAGGTTGCACTGCGGTCACCCCTGCTACTACAAAATGTGTGCTTGCTGTTGCAAGGAGACACGTATAGAGCCGTTTGTTTGCTGTATTTCTGTAGTTCGTTTGGTTTGCTAGCGATGCTGTAATCATACAGTATTTAAATGTTCTTTCTGTTGTGTTAGTTGCTGTAAGGTATTTGGCTTACCCGCCTGCTTTCTTTTAATGTGGTAATCATCTCTGTCCGCTGCATCACAGTTTAGCTGCCAACTCTTTAATTATTAAAGAAACCCACCCGATACAATGCGTGGATGATTTAAGAGATTACTTACACTAAACTGATACTCCTTAATTAAACCCTACCCAACTGATTATATTACTTGTAAGTTGTTATTCAGAAATAATGACAGGTATTATGCCACAAGCTTACATTAATTTGTAGTAGGCTTGTGGTAATACTACTTGACTGTATTTTACAATAAGATTCAAAAAAGAGTGGTATTAAGTAACTGAAGTATCTAATGCAGTATGTTTCATGATTTTTCTCTAGGTTTTGCTTGTATACGGATTAGCATTTATGGTTATTCTTCCAGTTGTTGTGGTAAGTATTACCTAATTAATATTCTACCCTCTGTAACCAAGCTGTAAACAAAGCTGTCTTAGATATAAGTAGAGTTGCTCATTCTTGCCTTTCACGGAGAGAACAAGCAAGCAAGCTTTTTTTTTTAATTACTTTAAAATGTGGGTGTTTTATTATGGAAAAAGTGTAGCCGCTGTAGAGTTTCCAAAAAAAATGCAGTGCCAAGATAGAGAGAGGGCTTTAGGGAAAATATTAGATATCACAAGAGTTAGACTGAGTTGTACCTTCTGTCATTCATCACATGAAAATGAATATAATATGATGAACTCAAGTATATTCAGTGGTGTTACTGTAGAGCCAAGACTGAGATGTCTGTAGCTGATGGTACTAGAATGATTACTGCATGTGGAACAGGTGGTTGATTTGGTTTCCCCTAGCTGCCTTTGTTTTCATAACTTCAATTTTTATCTATCTTCTGTACATGATGAGATGTCTGTCCTTGAGATTTCTTTGTGTGAGGAATCAATTGCTAGGTGACTAGTATTTCAGGGCTCGGGTTTCCCCTACAGTAATCCCTTCTCCAGTGATTGTGCATTTGGGGTATGGCATGAAGAAAGGCTCATAAAATTGACACCCAGAAACCTTCATGCTCTTGGGAATCATAGAATAGTTTGGGTTGGAAGGGATCTTTACAGGTCATCTAGTCCAACGTCCCCTGCAATAAGCAAGGACATCTTCAACTGATCACGTTGCTCAGAACCCCGTCCAACCTGACCTTGAATGTTTCCAGGGATGGGGCATCTACCACCTCTCTGGGCAACCTGTTCCAGAAGAGAAGGTTTTCATTTGAGAAAGTGTCCTGGGGTCTCAGCAGCTGATTATATCTCTGTGTGCAGAAGCTCAGCCAGGCATTATCCCTCCTCTTTGAGAATCTTTCTACATAATTGAAGATTTAGTGTAGAAAATTACATGTAGCTATTTCATCAAGTTGTTGAATAAGTAGTCTAAAATCCGGGGTACAATGTCTGCATATTTTCCTGACTTTCCTTTTAAGATTCAGTTGTTGTTTGATGATGCTTTTTTGTATACATGTACTTTTAGTGATTTATACCAGCTTTGTCATAGCTCAAGTGAAAGTAAACATCCTTTTTGTTGTTAGAAAGAAATGTTCTGAGCAGAGAAAAAAATAATCTGCCTCTTCTTGCCCCTGTACCAGATGTAGACTTCTGTATTCAGACTTGTCACTGTAAATTTCTTTTATAGTCAGTGAAGAGGAATAGTCATTTTTATGGAGCAAGCTATTTTATCATTTTATTCTAAAGTAGACATAGAAGATGATTCATGCTTTTAATGGGCCTGTTTCTCTTTTATGAATCAATAAAGAAGCTGAAGTTAACTACAGTGTAGTCATCCTATATCTGAGATAGGCATCTAAAATAAAGGCTAGTTCCACCCTTTGAATCCAGATCAACAAAAAGGGAAAATACTGATACGTAGTACTTTAGACCTCACTGACCTAAATAATGTTCTATGCACGAGACAAGCTGCATCTGCAAAAGCAGTTAGGGCAGCCTCTTTCATGTAGACTTGGACTGGCTATAGTTATACTTTTCTTCCAGTACCTACACTTAGACAAAAATTTGATTGCTATGGGACTATAATTAATTTTTCTGCAGGAAAAACTTTAAAAAATGTTGTGTACTGTTTTGTATCAGGATTCATCTATTAATTGAAAAATCAAATCTAGTTTATTAAAACAAACAAACAAAGTTTGTGGGGAGCCAGTCCTAGAGCATTTCCCAAAGAAGTAAATTGCAGAGTTCTTGCTATAGTAGGGGAATTTACACTTGCCTATTAACTTAATAGTAGTAATTGCCTATTAACTTAATAGTAGTAAGCATCACTTTACTGCTTGTTACTCTTCACTTGTGATAAACTTTACAATAGATTGAGACGTGTCTTGGTTGTTTTTTCTCATGTTAGTGAGCATTGCTTACAAGGAGGAGTTTAATCAACAGACTGCAGTTTATAACCCAGCACACCATTTTTCTTAAAATATACTATAGAGTACAATCACTGTACAGTGAGTTCCACCTTGTTTCAAGTTGGTGGTGTAATGCTAATGAGGGAGTTACTGAAGTGTTTCTGAAGGCTTGGAAAACTTTTTCCTGTCAACCTGAAGGCACATGACTTAATTCTGAAAACTTGCAACAAGGGCCACCTCCAGATTCCCTTTCTGAAAAGCATTTTCTGATTAAGTGACTGAAATGATTTTTTTCATATTTTTTTTATAATGAAAGAAAACTCTTATTTTGTTCTTGGTTTGGCCTTGGTCTGCCTAAATTGAATTTGATTTGAATGTGTTGCACAATAAGGAGTTACCATGTATATAGAAAGTGGTAGGCTTAACTGTTTAGTGGATTCACTAAAAATAAACAAAGCAGTGTATGTGTGTGTGTGTTGGGGGAAATTCTCTAGGCTAGAGGTAATCTAAAAACTTTGGCATCAGATTCTTTCAGATGAACATATTGATGTGCTTTTAAAATTTGTGTCAGCAAGTATTTTTTTTTGTTTGTTTGTTTCCCTGTCCTTTCTGAAATTAAGTTGACCTTAACATAGGTAAAATCAGTTGGGCTGAGTTAGCTGGTTGGGAACAGACATGAGGTCATCCAGCATAACTATTTCGATGCTTTATCATAGCTGATGTCAGTTTGTTTTTGTTAAATGTCTCAGGGTTCCTGGTGGTACCGATCAATACGATACAGTGGAGATCAGATTCTCATTCGGACAACTCAAATATATACATATTTTGTCTATAAAACACGGAACATGGACATGAAACGTAAGTAAAAGGCACCGTGAAATGTTGATGTGTTCATCTGGAAATGTCGATCTGCTGATGTTACAATGCTTCTGCTTTATAAACCTTTGTTAGGTTAAAATAATGTTTCTGTTTCTTTTAGAGTGTTTTTAAAAACTTCATTTTGTTGCAGCTGAGGAGTACCCTGTAAGAAGACAAGTACTGGGGGGAGGGATGTCTGTATACCTATACACTTAAAAAGAAAAAAAAAAAAAAAGAAAAAAGGATATTGTATATTGGGAAAAGCATGCCGACCTGCCTGTAGTCCTGAGTTACTATGTACCCACTAGGATTGCAGCCTCTCTCTGTGTGTTTTCTTCTGTTAGTGTAACAAAATAGGCTTTCGGAGTTTTTTAGGGGCTGTCATAACGTTTTCATATTGCCAAGGAATAAAATAGCATTTCTGGTTCTCTGTTCTTACTTGTTATGTTATAGCTAAATTTCAGTTTAAAAATTTTACTCCCTGTCAATTTCTTGTTACTCTGTTACTTGTTTATAGTTTTTTTTATATACTTATTTTTCTTGTTTGCTCACTTTTAAAGGAATAAAAAAACCCTTTTACTGGGGAAATCTGTAGATGCATTATGTTAGTGCAGAATTGTACCTTTCAGTTTGGAGGCTGGCATGGGCCTGAAGAATTAGCATGGTACTAGTTAGTTCTAGATTGGATTTACTAGATTGCATGCTCAGAGCAATTGAAAAGCAGAATTAAAAAAACAACTAACAAAACCCAAAAGACCTCTAAAAAGGGTCCATAAATATATTCTCTTACTCCTTTGAATTGCACTGTTCAGCTTTAGATTTGCTGGAAGATTGGTGGAAGAATCTGCTCTTGATATATCCCTTTCCTACTGAACAGAAATGCTTCTCAGATAATCCAAGAGGTCTAGGAGATGAGAGTATGGAAATACATTTGCTTTCTAGTCACAGCACATATGGATTTATGTGTGTGTGATTAATTCGGACCAGTTTATGCTCTCCACCTTGTCATACTCTTAATGCTTTTTCCCCTCTCCAAAAAGCTAGGTGAGAAAGGAGGAATGAGAGAGTAGATGAGACTTCTAAAGAAGTTTAGGGAAATCGCTTGGAACCTGGTCTCTTCTTTCTCCAAAGTTGTTGTCAACAGTAGATAATTTCGTGTTGAACCTGCAAACCATAACTTTGAGGCTTGCCTTGTCTCCTACAGGTTGGTTAAGAAGTTAACCCTGAGTTTAAGTGGCCTTATTTAAGGATTTAACACTTTCAGGGAGTCCTGGGGTCAGAGGCAGGTCAGGTTTTTCCACTGAGGTCTGTTGTGCTGTCTGAATGAAAAATGAGGTGAAGCAGAGGTGGCTTAGACAAACCATACAGTGATCAGGTAGGGCTTTTGCTCGGTTGTGAATGCCACAGGGGTTGAAGGTGCCAGTGCCAGAACTCAAAACGTAAGCCTGGACAGATGTAATCAAACTGGGATAGTGAAATGGTGAGACAAATCTGTGTGACTTGCCTTGTGTTAGATATTTTTTTAGGTTTCAAGACTCATTTGTCTTGAAACCTAAAAAAGAGACAATGGTCCCTTCCAACCCAACAGATTCTAGGATTCTGTGAGTTCAAAAAACTTCCTTTCTTGATGATCCACAATTGTGGATCTTAAATAATAGGAAAGTATTTATAGTTGCCTGAAACTCTTCAATATGCTCTGCTCAGGAAGTAAATAGATAATTGAGAATGGAAATGAAAATTGATGCTCAGAGAACTTGACTAATTGTTAGTAGGTGGAATTCACTGAGCGCTGCAAGTAGGCAAAAATAACTTTGACTTGCTCAGTAGAGAACTTGCTCAAAATTTAAGAATGAAGCTTGAGTAACTATTGCTGAAGAAGTTATTTTCACTGAAGCAAATGATGGGGTGAGCTTTCTCTTATTGTTTGTGGCTGAGGGGTTTGATGTTCGTGAGCAGAAAACTCATAATGGGGCTAAAATACCCCATTGTGTAGGTCTTTCCTCTTAATTACACATTTTGTGGGATTTGTTTGCAGGGCTATTTAGTGAACTGTTTTTCTAATAATTAAAAAAAATAAAAATTGTTTGGTGACTTTTCAAAGCTGACTGACAGAAAATTGAATTGAAATTTTATCCTTCCTGGCTCCCCCCTCCAGTGGTGCTCCCCCTCCACATGTGGTGGCGCTGCCGCAGGCGTGCGAATTGCTGAGAGGAATGGTTCTGTGAGACTGCAGAAGTCGTCAAACTGCTGTGCAGTGACGTCTCCCACTCCTAAAGAAGCCTGACTGTGTTTTTGTGAAGACATTTAGGGTCAAATGCTGGATTTCATGCAGTGCAAAATGGAGTCTTGAGCACTTTCTTTTGTCTTGTGCCAGGCACTGGTTCTTGCCTCCTTTGCCCCGTGGCAGTAGTAGGTGATCCATTAGATAGAGAACACGGATATTCATGGTTGCTGGGGGAAGAGTGGGGATAAGTTTCATGGCTGAGGGTTCTGAAGAAATCATTCAGTGGCATAGGATGTTGCTGACATTTTCTCTGCCTGCCTACAATTATCTTTGCAGGGCTTATCATGGTTTTAGCAGGGGCGTCTGAATTTGATCCTCAGTACAATAAAGAGGCTACGAGCAGACCAGCAGACAACATCCAGATACCACAGGTTAGTTGTATCAAGAGGTGTTTTATAAATAACTTCAAGGGAAGAGGAAGGTGGTGCTTCCAGGTGGCCAGCTGACGGAATTCAAGTTCTCAAGGCATTAAATTTGTTGAGACGAAACAGAAATAGGAATTAGAAGCTAGACTTTATTTATTTATTTATTTTTAAAGAAAAGATGCCATTAATTGGTGATAATGCTTAGCTTAAATGGAATCAGTTTAGTTTATAGACTGCTGGGTTGGGTTTTTGGGGAGGGGGAAACTAAATAGGGAATTAAAGTGTCAGTCCTTACAAATTTTGAGTATTGATATAAGGAGGTGATTGCCATTTGATAAAGTTCTCTTAAATCATTAACACAAATCTGGTTAAATATGTTAATGTTGAAATAAAAATATTATCTGATGTCTGAACTAATAATGTCTTTAAATATTTTAAAAATTCCTCCATGAACGTCGGTTTCCCTCTGATTACCTTTTACTTTCATTTCCACTCAGTCTTCCCAACAGAGATGCCATAATGCATACTGTGGCAAATAATTATTGCTGGCAGAGTTTTACTAAATCTTATTTATCAGTAACTAACATTTTTGTTTTACTAAGTTTAAAACACAGTATACAAATACTCCAATGGAAATGATTAGAGTTTGCAAAATGTGTGTGGGGGGTAGTCTCACAGATTTAACCGTTGCATGCACACAATTGAATTTTCAAGTCGTAAACATACTTTCATGTCCTAAGCATAAAGAAAATAGACTGAGATACCTCTTTACTTGATCATCTTTGTCTCTTTTACAAATTCTTTATCATCTTGTGGACTTTAAGGGAAGGAGCTGGAACTGTGGCTAGGTGAGGTTTTTCAGCAGTGGGAGCACATGGCTGGAAAAGGTCACCTTGATCATCACTTCTTCTCCTGTGCTGTTGCAAGCATTGGCATTGTACAAGCCCTTTACATTTAGTCATTCTTTATTTAAAAGGCAGTCAAGCCTCCTGTAACCATGTCATACTCAAAAGCTGTTCCAGAACTTACTGTTCTAGTGGTTAGGAGTCTTGTTTGTGACCAGTTTATAGCCACGTTTTTTGTCATCTTTATTCTTGAGTCTAAATGATTCTTGCTTTGTATATCCTTAATGCATTTATAGACAGAAGCAGTAGCCCATTTGTTCTCTTTCTGTCTTTATTCTGCTAAACTAGAAAAGCTGCTGTATTTTAATTCCCTCTTTCCCAAAAGGCTCATTTCCCTCATTCTGCTACGTGCTGAATGGGGTACTGTTCCCAGTTGATACATTTCTAAATTTTACATTATTTCTTATTTTATCTGCTCAGAATTGTTCACGGTATTCCATGTTATGTCTTAGCAGAGCCTTGTTGCCATTACTATTTCTGTATTTCTGCAGGGAATAACTTTCAGCATACTGTTCTCGCTGTTTCAGAAGGTGGTTTAATATGACAATACAACTTTTAAAATACTTATCTATCAATACAAATTTACTCAATGCTATTCGAGGAAAGTTTCTTGTGTGCAAATCTTTACTTCCCTCATCGCTTCCACATTGAAACAAGGCATTTAAAGACTTTTTTGACTTTTTGGAGCTGCGTTACGAATAGAAATGGCGAATGTTCATCTCTACAGAACTTTACAGGGAAAAGTTACTTAAAGGGTTGCTTTTGTGAATGTAGCTTTTTTTACTTGTAAACTGTCCTCCTCCTGTATTTGTTTCTCTTTAGCACCAAAATAGCTAATTGTGTTTAACTATTTTAGTTAATCAGAGAAATTGGTGGCATAAACTTAAAGAAGAACGAGCCTCCGCTCACCTGCCCTTACAGCCTGAAAGCCAGAGTTCTGCTCTTGACTCATCTCGCCAGGATGAAAGTTCCTGAGGTCCTTGAAGAAGGTAATGGCTTCTTCCCTAATTTGATATTGTTGGAAACAGAGCAACACATTGCGTGCTACAGTACTCATTCTTGTCCATTAAAGAGTTGCATGGATCTCTGCTTAGTGATCTCTATGCAGTATACTTGGTTTTTCAACTTTAATGAGTCTTTAAAACACTTACTTACCACTTACTCATTCTCTTGACAGTCCTGTAATACTGATATCCTACTTCTTAATGCTTTTTGGCTGCAAATGTTGACTTTGATAATTTTTTTTTCTGTTTGTAATAGGATAAAATGTTAAAATGTGTGAAATATACTTGCTTTTCAGAGTAAAGAAATTGAAGACAAGCATAATATTGCTCTCTAACATTTCCATATGTGGCTATTTTTGGAGTTTTTAGCTTACTGTGTGAAGCAAAGATGACAAGATTAGAACTTTAAATATCAGTTACATATGAACTTCAGTTTGTGTTTTGCAGTTTTTCATACTTGTAAATATGCAAACTGAAAGCTTCTAAATGGAGTTCTTAAGTTTCAACTATGAAACTCATGGTTTCTTAGGCTGACCAGCAGACTTGAGTTGTTCTATATTTTAACGCAAATTAAAAAACAAAACACAAGCGAAAATACTTTCCTTCATTTTTTTTCTGGTTTCTTTCAAAAGAAAAATGATGATTTTTAAGTAGTTACTAAAAATCTCTCATCTTCCTTGCCACTTAGTTACTGTTTATACTTACAGCTTCACAGATCTGTATTCAAAAGTAGTTAGTACTTTAGAAATAAAGTTTATCCCAAAACTGGTGTTTTACTTAAAATTTAAAATCCATTTTTTTAAACCTGTAAGTATCTACAGAATTCAAGCTATTTTAATAAGACTGGTAAATTGTCTGTGCCATTCTGTTGCTTTTTCAGATGAGCCTGGTAAATACTTCTTCATTTGATGTGGAAGCCACTTGCCTGGAATACAAAAATCTCTCTTAGCGCTTGCTCTTTCCTGTTTTGTTAGGGAATGTTACAGATGGATGTGTCAATGAGAATAAAGTGCTACTTTCAATAACACAAAAATGAATATAAATGAGGACTGCACCACTAAATGTCCAGTTCATGTAAACTGTCTCATTTTCTTCCTAATAGAAGTGCAGCATAATTGCAGCCAGTTATGTCTTGCAGATCAGCAGTTTATCCTGAAAAAGAGTCCTGCACTACTTCAAGAAATGATTAATGTAATCTGCCAACTAATAATAATGGCTCGAAGCCGGGAAGGTAAGAAAAGAAACAGTATAATTAAAACCAGTAAATAAGATTCTTCATTGTGATACTTCATAAAGTCCTTGATTCTTGTGGGTACATAACCTGTGATATTTAGAAATGCCTAAATGCACTTTTTGTCTTTTCACTGTAATGAGAGCGCTCTCTATTTTGAGGATTGAAATGCTGCAGCCGCTGCCAAGCCCTACTGTGAAATTCATCTTTAGTATGTGTGTTCATCTTGTAATTTTTGCAATTACAAGTTTCTCCTTAAATGCAATTGAAAACCTTTTCTTAAAGATCTCATCCATTTTTGGTAGTAAAGCACTTAGTATAAGACAGATTAAACCTTGTGTTCATCCATCTTTTCATTCACACTTTGACGGTTCTTCCCCTCCTGTTATGAGTGTCACTTGTGTTTTGGATCATTTCTTTGTATGTTGCTTATATTTCTCCATTTCAGGATCCTGTGCTGTTTAGCCTGTTAAGTAGGTTTTTTTTTCTGAACTTGTAGGGGCAGGTGCTTTGCTGTAATTCCCATAGAAATTATAATTTAATTGAAATGTCATATTTAAGCTTTTTTATTTTTACTGTAAAAAAGGCAATTACACTGGAAATGGTTGCTTGCAGTGTAGAGAAACAAAGACTGGGATCTTATTCCTTTATTCCAACAAACATAGGCAAGGCTTTTTTTTTTTTTTAATGCCGAACTAGTAATTTGTTTGCTATCAAATAATACTTACTGGTTGATCTTTACTATACCAAAACTCCTTTAACAAGCATTGATAGCCTCCTAACAAGAATGGTTTTGGGGAGTATCTTTCCCAGCACTATTGCAAGTGGTGCTGGAAATCGTGTTCCTAACCAGATAAAGTATGAGAGGGGGGACGTGAACAGATAAGGACGTTGCATGCTGGCTTCCGTGTTTTATTTTAGAAAGAAGTATTGATGAAGTATATTTCTAGTTCTCTTTTAAACCCTATCTTTATTTGTCTGCGAGACTGCTGGGGAGAAAACTTGAAACCTGGAAGTAAACAGTAGCCATATTTTTCATTATGGAAGTAGTCTTCACCAGACATTAGATTATATTTATTTGTTAGTGAGTATCAATTAAGAGCTCAGCTGTGGATATGTTTTTGTGAATATTCTCCAGACTAGTTTTGTAACGAAGTTGCAAAAAAACTATTAGTTTAATAATATATTTCATAAAAAGCCAAGTAGTTGAGTAGCTGTTTTGGAAGTGTGGTTAGTTTGTTTTTTTTTTTTTTTTTAAAGTTTTGCTAGCTCAGCCAGACCGAGTCCATGTATTATAGCTAATTATGAAAAGAGCTTGAATGAAGACATCTTTTTACTTGTTTCTAAGCCCTTGCGTGTGCCAAATGTAAGGTTTGTGTTGTCTTGGTTTTTTTTTTTTTTAAATCTGGATAGGCTTTTTATAAAAGTTCTTCAAACCTCTGGAAGATGTCTTTTAGGATGGCCTATGTATATATTAGATAGCAAGTACTTGTTTGGTCTTATGCAAAATAAAACCAAAATAATACAGCCAGAAGCTTTTTTTATGGAACAGAACTGGGAGCCTTTGAAAAATGCAAGGCACCTATAGCTGTTCTTGTAGAAGCTGAAATAAGATACTTAACAGAGTACATGATATACTTTACAGCTTGAATGACCTCCAGGTAGCTGTATTATTCTCCTCTAGTTCTGTATATACCTTTTGGAGATGCCTTTTTAATTTGACAGTAAAATGATTATTTATAGATGCAGTGTATTTAATAAACTGCTTTGGAGTTCCAGCAATGAGTCTGTGAAGGCGGATAAGAATTTATAGCTGTCGTTATGTAAGGTAGAAGTTACTTCTGTAGATTTGAAAAAAAAGTAGAAGTGTATCATGGGTATAGTTGAGGATTTGTTTGGAATTTATCAGATTTTTCTCAAAATTATTTCCAAAGTTTTAAAATGGCAGTATTCAGACATTTGTACCAAACACTTCCTCTCACTTCCATGCCAGTGCTCTCAGCACAAAGCGTTAAAAGGAAGGTGATAACAAACAGTTACCCATCAGGCCAACAATAATGAATTTGAGGACTTGAAGGTAAACTGTTTCAGAATTTTGTCTTTGATCTAAAGGAAAATTGCAATTTTTACTACTTGTCACTTAGCAAATTTTAAATGTTGGCCCTGTTTTTTGATGACTGTACATGTAGAGAGAATTTTGCCCCCCTGCTGACTACTGGTGGGGGGAAAAAAATGGAAATTGAAAAGGTGTCATTATTTGTTTACTTTTTTAAAGATATGAGTAAAATTAACTTTAATATTGAAAATTTTGAGAGACTATTTTGTTTAAGTTTATGTATTTGTCATATTAACATAATTTTAAGTGGCTTAAAACTTAACTACAGATGTTTCTGCGTTTAGTTCTAATTTTCACTTATGTCAGCCTTGACATGGTACATAAAATTATCACATGCTGTAATTAGCCGTAGATGTTCAGTCCTGATCTGTGAAAATACAAAGATGATGGCATGCATTAACATTAGCTAAAGAAATATTTTGTGGAGAAATCTTTTGTGAAGCCTAAATTGATGATGGGATGAGGAGACTCATTTCATGCTACATTCATTTGTTTTTCAAATATCCTATATTATTATTATAATTACCTTAAAAGTTTATCCTTAACCATTTACGCATACTTCGTGATCACGTCTTTTGAGGGAAAGCACCTTGGATGGATCTTCATAATCTTGGCACTTTGTTTTCCTAGTTAATTTTAAAAATGTCCATGTAGCATTCAACTGTTGGTCCAGTATCAGCTGTTCTTGAAGGAGATGCAAGAAAGACTGAGATACATGAAGGACAGCACATCACAGAATGAGACTTACGAAGCTCTGCTGTCTGAGCCCTTCACCAGGACAAGCATCCTGCCTCCCCAGATAGCGAAAAGTGGTACCTCAGGCTGCTTATGCATCCCCATAAAAGCCACAGACGCTGCCTTTCGTATCAGACCCCGTTAGAAACAATCTGTCATCAAAGAAAGAGTGTAGGTTTGGCATAAAAGACGTTTAATCATGGTTACTTCTTAACTTTTAACAGAGCTATCATTCTTTGCGAGTGAGTTTGAATTTGTTATGATTTGGGTTTTGTTGTTCGTAAGGAACAGTTTTAATTTGCTTTCATAAAACCAAAATTGATACTATTTTCATTTCAGTTCAGTCAGATTTTAGTTACTGCTAAGCTTTTTCCAGCACGGTGGAATATGTGGCAATTATGAGCTACCTTTAGATAAAATGTACTCTCTTTCCTGATTTCCACATAGTCTGTGAGACTTTCTTTTTACATGCAGCTCTCTGAAAATACGCTATGCTCTGTGGCATCCCTTGTTTTGTGACGATTAACTGGTAGTTGATAATCAGGGGGTCTCAATTATCTTGCTGGCTTCTTTGAGATCATCCTTAAGTATCGTAAGCAGGTGGCTGCTCTGCCAAGTGAGGCGTTTCCTGCCAAAAAACATGGAATGTGCTCTAGTAACTGTCTGAAGAAAGGTTAGGTGTCAGTTCAGTTGCATTCAGCTGCCAGTCCAAGTGCATTTCTTAATTCAGGTGGGAAGCTGGAGTGTCACTTAGAGGTTGTGGTTTGACCCAGGTATAGACCATTCCTTCACAAGCAGCTATGATTTGCGTTTAAATTTGTGATTGACTACTTTAACGTCATATGTTTTGGATGATTAAAGGTCATCTTGTCTTGTGCGCTTTTGACAAGCAGAAGTTGTCAAAACATGTGCAGTAATAGCTTTCATTTTATGGTGGGGCTGTTGGGTGTTGTTAAAAGCTATACTGTCTCTCCTCAAATCCGCTCTTGGGGAATAGGAAGTCCTGTGTTATTTTTCAGGAAACCAAAATAATGTTCTACAACTTTGTTAAAATATTTTTTTACTGTCATATAGATGATGAGTCAATGCTTTAAAAAAGAGAAGCATTTCTATTTTGACTAGCGCTCTGTGGTCTCAAAGCTCTTGGTGAATTTCCTGCAAAAGCCCAGTTTGTCAGAGAATATGTAGGATTCTTTTATTAACTTGGTTTTCAGTATGGTTTTTTTTTTTAATTTAAATATCCTATGACTTTCCTTAGCAGCAGCCAAAAAATTATGGGGGAGGTGAAGGATAGGTAAGATGGAAAGTAAATTTTTTTGCTGTTTAGTTGGAAAATTAGTCTTTCCATTACTACTTTTTTTGAAAGGTAGAAGTTAACATCTTTGTTACTTATCAGCATTTCTAGCTGGGAGTTCCATTCATAATCACAGAATGGTAGGGGTTGGAAGGGACCTCTGGAGATCATCTAGTCCAACCCCCCTGCCAGAGCAGGGTCACCCAGAGCAGGTTGCACAGGAACGCGTCCAGGCGGGTTTGGAATGTCTCCAGAGTTGGAGACTCCACCACCTCTGTGGGCAGCCTGTGCCAGTGCTCTGCCACCCTCAAAGGAAAGAAGTTCCTCCTCATGTTCAGGTGGAACTTCCTATGCTCAAGTTTGTGCCTGTTACCTCTTGTCCTGTCGCTGGGCACCACTGAAAAGAGCCTGGCCCCATCCTCCTGACACCCACCCTCTGGTGTTATTTTTTCTCTTTGCTTTGTGTATAATCTTCACAGTGTTTATTAGTATAATGGGTTTAAAAAAAAAAAAAAAACCAACACAGCTTCTGCCATGTAATTTGATTTGATGACTGATATATTTATAGCTTGGTGTAATTAATGAATAAACAGGCCATTTGAGGGGACAAGGGCAGGTGGAGCAGAGGTGGTGGAGTGATCTTTCATATGCATTTAACATGCTGAAGGACAAGACAAACTGAAAACACCGAATTTGGATTTTTTTTTTTTTTTTTGGTCAGATTTGTTACCTTTTCATAGTTACTCTGTAAAATGTTTTAAAATTAACTTAAACTTGCTTTTTATCAAAATACGTGGCCATTGGCACTTAAACCTTCAGCAGTTTTTGCTTTGGTACCCTTTTGGTCAGGTGCAGGTTGCAGCCTGTCTGCCTTCTCACCCAGGTGTAAGTAAACCTGCTTTTATCCACGTCCCTAATTGTCTTTATTGTGTGGTAAGCGCGATCGCGCAGCCCTGACAGAGTGGGCGTATTCCTTCTGACCATCTGTCTAAGCCTTCTATTGAAAGATGCCTCTCTGCCCCTGTTGTGGTGTCACAAATATACCGATACCAGCCAAATACATCCATTACCAAATCTGCGTATTTGCATATGTATATATTTGTGTATGTACACACAGAGATACTTGTATCCATGCTTATTTTTATATATTTATATGCAGAATATACCTGTAACAGTCAAGGTAATCAAAGGCTGGGGTTTTTTTCTTCTTTCTGAGCAAAGGTTTTAAATGGTAGGGAAAATACACATGCTGACTCTTAAATAAAATGACAGGCATCATAAATTACCAGTGCTTTCTGTAATACTTGTTTAAAATTGCTTTCAATCCTTTATGTGCCGCATATGAGTTCAGAAAAAAAATTAAGAATGAAGTACCTTAATTTTCGCTTGGCTCGCTGAAGAGAATCTAACTTATTTTTCTGTTTCATGGTAAAGTGTATATATAGAGTGACCCGAACATTGCTCATGAGCTGCAGGGGAATTCTGAAATGAGTTTTCTAAACAGGGTTCTGAGAAGTCTTATTTATGAATGGACAGTTCTCTAACAAAGTTAAGTAGCGCTATATGGAAACCTGTCTCCTTTGCTTTTCTGTTTCTCTGCAGACATGAAGAAGAGTATTAAATAATTGATTTTTTTTTTTCTTTTGCTCTGTTCTGGCTAAGACTTTCTCCTTGTCTGTCTTTTGATTATTTTAATTATGTAGAGTATATCCCTCTTTGTACTTTAAAACATTAAAGGAATTACAGGTAATTTCTAAAATAAAAGTCAAATAGATGTTTGCTCAAATACTGTGTTTAACCTCTAGGTTTACTTATAAAAGCCATGCCTTTGATATTTTTATAGTTACTTGTACTGCCTTCTAACATAATATGCCCTGCTTAGTTTCAGTTATACCCATTTTTTTTTTTGCACGTAAAGGCTGCTACCTTTATGTTTATCTCAAGATAAAAATCTTATAAATAATGTATTGTATTGTAAAAGATTAATGTTTAATGATAAACTGTATTTAATGATATGCTTACGAATTTTGTGGGGTTTTTTCCCCTTGCTTTTTTTTTTTTGTTTTAAACTTAAGTGGTGGAGTTCTTATAATAATTGCATTAGATACACGGTGCTGCTCTTTCCTGAGACAATGTTGGATGGAAGTCTTTCCCTTTCTTAGAGTTCAGGTGTGATAGTCTATATAGAGGGAAGAAAATGTCTGCTGAGCTGTGTGACTGCAATGAGAGTAAAAAGGCTGCCTGCTTAATTGTGCTGAACATTTTAAGATGCCTCTTTCTTTTGCTTGACTAAAACCGAGGTTTTCTGTAGTCTGTAACATAAGTATACATTGTAAAAGTGTAAGAAAAAAAAATTAAAAATTCTATTATCTGTTTCATTCTCCCCAAGAAAGGGAGTTCCGTGCTCCATCTTTGGGATCTTTGGAAAATTGCATGAAGCTTTCCCAGATGACTGTCCAGGGACTTCAGCAGTTCAAGTCTCCCCTTTTGCAGCTGCCTCACATTGAAGAGGACAACCTTAGGCGGGTCTCCAATCATAAAAAGGTATAAAACTATGAGTGATACTTGGTAACATTTTAAAACATTTTCCGTTACTTCTTTACCTGTTTGCCTATAAGGTAGGAAGGTCATGAATTACCTAAGAGAATAAAAATGTTTCTTTAAAGGCCATCTCATAGAATCATAGGATGGTTCGGGTTACAAGGGACCTTGAAGATCATCTAGCTGCAACCCCCCAGCCGTGGGGAGGGACACCTCCCACTAGACCAGGAGGTGGGAATTAAGAACAGAGGTCTTGTCATGTAAAAGATCAGTCTACGTAGGCCTTGCAATCAGAAGAAACAGAGTTTCTTTCTTATTACAGAGTACTATCTCCTATTTAATATAACATTTTTCCAGTATAGAGCTGGAATACCCAACTGGGATTTTTTTTTTCCTCCTTGTTTGGCTTTACAAAATTCTTAATCTGGTTTGATAGAAAATATATTTGGGAGGTAGCACAGAGGAGTTCATAAAACGAAAAAATATAAATCAATTACTGTAGGAAGTATTTCAGATTTTGTCATCCTTTATGTGTGAAAGAGGATGCTTTAAAAACCTATTGTTACGTAGTTGCATACTGCATAGATATGTAGCATGCAACCGCATAACATAGTAGTAGCACTGCTACTACGTGGATAAGAATTGGTATTTGTAGAATTTAAGCATGAAAGAGAACAGTCGTGTCTGAATACCTGCATATGTATCTTCACTCCTGTTGCACTGACTGCATCACTGTATTCAAACCGGCTCGTCTGTTTGACTGTAGTGTATCTTCTAGGAATTCTTTGTTAGAAACAAGCAGTTCTCTTCTAGTAGAAGCTGTTGACTTTTGTGATAGTCTTATTACAATGATTAATTCTTATCCATCTTAAAAATGTTCTTTTTATCTAATGGAATTTTGTTTAGCTCTAACTACAGCCTTAGGTGGTGTTTAAATGTTTCTGTGTTAGTGTGAAGATAGAGAATTCTTAAGTACTGATTTTTTTTTAATCCCCTTTGAAGATTCATCAAATAGTCAAGTGGTCTTTTCCTTGGGCGAAATAAAAGAACCATTCTCTTATAGGTATCAACAGACACTTACTTTTCTTAATCCAGCCCTGAACTACAGGGAGCCTACAAAAAAGTGCACCATTTTAAATGTATTTTTTGACGTGTGCAGTGTAACAAAGTACAGAAATCAAGAATTTGGCCATCTCATAATCCTACCTGTCCTTCCCCTGGAAGAGGGATGAGACCAGTTTATTTGGCTTATTTGTACAGAATTCCCATTCATTGAACTTTTCAAAAAGACAGTCCTCTGGAGTGGAGGTATGGTTAGTCTACCTAGATGCATTAAGTAGTTTTAAATGAAATACACATCTTTCTAGTGGACCGAAGTAATCAAGTGTTCAGACAAATCTGTGTTTGTTTTATCCTTTTTACTCAGGCTTTCAGATCTTAAAATGAATGGTTTTGGATTTGTTTGCAATTTGGTATTAAAAAGAAAGAAAGAAAAAAAAAAAGTAACTTCTTCCTGCTAATATAAATCACAAAGCATTGGATTACTCTAAATAAAGAACCCAGTTAGTAAAACTTTCTTGGCTCAGCTTTCTGAGGAAGCTGTCTGAAGTAGTACTTTTAAAAGGAACACGTTCAGTGTCTAAGGGGTTGACATAGTATGGGACACACCAATGTTCAAAGCAGTACTATTTAGCAGGTTTGAATGCAACCTCTTTGTTTTATTGTTTCTCAAAACATATGCTTGCTAGTTTCCTAAAGCATGTTTTTTATAAGAACAAATCTAATGCTGTGTATGCGTTAGTAATGTGGGGATACAAATGATGTGTTTTCAAGAGGTTTTGTGGACTGTGTTCTCTGCTACTATGTGACTTCCTTTTTCTTTTTTTAAATTCAGTATAAAATCAAAAGTATTCAGGATTTGGTGAGTTTGAAAGGTTCTGATCGTCGTAATTTGCTGCATTTCCTAGAAGATAAGAAATATGATGAAGTTATGGCTGTCCTTGGCAGCTTTCCGTATGTCACTATGGATATAAAACCCCAGGGTGAGTGGGAGGTCCTTTTGTTCTGTATATGTTGCTCCTCTGACATTTTGATAGTCTGTTGGCAGTAAGCTTTTGGAGGATGCTGAAACACAACTCAGTGTTATTTATGTGGCCTGGCAATTACATGTTTTTTTGAGTGGCGGGCTGTTGCACGTAAGATTTATAGTCTGAGGAGATAAAGTACATTAAAACATTTCACAGATTCCCAAGCCAGCAGTAGTTTCTCCTGCAGGAGCTTCTCTGGTATTTCATCCGTTGATTTAATATTTCGTGAGCAATGTGGATTTCTGGTTGAAATACCACTTTTATTAGCTGTCTTAAAAAGTTGTGCTTATTCCAGAATTTATGCTCAGCTTACTCCAGCATGGAGAGTCCTTTGTGAGATTTTTGAGTTGGAGACCCTGGTGACTAAATATTCATGGGTTCCTTTGTGATAATCCGTGTATGGTTTTTATATCTGGCAGAATTTGTCCGTGCTTTGCTTAGCTATGTTTTGTGTGCACTGTTTCAATGAATGTATAATGCTCTGGCTCTCTGAAGATGAGGTATAATATTAAGCAGTTCCTGTTAGGCAGCCTTTCAGTGGAAAGTGAATTGGTTCTGCGGTCGCCTTTCCTTTGTAGAAGACTAGTACTAGTAAATATGAGATATGTGAAAGGTTGTTTCTAATTTGCATTGTTAGTTGTGGTAACAATGCGAATTAGAAATTCACAATGTGGTATGTTTTGTTTGGGTAGCCTGATTTGTAATTTGGCTTATGTATAGTCCTCTGTGAGAAGCAAACATTAATGGAAAGAAGCAAAAGTCTGTTGAGCTTGGTATTTCTAAATGTTATTTTAAAGACAAACACAAAAAAGACTTTATCTTGTAGCACAGAATTGTACGCAGTCGTAAATCTGCCTAAAATTTAGTATTGGAGTACTTTTCCGTATTTTGGCAAGCAGTCCTTTTCTCCCTGTAGTCTTCATTTGTCACACAACTGTACTCGGGTGTGATATGGAGGATTAAACATTACACATGCTTTTCTATTTAGCTTGATATTACCATTTTATAAAATATACATGTAAAACTAGTGAGTAGTAAAACTGCCTTCTCGGGTGGTGGTGGTAGGAAATCCACACTGGGATATAACTCTATTCCTCCCCAGCCTGGGACAATATCCAGTTCATCTACTGGATATATAAACTCCTCAGTGGCTTTCCTGTGGATTTTATGTTTGATGTTTTAGTTAAAATAATCATTGCTGTTCTTTTATTTTCCTTTGCTTTCTATTTAAAAAAGAATTAAATGCATGATGGTTAATGTGGCATTGAAATTGAGTTGTTAATCACATGAAAGTCAGGAAAATCAAAGTTATGATTCCCAGAACAAATATAACAGGGTCCCTTTGGTCATGTGTGGTATTTCACGTTTCTGAAGTTTTATGCTTTAATATATAATGCACAATATTACAGAGTTATGGTTCCCACAGCAGCTATAACTTTGAATTTTCTAACTTTCATGCAATTAAAATTTCAAACTCAATGTTGCTGTTTTATAGTTTGCTGAATTACCAGCCCTCATCCTAATAGTATATTTGAGGTTGTAGGAGACTTATTTAATAATATTTTGAAATTATTTTTTGTTAAAAAAATCTGGAATTTGTATGCTTATATTTAGACAGAAACAATGTCTAATGGACAAACAAGGCTTTAAAGAAGTTTAATAGATGTGTTGCTTTTCTTTTTACACTAGTTTTGGATGATGAAGACAGCAACAATATTACAGTGGGTTCTCTTGTCACTGTTCTGGTCACACTAACAAGACAGACCATGGCAGTAAGTATTAAGAATACTTGTTCTTTCAGGGTAATGGCAAGTATATGCTAATAAACAGGCATTTCTTCTTTGCAAGCTAACATAGCATTTTGTAGATTTAACAGTAAAATTAAGATTTGAAATTGAGAACTTATGCTCTTAATCCTCCCTTATGTTTTTTTTTTTTTTCTGAATTAGAAAGTTTTCCTGGAATCAAACCAAAGTTCAGTCTGACCCGTTGCAGTTGTCTAGGGAACAGTAAAAGAATATGGCAAGCGGTACTGCCCTGAGGTTTGTAAATAACAGGAAAAGAGACATTCAGAAACTTAGTTTTTGAACTAGAAGAAAGTATTCACTCAAGTCCTTAGGACAGTGTTTGATTTCACTTTATGTGGGCTCATAATGTTACAAATCTCTTGGGTGTTTTAGACACTTTTATGAAAGAAACTCAGTCCAGCAGAATATACATAACTTAATAAAAAGGAGGTATACCAGTGCCACATCAAGAAAGTGGACTGCTGAATGGGTAGCAATGTGGCATAACCACAATAATACTACACCCTCGTAGTTAAAGTTCTGACTTGTGCTTTATTTTTAGCTTAAAATGTAGCAATGGCTTTCTTTGAACAAAAAACTTGAAGCACAGAAACTAAACAAACTTAGTACCTAATGAAGCCCACAGTGTCAATTTTTGCATCCGTACTGTGCAGATAATCGTCTTAAGTAAATGGAAAGCCTGAGTTATGCCTCTAAGGTAAAGCATACGAGCATGAGTATGACAGTTGGTCAGCCTAGCCATCGAAGCCAGTTCAGCAGAAAGCAGTCTGTATATATAAGTACCGTGTGTTCACACTATGGATTTCAGAATGCATCATCTCAATGATAACTGAGGACACAGTAGGTAGAAAGTAAAAGCACTGTGTCGCTGTGCTGGACCTTATAAATGAAGGAAACTGAAAATTGTGAGCTTATTGACATTAGTTAAAACATCTGACATCACATAGAAAACATCTTAAATGAGTTTTCTATGAGAATGCTGCTAGGCACTCTGGCATTGAGATGCATAACCTAAAAACCTAGAGCTAGCCTTTTGTGTGATGCTTTTTTTATGGTGGTATCTCATATTTGCCGTATTTATGTAAGACAGCTCCTTATTACTGATTTTTATTTTTATTTTAAATGGCATGTAGTATGTTTCGAAGAAAGAAATGCATGAAAAAATTCCATTTGCATAGAGATGTTCTAGTCTACATAATACTAACATTGTGTTTTGTCTTAACGTTTCATATTTCTGGTTTGATTTTTGTCCTGTGTCCCTGAGTAGCAGTGCAGCTGTTGAAGTTTTTAATGCTCTGGCAACTGGAGCAGAATCTGCATTTTTACTACTGCTTGCTTTTGTGATACGGGATTTCTGTGCTTTATAAAACAAGTAGATTCTTTGGAACAAGATGACATGTTGTTACTGAATTTCTTTATAGTGCTAGTGATGGAAAAATCCTAGACCAAATGTTCGAAACGTTGTTCAATTTTGATCTGTTAATCTCCTGTTGTGTTTGTCACTGATAAAAGAATTTGTAAAACCTTCAGACCCGATTAAGATGACTTAGTTTAAGTTCAAATATAAAATAATAACTTGCTCTTTTTGTACAGAGAGGCATTAATAGTTTTCACATCTTTCTCTAACCAGGAAGTGTTTGAAAAGGAACAGTCTATATGTGCAGCAGAAGAGCAACCAGCAGAAGATGGGGTAAGTGAACAATGAATATTCCTTGTGCTGGCTAAAGGGAACTTCCTTTCAGATCTTGAGTTGCTAATTGTGCGCTTCTCAAGCGTATTTTTTTTTTTCAGGAATGCCTACTGAAGTGTCTTTTCAGCTATGCTTTCTAACTTCCTAAGTTACATCTAACTTTAAAATGCTTAAAGTACAGTGAATGCCTGAAATTTAATGAACAGAATAAATATTTTAAATACTGCTTTCCTACAGCAAGGAGATGTCAACAAAGTTAAGAGCAAAGGATGGCAGCAAAAGAATAAAGGAACCAAGAAAGCTTCAAAATCAAAGAAAAAGAAGCCAGTGAAAAAGAAACCTGTGCCGCCTTCATTGCAGCCACCGAAACAGCAGAAGCAAAAACAAGCTAATGGGGTAGCTCATAGATTCATTGATATTTTAGTATTTAGTTCAGTTTTTCATTCCTAATCTGATGGGTTTTTTGTATCTGTCTGTTGCTTTTGTAAAGCACATCTCCTAAAATAGCATTTTTTTCTTTACATTTCAAAATTACTAGTAAAATAATCAGGGTGCCACCACAGTGACGCTTCCAGTGGCCTGCTGAAAGTTGTGCCCAACTACTTGAGAAGTCTGGCTTCGTAGTCCCTTCTTATTAGTTCTTGTTATGCTGTCTTCTGGGAAGTGAATTGTTCTGTACTTTCTACTTTTCCTCTAAAGGAAAAAACTGAAATGAGACTTTCTTCTGGTAAATTAAGTAGCTTTACTACCTCTATGCTCCCACTACATGGTGTTTTCTCCACCTCATGGGCCATGTTGTAGGTACTTTCTTGTATTCTCTCTTCTTTTCTTAATGGCTTTTTGAAACGTGACCCCAGAATCAAATGCTGTTTTCTCCTATTTGTGTTGTGGATGCCATATGGAGAAGGAAAATTGCTTCCCTGCTCCTCTTAACACATGAGGTGAAAAGGATTAAACTTCACTGTAGATATACTCTGTGACACCAGAAGAGTGTAGATCAAAATAGAAAATAAGGGCTACGACCTTCAGACAGGTGCTGTGAATGCTGCGTACTACAGAAATGCAGACTAAGTTAGACGTTTTTGGTGGTTGCTTTTTTTTTCTTTTCCATTAGGAAGTAGTTGCGAAGGAAGAAGAGGAGGAGATCTCTGATAAAGGAAGTGAATCTGAAGAAGAAGAAACAAACAGGGACTCTCAAAGTGAAAAAGATGATGGAAGTGACAGAGAGTCTGACAGAGAGCAAGATGAGAAGCAAAACAAAGATGATGAAGCTGTAAGCCTTACTTTTTCTTGAAGGGTAATGTTGCCTCTGGGGATGAGAGAAAATGCGTTTTAATCCTCTAGCATCCCCTCAGGCTAGGCAACACTAGGATGAAGGAGTAATATCTGTTCTCCAGAGGTTTCCAGACCTCATTCAGGCATAAGAGCTTTGTCATTGCAAGCCTGTCTCAGAGAGAGCAGTGAAGAGTCTTTGCAGAATAGATAGAAAACTTAAAAGTGGCATGAGAAAAATAGCTTAATTTCAAGGAGAGATTGTAATGTTTCAGCTTAATTTGATTAGTAGCTGCTGCAGATTTTGTGAGATACGGCCTGTGCTTTGGACTTCGTTCTTTACATGCAGTGGCTGTTGCATACTGACACTATGAGCATGCAGTAGTTGAACAAACTTGTACATGGGCTTAATAGACTCCAGTAACTATTAATTATTAAGTTAGTTATTCAAAATTGTAGGTTAAGAGATTGTAATTGAGAATGAGGCATTGTGGTGGTAGATGATTTCTGCACCACAGGTCTTAGAGTGGAAGACTTGAGAGTGACAGCTGGAAGTCCTGTACAGGGTGAGAATAAGCTTCTCATGGGAAAATAATCATCAAGCTTGTAATTAGGAGTCTTACAGCTCAAGTAGTGAGTGTTTATAGGCAGTGCTGTAGAACTGAGTTTAGAACATGTGGCAGTCCCACAGACCCATGTTTTGAGGATGTTTTTTGGTTTTTACTATTAACATGGATGGTCTCTTTAGTTTTACGATTGCTTGATTTTTTTTGCTTTTCATCGTACTGTATAACTTAATCTCTGCGTGCTTTTCCCTTTTGTATTGTTTCTTATTGCACAAGAACTTGTCATATGTATCATTTCCATGGGCTAAAATGTCTGTTTATTTTAATGCAAAAGATGGCTAGTGCACAGTAACTCTTTAAACTTATCTTTGACAGGAGTGGCAAGAATTACAGCAAAGTATACAGAGAAAGGAACGAGCCCTTCTTGAAACGAAGTCAAAGATAACGCATCCCGTTTACAGTCTTTTTTTCCCTGAGGTCAGTAATAGAAAACATTACAGTTGTGAAACGTGAGAATTAATATAATACAAATTAATTGCTGTTTTTATATTTTTACTGTAAATAGTGGACTCTTAAAGTCTAGTACGTGAAAAAATTGCTAATCTTGACTTTAAAAAAAAGTCTTCATTTATAAAATCCTCTTAAACTCCTTCAGGTACTTCCCTAAAAGCTTTTAATGTATTATTCTTTCTGTCCAGTTCCCAGACATTTGCAAACTTGAATACAATTTAAGGTTCCTTTTTGATGGCAATAATGCTAAAGTTTTTTTTCTGCTGATCTGCTACATAAAGATAGATTCAGAATGAAACCTTTAAGATATATTCAGATATATTGTGGATGGCTATCAGAGAAAGGGATGTACTTGAGAGTGGTGACTCAGTATAGTAGATAGGCCAAGGTGTCTCTACAGCAGCCTTTGGTGTTGAAAGTATGTTCTGATACACCAGTTGTTACACAAACAACTAACCACTCACTAAGTGTCTGAAAACCCATTACAGCAATGAAACCTCCAAAAAGATGGGATTTTTTTAAAGCATGGGTTTTGTGTTCTGAGCAAATAAGTTAGGTCTTTGGGAGGTGACCAGATTGGAACCAGGAGGAAGCAGTATTTGGCCACGCCTTCTTTCCAGGCCAGTGGTTCAGAGGGTTTCCTTTGCTTCCCTGCTGTCTGTCTGGGGAACTTACGTAGGATCTCTTCTCTCCCATCACGCTATCTCCAATAACAGGGAGGCGGGATGCAAGGCATATGCATATATATATATGCAAGGATATACAAATAAACCAAAGAAATTGTTTTCCAGAAGCCCTTAGCTGAGAGTCGTGTGGCCTCACGACGTCTAGTTCCGTAATGGCTGATCTTAATGCTGTATTTTCCTGACACTTGGAGGTACGCTCCTGTCTCTCAGTACAGTTTCCAGCAGTACACCAGTATAACAGGAAAAGGTGTACTGGCATTCTGCTTTTCTGGCTGCCTTAGATCATGTCAAAGATGCAGCTGAGTCTTAATACCTCCTTGCTGCGAAGGCAGCTGGCTTTGGTCATTGGTCTGAGCTCAAACAGTGAGTACATGCTATGCCCAGTGCCACAGGGGCACTATTTGTATTTCTTTTTTACTGCACTGAGGATTCCTTTGGAGACTTTGCTTATTCTTACTCTGTACAAAGCTGCTTAAGCTTCAGCTGTGTGTAACCAAGCTGCTGGTGGGTTTTCTGATAAAACCTAAATGCAGTACTATGCTAAAAAAATGTATCTAGGGCTGAACTGAATACTTGAACTTGAAAGATACACGCGTATTATCTCATGGTACCACAGTTGTAAGTTTTCCAACCTTTCTTCACCGATTCCCTGAAAGTTGAATGCAGCTGTACATAGTGCTGTAGCTGCAGTTGGAGCATGTTCAGATAGAGCTGATTTGCAACATCTGAAGAGCAGAATCCATCATACTTCCTGGGCGTTTTTTTCATCTGTCATTTAGAGTATTTTGTGTATTTTGGTCATGGCTGGTTCAGAGATGCTGGTTAAGGATGAAATGCTGTAGTTGTGTGAATCTCTGTGTTTCCAGAATTTACGGATGTTTGAGTGTAGCTGAGCCTAATATATTTATTCTCAGGAGGTAGCCTTAACGCTGTTTCATCTAAGTTTTTGGGCAGTTGATTACTCTGCCAGAGATGCATCTTTTATCTATGCAGGTTCCTAAATAATTATCTTCTACTCCTACATCCATGGATCCAGAAACTGCACAGATTGTAGTTTTGACATTTTTAGGTAGAAACTGGCCCTGGTGTTCCAATTTCATGAACATACTGGTTCTCTGGCATGCCAAACCTTGCACCCATCTGTTAAAGGGCATTTTGCCCGCGTGCCTGTTAGCTTGCCAGATTCTCACAGGCATAAACTTTAAATTCCACCCAATAAGTGAGAGGAAAATGACACTCCTGCAAGTTGTCCTTTCTATAAAAAAGCAGTGATGCTTTGGGGTCAGGAGCTTTACTTCCAATGAGTTTACTCTATAGATCCCTTTGAGCATTAGATCAGTGGATGTCATTTGTTCTGGTATTTTTTCCCCTCCCCTCCCCCCCTAACCCCGGCTGTTATTTTTACCAGTTTTTGTGAAAATCCAGTTGACAGTTTTTGTCTTTGTTCTAAAAAAAATTATTCCTTGCCATTGAGAGTGGTGGAAATATGCACAACGCATAGTAAGTCAGCACAGTGTTTTGGTAGCATCAAAAATAACATATTGATACAAATGCAGTTTCTTTTTTCTGTGATCAGAGTCCTTATAGGCCCAAAATGGCGAGTAGCCATTTCTGTAATGGAGCTAGCTCCTGTAGTTCTTGTTCGTCTGTACTGTTTATGCTGTTTATCCTTCTATTCCTAGAGGCCCCTTGGCTAGGAAATAAACACTTAGACTGCATAAGATTCTTCTTTGCTGCAGCTGTCGAGCAGATTGACATTATATTTATTGTTGCAACTTACAGATAAAATAACTTATGCCTTATAATCACATGGGACAGTTTTTCCTAAAGAAAATCACCTAGTATAGTTGTTAAAAGGACTTTTTATCATTCTTCAAATTCTGGTCTTAAATACTATGTGAGTAGGGTTTTGTCCTGTTCTCAGTTGCCTATTGTGCTGAACACGTGAAGGAATGCTGTTGCTTTACTGTGATGCAGTTGCTTTTACTTTTATACGCTGTAAAATGGGCATTAACGCATTGAGTTAATTTTAAACTCCCCTGCTCTGGGATTCAACAGTGCTAATCAGGGTGTTGCGGCTGCTGGTGTGAGTGTCTTGCCGTTGTAAATCTGTAGTTTGCTAGCTGAATATTTCAGTGAGGTGATGGTAACTATTACTAGCATAACAATTAGTCACTTGAAAAGAGAGGAGTTAATTTAGCGTTTGTAAGTTTTCAACCTGCATTATTTAAATTTCAGATCACCAAACACTGGCTTCTGAAGTGTTTAACAAAAAAAAAAAAAAAAAAAACAACAAAAAAACAACAAAAACACAAAAAAACCCCAAAAAACCCCAAAAAAACCCCAAAAAACCCCACCACACCAAAACTATTTAACTTTTGACTCTTTGAGTAGAGACAAAAATTCTTCAAATTCTACATATTAACAGCATTTGCTTCCCACCTGTGGAATTTGGAAGGGGCTCAGTGGTGGTGTTGAAGTCCACTGTGTGCTTTCATTCAGTCCTTCTAATGCTGTTAGATTACAAACAAAACAAAACAACCCCTTTGATGTGGCACCAACACAATGAACTGATTGTTGTTGGTGTAAATATATAAAAAATTGGTCTCCTTGTTTGGAGCTTAACTTGTAACTGTTATAAGATGTGCTCTTTAGGGCTGCACTCTGTTACAAATGTGATCAGTTTCCAGACCATCAGGGGTGGATAAAAATTGTTTTGGGACACACTTCAGCAATATATCTTTTGCATTGTCTAAAAGGTGTGGGGTTTCCCCCCCCTCCTTCCCCCCCCCCCCCCCAAGGATAAGATTATGCAGTTGTGACTGTTACCTATCTACTAAAATACTTTTTCATAAAATTGAAGTCTTCCCCTCATCCTCCCCCACTTTTTTAAAGAAAAGACTTAAGGAGGTGAAGGAACAGAATCATAGAATCTTCATGGTTGGAAAGGACCCTTAAGATCATCGAGTCCAACAGTCTCTGCCAAATCTACATGTTTCTTAAACACCTCTAGGGATGGTGACTCAACCACCTCCCTGGGCAGGCTGTTCCAGTGCCTGACCACTCTTTCAGTAAAGTAATTCTTCCTAATATCTAATCTAAACCTCCCCTGCCGCAACTTCAGACCATTTCCTCTGATCCTGTCATTATTTGCCTGGGAGAAGAGGCCAGCACCCACCTCTCTACAACCTCCTTTCAGGTAGTTGTAGAAACTTGCTTTGCAGTACTAAACTAACTTCTTTGCAATGGAAACGTTTCAGCTTCTATTAAAACAAAGTGGATTTTGCCTTAAAATGTTTGCCAGAGGATTAATCATCAAGGAATAGTGGTTAAATGAAGAGCAGTTGACGTTGAAGAGCTGTAGTCTTTCCCATTTGAGAATGGTTGTGTCTGTGCTGCTGAACTGCACCACAGTCTTAAAAATCTGACTCCAAATGAGGGATAAACTATTACTTTTGTACGGTGTTTTTGTCTTTTATGAAGAACTGCACTCGTTTAATTTCATTTAGTTTAGGAGCTATGCTTTAGCATGTGCAGTGGCAAGACCTTTCGTACTTCCTTGAAGTGCAATCGCAATATGTCCAAATATCTTCTCTGGAGATATTCAAAACCTGCGGGGACGCGTTCCTGTCCAGCCTGCTCTAGGTGACCCTGCTCTGGCAGGGGGGTTGGACTAGATGATCTCCAGAGGTCCCTTCCAACCCCTACCATTCTGTGAAATACCAACTTTCATTAAATTCTCTCCCCCTCCAAAAAGTGGGAAGTGGGGCAAATCATACTTTCCTGAGAAAGATTGTTTACTGGGAAGAGTACTTTATCTGTCTTTTGGCAGGCCTTGCTTTATATGCCAACCTTTTTGCCCAGGCTGGACTTCTGTTGAAGCACCTAAGGTAGTGTTACATTGCATGAAGCTGCTCATTAATGCTCGCTCGACACAGTTCTTCGGAACGGTTCCATGCCTCACATGGTAGCTTAGGCAGAATATAGCCTTTGGAGACCGGCAGTTACTTGTGATAACCTGTTTTCTTTCGGCGTGCAGTATATGCTAGATATTTTATTCAGACACAACCAAGAGTTTAAAAAAAAATCCAACCAAACGAACACAAACCACCTTCTTTCTATCAGTATTGTAAGGACCAGTGAATCATAATTACCTGTTATAAAATGTAGGGACATCGTTTTATATGATTTCAATAATCTTGTTTTGTGGTTTTGTTTTTGTTTTTTCTTTTATGAAAGGAAAAACAAGAATGGTGGTGGCTATATATTGCAGATCGGAAGGAGCAGATGCTAATATGTATGCCGTATCACGTTTGTACACTAAAAGATAAAGAAGAGGTAAAGTACATGGAGAATTTTCTTTTGGGGCATTGCAAAACTGTACTGAAGTGTCTTATGGTATGCAAATACATTTAGATTTTAATTTTTTCATGCTTATTTCTTAAGATGGAAGACAAATTTTACTCTTCTGATAAAAGAAAATTGATAATGGAGAAAGAAGAGATAATTTAAGACGACTTTCGAGTTTCTTTGCAGAATATGATTTTTTTCCCTGATACGAAAAGCTGATGAAAGCCAGTATTCCTACACAATGATCATTCTTAAAGTTATTCAAATGTGTGAGAAATACTAAGTGTTCTTTTGCTGTAAAGCAGAGGCTGTGACAAATTAATTAGCTTCGGCTCATATGAACCTTTCTGAGACTGTAACCTTTGGCTGTGTTCTTTGCTTTTCTGAAAAATGGAGATTTGATGTATTGTGTTCTTTCAAAGTAGATTTTATGTGCAATTCCAAATAACAGTAGAGTTGAACTAACGCTTTCAGCAGGCTAAATATTTTAACCTGTTCGGGTTTTTGAGATTTAGGAAGCATACAAGAGAGTGTACTTAAAAACGTAGAGTTACTTTGATCTAATTCAGAAAAAAATGTGACCCGATTATTCGTCTTTCATGGAAGGTATTGTGCTTGGGTATTCTGTCTCTCTTCTGCGAGTGTTTTATTATATAGAGATTTTCAGAGAAGTGTAACTTGTAAGAAATTAATAATTATTTGTTAAGAAAAAAAATATTATTCTGTAGTAGTATTTATTGCTCATTAGCGTACTTAGATACTTATTCTAATGTGTCACTTGAAAGCAGTAAGAATTTAAGGCGTGAATTACGTTTTGTAGGTAGAGCTGAAGTTCCCAGCACCAGGCAAGCCTGGAAACTATCAGTACACAGTTTATTTAAGATCGGATTCATATATGGGATTGGACCAGATTAAACCATTGAAGGTGATGTATAATTGTGTTATGTATTTGTATTATATTGAAAACTACTTCATATGGCTATTTAAACCCCAAAGGTCCGGTTATCTTTAAGAATTCAAGCTGTCCTATTTAAAACAGTGGCAAGGAGGGACTTACAAGCGGTTTCTGCCTAATGCCGTTTTATGATGGCAGTTTTATGATGGGTTAGATGGGACTAAAGTTTGCAATGCTTTCCAGTGCCTGCATATTTTAATACATGTTTTCTCATATTTATTCAGTTTCTTCAGTGTAGTTGGCTCTGGCTTTATACCTTGAGTCCTGCCGTGCCATTTCCCTGCCCTTAGTCCTAGATCCATCCAGTTAATGAGATGCATGCCTTATTTCTGGAAGCAGTTGTTGGTTTTGTTTTATTTTTTTCTGTAGATTGTTTTTTTTGTTTGTTTGTTCGGTGGTTTTCAATTTCTTTTGTGTGCGTTTGGGGTTTTTAACTGCCAATTTTGTGTGTGGTGTCATTTCTTTTGGGGCTTGTTTTTGTTTTCCCAAATTTAATGTGTATTGTCTGTAACCTTTCCCCTTCCTTTTTCTTTCTTTTTCTTTATTCAATTACAGCTGGAAGTTCATGAAGCAAAACCAGTGCCAGAAAATCATCCACAGTGGGATACAGCAATAGAAGGTGATGAGGACCAGGAAGACAGCGAGGGCTTTGAAGACAGTTTTGAGGAGGAAGAGGAAGAGGAGGAAGATGATGATTAAACAATACTGTTGATTGACTACAATATCTGCACACACTGCAAACTCTTGGTCTGACTGTGGAACTGTACAATAACCAAGAAACACAGTACAGAAGCTTTGAGAAGGCTGAGTTTAATTTTTCTTTACCAATTAAGAGTGCATTATGTAACTTCTCAGTGGAGGTGAACAAATCTGTTGCCATTGGTACACCTTGGAATATGCTTATGGCTCATTATAGCCTTCGAGTGCAGGATGGTGCATTTGTTTCAATTGAAAATAAAAGCTTTTTTATTATAAATGTCCGAAAGTGTGGGCTATGTATTGTCTGATCAGTTTAGGGTCCAATTTAAATAAAAGGTACTATTAGCTAGGAGCAAACTTTAAATCAGTTTTTCTGCATTAGAAAATTATTTTAGAAAACGTTTTGGTATATTTGACATTACAAATCTCTGTTGATTGCAACAACATCTGCTCAACTTTCAAACTTGATTGGTTCTGTGGTATTCATTAAATATTTTGCTGTGATACTGCTCACATCATTCATAGCTTTAAAAATCTGTTTGACTTAACTCGATCATTATAAATTGGCATCATAACCATTGCCACATTTCGTATATTCTGGAGGGCTGCTTTTTTAGGACTGTTGCCTTTTTACGCCCAAGATTATAATGGAAATCATAAACTTTCGTGACTCTGCCATAGGATACTTATTAATGGCTTAAAACATTTTTAAGCCTTTATTTCCTCAGATCAGCAGAAGATCTGAGTCTTTTGATAAACAAAATGTCTGAAAGCAATTTTGGGACCACGTGTTACGGAAGTTTGGTGGCTTTTGTGCATGAAAGGTACATGCTGGAAGCCGAAGTATATTCTTAACTCTGAATCTACCTGACACAGTTGGAAGCATTTTAAGGGTAAAATACAACATGCAAAGAGAGCATGTTTTGTATCAATTTTGAATTCCCATCAATAAACTGGACAATTTGATGGCTGTTTGCATTTGTAATAGCGTGCATCTCTGAGTTTTTTTTTTTTTACCTCAGTCTCCTGCAGGGCTGTGAACAAGACAGTGATACTTCCCTTACCCCTGTTCAAAAAAAAAAAAAAAAAGGAAAAGAAAAACAAAAAGCAAAAAACACAAGTCTAATTAGAGAATAAATTCAGGGAGGAGAGAATCAGGGCTGTTAGAGCACTGCATGACTTGACAAAAACCACAACTGGATTCTTCCTTTTCTTCCTCTCAATAAAACAAACAAAGGTGATTAATTGAAAGTTCTATTTCCGTATTTCAGAAATATGTAGGAGTGTTCTGCAAGTAGGAACAGATGTATTTCTGTTCCTATGCATTGAACTATGAAAATGCAATGCTGTAAAACGTGACAAAATATCATGCAGGAAAATTTCCATCCTATGAAAATTGCCCGAAGCCAGAATAGTTGCACACTAATTTGTGACCTTGTTTATTAGAAAGGGTTGTCACTTTAAATGCAAATTTACATTGTCAATATTCTTTGTAATTGCAATAGTTGCAAATAAAATTTGAAAATGTTCTAAATGAGATTATGGTATCTTTCGAAGTACTTCTGAAGTGCATATTGTGCAGGAAAATCTCTTGCAAAGCATAAGCAGTGTCAGGTGTTCACACTCAAGAATGAAGACTGGGTTTAAATTAAATGCCGTGCACACTTGATACCTTTTAACTCATATTTCTATTTGCAAAATACAGTAGAGAAATAACAATTAAAAAGTACTGGTTGCAGTCCGTAGGCTTTCAAGCCAAATTCTGCACTGATGAGAGAAATGCTTGAGGAATAGTCACCAGACTCCGTATGCAAAATGAATGCTGAACTTACATTGGTCTGTCGGAACAATTCATAGTGAACTGCTGTGGTTGTTAAAAGTTGGGAGGTGATTATAGTTAGGAGATATAATTGATAATAAGAGCACGGCAGGAGAGGGGGGGGCATACTCTCACTACTGATCCCTAAATGTTACTATTAAAAGTCAAGGTATGTACTTGCAAGATGTGAATGCATTGAAGTGATTTAAAAAAAAAGAAAGAATCATGTCCCTGGTCTGAACACTTCAAGTATTTTCTTCTTAAAGATCGAAGCTGACAGCTGGGATTACACTGAAAGTCTGCAAACCAAGGATAATTCTGTTGAGCTAACAAAGGCAAAAACCTAATACTTCTTCAAATGTGAGCCTCTTGCAAAGTCAAGGTAACTTAATAGAAGATGCGAGGAAAAGAATTACGGTGGTCTTGGAAATCTTCATAATGTGAAGAAGGCGTGCTGCTGTTTTTTCTCCTAAAAATACAAGCTATATGGTTGCGCACCATTTTACAGCACCTTCCAAGACAGATGCAAAAGTGGGGCTGAGGAGAGATTTAAGAGCTTCACGCAATTAAAAACACCACTGCAGGCGCGCAAGTCTTAGGAACATTAGTAGATTATTGGACTGTTGGTTGGTCTGTGGTGGGGTGTGACCGTTAATAATAACTTTTTGGAGAACAATTCGAGTTGCCATTCAAAGGTTCAGTAACTGTCTCTTGAATAAGAGTTACCAGCACGGGGAAAACTGCAGGAAGCAGCAGCGTTTTGTGTTCACTGTTGTATACATCTTGCTTTTTGATGGGGCTTAGGACTGATTTTACCTGATTTTACACCTAACTGATTTTACACCTGACTCTTCTGGAACTCTGGAATAGTAACTGAAGAGTAAAAAAAAAAAAAAAGTTCTGGAAGTAAAATCTGCTTTGCTGCTGCACCCCCTGTGCAATAGTAGCCAAAGCATAAATTCAAAGCGTCTAGCGTTGTTTTGGTGTGAATAGATTTATTTCTGCCCTCCTGCTGTCGCGCTCCTCTCTGTAGCTGGACTGTCTGCCCAGAGATGCTGCAAACACTTCAGGGCTGGCAGAAGCTGCTTCCAAGGGGAAAAAAGGGACTTGGCTGGAATAGGCAGGAGGGTGATGCAAGTGCAACCGGCCCTCCTCCTCCTGGCCCAGCTGACTAGTAGATGGCGGTACCATGATCTAGGGCAGATAAACGCTGCTTGTTGAAATATGGGGTAAATCTGAAGTAGATGTGCGTAGGTGAAAGGAATGAGTTATAAAAGGGGTTTGGTGTGGTTTTGTTCTTTTTTGTTTTGTTTTGTTTTTTTAAAATGTAAAATGATTTAACATTTCCTCCCACCTTTAATTAATATTAAAGGGAGCGTCAACTTTTTTCTGTTCTAATGCTGGCTGACTAGAGAGTTACACTTGTGCAAAAAAACTGATAAACCCTCTCTAAATTGCAAACGTCTTGTGAGTGTGGAAAACCCTTCACCTGTAGAGGAAGAGAAGGTGCTTTTCCCAGCGCCGGGGTGTAGTTCCCGGCCGGACTCCAGCAGGGGGAGGCAGGGGCATGGATTTCTTCAGGAAACCCTGGGATTCTTCCAGGGGGATACCTAGCGTGTTTTGAGCTGTAGGTTTGGTTTTGTTTTTCCCGCTTTTTGGAGGAGGGAGACATAGGTGGAGGTTTCATTTTCTCTATTTCTTTTCTTTTAAATAAACTGTTGTTACATGTGCATTCCCCCTATTTGTGTATCTGTTTATCTGGGGGGGTTTCCCCCAAACACCTTGCTGACTCGTCATTTAAAAACTGCGGAAGGAAACCTATTTTAAGATTGAAATAATAATTATTAATATTATTATTATTAAAAAATAAAAACGTGGCAGAGAAAGAAAGGCAGAGCTTCCTTTTGTAGCAGCAATTGGGGTGTTACTGAGTCCGTTTTGAGCCTTACATCTTGCTTTGCATTAGTTTTTGGAAATGCGTTTGCGTACGGTGGACGTCGTGAAGGTGTCTCCAGTTCGGCTGCGTTTTAAGCTGTGCAAAGTGAGATACGTTAGGTGGTTCTACCATGAGGATGCCTGTGCCTCGAAGGGGTGGTTTACGGGGTACCTGGGTGCCCTGTTCACTTGAGTTTTACGTTCCCTGCAGAGACACATTTAAAGATGCCCCTGGCGGTATCGTCTTTAAAACCTGCACAGGGCCACGGCGCCCTCTCTTCTGAGGGTTTGTCGAAGGCTTGGCAGAGCACCCGAGTGCTGGATTAGAGGTTGAGCGTGTGCTTAAACTCATTTCTATTCACTAAGGTAAGCAGGAGCTCTGCTGTCTGTGCTCTGTTGGGGTCTTAGCAAGTACCGGGGAACAGATAGGAGAGAAAACTTTGGGTGACTCGCCTTCAGTATTGAACTCTGGACGGGATACCAAGTTTGCACACACCGTACATCTGGGGGATGTTCATGGCTTGCCCTTCGTTTCTTTCACGTCAACGTTTTGGTTTAAGATGCAGTTTGAGCCCACACAGAAACTATTTAGTTGGTAGAAACAATTTTCTGCCAAAATTGTTTGTATTTATCATTCAGTTAAATAACAGAACTGTTACCGGCAATGAACCCGATTAATAAATCTAATTAGCGCAATAGATTCTAAAGCTAATGATAGTATTTTTAAGCCAAATTGCATACACTCTACCTAGAATTTGATTTTCAGCGTGTGCAGAATCAGGAAGCATTTTCAGCCTTTCACTGTGTATAAGCCTTCCACGTATATGCTCTAATAATTAAACGGGGAAGACGTTACAGTTGCATTGCGTGCGTGGAATTTCGTAGGCACGAAGGAGTCTGCATGGACCACCTTGAGCAATCGTTTTTAATTCGTCCGACTTTACTTTAAAATAAGGTGCGAGTGCTTTCTTTTTTATGCCAGCAACGTAGGTAGACGCTTCATGGCACAAAGCTGGAGGCATTCGAGGGAGAAACTATAGAAAAGCTGGACATCATATGGGTATCTCCTGCGGGGCAGACCATGGGCCGGGAGAGCACCAGGGCATTCCCGGTCCCACACGGGGCAGCGAGGATCGCCCAGGCATTGCTTTTGGCTTTGCTTGGGCACGGTTATTAGATGCTCCAAAGGCCAGGCTGGTGTGAGGCCACCTTTACCTTAAGGTACCTGAAAATGAAATACTGTCCTTGCTGTGAAAGGCTGTCCTGGCATAGTTTTCCATCACTGGAGTTGTTCATGCGTATGCCACAGATACAGCAGCTTTTTCAGACATTATACCCCATACCATTATACCCCCTTGACTCAGCTGCTCTCCCGGAGGGATACACCCCCAAACATACGCAGGGGTCAGAATGGCTCCATATCACCAATAGGCCAGGCTGATGTTTCCCGCAGCTGGGAAATGGGATAACAGTAGCAGCAGGGACTCTGCCTTCATACCTCTAAGCATCTGTACTGACATGCCTGGATTTGCGTTCCCCTCTCCCACCGAGCAGACCCTTCAGGAGCGGGAAATGTGGAAGACCAGCAGCCTAATGTTTATTGGGCATTTTATTTTTTCCTTCCCGGTGCACAACCCTTTCTCCATGGCCACATCACAGCAATGGAATTTGTGCTTTCTAATGTATTCATGTGCAGTAAATTAACCTCAAATTGAATGACCAATTTCCTTACAGCTGAAGCTCCATTAATTACTATGTGTAAATCACATTAGCTGAGATTGGGTTATAATGGCTCTAAAATAGACACTGTCCATGACAGGGTGGCGAGATTTGGAGGCCCAGGTGACAATCACTTTGGTCGTTTGAAATGAAGAGGTGAAATGTGATAGTCCTTGCTTCGTTTTGCATGGGGCATTTGGTCCGTCCAAACTGCCTGGCTCTGCAGGTCCCTCCAAATCAATTCAGGCGCAGGAGAGCCTGTTGCTCCCTTGGTCTCGTGTACGGCCCATGGGTGGCAGCTTCCCATCGCGAGACAATTTGGGCAACCCCATTTACGTCATTAGCGTCTTCCCTTAAGCGTCACGTGGCAGAAGGCACTGCTGCCTACAGGTATTTCTTCCGAAAGCTATGAGGATTTACTCTTTGCAGTTAACTTCCTCACATAAGGTTTTATCTCGGTTGTATCTTTTTATGGTTCCTTCTTGATGTAGATTTGTTAGGTGTATTTGGTTCCTCTTTTTTTTTTTCCTCCTCCTTCATTGCAATCGGGGATGAATAGTGCATTCAGATGTTGAAAAGCTGCCCCATTATATTTTACATTCAAATTCACGTTTAATATATAGTATGTATGCTAAAAGTTACCGGGGATTTAAAACGCAGAGACTTCTATATACAGGCTCTTCATTTCTTGGCAAGAACTGCCTTTAAAACGTCTGGCCCATCTCGCAGCGAGCTTATAAGACTCAGAGGTGACGAGGCAGAGCAGCTGGGGCTGGACATTGCAGTGGGGTACATGTGGCCCATGTCACCTGCTTGTCCCCCACAGAGACCCTCTGCCCCTGGGTGCCAGTGTGGGGGGGTCAGGCTGTTTTGGACAAGCGAAGAACCTCTCTCTTCTCCCGTTGTCATTTTTGTCTGCTAGCTCTGAAAGTCAGGACGATGGTCCCCCGCCACCTGAAGGGCTGTCACCGTGGGAAAGAGGGTGTCGGTGGGGGATGGCTGGGTGCTGCTGCTCCTCACGCGATGACCTGGTTCCCCCTGTGGTGCCACCAGACCTCCTTGCTCTGCCGGGCACGCAGCAACACAGGGTGCTGCATCGAGCCCTTTGGAAACAATGAGACAAGCCAAGCACTAAAAGCAAGGGAGAGCTGGGCTGTGAGGCAGGAGAGACCATCTCCATTATGAGCCCAACAGAAGCAGAGGCCTTAAAAGAGAAACAGTCGGGATGAAAGCAGCATAGTTTGTCCAGCCCATTGCCTCCTTGCAGCGTCAACGCCAAAGCCAGCCCTGCCTGATGCACCTCTAACCTTTTCCTCTGAAATACTGTTGGATGGAGCTGCCTGGAGCGGTGCCCATGAGGTGTCACCGGGGCGTCCGTGCCAGGCAGCAGCCGTGGGTCAGCCCCAGCTGCCCGGCCAGCCCTGCCCAGCGCCGCCTCCTCTGCGCTCGCCGCTAAAAGCCAATTAAAACAAAAAAATAGAGCGATATTGTTCAAAACCCAGCATCTCTTAAAAGGGAAGCATGGCCCTGCCGGTCAAATGTGAGCCGGGGAGACTCGCAGGAATGACAGCAATTAATCACCACGCTGCTTTGAATCTTTATGTAAGTGCTCAGTGTTAAATATTACAACGGCACCAACGCGGAGGCTGACACCAGCCTTTGTAATCCAGGTCTCTGTAGAGGCGAGGTTGTAGGCTAGGCAATAATAAGATAATTCAGCTTGTTAGACACAGGAGAGGCTTTTTGGTATGCACATCATGCCAGCCTCAAAAATGATGGAAGTGTCAAAATAGCAGAGGAGGGAAAATATGAGGAAAACCCTAAAATCAAGCCTTTTATTTAAAAAATATCACCACTAAAATTGGATTAGTTTTATTATAACCACAATATGATTTCTGAAGTTTAGCCTGTGAGCAATTGATGAGCTACCTCAGATAATGACTGGGAAGTATGTTCGGTTCTGTTTTTTTTTTCCTTTTTTCTGTTGGCAGCTTTTCCACAGCTGGAAAGAAAATTTGTCCCATCTCTGGCATAGAGCAGAGGCCACTTGCGAAGTTTAAACCTCTTTTGCTAGGTAAACTAATTGCTCGCCTGTGACAGGATCCGACAAGTCATTGCAGAGTTGGATGTGGACGAAGGACAACAGAGCCTGTCCTGGGATTCTGGATTTCACGCGACTTTGGGGTACTTTGGGGCTAAACTGTACTAAAGTACTTCCCCCACCACCACTAAAATAAAACCCAGCTACAGATAGAATCATAGAATTGCCTGGGTTGGAAGGGACCTTTCAGATCATCTAGCCCAACCATCAACCTGACTCTGACAAAAACCGTCACTAAGCCATTATCTCTAAGCACTATGTCTACCCGTCTTTTCAATACCTCCAGGGATGATGATTCCACCACTTCCCTGGGCAGCCTGTTCCAATGCTTGACAACCCTTTCTGTGTAACAATTTTTTCTAATATCCAACCTAAACCTCCCCTGGCACAACTTGAGGCCATTTCCTCTTGTCCTATCGCCTGTCACCTGGGAGAAGAGACCGACCCCCACCTCCCTACAACCTCCTTTCAAGTCGTATTAGAGACCGATAAGGTCTCCCCTCAGCCTCCTTTTCTCCAGGCTGAACCACCGCAGCTCCCTCAGCCTCTCCTCATAAGACTTGTTCTCCAGACCCCTCAACAGCTTTGTTGCCCTTCTCTGGACCCACTCCAGCACTTCAATCACTTTTTTCTGGTGAGGGGCCCAAAACCGGACGCAGCACTCGAGGTGGGGCCTCAGTGCTGAGTACAGGAGGACAATCATTTCCATAGTCCCACTCACCACACTATTCCTGATACAGGCCAGGTTGCTGTTGGCCTTCTTGGCCACCTGGGCACACTGCTGGCTCGTGTTCAGCTGGCTGTCAACCAACACCCCCAGGTCCTTTACTGCCAGGCAGCTCTCCCGCCACTCTTCCCCAGGCCTGTATCGATGCACGGGGTTGTTGTGACCAAGTGCAGGACCCGGCACTTGGCCTTGTGCAACCTCATACCGTTGGCTTCAGCCCATCGATCCAGCCTGTCCTGATCCCTCTGCAAAGCCTTTCTACCCTCAAGCAGGTCGACAATCCCACCTAATCATCCTCAGAAGCTAAGCGAATGATGAAAACTTTGATGTATTTCTGATCTCTGCTAGTATTTTTTTGTTTTAAAACAAAGTGCTGTATGGCCAAGAGATGTAGCCGGTGCCAGTTTTGTTAGCGAGGCACGTGAGTGCGTGGGTGCCACAGCCGCCCGGGGGGGCTGTACAGCTGCATTTCACTCCGGTGGCAGGACAGCCCTGCTCCCTGGCTCTGCTCACAGGTATCACACCCATCGGCACACGGGGCTCCCTGTGTCTCCCACGGCCACCGCTGACCCCCGATGTGTTTATGGAGAGGCATCTGTGTAATGGCTTCAGCTTGGGCATATGCATGGCGTGCTCTGGGCACAAACTGGCCTCTACGACCAGTGTTGGCTGTGGCATTATGATACGCTGACAGCGGAGGGGTGCCTGTCCCATGTGCCCATCCTTCAGGTTCTTTGGGAAGTGGTGCGCTGTGTTTGTGTTCCTAAATCCACGCTCATAGCTGAAGTACCCTCTTCCACCCAGGCCCCCTTTCTCCAAGTGAAGAGCCGTGGCGTTTGAGCCCTTGGATCACGATTACCATTCAACAGGCTCCAAACTGTTTGGCTGCCGGAGAGGGTCTGCTCCTCCTCGGTCGTACAAGCAGATGCTGCGTGGGGAAGTTTCTCCACTGAGTTTGTATGCAAACAACATACAGCTCCTGACTGCTGATGGCTATCCAACTCCCCGGTTAATTAAAATCTATAAACTACGCTGGCATATGTAATTTAAAAAATAGCTATGCTATAGTATGACTATGCATGCATATTGACTAAAAATAGCGCTTGCCAAGAGAAAAAAAAAAAGATAATTACAGTGAATTTGGATAGCAACTGATTTTATTTTTTCTATTGAATTAAGGAAAAGGAGTATGCAAACATAGTTTTTACAGAGACATATATCTTTACTGCTCTTTTAGCTATGGAGAAAAATCAAATCTACCGGACTTGGACATTTGTATACAATATTATTGTAAGAAGTTGCTATTAATGTCTTTCTCTCTGACGAGCTTTGCCTGGGGGTGGCAGCTGAGCCCGCCCCAGCTAGCGAGATGCAGCCCTCTCTGCGTGTGGCAGGAGTCAGGAGATGGCACCGTCACACCTCCTTTCCCCGCTCTTCCTGGTGCGTGAGCAAGCGTTCAGTCTGGGGAAGAGGCTTTCTGCGTGACTTGGCCGTGCAGTGGAAGCTTCCCCCCTGCTGCAGTCATTAATGTTCAGAGACCAAGTTTTTTGGGACTGAACCCCTTGTTGGGGATGGCTTTCCTGGCTTTCTCCCCCCCTCAGGTGTGTGCGGCACGCATCAGCTGTTACCAACACCCTGCCTAGCATCTCCAGCACTATATCTTCTAGGATTTCTGGGCTAACATGCTCTCAGGGGTGCTGTACTTTTTGGGATGGGAATAACATCTGCTTTCCCGGTGCCAGAGCAGTTTTCCGAGCCTGAGAGAGGAGAGGGGGAAACTGGAGAGGGTGGGAAGAGCCCGCACAAGGGCACGGCAGGCACCACGGTGGATGCTGGGGAGGGAGAAGAGCCCCGTTTGATACACCCCTCTGCTGAACAACAGCTCGCCGTTGCTTCTCTTTTAATCGTACCCATGCAGCAAGCCCAGCAGCTCAGACTGTAAGGCAGGGACAGACAGGCTGGGAAGCAGAGCACGGGCATCTGTGCCACCCGTGTGCCGGATGGGGGCCGATTAATGAAATCCAGTGGTACCTTGCTCAGGAACAGGTTTTGCTGGCCGCCGTCTCCCACTGCTGAGCTGTAAGTGTTTAGTTGGTCAAGTGCCTGGAGATGCCCTGGGCTGGAAATGACTGTAAAACTAGCAGAGTAATCCAAGGAACAAAACCCCTCATCTGGAGGATTTATTTTTTTTTTTTCATAATTACAGCCCAGACCCAGTTATCTCTACTGCAGAAAGTTATGCTATTGGAGCCAAGTTACTTGAGAAAGACGCTCGAAGTAAATAGGAAATGTTTAGATCATAGCTTCTGTTTTCATTTCATTGGGCTATTAATTTAATTTATTATTGTGCTATGATACCATATTTATTAAAATAGATCCTTTTTATTTGTTAGATGATAACAATTCCCAGCTCACAATCCCTCACTATACAAAAGCCAAAAATTAAGAAATAAGATGCTGGTGAATTAACTCCTGGAAATTTCCCCGCATCAGGGAAAAAAAAAACATTTGGGAAAGATACCCTAACGCTGTTTAAACCACTTTGCTTTCTGCGATGGTAAAAGGATGATCGAATTTTTCCCTGTAAAAGCAGCGTGCAAGCCTTTGGGGCGCTGCAAGGTACGAGCTGCTGTAAAACACGCACCCAAATTGAACCCAAGCTCCCTGCTCCATCCTGCGAGCATCGCTGCGAGGACAAGTACCCTCCGTCCTGTGCCCTGTGCACGGGAGGGAAACGGGCTGCGTCCGCTGCAAGGTCACCCCTGGGTCTCCCCCGGCCGGTCCGAGGGGAGCACGGTGCTGGGTATGCCTGGTGGCATTTACAGTATCTGCAGGGGGGGGCAGGGAATGTGCTGGCTGAGTGAAATCCCTCTGCCTGTCTATTATTCTGGTTCTTACAAGAAAAAGCTAATGTTTCAGTGCGCTGCCTCACAAACAGCAACGGTGCCTACTCGGCGACGAGTTTCTAATTCAACCTTTCGATGCCTTGCCCTTGTCAGGCACTTCTCATGTAATTAGCAGGAGGAAGTCACGCAAAAACTAATCCTGACTGCTCCTTCAACTTTCCGTGGAGTGAGACATGTTAACTGCCATCCATGTCAGCGTTCCTGGAGCAAGATCCTCTGCTCAGCATCTGCTGAGTTAGTGCTGAATCATAGAATCATGGAGTGGTTCAGGCTGGAAGGGACCTTAAAGATCACGCAGTTCTAACCCCCTGCCATGGGCAGGGACACCTCCCACTAGACCAGGCTGCTCAAAGCCCCATCCAGCCTGGCCTTGAACACTTCCAGGGATGGGGCATCCACAGCTTCTGTGGGCAACCTGTGCCAGCGTCTCACCACCCTCACAGTAAAGAATTTCTTCCTGATATCTAATCTAAATCTACCTTCTTTCAGTTTAAAATTGTTACCCCTCATCCTATTGCTCCACTCCCTGATAAAAATTCCCTCCCTGTCTTTCCTGTAGGCCCCCTTTAGGTACTGGAAGGCTGCTGTAAGGTCTCCCTGGAGCCTTCTCTTCTCCAGGCTGAACAACCCCAACTCTCTCAGCCTGTCCTCATAGCAGAGGTGCCCCAGCCCTCTGACCATCTTCGTGGCCCTCTGCTGGACCCTTTCCAACAGGTCCATGGCAGCACCAGCCTGGACACTTCAGCTCCGCCCCAGCAGATTCCTGTACACTGGGTCTCAAGAGACCCTCATTAGGAAATATGTGTGGATAAGACAGTGTGGTACGCCCCAGCTGGTATCGACGAAACCTCCTTGCGCTGGACCTGGAGGCGCATCACTGTTTTAGCATCGCTGCTGATGTTGGACAGACAGAGATAGCCCATGGCCAATCACCTCAGCTCTGTAAATAAATGTGCAAAAAATTACTGTGTACGTCAAGCACCTTAACCAAGGGGGATGAGTAAGGTTTCTTTGTTTCTTAGCTGCAGCAGGTTGCATTGGTCCTCCAGAGTTTTGGCTACAGTTTATTACAACTTATTCTATCTTCCTGCTTTGGGTGTGGGGATTTTGCCTTTCGGGTACTGTTGCTCTTGGTTTTTCGCTTGAAAGAAGCTCGGAGGGGAAGGGAGAAGGCACGATTTCTGCAGCTCAAAGGATTATTTCTTTTATCACTAGGGATGCCACGTGACTTTATTGCCTTTCCGAGCTCTTTAACACAGCAATAAACGAGCCGTTAAAATATTTTAAAATCAATAAATGTAATAAAGAACCATGCAAATTACAAAGCGGCTCCTGATGTTTAGTGATTTGGGAAATAATCATGTCCTCAAGTGAGCAGTGAATTGGGGTGGGGAGGTGAATTGGGGTGACCTTGCAGGGGCTGATGTGCTGGGGGACAGAGGAGGCAGAGCTGCTCCGGAGCCCGTCCCAGGGGCAAAGGGGGCTGTGGGGTGACTGATGGGCATGGGATGAGCTGGATGGGGGTCTGAGCAGGATGGGAACCCTGCCCTCCCACTCCTTGCACATCCAGGGCGCTGCCAGGCTTTTCTTTGGGCGCTTCCCTTGGCTTCTTCTGCGGCACACTCAGGAAAGGACTTAATTTTCAGCTTGGCCTCCTGAGCAAATTGCCGGAGCGCATCAGGAGGTCTCCGCAGCTTTATTCAAATTTAGCAAGTGCCTGAATGGAAGGCGACCTCCGGGGACGGGCTGGGCAGGGGGCAAGTGGCAGGCGATGTGAGGCCCAGGCATTTCTTGCTTGTCCAAGCGCTGCCATCCCACCTCGCCTCCTCCCATGGGCAGGTGGGAAGGAGACGGGGTGCAAGCGGGGAGCGGTGGTGGTAGCTGGAGTCACAACCCCTCTCACCGCTGCTTTCAAAGGCTCACGCGTCTAAGTGACTTCTCAGCAGCTGTCCTCCCTGGAGACCCGCTTGCTTGAAAGATGATACCACTCTTGTAATTAAGATAATTGTTTAAATTCAGCCCCTTAAACCAGACCCCATCATACCTTAACCAACTCTGTCTACGCAAGCACGGGGAGGGGGGTGAAGAAGGTCGGGGCGGGTGTCACGAGATTGATTCAGCATCCAGAAAGATTTATAGCTAAAAATCTTGTTAAACTGAAACGCCTAATAAAGATGCAGGGGGAAAAAAATCGCATACAGGGCATAACCCTGCCCTGAAAAGGCTTTTTGCATTTTTGCCTTTTGTGCAGCGGTGTCTGAGGAGGTGAATGTCACCCCTGCGGCCAGGCATTCACTGGTGGCAGAAAGAAGAGCTCCAGATGAGCTCCTGCCCTGCTCACCTTCTGCCCAAACAGCAGGGAGGGCTGCACACACTTAAGCTGTTTCGGGATGTTTAATTTCCTTTCTCACTTACCCTGAATGCTTTCTGATTTCATGGAAATCTGAAGGTAATTGAATGTAATTGTTTAAAGAATCGAATTATTTAAATTATAGGGTAATGCTTGAAATAAAATGACAATCTGTGGGAGTTTATTAATGTTGGTGGTGGATGGAGAACAGCGGAGCGCTGTGCGCCATCCTGCCCAGCGCCAGGCTGCAGGGACGGGTGTGCCGGGGAGCCAGCGGATGGGGAGGGATGATGGCACAATGTCAGGATCCGGCACACTCCCGCCTGGGTGGCAACCCCCTGGGATGCTCGTCCCTCCCATGGCCGGGTTTGTCCTCGGTCCAAAACATCCTGGGCAGTCCAGCAAGAGCTGGTGGGACAGACCCTCTTTGAGGATGTTTCAGGGCATCTACAGTGGGTGACAGAGATCACCGTGGGGATGAGGGCTGTTCCCATACCTGTTCCCCATTACCACGTGGATGGTGATGGGCATCTGTGACCCTCACCCAGTGTCGCTAGCAAGGAGCCCACAGCAGCCAGTGGGGCAGAGCTTTGGTGTGGCTGCTGGTATTTCAGATGTGACTTCAGGTGGCCAAGGGTAAAATTTATGTACGTGGCACAGAAAAATACCCAGCTAGTCTGCAGACAGGCAAGGAAAGCCCTTGCATGCAGGAGACCAGGCAAACTAGGGGCTAATCCAGCACTGAAAAAAACATGTTCAAACACTGGGCATCGGACTGTCTCTCAGCTGGTCATTAAAGCCCTGACCCATGCTCCTCACTGTGCCACCGCCTGCCCCAAAGGCTTCAGTCCTGCATCTGGGGTCTGCTCCTGCTCAGAGGAGGCTGTGAGGACAAGCAGTAGAGGGAAGGGCTGAAAAATAAACAGTACAAAATAGGTGAAAGACAAATATCAGGAGAGTGATGAAAAAAAGCACGGAGACGGATGTAGAATACAATGAAAAAGAATTGTATTTCTAAAAAAAAATTTTGGAGATTGATGGTGGCCCGTGGTGCAAATAGTCAGGGAAGCAGTGACAGGAGACAGGAGACTTCAGCCATGCTCCTTGCTCTGCTGTCGCCTGCCTCTCTGTGCAGAGATCCTTAATATTTCTCTGCAAAGTGTCATCTTCATTTGCAAACCCTATGCCTAGAGAGGAAACTATTTTAGCATTTTTGAGGCTTGCTGACACCCAGGGCCTCAGGCAAACAAGAACTTTTCTCCCCCCCACCCCGCCCCAGCTTTATCACCTTTCTCATTTCTATTTGGAAACGAAGCAAGTGATTACATCAGTCCACTGTGTTTCTAGCATTTGGTGGGCAGATTTACTTCAGCAGAGATTTAAAGCTCCCCTACCTCCTCCATCTCCCCTGCCGTGGCCCTGTGGTCAGACACATCTCTGCACAAGGGAGAGTGGCGTGGGCAAGCCTGTGGCTGGAAGGGGCAACCTTGGGTTGAAGCCCACCAATGCGTGACCACGGCTGCTCAGGTGTCCCCTGAAGCTCACACGAGCGTGCCACCAGCATGCACGCAGACCGTTCCCCCGAACCATCCTGGGAAATACCTTCCCCTTGGCCCCACCTCTGGCTCATGTCCCTTTGCCCCTCGCCTCTCTCTTGCGGACCCCAAGATGGGGAAATGAGCCCTGCATTTGGCTTCATAGGCGATGTGAAGGCTTTGAACCATTCCCCCAGTGCTACCTCACCCTCCCTTGCTTTGGGCCATAAGTTAAGCTGCCCTCCAGACCAGCTGTATATTTTAAAACAAAATTCAAGGGTCTTTAATTTAAACTTTAAATTTAAGGCTGTCAAATGAGCCCTGCAAAGACCATAGTTCAAAGAACTCTGCAATCCTTAACGGAGCAAAACTTGCTCCCAAAGCAGTGGGGATTTGGCTGGTTTGAGGCCTGCAAAATTATTCATGGCATTCAGTGACAAAAAAGAAAAATTTCCAGCCCCCTCCCCAACACTTTGTTATTGCGTTGCATTGTATTAATATCATATTTTTTTGCGAGAGGCCGCAGCTGATGCCTCGGCGCGGTGCTGTTGTGCCAGCCCGCCCGTGCTAGATGACATCGGTAACATGGTGTGACACAACCAACGGCACCGAGTGTGACAAGCCACAGCAGCAACGCTTCTGCTGAGGCGATGTGAAACGACAGGGGTGGCTAAGACTCATGCTCAAAATTGTGAAGAGCTTGAAAGAGAAGACAGGCTTTTTAAAAGAGTCTGTCGTGATTTTTCTTAATCACTACTACTTTTCCCTCTTGATCCTATTAGGGAACATAAACAGGAATTTGCATGGTGTTCCAGTTCCCTCCATTTTATTCTGGTAAGGGAATCCGTGAGTGCTGGCCCACTGACCTTGATCTTTTCAGGGAGAAAGGGGTATTACAGGCCTTTTCCAGGATGAAGGCTGGGCTGAGGAGCGCTTGGGTACTTCCTTACCCAGTGTGTTTGCAAGTACCACAGGTGTCATACACCAGTAGCGGAAGACAGAAAACAGTTGTTCTCTAGTTTTTCTCTAGCCATGACTTTAAGAGAAAAATAAACACCCCGGCCATCCTCCCGCCCTTATTCTTCTTGCAAGGGATCGGTGGTGTGAGCTCGAGCATCTCACCCTGCTCGTAGTCACTGGTCGGCAGGTGCTTGGCCACCTCCCCGCTGCCGGGGAAGGGCACTAACAAAGCCCTGGCTCTTGTTGGTACAAACGGTCCGGGATCTGGGGTTCCTTGCTTTTCCTCTTCTTCCTTGGTAAACATAACAGGCTTAATACTCATCTCACATTCTGTGGTGGCGAGTCCAAAGTAACTCCCCTAAACCCCGTAAAGCCAGGCTAGCACAAAACCAGCAGGGACCACGAAACCAGCAGGACCAGTGATCACCACGCTGCAAGCCCGTCTGATGAGGCATTTGCGGGAGTGGAAGCAAAGAGAGGTGAGGAGCACATTTTGGCTTGCGATAAATACTGGGTAACGATATACGCGAGCGTGCGAAGTGGGCAGCGGGGAGCTGTGCAACACTCACAAACAACTGCGACAAACCCCTGGGCTGGGATAATTTGATCTAGCACAGTCAATGGAGCATGGCAGGATTATTATGATCATTATTTATTGTATGTATTGCAGATTTTTTTTTTTTTTTGGTGGTAAGAGCTGCTAATGCTGTGCTAAATAAGGGAAGACACGGTGCGTTCTGCGATGAGTGACTGGAAACGCTCCGGCATCCTGCCCAAATGCCATGGTATAGCTGTGGTAACTGATATTTCTACATATTGTATATATATCATTGCCTGGCCATACCTGTAAAATTATCCACACCGCTGACTGTTTGTGTTTGTGTACCGGTGCATGTGTGTGTGTGCGTGCATGAGCAATGCCGTACACGCACACCTACCGTCGCCGGCAAAAAGATCCCAAGTTCTCTTCCCCCAGTTTCCACGTAAATTAGCCAAAACGAAGCGACTGATCCTTCCCATCAGTGGCATCACGTAAGCTCAGCATCGGGCCAGGCTGCTGCAGGAGTGGGACAAAGGGCTGATGCTACAGTCCGGTTTCCATGGCAACAGAGGAGGGGTAGTGAAACCAGAAATGTTGCAAACACCCCTCCTGCTCATCGCAGCCTGATGCACGGTATTGCGAAAGATACTGCTATTGGGGGGGGGATGCAGGGAGAGGAGGGGGAAGAGTCCAAACGCCTTTACCTTTCCGCTTGTGGAGTTTCTGAAATAAAAAGAAACAGCAATTATTATTTTTTTTTCGTTTTTTCAGTGTAGCTGCGAAGAGAAAGGAAACCCGACGCGCAGGCCTCGTTTTTCTGTGCGTAAAATGTGTGTGTTCTTTAAAAGGCAGTGGTTGGCTGCTTTTCCGGACATGATGTGGTTGAAGCTGTCATCGTAATGGAAATTCATTGCTGTAGCTATGGTAAATCGAGTTTTCTGCCTGTGCTGAATGCATTAGTCTAATGAGATGTTTGCAGCTGGAGAGCCGAGCTGCTGGAGACTTGCACTGTGCTAAGAGACAGGGAGAAGATGGCTTTTGCCGGGGTCTGTGTGACTGTGCTGAAAGTCCTCTGCCCTTTGGGTCCCAGTGCCCAGGCTCTCTAAAGGCACTGCTCAGTGTTTTAACCTAAGCAATAGGTAAGGGCAAAGCATGCTTCTTCTTCTCTGCCTGATGTGTGTCGTTGAGCCTTGTTGGAGCAGTTTCTCGTGCGGCTTGTCTGTCTGTGGTAACTTTGCAGCTCCTCACTTGGAGACCCTCTTTGCCAAAGCACACCTTTACGTAGCCCCGGGAGCGGGTTTTGGGAGGAGAGGGGCAGCAGAGCAGTGGGTGCCGCCGGCTCGTGGTGGGAGTGTGTATATGTGTGTGTGTGTGTGCGCGCACTAGTTGGTGAAGACTTCTGACTACACAGCACTCTGCATGCAGAGCAGCTTCGGGATTTTCCAAACCTGAATCCAAGCAGTTTTTTGTGGGGTTTTTTTCTTTTCTTTTTTTTTTTTTTTTTCTCTGCCAGGTAAACGTCTCTTCCATTTTAAAAGCAACTTATTTTGCAATATACATAGCGGGCAGTATTTCTACCACAGATTTGGGGGGTTTAGTATAGTTCACAGAGCATTGAGCTTAATTATAACCTCCTCATATCTTCCAACCAGATGGTAAGTTGAATTTTTATCCTTAACTGAAAATGGAAAGGAGTGAGACTGTCTGTATGCCGGGTTTTCCCTTCGAGACTAAAAGGCACCTAGCTCGTGAGAGTCGCCGAGGAGCCTACTTTAGCAGAGTTGGACCTGTGTGTCCTTTCAGGTGTTTTAAAGGTAACTTTGCAGGAGGACAGGGCACGGGGGGTGAAATGCGTGCGTGCCCCCGGCTAGCCCTGACGGTCCCTCCTAAACCCCCCCAAGCCGCCGCTGCCGCCCCAGCTGGCCGCTCGCTGACAGAGGGTGAAGCCCGGCGTGGTTCAGCGAGTAACTCAGCCTTTGAGAGCCGGGCGCCGTTTGCCCTTCCATCGCCAGTGAAAGGCTGCGAGCGTTGGTTTCTCTGCCTGGGGTTCATCCAGCGGCAGCGGTCTGGAGGAAAGAAGTTGGTTTTTTTGGCTTTGGTGCATGCGAGGCTGGTGGCAGGAGTATAAAGTTAGCCTGGCGAGCTGCAGAAGGAAAGTTGTTCTGATTCTCTGCTTGGAGGGGGATTGCTGTTTAACCCTGGGTTTATTTCAAGAGCCTTCCGAAGATACTTTGCTCAAGGATAGACCAAGGGCTTTTCAAATTGATTAAAAGCACAATGGGCAGTGTAAAGCATGTAAAGGAGGGGTTAAGTAGCAAATACTCGGAAAGCAGGGGGGTGTTGTTATCTGTGAGAGCAGGGCTGGAGTCTAAAAAGTGTCTTTGTGCTACAGGAGTACTGACAGCATCCTCCGCCACACTGTGCTGTCAGACCTCGGTCCAGCTAAGCACACCGGGGTCACTCAGCTGGTGGTGTAAATCAGCATAACTTCCTTGGCTCCAGCCTCATCTGACACCAGCTGAGGGTATGGTTTGGAGATTTGCAAGTTCAGGTTTTGAGATTATATTTAGATGAGGTGTCTCCCAATGCTTTCCGTCTGCAGGTGACTTTTTATTTTAATTTACATGTCACACTGATTCTCCCAGGAAGGCAGAGCCCCTCTGCCCCATCATAAAAGTTATTTAACCGATGCACGTGTCCTTCACAGTAGAAGGGCTGGCAAGGGCATGAGCTTTTTAATGATGGAGCGTGGAAAGGGGACCAGAAAAAAAATCTACCAACAGTAAAAGTACATGCGCTGAATTAGATCAGAAACTCTGCTGAAGGTATACCTTGATGAATGCTTTGTTGATGTAGCACAGTAACTCTGATATTTCTGTTATTTTTTTTCTTGGATGTGTTTAATGAGTAATGTCCTACGTTTTGTGAAAAAGAGTGGGCAAAAAAAGGCAATTTTCTTTCTTGGGCAATCAGTGCCTTGCCCTGAGGTTTCTCACCTGCTGGGAACACGACAGGTACAGGTGCTCGATGGTGGCTACAATAGCTAGAAAGAAGAAATTGCAGTAGGATGCCTTCCCCTCAGCTTGACAAAAAAATTTGGCGGTTTTGATACATATTAAAAAAACCCCAAAGTTTAAAAGAGAGACACCATAGAGCGCCCAGTCCTGGCATGTGGGTGACACCCTGCCCTTCAGGAGGCTGAGGTGTGACCTTACACAGATGTCTCCCCAACGCCTTCCCTCCTTTGAATTTAAGGTCACCTAAATAAAAGGCAAAAAGCAAGAGAGGGCAGAGGCTGTAGGGTGAAGTGAGGAAGCGGGGTGTGGGACGGTTGGCTGTTCACAGCCTGGGAACAGGAGACAGGCAATCCCTGCCCGCTGGGCTCCTGCCTGCTCCTTCACCCAGCCCCGCAGGGATGAAGCAGACGAGCGAGGGGCTTGCTGCTGGGACACGGGCTGCCCTCAGTGGGGACATGTCCATCCTCCTCATCCCTCATCTCAGTCAGAACCTGCTGACACCCTCACAGGCTTCCCTGTGCCCAGCTCTGGTGGGAACCGACCCAAACCCTGCAGTAGAAAAGGGGGTGGTTTAACCAATTCCCCAGCATCACCACTTCTCGCTGGGCTCTGACCAGAGGTACCCAGGGGCTCCTTTCCTGCTGCAGACCGAACTCACATCACTAAGGCTAGCCCATATTCCTAGCATTGGTTTGAAAACATCTTGGGGTACTTTAAACTAGAGACTGAGGCACGCTCTCCCCCTGCAAACGGCCTGGCAAATAAATACAAGGCATAAAAGCATAGCTCGGGTAAGGAAGACCTTCAGGAAATAGCTGGTGAGAGTAAGACAGCAATGATTTCTATTAAAAATGGAATGAAGCAAAATGTTTATATTTGACAACACTGAAGTCAGCAAAGCCCTGTTACGTTCAGGAGATCTTAGTTCACTTTCATAAAGTATACTCAATGGCATCACAGTGTTTTTTAAAGGGAAAACATAACGATGAGGAAAAAAACACCCCAGTTCCCTAAAATCCTGCCCTACTTCTCTCCCTACAGCTTTAAAATGGTGCAAAGGAGGAGTCAGCTTTATTTACATAAAACACTCCCAGCTGAGTTCTCCAGCTGACCATTAAGAGCAGCTACAGTATTTAACAGGTGATAGTCACCACTGGGCTCCCCGCAGTGAGAATGAACAATAATTGCTTTACTTATAACAAAGAAAAATATTCCAGCCTCACCTGAAAGGGAAAAATGAATTATGTATATTAATTCTGTCATAACAAGTTGCATCATGAGGAATTGGTTTGCTGTGCAAAGGAAGCAAAATTTTCACTTTATTTTGCCGTATATTAAAAAAAAAACAAACCCCTCATTCAAATTTGTGCATCAGGGGATTACACGCTGCTCTGCCAAACAGAATCATGATATATGGGTGCATTAAAGGTCCTGGCTAAATTTGCTATCGACTAATAAAATGGAAAATAATTTATAATCTAAGGTAGCATCTTTGCACCAAGTTTTCCTATTGACAAGAATGAAGGAATTGCCAAAAGAAAGGGTGATGTGCAGTGAAGGTGGGGTTAAAATTTACTAATTAAAGATCTAAACTTCTGATATTCTTTTTTTTTAATAAAGCCTTACAAAGATGATGAAACTGTAAGTCATTCATTAAGGTTGACTGCTCCCTTTAGGAACTAGTGTAAATTTGGCCCGAATAAAGAATTGCCCAGAGAGAGTCTGGATATGTAATTATGTTCCGCTGAAGGATGAATAATTTCTCTTGAACCGAACAGTTTGCTGTTGCCCTGCAGTTTATCCTGACCCCATCTTTAAAGGTGATTCTCATCGTACGGGAGAAATGCTGCTATAAATGCCAGCCTTTTGCTTCTCCACCTGTTTGACTTTGTTGCTCTGTTCAGTTTGGGTGTGCGATTCAAAGGACAGGGTTCCCTTTCCGTTCCCGGTCAGCAGCGGAGCCAGGAATACGCCCCTGTTTTCCTGCTCCTTTTACCTGCCACATGTGCGGACACCGGCACGCTCAGGGTTCGAAATGTCAGACCGTCACAAGCTTTCGCAGGGACCAGCTGTTGCTCTTGTGGCTTCGAATACTTACATATTTGAGGGCTCCCAGGAGCATTCCCTGGCATTTTCTTGATTTACGGCAGGTGTGACTGAAATTGAGCTCGGGGCTGTGCCCTAAATTGCTCTCAGTGCTTTGGTCGCCGTACTGCTGGCAGAGGGTCTGCTCCTGCCTGCATTGTGGGGCTTATGGGCCCTGGGTGCTCTGCTGCAGCTGGGGGGCAGAAGGGAAGGGGGCTGCAACTTGGTGCAGGGCAGGGGAAAGCCTGAGGTCTAGATTTGGCACTTCAGGGCGTGCTCTAGCGGCAGAGATTGTAGGAGTTTGGGGTTTTTTTTTCTGTGTGTATGGTTGGACTCGATGATCTCAAAGGTCCTTTCCAACCATGAAGATTCTATGATTCAATCATTCTATCATTCTATGATTCCTCCATTAAACCTTCCATCCACATTCTGGCCACCCCGCTGCACTCCTTGGTCCCACCTTGGTGTAGGGTGCCAGGGAGCAGCCACAGTTCAGCTGCTGGGGCTCTGCTGGCACCTGTGCAAGCCTTGTTTTCCCAGGGAGAGCTGGAAAGGATTAATCCCACAGCATGTGCAGCTATAGGTGATTCCTGATCTCAAGCAGCACAAGAAATCTGTAAAAAATCAGCTATATTACTCTTTGACGTGCTCCTTGGATATAAGCGGCCACGTGTCCACGTGTCTTTTGCTGAGGGACCGGACTGTCTGTTGTGTAAATACCTTTTACACGACTGTCTGTTGTGTAAATACCTTTTACACAACTGTCTGTTGTGTAAATACCTTTTCCTGATGCTTGCCTCTCTCTCACCACGCTTCCGCTTGTGGTTCAACGATGTGAAGGAGGTAGCACAAAACGTGGCGTGTTTCACTTGGTGGGAGGCGCAGGGAAGGTATGAGATGCTTTCTTCTTTCACCCCATCTTCCTGCAGGTGTCATGCACCTGAGGTTTCAATATAGAAGCTAATTGTGAGCGCTTGTCCTTCAAAACTGATTAAGATTTAATGGCAGGTGAGGACATGCTATCCCCACACCCCAAGCCTTGCAGGGTGGACTCCCGAGATCCAGTTTCCCCGCAGCCGACAGGGCTAACTGAGCGTTGCAATGAGCATTTCCTACAAAGAAAGTCCTCCCAAAAGAGCTCCCTGGAGGAAGATGCCACCCTGAGATGTCCCCAGGCTGAGCAGGCTGGCTTGCAGGCAGCTGCCTGTGCAAGGGGCTCTTGGTGGCCATGTGCATTAGCCCCCTCTTGCTAGCAGGAGGAAGTTGCCACGTCCCCATAAGGCAGGAGAAGGCCTTGGTGACCTGAAAGCCTCTAAGCAGCATTGGCCCCAAGTGATTTCTTCCTGCTTGCCTTCCGGAGAGGACACCACAGACAGGTAAGTTTTTAAGACCTTCTCCTGTGACACCGGCAGATTTATTGAGAATTATGGCCGTTGTCATCCCGAGAGGCTCCAGCAAATGTTCAGGCACTCTATAAACTCAGGGTTGGAGGGAATGTGTCGCTCAAACACTGCAAATCTATCAAGAGGAAAGGTGGGAGCGAGGGACCACCACTGGTCCTGTTTGCTGGGTGTCCCGTTGCCACCTCCTGTCCCCTTGCCACAAAATCAGTCTCTCAGGTGCCCTCCTGCTCCCTGAGTGCCTCCCGCTGCTCCCTGGCCCCACAGCGTGGCCCGGATTTGGGGCAGAGCAGGCACACCTGGGCCGTGAGGCCAGGACTGCACCCTGCAAGGGGCGATGGAGGCTCTCCCGGGAGGCAGCCAAGGGGCACAGCCACATTGGGACGGGAGCAAGCAGGTTTGGGGTGGGGGGTCCCTTTTATAGAGTTGGTGCGTAAAATGATCTGATTTCCAAAGTATACATCGTAGGTTTGCAGCCATCTACAGCTGCGGGCACTGCGGGGAGTGGGATGTTTCTCAGGGGAGAGAGCAAAGATTCGGGAGCGGGCTGCAAACCTGGCCAGAGACAGCACTCGGGCAGAAGAGATTTTGCAAGGAGAGGTACTCACTGAACAGGGGAAAGGGGAGCTCTGGGGGTCTTAACTGAGGACAAACCCAAAGGGCAACATTAGAAGAGGGGATTCCCCATTAAGGACAGAGGTTGTGTGGTATTTTTTGTCTCTGCTATTATTTTTGCTTGGTGCTGAGCTGCTGCCGCAACTGGCCATCCCGGTCTGTCCTGCCAGGCAAGCAGGGTGGTGGTGCCGGGCGCTCCATCTCAGCTCCCGCCTGGCTCTTCAGGGAGATGCCTGCACGCCCTCAAGCTCGGACAGACGCGCCAGCCCAGAGCCAACACGGGGGTGCTGGAGAGACCTCAGGGGTTTGTTGGTGACCCCTATGGAAAAGCCCCGCAGCATTCAATAGGGATGCAGCCCAGCAGAGTGCTGTGGAGTCTAACAGTAGATAAGGCCTCTTAAAATATGTATCTGCGTATTTCCACGAGCATAGGAACCATCCTATTGAACTGTGCGATACAGAGAGACAATTTTTCCTTGCTTTCCATCTGAAAGAATAAACAAGTGAATCAGTGTTACCAGGAAGAAAAGTCTTGCGGAGGACATGTCTTGAGGAGGGCACATCCATTTGGCTTGGCATCTTAAAAATCTTACACAGGGAACTGAAGAAGGACTTCAGTAATACCATATCTGATACATTTTTAAGATCTGTTTCCCATAGAAGATGTTTTTCCTCTGCCTCAGAAAAGTGCAGACCTGGAGAGGCCTCTCGTTTTGCAAGTGCCCCGTGCAGCTTCTCAAGAGGGCATCCGTGAGAAGAAATGGTGCAAAAGGTCTCCCTCCCCTTTCCTGTGCCAGGTGCCGTTGAAGGGAGGGCTCACATTTTGGTGCCAGAGAAAGAGGGAGTCACAGCAGGCAGCCCATCTTTTCAAGGTGAGCATGGCGAGGACGGTGCAGGGCCCTGCTCTGTCCCCAGGGGACCGGAGGGACCCCAGTGCCACCAGCAGGGAACAGCAATGCAACAAATAGAGCTTCAGTGCGAATGTGTAGTAAAAGCACACATGCAGAGTAAAAATAAATAAACAAGAAGATGTCTTCAAGAAACTGGTTTTGATCAATATTTATGTATATGTGGAAACTCAGTACCTTTTCCCCTGTTGCCTTAAAAAAATGTTTATAGCATTTATCTCCCGATTTCATCTGGCAGCTTCCATCTATTTTCCTATAAATGGTGAATGAGAGATGTGCCTAGTAACTGTCTCTTATGGCTCAGTAAATACTTGAATTTATTTGCATATTAAATCGGCCACATTTATATTGCGCTCACTAAATGCAGCAACACGAAATAGTACAGAGAGGAGGCTAGTCGGCCATTAATGTGCCGAGGATTTATGTGAATGACTCCCTTTAACATTAATGGAAGTTATCTACACAAATCGCTTTCCAATGGGGGAATAGACCATAATGTATGTAAATACGTATTACTCACTGCCATTTAGTCGTTCAAAAGGATGCCTAGCAATCTAAACCACCTCTCTGGTGCTGATACTCAATCAGTTTTCCTTAAAATGCAGGAAGGGAGGGTGCTGCTCATGTAGGGTGTTGTGTCACATCCGAGCTGGCACGTACTTGGAGGTGGCTGCAGTCCCTTAGGCTTTGGTGGCCACAAGAGAGAAAAGTTTTGCAGGGTTGAGTCCTTGCTGAGACAGCGTCCTGTGTGGGAGTGGGGGCAGTTGGTGGGATGCAAGAGCTGGGAGAAGACGATTTCCCTGTCCCTCGTAAGGTCCTGGCGCAGCTGGATAAGGCATTCCCTGTTTCCCACCCGATGGCCCTGCTGCATGCCCAGGAGGGGTGGCAGTGACCTTTCTGGTTTCATTTGGCTTGTCTCTCTTGCCATTTACTCCCTTGCCTGGGAGGCCACGTTTGTGCAGGTCAGTGAGCAGCATGGCTGGGCACCACCCATGCATGTGGTGTATTACGTCTGCCTTCCCCCAAAAAAAGGAAGTCCCCCCTGCAACACTTTGCTGCCGGCTGCCTGGAGCCCCCGGGGACTGGCCCTGCCTTGCTGCTGAGGCTGCAGACATGGATAAGGTGTGCTCTGGGGAGCAACCGTCTTTGCCCTCCCTCTGCATGCCTATTTTTTGCCTCTCCCATCTGGGTGACAGGCAGTGGTGGGTGCAAGTCCTGCTGCACCAGCTCAGCTCAAAACTCTTTGCTCTACCAGGGCAGGAGGGATCTATGGTGAAGGCTGGAGCAGGGTATACCCTCAGCCTGTCCTGGGGCAAAAGCCTTTTTATTACCAGCCTGCTGCTCCCCAGGGTGGCTGAGCTGAGGAAAGCAACTATTTGCTTCATTTATTTGCAATTGTGTGCCCAATTTTGGGCTGGGCACCAGGGCTTCTCAACGGCTTCCCAGCAACGCCGAGGTGAAGCGTGGTAGCTTTGACCAGTTTCACGACGAATGTTAGAGGGAACCTACAGCACTGAAACTGAAAATCCACAAGTCCCGGTGAGGTGGAGCCGTGCTGTTCCTCAGAGGTGTATTTTAATCCAAACTTGCTGTTTTTACAGCTCCCTGTGTCCAGTTCGTTTTCTGGGCACCTCTGCTCTGTTTGCATGGATGCATGGATTGTGCCGAGGCCAGGGTGAGGAGCCTCACTCTTGGCTTGCCAGCGAGGGGTGGGACTGGGACTGGGACTGGGACTGGGACTGGGACTGGGTGGCCAAACCTCAGCTGTGGTTGCCGTTCCCTTGGCCATCTCGGCTGCAGGAGAGCAGTGCGGTGAAAAAGATGCTCTCAGCTTCCTGGCCATGCTGTCCTCCTTGCTGGCCCTCCCCTTGCTCAGCCGCAAAGCTCTGTGCAGAGCTGGGTGTCTTCTCCTTCCTATCAGCCAGAGGAGCCAGAAGCCAGGCAAGTGAACAACAAAAACCTCATGGTAAGAGGACAAGTTCCAGGGGTATCTTGACCCTCGCGTGGGTGCATGTGGCACTGCTGCCCGGCTCCTCAGGAGGCACCTCACAGCTCCAACAGTCCAGGGATATTTATCACTTGCTGCTCTTCCCTTGACTGAGCTTATTGGACACACGTTCATGTGTTTTGTTCCTCATGGAATTGCTGTAGTTGTATCAGGCCACTGAAGTTAAGCCTGTGCAAATATCCTTCCCTCTCAGAACACAGGCTTTTTGGGTGATCCTAAATAAAAAAACCAGAAAACGTAGCTCTTTTGTTCTTTACAGCTGTCTAGGTGAAGGTAAATTTGCTCTGAAACCAAAAATTAAGAAATTAGGCTAATGGGACCGGTCACAAAAATTACCATTTCATCCTGCTTCCCAGTCAGACGCAACTATCACTCCAAATCCCCCTGTGATGCTGGAGACGGGCTCATTACCCAGCATTACATTAGGCAGCCCCACATCCTTGCCAGCCTGGCAGGGTACCCAGCACCCCTCACCCTGGACTCAGGGCTGGGCAGCACAATTGTCCCTCATCCCAGAGCCAGGCGGGAAAACCTACAGCAGCAGAAATGAAGTTTTGCTGCAGCGAGGCGCTGTGGCACTGGGAGGTTTGCTCTGTGCCACTCTGTCAAGTAGGTAGTCACGTCTCGCCCCATCCCTGTGTAGCCACAGGTTTGTGCCTTGGCTACACGGGCACTCAGGAGCTTGTGCTTGTCAGGGCACCCTGCAGCAGACACGAAGACCCGCTGGTGGCCCGTGCCTGTCCTCTGCGATGGTTGGTTTTGAGCTGTGTGGCATATGGGAAGACTCCTGGGAGAAACTTCCAACTCCAGAGAAGTTTTTATTAACAAGAATATTAGAGATGGTAAAATTCCTGCAATCTCAGGTGTTTCAGAACTTATATTAAATTTACCTGCCACGGTTACTACCTATGATTTCTAATTAAATGGGGTTATTAAACTGGGAGACAATATTGCAAAAATGATGATTGATCTTTTATCCTTACCCATTACTTTTGCACACTTAGCAGTGGCAGTCTCTGCTGACAACAGGGACCGACAATGAACCAGCTAAGAAACTCAATTACTTGTCATTGCTGAAAAGAATCATAGAATCATGGAATTGTTAGGGTTGGAAGGGACCTTAAAGATCACCCAGTTCCAACCCCCCTCCCATGGGCAGGGACATCTCCCATAGATCAGGTTGCTCAGAGCCCCATCCAGCCTGGCCTTGAACACTTCCAAGGATGGGGCTTCCACCACCTCTCTGGGCAACCTGTTCCAGTGCCTCACGACCCTCATGGTGAAGAACTTCTTCCTAACATCCAGTCTGAATCGTCCTATCTCTAGTTTTAATCCATTCCCTCTAGTCCTACCATTACCCGACATCCTAAAAAGTCCCTCACCAGAAAGATCTGCTCAGGTGAGCTTACCGTTAACCTTGCGGCAGGGCTTTTGTCTCTCTGTCGGCTTAGATCTCATGGAGCAAGAAAGTCTGTCCAGGGAAGGGCTGAGGCGGGTATTTATTTACCCGGGTAGGCAGGAGGCTGCCCCATGCTGAGGAGAAAATGAAGGGTGGTCGGGGTGTGCGGTCTGGTGGGAGGCAAGAAGGAACATCCTCCCCTGCAAAACAGGGAGAGCAGGACTGATTGAGGCTTCTGGTGGGTGATTTATTCTAATTAATTTGGAAGCTGGGGAGTTCTCCCAAACTCATTAACATCTAGCTCTGCAGATATAGAGGTCTCACGCATAGGGACATACAGGGGGGATGATGGAGCCCATTGTCTGGGTGAAAGCTTCAGAGCAGGCAAGGAGCCAGGAGGAGAAAGACATGAGGCTCCAGCCCCTCTTGAATGCCCTCAGGGATTCAGGGCACGGCTCGGTAAACACAGATGGCAGTGAGCCCCGTGGGAGGCTGTGCCAAGGGGAATGGTCCTCAGGGCCAAAGAAGGGGAGAGTTTGCCACAGCAGGCAAAAATTGCCATGTGTGCCCACCTGCGTGCTTTAGAACATCACACGAGCTGGTTTTCCCAAACATCATGTGATTTTATACAAATACGTGACATATAGGTCCAATGGCGAACAGGGCTGTACTTGCCCCTGAGTTATTTCTGCCATTAGTGCCAGCATGGGGGTATGTCTATAACCGCGGGAGCACTCGTGCCTGGCACTTTAACAGCTGAGGCAAAGTGCAGAGGAACTGGAACTGGGAATGTTGGTCTTGCCATGTGCTCAGCCTGTGTCCTAGGCTGCCACTGCAGCCTTAATTACTGTTTGATTAAAAAGTGTTGCTAGTCAGAAATATTTTAATAAGTGTTGTTAGTAAATCTGGGAGACAGTGCACGACTTCTATGATTTTCTTTTTTTTTGGCAACGGAGAAATAAATGGCAACAGAATAAATAAATAAAGCCAGCCTCTGAAAAGGTCACATTTGCCAACAGTCACCGTCAATGTGCTGGCTTCTTATGCTAATTTTGGGACAGTGAAAAGCTTGACACCATGGTCCTGCTGCCTGGTGACTGCTAGAGAGGGTGGCTCAGGCTGGTCAACGTAGGGGTGGTAAAGCACAGGAGAGACGCGATGCCCTGGGAAGGCCAGGAGAGCATGCTCCATAAGGGAGTGCAAAATTAGAGGAAAGCCAAAGGAAAATGAAATAAATAAAGTCTGAAATCCCTCCAGGTATTCAGGAGGCTCCATTCATCATGCGCTGTGGGTGGCACTGTGCCACAGTCCCTTGCAGGCTCCTTGCAAGCATGGAAGTTCTCTCTGAATGAAGTGTGTTAAAATCATGTGTTCTCAAAGGTGATAAAGGAGCTAAGAAAGCTTGAGGGCGAAAACCAGGATAAACTCCAAGTGGAGAAAATGTCTTCAGACAAAGAATTTGGGGCATAATTACAACATTGTTGATGCTGGATCCCATGTGAATTACAATGCAAGAGAGTAAATCTGACTTTGGGCTTTAAGGTGCAGGAGGACGAGTTTGCAGTGGGGCACTTTGCCTGTTCTACTGTGGGTATCTGAAGCAATTTCACAGAGGTTTCATGAAGAGATACATACTAATTGTCTCAAATGCCATACTGCCCCAAAAAGCTTATAACGTGTCCTTGAGTGATGTCGTCACACATCTAAACTAAAAATTAAACTAAAAATAGGATGACTTAAAATCATAGAATCATAGAATTCTCTAGGCTGGAAGGGATCTTTCAGATCATCTAGTCCAACCATCAACCTAACTGACAAAACCCATCACTAAGCCGTATCTCTAAGCTCTATGTCTACCCATCTTTTAAATACCTCCAGGGATGATGATTCCACCACTCCCCTGGGCAGCCTGTTCCCAATGCTTAATAACCCTTTCTGTGTAAAATTTTTTTCCTGATATCCAATCTAAACCTCCCCTGGCGCAACTTGAGGCCATTTCCTCTTGTCCTATCACCTGTTACTTGGGAGAAGTAGAAGACTTACCTCCGTCCAATGTCCCCGTCCCCTACGCAGGGACAGGCAGAGTGAACTGTGATCTGCAGATATTTTATCTGTCTCGTAATCACTTCTGTTTTCTCACTGGCAGAATAGAGGGATTAAAAGCCAGAATGTTTTATTGAACAATTTTGAAATGATTCTGCAGGGAAGAGGTGTGTCCGGGCCCTGGAGGTGCTTATGAAGGCTTCTGGGTTGGGGAGGTTTGTGGGATGGGGGAGCAGAGCAGAGCAGCCTCCTCACCAGCGCTCTTGCTGCACTCGGCAGGTGATGGAGGTCTCCCTTCCTGGGGGAAAGCGGGAGCTACCGGTTGGGACTGCGCATTGCTTCTCTAGTGATTCGCGTACTAGAACAGTCACAGAATCATAGAATCACAGAATCTTCATGGTTGGAAAGGACCCTTAAGATCATCGAGTCCAACCAAACAACCTACAATCTCTGTCACTAGAGCATGCCCTGAAGTGCCACATCTAGACGTTTCTTAAACACCTCTAGGGATGGTGACTCAACCACCTCCCTGGGCAGGCTGTTCCAGTGTCTGACCACTTTCAGTAAAGTAATTCTTCCTAATATCTGATCTAAACCTCCCCTGCCGCAACTTCAGCCCATTTCCTCTGGTCCTGTCATTATTCACCTGGGAGAAGAGGCCAACACCCACCTCTCTACAGCCTCCTTTCAGGTAGTTGTAGAGTCCAGAGTTGTAGAGTCCTCAGACACTGAGTGGCTCCTGGAGCCCTCACTGCCACCGAGCGTGAAAACTCTGTGCTAAATCAGAATATGAGGCAGTGGGTGGCTGCTGTCAGGCTCAGGATTCTGTGTGCCTCGGTCTGTGCGTGGAGACACTTCTTCCTTGGCAGCCCCAGGTATTTCCATAGAGCTGTGATGAGCTGTCTTTGCTACTCGAATTGTTGTCCCAATTAGTTAGAAGAGATGTAGCCAGGAATGGAAGACATTGCCATTCTGTGCTAGAAATCTTTTGCCACTTTTGTGATACAGACATAGAAAATATGAAAATGATGGCATCTCGAGAACCAGGAAAAACTCAATGCATTGTGGGGAAAAAAATCACCGTGTGCAGGGTGACGTTGGTGAGAGCAACGTGAGCTCTTCCCTGGTCCCACAGAGAGCTGTTTTGGAGGCTTAAGCTGGACTGCAAGAACATATACGCCTTCTGCTAGTGCTTTGTGTTGCTCTCACCAACTAGAGACGGAATTACACGGGGGCCAAACTTTGTGATTAGTTTCCATAGCATGCCTGAAAGCTTTCCATTAGTTGGCCTCAGAGCTGGTTTGGAAGGGTGCCTTCTACTGACCAGCACCTGCAAGTACAAACCAACTGAAAGTTCATTCAATGGGACCTTTCATCTGGGGTGTTTTTTAAAGAACAGCGAAAGCAGAGATTAAATCAGTACAATTTTGCAAAACCGATTGCCCAAGGTATGCAGACGATGACACTCAAGCCAGCTGGAGTGGTTTTGTTCTGAGTATGGAGTTTCTAGGTGATGAAAACGGGGTCGTTGCCAAACATAATGTAAAAATCATCTAGAAAACAGGAAACGGTGGTTCGTTGGAAGGGGAAATGGATCAAAATAGCTTTGAAATTTGAAGGTTATATGTTTATTTAGAAAATGAATTACAGATATAACGAAACAGGGGCAAACTTTACTCTTGGGTGCTGAATGCTTTAGTAACCAGCCCCAGTTAGCAAAGCTTTGCTCCCCTGTCACAGTGAGTCACACCTTGCTAATTTGCCACATGGTGTTCCCACGGTTCAGTTTTAGGTCCGGGATCTGCTGTGGTTTTCCCAGCATGTTTTTATTCCAGATGTGTCCGCTCTGCATTTTGAGAGCCACCTGCAGCCTCCCCCAAAGACAGACCCGGTGTGCAGGCAGGCAGCAAGCCTGCGAGCTGCCAGAGCTCGCCTTCCAGGTGCGCTGGGCGAAATCACCGCTGACGGCCCCACGAACCTCCTCCAGCTTGCCCAGTGGTCACTCAGGCACCAGAGCTTTTCTTCTGGAGTGGGAAGTGATGGCAGCGGGATGACTGTCAAGTTCCTAAGCATTCCTGGGCAACACAGCATACTCTAGCAAGTGATGCACGTGCTTTTCTTGTTCCCAAACTTAATGATTAAATGAATACCCTTTTATTTATGCTGTCCAAATACAATGTTAAAACGTGGTTGACTCTAAGCATATCTTCCGTGCGTGGAAGTAAAAGCTTTGAGCATCTTCAGAAACTGTGGTCCCTGAAGTCTCTATAGACAGAAACATAAGAGCTACTCCAGTTTATGCTAGAAAAGGATGAATGTTTTATAAATATTATTTCTCAAAATGTAATATAAAAGTGCAGCAGGTCCCTAGGGAATAAAGATAACTTTATGTGAGAAATATGTGAAATTCCTGCCCTCTGTCTAAGAAAAGATATTTCCCTATTGACTTTTGTAATATCACTTCTTCTGATTTAGGGGGTTAATTTATTTCCTGGGACAGATATCTGTGGTAGGCTTACCAGCTGGTATGCACGATCCAGCCAAGTGTGTTGGTGTTGGAGAGAAATCATCCCAGAGTCAGTGGCTGGATATTACTGGGGACAGAAAGGGAGGCAGAGCATGGGGCGACGTGGGAGCCGGGGGACCGGACACGGCTCCCGAGCTGCCTGGGGGTCCCCAGCACGCTGCTGGGATAGCATTTGCATGGGATAGGAGAAGCAGTGGACTGTTTCTTTAGTGCTCAGACTGCCATTTTAATGGGAAAGGGGTTTGTCCTACCTTTTTTTCCAAAATGGGCACATTAGCCCTGGTGATTTCATGCAGTAGACCTAATTTGGCAAGGAAGGAAGCACAGATGTTTTAATCCATACTGTGGGCTGAAGAAAGGTAAGGAATGATGGGGGTTGTACCCAGGACAGGGGCTGCCTCTGTGTTAAAAACGTATTTACTTGGCAAAGTAATTGAGGATAATAGTATGTAATGAAACGCCTAGAGTGGCACAGGAGGCAATAAATGCCAGAAAAAAACACCCAGACCACCTCAAGCTGCTCATCATGACAATTTTCTCTTTTCCACTATAAAGTTCGCTCGTATTTCTTATTAAACAGCTGGAGGTCCACTGGATCTGGGGAAGACAGGGAGTTTTTCAACTTGACTCTAGCTTCTGTACTGCTGACTCTTTCTGCTAATTCCAGGTGGTTTCAGGGATCAGCCCAGGTTGTGCAGCCCAGGTTGGCCCCGGCGCGGCAGGCACTGGGGAAAGGCTGGGCTGGGGCACCATCAGCCATGTTGATGGGAAGCAGATTGCTGTCCTACCAGCGTTTTGGGGGTGGAAAGTTCTTTCTCATCCTGTGCTGGATTTAAATCACAACCATTTCAGTGTGCGTGGGAGAAAGTCACCAAGCCAGTGCCCTCGTATCCAGTGTGTGAGGTTGGGATGGAGTCACCCTGTGATGAATACGCACAACATAAGAGAGCCATGACAGCAGGCGACGAGAAGCTAGGATCTCACATTGGGTAACAGTCTGTCATTGAGGCACCATCTCCTTGTAATAGAGCACCCCTTTTTATAAGTAGAAAAGGAGGACAGCTTTCAACCTTCCCCACTCTGCTTAATATTAGCATCCTCCCTAGCTTTCTTCCAGGTTACTCCATCTAACTCTCCCAAGACAAATCTGCAGCCCAGGGGCCAACCTTAGCCACGTGGATGCAAGCTCCGCTGCGCCCATGAGCCCTGGAGATGGGCATTAGTCCTGCTCCTCTTTTATTTAGTAGTAGTTGTAGTTACAGGGACTCCTGCTCAGTCCTGACGGCGATGGGGACCAGAGTTCCATGCTCCCGTGTGCTGGGGAGTGCTCAGGCAAGGGCGCTGAGTCTGCCTCTTTTGCTGCTTTCCAGCTCTGCCACCCGAATGCAGCCTCTTTTGCTGCTTTCCAACAAAAGTTTTGTTTCACCTGGCTCTTTAATGCAAAATGCTCACTTAAACAAGAATTTTTATACATTGTGGTTTCCAAAAATTCCCAGCCAGCTCTCATTGCAGTGTGCACAGGCAAGTTGGGATATGCATCCTGAATCCTAGCACATCTGCATGTTGGTGGGACGTTGGTGAGACTTTCTCTCCACTGTCTGTTGCTATTTATTTTCCTCCATCACCTCCACATTTCAGAAATACATACGAAATCCTCCTCAACTTGTCCTGTGCCAAATGCACCTGAGAGGGATTCCATGTGGTGAGAGGACACATAGCTCTAGAAAAATGAGAAGTCTGGGGACATTGCCACTTCTCCCACTGTCTGCCTTGAGTACACTGACCTTCCGTGAGTTAAGTCCTTCTTCCTGCTACATACAAATGTCAAAATCTTTTTTGTTTTTCCTGCAGGAAGGGCAATGCATAGCTGGTTCAAGAAAACATTGGAAGCAGTTCAGGGAAATTATCTAGATATTTGGATCCTTCTTTGAACTGAGCTGACAGATTTGTAAGGCTCATCCATTTATGGCAGACACTGGTTGAAGATGTCCCATAAATGTAAAAACTATAGAAAACTTGGGGGGGAGGGGGAGAAGAAAAGGCAAGCAGTTAAAAAAGAAAAGGCTGGAGTACTGCCAGAGAAGCGAGAGGGAAAAAATATGAGTATCAGCCAATTACAGACTCAGCTGGAGAACTGAAATGGCCATAATATAAATGTTGCTCATTTCACATTCATTTGTTCCGAATCTTTGCCCCTGAAAATTTAACAGAGAGCAGAAAGGATCCGTGGCTTATGGGTGATGAAAGCATATGGCTTCTGCGCGAGACACAGAAGATGAGAAAGTAACTGTTCAAAAGAGAAGTTGGGGCTTTCTTTGCTGGCCTGAAGGTTGTAGATAAATAAGATATTGCTTTGTGTGCCTGTGGTTCAAGAAGGGTTAGCTTGTTAAACGCGCAAGTTCCCCGGTAACAAAGCTAATGGCAAGAGGGGACTCCTGGAAAGCAACCTGTAAATTACACTGGCAAAGTGTGTGATCAGAAACAAGGGTGTCTCAACCAGCAATCGCTTGGCTGAATATGTGAAACAGGACCTGTGACAATACAAAGCCCAATTTAAGTTTAATTGCTGGTGCAGAATCCCTCAGCCTCAGTTTTATGGGCCAAAGCCCTATCAAGGATACAAACATTCATGCATTCACAGAAAGATTTGTTCCGGTGTCATCTAATAAATAACAGATATCCTGGCCATCTTTGAATCTCCAGCATTCAGGAGTTGAGCTGGGGAAACTGAGGCTGGAGGATCTTGGTGCTGGAAATCACGTCTGGGGGTTTAGGGAGAAAGGAGAAATCTGCTCTGCATTACAATCCTCCTGCTCACTGGAAAAGTCACTTGGTGACAAGACTGCGGATGGCCAGAGGCAGGGCAGTGGGGAAGTAAGTGGAGGGCCCACGGGAGGTATATTCTGCTTATGGCAGAGCTCCATCACACTTCCCTACACCCAGAATGATGCTGGTGCGGCATGAAGCATCCCTGAGGCCATCAGCCTCCTGAGCAGAGGGAGTGTAACGGGCTGTGGAGGCGATGGGAGAGAGGATCTGCCTCCTTCAGAAACTTTGCAGCCGGTCAGTGTGGAGGGGAGGGCTCCCAGATGAGGTGGGGACGGTGAGGAGATGAAATAGAGGTAGGCTGATAGGAAGGCTTGGCAAACAGTAATCCTGAGATTGCAAGTCTGCAGGAGTGCAGGAGTAACTACTTGTATAATAAATACCAACCTTATAATACTCAGCCTTCGGCCTCAGCCTTCCATTCTGCCTCTCCAAGCTTGCAGAGGAAGTTTTGCACGGCTCCTGGAGTGCTCTGCCAGCAGCCCACTACATTTTACCACCCTCAGGATTTCAGAACAGGGGATTTTAAGAGGTTCTTTTTAGCAAACTGAAATGGCACCTCTGCATACCCAGATGCTGAGGCAGGAGGCCTCGGGGTAGTGAGAGGAGGGACTCAAGTTGTTTGGCTGGGACCTTGTCTTGCAAAAGGTAAACCAGTCTGAGGCAAAGACCTGCAAGAGGAACTCCACCCTCTCCTGCAGCTTGTCCAGGTGGGAGACAATCCAAGCACTGTTTTTCTTCTTGTTTCTCTGCAATATCAGAAGTGGTGCTACTAGCTCCACATAAGAGAGAGAGAAGGAAGGAATTGCCTTTGTTTTCTCCTTTTTTTCTGCACATTTGGCTTGACCACCCTCAGCAGAGCGACCCTTGCCACTCCCGTGGCCTCGGCGCATTCATTTTTCACATCTTTTCTTTTGGTGCTCTGCCCACGCTCGCTCGCTCTCCATAAAGTTTCATTTCCTCAATTCCCCGCCACAGGCTACTCGTCTGCAACAAAACCATCAGGCCAAATGAAGAAAGGTAAGATCAGGAGGCAAGGCTGGCCTCGGCTGCTCCTGGGGGTCCCATTCTCGCCGGGGTTTTCAAGTTCTTCTGGCTCATTAAGCAAACCTGAGCGAAAGGGGGCACGCAGCTACTGCTCTGCCTGCTGCCACCAGGGTGCTATCCTTCAAAAGAACACCTCCTCAAGGACAGCACTGTCACTGCTGCTGAATTTAACTTAACAAAAAAAAAAAAATCAGACTGTAAGATGACACTGGGAGCCATTTTTTCTTTCTTTTGCTCTTAGTAACAAGGAAAGGAACAGACACCCTCAATACTTTTTGTCTGGATTTTGAAGAATTCTGTGCTATTTCCTACCAGCTCCCTGCCCCTTCATTAAAGCACCCAGACTAAGAGAAGGAGAAGAGGGAAGGGTACAGGACTGGACGCTGCTTGCACGATACCTGGTTCTTTCCTGTCCCAATGCAGCGACTGCGAAAATACCAAAAGCAGCTCTGCAGGACCTGCTCTCAGCAGCCGGAGACAAAGCCTGCTGCAGGACTTCTTCTGAAGGGGCTCTGCCACTCATGAGCCTGGGGCAGCCAGCAAAGCACCCATGGCAGAAACATTGCTGGGTTTCTGCTGCACTGGGACACGTTCGCAAGAGAAAAAAATGTTTTCTTGTTTGAACGCGGTTTGATTTGGATCCTCTGTCAAATTTTTTAATAAAGCGCCATGCAATTGCTATTGCAGTGTAACCTTCAGTGCACTTTGCAGCTGGAGACACGCAGGTAAAAAGGGCTGAAACTAGCTCCAAAGAGAAATGTGCTATTTCCCGAGACGCGAATAGCCGAGCAGCAGTGTGGCAGCCTGTCCAGCCTGGCTGCTGCACCTCCTTCAGTTCCTGCGCAGCAGCCAGCGAACAAACTCAAACACGGAGCAACTAAAAGAACAGCCCCAGGTAGTTTCCTGAGCAGAGGAGAGAAGGATGCTTCGTTTTCTATAGATTTGTGTCCTGTAACTGCCTGATTCTGGTGTCTGGTCTGATAAGAGCTTTTCCCAGCGTTGAAGCTTTTATATTCTGTCTTCTGCTCCCACTGTCTCTTAAGGTGTGTGGCCAACACTGGGGGAGCGCAACTCAGGGAGCACATCTCTGTCTTCTACACATTTCCACTACACCTGCAAACCTTTGCACCAGTTGCTCCGTCAGGTCTGTTTGAAATGAGTCAATGAGTCCAAAAGTCATATAAGAATTGAATGAGACCACGAGTTTGTAAACACATGAACTCTTACTCTGCAGGAAGGTAGGCTTAAAAAATTCACACCACGTTTTTGCCATGCATGTCTCACCCACGGAATGACAGCACTGAAGGAGAACTTGCCCATCTCGCCCTCACCATCTCCCATTGTCTCTCTGGCTGACATGATGGCTCCAGGGCAAGGTAGACAGAGTCTATGCAGTGACGGATGCTGGTGTACGCAGTTTGGGATGCTGCTGCTACTTTCAGTTCCATCAAGGAGAGTTAAATCTCTGCTGTGCTGCAGGCATAAAATGATATATGGCTACCAGCTTTATCAGAAGATTACAGCTCATTAGAAAGCCATGTTTTTACAGCCCAGAGCAAAACCACATTCACTCCTCCTTGTATTTGCTTACAGGCTTTGCTGTAGCACTGCTCTGTGTAGGGAAGACTCACAAATACCTCTTTTGAATACCTAAGGATCAGTCTCCTTGGGAGAGGCTCCAAGCAGAAGAAAAGGTGTTTGCATCTTCTTCAGCCTTTCCTAAACTGCGTGTGAGAATGTTTAAAACACGGGATAGCTGGCAAAATTCAACTACTCCAGGAACTAAGAGAGGAAACACATTCTTTTGGCCAAATGAGAGCTACCGAAATATTTGCCCGCTTTTCCTTGAGAATCAATGTGTGGCAGTGGTTGGGATATGGGTGATGGGAGCATGAGGAGCCTGGACCCTGCCATCAGCTGGCCTTGTCCCCAGCAAGTCGCTTCGCATGTCTGGTTGTTTTCCTGCCTCCTGGAGAAGATGCTGTGGGACATGTGGGAGAAGCGAGAGACTAAAAGGGTAGGAAGTTCCTCACTCGGGACCTCACAGGGAGGCAGGGACAAGGTCAGGAATCTCAAGTCTTTCCTATCTGTGAAGCTTGAGTTTTCACTTCCAAAGAGGCAATGATTTCTTTTGCAATGCAATGTACTGTTAACCAGAAATATCCTGAACACAGGATAAAGCAGAACTGGTCACTGCGGGTAGGCACAAGTGGCCAAGGGTGGGATACACCTGGGCACTGTAGATATCTAGGTATGAGGTTCCTTGCTTTTATAAACACAAGAATTATGTATACATAGTACATGATTAACTTCACCCTATTGTTGTGAATAAAACAGACAAGTCAAGCCCAACTTTTAGAAATGCGATCAGTTAAGGATTACGACACCTTAGCACGGGTCTCTACAAGAAAGTAACAAAGCTCCTATGATCATCAAATCGCACCTGGTCAGTGGACCCTAGAGCCACTGAACCCACCAGAAAACTACATCTGTATTTGTCCATCTGAACGACTGCATGCCTTCAACCATATTGGCTAGATCTCCACTGATACCATGGGACGTCAGACATCCATCACACACAGACACCTCTGTATAAGAGTCTGAATGCAGGCATTTAGGTGTCTTAATCTGCTACTGAATTATTCCCTATAGCTAACTCTGGTTGCCTAAAATAGCCATCTAGTGCCACCTGAGATGACCTGAGGTGCCCAAGACATTTTGGCAGATGTGACACAGGGTGTAAGAGAGATCGCATCTGAAATGATCAGAGGCACCTGTACTGAGGTCACTGATGAACAGAGGTTTGAAATTAGGTGGATATAAACACAATCTCGGTTCCCAACTACCACAGATATTTGTGGTATTTGTTTCTTTAATGATTAGTTTGGGAAAATGGGCCTTTCTACTCAGATCCCACTGGCTGGACAGTCTCAAGGGTTTTATGTAGAAATTATCTTCCTGAGGTCAAAATGGGCAAAAGCGTCCCCCAGAGAAGCAGCTTGTTCTCACTTCAATCCCCAAGGCAATAGGCAAGAAAAGAGAAGAGCTTTGCAAGTCCCTGTAGAAGAACTTCATGACAGGGATGAAAACTATCCTGACCTTTCTTTGAGCAATGGTGAGATGGGTGCTCTCATGCAACGTTGTTAGGCCATCACATCCAGGCATGCAGAGAATATTGGTTCAAAGCTTTTATTAGCAAAAATTCCTACTGTCTGCTTCACTAAACACTTACCTTTCATGTACTATGTGGTACTGCTTTGGCATTCATGATGAAGAGATGTGTAATGCCTCATGTCCCTGAATACTACCCAAGAGGAGCACGCAGATATAAACCTTTGCTTCCAGATCAGGCAATGCTGCTGATTTTGCTCACCTACTCTACAGGCCGTCATCTCTGAGTGGTCACAGTCAAAGGGCTGCCCTGTGTGCACAGAGAAGGGAGGGGAAAATAGTCCTGTTACTGGCTGAAAAGTATCCCCTCCCTCCCATTTAGTAATGTGATGTTCCCCTGCAGAGTGTGCTTTCCTGAACAACAGCTGAAGGAAAGATAGACAAGATTACAAGAAGTTTATACCTTTTCCACATACAGCTGTTGGGTATGTAGATCTGGGAGACATGAAGCTCTGCAGGGGTCAACTGTTGGAGGCAGGACTGCAAGTGCTGGCAGGGACTCCTGGATCAGAGTCCTTCTGGAGCTGGGACCAGTGGCTGTACTGGGAGTGAAGGGCATTCTCCTTCAGCCGCTGTGAAACGGACACATTTTCTACTCAACTGCACTTTTGCACCTTCCTTTGGCTTAAGGCATGAATAGCTTGTTCCTTCCCTATGCGTCATCCCTGTGCCAGTCCAGGCAGGGGTTTGCATGAGACCTGGTGTAAACCAAGTCTAAATGATCATCCTCTGGAATTACCGGTATAAAATTTAATGTGATATTTTTACCTTCAGCCCTTGCAGTTACTGTAGTGCAGGTTAAAAGCTGCATTTATTGCAGGCGTTTATTTTTATTAAGAATGGATCTTTGCAGTCCATCAAAAATACTCAGCTTGGGAGGAAATGCACTGTAGCTCCCTCCACTATCAGCTACAGTTGCCGGCACGGTAAGCTGTGTTGCTAATCATACAGCGTCTACACCAACACATGATGCAGGGCAAGCACAGTGCAAAGCACGGGCTGTTAGAAACATCCTACAGGTCACCGGTGTTGGTCTCAGGCATGTCTTTTCTCTCCACCCCTGGCTTTCCACAGGGGCAGACTGCTGTGCATAGGATGCTCCACAGGATCCTCTGAAGTCATGGTAGAACCTCTGCTGCCCAGGCAGGACAAGATCTGACCCTTCCCGCAGCTCTCGCCTAGGCGCTGGGGTGGGAAGAGGTGTTTCCCTGCTGCCTCCTCGCTGGGATCTGATGGGGCAATGCGGAAGGCAGGGTTGGGAATTAAATTTCCAGATGACAATGTTTGAGAGACAAGTAAGGAAAGGTTACCCTGTGTCTAGCCCTGCATTAAGTGATGAGAAGCCACAAATGTAAAGCAGTTTCCTGCTGTTATTTTTAAACTAAGAATGGGAAAGTGATAGACCCAGGTCAGACTGAAGCTGCAGCATCCCCAGCTGTCCAAAGCCAGTGCCTTAGGAAAAGTACAAGGACAGGGCAAACACATACCGATTTCCCTCCCAAAATACTCCCGGGCTAGTTGTACTACAGTGATTTCCTGAACTGAGGCGGCGCCTTTGCTAGTAGCCTGCAATTTGCTTCCTTGAATTTGCCCTTAAATTGCATCAAGTTCTCTTAACTTGCCTTGAAGCCACCCAGCTTTCCAGCCCCTGAGCCGTGGGTCAAGCCCAGGCTGTGGCAGCGGTCGGAAAGTCCTTCCAAGGCAAAACCCTGACTTCGTTGGGGGGCAATCAGACAAGTCCTTGTGTCCCTCTGGCCGACCCGCAATTTGACTGCCTGTTTTTCCAGCCTACCCAAGAGCTTTCTCCTGGCTGTAAGAGGAGGTCGTGCTGTCACTCCCCACTGTCAGACAGAGGCATTTTTTGCTTCTCTGCTGTTTTCCGCTGCTGCTGGGGAGCACACTTGCCTTCCAGGATCTGCAGCAGCGTAACGCAGTAAATGCCACCAAAGGCACTCTCCATTTCCCTTAGCATACAAGACAGGAGAATCAAGTCATCGTTGGGCTTGTAATTAAGTGTAATAGCAACAGCTTGTACACTGCAGTTGGCTTCTTGTCTTTGCTGTATCAATTCAAATACACTACACTGAAATCATTTGGTGCACAGTCCGGTTGGGTCCCATGTGTCTGCGCATGTGGCAAGGAGTTTTAAGAGGTTTTGCCAAAGCACAGTGCCACAAGTCCCAAAAGCAGAGATAGAGGACAAAAAAAAAAATTGTGATTGATAATATTTAGTGTGTTTCCTGACCACCACGTGTTTCATACCTTACCAGCTGCAAAAGAAAGCAGCATCTCAGTCAAAGAAGTGCTTTAGGTCAGCAGCTCTTTTGCTTCGGGAGCTGTTAATTCTCAGTTTCTGAGGTGCCACCACCTACCTTTACCATTGAAGGAGAATACAATAAAGGCGACACAGTGTGGTGTTCGATGCAGGACCGTACCTCACAGCTTCATGGCCACCAGTGGCCACCACTGTAGGAACCGCTGCTCTTCCCCAGGCAGGGAGCAAACCTGGGCTGGGCTTGTCTGTTCGCATTGCCAGGCTTTGTTTAAAGCAGACCGAAATGCAAAGCCGGAAGCAGTAGTCTTTCATAGCGGGTTTTTGCGCCAAATCCAATGTAATCCTTGCATTTCCCTTCCCTGCTGAACTCCCTGCCCGCAGCCAGCCGCTAACTTTAACATCCTGGGGACATTTTGTTTTGGGAGGTGGAAGAGGCACCAAGGGTGTCCCTCAGAAAGCACTCCAGGGAGGAAAATGCACACTGCTGAAGCCAGAAGGAAAGTGGTGATGCTCAGGATAGACAGTGCTTTTCCATTTGACTCCTGCTGTGGTAAGCCTTGTGCTTTTAACCCTGAAAGTATGACTCTCTGCAGTCACACGAGACTTTCATTTGGGAAAAATCAGAGCACGGTGGCGGGCCTTCAGGTGGTTCCTGAGCTGGCTGAGCATGCCTGGAGAGTGCAACCACAGCGGCCCTGGACAATATTGTAAATTAGGTACTGCAGGTTTGCTCTGATCTAATGTTAGACATTCAGTGTTTGCATGAGAGTTTTAGGCAGCTGATGATGAAGACTGGAAATTTTATAGTCAATCTATAAGTCCTGCCATATGTAATGGATCTGCCTGAACTGAGCAGATGCCCCTGGTGTTATTAAGAAACCTCAGTTTTTAATATATTGCAAATAAATGCATTTACTGGAGGGTAGGACTGGGAGCTGTCTATTTTTTCTGATCCTACAGCAGACTGTGTAAATTATTGACCGGATAAGCCAGAGAAGTGAGTTGCTTGTTAGTCAGTCATGCTTACAAAGTTTTAACGAGGCAAAATATGTTTGCCTTTGAAGCAGAGAAACCCCCAGCTGCAGACACTTGTCACCAGAGGCCCCTATCAAGTGGTGCCCTTCCCACCGTGTGGGTGAGCAACCCTGATTTCATTTTCCAGCAATGTCAGCTCTGATCAGTCCGATCACACTGCCTTCTGAAATTGTGAGATTTGAAGTGTGGTGAGCAATTTGTAGACTTTACCATTTGTAGATTTTGTAAAAATTCATAGTTGTTTGTAGTAAAAAACCAAACCTTTACTTGCTTTATGGTTTTTGAGCTTAGAGGATGCTCATGGACCACATCTTTAGGCTTTTCTCTGTAGCTGAGAGGGCTATGAGTCTGCTCTGTAAAAACAGAGAGCTGGGAGTCTTCCCTTATCACTGGCCTGAGGGAGCATGAAATTGAAAGCGTCAGCCATCGCAAGGCTTATCATAAAAGCATGGGAATTGCTTAGACCCTTATGTCTAGCACTATATTCAGGCAGGACTGGGACTAGTATTCTGCCCACGCGCAGGAAAGCAGATGCCTGGACAAACCAACATTTGAAAACATATTTCTGCAGTTGGGGTTTTTCTTAATTGACCTTCGTTAGCATCTGACCCTTGCCAGAAGCTATGAAGAATGCTGTATATTCCCTTGGCACTCCGGGTATGGTTGTATATTTGTTTTCTTTATTAAAACCTGGACAGAGGAAAATGGACCAGATTCCACTCCATTACCCCTGCTCAACTTCATCAGCTGTATGGAGTTGTGGCAAAATAACGGCTTTTGATGGAGTACATCCAAAAGCCCACTACTAACATGCGTGGTAACAGATGCTATTAAATTGCAGAGAGTAAATGTTTGGCAATTCTCCTCTAACGCGGCTACCTTGTGCTGGCAGCCTTGTGGTCCAGTTCTGCCTCCCCGCTCAGGAGTCCTGCGGAGGGAAGAGGGAAGTCCATTTTGGTATCGGTAGCACTTCCGAGGTGAGGGAGGATTTGCAGAACCACAGAATGCAAGAAAAAATCAGGTTGGCAGGGACCTCATCTACTCCAAACTCCCTCTGAAAGCAGGCACTGACTGATGGGTGCAAGCTCATGCCTTCATCACACTTCTCTGCAGGATGCAGGGTTAAGGTGGCTGTTGTGGGATTCACCTGCGATAGAGACCTCACCACCTGAGCCAGCTCCCTGTCCTGTATCCACGGTCAGCAGAAAGAAACGGGCATGGCAAGGGTTTTGTCCTGCTTTGGAGAAGCTGAGCCAGCTGTGGTCAGGTGAATCCCACCCAGGAGTGCACATCTGTGGCATCTTTCTTGCTGCTTGATGATTGATGGTAACAATGAAAATGACAGTATGAGAAAACTGCCTTTGGATGAAAAACCTAAACTTGAAAAATAAATAAAAAGCTCTTTTCTTTTTTTTTTCTCTCCCTTATGGTTGATCAGCAGCCCCGGGACAGATGAGCCACCAGGCGTGCCTGCCTGCCAGCCTGGGCTCCGGGGAGATGCAGTCCCCCCGAATGGTGGGGAGGAAGCGAGGGCGGCCCCCGCTCCAGCCGGCACCCATCAAAGTGGCCGTTCACAACCTCTACTCAGCCCCAGCCGGTGCTCTGCCAGTCGTGAAGATCCCGAAGAAGAGAGGGAGAAAACCCGGGTACAAGGTAGATAACGTGTTTTTTCACAGCCCTTCTCCACCTCCTGCTGGGTTTAATACATTTTCTCCTAGAATTTCAGGTGAAACATGGGAACAGAGGCAAAGTTGTGCAAGCGTTGGGCAGAGCAATGCAAAAAAAGTGAAAGGAGCTGGTTTCTCTTCTACCTGAGCTGGTGAAAAAAAGAGGGAATCTATTTGTTTAAAGTTTACAGTTATTTCAATTTGCGTCGTTTGAAAATAACTTGTGTCCCACAGTGTTGTGTGGGCTGCACAATGCTGCAGTAACACAGCGCTTTGGACCTAGGTGGCTGGGCGGTTGATTGCTGTTGCCCCCTCCTCTTCCAAAGGGAAGCTTTTCCCCCTGCTGGGTGCCACACGTGCCTCCTCCCCGTCCCCAGGGACTCAGCAGGGAGATGATGGCATCCCTCCTTGGGCAGTGAATCTGGGATGATGTTATTTCTCAGCGAGTGACAGCAGGTAAAAAAACATCCTTTTATAACCAATGGCTTAAGTTTCTGGCGCTCATGAGCTGTAGCGTCCATGGCATCTGGCCTCGCGCCGTTTATTTGCACTATAGGATTCGCACACCGAAGCGATGTTTTCTGTGAGGCGCCTCTGTACGCTTTGCGCGCAGCTGAAGTGAACCCCTCTCCATCGAAAACACTTCCCCAGCGTGAGTCACAGATTACATTTTTTTTGATGGGGAACTCTAGCTTGATTTAATTAGCTCGCTAATTGTATGACTTTCAGATACCATGAGACTTAAACGCATTTTAAAAAACGACTCCCTGCCCAAATGGCAGGCGACCAAATTCTTTATAGCAACCAGATAGCTGAATTATTACAGAACAGATGGAAAGATACTTCTGAATTTTTAGCAAACTAGGAATTTACAGCCTACATTTAAATTTATTTTGACCGAGATGTGAATAACAGACATTTTTAATCACATGCTCTTTATAGCCAGATGATCCATTGCCTGCTTTCATTGATATTAAAGCAAATATCTGCGTTTTCCTAAAATGATATTTCATCGCGCTTCACCACCAAGCAAAGTCCTTTTCCTCACTATCCTGTTTATTTTTTCACAGCTTTGGTTATAAAATTTCATCAGCTGTTTTTCCAAAAACAGTTTTGTACCTGATGTGGAGCTATTTGCTGTAAAAAGCTGCATTTTCCCCAAACGCAATATTCTTTCTGACTGTCTAAATCTCTAGGAAAAATTCTATCCTGGCAGCCAGGGGGGGGTTAGTAGATGGTTGGGGTTTATTTCTCCAGTTTTAAAGTGAGGGGCAGCCCCAAAGAGCTACCTAGAAAGCCCATTCAAGGGAAGGCTGTGTTGGCATTGTAGGGGGATTTGTGGTGTTAGAGGATGTCGGAGTGACACGTGTGCGGGCAGCACTGCAGCAAAGACCACCGCATCCCTTCCAGAAGGCAACAAAACGATGGCCCCATACGAGCAGCCCAAGGGCAGTTTGTCCCCCCAGTGCCACCGCAGCAGCTCCTGCCTGGGGAGGTGGCCCCAGCCCTGGGCGAGCAGTTGGCTGGGACCTTGCAAGCTCCTGCCAGGCGGGGTGGGCAGCAAGAGTCACCCTGTGGAGGACGGCGTCTGGAGCGACAGTTTCCATTACAGGGCATAGGTTCCCCTGCTGCCTTAGAAGTCACTATTAATGGTGACAAATAAGCAGTCAGGATTCGGACACACTGGAACTGAGATTGCACAGACAACCTTCAAGTGCCCTGATTATTCACCTGCCTTGTGATACAGCCTTGGATTCCAAGGTTGCATACGCTTCTCTTAAGGTCACCCGCCTCATTCACTGCAAAACGCTCAGGGGATGTAGGAGGCTGCGTGCAGACTCCCCTGCATCCTTTGCTGTGCGGAAGAAAGGTATTGCATGACACAAAAAGAAAAGGTGGGAAAGGCCTTGGACTGTGTTTTGCCTTTGCCAGCACAGTGCTGACGCCTCTCTGCTCCACTGACTGAGCTGAACCCTGACTTGCCTTGTGCTGAGCCTCCTCACCTGCAGCCAAATGCACAGAGGGGTAATGCCAAGGACCCCAAAGTGTGTGCTCTGAAGCTCTGTGCTTCCCTGGTGCAGGTTTAATGACACCTTTCTGCCCAACCATTGGAAGACCACACTGCAGGACCAGGCACTCACCTTGGTGCACATCTGCATGCACATCTGCAGGGGCTGGAGGTGGTTTTCTTTCCAGCAGCAAAGGCTTTCATGTCCAGGAGGTGACTCTGCCCTCCTGGCTGGAAGAACACAGGCCCGTGGGGATGGGGTGAACCTCAGCCTTTTCTAGCAGGGCAGGGGACAACCAGTACAGGGGAACTAGGGGCCATAAAGATGAGGACCTGTGTTCTAAGTGGTTTAAGAAAAGTACAGGGAAAGTTTGTATCTCGGTTCATATTGTTTCTTTCCTGTATATTTTATTGCACAGGTTGGCAGAGAACTTATTCAGAAGAAAAAAAAATATCTGGGAAATGTTCTTCCCTCTCTTTCACTTATTTTTGGTGTGGAATGACAGAAATACGAGCTAGATGAGTCCTGATTGCTCGAAAGGGGTGTGCAGATTGTAACAGAAACTCGAGGACTCAACCGGGTCCTCCGCAGCCGCTGTATGCTCAGACAAGCCTGCAGCAGTCATCAGTGGCATGAAAGCCCGCATTCTCTCTGCACCTAATGCACTGTGACTTTGGCAAAGTAGATGCACTTATTTTCTTCCCTAAATCTCTGATTGGCTTTCTCTGATCTCTTTTCCATGGTAGAAGGTCCATAAGAGCATGGGGTTGGTTGTACATCTTGTTTTAAAGCCTTTTATATCTCATGCTGTGTATATTAAAACTTATGCCATTTGATACTCAAAAGCTGATTCAAATGCCTTACCATGGGGATTTCCCAAAGTGCTCTGACAGATTTGCTCTGTCTCCTTTTCTCTCTTTCTCTCTCTCTTCTCTTCTTCACCATTTTTTTTTCACTTTTATGCATATGTGCTCTCTACTGCCAAGCTCTGAGTCAGTCATCTGGTCGATTGGGTTGGCGTTTTGATAGAGAAGAATCAGTCCAAGAAAAGACATCTTTAAATTAAATACTTGGAGATCTACGCTTACTGATATGCAGGGGCTACTCAGGGTTTCAGTGTCCAGAGGCATTTAAGCCGTGTTTGCTACTGTATTGTCTCCTCTAATCAGGCATTGTTTTATTTTGATCTAATGAAGGCACATTCGTTGCTACCCCTAATAAAATGGCATATATCTGTATCCAGAGGCTGTAGAGCACATGCTGTTGCAATTAAGTTTGCAGTAAACTCTTTGCTAAAACAACAAACTGCCAAGACGGGGCTTCCAAGCCAGAGAGTTTACACAAGTCTTGCCCTCTGTTTATTTGCTCTTGAACATAAGCCTGCCTGGGCCTCCAAGAGCCAGGGAACAGGCAGAGAAAGAGGTTCTACTGGGCAATGTCCCATCTCCACCTCCACTGGATGTTGATTGTTAGGGCAACGCACTCTCAGACGGTGCACGAGGCTCAAGGGATGGAGGTGAGGGGCTGGCACTTGTGCACCTGTGTTTGGGGCAACAGGGCTGTGAACTAGTAAGGACATTAAGGAGCCAACATGCAAGTCAAACAGAAGTTATTAGGTCTGCTGTCTCCAAAATAGTATCTATATAGGTGTATGCATGTGCGAGTGCATATATATATATTTATATATATATGTGTATGTTAATATATATACAAGTATATATGTATGTCTCTATATAAATGTATGTATTTTTATATCTATGTATATACTATGTACAAACACATATGTATATATGCATTTATTATATATGCATATATGCATATGATCAAAAGCAAGCCCAGAAGCCTAGCACAGGGGCTACCTGAAGTTTCACATTGCCAGCGCGCTTCACCATAGAAAAGTGAGTCATCAACATGTTGCTATACGTTCAAAATAACAAATCACGCTGCTTCTCACCTTCTCATATGGGATAAACCCCAAACTGGGTGGGAACCTTGATTTTGGAAACACTGTTTTTCTCCCATTTATTTTTAATTGCTTGGAAAACAAACTGACAGCACTTGCTGCTGGTCTTTCCTGATGTCAGTCTGAAAGCAAGACAACCCTACAAAAACAGTTCAACACAGCTTTCCCTCTCCCTTTCGCAGCTTTCTTTTTTCACAGTTAGCATTGAAACAGTGATCATTATTTTAGATAGTTGTAATCATAATCATGGACAACATGACTCTCTATCCAAAATGACTTCTACTCTCCACCAGGACTTGCTCACTGTTTGGTTTCTAGGTAGTGGTCTGGCTTCATTACTACCTAAAATATACTTTGTACATTATTTACAGCTTGGGTGTAAGCTCTGAGAGAAGAATTACTCTGCAAATTTAACAGGGCTAAAAATTCCTTTTCATTCTTACACTTGTCACTTATAGCCTTTTTTACCTTTGGCCACTGAAAATCAACAACAACAAAAAAATCACCTGCCAGAAGAAGAGCTCAGTGCAGTATATGTAAATATATAAACCAGCCAGCTGTGTGCTTGGCTCTCTGCTTTCCCCCTGCTTCCCTTTGTAGTAAAAGGAAAAGGGAGAGTGGTCCCTTCAGGTCACATCCATCACGTCAGCCCTTTGTAATTATGAGGATCTGATCATCACTTGACTGGTGAGACGTTGCCAGGTATCAGCAGTGTAAAGGCATAGTGATATTGCGCTGTAAATTCCCACTGCGTTTCACTTCTCCAAGTCAGGTTGCAGGTCACGAAGATTACTGGGTGCAACAGTGCAGCAGTTTGTATTTACTACCTGGTAATAACACACTACGGGCCACAGTCTGAGCTTATTTACATGGGTGTCAGCCCAAAGTAGCCTCTTGGTGCCACTGGGTTTAGACAAGATTTACACTCCTGTACCCAAGGGCAGAATTTGGCCCTAAATTATGGTGTAGTTAAAGATCCCGTGTTTCTGAGTTGCAGAGAATTGTTTACACCTACATGAAATGTGTCGTAAAATACCATTGCGCTGATTTGTTAGAGTGTTAAACCCAATTTGCTTAGGTGTAAATAACTACCCAGTGGGTGGCATAATATTTTCATCCTGTAACTTAAGGCATTGCTGTCTGCTGCAAATCAGTCAGGCATCAAGCTCCAGTATCCTCCCGGGAGCAGAACGGATGCTTCTGGCCTGAAGAAAGCGATGCAATAGCGGATTGCTAATGGGTGGGAGTTCATGGGGAGTGACATACCCAGAAAAAAAAATGGAATATCTTGTGTATACTTTCATTACTCAACTGGTTATTTTTTGCAGCTGAAATCTCGTGTCCTGATGACTCCCTTAGCGATCTCTCCGCCGAGAAGCACACCAGAGCCGGATATTAGTTCAATCCCCCAGGACGCAGCTACAATACCCAACTCGGCCACCCCACAGGCTCTCACAGGTACCCAGCCTCAAGTGCTCAAGGTCCAGAACAGGCGGAGCTCATGAAAATGGGGTGTTTGTAGATTACACTGGTGACCAGTGACAAAGAACAGAGATGTCCTGCGAGACTATATTTTGACTGCCATGTGTCAAGTTCAGTGGAGATGTCAGATCCATTCCTCTTGAAATGCGGACATCAACATCCCATTAATGCTAACTATTTTATACTTACCCCATCAAATGTGTTGCAATGACCAGACTAAACCCCGATGTGAACATGAAGCATCTGGTACAGCCACGGGGAGAAGGATGGAGAAGCCATGGTCTGACTGTACACAGGGTTACCAGCACATAAACCCCAATACCTTACCCCACAGCAGCAGACCTGGTAATTTCTGACTGTAGTCAGGGAAAACACAGCCTTGTCCTTTTTTTTTGCTTATATTACCAGAAGTAACATAGGTCAATGCTTTTAAACTGATGTAAATGAGAAGAAAATCAACAAGACAGTTGATTTACCCAGAGGTTTCAGCAGAGAAATGGATTAGATAACATTAGAATCTAAACACAACACATAAATCCCATTATTTCTTAGCTGGGATGCACAGAGGAGAAGTTTTCCATCTGCTCTGGTAGCAGAATGATGCTAAACGTAGCGATGATGACGATAATAATATATTTTATTCTCATTTGTCCCTTCACATGCAAAGACTGCAAAGCGCTTGGCAAATATCAGTCGAGTGGTGTTTTGTGGCGCTGTCCTGAGAGCCGTGTCCGGTGCTGCTTTCGGAGGGGGACAGGGAGGCACCGTCCACCAGCCCCACCAGATCACTAGGGTGGCTGCAGAGGCTCCGTGGGCATCATTTTGGGCTCTGTGGATGTGGGTCCCTGCACCTCCAGCTGCTCATCCCTGTGTCGCTGGTGCTTGCTCTCCCAGCACCTTCCCAACGGTGTGTGGAGGCTCCCACCGGAGCAGGGTTTGCAGGAGGTGGAGACAGGCTTAAGCCAACTTTTGCTTCCCTATCTGCACTAAAAGGATCATAGGGGCCCCGGCTCCCCAGCGAGGGACCCAGCACGCTGCCTGCAGCCTGTGGAGTCCTTCCTGCAGCTGAGACTCAGGCAAAACCAGTGGCTTGTCACGGCAGAAGCCACGTCCTGCAGATTCGGCGAGGTTTGGCACAGTGGCACACCAGGAAAGCTGCACCCTGACAGCCCCCTGCAATTCCTGCATGATGCTGCTGTCTTTCAGTGTGTTATCCCTTTGTTTGTTTGGCACTTGGAAGGTGTAAAGTGCTACATAATGATAAGTATGATTGCTATTATCCTCCTGTTTACCCAGGATATACTGCTGGAGCCCCTTCTGCTGCTCAATGAGAGATGGCGTAGCAGAGTGCGCTGTGACAGTTGCACTAGATTTTCATTACGGTGATGCAAACTGTAAATTATTTCCAACTTTACACAGCTGTCATCGTGTCCTCCACTCCGCTTGATGGGGTTTTTTTGTCACATATCTGATTTCTGTCAGAGGATAATGTTATATTGTCTGAGAGATGACAGCTCGAGCACACTCAGCCAGCTATTATAATACGTCTCACTTTAGCCTGACTTCAGGCTCTTAGTCGCCCTTAGCGCTATCTCCGCTTCCTCCAAGATGCAGTTAGTCTCAGCCAAGCTTAAAATAAGTTCATGCTAGCAAGAGGAGCACGCTGATTTTTTTGGCTATTGCCGGCAGGCCTGATGGCACGCATAAAAACTGCCTTTGCAGGCAACAGTGTATGAGAAGAGACACACAGGGATTGGGGGAGAGGCTGGGGCATCCCTCACAGACCCCCTGCGGGGTCCCAAAGTGGGGTTTAGCATTGAAAGTGACATAGGGTTTCCCTCGAGACGATGCAGTTTGCAGCGTGCTGGATTGGACGTGACGAGGTCAGGAAGCTCCCAAAGACCAGCGTCTGCCCATCTCACTGTGCAGTTCAGTGCACCATAACCCTCCAGAAATTACAGCGGCATTAAGGCCAGAAGCAGCAAAGAGCCAAAGTCTCCCAAAACTCAGCTCAGAGCAGTGCTTCTCAAAGGGCTTCTCAATGAACCAGTCTAAAACCATCTAGAGAAAATAAATAAAGAGACAAAACCACCTCAGGCTGGAGTTTACCCATTCATGTAAGGTCACCCCTGCTCTCCCTGGGCATTTTTTCTGGTTGCCAGCTGCATGGATGAGGTAGTCTGCAAGAGGCACACACAGGGGGGCTTCCATGAGGATCTTTAGTTGCATGTAGCTTATTCTTGCCTCTGACACTGAGCAAAGGCCCCAACTCAGCTCACTTCACTTCGGCAATGGGTGAATAGCATAAGGAAGGCTGTCCATGCCATCGCAAACGGCAGCAATTCACCAGCGAATGGAAGAAATAAATGGAAATGTATAAAGCTAGCATTTGCTAGGACGCTCTCAGGGCCACTTTGTAATAAGCTTGTTGGGATTTTGTGCCTACAGTCTGCATTTATGTCAACAAACAAGCGAACCTGGGGCCGTACCTCGACAGAAAAAAAGTGCAGCAGCTGCCAGAGCACTTTGGGCCGGAGAGACCGTCGGCGGCCCTGCAGCAGGCTGTTCAGGCCTGCATCGACTGCGCGCTCCAGCAGAAGGCCGTCTTCTCCCTCATCAAGCAGGGCTACGGAGGCGAGATGGTGTCAGGTAAAGCATTTTTGTAAGGGGTTTGTGGCCAACTGGGAAGTGCTTGAAATCTTCAGCTGATCATAGAAACATGGAGTGGTTTGGGTTGGAAGGGACCTTAAAGGTCATCTAGTTCCAACCCCCCTGCCCTGGGCAGGGACACCTCCCACTAGACCAGGCTGCTCAAAGCCCCATCCAGCCTGGCCTTGAACACCTCCAGGGATGGGGCATCCACAGCTTCTCTGGGCAACCTGTGCCAGCGTCTCACCACCCTCACAGTAAAGAATTTCTTCCTGATATCCAATCTAAATCTCCCCTCTTTCAGTTTTAAACTGTTACCCCTCATCCTATTGCTCCACTCCCTGATAAAAATTCCCTCCCCATCTTTCCTGTAGGCCCCCTTTAGGTACTGGAAGGCCGCTATAAGGTCTCCCTGGAGCCTTCTCTTCTCCAGGCTGAACAACCCCAACTCTCTCAGCCTGTCTTCAAAGGAGAGGTGCTCCAGCCCTCTGATCATCTTCGTGGCCCTCCTCTGGACTCGCTGATCCCCAATCCTGCCTATCCTAGCTGTCCCGTTCACATCAGCAGGCTGTCAACCAGCTTTGAACATCATTTACACCTTTGTAAAACAAGCTGCTGCAGGAATTGCCTTGGTGTCAGATGAAAGTACATCGGTAAAGGGCATTGCAGCGGTGATTCAGGGGAGGACCAGTGCTAGCTCCAGAGTCCTGCACTTACCGGTCTTTGAAACAGTGCCGAGGCCAGGCCTGTCAGCTGAGTTTTTCCTGCAGCCGTACAAGGATGAGCAGCGTTACAAACCCACTTCATGCCGCATGTTGCCGCCACATGTTGCTCTAAAGGAAAACTTGCACAGAGTTCAGCTGCTGGTGTGTCCTCCTCCTGCAGTGCATGAGCCAAGTCTGCTCTCAGCTGTAGGAATTGCAAAAGTCCCGTGGCAATTCCTCATACAGCAGGACTATACAAATATATCGGAGAGAATCAGAGATCAGATGGAACTTCCCAGGAGCTCTTCATCTTCCCACAGTGACACTTCTTGTTGTGTCCCGATGAGTCTCCCATGTCCCACACTGAATCCCCTGCCCTGGATCTCAGACTGAACATGAACTTTTCTTTTAATCACAGCAAGAGTTTTGTGTCACAACATTGTTTCTGCATACGGGGAGGCAGTGGGAATTAAACAAGGATGGGAATATGGGAACAAAGCGCTCCAATGAGCTGCCACCGATGAGTCAGGCCCGAACATGAAGCCAAGGACCGCAAGTCCCATCAGTTTTGCAGGGACCACAGCAGCTCAGCTGTGCCATCGGGACCCTCTTGCGTGGGAGCCCAGGCTCTGGCCCGCTGTGCAGAATATAAATCCTGCTTCCTGCCTCTCCTCTAGTTCTCTCTAATCACAGGTGTGCCTTCCCTAAGGGACATCAGAAATACTCTAAGAATGATCCAGATTTGTTCACAGAAACATGAGACGGAAGAAATTTAGTGCAGAGCTTCATTTTTGCCTGGTTCTGTGCTGCATATATGATTTTCTGCAGAAAAGTCACGTTGTGCACCAAGCCTGCCAAGCCCATTGGTCTCAGTTCCTCTGAGTTGTCTCGGCTTCAGGTACCTGAGCTAGAAGCGCGTGGCCAGCCTTGTCCCCAACTTGATACCTTTTATAATCACCAAGGAGGGGCGAATGGCCTCCTAGTCATGGTATGGCTCTGAGATTGCAGCTCACTCCCAGCCCAGCAGCAGTGCAGACAGATTTTGTCATGGGCTTTCCAATCTTCCCATGGCTTGCCTCACAGATGTTCAATCAGCTGTGGAGCATGATCTCTTACAGCAGATCAGGCAGCAGGATATCTCTGAAGTTATCCCAAAGATTGTAAGCCTAAGATTGCAATTTATGCTTGTTAGTAGTGACTGGAGGCTGTAGGACTGGAAAAAACCTTTCAGGTGGTAGAGGTCAGGCAGCCATATGATGTATTCCTCCCTGCAAACCTGTTGACACCTGAATGAGTCCTGCTACAATTGATCCTGGTGTGTCTGTTGTGATCCCTCCACCTCTCTCATGGCTGGGACCTATGCCCTTTTTGATTCTTGGCTGAATATATTCCTGGACAGCTTTGCCCAGGAATTTTAATTGCTCTACTCTCACCCTTGAGTTCAATCTGAGCTGTATTTCTAGAGAGCAGTCCTCATCCTGCGAGGCTGAAACACACAGTTTCTTTCAGATCCTCTCTGCATTGTAAGGAAGATCACTGGATTAGTGAACGAAGCACAAGTATCTTCCCACAGCCTCACATAGCAGAGATGGTGATAGCTGGGAAAATTTCTGTTTCCTGAACATCACTGTGGCCTGCCTGTGCACCTCATCAAATGTGAATTCACGCCTCTCAAGCCTGGATGACCTGTCAGTCCAGCTCTGGTTCCACCAGGACTTTATATAGTGGAATTGACACTCCCTTGTCTCTCCTGGAAATGCTTTGTTCAATACCTCCCTGAAATGTATCTGACTTTTTCATTGCAGTGTCACCTTGGTGGCTCATGGGCATCTGGTGAGCCTATCCCATCATTTCTCTTCCCATCAGGTCATGTTGAGCCTCCTCAAAAAATTATGGATTGCCGTGTATTTTCTAGTGGTTTTTTCCACACATTTTTATTATTGCAGAGCTCAAAATCAGCCAGTCCTTTCTGTGCAGTCTCACAGTTCACTTCTCCATTGATAATGCGTACTAGCTTACACCATCAACAAAATCTTTTTGTGCCAGCACAGAACACTGCTGGTTCCCCTCCAGTGCTTGGGGTCTCCTGCCAGCAGAGCCTGTTGTCGTCTCCTGACCCACCTTTCCTATGCAATCATTTCCAGTTTAATGAAAGATTTCTCATACTGTACTGAATTCCGGATAGAACACAACTGCCAACCTTCTGTTGCCTATAAATGCAATTAAATCAGTAAATAAAGATCCATGGTGAGGCTGGTAGCTCTCTCTTCAGTATGTCCTTGGTACCTTTTATTCATTTGTAGCCATGTCCTTTTAATTCTTGTCTCCCCATTATCTTTTAAAACCTTGGGTATTGCTGAAGTCAGCCTAATAGCCCATCATTGGCAGATCACTTTCTTTCCCCTTCCTTAGACCAGGGTATCATAATTGCCTCCTTCCAATCATACAATACAGTTTTCAGTTGGATGCATATATTAGAAATCCTTGCACTGCTGGCCATGCTAGACAGCATCTTTCAGCACTCCAGGGAGAAGGTGATCTGGGTCACACAAAACGCAGCTCCTTAAGCTCTCCTCCAGCTTGTTTTGCACTTCAGGTGGGGTAATTGCGCAAAATATTTTAAAACATACAAACAAATACTTGTGTGAAATCTTCTCCCCTGCTCTCATTCTTTTTCCTGCCATGCATCCCCAGGTATTGAATTGCTCCTGCTTGCTTTCCAGTTTCAGCTTCTTTTGAGGGGAAGCAGCATCTCCTGAGCCTGCTGGTAGTGAACAGCATCGGGTATGTCCTGCGCTTCCTGAAGAAGCTCTGTCGCAGCCTCCTGTGTGACAATCTCTTCAGCAACCAGCCTTTCCAGCAGTACAACACTGCATCAGAAAGCCCAGAGGCGTATGAAAACAGACAGATGGAGGCAGGTAGGCTGCTTGATCGGCTTGGGCTCCAGATTTATTAGGGCTGAAGAAATAACTGTCCTTTTTTGGTGCTGTACTGTATATGCCAGAGAACTTCAGGTCCCAGTGGGATCTTTCCAGAGGGAGGAAGAGGGCTGATTTGCAATATTTTTTCTGGTGGCTGCAGAGGAGGCTTTCGGGTGAAAACCACTGCACTGAGGAGCCCCAGCAGTGACAGGGCTAATTTTTGATTATTTTATATGTCTTTATTTCTTTTATCTCTTTTCCTAAGGAAAAAAGACTTGAGCGATCCTGTTGCCCCTGTTTCTATCAATTTTCTTCCATAACTTTTGGCCACCTCAGCCATACTTGTCCCTGGGGTAGAAGCCTCAAAGAGATTAAGTTCCTCCAAGTTTCAAGCAGGTGTGATGGTAGTGGGGAAGTTGGTCCCTTCATCCAACTCAAACACCATATTAGGCACTGAAGGATCCCCACCAACTACCAAGCCTCCTCTGCTTGCAGACTTGCCACAGAGCGGTCCTGGGGGTCAGTCACCTCAACCAGGTCTTGCCTGTCCCCATTCCCCAGGCCCCTCTGCTCGTGCACTGCCTCGGCTCGCTGGCTGCAGCGAGAGGTGGGAGTCCAAGTGACAACATGGACCCCAGCCCACGCTTTGGGGTCATCTTGGCACGAATATGAAATCACTGCTGTCACTGGTATGCTCTAACCCGGCACTGCCCCAGCACTTCATTACCCATGTGCTTCCCCGCTTGCATGACGCTTGTTTTAAGGATCACCTGCAAAACAGAAAGGTCTGCCTTCACCCAGAGGGGCCTCTTACCAGGTGAGTGGAGAAAGCCGCTCGCAGCAATGCAGTTTTGGGTCAGTGCCGTTAGCGTAAATCCAAGGGAACATTATTAGCTGTAGCGCACTTGGCCTGGATCCTTATCTGTCATCTCCACCAGCGAGTGTAAACCTAAATGAGAATTGTGACTGCTAAAGGGTTTGCTTTGCTACTTGCAGGAGTATTTCTGCTAGCTTAAAACACCTACGGGCACCAGCAAGGTCCCTGCCTTAGTGCTTGACTGTGTGAGGTGAAGCCTGGAGGGGCTGTGGCACAGGGCAGATGCACCCGAGGACGGTGATGGTCCAGAGAGTCACCAGGCTCCCAGGTGCGCAACAAGCCTGGGCTTCGTTCTTACCCACACTCCAGCGTGCTGGGATGCGGTGCTGGCCCTGTGCAGCCCCTGTGGAGCTGGGACATGCCTGCTGCCCCCATCTGCGATCAGTGGCCGGAAAGCTGCCCTGGGCCCCTGCTACGGACATCATAAAAGTTAGTTTAGGAAAAAAGAAAGATGCAAAGTTATGGCCCTGAACCTCCGCTTCACCTGCAGGCTTCCTCCTGACTTAAATTATTTTTCCTCCTCTTTTATTAACACCTCTGTGGGTGTTTGGGGAGCACACTGTCTCTCATGCGTTCAGTTTAATGGTAGCTACATGCCGGCAGCTGAGAGAAAGGTATTTTAGTGTCCACAATTATGATCCACAAGTCTCCTGTTTGCCAGGAAGACCCTAAGTGTGTGCTTTGCACACCAAAGCTGGGAGTGGGCTGTGCACACAGTACAGAAATTGCATTTTTGTGCAAAGAAATCCATCTGCCACTCTTACACATAGGGGAGCAAAGGCAGGAACCCAGAATGAAAAGCAATATTTTTTTCCTTTGGACTAGGACATTTGCAGCAACCTGAATATTTCTGAGAGGTCAAGGGATTTCTGTAGCACTGAGTGAGTGCAGCCCAGGAGGCCTGGCATTTGTGTTTTCATTTGCATTTTAATTTGCATGTACATTTGCATTTACTTTTGCACAGCAAGGCTCTATGTGGTGGAAGGCAACTCCACAACCACAGGTTTTACAGTGGCTGTTACACATTGAGCATCTCCTTCCCTATATAATTTCAGTGCAGATGTCCCTGACACCATTCCCACTGGCTCTCCCCAGCCACTGAGGAAGTGGCAAAATATTATTTTTGCCCCGGACCAGGCAGGAGACATGGATGTAGAGAAGGCTTCTCTTCCCTGTCCCTCCCACTGCTGGGAGGGGCAATTAATAGCCCCCCTGGAGGCAGCATGGGCTGGGCAACCTGGACTAGTCAGGGCTCATGCTGGCCTTGGCTCTCCTCCCCGTCTTGCTGGGAGTGGAATGGGGGAAGAGGCAGTGTCTCTTGGGGCTTTTATACCTCCATCACCAGCAGCACTGTGGTACAGTGGAGAAGGAGAGCTGTGAAATAGCTGAGGGCCACAGTTATACATGGGGTTAAAAAAAACGCACCAGGCTCCAGATTGTTCACCCCAGTGTCTGATAGCCACTGGCCTGCTAGGCAGACAGCCATAGTGTGGGTCAAAATGACCTGGAGAGAATTGAGTACTTCCCCGCTGAAGTGGGGATGTGGGAGAGGTGACAGAGGAGCCACCTGGTCCTGCAGTGAGGGAGGCTGTGATGAGCAGTAGCATTTCCAGAGCAGCCGGGTGCCCAGGTGGCTCTCCGAGCCGTCAGCCCCAAAAGGGGACTCTCCTTCCACCAAAGATTAACAGAAATATGGAGAGATGGGATTTGAGGACACTTTCAGCACTCTGCTGACCACTGACCCGGTGTACCAAACTTGGTGAACCCCGGGTTGCTCTGCCAAAGCCTGTCCATGGGCCTGGGGGTGGCTGGGGGGGAGCTCAGCAGCTTCACCAGCTAACCCACTGTCTGCACCCCTGTGGGTCCCAGGATGCAGGCTGAGAGCCAGGAGCTGGTTTCAGTTGCAGCCAGGTAGTTGTTTGGAAAACCCACCGACAAGATTACTGCTCAGCCCCAAGAGCGCACGTGAAAGCACGGAAGGAGAAATTAACTCCGCCACATAAAACCCTTGAAATGTGGAATTCTGGAGAGAGGAAAAGCTGCCTCTTCCCCAGGGCAACCCCTGCCCAGCTCAGGAGCTGTCTGTCCATGACTGTACGGTAGAGGAACAAGCGTGAGGGCTTTGCGCCCTTCATGCTGCGCCCAGCCAGAGCCAGGCAGACACATAATATTCCTGCTCATCATGTCAGGCTGTATTCAACAGCTCTGTTGGCACCAGTGGAATACTCCAGTTTTAGGCACTGGGGCTTAAGCCACTGAGTCTATGTTTAATGCTGCATTGCCTAAATCTCCTTCCATCTCCCCAGGAGCCAGCGTTTCTCTGCAGCAAGGTCAGCACAGGGGGACCTCTGCTACACAGAACAGAGATGGAGTTTCCCTGTAGTGGCAATAATAAGGAGAACAGTAGGAGCTCTTCTCGCAGGCGGGTCTGTGAGGGTGCCTGTTGGGATAGAGCTCGCATGGAAGGAGCAGGGCCATAATAAAGCACTGCAGGAAGCCATGCAAAGCAGCCACATTTTTCATTGTTTCTGTTCTCCAGCTTGTAATCGGGATGTTCTTTCTTTTAAAATCATGTGCTTTTCAGCCCCTGTGTACCAATGAATTTAATACATGTATTGACTTCGGTGCAGTTACTCTTGATTTACACTGGCAGAAATGAGAGGAGAAGCCGGCATCGTGTCCAGTCATATTAATCCACTTACACCATACAGGAGTCACCTTTTAACCTTGCTCCAAAGCACATGCCCCTAAGCCATTATTCACCTGTGCTCACAGCAAACTGCCAGATGCTAATGGCTGTGTACAGGCCAGGTGGGATTTGTTGATATATGCATATATCACTTACAACGATGTTTTACATGTCTAAGAAGTATGCACTCACTGGGCTGTACCCGTCACCGGCCTCTGCAATGAGCCTTGTTGGCTGTGCATCACCGTCGCACCCTGCCTGCCCTGCCAAACTCTCTCAAACCAGCACCCAGCGGCCCCGCACGTGGGGTGAGGGTCCCTCTCCAGCCCTCTCCCAACATCCATTTGTGGAGAGCAATTTGTGGGGAGCAGCCATGGGATGACTCCCAGGATTTCATCCAGGAAGTGCCGGGCTTCAGGTCTGCATTACAGCAAATCCTCGAATGTTACCCGTCCCCACAGCACTTGGGTTCAAAGCACCTCTGGAGCTGCACCCAAAAATTTTCCATGAGAGTTGTAGTGCAGTTTGAACCAAAATGACGGCAAGACCTGGGTGAACTCTGCAGAAAACACTGTGAAGTGTGCCAGGGGCTACATGGATGGGAAGCCAACAGAGATCCTGTGAAGTGCCTCCATCCACACTCTCTGTGTTCAGCTTTCATTAGTCCTCCCATGCTGAGCTAATGGACGCCTGGATGTGAGCATGGGAAAAGGATATTTCTGGAACACCTACATACTGTTGACATGCACCTATGTAATGTTAGACTGTTATTTTTCAGAGGAAAGCAAGTTTGCTATAAAAGTTCTTGCCAACCTGGTGGTGGACATAGAAATTGAAGTAGTTTCTTTTATTTGGGAAGCATCAAAATTGATAAGCGTCTTTGTCTTTCCCCTTTCAGTCAATCCTTTCCTTGCTCTTTCCGTCCTGAACCTTGTGTTTTGGTTATTTTGTACTGTTAGACAATCTCTGTGCTCCACGCAGAGCGTGGCTGCATGTAGCTGCATCAAACCTTTCTTTATGCAAGGACTCCTGTGGCCACCCTGCATCCTTGTCCTCATGAGGGGGGATGACAGGAAGTTCTGTGAATAAGGTCCCCAGCTTTGTTCCTCTCCCAAAGGCGAAGCCAAATTTGTATGCGTAGATATCATATGGTGTCCCCTACCCCTGTCCACAGAACAGCACCTCTTCTTGTGGAAGTGGCTGGAGGTAGGGCTCCACATGAAGCAGAAGCACAACAGGAGGCAGAGGTACCCTATGCCACATTAGTACCTCTATATGTAGGAAGGTGGGCTCTTCCAAGCTGGTACGAGAAGTGCTATAGCAATGCACTTTAAGAGTGTGACTAGTAGGCAAGGCACTAGGCTGGGAGCTGGATTTTGTCAGAGACTTTGCCATTGATTGTGTGGGCAAGTCACTGTTTGCTGCCGTGCCTTTATTTGAGCATCTGTCCAAGGAGGGCAATAATTCTTGCCACCATGCGCAAAGCCCTTCTAAAACAGCTAGGAAAAAAAGAATAACACGATAGAAAACCACATATTATTACAATCAATATTTTCTGTTCCAAGCACCAAATAAACAACAGCTCAGAAATTTCAAGCCCTGAGAGGGCAAGAAAAATGTTGTCTTTCCCCTTCCTAGTACCGTGGCTTGTTTAATCTTGTCTTGTTGCCTGCTATGAGGAGCTGTGCTCCTGACTTCTCAGCACGCTCAGAATAAATGGCTTTTATGGCTATCAATAGCTTTGGCGCTCTTCAGCATTTAATTACCTGCAAAGGCCATTTATTGCCTCATATATTCCTCTACCATGAACATTATCCTTTAAACAATAAATAAAATATTAAGGTCACTCTTAAAGTGGGAGCAGAGGAACTGCACAAGCCATCCAGCCACAGGAAAGAGTACTATAAAAAGTTTGTCTGGTCTTTGGGGCATTTGAATTGACGGCAAAGCCCGCAGTAAAGCAGAGAAAGGGTGGGATGGCTGCAGGCATTCCTCCCTTCCTTCCTCTATTCCTCTCTCCCTCCCTCCCTCCCTCCCTCCCTTTCTCCCTTCCTTCCTCCCTGAGTCTGTGCATCCATCATCAGGCTCAGTGCCTCCTCCTTCTCCAGACCTGACCCAGCCAGCCCCAGGGAAGGTTATCCCAACAAGGAAGCCCCCACTGAGGTCCAACCTGCAGCTGGAGCACCATCCCCAGGACTGGCTTCCTGAAACGAGGTGTCTAGGGTGGTAACTCTGTGGCAGAGCAGAAAGAGAGGCAACTGTCATTCAGAAACTTGTAATTCAGAAACCTGGGGAAGGACAGGAACAGTTTAGGATGGTAGAAGAGGTAGGAAGTGAAAGCAGGAGGGTGAAAGAAAAGAGACAGTCAGGCAATGCTCTTGTGGAGGCGTTTCATGAGAGTATTCAGGCCCTTTAAACTTAGACCAGAAGAAACTAATGAAATGTACACTGCTGGGCAAATCCTGGCAGGAAGAAAAATAAGAGATGCATGGGAGAGACGAAATTCACCTGTGATATAATTTGCCTGCACTCTATAGAATTGGCAGAATTGGATAAATTGAGTCTTATGACCTTTATGCTGTGTGAGTACTGTTTGCTAACCCTCAAATGAACTAAGAGTCTCTTTCTGCTCCTTTAAGTTTATGAAATTGTATCTCCTTGTGGATGCTAAGCAATGAAGCTATAAGCAGACACCCCTCCAGCAGTCAGCCCAAGGGAAATTCTCCTTCCCACCTTCTGCCAGGCCTCCACGGTCTTGAGAGGGTGCAAGAAAATTCATCCCTTTTGAAATCTACCCCTGGGAGGGCAGGCACTCTGCTCCCAGCGGTGGATGAGGAGTAGCCCAAAGGCCCTTCTGTCCTTCAGCCAAAGACGTGCTAAGGGCCATGGCACAGGCGCTGGCAATGCTGGAGATTGCCTGGGCTGCAGCCATGGGGGCTAGAGGAGACAGCTGAGCTATGAAATTGAGTTTAAAGAAGGGAAAAAAGATGCTTTATTTTTCTGTATCAAACGGTATACATAAGGGAAGTGGATGAAATGATGGGCATAAATGCATGAAGCATGATGGATGAGATCACATCCACTACAGAAAAAAATACCCCTGGGAATAAGCATTTAATTCGAGCTCTACATGCACAGTGATGTGGAGGAAGCATGGACACTCTTTTAGAGCCCCGGTCAGGTAAATCCTGTGATTGTAACTCTCTTTTAGCTTCAGTTTTAGCTTTAACTTTGTTTTAGCTGATTAAGACTTTTCCATAGAGCTATATGATTCCTTTAGGAGACGTCTGAAGTTAGGAGTCTGGGCTTTGATTTTAAATAGCATAAATTAAAGTTGAATCAGGAATTTCCATTCCTAAACTTTTAAAATATTGATACAAATGCCTGTGATCCAACATACCCATATTTCAAGTAGTCAGATCAGCAGGCCACAGGCCAGAACCAATGATGAAAAACCTCCCCCCCATCCAAGTGCCAAGTGTACAAGCCAACATGACCCACCAGAATTTTCATAGATGTGAGGGGGAGAAAGATGATCCTCAGGATCCTTACCTTGTGCCAGTTCAAGCCACATTAGATAACATCACTTTGGAGCCACATGTGACGTGTTGGTGTAGGTTCTGATAGCCCATGAAAGCCATGGGCAATTAGATGTGTAGCTCCTTGCTGCTGGGCTGCTGTTGCAGTCAGGGTAGTAGAAAGGCTGGCTATGGCAGTGGAGGGGGCTATGAGAGCTAGCAAAGCCAGCACTTACTAAGTAAAAGACGCAACGAGAAATGTTTTGGAAGATAGATGAACATTTGCTCGTGCTTTGTGAATCCGGATGCAAGCGCCCTTGCTTCTGGGACTGCCTGGTACCCATGTGGTGCCTACGGCAGGGCCTGGGCTTGCACCTCCATGGGAGGACGCAGAGCCAGCTGAAAGGGGGGTAGGGGAGTCTTGTCTTTAAGCTATTTCCATTTGACAGGTTTCAAAGCAGATTCAGATTTTTTTTCAGGGGACGTTACTGATTTTTTGCTTAGATGTTCTTCAGTTTTTCAGCTCCGTTTTTCTCCTCTCCCATGTTGCTCTCTTTTTTAGCCTTTTCAATTGAAAGATTAAAAGGCTCTTCCTCCTTTATCTGTCTTTATCTTCTGTTTCTCCCTGTCCTTTTCCAGTTCACTGCAAAATAAGTGAAAACCCACGCACAATGGCAATTCCAGTTCCATGGAAATGAAACATCCATTTTTTCTGGAAAACTCTTGGCCCCTGTTCAATAAATAGTGTTCCCCAGCTCCTTAGGGTTTATTTGTTTGTGGTAATTATAGAGAGTACATCAAAGTGCCTTTCAGAAAGTAGTAACACACAGCATCTGCCTGAAGAACATTCATCTGTTGGCAAAATGAGTGCAGAGCAGGAGATTAAAGCAATTAAGAGAGTAACGGAAGCAAACTGTTGGTGGTGATGTGCAGTTTGGTGTTTGTGCTGGGATGGTGCTGGCCGCAGGCAGCAATGAGAAAGGTAGGGGTGCAAGGCCAGGACTTGCACCACCAGCAGCTGGGCAAGAGAAATACATCCCCACCTCTTGATGAAAATAAGCTGCAAATGGAGATTTGGGGAATCAGGCACTTTATGGTGGGTTTCTTCATGGAAGAAGTAAGGTCACAGAAGTGATTTAAAGAAAAAGGCAGCAGTGGCTTGCAGAGAAACCAAAGTTAAGGAAAATGTAGTAATGCTGGGGGTGAGTCCTGGGATGGGGTCCCAGCTTCCCAGTGGCATGACACGGTGCAGGACGCCGGTGTGAAGGGAAACTGGTTTTGTGGGATTATGGGGAGAGGAGAGGATAAAAAGACCCAAGAGAGGGGAATTTGTGAGTTCCTTGCTGCTGGGACTGAGATCGGCCAGGGACATCAAAAGCAGCAGCAGAGAAGGCAGGAAAAGAAAGGATTTGTTAAAGTGAACTAAGGCTCTGGGGCCCAGCTATCTTGTATTTATATGGCAGAAGAATCTACAGAAGAAATATCAGAAAGTCCAGCTGAGCTGCAGCACTGGACAGGGAGAAATGAAGCAAGGATTTTATAAAAAGTTTTATACCCACGTACAAACACATGCACAGGCTCGTGATTTATATGTGCTCTACCTAATTTCTGGAGGAGATTATGAGTTATTAATGGGCCAACGCAGCTTATTTTGCAGTTACTGTACTTTGCTCTAGACATCTCACTTCTTGTGTCACAGATTATTTGTTTTTCACACAAAAAGTTGCTGTTAAATATTTTAAGCCAGTACTAACCAATATAATTCAGGGAGATTCATCGTGGTGGTAGCAGAACCGAAATGCACTAAGTACTTCAGCTGCAGAGAATCCCCAATATATAACACCTTGAAATTTTCAGATAACACAGTCATTTTCACCTAGTCTATTCTATATACAGCTTTTTGTGACTTTTATCAATGCTGATTTATAAGCATACAGAGTACGTTATGAACTACCTGGGTAGAAAAGCCCCTCTAGGTACTGCTAGAAGCTGGAGACAGAAAAGATCGATCGCAGCCTCTCCCATCCCCCTCTGCCAGTGTGGAGCTATTGCTGTGCTAAGACACAAAACTATACAACCCTGATAAATCTTTTCATGATGTACATTTTGGTGCAACTGAAAGGTAAAGGAGAAGGGAAGAGAATGGAGGATCAGGTCTGAAATCAGGAGGAAGAGACCAAAGGAAGACTTTTTCTAAAGGTCGGATGCTTATATCATTGAAATCCCTTTGCTTTCACTCATGGGTATGCAGTGCCTAAGCAATTTGTCTGTGCTGTAAGATAGGACTAAAACCTCTCCATCGCAACACAAGATATTTACTCAATCATCCCCAAGTGCTTAAAAAAAAATCCTCAATGGGTTATTTATACACATGAGCACCTTTTATTATTAAATCTAATAAATTTGTCAGCAGCTAGCTTGTGAATTTACTCTACCTTTTTACTCAGTTTGGACAATAAAACCGTGTTGATCTGTTCCCAGCCGGTTTCATTCCCTGGTTCTACTGCATTAAACACAATGTGGCTGTTGTCTGGGCTGCAAACACTCAAGGGAAGTCGTTTAAATAATGAAAAAAAAATTGCCTATGCCGAAGTCCTTGCAATCAGGACAACATTGGGTTTTGGAAAATTCTCTAAAAAACTTAGATTCTTGATGTTAACTGACTGGCAGCTTCTCCTTGGGGGATTTGGTATTTCAGTTACCACAAAATATTTTTTAACAGCTAGGACACAGCGAAATGATACATGGTGCAGTAAAACCTCAGACTAAGCCCTGGAGAATTCACTGCAGGTTTTATCTCCACAGTGTGACCATGCTTTCAGTGTTCATAATATCTACATTCACAAGTGTATGAGGCTTATTTACATTTTCTTGTTCTGACTGACTAGTACCCCCCCGCTTTTTCTCCCCCGTGGATGCAATTGTGTGTTCCTATAACCCATGCAAAAGTTTACCCGGAGACAGAAAAATGCAGGCATGACAGCCCTGAACCGCTGTCGGCGGATGCCCTGGGCTGCCTGCTCGCTCGTTGCCTCTCTGCAGCAGCCTCAGAGATGCTGTGGCTCCTCGGGGACACGTCTCCATGCCACTCTGCCTTGGTGAGCAGCGAGCAGCTCGTCTCCTCTGCCACGAACCAGATGTCGCTCCCTGTAACGCGCTCCTTGTCCAGTCAAACCATGGCCGCCACAGGCTGCTGTGGAAAAGGTCTGGTCCTTGCCCAGCCATGCTGGATGTGGATGCATGCACAAGAGAGTGGTGTTGACACAGTCTAGAAACGCCTGCTAAGGGGTGACATCATATTTTCATTGTGCAGCATGTCTGGACGGGCAATGGAGCTAAAAGGAATGGGCTGGTGCTGTAATCCCAGAGTAAATCACAGTAGGCAGAGCTGGAAAGTCTTAATCCATCATAGGAAGCTCTTATCTTTAGATATACGCATGCAGGCTCAAGCCACAAGGAAGATAAGGTCCGTGGTCTGTTTCTGACTGGACAGAAATGTATGAGGCTGTTTGGCAGACACAGAAAAACGTTATTTTTTAATCTTTTAAGAGCTGATGTTAAAACAGAAGATAGCAGTTCAGAACAAAGGCATATCTTTTACACTCTTAAATACTGTTTAGATCTCTCTGCTCTCTCCCTCTCTGGCTTGCACTAGATCAAACTGATGGTTAAACTCCCCTAAGTATTTCCTTGTGCATTTCTGTATTTGCTTTTTGTGTTTCCCCACTTCTATTTTTCCTTCCATGAAGGCTGAGATGCAGGGTTTCTAACTTCCACAGCTGCTTAAAACTGTCCCCTTCTGCTCCCTGCACTGGCTCCCAGATAGGGCAAATGCCATCCTTGTGTGGGGAGCTGGAGCCAAGCTGAGGAACTATAAACTACAGGCGAAGATAAAACCGTACAAGGAGTCTCTTGATAGGACTTTGACACTGTGGCTGGCTCCTTCCAAAATGACTGGGAGATGAGAAAAGGTTGGCCCTGGCTGGGGGAGAGGAGAGGTCTGAGGAAGCTATGATATCATGCTGCTTAAAATATGGAGTTCACATCTGGTCAACCCATTATAGAAAATATATGGTAGCACTTAAAAAGGTACAGGGAAGGGTCAGAGGGCAAAGCCCATCACTAAACGATATGAGGAATAGGAGACAACAGAAAAAAGGAAGAGTGGGGGCAGAGAAAAGAAAGAAAGAAATCTATATTGACCGTGAGGAAAATAAGTTAATGGGGAATTTAATTAGAGCAAATACATATGATTGACATTGCAGATGGTGGAGTGAAAGGTTATGAAATAACACAAAAGTATTGGCCTAGGAGGAAGGGCAGTTGTCCTAGGAAGCTACTGGTGTGTAAAAGAGGACCTCCCTGGTTTGGGGATCAGTGTCCAGCGTGCTCAGAGGCTGGGGTGCAGGTTTCCATTGGTGCACCATGCAACCTTCACCTGAATGCAGCTGCTCCACGGCTGTGCAGGACATGGCCTGTTAACTGGGAATGGGGACCCTGGTTCCAGTTCACTGCCCTGACCTCAGGCTCTGCTGTCCAAGTGTCAATCTGGGGATGAACCCAGAGAAAGGAATGGGGGTGTCAGGAAAGGGAAAGTTGGAGGAATGAAAGTGTGAGACGGATGGAAGGGGAACAGCCTGGGGAAGAAATGGCTACGCAGGTCAGAAGAGCAGGAGGAGGAAAAATAGAAAAGGGAGACAGGAAAATAGCTGGCAAAATGGGAAAAAGGTGATGCTGCTGGTGTGGGAAAGCAGCGTTAGAGCAAGGTTGAGATGGTGGAAATACGATGGAAGTAGCAGTAGGAAGAGAGGCTGGGGAAGAACGGAGGGAGGAGCAGGTGAGGGGTGTAAGGGAAGGGAGCCTGAGACAGGTAAAGGGAGAGAGGGATGTAACACGACAAGTGATGTGGGAGCAGCAGCAGATGAGGAAAGAGGCACAAAGTGCGTTTGGCCTGGGAGGAGAGCAGAGAAGGCAGACTAGAGCATGTCTCTGGAGTGCAGAAAGAGCTTTTACCTGTAGGAGAGATTTTAGCAGAATAAGTTTGTTTGGGTTTTTTAATGATCAAGAAGAAGTAGTGAGAGATTAGATCTGCTCAGGAAAACATCAGCTAAAGATCATCTTCCCTGGGTATACACTCTTCATTTCCGGCTTGAAATTGATTTTCATTTGCTTTCCTAATGAACAATGGGAGGCATAATTTTTTTTGTCTTTCTGGAGTGTCTCTATTCCCAGATGCTACCAAAGGTCCACTGAATGTGTTCTGCATTCACACATGCAGTATAAATCCATGTGGCACGCTATAGTGGCATACAGATATTGCTGAGGCAAAGGACTTGACATGTTACAGAGATGAGAGAAAAAACAAGTATTTTTCTTCATCATAATGGAGAACTGCATTCCAGAGATGATGGATAACCTGACCAAGGTCACTCCAGAGAGCTGGCATGTGAGCTGCAGGTTCTTGTGCTGTTTTAACTCACAGCTGACCCATCTTCAGGAATTTGGCGAGGAACCATACAAGCTGCTACTTTAAAGATACTCAGCTAAAGAAATGTGCATTTTTAAATTCAAAAAGCAGTTGGTTGGGTTTTTTTCTCTTCTCATTTGCTGCATTTTAAGGTGTGCTGGATGTAACAGCCTTAGTCTTTTCAATACATTTGCCTGTGAACCATTCATGGAAAGGAAAACTATGCCAAAATGGCTTGAGCATCTCAGGGTGGTGAATAGTTGTAACAAAGACTACTGTGCTTAAGGCAGCTTTCTCATAAATCCTGCCTTAAAACATTGTGTACTAATTTCTCACTAGTGTGTGCCCTTCTGCTGACTACCTAGAAAATAAAATACAGAAGTGCGACAGAATACAGAAGGGCTAAGCTACAGATGTATGAAACTGTTGCATTTTAAACCTCAATAGAGAGTTATGCTTTATTCTATTGTCTTAGAAAACATGTTTTTCCCTAATTGGCCAAAGTGGGATTAGTAGCTGTGAAAGCCGTACACTTTACAAGGCCTTATGGGAGATTACAAAATGCAAATATTTTCATATACATCATCGGTGGAGCCCCAGCTCATGCGGTTTCTCTGTGGTACAAGCTAACAAGGGTCTGGAGAAATATGAACACAAAGAGCTTCCACAGTCTTTTGTAGTTTTTGGACAGTGGAGCCTGTCCCTTCTGCTGCCTCCTGTGCCACTGTAAGGGGCCATAGACCCTTCACCTGAGTCCTTGCCTGGTTCCCCCCCCACACACACCCGCAGCTGCTTCTTGGAATGGAGACGACATCAGTCATAGGATCAGAGGACAATTCAGGTAGGAAGGGAGCCCAGGAGGTTTCTGATCCAATCTCTTGCCCACAGCAGACTGAGCTACTTGATCAGACCAGGTTGTTCAGGGCTTTGTCCTATTGAGTCTGGAAAACCTCTAGTTCCAGAGCCTGCACAGTCTCTCTGAGCAGCCTCTGCCACTGCCCCACTGTCCTCGTGGCGAAAAGGTTTCTCCTTACATCCAGTCTGAAGTTTCATTTCAATTTTTGCCTGTTGTCTCTTGTTGTCCTGCTACGCATCACTGTGAATAGCCTGGTTCCATCTTCTTGGTGACTTCCACATGGGTCCTGTGGATTAGGTTCCTGCTGTTAGGTTCCTACCCTCAAGCTGCCTCTCCCCCAGGCTGAACAAGCCCCATTCCCCCAGCCTCTCCTTGCAGGGCAAGCACTCCAAGCCCTGGGCATCTTGATGGCCCTCCACTGAAATCACCCATTTGTCCATGTCTGTCTGGTATCACAGAGACCAAACCTGGATGCCAGGATAGACGACTGCAGTACCCCACTTTTTACTGGCCTCCAGACAACCCATTAACCATCATGCACTAAGCTGGATGACCCAACCAGTTGCTCACTGAACCCAACTGTAATGTTCTAACTTGGACGCAAGAGGCGGTGTTGAAAGCCTTGCTAAAGTCAAGGTAAATGGAATCCACTGCTCTCCCTTTGCCCACAAATCCAGTTGCTTTACGATAAAAGGCAATCAGGTTGGTCATGTGTGACTGACCCTTGGTGAACCCATAGGGACTGTCACCAGTCATCTTCAGCTCCTGGGAGGGAAATAAAAATGTCTTCTCCTGCTCTGAGGTGGCCATGGGGACTCTGTCCCCCCCTCAAGAGACTAATGTCTCTCTGTGCCCTGAAAGCCCCCCAGGCCTGACTGCCTGCCTCTTCCCTCCCACATCCGGGTCTCTCCTGAAGGTGGCCAGACTGTTGCAGGGCATGGGCTCATGAAGACATGGTTGCTCAAGGTGCATCAGCCAGTGCAGTTTTACACAGCAGCCTGCACTCAGTAGGGAGCACAGAAGTTGACCAGCACCTTTTAAAACTCTGTGATTTAAAACCTGTAACCACACATACTTGAATGCATAGTCTCCTTTTTCTTAATCTAACTGTGACCTACATGTCATCATGAGCTTCTTTTGGTTAGGAGGAGGTGACTCTGATGAGTTGCTCTTGTAATATGCTGACTGCTTATATGAACTTGAGGATCAGGAGCTCCGAAAAGGCTTGCTTAGAAACTTGGCTGCTTGAGAAGATCCCTGCTCCCCCCTGTCCAATGAAGACATGGATATGACTGTTCACAATCCCAGAGCACCTTCCACTGGGGCATGTTCCAAACAGTAATGAATGGAGGCTCCTGCTTGGTCCGTGGCAGTAGGCATCACTACACCCATTTTGGAGCCCAAAGCAGAGCCCTGTGGAATAACTTGATGTAGATCAAGAAAAGAGTCTTATGCAGGGTCAAGAACGGAACTGATGATGTCTGGCTTCTCATCACAGTCTCGTACACAACTCATGCGTGTCTTCCATGGGGAGATTTCACCCCCACATGTCTTATTTCACACAGATTACTGAAAGAATCTGACATCAGTCAAAAAATCCCTGGTGTCTGCTGACAAATTTTGGAGTCATTTATATCCATAGTAATAAAAGCTGTATATCATTTATTTAGCAGGGCTCTTTTAATGTGCTGTTTGTTGTTTTGATAGTGTGTGTCTTCTTCATATTGTAATCATATTAAAAGAACATTCTTTTCCTGGAATAAAGAGGTAATGATTCACAAGAGGCATAATTATTCCATGCAGTGCAGGCAGGATGCTGCAGAAAGAGCTGTCTTCTTTATGCGTAAGAGGCTTTTATTGCAAGTGTTCTACACAGTAATTAAATTCCTTTGAATGAGGAGGCTTGATTGGATTTTCATTGGTTTATTGGGAGGAGTCTGAAAAGCAAGGTATTTAGCTCAATTGCTATACAATTTTGGCATCTGTTGGAGGTTAGGGAGAAAGGTTCAGAGTGTCTGATTCCCATGTCTCTTATGCTAGTGTTACATTAGTTGAACTCCGTTGAATTCAATTGAATTACACCCTATCTGTATTTGTGTGAGAATCAAGCTCAGAAATCCCTGGCAGAAAGCAGCAGGATACCTGAATGCATGCAGTAAGGATCCAAATTATCTAAGGGAAAAAAGCCTTGCTAAAAGACAGTTACTTGCAGTTGCAAAGGCAAGTGCCCAAAAGTGAGGAAACTTCAAATTTACAGCTGTTCTTCAGATTTGATGTTTGCCTTATGGTGAGTCCAGCCTTGGCCCAGAATGGGACAAAGTCTTAAAAGACAGCAACAAGAAAATGAAAAATCAGGCTCTCATGTAACAAAAATCTGTGCTGTGGCTTGACACATGAGCCAGGATGCTGGCATGGCACAACTCTTGAGTATTTGAGTTGTCAAACTAAAACATGTTTGTTTAACATCAACTACTGTACGCGGCTGCCAAGGATTTTTGGTTTTTCGTATTTTTTTTTTCAAAGGAAAAGAGTAAAAATTAAAATTAAAAGGAAAACACTAGTATACACAGGCTCAACCTTGAGGCCTGTTGGGAGGAGACTGGAGCTAGCCAGAGGAGGACAATGACACAGACATGGAGGTCTCAGTCCAGACAGCAAAGCAAGATGGACCTGGACCTATGTCTGAGGGGAACTGGCAAAAAGTCTGTGTACTGTGAAACCTGGGGCTAGACCTGCCTCGTGCGTTAGACCTCCAAGCAAAGGGGAATACAATTCCCTAAATTAGGTCTGTAAGTGCAAAATTTGGTTTATTGGGAGGAGTCTGAAATTAGCTCCTACACGGTGTGCAAAATGCAACACAGAGGAGAGGAACCACAGCAATGATTTGCAGTCGTCCGTGACGCCGGCACACATGTCTGAACCCGAGCCAGGTCTGGGTGACTCATTCACACATCTCTTCCTGGGATAAACCTTGGGCGTGCTTATCAGCCATCAAGCCTCTTCTCCTTGCTGGATACCAGGCCTGATGGATGTCTGCAGCTGAGGATATTTTCTGATTAATTACAGCCAGAATGCTTTGGTTTATTACCTTTGCTCCCTCCTACTGGCTGGCAAGCATTACAAACCCAACAAACTGCTTGTCCTGTTGTCCTTCTCTGCCTTCTTCCTTTCAAATTTCATGTTTTTTAAAGACAGAGCAGACAGTAGCTGCACAATCCCTCGCTCTCCATGGTATTCAGGGAACACCACGAAGCAAATGGGACCCACCAGTCAGTGGCCCAGGACTTTACAGAGAATATTGCCGTAGGCTGACATGGATGAGTCACATCAAGCCACAGTTTCCCTGTTGCGATTCTACTGACTTCTGGGTGATTGTGCTTCCCTTCATTATTTATTAATTCTCAGCAAGGATCCCTCTTGCAGCCAGCTGTCTGTACAGAAAGTTGGAAATGGAGTTAAACTTTTTGCCAAAAAAAGGGAATTTTGGCCAAAATATTTTTTCAGGGGCTGAATTAAAAATTCGTTCTGATGTTTCTTTTGTGTCTTGGCTTCCTGAGCAGAAACGGTCATACCTGAGGACTACCTGGTTGATCCTGCGAACATGAAGCGGTACAGCGTGGATCCTGCTGATTCTGCCTTCAGTTGCATGGGCTCCGTGTACGCTGTGCGGCAGAGTCCTGCAGATGGACGTCCTGCTGGAGGCTCCTCTTCCTCCTGTAGCCATCGTCCTGCCCAGATATCTTCAGGGGGTTCCTCATCTACTGGCCTGCGGCATCAGACCTCCAGCCCAACGAGGAATGGGACCTATCTTGAAGGAAACAGAAGTGGTAATATAACATCTTCCATTTAGCAATGTGTGTTGCTATGCTGGTGCCATGCTGGCGTCTTCGCTCACTCCCAAATTCCCAGGAAAATTAGTGAGGTGGGTCTGGGTTGACATCCATCCAGACCACTCACGCTTCCATTTAGAAAGAGGAATAAAAACCTATGTAAACACAAAATCAATCTGTTGATCATTAAGTAAAAAGGTGAATGTTTTCTAATGCTGTTATTAATTATGTAAGCATATGTATTATGTATAATCGTGTGGCAATCACAACTGTTATTATTGACTTACAGATATAAATATTAATATATAAGGCATTCCTCCCAAAGATTGATACTGCCTGCAGGCAGGTACCTGTTATTTGTGTGACACCGGCTGTGTACAAGATACAAGGCAGAGCAAAACCAAATATTAGTGCCTGCCTCAAAGCATTTTAGCAAAAGGTTTTGCTTCCGAGCTGTGTGGCCCTTCCTGCCCCTTTAATCATGAACCAAGCCAGATTTTGCTTGAAAAAGACTGCCCAGCAAAACGTATATTTTTAGAAATCACCCAGCTCACTGCTCAAGGCTCTTTTATCCTTCAGGGAGCAAAATCACACAGAATTTGTCTCCAAATTCAAGAGATGCCATGGGAACCACTGCATTCAACAACCCTTCTTCTCCCCTTTTTTTGTATTTTTGTGCAGTTACCCTGCTAGGATTTAGGTTTGCTGGGTCGGTCGCCCTGCCTATTACCTGTGTTCCCTATTAGCCATGATTTTTTTTCTCTAGATATGACCTGGCTTCATCAAATGGGTTAGCTAATTCCCTGAACTTCCGTTAACTTTGTCTTTGTTTGCGTTTTCCAAGTTCTCCATTAAGAGGTCTTTATCAGTCGTGATTCGAACAGTGTCTTCACCCCTTACTAATTATTCAAACTTCATTTATGCATTTTTCATCTTGAAGATAGATCTAACAAAGGAGTTGAGTGTCTCAGCCATTTTTAAGTCATTAATTTCTTTCCCTTACTCATTTATTAATGGAATCTACTGTCACTCTAATATTATTTTTTTAAAAATCTTGATATATTTGCAGAAGCCTTGCTGGTTCCCCTAGTCCCTTTGTCTACCCTTAGCTCATTACACTCTCTTTCTGCCCTTGGATTTCCCTGGAAACTGCAAGTGATTCTGCATATTCTTGCTTGGTAGCCACCCCAGAGCCTCTTTCCAGTAGCTGCAGATCTTTGCAAAATTCCTTCACATCCGTCACCTCCCCAACGTCTGTATTATTTCTTGTTTCTGAACCTTCACGATTTAATATTTTAAACATTATTCTTGCAAAATACGTATTACTAGTATTTATCCTTGCATTTCTTTGTTTATCTAATTTTGCCTTCCTAAATGTTCAATACCTACTCAAAACCATCACTCGCTTTGCCATTATTTTGGCACATCTGTTTCCCTGGTTTATCCCTGTGTTACTCTATTACACAGAGCACAGATAAGCATTCGATTCTCATCATTATTTTTTCTTTACTTACAGAGTCAACTTTACTCAAAGCAAAGTGGATAGTATAGAAATGCACTACTGCAAACAACTTGTAAAAGGTTGTCACTAAGAACTAGGGGCCTCAGTTACAAAGAAAAGGACATGAAAAGCCCTTTCTTTCAGATCTTGTTCTGTGCCTCTCAGGCCAGCACAATCAGGTGCTGGGAGGACAAGAGGTTTACTGTGTACAGGATTCATTTTCCCCTCTCCCACTGCTTCCCTAGAGCCTCCCAGCAGAACTGGGACCCTTTCGTCAAGCTTTTTAGTTGTCAATGGCGAGGAGCCAAGATTTATCGGTGTTGTTACTTGCTTGCTTTGAAAATCTTTATCATTCTGCTTGAGATCAGTCATTATCTCTTTGTAGTACATAGGAAGGGTCAGGGCAGTTCAGAGCAAAGGTCTGTCTAGCTGTGCATCCTGTCTCCAGCAGGAGACAGCAGCACGCCCCCAGGAAAGAGATAAGTGCAGAGATGGTGATGCTTCCCCACTACCCTTTCCTCCTTCGGAAATTTTTTGGCTCAAGGGCTTCCTGAACCAGAAGTAGTGGATTCATATTTAGTAACCCTTCATAGATTTTTCTTTCCTGAATCACCCAGTGGCTTATTGAATACTTTGTGCATTTTCAGCATCCACAAAATACTGTGGTAGAGTTACCGTGCTTAAAAACGTGTTGTGTGGATAAAAAGCCGTGGTATCAGGGGTTTGAATCTACGTTCAAGGGACTGAAGCTTAAAATCAGAGCTCTTTATGCTTGTTCAACTGCATTACTTTCCCTTCATGTTTCTGACTGTGAATATCACTGTTTCCCAGCCTCAGCCAATGTCCTGTGAAAACTCAGCATGGTCCTTAGGCAGGAAGCTAAGCTTCAGGAGACAGCTCCACCTCTCATGACTTCCCACAAAATTTGCAGTCTTGACAAAATGAAAGCCTAAAAGATGATGCGTCTTTTTTTTCAGAGCTGAACCAACAGAATTGTCATAGAATGGCCATGCAGTAGGCTTTGCAGGTTCCTATATCTCTCTAGCTTGAAACATATTAAGGCACTTTGAGGAACAAAGAAGAAGAGTTTGCTTTTCTACTAGGCACCCATGACGTTTGGGTGTCTTTGAAGCAGTTACAAGTGACTTTGAGCTGCTACATATGATACTTGAGGGTAGCAGGACTCATCCCCAAACTGCTTAGTATTTTTGACATGACAAGCATTTGACATTTGTGAAGACTAGCTCCTCTGGGACCTCTGGGTCATTAGGAGAGCTCAACAGTAAAGGCTTCCTGAAACTGGTAGTTACACAGCGATCATCACGAAAATGGTTATTGGTTTGTTGATATTGCTTATTTACAATTATTAACAATTTATTACTCCTGGTATCATCCATTGTAGGTTAGGGTCTACCATAAAGGTACATGCAAACCCATATGGAGACAGATTTGCTGTCAAGCTCCTTCCAACAGGAGGAATAGCAAACCCCTATGCTCCACCATGTACGGCAGCACAAATGGCTAGTGCATGTTTGTACCACCACCATCCATCATATTTACTCTGATTCACTCAGCTGCCTTCTGGAGACTCCAGCAGCCCATGGCAGGACCTGGGTCCTCTGAGGCAGAGGAAAACCTTTTGCTCTTGGACATGGCCAGGCAGTTTTCAGTGGCTGTGATGGGGAACACAGTGACATCCACGAAGTCAAGGTGCCCACAGATTCATTATGACACCACTTCTAGCATTAAAGAAACTGCTGTTTCTAGTCACAGCCTGGTTTCATCTCCTACTCCATTTGCGATAGCTTCAGCCCTGTAATGCTGGAATTCCCACTGCAGAGTTCTACAAAGCATTGCCTGCTCCTCCTTAAAATTACAGACTGTATTTCTTCACAGCTATCAAACTTTCACCCACCATGCTGCTTCCACTTTTGCTGGAAATCGCAGACTTTTAAAATACACATCTTTCTGCAATTGCCTTAGTGCAGCCACACTAGAGTTTGATTACTGTCTTTGCAAAATCTCTTCTCTTTGGAATCTCTCACTATGATGCTTCTGCATGTGTTTCTCCTCTTTCTAGGGATAATTTATATGCTGCTGAATCATAAGTGAGCAAAGATGAGTAAGTGATGCATACCAGCCTCTGTTCTTATCCTCCTCAGTTTGCATACTTACAAGGCAGAGATGGGCAGGACTCATTAAAAGGAGGAAGAATTTCTCTCTGAAACCTCAAACCAATCCTCTTCATTTATGGATATTTTTGAAAAATAGCTTGCCTTATTTATCATGGTGGGCAAATATCATGGAAAAAACCATAACCATAAAACATATCTCAGTGCATAGCAGAACATGTCTTTCAAGCGGAATGGATGAGATTAAACCTCAAAGCTCTCATTAATGTGATCAGAAGCTCAGTGTCTAATTCTCCATGATTATGCTAAAAAATTCCAAACCAAAAAAAAAAATAAAAATCTCATTTCAGAAAGCCAGTTGGGGCTGCTAACAGATAAACATGCACTTTCCTGTCATCATTTGCCAAATTGAAGCTCTTAAATCAGGGAAGGAATAGTCAAGGACATCATAAACCTTTCCAAGCCTGCTTACATAACAAACAAAGCCTTTATTCTACGTATGAAGAATTGCGTGTTCAACCACAACATAATAACCTTAACCTTGCCCTGTAGCTTGTTATTTTTATGTAGATTTTATTATCCAATATTAGCAGTTAATTATTATCACCTGAGGGCCTTTGTTAAAGAGGCAATCCTGCTTGCTAATACATTTATTTCCTGAAAACATCTGGGGGCGCAGGGTTTGAAGTTTCTCTTTTTCCAGAATAGTGCTGCAAGCACCCTGGGGGGGCCAGATCCAGCACTTCCCCAAGGCAGTGGCCAAGGAGCTGCTGATGGCATTGTGGGACTCAGAGCTGGGTACCGATTCTTTGGCAAACGCAGCCTGCCTGTTAGTTTTTGAGGATATTTACAGCCTGAAAGGTTCCATGCTTTCAGTGAGCTGCCTATTTTCTCCCCCGCCTCCCTGTTCCTGCAAGAGAGCGGCAAATCAAGAAAAGCCCAAATAAATCTTTAATGCCAGCCCATGGCTGCATCTCATGCAAACAGATGCTGGGGGGTTCTTGCAGCAGGTGGAAGAGCAACCACGATGTTGCATCCCCATGTGGCACGTGTCGTGCCGGGAGCAGGAGTAACAGTTGTGCTCATGGGGTGAGGAGGACTCTGCCCTGCCATGCCGTGGGGCCAAGGCCACCAGCCAAGTGGTGCACGGCATCTCCTGCAAGTGCCTGCCAGGGCAAGTCGACATGCTAAGCCCAATCTTCTTTCCAGAGCTCTCTGCTGATTGTGGCTCGTCAAATCCCCCTGCACCCATAAATATCCTGTAATTGTGTTCTCCCACACAATGCCTGCTTTTCTGATGCTTCTGCTCTTCTCCTGCTTGGTGTGCCCTAGACTTTTAGAAAAGTGTCTTCTACAAAGCCTTCCTCCAGTCCTTGTTTATAGTGGGAGGTTTGTTGTTTTTTAAAATGTTTCCCGTTTCTCTGCGCCTTTGACGGCCTGCTACTTCTGCTTAGTTTCAGTAGATCTGCTGCTCCTTATTATCTGCTCCAGTGCAATCAGAGAGAACCTTTTAAAATTTCATTCCCACCCCCTTCCCCTGAGGCAAAGAAATCATTTAGGCCTGCAGCAATATTAAAGTTCATCTGTCACTCCCTTTCCACTCTTATCTATCAATGACCGTACCCCCTCTGGGCTGTTTGTTTGCCAAGAACATATTTAGGGAGTCTGTTATTTATCTTTCCTTCTTTCGCAGGTTTAACTCCATTTTAGCACTGGGTTTCCTTGTCATGCCACTGCAGCTTCTTGGCTGTTGACTTTCTCTCTCTCCATCCTCCTTCTCAGGAAGGTCCTGAGGCCAGAGTGCTGGGCAGAGAAAAGCATGTGTGGTCTGAGAGCTCAGACCAAGCCAGGCCGCCTATTTCCATTGGCTTCTCCGGGCTTTGGCCACTGACCCGGTATCTCCAGCCATTTATGCTCAGGCAGTGGTCTCGAGTGGGATGCCCCGAGACCTTCCCCTGTAGAGGAACCTCTTCACTCTTCTTCCCCGACACCGCTTCAGGCAGGAGGGGGAAGTGCTTCCCTCTGATTACCCAAATTTCCATATCCCATTCCATTAATTTGACAAATTTTTGCCACCTGTCAAAAACAGGAAATTGGATTTGACCTAGATTACGATCTCTAAAAATAATTATTGGTCGTGAGCACTCCCATCTCTTTGTAATCTGAGTATTCATTATCATCTTGATTAATTCTGATGACAGGATGGCATAGGATACCCGGGAGACATGAGACTTCCTCATTTATCTAGTTCTTAGGTTAAGTGTGAATACCTTCAGATAAGAAAAAATGTATAGTACTTGCCCTGCTGCCATCAAACACTTTTGTGCTTAATATAATCTCTCAGTAAAGTGAGGCTATTGAAAGAAACCCCATGCCTTTGTGTGGACATGAAATGATTTATTTTCTTTTGTAAATAGAGAGATTACACTTAAATGTGTAAACTACAATGTTAAAAAGTCAGAGTAAATTAAACAAGAAAATACACTTTAAAAGATATGGAAAAACAGATTGTTGCCAGTCTCACCAGCTACAAATTGTGCTCAAGATATTTGTCTGCACCTGGTGGTATCCCAGTTTTACTAACGACATTAAAAGGTAGCCCCTTACACACAAGTGAAATAACACATCCTAATTCATGAAAAAGCAGCAGAGAGTCCAAGACTTGACTCTAGGTAGAAAAATAAAGACAAAACAACCTTTGAAGAGTTAGTATCTACACATAATTCTTGGGTTTATGTTATTATATTGTACCTCGGGTAGGGATTTGAAAGGGTTATCTTCACCTGCTGGTGCCTGGAACAGTTCTAGCCATGCAGTCTCTTTAGAAAGGTCATTTATATATTTGTCTTTAAAAAATCAGATTTATGCTATTGATTGCTAGATTGCAAAGAAGTGAATAGAATTCCCCTGTATTTTAACCTTTTCTTCTCATCCCCCTTCCTTTCATTACAGATATTTCCAATACCTCTGAAGGCTCCTGACCTCTCTGGGGTTCTCTATTCCCCTTTGCCCTTTCCTGGCATTTCTGGAAGCAGCAGGTTGCGGGCAGGAGTCACTGGGCCGGGGGCTGCTCTCTCTGCGCCTGATGTGAATCCCAGGCTAAGCTCCCTGGGCTGTCCTTACATTCATACAAATTGAAGGGAAAAAATGTGATCCTCAGTAGTGGCACGTCTCCCCCAACCGCATTATGGCAGTAGCATAGAAACTTCTGCAATCCTTTGGGCACGGCAAAACCTTTCTCTCCCTGCCCTCTATTTTCCAGCTGGTTTGTGAAAGCCTGGTTTTCTCCCTGCCTTTGGTTTGAGGTCCTGAGGTGCACAGCATCTCCACACATCAGCCGGCACTCTGTCCATGGGCAGATCAGGCAGGGGAGAAATACTCTCCCCTCTGCCTTCAAGACAAGTCTTAGTTCTTCCACTTGCCCCTGACAAAGTTACTCGATGTTACAGATGATCCAGGGGCTGGCCAAGATTACCCTGCTCGTTTTGCACTCTTTGTCTTCATCATTTCATGCCAAAGGCTCCAGATGGTGTCTGTACCATTGTGTATTGCATTTATTCTGTGAGCGGAGCCCAGGGTTGCCTAAGTCCATACGAACACCAATCCTCGCTGTCTAATTAAGAGGACCTGCGGCTATTCCTTGTCCTTTATATCCAGAACAGTGACTTAGCAAATGAGAGCGTAATTATCATGATATTTACATCACATCCCATTATGAAGCCCATCGACCAGATTTGCACATTCATAGCACCGCTGCTTTCCGGAGTTGATCCTTCGTAACTGCAAAATATACCTCATTACATTATACTGCAGGATGAGCATGGTGGCAAGAAAAATAGGACCAATATGCACATAAAGCCATTATTGGGCATATATGGGCAGATCCTCGGCTAATATAAATCAGCATGGCTCTATTGAATTCAATAGAATGACAATCTACATAAGCCACAAACCCGGCCCACTACATTTGTTCACATGCATTAGGATCACGTTCTGAGTCACGCATGGGGATTTTCATACATTTCATCTGTCTCTATAAGCTCAGTATTTCTACGGAGAGCTCAGCCCTTCTCTCCTCAGCAGCTCCGATTGCCCTCTTGGGGCTTCTCCAGGCTCAAGTTTAGGTATCTGTGGTCTCCCTCTACTTGCACTCTTCTGTTTCCTTTTCTGTCTTCTGTAGTGCCTGCTTGCTTACCATTTGCACTTCTCGCATTAAAAACCGGGCCTTAACGGAAAGAGATGAGCAGGTCTGGGCAAATAACATTTTATACATCTGTGTGCTGCCGCCTGCTAATGCAAAGTTTGCTTGGTGTGGCTATAGCAAATTTAAACAGCTTTCCTGTAACCTAGCATAATATAGTTATTGTAACAGTGAAGCAGCGTAAGTGGAGGTGCAAATTATATTCATGTGGAGGCTGAGATTTATAATTCTGCAGAGACTAAGAATAAAAACATAAATGCACTTTCATTCCAATGTGCCTTTATTCGCTTGATTTAAAGCTCCAGCAAGCCGAAGTGACCTTAAATCATCCAGGGCTTATACCATTAAAAAGTCACATGTGCAATGTTCATCTTCACATGTTTTAGTAGCTTTCCAAATAGGCATTCATTGGGGACCATCATCTTTGTGAGAGCCTAAGATTAGGAGGGTATTGACTAGAAACCTTCCTTTAAGCTCTAAGATAAGTCTGAATGTCTGAATGTGAAGAAAAAAAACAACTATTTGCTAAATCCTGATTTTATCCTCTAGCTTCGCATTCAATGGCAATCTCCTTTGTTTGGTGCTGAAATGCTTTCTCTCCAGGTGGGAGGGTGGTGTCTTCTTCAGCCAAGATCCCCGCTGCTTGCAGATCAGACAGCAGGGGCAGCTCGGTTTAAGAGCCTGGCAGCTGGCACATTTTTCCTTCCCCAGCAGGAACCTGGGGGTTTCATGGTTTTTAACGCAATTCACCAGCTGGGATCGTGTCTCCCAATAAGCAGTCAGATTGGAAACTGCTCCAAGTCCCCTTCTCTCCCCACCCCACCATCTCAGGCTGATACTTGCACACACAGACCCGACGTCCAACACTGCAGTGAGGCTGCCGTACCACTGCACACTCACAAACCGAGGAAACTGCTGCATGCCGTTGTAATGCGCTGTTGTGGGCTTTTTTGTACCAATAGCCTCAAGTCCTTCACCAGAACAACAAGACACGGCTCGGCCATCAAGCAAGAATCCTTTGACCTGGACGGTGGATGACGTGGTTTGGTTTGTGAAGGATGCAGACCCTCACGCTTTAGGTCCCCACGTGGAGCTCTTCAGAAAACACGTATGTAGAAGGCTGCCCTTACCAATTCTGGGTAATTTAAGCTAAGTGCATGGGCAGTCCCAAGAGACAGCCAGTACACATCACACACGCACACGCCCCCTCAGTTGCCTTTGGCTTCTATAGGTAGTGTTTGTGCTCAGCTAGATTGAATCCAGGACCCCGCAAGGTGTTCAGCACCACTGGAGGGGTTGGGCTGAAGAAAAGTTCACTTATCATCCGAGAGAGTGAGTGGTCAAACAGTGGAACAGGCTTCCTTGAGAGGTGGTTGATGCCCCAAGCCTGTCAGTGCTGAAGAGGTGTTTGGGCAATGCCCTTAATAACATGCTTTAACTTTTGGTCAGCCCTGAATTGGTCAGGCAGTTGGCCTACGTGATTGTTGTAGGGCCATTCCAACTCAACTATTGTATTCTGGTCTATTCTGTTCTTTCTGTTCTGTTCTGTTCTGTTCTGTTCTATTCTATTCTATTCTATTCTATTCTATTCTATTCTATTCTATTCTATTCTATTTATCCTTCAATGGGGAGGTCTTAGCAATTTCTTGAGAAAATGCTCATTATTTGTTCCCAACTACGTCAGTGTAAATTATTTCTATGCCAAGCCTAACAGAAAGCACAGAAGATCTGGTGTTCATTTTTCATTGTCATATTGTCACAAAAAAGCCTCATCTCAATGACGATTTTTCCCCAGGATACCTATGATTCTTCTCTGAAAAGCATTTTTTATGCGTCTCTAGGTACTTAGCAGGAGAAACCCAAAACAGCCAAGCTTTTAATCTTTTTCCCCTTGGTATTATGTAACTACATAACCAAATTTAACAGACCTGCTGACTCACTGGAGAATATGATAGTTGCTTTTGCTAGGCAATCTCCAATTGTGGAAATTATATTATCCTTAATTAGTAAAGGGGAAGACTATAAACACACATCTGATCTTGAGTTTCTTGTTCTGCTCTGGATATGGAGTTGACACCAATGCATGTAGTAGCATCTTCAGCCCCCTTCTCCTTCTCCATCCTTCCTTGATCAGTTCAGTCTGGCTATGAAAATGGATTTTACCCTGAAAGTTACTTGCGTTCAACTGGAGGTCACAGCTTAGGATGTTAGTGCCTGGACCTAACTACCTGAGAAGAGCTTCCCAGCCCTGACTCCTGATCAGCCCATCAGGTTGCAAAGCAAGAGAGAGGGCTTGATCACCATGTCCCGCTCCTTTCCTGTGGGACAGTAGGGACAGGTGGGAGCGTGGGGCTGCAGACAACAGCTGAGGGAGACAACTGATGGACGTCCAACTACACCCTGGATGTAGGGTTTCCAGATACTGAGGAGAGGAGGTGGCTAAGGAGCAGACGAAAATGAAGGTGAACACAGGCGTCGATGTCTGCTCACCCTAGGCAGGTACTGAGGCCCTCTGCCATTCTGCAGACAGGCTGGTGGGATGAGAACAACAGAGCAGGCACAGCGGTGCTGGGACCAAATCTGCAGTTTCGGGCCAGGTGCCAGCCTACTTTCCTTGCCTTCTGCAGAGAAGTCAGATCTGCCTTATACGCTGATAATGAAAACATGGGCTACGTTGGCCCAGTGGGTAACCAGGCAGATAAACAAGCCACCTTTAGATTTAAAAGAATTTGCTTTCAGCATGAGTTTTTGAGACTATCAGAAGGGGCTGTGCATCAAGAGAAAACTCTTCATGCAAGGGAGAGAGAATTGCCATGGTCTGAGGCATACAGCTACATCCCAAAGGAGAGAAACATTTAAAGTTCATCTTGTAAATACGGACAGTGTAAAAGCACTGGTTTAGTCTAGTTTCCAGTTGGAGCAAAGGATGGCACAGCGTGCTTTTCTCTAGCAACAGGGCAGTGACATGCTCCAGGCAGCTGTGGGCCAGCCGGAGCATGCCACGATACTACAGCTGCTCTGTGACCAAAGAGACCAAGCTAAATTGCCACTAAAGACTGTCCCTGTCACCCTTTGTTGAACACCCCGCACCCATGGGCTCTACTTATCATTGGTTTCCTTGTAAAATATGCTGTAGGTGTGAGAACCTGGGTGAGATTGCCACACAACTCAATTCAATTACGCCTTCAAGTTATATATGTCCCTGCAATTTTTCAGCCTTCAAATCTCATCTGGATTAGCACAAAGACCCCAGGGGTGAGAGACAAGTGATTAGTCCATTAACCTTAGCCATATCTTCCTGTATGTTCAATCTTTCTATGAAGCAGGTGCATAATTTACTTAGAGGCACTTACTGTCATTGACCAGGCTCAGCCATCACCTCAAATGGTTGCTTTGGCAATCAACTCATCTGAGCTATGACATGGGGAGGGAGAGGGTGGTGGGGCCACCAGGAAGAAAAGGCTGGGGGGGTTTATCCTGTGTGCGGGCAGTGCTCTTCCCACCTCTGTATTCAGCCATTTGGGGGCAATCCCTGGAGCCGGCTCTCCCAGGGTGCAATAAGGACGTGCAGTCCACATCCTCCACAGCTGCCATCCGCATCGCAGGATGACTCTGGCTCTGCTCTTCCCACCAGGAGCAGAAGCTTTTCTTCTTGTGGAGACACCCAAGGAGCTCTGTCACAGGGGGCTCCCGAGATTGTCCACCAAAGGCCGTGAAACTGCCTACTACCTCCCCTCTGCTGTTCCCTGCTCCCTCGGCAGGGACGCGTGCCGAGGAAAGCCTAGCCCATAACTGATGGGTCTTTTGGCCTCATGCAAAGGAGCTACCGGCCTGGTAGGGACCTCATAGCAGGACTGCATAAGAACCTCACGCAGTGCCCTCTCAGCAAGAAAGACTTGGTAGAAAGACTGAGGGAGGGGAAACGGAGGAGGGGAAAGAGTTACACAGGGAATTAGCAGGTAGAAAACTTAAACTGGAAGGGATTAAAGCAATGTTATGGTCTGACAGTTTAATTATGGCCAGACATCAGACTTGTGAGCACGCAGCTTTCCCTAGACCTTCTTCATCTCGAGTGTTTGAGCACTGCCCACTGAGCTGCCAGTCGCTGCACTCCTGTCGCAGGTGGTGGCCTTACCAGGGTTGGTGTCTGTTCACGAGATTACAGAATACGAAAGTAGGGATATATACATATATCTCCCAAGCAGGATAGAGATCCTGAAGTCTTTAATTTTACTCAGAATTAAGTGCTTAAACAACCGTGAAGATGGGGACTTTGATCTTTCTCATTAAAAGCCTCATCCTCAGGGACATCCACACCAGGTGCAATTCTTATTTGCATGGCACAGGGCTTGTTTAGGGGCTACTCTGCTTTTTGAACAGTATCCTCAGAACAAGTGCTGCAAGAAGTCGGCACAAACACAGTAGTACTCATTCTTGCAGGTGGAAGCTGTATGTTTATACCCACTGTGTCATGACCTCGCAGCTCATACGTTTGCTGCCACCACCCCCTTGCAGGAGCACAGCAATGATCTACAATGTTCTAACTTGCAGTGGGCCCCATCTCAACTCATGTGAAACAAGCTAATTGCACTGGATGGCACTGAATTTTACCAGCTCTGCATCAGGTTCAAGATCTGCCGGTGGGGCTATTGCAGATCCGGGGTCCATGCTATAGAATCCTTCTTTTTCAAATTATTTTTTAAAAGGGCTGACACAGTAATACTGTAGAGAAGTCAAGCCAACAATCTGCACAGGGACATGGCTAATATGGGATATTTAATTGGATATGAATGCTCCCTCTGGCATACTCGTGTCATGGAATTTAATTTTGACCCCTACACGGTAATAATAAAGGAAATAATAAAATGCTGAACTCAACATTTAGAAACAGCTGCCTCTGCACCAAACCCTTGGCAGTGTTTTTACCCTATGGCACCACAGTTCCAGGAATTTGTTTTTCTTTCTTATGCAAATATTAATTACACGTAATACTTATTCTTACTTTCCGTTAGCTTCCTTAAAATAATGGGAAGGAGAGGGGGAAGGTGAAGAGAGGTTCTATTATAGATAGAGTGGGGGTTGCAAAATGAAGAGCATTAATTGATTGAGTTAATCAGAAAGTGACCTTAACTGCTCATCAGCTAAATCACCTACTGAATGGAATAATAATGATCAGGGCAAATTAGGATCCATAGTATTGCTTAATTAGTAGGTAATGGATCACAGAGGAAAGATCTGACCATCAAAACCAGAATACAATATATACAGCATTAGTATGTGTGTATACGTGTGTATCTATGCACACACACGTAGCACTCATTATGTTTTAGCTCTGATGGTGCGAGTATGTAAGTGTGGTGGAGACTGTGAGGAGGGGTAGTATTTTTTTAGCAGATCCACTAATATAGCTGGGAAAAACCAGACGAGCTCAGGATCCAAGGAAGCAGAGCGCAGCTGAAAGCTTCTGTGTTTTACGGTCCATAGTAAGACAGAGCCCGTTTCTCTGTGCACCCAAGCTACTTTGTGCTCACTTTGTGATTTCAAAAGGTTTTCAAGCCAACAGGTCTGAGATAAAAAAATTCAACTTGGTGGTAATTTCCTTCACTTACATAGCGGTTACATGAAATCTGAATAAATTTTAACAATAGATGCAATAAAATAAGCAAGTTACTACGATATTCAATTTAAGAAAAAGAAACATACATATACATATATGTCACCAGATATAAGTGCACTGAGGATATGTGAAAGATGCAGATAGCCAGAGACAAAGCTGGAACTGCAATTCAGAGGTGCGCAGTTTGTGAGGCCACATCCCTCTCCTTTTCTCCATCACTCATTCCTTTCTCTCAAGGTTGACTGGCTTTTCCCAGAATTGGGCTTAGAGCAAACCTGATCTTTTGAAAAAATCCCCATGTTTTAATTGCAAAATAATCGAAAACCTAGACAAACCTTACGGTTCCTTGAAGAATAAAAAGTACTATATGATTAACTCCTCCTTTAGAGTTTCCTTCTATCATACCTCAGATTCTAATTTTTTAAATGACATTTCAAAATGCATGACATTTTAGCTAGCTCTACTCTAAAAGGCATGCCGTTTCTGATTCACCTTGTTTAATGTGTCAGGGCACAGCACTGGCAGGGGGTTAACACATTTTGATTCTCTTTCTCTCTTTTGAAAACAGGAGATTGATGGCAATGCTTTGTTGCTGCTGAAAAGTGACATGATCATGAAATACCTGGGGCTGAAACTGGGACCTGCGCTGAAACTGTGTTACCACATTGATAAGCTCAAGCAAGCCAAGTTCTAACGATTTCTTGAACAACAACAGAACCTGACCTAAATCTAGATGGAAAACTAAAGGTAACATGTTGCCTTACCGAAATGCATTAATTTGCAGATTGTTTTTCCCTCTTTTTTAACAAAGACTTTGTCTTTTTTAACATTTGTGCATCGTCACCTTTTTTTAATCCAATGGGATCTTTTGGGATGCTTTGTGTTAATAATTTGCCAAAAAGTATATAATTACAATAATTATTTTGTATCATTAATATTATTATGATTATAGTAAGTCCTATTTTTGTAATCAGAAGTGGGAAATCAAAAACAAACACAGCTACGGCATATGCTGAGGACTGCTGGAAGATGAACCAAGAGTCCCTCACTTGCCACGGGTCTGCCCCGGAGAAATAACCACTGACCTGCGGGGACAGGGCTCCAGCTCCAGCACCGATGCTCAAGGGCTGGAAAAGCATGGCTTTTGGTCACCTATTGTCTGATGGGAACTGCCCCGTATCTTGCACTATCTGGAAAACTTGATTCTTCTCTTTAAAAAAAAAAAAAAAAAAAAAAAGTTTAGAAAAACAAGAAAACAGGAAAAAAAGGGGGTTTTGCAGCTAAAGTACTTTTTCCCACTAGAGGGAGCAGCCCTAATAGACTTAAGGCTGGAGCTCCGATGCCATGGTGCTTTCTGTCTGATGAGCGTTGACCATCACGACTCTCCTACCCAGCACATCTATAAACACCAACAAGGAATTGCAGGCTCCCAGCAGGATAAACCCGTCACTGTTTACAGATAATTAATTCAAGAAAAGCTCAAATGCAGAAAGTGTTTCTGACAGGATGTTTCTCGTTACGCCGAAGAGGGGGTGGATGGCTCCCACGGTGTCTGGCGTGCTCAGCTGTCGGCTGCCTTCCCTGAGCCGTTTCTGTCTGGCATAGAGTTTGTGGCACTCTAAGAAAAAGCAGAATTTCTAGTTTGGGTTTTGTTTGCATTTTTAAAAAGCGAGGGAGCCCGAGGGGGAGCGTTCCCCAGGTGGAGCTGGCAATGCAGAGCACAACTCTGCGCTTTGCAACCATCGTCAGGTTGGGGGCGGACGCTGTAGAATTGGTTCCTGATTGCGCTGTGGCTTTCAGCACATCTGCAGATGTGCTGGGATTTCAGTCTCAAGTGGATTAAAAATAATGCTCTTCTGCTTCTTACAAAAATCCAAAAAGTGCTCACTGATATTCCACGTAGCCAGGCGGGAGAGGACAGGTCTCAGGCTGAGGAGGTAATTTGCAGCACGGGTATGCCCTCGTTTTCACCCTTCGCGGAGGAGGATGACAAAGGGACACATCCATACAATTTAAACCCTTAGTGTGTGACAAGGACTGGTAGAAAGTGTTTGTAAGTCATGCAGGTTATTTTAGAGCTAGCCTCAACTGCGTTGAGAAACAGGGTCCTGATAATATGCAAGATGTCATACTGTCCGACCCTGTTAATGCAGAGCAGAATATTACCAAAAATACCTCATGGAATTAAATTCAACTTGATGCATGTTGCTAGACTAGACTAGAACTCCTACAAAAAGATAATGGTTCAAGACCTAATCCTGAAAATCCTTAACAATATCAGAAACCATATCCCACAAGACTTCAAGTAAACTCTTGGGAACTGTCCCCCAAATTAAAAAAGTTGTCTGCATGCGTTTGCAGGATCGGATCTCTACAGGACTGCCCAGCTTTCAGCAAATCCTGTCTGCACGCTGAAACACCTTTACTAGGAAGAGCTGAACAAGCGTGTTAAATGAAAAGTCGTATACTCTCCAGTGATGTAATATACTGAACCCTAAACACGCCGATGCTGGGATGGTAACACCCACCTGCATCGCTTTGTGACCATGGTGTAGAGAATGGAAATCTGCTCAGCCATCTGTCTGGTTGAGGCAGATGTGACTTCACATCAACACCAAACCTGTATAGTTCATTTTTCACTCTTACATCTTTTAAACAATTAATCTTTTCCCCACAAAGATCCCCAAAATATGTAAAAATCTTGCTGTATTAGTAATGTCACCTTCAGAGAGTCCTCAAACAATCTTCTTTTTTTTTCCCCCATAATTTTGAACATCGTTAATCTCTTATTTTTTTCAAAAGGTGATTTTAATTCCTCCACTTAGAAACCCACCTGACTGCAGTATATCAGTAGTCAGAGCTGGTTAGAATTTATCAGATGGCTTCAATGCTGGAAAATCCCACTTTGTCAAAATCAAAACCCTTCATAAAAGCATGTCACTTTCTAACGTAAAATTCTATTTAACTGAAACTACAGCTTTTGGTAATGTCAAAACATCATTTTGACATTTTGGAAATGGAACATTTTTGTTCCAAGAAGATTTTTGCATTTTATTGTATTTTCCTGGAGAATCTGTAACCTCACATTTTGTTCTGAGAGTGGGGAAAAAAAAAACCCACAACTACAGACTTTTCCTGACTCTTCCCATTCAGCTTCCATGCCCTACTCCGGCCATTACAGCTCAGAGGGCTGATAATACAAATGTAGTATTTATAGACTCCTCAGTGGCAGTGAAGTTTCTACATTTAATATGCCGAAATAGTTTTCATGTATGTATCTGAAGTATGCACTCAGTGGTGGTATCTCATTTGATATGACACTTGTAGGTGCAACAGCACTGTCCACGATATTTAATGTTCTGTTTTTTCCAAGGGAGGCAGTCACTGGATTCATTTTACGTGTATGTAACATTTATAACAAAAATTCCTCACTGCGTGTGGTTTGTTTTTTTATTTTTTTCACTGAAAGGCAATTAGGAGGCAAACATTACTGCAATGGTATTGCAATTATAACTAATTTTTCTCTTTTAAGTCTTGTCGGTGAGAGTAGTTAAGCAGCTCTGCGTGTGCCGCGGGTGTCAGGCCATTTCCTCAAAGCAAGCACTAAGGAGCCAGAACATGTATGTCAGCCACTTCTCCATTAGCTGCTGCTTGAGACATTGCTTGTACAAATTACTTCGCTTGCTATTCCATCCGTAGCTCTGGCTTCAGACTCCGGCCAAGCCAGAAGTATTTTTGAACTGTTCCCAACAGGTGGGTGGATGTGCATACCCTTAAAAGCAATACATGCACCTCTTTTCTACTTCTAAGCAGACTACTAAGCTACTTCATAGCTGGATCAAAAGACGCTTTGGTTGCTTCAGGGGGTTTCAATACTTAGCGAGCATTCGCTTTAAAAAAAAAAGGAAGCAGGCAAAGTCTGAAGATTTAGGGAGAGCTCTTCCCTTGCTCGAGTGCCAGGCATTCGGAGCACAGAGCCAGCGGTCCCATGGAATTGGGCTCCTTGCATCTAGCATGGCCGACCAGCTCAGCCTCCTCTGCAAGACAGGTCAGCCACGACGCCTTCCCACCCACCTGCTGTCACGGCCTCTTCTCTCGCACTGACAAATGCCTCCTTCCCCGGCCAGACCTCACTGAGTTTCAAGAAATGCCTGTGGGGATGCCTCCACCTCTCCGAGCCCACTGTCTTGCTTGGCAGGCTGGGGAGTGGGACGGCCTTTGCAGCGTTGGCAGCTTCGCTCAGCGTGATTAATGCAGGCAGGCACCCATGGGACTGGCATGTAAAGCGTCACTCTGGGCTGTTACTGCCCTTAAACCGATGGCTGAATTTCCGTTGGTTGTCAGCAGCCTTCACGAGTCACGCTTCTTTCCTTCTTAAAGAAAGGATGGCTGTGAGAGATTAAGTAAGAACGTTATTAGCAAAACCAGCAATAATCAGCAAAACAACAAGAAAATGGCTAAGGAAGTTTCAGTGTGAAAAGATGTCTCTGTTGGATTAGCGGCAGGAGATCAAACCATCCTCTGGTTCAAGCAGTGCTGCTCAGGCAAGGCAGGATGAAAGGACAGCATGGGTGCAGGTGTACGGCTTTAGAGAGGGAGCAGCTCTGAAGCCTGGCCTGACTCCGTCAGCCGCAGATGGCCTTTCCTCTTGCCCCGTTACGGCCATGGCCCCCTCCTGCCCAAGGGATGCAGCGCCCTCCCCTTCCCGGCTGGACTCTTCGGGGGCTGAGCAAGCTCAGGGAGGAATTTAGCAGCTCTTACCTCCCCAAAACATACCCCAAAACCTTCAGTTAATTGTTTAGTGCCTTCTTTTTTTTCCTCCTCCTCCTTCTCCTCTCTCTCTCTTTTCCTTTGAATGGCTTCTATTTGGAAAAAGACATCAGGAGGGGGATCCCACCCCCCCGTGGGTGACCCCCTCAGCTCACCCCATGGAGGATCATCTCTGGGCACAGACATCTGCCAGGATGCAACCAGTCCTGCCTTGGCACCAGGAAGGGAGGTGAGAATTAAATGCCCCCTTTTTATTAATTAAAATTAAATGCTGTTTGGGCACTCCCCCTCTCTGAACCTCACCCTCCCTCCCCAGGGCCGGTTGCAGCAAGGAAGGAGGTGCCCGAATGCGTAGCCCAGCAAGGCAGCAGGTATGGCAGGACCAAAACCAGCTGCTGCCCTAGATTGAAACTGGTTTGGCTGGAGAGAGGTGTCGTGCCCAGGGTTTCGCTCCGGGGGATTTTGCAGTCAGTTGTTCGCAGGTCACACCCCAGTGTTTCAGCCCGCATGTTCATTCTGTTGCTTTGCGGATTTTGTCTCCAAATCCACCCTCTTGAGCTCACATTAGGGGATCGCTCTGCTGGCACGGGCTGCTTCCACATCAACAGGCTGGGGGTTGCTAGGGAAATAAGTCATAATAAGCACTTTAGGGGCAAAAATTCAGGGAAATGGCAGGTCAGCAAGAACCTCCCTCCCTTTCCAACTACTTCTGTGCTCAGAACCTTACTGTGGCAGCTCCAGAACAGGGCCCACACACCATCACTCCCCGTCGCTGGTAATTGGGTCATATGGAGCTGTACAGATTTTCCCTCTCTCACCAAGAAATATGGTCCCAAATACACACACCTTCACCAGAGAAAGCAGGCAAGCCGCTGCACACATTGCCTCTGATGCCGTGCAATAGTTGCATGCTGCTCTCTAATCCATGCTCCCTTCATGGACAATTGGAAACTGATTCCCTTGGAAATCTAAAATTTTGCTTGAAAAAGAATTACTTTTATTCACTGCCATGAGTTAAATATTATGGAAACATGTCTGCTAACAATTTGCTTTGTGTAATTTGTACTAATGCTAATAAGCAACAGCTGCAACGCTTCCTGTTGTAAATTCTTTTGTGGTTGCAGTGGTATTATCACATCTGTACTTCGCAAAGCTGATAGACTCGAGCACAACTCGCTCATTCTGGCCCCAGCTCCAGCAAATCCCCGTGCCTCAGAAGTACGGCCATTCAAACGTGAATTTACAGTCCCTGTCTCCCTTCGCTCCCAGAGATTCCGCTCCCCACCAGGTGCCTGGAGCTAGAGGGGTGGGTGGGGATGTGGTAGCCCGGAGGTCAGCCGGTGCCTGCACAGTGTGGTGGGAAGGGATTGCTTTCAGCGGAGACATCACTGACCGGCCAGGTTTATTTGCAGTTCAAGCAGACAGGTTTCGGTCAGAGGCTAAGTGTAGGAGAAATGTGATTTATTAAAGAAAAAGAAAGAAATACGAGCGTGCAATACACTGCCACCATAAGACTTCAGCTGAAACCCAAGAATCTTTCAACTGTAATCTAAAGAAAAATGTTTCCCTCACTCAAGACGCTAAATAAAGCACGTTAGGCCAAACCCAAGTCCCACTGAGGTCCGCGTAAGTTTTTGTATTGAATTCATAAGACCGGGGCTTGGCTCATAAACCAGGTCAAGCTTCAGCCACGTCCCATAGTAACTAGAGCCTAACAAGCTATTTCATCCTCCCTTACAAAGAGTGGAGACAGCCGCCGCTGGCCAGCCCCCTCTCCTCTGCTCCCGGGAGAGCTGCTGGCTTCCTGGTAGAGAGCTCTTCCAGCTGCACCTCTACCTGATCCCCACACCTTCTCCAGTTAGCTTTGCGTTTCAGCTACGAGTTTTCGTGGAGGGTGGTTTGGGTTTTCCACTTCGCAGCAAACCAAAGCCCATGCGCTGAGGATTTCAGCCGTGCCACTAGGCAGAAACTCGCCCTGATTTGAATATGACTTCACTGGGAGATTTCCACTCGTTCTTGAGGAGAAGCCCTTGGTGGAATTTAAAAATAAAACATGTCAAAATCAGTCCCAGTGACCCACAATTTTTGGCTCCTTCAGCATCCACGGCACTTCATCATACTTCAAACGGCTGAGTCTCTTGGTAGTGCCATAATCGGACAGGAATAGCTCACAGGACTTCAGAAGAGACTCCATCTCTGACTACAGAGCCTTGCTCCTCTTGATCTATGGGCAGCTGCCAAAAAGCAGCATTTGAGGCCGGACAGGAGTGTGTGAGAGTGTGTGTGCTGCTCAGAGAGGCTTGCCTGGCTACACAGGCAGGCTGCGAAGCGAGTGAAATAAGAGCAGGGCAGAGCAGCTAGGAAGGATGGGCTTGAAAAATGGGCAAGTCCCAGGCTTTACTGGGGTTCCTGCAGAGTTTGCGCGCTGTCTCCGGGTTTGGATTGAGCTTTCCCTGCATACAGCAGTATGTCTTTATTACCCAGAGTTTTATATAACCTTGGTATTATATAAAACTGGGATCATGCTGCCCTTTTCTTTTTGAACATGAAATGTGGGCAACCAATTTCCTGTTGTCAGACATCTCTAAAAGAGTAGGGAACAGGAAAAACCTGAAGACTAAGCGGTACTCGATTTGTCCATGAGGACATTTCAGAGTGGAGCAGTTTCACAGCTTTCAGTGTCTTTCAGCTGAAACATAGGAGAAGGGGAGAAAAGGGACTTCTGAAATGCAGTGAATCCAAGCCAGGGAAAGACTAGTGATTAATTTTATCCCTCACTTGATGGTTTCCTGATCTGTAATGTGTTTTATGGCCCTGAGCGTTTGCTGCAGTGGCGGTATTGTGAATTGATCCATGTGTCCAGGTTCCACTGGAACTGAATGACTCTCTCTAAAACCTATCTGTCTTGATGGCTTTTCCAATGTGCTGTAGCATCCAGAAGGCTTCTGATCAGCTTGGTAAGAGTCAGTATTTGAAGACAAACATCTTTTCTTTTTTTCTTTTTCTTGTGGCACAAAATCTTCAGAAAGCAGCTATAACCACAGCTGTGTAGCAGGTCAACGTACATCGGCTTTTCATTTTATGCCTCTCAGAAACCTAGTAGTAAAAGAAAATCTCTTGCTTACTCAGTCTATATGCTTACAAGAAGCCAACCTGATTTACAGTCTTCCATTGACCCTACTGTAAATTTAGTAGAGTTATTTCTTATTTTTACCAGTGTAAATGAGATCAGTATCTCATCTACCCTCTGACAATACTAACAGTTCAAATACAAGCATGTTTGGCTGCTGTTATCAAAACTCAGTCAGTATCTGTGTCGCAATGGCATGTAGAGATTCCGTCTGGTGCTGTGCAGACATACTGTCAGACACTCAACCTGCCCTAGAGGGTTGACAGCTTCATGCAGCAAAAGAGACAACCTAAGGAGAAGGGTTTCCTAGAGGCCATTTTCCTTCCCTGTTGCAGATAAATGCTGAAAACAGATAGAAGTCAATGGCAGAACAAGAGCAGAACACTGAGAAAAATTAAGCAAAAATTCCATGAAGGTGAACCGTATTTCCTCCATCCCAGCATTGTTAAATCGGACCTTTGGTGAAGCCAGAAGTTTGAACCCAGATCTCCTGTTCTGAATCTAGTGCCTTACCCACAAGGCCATTCGCTTTTACCATATTCCACCCTTTCTCCCCGTGCTGTCCACATCTGACTTACTCCTCACACAGCCCTTGCCTACGCCTTCCCTAGACACCTGAAAGGTAGCACCCAAGCAGGCCTTTAAAGGTCAGTTAGACCTTCACCCTGCCCTCATCCTTCTCCCTCTTAGTCTTCCTCTGCTTTCTAGTCTTCTCCCCTGAAACTTCCCGCCCCTTTCCATTCGTATTCCTTCACCGTAGTTACTTTCATTCTTTTCTCATCAGTTCCTTTCTTGCAGCATCTCTCCTTCTTTTCCTTCCTTTCCATCTTTCAGTGATCATATATGTGTCTCCTTCACCACTGCTGCAACTCCTTCTCTACCTTTTGGCTCTTCCCTGCTCTTCCATTTTTCTCTGTTTCCTCTCTCTTTTTCTCTGTGGTTTTCTTCAACCCTTTATTTCCTTTCAATCAAGTGCCCTTCACAGGAGAGTCTAGTACCAGTTCTGCTGCGACAAAGACTACCACGCGCTGACATCTTTGAATTAGGTTGTCTGTATTTTTTTTTGACATGCTCTTTATCTTGCACAAAAAACCTTCCACTGCTTTCATTCACCAGCATGAAAGGCACTTTTTGAGGATGGTTTTTAACTAGCTGGCTGATGATTATTTGCAATAAATACCTCATTAAAGGCTCAGCACTTTTACGCAGGGTGACTGCAGTTTTCCCCTCTACCTTCCATCTTTTCCTGTGCTGCCTCTTGATACTCAAGCTGCTTAAATGCTTTGAACAGTCCCAGTTACCTTGCTCACTGGGATGAATCCTTGGCTTCTGCTCTGTTGCTGATGGCCACATGGACCAGACTTGGCCTGGCGAATGGCACACCATTAGGCAGGTGCGAGCATCGATGTGTGCTGAGCACAGAGCCACCAGCATCGCTCCCCCAGACCTGGAGAAGGTCCAGCTTTGCTTTCAGCTGGCATCAGAAGGTTGGTTGGAAAGAAGAGGTGCCCATTGCCAGTGATAAGGACAACAGGAGGTAGGAAAGAACCATCCGGCTGGAGGAAGAAGAGAAACGATGTTGGCCAGGTGGGAGGCAGTGGTGGGATTGACAAAATCAGCAGTGAGGGAAGGCCACGCTTGTACACCTCCATCAAGCATTGTGAGAAAAACCGTGTGGCAACTGGCATTGCAATATTTACAGCATCATCCTTCATACTGAAATACGTGCAATAACGCAGGGCAGATTCACACATGGATGCGCAAGTGTGAGTTCAGAGTAATGGCTGTAGCTTCTGTGGGGCTACTGCATACTTCTACCAGTGGGAATGAGATCAGATTTTGGCTCTGGGTCTCTGTTTCCAAACAGTGTGAAGAATGAGAGCAGAACAGTTTCTATCCAGCTGGAAAGTGGCAGCCTTAAATCAGGCCACAAAATAGCACAACTCCTGCTCACACTTTTTTTTTTTTTTTAAAAAAAGTGCTGCTCTGAGCTGCCTTCCAACTCTTCAGCATTAACTTCCAAGGCTAGTGAAGCATGTACAGGGCTTGTCTGATGTACGTGCAGCTATCAGTTTTTGTATAGCTAATTGGGCTCAAAGTGCATTAGCTTTGATTTTTAATGTTCTGTAATTTGCTAGATAAGCCTCAGTTTCTGCGGTGGCTGGATAAGCAGGGCTGCTTTCATCACATCTTGCAGGTATTTTACAATCTGTGACTTTTTTACATATCTACTATATATTAATCTTGCCCTCCTTGAATGGTGAATGACATCTCTTTCCCAGTACTGTACACTGTAAGAGTAGACATTTTCTAAGGGATACCAGATGTCAAGTGAATATATAGTTATTTTCATCTTTTCAAGCATATACAAAATCTGCCAGAGAGAAAAAAAAACGAATATACAAACAATTTGATTACAATCAAGAGTTCAAAGTCCCACTGCCTTGCATTCAGTCACTTCCAAATTTATCACAGCCTATACCACTTACTACTGATATACGCAACATCTCCAGATCTCACATCGTTAGAAAAATGCATTTGTGACTGCTCTTGTCCAAATCCCACAGGAGTTAACAGGAGCCTGTCCAGCACGTGGCACAGGCTTCTCCTCTGCGACTGCTCTCAAAACAGAGAAATCAGCTCGCGTACACTAGCTCACCAGGCTTTCTTCACCTGCCAGCATACATATTAAAACCAGAATGTAAATAATGAGATTTCCTTTTTAATAAAAATGTGCTGTCGTGATGAGATTATGGGCTTGAATGATGCTGACTTCAGTCTTAGGTCTTGTGACTTGGTGTGAGGGGTATATAAGGCTGACATATTTTGAAAGTCCTTGGCTCAGACTGTCCCACTTGTTTTCATCGTTCAGCCTGGTTTTACTCCACCCAGTGCTGCCCCGCTGGTGTCACCTGGCTCCTGCTCTTTTCCTGATGGCAGAAGGCGGCTGGGTTTATTTCACTGGCAGTATAACATTGTCAGCAGCAGCCCTGTGGGCTGCGACATGAGTGATGCTGCCTGGGTGCCCCTTTGGAAAGAAAAAGACTGTGTCAACTCCCCTCAGTGCACCCACCACTGCCCTCCGATGGTGCCTCTGCCCCGTCCCCAGTGCACATCACCACCCAGCTTTCCAGGGTGTTTCAATCACGTCCCGCACAATCCCCAGTGTGTAAACCTTCCTAGGCTGCTCTTTTTCTGATGCTGATATAAACCTAGACCATCCCCACCGGCATCAGTGAGAGGGTACCAATGTCACACTCACTGGTGAGAGAACAGTCAGGATCTCTGTACTCATCTTTCACACATCTTTGCCTTAGCACTGTTTTGTTTTGCTTTCTTTCAATGAGAGAGGAACAAAAAAGCATCTCACCCTGTGACTGCCCCAAGGTCCCAATGCAGCAATGCAGTTCTGTGCCATTCGATGCCAATCCTGCACCTTTGTGTCACTGCCATCAGTCTTGAGCTTTGTTTCAAGTTGACCGCTCGCTTGACATGCTTTTCCAAATCTAGGTGATTTCTAATTCTGTGAAGCCTGAGAAATTCTTTCACTAAATGTTCGTTCTGCTGTCCATTCCTTTTACTTAGCACCATATTTTCGCTTCGCTTTATTTTTCTATTATTGTCAGGAGGTGGTAAACAATTTGAGTTGCTTAGATGCCTAGGTAGACTTAGATGCCTACAGCTTTTCTTAATGCAAGCCTTCTCCATTTTCGACTAAGAATTCTTACTAAAGATGGCATATAGGATATATTATCAATTATGCCAGGATTACCATGTTATGCTAACAATAATCGGGGAAAAGACAGCTGCCCCTTAGTTCCACCTATTGGAAAAGCAATGCAAACCCTTTAATACTTCGCTGTTTCTCAGCTATCAAAACCTCCCCTAATAAATCACCTCTAACAGTGAACATTGCATTACATTGAATAGTTTTGTATTCACTTTGCAAATATGCAAAGAAGGGAGAGCTGAGGTAAAACAAATGCGGAATTTACGGGTGAGAATAACATGAGAATAAAATGCCTGGAGACCTCAGAGCAGCACAATTATGACAAACAGCGTATTAGTGTTGCTCTCACCCTGCCTCAAAGGGTTTTATTGAAGTGATTTGTCTTCGGCTGGGGAGGTGTGTGCCTTTCGATGTGTATGTACGCACAGGTCTGATGTATGCACACAGCTATGCACCTGCCCACCGTATGTACACCTCATACATATTCACGCATCCAAACGAAATAACAACTGTCGATTTAGCGTGTTCTGTATGGATGGGTCCAATATATTCATTCTTAATATGTACAGTGTTTCCATACATACGCAACCATTTAACAAATATAGTGTCAAACTGTGATTCCTTTTTTATTTCTTCAGACATTGTTTTTTATTATTTGTAACTTATTCCTTCCAGTGGATTCTCTGTCACTATGTAGAGGCATGTTTTAATGTATAGCTGTATATTGACTGTTCTGTGTGCTGTATGCTACTGTATGCATCTTAATTAAACTGAGTGTTACTGGTCTTAACGTTCTTAATTTTGTACAACAGACTTTTGCTTGGGTTTCACAATTCGATGCAGTGTGTTTAAGAATGTAGTATAGAGGGGAACCGGCTGTGATAAAGCAAAATGGTCCCAAATCTTCAGATTTATGTTTCATAGAAGAAGCCAGTACTTTCTTTTACTATTGCAAAATTATTTCTGTATTTTTAATAAAGAATTGGATTTACTTGGTTCTATGTATGTTTTATCTAATAAACTGTATTTTTTAAATAAGGGTCTGGTCTCGGTCTTTACACACCCGCAGCGATCGTGGCCACACAAAGAATTTTTACCTACCAAATTCCCTGCGGCTGAGCCTGCAGCTCTGCTAATGCCAGAATTACCTCCTGTCCTGACCAGTGCAGAGCTAATCTCACATTTTTATGCACATTTCTCTGCTACGCAAATCAGAGATGGGTACTGAGGTGTCAGCCTGTTGATAAATCCCCACTGCAATACGTTAGCTTCAATGCTCATTTGCAGGGCAAGCAGTTTCTTTGGTTCTCCACTGAATTAAAGCTAGGGTGTCAATTTGAAGCAAGGGTACGACACACAGCCAGACTCCTAATCCCTCAGGCTGCATCTGCATGGGCCAACCCTGCTCTCATTTATGCTGATGTAAATCTGAAGTGGCTCAGCTGAAGTCATTACTGTTACTCTGGATTTACACTAGGGAGAAAACAAGAGCAAAATTTGTCCCAAGACTGTAATATTTCAAGGTTGATCTGCCCACTTTACACACTGGCAATGAGTGGAATACTCTAGCAACGTCTCAATAAAAAGCCTGAAAGAGCCAAAAAATTCTCAGCTCAACTACCATTAAAAAACTTCCCCTAGAAAATAAGAAATGCTTTCCCTGTTATGTAGAGTCGGTTCTAGCTATCCAAGAAATACATTTCATTGAATGATTCCCCTCTTTTTTGCCCTTTAATTACACTTTCCTCTATGATGCTATCAACACTACAGCATGATGAAGTTTCCCTTGAAGTCAATTTGCCATCCACGTCAGTGAAAGTGAGAATAGGCCCCTGGATAATAGTGTTTGGGTCCTATCTTCTTATTGCTCTCTGTAATCGGATAGAAATCAGCTGCAAAACCCAATGTTACAGAAAAGGTAGATGAATGTATCCAAGGGGCTCTACTAAAGAAAAGTGGTTTCAGGTCACTCCTTGATTTTATTGACTCTGGCCCCTCTTTATGAATGCTGAATTTAAGGTAGACTTTAAAAAATGTTGTGAAGTTGTTTTTTCCTTATGCCATTCCTTCCCATGCTAGGACCCAAAATGAAGGCCTGTGAGATACACAGCAACCCAGCTGCTGTTCATTCCCAGCTGTGGCTTGTCCCTTGCACCTCCATTCAAGGGACAGGAGAAAGAGCAGGAAAGTACACGTCCCAGTGCTGAGTGGCCAAAGGCCTGTCAGAGTCATCATGAAGCCCTGGGCCAACTCCTGCTGATGGCTGCAAGGTCCTCTCCCCTGGCATGGGTGCTCACATTCCCAGTGGGTCACTGCTTTAGGACCCAGTTCATGCATCAAGCCTAACCTCAGCCGTATACCTCCCTTGTGTCCCTAAACAATAGACTGCAGCATTTTTGCTAGGAGAAATTTGCCTTTTTTTTTTTTTTCACCAGACAGTTCTTTTATCTCCAGACTTTAAAGCCAAAAGGAAGTTTTCCTTCAGACTGAATATATTCAGAAGCTGTCTGAAGTCATTTAGAGCCTGGTTTCTGAGGTGAAGCAATTTAACTTCATCGTTGGTTTATGTGTCTGCAAAGTGCTCCGTCGCCTTGGTTTGAAGCTCAGACACTGTCTGCAATAAATACTGGGGGGAGGGAGAAAGCTCCTTCCTTTGATTATACGGAGTCTATAGAGTAGACTGGACTTCAGGAAGCCAGCATTGATCTTGAAGATCACTGAATAACATGGGCCATGTGGCAGTTTCATTTGCTATTCTGTCTAAAGATCCCAGTTGGGGCTCACATCCCAGCTCCATGAGGAATCACACAAGGAAATAAGACATCAGCATTCCTGCCTTGCACAGCTCACAGACCAGGACTTAGATCTCAGGCAATGGATGAATATATATACCTATATACATATATATGCGTGTATGTATAAAAATATATATGTGCATATAGAGAGAGAGAGAAACACCATTTACCAAAACCGGTAGTGCAAAGCAAACAAAACATCGGATGCACTTTATAATTGTTATGTAAACATAGCAGGCTCTTTTCTTCCCCTAATTACCTGGTGTGATGGCAGCAGTGGCCTGATTGCCCTTCCCCATATAAGAACTCTTCCCATATAAGACCAGTCAGTCACTTGTTCATGGAGCTGCTACCTCTCGCACATCTGCCAGGAACTTATGGCCCAAGAGCCAGGGCATGGCAGGTGATTACACGATATGCAGCCCCTTGCACAGACTGTTTATCTGGTATTACCAGACAAAAGGGGTGTGTAAGATGCCAGGGGTGTTTCAGCCTGTTCGGATCTCTGCAAGGATCTCTGCCCACCTTTGCCGTGGTCATTTACACTGCACATGCCTGGGAAGGATTTTCATTTGCCCGTATTCTGAGGAAAACTTCTGGTTAAAAGCCATGTCCAGGCAAGATAAATTATTAAGCGAGAAGAAGCCGCTGGGAGACGGGAGTCACTTCCCATGCCCTTGACTGACTCTGCACATCCAGGAGAAGCATCAGAGAGCTCCAGTTTAGCCGAGATTTACTCTGGAGGCAACAACATGCACTTTTCCAACCCTGTAGATAATTTCAAGATCTGACTGTGCAAGAGCTCTTGCGGGGGAAAAAAACCCAAACCACCACACCCTCCATTCATGCCCTGACAATGAGACTGGTGCTAATGAACACAGCTATCTGCCAATGCCATCTTGATTGCACACTTGCCACCCATGGCTGAGCAGGGCTTTCCTTCCCAGCTGTGTGTAGACCACTGTGACATCTGGCACAGAAGCGAAGAGGAAGGACATACATATCCCTTGTAGACTTGCTCAGTGCTAGACCGTGTTAGTGCCTAGAGAGCATGAAGGAGAAAGACACAACCTCTAGCAGGGGTGGAGAGCTGGGTCTGAGGGAGAGGGTGGGAGGAGAATGGGCAAAAGCCTGGAGACAAATGAGGGTCTGGGAGCTGGTGGAAGGCTAACAGTATTGCTTGAGACTGGGAGAAAATTGGAAAGGCAAGATTGTAAGCAAAAAGGTAAAATGCTGAAAAAAACAAACAAAAAAAAAAGGGGGTGGGGGGAGAAAACGTGGGATAAGACAGTGAAGGAACTATGGACAAGGAGAGAGGAAACTGTGACGGTCTCTGAGAGGATAAGGTGCTGGCGCTAGGGGTCAAGCACGTACTCTGAACCCAGCAATGCCTGTGCAGAGACTGGGATCCACTGGAGGGAGCTGAAGCATGGGTGCAGAGCTGGGGGGAGCAGCAACCCAGCGGGGTGGGCTCCCCCCACCAGCACCTGAGGGGTAGCTGCAGGCGGGAGCGAAGCCCTGCCACGCTGCGGACAGACATGCGTGCCCCTGGTGGGGCTGGGGACCACGAGCACGGGTAGCCCCCCGGGCACTGCGTCGTCCCTCCAGCCCCCCCCGCTCTCCCTGGCACCCCTCTCCCGGCCCTGCTCAGACCCCAGGCCTTGCCTCCCCACTGCTGATTTCTCCACTTCTCTCCCACATTCATTTTTATCCCTCTGGCTTTTCAAACCGATGGGAGCTCTTTGTTCAAAAATAAGCCATCTTTTGAAATAGTGTTACTTCTCTCCTTGAACTTTTCCCTGTGAATGACTTGACATTAAGCTGATAGTTGCTCTTAACTAATTGTTAACCTATTAGTTGAGACCATAAAAATTATTGAAAGGCCAAGGCTAAAGCTGTTTAAATGAGAAATATTTCTACAGAACTCCCCCGAGATGAAATAAAAAAGCTCCTGCCGACAGAGCGGCTGCCAGTTTCAGACTAACGGGTTTGAAGATGATGTTTTGCTAACAGCAGTTAATCAGTAAATTCCCATTACTAATAAGGCCATCACTCTTGGCTGAAGCCGCAAATTACATGTTATGTTTCTCGGTGCTGAAGATAAAGTGTTCTTTAAATTTTGCATCTGCAAATGTAATGTTTAGCACAAAACACCATCAGGAAAAACAAGAGGAAAATTGAAAAAGTGTCACATACATTCAGCATCAATTTACTTCTCTGTCACTAAAATTACATATCTTTTTTGTTCCAGTATTTATTACCACCTTGAAGTTTATATTTAGGAGGGGAATGGAAACCTAGAGGGCTGAGTTTTGAGCTCAGGCACGCTGCTGCTGCAGGAGAGGCATCCTAAAGTCAGATGCAGCCTGATGTAAGTGAAATCAGAATGTGGCCCAGTCACTTAGGACAAAATTAAAAAGGAAACAACCCAAAAAGTTTCATTATAATGGTGCATCTTGATTGTCAGCCAGATCTTTTGCTCGCTTACAGGGTTGCAAATCTGGCTTCCTTCCACTGATGCAATCGTCGTTCCAGATTTCAACTCTCTTACTAGAGAGTAGGATTTTTGCCACCAGTGTCCAAAGAAGAGGACAAGAATGTGTTTTATTATGGTTCGAAAGCCGGAGGTGCTTCTTGATTACCAGTCCTTTTTGTACTGCTTTCCTTGTTCCAGACATGGCCAATTCAGAATCCGGCCTGTTGCTTGAAAATGGAAGATGAAAAGTGCCAATAGCTAACTCGACAGCAGGGCTTTTTTCCAGCGTGAAATGTTCTTTATCTACATTTCCAGAGATAGCTATACAAAACTCAGCTGCTTTAGGCAAAGCTCCTCCTTCCAGCGCCAAATGTTCTTTGCAGGGACATGGCTGCCTCACTTCTGCTGACCACTTCATATGAAAGTGCCTACATGCCTGGCACCCCCACCGTGGCCTTCAGCAGCATCTCCACACGTATTCGGCTAAGCGTGATGGTGGGATTTTGCCCTGCTCTCTTAATTCTGTGTAGAAACGAGTGCACGCACCCAGGCAGACAAATGCCAGCCCCACAGCAGCGACCATGGGTCCCACTTAATGTTGGCGCATGTTGGTTTGACTGGGAAGCACTTTGCTCAGCCTCCGTGCTGGGGTGGGTGCAGGCAGGCGGCCCTCGGTATCGGTGCTGATGGGGGTGTTTCCCTGCTCCCCTCTTGATGCTACTAAGTCTGTGCTCAGGACCGAAACCCTGTTTTTTTCCAAGGCTGCAGGGCAGCCCCTTTCTGGAGCATACTGGTCCCCTGGGGAAGGAGAGGTGGCGTAATGGCGTACAGGCAGCAGACAGGAAATCTTGTGCTTTGGTCCAAGGGAAGCTTACTCCCTCATGGGGCAAAAGCTGAAAGACAACAGTTGTTTTGATGGAGAAGCATATGTGGCCCAGGAGAGTACAAAATATGTCGTGTGTGCCATGGTACCCTCGCTGCGGTGAGTGGTGCCTGTTAGAAGTCGAGAAGGGCTCAGGACCAGAGGGTCAGAGCCTGATACCAAAGTGCCTTTTGGATCCCCGGTGCTGTGTTTTCTTGGCACTGAAAAACTCGCCTGTGAATTTCTCAGTCAAGATGATGCCGGCTGGTGATGTCTGGTGTTTTCTTCTTCACTTTCCTTTCTGTTAACACATCTTCTGCTTTCTCTGGTATGTCTTAGGGCTATGTACAGCTTCCTGTTGGGTTGAATTCTGTATTTTTTGGCTGTGCTCTACTTTCTACATTTTTCTGCACATATTTTCCCACTTTTGCTTGCACCTCTGTATCCTTCCTTCATTTAGCTGCTAACCCTGTTCTAATCATTACTTCCCTCTTCTTGCTCTACCCAGTTAGAATAGCTCGGTTCTTCTCTACGACTTTGTATTTTCCACCAGAAAAACCCACTTCCAGGTGGATCCTTCTTTCAGGATGTCTGTAGATAGGAATCAGGATGTCAGCTGGGAGATTTCTGCCTCAAACTGGGAAATGCAGACAGGCATGAAATTCATGTTCCTGGGAGCAGGTCTACAAAGCTAGGAACTCATTTTCTGTCACAGCTGTACAACATGAAAGGCTGTATGTGGCCTCGGAGGAGGTCACTGACCTCCACCACAGTTCTTAATTTTTCTGTTCCTGTTGACAACGATGTTTCCTCAGCCACGTTACCTCAGCTTTGCCTCAGTCCACCTACCTGCAAAGGGGAGTTAATAACAATTCTTCTCTTGATGAGTAATTTTACACATTATTTCTCACATGCTGGCATCCACCCAAAGTCTCAGCTGCTGTAAGCTTAAAATAAGGCACAGTGAAGTAGTACAAGTTGTCTTATATAGAGACCTGTACAGATACATGTACCTGTACATATACACAGGTACCACAGTTACCACAGATACCCCTGAGCAGTTACCACCACATACAGCAAACTGTGCATCCCAGAGAGACAGAAGAACCTGGTTCGTATTTGAAGCCTCCCCCGAGCACCCTGGAGGTGATCTACAAGGTGTTCATCTTTCCCAAACTGCTGCCTCCATGTGTTGCACTGATAGAGCTTCAATCGGACTCACGCCAGTGATGTTCTTTCCAGCTTGGCTTCCTGAGGAAGGGACAGTGTCTCCCTGTCTCCTTTTGACTGTCTCCCTGCTAGGCCAGAGGGTGGAGGCTCAGGGATGCTGAGATCCTTCAAGTTTCACCCATGGAGTCCCCATGATGACACAACACCCTTTCTCTGTGAGGAAGCTGGCCTCGCTGTAGTTATGACTGATGTCTCCATTGCCATGAACAGCTACTTTACATTAGGGACAAAGGTCCCAAACTGTGATCCTCACAGCTTTATTTTAATGCCACCTCCACCAAAAGGACCTCAGCTTTCAGCAGGCAATTTCCCTGGACACCCTAACAGCTTGTTTTTGGGCATGGGCAGCAGTTCCTAAGCCCTCATGAGGGTGAGACTCTGCACCTTTCTCATACTTGCAAGATCAACAAAATAAGCGTCCTGGCTTATCTCACCCACAGGGCCTCGTATGGCAGGGGGTTTTTTAAGCTTTTTCCTGGGAGATGTAGATTTTAATCACCTCACTGGGGCTGAAAATTTATTCTGTCTTATTTCACACTTCAGCAAGTCATCTAGCCACCTACCTGCCAAATACAAGACCTGCCGCCATGTCAGTAGGTTGTCTTTCGGAAGGACTGATCTCCTCTGAGCTTCTGAACAACCAGGCTTTGGCCTTTAGTTCCAGGACGTTCAGGGCTGTGAACCCTGATTGCAAGAAAGTACCTCCTTCAGCATACAGAGCTCATCCACCCTGGGGAGGGGGAGCATAAAATTTAAGATGAGGCCTTGTCTGTAATGGTTTCTATCAGCAAGCTTCAGGTGATCTCTGCTTCCACATACCCACAACTGCAGAGGTGCCGGGGTATTGTGCAGTGAGCAGGAACATAAAGTCTGATCTTACAGTTTTGAGTATTGTTATGAAATGGATGGTTTACAAATCTCGTCCTGGCTAGTTAACAGGGTCAGCTAAGCCCGGTGTGAGTTGGGAGAAAGCCCTCATCTGAAAACAACAGTGACAGTGGACTGCAGGGATGGCGGAGGCAGGAAGGGGATAGTTTTTCTCTCCTAAATTTCCACATCTCGATTTTCCATTTCCACACACGAAGCTGTCTGTCTCCTGTGTTTTAATTATCCAGTTTGAAGTATTTCAACTTGGTCGTGGTTTTATTGACTTGGGTATTTTTGTTGGCTCCACCATCAGCTGTGAGCAGGGACTGAGAATGGGTCCTTCACAGCCAAAACCATGTCCTGTTACTGCCTGTGTGCAAGAAGCACCACCAACAGCCATGGGCAGCAGTGGGCTTCTGTCTTCTCCAGAGAAAAACTACCCAAAAGAGGACGAAAGGTCCCAGCCAATGTGTTACATAAGGAAAAAAAAACCTCCATTAGAGCGAATGGATTACTCTGGGTTTCCTTTAGCGGTTACTGGAAATGTTAATGAGATGACTGGTTGTTTCTTTTGCAGAGAAATCTGAAGCGTGGGTTTTCAAATATGAACTGATCCATTTTAAGCCAACTGTACAGCTCCATGCACCAGCTGCAGAGACCTAGAGCTGCAACCCTTGTTTAGCTCAGAAACAATTTCAAATGAGCACTGTGGGGAAGAGACTCTCCAGTTTAAGAAGTAAACTGAATTAAAAAGCATGATTAATTGCTACAGCTTATTTAGCTTCAGATTTCTCTGCTTTGCACGCTTAGCAGAGAAATCTCAGCACCTACATTTGGTGCTAATAAAAACTCCATTAATGCTAATTGATTTTTACATTGTAAATTTATTACCTAGAGTTTCATGCTACGTGGCCACGTGGTTTAACAGTCTACCATCTGCAGCCCACCTTGGGTTCAGAATGGATACTCGCATTAAAGCACCGTGTTGAGGATATTGCAACTTCCAGCCCCACCCCAACACAGAGTCCAGCACAACAGAGGTTACCGAATTTCACCGGATCTATGCTCACGTGATGAAAAAAGTCATTAGGCTGACAGCAAAGGTGCACTGGGGGGAAGAGCTCTGCTGGTCACAGGAACCATCCAGGTCCTGGCTCAGTGGGTTCTCAAGGAGTTTCAGGTCGCACAGCCCGTTCTCAAGCCTGGAGCTGTGGACAGAGAGCAGAGGGAGCGGGAGGAGGGAGCTGGGGGCTGTGCAGCACAAGGCAGGCAGCACTGCCCGAAGAAGAAGCCATTGCACTGAAGGGAAGGATGCAGCAAAAAGGCCAAGTAAAAATTAGCTGGATCTCTTAACATAAAAAAAAATAATTGGAGATTCATCCAAAATTCAAAGTGTCAGTCATTTCTGAGGTTGCAATAGCACTGTTTGCTTTTATTAAATTTTGTTTTCTTAAATTATCACCTCTGCCTGGATGCTGCCATTTCAAAAAAGAGCAGAGCCATTTTTTTTCCTCTCTCTTTTTTTTTTCTTTCCCTCCAACTTTCCAAAAAACCCTTCACCTCCAGCTAGAGAGGAGACCTGGAAAATTTCAGCCTTCTAGGTGAAACTTTTGGACAGTTGCAAGCAAGTGAAAACAGGGAGATATAACATAATGGAAACACTCTGGCAGCCTTAGCTGTAGCTGTCACCAAGGCTCCAGCCCTAATGAAAACTTTCCTGAAGGAAGGCTGGGGTAGAAGCATTAACCCAAAGAGGGACTTTCCTGACCTCACCATCGTTTACAGGCAGGCTGAGCGCCCCAAGAGGGACAAAGGTGCTCAGGTGGCAGCAGGGGCTCCCTGGTGACTCTCACATTTCTGGCTCCAGGATGGTGGGAGGCAGTGCCTGTCTTCTTGCAGCCACCCGACGGGCGCTTCACGGACAGATGGTTAATCTGCACCAGTCAGGCTTTCTCTCGTATTGGAAGGGGCTTACTTGTATAAATCAGAAGGCTATTTCTGCCCAGGGTTTAATCCACTTGCCTGGAGGTGAGATGTCACCACGACTTGCCCAGGACAAGAGTTTTCTGCATTCCTGGTTTGCAGAAAATCCAGTCTGGTGTTCCCCAAGCACTGGTAGAGCTGCTCTGGACAGCTTCCCTGGACCTGCAGTCCCGCTGCCCGCCAAGTTTCCATGGAAAGGACACTCAGCCATGCCTGACAGGAGACAGAGAGGTTGTGTGCTAAACCGCTGGACTACCAGCAGGGCTGCAGACCCTGACAAACAGCCCTCGGCTCCCGGCTCACCCTCTCTTGCGGAGTGCCCTGCAAGGTGAAGAGCATAAGCCTCAGTGCAGCCCCCCAGCCAAGCTGGAAAGGGTGCACCAAGGCTTCCCCCACCACAGTTGTGTCCACAGCAGCCCCAGCCAAGGGAGAGAACTGCACCATGTCTGGGACAGACCTCCCCAGAGCGGGGAGTGGGCTGCAGAGGCTTTTGGGGGGACCCCTGGCCGCAGGAAGCTCTCCATTTGCTCGAGATGCCCAGCTGGCATTTCTGAGAAAGGTTCATGGCGTATTGTCTGCATTGTTGGCTGGTTTGCAACACGTAGAGGCAAAATGTGCTTGAGATTATACCCCACTGTCAATCCACACCAACTGTATGGTCTTGGAACTCCACAACACTATCCCAGTGGCTTCCAGTGAGAGCAAAACACAACTAGCACTTTACTCACCATTATTTGTGACTCTCTTACCCAAGAGCCTCATTCAGGTAAAACCAAGATGCTGGTTTACTATTTGTCATTTAAAATCAATAATGTTGGGTCCAAGACTTTTACAGCATTTCAGTGCTGCTCAAATTCAAGGTTTCAAATAAAAGGGCTTTCCTCATTTCTTTATTATGCATCTAATTGCCTTATAATGTGCCTAAATTCAAGGCACAGCCCAAGGGCTGATTCTAAAGAGAAATAGCGCATTTCCCTGCTGCTGAAGTGCCTAAGAGGTGAAAGACCTCTGTCACCAACATCCCCAAGTAGGAGTATAGATCTATATTCATATACATAGATTTTTTTTGGTATCTATCAATCAGGGGTGTGTCAGACTTGTGGTGACAGCTGCTCATTTTGCTCTGCAAATGCAAATGATCATTAATTTGGAAGAAAGAAGTAAAAGATCTTTTGTGTGTTTTTCCTCCTCTCCCCTTAAAAGAGGGAGGTTTCTGTCCCCACAGCTAGAGATTTGCCAGACAAACAGTTCACAGAATCACAGATTTTGCATCCAACATAACTGAGGCATGGAAAAGAAGGGCTAAAGAATCCTCTAACAGCAAATCTACCACTGGCCGAGAAAGTTATGTCAGAAGCTGCTTGACACAAGGCTGCTGCCTCCCCCCCTTCACTGCTTATTTCTGCCTCCCAAAATCTCCTCCTCCAAATCCCTTCCTCCCCCAGGATGAACCAAATAGTAACAGCAATTTTCACAGAGCTAGTCCAAGTCCGGGCTAAAAGCTTCCAGGAGGGGCTAGGAACAAGCAGCTGCAGCTGCTGGCAAAGGTTAGAGGGAAATTTAAAATAAGGATAAAAAGCAGTTATGATTTGTAAAAGGTTGACTGGCTACTGTTTAACGACCTTACCTGTGTGACTAGGATGATACTAATATTAAAACCAGGAATATCAGTGATGGCATGTGCCCGGCAAACGTTACATTTAAGCACAAAGGCTTAAAGGATCAGTTCACAACATCTCTCTGACATACAGCTATCAGGCCACTCAGAGTACCTAGATATATGAAGCAATTGAAAGGACACATACTGTAATTACAGGGATATACAGATATGCACGTGTTTCAACCTTAGCTTCAGAGCAATAAATCTTTGCTAGATAGATAAATCTTTGGTTGGTAAGAGAGGACTCTTGCAGCTGGTTCCTCTAAAGTAAACGTGCTCTCCCATTAATAAGCTTTAATAGTGAATAGTTCCATTGATTTTGGTGGGGTTCCTTGCAAAAATGCAGATTGTAAGGTTTCTTTGGAAGAAATCTGACCAGGACACATTTTTTTTTTCAGTGTATTTCAGACACATTCGCAGTAAAACTTACTAACTTTTCCAAACCGAGGGTTCAGCGTGCTTCTTTTTCATTATTAAAACAGTGATCTATAGCAGACAGCCTTTTCCTACAGAGTAGTCCTTGATACATTTACTCCCAGCAGGTAAGATATGATGGTTTTACTATGACACAGAGGAATAACTGTGCCACTACCGTTCTTTCTTGTGCCCTGCGTTTACTGCACTCATGGGTTAAAAATAAGCGCACGAGGCTCACAAAATGCCAAAAAATGAGTGTATGTTCAGGATTTATCACTCTACAGTCAAAGGACTGAATTGATCTGGCTTTTACTCATGCAAGTGATTGTCTTACCCATGGCAGAATTGCCTAGAAGCTCCAAGTCCATTTCAGACTGTAACATCTCTGTGACCAGCGCTCAATAGAAGTAGCAGAAGAAGACACAAAGACCATGAATACATCCAGATGTTTTGCCAGTCACTATCAGCTAACAGCTGGCTTGTGCTCTGGAAAACACAACTCTGAATGTTCTTCCCTCTGTAAACATATGTCATCCTTTTAAAAATTCCTCTGCCTCCAAAGTCCCGTCGCAATGGTATCCTCAGGTTTATACGTAATGCTAAAAAATCCTTGTGCTGATTTTTTAAATTTATTTCCATATTGTGAGCAATATTTCATCTACCCCTCCTGTGCCATTATTCTGTGCTTCTTTCTCTCTTCGCGAAGGATATTTGCATCCTTCTACCTCTCTCTCTGCATGAAAGCCTGTTCATGCTTCCAGTCAATTTTGTTACCCATCCTTGTTACCCCTTTATTTCCCCCAGAGTTATGTTCAGATAAGCAGGTCTAGCTCAACAACAGCATGGGCTTACTATTTCCTAGTATCCCCTTGCTAGTCTATATATAGGCGATGCCATTCATCTTATAGCTGTGCCAATGAGCTCTTTGGTGCTAGGATTGCCTTTTCCTACTCTTTAGACAGTCTGTGACCCTCAGGGGCTTAGTCACTGGTAGGAGCTATTTAGGCAACACAAATAATTAACCATTAACCAGCTGAATCCTCCAAGTCTAACCAAACTCTAAGCAGGGCTTAAGTTAAGCTCAGTGAGGTTTGGGAAGTTCCGTGGCTTGAAGGATTGACTCTTTTTGCTCTGAAGCACTTTCCCAATTAAGCAGTAGTTCACAAGAGGCTGTGGGATTTGGATCATTATAGGTGACAGTCCTTGGGAGCTCTGAAGAGAGGGCCGGAGGGAATAATCCCCTCTTTCACTTGAGCAATGAGGTGACTCCCCTGGAAACCACTCCTTTTAGTGCCCTATTAGTATTCTGACACACCGTTCATCCTATTAAAAATTACCTTGTCACCGGTGCCTTTACTAACTGTCATAAGCATGGACGGGGCATTAACAGGCAATTCATTAGCTCTGCTCTCTTCCAGCACTCTGAAGCTATTCACAGCTGCTGAGGAAGGGCTTCTTCTATGTGGGACAGAGCCTGCCCTAGAAATGTCCATACAGATGCACGTACCTTTATGTACGCGGTCAGTGGGTCACAGCGTTATTTTCCCCAGTGTCGCCCCCCGAGCAAGATTGGATGTGTTTCTCCCCTTAGTCAGAAAAAGGTGGGGAAAGCCAAGAAACTGACGGGGACTGTCAAGGACACAGGCAGGACAGGAGATCAGGGTGAGGGCCGGAAGAGAAAAGTGTTTGGAAGAAACAGCATCGCTGCTCCTCACCCCAATTCTTTCCTGTACTCTTTTTGGAAAGGATTCCTGGAGGAAAAAAAAAAAAAGGTGCAGAAAAGTGTTCCATTTGACCTATTGGGAATCCCATTTCATGATTTTTTTCCTCTCAAAGATAATGGTTGTTGGTATTTACTTAATTAATTTAAATTAAGTGAATTAATAGGAAAATTAATTAGTTGTAATAAAATCAATTTCATGTAATAGATATTTAAAGCAGTAGTACTGCTAAAGATATGGAAGCTTTACAGCAATTTTTAAGGATAAAAAATTAGGTAGGACTTACTGTTTAAAGATCTATACTCCCTTTGTGATTTTATTAGAGTTGCGGAAATAACTGTTTTTCTCCTTTCACATTTGAAATAATAACTGTTTGGACATGAAGAAATACTTATTTTGAGCTTATTTTTATCTTTCAAACTGTTTTCTACATCTGGTTTAGGGAAATTCTGATCCTAACAGTGAAATTTGTTCTATTTGTTTCCCTCTTTAAGGTTGCAGTGTCTTGCAGACTCCACCTGACTCAGGCCACGCTACAAGAAGGCATATTTATACCCCCTTCTTTGCTTTTGTTTTTGTTTCTATGGAATATAATCTGTGGGAAATCTGCATATGCCTTTTTACTTGAGAAAAGGAAACTTTTTTCAGTGAGGCATTCTTTGTGCATAAATACTTTCAAGAACAGAGTATAAAAGCAGTTACGTAGAAGCGTGATCCAGAGTCAATTGAAACTCCTGGAAATCTTATTGTTAACTGCAGTGGGGCTCCCTCTGCCAAAAGCACCATCTCAGCTCTCTAGCTGCAACAGACCATACACAGGGAAGCAGCCTTCATCCTTTGCTTCTACAAGCATAAGACAAAAGGAGAACCCTAGAGAGATCATCTTGACATTATGTGTCATTAGTTGATCTAATCCAAGAAATCATCACATGAAAAGGATTCTTTGGATCAGATAAAATCTCTCAGATTGGGATAGTTTCCTTTAAAACAGCCTTTCCTTTCCAAGATCTGCACTTCTAGGTTCAGAAAAAGCATTTTCTGAGGTACAGTTTACTCATTTCACAGTCCCGCAAAGGGGCAGCCACAGGTTTACTCATAGCAGAGGTAAAACGTCAATCTACAATGAACTCTAGAGTTCATAATGAAGAACAGTTGAGAAATCAGTTTCCTGCTCTTTACCTAGGGAATGAGGAACACTGCTTTGAGACCTGGCTCCTCACTAGACATCATAAATAACTACACACAGCAGAAGAGAAAAAAAAAAAAAGCTTCTTAATTTATTTCCATGAGTTAAGCACATATTTTAGGAATAAGTGAATCACTCTGTTGTTTCCTGTCTCCTACCAATAAAAGGGAACTTAATTTTAAGTATGATGCACACTGGTCTACAACAGAGATGCTCAATTTTTACAAAGAATTGTTGGGTAATGTTAGCAAAGTCCACCAGCACACCGATTCCAAGTTTGCTGGAAATGACAGATCCTATGTGCTGGCTTCCCATTGGGGAATCACATCCTGGAGAACGGAAGGTTGCAGGATTGCCCACAGGAACAAGAGGTATCACACGGCTGGGACCTCGGTGGGGTCACTCATTCAGCGGTCAACTGTGCCATTAGAGCAGCCCTGCAAGTGATTCACCTGCTTGCCGGGGGTGTAAAACCCTGCAGCCCCACAAAAGTTAGTGTACCTATGTCGAAGGCGGCCACCTGGCCCAGCACACCTGTGCTGAGACTTTCAAAATGACGTGGCAGCACAAGTCCCAGAGGTCTCCAGTGGCATTTCTGCCCCTAAATCACCAATATTTAGGTCCCCAATTCCTATCGAAGCACTTAGCTCCCTTGAAACCTGTTAAAGTTCTCAACGCAAGGCAGGAGCCTCAATGCCTGTGATGGGAGTAGGTCCTTTAGCACCTTTGATGACAGATTTACCCGGAGCCCAGAGCTCCTAACACCCACAGACCTCTGGAAGGGCCAGAACATCACCCACGGCAAACAAACGGGTGTATTTACAACTCCCCCGGGAGAGGTGCTTCTCCCCATCCCTCGCTCCGTGCGGAGAAGCGGCCTGGGGGTCAGTGGGCTCCGACCCCAGCAAGGCCGCAGCCACAGCGCGCCCATTTCCTCCCCGCCCCGAGGGGGCGGCAGCGCCCCGCCCGCCCGCCGCGCGGCCGGAAGAGGGGCCCGGGCCCTGTCTCCCCGGGGCGGTCAGTACCTTCCGCGCCCCGCCGCAGGGAGCCCTGCCCGGCGCTGCCGTGAGGCGCCCGGCTGCGCACCCCGCGGAGCCGCCGGCGGCCACCTGCCCGGCCCGCGGCTGACACCTTGTGGCTGCCAGACCGTACGTCCGCCCTGGTCGGCGGGCAGCGAAAGGCGGCGGCGGCTTTCCTTCGGCATGGGGGGGACGAGGGCTGCGGCGGGCCCCCCACCCCGGGGTCCGCCGGCCGCCCTGCCCGCCGCGGGACGGGCCTGCCGCCCGCAGGCGGCCGCTCCGCCAGGTGGCGCCGCAGTGCGGGCGTGGGCGGCCGGAGCCGGGCGGTGCGGGCAGGGCGGGCCCAGCCCCGGCCCGCTGCGGGGTGTGGGCGCGTCCCTCCCAGGCGAAAGCACGCCCTGGAGAAAGCCCTAAAAAAGCATCGCCGCTGCCGGCCTCCCCCTCAACCCCAGCGCCGCGACACTAAAAGGCTCGATTTCGGCTTAAATTGAAGTGGCACGCTGAGAAAATGCGCGTTGTGTCGGCAAGGACACGGGTTTGAGGCCTCTCTGGCTGGCGGAGTGTCCAAAACACTCTTCTTTCCCCCCCCTTAGCTTTTCATTGGACCACATCTTCCCGGTACGCCGGCGGCAATCCGTACCGCAAGGCGTCCTGAAAGGTGTGGGGATTCCAAGAGCCGACGTTAACCCTGATGAATATCTATGTCCGTCTCGCCAGGGTCAGAAAGCACAAAGTGTGGCTTTTTCAGCAGAGAAATAACGCGTGCTTTGAACAAAAGAGCCGGGTCAAGGGTTGTCTCTGCCATCCTCAGTCTCTCCAATGTCCTGCTGAGAGTTGCCGGTCTTCCTTTTCTTCATTATTTACCAGAAGCATCTGTAATTAAAAAAAAAAATAGCAAAAAAGATTCTTCTCCGTGGTGTCACGTTTATGGCTCCAGCCTTCCTCCCCGTTTTGCATTCAGAGTGCAGGAGCGGTTCAGGCTGTGTTAATGAGGCCGGTTGGCCACCGCCGGCCCAGCTGGGGCGAGTGGCAGAGCCTGGCGCAGCCGGCTGGCACGTTTCGGGAACATTATGAACTCAGGTGATTGCCAGACTCGGAGGTGAAGTTACAGAGGGGCCTCATCTGACTTCGCTCATGCGGCGTTTCATTAAAGGACTTTGCGCCCATCAAAATGATGGAGCATAGGCCAGCGTGTTGGCTCTGCAGGCTAATTAGTCTCTCAGACCTTCTGCTCCTCTGGAAGTCCCAGCCCGGCTGGGCAGGATGGGGCTTTGTGTTGCTCGCGTCGAGTGGCCAGGTTCCACATCTGTGGTGCTGGTATTTTCGCTGGTCTGCGGGGCTCTCATTTGGCCTATAAACCGCAAACATCTGCTGGGGTTATGGTCGGCTTGTTGGCTGATTTCAGCAGGGGTGGTGACCTGCTGTACTCGTCGATCAGTTCTGGAAGAGCAAACTGGATGCAATGCAGAGGAGTTTGAGAGAGCAGGAAAAGCGCTCAGCCAGTCAAAAATAAAAACTAGGTAAAAAAAAAAAAAAAAAAGGAGCTGTGGAAATAGTAAAATGTTGCAGCTCAATTAGCCTAGGCAAAGCGCGTGCTTGCGCTCCCAGTGTCCTTGACGTTTCCCACACATTCTCTCCCTTGATGGTTAGATATTATTTTTTAATGCATGTTGACAATTGAGCACATTTCTTTATCAATCCACTAAGATAAACAAAAATCTAGAGCCACTTAAGAGGAAGCAAATTATGAGAAGAAAATGTGCCTCATGCCTACACTGATAAAGTAACCTTAATTTGATTTAATCAGGGAATAGTTTATTTTAAAGTGATATAATAGCAATCAATTCACTGTAATAGCCCAGATCACAATGACGTCTTCTGCTGTTAACGCAGATGTCATGCGCATCTCAGAGAAATGTCACCATAGTTCGTCAGGCTGAGGAACGACGTATAAAAGACTAACTCCGTTCTCCATCACAGCAGTGTCTGCTGGAAGAATTTCACCGACCCTTCCCTCTAGTTACTTTGGATTGACACAGATGGAAATGAAAGCAGGACTGGACTGTCAAAACCCTTGGCGTTCTCCCTAATTTCTTTAAAAATGAAGTCCCTGCTGCTGCACTGATTCGCCTCTCCCCTGTGCCAGGGTAGATCAGGACTGATTCTGGAGGAGTTGATGGACTGACAACAGATCTGGCCTTTCTTAAGTGAAACATGTATAGTTCTTTCCACATAAATTCAGTTTAGATGCAGGAGTTTGGGTGAAGAACCGTTGAAGAGACTTACCCCACTGGTTATTCTATAGTCTCACTGAGCATTTATTTCCACGGCAAGCAGGGCAGTACATGCTGAGAAGGAGCGATGGAGCACAACTCAGTGTAAATAATACATTAGGTCTGACCTGGACCCATTTCTGCTGGCAAAACAGACTTTTTGTTTTAGAGTCCAGAACTTAAGTCCAGTTGGGACTTCCAACAAATGCAAGTATTTTATACTGCAACCTTGTAAACTACTCAGGGATTTCGAAAATAAACAAATACAAGCAAAGATACTGTTGCTGTTCCTCAATGGCTGGTGATTTCCCGTGAGCATGGATGGACAAAGAAGGATCTCTTTTCTCGTGGTTACGTACCCTGCCATTTTAAGGATGTCATTCACTGGACTGCATTGTGAAAAAACATTTAATGAATCTCCTCTTGGGTTTGCATTCCTGAAGAAAGCCGCAGCAGCCCAGATTGCAACTCACAACAAGCTAACTGCTTCTTGAGCCCATGCTCATCCTGCTGGGCAACCTCCTCAAGTGTCTCCAAAATGCATACAAGTGCACAACCCCCTTGGAAACCCTTGGGAGCTCAGCCTGGATATGCGCCAGCACATGTCCTTCTCAGAAGAACCAGGGCTGGATGGGAGCAAGGTGAGGAGACTTCTGTAAAAAACAGTCTACAAACCCATGAACTCAATGGAGGGTGAAAAAGACAATATTTTTTTTTTAAATCAACCATTGTAAGTCTTACAGTGGGGGTAAAATTTTCCATTAAATTCTGTATGGTGGGAAGGTTATCGCTTTCTATCGAATTCTCCTGGATTTTCCTGCGAAAGCAAACATGTCTGACTGATAGCACGGGGCTATCAGACACAAGGAAAATTATCTAATTTATAGTCAGTATTGAGAAAGCTACCAGCAGCAGCATAAAATAGTTCTCCATATGGTACCGTAAAGCTTCCAAAAACTATAGTTAAAGAAAACAACAATGCTCGTAGAGAAATTCTCCTTTTGTGTATCAAGTAAGGGGTTACAGCAACAAGACTGGTAAAGACTCACAAGAAGTAACGATGTCTTTGATTGTCTTATATTAATTTATAGCTTTTACGTACAGGATTACAAGTATTAGATGCATCTTTGTGCTAACAGGGCTCATGTTTTGAAGTACAAGAAAACTCTACAGTTACATTCTGTGGAGGCTTCAGGACACAGTTTGCCAAATGGAAAAACATTTGGAGGTTTGGAAAAATCTTGCACATAAATTACTAAAGGCACGAAGCGCCTGAAAGATGGATGAAATCAGAAGCCAAGGAAAAGCAGCGTGTGTGCCAAGGAACAAAAAAAAACATGTAATGATTTCTTTTAATGACTCTCCTGCAAAATGGAGAGCAAGCTTCCAGGGCATGTCATATTCTCATAAAAGCAGCTTGCCTGGGTGATGAGAAATACCCTGTAAGTGGTCAGACCAAGACCCAATTTTTCATCCTTTCTGCACGTAGCTCTCCATTGATTATGTTAAGTGCTACCCACTGGTTAAAAACACAGCGAGCTCATTGTCTCTGCCTGTGGCAAAGGGCAGCTACACACTTGCTAATTTCCTGATTTATGACACCCTATAGAAGGAATTGAAAGCGGGCACATGGGTGGCGGGGGGTGGGGGGAAGACACACTATTAAAACAGAGGGAGATCAGGAAGTTTGTGATAAAGAAAAGGCAGGCTCTCGTCTGACATGTAATCTCTCTTTCGGCTTGAAGTAAACCTGCTCCTTCAAGGCTATGCCATCAACAGGGCCTGGCTCATGTTTCACCACTAAATCTGAGTCAACAATCTCTAATCTGGACACCGGGCTCGGGATCCAGGCTCAAGTTGCAGTTGGAAGCAGACAACAGGGACACGGGGAGGTGGGGGCCAGGGGGAAGTGGGGAGAGGAGGAAAAAGACAATCTTTGTTTCTCATTTGATTGTCCGCACAAGGCTGAACTGAGGTCATGTGTCATTTTATTATTTTTTTTTTGTCATCTCCGAGATAAAACTTTGCACCTCTCTGGCCTTGAAATTGCCTTCCTGACACTTATATTAAGTACAGAAGATATATGTCCGAGAATGGGGGACATAAGTTTGTGGAGCAGCTCAGATTTGGAGTTCTTTTCATCTTTCTGACATGCGATACCGTGACATAAGCTGCCTGCAGTGGGGTTGCTATGCAGATATACAGTTTCTGAAAAGTTACACCAGGAAAACTAAAACCTACCGATGGATTTAGCATTTCACAAAGAAGCGGGATAAAATGTGTGGCAGTTAGACTCAAAAGCTAAAAAAGGTGAATTAAACTTTCATGAAAACAATCTCCCTAAAAAAAAAAAAAAAAAGGATCAATAAGTATAAAAGTATCTCATTGCATTCCTAGCCTTTGGGCCGCTGGCTTAATCCCGCTACTGTATATAATAAAGGAGACCCTGTGTGTTTAATGGCAGGGACAGAAAGAAGGGGGAAATACTTGGGTACTGTTACCCCTAATTTCACCCTCTTCCCCCCTCTTTGTTGCTGCCTCGCCATGATTTTATTTTGAAAAATAAAGACTAGAATAAAAAATATGTTGTCTGAGGCTTCCAGCCAAAAATGTGCCAGCACTTTCCCTTCCCACCCCCCCCGCCTCTCCCCCCAAACTCCTTAGGCCAAAAGCCTTAACAAAAGCTGTTTTCTGTTTGGAAGATCTCCGGGTCCTTCTCTCTCTTTCCTAACCCCTAACACAGGAAATGATTTTATAATTCACGTTATTAAGGAATTCGACTCACGCTCCCTGCTCCCCACCCCCCCACCCCTTCCTTCCCGCCCCGTTCCCTGGATGTCGACCGACAATAAGCCTGTGGGCTAGCACCCGTCCTCTCTGACCCGTTTTGTGTCAGCTCCTCTACCTGACCCTGCCCGTAAATCATCTCGCCGGACCTCTCGGGGCGGCAGCCAGCTTTCTCCAGCATCCAGCTGCGCTTCAGCGCCCGGACGCCTGCCTGGGCTTATGCTTGGGAAGATACCTATGAGCTAAATAGCGGGCTGCTCCCGAGTCATGTCCCCGTCCCCCCCCCTCCCTGAACATTATGTTTCACGTATGTGGTAATGCCTGTCATGCCAAAGACCGCACTAGCGATTGGGAGGCAATAAATCCGTCTCCCTTGGTAAGAACGGAAAACCGCGTCTCCTGAGGTACTCCAGAAGCAGAGGGCAGGTAATGTGAGGGCCCGGCATCACACAGCAGATGTGGGGCAGGACTTGACGGTGCAATCCTGCCAGCCTGGCACGCTCCCCTCATCTAAAGTTGACTGGGGTGACACCACCATCGCTGCGGCCCCCCAGGACCTCTTTGGCCACCTGCCCGCCCTGCCCTGCCCTGCCCTGCTCTGCTGGGGGCCCTGACAGCATGGAGGACCGCGGGGCTGCAACATGCTGAGGTGGACCCCGGGAGCCGACCAAGGGAAGGGTCCCTTTGCTTCAGAGATGGGGTCTGTAATGGGTCAGTGTTTACTGCACCAGCTCCGAAGCCATTTTGGAAGAAGCAGACATCCTTGTTCCAGGAGAGAGCCGCAAGCGCTCACTCGAGGGCTGTGCTCCCTCTTCCCGGCTCTGTGGATGTCGTATTCACGTCTCTTCCATGAGGATTGAAGAGCACCTCTCCTGCCTTTCTTGGCATAGCTCCTGTCCCAGTGGGCAGGCCGGGAGAGATTATATCTCATCGATCCTGGCCTGGGACATGGGAAGGGATGAGAGCCACTCTCAACACCTTGTTTTGCATGACCCTACGTAGGCTTGATTCCTTCAGCTGGAGAAGCGGAATGAAGCTGAGTCTCCCGGCCCCTCAGCAAGCCCCCTAGCCGCAACGCTTTTCTAGCAAAGAAGGCAGCATTATTTCTTCCTCAAGCCTTTTTTCTTTTACTAAATAGGTCCAGCACAGTCCTTCAAAGAAAAAGTAGCCCCGCTGAGAGGTAGGAATCGCAACACATCTCTGTCTTCAGCTATCCTATCAGCTAATAATAACCAAGCTTTCCTTCCCAGTTTGGGCAGCATCCCACCTGCAGCGTGGGTTGCCCAGATGCCAATGTGTCCCACGTAGGAAGTGCAGGCGAGGCTGCCCCTTCTCCCATGACAGCCAGGTGCCTGGGCATTCGGTGTAGGGACACACAACTTTTAGATGCTTGCATCATTGGTAAGGAAAGGCCCTGGTTGCTGCACCTGGCTGCCTCTCTGTGTCTGAGATGTCCTTGGAAAACAATTTCAATAGAGCAGCAGGAAGTGGCTGAGACACTCATCTGCTCCAGTAGGTCCGTGATGCTTTAGACACCAGGGAACATCTTTGAGAAAAGTGACTGTCAGCAGCCTAAGTTACTCTTTTGTTTGCCTTGTGGCTGGGTCAGTTCCTCACAGTGTCACGGAAGTTGAAGTCCCAACAGGTCACGACTGGCCGATGTGACAGGCTGAGGAGGACCCATGTGTCAGAGACCTTGTGTCCCTTGGAGGTGTTGCAGCGCCCTGCAGCCAGCATCCATTGCACCTCCGAGGGGCCATGCTTTTCCACTGTTGCTGGAAGAAAACAGTCGGGAGCTGCTGTTCAGCTGTTTTTTTCCCAGCTCTGTGTGTCCTGCTGGTGCATCCTGTGCTTTGTGGAAAATATCCTAGGGCTGCTCAAGGTAGCATTGCATTTCTTTGCCCAGTACCACATAAATGACAAGTAAATTGTGTGCAAGCCTATGTGAAGCTCTTCTACCAGTTTTGAGACATTTGAGCTGTTATGTTCAATATGAAGCAGGTTCAACTCAATTCCCGACTCTCTCTTTCTCTCCCTCTGCTGCACACGTGCGTGTGGATACTGCCCAAGTACCACCTTCCCTAACTCAGAGATCCCAAATATCAAGTCAGCTTTGGGTGGGAGTGGAAGGCAAAGCAACTTAAGGGGCTGTTTCTTTTCTGAGTTATACCTCTGTAAATCCGGAGCGAATCCAGGGGAATCAACCTGTACCAGGACCGGCAAATTTGTTCTTAGTTGGAGCACAGAAATGTTTGTCATAGTTGTTATTAAATGATGCCTTTACATATTCCAGGCCTATTTTTAAAACAAAGGCAATGAAGTTGGGGCATCCAGTTCTATATATGGACACTCCAAATGGCACTGAAATGCCTCATGCAAGTGTTTGGCTGAGTGTTGATTTGGGTGTCCAAATATGGACCTTAGAATGGGATATCTCACTTGGATAAGCATCCTTGTAAATTTGGCGTGCGGCACTTACTTGAACAAAGCAAATTTATTTCTATCGTTTAGCAGGGAAAAAGCACGAAATGTTTTCATTTTGAGGGTACTTCTTTTTCACGGAGCTGGGCCACTCAAATACTGATGCGTGTAGTAGTTCTGAAAAAAATAAAGCCCTCAAAAATCATCTAAGAAAACGCAGGAGGAAATTAATGCAGAGTGTTTGCAGCACGTAGACCCCCTCTTATCACAAGGGCGAAATTCTCGCTGACAGCAAGAATTCAGTGCCAGCAGAAGGATCTGTGCAGCTTGATCACAGCAAACTCCCCCTCTGCCCCGGCGGCGCGAAGGGACGCATGCAGGGCCGGCTGCTTAGAGACCCGAGGCAAAGCTGCCTCTCTCTGCTCGTGAAGACAGTCTCTGCATCTCAAAATGTGTATGTTTGCAAGGGCTGGAGTGATTGCTATTGCACGCAGGAACCTTCCCCTGTATCTCCCAGTGCATCAGGATTTTTCTTTGTCTGGTTCCTTGATGGCGAGTTCTCCAGGAAAGAGCTTGGCTTGACTATTAGGTCTTAGTGCGTAATAAATAATGTCGGCAGCGAGCGAGCACTGTTCCGCAAGCCTTTGCTGGGTTCCTGTTAATTGCGAAGGACCTTTTATATCCTTTGTGTAATTCCATTCATTTTGTTGGCATCGTACAAGGGATGGATTTGGCCTCAAAAATAAAACAGGTTTCTTTTGCATAATGTATCGTACCATTTGGTCTACATTTCGCTGAAGGTTTATGTGTACTTGGAGATTTCTCCCCAGATATGCAGCTGGAGATATTTTTAAAATAGCAAACAATGAACTGATTCAACTGTCCAAAGCAGTTGTTCAGATTCTGAATTTTGGGGTAAGTTGTTAAGAAAGTGTAAGGCGGGCAAATTTTCAGGAAAGCTAAGGTAAGTTTGTGATCATTGGAAATGCGCGAAGCCAGCTCCAGCCTAGATTGCTTTCCCTACCTCTGCTGTCCTGATGATTTTTGACAAGCTGATTCCATTTCTGGAAAAAGCAGTTCACGAGAGAGAAAGATTTCTCTAAAGAGTCTGTTGTTTTTCAGAAGAGTGAAAATGTGTGCTAACAATTCTGGACCACTGACAAAAGCAAAATCAATACACACGGCCTTCATTTTACAGCCAAGTTCAGATGAATAAATAGAGATGCAGCAAGCTGTTTGCTAGGGAGACAAGCTTTGCTCTACGTGCCCTTCCAAGCAGGCACGCTTATGCTGTTGTTGTTTGCCTTACATGGCTGGTTAATGAAATCAGTCAAATAGAGAGCTCACCGGACATTTCGAACCCCTCCATCAGCAGCGCTGGCTGTGCCGGCCAAAAGCTGGGAAGCAAACGCTATTGCACGAGATAGCTCAGGGCCTGCAAATCTGTTGCTGTTGCACTTTTGGGGGCATTTGGGAGGAGTTTCGTACTTTGAAGAACTTAGGCTTGATTTCAGGGAGGGGTGGGGGTCATGCATAATAAAAATCACATCCTTACAAAAGGCAGGCAGAACACACTCAGTACATAGCCCCAAATGCGGCCTCTACGCTTGCACAGATCCCCTTGAAACGAATGAAGCTGCAGCCAGTGCATCCATCTGGGGCTCTTCTCTAAGATCAGGACCTAACTCTGCACTGTACTAACTGTGGGGTGCTTCCCCCCCCTCCCCACGCCTTAAACACTGCAGAAACTGAGAGGTGAGAAGGGAGGAGCAAAAACGGAAAGGACATAGGTACAGCCTCCAAGAACACTTGCACATATTTTGCTGAGACTTCAGACTGAGTTTTGTTTGATCTGTGACCAGGCAGGTAGAGGAATGAATAACCGCATGCACAAAAAGGAAAAAAAAATAATAATAAAACAACAGCACATTTAAGTGCATTTTTTTTTTCTTGGAGATTTATTTTGTTTTAATAAATCTGACACCAGTCAGGGAGAGAGAAAAGCGTTGCAAGCCCAAAAGGAAAGCAGAGCACACTGAGGGTGCTGCAGATTCTTGCTCTCTTGAAGATGTTTCATCGGCATCTCTTTGAGCTCTCTCCCTAGACTCAGGAGTTGTTGGATTTCTCCCTCTTTTTTGTTTTTTTGTTGGGTTTTTGTATTTTTTTTTTAAAAAGCGAGCTTACTCGCCCGGTGTGTTTCCCAAGCTTTCACAGCTCTAATAAATAAGGAGCACCTGTAAAACAGTAGCTTGACTTAAGTGAATCTGTACAAAGGAAAATATAGAAATACAGTATATACATAGTGCTCATAGTGCACCATCACTACAAGGCTCTGGTTCAACTGACTCTGCTACCCTGCTCCCAACACCGCTGAGACAGCCACACACTGCTCCTGCAAACTGCTCCTCACTTCCCCGCAGCAGCCTTATAGAAAAGGTGTACTCTGAACACTCGAGAGTGAACAATTGCTTTATTCGAGTTAGTAAACAGTTACACTGAATCACAAGGTGATCTGATTTTTTTTTTTAAGTTTTTTTTTCTTTCTTTTTGATTTTTTTGTGGGGTTTTTATGGGGGTTTTTTGTTTTTTTTTTTTTCTTTTTTTTTCTTTTTTGTATTTGTCAGAATGGGATACTCCACAACTCTCTTACCAATTCAGTGCCAGTATAACATGCTCTAGTGTACTTTTGGACTCTTGGCTACAACTGTACAAGTGCACACAAGTAAATTCTACCCTGTTATCCTCCACCCACTGATTGAGGATCGAATTGCACATTTCTCTTAACCATGACAGGAGAAAGCAAACAGTGAAACAGAATCATGGGGGATCTTTCTCACTTTACCCTTGTTTTCATTGGTTTGTCCATACCATTCTAATTATCATGAAAGGGCTATGCATATGGAGAGATTGTCTCACTGCCTTCCTGGATCACTGAAAACCATCAGGGTTGAAATTTCATCCAAGTCTTTCGTGACGCCCAGCAAATATTCCCCTCAGATTATTTTACACCTTGAGGGAATTTTGGTCTTTAGTTCAACACTCTTGCTCTGTTCCCAAATGGGGCGCTATTTAGGGGAATTTAAAGAGAAAGCTGAGAAGAATAAACATTTACTGAGTTCTCTTGGCATTCAGTCTCTGAAAAACCACAGTATAAACTATTCATGCTGCTTCTTACATCTGTCAAATCAAAAATTAAAAGCCATAAAAGTGTAACACTGAAAATATGGCATTAGAAAGGATAAAGGTGGCCTTTGTAAAAATAACAAGGAAAGTATATTAGCCAATAAAATATTCTAACTCTTCATTTAAAAGTGCATCATGGGTAGGACAGAGATGACTCTGAAGCGTTGCTACTCCAGTATTACCCCTTTCCCCCATCAAAACTTGAATAGGTCCAAAACCATACAATGCAAATCACGATTCTTAGTGTAGCAGCAAAACCACAGCAGTTTTTCGAAGGAAAAAAAAAAATTAAAAAAAAAAATCCGTATCATTGTCCAGTCTCAAATATCTGAACTTTGAAGTCAGAGAGGGAAAAGTACCTATGTTGGTCCGTGTGGTTTTTGAAACCAGGGTGAAAAATCCCCCCCAGCAAGAAACCAAGAGGAAAAAGCGTTCCTTGGAGGAGAAGAGGGGTGGTCGCAGGAATGCTGAGCACACTGTGTGGGTCCATGATGTGCTGTCTTCTGGGTCAAAGGCACCCGTGGGACCGAGGCTTCCTCGGAGGGGCTTCGTGACAGGAAGCTGCTTTCTTTGCTGGACTTTCAGCCGGAGGGGGTGGTGAGCGGACCAGCTGGTGTCATTCGGTGGAGTGACGTGGTTTGCTCTGCTCCCTTTCTCCATGCAAGGTACCCTGTCGGCGAGCGTTCCTGCAAAGCAGACAAGGAGAGGTGGTGAGGGCGAGCGGTGGGAGACCCATCGCAGGCGAGCTGGGCACCGCCTGAGCGCACACGGCACGTAGCCTCATGCTGGGCGGGTGGCCGGGCTGGGACACAAACCCACCGCTTCAGCCTTGGCTGCCCCTCCTGCCACAAGGGCCATTGGTACATGCAACCTCCGAGGTTGCTGGAAAGGAAGATGGAGGAATTCCTGCGATAGAAAGCTGGAAACCGATATAATAATAGTTCATTCTCTGGGTTTCATGGAGTGCCTTTCATCCTACAAGACCATGGGTGAATAATGATACTTTGCAATTATACAGTACCCTTCACCCCTTGATCTCAGTGTGCTTTACAGAGCTGGGATGTACCGCTCTCTGCACAGCACAGGCGGGCAAGTGGAGTCAGAGAAGAAGAGGCATTTGGAGCAGGATCCCCCAGCACCTGGGATAAGGATAAGATGGGGAACACCGCACGTGCCAGGGCTCCCAGAGAGACCTCACTACATGGGCTGGTGTGCGGCTCCACAGGGCTGATCGGCCTCATGGATAAACTGGAACGGCACCCGGCGACAGCTCCACTCTCACATAAATATACATCTCCCACTGACACAGCTAACTCTGTAGGTACTATCCATGCTACGCATACAAACTGAAGATGCCCCTTTTGGCCTTTCTCTAAATCTGCAGTCATACAAAGGAGAGATGTATGCTCAACACAGCAAAACCGAGCTGCAGTGAGGGAGGTCGGGCTGGAGTTCCCCACAACCTCCTCGGTCGTCTCTTGGGACAGTCTGCAACCGGCCTCCTCCCACTTGTACCACCGCAACAGCAGCTGCAGCACGGCAGGGTCACCACCAGCAGAGCACGGTGACTGACAGTGCCTAGCATGACAAACAGAATTCAATTAAAGGCATTTTAAGAGCCAAAGCAGAACTAGGCATTGCTCTCACTGAGGTAAACTGCTACTAACATCTGATATTTTTAGCACTGAACGCATACATTTCCATGGACCGTGTGTGAGAGGGGAACAAAACCCTCCAGATCCTGCTAGAGCAGATCACAGAATTAGACAAATAATTTATTTTTCCAGTTGTTCCCTTTTTATATCCTGGTCATCACACCCAGGTCCATTTTCCTCCTGTTATCTGACCAGATGTACTGACTGCTTTTCTTTTTTTTTTTAGGACACAAAAGGGATGCATCCCACAAAACTTATTCAGACAACCTCCTTCTGAAGCCCACTGGTGCTTTGACTGGGTGAACAATACTGAGGCAAACACAGCTTTATTGATTTGAGGCCTTCAGAAATGCACGTGATAGCTCCCTTAAAATAAGGACAGCTTTGCCAGCGGTGAAGGCCAAGGTCGCGAAAATCTTTGGAATCATGTTTTTGAGAACGCAAATCACCTTCTCACCAACCTAATGCAACTAACAGCAACACAGTGGTTACAAGCTCCTGATGCCTTAGTTTATCTAGGAGCTACTGGGTGATACACTACGGCCTCATGTCCTTCTGCTTCCCTTGTCAGTTGACCGTGTAGACTGCCTAGCAGGGACTGTCTTCTCTCTCTCCATAGAATGCTTTGGACTCTCTCTCCTTGGATGGGATCTGCTGTCCCCTGAACATTCGGGTTGAAACTCTGAAGTACTTATTTGCCTTGATTTTGGTGCTGGGTCACATTTTCCTTCTCAGTCTGCTCAAAGATCTCCCCTTCACACTGGCTCCTCTGCAATCCCTCTTGTCACTGTGCTCGTATCCCCTGCCAAACCTCCACTCTTCTCAAAGCAGAGACTGGAAGGCACATTGAATATGCTGACCAGCATGAACTCCCAGAGCACGGAGACCATTATATCTAGGTTAAGGAGTAACATTTGGGCTTTAGGGCAACGTGCCCAGCAGGATGAGCCACTTTGTGTGTACAGAGAGCTGTGGACAACGACTAGACTGAGAGCTGGGATGCATCCACCTACTAAATACTCCCCATAAAGTACATGACTGCTTTCTGTCACTTTTTGGCTTGAAAACTTGCTCTGAGATTAACTAAAAAGGGAAGAAGAGAGAACAAAATCTGTAATGTCTGTATGAAACCTCACTCTGCACTTCAGGTATTTCGCCTGCTCCTCGCTTTCCATACATCAAGGGAAATGAATTTCCATCCCTCTCTAATCAGTCTCAAATGGCATGGCATAGGCATAGCACAGACTGATGAGTGATTTTGGAGGGAGGGCATAAAGAAGTTCACTAGCTCTCAACGCTTTCTGCTTGGAGCAGTCAGCTAATTTTGTAATTCCTGTCTATTTTCCCCTCCTTGCAGATAGCCTGTGTAACAGACTGTGTGGATTGGAGAGAAGGACCTTCCCCGCTGATTGGCTCATATGGCAGTCATTGCCTTTGATGAATGCATCTTTGTAGCGATCAAGTGACAGAACAAAAGTCCATATCAGGCATAGCATGCGAAGTTTTACAAAGAAATGAGAACACACTAGTCATCACCACTTCACAGTTAGATGTTATACACCTCGTGCCAACACCAGCGTGCATGACCAGCACAACAAAGTCAGCTATTTATATCTCCCCCAAAAAAACAAATTACTTTTTAGGAGAGCAACATATGCTCTTCACCCCAGCTGAACTTGCCCTCAACGCACATCAAATTTTGCTGATCAGAGAGAAAAATTGCATCAGCCACCAAAGAAGAACTTTTGTAAGCATAAAGCCATGGAGTTGAGCTTATGTGAGTTGCACTGAGGTGCGCACACTGGGGTTTGCCTGCTTTCCAAAGCTAAGCAGGGCTGGGCTGATCCTGGGATGCAAGACCACTTAGAAGTTAGAGGCAGGCTGTAACTCCAATCCCAGGAGGCAGCATGGAAAAGATGACAGAAAGAGAACAAGTAGAAAGGCTCATTTCTTCCCCGTTGTCAATGCAGGGGAGCAAAAGGAGAATAACTCAAATGGGTGATGACCCAGTTCAAGCAGGTAAGTTGGAGGTTCACCTATGCGGGCTCAGATAGCAACACGGTGCTCCTGTGAACAGTAGGTGAGAGTCGCACTGATGCCCTCTGCGGCTGTTAAGTCATGCTGCACCAACGCAGAGTCTCCTCTTTGGTTTATGCCCTGACACACGAGGATTTAAATCCTTGCTCAGAACAACACAGAGTTAGAGCTTGGCAGGAGAGCTTGGCAGCTAGGGCAAGGCCTCCCCAGCAAGCTTCCCTCCTCCCTTTCTAGCCAGGAAGCTCGCCAGCTCTTTCCAGGTGCTGCTGCAGACCTACAGCCCTTTGTCCTGCGCAGCCCCTGGGACTTGTGGGGTGGGAAGCCCTGGCCCTGCTTGGTGGAGCTAATTGCTAGAAGTCCTCCTCACTCCACTCGCCCTCCATGCCTCCATGCTGAGGAGCTGGGTAACTCAGCTGTGGAGGCAATTCCTTCTTCTGCTGCCCTGATCCCCCGTGCCCTCTCCCAGCGCTGCCCCACGAGCCAACTGTTGCCACGCTGGTGGCATGCTCCTGCTGGCAGTGATAGCCACCAGAAATAGCTGCTTCTACCCAGTGCCCTCCCCGATCATGTCCTACCTCCTCAGAGGGGCCAATGTCATTGACATGGCTTTGGACACACGCACGCACGCAAACACACAGTTTTTTCCATGGTTGCTTCCCCCTCATTCTGTGCTCCATTGAACATTTCTGTCTCCAGATTCACATCTTATTGTTCAGAAAAAAATTAGAGACTGGGTGGGGATGGCTGAGGCAACCGTTGATGTGGGCTGGCATGGCAGAGTTTCCATCATTTAGCACAGCACTTAATTCACCCGGACAATGAATGCTGATGTGCTAAAAGAGCCCTGGTTCATCTGGGACATGCATGGCCCTAGAGTAAAGGCACTGCAATTATTTTCTCAGGGAAACTGTTCTGAAGATAAACCACAAGAGTGCAGCTAAAGTCAGCATGGGAGCAAACTCAGCCCTGGAAACACTCTGGAATCATCTGTTACTTGTAATAGTTCTGTAATTTATTTTATTTTTTTTTTTTTAGCAATTCTTAAAGCAGTTCAAGCTTCTTCATTAAAACCTTCCCCTTTGAATACTTGATGATTAGTCTTTCCATGAGCTAACTGAAGGGATGCCACACTGCAACAGTCAGGGGAGGCCTATAGCACGAATGGGATAACAAGCAGGGTCCTTAAGCACCAACCTCTGATTTTGAAGGTGGTGTTTTCCTTCTGCTCTGGTCTGGTGAGCTATGGATCCTTCTCAACTTTGGGTCAGATATGCAACTCAGGCTCTCCCGCCTGCTGAAACGTGAGCTGTAATCTGAGCAGACATTGTGATTTCAAGGAATGCATTGGGGAAGAGGCTTGGGATTTGCCCTCCTTTTATGCCTAGGCAGAAGAAGTGGTAGGAACAGCTTAGTCATCCCCAATTCTGTGACTGAAATGTTGAAGGGATGCACCAGGGGCCGTGTTTGCAACCATATCCAGTCCCTTGTAGTCAGGGAAGGACCTTGAGGGAGAAACACGACCCGAAATGCAGAAGGTCTGTTGTGTGCTGACTCCTGCTTCCCAGCATCTATTCCTAGAAAAGCCTTTAAGGAAATTTCACAAGTTTACATCTATGTTCGGCCCCTTGCTGGTACATTTAATACCATTTCTCACTAAACTCATTCAACGTATGTTAAATTGAAGCCTGAAACTAGCTAGTGAAGTTAGGAACAGGGATGTATGTCACTATGCCCTTGTTATGTAGCAAGGAAATGGTGGAAATACAGTCCCAGACTGTCCATCGTGCTCCTGCATGGCCCAAGGGAAAACGACCTGTTAAAAAAAGGGAGCAAAGGAATCACCACTGCGGAAGAGACCCTGAGAGTCACCAAGAAGATGTGGGGTCCATGCTCCTGCATTTACCAGGCAGTCAGTTCACTGAAGAGAAACAAGACAGAAATGAAGCCCTCTCTACCTTTTTCAAAATCGATGGCAATTGTTCAAAACCCAGCTATCTAGCAGCAGAGTCTGCCCTTGACTGCTTTGTTCCAGCAACAGGCTCCATGGTAGGGATACAACATAAGGCAAAGGGAAAAGTAGTTTCTTCACTCCGTTATACCTGTCCATAAAGACAATGCTCCCCCCAAAATAGGAGTACTGTCTTGGCCTAGGTAAGCATGCAGCTCTTCTTTATAGCCAGTGGAAACAGGATTCCCTAAATTCAGCAGAGAGCAGCCACATACTTGGGGACAATGGCCTGGGCTGCTGTAAATCCTTCCCCGTACCACAAAGCAGCAACATAACTTCACTATGCGGCTTGCTTTGCACAGATCCAGGGGACATGGCACCCCCTCTCCCCTTCAGGTTTGGATTCTCCCGGGCACAACAGCTGCCACAAGGAACTCATGCCGCAGCATTTAAAATTTCCATTTCCTCATGTTCCCATCACTGTCAAGCTTTTCGTGAAAGCAGTTCCCCACCAAATTGCATTGCTTTCTGCTTTCCTCTTCTTGTGGTACAGGGAAAGGAGAGGTAAGGGCTCATGAACTTTAACCCAGGGCAACCTGTGTCCTCATTCTCCTTCCCATGTCCAGGGGTGCTACAGAGTAGGCACTGCATTTGGTGCTCTGAAACACATCTGGGAAGAGCCTCTCTATCCACCAGCTGTGGAGGGAGGCAGTGGAGATCAGTCTTGGTAGGCTAAGATGAACGTTTGGGCTTGGTTCCCCAGATTTCAGCATTAGTGCTGCTGTCAGGTTTCTCTGGCATCAACCTTCCTTCCCCATCTATACCACTTTCTACTTTTCAAAGTAGCAATCTCCCCAGAACCTCTCTAAATATTCTCTTCATATAATTTTTTGCCGTTTCAAAGAAGTTTCTTGTGGTTTAACCTTTTATAGAACAATTGTTCAGTGAGTTCCTGAAACTCTCCTTCACTTTCAATCTGAACAAAAGACAAAACCAATGTCAGCCAGGTCCTCCTGCCCAGCCCCATGGCACCATCCTTCTCACGGCTTTCTCTGGGAGGGGGTCTCTGGTTTACATTTTGGGGCATTTCGAGGTATGCGTGCAAGCCATGCAAAGAGGAAAATGCCACCATGGCTCTGGACTTGCAATCTCAGCTGTAACATCCACTGTCTCTGGCCATGGCCCCTTGTGGCACAGCACAGAGCCCGCCTGGGCCAGGCTCTGCTTTACAGTGGGGCAACCAGGTATATCTCCACAACAGCAAGGCAGCCCATTGACCTCCCGTTAGTGCAGCACCAGTATATTTGGCAGAGCTGTAAATAGTTTGCTTTGCCTTACCGACGCTTCATGTGCAGATGTGGCAGAAGATATGATTTTCCTTTTAAAAGAAACAGCCAAATTTTCAACTAATTCTCCCATTCTGCGCTGGGATAAGGCTGAAACTTTGCAAGGATGTTTTTACAAAAAAAATAACAAACAAAAAAGACAAAACATAAAAACTAAAACAGAAGGAAAACCAAATCCAGACAGTTTCTACTCTCCTTTCCTGAAAACAGGCAACCACTGTGATGTGATAACCCTTCTTTAAGCCTCAGATTTTGTCTAAATCAGAATAGAAACTTCAACTTGAATTTCAGCAGCCTTCTGTGGGCCCAAACCACTGGCTTCTGGCTATTCTGAGGCACTTCTCAATTTTCTTATCCAAGCTGATCTCTCTGGTAAACCAGCTAAATGGCCAGAAAAAGGCAGATTAACTGTGCATAGCAGTGTGGAGGAGGACGAATGGTGAAGATGGGGGTCTTGCCGAGCAACAGCCCATACCTCCCTGTCAGAGTCCTCCTCCTCCTCATCTAGGTTACACCTGGGCCCGGCTTTTTAATCTGAAATGCTATTGTGGGCCATAAATTAATAACAATAACAACAACAACAACAACTAATAATAACAATAATAATAATAATAACAACAACAACAACAATAAATGTAATAATAAATTTTTGCAAAAGCAGTATTGAATGCTGAAAAAAGTGCAAAAGTAGTATTGATGCTGAAAATTTTCAGCATCCCATATCAGGAAGCAATCAACATATTCCCATTTTCCCATGAACAACCCCTCTGTCTGTAACCATCCAGGGCTGTGTGCCTGGCACCATCCCCATGACTGTTTTTCACAGCCCCCATCCTGGTTTGTTTCAGCCTAAGCAAGAGCAGATGCAGACTCATCCAAAGGCAAGGGGGCATGCTTAAGCGGCCAAAGTGTCAGGTAGATTATACTGTGGGGGAAGGAAGAGGAAAAACCCACCCAGAACACATAAGGAGTAAGCATGTGAGACTTGGCATGGACCTCAGTGCAGTGCCGGGCACCTCAGGGCATCTCCCTTATCCCCAGCACTGCTGGCCATGGAGTGACCTGCGTTGGACCCAACCATTGTTATAGCTTTTCTCTAATTCCCACCTCCCCTACCCACCCCAAGAAAACAGGAACAATATTTTTACCACCAAGATAACCAGTTCAGCAATAATCGGTTAACTGCTTCAAATAAAACAGAACTGGCATTTTAACTGTACTTCGAAAGGCAGGGTCGGAATTCAAATTTTCAGTGACCTCATCATCTATCTTTTCTTTTATACTAGTGCTCAAGCATCTCTCAGTTGGAGAATTCCTGTGGGAAAGGGTTTTTTTCGCCTCCTTTTGGATAAGCAACTTAGAAGTGGCAGCACGAGTGGTTCATGAAAGCTTATAAATACTTGGAGCATAAGCAGGCAACACCAAGTTTTACATTTAACCACGTGGGCTCCAAATAAATAGCTGAAAATTGCTCTAACCATAGGTTTCAATATCAGTCGGCCAATGATGGGATGCAGATCTTTCCAGAGAGGTCGGAACTCGGTAGTTATTTCACTCTGCACTACCCAATCCCTAAACCCCCTATTTTTTTAGGTTTTGTTTGTTTTTTTTCTTTTGGAAATGTGTGCTTCCATAGAAGATGATTACATTACACAGCCTGAAAGTCCAAAACCGGGACTGGAAGACGGAGCACAGCGGAGAGTGGGGGCGTCCTCTCGACAAACGCAGTTCAGCCTCTTTGCCTCTAGATAATTTGTTATTGTAGGCTGGCTCGAATTTAAGACAGTAATGTTTCAGAAACACTTGGAAAAGCAAGCCAGCTGCAGGGAGGATATCGTTACAAATTGAGACACATGTTGTACAGGAATACCATTCTTTTCAAATACCAAAATCGTGTCTGAGGAAGTAAAGCCATGCAAATGAGTTAGAGGGAAGACCTCGGTCTGTAATGTGCTGAGGGCCTTCAACTTGCATTAAAGGCACCGAGCGCTGAGTGCGCAGAGTACCGGACAGGATCAAGCACAGATATTTAATTATTAGCTCTAATTTTCCTGGTAGAAGCAAATGTTGAACAGTTGAGGGTTCTGCAAAATGTCAGAGGTTACTTCGATTCACGGCTCTCACGAGATGATCACACATGCTTCCAAACACAGCCTCTGCTCACAGGAGTGAAATGTAGCTCATTATCAAAACAGTGTAAATAAGGTAATGATTAGCAGGCCTCAGCTGTCAGGCCTGGACTAACGGAGGCACCCAGGAATGTGCTTAACTTGCCTGTTTTGCACTATGGGACCTAAAAATAGACAGGGAGAGACTCAGCAGGTAATCTGGAAACAAAAAGTGCTTCAGAAAGGCTTGCCTGTCACAGTCTCATTTCCTCCTGATTTCTTGCTCAAATGGCTTTGCTTCTGCTTTGCTTGAATCTGCCACTGCTTTTTTAACAAGGATTTAATTTTCTCTTAAAATCTATTGCTCACCACTTGATTGTGTCCAACTTTTTTGCAACCACAGTCCTCAAAAGTGTTTTGCTCCTTTACTGACCCACTTCCAGGTATTGCTTGTCACACTGAGAAATAGTTTATTAGCTCCTCACAGTTGCTCAGAGCTCACCGCTCCGCGCTGAAGTTGGCCATGGTTGTTTCGGGGTCAAGCTTCACAAAGGCTATTAGGTGCTTAGCTCCTTATCAGATTTCAGTGGCAATCAGACACATACTGTCCAGGATCTCAGCCTCTGAATGTAAAGGCAATCGTTGTTTCGGAGGATGTTTTTACAAGGGTGGCTGTCTGTTTTACTATGGTCTTTGTTGTTAGGGATTCTGTATTTAATCATGAGCTGTGCTTTTTTTCCCCATAAACTTTCCCTGTGCCACTGACCAGGGTAGCTCGACAGCACAAGAAAAGACTGATGGAGAGCTAGTCTCCCCCTCTGCCTGTTTTACACTTAACACTTTTGAATGCAGCCAAATCTGCTTGGCACCAACTTAATAAGAGGAGCATTAGGCCTTATATGTATGAAAGTGCCTGGTCAGTCTTTGAATCCTTTACCTTTGAAGGTAAAGGATTATGGGTGGTGGGGCACTGGAACAGGTTGCCCAGGGAAGCTGTGGATGCCCCATCCCTGGAAGTGTTCAAGGCCAGGCTGGATGGGGCTTTGAGCAGCCTGGTCTAGTGGGAGGTGTCCCTGCCCATGGCAGGGGGGTTGGACCTGGATTATCTTTAAGGTCCCTTCCAACCCAAACCATTCTGTGATTCTGTGAATGTGGGCTGTACCAGTTTATGGAATGGCATGGATTAGATGCTTATTTCAGTTCAAATAATCTTCATTTCACAAGACAATTAAAACTAATAAGGGCAAGTAAGTTCTCTGAAGTCAGGTCCTGGGAGCTGTCAGGTAGGCTACAGCCTCCAGGAGACGCAGGCTCTGCAGATTTCTGTGGGTCTGTCAATGAAGCTATGGCAATTTTTGCTGGCTGAAGTTCTGTCCGTGTCTTTTGTTTGCCAACAGCCCTAAGATGCTCACTATCTTCGCAAATCAGACCAAGCGTGGTTATTTTCTCAATTGGGTTCAAGAATCAGATTTCCTATTTGAAACATATGCCCTAGGAGGTTTTATAGAAAAGCAGGAGAAACTCATCAGAAATCAGCACTCGTTCCTTTGATGCAAAGAGTGTGCAGTGACCTACAGCAGCGTACCACGAGCCTGCTATTTACTGCCACTGAGACGGAAGTTAGCGCTCCCACACCCCGGCAGCAAGATGTGGGAGCTGAAAGCTACTCTGGAAGCATGTCATTTTATACTTCACCATTTTGAGAACCACTTCCCCCCCCCCCCTCCTTTTTTTTTTCCTGGGAAATCCTTTTTCTGATTTAATATATCTGAGAAGCTACACAGGCAATTCTGAAATGTAAGATCACACTGCTACAGCCAGGCAGCTCTCAAGGGCAAAGCTTCAGTTCCAAGCAAATGTGTTTAAGACTTTGTGGTGTTAACAGTCTCTCCTCTCCCCCTTCGGATAAATGGAAAATTTCTGTAGGCTCATAAGAAGCCAGGTGAAGGAAAACTTCTGAAGCAGAAGAGTAGGTGTTAAGTGTATGAGTCCAATTACTCTGCTGATTTAAATTAGTTTAGCACCAGTGGCCCTACATCCAGTAAAATTAGGTAAGGCTCTGGCCCATAGTACTGTGTCAGTGAAGATGATTAGCATAAAAATGTGTTTAAATCTATAAAATTTGTTTTCCAGTATACCTTTAAGGTCAAATTCTATCTTGATCAGAGTGAGGAGGGTAGGGTAAGATACTGGTACATAGACGCTACAGTGACAGGGGAGCGATAAAAACTCTTAAGGCAGAAAGGGAGGTTAATAGCTATGCCCATTGCCTCAGGAATCCTGACCAGAGAAGGAAATCTTGTGCCGGACCATTATGGGCAGGGGAGCTCACAGTGGGATACATATTACTTCTGCTCTGAACTGGATGTTGTATATTTTTACGACTACAATGTATGGACTAGACAGCTGGAGGTTTGGGCTTATAACTCAGCAGATGCTGACCCCAGGACATAGGGGTTGGCTCTGTAGGTGGCCATACTCCTACTATTTCCATTACTTCTGGGAGAAATTCTGCTGACATAAGCAGAAAAAATCCCCTCTGCCCCCAATATACACACACAGAGACACACACACAGTAGCTAGTTGTTAGTTTAGCGTGTGCCACTTAATTTTCTAATTTAGTTTACCATAACTATCATGTTAAATCCAAGCAGACCTTAGTGTTCCCATTTATTTGCTTTAGGAAACCTTGACACCAAAACTGGAGGGTTAAAACTGATCCCGCCTGGATGTAAAGCATGTAGGCAGGCAACACTAACACTGCTAATTTTAGAAACTCGTGTTGCTCAAACTTGAAAAAATAACACTCAACAGCATATTCTTCCTAGCCTCATTCCGTTATCATAGTAGGACTTTGGCACCGAGACATCTTATGCTGGTTCTTCGAATTGCATCAAGCTAGGAGAGCTTGACAGTCCACATCCTGATGCAGAGACTAAACTTTAACATCAAGGATTATGTTGCTGATTAGCACTTCCAATAATCAAGTAATTGGTACATTAAATAATCCAGAGTTTGACGACTTGCCCGAAAAGGTCACGCTTGCATTGATTCCTTTTTAGAGAGTCCATGTTGCTATTACATGAATTCAATCTGTCTCTCCAGAACTCTAGCGTAAAAATATTTGGCTAATTTCCTTCTTTTCATACAATATGATGGGAAACAAAATCCAGGAAAAGTTGCACATTAGGGCAGTATGCTCAGATTTTCCAATTAGGGTAGGTGGGGAGCAAGAGAGAAAAAGACAATTCTCTGGACTCTTTCTTCTCCAGGGTTAGCATGGCCAGTGCAATCAACATAAACCTCCAAGGGCCCAAATCAACACAGTTATTAGTGCAGCTCCTATCCTCTTTGTATTTCAGTAGAATTTCTATGAGGTTGGGAGTCTCTCATGAGGGGCCTCCCTGCAACCAGAAAGGGGAAGGAGCAGATTTTTACCTCTGCCCTTCCCTAGGCCTGGGCAGGAGGAACTCATGGGCATGGCAGAGGTCAGGGCTGCGGCATCAGGGGCTGCACCAATGCTCTGCCCCCCTGCTCGCCCCCTCTTTACAGACACGGGCAGGCTCTGAGCCCTGTGCAGCCTTCACAGACAGACTGCTGGGAGGCCAGAAATCTAAGCAGCCCCCCTGCTCCCCTGGATTGGCTACTACCAGCACTAGTGAAAGGAGGGCTCTGCATGAAACCAAAGAGTCCTCGCCACAAATCAATCATCAGAGCTGCACAAATCACTTGTGTGTGCCTTGAGAGGCTCAAAACCCACCCGCGTTTCACTGAGGTACCCACTGGAATGAAACGGTTATCACACTGTTTATTTCTGCAGAGTACTTTGGGTATCCTCTTTCCCTTGAAGCACACAAGGATCCTGGTGTCATATCTCTTCTGCATGGAGGCTACTTCATTTCTTTTTGTGGAGAAAGGAGGGGATGAACACAGACTGACTAATAACCATCACCATGCCACGCTCTGCGATTGCACAAACCCTAGAGGCACAGCAAACACATAGGGTGGGCTTTTTAACTTCCAGTCTCTATGGGGACATCTATGTCTGTGCCAGTCACCCTAAGTTTCCTTCACAGCAGGGAGAAATAGGCACTCCTAGGGCACAATTCGTCCGAGCTGTCTCAGTCGTCGACTTCGGAATGAGCTCAGCTGTCTCTCTGAAGTGCCTGCTTCTCTAGGTTGATTTTAAAGAGAGTTTAGACAATTAGCTCAGCTGTGTCTTCATTCCAGATGTCTATATTGGGTCAGATTAATCTTGCCTCGCAACCTGAAAACATTCCTGTAAGACAACCCTTACGCTGAGACAAAGGAATATATAAAACTCTTGGTGAATGGGAAAATGGTTACTCCTGAGGATAACCACAGTGGCAATTATTGACATTTAGAGAATACAAAGAGCTGAGGACAATAACCGAGTGATAAAGCACCCTTCTTGTCTTTTCAAGGCAGCTTGTTCAGTTTGCCCACTTTCTCTGTCAAATACTATCTGTGAAGTGATGTCATGGATAATCATGTCAACAGGCAAAACCACACAATTCAGTGAGGCCAAAACTCTCTCTGAGTTTTAAGGCTTTGGCTCTGGACAATGCTAAACCCTTCTTGGGGTCGGGACCTTGGAAAGGTGGCATTACCGCAGCCTGGATGGTCTGGGCAGGCATAAATAGATGTTAAGAACCAGCCTGTCTTTGACTACAGTGTCAGCACACAGATGTGCAGGTCTCAGCGCTGGCTTGAAACAAACCACAGCTATGGGGAGACTGAGAAAGGTGGGAAAGGATGGGTTAACTTCGGCTCTCCTAGAATTAAATAAAAGGGATACAATCAAATAGTGGCCTTCTCACTAGGTCAAATCGTGACCCCTAGGTAAAAGCATGCGTACATTTATGAAGAGACAATCTTTCAAGCTCCAAAAGTGGCACACTGGGGTTTGCAATAAAGATCTTGCTGCTGAGAAGGACATACAGTCCATCACGGTGGGTAGGGGGATCCCCGCTAGCGGAGCCTAGAAGTGCGTAAAGATTTTAAATATTCACTTGACTTCTGAGTTATTGTATATGTTGGTTATTAGTCCAAGAAAGTCATAGTTGTGCTCTGTTCTTAGGAATGTATCTTTTAAATGTGTCAGCACATGCCAAGAGCAAAGAATAATGGTTCTGTTCCACTGAAGAAAGTAAATAAATACTGTTTGTGATCAAGGGAAGCAACGTTTCCGGCACTGCAGCCAACACCGGGAACGCGGCATTAACAAATAAAAAGGGAGTCCTGACTATATACTTCGGTATCTTTGATGGTGCAATTATCCCGCACTGATGGAGCAGGGAGATGTTGCAATGGCCCAGATTCCACAGCCTGCGCTGCTGTCTACGATTATAGGTGCCAAGCCCTTCAAGGCAATATTCGTATTGCACTGCTGCAGTCCCTATTTGTGCTACCAGGGACAGGGATTTACTGGAGGCTACAGAATATTCCACGGATTGTAATGAAATCTGGCATGTCATCAAGCCACATCCAGCAAACCGTCAGTATTTTACTGCTGAACAGATTTCTTGCAACACCCACCATTTTCCCTTTTCCTGAAAGAAGCTCTCCACGCTTGTGAATCTAAACAAATGCAATTACATTTGTTTCTTGCTCGCAGGTTTGAAGTAACAGACATACATTAAACTAACAGTTTTAGAAAGGTGCTGTTTTATCAGAGGGACTCAGTAGGCTGGGAATAGGGAATGAAGGTGGGGGGGTGCTCTGCCTCTGGAGCATAGTCCTTGGATAAGCCACAGTTGTTGGTGGACTTACCCATATCTCTGCCTTGCTTTGCAGCCCCACCAGGAACCACACACATATAACAACTGCAGGGCTGGGGGAAACCTCAGCTGCTTTACTAAGGTGGGAGACTTGCACCAAAAGCAGGTACCTTGGGTGAGAGTAAAGCCCCATGGCACAGGTCTTGCTGAGACAAGCTACAGCAGGCAGTCCCTAAGCACCAATACCCGAGGAAGGAAAGCTCAGGGAGAGGGGGTTAGCTCCCCGGAGAACAGCCCGGCTGAAAGCCAGGGTGTGGTCTGGAGGCAAACCAAAGTAAGATGGTTGGAGATGACCATTTGGTAAGTCAATTGGATTTGAGCTAGCGGGAAGCAGCTGGGTCATCCTGCTCTGTGCTATGCTGTAGGGCAATTTCAATCATCATCATGAAGGCTTGAGTTGCTGTGTAACTCAGCTGGAATAAGTAAGCAGATTAATGGCCCAGACCTAAACCATATCCTAGGCAGAAAACCACTGACTTTGACATACACAACACAATAATTTCACAGCCAGCACCATCACGAAATGTTCTGTGAGCAAAAGTGTAATGAGGCTGCTGATGGATGGAGTACTGACAAGTACAGATGCAATACAACACAAAGAACAATATTAAAACATAAATACCAATAGTTTTCTGAAAGTGCTGATAAATCGGGACCTGTATCTTGTTTCACAAAGGCCACGTCCACGCGGGTTTGATCTCATACCTGAAAATACTCATTCTACTCACACAGAAGGCAGTAGTGATTACACAAACCTTTACTTATTCTGATTTCGAATTCGGAGACACCTCCTTTTCAATGGTGGCTCCAGATCCTCTGGCCCTGTGCTGAGTATTGGCGTTGAGATAATGCACGGCGCGATAGCAGTCTTTTCTGCTGGTTTTGGCACAGGCTGGATCACGCAACCCGTCTTAGGCAGCATCCGCAAAGCATACGCATGGTCCTCGTCTGCTGGATTGTTAAGGTTCGGGTCCTGTTTGTCTCCCCCAGCAAGGGGCTCTTCCCCGCTCTTCTTGCCAGCATCTCCCTCCAGGTGGCAGTTTGATGCGCAGTTGTTCTCCTTAACAGACTCCAGCTCGCTCACCGCCAGCTCCTCTGGGGGCTGGGGCTTTTTCGGCTCCTGGGGCGGCTCCGGGTTCTTGGAACCCTCCGTGCTCTTCGTGCCATTCACAATGACGTTGCACACCGCTGCACCAGCTTCCAGTCCCGGCGTGCCGGAGGGCAAGGAGACAGGACAGCAGTGAGCTCCGTCACTGCACGGTAACGTTTTTGAGTCAACTGGGCTGCAGTTGTCCCTGCAGTCGCTGCAGTTCCTTTTGTCTGAGCTACCAAAAGCCAAATTTACAACACTGTTAGGTTCACGTTCAACTTTCACCGGGCCGTGTAAAGCCCTGTGGATAACATTGTGCAGCCTAGACCGGTGGCCTACTGTTAGGTCTATCACACCGTCCTGTGGACCCTGCAGCACACTGGGGAAACCAAATTTACTGTTCACTGGACTACTAGGTCTGACAGTCAAGTCAACAACTTCATTTTTACTGTGCTCCTGAAGCACTTGAGTTTGATTTAGGGACTGGCCTGAGCAGCTCGGTGAGGAGTCAGAGGATTTAGATGATCCTTGCTTTGACTCTCGAGGGGATGAAGAGCTATTGGTTGGCTTTGCCCCAGGTGTCTCGCTGGAGGTACTCGGAATGAAGCTTTCGCCGTTGCTGGAGAAGCCATTGGGGGGTTTGGAGTCATTGATGTGAGGAATGGGGATGGGAATGGGGATGGGGACAGGCAAAGGGACAATGACGGGATATGGCACTAGTAGAGTTGGGGGTGGCACCAGCGGGGCAAGGGATGGCAATCCAAAGTTCATCATCTGTGGCATAGGCATAGGACCATTTGGCATCATGCTGACAGGGGGAAAGGGAAGACTGGGCAAAGGAGCTCCAGGAGGGGGAGGCGGCAACAAGCCTGGAGGATTCCCAGGCATGGTAGGTGTTGTGGGGGGATGGATATGAGGGGAAAGCATCGGTCTGTGCATGGGGCTGGAGGTGGGACCCATATTTCTGGGACCACCTGGTGGGGGACCGATTCCAGGGATCATTGGATTTGACAGAGGGCTGTTAGGATTTGAGGCATGGTGAGGCGGCCCACGAATAAATGGTGGACGAATTTGCTGCATAATTTGCTGTTCCATGAATATGGGCAGAGGAACTGGCCCACGGTTTGTCATCACCATGGGAGGACTGCGAGGTGGGACACCAATTGGAGGCACAATGCTAGCAGGTGGCTGGACAGAAACTGGTGGAATATTTGGATTCTCACTGATGGGAATAGGTTTGGGAACTGGTGTGGGGATTTTAGTGACAGAGCAGTTGGCAGTGTCAGACGGAGAGGCAGTGGTAGACGCTGATGGTCCAGGACCTTGAATTTGGCCAGCTGCAGACGCTGGGGATGGGGCTTTTCTCCGAGCATCTGCTAGCGGTATATTCCAAGAATCTGGAGTCAGCAGCTGCACCCCAGTGCCTTCTGCTTTATTTTCAACTGGAGGATGTAATGTACTGCACAGTCCAGCTGGAAGATTGGCCTGTGTCTCTTTGTAGAAAATGTCCATTTTGTACTGATTGAGACATTTTGCACTGCAGAACTGAAGCCTTCTTTCCCCGTCCCCAAAATCCAGATACTCTTTTGTGTGTCTTATGTGCTTACACCAGTCACATACCTACAACACAGTAATAAAATCAAATCAGGTAAGAAAAGCAATCTTCTCTTCATAGTGTTATTTCAAAAGTAATTTTTTAGTTGCTTTCTAAATATTCACATTGTTTTTCTAGCACAAAAAAAAAAAAATAGTTACGTTTGTGAAAACTATGCTTTTTTTGCTCCAAAATATTGGTGAATTGAATGCCACTCCCTTTTTTGGCTCCCATGACCTCAATTCTACCTTATACAGTACATTTTATATATATATCTTAAACCCATACCACAGAGAAGAATCCTCAACTGGCATAAACTCTTGTATGTAAGTATATGTAAGTATACAAAATCCATATGAGCATGGCTGTGATTACTTTTCAGGGGTAACCTAAGCACACCTGTACCATCTGAGGTGCCACGCTACACAAGGAGTATGATAACTGGAAAAGGACTCAGAAAGTTGCTGGAAATGAATGCAAATAATTTCTGCTAAACTACAGCACACTGCAACATTTTGTATTCTATTAAGAGTACCAAGGAGTAAGTTGGAAAGGGTGTGGTATTTTGAAATGGCATCATGAAGCAAAAAGCATCATTCACCCTTTGCCCTTCATTCCAAGGAGAAACTTGGAAATGGTCGGGACATTTGTGTGAGGTTCGAATAGTCCCAATTTTGTGATATTTCGGCAAGCTGGAATTATTTGCTGAGCTGCTTGCCCACTCTTGTGTACGAGTCGCTGAGTAAAACTTCTTGGCAAGCAAGGGCCTATTTAGCAACTTTTCAAACACTATGGCAAAAAGTAAGCGTTGCAGGCTCATTTTTGTTTTGTTTCTCTGCTTTCCGTTTAATCCATTTCTGTGTTGCTATTGGTGTGGCGGAGGCATAGCCATTTTTTTTTAAAGTAAGGCTGCAGAACTAATTAAGCTGTGAAAGGTTTTCCCAGTTGTAAACCACTAGACATCAAAGTTCAAAAAATAGTCATTCTAGGCTTCAGAATCCATTACTTCAGAGAAATTATTGTGATTTCATTAACACATTAATTTTGCAACACCAACAGCTCTCACAGATGGTGAAGACATGATCTACAATTCAAATATGACTCTTGTTTGCACAAATGCCTTTCCTTCATATGGCATTTTAAACAAGAATTAATATGAGTAATCTTGCCATAGCTATAAACAGATAAACAGATGTCAGATTTTTCAGTGCCTTACTTTTTTGACAGAATTTTACACACACAAAAAACCCATTTTTGTCATTTACATTAGTTCTCAAAATACTCCGTTGACAGAGATTTTTGGTGCTTTCTATCAGCATGTTGAGCCTATGACCGTGTCAGAATACATCCCGGTATTGTTTGTTCTGCCTTTTCTGAATAGTCTGTATTAGGTTGTTTTGAAATGACTATATCTTTTGTACAAAAAAAAAAAAAAGAGAAAAAAAAAAGAATATGATTGTGAAAAGACTGTATTAAAAGGATAATTAATTTTAATAACTATTGGCCATATAAACAATTCCAAACAACATATGTCGGGCATCTGATTACCCATCTCATTTAACTCTCAGCTTTCCTTTAATATAAACAGTGGTGACATTTTTGAGTTTTCAGTAATATATATTTAATACATATATACACACATATACATACCCACACCCCCTCTATGCTATGGCTATTAGCCTGTTTATTTTAGCTCTGCAACCTTTTGGTTATCTAGGCAGGTTGCTATTTGCCTCCCTCTCCTGCCTCCCCACCCCATTCACACACTCACACACACACACTCCCTCCCTCTGCCACGAAGTTTTCACCCCAACTTTTAAATCAAACTAAATAATTACTTGAGAAGCAGCAACTATTAAGTCACCCCTGAAGTTTGGGAATGCAGGGCCCAGATTTTTAGCTTGGGCACACGGACGCAACGCCACGTGAGATAAAGCAGAGGGGGTGCTGGTGCTGCTCGACGCATGTGGCATTAGGACGGGCATATTTCCAGCACGATGCCCCATGCAAGGAAGAAAATTTCCTGGTGCATTGCAAACAGGGCCAGCTCTGCATTGAACGCACGCTGACGATGTATCACTCCAAAAAAAACACGGACAAAAAGTCTGTTGAACACACAGAAGAGTCGAGATAAATGCCTCCACTGCTATGGCAAATGCATCCCCCCCAAGGTGCAGGGCAGCTGGGAAGCAGAAGCACATGGAAGGAGGCAAAGTGGGGGCACACCCACTTCCATGGGCCCCCGGCTTTTACCAGGCATCATCTCTCCCTCTGCTCCCCGCAGGAGAGCTCAGTCAGTGGCCATGGCAGACAGCACCGGCGCTGGGCAACCCCTCGCCGCAAATAGTGCAAACACGCAGCAGTGGGCACTGAACCATCTCGGGTATTTGGCATGGGTAGGGGTTTGGCCACCCACCTGGCGAGTCAACACAGGGTGATCTGATGGAAACACCTTATAACTGGCCTCCTGAAATTTTCTGACTTGCCACTGTTTTCCAAGCAGACAAAAGGGGAATTTGTGAGTCTATACCGTGAGTTAATAAGCTACTATTTAACTGACTAAAGCTGCTCAATTCACCTTAAAGTCATTTTTGATCCGGAGCTCACTGCTGTAGCCACAAAATGCTACCTTTTTGCTTGTATGGAACCAGGATGTAAACCACTGTGCTCCTTCTGCCACTTGCAGGGTATGCTCTTGCCCCAAGGGCTGTGCAAAGAGGCAGGGAGTCTCCACATGTACCCCAAGGGATGCACAAAGAGGTACCAGGAGCTCTCAGCTGGCTCCCGAGGAAGGCTCGGGGAAGGATGAAGCCCACCCTGGCCCATCACCCACCAAAACAGTGTCTGCTTGCAGGGGAAAGACGAGGAGGGGACCGATCCTGGAGGTGGCTGCTGTAAAGGATGGGGCAGGACTCCAGATGCAGCTGCTTCCCCGATTTAGACCTGGGATGGTGCAGCTAAGGCTTGCCCGTCCTTTGGGGCAAAGGAAGCAGACGAGCTTGTAAGCCTGCTGCCAAAGAAGCATCTGAGAAATACGAGAGAGTAAACTCAGCCTCCTTATCTTTCTAGGAAGAGACCCTTCAGTGACTTTAATTAAAGTGACTGAAAGAAAAATAAAGACCCCCAAAAAGTTGTGGAACCTTTTCTAATAATTTCTAATAGTTTAATTTTATTAGTCATCAGTTGAAAAATTCACTGAAATAATTCAGTGTTTTATTGCTGTATTGATTTGTTTATCTCAAGTGGGCTCCTATGTCACCCCTAGCTAAACAAATATTTTCCTCGGTAAAAGATTTAGAAATCCTGCTTAGAAATTCTCTACTGATTTCTCCTGTTTTCAATAATTCACTGAGGTACAAGAAACTCTGAAGTCTGCCTGCCTCACTCACATATTAATTACAAACCGTTCTGTATATTTTATCACTAAAATTAATTAAAGCCACAGAAATTAAAGGCAGTGATTCTGTTCCTCTGAACATCCTGGATGGACCAAATATCTAATAATTGTCTCATTGATTTTATGCTACATCTCAAAGTGTTGAAGTTCACGTCAGTGAGAAATGTCTATCTACTACAGCCATGTGTTTCTTCTTTCTTCCTTTCTTTCTTTCTTTCTTTCTTTCTTTCTTTCTTTCTTTCTTTCTTTCTTTCTTTCTTTCTTTCTTTCTTTCTTTCTTTCTTTCTTTCTTTCTTTCTTTCTTTCCTTCCTTCCTTCCTTCCTTCCTTCCTTCCTTCCTTCCTTCCTTCCTTCCTTCTTTCCTTCTTTCCTTCTTTCTTTCCTTCCTTCTTTCCTTCTTTCTTTCCTTCCTTCTTTCTTTCCTTCTTTCTTTCCTTCTTTCTTTCTTTCTTTCCTTCCTTCTTTCTTTCCTTCTTTCTTTCCTTCTTTCTTTCTTTCTTTCTTTCCTTCTTTCTTTCTTTCCTTCTTTCTTTCCTTCTTTCTTTCTTTCTTTCTTTCTATCCATCTACCGACCTATCTATCTAAGCAATCAGTCTATGCTGCTTATTTAAGATAAAAGCATAAAACCTGCATGTCATACGCAGGTAATATGACACCTTACAATACCATACTAAAAGGTAGAAAAACAGTCCCTAAGATGAGGAGGAAATTACTGGAGGAGAAAAAATGTCACTTAAGAATTAATGAATCAAGTCTGTCTTACAGGATTGATCATTTAAGATGAGGTCAATGAATTTATGATACAAATGGCTATATCACTAGAGGTAATAAAACGGAGCAATATCATTCATTTTACATCTAACTAATGACGTGCTCAGAGTAATTACAGACTTATTCTAAAAGCCTACACTGATTAGTTCAGATGTGATAGGTGAAACATATATATCTTTCCGTTCAATAAAATAACATTTTCTTATCTGTAAAACACACAGCCAATGTCTTATTTTTTTAAGTACTTGCGTTGCGTCCAGAACATCGCCATTCTTCATAACCAGCTCAAAATCTCTCCGTTCATTTATTCCTTCTGCTTCCCTTTTCCTGCCTCATCCTTTCCCTTCACCGTACAACCAAGAGAAGAGCTAAACCGTGTCAGAGTGCTTGTTAGCGCTGCGCAATGGATTTGGTAGTGCTTACGCACAGGAGTAGGTCCCCAGCTTTCATCGGGATTAGGCACGAGAGTTAATGCTGCAGGGTCACGTCGGGAGGGTCTGACCCAGCGCCCGTGGAAAACAATGGAGAGACTCCTCTTTAATGCAATCAATCGGCTTTGGGTCCGATGCTCAACGCTGGCCTCCGCTCACCCGGGAGTTGACAGGAGCCTTGCCCCTGACCTCAACAGGAGCAGAGGCATGGACAGGGGTTTTGGAAGGAACTGCAGCAGAAAATCCCACAGCACAAGTTCGCAAAAGGAATACACGGGAAGAAAATAAATGCCGCGAGGCTGCGTTTCAGACATTTCCTACCAAACATAGGCAAAGTGACCATTTTGTACGTTCCTACCCAAAAAGGAGGTGGGACCGGTAGTGGTGTGACTGACAAGGAGCGTGAACATTTCTGAGATAAAGGGTCCGACCTTGCAAGGTGCTAACAGATCCCCTATGCACCTTCATCTCCCTTGGAAAATACTCCTCGAAACGCTCTGGGGCAAGCACACGCCACACCGCAAATACCAGAACACAAACCCTGAATGACAGAATGATCAGTAATAAGATAACTGCCTATCTCATTCAGCTGTAACGCAACAACCCTCGAGAAGATTAAATTTACCTAACTGGGGCATGTCCAACGCTAAACAACAGAATGAACATTTCCTTCAGTACGTTTAATGTATTTATATTTTAGTGGCGGGTTGCCAGTGTGCTACTTATAAGCTCAATGACTTGATATCATTCATCCGCTTTCCTGTGAAACACACAGCAATCTACACCAGGAGACGACTCAGAAGACACCGCATCAGCAGAAACACTACTCGCACCCGATATGGGAACACCGAGGAAGCCAGGACCGAGGGATCCTGTAACGCTCAGATTTCTCTAATACAAAGAGGGGGGAAAGAGCCATTCCCATTGGCATCCGTATCTTTATTTTGATAGAAACGTCCAAAGCAGAATCCAGACGTGGCCACAAGGTTGCCCCACAGGCACAACACAGGCATCCTGCTGCGCTTAAAAGGGCCACGCTCAGACTTTAGGCACAGGGTAATTAATACTTTAATCGGCTGTCAACTGCAGGCACAAAGTTCATCCATTAGTGCAGTCCACCACTAACCTCTGAATTACAATCTCGTACCAGACACTACTTCATTAAGAAATACATTTGCTAAAATCCGTCTGTGGACATATTTACATCAGCGTGAGAGAAAGCAGGAACGCGTAACGTGCAAACACCACCGCTGCGATGAACGAGAGCCTGTGCCTTATACACAGCACTTTGGACTAGTATCAGCTCCCTGGTAAAGCTTAGCGAGAGGACAGAAAGGGGTCACTAGGGTAAAGACAGTCCCTTTTCAGCTTCTTCAGAACCAGAGGGTGACTAACGTTCTCCTTGCTCAGGAGAACGCTGGTGTGGGACACATTGCACAAGGGAGGGCTGCATCACATCCTGAGGACCAGGCTCTTATCAAAGATCACAGAATCATAGAATAATCATTGAATCTTCATGGTTGGAAAGGACCTTTGAGATCATTGAGTCCAACCATACACACACACAAACACCCCTACCACCTCTGCCCTTCAGAGCATGCCCTGAAGTGCCATATCTAGACGTTTCTTAAACAACTCTAGGGATGGTGACTCAACCACCTCCCTGGGCAGGCTGTTCCCGTGCCTGACCACTCTTTCAGTAAAGTAATTCTTCCCAATATCTAATCTAAACCTCCCCTGCCGCAGCTTCAGACCATTTCCTCTGGTCCTGTCATTATTCGCCTGGGAAAAGAGGCCAACACCCATCTCTCTACAACCTCCTTTCACGTAGTTGTAGAGGGCAATGAGGTCTCCCCTCAGCCTCCTCTTCTCCAAACTAAACGTGCCCAGTTCCCTCAGCCTCTCCTTAGATGAGGAGAGGCTGAAAAAAAGATGCCGAAACATGGGACTGAAGACTATCAAAGCCTTGCTCCCTGGCATAAAATCCATGGATTCAACTTTGCTGAGTAGTTTCTACTCCCTTTTCCCACTGTGGTATCCAACTGCTGTCTCTTCATGCACACTTAGGCATGTTCTGGCTTCACCGACGCCACTGCACATTTCCTATATCCCATTCTGGCCTGGTTGCCTTTTCTTTTATCCCAGACTGTGTCCCAGGCCCTTCCCTGCAGTTTCCAACCCTGCCACCCCCTCAGGATGTGTGAGGCGTGAAGGCAGAGGCTCCCAACCCATCCCAAAAGCCACAAGGCGAGGAGACAATCCCCCTCCCCCTGCACAGGCTCCTGCCTTGAAGCCAAGCGAGAACCTGACACACCAGCCATATATTTTTCAGCAAAGGCTCAAGTTTTTTGAAGCCTGCCAAACATTGGACGCGACAGCAATCTAGAAATTAGGAAGTGGCTTGAAATGCACATAACAGAGGTTTCTAGTAAACAGCCAAATGAGTCACAACTAGTGCTCTTACACACAGCTCAGTCAGACCCTTTGCAGTTCACCCACCGGCCATCACGGCATGGACACCAAGGCCCCTTGCCACCCGGGCCCCCTCACAAGGCTGTGTAGCACTCCCAGCAGAACAGCAGGGGAAAATTCAGTATATCAGAAGGAAAGAAACCTACAACTTCTTGTCCTGAAGGACTATGTGCCTATCTTTAAATGGCAAAGGAGTGTGAAACCTTTCTCAGCTGTCCTCACCAGCTCCCCCAGCTTGTTGGGCAATGTAGTTGCCTGCTCCCTCCCTTCTTTCCTCCATTTATCCACCACCAAGGCTCTTCTTTGGAGTGGGTCACCTAAAAGGTAATGGCAATTTCTAAACAAATCCCCTCACAGACATATCCTCATCTCCACAGTCTGTTTCATGACCAAGAACAGAGAAACTTTGGGGCAAAAGCTGTACTTCAAGTGTTAACATATTCAATGCTTGTGAGCACAGAGAAGCCATGGCCCCAGTGGGGCTCTGGGTCAGACCAACCCCTCTTGCAAACAGAAACTTGGAGGTCTGTAAGTAACTCTTCACCCCCTGCCCTGCTCACTTCCTGGGGATCCCCCCGCGTAGCTGCCCCTGGGAAAGCAAAGTCCCTGCCAGGTTGGGAAGGCACCGCTCAGCTGGGGAAGGCACCGCTCAGCTGTTAGCACACAAACACGCAGCCATTTCTTTGACATAAAGATTGTTCCAAGGAACTGGAGTTCCCTTTTAGCATTTTCTGACTCAGAAAAAAGATGAACATTAAGAAGGGCAAGGGAGGCACCCTGCCGTGCTGATTGGGAAAGCTGAGCCAATTGGGAAGATCTGCAGAAGGACACGGCCATGCTCTGCTCAGATGCATGGGGTCGGACTGAGAAAGAGGAGGGGAATATGTCCCACCAAGAGACAATGACAAATGACAAGGTCCTTTGAGACGTTAGTGATAATCAGCATAAGGGAACTGAAATTCATAATTTAAAGGCTTTTTTGCTTATCTTAATGCTGTTGTGGTTTCTTCCCAACTAGTCGAGTTATCACAAAAGGTATGCAGCTGCCAGCACTCTGCGTCAAAAGATGGAGTGGACACAGCCTTGCCAGAAGCCACCCAACCCGCCGTCGTTCACCAAAGTGTCCCGGATCTCCCTACCAAATCCTCCCCCAAAACGCCCACCCTGAATCTGTTCAGGCCTCTTCTTGGGAGGGACGGGGGTCTGCATACCCAGCACGGCAGCCACTGCATGCTGGCCCTGTGGGGTGGGGGGCTTTGGTCCGGGGGTCCCTGGCAGGGATGCAGACTGTCCCCAAAGCGGGAGGGCAGTTCACAGCATCTACTTTCAAGACGACTGTAACCAAGACCCTGCCTCAGCTGCCATGATTGGGGATTGATGCTCTTTCACTACCAGATGTCAACCAACACTAGTAACAGGCATAACCCAAAGCGTGGCTCTAAGCAGTTATCCAGCCTCAGTCACCATTTTCAATGTGCTTATTGCAAGACATCCAGCATATTTATTGTTCCAGGATTTTTCTGCCCAAGATGGGTAGTGGTAATTTTTTATAATGATTGTTCCACTTGAATGGAGTGATTATTATAAGAAGAAAAAAAACCAAAACAAACAAAAAAAATTATTCCAGCTGAAACCTGCTGCGAAGGAACCCCGAGGCAGGCTCTAACACACTGTGAATGTGGTTACAGTATAGCTCGTAGCGATGCTAGGTGTGAAGGAAAACAAAGCTTTGTGCAAAAACAGTTGACAAAACAGAACACTGGAGTTGCCTACAACTTAAAACTGTCCTGTGATGAGTTCTCTCTGTTTAAAAGAGACAAAAGCTTGCCTGCTTACTTGCTTTTCCTTTCCCTGACGTAACCCTCCTAAACTTCTTGTCCTCCTGAAAATTTACCACAGTTTTCTGAGGAGCGAATACTGACTTTATGTCATTTAAATGCAGGACCCACTCTGTCTCCATTTTTCATCCTAATTATGCAAAAATCTAAGCTACATGAAGCATAAGGAGAAAATAGAGCTATTTGGTAATTAATGGCTAATGATAAATTGATTTCATTTTTTGAATCATTGCAGTTGTCATCTGTGGTATTTAAAACATAGTCTTTTCAAAGCCATTGCGTTCCTTTTGTGTTGTGGGGCTTTTTAACGTTCCCAGCCAAAAGCAATGAATATAAGTTATGCTAATGCCCGGTGGAAATCCAGGTTGGGTCTTGTTCCGTTAGGGTGCCTACATATTTGATTTTGTATATAAACAGCTGAGCTCCGTGTTTTCAACTTCAGTCTGAGGCTTTGAAACCACAGGAGGAACTTTGGATCTGAAACCACTGGTGAAGCCCACAATACGGTGGGCGAAACTTCAGGGAAAATGAATGTAGTGTGAGGTGGGGCTTGCCAAGAGGGAAGTTCTTCTCCCCAGAAACCTTCCTGGCTGAAATAACACAGAATGGGACAATAACAGCATTTAAACCTTAAAATCCTCAATGTGGGTTTTTTACACATGTACCATACGAGAGCTGATTACAGGGCACATCCGTGCTGCTGTTTCAGTACTGGCTAAGGCCACCACTCCAGCCATGACAGAAGGCCTAAATAAAATTAAGATGATGCAGAAGATGGAAAGAGGGCAAAAGAGGGAGAGCGAGCTGGGGGGTTTACATGCCCTCAGCAGGACAGACAACCTGTCTCACCAAGACTCACATTGCAGGAATGCCTGAAGATCCCCTAAGCCTTTCCAAGGGTAATGCCCTTTCCAAGAGTAATGTAGGCCCCAAGAAACCTCATCCCACTGTGAGTCCATGGGCCTTCGAGCATAACTATGTCACGCCAGAGACTGTGGGGCAGAGCAAACACCGTCTCAAGCCATCGAGTCCCAAGCTCAACTCTCCAACTCCTGTCAAGCCACAAGCTCATCAGATGGCTGCCGCAGATCTGCAAGCAGTAGCCCAACATTTGCACGGTGGTGTGCCCACACAAAAAGGCCAAGAGGCAATTCCTCTTCCAGACTTAACCTGGTCTGACAGGAGACCGTTCAACTGTGTCTGTAGCCTCCTTCCTCGTGAGCCTAATTTGAAGGTAGGGATCTGTGGAGTCAACTGAGTGTCTGCATCATGCTCCTCATGGCCCTTAGCTCGTGGGTGGCAGTGGGAGAAGCCAGCTTGGCAGACCAGTGCCACAGACATATTTGCTGGTCAGGCAAGCAGTTTGATTCAGGTTATGTGGGCATTGGTCGCCTTGAGGTCAGACACTTGATTTCCAGGCCAAGACTTCCCATGATGTGCATTCTCAAATTCTCTTGGTCCGGATATGATCTGGGAAAAGCTGAGCAGCCAGAAGCAAGAACTACAGCAAGTAGATGAAGCTGGGAATCTCAATGAACTACAGTACGTGCCTTTCCACAACAGGAGGTTTTGCTTTATGATCCTTAAGCTGTTAGTGCCACAGTGAGAGCTTCGCTTCTTCATAAAGATAACACGAATGTAACTCCTCAAACTGCTTCTACTAAAACCGTGCAAAGTATTGGCAGCGAGAAGTATCATAAACACCTTGAGAACAGGACAAGAACTGTCGGTTTTGAATATTCAGGAAGCCAAAAGAAAGAAAACAAAGCTAGCAGCTGGAAAAACATTTCTGGGGCTTAGAAGTACTTCCTCACAGTGTCACAGAATCACAGAATGATAGGGGTTGGAAGGGACCTCTTGGAGATCATCTAGTCCAACCCCCCTGCCAGAGCAGGGTCACCCAGAGCAGGTTGCACAGGAACACATTCAGGAGGGTTCTGAATGTCTCCAGAGACGGAGACTCCACCACCTCTCTGGGCAGCCTGTTCCATCACTCTGCCATCCTCAAAGTAACAAAGTTCCTCCTTCCATCCTTCCTATGCTCAAGCTTGTGCCTGTTACCTCTTGTCCTGTCACTGGGCATCACTGAAAAGAGCCTGACCCCATCCTCCTGACACCCACCCTTTAACTATTTATAAGCATTGATAAGATCCTCCCTCAGTCATCTTTTTTCCAGACTAAAAAGACCCAAATCCCTCAGCCTTTCCTCCTAAAAGATGTTCTAGTCCCCTAATCATCTTCGTAGCCCATTGTTGTCCAATACCTGCCATCTTTTTGGGGCAGCAGGGGAAGGTCAAACTCAGAAATCCCCCTCTTCCCTCTCCCTCAGAGAGTGGAAATGCATTTCTTTCCTCATGGGGACATTTACCTCCGTGTCCTTGGAGAACCTTCTGCACAGTTTACATTTTCACATGCTCAGCTACAGCAGGCAGCAGAGCAGCTTCTCCATCCCAGGAGTGCCCAAGCTGCGGGGACTCCCCAGCGCCCAGGCTGAGAACCACTGCCAGCCCCTCTTCAGGGGACAGAGGAGAGGGCCAGCACAGCTGCCACGCCAGGAGCTCCTCGCTCCTATGCAGAGCCTGCAGAGACCCTGCTCCTCAGGAGAACAGGACTAAACATCAGCCACAGAAGGTTTCTTCTGCAGAGCAGCTGTCAACCGGTGCACTGAGAAAAGAGAGCCTGTGTGCAGCACTCCCTGCATCCAGCCCCAGCAATCAGGAAAAGAAAGGGAAATTGAGAGCAATTAACACTATAAATGTTCCTATCAAATTCTTTTGAGAATTACGGATGCTGTTAAGCACAGGAAAACTTAAAAGTAAAAGAGGAAAGGGGCACTTTACTAGCCTCAAATAGTATCTCACTTATTGAGTTACCAAGATCTCTCCAAATGAGAAATCTTCACCCGTGACAATCTCACGCTATCAAGTCTGCAGGTAACTTCAGAAGCCAAATGAAGATTTATATTCTCTAATTAATTCACTTTTTTATTCAGTACCTGAATAAACATGTTCACCCTTTTTTTCTGAACAAAACTTTATTCTGGTCATATAGCAAAGTAACATTGTGAGATGGAAAATAACCCATGTGGCTCCTCTGTCTAGAGTTTATATCTAGTAATATCTTATATGTATTTTTTCTCCAATATATTTTCTCTTTAATATTCAAGAGAATATAAAAATAACAATAAAACCCCCTCCATTATGCTTCCAGAGGCTCGCAAGTTGGTTGACAGGACTATAAATGTAATAACAAGGAGGTTTGAGGGGCAGGTTAATGTTTTTTTGCTAACACATGATGCTTTTAGCCTAAGGCATTGCTGGAGGCCAACACCACTTCACCTGGACCAAAATCACCATCGAACAGCCATTAAATCACTCAGACTTAAATGCAATATTACTGGGTCTAGAGAATGTTACTGTAATCCAGATTTGAGATATCATTAGTCCATAGAATAGCAAGTAGGAATGCAGTCTGAAACCTTGAGAAATCTTTATTTACCTGTAATGAAGGGTTCTAAGTCCAATTCTGCCTCTCACCTATGCAATTTTACAGTGGCATAACTCTCACAGATTTTTATGTTGTTTCTTCTGATTTACGCTAGTACAAGCCAGAAGCTTACAGAATAGAAGTCTCTGGGTGCTTTGGAACATATATATATATATATATAAAACAAAATACGGGGTTTTCCACCTATCTATATAGGTCAGGGATCTTCAGCCTTTATTATTAAATGTAATCTTTATCATGCAATAATATTTACATGCCAGGACCCATTATGTTATGAGCTCTAGCGTATACCTGGCCATAGCGTGGGCTGCAGCAGAACTGGCTGGGTCTCACAGTCTACCTGGGGCAGACCCCCCCTGCCCACATTCCTGCACCTTTCCCATACACATAAAATCCTTGAGGGACTGCATCAGCTGCTTACTTGGAAAAATAATGTTAGGGAAAGACTGACTTGACTAGGGAAAGATTGACTTGACCGTTAGTAAAAACGGATGAAAAAAAATCAAAACTTTCCAAGAGGAGCGTTGCTGGGTTTTAGTCTATAGAACTTTGAAGGGAGTCAAAACTGTTCCAGATTTGACTGCGTGTGATTCACACTTTGAGAATTGCTGGTTTCGCCGCTGGTAATGGTACGCACCACCCCGCGTCCCAGAATATGTTCAGTTTAAAGAGCAGCCCTCTCTCTGGGAACCACATTTGATTAGAACAACCCTGGGCCAGATCCAAAATCTGCTTGGATCAAGGAAAAGTGTGTCACATCGGTTTCAGCCCAGGACTGAGACGTGTCACATCTCTTGCAGATTGGGCATGGAGAGTGGAATTCATTTTTCCCATTTCCTCTAGAGTTGGGGGCTGGAAAAGACAAAGCCAAGCAAGGGAAATTGCTCAGCTGCGCACAGAGGAAGCATTCAGCGCCCCTCTAGTTTCTCTTGCTGTGAGGCAGTGCTCCTGGCGGAAACCCCGAGCCCGTTGGTAGAGACCCAGCTCCCCTTCCCTCTTCTATTAGCACAAAACCACCAGTGGAGAGAGGCTTCTCCTGAGCAACTGTCAGGCTCAATCTTGGGCACTCCCAAGATAAGTAGGTAACATAAGACTGAAACAAGGGCCAGGGAAAAGAAGAGACGGGGAATGCAACAGTCTGCATATCCTCCAAATAGTGAGGGAAGGAGAGGAGAGGAGAGGAGAGGAGAGGAGAGGAGAGGAGAGGAGAGGAGAGGAGAGGGAAAAATAGAAGAGAAAAAAGAAGAAAGAAAAAAGAAAAAAGAAAGAAAAAAGAATTAAAAAAGAAAAAAGAGAAAAAGAGAAAAAGAGAAAAAGAAAAAAAGAAAAAAAGAACAAAAGAAAAAAAGAAAAAAATCCTACCTGGTAGGTAGGATTCACCATGGCTATTATGGTCCTTAGCTATCTTAAACCACTGTTTTCCAGGATTTTAGCCTTAAAAATAATAAATGAGGAGTTATAAAGGTCTGAAACTTCAGCCTAGAGCCAAACATATGGTGAACTAATGTGTGTGAAAACTTCCTTGTCTTCTTCTACTAATGCCTGTCTTGTTTTACTAAGAACACTCCTGCCATGAAGCCAGGCGTCCTCTGACAGGACCCGCCGGCTGTAAGGGTGGTGGGCAGCAACCAGCTTTACTTGTGACTGATGCTTGAGGGAGGCCCTTCACATACCCCGCTGCCTGCTATGATGCCTTTGTCAGGCCCAAAACATTTGGTGGTGCTCAAGGAGTGGAAATGCACCTTCTTCCTTGGTGATTTACACCTACCTCTTTGTAAGTAGGGTACGGATGTAGGGAAAAAAAAGTCCCACTAGGTCTTTCCTATTCAAATGAAAAGGTCTTACTTATCCCTCTGTTTAGAAAGCATTTAGCACTGGAGCATACCTGACACCCGGCTATTTACATAAATCAAATCTATTCTTAGTAACCCCAGGATGAATCTGGGATAACCCCACTGAAGCCAGTGTTGTTTTTTCAATTTGAACCATGTAACTGAGAGTTGAATTTGGCACAAAGTATTAATTTCTCACCAAGGAGGGTACATTACAGCAGAAGGCATCAGACACGCTATTCGGCAAAGAACACAATTACAGAGGATCCTTTAGTAATGCATTGTGTTACTGTAGATGGCACTCATTCCTTGCCTGTACGTATGATTTTATTATGTAAATGCATCATGGCAAACCCTTTCGTACTTACAAGATCATGCAGATGATTTTCTCATTGCATGACATGCGCGACAAAGCAGCTATGTGGAAGTTGCACACCAGGACAAAAGAAATCAGCGTATCGCAAGCAAGGCTCTTTTGTCACCCTGCAAGCGTATCGCAAGCAAGGCTCTCAAGAGTGCTAAGCTCTTTAGACTCCTCCTCAAAGAGGACAAACTCTGCCTTGCTTTCTCTAGCCCTTTTCCTTTCCTTTTCACAAAACTCCTTCTGACAACAATTTCACAGAGTAGAGCACTGCTGGAAATATTCCTCACGGAATCAGCTGAGATCTGGCTGGCAAATGAAGACTAGTAGTCATCACATACAAAGACTCTTAACTGTGTATTTGTTCAGTATAACTGAGGTGCTTGCTTTGCTTTTAAGGGCTTTTCTTTAGATTTATTTTAACGCCCACCCTGAGTCAAGTGCTCCTCATCCAGTGACTTACAGCAGTAAAAGAAGGAAGGTTATGTAGCTGGGGTGCTGAGATGGGACTTGTCAGATTGGCATTAGCTGTTCCTCACAGACACAGAATTCCTGGGTAACTTTGGACAAGGTGAAGGGTAGGCAGTGAAATAATCCAGACAGCTCAATTTTAGGTATTTACTTTGATTGCCCAGCTCAGGTCTGTGGACAAAGGTGGGCATCTCAGGAGAGTGGATCACGGCAGGAACCTAACTGAGGCTCTGAACTGGTCTCAGCAGAACTCTCCCCATCCACTGCAGAGGGAGTGAAGGGAGAGCAAGCTCAGGCAGGTCTCTAAAGCTGGGAGGCTTGTATGTTCTTCATTTTCAGTCTGTATCTTTGATCCTCCTTCTAAAATGGGGAGAAGGCTTCCCCTCATCTGGCTAGCCTACTTAGAGCATGGGTTTTTTGAAATGGGAATCAGGTTGTCCTACATGTGTGTACAACATCCAGTACGATCAATCACACACAGCAGGAGCCTTGAACCACCACCATCAAATGACCAAAGTGCAACATTACTGTGGGGCTCTTTCCACTCTGTGGGACCAGCAAACACAAGGGGCTTTGGCCAAGCCCAGACTTTAGGATTTGTTCCTCCACGTCTAGGTACAGACGTGGAAAGGAAGACAGAGTTAAGTATACCATATGTACTAGTAAACATGACTGAGAATATTGACTGTTCTTCACATCTACCGGGCACATTTATCACCCTGTGATATAGGAGGGGAGATGACTGGGAGGCAGGGACATGCCAGTTAACCTCAGGCGCTTGTCCAAGAACAACGACCGATCTGAGGTATGCGTGAGGGTTGAAATTCCATTATAGGTTTTAAATAATTAAACACTACATGTTTGGAAGCTCATTCCTTCCTATTACTTTTTAAATAATTAATCTGTATTTACATCTATTGAACTTCATGGAGCTATACACATAACAAATTTGAGTCAAGTTATAGAAGAGAGATTTTTCCTGTCTGACAGCATTACAAATGTTTTTTGTTGTATACAGTAACTTCAACTCTGAGGGATCAGTCAAAAACCAAATCCAAGCTAGATGCTGTACATCATAGGCACATGTGTAAGGGGTTTTCTATCAAATTATTCACAAGTAATCAAAACACTAAGAGAAACTGTAAATCCCCAGAGGAAAAAAATGTGCTTCTAACATCTTAGAATAGCAAAAAGTGATTCAAGTTGGAAGAGAGTAAACCAAAAAACTGCACGTATTGTTCCTATTGAACATACTCATTATGTTCAAGCTAATGCTGTCAGTTCCGTGGAGGCTCTAGTACAGTTTGATTAAAATCCCCCACAAATTGCTGCAATTGAAAATACTAATCTCAAAAGCTAGAATAACAGATAAAACAGAATAACTTCTGGTTCAAGCTGAACAAGCCGTTAAATACCCAGCAGGTTTCACCCAACTGGAACTACACGTGATGCACCAAAGCGAACAACCAACACTGTTCAAACCTTCGAAACAATAAAGCACTGGAACGAGCTCTTGAAACCGAAGCTCTGCCCTGGGAAATGAATTTGTAGCGATGGCATCAGGATTACATGTTTATTGTACATGTGATTTCCAGCTCAAGTTAGCTTCTATTTACAAGTAAGCAGATATATATACACGCACTCACTTATGCAATTCTAGCTGGCATTCCTACAAATTCAGTCCAAAAGTCCACCTAAGTTATTTCCTTTTCAAACAGCATTACTACTAATAGAAATGCTGCTGGCCAAACAGTTCCTTCAATTATAATAAGTGGAGCAAAGCTGCCTTCAAACTGGGATCTCAGTTACACCTGCACAGTTATTCTGGAATTTAATTAGATTGCACAGGGGTGAATATGGACTTAACGTGCTCTTCAGAGGCCTCATAATGGCAGAAGACATATTAGGGAGAGAAGAAAGAAACCAACTTGACTTTCAAATCCCGGGCTGGCTTTGCAAGCAAGGGAGCAAAACCATCTGTACCTGTAGGTGACGCATTCATGCATTAGAGATCACGGAAAGCCAGTGTCACCTTGCAGGGGAAAGGTTTGCTTAAAAACCTTCTTGCGATGTTCTTATTTTGTAATTGTTATTTAAAAAAAAAAAAAAAAAAAAAAAACAACAAAAAAACCCAACCAACAAACCAGCAAGGACACCTAAATCAAGGGCAGGCATTGGATCCAATAATGACAACTCTCCCGTTTGCTCCTTTGACCCATGCAGCTCTAATTCAGAGTCCTGAGGACAGAAGCTGCACATTTCTGAGCGGCAGAAGACAAACAGGGCTGCAGAAGAAGGGACCACGAGGTCAGGTTTCAGTGAAAGCTGGGCTTGCATGCCAGGCACGGAGATCAAGGACCGACTAACTCAAAGCACAGGAAGAATCAGCGCTTCAGATGTCAGCTGTTTCAAGGATTACAGGCCCTCCTGTTTCTGGTGTCAAGGTAATAATCAGAGCAGCGGACGCGTGAGGCTCCTCGCAGTGATAGCTGAACGTGGCAGCCCTCGATTTGGATTCAGTTTGGGGGATTTTGTTTCCTTTTCAGACAAAGCCAACAGCGCCAAGTATTCATATTTCAAGGCTGTTTTAAGGATCAAAACCCATCTTACTTAATAAAAAGACGAGCAAGATTCAAAGCAGAAAATTATATGGGAGCTTCACATACAGTAGGTGGAGAGGCAGATTCTGTGACTTTTTATCAGAGGTATTCGTTTAGAGATCTTAGAAATGCCCCCCCCTCCCCCCCCCCCCCCCCCCGAGTATTCATGTTTTCACATAAATCCTGATTTTGGCATATTACTTTATTGTGGAGACATCTTCTGTGTACTGGCTGGCTTATGCAAATTAACCAAATGTCCTATAAATTAGTCTTGAAATGCCTGGGATAATGAGCTGCTTGCATGGTGAGCAGTGCACTGTATTTCAAGAAGGACTCTTCACGGGTCGGGAGAGCAGGAGAACATTATAAATGTGCCCATGCCGCACAACAGGGTGGGATGCTCCACCAGCGTCGTGCTCCTCGCCCCGAAAGGCAACACTGACTGACTAGAATTGAAAAATGCAATGGTAGGAGGTAGATACCCCAAAATTGGAAACCCCTGTAATTAGCTGGTAGGCAGACAATGCGCCCCTAGCTGCTGAAGCCCAAGCCTGCAGATCCTCTCAGCTGACTTGGCCAACACACTTAAACTGGTTGCAAGCTGGATTTTCTTCCCTGCATAATTTGGATTTTCACCGAAGGCTTTTTGACATATGTTACGTATGTGAATGGTATTGTATTCTGTTGCTTTTTTTTGGAGATGTGCATCTGCCTACCAAAAATCATACTTCCCTTGTGTTCCTCACCTGAGATAGAGAATGCCTCAAAACTACACTCCTTGTTGTACTTTAAAAACAACTGTTTTATGCCGGTTGTTGTTTTCTTGTGAGGCATAGATTTGAGAGCAAGCTTTACATGCAAAGGGCTGGTTCTCTATTCCTGACTCAGGCAGTGCTGTCTGTCTGAGGTGTGTGCGGTAAATGATAATAAATCAGATGACAAATCAAAAATACACCACTTGCTTTCGGTGAGTGCTTAATTGGCATTCCACCTCTAATAATTACATCCATATTGAATTTGTGTGTGGGCACCTTCATTTGCAACATCACAATAATTAAATGACATTAGCGTTCAGGAGCAGGTATGTGAGAGAAAAAGTGCTATTAGCATTTCTTGGCAACAATGACAGCCTTAAGGATGCCTTTACCTTACATTCCTTCACTTCGTTATTGTCACAGAATGAAAGTGGGGAGGGTGAGAGAAAGAGGATGGACTACGGGGATGAAAACCGGAGATGGGTTTCACAAATGGAGCGATTTCCTTGCCTCCCTCCCTCTCCTTCTGGTACTTCCAAGGTCCCGCATTTTCTGCTAACGACCCGGTGGAGCAAGCCCCCTCAAAGGAAGCCATTTTATGTCTTTGTCCTGAAATAACCACTCTGTACCCCTGGGCACCCTGCGTTGGAAACTTCTCTGTTGACTATTCACAGGTACCATAAGAAGCTCCTCAAAGCACACAAAACGGCTATGAAAACAGTAATAAAGCCGACTCTCTGCCGTCAACGTTATTAGGATATGGCGAGCGGCCGGGCCAGCCCCTTGGAGCGGGAGCTTTGCACTGACCATGGCTACTCTGATTCGGTGGCGCTTTATCCCAGCTGACAACCGTGCAGACAAAAGGGATGAGGGAAAGGCAAAGCAAGCAGGAGGAGTTCATCGCCGCAATTCCACGTGAGCTTCGGGAGTGCAGTGATGCCCATTTTCTGAACGGGGAGCAGAGACAAAGAGAGAGAAAATGACTTGGCCAGGGTCACAGGGAATATCCATAACAGAGCTGAGGAGGGAACGGATGCCTCATTAAGGACTGGTCTAATACCAGGTGTCGAAGCAATCTTCCTTATAAGAAACTCAGGGCTTGCATTCAGGTTTACAAGCCACCCAGTGTGGTCATACAGAGAAATCAAGCTGTGAGCAGCGGCAGGCAACTGACAGCTTTTGAGATGGTAAAAATCAAATTTAGTAACATCTGGGCCTTATAACATTTAGGGAAGGGGACTTTATACAGCTAACTGCTACGAGGAGCCAAAGACTACAGGGACTTAGAAAAAAAGTGGAGGCATAAACCAGAAGTGATGTGATTTATCACGGATGGGGGGAAGAAGACAGTTAAACTGAGAGAAAGGAAAGATAGTAACGGAGGAAGAGAGATATTCAGAAGGGGAAGAGAGACCTGAGGAAAACGTTGCAAGGAGCAGAAAACCAAAAACGAAGGACAAAAATAATTTAAAATGGAAGAACAGCAGATACACTTAGGTGAAGACAGCTCAGCTGGAGTGCCCCAGGGACGATCCCTGCCTCACTGCAGCTTTCTATAAACGTGCAGCAAGGTGCGCGAATTCTGGCGGGAGGCGGGTGTTCGTCTGTCAGAGGAGGAGCAGCCCGAGGTGACGGGCTCCCAGCGCCAGGGCACTGAGGCAGGTGAGGCGCAGCCATCGTGGGCCCCCCCCCACAGCTCGGCGTCTGCAGTGGGTGTAACGTTAGCAGCAGCTGTTTCGATCATGTTTTAAACCTTCCTGCCCTCCTTTTCAGAGCTCCAACATGCAGATTCAAATCCCTGGACATTCACAAGCAATTATTTTCTAATGATGCTAGAAGCAAAGCTTCCCGTCCTATAGCTTCAAAAAACCCTGCCCAGCCGCGTTCTGCTGTTGACCTTTTCAAGACCTAAATATATACGAGATACCTAAATAAGATAATTGGCCAAGTATAATGCTGGTGCAAGCTGGAGGCCTTTTACCAGAGGTGACACAGGCCCCCTCTAAGCAGGAGAGAAACTGCAGGAACTCCATCCTTGCTGGTTTGCCCCCTGCGTTCAGAAGCTTCTCTGATGCTCGCTCCTCTCCTGATTTTGTGTGACTTTATTCATGTGCATCCCAGTGTTAGGTTTCACAGTGGATGTGCTTAGCTGTACAAACTGTGCCAAGTGAGCTTACCAGAATGACAATGTTGTGCAGGAGATGGTACTTTTGCAAGGGCAGCCCCAAATTCCCATTTTCCACTCTTGCACGAGAACACCCTATCATGCCGTATGATATAAATGTTTTGCGGCCTTGCAGATAAGCTAGATAGACAGCTGATCCATCATCATGACTCCACATCACCACCACGGTGAAGGGATAAGGAGTGAAGCTGATGGCTTCTGCACAACAAACAAACAAGCACAGAGACAGTGTTTGCTCATTTCAATGTGCAAAGCTGACTTGTTTAAATATGAATACGTTGCTTATAGCCAAATTTTAGTGACAGCAGCCCCATGGCATCTATCACTGTTTGCACTTTTGCTAAAAATAGTCGCATTGTCTCTGGATTCTTTTCAGATGCCACATCTGCAGGTAGTTTTCACTCCATCCACCCCATCTCCAGGGTATAATGTGCTCAGGAAGACACTAAACACGCAAGGTTCACGTGGTGTCACAGACACCTGAAATTACTTCCCTGTCCTCACCAAAAGCCTGTGCCCTTTTCTCTCTCTTCTCCTCTCTCTTGCTCTCTTTCTCTATCGTGCTCACAGGCAGGGGCGCCAGGCACAGCTTCCAAATGCCCCCAGCGCCTTCACTGAAGAGTGAGGTTGTCTAAAAGGGAGAGCGCACTGTCGAGACTGCGGAGCGGTTTCTCTCAGACCAGATCGTGATACTCACTGCTTCTCCATTTACAGAAAAGTGAGCAATTTTGTCTTCCCTCCCAACACCACCCCACTCCCCCCCCTCCCAGTCCAAGCCTACAGCACATTACAGATATGCTTTTGAATAGAAGCCCTGGCTGGAGGAACTAATAGATTTTTTCCTTTTCTAGTTTTTCACTGTATATATAGTGAGATGAAGCACTCGTCTCAAATTCAGGGTGACCTGCTTGGAGTCAGGCTCCTCCCAGAGCCCACCCGGGCGCTGTGTTTACAGCTGTGAAAAGGAGCAAATCCCACCCAGGAAACAAGCAGCACTGAGAAAACACACAATGTGAAATCTAAACACTTCTGATTCCCTCTGAGTGCTGCAATCCAGGCACTCTCCAAAAGCCTCTTCTAAGGCAGAGCTACATGGAGTTTCTGGAGGATCAACAAGATCCAGGCTATTTTGGATTCGCTCTCTTTGTGGTTTTCTAACCCTGAGAGCACTGGGAGGTCCCCATGCCTGCAGCAGCTCATACCTCTGCCATGGGTACCCATGTTCAGCCAGATGGATTTTGGTGCAGAACCAGGGCTTTGCACACCAGGGATGCGGTACATCCACAACACTCCTGCTGCGGCAGTGCACCGTGGTATCGATGTGCTGACAACTCTGACATTCAAAAAGTGGCTCTGAAAACAAAAGGCGGATTCCCCAGGCCACGCCAGGTTTTGCACCTAGGAACCCTCAGACAGACAGCACAGACCATCAACTGCAGCGCCCATCACTCCGCAAAAATTCAAAAAGCCACTTCCGCTTCTCCTTGCAACGCACCCGCACTAGTGGCAATCCTCAGTGTTGTCCAGTAGAGCTATTTTCTCCAGTGTGTTAATCGGGTTTGCTGGTTTTTCTAACAGCACAGGGGGAGAAACTGGGCCAAACTTGTCTATGTGAGGGCTCCTCCCAGCTCTCACAGTGACTCAGCTGAGCTGGAGGCAAACAGCGGTGGGATTATAGTAAATTCAATGGTGGCAAGCACCACCTGCTTTCCAAGTAGAGGAGCAAGGTAGTGCAGCTCACCCAAGCAGGCTGCTGCGGTCCGGTCGGTCCCCACCTCCTGGCTGAGCACAGAGGTGGCCACAGACAGACCGCAGCTTGGGGACACCAAAGGGACGCATCTCACCAGGGCAGGATTGGAGAGAAAAGCTCTCTGTTCCTGGACAGAAAGAAGCCACCACTTCTGTCACTGCTGCTCTGTGGTGGCTTAGGGCAACTGAGATTTCAGCCAGGTCCCCAGGGAAGGATTTTGATAACCAAAGCAGGCAAATATCTTCATTTATGTGGGGGGTATGTCAGCAGCCAGGCCCTCTGGTTATTTCCTTTCACCGACGGCAGTGATCTTGAGCTAATCTGGTCTGAACTTTGGACAGCTTGTGCTCAGCCAGGCCTCGGCCGTGCCTCCCTACTGGGGAGACTTTCAGCCCTAGTTTGTGGCTGGAGGAAGAAGAGACCTAAAGCTGGACTGCGGGACCATGCAAGCACTTCAGTAGTAACCCCTCATTAAAAGAACGCAGCGTAGGTGACTGAGAAAGATGACAGCACAGAGCCCTGTGGCAAGACACCGAGCACAGCCGCTGGGGAGAAAAGCACTCGCTCAACACAGTCCCCTGCGATCTCTCATAAAAGAAGAAATAGGATACGCGTAAGGTAAGGCTGGACACGTTTTCCAGACCCTGCAGAACTCCTGTGCCTGTCCAGGTGTGTGTGCACCCTGGGGGGACACGGTTCCTCCCTGGGCACGTGCTGTGGCAGGGACACGGCATGTGGTGGGTACGGGCACCCCCGGCAGTATCACCTGCGTGCTTCTCACGGCAATCCCTGCTTCCCATTTAAAGAAGAGACCGGATCCTGAAGGATCTGGCGGTTTACACAAGATACGGTCCCAGAGATTTATTAATACAAAGTGAAGAGTAACTGATAAAAGAAGCGTTTACCATTTCTCTCTACTGAGTCGATCTGTTAGCTCTTTAATATTTTAGTTTCCAGCATCCTTCAGCCCTTAGGACTTGGTGCCGGGCCAGCTGTAACACGATACACCAGCACAATGTCCTAGCGCTATCTTCCGGCATTACATAAACCTATGTTTGGGACAGATTCTCATCCGCTTTGAGACTCCTTTGCACCACTCTGGCAGCAGAAAGGGGCCATGGGAGCACATTACACGCACACCACCTTTCGAGACTTCTTTCTATTGCCAGAGTGAGGTAAAGACATCCCTGGCTCGAGCCAGAATCTGGCCCTTTGCTTAATGTGTTTAACAAACGAAACTGCTGTTTGAATCCCAAAGACAGAGAGAGGGTCAGTAACCGAGGGAGCACCGAGAGCTCCTTCCCTTGGCAGTCGGGAATCCACGTTGTTAGAAAGTGGAAATGTATCGGGTGTGTTAGCTTCCTAACCACAAAAAAAAATCTCTCAGAAAATGACTGTTTCCCATCTTGACTAAGGAGACATTAATTTCAGTGGCATGTGCAGTAATGTTCATTCAGGACTGGCCACAGGTGGTCAATTATTCCTCTGCCTGTCTAGAAGAAGCATGTTTATTCCTCATAATAAAAAGTATTAGTACAATACAGAGTTTATTGCTCAATTAGGAAAGTGACACGCAAAGAGTTACAGCCTCTGGCGGAGAATACAGCTAGAAACGAATTTTTGCATCTAGAAACTGATTTTTGCAGCTGAATGAAATACCACCATCCTCTCCATCAGACACACAAAAACTACACAACTTAAGAGCTAACTGGCAGGTATTTTAGGACCAATATCTAACTAGCCTGTACAACCGAATATTGTATTGTATATTCAAGCTCTAGATTATAATTGTGTTCCTTTCTCTCTTTAAAACATTTTAAATTGATCATTCAGGCACTGATAAATAAATAAAAAAAGCACAGAATTGAATTTTGGTTCCGAGCATAAACAAAGCTGTGCGTTGAGCAGAATTTGGGAACACTGCACACGTGCACACTTTGATCACTTTGTGGGATCTGTACTCACTGCTCTGCTTGTTTCGGTTACTATGCCTTGCCTGGGCAGTCAAATTGTTTTTAAATACCTAAAAGTAAACCTCAGAACCTGTTTTCTCCTATTGTGTCAAATAATAATTCATAATAAATGAACTCACTCTGCAAACACCAAGGTTGCTGTTGTTAGCTATTTGGAGTATAACACAACATTAAATAATAGATTTTGCACTTCTAACATTTTAATCTCAATCTCAAATTGCATGCAAAGGCAATTAAACAGTAGCATCCCCATTTCAAGGCTGGAGACCAGACATCTAAACACAAAGTTAGCAGATACCTAACTTCAAGCATAAAAGCAGTCCCTCTGCTTGAATTGATTCTATGTGCAAGCTTGAAGTTAGACACATGCAGCAATATGCAGTCCAACTGATGACTGTAGCTATCGAAAATGTAGGTGTCATATGGAAGGTATTCATCTAGTTAATGAACAGACATAGGCACATCTAAAGGTGGTTTCACAGAATTCATGGAATGGTTTGGCTTGGAAGGGAGCTTAAAAATCATGTAGTTCTAAGCCCCTGCTACGGGCAGGGACACCTCCCACTAGACCACGTTGCTCAAAGCCCAGCCTAACCTGGCTTTGTACATCTCCAGGGATGGGGCATCCACAGCTTCCCTGGGCAACCTGTTCCAGTGTCTCACCACCCTCACAGGAAAGAATTTCTTCCTAATGTCTAATCTAAATCCACCCTCTTTCAGTTTAAACACTGGAACTGTTACCCCTCATCCTATCCCTCCACTCCCTGATAAAAAGTCTCTCCCCATCTTTCCTGTAGGCCCCCTTTAGGTACTGGAAGGCTGCTATAAGGTCTCCCTGGAGCCTTCTCTTCTCCAGGCTGCAATCCAACTCTCTCTCAGCCTGTCCTCATAGGAGAGGTGCTCCAGCCCTCGGATCATCTTGTGGCCCTCCTCTGGACCTGCTCCAACAGGTCCGTGTCCTTCTTATGTTGGGAGCCCCAGAGCTGGGCGCAGTACTCCAGGTGGGGTCTCATGAGAGCGGAGTAGAGGGGCAGAATCACCTCTCTCAACCTGCTGGCCATGCTGCTTTTGATGCAGCCCAGGAAGCGGTTGGCTTTCTGGGTTGCAAACACACATTGCCTGCTCATGTTGAGCTTCTCGTCCACCAACACCCCCAAGTTCTTCTCCTCAGGGCTGCTCTTAATCCATTCTCCACCCAGCCTTTATTTGTGCTTGGGACTGCCCCGACCCACATGCAGGACCTCCCACTTGGCCTTGTTTAACCAATCCTAAATCAGCACCTAATTATTTTGAATAAATCACACTCCAGAAGTGCTTGCCTTCCTCTGTTAACTATCAATTGGACTGAGACATCAGCCCAGATGTCAAATACTGAGATGCTACAGGTAGGCACGTGAACCGAGCTGCGTCCTAAACCAAAAGGTGCTGTGGAACTGGGAAAAATTGTGGCACAGGTGAAAAGCAGAGTGAAATGTGGACCCAGCTGAAGCTCAGACCGAAATATCCATTGCCTCATTGAGAGTGCAACGTTTGATCACTTGAATCCCACAAGAGTGTTATCCTGAGGGATATGAAGCACAAGGGGACATGCACAGTCCTTAAAAAGAGAAGTAACCTCCATCATGATGAAGCTTTCACTGAAGTTGTTAACGCTAGCTTGCTGCAAGGCGTACAGCACGGAAATAATTCAGATTACTATGAGCAAAATGGACCCTATTTGTAAAGAACAGCTGTGCTCAAAATATTGCTGCACGTTGATCTGCATGTAACACCCACCTGGAAAACCCCAGTCTGCAAATGAAAGTATGAACAAGAAAACTTTGTGTAGGGAAACAGACACTTCTTCCCAGAGAGAGACAACAGCACATCGAAATCACACTGTGCAAGACAACATTTATAAAAATGTTGACAGATATCATCCCCCATTTGACTTATGGAGCCATCAAAAACTCACTTCCACGGAGCATTTTTGGACCCTTTAGTTGACTAAATCACCAATTTAGAATCTGTCAGACTTCATTATGCAGATGAAGAGTCTCTCCTTGGTTTCATTTGTTATGCATTAATAAGAAAGCATCGGTGACCGTATCCTCTCACACAACCAAAGCCTTTCTGCCATTACATAGTAAATTTTGTTCTTTCTCGTGTTGGAAAAAAACCTCAACACAACAGCAACACGGCTTAGTTGCTATGCAAAGACTTAGAGCCACTGCATAGGGATCAGTTCCAGAGTTTGGTTTGATTCAAACCGAGCCAGGCAAATTACGCCTGGATGTGATGGGAGGATGTTTTCCTGCTTGCCCGTTTCTCTCCTCTACAGGTGAAGAGTGTGCTCAGCCCAGACCGGCTCCGGGATCCCCACAATCTTGTGCGATCCCGATGTGCGTTTACTGCCTTCCAGCTCCATGCCTGGTGCAGTTAAAACACTCCGTACCAACAGGCAGATTTATTATGAATGCTGGTAGGGATCTTTTTTCTCTCTCATTGACTAGATGTGACTCAAAAAGTTAATGGTAATTGCTCTCATCTTCATTTAGCAATGAGAGAGAGAGAGAAATGGGAGCAATTTGCAGATCTGAGAACAGGTCATTACAGGTGTGTTATATTAGTGTATTCATGAGCCCCCTGGGACAGCCATGCTGCGATATCCAATAACTTTCTTAATGTGTAATTACACACCATTGGACTATAATTGATTAATTGAAAAGAGAATGTAGGCAGATGCTAGGCCAAGGCTGCTGCTGCTCATTAAATGAATATGTCCTTGCTTCTTTTTAATAAGTTAAGTGAACTACTCAAAAGCAATTAAGTGAGAACTGAAATTCATTAAATTTTAAGTAATTATTGGTATTAACTTCTATAATAAAATGCAGGATTTATATTTTGGGTTTTTTTTCCCATCCCGAAAGCAATATAATACACGTCACTGCTGAGATGTAAAAATGGTGTCTGCTACAGACAGCAGTGAGATACCTGCTCCTTGCAGACAGATTTTCTTCAGTGTGCCTTCAGGTAACTGCGTGACGCTAATCTGCCTCCTTGGGACGTCATTCCTGGAAGTCCTGAACACTCCTAGGGATTTCCAAAGAGAGGGGGCCACACGCTCAATATCCCAGAGCACCCCCAAGCCTCCCTGCAGTCCAGCCAAATGGTGGCCAGGCTCTTCTCAACCCTCCTTCCCACAGGCTGGATCTTAACTCTGAGAAATATAAAGAGCACAGCTCCTGATTTTCGAATTCCCACTCTCTTACTGCTGTATGTTGGCTCTTAAAGGGGTCAAAGACTCCAAACTCTTTTCTTTTTCAATGAGGAGGACAATGCATGCAGCAAGATGAGGAATAAGCCAACGGCACCGTTATAGAGAGTCACACTGGTCGACGTAGGCATCTTTTCGGACCTGACAAAACCCGTTCTCATTAACACCGTGCAGGAGTGAGAGCCAGGGTCAGAGGTGCAAAAGGACCTGGGCATGGGGGGAGTAAAGCCAGTTTTAGGCCCTGACCCTGTGCTGCAGGTACGGCCGTGGGGAGATGGGGTGCGAGGGACGGCTCCTGCCAGGTAGCTGCCAGGGTGCCCCACGGGCCCTCCTGAGTCATCTGCATCTCCTGCACATAGCCCAGGAAGAAAATATTTATAGCTCTGGGTGATGACTTTGGAAATTTTATTTCCAATTTATGTGGAAGGAAATCCAATGAATTTTATTTCACCGCACTTTACTTCCTTCGGAACAAGGCATATCTTTATTCTTTAACGTTCTATAAAAACTGTCTGAATTTTATTTAAATTGGTTATGAATGCCAGTTTCATAAAGCAAAGCCACGATTCACAACCTGTTTTCTTTCCAAAGGACACAAACCTGCTTTTTTTTTTTCCAGTTTTATAGAGGTTTGGGTGGGGGAATGGCTGACAATATTTTTCAGGCTTTTTTACTTCAAAATTTATTGAAATGCTTATTAAGAAGTAGCCTGCTAAAAATGCATTTTCAGCCAACAGTTCCTTAACTTTTAACTTGTTTAAATTCCCGGTCAATAAAAAGATTGGTAATTTTTTAAAACCATTTTTGAAAAAGCAATTTTTCAACAAGAACATGTTTAATATGAAAATTATAACTTCAGTAAACACATCAAATGAGGAAAGCAAAGAGTAAAAATAGAGTAATACAACACAGTATTGCAGTGAGGAGAAATTAAGGTTGGAGAAATTATTCAGGGGTCACTAGTAATTGCACATTTATTAATAAAAAATTTAATGCTTCTTCTGGGAAGGAAGTTGACAGAACTGGAGCTGTAATGGGATTTTAATTATTTTCCTTTTTAACACATGCGTTTTGCTTCTCTTTTGAAATAATAATAATAATAATGTTGGTGTTAAAAATTAGAAAACATGCCTCCTTCTGAGGAAAGACAGGCTTGTGCTCACGAAGTGTCAAGTGTCACATCCTAAAATAATGTGCCGGTATTGGTATGAAGGAAAATGCTCAACTAGAGACACTGGGGCGAAGTTGCGTGCTATTTCTAGCGTACACGAGGCAAGTGCTGTGGGAAAGGGGATATGAGTCGCTCTTGGCTCTGGGAGGCCCAACACCCACCGTCAGTAGCCATGGTCTTTTCCCAAATCTGCCGCCTTCCCATTGACCATCTTCCTGTGCTGCCCACCCCTCTCACTGTCACACCTTTTATTCCATCTCTTTAGCTCCCTGAATCGTCTTCCTTAATTCGCTTCACCGGACCGAAAAGTGGGGATTACGTAGAGCTGCTGGGGGTACCAGAGCTGCTGGGGGTACCAGCCTGCTTGGGCGGGAAGACTCATCCCTGGCCATTGGGGAGCTTCGTTCCCTTTATCCCCATCTCCTTCCCTTCCTTCTCCCCGCTCTTCATGCTCCTGGGGATTTTATGCCTTGTAATTTATGTGTCGCTGGCTACTGGCAGAGACTTAACCCTCCTTGCTGCTCTTAAGGGTCAATGGCACTCCCCTGCCCACCTCTGCGGGAGGCGTGGGGAATCCCTCAACCGCCTTAATGCTGTAGGTCACGGTCACTCGCTAACCCCGAGTATGAAAGGAGTGAGGTTTGGGTCTTACTTCTAGTAGAGCTGCTATCTCAGGCTTGCTATGACAGGGTTGTATTTTCTATAAGTTCCTACAGCTGGCCGCTGATTGCAGCCTTCAGCTTAAATATTATTAATAAAGATCATGTTTTCTACACTTCAAATTAGCCGTTAGCTGGCCTACAGCAATTTTTGGTCAGAGAGGGGGAAGATGTCTCAAAGCAGTCATTTGTCTTTTCGTGTCTGCAGAACATAGGGTGTCTGTCATTCAGAGACCACTTAAAGCTAATGGGAGGGATCCTATTGATTTCACTGGGCTTTGGATCAGAGGTTGTGGAGTCCTAAACACGGTGTGAGTCAAGAAAAAGAAAAAGCGTATTTCTTCAGCAGGATGGTGGTACAGGACGCGGGAAGGGGAACAGAAGGCCTGAAAGACCAAGGAGATCTCTCAAGACTCCCGAGAAGGTCTGCTGCAGCCCCAGCAATAGGACCCAAACGTCAGAGGTCCAGCCCACGGGAGCAACAGCCTTCATTTCCATTACAGGGTAGAAAAACGTAACATTTAAAAAGCAGGGCAAGAAAGACCGGGCAAGACAGTGGATGCATTTGTTCTAAAACAGTAAATAGATCTGTGTAGCCAGGCATAGAGCCTGTCGTTTCCCGGGGACAGCATATCGCGGGGCGGCTGGCAGGCCGCAGCTCTGTATTTGGTCCTGCGTTATCCCGGCGAGATGCCTATCAGGGTGCAGGTAGGGTCAGCCAGAGCTGGGTTTTGGGGCTCCCCTCCCCACCCCGGGGCTGCAAATCTGCCCGTGGGCTCAGTGCTGCCTTTTTTCAGTGCGTTCACCCAGCCCCCGTGGACTTCGACAGTCTTTAGGAGTGTGTGTAAGGTGAACACCGCATAGCCCTTCGTTCAGCCTGGCAGCAAATAAAAAACTTTACAGTAATTTTGCCTGGTTTGTTGCCCTTGCTTGAAATGAAACAGAATCAAAGTTGGGTTTTTTTGGTGGGGTTTTTGGGGAGGTTCTTTTTTAAAATAATTTTGCTATAACTCATGAACAATTTAGTTTTTGAAAATGAAACGTTACAGTCTACAATATGACCTAAGCCTCACTGTTATTTCAGTCACAGGAAAGGTTGAATTTCATGTGGCCAAGATTACTGAGGTTTTAAGAACATCAGTATCAATTCACTGCTACAATTGCTTTTCTCAATATTTTTTGTTCCAGAGCCATAACTGCCATTCTGACAGCTCTCTGTGCCTGATCCAAAGTCCCTGAAACCAACGGCGGGCTCTCCCTCGGCTGTTATGGGTTTTGCACGGCCATTTGCTCAAATCACTGTGTATGCCACAGTGCAGCTGATGGAGCAGGACCAGTTGCTCTCAGATTGCGGTGGCAAACTGAGCAAGAAACTGATGAAATCTATCGGTAAACCACCAAAAAATGGCACCAGCGGTAAGACGCAGCAAACGTTGAGTGATGCTGGAAGAGTGGCAGGGACCGCTTGTGGAGGTTTTAACTCTCGGCAGGCTTGGTATCAGTAGCTCTACAACCTGGAGCTCCACAGGGTGTCACAGGTCTTACACCCCTCTCCCCTCCCGCCTCTCCAAGGTGGCAAAATCACCTCCTGACCACAAGGTTGGCACCTTAAAGGCTAGATGTGACCCTGCATCCCTCAGAGCTGCTGGGTGGCAGTCCCGCTTCAGCTTTCTGGTGTCCTGAAGCCTGGGCCAGGATGAAGGGAGCGCTCTCCCTCTGCCAGTTTGCACCTAACAGGGTGAAGGAAGAGCCAAGGAGAGGTACAGGGGGAAGAGCCTTTGCTTTCTCTGTCCTCTCTGCTAAGAATAAGGAGGCAGCATGGAAGATGAAAAGGGTGTAAAGGCAAGAGAGGGGATGAGCAATGCTATCTGTCTTCCCCTAATTCAGTCCTCCTTTGAAGGCACTGTGATTACAAATGGACTGAGAGGTATTTTCTTTTAATGCTGAAGCACTAACAGGGAGCGGTTTTGCTTGACACCGGGGCACAGGAAACAGGTCAGGTACCTTAAAAAAAAGAATTCAAACCTCACTTTTTGAAACCAAAACTCTCATGGCCTCTGAAGGATACCAACATGCACATTTCCATTAACTTGACCACGACTACAAAACTTACTGGCCTTGTTTGATCACAAATATTCTCAGTGCTTTTTAAAATCAGTCTTGTAGGTATGAAATCTTTCCCCCGTTCCGGTACTGTAACACTGAGGTTAACCTGCCTGCATCCTTGCTGCCCTGGGCGGATGCCCCACATGTGCCGTGCTTCCTGACCCTGCCTCTGGTGCTGGAACAGCAGAGCAAAGTGAGAGGACTCCAAGCGAAGCATCAGCTGTAGCTCTGGCTCCTCTCAGCCTTGCCACAGCCTCCCCAAAGGCCTTTTGCTTGTAGGAGAACGTTTTGCATTTCATGTTTCAGCTGCAGATGTGTTTTCAGAGCTTTCTCTGCCTCTTTTTGTTAGTGATTAAAGATAACTGGCCGTAGGTGAGTTTGCATTAAATCCGGTAACAAGCATGTTTTATTTTGTGTCTTTTACATAACAGCTTCCAAGCACCAGGACTACCTTATAATTCATCTCATACTGGACTCAGAAATTTATCCTCCCAGAGCAGAAGTACTAAGAGCAGACTTTCTGATTTCAAAGAGAAAAAGGTCATGATCTTACTGCAGGAAAACCGTGGATCACAGCTGGGTGTGGGACTGGAAATGATTTTTTTTTCCCAGGGTGTTTACGTTTTGTTTGGTTATTTGTTTGCTTTACATATAATCCCATAGCAGTGGGCGGTACTCAGATCATCTTCATAAACAAATGATCTGGAAAGCAACCTGGCGTTTAATTTCCTTAACCCATCAAACCCTCCTTTGCTCATACAGCAGCATGCCAATCTGAAACCTTGACTCAATATTCTGGGGAACTGGGGGCAGGGAAGGACGAACTGTTGGTTTTTCTTTCCCACTTTTGTTAAAAGGCATCCAAGCATGGCCCTTCCTACCCTGACTAACCTGGGTAGGTGCCAGATGGATTTTTCCTTTCTCTAGGCAATGGCTTAGGAATTTCAGCTGGCTAGAGCTGAGGCTGTGGGCTTTTCACTGGCCTTTTCACTCCAGCCTACCCTTTCTCCGCAGTTAATCCCATCTCTCTCCCCCCATCCACTCTTAGCTGGACTGTACTGCTCCTTGACAATCAGCTTCCAGAGGACTAGATTCTGCCTTTTCCTTCTGGAAACAAAGAGATGTGCCTGAAAGAAAAGCTTCCAGCCACTTGTGGAATAAGAAATTAAAATCCTGAGGCAGTGCCTACGGGAGAAGGGTGCACGGCTGGCCAAGAGAGCATGCTAGCCCAGCTCTTTAAAAATAAACTTCTTTTATGTAGTTCCCAGTATTTATCATGGGTAGCTAAACTTAAGAAAACATGGCTCTCGAAAATACTGAAAAGTTCACAAGAAAAATTTGATGTCCTCATTGACTAGAGCATCTTAACCGCTTTGTTTTCTGTGCTCTACAACAAACAGCATGACACAACGTATCTGGATTTAGCATGGGAAGCGAATACCCAGGAACCTAATCTCGTAACTGCACAATGGCTTTCTATACCAACCAAAATCTTTAATTGTCACTGCTTTTCTTAATGCGCAGAACTGCCGTAAGCGCTTCAGGGGGTTCTTTTGACTAAATGATACGTCTTTCTTCCTTCTATTTCCTATCAAGCTCACTCTCTCAAAAAAACCCCTCCAAATAGCTGAGTTGTACCTCACTACCCAAATTATCTCCTCTTCTGAGGAGTAAGGGGGGTTGGAACTAGACGATCTTTAAGGTCTCTTCCAACCCGAACCATTCTGTGATTCTGTGATTCCGTGAAGAAAGCATACAATTCGTAATATTCTATGTTACTATGCTTTCAAATGTCTCCAAATGCCAAGGAGTTAAAGCTCGCCGTGCGTGCCAGTGATCTGTGACGTTAAGATTCAGGCGGTGTAGCCCGGCTCTTGCGGGAGAGCCCTGGCACGCAGAGCCAGCCCCTGCATCCCGCCTGGCAGCACCCTCCCAGCACGAGCATTTCCCCAGCAGAGGAGCCTGCACTTGCCGGAACAAACCTTGCTGGAAAATGGCAGCTGAACCCTAAAGCAAAGAAAGCACTTTTGAGCTGAAGCCTGCAGTTCCACCTGACAGGCTATTACCGTACTTACTTTCAACCGCGCTGAGAAAACTCCAAGGATTTCCCAATTCTCAAAAGCATAAACAAGTTTCAGTTTCTCCTTCATTTAAAAAAAATCTCAGCTTTTCGCTCAGCCAGCATCTGACTTGCACTATTAGACTCTGGGTAATTTTTTACTATGGGGAAAATATTTTTTCAGAAGAAGCAGCCGTCCCCACTCCTTTCTTTCATATTTTTTTCCCTTCTCCCCTCTCAAGGAGACAATTCCTAGCACAAACGTAGGAATACTGACTAGCCTTTAGGAGAAAGATGCTGTCTTAATGGCCAGTTCCTGTGAAATTCCCTTTACCCTTGAGCACATTTTAATATAGCATTGTTTCCCAAAAAGTAAAAATACAGAAGGAAAACCACGACCTCTGTGAAACACGTAGCGTCTTTGACAAACAACACTCGTTTCCCCACCACCAAAGCCTAGGCTCAACATCATATTTTCACTGAAAGTTCCTAAAATACATCTTTAAAGATATTTTAGGTACATATTCATTATTTGACCACTTTTTTTTTTTTTCACATACAAATTGAGTACAGATTACCTCCCTGCCAATTTTGTTTCCAATAGCATAGGAAAAATAAAAGTCTAACAAATTGCTTTTATTACTTCCTTAAACAAGAACTGAAACTTGTCCAAAAAAGCACATGAAAGACTAACTTGGATGACTTGAGCTTTTGCCAGGCACAGGAGTGATATAATAAAGCAAAAACTTAAACACATATTAATAGAGGAATAATTAACTGGGCATTAAATGAATGCTTTATTTTAATAGCACAAAGGGCGTCAACTGGTTCATTGATTGCTTGCACTAAAAATAAAGCAGATTTTAAATCGAAATAATACATAACTTATTTTATATCATATTGTCTCCCAACTCTAGTCCTGAACTCCTCCAACACCTATTGACTTTGGGGGCATCCTGGTGTGCTGTGATGGTTCGTCAGGCCTGATTGACCAGCGGCACAGTAATTAAACATGGCCTTGAAGAAACAGTTTAACTTATTTGGCACAAGAATTGTGACTGCACTGGGGAATCACTTTTTATGTTTGTCTGGTTTCCTCCCCTTAGGATGTAACCCTGAAACCAACGGGAACTTTGCAAGGAGTTTAAGAGGAAGCAAGATCAGATCTTAGGGGTCACATCGCTTTTGCCTGGGGAGAATTATACTGGGAACAAACTGACCCTTCCGAGTGACTCCTAGGGATCTAAAAAGCATTGTCATTACCTAACCAGGGGTTGGCTCAGCACAAGGGACACCAGAGGGTAGGAGAGCCTGTGGGCCCACTAGTGCAGGCGTGGCCAAGATGCTCTGCACTCCAGGGACTGGCCACCACCTCTGGGCTGCTGCCCTCCAGTCTGGGCTTCTCTGATCAACTGCCTGAACCTGGGGACCGGCTTCGGCACTGGGTTACGTCAGCTCATCAGCTCGACTTTGCTGGATGTTGCACCCGGGACACCAAGATTGGCCTTTGGCCCTGCATCCTCTACGGGGGAGGCAGACACGGGTTTCAGTGCAGAGGAAATGCAGCTTGCTCCTCCATCGCCACCCGCCTCTTCTACAGTTATAATGAGGAAAAAAAAAAAGTTGTTGTTGCAAAATACAACCCCGTGTTCTGACTCTCCACAAATATTTCCATTTAGCCAAACGACACATTTTACTTAAGTACGACCGAGAAGAAAGGCAAATGCGAGGGAGAGATCTCCCAGTTCATCTAAAACTCCCTTTTGGAAAGCCATCCGTGAATCTCTCTTAAATGTACTACAATTCATTCTCTGTTTACTTTAGGCAAACAGAAAAACTCATCGTGGAGCACTCGTTTTCGCAAGCTAATCAAGAACATTAGGTCCCAACAGATTCATTTAATAGAAATATAATAGGCATTCCTGCTTGCTTTTAATCTTGCCTAGCTGCAAATGCTAAAATGAACAGCGAATTAACCCTGCCTTGGAACAGAGATCCTTTCACAGCTGACATCATCTCTCTCATGGCTTGTAAACACTCCAGGCTCCCTGTATGTGCTTTCCTGGCTTTCGCTCTTTCCCCGCAGCAGAGGAGAGGAGTGGAGGAGAGGAGAGGAGTGGAGGAGAGGAGTGGAGTGGAGAGGAGAGGAGAGGATGCTCCCGCCTGCATGCAGCTAGGAAGGGGAGGAACAGGCGAGCTCCAAAGGGAGCACTGCGTGTCAGCAGAACAAAACGCGCCGCCACCGCCCAAAAACAAGGCAGAGCTAAAAGGTGGGTGGGAGAGTGAGTTTTGGGGCGCCTCAGAGAGGGGGGAGGGGACAGGGGACTTTTCGTGCATCACCAACCGCTCCCTGCATGGCTCTCCCTGATTTACCGTGCGAGACAAGGTAGTACGACAAGGCCATTCACGTGCTGTCATCAAATATGAGAGATTTTTCAAGCAGTTTGAGATCTTAAATTGTTCACGGATAGCAGAACTAGCATTAGAACGCTAAACAGGAAAAAAAAAAACCTATCATATTTCATAATGTATGTCATAATGAACAAAAGCCTTTCAAAAAAAAAAAACGGTTTTCACTGTGCTAAAGTAACAATCTAGACTTGTTGTAAGTATGTTATTCTTACAAGTAGTTCGCAGTTATTCTTGAAGGCAAGTCTTGGAGTTTCCTTAGCATAGTGCTGCTGGGGAAAATTTTCAGCATGTCCATCTTCATCTCTAGCCTGAAGGGAAATATAATGGCCTATTTAGGGACTTACAAATAATGGAAGGAAAAAAAAATAGCTAAAAGCATAACAGCTCAGATCATTAAAACAGACGGGAATCCCAAAATACAACATTATTAAAAAGTTTCTTTAAATGCTCAGTACACCTTTTAGATACGAGAACTTGGGATGCTGTTTTCTTACATAGCTTAGGTTGAACATGCAAATTCATTGTGGTGTAATAATTAGAACAACAAAAGACAAACCCAAAACAAAATATTTGAGCTGGAAACTGTGAGTAACTCAGGGTTTCAATTTACTTCATTGCATTTTTCAGGATTACATTACATACGTACTCGTTTAAACTTTTTGACATGATTAAGCAATCCCTAGATAACGTACTCGTATTTTAAGTTTAACAGCAAGGCCAAAAAAAATAAGTAAGTTTGCATACTCATAATTTACATGTAATACTATTATAGATAAATGGATTCCCCCTCCATGTTTAAGTGAAGCTTTGAAAGGAGCAATCATCTAGCGAGAACAATGATCCTTCAGTCAAATGCGGTCAAAATATTTAATGACAAAGATGCATTAAAAGTTACCAGTTATTTGGAACTACGCTGTTAATTAAGAAAGCTGAAGTTTAAATGGAGACATTACCAGAGCCCATTAGCAATCCTGCTTGCATATAGTATTTTTCCCTTCTCATCTACAGCATTTTCTGCTTTCGAGTTAAAGCAAAAGGGAGAAGCAGGTGAAAGGAGGAGTGTCAGCAATACACTCATTACACTGTTCATTTGGGTGACACTTGCACTCCGTTCCGCTCCATCTCGTCTGATCCCTGACTGTTCGCTCTCTCCCTCTCGCAGCCTCCCGAAATTCACAGCTGAGCTGTCTCCCTCACATATGGCTTGCATATAATTATGCACATTCCATTTTACACTGCATTAAAATGATGAGCTCCTGGCTCCCGGCCAACCTATTTAAATCAGCCCCTTGCCCGAAGAAGAAGCCGGGGAGAGGAGGAGGGCAGAAAGGGAGGCAGGGGGGGAGGACCGGAATGGGGGCGAGGGGAGCCGGCGGAATGGGGCGAGGAGCAGTTAGTCCTGCTCCCCATCCCTCCAGCTTCCCCACGTCCCCATTCCCCAGGGCAGAGGGGGTCCAGGGATGCCCAAGTGCAATGCACTCGTGTCTCGACGGCTGCAGCAGCGCTGCCATATCGTGTGTGTCCCCCCCTCCTTGCGCGGCGTGAACTGCCTGTCGTCGTGTGTCACACTCCCGGCACCCAGGCTTTTTCAGCGTTGGCATTTATGAAAGATATTTACACCTTGTAGGCTCTACGGCTTGTTTGCCTTCAAATAGGCTTCTTCTGCCTCTCCCCGGGGAGAGACGGGGTAGGAAAGGGGAGCTGTGAGTTAATGGCACAGGGGGTTTTTTAGGAAAATGTGAAGGGGTTGCATCTCATTGAAAGACCATTGACTCCATCGGGCTTCGACTTGGGCCTCTGCTTGTCAGCCACGGGGCAGGAACAAACTCTGCCTGACAAAAAAAATATCATTTTTAAAAGTGCAAAGTTTGTCCAAAGGTATGTTTTGAGTAGCACCTACAATTGATGATTATTACAAGAAGCGGGAAGTGGGAAACGAATTTATTCTCTACGTTTCCTAGCAGCTTATAGGAATTTTCTTTCACTGCCCTCAATAGCTGCAGGGTGGAAAATGTTTAAAATTTTTCCTCCAAACCACAAGGAAGAGGCAGAGCATTCCTGAGCACCTGAAATCACTTTTATACTGACAAAGGTTTAAATGCATTCTTCTAATTAGTTTGAAACTGAAACCCCTCTCACACAGTAAATCTACCTCCCATGCTCTGTGGAATACAAAGTTTCGAGTTTGACCGTGTTTTTTATAAAAAAAACACCCCAATTCTCATTTTGAAAACTTTGTCCTTTCCTCTCCTCCGTGAAGGAATATGGGCAACTCGACGAAGCTCTTCCAGGTCATCTAGAAGACAACTGGGGGGCGAGTGCCCTTAAAAATGCCTTGCACAAATAGAAACGGACCTGTCAAGCTCGGGACCACAGGTGCCAACGGGATGCTCAGTGACAGAGAGCTGGCGAGATGTTGCGTGAGGCACAGGTGTTGTGTAGGGCTCTGAATGCTATCGGTGCCCCCCAGACCCCTGAAATCGTATCTTGGCACTATTCTAGATGTTGTGCACGTGACGGCTGGCACATTGTAACCTGCTGGTGACCCTCGGGAGCATTATCTTGGTGCACGCACACACCTTGTAAAATGAAATGGATAGCAGGGTGTTTGTACTGCGTGTGTCAAAACAGAGAGACAAACCCCACCGACCTTGACTGCTTACTAAAACTGCCAGTTACGCAAAGGTTATTCACCCCTGCTGATGGCAACGTGCTCCCCCCCCTACTGGTCCGAACCTTATTTTATTTAACTTTGGATGTCACTAAAATTTCCTAGTCTCAAAACCAGTTTAGCTACATACTACTATAATTTACTCAGGCAGCAAAAGTATTCCTAGTTTAGCTAGCTGGTTTCCATTGTAAAAAATACCTATTCTCAGCAGCCAGGGCTAATTCTCCAGTTGCTTTACATTAATTCATCACTACCATCTTCCAGTTGCAAATAATTTGCAGAAGGAAACACTCTTGTAAATGTTCAGCACTGTTCTAAGCGTGTTAAAGAAGTGGCTCAGAGTTTATCTTGCCGTGGTAATATCGTGATATGCCTGTATCTACACCGACTGTATCTCGCTCTCAATTGCCGCCGCAGGCCAGCAAGCGGCTGCCTCAGCTCCTCACCATCTCGACCTCGCTCGCAGCAGGCTGGCAGCTACAGCTTCTTCCATCAGGCCTGGGCTGCCATGGGATGTATTTTGTCTGCTTATTGATTAAAAGGAAGCAACTGAAAAAAGCCCAAGCCAAACCTGGGATCTCTCTGATTTTTTTAAAATGCTTTTCAACTGCTGAAATGGTTAGAGAAATGCTCTCATAAAAAAAAATAAAATATATGCCCAAAATGCTAGATGCCATTGATTGCATATATGCAATATATGGTACAACTGCTCTCACCAGCACATTTTGTTCCAGGACAAAAAAGGTTTCAGCTCCTGTTCTGAGGCCTGGGACCATGGTGAGCGCTGACGGTTTTTTATCAGCGCAAAACTGCTGCAACTTCACTGTGGCAGCGCCTCTCCTGGGATTTACTGAATCTCCGAATTCAATAGCCTCCGCTGGCAGGCAGCCGCCTTCCCGTCAGCTGCACGGGCTCCGAGAGGGAAACCTGCCCATCGCTGGCCCGTGGGATGCCGAGGGCTGGACACTGGACAAAACTGGCATCGCTCACACGGCCCCGGCTACTCCTGGCAGAAGAGAGGACGTTACCCAAGGAGCAGCACTGGCAAGGAAGGTCTAGCGAGGAAACTGCAGTCGACTTGGTGGAGCTGGCTTGGCTGTAAGGTCAGCCTGATGACGGGTTGCACAGGAAATCGTGGCCTTTAATTGCAGGTTAGATATCAGGAAACCCTTCTTAATGATGGGTACAGCAAAGCGCTGGAGCAGATTGCCTAAGGACACTGTCAAAGCCCCATCACTGGAGTTTTTTAAGAGCAGATTAGGCAAACATCTGTCAGGAATGACATGCACAGAGTAGCTCCTGACATGGGGAAGCTGGACGGATGAGAACATCTCCTTTCCCAGGTCCCTTTCCTCTCTGCTTTCTACCTCCGAGCTTTGAAGGAAAATGGCAGGAGGGTAAGGGAAAAAAAATAAAAAAAAAAGAACAGGGATCTGAAAGGAGCTCTCTGAAAACAGCACAGCATTTGATGTTCAGAGATATGCGTACTCATTAATAAGTGCATGATGACAACCATCTTCGGTTGTTCATACGCCAGCCAGCCTATATTTGTGAGAGATGCCAACAGTTTGGAAACCGACTATATATTAAGTCAAGATTCCTTTTTTTAACGTGATGGGAGGAAGAACAATCCACAGCAGAATTTCCTCCTCTCCAAAGAGCATGGATATTTGTTTCTCCTTATTCTCAGAGAAAAATTATCTTGATCCAGACAGAGGATTTCTTAGTTTCGGTGTAAGTCTTTTTATGTCGCCTTAGCCTTGGGAGAGGAAGGAAATCTGTGCTTACGTTCTAATATTAAGGGCAGGATTGTATGACAGTATAAGTCACAAGGTAGGCTGAACAGAATAATTTATTAAGATGGAACTTCTTAATGCAAAGCTTCCACTAAAACGGGACAATGCATTCACAATGAAACCCTGCTGCTCGGTCCACAAAAGTTTAATGCCACTTAACTGAAAACACCTAACATCTATTTTCTAAGAGCAATGGCCACTTGAGTAATGCAGAGTGACAGAATATTAGCCTGCTTACTCAGGATAAAATTGCCACCTAATTTTCATAAATGTCCTTTCAAACAGATGAAACACGGGACTGTTACCCCCCAGACATGTTAAACGCAGACATTAGTTGAATGTCTCTGGCGGGAGAAAAAAAAAAAGCTGCGAGAAGTTGAGCAGCGTTGCTATAGAAGCGCAGATAACTGCGGCGAGGCTCCCGTCCCGTGGCGATGAACAGGGGAAGTTCACATCACCCTTAATACTATTGTCTCCGGAGGCTGGCCGCAGATGGGAACTGAAAGCCATGTTTCCGTTTCCACCACAAAGGTTATCTCTCCCTTCACTTAAACTCGAAGGAAATCCTCGGGGAGACCCTAATCCTTGAAATTCTAGTTCCTGTGCATTTCTGTTGTCCCAGATAATCAATTATCATGCTCTCTACATTCACTGCACCAGCCACGGTAAAAATAGTACTAAACTTCCATCTGTTCAGTATATTCTTCCCAGAAATATGAATGTACTTGCTGGGGCGGTGAGGGAGCCTGACATGAGGGTGCCAGGTTGTGGCTCCATACTGGGAGTGGAGCAGGGCCAGGGACGACGGTCGGAGAGGACATCCCTGGTTCAACAACCGTGCAGTTATAGGAGTGAATGAGCGAGCCCTCGGCTTGGGGAAAGTCTTCCCTCAGGGAAAGCTCCCATTAATATTTGAATGTTTGACAAGAGGTTTGCTCTTCTGGAGGATTTCAGGATTTTCCTGATTTGCCGCGTGATGGAATAAACGGAATTTATGAGCCTTGTTGCCTCTCTCAGCTGCACTCTACTCACTAATCTCTACAGTTGTAATATTTTGCCACTCCAAGCCTCTAAAATCTTCTCAAGCTTTTCAAAAAAGTCCGAGGTATTTTGAAACATGTCAAAATAATGTTTCGTAAAATCTCACAAAACTCAGATCAGTGGAAAAAAAAAGGACCTAAAATCCCACTGTTTGTTTATCACATTGTTATCATTTACATCCTACTAGAATCAAGGTTATCCCTTTTGCCTGACCTCCTCTGGCCACCCCAGATTAGAGGTGACCACCCTACCCAATGTCTCCCAGCTTGGGGTCTCTCTGCCTGCAGTGGCTCTCTGCACACTCAGTGGTGGTCTACGGAGATCTTGCACGTCACGTGCTACTAACTCCCCTTGTTTCCAGCTGCTAAAATGCATTTAAACACAGCTAAAAATACATTAAATACTTTCTCAATGTTATTTTTCCATGTAAGCAACTGCTGTAGTCACCACAGGAATGTTATTTGATCGCCAAGGGGAGGGGAAGTGGTCCACGAGACAATCTGTCTACTGGAGGTGATCTACAAAGTTAAAACGAAATTGTGAATATGCCCTCTTATAACTTCTTTATTAAGTATGCAGAGAAAAAGCAAAAGGACTTTTGCTGACTTCTTTTGCTGCCTCCTCTCGTGTCTCCCCACACACGCCACCCCAAGACACACGCGAACATATGAACAAACACACACACGCGCGCATCTCCACCCATTATTTAAGATAGGAATTGAGATCTTGTCTACCCTGGAAGAAGTCACCAGTGCATGGAAACAAGTGGAACAACATCAACACGGCAGGCAAAACCTCAGGACTGGGCACGCAGCTCTTCCCAGGTCCTGAGCGGAGGGTGTACCGCTGGAGACAGGTTTGTGCCATTTTGTTGCCTGGGGTGTATCCCCAGCCTTCCTTGAAATCTCTCCCCGGCACTCAGCTGCTCCTGGCACCTATGTATTACAGTACAGACTCCACAGCTGAGGAGTCCCTTTCACAGAGAGTGAAGTTACACGGTCACCGAGAAGGAGCAAAGATGCCCCTGCAAAGATGCCGTCCCTAAGTAGAGCCTGAGGTTCAACTCCCTGCAGGCATCCTTGGCAAGACAAGGGACCCTACAGTTGGTGTATCTCTTGGTAAGACCTGCTTATGCTTTACCGTGGTATGTCCATTATAGACAGTGATGAATCTAGACCCAAACTCTAGCCTGTGTTCACATTTTAGTTGCTATTTCATTTCTACAGCTGTCAAAAGTGAATACAAAATCTGAACAGAACACCACTAATGGCAGACTGGATTAGAAAAGCATTTTGAGTCCACATGTTTAGGAGAAGGTTTGGTGTAGAAATGTTTTCAGGAGCCAGCAATGTGGCTAGTGTGATTAAAACCAGAGAAAATACATCATTTGGAATATCCTGCAATCTTCTCCATTGTGCTAAGAGAAGAAATACTCCCTGACTTCTTTAAAAATAAATAGCCACTAGGTTGAACCTGCTATTCTAACCAAGCCCAACCCACACCTCCTCATTGTCCCTTTCTGAACAGGTGTAAAAACTCCTGGGAAACAGGCAGTTTTGCTGAGAAAAGCCGCCCCAGAGAAAATGCATTATGACAAAGAAGGAGAAGGTGCCAATCTGTGGAATGATAGGGCAGTGTTTCTGAAATTATCCTCATCAAAGCAACTGAGGAATGTCACATTCATTTTCTTGCATAACTGAAGCACACTAAAAAATCCAAACAAATGTGCCTGAAAATCTGATAAACGGTTATCTATGGATCTTTTCTTTTTTTGAATAATGCTTGTCTTCCACAGGCTGTGTCTCCGAATGGTCCAGCTTTATGTATTAAATTTTTCACTGAGAATTTCATGGTATAAAATTATCCACAGTTTATATTTAAAATGCAAGCTGCAAACTCTATTACAATATAAGTAATATTATAAGTGAATCAAAAGGAAATACTAATAACAGTACTACCCTGGTGCCTGCTAAAGTCATAACTTTCATCCTACTGCATCTAAAAGTCACTCAAAACTTACACAAAAAAAAAAGGATTCAGCTTTTTGGATTCTATATAACTTTTTCTCCCCTCCCCTCAGTTTTGTTTCATATACTTTATAGAAGAATCCTGATTTCCTGCTGGATTTCTCACCCTTCCAGACAAAATCAGGATTTTCTTTTTATACAGCTTGCAATGCCTGTACATTTATAGCCCCTTCTACCATAGTCGTAAAATACTTAGGAAAAACTGATGATCGCCTTCAGTTTCACAGTACATCCAGAAAGAGCAACTGATGCAAAAATAGCGGTGTCTACTGCCTTGGACCACTCTTCTAATTTTTATAGGACGAGGACTAGAAGGATTGAGATGTTAAATGACTCGGGCCCACAAGCAAGCGAAGGCGGTCCAGCCTCAATCCAGTTGCTCGAGCAGGGAACTGGATCTCAGTTCTCTAGGCTCTCAAACGAAAACTCCCCATTAAACCTCATTTTCCCACTGCATTCCAGACTTACGCACCTTCTTCCTTCCTCTATCGGCTAATAACCAGGCAGTTTCTGCAGCTTTACTGGCTTCTGCGGGACTGCGCTACCCTTTCCCTGACAGTTCACGGCATGGTGATATATGAGAAGCGTTCAGGTGGTTGCCTGAAAAGCTAATTCTTCAAACCGCACAAACCTTTACCCATATCATAAATTTTTAATAACCAGTTCTGAATTGTCAAAGAACAAATACGATAACAAACACATAACATTGAGATAATTTGAAATAAGCTTTGTTTATTGCCCCTTTGAACGTTCCTTCAACAAGCCACAGCTGCGTAGGATCTTCACAAAAGTTGAGCCTGTCCTACTAATCTCCCTTCTGATTCATGACAGGCCAGATCCAGAGACACTAATGGACCGTGCTTGACAGTTATTGCAACATACTCAATACACAGCTAAAATATGGCTAGGAAATAAATGAAAATATACTACAGACTTCCCAGCAGATTCCATTTTTGTAACGGGTAGCTCACACCAGTGTAGCCGATAAGCTTTCCCTCTCTCTTCTCATTCCCTACTATAATTTACGAGGTAAAAGCGTCTTCCAAAGTATTCTGTGTGGTTTACTGTCAGGTAGCTCAAGTCTCCCTTCTCACTGCTGCCATTTCTACAAGGGTTCCCCAGCAGAGGTTCCCAGAGAGACTCCTGTGCAGGGCAAGCACACGTTTCCAATCAGCCTGCCAGAGAAGCAGGGAGGCAGAAAAACAAAACACAACACCAAGGAAAAGAAAATAAAAAAAATAGAAAAAAAAAAATCCTCAAATGTTGGTTACGGTTAGCTAAGGCTCACAGACCAAACAAATCACTGTCCCTAATGAATTTGTTTCAATGCATCTGCTTATTTCAAGATTCAGCGTTGTAAATACCAGAGCAACAATGCGGATTTTCTCTGATTGCGGTGTCACATATATGATTAATCATCTTGACTCAGAGCATATTTTTTTAAAGCAATTGCAGGCTGGTTTAATGAACTCCTCTCCCACTGGCTTTTATAGACTAGTCATGATCAACATACCATTAAGATAAACCTCGCGCCCCATCCCTCCCCTCTCTGACAGCTTGCCTTATTTGCTTCACAACAGTCAATATCCAATTAAGAGGCAACAGATTTGATCGATACAGAAGGTAACAATAAGACTTAAACAGCTGGTAAATTCTACACGTACTCTTTTCCTTTAATTCCCATCTTTGTGGTATATAAACAGTTCCGCACTTTGAATAAATGTGGAGAAGGAAAAACAATGGCCAGGTCTGGTTGGTAAAGCTTTCCCTCGAACGGGCTGTGTCTGCAAGCTGCTCCGCAGCAATAAATGCTTGCCTGGGATCGGTGCAAGACAGGAAGGATCCTTTTCTCTGTATTTTCTGTGGCCTTTTAAAGGGTGAAAATAGAAATCTCTCCCTGCTTTGCTTACGAGCGACATACCACTCGGGCCATTCATGCATGAAAATGAAGGGGCTGTAATATTATTAAAGCAATCATTTATGAGCTGGGTGAAGGGGTGACCGGTCTGGAGAGGGGAGCAAAACCCAATAGGAATGAAGCATATGCAGGAGAACGGGCAAGGAGAGGGTGAAAAGAAAAGAGGGGAAGCTTTGATACAAACGACATCTTCCACAACCTTAATATCATCTCCCAGTCCTTCTGCCGATGATGAATGGCTGCAATAAAAGGTGGGATAGTGGCAGTTATAAGCAGGACAAAAGCAAAACCTGGCTGGTGGTGAGAAGCATTCGTTATAATTCCCAGCAGCCCAGCTGGAGGTCAGGGACTGAGGTCACGATACCGCCACTGCCTTTGGGTGTAGTACCAGGTACGGTACTGCTCCCTCCTCTCCCGCCACCTTTTTTTGAGGCTTTTATTCAAAGTTTTCCTTACAAAGACATTTCGCACAGTAATAGGCCAATATAGTCCAAACGAGGTAGCCCTCCTTTTCTAGCATTTCCACTCTTCTTTAAAGAAGGAGTGATGACCATGGGGGATGCCACGCTCTCACTGACAAACAGGACATAACTCAAACACCTCTGAGCTTGCTCCCAGTGCTGGCAGAAAGTTATTTCTAAATCACAGTGGCGTGCCTGTGTTTTCCACTGCCCACTGCAACCCTCTGTCAGCCGGCGGGATTCCAGTAACATCTATCATGTCTAAAACCAGGCAACTGTCTGTTCAAACTCATAAGAAAGTTCAGAGCACACAGATCTTTTCAGGCAATGGGAGGCAACCAACTATAATTTCTCTTCCCAACTTGCCTTGGGATTTGAGAAGTCCCACTCTGAGTTTTCTCCTTTCTGTTAGAAGAAGATCAAACGTGCTGAAAAACTCCTTTGTCTTCCCAGTTCCTTTCACTACCATCTTCCAAGGGGAGCAGTTGCGGGTAGGTTCTTGGCCAGGTTTCTGAGCCCAGAGGAATCCACTTGTAACTATGCCCAGCAGTTTATCAGACCTTTGTTTTCAACTCCGTGCATTGTTATTACAGAAAAAAAAAATAAATGTACTGCTCTAACTCTTAAAGACAGGCTTAAAAATGGGGATGCTTTCACTGGAAAGAGGAGCAGGGAGAAACACATTCACCATCTTTTCATCTTCTGCATTGACTCAAATGGCTTGTTTCCTGCCTCCATCCCTAACCTGACCTGCCTGGCTCCTTACCAGACAGCAGAGGCTCGCGTGTTTCGCTGGTTTGCCATCTCTCCTGTATTCCTGGTTTGCTCTTTCCTACTTCTCACTCACAGCTCCTGTCTTGGAAAGCATCCCTTGAGGTTGCACCAGAGTCCTGCAACGCTCCCAGCTAGCCCTGCTGTCTCCTCATGCGTATGCATGAGTATGTCCATGCCATCCCGACCATTTCAGGGTGGCACTATCAGCTTTGTAAAGCTTCCATGGGTTTATTCTGGCCTCTCATATGCAGGTCCTTTATATAACTCTTACTTGCCCAACACCTCCAACAAATATTTAGCCAATAACTTTGTTTACAGCTCTGTTCTTTAATGTTTCCTCACTGTCCAATGGACTATTTGGTGTCACCTCAAATGCAGACCCATTGTGTTGCTGGGCACACTGAAGTCCAGCTGGTCCTACGCAATAGGTCTGCTGCCATAGGTCTTTCCCATTTTCCTCTAAGATGGACCTACTGCTTCCATGAGGAAGAAAAGAGACGGAGCTAGGACATTCCTCTGCAAAGCAGGTACCATGGCTACAGAGCTGGGAGCTGCCAAAATCACCCCCCTTGCACAGTGAGTGCCCCTGGCTCCTCCATTCAAGGTCTGGGCTTGAAGCAGCCAGGTGGGCTTTGCAATATTCAAAGAGCAAAGTGCTCCTGGTGTCTCCACTCCCAGGCTGTAAATCAAGCACTTGCCTTTCCTGTCGCCAGAGCTGAGACTTATCTATCTCATTTCAGGGCAGAGTTGAAATGACATCTTTGTCTAAGCAGAGTCTGGAGAAGCCTGTAGAAATGTGGCCTTTGGCCTTTCAGCCACCGTGCACAGCTCCACAAATTCCCCATTGTTTGACCAAGATGTAGAAGTCTTTATCTTGGTCACAGTGTATATTACAGCAGGAGGCAGCAAGGCTCGGGGAAAACTGATGCTCTTATTATTGCCACTACACAGAAGTACAAAAGCATCAAGCAAAGAACCAGCTCTAATGAAACACTTTAAGCACATTTTTACTCTAGTGAATGTTGCTGCTATCTGAAAAACTCAATATAATTTTCTGTTCCGTATCTGATTCCATCAAAATCCACCTGCATCCAGGCGATTTTGCAGTGGGTTCTCCCACCTGCATCCAGACCACTTTGCAGTGAGTATCAGCTTTGTAAAGCACAGAAACGGTCTTGACCTTTGCTGTTCTTAATGCACTTTTCCAGTCTGTGCCTAAAGCTTCTCTAAAGTGAAGAAAGCGCCTGCTTGCCCTTCACACAACCACCAGTAAAGCTAAGCTTAGGCAAAGATCAGAGCTAGCAAGATAACTGCCAGGCTAAGTGACAGATGTTCAGCCTAACATAAGATTGAGGCCAATAGGCAGGAAAATCCGTCCGTGTTTTCCAGCGCTACTAGCAGGTGGAGGACCGTGGTGGTGGCCGTCATCGTCTTTTCTTTAGCAACAGGCTGGTCAGAGAGAAACGAAGCTAAGGAATCCTCTTTTTATACTCAGAGTGCAAGTTCCAGGAATAGAATTACAATTTAAATTAATTACATCTAACCATGTAATTAACGTTCGTGTCAGTTTATTACGGGCATCTTCACCATCGATGCTGTGAAATGCAACTTAGTGACTTTTTTTGGCAAGGAACGAGATGGAACAACCATTTGTCTCACTTGCATTGTTTATATATTAATCGTTACATTGTTACTAATATTATTAATCTCATTACCCTAATTACATGTGTTCTGTCTTTTTACAGTAGCATTCCTTCCAGCGTTAGCCTACTTCACACATCTCCATTGTTCCTCTCTCTCGGTTTAGAAACCTGACGGGGAATCACCGGCATCAAAGATAGGGGAAATGTGCATCGAGCACGAGGAGCCGCAACATCAGCTGCTTAGCAGGAAGGGGAAATCTATGAGGGTTCTTTAACAACCGGCACACTTCACAGCATACACTGGCAGAACATTTCACACGGTGGGAGGCGAGGTTTAAAAAATCGGACCACTATAATCCTTGAAAAGCAGCCTGGGTCTCTTCTGAAAGCCCAGGTCATGTGCCTGGCACTGCGTCATATGGTGTCTCTCTTCTGCCATTTGTTTATTTGCTTCTGGCAGTTTTGGCAGTGAGGTATCGGAGTGAAATGCACACCACTCCATACATATGGTGGGAAGAATCTAGTGCATCAGTTGAATGCATACTGTACTGTATACACATTCTGTTTTATCTCTGAGCACAGCTGTGCTGTAAAAGCTTACAAAATGTGAAGCCTTCTGTGCAGCAAAAACATCGACAGGAGAAGCTGGCCTATAACTTATTAGGTTGTGACACAAGCCAAAAAAAGCCGGAGTTAAAGCTGACAACTCCTGGCACCATGATGAAAAGCACAGTGGCTCAAGTTAAAGAGGGAACGTCAGCCCTAACTTAATGTTTCGGCCTTTCGCTGCCGGGGGTCACAAATAGCATCGCTGGTTTGATCTAGGACAATGATTCCCAACCCCATCCCAGAGGATGGCTTCCAGCTAACGACTGGCCAGCAAACACGCAAATCATCCCCCTGGTGCCCCACTGCGCTTGCCGGCAGCCTGCGCTAGGAAGGGATTCAAGGAGCGGGTGGGCAAGAGCCAAAAAGCAGTTGTGGCTCTCTTCCTCGCCCAGCACAGTAGCCTTCAAGCTGTGATCAGTCCTGTGTCTCCTACTCCCCCAGCTCTTTGGGCTGAAGGTAGTGGAAACATACGGTAGGAAACTCTCCTGTGCCGGTTGGACCAGATGTCTGGTAGATTTTTTTTTTCCACCACAACCTTGAAACAGGGACTCTATTTTAATCTGAGAAGGAACAGCCACACTGGGTCAGACCTAAGGCACCCTAGCCCAGGCTTGTCTCCAGCAGTGGCCAGTATCACCCTCCTGAGCACAATCTGAGGAGCAATGGGCCACCAGTCCTTCCAGGGGTACAGACCTGCCACAGGGGCACTGGGAGTAGGTGTGTGAGAGGTTTAATAATTGAGTTTGGCCTGTACATCCACTGTTCCTGGATTTTTTTAAGTATGTCTCACTGTGCAGCACTGAGCTAGGTGAGGTAGTAGCCCATCTCCTTTCCTACCTACTGATGGACTCCGTATGTGCATGTATGTGTAGGTGGAGGAAGTGTGGTGAGTAAGCAAAAGAGGGAAGGGAAACACAAGGTGGGGTGGCATTTTTAGGATGCAGAAGAACTACCCCGGTAAGAAAGCCATCACTGGAGACATCACATTTCCTTGCTGATCTCATAGGAATGAACTCCTCGCACAGCTGAGCGCTGGAGCTATCAGGGCTGACCTGTGTGCTTCCCCTGCATGCTGTGAGGGCTCCCTGGCCAGAGGAAGCCTCGGCTGACATCTGGGAAAAAAAATCCCTCCTGTCCAGCCCCATCGCTGCCTGAGATGATACCGGGACTCAAAGTGGGCCCCTGGCTCCAGAAGCTTCCTTGACAGCTGCAGGTTGTGGAGAGCACAACCTCACAGTGGGAAAACACCCCGGAATCGCAGAGGCACTCAGCCAGGGGAATCACACTCTTTTATGGTCCTCACTCAAACTTATTTCTCTCAGGCGAGAGCCCACCTGATCCTGAGGGGGAGTGGAAGCTTAACCGTCCTGCTGATAGGAGCTAAGGGAGAAAGGCATCCCACGAGGAAGCTTTCTCCTGGCCTCCACCACATCCCTCGGCTGAGAGGGGGCTTCCCTCCTCCTCTGACACGGTCGTGACGGCACCTCCAAACCCAGCTGCTCCTCGGGGCTGCCCAAAAGGCATCGGAGGAGTCCTGCGGCAGGGCATGGGCTCTCAGCCCGCTGCCACCGCAGCCCTGCGCCCCCGCAGCTCCCCTGGAAGGACGACCGCCTTGGGCAGCGCGTCGCTGCCGAGGACGAAATACAACCCCCAGCTAAGTTTAGCTTGTCTGCCTCGTCTCGTCGGAGCACAGTTGCACGGCTCTGCCATCGCCCCGTGTCCCCCGCCTTCTCCCCCAGCCCTGAGGGTGACCCCCTGACTACTCCACGGCAAAGGGGAAGGGGGACATGGCTGCCACACTTTTGGGGGGAGACAGATAAGAAACAGCAATTTTGTCACCTCTCCTATCAAGGATATGAAAATAAAAGAGAAGCGAGGAAAGGGGGAAAATAACAAGTTCTTGCCTTGAGCACTAATTGCTGCTGATGTTAGTTCATTTTCAACAACTGACTTTAATTGCATCTCCACTCTGGATAAAACTTCTTTTTCCAATGTTATTTTAAATACATGGCAGGCTCCTCCTCAAAACCAGGCCATGGTCTGCACTAAAGGACATAGTATCAGCGAAGGGTAATCAGAGGTTTGGAACAGCTCTTACGTAAGATATTAAATAACGCAGACTTACCCACTTTGAAAAAAAAAAAACAACATGAGAATGAATATGATAGTAGTTTATGTAGGCTGCTATATTTTTATGTTACCAAAAAAACTCCCATACTTCTGTTACCACAAAAATTGTCTACTAATTACTCATTAACCATCCATTGTTTCTCACAATGCAAAAAGTTCAATAAATGTGCAAAAACAAATGAAAGAAAATAACTCTAAAGTCACCAAGCTGGGTGGTGTGCAGGCCAAATCTACGCACAAATCCAGGAGGAGTGTAATGTATTCTGGAAGGACACATTCACCAGCTATTAACAATAATGGTACAAGTGCTGCCACACTAGAGTAGTTTGAAGGAACCGCTACAGAGATGACCTCGATGCAAAGAGCCAACAGTCTGACCTGCGGGGTGCAGGCTGACTTCACCTGGAGTTTTAGGACATTTGTGCCTCTCTGCAGTCAAGCTCTAGGGATTGACTTTAGAGATGGGAACTCTGGATCTGTTTTCAAACCTTGAAAATAACCCATGGAAATTAGTTGGGGCTATCATTTCTACCTCCAGAAAAAAGGTAAATAAATTGTTTCTGAAACTGGCGAGAGACTTCAGAGACAGGGGTTGAATTTAACTTGCACAGCAAGCACACCTGGTTACACTACACACTGGCTGAGAGGTGGAAGGGCAAACACATATGCGTATCTCCTGATGGTACTGGGCATGGACTAGCTTTTCTTCTTATACATGCTTATAGATCTTATACAGACAAGTTATGGATGCCCCATCCCTGGAAGTGTTCAAGGCCAGGCTGGATGAGGCTTTGAGCAGCCTGGTCTAGCGGGAGGTGTCCCTGCCCATGGCAGGGGGGTTGGGACTAGACGACCTTTAAGGTCCCTTCTAACCCGAACCATTCCATGATTCTGTGATCTAGGAAAGGTTAGCCCTTGAAGGGCTTTTGAAAGCCAGGAGGTCACAGCTTCTCTAGCCTTCCAGGTATCTGTTCACACCACAAGAAGTCTTCCAGCTGTCTCCTCCTGTTGTGAGGAAGCACAGCGCTCTTGAAATTCAACAACTTTGAATATCCTGATGGGCCAAAAATGAGACAACTGGACTTGAAACATGTAAATATCCACACGGTAACGTGCAAAAATAATGAGAAGTACAACAAAGATAATTTTCACCCTGATTCCTAATTTTTCTTTCTTCTATTTTTCCTGCATTCCTGACTTCAATTACATAGTTATCCAGGAAGCCAACTTAGATTATACTCTTAGAGATACATGAAGTAACCAGAAATGTCATCACTCTCATGATGCATTTCAGCAGGAGTTTAAATCTTTCTCTCCTGATCTAAGGAATGCAGAGCTGCTCAGAGGAATTCAGACAATTACAAATAAGCATCCTAGAAAACACCAATACTGGAATGGAAGCTTGCTAAAATATTACGAGCTACACAGACACTTTCCCTACAACACATGAGCAAGAAGGGAAAGGGTAATTATATATGTTAGGAAATTATTTTGTCTAGGCCCTCAGCAGGACCTTTACCATTTTCTTCATTAAAACTGGGATTTAAAAAAAAGAAAATACTAGCCTTGGACACATTTTCAACAAACTTTGATACTATAGTTTTACTAGCTGTATTACCCAGGTCTTTCAAAATCAACTTCAATAGCTTCACTGGTTTCTATAAGACCCCCAAATCCACAGTCTCTTGCTACTCACATGCTACTTGCTACAGTCACATGCTGTGTTAACAGGTGGAATGGGGAACATTTATGCAGCTCTGAGACATGGAAAGGAGAATGTAGTGATGGAAAAGAAGTAAAACCTACTGGCTGTGCCAAGATATGCCATTTCTCTTTAGATGGTTCAGAGGAAAAGATACAGTGGCCTCGCCATGTGCATGTACACCTGGATAAGCATGAACCTCTAGGTTTAGTTCCACCACTCATGAGAAGTAATTGGAAACTTTAAAATCAACCCTTAACATCCTAAAACTACAACTGAGTTGCTTCGCAAGAGGGTGGAGTTGACACATGTAGCTGATGCTGGTCAAATACTCCAAGAGGTCACAAAAGTCTATGTGTTTTTTATTTTCTTTTTTAAAAATTTTTCATCCCTCTTGGGCATCAAGTGCTGGCTGCTGTAGAGAGATCACTGCAGGAAGCAGAAGATCTTAAGAACAAAGCTGAAAAGGGGGTTTTAAACCACTCTTGTTGGATTAGCTAGATCAGACCAACTTACATTTTTTCCACATCCTTGCTTGTCTCCCCACACACCAGGGAAGACCCGTGTTATGCTATAGATTGACTTAAATGGAAAACAGAAGAATAGGAGGCCCACATCTAGGCCTCGGCAGGAAACCGACCTGGAATACCCACAATAAAATTGACAGGCTTGATGGCTGAATGGATTTAAGCAACAGCTGGAATCTGATGAGTCTAAAATAACTTCCTGCGAGAAAGCTGATCAGGAGAATAAATCTTTCATGGATTACATTCAATTAAGAGTTATCGCATCATTGAGAGGAGGCTAGACATCCATGAACAATACATGCTAAAAATAACTGGGTTCCAGGTTCACCCACCGACACTGAAAGCACAGACTCCAGAAGGAGTTTCTCTGCCAGGCTGGGTATTGGCTGGTGGCACTTAACGTGAAAACACAACCAACACTTTTGGAAGGAGCCTGAACTCTAAACAACCCTCCGAGGGCATCCTCTTGTGATAACAAAGCACGCGGCTCTTTTATACCCTGATACATCTGAAATACGCAGGAGATGGACTGATTTCTAAAAGCCGCCACTCAACAAGAAAGGCAGCGAATTTTTACGCCAGCTACTTTTAGCCGTGAAGCAGAAAGCGGCAGAGCCGAGCCCGCCACGCACGCAAAGGCTTTCATTCCATGGGCTCCCAGGGCGCAGAAGCTGCGGGGCTCTCAGCAAATCTGGAATAGCTCTCATGGTTGGAGATCAAGTCTCCGCAGTGAAACTCCATGAAACGGCAAAGGCGGAGAGGCACGTCCTGAACTCCCGGAGCAAAACAAGCCGACAACTGACTGGAAAGACAGCATGTCTCTTAGGAAAAGCGTTTAAATGCGACTGATTTTATGGTGCTAATATTTGAGATTAGGCAACAACTAAATCTAGGGTTCTTAGAATATCTGAACTATAAAAAAAGGCAACTGTGGGTGTATTTTTTATAAACAGGCTTACATACACCTGCTTTTTTGACACTGGATGCCTATAAAGTGACAGACTGAAAAGTGGCCCTCTTGGTTTTTGTTTGGTTGGTTTTTTTTTAAAAAATAGTAGTAAAAGGAAGATCATGTTAGCGTGCGTGTGAGGAGAAAATCACAACAGCTCTTCTGGACTTTCTAGCAATGAATAAGCCACCCTCCTCAAATCAGCCCAAAGCTACATCTTCCATTCTCACTTTTCATCAGAGGAAAGTTTTAAGAGGGACCAATTTCTTACAGAAATTTCCCATTAAAAGTATGTCACAACAGTAATTCAGACATGACAGAAGGAGGTTACAATGTGGAATCTGGATTCATACGACAGTTCCAGAGCTGAGAGCCCATGCGATTCCCTCTTGCAAGGTCACTTGGCCTTGGATTCTCAAAGACCCAGTATAGGTTAAGAAAACAAAGACCATCATTTACTTTCCTTCAGGGAAATTGGTCGCTTTGGGAAATCTCAGCCTTGGGGAGAGGAGCAAAGGAAACATTTTCCCTCATCCCAGAGCCGTGACAATGACAGGACTGGCCACAAATGCCCGGCTGTATCAGGGCTGCTCAGGTATGGTGCTCCCCGTGGGGCGGCAGGACGCCCTCCTGCTTCCTTCGTGGGTGCTCGGTGGAGAAAGGGGCTCACGAGGTGCAGGAGCACCCACCTAGCTCCCACCGTGCCTTTGTGGGTGCTTTTCCTCTCCTGCTGGGAGCAAGCACCTCTCCAACTGCAACAGCCGTCAATCAGAAAGGAAAATAAAATGGCAGAAGCCCATCGTTTCCTGATGTGTAGCTGTTTGGTGGTGGGACAGCCTGCTCCCTGGGAAACTCCAGCCAAGCTGCAAATTTACGGCTGTCAGCCGGCCAGTTCACAAACAATTACCTTAAACACTTGACCTATGCCGTGTCCCGAGTATCCATCAAGCAGCAGCTGCTGTGTGGGACCAGTCCTGTGGTACCGACATGAGCTTGACTTCCCTTTTGACAGTTACTACATCGGATACGCTCGGCTTCGTTTTTCATTATAGCAGCGGCTTTCTGAGGGCGGATAGGGTTGTGCTTTTCTGTCTGTCTTATAAAATCAACCCGGGATTTGAAAATTAAGCTGTGCTCTTTTGGTGTTTTGTCACTCCAGGTAGTAAAAAAATCCGTGCGTCAGGCTTTCTTGACCATTACCCTGATGATGATAACTGAGGTGGGAAGTCACCTGCTCATTCTCCAGCCACACTGACAGGGACAAGATATGTCTGGGTCAATGCAGGAAACATACAGAGCATGCAGTCTCTTTGTTAAATAAGAAGATGTCATTTCTAAATAACCACTTTCTTAACTACAATCTCATTGTACAGAGGTCACGGGCCTCTATCCTCCAAGGAATAAGAGTACTGTGATAAAATCAGCACAAGGAAGGACACAGGATTAGAAACAGGGGGCAGGGAGCAAGGATTTGGGAAGCTGAGAGGGTGTCACAAAACCTCAGAAAACGCTCACTTTCCCCAAGCAAAAATCTACCATTTGGGTCTTGAAATCTGAGACTCTCACTAGGAACGCGAGCTCCGTCAAACCAGCCGGGTTTTCTGCAACTCTGACAAGGAATTCGGTGCAACAGCTCGTGAAAACAGGTGGTGAGTGTCCAGTTCAGACTTGGAAGCAGCGGACTACTGTAAAATTCCCATCTTCCCACCCCTTGATTTAAGAATTTCCGTGTAAAAAGAAAACGGTCAGCTCAGCAAACAGACTGAACTATGTCGTAAAAGCCTTGTCTTTTTAATTACAATAGGTGTGAAACACACAATGCATCTTTAAGATTTTACAATGCTGGAAATATGAAGGAACTGAAATATTTGCCATTATCTTATCAAAGTATCAGGCCTGCAGCTTACAGGAATATTTTATGAATGGCCAACCAGAAAGACTTGCTTTTTCATTCTTGGGTCACATTCACTGCAACGCAACAGTAAAGAACAAGCCCCTCTCTCTTTCGAAGAACTGATTTGCTTCATTAAAAGCCAAGCCCTCTGTCTCTTGCCAGCTGAAATAGCTGCCTTTGTATCCTTAAGTGTTAAAAAACGTGTCAGACTGAGAGAGATTTGCTTTTCCCAGGTATTCCTGAAAGCCATTGAGTGCTTCGAGTCAGCACTATGAAATTACCCTGCACCACTCCAAGCATTTGTTTCTCTTCCCAAACAGAGCATCATTGTTCTTATTTAAAGAAATAATCCTCACAAAGCTGAAATAATTATTCAGCCCAAACAGCCCATAGCAAGTGAAACAGTCTTTAGACAGCTGTCATGGCTCAGTCTTCCGGAAGCTTTTATTTTAATGAAACTCATTAAGGAAAGAAATTAACAGAAATTAACAGGAAAATATCATAATTTGTCTTGTTTCAGAAAGCTTGAATGGAGACAAAAGGCTCTTTAACATGACACGTAATGTGACCAGTCAAAACTCCCTGTGCCGCTGAGTCTCGCACGCCGAGTAAATAAGTCCGAAGTTGCTTATGCTGCAGCTCCACGGTTTGGTGTGGTGAAATTAAAATGTTAAATGAGAATACCGTGTCTTTGGGTGCTAAGGAGGCTTGTCTCCCAGCATCCGTACACTGTGTGCTCGTACAAGTATGCGGGAATGTTCAAGGTAATGAATATGCTACCTGTAAATATCCTAGGGTAATGAAAGATGAAGGGTAATAAACTCTCTGGAGAAGGGAACCATCTTATAGATAGTTCATGACAACTGTTTCTTTCTGCAACGCTCTTCAACGGAGGGGAAAGAAAACGGCACTTATCTTTTCAGATACATACTAGGTATCTAAGTTATCTCTGATTTCCCCTTCAGAAGCACAAAAAGGAACATTTCACTGTGGTTTTTAATCTGAGTGGAACTGACAGAGGAGCATGCGGTGCTGTAAGCAGCTCAGAAAGGCAGAGATAATAACACCGACACACCTTGCTTCAGCGTCCTCAGCCTCTCCTCTGGCTCTGGCTGGCGTGCTCTCCCTTGACCGACCCTGGTGACATCCCTGCCTCGTCCCAGCAGAGAGCCACGCACACCCTCCCGCCACGTGGGACGGGCATCTGCCCAGTGAGAGTGGCTGGGCTAAAATCCTGCTCTTCTGAAGCCAACTGAGTTTTACCTTTGACTTTCAAAGCGGCCGGGATTTAGACCCCAGAGAGCTGTGACAAGAAAAGGAACAGTACATGCGCACAGAGGGAAGCAGGGGGGACAGCTGGGGAGCAAAAGGGGCACGGAAATCCACAGACCGCATCTAGAAACTAAAACTTCCCGCCAGAGTCACCCTCTGCTCCTCAGGGAGACCAGATTTTGCTGCAGAAATGTGGGGGAAAACTACTAAGGATCTTTTGAAAACATGTAAATAAAAGCATTACCTATTTGGCATTTGCCACGTGCAGTGGCAGTCAGCTCCCGAGGCAGAGCCATGTTACTTTGCCATCGTACAACTAATCTACTGTCAACGGCAGAGGAATACCAGGGACGCGGTTACGATTGCTTCCTAGCACAAGGAATACGTACAAATATATGTTGAAAGACAACGTAGTGCTTCTGGGGAAAAAAGGTCTTAGTTATATGGAATTTAGAAACAGTTTTCTTCTGATTTCTCATGGAGTGCACAGTAAGCGTCAGTGGCGCACAGGAAGTGCCAGGATCCATGAGGGCAGATAGAGACACGACAGACGGGAAGAGTCGAGGGAGTAAAGCAGAAGCTGGTGGCAGGAGGGAGAGAAGGATGGGCAAAAGAAATTGAGACTAATGGAAATGCTGCTGAGGAAAGTAAAAAGTGTGGAGCCTTCAGAGAAAGGAATTTTGGAGAAACAGGCAACAGCAAAACTACTCCCGTCCAGTTTGCATAAAGCCCGAATGATAACACAAGCCATAGAGGATACGGCTTTGGGAACTGGGTCCGATCCAAATCGCCTCGGAACAAGCTGTATCCGTCTAAACTGGAATCAACTGGATCTTCCTTTATCCCAGCTGACTAGAAAAGGTGTCCCCCCGCTTTGAGTTAGATAATTCAACCTGACGTTTATCCAAAAATTGTACCGTTTCTAATCAAGAATACCAGCAACATCCTTCACACTAGCAGGTCCATGCCTAAAGCAATGGCCCACTTGTGAATACAGCTGTTACAAAAAAAATAGTTAATCTATTAAAATCACTCGAGAGACACTCATGAGCATGACCAGAATTCAACCCCACAGCCTACGCAGTTAATACTATATACAAGCTGAGAAAGTTAGCTGTGGACTTCTACTTATTCTGTTAAACTTTCTGGACTTCAAAGAGTTGAGGAAAGCTACTGAAATATATCCAGAGTACCTCCTCATAGTTTCTCAGTCTATTTATTATAGCTTTTGTTTAGTAATGCCATGAGGATAGACTAGCATTAAATTAAACAAACCCTCTTGCAATGTAGGGAAATGCCTGGATGGCCTTCAGAAGGTTATTTCTGCCCTAACTACTTCTATGTCAGAGACATTTCAGGAATACAAATGAGTGGAGAGATTAGGGATGGATGAATCGTGGAGGATCACCAGCTCTTTCTCAACTAGCGGCAGTGACTTCTTGCAAAAAGGAACCCCCTAAAATTATCGTCCTCTCACTTATATTACCTTGTCACTGACTTCAAGAGGGCTCTGCATTTCTCTTTCACTGGTGCTCCTTCTCATGCAATGCATCAGATTATTTACTTAGGCCTGAAGACTACCTTATGTGTCCTCTGCCACACAAAAATATCATACATAAATGATTCAGAAGTACATGTTTTATCCATTCCTCCTGTTTAAAGTCATGTAAGCCAAATGCTAATCACTTATTGCCACTCAGCTCAGGTTTCCTATTGACTTCAGCCTGCCTACAAACAGGCCAAAGACAACCTGACTTTCACAGCCATGGATGTCTAGCTGTAAGCCCCATCACAGTTCCTGAGAGGTGAGGCGTTCACAACACCTACAAAAATCAAATCGTTGTGATATGGCTCTTTACACTTTGCCTCAGCTGTTGTGGTGAGCAGAAAATATACCACCAAAATTCTTTTGCTATCTTGATTTGCTTTCACTTATTCTGGCATGCAATACACTGTGCATTTATAACATTCATTCAAAACAGTTATTTCAAAATTGCTTGCACTTCGTCAAGTTTCCTTTTATATCCTCCCTTTTTCTTATTCCAAGGAAGGCAAATATAATTTATTCACCTTTTTATAAAGGAAGCCTGGAATCCCGCTGAAGTCCTTTGCAAACCTCCCACTGCCCAATGCCACCACAATTGAAACATTATGATGTTCTTTACTCCCCAGTACTTCTCTTTTTCTGTAATCCCTACCTCTAATCTGTGTGCTCCCGGAGTGACCATCCCAGCAGCAGCTCAGGGACCGTACTTCAGAAAAGCCCCTATGAACCCCTCAACTGCCCGGCAAGGGGAACAGTGCCCACAGGAACTGTTCCATCTCCTGCTTTGGGAAGAGGTCAGCACATCGCTCTCAAATGCAGATATGGCACAGAGGTACCTACTGACCCACTTCAGTCTCTGCTCTCTTGTTTGTGAATCCCACCCCACAGATGACTGGGAGAGGGACCCGTATTTCCATCACCATTCGCTCCTCTGTAACACTCAGCTGAGGGGGCCCGTCTGTTCCCTGTGAAAAGCTAGAAACCCACACCAAGAAACTTGTATGAAGAACATAGAGCCCCTGTACATCAAAGCAAAACCCTTCCCTTCCTGGAAAGAAACTTCAAAACAGCCACCTCAGCCTTTGCTGTCACTTTGGCTGTGAAGGGAGAGCCTGTCCTCTGCTTTCAGCCACATTTATTGTATGTAACGTGACAAGAAACAGCAGTCAAAATTTTACATTGCTCTAGTCTGAAAAAAGAATTATTTTTCTTCTGAGTTATAAAGGAAGAAAAGCTTTGAGAACTTAGTGGGCAGGTTTGGTGACGAAGCACTTGAAGTATGAAACAGAAAGCATCCTTCTCGTGATGCTTTGCATGAGTATATTTATAGGACATTTTTTAATTCTGGAAACAACAGCATGTGGCCTCTGCAGCTACAATCTTCAGACCAGATTTTCCACTAGTTTACTTCATTTTTATACAGACATAATTCAACCAATTCCTATAGGACTACTACACTGTAAAACTGGGTGATCCCATGAAGAATTTCTTTCTCACTGTTCTTATTGTCACTTCTTGCAAAAATAGCAAGATCGAGCATTACACATGGGGCAATTTTTCAGCGGGTATTACACACACTGCAGCAGCCCATGATAATTTGCAAGTAAAACACAAGTGAAAAACTCTGAGCGCTGGTTTCATTTATGCCTGGTAACCTGCGTGTGTCCTGGATGTAGAGGATGTTGGTCAGTTGGGGATAATTTCTATAAAATCCCAGAGCCGTGTTAGACCTGAGAGAAGGCTTCCTTCACCTCGGGAAACGTCCTATGACTTGGTGGAGGCTCACTTTTGTCACTGACATTACCCTGGTGGACAGAGACCTCATTTCACGACCAGAGCCTATCCCATATCGGAGCATCTGTGCCTTGGCACTGCCAAACGTGTACATCCTTCCTGACGGGCCGGTCAGAGCCAGTTAAGCCTAGCAAATGCGCTTGTGCACGGCACTTCAGCAATACAGCACGCGCAAAACCTGCTAGCTTTCTTCCATAATATTTGCAAATTCCGTAACAGTTGATTATTTATACATTAACCCACAGACTTCATTTCTTCCATCTTATACCCATCCATTGTAGATGTAGTGTCGTTGCCACTTGCTCTGTTAGGCAGGAATTAATGCATCAGAGCCATGTAATTTATGCGTGCTGTTTTGTCAAGTCTGTTTGTATGGAATCTGCTTCGGAGAGGCAAGCTGCTCTGTTCTCTGGGGCCAGAAATAGTATTAATTTTTTTTTTTTTTTTTTTCCTTTGGTGCCATGGATCAAGGTAACTTCAGAGCAGCCACCAGCAAATCTTTGATGAGATGGAAATTGCACTGTTCTGTGGTTTATGTCATTTCAGGTAGAGATGATCTGCGTGCATGCAGAAGTATGACACTGATATAATAGAAGAAAACCCTTCTAGTTGACATGGATATTCAGGGATGCCATTATCACGGCAGCCAAAGGACCAAGGACAAAGGACTGATTTACTAAGTTAGAATATGACAGTGCATTTCTAGGATTTAAAAGCAAGCGAGGAAACCGAACTGCCTGCCTTTCCTAGGAAGCAGTCTTACAAGGCAGACAGCTTGTTCCACTTAAACGCGCCCCACTGCAATAATAGTATTACTTGGGAAATGAAGACACAACATACAGTCTTTTCTTAGTGCTTTACAATTCTCGGGTCAAGTGCTAATACATATTACAGAGCTCTCTCTGGCAAGTATTGTTAGAGCTGTCATTAAAGACCTCCAAAAGTCTTAGCTGCGCAATTGAAAATGTTTCCAAATCCTCTTATCCCAAACATAACAAATCTCGCTGTTGTTAAATCTGATGTTTTGTAAATTTGATACTACTTGGCTTATTGAGGGGGCTGGAGAATGTTTTTTTGTGCAATAACACAGATCTCCAGAAAAGGAATAATGCGTCTCTGCGGCAAGGGAATAACGCGGATCTCTGGGAAGGGATTTATGCAGACCGGTGGAAAAGGGAAAATCAAAGACCACCTCCAGTACAGTATGAAGATGATTCTAGGATTAAAAGGCACAATAATGCTACCCAATTACAGCTCCGCCTGGGTCATGCGCTATGCGTAGCAGAGAGAAGCAAGATGGCAGATACCCTGGGTTATTTTAATTAATTTAATCATGTGACTAATTGGTCTCTGCTGGGTTTCTGTGGTAACTGCTTCCTAAGTGCTGATGGGCAATTGTGTTAAATGTAGCTTGGAAACTGCACGTAGGGTGCAGTGCCTTCTAGAGAGCAAAGGGAATTGTACAGCTGTGCGGGGAAGGTGCTCCCGCTGGGGCGCTGATTATCTCCGAGCAGAATGTTTACAGCTGCACTGTCCTCTTTGCTCCTCCGCAAGCACGCTTCCCAAAGGAATACGCCGATTTGCAGAAAACGTGCTAGACTTTCTCCCTCCTGGGCGTGAAAGTAGATTTCCTGTAGGAATATCTGAAGGCACACGTATGTGGCGGAGCCACGCGCTATTTGGAAACAAAGGGAGAGCAGCCAGAGAGCCCTGCCTGCAAAACCGAAATGACTCCTGCCTGCGCAGTGTGAGGCCCTGCAAACCAGAATGGCTTCTTAGCGGTGGCTGCGTTTGAGGGTAAATCCATTACCGAGCCCTGACACAAACAACGCGCGAAACTGGTTTCTTCCAACTGCTCCTGCCTCTCTTGTATTATTCATGAAATCCCTAGATCCACACGGGTCACAATTAGCATGGAGCACTGCAAAATGGCACAGCGCCGCCTTCAAAATTGGCAAACATGAAAACGACTTGTAAAAGTCATTCTTTGCTTCACGGGTTGAATTTCGGATCACCGCGAATAAGAAGTTGTCATCCTGCTGGATCCAAACTTACACCCGCGTCTCCTCACATGATTAATGTAACGGTACGAATGGAAAGATGATTAATAATAGCAACCTACATTCCAGCAATTACAATTGCACATAAGAAATGACTGTTTAATGGGGTGGTAAGTTAAACCCCGTTAAGGGCACAGAGGAAAAATAACTGAGAATCTCCTCAGTACCTTTCACCAAAAAAAAAAAAAAACCACCTAAGAAAACATCCATAAGACAACACAAGACATGCTGCAAACACAGAACACAACATGGAACAGCACATGCCATACCTTATCGTAACCTGGCCAGTGAAAATGCAGAAACAGGTTAGGAAATGTAGAAAGACACAGCCAGAAAGAGGTTAAAAGTTTGGCAGCTGTATTGCAAAGGCGAGAAAGGTTCCACTTAATAAAGCAAGGGAAAGGATAAGGCAGAATGGTGGAGGAGGAAAAATGTGCATCACCTCCCTGCCCTGGGCTACTGGAGAATGAAGGGCTATCCAGACTGAGGAAGTGTGGCAGACCTGGGCTTTATTTTATTTAACATGAGTTAGGTTAAATTTAATATACCTTATACAGCTTTATCAGCAAAAAGTGTTAGTTGTAGATCACGAAGTACGTAGACAAATACCTAATTTCTCATTTTTCCTGTTAAAATGACACCACTGGCTTTAGCTTGGGATTCAGTTTTCATCCTACTGGCATGAGTGGCAATGTTGGCCCTGATATCCGCAGGACCAAAATGCCTCCTTTGCTTTGAAACCGGTGGTTAGTACCTCATTGCATATTCTGTTCTGCAATTTATATTGAGTTATTAAAACCTAAGTTCAAAGGTAAAGAAACAAAAAGCTCAAAATAACCACATCTGTGATTAGCTGTCTTTAGGAAACCAATTTTAGGAAACATCTTACAAACTATGCAACGTGCTCTAATATCTCTAGTTGTGTTAGGCACAGCAAAGGTGCTACACAATGCTGAAAAGGCCAGATACAATGATTTAGAATTCTACATGACACTTCTTTAAAAATAGCCCTCACTATGTGAGATTGTGTTCAATCTCACATATTGCTTTAGCCTTGTTATAAAAAGTTTTCCACGCTTTCTATATTTGCATCAACAGTAAATACTAGAAAATACTGACATTTTCAAAATTCTTCAAAAGAGCAGTGTAGTGATACTGATAACTGCTTTATGAATGTTGAAACATTTTATGAGAGATTTGAGGATGATTGAAAGTGAGACAAAACATTTTCATTTTAATGATAATAATAAAAAAACTTTCCAGTGACACTATAGCAAACCTATTGCTTCTCCAAACCCAGTAGAGAACTAAATGGAGCTATTTCAATTCCCACACAGGGCCAAAGCCTCAGCTGATGCAAACAGCCCCACTGATTTTAATAAAGCCACGCCTGCTTACACCAGTTATGAATTTGGCCAACCAAATGGGACACGTCAATTTGGATTTGGATTATGTCACGGAGCCCTTCACGCTTGCTATGGCATCAGTGCAAGCGCTCTGATTAGGAAAATGGGTCTCGCCATAGTGATCAGCCCATTTGTTCATCTTGCCTGGTAAATTGCAGCTGACAATAGCCAATACCTGAAGGAAGGAGTGAAAAATATCTTATAATCTACGCAGTCATAGGATGCATCTGGGGCTTACACTGGCAGGCAATCTCTCTGATGAATGAGGTTTGGTTTCCGTTGCTCTTTTACTTGGCTTAGCTATATGTTTTGCTAATAATCATCAGTTTTATCAAACCTATGCAACTATACTATTGAATTTAAGGCCCAGTTCAACTGCTACTGGGGACAGAGAACTCCTCTTTACTTCAGCGGCTTGTGGCTCAGGCTTTTAACCATGATTTGTGATAGCTCAGTCTAAAAATGGGCAGTGTAATACCGCCTGCTGAATCCGAGCAGGCTATCCTTTCATTTCTGCAGAAGTCGGAGATGGAAAATACACAGAAGACGGTGTATGTATTCCCTCTGCCAGTGCCAGCTTCTGTATTTACTAGTGTTTGCTCGTCCCAGCTTAGTCCGTCCCCAGAAAAGTGGCTGATTTCAGGCCACGGTTCCAAGTGCTAACACACTGAAGTATTATACATCAAAACTGCAAAAGATTAACTTCTTTCCAGCCTTCTCCTCCTTCTCCACAGGCTTATCACCTTTGTATTCCCTAAATTATCTTTGGCTCTGCTCATCCCTTAACCCTGCCCGCCCAAACTCCCTCCAAATCCTGCCACTCTTTGTTGTACCCATGCTTCAGCAGCTACTCAGCTATCCTCAACACCCCCAGGCTCCAGACCCTAGCTATGGTCGTTTAACTACCATTACATCTGCACAGTCCAACTCGTTGCCCTTACCTATCCTCATTCCACTAAGATATTTTTTTCAGGTTCGGGTTTTTTTTTCCCCCTCAACACATTAACTCACTTTTGTCAAAGTACAAGTAATTTAGTTGTTTTTTTCCATTATTTCTAATTCCTCCAGAGAATTATTTTCTGTCCTGTCTGGTATCTGCAACTTCCCCTTAGTTTAGCATCATCTGCAGAGTTTGAGAAGTTGCTCTCGGTTCTCTCCTGGAGACCATTAACGCAATATGAAACAAGACCAAGCTCATGAAAGTCCCTCCGGCACTTCTCTATCCACAACCTGATATGCTGCTCTTTATCACCACCCTTTACTTTATTCCTTGAGCTCGTTTTCAGGCCACTTGACAGTGTTCATATCCAAAGTAATTTGAATTAATCTGAGGGTAAGATTTCATGAGATGCTATTTCAAGTGCTTTACTAAATTCCAAATCCATTAGAACTTCTAATTTCCCTCCCTCAGATGATTTCCGTGCGTGTGTGTACATACTGGCTGTGTTTGCTTGGCAAAACCTCTGTACTCTTCTGTTACTCTTTGCCCATATGGTATAACTGCAGAAAATGGGGATTTAGTTGAGTGTGTTTGTGCTTTGAAGTATCTGCTTTTTGTTGAAAAACTCAGATTTTTTTCTAAAAAAGATTAATTTTTCTGTAGCAAATTGAATTAAAAACTTTTGTAGCACAAATAACAACATTCCTCACCACTATAAAGTAATTTTTGGCTGGCACTGAACTCAGGTCCTTTGGAATGCCATCAGCTTTTTATTTAAATGGCCAACTTACTTGCTACAAAAACGTGGACCGAGGTATGCAGCTGTGCCAAAATGCGTTCATTTTTTCCATGGAGGGCATTAAACTACCCATAGACATGAAATAACGCATCGAAAATAAACAACCTTATCCAGCAAACGTGATCCTGAGTCCAAATAAACTATGTTCACCTAAATATCTTTTTCTAAAAGATGTTATGTATAAAAATTATATCCCAACTCTTCTTTTCAATGTTACGACCTGACAGGTCATGCGTAACTGAAAGTTGCTTTATTCTGCCATTAAGCAAATTAAACAAAAATCATTCAGGAACTCTCAGTTTCGTTTCCTATGCTCAAGAAGAAAGAAACCTTCTTATCTCTCTCTTTTTTTTTTTTTTTTAAGCACCATACAAATGACTTCCAAATTTTCAGGAACAGTTGCTGGTTTTAATGATACATTGCAGATCCTTGTCAATATCTCTGCTGCTTCACACTTTTATTTCCTTAGGAACACTCGGCTGAGTACCATCTGCTCCTGGTGATTTACTGCTCTCGAGCTGCTGAAGTTGCTCCGTAACTTCCTCCTAAGAGACTTCAATTTTTGCTATAAGGCCACACTCTGATTTCCTGTGAAAAGTGTCCTTGGAACAGAAATTTCCTCATCATCCTCTGCAGTGAGGATGGACGCAGAAAATTTAATTTAATTTTTCTGCTGTTCTGCTTTCTCAGAAGGGGCCAGAGTCACGGCTGGCTGGCCTGTGGGAGTGGGGTACTTACAGGTGGTTTTTCCTATACCTTCTACACTGCCTTGTACACATGCCTTTCAGATAATTTCCTTGTCTTTTTATTCCTGCACTTTCTCTCAGAGACCTTTGGTTATAACTGATTTGATCACATTCTCAAATTTTTTGAAGAATGAGTTTTGTCTTAAAAACGCCTAACAGTTGGTATTTCTGTCACAAGTGTGCCTGGGACCCCGTTGGCATTTCCATAGTTTAACAACCACACTTCCAATTTGGAAAAAAATGTTTTTTTTTCCTCTCTTGCTGTGCGAAAAACCACAGAAACAATAAGAAAGCAGACCACATGCAAAATAGTGAAACTGCCCGTACACAATGTACAGGCAAATACGCACGGGGCCTGATCCCGGAGCTCATCATGAGCAGCGGGACATCACCCACTGACGCCAATGGAATTTGGATCAGGCCCAAAGGAAGCACAACAAAAAACAGAGCGAGGTTTTTTGTCTCATTTTTCGGTTACAGTAATCATAGGTGTTGTTTGTAACAGTAGTAGGTAACAAGTTTTCCAATAAAAGTGTGATTTTTAAGTTGACAGTGTCCCTTTAAGCTTATGCACTTCTTCACTAAACTATGCCAGATTTACTCTCCCCTTTCTACTTTTTCCTTGCTCAGAGGTATACGTACCATCTGTGCATCTAATATGGTGTTCTTAAATAGCCTCCAGAGTGATTCAATGCTTCTTTCTTTCCCTTTTTTTTTTAAAAAAAAAAACAAACAACTTTATCTTGGTTAACCCTTTTCCTTGGTATTTTAGAGCCTTGTCTTTCAGAGCTCCTGGTCCTTCCTTTCTTTAGGATAAAAGTTACTATCTTCCAATATGGAAGTTAGGAGCACAGCCACCTGACAAAACTCAGTGGGGAGCTGACTTATCAAGGCATTGGTATTGATAAATTAATTGCTTCTGCAAATGGAGGCATGAGACTGGACCCTTCAATAACAGCCAAAGTTGACCATTATTACTTCTACAGCATGAAATTATTCAAACCTACCTCCTCATAAATATCTAAATGGCAGTGTTCTGTCTAAATGGACCACTTGGTGGACAAGGAACTGGCTAAATGGCCACACTCAAAGGGTTGCCCAGGGAGGCTGTGGATGCGCCATCCCTGGAAGTGTTCAAGGCCAGGCTGGATGGGGCTTTGAGCAGCCTGGTCTAGTGGGAGGTGTCCCTGCCCAGGGCAGGGGGGTTGGAACTGGATGATCTTTAAGGTCCCTTCCAACTCAAACCATTCTGTGATTCTGTAAATCTCTAGATTAAGTTTTTAAGATTATAGGTAGTTCTAGGAGCTCTCTTCCACCTGATGTAGTAGCACTGTGCACTGTGACTGCGAAAGCCTGTGGGCTAGATTAAAAATAAGACTAATTGAGACGGGGTTGTTGTTTGATTTCTAACTCAACAGGTCTCCCCTTGGATTTGACAGTCCAAATTTCAGGGGAGGGAAGGGCCACAGATGTATGGGACATGGCACCACTGTATCCCTGTATGCGATACAGGGAAAATGACTGTATCTGGCCAGTGCTGACGGGGAAGCTGAGTCCTTGATGGTCTCACACGCTCCTGGGTAAAGCTGTGCTGGGCTGCCATACCCCACTGAAGATCCTTCTCCTCGCAAAGCCCAGACAAGGGCCAGAGAGACGCTCTGCTCTGGTTTTAAAGTAAATGGACCGCCACGGGGCCACGTCTCCTGCCTGAGCATCTCCACCAGCCCCTCCGTGCAACGGAGGAAGGAGATTAAATAAACCAAAACCATCTGAAGCCACACACACACACAACCCTCCCATCGCACACTTTATGACCGTTTCTAAAAATTATTAAACAGTTGAGTACATTTACTTTAGATACAAAATTGCATCCAGGCTGACAACTTGCAACATATGTTTACTTCCAGCCCAATTTAAATTCAAATGGATGAGTTGTAAATGCTTGGGGTTTTTGACAGCAGCCCTCCACTGAACTTAGCTGGCCAGCAAACACTCTTTTATTATTGCAGAAACAATTTTCTACAGGAAAGGTATTTGACATTTTTGGACTTTTTTTGCCCTATAAAACCCACCTCGTTCTTCCAGCAAGTTTAACACTTGCACATCGAGCACAGCTTGATATACAGCGAGAAGCTGACTTTAACTAACAATTCCCCGTAGTAGATTTTTCCTGTTCATCCGTCAGCTTATAAATTATATCCATTTGGCCTCTCCTAGCCTCATTTAGACTCACAAGGCCAGATTCAAGGTTACTGTGTGTAAGGGTTTCTTCGATCTTCCCATAAACCAGCAAATGTTTGCAAACAAACCTAAAAGGGATGAAACTTTCCTACCTAGAAAGGGCCAAAAGATATATGATGTGATTTACTCCCTTGGTCTGACTGAGTTTCATCCTTGAATTTGTCCCAAGATTACTAGGCATGATGGAGAGGGAAGTCACCGCTTCGGAAGAGTAAGAGAGTAATTAAATACAGACCGTCAGCTGACAAGAAATGCTGCAACTCCATTGACCTGCTGCCTCACCTGCACAAATTCCTTGGCCACTAGCGAAGTGTGACAGCAACTTGTGCTCCCAAGAAAATTCAGGACTAGAAATGACCTTCCACCTTCAGCTGGGCCCCTCAGTTTTTCTACTGCTGCCCACCATGGTCCCCTGCCTGGGCAGAGTTTCATCCCATTAAACTACGCAGTTAATTGTAATATTCCATACGTCCTTTCAGGAGTGTGTACGAAGGGTGTCGTTCACAACACTGTTCCTAACCCAAACATATTTTTGAAAGCCATATTTGCTTAATTTTGGTTTTTAAATAAAAATATATAGGGTGAAAAAAATACTCAAGCTCCTTTTTCAATATTTCCCTAAGTTAATGAGCTGACTGATAAGTGAACAGATGCATTAAGGCAATAATTTATTCAAATGTCATGATATTTTTGAACAAACATATTATTTAATATGCATTTCATTATTTGCCCAGCTCATATTAGTATTAATGATTGATGTGTTCGTTAGGAAAGCAAAAAGTGGCACCAAATATAATCTGTGCAAATTAGATTCACTTTGGAGACCTACCCGAAGTTTTCCTCAGCATAAAGACTGTTCTCGATGCTCATTTTGTGTTGATCGCATGGAAACAAAGCAGGAAGGTGCCTAATTTCGTAAGAGGCCAAGGCAATGTGGGCTAATCTAACGTAACCTGAACCGAGACATGGAACGTAGCGAGAGCAATATTTTTTTGAGCGATCGTGCAGCTCACATAGGTTGGAGCCAAAGGGGTTCAGAGGTAAAGTAAGCACCCATGTGTATTATATCTGCTCATTTTCTGAATGCGTCATTGTTATGCATCTAAACTCTTTAATCAAAAATCCCTTGGTGATGTAAACATGTCCTGGATACAGATCATGAAGTCTATCTTGCCAAACTTATTAATGGTGCAAAACGTCTGCTTTTCCCCTAGTGTCTCCCCCTCCCCTTCAAAAATTCATCCTAAGTGATTTAAGACTTCAGCAAAGCACCTTAGCAACCTCCACAAAAATAGCTACCAGCCATCTTTCTTCCTCAGTCACTCTGGCAGGCAGCAACTTCTTTCACGTCTCCAATATCAAGGTGTCATAACATCTACTTACATCCAAATCATTGGTCTAAACTGCGTATAACCTAGTGCGTGAAAACCTTAAAAGCATTTCTAGTCAAGTCCTAATGCAATTAGTGGCGTTTTGTCGTAACATCTGTACGTAAACAAAACCTACTTTTGGCAAGAAGGAGAGATGCAATCACTGAAGCATCCAGAACTGATGAGAGGACACCTCGCATAAACTGGTCGCTTCATTTGAATCAAATGCCCACTGTCCAAGAGGCAGCAGATTCTCAAGCTGTAATTAGCGTATTCATCTTGATATAAACAAAGCAGCCAGAATGCAACACGACTGATGTAATGTGACATGGTGGTTAAAATTAAAAGTGAACACGCCTTTTAATTGGATTGGATACCTGCTAGCAATTCAGACAATGGGAATTTGATTCAAATTTATAGTATTAAATGGCAGCAGATGGACAGTAAAATGTCCATTGAGTTTGCAAACTGACAAGCACCCTGGGTTTGCCAGATCCCTTCATTAAGTCATTGGTGGCATCAGTCAGGTGCTGATGCATTTCATTGTTTGCAATGTTAATACGTTTTACTTTGGTGCGGGTGAGCAATGAGATATTCTGCCTGATGGTCTCAGTAGGTTAATTTGGAATTTCATTTGCCTCTTCTAATCATGAAACATCCTAGCTCTGGTTTTGGGAAGGAGTTTTATGAGATTTCTGGGTTTAGTATCCAGTAAGTGAAAAGGCCAGCTGATGACAGCTAGACAATGATGCCGACTCTTCTCCTTTCCGACTGATGCCACCCACCTCTCTCACAACTCAGGATTTGCTTTATATCTCAGTATCTGTTCCAGATTCTTGGTCGCGGTCTGCGGCCTTCACCCTTCACAAACTTTAAAAACATCCTCTGAGGGAGGATATTTTCCTTCCCCCTCCTTCTCCAGATAGTTCCTCAAGAAGTTCGCAGTTGTGCGCCACGCTTGAACTATTTCCTCTGCAGACTCAGCGTCTCATCTGCATTCACTCATCAGCGCTCATTTATATCTCAACATAGCAATCATAGCCATGGAGATGCTTGCCGTCTTTTCCCCTTCTACCTTCAAGCATTCGCAAGAAACCTCATTAATCGGCTTCTGTGGCAAATAAGCATACGCACACGTGCAGGTGTGCACATACACACACAAGCACACATAAATACACTTGCGCACATTCTGCGCAAACCCACAGCAGAAGAAGAAACTTTGTGAACCGTTTATTAAATCCTACTTCTCTACAGCTCTGCTGAAGCAAATACAGGTGATTTCACGCAAACCAGGGAGGACACCTGCTCTACACTGACCTTTCTACCTTTCTGAACACCTAACTAACGCAAGCTAAATCTCTAGGAGAATAGGTTTTCTATTCAGACCCCCTTGTGTTTCAAAACTTATTACGGAAAGGGACTCTAAAGGAAAATGTAACAGCTAAGCTTTTTTTTTTTTTTCCTTAGGGGCATTATTTGCATCAAGTTGCTTTAAGCAATTTTCCAAATTTCCATGAATGATGATCGTTTTACAAAATAAATTTTGCAGGTGCATAAGAAAGAGAAGAAAGTAACGTGGCTTTTTTGCTGTTACTCGTTGACTTAACAGGGAGATTGTTAAATGTTTCATATGCGCTGTTAGGCTGCACAATTAAGCTTGAAATCAAGAGAACTTTCTCTGACAACCCTTGGTAATAATTTGGGGGAATGATAGCTTGTGTTTACTCCCAGTTTTTAGTATGTGTTTGCATATACATGTCCATATTAATCACAGAGCGATACACGTTAATCAACCAAAAAACTATTCAGGCAGGAGGACTACAGTGTACTAAGGAGTATAGATGTTGTGTGCACCTTATTGTCTTTAAATATAATTTGAAAATGTAAGGAATTCTCTGATGCAGTAGAACTCAGAACTAAATAAACACGGACTACTTCTTACAGCCCCATTTGATTGTTCACATTCATTCTTGCTACACAGATGAGACAAAAGGGCATAAAACACGCTGCCCATCTGCGCTACCGACTCGCACACAGTGCTGCCCATCACTGTCCCGTACGGGGAGAAAGGCCATCATCGTTTACTTCTTCGTGGTGCTAAACAGCAGTTTACTCTTACTTTTTGATTGATGCCTTTTTGTTTATTAGTATAAATGAAATTTGACTGCACTGTAAACAAAAACATCTATCATCTTTTTTCCTGACTGGGAGGCAGTGTGAAACAGGAACAAGGTCAAGTATAAAATGCTGCCTGACGACCTTGCAGTCACTTCGTCTCCCATGTCTTAGTCAAATCAAGTAAATTATCCTTTAATATATATGTGAACAGAGCCTACGACCCCTATGAATTCAGTCCTCATTCTAGGTTTGGCTATTTGGTCATAATAAATTTGGTTTCTGACCCACTGAGTCAATAAACTTAATTTCAAACTTAATCTTTTCAGGCTTCAAACTCACTGGATCCAATTATGAATCCAATCGTTCCCTTTAAATTTAATATTCTGAAATTTGGTGGTCTAGTGCTTTTTGCCCTTATGTGCCTCTTTGGTACTTAACTTCATACTAGCTGGCCTGTAAAATTAAATCTCTAAGGAAGGGAGCATCAGAACAAGTCCAAATCTTAAATCTTCAGTTGCAAGCATTAGTACAAAATGCTCCCTTTTCCTGCTACACTTCCTTTTAATTGGTATTATTATGCACAACAGGTTATCATTATACACTAGTTCATTATGTGTATTTGACTACGCATACTAGACCAAACAGGATCAGGAATACAGAGTTGGATTATTTTTGTTTGGGGGGTGGGGTGGTGTATTTTTAGGTTTTTTCTAAATTGGATATAGTCTAAACATTTCACTCTTTGCCTAAAGGGGTAAAACCCCCCATTTTTCCTTCATTTACTTCTAGTAATTTAGATAAAATTACACTCTTTGGGGAGACTCATGGTAATTTCAAAATCTATGTATTTCTATTCTTGCAAGGCATGGTTGCTAAGACAGAGAACTTTAAATGGTCATGACTGCAGGATACCTGGGGCAAAATTTGTGTTCCTTAGGAGAAAAGCAACTTACAATCGTGCAAGTCTTTTTCCTTAAAACTTCCCCTTCCCAGACATGAAGGTCCTTGATGACCCTTGGCTATGTATGGATGCAGGGGGTGCAGGGGCACAGCTTCTGGAGCACAAACGGACACAGCTCCCCTGGGATAAAAGGCAGGAAGGACCGATGTACACCTCCAACTAAAATCCTTGGGTTCAAACACTCCCGAGGCCGGCAAGGTCTTGGTAAACCTATTGCAGGAGAGGGCTGGGAAGGAGTTAGAGGTTGAGAGCAGTCAGTGCCCGCCTAACCTGGGGCTTTTTGGAGCACTTTCTTCGCTCTCCGGTGGTCTCATGCCAAGCTTTTTCCCAGCTGGGAACTTGTGGGCATGCGTCGCTTCAGCACGCATCTGCCCTGTGTATGGGAGAGCATTTTGTTATTAGGATGACGACAAAAATCCTAATTCTGAACACAGCAATTGGCATTCAGGGATGGATAATTTGCAGCATTACTTAGAGACATTAGCAATGACTTATTCTTTACTGTTTAAACAGTCCTATCGTTTTAAGCAAGTGCTTATTACAGCACTTCTTATCTAGGGGAGGGAGGGAAGACTGCTTAACACGATCCATTAGGAAATTCAAGCCTGAAATGAAGTGACCACAAAATCAGCTCCCAGAAATGCAGCAGCTGTACATATTTAAAGTAATACGACACTATATTGTTGCTGAGATACATAAAAAAACATACATAAGGCAGGTGAAATGTGACTATTTTACGTCTCTGTTTGAAAAACGAGAAAGTGTAGAGTGGCATAACTTCTCAAATACATAAATAAGCATTAGACTCATGGAGAAGACAGGTATGCTGTCGGACTAGTAATAACAGATTAAAGGTCAGTGGTTAAATCTGAAACTATTGCAGCCTTTTCCTTTGATCCTACTCCTCAAGACTCCACTCTATTACTAACAGGTGAAGTGCAACATAAGAAGCATGAGGGTCTGCTGAATTCTGCTGTACCTGTCTTAATTTAATAGTGAAATTTTCTAAATATTCTGTCCTCGGATCATCTAATGCCACAAATGCACATGCAAGGGGCAGCTCCAGAATTCCCCTGCTGGGTCGGATCCTGTGCAATTCCAGATTCCACAGGTGCAAAGAGGAAGAAAATCTGACTCACTCGCTTAGCTTTGAAGCAGAGCCAATGTAGCAACCAACACATTATCAATTATATGTTATCTTCTCATGTTTTGCCAAGTCCGCCCATATGACATTTTGTTAATTTGCAACCTCTTTAGTGAAGAATAGGACACTTCACTGGGATATGATGGGATATGAAAAGATTCGGAAAATCTGTTGTTATTTAGATATATGCAATATAATGAATACAGAGAGCTTTCTGGATGGAAATATTCAGCATCTTTTAGCATCCAGAAGAATTTAACGGAGGTGTAGGAAATGAGGCAGGAGGCAATGAGATGCTCTCATTCATCCTTTCTCATAATACATGGACATGGAGGCCTCCAACAAAGCACATGGGTAATAAATTGTAAGTCGGGTAAAAGGGAACTTTTGCATATATTGCCCAACTGATTGAATTAATGACCATAAACTATTACTGAGTCCTACTACTCGTGGGTTAGTAGAAGGTTGAAGTACACCTATGCATTATGTTAACAGGCATTTATTTTAATTTAGTAAGGGATCTAAACCTTCTATTTCAGGATCTAAGCTGTAGATGGAGAATCCACCATGAACTGGTTGTTCTTTCATCTGCCTCCCCAAGGTTTCCCAAATTATCTGGTCCTCATCACTGCTGGACATACAGGACCACCTAACTAGGATCACTGACAATGCCTCCATTACTGTGAACCATCTTACCCACGTACGTTTGTGACTGAAAGTCACAGGAGCATCAGCTGACGGTGATCTGGATCCTGTCACCCCAGAATGGCTTACACATTGTAAGGCACATTGAGCTACATGTGCATAAATGTGCGTATGTGCACAAACACATACATCCGTGAGAACTTGTTTTCAAATAGGGAGCATCTAAGGAGCATATATTTCCCTCCTTTACACTTTTTCTAGAAAAAAAGAATGTAAACACCACTCCTCGCAGAAGACTCGTGTGACTTTAACTTGCCTGTCTGCTTCAGTAGACATTATGAGCTTGATTCTCCAAGACTGCCACTAAAATTCCACTCTACTGATTTTTGCAACCTAATTCTTCAGGCATTTTTTTTCCTTTTTTTTCCTTTTTTTTTTTGGCAGGATGATGTGACCCAAATTTATAAAGCAGGGCAATTTGCTATAACATTGCATCCTAAATCTAGGATCCATATGTACTTATTTGTTATTACCACAGATGTAAAAGACCAGATTCAGAGACCTGAATTCAGTTTGAACTTGACAGCCTTTGAACGTTCCGTAGCATGAGGGAAAACAGTATCATTTACAAAACCAAAATCTAAAGGGTTTTATGAATAATAGATATTTCTAAGACAATAAAGGCTATCCAAAGACTCACACTATTAAGCACCAAAAGGACACAGTTACTTTTTCAACAACTAAAAATGCCAGAGCATTCCTTCGTTATTTTTCTTTAAATGACACATCGCACATTCTGCTGCAGAAACAGCTGCTGAAGTAACCTAGGGGGCATTTTCAGGCACTGTACTTCAGTGATTACAGCAATTTTTGTAGACATTCAATATTAGGATTGCATTCTAATTTTAGACAGAGTTAAATTTAAATTGAGTAGGAGGGGTTTTCACGTGACTCTAGATGTTCTAACATTGCTTACCCCAACCCAAAACTTGTATAGCCTCTGAGTTTTAAAGCAATGGTAATTTATTAGTAATTATACACTTTAAAAGAACGAAACTAGAGCTCACTAGCAGCAGTGGGAAGATATCCGCTACTGTGACAGGACCCAGACTTAGGTCCTAAAAGCATTTACCCACTAGCCATGATCCCAACGCCATGGAACTTAGTGACACTGTCATATGTAACCCTCCTCTAGTCTATTTTCATGATTCCTCCTCTTGGTTGTGTATATGCAGCAAGCATCCTGAGACTCTAAGGCCAAATTGGGACTCTTACGTTGCTGCTTATTAGTATTTAAATTCCCTGACTCTCACAAAACCCAAGCATCGAGCTGAAGGAAACTGAAAGAAACAGGGTTAGTAAAGGGCTGACAGTCCAACAGACAATACAGATGGAAAGCGGAGGGACTAGGTGAGACAGAGAAAACAAAAGAAAAGAGCTTCTATTAGATGCTAAATGAGACCCAGGTTGGGCTTGATTACAGCTATGTCTATGTAGGTTACATCTTTCCTTATTTCTCTTACCTTGTTTCTCTTGAAATATGCTCTTCGGCAAGCTGCAAAGCACTTCTCGCTGCAGAAGCATTTCACTTCACTTCCCATACTCAGGGAATAGCGCTTGATTCCAACTTTCTGGCACCAGGCACACATTATTTGTACATTTGACACATCATCTTCTACAACAAAAATATAAGAACAATGTTTACACGAGATGAAAACACCTTCCTCAGACATCTGCACACTTACTCTTAGATACAACCAGCACCGGCTCATCTTATTTCTAAACCCTCACTGTCTGAGAGCAGAACTGTGCATGCCTGTGATCACCAGCTTCGTCCTCAGGCAGCCGGTGACCTGTGCCAGCCAGGCTCAGCAGATTGGCAAAGCTTCTAAGATGGCTGGAAAAGGTTATTAGCTTAAAAAAATGGTGCATTGCTGAAAAGCTCTGGAAATCTCGAGAGCTCTTTAGCACATTTAGGAGTGCGCAACTCTTTATTAAACAAGTAACCAAGACTAGAGGCTTAATGAGTATTGCTGCTTTGTTCTTGTTACTTACAGTCTGTTGTAGTGAGCCCCTGAGATGTTCTGCTCAGCAAGCTGATGACAGAACACCCCCAGAAGGTACTGCACCAAGGCAGGTCTCCAACAAGAGCCCTCTTCCAAACAAGAAGAACCACGAAATACCCCCTTTTCAGTGTTGTTTCGAAATAATGACTAGCGTACAAAACGGGGAGCTTTTGTGTGAATAGAGCGGTCACAGAAACACAGACTCGAGCAGGAAGGAAGGTGCAGCACTTGGTAAAGTCTGCCAGGTAATTTTCCAGTCTTTATGCTCATCAGTCAAATTTCAATTCAGACAGAGTTCCCGAGTCTCTTTCGAGCTCTTCTCTAACGTGTGTTACGAATGTGGCATGTATGACTTCTGCCTTATTAAAAAAAAAAAAAAACCAAAACAAACAAACAAACAAACCAACCACAAAAAAACAGGGCTTATTACTAAATCCTAGCAATATCCTTGTGCGGTCGGTCATCATTCCCACCCCAACTTCACAGATGAGGGCAGTGAATAGTTAAGCCTCCTAAACAGATCAAAACAGTAAGTTAGCAGGAATCTTTCTGACTTAAAACTCAGAATTCTTCAGTTCTTATGTCCAGTCTATAATACAGTGTGACCTTTTGGTTAGAGACAGCAGCCATTGTCTAACTTCTGGAAAAAAAAAATGATCCCTGAAGACTAATTGTTAAAGCAGTTCCTGGTCCATGAGCTGTGGAGAATTCATAGCTCAGAGAGTCTGTCATGCAGCCATCCCATTTCCCTATAAAGGATTTGTTTTTGAAGCTACGCTGTCGTCGTTCTGTAAAATTATTGGCAAACTAATTTTTAGCAGAGTGATTTGGCTCCTTTCCCCGACTCTCATAACTCAGAACTACGTGCTGCATTTTATTCACCTTAACGGAATAAATATTGCCAGTTTAATAACTTTTTTCCTTCCACAAATTGTGTTCTGATTTATAGCTACAAATAAAATTGTACAATGTAAAATAACGACCTTTTAGTTTTAATCAGGCTGTCTACCTTTAAACCTATATTTAAGGCTAGGTTATAACACAGATTTGTGTTTAATGTATTTCATCACTTACCCTTTAGAGTGGGATTTGCCAATATTGTAAATGCTTTCACATACTGAACATCAAGGGAAATCAAAACAGTCTGGGCAAAATTATCTCTAGCCATCTATAGGGTCAAGAAGCCTGCCCTTGAGCCAGACGCGTGGGAGCGCAGGGTGCCGTTATGGTGGTGCCGCGTGGTGCTCGGCACAGCTTTCTCTCCGGACCAGTCTTGCCCAGGATGCTGACTACTCCAGCACAGCCCAAAAGCTCTTCCCACCATTTTTATCCTGAGCCATTTGAAGTGCTAAGCTTTTACAAAAGTGTCCTGATTCAGCTACTTTTGCACCATAGTAAACCAATTCCTTACGGACTGAACTTGGCCCTTTGAATGTACCAGGACAACAGAAGGTCCCATGAACCAAAGGAAACAGACGGCAACCTCTTGTTTCAGATAACAGCAACATATATTCTCCTACTGATAAGTATTTTATCTCTGGAAAATAGAAGATCTACCAGTGATACCTTTACAATAGCCTTCATTTCTGGTGAGAGTAACTGTCATAGATGAAAAAAGAAAATTTCAGAGCTAAGAGAGTTCACTGGCAAAGTAGGTGCTGGAGTATCTCTATTTGAAGCAGGTTGGCTCGTCTGGAACGCAGTTTTTAAGAAGAAGTACTGAGCTCCACCACCGGGATTCTCAGGGGCTTTCATGCCTGACTTCATAGGGGAAGCACCACTGCTACCATTCAACTCCCGGTTCACCAACACCCACGAACTGTCTCCCATGGGCGATGAGGAAGACCACACCAAGTGTCCGTTTACAATTACGCAGCATCCCAGCAGCAGCAACAACAACTGTTTACATGGAAAAGCCACATTACACGTGTCTCTGCAGGAGGTCAGGCAAGACAATAAGGCTCAATCCACCTCCTTATGCCAAAGACTTCTCTAAGTCCCTGGCAAGAAAGGGAGAGGAGAGGCAGAGGCACCTACTCTGTCAAGTTGTTATCTTCCCATGCCCTGACCAGCAGAACTTCACCCCCATCTCAAAAGGAATCCTTTGTGCTAGCATTGCTTTACTTGTGATACACGGATCTGATAGTCAATAAAACAGCAGCGAATGGTCCACAAACTACTTCCAGCTGGTGTCTGCACCTCCAGGAAGAGACAGCTGATATCCAGAAGGCATCATCAATATTAATCAAAATGTTCATCATTTTGAAAGAAGGAAGGGAGAAAGGGAGAGAAAGAGTCTGCCTAAATACAGAGAATTGAATTATTTCTCTCTTCTACTCCCTTCTCCCTCAGTCATCAAAGAATGGTCATATGCAATATAATCCTTTTAATAGTAACAGTAATAATAAAACTAGATGCCTCTTCCATTTAAAAGGCTCAGGAACATGACTACAAAAGGATTAGCTGAGTATAGCCACGTAAAGCAGCCAGGAAACAACAGTATTTCAGAGCATGCGCTTCCTGGAACAGTACACTAATATGTCTCTTTTAAGTCACCCTTGTTCCATCAGGTGCAGGTTTGCCCAAGTAAATTTTTGATTTGATTACAAGCAACTCTCACCACCTGTAATGCAATTCATCAGGTGAAAAAAGGAAAACACCCAATATCACACGATAATTCCCTGTGGACCACCACCAAGAGCCCTGTGGAGCACAGTGGGAGGAAGACTTCCTATAAAACCAATCCCTTTCTCTTAGCTTCAAGTGAAGCTAAGAACGGCAAAGAAAAGGACCAGAGCGAGTCATGCCCTATGGCTTATGGGTATGGATGACAGCTGGGGACAATGATAAAGGTCCAAACCTGATCATGTGCATTCCTTCTTGACACTGCTTGCAGTAGAGATCGGAGCAAAAGTTGTAAAAATAACTAATAGGAATGTTTCATTACAGCCTTTTAAGCTCAGTGACCGAAAAAGAGGACTGCAACATTAATGGAAAAGTAATAGTACCTGTATTCCTACCGTTACAATCTACAGCAGTGGGAAGCGATAACTTAAAAAAAAAATAAATTAAGACTGTGTGAAATAAGGAAGGCCAAAGGCTGGTGATTTAATCACTGTCTTCTGCTAAATACAAACTGGAATAATCTAAAATCAGTAATTCAAATCTTCCATTCAAGACAAGATTCCTCTCACTTTTTCACAGACCTTTGTTTCGTAAGGCCAAATTCTTTAAAAATCACTTTACCAGACTGTTCTCCTCCTTTCAGGAAAACGTATCAAATCCCCATCCCTAGAGCACTCAGCAAGAAGAACCCACTGCAACAAGAAAGCAAGGAGGCGGGGAATTTCAAATCCAGTAGTTTGAGACTGCTTATCTGTCTCGAATCTTTATTCTAATCTTTTTCTGATTAGGTCTGCACTAAGAAAGCTTCTCCACGATAATTACATCAGTAGACTACATCGGCAATGCTCTCCTTTGCTCACAGACAAACTTTTGCTGGCAGTCCCGCTTAGCATATCCGCTTGAGTAACATGAGCTCACCCTGACGGCATGCCTACGTCCATCATGTGAGCCCTTGCTGGAGCCACTCTTCTGATGAAGATCATTGACCATCACTTTCAGGGCTCACACAGCCAGGCTGACGCATGTTTGTAAAGTACGAAAAGAACATTTGCAAGTCCCGGTACAGATCATTTTGAAGAAGTGAAAGGAAAATATTTTTTAACAACTGTATTTTTTTTCTCCATCTGGGCTTGCGACTTTGCAACCTGCTCTTGCAACATGCTTTGCGTGTTGTCGGATCTGACAGGCTTACGGCAGGTAGCGTGGGTACTCCCACAGGTGAGACAATGAGGAGCTGGCACAGAGACGACTGAATAGTCACAGGAGAGTTTTCAGCAGAACATCCGTACCACTGTCTTCCATAATTACATGAGGTAATAGAAAGACATATTCCTTCCGCATACAGTACAAGATCTGAATTTCCAGCTTCTGCTTTCCTGAGTTCTCAACTCTTCACAGGGAGAGCTATTGTGGGAGTTCCAATACTGTGTTTCTCTGCCCCTGGGTTGTGTCATTACAGGTTGAAGAAGTACTCCCTGCACCCACCGCACGGATACTGTTCAGATACATCTCCTTGTGGTTTTTAGCCTGTGTATTTTTCATAATGAACAATGCAATAAACACAGAGTGTTTGCAGTGTTAAATCATGTTCCCAAAGGGAGCAGTTTGTATAACAAGATAAAATTATCACATTATAATAACTAAATATGCATCAGTCTAAAGCATGCTTCAATTAATCATCAAAAGTTTGCACCGCCTCTTTAGGTCTTAATTAAGCAGAATGTTTGGAATTTTTTTCCCTTTCAAACCAGCGTGAAGGAGCTGCAGAAAATTGTTCCTCTTAAACCCAATGAGCAGCAGTTTAGACTAATCGATCTTATCTGGAACCATAATTTGGAGAGGTTTGGGGGAGAGAAGGAAGGCAACGACTACAACAGAGTAAATCTATCATGTACAGCTCTGTCCCTTTATCTAAGAAAACCAGCATGGCCTACAGTGTTTAGCTGGATGATTCTAAAATCCCTACAATTCTGGAGTTAAATCCTGATCAGTTTACTAACTGCAATATTACACTAGTACTCCTTTGAACTAACTAATAATATCTAATAATATATAATAATATTACCTAATATTAGACTGCAATATTCTACTAGTACTCCTTTGAACTAACTAATATGCATTTTCAACTTTAACTCCAGTTTCAGGAATTTGGGTGAAACTAACCGCAGCTACGGCTCTAATCCTGCAGATGATGATGATGATCCCTGGACAAGTACCCCAAAACTTCGCTTTCCACATTTCCTTGCATGAAATTCAGCAGGAGATATTCAACTCTTCTGGCAAAAACAAAATATCGCTCTTGAAGGTGCTCAACTGCAGCACTGAAGAAGTCTCTTGTGCAGATGGAAAAACAACATGGGCACAGGGTTTGGGACTGAGATCTCAAAGGGTACGTCCCCTGGACTGAGTGAGCCTGTGGGAAACCTTTGCCTTGGCTGTGGTTGTATCTGTGATCTGATACAGAAAATATTTTGGCATCCCCATCCCTCCTCGGTGTCTCCCCACCGCCCATCTCTTTCCTGGCATGTGAGTTTCCTTCCACCACAGCTATCAGCAGCCCCGTCTCCCCACTACCGCCTTCTTCTGTTCTCCTTTCTTTTCTCTTTGCTGCTGCGTCCCGCCCCCTCACCCAGGCAGTTTGCATCTCAGGAGTTTTGGGGGGAGCTAGAATAACCCTTTTACCCAGTGCTGGGAACTGTGCTCAACCCACTGGCATACATCTTTCTTTAAATATTTTAGCTGCTTTCACTACTACTTGCTAATGAAAAGCTGCAAAGCTTCCTTTTTCAAGACATTAGATCCTAACTTGAGTCTAGCACCTGCAGCATTAACAATAAGGGCTCACTGTTTCCACTGGGACCTGCCAGGATTTCAGAACGGTTAATTCCGAGTTAGCCGCCTCCCGCTCCTGAAACCCCAGCTTGCCATTGAAGAAAACCAAGTAGCGCGCGTTTGGACTTTTCACCCCAAAGCAGTTCCTGAGGTTGATGATCCCAAGCAAGGCAGAAGCACCATTACAGTCATTTTTCTTACATCCAAGATGCTTTATCTGATTAATCGCAAAATGAAAAATGAACAAACAAAACTCCTGAGACATTCCTGCAGACCCCCTTGTGATAGCACTTAAGCGCCAATCCTCTAAACAAATAGATGGGGCATGTGACAAACTTAAGGTACAAAAAGAACCTCGGAAAAAGTAATTACCAGAGGAAAATTAAAAAACGGGACTGACAATAGAAAGCTTGCTGCAACCACTGCTATGGAAATACCTCAGAGGCTCTACAATGTGTTTCCTTTTAAGGGCCAGTCTCTTGAAGTTCACTACTCTGCCAATAAAGCAAAGTGTCCCGGCTGCTTTTAAACAATCATTTTGGGGAACCACGGCTTGCCTACGTTTTCTATGCATGAGTTGAGGCACATTCCCATGCATAGTTCAGTGAGGACTGAATGCACAACACAAATAGAAGCTGGCATTTAGGCAGGTTTTAAACATGCAAACAAAAAAGCACCTATTTCAGCTAATAGGGGGGGAACTCCCTGTGTATTTTGAATATATGCTATTAAAGCGCATACGTGGACTTTGTGATTTTCTTTTTAGCACAAAGGAAACACTTGGCCCTCCACAGAGAGCAAAAGACATCAACAGCGGGCTAGATGGGGCAGGCATCCTGGCAACGGCTGGCATTTTAGAACACAGGCACTAATAACCCTACGATCAGTGTAAATGAGATGATGTTTGAAACTGAAAACAAGAGAAAGAATTTGAAGAGTAGTGACTACAGGTTTTGTCGCGGTGGTCTTTATTATAGAGCTAAACCTGCAGTTAGAGAAATTGCAATGCTGTTCAGCAACTGCAATAAGATTTGGGAAATGCTGAAGCGGGATCCAGACGTAGTAAAATGAAAGTCTCCTCGATACATAGGCTTAATTAGACCTGATAATATGGTCTTTATTTAGGGAAAATTGCCACTGGGCCCTGCCTGAAATCAGACTTCTTGGTAATGCAGTCATAGAACCAATTCCTCGGTGAATTTAGACAGATGATCTTGGAAATCATTTTTTACTGCCCTGCTAACTACCATTTAAAACATCTTTTATGCTTCCAGATTCCTCGTACACAATTTAAATATTGAGAGAGGTTATGGCGGGCAGTTCCAGAGTGCTCAGAGGGCAGAGGCTCTGCTTAATCCCACGTTGCACCAAGTTACTCGTGTGCACTTATATTTACAAAAAAAAAAAAATCCCGTAAACTTTAAAGTTATGTTAAGCTGTAACACAGAAAATCACTCATTCCTTTCTATAAAATATCTAATAACTCGGGTTAATATTTGAATACAACATTTCGTTGCCAACTTATGTCACAGACCTATCTTACAAGGTACTCAGTCATAGAAATGCTTCTGTTCCTCCTTTAAGACATTTTGCCTCACCAGACACAGTTCCTCCAGCCCATTCCTCCTTCACTTTCACAAGTTTCTGATAACTTTTGGTACAACCCCAATCATTATCGTTTGGAAACCACCGAACCAAACATCACATAGAGGCACTGATCTGCGTGACGGAGGATTTAAATCCCTTTTGCTTTCCCAAATGTGCTCGTTATCTTGTGAAAACTCTGGGAGGGCGCATTATTTTTCCCCTTGTACTTCTTTCCCCCGTGGAAAGCTCAGTCAACAGCACGGTGTCAACCCCTCTGCCTCCCCTTCCACCGCATCCCCCGACAGCGACCTCCCCTCGCAGCACAGCACGGCAGGGAGCCGGGTCTTGTTTGGGGTGCTCAGATCGGCCGATGTAGCCTGTGCATCACTCGTGCACAGAAGGAGGCGGGAAAGGGAAAGGTTTTGCTGACACCCATGCTCAAAGGCTAGACCAACCAGCAGCTGTACCACCCCTACCGAGGCACTGCCACGGGGATCACAAGAGAAAGTAAACCAAAGAGCACTCTTAGGGAAAAAAAAAAAAGGGGGGGGGGGGGGAACTGAGACACCATAGCCTCCAGCAGGTGCAGGGGGAAGGAGGCAGCATGTTCTCACCTGCATTGAAAGAATTTTTTGCATTCTTCTTTGACTACCCTTGATTTTAGCCCTCCTTCATCCCATCTAACAACAGCCGTCCAAACTTGTCTGAGCGAAAGGGCAGAGTCACCCTAAGTGCCCTCTCAGATTTACTCTATCACTAAGGGCTGCAGAATAACAGTTAGGATAGTTTCATGCTGCATACTATGGCCATACAACCTGCACAACTGCGGTGGGATTTTTATTTCTAGATCACTCCTGGCTATTGCTTTTCTGTTCCTGGCTACTTCTATGTAATTTTTTAACTGAAAAAAAAAAATACTTAACTTTACGTTGCTGTGTAGAAAAAAAGAATGTTCTAACACCAAGCAGAACTAATCTTAGTATCAGTTTGTCGCAACAGGTTGCACCCGAGACAAACCCTGAAGATCACTCAGAATCTTATGCTGACACTAAACGTAGCTACCAGCCTGCTGGGCAAGGATGGTTATCAGCCACAAAGAGACAAGTACGCCAACTCTCTGGAGGCCACACTGACTTCTTATTTGCTTCCAGATGCAGGTTGGATGGCTGATGTTGACTGACAAAGCCCCTTTTGATTTGGGCACTGCCTGATCACGGTCTGTCTGCCTAGTGGTGCAGGTGAGTGGAGTGCTCTGGCAAACAGTCCCCAGGATCCCAAAGAGGGATCCTTTTTCGGGAGGCTTCCCATGACTGGATTTAGTATCCTCCACTGACGTGCTGTTCACAGAATCACAGAATGGTAAGGGTTGGAAGGGACCTCTGGAGATCATCTAGTCCAACCCCCCTGCCAGAGCAGGGTCACCCAGAGCAGGCTGCACAGGAACACGTCCAGGAGGGTTTGGAATGTCTCCAGAGATGGAGACTCCACCACCTCTCTGGGCAGCCTGTTCCAGTGCTCTGCTACCAGAGTCTGTAGACGGTCAGGGCACCACACAGGGCCCATGTGTTTAAGTCACTTTTTCGGATGTAATTTTGAGGTATGGCAAGGAGAGAGTGCCTTTATTGGAGCCATTTATATTTGGCCATGTAGCTGTCTAATGTTTTCCAGGATTGCATAAGGAAATTTTTACCTAATATTTCATTTGACTAAAACAGAAAGCTGAACAGCTTGGAGATAAAATTTTAGTCAGACTGCTCAAAATTACTTGGTTTTCGAAAGAAGAAAAACACTTTAGTGTAAAATAAGCATCAGGGAGAAAAAAGGTAATTTTGTTAACTGTTCAAAGAGTTAGCCTGTTCAACACAAAATATGAATGCAGATAGGACACTGTTCAAAGTTTTCCAGCATGCTCAAGGGAGACCTAATCTGCTGAAATCTTCAATGACTGCTTTCTAGACATAGTTCAGGACCAGTACTCCTTCCTCCTCCTTCTCGAGCTGGTAGCTGTTTCTGATACCAAGTATTATATCTGCATCCCTGGAAATCCTGTTTCCCTTGGCTTCCTGACTCTGTCTTCTCCCAGTGCTTTTTCTGCCTCTGTGTCATGGTTTTGGCCGGATTGGCCAAGCAGAACGACAGATGGCCCTCCCCCCCTCTCTCCTCAGTGAGGAGAAGAGGAGATAAGGAGATTTACGAGTTTAGAAAAAAGAACTAGACTACTTTAATGAAAATAATAATAAATAAGAGAATAGTAAATAATAATAGGATAATAACAATTAAAGAAAAAAAAAGTATACAATATATACAAAACCATATCCAGCTCCCAGGATGATGATCGCGTCACCAGCAGACACAGGGAAAGTCCCAGACTGGAGTCAGCGATGGACAGGAGCTGAATTCCGGAACTAGAGTCAGGAATGCTCGGATCGGTATCAAAGGCAGACAAACAGACAGGGTCCTCCTCAGACGTCGGCCACTGAAGAAAAAGTGAGCCAGAGCAGCCTTGCCCCTTTGATCCCTCAGCTTTTAAACTGAGCGTGATGCAGATGGGATGGAATACCCCGTTGGTCAGTTTTGGGTCACCTGTCCCGTCTGCTCCTCCCTGCAGGTGGGACCCCTCTACGCTTCTCCGCTTCCGACCCTCGGACGGGGCAAACAGCAAAGCGAGCTGACCTTGGTTGTTATAGCAATAAGTATAAGCAAGAGCCTCTGTGCATACCATTCCTTGGTACAATCAGGTCTTATCACTCTGGGAGTGAACAGTTTCTGAACAATATGCTGTTAATTTCAGACTTTGGTCAGTTAGAAGAGGCCCAGCTAAAAAGTAAAATTACAAATCAGAAAATTGGTTCTGGTTTACCTCAAACCAGGACATTCCACCCCTTATTCCATACTGCACATTGCAGAGTGTCCTTCCTACTTCTCCCTTCAGGTTTCTGTGAGCATCCCCCATGCCCTGCTCTTTCTCTTCTCCCTCTTATCTGCATAGAATCTTATCTGCAAAAATTATTCAACTTATAATTCATTGTGATTGTTTCTTGGATCTGCTTATGCTCTCCAGACCATTGCTCTCCTGTCCAAAGGAACACCTCAGCCTGTCTCTCTGACACTCCTTCACTGGCACTGACCCTTCAGTTCAAGATCAATACAGCAAGAATTAAAGTCTTAATAATTTCTCCCTGAGTGCTCACTCCATATTATTTGTTCAATATCAGCAGACCGCACCATCATCTTTCCTGTCCTTCAGGTTCATGATCTAGATATCGTTTTCATCTATGGGCACTCTCTTTTGAGCTATATTTAAATCTTGTAGATTTTTCTCCTGTACGATATCTAAAAGCTTTCCCCACCCATGCACAAAGTCTGGACTCATCCCGCTTCTCAGCATCTCAGTCACTGCAGCCTGGTTTTCTCTCTGGCCTGTAATGTAGCCTTGTCCTACACACATCTATTCAAAATGTGCTGCAAAGGTCCCTTTCTCTGCCCACAATTTTAACCTTGAAGCTTTCTCTTGGACTCTTTCTGCCTCTCCCACCCTGTCCCCTTTCTTCATTTATTAACTCAAACAAACGTAAGCTGCTTTTGTTCTTGTGGCAGGTCAGTCATAGCCTCTCTCTCCCCCATGTTGAGAATGTTGACTTTAAGCTTTAGCAATTAATGATGTGAATCTTTTTCATTTGCCTGATCAACTCAAAGAAGTACCTTTGTGCTTTTTCCAAAGTCACCCCCTGTGCCTGTGAGGGGCTCCGAGAAAACATCCCCAGAGTTACTCTCGTCTGGTTTTGCATGACTCTGAAGTTTCCTACTTTGATGTAGTGCCCACAAAACGGTGTCAAAGTGCAGTGCCAAGACCACTGCCTTGCACACTGGCTCTCCTGGCTCCTTTGTACTCCCTTTTCTACTTGTATTCACCAGTTGTTTCTTGCCAGGCTCTTTGGGGTGATCATGACTAGGGCACCTACGCCCTAAGATAAAACAGAACAATTACTACCGATGCTTATTGCAAATCCCACAATTGTTCTCCTCCCCCTCCGGTCCTCCTAAACTTTGCTCCCTAAAACAAAGATAAATATGCTCATTTGCTCAGAAGTTATGGTAACCTAGCATTCAATTACTGATCATGGGATAAAGTCAGAGGAGGCAGAGATTATGCGTTTGTATCCCCTGTATGAGTGAAACAACTACTACGAATTATTGAAGTAAAAATCTAAACTTGGAAAATACTTCCAAAAAGCCTTCTCTGCACATTACCCTTAGCAGTGCATTTGAACATAGGACCACACGTGGTAGGTGGACGGGCAAAGAACAGAAGGCAGTTGACTTGGCCAAGGTTCCCCCGTGTCCACTTAACTACTGTTGTGGTAATTTGTTTTTCTACTTCATAGTTCCATCTCCTCCTGCTTGTTTGATGTCATAAAAATCCAGCAACTGTGGCAGTTTGCACAATGCATGTTATAGCCTTGTGTTCGTGTACCACAAATTCAGCATTCTGGATTCATTCATGACTCAGATTGGAGGAGAAAATAGCTTGGGATGGCACAAGCCCTTGATTAAAGCTTTAGGGCCAAATCAACAACAGCTGAGGATCCAGCCCATATGGCCCGAGATCTTTAGCTGTGTAAAGGCTGCAGGAATGGGCCCAAATAGCTTTGGTAATTAGCAAATATCGTATAAAATAGATGAAAAGTCTTTGGCAGGGAATGCGTATTGAGTAACATTTGAAAATTATTCATAGCATATTAGTATATTTCTTTAGAGATAAAACTCAATGGCATAAAAATAATTTGGGAGGGGCAACTGTGGTCTCTCGCATGACTGTCAACAGGCAAACAATTTGTTGGACCAATCGGTATTTTACAGTTACCTTTAGTCAATGCAACGGAGGGCAGAGGTGACCATCTAACACCTGGGATCTGATCCTACAAGCTGTTCTGCCTCTGCAGAAGTGTCCTCACATCCCATGAGGACTCTAGCCAAGCTGCCCCCCTCTGTGAGGAGAGCTCTCGTTCTTGGGTAGGTATTGGAGGTCACCCTGTACTCCCCAGTGCCTCGGTCACCCAAGAGCACCCAGAACAACACCCAGGGACATCCGTGGAAGCAGGACTGAGCCTGCTGCTATCTACATTGACCAATTATCGCACCGTATACAGCAGTAAGCAATAACACAGCAATTCATCACCCTGGTGTAGCCGTAAGAGTTACTTTCACAGATTATGGTAAGCAGCACACAGTGTGGAATAAATCATTTTTCACGCAAACACTGAGGAATGGCATGTTATAAAAACACTCCTGATAAAAATCTAATGAAAATGTAAAACATCTCAGTACAGTCTCCTGGGTAGAGTCAAGATCATATTAAACCCTCAAGAGACAACGGTCAGGGATTTCAATGAGAATCAAGAGACAGTTTTCCCAGGATAAGCTTGTTAACCTGATATAAAATTATGATATTGATTTGATAGCTTTGTCTCTTTTGCTGTTTCCTTCGTGGTGCCTATTTTTAACTTAATCATCTTCCGTTAATTTATTTAAAGGCTTTGTTCATCAAAACAAAAACTTTTTTTTTTTTTTTTCAAAAAGCAGAGGTTGTTGAAGTGCTGAGAGTATAATCCAGCTCACAGAGTGTCACAAGCAGCACAGGTCTGTTGTCATCGCATTTGCAGAGGTTTTTCAAGAATAGTCACTCTCCCATGGTTTTAAAGTTCCCTGTGACCAGTTTTTAAAGATTTTGAAATCAGCTCTCTTACAAAGACATCATAATCTAGCAATCTCAGGACACACGTCTATGACAGATACCACTTTTAAATGTTCATTAGGATTTACCTGCTGGTGGCTTTATGAAAGGTGGTGGAATTAATGGGACAATAATAGGTACATTCCCGTGATCCTTCGACCCTGCTGGTGAGTCTGAAAGTCCATTTCCTGTGGCAAGCCCTGGGTAGCCTGGGTTTATATTGTACGGTGAAATAACACTGTCCTCAGGTAATTTTGGTTTTGGCAAAGAATTTTCTGTAAAACACAAAGAACACATTGTACAGTATGACAAATATCTTTCTTAAATGCCCCTACGTACTTTCACCAATCTGTTCATTAAATTACTTACCCTAATACACGAAGAGTGCACAACCCTCTCCAGATATTTTCCCTTTAAAAAAATGGATACTTTCCAATATTCTGCAGAAATGCTCTGTTTTAATAAATCAAACTCACACAAACTCACACTAAAAAAATTATCCTCTTTTTTTTTTTTTAAGGTGAGATTATTTTGTCATACATATTCTTAGTGCGCCTGATTTAATCAGTGATAGCCTATTCACATCCTTCATTTCCACTGTTTGCATGGTCATCACACTCAGTGTACTGTGACTTCACCAATGCAAGAAGCATAAACTGAAAAATGAAAGAATTCCTAATTCTCTGTCAGTAAGTGGAGGAGTAGTAGTCATGGAAAGGATTTAAAGAAAGGAATAAAATATTGACATTACAGCAAAGCGTGCATGAAATGATGACAGTTATTATTCTAATTCTTTAATCCCAAATCACCTCAGGATTCTTAATTGTGTGAATTTCTCTAATGCACCTCAGTCAGCTATGGGGCAGGACTTAATTCTTAGTATTCCCTCTCCTCCCATCTCTCAGAAAAAGAAACACACTTTTTTCCCTCCCACAGACTGCATACACCAAAAGTTTCTACCTGGCACGGGTATTCGACATCTTTGTTTGGTACATAAAACATATGGTTTGTATCATGTGTCTACAAAAAAAATTATGTCACAAATTTCATCAGGCATAGACTGGAGCCACAAATCATTCAATAAAAGATCTATTTATTAAAACATGAATGAATTAATCGCATTACTGCACAGGAACAAGTTTCTTCAAAGATGGCTTAATGACACTGCATTTTCAATGAAAAATAAATATTGACCACCAATGTCACTATAGAGCTAACAAGCTGCAAACATTCAATTTTAACACGATTAGGTTGTTTCACCTTACCTCTAAGTTTTCTACCTTTTTTCTAGCCTTCAGAACCGGCCTCTCTGGTATCAGCACTCGTTGCAGCACTCACTGAATACAGTGCTGCTGCTGGCCATCAGAAAGAAAACCCAAATACTGCTGGCCACAAACGCAGTGAAAAGTGGCAGTCCAAAAGCGTAAAAGCAGCTGCAATTTCCTCTTTTTCCCTCGCTGTTGAGGGACTCTTGTCGGATAAGTCAAGATGCAGCAATCTCCTACTCTTCGCTTCGCTCTGATCATGAGTCCCTACCCATTCGCTTGGCTGAGGAGTCAGAAGGCAGCAACTGAACGGCGGGACAAAAAGACCGGGTCCCATCCTTCACATTTTTAATTATCTCATACTACAGTACACAAAGATCCAGCAGCGTCCCAAACAAATTCCACACCCCTGGGGAACTTCTCCAGCACTTGCAGCAGACACTAGAGTACAAACATCCCTGAGGAGCCTTTTGTGAACATTCACGCCGAATCCCACGCGCGTTGTGCATATTCCAGCTCAAAATCTTTCAGCATTTAAAAAAGCCATAGCCCAAAAAGTCTTAGTTTTGAAAATAAAAGGGTTCCCTAAAGCCACACAGCTAGGAAAGTGCTCTCTCTTTTTTTTTCCAGTTGTGAGCAGTTTATTGGTACCACAGGTACGTGACTTTCTGCTGACTCACAAAAGGCATTATTTGTGAAGACGGATTACTAAGTGCCTACTAACAGCAATTTTATTAAGTGATTTTCCTCGTACTCTATTGGATTCCTCGTACTAGAAGGGACTCTCCGATATTTTTATTTAAACCAACCACGGAGCAAGCAGCAGAACACGCTTCCCAGTCCACGCCAATTCAGGCAGGTTGAGATATTAATCCTTCTTTGCGCGAACACAGAAACATTAAGTCTCATTACCTTTGAGAACAGAAATGTGCTGGCGGCTTTCCCCGTCTGCCGAGTAGTTCCTGAATTCAATATCTTCTCCATCTTTCAATTCAACCTTATCATAACCGTACCAGCCAAGGAGCTCATTCATAGTGTTTTCTGCAAAGTTCTGAAAGAGAAAAATTACCTACTTATTTATGTAATCAATAACCATTTGGAAGGAAGGGAGGACTGCATAAATCGAACCATATCTGTGCTACACGAGGAAGTGTCAGGTTTGGCCCACCTCCTCAAAGACTAATGTTCGTTTCATCAGTCAAGTGCATAAAGTGTAATGCATTTAAATCTCCGACTGGCACGTGTAATTATGACAGAGACTCATACATCTGTAATTTAAAGAAAATGAAAAGGAGAGATATTTATGACTTCTGCTCTGGCATTCAATGTCAGAAATATTTTAACATACATTCGTCACACAAACTTGTCTGTGTTGCCATAAAATATTTAAGACCGCAGCAAGAGAATAACAGAAAACTAGGATATTTTTTTTCGACCGGCAGTTAATCAATCTTACTGCACTACAGTCTTTTCAGCTGGAGCAGGTCACTGACACAATTACAGTTCCTTGAGTTGCCCATGAACCAAATCAAATAAAATCACAGCGAAGATGTCTTTCCTCAGAGTTATAAGGCCTTGCACAGTCAAACCACTTAAAGAACTCTTCACCGTGAAAGCATTTTGCCATAACGCTTCAGATAAACACCTCTTACATTTGTTTAAGAAAACCTTTCTCAGTTTTGCCATATTTATTTTCAGACCGATTTCCAAGCAGCCGTGTGGTTACATTTTATGTTTGTATGGAAACGCAAAATATGGAACATGACTGTCATAACTCTGAAATTCTATTAAAAACACATCCTCCAGGTCATGTGGCAAAAATATTTCTGTAGAAAACGCTCATTACTGGGCCAGGAGATTTAGCGGAGCAAGTTAAGAAATCTGCAGCCAGGCAACAAAGCTTTCTGAAACCAAATAGTGCCATGGAGCTCTAGGGCTTACGGATTTAGGAAACTACCAAACGAAACCAGCTAATGAATTATTGCGATGGCAAAGATCAGTTTAAAGTAGTATGACAACTATAAAATGAAACGAAAAAGCCACACACAAAGCCTTTCCATTTGGTCTCCGCAATTTTTTTATTATCGCTCTTTTAAAACAAATTCCAAACTTCATTTTCCTGCAAGATCTTGACATCTAAAATAACGTTCCTGATAAGCACCGTCTTCTGGGACTCCGGCTACCAGCGAAGGAATCAGGAGAATACAACACCAATTCAAAACAAATGGTACGTGTCAAATTTGCAGGTTGCTAGATTTTGTCTAGTAACTGCTCTAGCTTAATTTTTGAGTGGGAGCAAGCCTAATGATAGAACACAGCAATTCTCCAGTCATTTAAATAAATAAATAAAATTAATCAGATGATAATTGCTTCTGAATTCAAAGCTACAGCAGGCACTCTGCCCCGGAACGTCAGAGAGCTGCACTGCTCCTGGCTCATTCATCACACCAGATTGCATAGGTGTTCCTGTCACTCAAGGAGCGCTGTAAAGCAGCTATAAGCAATAAACACAAGCAATTTATACTCCTCCAGGAGTATCCTCTGTGCAATTGTGCTACAAACACATGTTCCGGGAAAAGAAAAAAAAAAACGAACAAACAAACAAAAAAACCAAAAAAAAAAACCAAAATGCCACAGCAGACCCTTGGAAGCACCAATTTCCCGCTGGTTTTTCCCCTTTCATTTTCACTTGACCTCCTGCTGGGAGTTTCAATGCCGTGGCTGTCGTCTGCAGCCCCGAATTGCCGGAAAAACATCGCATCATTCCCCCTCCACCTCTAGTGTCAGCACTACAAGTACAAAACCCCTTACATCTGAACTATGTCACTACTACAGCTTGCAACAGCGAGTACAAGGCAGCGTAATGTGGCTAATGCCTACATTCATTTCTAAAAATATATATTTCATCTCTCATTTGAATGATGCAGGGTCGTGTCTTAAATACTAGCAAAAATGGGACTTTTTTTTTAAAGTTTTTTGGTTTTTAGCTTTTTAGAAAATTTTCCTCACAGCGCTGAAAGTCCCCACGCACTAACCCTGTCTCTAAACCCGCGGCAATCCAACAACGAAATGACCTGGAGATTGGGAGTGAAACCTCGCCACTGCAGCTCACCCAGAATGACCCAACAGGCCCATGGAGGCCTGAAGGCAAGCTCCACCAAATTCCCTTGCTTTGCCCAGTTTCAACTATGGAGACGCAGCCCTAGAGACTAATCTAGCAAGGTAGAGACCAAAGCCTTCCTGACTTAAACCCCAAGCAACCAAATTAATTGAGTAGCTCTAAATTTGCCTCCTGTGGATGCTTTGTGTTTTATTTGCACTGTTGATCAACTCAGGCAATGAGTAATTTCTAATTACTCATCAAGGAATATGCAAGCAAGGCTGTATATATGTTTGTTTTTTCCTGGAAATTCACACATGTATATGTCTCCTCAGATTCCAAAGTGATGACTGGGTTTGTAACAGCACAAAGTTTAAGTACCTTTCAAGCCTCGTTTTACCACCCATGATGAGTGATGCACAAAAACGAACCGTAGTAATGACAAAAAAATACATTTGATTCTGAAATTACTCAAAATAGAGACTTGACTCTTTTAAAAAAAAAATTAAAAATCACTGGGGTCTTTGCTATTAGCTTCAATGAGAGTAGAATGAGGTCGCACACTAGCAGCAGCACAAGTAAGTGCAGTGATTTCTCAACAAGGATGCTTGGATGAAATAAACAATTAAGCCATTCTCCTTCATAATTTATCTTACGTATTACAATGATGGTGATCACTCTTAATACTATTCTCCCAGTGGCTAACAGCCAGGGCTTCATTACACAGCACATTGTACACGACAAACCGAGAGGATGATCCCATCCTCAACAAGCTGACAGTCAAAGCTGAGAAATGTTTCCTTCCACGCTAACTCTCTCATGTAGACGGGTGTCCACAGAACTACAACATCACCTTCCCTCACATTCCTGACTACAATACTCGTTTGCAGCTATGTCTAACACCCTGTCCATCGAGATGATGGTCACACACGTCATGCGCTTGCTGAAGCTGCAGCCCTAGAGCTGACCACTATTATTTCGTTGTTTCCATGTGTTCTTCCTTCTTTCCTTTTCAATGGTAGGCCCAGTCTATGTGGATTCAAGATAGGTAACAAGATGAGATATGTAAAGACCAGGGCGGCAGCAATAGTCAAAATAGAACTGGTGAGATGAGAGGAGGCAATTTGTCTCTGTGTGAATGCGGGGGGAAAAAAGGGAAAAAAAGCCCAGTTCTTGATGGAGTTAAGGAAAGGAAGCAAGCCAATTAATATATAACCTGTACATGCCGAGCAGAAGCTCACTGAAGGATGTACAAACTTCAAAGGCTTAGAGAAAAGAAAGGTGATGATTGTAATCATGGTGGTTGAGAAAAAAAAGAACGCAGGATCTGATGCTGGACCAGAAGAGCAGAAGCAGCAGTGATGAAGCAGGCTAGAGAGGAATCAGCTGAACTGAGAGACAATGGGCCTGCCAAAGCCCAGGGAGAAAACAAGTGTGGGTGACCAGATGGAGGATGTGCAAGGAGCTGCAATTCCAAGCTTTTGCAGGAACAGGCCAGCAGAGGCACCACACTAGGCCACTCCTACTTTCAGACCCATTCCTCAAAAGCACGTGGAGGGTCTGCAGGATGGCGGCTGCCACCCCATCCCCACAGCCCTGCCGGAAGGCTGGCATGACATGAAAGACCAGCGCACTGGGGAAAACCTTGCCCATCATCAACAAAACCCCAAGTCAGCAATCACACTGCCAAGCTGGGACCCTGGAGCCCAGAGCGAAACCCACTGAACACAAAAGGAGTCCCGCAGGGATCCATGGATTTCATTGTGAAATTACAGCACCGACGCGAACGTCATGCTGACGGGCAGTCAACGCTCAGTCCCTCGCAGGGAAACCAAGAGACGGAGCCCCGGTGCTGCTCAGGGCATGGGCCAGCGTCGGAGCTGAGAAGACAAGCACAGAAATTCTGTGCTCACATCACCATGCCAAGCTCTTGTGCATGCACCAGGCAGCCAAGGTCCCAAGGTTGTGGCTGAAAACACCGACAACCTTTTCAGCAACCTCTTCAGACTGCGCCCAGGCAGTGGGTTGACATCGCACCGGAGCCAAATCTCCTGCGCTCCTCTAGCGGCGCATCATGGCAGCTGCCTGACCATGGCAGCACAACCAGCTCATCCTTGCCAAGGAAACCGGCCCCAAAACGCTCCGGTGGCCCCAGTCACACAGCACCGCCAAAGCCCTCCCTTACTCATAGATGGCAAGTCTTTCGTCGCCCCCTGCTAAGTCCCAAACCACTTATCACCACGGCGGGGCAATGTTTAATTTGCATGTTTTAACTGTATGATTTCTCTATTCTTGTACTATACAGAAATATCCTCTCTTCTGGAAGAGCCAGGATAACTAACTAACTATTATGCTCGTTGGTATTTTGACTTGAATTTGCTTCCTATTCATGGCAAAGATGAAGAAGAGTGTGTTGACTCGCCAGACTGTGGTTTCTCTCCTTTGTGAAACTGACTTATACACTAGGCAGTAAAAATATAATCACATTTATTCCCGCTTTAGGATTCATTTCATTGTAACAGTACACCTACAGCTTGATTTCTTACATTGCAATGCATTATTTTCCCAAATCTTCACTAATTAATACATACTGAAACTAAGCCACACTTCTCCTTCCATCTTAGACCTCTTGCCTTTCCTTCTTTACAAACCTTATTCACAGGGGGCAAGGCCTGGCTTCACCGAACGAGGCCTGGCAAACACGGAGGCAGGAAACGCAGGGGAGAACAAGTCTGTCAGACTCATTTTCTTGTAGGTTTTACTGCTGAATGTTTATTTCAGATCTGGGAGGAAGCACAGTGGCTCCATTCCATTTCCTTGCCTGCATAACCTACTCGGTGCAGAGCCCCACAAATTCACTTTTCACTTTCACCGCACCGAGGAAATAGAAATGTTTCTATAGCCAGAATACAAACTTCGATTTTTTTTTATTTTTTTTATTTTTTTTACCAGCCCTCACTTTCTTTGCTCATTTATGTTGTTGCCATATTGAATTTTATGGTTAGACCTTTAGGCTATCAAAAAGCAAAATTTCTTGATGCTTTCATTTCCTTTGTCCTCCCACGTACATACACGTTTGGTTCTGTAACAGCCAGGTGGTTTGGGGAAGCGCTATTTCTATGATGCAGAGGCAGGTGAGGCGCCCTGCGCCGACAACACAACTCCCTTGTGCAGCCATCCCACAAAACCCCTTCCATGCAGACTCTGCAAAAAAAGAACCCCAAAAAACCAACCCCACCTCGGTCTCCTGAAATAGTACAATTGATAAAGCCTGTCTGCTTTTCCACTTTCCCAAAGACATTTTTCGCTTTTCAGGAGAGAAGGGAGGAGTTTCCTTGGAATCTTCCGAGCGCTCCGAGCGCTCTGGCTCACTCCAGGCGCAGCGTCGCTACGCCTGCTTCACCGCTTTCCTCCTTCCGACAGTAGTACTTTTAAATGCCAAATGGGGAATATTAAAACACTAAACTGAAAGATCTTCTGATGAGTTTACTATTAAACTATAACAGATGGGGCTGTCTTAAGCTCTAGGCATCGGGAACGAAGCCCAATTTTAGATACAAATTAGTTATCGAGAATATTTATAGATGGTAAACTCCTTGGGCACACGGAGCAGCCCTGTGAAATTACAGCACAAATTAATTGCTTGCCTTTCAACTGACAGAGATGTGCGGATGCATTGCCTTGTTTGTGCAGGAGAACTTCCAGTACCATCCATACTGGATGCAACTTCATTGCACAACACCTAGCTGCTCCTGAGGAGCGGGATGGCAAAGGGAAATAAGCTGTGGAGGGATGGATGGGGAAGCCATCGCCGCGCCTTGACGAGCAGTTTCATCAATTAAACCGTAAAAAATGTTTCAGCCTTATAATAGCATCGGGTTCCCTGATTACAGTAGCTTTGGATCTCTTCGGTGTTCTGTTATTCACCAGCGAGTGAGAAACGGCACTGCGCTGAGCAAGGTGCACAGTGCTACCCCCTGGAAATAAAAACGGTAAGTATCATCTGAAGGAGGAAGGGGGACAAAAGAAAACAATAATCAGAAAAAAGAAAGAGAGGCTGTAAAGGTCACAGCGAAACAAAACAATTCCTCCTGAATATATTTTTTCATTGAAATGTAATACGAGAAAACTGTGCAGAGTCATGTACTTTTTGCACACAACATTGTTTCAAATTAAAATTTGTTATAACCATCATGTACATTAGGTTAGCGATAACAAAAATGTAACTTAATATCTGGCATAAGGAAAGAGCAAGCAACCTGAATATCCATCCGGTCACTTTAAAACCGAGCTGTGACGCTACTGTCGGAAGACAACAAGCCAAGGAGTTAGGTGTTGTGATCCTTCTCGAGTAAATATCTGGCTGTATCAAACAGCAAATCTTGAAGGAAGTCTCTGTGATGAGGTAATTTTATTGCTCATTCATAGTGCCCTGCATTTGCTGTACTTAAAATAGACACTTGTACCAATGGCCTTTTTATTACCCGAAAGAAAAAAAAAAAAAAAAAAGAAAATCACATATACACCAGTCCTTTTTCTTTCTGCTAGCAAAGGGAGGCAATTTGATCCAATGTGGGCTGAAACCTGAGTAGGTCACTGTACACCATGATAAAATTCCCTAATCCCTGAGCCAAATTTCCCTGAGGGGGCCCTCCTACTTCTCCTTCACTTTCCAAGCTGACTTTTCCATTCCCTCTCTCGTCTTTTCCTCCCCTTCATCTCTTTCATTTCCCCTACCTTAAAGCCTTGATATCTGATCTGCTGCTGATACTCGGGTTACAGTTTTTACAGCTTAGGCTGTCTATTGCTGTATACATTCCTTTCTTTCTGCTCCGCCGTGATTACTTACCAGAGCTTATTTTACACTGGTCCAGATGAAAGCAGTTCAGATGAAGGGAAACAGTCAGTCTGTTTGAACATTACAGATATGAACCCACACAAGGGCACATTGTGCTCCCTCTGTCATTTCGCTGCAAACATTTTGCACAGTGTAACCAATTTGTTACATTATTGTATTCCTCGGGTTTACCAAGAACAGCTAGACATCTTAATTCATCAGCAAAGAAAACCAGTAAGCGACCGCCGCAGGATTTTAAACTTCCTCAACAAGTCAAAAATTCAAACCACTTTTTTTTTTTCCCCCCCTCCCCCCCCCTTTTTCTGCTTCTTGGATGATAGCACCCAACCATCCTACTAAAAACGCCGTCTCCCAGCACAGCACATATAGCACACTTTACATCGAAAGGTGGCCTGCATTTTGTGAAAGGTTCTGCCATCAGCTATCTTGCTCTCGACCACAAATCACATCGGTTCAAAACACTGTTTCTACGCGCCTTTCATTTTTAAGTCAGCTGAAATCTTGAGGTTTCCAACCTTAAGCAGCTACCCGTGGTTAAAAAAAGAGAAACTCTCTACGTGAAGGTTAACGCCAGTGCTTAATACCAAAGCATTAGTTTAAAATTGTGTAATTTTTCTCCTTCACACAATGTTGTTTTTGTTTCTTCCTCACCCTTTCAGACAAACATCTGTTATACTGTAGAAGAACAACTATCTCCCAAACCGCTGAGTGTGCCTGCAGCCAAAGTAAACAAAACAAACCCAGAGGATCCAGCACAGTCAGCCTTTATATCCAGCCAGGATAACATTTCACATGTTTTGATTAAAATTAGCTAATTTGTAATTCTAGAACCTATGAAACTTAAAAGCTGCAATCCATATAGATCGCATTAGGCGATGCTCTGAGGGGCCAATGCCCTGTACTACAGACCTCCGCAGTCCTCAAAACTATGTGGGATTACAATGAGCAATGACTCTTACTCTCCGGTGCCTGCACAGAGCCCTCTCCCGAAATAGGATGTGTCATATATCTCGCAAAGAATAATACCGCTCCTCGGGACTCGAAACTGGTACGATTTGTTCCTGAAGAGATGCACCGACACATTACTTTGTGCGTTCCCCTAATACTACTCTTGTCCACATTTCCAGTTGATGTGCACGCAGGACTGTGTACACGCTCATCACGCAGGCGGCAGGAGCCACAACGCCTGCCTTAGGCAGGAAAGGGCACCTAACCCAAATTAGTGGTGTGCGGAAGAGGGGAGAGGGGAGGGGATTGTGCATTCCCGTTTAATTTTACACAGGGAGATCAATGCTCCGGAAAGCAGAGATATTTTCACTAGGCAGCATGCATATTTATATACTTGCCTATATAGTATACATACTATGCGACTCCAGGCAGTCCTCCACTTACAATCAGCCTTTTAATAAATGACATATTCAACTTAAATGACAGCAGCTTTATCTCATAACCAGACTATACCGTTTTAGTCACTTTATCCGCGCATTAAACAACAACAACAGCAAGTTCAACCGACGTCTCGCAATACAGTTCACAACTTTGGGGAATTAGAGACGTAAAACAAACAGACGCGGAACAGACGTGGAAAACAGGCGCAAAAAATAGGACCGGTCAAGCCTGGAGCAGCGACCTAATGATAAAAGACGTCCCGAAATAACGGGGGTTTTTTGTGCGATCGCAGCCATCCTAACATCTGGAGCGGCCGCCTCAAGCGCTACCTCCAGAGCACAGCTGGATTGGCACCGCTCCCTATCAGGCAGGACAGCCCTCCCTCCGCAGGATAAATACACTTCCATCCGTCCCCGGGGCAGCCCCCGGGACGGCCACCTTTTCAGCATCCCCTCCGCCGCCGCCACGGGCTGGGAAGCGGGGCAGGGAAAGCAGAGGAGGAGGCGAGAGGGGGAAGGAGAGACGAGGGGTCTCCGCGCTGTAAGTGCGAGGACGATGCGCGGCTCAGCCCCTCACATTTCACTTTGACAATTTAATTACACAGTTGCAGCCGGCTACTGGGAAGAAAAAAAAAAAAAAAAAAGAAAAAAAAGGAGCGAAAGGCAGTGTTTAAAAGAGGTCCCTTTCTTTCCTAACTTTAGGGCTTCCCAGCTACCTGAGGGGATGGCTATACAAAGAATAAAAAAATCATAATAATTAAAAAAAAAGAGGCTCATCACTGTCACCCAAGGAGCTTAAAAGCCCAACGAGGGAGAGTTGTTTGTTTGGTTTTTTTTAAATAAATAAATCAAAGCTGGTCAATGAACAGGATTTGCAGCCTGTGAATTCGTCTCTGTTTTCAGCCCAGGAGGCGGAGTTGAGACACATTCAGTGCATCCTACAAAAAAAAAAAAAATGACAAGAGATCCTTTCTTATTTCATTTCCATGCACGGAGGCGGGGGGGGCCGGGGGGGGGGAAGCCCCCCTCTCCCTTCCCCATCACAGGCACCTACCTTCATCTCCTCGTTGATCTCCCGCTTCACCGGGTGAGCCGGCTTCCTGCTCCTTTTATTTTCGGGAGGTCTCCCTTCTTTCTCCATTTCTGCCATTTTTTGCGCCGACTTGGTGGTGGTGGAGATGAAATGGCTGCTGGTGCTCTTGGGGGGGCCGGGAGGGGCGCGGGGGGGGGGGTGGCGGCGGCGGCGGCGGCGGCTCTCAGTGGTGGCAGGCGGCGCCGCGGAGGGCCCGGGGGGAGCGCGGCGGTGGCGGCGGCGGCGGGCGGGCGGGGGTCGCGGGCGGGCAGGGGCGCGGGTGCCCCGGCGAGTCAGCCATCTTCTGCCTCGCCGCCGGCCTGCATGGGAGCGGCGGGGCGGCGGGGCGAGCGGGCGGGCGAGCGGGCGAGGAGGCAGCGCGGAGCGAGCCGGCCCCGCGCCTGCTGTGGCGCTGCTGGCGGGCTGCCGCGGAGGGGGCGGCGGAGGGAAGGGGGGGCCGGCCTCGGCCCGCCGGCGGGCGGGGCTTGCCGGCACCGAATCGGCCGCCGCTGCCCGCCATGGGAGCCCGGGGAGGCGGGGGGGGGAGACGCGGCGGCGAGCACCGGGCGGAGCGGAGGGGAGGGGGCGGCGCGCACCCGCCCCCGCCCACACCCGGGATGGGGGAGGGGGGGACGTGTGTGTCCCCCCCCACGCATACGCGGGGGGTCGGCCCCGCCTGTCCGTTCCCCCACCCCTCACCGGGGTGCCGTCGCCGTGTCCCCCTGCGTGGCCGGCCCGGTGGCCCCGCCACCCCCCCACCCCCCCCAGCGCTGCCGTCCCGTCCCCGCCGCAGTCAGCCGGGGCTCTCCGGCCCCTTTCTTTCCGAGGTGTGATTACTCCTGTTTTTTTCCCCTTTATCTGCGCCTGGGAAGGGAGGATGAATGGTTTGGTGGGACGAGGTGCTGGATTACAGTACACACTGCGGGGGGATACATTGATTATTCCTGGGTTGTGCTTTCCTGCTCTCTGGCAGTCCCTAATTACCCGATACAATACCGTGCGGTACGGGGGTGTCCATTGTTCCATTAGTCAAAATTGTAATTGTACGGGGCTTCTCATTATGACTGCAGTACACCTTAAAATTACACTTATTTTTAAAAAAAAACCCCGCAGTTGAAAGATAAACTGCTTTCCGTGTGGGTATGAGTAGGCTCCCCATAAAAATCTCTGTTTAGCCTGTCAAAGATAAGTTCGTTTTGCGTGCAACAATGTCTAATTTACATTCTCTGTTTCTGAAGCTTAAATCACTGACATTTTTTCAGTATGAAAAGTTGAGCAGAACTCCTTTTTGCTCGTTTTGTGACTAAAATGAGTCTTGCTCGCCTGCTTTCAGATGGCAGAGTGATTAGAGACACGGAGCGTATTCTCCCCTGTGGCATTGAAAATGGGAAGAAACTGGGATTTTGCACAGCCTTAGCCGTTAGAGCTAAGTGATCATCAAAAGGTGAGACAGCAACCAGACCTCAGTCTGGTAAAATCCTAGAGCCCATCTGCAGTGGTAAGGTCATGGCCGTGGTGAAGCAAAGGTGCTGCCGCTCCCCTTGCTGCCTGCAAGAATCGGGCAGATGTTGGAAAAAAAACAGATCTGATCTGGGTTTGTTTTCGCAGAGCGGCAGGACCTCGCGGAGACCCTGGAGAAGGCTCTGCCGGCAGCAAGGAGCTACAGGAGACAAGCCGCAGAAGGGGTCGTGCCGTGGGCTCGGTCTGTTCCGCGCACACCAGGAACACAAGGTCTGCCCTCAGACTCACCAGCAGCGAGCATGAGAAAGAACCAAGATTTACACATATATTTTTTCTTGCCTGCAATATTTTAAAACACAGTGAATTCTGAAACTTGGGGGCAACTAACTTGTGACTCTATGGGTAACTTCCAAAGCATGGTGCTTAACAGGGAGGTTTCCTGCCTTCTGTGCCCCACCACCACCACCAGCAACCTCATCTCTATGTTTTGTTCACCATATTTTATTAAAAGCAAGTCGGTACGGTTGATCTCTCATCAAGTACAGGAGATAATCCCAGAATCTCAATGCATTTTCTCACCCAGTAGGAATAAGACAGGCAATGCAAGGGGAAGTTCCTTATAAACACAATCTCACGTAGCCTTCGATCTCTTTGGAACCTTTGGCTGGAAAAGCAAGCCAACCTCAGACAACTATTCTGCTTTGAATTGCCACCACCTTGCTGATACATGAAGTCGTTCTAATGAAAAAGGCAAAATTAATTCTTGCATTAGGGACATATCACAAGTTTCTCTGTAGAGCTGATAGCAGAGTTTTAATGAAAATATTTAGAACTTCTGCTAAACGGACTATTGCCTGAAATGGTTCTTCAGTGAAACATCTGAAGACTACTTCTCAACACTTACTATACGTATTGTAATAAATCTGTTTCTCTGCATAAACGTAATAGACTGAATTGATAATCTGACAAAAAGATGAATCCCGAACTCCCAACATAGATGGAATTTCTTTTAATATTGGAAGGGGCTTTGGAGAGGGTATCTGCAAGCCCAAATGGTGCAAGCTGTCTTCAGCAGGTTACAGCGAGAAGAACAAAAAGAATGTCTTCAGGATCAAATCTGTCATTCCAGTTTTCCTGACTAACGGCTGAAGGTTTCGTTGTAAATTGAAGCACTTCCCACCCCTCTCGCTGTCAATTCTGAACTCTGATCCTCGCTTCTTGGTCATCAAAAACAGTGGCTTTCAGTCAGGTTTTTTTTTCCAGTTGCACACTCCAAATACTTTTGAATGGAGATGTGAACTTATGCCTCCTGACAGTAGGCTCCCTTTTCTCAGCTAATTCTGGTAAACTCCTTAAAAACAGCCTACAGTCCCCCAGAACCTCGTCAACCACCAGATGAGAGCCATGTTCTTAAAGCATATCCTGTTTTTCTCAGTATCTAATACAGGCTTTGGATGGATACAAAAGTTCTACCTCTCTGTGTCCTAATAATATATCTTCATCTGACAGCAGATTATGTCTGCATCTGTCACGATTCCTATTTTTCTAGAGCTGTTATTACCTTTACATATTGCATATTATTATACTACATATTCTTGGGAAGTTGTTCTTCTAGTGATAGCATATGGAGGACCATCAACTGTCAACACAGAAGTTCATGCATTTAGAGTGCTCAGACGTTATCTGACACACATCGTAGCTACTGAAATAAGTTTCGGAAACTGTCTAATTATTCCACTTGTTACTGGGGAGCGAATGACTAACAAAAAGGAACGCTTTCAGGTTTTAATGGTAGCTCGTGAACTTGTAAGGGGAGGCAGAATATCAGAATCTATGGAAGCCATGAATTTGTCAGTCACACAATGGCATTGATCTGAACGTCTCCAAAAAGTTACGAGAAAATAAATCTGGTATTTACATTGCAGAGACCCTAACATTAAATACATTTACTGAACTGTGACAGCACAAATTTCTTGTGTGAAAACCTGTATTTTTCGTAAAGAAACCTGATTCAGCAGTGCTCTATATGGATTCTGCAGACATCTTAAAAAGTTGAATACGGATGCCTGATTGGATCAACAGGGCTGCTCGCATTGGATCAACAGGGCTGCTCGCATTTATTCTACTAGATACTGGGGTACATGGTATCAGTAAGCCATTTCCAGCCAAAGATGAAATCCTGATCCTGTGGAAATCAGTGAAGATTTGAGTTTAATGAGACCAAATTCCTTGCGAAATTTCCAAAGTGATTTTAAATCAATTTATTATACAGTGTGCATTGGAAAGCAAGAACACCATGTTCTAAAAGATCAAAAAAATGAAAAAAAAAAGAAAGCAGGGTTTTCAAAATATGTTTCCATTCTCATTCAAGCAAAAATGAGATTTTTCAATCTGAGGGGAAAAAAAGTTTCATACTCCTTATTGTAACTCATCTTGAAAGGGAGTAGGAGCTGCATATGAGGCTTCCCATAATGAGTGCATGCTCTAACCACACTGCAACAGAGTAAGTCACTCCCTGTCTTGCCTGTCGAAGGGTTTGGGGTTGGGTTTTTTTCCTTTGCTCATTGGTTATTTTCAAAGTTGGGGAGAAAAAAGCCACATGGTCCATCTTTTGGTGGTTGCTAAGTCACCTGCAAGACTGAGGTTCAGGTCCCTGCTGTATCTGAATGATGGCAAGAACCTGAACTTTTCCTTCCATTGCCCAAGCACATGTTTTACACCTAAGGTGCTTTGCCAAGCTCCCTATTTTTGTTCTATCACAGTTTTGCATTTCCAGCTCTGAATTTGCGCTTGGATTTCTGCAAGCACAGTAATTTGGACCTCTGAAAAACAAATATTGTTCATAAAACAACAGGTGCAAATGAGTTGCCTAAAATAAATCACCCCAGGTTTAATTTATATTCTATTATTCATATTCCTATTTATTAGTATTTACATGTTTTAAAAGGGGGCCTATCCACTTACCGGAGTCGCTTTCTAGATAGCACAAAAGCAACACTTTGCTGTAAGTTCTTCAATTTGGTCTTTATTAATGTGTAACTCTCTTTAATATTATTATTGAGCTATTTCTTCTCATTATTGCCTACTGAAGAGGATTAGACAAACAAGCAGGCTTGATTTTCCAGCTGGTAATACGTAAGTGGGCACGATGGCTTCAAAGCGAAAGGCTTTAAAAGGCAACGGCATCAAACAAATGGTACTCTGTGGGCACACTGAAAATGATGGGATGGTTTTCCAGACCCAAAATTGGGACAACTGGGGTAATTACTGCAGAAGTTGTGCTACCCCGTGGGAGGTGGGAGGTGGGGGCTGAGGCCCTGCCACCCCCAGCCCTGGGGAGCATACCTGTCCACGAGCATCCCTGTCCCGGGGAGCATCCCTGTCCCGGGGAGCATCCCTGTCCAGAAGCATCCCTGTCCTGGGGAGCATCCCTGTCCCCGAGCATCCCTGTCCAGAAGCATCCCTGTCCCGAGAAGCATCCCTGACCATGAGCATCCCTGCCCCGGGGAGCATCCCTGTCCACGAGCATCCCTGCCTCGGGGAGCATCCCTGCCCGGCACAGCCCGGGTTGCCGCCGCGGCGGCTGCGGCGAGAGCTCCCCCTCCTGTTTCTCTCCTTCTCGGCACGGTGGGAAACGCATCATGGAACCTCGGATACCCAAATGTGTGCAAGTACAAGTCTGCGTGCCTTTATGCACGTATAAACACACATGTACACCCACACATGTAGGGAGAAAGCTGAAGGTAATAAGTGAGGCTCTTGTGGGTTTTTTCCAAATAACAGTCACAGATGTTGCAGGCCAAAGTAAAGATGCGGCTCTTAACTGGTTTCTTTTAATATTGACAATAATTTACCTTATTGTTCCCTGCTTGCCAAGACGTTGTCAGCTCTCCATCAGGTTGCTTAGTAATGCCAGTCAATGTGGGAAACATATGTCTACGCGGTCTTTCACAAGCTAAACTATTCTCATTTCACCTGTATCCAAGGGGAAACCACAATAAACAGCAATTTAAATTCAGGTATTTGGTTTGATGAAGTGTTTAATTAAACAAAGAAATTCATTATATGTGTTCATAGAAAAGTACCATTACATTGATTTTTTAAATATTTCTTTTTCATTTGACTTGAAGTGGAAATGTTCCTTTGACTTTTTGTACGACATGCTAAGGCAATAGATTATTTATGCCATTAGAAGCAAATAAATGTACTGAATAATTAAAATATCAGCTCCCAATTTTTAATATTTTTTTTTTTAGTACAGACAGCCATTTTCATACACATGGAAAACATGCATGTGAACTTCTCTCTTGCTTCAGTTCCACCCAATCCCCACTTCCACTTCAGTGATGTTATTCCACCCATACCTTTGAGAAGGGGTACATTCCACGCGTTCCTGAGCTTGGAGGAACGCCCGCAGCATTACTCACACACAGTAGTGTCTGTAGATTTCTTTCTGCTGTGGATACTAACCTCAATCCAGAGTTTCCTTAGATGATTAGAGGCTGTTCTGCAAAATGTCAAGAGGTAGCCTCTCCAAACCAGACACAGTATGGCAGTTGAAATGGGAGTAGTGGCGGCTTTCCAAATACGAAAGTCTGGAAATGCTTGGAGGTATTTTAATATTGATGAATATTTCAATTTTTGTGCCGCTTTAGGGTATCAGTGTCAAATCTGTACAGATTAATGGCAAGATAGAGCTTTAATACTGTTAATGTTTTTTAAAGTTCTGGCAAACAGAGAGAAACTTTATTTAAGTTATTAAATCATTAATTAATGATTGCTCTTCTTGCCTGAAACATCACATAATTTGATAAACAGAACAAAATGTTAGCTTGTTTCTGTGATTCTTTGTTAAATACTTCAAAGTTTTCTGTTAAAATGCCTTTTTGTTTCTTGTTTTATTTCTCATGTTCCCTACACCAAAAGTAAGCAAGGAGAAGTCTTTTCCTTCTTCAGCATCAGAGAACACCCACACCATTAAAAATCAATCAATATTAAACCTTTAAAAAGGTATCATCAGCAATGCATTAAAAACCAAATTAGTAAAATATGCCCCGGACACCAGTATTGACTTTGGGGAAAAATCTTTATCATCTGTCTGCTGCTACACCCTATCTATCCACTATGGTTATTCAGTGACTCTGCTGTGACGTTCTCATATTGAATACAATGCCAAAGATCAGGTAGAGGAAAACGAAGGACCTCTGGATGAGCAAGAAACTTAGACACATTATACCAGACTAGAACTTGGCTGTGACAAACTATGCATTTGCAGCCTCTAGACTTCATGACGGTTAAGGACTGTACCTCAGAATGAAACTTGCGAAACTTAAAATGTTTTATTTGGTTCACAACAGTGGTCTACTTGCTCTGTCATACAGGTTGGTAAGAGCATATACCAAGTCTTTCCTGTGGCCTTCTTGTTTCCTTGCAGCTGACACCCAAAATGCTGACCTCCAAAGGCTACTTTGGAGAAGGTCTGAGGTACCTGAGAGACCCTCCTACTCTCTATGCCCCTGTTTCTCACATACCTTGAAAGCAGGGAACTGTCAAAGCCAGAGCAAAACTGATAAGGGGTGGAAACTTCTGCAGCTGCCCCACAGCTGTAAAGCTCCCTCCGAGGTGCACTGAGAATATTTACAGCCAAGCCAGACTCATTTCTCCACGTGTCGTTTCTCAACAACAGCCATTTGCACCCCCCCCTTCCCATTCTTTTACTTGTCCATGCAGAGGTAGCAGAAGAGAGTCTTCTTGTTCTCACTTTAAGAAATGGGTAAGTCTCCCAGAAGCTACAATGACAGGAGAGAAACAGAGAGGTTGTGTGGGATTGGGATACAGCAGAAAGTTCTCCTTCTTTTTAACCTAATTCTTTTTTTAATAGATCAATTGTGCTGATACATTCCTGAAAATAATCTACATCAAGTTCTTCCTAAAAGGAATCCCTCCTCTATTTGTCTTTCTGCAAAGAATAAAAGAATTTTTTACAATAAAGACAGCGGTTTATACATTTTCTCATAATCCTGTATTCCCTCTGTGAGCTTTGTTGCATGATATAGTATGTCAGTTTAAGTAACATCTGTCAAGGGATGGAAAACAATTACAGGTTCTTTTCATTCATAAAAGTCATTCTGGAGTTACTTCATACTTAATTTTCTTGTCATGCTTTCAAAAACATTACATCATTTTGTCCAAATTACCCCCTGCATTGCATATACAAGATACAGTGGGTTATTCATTTCTTTCCTGGACCCAAAGAAACATGTCAAAGTATCTACAGTGACATATACTAAATGATTTAGACTTGGGTAAAGTTGGGCTTTGACATGTCATTATTTGACAATTACTCTTCTACTGCAATGCTTGCTTTCCTGCCAGCATCTCACCAGAATCCTACATGACATGTGATTCAATCTCTTGATCTTCTCAGTTATATTTACATGAATTTTACACATCCTAATATACAGCAGTAATGCATTCACATCACTGTGGCAAAAAGTCTGTCAAAAAAACCCCAAACATATCTTTGGAATGCATAGCAGAAATATATTCAGGACTAGGATGTGTCACATATTTTCAGCGTAGGAAAATGTTCTTTATTCAACAAATCAAAGAACAGCTGAGATTGGAAGGGACCTCTGGAGATCATAGAATCATAGAATCATAGGGTCGGAAGGGACCTCTGGAGATCATCTAGTCCAACCCCCCTGCCAGAGCAGGGTCACCCAGAGCAGGTTGCACAGGAACGCGTCCAGGCGGGTTTGGAATGTCTCCAGAGATGGAGACTCCACCACCTCTCTGGGCAGCCTGTGCCAGTGCTCTGCCACCCTCAAAGGAAAGAAGTTCCTCCTCATGTTTAGGTGGAACTTCCTATGCTCAAGTTTGTGCCCATTACCTCTTGTCCTGTCACTGGGCACCACTGAAAAGAGCCTGGCCCCATCCTCCTGACACCCACCCTTTAAGTATTTATAAGTGTTGATAAGGTCCCCCCTCAGCTGTCTTTTTTCCAGATTGAAGAGACCCAAATCCATCAGCCTTTCCTTATAAGAGAGGTGTTCCAGTCCCCTAATCATCTTTGTAGCCCTTGGACTATACGTAGAGATCGTATAGTCCAACCTTCCTGCTCAAAGCAGAGCAGGTTGGCGCTGTGTCCAGTCTTGTTTTGAATATTTCCAAGGATGGAGACTTCAGAGCATCTCCAGGCTACCTGTTCTAGTGTTTGACAACCTTCATAGTCAAAAAACTTTTTCTTACGTTTAAATGGAATTTGCTGTATTTCAATTTGTGCCCATGTGCCCCTTGTCCTTTCAGGGAGAAGAGCCTGGCTGCATCATCTCTACACACCCCCCACCATCCCCATCAGGGTCATCAGGGACTCCAGGGCCTTCTCTGCAAAGCTGCTTTCTAGTCGGTCCTCCAACTGTATTCCTACAAATAATATTCCTCTCCAGGAGCAGGACTTCACATTTCTTTGCTAAACTTCATGAGATCCTTGTCAGCCCATTTCTCCTGTAATTTATTCAATTTGCTTTGATTTATGATCTTTTAGGTAATTAGTATAACTATTATCTGGAAAGATTTTGTTTTCCTGAACTGTGTTGCTTTTCCTAATTAAATCATGCATGTAACATTAATGATAATAATCTATGTCTCTTACTGCCATAACCAAAAATAGATTTTGCTTTAAGACAGTCGTGAGAATCCTTCTCTACACAGATAGGATTTTTTGCCTTAAAACAGGATCAATGTATTTACCATCTCCATCTGAGACTCTTGAAGTCACGTGTGGTTATCAATTTCTTTTCACAACACTACTAGTTAAAGCAGAATTGACACGTCCTCACTACTCCCTTTCAGATCACCAGAGGGTGCTGATGGGAGATGGTCACATACAACTTCCATCCTACCCAGCTGGTGTGGAGAGGGCTTGCCACAAGGCTTCAGCTTTGGGTAACTTCAGGGAGTCGAGGGTCAGGAACTCGGTGCATATCTCGATTAGCATGCATTGAACTCCCGCCCACATACACGCCGACCCTTGCCATGCTGTGGTTTATTCTGAGTATCACTAGAGGTCCCCAAGTGCCCCATCATTCCTGCATGTTCAGGCAGCAATTCAGTTGGCTTGCAGAGCCAAGGCTCCATATTATTGCTTCCTCTCACCCCCCGGGACAACGTGAGAAATTGCCTCTCACATATTGTAGGTGGTGTCACAGTTAATGCCTCTTAAGTCTTGGTGTGAGGAGCTGTAGACTGAGCTTTACTGACTTTACTTGAACTGCCAACACCAAAACCCGGTCCAAGACCAACTTCAAAACCTAGCCACCCATATGATTAGTTAGGGTCTTCTTGTCTGTTGTTAACTGATATTACAACTACCAGTTAATATTACAGTTATTTTGCAGATGAGAAATCATCGGGAGAGAGATAAAGTGACAAAACACATGTACTTGAAGAGTCTCACGGCCTCAACTAGAACCCAGCTCTTATGTCTTGTAGGACAGTCCTGTCACCATTAGAACACGTAATCTAACCTTCTTGGAAAAAAAATGAAACGTGAGCCTCCCTTTGAACCAGCTTGACTTTGAGCTCCCTCATGAAACACCAACGACCTTTGAAAGAACACAGGGATGGCACCATTGACAGATTTTGCCTCAGTTGGCTGCAAATAAAGTTATTTGAAATAACTGCCAAAGCTGTAATTTATCAGACTTTTTCACAGATTCCACAAAGGCAAGGAAATTCAAAGTCGAAAGGCTTTCTCCAGGCAGCACATGCCAGGCATTTGTGCATGAATTGCAGGAGGGGAAATGATATGTTTCTTTTAGAGCTGTTGTTGCCATCATGGAAAGCGAACAAGCATCTGTGCTTTGGAAATCAGTGGAAGGAAGGTGTTCCGTGAAAGGGAGCATGTGGGAAAGCGGCTTAAAATGGTGAGAGTGTATGAAAGTAGCAGGAGTTCTGAATGCCATTGGGGAGAAGAACTGGAACAAGGCTGACACATAGAAAGGTGGCAAGAAAGCAAAAAGAAATGCAGAGGAGTACACTGAAGAAAAAAAAAGAAAGAAAGAAAAAAAAAGAAAGAAAGAAAAAAAAAGACATTTGGCTAGAGAATAGGTCTGAGCAAATTCCAAGAGTGAGAGATGAGCAGAGAAAGAAGGAAAAATTATAGGGCAGATGGAAAGCGTATCTATTGGATGATTGTGCAGGTGAACATGTAAGTTCAAGCTTTGGTGTGTTTTACTGTGGAAACAGATACAAAGCTGAAAATCAGATGTCCAAGCTAGGAGTTCCTCCTCATATAGCCACGATCTGTACATTTATACTACACAAAGTCTGTAAGATGATTATACTCTGTAGCATTTGCCACTGATCCTGAAAAAATAAGAAGATTCACGTTTAGTAATATTTAATTCAAGAGGACTGCTTACCTTAAATCTCCATAAGTGAGGGTTGCACTGTCAGTCCTAACATTCTTAATTTCACTCCGGGGCTGATGATTTCCTGTGTCACTACACTGTGAAGCTGAATCCAGAATAACAATTTAATACTTGAGTGCCCAGAGCCAGGCAGACGCTTTGCATAAAAGTGTTCTCTTGTGCGCGCTGAGTGCCTGCAGCTCCCCCCGGGAGGCGCTGGGTGCTGAGCACCTCCGAAATCCAGGTCACCGTCACTTGGGAGCTCAGAAAGGAACCGAGGTGCCAAATTTTAAGACTAAACTTACAAGCGACACCATCGTGGAAGAGTGTGTCTCTGACGGGCTGCCATGCTTTTGGTCATTTGAATTTTGGTACATAATAGGCATGCATTTGTAAATCAGAAGCCTGTGTAGCTTGTAACACACTCCAGAGATAATGCGAGGATAAAAGAGAGAGGGAATGAGAGAGAAAAAAAGGAAGATGGGGGGAATTAATAAAACAGAAAGGGATGGAGATGTTGTTCAAGCCTTCTTTTAGACTAGCTTGGACATGCCTCATTGGCTCTGAATGCAAACTGTTAGTTAGGGGCCTTAAAATAAACATGGTGAAGTGTTTTTTTTTCCACATAATGCGTAATAAAACAGTGGAACACATGTCCACAGGATGTTCAGGGGAGCAAAAGTCCAAATAGCTTCAAAGGAGAGCTCAGAAGAGCCAGACTTGGAAATTCTGGAACATAGATCCATTTTGGTTTATTAAACATGACAGACTTGATAAAGCATTGGTCTCAAGAAGTCTCTAAAGTATGGTCAGGTAGAAGTTGGGGGGACATGCTGCAGGACATACTTCTCCATACTTGCTCAATTTTTCATTCTCTTTCCTCAAGCATTTCATACTGGCTCCTATCAGAGACAGGGTACGCTACCTTAGATGCTCCTTTCATCTGACCCAATACTCTAATATTTTATTTTGCATTAGTAGCTTATGGTTTCCCTTCTAGAGCTTAAATGTGTTGGCCTAGATCAATTGTTCTTCCTCTTGTACAGCAGCAGTAACTGCGATTGCTACAATGTTCAAATTTTAATCATTTTAGAGCATGTACTGAAGTGGCAGGCAGGCATTTTAATTGCAGGGATTAATAGGAGAACAGATGCGAGTCAAGTGCTAGGTAAAAATAAATGGATCGCCCCTTGTACCCTGAGGGTCATCGCTCTTTGTCTCCAACAGACTGACATCAAAACAGATTCAAAAGCAGAGGGAATTGTAACAAAAAACACCTACATTGAACAGAAGAGTTTACCTAGACCGGGGGAAAACGCATAGATAGTACAGTATAGTATAGTATAATGAATACCTTTGTTTATCTTGTTTTAATTTCCCCCGAAGTCGTTTAGTCAGTGCTGTTTAAAAGACATTACTTTGTTCAGACAGAAAATTACAAGGATGGATTCAAATGATTTTGCTTAACTTGGGTTTTCTAACTCAAATTTTAAAACCGTTTTCTTTATCATCCCAGTTGACTTCCATATATTGAAACACAGTTCCCGGAAAGACATTAATCTCCACCTGATAGCGAGGCAGCCAGCGGGCACAGAGTGAGAGGAGCCCCTAAAATAACCATTTCTTCAAGTGCTCTGGGCTTTAAAGTCGATCAGTAAACAGCAAGCCAGTGCCGAGTCTCTGGTGCGGAGTGCTCGTGCTGTGCGGCACTGCTCAGGGAGCGGGGCAGTGGCTTGCTCAGGAACTGGAATCCTTCAGGCACGCTTCAAAGAGGACTCATAAATAGAAAGGTACAGCAACCCAGGTGGAGGTAACAAAGGCACCGGTGACTTCTGCAAAGTTTACTTCAGAGGAAATGTACAGCCGGCCTCGGTGGGGAATACAAAGTCAAAAAAATAAAGACAGAAAAAGGCGTACAGATCTTCTCCCCACAAACCCAGCATTACTAGCAGAAAGAACGGTTCGTACTGTATCTATGTTTTGATTGTGCATGTGAATAGCAAGCAGCAAAATATAAATAACACTTCATAAATTACATATATTTAGTCCCTGAGAAATATGAATTTTAACAGAAATGCTTCCGTTTATTTATTTAAATCCATATAAAATATGTATGTCGTATATGTTTGCCAGTTTCCTACACTATGACTTTAATCCCTGGGTTGTGTCACTACCCAGTAATTGTGGAATGATTTAGGTAGAATTTTTCAACCTATTTTTAACCTAACATACAAAATCCCATTTTTTTTCTGCTGGACCCTCCCAAATCACATCATCTTCTGTGATTTTAAGGGATGCTGAGATGGAACTTGCTGGAGAAAAAAATCCATAGAAAATCTATAGATTTGTGGGGTGGGTAGTTTAACAGAGGGCATGCGAGCAAGCCTTTGTTCAGCACGGCTGTCATTTCCATTTTGCTGCATTTCACTCTTGCCCAGACCATGAACTCCTTCAGCGAGGGACCATCATCTCCTTTGTTCCAGTTTTGAAATGTGTCTGGTTGGAGTTTTTCACTGCTACCAGAGTCCAATTAAATACAAATAATAAATAGTTAATAGGTTGCCAGGCTGCAGAGGTGGGGCTAATCAGCTGAGGCTTCATGGGGTGGTTAATGATGGATTAGGAATAGGGGAACTGATAAAGCTGAATATTTAAAGGATAATTTTGTACAGGATGATGGATGCTTTGTCAGCTTCGATTGCATATGACCAAAACTAATGTTGTGCTTATCTTCCTCCTCCTTCTTCTGTAGATTACTCAACTCCAAAACATTGCTGTTTTGAGAATCTCTGTCCAAATTCCCCTGAGTGGAGCACTGCCCATCAGAGGAGACGGCCTAAGAGGCTGTCTTACAAGTGAAATCGGGTTGGGAGGTGAAAATACAGCGACTCTAGGAAGGAGGGGCGTTATCAGCTGCACGCTCGTCTGCTCCTGTTCCTACTCGGCTGGCTGAAATGGAGGGATTTCAATTGATTTTGTTTTCTTTGCAGTGCTAGCTGGCGAGCCAGTGAGAAAGGAGCTGTGTTCTGCGAGCGTGCGGTGCAGGAGGGGCACGTCCCACTGCCTGCGCAGTGCTGCCGAGAGCTACCGGGAGCTTTGGCTTCTCATCTGTGCCGTGCACTGATGAGCTACTATATCGCTGCATGTTGTGTGCAGAGTGAAAGGGGTAACATACACCTACCCATACAAAGGATCCCTACATATCACAGCCGTATCTATTTATTTGTTAAATAAAATAAAAATAATTATGCATTTATTATCATTCACTAACCAGCAACACATCATGTTCTGACATTGATAGCTCAATAGGTATATTTAGGCTTCAAAATTAATACCCTTTAGTGCCAAATTCTGTCCAAGGGATGTGACTCCTACTGAAATTAACTGATGCTAAACGATGCTGTTTTTTCAGTGTCTAACTATAGGATCAATAAAGCCTTCGTCCTTCTTGGTAGTCTGTCAGCTAGTAGGAAGACAGGCAGCCTTGCAGACAAGACACAGACAACGAGGTCAAGAGAAGTGGATTCTTTTCTCAGTTCACCTTAGGGGTTTTGTGAAGCCTTGGACATCACTGTTAAATTTCCTGATTTCCCAAATACAAATGATCATAACTGTCTACTTCCCCAGGATGTTATGGAGTAAATCAATTCTCTATATGTATAGGGCAGGGGGAACTACCTGGATGCTTTGGAAGCAACAGACATATTTCTGTTAGCTTTCAGTTTTGTAAACAGCCTTAGAGTGCACCTAAGCTTTAACATATTAAAAAATTAAGCAACATCTAGAAGAACAGGTTATATGGGCAGGATATAGTTAGTGTAATATATTAACATGGCTAGTCTCATTCTCCTATGGACATCATTTATTTTGGATAAGGCCAGAGTAACTATGAAAGTTTGAAAGGTCAAATGTTCCCAATCAAATGAGAGAGCTTTGCAATTGTTTTACTTCAGATGGTAGTCGGGAAAATATCTCCAAATTTCACTTAGAAAAGATATCCAGAGCTGCCATTAGTGGTGCCTTTGATGTATTCTCTGGTATACTAGTCCAGAGCATGCTGCTGTAAACAGAAGTGTGTCTTCACCTTTCATCTTTGTTCTTCAACTTTGATACTGCCCTCCTGCAGTGGCTTCTTTCTCCTCCTGGGGAGGCTTAACAAAGACAACTGATAGAGAAAAAAAGAGCTTCATTTTTCTTCTCTACTTAAGACTCTAAAGAAATAAGACACATCTATTGTACAGTCACTGAAGCTCTTGAAATAGTGTGGGTTTTTCTCTTGAATCCGGAGGGGAAATGAGCTAAGAAGGGGAAAAAGAAGGAAAAAAAGAAGAAAAAAAAAGCTGTTTTGTCCACAACCTAAAATATGGTAAGTACATCATACTTTTGCTTCTGATGTGGGGTTTTTTTGAGAGAAAAACTGAGAAACTCTAAATTACAGGCAGTGCAAGCAGCAATGCCTATGGGTAAGTTGGTCCATCACTACCCATTATAAGACTCTGGCTTTTGATGCCTGTAACTGTCAAATATTAACTAATTTGCAATGATTTTTTTCTGCGATTGGTATGTCAGCCTGAAGCTGATCTTTAAAATAGTTCAGTCAGTTTGCAAAATGAGGTTGGCAAAAAATACATTTTGCTCATGTTAAAAAATACTGTTGGACTGCATGACTGAGAAACTCTCCTATCTTCATGCTCTAAAACTGAAATTTGGCAAAGGATTTGCCAGGGATTTGATGGGTGGGGGATGTCTCAGACGGTTTCCATTAAAAAACGTAAATACAGAATGGGCTTTCCACATTCTACTGTCTGAAAAGTCCAACAGTAACGGACATCTGCTGTAGGTTTAGTGGGGATGGGCTAGACTTTCCAGCAATGGCTTTTCCTAGCAACAGAGGCCTTTCTGGAGGTGAGCGCAAGAACTGAGAGAGGGTTCTGCTGTTGCTCCCCACAGTCCCACCCATAAACACGTGTGAAAAGAAGAGTCCATGATCAGGATGCAGGCTGTGCAGACAAGAGGATGATTGGAACTTAATAAGAAAAAGGTGAGGAGGCTGGGACAAGAATGAAAAAACAGTAGCCATTAAGGATGGCATGCAGGACTCAAGTGGAAAAGTGAGGAGGCTGGGAGAAAGAAACCATGAACTTGGAGCAGGAGTCAAAAATGAACTACCAAAGTAAGAACGTTACATTGTTAAGAGAAGGGAAAGGGATGAAGGCTGAGAGTGAAAGACAGAGGGTTCTTGGGTTTTACAGCATAATCCTTCCAAAGAGTCTCTGTGGTCAAAAATAGCTGTGAAACTCACTGACAAAATGTATGCTTTATTTCTCCAGCAACTGCTGCATTTAAAGAACACCAACCTACTGCTGGTGAATTCTGAGGAAACTCTAGTGGCAGCATGCAGCGTTGTGGATATCAAGGGTCTTGCCCTACTTCTAAACCATTTAGACATAGAAGAATTCTACATAAAAGGGGCAGAGGTGTTCAGTTCCTTAGACTGTAACACAAAGAACAATGATTTTGAAAAGCTAAAGTCTCACACATTAGGAGATGGTAGGTTTACCGCCCATGGAACCCTAATTCTCCTCAGTTTATATGTATTATTTTAAGCAGACTTTAATTGCATAATCGTGTTGGTTTTTCACAGAACACTTACCACATTAAGTGCAAGAATGGATATGGCTCAGGAAATGAATCAAGGAACCTGTCACCATTACAGAATAAGGTGCCTTGGTAGCTCCTCTTAAGTGCATCCCTACGGCAATGTTCATTAATTTAGTTTTTCTGCACAGAAACATGCCATTGCATTCTGTCATTTTTAGACTGTGTTTATAAGCTGAAACTCCCTATTTAGCAACAGTTTGTTCTGTGACACTAGCTAACTAAACTGACTCAGTAGCAGCTCCTTCAAAGCAAAGCTTTATTCTCTCAGAGACAGGTAGCACAGAAAGTAAAGATTTGACAGCAGAACCTTAACTCTCCTGTCATCTTTCTAGTTTTCGCAGCTTCCCTTCATTCTAGTTTTTCCCTCTCCAGTTTGGGAGAAGCCCCTGATGAGATGCTGCCATTGTCCAGCTGTTGTCAACTCCACAGTCAAAGCCCCTTCCTTCAGTCAGTAACATTACACCTAATGTTTTATGTGCCCATTTTGAGTTGTCTCAGGTGTAAGAACAATAAACACCTTGTCATTGTCACTGGAAACAGGTAAGGGCATTCCTTTTTAGCAGCTCTCCCCTTGCAACTTCAAGAGTTATTTGTGCTTTCCTGGACTGCACTTGGTCTTCCTTCACATTGGATTTGTTTACTGCTTGCACCTTCTCTTACAGTATCCTTCAATGTAACTCTTTTTAATCATGTGGAATAATGCAAACAAAATAAAGTGAGTTGTATCTTGCATTTGTAAAGGTAAGAAACGTAACACACTCATTTTTCAGGTGAATGTAGTCAATGGGACTGTTTTCTCAACAGAACTCTGCCTGATTTGTTACAACAAAGCCTGGAAGTTACAGGAGGAATGGATGTAACTGGTTGCAAAGACAGAATAGATCACATTTTTGCTGAAGTACTTGTGGATTTGAGCAAGTCACTTAAATCCCATTTCTGAAGATGGCCAGTGAATTTTCCTCTTCTACAGGGTATGGAAAATATATTATCTGAATTCACAAAAGCTTTAGGTGCTTGTAGCTGCAAAGAGGGGTTAGTGACAGCTCTGCTCAGAATAAATGAAAGACTACATGATACACAGTAGACCACACTGTGGAATTGCAGGACCCAGACATCTTCAGCTGGTTGTCACTTCTGATGTTAACCATTTGGTAGAAAGTACTTCAGCTCACAGGGAGGCTGTTCATAAACCCTCAGCTGCATCACAGAGTCACCATAGGACAAACCTACAAGGAAAAGTAGAGAATGCAGTAAATAAGGTTTGCTGGTGCCATGTCCCAAACAACTATGGGAAAAGACAAAAAAAGAACACCACGCAGAGAACACCGCAATTATAAACCACGACTGTGTAGCTAAAGACTATGTGTTGAATGCTTTATGGGGGAACTTGAACTCTCTTCCCCATCGGTCTCTGCATGCACCATTGTGAGCAGACAGCCCATATCGAGTTCCGTGGGGGACCCCCAGGCAGCCCAGAGCCCTGGCCCCGCCGGGGGAGCGCTCCTCCTGCAGCTGGGCCCTCTGCCACGGCCGGGCTGGCGAGGCCGGCCCACGCACGCCGCTCCGGGAGGCGACAGGCACAGAGTAGGAGGGTAGAGGCGGCAGCCCTTTGCCCAGGGCAAAGGCTAAGGGTGAAGAAAAAGAAGGGAATGTGCCCAATAGCCAACAGAACCCCTCACCCCGCAGCCCACCTCTCTCACGCACAGTCCTCCCCCACCCCAGCGCCCGACCGCCGCGGCCGTCAAGCGAGGAAGGCAGGTGGGAGGGGGAAGAAAGAGACCTCGCTTTACGGCCCGCCGTGTTTTGCGACGCCCAAGATGGCTGCCCCCAGGGCACAATGAGCCCGCTCCGGCCGCCGCCGCGCCGCCGGGGGGGAGGCGGGCAGGCAGGGCGGCTGCCGTGCGGACCCGCCGCCCGGGGCTGAGCCGGCCGCTGACGGTGGGGTGTGGAGCAGCGAGCGAGGAGAGGGGAACTCGTCTGCGGACGTTTTAGTCAGTGGGACCCCTCGTAACGGACGAGGAAGCCGGCGCCCGGGGGGACGGGGGATGTGGGGTGCCCTGCTGCGGCGCGGGGGCCGCGGCGCCGGCAGCCTGCGGCGGCTGGTGTCGGTCGGTCCGCCCTGGAGCCAGGTGGTGTCGGAGGCGGAGAAGATCGTGGGGTACCCGACGTCCTTCATGAGCCTGCGGTGCCTGCTGAGCGACGAGCTCAGCAACATCGCCATGCAGGTCCGCAAGCTGGTGGGCACCAAGCACCCGCTGCTCGACACCGCCCGGTAAGCACCCGGCCCGCTCGGCTGAGGGCTCCCGGGGGCGCTGGGGCCTCGTCCCCGGCCTCCGCGCTGGGAACGGCCGTCAGCCCTCGGGAGGCTCGTCAGAACTTGTGGGAAGTTTTGGGGCTCCGTTGGTTGCGGGGAGTTGGGTCGGCGCCGGACGGGTGGGCGACTCGGCCGTGGCAGGTGGGGTGGCGGGGAGCGGCCGTGGAGGTAACAGGACTGGCGTGTCCCTAGGGAAACCCTGCGGTGAGCCGTGAGGTTTTGCGTGGGCGGTCAGCTCTCCGCTCCAGGATCTTCATTTCCTTGCCGCAACAGGTTTTTCCTTCAGTTATCCGCCGTCATTCGGAAGTTACTTCATCGTAATGCCACGTGCGATGAATGAGTTTCCTTCCCCATGCAACGTGCAAAAAAAAATATTCCTTGATAATAGAAGAAGAATGGCCATCTCGCTAACAGTTACATATTTTTTAATATTGAGGATTATATTGTGAGGAAACCAGTGGAAAAAACGGGGGAACTAATCAACTCAAAAGCTCAGAATGGCACTGCTGTGAAGTGTGTGTTTTGTTACTAAGGGCTTTAGAAAACATTTTCTGTTTTGGAATATCCAGCTGGGAGCTGTGAGTTTTTGTATGTTGCTGAGATTTTCAGGGTTGCTAAGCTGATTAGCCACTCCTTCGTTTTTAAGGCAAACTGATGGAAGACTTGCATTCCTGCCAATAAGCAGAAGTTTGGATTGTTGATCAGTGTTTTCTTTGACTGTAAAACAAGAACTGATTGGCAGTGTTTTTTTTTAAACAATGAAATACCAGAGGCTTAACAAAATAAATAAATAGTGCAATTTTCCAAGAGCATTGGGTTGTGGGTTTGGGGTTTTGGGGCAATTTTTTGGGGGGGGAGGGGTGTGTGTGGGTGTGTGTGCATATGGTTTTTGTTTGATTGAACTGCGTTTGCTACAACTACAAATATAGCAATGTTAATAGAACCCAAGTTTAATATCCGCAGTATATTTGCACAGGTGTAAAACAAAAAGTAGCATTTGTTCAAAACAAATTTTCTGCTTTTCTTTTAAAGAATAAAAATTGTAGCTGCATAGTGGTCCTTGGCAACTCTGCAATTCTGGTGTAATGATATAAAAAGATTTATTTTTCAGACTGTCTCTAAATCTGGTTGTCTTAAGTGAACAACAGAAGAAAAGGGGACAAACATTGCTTTTTAAAGAAACATAATTTTGAGGGAGGGGGATTTAGATATTGGCTTTAATAGACTTTTCTGGAAGAAATAAATCAATTTGCTAATAAAAATGGAAAATGCCTGACTTTGGAAAATGCCGGTGGAGGGGATTTTGTTGAATTGTTTATAAATGCAGGTTGTGATATTATGGTAAGCTTAGCCAAGATTTTTGATTTTCTTTTTTAAGACGAGGGACAAGAAGAAAATGTTTTTTGGCCTTTGGATCCAACTTTAAGGTCAGCTAGTGGAATACAGGGAATAGGAGGACTGAAGTGCAATGTATTTGGCTCTTTAACTTCCATTGCAGTCATAGAAGTATCAGAGACCCGCAGTGCTGAAGCGGGACTTCAACGTTAGCTTTAGATAGTTTGTTCAATGTGTGGTGGTTGCTGCTTTATTTGTGAATTAAGTTTAAATACAGTATTTTGGGGCGTGGTTGGAGGTTTTGTGGTAGAGCTGTAATGTGTGGTGAGGTGGTTTCTTTTATTGCTTTAAGTGGGCTGCTTCGGGCATGACTGTGCAAGCCTGTGGCTTGTGGAACACCAGAAGGAATATAATCATGCACAGGGTCAGCAGGATTGAATCCATTCATTTTTTTAATTTGTGTATATCTCGGACTACACTACTAACCTGATGTGTCTTGCTGGAAACAAGTCAGTATTTACTCACATAAACCCGAAACAGTGTACCCTTATTTTGGATATTCTTATTTGGCTTCACTGGTATTTCCAAAGGCTTTGTTGCAGATGCGTTTCTAGTGGCCTTGGCCTTTGTATTATAAGAAGAGTTAATTTCCTGCTGACAAGTTTTAGTACGCCTGTAGCAATGCACAAATTGTACCTCGCCTTGTTTTATGGTATGATTTTGCAATAAGGTGAATTTTGACCTTGTGCTATCCTAATAATCTCTTTCTGAAATTTTACTGTTGTATATTTGACTGTAAATGTGACTGATTTTCGTTATGGGTCTGAGATCTATGCTCTGACTTAGCATAGCAGTTTGGAAACGGGTCTTGATTTTTCAATACTAGGTACGTGTTTTAAATCTCTGGCTCATTACCCATACTTATAAAATAACATAAGTTTCCTGTTCAGGCAAAGATTTTAAAGCATGGGTATCTAAAGTATGTTCTTTGGTGATTTTTTTGAAAAACTGAAGTGATTGATAGGTTCTGCAACTCTAATCTTTCAGACTGTGAGTGCATAAATACTGTACGCATCTATTAAGTACTCCAGCACTTAAGGAGATTTTTCTATTTGTGGGAACATCTGAAAAATCTGTGCAGTAAAATTGATTAATTGCACGTGCTGTTTCTCAAGTCTCTACTCATTTATTTTTGAGGTTATGAGTGGTGACAATCAAATTATGATTGCTTGCTGTCATCTCTGAGATTCTTTTTCTTTAACTTTTTCTCTAACCTTCTTTAACTGGTGGCATTTTGTCCTCAGTGTTTTTGGTCTACCCTCCCCTCTTGTCCAAATGCTTCGCTAGCCTTTGAAGTCTTCCTTAGACCATTAGGAGTTACTTAAGCATTGGCAGAAACCCCTCTGCTTTATCTGCGCAGAATAGGTTCTGAGCTGAGACAGCATAAGACATAATTGCCACCACATTGAAAACCTTTAGTGTAACAGGAGTACTGGTAAGCATTTTTAACCTTTTGCCGAGCTTTGGGTCACTAGGCTGTTGCAACGTGTAGCCTGCGCGGAGAGCCTTGAAGAAGGCAGCTTAGAGATAACTGTCTATGTGAGCGAGGACATGTGGAGGAACAGCTGTTGGGGCAGTATACGTTGCTCTGATGATCCCATCCATTTCTTCCTCTCGTTTGGATGCGGCGGTGGCAGCTCCTGGGTGTAAGTGCCTGCCATGAATCAGGACTGCAGCAGGTGTTCTTCTGGGATGATGTGCGACCCTGATGCCTCCTACCAAGCCTGTGCCCAGCCAGCAGCTTTAAATCTGTGAGCTATTGCTGACTCCGCTCTTGTGAGGGCAGAGACGGGTAACTGAGCCCTACAGTGAGGGATTTGGAGTTCTGTGATCCCTGTGGTAAAGTCAAGTTTATCTTTTTCTTTTTTTTTTTTTTTTTAAGTTTTTGGTTTCTTAAAAGTCAGCCACATTAAGTGAACATCCTCAGTACTAGCTTTGCCAGACTTGTTAGAAAGAGGGTGAAATGTGAGGGAAAGGTCACATTTCATTTTAGAAAGGCTAATGTTTAGTGGTTAACAGATCATTGGAAGCTGGGATATCTGGATTATATTCACAGCTGTGCTTTTGGCTCTCTGACTGGGGCAAGTCACTTAATTTTTCATACTTGCATTTACTTATCTGTAAAATGAATAATGTAGCATCTGTTTTCTGGAGGTGTTACACTTCATTCATTACAGCCTGTATCAATCACTGTGATCTTTGAGTGGAAAATGGTGCATAAGCAATATTAATAAAGAATACTTTAAACAAATGCTGTCATTAAAATATTTACCTCTAATGGATAATCTGGAAATCTGACTGCTTCTGGATCTTTCTGTTTGTATTCCTGTGAGTCACTGTATGGTTCTTCAGAGCTTTAAGTTTTCTTTCCCTATAATTAAGTGTTTTCAGCAGCTACTCAAAACTAACATTTACATTTTTTTTTGCTCTTCAGGCTTTGTTGGACTAAAGGAAAATTTTTTCAACACACGAACGTATGACCTCCTTTTCAGTTGGGAAGCAAACAAATCTCCAGTCTTCTCTCTTCTCTTTCCCCTGCTTTCTAGGCTAGCATACATCCTTCTTAATATAGGAAAGAATCTGTAATTGGCACAGTGATCTACTTTTCTCAAATACATAGTGTGAATAACGTTTTCTTGATTATTTAATCTCCCTTGAGAAGGGTATAGCTTGCTGCAGATTGTAAACAGTAAATGTTATGGCCAATGCATCACTTTTATAATACCACTAAATGAAATGGAACATTTCATACACGTAAAATTATTATGGGATACCATTTAGCTCTAGCCATTCTGTCATTAGCACGTGGGAGGAATGATTATATTTTAGTCTGTCAGAATTGTTTGTTGGTGATAAATGCTTAAGTAGACTTAGCTGCAGTTTTTCTGGATTATTACAGAAATAAAAAGCCTCAATAGACCAGGTTTTGTTCTGTTGCAGCCTGCTCTGTGTAGATCTCTAGACATTTTAAGCACCGAACATAAAATGCAATCCAGAGTAGCTTCAAGATTATAAGCTTTTTGGTTAAAATGTCTGGTAGCGTTGGTTTCCTAATAGTCCTGTTTCTCTGTCAGCTTGAAATGGCTTAGTTCAGTAACATGTGTCTTCTAACTTCAGATGTGGCATGCATTTGCCCTCCTACGTTGGTGACTGATTTCAGTGTAGGCCTAGGGATTTGTTCCAACCTGGTGTTACTGGAATTGTTACAGCCAATTTTTATTTTGCCTTAACAGAACGGTGACCTCAAAACTATCCCTCTTATAATTGTAGATGTTGTGCTTGAGCGCGAGTAGCTTCTTAGCAGCTTGTTTTGAATGTTAATTTTTTTTCTGGGCTAGAAAAATTAAAGTGTCTGTTTACTTGGCAGTGGCTAATGAGATAACTTTCTCTGAAAAGAGCCAGTAGTTAGTGACAAGCAGTGTCTGGTCAATTTACAGCTTCTAAAACTGAAACTTACTACAGTCTTTAAAGTTTTACTGAATTGCTCAATCTGTAACGGAACTTGGGGGCGTAAAGTCCCTCTCCTGCTGTTGCTGGATCAGAAGTTAAAACATGTTTGCATTCACTAAATTTTATTATTTTTTCAGCCTGCTGAAACACTTTGTAAAAAATATTTTTTTGGTAGAGAGATGTGATTTTTATAATTGTGGTCAGAATGCCTGTGAGGTTAGCAATGAGGTAGCAGTTGTGTCATTTCCTACGTTTACTGCAGAGATCTGTTGGACTTCCTGGAAGCACAGGCCACCAGAGCTAGCATGCGAGGCACCTCTGCAGAAAATCTTAGTAGCGATGTCTGAAATGTAGAAATATTTTTCCTGCTTGATATGTCAGATACTTTTTGCAAAATTACTGAAATACTGGTCATTATAACAAATTTGCCTTTGTTTGGGAAGACTATTTACCAAAGCACTCTGTATAGATGATGGAAACAGAGGTGCTCTAAGGAGAACTGCAGGTGAAGCACTGGAGTTAAATTCTGGCTTTGACTCACCCCATCAAGAAACTTCTCTCTTTCAAGAAAGGCAGGTCTCTCTTAGCTAAATTAGATTTTGTGAATATTTTTCAGTCTGGATTGATAGTCTTGAGTAGTAACTTCAAAAACCTTCATCATGTTGTATGTCTTATTTTTAAACTGAAAGAGGGTAGATTTAGATTAGATATTAGGAAAAAATTCTCTACTGTGAGGGTGGTGAGACACTGGAACAGGTTGCCCAGGGAGGCTGTGGATGCCCCATCCCTGGAAGTGTTCAAGGCCAGGCTGGATGGGGCTCTGAGCAGCCTGGTCTAGTGGGAGGTGTCCCTGCCCATGGCAGGGGGGTTGGAACTAGGTGATGTTTATGGTCCCTTCCAACCCGAACCATTCTATGATTCTATAATTATACATGTTGATGCTCCCTAGGGGTTTCTGTTACTATACTCACCACCAAGTAAACGGTTCTTAGACACCAGAAATCAGTTTCTTACGTATTTTGGCTAAATGAACTCACAAAGAGTGTAAAAGTTAACTTTGGCAGGTAAAAGACGCGGAGGAAATTAAACTGTTGTAGGTTCATATATGGACTGAAACTTCCTTCTGTATATGATTCCTTCCATGTTCTTCCTTGTACCTGTGGCCTTGGCTGTGGTTTTCAGTTAGCCACTACTTAATACTGTCTGGTACAGTTAAGGGGAAGAGACAGTCCATTTTTGTAGGTCACACTCATTGTTTACGCTGTAGTAAGGTGGAGTGGGATGAATAAATGTGTGCTGTTTGTTCTTTCTCTAAAATTTTCCCACTTCAAAACATCTACAGGTTCCCTGGGCAACCTGTTCCAGTGTCTCATCACCCTCGGAGTTAAGAATTTCTTCCTAATAGCTAATCTAAATCTCCGCTCTTTCAGTTTAAAACCATTACCCCTCATCCTAGAGCTATACTCCCTGATAAAGTGTCCCTCCCCAATAATGGAATAATTATTTTTTTTTGCGATTTTAGCAACGATTCTCATTTAAATATCCATGTTGACTCCAGAACATGGATTCAGCATTGAATTGAATACATTCCATTTTGAGGAATGTATTATTTGAGCATGTAGGGTGGTCTTAGTAAATGAAGTCTTAGTAAATTAAGTATATTCAGTAGGTGATGATGCTGTTTGGGTTTTTCTGATAGAATTATTTACAATGAAAATTCACATGCAGTCCTGACATTGATGATTTCTAGTATGTTTTATAGGGAATATGAGTCTGAAGATTTTAGCAGAATTTCACGTGCAACTCATTGTGATTAGTTGAAAGACCTTGGGATTTCTTAAGCTTGGGTTTCAAGCACTTGAAAAAGAATGTATAATGAACAGATCTGAGGGCCAGTCAGTCTTGAAAGGACATGGTATACTACATCTAGAGCAAACTTGATTTTACTTTAGGCACACAGTAGCCTAAGCATCTTTTTAAAATACAGATAATTTTTAAAGTTCACATCTGTTCTTCTTTCGAGTACAATTGATTTGTAATATGTGAATATAGAATACCAAGTTTAATGTACCAGTGAATGGCTGTTATGTCAATGTTTGCTCTACATGGGAAAAGAGTAACTGAATAAGTGGAAATAGTTTCAAAATTATTATTTCTGTAACCCAGAAGAGGGTTACTATATATATATATATGTATATATATAAAAAAAAAAGTGCAAGTGAGAACTGATGTCATAGAGTAATCAAAATTCATATTTGGGTCACTGGAAATTGTTTTCATTCAGTGAATCTTCTATTTGGCTATGACAAGTTAACTTCCTTGTCTTACAAGAATAAGGAGAAAAATACTTTTCCTAGGCCTTTTACTCTTTCCGTATTTTGTAGCTTACAAAAAGTGTTCTCCACTACTTGAGATATTTCCCCCTGCCGCTGCCTTTTTGTTGATGCTGCCTCCCAGTTGACTTCTCTCCTTGCTTTGGGGGCCCTGGCAGTGGCAGGAGACCCCATTAACAAGTCACCATGAGCATTTTCAGAACTCCTCCAAAAAACGTGGGTACCACTGTGTCTTCCACAGCACTTTGAAAATCTCCTCAGGAAAATACAAAGTTCACAAAGGACAAACCTAAGCTCAGGAGTCAGATAGCTCTGTACTTAACACTGTTGCTTTCTCCTAGGGGTGGCAGACCATTGTCTTAAATTATTAATATCTTTCCTTTACCCCACATCTGAGTGTCTTAGTTTCCCTCAGGGTAGGCAGACTGTCTGCAGTGCTTGCCCTAAAGGAACTACTGCTAGAGACAAACCTGACGGACTATAAAGGAACACCATGAATTTAAAAGTTGGATCTATTACAAAAATTAAGTTTAAAATCTGTAGCAGCTGCTTTGCTGTCCTTGAATTGTCCCTGCCAATTCTCTGGCATTGACAATCACTTTAGCTTAATTTTTTTTTCTTCTCTCTTGCTGTGTGTGGAAAGATTCATTTAAGGAAAGAAAAACTGATGATATAGGAAAACTGGGGAAACTCATTATGCATGAGCTTTTACCAAACACATGCTGTGAACTAGCTAGATTTTACTAATAATGATAGGGCTTAGAAATTTGACTCAATACCTGACTTAACTGAGAAACTCTAGGACCTGTTCAGCCTGCTGGAGGTGAGCCACAGTCATCTTTTCTTCAATCCTCAGCTATTCCTAAAGAACCATCAGGGGCTCCAGCTTCTACATTCATCTTTCTCATTTTTTTTTTCCACTTAAATTACACATGATGGTTGTTCACATTTTGCTTTCTTGTTCCTCCAGTTCCTTTCTTCAGAATAGCAGTAGTTGGTTCTTCTGTGTAGCCGCTCTTCCATTTTGGGGAAAACCAAAGAAAGGCTTACAGATAATCCTCTGTTTCTTAATAGAATGAAGGTGTATAGTAAACATCTAGTTTGTTTCGTTCCCCTTGACTTCTTCCCAGCTAGGGAAAGAAGTCATACCTAGGAACTACTGATTCAGCTTTTATTTTTCTAGTTAAAAAACATGAACAAGCAAGCCCTATAGCTTCCACCCTGAATTTGTTTCAAAAAGTACTCCCTTTAGAAGATTTTTTTTTTATTATTTGTTACTTAAACAGTCCTGTAAACATGAATTGATTGGCTTCATAGCTGCCACTAATATGCTCAAAATTAATTCCAAATTATAGAATTTGAACTATTTAAAAAACAAAAAAACTCAAAAAAACCCCAAAGCCATTCTTCCTAACAACTTTCATTATTTTTTTTTCTGGACTTTCACACTCAACATCCGAACTTGCTGGAATGACATATCTTTTTCATTAACTGCCTGTTCATCACACCCAACAAAATGGTTGTAGTTAAAGAATTAATGCATCTATATGCTGCCACTAGTACTTGAAATAGATTACATATTGCACCTTTGAAAAAAAAAAATAAAAAAAATCTGTATTTTAGTCACAAAGTAGGTCTGGGTCTGTAACAGGATGTGCTTGTGTAGACCCGTCCTGCAAATGCGTAGTCCTGATTAAGGCAATTTGAGGGTAATGGTCTGCGCCAACACGCTTTGTGTCTGGTTGTCATCTGAATGATTAGCCAGTAGCAGAAGCACGGTAATGAGTTGATTTGGTAAGACTGCTTTTAATCAAACTTAACAGAAAGTTCAAGTTGTGAAGAGCTAAATGGAATACTTGTTAGGTCAAATACACAAGGCAAAGCTTTGTGATCACAAGTGGAAAATCATCTCTCTTATGTTATTTTAAAAGTGATTGTGTTAGCATGTATGTTTGTTAGTGATCTTTTTTTCCCCCAAACGTGTATTGTGTTCATGTCAAATTAGTGTTGAGCTTTGAGACTGAACATGTCAGAGCCCCCATGTTTTCATATTATGAAAATTCATCTATTTTCATAGGCTAGAAAATACAGGTTGCTACGATATATCAGTGCAGCCTGTGTGCATGTTTGTTATACAGGGGAAAGTTTTTTATCCCGGTAACCTTCTCGTCTCTAAACGAAAAGCAGTTGGGAATCAGTGTTGTTTGTGAAGATGAGGGTAATACTGTGTGCGTATTTTAAAGGGATTTCAGTGATGTTAATGCTACAATATGAAGTTCATATTTGGATTGTTCTTTTAGAAGTTGACTTCTGAATGTGAATCTGTCTGGTGTGACGTATTTCAGTAATTAAAAATTAATATACAGGAAAAACACGTCTTTCCCAAACCCGTGTTGCCTTGCGCAGGTGAAGCTGAAGTGTAAAGGGCTGAGAGATCAGTTCATCTTCTGTTCTTGATCCCCACTTGTTAGAGCCAGAAATAGTGGGGAGGGCGTATACTTCTTGTTTTATTGTCCACAGGAAGAATTTGCCACTTTCTGATTATTTGTAAGTTTAGGTAATATGGGAGTCATTGACAGGCTCTGCAAGAAACCATACGTCATCTATCAGTAGGAGTAATAATGCAAAAAGACTGTTTTCAGAGATAAGGCTCAGAAGACTCGAGGAAGCAGGCAATACAGACCTTTAGGGTAATTGTGGGGGAAGCCCTTCTTCCAATACACATTTATTCAAGGAATGGAAGGCTTTAAAGGAGTTTCTACTATTAGAATTTACAGTATATTTTATGTGTCTTTTGTCCATAATATAACTTCATAAAAGTGAAACAAATAGTCTTGCCAGTCGGAAAGTAGGAAATGAATCCGTGTAACGACTACAATGTGTTGTAGCAACCAAGTTTTAAAATAGTCAAATTCCAAAATAATGTTATAAAAATGACATCAGAGGAAAAAAGGCTATTATGTGTTATATTGTAGCAACAGAAACGTAGGCTTGTTTTTTGCTTGTGAATCACTTGGGATCATATTGCTGCCTGTGGATTTTGGGGAGGTGGAAGTTTACGTCCTAACAGATAGTGCATGTTTGGAAGTGTGAGGGGAGAATATATTTTTTTGGCCATCCTTGTTCCTGTGACACTTTGAAAGAGCTCAAGTTTTGTTAGATTTTCCTGTTTTGATTTTCTTTAAAAAAACAAAAAAACAAACTAAATGTTTATCTTCTCGTTTGTTTTTCTACTTTTAACTCTTTAGGAGTCCCATTGAATCTTTCGGGTCTTTTACCAGAGCTTGTCAGAGAACGATTAAGCTTTAGTAGCAGAACATTATGAATCAAACTTCAAGAGGTTGTGTGATGTGGTGTGTTGTTTGGGTTTTTTTTAATTAACACACGGGTGCCAGCCTGCAGTGTGAAGTTTAAGTGCATCCCAGATGCATTTAAAGATGTGTGAGATTTGCTGTGGGTGTACGCGCATCCCTCTCTTGCCTGGCGCGCACACCGGGCCCCGAGCCGGGAGGAGCTGCCTGGGCAGTGAGGCAGGCTCGCGCCCCATGTCTTCTCACCCGAGTGCCGGTTGAGACCATGGAGATCTATTGTAAGGATTCAGCTTGCGACCGCAGTGCATGTCAGATAACTGCGTGAATGTAAATGGTTGGCAGAATAGCTCTGTGTGGACCCAGAAATGGGTTATATCTTGCCCTACTTGCACAGGTGTTCGGCTTCACAGGGTTAGTGCATGCAGTTCGCTTCTTTAAATGTATTTTCGTTTGAGAACTTCGTTTTCTAATTTTGACAGGTCTCGTCCTCAGTCCACAGCGTTCTTTCAGATATACCATCTTCCTAATAGTTCATTTATTAAAAAAAACTTTTTCAGACAACTGCTAAGAATTGAACACGCATTGTAACTGGAAGTTGAGGTGTCTTCACAACTAGAATCGTTCCCCTCTCTTTTGCCCCTTCTGTTGTAATTGCGAGGTGACTTACTTGCTAGAAATATCAAATCTGGACTAATATATTGTCCCTGGTTGGTACCACTGCTTCAGATTACCTTGGTGTGCATGTAGGTATTAAATATTGAAAGGTGTTTCCGTGTTCTCATGTGGTGAAGCTCTGTGTAAACAAGTCTTATTTACTGAGCAGTTTGGGAAGCATGTACACACCAGTATGCCTTAGGAAATCTTCCATTTAAGCCTTTGTCCTGATTTTCTCTGGCTATGATAAATGAAGTGGTAGAAAAGAAACCACAATAGTGAGCATTACTGAGAGGAAGAAGCATTGTCCTGAGAACGTGAAGAAAATCCGTTTAAGCTCACAAATAACTTAAATGCTTACCAACTACTGTCACTAGACCTCAGGAAACATTGTTCAATCTGTTTTTCAAAGAAATTTGAAAGCAAAAGTCTCTGATGTTGTATAAAATAATATCTTTACGCTTTAAAGATTTGTACCCCATGTGTTAAATCTGAAGAAAAACAAATAGGAACCCTTCTTAAAATTATTAGGAAAGCAAGAAAAAACATTGGAGAAGATTGAAGATGACATTAATACTTTAAATCTACATGGAATTATTTTTGCCATGCTATAGAATGTAATGCAAACATATGAAGCCTGTGAATGGTGTTGCTTGTTACTGAGAGAGTGTAGTTGTACACTTCACACTGAAAAAAACCCACCGAACTAATCAAAAAAAAACACTTTGGGAAGTGCTGATGTGCAAGTTTTTTTTGTTTTCTACTTCCAAACATGTATTGTTAAAGACAGCAGATGCTCAAACCTTATATATGTTTAGCCCTTGCCTTATTATGAGTAATTTGGAGATGTTTTTACACTTCTGTATCAAGAATGAGAAATCCTTTCCTTCTTCGCTGAGTGATAAATAAACCTTTCAGAGCTGGTCTAGCTCTAGAAAGAGAGTTAGAGGAAGAAGTGGAGATAGCCCTTTTTTTAGCTCTAAATTCCCTATTTATGATTTTTATGAATTCACAAACTGTTGATTGATTATTTATTTATTTATTTTTACTACTGGGACACAAAAGGCAGAAACCTGCAGGTTGGTTATGGTGAAAGGAAGTGTTTCCATACCTGATGTTATTTTCTTTCAAAATGGAATTTTGCATTAGACAAAAATGTCATCATTTGTTGATGTGAATAGTTTCAAATTCTTCCCTCCCCTGTGAATGATGAATTATTCTTTCATGAGAGATCTAGATTATTTTAATTAATTACTTGGGGCTTTAAATCTTTACATTTTAAATTAAGTTACAGGTGAGTTAAGCTCTTCCCTGAGGAGATTTTACTACGTTAGCAGTGGAGAAGGATAATATTTGCTGCATAATTCTCTAATGGGCTGCTGTATGCTGCTCCGTTGAACAGGACTGCTGTTCTGCTTTTGATTTCTGGTCTGTGTCCAGCATTTCAGGGAACAACTTGGACAATTGAAAGATATCACCGGAAACATATTTTCCTCTCAGCTGTGGAAGAGGAAGATTAAGAGCCATTGAAATGTATTGCTTTGGGAAGTTGTTGAGGACCGCAGAAATTTAATGTAAAACTAAATGAGGCACTGATAACAGCATATATGAAAATTTTCTAGACAATGGGCAAGATACAGAGACAGGTTTATTGGTGTTAATGTTGTATCCTGATTTCAGTAGGTATTCCCCTTGTTTTAACTATTTTTGTGTATATATGTATATATATATTTATATACAACAAGGTAAGCTTATCAGTTGCTTATGGACTGTGGAGATTGAACCAATGCTTATTTTCCTTTCTTGAGTATGATTACTTGTTGAAGGTGTGGTAAATTTGGCTCATATTTGGCATATGTTTAAACTGAGCCTGCAACTGACTCGTGAAAAGGAAGGAATAGCAAACCTAAACTGTGTTTTCTCTTGTGTGGCTATTTATTTTGTAGTATCTGAAGTTATGATAAAAGATACATTCATAAAATAAAGTAGGGTAAAGAGTTCAGTCATTAAACCTTTTTTAAGTTAGCTTTCATCATTGTGCCTTTAATTGAGTTAATCACTTCAAAAAATTTTCTTGGAAGCTAGTTGAAGAACAGAATCAAAGGGGAGGGGAAATTGCCTTAAGCGAAGACTATTGTGTGAGAACATTCTTACAGTAACTTATGGGAGAGACATCACTAAAACAGTTGCTTTTAAAATCCCCCCCAAACACTTCATGCTTCTTTTAAATCTTAGCATATTTGGTTTACAAATAATCTTCCAGAATACCATATTTCAATGCCTGCAGCCAATGGTAGAGAATAGAGTGTTTGCCTGTAATTAAAATTTTCCTATGTATTTTGACTTTTGGTATCTGTTGAGGACAGGATACTAAGTAAGATGAATTTAGTTATGGAGTTTTGCGTGGTCTCTGGGCTACTTTTTTTCTTTCCTTTTCTTTTCTTACTCCCCCTAATATTCAGTGGTTAAGGTACTAGCCTCTCACGTAAGAGGCTGAGATTGGGTTCTTCATTCTGCCTCTGTGACTGTCAGCAAGTCTTTTCTGTGCAAACATTGGCACCATTTAGGGGTGGGGGCTCAGAACCCTGGGAGAAACATATTGACATCCCTATCTCCCAGTCTACAAACTTTACGTTAGCTCCGTATTTTCCTGAGCTAACCTGGTTATGCCTATGCGCACTCCCACAAAGGCGGTATAGGTAGAGCAAGGCAGTCTGAAGAAGACACCCCCGGATACCTTGAGGTTGGAACATGTGTGTAACGGACATTAGGAAAAATTTCTTCACCAAAATGGTTATCAAGCATTGGAACAGGCTGCACAGGAAGTGGTGGAATCTCCATCCCTGGAGGTATTTTAAAGACAGGTAGACGTGATGCTGGGGGACATGGTTTGGTGGTGGTTTTGGCAGTGTTAGGTTGATGGTTGGCCTTGATGATCTTAAAGGTCCCTTCCAGCCTAGATTCTATGAAAAACATAGAATGGTCTGGGGCCACTGCTTGCCAGGGTGCAAGAGCTAGAACATTAGCAGAAAAGTTTGTGAAAAATTTAAATGTGGGTAACTGCATTTTGTAAAGTTTGGGTTTTGTGGTGGTTTTTTTTTTTTTAGTGTAGTTGGGTATCCTAGGAGGCGAGTGACTGGAACTCGTCCATGAAGTTTTGCAATTGAAATAATTCAGTTTTGTTGATTTTTTTTTTTTTAAGTTTTATTTTATTTTTGCCATCTTTTATCTTTGCCATCACCAGCTATTGTGAAGTCCTCCATTCAAACAGTGCTTGAAGTTAACTTGGAAAATGCTTTTTTATTTTTTTTTTTTTAGTACAAATGATGCAAGATTGCTTTGGGTGTTACAAATTCAATATAACTCCAAGTTATTAATATTGAAATACAGTAGCAGTTTGGGATGTCAAATAGCAAAAAGTTATTTACAGAAAATGTTGAAATTCATGATGCCAAGTAAATTAGAACTTTTTATTGGCATCCTGTGATACTAAAAAAAAATTCTCTGTGTTTTGTTTATTTCATATGTAAAGAAAGTTACATCCAGCCTGATTTATTTATTTTTTTGCTTCATGCACAAGTGGTCCTAACACATTTTTAGACTGAGGCAGAAAGTAATCTCCAGGTAACAATAGTCTGTGCTATTTTAAGGATGTATGCCCTACTGATGATTTTTAAAGCACAAAATAATGATGACATACCATGCAGAGGTCTTGCTTGCCTGAGGCAAATGATCTGAATGCAGTAGATTCAGGCTTCTGTTTGCTGATGAAAGTGTTGAAAAGGAGCTGGGATTCATTGTTTTGTGGTGGGTTTTTTGTGTTTGGGGTTTTTTTAAGTGACATTTATCTTTTTTAGTTTGCTGTTAATTATACTGCATTCAAGTAACATCTGAAACATTTTACACAGAATAAGAAAAGAAGCGGAAGGGCTTCTGGGAAGTTTGGAGCTCAATTTTGGTAAAAGTAAGGTTTGGTTGATTGCTCGATAATGGCAAGAAGAAAGCCAGGCGGTTTGGACCAAGTGTACCAAGCCAGGGGCAAGGTAGCTTTTCAAGCAGAGGAGGAGGGTCCTGACAGATTTCCTAGCAAGTGGGGAATAGGAGTGTTACCGCTAAATTACTAGAGAAAGAGCTAATGAGAGAGGAAGGAGTCAAGAAGGCTAAGAAACCCACAGATTTCAAGAAGGAAGAGTAAGAGTAGTACATTACAGAAGTCAGATGAAAGGAGTCAGGTGGAGTGTGTGTGCTCTAAGGGCTGATCACAGTGAGGTTGTTGGAGATATGTGGGAAACGATTCCAGTGTGCATCCAGAGCGTTCCAGTAGTTTGAAGAGGTTTTCTGCTGTGTACTGCTTTTAAAAGCTAAGCACTGTTTATGTTTTAATCACTTTAAATTGAAAACAACAGAAGGACATAGTTCAGCAGACTAGCAGCTCCCCTTATGGACAGCAGTTCTTGAACTTTATTTTCCTTGCAGCACACGTCTGTATTGTGCATATATGGTCTGACAGCCTTTTTTCGGCATCAGTGTGTACCTGTCAAGTAAAATTGGAAATAGTTAGCATCTTTCATACTAATCTTCAGGGAACATACAAAACATAAACTCAGTGACTTTTTTCAGTTGAAGAGTTATGTGAATAATGTACTAGAAGAACTAAAGGGAAGGAGAACCTTTACTAATTAAACCTTTGACATAATACAGAAGTAATGGTGGTGTCTGAGAGTGCAAGTGACCAAGCATTAGCTTACTGCAGATGTATTTGGATGCAGGAATAGGAAGTGCTTTCCTATTCTGTTGGGACTTACAAAAATTTAGGGTAATAGCTTTCCATTTTGTAGTGAAGTAACTTTAATTTTAGTTTCATTATTTGCTGAGGGATTTAATACTTCATCTGTAATCTTGTATTGACTCTTGCAACAACTCTTGCAATTTGAATCTCTGTAATAGAGGTATTAAAACTCTGCAAAGCTTTTCCTTTGGCAAGGGAAGTTTCAGTTATAGTGGACTCTGGAAAGTTTTACTCCTGTTGCCTTAGTCATTGCATTCTTGTTTCTGAGTCTTCTGGTTCAAAAGAGCTCTATGGAGGAAAAAATCCCTGTAGCAAAATGAGAGAGAGCAAGAAAATCCCTAAGAAATGTGAATCTCTTTTTTCCTGGTGGACAAATGAAAGCTGTACTGGAATTGAGGAATATTGTGAAAAATGAGGTTTGTATCAGGCTACCGTGTCAGAAATTTTAAACTTATATGGTCACCAGAGTTCAGAAATAAGTCGAACCAAATGGTTGGGTTTTTTCTTTTCTCAATTTACTATCAAGAACATTTGTTCTGTATAGGATTAGTACATAAGATGTATGTATTATTGCCATATTATTTTGTTATTTAAGTTTTAATTGCCTCTTTTGGGGAAGACAGTTTTTAATGTGGAAGGAAGAAAAAAAATCTTTGCATCTACAAGAAGATGACTAATACTTTTGTGAGCTTCTAAATACCTGAATTTTTAATGATTCAGGGAAAACTTGCAGATAAACAGCTTTATTAGCTTAACTAAAAATCTTTCTGGATATATTGTGTCTTTTAGTTCAGAAAGCATGCAAGAAATCTTTTTTGTTTTGGTTGGCTGCTAAGTGATGCAGTAGGATAGTTTGACCGTGTGGCTTAAGGCTCATCGTGTTGAGTGGAAGCGGCAGAATTGACCAGAGAGGTCTTGGTTTGTGGTTTCATGAGCAGCTGAGTTGATCTGATGGCTGTTGCTGTTGGAAGGGAGAGATCACTCTCTTCTCTTCCCTGCTCTTGCCTGTGCAGGTCTACCCCTCCTGTGCATTGGCAATAGTGTTGATGTTTCCCATTCCGTGAACTACTGTATCTTGTTAAAGGAAAAGAGGAAAATGGATGTTGTTGTCATTTTGGATTTGTTTTCTGTTGGGCTGGTCTGATTCACTGATGGAGGTAGTTTAAAGTGTACTCTCTCACAATGAATGACATTTAGGTTCCTTAGTGAGGCTGCTTTGTTGTGGAGAAGTTATTGCCTACCTTTTTGTGTCAGCAGTCTGTAAGGACACTCTTGCCCTGTTGTCTGAAGTAGTATCTGAGCGTCTAAATTCTGCAGTACATCATGTGGTTCCTCTAGTTCTCTGCCATTTCTCCTTTAGCTTTAACAATTCTCTGTTTCCTTCCTTGATTCCAAAATATTGCGTATTGTAGTTCTCCTTTGCTGTTACAGGTTGGTTTCATTTATCAATGTAGTCCTACAAACGGGCAGAAAGAGTAGTATCAAGCCATGAATTCAGGCATGCGTCTAGATTTTCTTTTTTTGCCCCTTCACTTCGGAATCGAGTTAGTAGGGGAGCACAGCTGTTGGCATTCCTTGTAGGTGTCTGTCAGGAGCGATCCGTCTCTATTTCATGATAATTTCATCTTAATACAGAGCTCAGCATAGGAAAGGTTTTATTTGTATTTCATATGCTATCTAGCCTTGTGAGGTGAATAGGTGTCAAATATACCTTGAATATTTTAGCTAGTTTTGTCTCGGCTGTAAAAAGAGAAGATTACAGGTCTGTTTACCTCTTAAGTATAGCCAAGGTCACGCCCAGTCAGCTCTATGTTTTCTGAAGTTTGAGTTGCCTTAGGAACTAAATGCATTTCAGTGCTATTTTTTTAAATACCTTATGTGAAGAATCTCAGATAAGCTGAGATGAGAATGGCTACCCTCCCAGACAGGGTAAGTGGGATGCTTAAAATCTTCCAGCTGTTTGTCAGATACTTAACTCTCTGCTCTGAAACTGCTGTACCATCTGTCTAGCTAAAAAAGGTGCACTGAGCAAGAAGAAAAGCATCTTTCCAATTCAGATGAGTCTACTGCATCCTGTGAGATAATCAAGTCACAGATGATTACAGGAACAGTGAATTTTAAATTTTATAGGAATAGCTTCATAAAACTCATGAAAGATGAAGATTGAATGAATTCAGCTTCTGGGTATCTCAAAGGAGCAACATGATACCATCCTAAGTTTAAAGTCACATTTTTGTCTGCTACATGAATTTATTTGTTATTCAACCTTGCATGTAGATAATGGGTTTTGTTTCCTCTGTAAAATGTGCGATTTTATTTATGTTAATGGTGTTAGCCATCCATTATTTTACATTCTTTATTACAAATGCCTTATATTTGATGAATGAAGATTATTTTTTTTGCTGAAGTTTTTGAAGGGATCTGAATGGTGCAGCAGGAGGCCAACGTAAACTTTATAAATTTGAAATAATCAAGTTGCTTAAAAGATGAGTTCTATAGTACAGTTCAGTGAACATGAAAAGAACCAAGTGTAAAAGGCCTCCGACAAGAAAAGTAGGAAAGAAATTTCTTAGCCCCTAGTGCCATCTGCAGGATTACCACTGGAACTGGCAGGGAAAGTAGAGGAATGGAGATTTGGGTGGCAGTTTGCAGTGTCTGATAAGAAAACAAGAAAGTGTCACCTCCAACAAAACCTGATGAAACACGATTTCTGTGTCATGCTGGGTTTCATAACAATGTATATGTCAATTTGTTTTCAGTTTGTGGGTGGCATCAGGTTTGTTGGGTAGGGAATACGCTGCATCTTGAGGTTTCTCCACACATTTTGTTTTCTGCTTCTGCAATAGCAGGTGGCTTAACCAAGCTTGCTTTCTTTGGACTTCTTGAAAGAGATACCAATTACCTAAAATCATACATTCACTATGAACCATTTTGGGGGTGACTGGCCCTTTGGCTCTGCTTTATTTTTGAAAGCTGTGTCCTCAGAGAGGAGTAATGGACCCTAAATATTTACCTAATATTCCTTCCATTGGCATTTATATACAGGTGCATATCAGAAATAATGATGTAAATCTGCATCTCCCTTGCTAGGTCTATTTCTTTTGTGGTACAAGAAAAGAATTATTTTCTCCACAGACCAGTAGGCAAGTTGAGTAGGCAAATGACGTATACATGAAAAGGATATAAATAACAACCAAAGAATCAAAGTTAGGGTTCTGTGGGAGGGAGGAGCGTAAGCTGAAACAAAATGTGGGTAAGATGGAGGTGATAATGGTGATGGTATCTGGAATATTGCTAAGCCCCAGGAGGTTGCCATTGGTTAAGTGTACACATTTACTGTTTGGCTTGTGGCTTCAGCAAGACATCTGGGAGTGCTCCCATCTGTTCTGTGTGAGCTTAGCATTCCTAAAGAACGTTTTCTCTTGCCTCTTGCTGATGGGGAAGCTCTCCCTTGTCAGAAGCTGACCTGACCTCAATTACTTACCTACTCATCACTTTCCTCCGGACCATTGTAATGTGATAATCCTGGGCATGAAGGCTGCAGTTCCTCAGAAGGTCCAGCTGGTTTAGGGTCTTGTTGTGTGTCATCTCAACAGCACTGGCTGCCAGGAGTTGAACGTGGTCTTCCTTTCTGTGGAACAGCAAGCGAAGGTATTGGTCCATAATCTTCAGTGTGCTTGCTGGCTGGGGTTCAGCATGCATGAAAAGCTGCAGGATGCTGCAAGGGGAAGGCTGTGGCTGCTTGCTGTGCTTTCTGGCATACCAGAGCCCTTTGGGGTGAAAATCATATGTGGCAGAACATCCTCTGGTCTGTCGCTGGAGAGGTAGCTCCTTTTGGGACTAAGGACCTCTTCAACGTGATAGGTCTCTGTTGTACACAGAAAGTTAGTAATGTAAATTTTTGGAGTGTCTTGGACTTAGGACAAAAATTTCAGCCTGTGTGTTTACATGTCTAGCAGGAGTTAATTTTTACTGTGTCTGTATCTGAGCTCGTTGCTGTGGACAGGCTTTATAATGAGCATAGGGAAGTGAATGCTTCAGAAAGCACAATCTGTGGCATCCTCTGCTATGTTACTAAAGTAAGTTCGATGGATGTCTTTTTGAGGAGCTACGCAGGAGAGGAGTGAATGATGCATGCTGACAGTGTTTCAGGTCTACAGGGATCACTGCTTCAGCTAAAACTGTGTGAATCTCTAAAATTCACTTTATTTGAAGAAGTCCTTGGATCAGTGTAGGAAAGTGGATATGGGAGGGAAAGATTTCAAAGGGTGATCAGAGGTCCATTGAGGACTTTGCAGAAGCGGAGATCAGACATACGATGGTAAGTCAGGCATAAAGGGTTGGTCCTGTACTTTTGTCTTGTGAAAAGCTGAATTAAGAGAGATTCTCTTAATCCTGGGAGAGCAGATTTTTTTCCTAGATACATGCAGTACCACAGAAGGGACACCAAGACTTGCACAATAGAAGGTGGGTTAGTAAAGTGGCTTCAGCACTGAAAGAGTGTCTTTACTCATGAGGCTGTTCTGATGATCTTCTGAAAGCAAGAAAGAAGCACTCCAGCAGGATCAGGGATAGGAGGAGGCAAAGGCCTTTCTTTAAGGACTCTCTTTGAAAGTAAGCCTTTACTTGTTTAAAAAAAGAAAAAAGCTGTAGTAGAACTATATGTGCATGTGATTGAAACACTATGCCTCTCTGGCCTGATTAACCTGGCATTATGTTTCAGAATTGTAAGAAGTTTGCAACTTCTGAATCAGTTCTTTGTTTGGACCAGACCAAAACTAAAGTTCTAAAGTGAATTATTGCTTCTACAAGTCACCAGAGGAAAGAAAACAAGTAGAAAAACTTAGCCGTATTGCATGTGCACGGTCTTTGTCAAGATGCACATTAAACAAGTAGACTCCTGGCCTTCAGTTCTCCTAGGAATGCTATGCCTTTTTATTCTGCTGGTTTTTTTGATGAAAAATTAAATATGAAAACGAACTTCTGATGTAGATCAGACATTATCAAGAAGCGAGGGCACGTACGAAACGGTGCTGATGCTAAATGAACAAATTATGGGAAGGTTGCCATTGGGCACTTACTTTCACATTCGGAAGGGAAGAGTCTGCTCATATGAGAGCATCTGGAATGAGATGTTTCCATACAGAAGCATCGGTCCATTTCTTGTAACAGTAGTATTTTAATCTGCAGGATAATGCTGGCTTGCCTTGTCATTTGTGTCCTGTTTGTTTTGATTCTGTCTGGGTTTAGAATATTATTGGTGTTTAGAAAGCATGCAGGGGTTAAGAAAGTCTCAGACAGCAGGCTGTAGTATGTGACATCAGTTCTGCTTCATAAAAAAAGTTGTCCATTCAAGTCTTTTAAAATTCTAATCAGTATTTATTTCCTGTTGCTTATTAAGAACTAAGTGGGAATCATAAACAGTTTGAGATCAGTGTAGCAGTTTGGACAGAGCAGATGATGTTTCATTGTTTAAAGGTGGATGCTAAATGAAGTGTTGTGTACTGTTCTTTAGCCGAACGTATATGTATATAAGCTCTCTCTCAATAATTGATTTCCAAGGGCCTGTGGAGAAAAGAATAATGCCATTAGGCAAGTTCTTGTAACGAAAATATATGTACTTTTGGCCTAAGTTCTCTAATTTGAATGATTTTCTTCAAAAAGAATTTGCCTATGAATACGGGTACAACGAAAAGCAAGGTTAGCATTAGCAAGAAAGAGTAAAAGCAGATGCCAAAGTTGATCCTCGATTAGAAGAGCTTTCCTCTCGATTTTAAGTGACATGATTAGTCCCTCACAATGACACGGTGGGGAAGGTTTTCAGTGCAGCCTGCAAGAGTGCGACAATGAGTTCCTGTTCACAATGGGAATGGCGTAGTTAAATCCTCACGCGTCGTGCTGAATGTCTGTCACATCATGTCAGTTATTAAGATATGAACCTACTGGGCAAAGCAAAGAGCAAAACTTAAAACACTTCTCAGGATAGTATTTTTACAGCTATTGAAAACTTTTATATTAGCAGGGCACCAAATTTATGCTAAGCTATTTGTGTGAATGTTTTTCTTTCTATGTCCCTTTATATGCAAGAGCTCCAGAGGGTTGCTGTAGAGGTTATTAGGACTGATAATTAGTTTTGTAAGTGAGCTATGCATGTATAGTCATCTCTTGTTCTGTGCTTGGATTGCAGTGAATAAAGTGACATTTAAAAAAATCCATACAGTAGGGTGCTTATGTCCTTGAGGCTTAAGTAGTCAACATTTTGATATTTCTATTCAAAAGAAAGAGCATAGGAGGAGACAGAAGATTTTCTTTTTCTCTTTAGCCCTCCTAAGATAATTTGACAAAAAACAATTATTCTTTCTTTCATGGCAGTGCAAGAGCCTGCCTGGACCACAAAAATTCTGTGTTCGGGGTTTTGGTTTCATCTCCTAGCTTCCTTGAGCCTTTTCTCCCCTCTTTGTCTTTTCTTGTTAAAGAATTAACTAGCTGCTTTTTTTTTTTTTTTTTGTTACTTTAACTCAGTTCATGGCTGCAGGAATCCTGCTGGTAGTGAAAGTCCTGAAAATGAATTCGGTTTTCTAGTGTAGGGCCACTCTCCTGACACAAAGCTGAGAAGCACCAGGTGATAAAAGTGGAAGATTGCTCTGTGGCCAGGAGTCAAGAAAAGCCCTGGAGCCAGAGAGAACAGGGAGCTTTCCCTGTATGGATTCCTAGTTAAAATGTAAAGTGAGGCACTCCCATTTCCTCTTACTTTCTGCAGAACCCTCCAGGAGACCCTGTACCGTAGAGCTGTGACCTGATGGGATGGTGCTTTGCTGCATCTCTGAGAAAAGAGATAACTTCCATGGGAAGTCAAGTGCCTTTTGGAGAGGAGGAATCAACACCTTTAGGACATCTTTTCTTCTCTCACCTTTTTTTTTTTTTTCTCTCCTTTCATTCATCTTCCCTTCCCATTCAGCACCTTCCACTGTTCAACAGTTGCACATTGTTTAAAAGGCTTCTGCAACAGCTTTCCAAAAGGGAAAAGTGAAGAGCTCTGACCAGGACCAGAGGAGATATTCCTTATTGTGGACTACTTTGCTTATCTCGATAAGTCCAAAGACATGCATGGATCCATAGGGATTAAAACACTTATAAAATGGACATTTGGCTCCGGTAGAGTTGAAAGATACTTTTGTGGAAAAAATTCTGTTCGCTGTAAGTATCTGGATCTTTACATGCTGTCATGAAATTAATTTGGGTATTCATTTGGGTGCAGGGTGTAGGAATATCTCACTTTAAATGGTGATCTACACTTAGAAAAATGGTGCCATTTTTCTATCCTATCTAACAAAAAAAATAATTTAAATCCTACAGGAGAAAAGGTGGGCAGATATTAAACACAGACTCACAGGGGCCTTTATAGTGAAAATTCTGTAAATTCCTTCCATGCTTTTAACATATATTCAGCTGCACAATAGTGATTTTTTTTTTTCAACTTTTTTTTGCGGGGGGGGATCACAAAAGTAAAACCATGTGCTAAATTTTCAGGATCTGTCCTTTGTGTTGCCGGTGGTTGCGTACTGTGAGTGTACAACATTATCTCAACACATGTGATTGAGTCTTAAAGACAGAATTGTTTATAAAGGGTGTGCAGTCAGGTTACTGCTCGTGAGATGAACTGTGAACGCTGAATAATGTGCATTCACCTCGCCCAAAGCAAATGCAAAATAATGCAATGTAGCTTGACCTTTTCTCATTGCAGGTTAACCTGAGTCTAATTATCTTGGATTTGCCTCAGGCTAAGAGTGGACAGGAATCACAGCTTGGCTGAGTACTAACTTTTTAACTCTTAGTAACTTGCTTTTGTGTTTACATCCTGTACTACTAGGGGGGAGACAAGAAATTGGGAGTAGAATAAGGGAGGACAAACCAAAAGTGCTTGTAGCAGCAGTGGTAGTCACCTACTATAAATCTTAATTAATGTTCAGGACCCACTTACTGGGTGTTATGCTACAGTCTTCAGTAACTTGCAGTCCAAACAGCTTTAGAACCAATCCTGAAAATAAAAAGGGATCAGTAGCTTTGTATCAGCAGCGCTGTTATTTTTTTTCATATTTTTTTTGCCTTTTTTACATTGTGAGCAAATGAAGCTGAATTGTAAATGTGCAGTGTCAAAACTTACACAGGTGTCTAAAGTGAATTCTTCAGTTTTAATTTGTTTTGGCTTTGTGGTATTGGCGGAACTACATCTTAAGTATCATCTATTTCTGTAAACGTGTAATTTTTATTTACAATTATGAAAGTGGTTTTATTTCATCAGTCTGTTTTCTTCACAGACTCCAAATGAGACCACTGAATTGGGGATTCAGTGCTCCAGATTTAAAGTTTAGAACAAAGAAATATCCAGCTTTAAGAGATGCCCTGTGAATTCATAAATTTGTTACTTCGCTCTGAAAGTCCTCTAGATAGTGTTAATGAAGTAAGCTCTTGGGCATGTGCTGAGGAAGCTGTTGTGCCAGTGCACTATCAGAACTTTCCCTTTCAAAATGCCAGTAGGAGCATTTTTCTTTTTCTGAATGGTAAGTGGTTTCCTTGCTGGGTGTTCTGCAGTGAGATCTTGGTCATCGCAGCCTGAGATGCCAATTGAACAATTTGTAGCTTATACTAGCAAGTCACTTCCAGAAGTTCATGCGAATTTTTGAAGGTCATACTTGTGCCAGTGTAGCTGAAAACCAGGAATTTCACTACCTTGTTGCAATTAACGTGTAAGGTCATAAAACTGAGAAATATACTGGTACATTCTACATTTGCAAAGTGCCATACAGCTCAATGTGAAATTCTCTTTCACAAGTTATCAAAAAAATTCACTGTGTAAAGCTTAAAACCCCACACTTACAAATAACTTAGTAACGCTAGTGATGGAATGTGCCAGGTATTCTCAATGTGTTTGTGCCTTTATTTTGAGTGTGGTTCAAAATTCTCTAACACTTCAGTCTAGTTTTTGTAGCTAGGCATAAATATACCAAATAAGCAGCTTCCAAATGGGAATGGATTTACACCATAGCTTTTCATGTAGCCATAGCAAAATGAGAAGTGAGGTAGGGAAGTCTTGACTGATGAATTGGACTTCAGAACTATGTTAGCAACTTTGCCATGAATTTTTTGAAAATGCTGTGTATCTCTGGACATATGAGACTTTCATAACATGATATGAACAATTAATTGCTACCCTTGCCATTTGTGCAGCAACTACAGCATCCCTGGGGAATTGTTGAAAAGATTCAGAAAAACATTCTAGTTTTATTTTGAAGAAACAGTAGTCTTTTTTTATTTTCTAGTTAAGATTATGGCCAGCATCCACGTTATCCTGTTTCTTGACTTTACTTTGAAAAAAATAGTTTTGGTCTGGAAAATGACCAGTTTTACCCTGAAGAAAAGCGTTTCTGTAAGACTGTAGGAAAAAGGGTGAGGTCTAAATTACGGTACACTTACAGTTTTGTTGCATTTTTTCCTTTTAATTCAAAAAACCAACCTTCTATTTTCATCTGAAACAGCTTTACTTTAAAGTATTTTCAACATCTCTTCAGACTTAGGTAGAGTCTATAGCTGAAGAAAAAAACCAGTATAAGCCCGTTCATTGATACTTTTAGTAATAATTTTGATCTAAATTCTGCTCGTTCTTTTTGACAGGAAAAATTTCAATTGTACTTGGCAATTAACGTAGCAATGTATAGTACATCTAGTCATATACAGTATTTTGCCATTGACCTAGGAGACAGAAGGATCAGCCTATTGATTGCTTGAATGGAAAGCTAACCTGTTCACAAGGCCTGCTCCTTACATAAAACTAACACACTAGACCATGTGCATGTTTTGTTGTTGGTGAATTTTTGGTGGTGTGTTTGTTTTTTTTTAACAACCTACCTAGCAATGGTGCTTTTTCTACACACAGAATTGACTGGCACAACTATAGCACAAGAAGCTATTCCGGAATAGGGTGTAGACTCCCTTACAGAATAGAAGTGGTTTTATTCCAGAACAATTGTGGCCTTTTCTGAATGGTGCAATTATTTAAAATAGCTTTCTTAAGTGGTATTCAACTAGAGTTGCTGACATGAGTATTTTAAAGACCTGTAGCTGTGGTCCCCAAGCAGCATCTTGTGAACAACATCTTGTTTATGAGATTCTTTGTAGCTTTGGGAAAGAAAAAATCAAAACTAATGCTGCCACTGCTATATCGACGTGGCGAGCAAGTTACGGGGATATCACTTCATAGGTCAGCTTGCTGAACATCTTACCTGGGTCAGCAAATGTTTTATATCGCTGCTCTCTAGCTGTTGCTGATAAACTTCATCCTTCAGTTTGCTCTGTTTTCTTGTAAAAGAGAAAACAGTTGTCATTGTTTCAGTTGATGCCTGGTGATGCTCAGGATGTGGTATGTAGTTCCCTACACCAAACTGAATTTATGCTTTCTGCATATGTTTGAGTACAAGAAACCTTGATGAACGGTGGAGTCTGTGAGCAGTGTTCAGACTCCTTGAGGAAGAAAGTAAGGAAAGCCAGTGAACATCATCTGTGCTCTCTGGTAATGGAGATTTTGGTCTTTCCCTGAAAAAAATCTATTTGCCTGACTCCTTGAACAGTGCAGTAGATCACCTCATCCCACATGCCACCAGTAATGCCGAAGGACACACTTGACTGCTGCCCAGTCTCTAAAATTGTAATTATTTTGCACAGAAATGGGATTGCTGATCATTGACCTGCAGTAGCATGTAACATTAGCCAACATTGTTGGATATTCATGACCCTTGGGTTTAGATGAGGACACATTTCTAGAGGCATTCAAAATGATTAAATGCTTATGAAATCATGCGAGAGCTCAGTGCTTATAGTGCTTATATACATCCATAGCTTTGAGAAGGATTATTCAGCTTGCCTGTAGTGGTATGGTAGGAGTGAGTGACCCAGCACTGTCATGGCCCTGATCTTCTTTCTTCATCAGAACCCAGCACAATGACTTAACAACAGCTATTCCCTTGCACTGAGCACCCCAAGGATAGCTTCTGAGCTCTTCCAGGATAATGTGCTTCTTGGAGACATATGTGAAAGTAGAAACCAGGTATTGTTAGCTGAAGTGTTCTTGCTCTGCATCTTCTGGGACTTCAATTCCAGAGAAGATTTAGGGAGTTTCGTTGTTCCTAGGTAATAGCAAAAACCTCTGTTGAAAGATCCTTCTACTGAAAGAATATTAATAACCGTTGTCATTCGTTAACCTTAATAGCCAAGGGGGAAAACATGCCTCTGAATCAGTTGAAAGCAAGGTATATTAATTAGAAAAGGAAAACAAAGCTTTTTTTCAAGCTAAGTTTTACCCTAAAACGTAACAGGTGCCAGAGACTGAATGTGCTCAAATATGGACTTTTCTTTTGATTTCATGTGAGAGGTACAAGAAGTAGTGATGGACCTCAGTCAGTTACTTCCCAGGGTTACTATAAGAAAAGAATGCAATTTTAAGAGTTAATTAACATTTCTTACTTTCACTATTTTCTAGCGTGCAATGTTTTTTCCCTTCCCTGCGCGCTTGATGGAATCATTTTGACTGTAAAACTTAATTGGCTTAATGCAGTTTGGCATGACTGCCACCTTTTCCAAGATGAGATAGGAGACTGCCTCTTCAGTGCTGCTTCAGCAGCCAACCTCCTCCTCCTCCTCCTCCTCCTCCTCCATTCGCAGCTTATGCAGGGCTAGGCTGTTTCTGGAGAAGGAGTTGGTGATTGTTAATCCACCTACATGTAACCTCAGCCACAAGAGTGGCTTCAGTGGGTGCTGTGACCTGTGGCACAGCCGCCAGCGTAGTTCTGTCCTCTATGTTTTGCTTTCCTTTCAGTCCTGTCACCCCTCCTTGGGCTGTAAGAGCAAGGACAGGAGCTTTAGCATGTGTGGCAGGAACTGCTGCGGTGAGGAGGAGCAAGGTTAATAGCAGCATGGTGTGGGTGAGAAAAGGGGATGTTGGGAGCCAGCACTGCTGCAGGATGCACTGGAGAAAGGTCAGTGAGAGAGTAGCCCAGAGTTCTGGTCTAACCACAGAAACCGCCAAGATTGTGTTTTACAGCACCCTCCAAGAAGTCTCTGTAGCCTAGATTAAGAAGTTGTTAACTGTAAACTGTATTGTATTCTTTCTTAAGGATTGAGGATAGAGGTGACAGAAAACAATTCTAACTTCTAAAATAAAACAGTAATAATAATTTTTAAAAAAATCAATTAGGCACTGAGTCACATTCCCCAGAACACCTTATTGGTATTGATGGCAATGCTACCTTTATTACACACCAGACATATATGTTCCATTGTGTATACAATGCTGCATTAGCTATGATTCTTTTATTAGGTGTAGATTGTGTTGGGAGAGATCTAATTTGAGTTGCTGTGTGCTTTACTATGTATCATTCACAAGGACAGTATCCTGGTGACGTCTAGTTAAATAAGTTGTTCCTCTCCCTTCCCCTCTACTTCGCCTTTCAAGATAACTCTGTGTGAAATTTTGTTTAAAAAAAACAAAAAAAAAAAGAGTAAATAGTAAGATACGTGGCTGGACCTTCACCATTCAGGAAATGCTGATGTTGTGTTTGTAGTCTTGTGTATATATTCTTGGAGTAGTCATTGTATCCTCTCAAATGAAAGAATAAAATGCAACAGATGTTTTTGGTTTTCTTTTTAGCTGCAGACTAATGGTAGGATTGTGGCAGATCCCCAAGAATAAGAGAGTGTACCAGAAGCACCATGTCCATGCTATTTGAGATAAGAGCTCATTTTCTTTTATTAATGGTACTTTGTCCTTTAGTTAAATCAGTCCTGCAAAGAAGTACAACCATACAGCCTTCAGCACTCTGTTAGAGTTACAGGATGCAGCTACTCAGCAAAATTGGAAGGAAATACAAGGTAGCAAGGGAGTGCTTGTTCCCATCTCTGTTCATCTCATGAGTTACATAGAAAACTTCCCTAAAAGGAGAGATAATTCTAAGAGACTGACAGAAGAACTTCAATTGCACAGTCCTAAAACTGGGAAGTTAGTATTCACTACAAACCATTTTTCACATGAAACTGATGGAATATCATGGTCAAAGGAAGAATTAAAGTCCCAGGACAAGTTCTTTTTGCATTAGCACATTGTATATTTACTACAGGGAATAAGAGAATATAATGCAAGAGTAAAACTCTATTCTGAGTATGTTCATGGGTGCTATTGCATTTGAATATAACAGGCATAATCTATGTAGATATAAAAGTACTGCATAATTTCTGTATGATGAAAAAGGGAAATTATTTGAAAAGAATAGTTTAAGTCATCAGAGTCTGACATTTCGATAGCTTTGGATATACCTGGAATTACAGATTATTTATGTTACTTATCGTTTATACCAGCTAACTTGGATTTTTTGCTTGATGCAGTGTCTCAAATGCTCTCCTTAGAGCTAAATTGAAGTGTTACAAATTCCTAAGTCTTTGTTTTTGTGGATTTTGAAGATACGTTTGGTAAATTAGATGCAGCATCATTGACTGACAAAAAAGAATTTAGATGTTCCATGTTTAGGTGTTATCTTATATAAATGCTTGAATAAACTTCAAATTACTGACAGCCTGCTATCCCACGGAGACACTTGTATTATTTTACAGAAAGAATGTTTTAAAATGTTGTGTTTTGATTCTTCTGCAAGCATAATAGGCCTGATAAGACTAGAACACCAGTACTACAAAATCGTTGTCACATGTGATAGAAAGAACTTGCAAATGTAAGTTAAAGACAGTGGGATATTTGGCTTATCTTAATGTGGAGTCTTTGAAAGAGTGATTGTCATAATACATGAATGTGCATGGGAGCCCTGGTCAAGGACAGTACATTCTAGTAAATTTAATATTAAAGTTAGCAGATAAAACACCAAGAATTAGCATGTCTGTCCTCCCTTTTATTGCCTAGCAGAAGCATTTACATTAAATCACGACATTGTCATTCAAGTCTCCAGATGGCATTAGCAATGTCCTCTGACACAGTCACCAAATTTCTGTCTAATATGAAGACTGAATACACTGTTTTTATTCTTTTATCAAAATAGGCTCCGTGGAGTCAATTCTAAAAAGGTCAATAAGGGGAGCTAATTAAACTTTACTTGTTGAGAGTTTGCACCAGGATTGACATTTTCTATATACAGTCTATTAACATTTACAAGTTCTTATTTTTAGATTTCCGACTTATCTATAACTTTCAGATGCACCCTTGACAGTTGAATTATCATTTTCAGTCATTAAATCTAGAGAATAAGAATCTGATTACTTAAAGACTACAAACCTTGATTTGATCTCAAGTTCTGCTCAATGAATATGACTAGTAATTACTGTTGTCTTTAAATTTAGTTAGCATGCGTCGTTCTAGATCCTGCTATAGTGTTAAAGTGCCCTCAGAAGTTGCTGTGTTTTCAAAGCAGTGATTTCAGTATGTGAACAGAAAGGACTTCTCGTGAATGGGTGTTTCTGTATGTATTTGCAGTGTTTCAGAATGTGAAATACTTCTGCTTATAAACATCATTCTCTCTGTATTTTTGCTCTGTGTAAGTTAGTGAAACCATGTAGCCTTCTCTGTGAGATAGCAGGCTGTCAGTAATTTGAAGTTTATTCTCTGTCCAAGATGGGCAAAACTAAGGCTCTCACCAAAGATGTTATTGTTGAGAGTTATCCTGCTTATTGAGAAGTGTCACCGTGGTACTGTCATTCTGTTTTGTAGCATAAAAGTGTATTTCTGTAGAGAGGACAGCTGTCTTCCAAAAGCGTGCAAATCCCAAAGTGGACCTGAAGGATCACATTTGATTTTTATCTGCTTCATTCACTCTATTACTCCTGGTCCTGAAAGAAAAGGAACCCAGACTCATAACTGATTTCAAAGTTTTGGGGTTTGTTTTGTGGGGTTATTTTTTGGGTTTTTTTTGGGGTTTGTTGTTGTTGTTGTGGCTTGCTAGCAAGAGCCTGCCCTTCTCTAGTTTATAATGTGGTGAAAGTGGAAGTAAGTCGGGGAGCTTGTTGATGCTGAGGAGGGCACTGCCTGGTCTCTGCTCTACTGACGCAGCAAAGCTCTTGCAAGTTTGCTTTTGGAGTGAAGCACATTTGGAGTGTGCAAATAACTTGTTTTGTTCTTTCAGTTTTTAAAATTTGGGAAAATTAAGGAGGCTGGTAAGCATAAAATCTAGAAGAAAGTTTACTGTAGTGTTATCAGACTATAATTAAAGTTGTACTTCAGTACTTTTTTAGTGTTTTGGGGATTGAACTGAAAGCTTGCCTAGCAGGTTGGATGGAGAAGTCAGACTAGCCTCAATACATATTGATGGCCTTTCTTCATCACTGGCTTTTGCAGATTTGTCTGGATAATTATCCAAGTTATAAAAAACAGTATGTGTGTTCTTGGGTGGTTTTTTTCCTTCTTAGAGGTTGAATAATGTTTATGGCAGGAGGTGGTGGATCCAGGATTGTCTTGCACATAGGCATCTCTCCTGAGGCTTGGCTATTAAGGAACAGTGTAGATGGGCAGGAGTGCATATACAGACTTTTTTTCTGAATTATGTCTTCCCTCTGGGTCAGACTGTTCATTGTGTCTGGAGATTTTTGTACAGTTTCTACTTTTTTTCCAAAGTGTTTTCATTTTCCTCACAGCAGGGTTGCATGTCTCTGCAGAAATTTGTCATGAGAGGGAAGACCCCTGTGATTTTTATTTTTTCTTGAGGAACAAGTAGCCAAGATAGAGTAAAACACAGGAACAAATACTGGTTTTTAGGGGAGAATCCAATTTCTTCGTTTTCTACCTTTTCTTTATTTCTTACCATTGCCACGTCACCGCGATACTAATTGCACCACAATACTAATTGCATTTAATTTGAGAAACCTCGGGATCCACTGTGGCTGGCCTCATCCGTGGAAAGGAGACATCTGAGCACAAACACAGAGGCACCAAAAGGTTCTAGTGTTCTAGCTGGCTACCCTGTAGTCTGGTGAAGAGAGAAACTAAAGTCTCTGAATTTTTTTTGGAATGTCACCTAACAATGCTAAAAACAGTATTTGCCAACTGGAAGAAGCAAAGTTGATAGGTAAAGAAAATTGTTGAGAATACTGTGTATTAGAATTGTAGTGGTACTGTTGTTTTTTGTTTGTTTTTTTTTTTTTAAAGCTCTAGTGTGTAATTCCAGTAACATGCTTCTTAGATATCTATACATTTTTCATTTACATTTTGACATTTAAATTTACATCGGTTTATGATCCTGTAATTTTACAGCTCATCTTACATACGCTTTTTTCAATGGCAAATTGAAATCACAGATGAAGTGTGCTTAACTTGAGTAACGAAGAAAAAAAATGTTTAGTGGGATGGGGGGGAAAAAAAAAGCCATAGCACACAAACATATTCCTTGGCTGCAAGCTTGTATGTGCAAATTAGGCTCACTTATGAGAACGACCTTTTTCTTTTTTTCTTGTGCTAACAAATCCCAAGGAAAGTGCATATGGTTCCTCAAAGTATTAAAATGTATCCCGCTGTTGGCATGGTAGGGAAGATAGTTTGTAATACTCGAGAACTTGCCAGCAAACTGCAGTAAAAGTATAACTGGACTATTGGATTTTTGGTGAAAGTTTAGCAAGCTTGCTAGAAGTACTTTGACTACGATCCAAAGTTCTATCCTTCAGATGTAAGATAATACAGGAGGAAAAAAAAAGTTCTTTGTTTATCTCTTTTGTCATGCTCAGTCTTTTAATTTTTTAAAAAATACGTTATTTTTGTAAGTCATGTATCTTGGAAGCGTTTTCTGCTGAAGTATGGAAATACTATTAGGGGAACCTAATATTTGTCTTGTAAAAGAAACTTAATAATTACATATCTATACATTAGAGATAATAAACAGCACTATTTTATACAGCGTAGTGGTAAGAAAATTTTATTTGAATGCACAGTATTGTTTTGACTAAAGACAGCCAAATAGAAGAATAGAGCAGACTGGCACTCATCATAAATTTAAAATCTTGAGTATGCAATCTTAGTGCTTTTTTTTCCCCCATAGTGAAATTGCGTAGAGAGTATTTCATTCATCACATCAAGCTTAAGCTCCTTAATTAATCGGATGATTGTATGTGTAAGTAGTACAAAATGGCTATTTCTAAAATCTTATAGAGTGATGTAGAAATTGAAGTGAGAGTTTCAAGGCTGTTCAGTTGTGCCGAGATGGTAGCTCTCCTCAAATCATTCAGATTTACTTACAGGAACATTTGTAGTTGCACGTCATAAGCAGAATGTAGTTAGCATCATAGTAGTGATTAATCAGGGCGCATCAGGCAATGTGTACATTGGATTTTCTCTTTTCCGCTGTCTCATGTGAACTAAATGAGGTCAGGCGTAGTTGTTTAGCTGAAGTAACAGCTGGAGAACTGGAGAAGGGAAAACCAATGTTAACAGGTAACTTGTTAACTTGTTTCTGCAAGTCAGCACTCTACTAAAATTGACAGAGTATCGTTTGGGAAAAACTGTTTCATAGAAGCTGCTAAATTTAGGGTGAAAGTTTAAAAAGATCCTGAAAAGTGAGATTTGATTTTTGTATAATTTTTTCTGCAGACAAGATGTAGCACTGCCAGTTCTGTGCAATAGTCATTCCAGGTTTTCTGGAACATTTTTGGTTTTTCAGAAGGTGGTGGTGATTTGTCTGAGATGCTTCCCCCCCCCCCCGCCGAATGTTGTGTTTTAACTTTTTGAATGTATTGTTAGAGATAATCCTGAAATGGTATTTGTATTTCATTCCAGTGGTGATTTATATAACCAAAAATATAAAAGATGAAATAATGAAATACTGGAATTTGTGGTTTTTTCATAATTTTATCTGGTGATTTTTAATTTATTTTTTTTCTCCTGGAATGTCAGTACACTTGAGAGAATAAAAAGCCTGGGAATCATAATTGTCGTAATTGTCACTGAGTTATATCTTTACATGGGTTCCTTTGGCCATTAGCAATAGTAAGAGTTTGCTTTTGGTGTAACTAAAGAATATTTGAAATAAATGTAGAATTACTTTCATAAGCATTTGACATTTTTTGTCAGTAGAGTGTTGTTGGTTTGGATATTGTTACATTGTACGGCTGCAAACAGCGTTTTGTTGATCTTTGTTCCAGACAATATAGAAACCTTTTTTCTTTTTTTAGGACAAACGTTTAGATATTTTTATGGCAATGTTGAATTGCAGTTTGCATGAATGAAAATATTAAGCAGAAACATTCTTTCATATCTTTAAAGAAGAAATAGGTATTCTTCAAAATAAGCTGGACTTCCTGTAGCAATTTGAGTTTACACTTTGCATGTAACACAAATTCTATCATAATTTGTCTAAAATTAAGCTACTGCTGAAAATGCCAGTCTGGTTATGAGTTACTGTGAATGGAAACTTTAAGTGTTGTGAGCTACGTGGCAAGATGTGTGACAGGTTAGAATAAAATATCAGGTACACCTGGAAAATCTACACAGTTTTATAAATCGTGTAAAAAAAAAAAAAAAAAAAAAAAAACCCACAAAAAAACAAAACAAAAAACCAAAAAAACCACAAACCCAAAACAACCAACCAAACAAAAAAACAACCAAAGACAACACACAAAAAAAACCCCAAAACACACAATAACCAAAAACCACATTAGTTCTCTGCTTGCATGTCACAGACAAAGGTTTCTTTCTTCTTATTCCCACTCCACTTTGTCTCAGCCAAGGTTTAATATCAGTGCTGTATTCCTTTGTCAGAGCCTGGCATTTCATTTTTATTTGCCTCTGTATCTCTTGGAGTCAGGATCAGATCAGTGACTTAAATTTCTTTCCTTGTGACTCTTAATTCTGGGGTAGTTTTGCTACTGGCAGCTTTGCCTTGAGCTCTCTTCAGGTTTCCCTTGGTGGGGGACCTTGGAAAATATTTATTTTCAGATTGCCTGAAGAAGATTCCTCTATTTTCACCTTTCCCATTATGATGTTTGTCTTGGAAACTTTTCCACGGTTGCCTGACTTGTAGAGTGAATAACAGTTTTCCTTGTATGTAGGCACCTGAAGTGGTAGATACGTTTCTTTGAAGTAAATTGACAAGTCTGGCATGTCATTCATTTTTCATTTCGTTCTTGTTTCTACTCCAAGACTGACATTTTTAGTAAGGTGCCCTCCTTTCTGGCACCTTTTTGGCTGTTCTGGAGTCACTCTTTTTTCCCCCTCTGTTAGCAGTGCTGCTTTCCACTTGCTTGCTGTGCAGTCAAGGTCGCACCACTGGGGACAAATGAGGTTCCTGCTTCACATTCCAGCATTGATTCCTCTTGCCAGGTTTTTCTCGTGGACTCCAGTAATTCCTACAGGCTACGTTCCTTAACTTTGCCCTGCAGACTCTGGCACCAGGCAGTCCAGGAAAAATTGAGGCGGTCAGTACCACCAACGCCTTTCTTGAATAACTACATAACTTTAGTACAGAAGCTCCATCTCTTCTTTATTTGTGTTGGTGTACTGTTTTGAAATTGTGGTTGCTTTTTCGTATTAAGTTTTATGTAAATAAAGCAGTCGGTGTGAGGGCTGGGTTGTCTTACGTTACATGTGAAGCCTAGAATCCTTTTGACTGATACAAAACATGTTTTTGCCTTTTACTCCCCACCCCATTCCAAATTTGGTGTTCTTCTGTATATTCACCAAACTGAAGTTCAGGCCCTTCACACAATGCTTGCTCTGGTTTGCCACCCCTTTTAAAAGGGATCTTTTAAATTGAAGTCTCATTTGTTTGGAATGCAAGTTAAAGGTTTTACCCCTACCTGTGTACCTCCAGCTACCTTTTTAGCTTTAGTTCCATTTTCTGTTTGTTCTTAAGTGTTTTTTTTTTCTTGTGCAAGAGAGGCCATGCTTACTGCAGTCCTGTTAATATTAAAGTCCAAATAATTTCTTCTTTTAGCCTCTGTCAGCTGTATAAATTTTAGATTTTTCAAAAACAATCTTAAAACATTTAGAGAAAAATAAATAGGTAAGCCATAGGCGGTGAAAGAGAAGATGGAAAAAAAAAAAAAACAAACTTGAACTCAATAGCCATCCTGTTTAGGATCACTTTACTGAATCACTCTGGACCTGCCATTCCCGCGCAGTTTAACCCAGATACCTGCGTTGCACTCATTCAAGGAAGAATGGGATTAAATATTGTGTCGTCTTTATTCCCTTCCATCGGTTGTCTGTGCACATTGAATTCCCTGATCATTCTCTTCTTGAGGCTAATCAGCCCCAGCTCTCTCAACCTCTCCCCAATGTGAAATATTTCAGTCAACTAAACATCTTTGTGGCCACTCACACCAGTGTATCTGTGTCTGCTGTACTGGGGACCCCAGACCTGATCTCACTAGGGCTGAGTAGAGGGGAAGGATCATCTCCCTCAGCCTGCTGGCAATGCTCTGCCCGATGCTGCCCAGGAGGCTGTTGGCCACCTTTTCTGCAAGGGCACGTTTGCCGGCTCATGTTCATCTTGGTGTTCACTGGGACCCCAGAGGTCCTTCTCTGCAAAGCTATTTGGTCCTCTAACCTCTATACTGGTGCCTGGGGTTATTCCTCCCCAGGTGCAGGACTTTGCATTTACCTTTGTGGGATTTCCTGAGATTTCTGTTTGATCATTTCTCCAGCCTGTCCACATCCCTTTGAATGGCAGAACAACCCTCTGGTGTGTTAGTCACTGGTCCCAGGTTTGTATTGTCTGCAAACTCGCTGAGCGTGCACTCTGTTTTATCATCCAGCATATTAATGAAGATATTAAACAGTATTAGCCCCAGTATCAACCTCTGGGCTACACCACTAATCACTGACCTACAGCTGGATTTCATGCAGCTGATTGTAAACCTTTGAACCCATCTGTTCAGCTGGTTTCCAGTCCACCTTATTGTCCACTTACTCATACTTCATCAGTTTGTCTACGGGGATGTTACTGGAGACAGCGTTGAAAGGACGTTAAGGCTTCTCCCAAATAAAAGGTGGCAGGACCAGTAGCCCAGCTGAAGTGCTTCTGCAGCATGGGCAGCAAGCAGGAGGAGCTGGAAGCCATTGTGCAGCAGAAAAACTGTGATGTAGTCCTCATCACTGAAACGTGGTGGGATGAGTCACGCGACTGGGATGCTGCACTAGATGACGTTTCTCTCTCCTTTGTGTATATTGAATGCTTGTTATCCTCTTTATCTTTGCCAAACATATACACATCTTCACTACTTCACACTTTTCCTAAATGTATTATTGGCTATTTTATGAAGTTGAGTGGGTTTATGAAGTTTGAGAGATTTTTAGGTTGTGTGGGGATATTTTTGGATCTCATGCTGATTAATGGTAACTGCTGTGTATACTGGTAGCAGATTGGATAGGAGAAAACCTGGAAATGTGTATTTGGGGGAAAGAAAACATAACTGTTTTAGGTAATACGTTTGTCCTTGAGGTGGTATTGTTCAGAGGAAAACTCACCAGACTTCACAAATTCTCCATAGTTTATTTTTCTTAACTATTTTGTGGGGACTTTACGTGCAAGCATTGATTGAAACTGGAAAATAGCATGAATTTCAGTGGGAGGGGAGTTGGATCAAAATTACTGATATTTTTAATAGTTTGATAAAGTAATTTGTAATCTTGTTAGAATACAGGTGATGCTTTGATCTAAAATGTGTAATTTGGACTCCCGACATGCAGTCAGTAAACCCAATGGGAGTTTTTCTTCTGCCTTTCTTCTTTTTTTTTTTTTTTTTTCTCTCCAATTTATGTCATGAGACCTATTACCTGAAACACTGGAGGAATAAGTTGAATGCAATGTCAGGAATCTATGTTAGCTTGTACTGCTAGTTGTTAGTGCTTCAAACTTGTCCAGGGAGGTACGGAATCAGATTCTCTTGATGCTTCCAGACATCTTTAAAACAAGAACACTTGCACATGGTGTAACGTAGCTACAATTGAAAGATTAAAATGCAACAAATCACCTGCAAGAGTAGCCTTTGCTTATTATGACATAATCACGGTGAGTTTACAGGGTGCTGCATCTTCTCTGAATAATTCCAAATGTAATACAACAAAAACGTAATTCTAAAGCACATTTTAATACCAGTAGGTGTAAATATAGTCACATTTCTATTTCCTGTTCGAATTCATTATTTTAATCCCTGTCAGATTCATATTTGTGGTAGTAATGTACCCTGCATGGCAAGTGCTGAGAAAACATTTATAAGAAGCTTTGCCAAAGAAATCTGACTATATAGACTACAGTGACTTTACTGTTGAGAATCTTCATGTGTTTATGGAAAAAAAGGTACTAGTTAAGCATGTCTGATTTGTAGATTTTGTTGCTCAAATACCTAAGTTTCTTAATAACTCTAATACATGAGATAGAGCAGTACAGCAGTTCTATTGATATGCTGGCAAAGAAGCAAACATGACCGGTCTTTACCATCTGTTTATAATGCTATATAAAGAAGACCTTACTGGTTGCCATGGAAACTAGCATTTCCAAAACCACAAGTGTTTGCTTAAAATCTCAAGCCTTCTAAAGTCTTGTCTTTTCTGAGGGAAGAAGAATAGAAAATCTCTAAAGTTTTCCAGTGATTTTTTTTTTTTCCCCCCAACAGTTGCTTCGCTGTAAAATGCTTTCAGCATTTTTGCGCTCTATCTTGTTTCATGACTTCATAAATTTAAAGCATGCCTCCGGTAACTTAATGAGCTTATTTGATGCTTAGCAATGGAAAAGGGATAAGATATTTGTTGTGCTTTGCATTTATCTTTGTAAAAGGAGGTTTTTCTGTTTAGAGAAACTTGCCTGATTGTGATATTGACAGAGTGGAGCGAAAACGATGGAATTTGGGCAGAGGTCACATTGAAAATTCAACTTACCTGAGTATAAACCCAGATTCATCTTAATTATCAGTGTCAGCCACCTGGGTTTCACTGAGAAAAGACTCTCTGGAATCAGTAATCTAGAGAAAGACATCAAAATGAAGATTATACGGGTAAGAGTTATGGTCTAGATTTGTCTGTATTCTCCATTATTGGCTTAACATTGATTTTTTTGCTTGAAATAAACCCTTGAAAGGCCCTCAGTGTGTAGTATTTAGAAGTATATACATTTGTCTTAGTGTCTGGAAGTATTTATATTTCTTCCCATTTGTGACCATATGTACATATTGCTGCCTTGCATTCTGTCCTAATTCTCCACTGTGTTTTAAGGTATTTTTTTTTTTCCTCACCAGTTTATGAAAGGTTTCTGCTGTGTATAACCACTTAACTTCAGTAGGTAGTGAGAAATCTGTAGAGTCTTTAGAAGAGGTGCTGCATTTGGACTAAAGGTGCTGGTTGATTTTCAGCCACTTAAAACAATTTCTTTTTCTTTCTATTTAAAAGGACGATCTATGTTTACAGGACTTTTAGTGTGTATTTGGCTTAAGCTACTTACTTTAAGTAAAAACAATTCATCGAAGCACAGAACTTGGAAGGCCTTTTTCACTACTAGTATAGAGCCTTCAATGTTTTTAAGGAATAAAAATTTGTAATAAATTAATCTGAATAATGCTGAAGATCAGTTAAGTTATTGTTTAGAAATATTGTTGAGTACAGAAGGTTAAAAGAACTTTTTAGATCATTCTGTAATGACAATACATATCCTAACATTTTTGCCTTTTTGTGCTTCATCCATTTGTAAAACATGCTGTGAGCACTTTCAGTACGAGATAATGGCCAGGAGTTGACCTATTTCATTGTTGCATTTCCCTAGTAGAGTTTATTTAATGCAAAATACATTTTTATGACAGGCTTTACAATTACAATATTGCTGAAGTGACACTGGACCTCCAGAGGTGTCTGAATTCATTAGCCTCGTGAAGCTAATCATATTTCTGTCATTCACAGAACTCTTCAAAAAATATTTGTATTGCTTAGCAGAATATTCCTGCGTCCGAGAGAGACTGTTTTCAAAAAGGTAGTCTTGTGCTTGAGTAGACCTGTTGATATTGGTCGACAGTGGGGTGCTAGACCTCCCACAAAGCTTAAATAAAGTAAATATTGATGGAGAAATCAGACACACAAAAATTAGGCTTCTGTCTAAGTATTTGTGGTTAGAAAAATAAGGGTGCCAGACCTGAAAGCTACTGCTGGTCAGAGTAATTGCACTCAGACACTAACTGCATTTTTTAGTGTTAGCTTGCCTGCTATCCACGTTGCATTCCAAGATCAAGTCAAACACTGACCAGGAAAAACAGCAGAGACTGGCAGTTGGTTTAAAAATACATTTTGGTGGTTTGTTTTCTGTGTGGTGTCTTCAGTGTCACCCTTAAGGTAGTCCTTTTTGCCCTGCCCCAACCACTCATGAGATCTGATGGCTGGAGGGGAGAATTATTAAAATATATATTAAAATATATATTTCTGAATAATCAATATCTTTGAGATGTCTGAATATAGCTACCCTTTATTTTTGTAGTGCTTTTTTTTCCATGTCCATAGTAGGCTGTTTTCAGATCTTAAATGACCATGCAACCAAGCTGTTTTGAAAATTTAGTTTCAAACTGTTGCTGTGCGTCTTCATTCAAGTGAAAAAGTTGGTGGTTCCCTTCTTACCAAGCAAACCTTTTTTCTCTTTGTCCTCAGCTGGTCATAAGTTTTGCAGAAAAATGGGAATTTAGAATGTTTTTGTTTGTTCTTTTTTTCACAGCAGGTCCTCCCATTGATCCTAGGGGATAACCTATTCTAAAGGAAGTAAGTACATCAAAAAACGTGTAAAATAATGTGCAACTATGTAGGTGATCTTCATGACCATGGTTCAAATAACCTCTGCTTTTGGGAAACCCAGTAAATCTGGTAGTAGTAAGACAGTAGACTGATATGAGTGTCTAAATGGGATTCTACAGGCTCTAAGGACAACTTCATTATTTTATTTTTTTTCTTTCAAGAATTTGAAGGCTGTCTTGATTTCTAGGAGCTGTAAATGCTCAAGTACAATGAACTTCAAGTAACCAAGGCCATGTATCAGTATTTGCTTTGCACCTGCCCAAAAACCTTTCTTAAAGTTTCTTAAAACTTTCTTGAAGTTTCTTAAACTTCATCTTTATAATGAGATTTGATTTTTTTTGTGAGATCTTTTGTGATCGTTGCCGTGTTTAAAAGGCGGTTGGAATTTTCTTCTTGAAAATACTACAATAGGGGGATATATATACTTAAAGCCTGAAGAAATAGGTACGTGTAGCAACTCCAGAAAGAGATCAGTCTCTCTTCTGGTCTTGAAGGGTGCTCTGATTTTTCCTAGAAATCCTTCAAACAGTTATGTCTTAGGACTTTCTCTTATAATAAATTAGTTCTGGGAATGTTGCGATTGACCCCAAGTTCTGCATGCCTCCTGACATTCTAAGCGCAGTTTTCTAAGCTCCCAGTCCCTGTGAAGATCACATCTAATAAGCAATGGAGTGATAAAACTTTTCTTAACTGAAAGTCAAAAATTCCATGCAATATTTCTCCTTCTAAGAAAAACAGCTATTTTCTATTCTCGTGGAGACGCTCAGGTTGGAAAGGACCTTAGGAGTTCTCCAGGAGCTTCCTGCTCTAGAAGGTATGTGCCTGCAACCTTCTTCTCAGATAAAGCAACTAAGATATTCTTTGTTATTTTTCTACTCAGTTTGTGAAGACTATATTTAATAGTTTTAAGACACACCTTATGTGGATTTCTGGGACACTTGAGTACCTTAGGTTCATACAAGCTATATTTTAAATGTATGGTTGAGTGATCTTTAGTTGCTCTCCCCAGATGAGTAGGTGTCTGAAACTTCATAAACGCAAAAAAAGTTACCCAAATCTGTAAAGTTCTTTGCATCCCAAAAAATGTTGTGGCTTTTGTGGAACTGGGCATTTTGAGGTCTGTTTTTCACTGAAGGCCTCAGTTGCGATTTGTGAAGTATTCTTAAGACTGCTAGCCAAATGGAAGCACAGATACAACATTGTCTGTATAAGTTATTTGGCGACTGTGCCTATAGAGGTGCAGCTGTGAACCCATAATTTTCAGGCAAGTGCTTTCTTAGCAGGCCACAACCATTCTTCTTTTGCATATGATTAAATTACCATCTTGGCTTAGCTTTAACTATCCAACCATCACACCATGTGGTGGTTGAAGTTATGCAAAAGTTGCTTTGTATCATAAGTGAAGGCCATGCTACTTCTAAATTGCCTTTTTTATTATTTTGGGGGTCTTTGGATGAAGAGCCAGTGCAGTGACAGGCCTCTGTCTTCTTCACACCAGTCCTTTTTGGGTTTTGTCTGTGAAATCCTGTGTTTCTGTGTGGTTGGCTTCACAAAGCTAATGGGTTGAGACACCCCCCCCCATTTGCTTAGAGGCAGGCGTAGCAGGAGTGCTGTTAGAAAGACCTCTCTTGTAACCTGCCAAAAGAGCACCTTCCTGCAAAGTGAGATGGGAACATCAATTCTCTCAGCCTGGCCTCTCCCATTACCCAGGTCTGCTCTTGCTGGATAAACCCTTTAATTGCTAGACAGCTACATAATGGTGATGAGCCCCATCCCCATCACAACCCTGTTTTTCAGCTAAAGAAGTTCCCCCAGCCCCAAAACTTATTTTCCGTATCCAAAGAGATGTTTAGTTGTCCAAGCCCAGGAATAAATTCCTGAAATGCACGTGTTTTCATCTGCAGCCTCCAGTGGGCTTTTAAGTTGAGATCGCTCATGGATTTCAGAGCATCCCTCCTTCTGTAATTTCCTGTCAGCTGGATATTTAATTGGAATGCCATTTTTAAATTTTGTTCTCCCCATGTGAAGTAAGTTTATCTTCTCCCTTGCTGAACTGTGCTCAAAACACGTGTCATGACAAGGCTGAGCCCCGGCTACAAATCTGGCCATGGATGTTGAAATGGACCAGGGTTTTTAATGTGTTTTGAAGATACGTTGTGCAGAAGAGTATTTAAGATATACTTGAAACTTGGGTAGCAGGTGAAAATAAGTCACTATAGACTGCTATACATATAGATAGCATACACCAAATATATAAAATTGAATGCTCTGAGTGTTTAAATGTATGCATGTTTGAGTGTGATCATATGGTCATATGGTGAATCCTATGATTCAGTTAAGTGCATCCATAATATAGTGGCTTAACATCCATTTAAAAAATGAGTATGTCAGAGAGTTTTCTCTTATTTACTTCTGACAAGTCATTAATAAAGCAAATTGGATAAAAGCCCCGAGGCTGGTAGAACTCTTGCATTTCTAATAAGGAAGCCGACAGTGTTGCCAAATAGCTCCATGCCTTACCTCTAGTGATAGATATAGAATTGTCAGTTATAATTAATTTTGAAAAAGTGTTGGTTTTTTTCAAATGTACCTGCACCTGTAACCATGAGCGCATCCTGATCACTCTTCTACATTGAGCAAAATAGATGTTACTTTCCCGAGATGATACAGTTTTAAAACTGTGTTTATACTGTCACATCTGGGATTGTCAGTTTGAATAGAAGGGTTTCTTTTTCAGAACAGTTTATATTTCAGCCTAAAACTAGCCTGTGTTCTTAATGACATTATCCTAGGCTTATAAATCTTCTTCATCAGCATAATTGATTTTGGTTGTGTTACAGACTTTCCCAACTGCTTTTTATTAGAGCTGTGTGAACAGGTGATTATTTTTTTTTTCCCCTCCTTTTGTTTGACATCTGAAGTGGGAAGGCAGAGGAATGGCTGGTCACCACCCTGTATCTCTCCCTGCTTTCCTTCCCCTTGTAGCTAAACAGAGCTAAACAGAGCTAAACAGGGGCCTCACCAGAGCTCGTGTATAACCTGAAACAAAATGATTGATCTTATCAGTGGGACACCTTCAACAAAATGCATGGAAAGGATGCAAAATCACCAGTGGAGGTGAGGAGCACAGTGGTCTGTTCACTTCAGCCCCTGCCAGCAGGCCAGTGGCTAGTAGAGCACACACCTGGGCAATGGTGGAGGGGCTCCTGCTGGCCTGCCAGGGTAACGGATGAAAGGGCTGCAAATCCAGCAGCTCTCGTCTGCTTCAGTCATGAGCAGAACCTTTGGGAAATACTAAAACCATTTGACTAAACATTTAACAACCCCTTTTTGACCCTTTTGAAATACCTTAGAATCATAAAATCGCCTGGGTTGGAAGGGCCCTTTCAGATCATCTAGTCCAACCATCAACCTGACTCTGACAAAAAACATCACTAAACCATATCTCTAACTCAACCACTTCCCTGGGCAGCCTGTTCTAATGCTTGATGACCCTTTCAGTATAAAAATTTTTCCTAAACCTCCCCTGGTGCAACTTGAGGCCCTTTCCTCTTGTCCTATTGCCTGGTACTTGGGAGAAGAGACTGAGTCCCACCTCGCTACACCCTCTTTTCAGGTAGTTGTAGAGAGAGATGTGATCTCCCCTCAGCCTCCTCTTCTCCAGGATAAACAACCCCAGTTCCCTCAGCCGCGCCTCATAAGACTTGTTCTCCAGACCCCTCACCAGGTTTGTTGTCCTTCTGTGGACCCGCTCCAGCACCTCAATGTCTTTTTTGTGGTGAGGGGCCCAAAACTGGACACAGTACTCAGGGTGGGGCCTCACCAGTGCCGAATACAGGAGGACCATCGCTTCCTTGCTTCTACTCACCACACTGTTCCTGTCATATCTGCTTTGGTGGGAAGTTTGTTCCGCATTCTTAGCGGTTAAATTTGAACTAGCACTACTACCCTTAAGTATACTGTCTTCTGCTACACCCACTTGCAGAGTCAGTTGACTTCACAGCTGCCTGGGCTTTTTTTTTTTTTTAAACTCCCATTTGGTACCATTAAATTTCCCTCACGTCCATCTCGTCCTTACAGCAACTGTTGTATTTGCCATATTTCCTCTCTATTGTTTAATTTCAGGGTTTAATTTAATGAAAAAAGTGGTAGAGAACATTAGCTATTTTTGTCTCATGCGAATAATTTAAAATCTTTGCAGTATGTAAATAAGATTGCTCAAAACTACGAATGGTGCTTGCAATAAATAGTAGATTTTATACTTTTTTTTGTAATGCAAGTGTAAATTACCGATGGAGTTAAACCTGACAATTATTGAAGGTGAATATTTTAACTGCAACGTCTACTGAAATGGCTGCACATGTGGAGAAATACACAAAGCCTCAAGTGAAATGCTCGTGTTTGCTTGATTTATTCTCTGCAGCAACCGAACTCTGGTAGTAGGAGGTGTAATTTGCAGCACATTAGCTATTAGCCAGTGTCATTGCTTGAGTGGGTGGTGTGAGTCTCTTGTGCCTGTACAGTGTCGTACCGCGCATGTCTCAGAGCTGGGCGCTTCTCCCCGGTGCTCCAAGATGAATTTTTTTGTGAACACTGTTCTGTGTTTAAAACCGTGAATCTGCTAGTTTTCAAATGGGTTCTTCTGTCATACAGATAATATCTAGAGTAAATGCCTTCCCTCCCTTCCCCAAATTCTTAATGTTTTGCAAAAGTGAATTGTGGAAGTGTTTGACTTTCCTACCTTTTTTGCTATGTGATCCCCTGAGGATGAAGTATGTAATTTGCGAGATACTCAGCCTGTAACTTAGAGCAAGGAAAATTATGTTAATGTTTCTTTCTTGGGTACCCTATGCGTGTACTTGTGGTGTACGTGTTGGGAAAACAGAGGTTTTCCAAAAGAGTTTCAGCTTGATGCATCTTTTTTTTTTTTTGTATGCACAATTTCACTTGGGTTGCTTTTAGTTCACTTTTTTCCCTAGAGGCACCTGTCTCCTGCCACATACCCATCAAGACTAATTGCACCATCTGGAAGACTTTTGTGTAGCTGTTCCTTGTGCGGAATATCTCTTGGGAGCTTAATTCAGAATGTGAATGTGACCCCTGAAGCCATGTCAAGTAGCTGCAGTAGTTTCCAGTGTCTAAAGGATGATGACCGTAGGCTTTATTTGTTTCAAGTCTAATGCGGTTTGCTTTAGCCTGGATATGTTACATGTCAGTAACACAACTTCAGTCACGTTTTGAATGGAATTAGACTTTGACTACTGGTTTGGTAATTCGTAGAAAATCCTGTCTGAAATTACATCCAAACCATATGTAACATATAGGCTATATGATTAGGTGTAGAAATGACAGACCTGTTGCTCCTTATTATTACGCTATTTGATTTTTATGTCCTGTTCTTCCCCCCTCCACCCACAGCTGCACTTCCCATTAATCGTTTTCTGCTAAGAATGCAAGGCATCTGTTGCTAGTACCGTTGCAACCCCCCTGAACAGCACTGAACGCTTGTTTTTGTTATTGCTACGAAAGTGATGGAGTATTTTCAGCACGGGTAATTTTCTGCTTCTGTTCGTCACCTAGTCTGAATCAGGTAGAAGTACTGTAGTGCTTCACTTCTAGTGGTGTCTGTCTAGGCAGGGGCTTATTTAAAGGCCAGTGCTTTATAATCCTGTGGTGAATACCTTCCTACTCTACTTCTGTAATGTCCTGTCCCTTGGCAAGCTGTAGAGTACAGTAGGGCATGATTGTTAAAAGTATCGCCATAATTTGCAATATTTTGTTTTTTTTGTTTTTTTTAAAAAAGGTGTTATTAATTTCTTATGGGATCCTGCATTTAGTAAGGTACTCTGACTCTAACAGCATATGTATGTGGAAAGAAACAATTTTTTTCCTAAAACCGCTTTTCTTTAAAAATGATGGAGTTGTAAATAGTGTTGAGGAAATATAGTTGTATTTAGTTGCGTCATCTGTGTAACTCGTGTGGTCAAGAGTAATGTGGTCAACTGAAGTTCAAGCCAGATAAGTACTTACACCACCACAAACAATTAACGAATTCTGTGTACAGGATGCATACACGCTATATATTATTAATCATATGTATTTTCTGTTTTTTCCTGGGCAGTTTAATGTTCTTTGTGGCTCTGACTTTGGAAATCTATGGATTTTTAAGTTTTAATTTAAGTTGTAACTGTCTTGGCTGCATTCTGTAAACTGTATTTTGGAACCTGGTAAGAGAAGTGGGGGGTTTTGTGTGCTTGGTGAGAATAAAGGTATGCAAGTTATAAATTTACAGAATGCTGAAGGCAAGCAGCTGTCCCTTCATGCTTAAAATCCCTCACTTACATGTATCTGGTAAACAAAATAAAGGTGCACATTGCAGGCCCACAGCGTGTGCTCTTGGGAAGAGATCTGAGCTGTGCAATCTTTCCTGGATTTGAGCGGTTGGGAAGTACTGGGGGACTGATATAAAAAATAAATAAATAAAAAAAATTCTGCTCTGGGAAGTTATATAATATCATCCTTTCACTGGTTTTTATGCTGTTTTAGTCAGGATTGTGGTGTTGTGGGCATTGTTTGGTGGGGTTTTTTTGTGGTGGGGTTTTTTTATTATTGTTTTTTAAGCTCTTTGAGGATGGAAGAAGTGAGAGCTGGCGGCTCTGTGGCATGGTTTCTCCTCAAGAAGTTATGTTTGAATCTCACGTGCTAAAATCTGTGCTGAGTCTCTTCCACGAAGATGTTGATTCCTCATGTTCTCTTAATTTTGAGAAATGTTTTAATTGGTTTATTTTAAGATAGCCAGCAAGGTAATGTGTTAATTGCTATTTGCATTTTACTGCTCTGTTAAGAGAGACTACCATTTAATTGCATTATTGCAGATTAAGATGGGTGGCTAGTGCTTGCTTTTGGCTAAATTTCGGCTTTGATTGTAATTGTTTGGTACCCACTTGGTTCTTAAAACCTCAACTTTGGTTCAGCTAACCAAACTCTGTTACTGGCTGAGGCCGTGCACACTCGTTCACTCTTTTGAAAATTTAGCAGATGTTGATAACTTCTCTAACACCACAGCTGCCCACGTTGCTGAGAGTTGGGTGTAGTGCCATCAGGCTCGGTACACCCCACCCCTACCTTGTCCTGGGGGGGCCAGCTGGTCTGCAGGGGTGGCAAATGGGATGTGGGCGTGTTAGAAGGGACACAGAACAAAAAGCCATGTTCCTGTTTGGCTCATCGGACCCTACCAGAGCTAGAAATGTTGTGGGTTGTGGTAAAAAGCTGTATTGGCCATACTGGCCTCCTCTTATGTTAATTGTTAGTGGTGTTTATAGGCTGTAGCTACACTGAGTGTGAGCTCAGAGCTTCTCTGGAGGGGGAAGTATCAGCCTGGAAGCAGTGCAGGTGTGAAGGTCAAGCCCAGTAGTTGTCTAGCACCAGAACCTGCTCGTTCTCCTCCTAGACCTTTTTGAGACATGTCGTTTGCGCCGTTTCCCCATCACTGTAGGGAAGGTTGTAAAGACTCAGGAAGTCAAGATTTTTTTTTTTTGCACAGGACCTTTCACACAGAAGGGTGCTATTTAAATGCTTTCTTTTTTTAATGTTTATGTGTCTGTGTAAATGAAATAGCATACTGAAGATATTCTTGTGTTGTGAAGTGGTGTAAATGTATTGAAAAAAATTCAAATGAAACTTTAAGGTTGCATCTACTGTTCTCTATTCAAACATACTTCCAAGATCAACATCGTAGACTTTCATTCAGATGTTTTAAAGACAGTTCTATTTTGATTTCCTTCAGTTATTAGGGCTAAAATGATACTCTGGAATAAAATGAGTTGAAGTGCTTAGTAATCAATGATGTAGTTCTTCATGTGATTTATTTAACAAATATCTAGATGATATCAGAGATGTGGGGTCTTATTTATTGGAAATTCATTTACAAATTTAGTAGCATCTGGAATATATTATCCTTTATTCTACCTATTTAGCCTGAACATAGGAAGTAGAAGGCAGCTTAACAAGGACAGGAGGAATGCAACTGGAGACATTGGAGTCAAAAAGGAAGGCTAAGTTTGCTTTAAAACAAGTTAATTTCTGAGATGGTGTATCTAAGTGGTCATTTAGCATTGCTTTCAACAGGTATGTTTTTGGAGGCAGTTTCCTTCTGACCCCAAATTTAAAGGTGTAGCATTTGAAACAGTTGTTTAAAACAGCCCATGTTACTACTTCAGATATCTCTTATTTCATGTTTTTCATCGGTTCTGCAAAGTCTTTTCCTAATATGCTTAGTCATGTTGTATGTATTGTGCGGTCTGTTCTTAACCTCTCTGATCTAAATAGTCTTCTGTTTATAGTTTTCTGTTTTCTTCCAGCAGATTATAGATTCTGGTTGTACCTTGCCACCTTTCCCTTTCTTCTCTTGAAGTACCAGGCTTCTTTTGGCTTTTTTTTCATACTTCAAACAACAAACTGAAAGCTCTTATGTTCCTGTTACAGTAGATCACATTGAATTATTCTGCAATACTCCTGACGTGAAATGCAGGATATAAGCTGCTCCTTGGAAATAAACAAGATTTAATCAGAAATACCTGCCTACTGCAATAGTAGTATTTAATTGTGTCACGTAAAGGATGACAAAAGATCATGATTAATAATTGCAGCTTATTTCCCTGCAAACGTGAATATTAAAGACTTGACGAAATAATGGCAGCCTGATTTCCGAGTCTTTCTTTCCACTTTGGTATGACCAGTGAAAATGGATTGTGAAAACATGGGGTTTTTTTCTTTTCTTTTTGCAGGGGTTTTGTGTACGATAGCCGAAATAATTTACAGATGCGAGGTTTGGTCATACTGCTTATTTCCAAAGCTGCTGGACCCAGCACGGCAGAACTCTCTTTCCAGCACAACATGGTCAGTGGAATTTATTCCAGGTATGTAGTAAGTTTCTTTAGCAAGATGCACCAAAGTACGTTTGATGGGCAACTTCATGGTGGTATCAAAGCATCTTAAGTGGCCTGCTCAGCTGTCAAGGAAAATCAGTACTTTCCTAATCACAAAACTTTGTTCCTCAAGCTTATTATAAGCTTTCTACAGTGAAAACCGTTTCCTACTCTTTGTATAGCTCTTATAATATCCACACCTATATCTTCATTGTGGCTTTTGGACACAACCAAATTAAAAACGTTTGAATCAAGATAGTGATTTGAAAGTTTATGTCAAGAGGCAGTTGGAATAAAAAAAGTAAAGAAGCTAGAAAATATTTTTAATAGAGCATTTTCATTTTGAGTTACTCAAGTGTTACTTGGGTACACCTACTTACTAGAAATTTCAGAGTCAGATTGCCAGTCTTGTGAAATACCAGTTGGTTTCACTGGGCATGTAAGTTTTGCTATAGTCCCCTTGAAGGATATTTTCTCATGAAACAGCAGTGTAGAATAAAGTTTTTACCTCCCACGTGTCACTGCAGAATTACTGAGCCTACCAATAAGGTTCCTCAGGCTCTCACTGAGATAATTCAGCTTCATCAAGTTCCTAAATATTTTTCTGCGTATTTAAACTAAATTGCTTAATGCCAGTAACAACAGTGATAAAAATAGTGGTTGCTCTCCTTTGTGTATTTGCCAGTTAACTGTTCCACTGAAGTGAGATTTGGTTGAAAAACGGTAATATATGAAATTTTGAAATCCTTTTGAAAAATTATGAATGTTCCTTGGTTGAGGGAACAGACTCCCATATTTTCAGTTAATTGTGTTTCTGACCACTGTGCTATATTAAGTGAAAGCACACAAACTTAGTGGCGTGTTGGTATCCTGATGTGTTTTAGAAGTGCAGGGATAGCATTGTAAAATTGAAAAGACCAAACAAATAAAGACATTAAAAAATATGTAGTATCTTAAAATAACAGAGAAGGAAAATACGTATGAATGGGTACAGACAGAAATAACAATAAGTAAGAAAAAAACCAAGGCTATAAAAGTGGCTTGTTATGGAGGGCTGTGTTGTCCCTTTAGCTCTTTAATTCCATTCTTGTTTTGTTTTGTCCTTAATGTCCCCTTAGGGTTGTAAAATTTTTATATTTATATGCAAATGATGTTGTATGAAAGCATCATTCTAGTTAGTTAATTATGGCACAGGAGGTATTTTAGTTTGTTTTGTAAATGATTACAAAAGTTTACCTTAAGTATGCCTCATGAAAGGAGAGAAAAAGCATTATTTTTTGATAACTAAGTTCTTGAGTATGATGATTCTGACCATGGAGGTAACGTTTGAGCATTTAAAGCTGCCGTTGGGAAGGTGACTAGTGGAAGTATTCATTAAGGAGCAAATAAGACCTTGAATTAATAATGAGCCAGTTGGTGTAAATGGACATCATTGGAACTATGCCAGTTCAACCAGCTGAAAATCTAGCCTAATAATCTAAGTTTGAGCAAGTCAATAGCCATTATAATATCTAGTTCAGAGTTACAAAGATACTCAAAAAATGAAGCAGTTTTGAATACACCCACACAGGTTCACTTAAGGTTGATTACCGTCTGCAAAAGTGATAACTATAGAGTTGTTAATTTAAATGGATTTTCAATGACACTTTAAATCTGTAGCATGGTGTAAATGCGAGGAGAATGCCGATGCGTTGTTTCATTTTGTAATGTGATTGTGGCCAGTTCTTGCCCTTAGCTGAAGTCACTGTGGGCTTTGCCTTTGACTTTGGACTCCTTTATTTTCCAAATACTTTTCCAAACACACTCTTAAATGTGAGTCTAATTTCTGGTTTGGATTTCTCCATTGTATAAAGCTAAGAGAACAGACAGCTTGTAAAATTGTGAACTTAAAGGGCTTTTGTGATTGTTTTATGTATTACAAATAGCGTCTTACAAACTGCTTTCTCCTGAATAAGAACAAAAGGACATTGTTTTCCAATAGTACATTTTTGTCTGCTGTCTTGGTTACGGTGTAATTATATGTGGTGTGTATATTAGACGTACGTATCAAAGGCAAAGTATATCCCTGAGTGATACGAAGTGAAGAAGTATGCTTAATCCTTTATTGTTCATATATGTCTCCAGCTTTGGAAAGTATTTTTTGGAAATAGATTCTTACAGATTTTAAGCTCAGCTGTAAACTATACAGCGCTCTTTGTTGCCATGCCATATAATTACTTCATCTTTATATATAATATTTTGCTGGAAATATTATTCCTGGCACTGTAATGAGCATCTTCATTGCCTGATACGTGCTGTGAACGTTACATTGTGGACTATTAGCTGGGATATGGCTCACTTGATTTTAGGGTACTTAGTAGTGATTAATTAATTGCATTCCTGAAATTTGAGCATGAGCTAAGTTGTTCCAGTACTTGTCAGCGATTGCACCAGCCCAATCTTTCTTTTCCCACTGTTTGTGTTGGAACCAGGTCTTGTGCTCTCTTTAAATATTCAGTCCCACAGTTGGATAGCTACGTTACATCAGTCTGCTATATCTGGTACTACAGTAAACGTACAATCTGTGACCAGGAAGATGTAACAGTACAATAATTATTTAACTTAGAAAACCACAAAAAAAGCATGGTGGACTTTTTTCATCCTGGAGTCTGTCATGTTCTGCATAACCTCTCCTCCCTATTTCATATTCTTGAATCACAATATAAGCAAGCGATACAATAACTATAACTAAAACAGAAAGACACTGAGAGCTGAATTTGGAATAGCCAAAAACTTTTTTATCCTGTTCTCCTAATCTCTAGATATGTCAGTTCATGGGACAATTGACCTAAACTTATAAAAATAGATTAGCTAGCTGCTTAGCTGGCATCTGTTTTTTACTGGTACACAATGGAACAAAAATGATGCCTGCTACCAGAGAGCAATCTTCTCCAGAATAATGAGGATTACAATTTAGGTCGTTACAGGAACAGGGCTAGTGTAGTTATATGGTGCTGTCTCTGGCCGGCGTTGCCTCCAGCTTTAGCACTTCATAATTTGCGGGAGACGTGATCTGCGCGCATTAAGCTGGGGCTGTGGGGGTCATTGTATGCAAGGATATCATAGTAGCTGCTGGTTGCCTTATGAGCCATGCTGAAGATAAGGGTGGAAGTGTTATAGAAGTCCGCTTGGCATGCTTTACTCTGTACAGCCGCCTCCCTATCATGTTGCCAGCAACCTGACTTTATTCCTATTGGTGGGGAGAAGAACCTGGCTTTACTTCCAGCTCAGCACCAGTGATCCCAAAAGAGGATGAAGAGGAGAAACAGCAGCATGATAAACAGCTCTATTTCAGCTGTTGGACGCATTTCCTAAAGTTGAAACTTTCTGCTGGTCTCTTAGCTTTTATGAAAATATTTCCTTGGCTACAGAAGCATTGCAAATGTAATGATGAAGTGCAGTGCTCGCTACAGAATATGCAAGCAGTATCATGTAAGGGTTGATGTCATTGCCTGTACTCAAGCAAAGCGTGCATCCCGGATTCCCTTGAAACTCCTTCCTACTCCTGTGCCGAAGAGAAAGTAGGACTCACGTTTGGATTTAGGCAGAATCTGAATAATGATAATTTATCATGCTAATAGTATCAGAGAACACCTTAGACATGACACAGGAGCCTAGAGCTTCGTAAGAGCTTTGAGATCCATTTCCTAACTGGTGGTTACACTACAGTCTGACACTCCTCTCTGTTGCCTTCTTTCAGAGCAAAACTCACTTGAATGGTCGAGTATGCAGTTTGCTGTTCTTTTACTTTGCTGCTGGAAGTGAGGCTTTTAATTGAAGCTCCAGGGTCACATGTTTCTGAACACTTACAGCTTTATGCTTCGTAATCGGAGCTAGATTCTTACAGTCGAAGATGGCAAGACTGGCTTGGGTCCTCTCACTAAATACCCAAAGAGGTGTCTTTTTCTGTTCGTGTATGGCACTGCCAGACACTACGGGCTGGGGACTGAGGAATCTCCTTGGCTTTACATTGAGTAATGAATTCCTCACCTAGCCTCTATATTGTAGCTTAAAATACAAGTGACACCAAAGAACGAACTTAGGCTGTCTCTTCAGGCCTCAGTATCCTTCGCTCTAATACAGTAAGTTATTTTCTTCTCTCTCTCATGTTTTGCATCTTTTTTCTTTTTTTTTTTTTTTTTTTTGCCATTAGTGCCAGTTTCAAAAATACCCTCTAGCACTGACATCCATTGAGTCAGCTCTGCAGATTTCCTTGGATGCTTGTCAAAGGTTTTAAAAAAAAAAAAAATAAAATATCCTTTTTTCAGTCAAATCTGCCTGTACATTCACACTGGTGAATTCTATGGTCATTGACAAGCAGACCTTTCTATTCTACCAGACTCAGCCGGTGTGTGTCTACGCGTGTGTAGAGTGAAATATAGAAAGTACTATTTCAGATCTGTACTAAAACTTGGTAAATACAGCAAACAGATTGCTGGATTGGTAGTATCAATACTGGGCTCTGTCCCTGCCTCTTCTCCCTCAGAATGATGCAATGGTCTTTAAAGCTCCAGGAATTCATCTCTTGCAAGATGAATGTGCTTTCCTACAAGATGAAGGTATTCACTGGATAAACTTGTCTCTGAATCAGAATTCTTACTGCTGCTTGGAAGAGTGGTGGTAATACTGTAGTGACAGTGATCATGAACATACACTTCTTTTACCTAGTGTTTTAGTAATGATTTTGGAACCAGCATGGATTCTGCTTCCAACAAACGCCCAATTTAAGTGGAAGTTAGCAGCAGATGCCAAATCCTTGTTGTTGTGGTGATGGGTCTTTTGCTCATCAGGTTCCAGTAGTAATTCTTACTAAGTGCCCTGCGTACCCTTTTTTGGAGACAGACACACACAGTTCACACAGTCTGATTTCACGTGCTCTTTGTCATTGCAGCATTGCCAACATCATCTTGTTCTCACCTTCTCTAAATGAATGTTGATTTGCAACTTAAAGGTCTTCAAGAAATACCGGAGCTTAACAGAGGGTTCATTCACCCATTGGTTGCTTTTCCTCTGGAAGTTTCTTTGATTGCAAAGAAGTCAGGAAAGGGTAGGTGTCATTCTAAGGACAGAAGACATACTGCTCTGTCCCTTTGCAGTTCTATCTAGCTTACTCCCAGCTTTTCTTTGGAGATAGGAAAACAAAGCTTTGCCTTAACTTAATTTTCTTCCCCTGGATTCCAAAGAAAGAGCTTTATGCCATCTTCAGAGAAGGTTAAACCTTCCATTACCCTCCTTTCAGGGTAAACCAGATGCTGCTTATAGTACATCTAGGTTCACAGGATAATTCAAATAGGAAGGAATCTCAGGAGGTCTGTAGACCAGCCTCCTGCTCAAAGCAGAGTCAGCAATGAGGTCATGAAGGTCAGGTGTTTCAAGAACATGGTCATCTTCACAAGGTGATAATCAAAATGTGTTTTAAACAGATGTGTGAACTTTCTGTCCCCTGCCTTTAGCCTCATGCTCTGTGTTTAACGCTGTAGTTGGTGTGCATCCATGAATATGTAGCTCACAAGAAACCGGACTGATGTTGGCATAATCTAGCCTGTTTGGTGTCCTTAAGGTCATTTCAGAGCTGAAATATCCAAAGGGCTTTCCATCATAAGATTTTCAAAATCAGTAGCATGGGCTGTGTCAAGGCCTACTATGAGAACACAAGCATAAAGTCTTCTCTGTCTTAGGGACATGCCACCAAAAATTGCTGTGTATTAGTGGGGACACTAGAAATATCTTCCATTTCTCATAGGTGACAGCTCACCATCTGCAACTCTCTCTGTTCTTTCTCCAAAACCCATGCCATGGCAGGCGTAACAGAGGTGATGCTGTGCTTGTTAGAGCAGTCTTTAATTACTGTATGCATGAAAGGCAATCAGGCTGCCTCCAGGGAATTTAAGCTACGTGAATGATGATCATTGGACAACTTCAGTCTGTAAAGGTAGATATGGACTAGTATAGTCAAAAGTGTAGAGGTTATATGCTTGTTATAGTATGCTTTTGAAACTTGCAGTCTGCACAAATTTACACAAATGGGCATTGGTTTGTTGACTACTGCTGTATGTGTCCTGGACTACTTTTGAACTGGGATTTAATGGTTGAGAGGGATCTGAAATGGCAATACTCTGCTTTGTGTATTTATTGTAGTAGCGGACGAGGTGTGGGCACAACTTCTCTGGAAGTTGAGAAAATGTAAAATGTGTTCAACTTTGAGTGATAAACAGAATAAATACTCCACAAGGATGTGTACCTTGGGCTCTGCGTTCCCTGAGAGCTCCAGTTATTGGCAAGTAGCTTCTGTCCTTTCTGTGTGAATGCAGCCAAACAGCTGAGAGATGATAATGCTCTTCTTGACTCAGAAGACTGTCACATCTCCAATTGGAGTAGGTGACTACATTAGCAAAGGGCTGCCTTCTGGTTCAGGATCAGGTAAATGCTACTCTGGCAAAGGGGGTCTTGCGCTATGTAAGCTGTACCTTTGCTTGCTCAGCTCACCAGTAGAGTTTTGCCAGCAAGTTGTTTCTACTGTAGACAAGCTTCAAGATGTTTGTAATTTTTAGTAATTGTTTAAATGGTTTCCAACTGAAATGTGTCTCCACATAAATCTATATTTGATTAATTAATAGTCCGACGCAAAGAAATCAGATAGTCTCCCTTTAAAAGGAAGAAAGGAAAATGCAAATCCACTTATTACAAAGCCTCTTGGCTCGTAAGCCATGTCAAACATGAGGAAATTTTGTTGAAGGTGAGATTAATTGTATGGTTCCAGTGAAAGCAAGACTTAGAGGTTGTCTTGCTACTATATTTTATAAAACTTCTTTTTACCTTGCATAGTGTACGTTTATCTGTGGACAAATTCTCTTTGAGACTTACATTCTGTTTGTCTGTAAAAGGCAACACTCAGGTGAAATAAAGTCAAAGAATAACCATACAAACGGTGATTTTGGTACCTAGAAAAATATAAAGAGCGTGAGTGTGTGACTTTTCACCTCATCTTCAGACCTTGCCCTTCTTTCACTCTCTGAACTGTGTGGTGTATTAACTTGGGAGATTGGATTTGGTTGTTTCTTCCCTTCTTATTTTGAAGTAAATAAATGATGCCTAACATATAACTTCCATACTTGTAAGAAGTTGGGTTTTTTTTTTTCCATTACTACTTGTCTGAGTTTACTAGTAATGGAAAACTAAATTATATTTACTCTGAGCTGGTGTGACGCAGAGGGAGTGGCTGCGAACCGGAGTGTGTGAGACTTCATGCTGCATTGCACCTATCGCCATCAATGGTGTAAATCATGATAGAATGTGTTTAAACAAAATAAAAAGCAAGAAATGAGAAAAATGTAGTAAGACGAATAGTGTATGTAGGAACTCAAAAGAAGGCAGAGGTTTTTTCTTTTGTCTGGTGTAAGTATTCAAACTGGGAGTTTTAGTGCAGAATAGGTGTTGCACTTTAAATTCACACTGGCTTATTGCACACAAGCCCTGGGTCTCAGCTGCAGATATTGCAGAGATTAATCTTATTAATGGAACTGCTAATTGGTGTTTGACTTCTAATTATAGTAACAATAGGCCATAACAATCAATCCTCACCTTTACTGGGGCACATTAGGACTCTCTATCATAAAAATGATTTCCTTTGGGACTTACTGTTCTTATTCCTATCTTCTGGAAGGCTGGCTTTCAGCGAAGGTGCAGTATCCCAACTAGCATGTACTTTGGAAGCTTAGCTAATTAACTGGTAGAGAAAATGCATGGTCCTAAAATATTCAATGTCTAAGTACATTAAGAAGTACAATGCTCTTGATAAATTATTTGTTTGAAAGATAATGGGAAAAGTGTGCCAAAACATGAGCCGTGGTGTCTTACACATTTCTTAAAGATTATAAAATTTTGTTTCCCAGTCCTTGGTAGCTTTCCCGGAGCTTTTAGTGAGAGGAAATCTAAGCGATTATTCTAAATTATTCTATTTAGTTTTTGCTCTCCAGGATAAATCCTGTGAGATTCTTCATCTCATTTACAAGACGAGTCTCGGGAGACAAAAAGCACATACAACTTGATTACATATTCCTATTGATCATCTTCCTCCCACAACAATAAAAATCAACTCCAAATACAAATCTAACAATATTACTAATTCATTACAACCAGTACTTTTCTTCATTAACTTTTTATTGTTTTCAGCATACACAGCATGTGCAAATACAGCAATTATGCGTTGAATAAGAAAAGGTCCTCTCCTTACGCTGTAGAATAAATCAAAAGGCACTGCATTAAAGCTAATCAAAGACTCCGCAGAGATATGGGCTCAAATCTTGTTCAAAATAAGTCTGTTTAGCACTACATAGCTGAGCAAGGTAAACTCAGAATTTACATTACAAGGGGGTTTTGTTTTGTTTTTTAAAAAGGAAGTAATTTTCAGTATCATAGAAAGCACAGTAGGGATGCCTTACCTTAGAGAAACCATAATGCTGCCTGCTGTCTGTCTGTCCAGCCCACCCTTTTCCTGGAGCTTCCTCCTCCCACCGCTTGTGAAGCGAGTACTGGACTGCCACAACATGCAGCACGGCATACAAAACCAGAGCAGCACTGATGAAAATTCTGCCGTGGGTCAGGAGCGGCTGTGGGAGCAGCAAAGTCCTGCCGTCACCCTAGTGGGAACTTCTCAAAGGAAGGCCAGGTGACCTGTGGGTAACAAGACCTACCACAGCCTTCCTGGGGCATGACATCTCCGTGTACCAGAGCAATTTTGCCAGAGCTGTTCTTTGGCGGTCTGCTGTAAAAATCTTTCCCTTGCAACAAATCTCTGCTTGAGAACTTTCACATTTTCTTAAAAAAAAAAAAAAAATAGTATTCGTGAAGAGAAATTTCCAAGCATCACCTAAGCGCAATCTAGTGCTGTGATGAAATCACACAACAGCTCTGGGGACTGCTTATCCCTCAGAACTATGATGTCAATATGACCAATTGCTTCACAGCAAGTTCTTAAGTAAGTGTATCTATGTAATTTATTTGTCCTACAGTCCCAAAATACCTCCCATGCTTTCCCATCTGCTGAAGTACCAGCTGTCCTCTTCCCAGGCACAACCTATTAACTTCTCCCTTGACAAATTTTAAAATGCAATTATGCTGTTTCAGTACAAATTTCTGTAATACTTGGGAAATTGTAGCAATATGAAGTTAAGTATTACAAGGCTTGCTGTACCTATTAATTTATTTTCTTAATATGATTCAGTCAGTACTCTGATATAATGCAACTGAAGATACAAACTTTTTCATCTGCTGGGATGGAGCTTAGGAGAAGCTCTTCATTATACTCCACAAGTGTATGTATATACTAATCTTTGGCATATTTGGATACGTATGGGGAATATGTTGTTTCTGTGGTGGTAACGGATTGTTTTGGGGTTGAGTATAAATAAGAGTGGGTCTGACTGCTAATGAACAATTCCCTCCTAGCTCAGAAATTGTCCTTTTTTGCCTAGAGTTCATGAGACTTTATACAGACCATACAACATCCATTCTCTTCCACCTGAAATAATGGCATGTTCTGGACCCCGATCACATTATACATTAAGTAAATGAATATCACTTCACTGGTACCAGTGAATATCACTTCACTGGTATCTGGCCTTTAACTTTCAGTAGATTTTCATGTGGAATTTGACAGCTCTGAGATGCTTCTAAAGCAAACAGTACTAAATAAATAAAAAACCCCAGCATATTATTGCGGGTGGTGGAGACAGGGTATAGTGTTGCTGGACAGAGAAGCCTGGTTATTTGTCATATATTCCAGCATAAAGGTGGGCGTGTGAGTACATACATCGAGCAGGTAGATAAGGAAAATACAAGGAAGGAGGAAGAAGTTGCCACTTATTGTAGTGCTCTAGCCAGGATTGTTCAAGATAATAAGAAATTTTCTTTGGCATGAAAAACAGGGACAGGCAAGGGAACGTTGCCTAAAAAACATTTTTGTTATTGTTTTGTTGGCCTGTTTTCTTTTTGAAGGTGGGGAAAAAGGGTTCTAAGTTGAATCCTGGTAAAGAATGTTAAATCATCTCCTTATAACAGAAACTGAATTTTCTTTAAGGGATGACAGCTGGATTGGGAGAAACAAATTTTTGGACTGATTCTCTTTTAAGTAGACATCGTGAAATAAAAGTGCATGCTGACATCTTCATGTAGCAGATCTTCATCTTCACAAGCAAAGTGTGTTTTCATTTGATGCAGTAGTGGAAGAGAAATCACTGAGGAACAATAGCAAGAATTAACCTGATGGAAATGACTCATTAATAAAAATTAATCGTCTTTGCAGAAACATTTTCAATGGGCATGAGATGGTTTTTCAGTAGATTGGAATGGAGAATATTAGTCTGTGTTATGTAGCACCTTGGCTATTGGAATAAGGGGAAAGTTAAATTGTTACTGAAGTTAAAAGGTTTTAGATATGGATGAATTGCAAGACTAGCAAGTCCAGATTTGGAGGTAATGGTTGCATTCTGACTTTAAATTGCTAGAAATATGTATGATGATAGTGATCAGTGATTTGAGAAGAGGAATAATGAGTTAGAGAATTAGGGGTAAAGATTTCAAGAATATGAATGCAACGTGGTGTTCTAACCATGTTGTATTTGAGAAGGTGCTTAGGTAGTCAAAGTAGAAACCAGAAAGGTGATTTTTTTTTTTCCTAGTGTTTGCAGCGATTGAAATTTTCTGATCAGCACTGACAGCGTGATTGTGAAGCATGTTCAGTGCACGTGAGGTTTTGGGAGCTTGATTCCCCAACTCTTGAAGTCCATTAAAGTATTTGTAGTAGTAGTTTTTAATTTTTCCAAAGACTTGGCCAAATTTGTGGAATTTTTTGTGGAGAGAGCAGGTACAGCCAAATAAATTATATGTCTAATATTTCCTGAAAGAGAAGAAATGTAAGAAAGTTTCAGATACTGTAAAACATTTCTGATTTCTTTCTCATAATACTATGTTTCATGAAAACAGTTTTCTATGGAAAGCTTACTTCAGTCTTTTATAGATGAAATTTCATTCTGGCTTCTGATATCCATGCAACAAAACCAGTACAAAAAGTTCAACTAAATTCATGTGCTGTTCCAGTCAACAAATTGAATTTTAGCAGAACTACAGTAGTGGTTGCAATCGATAACTGATCCTATTTTGTGGACTCAGGTAGGAACTCTGCAGAAAGTAAGTTTGTTCTTGAAGGTGGTTTATTAGCATATTGCTGTCTCTCCACCATCACTCACTTGGGGTTAATGTTGCTTGAATTGGTTGATGTCATTTTACCCCTTATTAAAATGTATAGTTTGAGTCATTCTGGGATGAAAGGACCAAAAAAATGAAAGCGTGAGATTTTCAAATACCTTGTAGAACTGATGTAAATAAGGTTAAAATAGATGAAAATGATGCCAATGGTGTAATAGTAGGTAGGGTTTTTTTTCATCAAAAGGCACGTTTTCTCAGTATCACACGATACTCCATTTGCATAAAATATATACTAATAATAACGATAAAACTTTGCAGACGTCAACAGCACCAAATGCTTGTTACTATGCTGATATGGTCCCAGAAGCAGCAGTCGTTGCCTTGCTCCAAAAGGTTTATTATCCTTTCCCTGCTGGCAATTCTGTCAACACACCTGGTGTAAGGGGCAAGGTCTCCGAGAAGTCTGCCGTCTCCCTTTAGCTATTAGTCTCATTCCGTGTACTTGTCAGGCAATATCCATCTGCTGCATACTTCTGCTTTGCGAAAAGCAAAATCATTCCTATAATAAACCATTTTAATATATGGTATTAATGTCCCTATCCAATTCTGAACACTGAAAGTTCAGGAGGGGAAAGGAAAGCAGGTGTGTTAACCGTACTTTTAATTGCTGACTAACATAAATGCAGTTACAGCTGTTAGGAATAAGGCAGGTTTCCTTGGTAGTATGGGGTATCTGTGGTTGTGCAAGCAGTATATGTTTTTGAGGTTTTTTTCCTCTATGAGTTGGATATTTATTGATATTTTGGAATATACAGTATGTTTTATATAAGCATGATAAATATATATATATATTTGTATACATAAAATAAACCCACTACCCTATCTGGTGCACTTTATTCTGGTGATTCACATTTTATTTTTTAATGCCTTTTTCCTGTGCAGTTAGACATATGAACAATCTATTCTCGTAACAGGACTGCTCATTTATCAGGTGTTCATTCTTCACTGCATAAAAAAGGTTACCTTCTTTTCTCTCGCATAAAAAGGTTCTGTGTATTTCAAGTGTCATTAGTAGCAGAGCTTTAATGTCAAGGTTACTGCACCTTAACTTTCAGCTACATTGAATACAATTATAGACAAACTCTTCAGAGATATTTCAGAGAAACACTTGGAGTGATAAGTCATGCTGGCGGTCTCTGCATAGTTGACAGTCCACAGTAATGGGAATTTCTGTTATGTTGGTTCAAACCGTCTCCCATAGTCATTGCAAATAAAATGATAGCCATGCTTCAAAGTCTTGGAGGGCTGAGAAACAACTAATATAAGGTAAGAGAAAGTATGGCCATAAAATTAATTGTTAGTAGCCTGTTTCTTCTATTTACCTGCAAGTGAGACCTTTTATTTCCCTTCCTATCCTTGCAGTTGGTTTCAGTGCAAGTATTTAAATATTTAATATTTAAATTAAACACAGAATAGTCAAAACGATTTTTAAACCGTGATGTGAAATGTGTTACGGAATAGATGCATGAGATATAATTGGAGGATACTTATTGTTGAGGGCATATAGAGCAAGTCCTGGATGGATGGGTGTCCTGCGTTGTGCCTGCTTGTTCCATAAGCAGTCTGGCTGACACACGCTGCTGTCATAAGGGAATGAATCTTGGTCATTTCCGTAACAAAATATGTGATTTTTCTCCATCGTCGTGTTCCTTTTGATTTCTGCTTTGGTGACAGCGCTGTCATCCAATCCACAAATTAATCCTTTAGTTCATACCTCATCTTTTGCGTTTTTTCATCAACATGCCTTATTCAGTTCTGAGTCTTACTGTCTTCCTTTGCATTGTATATCCTACCATCCCATTTTTCCAAGGCCGTGCTGCAGCAGCTGTTGCCAAAGCTTTTGATCACCTCCTGTCTTGCCCTTTTTAGACTCCTGTTTACAATAGCTGCAACTTGCTCGCTTCAGTAAGCCGAAAAGACCACCTTTATGCTAGCTCCATTTTAAACTCTTCTTTTGGCTTGCTCTTCTTCCACCCTAACCAGATTCAAATGTCTCATTTTCACCTTCCTTTTTTAAACATGTAGTACTGCTGTTTTAAGGAAACAGTGGTGGTTCTGTTGTTTCTGGAACCTCTGGTAGTTGCGCAGAGGTGGGCTTGCTCAGATACATTGCGCAGGTTTCGTATTTGTTTCATATTTGCTGGTGTCTGCCTGCAAAAGTGCCACCTTGTTGGGATAAGTAGTTTTTGTCAGTAATAAAATGAAGTGTACAAATGGCAGGTAGTAGAACGAACTTGACGCAAAATATTGTCGTTGATAGAAAACTGTTTGCTCTATGTAGTTATCAGAGTACCTGTTCAGTTGTCATAGACTTGCATTGCCTGGAATTAGTGGAATTCTTCTTAATTTTGTAAGCTTTTTTTTTTTAAAGACCCTATTAAATATGCTTTTTATCTTTCAAACAGTTGCACAACACAGATAAGATTTGTTGGCTAGTTTAACTAGAAAAATATCTAGGTGGGATTCCCAACCTGGAGATGTGCTGGTAACACTGCTCCGTGTTCTTTGGCCACTGACTAAGCATTAACCGAGGCTGCAGGAAGTCCGGGCTTGACTTCCTCAAGTATTTGAAAGGATGCAAATACCCAGTACTCCTCTGAATTTTCAGGAGAATTCTCTTCATACAGGGATGTAGGATGCCAAGGTCAGGAGTGCCCAAATATGTAATGTTGTTTCCCTCCCAGTAAGTTTGTGAAGCAGGAACTGGAGTCCAGGTGTCCCACCTTTCTCTTCTGTAATCTCCTGGAGACTGACTGACTTTTTTTTCACTCTCTTGCCATCTGGCTGAATGAATAATTCAGCATTTTGTGTAACGGCAGAGTAGCTCAGCAGGAGCGGTCGGGGAAGGAGGTGTAAGGACACCCTGGTCTCGTGAGCCGGCTGGTTGCCTGATGCAAGACCCAGATTTCCAAGTGATGCTCTGCATGCTTCAAAAGAGGAGCTTGGACTGAAAAGCCAGTTTTCTGCATCGTGTTGTCAGGTGGCACGTCCAGTGCTCAAGTCCTTCCCCTCTCTCGCAGTCTTTTTGACTTCCAAATGCTGACCGTTGCTTGGAGTTTGGGGGACATTGGCATGTTTTTAAGCAATAAACGTATGCTTGCTTGTGCTGACAAATACTCACATTTGCCCCGTTACATCTCTTCACCCACATACCTCCTATAAACACAGAAAGGCAGGAAAATAAATGTCTCCAACAGGCATTTTCTAGCTGGAAGTCAACATATGCAGCTGGGTAGAAAGGTACTTTAAATCATGTCTTATAGATGTTTTCTCAGAGATGGCACCCTGGTTATTTGAGAAAACTCTTTTTCCAACCTGCTGTGAAGGATGAGTTGCCTTTTGGACACTTAAATATTTCCGTGCTGTTAAAGCAGCAAATTGAAAAGCAAATGAGAAAGTTCAAAGCCAAGGCTGAAAGTTCAGTTTCAACTTCCAGTTTTATGACTTTTGTCACTTTGTGTCACAGCCTAACTGTTGTTTTCACTTAGTGTTATTAATGAAATAATATAGAGTTTGCTCATTTAAAATAGGCTATCTTTCTTCATGGCAAATGACAGTGAATTTCATTCTTTTTAGTATCCTGTGTTAGATAATAGTTGAGAGAATAATAGATTCCAGGGACCTTTGATCCACCATTACTGTAAAATAAAAATACAACTTAATTTTTTTTTTCCTCTGACCATAATGATTTTAACCTTGTGTACTAATTTGAATGAGCTTGTGGGGGCAGAGTCTTAAATGAGACACAAATGAAGGAAAAATTGCTAATGCTGCCACTGTATATCTAATGAGCACTGTGTAATAAACCATAACCTCTTCAACATTTCTGTGGAAAATGGTGTGATTATTTTGGATGGCTGGCCCTTTGTGTATGGCTCATTACCATCTGGCATAATGTGTATTGATATAGCCTGTAATTGTCAACTCTTATTTGACATGCTGCCTTTATTAAATGTGACTTGCATGGCTAGAACCCCCTAATGGTTATATGGAAAACTGTAATTAAAGAAAATATGTATACTTAGGTAAAATACACACCCTTATATACATAAAATAATTCTGTAGATGGTCACTGTTTTTCTTTATCTCCTATTTTTTGTGGGAATACTTGTATGTATTCCCGGGTTAGTACAGCGCCAAATACATTGCGTTACCAATGTAGATACCTAAATGTGTAGACAGACGTGAATCCTGAATGTGGGTTGTTTCCTCTTGCAAAACTTGCTTAAAATGAATTTTGAAATGTTTATGCTCTACGTGATGTAAGATAGAATTAAATTCATTGTAGCTGTGATTTCCAGCCTGCTGGTGGCTTTGGATGCTCCTGCGCTGGGAATGGGAGCTGATGGTAATGGGCAAAAGTGGCTGTGGGTTTGATATGTCTCCCGAATAAGGTGACTGAAATAAATGCATTTGCAAATCCCAGTGCTGAAAGCATCTATACCTCCTTAAAAGAAAACGGGCTGCTGGCCAATAGTAAGTTTTCAGATACAGGGACCGACATTAACTGCTGCCAAATCTAAGTTCTTTTGTTTATTTTCTGAAAAGTTTCCTTCCCTTGGCTTTATGGTTCATGAATACATGAATAACGAAGAGACATCATTTTGACAGTCAGATTGGCTGGCAATATAAAACAGGCCACGGGATTTCCCCAACTTTAATCAGGTCCAATACTTCTGCTTAAATAGGATTTCATCAGATATTGCCTTCAGTTGTGCCATTGTTGGAGAATGCATTGTTACTCTTCATAATAGATTTTGGCAAGTGCCTTCACCTTAGTCCTCTCTGGATTTGCTTAGGTTCAAGCTACTGGATTTTATTTTATCTTTGCTTGATAATCTCACTGTTTTCTTATCTTGATTTTTATTTTTTTTCCTGTAGTGTAGATACTTAAACCTTCTTTAAATGGCTGTGACTGAGTCAATCTACAGATTCAATATCAGCCTTCTCTGTATATTAAACAGGTTTAGTTTCTCAATTTGTATGTTTTATTTTACTCTGATTGCTAGTGTGACCCTTTTCTAAACTTTTTCCTGCTTTGCCAAATTCTTCCTGAATGAAGTTTACCAGTAATTATTTTTACTGGCGTCAGAAACCCAGGGTTGACAGAACACACTACTGGTATTCTTCCTTTAAATCATCAGTGGATCCTGTTAGCTTTTTTGACGACAGTTGTATCCTGTACTTTAACTAATTATTTGGGATGATCTGTTCCTTCACCCTCCTTCCGCCCTTTTCCAAACCTTCAGTGTTTTCTTCCTGAAAGAGTCCCTAATCCTGTGCGTATATGGTCTGCTTTCTGTAATCCTAGCTGAGATCTTTTGACTGATCTTTTTTTGCAATGCATATTTTTACTTAAGTAAAGCATATTGAACCAGCTCAGTTGACTCTGTATTGAGGATGATTCATCCTCTTTGCTGCTTATCAGCTGTGTCATTCCTTTTCTGTTGCCTTCCCTCCTGAGTGCAAGTTCTCTGGACCAACTGACTATAAAATCTTAACCACCACTGCTGTTCACGAGCATTATTATTCACTACTGAGCTAGAAGATATTAATATCTGGTTGTGTAAATATATTGCTTAAAAACGTAACAGGCTTTCTAAAATCCTTTGCCTTTGTGGTGTTATGTTACTGCTCACCCTTAACCTAATGGACCGATGCAGTTCTTAAAATTCTTTTTGGCTTTGAGGGTTTTCTAGTATGTCCTTTTTAAATTGCCTTTGCTCAGCTTCCTGTCCATCTCTGCATTTTCTCGTTCCTTCCTTTATCAGTTTTCTTCCTTGCCTAGTTTCTCTGATTTGCATTTTTTGCTATCAGTTTTCCCATTTGTTTGAGCTAGAGAGGGAAGGAATTATAGCTGATTCGGTTGTCTAAGCCATGTTTTTTTGTCTTTTTGTTTTGCTTTTAATCAACTTAGTCTTTTTAGCAGGTGAATTGTGGCTATTCTTGAATAGTTTCCAAAAAGTATTCACATTTTTCTGATTAATTTATCCAACTGATTCCAGCTTATTGCTTATCTATAATATTGTATGGCTTATCTATAATAAATTTTGCTTATCTATAATATTATATGCTTCTGAATATTATACGTCATATTTATAAAGAATGTTTGTATAGTGCTATGGTTTTGATTATATTGTGTTCGTATAACACTTGTACCTAAATTTTTAGTTCTGATATGAACTTTTTGTAACAAATTAAAATTTGCTAGAGAATTCAAGTTGCATGCTACATTTCTTGAGGTAGGAAATTTCTTTTTAGAAATTCAAGATAGTGACAATACATTATATTGCTGATATGCATTATTCGGAGTATTCAGTATTCTCATGTAATATCAGCATCGTTATTTACAAAATGAGAGAAGTAACTCTTTAAAGAAGTAAACAGCTCTTGCTATGATTTGATGTGGTATTTGATATGGTCTACATAGCTGTTAATATAATCTATAGTGAACATCAAATAGAATTTAAACTTGTATTTATTTGTTAGAAGTTTAAGTCTTTATAATTGCGTTATAAAAAGACAATATTGAATTTGACAGCTTTACTTCATTTGGGAAATGTGAATCTTCCCATAGGGATAACCAGTGATTTTTAAAATGGGAATTACGGTACGTGACTTTAAAAATGCCAAATTTTAATAAATTTGACAATATGCTTATAAATGAGTAGCTCCAGTTTTTATTACTTGGTTTCTTAGCATCAGTGTTCAAGTAATCCAAGAAATCTCTTTCTCCAGGTATCTTGTTAATTTTTTTCTTCATATCTTCAGGAATACTCTTGGGGTTTTTTTCCTCTGGTTTGATTAGTTAAGCTAGCTAGCCCTCCTATAAACATAGTTCTTCTTGCTATAAAAGTCCTAACGTGACAAGAACTGTCTTTATGGCAAGTGTGTCTGGATTCTTACCTTGTCAGCCCAGCCCACCTGCTCCTCATCAGTTCACTCTGTTGGATTATCACTGATTTTCTAGATCTTGCAATGACGAGCTACTTCTTACTGTTAAGGCTTCCTCTTGATGGTATCTTCTTTATTGGTCCCAGCCTGCACGTCTGCCTCTCAGTCCTGGAAAACATCAGTTTGACTTACTGATTCTGGTGGTATTCTTCTGCTGGCTTCTCTGATTAACACTTTTTTTTTTCTTTTTTTCCAAACTGAATGTGGGGTAGTGATTCTTACCAGGTCTTTGTCTAGATTCTCCTGCCTGCTTCCCAGAACTGATGCTTTTGCTTCCAGGCTGGGAATATTTTTCTTTTAGCCTGAGCACTTTGAAAGGTGAATTGCTGTGATGGTGCCATCCAGCACAAGAAAGGTGCGCTGTGCTGTAGGCTGTGATTGCTGTTACTTTGCTGGGCGCTGACACCAAATATAGGAGTAGGGCAGGCAGAGCTTTCAGACCCTGAAGTTCTCCAGTTCTAGGGCTTCGTTTTGCCTGGTGATGATGCAGTTCAGTGCAGGCAGCTGGCTCCAAGGCTGAGGGCTCCTGGCTACGCTGTAGTGACACAGTGGTGGCCATCTCTGCACATCAGTGGCACTAGTTGGAAACTGATACGAATTGGTTAAGTTTCACATTGCTGTCTGGAGTACAAAGGGGGAATTGGTGGTTCTGTGATAAACCTAAATTATCAGTGAAGCCAAGATTGACAGAATTCTTCTTCATAATTCCTACATTAATAAAAGGAACAGGAGCCTGCCTTCTAGTGCCCCTCTCCCCCCCACTGACCACCCACAACACTTAGGGAAACTGGCTTGCTGAATTCAAGTGAACTAAAAACCAAAAAACATTTTCAAATCCTATAATGGGCTGAGGGAAGAGCTTACTGAGACAAATTGGGGGGGGGGGGGGGGAATTAAGTGATATTCAGTGGTGGGGGAGATAAACGAAAATGCAAGATCTTTTCAAGAATAAAGAAGGAAAAGTACATGAAGGAATATGGGTAGAAGTTTTACTTGAAAAACTTTGTGATGCTAAGAAGGGAAGGAGATGAAAGAGGTAAGATATGTAGCCAGTTTAAAAATAAATTGATTGACAGGAATGCATTTAAACAGCATACTCAGTAAACTTCATAGAACTGATGTCTTTCAGCTTCATTTATCTGTGAGGTGGAAGATGCCTGTATAGTAGCTTAGTGACCAAGAGAGGAGGAACTACAGAAGTCTTAGTCTCTGACCTTGTTAAAGGATAACAGTGGGTAGATATTTTCTGCTGGATAACAGATAACACGAGTCATGATCGTGCAATGAATAATTGGTGCTGTGCTTAAGTCTGCTGCTTGATGGTGAATGTGTTTGCTGTTAGTGAAACTGCAGCGCCTACCATGCATGTTGACTAGTTTAAACACCTTCCCTGCTCTTTAACTTCTCATAAAAGAGACTATATACGGAAGATGAGAATAAGTTTCCATCACCATGATGCTATTCGTTACTTACTTTGCAGCGTTCCTTTAATCGTGGTTTTATTAACCATGGCGCTGACTTTGCAAGATGAATGGAAAAAAGAACTGTAAAAATCCCAGCCCTTTCTTGCTGCGAAACTGAGTGGGTTATCATGGGGCAGCACTACGACCATGCTGGATGAACTTGAATTTAGTGTATGTACCTCTTTGTCTTTCCAAAGGCTTTTCTTTCTGTTCATTGGTCACAAAAAAAAAAATTGGGCAAGTTCTGCCCAATACATTGTCAGTGCTTAAGGTTTTATTACTTAATTCTTTAGTTAATGCTTTTTCATACATGAATTTTCCACTAGGGAATTATTTCATTTTTCAGATTCATAGGTATATGTAGATTATTATAGTTGTCGCTAAAATTGAATGGATGCTGGTATTTTTTTAATGTATTTATTTTTTTAAAAATCCCTGATGTAAGGCTTTACAACTAATTACAAATTAATCCTTTGTGTATTGAAGGGAAACTAATGGATTGACAGTCACAGAGAAAATGTTCAAATCTTGGGTGTATACTGTTAGTCATTTTAAAGGTTCAATGATAAAAGTTCCTGAAGAATTTTTGATCTATCAGTTCCGTTGTCTTTGTTCATTGCAGTTACTTCCATTGCTGAAATTTTAGAATATGGTTTCTAGCGGCTCACTTAAGTCTTTGGTCTATTAATGTGAAATATTATGTCAACTATTAACATTTTAAATTATTAAATGGTTCTTTGCATAACCTATCATCCTTTGAGAGGGTCAGTATATTTCTGACGGTTAGCTGATAATGAAAAGGTAAACTGACTCAAGTTTTCTTGCGGTTACTGAGAGCTTGAGTTTCCATCGCAAATATTGCAGAGGAGTTTTTCAGCTGAAGTACTCTTTTGTTCACAGCAATACAATTGTGCTATTTAATGTTTCTATTTGATCATATGTTTTGCAAAATGCTATTATTTCTTTTTAGAGTAGGACTTGAAATTAGGGACTGAAGTCACCTCTAAGAACTCTTAAAGAGATTGTGCTGGCTAATGTTTCATTGCTGCAAGTCCTTAAAGATAACACAAACAACAAAGAGGATATTCAGGATGCCAGGAGAGAACACTACAAAATTAATTTTAAGAAGCTGCATAGGAAACTTACTATCAAAACCTATTTTGTTTCCATGGAATTTTGTTTCAATATTTTGCCAGTCCCCCTTACCGTTTCATACAGTTTTGTGTAGGCTTTAAAATTTGTGTTGAATTCTGCATGAGATGTTCGTCTCCATAATAAGACCATTAGTAACAGTGATGCTGTGGTGAGGCAGACTCCCAGGCAGACAAATAGTAAATTTTAATCCAAAACAAAATTGTGAAATGCATGTTTTGAGATAGAAGCATATTTACAAAGTTTCTTCATTAGTTCTTTATTTTTCTCTCTAGATGTGGTGCCTGTATGAGTGTGGGGTTTCTGCAAAACCTGTTTTCCTTACTTTGCCGTCGCAGCAGCGCGACGTTGCAGCTACTGCAGTAGTTTATAAGGGCAGATATAAAAGATTTCTTGAAGTATTCTCATCAGTTTATCAAAGTTCACCAAAATATACTTGAATGTCAATGATCGGTGTGACTTCATTGGGGGAGGGGAGCAAAGAGGAAGAACAGAAATTGCACTTGTTTTTCTTGTTGCAGGATGTCTATATTACTTAATTTTACATTTGTCTAGTACCTTCCTGCAAGCTGGTGTTTCACAGTCCTAGAGTCAATAAAGCTCCAATTGACCTTGCTGAAGAGTTTTTTAATTACTCCTGAAGTTAGTGTTTTCTTTGTACTTTCCAGGATGACATTTACAGCTTGAGGAGCTCATAACCTAAGGGATACTTTATAGCAAGCATTTTACAGAGATTTAGGTTAGTTACACTGGTACTAAACTTGCAGGAACAAGGAGTCAAGTGCAGAAAAACACTGCTGCTTCCATGCTGCTCTCTGTTACACGCCACAGGCAAGAAAAGTCTGTAAATCCAGATTTTTCATGGAGTAGAGCAAAAGAAGAAAAGAGCCAAGAACAAGCCTGAGGATCTTATCAAAGGCTGGAAGAGGGGGGAAAAGTATTCACTGAAGTCATAGATAGTAATTGGCTCAAAAAGGTAATGAGACAATGTGTCCTGTTGTCCTGTTTACAGGCTGCCCAAAGACATTGTGGAGTCTCCATCCCTGGAGATATCCAGAAGCCATCTAGACATGGTCCTGGGCAACTGTCTCTAGGTGGCCCTGCTTGAGCAGAGGGGTTGGACTGGATGGCCTCCAGAGGGCCCTTCCAGCCTCAATGATTCTGGGATTCTCTTGGTTGAGAGGGTAGAAGGCAGGAGAGCTATATTTCACAATTAAGTCTGCTTAAATAATGCACCTAACAGTGGAACTTGTACCCGTTTGATTGTGACCCATCGGAAGTTTTTAGGAAGGTCTCCCTGGTACCGTCCAAGCTTCTGTACCACTCTCTTTGGAATGACATTACTGCATGTAGGTTGATTTTTGGAAGGGGAGAAAGGAAAGGAGATTAAGGGACATGTAGAGCTCAAACTGGTGTCATCTCTTGAAACATGATGTCTGTACATGAAGTCTCTGGGGCAGTTGGTGATGGTTTGCAGGGAGTTCTTGCTTCAGTGGTGAAGGCTGTGAAAGACAGATGGAAGTATTTTGGCATTTGGTGAAAAAGCATTCCTTATTTTTAGCCTGCTTCCATTTGGAGACTTTGTGTGTTTTGAAAATGTTGACTATTTTCTCAGTACTACCTTGCTATGTAAGTAATTCTTGTGGCAACCGCTTCTTTGTTGTGTGAAGGTGAGCTCTGGAGCAAGAACAGGATGGAAGCAGTAGGAGTTCCTAATCCTGTTGCCCTGTTGTTTCTGCTTTTGTACTCTGTCATATGCTGTTGTAAGTCCAGCATTGCATAAACATTATTTTTTTTTACACTTTGGGATTAGCTGCTTTCAAATACAGAATTATTTAATCACTGAATTGTGTTTCAGATTGAGAAAGCTGTATATAGTATTGGTTTAGCCATTCAGTAGCAACTTCATAACAGTGGGCGGGGGGGTGGTTGCTGTATGCTTTAGCTTTACAAAGTCATGTAAAGAACCCTCCTGTATCCGTAGCAGCACTGTGGACTTCTTAGTTGTGCCTGGATATTATGGGGGTTATCGCAAAAAGCATTAAGAAATCTATTGCCTGGGATTTCTGCAATAGCTTTGGTTCTCAGATTTTTAGTTTGCTAGAGAGAGAGGGTGGAAGAGCAGTGTATAAGATCAGAATTAGACGCAGATTATCTGCCTAATATGGTTCTCTCGTTAGCACGGATAATATGAATACCGTTTGGAGAACAAACAGATTATAGAAAAAGAAATGAAAACATCCAGATCCTGAGCATTTGGAAAGCACGACACTGATGTATTTGTGTAACCTTTTCATGAAGAGCGATGCTGAAGTCAAAGAGGGGATTTTGATTTCCTTCATTAAAAGCTTATTAAATGAAGAAATAGGACAGTCGTTGTTTTGCTTCAATAGTTGGGGGTCACAGAGGCGGGCCTGATCTCCTCAGGATATTAATGCCTGCTTTCAGCTGGGGGAAATGAGCCGTCGCTTGAGTTAGCTGCAGCTTTATGTGCTCGTCACTAGGGATCCCCATATGTCCTGGGATCTGCGGCAGTCGGAAATGGCAGAGCTCGGCAGCGGGGAGCAGAGGGCTCTCATTGCTATTCATAACAGGTAGCTCGGCTCAATCTGCCCAGAGCAAGTCTGTTTAATGTTGATCAGCTGTCCATCTGATAAACCGAATTGATATGGACATTTCCTCCAAGGGCTGCCCTGACAATGACAGCAGGAGCATCGGGATGTCTTGTTAGTCTTTTTCTCCGAGCTTGAAATTTTATTAACCCTTTGTTAGAGCCGAGCCAAGCGTGCTTACAATACTGAGGCTGTAGGTTCTGTGCGTTTCTCCCTCACCTCTTTGAAAAACAGCATCAACCTCCAGTTTTGTTGTCTACATGGAGAGTGGCTAGCTGTTTTGTTTCCGGATTGTTTTTCTCTGGATGGAGCAAAAATTGTGACTTATAAAGGCAACTTTTAAAACAGCTTAGGTTTTGTGTGTGTGACAAAATACGTTGGGAAGCTCTGTTTATCCTCTCCCCCCCCCATCTCATCTCCCTTTTGCATGCCTGCCCAGTCTGTGTGGCTCTACTGGCTCTTCTCTCTTGCTAATTGGCATGAATCACTGGCCTTGAAACAGTTGCTGCTGGGGCTCTTCGCAGATCAAATGTTCTGATCTGGGGCAGAAGGTTACTTTAGATTAATATCGTCCGGGGGCAGTTGCAACACACGTGCACTGTCCAGAGGAAACAATTTACTCAGTACTATGCCAGCATGGAGGCAGAATCTAACTTGAGCATGTATCAGCAGTTACATGAAAGTATGGAGCAGTTTAGGTACTCAGTGAATCAGTGCTTGGCCACTTTCGAATAAGCTCAGGGAGCATAATGTGCCTTTGTACTAGGTCGCAATTTAATTTGAACTTTGAGGCCTTTTAGTCGTCTGTCTAGTTGAGGGCAGTTTTGCTCATATGTGAAGTCTCCATGACAAGAGGGGAACTGCTTGAGTCAGAAAAGATGTGAATGTGCTGAAGATTTCAGGAGAGGGGGGTCTGTGTGTGTCTAGGTTTGCAGTGTTAAGAGGATGCTCCAGTGCGTTGCTCTGTTCCCCACTCCCATTGTCCCTGTTCAGTTGTTACTGTTCATCCCCCTGCCGTAGTTCTGAGCTAAGGTGACATCTCTGGGCTCCTTGGAGTGACAGTCACTAACTGTCGGGGGCTACAGGGTTGAACTGCAGGAGGAGGGGAAGAGAAGGCTGTGCTAATGACTCTTTTCATGCCTTTTCCAAAAAATGAAAAGAAATAGAGGGCAAGCCTCTATGCGATAACCTCTGTGGCCATGCTCTCACAGGGATTTGAAACCCTTAAATTCAGAATGTAGCACACTGTTGGAATAAGAAGTGATTTGTAAACCTACCTAAATAAAATTGGGTCTGCCCCTTAAAACAACCAGTGCAAGATCATTAGTACGCAGCTTTAAAATGTTCAGCTGTTTCCCCTCTCCGCCCTGCACCCTCCCGCCTTGGTATCATTGAACTGCAAGGTATCCTGTTATTAGTTTAACTCCAGTTTGAGCAGTCATTGACTGCAGCATTCTTAAGGTGTCCAGATCGGCTTGCTCGCAACTCCCCTGCTGATGTGTCCTTTGTTCCTTCCCATCAGTACTTTCTGCTTGGCATTTTCTTCATGTCAGTGTCCCTCAAGCTTCTAGAAGACAAAACAAAAAAAGAAAGCGCCACGAGGACTATATTGATTATTTACCTTTATTTTGTGAAAAAATTCAAACAAAGGGCAGAGTCCCTCCAAATGGAACCTGTGGTACCTGCAGCTTACCTGGAAATACTTAGTGAAAGCTCTTTGTGCTTAACACCTTCTGGTTGTGGCTTCTAAAGTACATGGAAGAGACACGATAATTCATTTAATATCTGTTTAGCGCATGTGGTTGGGTTTTTCCCCCCCTAAGAATCTAAGTTTTATTCATAGCATCAAAAATAATTGTACTTTTTCTTTGCTTTCAGTCAAAGAAGTCTGGCCGAGATTACAGAACTGATCCACACTGCCTTTCTGGTGCATCGTGGGATAGTAAATATTGGTGAGCTCAAGTCCTGCGATGGCCCGCTGAAGGATATGCAATTTGGAAATAAAATGGCTGTTTTGAGTGGAGATTTTCTTCTAGCAAATGCTTGCACAAGCCTTGCGCAGTTGCAGAATACCAAGGTAAAAAGAAAACAATTCTTCTACAGCCATAGCAAGTAACTATTAGTGAGTCTTCCGAAAAAGAGGTCCTTTAAAAAATCAGCAGGTATGGTATGTATGTATATATGGAACATCCTTTAAAAATCAGCATACTTATAGCTGTAGATGGATTGACAGGCTGCTGCTGCTGCAAACATGTTTAGGGACATGGTTTAGTGGTGGATTTGGCAGCATTAGGTTAACGGTCGGACTCGGTGATCTCAAAGGTCTTTTCCAACCTAAATGATTCTATGATTCTATGTTTACCACTGTCTTACAGAATTACTGTGTTGAGGCCTCTAGTATATACTCTGAAGCAGTGCAGCCATAGGTAGTAATGGATGAGTGGTTAATTTGGTGAATTTAACGTATGTGCAGTGGCATCCTCATGACATGTCGGACTACAACACATCTGGCAGACTGCCAGCTGGAGACATGTTTGCTTTCTTATTTTGTTTTACTTCGCATTTTGTGAAAGGTTTATCTGTTTTAGGAAATTCCTTTCTTTTTCTACACAGTGCTCAGGTGACTTTTTACTCTTAATAAAATTATTTTGTTAGGCATTTGGATTCCCCTGAGTATTGCATTGCCCTATTAGCATGGATGTACTGGCTTCTAAAGGGCAGCTGCGATCCAGCTGCTCACCCAAACTGTTTGAAACTTTACAGGGAAACGTTTTTCATGACAAACGAATTGTATATATGTATGAATGAGACTGATGGAGACCTTAAGAGATCATCTCTGCAGTTGGTTCTTCTTTTCCCCGGACAGGATCAGCTACACCAAATCATTCTTGACGTGTGTTTGTCTAGCTTGTTCTTAAAATCTCTGGCGGTGGAGAGAGATTCCTGGGCATCCCTGTGCAGTCTGGTGTAACGCCTAACTACGTGTATGGCTGAAGAGCTAAGTGTGCCGTTCCAGTAGAAACGGAGAACAATTCTTTGTAGGGGTACTTTTTATATATCTGAAGATCACTGCCATATCGTCATGTAAAATAAATGTTTGTCGTGTGTGCAGTTCTCAACAACCAACATAGTTTTAATCCTGAACTTAAAGAGTCTATTGTTTTTAGATTCTCATGCTAAAGCTCCTTGTGATGGTAGCTGGGTATTTTTGTACTGCTTTGATTGTGACTGTGACAGTTTCTCTCAAAAGTGGTGTCATTTTGTAACATAGAACAGAGATTCAGGAGAAGAGACAGAAAATTAGATGTCAATCTGCTGGAATAGCGGATTAAGCCAGTATGGCGATAACTGGGAGTAAGTATTAAAAAACAGTTTTAAATAGTGCAAAATTTTAGTCATGCCATAACCAAAATGGGGTGCACTTGATTTTACTAATTATTGTTGATTTGTATCCATTATTTATTTTTTTTAGTACTTAGTAAGATTCTCTAGACAGACCAAAAGATTTAACCCTACATCCATTTTTTGTTTCAACGTAAAAGGAAACATTTATAAAATGTAGCACCTATTACTTTGTGTTTAGTACACCATTACGTATTGCAGCAGCAACGTATAATCCCTGAAGACTTGCCAGGAAACAAGCCTACAGTGAAATGAAGCACAAGTGCAGAGAAATACTTTTTTTTTTTTTACTTCTTTTTTTTTTTTAAAGCATCATTATACTGCATGTCGGAAAATTCTGCCAAAACATTTTAGCACTTTTTTTCATTTTTCTGACATCTAAATACTTTCATAGCTTCTACATACGATAAGTGGGATGCCATTATGGAAACTGATTGACTTAGTAAATTATTCTTTTTCATACGTCTAACCCTACTAGCAAAGTTAGAAAAATTGAAGTACAAGCTATAGAAATCTCTTGACAGGTGCAATGATTTAAACATACTGTATTTATTCTTTTGTAAATGATGAATTTTCAAATCTGGCATCTGTTTTTCAGCAGTGTGAAATAACTGTGACTTTTTTCCTTCATAATGTTTTGTTTTCTTTGATGTAAAAAGTAAAAATCACAGTACTGCTTTTATCGTGGCATTTATTTGGTAGCTCAGCAAATTGGCTAATGAAATGAGCAGCGTTATATGGTACGTGGGACTGGACCATGGTAGGCTATAACCTCTGTAGACATGCATAGCTGTTGTACAGACCACAATTTAAACTAAAGGGGGCTTTAACATTAACCGAAACCACGGCTACCAAGATAATTTTATTGTGCTGTTAAACTCTTGTCTAAGCTTGTGTATGATGCATTTATCTCTCTGCTTCTCTCGGGGCTGACAATTAGATGTGAAATTCTGTAGTCATAATGAAATGCAGAGCTATTTTATAATTGCCAAGGGTAAAATTAGCAAAGTCAATTATTTTCCCTTAGGCTTTTCCCTGTAGATATTAAAAGGCTGCAAGGTAATTGCCTTAGGTAACACTTTGATTTTTAAATAACATTAAATATAGGAATTGTTGTTAATTCGTAGTAATTTTCCTCTTCTTGCTACTGTTGTAGAATATAGCTGCAACAATGTTAACAAGATTCAAGGCTCAGGGCTTGTGTTTTGGGGGTTTCTTTTAAACTAGTGCTCATACTTCTCATACGTTTGCTAAAGTTAGGCAAAAGAAGGGCTTGGGGGCGATGTTCTGGGGTTTGTTTTAAATATCTGAGGTACAAGGACTAAAAATTTCTTGAAATCTCAGTTAGGAAGCCTCCGGTAAGATAAATTCTGCTGTTGTGGTATTATAAAATAATCTAAAATTTTGTTGCTTGAACACACATAATAATTCAGAAGGAAGCATTCTCATTTTCTACTTTGTGAAATTGAGACATTAATTATGATTTCAAAGTTGATATTGACTGAGGCTTAAAATAAAGTACTGAAGGGCAGATGCAACTGCATGCTGCATTTTTGTAATAGTGGCAGTTTATTTAGATAATAAAAACTGTTTAAAATGAACAGTAATTTCTTCAAAAACGTTTACAGCTGCAAAGCATTAAATTGATCAGATCACATGGATTTAAAATTTTTCTGTACATTCATGTTAACTTTTTAATCACCTTATATAAACTATCCTTTTTTTTTTGTCTGCTTTGTATTTTGGATGGTGGCTTTTCTTCGGCTAAATTCTTTTGTTGATTGAAGATAATATGGGTATAACCTTACTCCAGAACCATATCCTGTAGTAGATTGGACGTTGCTAATCCATAGATTTTAGAACAGAATTGAGCCCAAAGAGGAATCTTTTAGTAACTGGTACATCAGCAGTGGGTATAGGAGTGGCGAGCCTTTGCCAAGGAAGGGCATGGTTAGTTTTTGCTCCTTAAATGACAGCACAGTAATGCCTGGTAATGTGCTGATTTATTGGACTGGGGTGTGTTTATATGGCATGATGGGGTTGTTTTGTTAGGCTTTCTCATCTTGAAGTTGCAGTGTTTCGATACTAGGATTGCAATAAGATATTTGTAAAAATCATCATAAACATGTAGATGGTGGGAGAGATGGAAAAGTAAAATGATGTGTGCCTATGTTGTGGGATATGTGACCATATACAGTTTTAAATAAGTACATGAATAAATTATTAAGAAATGTAAAAGGATATGTTTTAAGGGTCAGTTCTTTGTTGCCATCTGAAGGTAACATATCTTTAACATTTGTTTTCTCGCTTTGCCTGGCCGAGGATGTGGGGATGAAACTGCTAACAGCGAGTTTCGTTGCATGGAAGCGCTTCTTTGACTCTGGTAGCAAAAAACGTTAGTTTTGCCTTTGATTTCTGCTTAAGTAGCCTTCACCTCTCGTAATATTTTTAGGGTGGCGTTCAGATACAAACATAGCAAAAGTAACAAGCATTAATTGACATTTTTGTCACCTGTCAGACAGATACGTCATACGGACATTTGAATGCAAATGATGTGTGAATATTGGCCGCAATATTATCAAATCATGTGCTTTTGCAGGGTATATCAGAGATAAGTTGGAAAAAACCTGGTGCAGCATTATAGGTGGAGCTTCCTAGAGCATCTAAATCACAGAATCATAGAACCATTTGGGTTGGGAGGGACCTTGAAAGGTCATCTAGTCCAATCTCCCTGCAATGAGCAGGGACATCTTCACCTACATCAGGTTGTTCAGAGCCCCATCCAACCTGGCCTTGAATGTTTCCAGGGATGGGGCATCTACCACCTCCCTGGGCAGCCTGTTCCAGTGTTTCACCACCCTCATTGTAAACAATTTTGTCCTTATATCTAGTCTAAATCTACTCTCTTTTAGTTCAAAACCATTACCCCTTGTCTTATCACAACAGGGCCTGTTAAAAAGTTTGTCCCTATCTTCCTTATAAGCCCCCTTTAGGTACTGAGGGCTGCAATAAGGTCTCCCTGGAGCCTTCTCTTCTCCAGACTGAACCTGTCCTTATAGGAGAGGTGCTCCAGCCCTCTGATCATTTTTGTGGCCCTCCTCTGGACTCGCTCCAACAGGTCCGTGTCCTTCTTATGTAGGGGACTCCAGAGTTGGTTGCAGCACTCCAGGTGGGGTCTCATGAGAGCGGAGTAGAGGGGCAGAATCACCTCCCTTGACTGGCTGGCCACGCTGCTTTTAATGTAGCCCAGGATATCATCAGTTGTCTTATGAAACTTTGGAGAGGGTGCATAAAAGATGTAATTGTGACCACTTTTGATCCATAAATCTTCAGATGAATTAAATGATGCGTTTTGGTGCAATGCCTACTGTAATGTGCTGATGACTGAAGAAAACTATAAAATAATCTTTAAACGCATCGCTTGTAGCTCCATAAACAGATAGGAAGGCATCCCTTTTTATTTAAAAAAAAATCACCACAAACAAAGGAACAAAAAAAACCCATATCCAAAAGAAAAAATAAAATCCCAGAAAAAAGAAAGGCAGGGGAGGTGGGGGAGAAGAACCTAGACCAAAAACCTGAAATACATGTAACGGTAGTGTTTTCCATAGTTCTTTCTGAAATCTTAGGAATGACTCTATTTTTCTCCACTATAATTCCGTGATCTTTTGTTGGAATGTTAAACCGTTCACAGAAGCGCTTCAAAATCTATAGCCTGAAAGCTTGGAATTGAATTTAAGAATCTTGTCTGTCAATGCAGAGCTCTGCCAGAAGACCACATTATAGAGCATTGTTCTATTAAGCATTATTTGTTTATAAATAAACAGTAGCACAGATGTAGTACTTATGTGGTGGATGCATTTCCTTATGTTAAGTTTATGTATTCCTAAAGGCATAAATGTGTTGTTTACAAAATAGGCCTTGTGTTTGCATAAACATCAACAAGTTATTCATGTAAGTCTTCCTATTGCAACAATCTTGAATGTACACTGTGCTTCGTAAAAGAACTGCTTATCTTGAACTATGGTTTCTACTACTGTAGCATCAGTTGTGGCCCTATGGGGAACGCTCCATTTTCAACTTGAACAACTTAGTTCCGTGCTGACCAGTGAAGGGTATGGAGAGTGTTCCCTTTCTGGAATTATGCCAGTTGCCCTTTTGATGTAAATCGACATTTTTGAGAATTGAGTCAGCTAGACTCTATAATTTTAATTTTCCAATGTCATGTAAGAAAGGTAGTACTTGTATCAGGCTTTTTCTTTTCCTGAATGATGTCAAGAGAAGAACATAAAAAATTTTAAAAAAATATTTTAAGTATTAAAACAGTTAAAAATCATGGATTGGCTAAAGAAATGATTCCTAGGATTGGTGGCAGTTTTCTGGTCCTCTCTTCAAAACTGAAAACTCAGCGTAAAGAACATGAAGAGCACATACCATCAAAAATCCTGTAAGAAATGGACTCAGTCTCTTCTCCCAAGTAACAAGCGATAAGACAAGAGGAAATGGCCTCAAGTTGTGCCAGGAGAGGTTTAGGATGGATATTAGGAAAAATTTCTTCACCGAAAGGGTTATCGAACATTGAAACAGGCTGCCCAGGGAAGTGGTGGAATCGCCACCCCTGGGGGTATTTAAAAGATAGACGTGGTGCTGAGAGACGTCGTTTAGTGATGGTTTTGGCAGTGTTAGGTTGATATTTGGACTTGATCTGAAAGGTCCCTTCCAACCTAGACAATTCTATGATTCTGTGAAATGTCTTGTTGCTTATGTAATGGCAGCCATTAGCAGCCACTGATTTGTAACAGGTCCGAATTACTGTCCTTCAGACCAGTGCTTTTCATTTTGTTTGAGGTGAGTAGAAGGTGCTTCTTGATAAACGTAGTTGTGAGATGAGCTATTTGCAGAGCAATGAAAGTTATTTTGAAAGAACTACTCTTCATTGTTTTTTCTGGTGGAGTAAATACCCGGTAAGTATATTTCTGTTATATTTTACATAAAATAAGCAGAGACCCTTAATCTGAATTTTCCTTCTGAGATTCAGTAGCTGTATTGATCAGAGAAGGCAGGATGAAAAAATCATGGAGAAAAGATGAGAACCGTAAGTAATCTGTTTGCTCCCAGTTACAGTGTTAATATAGAAAACTAAAGCTGGTGATAAAACCATTTTCAAATTGTGTATATATTTTTAATTATTCTTAACTCTTCACCTCTGCTCACTTATCTACTTCCTTTTTCTTCCCCAATATAAGCTGCTGTTAGAGATAAGTACCTTTAAAACAATCAGCTCACAGAGCAGGTAGGTGACGCTGAGGCATAAATTTGGTAAGAGACAGAGATCAGATTGGATTAAGAGACCCAGGTTATGAAGTTTGATAGTGAAGTTGAGTTCTCAAGAGAAAAAAAAAATATGAAGAAAAGCAACCTTCAGAATTTTTTCTAGTGAGCAGGATGAAGAGCTTTTCTGAAGTACATTATCGTGTCTGTCTTGCTGTACCTTCCCTTGAGGCACTGTTTGATGGTGGCGTGCTGGACTAGATAGGGAGTAGGATAGTGTCTGCATTGGTCAGTATTTTTATTCTAATTTACTGTTTTAGAGTGTCAAAGGGAAGTGTCTCAAAACCAGACACTACTGAAAAATATAGATGAGTTTAAAGAGCTATGAACTGATTTATGGAAAAGTACACTAAAGGAACACTGTTTTATCTGGGTAATGAAAGAAAAACCAAGGAAGAATCGTAAAGTTTTTGCACCTTTAACCTAATATGAGAAGACATAAGACAACATAGCCTTTCATTATTACAGAATAAAGCTCTTCTTTGGGCAACCCTAAAAAAGCAGTTCTGTATTTTAAAATATTGAGATACATACTCAATATTGGCGTACAACTAAGCGTAGATTCTATTGGAGAATGCAAACACACTTTCAGTACTGAGAACTACATCGTTGTGATTTACATGTAATATTGAATCAATTTTTAAGAAAACTGTTACTTGTTTGAATAGTTATTTTTAGGGTGCACCAAAATTTTCTAATTTGCATCCAGTTCTGAGATGTAAATTTGGTTTTAGTTTACCTTAAAGTAAAACATAAGAGATTGTAATTCAAACAAACTTTATGTCCATTTAATGGACGTGTTTTTTCTGCACAATGTTCTCAAACACTGGCTTTGTAAATAAAGAAGATTTATTTACTAAATTTTTGTTGACAGTCATGTGAAGTTCCTTTGGTAGCAAAAAGACCCTTAAATACTTTCATCAACTATTATAAAGAATATTAGGGGAAAAAAAATACTGTATGTTAGAGATAAAAGATGAAAATCTGTTGGAATCAGTACTTGGTAATCAAGTTTTTCTCACACTACTGTGAGAAATGCTTGTCTAGCATTTCCGCTGTGTTTAGAGGTAACAGTTCTTGTGATGATGATGATAAAATTGTAGAACGATGCTACTGAATCTCCTAAATATTGCATTGTGGTTTTCCCATTGCCCCTTTCAATACTTGTGCCAGTGGAACAATTCCTTAGCAAGTGCATCGTTTGCCTTTGTTTTCAAGAAGTAAACTTATAGCCCCACTTTTGCTAACTGTAACTGGCAATATAATTAAATATTTGTAAAATTTCATCACCTTAATGGCTGCGGTTATGTGTTTGAAAAGTAATCTTTTGGAGAAGTTAAATTAGAGCGTTAGGTGACACAGCTTATTAACTTATTAATTTAATTGGAATTCTAAAAATTAGACAACTGTAATTGTGGTAATAGGTTAGAAACAGTCTCCTTTTTTATCTGTAGGAGTTGTATTGCTTTGCAGTGAACATCAGTTTTGAGATTACAACCACTTGACTTTGTTTTGATTCTTAATCGGTGCATTCCTCAAATAAGTCTCATCCTTTACCTTAGTGGCCTTTTGCACCTGTACTGTTTTTTTAAGGCTAATGCTTATGTTAAGCTTTCCCAAAGCTAGACTCCTCTGGGGTTAGTATGGGTCTGTATTGAGAGAGTTTATTTTTCTGTGGTTCTTGGCACTTGGCACTGCTGGAAAATTTTATGTTTAGATTTCAGTCTGTTTTCTGTCCTCCCACTTCTGCATGAAAAAAGGGGCGGGGGGGGAAAGTGATTTCTACCACTTCATTATGGACATGTATGACTTATAACCACTGCCTTGTAGCAGAATGACTGCTGCAGAACATGAAAGGACTGAGAATGGAGGCTGATACCAAAATTCGTGGTCATAGGTATCACTATGAATCATCAAGTCTAAGATTGAAGCTCTTTCCCAAAAATAAACTGCAGGAATATTTTGAAAGCATTGAGGCATGGAGCTATCAAGAACAGAATTGTGAGTGTTTGAGATTCTGTCCCAATGCTATGTTGACTGAGGAAAATGTTGACATTCTCAGGAAAAAGTTACCTACTCAGTTCTGATAATTTTTCAATAGAATACTGAAGATTCTCATACTGGTTTGCATAGTTTTGCACAGAACATTTAATGTTCTGGCCTCTGAATCGTCTTGCTAACAATTTCCTCAACTTGCATCTGAATTTGTCTTCCTCGTAGTACCAATTGGACATGTCTTTCTGCTTCTCAGGTCTGCCCAGCAGACCAAAGTCAATGTTTACCGCTTGAGTTCCTGAACCAAGTACACGTTATTATTCCCTTTTTCCTCAGAGGTAAAGCACACAGCTACTTCTAACACCTGGTTAAGTAGCTCTTTTGCTCATAGAACTTGTTTATGCCTTGTTCTAATTAACAGAATGGTCTGGAAAATATTAATATGCTATCTATACATGAAAGAGAGGGGGCTTTTCAGAGATGGTTGTTGAGCATCAGTGAAGAAGAAAGTGAAAACTAATTGGAAGAAACTGAAAAAAAGCTGATTTCATTGAGAGGAAAGTCAGAAGTCATCCAAGATCTCGTGGTGATTGCTATACCTGGGAAATGTGTTCTGGATAGCTGGGGTAGCAGCGTCTGTCCCTCTGTTGTTTGCTCCCTTAATGTATATGACACTGAATTGGCAGCTGTCTAGTGGTGAAGTCAAATTGCAAATATTTGCAGGCTTTGAGATACATGCATATTGTGTGTGTATATATATATATACACACACATATATATATAAAAAAATCAATTTCATTGTATGTTAAGGCTAAATTAGAGAAGAAAAGTTCTTATTATATCTTTTTTTAAAAAGCAACCTCCCCCACACACTTTTTGGAGAATAAATTGCCTTTCAAAGATTTGAGGCAAGCATTAAAAAGTGCCTATGTTTGATATTTCCTTAACTGTTACAAGAAACTCTATCCAAGATGTTGTTCTCTGCCAGAATATGTAGGAAATGGATATTCAAAAGAAAACAAAATTTATTCTAAGAAATTGAAGTAACAAAAACTTGTGGGTATGTGATGTTTTATTCTGCATGAAATGCACACTGTGAGAAAGGACTCTCGAGAGCCAGCAGTTCTGCGGCTTCATTCACCACCTACTTAGAATAGGTATTGCCACTGTCCATGTTTCTCAAAGCAGAGATGTTCATTACAGCTCTTCCTGTCACAGCCGTGAATAATTATCACAGGGAAATTCTTTGCTAAATAGCTTTAGTTCATACACAAATTATGAAATGAAAATTAATGGTCATAAAGCTGCAGAAGGTGATGTCCTCCATGAGCGACATTTGTGATGCCAACTTCATTCTTTTTATAGCTGAAGCAGTGGAAGATCACAAGGTCTGTTTTCTTGGCTTTATTTAAAGTCTGTTTCCTAAACATAATAAGATTTATATTGAGAGTGCGTAGTAGGATGAAAAGTGATCAAATCTGTTTCTGGTGAAATACCGTCTGAACAATATTATCTCAAACAGCCTTTTTTTTCTTTTTTTTTTTTTCTTTTTCTGAGTGAGGACTTAATACATATTAACATCCATCTTTGGGTGGGTGGGATCTTAGGACATATCTGGTTCTAGAAGTGGTTTTTCGTGACAAGGTGATTAATAAACAAATTGCAGAAGGGATGGAGGTCACAGTGGTTAGTATTTAGTCAGCTGTCCACCTGGAGTACACCTTCAACAGAGAATACACTTTTAAAGTGTGAAAATAGATTTTTGTGAGGATTCAGTTGCAATCCAAAGCTGTTAGCAATAGTGATAAGAATCTAAAATTTGTCTCGATGGCTTTTCTTAGTCTCCCAAGAATTTAACTATTTGTGGTAGGTATATCTGTTCCCAGTAAACTTAACCTTTCCCTAAGAGAGTATCGGGGACCAGCTTTGTAGCCTTGGTTTTACGATTTCTAAGAGGAGAAAAGTTATGGTGCTGCAGATGTGAGCATGCAAAATCAACTGTGGTCCTCCTCCACCAGCTGCTAGTGTCACAGAATGGCTGAGGTTAGAAGGGAGCTCTTGAGATGATCTAGTCCAAACCCTCTGCTCGAGCAGGGTCAGCTATAGCAGGTTACCCAGGACCGTGTCCAGATGGCTTTTGAATATCTCCGCAGATGGAGACTTCACAACCCCTTTGAGGAACCTGTTCCATTGTTTGATGCCCTCACGGTGAAGTGTTTACATCTGTCCAGATGGAATTTCATGCTATAATTTGTGCCCATTGCCTCGTCCTGTCAGTGGGAGTGACAAGAATTTGGCTCCCTCTTCTTCATTCCTTCCCAGCAGGTGTTTACAGAAGTTGTACTACGAAGAGAGGTTAAAATATGTGTCTTGTAAATAGGGTGATAGATTATCCTCCCCTCTCTTTGCACTGCAATAAAGTTCATCTTTAAAATGAACCTTCCCAGGGTCAAACTTTTACTAAAAGTTCCTTTACATCTGGAGTGGCTTCAGTGCAATAATACAGTATAGTGCATAAAATTATAGCAGTAATGTAGATGAGTTAATTGTACTGAGGTATTTCACATCTTGTTGGCTAGCAAGAAGATTGAATTTTTGGATGGACTGGAAGTACTGGTTAATATTAGTGTTTAGAAATTCAGCAGCATTTCCCTTGGAGTCTAGAATCTGGTTGCCGCTGCTCCTGATACAGTGGGTTGTTGATTTGATAGTTTTAGCAAACATTTGCAGCTTCATTTATTTGATTCCATCTGTCAGATGCTAAATGGTATTACTTCTGATTCACGTTTATTTGGATACAGTCTAGGCAAAATAGTTAATACAACTTGCAGGTATAATTTCTCTCTACTTGGAGCTGGTCAGCTTTTTTTAATTCAATTTAATCCGCAATTCATTAGTGAACATCTCCCAGTTTAATGGTTGTTTGTACCAGCATGACTAGAAATAGTGTTTTATAGCCATGCTCTCCCGTGTCATTTATTGATGAGGAGGGGTTTATAGCTACAGGGCCCTGCAGTCGCAATACCTTCTTTGTTCACCATTTTATATAGAAGAAAGATATGTAATGAAATTACCCTGCCCAAAAGCGTCAAGCTGAAGAAATCACATATTCCTCTAACCTGAGTCACTGAGTCAATCAACAGCTGATTGAGTGCTTCAGAGCAAGGATCTGCTGCATTGGATCTGCAAAGATATTAGTACGCTGTGGAAGGTACCATGTGGAGGTAGAGACGGGAAAAAATTTCTTCTGTTGGTTAAGTTATCGTTAAGGAAAATGACTGAATTATGCACGCAAAGTCTTTATATTAGTGCAAGTCTCTTCTGTGGGTAGTGTTGCGTCGGCATAAAAAGGTAACTTAACACTGTTGAAAATCCTTAAGGTAGACTGACCTTAGGTAGATATTTGACAATACCAACAATATTTAAATTGACTGCAGCTGATTATTTTGAAAGATTTTTTTTATGTCTAGGAAGTACCTTTTTATCAAGTAGTGCATTTGGGTGATGTGTTTACATTGCACGCTGTATTTTGCTACTAATTCGTCATTAACAGAGTGAAGAAAACCATAAATGCGTTTTCCAAGAGAATTTAAAACTTGCTAGAAAGCAAATCACTGTGAGTAGTCTTTCCTGTGTGTTTCAACTGAGAGAGAGACAGCTTAAAAATAGTAAAGCTCAAGATACTCTCAAATAGTAAATCCAATAGGATTCAATAAACATTACGTTAAAAAACAATTCTGTAGGCTGGCACACTTAGTTACCTGTGTGACTAATGATGTTTAAGGAGATTACCAGGAAAGAAAATTGAATTCCAGTGTTCTTGGAACTCCTTAGAGTTTTTGCTCCCTTTTTTTTTTTAGGTATTATTGAACAATCAAAATCCAATTTCAGCTGTTTACTGAGTTTTGTCTTTAGCTTTCTAGCGCTACAATGTTTCTGTGTCAAATGCAGGAGAATATTTAATTTTAATAACTTTCCACAGAATTTTTAGATGTGGAAATATTTCCAAAAATTAACAATTGTTGGGGGGGCAGGGGAGAGGGGGAGTCAAATGCAAGTCGAAGAAACTTTTATCTGTATATTTAATGTTTCCTGACTGTCTAATTTTCTTCTTTACTTCTATGGAGAAATCTTGCTACGTTTTCAAGTCTACGCATCAGCAGCGTGGAGTAGGGTCTGTCATAGCAGCTGTGTGAGGAAAGGATATTGTTTCAAGACCAGCAGCCCAAAGAAACAGAAAGACTAAGAAAGGAAGAAATTACTTGTGGTCTTTCTTGAAAGGAATTGGCAAAGCTAAGGACGTTTGTCAAATAGAAATCGGGAAGGATGAGAAACAAAGATATATCCATTGCTGTGTTCTTCCTAGTGGCGTTTCCTGTCTTCCCGCAAGAGCTTCATGCTTTCCCTGATGTTCCCCTTGAAAATATCTGGTAGAGTCTGGAGACACACTGTATTACTACTCTGAAAAGTGGTCTGTGTAATCAATTCCATTTCAACTGCTGAATTTAAAATAAAACCACCACACATTGAATGGAGCTCAAATTCATTCCTTTTTTTTAAAAATAGTATGAGAAACAGGAAAAAATACATATGCAGTGTTATGTTGCAGTGAACTTTAAACAAAATATTTCGAAGACAAGTAAAGGGAACAAAGTGCTTGAGTTGCTAAACTGATGGCAGCAATGTCATCTTTTCATACAGGGTGTTTAGAAATCTCATGAAGGATGAGTGGGGCCCAGAATCCATTCTTATTACTGTGCTTGAAGCAATCTGAATCATATCCTCTAGCTGCAAAGAAAGCATTTTACCAAAATATCTTATATTCTGTGATTTCCTTCTAGCTTTAAAGTTTCACTTTAATTAAAATACATGGCTATTTTTTATAGACAGAGCTGGATTTCCCAGGGCGGGCAACTGTAGGCAAGAACCAGGCCACTGTACCCGTGACAGTGAACACATGGCCCTCTTCTGTGTTGTCTTGTACGCAGAACGCTTTGGGAATTCTGAACCCTGAGGTGTCTTGTAGATGGGTCCTGAGTAAACTACCTGAAAGATTTAGTCTGAGTTTAGGAAAAGGAGGGAGGAAATTCAATGTGTGGCTAGTTGAACGTCCCAAGTAATTTTGTGAACTGGTAAGAAAACTACCACTGCTTTGTTTTATTTCTTCAGTCAACATTGAGAAAATCTTGAAGGGCTAAAGCTGTGCATTTTTGACAAATAAGTTACTATACCAGAAAAGGGCAAATTAAGTTTCACCAAACTTCTCATCTTCAAACCTACAGAGCTCTTCTGGCGTTGAAACGTAGCACAGGCTTCTGGACTATTTCCTATTTGCATAAGTCAGAGAGGTCAGAGCATGAGCTCTATCTTGCTATGGAATCAGGCATCACATGCTTGTGTCCAGAACTTCCATCATGTTAAACACTTAGTCTGCCTAAATAGTAGGAGAGATTTTAGCTTTAACACTCCATCTCTTCCCTGTTTTCATTGTGAATTGATGGCCTTTGTGTTGACCTTTTAAAAGCAGAAGAGATCACATCTTGACAAAAGGTGTTGAAGTAATACCTCCTGGGGGGTGGGACACCAAAAAAACCCTGGAAGAACTGTTGAAGAACATGTGTTTAAGGAGCGTGAAATTATTTGCATGTGATTCCACTTGTCACCTGCAAGGAACGGGTCATCCCCTGGGCTGGTCCTAGCCCTGCAGATGCTCCGGGGGAGCAGAAAACACAGCGCTTTGGAAGATGCTGATGCAGAGTGGAAAATGAAAAATAGAGTGGAAGTTTGTTTTCTCTCAATATGATGTTATTCCTGCTCATCTTGAGTACCTGAGAGGGACCAGGCTTCTCAAAAAATTTGTAGAGGGGTGGAAAAATAGTGGGAAGAGAGATTATGAATAGGCTGCCTTTGGTCTCTTTTTGAGACACTGCTGTTTTCAAGCACTAATTCTGGCAATCCTTTCTTCTCTTTCCCCGTCTTTGAACTTGTTTAAAATGGGGCTCAACCTTCAAAGGAGAAGAGAAGAAAAGCAGTTGAGAGCACTTGATTTTTTCATCTACCTTTCCTGTTCTTCAAACTTGCTTATCAGAAGCATGAGCGAGTGGAATGGGGCACTGGTCAGGCGTAAAGGCACCGATGAGAATAGAGATGACTTGTATACTGTTTTCTGCTCTTCCACTGGCATGCTGCATCATTTTAGGAAAAATCAGTTCCCTATCACTGTTTTCCCCTTTCATAATACAGGAAGGAATAAATTTCACAGGGGGTGTTGATTGCTTTCAAATTTTCTGATGAAAAGTGCTGCATAAGAACTAGTCAATGTATCATTGACTGCGTGAATACTACTGAATCTGTAATAATTTTTCTTCCTCTATGTCAGCTTGGGATACAGAGGAAAATTACCTGGTTTCCTCATTTCTCATTGCTTTCCCCAGTGCTCAGGACCCCAGGCCACTGATGTTATGCAGCAGATGCTTTTCATAGATCGGATTAAGGGTTGATGAAGTAACAGAGCCCCATGCAAGTATCCCACTGTGCTCCTGAAACTGGAATTTCATTCCTGGTAGTGATCTGTATGGCCTTGCATTTACCCCAGAAAAATATTGTTTAAAAAAAAAAAAAAGAGGAGACATTTGGAAAGAAGGGAGGTAATATTAATACTAAATTCTCACTAACATATAGTGTTCAGTATGTCACTAAAGGCCTAATGGTATTTAATATGTGGATTCTTCTAAATAGTGGATGTGTAATTCTCCTAAGATGTTTTATAAACTATAAGAGGAAGGGGTACAATTGTTCACAAATGTTTCACCAAGATTGTTTTAAGTCAGTCAGAATTGCCTTTGAGAGTAGAGTTGCACTAAAAAGAGAGAGGAGAGATGGAAAAAAGAAACCCCAAAACAGGGTCCTGCTCAGTCTAAAGTTTCAGGCGAGAGAGGAAAAGGTCTAGTTATCCAGAGCCAGATGCATTGTTAAAAGTTCATACTATCACTTTGACATTTAGAGTCGGACTCAGTGTCTTTGTAAATTCCTCTTCGTATTACCAGTGTAGGTCTCTGAGCTCAGACCATTTCACAAACCATAACATTTTTTAGTGAGTGATTGATCTGTATTATGTGTCCTAGCCATCAGAAGAATCTTGGGATGTTGCTTGTATAAACTGTAATTCAATCTGATCCTGGGCATTTAGTTACAGACTTTCATAGACCTATTGGCGATACTCAATCCTCCTGGATTTGGGAATAGGGCTTATCTGATACCTTTAAAAAAAAAAAAAAAAGGGGGGGGGGAGGGAGATGGAAAAAAAAAAACCAAAACCCCTCATTTTCTCTGTTCCCCACTTAAATAACTCAACACATCTGGTAACACTGTAGGATCATTGTCCTTTCAGTTCCTCTGCAGCTCTTATTGCTACAATATTTCTTCGGTATCTAGTTTCCTAAAGGGCAACGTGATTTTTTTATTTTTTTTTTTTAGGCTGTTTTTATAGGTCTTGCAAATTAACCCATATGCATTGCAAGAAAAAACATGACTTTTAATCAGCACCATTTCTAAAGTTAGCGCTTGCTCTGTGTATATGAATATGTATATGAACCAGTGTTTAAAAAAAAGAAAACACACAACCTTTCTGCTAGTACTCAAAACTAGCATACAAATGTGTTTTTATTATCAAATAAAGCATGCCTAAATGTTAAAATATCTTTCTGTCAGGGGTTTTATCGTTTGACTTCTTGTCTTCAGTTACAAGAATGATAAAAATTGAAACTAAATCTTTTAATTCAATAAGAACTGCGTTGAATTGTAGGAAGCATAAAGAGGGATCAGATATAGACTCATATGCATAGGAAATTAAACATTCAAGAAGGTAAAACTTTGTGAGCAACTAAAGGGGTAGCCTTAAGGTGTGCTTATTTGAAATGCCTGTATTTAATTTTACAATAAATCTGAGTATTTTGTACCAATTAAGACAGTTCATGTGCACGACACTAAATTGTACAGTAGTTCCAGGGAGACCGTGGACTGCTTGTTTTACATTCTGGATCAAGTTCAGATTTTTAGGCTTTGCTTGAATAAAATAAAAAGTCTGAACCCTGAAGATAATGCAGATTGATAAATCTGATTTAAACATTCCCGTGTTGCAGACTTTCAGTGTATGTGGTACAGCTGAGCCTCAGGCCATGCACTAAATACATCCACAGTGCATTCCCAGGGCACCCGAATACCAAATGATCACATTTGAAAGGTTACCTTTCTATGGATTCTGACTTTTCTGTATTAGCCACGAAGATTAGAATTTTAACAGCTCCCATTGAGAGGTATTGTGAAGTATTTACTTGGCAGGAAAAAAACAAAACAAAACAAAGCCCAGATGAGGTACTGTCTCATATTCATGAACTGGGATTTATTAGTTCTGTGAACGTCCTTGTGAGAATACACTCCATAGTTCACACTTCAGGAAAAAAAAAGTCTTGTTTTTCATTTATACTAACTTAAAACTTTGATAGAAGAGTTACTGTAGTAGAGGTTTTAGCAGAGAGACGGGATCGTGCTTGTGCAGGATATATATACCAGTAAATCCTGCAGTCTTTCACAACTAGCTTTCTGCAAGGATAGTTATGACCACTTGTCTCTGGAAATGTTGTTAGTAAACTTGTTGATAATTAAAGATGTAAGGCTTTTTCTCCTTGTCTTTTACAGGTTGTGGAACTCATTTCAAGTGCTATTGGTGACTTAGTTCAAGGTATATATTATGAAAACTCAAAATCATCCGAGGTAAGAATTTCAGTAGTTTTACATACCCAAGAAGTTTGGTGATATTAATGTGACTACAATGAATGTGTTGACTTTCTCATCTGTTTAAAAGGAGGAGGGAGAAGGGAGGAAGAGAATTAGCTGCAGTCCTAGTGAGTGTTAGCAATAACATCGTTATGACACCTGTGAACTCTGATGGAGGTTTCTAGAAATGCTCAAGGGGGGACTATTTTATTTCTGTGAGTGCCTAATAAAATAGTATCATGTGTCATTACTAGGAGCTCTAAACTTGTCTTGCTATGGGCTTTCCAAACAGTTTCAGAGTTTTCTAGTCAAGGTTCTGTTAGAGGCATTTATTACAATGTTGTCAACATCATTAATATTTTCATGTTAAATCTCTCATTTCCAAACCCAAAGACTTGTACAAAATGCTTCATCCCAAATTTACATCAGGTCCTTTCTCCTTCTGAGTGTTCACCTTTTGATCGTATAACCATGAGTTTTGTCCTGAATCAGTAGGAGTGTAGCACTGTACTCTTCTTCACCAAAAATCACCATGCACAGGTTACAGGAGTCGGCATGGGCAAAGACAGCGGCTGCCAGCCCTTCACACAAAATAGTCTTGTATTTCTTCAAGGGCAATTACGGATGTGCTGTGCTATTGTTTGGCAAGAATTGTGATGAAAATTGGTCAAATTAGATCTAGGTATTTTTGTCTTTACTAGGGTATTTAAGCAAACTTGTAGAGACACTTCTTGAAGTAGGCTTGCTTGGGCAGGGTGTCGGAGCAAAAAAAGAGTTCTTTCTTTCATTTGCTGTGGCTGTATCTTAACACATGCAAAAAAATGATAATTCAAAGTTGCCATGACCTCTACAGGTTTTATGATAGCAAGTTTTCACTGTATGGGAATGATGAGCGGTGTGTATTTGTGAATATCTATCTTGAAACCCACTGAGGTAGATAGATTTACTTATAGTAACATTGTCTCATGTGCCTAGTTTGCCTCAGAGACCTGAATCTTAATATTCAGTAGGTGAAATGGCTTGAAGATTGCAGAAATACAGGAATTCATTTATATTTGTTGTGTATTTAGATTGCAGCTCTGGTTTACTATTGCCATGTTGTGGTTGTGTATTTAGATTGCAGCTCTGGTTTACTATTGCCGTGTTGTAGTATGCAGCAAAATTAATACCTTAGTGGAAGCGCTGATTGCATGGGTTACCGCTACTGGAGATACCTGCACTGATGACCTTGCACCAGCCAACCCAGAGTGGGCAAGCGGAGACTATCAAGCTGTGGATGAGCCACCAGCTAACCGTGGCTGGGCCCTGGAGAGGAGGGTGCTGCTGCACCCAGTGGCTCCATTGGTCAGTATCTGTCTCTCCTGCTCTGCAGCAGCGAAGACATGTTACTACAACTAACCTCATTTAAGCTTATCCCTCTCATTTTGATTGAAACCAGTTAGGTAGGAAGCGATCATGCTGATGAGCTGAGCTCTCCCCTTGGAGGACGCGAGAGCCTCTAGCAGGAAAGCGATAATGGCACGCTCGGGAGACGCCTGGGGCCACGGACTCACCAGGTGGCATGGCAGAGACGTCCTCTGGCACCTCTCAGGAGGGGACCCGGGGTGGAAGCGTGGCAGCAATGCGATGTTGAGAACTTGGCGTCCTTCTGCATCTGCTGAGTTTAACCCGTGGATAAACAGGCTGCAGCCTACTGTGCTCAGGGTTATGTGCTAAAAATAGATGACATATTTGAGATTTTTGTAAAGAATGTTTAATTTTTTATTAGGGTTTTTTTTTTATATTCAAGCAGGTTTCTAAATACAGGTAGATTCTAGAAGCATCACATTTAACACTACTCTTTTGTGTGTAGAAGCAAAGCTCTACAAGTTCACCTCAGCAATGAAACTGCATTTTATTTTAACGATGGCCCCTGCATAAATGAGAAATGTTGCGGACTCTTTTGGGTTCCTGCCACTGCAGAAGGTCTTAATCTTCTTTTTCTTGGTCTTTCTTTCTCTGTTTGTTTTCTGTTGCATTACTGAAGCACTCCACACGTGTAGATTGCAAGGGAAGTGTGAGATAAACTAAGCACAGCTGCACGGTGTTTACACTCCCCTGGCCCAATCACAAATCACAAAGACTTATTTTGTTTCAGTGACTTTTTCTGTCTAAGGAGAGTTGAAAGTACAGTATACCCTTCCTAAGGGGAGCCCAGTTAACTCAAAACACAATTAGTATGGTGGCATAAGAGATACTGAAAATTACATGGTAGTGTCTGAAGTTTAGTCTTTTTAATGGGTAGTGCATGGCTTCTGATGAGACCTAGAACAAACAAGTGTGGAATCGACTTTAATTATTTTTTTATCTTGTCCTCGGAGAAATTTGGTTCCATGCTGTGTATGAGACACATCCCTGCTGCTTTCCTCACACTGTTCTTCTGAGGCAGTGTCCCATTCCCGTTCTGAACGCTTCTTCAGCAAAGATTGCCAAATGGACTAGGTCAGTTGTTGCTCTATCTTATTTGTATCCTTTGTGCATCTTGCCTCCATCCCTAATTGCAATTTGACTGAAACAAAAATGTGAACTACCTTTCCTAGAGGTAAGACAAATGCTTCAATCTACTCTGCAACTAAATCTCAAATGTCAAACTTTATTTCTTTTTAAGAGTAGGGCATTGGGATGTTAGTAATGGCATTTTCATTGCTGGGTATGTCTCAAATTTGGAAAAGCAGAAGGATATCTTCTCACCTTTTTTTTTTTTTTTTTTTTTGCTTTTTGAGGCAGGAAAAATGTACTTCATACGTTAAATGTCTTTAATGCAGTTGTTATAAAGCTCCTCAGTACCATAAAATAGACTAATTTAGCACCAAGTTGTTTTGAGCTTTGCTAGATGTCTACCTAGATGGTTTTATCTTTTATTTTAGACAAAAATAACTCTGCAAAATTCACCTTTCTCCTCTGAGACCCTGAGTTCACGTTTAGCCCCAAAAAAAGTTGCAGTTTGATTCATTTGGATGACCCAGTAAGAAAATTGAAAGAATCATTTGACCTAACAAGACTGACCTTATTTACTCCTGAAGACATATAATGGATATAATTATTTGACAGCTCTCATTACCACATTTTTTTCTCTGTAAAACCACATGCAATCCTACAGCCATCCCATTTTAGTACATTCTCGTTGGTCATTCTTCATCTTGTCTGCATAGTGAGTCCATTAGGTCTGTGTGAAACGGGGGAAAATAAAGATAGTATTTAACTTTTCATCTTTATTTGAAGTGACAATCCAAACTACAAAGTGTAGGCTTTGGTTGCAAAGACAGCCTGAAGGTTAGGGCTGCCACTCATGTTCAAAGCAGCAAATAGCTGCTGTGGTTTAAGACATTGCATTAGTGGCTTAAGCTAATATTTCGGACTGTAAGCTGGAGCAGAAAGGGGTGATGTGATAAACCTTTGCAGCTTGGTGTGCCAAATCCCCTCGCAACTCAAAATTCTGTGAGTGAAGGACACAATTCACGGTTCCTGTCTTTCTTCCCAAAATCTAGGTCTAATTTGGGAGTAAAAAATTGTGCTTTCAGTGAGTGCAAAGATGAAAGTTGTCTAATGTGGCCTTCAGTCATGATCGTGGTATCTATTCTTAACAGAAAAACGTTGCACTGAGTCTCTGTTTCCTACTTTTAGGAAACTGAAGGCTTCTAAAAGTGTTTGCTAACTCACAGGATACTGTCACGCTTTTAGAAACCCTCTGTCTTAATATTCCAGATGATTTAATAAATACTAGTGAAGAATGCCTTAACATCCCTGTCAGTTCACTGAACAGGGACGAGAGATACAGGAAAGCTGAAGGTCAAAGAGAATGAAGAGCAGGACTTGAGTATGTTGGTTCTTGAGCTTTACCTGCCAGACCATTCTTGTAATCTTGAAGTGTTCCAGATTTTCATGGGAAGCTGCCCTGAGTTGTTGTTTTCCTCACTTCCAGAATATGTAGCTGATGCTGAACGCGCATGACCAAAACTCATTTTTAGTGTCAGAATGGGACTGTTATGTCAGACAAGACCATTTCCAACATGTTCCACTGGTGGCTGGAAGACTGTTAGGTGAAATTTTCAATGCAATTGTGTGGAAATTGTGTCAAACTAATATATGAAACAAGTTGAAAAAAGTATTACATTAGTGGCAAGTACTCATTGTGCCAAATAGTGGATTAATGGATATTTATTTTAGAACAAATATAGGGGTTTTTAACAAAAATAATTGGTGATTCTCCAGCAAAATACAGACTATGTGGGGGGAGTTGTACCTGTTCGTGTTTGATGTTTAGTCACCAGTCCTGCTTTGAGGAGTAATGTTTTGGATCTCGCACATGTCCATCAACTGAACAACTACGAGTCTATGTTATAAGTAAAGGATTTGCTTATAAATTTTACCACAGGAGGTAAATGAAATGTATTTTGAGTCATGTAAACAACCTTTTAGCAGGGCAGCAGTCAGAGCTTTCACTTTTTTTTTTTTTTTAAAAAACAAATGTCTCTGTTGCAAGACAAAAGGGAAGGATAAAATATGGAATTTGAGTAAAGAGCATCTGTGAAAAGAATGGGTAAATGTGTCAGAGGGGAAAAAAAAAAAGAGCATAGCTAGAAAGAAGGCCAATGCTATTTGTTTACTGCTTTTGTTCTTTTAAATACTAAGCTTTTCCAGAGAGGTTTAAAAGTAACAGATGTGGAGAGATATTTAAATTTATTATAATTTTTCAAACTTTTTTTTTAATCTTGTGTTGCTTCTTTTACAGTGTTACAGTAAAAGTATTAGGTAGTCGGTGGCATGCTTTATTGGCCCATTTGCAGACACCGTTGTTCCTTCAAAAGCAGTGAAGACACGTATTAATAGACCAATAAAGCATGCCCTGTCATGTTCAGCAAGCAGGAATGCATCTGTTGAAGGCTGATGTGAACCATGTGCAAGATGTTTTGCTACTGGTAGAGAGATTCATAGTTGCTTTGAATTTTATTTATGTAAAATACAAGTTCTTGAGCTAGCTAATTTAAAATGCTGTTTAAAAATATTTCCCTGTGTTTCTATGGATTATTTGCCCATTGAGAACTGAACTAAAGTTTGATATAAGTGGTTCAGACTTCTCGATCGTTTTGTGCAACAGCAGATGGCTAAGAAAGAGCTGCCATGGTATGGAAATAAAACAAAGGCTTCCTTACAAGCTATGGCTGAAGTCTTACATTGAAAAGTCCCTGACTTCTACTCCTTCCTGGTTTTGCGAATGGTTTTAAGACACAGTTTTCATTCGTATTTCCCTTAATGTGTTTTTAATGCCCCATAGGAAACGATGATCGACAGAGCATGATCAACAGAGCTGGATTCGGGTATTTTGTCAGTACTCCCATGCCGACGTTATCCAAACTGTATCTGGAGTTGGCTGCTTTCTTCCAGGGGTGGTGAGGGGTTCAGCTCTCTTCATCCAGCTTCTGCTACCCAGGCAGCATCAAGGTTGCTTGTGACCAGGACCCATTTCTTGGTGACAGAATTTGTGATTGAGGTCACTCCATAGGCATTAGTTAATCAAATGTCTGAGTGCTGTCAATTACGGCTAGAATTAGAGTTTAAAAAGGCTTTTATATGAAAGGCTGCTAGGAGTCTTCTGGGCCAGCTAATGTTCACTTTTATATTTATCCTTTGACATACTCACTGCTGGCAAAACAAAACAAAGTTTACCAAAAAGTGAAAATTTCTCTAAAAATAGTAAGTGCTGTCATGATGTCAGATTTTACAGACTTTGCAGTCTAGAACTAGCTTCATTTTTCCCTTGATATTTTAAAAGAGTGTTTAGATATTGTCACACGTACCCTTGTTGTAAGAATGCAGTGTGGTTGGTGGACATTTTATTTATAACATGAGAGTTAAGCTTGGGGAAAAATGGCTTTTGGATTGTTGGAGAAGTTTGCTGAAGAAAGGTTGTGTCTGCCTCTGCTGTCTTAAGCAGCAGAAGTTTTAGGGGTATGTGGTCATAAGACGTTCTGTGATTAAAATCAGCGATATCTTGGCTTGCAAGCTCATATGCTAAAGCACATCCATATGGGCATAACGCCTTTTTACAACTGGCTTCTTTCTGTAACCCAGAAATTCACAATACCTATGTTTTTAAGATTTCAGTACCGTATCTTGAAATATGTCTCAAATTTTTGTCTCTTTTTTAAGCTAGGTGTTCATTTTAGACCCTTGAAGCTCCTGCATGCTGTTTGTGTAGTGGACAGTAACTTGTTGTGCCTTCATTTTCAATCCTGTGATGATATTCAAACTTGTATGAGAAGAATATATTTTTGTAACAAATCATAGAATTAATTTCCTTGTGTACATTGAGTTGCAGTGACTCTTTAAGCTTCTTCAGTTCCTTCAGTTGGTATTCGATAATGTCTGCATTTCTGTTACTGCTCAAAGGTTCCAGCAAGCAAACATTTTCAATTTACGGGTCTTCTGAAATACTTTTTAACTTCATATATTGTTTCAGGATACCTTTCTAGAATATTTTTGTCTTGGTTGGATTTAAAACAAATAATTATAAAAATCACTGCCAATTTTCAATATCATCCAGCAAATTTTAGTAAATACTGTTTTTTCGCTGAGCAGATTGGTTGTTAAGGAAAAGATTGTGTTGCGTCTTCCAAGAGCTCCTGATTTAAAATTTAAAATAAATTGATCTATATCTGAGTAGGAAAAAAAGACTCGATATATAGGAAACTACTTGAATTAAATGCTCATTTTGACATTTTGCCAGTCATGGGAATTTGCACATGCTCTGGGCTGAGTTAAGATATTAAAACAAAAATACTACAGTAAAATGAAACACGAGGAAAGTTTAGGCTTGACTTTGTAAGTTATCATATGCATAATAGCAAACATGTGGTTTCTCTGTTCTTCGCTTTCCTTGTATAAGTTAATAGTATGTCTGAAAGCAAAGACATTTTGATACAGCTCTGTGTTACTTGGCATTGCAGAATTCTCCTACTTTTTCCATTAGTCTCAAATTATCCTCTCCCTTGTAACGCAGCACTTCTGGGTGATATCCATAAGGGAGGAAAATTAGAGCTGAACGGATGGATTCTATTTCATTTGTTGCCGATTTCACGACAGATAACACCTTGCTAGAAAACTATAGGGTCACACAGAATTACTTCTTGCTCGTTTCTAAGTAATTTAATTGACGTCACTTTGAGGAAAAAGGCTTGTTATATAAGAATCTTTTTATATTTAAAATAAATAATACCTTTTGGGTTAGTGTTCACTACAGATTTGGCTGAACTGAGAAATTACAAACTTTTTAACATTTATATCCTTGAAATTTTTTTCTGTGGCTTCTCATTACTGATTTTAATTTTTTCTAAGCAAAGCAACTGTGGTCTCTTCTGGTCCGGGAGGTTTTTTTCCTCTTTAGAGAGTTCCTAAAGGCATGACAGTAATACGTATGTGAGAAAGGTTACAAAGTCATGTCTACCTTTGAAGACCAGTTAGTAAAATAGTGGTATATTGACACCTTGTGAACCAAAGGAGCTGCAGTTGAATTTGGGGTTGGGGGGAAAGGATTGGATTTGGGTTAATTAAAACACTTTGTGGAAAGTAATCCGAATTAATATTTTGGATACAAAGGATTTTGAGAAGTGTTGAGCATCTCTGACCTTACAGTCAAGGTGATAAAGTTCACTAGAGGCATCACTGGGATCTCTGTCAGTCCCCTGGGAAAGTTAATATTGACATTTCTAAACTACAGCATTACTTATTTGTTTTTTTAATACTTTCAGTCATTGCTCGTCCTTAATACAGGGGTGGAAGAGGTACAAATCCTCCATCAAAGCCCTTCATTTTTCCAGTGCAGTTCTATAAGATTTTTTAATAGCTTTTATAATTATTTTTTTCTTGACTGCAAAGGAGAAATTGCAGGGACTTCTCAAGTTTGTTTGGGTTTGTTTGGGATTGTACCCCAGATGTACTCTGGGGTTTTTTTGGGGGGGTTGTCTTTTTTGCTTTTGTCTTCTCCTCAGTCCCTCATGAGGAATATAGTGGGCTGTTAATGTTCAGTGTAATGATACAGTCATTAAGAAAAGGATCTATGTTGAATCTGTTGACAGCTACATGTATTTTGCCTTGTTCTTTTTGATCAGAAAATTAAAATGTTGTTTGAAGCTGCCAGTATATTTATTCTGATACTTCTTTCTACTTATCCCCAAAAGAATGCCCTTCTTTATTTGGCACTGTGGCACCCAGAGTTTTGTTACTCACCACGTGTCGCGTTATCACCACGCACGGTTAATTTCTGCGAGCTGACAGAGCTGCAGTTTCAGTGTTTTCATGTTAGCCTTTGTTTCGTTTTCAGGAGAACTGTCTTACAGATGATATCGGCATATCTACGTGGAAGGAGCAGGTTTTCCTGTCACATAGTGCCTTGCTGGCAAAGAGCTGCCAGGCTGCAATGGAGCTAGCAAAGCACAGCGCGGAGATTCAGGACATGGCATTTCAGTATGGAAAGCACATGTCTATGAGTCATAAGGTACACCTTTTCCTTTCGTTCTGGGATCTTAAAAACAGAACGACTTGTAAGATATGTTGCTCTTGAGCTCTGTCGTATACTGCCACTGTGCTGTAGACTTTTGACAGCTGGTCAGTGGTGTTGAGAGATTTGACTGCTGCCTCGTGTGAAAATGTTTGCAGAAAATGCTGGTATGAACAGTGCTTACGAACTGGCAAAATCACAATTCTGGCAGTGTAGCTTATTTCATTCAAGGCCCTGTTAACATCCCTCTAGCATATCTTTCTGTAGCAGCTTAAAACTTTACTTTCTCTGCTCCTTTGTTCTTCTTGAAGCCACTGTCCCAGTAGCAGGAGTTGCAGGAGAAAGCATGTGTCGGGTCTCAGCTGCCACTGTGCAGAGGTTTGCACTGAGAGGCTCAACTGCCTGCAGCAGCACACGGGGCTGAGGCATGAGCTGCGGTGGCTGAAGGACCTGCATATGTTCCCTTCTGAATAATCTGCGGTGGAGGTAACTTCCAGAGGAGGTAGTTGAGAGATAAGGAGGAAGGTCACCAGATACAGACCGGAGCAGCCCGCACCTCTGCAGCAGTAGGATTTCCCACAGAAGGCCCCTTATCTCCATTAGGAGACTTTAAGTCCACAGCTAGAGTTAGTCCAAAGGAAAACACAGTGTGGAACTCGGGTCCTTGGAACTCTGTTTTTGCCCTAAAGGTCTGCTCCTACTGTATTGCACTACTTGCAAGTATAGACGTAGGTTGAGACAGGCAGACAGACCTCCCATCCGCTTCAGCTGAGTTGGTTTAGACAGTTTCTAGTTCCTCCAGGAGAAGGAAGTGGTTTTACAAAGCACAGCTTTACTGCCGTAGAAATGCCACTGTATACTATTACTAGGTATAACTCTACCAGTAAATGGCTTCTAGTGCAGACTATAGCCTTAATATTTTGTGTATGCTTTAATATTAATACATTCACCATTGACATACAGCTGCGTAGAAAGGATTGCATAATTTTCATGGAAAGCTCCTAGCTATGTAACATTTCCTTTGTCAGAAAGAGGGTCATACTGCGTCAGCTTCCTTGGGTACTGAAAAGTAGAATGTATTACCCTTCACAGATTAAAAACTGATACTCTTCGCACCAAAGACTGGATTGTTCTGTCCTTTGTATTTTTTTTTCTGTTTCCTGCCACTCAAAAATTGCCCACCTGGCTGTGTCCCATCACTTGCCCAGCTCTGCAAGCTGTCCTTTATGCACTACTTTGCAGATTCTCTACATGTTTCTTTTTACCACAACTTTCTGCCACTGCAGTGCTTCCCCCCTTCCTCTCCCTCCCCCAAAACTTGAAAAAGTGCAACCAAAGTACGTGTCAAAGCAGAAAGTGACAAAGTAGGTATACGATCAGGATATGGACCTTGATTTGGTCAGTGAATGGATATGTATAGACTGTTCCTGCCAACTGAAGTAAGATGTTCTTCTCTTTCAGCTACATTCGGACCTTCAGCCTTTTGTTAAAGAAAGTTCTAGTGACACCATGGCCTTCAGTTTGAATTCTGCTCCTGCAGTCCTGCATCAAGAATTCCTTGGAAGGGAGGCATGGATTAAACAGATCAGAGAGGTAAATTAAAGCATTGTTTAGAATTTCATAGTTTTGCCATTTATATCTCTCTTCCTAGCTATACTTTCAATCTGCAAAGAGAAACTAGCAACAGACAAGATGATATAGAGGTTACCTCTGCTCTCCAATACTTAACACCTCCCTCTTCCGTGCTTTCAAGAGGGGCAACTAGGGACCTGACAGTCGAGCTCTGTCACACTTCGGTGTGTCAGTGTAACAAGCGGATTCATTTGCGTGGAGCATATGTCTGTTCCTCTGCACTGCTTGTGCAGTCCCACGTCTTAGCTTAAAGCTACTTTCACTGGCAGCTTAAAGCGGAGAACTTTGCATTACAGTGGTTGAAAGGTAGGCACACATTTCCTTCTGCCAACTTGGCTCTGGAAGCAGTAATTTTGGATGGGCGGAAAAGATCTGGGGAACTTGGCTTCCTGACCACTAGAAAATATTTGTGAGGTCTAGCTGGTTGATGTCCTTATTCTCAGTTCTCTTAATTCATCTGTCTTTAAGTCTTAGATGAAGAAGGTGGTATGAATAAGATACCTGTGTGGTGTAGATCTGTTTTATGTACCATGTAGCGCAGCAGGGTTCAGTTCCCTGAATACCTTCCTGTGTGTTGTTGAAAAACAAATAGGTAACTGTACAAGACAGAGGGGGAGAAACATCAAAAACGTCCAAAATTAAGCATTTTGTTGAGTTCCTGCATCAGTCGGACATGTTTTGCTTGTCTAAACAGCTGTGATGAGTACTGTTTGAAAATTCCAGCAGTAGTTATACAGATTCTTCAGTAGAAAGGCTGCTGCCTTCAGTAAGAAGCTAGCTCTGTGCGAGCATATTCTTTCAAGACGTGCTTACCGACGGCTCCTTTCCTTGCTGGTTTGAAAGCAGGACTTTCGGGCAGAGGGCATGGAGTCTGAGCCTCTGCCTAGTTGTGCGTTCATGATGGCCAGGTTGCAGCCTGCGTTCGCATACCTCAAGCAAGAGGCACGGTCTCTTCAGCGGTGAAGTTTTGGGAAGTATATGCAGAATCTGCAACCTTGCAGTGGTGTGGAGTTGGGGGATCTTAAAGCGAAGCAAACTTTTTGTCATTTTGAAATTAGAGGCCAGTAGTTTACAACGTGTGACAAGGAATTTTGGAATTCTGTAATCTCAACACAAGGCTCATACGCGAGTTGAATATAAATGGACTTGGATGATTGCAGTTGGAGAATGATGGTATTACCACAGCACAGTTTATAAAAGCTTTGAAACAATTTTCCATCTGCAAAATCTAGAGGAGATTGCAGGACTCCAGGAGTGCAGTCTGTCTGCTTACTAATTCTCATACCAAAAATGGGCATTGTAGAAACAATGAAGCAGTTCTCACTGAAGGGAGGGGAAAAAAGAAAAAAAAAATACTACTTTAGCTAAATACAAAGGGCAACACCTAGTCCAGGAGCCTTTCTTGGCTTGTGGTGATTTAGAAAGGAAAATTGCCTTTCGTGAACTACAAGCTCTTTGAGATGTCATCCATAGTCACATTCGCTATGTGACATTCAAGATAGGCCAAGACTCAAACCAGGGATTTCTCATCTTGGCAGTACTAGTAAGAGTATGCTCATAAGCCACCCCCTTGTGCAATGTCATTTGTATGGTTTAAATAAGCAAAGCATGCACCGTGCACTCAGTCCCTGTCAGGTAGAATTTTTCTTAGTAGCTGAGTTATGACTGGGCATATGGAAATCACATCATGGACCTGCAGTTACTGCTAAGTCATTTGACTTTCTTTCACTGTTTGCCCACGTAAGTATTCATGTGGTGGATTAAAGGCAGCACCTCCTCGTGGTGGATTAAAGGCAGCACCTCCTCTTGGCGGCTTCCGTCAGCGGGAAGGTCTTGGAGTTTAGGAAAGTGGAGGTAGAGAGCTCCATTGCACCTAGTAGCCTCCACAGTGATATACTGCTCAGAAAGGCTGTGACTGGGACTCAGTGCCTGTCATGCCCATCTTGGATGAAAACAGTCTTCAGAGAGGTCATGAAGGGTGCCTAAACTGCTGTGAAGTGTCCAAAACTTGAATGATTGTCTCACTACTGTTCTGTTGTCAGAGGTCCGAGTACAGTTGCTGTTCCCAAGGTAGCCTTTTAGTGGTGGTAGCCACATGCACCTTTCTGCAGCTGAGCAGAAGAACTTTCAAAAGCCTCCTTGTCTCTTCATTTGGAAAGAGCAAAACACATCAGATATCCAGGTGCAGAAGGTTGCATCAATGCTAAATTATATGTTTTGAGAAGATTAGATTCTGATTTTGATGAAATTTAGGGACTGCCTAAAAAGGGACTTGGGATGTGTATAGGGGGAAGCCGTGTCATTCATAGGAGGAAAAAAATGTGTAGGTTTGTGTACCTGTGTGTGTATACACATGCATGAATGAATGATCCATGAAGACCCAAGTCTCTCCTGTTCTCACTGACCTCACCACAAACACCCTCCACCTTTGTGCATTTAAAATTAAAATGCCCAATGAACTGTTTGGTCAAGTGTCTATTTTAAAAACAGTATGGGTTGGAGTAGAGTCCTGAAATGTTTTTAAAAAACAAAACAAAACAAACCCACTCAATCTTAAATGGTTCCTAGGAAACACTGCGGTAGGCAGACAAAAAAATGCTTGAATGCTCTTCTTCAGATGACACGTTATAATAGTTGCTGACTGCAGTCCACTGAGCTTTTGGAAAGCCTCCAGGATTATAGGATGGAGGATTTCCTAGGGATCAAAAGACAGAAGAGTTGGTCACTTTTAGCCACTTGTGGATAACTCTCACTAGACTAGAGCAAAAATTCTCTGGCTTCAACAGGCATCCACGATCTAAGCAGCGAGATCAAAGTTTGAGTGAAGAAATTAAGCAGAATCCCTCAAGAACAGATCTAGAATCCATCTTAGCTCATGACATTTGTAATTTTAGAAAAGAATAAGTCAGAAACTAGAACCATCCCATCTAGGACAGAGTAATCCATGCACCTTTCATCGTATTTTTCTGAGCCTTCTCAGAAGAAGCAGGGCTGAAAGAAAAGCACTTAGCAAATGCTTTATCAAGCATTTCTCAAGTATAGCTTTTAAGACACATAAAAGGGACCATCTCATCTGAGAAAGAAAAGTCAATCTTGGAAAACATCCTGAAAACGTGCTCCGAAAAGCATTGTCTTAAACCATCCGCTTGTGGTCTGCTTATCAGATGCATTTTGAGTAATTTCATGGGGGATTCAGGGGTCCTTCTTCCTGGCAAGGTGTGTTGATTTCACACCACCTCATTTATTAATAAAGAATGTCATGGTATAATTGTCCCTCGCTCCTGGCACGTAGTGATCTTTGATGTTCAGGAGGAAGGCTGAGCTGAGCTGCCTGTTAAAGGTCTCTAATATGCAGGCAAGCAGATGCTTTTCTTTGAGGGCCCAGAGACCCCACATTCAGAGGCTGAGCTCCCCAACCAAGCAGTGAGACCTAGAAAGTTATCCAAGTTTGACAAGAGTGCACACCTTTTGCAAATCAGGCTTAATACCTTTGAGGAAGCTAAACCAGATGCAGAAATCTGATGGAAAAGGAAAAAAAAAAAATATCTATGTGTCTGCAATCAGGGTCAGTAAATGTCAAAGAGCCAAAGTACTGTGAGGATAAAAAGAAAGAAAAAAAAGCAAAGATGCAGTTGTAGTAAAGAAGGCTTAGGAAACAGATGAGATAAGGTTGCTGCTTGGAGAAGCACAACTGCCATTGACTTGAATGCTTGAGAGGAACAGAGCATGGGAAGGCATTCTTGTCGTTTGTAACGTATTATATGCAGGAGGAGGCACACTGAGCACACCTCTTCTGCTATTGCTAAGGCTAAAAAGCATCTTCCTCAAACATGTTGGCAAATTCTCCACTGCAGTGTGAATCTGCATATAGGCAACCATTTGTTAAAGAACATATTTCTGGTATGTTCTGATATACAATATAACTACTACATTTATCTTGAAGAAGCTGTAAGATCCAACCAGTATGCATAAGAGTTGGCAAATCAAAGAGATGGGAATACACAAATAAGGAAGCCGTTATTGGCAGGGGTTATGCTACTCCCAAATGCTATCAGGCTGTTTTCTTAACGTGCATTCCAGAAAAGCTGACTCTTAAGAAGCTTAAAGAGAGTAGTAGAGAGGTTTTGTGGATCAGTCTCCTTTCTCCTTCAGTGAAATCAGTTTTGTTATCTACTGTTTTCTTTCCTGTTCTGCCTGCTTAGTCTCTTGTCAGTTCTTTTCTCTATTTTATTTTTTCTCCCTTACAAAAATTAATTTATTTTCCAAATCCATGCTGTCTTGGCAACATCTCTTCAAAGTTGTGCTTGCCACGTAGTGTTCATTCCTCTTCAGTGCAGGCCTCAGCTCTTCTCCTTATTCCAGTTGGGCTGCTCCTCTTGGCTGGACTCTGAAGTCCCCACAGAGGACCCGGAGAGGTAGTGGTGCTAATCTACATCCTTTGAGGAGACTGCATTACAGAAGAACTGAGGTTTGTGGTCCTCCCTTGTGGAGGCTAGAGGGAAAGAAACAGTAGAGATTTTTTTCTTAATGTGCCTGAAAAGAGATGAGCTGGATTTGGGACGAGGTGATAATGACACAGCTAGATTTGACCTGAGAAAAGGGCTTCAGGTTAGTTAAGCGGGAATGCTCTGGGTCTCTGGGTGAGAAAGACATAGACATCTTCTTCTCTGCATCACTCTGTGACAAAATTGAGGAATTTGGTCTACATACTTTCTGCATCTGGGCAACAAGAAATTTGAAATTTATTCATGCTTCTTTCTGAATGTGCTTGGAGTCATAGGTTGTATGTATCTGCTGCCTAAGTAAAGGGTGGTGCTCTATGCTTAAATACAATTCTAAACCAAAGGCACAATTAGCATATCTAACCTAGGTCTAATAGCGCTGACATGGTCCTGACATCCGCTTTTGAGAGCTCTAGACTATTAACTGCGTGCAAATCACTATAGATACAGGGAGGTTTCTCTTTTTAAGACATTAAATCCTGTTATTACTGATACGAAACATAGTTTATTTCAGAATCTCATGGGAGAGATTAATTGATGAAAACAGCAAGATTTCTTAAGACAAAATAATTTTGGATTCAACAAATGTTTAACTACAAGTTAATAAAAATCCTAAAAATTACATTGAGTATCCGTAGCTCTTACCTGAACCAGAATCACCGTGTTGTATAAGCTGGTAACACGTTTGGTTGTATTTTAGGTTTTTCTATATCGGATTCCTAATGAAAGTTGGTTATGTTTAAAGTAGTAGCTACCTTAATTGCATTCTCTATTCTTGCAACTCTTCGCAGTGTGTAATGTCTTATATAAAATTTCTCTTTCTCTTTAAGGCACAAGGAAAAGGAAATAAAATGGACTACAAGAAGGTTGGTAAATTATATTTAAGTCTGCTTATTATTTTTAATGTTTCTTGTAATATTTTCAAGGATATTCTTGACAGTTGAGAGAAACTTCCTTATTAAAGTCAAGTTATAATTTGTGCATGTGTATATGGAGAGACAGAGAGAATGGCTTGTGCAATTCCTTGATGTTAAAAAGCTAGTAACAGCCAGCTGTACTGTAAGTATCAAATGTAGCTATTTAATAATCATTTTTGCCATTATTCATTCCATTTAATTACCCAAACTTGGTTTTGAAACCAGACTTCTGATGGCTTTTGCTGTTGTCTTTTTCCTGCAGTCATTTGCAGGTTAGCTCCTATCAGTGGTCTCTCTATATTGATCGAGTATGCCGTTACATTTTTTTATCTCACCTTAATGCCGTGTCATCTATTAAAAAACATGCACACACACGTTTAATAGTAATTTGTGTTTCTTCCAGTCCCCGTTACAGCTTTTAGCGAAGTCACCACTGCATTTGCTACTGGGACTGCTCTATAGTAAAGGCAGACCTGAACTAATTAGCTTAGCTGATGAAAGTAGCTGGGACACCATAAATCTCTTGGAGAGCTGCAGGAGATGGCTGAGAAGGTTCCCCTGGTTAAATACTGGAGCACAGCTTTCTTGTGGTGGAGACAGAGGATGAGGTTATGTCCCCAACTCGCTCACTCAGCACGAGCCTGACTTGTTCCGAGTCTTAAGTAGATCATGAGGGACCAGTTAGTCATCTCCAGCGTCAATGGGAAATAATACATAAATTGAGCCACACACGTGATTGAGAATTGCTTCTTGAACTGGGGCCTGAAGAGTGTTACAGCTATGACTGATTGCTGCTAGTACGTAAGGCTAACACACAGGTACAGGTCAAACTTTTTTATTATAATTATACTGTATTAAAAGAATTTGTAATTTGGATTATTAAAAAAGCTCCCTGTCCTTCCTTTCTGTTAGACCATAAAAAAGGTCTCAACCTTAGCATGCTATTTAAAATCAGTGCTTTTCGTTTTTTTCTACAATAGAAGAATCTGATACAGCTGTGACTTTCTAAATCACCACTGAGAGCACTAATTTTCTTCTTCAAATATGTCTGAGTATGCGAGACACTTCTGTGAATGTTTAAGTTAGGCTACGTGCTTTTGTAAGTCCAGAATGGATTTTCTCCTTTTAATTGTTACAATTGTGATCTGCCCAATGTAATTTCCATAATTAAAAAAAAAAAAAAGGAAAAAAAAATCTAAAATTGTTTTACTGAATTAAATATTTATCAGTGTATTCTGTATTTTGACTTAAATTTGGATCCTTCTGATTAAATTGAAAAAGTTATTCAAGTGTCCAAGTTGGCTAGGCACACTATAAAAGGAAAGGAAGGGGAAAAGCCCTTCTTCAAGTGTTGTATTTTGTGCAGTTGACTTCAGCCAGGAAGCATGTCATTTTACTAGCTCCAAGTAGTCATCTCTTACATAAGCACAGATATTATGAGTTTAGTAATGATAGTGAAAAATTCTCCATGGTTTTTGTGAGCTCAAACTATAATCAACTTTGGGTTTTTGTAGAAATCGGTCTCAAAACTGGGATGTCATGTCCCTCTCTTCTATGTTTCTTCATTTAAAATAAAAGTGGTCGTTAGTTACATCCATGCTAAATGAACCCGGTAACCTGTAGCTCGTCCCTTCACAGTAGCTTGGACACGGTATGTGCACACAGCCAATTAGAAGACACGTTGTGCAGTACAAATTACTGTTTCGGTTTTTGCCCTTTGCTGTGTGGTCTTTATTTCTACTCCACCAGAGTCAGTGCTTTGCACATTTGTTCAGTCTTTTCTTCCCAGCGTCAAGGTCCCCTCTCATCTTTCTATTCAGTTGCTAGAATTACTTTAACATTCCTAATCAAATCTGGGGACTTGCTTCTCATGGAGTCTCTGAAACATCTCCTCTTTAATTTTGTAAAAGCCAAGGTCACCAAAACTGGCTGTAGAACTTCTGAAAATTTGTATTATTGTTGTTCTCTTAATTTTTGTTATGAACTTCAGTGTGCCGCTTAATTGAGATTAAAATGTTGTTACTTTAGTTGAATGCATAAATACACGTATACAAAAATTGTTAGCTGTTTAGCCTGCTTAAGAATATTTTACCTTACTCACTGTGGCTTTCAATTAAAATAGTGACTGAAAGTAAATTTGAGAAATTGAGATCCACCCATTTAACATGCCTCCTTAAAAGGCAGGGCTCTTATTTTATTTCAGTTTTGAGACTGCTCAAGAATTTTGAATTGTTCCTTTGATGCATGTAATATTCGAATGGTATCCCTGATGTTTTTAACTGACAAAAATATATCAAGATGGTACTAGTAAATTTAGTGAGGGCTCTGACATAAAAATAGTCGTGAAAAACTTTCTATTAATTTAATGAGGTCTGAGACTGTCGTGTCAATAAGGTCACTATGTTCTGCAAAATTTTTTGGTATTTTTTTTTCTCCCAGCTTTTCTCAATCTTTTTATCTAAAGGACTTCGATATCACAAAAGGTTTATTTTTAAGGTCTGTGTTTCTGAATATATTTTTCTCACATTAGTATCTGAATGTTTTGCTCTTTTTTTCCTACACCATCACACCGCAACCAGACAAATTATTGATCCATCAGTGTGGTGTTTGAAAGTCTCTTCCAGAGATGAAGATGAGGTTTCAGCTCTGTTTTAATGGTGTTTCTCAGGTGACAAAAGAGAAAGTACAAATATATGGCAGGGACAAAATTCACATATGTCATTAAAAGAGACAGTAACTTTCCTGTCACCTTCATTTTCATGTGAAATTTTGGCAAAAATCTCAGACTTTTTAAAATCAAAAAGCTTTTATCCATCTTACATCTACTTTGCATGCAAGATAAGCTGTGCAATTCTAAAACAACAAGTTGAGATTCTCAATTTAATTGTTCCTATTTTATAATATTGATTAAAAACTCTCCACTGAAGTCGAGGCCTTAATGGTGCTTGGCATTATACGGACTTGTTAAATGAGTGTAACGAAGGCACAACTAGTAACACAAGTAAGCTAGGAATAATTTTTGTTTTCTAGCTAAAGCTCTAGAAAAATTGTAAGATAAGGCTAAATAAAGAAATAAATCCTGTATTTTGCAGCCGACGAGTATGCTACTGCAAGGATTTTTTGTTTTTTCTAAATGCAATATTTAGAAAAGACAAATTAAGTCAAGTGAAAGAGAATGTAGCAAAAGTTTTTTGTTTTGGTTTGGTTTTTTTTCACTGTCACCCTGTCCATTTGTTCTGCTGTATGTTATAGAGGCCTTTCATCCAAACTGACATGGGAAACTTGGTACGTGAGCGTAGTATGTCGTGACTGACTTTGTTGGTTTGTGCATGAAACACCGTGCGTGATGTTAACGCAGGGAGCAGGTTTTGTGCAGAACTGGAACTCACATGAGTCATGAAGTGGTAGGTCCAGCCATTCATATGCTGCACGGCACTAATGTCTTGACTTCCTATATGGTTGGCAAGAGAGAAGAATAACGGGAAAGGTCACATCTGGAAACAAGGGGATTTCTCGGTGGTAGCCTACTGTCATGCAACTGATAAATGACAATAACACAGTGCCACGCATTAGCAAGAGTTGCCTGGCTCCTGAAATGCAGCAAAGAGTTAAAATCAGAGGTTTGTTGTTTGTAGATGTTTATGATGTGTAGATGTGGTGGGTTTCCGTGAAAATGTGCCTTGTTTGTTTTGGAGCAGCCACTGCCATTAGTTCCTTTTGTTATCTGTATTAAAAAAGAAGGAATGGTCAGAGATTTAATGAATATAGGTGGGATTTTTCTTGCCGTGTTAGTAATACTACAAAAGTTGCCAAAACCATTCAGAAGAAGCAATTTTCTCCTCTGTTGGAATTAACCATATCTGAGTAATCAAAAGTGTACATCCGGTACCGATAATCACTTGCATCTTTGTTTTAAATGAGTGGGTATTTTCCATGGCTGCTTTGAGGTGAGAATCCAGCACAACTATTGTTTTGTTAAAGCAAACAACTGTCACATCTTTTAACATAAATATCAAGTTAATTGCTTGTGTATTCTAAGATGACAGTTAACAATCACTATTTGCATTAATGTGATTTAAGAAAGTCATACTTTTTGGTAAAAAGGCATCACTTAACTACCATTTTTTAGCTTTAAAAGCTAGTGGGCCTTGTTAAGTTCATTGTGAAAGACATGGAAAGGCGTAAGGAGGAGGAGTTGATGTCTCTTCTAAAATATTAAAGGGTCCGTACAATCAATCAGTGTCTCGGGATGACTTGTAATTTTTTTGGCACAGTGCACTACAAGAACTGCATAACAGCTGGAGTAGCAGCGTTCCCCGTAAGCAGCCATCTTTCCTCTGCTGCCGGGGGTGACTCTCTCCGGATTTGGCCTCTTCCTAGGTAGGGTGGTTTTGAGTTTAAGGAAAAAGAGAATTTTTCTGTTTGTCAAATGAGTGGTACTACTCATGGAAGTTTCTACAGGGTGTTTATGCCCTTTAAAGATGCATTTCTTTACCTTTTATATAGAAAAAGTTTCTAAGAAAATATTGGCTAAATGCTTTTACTGCTGCAGTTTTGAGCGGTGTATCATTCTACATACATAGCCAACAAAGATTTTTAAAAAGTAAATGTATCTTACGACGTTAGGAAGTGATGCATTTAAATGATTGTTCAGCCCATTTTGAGAAGGAAGAGCATAACCCTGTGTCCAGCCATAAAAACTGCGAGAGCGGATGCTGACACGTTCCAAGGTACTTGAAAAAAAAAACAAAGAAAAAAATTGACAAAGTTGATCTACTAGCTGTGAAACATGTTGGTGCCTTTTCAAGGTAGCATTTCAGCAGTCTCAAACATCGGTGCTTATTGAACACAGTGTTTCCACAAAAGAGAAAACAAATTTAGAAAAGCTAATGCAGAACACTGCAAACAGAGCATTTTTCAGTCACGGATCGATTTAAATTTTGTGGTTTGGACTTTCTTTTTGTTTCAATGAGTGCTGTGCACTTCAGAAATACAGGATGTTTTAACTCACTTCAAGATCAGAGAGAATTAAGATTTCAGTATATAAGAAATCTAGCTGCTTGGGATTTTCTTCTAAAACAACCAAAAAAAATCTGAATTTACTTGTTAATTAATCCTAAGTTTGACCGTTGGGGAAAAAAAATAATTAAGAATTTCAGTGTTCTCATTCTCCCTTTGTGCATGAAGTCTAGTACAGCCAAAATATTCACCACGTTTTCAGGGTGCCTTCCCCCCAAAAATTTGTTGCTCCCTACAGGTAGAGCTCTCTGAAAGGAATCTTCTCTCCTTTGGCTTGGAAATAAGGCAGAAATATCTCAGCAGGGAAGATTTGAAGTTAGTTGTCTTTGTACTTGAACACCTGCTTAATTTTTGTCTGCTTTAATTCTTCAGTCTCCAAAATCCAGCGGTCCCTAGCTTGCCTCTTTGACCTCTCGCTGCCCTCAGACAATCCATTTTGTCCAACCGCAATCCAGAAGAGTTGGTCTGAAAGGCAAATAATTAACTGCTGTGGTATGGATGAGAAATTTTCTCTTTGCCTTTTCAAAACGAAGAGACTAGGAAACATAGTACTTTGAACTCTACTTTATTCACAGAATCATACAATAATTTAAGTTGGACGGGACCTCTGAGGCATGTCTGTTCCCACCTCTCACTCAGTGCAGAGCTGGTATGGGTTTGCTCAGTTGAGTTTTGAGTATCTTCAAGGACAGAGATTTCACAGCCGACCCCAGCAACCTGTTCCAGTGCTTGACCTCCCTCCCAGCGGAAAAGAATTTCCTTGGGTCTTATCAGCATTTCCCATGCTGCAACCTGTGCCCTTTGCGCCTCATCTCTTCCAGGTACACCTCTGAGAAGAGTCCCGTTCTGACTCCTCTGCACTTGCCCATGAGATGGTTGGGACAGCAAAACCAGCCTTCTCTTCTTAAGGCTGAACTAAGCAATTCCCAGCGTTTCCTTGTAGACCATGTGCCGCTCTGGCCCCGTATCATCTGGGTAGCCTCCCACTGCATTTGCTGCAGTATGGCAACGGCTTTCACTTACTGGGGAGCCCCAAATTGGGCACAACACTCCAGACATGGTCCCACAAGCCCCAAATAGGGGGCAGTAATTTCTTGCTGAATACACTTGTTAACACGGCCCAAGAAGTGGTTGATGATCTTTGCTGCAAGGACACACTGCTTCAAGAAAAAAATATGCATGTGTATAACTATGAAGGAAAAAGAATATAGTTGAAACATCAGAAAAACAGGATGTGGACCTCTCGGCCTGTTGGTCATTGATTTGAATCTAGTTGAATATAGTCAAATCTGGTTAGAGGCAACTTCTGTTGGATGACCATTTAGTACCATATGTGAAACTAGCAGTTGGTTTGAGATTCACCATCATCACCATTTCATTACTCTTTGTATGTTTATAACAAATCGGTAGAATCTAAAAGCTGTGTAGACCCTATTAAGGTTGTTAATCCAAATGTAGACTGCCCCTTACGTATTAATGTGCCTAAATACTTAATAAAAAAGCCCAAACGTTAATGCTATGAAGTATGAGCAGGAATGCGAATTCACTATAACTTTATATATGGTATGGGTTAGACCATAGACCTAGACAACGCAGTGTTTCTCTTTATTATTCACTTATGCTCTACTGCAGAAAATAATTTCTTAGTTTTAATGTCTTACTAGCTTATAAGCAGGGAGATGGGACACACAAATATACTTTTTTTGGTTTTATGGTGGAGTTAGAAGGGTCAGTCAGTGAACAGAGAAATAAAGTTCATATCCGTAAGCATCCTTCTGTTCCCACATGTAGGTCCAGAACCATGAATAGACTGTATATGGTTACATGGTCCTTGCTCCAAAACTCTCTCTGTATTTTGTTCAATAGCTTTTAACGTGAGAGATGGAAGTAGTCCAGAGATCAGTCTTGAACTCAGGCCAAGATTTCATAGAAAGTGGTTGCTGTTCTGGTTTTTGATTCTGTTCTTGGCCCAGCAAATCTCAGAGGGTTGGGTGGAAGATGTCCCAGTTCCAACTGTTTGGTGCTTGTGGTTGTCTCCTGAAGGACAGGAAATGGAAGCTTGAAACCAAGGTGCTGATATAAAACTCTCCTTTCTGGTGGGCAATCTCTTTTCCACGAGGCAATCTTCAAGGAACAATCAATAGCTTCTTGCCATCTATTTGCAGGACATGCCTAGAGCATGTAGGTGGGTGCAGAGGGAGATGGTGGAAAGCAGCCTTAAAGTTGGAAGGGCTCAGAAAGCATCCCTTTCTCCTCCTCTTGGTTTACTGCTATAAGGTGACTGAAGAGATGAAAGTGACAAGAAGGGAAGGAGGAAGCTGGAGAAATAAGAGCCCAGTCTCTCACCCAGCAATTTGTCCTCCTGTGTATGTTCAAAGCATTCAGAATGAGAAGGCCTCAGTGCTTCCCTCCTTTCTTTTCTCCCTGTTTTTTCTTTCGCTCCTTCTGTAACTCTTGATCAGAGCCATCCCTCCTTCCAGCCAAAGAGTAGGGAACGAGAAGAAATGAAAACAAATTCATTGCACGTCAGATGGATGTGGCTGGGCTTAGCACAGATAGAGCAGCTGAATGGAGCAAGGCTCTGGGTGTGCTCTGTCCTCCATGCTCAGCCAGGTATCCATTTTTCCCAGGTGATGATGTTGTTGCTTTTTCTTAGATTCATAGAGCAACCTTGAGACATAAAACTTTGGGGTTCTGAGCTTCACGTGTACCAGGCAAAGCTGTCGAGCCTGGTCAATATCTGAATTTATTGAGGAAGACGGAAGGTGCTGAAGGAAAACAGTGTTGGTATGTTAGCCGGGGGGGGACATCACTTCCCATCCGACTCTTAACTTGGCTGCACTATTGCAAGACTGTTCTTTAAGCTAAATTTAAATAACCAAAACCCAGTTGGTGATTTGTCAGATTCTTGGTACCTTTAGAATCAAGTAGGGCTCGAGCGCCAATGGTCTGAACAAAAGATGAAAACGCAGTATTCCAGCGCATCTAGCGGTTCAACTGAAGAAAAGTGTGTCGAAGCAATCTGTATTTTTGACTTGTATTCGGTTTTAATTATTGAATGCCACTCTGAAGAAGTTTGTGTTTTAATGATGGATCAAATTGTTTCTACAAGTGGAAATACGTTTGCACAAAATGATGCCATATAAGTAGAGACCAGAAGAGCAGATTCCTTTATTTAGAAGAAATTAATGAGGGAGTGTAGTTAAAGTTTATAAAGTAACAAATAGAAACAGCTCATTTTGCTTTTCTCTATTTGCCTCAAAAATTAGCAGCTCCTATCCAAACGAAATTAAAAAATAAGCATCTAAACTGGATACATGGATTATTTTTTTTTAATGTACTTCGTTTGTGAAGTTCATTACAAAAAATCATTGAAGCTCAAAAATTGAGAACGAGCGTGAAAGTGTAACTGTGTGATACAACTGACAGTACAGCTAAAGGCTTAAATTAGGGGGGTTTGCATACAGCAGCACTACTGAAGCCTGGTTTCCTGTGGAGTTATATCCTGTATTTCTCTAATAATTGTCTGACTACAAGAAGCCCAGTTTGTACTCTTCCCCCAAAACCTTCTTTTACAACCCCAGCTGAGGTAGAGGTCGCGTGCCGTCTGGTTAATCTGGACTGGTTTGCCCTCAGTGTACGCTTATTTGAATTGCCCAGCTGATTCTGCAAATGGAATATAAACCACAGAAGGTTTTAAGGACTGGAAATCGTTCATTACGTAGGATGATCTCTAACTGAAGAGCTGAGGAAGGAGATTGCCCTATGAGCAATAATTTCTCATTTTGAGGTTCCTTGAACTTTTGCTTGGAAACATTGAGTAGCGGATTAGTTGGATTTTTCTATAGTGACTCCTCTGCACATAGTTTGACACGAGCTTTGCAATTGTTTTGGCTTCAAGGCGCTACGTGTGTCTAAGGGCTTACACAAGACAAGCGTGTAAATGGATTGTGTCCCTGCATTAGAATTCTCCCCCTTTCCAGATTTTGGTGTTACAAGTAAGTCAGAGTACATCTATGCAATCATATATGCTTAAACTAAGCTCCTCTCATCTTTGACCAGTTTGAAGACTATTTAGGAGCTATTTTCTTTCCTGTTTACGTCTCAGTATATACTTGCATGAGTATTACCAGGTACGTGAAACCTTTTTAATGAGCTTTAGCAAATCGGCAGAGTTTGCTTCGAGGTGCGTGGGTTCTACCATCTCGCAAAGGTGTGCCTCAGGGAAGGGGGAAGAAACACCTTTTCACGCTGGCAGCGTACCGTACCTCACCTCGCCTGTCCCCGCCTTTGCTGTAGAGCTGTGGTTGTATGGCTGATTCCCATTCGTTAGAAGACGTGTTGAATTAACTGTGCAATGCATTTATGCCTCCGGGCAAGTTCCTTTCCAGCGCACAGTGCGGGAAGATTCTAACTGAAGTGGAGAATAAAATTTTTATGAACTGGGACTGGAACACTCAAGTGCTGTAATAGGCTTTCAGCTAATTTCATCTTTAAATACAAATAATGAGCCCACTTCGGTTTGTATTCAGATAAGAAATGTCATTCATTCTGGGTGAATGCAAGTATCTGTAAAAATGGGTGACTAACAATTTGGCCATGGCTTAGATATTTTTACGTGATTTAAACTAGATAGATAAGGTTATACTGAGGCTTTTGTAAATGAATTGGAGCATTGGGCTGTGTATTGGAGGAAAACATCATTTATAAACCACTGTATAATTAGTTACAGTAGATAATCTGTGTTCAAGAAAAGCCCTTTTTTAAAAAGCCGATACGGCGATGTAACCCATCTATGAAAGCCAGGTGGGACACATTAAAGATGATGAAATGCTGTCATGCTTTTTGGGATAATCAAATCCCAAAGATCCACCTGGCCTTGGTTCCCAGGCTCTGGCGTGAGGCATCAGGCTGGAGTTGGTCTGGGGACACCTGTGTTTGTTTCATGACAGTCTCATGATGCTGTCCAGGAAAAAATAGTAATTTTTTAAAAGTCCTTAATAAATGTGATTACTATTTAGAGCTTCAGCTAAATCGAGGTACTGGGAAAAAACAACATGTTTTGTTTGACATATTTGTTTGTATTATTTCATAGCGATTTAACCTGTCATTTACCCAAGTTTTTTAGGTGCCAAATCTTGCCAGCAGCTTGCTATGAAATATTTCTTATTCCATGAAAATATTTTCTTTCTCATATGAGGTATCTCTGAGCCATTGTCAAATTCCCTAGCCTTACTGAGAAGATTGAGTTTGCGTGGATATAGCTCAGTACGATAAAGTTTAACACATCCCATTTTACTGACAGAATTTGCTTTTGTCCACTGTAGCAAATGTAATCATATGGTATATAAATAGAGTTCAACGTGTGTCACCCTGTGCCTGTTTCCAAAAACAGGGGATGGAATCGGTATTCATAAAATCCAGGTTTTTTTACTGCAGAAAACGAGGGAGCGAGTGAGCTGCTGGTCTGCCAGTTCTGCACAAAAGTTCTCAGGCAGTGGCCTAGGTATGAAATGCCCAGATATTTCAACAGTCTTTTTTTTTTTTTTTTTTTTTTTTTTTTTTTAATTTTAAATTATGTGTGCCCTTTGGAGAGCCGGCATCTTTCAGGTGATGAAGTAATGTTTGATGCAGTTTAAATTACCTGCAGTTCTGTTGTAGAAGGGAGCCAAAATGGAGCAGCAGAGAATATTTCGAGACCTTTGTCTGACGGCTTCGGTTTTTGCCTTTACCTCGGGAAGGGGCGGTGGGAGCCCTGTGCTCTCGGAGATAATTGGGCACGCCAGCACTGCCGAAACCCACCCCGTTGTGCCTGTGTTTTCTGACAGCTGCAGGAAGCCATCAAGGCCGGCAAAGGTGTGACTTCTGCCATCGACCTCTGCCGCTGCCACGGAAACAGAGCGCTGGCGGCCCTGGAGCGCTTCCCTCCCTCCGAGGCCAGGGCTGCCTTGGCCAACATCGTCTACGCCGTGACCAGGTTTCCCTGACCTGCCGCCCCGGGAGGAGCCGCTCTCCCTCCACGGGTGGGAGCAGCCTGGTGGGGACACCGACGATGCCACTGACGATGCCCCGCACCGCTGGTCACCTTGTCCGTCCCATCCTGACGGAGGAACATGCGCCAGCTGCCACTGCCACCAGCAAAATTCGGGAGGAGGAAGAAAAAAAAGGTCACAGCCGGCTTTCGCTTGTCGTGCCAGAAGCGCACTTGAGGCTGCACTGGTAGAAATAATTAATGAGTCCCGTTTCCGTGACCTCAGCAAATGGACAGGAAATAAGTCGGTATTGATTGGGCACCGGCGGGGACGGCGCCAGGGCGGAGGCCGGTGGTTTTCCTGCCCGAAGGAGGGATGGAGGGAGGGATGGAGGGGTGTGAAGATCCAGGTGTCACAAGAAACCTGCTCAAACCTGCCCAGAGAGAGCCAGCTGCCGGAGCCGGGAATTAACGTACCCGCTAATCAAGGGGAAGGGCAGTTCGGGGGATTAATGGGGGAAAAATCCTCTCTCTCTCTGCACGCAGTCATGTCTCCTCACACTGTTTTTATGTATTCAAATGTAAAATTACCCTGTGCCTAATGCTTTCTGTATTTGAGAAACTTGCTGAGAAAATGTGTCAAGCATGGTAAGTAGGAGCTTTGAAATGTTTAATCAAATATTAATTTGGCTCTGTTAAGGGAAGTGACTGCCTGGGTTTTACACTGTGCGTATAAAATATGTTGCTCTGGGTCAAAGAATGAGGTTTTTCCAACTCTCCTGGGGGAGGGAATATCTCTCCCTCAGATCAAGCCGTTTGTTTCAACACAGTCTTACACAAAAGAATTTCCCAGGTTTGTGACACTTGTGTTCATTTAAGCCAAATAAATGTTAATTTGTAAGGCTAGACATCGGCCTTTGGCAGAAAGGAAGAAGGAATGCTCTTCTGTGAGTACAGTCTTTCACCGCGCTGAATAAAATGCAGAAAATCCTGGAGAAGTTTTGAACCTCAGTGTGTTGAATTTTAAAGTCCAATTACAGACAGCATATAAGGTGTATCAGAAGCCTGCAACTTGAGACCGTCTCTGTTTTGTTCATAGGAGATGATTTTTGTGGTTTGCACGCATGCAATCTGAGAACGCCGTTGACAAGAAGCCTGAGTTTACATAAATGATCTAGATTGAGACTCAGCTACCTTTCTTCCTTCTGTGGTGTAATTACAGCCCAATCTGGAGACAGCTAGCACAGCAAACAGATTTCATTACATCGCTCGCTCAAACACTAAGTGGAGTTATTTCTGTTAAATTCTCTCCTCCCTCCTTCTCCCCCTGCACTCCTTCCCCCTGTCACACAGCTTGTTTGTCATAGACCAGCGTGTTGCATTCCACCGAATGCAAAATATAAATAAAAACTCTATCCTCTAAAAATATACCGAAAATACATCCTGCATAATGTACATAATAGTCTGTGTAATATATGCCTATATTATACCATAATATTACATGTATAATAAGCACCCTTGAGACACAATCTTTGTATGAGAGCAGCATCCAGAAGTCAGGACTGGCTTTGTTCTGGATGGAGAATGGCTTCAACGCCGGACTGCTTCTTGCTCGCACTTTCTTGTGCCTGCCCTGGCGTTTTCTCTCTTCCCAGGACTCTGGCGCTCCTGCCTGAGCTCGCGCTGTTGCTGCAGCAGGAAGGCTGGAGACAGAAGAGGAGCACGGAGAAGCGTGGCCCAGGCAGTGGCAGGCAGAGGGATCTGCCTTAGCTAACCACCGTACGTTTTTACCTGCAAGTTCCCTGAAGTTCTGCTAATGTAAAACATGTGCTTGAAAGAAATACCTACATTCAACCAGAGCCATATTTCAGCTTTTTTTGGCTCTGGTTAGGAGCCATACGTCATCTTTTCTTTGTCTTACATCTACGCTAAGGGGTTCATAATGATTTAGGACTGCAAGAAGCTTGAGTCTGCTGGAGATACTCTGAGCCATCTCCCCTCAGTCACCTCAGTTGTGCGAAAGAAATATCAAACATATTGCAAAACTGTGTAAGCCTGGTTTAGTTCTTCGTGAAAGTACAATTTCTTTTATTTGTACTTTTTACTAATAAAGACAAATCAGCAAAAATTAATGACCCTTTTTTGTATTTTATCACCAGAAAGTTCTGATTGCTCTTAAACTATTCTTTAACCTGAATTTAAAAAAAAAAAAAAGTCCCTTACCAATATTATCAAGTAATCTTATATTTAAGATATTTGCCTGTAATTATTGAGAAATTTTTGTTGTCTCATTTCCTCCAGGTAAATTACAAGCAAAATATTATACCCCTCTATCAAACTCTTGGCCAGTTAATCACTGCTGTGTATTCATATACTCCATCCACCTTATACAATTTCTGATCAATGGTGGAACCTTAAGGCTGCTCTGGTTTTATTTTTATGTCCTTGATTCCTTTTCCCCACCCACCTCTATAAGAAGGTCGGGGAGAGGGAGGCCTGTGGTCTGGGGGGTGACCGAGGAAGGCGTTTGCACCGTTTACTTTAGTCATCCAGCTACTCAACCAGACGTACCAGTCAGCTGCTCCTCTGAACTTAGCGCAGGTATTGTGCTGCTGGATGATTGTATGGGTAGCCCAGAGAGGTGGTGGAAGCCCCATCCCTGGAAGTGTTCAAGGCCAGGCTGGATGGGGCTCTGAGCAGCCTGGTCTAGTGGGAGGTGTCCCTGCCCATGGCAGGGGGGCTGGAACTGAATGGTCTTTAAGGTCCCTTCCAACCCAAACCATTCTGTGATTCTGTGGCTGCACAAAATAGAGGACAAGGTCCTAACTGCTTTTTAAACCAAATTCGTCGCCTACAAAGAGCACAGCTGCAGCGTCTAGAATGGCTGTTTCATAGGTCTGTGCTGCAAAGTCATTAAACTGCCAGATGAGTATTTCCAGCTCCAGAATTTTGATAACACTGTATAGGAAGGTTGTTTGGAAAAGGTTGAGGTACGTGGAAGAATAGAAATGTTGGCTGGAAGGGACTGCTGAAAGACATCTAGTGGAGTTTCCCATTTGAAGTGGACTGTTGCCGACATGAAGTCTGGTCTTGGAAGCCACCAGGGATGGAGCTTCCACAGGTTCTCCTTGCAGTCTGTCCCAGTGCTGCTCCACTGTCCTTGTGAAGGAGATTTTCTGATGTCCAGCATGAACCTCCCTCACCATAGCTGGTGGCCATTGCCCATTATTTACCACCTGCCACTGCCAAGAATTGTTTGGCTCCGCTGCCTTGCTGATTCCCCATGCTGCAGCTGTGTGCTGCAGTTTGATTGCCTGTTAGCCTCCTCTTGCTGGCCAGAACAGCCCCAGCTCTGTCAGTCTCTCCTGGTGGCCATGTGTGCTGGGCCCTGACTAACGGGGTTGCCCTCCTGTGACCTGCATGACTTTCAAATCATCCCTGTTGGGCTGCAAGCCCAAAACAGGACAGTTCAGGAGCAGCCTGCTGAGGAAGAGAACAAAAAATTACCTGGATGAACTGGGTCTTCCTGTTAATTTTCTTCATAGCATCCCATATCGTGCTGTGTTTTGGATTTGTGACCAAAACAGCATTGCTAGCACACCACTGTTTTAGCTATCGCCCAACAGGGCTTGCTCGGCGCCAAGGCTTTCTCTGCTCCTCGCTCTGACACCCAGCAAGTGGGCTGGGGGTGGGCAAGGGGCTGGGGGGGAGCATGACAGGGACAGCTGACCTGGACTGGCCACAGAGATAATTCCACACCATGGAATGTCGCGCTCAGCAATAAAAACTGGGGATAGGTGTGGGAGTGTTCCAGGAGGTCTGTTGCTCAGGGACTGTCTGGGCATAAGTTGTCTGGTGGTGATTGCTTTTGCGTTCCGTGTTTTACTTTGGTTTGTTTTTTTCCTTTTCTTTCCCCCCCGCCTTCACTTATTAAACTCAACCCATGAATTTTCTCACTGTTGCCCTTCTGATTCTCTCCCCCATCCCCCTGTGGGGGGCAGTGAGTGAGCAGCTGTGAGGTGCTTAGCTGCCATCCAAGGTGAGTCCACCACGGTCCTTTTTAGCACCCAGTGTGGGACAGGTAGGGCTCAAAAGAATGAGACATTTGACCAGAATGTGATAGAGGGAACTTGTTGTACCTGGTTAGGTGTTGCTGGTCGTGATGTTGACTTGTTCTCGATGCAGGTTCATTTTTTCCGTTACCCACGCTCCGTGTCATGCTCCCTCTCTTGCTGTACATCAAATCTGAGAGCTTGTTAAAGGCTGGGTTTGGTTTTGCAGTTTGCTGTGCCGTGTAGCCCTCGGTTGTTTTGCCCGGGAGAACTATGATGAAAGCACTGGCCCTGAGCCTAATCTGGTATTTGGGCCTTGCATTGCTGCCGTCCCAGTACTTCGGGAACCATCTCGTGGAGACAATTAACAATTACACCTTTTCCTTCTTTTCCTCTGAGAGCCAATTTGTGGAGGAAACAAAGAACGGCACCTTCGCCTTCACCTCCTGCAGGGCAGTTGCTTTCCACCTTGTTACAATGAACATCCCTGGGTAATCGGAATGCTTACGTCGGTGTGTCTCAAGAATCTGTATGCAGCTTTTCCTAAGGTTAACTATTTAGCAATGTCACACAGGGGCGTGCCCTGAGGCAGCGTGGTCATGGGCGGCAAGGTGTGTGGGAGAATATGGGCAGGTACCTAGAAGAGTTTTCACCTCCAATGGTGTGGGACTTGACCCCCAGAGAAGTGCAGGATCCTTATAAAGTGACAGAACATTTGAGAAAAGGATCCCCTGGCCATGCTAAAGGGACACAACTTCTCACACCATGCTCAGCCTGTCCTGTGCCTACCGAGCATTGTGCTGCACCCTCAAGGGGGAGAGGGGGTGGCCTCTGGATCTGAAGACGCAAACAGGTACTGTGGCTAAGCCAGACACCTAACTCTCAACTATATCAGTTGGTCCTATAGTTGAGAAGAAACAATGGAAGGAGAAGTCAACTTGTTCAGTCAGGGAAGAAGAAGCTTTTCCTAAGAGGGAGCAAGATGAGGAGTTGGAGAGGCAGCCAGTTGTGCAGCAGAGCAGTCACAATAACGGGAGGGGAAAGATACAGAAATCATGAACGAGCCAGAAACCACCCGCTCCCTATCTAAGTGAGCTGTGAGATACGCGCAAAGATTATAGCCATCAACCCGGTGAGCTAATTATCCACTAGTTGCTCCAGTGTTGGGATACTGGGACCAACAGTTAGGGATTAGAGGGCAAGGAAGCCCAGCAGCTAGGATCCCTCACAACAGACTGGGGCATCAGTGAAGGGATTGGAAAAGAGCAACAATCGGCAGGTCTTGTCAAGCACGAAGGAAGGGTATCCCCTCAAGGAAGATCTTATAAACTGTCAAAGCAAGTGGACAACCACTGAGAATGGTATCCAGTATCCGAGGGACTTAGCAGTGGGAGAGGTAGTCTACAGCAGCCTGGACGACAACCAGGCATCTAAAGACACGGATGAAGTCCAGTGCATGCGGTCTGTGCGGTGGAATTTTGTATGGAGTGCACCGCCATCATGCGCCAGCACCCTGGTGCTAATGAGTTGGCCAGACATCAAGGCCCCAGCTGTGGGTAGATTGAGAATCTCTCATCCAGGCCTGTGTCTCAGCTGGGGAGAAACTGTCCCAACAGTTCCTGCTATTCAAAGACAGCATGTCCTCCTCCTCGCCCATGCCAGCCATCATCTCAACTATCAAGTCAACTGTTCTCTGCTCAAGGGGAAGGGTACAGTGGGCACATTTGCGTGCCACCTTGTGGTTCTGTCCATACAACCACGAGGAGGACATGAATAGGTGGGATGGTGAACCCACCTCAAACCTAGGAGCTGGGGTATGTGAATTGTGAGGAAAAACAGTGCCCAAAAAGGGTCCATACAGGAAAATTACTGCTCCAGTTGCTTTGCCAGGCAGAGTAGAAGGGCTGATCCAATGACCCAAATAAGGAACTTCTGGTTTGCAGTTTCAAGAATCAGGTAATGAATCCTCCGAGCAGGAACTGAGGGGCCCTGCCTCCGCCCAGGCAGAGGAAAGGGACAACCAGGTTTATTGGACTGGCTGGATTTGGTGGCCTTGCACACCCCATCAGCCGACTGTGCTTCTAATGTAACCCAGCACATGCCTTGCCTTATTTGCAATAAACAGTGCGCAAGTGGTCCATATTTGACTTAGCATCCAACTCAATAAAAGTTGCTAAAAGACTGAAAAGCTCTTTTCAGTTTAATGGAAACATGACGGAAGCATTCTCTGGAGTGGCTGGGGAGGGCTCCTTGCCCCAAGCAGTGTTAAAGATGCCAGACCAGCTTCCTCAGGGGTAAACCTGCCGGTGAAATCTCTCCATTGCTTTTTCTTCTGAGCAGATAGGGTTTGAATTTTCATAGATGCAAAAGGCTAACTCAAGCAGCCGTGTCACGCTGCTGATTTATCAAGGAAGTGGCTTCTGGGTCAGATAAGTAGCTGTCACTGCTCTCATCAACTACTTTAGTTGCACAGAAAAGTGAGGCACCGAACTTTTTTTTTTATTCTTTGTAGTCTTCAAAGTACTTTTACCTGCACAGTGTCTTATGAAAAATAAAAAGCTAAAGCTTTTCAGTCTCTCAAAGCAGTTCAAAGGAAAGAATATTTCCAGTTCTGGAAGTCATCTTTCTGACGGTCTTTGCATTAAATTATCTTTTTTTTTCTTTCAAAAACCAATCCCTAAAATGAGCATTCACGTGTTTCTCTTTTAGGGTAAACCTGTTTTTCTAAACCTGAGAGAAAGTAGCCATTAAGCTAAAATTCTCATAGCAAGTTGGCAAATGCCTTTAAAATGACGCAAAACATAAAGCAAAATGCTTGCTGTAAGTTGTGAGGGGGAGAAGAGGGTGACAAGCAAACTGGCAATCGATGCACCAAAGCTTCATGCAACCACCTTTGTCCGCATCTTCAGGCGTTTGTGCTTGTGCGTGACCGTGACTCTGCCCGCAGTCCCCGGCGTCGCTGCCAAATCCACAGCCGCCGCCACCAGGCAGAGGAATGCTCTGGCTCCCCCATGTGTAGGAGATTTCTTTCTCTGCAGCGCTTGGAGCTGACTTTTAATTCTTTCCTATTTGCAAAAATGCTTTTGTCTCCTGAGGAAAAGGAATCTCTTTCTCCAAAATAGAAACAGCAACAAGACAACTTAGTAAACTGGAAAGCGGGATTATACCGACTTTACATGATGAAATGGCAAGTCTATCTGCAGTAGAGAGCAGGGGTCGTATCATACAAGAATGTTGCTCTTGGCTAATAGTGACAAGCAGGTGTCCCACGGATAACTAAAACAGTAGTGCTCAGATTTACCTGTTTTATAATAAATTTATTTATAAAATTCAATTTGAGGCATATTTTGGTAGGATTGTATAGGAGAATTTCAACTTTGCAGCAATGTTATACAAAATTTTGCTTTAAAATTTCCTTCTTTACCCTATTCCACTTTGTCTTCCTCCCTTCACCCCTTCCCCCAGATATCAAAGACTAAAAATGCTCTGCTTTATTATTAGAAAAATGGTCAACATTTTTGGTTTTAAAATTGTACACAAAAGTGAGTATTTTGCTTGCACCAAAAACTGTATCTTAAAACTAGACTTATTTTTATGCCTTCAACGTTTACAGCAAATGACTTGCATCAACTGCAAGGTTCAAATTTTAGCAGTTATTAAATGTCAAATTATGAAAATGAAATGTTATGTAGAAGTAATTAGAAAAATCTAAAACAAGTAGTGATAGGTTAGATTACTCTTCTTTTCCTCCAGAAAAACACATAAACACTCATTTGAAAAAGCTTTACTCTCTGCAGAGGAGTGTGATGCTTTCTATATGTGACCAGCTTCTCCGAAGCAGCATGTGATTAGGAAATGAAGCATTTTTCCCTCTTGGCTAGTTCTGATGAAAGCTCTCCAACTTGCACATTGTGTCTGAACACTTCTTCATTCATAGCATGCGCCCATCGAAAACTGTTTTCTGTTTGCAGCGTTTCAGCTGTACTATTTATAAGCTAGTTGAACAATGCTAACTAGAGGCAGTAAAAGGTGTGTATTTCATATGCAAATCACTAGCAATAATTTTCTACAATTACACTTAGTTGCTTGCATCATTATTTTCAGCACCAACATTAAAAAATGGGTTTAGCAAGAGAACATTGCAGAAAAAATGTCTGTATTGGTAAGACTTATTTTTAATCAAACAGTTTTGTTGCTTTTGCCAACCTAGGGAAGTTAATATCTTAACATTTTATATCAATGTACAATAACTATGAATATCCCTCTGCTCAGATGCTGTATGCCCACAAGCTATAGATGGCTTTTAGATGTGCATATGCTAATATATCTTTGCAGGAAAATAAACAGGAATTAAACATCTAGTATTTCTTAAAGGCTGCTGCTGCTAAAAATGGTCACATTGCTAATGACTGGAAGTATTTCTTATATAAACTTTTATGAAAAGTAATTGTTTTCAATCACATTCTACTGTGGTAATAACCACTAAGCAGGTGGGTTTTTTCTGCCCTTCTTGTAAACCCAGGTCCCCACACCTACAATTTTTATTAAAAAATCAGTCCAGATTAAATTTTCCCAGTTTCAAAGGCAAATTTCTGTTGGATAAAAGGCATTCACTTTTTAAATACGTGATCATTCTCAATGTAGAGTATGGCTGGGTTATACGAGGTGGGTTAAAGCATCTAGTAGCCATAAACCAGATCCATGTTAATGCAAATTCAGAAGGGAAGGTTCCCATCTACCCAAAGAGCAAGGTCTGGGAGTAGCTTCCCAATAGTAGTGAGGATAAAGGCTCAAAAGGGAAAATCACTAGCTGCTTCTAAGACAGTGACTTATTTGTAAAAGGGATTGTAGAAGATAACGGGCATGATAGAAGCAGCTGGGATTCAAAAAACCTAGAAAGGCTGTTTCAGGTTCTGAAACAAAGAGGATTCCTTCCATAAGGATTTCTACAATCTGAATACTGCTACTTCCATTTAAAAAAAAGAGAAGTGTTTACATAGAAAAAAATATACCAAATCAGCCAGCTGCGTTCTCAAAGAAACCTAATTTTCTACATTGCTTACCAAATTATTTTTTTTTAATATTGTTGCAAATATTTGAACTTACCTATCTTAATGAGGTATGAGACTCTGCAACAGGACCAATGGGCGGGATATGGAACTGAGCGTTAAGCACATAAACAAAGGTGTGCTGTTTGCACTTGATGGGGAGATGTGGACATCTTTGAGAGAACGGACTTTTCAGGCTACATCTACCTCTTTTGGCCCTAACACAGAATTTTGACAGGCAGACCTTTATGGGATAAATGTTTGATCATTCAGAGTTAGTTATGGTGTAGATAATACAATGACTGTGCATTAAGTGAGCATTGCTTCTTTTTAAATGCAAAGCTGTGAGATAGCATACAATGGTGCAGTTCTTGGCTGAACTAACATAGACTAAAGAGAACTGCAATTTCATTGCCAAAAGATTAAAAGAGGCTTATGTTTCCAAGAGTGAAATTGCTCAGATTTGTCATTTTTTTAAGCAGTTATGGATGCAACTGATGTATAAGTAAACTGCTGCAGCACAGAAAGAGATTTGAGGTTGCTCACTGGGTTAGTTACTTTATTCTTGAAGCTCCTTCACATTTGTTCTACTCCATCTTTCACTGCAGCTTTGATCTGATTTTTATTTTTAGCTTTTATATCAAATTCTCCTTCCTTTGGTGCTCAACTGTTACATATCTGCTGTCTTGCCAGTACACTCTGGTGCTACTTCAGGCTAGAAAAGGCTTTTTTTATAATCAATGTTCATTTCATCGAAACTTTTTTTCTGTGAGCTAAACTCCAAGTGTAAGATTTCCAACCCACATGCACTTGGAGATGAACCAGATGATTGTTTTTCAAATCCAAAGATGCCGTGTGGATTCTTTGTTTTGATATCCTTGATTCAGCAAGCAATACAATTACAATTTATTGTATTACAATTCTTCATGAAGTCTAGCTATATAGCAATTTTGAGAAGTTTCCAAGAGCAGCTATCAAGATGCAGTGGTGTTATGAAATTAAACAGAGTATCATGTAACAATTTTGTTTCTGAGAAAAAAACCCTGCAATTGTATTACCTGGCACCCTAAACCAGTGTTTCGCAACCAGTGTAGCATGTTGCTGGCAGAACCCTCCAACACTGCTTGCAGCCATAGGAAGTTTAAAAATACAAATGAAGTTCAGGTGTCTGCCACTGTTCTTTTCTTCCTGGGTTGTAGCAACGTATGGATATTGCCCGCAGCATGTTACTTGTTCAGTATTGTTGCCTGTGGGCCAACAGAGGTTTTAAATATTACTGTGCAATGTGTCCATACATGTCCTTTCAGTCTGACTGGCAGTGAAAAGCATTAAGGTATGCGAAGTTGTTATTATGTTGCCTTATTTGCCATTAAATATTTCATTTTTTATAAACTTTGGATTGCAGACCACATTTTACTGCAGATCAGGGGAGTTATTTGGACTGATTTTTTAAATAGTGCCTTTTAGATTCTCTGAAAGTCCTAAAAATCACTTTGGTTTTTCATTTTAATCCACGATGCAGGATTTCAAAACCTGTGTGCTTGCTTTTTTTTTTTTTTTGGCAAACCTATTCAGTCTCTTTGAAGTTTATTTATATCAAATACACACCTAAATAATTCAAGGTGAATTCCGAGCTGCCTAATTTAAGTACCTGCCCAATTTCGGTGAGTCAGTGCCTGACTCCTGACATCGCACACACAGTTAGTGTAAGAAGTTCAGCTGGACACCCGCTGCGGGGACAGGGGACCAGCCTACCTGACTTCCCTCCTGAGGGCAATCCAGCCTATTTGATCCAACCTGTTTGAACCCCGGCAATCAGCCTCCATCCACTCGACAATCCCCAGGACGAAGCGCCCACCCAGCAGCAGCTTTCAAACTGCACTCAGATGAAGAAGTTGTGCCCTTATTCCAGAAGACAGCTGCTGGGCTCCGGGCTGCCTTGCAAGAGGGAGCACCCACCTCTTGCAAAATATCTAAAATACACAGTGCGGCCGGCAACACAGGAATCACTAAAAGTCATTGCGAGAGCAGGCAGAAGGAAGCCTGTCTTGGGGGGCTTGTCTTTTTAGGCAAGGGGCTTGTTTTCCTGTTAGGGTCTTAACGTAAAATGCATATTAATTTGCAAGGAACTAGCTCTGCACGCAGGAGCATACTCACCACTAAGGCTGTTTCTCATCTGCTTTCTTTCTGGACTCCATGACTCTTGCGTCTGGCTGCAAGGTGGCCTAGTTTCAAGACGTGTGGCAGAGAAAAGTGATAGACGACGTACTGGTACCACAGCAATACTTTTTACAGAATCAAACTGCCAAAATTAGTTGGTGCCCAAAGTGCTTTTGACATCGCATGCCGTGTATCTGCCTACTGAGTGCTGTAGGCTATTCCAAGAATCGACAAGAAGCTTTGCTGAAGGTTTTTGGGTTGGATTCTTGCTTATGCCAAATGTATGTGGCTCACAGGAAGCAAAAAGGCCTCTAAATTCAGGATCATTCTTCTGCTCCATGTCTCTGTACCCACCTCCAGCATGTCAGCTCAGGGCCTGCCACAGCAACAGCACTGCCAGCGCTGACACCTCCCTGCCAGCCAACAATGTCCAGGGGAATCCCTTGCTGACTCTGAACTGACACAGCCAGGGTCCTCTCCAGAGGGCGAGTCTGGCACCTTACAGTTTCTAAGGGTAAACATCTAAGGAGGCTCCATAGTCCATCCTTATAAAACTCCATACAGCTGCAAATAGTGCTCTGAGCACATATTTTGTCGGTAGTGACGGCTGAAGTCTAGTTTCAGTTTGGTCAAGTGAGAAATGGCCCGTTGTGCTCAAGAGCAATCAATGGTGATTTTTTCCTAAAGAGTTCTCTTGCTGGAGCACCACAACTCCCCTCCCCGGTGACCTGGAATTTTCCAGAGATTGCCGCAGTGTCACTGAGTGGCTTTTGAGCCAAAGGCATGAAGTGGGGGAAAAAATGAACATCTGAATAAATGACTTGTGTAGCACAAGTTCAAATGGTGAAAAAACTGGGACTTGTCTGGCTGGGAAGCCAATCTAAGCTTGCTACCTGCATTGCCTGCAGACAACTTGGCTCACTCCCTTTTCAATGAACGCTGTTATTGCAACAATATGCTCATGCTTCTTTATGCTTAGCTGAGGCCCTTCGGGTCTCCTCCTGGGCTTGGGTCCCTAGTAGCTACAATGCCTGGGGCCAGCACTATAGAGCAGAAATGAGGTGGAGTTCAAACCGGCAAGTATTTTCTCAAGGGCTCTGAAATTGAGTTTGGGATTCCACCGGCTTGCTGTTGCCTTATGGTTGCCTTTCCTTAATCCGGCTAAGTAGAGCATTCAAGTAAAATCCACTGCTGAGGTCTGGCACTACTTAGCAGCTGGGCCAGGTGTTAAAACACAGTACCCTTTAAGTAAACCTTCAGTTAGCCTTACAACGAAGAGAGAGGGCAAATCATACTGTAAACTTCAGTCTTCATCGTGCTAACAGACTCAAAAAAGTTATCGGGAAGTGCTCCTTCTCTCTAACAAGAGTGAATGAATTGCTAACTGCAGAACACTTGTCTTGTGAATAAAATGTATCCTTCATTCAAGTGATTCATCAGAGGAGTTATAATGCTGGGAGTTCCTGCTTTTAAGGGCTCGTTTAAACAGCTGTCTATTAATAACAATAACAAAAAGAGCAGTCAAAGTTAAAATCAACAAACTATTATCTGTTAGGATTATTCATGGAATATGACACTGTAAACATGCCAAAAGCCCTAAATTCTAAATTTAGAAGAGCGACATAAGTGGAAGAACAATATTTTAGAGAACTGCTTCTAAAGGAAGAACCGAAAATCTGAAACGGTGAGGATTTTTTTATTTTAAGAGCCACTCTTCATATTGTTCCGTTCTAAGGAAATAGGAAGCATCTAGGAAAGTGCTGAGTTATTTACGGGGCAGAAGATTTATTTGAGATTTTTTTCCCGCCCGTTATTTCTCAATTGACTTTTACTAAAAAATTTTTACTCCGTTTGCTTTTACTAAAAAAAAAAAAAAAAAGTAGGTTTTATAGTGAAATGAAATTTCAGAGATAACAAAAGATTTATCTGCTAAATTCCCAGCAGTGCTCAGAGCTCATGTGTTCTACCTGCATATTTCCTTGCCACTTGCCTGGAGTGTACTTGCCTTGCTACTTCTATCTGATAACATCCTTCTCGCTGGAATCCATCACCCTTATGGCAGGATCCATCCTCACCTATTTATTTTATAATAAACACCTTTTATAAACACCTTTGGACTTTTAACTCCTTTCACTCTGGAAAACGTGAAACAATTACAATGTAATTTGAGATCTTGGCTGTGTGCTTTTATTAAAAGGCAAAACGAATCTATTCAATCGGAATGGCAGCACCAGCTGAGTTTATTGTGTACGTAAAACATTTCATGAAAAGCTGTCAAGTTGGATATATTGCTAATTTCAGAGTCGTTACATATAGCCAAAAAAATATAATTGCCATAACTGTCCATAGGTTACAAAACTGGACTTCCCTCTCCCACATTTATATTGGGTGTGTTTAATCTTTGGGAAATTTGTTTTTCTACAAGCTGTTAGTGGAAAGGGCGTGCGTGTACAACTTGCCAGACTAATGTAATGTCTTATGTGCTCCTGTCAAATTCGGGGAAGATAAAATCTACACGGATACTTAATTAAAAAAAGAATGCCATCTCTGCTTTATAAATCATTGCTGCCATCCACCCCCCAAAACGCGAAGCATGGAAACGGCCTCTTGTTAAAATGGTGCAGGAAAAGAGCATAAACTCCTTAAGCTTGGATGCGAACTAAACCAACATAACTGAATTAACTTTAAGTATAGGCTTAAGCCTAAAATGGCACCAAACCTTTCCTACTTGGCAGTAAGCGCAGAAATACACGTTGAGGATTGCGAGACGAAGGCAGGCAGCGCTTCCACGGGTGCCGCCAGCCCGCCGCAGCGGTGCGGCCAGCGCCGGCAGCTCCCGCCGCCAGCCCGACCGGCCGGGCTGGTGGCCATGCAGGGGCTGCGTGCCCGCGTCACAGCCGGTCGCTGCGGGAGGCTTCTCCTCGCCTTCCCCCGCGCACCGCCCGGGCTGACCCACGGCCATTAACGGCGTGGGGATTTATTCACCGGCTCCACCGCCCGCGCCCGGCACCAGGCCAGCCGCGGACGGGGGCTTGGGAGCCGCCGGGCAGCCCCTCGCCCGCCTGGAGCCCGCCGCTGACCCGGCGAGCCCCGGCTGCCCCCGAGTCCGGCGGTGGCGCGGCCCGAGCGGCGGCGAGGCGCGAGTGGGTCTGTGGGCAGCGCCCGTTTCCCTCAGGCCGCAGGGAGGAGCGCGCGGCGTGGGGGGGTGGTTAACGGCCGGCGCGCGCCGGGTGTGCGGGGCCGCGCGGCCACGTGCTCCCCCCCTCCCCGTCACCGGCCGTGGCCACGCGGCGGGGGCCGCCGGGCGCGCGCGGGCACGGCCCCCCCCCCCTTTCCCCCCGCCGTCCTCCGTGGCCGCGGCGGGCCGCGCACACGCATGCGCCCCCACGCTCCCCCCAGCTCCCCGACCCCGCGTGCACGTCGCGCGGGTGCCGGCGCCGCGGCCAGGCGAGACCGCGGCCGGGGCCGCGCTTCCACGCGGCGCCGGCCGCCTTGCCGGGCCGGCGCGCGCCCCGTCCCGGTCCCCGTCACGCCCGGCCGCGTCCCTGAGCCCTGGCCCACGTGCGGCCGTGCCCCGCGGGCGCCGTGGGACGGGGAGGGCGCGTCGCGGGTGGGGGTGGGGAAGGAGGAGAGCGGCGGGGGGAGGGCGGGCGAGCGGGCTGGCCGCGCGGCGGCGAGTGGGCGGCGGGGGCGCGCGCGGCGGGGGCGGGGGCGCGCGGGGTCTCCAGTGGGAACCGTGCGTTCCCTGTGGCAGCGCCGGGGAGGGCGGGGGGTGGGGAGGAGGGGAGGGAGGGGGGGAGAGCGGCCTGCTCCTCCCCGCCCCCCCCCCCTCCTCCCCTCCCCTCCCCTCCCGCCTCTGCCCCTGCCCCGGGGCGGCGGGTGGCGCTGGCCGCGGCGGCTCGGGGCTCAGTGTCCTTGTGCGGAAATGACACACGGTCCCGTCACGTCACGCGAGAGCGCAGCGCGCGGACCCTCGCACACAAAGAGCGGGGGGGGGGTGTGGGGGGGGTGGAAAGGCGGGCACCAGCGGCGGCCGCTCCAGCCGCCCCCCTGCCGTCCCGGGGCTCCCGCGGCCCCCGCGACCAGCCGAGGTAAGTCCCGCTGCCGCCGCTCGCCGGGTGGGGGGGGACACACACGGGGACACGCCGCTCCGCGCAGCCCTCGGCGGGGAGCGCCGCCCCGGCGGGTAGGGGAGGAACGGAGGAGGAGGGGGGGGGTGGGAGCCGCGCCGGTGAGGGAGGGAGGGAGCGGGGCGGCGGGAGGCGCGGGGCCGGCCCCTCCCCCCGGCGGCGACTCGCCCCCACTCTCTTCCCCACATCCCCCCCGCGGCGGCGGGGCGCGAGCTGCCGGTGGCGGAGTGTGGGGGGGTGGTGGTGTGCTCTTTGTTCGTCGCTTGGAACGTTGCTATAGCGCTGCGGCGCGGGGCGCGCGCGCCCGGCCCGGGTGCCTCCATCTGCGGGGGGGGGGGGGGGGGGGGGCGGTGTGTGCTAGACGGGGGAGAGTGGAACGGTCACGCCGCCCTCACCTCCAGCCTCACCTTGCCCCCCCTCTCCCCCGTCCCTTTCCCCCCGCCCCCCCCCCCCGCGCGCCGGCCACATAGATCCGCCCGGGCAGGGTCCGGACCGGAAGCACCAACCGCCGCCGCCGCCGCCTCGGGCTCGTGGGTCTGACCGCGGAAGCGTCCCCGGCCGCCGCGTGCGGGGTGCGCGGGGGGCGTCTCCCTCACCGCAGCCCCCGCCCCCGGGGCGGGGCCGCGCCGCCCGCGCCGCGCCCACGTGGCCGCCGCCACCGGGGGAGTCCCGGCGGTTGCGCCACCGCCCCCCCCCCCCCCCCCCCACTCCCGCGGTGGCTTCGCGGGAGCCCTGTAAAAGCGAGAAGGGGCCGGGGTTAGGCCCCTGCCTGCTGCGGACGGTGTCCGGGGCGTCGAGCCGGTGGTTCTGTGGTCACTCGTGCGCCGCCGGGAGCGGAGGAGTCGGCGGGGAACCGTTCCCCCCTGCCCATATGGCCGGGTGCCTCTACCCTACTTTCCCCTGCGGTGCGTCCGCGCAGCCCTTTGTCAACAGAAGGGAACAAACTCTGGAGCGGCGGCAGGCGATCCGGCGGCCGGCCAGCGGCCATGTGACGGCCGCCACACAGCCTTGACGCAGCCCCAGAGCTCTTGGGGCTGAAGTGCGGGGTAGAGCCTGTCGCTGCCACCCGTAAAAAAACAGCCTGTGCCCGACCCCTGGGGCAGAGACGTTTGAACAGGGGGAGAAAAAACCCTTTTCCCTGCTTCTGCTTGATACCTAGTCACCGGATTATGAATTTACGTGAATGATTACATCTAATAAAACAAATGGTTGCCAAGATATGTTGGTAGATTTTCCTCTTCTCTCCTGCTAAATCAAACTCAGCATTGGACCAACTGCGCTTTTCATCTTTGCTAAGTACTTTCATAGCTTAGGTAAGTCCAGCGTGTAAAAAAAAAAAAAGGGAAAGTTGATTGCAGTTTGGATGAGATTTTACATTGCCTGTACAAAGTTCATCTGGAACAGTATTTTAAAATACAAGCAAAGAATGAGGGGAAAGAGAATAAAGCATTGAGGAAAACAAAATGTTCCTAATAGATGGGGGGGGAAAACCTAATTGAAGCAAAACAAAATTGACGTATTAACTGTGGAAATAAACTAGGTTAGTATTTTGCTGGCCAGTGCAAGATTAAATTGGTGTTTGATAAAATACAGGGGACAGGTTGAGAAAACTTCAGCTTTAGGCAACTTGTGGGAAAAATGAGAAGAGTTATTTAATTATTTTTTTTTTTTAAATTTAAACTGCATCTGCAGATGTAAGTAAAATGAAATTAAAAGAGACCCAAATTGAGAACATGCCCTGTAAGTTCTACTGGCAAAATGCCCTCGTTGCAAGGCTGGCTTCAGTGGAGACTTGAGGCTTCCTGTCCTCTTCCTCAGGGCAGCAGAGGAGGTTTTCAAACTATGTTAAGTATAGGGATTTTAGTGTCCGTAAGTGTAATGCTTCCAACAACATCTGCTGGTTCTTTTCAAAATATTTTTTCATAATTTTAGACTTGTTATACATGTATTTATAGTTGGAACATGATTGTAATGGTGGAATACTGTTTTCTAAGGTATTTAATATTTCAAGTATCAGTACTGGATATCAATAATAAATTTTACTCAAGAACTCCACTCTTGGGTCACTAGCAGCCCCCTACTACCTCAAAATTGATAGGATAGAAAACATCTGCTTTTAGTATTCTTTATATTGTCTACTTGTGTTTTGCTCATTCAGTTAACTGAGGCAACATTCTTGTTTCATAGTTTTTTCAAGATGGGTAGTCAAGTTGAAATAGATTTTTTTTTTTTTTTTAATTAAAGGGGTTTCAGGTATCAGACTTCTTCAACCTGCTGCCTTTTTAAGTAACTTCCCAAGCCTTTTCAAAATTTTTCCTCAGAAAAGTCACAAGTTATAAGGAAACCTACCTAAATATGTACAAAGTACAGTCAGGTGGACAAATCAAACAGTACAGATTTCCTCCTCCCTCCCCAGTTTCTGTCTGTTATAATAGTTTTAGGTGTAATTTGTAACATTAGGAAGTTACCTTGTTTCAGGCAGTATACTCACAGTGACCCTTTCTGGTTATTTGCTTGTTCTGAGCATCATACCAATAAGTGTGGTGATGAGGTTTTCAGCAATAGAAGGATAATTAAATAAAAAATAAAAATATTTATGAAAATGCAAAAAAGTCCAGGAAAAAAAAATCCATTGTGTTGATTTTTTGAGAAGTTCTTGTCAAAATTCTGCAAATCACTGGTTCATGGAACTCAACAGAAAGCAAACATTGCCTCTAAGAAATACATTTTACGGCTCAATTTTGGAGTGGTATTTATGTGTAATTCTGTTGAATTGAATTTGAGCAGCATTGTTTTTTACAAATTGGAGGAATCAAATGTACCCCGAGGATAATTGCAATACTGAAATTATTGAACCCAGTGCTACAGCCAGGAAGTAAAAGATGCAGATTACTTGGCTCCCAAAGCAGAACCCAGAACTCTTAGTTCTCTCTCTAGGTTTGCTGCTGCAGCCCAGCAGGAGAGCTTTTCAAGAGGCAGCCTGGAAAGCCACACGCGCCCCAAGCAGGAGGCAGCTCCTGGGCAGCCTGCGCAGAGGCGCCTGCCTTCGCTCCTGTCTCCTGCTGGGGCTGCAGGGCTGCGTGTCAAGAACGGGTGCTTGCTCTCGTTATTTCAAAGTGTTATGCAGGAATTGTTCTTCTAAAATTTCATGAGGGACAGTATGTCACACTGTCAGTGGGTGGTTGGAGCAGCCCTCGGCTCACCTGCTGCACGGGACAGGACTATTTCCACCTAACCCACACCTGCTTTCGAAACCGTGGGCTTCCCGTGGGAAGCATCCATTGCTTTCTGTGTTTTATCCAGTGCATGTTTCATGTAAAATACAGAGAGAGACCCAGAGACAGGGAGCAGGACCTCAGACACTTGACTGTCCAGTGAGTGCCTTAACTACTTGCTGAGGCTCAGTATATATACAATAGTTTTGGTTGTCTCTGGGTAAACCACACTCTAGTTATGTAGCATAATAAATACCATTGTCATTTAGTGATAAAGTCCTATTACCAGAGGCATATGTAAGAGGAGGTGCTGCTTTTGGCTGTTAAACACCAGGTCAATGTACAGATCTTCCTAAATTTAGACAATGTTAGCTCCTTAGGAGGAGGTACTGGTTTTTTGGCTTTTTTGATATTCCCATCATTTATTTAGCTTTGCTAGGTTACCTGTGCTTTAAGAGGGGCGTTGTATCTCTCACTGCGTGTTGAAAGCAAGGAAATTGGGCAGCTTATTCCACATATGCTATTAAACACATTTTAATGTTGCTAGCAAACACACATAACTTAACTTTTGACCAAAATGTAAAGGACAAATCCTCTCTTCAGAAGCAAACATCACTCAAGTAGAATACTTTTCATTGAAGCCTCTGAGTTTTATATATGAAGCAATGTACCACCATGAGGTTTTAAAAGGAATGAACATCTTATAATACACAATATCTCAACCTTTGTATTTCTAATAACATTCTTATAATCAATAGTGAAGAATTAGAGAAGAAATAGGGAAGAATTCCTGCCAACCTACATGGAGATGCAAAAATATTTAGTGGGATGGTGTGCATTCAAGAAGCAGCATCTACACATTTACCATGCGTTAACGAACTGAACAGTAGTGTGTTATGCAAACATTTACATTAATAATGGCAAACTTCTATAAAAGTGATAACGGGCATTCTTGTTATTTTAGGGTATATTAGTTAAGATAATGATTCATTTACATTTGTAATTATAATTAACAAGTGTTATGAAATCAGAATTGCTTTCCACCACATACAGCATGTGTGCACTTTTATTCCTTTCTACATGGGTTTTGTGCCTTTTTTTTTCAGTTGTCGGAACTTAGATGTGTGAGTTTGAAGAGTAAAGAGTTACATTGTTTAGTTATGAACAGCAGAACAACAGTATTTTTTCTGGTGGACTTTTTATGTTTGTTTTTTTAAGTCAGAACTTGCAAGTCATCAATCAGGCTGTCTTTAGGAATGTTTGCAAAGGCAGAGAACTGCCTTGATCTTACATTATCAGCCAGATCTTTTCTCTTTGCCTTGCACTTTTACAACAGTCACAAGCATCAGACAGGTAGGGAAAGCATCCTCCAAGGCCAACACATGAGTAATTGTTAAGTGGTAGATCAGAGGAGGAGAATGCACATGGTGGCATGGTTTAACTTAGGCTTATGATTCAGTTCTGGTTTATATATCAACAACTAAGCAGGTACACTTTTATGCTACTTTTTAGTAGCATTCTGCATTATACTAGATGATATGAGACTAAAATACATTTAGAGTATGATTTGCAATTTGCTCCCTTACACATGAAATCTTTTGTACCTAAGCTCTTTAAATCCTTAAGGTTTCAGTGCACATTTCGGGTAGGCACATTTTTGGTAATACATGCTTCGGGACTCACAGCTTTGGGCTGTGCACTGAGGTTCCCTGTTAGCCACCATGAATACCGTTTCAATGTTGAATGTTATTAGCAAAATGTTACAATGATACAATGAAGTATCATAACCTGGTGAGTCTTTTGAGTAGAGGCATGTGTCTAAGTGATACCAATGGAAGTAGGGAGCGTTGAGTCCCTTCATTGACTTGTCTCGTTCCTCGTCTAACCTGATGAGAAGAAGGGAGAGCTGGATCTGTGGGAAGGGGATTTGGGCAATAGTGACAGCCAAGGTAATAAATAAATAAAACAGATTTTCTGGCTCCCAAATACCTATTTAACCATTGTGCCATTCGTAAGTGAAATATCCTGCACTTATTTATGACTGTTCTCTACGAGAGTCCCAAAGTACTGAGTGTATTCTGAAAATGGGTGTTGAATGTGTGCCAGATGCAGAGGAGTTCCTAGTGCAGCAGTCCCAGCAGAGCTCAAAAGGTTTTGTGTATGTGGTCCACCGGAAACTTGGTGTCTAGAATTTATAGCCACCTACAAGTTTAGCTGGTTGCTGAGTGGGATTTCTGGATCTTGCTGCAAATCACAAGATCAGAAATCAAACGCGCTTAGATTGGTGTCTAGAGTTAGACTGTAATGCATACTGAATTTATGTGAAGTAGCTTAACTTGAAACAGGACACAGTGCTGTATATCACGTTCATTCTCTGCAAATAGGCTCATTGTACATTAGTTTAAAAAGAATAGTATCGTCGTTTGCATGATTGCAAATCTAGGTATTTGTATTCACTTTTCTTAGAAGAATGAAGCTTTACTAACCTTAAGAAAACTGTCTTTTTCGGTTGATCTTTTTTAACTGTTTTGGAAGTGTCAGGATGTGTGGGTGAGTCTGGAGGACTGAGCCAAAAGGAATGTTTGTGTCTTCCCAGGTGAGTGCTGGCATCCCACAGGCTTCGTTGCGTGACACCTAGCAGTGGCTCAGCACAAGTGTCTGTACAGTACCAGCACTAGTAGCTATCAAGGCAGTTTAGATGGGAAGGTGAGTACATGCTGATTCATCAGCAAGGTGTTTATTTTGAGACATTGATTACATAGAAATTTTAAACTGCAAACTGTTTTCAAGGAGGCCGTTCTCAATAGATGAAACGTAGGCAGTAAAATCTAATGATTTATTGTTTGCATTGGGAGGATGGGGTCCGTTTACTTCTTCCTTGATTGTTGAATTTGTCCAAGTGCTACACATCTTCCTGTCTATCCTACATTAGATAAGTTTAAGTAATGACTACTAGAAGCAGACTGCCATTAATCAAAAGAAGAGTCTCCTTTGAGGAAAAAGTGAGAGTATTAGCTATTCACTTCATTTTTAGTGCTCAGAGGTGTAGGATCCATAATCAGGGTTATAAGAGTTACTCTTTCTGAGTGTTTTACCCATGTTTCATCATAAGCATAGAGAAACAGTATGTTTACCTATTGGTATGCCTGTTTCATTAGGCGTTTCTGAACTCTTCACACATTGTTTGGAATTTTACTTTACACACAAGATAGCAACCAAAAAAGCCAGAGAAAATGCTTCTAAAATAGCTTGGTTCACAAGTTAAAATATTTACAAGCAAAATCCTAAAACTTGAAGCTTAAGGTTTATGTTCATATTTTGTAAAGCATGATTTTTTGGCCACTTCAGGTGGAAATACCTGAAGTTTCAGCTAAAATTTAGAGAAACAGTGCTTAGGCTACAACGCCAATTCTCTTCATTAGGATCAGGATCTGGCTATTGACGTAGCTGCTGTTGTAGGTGTTTGGTGTATTTTGGAATCCTCCTTCCAGATCCTCTTTTCACCAGAAAGTAGGATGTGCTGCAGCATCCATCTATATCCCAGCAAGATAAAGCTGCCAAAGCTGTTTGCTCTGCCAGTCACCACTGCAGACCCGGGCTCCCAGTTTCAGCACAGGGTGCTCAGCCCTTCCTAGAACTAGCTAACTGCTGTCCTGTGGATAGCATTGAGTCAGAATTAGCCTAAGGATGATACGTCTATTTATCTTCTGTTTTGAAAAAAAAAGACTTATAAGGTAAGAATGAAATATGTTTGTATACTCAACCTGACAAAGAAGGACTGACAGGTGTTTGTTTTACTGGATGGTTTTCTTACTCAATTGCTTTGTGTACTGTTTAGTCCCAAGTTCTTTTAGGTCTTTTTTTCTCCAGCTTTGTTTATTCTCATAATCTGAGCCAGAATGCTGCCTCAAAACAGATTTTGACACTGCTGCCTCTTCTACGGAGGCAATAATTACTATTCATAAGTACTGATTCACTGCAAACAGCATTTTAAAGAATCTGACATGTTTTATCTTTAGCGGACTTTAAACAACCAACAAAATTATTGTTGTTAACCTTACATGGGCATGCATGCATGGACATGTACACGCACACACACAGACTTTCCCCCTTCCCATAGGCCCTGATTTCCTATGGAAGCAATGATGCAGTTGCTCTGTTGATATCTCTGTGTCTGCTCACTACTTACTTGTGAGTCCATTGCTACCCAAATTTGAAGAGAGATGGTTGTGTAAATAGATGGTAAGTGGAGTTTCATGAAATGGTTGAACCGAGCCAGTGGCTTGCTGGTGTCGGAGAGATTTTTAATCTTTCCTTTCTGTTCCAAACTTCGTGCATGCTCCTGAGCTGGGACCGATTACTTGCCGTACTCTTTGCCTCTCTGAGTTAGAAGAAAAGTAACCTGGCAAAGAAAGAAGTGAATTGTGAATTGTTTTCTGGCAGCTTTATCAAGCTGGAAGAGCTCACTTAAGGTGGGCAGCCATGCTTGACCGAGAGAGCAGGTGGGACTATGAGGCAGGAAATCAGAGGGGCAGCTGACTCCTGTGTCTTGACAGGAGCTGTTATACGTGCTTCATTTTCTCATAATACCAAAGTTCTTGCAAATCTCACAAGAAGGTAGGAAACCAGATAATGAGAGAGAGATTACAAGGGCTTCCCAAAACTGGGTTGGAGCTCATGCTTTGTTTGGCACCAAAGAGTTCAAATACAAAACCGAGTATTTCCAGGACTCATTGATTCTGATGTTCTTTTGACTATTCACTTTTAATTGTATTCTGGCAGTTCGGGAAAAAAAAGTAAAAGCAACATAAGTATTAACACTTTGCTTCGAATATGTGAAAATGTTTTGACTTAATATCATTTGACCTGAGTTTAGGATAGCTTTGGTCTTTCTGCTCTTGCGTCCTTTAGAAAGTTAACCAAGGTATGCACTTTGCTTAATTAAATTTTTGCTTTTTCCAGTTTTTAAAACTGGATGGCTATTCAGTGGCTATTCAGATCTTCATTTATCTTTTCCTTCCACTTTCCTTGCATTCTCTCAGAGGAATTCTCCTAAAGCATTCTTCCTGTTTGAATAGCAGTAGTAGCAGGAGTTAGAAGGAAAACACATTCCCTATATCCCCTCCTAAATATTTCCTGTCATTCCCCCCCACTGCCACCTTTATATTCTTCCCTTCTGACTCTGTGTGTTTGCCATCTTTTCAGCATTTTGCTCTAATAGATAAGTCTAGCATTATCTGGAAAACCGTTTTGATTTCCATTACAGAATATTCTGTAGTGGTGTCGGCAGATTTGCTTACTGTCACCTCCGGCCCTCGCAAAAAGATTCTGTGTCACACTGCTTGAACACTGGCACAAGTTGATCTTGTACCACATCTCTCAGAGCTAAGCCTAGTGCAGTGTGGAAAAGTGTAAGAAAGATCTGGAAACTGAATGTCAATGTATCTGGGATATCAGGGCAAAATAAGACCATGTAGTACTATGTGCTTTTCTTAAGGTTCAGTGCAGCTTTTAGATGGTGCTGTGCGAAGTACACTGTCTTAGGATTTTTCATAAAGAGCTGTAGTGGCTGTTTCTAAATTCATAAATAATGTTGGGTTAATAAGACTGGGTATTAACCCTCACCAGTGCTTATCAGGTAGTTTAGGAGTTGGTGTGGCCAACTTACGTTTCATGCTGTTGTCATAGAATAATTTGGGTTGGAAGGGACTTTAAAGGTCATGTAGTCCAACCCCTCTGCAATGAGCAGGGACATCTTCAACTCGATCAGGTTGCTCAGAGCCCAGTTCAACCTGACCTTGAGTACTTCCAGGGATGGGGCATCTACCACCTCTCCGGGCAACCTCTTTGTCCTGTTATGTCTCTACAGAGTTTGCACAAGTTTAAGTGAAGTGATTATAAGCTGGCATAATTTATATGTGGATCAGTTAATAAACGCAACTCTTGAAATAGGGGATTTTGGTGGGTAAAAGGAAGAGATATCTAAGGGCCCTACTTCTAACTGAGAGAGACTTTTTCTGGTGATGTGATGATGAAGGCAATCTCATGTTATCCTCTTGAGGATGCCCTTTATAAGGCTATATATGGGGACCGTGTTGAAGATCAGCACATCAGAGGATGTTTTGGCTTCTAGAGTAGTATGAGCTGATTTCTATAACCTCATGCATCTTTTGTTTGGGTGTGTGTGCTACCCATTGTAGTGTATTCGTACAAAATCTTACCCTCAATGGGATCTCATACTTACCATTAACAGCCATCAGTTACTGTCGAAGAAAAATTCATAACTACTCAGTATTCGAGCGATTGCAGAGTTTTTTAACACTATTTTGAGATTAAAAAAAATAATTCCATTGAACGGTATTCGAAAGTAAGATAGAGACTTTTTTCTCCTTCCAAAACAGATTCCCTCTCTTTCTCTCCTCATTTCTCTTTTAAATTTCATTATAATTCCCACTGCTGGACTGTACGTACACTTTTGATTGATGGGTTGCTTTATTCACTTGCTCCAGCAGAGAGAAGCCTGACTTGGTTTCAGACCTTGGCTAAAGGACAGGCAGGAACAGTTGAAAGAAAATTATTCGAAAGAAGAATGTAGCTGTGGAAAATGTAAAGCAGTAATATTCTGGGGCCAACTAAACATAATGCTGCGTGTAAATGAACATGAGCGGTGTGTGACAGTTTACCAGTCACCAGTTTACCAGTTGAGAGTGTCAGTTTGCAGCTGTGTGCCCTGTAACGGTCCATGAGATCTGATTAGGTTGTTTGCTTTGTAGATCTCCAAAAGATTTAGAATATCTTTTAGGAATATGTCCACAGATTTATGTTTGCCCCCAAGCAACTTGCAAAATTAGTTTTCAAGGAAACAGAAACACAACTGAGTCTTTCATATGAGAAATAATGCTAAAATCATGCTAGAATAATAGAAATACTTGGTTTTCCTTTCAAAAAGCATTCTTACATTATTTAGAGGCTGACAGTTAGAAAAAAAAAGTGGTTACTGTAGTTTTACAGATTGCTCTCCTTGAATTAATGCAGTCCATATCAAAAGATCGAAGACTTCTAAATGAAAACTTACTCCAGCATGTATATTGCAGTTTATGATGAGTTTTCCTTGTGTGATGACTTTGGATCACCCACAATGACAATATAAAAAGACTGTAATAAGAAGTAGTGACTTGGTACAGGATGGAGAGTTTAATACAGTTAACTTCCATTTATATACTGACAAGGTAATTTATAGAGAAGGTTAAAAGGAATTTAAATTTTCTCCATGCCAGAAAAAGACATATAGTTTTAAGTACATTCCTAGCTGCCATATGCAGTTTGCCATATAGTTTGCAGGTCTATAGATGGCCATGAAATTTATTGAAAATAGCTACGTTCTACAAATGTACAGGTTGGAAATTATTCATGGGCTGTTAATGCCCAATGGTTCTAGATTAAAAGTAATTATAAGAACAGATGCAGGTATTTCCTGATTCCAGAAGATGCTGGTATTTATTTTTGTATATTTTTTTTGTTCTTTAGTGAAATAGAAGATGAATTCAGCTGAAATCACTGCTGATGATGAAGGTAAAATATTATATTTTGTGTAATTTATGATCAGACAAAAATACTTGTTGAATGAAAGCCTTTGTAACGTGATAAAGAATGCGCTTGGATCAAGACAAATTACATTAATGGTTTTTAAAAAGCTATCTAAAGCACACCGTTACCTTTGTTACTCATTTTATTTTCTGCTCTACGTCCTTCCTCCCCCTCAAAAAAAATCTTCCTACTGTAACTTTATTTGTTTATACTTTAGACTCTTCTTTGGGGAAGAAACTGTCATTTACTGGATGACAGAATTGTTCCTAGCATAATAAAAAACTTGATTTTGGGGTGACTTCACCATACAGTTATGGTACAAGTCATAAAAAATAATGATGTTCTTCAAACCACATTTTCATAAAAAAGAATCAAACCACAAAAGATTGTATTAAGGGTGTCATGGTTTTCTGGAGAGAGTGCTTTATCTTTCTGAACTTTCTCTTTTTCCAGTAAAAATTCCTAAAAAAACTATTGTGAAAGTAGAAACAGAAAACGAAGATGAAGCTCTAGACTGCTCAGTAACATCCAGATCTGCTGAGAAACACACACTGGATGGCGCAGTTACTTGCCTACAGGATTCCAACAAACGGAAACAGACCTCACTTGGGTGTGATGGTTCAGGGAGCCAGCAAGATGTCTTACCCAGTGTGAAGAAAAGACGCTTTACACAAGAGGTGACTTCTCTATACATGACTGCGCGATTTTACTGTTCATATTTCATAGCCTAAATTCATTGCTGCTATAGGCAAAATGCAAGTCAGTTAACTAGATTTGCATTAGTAACGAGTTTGAATCAAATATGGCTAATCTTAACCCAATTTGCGCACGTTACTTGTCTGGGTATTTCTTTAAATAATGTGATCGTATCTATGAAATACACATATAGGTTAATTCATTCATGTGAAGTATATTTTTGTTGTTTGTCAGAGAACGTAGGAGCAGGTAGTGATTTGGATTAACTGAGCGTGACTCTGATTACAGTCCCTCTCATGTCACACAATCCTTCAGCTGGATCCTCAGTGGTAGAATCAGGGCTGTAATTCTTCTTTCTGTGACACGGATTTTGATGTCAGTGAGACAAGTATAAATTTGTGTATTACTTGAATGATAAAAATGCAGGGATGCAGAAGACGTCAGCATATCAAGAGCAGAATGTATTACAACTTCTGGTGCACCAACCCACTTGTGACAACCCAGATGTCTGTCCAGCTGGTGAAGGAGATGCCCAGTCTCTTCCACTATCCTGTTCTAGTGTTTCACCTCTCTAGCAATTGGAGATTTTCATTAATCTTTCCTGAAACTGAGCCAGTTTCTTTTTGTCCTTGTTCTTTTCAGTAGGGAGAGCGGTGATCATCTATTCCTAGAAAAGTCTTCTGCACACGGGAAAATTGGTGTGATGTTGTCCACCTTCAGCCCTTCCTTTCCAAGACTAAAATTCTCTTTCTTCAGCTCTTTTTCAGGAGTCACCTTATATTTTTGTTGTTCTCTTTGAGATTACTGAAAGGGTAATGTCCAGTGTTGGAGTCACATCTCTTCAAACACCCTCTAGAGCAGGATAACGACCTCCAGTTTTTCACACTCAGCACTTTATTAAAATAACCTAGATTCAAATTCATCCTCTTTTGAATAACTTCAGGCCCTGGGTTATATTTAGTTTATGACCTACTCTAATGCACATATCCTTTTCTGCTGTTCTGCTACCTAGCCAGTTATTCCGTGTTGTATTTGTGCATTTCGTGTCTCCTTTCTAGCCATAGCTCTTCATATTTCTTTTTCTTGACTGTCATCTCTCTGACTTCTCGGGGCTGTTTTTTTCCCTGAATGCCTGTGGTAGGTAGGTTTTAATCTTATTACACGGTTTCTTTCTTTTCTTTTCTTTTCCTTTCTCTTTTTCTTTTTACAATTGTTTTACTTACATTCAGAATCCTGAAAAAGCTTCATAATGGTCTCTGAACTGTGCTTGCTTTGTATTTTACTGTTTGCTGTTTGCCTGTAATAAATTTTTTAAATTATTTGAACTTAATTATAACTTCGGACTTATAATATCAGAAAGTGACCCAGTAACCATGATGAAAATTCATTCTGGACCGACCCCAGTGAATCAGCATATTTAGTTAAATAACCAACCAGAAATAGTCCTCAATCCTAACAACACTTTTAAAAGTTAATTACTTTTCTAGTACCAATATTTTGTTTTAGTTGATGACTTCATTAACTATTTCTGTTTAAACAGAGGACAAAATGTTAATTATTTTTGAGAATATCATGCATCTAGTATATTTACTACACCACATGGGCATCTATGTATGATAGAAGTAGAGCTGTACTTTTTATGTTATATAACTGTACTATTGGTCTGGTGATTATATTACAAATGACTTTCTATCAGAAGACATTTCTGTTGTGTTTTTTTTTTTTTTTAAATTCTAATTGTCACTTCATAACCAGAAATCAATTTTCCCTAATTTTCTTTTCTTTAAAAAAAGCGCAAGAGATTTCCAAGTTCTCATGTGTTTGATAGAATCATTTTATATGTTTCTCGAGAATCATTTTATATGTTTCTCGCTCATATATTTATTCCTCTTTACTCATATGCTAGGATATTATGTTCTGTATTCTTACAGATATTTAGACTTCATTTATTAAGCATAATAAAGGTCATAAATTGGATGGACTTTAGCACTGAGCAGAGCGGTAACTAAACAACTTTTAAAACTTGGCTTAGAACTCCAAGAGATAATGTGAGAGACTATTTCACAATTATGTTGGTCGATGTTTACCAAAATAGTGCATTTTGCAAAGATTCAAAGAATGTATATAATAAGAAAACATGCTGTGCATGTGTAATATAAAAAGCAGCACTATCTTATGTGCATTGAGTCTCATAGAACAATATCTTTGATTATTTTTTGATGGTATATTAAAACTGGTCAGCTTAAATAGGTGTAGTATTATTGATATATACATCAATGTTTAAAGATCAGTGTTACAGAAAACCAATTACAAATTTTAAATACTAGAAATACCAGTTTAATGGGAGAATTTATGAAAAGCCATGTTTTTATGCTGTGGATAGTGCTATTCCTGAATTAAAACTGTGTAAAGACAAGAAAATTACAAGCAAAAGGAAAGAAAATGAGAATGCATCTGAAATAGAAAATCCTTAAATATAGGCCCAAATGCGTTGTCATCTGTTAGTCGTGCACTGACTATGTGTTTCTGAAATGCAGATAACCAAATCTGTCCCGCAACCAGATCCAAACACTGTGAGCTGCATTAGTGAAAGGGCAGCAGTTCTGCTGCCATCGCAGAGATCTGCCGCAGTTCTTAGCGCGAGCTCTTCCCCTCCTCCAGAGCACTGCGTCCAAAACTAAGAATACAAACTTTCTCAATACTCACTGTCACTTAAGGCAATGAATTTGTGCTGCTTAATACACATTCTAATATTGCTTTGCCCTGGCTCTGTGTGCGAGGTGTTCATTAATGAAGTTACCCGCACATCGCCAAGTTTTATTATATAATTAATTAGGGAACAGGTACGGCAGGAGTTCTGATGAGAACTGACAGGCAACTGGTGGCCCGTGGCAAGCTATTTAGTGTAGAAGAAATTGGATGAATCGTACCTTCTATGTGAAGGACTATTTGGAATATTCTCTGAAAACAGGAGTGTTAAGGAAGAGCTAGCTACTTAGGTAGCAGGTCTCACTTTACATGTGAGAAATGTATTCTCCAGAATTGCAGTTTTGTTTTGTTCTTTTGATCTAAAATGGTAAAAGAAATTTGTAATTCAGTGTGGGTGCCTGACTGGGGAGCAGAACTGTGTTTATTGTCAGTGGAAATTTTAATGACCTGCTTTCAGGTGATGCCTGTTTGGGTGAGCTCTATAACCACCTGGAAATACCTCTGTTTCTCCACTGGCAGGTAGAGGTGGTGTGTGATGACTTCGGTCCCAGTGCGGGAGCCTACAGTTAGGTGGGAGCAATGTGCATTGCAGTCTGCTCGCAATTCGGTCTCTTGTGTTCTGGTATTTTACAAGTCACAAAGAGCTAATTTAGTTAGGGTATATCATATCATTTGCTGGGGTAAAGTCACGCTTTAATAGCTGGTGCTGTTCCAGGGTTCTGGTTCCTTGCTGTCCTCATAGCAAATGTGCTTTAATATGAGCGGGACTGGAGGGACAGGCTTCTAAATGGGACCTGGAAGTCAGGTGTCCTAGGCACCACCATGGCTAGGAATTCTGCGCGCTGTGAAAGATATTGCCTTTGCGTTATGCTTTTATCATCTGTCCATCCACACAGCTTTGGATGTGAAAACACGAGGTTTCATATGTAGGGTTGTGTGATGTGAACGAGAGCAGAACTTGGAAACACAGCTTCAATTTAATTGAGTCTGCTGGTTTCTAAACTGGGAGTGGAAACCAGCTTGTTCATTCTGAGCCTTTTTTGAGTGTATATTGCGTTAAGAAATTAAAAAGTAATTAGATTCAATTTGTCACTGCAGTAAGCAGATGCCAAGTGTGAGTACACATAGGGGCCAGATTAATTTCATGAGTGTTACAGTTCTGTTTTTTCAGAAAGGAATCTTATTTCAAGTTCCTCACTGCAGGACGTAGTGGGGTCTTCACTAGAATTTCAAATTGCTTGTGGCTCTCAGCTTGGACCTCAAGTCTGTGTTCCATTTGTTTTAATAATTGAATGCAAATTCTGTGTTTTTTATCTAATTATGTTCTGTGGAACAAGCCAAGCAAAATGTTTCAGCACAGTCTTCTCTAAAATCTGTAAGTGTTTTCTCATGCTTGAATTCTGTATGTTGGGTTTTGAGTCTGTTGTATCTACTTAACTTCCTAAGAATTATTTGCAATATATATGTGTTTGCAAAAAAACCCAACCCACCCAAGCCCTGCATATTTGCTGTGAGTTGATGAAAATGCTTCCTTCCAATTTCAAGCAGTGAGGAAGGGTTAGGCATTACTGAGCACATTAATTCCTTAAGAGCTCATTATTGTTTTTCATATAAATAATTTAGAAAATTAGAAACCCATGAGTTTAAACTTCCCTGCCTTTCAGAAATAGAGAAATCTCAGTCTTCCCTTTTGAAATGTACTTTCCACTTTGGTTTTAAGTTTTTATTATTTAAATAGTATACTTTTTTAAAAAACTACTGTCATTCTTAGAATTTGTTTAGGAGTTGTACACCATTATAAAGATTTTAAAAAACCTTTCACGCCAGAAAGAAGAGAATAAGCATAATTTTGGTGTCTTACAGCCTTTGTGGTATGTTCAGAAGCTAACCTAAAGAGAGTGCTGGAATGTCAAATGCAGTTGTTGGAGGCAGTGGCAAGGTCACAGGACTAGGAGTCAGAAAATCTAGATTCTATTCTCGGCTCTGTCGCTGACTTGTTGCCACCCAAATTCCCTACAGCCCAAGATCCTCATATGCAAGGTGAAGCATATTGATACTTAATTTGGGAGAGTATTTAGAGCTCTGTCGGTAAAGAGTACTAAGGATTATTATTGCATTTCTCTTCCATGGAGAAAGCCATGAGCCAAAACAAAACAAAAAACCTAAATAATACTTTACTGTAATTTTATTTTTCCTGGTGAATTTATTAATTTTGATGTATTTAACACAACTAAGTCCTCTGGAGAAAATTTGACTTTGCATATTTATATAACTGCCTGCTTAAGGGGCATATATTTATAGCGAATGTTTTTAAGGCAGTCTTACTAATACAATATTTATTCATTCAAAGGGCCCCCTTTCAAACATGAAGAACAGAGATACTGCCTCACCCACTCAGGTAAATGCAGAGCAGCCAAACAAGAACAAGAATCCTAATGTAACATGGCTCTGTGAAGAAGAATCCTTCAGTGACATAACCACTCCATCTTACAAAAAACCTCTCTATGGCATCTCACACAAAATCACGGAGAAGAAGAACCCGCCGGGAGCCGAGCAGTTTGCTTCTTACGAGTTGTTTGAAAAAATCAACCCCAGCAGTCCCTCGCATCTTCGGACTTTGAACGATCAACGCAAAAGGGACTCGGCTGCAGCCATTGCCGTAACAGCTGCCACCGCAGATTCTGACCCAAATATTTATTCTTTGATACAGAAAATGTTTTACACGCTTAACACCCTCAATACCAATATGACTCAGCTTCACAGTAAGGTTGACCTGTTGTCTCTGGAGGTTAGCAGAATTAAAAAGCAAGTCAGTCCAGCAGAGTCCGTTGCAGACTTCAGGCCTCCCCCGGAGTACCAGCTGACTTCTGCGGAGCTCAAACAAATCATGGATCAAAGCACATCAGGCGGAGACCTCGCTTGCCGGTTGCTCGTGCAGCTCTTCCCAGAGCTGTTCAGCGACGATGAGTTCAGCAGAAGCTGCAGCGCATGCGGCTTTCTCAACAAAAGGAAACTTGAATCTCTTCATCTGCAGCTTATCCGCAACTATGTGGAAGTTTGTTATCCTTCTGTGAAGAATACAGCTGTGTGGCAGGTGGAGTGTTTGCCTCAAGTCAACGATTTTTTCAATAGATTTTGGGCTCAAAGGGAAATGGAAAACAGTCAGCAGAATGTGCAATCGTCCAGTTTTTATGAGACTGAGCAGGTCGAGTCCTCTCATTTTATGGAGGATAAAGAGCAGGAGGAAGCTTTGTCCTTGGACAGGAGTAGTGCCATTGCCTCAGATTATATGCTGGATGCTCAGGATCTCAATGAATTTTTAGATGAAGCTTCTTCTCCAGGGGAATTTTCTGTTTTTTTGTTACACAGGTTGTTTCCAGAACTCTTCGACCACAGAAAATTAGCGGAAAGGTACAGCTGCTTTGGAGACTCTGGAAAACAACTGCTGGATCCTCATCGGCTTCAAATAATCCGTAGGTACACTGAAATTTACTTCCCAGATGTGCAAGAAGAAGAAGCCTGGTTGCAGCAGTGTGTGCAGCGAATAAACGATGAGCTCGAAAATACATATATGGATGGAAGTGAATGTGATCAGATGAGAGATGACTGTTACGATTCTTCTAGTTTACCAGACGATGTATCAATCATAAAAGTGGAAGACAGTTTTGAATATGAAAAACCTGGCAGACGCTCAAAAAAAATTTGGCTTGTACCCATAGACTTTGACAAACTTGACTTTCCCCCTCCCGATTTCGATGTCCCTGTCCCAGATTACCTGTTGAACAAAGAACAGATTAAAAGCATATATGAAAGCAGTCTTTCCATAGGCAACTTTGCCTCTCGATTGCTTGTTCTCTTATTTCCTGAACTGTTTACTCATGAAAACTTACGGAAGCAATACAACTGTAGTGGATCTTTAGGCAAGAAACAGCTCGACCCCACTAGAATTAAATTAATTCGACATTATGTGCAGATACTGTACCCCAGAGCAAAAAATGACAGAGTGTGGACGTTGGAGTTTGTTGGGAAGCTTGACGAGAGGTGTCGACGAAGAGACACGGAGCAAAGGCGGACGTACCAACAGCAACGGAAAATCCACGTGCCGGGGCCCGACAGGAGGGAATTTCTCAGCTATGCAATAAACCCTGAGAGGTTTCGAGAAGAATTCGAAGGGCCGCCGCTGCCACCGGAAAGAAGCAGCAAGGATTTTTGCAAGATACCACTTGATGAACTCGTTGTTCCTAATCCAGACTTCCCCGTGCCTTCTCTGTATTTGCTGTCTGATAAGGAGGTAAGAGAGATAGTGCAGCAGAGCCTGTCGGTCGGCAACTTTGCTGCCAGGCTTCTCGTAAGACTCTTCCCCGAACTCTTTACTCCAGAGAATCTCAGACTGCAATACAACCATTCAGGTGCTTGTAACAAAAAACAGCTCGATCCTATCAGGCTGAGACTGATCCGTCATTACGTGGAGGCAGTTTACCCCGTGGAGAAAATGGAAGAAGTATGGCATTATGAATGTATACCGAGCATTGATGAAAGATGCCGGCGTCCTAACAGAAAAAAGTGTGATATACTGAAAAAAGCAAAGAAAGCAAAAAATTCCTAAGACTTTGACCACTAAATTATTGTCAGGATTATGCTTTGGTTTAGACTGAAGGGCCTGTCGGGAGCCGAGGGTGCTCAGCGTCTAGGACAGTCAGGCACTGAGTTTGTCGCGTTTTAATGTGTGTGTTGCATCTACGTGGGCACCGCAGCAGTGGGAAGTGGCTTACTACATTTGTACATGGGTAAAGACCGTTAAGTCATCGGTGACAGAGCTATCAATGACTTGCTAAGAGCATGAGTTTCACTGGTGCAAATACATGTATTGAAACTCTATTACTCCACTCCCCATTTCTGCATCTTCCTTTTTTATCACTTTCTAACAATAAAGGATTTTTTTTTTAAATCATTGTGCTCTTCAGGGGCAGTTTTTCATTAAACCCTTCTGAACAGTCTTGGTAGTTAATTCGGAGTTTGAAATTTAAACTTAATTTAAATTTGGAAGTGCCACGTTCATTGGAAATCGTTGGAATATTAGACTTCGCTTCTACAGTCATTGCAGCTTCACATGTGTTTTGTTTTTGATGATACTGAGATACTGAAAATAATAAGACTGTGTCAAATAATGGGTCAGAATGGTGTTATTTGCATTTTTGAGTGTTACCCAGGTTTTATTTCTGAAAGCAAGAATTAATTGTTGAGGAATTGAGATGTGAGCGTAGACACAATGTGAATGGGTTTTTTTAATATTGTCGCCACAAGCTCGATCCTGCCCCTGGGAGTTCTTTTTTTTGTTTTGTCCAGTGTCACTGCTGGCGCGAGTGAGGATGGCTTGTCTGAGTAAAGCCAGTAGAACAGACCCAAGCCTATACCCCTGGAATATCTTGCCGTCACCTGCTTGCCACTCAATTTGTCAAATAACAAAAACAACAACAACAACAAAAAGACACGAAACAAGAACTTAGAAAAATTTTAGACCTTACTGTCTATCAAAATCATGATTCCAAAGGTTTCCAGTATTCATATTGAATTACATATGTAAAAAGTACGTGCAAAGATTGGTTTTGTGATGGAATTAAGTGTTTCAGGGTCCCCATGTATGAGCTGTGGTAATGTAACTTATCCTTTGTGTGAATGCAGCACCATCTGGATATTTCAGGTGTGGGCATATTGAACTCTCTCACTTTGCCAAATTGATTTAGTGTAATTAGTAGCTATTTGGAGACATAACTGTGTATGTATAACTTTGGTTCATACGGTCAAGTTTGCATCATTAATATGTTCAAGTGTAACAAAGACCACCCAGAACCCAATGTGAATTTGCTGTATGATTTGTCACTGGAGAGTGCTGCTTTAAAACTAGTTTTCCTCCTTTTTTTTTTCTTTTTTTCCTTTAAATACTGACAGAAATGGTGAGAGAGAGTCATCCATGGATTTTTAAGACAGTAAAGACAGTGGTCACCTACTGACCATTGCCAGAAAACCTTGGAGCAATTGTTGATGTTTTCTGTGGTCCTTTTTTGTTGTTTACTTAGATGGGTCATAGTATCAAATTTTAAGTCGGCTCCAGTGTAATTTTCTACTTTAGCATTTGTAAGAAAGTACAAAATACTTGATATTTTTACTTCAGATTTTTAGAGTTTAGAGTCATATTGATCCCTTTCTTTTAAAAGCAAAACAAAATGTTTTTTCCTAATGGCAAGAACTAGTAATATTAAAGTGGGAGTAAATCATAATAGATCGTAGCATATGCTCATTTTCCCCATACGCTAGCAACATTCTCAAAGAATGTATGAAGAAAGTCATGAATGTACTAAATAATACACTGATACTGTTTATATCCATTTAAATGTTTCCTGTTGGTTTAAATAATAGCAGGCCATGCACAAAATGGATATCAGAGCAAATATGGCTATAATAAAATGAGAACATTTTACCAAAGATAAAGAACTGATACCACAATGTCTGCATCTTATCTTTCATTTTAGTGCATAAATTTAGCAAACTGAATGTATCGGAAACCAAGGCTTTCTCTTGTAATTGTATGCTACCTAGCACCTCTGTGAAATTTTTCACATGCACTTTTATGGGAGATATAAAACGACAGAAATTATTAACAGCTGCTTAATTTGTTGTTGCGAATGGCTGGCCAGAAGGTAAGAAATATAGTTATATTTTCTTATCTTAATGTCATACATGTTTCACCACGTAGCGATGTCAAAGCTCCCAGAAGAATTCGATATATGTTAAACTTTTGTAGAACTGACAGATGTTACTAGCTAGCATGCAAATTTCAGACATACTGGCTTTTACTGCAGATGTTGACATTAAGTCAAAAAAACAGTCCATTCATATTATCTACTAAGTAATGAAAAAATAATTTTCACCTTTGAAAATTACATTTTTGAAAGTGGGTATAGGAAGATTTTAATCTTTTTTTCTCTTCTGTCTAATTGCTGTGTACATTCCTTGTATCTCACTCTTCACAACCCTTTCATGATTCGTTTGATTGTATGTTTTATAACTGATATCAAGAAAATACAGACGTATGAATAGTGACATAGTTCACTAATGAAAGCTCTTGCAGTGCATCTGAAGTACAGCCACTTCATCCAGTCGGTCAGTCCTGTAAATAAATTAAAGGTATATTATTTTCATACAAGAGGAATGTTGTCTGGTGATTGCTTGAGTACGAGCAGGAATTTTTTTCCTATAAAGGCTGTTACTAAGATCTGAGATAACCTTAGCTGGTCAATAATACATGAATGAAAATACCTGCTGCAGCCATTTTAAAAGACTTCTCTGTCTTTCCCACTTTTTTTTTTGTTTAAAAGAATAAACCTGTTGTTTTGAAAGGGAGGCTATGATGGGAAGATTGCTAGATATTGAAGTGTTTGGAGCGTGCGTAGCCGTGCACACGCTGGCTTCCTGGGGAGGAACATTACTTTCTACCTACCAGGTCAGTAAACCCTGTGTTAAGGTGAATATCAAGTGTCTCTATCTACTTCTTATAGTTTAAATATACCAGCTTTGGATAAGCATTGAATAGCCCACTTCCAACAGCTGTCTAAAAGAAACACTGTAATACATCATAGCTCTTTATTTTTTTTTTTGTCTTACCCATTTTCTACAAATTAAAAACTTACTTAGAAGCTCTGTAAAAGATGTAGAACGGCGCATCAAAAGGGAGATCAAGTATGCATCAGTTTATTGCCCATTAACTGTATTCTATTCCGCAGACAACAAGTTTGCAAATGAGAAAAATCTTTACTTCAAGTCAGCCACTTTGTTATGCTAATGCATTACAGCCACCAAACTGTTTCATGTTCTAGGAAATGTTTGTGACTTTTTTCTTGTCTTCCAAATGCACATAATCTATTTCTAGATACATTTTTTTTAATCTGTTATTTGTTTCTTTTCACTTATTGTTTGATATTTATATTGTGTTATAGCAGTGAGAAACAGGGAATTGTGTGCCCGATGCTCTGCAAAGGCACACCAGGTCTAAATTCGTGCTGGGAGAGGCTAACATGAATTCTACGGCCCCGAGAAGCACACAAAATAATATGCAGGTTTTATGCATAATTTATTTTTATTCAGATTTTGTTTCGCTGATTAAAGGGATGTGAAACAGCTGGAAAATTCAATGTCTTGCCTGTACAGAGGATGGGGCAGAAATTGACAGGTGTTCTTACTTACCGTGCACATTTTAGTTGATGACTCTGAAAATCTATGGGAGAATGAGCGTGGTAGGTTCATGCCTATGGTTTGTCTGAGTAAATCAAACTCCGTCACTGCCTTTGCCAAAATTTTTTCACTTCCTTGGTTTGACTTTGTTATTTTTTCCATTTTTCCTGCAACCCAGTTGGCACCAACAGAGTTACAAGCTGGTTTTTCTTTCCCAGGAATATGCTGAAAACATATTTTTAAATGTGCTTGATGTTGTTTAAAATGAAAAGTGATGGTTTAGTTTTGTCTCTTAATTCTCTCTTATGATTCTCTTTGCTAAGGACAGAAAAAGAAAGAAATCCCCATTTGTTTGTCTTCATTCTTTCCTACCTACTTTTTTTTGCCCTAGTAAATATTAAGATAGGTAAATTTCTAGTAGTAACAGTGCTTTCGAAATCCTCATCTCTCCCCCTCCATTATAGAAGCCGTTCATCTAAACTTCTGACCGGTAGTGATAATTTCTTACACAAAACTCTTACACAAATTTCTTACAGAATACTTAATACTCATCATTGTCTTTGTCACGGCTGATATCAATCCTGTTCTGAGAGGTCACCTCTCCTGCGGCAGAGCGCTGGCTGAAGGACCTGCCCTGCGTTGGCCAGTCCCTGTGCTGGAAGCAGGCGACTCCTAACAAAATCAGAACTCCATCATGTTCACAACATTTTCCTTGTACCTCATCTGGCTGGCAGGAGGTTAGCCCCTCCACTGTATTATTTTTATCCAGCATATTCCTTTTCATTTTTGTCATTTTCTAGATGCCATCTTTCCTAGTGAGTGGCCAGAAAAGCCTGTGACGGGGGCAAACTGCCTGCTTACTCCATTTCCTCACATGTCCCATGGTGGGGCTGTGGTCCCCACTGAGCATTTTTCTTTCATTAACAATTCGTAAAGAAGAACTTTGATGCTCACAGGAAGGGAAGAGCTGCAATAGAAGGGAAATAAAGCTCTTCTGGAGAATATGACACATTCTTTTCCTACTTCTCCCTTTTCTCCCTTTCCCCCGCCTCATCCCAAAAGGCAAACATGAATAGAACAAACCTGTTTTGTTTTGGTTTTACTACATTCTCCTCCTTATTTTCTTTTTAAAGATATAGCATGACTTCCCAGTCAAAAAATGGGCAAGATCACCATGTATAGAATCACACTAAAATTTGTGTTAATAGATGGAAACAAAATAAATTGTGATTGCTGAAGGCTGGAGGAAGATCAGCTAATTAATATCTTCCCCACACGCACAAATGTCCAAGTAATCATTCCCTATTTCCTTCACAAATTTCATTATGGCAAAACAACTGTTTGTCATTGTTTCCAGAGGCATTTTGTAGTGGTGTGTGTTAGTGCTCACTTCCTTGGGAGGCAAAATGCTCCTTTAATCCTTACACTTTGAGGAAGGTACCACTTTGGTTAGCTTGTAAGGTAGTGTGTTAGCAAGTTCTATACATGTTTTCCTGTGAAAAGAAAATCCCGAGGTACCTGTCAGCAGTAGGAATGAGTCACTCAACAGGATCACATCCTGCGTTTGAGATTTGATCTCTTGTACAAAACCTAAGAGTTTGGTTTTATGTCATGTGATGCTGTCCCTTCTCTCTCCTGCTCCATGTGCCAAGAATTAAAAAAACCCAGGGTCTCCTTGAAGTGCTTGACTGTGTGTGCATTGAATAGTGAAGTGCTGGAAAATGGAGAATTTTTTAGTTTCAGCAGTACTCCGGTTTGCATGGCTCCCACACACCCCTTTTTGCATTCCTTTCCCTACGCATGCCATCGTAGAATGACCACTGTGCTTGGCCTGCACAGGCTGTTGAGCACTGTGATTTGGTAGGTGCTGAAGGTCGACTGTCCTCTTCTAATATGCCGTTACAGGAAAAAAAACCAACAACCCCAAGAAACAACTAAAAAAAAAAACCCCAAAATAAAAACCAGAAACACTTTGGTGCTTTTCTGTTCCATGGAAAAAAGAATTTCCTGTTATTTTGGGGGTCCAGAAGGGTCAGAGTACAGCCCTACCCCACCCCGGTTGATCTGTAGGCACCAGAACTCGGAACCTATTTTGGAGCGTGGGTATGTGCCTGCTTTAGTTGACCAAGCTGACACTTCTGCCAGACCCGCGTCCAGCTCCTGTGTGCGCAATTCCCTGCCATTCCTCCACAGGATCCTCCCGCGCCTTGTTAGAACTTTTGTTCGACCACTTCTCACTGCCTTGCCATGTCATCTGACTGGAGACTTGCCCATGTTATCAGATGGATTCCATCATCTTAAATTCATGGCTGATGAAGGGAAGATGCACGGCTGATTCCTAGATAAAGGATACATTTATAATGTACGCTTTACATACACACAGTCTATGTGAACCTACCTTGTCTAGAAGTCCCCTGGAGGCCCGGCAAAAACTGTGGCTGCAACATGCCTGTTCCTACACCTCCTGGAATGCATGCTGGCTCTCCTCACCTGGCACTCGCGTCAGTCATTAACCAAGCCTTGCCTTTCTTTAGCTCACCATCCAAATGTTTAAAGGCTGCAGAAATGAGCACAACCTGCTCAAGAATGCCAGGCCCCACTAAAAGGGTCTGATCAATAGAGAAGCTTATCCAGGACAGATCAATGCAGCCAAGCCAACAGCTACTCACCTTCCTGCTGTCACAGTTTTCCTCTGAGATCACCCTGCCTGTGACTGAAGCTTTCCTTTCTGAAGCCAACGGGTACAGTTCTCTCTCCAGCCATTTCAATCCTGAAGCCACAGAGGGTCCTCTCACCCACCACAAGTCTCCTTAGGAAGTCTGCTTTTCTTTTCTTTTGCTGATACCACTAGTGGATCAACACTTAAAACCTATGAAAGCCTGTTTCTACCTTCATCTGTCAGTGGAGACCTGGTTTTGGTGGCAGTCACAGAATCACAGAATGGTTTGGGTTGGAAGGGACCTTTAAAAATCATGTGGTACACACACACATGCACACAGACCCTGCCATGGGCAGGGACACCTCCCACTGGACCAGGCTGCTCAAAGCCCCATCCAACCTGGCCTTGAACACTTCCAGGGATGGGGCATCCACAGCTTCCCTGGGCAACCTGTGCCAGTGTCTCGCCACCTTCACGATAAGAAATTTCTTCCTTATATGCAATCTAAATCTACCCTTTTTCAGTTTAAAACCAGTGCCCCTTGTTCTGTCACTACATGCTCTGGTAAAAAGTCTCTCTCTGTCATCATTAGGAAAGGGTTAGGTCTTGATTACAAGCTCTTGTCTGCTGTACTTCCCAATAGGCTTTTCCAGAAGTTAAAATCTAAGGTTTTGGCCTAACAGCGTATTCGTCCAACTCACACAATAACCCTGCCAGTGCTCTTTCTTATGTCAATGACTTTCAGGGATGCAACTTTCCTGCCCATCTTGGATGCCAGGCAGGTGTTGGCTTCTTTTGGTGTTACCGTTTCTATCCTACGCGGAACAGACCCTTTCAGAATGTTAATTTCTTCACTTCTGTTCCTCGGCTATCCCCCAAGCCCCAAAGCATTCCATGGGTTTATGAGTGGGGTCCTATTCTGGCTGTATAAGCTCTGGTGTGTAAGCTGCTGCTGCTGGAGGTCACAGGCAGCGTGATGGTATATACTGACAAGCACTTGACAGGTAATGGATGTTTGCTGACCAGCAACTGGCGCTCACTGACATCACTCATAACGCATCTTTCTACTTGTTTCTCTCAGCATCCCTGGAGATTATGGGAGCCACTTCGCATAGCAATGGTAAGTGGAATTGGGGAACAGAAGATGCATCTCAGCTATATATTTCCATAGCACTTGCTGCAAGTTCCAACAAATAGAGTGAGGACAATGAACATACAGCCTGCCGTGTTCCTCTGGGCGCTTGCTTCACTTCTGCAGTGTAAGGATCACCAAAATCCCCCAGGAAAGCCTGGAATCATGTCCTTTTAAGAATTGTTTTTTTTTAAAGGTCACTATGCCTCTAAAACATTAACTAGATATTTATCTGCATCTTTAAACATCTACATAATCATTAAAAAAAAGCCCCAAACAGCACAGATTTGTAGCTATGCCTGAAGAAAGCTAGAAATTATTTTAAATCCCGCACTCAGCAGCCACCACTTCCAAGGCTACGGACAGCAGCAGGTCCAGCCTGCTTAAACACAGCCATCGAGTAGCTGTTGGTGGTTGAGCCCAACAGTTCCCACGCGCCCCTAACCAGGTGAGCGCCACTGCTTCCTCTCACCTCCGAGACAGACATTGTATGCAGTCAACATCCAGGCGTTACTTTACCAGAGCTTTTATCTGTGTACCTGACACTCTGACGCTCAACCAGAGCACTAGGTTTGCTTTGTGAGCAGCAATTTCGTGCCTGCCCATTTAGATTTCAGGAACACCCGAGAGAAAGGGTCCTGGAGTACGCTCTGGACATCTATTCTGGGCTATCTTCTTCCCTCTGCAGACCATGAACTGAATGAACCGTACCTACCTGCTCCTACTGTCCAGCTTTCCTGTAGCCACACACCTCCATGCGCCTGTCTAAACGTATATAAACAGAATAAAAATTCTGCCTGCACCACAGTTCATCCAACAAGTTGCCTGTGTTGGGAGAAGCGTGTGTTCAACATTACAAGTGGGACTGCCGACTCCTGAGACGCCTGTCCTAAGTGACAGTATTTTCCTGTAGCAATACAGTCACGAGCTTTTCTTCACAGTACGGTCTGACCTTTGCTCAGATCACCTAAGTATTCAATATTCTCTTAAGTGCTACCTGGAAATGAGTATGTGGAAAACTGAGATTTCATTTTCCTCTGCATGGCTGCTTGAACAGTAAAAATCAGCAGTACTCCAAATATCTCCTCACTGATCTGCCTCCTCCATGAGAGCAGAGTTCTCTCTGCCACGATTCATTCTCTGTCACCGGCAAGTTTCCTGCTTAGAAATATGCAGCTGCAATCAGTATCCTTTTGTATTCTTGGTATAGCGGGAGCGTATACAAGCACGGAGTTGGTATTGTTAACCAAGATGAAACCAATAATGAAAAAGGAAGCAATTTTACGTAATTGGGTTTTTAATCCCTATTATCCCTTTTTCATGAATCTAGAGATGAAACCAAGAAAGCAGTTCTGCTTGTTGTGATGTCAGCTTTAATGTAATCTTTCTGATTAGCCAAACTACACAGCAATTAAACAGTGATCAAATTAGCCTTTATTGGTTCATTATATATAACATCTGTAAGGAAACTGCCTGGAAATGTAAGGGCTGGATCTTTTATCCCACAGAAACAAAACTAACAGCAAAAAGTGACAGGCTTATTGCATGAATATTGATGTACACGGCAGAGGGAGGTAACATTCTAACACAAGCCCTTAAAAAAGGGTACTGTAATTTTGTTTAACCAAAATTCATATTTGACAACAAATATAGTTTTCTGCAAAAATCTTATGCTGCCACATGCAACCTCCTGTTACTTAAGTACATCCTGTTTGGGCACTTTTAGGTTTTTCCAACGCCTCAGAATTACTTTGTATTTTTCACTTTCAGTTTTGTTAGATACTTTTTTTAAGACTACCCGCATCACTACAGCAGTTCCTGTTTCTTTATCTTCACCTACTATGAGATCCAGCGTATCACCAGTTTTCACCTAGAAACAGAAAAGAGAAGATGAGCAATTATAAACATTCCCTGGGGAAAACAAATCCCCGCAGCCTATGTCCAATTTTAATTTTGTTCCTTTCTTTCCATTTAATATTCTTATCTCACAGGAGAGGAGGAAGGCAGGCAATACCAGACCCATTATAAATCCTCCAGCTATAAGCTTCTAGGAAAGCCCTGGCAAAAAGCAATTAAATGTCTCGTGACCTTCTCTGCCAAGAGCTTTACCCTTCCTGTTCTACAACCGACACTTAACTCTGTGAAAAAGGTGTAACGCAGTGTATTTTTTTCCTGAAGGGTGTTTCCTGCCAATCCTTTTGTATCAACACAGACACAAAACAGCAAAATGCAAAGTTCTCCCTCCTTCCTTTAAAGCAGTTTAAAGCACTTTAAAAAACAGAGTGCTGGTCGACTGTTTGTGTTCCTTTTGAAAGTCACAAAAGCAGGCCTCCCAAAACTAGCCTTAACTTCAGGGGATCGGGAATTAAAACTTCTCTTACTGTCCTTTGATGACAGTAACCGCCACCTAGAATCACCCTCACATAAAGGGTGGGTAGAAGTATGTTTGTCACCATTCTGGTGAGCTCTCTTGTGGAAGAGTACGGCCTGCAGCCCTTCTGGCTCTTCCCCTAACCGTGTTCCTGTGTGCTCTATTACGGATACCATAAACATTTCCTGAGCTACCCCAGTCTCAATCCTTTCCTATCATCAAACTTTCTCTTCTTCTTTAATCATGTGCCGGCTCCACCAATATCTCAGATTTAATCATTCCTACTCCATCAATCTCACATCCATCATCACTTCCTTCAGCAACTTAGAAAGCTCTGTCCTTGCTCCCCTCTGCCTTCTCCTGACTTTCAGCCTTAGATTTTACTCTCTAATACCACGAGTCTCCTGCCTGCCTTAGGGAATAATGTCTTACCCGGGGAATCATAGTCACACGCACAAAGCTGGAAGTGGAGTTAGCAATGCTATTCATTCACCTTTGCAGAGCTATTTAGTGGTTAGCTCTTCTGACCCAAGTAAAAGGAGGGAGAAGAAGAGGTCATGCCTTAGTTATTTTCTTGTACTGTATAAAAAGATTTAAATTTTAAAAAGTCTTACAGTTCTACTTTTCTTCCATAGTTTTTCTCCATTCAGCCTGAGTTCATTATTGTAGAATGCATCTTCTACTTTACTGAAGAAAAACAAGGTTTTATTGCATTTACAGTGTGCAGCAGACCAAATGCAATTCTTTGCAGATACACAAGAACACCACTCATGTGCAAGGCACATTTCCACAACCACAACAATTTTGACCAAAAAGGATACCTCTATTTAAGGTTAGGACAGACTAGAACTGGAAATAAAGTCTTTCACAGATATTAAATTAAATAATATAGTTGCTCTGTGCCACAGGTGCAAGCAATAAAAAGCTGTTTCTAAAGACCCATCTCCTGAATATCCAATGAATAATGTCCCCTTTCCTGCACCATCCAGCTTAATAATTTTTAATTGATCAAGTTATACTAATATTCTGCGCTAACAACATTGCAATGTAAGGCGTCTGTAGGTTGTGATATAGACTGCACATTTACCTGGCTGATCTAGTATGTTAGGTTGATACTTGCCATCACCTATTTCTGCAGCCATTAAGTAGCATATTATTTTTCTCCCTCCATCTCAAATAATGACTTTTTGTATCATTTAGCGCAGTATTTTGCATTTTCTTCATTTTAAATAAATAGTAACCAACAGAAAATGCCTCCTCAGCAATCTTAGAAATACCACACACAGCAAAAAGCAGAAAACAGGCTGTTTCAAGGGAGGTAAGGTGAAACAAAGAAGAACACCCATACATCCAAAACATATTTTTAGGCAGTCAAAACAGCTACACCAAAAAAAACCCTCAAATACTAAGTTATTCCAGCAATAAAAGTGTATCAAAACTCAAATTTTAGATGCACGACATCTTTCTCATCAGCAGGTTGTTTCTTCCATACTTACTTTCTTGCAATGTCTAGACCAGCTTTCACAATCACATCATACCGAAGAGACTGCACTACTTTTTCAAGATCCTTGTAATCTTTTACTACGTTGGGGTCATTTTCAAATTCATCTTCCAAATCGTTTTCCTCTTCGTCTTCATCCTCTTCTTCCTCTTCCTCTGGTACAGTTTGTCTGTTCCTTTTAGAGCTTTTGTTACTTTTGCTACGCAGAGAAAGTACTGAGATATATTCTGGAGAAAGTCTTAGTGCGCTGAGTTTTACTGGGGAAAAGCTGAAACATCTTCTGTAGTTTACTGTGCTTGCTTGACAGGTACAGAATACGCTTCTCCTCCAAGAGAGATACAGTTTATTAGAGGGGAATTTCTCCCACAGTCCAAACCAGACATTTAGTTTCCTAAAAGTAGCGATGGGGAGTCTGAAGCCAGTCATAGCATACCCTAAAATAAAACAAACATGCATAAGTAAAAGTAAAAATGAGCAACTGCTTTGACTATTGGAAGGATTTTACCAGGTACGTCATAATAGTTACTATAAAAAGATGATTATCTAGTTCCCTATAGAGCAATTAATCATCTATAAGCACAAGACTATACCGGCTTTATGATCTGCCTTTCTCATACGCTGTCCACCATTACAAAGAGCTAAAACACCAGATGAAAAGCAAACAATAAAAAAACGCAGCGGAATACCCCATTCATAATTCCTTTCCTGGTCTTTCATATTAACTGTCCAAACATATTTGTGGTGTTTTCCTCCCTACATCTGAAATACAATTCACAAAAGACAGAGAAACGAAGTTAACTATGTCGTGAAAAGCATAGGGAGACCTACATTTATCGTGACTTATTCTCAATAAAAGCAACTTGCTCGATACCACAAGCAAGTAAGCCCAGAAGCGTCAAGAGCTGCTTAACTTCAGTCCCTGCTTGGACCACAACACTCCTGCGTGGCAGGATGCCACACAACGTTCCCCCGTTTCTCCAAATAGCATACAGCATTACAATAGAATTTAGGAGAAATAACCCTGGACTATGTACTGCAACAGGACTGACGCCAGCAACACCAGTCTCATGTACTAGAAGTCCCCCAGTCCCCAGTCTCTCTGGAGCTGTCTTTAACCTGGGACGAGTAGGTGGAAACACCGTCAAAACCCCTGGAATGTCTTCCAGCGCTCTTAGAAACTGATTTACAGTCCCTCCTAGCTAGGTGGAGCGCTGGCTTCTATTATGGCCTTATATGTGTGGAAACACGCGTTTCTTCATGAGACTGACGCTTGTTTTCCCCACACCCAAGTGAACTCTGCCGAAATTTGAAGGAGGCGGTTTTTGTGGTTGGGAAAAAGCCCTGATCAAAGAGGGCAATTATTGGCCATATAAAAATAACCACAACTGCCCTTGGCTTTTTTTTTTTTACATTTTTTATTTAAATAAGTGAACTTAAAATATATGACACATAGTTTAAAATATAGGATGGTGCAGTCCTCACCTAAGACTTGCGCCTCTCCTCCGTTTGGGGGCAAATTCCTAGAAGAGTCATTTGAACGCGCAAACAATTATTATTGCTTATTAAGGCTCTATTTTACTCTGTTCCCCGTACAACCGGCCGCTAAGGCAGCGTGTGTTCCGTCCCGTTCCCCCACCCCCGCTTCCAGGGCGGCCAACAGGGACGGCGGCCTCATCCCCTCACGAAACGCGAACGGCGACAGGCATTCACCCCCCAGCCCGCCCCCTCGGGAGGGTACACACGGCTGGAGGCCCGTTCAAAAGCAGGCGGCCATGTCCACGCCAGCTTCCGCGGCCTGTGGTGGCGGAGTGTCCCACACACACACACACCTTCCCACCCCGGGGCCGGTCCCTGACCCGCCGTGAGGGCCCTCGGTGTCGGCGGCCCAGGGAGCCGCGGCGGCGCTCAGGCCCACCCCCGCCGATCCCCGCCAGCTCCCCTGGCCCCGCCACTTCGGGGCCGCGGCAGGGCCGGCCGCTGCCCCGCGCCCGCCCCCGCCGGAGGCTCGGCTCGGCCCGGCCCGGCTCTCCGGCCGGAGCGCGGTTACCTGGGTCCTGCCGGCGCCTGGGGCCCGGGCCTGCCGCTGCCGTCCCCGCGCCGCCGCTCGCAGGCCGGAGGCGGAGCCGCCTCGGCCCGGGCTCGGCGCCCTCTGGCGGGGCCGGGGCCGGGGCCGGGGCCGGGGCCTGGTGGAGCGGAGCCGGGCGAGCCCCGCCGGGCAGGGGTCTGCCTCCCCCACCGCCGATGCCGCTCTCCAAGTCCGATTTTGGAATCACGTTAAACGCTTTTCACATTGGTTTTTTTTGTTGTTATTATTTTACACACCTCCCATCTCACAGAATCACAGAACGGTAGGGGTTGGAAGGGACCTCTGGAGATCATCTAGTCCAACACCCCTGCCAGAGCAGGGTCACCCAGAGCAGGTTGCACAGGAACGCGTCCAGACGGGTTTGGAATGTCTCCAGAGATGGAGACTCCACCACCTCTCTGGGCAGCCTGTGCCAGTGCTCTGCCACCCTCAAAGGAAAGAAGTTCCTCCCCATGTTTAGGTGGAACTTCCTATGCTCAAGTCTGTGCCTGTTACCTCTTGTCCTGTCACTGGGCACCACTGAAAAGAGCCTGGCCCCATCCTCCTGACACCCACCCTTTAAGTATTTATAAGCGTTGATAAGATCCCCCCTCAGTCATCTTTCTTCCAGACTGAAGAGACCCAAATGTCCCCTTTGCAAAATGCGTTGAAGTGTTTCAATGAGACTGGACCACGGCGCCAAGGGCCAACCTGCCTTTTCAGCCCCCTCAGGCTCTGCCCACGCGCCCAAACCAGAAATCAGTGGAAATCCCTCACTGGGGAAGCGCCTCCAGCAGACGCAGAAGTTTGCTGACCGCAGATTAATTTGAAAGGCTTGGCCACAATGACGATCTGCTCCAAATCCCTTTGTGGCCTGGGTTTCCCCTTACTTTATCTTTGTTACATTCCTTTGCGTAACATCTCCCTCTTCCACTCCACATCTCCACTATTGGTGGTAATCCATAATCCCTTCTCTTCGGAGCTCAGAAACCGGGAGAGGTCCATCCCTCCTGCCATCTTCTCCCGGCTTTCTCTCCGTTATGCACCAACCACTCCTCTCTCAGTGCTTCTGAACGCTCTGCTCAGCATTTGGGAAATTCTCTATATACATACAAAACAGGTACAAAACACAGCTCCGTCAGACCGGCAGCCCCTTGCTCTGATGTAAATGGCTGTACGAGGTTCAGGGTAATTTTGGCAGATGGAAGAGCTCTTCAGCTTTGAAGTTTTGCTTGAGAATGGCCATCACCTTGCCTGGCAGACCAATCCTCCCTTGGAAAATTATCAGCAAGTACGGCAAGTAATATAACTGTGGAGCTACTGCTGCACAGCAGCCGTGCAATTAGCGCAGGCATTATAAGTGATTGCTTAATTTTACACCTGTATAAACTTTGTCATAATACGTTTGAATTACAGGGGTTTATGTCAGGGATATTTTGTAATGAAGCAATTCCTTGGCAGAGCTATTTCCCCTCCCTAGAAACCTTACTGGGAAGGAAGCTGCAAACTCCTTAATGTCTTTAAGTATTTTGAATGCCCCAGCCCCCAGTTCTGTGAGATTCTGACCAATTTCATTTGGAAACATAGCTGTTGGCTTTTTAGCACTTTCCCCCCATGTATCTTAAAATATACATACGTCCTTTTTGAGGAAAAAAAAAATTAAATTTGGTAAGAGTAACTTTTTTGTATTCATAGTGGCACGTGGTGAGTCAGAACAGAAATGAATGTCTGAACAGTGGGGATTCCCTGCGCAAAAATGCTACTCTTACGGGGTGGGGGGGAAACCCCAAACCCAACCAAAAAAAAACCCCAAACCTAGCTTGCTGTACACCCCATTTTTTTCAGAGCTCTTAGACCTTGATTTGCCTCACGTAGGATTAAAGTAAGGCTCTAACTTTGATGAGAGTGAAGATAACTTACTCTTGGTAAACAAATTTATAAGTATTAGTGCCTTTCTACGTTAGTCTGGCATTATACATCTTCATTGCACCTTCCTATTGAAAGGCAAGGTAAAGAATGTGCCGAAAGTCACTTTGTCTTTTATATTCTTCAAATATGATGCTATAGTGGCATCTCACAAAACCAGAAAGTAATCAATTCATCATTCGGTAACCTTTCCTGCAGGTCTTAGAGTTTGCAGAAGGTTAATAGTGTGGCACTCAAACAGGTCCTTCTCCAGCCATAGAGGAAATGTAACTCAGATGTCATGAACAGGCATCATGCAACCGATTTATCTCATCATTGTGCAACTCCAAACAGCGACATCACCTCTGTCACGCTTGCTTCGTTTCCTAGGCCCGCTACGTGGGCGACTGTTCTAGTTGTACTAGTTAGAAGGTACGTCATGTTACTATTATGTCCTGGTCACAAAAGCAGACCCTTACCACGGTTTTTGTTAGGATTCATTCAGCCCTGGACTGTAAAGGAACTTCAGTGTCACACGGGTCTCCTTGTCACCAGATTCCCTCCATGCCACAGGGTAAGAAGGGCCATGAAAGCACTCGTCTTTAAGATTTGTACTGCAGTTGTGTGAGGTTTTGGCAACTCCCAACCTACGTCATTAAGTGCATTTTTTTAATGAGCAAAAAGGCAAAAGTGAGACTTTTCATTAAAGTGAGACTTTTCATTAAAGTGAGACTATTCATTAGTCTCATTTTAATTATATCAAACTGTAATTATAACCAAAACATGCAGACGGGGTGAAGATGAGTCTAATTTTTCTCTTCTTCCAGTTTACCATTAGATGGCAGTGAATAGCCCCCTCTCAAAGCTGCCACAAGCTCAGGCTGCGGCTCTCAAGCGCCTTTGCTCAAATACAGGCTGGTCACACATATATCTGACGAAGATGTTCTTTAAAAGCTGTTTTCAGGTGATTTGGTGCTTTTTTTTTTTTAATTTTTTAAATCATATGACACCTCAGCAAGACACAGTCAAAAGTTTCAGCTTTGGTAAGAAACAGTGATCATTTCTCTCTGGCAGATTAGTAGTGGTCCGTGTATCCTTTTGAAGTCTGAATGAGAAATTAGTCTGACCAAGACGTATTCTCCTTCCCATGGTTATTCTCATAGAATTCCTTCATTTTTTTTCAGCGGAATCGTCTCCTGTCTAGGAAGGGTAATTCCTCTCTTGTTTACAGTTTTCATTTTGTGTATTTCAATACACTCCCTGTGACATTCACTCCCAAGGAGATTAGTCTTTTAGTTTTGATAGCTCAGAGAGAAAATTCTTAACAGCTTTTGACCTGTATGTTGGAATCTCTAATTGGGAATTCCCTCCCCACTCCCTAGGGTTTTTTGTTACCTTTATTTTCCTGCAAGGTCAGTCAAGTGACAGCAGCAGATCTGCTGACGCTCATTGCATCTTAAAATAAAGTCAGGAGCACCATGTCGCCGTTCTAGCCCTGTGAGTAGCTCTGACTAACATTCTGCAATGCACATCTCACCAGATTACTTGCCACTGCAGATTTAGCTTCACCATTACCTTGTTAGAACCACACGCCTTTTAAATTACACTGCTTATTTCAAGGTGCACTGAGGAGGTGGCTGGGCAGTGTTCTATGCATATTTATGCAGCCTGAGAAAACAGAGTGTCCCCGTGTGAGCACCACCTTTACGTTTGCCCATATTCATTTGAATAATGACCTAAATCTCCCCGACTGCTAATTCACCTCTTCCAGTGTTACACACCTATTGCAAATGCTTAGATGTTCTTTTTTCTTAGACCGTAGCCTGGAGACAATTCCTCCAGCTTGTCGCTTGCATCCAGTTTGTGACCAAATAATCCTACCACTTCTTTCTCTAAAGCACATCTCTGAAACCTAATCTCTCAGGCAGCAGAAACTCTTTTCCTGGCCCTTCCACTGCTGCTTTTTCTTCTGGCACGCTGCTCTAAACTGGTTTCTCTTTCTTACACATTTACCTATATCATCTGCTGTGCCATTTTTACTATAAAATATTGGGTTTATTCTCTTTAGAATACCTTTAATGTCTCCAGTCCCCATGTACACTGAAACTTGGCTTTATCTCTCTCCACTTACCAACTCCTTGTGTTGCTATTTCATTTCTTGCAATAACGACTGCATTATGAACTTCTGCCCACTTTTTCCTGCAGCCACCTTGGCGTCCTGCACAGAGAATGCCTTTCCAAAAGTGAGTGAGGTCTCATAAAGCACCTTCGCTTCCAGCCCACTTATTCCTTGAAAACTCGTCTTTGACGTTATGGATGGATAATTAAATGAGCAAGGTAAGGTGGATGAGTTTCAGGTATTGTTTTATATTTCCTTAAGTGATGGAAAAATAGGCACTTGCTAAAGTAACTTTCTTTTTTCACCCCATCCTTTTCACTACGCGACTAATTTGCCTATCCTCTTTTACAGTAGGAGGCCACATTGTGCCGTAATGAGCAAGAAAATGGAGGTGGGCAGTGCAGGCTGCTCTGACCAGCGCTAAAGAAGCTGATAGAGGCCACCCTAATAAGTCAGAGCATGGTGACCCACCTAAACCAGAAATACATAGCTTCCTTGCCAGTGAAAATCGATGTTACATCAGCGGTTAAGCAAATGTGAGGAAATTGGTGAGTAACTTCCCTCAGTCAGCCTGGTATTCAATCCAGCTGCTCAGACATTAAAGGCTCCACAGTTCCACTGCTAATTCTTCAACTCCCCAGTCTGGTGAAAGGTTTGCAATGAGATTTGTTTGTTTGTTTTTCCCTCACTTTATTGTTTGCCAATTATCTAAAACACGATATTTTTTTTGTAGGAAAAGTTAATGCACTGTTTCCTAAGCCAGGCTTTCATTCATTCTGTAGCGAACACGCTCAGGTCCTGCTGGTTTTGGTTGCTGCTCTAGGATTTATCTAGCTACCACTAACAGCGGGTGGCAAATGCAATAGAAAGGAAAAGCAATCAATTAAGTGTTTGTTTTTTGAACCTTACTTATTAGCCATAAAATTACACATTCCATGAGCAAATGTTAATTAGTTTGAATTATTTGTTTACTTCTGTGTTTCCTCTATATTCTCATCAGATTAATGGCTTTACTATTTAGAATACAATGTTCTCTTCTGTAATTGGTAGTAATGAATTCAAGATATATGCATGCAAGTCTTTGCATGCATATATCTTAAACATAATTAATTTCCAATGAGGAAAGTTAGATTGTTCCTTCATCTATGTACAATTAAAGTTTTCTTTTTTTAAAAAAAATTATGGTTTGTTTCAGGTTTGGTCTTAAATGCAGGAAAAAGGCTGTTCAAAGTACTTCAGCTTCCATTGTGGCTAAGGGAACAAGTTGCCTTGATTAGCATTTATAAACATTACTGCATTAGGAAATAAAAATGTATCCATAGGTTTCAATACACCTTTGATATAAAAAAAGAAATAATATAAATAAAGGTGCAATAGGGAAGGATGGAATATCAGAATAATCATTGTTTGGTGTAAAGGCTCGTCCTTTCCACAGTGTGCAGCTCCAGAGGTATAAAAGATGTGTAAATCACACAGTAGGAAGATCTGGGATGATCTGTCCCCCAGGTAAGCGTGCCCTTGCAACACTTGCTATTTAAACCCTGGATGTTCTCATCACTATGTGACCACTCCTCCTGTGTGCCTTGCCTAATGATACCCTGTGACAAAGAGTTCACCATCTAAAAGATACATGAAGTCTTAACACTATTAGTGATACCCGATACATGCTTCCTTTCAGCAGTTGATCTTTTCAAATCCTAGACTGGTCCCTTTTCCTATGATGAAATGGGAAGAAGAGATGATCTACCTTCTAGAACTTGTCCATTTGTACACCTTTTAATCATATTTGTTTTTATTTTATCTTCTAAAATAACAAGCTCCAACTTTCTCTGTTCCTGTTCGTCATGTTTCTCTATGGTTCATTCTTATTTTGTTGTTCTCTCTGCCTGTCCTGTAGTCAAACTAGAAATTACCCAGAAAAGGTTACAAAAGAAAAAGCCTTTCAGGATGCCGTGCAGCAGTCATGACTAGGAATGAATTCTGAAACTGTGTACTCCGTAAGGCAGCTCTCTTTTTATATAGACTATCTTTTTGATAACTGTGGGTAAAAATCTGCCCCATCTAGTGGCAAAGAGAAAGCAGTAAGTAAGTACAAAAATAAGCAAACAATAACAAACAAAAAAGGGAAACGGAAGAATACTATATTCAAATTGCAAGATACAGATTTTCAACACTTCTCAAAAGAAGATAAAGACTTCCACTGTTATCAGAAAAAATGCTTGGTAGGCAGGGCTAAAAACATAGGACTTGAAAGGTTTCAGGGATAAAAGAAATCCCAGCAGTCATAAACTAATTATGGTGTTAAAATTACTAATAAGGATGATCATTTTTTCATTTGTTTGGAAAGAAGCAGAATGAAGTATTAGTATAATATCAGGATAGCTAACTAAATTTTCATCCACTGATAAGGGAGGTAATACAGAATATCATATCCAATGGGAGAAATCACAGACGTACAGAGCTAGTGCTCAAGCTAATGGTGAGAACTTGGTTGCACTAATTGCAATTAGTAATAAGTCTTATCATAGAAGGAAAATTCAAGGAGATGGTAAAAGTGATAATATTGCACTATTGTTCAAGAAATGAAGTGAGATAATCTCAGAATTGCATCAGACCACAAACATTATGAAGTTGCAAAAAAAAGACAATATTCTTTCTAAACTGCATCAACGGAGCTGTTGAATGCTGAACTCTCAGCTTGAGTAGAGCCTGCTAATTTGGACAATGTGATCTAATGAAGACAGATTCGAGAGAGTACAAAGGAAAGAGACAAAAATGTGTAGAAATCCTATGAAGAAAGGTTGAAGGAACTGAACCTGTTCCCCAAAATAAGGGAAAATATAGTGGCAAATGTCTGAGCTAATAGTCTACACTCTTTTGATAGCCAGTGATGTAGGCATGTCCAGGATGTGATTAATCTGTTTCAGATATCTATGTTGAAATGAGATGAATTACATCATAGAAGCACTTGTTTACCTTCATCATCTATCAAGGGTTTCCAGGGAGACTCACTTAGATATAGACGGCTGCTGTCCTTCCTCCTCTCAGTGTGAAGTGTTTGATATGTTTTCAACTGGTAAACACTTTGTTACAAATCCGGCCATCATTATTATCTGTGCCCTTCACTATGGCAATGTAATAATTCATTACTTTAAATTTGCAGCAAAGAAGACTTTGTATTAAGAGAAATATTCTGCAAAGATAGTTTGTCAAAGAAACAGGAGGCCTACGGGCTGTGCAGTACCCTTCACTGTTTTTTTTTCTGGCAATCATGTTTAAACCTGCCTCAAATCAAGATGGAGAAAATTACCTTTGATTGTTTTTACTTCTTCGTGTCTATGGGCCTGTTGTCTGACATGATGCCTCATGAGTTGAGGGAAAGCCCTGTCTTGGTTTTGTCCCATACCAAGTAGCATGATCCCAGGCGTTTCCTGAGCACGATTCAGGGGTTGGCCCAGGCCAGGGACAACTACCTACCAATAGGCAGGTTAGAATCAGCCACCCTTTTCTGGAGGCTACGAGAGTTTAATAGACGTGGCTAGACATGTCAGTTGGCCTCAAGGCCAAAGAACAGGCTCTGCTACCATTAAATTTGTTTATATTGATGTCACCCAAGAGTTTGTTTGACTTAGGGAGAAAGGTGTGCTTTTAAGCAGATCTGAAGCCACACCTAATTGTGTAAGCTGACACCATCCCTTGAAGTCTACCCAGAAGTCAAAAGATCCATGAGCAGCAACTCTTAGGCTTTTCTTCCTGAGACTTTTTCTGGAATCACAATTTCACTTCTGCTCAGACTTCCAGGCTTATGATTCCAGGGTTGGAAATCATGGCTTTGTTTACTTCCATGACTATATACACCTCTAATTCAGTAGCCTGATGCTTTTTGCCCCAGATAGATACAGAAAGGAAACCACAGCACTGATGGAATCCTGGTGTAATGAGGGTCTGGATCATGGCAGCAAGGCCCATGTCTGGAGACATGTATAGTTGAACGTGATCAACATTTACCAAGTGGAGATTTACAGTACCACCAGTCATGCCTTCCATTAAAAGTTCTACTAACATGAATTAAATATAAACCCTCCAGTGAAAGAGGGAATGTACTCCTCAATATATATTCTGAGTTCTTACCCAAGACACATGACAAACAGCTTTGTCCAGTTGTCTAAAACCAGTTTCAACCAGGCAGCTCCCAACAGCATTTCCGTCTTGTTCTACAACGATAGTGAATGTGCAACTGTCAGGAAGGGTGCTTCAAAAAAGCTGGCAAGTTTGGTTATATGGCTGGAGCTTTCTTGCTGCTGCAAGATAGGTCCTTCCTGCTAAAGAAGTAGCAAGAGAAGGACCAGCCCAGCTTATGAAAAACTAGCGTTCCTATGTATTAGAAAACATTGAACTGTGAGTTTCTCAAGGCAAAATCCACATGGCAAAAAAGGACATCAAAGAAACTTATCACCAGGTGATGTCAGCATAGATCAGCGTATACGGGCTAGTCAATACACACGGGAAAGCTGGATTTCTCTCTTCAAAGTTGTCCTCTGAAAAAAGATCAGGTGCTAAGATACAAACGCATAAATTGGTCACAGATGGGGGTTAACCAAAATAACTCATAATTAGGTATTACCCAGGTGAGTATTGAGAGCTGCAGTGCACTTTAGTGTGAGCTTAAAATGGGTGAAGACCCTGGGATGGGATAAGTTCCAGTCCATGTACAGCCAAGGAGAGTGAAGAGCTGTTTGGGAGCACAGGATCCAGTGATTCTTGTTGGCAATTGATGCTCCTAAAATATTTAAGCTTAGATGGATCAAGACTAGCAGCTAAAAGGCAAGAGTAAACTAATGGTTAAGTTAAATTTAGTCCTCATGAATTCCACTCAATTCTCTGGCTACACTAATTTTGCTAAAACTTGTCCAAATTTAAATACATTACTTATACATCGTGGAGACTACTTCTCTGCTTCCTTTTAGAGATGACTGATTTTTATTTTTTTTTTCTGCCAGTCATTTTAGCTGATCTTGTTAATTAATGCATTATACAAAGCAGCACAAGTTTTGCTTCTGATTGCTAGAATGAAAGTTTTGACTATCGCAAAGTTCAGTCAACTTAAAAGTCACTGGTGGAATATACAGATGAACTTACATTTAACCCAAAAGATCAAAGTAGTTTTCTCCCTTGGTTAAGCTTTTTCATCAAATATTATGTATTTAACTGGGAGAGGTGCTGAGTACTGTTCTGACCTAGAAAAAATAAATGAAGCAGAACAATGAGGATTTAACAATAATATTTAACAAAGTATCTCAGCATCGTGAAAGCTGTTAGAGCAAACTGCTATCAAAGGATGTTTAATTGAGACAGTATATTGTCTTTTCTGAAAGAAAAAAAATCAGAAGTGCCTTTTGGCCACCAGATAGCAGTGCTTCACTTTGTACAGCTCTCAACTCAATTACAGTGTTTCTCATCTCGTAGAAAAATCCATATATTGGGTCCTGGTCTCTTGCTCAGATACATCTTTTGCAGACTTCATTATAGACTTCAGCTGAAAAAAAGTAAAAATTTCAGAATTAGCTGTGCAGATATTTATGTGTTCAGGAGGAATCAATAATATTGCAGCTTTCCTGAATGGGGAGAGCTGGTTGTAGAAATATAGTGTAACACAGGCATTACAATTATCATTTCCAATGACAAAAGTTTCAGAGAAAATATTGGGCTTAAGATATTTTTAGTGCTTCTTCCTTGCTGCCAGTACATTTCCTTATTTGCATTAGTATTTCAGGAATATTTCAGAAAACCATGTTTTTTGTCCTCAGAACATAAACATAACAGTTTTATTTCAGTAATTCATCATTTTTGCCAAATGTTTTAAAACCTCTGTATTTTTCTTTATTTAAAATGCTATTAAAGGAACAGACTTAATAATATTTCTTAGCAAAAAGAAAGATATCCCCATTTTCACTGAAGCTTGTTGAAACACCAAAAGTGCAATACCCTATATAATAATAATTAGCAGCTGTGCTATAATGCTGTGTTGGTTCAGGTCACCTTACAAGACCTGTGCGTCATCTTCATTCTTTGCAGACATGGCTCCAGACCTCAGGTAAGGTGCATAGGGTCGAGAGAATAGGAAAGGCCATCTGATAGTTATTCCCTCGTTCTCATCTGTCCCAGCTTTTACTTTAATGTGTCTCAGCTGCTGCTTTAACTTGCAACAGCCGGTTATCGTCCCTATGGGATCATGGAACAGCTGTATCACTTCCTTTTCTCCCAAACAAGGCAGGAGAGATTTATAATGGAAACCATCTCTGGCAGCTCTACACTAGGATGTTCTTCGCTTTGGCTGTCATAGAGCCCTAACTGGATTCCCTTCCTTGTGCTTCTCCTCCAGGGGATCTGGTGGTGAAACCACCTGAGCCCTCACTTTATCGCTATGATTCATGTGACCTCTCACAGGGAACTTCACCTTTTTGTAGAGTTAGGCATGTTTCCTGAGTGGAAAGGTGACCTTCCTTCCCATTTGTGATCTCATTTCGACTGTGACAACTAAAGCAAAATGTTATGTGAGGAAAAATAGTAATAGGAAAGTTCTCAGCTTCATCACCCCTTTTTTATTTTAGGTCAATCATGGTTTCCTTTTTTCTATTCTCATATCTCTGTAACCATGAAAACTCATCTTCTGGTAACCGGCTTTCAGCAGACGACGAGTGAATATGCAGAGTCCTAAGACCCTTAATTTGATGACTATTCCCATAGTTATCCTACACATAGACTATGCCTCTAATAGTTAGGAACTGGACTCTGACTACGATCAGGTATTTATAAAAACCAGGGAAATGATACTTCAGGAGCACTTCAGGCTTTGTGTAGCTCTCAGAAGATCTTTCGTCTTGGTGTAGAATAAAGATTGGTACTTTGGGTGGTACAGCCTGCAAAATGCCTTTATTCCTCGAAAAACAAAATAACTATGGCTTTGTGACAGAGCATTCTGAAGCAATTCATGTGCAACTTGGTTTAGAATTTTATATTTTGCCTGACACAAGTCCCAGCATCCTGTTCTGCGCTGCATCTCCATGTTTCCTGTGCTTTGGGACCGAATTCTAGCAATACCCTTGGAAACTCCTGAAAAGCAGTCCTGCCCCTGGAGATGGCAGAGTTATGTAGCGCTAAACGTGGATATCTCCTCCTCACGCTTTGTTCTGAGATAAACATGAACGCATCCGATCTTAAAATCCATTGATTAGTCTGAGCTAACGGGACACCTTCCTCTTCTTTGAAATGGAAATAACCGCTTTGTCACTATAAAATCAGCGCATCAGTGTCTCTTTTTATAGCTTATGAAGTGGACACAGACTGGCTTTGTTAATTTGTCTGTACACTGAGATACCTGTCTCATTTGGTGAGGCACTGGCACAATCTATCTACGGTCTATTAAGATGAGAGGAGTCTATTAAGAGAGGAAATACAATATAACTACAATATTTACTGTTCCAGAAGCTGGAACCTCACACATGCAGAGGCTGGAAGAACCTTCTGTTCCACTTGTTACACCGGTTTCCTGCTCTTTAAGAAATAATGGTAATAATAAAATATTTACATCCAAAGAGTGCTTGAAATTGCAACCTGTGGTCTGAAGCCCGAGCGCTGGTGGTGCAGCAGCCCTTAACAAGACGGGATGTTAACTCAGCCTTTCACCCACTGTTCCCATCATTCCGAATTACTTACAGCTGCCCTTACATTTTCTTCTCCCCCATGACTTGGTTGTGGGGTGGTGTTTTTTTAGTAAAAAAGACTGATGTCGTTATAAACATAAGCGTTGTCCTGGAGTAACTGCAACTCAAGCTCTGCAGCCCTGTGCCGGTTCTGGCCCACGCCAGAACACGACAAAGCCACCACCCCCTGTAAGACCTGAACGGGAGTGGGAAACAAACCTCTGGGGCCGGTCCAAGAGGGGCCAGAGGGACCCGAGCAGGATCTGTGGGAGCTGGCCCAGCCCGGCCCGGGGGCGGGGGGCGACAGGGGCCCAGGGGGTGGCAGCCACTTGCGCGGCGGTGGACACGGAGGGGCGGGAGCAGAGTTGCGGGGCGGAGGAGGGGGAAGGCGGCGGCAGCGGGCGCTGCCATAAAAAGGCCGGGCGCGGCGGGGCCGGCGCATCTCTCTCGTCCGCAGTCACGGCGGCCGGAGCAGCGGCAGGAGCAGCAGCGGGGCCGGCGGTGGGACAGCAGCGGACGGGCATGGGGACGGCGCTGGCGGCGCGGCTGGGCCTGGGGCTCCTGCTCCTGGCTCTCCTCCTACCCACGCAGGTGAGCCCCGCAGTGGCTCGGCGCTTCCCCACCCGTGTGTGAGGGGCTGGAAAGCGGCCACGCCGAGACACAGCCCGCACCATCGGCGCCACCGCCACCACGCGCGCTCAGCCTCAGGCGCGGGGATGGGGGGTGGGCTTCTCCTGGGGAGCCGTTGGGCGGGAGGTCGTGAGGGGTGGCCGGCGCCATCTCGCCGCCCGGAGCCCGCCGTGGGTGGTGGGCGGCTCCCCCGCCCCGGGGCGGCGGCGGGGCGAGGGGAACGAGCCCAGGCAGCCCCGGCTGGGGAGGCGCCCCGCCGCCCGCGGGTGGGCTCGTCCCCGCCGCCCGCCCGAGGCCAGCGCCCCGGCATGGCGGTGGCGCGGGTTACCCCGCTCAAATTAACAAAAAAAAAAAAACAAAAAAAAACAAATAACGAAGTTGGGAGTTCGCCGCGTTTCTTCTCGGGGGCTCCTGGAGGGCGTGAGCGGCGAAGGGGCGTTCGTTCCCCCCGCTGCAAAGAAGGGGAACCATGGCTCCAAACCCGACGTAGCTTCCAGCGTTACAGTCGGAGGGCGGCGAGATCCTGGTCTGAATCCTTCCCCCTCACCGGGGCCGTGGGTCCGGCCCCACGGCAGGAGCGGGAGGTTTGGGGGCCTGGGCTGGACAAGTCTTGGTCTTGGTGCAAAGGCAATAATAAATGAGGGCGGTGGTGATTTGCCTTTCGGTCAAACCGAGAGGGGTTCCCGGATACCGCATCGATGCCTTTTTCCTAGGGACCACCTTTTGAAAAGGGTCAATAACGCAATATCATAAAAACAAACGGCGAAAGGATTGCTGGAGATTGTTTTAAATATTCTTCCCCCCCGTTCTTTATAAGTAAGGGCATTATACCTTCTCCGCTGTGCTCAGGGGAGACTTGCCCTTGGCGGTGATGAGAGCAGGATCAGACCCTTTGGGTTACCGGTATTTGTCACATGCTCGTTAAAAAGATCTGTCCGGGGTCCCATCTATCGTGGTATTGTGGAACTGGGCTCTAAGCCCTTTACCTTCCACCAAGAAAAACAAAACCCAAAAAACAAACAAACAAAAAAAACCCCCAAACCCTATCCAGAAACCAGGCTTTCGGCTTAAAGCGAAGAAAACTCTAAAAATATAGAACCATGTGTGAAACAGCAGCGGAGACTTTGAATGAAGACTGAAAAAATTCCAGGGCGGGTTGGGGCTTGCCGCTTATTCAGCTTGTGGGTTGTTAACTGGGCAATTCATTATTGATCACTTTCGGACTGGTTTCAACAGAAACTTCCACACAGCGATTTTTATCCTGCAGTCCTAAATGGCTTCCAGCATGTTGCTGGCTGCCAAAAACCCTGACTACCAGAAGCTTTATGCCATCCTGATACTTTTCTAGGATATGCTTTTTTTCGTAGAAAACTCTTAAAGAAAATGCTCATGCAATTTTTTAATAAAATTAACACTGACCACATGGCTTCAGCATTAAAGGACTATAATTATTTTTTCTGCTAAAGAAAATTAATCTTCTCAGCAGCACTAGAGATATGAAACAATAAAGGCGCCTTTTATGGAGAGCATTATTTATTAAACTAACTGCTCTGGTTTAAAAAAAAGACATTTTCTGTTACTTCAGCTACCTCTATCAGAGCTTACCAGAAGGCTCTGCTGTAATACAAGTTTGCTGCCATAGAGCTGAAGCCAAGCTTGCTAAACTATGCTTGTTTCAGGGGAGCAAATATGCGGTTCTTGCTATTGCTTTTCATCTTCGTATATGACATGCTTTTTTTCACTGGAAAAAAAGAACATGTTAGCTTGGCTTTGAAAGTTTTCCTGTGGATGGGTAGGAAGTAGCTTGATACTGAAGCTATACGGGGTGCAAATTTTTATGTTCTATGCATATAATACAGAGTTAGGGAGGGGAAAAAAATGAATTTTTTGATTTTTCCTTTCTGTTAGCGTTTTTTTAATTTCCTAATATTATGTGGTCTTTCCACAGCATTTCCTATTTGTATACTCTTGCAAGCAGATAGGTTATGATTTAATCAGTATAGTTCCATTGTGTTAAGTTCTGCAGCTCAGCACTACCACGGCAAGATAGGAGATGTGAGAGGCTGAAATATTTAGTCCGCTCACATAAGCCCCACCGTTGCTTGAAAGGAATTTCCAAACCAGCCCCAGAAACAGTATCAGTAGGTTCTTCACTGTCTGTTCATATTTTCGTTTGTGGCTTAGTCTGCAAAGACGATGAATTCATGCAGTTGTCTGAAAGTCTTGTTTATCCAAGATTTTTGCATAGCTTTACATCTGCATTTTTTTCTTTTTGTGTGAAGTTTTTGAAACCTACTTCTCTATTCTATTCTAACTTTTGTTTTAGTGGAGAGTTTTGATAAAGTGATAGCTAGGTAACAACAGAGAAACATTTAGAAAAGTGTTAGATTTATTTGTTTAACAAATCCCATGCATGCAATTCAAAATGTCTTTGTCCTGAGCTGCACAATGAGAGGCATGAGCAATTGTGTGTATGGTATCTGAGTACTGTGAGTGGTGCTACACATTCTTCATTACAACTAACTTGTCTTCTGTTGTTTGTTTTTAAAAAAAAAAAAGAAAAAAAAAAAAAGAAAAAATAATCCACAAAACCTCCTTTTTGTTATTTTTTCCTTCCCCTTGCATTCTAGATCTACTGTGATTCCAATGGAACAAATACAACACCTTCAAACAATTTTTCAGCAAGTTCCGTTTCTCTGTCAACTGTCACAAATTCAGTGAACAATGCCACCGCTCAGGGACATGGAAGTTCCCTTCATTCAACCACAAGTCTTCTTTTCATTCTCTCAGTTTCTCTTCTGTATTTTTGCTGTTAAGAGACTCTGGCATGGAAATGGCTACCACTCCCCACCCAGTTTCCTGAACCATCCGAGATGACTAGATCTCCGACCCAGCATGAAAATCAATCAGTCCAAACTCTACATCAAACCAGCTTGGTTCCACTCCATACTCTAATTAGTACCAGTCTGACCTAGAGAAGCACTCAGTATTCTGACTTTCCAAACCTGACCAGTGTGAAAAGACCAACTTCAGCAAGGAGGTAAAACAATGAGCTCTCTTCACCAAATGAGCTGGAATTTGGAAAAACAAGATGGAAGGAAAATGAGACAGTATTGGCAACCTCTGATTTAAAGCTGAGAAGAAATGCAGTATCTTATAATATGGATGGATGATAACACTCCACCAAGAAAAAGGCTAGACGGTTTATCTACCATTTAGAGTAAGGACTTGAAGAGATTTTATTTTCCGTTTAAATTCATTAAAGTCAACAGGCTCGTAGAACCACTAGAAAACACAGAAAAGCTCCAGGGGTCTGTTTCTCCCACAGCCTATATGGTTATAACCTATGGGTAGTGTATACAAAAGAAAGAAAGTATCAGTGAAAAGGGTTTTGTCTAGATATCATTTGTATGAAATTGTTACAAGGATAAAAATAGAATACCAAATTTTTGTAAGAATCCTCTTACTTCTGAGTCCTAACCAAATGGCTAGCCTGGCAGGACTAGTTTTGAAATAGCTAAAAACCACCACTTTTCATAAGAGTGGAATTATTTATGGTGGGAATTTGAATTTGACATTTTATTTAAATTGTTTGTATATTAAACCATATGTGCCAGAGGACAGAGGTGTGGAAACATTGGGAAAAGTACCAGGAGCTTTTTGCAAATGAAGTTCAGACAAAAAAAAAAAAAAAGTCAAGGGATAAATGTCTCCTCTTTCCCCTATTTCTCCTCCCATGTTCTACAAGTTGTATAAGTTCTTTTTGCTCCTGGAACTTTCCTTAATTATGAAGGATTTATGGAATCTTTTGAGTAATGTTCTAGTGCTGCTTTTTTTTTTTTTTGGCACAAGGTGAATAACTTACTGTTTTGGTTTTTTTTGAAGAGTTTTAATTGTGATAGTTTACTTTAAACATCGGCTGATATTTGCGGTGGGGAGAAGGAGTGGAGAGAGGAGAGCAAAATGCCAAAAATAAGAAATTAAATGATCAGATGTTTGGAATATGAAGACTGGAGTCTTAATTTAATCACTGAATTTAAAAGTTACCTTTGTAAATACTACTTTTTAAAAATTTTCTGACTCAAAATTGCTATACTTGCACAGATTGTTTCTGTATCATCCAGTGCTTTAGGTAATAGTATCTGGTACTTGATCCAAGCAAGCTTTGTTGAGGAGGTTCAGCTACCTTGATGATAATACCTTGTCAGAAAAAAAAAAAGCCGATATGACCACATGTGAGTATACATGATCATATCACTGTGTATAGATATTTATCTCAGTATAAGATCATGTCAAACATGAGTGGCTCTCTATTTTTTTTTTTTAATCCACATCTGTCTTTCAGTTACATGACCATCATTCCAGAGTATCATATATTAATAGCAAACTAACACAAGTTCATGTCAGTGAGTGTACATGGACATTTCCTCATGCTTATCATTTGTATCCAGTAAAATGTTAATGATTGTATTTTTGTGTTTGTGTAACTATGCTTTGATTTATTAGCTACTGATTTTCATTTGAGGGAAAAAAACCTGTAAATAAAATGGTGGACAGGCAATGCATTCTAGATGCACTTCCAGACACTTCCACAAAAACTTGTAACTTGCCTGCATAAAGTGAATGAACTGTTAAGCAAGACTGTATATGTGATTAAAAATCTCAAGGTCTAGAAATGCTGAAGTGTAATTAGTTTTATTTCTCTGTAAGGTTTAGTGACTCTGGGAGTCTGGATTCCACTCTGAAATCAGTTGGTGAGGTTTGATTCACTTCTCTAGTAACTGTAGTAGGTTTTCCATTCTTATTATAGCCTCTTCCCTTTCAAAGTATTACTATGATTTCATTTTAAACAAACAGTGCTTAAACAGAGTTTTCCTCTGTTTCTTACTGTGGGCAGTGAGTTATTTGCCTCACAATGGCTAAAGCTGTGTTTCAGCTCCTGGTTATAAAATATGTGAATTAACTGCTTGAGGTTTCTGACTCCTGCGAACTCTGTTAATATAGTAAGAATATTCTAATAATTCAAGTTTCACCATGCTTGGTGAAGGAGAGAGACTGGAAGAGGCAGAAATTTGTGCAATATTTTGCTGAAAAGCAAAAAAAAAAAAAAAAACCAAACCACACCTGGATGAGAATTGAAAAACACATAGTACATGACATTCCGAAGTGGTGTCTTTGTTGTTTTTTCAGGTATGCTCCTTCCTGATAACCCTTAAAAGGCCCAATGATGTTCTGACTGATTATCTTTACTCCCTAGATGTGGAGAAACACATTTAAAAACGCCTGGCTACTTAGTCATGCTGCACGATGGTTGGCATTTTTCATTGGGAAAGAGGCCCCCGGAGAGGCCTCCTGAGGCTCTGGAGGGAATGCAGCGCGGCAGAGCCTTTGATTGTGTTCCTTTACTTTTCCAGTAGGCTGAACAAACCCGAGGAGCGGGATGGGTTTGTCAGAGCTCACCATTTGAATGTATCTTGGAATCCGCAGGGAGCGTCAGAGCACATTGTTCCCTCGTTTAGCTCCTCTGCGGGCTCCAGAAGAAAGCGTGAAGATAAAATGTTACACCAGCCATTACCTGGCTGGGTGTCTTCTCTACAAACATAAAATTGAAAATAGACTCTCTCCAAGGAGAGACAGAGAACAAGACGCCTGCAACAGTGGTCTTTAATGATGTACCAGTGAAATAAATGAAGTATAGGAATATGCTTGAAGTTAAGTTTTTGTTAAATATCCAAATGAATTGGGATGATTGGCTTAGCTGGTGGCATGCTTTTTTTTTTTCCCCTCCTTTTTTTTAAAAAAAAAAAATAAATATGGCCAGATTGCTTTTTAATAGCGTCTAAGCATATTTAAACTCTCTTGAGTTTTTGAGTTTTCTGCAGAGCAGATGAGTGATTTAGAAATACAATCTGGTAACCTTTGTTCTGTTCCGTTCCATCCCAGAACAATGGAATCGGTGATGAAGAAATCCACCCAGGGAAAGAGGACTTGATGGATTTATTTAACGAAAGGGGCAGGCGGGAGGGGAGGGAGGAGAGGGGAGCCTACGCACTTAACAGCTATTTAATTTTTTAGAATGACACCTATAATAACTGGAACCAGCTCTTACCTATTCCTCTCACGAATCTGTCCAGCTGGAGCGTGTCTGGATAACGTATGTTGCAATGCCTCTGAAACAATTCTGCTTCTGTTTGATGCACGGCACTGCTTTCGTCGTAAACATGCACTAGCCACATATGTCCTGAATAAAGTATAGTGTTATTATTTGAATGAAATAGCCTAAAATGAGCACTTACGGTTTGTGTGCAGCCTACTGTTCCTTCCTTCACAACCTCGTGTTGTGAACAGCCCTTCAGTTTTTTTCAAACTGCAGTTTTCAGCTGGCTTAGAAATCTGCAGGGACTTGGAATGAACAACTTCCATTCAACGCAAATCTCCACAAGGTGAAGTATTTTGGGCCAGATCCAATGCTATTAGAGCTTCTGCTAGTGGCTTCCTTGTTTTCAGCAAGATGAAATCATGTACCCCGAGCCTTTCTCCGCACGTGAAAGGCGGCGTGCCTGCTGCCGCTGTGCTGTGCTAAGGAGCACTTTCTCTGCATGGAGGTGTGACATTATTAAGGTCTCAATAAGTGACTTTTCAAATGAGCTCAGGACTATTTTGACAAGCCATTCCCAGCTTTTAGCCTAATCCCTCAAACACTTAGGATTTGCCTCCACAATGCAAATACTCTCCAGCTAGCTGGAGACAGCAGCATTCTCCCTGATGTCATTAGTACAGTGTTTCGTATGGAGTCGTTTCTCCAGAGAGTAGTCCTTAGGCAGCCGGGTGGTCTGTGGAAGGACCCATGAGAAGGAGCACTTGCAGAGCCGGGCTCTTTGTGGTGCATCTTTCCGAGTCAGCGTTTCCCTGCACTCGGGTTACATCAGGCTCCGCAGCAGAGCTCACAATGACACCTTCTATCCGAAAGCCAGGACGTATATAAACATGCATATATTAGAGGCAGTTGGGAGCGATTTGCATTTTGTGTGCGTTCAAGCCTCATAGGGATCTGATTTCCCATACCTGACTGAAATGATTTAGGTAGCAGGCTTTATCATCCAGCGACTTTATTGTAATGGATACAATTGGAGAACGTTTCATGGTTTTCGCATTAAAGATAACTTTGAAATAGGATCTGCCAAGCTCTGCCTCTTCGCAGCACAAAGCTCTTCATTATAGAGTACACGTTAGATTTTGTGCACTGTACAGGTCTACCGCACCCCAACAGATGAAGAGGCTGGTTATTTTAAATCCATCATTTTACCTGCAGCGGTTTAAAGAGCAGCACTAGGCTGTCTGCAGTACGTGTTCTAAGATGCAGAGTTTTCATCGCTATGCAGTGGCCTTGGGAAAGACACTTGATGCTTGCTTTGGTTATCAGCCTTCAGTTTTCCAAGTGAAGCCCTCAGCATCCCGCTCATGAATGCGTAATTGCTCTGGTTTATTCTTCGTCAAAATGCCTGGAATGAATGACCTGGAGCTGGAGAAAAAAAACAAACCATGATCAATTTTATACGGCCCAACCAAAATCCTGAACTAACAAAATCTTCTCTCTGAAGGGTCATTCAGTTCTCTCTTGAATCCAGCGATACTTCCTGCAATATATCTGCTACAAATATGTCAGTAAAACATTTTCAAGCTTTTCAGAAGTGACCTGAGACTCTTTCTTTCGTGCTTCCAGCTTAGCAGGAGCTATGCTTTAACAACTGATGGGTGCACAATATAAAAATTGAGGACGCAGCAGAATTAAATCGTGGTAGCTTGGTTCTGCTGCATAAACTGAATGATCGCATTCCACCAAAATCTCTCTTGAATGACCTAGTGTGAAAAGTATTCTTTATGTGGCACAAATTATTAAAGGAAGCAGCGCCTCTGTAAAGCATTTGTTCCGTTTCCCTCTTTTCAACAACTCTCACTGAAAACACAGCGTGGACTTTTTTTCAGATTGCGTGGTGTGCATAATTAGGACTTAAAGTCTGTGTTCATTGTACTGAAATATGTAAAACTTCACATGACAAAAGCTGTATGTTTTTTCTACTCAATTGTAGAAAATGCAAATATTTTTTGAGGGTAAGAGTGAAGTTTGAGACCATAAGGATATACATATCAGACATATGCATGTCGTCTGATTGATTAGACGGCTGGGATTCAAAGCTGATTGAGTGCTTACAGCTAATTACGTCAGTCGGAGCCATAATAGCAAGGATTAAAAAACAATTTTAAATGGATAGAAACCATGTTTTTAAGACCCTCATTGTTTTAGGAGAGAGGGAGAATTTCCTCTGCAAGCAGATTACCTGGTAGTTGTTCAGTGCATTTTTCCTTTAAGAAGCCAATCTGGGAAATGTTGATAGCATGAAAATGGACTTGGTGTAGTCTTTGCTTGAACATGGCAGTTTCAGCGTTTTAATGCTTACTTACAAAGAAGTTTTTGAATAATGAACCAGAAAAGTCCTTTGACAGGACTGTGAGAGTAATACAAAGATGTGATAGCATTATTATCCTGAGACATGATGACATTTGCTGTCATGTATCTACTATCTACAATTTTTTTTTTAATATGTTTTCTAAAACTTGCTGGCTTTTACTGTCCTTTTATAAGTTTCCAACAGTATCTTCAAATTCCTTTTTAACGCTGTTCTCACTACTCTGATTTTGTTATCTTTCCTGTTTCAGGAAAATAACAGAAAACTACATGCAATGCAGCAGATTTTTTTCAACTTGGAATTAGTCATTGCCTTCATTCCAAAATTCTCAGGCTTCCGTAAGGTGTTCCCTCTTGCAAAGTACTACCAGTAAATGAGCCAATGTGAAGCATTACTGGGATGACAGACTGGGGTTTTTCCTGCCAGTCTGTGTTTTTACTAAAATTAAAATACCAAAACAACACTCAGTCATTTTCGGGACACAATGTGAACCCCACACTAATTTAGCCCTCTTAATCTGACACTGATCTAAACCTTCTGCCACAGTTTCACGGAAAGCAAAAGCACATTGCTAACATGGTGGAGGACCTGGATGACAGGTAAAGCATCTACACAACCTCCTGTCACCTGTCCAAGATTCCAAGATGTCAGATTCGATCCCCAAATGTGTGATCTAATACACCAGGGATTTGTGGATCTCGCTAGGTGGCTGATAGGGCTCTGTGACTTTAATTAGTATTTCAATGTGTTTCCATTTAGCAGGTCTGTTCTTACTCAGCGACAGGCTGACACTGTTCAACTTCTACTTAACTCCTTTTTTTTTTCCCCTCCAGTCTGATGTCATGTGTTCCTCAGAGCAGAGGCAGTCATTGCTGAGTGTCTGCAAAGCTCCCACAAGGCATTAGCTGGTCGTCAGCAGGTTTTACACTGCTTTCTGTGGCAGCAGTAATTAAAGCCCAGGTCTTCAAAGGTAATTTGGTGCCTGACTTCTAATTCCCATTGAAATCAGTGTCCTTGCAGGTTGCAGTCTGACTGCCTTCTGTGTAAAGTTAGTATCTAATACTGAAAGTTCTTACAGACCTCTTGGGAGCTCTGCTTATTTTTCAGGGGAACAGCAACTAAGCCCCTCTCTTTCTGTTTTCCTTGCCAGCTTGCTTGTTTTCTGTATTATAGAACCCATGATTGCTATGGCAGAAGGAGTGTTTGGAAATATCTTTCCATCAAGGAAATATCTTTCAATCAGGGTGGTGACATTCACCCCTGCCACAGCAGGATGGAAGGTTTCCTGGTGCTGCCTGGTCTCCGCAGCCTGCCTGCACTCCTTCCATGGGGAAACGCCTGGCCCAGGCTCTCACACGCTGGGGTCAGGGCCGTCCCAGAGTGGTCCCACAGTCCTTTGGTGGTTCAGCCCAGGGTCGTCTGGGGGCTTCAGTCAAGCCCCACGTTCGGGCTTGAGACAGTCATTGCGCTGAAGACCTGAGTGATGGGTTTATACTGATTTCTGAGAAGACAGAAGGAGGGGCCGAGTGAGAGGCTAATGAACTGGGAATCTGGAAAATGGCATTCTCTTCCAGCTGGACCCTTCACATTCAATTTCCAGTAACACTGAAATACTGTATTTACTCCTACTTATCACTTACGTTATTGTAACACTATAGCTAAGTGCTTTGAGACGGCCTCGACCCTGCAGTCTTACTTCAAAAAAAGGCACAGCGGATGTGTAGGCAAGGAAAAATGTGATTCCTCATGACCCCAGCCTTGGGGACATGGGGACAAGGGGTGCCTTCTCCCCTCCTCACCTCCTCTCTGGAGCAGGTGAGGCTGCCCTGCCATGCAAGACACCCTGGGGGGAGAGGGAGCTGTGGGCTGCAGATAAGGAGCAGGGCAAACACGCAGGGTGGGATCCCAGCGGCAGGTGTGACCCCGGGGTGGAAGCTGAAGCTGAGGGCAGGGAGCGCCCCGGCTGTGTGCCCGCAGGGAAGTGGGGACACACGGCCATGGCACGCACTTCTGAACTCCCTGGCCAGAGCCAGCGGGTCGAGAGCAGGTTGAGGTAAATGATCGCTATCATAGAATCATAGAATTGTCTAGGTTGGAAGGGACCTTTAAGATCATTAAGTCCAGCTGTTAACCTAACACTGCCAAGTCCACCACTAAACCATGTCCCTCAGCATCACATCTACCGGTTTTTTGAATACCTCCAGGGGTGGTGACTCAACCACTTCCCTGGGCAGCCGGTTCCAGTGCTTGATAACCCTTTCGGTGAAGAAGTTTTTCCTAATATCCATCCTAAACCCCTCCTGGCACAACTTGAGGCCACTTCCCCTTGTCCTATCACTTGTTACTTGGGAGAAGAGACTGACCCCCACCTCTCTACAACCTCCTTTCAAGTTGTATTAGGGAGTGATAAGGTCTCCCCCCAGCCTCCTTTTCTCCAGGCTAAACAACTCTAGCTCCCTCAGCCTCTCCTCATAAGACTTGTTCTCCAGACCCCTCACCAGCTTCGTTGCCCTTCTCTGGACCCGCTCCAGCACCTCAATGTCTGTCTTTATTCATCTCTCATGCAACCACATTTGCAATATGGTGTGCAGTTTGGGGACCCCCAGTACAAGAGTAGACTGAGAGAGGCCAGAGGAAAGCCACAGCGGTGGTCTTGGCTCTGGAGCATGTAACATAGGAGGAGAGGCTTGGGGAGCTGTGTTTGTTCCACCTGGGAAAGGAAGGAAAAATTGGGATTTAATTGCTGTCTTGCACAGCCTAAACAGCGGGGTCGGTGGTTAGGGAGGCTGAGGAGAGGGCAGGGCTGGGATGGCAGGTAGTGTCATCTGGTGGGGAAAAAGGCGGCATAGGGGAGGGATTTAGAAAAGACAGAAATGTCCAAAAAATCCTTAGAGTAAACCCTTCAACAGAAGTCTTACAAGTCCCAAAGCCGAAGTCCTGTGTCCAGTTTTGGATGCTGCAGATACGGAGCATATCTGATAATTTGGATTATCAGATATGAACTGGTAAAATTCCGAGTAGAGCAATGAAAATCATGAGTAGTGTAGATGGATAAAAGTAGAAAGAGTGGAGCATATTCCGTTGCTAAAAGGGAAGTGTGAAGCGTAATGAAACCTGCACATAAAAGATAGTTACTAAGACATAAAGAACTAAGACATAAACAATAGCCTGTTCTTCCTGCGCGCTGTGAAGAGAGCAAGTCACATACTGAAGCATTAAGCTAAATGGCTGGGGGAGCTTGTGGATGTTTCTGAAAGCAGATTAGATAAACATCATTTGGGAATAGTTTAGATCAAGCTGATCATGCCTTTGGGCAAGGGGAGGGCTGGATGGCCTCTCACAGCCCTTTTTTCCCTCTGATTCTAGGATAATAGAGTTGATGCAATCCTAGAGCACAAAGAGCACACGTTAGGAGTCCCCCCTTTCCTCTCCACAAAAATTTTCTTCTGTGTAAAATGTCCCTTTAAACCAAATAATCTGGTTGAATAATGCTGAGTCGCTCTAGTTTCCCACTTTTGTGAGTGCTGCACCCCTGAATCAGTTGCTTGGGTATGGAAAGTTCAGATGGATCCTCTGAGGTTTAATAAAGGTCTTGTCAGGTGGACAACACAAACCAGCTTAAATGTGGTGCCTGAGTGAGACTTTACCTTTCTGTGTGCCCAGTGTAGGGATAGGCTCTTTGCTTCCATTGTGTTAACATAATAGTTACAGCCACAGATTTCTGCAGGCTTGTCATTTTATTATGTCATGTTGCCCCCTTTGGTGTCAGTTGTCAGCAGGCAAGGGAGGTTTGGAAATATCTCTCCTCAGCTGCTGATAACAAGACTTGTGGATATCTCCAGCTCCAGCTCCAGTTAGCAAATCCTAATAACAAGGTTGTCCATTCCGGTGCTTGGGTAGTGTTATACTGCACGTATTTGAAAAAGAGCTAACATAACTCCACCACAGCTCTAACCAGGGGAGGTGGAAGATGTGAAGCCATGTGTCTCTTGTGCAAGCAGATGTCTGTCTTCCAAGGCAGGAGGACAAACTTCACCTTGCACAGCACTCCTTGTAGCTTGAGATCTGCGAAGCATATGTCAAAGAGGCTAGTGTCTCCATAGCTGAATATAATGGATGCTGTCTTTACCTCAGGTCTGCAGAGAAACTTGTGTAGCGAGAGACAAAAGGACAGAGCAGCCAAGGATTGGGGGGATATGGAGAAGCAATATGGCATGGTTATGTAGGACTTGCAGAGTCATTACAAGGACAAGGGGAAATAAAGAAATATAGAGAGCTTGCATGGATAAAAGCCAAATAACTTTTGGGTGGGGATAAGAAATTGTTAGCAAATTATTATTTTACTGCTTTTGATGTTAACTTTATTGCCCTCTAATGAACAACCCCATCAACACTGAAGCTGGGGGAATTCTGGTACCTAACAGACACCTTCTGTGTGAGCTGAGCCTTTAGAAAGGCTCACTGTCTCTCACATGAGACAAGTGTATGATGTTGCCAAGTTCTTAATTGGGCTTTTTAGAGGGTGTTTCTCTTTTCCCCAGATCTCTGTTTTCATGGGGTGATCAGGAACTAAATTCTGTTTGGGACTTTGACCATGCTGCTAAAATCTGTTGAGGTGGGCCAGTGGGTTTCAACACACGAATTAAAGAAATGTGAAGAGGTACGTGCACCGCAAGGTCATGTAACCCAAAAGTCAGTTAGCCAGGCTGGAAATCATGGGAGATTTAAATAACAAAAAACCTGTCATCCATTTGATGGCATGGGGGAAAGCGTAAGGAAGAGAAAAACAAGTTCAAAGAAGTTGTTTCTCAATGCATCTCTCCTTGAAATATGCTTCTGTATGTGGCAACGCTTAAATAAAATGGTGATAAGGAGTTTGTCAAATGGTCCAAGCTTATTGTGCTTGAAATTGGAAGAGGAATTACTGAAATTTTAGTAAATGCACAGGAGACCTGGAGCTCATAATATACTATGAAAGCTTTGTTTGTTTTGGCTAATTTACATCTTTCAACCTTTCATTTTCTGTAGAAGGAGATAGAGTATGAATTACTTTTTTAACACAGCGAAGATTCTCTAAAGGTTACTATAGTCTCTGTAGTCCATTCAGCATATTCAGAATGCAAATTAGTTCTACATCAGAGTCTTTTTGTGAGGCTTTTCATTACAGGGGGAGATGTAAAGCACTCAAATTTGGTTTTAATTTTAGATAAAGGGTCAAAAAGTGGATAGGTCTCTTTATTTGTATTTTTAAGAATCTTTTTAGTACTTTTTTCCTATCAAACATGAAAAGGAAAATAGTTATGTTTCTAGGTATTTGGGGACCCCTTTGAAGCAGTGAGCAAAGGAATGCTTAATACTTTGAAACTATCTATTATTGAAACTATCAATTATTTTAACATTTTCTCAAAGGCAAAACAGGATCCTCACCAGACCAGCTTTGTGTCTCGTTTTTCTTGTCCTGACAGGTTGTCTATCTGCAGTGTAATGAGAAGATGGTCAGACTAGCTTAATGTTTAGCACATGATACTTTTAATCTTCAAAATGCGTTGTGAACATCAAGCGAGCATATCAACTTATGTTTCTCTAGTGAATACTTGTGTCGAATGCAAGCAACAGATCACGACTTTTTGTAAAATCTTGTGGGAGGCATATACTGATGTTAATTTAAAAACCTTTCAAATATTAAGTAGGGCAAAATTAAGACTTTTTTGGCAAACTAAACTAAGGCCCATTGGATGTCTAGTGATTAGCAACATTGTCTGCCGAAGGATTAGTATTACTGAGGTCTGGTTTTGTAATTTTAACTCAGGTTTTTGTTGAAGTCAAAGACTGCAGCACTGAATTCTGATTGAAGCAATTGCTTCAGCCAGGTTGCAATTGCTGCAACCTTTCTTATTTTCTTCTTATTTTCCATTAGAAACAATATCTTTTTGCTATTTCATCCATTTTCTTCTCTACTGTTCTGTTTTTAATGTTAATGATTTATGATTTTCTTGTGATATCCAGTGCCTTAATCTGTGTCTGGTTTTGACTCTTTTGGAGATAGCTGTAATGCTTCCCACTCGTCCCTCCTCCTGCCAGTCTATGCATATTTCTGAGAGATTTTCTTATGACCTAGAAGTTGGTACTATATCTTAAAGACTTGTTCCCCTTCCTTTTTTCCCCACTCCTGGGATTTGGGTTTTTTTCCCAGAAGAAATCCTTTCTTTTTAATAATCATGTAGGATTGATCCCTTTTACAAGTCTCTGTAAAAATTCTGTTATCTTCATCTGTTTTAAAATCGTAAATGGATAGTGCAGGCGTTGGAATATTCTGAAGTTGTTGAATTGTTACAAAAGCTCTGTAATCACATTTATTATTAATGGTTTTCATTAGTAAATTCTTTAAATTGGTCCTTTCATCCAAAAGGCTTATGGTACTATGTAATAAAACATCCATTACATCTTAAAACATCCCTGGAAGACAAATGAGTCAGACTTGTCTAGAGGTGTGAGAGAGGAATTGAGGCAAAGACTGCTTACAAGACAGGAGCAGTGAACCAGTGGCAGAAGGAAGAGTAATTCTTATGAGGCCTGAATTCTCCCCTTACGTTTCAACCATCTGAAGTTTTTGTGCTGTTTTGAAAGAGCTGTATCTACATCTCACAGCATCACAAACACTGGCGCAGAGGGAGCAGCCTCCTTCTGCCCAGGGGAGAATGAGACAGCTGGAGAACAAGAAAACTGGGGATTTCTCTGGTTAGACCTTGAACAACGGGGCCTGGGGTCACCGAGGCTTGTGCTTAACATGGTGTGGTGCTGTGCATCTCCTTTTGCTCAGCTCCCAGTAGACCTGAGTGCCAGAAGCTGGAGGCAGTGTTACTTGAATATGCACCTGAATTTCATGTATCGTTGTATCATGTACCATTGTATTGGAAGAAGCGTGGCCAGCAGGACTAGGGAAGTGATTGTCCCCCTGTACTCAGCACTGGTGAGGCCACGCTTCGAATACTGTGTTCAGTTTTGGGCCCCTCAGTGCAAGAAGAGCATTGAGGTGCCGAAGCAGGTCCAGAGAAGAGCAATGAAGCTGGTGAGGGGTCTGGAGCACAAGTCTTATGAGGAGAGGCTGAGGGAGCTAGAGTTGTTTAGCCTGGAGAAAAGGAGGCTGAGGGGAGACCTTATCACTCCCTAATACAACTTGAAAGGAGGTTGTAGAGAGGTGGGGGTCAGTCTCTTCTCCCAAGTAACAAGTGATAGGACAAGGGGAAGTGGCCTCAAGTTGTGCCAGGAGGGGTTTAGGATGGATATTAGGAAAAACTTCTTCACCGAAAGGGTTATCAAGCACTGGAACCGGCTGCCCAGGGAAGTGGTTGAGTCACCACCCCTGGAGGTATTCAAAAAACCGGTAGATGTGATGCTGAGGGACATGGTTTAGTGGTGGACTTGGCAGTGCTAGGTTAACGGTTGGGCTTAATGATCTTAAAGATCTTTTCCAATGTAAATGATTCTATGATTCATTCTGAGTTTAAGCCCATGATACAGCTCTGCTTTGGCAGCATTCTCTGACCCCTGTGAACGGAGAAACACACAGTGGTGCTAACATCAAATACCCCTAACCTGTGACTGGAAAACAGAGCCAGAAATGAAGTCATCAGAATGAGTTGTGTCAGCTATCCTGGATGTGCAAATTTTTCTGTTAATAAGAGAGAGAAAAGATGTTCACAAGTCCTTGTTTAGTGCTTTCTATCCACCTTGGCACTGGAACTCTGAAGAGTTTCCAGTTAATCACTACTTTGCTGGAGCTATAGCAAAAAATCAACATCTACTGTTCTGGGGAAGTCAAATGCCTGAACTGTTTGTCATGAATGGCTTCTGCTAATGTCATGGTCTTTAATCTTACAAATAACCAGAAGTGTGCATTGACCCATGGGAGTAAGAGGGAAGGGCAAGTTACATATTAGATACTGCACCTCACTGATGGACAGATTAAATTTCCATCCATAGCACTTACTTGAAATGCAGACAATTATTTTTAATTTTTTTTTTGGTGAATGATGCCCTGGCTGACAGCAAGAAGTCAGGTACTGACACCTGAATTGAAGATACAAAATACTTCCTTTGGTGCATAGTTGCTTTTTGCACCTTCTAGACTGGAAGCTTCTGTTTCTTTTTTCGGTTCATCATGTTAAAGCAGCTTGCCTCTGATGTTGGAGCTTAAGCAAAAGAGATAACACAGCCTTTGAGCTGCTTTCCTCCCAGGAATCTCACTTTGCATCTGTTCATGGAGGAGGAGAATTTTCACTGTTGCTAATGGAGACACCCCACTTTGGGTGGGGGTAGAATTATTCACCTGCTATTTCCTCCTGAAAACAAAGTCCTTTGATCAGGTGAAACAACAGCAGCATTTCTCAAGGGCTGGGAAGTAGTGTTCTACAGGAATTGGACTATCTTCTAACGAACCTAACAATTTATTTCACTTTCCAGGCTTGCCAGTGTTAGACTGCAGCCATGCTACTTAGCCAGTTCTGTTAGTAGTCGAGGTGGCACTAGGAGCACTACACATGGATTATAACCCTGCTACCTGTTGATAAACATCAAACAAAATGCCTCTGCTGCAAAGACCTTGCACTTGAAGAAGCTACCATTTGTCGTTGCTGTTTAGGGGCAGAGGCCTGACTTTTTGTACCTCACTGTTCATTTTAATATTTTAAATTTTAATCTCAGTCCTTCATATGTGACAGATTTTTCTGTCAGAATTATCAAATGGGTATTCTTGATTTTCTTCCCCCTTGAGGCTGACCGTATTCTACCAAAAAGGTGGTATTGTGAATGGGTATTATCCCTTAGCTTTGAAAACTATGACATGTTCAGCTATCAATCTCAGCTCTGGGCAGCATGAAAAACCTCAAAAACTTTCAGCACCTTTTCAGTCGCTGCCTTCTTATATTTCACTGCTGGAAGCGGTGCCTTCAATCAGTGACATCCCATCCATGTCTTTGTTTTAATGCAAATTGTTTGAGGATACTGAAATTGATGAAGCCTTTATCTGACAGCTCTTCTCAGACATTTGCTGGGCATCATTCAGAGCAATCCCTTCTGGTTGTGCGCGCAGGCTTAAATATGCAGTGCTATCTGAACTGAAGGGGGATGTAGAAATAATTCCAGAATACTTCTTCTGCAGTGTTCCCAGCTGGGGCAGCTCCAGGTGTGGGGCTGGAGCACCGATAAGCCTGAGAGCCATTGCGGCGGCTTGTTCTGAGTGTGCATGACTCCCTTCTGTAGGTGGGTGCTCTCAGCTTGGCTGCGGTGTTACTGAACTACAGGAGGTCCCTCTCCCTGCACCCGTGCCAGAGTATGTGCATGTACCTGGTAACGGGAACTGAGAGGCCAGTACATACAAACAGTGACAGAACGGAGGGAAAGCTTTTCCAGAAATGCTCTCCTACCTGTTTTTTTTGCCTGTCTGAGAGCCTAAAGAGGACTTCACACACAAAAGACCTAGAGGGGAAGGAAGAAGCCATCAAATTGTACCACTCCGTTTAAGTCTGACCTTCCTTTGTTCTCAAGGGAAATAATTTGGCTTTAATTGTTTTGATACAGTCATTTCTTATCGATACCTTTTGCTCAATTTGTTTCCTTATCCTCAATCCAAGATACAACTAACTCACTACTTCAAGTGGAAAATCTTCTTACAATAAATCAACAATATATGAGGTACAAAATTATCTATTTTTGCATCGTCTCAAAACTATAAATAATGTCCTTTTGCAATCTAGCTTCACCCCTTTGGGCTGATATTTCATACAATATGTCATTCATTCCCAGTAGAGGGTCCCTCGGATAAAAGCAAGCACAAAGCCATTGATGACTCAGTAGATGAGTAAGTTCAGGAGACTTGAAATGAAACACTTTCATTATATTGACAGTAATTTCATATGATCATATGAACTGACTGCAGTGTAGTGAGGAACTGGGAGAGTAACACAAGGGCCCACCTGGCAGAAGAATAACATGAGATCTGTTTAAAAGGAAAAAAATGCGGCATCAACCTACACTCTGTCCTGATTTCAAATGCAAATTACACTCAAAAAATGAGAAAGGCCAAAAGGTAGATAGAAAATGGAAATTCTTTCTTTGTTCCTGAGAGCGCACATCGTGCAAAGGCAACATCTTCTGAATCTTATTCACACTTTTGACTTTAATCATATCAGTTTCTAAGGCAAACAATTTATTTTTCAGAATAGTCTATAGTTCTTGTGATTGATAAAACAGACACCTAAAGTGGTGGGAATCATCATGCAACAGAGGGACTGTGAGATATTCTTAGTCTGAAAAGGTCCCAGCCAATAAGAGACTAAATTGTGTGAACTAGATTGACCGTAAGGAAAACTGAGTCCTGACAGTAAATGTCAGGAAAGATATATTAATGTACAGTAATGGAGTTAGAAGATAACCTTTTTTTTTTCTTCTATTGCAACTTCAATAATTACTTGCACAAAATGTCTACTAAGTGTCTTTTTAAAAGACATAAACCAAGCTAGACTATTCCTTTTATAAAAGCTCGAAGTAAACTATTTAAAGACTAATTGGACGAGCGTAGGAAGAGCAATTGATACAAGAGGTTCCCAGACACTTTGTAATCATGAAATATATTTTAATACAGTGTTTATTAATTTTTTCTTTTGGATTTTTAGGAGAATTAGGCAAAATGTTCAGTGAATTCTTACCTTATTTTATTGTGATTTTTTGAAGGAAGCCAAGGAGGAGGGCATGCATCATGCTTCCAGTCATTCCTTCTTGAATGACCAACGTGGTTGACATAAATGCACCTACCTCAGCACCTCTCCAGTGAATTGTTAAAGCAGAACTGGATGAAGAACAGCCATTCCACCCCACTGAAAGTTTTGAGGTTTTTGAAGTGTCTCTGTTTCTTTTGCGGAAACAAAATACAAAGCAGCCCCTTTCAAATGTCTTTGTGAAAGAGAGCTGTGTTGAAATGCCTAGTCTGAGATCAAAGACCTCAGGTATCCAATCCAAGTTTTCATTTTGGTCACAAGTGAAACTCTGTTGAAACGTTCATGTTCCTCCGAGATGTTTCATTTTTGATGTAGTGGGATATTTGACTAACTACCACTTTGAAAATGTTCTGACCAGGCTTACCTTTTTGGTGCCATTGTGCTAGGAGGAGAGGAACTTAAGCAGGGAGAGCCAACAGACGAGGAGTTATGAAAGGCCTGGAAAAGGAACACAAACACTTAATAATGTGTTAGCTCTGTGCAGGATCCAGCCTGCTTAAATTGAGACTTAGGTGCCCAAAGCCTAATGCTCAGACAATAATCCCGTCTGTCTTCTTCCTGCACTGCGAGGCATCTCTATACAGCACTTGAAATTTCCTGGGCACTTACTGTAGTCACCTATTCATGCCTAAAAGCACCTGTTAGACAAGAGAGAAGTACCTCTCTCCCCCCAAAGCTGTCACGGTTTAGGCAGGCAGGAACCTGAATGGTGTGACTGCTCTGGGGTGGCCTGAAAGCCTGGATGCACTTATAAATACTTAAAGGGTGGGTGGCAGGAGGATGGGGTCAGGCTCTTTTCAGTGGTGCCCAGTGACAGGACAAGAGGTAACGGGCACAAACTTGAGCATAGGCAGTTCCACCTAAACATGAGGAGGAACTTCTTTCCTTTGAGGGTGGCAGAGCACTGGCACAGGCTGCCCAGAGAGGTGGTGGAGTCTCCGTCTCTGGAAACATTCCAAACCCACCTGGATGCGTCCCTGTGCAACCTGCTCTGGGTGACCCTGCTCTGGCAGGGGGGTTGGACTAGATGATCTCCAGAGGTCCCTTCCAACCCCTACCATTCTGTGATTCTATGTGGCTGGGGCTGTGCCTCCCTCCTTCTGATGGGTCAGTGTGGTGGAGGGAGAGGACAACCTGCTCTCCTAAGGAAGAGTCAGACTTGGCAGCGGTTCCCAAATCCTTGTGCTGCCTGCCTGTGCACAGCCACCCACAGAGGGAGGGGTGAAGGCTTTCCCCCCAAATTCTCTAAGGCCCAGGGGTCAGACGGCTGTCTTCAGTGTAGAATGTCTAAATTCAGTCTGTCTTGGGCTCAGCAGAGTTTAGAAGTCATGTTTCTTACCTCATCATGAGGGGATGCAGACCGCTAGCACTTCCCATCAGTTGTCTTCACTCGCAGCAGAAAGGAGCAGCTTCATACACAGAAAACCTCCCCGCACATCTCTAGAGCCCAAGCTGGGAATTTATGCAGTCAGGGCAGGCGGACTGACCAGTGTCCTGCCGAGGGATCTAAAACACATGGGATTTTTGCAAGACAGTGAGTAAAATGCACGCTGAAGTCAGGTCTGTATTACAGCTCTGTTTCTATATTCTCCAGCTTCCATGTTTCTATATTCTCCAGCTTCTCGCAGCAGTGGTGGTAAGATCACGCTTTTAGTATGCTGCTGCCTTGCAAGTATGCTGATGTGTAGTGGTAATTGTAGGTGATGTGCTACACAGTGCAAGTGACACCTCATCCTGCTGCAGGTGGTGGGTGTGGAAAGCAGTGATTGTTTTAAAAGATACCTGCGTTTGTGTTGATTATATTATTTTTGTATTATACAGGTAAGTGGAATGTAGGAAGTACAGTCTTGTGGAAATGGAGGTGAAAATCAATGCTGGATGGGAGAATTTTCATGCTCTGGTCTAGTGCAATTACAATACTTGCTCAGTACTTGCTCAGGGGAAAAAAAAGTGGCAAAACTGGTAAGGTTTGGAAAGTCGTGGCTTTGTTCTCCCAGGTATAGGAACCTAAGACCAAAAAGCATCTCTTTGTGATCACATTCGCAGGCACCAATAATAACAGAAAATCAGGAACCCAGAAATAAGCTCATTTAAGGTGCTGCATCACACAGTAACAAAAACGGAGCATCTGGATATGAACGCCTCTGTCTATGGTGTGTCCTCCCCCATAGAGGCTAAAAATATTTCACTTTCACCACATGGACAGGCAGATATAAAAATTCAGTTGCTCTTGTAGATTCATCTGTAGTAAACTGGGAAATAAGAAATTGGTCTTCAGAAAGAATTACACATAGAGGTGGAATTTGTGGGTCCTGGACATCCTCACAAAATCTTTCAGTTTTGTCCCAGAGTTTGTCTTAGAAAGATGGCTTAGCGCCAAAGCTACTGGCAAGAATTTATGGTAACCCGGTTCCAGCTCTACCCCACAAGATCTTTATTACGCCTTTGGCTGAATGATTATTTCTGTATCCCATTCCTCATCTGTAGAAGAGTCGTCATGTAACTTTTTCCTCCTAGAATGTAAAGCAAGTTCCTCTGCTCTGCTACTGTCTCTTTTGATGAGTATGGAGGAGGCAACCTTGTTTAGTGCCTCCGAGCTTCCGCAGTATGCAATTATCAATGTTAATGTCTTCAAATTGAGGGGGTGATTGGATCTAGCAGACTGCTTTGTTGTTTGTGTGTTGTGTAATTGTCAGCATTCATTATGAACAGGTATGTCTAATTTTTCCAGCTCTCAGCAAGCTGACTACAATGATGGTATTATGGGTTGGGTTAAACTGCCTGGAACTGGTGAGTGAAATGTCTGCCCTTCTGTTATGAGTAAATGCAACAAACAGGGAGCCAGGCACATTAAAAATAGGGAGGAGGAAAAAAAGGCGTGAGCTGTGGATTTGAACTGCTCGCAGAGGAGTTGAAAGCGTGGAGCTGTGGTGGGATTTCCCAGGGTATTGTTTAACTATCTGCACACAGCTCTCCTCAGTGAGCAAACAGCAGGTGAGAGAGAGGCGCAGAAAAGAGCAAAATTGGAAATATGCTGTAAGAAAATGTGTGCAAGAGAGAAAGCATTTAAGCAGCGTAGCCAGAAACCAAGAACGAGGAGCAAAGAAACCCCTGCTGTGCCCAGAGATACTGGGTTTTGGCCAGCCTGCATGAATCCACAGGGTTGTATTAAAGAGTCTGACCTCAGATAAAGTCCTGCAGCCGTAATATTTCATCAGAAAAAGTGGCGTTGGTGCTTGGGCACACTGCTCTCTATCATCTTCCTTCTCCGTGGTGCAAATGGGAGGATGAAGCTGCACTTCTGGGCTGCTTGTCAAACTGCTTGCAAGTAAGTCTATAATCAGTGAAAAATAATACTGAATAAGGAAATGTCTCATTCCTAGATGTATCTAGGGATGTTCATATTTAGAAAAGCAGTATTGTTATTCAAGAGGATGCCTGGCCATTGCTTCTCCTTTTCCTCAATTTTCCCTGCTTTGCTTTAGTGCAGGTGTTGCAGCTTGCCAAAGAAACATGACGTGCTTACAAGCCCAAAATCACAGCCTGTGTCTTCAGGCGTGCGGGCAAATCACCTGGATCCAGAGCAGCCTATACCACACTGGGCAGCCACCAGTTTACAAAAGGTCCCAGTTACAGCATGGTGGGAGGCCCTGGGGATACAGGAAGGGAAATCAGCCGTGCGTGTCTCGGGTACCGGTGTCTCGGGAGCCGGGAGGGACCGGGTGCGTTCCCCAGGGGACCAGCGGCTGGAAAACAAGCCCTGCTGCTCTGTGCAGGCACAATCACTCCTTTGTTTGCTGTGGTGGGAAGGAGGGTGGCTCGGTGCGGAGGATGCCATGGGGAGGGCTGCCAGGTGGCAGGCAGGGCCCCCATGACGCCCTGCCCAGCGCAGAGCTGCTGCTGCCATCGCTGAATGTAGGGAAGAGAGGGGGGAAAAAAAATAAAATCAGAATTGAAAAGCTCTTTTGAAAGAAATTCTCCGGGAAAACGTGCGAAAACAGGCACTGGCACTGTTTTGAAATCCAGGGCAATGTTTCACTTGATCTCAATAGTAAGAGGAGAAAGCAGAAAGTGTTAATTCTTCATTCATAAGCCAGGGGTGGTTGAGCTGGTGGGGAGGTAGGGCCATGCTCTGCTCAAGTTTATATAGGTTACTGTACCAAGAGAAATTACGAGGTGTCGCAGAAGGGCAGTTAGGAGAAATGCAAAACTCCTGTTAATGAAGGCAGATGTTACTCTTGTGCCACTGCAGATCATTCTTACACACCCCTAATTTTGCGGCTCAGAGCAAAATAAAGTTCAACCAGCTAAAGTATTATCTGGGAACATACAGAAAGATCATCTTTGTTGCACAGTTATTCAGCTGAAATGGATTTAAGCACTTTGCATAGAGTAGACACCAGTCTTGACATTTGCACACGCCAAAGAAAAAACATCTTGTTCACTTCACACACTTCGTAAGTTTGATATAAGAAAAAGAACATCACAACTATGGATTGCTCGTGCAGTCCAAGGTCTGAACTGCAGGAAATAACATAAAATTTTCGAATCACCACGGGTGATGCAGAGTAGCCATCCAAAGGCACAAGCGAGAATTAATTTCAAAGTTTCCTTGGCTGCAAACAGAATAAATAAATCGTGGGGTGTTTGATGTTGGACTTAGCTTGGCCCCACTAATGTTTTGTTTGATCACTGCGGTCATTTCAAAAATTGTATCCTAGACACAGGGTGGATGATAGGGAGAAGAATGCCCCAGTTGATCATAAATGTTACCAAGGCTGTACCAAGGGTGCCGAGGCAGGTGTCTGGCTGTTAGAAAATGCCCAAAGGGGTATTTCCCCTGCAAGTTTCATTCTGCCTTTGTGTTTCGGCACGCCGTTACTGCCAGAGAGCACTGGCCGTAGCAGGGTGTTATAAATTCCTCCCCTCTTAACCACGGCGAGTGCCTTAAGTCTGGTGGGTGCTCTGGGGCCAGCTTCTGATCTCTGATGCAATGGAGGAAACGCAGGAAGGATTTATCGCACTGCCCAGGGTTTGCTCCTGCGCAAGCAAAAGGAGGAGTGGGAGGCCGCTGGGCAGAGGCGGCCAAAGAAACAGCTAATGGGGAGGGACAGGTTAAAAAAAACAAAGAGGCAAGAAGAAAACATACAGCAATACTTCTTTTTTTATGCATAATGTGTTATTTAAGTCTCTTGATGATGTTTTGTGGGCGCTTTCTTTCGCTCTTATTTTTTAGTCTATTACCATAAAAGCAGGTTGTATAAGGTTTTCAGGTCTCTCTGACACCGGCGCGGTTTAAAAAGATGGCTGAATATTTTACCCTGTGCTGCTTTATATTTTGCTTCTCTGCATAGACTTTGCTCTGTGGATAGTAGTTAAAATTCTAGTGGGCTGCCCTCCTATTAAAATACCTTTAAAGTTTTATTGGGATACCTCCCACTTGAAAATGGTTTAGCACATAAAGGTGCTTTGCTCATTTGAGGAAAAATTAAACTATATTTCTGATGCAGAGGCAAGATTGTTTGGGCAGCTCTCCTGTAGATTGCTCTTTATGCAAATGGTGCCTTGGGAACGGGCAGATGAAAGTATTTCAGGGCGGGATGGAGATGCAAATGTTTCATCTACCTGCCTGGGAGTGCTCTGCTGCAAGGAGGGAAACAAGCTCTCCTGCACGTTGCTGACTTATCTCTTTCTGTCTGAAAGTTCAGCGTCTGCCCTAGAAAATAATTACTCATTTAATGTAAGGAAGTGAAGTCCAGAGTGACCGTTTCTGAGCACTTTGCCTTGAGATGGCAAGTTAAAAAGTTCGAATCACTGCCTCACTGAGGATGGAGAGAGGAAGAAAAGAAGTAAAACTGGAAAGGGTGATGCGAATTGAAAAACAAGAAAGAGAGCGGATGAAATCTGAATGTCAAGAAAATGTAAGTCTACACGGGTTAGTTGTCTTGAATGACTAGAACAGTGCTCTCTATGACTAGGAAAACACACGGGGTAGTTGCTTGTTGAAAAGAGCATTTCCCAACCCAGTCTAAGCAAAAAGAAAGCTGCACTTTGGTAAAGGGAGAAGAGACAAGACCATCCAGAGATGAGGCTGGGAACAGAGGGGAGCAAAGAGTTCAGCTCCAAAGCTTCTTATTAAAATTTTTCTGACAATCAGCCTTGGCTGGGTTTGCTCAGCCCTTATTTTAACACAGTTGACTGTCTGCAAAAATCTTTCAAGTGTCCCTGGCTTTTTTTATTGAAGCCTATAGATACTGCAAAAAATGCTTTGTGCATTCACAGTGCTGCACACATGTAGTTCTAATGCCAGTGTGTGACTTTAAACAGAATTGTGGTGGGACATTTGACTGCCTGGGCTGTTCCCACCACAGCTACTTCCAGCCCTGGGGCTCTCCCCCACGGTCCTTCCAGGCCTTGGGACGCAGAGCTGCTCTCCTTGGGATGCAGTGTGTCACATTTGTCCTCACCCAGTGTCCTCCTCAAAGGGACAGTGGAGCATGTTGAACACCTCAGGGAGGACCAAAGGCCATGGAATCCACTTGAAAAGACTCTGAAAGAACTGGAAGATTTTTTTTTGTGGAGAAATAGAGTTAGCTTCAGCTCTGCTCCCTGCAGTACAGAACTCTGAGGAAAGGCCTGATTTGGTACCAGGTTTGACGCCTCGATCCAAAACTGTCTGTTTATGCTCCATGGAGATGCCCTCAAGGAGTTGATTGAGCAAACTTTATTTTTCATGCCAGCATTTCAAGATGACAAAGGAAGGAATGGTACTTGGGGGAGTCTGTGGATAATTCGAACACATAGATGGGTGTAGAAAAACCTTGTTGTAGCTACTAGTAACCATGGCATGAATTTTCTGTTTGCCACCTTTACAAAGCATTCTCTTTGTCACTGAATTAGTCTCCAAACAACTTGTTGTTATCCTGGTTTTCACTGTACCCACAGCGTGCATCAGGAGATTAAGGGAGGCACAGTGAAAGACTGAGACACCACAGGTATTGCAAAGAGATAATGGGACTTTCTTCATTGGAAAGAAAATCCTTTTACTGACCCATAGAAATGGCTAAAATCTTTTACTCAAGCTCTCTGCAAGGAGTAAGATGTTGACAGCATCACTTCAGAATGTATTACCCCAAATGGTGTCTGTAAACCAGACCCCTGCCACTACTATTTTGGAATGTCTGTGTAATAAATATCTTTCCTGCTATATAATTGAAATATTATTGCTGCTTCTCTCGTGACCTTAGTTAACAGCCTGCTGCAAAACAGGAGTAAACTTGCAATTCAGTGCTATGGTACAGACCTGCTATGTCTGCCTAATTTAATCAAAAAGTCTGGAAAACAGTCAGCATCTGAAGAACAAAATGCCTTTTGCTATTGTGCAATGACTCTTACTGGAATCTCTTTAAGTACTACTGAAAGAGAGCAGACATTCACCTCTTCCATTTCGCCTCTCTCTCATCTGTCCAGAGGAGGAGACTCCATTTCCTCCACTGATTTAATCAAGGACTGAAAATGCAATTTGAAAAGGAAGAGTGGAACCGAAGATTTATTTTGATATGCAAAAAACTGGGGTGTTGTTTGTTGTTGTTTTTTGGGGTTTTTTTTGATCATGTCTGGATGAGGAGGGTCCTCTGAAGGGTGATGGCTACTTGGAGCAAGGTTTGGCAGATACGTACAGCCCATCTTCCAGGATGGACAACTGATAAGGCAGACGGGGGAATATGATGGCTTGAGTGCTGCAAAGGGGGTAAAAATAATTGCGTCTGGAATGATCAGGCCATCAGTCCCAAACAGAAATAGGTCTCTATATTTTCTGCACAGCATTATTCAGAAAAGTAAATGGAAAAAATAAGAGGGAAGTGAACTCTGCTCATACTTACAATTGAATTCTACTGTCAGTACCCATCTTCTACTTGAATTAAATTTTCATGGCAGAAAAATGGGAGGGGAGACAAAAATTATGGAAGTTTGGCATATTATATTAGTTACATCAGAAATAATGAGTGATCAGATCTGAGCCACTGAGGAAAGTTAAAGGAGAAAGTTATTAGCAGAGCACCAAGGGAAATGTCTTTGAAACCAAATTTTGAGGCCTTGCTGAAAGGTGTTATACAAGGTATTAAATACAAGTTAATGTGCTCAATAGGGAAGTCTCAGCGTGGAAGTATTCTGTGTGAGAACACTCTGGAAGTTGAATAAGATGATTGTGTCATTTGTTCCCAGCCTTCAAATATCAAAGAGATCGACTTTTTCATAGTTAAGAACTGAAGGCACCAAAAAGGTGGCTGGTAGCTCTCTGTAGTTGTGCGGGGGCGAAAATATTTCTGAGCCATTTAAAAGGAGGAAGAAGAGATCGGGGTGCCTGGGGCAGGTGGACACACCAGTCAGTCTGCTGTTTTGGCGGTAAGTGAATTTGCAGCTGTGACTTGCACGCTGCATCTAAAACGCTGTCAACAGCACTGCTGTCCTAGTTCAGCCTACTGTTAACAGTGTTTTGAAGGGGCTTTCAGGTAGCAAGCAAAGAATCCTAAACCCAAATGCATTGCTGTGGCCAGCAGACGTCTCACGATGACTAAAGATGTTGCTAGTGATGTCTCCAAAGAAGAGAGAGTGGCAAGATGAAGGGAGGCAGTGCATTCATGGCCATCCTGCTGGCTGTCAGGGTACCAAACGTCACCTGCAGCGCAGCTTAGGATCAGGATTTCCCAACAGGGAATTTACAAACCATCTCGGCTGTCAGTATAAACCAAAACTGAATGAAGCTGCTGCCTGTGAAAATGGCCAAAAAAAGCACATTCTGAAAGGTGGGAATAAAAAAAATATTGTCAAAATTGTGAGAGTTTATTTTTGTTTTTTTTTTTTGTTGTTCTTGTGTTGTTTTGTTGTTCAGCTTTTGGTTGTGGGTTTGGTTTTTTTTTTCCCCCCTAGTATTGAACAAGAAAGCAACTACAAGAGGCAATTTCTTTGGATCAGCTTCTTAAAACTGTCCCTGTTGACACTGGCAATGTTCTTGTTACCTGAAAGCCCAGCCTATACAAGACTTCACGTAGAAGACGGTTACAAAAATGACTCCAAAGGTGGCAGTATCCTTTAGGTAGCAGGGAGGGAAGGTAACGCTTACACCTTCCTTGCACCTGACTCATATGTCAGTGATCAGGGAAGCCTGGGACAGTGTTTCTTATTAGGTTTCTGTAATGTGATGCACACTCAGATAAGTTAAGCCACTTTTTTTTTTTTTTTTTGTCTGCATCTGTTCTGAGAAAGGGGAAGTCTGGGTGAGTCTGGTGAAGTTTCTGTCCTCTCCTTTTTTAAGGTTAGAGGCTAAGAAGAGAAGACTGTGGTGGCTACAGGGAGACAGTGAGCAAGAGCAGTCAAAGGTACTTCTGTAAGCATTAGTTCTGCCATGTGTACTGCCTTGGAGTGAGTCTCTGACAAGATCTACCTACTGATAAAATTCAGCCTTCTGCCTGTCTTGAAAAAGAAGATCAGAGGATTAGGGATGCTGCTGGGGGCAAGGGTGGAGTTCAGATGGAGATGTGTAGATATTCTGAAGGAAAGGGAAGAGCAGCTGCATTGGCTGCTCAAAATTTGCCCAGCAAGAATACCTACAGTATGAACTGTTTTGTGAGGAGGGTGACCATCCAAGAAAGAGGAAGATATCATCTAGCGGAGTAGACTGATCTTAAAATATAGATAATCACAAAAACAAGGCAGGTGGTGGTGGAAGAGAGAAGACATGATGCATATGAAGAAGACATGATGCACATGAAGAAGACACATAATTCCCATCAAATGTCCAAAGTTACGTAGAGTTTGTGAAGAGAAAAAGGCGAACCATGAAGATTACCAGACCAAACTGAGCATCTCTTAAAAAAAACCAAAAACCCCCCGCCTCCCCTGCGCAGAAGTTGGAGAGCTTTTGAGGATTGGAGCAGTGGCTGTTCAGCAAAGGGAAGTTCCATTTTGCAAGTTGAAAAGTGTCGTAATGAATTGAGACTTGATGATAATCAAGCTAAGACTTGCAAAGGATATTAAAAATAAACCACAAAGTGGTTTATTATACACCCATACAAGTGGACCGGAGACAAAAGAAGTTAAGCTTTCACCCTAGCATAAAATTAGGAAAGTGCTAGTGAAACTTGTTTATGATGTGAACTTAGAAGTACTGGCAGTGTGAAGGAGAATGAGAATGTCATGCAGAAAACATTAGATGATGGTAAAAACTAAAGAAATAAAAATGCAATGAAATTTAGTAGAATGAGGTGAAATTCGCGAATGTTGACTGCTAATAGCAGTTTATGCTACAGGATAGGGCTGCACAAAATGACAGCAAGAACAAGATTGGTTGTCTGTGTAGGAAAGTTACGAGAGAAAGAGGAAGGGCATCCCAAATTTGTAAGAGGGATTGTTTTCCCTTTCATGTAGAAAATATGAATATTGTTGTAGAAAGTACTTGCAACACCCCTTGGATAGTTTCTGAAACCCTGGCTGCTTAGAAGCATGAATTCAAGTGGAACAGTTGCCTAAAAGGGCTAAGAGAACAACCAGGGAGTCTGTAACATGAAAGGAGATCACAAGAACCCGGTGAAATAGCAGGTGGCCATGTGGCCATGACTGTCGGTGCCTGTAAACGTTCCCAGTGCTTATGCACACTCTGCACTGTAAACTTTAGAGTATAGGAGACCTAGGGCAAGGCTGAAACAGCTATCAGAGGCATAAACTAATTGTAAGTAAATTTGATTATTTATAATCAGTAAGTAATCATTTATAAACAACAATATTTTTAACACTTATGCAGTGAATAGACTAAGGATAGGATTATAAGTTTCTAACTGACCGAGGAGGAGAATTCTGGGCTGACTCTCCAACAGGAGCAGTGGGGGACAGAAATTGTAACTAGTTCCGTGATGGAGCTTGAACGTCTTACAGAAGAGTATAACATGGTATTGTGCCCTGCAGGAACTGGGAACTGGATTTAACAGGCCTTACAGGAAAGAAGATAAAAAAGAGGTAGAGGGAAGCAAAATGTTGAGGTCGAAGCACAATGGAGACCTATTCAGGAACTGAGAAACCTGGTGGTTTCTCAAAATGAGGCTCATGTCTGGAGCCCAAACTGAAACACCTGTCTGCAAAATGCAGAGAAATGTGTGCTTGGGAGCTAGTAATGAGCACAATGATTGAGGATTTCCCTGGTATCTGCCTTTCCCTTTTCATTGCCACCTGACTACAGAAAGGCTTTCAGCTTCATAACTATGCCATATTTTGGTAGCTTCTCTCTAGAGAACAGCAAATGTTGCATCTTCAAGCAGCCTCTGCAAGAAGTAGGCTAGTGCCCCAAAATGGTAATTCTCTTGAATTCCAAACAGCTTCAGATTTGACCCTGCCTACTCATTAGCCAGTTTTATTCACAGCAGAGTGTGAGGAATGACTGTTCTTCACTTGCATACAGGTATTCCTCTGCAAACTAAATTTGTAACTTGTTCTGCTTGTCCCAGAGAAACAAGCAATAGCATGGGATTTTAAGTGACCGGTTACATATAGTAGACGGTAGAATGGCCTGGGGGCACTTGAACACTTTATGAGAATTTACAGTATCAATACCCTCCAATTTGTGTTAGTTTACTTGAACAGAGAAAAAATCTAAGCCCATCAGATACGCGATTTGTAGTGAATTGGTTAAGGCAGCTATGACATTTGCCTTTCTGCTTTCTGCTTTCAGCCTATCTACCTCACCAAGCTGAGAACATCCAAGTCGGTCTGGATGGGTTTTATGTCAGAAGTAAGCTGGGGAAGATAACCTTTCCTTTGGCGCTCTTGCTGAGCTTCTGATTTTATTATATTTGCCTTTGGAAGTAGATTGAGTTTGAGAGATGATGCAATGGGGAATGAGGTGTTATCTTGGATTTCCTGGGATTGCCGTCATGAACCTCACACTTTTTCATGTGTACTCTAGAGAAAAGTTTGTCACCGGCTGCTTTTGTTGTTACCACTGCTGGGGCAGTGTGGTTTGATTGTGTCCCAGCCCTGCTCTGTGCACAGAGGTCCTTAGACCAGTGGCAATGGACAGAGGAGTGGAAGGATGCCCAGCAGGCAGCCTCATAGACAATGTCAGCGCATGGACAGTCGATGTGAGCGCTCAGCAGTCTCTGTGACAAAGGACAGCCTCTGTGGCAAAGGACAGCTTGACAAAGAAGGAAGGAGATTTCTAGGGGTTTATAAGGAGCTGCTGTCCCCAACATGAAAGCCAGCGGGGTAGCAAAACCTAAGAAAGTCTTTGAAATTTCGGAGGTGGATAAGGGTGGCATTGGAAAGGTAAGCCAAAATCTTGGTAAACGGACCATGAGAATCTTCATGGGCTACTTCACCTGGGCTGCTCCAATGGCTCACATGCTCATGGTTGACCTGAGAGAGGAAAGGGGATCCTCCTGAGAAGTGGGGAAACTGTGAGTGAGTGTGTGTGTATGTGTGTGAGAAAGAGTTTTCATGTATAAAAACACTCCCTGGGTGAGAGTTTTGGTGTCTAGAAAAGGGGGCCGTATCCTGGAGAGCCTGGGAGAGGCAGCATGGTTTGATAAAGCTTGTGAGGTGAGGTGCATGTTCCAGGTGTGGGTGCTGGGCAGGCAGTGGGGCAATTCTTGCTGACCAGGAGATGTGGTGACAATGAGGAGCTGGTGGAGTTCAAGAGATGAGTGTTCTGCCACAAGCCGAGTATCATCCCTGTGCTGTACAGAGGGCTGATCTCGAGGCTGTCTGTTGCCTCTGCTTCCTGTAATTCTCTATCGTGGGTCAGCAAGCATTCTGGATTTTACTTTTTCAAATGAAAAGTCCATCTGTTACTGCAGTTATGGGATCACGTTCAGTTTGGTTCTTCTCTGAAAACCGTTCCACAGACGTGACCACCTCTCTTAAAACTGCAGGCTCTTACCCTTTTATAACACAAGTAACTGTTTCCTGCTTCATCATACTCCTGCTGCCCACCCAGGGTGGTGTGTTGGTGCTGGCCAGAAATGCTGTTCCAGTGCTTGAAAACATCTAGATTGACTGCAAGGTTTGCTCTCTCCTAAACAACAGTTTCGTTAGAGTAATTTCTTCCTTCTGTCACTTGAAACGTGGACTCTTCAATGTGTTCATAACAACACTGATGTCAAATTCAGGGATTCTAGATTACACGGGAGACACTGCTGACTGTTCTCAATTTATCTCAGATTGTCTCTCTTTGTTATCCCAGGGAACAGGAGGATGATGGAGAAATAGAATAACTTGAGTAAAGCAAAATCAAGGGTAACGCAAAACCTTTATATATTAAGAAAATATTTACTTTGCTTCCACTAACTATGTTCCTGCTCCTCAGATTCGCATTCTTTCTACTTGAATTAGGTGAAATAAGGGTTAAAAACTGCTTCTGCTCTGGACCCACTGTTTGGGGCATCCCAGGAATGCTGGATCTCATTTATATTTGTACCACACCTGGCCACAACTCAGTCATGATCTGGTTAAAGCCTCTAGGTGGTGATAGACATGACTGCTGGGGCGTGAGACACAGTATGTTTCTGCCCTTGAGATGGGGGTAGTGTGGAAATGAAAGAAACCATCCCTTCCCATAATGCGCCCTGGTGCTCCTCTGGTGTAAACGTAAAATATTTCCATTTGGAAAATGTAACCTCACAATTGAAACGAGACATTAATTTAGAAAAACACTAGTTTCCAAGTTGCCCACAGGCAACCACTCGGCAAAAGTGGTTGTGAAAGCGGTACCCCTTTCCATTCGACTGTGGATCTTGTGGGTGTGCTGGAGCTCTGCTCCCGGGACACCCCGGACCCTCTACCCAGGATTGTTTTGGGACATGATGAGGGAAGGCTGGAGACTGGTGAGAGCCCACTGAACACAACAGGGGCTCTCTCCTCTCTCCAGCTGGTGGCTGGCAATGCATTCCCACAATAAAATGCTTAATTAGAAACCTTTTGCATCAGGAAAGGGTATATGTGGAGGTAAACTTGCTTCGTGGCTTCAGCAAAGTTTCACTTTCTTCCCTAATTGTTTGTTATTTTCATTCTTCAAACAGGTGCTAGTTACACTCCCTTTTCATAGGTCTCAATTGCGTCTCATCAGCCTGGGTGAGCTGGTTGCCTGTAAGGCCCAGTCCAGTGCGATGCCGCCTTTTCAACGTGCTAATTGGACTGGTGAAATTTGTGGGAGCGTAGGGGAGGTTTTCTGTACCTGCTTTTGTACAATACAGTACATTCTTCTTAGATTAAACATTTACTGGAGAAAAGTTGGGTTCCTGTTGTATGGATCAGTAGCCTTGCTGTGCTTCGCAAAGCACAGGCCTGTTAAGTGTCACCTTCTGATGAGAACTGGGTGCCACGCAAACTGTGTTCAAACCCTTGGATTTCTGTGACCCAGGCACAGCTTCTTCACAGAAAAAATCTGGACTGTGCACATTTAGTTTCTTTTTTTTTGACAGAAAATTTGCAGGTACCAGCCTTTCACATAGACAAAGGCTACGTTATTGATACACACTGAGACTGGAACTTTATCTATGCTATTTCTTTTTTTCTTAAAGCCTAGTATTTATGAGGATTAACTGCAACACATATTGGACAATAAGCTCATAAATAATCAGAATTGTACATTCAAGTATTACCAAGCATCTGCATACAGACAGAAACTGCAGCTGATTGACTACTGTCCCTTCCCAAACAATGGAACTGCTTCATGTAATAAAGAAGGAAGATTAAATCTGTTGCCTAGCAAAATGTTGGGGGTTTTTTTTGTGAAAATTACAAGAGAGAAAATTAGAGATCCAGACATCGCCTCATTTATGAACACACAGACATTTCTGGCAGTTTAGTAAGTGATGCAATGTTTATTCTTTCAATAAACTACTTTAAATTGGTTGTTAAGCCACAGTTGTAATTCTACATGAACTACAGGGAAACTCAGAAAGGCTGCAGCACCTCTTCAGTACCAGGGGTTTTAATTGCACCTACCGCTCTGCAGGGCGTGCAGCTCACACCAGCGCTTCACGCTGTGCTTGTACGTTGCACAACCCAGGCAGGAGAACTGATGTGACAATTTTCAGTGCAATGCTTAACTTTGAGTGATCTGCAAGTCTGCTGAAACCTGCAAACGCCACGTCCCTCGAGATGCTGCAGGCCAAACCCAGAGGGTGATGTGCACATCCAAATGATATCAGAGCCGCCTCCCTGGCTCTGATAGCAGTGGCTCACCCTGCCGTGGTACCGAACACAGACCAGTTGCTCTACTTTCCAAGGAATCTTCACCACTTGAGCTGTTTTTAAATTGTAAAGCTGGAAGAGCTATCCCGGGCAAACTTTCGGCAAGGCACGCCAACACTGAACAGAAGTGACTTAACTTTTTTATCAGAAAAATAAATAGTTCTTCAGGAGCACACTGAATATTTTGGGAAATAAGTGAATATTTTCTTCCAGAATCTTCCACCCACCCAGAGAAATCCTCGTCTCCGTGCTCTTGGCTTAGGTAGTGCTCTCAGTTCTCCTCTGCTAACCATCTCTCCTCCACGCTGGTCATTCCTTGCCACTCAAGGGACAGCTTGTGATCTGATGATTCCTCATGCTCTGGCTCCTGTGGCACAGCCCCAGCACCGTGCCCAGCTGCGCTGGGAGTGCACCCCATCTGCAGGCTTATTCCCAATGGTTTATCCTCGTGCAGAGGGGTAGGCTATTTTTTTCCCATGAAAAGAGAAGAGCCTGTCCGTGGGCTGCTGCATGCGTCACCGCGGAGCAGCTGGCAGGTGGTAACTTGTTTCTCTGCAAGAAAAAGAGCTGCTCCTGAGCCTTCCCTGCCTACCCAGCTGCACCTTGGCTGGGACTTGGATGTGGAAACAGGGTGGGAATCAGAGGTTTGGGAACTGAAGGCTGTCAGGGGAGAGAGGCCGAGTGGGCAAGGATGGGTCCAGGCTGTGGTTGGGCACTTGGGATGTGCAAGACTGTGGGAGAGATAAAAAGGGGAGGTGAAACAGTATGTTTTCATTTGGGTAAACCATTGTAGACAGACTGTGAGGGAACAGAGGACAGGCAAACTCATTACTCTTCAGAATAATTTCCAGCCTGGCCTCAGTCAGACCCTACTCCTACAGCTCCTCCTCTGTGTTTGGAAGAAGGCAGGAACCACACCAGGAACTGCCTCCCGCTCCCTGGCACCCATCCCCGCAGGCTGCCACCACTGCCTGGTCACCTCTGAGCTACAGGAGTCTCCGCCACCCTTGGGCTGCCCCTGCTGCGTGTTTGCCATTTAAACGTGGGGAACAGCTGGAGCATTCACATTCTCCTAGGGACAGATGTGTGTTTTTACCCTGACCGTGGTTATCCACTAGAGCGGGAGTTTCCTGGGACAGAAGGCATATCCTCATCGCCCCTCTGGTCTGCTTGGGGAAATAAGGTCCCAACTTCATTTCTGAGGTCTTCTTGAGACTATAATGTTTTTCTTACTCCTAGTAGTGGCTGGAAAATTGCAGTTGCTGTTGTAATCAGCAGGAGTTGGAGATATTCAGCACTTCTCTGGATTGACCCTGAGGGGTGGGACACCTAACTAGGGAGTCTGGAAGTTAGACATTGGAGCCTGAGCCCTAGTCACTTATTTATACATTAGGTAAAGCTCTCACTTCACGTTTTGCTGTGGCACAAAAGGCCAGCATGTTTCAGCTATTAAGCAATTTAAACTGCAGCCGCTAGGGAGTCAAAACCTCTCAGAGACAATGAGTTTGGCAAAATTTGCTTCTGATCTTTCATCGGTCTAATAAACTGTTTTAGCAAGGAAGGCCAGTCTCACAGTCAGATGCTCAGGTGTACGTTGCATTAAATTGCTTCTGCTATTTATTGGGAGGTGACCTCCGTTTTGGCTTCCCCAGTTGCACAAGGCCCCGCCAGTTCTTTTAGGTTACAGGAGCTGAGTTTTCTGATGTTGCTACTTGAGGCTTTTGTGGGTTTGGTATGCTCTGAGTTTTTAACTCTTCTGGAAGGCTCCAGTGAGTTTCTACACAAACTACAAGAGCTGGGATTTCCTCAGCAGCCCTCCTCTCTGATGAGGAAATGCTCTCAACAGATCCTGCCTCCTTCAGGCAGGAAAGACTATTGTCTTGACTTTGCTTGGCAGCCTCTGAAAGTTTATCAGGTGTTCTAAGTTCATTAAATAAAATGGAATGGGGCTTTTAGCAGTATTATTAGCAAGCTGAATATAATTTAAGAGAGTAGGGGAGTGCTTCATTTCCTACCTTTAGCAATAAACTGAAAATAAAATATAAATGTCAAGTGGCACTGTGGCAGTGTGCTTAGCAACCAGATGATCAAATGTTATGAAAATGCCAACAGCAGGAAGTCAGAGCTGCGTGTTTGTGTGCGTGTAAATAATCTTCCTTCTTTTCCTGGGACCTAAGTGTTGGCAAAGGCTATTTTGTTCCTTTCCACTTCTCCATTTCAGTGAAAATTAGCTTAATGAGATTAAAAGGTAGCAGACAGCCTTTCTAATATAACTGATAGAAAGGCAGGCACGAAATCTCCAGATACAGTAATATGCCTTTGTATTAGCATGGCAATCAAAGTGGTATTAGGCTGGATAGAAATGTGACAGACTTTTCAGGCTCTTCACAAGGCTAAAGTTGGTATGAAGAGTGGATATCTGATAAACATGACATTATAAGAGGTGCCCTCAGGCTTTGAGATAAAGGTCAGCTATGTTTATGGGGATTTAGATAAAAAAAAGTATGTAAAGGGACAGCCTCCCACCTTAGGATGTTTGTGAGCCCTTAATTTCCATTGGAAAATCTTGAGAGACAAAGAGAAGGCACTCCTAGGCTTTGGGAGAAACTTGTTTGACCCATCGTGAGTGAATCATTTCACTATTATTTCACCTATTTTGTGCTAGGTATTAGTATGGACTCACTGACCACCGTTTCCCTGCCTTAAAGTTTTCCTGATTATACCATATTACATTTATTTCCTTTCTCAAACATTTGTAGAGTGTTTGTTACCAGTCCTTGCTTATACGCTTGTAAGGGTTTTTCTTGCTTTTTCTGTTCAATTAGCCCCTCTAGGGCACTACGCATTTTTTGTTGCTTTTCACCGAACTACCTGTATTTTATCAATGCCTTTTTGGCAATAAGTTACCAGATCTCACTGTGATATCTGAAGAGCGATCTCATGAGAGAAGTAGCTATTGCTCCTAGCTCTGGAACAGCTGCATTTTATAAAGCAAAGAGATTTTTCTTTCCCTCTAAGCCATTTCAAGCAGCCTGCAAACACCAAAGGACTGAGCTACTCCAAAAGAAAGCTCTTCCCGTGGCATCGACGATGTGTAAATTTTACCCATGAGCCTACAGCTAGATGTGGTGCTAGGAAACAGTGAACACCTATGGGCATCAGTAGCGGAAAAGGGCTCCGAGGTTTTTCCCAGGTAGCATGGAGATTTTTGGAAAACCTGTTATAAATGTAACAGGGAAGGAGTGCCCACTACTGCATAGCTTCCCAGTGCAACTGCTCTCTGGTTTGAAGGGTTTATAGGCTGAAAGACAGGTCCTGGATAAATATAGCGCCTTGTTCAGCTCTTTGTAACTGTTGGATTGATTAAATTTTACTCAGCACACTCTGCCTTGCCCTGCCCCCTCCGCCCCATCTTGATTGTTTCACCCAAGAGAGATAACCCTGGCTTCCTGCTGTCCTGGCTGCCTTGGATCTCAGCCCATTGGCTTCCTGTCTCCTTCCCATTTTGGTCCTTCTTCCTCCAAAGAAAGGCCACGGATGTGTTGTTTTTCATCACCAAAATAAATGAAAGCCAAAGCTCTTGCCAACTTCACTGACCACAGCAATACACGTTACTTTAGGGCCGGGATGGATCTTTTTTCCTTTTTTTAAAAATAGAAAATATGTAATAGAATAATAAAATCATCGAATGGTTTGGGTTGGAAGGGACCTTAAAGATCATCTAGTTCCAACCCCCCTGCCATGGACAGGAACATCTCCCACTAGACCAGGCTGCTCAAAGCCCCATCCAGCCTGGTCTTGAACACTTCCAAGGATGGGGCTTCCACAACCTCCCTGGGCAACCTGTTCCAGTGCCTCACCACCCTCACAGGAAAGAATTTCTTCCTAATGCTTAGTCTAAATCTCCCCTCTTTCAGTTTAAAACCTTTACCCCTCATCCTATCACTCCACTCCCTGATAAAGATTCCATCCCCATTATTCCTGTAGGCACCCTTCAGATACTGGAAGGCCGTTACAAGGTCTCCCTGGAGCCTTCTCTTTTCCAGGCTGAACAACCCCAGCTCTCAGCTTTTCTTCGTAGAAGAGGTGCTCCAGCCCTCTGATCATCCTTGTGGCCCTCCTCTGGACTCGCTTCAAAAGGTCCATGTCCTTCTTATGTTGGGGGCCCCAGAGCTGGACACAGTGTTCCAGGTGGCGTCTCACAAGAGCAGAGTAGAGGGGCAGAATCACCTCCCACGACCTGCTCATTGCGCTTTTTTTGATGCAGCCCAGGGTACAGTTGGCTTTCTGGGCTGTGAGCGTACATTGCTGGGTCATGTTGATCTTCTCATCCACCAACACCTCCAAGTCCTTCTCCTCAGGGCTGCTCTCAAGCCATTCTCTGCCCGGCCTGTATGTGTACTTGGGATTGCCACAACCCACATGCAGGACCTTGTACTTGGCTTGGTTGAACTTCATGAGGCTCACACAGGCCCACCTCTCGAGCTGTCCAGGTTCCTCTGGATGGCATCCCTTCCCTCCAGTGTATTTATCACTCCACACAGCTTGGTGTAATTGGCAAACTTGCTGAGGATGCACTCAATCCCACTGTCCATGTTGCCAACAAAGATGTTAAACAGCACTGGTCCCAGTACCAACCCCTGAGGAATGCCACTTGTCACTGGTTTCCACTTAGACATCAAACCATTGACCACAACCCTTTAAGTGAGACCATCCAGCCAACTCCTTATCCACTGAGTGGTCCATCTGTCAAATCCATGTCTCTCCAATTTAGAGCCAAGGATGTTGTGCAGGACAGTGTCAAATGCCTTGCACAAGTCCAGGTAGATGATGTCAGTTACTCATCCCTTATCCACCAACGCTGTATCCCTGTCATAGAAGGCCACCAAATTTGTCAGACATGATTTGCCTTTAGTGAAGCCATGTTGGCTGTCAATAGTCACCTCCTTATTTTCCATGTGCCTTAGCATAGTTTCCAGGATATATTGTGTCACCTGTATTGTCTATATATACAGTTGGATCCAAACGAAGCTTTGGGGCATGAAGGTAGAGTTATCATCAGTTAACCCCAACCAGAGGCTGAGGTCATGGATATCTAATATCTTTTTCAATCTTTCATCTCCCCTGTGCCTATGGTCCAGGGCTGTACTGTTTGGTAATGACTAGGTCTAGGCAGGAACTGAATTATTCCTCTTGTGAGAAATTCCAGGGCTTCCCAAACCTCTTCTTTGTTACAAAAACGACTGGATATTTTTCCTGTGGAAAAAAAAAATCTGAAAGCAATCAACAGGAACCAAAAATGAAAAATTTCAAAAAGGAAACTGTTCTGATTTTGATGGTTGTCTTAAAAATGTTGAATGTTTGAATTTTAAAAGCTTGGGAAAGTTTTACGAGGCTTTTTGCAATGACAAATGGAAGAGCATATGCTAAAAATAAAAGAGCAGATGCTATTTCTAAAGGCAGTATTTACATTCCAACTTCCTCTCAAAAGAAATCTGCCTTTCCCTTTGAAAAACATTTTCCAAAGAAAAGTCTCTTGCAAAGTAAGCAGCTGATGTCAGGTAGTTCACTTTTCCCACCTGTGTTTTGGTTTGCTTAGCTCTTCTAAAGCCTTCTGGGGTGCAAAATCCTCTAGAAATATCATATATACGTATGCTACATGGTATATGTGGACTTACTTTTCTAAATGACTGCCATGAAACCACTGGTACGGATTTTGTAGGCTGAAGAGCACTTGTGCAGCTGGCTCCAGGCTGCACGGGGCAGCAATGGCCACCTTGGCATGGTCCTCACTGAAGAAGCAACATGTTGAGTAGCTTGCTAGAAACCAAAAAGGGATTGTTTTTTAATGAATATTATTACTAAAAATATCAGACCTTTACAGAAAAGGTAGTTTTTGAAATCTAATTAATTTCTTCCACTGAAATAATGAAGACAAAATAACTGTAGAGCTGCCTGGCAGAAAAGGACCTGGGGGTTCTAATTGTCAAGCGGCTGAACATGAGCCAGCAGTGTGCCCAGGTGGCCAAGAAAGCCAATGGCATCCTGGCTTGTATTAGAAATAGTGTGACCAGCAGAAGCAGGGAGGTGATTGTCCCCCTGTACTCAGCACTAGTGAGGCCACACTTTGAGTATTGTGTCCAGTTCTGGGCACTTCAATATGAGAGAGATATCGAGGTGCTGTAGCAAGTGCAGAGGAGGGCAACGAAGCTGGTGAAGGGCCTGGAAAATAAATCTTATGAGGAGCGATTGAAGGAGCTGGGACTGTTTAGTTTGAGGAAGAGGAGGCTGAGGGGAGACCTCATCACTCTCTACAACTACTTGAAAGGACACTGTAGAGAGGCTGGTGCTGGTCTCTTCTCACAGGTAATTAGCGATAGAACAAGAGGGAATGGGTTCAAGCCACAGCAGGGTAGGTTTAGGCTGGACATTAGGAAAAAATTCTTCACAGAAAGAGTGGTCAGACACTGGAACAGGCTGCCCAGGGAGGTGGTGGAGTCACCATCCCTGAATGTGTTTAAGACTCGTTTCGATGTGGTGTTAAGGGATATGGTGTAAGGGAGAACTTTGTAGAATGGAGTTGATGGTTGGACTTGATGATCCCAAGGGTCTTTTCCAACCTAAATGATTCTATGATTCTATTCTATGTATCCCTGCTCTTTCACTGTCACTGCTGTTTAATACCAGATCACCAGCAACAAAGGACTCTGGTGAAATTCTATTTTCCTGTATCAACTTCTATTTAAACTTTTCATATCAATATAATTACCAATTTAAGTTACGATGATCTGAAAACAGCAAATATGTTTGCTGACTTAACAGAATGACTATCCGAGCAAATGGAGATCTGTTGGCAGCCCTTAAAAAGTCCTCTCAAGTCTTGGACTTTGGCTGTGTAACTATAAATTGTCACCAGCATCCTCTTAGGGTCTCCTGTGTACAAGGGTTGGCAACTAGGGCAGCGTACGTACAGTTCTGCATTATGCTATGGTCTTCTGCTGCCTTACGTTAAGTGAATTTTTGGCCCTGTCAGTACTCATCCAAATCTGGTTTGAGCTATAACACTGCAATTCCATCACCTTCACAGAGTTGCACTGGGCGCATACCTGGATCCACAGCCCAGATAGATAGTTTTATTCTGTGTAATTGATTTGTGAAACACCAGCGGGGCACAGATTACTGCATAGTCTCCAATTTGCTCGAAGAACTTGGATCCAAGGAGGAAAAGTGAGCTAAACAGGGAGCTTGGAAATTTTGCCCAGACATCAAAGTGGGGAATAAGTTAAAGCATCAAAATATCTGGACAGGTGATTAAGAGAAATTCCTGGAGGCTTGAACACCGCCGCTTTCTGCAGCATTGCACATTACTTTTGCTGGCATTTTTGCTGCTTAATGCCACTTGCACTCGATTAATAGTGCCTATGTGCATAATATAATTAAAATTGCAGTAGGCAACAACATAATAGTGAGTCTGCTTGCTCTCTCCACTCCCAACAAAGCACGTCATTAGTTTCTCCTTGATTATTTGAAAGCCCAAATAGCACATTTTTACACTCTGTGTGTGTTTGTCTGTATTAAATTAAAAGTGGAAGTTTATGAAATTGTATTTTAAGGATTCATGGACTAATTTTCTCATTTTTTCCAACATCTCTGTAGCTTTGATTATTTTCTTTTTGAATATAGGAAGACTTTTTTAGGGATTAGATTCAGCATCACAGCCTGGAGAGTTTTTTTTTAATGTATTCACTGGCTCGCGTTTCACAGCTCTGTTTTGTGGGTTTTTTTCGGAAGATTTAAAGTGAATCCGACTGATACCAGACTTCTGAGTGACAATAAATGAGTTCAGTGCAGTTTTTTTCTGTCATTAACTTTAGCCGGTACTATTTTTACCAAGACCTCTCTTCACTGCTCTCTAAATTGGAATTACTCTCCTGACCGGGAATAAATGTTGCCTACCCAAATTTTTCTGTATGGTTTTATGTAGACTTAATGTAACATATTGATCTCATCTCGCTCCAGGCTAGAAACAGAGCGTCTCACATGTTCTCACATTTTAAAATTAGTTCTGCCAGATTCACCATGATTAATTTTTCAAGAGAATTTAACTTTCGGAAATAGGGGAACTATCAGAGAGTTTGTCTTAATGAAGCTGTTTCTATTCTGCACCTCCATGACTGATAGGTTTTATCTTAACTAGTTAAACAAAAATGCTGTGATGAAAAAAGAACTTTAGAGAGAAATAATCTCTTAAGATATTCAGTGTACCAGAATTAGCTCTCTTCTCTAGGAGGCTGAGCATGTAAATATATACATATAATATTTTTTCAGAGGGTTTTCTGTCTTATTGCGATATTTTGCACAGAACATTTCAACTGCCATTTAATCAGCTTGGTATACTTTCTTAGGCAGATTAATAGATTTACAAAGTTCCTAAGAGGATTTAGATATACTACTAATCACAGAGCTAGGAGGCTGGCAGTAGTTAGTTTTTAAAAAAACCAATTTAACAGTTTAATGAGACTGCAAACACAGTTCTGGAGAGTTTGTTCTCTTTTGTATGTGAGGAGAGATAGAAAACATTTTCTGCCAAAATCTCTGTGAAACGCTGCTTGCCGTGTACATGGTACATTGGCTGCACCTCAGATGTCAAGTCCGACACCTGGCCCTAGGGTCTTTTTAATGGGGTGGGGTGCATATGATGGGTGCTGTGAACCCAGTACCAGCGATGGGCAATTCACATCGAGAGCCCACAGCAAGTTATAGAACATTTTCCAATCTGTTTGGTCAACTCTTTGAGCGGGAAAAAAAAAAGGCATTACAAAATAGAAGAGCTGTACAATTAAATGTCAAAAGACATCACTCTCTTCTGTCGGTTCTTTTGATCGCACTGATGTATCCAGCCAGGTTGGAGTGTAGCATTAATGGGCTCCTCTGCTGGCACCCACCTCACAGGCGGGCAGGCTCAAGGGGAAGGAGGGAGAAGAAAGGGGGTTTTTAAGATTACAGCTGGAGGCACTGCTAGAGCCAATGGCTTCAAAAGAGGTGGAATCTTCTATAGAAAGTGAAATATTTATCAAACTCCAAAAAGCTTTTGCATTCACCTACTCTGATCTTCCAGCTAATGCCAGCCCTGGACTTTCCTTCGTTCCCATCTGGAGTCAAGCACATTTTTTAGAGGGAAATAATTATAGCTCGATATTTTAACAAAACTTTGAGTTATAGAGAAGCTACCAGAAAACCTGAGAGCCTACTCCAGTATCTGGCAGCAAGTACAACCAAAACCTTGCACCTTTTTATTTTGTCTACCTTTGGGTTCCTGCCTGTTACGCTGAATGTCTCTGTATGTCTAGTCGTGTTCTGTATGGCTCGTATTTATAGACAAATATACATTATCTAGATATGTAGCAAGATGGGACTTGATGAAGATACAGAATACCAGATATCTGTGTTTAAAGTGTATTTTCCAGTCCTTTGGTTGTTCTTATGTCTTTCGTTTAAATCTCATCTTGTCTATTAACCTCTGTTAACCCCTTTCCACAATTGCGGGCACTAGAATTAGTCAGGGTTCTCTAATAGCACTCACATCCCATTAAAAATACAGAGGGAAAACAGCGTCCTTGATACTGCCCCATACCTCTCTGTTGCTCAGCATGGGATCATGCTTTCTCTTTCAGCTGGTTGCACTGGAGACCTGGCTCAGCCGATGGTCCCCGGCAATACCCAATTTTTTATCAAAGATGATCGTCCCTGGAAGAGGGGCTCTTGGCCTGTGAGTCTGGCCTGCAGACTTTGTTTCTAGATGTTTGACTTCACATTTTTTGTATCTTTATGTTCAGTTTTGCAAATATCTCTAGTGTTGTGCCCTGTCCTCCCAATTGCTCCCCTTCCCTTCTTCAGATTACTTGCACATTTGGGTCAGTATCAGTTTTTACACCTCCATTTCACTGGTAAAAATGTTGCAGGATGAATAGCCACGTGAACCTGTTAGAAACCGACCTCTTCAGTGAGGCTTATAGGAACTGTGCTTGTAATTTTGAATCTGGTGTTCAGTGTTGATTCTTCTTTCGTCTGATTTTCTTACAATATTAGAATACCTTACATATGCCTGAAGTTATTATATCAGCGCTGTTACTTTAACAACCAAACTTGTAATATCACAAGGTCATCAAATTTATGGGGCAAAATTGGTCTTCTGTAAATCTGTGTTACTGGCATTAGTCGTCTCACCTACTTTTAAATACTGTTAATTGTCTTTCCTGTCAGGTATTCAATTATATTGACTAGAATTGTTGCCCAGCTGATGATCCAATATTTATTTATTTTAACTTCCTTTAAAAAGTCTTGGCACAATATTGTGTCTCTTTCCAAACTTCGGAACTTCTCTAATATTCAATTAGGGAGCTATTGAAAACTGGCATATTGTCTGATTTGTGGAACTCCTTGACCAACTCCTTTTGATATTTGGACACAATTTTTCAGGATTAGAATTTTTAAAAAATACTTTTATTTTGTTTACATTTAACTAGTCATCATCCTTCTCAGTTACAGATCAAATTAAAAGCTTCTTAGCAGCCTCCGATTTAACTATAGCATCCGGTGTTTTTGCAAATTGAAACTCAGCAAGGAACTTTTCCTAAATAAAAGGTGCAAAAATGTTCTAAAACCAAGCTAGAAAATGGAGTTGTAAGTCAAATGATGTTATCTAATTAGAAGATACAACGAGAATATTTGGATAATCCCACAGAGAGATAATAAGTCTCCAGAAGTCCTGTACTTTCAAAGTCAGCTGGTTGAAATCTGCTTGTATATCCTTGAAAAGACTTAATTAAAAAGCCTTATATTTCAGAAATGTCTCCATCAGGTTAGCGGATATACAAAATGCCCAACTTGCTTAATGACAAACGTGGATCAAGGCAGAGAGATTCTTTGCTCTCAGACAGCCTTTCCAATGAGAAAGAGAGAGAAGTGCCAGCAGGAGGGAAGGGTGGAAGAGGTTGCACTTGATTTTAGAAGCTGGAGTGTTGCCTGCTTGGGAGGGAGAGGACTCCTGAGGTTCCTATCCAGCCACAATGGGCAGGCGTGAGAGGAGCTTAGGAAATACTCCAACCTCCTGGCTGACTTCACACTGAGAAATGGGTGACGTGAACGACTAGGCTTGCCTGAGGACCTGTGATGCACATCCCAAAGGTAAGCAACAGTGTGGACTCTCTGATGGCTAACAAGGGTTGAGGATGTGCTGCAGCTCCCATCGAACCTGGGGTGGTTCCTCATTGCCTTGCAGCATCACTTTTGATGAAGTCAGTAGGAGCCTAATACCTCGTATCTTTCTGTCAGGCACGGGTAGAATTGGTCAATATGTCCAAAGTTATCTGGGGCAAGAGGGGAAAAGGGCTGATTGACAGGAGGAGTCTAATTTCCTGATTTCTGAATTTCTCTATAAAACCATTTTTATTACAAAAGCAAATTTACCTTAGGCTGCAGAAATTTTAGTTGTCTAGTATGCTGTTACTAGGTAGAAAATGCAAAACTACTCTGTAAAACAAGGCTTTTAGTAAGTTCTCTCCTTTGTTTCCTGATCTAGGTGAGGAAACGTCATATGGAGAAGAGAGTGAGCTGTAAAGGATGCTCTGTCTCTCTGCCTCGCCACCTATTTATCCCCCTATGCTATACACCTGACCTGCAAGAAGCACATCTGAGGGCTTGGAAAAGAGACATGCAGTGTGACATACTTCCCCTCCAAGTGCTGCATGATTTCGTTTTTACATAGGCTCATTTACCAGCATGGCTACGTGGCAGCAGCACGGTTCCCACTCTGCTGATCCAAAGAACTGCAGGCTGCAACGTACCCTGAGGGCTTCTCGGTGCTCGCAATACCATCATTCACCTTTCCTTTCCATGTAGCTCACAGAACTGTTGCTTGTTGCTCTGTGTGTTTATTCCACATTCCTGTAATTCTTAATCAAAAGCATTAACGATGGAACGATTTCCTGTTTGTACCCTTATTTATATCATTACCTGGACCTGAAAATAGACCTGCACTGACCCTTTTTCAGTAAAGCAGAACTTTTTATTGATAAAGATTCCTGGAAGTGTGTAGCTCTGTCTGTCTGTAAACACTTTTGGCACTTGTTGATGTTTATGCTCTAGCACTCTGTCCTGAAATGCTCTTGGTGAGGTGGGTTGGTCGCTAAGTGGGGGAGTTGGTTTTACTGATCGAAAGCTAATCTACCACCTGCAAGATTTCAGGAAAAATGTTGTTCTGCAGGGCCACAAATCTGTTACAGTCTCTTTTTTAGGACCTGTTTGCATCCCCAAAAATATGAAAAGAAAACGGAGTTCAGATCACAGTAATGGCAGTCCCAAACACCCTCATGAAGATAAGCTGACTTGCTGACTTACTCTATTTTTCAGCAAAAATGTTTATCTAGGTTTATTTTTTCAACTATATTGAAACTCTGATTTGCAAGATACCTCAGTGAAGCCATTACAAAAATCCTGTGACCAAACACAAGCCACCCTCTGTCCAGGCACACTGTTAAAATGACAGCAGGGTCACCTGGACACCTCTTTAAAGGCGGTGAACTGGTGTGAATTACCAATACTGGGTGCGGATGTTCTCTCTCCAGCTGTGGAGACCATCACAGAAAAGAGGGGTCTGAAGAGACCCTCCCCAAGGGCTGTGCCCCTCTGAGGGCTGAGCCCAAACCCGCTGCCGCCCTGTGCCTGCCACAGACACTGCTGCCTGGGAATAACATCACCTTCGGTCACATCTTCATCTTCATTGCATCTCGAGCGCTACTGAAGTTCATATGCAAACGGCCAAATTAGTTAAGCAAGAGCCCCATTAAAAATATTTTCTTACTCTCTGTATGACTTTTTTAAGTGAAAGTGACATTTCTTTTTATTTCAATGAAACTGTTTCACTTAAACCTTCGGGTACTTTGCTCCCAATTTACTAAGACTTCTGCATACGCCTGATGTCTTCTTGCAAGCATAACTTTTTCAAAGTCGTAGAAGTCAGCTTAGTTACCATCAAAGCAGTAAAATCCAGTACTTCATATTTCCTGTTAAGGCTTTATTAAGTCATTAATTGTGCTAGTGCCGGCAGGGTATCCTTGCAAATTTAAAGAACAAAGGCAGTTATTTTGTAATATGCACATTCCAGGACATTTAAATTATTGACCAGGTATGTAAATAATTGATGGCTCACAAACGTATCAGTGTAAGAGCCCTGGAAAGCTTTGCATTCATTTGCCAGGGAGATGGTGGGGTCAGGACTTGTGTGGTGAATAATGATTCATTCTTTCCTTCCCGACTCGAATGCCATTATCCTGCTCAGCTGCGTGAACAACGCACTTAGGCTCGAACCAAGGAATAAACCCTTGACGCATGCAGTAAGTACGAGGAACATTGTGTAAAGGTGCCTTTTAGTGATAAACACGTGAGTCTGTTTTCATTCCTGTCCTGGCCCCAAGCTAAGGTGGCCTCAGAAATGAGGAAGCCCTGTGAATTTCTCAAAGTACAAGCTGGCAAAAAGAAAACACCTGTGTCTATTAATGAAAACTGACCCCTACATGTCACCGTCTCGCTGCCACCGCTCTGTGCCGTGCCTCCCGTGGAGCTGCCAGCTCTGCCTCAGCGCAGCCATCACAGGCAGGACCCCACTATGAGCAGTGCCACAGCTGCTCGGGATGGCACTGAGATATCAGCTCCCGGGACAGGGTGTGGGAACATGGCCCATTTCCAGCCTGTGTGGAGTGTGGGAACAAAGGTGTTTTGGGAGGTGGATTACAAAGAGTGGCACGGTCACCATTTGCTTGCTGTAATGCTGGGCTCTCCCTGCCGAGGGACACCAAACCATCGGTGGCATGGGAGCAAGTGGCGGTCCTTAGGCAGTGCCCTGTGCTGGCAGGCTGAGTTCCCATCCCCACATCATGGCCTTGGCACAGGGCTGCGTGCATGGCTGCTGTTTAGGTCTCCTTTGGAGCCAGCCAAGGGAGGAACTCAGCTGTGATCCAGCCAGCTCCCAGGGTGGTCCCTCCTGAGGTTTGGAGGGATGTGGTGCGGGAAGCAGTGTCAATGAGCTATGGATCCACAGCACCATACATGAGCAAAACCCACTCTGCACAATTTAAAAATACCCAAATATTTATGAAGTTGACCAACAGGACGTAATATCTGAAAGCATATCCAAATATCCAAAAAATATACAAATCTCCCTCACTTGAGAGGCAAAAGCCCTCTGTCCAGCCTTGGGAGCGGAGAATTCATGCCTTTTCCTAATAGCTTAAAGTTGCTGTTGAAGCCATGCTCACATAAATATTGAAACATTTTTTTTAATTCAGTTTAAGTCATCAGTCTTTGAGGCTGACGCTTCTCCTCACCTGGCTTTTGCCACAGGCTTGCTGACCCTTTTTTCATATACCTGATGCCTGGGACAGAAGAAGGGGGACACTGAAACATGAGAGGTGAGGGTTGACCTAAAAATAGAGGTGCTAGAGCATGACGAAAGGTGACCTGAGCTCACTATGGGCAGTGGGGTGTTCCAGCAGAGGGTGAGAAGAGCGAGGAAAGGCCAGTGGGAAATCCAGAGGAGAGAACATCAAATGAGTTTAGAAACCCTTCATTAGGAGAAAGATATAGTGTGTCCTTCCTCGCCAAATGAGAAAAAGGAACAATTTAAAAGTCAGAAATAGTGTGGGAAAGTGAAGTGTAAAGAAAGACCCTGAGAGTGGTGGAAGGACCTGAGGGGACCTGCAGCTGCAGCAGCCTGGGCCAGTGCTCACCCAGGGTGAAGGATCCTCACCATGCACCTTCCTCATGGCTCAGATTTTCTCAACACAAGTTATTCTCCTCTTAACTGTCTCCAGATTGGCCTTCCCCTTGTCCTTCGACTGCAACATCCCAAAGTGGCCTTAATGTAGCACCTCAGAGCTAAAAAGAATGAAATTGTGCCTCTTGTCTCTCACAAATGGTATCCCTCTCTGTGTGCTCCAGGCTTACACGTCTTCATGTTACTGATAAATGAGAAAGTCTGGACCCATTTTACCCCTCAGGTCTCTTGCCAGTCAGGTGCTACAAATTGTGTACTTGATTTTTTTTCTCCTTCTGCAGTGTAGCGTTAGCGCTCGTCTTTGCTGAATTTCTTCATAGCGATTTCGCACCCCCCCTCTGAGTTATTACTTTTAGCTCTAACCCTGTCCTCCAAAACATTTACAACTTAGAGTTTGGTGGCATCTGCTCTGTGTACCACCATTCACTTCTTAATGGGAATATGGCGCAAAGGAGAGCAGATACCACCAGGTCTCCACCTGGCAGTCTCTCTCCCCATTTGACAGGGACTCATGAGTAACCCCTGTGCTAAAAGCACATTTTCAACTCCTTGTGCCCATGCCTAAGGCTGGTTACAGCTAGACTGCGTTTCTAAAGCTTGTTTATGAGTACGTCATGTGAGACTGTTGTAAGTCATGTATATAGCTTTCTCCTTAGTCCACAAGGCCGGTTACCTTGTCAGAAAAGGACACTAGATTTGTCTGGCATAAGTTTTTGACAAAACCAAACTATTTGGGCTGTTTGTTTAATCCCTTTGTCATCTTCTGGGTACACGTGGACTGATTGTTCCCTTGTTTTCCTGGGACCCTGGTCAACTTGTTCTGTAATTCCCACATCTTCCTTCATATCGAATTTGCCTTCTGCACACTTCTTCCTTCTTCCACGCAATATAGAAAATAGTCAGTAGCGATTCAGAGGTTTTGCTGGCACGTCATTATTATAATTACATTCTCCCATGCATGCACACCCCCCCACCTGGGGAAGGGCAGGGTGACATCTCAGCCAGGGTCTCGTGAGAGCTTCGGCAGTTGCCAGATCTTCCCCTGCTCTGGGAAGGCCAGCAGTTGCTTGGAGCAAGTAATCCAGTTATAGATAAGAAATAACCCCAGGCAGGTGGATGTGAGAAATGGGGAGGGGAGAATTAGGCCTCTTAATGACGGCAGTGTTTTTGACAAACTGATGATAACAGGGTATATAAGAACACCATTTAAAAAAACTGCTATTGTGAGAAGGAGGTTCTTTCTGGTGGTCTTTTTTTTTGCTAACAGCTGTTTGCAGGCACAACATGCAAAGTATGACTTAAACCTTCCTTTCCGGAGATGTTTAGTTTTGGACGATCCTGAATCTCTCTGTTCTTCAGGGAGTTATTTTCTCAGTCCCGGTTACAGATGATATCCAGAAATTCCTCAAAGTCAGGGAAATTGATGGCATTTGTGTTTCCTCTGGGCCTCTGATTCCTCCTAGACCTAGGGATTCAGCTGGGGGCAGACATGACGGGGGGGGGGTAAGATAATAATTTACTTAAAATATTTAAAGAGACTGAGTTAATAAGCAAATGTAAAGCTAGCTAGCTCTCCTATGTTTCTGAAGATCGGTTCTTAATCTGAAGGGCTCTAATATATATATCCTGCATATTTTCAGAGAAACAGAAAATAGATGTCACCTAATGTGTGTTATCTGAACAACAGCTTGCTAAGTTTAAGGTAGTCACCCTAAGCTTTATTTACATCAGTGGAGAGAAACAGGCCCCTCTAGAAGGTAATTCATCAGACCCGCTTTATTTACATCTCTTTATGAGTCATTCTCTTGAGGTACCTGTAGCCCTCGACCGAGTATAAGTGGAGCCCAGGATGACGTGGATAACTTCAAGACGTCCATCTTAGATAAGAGAACTGTTCATCAAGCATGCCTGAACTTGTTTTAAGAAATACTAAGAGGTTTTGGGTTATTTCAGTCTTTGATTTTAAAAAATACAGTACCAGCACTAATAGAAGACCCATAGAAAGCAAGTTAATACACTTTAGCTGGAGAATATTGAGACCAGGAGGATTCAGAAATATTCAAATTTCATTATTCCGAAAGGCAAACTAATTACCATCACCAATTTTAAGTTACAAAGGTTTAAGCAAATGCAAAAGTATTCAAAGATCAGCCATTTATGCTTTGCATTCAGTACAGAAGTAGCTGAACATTTGTTTTCCTAATCTTAAATGCCTACTTCATTGTCATATGTTGTTTGACATTCAGGAAATAACACGATGTTTTAATCAACAGTGTAGGATTGCATTAAAACTTGATGGCCCATGGCTTAATGGCAAAACTGAGTAATTAAATCTATGGCACAACAGTTGGAGGCAAGTTCTGGTAAGACTTCTGCAAACAAGGGAACTTCCAGGACTTACCTACCCATGTCCAGGGACACAGAGGTGGAGGCACCACTTGTATTGCTTTCCCCTGTCTTGGGCTGTGTAGTGAGCCCACCAGTAACTAGAACATCAAATAGTCATGCACAATGTAGCTCAGCACTCTTTCTGAGGTGCAGCCCATGGTGACGACAGTAATGAGACCATTGCCTCGTTTGCCAGACACGCTACCCGTTGGGCTGGTAGCCCTGTAATTGGAATAAATAGTGAGAATACCGTTATTGCTAAATATCAAAGCTGCTTCTGGTGCAAGCAGAGGAGGAAAACTCTGTCCTGACCAGACCCACATAGATATCATGTCTCTCTGACAAGTTAATGGGAGGATTTTGATTACAACCAAGAAGAAAATCCATACTGAAACAGCCTGGTATGAGATAGGTTTCCTGTTGTCCCCTGGAGACCTCTTCCTCCTCTCTCACTGTCAGAGGTCATCTTATATGTCTGGTATGAAAGATGCCTTAAACTTTAGCTTTGCTGTCTTATCCAATATAAAGCAATTTTAAAACTTGTGTCTGGGGTGTCTCTTTTGTAACATCTTCTGGCCATACATAATAAAGTAAAAAAAAGTTCTGGTGCCTTAGAAGAACATTGCCTTCCTAGAAACATTTGTCATCCACATGCTCACACCCTGCAGGTCTCTTGGGTTTGCCTATGGTACGTAGTGGCTAGAAAAGAGAGTGTCATGGGAAGGAAGAGGATGACACTATTTTCTCTCTGCCGGCTCTGCTTTTTGTAATGCTATCATCTCGTAGGTTTGGAAGCGTTTGAAAAGGAAAACTTTGAAACAAATGCCCATGTGGCAAAGTTCTTCGAAGGAGTCGGGGAGTGAGATGGCATAAACAGGGGTCTGTGGGGACAGTGTGTCACAGAGCTGTGAAACTGCACTGGTGATGCCCTGAACGATGCCTTGCACATCTCTGGGGCTGCATTTCCACCAGCAGATAGAACAGAGCGCTTAGAGCTCTTCCTTTGTGAAATGTAATCGTATTAGAGAGCTAATAGAAAAGTGCTCTCCGTAGTGTTTTTAATCCCCCTATAGAATTCAACATATATTCATTTTGCTTCTGAAAAATGGATTTTAAAACCCATAAAGATAAGACATGCTTATGGTTTGTAGCACAGCGGCTGTAACTTCCTGTGGGTTCTATCCCTCTTCCATAGGGCATTTCCTCAGGGCAGTTTCTGAGGGATTTCACTCATTTATCTTTGTTTTCCTAATTATTTGGACTTGGGTATGGATCTCAGGGATCATTAAAGAAAAAAGTAAAATCCTGAGTGAAGTGTGCTTTGTTCATACAGTGTTTGCTTCCAGTCATACATTCCTCATATAGACTGGATTAAGTTTTTGGGTTTTTTAAAAGGAATAATGTGATCGCAGTAGCAGTACAATGGCAGGCAAAAGGAAACGTGCAATCCATATCCCTTTTGTTGTTCAGTGTAGAATGATCAGTATCCTCATAGATAAGCTTAGGAAGTGTGGGTTAGATGAATTGACAGTGGGGTGGATTCAAAACTGGCTGAAAGATAGAGCTCAGAGGGTCATGATTAGGGGCACAGTCTAGTTGGAGGTCAGTGACGAGTGGTGTTCCCCAGGGGTCAGTACTGGGTCCAGTCCTCTTCAATATATTCATCAATGACTTGGACGAGGGGATAGAGTGCACCCTCAGCAAGTTCGCCGATGACACAAAGCTGGGGGGGGTGGCTGACACACCAGAAGGCTGTGCCGCTGTACAGAGAGACCTGGACAGGTTGGAGAGTTGGGCAGAGAGGAACCTTATGAAATTCAACAAGGGCAAGTGTAGGGTGCTGCACCTGGGGAGGAACAACCCCATGCACCAGTACAGGTTGGGGGCTGACCTGCTGGAGAGCAGCTCAGCTGAAAGAGACCTGGGAGTCCTGGTGGACAACAGGATGACCATGAGCCAGCAATGTGCCCTTGTGGCCAAGAAGGCCAATGGCATCCCGGGGTGCATCAAGAAGAGTGTGGCCAGCAGGTTGAGGGAGGTCATCCTCCCCCTCTACTCTGCCTTGGTGAGGCCGCATCTGGAGTACTGTGTCCAGTTCTGGGCTCCCCGGTTCAAGAAGGACAGGGAACTGCTGGAGAGGGTACAGCAAAGGGCTACCAAGATGATTAGGGGACTGGAACACCTCTCTTATGGAGAAAGACTGAGGGATTTGGGTCTCCTCAGTCTGGAAAAAAGATGGCTGAGGGGGGACCTTATCAACACTTATAAATACTTAAAGGGTGGGTGTCAGGAGGATGGGGTCAGGCTCTTTTCAGTGGTGCCCAGTGACAGGACAAGAGGTAACGGGCACAGACTTGAGCATAGGAAGTTCCACCTAAACATGGGGAGGAACTTCTTTCCTTTGAGGGTGGCAGAGCCCTGGCACAGGCTGCCCAGAGAGGTGGTGGAGTCTCCAACTCTGGAGACATTCCAAACCCACCTGGACGCGTTCCTGTGCAACCTGCTCTGGGTGACCCTGCTCTGGCAGGGGGGTTGGACTAGATGATCTCCAGAGGTCCCTTCCAACCCCTACCATTCTGTGATTCTGCGATTAAGAGCAGAGGAGCTGGTATTTATCACTGCACCTAAACCTGACCCTGTGGTACTTGGTCTGGGGATCACACTTCCTGAAAATCTTCTTTAAGATATTGTTCTTCATCCAGGGATAAATTAAATGGATTTAGGTCTTATATGGTACTTCTCATCTGTCTTGTAAAAATGGTATTTTTCTACATTACAGCATAATAACTATTCTAAGCAGTAATGCTCTTATTCCTACTTACTTTTTTCTTTGTAGGGTGTACCTTTGCCCTCTGTCTATCTGACTATTTCTGGTGGTTAATAAATAGCGAAGGGGGAATCACATCTCTGATCTTTATGGCCTTTCTTTTAGAGGCTCAGCCCTGAACACGGGGTCCTAGAATCCCTCAGAAAATTGCCTTACTTGTCGTTCTCTTCACATGTGCACTAGAGATACTCCACAGTCAGTCTTCAATGTCTGTTATTTCATATGAGCTGCACAGAAGAGATAAAGTAATTATGCACTGAAATCTAAAGCGCAGTTCACCTCATCAGTCTGTAGCAGCAGAGGTGAGAAGAAGCCCACACTTGCCTGAATAAAAACATTGCCCTGGCTCTAATAGCATTTGTTTGTTCATTCATGTTGCTCCTTGTACAGAAATATCATCCAGGAAAGAAAAAACTGATTTAGAAGACAAAAATAAATGCATTTACCTAACAGCTAACTGGATGTATTCCAGTACTTGCTGAACCCCCTGTGGAGCAATTCTTATTGATTTGTAATGGAACCTATCAAAAGACCTTTTTCAACTGTAGATGTTGAGCTGTCTGTGAGACTGAAACTGGTGAACCATATTGTGCTCTGTTCCTGGAAACTTTTCTGCTCCAGAGATCAAACAAAAAATTAAAGTATTTTGTTATTTTCCTGTCCTTTTCATATGCCGGTATCTCTTAGCTCAAATCACTTAGATGCTTCTCAAGTGAAGTTGGCAAAGGCTTCAGAGTGGGAGAAGTTATTTACTTTCATGTGCAGGTTTGCTACCAGTCGGTGTTCCAAAAAATAGCCATGCTAATTATAGGCTGAGATAAGGTCTACATAGTCTGGTTTAAGTTAATCATAAACTGGGTTCTACTGGGTTGATTTCTGACTTTCACAACACTATATAAAAAAAAACCAACCAAACAAACCTGAACAAAAAACAGCCCCCCAAGCCCCAAATCTCTTTTGTAATTCAGACCAACCTTTCAACAGGAAAGGATTTAAGATCCTCGTACTGAGAGCGGCTGTACCACCGACTACTTCTGTGCATACAAAACTGCAGTCAGCTTTTGCCTAATGATCTCAGAAGGCTGTCTTATAATGGCCTGATAGCATCAATTTTTGCTCTGAGACCATTGAGATGTCCATACTGGTAAGTAAACAGATTCCAGGAAAGGCAACTCCTCCTCCCCGTGGTAATATTTGGAGAGGTATTCAACCAAGAATGGGAAAAACACACTGAAAGCATTGATTGATAGAAGAATATTGAATGATCTAATTGAGAGAGAGAGAGTGAGCGGTAAAGCTGATGTAACAGAAATGATGGGAATAAACACGACTGAAAATACTTGAAATTTATGGTGTTCTCACATGTTTTTTTATATAGTCTAGAGCATCACGATTTACATTCAAACAGCCTGGTAGGTTTAAATTTTAAATGAAGCTGGCTTAGAAGTATGAATAAGGCCATTAAGTATTGCCTTAATAACCTTTTATTGCATGAAACAACTTCTATAATTGCAGAGGGGAAAAGAACTTCAAGGATTTGCATTTGAGTAATTGATGGGCAATTTACGATGTTTGTTTTCTATTTTCTGGGGAGGAATGAAAGGGCTCTAATTCTGTTGTTGACATCTGTTTTTCTCTAGTGGGATTTTCAGAATCCAGTCCCATTGATCTGGAACAGCGTGCAGAGAAGTAGCCAGCCAGTTTGAACTTTGGAAGAGGGAGGTCACAGAATTTCATAGGATGAAAAGTTTGGCTCTAGTTCGGGCAAAGTAGTTTGTGCACACTTACTGCTGCTCTGTAGGGTTGTCAGCTCCACCAGTCTTACTGGAGGTGCGTCTTGCACTTGATTCTAAGGCTGCAACAACCCGGCCACAAACCCTGAATACCAGATATTCCCCGGGAATTAGAAAATGGGAAATAGGACTGAGAAAGAGCTCTTTGGAAAAACATGCTGCAATATCGGTCCTTTACATGGGGAAATACACAGTCCCGCTGGTAAGTGTGGCTGCTGAATCAGAGCGAGTACCACACAGAATAGGCGGGTCAGATTGATTGGCATCATCCAGGCGTTGCAAAGGGGCATTCAAATGCAGCAACAAAGATTAAAAGTTTGCAGTGAATCGGAATCTCAGTTGACCTGAGTTATGCTAGAAGTTTGACTTGATCTTTGTAATGCTGGCTTTAAAAATCTCTTGACAGTTTTCACTTTCCACTCCAGGTTCCTTCAGGTCAAGGCTAAGTGGTGTTTTACTGGTGCTGCCCGCACAGTCTTTGTTTGTGGATAAATATTATGAGTGTTCTTAGCCTGGCAGTTTTCACAAGCAGTAAATAGTTCTCAATGCTTTAATTGATTTTGGCCAACAAACGAGGAAAGCTGAAAAGAAACTAGAAGCATGAGACAGTGAAAGACGGAAGTACCAGTATTTAGATTTCCCTAATGCAGATTAATTTCTTAGCAAAAATACTTTGGTTGAATAGGAGCTTGAAATAATCCAATATGGAAGTGGCAGAAGGTGAAGAACCCCTAATGAAAGGCACCTACAGTGATATAAATGATATTTGGTAAGGCACAAAGAAACTTCAAATTCCTCTGACATGTCTAAGTGTCAGAAGCCTGTGAGCTTACTTTTATTAATAACGCATTGTGCTTTCTAAAGGAGCTCATAAATCAATTAACTGTGATGCACGGCCTCTTGTTTATGCAAGTAAAGAACTGAAGATTTTAACTATGACACCAATTTTTGAAGGCTTTTCAGAGGAGACCGGGAAAACTACAGGTAAATACTTCTGCTGTGTCTACCAGGCAAATCACTAGGAACTGCACTAAAGAAAAGTTAGTGTACACGTAGGTAAATACGATATACAGGGGAACAGCAAACACTGCAAAAGCTTATTCCTCAGAAATATATCCAATTTTTTTTTCTGAAAAATTTAGCAGGGACGTTGATACAGGAGATCCAGCTGCTTAGACTACCAACAGGCATGCAACAAGGCTTTAAACTAGGCTGCTGTGGGCATTCATTCTTGCAGATATATAACTAGCTAAACGAAGAGGGAAGAGAAGTTAGGAGTCTTTGATAATTTTCACACTGAATGTCAACCTGTGGAGACTTATATAGCTTTATGTGGGGTGGAATGACCGAAGGTCAGTGAAGGGTCTGAACAGGCAAAGTGACCAAACTAGCAGTAAGATAGACAGGATAGTAGAGGTAAGGGCGAAATGTGAATGATCTCTTAATACTGTGATAAAACAGCAGGTGAAATTTGGCATAGATAAATATAAAGGGAGGGCAAAAAACACTTATAATTTTACAGTGTTGAAATCTGAGCTGCCCTTTTTCAGGCAGATGTGAGATATTGGGGCTATCGCAGACATTGCTAGGAAACTTTGGAAAGAGGAACCAAACGGATTTTTTTTTTATGTTGTTGCAGGCTGCTGTTGTGCTCCGACAGCCCTCTTCCGGCTCCCAGAAAAGGTATCATAGAAATGGGAAAGGCACAGAAGAGGGAGTGAAGGGCTGAAACCAAACAAGGAATGACTAAATAGCCATGGACTTTTCGGCCTGGAAACCAGATGTCTGAGGGAGGGTCTGGCAGATATCTGTAATATTGCTAGTGGGTATGAGGAAGAGGGCTAAGGAAAACTGCTTGTTGTATCTTGCAGCACAGTAGCTAGGAGTCCTCAAACAAAACTTGTGCACAGCATGGTCCAAACAAACTAAACAAGTAGTTTTTAGGAAACACGGAAATAAACTGCGGAACTTCTGACACAGGATGTTGTAGAAGTCAGACATTTAACATTTGTTCAAAATGCAGCTGGATAAATTCTGGGGGAAAAAAAAAATGCAAAGATGCCAGCTTTGACCCCAGAGGCCCTTGAGTGGGGGACTAGGGCATATACCAAGAAAGTAGCCAGGTGCAAATACTGCTGCTCTTGAGCACCAGTGTGGGCCAGTGATGGAGATGGAGCAATGGAGAATATGAAACTGTGGGCTCCCTCAGTATGACTGTTCTTCTGCTCTTCAGATAATGAAAATTGCAAAAACAACAAATGTGTTTTGCCACTGGTTCTCACTGGAGATTAGACATGATGGAAAACAAACTTCGGACACAAGAGTGCATCCAGACCATGTGAGCTCTAGTTATGACTTGCTGGGACTGGAGTCACCCCAGCAGACATTATACAGCGTGCTGTGAAAAAGATCATTTGCCTGTGACTGCCATGGCATTCTATTTGGCAAGTACTGCGCAGTGCATCGCTGGCACTGAAATTTTAATATATTCACTTTAAAGGTCCACTAGTTTTCACAGACTGAGCCTGAGAAAGCTCATCACTTTTTTTTCTCCCTGTTAAAGCTAAGAGTTTATAGCATGTAAATTCAGGTGATAAGTAGCTTCTGGGAAAGTTTACAAGGAGATAAGAGGTAAAGCTAAATAAAGAAACAGACTTTTAAATGGCTTTTGTTTTTCCTCTTACAATCTGTGGCAAATTTCCTTTTTATACCTTCAGGTGTGGAAGAATTAAAAATTCATCCATCCTTTGAAAAGATAACCCTAGACCTCTGTTTTACACTAAACCAATTTTGAGCTACAGCAAACCAATACTCAAGCTAGACTTCTTATTTACGTGCCACCATATCACATGTCTGAGGACTTCCTGCAGAGCAACCTACTATAGCCGACGTAATTGTTTCCAAGTTTCAGTCCCAAATGTGCATTTCCTTTCCAGCAGATGCTATCTAAGTGCCACAGAGGGAAGTTCAGCCTGCGCCCACTGTAGCCTGTGTTTGCCGGGGACTCCCTGCACACACAAGCTACACCAAGTTGAACTCTACATCCATACTACTCCTGATATGCAAACCAGCACATATAAAGCTTTCTTTGACACCTGTGTTTCTTGGAAGCCTTAACCATAGGTGTAATGCCAACTGGAAAAAAAAAACCAAACAACCATAACTGGAATTAAAGCCATATCCTGGGGAAAACTGCTGCCTTTCTCCTTTGGTGTCCCCATATACAGCCAAGCTTTGCTGCAGGAGTAGCACCCTGGGATTAAAATCCTGGTTCACAGGTAGGGCCACAATTTTAGTCGCTGTGGCAGATGGATCAGGTGTGTTATGTAGACCATTTCATAGCATCAATCATAGAATCATAGAACCATAGGGTTGGAAGGGACCTCTGGAGATCATCTAGTCCAACCCCCCTGCCAGAGCAGGGTCACCCAGAGCAGGTTGCACAGGAACGCGTCCAGGTGGGTTTGGAATGTCTCTAGAGTTGGAGACTCCACCACCTCTCTGGGCAGCCTGTGCCAGGGCTCTGCCACCCTCAAAGGAAAGAAGTTCCTCCTCATGTTTAGCTGGAACTTCCTATGCTCAAGTTTGTGCCCGTTACCTCTTGTCCTGTCGCTGGGCACCACTGAAAAGAGCCTGACCCCATCCTCCTGACACCCACCTTTTAAGTATTTATAAGTGTTGATAACTTTTTTCCAGATTTCTTTTTTCCAGACTGAAGAGACCCAAATCCCTCAGCCTTTCTTCATAAGAGAGATGTTTCAGTCCCCTAATCATCTTGGTAGCCCTTTGCTGTACCCTCTCCAGCAGTTCCCTGTCCTTCTTGAAGGATGTTTCTGCAGAGGTAAAGAGGAGGATGCTCGGTGCTGGATGGTGGGACTGGAGGTTGAGAAGGTACTCATCTTCTGGTTGGAGCGACAAGGAGAGGCAGTCCTCGTTAGGCGTCAAGTGCAGTTTTCCTTGTAAAAGCGAAAAGGTTTTCACTACGAATGTTTGCATAACTTCCAGCATTCCAGGAAGACTGAAAAAAAACAACTGAGAATGGGGGTTTTGAAACTTGATATAGAGCTGTTATCTGCAAATGATAGGCATAGGCTGTGTTGGAACAGCATCTTGTGTTACAGATACGCTTATGACATATTTTTGCCTTTTTTCCAGGGCTTCTCTCTTCTTCTTTAGTATTTTATATGAGACCATTGTTACCCTGAGGTGCCTGCTAAGATCCTATATATACACTCACGCGCACACATATATATAAAATTGTTTTATAAAGGAGCATAAGGGAAGAATTTTTGGTTGGTTAGGTTTTTTTTCCTTTCTCCCCCACATTTTAATGTAAAAAAGAAGCTGTGGCACACAGGTGGAAGAACTTGCACACAGTAAGAAATAGGAACAGGTCCAATTTTGCTCATTTCCCCCTACCTTGGCATCTTATCTGCTGACTTGCATTTGCTCTCACACAATAAACAGCATAGCTAATGCTAAATTTAGCTCTGTGCACCAAGGCTTACCAGGGACTGCTGCACTCTTCATACCCCCTTGCCACTTCACTCAAAGCTATGACCCATCTGTCATTTCCTAGAGGTCAGTTCTGGTATTTGCCATACAAAGGCTGACATATTCTCTTTGTTATTGACTTTCACAGTTGGATATTCATGGCTTTGGCACGTTATTCCAGTCACTTTCTGGATACCTGTTCAGGTAAAGTGAAGATGTCTTCTTCATTGTCATTGCCATCATCAGGACCAGTAAAGACACCAGACAGGGACAGAGCAGAAGATACTGTGGAACTGTGTCTTTTTCTTTTTCCTTTATGGTGCAGAAACACTTAACGATATTGGTTTTGCTCCATGTTGGACAATTCCTATCAAGCAATCTCTATGGAGTAACAGCAAATGCTTATTTAGGGAGTGTGACCCGTGTTGCAGCTGGTCAGAAGGATTGCATGCTGTGCACTGTGTATGACTGAAAATCTCTTCTGATGCCTCCCCGCCAATTGTTCCCCTACACATTTTAGTAATAAATAAGTCACAAACTGAGCACAGACATATTTTCCTGTCATTTCACTCCCCTCTGTTCATAGCAGTGCCACTCTGTATGCTTCACTCTGTGCCCTCCCATGACTGCAGAAGGTTTATTCTCAATAAAATATGCTCAAGCTAAAGCTAAAAGTCAATACATCATGGGTCTTAAAAAAAAAATCAGTAACATTAATGGAAGCAAATTGTTTCCACCACTTACCATCACTTCCTATGTTCTAAATCACATCTTAAGAACATACCATTGACGCTGCTCTTTTTTCAGTTCAGCATTGGCAGATGTCACTGGAATAAATGTCTTGACAAGCCATTGTCATAACTTTTTTTCCGCCTCCTTTATATAGTAACCGACTACAGAAATGCCAATTTTCTCACACACTGTGGCATATGTTTAGAATGCATTAGGTATTAAATTACTTTGAAATAGTTGATACAAACTATCTGGGACCTCTCCGATAACTCCTGAGGAAGCCAAACATAATATGCATGCACTTTTAAATTATCTATGAGCAGTTCTGTTCCGATTTCAAGGGTGAATGCTCAACTGTATTTCACTTCCAATGCATTTTTGTTTAAAGCTTGCATTTACATGTGAATGTAGTAGTACCTGAGGAAAAAATTATTGTTAGCCTTTCCACAAATTTGAAGACTTTCAGGTTTTATACTTCAAGTAAGAGAACAGAGCACAGAGCTAATTAAAATAACAACAACAATAACTTTTGAATTAATTTTAAAGTAGGATCTAAAGCTGTATAGTTTCAAAACCATATTCTCTTGAAAGCGAATGTGATTTCTAACTTTTAATGGCATTTTGCCACTTTGCCTCTAAGCACTGTTTTTTCTCTATCAACACCCAAAAGGCTTTAGTAAAAAAGCAGAAATGGAGAAACTGTCTCTGCAATCAGAGCTCTGCTTTCTAATCATGAATTGCCCCTAGGTCCATGAATAAAAGTTGATAAGACACTCTTGAATTTGAAAATGACACTACTTACTAAATTGTTTTCTTATTAAAATGAGACTTTAAAAGGACCTAGATGAATAGCTATGGTAAAACTTACAGTATAAAGCTGGATAAATACTTTTTACATGAAAGAAGCTCCTAACATGACAAAGGAATAGGACAAAGAAAAATATGAATAAGGGATCCAAAGCATCTCCCTGCAGAAATGGTCCCCACTGATGCAAGGGGGCCGGCTGTTGTGCTTATCCAAACATCTGTCAATAGAGACATTGCAGTGTAAGTGGTTAGGAAACTATCAAGTAATGATGTTCCTCAATATGACCGCCACAATATGTCTTAAAAAAAAGCTGTAGATGGCTGTTTCTCTGATTGATTATCCTCCAGGCAAGACCCTGGGAGACACATTATCAAAGCTACCCCTTGAATAAGCTGTAGATTAGCATGATTCAAGGGCAAGGGGAAGATTTGCAAACAGAGTTTCAGAGAAACCCCAAGAAAGGACCTGGAAATTGAAAAGAAAAGAAATGACAGGCTCAGGAAGCTGAGACTCTCTTCTGAGCTTGTATCTCGAATGCAATAAAATGGCAATTACTCATGTATAGCTGGTCTGATAGATACATAGAGAATAGTTAGGTAGGCTAAACATGTTTCTTTCATTTCTGTCTTTTAAAAGCTTTTGAACTGCCTTATCATCATCTACCTGGACTTGTGCAAAGCATTTGACACTGTCCCTCATTCCCCTTGTCTCTAAATAGGAGAGACGTGGATTTGGCGGATGGACCACTAGATGGATGGTCACACTTAAAGAGTTGCAGGCAACAGCTCGATGTCCAGAGACCAGTGACAAGCGGCATTCCTCAGGGGTTGGTGCTGGGACCAGTGCTGTTTAACATCTTTGATGGCAACATGCATAGTGGGATTGAGTGCACCCTCAGCAAGTTTGCTGACGACACCAAGCTGTTTGGAGTGGTAAACAAACTGGAGGGGAGGGATGCCAACCAGAGGGACCTGGACAGGCTTGAGAAGTGGGACCATGTGAACCTCATGAAGTTCAATCAAGCCAAGTGCAAGGTCCTGTATGTGGGTCAGGGCAATTCCAAGCACAAATAGAGGCTGGACGGACAATGGCTTGAGAGCAGCCCTGAGGAGAAGGACTTGGGGCTATTGGTGGATGAAAAGCTCAACATGAGCTGGGAATGTGCACTTGCAGCCCAGAACGCCAACTGTACCCTGGGCTACATCAAAAGAATTGTGTCCAGCAGGTCGAGGGAGGTGATTCTGCCTCTCCACTCTGTGTACACCCCACCCGTGTACTGTGTCCAGCTCTGGGGCCCCCAACATAAAAAGTACATGAACCTGTTGGCATGGGTCCAACTGAGGGCCATGAAGATGATCAGGGGGCTGGAGCACCTCTCCTATGAGGACAGGCTGAGAGAGTTGGGGTTGTTCAGCCTGGAGAAGAGAAGGCCCCAGGGAGATCTTCTAGCAGCCTTCCAGTACCTAAAGGGGGCCTACAAGAAAGATGGGGAGGGACTCTTTGTCAGGCAGTGGAACAATAGGACAAGGGATAATGGTTTTAAACTGAAAGAGGGTAGATTTAGATTAGATATCAGGAAGAAATTCTTTACTGTGAGAGTGGTGAGGCACTGGAATTTGTTGCCCACAGAAGTTGTGGATGCCCCATCCCTGGAAGTGTTCAAGGCCAGGCTGGGTGGGGCTTTGAGCAGCCTGGTCTAGCGGGAGGTGTCCCTGCCCATGGCAGGGGAGCTGGAACTAGATGATCTTTAAGGTCCCTTCCAACTCTAACCATTCTACGATTCTATGATTTTACAAGGGCATGTAGTGATAGGACAAGGGGTAATGGTTATAAACTGAAAGGGTAGATTTAGATTAGATATTAGGAAGAAATTCTTTCCTGTGAGGGTGGTGAGGCACTGGAACAGGTTACCTAGAGACGTTGTGGATGCCCCATCCCTGGAAGTGTTCAAGGCCAGGCTGGATGGGGCTTTGAGCAGCCTGGTGTAGTGGGAGGTGTCCCTGCCCGGGGCAGGAGGGCTGGAACTAGATGATCTTTAAGGTTCCTTCCAATCCAAACCATTCTACAATTATTTTTGCCTTCTGAAAATAAACATAAAAGCAATTGAAAGTCTTTATCGCAGCTTGTGCTAAAAGTGATTTTGGCATATTAGTTAACACCACATTATCCCATGGTTATCATGATAACCTCTGGACCCTGGTACCTCAGTGCTTTTCCCCAAAGCAGGGAAACTGAAAGAGGTTGCAGTTTCTGAAGATGTTGCCAAGCCTGTTTGAAAGTTGGTTGCATGGAGTTTTAGTTGAAGGTGTCTCTTCAGATGGCAATGTGAAACAAAGAGAATCTGCTGAACCCCAGGCAGATCTGTAATCAGGGCCTGCCTTAAATGTTATAATCAATGATGTGTTGTAAATAAATGTTTGGGAAATGCTGTCTTGGAGAATGTAATACCCTGCTACCTCAATACTTGCTCTAAATAGAAATGTTTGTTATCATGACCTGATTATGATAATTTATTTTCCATCTTATACAGAATAAAAGAGATAAGTGATTTGCTAACATGTATTGGGCACAAAGAAAAATACCAGTCACTCTAAATAACTAGTGTAACACCTTAGTGTACTTAGACCTAACTCTAAAGATATCTCACAGTTTTCATGATGTGGTAGATGATCTGGAGGATGCTTCACAGCAACTCTGTCCGAGTCCAGGCTCCATTTATAGAGGGGAAGCAGGGTTTCCCTCCATAGCCCAGACCTTAGGCAGTCACTTATATTTAAAGATTTTTCCTCTCCTTGCTTCCACTTCACCATTCCCTGACCCATAAAAGTGCCTCTGCCCCTCTCCTCACCCATCATTGATTGCTGCCATACAGTCCTAGGAGGGCCTGGTGTCCTTCAGCATCACCCAAACCCTAAGTGAAAATATACTATTTTCTCCCTTTTTGTTCCTCTTTACTTGCTCCTACAAAGTGTTGACCTCTATTGTTTGTTTGACTTTTGTAAAGAGACGCATTTATTTGCTTTTAGTTTAACCTTACTTGCCTTAGGGTGATTTTAAAGTAATTATCTGAACTCTTATAATCCCTCTGCCAATCTTAAAAAATAAGATGCTGTCTGCTTTACAGGTTCACAAGCTCTGAACTATATTCCACAGGTTATCTGAATTCAAAGAGGTTATGACTGTACCTGTCTACAGAGAATAGTTTGAGAGTTGGTTAAAGAGGGTTTGGGAAGAAGAAATGTTTCCCACTTGCCTTTGTCAGCCAGGAAAGATCTCCTGCATGTAGCAAACAAGGGCACTTTAAATTTCTCATTAATAGGTTAATTTCTCTTCTGAAGGGAACATCATGTGTGATTTGAATACAGGACAGTAGTTCCTCAATAAGTATTGGCCGTGATTTAAAAGTACATGAACAGTTCCATTCTTTTAGCTCATCTTTTCTTCATTTAATACTTTTAAACTAGAAAAAAAGAGATGAGAAGGCTGAGATGGGAAGTCAGAAATGAGACAAATACAGTTCTAGGCTAGCTAATTGGGCATAGCTGATGATAGTATAAGTGTGGCAGCATGGCATTGAAGTAAGAGCATTTACCCCTGCTCTAAGGAGGGTTTGCAGCCTCTGCTGTGCTCAATATTACTTCGGGTACTTTACATGTAGCACCTGAGCCAGCCAGCTCAGACACATCTCAAGCTGCACTCACATAGCTGTAGCACTCATTTAATGGGTAGCGTTTTGAAATACAGGTATAAGCTAATTCTGCACCCTGGAAAATAAATTGAGCGTGACTCTCAGCTTCAATGACAAGCAATCACTCACCTCCCCTTGACTATTCAGTAAGATAGTATAGCATGGGGTATTGCGTATGACAATTTCAATATAATATTTGGAGGGGGTGTGGATTTTTAATTTGTAGCAAAGGAAGAAAAAAGCTGTGGTAGGGCACTAAAGACTAAGTAAAAATGCAATTGGCTAGCTTAATTGTTATCCACAGAGAAACTACAAGCCTTTGGTATTATGATAGAATTGAAATATCGCTACATGACATATAGTTATTACCGTGCATCAGCCTCCTGACTGGTCCATGGCAAACGAATAGGCACCAAGTTTATACTTCGAAGCCATTCAGTCTCACAGCTGCGTATCCTGTAATCAGACACTGTGGAAGGAGGGGCAGTCAGTGCTCTTCCCCCATACGTTATATTGAATCTCATTGTTCAATCAACACAGCTGGGAAAGGATGAGGATTAAAAAAATTACTTTCTAAGTATCAGCTGAGAAGCCCTGATCGTAGTGTTGCAGATGGCTCTTTTCAGCTAAGTAATTCAGCATAATATGTAAGAAGTAGGTATTATATACAGCAGTTGCCTAAATCCTAGTAAAGAGTAGAGGAACATTTTTACAATTCCCATAAGCTGGACTATTTGCTTTGAAGCATTGCCCAAAGGTGACCTTATGAAATGTAGCCATTCCGGATAATGGTGATCTTCTAGTTTCCTTCCTCTGGATCTCGTGAGGTGGAAGGAAAGAACTCTCAGGCCAGAGGCTCGTATGCTGTAAATTGCCACCGCTCTGCTGAGTCTCAGCCTCGCTAGGCCTGTTTATGCCACCTGACCAGCAGACTTAAACGAATTTTGCAATTATTACGAACATTTAATTAAACTGGATTCTCCTTTTTCATAGGTGGATTTAATTCTGAATTGGAGACAATAATAGAAAAAATTCCTTCGAATAGATACAAGAAATTCCATGTTATGTTATACCCTTGAAAGTCATCTTCATTAAGCTATAAATCATAATGCCATAAAGGCAGCATGTATGGAAATTCGCTGATTATTCAAGATCATGATCTTGCAGGTTAGCAAGCAAGTTTAAAAGATTTATCTGACTAAACGTAGATGTCTACATCTGAGCTACTCACCTTCAGCTGTTTTCATAGTGACAGAGATATAGTTGAACACAAAAAAAAAATCATGATGGATAAGATTCATGTCATCTGTGAGTAGATTTCTAAATTCATCTCAGAGGAATTGCTCCTTCAAAGTACCCATTTTCCTCCGTCAGATATAAAGGAATTCCAGAGTGTCTAGACATCTACAGTAGAATTATCTACATCTGACCTAAAGTGAAGTGTCCCCCATCATCAGTGATTTCAAGTTTTTGCCTGCGATCGCAGTAACAAAAATGGCTGTGAATCCATATGGATGCAAATAGCACAACTACCTAAACTGTGATACTGCTGAGATGCCCTGTGATGCTGTCTATATTTGCATTGCAAAGTCAAGAGAAGCAAAACCAGTTTGAAAGCGTGCAACACCTCTATTCCCTCAAACGCCAAGTCGTCGTCAAACATAGGTAAGTGCAAAAGACCCCTGTAGTAGACAGCTGTGTTGTATTTTGTTTGCTTGGACATGGCTTCTGTTTCCTCACCATCCCCCAAAAGAAACCTAAATTATTTTCCAGGAAGCCTCATTTGGAGCATGCCTTTTGTGAGGGGCGTGTGACTATGTCAATTATAGTATTGGGTTTGAGTATTTTAAATACGAAGTACTGAAAACTCAGCTTTATTGCTTACCCTGCAAAACTCACTGACCTATTGCTGAAGGTGATGCTGAAACAGGATCACAGATTTATGCTTTATTTTGGTGCAGGTTGGAATCTGCTGGCTTCCATCATCTAGTTTATAGCATCTCCGTAATCCAGAAGTACTGTCAGTCTATGGCTCTGGCTTTTTGGGATGGAATAGTTTGGTTCTAATGGTAGCCTTTGCAAGGCTTACGGTGAGGCACCTAGGGTTGGTTCTAGGAGGCAGCAGATATTAAAAACTCTTCTGAAGGTGTTAGCAGTCACTGGGTTTTGTTTGGTGCCAGGGTTGGAACTGAGACCAGGATCTGGGCTTGGAAGTTGAATGCTGAAGAGGTAATTTTATCACTAGGTCTGGCCAGATACTCATCTTTAGAACTGAGGAATGGTGCCTGAAAAGACAGATTAATCACGTAGAGTGCTCTGTGGGGTAGGGCTCACTTGGGGTGTAGTTAAGGCTATGCTTCGTCTTCATTTACTGTTCAGATCAGTCAGAGCTACAAATGCTAGATAATTCTGGATGACAAAAATGACTTCTGGAGGGAGGCTGGGGTGGGGGTCCAATGACAGTTTCAGGGGTTATAGTTAAGTCTGGGGTCAGTGCTTGGCTGCTCCTTAAGGTGATGGGCAGCTGGGTTGGAGAACTAGGCTTTTAGCTGAAGAAGGAATATTGCTCTGGCCTAGGTTATGAGCTGATTTCATAAGAGAAGACTATTTTCTGTCTTTCTGGGGCCTGCAGCTAAGGTGGAGATAATGGTTAGCAGGGCCTCATGGAAAGTAGATATCCATGTGGCAGTTTAGGGTCAGGTCTGGTAGCCACAGGGGAAGAGCTCATTCTTTTTTCAAGCCGTGATAAATATCTTGGGACTCTTAACTATGTCCATACATCAGGTTAGTGTAATAGGCAGCAGGGCCAGAAGAGCAATGTTTAAAGGTGCAATACAGAAGGCAGTAGGGACTAAGATACAGGCTTGTGCCAGGAGGCAAGAATATTTTGTGCTTCTCTACAACCTGCATAAAGGTTTCAAAGATACAATCAGTTTTAAGGTTGGAAATTTCAGCAGAGCCTGAAATACTAGTTTGAGTATTTGGATCATTAAAGGTGCCACATCTAGGAATCAGGCAGACGTAGATTTTGTAAACTCATGGTTTTACACCTACTGGAGTTTGGATTTTAGAGTACCAGGCCCTTACGAGCCTGGATTAAACCAAGGACATGCAGACTCTGCCTAGGATGAAGTGCTGTGCAAGAGGTGGAGAATGATCTTCATATTATGTCAGCCTCCTCCAGAAGGCTATACACACATATATAAATGGTGCGTGTGTGTGCATGTGTGTGTGTACTTTATTTATTTATTTTCTGTGTTTAGGTAAAGGGCTAATAACCTGCCTTGTGCTAGGGCTGGTAGAGTTATTAACAGCAGGACCTGAAGGCGTATATTCATGGCTATGGTCTTCAAGGCTTGATCACTTACAATGAAGACCATTGCTAGAAGGGAAGAATAGTTTATAGTTTGTTTTTTTCCAGCTAGGCCTGTCTTTATGGGTGGGAATAAAGTTAAAATTTTAGTGTGTAGAACTATATACATTTAGTATGTAGAACTAGCCTAAACCAAAGTCTTGTCACTGAGTGTTCTAAAACAAATTTAGAATGAATAGTAGGGACAAATTGTTTCCCCACCACTGTTGTCCAGTAGCCACACGCTGACCACACTCCCAATGCTAATTTTAGCGAGAGACATGTCCCAGTAGCAGATGCATTCATAAGGCGTTTGCTTCCTTTTGGTACTAGTCCTCATCCTAATCTGCTAGGCCTGACAAGATCTAAGTCCTTCAGTCTCTGATCTCTATAATCCAACCTTAACTGTAAACATAACCACAACCCTAGCCACAGGCTTAATAATAATAAACAACTTATCCAAATAAGAAGAAGGATCATGCTTTCCTATTGGTAGCAGTCCAGTCCACAGGCATTTCAGTATCTGTAAATCAAACTAGCTCTTCAGTTGAATCTTGGCTTAATTATATAGCCCAGAGCTGCCTCTTCTCTTTAGTTCTCCCTTGAATTTAGATTAACAAAGAAACCATTCTCGCACATGGCCCCACATCTCATCCTCTCACTGAACCATGCACCACTAAATTGGGATCTTCAGCCCCTTTTCCAACTGTCATCCCCTCTCCAGTCTTAATCTTAGGTGCAAGTAGTTGTTCAAGAGACATAAAAATCAGTTTAGCTACTGAGACGGACCTGTCATGGCTAGTCTTAAGCCAGTTTCTCTTTGCAGTGAGAATTTCCATCCTGCTCATCTTCACATGAAACATCCATGACAAAACTGTTCCTGCTCGCAGTAATTGTAACCCTAAGGACTACCTTAACCTTTCTTCATGAGCGTTCCGGAAGTCTGAAACTAATGGAAAAACAAGCAAGACCCTGCAAATGTTCTAGCAATTTGATCCTTGCAGTCCAGAGACTCACATCTAATCCCATCCTGAATTTAGACTTGCTCAGGGCGGGGGAGATCCCTGTTACAGCAAGAAAAATTTAATTTCAGCATTGGCCCTTATTCTGGCTGAGAGTGCCTTGTATATTTCTTTGACCTTAAGTTGCCTGCTTTTTGCAACCCTATGTCCAGCAACAGTTCTAGTGGTAAATCTAACAATAGCCTGGAAATGTCTACCTGGACAAGAAAAAAAAAAAAAAGAGGTGCAAGCTATTCTGCCCTTCTCTTGACAACATTTGATTTCCATATCAGTGGACTGTGTAGAAATGAGCCTTTCCTCCACAGTTGCTGCCTCACCTTTGAGTTTGGTTTTTGGTCAAAGACAGTGTGGGACAACGGTGGGCTTAATTTTACAAATACAGCAGCTGCTTCAGGAAAACACCCCAGAGGGACTGCTTGTAGACTTCTGGGACATCCCTTTGTCTCAGGAAGGAGACATGGACAACGAGCTCCTGGGAGTCGTGGTGCCTATGGCTGCTTTGCTGCTGTCCAGCTGGAGCATCTGGGCCCAGGAGTGAAGTTTGGTCTGGTGGGATCACATTGTCCTTGAGACAAGGTATGACCAGCAAAGGGTGCAAAACTACAAAGGCCAGAGGCCTTCTGGATGGTGTTACAATTTCATTGTTACTGGATAAAGGCTTGAGATCTGCATTTGTGCTCCAGAGAGTGGCTATTTCCCTGTGAAACCTCATGGCCACTGACTCTTACAGCATGTGCCTGTTGAGCAGGCGGGGCTAGGCAAATCTACTCTTGGCAAAGTTGTGTTAAAGATCTCTGAAGCGATTGCCCAAAGTGTCCTCTTCTGAGTGATGAGTGTGGGAAATGGGTATGAATTCATTCATGCATTTGCTTTCCTTGACCTCTTGGAAAATACTGAGACTTTTTGTGGCATCCAGTCCAACCGGTGCCTGGCTGGGGGCAGGCAGAGCTGCATCAGCCTCCACGTGTGCTGCAACCTCGGTGGCTCACCGGCTGGGCCAGCCAGATGAGGAGAGAGCTGCCACCTCTGTGGGAAGGGGGCAGGCGAATTCCTACAGTGGAGGAATAGCTGTTGTGGTCTACCATCACACTTCAAAGTGCAAATACAGTGACACAGAGTTACCAGTCAGCTAGGGTATAACTTTATTATTGACAACTATGGGACATGTTAGATTAACTTTGTGTCTGTTACAAATAAGCAAAACTGTAGTTAAATGAGAGCTGATGAGATTTTACACATCACCATACAGCATCCCAGGTTCTTGCGTTGTTTCTCAGGTCCTGGAAATGCTCCTTGACATCGGATCCTGATCTTCTCTCTTTAGTTTTCTTCACCACTTGTCTCTTCTCATCAATCACTCTTGTTATGCTCCTATGTGCTATGCAAAACTGGTTTTTACATCCAGTCAGAGGTTTTATCACAGCTACTATGAAAATCTTACTCTCACTTGGCGTCTCTTTTACCTTGCTATGGTCTCCAAACTGCCTCCATCCAGTTTCTGTTCTTACTGAGCTAGGTTAAATACAAGCAAGAACTTTCCTATTACAAGGTCAGCTTTTTCTCAGGTCCTTGCATAGCAGTTTATCTAGCCAGGTTCTTTTGACACCCACAACATTGTCTGAATAACAATGCCTCCCATTGCAGCTTGTAACATGCTGCTAAAACCTGTTTAGGAGTCTCCAAGAACAGATTGTCCTGCAGACCTTGGTGGATTAGCAAAACAGAATGAGTGACCCACATGTCCGCTTTAAGGGTGGGAGTGCACTTGGTTTACAGCAGGAGGGGACCTTTCAGGTTTGTTTTGTCTGAAAGGAGTCTATTTACATGCACCAAAGATGTGTGCAGTACAGCCCAATGCATACTATGTGGGAATGATTAGAGGATTAACTTTAAAAGCACATTGTAGCTCTGATTTAAAAAGCTATTGTAGACTCACACAGTAATACTCCAGTAAACCCCACCTGGACCAACACAAATATAAGCCATTCTCCGTTCTGATAATGCTGCTGCTTCAGGCCAGCAGGCTATACATCCACTCCTCCATCTTCCACACTCAACATTTTGAACCTTTCCTAATTCATTAGCAAGAGGGGAGCAGCAGCTTGCTCATCCCCCTTGTGAACTGCAACATTTTTCCCCTGTTTCTCATCCTAGCTGGCCACGTCCTGGCTGTCCAGCCCCTCTTACCTCACGCCAGCCCACAGGCAAATGAGCCCCGCTCATACCTGAGCTAAGCTTTAGTCCTCACATGCAGGTCTTACTCTAGTCCTTGCAATTTTCCGATCTGGCTGCAAACTTTGGGCCCTTCTGTCAGTAACCCTAAACCCTGCTCAACCCAAAAGCTAAAATTAAACCTTCCACCCCATATGCTATTCATATCGCTTTCTCCTTACCATAAATCAAACTCTTCTCTCTCTGCTTTCCTAAATACTAAATCTTAACCTAGCCCTAATCCCAGTGCAAGCAGTAATCTTGTTATCCCCACATCTGGGGGCGGCGGGTACGCTGGTCCTGGATCTACCCCAAATGACTGTGAATCTTTTTGGAGCTTGCTGCTTAATTTTTTTTTAAAAAGTGCACTGTAGATCATTTAGCACCATTTCTTTTCTTGTTTGTTGCCAATTCTCTTATTGATGCTAATGAGCAAATAAAAAGCCTGTGTGGTCTGGGCTAGCAGTCGTGTTATAGTCATGGCAGGGACTAAGAGCTGGGGTGTTTTGTCATTCAAAGCCAACAAAACTAGAATTTGGGCATGGAATTAGGTGCCAGCGTAGGTCTGAAAGTTTTGTCTTTGACACTGGTTGTACAAGTGTCTCTGGGCTGTGGGCAATGCTGAGGATATTGGAAAGTTTGGATTTGGAGTTAGGCCCTTGTGTGCTAAAGAGGTTGGTTTGCTGATGGATCCTGCATGAGTGGTCCAGAACGGGTTGTGCCTGCAGAGATACTGCCCACCCCCGCACCCAGTGCTCCCCTGTGAGTAATGCAGTGACCTTCTGTGTCCTTCCTTTGGTCTACTGTGGGGGGCAGTTTGGTCAGAGACCTGCTGCGGCTGGCATACCCCGGGGGCATTGGGGTGGACCATTGGACTGGCGACAGCGGGCAGTGGATGGCTTGAGAACCCACAACAAATCCCGGTGCTTTTTACTACAGAAGTTTGTCTGAGAGCAGATGAGGTGAACACCTCCTTCGAGAGACATGGTAGCCAAAATTGTAACTCACAGAGTTTACGTTTGTCACAGAGTAATGTTTATGCCAAGGTAGTGTCACCAGTGAAATGCAGGCTCTAATAGTCATTCCCACAAGGGCTGGAGAGAGTTAAGGTACAAGTGCCTCCTCCATCATCCCTGTTAATTTAAGTGAGCACCTGAAACTCACATACCATGCAGACAGACCTGAGCCAGTATAACAGGTTCTACTTAGAGTTGCTGTAGGGTCTTTTCTAACCTAAAAAACAGCAGAACCTGCCGTGTTTCTTGATGTGGCAAGAGGCTAATTTTGCTGAGCCAAAGAGCCTGCGGATTAGCAGGGGTCCCATGACAAAGATAAAGCGGCATTTGCAATGATGGAGGTCCTTAAAAATGGTCCCCGTCTCTGGTGGGTTTTGTATAAGTAAATAATTACACAAACATATTAACATGATGCCTTTAAAAACTGAATGTAGGTCTTGTTGAAACATGTCATATTGGCAGGCCTAAAAAATGAATTCACTGGTTATGTAGGGCTAGCAGCGATTTATTTACCACAGTTTACAATGCAGGCCTGTGTAAAGGCTGAATTCTTCACGGTGGGCTTAAGGGGAGACTGCATACATCTCACGAGCAGTTGGATTTTTCTGAGTGATGATGAAATCGAGGATTTAAAAGGCAAGTTCCGTTCCATTTTTTTTAATATTTGTATTTCCGAATCCCTCAGCTGCTGCTGGAGGGGGGTTAGAAAGGCTGTGCTGTGTGGCTGGGTTTCAGCCATGCGCGGGGTGTGTGGCTGCGTCTCAGCCCGAGACATTACATACAGTGTCTAATCCCGTAAACCATAAAATCTCACGTGAATAGTGCCATTGATGAAGCTTGCAGGTAAGGGCCGCTTGTGTGAATGACTGCTTGAAGGAGACCCAGCCCTCTAATTTCAGTCTGCAGGAAACCTTCCTAGCTGTGTTTTTTGTAAAAACACCTAAAAATCAGATCCTAATAACATTCCTGGCAGACTCGCTGCTGTAGAAGGTATTGCTGGTATTTAGCTGACTGCTACGACCGTTAAAAATGATGAACAGATTAAGGCCCTGGACGGGCTCCTGGCGGAGCCGATCAGTTGCACTGGGAGCAGAAGCCACTCCTAAATGTTGGCGAGGCTGAACCCTGGGACTGGGGACAGGAGACAGAGAGAGTCCCTGAAAACACTGTAAAACACAGTGAAGCGGACCTTCCGGTCTTAGCTTTATGCCCAAAGGAGAAGAAGGTGGGAGGCAGGGAAGGGGGAAAGACTAGTTAATAAACTCATGTTAACGATATGAGTCATTCCTCCAGTGTCTGCAAAGCAGCACTTAATTTATCTGCCAGGAATAAATTAACACTGGAAGTGCTTTGCCAGTCTAATTACCTTGCAAGCTGAAAGGAAATGAGGGCTTGTTGTTCCTTAATAGCTTTTTCTTCAATGAACAGCTTCAAATATTTGCACTAAAAATAATGGAGATGAGGAGGTGTGCGTGGAGCAAGATCTGTGTTTTGCTGTAAGTAGCAGGGTTTGTTCATTCTTATGGAAACTGGAAGGAGGAAAGTTTTATGCCCTAAGCTAAACAGATACATTAGATGCGATGTGGCAGACAACTGTCTCCGGGTAAGATACTTGGGGAGAGAGTCTTCTTCCTTGCCCAGACTGCTCTGTTCCATACAAGGACAATTTCATTCGCCTAAATATTTTACACAAATACAAACTATTGATCATTCAAGCTGACAGATATATAGTCTTTTTTCAACCAGTCAATATCCTCTTCTGTGCAAGGCACAAGTGGAGAGGTAATTCACTTCACATAATCATTTGGACTCATATTCCAATACAGTGCTAAATTTTTTGGCGTTAAACGCTCTTTTCTAGTGCACCTAAGGAAGGGTATAGTGAATTTGAAGGTTCCAGATATCCAAGACTCAAATTCTGTGTCTATTTGCTCTTCTCAGAAAGTTTCAAATGATGCCACAAATGTGGTTGTGGACACCAGCTGTGGAATACGTCACTGGCTATAGAATATGCAACTTGATTTGAGGAAAGTAGACAGGTAGTCATTTATCACACAATAACCTTATGCCTATAGATTTCTCTGAGTGGAGTAAAACACTTTAGTATGATTATAAAGACCTCTGAATGATGAATGATTATAAAGACCTCTGCAGGCAAGTATTGTGGGATTTAATTTTTTAGGCTGAAAAATCTCACAGGATGAAAATGTCACAGAACTGGAAAGTTACAATGCACATAAAGGAGAGATGAGCTTATGTGGAGACAAGAGTTGAAGACGTAAGAATCAAGAAATGCACACTGGGAATGTTTGTACTTGCAACTCCCCACTCAAAACCAGTATTTACTGTGAACAGGCTTTCAGAGACTGTGTAATGAGACGGTTGGATTAAGTGCCAATTATTCATTACTTTAGTCACCGAAATGTCTGAGAGTGCATCAGTTTCTTAGCAATTGTACAGCTGGTTAGGAAAAAAAATATCAATAGAACACCTACTCAGAAGAAAGAGTTGATTTTGTCAAAATTAAAATGTTATGTGGAGATGGTTCTGGTTCGGTGGAAGCCATAAACAGATACTTCCTCTCAGGACCACTTTTTGATGACCACTTGATGAAAGGGGTTGTTGCAGCTCCTCTGCCATAGGCTTCTCCCCAGGTGAGCTCCTGGTAGAGTGCTCCCTAATGCCCGTCCTGCAAAATCAGCCCTGGCAAATCAAAGAGGTGGATGTGGAATAATGGGCTTGATTGTTTAAATCTGGTTTAAATGAATGAGGGAGTGTTCAGGTAGGAAAATTCTGGGAAACAGTAACCCCATCTACCTGTATGGATGAGTCTGGAGAGGACATCCAAAAGCCTGAGTGCCTGCGACACTTGTGTCCCCATGAACCAGGTTTTCTCTTGTCCTTCTTTTGACTCCAGACAGTTTGTTTTCCTGGTTCCTCTGGCAGGTACCCAGTGGTAGGGCTTGGGGTTTTACAAGCTCCACAGCTCTCAGGCACTTAGCCAAGCAGAGACTCTTTGGTGGTATGTGGTGGGGATATTAAGCATTTTTAGACGACAGAGAGTTTTTAATTCTGCTGGGGACAAAACCATTGAAGTATTCTGCACAGAGTTTCATCTTTTAAGCCATCTCTGACTGTCTCAAAATTAAAATGACGTTTTTGACTGAAAGCAGACTCAGAAAGTGCTGAGGACTGCGATATAAGGGTGGTTCCTGTGCAGAACCACCACCATCCTATTAGCTGATGTGGGGTTGCAGGAAACTGAATAGATGGCAAAATGAATTTGGAAACTCTCTCCAGGCAGAAATAATTTCAGCAGGCTTTTGAAAATCTTATGGGCATTTAGAGTAGCCTCTATCACCACCCTTCTTCCCTTGTTATTTCCCTAGAAACAGGATAGGAGAAGATGCGGCATGAAGTAATCTTCACAAAACCTGCATGAAGGATATACTTTGGGGCAAACAATTGAATGGAAGTGGTAGAAAATGTTTGCCACAAAATGGCTGGAAATATAGTTATGGTACTTTTCTGAATTGCTTTCTTACCGAAGAGCCTGTTTGAAATATGGAGCCTTCCTGTGATACGACAGTAAGGCAATGAGTCTCCCACACTGCAGTCATAGAGGGTGGAGATGCTGCTCAGGAAAGCTGCCCAGCTTCTTGTATGACTGTGAAGTATATGGTTTCTATATGAAGACAGCACTATATCACAAACAAAGTATTTGTAGATCTTAAACTTCTGTCAGAAAAGCACTAAAACCAACAGAAGATTATTTTATCCTCAAGTCTTTTACTGGTGGCACTAATTCAGAAGATTAGATATTCAAATTTTGAAACTCAGATTTAACTGATTGGAAAATTTATGAGTTTTGGGGTAAAATTACTAGATACTTGTAAAAACTTCAGAAAGAACTATGTTACTGAGTCTTAAGACTGTGCTTTCCATGTGTGTTTAAATGCATTAAATGCTGTCACCTAAGAAAACATGTTGGTCTCATAATTGTATATTTTGAGTAAAATAGTGGTCTTATTTAATATGTTTTGCTTTCATTAAATTCTCTTTCCCATTCTTGATTGATGTTCCTATTAAATAGGTTTTTATATACTCACTAAACAATGTTTATTGATTTCAACTCAGTTGGCCAAGGAGAGAGTAAGGAATCACAGGAAAAGTAGTGAAGAAATTTGTTTTCTGGATTTTCTATAAGAGAACCGAAATTGTCCAAGAAACAAGAGGATGGAAACTTTGCTTTGCAGTTAGAATTTCAGTGACAATGCTCTTGTGTATTGGTTTTGTTTCCTAGCAAATCCTACATTGGTCAGATATAACCCAACCCAAAATATCTCCTGTTGATTTTGAATTTGATAGATATTTTTATAATCATCCCTATGTTGAGGGAGGGGGAAATAAGAAGAAAGAGGAATGCTAAAGAATTAAATTATAGCTGAGTATGATTGATTATATCTGTATTTCTCTTCTTTTGTTTATAAAGTATTTTTCCTCTTAGAATAGTTTGTCTTATGTGCCAAGATGTCAGGAAGGTGTTTTTACAGTAGTTATAAATCTTGTTTTAAGCCTAGAAAAGGAGATAAGTAATACCAAATCTGTCAACTTTTTATATATCTTCTCTGTTACTGAGGACTTCCACACGAGGTTAGATCTTTTCATACTTTTAAATTTGTTATCTGTCTAGTGCAGGAGTTCAGTAGTTCATATGCACAAACATTTTGAAGATTGCTCTGCAAGTATTAGATCATTCTACTCATCTGTGGAGCTGGTTTTTGTGCACATTCAGTACCTTGTTTCTGAAAAGACAGGAATAGTCACAGACTCCAGAGTGTAACAGAAGAACAACTGAATTTACTGCTTAGTATCACTGAAATCCACGGTTTCCTGGTCAAAGTTTTTGCCTCAGTGCAAGAAGGAATGAAGATATGTCTGCATGTCTGCGTGTATTTTATTTTTATTTTTTTTTAATTACTAGTATCTGAAGATCTCTGGATAGATATAGTGGGTTTATAAAGTGGTATATTTATGAGGTGAACTGTTAAATTTCGGATGCTGGAAAAGAATTTTTTCCTCAGCTGCAGCTTTGCATAAGTTAAAATGAATACACAGACTTGAATAAGAGCAGAGGTAGGTCTCTTGTAGGTCTAAGAGACATGTAGGTCTCTTAGTAGGCATAAATGAGAAGCCAAAACCCCCGTGTGAGTTTCTATGACTCCCTTGTGATGACCTCCAATGGTTATCTCTGTTGCCTGCAGGCAAAATTCTGTCACCAAGAGGCATTTGCCAGTAAACCAGGGCAAGGAAGCTCTGGAGAACCTCATCTGGGTGTTGTGCTGGGAGCTGAGAGACATCTCCTCATCCTTCTTGGAAGAGGAGGTTGTCCTCCAGGCAACATCAAGATGTCTCCATGGTGTCCTCTGCAGTAGCTCCCTTCTGTCAGGAGAGAATGCATGGGGACACCTTTGTATCCACCCTAACACAAAGGCCAAGATGTGCATCAACTGATCAGTGCTCTTGGGGAAATGGGGGAACTAAAACAAACGTTGAAATAAACTAGAAGATAATGTTAGTAAAGTTGGTCAACACTCAGTAATTCATTACTACTGTCTACGATACTGATGGCATTGCACTTGGCACACTGGTTTTAACAAGCGTGCTCTCCAGAAACTTTCATTACCTCGTGGAAACAAGTGTTGTTGTAATAGAGAGTTCTTCAGCCTAAAAGGTGGTCGTGTGAAAGTTTAGTGCTGAAACTAGAAGAATTATACCAGAAATAAAATACATAAGGCCATTGAAAATGCTTACATAAGCATGAGTGGTTATTCAGTTACAAAAAGCCTTTAATTTAGTTAAATACCTGCTGTTTAGGAAAGGCTGGAATTCATATAAAGGTTGCTTTGGGATTTAAAATCTATTAAAAAGACTTGTGAATAATTACTTGCAGTAAATGTTACTGACCTCAACTCATAAGGCCTGATGTACATTGGCTTAATGTTCTTAATAACAGGTCTTAAAATTCGGATTCTTCTACTTTCAAATGTCCATAACATCCTGAGAAATGGAGTCTTAGATTAAGACTTGGTTGGATTAAGATAGTCCAATACATGTTTTAGAATCTGCATAACTCTTGTAATAAGAGGTCAGCTATGTTTTTCCAGAAAAGCACCACACAGATAATTTTTAAATGTTGAAAATTAATGATGCATTTTGAAAGACAGAAAAAACCTGGAGTCCCAGTGTCTCATGACCTCTGAAAAATGGATTAGTTTTCCTTCTTTTGTCTTTTCCTTTCTTCTTGTAGCATCATTCTCTCTTTGTTCACAGAACCAATGTTGCTGGGCACAGGGTATTTTTGTGTCTTTAGCTCAGGACATGGACAGCAGATGTTGCAGTGCATGGAGGGAGCAGAGCAGGAGAACCTGGCTGGAAGGGTTCAGAGACACCCTGCGACTGAGGGCTGCCACTGCCGGACAGGCTTTATGAATGTGTGGCACTTGCTCTGTAACACAGAGAGACAAAGAGAAACGTCGTAGAAAAAGGGACTGTGGTGCTAACTGCCGACGTGACTGTCCTGCATGAGGAATGGTGCAGTACATAATGGTCCTCATCACGGCGAGCATGGGGAAGGTCCCTCACATGCAGATGGCAGATGACAGATCAACAAAGAAGCTGTATTTCCACCGCATAGGCAAGCTGGCTGACCAACCCTCGTACATACAGCTGAACGAAAGACAGAGCTGCGTGACAGGAGGGCTTGCAGCGTCTTTTAGGGCTAATCTAGGATCAGTGGGAGAAAGTACTTCCACATATTGAGTGTATGTGATCGGCCACTGCTTATTTTCAGGGGCATCCCTTGCTCCACCACTTTGTCACATGACAGTGGACCAAATCAGCCTGTTAAGCTCTGTCTAAGGCATGCTGTAGTTATGGGTTAAGGATCTATTTTCAGTGCGATCTGTCTTCTCTGAAGGCACTTGTCTTTAGTGTCTTTGGATAAAACTAAGAAAATCTGTTTTCTAAAGAAAAAGCTATTAAACAGTAGCTGAGGATGACAGACTTTACCCATGAAAATTACTATATTACACTATGCATTGAGTGTTGTAGTGGTACACTGGGTAAAGAAATCTTCTGTGAGGAGAAGAGCTTCTGAAAAGTTTCGTTAGCGACTATGTAAATGTCAAATGTGATATGCTTTGCGAATTTCTGAACTGACTTCTGCAATGAAGTGTGTTGTGCTAGAGTGCGTGTGATGGTATGCCAATGCACTCGGGCATGGCATGGAAACTTCTGTGCAGAAGTCATAACAAGGCTCTCTGGAAATGTTCATCTCACAGCCTATAAATAGGTGAGGCCCCCAGCCCATAAAGAGTTACTGCGTTACTGGCGCTTTCTGAGCAGGGAGGGAAGTCATACAATGAGGGTTTCACGACTTGGTCATGGACCTGGAAAGAGAAAAATGTTGCTTTCAGAGCTGGGGAGAAGAACTGAATGAGAGTTCAGAGAAGACGTGGGGGAGAGGATGCCTTCAGAAGACCTGGAGTGGAGGCTTCATGGACATTGTCCAAAGGCTTGTTGTTTGAAGGCTGTAGAGAGATCCTGGCTGAGTGAGGGTCAAGACCTGGGAATGATGGAGAAGGGTTTTACTTCTCTGGAAATGTTCTCTGACTTTCTGTCACATACAGTGTCAGAAGGCCAGGTGCCCCCTTTTTGTTGCAACATCAAGTCCTTTGAATTTGATCAAACAACAGTTTACATTGCAAAGCATCTGAAACATCATTAATCCCACACCAAAATACGCTTTAAATTGACTTTTGTCTCCAAAATAGCTGTAGCTTATGTAAAAGGCAAGAACCTGTGATTATGCTTACATGGTTGAGACTGCAGGAGCTAGGGGTGACTTTATTCCCATTTCTCATGACTTAAATATTGACCAAACAGAGTATATCCACGGCCTGCAAGCTGAAAGCTAATTGTGAAACAAGACCAGTTTGAAATACTAGTGATGCATCATTGGTTTGACTGGTCTGCATGGATCATGACTGTGAGTACGATGGGAGCATTTCCCCCAACATTTCCACTCCTGCCTGTGTTAGAAGAAATGCTCTGCATTGCCTTCCTGAGCGGAGGAATGACTTTGCAGGGATCAGTTCAGCTGCACGGACATAAGGCTTATCAGCACGTGCAGAAAATATTTCTTTATGACTGACGGGGTACTGTCAGATGTAAGAGGGCAGGAAAATGGAGTAGATTAGAAAAAATAATTGTAATATACCTTCTACCAACAAAGCTCAATAGGTTTTTAGAGAACAACAAAAATTAGCATTGTAAAAGCATCAGACAGCAATTGTACTCTCTGCAGCCATTCATATAAATCTCTTGATTATGACAGCAAATTCAATAACATTTTATATCCATTTCTGAAGCAGTCTAGCTTTTCAGAGTGAGAGCTTCATTTACTGTGAATAACATGATCCTCTTTCGATTTAGAAAACAATTAAAGATTGTGGCTACTGATGCCTCAAAACCCTGGAAAAGGGGTAGAAAAGAATAGTGTGCTCTCTAAATGAGTATTTTCAAGACCTCAGTGAAACAGCATTATGAATACCTAAAAATGTAAAAATTGCACTACAGGCAGATGGTTTGAGCTTTACTGATGTACAACTGCTTGCAGTTGCTGTGGCTAATATGCTATTTAGAAAAAAACATTTTGTCTGCAAATTAATGGACAATAAGAAGCAATGCCTGCTTCCAGCTGCTTTCCTACATCATAGACAGCTTAAATCAGGGGAAAAACATACTCCTGACGTTGATATAGTGAAACCATTTGATTGCTTTTCTGCAGATCCTAAGAAAAAAAATTGGGAATCATTCTGTCAGGTCTCAAAGCACGAAAATGTTGAGGTACACCCTAGTAAGATGTTTATCTCTCTAGACTGCAGGGAATAGGATCTTAAAATATTTTACAGCCCCTATACGTTATTTCTGCACATTAGGTAAGTCTACTATAATTAAACTTTGTTTATTAAGGATGATGAAGAGACTCTTTCAGCAATAGCATAATGCTTCTCTTTAACAGCATACCAAATATTTTATGATAGCCTTAAAATCAAAATAGTCACATCTTGAATGTGATACGTTGGAAGAGCTGCTATACATACATTAGATCATTAAAGAGCTGATGATAAATATTTTGGTTATAAATGTACCCATACAGAAACACAGTAAGATACAAACACATTTTATGTGAGGGTCTGTACGAGCTCTGAAATACCTAACTTCCTTCTGATTTCAAAAAACAATTGTCTTAGTTTATTTCAACCACTTTCTCCGGAAAAACAGTGTAGAGTTCAGGTGATTTTACTGCTTATTAGAGCTTACAGACTTGACACGAGGTTGGACGCTGTGTTGGTGTGCAGGGTATTATGTAGTGAGAGACTGAGGAGTATGTGTTTACATGCAATGGGAGTATGGATTTCAGAAATGGTGTAATTTTCTATCTATCTGTAAAAGCTCATTTTCTTGGTTACTCAATAAAGTCTATAAATACTACATTCATATCTACTCCCGAGGTAACAGCTGAAAGAATATTTCCCTCGGGTAAACTGACTTGGGCATACTGTGGAAAACTGATAAATAACAGTTGGACTGAGGCTAACTTTGAACTAATTTATATTGCCTGTATAAGGAATTGATTTCTTAAAAATCTAAAGTGGGTAAATGTTACTTCAAGTAATATATAATTGTATTTGAGTGCATAAAATGTACACTTGCCAGAAAAAGTACCTGATCTGTTGAGAAACCTTTTCCTGAAATCCCTCTTAAATTAAACTTTGTCAATGAAAAAGACTTTTGGAAAGAGGAATGAATAGTTTATTCTGTCTGGGGGTGGATATGACAAGAAAGACGTCTCACCTTACAGCAAAGTTAGGCAAAGGGAAAAGCTTTCCAATGGTAAAACTAGTGAAGTAGTGGAGCAGGTTACCTGAGAAGTCCATCAAAATTTCTTGACTTCTGGCTGTGTAGAGCAGATTAGACACGTATCAGGAACTAAATACACGTACTGGGTTTAACTCTGGAGGAGGGCTGGTAAATGATTTCCTGGGATCCTTTTAGCTTTGTTTTCTTTTTTGTCCTTTCCCCTCTTCCCCCCGCTCAGTAGGTTGAAAAATATGTGCCAACTGGGTAATAGTCCTGAGGTTTCTGTGTCACTAGCAAATAGTCAACTATTAAACCACACATCGAGGCATCCCATGGAGCTGGTGCTTGTCGAGGCCTTTGTTCATGGACGTGCTTTTCTCTCGCTTTCAGGCTGAGCGTGGAAATCCCCAAATGTGGGCTTTCCTCCATGGCTTGGCTGCAGGGTCAAAGCAACTCTAAAAGTGCTCACCACCCTCTGGAGGTGAATTGGGTAACCACTAATGGCTTATTCCCAGGGAAAGTAGAATCGTAAAACCAGCCTTTGATGGCCATCTGGATTCGAGATGGGCCAGAATAACCGGGATGAATTCAGCTACCTCTTACATAGCCAAAGAAACAAGTATGCCACAGAGTTACATGGAATCTCACATGCCCTGCTTAAAGCAACTTGTCTTAGTGTGATTTTCATTTCAAGCAGAGAAGTGCTCATGGCTGACAGTCAATATCTCGTGTTGAGATATTCACTGTCTCTGGCAGGTTGTCATTCTCAGAGTCACGGCCTCCTGCCTCAGGATCAGATTTTAATCCATTTGTTTCAAAGGACACACCAAAAAAAAAGATGGGGTAACTGGGTCAAGCACATTAATTTTAAAATGCATTCTAAAGTATTTTTGTTTTATTTGTAGTAATAGGTCCTGTGCTTCACCCACACTTCACCAGCTGGCGTCTAGCATTACTGACTGTGTTCTGTCAACTTCTAGCTGTCTTGTGATTTGCTGGACACTTCAGGTTTTGAAAGTAAGCTGAGAGGCCATAACTTTCTCAGGTCATACCCAGTAGCCTGCTGTGGCAGTTGAGTAATTCATTCGTTGGCTTTATTTTAGTGATTGGTGCAAAATTGTTGCTCTTTCTGTTGCATTTAACAAGTGGCAGCGGCAAGATAAGTCTTTGTTCCCCTACACTGTAAGCTAATTCCCAATAACACTAGTTATAATGGTAACTAGCTTGCAAAGGCAGAAAAAGAACAACCTGTTTGAAAACACCAGAATGAGCGAGAATGAATGGAAGTTTACTGATTGATTTATAAACAGGGAAATTAAAGTTCATTTATAATGGCTTATTTAATCTTTTACTGAACGTAGGCAGTAACGAGAACAATTTTCTTTCCAATGAGAACAAACATGCATATTAATATAAAAGTTCAAAAATATAGTAGAGATCTTTAGGGATTTGTTGGTCTACCAGTCAGGCTTTTTTAAGCAGTGGCTCAAAACTAATAACAAAATAAGCATGTTATACAACGTTACAGCTGTAGGACCTTTAATGCTGGCAGGGGAGTGCTTAAAGACAAGAAGGGAGAAGTGGCTGTTGCCTTCAGACTGGCTGCAGGCTGTAGTGTGGGTAACACAAGGACTTTGGCAATTGCTGCCATTGCAGTCTTGACAGGAGGCTACGCTGAAGCAGAAATTCAATTCAGTTTGGATTTATATCGTATTCTTTCTCCCTCCTGAATATTCGCACTGGAATCTGGCATCGTGTCTGAGAGGACAGACTCTGCCTGAAGGACTCAAGGTACGTATAGGGATCAATCAGATAAAATATAGGATGCAGAAACAATTTACTGAAAATTAGTTATTTGAACCACAGCCACATCAAGCCTTTCCTCTTCTTATAGGCAACCATAAATCTATCAAAATTAAACTATCCTTTCCTTCTTGAGTTTTGCCAAGAAGTTACACAAAACTTCCTGATCAGCATTTTTCTCAATGTTTTCCGCAAAGCTTGGTGTTATAACTCATCTTTATTTAAGCCCGGAATAGTGCCAGAAGAATTGTGCCTCGCTCATTTCGGGAGGCAATGTCTGATTCTTGCCCACTGCAAAAGCAAAACTTCCAAAACAGTTTATTTCCAATGGCTGAGTAGTTCCTTGTGATTGCAGCTCTCACACTGGAGGGCATGGAGCCTGCTTCCTCCTGGTGCCTCCGGGAGGTCACACCATCCCAAAGGTGCAGGGAGGAGGTGGAGCTGAGGTGGCACTGTCTCCCTCAGCATTAACCCAGCATGTTGGCTGGCCTTCAAAGAAGGGAATAAAGCATCACTGAAGCAGATGGCAAAGCCCAGCTTCTCCTGCTCTGCTCCTCTACACATCCTGCAGATGTGCCCGCATCCTTTGACAGCCTTAAAACCAAAGGGAGCTGCGGAAAGGTCTGCCTAGGACTTTCTAAAGTCCACATCATCAGTCCTTGCAGGTCAGGTAGGGCTGATAGCTGGGTATGCCCCTGGGTTCACCTTTTTTTGATCAGCGTGATTGTATCAGAGGCTGCTGGTGCCCGGAGGAAAGGAGCTGGGTGCAGCACAGCGCATCCTCACGCATCTAAATGAGCCGTGTGACCAGAATACAACAGCACGGTGCGTTTGGGATACAGAGACCCTTAGAAACAAAGATTAACAGCGTTGAAAAGGATCTAATTGTTGAGGAGTGCAAGCCAAAGAGCTCTGCAGCTTTTTGGAGGTTATGTTTTCAAGCCCTTCTGTTTTATGAGCGATGTTTAGGCACGGTAGAAGTGTCCAGGATGTAAAAAGAACAAACAGTTCAATGTCAAAAGCGAATCATGTGGCTGCAAGTCAGCCTGCTCGCTCGCTGCACTAAAGTGCAGCCAAGTTGTGGCTGGAAATTCCCACTCAGGACATTAAACTGGAAACTGTTCTGCACTGAGAGCAGTGGGGGCATGGGGGGAGAGAGCCATCCACTACTGCAGGGAAAAACCCGTGTTCTCAAGCGGGTTTCAAGAAGGTGGAAAATCCAATTTTTGATGAAGGTTGAAGCAGCAAAAGTACCTTGAGACTTCACTGCAGTCCACTGAAAACCTTGAGATGGAGCCAAGCTATTGACCGTGCGGCTCTGACGGGCTGCCCGCGCCTGTCTCCAAACTCCCTCTGGCAGCAGCTGCTCTCCCATTCGGACACCCCAGTCCCACCAGCAATGCCCGCTGCCCTGCCACCTCCGGGCAGCCACCAGCAGGCAGGGCACGGTCACACTGGGGCCCAGTCAGGCACAGTCAGCAGGGACTTGCTGCCAAAGCCCGATTCACACCAGAAAGCCAGAAAGGGCTAGGGAGGGTTTTTTCTGTAGCAGTACTCTCGCCCTTCTTCTTGCTAATTTTTGGCAAAGATATCCCCTACGCTCGCTTTAGCGGAGGATTGGCAATATGTAGCAAACCCTTTTTGACGTTCTGCTGGTCTCAGGGCGGCAGGACTCGCTTCTGCTTTCTCTCCCTGTTTAACAGTTAATGACGTGGAAAAAGAAACGAGGGGTAAGGTGACATTGGCAGCGCCGCAGCTCCCAGGGGAGACGGGCTCTCTGCGGGAGCTCGTGCCCCGTCTGGATGGCGGTGGCCAGTCGTGCCACATGGTGCCTGTGCCAGGAGGGCACACGTCTCCCTAGGGCCACCTGACCCAGGGTCTGCACTAGCCCCTCTGCGCCCTCGCAACTCAGGTGGGAGAGCCAAGAGATGGTGGCAGGGCACGGGCTGGACATCCTGGGCAGAAGGGGTTGCAGGCAGAGAAGGCGGCAGAGGGCCCTCCAAGAGTGGGTAGCAAACTGGGAACAGAGTTCAGGTGGTGGCAAATGTGTGGGGACATGCAAAGGGAACTTGAATTATATGTGTTGCGAATGTAAGCCTGTAGGAGCAGCCACACTGAGAGGCTGGCATTGCCCCAGGTGTCCCTGGACCAGGGTCAATATCTTTGTGTTAGTTGTGGCTGAACTTTTCTTCTGGGAACCTGTCCCATTGCAGTAATGGGCTGGTAAAACCACAGTGCCCTGTTAGGAGATCTGGTAAGCCTGCATTGCACGCTCAGAGAAGACAAAGGCTATTAAGGTATGGTGGCCGCTGTCTGAGCAGGGACTGAAAACACTCCAACCAGCGAGGAAGGTATCTTCTCGTTGGCAGCACTGCACACATTTGACACAGCCCATTTAGTGGCAGTAGTCACAACACCACTGTATATATGCTTCTCCTTTCCTGGGGGTCACAAGTGCCCTTTTTGCCACAGCAGCTAGTTTCAATGAAAGCCAAAATCTCTTCATCCCTGTAGGCATGCTGGGATCTCATGATAGGGACAGCAACAGCTAATGGTTTTGTTTCCTGATGAATGCACGCACGTGTGTGACACGCCGCCTGTGTACATGTCTTGGGTGGGGGGTGTGGACATCATGTTGCAAGGAAGAGGCTGGTGCCCCAGGGTGCCGTGGGGGTGTTTGAGTGGAGGGCTTGTCCAGGAGCCCCACAGGAGGAAGTTCCAGTCCTAGCATTTTTTGCTTTCATAAAAAATGACAGTAACAGCAACGAGGAAGAAAAGAGGCTGCACGAGCTGCCTGAGGCAGTGGGTACCTCTGCATGTTTTCCAGCCTTTGCTGTGCGAGCTTTAGCACATCTCACCTCGCAGAGCAGCCCTGTTGTTTGCTATGGAGGTATGACTTCCCACAAGCTGCACGTCTGCACACACCGGCCTGGACTCAAGGCACCAAACAGGCGGACAAAGATTTTGAAGGTTAAAACTGTAGAGGCTGGTGATGGAGAGAGCAGCCCTCATGCGGGACACAGGCAGAGGCAGCTCTCCTGTGAAAAGGGCCTCTTTCTGCTGTTGGTACAGCAGCAAGTATGGCAACGGATGTGTGGAGGACTGCAAAAAAGCTGACTGTGCAAATGGTGACTGCTGCAAATGGTGACTGTTGAACTTACTGCAGCAGCCACTAATTACCAATGAAGTGCTAATTCAAATGAAATTAAGATACGCTTGATGTAGCTCCTTGGCCAAGTTGCTGTCCACTTTATGGAGAGTCAATGCTGCTTCAGCACCTGCAGGAAGAGCCGACAGGAGGACACTGGGTCTTGCTGTGAAACCCAAACCTGGACAGGTCCTGGGATGCGAGAGGAAAGTCTTACAGTGCAATGACAGGGGCTCAAGACAGCATCTTTCTTGCCCAAAACAAATGTCAAAACTTTCAAACTCAGAAGCCTAAACCTGAGGTCCTAAATCCAAGCTTTAGCATGTGAAAAGGGACTTGACTGAATTTTAAGGTAATCTTGAGTAGCGAGTAGCTCCTAACAAATTTATTTAACTACTCATTTCTCACTTTTCTGTATCTATGCTGTCACCTTAAAGTAGCTGTTGGTGTTCCCAAAAAGCAGCCAGTTCTCATTACATCTCTTTTCCTTGAGACTGGGATGGGAAGGCAGTACTGGGAACTGCACAATATCTCCTTTGAAAACCATTGTTCGACCAGGCTTAACTTTATTGGCCATCCTGGACTTTCAGAAGATGCATTTTCAGAGAGAAAACTATATGGTTTTGAGATATAAACAGCCAGCTGCTGTTTTAAAATTGGCAATACGTCACAGCTGCTCAGGTACCGAGAAAGTCAGCAATATAGCAGGGTGATGGGAGCAAGGAACTTCACCTCCTGCCTTGGATAAAAATACCATCATATAATAATCACAGCCCTAATATTCTGATTCTTTGGTTTATAGCTGAGAACAGAATCAGAGGTGGCAAGAAAGCATGTTTCAGTTTTACACTCTCAAAAATATCTCCAGTATATTTATATTTTTTTAGTTGGGTGAACTGCTGGAAGATTAAAGGCATTATTTCTTCCCTGAATCCAAGTAAATGTGAAGCATTGATTTAAGAATAAATAAGCATTAATCCCTTTAGTCATTGTTACTTTAAAACTCACAGTGGCAGTGCTGCATGGAGAAGGTGAATGATGTATTTTGTGGGCTTTTCAGTTGCACAGCAGAGACGACGAAGCTCTTCCTGCTCAAATTCTTGATGGTACACTGCAAAATGATATGATAATTCCATCACACTGAGTGCACGTTCACAAAGTCAGCAGCTCAGTTTTGCTTACTTTGCAGCATGCCGTGGGCGTTTTAGGGATGTTATTCCATTCACTGGTAGGATGGGATGTTTCACACGTCAATGTGGCTTTGGGACCTTAGTCTGGACGTAGTCAGAAGGTATCTGCATGGTATTTTCAGAAAGACCTTCTCCCTCTGCTCCTTCAAATCTTATGTGTATGCTCTCAATATTAATATTTCTGTTTTGGTGTCACTCTTTTTTGTTCTCTGTTTCTGTGAAAAACAGTCCCACTGCATATTTTCAGAGGGATGATCAAAAAATGCAGGTCCCCAGGCATTCAGAAGCATAAAAATGTTGTTGGTTCAGGTGTTTCACTTTAGAAAGGTGAAACCATAGCAATTCAGGCCTCTCAGTTTCCTTGCGTCCCATCATGTGAGACACCTTAGGTCAGGTTATTCGATATGGAAGGGCAAAATGCTTGCACAACCGATCACGTGCAGGAGAACGCGATGAGGACTGCCCGGGTACAAGAACGCACGGGCTGGTATGTTTCCACCCCTGCAGCCCTGGGGAAGGACCCGGGGCTTGGAGACTAGTGATGCTGCAATGGGGTCATGGCTTCACCCAGAACGCACGGCCCTGTAGCAAAGGGAGACTGCAGCACGGAGCTGCTGCCGGGGGTACTGGTGGCACTGGAAGGGGAGTGCAGAGCTGCGGCCATCAGGCAGGTCTGATCTCTGAACGTGGAGCTGAGAGGGCCATGTTCCCAGTTCAGGAATGGCATCCGTGGGGGCTACCAGGGACTGGCTGCATCCTATGCCAGCAGGCTGCCTTGTCTGAGCAGTGCCCAGTAACTTCGGTGAAGGATGTGGGCAAGGCAGGCTCTTTGAAAACTGTTAAAAACTTCAGGAAAGAAGTTGGCCTGTCTGTGGGCTGGCCATGGAGGAGACAAGGAGTAACTGTTGCTTAAAATGCAGCTCCAAAATGCAGGAACCCAGGAAGCTGCTTTAGGTTCATCTTTCATGCTCCTTAGGACATGGCTACAGAGCACGGCTTATTCTGCTATGGCCTGCCAGGGTATCGGAAGTGGCACAAGCTCTTTAATGTGGGTACAGCATATAGCGAGCAAAGTTTGCAAAGAAAAGTAATCGCCCTTGTTAGAGCAACCAGCGCACTGGAAAAAACAGAGATTTCAGGTACTTGGGCCTTTTTGCAGGTTGTCTGCTCCTTACACAACCACAGATACAGACGTGGTTACTACAACACTGTATAGGTGCTCTGTAATACGTGGCTGTTCCCATGTGGAAAAGGAAATATAGACAAACTTATGTACAAGTTATGTATTGTATTTAAAAACAAAACAAAACAAAACAAAGAAACCCACAACAACAAACAAACCAATTCACCCCCCTCCCCCCCAACTAAATCACACTAACTAAAACTATTGAACCCTTCCCAACTCAGTTTGGCTTTAAATCAGGCTTTAAAACCTTTAAATCTTGCCACATATTGCTAACACATGACTTCGCAAAAAAGTCTGGGTTCTCCGCATCCACTCCTGCACAGCTGACAAAAGCATAAGCTATTTCATTAAAATGTAAAGCTGATCATTTATTTTGCTGACAGACCACTTTAGAGAAGGCAGGTACACCTGGATGCTTGGTGACAAGCAGGATCTGAAGGTTGCTTCAAGGCTCTCGGCTGCTGTGACACGAGGGCAGGGCAGGCTGGGAAGTCCAAGCAGCCGCTCTGAAAATTGGTGAGGTTCTGCACAGTTGCAAATGAATACATTCATACATTTGCCTTCCCCATGCTTTTTGTATATTCACTATGTTATGCTGTGCCTGGGTTTCATGCTATCTAAAAGGTCCACGTTGCCAGTTCTGGAGGGTTTTTGACCACTGACTAGAAAGCAACTGGCGTACAGAGAGGAATGCGTTTTCTCAGTGGTTTTGGTAGCATGATCAGTGATGAAACAGCCAAAAAACTAATTATCCAAATGGCTGTCCGCAGCCTGGAGACCAAGCACCATTGAAATGCGTGAGGCAACGCACACTTTCCGAACACCATTGGTTTAGTCCGGCTGCCAACTTTGGGAATTAACGCTGTAGCAATTTGCACTTGTTTCATGTTTTCATAGCTACAGATCTGGAGACATAGATCCAAACCCAAGCCCCTACATTTTGGAGAACTGGGGGATCCTGAGCTCCATGGAGTATTGATGAAAGAGTATAAAACCCTGGGTGCCATTCAGCCATGCTTAATGCAGCCTCTGCCTTTGTTCTTGGTGGCTATTTTCTAGTCTGAGTTTGTTTCGTTATTCTTTTTCTTTCTTCCAACAGACTTGCAAGGAAATCTTTTAGACCTACAATACCCTTGCAGTAGTATAGGCTTTGAATTAAATCAAGTTCCTCTGGACATTTGAAATAATGAGGAGGTCATTAAATGTGAATTTTGTATTGGGCTAAGCAAATTGAGTAAGAAGCGGTTACAGAGAATGCAATAAACATCTCCTAAGTAAGAAAACACTTCAGATGTGGGAGGAAAAAAAAGTCCTGGCTTCTAAAGTAGCTGTATAGACAATAGTTCCTTTAGGACTGGCAACTGAAAAGTTCCTTATTTGATGTCCCAAGATGATGTAAGATCTCTCAGCACAAGATGCTGAGCTATTAGGAGATTTGGATTAGGAAGGCATCATTCCTGAGACTAAGGGAGTACTGTAGCTAGGATTCTTATTCTGCGAAGAAACATAAAGGGCTAGCAGCAGAACATTGTGCTACTGTATTGGCAAGATGACAAGGTTTGAAAGTGGCAAACATCAAATAAATAGGTGGAAGTGCAATTACTCTGAACAAATTGCTTTTTCTCTCTTTTATTTCACTATTTTTCTCACTTTCTTTCATTATTGCTGTTAAGCACTAATTACACTACGATTCGTATTACAATCTGTAAGAATAATTGGTCCTGTTTTACAGCACATCCTATAAAAGGACCATTTTGCAAGGCGTTGACAGGAGATTGCTGAAGCTGTTCTCATTCAGTGTCCAATACATCTCTGATAAGACACGGCACTGATTTCAAGAATGGGCTTCTGTGGTTTTGAGTATTTGTTCATGATAACCATCTCGATGAAATTTTGTATCATACAAAAAATCAAAGGACAGGACTGCATCATTAATGCCTGAATTTATGTGCAGTAAAGCAACTTCAACCTTTAACTGACCTCTGATATTTTTAACGCCGCATTTCCTATAAAACAATAAATGCTAAGAGCAAGGATGTGGATACACATGAAGAATTATTTTTGTTTTAAAGGTTCGTGCCTGTCCACTCTCCTCTGAGGTGCAAAAATACTCATGGGGTGAGGTTTTGGTTGTTTTATTTTTAAGGGGGGGAGGGAGAGGCAAAGCAACACATGGTCAAGTATTAACGGGAGTAACGACAGAAACCACTTGTGCATGCCCAAGAAAGGCTGCAGGCATAGATTTGTTTGGCCAAGAAGGAGAAGGAAGGCTCTTCTTCTCAGAGAGTTTCTGGTGAGTGGGCAGACCCTGAGCCGGATGGGGGAAACTCCGCTGCTTCTGCCCTTTGTGATAAAGGGACTGACGGCGGAGAGCGTGGGACCTCCGGCAGCCCCAGCACTAGGAAAAAGTGAAAAGGGGAAACAAATGAGCACCCGTTTAACCCCAAGCCATGCCATGGTGAATAAATCCAACCCAAATGCCCAAGGACACGATAAGGAGAAATGATTTAGCTGCTTAAACCAATGAGAGGGTCCCAAATAATAAATAGAGGAACTGGAATTGCTCATTTATGAGCATAAATTCAATAGAGATGGCATTGTTGGAACTTCATGGGGAAATTCTGGTGACTGAAATCTTTAAATCACTGGTTATAATCTCTTAAGAAAGGTTTAGTGGACAGAAGGGGATGAGAAATGGCACAGTATCACCAAAAAAAAAAAAAATCCAGCATGATTTATTTACTAGTGACAAATGACAAAGAAATGATCTCATGGATTGATTTCCCACCATGAAATGTGCAAAATGGAGTATGAGTTTCTGTCTGTGAGAGAGCAGCCGTTTTTATGGAGGAGCAGATGACTAGCTCCTTCAGCTACTATCTATAATGTATAGGAGGAGAAAGAAAGTTGCATTTTTGTAGAAGACGTTAATCCAAAAGATATATGCTGGCGGTCTCCTGTTGCCAGCACTGAAGCACTTTCAGAATCACTAAATAAAAGTCTTAATTTTCTTGCTTAAAAAGTATTGCATCAGAGACCGGGGAAACTCTAGACTAGACTTTTGCCTCAGCAGAGGGGAGGAGCCACAGTACTAAAAATTAGAGGTACAGTAAAGAAATAAAAATGTTCATAACTTGATTGCGTTTGTTGAAGGCAAACAAAATGCAAATCAGTAGCTTTAGCTGATACAATTTCACAAAGCAGAAAACAATTCCGAACTAAGTCAGTTGGGGGGAAAAATGTAAATGATAATTGGAAAATGTCTAAGAATATTTTACAGGTTGCCTAATAAGCTGTAACTGGGAAAAAATAAGGTACATTAGTTTTGAGAAAAACAACAACATCCTGGCTGAGAGGGAGCTGTTAAAATAAAAATCCTCCTCTCTGTGAATATATAATAAACGGAAGAATGGGAAACTGAGAGTGACAAATATAAGACAGAAATGTCTAACTGGACAAGCTGATGCAGCTCTTATAGGATGAGGTACGAAACACTTGAGGTAAGGTAAGGTATTAAACACTTGAGCTCTAAGCTTTTTAAGAATAAAAATGGACCTTCCCTTCTGAGCCTACCAGTGCTACTGGTGAAATGAAAGCTGTGCAACTAACGGCAGAGAAAGGACTTGAAGATATTTATAGATACAAAACAGGGATGTTATAGCCCTGTCGTATGACTGTAGGATATTTTCCCCACTGGTAATAGTTTGGGAGAATGCTATATTGCAGCTAAACTTTTGAAAGCATGTAACTTCCCTCCAGGAAACTGAGGGGAGCCGAGGGGGTGTTGGGAGTGTTTGTGGTGCTGGGGAAGCCCCCAGGAAGGAGGGGAGGAAGCTAACGTGTTTAACCTGTTAGCATTTCAATGGACACAGCCAATCATAAGTCACGGGAAAAATAATAGAAACCATGACACCGGACTGACAATGCTTTGAAAACAATATAATAAGTGTCAACGACTGATAGAAAAATGCCTCCCATCAAACCAACCTGAGAGCTTTGTAATGTGCTTGTAAAAGGTGGCTGATAAAAATAATGTTGCTATCATTATTTAGAGTTGTAGAACGATTTTTTTTCTTGGATGATACTTGACGCTTGCGTAGAAAGTGATAGTGATACAAAATCAGCATACAAGTAAATACGACCTGCTTCAGCAGAATAGCAAGAGAAATTATTTATCACAAAGTGATGTAAGTATTGGTCTTACCCTTGTAATGCTTCATGAGGCTCCTGGAAGGCAACCTCAAGTCTGATGGCTGATCAAGCTTTCAGAAGGGGTGCCACGAGCACAGAGCCAAGTCAGTTCTGAAAAAGATCCGTTTGAAAATTATATCTTTGGTTTCTCTGTGCAGCTGCTCTTCCTCACCAAAGCAGAGAAAACCGGTGCCTCCTACCTACTGGTAAAGATTAATATATTGAAAAATAGAAAAACATAACAGATGCTATAAAAGTGGCATATGGGTAGGGACCTGACATTGTCAGACTTATACAAACCGGTAGCTATCTCCAAAGGCTGTTCATGAATAATGAAGCTAATTTTCAGATTTCATCTTCATGTTCAGAGAGTTCATAATTCTTCAGAACTGTTTCTTGCCAGTGTTCCTTAATGGTAATTACAGATAAAGGTTAGTGCTTGCAGCAGGTCTTAAAAATGGAGTAGATCAACAGAAAAATTAAGCAGTATTTAGTCTTCCTGTCCCCCACCCATCCGTTGTGCTAACTGATACTTAAGGCAATGAAAGCAATTTCTGACTATAAGAACTGGAGTTTGAGACGAGTTAAATTCTCATATCTCAAATAAGATTGAAATATGCTCTAAAATGGCTTCAAAGTGTTGCTAATTCAATAGCACATTCACTCTCGTAATACTATACTGCATGGAAATGTGGCGTTTGCTTAGTGAGTTTGAAAGCCACAGGCAACGGTTTAGGGAACATCTGTGCTTTCAGAGTGAAGAATGGCAGGAGAAGAAAGTTTTGGACACCTTTGTTAGGCAAACATGCACATTACTATGTTTACTGAGGTGTCTTCTTGACAACAGCACATCCATTCCATTTACACTAAGTAGAACCAGTTTTCTTTTCACTTTCGAAAGGTTTCCTCCACCATCTCTGGTCTAGAAATGAATTCTATGTTTATTGGCCAAATTTATTAAGAAATCTTGTTTTTAAATAGAATAAACTTAGTGGCAAGGAAGTGTCAGACTGGAAGAGCAGGAGTCAGAGATGCTCTACATGAGAAGCGCAAAGGTTGCACAGAGAAGAGCAACAGTTCCCTTAAGTTCCTCTATGCCATAACTTGTCTCAGGGTCTCACTTTTAAAGAAGAAAGGGAAATAATTATCTCCTTCATTTTCAGTTAGGGCGCTAGTTCAGCGCGAGTTCAGCTGAAGTCTGTTTTTCACCAGGTTCGAAGCATGTTAGATCACGTCCTAACACTTCAGCGCTCCAATTCGGTCTCACTGAGATGATGGAACTGGAGCAACGCACCTCCCTTTCATCAGGCTGTTTGCAAATGTAACTGTGCTTGAAGAATAAATGCATTAGGATATTTTCCTGACTTGCTTGCAAAAATAATTTTCTCCTTTGGCATTCCATTTTGCCTCCCCTCATTTCTTAAGGCATGCTCGCAAGTGCCCCACCACCATCCTTTCCTCTTGTAGCATGTACTAGAAAAGAGGAATCTGATTTTCAAGAAAAACATGCCAGGTGGGAGAAATAAACTCGGTGCCTGCAATGTCTCAGTAAACGTTCTGGGGACAAAACAAAGAGCATGTTTGTCTGAGAATACTGCGTTTCACTGAGTTCCTCCCCCGGGAGAGATATTAGGAGGTACAATCTCCTCTCCCTTTGGCTGCAGATCAGTACGGTCCCTTTGCTCGTTGTGTGAGGGTGTCCCTCCTGCCTGGATGTGCTGTGGTCCTGCTGGGCTGCCCTCACGTGAGAAGGTCTCACAGCAAAGGTGTGCAGCAGTGTTGGCTACAACACAGAGGGAAGGGGTTTTTTTGGCTTTGAGGGTGATTCTGTCAACTGGATGCTGTAAGTCCCAAATCAAACCGGCATGAGCAGAGGTGGGTTCTTGTTCCTTCCTACCTGAGGGTGTTTCGGCTTGTTCCCCAGGGCAGACCCCATGCCTTGGGATGTGTTATCATCTCAACTGCATAGTCAGTGTTTCACATAGCCCTCAGGGCTTTTATACATTCTTCAAACTCACCGTGTGCATGCTACTATGGGTGCTTTGAACCTTGCGATTGATTCAAGACTGGGATGGGAAATGAAGAAACACAAATTTATCATTGAGTCCTCAGAAGCTGAGAAGCCTAAAAAGTCACTATCATTGCTACGTTTGAAAACTGGAAGTACAGATCTATTAAAAACCCTGTCCTGAGAAATGCCGCTCTCCTAAACTTGATATTAACTTTCCTATGGTCAATACTTCTGGAGAGGCACCAGGTCTGCCCTCAGGTCTCTCCAAGGACAGCCTTTGCCCTGGTGTGTAGTGGGCAGCCCTCTCAGGGGCAGCTTTTTCTCCTAAATATATATTATCTGACTACCTGTGTGACCAAGCTGATGAAGCCCAGCAGGCAAGCTGGTGTCCTTGGGAGCAAGCAGATTAACTCAGAGCCAATGCCTCCCCCTGAAAATCTTTCTGAGGTATTTCGTGCTCTCCCTGAGCCAGGCGGTATCGGCAAATTCTGTATTGTCAGCGCGGTTGTGTAGCACAGGGGACAGACGCAAGTATGACCCGAAATGGAAGACCCAGAACGAAGCGTAACTTACAGCTCAGTTCAACAACATGGATATCCCCCTGCCTGTCGCATTCCTGACCGGGGCTGCAATGGAGGATTTTGTGGTTTGTCTGTTCAAATACTGTGAACTTTTCCTCTATAAAAGAAATGACACTGTTTTACATGCTGTATGAAAAAAGCACAGCATAAACTTTGCAACACAATTGTGCTTTCCCCCCTTTTTTTTTGAGTTAATAACTGCCAAAGTGCTATGACTTACAGTATCTTTTCAAAGTGGTAACATCTTCCCTGTTGAAGCGATGCCAGAATTTTCCTCCATGGTTTATCCTGTCCACTCCTCTAGGGGTAAGTCTTAATTTTAAGCATTAAACAAAATTCTACACTTTGTGTATGAACAAGAAAGTAAGATAATGCTCCCCCCACCCTCCCCCTTCTAGCCCCAGTTGCAGTGACCATCTGGAGACTTCCCCGTTCAACTTTGGATGAACTTCAGCTGAAGTACGAGAGCCAGTTTGGCTCCACACAAGCTGTTCCAAGCCTCATTGTTGCTATTAGCAGTTTGTCTTAGTGACAAGGCTGCATTTTGCCTATTGAAGGTTTGGTTTTAGTGATTCAGCGTGTTCCCATTGTTTGCAATTGAGAGCAGATCATTCAGGCTCTTATGCTTCCAGTGCCGTGGATACAAAGCAAAAAGGCAGCTCTTGTTCACAATAGCTTATTATCCTGGGGTGGGTTTTTTGTTGTTTTTATGGGTTTTTTTGGATAGATGCACAATAGTTGCAAGCTCTTTTCAGGGGCAGGTTCTTTTCTTGATTTCCTTGTACAGTGTTTATTGCAACGGGGCTCTGTTTGCTTGTAGCCTTCAAAGCAAGCCAGTTATGGCATAAGGTGAGGACCAAACCCCCAGTTTTTTGTTAAGGGTGGCTGCAGCCTGTATCTAGCTGTTGTCAACAGGCAGTGCATTGTCACCATTTATCAGGGCACAGGTGACACTTGCAGAGGCTACATAGGAGAAGCTGGATTTTATTGTTCTCTAAGTACATTGGCAACAACAGCTTGGAAAATGATTGCAATGAGGATAAAATTATGGCAATAAACAAAGTTATTCCAAGGATACATTCTTTGCTTCTGATTACATGAAGCTGGGAGTTACTGTCAAAACAGCAGAGTGGTATTCTACAGGAAAAACTGGAAAACACAGATAATTTGAATAACAGTAACAAGAAGGAGTGTAGGGTCATGAACCTAGAAGCTTAATAATGAGCTCTCAGCTCATACCAGAAATGCTTATCTGTTGTAAGCAATGGATACAGAGAAAGCCCCGAGTGCATTGGTTAATCATAAATTGGCTTTGAGCTACCGCTGTGGTGTAATGTGGCTGAGTAAAAGACAAATGCAACTTCAGAGCGTTCGGGGGAGGAATTTTTCGAGAACGACGGGGAAATAGAATCATAGAATCACAGAATGGTTAGAGTTGAAAGGGACCTTAAAGATCATCTCGTTCCAACCCCCCTGCCATGGGCAGGGACACCTCCCACTAGACCAGGCTGCTCAAAGCCCCATCCAGCCTGGCCTTGAACACTTCCAGGGATGGGGCATTGACAGCTTCCCTGGGCAACCTGTTCCAGTGCCTCACCACCCTCACAGTAAAGAATTTCTTCCTGATATCTAATCTAAATCTACCCTCTTTCGGTTTGAAGCTATTACCCCTTGTCCTACCATTACACTCCCTGATAAAGAGTCCCTCCCCATCTCTCCTGTAGGCCCCCTTCAGGTACTGGAAGGCTGCTATAAGGTCTCTCTGGAGCCTTCTCCAGGCTGAACAAGCCCAGCTCTCTCAGCCTGTCCTCATAGCACAGGTGCTCCAGCCCTCTGATTATTTTCATGGCTCTCCACTGGACCTATTCCAACTGGACGTGTTCCAACAGATCCATGTCCTTCTTGTGCTGAGGACTCCAGAGCTGGACACAGTACTCCAGGTAAGGTCTCACAAGAGCAGAGTGGAGGGGCAGAATCACCTCCTTTGACCTGCTGGCCACGCTTCTTTTGAAGCGGCCCAGGATGTGATTGGCCCTCCAGGCTGCAAGCGCGCATTGCCTGCTCATGTTGAGCTTCTCGTCCACCAGCACCTCCAAGCCCTTCTCCTCAGGGCTGCTCTCAAGCCATTCTCTGCCCAACCTGTATTTGTGCCTGGGATTGCCACGACCCAGGTGCAGGACCTTGCACTTGGCCTGGTTGAACTTCATGAGGTTCATACAGGCCCATCTCTCAAGCCTGTCCAGGTTCCTCTGGATGGCATCCCTTCCCTCCAGCGTGTCGACTGCTCCACACAGCTTGGTGTCGTTGGCAAACTTGCTGTGGGTGCACTCAATCCCACTGTAACGCTGTTTTGCTTGTAAAACTGCACCTGGAGTTGTCTTTACCATATTTTTCACCCATGTTGGAAGACAGATGAATTCAGCTGGAGCAGGTGCAGCGAATGCCAACAGAGATTAGCACTGGACAGTCTTAATATACAGGAGTAAACTGGAAGAGCTTGACTTATCCATCCTAGCAAAATAAAGGCTAAGGAAGAATGCAACTGTGCTCTATAAATACAAGAGTGAATTAAACACAAGGAGTGAGAAGGCATATTTCAACAAAGGAACAATATTGCCTTGAGCAAATAGGTGTGTATGGTTTGCCTGTGATCAAAGTTCCTAAGAAAAGGTTCTGGAATACTAATAGGAGAAAGAAACTAAAACACTCTTCAGATAGATTTTAATACATTTATGGAGCTGTCTGTATGAAATAGTTACCTATAAAGAGAAATTGAAACCACGGGGTCCCTTTTACATTGTGTTCCTAGGGTTCCTGAAGTAACTTGTTAATAACATGTTTTAATTTTGAATTTTGTTAAGCAAGTATTATGCCAGGCATTATGTGTGCCTGAATAGCACTCACCTTGGGACTAAAAGCTTGCAGTTGCAAGTCTTAAATATTCTGGTCTTAGACTAAATCAAGCAGACTCTCTAGTTTAGAGAGGTAGAATTCATAAATGTACCCACCTTCAAAAAATTTCAACTTAGGAACATGAAGTTGGAGGCCCCTCCTTCACCAGAATACTTCTGCTTCTTCATCCCTGTGTCCTTTCTCTCTTTGGTCTTCCTAAGTCTCTGGCTTCTTGAATGAGTTACCAGTTCCTATGACACTTAATCCTTCCCCTCTTGCATGTGTTTTCTGCCTCCTGGTGTTTCGCAGCCCTCCTAGACAACCATTCTGTGCTTCTCTGTGTCTCTTCCCAAGTAGAACTGGTCCCCTCTTGGGTCACGCAACGAAGCGCCTGGTGCTCTTACTCCATACACTGTGGTGCAGGAGCTTGTCTCTCCGTTGGGATTAGTGTTGGCAAACTACAGTGGCGACCCAGCAGCTGTCCCAGGTCACAGCACAGTGCAGGCAGGTGCCTGGCTGCTGCCAGCCAGCGCTCCCCACCTCTGCTCCTGCTCCCTCAGTGCTGCATCTTTTACACCCGCCTGCAGCAGCCTTTCAGCCAGCCTTTCCTTTGCCCCGTAACTCCAAGCCCTTTTTCTCTCCCACCGCCCTGCACCCTCTCCTGAAGAGGAGAGATCCATCACACGCCAGCAGCAGTGGCGGCGAGGCAGGCCACACAAATCTGGTCACCAACCAACCAGCGTCACCAGTGACATGCAAGAACAGTCCCCCTAGGTAAACAAATATCAGTTCCCAGCACTTTGAAGTCCACTTCATCACACGTAGTCTGGAGAAGCGAAGGCTCCACAGAGACCTTATTGCGGCCTTTCAATACTTAAAGGGGGCCTACAGGAGAGATGGGGAGGGACTCTTCATCAGGGAGTGGAGCGATAAGACGAGGGGTAATGGTTTCCAACTGAAAGAGGGGAAGATTTAGATATCAGGAAGAAATTCTTTACTGTGAGGGTGGTGGGGCACCGGAACAGGTTGCCCAGGGAAGCTGTGGATGCCCCATCCCTGGAGGTGTTCAAAGCCAGGCTGGATGGGGCTTTGAGCAGCCTGGTCTAGTGGGAGGTGTCCCTGCCCATGGCAGGGGGGCTGGAACTAGATGATCTCTAAGGTCCCTTCCAATTCTAACCATTCTGTGATTGTACGTTGTGCTGCAGCAGTTGCTTGTGACTCTCAACAGCATTTACACCCTTATTGTACCGGTATGGGACCACAGAACAGGCTGTAGAACTGCACACAGGACCAAGCAGAGCCACCTGGTTGGGTTCCTGCTGCTTTCTCTGAACGCCCTGTACCACTGAGCTAAAAACTGAGCTAAAACCACTTTTTATTGCTGTTCAACGGTGAGCATGGGAGGATGCCCATGCTGGGTGGGGAAAAGCCTTTCTTCTGTTTACAAAAAAAAAGGTTAGCTTGGATTCCCTTAATTGAATCTGGACATTAGTCAAGCAAAGGTGTGGTAAGCTAATTAAGATGGTTGCGAGTGTTTTTAATTTCCTGCCTCTTTCTAACATTCCTGTAATTGGATGCCTTCCTTTTTATTTGAGAGACATACTGAAAAATGAGCAACTTAGATTAACCTTTTTTGCTTTTTTCCTTTTTTTTTCCTGCCCTCTCTGATGGCATTGCGGGCACCAGTTTAACATGAAGTATGACTGCTGTATAACCCTAGCAGTCTCTTAGAATTTTAGACGGGCTGTGCCCACATCTTCATCCTTTTTCAGTTCCTCGTCTCCTGTATGCGAGTTCAGTGGTATTGCTCTCAGTATCCTGGGGGCCAGAGCTGAAGGGGGGTGGGGGTGGGGGGCTGGGACACCCCTTTCCCCGTTGCAGCTTTCCAGATAAATCAGTTCCTAGATGAATCATAAAATTGATGGAGAAGTGACTAGCACTGTGGAAGGGGAAGCTACAATGAAGTCGCAGTAACTATTTGTCATGGTTTGGGCCAGACAGGCCACGGAGACTGGCCCAACGCCTAAAAAATGAAAAATGTAGGAATAAAGTAGCAGCAGTCAGCTTAAATTTTGCTTTGACTTTCTTCTTACCCTAAGTCTGTTAAGGAGGGTGAGGGAAAAAACACATATATGGAAACTGCATAAACTGCAACAGCGGATGGCAGTTGTATTTAAAAACATCTTACAGCAAAAGCAATGTCCTTAATGGTTTCTCAGTGCCTGAAGAAAAAAAAATTTGCGACCCCAAACTTTTAAGCAGATTGCTCATTTGCTAAAGCTCTAGCTTTTGTTTCCTTCAGGAAACACTGGAATTACCTGGGCTCCCTGTGTGCGAAGGTTACACCCACCCCCTGCCGTGGCTAAGCTGCAATGCCATAAAACTTTCAACTCTATCATTTCAGCCAATTGTTTTCCAAGGGAGCTGTACAAAATGTTTGTGTAGGCAGGGTGGGTTTTATCTTTTTTTTTTTTTTTTTTACCCCGCAGAACTTCCTGTTCTCTGGAATTCCTCTACTTCTGTAACAAGGGGTTTTGAGAGTCTAATTATCCATCACGGAAACTTCAGTTTATAACTCCGCAGCCATGACTTGACACTGGTGGCAGCTACATAAAGCTCTGCTCAGAGTTTCCCGTCACAACCACGATACCTACAGGTAAGCCAGGGTGTTAAGCTACTTCAGGAACTGCTGAGGGGGACAAAGTCAACTACTTCAAAATGGTTTTCTAATATGAAGACAGCAAAAATCTCTTAGATACCCTCTTGAACAACTCTTGCATACATCCTGAAGCTGCTCGACCATCCTGGTTTCCAAGCTCTCACCTCTGGCTTGGTGAAATTCCAGCATTAGATAGGAGAGGGCAGAAAGAGCATCAAGCCCCCCAAAAAGCAAAACAGCTGGGCGTGGGAGCAAGATGGGATCCTTGTTGGGGCTGCCTTGAATCTAATAGCCCAGAAATTAAAGTATCTACCCAGGAGTTTTGTTTTCAAGGCTTTACAACTTTGAATTCAAAGACGGGTCTCAAACACTAACATGCAGTTATGAACTTTCAGAGTTGCAGAATGGATGTCCGCTTGTCTGGTTTGTACCTTCCCTACTGCTTATTTCACTGCACAGTTATTCTACGGTCAGAAATCTTCCAACAGAAGGAACTCTGAAGGACCTGTGTCAGAACAGCCAATCGCTCTGATCACCCGAATGCTCGTTTAGAGGATGCTGGAGACTGGAATCAGAGCCCTGCTTTAAAAAAACCCAGAAGTAGTGCAGATATGGGAACAGTGCCCCTTCACCTACCCCTCCTCTACCTGCCTGGCAAACGTGGAGTGGGGATCTTTGCTTGATCCAGTTTTTCCATCGGATTTCTCTTAATATCAGGGGAAGTTTAAAGAGAAAGATTGCCAACCATAAGCAGGCATGTTCCTCTGGGACAGAAGTCGGGCCAGAAGTCAGGCCAGAACTAATTTCCAAGGGAGAGCACAATTCTCCGCCTCTTCTCTTCTGTAACACTCCAAGGCTCCCCACATCCCTCTGGGAATGCTCTCCACAGTCAGCCTTTTATCTCAAACTCTGGGCAAAAGATACTCACCCTTACTTTTAGAAACAGCGAGTGGCAGGTCTGGCTTTGGGATGTGACTGAATCAAAGAGCAGGTATTCCAAGCATAGGTCCAGGTATTCCAACTTGGACAATGGATAACCTCACCAAGAGCTCTGGTCAGTAAGCTGCTAGAAGACAAGATGCGCACAGTGACAGTATGATTAGAGCATACCTCAATTATTGAACAAGACAACGGTGAAAATAGTCTGTTGGAACCCCCACTAACAGAAAAAGCAAGTTTCCAGAAAACCGTTCTATGAAAAGCCAGATAGCATCAGACTAGAGAAAAAAATGTATACCTTGTTTTTTTAATATTTAAATTAAAATTTTAATTTTACTTCTCAAATTTTAATCATGTGGTATTTTTAACCATGTACCATTTTAATCATGTGGGAAAGGTATTGGAACAGCTCACTTTGAGGTGTGGAAAATTCACCAATTCACTTACGATTTTTAGAAATAAGGTGTTGGGTTTTTTTTTTTTTTTATATAGGTGACAGTATGGTCTAAGATAAGATATAATTGAGGAAGATTCTGTATGTTACCATATTGGACTACATCTCAATCGTTTTCACTGCCTTACATTTTTTACATTTGTGCAAGCTGTAAACTATGACTGAAAGCAAATCTGATGCAAAATCAAACTTACCAACTTACCCCTCATTTTTTTTTTTTCAACTTTTGAAAAATGGAAATTACACCATTCAAACAGATTATTAGCTGTTTAGTAGATCGTCCAGTCTACCAACATTATGGTTTGGAAATTTGATTCACATTACTATTGTGCTGAATGGCCATCCATGAAGGAATAGGTAGCAATTACTCTTATGGAGAGTTACACCGAAGAAGATAAAATGAATACTTACTAAGAAAAAAAATTAAGTGCTGATTATAAAGACCGGTGACAAAGGAAGAAGAAAACAACTACTCAAGGACTAGTAGACATCTTTCCCCAGAAGAGTAATCTGCATGATTTGTAAACCTGGAAGTTATTTCACCTCTTGCATGAGATTGTGAGAAGGGATTTTATTTTTTTTTTTTAATTAACTATCTATATGTTATTCTCATTTCCTTTTTTATTTATCTGTTGGTGCATGGATCCTTGATACCTTTGTTCCGTTAGAGCTTGTCTGATTGCTCCATTACAAAAGTCTACGCTCCAGAAGGAAACCAGCCCTTAGGCAACAATGCAATTTTCACAGGAAAGTTCAGGTCAGTTCTTTAATGGGTCAGAGACCTTACACACCCTCTGGGGATGGAAAAAAGCACTTCCACAGACATAAGATACATAATTTCAACTTGGTGTTTTTAATATCAGTTAGAAATGGTTCTTAATAACAGACATATTTACTTAATGATTCACTTTGCCTTGATTACATAGTAACAAGAGCTGTGACGATTCCATCCTGCATTACTGTATATGGTCTTCTTAAAATGGATTATTATTTCTGCATAAGAGAATTAACTGTAGGGACACATTTCTAGACCATCTCCACAGCCTTCTTGCTTTAGCTGAACAGCAAGTCCCATGTTATGAAAAAGACGCAGATTTCTGATGCTGAAAGACATCGTGGTTGTGCCTCTTCACTTCTTCTAGCTGGATCATTGGGAATTTTACTTGTTTTTCAAACCATTTGGCTACAGTGAGAAGCTGCTTCTCCTGGAATGAACGTCCAATGAACTGAAGCCCAATGGGCAAGCCCCTCTCTGAAAGAGCTGTGGGAACATTTATGGCTGGCAGTCCTGAAAGAAAAAAAGAAAAGATACACATGCAAACACTTACTAATAAACAAATCCACTTGGAGTATTTTTTGTAACAATTCTACTCTTAGAATTGTTTTTATGTAGTAGAAGAAGAGTAGTTAAAAATAATTTCAGTCAGTGAACTAACGATACTGCCAAGTGATCACAAGAAATGAATCAGAGTGATTTAAGGAGTCAGCATCCTCTGAAAAGACACTCAACTCTCCTAAGAAAGAGATTTTGGTCTCTGGAACTTGAAGGGATTCATCATAGCAGCCCTTATCCAGCTCCCAGGTGCCTCATTTTAAAATCTCGTCTTACATTTCATAGCGTTTCATAAATAAGCTATCCTTATACCAGGTTATTGCTGTTAAGATTACAACACAGAGGGGAAATATCCTGACTCTGAAGAAAAGGTTAAATAGCTGAAGCGAATGGATATTAAAAATGACTAGGCAGGGGAAAACGTAGTTGAATTCCTGTCCCTACTCACCAGCCATGTTTGCAGCCTGTGTTAGGATGTCATCTTGCGCGCTGCGGGTTCTGTTGTCTTCTTTGATGAATTCCCTATATGGTACTGCGTCACTCAGAGTGGTAGGAGTGAGTAAAATATCAACACCGCCCCCGAAAACCTTCAAAAAGTCATTCGCAATGAGACGTCTGACTCTCTGTGCCTTGATAAAGTAATTTTCATAGTTCCTAGAAAGAAATACGGACATGAGGGCCTGAAACTAACTCAAAAAATACAGAACTTAATTTCTTAGTTACTGTAAAAAAGACAAGGCCAGTATTCCTTCCAGTCAAAAGACTAACGCTGGTACTTGAGTTTTTGATATGCCAGAAGCTTAGTCATCAAACATGGTGTTTTATGCTCTCATAGCAACGAAGCTGTTAGAGAAGGAAGAGAGGAGGGCATACTGCTGAAGAAAGGTGAAGGGAAAACAAAACCCTAGTTTACAATAACTAACTAAAAATGAAAACAATGCTTTTATCACCTTTCTGAAACTAAACCGTGGATTGAATTTCACTGCAGGGCAGCACAGCAAAGCCTAGGAACAATACGGAACTAAGCAGGCTTGGAAAATAGCATTAATCATTTAGGATTCAATCCAGCAAGATACTTAAAGCATGTGAAAAAGCCCCATCATCTACGGAGGTCTCCATGTGGTCTATGATCTCTAAACTGTCTCTACACAATTCTGAAGCAGAAACAAATTAGTCAGTTTTATGTCTGCTGTTCCTTTTAACTTCATAATGCAGAACTGGTAAACGTGGAATCCTTAAATTCAGAGAAGTTCAGTTTCAAAAGCAATTGCCACCTAAAACCACAGCTATTCTAAAGAAAAAAAAAAAAGAGGGAGAAGTATTAAAAACTGCTATATGCCAGAGTTTTTTTAGATAACACAACTGAAACTGCCCATAAGCCACTTTGTAAGAGTAATCTAAGGATTTATGTTTCTGAAAAACAGCAATTAAAGTCATTATAATCAATAATAGACATGAGATTCAAGGTAAGAAGTTGTGTCATGGGAATTAGCCTTTTTTCTACAATCATTTCTGAAATCATCCTAGCTGTTAACTTCAGAAAAACAGTAAAAGGAACAAAATGGACCTCAAACAATATTTTAAACTGGAAAGACTATTTTGGGCTTAAATGAAAAAATACTGTTAAATCAAACACATGCTCTCTGTTAATTCTGATACAATGTTGACAAGCTTCCATTGCTTCCTCAACAACCACCTAGTTATTTTACAAATTTCAAAAAAAAAAAAAAAGTGCAAAATGCAGTATTTGCAAGAGAGACAGGTGTTTTTTCTCCACTATTTATTCTAAGAATGCTTTCTGAACCCTGGGTTCTGTTCTTCAAAAGTAATTTACTGTGGACAGGAACAGGACTCTCCTGTTCAATCTTGATGGAAGCCAATTGTATATTTCTTCACAGAAGAGTGAACTACCTGAATTTTAAAGCAGCCTTCGGAAATCTGATCGGGACAGTTGTAACCAGAAGGAGCACACTTGGCAGGAATATCGGCATTCCATAAAAGATGATTGTTACATACTGACTGACAACATTCCTGTCTCTGAGAGCAACTAGAAGCCACATGCGATAAATACTCTTGCTGACAGAGCTCTTTCTGTAGCGCACTTGCTTTGAGACTAATTACACGACTAATATTTCTGTTAGTATCTGAACAACTTAAGACATAGAAAAACAGCAGTTTCACTAACATAAATTAGGAATGTTGGATAAGGAGTGAAAACTAGGAAAAAAAAAAAGTCAAACTGATCCATGCACCAGCTTCTCTACGTGAGCTGGATAAAATCCTGTCTCCTGTAAAGACATCAGCTCAGGATCTTTGCCACAGCACCTTCCTTTCCCTGTATACTGAGGCAAAGAACTGTGGTTAATTTAATTGCCGTATCTTCTGGCTTTCTCTGGAACAGCCTCAGTAGAACGTACCAGCAGTTTTCCTATGCAGTTTTAACGAGACTAGCAGCTACAGAACTTTTAACACTATGACAGTAATGGCTTTAGTATGATTTCAATGGAATACCATAGGATAGATTTTTGCTTAATTTAACTAATAGGTGCCAACAATACTGTGGTAGGGGAAAAAAAAAAAAGCTCACTGGTAAGACTAAGGGAAAACATTATTTTTCACTATTAACAGTTGACTAGGTATTATATAGCTAAAGCAATAATAGTAATACAGGTAGCTACTAATATAAGGACAATTTTTTTTTTCATGTCATCATGAACGATTCATGACCATTTGCTTAAAATATCGTTAATTTAGCAAATTTGAGTTTCAAGATGTTCTGCTTACTGTTTCAATAAGAAATAGTTTCCTGACAGAATTCTTCCTCTTACAACATCATTAAAGCCTTCTCTTCGTGTTGCAGCATACATACTTTCTGTGGACTTGTTCATGTCAGAACGGTGTCCTGAAAACAAAAACCAAATTGGAAATTAATACTTTTTGTAATCCTTAAGATTTGACAGCATTAGGTAACGTTATACATAGTAATAAATAGGCCACTGTTTGCTGCAGTCTGACACGCTCCTATTCTGGAAAAAAACCAAAACACATTCCTGTTTTATTACAGAAATATTGAACAGATTTTAAGCCCAGACACTTTTGTGTCTAGAAATGAAATACATTACAATATCTATTTATTTACTCTTTTTTATTTGGACAGGTTTTTCACTCTATTCCATCTTGGAGAAATAACACCAAACATTCAACCATGATAAGCACCTCTACTAAAACTAATAATTTTTAATGGCATCCAGCAATGTTTCTATTGTCTGAGAAAAAAATAGTTTTTTCAAAGGCCTTACCATATTCCAGTCCATCAAACCTGGCCATATTTGATGCCACTTCTGCTGTGCACAGCACGTGATAGCAGACAATTGAGTAACGAGTGTGTGGTAGACTCACTTCAATTACTTTAGCACCCGCATTCTTAAAGAGGTCGGCAGCCTTTGACCAGAGAGCCAGAATTTCACTAGAAAGCCCTGGTGCATGATATTCCTTAGAGAAAAACAAGAAGGGGAGTGATTTTACATATTGGATTACTTCTAATGGCAACAAAAATGCAAATACTCCTTGCTAAAATACACTGAAACTATTACCTCACCACTATATGATTTAAAGTACTTATTAAAGCTTCTTGCATCTATTAAGTATTATACAATCCAGCGGTATTAAATTAACAGGATTCAGCCTTCTTAAGAATATTATGTTCATCTCAGTAGGATTAACCCACGTACCACAGACCGTGGAATTTCAACAGTTTCTTCTGAGGAAGAAACTGCCCAGTTGTCCACTTATTTGTCTATTCATGGAGACTACACTGCCCTTTTCTGCAATTCGTAGGTAGAAACTCTTCAGGTTTAAATCCTAAATACTAGGGCTACTGTGAAAAGGAAAGATAAAAAGAAGTTACGGCCACAGTGTATCAGTAGCAACTGGCATGAAACAAACAAAACAAGCCACCAAAGAACTACAATCAAGGGGTTGGGAGAAGACTTAGAAAAGCTACGTTCCTGTTTAAAAGGTAAGTTAAAAATATTCCATTCAAATTCTCTATTTTTGAAGATACTTGCTTTAGTTCTAACCCACAATACCAGGGTCATAATATTCTCTGATTTCTGAGTAGCTGTGACCCATGTTTAGTATATGAGTGTATGTGTTTAGGAGAATCTGTAGTAGTAGAAAGCAACTGTCCAAAGGATATGGATAATGAACCAATACCACTATTTTAGATTTATCAAAATCTAACCAGTATGCAGCTACTCTGTTTTCTAGGCATACATTTTTTGCATTTCACAGATCCTGAATAATTAATTGGTCAGTGGACATCTCTGTTTACCAAATTAAATCTTTTGGTATACCTATTCTAGCACAGGATTAAATACGGAAAATCAAACTAATAAATGTTATTCACATTGTCTCTTTGAAGGCAGAGCCTTTACTAAATTACAATAGGCAATTAAAAATTGGCTGAAGTCCCACAGGTTGTGCCTAAATTACAAGTATGCTTATAGTTACAAACACAATTGAATTGCATGCATCAGAAGCCAGATTACAGTTGTCTTTCAATCCCTATTAGAGCTCTACAAACCATAACTCCTTGTGCCACTCGATTGCCTTCAAAATTCTGCTTCGTATTAACACAGTGCCATTTAGACAAGTATCTCACAGTACCGCACAAACCAGTACTAACGTCACTGTACGAGAAGGCACTAAACGCAACTTTTTTGAGGTTGTACAGGTGACTGATGAAAGAGTCAGAGAGATCAGACTGATGAAGAAACAAGAGAGAACCAAGAACTGAAGTGCCCTGTTTCCCTTGGAACTTCCCGAAAGTGTTTCCCACAACGATGACAGAATGTGCATATGCTCACTCCGAATCGCCTGCACAGACAACAGAGCACATGCTGCTCTTTTCCACGAGCTGCTTGTACTGTCTTCTCTGTTTTAAATGGTGAGAAACTGAGAGGGGGTGGGCAAGACACAAATATTTTTTTGTTAGGTGTCCTACTTGCTGTTCCTGTCCACAATTGTTGACAGGATTTAAATGTTACCTTTGGAATTCCTATCGAGAGCTTGCTGACGTCAGGCAAACTGGGTAGTTCAAATGGCTTAAAGTTGTCCTGAATTGTGGTAGAGTCTTTAGGATCATGTCCAGCAAGTGAACCTGAAATATGACACGACATATGAAGAACAGAAAAAAGCACACTGGGTAGCCAGAATTCAACTTGTTTTGAGACAATGTTGTAAGCAAAGACATGTTGTATACAAAGACATATGAAGTAGCAATACCTAACACAACTGCTGCGTCATCCACACATCTGGTTAGGATTCCAGGCACATCCATGGAATTCACTAGAGGAATGAGACCATGTCGAGAGATCAGTCCATATGTTGGCTTTAAACCTACTACACCGCAGTGAGCAGCAGGGTTTCTGGTAGATCCTCCTGTGTCTGACCCTAAGGCTCTATGGTTTCAAAAGGATTATCATTAGTAAAATAATTCAGAACACTTCCAAATAATAAAAATGCCTTTAAGATGCATGGATTTAAAAACATGTGAATTCTTCCACATTAAAAGTCATAACCCCACAGCCTCAATTTTAGTGTGCTCCCTATGTGTGCTTTATCTTTTTTCTCTTATTTTTCTTAGGGCCTCTGAATTAGTCATCAGGAGAGCCCACTTCTTTCCACAAAGCAGAGGCAGACAGGCAGAATTTAGGCCATCTGTATGTGGCCCTAAAGATCTACTTCTGCCTTCTCTGATGGTCTGTTCCAATTCTGTGGACTCCAAAAGATATGTCTCATATGATTTAGCAGATACATTTCAGACACTAATATCTTATTTATTCAGTAGCCAATACACTCTGAATACAAATCAATAGCAACACAGTACACTTTATGCTCCTAACAATAGGCCATACTTTTCAAAGTCTAGGATGTTTTTCCTGTTTCCAAATTTACAAAGCATAGCATCAGAACTCCCAGTTTAGAGTAGCTTAGGTGTGTTTTTAGAACGTGGTATTTAATTTTTTTTTAAGTTGACTTTTTTTTTTGGTTGTTGTTCTTTCACAGGGGAAAGTTTGTTCTATCTAAACTGAAATGTTTATAAAGAACTGTAATGGAATTGGAAATTCATATTGAAATGAAACTTGCTCTTCCCTTGTTTTGAATAATTTTAATTCAAGCACCGTTAAAAAAAAAAAAACAAACAGCTTTCATCCAAATCTTTGCCAAAAATAAATCAAACTTCGGAAGGAAGTATAATTTTTATTGAAGCGGATATGTAACTCTTCCCATAGGAATCTGTTTCTGAGATGGCTCAACCAATTCAATTGACTTTGATGAAGTGGAAGTTTTTCAAAGCTTTTGTGTTGATATAAAACATCTTCAATTTTGTAGCATTTCTGTACATCCAAATCTCAAATTGAAAAAGACAAAGACTGGCAGCATTCCTGATGCTTGAAAGAAACTAATAGAGTGGATATACAATAGGTTACAGGCAATGAAATAGTTGGATGAAAAATCTCCCTGATCAGACAAAGTGCTGAGCAGTACAAAATAGGAGTTCAGCACACAAAAGATGCCAGACCATATCAGGATCAGGCCAGTCTTGCTCAAGACAAGGACCAGCAGTCCTTGAGAACGGCTGCACCGAGTTCAGTTTCAACAGTATTAAAATATTGAGTAGACTACATCTTAGCAAAGGGCAATGAGATGAAGAGAAGGATCATTAAAAAAAAAAAAAGAATAAAATAAATTGAGTTTTGTATATAAAAACATTGTATTTGTTTTACAAAAAGCTGTAATCAACATTAGCAAAAAAGTCTGTGCGTAAACAAGGACACAGTAACTAAGGAGCATTCTTGAACATCTTCCAGTTAAGAGCACAACTGAAACCATCTTCTATAAAATGTGCTCCACTATGTAGCTCTAAAAACCTACATAAAATGAAAGGTGTAAAGCTTTAAGGATCAGATTTTTTTTTAACAGTTGGGTGGGGAAGACACAGACAACTGATTTGCTAAATAGTGTGTTGTTATTCTGTGCAGGTAATAATAGTTGTAAAAAGAAAAAAATATTATTTTGGCTTGTTTAAATACCTTTAAAATAAAAAAAAAAAACCACCACAACACAAAAACCTAAAACTGTCTTCTAACTTTTTAAAACAGACAAGTTTGTAAGTATCTGTGTATCCTTTTGTTAAGTCAGTGATTTGAAAGCTTTCATATTCCGAATCTCATGTATTATTACATAACTCTGCTACAGAAACAAAGGAGGGGAGGAAAAATTCTTCCCATTTGCTGAATTACATTTAAAGCAGGTATTTGTGTAACACACTGAGGAAGAGGATGCATCACAAACTCCATGTTAATTTTAAGAGAGTACGTGGGAATAACAATAAAACTCTCATTCCTTTACTGCCATTATAATTTTATTTCACAAAGTGTAAAGTGGTCACATCAGTATGCTGAATAACACTCAAAATGAACAAGCCTAAATGTGCCTACATAGATTGATTCTGGCTTCATGATATGCCACACAGAAACTAGGGATGCTGAAATAAGTTCTTGCACGCCAGTGCAAATATCCCTCACGTTTCAAAATAGATAATAAGAAAACTATAAAATTCAAACCTTGCATCATATTTTGAGACATTTAATAAAAAACAATTTTAAAAAGCCTCTTACGCAAAACATGTGAAAGATGACACAGCAGCCGCACTGCCTCCTGAGCTCCCTCCTGTTATTACCCAGTTAGACTCTTCGTCCTCAGAATGCGATTTTGAGACAGATTTTTCCTTGTACTGTCTTGAATAACTCCAGGGATTTCTGACTGGTCCAAACACCCCATCCGTACTCCCAGATCTGAGATAAGTCAGATAGGACAAATACAGACAGAAGTGACAGACGACACACTGCATTCACCAAGTTTTTTTCTTTATCCAATTCTTCATGCTTCAACCTAGCAAATTCAATTTCAACACAAAAGGACTGGTGTACATAAACCCTTGTGGTATCAACTTCGACAATGTTACACAGAGCTGTAAAGTTTATAGATCTTCACCCCTTTCCGACACACAACCTGAACTCTCTTTCTAACTTCTGTTAATGCCACTGAAAAGAATGTAATCACAAAACCATAAAACTGATTTAAGCTACGTAACAGTAAAGCTGCAGGTCTGCTTCAAAACAAAGGTCTTCTGGTTTCCTAACCCTGCATTTGGAAAAGGCAAAAGAAGATGACCAGAATCTTGTGGAAAACCATGCTGCTAGAGAGAGAGGGGAAAAGCCCCGCACTTTTCTGTAAATAACACACTATTACTCACTCTGTAGCCCTCTCCTGAGGCCACAGTTAGCTGGTTCAGAGCGCCAGACTGGCTTCTCAGAAACTGGTTTTAGTCAGCTTGTGGTCACCTAAGTGAGAGCTGCCACCAGAAGCAAGGGTGGGAGTACTTTTCTCCTTCCTCACAACCTTTACCCCATGTTCCCCCGACGCCACGGTGCCAGTGTTATCAGCCAAATCATCAGACAGAGCAGGCAGTTGACACAGCAGTTGAAAACTAACCTTATTGAGACATCATTACTTTTGAGCTGGATCAGCTCCCTGATCAAGCTCATGGTGCAGCCACGTTGCTGATAGCACAAGAGACCATGCAAACACACACCAGAGATGAGAGGCCAGCAGTGGGAGAAGCCTTTTTAGGAGTATCCTGTGCTTTAATGAGCTTAGACCAGTTGTGATACTGCACAATCAGTTTTTTCCATGCTTTTTCCCTGCTCTTCCTCTAAAGAGTGTCTCTTCAACACAGAAATTACTTTATCCAATACAGCCAAAGTATTTCCACCCCATCCATGTGAATTCCCAACCAAACCTCTGTCTTCGGTTTATGTAAAATAAAAACAAAACCAAAACACAACAATTATCATTTCTCATATGTAACTGAAGTCCCAGACATTCCTTTCCAGAACCCACCAGTTGTAGTGACAGAGACGCCCATCCATAATGGCCCAATGCTATTCCCTGCTATAGCTTGGCTGCCTTCACTGATTTGCTGGAGAATTAATTTGTGAGAGCATTTCCCAACATGCTCCTGACAAAAAATCATCAACACTAGCTTAGGCAATTTAAAGTGCTGCTCCAGATTAGCCTGTTTACAGCAAATCAGCCGGTACTCGTACAGATTACTCCAGTGGCTGAACGGCAGAGGCAGTGACTGCCATTGGGGGCATGACAATAATTAGCTAAGGGCAAAAACCACCAGTAAAGAGAGAGAAAAAGGCAGCAATTAACTGGTGTTTTAACCAATTCTACTAACACACTACTGGATCTGGAAGAAGTCAGCTCACCCTTTGCCTTCTGCAAAGGCTATACCACCTCCTTCTCCTCAAACACAACTATAGTCAAACACTACGTTCATAAAACTCAGCATGTATATAATTAACACAACAGTATAAATCCTCAGTGACAAACTGATGCAGCTCTGTATACACTTCACAGGTAAGTATTCGTTATTTTCTAACCTCACAGAAAGAGGAGTTAAGGATTACAGGTAGATCGGAACAGACGGTGTGTACTCTATTTAATGTGCAATCACACATTAAAAATAATAAACATCACTCACCCCATTGCAAATTCATCTAGGTTTGTTTTTCCTAAAAGCACAGCTCCCTGATCCAGTAACTTCTGAACTACTGTAGCATTGTAAGGAGAAATATAACCTGAAAACAATGAGAACAATTAAGATAGTGATTGGTGAGATACAGCTGTTGTCATTATTTGTGCGTAAGAATTGCCAGTTCACAGTGCCATATTTTTGCTTCAAGATAATATGAGGAATTTACAAAATCTAGCAAAAGTAAACCAAATGCTGTTTTGTTTGCAATGTCTTTTTTTTTTTTCCCTCCAAAACTTTCAACACAATAATTTCTAGAGTGTGGAGCTAAGACTTCACATAAACAAGTTACCACAAGGGTTGCAAATTACTGCATTCAGCCAATTTGCAGGAACTGTCTAAAATTAGAAGAAATGAGAAACAGCTCTTTACAGAGAAGCGCTAAGCTATCTTGAGTTATCTCCCATTGCCATGATATATAGAAGCATATGGTTAACCACAAGCTGAAATACTACCTGGCTATCCTGTGATCAAACGTGTGCACCCTTGACCACTTAGACCTTACGTAAATCAGGATGAGAACCATGCCACTTACACGAGATCCCTAGATAGCAACCTTTCGTGAATATTGACAGGGGTTTCTCCACCCCCACCCTCAACAGGAATAACAAGGACAACGTCGCTCGTAATACTCAGCCATGACATTCCAATCAACCACAGTAGCTCTGAGAACATGCTTTAAGGAAAAGCATCTCAACTAATACAACACTTTTTTAAATGGCAAACTCATATTTTGTCTTCTTCTACTATTAAAAAACCCCATAATCAGATTAGCATTCTGCTAATTTAATTGAGCCATCTTCCACAAAACTTTTCAGGTTTTGTGCAGAATAAAAGAGATAAGGAAAGTTTTCTACTTTTTCTTTTACTATGAAAACATTCTAACACCTTGAAAATGTCCATGGCATGTTAATAGAAACAATGAGCTTAGGAAATTTAAAATATTAAAAAAGCCCTATAGAATGTGTCTGTATATCAGGAACATAGAGAAAATAAATGTCTAGTCTTCCTACAGCCATATGAAAAAATACTTAAGTCAACAATTATCAACAAAACAAAAAAAAAAAAAAAAAAAGACTGTCTTTGCATTTTGCTAGACAGAACAGCAGGAAACAGCTCTCCCGTGGACCTAAAAGTACCACGAAGCAAAATGTGAACTACAGACCAATTCTATTTTAGCATATGGAGTATAATAAACATCGCATTGTTAAAAGCATGTAACTATATGAATAGAGGAGATAATGTGCTTACACAAGAAACAGATGCATCTGTAATGCCAGATGAGCTTGGCAGAAGAAATTAGATAAACATATTTTCTCAAATGAGTTCAGCTCATTTTTTGAAAATAGATTTCTGGAAGACTCCACTCCATAAACCTTCTAAAGAGAAGAGCAAGAGCTCTGAAATGAGATCTGACTTTACATTAAAAGCTCTACTGTACCTTTTAGCATGTTTGATGCACATGTTGTCTCAATGCCAGCTGTATTAAAGTTGTCTTTTACTGCAATAGGAATTCCATCTAAAACACCCAGTGGCTGACCTGCATTAGAAATTATTGCAAAGACAACAGAGATTAAAGCAAAGCGTGCTATACGTATAGTCTTCTTATCAATTACAATTTATTTTACCTGTCCCTTCGGGTGTTTTTTGGAAGCAAGGATGCTATCCACTTCGCATTTTAATGGTTGTCTATTACATTTTCAACAACAATCTTCCATTCTAACTCTAGCATTGAGCATTCTACCCAGCCCAGACCTGACCCCACAGATCTGCAAATGTGTCTAAGCCTGAAAGACAGGCAGCTGCTTTCATGTAGGTTAGTTATCCCAAAGGAGTGCTCACCTCTTCAAAAATGACTACGTAATGCTTATTTGAGCCATAGGTGCTGACTAAATCTACTCCATCCCTAGGCTGGGAGACATAAATTCTGCCTACCTGACATACACAGTAGCTATGATCTAAAAAAAATTACTGAAGCAGAGAAAATCTTCCCTAGATGATCAATTATCCACCATCTAGAAAAAAATTAAAATAAAATCACAACACCTATGTCAGGAAGAAAACACTCTGGCTGGCAATTTTCTTAAGCTGTCAGAGGACGGCAAGTGTCACCCAGGACAGAAAACAAGTACCCTATTAGGTGAAAGTTTCCCTTTTCTGTCTTCTGGGAAACACAAAGAAAAATGAGAATGCTCAGCCTCTAAATGCAGGTAACAGGGTTTAATGCTGTTCTGTTCATCAACAAATAACTGCAACTAATGAAGTTGCTCTACTTTCATTTGCTTTCTTAATTTAAAACCTGACAGGCTGAGCCAGATGTCTGTCCACCTCAGCCAACAGGCCTGCAAAAGACCACTGCATCCTCCTGATCGTGGTAACCATTGGCCACCAATTTAAAATAAACTGCTGAGGGAAGGAGGAGGCAACCTGTAGCAGTACTGTTGAAGAAGCACAGAGCCTGTTTAACGTGCAGTAACTCCCTGGTTTGGTCTAGATCTTTGACTTCTGAAGTGAATACACTGCCGAGTGCCAAGCATGTACCCACAAGCATGTACCCACCAGCATGCACCCACTGATGTCTTGTCCACAACCCTCAGCCCCCAACAGTCTGCCGAATACACTTACTTTAAAAAGAAAATTTGCTTCATCTAACACAAAGAGCTCCTCCGCAACAGTCCTTTTAAAGGACCTGACACCAAGTACGCGCGAACGTACCTCTTTTGTACCTTTTCTCTGACTCTTCAGCCTGCTTCAGAGCTGCTTCCTCCGCTACAGTAATGTAAGCATTAAGAAACCTGGTGCTTTTGATGAGGGCAAGGCACCTCTGGCAGAGCTCCGTGGGAGTGACATGGCCTTCCTTCAACGCCGACGACACCTGAAAGCGCCAAACCAGCTGACGCATCCCACTGCGGGGCGTTCAGGGGCTACAGTGCTATCCCCGACGCCGTTTCGGGACGGGCTCCCCCCCGGTCCTTGCCGCGCCCGGTCCCCCGCCGCCCTAGGGATGGTGGACGCGAAGGGGACGCGGCGGTAGGCCCACTCGCTCCGCCGGTCACCTTGCGAGCCCGCCCCCCTCCTCGTCGTGCCCTCCCGGCACCGCGGCGGTTCGCAGGGAGGGCTGACACCGCTCACCTCTCGGAGGGAGGCGCGCAGCATGGCGAACCCCCACACTCCCCGCCGCCTCACGCCCGCCGGCCCGCCGCGACCCTTCTCCCGGGACGCCGGCTGGGCGCCGCCATCTTGCCGCAACACCCAGCGGCGCCATTGGCCGGGCCAGCAAGAAGGCGGCCCCCCATTGGCCGCGGGTGCCGCCGGGGCGAGGAGGAGGGTAGGGCAGGCCGAGCCGGGTCTCTGTGACTGAGGGCGGAGGGGAGCGGGAACTGCCGCGTCCCAGACCGATTCCGCGCGGGTGCCCGCTGCGTGGCTCGGACCGGCCCGGCCCGGCCCGGCTCGGCTCGGCTCCCCCAGCCATGCTGTCACGGGGGGCAGCGAGCGGGCGGGCGCTGCGCGGAGCGGCGCGGGCGGGCGTGCAGTCGCCGCCGATCCGCGGCCTCCGCGCCTCTCCGCGGGCGCGGTCGGCCATGCCCTCCTGGGTCATAGACCGGTACGGCCACAACGACGTGCTGCGCTTCACCCGGGACATGGTGTTCCCCACCATCCACTTCCCCAACGAGGTCATCATTAAGGTTCACGCCGCCAGCCTGAACCCCATCGACCTTAGCATGAGAAGTAAGTGCCGGGCCCGAGGGGCCGGGGCCTGGCTGGCGTGATGGCAGAGGGTGTGCTTAGGAGCACGGTTTCCACATGTCCCCCGGCGTCCAAAACTGTGGAGACATTGTCACCAGCCTGCCCCGGGAGGCACCTGTCGCGGCGGTGTCAAGAGGGACCCCCTTGAAGCACTTGTTGCCCCCTGTCCCTGTGGGAAACCCATCTCTTGGACACTTACTTTCCCAAGTTCTTAGGATAAAAACGGTACAAAAAGCCTTTCTGAAGAGGAGAGTGTGTGTATTGCCGGGGGAAGCTTTTAATCTGAGTGACTAATTGCTGTCCTCTGCAGGCTTGAAGTTCCCAAGTCAGCTTCCCTTTGACAGTAGCATAACCATGGCAGGGTTTGCCTCCTGGCCTTCTCCCCTGTCCCCACCATCTGGGTGGTGGCACTCTCTTGACCAAGAGACTCGCCCTTCCAAGGAGCAGCCATTTCCCCTGAGATGTCCTGGATTTTCCCATCTCTTTGAGGTGAATGGGACTGAAGGTCAAAGTTGGCTCAAAGATGGCACGTGTGACCTAGTCCAGACCATGCTGTTTGTCGTCATGTGTCTTCATCCTGAATTGTCATCTGAGTACCTCCTGTCCTCTACATCTTTGACTGACTCTTTGTATTTGACCCATTTAACCAGTTTTTTCCTCGATTTCAATGTCCAAAATAGAAGAAGGAAGTTGCAGTAGTAGACAACCTTATATTTCATGTTGAGAAGTAATCTTGCATATCAAATAAGATTCAGGAGCGCATGCAGAGATACCTGCAGGCAGCCTACCGACAGAGCTGTAATTTGTGTTTGGGGTCTCTACATTTTTAAAAATCTTTGTATATGGTTGTGGGTTTGATTATGGGACATTTGCTGTCTGAGGATTCCTGTTGAATGACTCACTTGAAGTGCAACTAGTATTTTGAATCTGTAAAAGTATTTGGAAGAAACTACACTTTGATCCTGCTTTCAAGGTGCCTGCTTTTGTGTCTCTCTCTTTTCTTTTCAGTATTAAAACTCTAGCGTAATAGGGCATCTAGGCAGACTTGTCCAAACACTTGAAAGGGCATACATGCCCGAATGCAGACTTTTTTTAGGCTGAGCAGAGTTTTAGATGGGTAATTCTGAGAGTTCACAGCATTTAGCTATTGCTTACTGGGCCCCAGCCAAAACTGTGCCACGCACCAGGCTAAAAACTGAGCACTGCAAATAGCTAAGTACCAGTGCTCAGCCTGTGCCCTGGACCTGTTTAGTTTACTTAATTCCCTTCAGTGGTGCCCAGTGACAGGACAAGAGGTAACGGGCACAAACTTGAAAATAGGAAGTTTCACCTAAACATGAGGAGGAACTTCCTTACTTCGAGGGTGGCAGAGCACTGGAACAGGCTGCCCAGAGAGGTGGTGGAGTCTCGTCTCTGGAGACATTCCAAACCCACCTGGACGCGTTCCTGTGCAACCTGCTCTGGGTGACCCTGCTCTGGCAGGGGGGTTGGACTAGATGATCTCCAGAGCTCCCTTCCAGCCCCTACCATTCTGTGAACAGAAGTTCAGGTTACTCATCTTAGGGGATGTGCCTTAATATTTTTTACAGTGTTGCTCATGTTGCTTTTTATAGTACTTTATTTGAAAAGACAAATGGAGTTCTTGGATTTGTTGCTTGGAGTTCTTTTGGATTTGTAGCTACATGATGCTGTTGGAAAATAGAGTATTTCCAGCAGATTTAGAATTTCTGACAGTGTTCACCATACTATATATTTTTATAATGGAGAGCCGTTTCATGAACAAATAAGCCAGAATGAGATTTGCTCTTTAGTTGTAAACTCTGTAAAAATATAAAGTATTGTGGATTTTTTGCATGCTTAATGTATAACAGAAATGAGGCACATTAGGTACAGACAATGCTTTCTAATTGCAATTGTCCAATTAACAAATGAAAACACAGTGTGGTGTGTCATGGTTAATTTCATGTTTTGCAGGTGGTTATGGTGCAACTGCACTAAATATGAAGCGAGATCCCCTGAAAATCAAAAGCATGGACACTGAATTTCCACTAACACTTGGTCGAGATGTCTCTGGTGTTATTATGGAATGTGGACTGAGTGTGTCTTATTTCAAACCTGGAGATGAGGTGGTACTTCCAATATCTCTTTTTCTAAAATGTATAGATAAAATATGCTATAAGATGTTCAGCTTTCATTTTCCTCTTAAGAAAATTCTTTTTCTTTAATGTTGTTACACTCTGAATGAGGACAATCTGGCAGTAAATTTCTAGAATGCTTTCTTCCCTACTGTTTTTTCTCTGAAAAATGTGGTCTTTCCCAAACTTGCTTCTGCAAGTTAATTTCCCTTCTGTTTTTTAATTTTTGGTCCATTTCAGTGGCAGCAAGAGAGGAATTTATTTATTTATTTATAAGTGCACACTCAAGATGCTCCTTCATTTTTGACTCAAGACAGAATTCTAACAGGAAGGGATTAGTTGTTATTTTTTTCTTGAGTAACTTAGGATAGGAACTCTGGCATAACCCAAGAACCACTTCATGAGTCCCCACATAAATACTGTTATTGTTTGCTTTCACCTTCACCAGTTTGCTTTCACATTTCACCAGTTTTAGTATAGAAGTTCTGATTCTGCTCCCGCTAGCCTCATCCCCTCCAATGTGGGCTTTCTTGGCATGGAAGTAGTTTGGGGTTTTTGAAAAATTATGTCTTGTACACAGTGTATAGTACAATTTATTTACACAGCTCTGCAGTCCTTCATTTAGTCAGTCTTGTGATGTCTTTTGTGTAAAGAGTAAGCTAAACTGGTTTCTGTTAAGCAATAGTAAAGACATTCTGCAAATTGGAAAAAAGATTATTTTAACGGAGAAGACTTTTCTGTGTAGGTATGATCATGCGCTACGTCACAAAAATTCATAGTTGTTTTCTGTTTGGTTTTAGGTGTGGGCAGCAATTCCTCCATGGAAACAGGGCACTCTCTCAGAGTTTGTGGTAGCTAGTGGAAACGAGGTAAACCTTCATAAATGTGGCTAACAGACAAAACCCCAAAATTTTAGACTGGCATTTTTTTTTCTTCATTGTCTAAGTAACTGTTTATTTCTTAGTGCTTGGATTGATTTAGACTCCAGGTAGTTATGAAGATAATTGAAAATGTGGAATACACAATCTGCAATACAGTAAAGCTTGGTTGAATATTTCAGTGTCACGTAAGATCTGCTGTGTGACTTGGATACGGTTGCTTTTATTTCAGGTGTCTTTCAAGCCAAAGTGTCTCAGTCACACAGAAGCTGCCTCCTTACCATACGTAGGTCTCACAGCCTGGTCTGCAGTTAACCAAGTTGGAGGACTGAACAAAAGTAATTGTGGTGGGAAAAGGTAAGGAAATAGTTCTGATGCTAAAACTTAGTGTTTCATTTTTACACTGATTAGCTGCTTCTAAAACATGTCCAACAGTGATGAAGACTGTTATACCATGATATTCACAAAGACCAGCTGGCCTGAAGATGCTAGGTTCAGTCTACACAACTGCTGAGGGAGGCTTCTTTCAAGGGAAGTTCAGACAAGGACCCTCACTGAAGTGTCTCTAGTCACTTGCTGCTCTCCTTCTCTATATAGTGACTACACAGAGGTAGTCCAATGTGTATCTAATGTATAGGACTATATAAAGAATTTCAGGATGGTATCTCTAGGAATTTATAGGGACTTTGCCTTTCTGCCTGCTATGACAGCTCTCTAAATGCAACATCCTCTCTTTGAGTTATTTTGGCAGCTCACAAAAAGTCCTCTCAGCCACAGAGGTGGGGTTCACTCAGTTCCTACATATGTGGGCCATTTGGAACAGAGTGGTTTTCCAGCTTTTTAGAAAAAAATGAGCAGGTGACTGTGTCTCATTTGACCTGTAGAAGTTCTCATCAGAACTTTGATGAGGTCAGGAATGCAGAAGAGAAGAGGAAAACGTGCAAGATGAGCAGCCAAATCAAATAGAAAAATTGGCTTTGTTTATCGGCCTGTTAATCTGACAATGGCAGATGGAGGACAGAAGAGAAAAAATGCATTGAAAAGATTGGAGCAGATACCATTTTTTTCCTGATAATTGAAATTTGCAGTTATTTTGGCCTATGGATGTTTGTATAAATAGATAGCAAAATGTTCAGAACGGAAAGAAGGGCAAAAGTAAAAATACTGGAATTGAAAAATAATCATGAAAATTACTATGCTGCACCAAAAATTTAGGTCAGAGAGTAATTACTGGTCAGCAGGACATATATGCCTGACCTCTTATCTTAGGTGTTACTGTTGTAGTGCAACACATTGCAAAGGACACTAGATCTATTTAAATTCTTCATCCGCATCTTCAGCAGATAATTGAGTGAGTGGTTGTTCATATGTCACGGTAAATTTCATCATGAAAATATCAAGTTATTGTTTGTTCTAAAGATAAACAATGCTTTGAGAAAATGAAATTGCAAAATTTAAAGCAATTTCAAAGAAGCGTTACTGAAATTACCTTCCAGCTAGTGACAAAATTCTAGATACGTTGCTGCCTTTTTTATTTTTCAGTATTTTGACTTTTTTATTACCTTAGGTTTCACATGTAAATAGAATTAACCTAAAGATATGTTGATAAGCTAGCCTTGTTTAAAGTATCTTTCCAATCTTCAGGTAAGTGGTTAGATTGTTAAAAGTGAAATTCAAACTGCATTTATATCGTGTCTTTACATTTAACATTTACTTTTATGTTCCAAATAAATATTTAGTTGCTCTGTCGGCAAAAAACAGTTTAATGTACTTACAAAATTATGATGTTTCCCATCTAGAAGTTTTGAATTGTAAAAACAGCAGAGCTGTATAGCAGAGCTATACATTACTCTCTCAAGGCAATAATTTTAAAATACAAGAATTTACATAATGTTTCTTAATTTCTTGAAATAATTTAATGTTTGGTAAGAAGTTACCTACATATGTGATTTTATGTTGGTCTTTTTGTCTCCTGTAGGTGTATGTAAATAGCTATGTAGAAGGGTGTGTATACACACAAGAGTGTGTCTTATTTTGAAAGAGCAGCTGTATTCCTTGATGAAAGCTACTTCACTGATACTTTATTGCAGTGTTAAGACATCTTAGAAACAGCGAGATTTTTCTATTGGTGTGTATTGTTTTCTTTGCCTCTTTAAGGTGGAAGGGTGGGCTAACCAGACATACTCGCTATCAGTCTGTATGTTGATCTGGCAGGAGTATCTGCTGCATCTGCGCACACTTTCACAAATTTTGTTTTCGCAAGTTACCTGAAGTGTGCTCACATTGTTCCTGTCTCCTACTTCACTGTAACTCCAGTCATTTCTCCATAACTTTTATGCTGTGCAACTGTAATTTATGTTGGTATTCTTGCACGAGCCGAAAGTGAATGTTCTTGTTATCCAAAATGTTCAGAATGACTCTGTTATTTTGGAGTTCTCTGTGGATAAGGAGAGCTTCTCATATGTGCCACTGTCCAGATTCAGTAGAAAAGAGATTGTTTGTCCAACAACAACTGTTAAATATCTTGCTTGCTCTATTCACAAAAGGCATGATAAAAAACCCCAAACCTGACAGTTTGAGAAGTTCTTGAAAACATTTATATTAATATTATGTAGAGGTCTTTTACATAAATACAGAGTCAGTATTTTATTTGTTTAAGTATGCTGGAGAGAGGTGCTGGATTTTGTTACTGTAAGCTATTAAATGTACTCCTGGTTTTTATTGTTGCAATGAAAATTTGAACGATATAATACCTCTAGAAAATATATTTTTTTAAAGTCTATGTGTCATTTCATCATTTTATCTGTTGAGAAGTACAAAGTGAGTGTAGATCGTAAAACTTCTTGATAGGATAAATGCTTCTTGATACAGGAATAAATCTCTTAGGGACATTTTGTTGGCATAATCAAATGCAATTTAATTTTATATTTATATATACAAATTTATATAATATATGTTATATATAAATTTATATACATACACAATTGATATATTTATTCAATAAATATTTTTATTTGGCATGTAGCTGAGTCACTGAAAATTGTTACTTGTTTATAATCTGGAGGAAATGTTAGTCCTTGATCTGTACACCCACTGCCCACCCCCTGTGTCTTTTGGTGGAGGGGAGACACCGGGAGCTGAAAGTGCTCCTGGCTCTCTGACGCTAGTTTCTGACCACACCATAGTTCCAAGCAGGGTCCAGGCAGAAGGGCTAAACTCTCAAATCCCATGGCATGCTCATCTGGAGAGATCTGCTGACTCTCTGATTATTTCAACCGCCAGAGCCTCATATGGGGCTTTTTGAATGCTGGCTTGAATTATGTGCCTCTGTCAAAAGGGAGCAAAGCCTAGGGTATGAATGTTTGTTTTGTTCTTTCGAGAGAATTGGTTCTGTTGGATCTCTCTTCAGATCAAATATTTCATTAGTTTGTTCCCTCGTGCACATGCTTATATATTAGTTTACTCCTGACCTCACCTTTGCAGTGAAACAAGTAGTTTATCTGATATGTTTTCTCCTGGCTGTGTTTTCCCCAGGCAATGCGAACAAAACTGTGCTTTGGCACTTTCCACCATCTGTGGTCCTTCAGTACCGTCCTAAGAGGTCCTGCACCTTCAAACCCTTCCCCACTTCCTTGTGTTGTGCCAAACAAAATGTCTTGCTGTCCTCAGTGCTGTAAAAATGCTGATCTGTTGAGCTGCAGCACATGGACCTCCTGTGCAGACGTAGTTTGTCTCTGAAGCAAAGAGCTTTCTTAAAGTCACAATATACGGAGAGGGTTTTAAAAATTAGAAGGTCTGGGAGAAAATAGCCCACATAACATAGGATCAAATCAGATCTGGAAAGTATTTCTACTGAAGAATCTCAAGGGCTTTTATTGAAGGAGAAAATAAAAAGAAGTCCTAGCCAAGCAGCCTCCCAAAACTGATATTGTTACCTAAATCCTTGAGCAAAGAGTACATTTTAAAATGACAGCTTTCTCCCAAATTTGTAGTGGAAGAAATGCCCTTTTAAGCATGGAGTAAAATTGGAAGGGCAGTTTGACAAGGTTTTTTTGAAAGGATTTAATTGTAGCTGTCCTTTGTAAGGATAAAGATGGGCTTAACCCAATATCTTGAGTGTAGCATCCCTGAGCCTTTTCAAGTATCACAAAATTTAAATATGAATGTTGCTTCAGGCATGTGTCCTTAGAAGCATGGTTCTGAGGATAAGTGCAGATTTAAAAGCTGCGGGCATTGTGGTTTCAGATTCTTAATCTGAATTTTGCAGCTTGGATCAGTGAAACAGGAGGGAACAGAATCTGATCAGTTACAAAAGAGGATGCATTTTTAAATGGATACTGTGACCAAAGCCAAGTCTCTTAGGTTACTTCAAAGAATTTTTGTAAACTGAGACTCCAGGTTGTATATTACAATTTTGCACTGTGAAAAGCAATTTCCTTCAACATCTAGCACAGTAAGATTTAAAACAGGAACACCAGCAGCTTCTGAAGATACTGAAATTTTTCTGGCAAACAGAAGTTCTGAGAAACATGATGTTCCCCAAGCCTATGCCAAGACTTCCTCTTGGATCTTCCTTTTGGCCTAGAATTAGCAAATGGGCCCAAAGTCCAAGTACTGTTAGTAACTTCGGCAGCAAGGCTTTCTTACTAATTCACTTTCTGAAGTTGAGTTATTTAATAAAATATCCAGATGAAATTTTAGAACAGTGATTAGGCTGCTAGCAGTAAGGTTCTCACACAACTAAACTTGCATTAATTTTTATGACATTTAGGGTAGTGCGTGCAGTTAAAATGAACTCTCACTTGCTAATAATTTGGTAATTTCCTCTTTCATTTTCTTCCTTGTCTGCCAGTTTCCACAACCTGGCATTTACAGGGTCTTGTAGAGATGTAGTGAACTAGAAAAATTCTACTGCCTTTTTTCTGAAGAAAAAGGCAGATATCTTCATTTAATAGAACTTAAACTTGATTATGGTGTTGCTACTTCGTTGCATTTTTGTCTTTCTGTTAGATAAATATTATGCAATATGGGAAAATTATGTTGTATGTATTCTGAAGTTCCCAGTCTCCCTAAATAATGTGATACTAAACTACTTTTAGCTAACAACAATTTGTATAAAATGTTGGTGAATCAGATTTTTTTTCTTTAGGAGATACAGCAGTGGAGTCTGGGAGACAGAAAGACTCGTAATTGATTTTGTCCCAAACTGAACAATTATGTTTGAGCAAGTGAGGGACAGGGGTTTTGGGTGATAAATGTTACTGCCTGACAGCTCCCCTGCCTGGATTTAGTGGAAAGCACATACAAGGAAGTCTCTTTGGCTGTGCTGAGGTAATGCTCTTGGCATAGGAAAGATGATCAACAATGTTAAGTCACATTATTGGTTATCTGAAGAGTTAACCACTAAGTAACATTGAATGACAAATACAATCTTTTGCTTAAAATAATTTGGTGTCAGCGATGTATAAGAAGCATTAGAATACATAGTTACTATCGTGTTTATTTAAAGAACTTTTTAATATATTTTAATTTTGTTTTACAGAGTATTAATATTAGGAGCTTCAGGAGGAGTTGGTACTTTTGCTGTACAGGTAATATAAACCAGCATGCCCAGGATCCACCTTCAAACTATTCAATATGAAAAAAAAATTTAACAGAAGGGAATTGTGAGAAGGAATAGTGAAATAGCAAGCTACTGATCGATCTGTCTGATACATCTGATCGATATTTCCAAAACTGAAATATTTTCAGGTTTATTGCTTTTGATTTGTTATGTTTTATTACTTTAAAGTAGGAAGCAGGGACTTTCAAAGAAAAGAGTGGTGAATGTAGGTAGTGAAAGATCACATTTCACAGTTTGCGTGCAGGAAGTCTGATTGGTCCAACTTGAAATATGTAGCCTGTTTCCATTATCTTTCAGTCCGCTCTGCTCCATAAATATGAAAAGAACTTGGTGTATGCGTAGATTGAGAATGTATCATCTACCATAACTGTTGTAGGTGGTCAAATGATATGAGAGGCACCAGGCTTTTATGTGCAGTATATGTAAAGAGCAGTGGTTTAAGATTAACTTTCCCTCACTGTCTTTGCCCTGCTGCCCTTTTGGCTGTCTTCATTCCAGTAGCTTTCAACTTTGGAGAGTAAACGTGCTCTTTTACTGATCCATTTGTTGTGGAACATCCTCTTTTCATGATGTCGTTTAATTTGGGGATTTTGATCCTAATTGCTGTCATCTTACGCTGAAACATCTTTCTCTTGAGAATAGGAAAAAAATGTAGAAGTTCGGCGATTGCATCACTGTGTTACATGTTACTAGACCGTAAACAGTTGTTTTAAAGAGGCTTACAGGAGAGTTTCCAGTGGTATGCTGTTTGCCTGATCCATGGTAAAGCACGTGGCTAAATTAGATCAGTACGAAAGGCTGACCAGCCACTGACTAGTTGTGATTTCTACCTGATTAATTGTGAGTAAGCTACATTAATCTTTTTTACATTTATTCTGGATTAATTAACGTGAATGAAAAATGAGATTACAAAAGAGATAAATAACTAGAAAAATCCTTCACTTTGCTATAGCTTTTGGAGTAGAAGATAATCTGACATCCTCCCTGTGGTAAATCACAGATGACTTCCTTCTTTTTCTCATTATTAACATTTAAGCTATTGAAAGTGAGATAGATATATGAAATACTTAATGAGCAGGTAGGAATATAAAATATTTTAATTTGAAATATTTAATAATATTTAATGGTTGATCTGGTGACAGTTTTGTGGATTGGTATCTTGGGCAATACCTCTTGGTATACATTTAGCTGTCAGATTCAGATGGTAAACTGAGTATTTTATTTAAAGTCTTATTTATCCAGAGACCTGATATCTGTAAGTGGCACTAAAAAACCACCCTCCTTCCACTACACCAACTCCCCCCTCCCCAAAACCTCCTTAAATATTGATAAATTCTAACCACTGTTTGTCTGTGGGATGTGTGACAAGTTACCCTGTGTTGGAGCCTAGTCTCCCCACTCCCTACTAAAGGTCCTCATTTATTATATAAATATAATGAGACTTTGGCTTTTTAAGTGGTTCTCAATGTTTCACTCAATTTTAAACTCTGGACTTTTGTTTTTTTTATACTTGTTTTTAGCTACTGAAGGCCTGGGGTGCTCATGTAACAGCAGTTTGTTCTCATGATGCCAGCACGCTGATGAAAAAGCTTGGAGCAGATGATGTGATTGATTACAAATCTGGAAATCTGGAAGAGCAACTTAAAACATTACCCTTGTACGTGTTTGTGTTGCTTATATTGAGATGAAGGAGTTGGTGGTCAGACCTTCTGCCTTTTGGTTACTTGACTCCAGTCTATCAGAACTCCCTTTTTTTTTTTTTGTTTCTTCCCCATTTCTGAAGTGTTACTTTGTAAAGCAAATTCATCCCATCCCTTTTTGAATGCAGTTTGCCAAGTGAATATCCCAAACACAGATTTCATTGTAAGACTAAGCGAGTTAATTGGGCTTGTGGAGGCAAGTTCACTTTCACATGGTTCTCTTCAATGACTGTGATTCGAACAGTTCTGTCACCTTCCCTCCAAGGTTCTTGGAACATTTACAAAGCATGAATAAATTAAAACAAGTCTCAGAAATCCTGTGTGAGGTTAGCAAATAGTAAAATTTATCTTCTAGAGGGAAGAACTGTGTCATGAAGCAGTTAAGTGACTTGCCTGAAGGTCTTTACTCCCAGTTGAGTTGCACAGTGGCTAAATTTCTCTTCTGTACCATTGTGTGTGGCTGTCTATGATAAACAATTACACCTAGCTTGTCATAGCTGTGTTTAAACTAGCTTGAGGGTTTTCTCTAAAACTGAAGTCTTTTTTTGTTTTGTAATCTTTCCATCTGTTTAAACTTAGTCTACTGTGATTTGTATTTGAATGTGTTATTTACACTGCTCCTTTTAGTTAGATCACATTAACTTTCTGGGAGAGGAAATAGAAGCTGTTCAATCTACGAAAGAATCTTACTGATAACTATGCTGAGAAGCCATGTGCCCTTTAACTATGGTGTGGTTGTCAGCAGGCCTGAAGTCAACTGTGAGGTTACTGTCACTGACCGTATGGGGAGGGTGTGCAGCAACTAACTTAGCAGTTTGCAAGCAGCGCTAAATTTGCCTTTGTGCAGTTCAACATCTTAAATGCTAAACACCCATTCTAGCAAGTGACCCTTTTTAGGAGCTGTCAACAGCACTGTCTTAGGGTACAGTTTTGTGATACGGGTAAGACCACTGGAGGAATGGTCTTCCTTCCCTCCCCTTTTCAGTTGTACTGACTCTTCAGACCCCAGAGTGGGCTAGTTTTTCCCGGAGCATTAGTTTTCATGATTTTAATTTCTCTTGTTGGCAGGTAACTGTTAGGTTGACTGAACTGTAACATGAAATCACATCCTTGGAAGACAGGCAGGAAAACTGTCTTTCCAGAGATAAGAACTTTTCTATTTAATTTGCTTATTTTCCCTCTTATTTGTAGGTTATTTAGGTTAGACGCATGTGTATATGCATTTCTGTTGCAATCTGGAGATTGCTGAAAATATACAGATGAAAAAACTCACGTGCTGGGATAATGAGAAGGAATGCTGAAACTGTGGCTTGTTGCCAGAGGCTGCATATACCCGTTCATGGAGGGAAGGAAGGTTTTAGACCCTTTGCATTGTTAGGTTCTATGTCGAATAGGTAGAAAAGAGCTGCCAGTAGAGGTAAAATGGCCCTCAAACAACTTTTAGAAGTGAAGCTGAGAATTGGGTCACAGGAAAGATGTGAGCAGATAAGATGGAGTAGAGTAGAGAATATTTTTTATGTAACTTTGGCCACTGAAACTGACTTTCACGTGAGTACAGCATGTACAGGAGATGTTCCTACTCAGGGCGTGAGTCCAGACTAGTTTTTACATGCACATACCATATTGTTCAATGCTAGGACTAGACCTCAAGACTGTACCAGTAGTCTTAGTGGGAGGGCTGAAGAGATAGAGTTCTAGAAGGCTTTAAGCAAGTACTGAATGTAGTTGTGCATCTAAGAGTCTACTTTTTGGAGTTTAAGTGCAGTTTAAGTTATCTAAATAGCCTGTGTCTGCTGTGCAGCAAATGTACTCCTGTTGAACAGTAAAACTGGGATTTAGCGGAAATCTTGGGACTTTCTTGCCGCTGTCTTGCAGGCAGATTATTTTATTGCATTGGAGTGACAGATAGAAATGTAAACTATAGCCAGTTTCTGATATGAATTAGCGTAATTATGATGAAATTGTTTTTCCCATATCATGATTTTAAACCTGTTGTTTACATGTCTGCAGATTTGATTTCATCCTAGATAATGTTGGTGGATCCACTGAGAAGTGGGCTCTAGATCTCCTGAAGAAATGGTCAGGAGCAACATATGTTACCTTGGTGACACCTTTCCTGATCAATATGGACAAACTTGGAGTGGCTGATGGAATGCTACAAACAGGAGTCACTGTTGGTTCCAAAACTGTAAAGGTATTTGACAAAATCCTATATATTTTAATATGATGTAGTAGCCTAGTGGCTTCCTTTGTGGCTTGGATGCTAGTCATGTGGCTCATCTAGAGGCATCTGGTTTATTTTCCTCATATATCATTAAGGATACTTCAGATGCATTTTTATTCTTTCCTTCTTTCTTGTACTGAAAAAAAAATGCATTGGGGTGGTGCTGATTGGTGTATGTGGTAGTCTGAGGTGCTTTGAAGTTTTGCGTCTTTATAGTGCTTTTCATTGTGGCCTTTTCCATATGGCTTCCCTAGTGAGTCCTGCTGACAGCTCGCGTTTCACAGTAAACAGAGCAAATCCCTGCCTCATTGAAGTCAGGGTAATTTTGCTGCTTGCTTTAGGCTGGTCAGGCTTTCTTTCTCTCAAAACATTGTTCCATGACTGATTCTCTTCATCCTATTCCAGCACCAGAGAGTAATAAAATTGGTTGAGGGTGGCTAGAAAGTCTTTTCATCTCTTTCATGTTCGTATGTCTGGATGGTGATACTGATTTTTCTAGTTTTCATAAGTGGATCTTAAAACGTTCTGCCAGTGGCCAGATCAGTGAGGCTTTTGAGAACTTTTCTCTTTCTTCTCTCAACGTGTGTACTTGCTCTCCAAATGAGTGCTTTTCAAGCAGTTGCTATGGTATTCCTGTAATGGCATGGTTGAATGAGATTCTAAGTCCTGCACCAATACTTTCAAAGGAAAGCTCAAAAACAAAATTAAAAGGCTGGGAAGAAATAATGTAATATTATTTCTCAGTGTGCATGTTTCCATGATGAGGAGCATCGTATGCCATGTATTAAAAATCATCTCTCTCTGGCAGATGATGGCTCTTTTTCCTGTAATGATCTACTCAGAGGAGGTGGTCTTGACTTGAGCTTGTGAGTTCTTCCCAAAATGCTTTTCATGGGAGCTGCCATCTGTCATTGGATGGTGGTACCTTTGGCAGATGGGATTGTGGAAAATTTAATCACTGACACTGAGGTGGAAGGTTCTAAATGTCACATCGGCTGGGTTTATTTCGCCCTCTTTGTGAATGTAATTATATAGCACCATTTCTCTCTTACGTAATAAATAATGCTGTTTCTAGCTGCAGAGTCAAGGTGGTTGTTTTTCTCAACTAGCTGACTTGTGCAATTGGACACAAAATTCACCCTGATCCTATTGCGGTAATACAACATCCCATCTGTACATTTAATCCACATGCTTAGTGACTTTTTTTTTTTTTCAGAAACTAGCGTATAATTTCCATGTCTTTTCCTTCAGTTACTTCTCTAGCGCTTCTGTCATTAATTTCAGTTCCAGTTTCAGTTTCCTCTCATGATTTTCTAATATATTTGTGATCTTTCTTGCAGCATCTCTTTAAAGGAGTCCATTATCGGTGGGCATTTTTTATGCCAAGTGGCCCAAGTTTGGATGAAATAGCAGAACTAGTTGATTCTGGAAAGGTATGTCAGTAATGGTTATTTGGGTATTTGTGCTGAAAGAGGTGCTGCTTTGACTCAAAATGGTTGTCGTTCACAGTTAGGGAATAAAACTGTTATAAGAGTCACAGTGAGGAAAACTAGTTAAGAATTTACTTGCTCCAGTTTCTAATTTCTACCTTTGGCATGGAATTTAGGAGTTCATAATCGTTAAGACTGTTCTGCCTTCTCCCTCTCCACCCTACCTGTTTTTAAAAACACAAAGCTTACCGAGTTATGAGGAAAGAATGTCCACTGATTGTTTATTTTTGCCGGTGGGAATCATTTAGCACGAACTTAGTGTTGAAAATGATATGTTTTAAGAGGCCTCATTTGGTTCATTTGGTCAGGATAAACATGACTGCGTGTATCTGCATATGCAAAGTTGCCTAGCCTGGATGATCAGGAGTCCTGCCCCTAATGTGCGCAGAACTAGAATATTCAGGTTATTGCAGGTCATAGACGATCTGCATTGGCAGAGTGGTGACAAGAATCTTGTGTTTCATTATTTCAGTGCTTCAGAGTATAACGCTTGCGCTAATTCAGCACAGTGACGTGGAATATTGTGAGCGTTCATAAGCTTTCGGGGAATCTCTTAGTGGCCTTGGGGGAAAGGCATGAAGTGGCAGATAGCTTATTGCTTTTTGGATCTGAATTCAGCTTTATGAGCTTGTTACAAAATGTGTATGAGAGTGAGCAGTTGATTGCCAGTTTATTGGACTGTGTGGTGCAGTGTCCTCTCTTGGATAATTTCACGTTGCCAAAATTCCCAGAGTTGGGAATATGGACAACTGCTGTTAATCTTTCTGTGTGGTACCTAAGCAGAAGAGGAAGCAGAGTCTGTCACGACCGCTGGTAAATCCCAGCATGTGAACTGTCAGGCCATCTTGTGCTCAAAATTTGTGCATATTAATAAATTTAGATCTCTCAGAGTTTGAGCATTGATCTCCTTTTTCCCTATGCATTGTGCTCCAGAGTTTGGAGAAGAGTCAATAAATTGCTGTCGTACTTAAGGCCTGATTGCTTCCATTTGCCACCTCAGTGCTGCTGATAGGAATAAAAATTTTCCTGGATTCAGCCGCTCCTTTTCCTCTGTTGTGTCCAGTGTGCTGCTGACACAGCTAGTAGAAAGTCTGTTGCCTAAAAAGTTACCTACTCATAAATAGAGGCTGCATCAGCAAATAAGCTGTGAGGAAGTGTGTTCCTGGCTACAGCTTTGCACCACTCTGCTTTGCATTATGTCCAGCACTGTAGGCATTATCCCATGGTCTAGAAAGAAACCCTAGGAGATGCTCCTCATCCTGTGATTGCATCCAGTCACACTACTAAATTATAATTGACTAAGAAACAGAAACGCCCTTGTCTTCGTTCTTACCGTTTGTCCTGATTCTTAGCCACTCGCAATTTGTTTTGTGTTCCGCTCCCACCTTGTGTGCAAAACAAATGCAGAATATGCCCATGAAAGCCTCTTGAGAAACACCTGTTTATGCAATAGAGATAGGGCTTAATTAGTGTTCTCTGCCTAATAATCTGGACAGGTGAATGGTAATGCCATTTAAAATGTACGTCATACATATATAAATGTCCCGATGTACTTTTTGTTGTAAGATGATCGCGAGGACAAAGATGTTTGCTTGGTCTTTTATTCTCTGTGCAAAAACAGGTCATAATGTCAGACTGTTTATCTGCATAGTCATTATTCTAGCAGCATTTTACTCTATTTTGTAAAATGTTGTAAACACCCGTGCTATCATCAGTATTTTATAAGACACAGATGTGTTGTATTTAGACAGATGTTAAAAAGACTATGACCTTTATTGTCTAGGCACTAGAGTTCTCTTAAATGGACAAATCATCCATTCAGAAGAGCAGGTGTTTGGAAAAAAGGCAGGAGAGAATTACTGGAGGAAGTGTACCATAATTTCCTAACTAAGTGAAAAGAAATATTTATGTTTGACTAGGAAGGAATAAATGAGAATTGGAAAAAAACAAAACACAAAGAATAACCGTGTAGCAAGAAGACTTCGGGAAACCAGGAAAATGAGGTCATGTAGTTGAACTTCTTAGTTTTGAGTGAATACAGTTTTGAGTAAGGAAGATTTAGTTATTTTGAAATTTCAGTGAATCGCCTTTTCTGTTACAGACGTGAGATTGTATTAAGTGTGAATAGGAGAGCAATTGGAGAGCTTCTGAAAATGAGAGGCTTTTTTCAGGAAAGTGTAATCATGAGGGGCGATTTAAATGAAGGAAATTAAAAAGAGCTGATGATTTAAAGAGATGATGTTACAGTGAGTGAAGCTTTGAAGAGTATATACCCCTGAAGCAGTTACAGAACATACTGATTTATCAGGGTTTTTTCTTTTATTTCTTTTGCAGCAACACAGGTTTTTAGTTCTGATGAGTGAATCTTTTGCGAAAGCAAAAGTATTCTCAATCCTTCCGTGGATGAAGAATGAGAAAAAAGGGCATTTTGTTTAAAGATGCCCGGTTTTCACATGGGTGATCTTTGCAGCAAGGAATAAAGATTTGCAAAATGTCAGCTATGAGGAGTTCTTTCAACAGCCTTTTTTAATGGGGAGGAGGAGAGGATTTGATGAGCTGGTAGTGCAAGGAAGGAGAGTAATTTTCCTTTTGTAATTTACCTGCACATCAGCTCAGTTCTGAGGGTTGTAAAACCATTTTCAGTTTATGAGCTGTTTTCTCTGCCTTGCAGCTGGACATCTTGCAAAGAGGCTGTTGTAGGACGGAGCGGGTGGGAGGCTGATGCCTCAGAAGTGGGCACAGAGGAAATCAAGTATTTCCTCATGAAATTTTAGAGATACTGGCTACTTTCTGAACTGCTGGGAAGTCCCTGTTGTGAGTTGAACTCCGCCAGTTAATTACGAGCCAGTAAAGACTGGCTTAATATGAGTTGATGAAGTTGGGGATCTCTTTCCATGGCAGAACGTTCCTGGTGAATTACAAGGTTCTCATCTAAAGACAACTGAAATCAGCAGGGCCTTGAGTTCAGGACACAGATCTGCTGGCACCCGGTTTGCTGAAGCATTGTCACTGGTCTCTGCTGCCAGCATCATCACTGAAAGGCTTCTTAGGAATCAGTTTGATGTATTTGTGGTCAACATTGTGGATTTAACGTTGACAGTCTTGGTTTTTGCTACTTTTTAAACTTTTTCCTCCTTTCTAAGCATGTGCCATTTAGTCCTTGTGAAAATACACCAAGCTCTCATAACTTACGTTGCCTGATGGAGGCTGAAAAGACTCCTTAGTGTCGTAAGGGGGAGCACTAAGTATGTTGTATGGACCATGATAGGACGTGGGTTAACATGCAGCTCTACAGAAATGTGAAATTCAGTGCCATTTAAATGCAGTGCGTGTGTGTGTGTGTGCAGTATTTCGGGTGGCTTAATGCTCTTTTCTTCCGATGGGCTGATGGGTAAAAGTTGATTTTGCAGAAGGAAGGCTAAAGGACAAGTAGAGTCTCCGATCATGAAATGATCATTCTCTGTGTTGTTTGCTTTCTAGATAAATGTTACAGCGCAGGCACAAATAAGAAAAACAATTGCATGCCTATATTAATGTAATTTGTGCCTAGTGTTGATGATACATTTTGCTGAAGACACCAGATGCTTCGGACTTAGCACCTGCTGCTGTGGTTTGGAGGACAGGACGTTGACTGTTCTTTGGCTCTGCTGCTGTCTTCCTGTGCGACGCTGGGCAAATCACAAAACCTTTTGCTAGCGTAATTTCTCTATCTACTAATGAGGACTTTATCTACCTTTGGTGATTTGCTCTGAGATGCCCTGTTAAAATGTGGAATTCAATTGTTTTCTATTGCTAGTCTTTACTATTCAGGAAGTAAATAACATAAATGGATATGGTCATCCACTTTGATATTACTTGGGTTTTGAGTTGTTTGGATGGCGATGATTTGAGATGGCTTACATTCCTCCTACTAGCATAGGTTATCACGAATTCTTGATTCTATCTTAACCCATGTGTATTGATTTGTTTCCAATTCATCTTGTTACAGTTCTGCAAATAACTTTTTCCCTGGCCTTTGTTGCACAATTGTTGCAGATTTCTCTCATCTGTATGAGTATCAAACAGCTAATGTAACATAGTGAGTCCTTGAACGTTTTCCAAATCTGGCATCTCTGGATGTGGCCTTCTCTGCAGTAATCCTAGTCTTTGTCTTTATGGCTGCGCTGAGGTATCTTAAGGTAGCCAAGGTGACTCGTCCTTGGGTGGTGCCTGCTTCACTGTCCCTCTCTGAAAAAGGACACTAGGGTAGCAATTCTGTACTTAAATGTCTAAATTGACTACAGATCAGTCCTTCTCCCCGCTCTCTTTAGTCACTCACACTCGTTCCGACGGCCATCTTTCTCCATGCTAAATTGCAAAGCTTGCACTTTTTTTTCTTCTTTTTTTAAAAAACTTTATGTTTTCTTGTTGCAGTGCTTTTGCTTGCCAGGTTGGTTGGCTAGAGCCCAGAGATGTTGATCAAGGAGAGGTTGCCAAAAGCTCTGTTCAGTCCGTTCTCTTCCAAAGGGAACTTCTATCTGCATTTTGTCACGGCCACCAAAAAAAACCACTGTGATTTTTATTAAAACACATCTGCTCCTCTTCCTCCAGGACATGGTAGCTTGCTTATGCTCTTTATGAAAGTGCTGTGTGATTACATCAGAAAATGTCTGTGAAGAAGACTTAATGGAAATTTTGCATACTGTGGAGAGATAGGGTCTTGAATATGTAAGCTCACATAAACCATGATGAGGTCTGGAAAAAATTTGTCATATACCAGGGATTTAATCAAATGTTTTGCCTCAGCCTGATGTAATTGCATATTCTGTCAAAAGTCAGTCCTAGTGTTCTGAGCTCTAGTCTCCTAGTGTAGGAGGGAATTATGTCTAGCGCAGTGGTGAAATGTGGCGTCAACAGGACAGCTCTTGTCTGTCGTGAGTTTAATTTGCTGAGAGCTGGGGAGATGCAGGTCATGTAGGACTGTTCTTCTAATATATATATAAAATACATAATATGCTTTCATCTATAAGTATATATATACTCACATATATATATATATATATATATATAAAAAACTGTACATAAGTTTGTTCTGTCTCAATTATATGGTAGCAGTAATTACCAGCCTACATATGAGGACAACTACCATGAACATGACTGCTAGGGGATTCCAGAAGAGAGAGTTGCTCTTTCCTTTAGTTAGTAAGTTTTTTGGCGTGGTTCAGTGGGTAACTAAACCCAGGATCTTCCTCACTTCTACTAATTTAAGCTTGGGCTAGGCTGGCACACACTACAGTTCTGGGCTTGTTCCAGTTTCTTACTGCTCTTCATTGTGTTCTATAGAAGCTGTTCCGCCAGGGCCAATTAATGAACTAGAGATTTTTTTTTTAAGCCTCTTCTACACTCCAGACCATACCCTGATAGCCTGCTTAACTGGGATTTGTCTTCTGGTATTTTAATAATTGTAAATGATACTCATGAGTTATTGTGGGGTACTGTCAGAGGCTTGATGTGAAAGAACGTACCTTGCCTTGAAAAACGTGCAAAACCTGGTAATAACACTTGTTTGTAAGATGCCTGTGGGAGTAGACCCCAGGACACATGCTTTCCATTCCCACGTCTTAACCACTGCACCACCATTGTTCTTATGAGCATATGAGACTGGATCGGGGGATCATTTTTACTTCTGTTAGGTATTTGGGATAGAAGTTATCACGTATCCTTTAATGTGCTGTTGGATGAAAGTACGTATTCTCCAAAATATAAGTTAATCAAAAATATAGTACTGTATAGTTGCAAAGCTACCCATACAACACATGACCAGAGCCAGATGTTCCAGAAGATAAGAACTTTAATCTTTGTCTTCAGTGAGGGTTGACCCCAGAACATAATGATGGAAAGCAATATGAAGCTGAGCATACATTGTTGCACACCACTTTAAGAGGAAGGAAGGCTGAAGAAAGGGGTGGGATTAAGACCCAAAGAACATGGAACTGGAGTACAGCAGAGAAGGAGATGCTCAGCTAAAGGGAAGAAATGACGGGAACAGCAGTGTCCCAATACAGTATGTTTTCCATGAGATGACAATAAAGTGCTGAACAGATAACTAAATGTTTAATTACAGGACAGGGACTGTTCTTCATAATGATTTATGTTCAAACCTCTTCTTGTCATTGAAGGGAGACTTACTGAAAGCCAAAGGAGAGTATCAAGCTCTGCATTTGTGCTCATATATACTGCATTTGGGCATGGTAGTAACTTCTGAAGGAAGACAGCCTTTATCTTCTAACTCAGCTAGTCAAAATGGCAAGCCCTCAAGAGGATTTTGAGGTCTGGTGGAGCACATCACAGCTCTTGTTCTGTGCACAAGCAAGTCTTTTCCAAAGCATGTACACATGAGTGTGCTCATGGCTGCTTACCAAGGCGTAAGTAGGGTGCGTGCACTGGGAGGCAGCAGCCGGGAGGGAGGCACTCTGCAAAGCAGGACTGCCCTGCGGCTTTGACATGGCCATCCTTTACAAACCTGGGGGAGAGCCAATGCACTGTCATTGCCCTTGGAGGGGGGACTTAATTTTCTTTTCTGCTTTGAGCTAGGCTTGCTCTGAGGGCCTCTGAGGTCCGGTTGTCTCTCTCCTGAGGATTTCAAGGCTCTAGCTCTCCCTCCAGTGGCAGGAAGCAGCTCCACACTGAGTGGAGCGACTTGTTGCTAATGCGAGGGTCAAAGCTGTCTTCCTTCCCTTCATGTTTTCTCGCTTGTCCCCTCCTGATAAATTCAGACTGTCCTTGCTAACGCAGAGATAGGGCCCTGCATGGGTGGGCTTTGCCATTAGCAGGAGCGTGTTCCTGCTGACCAGTCAGCTCCTGCCAGTGCCTGTTCGCTGCCTGCTGCGTTCAGAGCTGGATTGGCTGTGGTGCCGCTTCTGTGCTCTATGTCGGATAGCCTTAATCAGCGTCAGCAATTACTCTCTCTATTTTTCCAAACACATGAGTTCATTTCAAGAGACCTGAGATTCATTTCTATAGTATGTCCTGCTTCGGAGAGAATGAAGAGGAGGAAAATACCTTTCAGGCCCAGTCTGTTTTCAGATAAACATTTCAATGCGGGTGTGTGTAATCCTTTCTCTCTCAGACTTTAGTTTAATCCCTTTTCCCTGAACAAATAGGTGTCCTCTGGCAAGGAACTGATGTGTGGCTGTAAATAGGCAGTGTTTTTATTATCCAGTTAATCTCCATTTATTATCACACATTCAACAAACAGCAGACGCTCCCCTACTTGTTTGTCTGTTCACAGGAAGAAATTTTATCTTAGTCAGTGGATTATGGTAAAGGCTGAGTGAATCACTGTGCTGCAACACGGTCAGCCCTTTCAGGGTTATTCAAACAATGGGACTGACCAGCCAGCCAGATAAAATGTTTAATGCTCTAGATTGTCAGGATCATCAATTTAGTATTCATGTCTCTCTATAGCACTGCCTAAAGCCAGCGTTTAAATGGAGCTGGAGGTTACATCAATGTAGCAGATGGGCTTTGAGCGTGTGGTGGCTGCAATACACACGGTGTTTTGAACTGTGAGGCTGAATTCGGGGTTCCTCTGAATCCCTGTGTCACCACTTTTCAAATGCGGTCCTTTGAACTTTACCTAACAGGCTGAGGACATAACATACCTCGCTCTGTCAGGGTTATAAGCTGCAACCTACGATAAATGACTGTGGGTAGCAGAACATTAAAGGGCCTTGTTCATTTTTTTCTCAGTTGCTGCACGTGTCTGAAATTAACTTCTGCCTTTCCCTGGAATCCCTCGTGCAGCTGCACTGCTTGCTTCCCTGAATATCTTTCCCTTCCTCCCAGCCTCTTGCCCTGCTCGGGTCATCCGTGTCCATGCTCCAGCAGCCTGAGTTTCTGTATTCTCTCTTTTTTTTTCTTAACAGAAGCACAGCTTTGTATGTAACTGCCATTAACAATAAGTACTTGTACAAGTGCCGCGCTTGTGTTTAGCTCACCAAGGTTGCTGCATTGTTTTGTTCCCAGGCTTCTGCTACGAAAGCAAGGGTTGGTCTTCATCAAAACAGTCACTGCTGATCAGCAGCACGTTCCTCCTGCTGATAGTCACGGCAGCTGCAGTTTACTCGGGTGCTCAGTTTACCCAAAGCCATGATCTCATTCAGTGTTTTTGCTGCTTTGCTGATGCCCGAGATGACATCTCCATTCTGTGCTGCATGCTGACCAAACGTGACTTTGTCTTGATCATTTGTGCCCCCTATTTGTCCCCCAGGTGAGGAGCAGCAGGTGTTGCGCAGTATCTTTCTGGGCTCCTGTGCCGTGTGTTACTATTCCTTTTGCTAGAGGTTTGTTTACAGGGATTGTCCTGGCAGAACAAGGGGAAGAAATTACCCAGCCTTGCACCCTGCAGCAGGGCAAGTTTGAGGCAAGGTTGAATGTATTTATTTGCACAGTTGCTCTCCTAGTGATTTGGCCGCTAATTCTCACTTTTTCTTTGGAGGGGGTTCACTCATTCCTACTTTTCTGCCATGTAAAGTTTCACACTACTGCCAAGCTTGCTTTGACAAAATAAAATGGAAAATTTAGTGACAAGAATGGGCGATACTGCAGTGTAATAGTTAGATTACTGATGATTTGGATTACTGTTACTATATAAGCAAAACCAGTAGTTATTTTAGTGCAAAGAATGGGCTTCAAGGTAAGGCACTGCGCATGAATAGAAATAAAACTGAGTTGAGAAAAGGACCTACGTGAGCACAGATGACGACAAGAAGACTGCATTTGTTGTGCTGTTGGGGAGGGTGCTGGGTGGTCAGTGCTGCTGCTGGGAAAACGGGTGCGTATGAAAACCTTTTCTTGGTAGTGCTGCACTTCCACCTTCTAAGCAGCATGTCCGAGTGTGTACCCCTTGCCTTCTGGGAAAAGCAAGCAAGCCCTCTGAAAGATGGCACTGTTCTGATGCTGGCAAATTGTGCGTCTCCTTATTGCTGTTGTATTCCTTTTCTGTTTAGCAAGATGCATGTCCTACCAGGAGAGGGCAGTTGCCACCTCTGGAGTATTCATCAAGACAGAGTGCATGGTAGTAGCTGCGAGGAAAAAGCCTGAAGGTGTTTTTTCACTGACACAAGTAACAAGGATCTTTTTCCAGCGCAGTAAATAGGGTGTTTGGTTCTTTGTTACTTCAGATCTTCATCACTGTGCGAGCTAGCTGCAGACTCATCTACTGTTAATGTTTTCCTCCGATAGGAGGATTAGCATCAGCTCGTCAGTGTGAGAACATGCACTGGGCTGGTGGTAAGGCATCCACGGCAAGAGACCAACCCGAGGGGGTAGGCAGGATCTTTGGGAGGGGGTGTGGGAGGTACTTTTGTACACAGAGCTTATTTTAGCCTTTGGAAGGCTGATGCAGAACTTGACAGTAGAAAAAGTCTCCTCCCTTAGACTGTCAGCAACAAGTCTTTTTCAGAAGCAGCTGGGATTTCTTACGCCTCTGTCGGTACACGATGATGTCTAAAGAAAATGCTCATAGGGTTTTTGGACTCCTTAGTTAATGGGGACAGTGAATAGGGTTGTTTCGCCTTCAGTATTAGAAATGAGTCTAAAACAATCCAGAAGGCTACTCTACAAAATTAATGCCAAAATAGCAGTTGATGCAAGCTGGGCTTAATGAGGTATGCCTATTGGAATACACAGTGGCTGAATTTTCAAGTGTATCTAAATGATTCAGCAACAAATGTTTGTGGACTCGTTTTTTTTGTACTTCACTTGTGGCCAAGTCTTGTAAGGGTACTGAGGCACGTACTGATGCAAACAGGCACTAGTTTCATAAGTATCTTTAAACACCTGACCTCTTGAAAATCTTGGGTTTAACAAGAAAAATAGTAGACAAATATGAGAAACAAAAAAAAAAGTTTCTTCCTTTTCCTCAGTGTATCATTATGGACAACAAAAAGCTGAATCACAATGTCATCTTTTAAAGGGACTTAAAAGTTAGAGCCTGGCATGATGACTTTATTGTTAAGAGTCTCCAGTGAGAGCTCCAAACTGGGCTAATAGAGATGTTTCAAAACTTGGGGAAAGAGCAGCAAAAAGCCTTGTCCTGCATGCAGAGGGGTCCCTGAAAAAAGTTAAAAGCTAGTGACTACATCATTTGGCAACTTCTGCCCTAAATACTATAAACTTCCCCTCTTTCTCCATACAGTTTTGAAATGTGAAGGTGAGATGTTATTTTATTCCTAATGTAATGACACTTTTTTCTTTATTCTCTAGATTCAACCAGTTATTGATCAAGTCTTCTCTTTTTCTGAAGTTCCAAAGGCCTTTCTGAAATTGGAAGGAGGACATGCACGTGGAAAAACAGTGATTGATGTAATTAGTAAAAAATAAAGTATCTGTAATCATTATTCTGCCCTCAGTCAGTCCTTTACTGGTAAATTACGCTTGAACATGAATTGGTACATAGCATTTGGTTTCCTTAAAAGCTCACAAAGGGTGCATAACTAAAAAAAAAAAAGTGTTGTTTTAGCAAAGCCTCTTTTATTCCTTCATACTCTGCCTGTTAATATGCAGTCAAGAAATGTCCTAATGTCCCTTAGGTATTTCAACGTGATAACCATGTTAAGAATGTAGTTGTGACTTTTGCGGAACACCCCTCACTCTTGGGATAAGAGGAACAGCCAGCAGCGTTTTTGGTTTGGAGATCTTGGAGCTTTTATTTTCCAGATATTTTAACTAAGTCTTGAAGTGCTGAGGCACACCCTTTATCTAATTGTCCATATAAAGCTTGTGCTGTCCTTTTTTCTGTGGCCTTTCCTAGTTCTGAGTAATAATATATATTAATAAGGTGAACAATCTAGTTCATTCTCAGAACCTGTACGCTTTTCCTGAATTAAGTAGTCACGTTGCTGTCTCAAGACCAGTACCTTAATCTTAATAGGGCAAATCTCTCATGGCATAACTAATCTGAGCAGAAGCACAGAACAAAATCAATCTGTAACTGATAATTATTCTAATTATGTAATTCCCAGCACAGCATTTAGGCAGGTAGGCTAGTCGTGGTTTTGGCAGTAATCGGGAGACCCTGTTCCTTCCACGCCCCCTATCGCTGCTGGTGGTGGTGAAGTGCTTTGAGGGGTCTATGGCTGTTGGTCTGTTTTTAAACTTACCATTTAGCCAGAGATGGGCTACAGACTTCCCCTGCAATTATGCAGGTACGTTGAAGGAAAGTGGTAGCCTCTTAATGGAGAGCTGCACGTTTACTGTGGTGCAGCTACGGTGATGGAAAAACCACGTCATGCTGCGCTTCCACCAGGGGACAGAAGCAGCAGCCATGTGAACTGTGGCCCCACGTACAAAGGCGCTGAACACGCGCTTGTACAGGAGAAGCATCCATTCCTCAGAGCCTGCAGCTATTCCACACCGCGTATTCACTCCTCATTAGCCAGCTGCTGCAGAGGGATTACAGACAGAGAAAGGCACAAGACAGGAGCAAAACTAACTGTAAAAAGTCAGCTTTCTCCCTTTAAAAATAATTCCAATAAAAAGTTACCTACCTTAAATTTATTTGTAAAATGCTATATTATATATATAGCAAGAGCACATCAATATGACAAAGTACCACTTTGGAACTAATAACAACACATTTTCTATGAAGAACTAAAAGCAGCACATTTCAGAGCAACAAAACTTCAGTACGTCTGTACAAAAGGAAGAAAATTAGTAAGGCACTTCCTTTAGGGTGGTAACAATAAAAGCACCAGTATCCTTTGAGGCAATACAATAGTAATGAAAATGTTAATTTTAAACAGACTTACTATGCAAGACAAAGGCCTGGATGCTCCTAGGAGCAGCTTGTAATAACACTGGTCTAAACCAGAACAAAACACAGCAGCATAGTACAAGACTGGGTTTGTATTTTACCTTTTTGCCAACATTATTATGGAAAACCAGCAAGACCAGATTAAGAGCAGGGCAACAGAAGTATTTCTGCAATCATTAGTGTATCTTACTTGTCACAAGCTCTTTACTAAACCAGTAACGCTTACTTCGAACGGGCCTAGCCCTTGTGACGGGGCACGTACCCAGGTTTGGCTATGCCCCCTACTAGAGCAGTCTGACATTTCTGCTCAGCAGCAAACCAGGAGCCAGCAGCCCACCAGACACTGCTCTCCGACATCGCCAGAAATACCTGGGAGTCCCACATTCTCCATGGTAAGCCCAACCGTCAGCGGCTGAAAAACTTAGTAACCATGGTGCTTAGGTGCTTTTGCAGTCATGTAGAGTGATACTTTCCCTAAGAATTCTTGTTTTCTACCTGATTTTGGAGTTCGGGAAGACTGTACTTACTGGAACTGTTCCAAAGGGTAAAAATTTGACTTGGCAAAAAAGTAAAACAGCCGTAACTCAAAAAGTTAGGCAGCCTAGAAAATGGGCAAGTTCTTCACATTTCGATGCATCCTTTTGCCACCCTTCTCTTTTTCTAACAAACATCTACTAATTTACATAGTCTCTCTACATGAGAAAAATCTAGAATTTTTTAATTTAGAACTCACTATATTAGCATACTAACTATATTTGAAGGCACATGTTAAAAACTCTTTGGATGTGCTGTGTGCTAGCAGTCTTTAAACTTTCAGTAAACATAAGTTTGTTCCAGTGAAACAAATATATTAATTTTCAGTAGTGAATATTTCTCTATATTATAGCCCGTAGGTCCAAGTTGCTATACCCACATACACATTGCACTCCTGTCCTTTATGAAATAAGCTTTAATTATTTTTTAGCCCTTCTCTCAGTTGAAAAAAAAAAAAAAAACACCTTTAAAAAATAATTTAAAGTTATACTTATTCTCTATTCTGGATTAACACAATTGTAACTCCATGGGGTCTTTCCCACCTTTAGTTCTTCTATTCTAGCCCGAGGCATAACTACCACTCTTTATCTCATATTGAGTTGTGATGATTTAAAAAAAAAAAAAAAAAAAAAAAAAAAAAAAAAAAAGAGAAAAAAGGTTGAGAGATACTCAAGCTTTTATAGAGATAATAATCTTAGACAGGTGAAATCATTCTGTTGCTTGTTCTTTTTAAAATTGCAAAGAAAAGACAAAACTCTCATTGCTGATCCTGTATCCTTCAGAGATGGCAGCGCCAATCCTAGTGTCCAGAATAGTGGCCAATTCAAACATCATCTTTGCTTGTTTGGGTTTATACAACCAGTGGTTCCCAACACTGCGTTAACTTTTCTTCGTTGACTGCGTTGACAACAACGTGGTCACGATCGTATTGTGCGCCCCCTGTAAAGAAAAATTTCAAAGAGTGTAGATTATCTTTGAAATAAGAGACATACACGCTAGGTTTCAGGGCAACTCTAATAAAGTGCTGGTGTAGACAGTTTCTCTTCTCAAGGCACTGAAAAGACAAACTGATTTTCATCACTGCCTGCTATTGGAATTAATTTTGAAACAGGGGAGGCTGCCTCCTCCTCCTCACCCCTTCAGCCACCCCTCGGCTTTTTCAGCCCGGATGGGAAAGGAAGGAAACACTGCAATGCAGTCAGGTGCAGCTCCTTTAAAACTGTCACTTCCCAAAAGTCAAACTTGGCTGTTCAGGTTCCCCTCAACAGTTGTCACTAAGGATGATGTTTACACGATGAAAAAAGTCCTGCTGCTAACAGACAATGCGAGCATGACCACACCAGGGATGAGGTCTGGTACTCATTTACTCCTAACCATTGTAATCCTGTATTTTGACCAGCTGCATCACAAGTCACCACACACAGAATATCACCCGATGTTCAGCTGCTTGCACTGGCAGCTGAACATACCCGAATGCAACACACAACCCTTTCTCAGAAGGGCTTAATTCACTCACGTGATGCAATGCCAAACATGTGCCCATAGAAGAGCACCACTAGTATCCTGACTTAAGAAACTCGGAAGCAAAGAAATGCTTGACTGGAGCTGAAAGTCAGAACTGACATGTTTTTCTCCAATCTAGCACACAGTGCAGAAATGTAGGACACGTGCATCTCGTGTAGCACAACACACCTGCAGTGGCAGGTAATATTCCCATTGGAAACAGTAACCTGAGCCAACCATTTATACAGAGCACCAGGACACTCTTATGGACACCGTCTTTCCTTTCTGCACCTCGATAGCCTCACTCTCCCGGAAAGTGCAAAAGACAGCCTGGCAGCTGACAGCTTATGATGGGCGTTAACTGATATGGATTCAGCAGATCTCCGAAAGAAATATGCTCGGCACCTGGAGTCCCGCATGGGCAGGCATAATTAAGAACAGCTCTTGTACTAAGAAAATGCCATCTCAAGCACCTTGGGTGATCTCCGCTTCAGGAGTCTGGGGGAGACCTTCTGGTACCGCTGTCCCAAATCAGAAAGGGCTCTGAGAAGGTTAACACCAACGTGATTTCTCTCCTGGCCATCACCAGGCAATTACTAAAAAGCAGTAGATACACAGTAGGAATACTTGCAAAGTTCCTCAGAAAGAGGGAAAAAAAGAAGGGAATATCAGATCAAACACTCCCACGGGAAAAAAGCCTAACCAGCGGCTACAAAAAATAACATCAGCTACATAGCTCAGTTATCACTGCGAGCACAAAAAATATTTTGTAAGCAGTGTTTGACAGAATATAAACATGTTACAATGGAAAAAGATGGGATTTTTTTCAGTGGAACGAGAGACTATTTTCTTTGCTAGTGCGGTGCTCTGGACAAGGCTTCGCGCTATGCCAGTATCTCCACCAGGTGGCACCGGTAACTGCCCCGCTGAACAGCTACATTCACTTGCTGAAGAATTCGTTAGTGCTCGATTTGTGGTCGAGAATGGATCAGCAGAAGTGGCAGAAACAGGTAATGTTCCTACTAGGCTTTCTCAAATAAAAGCTAAATGTACCTAGTCTTTCATATTTACCTTACACAGTCACTTTTTTCTTTAAACTAAGGATGCATCTATACTTTCATCGCCAGACCTATCCATTGTGAAGTTCTTCAATTATAAATGCAGAATACATAATTGTTTTTAACACGATTAACTGAAGACAAGGCAGCATAATAGTATTTCTGCTTGTTTGGTGCAACTCAGAACCGACTTTAGAAACAGGTATGCAGAGTCACCGTGACTAAAGGCTCTCCCTTGAACTGCAGTCTTTTTGACAAGTTTATAATTAATCTATCACTAGCTTTTTACGTCACTAAAGAGACTTTGTGACTATTTGTGCCAGTGTTGTGTTATGGTCAGACATCAGATAATGCTTTTCTCACAGTTCTGATAGTCCTGCCCTTTTTAGTTCTAAAGTACTGGCTGCTGACTCTGTTTTTTGGTTTGGTTTTGGGTTTTCTGGTTGGGTTTGCTTGGTTTGTGGTTTTTTTTTTTGGTAATTGCTGTAATTAATGTCACAGCATCAATGCAATATTAGTTTTAAAACAGCCAAGATTAACAGCTATAGAAAATGATTACTCTCCCCACCCAAAAATGCAGTTATCTAAGAATATCTGATTATGCTAATTCTGCTAATCATTCCATTTGCTGCTTTTTCAGACCTTCTACAAAACTGTGAAAACGAAGTTTAGAAACACTATCTACATGAATCAAATTTCTGTGACAAAAGCAACTGTAAAACACACATCAAGTGTGCACAGACCTTAGGCTGCTATGGCAGAATCTCACGTTCGCGATAAAGGTATAGCCATTAATAAACAAATGAAAAAAAACTTTTTACATCCAATCACATCAGTGTACAGCAGTGTACAGCTTTCCCAATATCCTTTGGCTATTGCATCTACAACTACTATATAAGAAAATTTGCTCTATACATATTAAAGTTAATGAGAAGCTAGGTTTTTCTTGCTTCAGCATTTTTAAATAATTATATTCACATCACCCAGTGCCACCTAAAATTAACTGAGGATATCTAGAGTGAGTGGACACTGGGAATACAAGATAAGCAAGTACTGTGAGTTACTAAACTCTTATGTAGGAAAAATGAAATTAAGTCCTAGGGCCTGTATAATTCAGGAGGTCAGACTAGCTAATCGGGTCTTTTTTGATTCTAGATTAAAGTAACTATAACACCATCCTTAATTTATAGGCACGTTTAGTGCCTATCCCACTGTAAATACCGTGTAATTAAGACACAATGTAATGAGATAACACATTTGCTTACCTTTGATATCTAAAACCAGGTTGGGTTTCATCTTGCTGTAAATCCTGCCATCAGGACTAATATGCCAATATTGTTTGTCTTCATTCCGCTCAAATGACAGACCGAGTTTAGAGCCAGGAGTTATAAGATTTCCAACAATTGTCAAGCAGCAGTCCTCGGCCATCTGTATAACCAGAAAGGCAACAGCAATTATTCAAAAGGCCTTACTTCTAGTATCCACTGGTTTTTGATCAGATAGGAGAGATGTCAGCAGGTGCAAAAGGAATCTAGGAACTACTTTCCCTAAAGGAATGTATTTTTGCCCCAAACTCAAGACTATTTATTTTTCTTTTGTTCCTGTTTCTGCTGACACTCTCCACTACACAAGAACATTAAAATAACCATGCTGTATCAGATCAAAAGGTGCAATTAGCACCTGCCTCCAGCAGTGGCCAACAACAGATGCTATGGGAGATTACATTCACTCTGCTCTTGGGTGCAGGATGTTCCTCGTAAACTCTCCCAGTCTACAGCAATTTCCAGTCCAGAGACTTTTCCATGCAGAGCTGACACTGTTAGTATCTGGAGGGTTTCTGTCCCATATGTGAATTTGTTACCCACTTTCCACTGAGATCAATGTAACCCTTTTACACGTACACCCTTCTGTATCGTAACGCTTCCATGGCAAGCAGTTCCAAATCTTAACTACTACTATTACAAAAAAGATAAAATGAAACAATAATTTGATAGGCAACTACTAGTTTTATTTGATGTTCTCCTCACCCCTCTTCCCCTCCCTACGTTTGCAGAAATTTCAATCATATCATCCCTCAAACCGCACCCTTTGCAGGCTAAGAAGTCCTAGCTATTTTCTCTCTTCCTTGCATAGGAGCCCTCTGTCTCATCTGGTCATCCTTTTTTTGCTCTTTAATTGTTTCTAGTTCTGCAATAACCTTTTGAGATAAAGGACATAACTGCACGGTGTAGAGTGTATGAATTTCACAGTGTGTCACAGTAGTATTTTCCTCTTTGTTCCATGTTCTTTTCCTGGTCATTTGTATTACTTGATGTCAAAACTCTGCAAATGTCTTTATGGTTAAAAAAAGAACTGGCAAAAAAACCAAATCAAGCTTGCTTGAAAAGAATATTAAGGCTGTATTAACAGTTAATTATTTTACGTGAACAGTGATTTTTCAATAGATCACCATAAGCCACCTCGTAACTTCTGAATAGACTTCAGCGGCAGATTAAACAAGGTTATCTGCCATTGTTGATACAGCCCTAAATTATTAAATATGTAGTTTTGAAGAAGTAGTACTTCTTACTATCATAACCTAGAACTGAAGTAAGTTGATTTAGTTCTGCTGTTCTGAAATTCTCATCTGTATCTAGGCTACTACTTCACCCTTCTCCAAGAAACTCATGAAGAGTGAGGAGACCTGAATTCATATCTGCTATTTGTATCTGTTTCTGACAAAACAAGCAGAAGGACTTTCATAACCTGCTTACTGGTTACCCACCTATCTAAAACAGCCCTTCCTTGAAGACCTCAGCATACCTCAAGGTACCGTGACTCACGAGTCAGTGAGATGACCCAAGCTTACAGGAGGAAAGGCACAAGTTCTTCCAGTAACCTGTCTCTGCCTACATGCACGCGACTGCCCACCCACCAGCTTAATTTTCTTTTTAAAATGTGGTGAAAACCAAATTTTTTTTGGTGCAAAATACATTTACTGATATTCAACAGAAAGATGGCAGAGCTCTGTAAGAGTTCGGTAATTTAAGATCAATGCTGTGAGCTTGCACCCTGCACTAAGCTACCCGATTGCTGTACAGCACGAGTGTGTATTTTCTGTACATAGAAAAACTGCTTTATGAGATACAGAGACAGGGACAAAAAACAAAAGCATTTATCCAGAGCCATGTAACACCACACTGTCGCGATATGAATACTTGCAGTGAAATGTTTGAGAGGCGCTAGCAAGACAGAAGTCTTTTGTATGCGATATTAAAGCTTTTAGCTTACTTGGCACCATTTTGCTGTCTGCATAAATCTCTTTTACTACCGCATGTGTCCTGTAAACATGTCCAAACAATGCCTTAGCTTATTAACAGTAAGATTCTTCCCTCCAGCATAGATGACATAGTTATAAATGGCTCCTTTGAAGTTATACAATCCTATAGAAAAAGTTCACATGATTCTTTGCTGTCAAGCTGTTTAACAGTATTAAAGTAACTTAATTTTCTTTGGCTGGCATCCCTACCTAAGACTGTTCATGCTTAAACATTATGAACTGCGCATACCTCTGCTCACCTTAATGACAATTCGCACACGATTAGTTTTATGGACTGTGAGAAAAGTAGGACTTCATTTGGAAACTTGTACAGAGGAATGGAAAAGGGATGAATTTGACAAATACAGGGATAACCACTAAAAAAACTAACCAACCAAAAAAACCCCAAAGAGTGGGATTTTATCTTATAGCTTGCCTGAATGCAGAAGAGGATATAACCTACATTACACTAATTGACCCACCACAAGGTACGCGTGGTTAAAAATATTATCAGGAAGGGTCAGCATTTTAAAAGGTCTCCCCTGCTTTGACACTTCTGTGATATTTTCACCGTGGAGAAAGAGGGCATGAAAGTGGAAGGAGCTCATCAAGAGTAGACAACGATCTCCTGGTGTTGATTGTACTTATGAGGCTACTATTCTTTAGGGGAAAAAGTAAAGAATAACTAAAATCTCTCAAAATTTCAATTACATCAAAAAAGGTATCTTACAAGTAGTTTATAACACCTGAAAAGACAGAATTCAACAAAAGACATCAACAACAACCACCAAAAAAAACCCCTACCCAAAAAACAACCCCTACAAAAAGACTGTATTACAGCTGAAATGGAATAAGCTTATAAAATACATTAAGATGATACAGTAGGAATTGAATTCAGAAAGCCCTACTATTGGAGAAGAAAAGAAAAAATTTCACATTGAACTTGAACCTCACCCGGCACCTTATGAATCCATCCTGATAAACCCAGATTTGATCATCTGAGTCTGTATCTTCTGCAACCTGTATTCTGAGAAGATTCAGATTGTCTAAGTTTCCATCAGCTGACATGAATTTTCCCGTTTCCTTGTTTCGAAGCCTGAAGTACACGCGTTTCTACAGGAAAAAAAAAACATAACTCTAACCACAGTCTCAGCACAGAACACATCCTGCTCTGATTAACTTCAGAGCAATTACTGTTCGGTGCTGAACCCCACGCCTCCCTCTTTCTTTCAGAAAGCTTAATTTTCCATTCTAGAATTTAATTCCAAAGTCCATAAATGTCTAGGACAAGCCAAGCTTGGAGAACTCCCCATTCTGCATGGAGAATTTTAGACTTTCCTCTGCACTCAGATCAGCACATGGTGGAAAGCTAAGAATTTTTAATTCAGAGCAGCACCAGCTTCTCTCTGGTAACTTCTTGCATAAATGCTCTTAGCTTTCATTAAGGATGTACTCGTGCAGTGCTGCTTATTTCACTGGCAGCAAGTATTACGCTGCACATTCATGCTGCTGCTTCTTACACATTAAATTTCTGTTTAGACAAGCTCTCAGCCAGGGCAGTCAAAATGCATTATTCCTAACTCTGTTTAAGGCTATACAATGACAGCAAGCAAATGCATTTGGTTACAGGTACAAGTAATCCGTGAATTACAAAAACTTGCTTCCTCAATAAAATAGGGCTCAGCAAGACCCTCAAATATTAAAGCTCACAGGACTGCTGCAGCATTGGACCAAAGCACATGGTCCTTTTTTAGAGAACAAAACGAAAAGGACACCACGAGAATAAATTTTGCATTAGATATGAAAATTATTCTGCTATGTAATAAGCAGGGAAGGACTTTACTCCCTAAATCAACACAAAATCACTACTAATTGAAGTATCCAATTTTGTAGACCGACTTTCTTGTTGTTCCAAAAATAATGCAGATAGTACAGACAGTACACCAGTGACCAGTGTGGGTGCTAATTATAAAACAACTTAAAATAATTTATATACAGTAGTTATAGCCATTATTTGTTAAAATCATTTAGCCAATCCTTATATGCTGTCTTCTCTATTTTGGTTTAAAGTATACTTAATGAACAGTTTAAGAAGTAGAACTGCAAAGCCATGTAGCGTAATCAAATAGCTTTTATTACAAGCGAAACCGTAGAGCAATTTCTTTACACAATTGCCACTACTGAAGCTTATGACATGCATCAAGACCATAACATTGCTTTGAACTGTGTAATATTCCCCCACCCCATTACAAAATATAAATTAGTACTTGACAATCTCACGTCAGAGCCTACTCACCTGCAGTAAAGGTCTCAGAGAACCTATCTGACGATAGCCACTCATTTTATGCCAATCTGGAATTTCATTTGGTGATAACAACATCTGACGCCCCCTATAATTACTATGCTCATAAATTATCCATCTATGAGGGGAAAAAAAAAAAAAAAAGAAAAAAGACAGAATGCTTTTACTGCCAAATCCTGCTTTGGAATCAATAAATGGGTTTAACAGAAATTTTCCCCACATAGTAGTAGCATTTAGCTTTGGAAAGGCAATGACCTTCTTTTTAACTCAAAAGTAATAAAATCATGTTCGGATTTAGATCAATAGCATTAAGATGAGTACACTGGAGTTCACATTTTAAAGGCCTGTTATTTAAAAATTACAAGCTGAATGAAACAAAGCATTTTCTTGCCTTAAAGGGAAAACCCAACTTTTAAGTATCATCTGTTTTCAGGAGGTACTCTGACTCCTCAAGGAGCATATATGTATATGATATATATGCTGTATATGATAGAGTGCTGCATGTGTAGAACCAGTAGTTCTGTGTATCTTAATTTGCACAGGCCTGACCCACATGGGAAAGAACTACTAGGGATGCAGACTGAAACAGGCAAATACTGGAACTGCAACAGGGTGAAGTTCTCTAGGGTATTTTGATAGAGGTTTTATTTCAGAACACCTTTCCTCTTTCCAAATACCTGAAAGAAAAAAAAAGAAGGGAAAAAAAGAAAAAAAGAGAGAGAGGAAAAAAAGGCATATAGAAAAATTTTGTTTAGCATAGCCTACCACACATCCAACCACACTTACAATCAGATTGAGAGCAACCTGTCAGAACCTGACTTCTGCTTCTCTGCTGTTGGCACAGGCGATAAATTCCAACTAGACTTTGAAATAGGCTGCAATGCAGTGAAATTCCTTGAGTTTTCTCGCACTGAGTTGTTGGGACTGTCCAAGAGCCATAGGTTTTTGAGTACAAGAACACTCAATATGCACATTTTCCCTGTTATCTCCTTTCCTCCAACTGATTTGTCGGTATTTGTCTATATCCTATATCCAGAAAAAGCACACTCACCTTAATTTTGCTGCTTTTCACAGCCTAATGCACATCTCTGCCCAGGTATGAAATTAAGAGAATTGTAAATGGATGTCTCTTAGCAAAGGAAGAGAAAACGAAAACCCCTTCACGAAGAGAGGCACTAGGGGCAAGGACCCTCTGAAACCTGTATTTTAGCACATTTCAGCAGCTGACCCTGCTAAAATGAAATCAGAATTTTCATATCATACTCTATACGTTTCCAATGATCAACCAGAAAAAACATATCTATTCACTGGACAGGAAACATGCACAGTTCACAACTCCGTTACCCAGAATCATGGTAACCACGTTCTTGGCAAAGAAGTAACTTGATGCTTGAGTTCATGTTATTTCATGTTATGCAAAGTGGGAATCAGCTATATTGTGGTTATGGTGAAAGATATTGAAATCTCAGGAGACTTCAGAATACGGAGCATGTACCTTCTATTTTGACCTTTACGTTTCAAACTTCAGTTCAGCGTGCTAAGGAAACCCTTTGATCAGCTTATACAAACGGGGAAAATGGTTTGCTCTACAGATCTGGTATTAGCTATCCACTTGAGGGCAGTCTTAAGCTATCCAACAGCATCTCTCTAGCACACACCTTGGAAATTTACCTCTCCAAAAGAATACATTTAAATGCAAAGCAACAGTAACATGGATCTATCATTATAAAAAAATAAGTCACTTTCTTCAAGTTACAAAAAACCTGAACATATACTTGGGGCAAGTATCTTGGAGGTAGAGGCTAACAACAGGAAAAAAAGAAAAAGAGAAATTTAACAGCACTAGAAGAAGATAGCACAGTAGTTTTCAAAAGACTTCCAGACAGTTTTTAAACTTCATCACAGACTATTTTTACAAGATCTTCAAAAAGAAATTTAGAGAACACAACTGCTTAAAATAGCTAAGGAATTTAACTGATAGATTTACAACCCAGTTCCTGAAGTAAAAGGGATTATTACTAATGCCAAAAGGGGCCAGATCACGATCTGATTGTACCATTGTGTCCATAACATCAGGTAAAAGGATGAACGTGAAGACTTGTTAAAACATTTGAACTTACAACACAGATCACAAATTGAATGATTTTATTATTTTTTTTTTATGACTGAGATCTAAACAAAGAGCACAGAAGTTGCTTTTAAGGATGCTGTGCAAGCTGGCTTTTATGATACGGCGTGAGAGAAGACACTAGTTTCCTTGTGAGCTTTATTCAAATTTATTTAAACTTCTAGCACAGGGCACCAGTCAGTGATAAAATTTTATTGAAAGAGGATGTGAAAAGGTTCTACAAGAAGAAACTGCATTAATGCACTACACACATTATGACATTCTAATTTTATGCTCCTTGCTTTCTAACATCTGTATTTTTTCTGTTGAATAACTACATCATTCTAAAGAATCAAAAAGTGATTTTAAACTTACATGCCGCCAAGGACTTGAACTGAAGCTATTCGAGGATTGTATCCCAGGAACTGGAGATTTAAGATTTCCGTACTGAATTCAATTTTCTTTCCTTGGAAACCCACCTTTTCAAAAAGAGCTATGCACGGCTCAGACAGCTCCTGCAAAAGGAAGATGAGCACTTTTATAGGATGTTAGAACTCCAGATGCTAACTGTGAACATCATTACTCCACACAGCCCTTTTATTCCAGAGGCTTCCTCTTGATTGTTTAAGATCAAAGACCCTGAATAATGTTCTTGCTCTGCAACAGGTTACTTAGAAGAAAGTTTTAAAAGTAGTAATAAAAAGCTCTTATACAAAACACGCAAGGAATCTTCTCGCATGACACGTAAAACTTCCTTATCTTAAGGCACACACAAATGTCTCTGTAGTTGATTCTTGCATAGTACCTTAAGTATGTTTTTAAATACATTTTAATTAATGCCATATCCCTCTTCCATTGCACTAAACACCACTCATTGTAGGAATTTTCACCTTCAGACCTGCACACACAGTAAAGATAATATTGATTTCTACAGCTTCAAATGACGCCAGCCTTGCCTCACTGCTTATCACTTGCTGCTCTCATTATTAACTCTTGACGTAGCTTATGGCAACATCAATCTCTGACTAGACAAAAGCATCAAGATTCGTTCTTCTGAGGTGAAATTCACAACTCAAGCAAAAACCATAAAATCTGAATCCTCCGAGTTGCTGTGGGGAGGTGATTCTTCTCCCTCTGTCAAAACACTTCTGGTGTCAAAGGGATTCTGCCCACATGAAGCCCCCTGCATCATTTAAATGCCTTCTAGGTAATGAACCTTGGACTCAATTTTTTTTTCCCCATGTGGTAAGGTGCCTGCAGTGGACTGGAAATAACCTCTCACAATTAAGGCCTTCCCTTGGAAGCTGGGAGGTAAGGGTTTGAAAACCCTCCGGGTAAAGTCAATTAAGCCTGAGTGTCCTGGTGTTAGTTTATGCTCACAGATAGAAATGACCCTGACACTCCCTTTCTTGCAAGTCTTCCAGTAACAACTGCATAAAGCCAACGCCACAGCCAGAAGAGCTCCTTCCTGCTGGCATATGTTCAGCATGCTCGAAACACATCAACTGGATCAGGAACGCCCGACATGACGCGAAGTCTCGACAGACCCGCATCAGGCCTCAGGCATGGAAACAGGCCCTCCAAGGCAGAGGGTGGCTCCGTAGATGCACGGCAGCGGATATTCGCGCTTCCGTGTGACTTTGTTAGGCAAGACCTCATGTCTACCAATTTCTAGACAGTGCTTAAATTCCTCTTTAATCTTCCTTTAGATGTTTAAGGGCCCAGATGACAACGTTGCATGAGCGTCACCATTATCCACGCAGCAGTCCAGGTTATCACTCAGCAGCTGAGCTATGCTCCCTGATCGCACCCACACTGCCAGGCTGTGGCAAATGCCAGAAGACGTCTTCCAACTTACACCAAAATAAGAGTATGCTCATCCCCACCATGAAAGGTTAACGCCAGTTAGACTGTCATGCGTCATCACAGGTAAAGAGCCCGCCAGGAGCAGTAAAACCGTTATGATGTGAGGTGCCTGCGACCCCTCAGCCCTTTTACAGACCTGAACCTGCACTCTGAGACTCACTACTGGCCAGGCAGCAGCCCTTGAGCCATGTGCAACGCTTCAGGAATAACCTACTTACAAAGAAAACACACAGGCAGAAAAGGCAATCCTCCAATTTTCGGCCACAACTTCCACTCTAGGCATTTTTTTTTAGATTGAGCAGTACCACTGTTCTATAAAATGTTCCCCACAGAAAGAAGTGCAAGGTCAGCTCACGAGTTTTCTTTCAGTACTTCCCATGTAGTCCACTGTACAAAGCTGGTGCTCCCCTGTTTATCTACATTCAGTTACTTCACAGAGTTGCTCATTAAAAAGAAGTATTTTCAGCATGACTGTTCAAGCATAAACCACATTCACAGGTTTGGTTTTTTTTAATCATATGTTCAGGAAAAAGAACATGTAGCCAATTCAAGAAGGAAAAATGCTATTTTCTATCTGCAGCACAACCACATGGAGCATGCAAAGCAAGCACAATCGAGCAAAAATGCAGTGGTACAAAAAACCAAAACCCCTGAGCTTATGAATAAAAGCCCTTTTAAGTTTCACTTTCAAGTTCATTGAATATCCCTTTCATTTCCTTTTTTTATGGTTCCTTCGAAATGGAAGGAACCTTCTCAAAGGGGAGTTAAACTAGATAAGTATAGTAACATGACATATTAAAATTGCAAAGGTGCTTCTTGTACAGAAATGTCACAGAAAAATCATGAGGAAAGTTATGGGAATGGCAGATGGTGGGGAGGCATTAAGATTGGCACTGCCAAAAACACAGTGCCAAAATAAATCTGACAGGTGAAACCAGTATTTAGAATAATAAGGTTCAAGCTTATGTGAAATTATGAAAAATGAACAGTATAATATGATCATTTCCACCTAACGTCTTATTCTCTGTATTCTGGTTTACTAATAAACCACTGAGCAAAACAACCCATTTTCCTCTTCTCTGCAGGTAGGAAGCCTCTGAAGAAGGAAGCGGCAGCACATGACTCGCAGGCAGACGCAGCTCCATGCTACTGTCTGACGTGATAAATTGTAGGGCTAGAATAAGTTTCAAAAGTTTTAAGAACTTGAAGAGGCACAGAACTGGCATTGGCTGTTTTAACACAGCTGTTTCTGTAACAAATAATAAATTTTCCAAAAGCAAGCTGATCATTCCAACTTGAAAAAAGCATTTTAAACCCAAGAACTCAATACTGACATGTACAAAAGAGCCTATTTTAGTTCACGGTGATCACCCACCAAGCTTGGCTAGAAACACTTCTAATACTTTTAATAGGATCGTTCTACTGGACAGCCAAGGAGTTCAGAAGGCAGACATACTTGCTGCAGATGTTTGTTTACGCTGTACATCAAAATGCTCCAGAGACATGAAAGAGGATGACACATTTTAGTTCTCCTTTGTCAACTGCTACATCACTGACTGGTTACCAAAATTACAGTGGTGTGCAATAAAGTTGCCAAATTCAAAGAGAGTCAATAGTGTACTGCTTTTTAAAAATGAGTGCCATCTCTTCATATTGCCGTAAGTTCCTGGATTCTTGACCACATTTTGCTAGTAATTACTTTGATCTTAAAAGATATTTGCAGATTCCGTAAGTGATCCATCATAATGATTGGTTATAGGCTTGAGCAAACTTGTTCTTTGCCACTGATGAGTTACAAAATATGTAAATGTTGTTTAGTTTGTATCCACCACACATAACAACAACACTGTCTGGTGTTGCTTTACTTTATCTGGAAGGGTGCATTATTTCATGATTAACTCAAATTGCATTTCCTTGATGATAGCAATAGTGGTTTATAATTACATGTACTTCATGCAAAGTTGCTTAGTTAAGTCTGCTTTTTTAATATGCATAAAAAACAAGGTCCTCAGTACAGATGTTTCTTCAAACTGTCCTACTGACATTTTCTCAACCCACTCTAAGTGGTCTCTCCTACTGGGAAATAAAGAGTCTATCTGACACATCCTTGACTCCTTTTACAGAAGGCCTTTTTATAAGCTGTTATTAAGAACAGTGATGCCAGGCAGCTGCTTCTGTGATGTCCTCGCCTTCGCAAAAACAGCACAGAGGTCAAAAAAACTGACTGCAGCTAGGACATTTAACTGCTACTGCATAGAAAATAAAAATAAAAATACTCCTCTGCTATCTGTGTGTCCCTAGCATTTTTACTGTTGCAAAAAATGGGGAGGGCAGAGTCAGTGTACTTAGCTTTACTTTACAATATTTCTAATAGCTTTACTTACAATATTTATAATCCGTAAAGATTTTAGAACTGCTTGGGGTGAACAACCCATTGCCGTCAGATCAGGATAGATTCCTTCTTCTAACACATACTGGTTACCAGAGAATTCTTCCTCGTCATACACTACGCAGCTGCAGGAAGAAAGAGAAGAAATTGCCTCTTAAGAATTCTATTTAAGTAAAATGATGCTAGTGTTTCTCAGTCTTTAGCAAGAGCTACTGACAGAGACTGTATTTACAATGTTTTGTCCTGAGAAGCTGAAGACGGATGTGTAAACTTCAAAGCATTGTTCTCTGTAACTCCCCATATGCAAAACCACTTCAGGTATTAGAAATCTTGTTGCTTTTTTACAACTTTTACTATTGTAGCGATTTTGCAATATTCACTCAATATAAAACTTACCTGCCATCTAAAATTTTTGAAGACTTCACAGCAAATGAATCAATACATCTTGTGGTTTTTTCAAATATTTGGCAGTTACCCTTGAATTCAGGCTCTGAAAATAACTGGACCTTTAAAAAAGTTGCAAACATAGTTTAAAACAATTCATTCTTCAACCTTCAGTAACATGTCTCTAGCATTACTTCTATAACTAGATAAAAACATACTTAAAACACCCAGGTATCCTCAGTTGCATATATTATTTGTTAGCTCTTCAGTGTTGCAATCCTTCTTCAAGATAGAAAGGTAACAATACCAAAAATTACTTCCAGCTGTAAATCACTCAGTAATATACAAAAGAATTAAAACATTAACAAAGATAGCTCCTTGGACTATCCGCTAGAGAAGATTTTTAAATTCCCACAGAATAGCCAGAATAGGCACACCTTTACTAAAGGGCCATGAGTGGTTTTATTTTATATTATTAATCCATTTAATCTCCGAAATACGTACTCTTCCCACTAAATGAAAACTGTCTCTCAGATCATAAATGGTGCATAATCTTGGCAAAGTACTCAGACAGCATGCCAACAGGCATAGTATATATTCCCAGGGCAGATGGGCTTTATGTGCCTGTTACAGCTATAGTTACAGTCATGTCAGTGCTTCTTTCTCTGCTCGGAGGATAAGAGAAGATACATCAGACAGAGTCTTTTGTCCTCGTTAAAAAGAAAAAAAAAAATCTAAGCAGCAAACCTGCTAATTTGCTTAGAGGATAATTAACCCTGATCACACAGAAGTCATTCACATTATCGCATGCCTACCAGCTTTATTCACTCTTAGCAGAGATGCAAGTGTGGGCATGTACAGCGTTCTCCAAAGAGGAACATGCTGACGAGGGATGCAGTCTGTTGACTACAAGCCATTACTTCTTTGTTTCCTTAGGATAAGGTCTTAATAGGCGCATAATATATAGTTGCAAATAATTTTTCATGCACATAGCTGAAAATAAGCAGCCTTGAGATTTTTATTCCCCACAGTTTATACATTTTCCTATGCAGGAGATTACAGAAAGGCATGCTACTAATCAAGAATACAAAACAAGACAGCTAAGACTTCTCTCCCTAGTTTCTAGTTCCATAACACGCTCACCATTTTGACTGAAATGAAAATAAAAGTAACTTTGTACAGAGACAAACATGAAAAGGTTCAGAATTATGAAAGGATGAAAAAAGCCGCCCATTAGTCTCACTGTCAAAAGTACGTATTAGGTCTTGCACGCAGGAGACAGTCCAACGTAAAAATATGTTAACTCACTGAACAGACAAGTTCTCCCTGCCGTTTCCTTCTCTTAGTTATTGACAAAGATGGCATTAACTTTTAAGCACAACTCAGCAGTATTTGTGAGTGAATGAGACTCCCTTCTACTGCAACCACCATTAGCAGAACTGTTAAACAAAGAACTGGGTTCAAAAGGAATTAAGTCACAACTGTACCATGAACAACATCTAACTTGCAGAGCCCTCACCTCAGCAACAGACTGCGGGTACCTGCACCTCTGCACAGAGGGCTGCAGGCTCCAGCTCCTCAGAACAATCACCAACACCCCCAAAAACAGTTCACTTGCTAAACCAAATCATTGCCTGTGACCTGAGAAAGTTCTGATGGCAGCTGTGTATTAAATCCCACCTTCCTTGGGCCTTAATGTGCCGTACTTAAGAGGTTTGGAAAGCAGCCTTCCTTCACCTGCAGTTCTCACTCTTTGTCTGACTAGTCAACCACCTGTGCAAGTACCTGGGTGTTACACTAGACAAAAAACCATTTCTTTATTTATACATGTTACAGATAGTACACAGTATGTTTCGTGCACTTATGAGAAGTATCTTACCTTGACTTTACCCCTTTCGCTTCCAACAATATCCTGCATAAGTTTGGAGAGGACAAAAAAAGAAAAAAAAAAAACCAACTTTTTAAACAGTGATAAAATAACAAACATACAAAATTTTACTATTGATTATTGTTTAAAGAATGTAAATAAATTGAATTTGATAGAAAAAGTATAGCTCCAAACACTTCAGAGAAACTTGAAAAACAAGTATAAAATGAACTCCTTACCATAATGATCGGCTGAACAGACGATATTTTGCAATTCTTTCCTCCCCATGCCTCAATGCTGGGATATAGCCCTTTAGACAGTATATACTGCTCCCCTGTAAACTCAGGATTCTCATAAGCCACCCATCTAAGAGAGACAGAAGAAGAGGGTGATGGCTAGAAGTCACACTACTTTTCCAAAATACAGATGTGTATATTCACTACTGTCTTAATGTAAGAACAAATAAAAAACTTTTCCCCCCTCAAGAGCCAAAAGGCGATGCCTTTAAAACCCTAAACCACCACATGTATCTGATACTCCAAAACCCATGCAAATTTCACTTCCATTCACCCTATTATGTTGATATGAATCAGAGTGAATTAGCTAAAGCAGACCACAAATTCAAATACATCATCTGCTAGATATCCTAAAAGCTGTCTCCAGTAAGAATATTTTGAGATGTTTCACAATTCTACTGTTTTATCTAGATCAAGTTCTTCTCTAGAAAAAAAGACAGATATCGGAATAGAACTTTTTGGATAAAACTAACTTTCAGAGTCATCTTGGCAGTAAAGATAGGAATACTGATTTTTTTTTAGTGTTGCCTGTACCTACAGTTCAGTTGTGTTTAAGCAAACACACACCCCAACAGAAAGCTGAGCTGCAACAACAGGCATGTATGCTAATGAGAGCAGACTGCTCCCTGCTAGGAAGCACAGACATCAGCAGGAAGAACATCCTTGAAAGTTAAGCATTAAAACCATCACAAATTTGACCAGATTAATGTATTTAAATTCAAAGCCATTATTGTATGAATGCTCAGTCAGATCTCATGCCTAACACAGGCCACAAACTCAGATTTCTGCATCAAAACCATAACTTCTGTCTCAGTCAGAATATGCCTTTTTTAAAGACATTGAACTTTTGAGATACACACTTGAAGTATTAGAAAAGCAACCAAATCACTACATATATATCTCCAATGTTCAGTTGTCCCTGGAGTGCTTTATTTCTAATCTGAATTATCTGCTATCAGCTAGTCTTGCTACGCATAGCCTACTACATTCAAGAAACCTTCTATTACGGCATTCTAACCCTGACTCCATACCGAATGCCCAGATAAAGCATTCCCACATCAGCACTACCTTTGGTTTTGTGATAACCTGCATAACTTCTGCTGCCTTTCGCTGCTCGACTTCCCAACCTTCCCCATAATTATATTCTGGCTCTTTTTTAAACTCATCCTTTTTTTTCTGTTGTTTGTTGGTTTTGTGGGTTTTTTTGAGTGCTGATATTACAGCTGGCCCCAGTAACAGCTGAGTCTCATTCATTTTATTTATGCAGGGATCAAGACATCTTGCTGGTTCCTGGTTCTACAGGATAATCTTCTACTCATAGTCAATTTTTAATTTTAGCCAACAAGTATATGCTAGGTTATGCCAAAACCCACTTTCAGTGCAGTCTTCTTATAGTTTCAACAGTAACAAAAAGTTTCACATCATAAAGCAGTAAAATGATACGAAACTTATAATTTGCAGTGGATGCTAACTCTCACCAGCTAAATTCACCATAAAATGGCCTACATGTGTCAAGCAACTGGATTCTATTAAACTGTAGTTTTATTCCAAGAACAAAACGCCAGAGTCTCTGCAAATGTAAGAAGTGGGATAACTTCAAACTGAAATAAAGCTGCATCAACATGTATGTGCTGAGAGTATGAAATTTGTATTATTTATCCATGGCAAACACTCATATTGTGATTCACATTTATCACTATTCACATCTCTTGGTTTGCCTCAGATATAATCAATTATTCTAACTTGTTATGCACTAATTACTTAAGGCATATTTCAAGGCACATTTCAAAATCACCTCATAGTAATTCATCAAAGAGACATCGGTATGTACAATAAATTGAGCAGGCAGTTCAGATGTCTCAGGTGTGTCTATACCTGTATGCCACATATATCAAAAGCTGTGAAAGTGAGGTTTCCTTAACCAATTTCTTCAGCAGACATTCATTAGATTTTTCAATGCACAAATGCCAGGATACAACTACAGTGCATGACAGTTTAACTTGACTGACATCTATGCAAACAAGTGTTTCTGATATTAAGTGAATGATAAAACATGCCAGATGCCTCCTAAGAATCTCTCGGTAGCAGTTATTTCGTTTCACCCCATCTAAAAAGAAGGCTGAGTATAGAAGTAATCAACATATCTCACTTTAAGCACATGTTTATGTTGAAATCAATGGGATTTAAATAAGCAAGTACCACTCTCCCATGCAAGTCAGCCCATACAGTTAGAGAGTCAGGGCTTACAAGTGACATACTTGTGCCTTTACACTACCTTCAGAAGCCCACAGAAGCTGCTGAGACTAGTAATAACAGCAGCAAGGACAGGCAGCTGAATTTGGTACCAGCTAAACCTGTCAGACCTCATGACTATCCCCTAGGAAGGAGCAGTGCCTTAATCCAACTTCTGAGTAACAGAAAGGCCTGGAGAGCAAGTCATGGCCTCCATATCTAAGCAAGAGCGTCACATCCCAGCTGCCAGGCACCACAAAAACTGAAGTACTGCTCTGCAGCAAGGCAACAACAATCCTGCCCCACAGGGAGCTAATTCTCCTAACGCAACAGTTTTTGTAACCCCCAGCCCTACAAATTGCCTTAGTTAGGCTGAGCAACAGCCTCGTCCCAGGTTGCTGGCAGGGTGGTGCTGGAGACCTTCGCTCCTCTGCACCATCCATGTCCCTGGAACCACAGATGGAGAGAAAAGTGTCAATTATATATTGTTGATACTATTACATGCACAGTATCTTTTCCCAAACCCTTTTATATATGATATCTAGGAACCGCACCTCCAAACAGGGTCTAGAAGAACAGCCAAGAAAAGAACCCAGAGGCAGTAACTTGCCAAATATCAGCTTTGCTCATGGTTAGCCCAGGATTCATCTTACCTAACTTTACCTTTCAAAACGTTGCCCATTTCTCATAACGTATGCTCTTCCTAGTGTTAGCTGAGAGGGGTAATACCCCCTTTTTGCATTGCTCAGACTCATTTTAGGACAGGACAGATTACTTAAATCCTGGAAGGACCTTCTCTCTCAGCTACAGAAGAAATGGCAACATCTTCATTTAACTAAATGCCATAGTTGTAAAAAGTAAGCTTTCAGGCACAGAAGCAGTCCTTCAGGCCTGAAATAGAATTCACAATCTTTAAAGCTTAAATACTACACAGAGACAATGGGAAATCACTTGCAGATTTGTAGCATGATTAACAGAGGTAATAAAAGTCTGTTTATAGGAAAGAGAGGAAACAGGTTCTTTACATACCCCTTCGTTCTTGTGGTTCCTAGTACCCCAGGGACATGCGAACTTTAATTTCATGAATCCTTGAAAGGTTTTTTCAAATGTCAGTTCAGCTCGGTTCAGAGATGGAGGGAAGATTTGTTTGAAATGTTCTCCCACGGGGTACCCAAGGGCTCTTGCCCTTTTCAGCTCCCAGGGGAGGTTTGTTCTTGTACCTTGTGTCTCTTTAGTTTCACCCATGTTTCCTTCCCCAGTGCATCCAGATTAAATTTAATATATTCCGTCTCCTGTATATGAACTACTCATCACCTAATGACTTCCTTAATATCACTATCCATATGTACACTAGAAGCAGCCAAATCTGCACTGTGGACTAGTAACTTAAAAATTAGGGGAAAACCAGGCTGATTACAGGACCACAGTAAAACAAACGCCTACTTAAAAAAAAAAAAAAACAACAACAACAACAAAAAAAACCCCAACAAAAATCTGAAGAAGTTCTTCCACTAAGTTCAAAAAGTATCAACTAAAAGACAGGGGCTTTTTCAGTATATCTACCAAAAGTTTGGTGTGTTTATGGATAAAGAAAAGGCACACTTCAAATGCAATTCCTGTTATTTTGATCACTATTAAATACAAGGTTGAAGAGTTATTAAGCAGAGAGGAAATCAAAATTGTACAGCAGTTGATTTTAGTACTTGCTTAAACTTGTAAAGGGCGTTACTTGTTGCTAGTAAACACTTCCATTTTCCGACACTTAAAACTCTGCCAACTTGAAGGTAAAGATCAAACCCTACTTAAAAGAAGAAAGCCCTCTCCTATTTTCAGACAGCCTGGATTCCTTTTCTCCAGCCCCAACAGCAGAAGAAAAAAATACTTTTGATTTTATGTTTGCCCAATCTCTGAAGAATGATGAAGAGCAAAAGATGTACCGATTTTTCAAAAGTCAATCCTCATCACTTTAGGATTTTTTTTTCAAGATGTCTTTACAACAGATTGAGCAAACACATTAAAATATTGCTTGGAAACATTCTTCAGAAACACAATAGCCGAAAATTTTCATGCAGCTAGCGCTCAGTTAACTCAAAATGGAGTATTCACTCCCCAAATACAGAGCTGGGCTGTCTTCAGCATACAGTCTAAAGATGCAGTTTAGCTTAGAACTTGTTCAGTAGTATCTGTGCTCTGCAGTGTCAGGCTTTCTTTTCTTTGATATACCCTTTAAATTACAGAGCAATCAAATTAATTATGTGGGAAATACAGATCATCTGTTATCCGTTATCATCTGTTATCTGCTTAACCCAGAAACCCGTAGTTAAAAAATTGCTATGAAAGGTTCAGGGCTTCTTACATTTTTGAGATTTTTTTTAATGAAGTCTTTTCAATATGATACCAGGAAGGTTACTTCGAAATAGTATGAGAAGCTTCTATTAAATCTGTCACAGTTCACTATGACATCATGTACGTTACAGTCTAAACAGCTCAGGAAATTGCTCAATGGATTATTCATCACTCGATGACTGATTTCTTGGAAGGAAAGATATAAAAATTGTCTACCTGAACAGTTACTTAATACTTAAAATAAAGCATTTTATTACGAAGCATGACTTAATGTGAATCACTCACCGTTTCTCACACATTAGCATTTAGCAAGAACACCACCACAAAACGCCCAAACACTCACAACCTCTTTCGGAAACAAAAGGGTCGTACAAGACTGGTAAGAGTTGAGTGCTAGTCACCTGTTATGAACAATGCACCTAAATTTTTAAAAAGCTTATTGCTACAAATGACATCTTTAAGAGACTACGAGGTGAGATTACAAGAGCACTAGCAGAGTCTGTGGGACAAGAGTTTTGTTTGTAATGACTTCTAGCTGCCTTTACCATCAGAGCATTAGAGTCGCTCTTAATGACTAGAATACTCAAACTCGATTCCTATCTCAGCTGCAACAGACACATTTACTAGAACAACTACACAAAGGGTGTGATAGGTAACCCACAATTTGTTTCCCAACCTTCAGAGGGGACTCTTTCCCATGAATCTCCCTTGCATATTACAGAAGACAAAAGGACACAGTGGCTTCAAAGGTCACCAGGAAGAAAAAAACCTGCTGTCGCACCATGTTCATGTACAAATTAAAAGCATTCCTCTGGAATGCACTGAGCTTGATTCTGCAATCTTTATCCAGATAAAACTTGCAGAGATATCACACACATAACACACAGAAAGATTTAGGGTGTGGCTGGGTAAGGCAGAGCTTTCAGCAAGTCACCTACATATACCAGGCAGGGAGAGAGACTGCACATCTCATACTCTTTTGGTTCTACTACCTTAAGTAATTTTGTATGTTTGGAGACATGATTGCTAATACCTGTTTGTATTTCCAAAACACTTTGATGCAGACTGCAAGGCTGTGAAACTCAATCTGCAATTGATGTACTAAACAAATCAAACAAGTCTATCAACTTATCAACTGTGTGTGCCAACTCACATGGCACAGAGAGTAAGAGTTGTTAATGACCACGACAATGCAAAAGTTTTGGGAACCATTGTGTTAAAAAAAAAAAAAAAAAAAAAAAAAGAAAGCAACATTACTTTTCAGAACAGTTAAAGTCTCCTTAAGTCTCCTTAATATCAGAATGTCTTCGTGAGCATGGTAAGAGTTATCTCCATTTTACACACAACTGAGAGAAAGAGCAAGGAATTTGCCCCTGGTCAAACACAAGAACCCTGGAAATTACCTCTGTAACAATTTTGCTATTGAAATGCTTAAAAAGAAAAATAAAAATACAGCCATGAGAACATGCTATTTCTACCTTCCTGATGAAATCTCATCTCATACTTTCATACTTTGTGTATCACATGTCAACATTTCCTGGGACCATCTGATCTTATCGTGAGAAGAAAACCAATTTACTATACATATTCACAAAAACTTCTTTTCACATTCTGCAGTCAAGGGCAGAAAATTTTATCTGAAGACTCCACACAGACATTAGAAGTCAGAGTGCTGAAAAACATCTGCAAATACTATCAAATTCTAAAAAGAATAGCACACTTTAAATTACACAGGGATTAAAAATATCACTTACACGCCACTTAGCACATTTATAGACTGTGTCCTCAGCCCGTATCCAGTGTCTTTCAAATTGGAAATAATTCCTAACACATTAATGTTGGAACCCTTTGATCCAAAGTCTTTTTCACTGTACATTATCATATGGGAGCTTGTGAAGTCCTATTAAAACAAAGAGAAGCATCATAAGGAAAATGCAACAGGACGTCTCACTGCACTCAGGAGATGCCTACTACATGTTCTTGGAACTTACACCAACAATCGGTCGCAGTGACTGCAACTCTTCATCATAGCCACCCCAGTCTGTCCAATCCCGATACGCTCCTTCTTCCAGCAAGTACTGATGGCCTTCAAACCGGGGCTTCTCATAACCGACCCAACTAAACAACAACAACAGAATCTGCGTGTGAAAATGGACAACTGCCACTCCATGTTGTTATGGAGCAGATACAGATGTGTGAAATTTGTTCTTTCGCTGTGAACGTTTGCAAGTTTAACCCAGGCATATCTCTAAACCCAAAACCTAGGGAAACAGGGAAAACAAACAAGTACTGAATTTGTCCACTGCAATTTCCAGCCTATGGAGTTACTACCTCAGTGATGCGGAAATATTGCTGCTGTTTTCCCACACTTACACTCCTCCCAGTACTTTCATGGATCCCACTGATGTAAATGGAAGTCTTGTCTTTTCTTCTGATTCCTTGTCATCAAGCGTAAAGATCTCTGATTCTATTTCCACATTTCTCCCTTCAAAGAAAGGCTTCTCATAAATGATTACCTGTAGTGGAAATGAAGTAAAAGAAAAGTTGCAGACAGCATGAAAATACTGACAACAGACAGTTTCTTTTGCCATGACACATAAAGAGAAGGCACGATTATGAAACTAATTAGTGGGATCTCTCTATTGTCTTCAAGATGTCTTTCCCTCAGAGATGCAACATGAGGGCTTGAATGTTCACTACCCATCTGCATTATCCAGATAGCTGTTAATGCTGTCACATATGTGACATCACATATGATGAATGCATAAATGTGACAAATTGCAGTTTCATGGTGTGGTCACATACAGCAGGACTAGCCACTAAACCGTCAGTAGTTGGTACACAATCAAGATATATTTATCTACCCATGTTTAGTTCATGTGTTATAAAATACCTTTAGACAATCGAATAAATATTGACTTTTACCTTTGGCTCTCCACTGAATTCAACTTTGCGACCACCCTGTTAAAAAAAAAAAAAGAAAAGAAAAAATAAGTTGCCTAAACTTAGTCAGACAACTTACAGGCAACTATAAGAGTCATCAACTCTTCACAAAAAGACAGAATTAAGATGAAGCCTTCCTTGAAGAACACAAGTGAAAATAAGAAGGCAGATTAAAGGCAGAAATGGATGCAATCAATTGTTGAAAGTTCAAGAATTTTATAGACTAAAAATTTTGGTTTTTAAAGAGTTACTTTTTTGTTAGCCTTGAAAAATCTAGCCACCTTAACACATTATTTCTAACACATAAACACAGGTCACATAACTTGCTAGTAATAACAATATTTTACCATTTTCAAGGGCCTCATAGACCTAATGTAGGCTTCTTTCTTCTCCCAGAATGCTAAATTAGGATATTCACCAGGCTCCAACATTAAAGGGATTCCCTGGAAACCAGGTTCTTCATAAATTAGCCATCTAAAGCAAGGAAGAGAGGAAAGCAAAAGATAAAAACCCCAGAACACTTCTGAACAGTAAAGAACAAGACAATGTGCTTACTTTAGAAAAGACATCATTGTACCCCCAATAAAACTTCATTTCTTTACCATCAAAATTGCCAAGTACAAGCTGACACACTGCCAAAGTTCTGTGCCCGTGCAGGAACCACCAATAACGCATGTGTTTTGTTTGAATAGGCAAAAAAAAAAAAATCAGTACAAAGGAGAGACAGTTAAGAATTTGACTGCCTTATCTGAGGGGAACCCAAGTTTTAAACTGAAGTTTCAAGACTTAAGCTTACTCTGTATTATTTTTACAATAGTTTTAAAATATGCAGAACCAATTTTCAAGAAGTTGAAAGATCTCTACCAATCTAGACTTGGATTTGTTGCAAAATCTGTTGAATAGAGAATTCTAAACTTGCGTTACTTACTAATACGTAGCAAAACCTGACAACTCCTTAGAGATCTACTTCCACATGGCTTGTATCTGCTAATAAATCTGCTTTGAAAGACATGACTTCCAAAATTCCTGACTGGGACAGCAACAGTAGCTTTTCAAAGCTTTTTCAAGAAAATCTTAACCAGTAATCTGACTGGAAACAAAGAAACATACTGCTGATCTCTGCATAAGAATGGCAATGTATTTCTTCCAGTTAAATTTACTGATCTCTCAGAAGTGCAGCATGGAGCAGTATAAAACACATCCTGAACAGGAACGTTTTAGCTTTAGTTTTATTGCTGTCTACAGCTGAATGTTTGATATATTGTGTGTCTGTAGTCACAACGCCCAGTAAACCCTCAACTTCACTGCAAGAATTTAAACACATGGAAGACCAAAGAGAGAGCACAAGCAGAAGATAAAGGTGCATTGACTCATTTTTGTTGGCAGCTTTTAGTAAACAGCAATTAACCATGAACACTGGGAAACCTTAAGAAGATACAACCACACCCACATGGCAAGGTGACTCAGAATCAGAGCCTCCTTCAACTGCCAATGCAGTGAACTATGTTATGCCTGTAAACCAAAGGAAAGAAAAAAAATCCTGCAAGACGCAAAAAAAGCTGCAACAGCTTACCGAATTTCTCATGCAAGCAACTGGCAGAAGCAACTTCTTTCTACACGGGACTAATGAACTGACATCCGAAAAAGGCCAGGCTGGATGGGGCTTTGAGCAGCCTGGTCTAGTGGGAGGTGTCCCTGCCCACGGCAGGGGGGTTGGAACTAGATGATCTTTAAGGTCCCTTCCAACCCAAACCATTCTACGATTCTATGATTATTTTTCAACTGTCTGTTTTGCTTTCTGGTGCAAATATTAGCCTGCTTTCCCTCAGGGGATCCAAATGCAACAGAGTGAAATTACAACTGTAAGAGTTTATACACCTTTAGCACAAAGAAACACTGTCACACTGATGCAAAATAAGGACCAGTCTGAAGCCCGAGAGATGTACACAGACTCTGCTTCCTTTCCAAACATTTTGTAATTTCACTATTCGCAGAATGCTTTTAACTGAGGGACAGAAATAAAGTGGAGAGGTCGATAAATCAATTAATAATCAACCTCCAAATAATATATCTGATTTCATTACTCTCGGCAGATGTGTAATTTGGATTAAGCTTGCCATTCAACAGAAATAACCTTCTGTCAGAGAACAAACTACTTGGACATCTTAAAATTTCCCTATATACCTGAGTGCTTCATTTTTTCCACAAATCAAGGTGTAAAGATTTAATCAGATAAAATACCCTCTACTGAACAACTAAAACGCCCCATCCATCCTGTGGCATATTTAAATATATCTTTGCAATGGTATGGAACGCTTCTCTTTAGTGGGGCAGTTTTTGACAGTTAAATAGACCACCTGCAGCAAGGCAAATGCTATCAGTGGCCCAAACATAACACGGCCAACAGGTAACAACCAAGGTCTGTAAACCCTGTAAAATGTTCTGCAGGACCCAACATCATTGAAAGCGGTTCCACCCTCTCACTTTTTCTGAAACCAGCCTCCCTCTTCTGCATACTTTTCCCAGTACCACTTTGAGGCATATTTTCAGTACCGATTTACAAGTTTGTTTATCAAGTTATCAAAACTACCACTGGTACAGTGTCTGGATTGCTCCTGAGAGGTCTCCTTTCTCAGAAGGGCTCCCTTAGTTCATGATATACACTACACGCATAACTCAAACGGCTAGATGTTTTCAGGTGATATACATACATGTCCTAAACTTCGCCATAAAAACACTGATTAAAATGCACTGTGAAACACAAGAATGCTTTCCAGAGTTTACACATGACGCCAAGTCTTCCTTTCTAACACAAGAGCTTGAGAATTCTCTTCTCTTAGTACAATGATTTCAAGTTTAGAAGAGAGCAAGCAGGAAATGTGGTCTTATCGTAACAGTTCATCCCCCCACTCTCACATATGATAAGTTTGCCTGAATGAGAAAAAGCAGTAGAGGCAAACTCATTCCTTTGCTACAAATACACAAGGGTTACTCTGTCTTTACTACACACAAGCAGAAGAAAAACTGGCTCCAACACAAAACATTAAGAGGTCAGCCTCTCCAAGAGTCAAGCATTACAATGATGTACTAACGCTACTGTCAACAAATACTTCCAAAATGTAGGACTAGAATAAATACAGCCTGCTTGCATGTCTGATAGGTGTAACCAATGGTTTAAAACAAATTCCTTTCATAGCAGTACACGTTCATACAGAATTACGCACTTACATGCCCCAGTGTACTTTGATAGAACAAGTCTTCTGAGTGGTGCCAAACACCCCTGTTTCTTCCGTGTCGTCAAAAAAGGAAGTCACGATTCCTAAGCCTTCAGGTTCTGTATACAAATCAATTCGGCAAACCCTGTAATCCTGAAAAATAAAGATTGCCATAATCACTTGATCTGTGCTGCAAGTTCTGTAATTAATGCAGGTAACTAAATCAGTGTTGAAACATCTGTTTATTTTAAATTGTTTCCCCTCTTGTCAATTACTACTGCTATTAGATGCCTATAATAAAAGCATAACTAGGCCAGTTTTCCTGTCTCTGTTTGGACCAAGACAGTCAGTAAATCTATAATCAACATTTACATTGTTTACTTTCTGCCATCTAGGAATGCATCTTCTTTCATCAGTTAACATCTCCTCTAGCAAATTAAATCCTAACATAACACCAACCAAGCCATTCTTGAAGACAACTGCAATTTAAACAAGAATTGTAGTTACAAGCAATATATATTCCTCCTTTTTCCTGTCCTAGTCAAGTAACTTAATAGCTTATACTTGTTTGGGCAACCTGCAAAAATAACTACTTAATAGCAGGTTAAAAGTGCATGTAGGAAGGCTGTTCCACCACGTGTGAAGCTCCCTACTAAGTTTGCACATACAGGGCTATTTTTTGAGTATCAAACAAGGTTTGGTGTTTGACACTGAAGTTCATGTTGAATGGAAATCTGGTGAGAAGAGAGAGGGGAGAGAGAGGGGAGAGAGAGGGGAGAGAGAGGGGAGAGAGAGGGGAGAGAGAGGGGAGAGAGAGGGGAGAGAGAGGGGAGAGAGAGGGGAGAAAAGAAAAACACACACACATGCTTTTGAAAAATATGAGTCTGTGGAATTACTGATGTTTTTCCTGAGAGATTGACCAGGCTAAAAAGTATATGCTGTACATAGCATTTTGGAGGCTATTCTAATGAAAACCACCCAGTTTTCTTCCTGCCCTATCCTTCCAGTGGATGTTACTATAATCTCCATTATGCAAAACTCCCCACATTTATTTTGTGATTAAACAAGAAATTCAACATGGAAGAGTGTTTCATGCATTTACAACTCATGTTACACTTGTGTCCTAATACACCAACCACTCTTTGTATCAATACAAACCATCACCAAACATTAACACTTACACAAAGTTTTCTTTGTTTCTATTACTTGCCTTAACAACATGTCTTATTGAACCAATCACTGCAGGCTTTAGAGATTTGCATTCATTTTGCTCTTCTGAAGTATCTGCACCCCAAATATCTGGGAGTTCCAGCTCTCCTTCTTCCAGGGGAATAGAGGGGCCTTCAAAATTTGGTTTCTCATAGAGTACCCAGCTTAAAATAAAAAATTCTCATTATTAATGCTGCTTGTCAAGTGTAATTTGGAAAAATCATGATCCCATTTAACAAATCCTTTCACAAGAAGTATTACTTCCAGACCCTTCCCGCCACCCCAATACAGCTGATGCAAGCCATTTCTGGTCTCTGTGATATTTTTAAAAGCAATGATAAAAACAAAGATGCCTACTGCTGACTCTGTAATTCCATCAAAAACTCCTCCACCTTTTTAAATTGATGATTTGGGGCAGCAAGGCTACTGTCTATGAATACCAGACTTTTGCATAAGATACTAATCAGGACCAATTTGTAGGTCAGAAAATGTTGACACGGCAGACTTCTGTGTCATGTATAAACACACAAGCTACTTGGATCCTGTGAACAGAAGCCTGGAGTTCCACAGGGGCTGGTACAGATCTGCCAAAGGATGATAAGACTGCTCAGAAGACAAGCACAACTTTATTTTTAACCGCAGGTTTGAATATATAACTAGATAAAAACTATATCCATCTGCAAATATAAAACCCTCCCCTGGAGCTCTCAGTTAAAGAGGGGAGCAAGGGGGAAACACAGTCCTCTAGTCCATGCTGGAAAAGACTACCTGATTCACACAGATCAAAAGATTTTCATTCCAGTTTTCTGAAGCTACACAGCAGTGTGCTTCCCAGTGCTTCCTACTGCAGCTAGCCCTTGTTTCTGCAGCTTCCTATCAGATCAATACTTTTGAGAACCTGCTATTTGACTGTATTATAGCCTGACCACAACTTAACTTGCCATGCTATCCACACTAATAATGGCTGTTCTGTTAATGCTACGAAAAACGTAGGAGATCAACTTGCTTTGAATTACTCTTAGTCAATCTAGCTTTTAGAGAAAAATTCCCTCTGGACTCATGAGAGAAACAATCACCTCTACAGCATCACCTTATACTTTTGGATGTGGAATTAATCTCTTGCATCCAAACTCATGTCAGACCTGTCTTTAAAACCCTTTGCTAGCCTTTTAGCCCAATCCAAATAATATGCAAGCACCCATAAAGGGGACAGGAATCAAAAGGCAGCATAGCTGGACAGAATCTGACATTTCATCCCATCCCTATGCCTGGTGAAATGGTGCACCCCTCCAGATGGTAACACTCACTGAATTTGTCAGCAAGATAAGTTTTCTGACCAGAACTTCCTATTGCAGAGGTAAAATGCCACATTTCTTGCTCATAGGTATCTACGTTACATTGCCATTTGCAAGGCAGACTTACTGTGAATTACATACTGGTTCTGTTTCTAAAGATTTTTGGACAGACCAATGATAAAGAGTAAAAATTAATCTCTTACCATCCTCTGATGACTTTAACTAAAATTGTTGGTGACAGAACCCAAGAACTGCAATCCGGAACATCATGGAAAACTTCAATACCATTGTTTTGATAGTCTGATTCACAGTATATCACCAGCTATGTTAAAAAACAACAAAACAAAACAAAAAAACACCAACAACATATAATTCTATCTTGCTATGCTTTAAATATAGAGAGGAACAGTAAGGATCATAAAACTGATCTTACCTTGCCAGGTCTGGGATTGATTTTACTTTGTCCGTTTCTTGAAAGTGCCTAATAGTGGCGAGAGAAAAGTCACAAAAAAAACCAAACCAAAAACCTCAAACCAAAAATGTATTCAATAAAGAGGCTCAGCTATAAAAAACGAGCTAGTGAACCAAAATAAAAACTAGTCTGAATCATAAAAAGTCGATAACACTTCAACTACACCTACTTACTGCTTCAATTCCTTCTTCCTCATAAAAAGCAGTATCTTGCAATAAATGTACAAATTTACACACTTGGGATTTTTTTTTAATCTTTTTAAACTGAATTATCATCTCACTGAAGCCAACTAACCTCAGACTTGAAATGTTTTAAAATCCTTCTAATCAACTTCCTATACATTCCAGGGGTTTCATACCAAGAGACTACTTTAAAAATTGGCATTAATAAAGCACACGCTGTACAATGATAACAAGAGTAATGGAAGCTTAAACGTCTGGTAACCATAAACCATGAAATAATTTTGAGGGAATATATGAAAAGACTGAAGAGCATGATGGTATATGCAAGCATGAACTAATTAGCAAAACCCATTTTGTGCTGAACAGCTTGTAACAAGATAGGTTTCTCCAAAAAGTGCGAAACACTGTGCAATAAGTGATAGAGTAAAATGCCAAGAACAAATAAAACACATTGAGGTATACAAAATCTAAACCAATATTGAAGTCAGTAGTAAATTATATGATACAGAATACATGGGAAAGTTATGGTTGCATTATGTCATCTTAAAACAAATAAAAAGAGCATTGTAAATATGCATTTAGTTTCCTAGCAAGGACAGGAGTGCTCATTCTGGGACAGGGTCTTGCTCTTCTAGGAACTATTCATACAAACAAAAAACCACCTAATAGGTCCTGCCCCTAAAATAGGTTGTACCCTAAGATAACCAGCAACATGTGCAAGGAACTAATGAGAACATATTAGTCAGCACACAAGGGCAGCCAGTGGTCTCAGGACAGAGTTCCTAACCACCATCAGATTTTTGTAGGTATCATCAGAACACGTTGAAGCATGACTCGTTTTTTAGCCTGTGCTTCAATTCCAGTTAGAACTTGCTCTGTGTTTTAAGGAATACTAAAGTCATTGTTTTGGGCTGCGCTTACTCTTTTCCTTCACATTACCCACTAGCCGTTGCATCCTTATTTTTTTAGTCAGTGGAAGATGCACAGTAGGTACGCATCATACAAAATAAGAGCACCATGATGAAACACATTCATGTTAATAGATGCCATCTCATTTTCATGTATAGCCAATATCAGATGGTACCAGACCTACATTCATCTCTATGTATTTGTAATCTATGTATGGCCCTAAGAGGGAAAACAAAACAAAACAAAGTATGCACATCATCCATAAAAATATAAAAGCTGAATAACCTTCCAGACAGATTTTAAATGCCACAATACTTACATCCACATCTAATAAACCAGTGGGGACATTTGATTCATATCTGCTTGTCCCTAACCAGCTGGCAAAACTTTTCTCAGGGTTCCCATAGTTGGGCATTTGTAAACTTAGTTCTTTTTTTGCACTATCTGCTTGCATGTACTTCTCCACAAAACTTGGAAACTTCATATCTGAAAGAGACTGAATTGCAAAAATCAAAATTAACAGGCATTCAGCAGGTAGACAAAAATTTATGTGGTTGCGTTTCATGAATGACCTTTATTACCTCAGATTTTTGAGGCATGCCGAATGGCCCAGAAGCATCCTGTTGTAAAGGAGGCATCCCCGAGGAGTCAGTTGTAAAAGCTGTTGTGGTGTTATTTACTGAGGTGACAGAAGAATTAAAAAACTTTTCTTTAGATGTAGAAGACAGCAAGCTTGAGAAGAGGGAGCTTTTTTCAAGCCGGGATCTCTTAATTTCACCATCTATACCATCAATGTTCTCTTTTCCATTTGTTTCCTGAGTAAAGGCAGGTTCCTCTCTATTACATGATTGCAGGGCTTTGAATATGATACTCTGCTCTGTTGATGCACGCTTGGGCCTGACTCTGGCTATCGTTTCCAGGCTTTGCATTTTAATTTGTTGGGCCGGTAACAGATCCTGTGTTTTTTCCCTCCTCAATCCCAAACCAAAAGTAAATACACTAGGATCAAATACTTTCTCTAAGTTGTCTTCATGAATGGGAGGCATTGCAAAGTGGGGGGCTGGGGACTTGGGAAGCTTTGACCTCTTCTTTTTCTGGGGTAAACAAACCGAGCTGTCCAAGTTTTTTATTGTTTCAGCAAACTTCTTCATGTCGGATGGGGAATCAAAAACGCTGTCATCTTCAGCAGATCCATTACAGGTTTTGCCTGGGCTCTTCTGTGTATTGATGTTGTGCTCTGATAGCAATATACTGTCTTGACTGCTGTCATCATACTGTAGTGCTGCAAAGCTCAATTCTCCCAGCTTTGCCTTTTTATCTCCATTTTCCATCTTCTTAAATTCTGATCTAGAAACCTGATGAGATGGTACAGGATATTTACCTTCACCACTAGATGATAAAACCTCTGCGTTTGGGAGGACCTTTTCTTCATTTCTGTGGAATTCTGAGCTTGTGTTATTCCTTTGGTAGGAAGTATCTTGAGCGTTTTCATTTTTACTGGACGAGTACAAAGACAGTTTAAAAGGTAAACTTTCTTTTTTAGCTGTGGTTAATTCTGGATCAGGTTGCTTCAGAGAGACACTACTAGCATCAATTTTGCTGCTTTGGTTAAAAAGGGATATTGCAGCTTTTACCTTAAGTTCTGTTGTCTTCCCAATATCCTCAGAAAAGGCAGAGCCTTCTTCATTTTTGCCTTTTAATTCTGCAGTGCTTTCTTTCTCTGCTGTGCCATTCTCAAATAACTTCTGGCGACTGCTTTGCTTATTTAATGTTTTATCAGGCTGTTCACTTTCCTTAGGTTGTTTTCCAAATTTCAGCTTTGCTCTGCCAACAAACGTGCTTGGTACAGTGCTATTTTTTGAAGCAGGGATGTCAGCAGGCCTCTGGCTCTGGTTAGCGCATTTATTTTCAAACAATGAAATTTTGTTGGCAATGTTGCTGTTAGTTTTATTAACTGGTTTTTCAAGAGTATCCTGCTCACTTTCTAAACTGTCTTGATTCGTAGACGCTTTAAAATTCAGCTCTACATTCTTCGGTTTGGCTGGACTACAGGAGGCAAAGCGATACAGAGTTACATCTTTGATTAATCTTGAAAAGACTTGTAACAATTTTCAAAGCAATAAAATGTAGCATTATAATGAAATTTTCCATAGTCATATTCAGTTTAAAATTTGGTATCTCAAAAGTAATTAACTAAAAAAAAAGGAATAACTATACAAATGACAAAAAAAAATATACACTAAATAAGGAGAATACATTTCAAACATGTACACAGTTCTTAAATGCTCGGTAAAACAAAAAACACAGCAGCCTACAGCATCTGCAATTGAGGCAGAGAACTTAACTAGTTATGACTGACAGACATTAAAATTTAATAGTGAATAGGCAGAATAAATTATACGCATGAATTCCCTACAGAGTTTAGGAAACAAATCCCAATTCATTAAGGTGATAATGAGTTGGTTAACATTTGAATATACTTCTCCAACAAGTTTTGAAGACATCTGCCCAGATTCTTTGCAGTCTTTACACTGCAGAAGCAACCTTGAATGGAGCAAAAGACCTCTTCTGGCCTCATTAGTGCTGGTGGAAAACGTAACTGTCCCCAGTCACTGCATCACCACCTGGCTAAGCAGACACCAGATGCAAGGACTCTCCCATTTCCTTCAGGTAAAGTCAACCAGCAATTTATATTGTGTAAACTAACCCTGCTGATTTTACAGGAATTGAATTAGAAACACAGAAACTTCTCCATCACAGTGGATAGAGAAGTGCATACAAGTACATAGCACACAGTACTCACGTACTATGGCAGAAGGCTGATGACATGCAGCTGAGTGTTTTAAGCCTCCTTCCTGGGCACGTGTCTTCAAAATTTATCAGTCAGATATAAGGAGCGTCAAGGAGCCTACCATCACTTCAAAGGCAGACCTGTTCTCCAAAGAGGAATCTGGAGACACTCAGTGGTGGGAGAACAGGCAGAAATTGCACTACATGAAAACTGACAATGGTGGGAGATAAAAGAAACTAGCGGCTACAATCTCCAGGGCCTCAAATGCTCTGTCAATCAATGGAGGATTCTGGTATCTAAGTGCTTTGTTCTTTTTTACCTACACAAACTGTGTTCACTGAGCTCTCAGACAGCTCTTTAGCCCAAGAAAGAAGTGTAAGATACAAGTGAGTTAACATGAACAACCCCAAAACTGAGATCACTCCTTTCTCCTCTTCGTCAAGAGATCCATTGCAAGTAAGAAAGTAAACCTTACTAAAGCAAGACTCTCCATTGTAGAAGCTTCCTTCCTTGGGAAAAGCATGAAGAAGAAACTTACCAAAATAACAGAAGGAACCCAAAATCAGCTGCCTATGAATCTATACAGAAAGCAGCTGTTAAAAATCACCACGTCTTTTTGGAGAAGACTTCCTGACAGTGCTCACTGTAACTACCAGCCTGCTCATGTTGGTTCACAACAGGAAGACTCTTACAAAAAATACATGATCAATAAAAAAGTAAATATTAAACTTAAAAATGACTGACCATAATTCAGGTAGGTGCTAATAAAATACCCTTGGAAACAGAAAAAAATTATTCCTGAAAGAGGCAAGAAAGGGAGGGAACTATCGCACAGCATAAGATTAAATATATTTAAAGACACTACTTTTCATTTGCAGCATGACTGTTTTTCCTAAACTTTTCAAAGTTAAATTATTATATTCTTTTTCTTTTTGGAAAATGAATACAAGTTGCAAGGGACCTCTAAAGGTCAGCTAGTCCAACTTCCTGCTCAAAACAGGGACAACTTCAAAGTTACATCAAGTTGTTGCAGGCTTTGTGTGACCAAGTTCTGAGTATCTCCAAGGGTCAAGATTTCAAAGCCTTACCAGGGAAGTATTGCAACAGGTCAGCCACTGTCACTGTGAGTTATTTTTGCCTTATATCCCATTGAAATTTCACTGTTGCAACTTGCAACCATGACCACTGCTGTCCCTTCACTGCACACCTCAGGAATGAATCTGGCTCTGCCTTCTCTATAGTACATCTACAGGTAGCGAGAGATGAGAGGTGTCTACCCGTGTGCTTCTCTCAGTTGAACAAATCAATCTCCTTCAGCTTCTCCTCATATGTGATATGCTCCAATGGCATAACCTTCTTAATGGCTCACCACTGGACTCATTCCAATTTGTGAACATTTCCCTTGTACCAAGAGAAGAGAGTTGGAAGAGGAGGGAGGGGTACAACTCAATATAATGCCCCAGATGCAGCCTCCTGAGCACCAAGTATCTTCTCCTGGCTATGCTCCTGCCAATGTAGCCTTCATCTACTACAAGGATGCACTACTGACACATGCTGAAATTACCGGTTCACCAGGACCCTTCATGTCCTTTTCTGATCAGAAGAAGGTACTTATCCTCTCCTTCTACCTGTATTTTCAAGAGGTATTGCTAACGGCCTGGTTATCTTAACAGACTCATTTCCATACCATCCTTTTGTCAGCCTGTCACTTGCACTACTATGTGTATTTCAACATAACAAAATGTATCTTCCTAATAAAATCTGTCTCTCCCTGAATGCCTTGACACAAGCAAGTTTAATGGTTAACACTGATTGTTATCAGCCACACCTAAAACCTGTTTTAAATGAACAGCTAACACCTCAAAGGTATAGTTTCAAGCTTTGCAAATTTACCCAGAAACAACCACTTCAGCACTTGGTAGTTTACATTCTGCAGTATTTCTGCACAGCAGCAGCAAAACAGCTGAGACCGAAGAGCAATAGAAAGTTCAGCCCTGGAGCTCCATCCACTACAGCAGGCCTCCACTAACTCATCTTTCCATTACACCTTTTTCCACACCTAGAAATACTGGTGTTAAATACAGCCAAAAGATGCGCCTTATTGCAAGAACTGAGTTTCTAAGCTTGTTTAAAAGGAAGGCATGTTGTTTGAGTATCCTTTAACCCTCCGTTCTAGTATGAGGGGAAAGCATTGAAAGATGGATTCATTTAACAGTGCAAACTCTTTCTTACAAACAACCCAGTGTGGCTGATTCCTACTACCCACTGCTGATCTGCAATGCCAGGAACAAGCAAGCACAAGAGAAATACTGATGTCCTCTTTGGCTAAACCTTGCAGCTAACCTGTGGAAGCAAGCAGTTAAACCTCTCCCAATCTAGTCGTAAATGGAAGGTGAGTCACCTAGTTGAAGCATACCGTCCAAACGACCACGTCAAGCATGTAACTGATGTCAAAAAACATTGATGCCAAAACATCAGATTGAGGTGTGCAAAGAAAAACGGCACATTAACAGAGCAGAATAATTCAACAAGTGGGCATAAATGCAAAGGCAACTACAAAACCATGTCTGAACATCAAATATGACAACTGAAGCCAAGTTTTCCGCTAAGCACATCAAAGTAACTACTGCCTGAGGTTTTATTTGCTGATTAAGTGTACCATCAACTCAGCTTAGTCTCAAACCTGATAGGTTTCCCTTTCAAAAGCTGGAAGCAAAGTATCCCGTGACTTCCAAGTTGCCCAGTACACAGACATAAAAGGAGAAAAGACAGAAAATGCTATCATCACTTTCAGGGAACCAGCAAAACCAACTTGTCTTAAAAATTGTTTTTAAAGAAACTTGATTCCCAGAATCGGCACAATGTCATTAGGAAGAAACATTTTGCATTTTTAAGTGAAAACTACTCTGATTATACAAAATTCATCTTACAGGAAGCAAGCAAGTCTGTGAGTAAATGAGTATTTTTCAACCCGAAAAGGATTCATGTGAAGTATCTAACAGTAATTTTTTAACCTTTGAAAATGGAAGAGTATCTTTTCTCTAGTTCAAAGCAATATCAAGAGAACAAAACCACACCTTCGTCTAGTAATGGCACCATCTTTTCATTTCCTATTTTACAGCAGCTTAATCCCCATGCAGGCTTATAGTTCGTGGGTTCTGATGAATGACTACAAATTATACCAGGTAATCTGACCATATCAATTTGTCTGGCTAAAGAAGCTGCCATTGCACAGTTATCAGACGTACCAGGAACCCTTCATGCAACACCGTGGTCCCCACCCAGGGCTAAAGTTCCTATAGCAGCAGATAAGGCCAAGACAGAGTGTGCCACACACCCCACGAAAATCAGGTGAATTAGAACAGGCTGTTTATTCATTAAAATTAAATCTGTCAGAAAGGATACTTGTCTATTACTTTAAGAGTACAGCAGAAGATAACTCACTGTACAGCAAGCCAAGGAGATACCCAGAAAAATGAAATCCAGCTACGTGAGCATTTAGAACATCATCATCACTAACAGTAGTGACCCAAAGAGAAAAATATGAAAGCTACCTTTCCTTTGAAGTTATGAAGACACAAAAATTTAGAGTTTAAGATTTGTGATCTATACTGCCAGACGGCAAAGCATCACCATGTACAAAAATACCACAATTTAACTTTCAGTACTAGGTGGTTTTAATTCAGTTACAAATGAACAAATCAGATGTAGACCATTACAAACAGTGCAAAGGAAATTGTTCCTAATGCTCCTATGCTTCTCAGGTGTGGGAAGCATAATTGGAAATGTATGTGTTTCTTAAGCCATAATATCGAACCTTCACATCCTTCTAACACGGCGGAACAACAATTCTGAACACTCAGTGTACCTCGTGTGGACCTACAGAATTCAATGTACTCTGACACCTATAAATGAATGTACCAGAATGAGGAAAGCAATAGCGTATAGTACACAGCCGTGATGATTAAACAATAGAAATTATGAATGTAATAAAATGATTCACCATAGAAGAGAACTGTAATAGAATCCAGGATATCAATCACGGCACTCATACGAGTGATTACAGTGAAAGTTATAAATACATCCACTTCTTTATAATCCTAGAGGAAAGCACTGATCACCTCTGTTTGACAGATGAGAATTTCTTTGAGTTGTAAAACCAAATCCTGCAAACTAATATATGCATAATTCTGCAAATGCCCGATGTTATTCACATGCATAAAAATTTACATGAGTCATCCTGCATATACTTATGAAAGCAACTATACGTATTCAAACTTCTGGAGTGTGATCTATCGTATCATTTGAAGGATCAAGTTCTACAGTGCATCCCACATTTCTTCATAAAATAATAGCAGAGCTTATGTTGTTTCAAAGAACAACTTGAACACATTCCTTATTCAAAGATTTTCACATACAAAAATCTTCAACCACATCCTCAGTTGGTTTCAGATGGCAAAAACTACATTAAGGTCAATGACAGCCGAGCTAATCTGAGCAACAACAGGAGCACTGACAATGATAACAGAGCAGCTTTTATGTATGTTAAATTATTCCATATAATGGAATTGACATACAAAGAAATTCCCTGTCCATAAGAAAAAAAAAAATAGAAAAAGAATTATTTTTCTAACACATGTAAACTACAATGCTTATTAAGTGGTAACTGTAATTATGATAAATCAAAAAAAAAAAAAAGGCAGTTCTTAATTTAAAATAATCTAGATAGATAACAGATACATAGCTAGTGTTCCTATAGAATCCTAAACACAGATACAGGCAAAATTACAGCTACAGGGATAAGGTAAACTAGGTAAACTAGTTTATGTTACTTACAGGCTAATCTTTGTCGTGACTGTTCTGGAAGCATCCAAACTCTTCAGCTTTGAGCTGTCTAAATCAGAATTTGTCTGTCTCTCAGCTGACATACACAGGTCTCCATTTTTAATCCCATCAGTACGCAAGAAAGCTCTTCCATCCGAACCATTTCCATGCTTTACTGCTTTGGTATCATTTCTGCCTTCAGCAAACGCCAAGGCAGTGTCTTCTGTCTTATCGGCCAAAGAAACTTTGGGAGACTCCAAGCTGTCTTCCCCAGAAGCCACAGGTATAGCTCCCTTTTCCACTGAAGTTCTTTTTGTCATGGGGTTACTCTCTGGTGATGGTAAAGGTTGCCTTTTTGAGGAGTAATCTTTTACCTGACCCTTCAAACCAGTAGGGGAAATGGGGACAGCGTCCGACTGATTCTTTTTATACGATCTTCTCCTTGCAGGGGTTGTGTTTGAGATCTGCTGCTTGCCTTTGTCAGCTTCAGTTTTACATGCCCCTTTGTGAGCAGATCCAACTTTTAGGTCCTGATTGTTACCTGGGGATGAGAGATTCCTTTCAGGAGTCTGTTGAGGAGACTTTGCTTTTCTTTCCGAATTTATAACCTTGTCTGAAAACACCTCAGAAGCATCATCCTCAAAAACGGATTCCTCTCTTGGAGCAGTGTCAGTCTGGTTTCTGTCTCCATTTGGAATGTCACTAGACGACTGAGATTTTCTCCTTTTCCCAGATCTTTTATTAGCAGATTTTTTATCCATTGTGTCCGAGTCACTACAGTTCTCTTCTGATGTAACAGTCACGGGTTCATTAAGAAGCTCCTCTGTTTTTCTTAGATAGATATCAACCGTTAACACTCTAGCAGAATGTGTGTGTTCACTTGCTGCAGATTCCAACTCGTATGGCAAATCCTTTGGTTTTGCATGCCCAGGCTCCTCAGACGCCCACGTGTTCACAAGCTGCTTGTGGCTTAAAATACTCTTTTCTAAGTCTTCACTAGACAAACTTCTCAAGCTTTTTATAAAATCTGGAGTCGTGGAATTATTTATATCTGTGATGGACTCTTTCTCCAGTTCCAGGGTTTCCACATTCAGGCTACTCTCAAAGAAAGAGTTTTTAATGGTTTCACTGCTGCCACTCCAATCTGCTGACCACTCGCTGTCAGAAGAGACGCCCCTACAACTCCATTCCGAAATGGTATCGCGATACGGTGGTCCTACTTCCCCACTAAAATTATATTCCTGCGTCTCAGAAATAGCACTCACGCTTCTCACTTGCTTCTGTACCTGAGGAGCTTCGTGTGCTTCCTTTACATGCCTACAGTATATTGGCTGCGCTCTGTGAGGAGAAACTGACCTCTCCCCTTTCCGATGTGAAGCGTGTTCTATTGAACTTTTGACATTCTTTCTTTTCCCTGTGCCAAACAAATTTCCAAGTCGTTCTAAAACTGGTTTCTTTTTATTCTCTTCTCTGGACGAATCTGGAAATTGTGAGGTGGACTATAAAAACAAACAAACAAACATTTGGTTAATGTTAAATTTGTTTCTATAATACATTTGTTTGTATTAGCACTACCTATAAATTAAAAGGACACAGTGAATTGGAACAAAACAGCTTACTGAACAATACTAGCTCTCAAAAGAGAGCAAGACAAAACACTCAAAAAACAATTAAAATCCCAAGATCCTTCTGTATGTTTTTGCCTGTGTTTGTTTATAAGTATGCTCATCTCGCCGTACAACACCAGCAGTATATGTCCCAAATCTGAAACTGTTGCACTATTAGTTAATGTCACTCAACATAATACAGGAAAGCATCACTCTGCAAGACTGAGGACAAACTGCTTGGTCAAAAATTTCCTTACAGAAACAAGAGTGGGGAGTTTAACTTTTCCCTCCATACTGGCAGAGTTAGTTTTGACACTTGTAATGGTAGAGAATAGTTTCAAAGGTGTAAGTTGTATTACAGTTCATACATTTCTTGTTAATGAAGTCCACTAAATACACATCTTGGTTTTGGCCCAGAAAACCCAGAACTATAAAAGCCACTGCATCACTCAGTGAGCGTTACTGGGTCAAGCACTGCCCTGGATTACTCTGGGTGCAAGTTTTCCCTTACAACTTCTAATTAACATGGTAAACAGGAAACACGCAACACCACTGCCGAGTACACATGTACATTTGCATTTTAATATAGTCGCACTTTTTACATGCCGGTACGATGAATACTTGTTTGGAGATGTCTATCCCAAAAACACCCCGAGTTATTTCCCCACTCCGCCGGACCGCAGCCCTCCCCAGGAGAGCGCGGATCCCCCTCAGCGCTACGGACACTGATGCTTCGCCGTCTTTTTACACTTGGGGGACGTCGGGGGGTTTGACGGGGACCCCCCGCTAGCGGGGCAGGTACCGGCCGGGTCCCCCCCTCCCGCCGCCGCCGCTTCCTTCCCCGCGGGGAGGGCTACGGAGCACCGGACCGGTCCCACCTCAGCGCCCGCACCCCCGAGCCCACAGGGGATCCGCGTTACGGGGAGGGAGAAGCCCCCGTTCCCACCCCCCCCGCCCCCGAGACTGCCGCCGTCCTTCCCCATCCCAGAACGGGACGAGCGGGAAGAAGGAGCCGCGGCGGACTCTATCCGCCCCCGGCCGCGCCGCATCCTTGCCCGGCTCCTCCGGTGCGGCCGCCTCGCCTCGCCGCCAACGGTCCCGACACTCACCGCCCGGCCCGGCCCGGCCCGACCCGGCTCGGCAGTCCCTACACGGAGCTGCCCCTCACGCCGCGCACCCCGGCGCCACCTGTCTGGGCGCTCCGCCCCCGCCCGCCCCCGCACCGCGCCTCGGCCCGCCCCGAGCCACCTCCCTCGGCCGCGGAGGGAGGGAAGGGCGGCGCTGCCCAAGGCCGCCCGCCGCCCCGGCCTGGCCCCGGCGCGCCGCCCGCGGGCCGGGGCGGCGGGCGGCCCAAGCCTCGGGGCTCCAGCTGTAGGGGGCCGGGGCGGCGGGCGCCTCACGCCGAGGCGTTTCCCCTCCCTCACCTGCCCCCGTCCCCCCCTCCGGGGCGCCGTGAGAATGACTCCGCCGCCTAATGGTGCCGGCCCTCTCCCCCCGGGGCGCTCAATTAGTATGTAATGTTCAGTGACTGCTAAACTAGTCCTCTTCTAATTAAGGCTTAATGACTTATGCGGAGTGGAACAGCTTCGGCAGGAAGGACCACGCAGGTCTCACCTGGGTGCTTCTGAAGGGCCCTGGTGCGGAGGCGGGAGAGACACCAGGTCAACCCGCCTGCGGCTGGCCAGGCCACCCGGCCCGCAGCGTGTCTGGCCCTGTGGCTATTGAAGAAAATAAGGGGTTTTTTTATGGTTTTTTGGTTTTTTTGGTTTTTTTTTTTTTTTAACACGGTCGCTTCCTCCGCCGGGTGAAAAAGTATTAAGTTAGTTATTTTTGCTTCACCAGCAGACTAACGTTTGGCCTCTGTTTCCAAAACTTCCCCCAAAATGTGAGTTGCGAAACATCATCTCAGCACAAGGAGAGCCCCACGGAGCCTCCTTGCTGCCAGCGGAACGATGTGCAGCAGCGAAGCTTGCCCAAACACGTGAAAAATACCTGAACTGGGGAATATGGAGCCTTAACTTACCATACTGCAACCAAACAGAAATCCACAGGAACCCTTGTCTTCGCTGACCTGTCTTACCTGTGTTACTTAACCAATAAGCAACTGTACCACCAGCGAAGTCCCATCTCCACACACATAGTGATCTTCCCCCAGCATCTTTCAAATAGGCAAGTCTACGATCATGACCCTAAGCTTGAGTTTTTGGGTTCTTGGGTTTGTTTGGGTTTGGTTTTTTTTTTGAGAGATACTGAAATGATCTGCAAATGAGAAAATTTTATGTCTGTTTTTTCCCTCCCTTTGCCGACTTCTTTCAACCAAAACGCTCAGTTAAATAAAGAGCAACATTGAGGGTTGCGTTGAGTTCGTACAGCTCAGACAGTTGAAGTGGTTTTGTGATAACAAAAACAACTATGAATTTCCCTATCAGATGCAACAATCATGAGTAATGCAGCCCAATTACTATCTAATTTCTTGATGTTATGTATGTATTGCCAGTATTAACTAATTATAGGGAAGGGATAAGGAGACAGTAAAGAACATTGCTAGCTAAAAAAAAGTAAAAATACAAAATTTTCAGTAACACCTAAGCCAATAAGCAATGAGTGACACTAATTTCTCTGAAAATTCACAATAACTAAAAGTGTGAGGAGGATGCCTATATTGTTCCTATTAAAAACCACTAAAACACCAAAATAGGGGAAACCTAACTTCATTATGGTGTCAATCTGCGTATTAATATTTGGATGCATAATGTCAGTCCTCTAAATTAGTTGGGATTACATTATCAACCCGACAGTCATTATTACACTTGCAGTCAAGTTTTGGGTTTGCAAGATTATGCTTGGAAAAAATTACTTATTTGAACTGTGGATCTGTATTTCTCTCTTCCCAGCAGCTGATTTTCATAAAGTCCATGGGAACTTAATTATCTTTGAGACGTCTCCCCCTTTCAAATGGAGTTTAAACTGTCCAACAAGTTCAAAAGGTGTTGGATGGAAGGGAGGAGGGACAGCCAGCCAGCCAGCCAGTCCAGTCACATAGGCCTTGTTTCCTCAGGGAACGAGGCTAAAGATTTTTTCTTGATCTTGAAATAGCTGCCCTATGTAAACTGTTTTGAAGTAATTTCTTCATACAAAGTACCTTAATTATATACAGCTCTTTCAAAACACATAAAAGGCCAGGTACTTGCCCTGAAGAGCTTGTATTTTAACTCAGATAAATGTAGGTGAGCCAGTATTGCCAGTGCAAGAGGGCACAGAGACCGAGCTTCTCAAGAGGCTCCCAAGTGGGGCCCAGCCTGACAGAGCACCGCGCAGGAACGCTTGATTTCCAGAGCACCGCACTGAAACGTTTGATTTTCAGAAGGCGAGAAGTATCCTTGCTCTGCAGATCAGGCTTCCTCAACGTGTCTCTGCACAAGTATTCTTACCCTTGAGACATGAGCCGTTTCAGGAATCCCTGATCAAAGGCGTTGGCAACTGAAAAAAACAGAGGACTTGCCTATCCGTTCCTTGGACAGCATGGAGGAAGCTGTTTCAAGTACACTGCATGAATCTTTAAAGCGCTGTTCTAATCTGAAAGCAAAACGCCGCCTTCTTAACCAAGAAATGTAAATCTTGTTTGTATTTGTATTCATACCTGTTTATGTTAGCATTAAAATATTTCCTCTGTTTTTGGCTGGGGTTTTTTCTCATTAGTTAATATAAGTTGCCACAGCCAAACCCCTAATTTAACAACGTAATTAAACATGTGCTTTGCTGGTCTCCAGTGGAGAGAAAGCATAAGCTACTGTGATTTGTTGAATCAGAACTTCAGGCTGTGTCTCAAGGGATCAATTGGATGTTATTTTCTTAGATTAGTTCATCTGAGTCATTTGAACATGACTGAAAACAGTTCTTGGAGCACACATTATAGAAAAAAGTAGTAATTTTACTAGTCATTAGCAACTTTGTGGTAGCTAATAGGTGGTAATATCTAGTGTGGACAGTTCTGTAATTTAAACATTTATTTGCTAGCATATGCTCACCTTCAGAGAGGGGAAAAAAGCAGTATTCATTATTTAGTGAAGAGTAAGTTTGAGCTTTATCATTCACTAGAAGGTCATAAATAACTTTCAATAAATTTCAAGTAACATGAAAACCTGTGAGACCCTTCTATCTTGAACAATTCTAATAATGTAGGACCCTTCTAAGTTCATACTGGAATGCCAGTAACTTTGGGTATCTTTAAATCACAGTATCGTAATTCTCACAACCACGAGAAACAGAAAGCCTCGGAGTTCCAGCAGTCACGTGGTACCCCAAAAAGTGCATTAGCCAAAAACATTTAAATAAATAAACTACTACTCTTCAGGCTCTAGCATTCTGCAGCGTCTGACTCTCAAATATTCAACACTAGCAATGCCAGGCTTTGTTAGGCTGAAAATTCATCTGGAGTATTGCTGCCACAATGTGCTGAAAAATATTAGTGGGAAAGCTAGAAGGAAGGATGTGCGAATCAAAGCTGATTTGAGAGAGAAAAGTCTGAGAAGCACAAGACCCACTCGAGTCCCTGTTTCAGGTCCTACAGAGAGAAGATTTCATACCACTTTCCTACAGGTGAGTGCCCTAACTACTGGCGGGGGGGGGGGGAGCTGTAGATGGAAATAAAGGCTTTTGCTTGTTTAAGAAGCACAGGAAAAAATTTATACCTAGCAAAACATTTGACGCAAACCAATTTTTTTTTTTGTGATTCACTGAGGGAAAACAAGCAATTATATTTCAAGTTAACCTAAATGATTTCTAAACTTAACCTTGCCGTCAGTCAACTAGATTTAAATTACTTCAATTCAGTAGAGTAATTTTTCCTTGTTTATGCTGACCCTTCACAAAGCCACAAAAGAGGGGTTACTGTTATGAAAAGTACAACTTACGTTATTTTAGCCCACACGCTGCCTTCTTCCAAATACCAAGAGTTTGGCATATACACACTAAACGTTTTTAGCATTTCTTTTAAATGTATTAGATTCTAGGTTGACAGAGTCCTCTTCCGAGGCTGAGAAAGAAATACACTCTAAATTTAACACATCCACTCTAGCATGGCATTTACTCCCTGCCTCTTCCAGCTCTTTGCCTGCTACACTTAAGAGGCTGTAAACAGCAATAGCTGGATTTTAAACAATTGCAGCTTTAGCTGAATTCTGTGTACACGGAATGTAGTTATCTAGACTGGGGAACTTACCTGAATAACCAAGGAGCTATGAATGTAGAACTGTTGAGCAGAGCGAAGTGAAACAAACAAAAGTTTTCTTAATAGTCATATTTTTCCACAAACTGTATTTTCTATTTTCTACTAATTCAGTATATTTTAGCAAAGCAGTCCACATCTTCAAGAGAACAAGACCTACCTGCTTCCAATTTATTTTTTCACTGTAAAATTATATTTTTAGTTCAAATGTACACTGAAAATTTACCATTTTCCAATAACATAGAGACTAATGAGAATACTGAGACTGCGTGTTTAACTGATTTTTTGAAAGGACATAATCAGTTCAAGAAGCATAGATGTAAGTATAAAACCCATATTATTTCATAGGTGCCAAACACAGAGATTTAGATATTGGATGTATCTAAAAAACCCCAGCAAAACTGAAAGAAGCAAATCAAATAAATAGAAATCTTTTGGAAAAGCTCATGAAAGACAAAGAAGCATAAATAAAAATTGAACAGATCCTTACATGAGTATTTAGGAAAGGAGGCTGATAAAAAAGAGCAGGCATGTCAGAAAAGGCATGCCTGTTCCCATCTCCTCTTCCCCAGAGCTAGTTATTTCCATATACTAAAATCTTTACCCCCTCCCCTTCTGTCAACAATAGCATCTGTCAGTTAAAGAGACGCTCTATAAAACTAATGGAGATCAGTTGATCTTATGATTTTAAAAAATTAATCGCCTATTAACCCAAAGATTTCTGGTGGGGTTTGAACAGAGAAAAGAAGAGAGTGCTGTTTGTCTTACCATGATGATGATAATTCTTTTTGCCGTTTACAGAAGAATAAACAAACTATGGTGTGTGAGATGCAGTCCTGCGTGTCATTAACCAAACCCCTTTTCTTAGCAATCCTCCCACGCTTTAACCCCTTCTTTCTTCTGGCAGCACTCAGTTAAAAACAAGCAAAAAAGGAAGTAGTATCTGACTTGAGCCTTTCCAACTGATAAGTCATTTGGCAGACAAATTATAACTATGAAAGGGACTCAATTAGAGGATAGGAGAAAGAGCTGCAGAAGTTGTGGCAGCAAGTCCTTCAGTAAGCACCTCTACAGAAGCAGAGAACCTGTTGCAAAGAACTATGAAGTTAGTGTTGGGCAAATGCCTTACGTGCATTAATTAACATGCAATACTAGAATGTAGATATGCAACAGTAGGAAAAAATATACCACACACGTTGGTTCTCACAAACTTGATTACTGTTTCCCGATCCACATTTAAGATGGCTAAAGGAAAAAAAAAATCACTCATGCCTTTATTCAACAAGAGATTCATTTATGCAGGCATCCTTGGTTCTTCGGCTTCCTGAGTTAGTATATTAAATCTGTATTTTTCTAGCGACTTGTAGATAAATGATACTAAAAAGGGATTTGAAGAAGTAGAAAACAAGCAGCACCAAAAGTAGGAGGAGGGATCATTCAACAATGAAGAACAGAGAGAATATTTAAACTCTTCTGAACTTGGAAGGCTTCCCAAAATAAAATTGTATGCAAAAAATAGCATTAACATAAATTATTGTACTCTTAACTCTTCATGTTTCAATGTAAGAGAAAGGGAGAAAGTCTGATATAAGTTAGCCTCACGTCTTTGCCCTCAGGATTTCGAGTCTTGCTGCTGGGTCAGAGCTGTATCATTAGATCATCTGCTCAGTGTAAAAATTCAGTGAGACATCACCTCTTTTGAAGTAAAGAGTGAAAATAGACAGATTTTATCTGTGTTTTATTCTGAGACACAGGAACTTGAAAGTACTGTTTCTGTTGAATAATAGAGGATAAATGACCAAAGCATTTTGGAGGGGAAGAGAGGGGCTTGGAACTCTTTCAGGTCTCCCTAACCAGAAGCCACAACTAGTAAGTGTAACCTCTTTCCTTTTTTTCTTTTTCAATTGTGAATGCAATTCACAATGATGAAGAATCTGTTGTATAAATGGTTTTGCATTTACTAGGTCTCTTTCTTCTAGGTTTGTAGGTCTCTGTTCTGTTTTGTGAGAGCCTACAGTGTCCTGTCACTTACTCTAAATGGTGCATATTGGTAAGTATAGATTTAACATAAGTTGTATAATTTAGATCTTTAGATCACGGTAACACTTCCCAGTTCCTTTTTGAATAAGTATTTATGTATAACTACTGGAGATAGGAAATTGGATCCTTTTGCTGCAAATCTAAGAACGTCTGTACGACAGACTAAACTATAAATCTCTGGAAATCAGCTCTTTCTTAGGCACCATCAATCTTGATCTCTTCCCCTTCCTTTCACACAGAATTATTGCTGTCAATAGGAGCTCCACAGTCCTGAAAGTGTATGACATTTGAAAAAGTCTTGCAGCATTTTAGAGCACATGCAACAATTTCATAAAAGCGTCAGTAAATTCCCTGAGCAACCCAAAATTAGGTACTATTACAAAGACTGATAGTTTTACTAATACTACTGAACTTACCTACAGTCAAACAAAAACTGCTGGTTAGCAGTTGTTTTCCGTTCTGCATTGTTCTCATCTAAGAAAAAGCATTTTAAGTAGCAATCCGAATTTATTTATTTGCTAAGCACTTAGGTACAGTAAAACTGATATATATTCCCAGAAGAGAAATTATGCACACGGAAAATACCTTTGAAATCAGACTGTGGAAGTTGTACTAAAACTGTCACACTCATTGTAATCCTTGGATCTCATTCCAGATACTCCAGTCCATCTTCTCCAGACTGTTTATACATTTTTATACCAAATGATTATGGGACAAAGAGGAAATAATCCCAAGGGGCCACATATATTATTAGCCTTTGCCAAACACAGCACTGATGTGGCTCCTCTTTGGCTAGCTTGGGCAACTCTACATGATTCTGCAGGTAGCTCAAGAGCAAGGCAGGATTTCGAACATGTTCCTGTTCAGTCTTTCTTGTTAGCTAGCCCTAAGTGCTCAGCAGATGAAGGATATAGATTGTCTCACTCTCTGCTTGCACTAGGTGGGAAACCTAGGTCCTTACCTGCAGTTTTAATTCAGTTTAGGGAAAATATGCCTAGGAGTTAGTTTAACTAACTAAAGCACCCAAGTGTTTCAGTCTGTCAGCGGCTCTAGCTCTAAAACTCTAAAAAAGTAACTTGTTGAATCATTTGAAATTTAGAAAATTGGGATTCTTTTCACTGGGTAAAGCAGACAGTCTGAAACTATGAATGCAAAACTGAAAGTCTTTTGCTAGTAACACAAGGACTTTCCCCAGGTCAGGCATAGTAGAAGATGGTTGTCACAGGCGAACAGGGCAAAAGGCAGAAAGCCATCCTTCTGAGCACTGTGCTGTTAAGGTGAGACTGAAAAACTGCAAAAGTAAACAAGCTGCAAATTGGACTGCTCATCTGACCAAAGACAAATTTAATAAGCAATGAAGTGAACTGCATGTTTGACATGCTTGCTTTGGGAAGCTGATGTGACGGTATTGAAACAGGAAAAAATTACTGTGTGTTTATGATTCTGAAAATCATTCAGTAGGATGAAAAATGACAATATTTAATCAAAGTGTATTTAAATATGAAATTAACAGAATCTCTCTGCTCCACAGAAGTTCTCATTAAACAGATAAAAATTGTGGAATGTAACTTCTATTCCACATTATGCCAGGGTACCATTTGGTACCTTTAAACAAACAGAATCTTTCAACTGAAATGTGTCGCCAAGTCAATCCCCCAACATGAAGGCACCCAACACAGCAGCTGCTTTGGAAAATTTGGGCTTGATAGTCTATGTGCTTCAAAGAGTGCTTTTGTAAAATGGGTAAAGTGTTTACACCCCTTGATAACTTCTTTGATGTATAGATTTTTCATCAGATGAAGACTACTAAGTACAAGGAACTATTATTAGTAAAATACCTTATCCTGAATTTATAAAAATGGCTGGACATCTCATTTTACATTTGAATTACAATGTTATAATTTAGCATTTATTCTAAATAACAGTGTTCACCTAAGGCTCCCAGAATTCCCTCAAACTAATTATTATAATAATTATTACAGAGAATTGCCTTGTTATTAATTAGAATAAACTTTATAAAACCAGTATAGAGAAGATAGGAATGACTCAAGACCCACTGGTTCCCTGCAGTGCAGTGGGCAAAAATTAAATCAAGTGGAACAGTCCTGCAAACTCTTTGCTCTTAATCCCACGATTACATCAGTATCGCCTAATATTCACCATTAAGCAAGAGAAACTTCTAAGAGAAAATGTTTTAATGAAATGCATTTATATTCTGAGGTGTGTTTATTTTAGGCTCCGAACAGAACTAATTAGTATATAAAACATTAAAATAAACAATACGTGTCTGTCCAGAAAACAGATTCATTATTACTTCTGAAGAAAAAGGGAGATGTATGTTTTCCTGCTATTACAGATATATTATTACAGACATGTTGCATTATCCTACTGTGCACCCAAACTACTAAATGTTAGCTGCTAAAGAGATATAACTACAACAACATTTAAATTTCACGAGTGGATAATTGGATGAAAGTTCAAATTCCTACCTGGTATTCTTAAAAAAAATAATCAGATCTTACCTCTAAAAATATATTTTGTGGATTAACAATAATGCAACAGGGAATTGGATCAAACTGGATGAAGCTATGCTGTTCAGAAATCCCAGCATTTCCAGGAAGTGTCAAGAAAAACACAGGATTACTGATTCTGCTCTTGAATTTCTGAATAACACGTTAGTTTGCACACAGGCCAACCCAACATACTCCAGGATTGGCATTGGTGTCCATGGCTTAGAACAAGAGATATTACAAAGGTACTTTTAAAGCTAACCCTTAAAAGCATCATGATTAACCAAACACAGTTTTAACTACAACAGTTCTAGTGTTGGGCTCAAACTCTTTTAGATCCTTTCTAAATAAAATATGGTACAAACACTCCATCAGCAGCTCTTGGGGACCACTTTGCATAAACTTACTCCATTATTTGTCACTGCTTGAGAATATAGGAGGGAGCTGGTTGCCTACCATTAAAACCTGGTAGGTGACAAGTGCTTCCTGTGCGTAGAAGGCAGGTGTGTGTCTTCTCTCCTGCTCCTACTCTGCCGCTTCCTTCCCACGCCTTCTTGGCACCTGGTGGGAAGGGGGTGGGAAGACAAATCTCTGCTACTCTGTATGGTTTTCCTCTAGCTACCTACCCTTTTCATCTGCAAGTGACTCCATCTTTTGTCTCTGGTGCAACTCAGGCTTTCCCAGCCAGCCGCGTGATGAACCTGACAAGTCTCTTCAGTTTCCCAGTTGTGCACAAGGCTCTGAACAGCAGCCAGCAACAAGCAGGGTGAGCTTCTGTTTCACTGGGCGGCTGCTTAGGAAAAAAAACCCTCACAAACTGTCTATACCTTTCTCATGTTCGGAAAGGCTTTTTTTCAATTCCAAGAGTCAGAAATTTATCTGATAAAAATTAAGCCTTACATGCCAAAGAGAAAACATACCCTCAGCATTCCCAGAAGCAAAACAATCAAAACTCCCCTGAAGAAGAGGGAAGGGAATATCCAGAATTACCACTGATAAGCCTTCTAAAATCACCAGTTTATCTAGATGAAATACAAAAAAAGTAAACAGATCTTAATGTTCTTTTTATCTAAATTCTGGCTTCTAAACATTTACAGTATAGTTTGTTCAGATTTTTCAGACTTTTCAATAGCTAACTTTTCAATAGCTAGACTTCTCAATACCCTAGAAATCAAATCAGTAAAAAAAAAAGGAAAAATAAGGGGAGAGGGATTTTGAAGATGAGAGGGGAAAAGAGGTTATATTATATTTGCATGTCATAAGGTATAATTTAGAGGAAGTTACAACGGCATGTTCCATTATAAAAAGCAATGTTTGTAGAATGAAACATTATATTTAAATCTTTAGATATTGTTTGCAGCCACAACAAACTCAAAGCTTACCTGTTGAAATGTTACCCACCGTGATTTTGAAAATTATCTGAGCAAAACTAGTTTGTAGGAATGGTAGATTTCTTTTATAATCTCTAAATCTCACTTAAACAGTAATTTAGGCAATTCTTTAATAAAGTGGATCACACTTTGCTTTTGCAGATCTTGAGCTATGGCAGATGAAGTGCTTGTTTTAAAAGGATAAGTGAAGGAGCATTCCACCTTATTCACTATAAATCATTTCTCAAGAGAATAAAACCAGAAAGATGAAGTTTTTCATGACTACCCTTTACAAACCCATTATTATACTGCAGCTGGAACTACAGAGCAATGAATTACACATATATCTATATACATATACACATTCCTAATTGTCATATGCATTATATAGCGTATAAAGTGGCAACAGCCTGGTCAGGAGGAATGAACTATTACTAAAAGCTTTGTGTCGCAACCGTCTCAGATCTGAGGGCGCACAGGTGTCCTGTGCATATGCTGAGCCACCTGGTCACGTAGCATGGCAAAATGGAAATAGGGTTACGCCCAAGCAGAGAGCACAGCTAGCTGCCAAGGTCCTGAAAAACCATTCCAGCTCATTGCACAAGCGTGGAAGTGGTACAAGAAAAGTATGATGTAAAACCCTCTACAGCTCTCCGCGTGGATCACTGCACAGTAGCCCAGCGCGGAGGCCAGAAAAAAAAAAACCCTGGTGATTCAAAGAGCAACTTCACAGGACTGTACTCACCAAGGGAAAGAGAAGGGAGGAGCATGCCCTCTGGGGAGAAGGCAGTGAAATGTCTGGTGTCATCCCAAGAAAGAGTTACATAGTAGCATGAGCAACACCAGCGAAATGTTGAAAGGCTCTGTAGCTAGGTGTTTGGCATGATGATACACAAAGGTGGGGCAGGTAAAGGACGGCCACTGATAACGCTGGACTGCCTGGTGCACGCTCCCATGTCACCATTACCAGACTCATCACATACTGTCCATGCTTGATCATTGACGACAGCCCTCCTTAATGCTTTGCAACGCATGAATGGCTCGTTGCCTTCCCTGGGCAGTGCCACTCCGAGTATGTGGCTATCCATATTATCGCATTCCTGCACAGCGCAGTACTGCACTGGTTTTATTTTGTCACTGCTTGGGGGACTGTAGGTTATTCAGCAATCCAGCCCTGAAGACCTCAGCATTGCCACACATCCTGGATCATTGCTCACTTGTCTGTATTTTAAACCATCGCTAACCCTCTCCAACAGAAACACAGTTTCACCCATTGCATCCTCTAAATTTGTTCACAGTATTACATGGAGCGTGCAATAACTAAGATGACGTTCGATTCCAAAGATAGCTCAACGTGAAGACTACGCAGGATGCAAGTCCAATGTAAAGCTGGACATATCCTTTTTGTAATTCTCCTGTATCAAGGTGGACGTGTTGAACTGCTTGGAAGGTGAGTCCTCCAAGTAACGTTTGTCTTAAGTTGCCAGCCAAGAGTAAATAAATGCAAGCTGTCTGATACATGTTACGGTTTGGGGTTTAAACTGCATGTAAAAAAACACCAGCAATCTCCTCAATAAACTGTGTGAGTGCTTGAAAGATGTCTATCAGAGTAAGAATTTACTGGTATTCCTAATCTGCCTTCAAATTTATTTATATTCTGAAGAGGTGGAGGGAACCTTCTTGCCTCAGTACAGCCATTGCCATCTTGAATGCCAAAGTGCTAGACTACAAGACAGATTCCTCTCGCACCAATATTCCAGGAGCTACGTTTTTTCTATGGAAATGCTACGTTACTCCATGCCATCTTCCCTCCTGTCTTTTGCACTTCTCTTCTCTGAGGCCCATGTTAGTTGTCAGCTGTAGTCCTGTACACCTGCAGGCCTGTACACCTGCAATCAACCATAGTTTCAATCCTCTTATGCTAAACTCCTCACCAAAAAGCAGCAGAAATACAAGAGAGAAAGACGTTTTCAAGGTCTCTCTGAACCAGCCATAAGAACTGGACATAACCTAGATGTTATTTTTAGGAAGTAAGAGAGTTGGTGTCTTAAGCCAGGTTGGAAATAGCAAAATGAAAACCTTTTTAAGTTAATACAGAAATGAATTTGTGGTTCAAATGGGGATAAGAGGAATAATGAGCTGGGAATATGGAAAAGAGTGGACTGACAAGGAAATTGCAGTGATGCCATCAGTCTAGTCAGCAGAATGGTATTTTATTAAGCAGAGAAGTAATTTTGTTGAGCAATACTCAGAGAAGTTCTGTCAGGGATAGCTGAGAACCTCTCTTGTGCTCTAATTAGCCATACATTTCCAGACTTTTTGGACGATAAAAGGACGAGCACGTCTTTAGTGAGCTGTAGTACAAAGCCAAAGCATAATAATCAGATAGTTTTACAGTGGACCTGATGTCCAAGCTTTTTGACATTGGGACTTCTCAGTATTTTGTTCTCTGTCGACACAGTATGTTCATGTATAACTAGCTGTTGCATTCTTCTGTCTTCATTATTAACAAATGCGGTTGAATAGAGGGCGCCTGGCATTTTCTTCTGTGAAAGAATCATAGGTTTTTATGCAGACCATCTCTGCTGCAATGCTATGAATGCTTGCTGTGTCCTGGGATATATGGGCAGAATGCTTAACTAAAGGGACATATCATTATGGATACTCTTAACTCAGGAATTCTTAATTCCGTTGTGCGCCTTGGACAGATCAGTCCTGTTAGAAAGAAAACTCTATTATCAATGGCTTACTTTTCTGGGGATGCAACTACCAGAATTGTAGTTCTTTAACCAGAGACATAAAATAAACCAGACTTGGTAAAGTCCTAGAAACGCATAAACCTGATATCAGGTAACTGAAAGGACTTAAATAACAGAAACAGCTTATTTTATCTTCTGAACATTCCTACTTACATTTTGGGGTTTGCTTTCTTTCCTGTCTGCTGTGAATTTGCTCAATACACAATTAATTGTTCTTGCTTTGGTTTTTTGGTTTGCTTTGGTTTTTTTGGCTTGCTTTGGTCCAATCTTTTCAGTCTCTCCTCTCTGGTATCCCTCTTGTCCCTTCTCTCTCCTCCTATCGAGGCCTTGACAAAGATACAAATAAGGCAATGGACATGCAATTATTGTAGCCCAAAGCAAAAGTGCCCAATATACACAAATTCACGTCACATTTATCTTTATTTTTTTCTTTAAAGCAGCTGTCTAAGTTCTGTGAGCCCGAGAAGCATTCCCAATAGTGATTTACAATTACGGATGGCTGTCCCAGTGTCCTGATTCAGTATTCCTAAAGGTGCCACAGTACCCATGTGCTTGTATAGGGGCTTTGCTACTTCTGTAGTTTTTAGTGTCAATGTTGAGAAATATTTACATTAAAAGACAGCATCATAAGTTATAAAAACTGAAAGAATTAACAAAAATTAGTTCAGTCCTCTGCCGTTATTTAGTACTCTTCTTTAGGAAGAGCTGGCCTACACATGGGTTCTTGCTAGCAGGTGGTATTACACAAGGACTGTCTGTACGTGCTGGGGCCAGTTTAGCTTTGTTTCCATGATTCTGAGCACCCCTTTCTGTCAAATATACTTATGGCAGTCAACACTGCCATTATGTCGCTGTAGACCATGCTCTTAAATATTCTCTCAATGGAAAGCATTTCAATAGAAGCTGTCTTCAAGTTATTCCCCCTGTACTTTGTGGGTTTTAACGTTTCACCATGTCATTTCAGGTTACTGGTTTATGATGCCACTCACCAAATACTGTGGACAAGTAATTTAAGATACAGTGGCTTCTCGGAGCACAAGTGTTTGTGGGAGACATCACTGTGACTTAAATGGTCAGCATTTAAATTCTGTCCCAGTTCTGTATTTCATGATGATTTCAGTACTATTTAAATTTTCTTTGCTTCTTATTGGTTGTGGTGGTGTTGTGTTTTTAATTATGAATTGCATATTTATCAACTAAATAATTCTGAAACAATATTTCAGTATTAATCATCGTAAACTATTGCAAAACATAGCATGACTAAGAGCTAAGCATCCTATAAAAACTTGAAAAGTTTAAAGGACAGAGCAAATTAAATATTTGCTAAGTGTAGTATAAATACTTTGTCGACCATGTAAGAAATGCTGGCATGGCCAGCACAAAACGAGGCATTCTTTTCCCTTCCCACATCTCTCCACCCTACTCTACTGGTTTGGTTTGAAAATGTGATTACTTTTTTTTCCCCCCATGAATTTCAAAGTAAAGACTTTGGTGTTCTTCTCCTATTAACATCACTTTCTTGCCCAAACCACAGCATGGTTGCAGCCCAAGAATAGGAACAAATTGCGTAGATAGGATAAAAGGAAAAAAAACCAACTTAGATAAACTATTACAGCTTTCTCATGTTTTCCTAGACATTTTAAACCACAATAAGGAATTAATGTGCTGGCCGGCACAATAACATCCTATTAAAATCCATATTAGAAGCCATACAGACAATGAATACTGTAGCTATTCTGAATGTTGTCAAAGACCTCTCATGAGATCCATGCTGCATCACATTTGATCTTCTTTCATTCTTTCTATATACCATTCTCTTCAATTCATACAAATACATCAGGACAGCAATCCCAAATCCCTGCCTTATGGATAATATCCCCCAAACTTTCTTCAATCCATACCTAAATATAAATATACATCCATACGTATATATCTGTATACATGTATAAATATAAATGTAAATAAAATTCCTACACATATTCTATCCTGTAAAAATCTCCATTGCTGTATTTTTTGATTCATTTAAACCAAAGAAAACCAAAGATTTCCCATAAATCAGTGCATTAGAGGCATATAACATGGTGGTGCCTGTCACAGGCAGATCTGGCCTTTTAAAGAGGTTAAAAGTTATGCTTTAAAATTTAAAACACGGGAGGCTACTGTCTCCTCTGCAGGAATGACAATGGAGAGCAATGTGATTAAAAAGTAGCCCTACCGGAGTGAGCACAAGCGTGACTAATCAAAAAGGGAGTAAGTAAATGTCGGCTTTTTGTGGTGATTATCAAGGGATTTTGTCTAGTAACAAGGGGGAATTCTTGGTGAAAAAAAAAAGAAAGGAAAGAAAGGAAAAAATAAAGGAATATTATTTAACTTGTTCAGCCTGGGAGGGAGGTAGGAAATGTGACCATTGTTTCAGGGAAACAAGTTACGCTGTGGGGAGGAAGGTGACTGGAAGCATCCTGTGGTAGCAATGAACTGTCTGCGCTGAAGATGTGGTACTAGTGAGGCCTACCACCCAAATTTGGTGACCCTTGCTATATTGCCCACACGAGGAATTACAGTAATTTTACCAGTTAAAGAACACAATAGTTATACTGAAGAAGAGGAAAACAAACAAACAAACAAACAAAACAAAACAAAAAAAATCCCAACAGATCAGCGTGTTATTTTATACAAAAGTTAATTAGACAGATAGAAACTCTGGCAAGAATCCGGATGTCCAGCACGGCACTGAGCAGGCTTTTTCCCATTTTTTTTTTCAGGTGATACAATAAAACTTTGTCTTGCTGCAACATTTAATCAGCTGGAAAGGTATAACCTATTCCAAACAGTTGAGGACCTATCCCGATTTTAAGAGAAAACAAAACCAAACCACTCCCCTGTCCTCACCTAGGCCCCTCTTAGGTGACCGCCTTGCTATACCTGCCCTTCATCTCAAAAGAAAAAAATCCTATAACGTCATACAATTTTCCATCCCTTTTTCCCCTTCAGTCTTTGCACAAGGCAGCTTAAGGCTCTCCTGAAATTGTTGGGTTTTTCTACTTTGAGAAAACCTACACCAGCAAATGTTCTCGCCCCCTGCATGACTCACATTGTAGGACTTTGTCTGTAAGGTTTTGTTTAGCTTTTGGATTCCAAGCTGGAGAAGGACGCCTTCTCTTCTTTCGGTCTTAAGTTTTGGGAGGAGATTGGTTAACCACTGAAAGGCCTTATCTATTAAACATTGTGGTGAACCTTAAGGCAAAGACTTGTTCTCCTCAGGGCAGCCTCCTCTCACCTATCCACAGCCTGATAATTTTGTTGCCTGTTACTTTAGAAAGTGGCTCACCTGCCTTCTCACTTATTTGATATTGGAAATCTATCAAACGGCAATATAAAATGCTTTGTTTCCACCATTTAAAACATCACTCTGGGAGGTGATTTTGTAACCCTGTGGGATCCCAAATAGGCTTTGGGCTTTGTTATTTCTTGAGAAACGAAAGCACCGTAAGGAGAAGCAGTATGAGGACCTGGGCTGGATGTCTTGCAAACATTTCTCTAAGCAAGGCAGAAATGAAATTAAAGAAGCAGATGAGAAATTCTAAACTGAAAATATCCTACACCTTGATTAACTATCATCTTGAAAGATAAATTAGAAGTGCAGGAGGAATCAAGGATCTGCATATCTGCTGTCTCAGGAATATGGCAAAGGCAGCGATAGAATAAACTTATTTAATCCAGTAATTTGACACAGAATCAAAATGGGCTTCCACAGCCACACCTGGGTGTTAGAAGTACTCCACCCAGTTTCCTTCGTTAAATATTCATGTCATAGGACTGAATCTTTGTGTGAAAGGCAGTGGCTGTGTTCAGGTAGCAAGTAGGTGTGAGAACTCTTATCTAGATGGAGAATCCTGAGAAACCCTTAGACAGGTACCTTGTTATAGGTCTGAAAATATGACTAATCAACACCTGAATGAATATAAGAGAGACAGCATTAGAGCACATAGATGTGACTTAGAAAAAAAACAAACTGTTTAGACCGAAGTATCTCACATGGAATTTTAAAGTCTAGATTTTTGTGATCATTATTCCTACTCCACAGGAAATGTATAAATAATGAAGGATTAAGAACTCTCTTTTCATTCACTCATTTTACTATCAGCAGAAGTCAATCTAAATTTGAAATTGTTCTCTGCAGGAATAAATGCCTTTCAGCTTAACTATATGGAAACCTATCAGCTTAAAGCCTATTTGTCTTTAACTACATAATTTAAGGTCATTTGAGTTTGCCATATCACAGGTAGGACTCCTTCTCAATTGCTATTAGTATTTTGTCCCTGTTGAAGCTGTACAACTGCAGAATATACATTTATCTGCAATCTGGTCCTCAAATGGCATTCTTATTTATTTGAAGAGAATGGAATGAATCCAACAATCAGGAAGTCGTTTCTTCATTCGTAGTGAGAACACTGTCCACAGTGTTTTATTAATTAAACAGTCTTAAAGATATTAAAAAATAAACAGTCATAAAATTATGCCACAGCTATCTACTTCATGCAGTATAGGTTACATGACAGCTCAAATAATCTTCAGTGTTGATCTGCATAGACCTTCTAAATATAAACAGAAATGTAATCAAGCTATTTTGCTTTCATTTGCAAACAAACTCAAAGACACCAAATAGTCCTCCTATTTAGCTCCACCAAGTAAAACTCTGCAAATGTAACCAGGGATGGAATGCATTATTTGGGAAAAGCAAAAGGAATAAGCTGAGTTTTAGAAATCTAGAAATAGAGTACTTTACAGAACTGACATCTCTAAATTATTTCTGGGGTTTTTTTTAGTATTTAATAGTGTGTTACCAAACTTCTATTTGCCAAAATACCAAAAGAGAAACTGCTAACCTTCATTTTTGTAAAACAGATGTTTTGCACATTAAATAGTATATGTAGAAAAGTCAAGAAAATGAAATGTTTTTTTAAAATTTGTATAATTTATTAATTTCTCATAGATTTTGTTTCTGCCAGTGATTTAATAAATATATGCTATATGTATATTTGATAAGAGCACCTAAAAATCTCTCTTTCACTGTTACAGAGCTGACATTTTCACTTGTTCAAATCAGAAGCTTACACTGAAACAGAGTAATAAATTCCAGAGGGCCTCACAAAGGGAAAAAAAGTGGAAATCTCTGTCAGAACTTGAAATACATAGGAATCGGCATCAGAGGTATTTGATGAGAAAGCAATACTGATATAGAAGGATGTCACTTTTTTCCTAAAACAATGATGTAGTGAGAGGAAATATTTTTGCCTTATAATTTGGGCCACACAACATCTACTCACTGAACAACACTATCAAACAAGTGTTTTTAAACATTTTTTTTTTTTTAATTCCTGTTGTTTTACTAACACCATTTATGAAAGTCAAACAAAAAGAAAGAGAAACAAAGTTGCACTGTATATCAAGATCAGTTGCTGTGAAGTACAGGAATAGGTAAGATGAAGATTTGTTAAACAACCCTGGAAGAAGATGAAAGGGGAAAACCAGCATGTATTATGATAGAAGTTTATTATACACTAGTTAATTGGGTGGAGAGAAGACTTTTTTGATCAAGCAAGGGAAGCATCCAAAAGGACAGAACCTGACGGCTTTAATTACTTCTTGGAATTATTTTTTTTTTTTCTGTTGGAAAAGAAATACAAGACAGAGACAGTCCAACAAGTTCTTGGAATATGCTGGGGACAGCTTTTTCTTCAGAAGGTGAACAAAACCATTAAGGGAGTGGCTATTTTAGATCTTCTGCTGACTAGTAGGCACGAACTGGCTGAGAGTGGAAGGGAATTTAGGTGAAAGTGAACCGCATCATTCCATGATCGCTACTGCAAAAAGGAAAGGGAAAGCAGCAAAATAAAACTACTCCACCCCCCCGCCCACCCCCCCCACCCCCGAAAACAAAACCAAATGTTAACAAGCTCCAGAAACTGATAAGCAAGGTTTCTTAGGAAGACTGTTTAATTAATAAAAGAATGCAGGAGAGCTTGTCTGTTTTAGTCATTGCTGGAGTCAGCTCTTAATTATCCGAGGTAAAGGGAATAACCTAAATTAGGCAAAAACAGAGGATAATACAAATTAGGCTGTGTAAATTAGTCTGCAAGACTCTACTTAGTACATTCACCTTTGAAAGGCTTATGAACAGATTTCCGTAGAGAGAACAGCAACAGAGAGGAGCCTGGTGCAAACAGCTTATGTTCTGTGTCATGCACCATTTTCTACTGCTCTCCCACAAGAAATGCTGAGGGAAGGCAGGGCTTCATTAAATCCCAGTCCCCATAAACCATCTATCATCAGCAGGTGACTCTATTATTACACACGTTAGCAGATTATGCCAATACAGAAGAAACTGCTGAATTCACACACACATGCGCCACACACACAATTTCCTTGATTTTTATGATTTATCTAACAATCAGACCTTTGTGTTATGCGTCAAAGTATAAAATGATGTGGCCTGCTCTGATACTCTTTTAGATGCTTCATTTAAAGGCTTTTAAATGTTCTCAGTATGAATGGATTTGGTCCAGGTTAGAAGAATGACACCCCAACAGTTTAACTTAGCTGTAAGTACAAAGAATTTATTCCAAAAGAGGAACAAATTGCCAACTCAGAGCTCACTAAATAACAGCTGAATTCTGCCATTCTTAAATTTCCACTGAAAAAATCAAACATCTACTTGCTTTTCTAGGAGAATTCCTTGCAAGGAGTTAATACACAAGTCCATCCAAGACAGCAATAGGGTGAACAGCAATTTTTTCTGTTGGAAAGCTAATTCCCCAGCTAGCTGTAGTGCAATAGAAATGTCATCCCACCACAGTACTGCACTATTTTGCTGTTTCATAACTGTGAAAAACTGAGCTCTTTTTGGAGGCATGTTTCTACAGTAACAGTAGAACTAAGATGCTGAAGGGGTTTGTGCTCATGCACAAGGGATGCTTGGGGTTTTTGTTATTTGTGTATTCAACTAAAGACCAATGAGTCTTTTCCAAAGGCTTCATACAGAAATTAGTAGATGAGATTTGCTGGCTTGACAAGACCACAGAATAAATTTATTTGTTTTAAAGACAGAATATTTTAAGCCCTCATCAAATACATTCGGATGAATATTAGTTCCACAACGAAGAAAAAAGCAACTTTTTCAATTACTGGCCTGCTGTGTACTTTGTTAATGTGGAAAAAAAGTATTTCTCCCTCCATGGAAAGATTACAACAAAGACAAAATGGCATTGCACAACCTTGTCTGCAATCTGAAATTAAGTTCTCACATTAGAACAGAAGTAATTAGCATTTTCCCTAGCTTGCTTCCATGCAGTAATACTACTGCCAAGCAAATGAGTAACACTACATAAGCTAAATGAACACTAGAAGAAAACAAATGCGTAGCCATTTCTCCTTCTCTGGAATAAAACTTAACATAGAAAACAGTACAGGTTAAGTGAGAAACTGTGAAAGTGTAGGTGCTGTCCCTTTATTATCTTGGCTTATATATATATTTTATGAACAAAAGGAAAAAGCCGTATGGTTTGCGAGAGCATGTGGAACATCTCCTCGAGCCATTTCCTTTGTTGGCTCTTCATGCCAGCTATAGTTATTATGTACCTTCCTTATTTCCGTATATGATATTCATTTGAAAATTTTCCAGTGCTTTAAACACAGGTCTTTTAAAGGAAGAGTACAATTATACCTAGTTTTAGATTCTGTTTTCAGAATAATCATCTTCTTTACAATATACCTAAGTGTGCATATATATATGTACTTTATGTAAACACACATATTTAGTTTTCTCTTACCTTTCTAAGTGCTGCTGGTAATGAGGCTGTAGACATTGATATCGCTGGAAGAACGTAAGAGTGCTGACAGATTACTGATGGTATTTGGTTTTCTTCAACAGTATAGCGTCTGCCTGGTATATCATAGTACCTGAAAGAAGAGTAAGCATTGTTCAATTAATACATCCTAGCGAAATAAAGTCTGAGCTAATATCTGCTGCAGTTCTCAACAAAACACATTAGGCTGTTTTCTCCTGTTGTAGTGGTTCCAGGCCTCCAGTACTTCTAAAGTTTATGGCTTTATTTTAGCCAAACTACTTGCTTCTCTTGATCGACATTAATTCGTCCCACCTGCTTTCGTTATCTGAAACTCTAACTTGTCAGCTTTTTTATGACAACAAAACAACCAAAAACCGAATACAATATTCAGCAGGATAACCACATGAGAGCCACAAGGCAGAAAAATCAGCCGTCTTCTCTTATGTCACTCCACCTCTACAGACACAGCAGATTACAACATTTGGAGTTTATAGTTCCACATTACATCACATGTTCTGTTCACCTTCCTTCTGGAAGCTGTCTCAGTAAAGAATCAGTTGAATTCTCAGAACAGAAGGTCATTTATTGAGAAGATGCTGTCACAATGAAAGCCTATACAATCTTTAAAACAATACATTCATTTTTAGCAAGTCAGTCCTAAAGCTTAACAGACCTAATTTTGCTTACGTTTATTCTGCAGTGTCAATCTTGAAATTCTGAATCCAAAGAACATGGAAAAGTTCACTCAGTCTCCTCCTCAGAGAGAAATAAAATACTAAAAACTGACCAACTTATATCATCTCTTTCATTTCACTGTCTGAAAAATCAAAGCAGCAAGAATACAAAATTCTCTTAAGATACGGTTTCATTGAAAAGGTTTATATTTTATATATTTAGTCCTTTAGATGATTCAACAATTTGTTAAAATCCAGCTTTTTTTTAATTTATGTATTTTGATATTTATATTTCAAAATTGGACTGTATTTTTCATAGGATCATAGGATGGTTCAGGTTGGAAGGGAGATGAGGTGGTCTCTGGTCCAACGTCCTGCCCGAAGCAGGGTCAGCAATGGGATCAGACCAGGTTGCTCAGTCAGCTCTTGAAAACATGCAATGACAGAGACAACACAAGCTCTCTGGGCAATGACAAAAATGTTGTTTTCCTTTACATGCAGTCTGAATCCCTCCTTTCTCAATTTTTGCCTGTTGTCTCTTGTCCTCCTGCCATGTACCACTGTGAAGACTCTGGGTCCGTCTTCTTGGGGACCTTTTCACATGTACTGGGGGGCCTCCAGGCCTCTCATCACCCCCCAAAGCTGCCTCTTCCTCCAGACTGAGCAAGCCCCATTTCTCCATCCTCTCCTCACAGGACAAGTGCAGCCTCACAGCCAACCCCTGACCGTAGTGGTGTCCATCCGATGAACTCACTCCAGTTTGAATCACAGAGATGTTTCTAGGCAGAAAATACCCTCACCAAATATTTTTCTTTCAGCAAAAAAAAAAAGTCTCAAAATGTTTTTGTTTTGTTTTGTCCTTAAAATATGCATATTTTCCATTTCAGGATCAAAAAAACAAAGTACCAAATCCAGCTCTGTTTGTAGTTTAGCTGCAAATTTAGTTTTATAACTGACTGCCATACAGAGTTTTCAAAGAGTAAATAAGAGAGCAGAAAAGCCTCAGGCATATTTACAGAGGCATTCAGTTTATTGCATAATTGTGGTGAAAATGTTCTGACATTTTAACACATATCCTAATAAACATGTGCAATTATTTTGTTTATTTACCTATTTCTAAGGAAGAAACTGCATCCCTCTCAATAGCTGGTTACCTTCTCCAAGCCATAGCTGACTTTGAGCTGTCCATCTTGATTTTCATTTTCTGCCTCTGCCAATGGAGGTTGCATTTGGGGTAGTTCCGCACACATTGTATACGAGAGAATTCAACAGTCACGTTAACCAGCTGCTCACCTAGTGCTGAAAGATTCTGTTGCATCCTACCCTGTCTAATGTATATACTGGAGGCCTCTGTAAGACCACTCAAGGGAGCTACAGTTGACTGAGGACTATCAACTCAGTGACTCAGAGCAGTGGAACAAGTGACATAGTATGGGCAGGAGACCAGGAAGGCGCTTGGTTGAAGTCTGAGTAAGAAGGAAGAAAATAACGGCACGCCATAGGAAGCAGATGGAAGAGCTGTCAAGTGCTGAGGTGACACCAACTCTCCGCGAGAGGCCACCGTTCGCAATGGCGCTTCTGGGCTGGTGCCAAGCGTCTGCACCCCAAGTGCTGTATAATGAAGGTATGTCAGAAAACAACGTGCCACCGATCCCACATGTCGAAGTGCCAAGAGGAGGAAGTTCTGGGAGCAAATGCTTCCTAGGTAGGAAGTCATGATGTTTCCCCAGGATCCCTTGTGTCCTGCTGTGGAAGGACGCTGTGCCAGTCCCCAGGTGAGCCAGCAACATCCAACTGGGAAGCACTTGCTGGCTCCCCTCCAGCAGCAGAGGCAGGACCCCCCGGCCAGGGCCACCCTCACACCTCGCCCCCATGGGCCCACTCCTGGCCACACAGGAGGACCATCAGTCCCTGAGACACCGTTGGGCCTCAGGGTGCTGGCAGGTCCATGGCGCGGTAGCCAGGAAGCAGCTGCTTTCAGAGTTATGGTGAACCAGCAGTGTTTCTTTCAGGCACCTTTTTTTTTTTTTTTTTTTTTTGTTAAACAGACACTATTTCATGCCAAAAGCTGGAGCTGACAGAAGCAGCATGAAAAGTTTCAACGCGAAGACAGCTGGAAAACAGCCAACTCCGGATTTCCAAGTGGGTGAGAAGAGCCACTCTTTGAATTTCTTCATGGTTTAAGGTCTATCCTCCCAACAATCTGCTGACGAGCTGAGCTCACCAGAGCCTCCCAAAAGCTCTATTTTATGGCACCGGGCAGTTTTCCAGGGAAACGCTGCGGTATGCTTCCCGCCCGAAGGCACGGGCACGCACGCAAGCTGCCGGGGTGGGGGGGGCAAGCCGGGGTGTGAAGGCACGGCGCTGCACCTCCTCTGCCCTGACTGCCCAGCCACCTTCCCTCCTTCCGGCCCAAATGGGGAGCAGCTCGCCCCAACTCCCTGCAGAGAAACTCACCGTGGGGCAAGGGCAGGCGGGTGGACAGTTACCGGTGGAGGAGCTGACGCACCGTCAACCCACACCCTCGCTTTCCTCACCCGGCCTTGTTTGTGTAACCATACCCTCTCGCTCAAAGCCCCGAGGGCCCAGGGGGAAAAAGGTGCTTGCAACACGCTAGGCATGTTTTGAAACCCTCCCAGACATTTTGCAAGGCCCATCAATTGTCGGAGGCGCTTGGAGAGGAGCTTTGTCTGTGGAGGTAAGAATTTTTAAATCAGGAAAAATATTCAGGGGTGAATATTTATGATAGACTGAGTAGTTTATTGGTTTTTTACATGTTTGGCTACTAAATAGTACAACTAATTACGTAAAAAATGCTCAAAGTATGTTTACCTGGTCTACGGCAATGTGTGTCTGGCATGTTCTCATCTAGCTAATGAAAATAATAACTAATTTCACAGTGAAGCAAAGGAAGAGCAGGTAGGAGGCCTTGGAAATTACCAAGCTTTTGAGGAGAGCATGAGGCACTAAAAGGAGGAAGGAGAAGTTCTGTAGGTACATACATCTCCCCTTTACCAGTTCAGGGATACTGGTTCACAGCAGAACGACTGACTAGCAAAGGAAACCATCAGACAGGTATTAAACTGGGCAGTGCTCTCTTTATGCTGAAGACCGCACACCTCGGCTCTCTATTGCCTCTAATGCTATCCTACTAACCAACTTAAGATATTGTCTTAAAATATCAGGACAATTACAAATCCTTCTGAAGGAAATTAACCGGAAGACAAAAATATACGAAAACACTAAGATGACACCAATAAGCAAACAATACACAAAGAAAAAGAAGAAAAGAGGACATTGTCATACCTTTTAAACTAATAATGCTTACTAAATTGGCATCTTTATAATTTTACAGCCATGGCTTCCCTCATAATCCATCATATTCAGCCCTGATATCCATCTCCAGTCTGCTATTTTTTAGAACTGTCTTCACTCTGTGCCCGGTAGATCGTTCTTGCATATTAATTCCCATTTTTCAATCAACACTTTCACACAGGATGAGATCATTTTTTAAAAAAGAGAGAGCATGTACGAGCAAGAGCAACTTGATTAAAACGGAATGACATTTTGTTTGTTTATTCAGATCCTCTGCCCAGTCTCCCCCCTCCCACGCCGTATCAGCACTTGAATTTTTCCCTGGGACCAGCAACTATCAACTCGATCAGCAAAGTTGTCTATGCTAAAGATTTACTGCAAAACATAGAACAACATTAAGAGCAGTAAAGGGCTTTTCCCCAGCACACCCACCACACAGGTGCTCATCACTATGACGGGTGCACCTATGCTGTCAAATAATTTACCTCCCTGGTTCATTCCCTGGTCCTGGTCCCCTTGTCAGCCATACTGCACATGCACCACTTTGTGCTTGGACTCTCCTCTGGAGGAAACCAGCTACTTCCCTCCGAGGAGAAGCCGAGGCGCAGCTCTGTGGACGGACTGCCCTACGGATGGCAGAGCAAGGATGGGACTATACCAGCTTTGGCTCCTCCTGCCCTACACTATCCCAGCTAGCCTCCTGCCCTCAGACACCCCCTCTATGCCCCACACCCCACCCCACAGTATGCAGCATACCTTTGGCATAATGCTATAAAAACACCAGTCTTGCAGGCAGCAAAGCAGCCCTCACATTACCTCAGACACTTTGAACTGAGGCCACAAAAATATAATTATGGTCTTAGAGCCACGGGGGCATCAGGCCCAGGTCAAGTGTTAGGCAGCACAAACACAGCCAGTTCACTCTAGAGGCGTGTAATCTTTAGAGGTGTGGATGCATATATAAGGATCGTTCCCTGGGGCAGATCCTTTAGCAGTGTAGACTCTGTTTTAAACAAGTGTTGTTTTTTTTTTATTGCACATTATTTGAGTTGCTGTAGCTACAGTCTTAATGTATTTTCAGCATTTCAAACAGCCTGCTCTGGGCTGAAGTTTTCCATACAGAGCTACTGCTTGTTAGGCCTTCTGTCATCTCTTCCACAAAACCAGTATGTGGACTTCCTGAGCAGTCTGCAGCGAGCTACGTACTGCACTCACATCACCTCCTCCCACTGCCTCAGCAGTCCCATTACTGTATCCCCGGTTAGAGGAGAGAAGAGCTTCTTCTCCTCCCTTCATCAGAGCATCGTTCAGACCCGAACCGACTTCAGCTCCTATACAAAGTGGTTTGTTACACTGGGGTAACTAAACACCTCTTTTACCTACCTACCTACCCACACAGGGTTTCAAGAAGTGAAAAAGCCAGAGCCAGACACAATGCGTCCTTGAAGGGACGTGTGCTTGGGACACGGCTGTTGTATGACCTTCTGCCGTGGGAGTGACAGGGTGTGATTTTTATAGGGAAACTGAAAAAAACTCAAACTTCCCCCAGGCCCTGGGACTGATGGGTGGCTCTGAGCTCCTCCTGGGGCATGGCTTTCAGAAGTGGCGGGGAGGCACGCACCCTCTTGTGCCATCTAATGGCCAGGCTTCAGCTTCACAAATGAATCAAGTTTTACCTTTCTGCCTCCACCTTTCTAGATCCTAGAGATAGAAAAGGCTGTTTAAACTACCTTAGGTCACATCTTGTCGGGGCAGATGTATTCCTACTGGCTTACTTCGAATGGTTTTGTCATACATCTTAATAACAGGGTTAAAACCTCACCTAAAAGTACCCTTTATTATAGTCACTCCGCTCTGCCTTACTATGTCAGCCTAAATAATTCCTTTCTTTGTTTGGCAAATTCACACCATTTAAATATTTGCAGGCTTCAGCTGTTAACTCTCACTCATCCATTATTTAGCATAATCTTTCCTTTTGTAAATTAATTCCTGTGTGCTCCTCTCTATTTTCTTCTGACAACATCTCTCCAGCAAAGATGCATCCAGAGCTGGACACAATGTTCCCATTCCAGTCACACCAAAAATCACGAAGAGCAGGTCTGGTGCCTCGTCGCTTTGTTCCACGATAGATTTGCACACACAAAGACTGCACAGAGTTTTTTTCTGAGCCACTGTAACACCACAAACTTGTCATACTTGTTGTCCACTGCCATACCTACACGTATTTGTTTTTTCAGCCCTACTGCCTTGCCAGTACAATATATTAATTTCAGGTTATTAAATGTATTTGTTTGCATTTGGCAGTTTGTTGAAGCTCTGAGCAACTGCTCACGAGATGAAATGGTTTCAAGCTTCGGGCTTTCTTGTGCTTCAAACAGCGTGCAATTGGAAATACTACAGTCATTAGTCCTTCAAAACATGTTTTCCCTGGGCCCTAACACAGATGCACAGTGTTGCTCTGTAGCCAAATCTTTAACACACTGAATCCAAGCAGCTTCTGGTTTCTTATTCCAAGGGACCCTTTTCCCTTTTGCAAAATCAAAAAGCCCCACTGTCATATAAATTATTGCAGTTATTCATTATGTTTAAAGTTAACTTCTTTAGCACCTCAACTAATTGGGAAATAAACCAAATACAGACACTTCAGACTGAGAATAGCTGCGTTTGAATTACGAGGGTATCTCCTAGATAATCTGGAAACTTAGTGAATAATATTTTTAGCTGCACCAGAAGCCCAGCCATTATATAGCTAGTTAAAATCTTCATGATATAAAGCTCGATCTACATCGGGCCTGTACCAGATGCTCATCACCATTTCACTCTTTTGCCTCCTGGTAATCTCAACTAAGGAATTTAATCACTGTAACAGATTAAATTTTGTATCTTGCTGGCATAGAATCATAGAATCATTTAGGTTGGAAAAGACCCTTGGGATCATCGAGTCCAACCATCAACTCCATTCTACAAAGTTCTCCCCTACACCATATCCCTTAACACCACATTGAAACGAGTCTTAAACACATTCAGGGATGGTGACTCCACCACCTCCCTGGGCAGCCTATTCCAGCGTCTGACCACTCTTTCTGTGAAGAATTTTTTCCTAATGTCCAGCCTAAACCTACCCTGCTGTGGCTTGAACCCATTCCCTCTTGTTCTATCGCTAATTACCTGTGAGAAGAGACCAGCACCAGCCTCTCTACAATGGCCTTTCAAGTAGTTGTAGAGAGTGATGAGGTCTCCCCTCAGCCTCCTCTTCCTCAAACTAAACAGTCCCAGCTCCTTCAATCGCTCCTCATAAGATTTATTTTCCAGGCCCTTCACCAGCTTCGTTGCCCTCCTCTGCACTTGCTCCAGCACCTCGATATCTCTCTCGTATTGAGGTGCCCAGAACTGGACACAATCCTCAAGGTGTGGCCTCACCAGTGCTGAGTACAGGGGGACAAATATCACAAATATCTTCTCAGCAACTCCACTTTTCTCCCTTTTTTATACCTATGAACCAGATTATCATTCCGTATTAATGTTGCTATGAGGAGATGCATCATAAATTTCAGTTAACACCTACCATAGACAATCACTTTTCTTTAGTTGTACTTCTAGCTCTTGTTTGTGTAGGAAAAAACCACAATCTAACATAAACAACAAAAACAGCACCTTGGTTTGGTACAAAACCACTTGAATATATACCGATACACTTTCTAAAACCTGGGTTCAAGGGAGGAACACATTTTGTCATTTGATTATTTGGAGACTATTTAAATTAACTGAAGCTCTTTCTTGTTCTGTAATTTGAAGACCATTAACAAAATTTGCCAGTTACTACTTTTTGAGAAACTGAATCCCACGTGCTGATCATGAAGTCTAAAAAAAAAAAAATTAAAAAAAATATTGTAAGATGCCCTCCTTTGATAGTGCTTTTTTTTTTTTCTTTAATTACCATTCGGCCACTGGGTGGCACGATGTGCCCCAACAAACCATGTTCCCTGTGATAACAACTCCAATCCACAGCTAAGTGTTGACATTACATCAGCTCCGCGTATGCAGGCAGTTTGGGAGACAGCTGAAGTTTATTACTAAAATAGACTTTGCAAAATATTCCTGAAACTTTCCATTGTAATTTTTTTACTCCCAATTTTTGGGACAACTGAAGCTGTATAAAATAACCTGTCAGTGGAAACCTCATTCTTTGAATACGTGTAAATACTTGCAGCTTTTGAGAGCATCTGATATTTAATTGGCAGATGTGACAGAGGAGATACATAACGACATTTGTTCCTTTGTATTAATATAAAATAAATGATGTCTGACATCGCAGTAGCATCCAGTGAGCCCAAGCAAAGACAAATTCCAGTTTGGGTGGGCAATGAACAAGTACACACCACGGACATCCTTGCCTCCAGAGATTATTTCTAACTATGCTGCACTGGAGTATCTCACTGAGTGTAGAGCTAATCTTTGTATTTATATTCTGGCCTAGCTTTAAAGCATTGTATAAACAACAATCATCACATTGACTTAACCTAAGAAAGGTAGTATCTCGTTTTATATAGTAAGAAGCTCAAAGAACCAGATGAAGCTGTTTGACTGAGGAGACGGAAAGCCAGCATCACTCATTTCTTTAAACACATGATGCTTTTCTTCCTTTGTTCCTATTGACTCACCACGACTTGATGAACAGAAATATCATGTTACCACATAATTTTGCTACTTTCTGTAGCTACACTGAGAGATACAGAAAGGCGTTTACAAATTCAGGGACATGAAAATACTTCTGAACATACAGACTCACACTTGCAACACTTTTCCCCCTGCTCTTTTATGCAAGTATTAGCATTTGGTTCAAAGTGATGGCTGGAAAAAGTTTAGCAAAGTCTGTGCTCTCTGCTCTTTAAGGTTTCTGCCTTAGACTAAAGTTCCACTTTGAAAAAGTGCAATTCATCTGGGCATATCTAAGTAGAGTGCAATTCCAGCAGCAAATAGGAAAGTCTTTAATTCTTAGAAAAAAAAGTTTCTGCCCACAAGAAGGGATGAAACAGGTTCATGGTACACCAAAACGGGCCCCCCAGGTTCACCCTGGCCGAATGCGAGACAGCCTGGACAGGATGGGTGCAGAGGCAGCAGGGAGGGAAGCACTGTCCAAGCACACCTGAACACATCTTGTCATACAGAAATAAATGACCACAGCGCCTGCTGCGGCTGGGGACCACAGCTCCCAGCGAGGTCCCTTTCAGCGTGAGGTCCCAGAAGATTACACGGCCTTTCAACAGCTCCGGCTCTTCCCTTCTCCAGCCTCTCCTGCACCCATCGGGCCAGCGAGGAGACCCCCGGGCAGATCCCGTGAGCTGAGTGGCATGCAGGGGGGGTGACACCACACACCCCCCAGCAGCACAGCCCGAGAGAACGAGGAACAGGCCAAACGAATGAGAGGCATGCAGGACTTGTAAGGTTTGGCTGGTGCTGCACAAACTCATTGATTTATCTATTCATCAAAATCTTCGTAAACCACACCCTGCAATTACAGCAAAGGAACTGACCTGAAATGAGTTGATTTCATGAGCTAAATTAGCCCACTGTCTAGAACAAAGACAACCAATGAGCGTGGTACCAGCCATTTTACATTCACATCAATTATGCTAAGCCTAATTGAAATTCGGGCTTTTGGCAACAAAGCGCTGAGCCACCTTTTGCTCAGAAAATATCGCTGTGGCTTATATTCAATGGGGACTTGTGATTACAAATTGCATTGATGTAAGAGTTTATTACATCATTTCTGAGTATCACCAACCTAGGAAACCTATAAAGCAGTTCCAAATATGCTACAGAAAAAAAGCAAATGTATTTTTTAAAAAGTGGCACTATAGAAGCACCTGTTAACAACGTAGACTTGGAAATTTAGCTTTAAAAATTGGCCATTAAAATTTTACTGAGAAAGGAAGAAATTTATTACAACAGTTGAGCAACCATTTTTGATGCCAGGAATGGAAAATCGAATTAAAATTACATATTCAGTAAGAAGTAATAGGAAAACACGAAGCTATACTTAGATAAGTCAGCTCACGTAATGTGAGATGTTTTGTTGCTTCCAGACTTATTAATGGACTGTATAATTTCAGGTTTCAAATAATGATAACTTCATTGCAAAAGATATTAATATAGATTTTCTCATTTGTCTAAAAACACGCACCTGTAGAGATTTTAAAATAAATCCTAACATTTTACTATTTTGGTCTAAGACAGCACTAACTACTCTCATTCAAATTCTCTGCATATTTCTACATGAAACAACCGAGGGAAGTTTGAAGCATGGCTTAAAGTAATAGGATGAGAATACTCAACCACTATTTATAAATGTGTTCAACAGGCTAGGTCCCTGGCTGTCATGTCTTAGAGCAAACTATCTTCATGTTCTATGTGTATTTACAGTTATATTTATGAGAAAAAAAAAACCCAAACCCCTAAAAATGCAGACATACTTCAAGATACAACTTTGAAAAATCTATTTTCCTACTTGCTATCGTTTTTCAAGTCATGAGTCCAGCAGAAAAAGTAGTTCAGAGAGATCCTGGGAATCATTAAGCCAGGAGAACAATGTAGAAGGCAAAAAGGCGACTCACAAGCAATATGTAACAACTGCAGTCACAGATGCAGCATAAAAAGTGGTTTTGTCACAAACTGTAGCACAGCACGAGCATGAGATACCATTTCACATTACATCCTATAGCCTTACAGATCATTATCAGCGGTCTTCATTCTTATAATCTTTTGAGAGCAATGAATACAGATATTTATATTGTCAGAAGTTACACATCAAATTAAACACATGGATGTGGATGGGCTTTCTTCATACCTCCACAGAGGACAGGCTTTCTGCCAGCTCAAACAGACATCATAACATCGATTTATACTATGAAGTGCTTCTTTGAAGTCATATTGGCTTTTTAGGAAGGACTAACTCACAGAGCAAGTAGCAACAAGCTTCAGGATTCGTCCTGCGTACGAGCTCGCGGCAAGGCAGCCTACCTGCACCTCTGCATCTTAACTCTATGGAGCCAGCAGACCATGGGCTTCACATTTAGAGTCTGTTCTGCTTCATCTTTGGCGGAATGAGAAGTTGTCTCCTGACAGCCTTTTTGCCTCCTGCCAAACCCATTTATCACACCCCTCTTTTACCTCCTTCCCTTTTCCACAGTTACCGAAAGTGATCTTGCAGGCGGTGCGGGAAGGTAAAAGAAAGGATATGAAAAACAGGAGAGGGAAATGAAAAATGAACATCAGAGGATCCTGAGAAAGGAGGGGCAGACAAACTAGAGAGAGTATTTTTTTAACTGGGACACTGACAGCCCAGTTAATTTTGTGTAAGGCTTTGTTATTTAAAATTATGAGCATTTTGTTACAATTCAGTACACTTACTTAATGCTCTTTCCACTTTGCTCATTAACAGCCCTCTTCTGGATTACTAAACTACGAGGCCTTCAACTATTGGTTACGAACAGCTCATCTTCCAACCTCAATGCTTGTTCATCCTAGGATGCTTAAATACCTCCTGAGCAGGAAACACCTTCAAGTTAATTATATTAAATGTCTGGGATGGAGACTGCAGACTGCCAAGCGGTTCTGAACACAGGAAAGCAGGCAGAGACTCTTTGTAATGAGTAAAACCAATGTGCTCCTATAATGAGATCATTATATCAAAAGAAAAATCCTAAGAAAAAACTAAGTAAGTTTTTAACTTTGAGGAAGCTGGTTAAGACAAACTCTTTATTTCTATCTCTTGTACTGATCTCTGGCCACACCTCTATAAAAGAAATACATTTATCTTGTCTCTTAGATTTAACAAACAGATAGCCAGAGCAGAGGTGTCTAATCTCAATGCACATGCACTTCTGAGTGAAAACAAGTTTGATTGTCCACCATAAGCGTTAACTTTCAGCCACACCTACTCTTCTGACTGGGTCAAGTCTATTATTAATGAAATCTCCCTCTCCACGTGATGAGCAAATTTAGATAGAGTCCTCCTTATCTTCAATTAAAGATGCCATCTATAAAATTATAAGATTACTACGGTTGTGTTTGAAGACGAATTAAGAAGAAAAACTTCAGGGACTGAACTTGCTCTTACTAGCCTGCAGCTATAGCACCACATATTCTTACCACGTCTACGTGATAAGGTCTGTACCGAGCAGGAGTAACCTCCGCGCTGTTCGCTGAAGGAAGTAATTTCCCCGTCTCAGTGTCATACTTCAGTTCTGTGTCATCAAGAAATGAATTCTTTTGGGACAGCACTAAGTGACAAACTATACTGTTCAAGTCTGCATGCATACGACCTCAGCGATTCTAATACTTTACGTACTTTTGGTGTGTAAGCTCCTGGAAGCTTCTAGTCTCAAAAAGATCACCTGACCATTTAAAAAACAAACAAACAAAACAAAAGCACCACATACAAAGTTTTCTGGTGTTCCTTTGGAACCAAAGGAGTTTATACCATCCTACCATCTCAGTAGGTTAGGCAGCTCGGTTTGGATTTGGGTCTTACGCAAGACATCTTATTGACAGTTGAGTACAAAGAGTAATTTAGTAAACAAAGAGTAATTTAGTAAACATCTCAAATCACGCAAAATAATTCTACTACAATTTCAATCACATTTTAATTTTTAAAAGGTTCACACATTAAACTTTATCCTAAAGCATCACTTGGTACAAATGTATTATGAGTCTTGGACTTTACTCATGAAATACAAGTCATTCTGGAGCCAGTTCAAAGACTGACTTAAGTCACCTAGGATGTCCTATTTACAATAGCTTACTACAGAGTCATCTGCCAGCAACTCTGTAGTTACCTGCTAAAACCTTCCATTTTAATTTCTGCATTTGCCTACTTTCAACCCTCTAAGGGCTAGAACCAGTTTAACAAGGCATTTATCTTGTCATTTGTGACCCAGGTGGGGCAACTCCTTCACAAAGGACAAAGAAATTAGAATCTCCCACAGATAAATCCTCGGGATTTGGGGGCAAAACATTTTTGGTACCAGGTTTTAGACTGCAGAGTATTTTGTCTTGACGATTTTTACATAAACCCCTCCTTTCTTAAAAAACATTCTCCCAACTAAAGGAGCATAGATTCCTTTTCAAAACCCTAAGTAACCCCCAAAAAAGAGCAAGAGTAAACAACTGAAGTAATCAATGCTTTGTTACTAGAATTGGCTATGCAAGGGAAAAGAAAGGAAGTAGTCATGTTCTTGTTGTGTTACATACACAGTGAAACAAGTGACAATTTCAAAATCTTTGGACTCGGTCTCCAAACTCAGACCTTCAAGCATTCTGAAAGCCTGCTCTAGGCTGCTGTGTACAGTAAATCCACAACTGAAAATAAGCTAACCTGGCAGCAGCCCTTTAGGGCTGCAAAGTTTCTTCCTGCAAAGATAAAGCCTCTGAAATCTCTGTCAAGAGATAGTCATTACCCATAATGCAGAACTGTATTTTTTTCTGTCTTCGTATGAGATAACACTCAGTTCAAAGAAGCCATGGATCAGAAAAAGGCAACCAAGAATGACAAATAATTGCTAAATACTTGAAGTTCATTTTCAAAATCAATCATAATTTAAATGTTGTAAATTGCTAAATTATAGATAAAGCATATATATATATAGTAAAAATAAAATGGTATGATTTTGCCGAAGCATCATAAAGAAATGACCTCACTAAAAGACTTGATATGAAGTATGTTTCCATCAGGAGGCAACACTGTAGCCAGGTCTGGAAGTCTCTTAATTACAAATCTTTCACATGAAAAAGTAAATGAAACATATCATTTTCTATTAATGTTTCCATTAATTAATGGGGAAAAATAGGAGCTGCAGAAACAAGAGGACACTGAGGTCTTGGTTTCACTAATTAAAGCTAGTTCAACATCATTTTAGTAACTCAGGTCTCACTAATTAACATATGCAATAACATTTTTAGGAACTTCAGAACAACAGTGGCTGGACCTGTAGGCAAGACCCTACCATTCCCAGGCAATGATCTCTGGGGTAAGTCCAGTTGTACAAAATAACTTACACAGGCATGCTTAATAGTCTCCTCCCTTAAAGATGTGTCACAAGACTAATGAAAACGCAGGCAATAAACGCTAAAGAAACTTCACAAATTTCAGCACAAAACCCTAGAATTAACAAATTTCATCTTACACATCCATCTCACTATCAAACCACCTTGTTCATTTATTTTCTTACCACGTAAGTCTGGATACCTTAAGTATTACCTCAAATCCCTTTTATCCTCTCAGTATTGATGTTTGATCAGAAGTCACAGAATATGTTAAAATGCAATGTCAGTCTCCTAAAATAAAAGACACAGCCAAGGTACAGCCAGTATAGCCAAACACCTGTCTATGTTAATTGGCATAAGGCAAATTAATAAAAGCAGTTATTGTCAGTGATGCAGAAGAAAAGACAGAAGCCCTCAACTAGTTAAATACAGGAAGGGGCAAAACAAACTGATTATGTTACACTCTGTGCTGGTTTTAGTTTAATTCTACGTCCTTCGTCATTCGTTTTTTAATGCTGTACTCGGCATTCAAGAGTTGGCTCAAAAAGTAGTTTTGCTATAGAAACCTTGGCAGGCACTTCGAAAACTATTTCTGCTAAAAGGCTCTGCTTGTCCCTAGTAAAAAGGCGCGCAGTTTTCATTAAAGAAAAGCTTCAGTTCCCCTTTGTTTTCGTAAGCCGTGTACAGCGGTATTTCTGCGCCTCACTCTGTGCACACGTACAAGAAAACAAACAAGCACCCTGAAAAGCCTGAGCAGATGGAACCATAGACCGCAATAACAGAAGATGCGAGATGACTGAAGGGTTTTGTTTTACAGCTAACTTTTGAAACTAGAACCGCCTCTTTTCCTCAACCCTCACCTTCATTATTAAATTGTAATTTGGTCTAGATTAAAGGACAGTGGAGCAGCATAAAAGGAGGGGTGGAAAGCTAACCAAAATAATTGGTTAGCACATTTGTAAAGGGACTTAGAGAGACGAAAGATTACTGAGCAGATGAAAATAATGAGACTGTTCCAGGCATATGAGACATACAGAAATCAGAGCGGAAGAAGTAAAACACTTCTCAAAATTGGAGAGATGAGAAAGGTACTTTAAGAAAGGAAAAAGAAAGGAGGGTAAGGACTTTTTTAACAATTAATAGATGGTCTCCTCAAGCCATTTTTTAATCATGTATTTCTTACTCTTGGAGGAAGTGGAAAATAGTTTTAGGAAAAAAGAATATGCATAAACATTAAAAAATTGTCTGTACTGATTCAGGCTTTTGCGATTTGTTATTTTCTGTTGCATACATGCTGTGTAGGCGCCATGCAAAAACTCAGACTCAAATATTAAGCAATACAATGTAATCAACAGGTAAACCATATTAAAGGCAAAAAAGAGGGCATAGGAAGTAAAATCTAGTATTATTCACACTGCAATTATGCTGAGAATCTGCAGAGTCTCGCTGTGGTAGGTCCTGTCCCAAAAAGTGGGTATGGCTAGTAAGTGGGAAGGGAACAATTATGCTGAAACATCTGCAATTATCATAACCGTTTCAGAAGAGCAGCTGCTTCACCAGATTTATCACCACCAAGACCCAACATCTGACAGGGAAGACTTGTGGCAGGAGGCACCAACACCAGGTAACAGCAGGTGTGAACATCAAAGCCAACTGATAGGATGTGAGCAAGCTCCTGGGAGTCACACAAGGTATACACAACACACGTACCTCTGTGGTCTTTCGAATCACGAATCACGGGACAATAGTGACGGTCACCCAAACCTGATGGCATTTCTCGTAACCTCCAGGATAACAGATGTATCAATGATAGCACTTCCTTACTAGCTAAGCAATGACGCAGGACAGCAGAGAATGTCACATTGTGGTAAAATATGTCCAGTTGTTTGTTTGGACACAGATTTGTGTTCAAATTCATGTTTACATGGATTAACAATGACCACCAGATAAGTACAACAAGTCTTCCAACAAAAAGAAAAAGTCTACAGAGTCTACAAGGAAAAAAGAAAAATTACACAAGAAAAAGTTAGAGTGAAATAATGTTAATGTGCAAATCTGCATTTCATTAAAGCATTAAAAAGACCATATTTAATTTATTTTGTAAATAAAGTGGGGAAAATTTTCCCCTAATTAGGCAACAGAGTAAATACTGGGCAAAAATACCTTTCCTGTCTTCCCTAGGCAATCTTATTAAGCTCTGAAGTCTAGGATTTATTTTTTTCTTACTGTAAGGTTACTAAATACAAATGTTTTAATTTGTAAAAATTATCCAGGACTTTTCTAAAACTAAGCTGCAGCATTCGACCTCATGGGCACCCCAGGCAATTCATTTCAAGAGCTGTCAAAATGCGGTGTCATTTATTCTTCCTTTTTTAAAAAAAGTTGGCCTTAGATTTCCTTGAATAATTTGGTGATTCTTTCATTAAAGATTCTGTGTGGGTTTTAAACATATATAAAACATTCTTGTTTGTAGTATTTATAAAGAAGACATTAATATATTTTCACCTTTTCTTTGGTAACTTGGGTTATTTTGTACAGACCTTTCTGATCTTTGGGTCACGGCTATTTTGTTTTTCTCAGTCTTCCAGAGTATGTATTTGCATAAAACTCATCACACATCTAACTATCATGGTTCTTCCACCAACCTTTTGGTCCAGCCATGCCTTTAGTAAGACAATCCACAAACTGATATAATAAATACTTCAGTGGACAACAAATCACTAACTATGGATAAGCACCCAAGAGCGTGTCCTGGGTCTGGCTGGGATGGAGTTAGTTTTCTTCATAGCATCCCATATGGTGCTATGGTTTAGAACTGTGACCTAAACCAGCATTGATAACACACTGATGTTTTTAGCTATTGCTCAACAGTGCCTGAACAGCACCAAGGCTTTATCCATTTCTCATGTTGTCCCCCCAGCAAGTAGGCTGGGAAGGAACAGCTGACCCAAACTGACCAAAGGGATATTCCATACCATGTAACGTCATGCGCAGCAATAAAAACTGTGCGTTTGTGCCGGGGTGTGCCTTTCCAAAGTAGCTGCTGCACAGAGACTGGCTGGGCATCAGTTTGCTGGTGGGAATTGGTGAGTGAGTGAATGATTGTGCATCGCTTGTTTCTGTTTTGGTTTTTTTTCTCCTTTGCTTGTTAAACTATCCTTATCTTGACCCATGAGATTTGCTTGCTTTTGCTTTTTTCAGTTCTCTCCCCCATCCCACTGGCAGGGGGGAGCGTGCGAGGGACCGGTGGGTCAACCCGTCACAAATACTCAGACCTGATGAGCTTTTTGCAGCAGTACCTATGCATTTGATGTTCTTTGAATGTAGCTTAATGTTTTTTGCACCATTGTCATAAAGGGTAGAGCATGCCCAAAATTTCAGGTTCCTCATGAGCATGCGAGCCGAGCCCTGGTTGCCTTATCTGTAGAGAGAGTGGTTGCAGAAGGTGCTTATGGACAACGTATCTTCAGGAAAGCTAAATAGCACATTGGAAAAAAAAAATTCTTTCCTCTATTTGTGATTGTCCGCAGGCACACATGTGAAAAATTACAAAGGAATAATCAGTCCACTCAGAGGTGGGAAGTAGAAGGGAGACTTCAAGGACTGTTTTGCTGAATATACCATCAAATCTGGATGCCCTGAGAAACCATGTAGTATTTTATGAATATGAAACTGTAAAACTGTCCTTTGGAATGCTTAAATAAGATAAATACCGTTTTTAACCCTGCTGGAGGTGCTACTTCCACAGCCCTGGCAGCATTGGTCAGTCTGGCAAATCCATTATCCAGAGGTCACTTGTTTATAGGCGCCGACACTGTTCCCAAGGCTGTTCGCTGAACCTCCGACAACGCTGGCTGGCTCTTTGATGGGGTGATACGCTCCATCACATCTTAGACCTTAGCTCTGCGAAATCTTTTCACTTGTAGGGTGCTCATCTACAGACAACCACTTCTTCTTGAGAGGATGAGCTGGGAACAGGATCTCCAACACCTGTGAACTCACTGTCTTACAAACATCTTCTTGCTCTGGGGACTGCTCCTGGGTGGATGCGAGGATGAAGGGTCCCTCAGAGGGCCACCCTGTCCACCACACTCTGCACTCCTAGAATGTCTCAGAAATTACCTCTTCTTTCAGGACCCACTCACATTGGCAAAGACAGAGTATTTACATCCACCACATCCTCCTAGATTCCTGCAAATGGCGAGGAGTCATAGAGAAAGGCAACACCCTTCCTCCACAGCGACAGCCTTGACACCAAAGGCAGCAGGGACATCATGTGAACTGAATGCCGTCATCAAGGTAGTTTCAAGTCCTGGAGCATTAGTCAGTGTTACCTGCTGCTCAGATGCCCTGTCATACCCTGGGTTCTCTGTCGAATACAACCTGGCACCCTGGGCTGAGCCAGCACTGATACCGAATGCCACAGTGGTTAACAAGGAGCAGATAACAACATGCTATAGGAAGGATGGGTGTCCAAACTGTTTCTTTATTGTCTTTTGCCTGTGATCCAACCCTGGGAGAGAAGCAGAAGGCACCGGCAGTACCACAGCACTCGTTCCTCACCCAGGCACTTTGGAAGCAGGTCACCACCATCAGAAGCTGCATGAGCACCTCTGGAAAATATTCACGCTTCCAGTTTTGGGAGGTGCTCGCTACTCCTCCAGATGCCCCCGATCACTGCCTTGTTTGTTCACGTGTCCTTCAGCTCTGTGAAATCTCTGATGAGGGACCTAAACCAATGGACCCAGGCTTATAAAAATTATTGAAAACTGAAGTTAAAAGCTCCCCAAGAACAAGAAGCTTGCACCAAGGCTGAGGAGTGACTGAAACACCTGAAGACATTTAGCCCTCTATTCCTCTGATATGAAGCAAAAGTGTCAGCAGCAGATCTATGGATACCTATGGATACCAATAGATTAGAAAGTCCTTATGTTTGAGCACGGTAAGCACACCCACATCCACACCTGAACATGAATGGGGACTATTGCTCAAAATCAAACCAGTCAATTTAGAGTATATGTGTGGAGAAATAAAAGGTTCTGCCAAACCCTCTTTCTGAGGAGCCATTCATGGCAACTTTCTCTCTTTTAGACCAATTTCTAACTTCTGTAAAAACCTGACCCTAAAGTTCAGAAAACAGAATAATGAAAAGATTCTCCAAAGTATCAGTGTTCACAGGCTAAAATTACAAGGAAATGAAAGGCAAGCAAGGGCAACCCAGGGCAGATAAAAGAAATGCTAAGTTGAGTAAGTCTGTCTACATTTTAGTAACCACTTAGATAGCATTTAATTTCAAGACAGTCAATATCATTTATTTCACAGCTGTTTCCTCTGACACTCTTTACATTATAAAATAAAGTATAGTATTAAGAAGTAGTTCAGTGTGGGAATTTTTTAGTTTTATGAGTGGCATCCAGATGATCAAAAAAGTGAGGGTTTTTTTAAAGCAAAGTGATACACTAACACTTAGCAACAATACTACAATTTACTGAGAGAGATTAATATGCCCAAAGAGAGTTTAGAAGGAGACAGGGATGTTGTACTGCCTCATAAATATGGAAAGCACGACTGGAGAGCTACAGGCAACTGCTTGTGTTCTTTCCACAAACTGAGTAAGATACTACTTGGAAGAGGGTTCAAAACTCTTTTCAAATGTGGAAATGACTCAACCACTAGACGGAATATCCCATCGTGAAACAACAAAATCTACCCTTGGAGAATCACACCCTGATTGCTTTTGAAAGGAAAAAAAGTAAGCACGTGTATTTCACGTACACCATGGCCTGCTACTGCCAACACATGGCTGGTCATGCCTGCTTCATTAGATGACATGGACACCTAATTTGTCATCATCAGCAAAATTTATTTATAATCACCTTCAAACGTAAAGGACATCCTGCTAGTACGAAAACACAGTCAATGAACTAAAGTGTGTAAGTTAGAATGAAAACAAGTATTATGTGTTGTATATAAAATTAATTTACAAATTATTCATTTATATCCAATAAATCTACTCTACACACCGATGCGCAACATATGCTGTAAATCAGTGAGTACTCTGGAAGGAGATAAAAATATATTTCAGAATTATGAGAGAAACAGATCAGATGGTGGACAGCCTGGGGGATATTATGTCCAGAAGAAGAACTGAAGGAATCGCATGTTGGTAAAAAATAAGCAGTATTACTGATGAGAGAGAAATACGTCTGTCTTAGTTACAGAGAGGCATAACCAGGAAATAAACGTTAAACTCTATCAACTCTTATGTTCTGTGGAACAAAGTCAGAACTGATACCTCTCACTGTGGGAAGAAACGAATACATGATAATAGCTCATTGTTTTGGCAACTGTCCCAGGCTAATGACCAGAGGGTTCAACTTCAACTGGAAAAGCATATCCAATCTGTCATTGGAAGAGAAGGCATTCCATGGACCATAATAAAGAACAATGGGAAAAGAGAACTTCTGGACTTTGATAAATCTTACAAGCCACAAAGAAACGATTTATCAAAATGTGGACTGTTCAGAGCATAAAGGACTTGCTTTAAGGTGGATGCAGGAAAAGCACTACTCCTGCAGAAAACACCGTGGGGAGAAAACATTGTTTAACAGAATTACATCAAGGAAATATGCCAAAGGTTGGCAAATAACTCTGATCTAACTTAGAAGAGATTAGACATGTCCAAACAGGTATGCAGAGGTTTCTTTTTCTTTTAAAACCAAACAAAACCAAGCAAAACAGAACTGTAGAGTATAGCAAGTTAGTCATCTACAACTGTAGTACTTCTAAGGAATCACCCTGATCATATTTAGTAAAAAAAAAAAAAAAAAAGAAAAAGAAAACAATTCCAAAGAAAACAACTGCTAAATAAACCTAGGATGACAACCTCGACAAAGAAAACAGGCAAGCAGCAGTGAGAAGTGATTTAGATACTTTGATACTTTTCCAATGGTAAAAAAACACCCCTCACGGACTAATTGTATTTTGTAGTTTTAAAAGAAATTTGCCAGAATTTTAAAACACAAATGCCCATCACAAAATCCTGATTACATCAGGCGATGCTACAATGTCATCAAAAACACTGTTGTGCGCAACATTTGAACTTGCTAGAGCTCATTTAGACACAGAATTTGAGAATTTAAAGTTGCCAAGTTTTTGCCAGATAATTCCTGTTCAGTCCCTCCTCAGCAGCCACAGGCAGCACCTCCGCAAGGTGTAATCAGCGCTCGAACACTGCCGTGTAAGCCCTGAACTATTATTATTCCCTCTGATGCTGCCCCACTGGTTTAGCAGCTAGTGGGACATTCTTCCAGCCCCAGCAGCCTGCCGGCTCCTGTCGGGCTCTCGCACAGCTTCTGAGCACTCTACTGTAAAGGGGGAAGAAAAGAGAGATATCCCAGTTAAACAAGGTTCGTTTGGGATGCAGAGCATTCATAAAAACACTCAGGTCTAAATTACTACACAGTTTCCCATACTAGCAAACATTTATAATTAAGGTCACTTTTTGCTCATGTTTTCAAATTAGAAGTCTGATTATCGCGTTGTATTCAGTATTTACAGAAAAAAGGGACTTTTTGCATAACAAAAAAGATTAGTCTGTCATCTGACTAGATTTACTTCTGCCAAAAAGTTATATTACGAAGTACGTGCTTTCTACTCTTTTTTTATTTATAAGACATTCTTAGCACACTGGCACACATGTAAAAGTTGTTTGGGATAAGACTCTGATTTGTTTTGAACTTAAGTTTATAAGGGTTAAATATTTTCTAAACTATGCTTTGATCCAAACATAGTATGCTTGCGCTAACAAAGACTTCTTCAAAGTCAAGATGAGAAGTCAGGTATCTTGACAGAAAAAGCAGCATTCAGGCTTCAGGGTTTGAGTTTTTTTCATTTTGTTAACTGTAATGAGCCAGTAGAGAGTGCTGTCACATCTCTACCGATTTTTTTCCCTTTCGCAGTGAATTATAGTGAAAACATGAAATCCCTCTCACAGAATTTAGCTTACTCATCAATTTATCTCATATAAAATACCAAAAAACCCCTGTGTTAAAACTATTAGCTCTATCTTACCTCAAAGGCTCTATATAGTCAAGACATCTATTTGTCCCAAGCAAGGAAGGTATCATCTAGATCTTACAAAGAACTGGTTAGTTCAATTACCGGTCGCTCCAAGCCACAGATAAGTGGCCTAAGATAGTGCAAACAATGAGACAGGCTCACATAAATAATGGTCCAACTCTGCCTGCCTTTGGATTTCTACTCTACCAGCAGAGAGGACAGAAACCTCCATAATTCAGATTTGTTAGAACTTTAAAGACAAGGATTTCCCTGAAAACATCATCAGGTTTCATCCCAAATACAGGAGATGAGACCTTCCCTGAAGCCCTGGCTGTGCTCAGTTTCCATCAGATGTGAAAGAAATGGGTATTGAGCTGTTCATTGGGAACCAGGCAGCCAAATTCACGTGAACAGACTTATCACCTGAAGGACTGTCACATATATTGTATTTAAAATACACCCCTGTGGAATGTTTATAGGCCTCAGCCTCTTTTTTAATTCTTCACCTCATACACACCCTTTAAATTACACAAGGACTATAAAGCCTGATGAGTTCCACTCTGAAATTGCAAATGATATGTATTCATTCACAGCTTTTGAAAGGTGCCAACTTTTTTTTGGTCTTTTGTGCTGTTATTTACTATTTGCATATAGAAGCCATAGTCAAAATCAGACTCCATTATTCTAGACATTTGACAAACACACAGCCTAAGCCACCACAGCCTGGGAGAGACTACTCAGTAAGCTAACAACACAGACAAAAGGTGTGAGAAAAAGATTTCTTACTGCCTAAACTAAAGACAGACAAGGTTGCCTCCCATTGAATAAGTTAAGGAATCCAGCCTCAAATCAGAAGAATCCCACGGGGTTAACTCAGAATATGTCTACACGGTGGGGTGAGGCAGATGTGTGTGTTCAATGTGTCCAAGTTTAAATCAGCCAGGTAAAAAGCAGTTCTCATTTGCAAGCCATGTCACTACGTTACTTAGGTGCTGTGTCTGCGCATTTGTCCTTTCAGGCTGAATATATAATCACAGAATGGTTTGGGTTGGAAGGGACCATAAACATCACCTAGTTCCAACCCCCCTGCCATGGGCAGGGACACCTCCCACTAGACCAGGCTGCTCAAAGCCCCATCCAGCCTGGCCTTGAACACTTCCAGGGATGGGGCATCCACAGCTTCCCTGGGCAACCTGTTCCAGTGCCTCACCACCCTCACAGGAAAGAATTTCTTCCTGATATCCAATATAAATCTCCCCTCTTCCAGTTTGAAACCATTACCCCTTGCCCTATCACTACATGCCCTTGTAAAAAGTCCCTCCCCAGCTTTCTTGTAGGCCCCCTTCAGACACTGGAAGGCTGCTATAAGGTCTCCCCAGAGCCTTCTCTTCTCCAGGCTGAATAACCCCAAATCTCAGCCTGTCTTCAAATAAGCTCATATGTGAGCTTATTCTCAGTGCCGTAAAAAAAAAAAAACTATCAGCCCAATCAATCACTGTGCCTCCCCACAGGATGTGACAGTGTAAGCTATCTGTGTCTATGCTAGCTATACTAGCCGGTCTAGGTTGCTTCCATACAGAAGGTACCTTACTCCTAGACAACTTCTAACCCAGGAAGACTGAATATGCGTAAGTATATACTTCTTACTGCAACCTAGTCTGCACAGTTAAGAATACAGAGCTAACTCCAAAGGTAACATGAGGGCTGCCACTGAATTATCTAGTCTTACTGTCAAACATATTTAGAAAAAACAAACTTGACAATTTCTTCCTCTTTGCTAAGTACACAAATATTCTTCAAATAGAAAGAGCATAAGGCAGATATCCTTTCATTTCCATGCCTGTTTTCTCCCCTACTGCTTCAGCTTTTGCACATAGCTAAGGGAGGTCACAAAGATGCTTCAACTGGGGACAACAGGTAAGTTTCAGCATGTATCTCCAGATGTCCTCCCTCCACCATGGAGTATGAATTATTTGTGGTTTATCTGCAAATTGGTAACTATGGGTGCATCATCAAAACACTCTCCTTAAAGATAGAGATGGCACTATAATGTTATAGACTCTTACTAGTAATCATATGGTTTGGTTTTTTGCCAAACATGCTTATACTGTCCCAAATTTCTAAATATACGTTCTGTCTCAAGAATTACTGGTTACTCACTAAATGATTCATAAATGGCACAGGATTCCCAGTCAAGAGTAGGAAAACGTGTCAGCACTGCTAATCACAGAGTATCTCCCTGGCTGTTGTGGAATGTTCACCATGAAATCCCAACTGGCGGTTTCAAGGAATTAAAATTATGGAAACCAAACCAAACAGATCAGTAAAACCTTCTGGAAGTCGAAGAATAAGAAACTATAGGCACTCCCCCAAAAAATCCACAGGTTCACAATGACACTTGGAATTACCTTGTACTTCTCAGTGCTGAGTCTCTGCAAGTCCTTAGTTCTCACGTTATTCTACTATCAGACATTATCAGCAGTGACAATGAAGGCTACCTGTACATCTCCAGTAAAATAAAAGTGTACAGAATGGAGTGAGTACACAGAAGGGCTACCAAGAGGCTTAGGTGCTGGGGGATAAGACACGAGGAGCACCTGGAAGAGTAGAAACTGGCTACCTAACAGGAGCCAACCTCTCCTCTGATGTGCCCAGGGACACACCAAGAGGAGAGGGATATCAGTTGCAGCATGAGAGATTCTGATTACACCTGAGGACAAACTCTCACAGTCTTCACAGAGACGTTGTGGAGTCTCTGTCCATGCAGATATTCAACACACGACTAGACAAAGATCTGAGCAACCCGATCTAACTTCAGAGTGGGATCTAACATCTCAGTTGGCTCTGCTTTCAACAGGGAGTTGGACAAAATGAGCTCCAGAGGTTTCTTCCAACCTAAATCAACCTATTTTGTATCTATGGTATAATGAGGAGAGCATTCTGCTCATTTCCTGCTAGGAAAAAACATACAACCTCCTCACTTCCTAAAAAGCAGCCTCTCCTCACAAGCCCACTGATATTACAAGTTCTCTCCCACTTTCTTAGCATTAATTAGAAGTCATCTGTGACTCTATGTGAGCCCTTAGAGACTGTGTTGTGACACCTGCTCCTGGCCACAGAAGAAGGTACAAATGGAAAATGACGGTTACCACCAGGTAACTCCTACTTTTTCTGCTCAGCTGTTTGTAGCCTGACTGAGCTCGGTGAGCTTGGGCACTGATCCTCACTGATTCGAATGGCATCGGGCAGCATTCCTGACCTACAGCCTTGCCTCAAACAGCAGCACCACAGCTGTAGCACCAGCAACAGTTCAAAATACTCGAGAGACAATACAATGGTAGCTTACAAAGATGAAACAATAACTATAAAAAAGTTGGTTAAAGGATGCACTGTGGCCCCTCTGCCTGCCTACAGTTCTTAAAGTACTTATGGAGTGACTCTAGCAGTAGGAGGAGTACTATAATCAACATAAGGTGTCCTTACTGAGGAAAACCAGATTTTTTTGGCCAAAATAGCAGTTGGGCTTCTGGTGTCGGGCCCTACCTGAAACAGGAGATTTGGAGAATTCATCAAATATGTCTGTTTTACAAATTTTCGTAGTTCAGGACATTCATTTAAAACTTAGTTTGGTTGCCTTTATAACTGTAAATTCTAGACAAATAAAGGATTCACGTAGCAAAAAGTACTATTTTACCCAACTAATATCCTTTCATTTTTCATAGCAGAATTTCCAAGGACGGTTCCAAATTGCAGCTGATGAAAAATGACAGTACTTTTGCACGCTTGGGAATGAAGGATATGGACAAGATATTAATTTCTTTTCCCTAAGTGAACCCTATTTTTGCAGAGGGCACCAAAGGAAACAATTAATCCCTTATATTGATCAGTCTGCCTATCTTTCCCTTCTTGTCTTCAAGGAGCACTGAATGATGAAATATTTGATGATAGGTTGTGTTAGCTCACAGTATGTGGCTGCATGAAGAAACACGTGTGAGAAGGCAAACTGTACAGCAGAAAGTTTGCTAGGTGTAAGAAGTGACTAACACAAGAATAGTATATACAAAGATCCACTATCATCAGATACAGTACATGCACGCAAACCATTGATGACTTTTCTTCTGTTTTGAAAGCTGAAGAAGGGATTTTGTTCCTTTGCACAGGAACCTCTGATGATAGAACAGCTCCTCATGTTTTTATTCTATTTTAAAATGCAAGCTGCTAAAGGAAGAACCATTATCAGTTCCCCATTTTTCCCATTATAAGATTCTGTTCCCAGCAGCCTTTAATTTTCCTAAGCATTGTCGTTTTGGCTAAAATTCTGCAAATCAGACCCTAGGTCAAGGAGTCTTCCCTCCTCTTTCTCCTGTCTCCTCTGTTCTCTCTCCATAATCATCTGTGAAAAGTTTGTTTTCCATGACTTTCCCATGACTTGCCTAGCTTTCCCTAGGAAACACAGCAGAAGTGGGGATCAACCCCAGTTCCTTGAAAACTCTTAACCACAATAAACTGATTAACACGGAAATTCTGCAGAAAATGAGTCCTTAAAAGCAGACTGCTTGTGAACAAAGAAGGTGCCTTGAAGTTGCACATGAAAAATCAGAATATACTTTTTGAAGCTCGTGACTGTTTGACTTTGCACTGTAGTATCTCCTGCATGGGAGTACCAGCCTGTAGACTCCCCCTCATCAGGTACAACAGATGGAGTTCAGCTGCCAAAATTCAGATGTTGGAGGCGTTGCCTTCAGGCGGCTTTTAAAGTCAATGAGGAAAAACTGGCACTTCTAAGATGCAATTCATTTACCCTGTTTTAGACACTCACCTCAGGGTGAGATGAATTGCACACCAGACGTGCCTATTTGCCCTCCTTGATTATAAAGGGAGTAAATAGCTCAGACGTAGGTATCTGAAATTAGAAGATACGGATTCCATCTTGTACTTCTATATGAAGTAAGTCAAAATAATTACATTCACCGTTTCAATAACGTATTAATTTATTCCTACAAGTGTTGTCCTGCCTATGCCCTGAGGCTATCACAGGTACAATAAAGCATCACTCTTCTGTTTGCTCCACGCAAGCAGGAACCCACTAGAGAATGAAGGCTGAAGTGCTGCAAATCTCGAGAGGATGAAAAGGGAGGGAAAGATGGGATGGAGAGTTGTAGAAACAAGGGAACGTAACAAGAAGAAAAGGAAGAGACAAGGGATAGCAGTGTTAAGAAAGAGGAGAAAGTGAAACCTGCAGTTTGCACTTTTAGACAAATGGTACTCACTGAATTGGTATGCATTCAATATTTAATATTGTTTTTAGCACTCCATGCATTATTAAGTGCCAACTGTGTGTACTTGCATTCGATATGAACTTTTTGTTTGTGTACGCTCCTGGATGGTTTCCACAATGGTGTTTTTTAATAATAATTTCTCAAAACACCTTTATATTTTTATTGGTCACCATTTCAGAGTGTGGATCTGACATGCTAAAACCAAAGGTGTCAAGACTGGCACCTAGTTTGAGTGGGCTAGAACCTGCATTTTCACAACAGTTCGTGTTTTAATAGACATTTAACTCTTCAGTACAGAACTCCTATCACTTTAATAGTACTCAACACTATTATGGATCAGATTCACCTGAGTACAGTAGGGTACACCATCCCTCCTAAATAAACATGCAACAAACATAGAAGCACCCCAAAATTTAAGGAAAAATCCCTTGACCATGAATAGCAGGAGGGCATTGACTCACTTTATTTTTAAGATCATTTTTTTTCTAATTTAAGGGGAAAAAAAACACGAATAAAGAAAGTCAGCAATTCTGCTGCACTACAGAGGTTGGGAATGAGATCCTACTCTTCTCTACCAGGATCTACCCTCCTGCTGACATCCAAGCGGGCTGATCAGGAAGGCACCAGCAGCCTTACTGGTTCAGATTTTTTAGACCGTCATTTGATTTTTAAAAGGACAAAATGAAAAGGAGAGCGCTCTCCGTACTGGTGTTTTCACAGCCACCAAACCTGCAAAATGAGCAACATAGAAACAGCAGCTGTTGCTAAACTCATGCAGAAGAGACAGATTACTACTTTCATGGCACAGATGTCATTATGCAGATTTTCACAGGACAGTACTTTTTACCTCTTAAGAATGCAAACAAAGTAAGTGAATGTTTTAGCATGCCATTCCTCTTATCTTAGTACCTTTCTAGAAACGTATTTTTTTAATAAGCTTGGATTTCCTGATTAATAATGACAAAATTTGAGCAAAAAACGTTCTGCATTTAATTATCTGATCATGATAGTTTAAGAGAACTTCTTTCCTCTATAAGACAAAATTAAACTAATAAAACTTTATTCCTAAGGCATTATGCTTACATTATAGAGTACCAAGAATTATACTGCAAAGATAATGACCCTTTTCCATTTCCACCTCCCATAAAGTAAGTGCAACCAGGAACGCTTGCAGATGTCCACATGCAATCTTGCAAAGAACACAGGTGAACAATTCCATTTTTTCTTTCAACCTAACAATGCACAAATTTAAAGTTACAGGTGTAAAGTACATTGAGTTGAGGGTTCGTATTTTACTATTTAACACATACAGGAAGCAGTATGTCAGTTTTCTACATTTTGTTCTTGTCAACCAATCAAGCTACTAATATTCTGTGTTGTTATAAACTCTGTTTTTCACAGGGTGAAACATTTATTCTTCACCTTTCTCCAAAATGTGATGTTACATGTGGGCTGTGAAGCTCGATTCCTTCACCTCTTCTAATACAGGAGTCAAAGAAGAGTAACTCGAAGAATATGAAAGTAGGGAAGAGATATCAGATCTCGGCCTCACCGCCACTTTCTCCGCCTGCAACACGAACATTTCTTCACAGCCAACATATCTCCTGAATGTGTGTGCTCCTCTCCAAGATAAGGTATCACTATTTCACAGTCCAACTTTCCTTGAATGTAGCTTAATGCTGTTTCCCTTTACTTATTTTTATGCTATTACTGAACCCTAATTCATTTTTGTTTCCCTGCCAAATTGTTGCAGAATAACAGTCACGTAAGTTTCTTTGCCTTCATGTATTTAGTACGTTGACAAAGACGAGCTGAGTTAAATTTAATCAGGGGGGAGGAAAATGGTAAAGACAAGGGGTGTTGCTGATGGTAGCAGTCCTAGCATGCTCCATACTGAGGCCAACACCAAACTATGAGCGTTTCTTGAAACTGAGGAAGTAATAAGCAGCAAAAACGTCCTCTTTTTCCATGGTGACATTGACACATTCATGCTGACATTTCATTGACACATATTGGGCAAGAATCTAGCTACTGTCATTTATGTGTTAGCCAAGTCATAACTGGACGGAAGTAACTTGTCTGGTCTTGACCACCAAATACCAAAAGCTCCAGATTCATAGAGTAACACACACTGTGAGAAAGACTGCTAAACCATCACACCCCAAAGACCTACAGTTTTCCTCCTGTAGTCAACTTCCTGCTTCAAAGTTCAAATCCAAGTCATCATCTTCATTTTTAAAGTTGTCCTTGGGTGGAGATCATTCATTGTCCAAGACATGACAACTTTGTAGGGACAGGACTTTCAAGGGATCAAGTAAAAATTGGTTTCTTAATATAGTGCATGTTTCTATGGCATGGTGACAACTGTCATTCTTTTTCATTCTTCTCTTTCACTGTACCTTCTTCTGTGTAAAGGCTCCAATATGTAGCAATTATTCCCAGGAAAGAGACTCTACAAGCTTTTGCTGGAAAAAAAAGACCAGAGGAGTTCATCTCCCTTCCCTGATTTAACCCCAGATACCCATGAGCAGAGGCAGTACAACACCAATTTCATCGAGGCAGGAGAATGCACACTTCTAGCCTCAAGTCTAAAGGAGTTGGGCTGCTTGTTTGGCTTTTATGGTAAGATTTTTTTATGCCATATTGGCTACTGCTCTTCAAGATAAGCAACTAACAACAAGGAAAAGTACCGGCTACCTGAAAAAATAACGTCAGAAGAGCAAAACAGCTCATCAGATAATTTTTAAACTGGAGCATCGCATAACTAGGTGTCTTCAAACTGCCAGCTGACGTGCTAGTTACGTGCCAAACCCAGTCTCCCTCATAGCAAAAGTCTTGGCCATTTATTAAGCATCACAAATTTTCAAAATCACCACTTTTTAAAGTATAATATATTTGGCCTACACAGCATTCTTGCAACCATGCATTACAGCCTACCATCCATGTAATAAAAATAAGATACTTCAAACAACCTCTTTTGAGAAATGCTACCATAATCTTCAATGTATTAAAAAACATACTAAAAAAACGCATTGAGTGGTTTTGGCTGTGTATTAAAGACTGTTTATTCCATTTTTCTTTAAAGAAGGGTGGTAGAAAGCTACACAAACGAGAGAAGTTTGTGCTCTCTGCAGATGACCGACTGCAGTTAATGATGGTGACATACATGTGTATCTTCACGTGCTGAAGCACAAGCCCAACCTGTTATCAATAGTAGAAGGATTGGTTCCCTGAACAAAAAGCAAAAAAACCAGTATTTTGTAACAGGAGTTACAAACCTATAATTTCAGAAGCCTTGCAATTATTAGACTTCACTTGTATTTAAGGCACGGGACTAGATAACAAATTTATGCAGCAAAAACATCCTCCATTTTTTTCAGGTATATGAACTGAACTCCAAATCCCATACAGCATTTCTGTTTTGGTCTGGCACTGCAGATCTAGCAAGTTGTCCAGAAGAAAAAAGATCTTGCAACTAGATTAAAGACTTATCCCCCTTTTCTTGCCATTCATTTGACCACATCTAGATGGTCTCTTCAGTTTTGGGCCCCCTCAACAGAAAACAGATGCTGATAAACTGGGGCAAGTTGAGCATAAGACCCCAAGATACTCAGGGGCTGGAGCACTTGCCCTGAGAGGAGAGGAGAGGCTGGGGGAGAGGATTCAGCCTGGGGAAGAGGTGATCTCGGAGAGGACCCAGCATCTGCCTAACAATCTGCCTGTGAGGGTCACCAAGAAGAGCCAAAAGCTCTTCAGTAGTGCATGGCAGGAGCAGAAGAGGCTATAAACATTCCGAAGAGATGTTCCAACCTTACACCAGGAGAAACTTTCTCACACATAGGCAGTGACACAGCTTGCCCAATGCTTTTTTCTTGGAAGACTTCAAAACTTAACTGGACATGGTCCTGAGCAACTGGGGTTTGAACTCAGAGCTGACCATGCTTGGGGCTCCCTTCCAACCTGAGCTACACCATGATGCTCTTCTGTTTTTATCTGGCTTTTGGAAGGCAGAAGAGGGATCTGTTCCTGGTTGAGGTCACCTGCAGCATCACCCCGAGCTTGACCACTCAACCGCATTGTGAAATACATCATTTCCTGGTTTAACAGTTCTGAAAAGCATACTTCATTTTATTTTTCCTATTAATACGTAAACATATGCACTTTTTTTCCCCTTTTATAAAAGGTGTTGGTGTCTAAAGTTTTCAATAATACATTTCAATACCAAATACAAACATCATTAGACTACACCTTCAGTCAAGTCCAGACATCTACATGATGTCTATTTTTAGCCAAGTACTAGCATTTTCTATATAACTGATATATGTATATATATATAAAAGCACACAAACCACCTTCTCTAACTTATAGATTTCTCAGTCTGAACCAAACACCTGAGAGACAAATAACCTGCAACCTCTTTTTTTTTTTTCTTTTTTTAAATCCAGGTAGCACTAACATCTTCTCATTGCCTGAGTCTTGCTGTACAAATCTGAGCAGCATTAACCAAACCAACACCTGACGTAACCCCAAGTTCACCATACCCTGCCGTGAAACCATACCCTTCACGTCAAAAGGTTCTACTGCTCCGCAACCCCACAGTCTCCCTGAGCTTCCCCATGCTGCGGCCACAGGCTGTAAACAGACCCCAGGGAATGCCTGTGTCCTCAAGAACTTATAAGCCAGCGTGCATTATTAGATGGTCATTACTCACGGCAGACTTCGAACCACACTGGGGAAGCAACAGCCATGGGGAGCACTGTAGAAAAGCGGTGTCAAGCTCTTCTCTCTTCCCTCCCTCCTTTACTACGCCCAGGAAAAGTGAGCACAGAGCAAGCCCACTGCTGCAGAAGAGTAAAAGCTATTCACACACGCCAGCCACACTTCAGGAGGCAGTTTGGGGCCAGGAAGCCTCCCCCTGCTTGGGGCACAAGGGTGACTGTTACTTATTCACACAGGCGCTGCTGTTTGTCAACACCGCTTCGGCGCCGCTCCGCCAGAAGGCTGGGGCACAGGCTGGACGTGAAGGCGGCTGCGGGACATCCGCCTCCCTCCTCGGGAGAGGAAAAAAAACACCTGGCCTCCAGCCCGGCCCGGCGGCCTCAGGCACCGCCGGCTCCCACCGGGACACCCCCCCCCCCCCTCCACCGCCGCCCTCTCTCCCGGCCCACCGCACCCGCCCGCGGGGGTCGCGCTTACCGCGGTGCCGGGGAGCCGAGGGGGGAGGCGGGCGGCGTGGTCCAGGCGGGAGCACCCCGGGGATGCTGCTCCTTCCTCTTCGGGCGCCAGTGGGGGAACGCGGAGCGCCGCTTGGGCGCGGCGGCGGCGGAGGGGCGGCGGCGGGGGGCTGGAGGGGCGGCCGCCCCCTCGGGCTCCGAGTCCTCCGACTCGCTGCGTCCGAAGAGGCGCTGGAAGCGGCCGCGCCGGGCCATGCCGGGCTCCGCGCCGCGGCGGCAGGCGGCGGGGCTGCGGGCGGCGGCGGTGCCCTCCCGCCGGCAGCCGGGGCAGGAGCGGCAGCGGCAGGAGCGCGGGGCGGCCGGCGGTTGCGGGCTCTCGGCGGGCATGGACGGGACAGCGGTGGCAGCCGCCCGCCTCGGCGTATGCGTTTAATAAGGAGATTGCCTTCCTCCCTCCCTCCCTGCCCACCGCCGGCCGCGTCGGTCCCTCCCCGCCGAGGGAGCCGCGGCGCGGCAGGCTGCCCGCCGGTCGCACAGGAAAGGGAGCGGCCCCGCCTGTGATCCGTGCCCAGGGTGCGCATTAGGGGCCATTATCTTGTTGTTGTTTTCTGCTAACCCTCAGGTGTGCCCCGCGCCCCGGACACTTGTGCAAGCGGCGGGGAAAAGGCTGCGGGCCCGCACGGCACCGCACTGCGCAGGGGGCTCCTCGTCCACCCCCCGGCCCGGCCCGGCCCGGCCCGACCCCGCTCCCGGGGAGCCGAGGGGCCTCCGAGGGAGCCCGCACACCCCAAAGCCTGCAGCGCTGCTTTTTGTCCCGGTGCCCGCCACATTAATTAATTATCCCCCTCCCTGGGAATAAAGTGGCTTTAACCGTCCCGCCGGTTCTTTATTCCGCCGAGGAGGGCGAAGTGGTTCCGTGGGGGAGGCAGAGCCATTCCCGCGGGAAGGGTCAGGTTGGGACACGCTCCTCTGCCGGCTGCTAGCGGGGAGGATCATCTCAGGTCCAATCGTGACCAGCCCCTGCCAGGACGTGGTGGTCCAACGCGTCTCCCCGGGGCTTTTAGGTATCTTCTCTTTAAATGAGCCTGAGGTCTTCTCCAGCTTTCCTTAGGAAACTTAACTGTTCTGCGCTGGCTGATACCGGCTGTCCTAAATTGTGGCTAACCAGCAAGCGTTTGGCTGGTATGAGGATTTTTTGTTAGGATTTTGCTTGCTGCTGATGGGACATGGAGGTTATAGTTGTCTGCTAAAAAGGCTAACGTGAGATAATAAAAATGTCTGCGTACTGGAAAAACTGTAAATTCACTATTTAAAAATGGTCATAATCAGCTGATAATTGACAAACACTACATAAATCGAGATGGGCATAAATTAATGCTGGGGGTTTTACAGCAGGTGGACAAGGATGTGAGAATGGCAGGGTCTGACAAAACACAGAAGGGGTCTGGCTGAGCAGCTCAGCCCTACGTATATTATTGTTTTACCCAAAGCAATATGTACACCTGTTGGGGGGGCAAGTTCAGTTATTTTCCCAAGTGGTGTGTAATTTACTTGGCTAGTGATTAAGTAAACAGATCAACCCACGAAGAAAGTGAATTTTCCCAAAATTAACAATGTGTCATGACAAAATTGGGCAGAACCGGAAAGGTGGTTGGTTGTACCCTCAGGAAATGCCTAATGGATCAAAAAAATATGTTAGTTTTGGTAAAGCAATTTATACAAGCATGGAAATTATAGGACCACACAGTATTTGAGGTGGGAAGGGACCTCTGGAGGTTGTTGTCTAGTGCAGCCCCCCTGCTCAAGCAGGGGCAGCAAGAGCAGGTTACCCAGGACCATGTCCAGTTGGGTTTCAAGAATCTCCAAGGACAGAGACAGGAGACCTCATGACAGGTAGCATGCCGTCCTTGACAGGTGGCTAGGAACAAAGTAGGAGATCCCTGTTTCCTCTATCTGGATAGAATTTTTGGGCACTGGCTATGCACTGTAAAGATCCAAATAGCTATACCTTTTCTCTTATTTTAGCCTAAAATTATTCCTGTCTGTTTCCTTGAGTGGAGTCCTACAACTGGCATAGCCATGGCATTTTATGACATTCAACATTAAAGAAGCCAGATAAATGGATTACTAAGTATGTGTACTATATTTCCATTTAGGTCTCAGTTACAATTGGGATTCTCTTGTGCTGAAGCAAAGGTGAATAAAATTGGTATTGGTGAGCCACTTCAGCTAAACAGCACTGGGGAGAAAGGAGTCTGAGCCACTGCAGTCCCAGTGTCCCCTTTCTTTGCCACTGTACCCAGCAGGTACCCGCAGTTCTTGGCAGGCCAGAGGGTATGTTCAGCAACCGGTGCTACTTCATTCCACGCCAACAAAAAGACATGTACGGCCTGAAAACATGCAGTTTAAATCATAGAAAAGAAAAAAAAGGAGAAGTGCATGATATTCGTCTTTTCAAATCCTTTTAGATTACCTTGGCAGGGTTTGGATCAGCATTAGCAACATTAAGTACCTAGAAAATGTGCAGAATTAAGTCACCCTGGAGTGGCACATGTAAGAAATAAGCATGCAACATCAGCTTTGAGGTGTTCAGCATTTGTGCTTCAGTGCTAACATACACTACAATATCCTGATCGCAAAAGTAGGTGAAAGGGATTTGGTTGATAATACTTGTCCTAACTTTGGTCAAAGTTAAAGTCTCGGTGTTAAATATGGCAGGATCAGAACAACACACGATCTTGATCCAAACAGATTTGTGGAGGCTCAGTACTTGTAGCAGTACTTGTTCTTCGGCTTATTTAGAAGATTTGGACCTCTTCTTTCAGGAAAGGCATTTTTAAGACTATTAGTTAAGACAGGAATTCATTAGAATTAGCCAGTCGTTTAGGGAACTTTAAATGATGGTCATGTTTATGTCAGCAGTCCTGACACATACAACAGAACAAGTCAGTCTAGCTTTTATCTGAACCAACACAGTTTTGCAACAGTTCATAGTAATTCCTATCATAGGAAGATATTATGCAACAAATTATCCTTCTCCTGTTTGGTTTCATTCCAACATGGTGAAAAAGATGATGATTGAGTATCTAGATTAGACTTTATCATATTTAATACCCACCTAGCTTGACTGCACACTGTATCTGAGACTTACAAAAAAACACAGAAACATGTTAATTTTGGAATTACTATGAGAATCAGACAAATACAGATTCAAAATCTGGGAAGCTGTTACAGAAACTAAATAACACACAACTTGAAATAACAGTATTTATTCAAATCATCAGTCCTCCCTTTTTGTTGTTTCAAAACAGAAACACTGTTCTAATATAAAACTGTTCCAATATATGGCATAATATATGTGGAAAAAACAATCTAAAGCCCATAAGCAAATTATAGAAAAATAGGAATGCACTATCATCAGCTTTGTCACTAAATATTTTATCTTCTTTTCCAATACAATAGAGGTTTGAAATTTCCTCCAGAAACAGTACACACGAGCGACCATTTGAGATTCAGGTAATTCACTGTCAGAATATATGAAGAGCGGTTTGGATTCCCACACTTTGGAGCTGGTGGTAAAAGAGCAATGAAGTACGCAGGGGCCAAAATCCTGCCTGTGTCACACATAAAACACGTAAGACACAAACTATGGTCCTGAAATCCCACATTCATTTGACACCTAACCCTACGGGCACCTAAATTCCAGGGGTGCCTCCCTGTTTGTCTTGAAAGTGCCTCAGGTACTTAGGGATTCACCTCTCCACATGTCCAGAACTGCCTCAGTCTTCACAGGGCTGCGTGTTGTGTGCCTGCTTCTTGCCTAAGTCTGACAAGGAGTTAAAAACTAGGTATTGCTGGGCCTAAATCACCACTGGGACTTACTGTGGTTGGCGTATTTGGGCCTTGTTTAATACACATAATAATAGCAGGCTCTGCACAAGATGCTGCACTGGCTTCCATTTCTTTCCAAGAGTTCCAGGTATGATGTAGAAATACGGATGGAAATGGTAGCCTTAATTTAGGAACACCCTACCTACTATGGGACGTTCCACCTCACAGTCATATTGCCACTAATGTTTTCTTTCTGGCCCAACAAGAATAGAGGTTCCGTGGGTACACCTGAAAAGAGGAGTGAGACCCACTCCATTTCTTGAAAAAAAAAAAGACATAAATACATGTCCTCAGTTATCAGACATGGTGGGATGTGAATGGTCATTCCTGGTGGTTAAAGACAGCCTGGAATTAAAAATGGAAAATGCAACCAAATAAAATATTGTGACCAGTGAAAGCCAAGGCTAGGAACTAAATTAGCTCGGGAACATCCCAGCCAGAATTGCAGCCACAGCAATAAATAGGAAGCCAGAGAAGCCAAGAGACCCTTAAAACAAATAGCAGGGCAAACCCATCAAGTCCACGTCACAGGGAAAGACTTTGGAAAAATAGCAAGCAGAGATCAAATGAGACTAGGACCAAGGAATCTAAAAGCAAGAGCCAGGGATTTCAGCTTCACCCAAGAAGTAAAGTTGAAAGCCAAGAAGAATTTGTGGGATTGCTTTATGTACCTGCTAGGCGGGGCAAAACATCAATCAGGCTTAAAGGGCAATCTTCACTTAGTCAACGCTACTGGCGTGCCAGTTGCCATGACGTACCCTGGTCTGTCTGGCGGCCTTATGGCTGGGTTGCCTGGGGAGACACACAGGTGAGCACACAGGTGCTGGAGCTGAAGTAGATGGAGGTACCTCAGGGTGTGAGGGATGTTTTGGAGTGGGGATGGATTTACATAACCTCATGCTCTGGATTTCTTCTTTCTTGTACACACTGCATGATTACTTCAGGTAGTACTTTAGCTTTCTGTGTTGGATGCCTTTGGTCTCATTTCAAGGTGTCTCCTTCCCATCGTGGTCCAATTTGGGATCTTTGGCATTTAACTCTGTCTGTGAACTGGTACTTGGGCATGTAATGCCCATCTCTTAGGTGCTTAGTTATTGATCAGATCAAGTCAAATACGCGTGTGACCCTTGTCAGGGTCAAGATTTCACCTTTATTCTTCTGATAGCTTTGACTTAATTTGTAATTTGTTACTCATTGATAGTCCTGCTAAACCCATTGACACTCTAAGATTTTTATTCCTTAAACTGACTAGTCCACAGCAAACAGGATTGGATAGAATCTGTAACGTGAAATTATCATATTCAATTATTCAAATCAGTATTAGCATGGTTTCTTATTGTTGCTGTAAAATGCAAACAATTTATCTGAGCCTTTGAGTCACATATATATTCACATAGATGGAAGGTGAAATATAGAACCCCCTCTGCTACTCACACACCTCCCATCAATTACTCAAAGAGTCCTGCAACCCATCTTTGAGCCTTTAAAGAGGCTTTTGCGTTAGAATCCTGCAGCTCAAGGGAAGGAATCAAAATAAGTCATGTATGTAGTTCATGGGGTTGTGTAACTTCAGTGCTTAACCATTAAAAGTCTCCCACAACATGGCCAAGGTGTAGCATGTGTTCTTTAACTATAACACGGAGTTTTACAGTGCTATCCACAGCCATCCTATTTTTTTTCATGTAGAAGTGAACTACTTCTGCATTAGTTACTACCTCCACATAATACTCCCATCGTGATGCTAACAGTGAGAGTGCTGTTTGATTTTAATGCCAACTAGGTGCAGCCCATGAGTCCAGGCAGATAGCCAAATAGATTTCAGTTATGAAATGTTCAGGAGTTCCCAGTGCAGGACATCACTTTTATTCTTGCTAATGCAACCGTGGTAGTAGTTTTCATTCCTTCTCCAAAAAAAAAATGTCCCACAGAAAACATTTCTTTTGGGGGTTTCCTTCTTTGTTACCTGCTAAGTACTTTTCTCATTCTGTTAATGACAAGCCGATGTTACTTTTCTCTTAATGATAACTACCTTTTATTGAAGTGCAGTGTCAGTACAAAGCCACGACAACACCTACAACCCACTTCAGTCTTGCTGAGTATCCAAGTATTTTGTTCTTCTGCCCCCCTGTAAAAGATTAATGTTTCCTCTGTACGTTTTTCATCTCATAGTTTCTTGAAAGCTTTCAATCTTTGGACTTGCCAGTTTGAATAAAGAGTTTACGTAAAGATTCTGTGCCTGGTCTCAAGCTGAACACTAAAATCTGTAAACACAGTATGTATGCTATGTTTTTTATACCATCTCCCTTAATGTCAACATCGATTCACTACAGCATTTGTTTGGTGTCTGAGGTCTTTCAATAAGTAGTTTTTTCCTTCCTGAAACTGTAACAGGGGAAGATAAAATAGCTATGAGAAAACAGACTCTATAACTAGACTGAAAGAAATGCTGTGGATGCTACTTAGAGGAAAGAACATTCCACATTGTGGCAAATTTTCTTTTTCTTTCCCACCTTGGTGGTTCTGTAGGTTGATCAAACTGAGCGGGAGGTGGGAGATGTTGCTTCTCGTGAGGGCAGGATGCCCCTGATAGGCAGCATCGTGCTGCTCTGCCCATCAGAGGCTCCAGGCTCCTCTGGAGTTTGATTTTAAAAAAAAAAAAAAAAAAAAAAGAATGCTAATTCTAGCACTCTGTTCTCCTTTAGTCACAATTTAAAGGTATACGTATAAGACCATAAACCAAATCAACTGAAAAATACCAAAATGTACATAATAACAAGGCATTAGGAATATAATACTGGCAAATTGTTAATTTACTGCTTAATATGAAGATGTGCTTAGGTTTTCCTGAGTAGGTATAGCTTTGCTGCAATGATTATATTTCCAGGTTAATATTTTATGGCTTTGTTTCTCTTGCTTTCCACTTTTCCACTAGTTAGTGTCCATAGTACTGCTATACTTTCATGGTTGCCCAAAAGCTAAGCTATATCTCGTGTTCTTGTTTTGCATCCTGATCTAAATTTTAATTATTCTCTAGGTTGAAATTAATTTGGAAACCTGTCACCTTAGAGAATAATTTTAATTTAAGCTTGACTAAATCAGCAATGCCATTCTATTGTGTTTTCATCATATTCTCATAGAAATCTACCAGCCAGCATGGCTTAAGTTAGGATAGGATCTTTTTCTTTTAATTTTTAAGAAGGAAGGCAGAATCTACCAGGAAATTTTAAATTAATTATTTTATAGAGATTCTAAGTATATTACTTAATCAGTAGCCCTGGGAATTAAGTACATAATTATCGGTTATTTATTATTATTTACACTGACTAACAGGTGAGCTGGGAAAGGTACAAGCATGCAGGAAGGCAGGTCTCTGTCTTCAGCAATTTACAGTCTAAAACCAAAATGCTCAAGACTGAAGCGTAAGCACAGCTGATTAAATTGCTATGGGATATGAGTGTCCTGTGACAAATCCAAGAGCTACCCAGTCTTCTGTAACTTAGCTAGGTGCTAAAGAATCTGCAATTAAATGTTAAGCTGACCAGATGTAATTAAAAGCGTAACTGTTCCTGTATATCTGCAGATAATGCAGGAGCACTACTAGGAAATTGAAACTGTCCGTTCATAGTTATGTTTACCAGTCACTTCTTCCTCCTGTCTCCTGTACACTACAAAGCCCTTTCGTCTGCGTGAAGACCCTGTGAAATCCATCAGCCGGCACCGCTCTGTGCAGCCATCAGCTCTGTCCTCTTCTCGGATGAATCTAAACCTTGCACTGCCCCATGAAAAGTTATCCAAAAGAGGAGGTGTTGAAACAGCCTGATGAAGCAAACCAGTTATCGGGAGTCCCAGGGAGTAGAAGCATGAAGTGGCAGAGCTGTTTGTCAGCATTTGCTTTTCCCATGATAATCAGTTGCGATCACAGAGAATAGGGACGTAATATTTAAAACAAGCACAGAGAGCGACTCTGAGAATGCAGGTCAGTGAATTTCTGCTGCCAATAAACAATAATTAGGGAGTTATCTACTACCTGGTCCACAAAAAAGTAGATGAAGGAGAATGAGTAAGCTGGAATTTATTCAGTCTTTATAACCATGCCCTTCCCAATAGATTATCAAGGAAACTGCAGGGGTTGAGAGAAAAAAGAGCTGTCACAGGGCAACAGAAAGAGTAAGAATAATCAATATGAGATGAAACAAGCTATGGATTTCCTTAAACATCTTCAGTAAGATTGTTCTTATTTAAAATATTTACTGATGAGCTATTATATGTAGCAAGACAGTAAAATTTACCTAGGATAGAAAGTTTTGGGGGATAGCTAAAATTAGAGAAATTCATGGGGAATTCCAAGGGTATCCAATGAAAATCCCAAAGTGGCTGGAAACAGCACCATAAGGATGAAGTAATGGGTAACAGTGGCTGAGATTCCCTTCTCTACAGGCCAGAGCACCCACCTGCACGTCAGACCTGCTGTTGGGAAGCTGATTGCTTGTCCCGGGCCTCTATGTGGGACATCACAGAAGGATTGATGGGGTCTTTGGATTATTACTATCTATTACTGTCTTTGCACTATTACTGTCTATTTCTGCTTGCCCACCTGGCCACGAGTGCTGCTGCCAAAAGAGACCTTGAACAGATCAAAGATGACTGCTGTGCTTTACGCAGTGGTAAAGGGGCCAAGGTGCTGTTCCTTTTTGATCCTACCAGTCAAGGAGATGGGCTCAGTAGGAGAGGATGTATCTTGCAGATCAAAGCCAGCGTGGCTGGTGTCACGGGCAGCCCCTTTGGCTTCTATGCCCATGGACTGTTTTCTGGGAGCAAGGTCTGGTGGGGACTGATGGCACCAGCATGAGAGAGGCAAGAGCATCTTTCCCAACAGTCTTGCTAATCTGTTGAGAAAGGCTTTTAAGCAGGTTCATCAGGGTATGGAGATCAAAGCCTATAAAGAAGTGGAGAAACAGGTTGAATTTAAGATGCTAAGGGAAGTGAGGAAGGTACGTAGCAGAGTAAAGACCTGGACTTCAGGAGAGTGGACTTCAGCTTGGTCAGGAAACAGGTGGGCAGGAATCCCTGGGGAGCATCCCATTAGAGCTGATCTTCAAATAAAATCTCCTTGAAGCACAAGAATGTCCCATCGTGATTGCAGAAGAAGATGGGCAGATATGGCAGGAAGCCGGGTTGGCTGAAGAGGGAATTTCTAGCTGAGCTCAGACACAGAAAGGAGGCATGCAGAAAGTGGAAGCACGGACAGGCTACCAGGAAATCTAGCAGCATCACCCAGGCGTGCAAGAGTCAAATTAGGAAAGCCACACGTGGCTGGGGATGAAACCACCAAGAAGGGCAACAAGAAGGGCAACATGAAGGGCTTCTACAGGTAAGCAGCCTCAAAAGACAGATGAAGGAAAACGTAAGCTCGCTGCTAATTAGTGCAGGCAAGCTAGAAAGGACCTAGTGACAAACTATGTGGAAAAGGCTGAAGTGCTTAATGCCTTCTTTTTTACTGGCAAGGCCAGGTCTCTGTGCCTAGTAGCAAACTGGGGGGGAATGAGGTACTGCCCACTGTACAGGAGGATCAAGTTAGGGAGAATTTAAGTAATTCTGGACGTGGGACTAGATGAGATGCATCCATGGAAGCTGAGATGGCTGATGTCTTTGTAAGGCTCCTCTTTATCACCTTTGAAAGGCTGTAGCAACTGAGAGAATTCCTCAGTTGCTGGTAAAAGGCAAATGTCACATCGGTATTTTAAAAAGCCAAGAAGGAAGACCTACAACCTGGTCATCTCCTGGGAAAATCAAGGAACCAGTCCTCCCCATTTCAGGCACGTGAAGGACAGAAGGATGACTAGAATCAGCCAGAAGAGATTTATCAAGCTCAAATCATCCTTGACCAACCTGATTGCCTTCTATGATGAAATGGCTGGCTCTGTGGATGAAAAGAGAGTTACAGATGTGGCTTATCTGAAGTAAGACTTTCAACACAGTTTTTCATAGTATACCAGTAGCTAAACTGAGGACATGTGAACTGAATGGGTACACTGCAAGGTAGGTGAAAAACTGGCTGGACTGCTGGGCTGAGAGAGTAGTGGTTAATGGTTCAAGGTCTAACTGGAAGCTGGTTACTAATGGCGTTTCTCCAGCATCGATACTAGGGCCAGTGCCACTTAACATTTTTATCATTGACCTGGACAATGAGCTGGAACACATGCTTTTTGGGTTTTTGGATGATACAACTTGGGGGGGGAAAGTGGTTGATATGCTGGAAGGCTGGGCAGGGATTCACAGAGACCCCAGCAAACGAGAGGAACGAGCCATGGAGTCCAAAAATCATGGAGTTCAACAGAGGCAAATGCACACTCCCGTGCAGCAGTGAAGGCCAAGCATATACTGGGCTATGTTAGAGACAGTATAGCCAGTAAGTCAAAGGAAGTGATTGTTCCCCCCTGACTCAGCACTGTTAATTATAATTCGTATGGAATCAGATAGACTTTAGGATTTTTACTTTTTTCCCCATCAACACTAAGATCCATGCTCCTATTTCATGTGCATCGTATGCTTCTTTTTTTTCCTGAGAAATCGGAGTGATTTAACAATTAGCTCATATAACACATACTGTACAAATACAACAAAGAGACAACACAGAAGAACTCGCATCCACTATTGATTTTAAATTCACTAAAAAGTTTTTGTAAATTTAAACCTCCTTAACACACTTAATTAACAGAGAAACAAAGATATATCAGAGCTTCAGAACTGGAGTTATCAAGACTTTATTACTACAAAATGATCAAAGTGAATTTGGAATAACTGAGAAAAATTCTTTCCCTGGGTAAAACTGCTGAAGACCATCCAGTCATACCACAAAACCAGTTTTGTCTGGAATAGAGAAAACCTGTATTTTATTACAAACCAGAAGTATTTCCTTTTAGAAAGCTAAGAAAAAAAACCCATGGTCTAGGTCAGATGTAGTAGACGCACAGGTTTACTGAGAAGAGAAAATTACTTTTCTGAAGCCGTGGTGACTTGCATGGGCAGCGAATCCGGCCTGCTGTACCTACACCACAGGTAGCACTCTGTTGTCCACGAACCCCTATGATATTTGATACTTTGTTGCAATAGTATGCCAGGCTTCATAAATTAGCCAATAGACTAGGTTGTAATGAGTATCTGTGGATGACCATGTCTAACCCAGATGCTTGAAATTATGCAATGTAACATAGGAAAGGAATTAAACCCTTATTGAAAGGATTTTAATTTAAAGCTGTACAGCAAGAAGTCTTCTTATCAAGGTATAAAAGATTACTTGTCAATAAAGAGAAGTTAATGCTAGTTTCAGTTCTTGGAGTTGCTGAGTACCAGGTGACACTGGGGTGCTTCGTGTCGTCTTATTCTGAGGACTGGACTGCCCTTGTCTCAGAAGTTGACATCCCAACAGCATTGACGGAAGGTTTCTGTTCGGATTAAGGATGAAACATCTTCTAAAAATAAACAACGTAAAGGCTGTTCCAATGGCCAAACAGCACAGGGTTATTATATTATCCTCCTTATATTTTTATTTTACTTCCTGGCCATGCTATGATTCACCACTAAGTTAGTGGTGATCCTCAGTCATAAATAGCTAAATTTATGTATCAAACACAGATGGAGCCAATCCTGACACAAACCGAGATAGTACTGACAAAGCCATTAACCTTTCTTTCAGTATTCCCAGCAGAAAAAATGGGAATCATCAGGAATTTTCATCTACTGCCTTTTGAGTACCAGGCACTCCTCTTTGATAAGTGACAAGACTTGACAGAATAAGTATTAGTTAACATGCAGAGGGGTGAAAATCTAGCTAGGTGAATAAAGGTCTGTTGTCACTATTAATATATTAAAAAAGAAAGCTTATGGTGTGATTCATAAGAAATCTCCATACATACATATTGTGAAATTTTAAAAAATGGTATTTCCTTCCCTCCTCACTAAGACCAAGATGTCTTAATGGGGCTATGACAAAGTAGCAAACATAAGAAATTTTGTTCAAGGTAAATAATACGCAGCAGACTCAGAACTAGGAGTTCCTAATGTCCAGTCACTTGTCTTAGCAATAAAAGATTATTCTGAGAGTCTGAAATACCATTTAGGAATTTTAAGTCAGAATTAAAATAGGAAATCAGCAAAGTAAACCAGAGTTAACTACTGTGAGGGAAAACTAGGACAGCTGTCAGGACACTTCAGTTATTTAGACAAGAAAGAGTTTTAAAACAGTCTAGAATATTTCCAAACCCATTCACTTGTTATAAAAGGCAAATACTAGAAGGTGAAGAGGGCATGAAAGGAGAATTCTATCCAGGTAAGAGTGATTTTCTACTTCCACAAACATATAAATTAAAATTTTATCTGGAAAACATCAAATGTGGTACTCGTATCTTGTAATGTTTCCAGACAGGTCTCAGATGAATGAATCAGCTTCTCATGTAATTAATGAACTTAATTCTTCACTGTGAGTAGGCAACAATCAACTATTTAGCTAGATATAAATAGCAGCATTATGAGTTTTTAATTTGACTGTTACTCACTGTTGCATGTTAAAAGGTGTACATTAATGATTCTCACAATCTGTTTTTGCTTACATACTCAAAAGACAATAGCTAAGAAATTAAAACAAAATATGTTTTGCTCTCTATTGAAAACTGTTAGCGAAATGAAGGGAAAACATCAATAGTGATTGCTGAGCAGTTCTTAATGAAGCAACACTGGAATAAGTTGAATTTCACACATATTTATGTGTTTTGCCATTGATGTAACGGAGTCAGGATTGTACACAAAGAGGAGCCAGGCCTGAATAAAAGGAATTTGTTGTCCACCTGTCAGGGTTCTTTGTTATACATATGAATGATCCTTACTTTGTGTATATGTAGGTGCCATAACATACGGTTCTATGAAAGCAGCATTAAATTCTTTCTATGTGATCAGAGCAATGAATATTAGTTTTCTGAGTTATAGCAAAATATACAGGGAAATACTATTTCACATTTTTTTTCAGGCAGATTTTCAGCAGACAAATGTTGGCGTTATTTGCCCTCACCGACATGATCTAACTTTGTAGCTGCTCCTGTTTTGAGAAGAGGTGTTAGCCTAGAGGTCAGGAAAGGACTCTAAAGGTCCCTTCCAACCTAAATTATACAGTGAATCTGTTTACAAATCTTCGTCTCCACTACCATTAACAAAAACATAGCTGCCCACAACTATGTAAACCATCTGTTCCATTTCTTGTATTTCTGTTAGAATTAATGCATCTTTAATTATAATCTTGTTCTTTACAAGCATCTTCACATTCCACATGTACTCACTAACAGGTGTTCTGATTCGGGTGCCATTAGGCAATGACTCACTGCGCGTTGCCTGATGATGACGTTTAAACTGGGGGAATACTGCTTGAGGATCTTTGGCATTAGAAATATGTTTGTTGAGCTCTTCCCCTGCCAATTTTGACTTGTCCATTCTGCTGAGTGATGATGCAACCTGAAGCATTAGATAACAATGTGGAAAGCAATATGCCAAAGGAGGTAGTTTCTTTTTTCATTGTACCTGTTTTGACATTCCATCCTAGCAATTATTTTTAATGTTTGGGTTCAGATTCATTATTTAGAGTCATATTAATAGCAAAGTTGGCATTCACCTCAGGTTTACTTCACTTGTTCAGTAGTTACATCCCATGTATCTACCTACAAGCAAGTTCATCTCAGTATCAGAGTCTCATTTGCCTATAGAATTATTGTCTTTATAATCTCACACAGATTTTACAATGTATCTTGCTGCATCTGTGTCTGGTAACTACATCAGCAGTTTGCTAAGAAGTTTTAATAGGAAGATACTCTAAATAGCAAGTTATCTCACTTTATAACTTGCTGTGTTTTATTCTCTACCAAGCATGTTGTATCTAGATCCATCAAATGAGTTGGGCACTCAATGGTGTTCAATTTTCAGCCTACGGAGTGGAATTCATATGCCTTAGTCAGATGCCTATGTTTCTTATGCTATATATGAGAGAATAATGCAAAAGTAAATGTTTAACATGTTTGGTAGTTGTCAATTGTAATCAACAGAATGCTGATTACACAGTCTAGCTGCCAATGGTGTGCTTCAAGAGCTGTAGCAGTAGAGGTTAAGTAAGATCTCAGGACGTAAGCACAGGCAGCATCAAGAATAGGTCACATCCTCGGTTGATACACACTACCACTATTATTGCTAATAGCAGCGCTGGCAGACTTCTTCCTGCTCATGAGAAAAAATGAGTGAGAGCAGTTGTGCCAATGGATGTTTCTAGGCCATTTTCTTTTCCATATAAGCTGGCATTATCTTCAGTGATGCTGGTACAATGATCAGTCAAACCCGTCACAATGATCAGTCAAACTCTTCAGTACTACTGAAACAACTCTTTCTATCGAAGAACTCTGAGGAACTCATAGGAGGAAATGGCAAAGAATAAATATGTAATTCTCCTTGATTTCCTGTAGGGAAATCCATATATTCAAAGCTTTCTGAAGGTTTGTAAATCTTGTAACCAGTGAAAACTACTTTTTTTTTTTTCAGTGGTGCTGGCACCTCACAGCAGCTCCACCAGTCAATGCATTCTCATCAGACTGGTTTCAACGGACCTGTAACAGCACTAAGGGGGTTCCTTGCACAAATCCTTAGAGAAGCCTGTAGCAATGACCAGTGCCTGTGGGATGGATGCCTTTGTAATTGTGGGACCAGTTCTGCACCAGTGAGTGCACAGGGAATACTTCTGGAGGAACCCTTCCCCTTCCATCATCTCAGCATTAGCATGCCCTTTAGAGGTGATGCCCAATACCTGCACCCAAGGTAAGTGTAAGTTGCCTGTATTTAGGAGCATAAGGAAACTGGTCATTTGAGAGCCTAAAGCCCTTGCAATATAACCTGGGCTATGTGCTGACTTTCCCTATGCTTTGGAGTAGACCATACCAAACAAGAATACTCCATATATATACCAAATACTCCAGGTTTATACCAGTTTACCTGTTTTTGAATTAACATGTCACAAAAACCCTTGGAGAGAAGACAGGGAAAGTTTCACTGTTTATGTTCCAAATCACAGAAGTGCCACAGCCTAAACTTTTTGCTTATACATCATTAACAAAAAAGTTATTTTTTCCTAATAATTTATAGCAGGGTTTGTGTTCAGAATATTATGTTTTATCAAACGAAGGTTATAATGACAAGCTTACTTAAAGTGGAAAAAAATAAAACAAGCTCTTCAGACTTCTCTAATCTTTCATATGACTGAAAAAGTACCACAATTCCCCAAATCATGCGGTTGAATCAGGAACATACAAACTCATTAAAATACCAGTCTTTGGGTAAAACCCACAAAAAGTCAGCGATAACTAGTTAGTTCTTGAATTCCTTAAGACACCTTCAGCAGCAGTGGCCGCTGCGTGACATCTGGTGGCCGAACGCCAGCATGGCAAGAACATCGCACTACTGAAACTGCGGCGCGCGCCAGCCACGTCAGGCAAACCCACATTTTATCAGTTTTCTGTCAAAGGTTAACTGCCAAAATACCAGCTGTAAAATACCAGTTCGCTGCAGCTGTACGTCTTGCCACGGGAGCAGCTTTGACGACTGCCAGTGGGCGACACGTAGCAGCAAGGAAGCGATGGTCTTCCTTGGAATCATGATGTGCCCTCCCACCCGGGAAGCGATGTCCTTGCTGTTCACTCCTACAGCTGTAGGACATCGAGGTGGGGGTTTGCAGAGCGACAGAAGTGCAGGAGACGTTCCTTAAAATGCAGAAATGGAAATCGCTGTGGGCTCGCACCCATTCGGCCGGCAAAAACCGGTGCAGGGCGATGCTGCGGTACGTCAGGGGCTCCTCAGCCTGCCGCGACCGTGGTGTAACACCATGGCGTGTAACGCCTACCACACAGAGAACGGGAGAGGAGAGCAGTCGGGCAGGAGGGAACAGGGGCTTTACGAGGTCAGATCGTGCCCACAACCCCCAGAGAAGCATTCAACACCCGCGAGCACCCGAGGCTCCCGGCGTTAACGTCCAAGGGCTCCTGCGCGCGGGCAGAAGCGCCGCCTGTCGGCCGAGCGGCTCCGCGGACGCCTCACAGGAGCGGGGCCACGTCGGGCCCAGCTGCAGCCCAGCGGCCCCGTTGCCGCTCAGGGAGCACGGTCGACCGCCTCCTCGAGGGGAGGGAAGGGCTGCGGGACCGACTCCGTGCTACCGGCATAGCAGTGCCCGGCGCCGCCTTCCCGCCCAGAGACCTCAAACCCGCCCCGGCTTCCGGCGCCGGCTGGGAAGCTGGGAGCCGGGCGGAAGCCTCGCGGCGGACTGCGCATGCGCTGGGGAGGCGGGTCGTTGGGGGCGGGCCCGCGGCGGGGGGCGGGCCCGAGGGTCAGTTCCTGCCCGAAGCGCCGCACCACCCCCTGCGCGGGCCGGTGGTGCCGCTCGCGACTGAGGTAACGGCTGCCCCCTCCCGTCCCGGTCCGGCGGGGCTGTCTCTCCTCTGTTTCCTCCCGGGGAACGCCACTCGCTCGCGGTGGGCTGGGGCAGGGCCGCCGCGGCCCGCCCCACCCCGGCCTTGCCGTTGCCCGGGGAGAGCGCGCCGGGGGCCGCCGCTGTAGCGCTCTTCGGTCCGGCGCGGTGCGCTGCTGATTCAGCTCGGGCGGCCGCCCCGGAGAGAGGGAAGGAGACCCTGCCGGGCCTGGCGGGGCTGGGCCGTGCTGCTGCTGCTGGCACCCGAGGGCGGCCGCCGCCCCGAACCTGCGGGCGGGCGTTGGGCCAGCGAGGCGCACCCGGGTCTCAGCGCGGCGGAGGGCGGTGTTGGGGCCCGTCCTGAGGCCTCGGTGAATCCCCCCTCCCCGGGCCGGCCCGCGGCCCCGCCGGCGAGAGACCTGCTCGCTTCGTCGTCCCCGTCGCTGCCCGTCCTCCCGGTCGTCTGCGGACACCGGCTCTGCTGGCTGCCCGCGGGTCCTGGGCCGCTCGCCCGCGGTAGAGCCGGGGCCTCGGGGGGTGGCGGGAGCTGCGAGGTGACAGCAAGGCGGTAACGGGAAAGGTCCCTTTGCTTCTACGGTTGGGGCGTGATGCAGGCTTAGAAAATGCTTATTGGTTATTTGCTCGTCATTTACTGTGTGTTTGTAACTGGGAAAGTGTTAACTTGGAGGCCTTAACTCGGTCGGTTTTTTGTACAAACTGATGCATTTAACATCTCTGTCACAGCGTTGATCATGCAGGAGTGTAGTTACGGGAGAACCTTTAACGAGGTGTATTTGCAGCAGTGCTGACTTGTTTCTTTTGGGGGGAGCGGGGTTGCAGTTTTAGTTGAAGAAACAAGCTGATCTACATGTGCTTCACTGTCCACTGGAAGAATGACAGATGACAAAGATGTACTTCGAGATGTGTGGTTTGGCCGAATACCAACCTGTTTCACTCTGTATCAGGATGAGATAACTGAAAGGGAAGCTGAACCTTACTATGTGAGTATAATGAAGGTAGTCACAGATAGTCCAGTGTGTGACTTGTCTCTCTTCACAGCAGATTTAAAACTTCAAGCTTGTTTCACCAGTGAGATAAACTAACCGTAGCTAATCAAGATCTTTAAAAAAAAAAAAAAGAAAAAAGAAAAAAAGTCAATAAATAATTGGGTAAGAGGAGGAGGCTCTCCATGTACTTATGTTGAGTTTGGGTGTTCTTGCATAATGACTAGAAGGGAGAGAACTTGTATGTTACCTTACTACAGAGCTAATTTCAGTCAGAGCTTTGTGCAGTCTTAAACACAAAGGTCAGTCACCTGTGTAACACAAACTCATAGTCAACACTGACTCCAGTATTTCTGCTTATGGACTTTTTCTGCTCATTTTCTTTAAACGCTAGCAGCCATCAGAGATCTAGCTCGGATGTAGGAAAAGCAGCTATAATGTTTTAACAGTACAGTGCCTGAACTGGATTGCTAGCTGATGATGAAAATGAGGGTGATGGATGTATTTGAGCTGTAAATTGGAAGGGCTTTCTATAACTATGTGTTATTTATTTATAGTGTGCTCAGCAGTTTTCATCCTTTCAGCACCTAATAGATAGACATTTGGTTGATGGAGAATGTTAGTTGATTCTGTGAAATGTAAACTTGATGTAACAGGTATGTGGGAGGAAAATCTTCTACTGTGAGTTTTTACGTGATTCTGAAATCCTAAAATCTGTCATATCCCGCTCATTTTCAAAATATTACTGGATAGAAGTATTTCATCTGCTGTGCGTAACAGCTTCTTTATGTCATCAGTTTTCGATTTCCATGTGTGTTCAGTGGGTTTTTTGAAACCTAATAAAGCACTAATGCTTTTCATTCCATAATGATAGTGCTCATCTTCCTATGTTTTAGTTTCACCACTGGTAAAATAGAAGCACTTTTACTTCATGTGGTTGACCTATTGCCAAATGCATCTGAACTATCTAGAAGTCTGAGGCTTTAAATTTCTTTTATATATATATATATGAGTTTAAATGTACGTATATATATTGTATAACAGCTACATGAAAAGTACGAGTTTAATTATAGAGACATGCAGTCTCGATCTGTTTAACATCAGCATGGAAACCCTGAAACCATGTTATCTTCATGGTATGGCCAACTTTCTAAGCCAAGGAGATAGTTTTAAACTGGTGGGGTCTCTTTTATTTACTCCATTTGAAGTATACACAGGAATTCTCAAGGCTTAATTCTCTATTTCTGCAAAATCTAGTTATACACAGATCATAATTCTGAAATTTTAGCGTCTTCCTTTTTCAGGTCATGTTGGAGCTGATATATAGCTCTGCTTCTTGAAGAGACCATGGATTTATAATAGTAAAAGGTAGAACGGCAATCAAAGTTTTAAACTATGGTTTAGTTCTCATGGTTTCGAAGCGTGTCTACATTAATGTTTTTGTTCAGATCTGGAGTGCGTTTTTGAAGGAAGTCTTCATCCTTTCCACTTACTGTGCCCAGGTTTGTATCACACAGCAGTCGTATAGCCCGCAAGCTGAATCACTTTCATGTGAAGCTGAAGCAGAAGGTATGCTTCAGCTGCTAATTGGCATTTAGTGTGGGCTCAAACTGCAGCTAAACTGAAGTAAAAAACATAAAAAAGTGTATGTAGCAAACATTCCCAGCTCTCAACACCAGCTGTTCAGCTTTATATGTCTGCTCTTACCACACCTCAGTACTTGTTAATATACATAGAACCTCTGTATTTCAGACTGCCTTCCATAAATGGGAAGGCTGCATGGGAAGGAAACACTGGCATCGTTATGTTACGAAGGGAACAAAGCCTCTGCTCTGAGGAACTTGCTTTATGAAGATGGAGGAACACATAGGCCTAGAGGGTGAGGGGTTAGAAAAACAACCCAGCACCCGTGTGATGGATTTCAGTTTTTGAGCAGTGTGGCAGGAGACCCTTGTCTGTTAGATGTGTTATCACAGCTCAGGAGTGATGCATGTGTGTATCACATTATGGCACTGCATGGGAGTAACAGCTAATTTAAAGTGAGCTTGTCTGTCTTTTGGAAAGAGTAGTGACATAAAGACTAAGCAGCTCAGGTAAAACACTGCCCTGTAGGTTTCTGCAGAGTTACACTGGAAGTGGATGTGTCAAATTTCTTGTGTTTCCTACAGATGCTTATGTTTTGAGTGGAGGCATAATCGGGAACAGCTAGGTTGAACTACTTTTGTTGCTGAACTACTGACTTTTTCCTAGTCCTAAAATTGTTACAATTTTTATTTTAAAATATTATACTGTCTGTCTCTTGGTGCAAACAACAGTTAGAAATAAAATTTTTTATGATCTGTTTTGAATGTAAAATGGTATTTTGCTCTGCAACAAAACCTGTGGAGATAGCTCTTTATACACAAAAAACATTGCAAGCGTTTCCTTAGGCATTAGGAATTCCTTGCATTTCATTTAACCTCCACAGAAAGCATTTCTGGTTATTGTGATTAAGTACTGTAGCAACAGACAACATGCGAAAGGAAGGTGGTGTGGTTTGTGTAATTTTGGGGATGGCATATTCTAGACTACTAGGATTTATTCTGCCTGGTAATGTATTTGGAGATTTACTTTTGTTTTCTTAATTTAATGAGGAGGACTAATCTTATTTGTTGGCTATTGTCTTATGAATTCAGATGAGAATATGAATGTTAGGGTTTTTTCATGTTCTCAAATGGTATTTTTTTTTGATTGTAGTACTGAGTGACACGTTTATCTTGTCTCCATTACTGTTGCAGTAGTCAATCTGATCCCAACAGGTCGTGAACATCTACTTGGCTTTATACTGTGTACTCTGACTACTTTGAAGGAGTTTATGCCAGCTTTCTGTTTTTATACTGAGTGGGAGAAAACTTACACAACTGGTTGCTGGAGGGAAAGGCACCCAGCCTCACATAACGTTTCAGGAATCCTTTCTTGGTCTTGCTGCTTAAAAGCAAATCATTCACGCACCGATTGCTTTAGACTTCTCTTGAATCTTCTTACAAGTCCACCCTTTCTAGGGAGCAAGACAGATGTGGCTCCTTCTGAGTCACAAAGCTCAACTGAAAGTGGGGTTTTTCATTCAAATTTCTTTGTGACGCAGCATAGTGAACGGCAAGTATTATACTCATCTGCCATTGATCAATGGGCAGCATGGCAGAGTCAATTGCCAGACAACTTGAATCAAAACTGGGATTCTCTTCTGTTTAATTCCTTGTGTGTTATATCGTGCACTTTCCTATTAGTTATCTCATGTACAATTAAAATTGAGAGCTATTGAATCTATGCTAAATATGCACTCAGTTTATTCGTTAAAAGCTTTAATACTACCTTGTCTGTATATTTGCCCATGCAGTACTGTAGGTCATTTTTATGACAGGCATTCTGTCTTTTAGCGTGTTATGTAGTGATTTATTAGTCCTACATTCAGGTTGCTGTTGTTGCATTACTTGCATTGTGGGGTGTATTTTATTTTCATGGCATTATTCTAACCTTTAGCAGAAAGTCTGCTAATACACAGTTATTTGTCAAAAAAATAAAATTTGTCAAAAAAAAAAAAAGGCAAATCTGACCTAGTGGAATGAGTTTAACTTGGTTTAGTATGTTGTGTCATATGATTATCAGATTTTTTTCTTAATTAAGTATTACAGCCCTAAACCAAGAATTATTACTGAATCATGGCCATTCATTCGCAGTATCTAGAGATACTGCTGTAGGGTAGCCAAAGGGTGAAAGAGTTCCTTGACCTGCACGGACTGGCTTAGGAGTCAGTAGCAAAAAGTACCTGTGCATGTCATTCTGGTGAACATGGCTTTGCTTAAATGGAAGGCTCCTTGCCACACGGGTAAAGTGGTGGAGGAGCTTGTGAGTGTCTAATAGTCTGGAAGGTGAGTGACTGTGTAGAATTCCCGTTTTCATATAGAGGCCTCTGTAAAACAATTAACATGATTCTGCTTCAGAGAGATTGACTAAAGCCCAGCATATAGTTAAATATGTTACAGTTGGGTTTTTTTCATAAATATCAGTACCTTTCCCCTGGAAATACTCAGTAAATGAAAAATAAAACACATCCAACAACGCAAATAATGCAACAACAGCAACCTGAATGTAGGACTAATAGCATTTAAAAATTACAGGATTTTTGGAGTAAGAATGTTATGTGTTAACCAATGTTTTTCACTAAGTGTAGAGAACTGGTGGAGAAGGGATATTAAAAGGGATAACAAATGGAAAATGTCTTTAAACTAGGCTTTTAAAGGTCTCCATTAACATATTTGATATACTTGTAAATCTCTAGGATAATTAGAGCTAGAAAAGTGATAGAATTAGATTCTTTCATGTCTCCCATGGAAGGGGAAGAATGTAGCAAGGTAGAAGATGTGGGACGACCAAAAAAAAGAGTTCATTGGGTGCTGCAAATGCTCAGCATCTCTGACAAACAGGCAATCTCTGTTAACCTAATTAACCGTTGGATTTTGTACTCCAGAGGTGCCCATTGGGAATGCTGGCCATGTTCTGTTAAGTTCAGTTAAATGCTGTTTGGTTATTGTCTGTGATCTCCGATTATGTTGAAATAGAAATTGTGTTGTTCTTCCACACTACAAACTAAAGTAAAATATTTTACAGAGGAAATTAGTTATGTGGTTGAAAGGGTTATGTCAACAGTATTCCAATCAATACTGCTTTAACATACTTATCAATTCCTGCATGGCTGTGTCACATGCAGCATGCTGAAAATTGGCTTTTGCAACAGTCCAAATGGGTCTCCTATCAGAATATACCAGCAATTTAACTGCAAATATCATGCAGAAATAATATGGAATTATTACCAAAAATACTTGTGTTTGATTGTAATAGCCTGGACAATATTGTCTCAAGAACAATCAGTGTAGATATATGGAATTAGGTTAATAAAGGAAAAAAGGAAAAAAATGATACTGTTGTTTAAGTCATTGGGGTACCAAACAATTCTCATTTGAGTGTGTATATGACTTCATTGAATTTAATAAGATTGTTTACCTTTTAAAACTGAAGGCTGTGCTTAATTACCTTGCTGAATTAGGCTCCCATGAAAGAAGGTAGAAACAATATGATGATGGTAATAAGAGCAACAGATGGAAAAAAAACCCCATATGGTACCTAAAAGATCAAGTGTTAACTGACTTGATGACTGTGACAGTGGTGAGTCTTGATCTTTTGCAGTTTTATGTAAATCTAAAATTTAGTTTTTTCACAGATGTATGCAGATTAGTAACCTAGTGCAGCATTGTTTAAAAGACAAATCCATTCTCTTTCATACGAACTTACTCTTTATTTACTATATCTCAAAGTGTGGTCTAATTTATGGAGAGATTCTGGAAGAATGTTGCAGCAGAGATCAAGTTTTCTGTCAGGCAAAATATATCGTTATATAGTTTGGGATGTCTGTACCATAGACATTCACTTAAGGCCTAGCATTATCCATATACTATAAAGAAAATATTTTAAGAAATGACAATGGTTATGAGGAACACTGAAAAACAAATGTTTTTCTTTCTCTAAAAATGTAAAAATTAATTTATTTATATTTATTCCTTAGACACATCTATTTTATTAATAATTAGGAAATGACAATAACTTTACAGGATTGATACAATTAATTTAAAATGCCTGCTCCAAAGCTAAATGCTATTTTATGGGAAAGTTAATCTTTTCTCGTTGGAATACTGAAAGCATTGTTCGTTAAAGCTTATGGACTGATTGATCTTAAGTAAATGCACTATACAGTCATCAGTCAGTACATGGATGCAGTCTGCTTAACCACTTTTACTAGGCATGAGACCTTAAAAAAAAAAAAAAGGGGGGGGGCGGAGGTGCAAATAAAAAATAATAATATGGCGTTCTGTTTCAGATAGGACATAACATCACACTTGAGAAAAAAGATACCATACCACAAAGCTGTAAGAAGGTGTCTTGTTTCAACTGATAAAATATTGTCAGTTTTCTTTCTGATTTTAGTAGCTGGGCAAAGGTTAAATGGTGGAAGAATCGTAGTAGCCTTGACTATAACCTGTTGAATTGGCAAACCCAGTGCAAAGAAAAAGGAAATTGCCAGCTATTGGAAGTACAAAATGCACTTGGAAAACAAAACCTTAACCAGCTAGCTTTCATTCTTTTTTAAAAAAGACTGTAGGAATTTGCATTTTGAAATAACAGCTGATACACAGTTGCTTGTTATATTCAATAAGAAGTTAGAACATGTTCCCAGCTGTTCATATGAAAAAGGTTAAAAACTTAATTCTTTGGCCTGCTTAAATACAGAAAAGCGGAAATTAATTTCCATTCTTCTCCCTCCCACCACATTGAAAGAATCAAGACAAGAACTTATTTTTTTACTTTTTTTTGTGTTAGTATATTGGATACTGCTGTTCTGCATCTTCTGAGTATATAATTTTATAGCCTTTCATTGACCATTAATAAGTAAACTGTGTAAAAGACATCTTACCTTAAAAAGGATAAAAAAAGAATGCGGACTGAATTTTGGTTATGAAAATGCATACTTGTTACAGATTTTTACTAATTTAGTAAATGTTATGTGTACTTAAAGCTTCTATAATTTTTTTCAGTTGCTTTTGCCAAGGATAAGCTACTTAACGCTGGTAACAGACAAAGTGAAGAAACACTTTCAGAAAGTTATGAGACAAGAGGAAGTTAGTGAAATATGGTTTGAATATGAAGGTACACCACTGAAATGGTGAGTTTATTTAACTTTGTACCTTTACTCAATTTGTCATGTAAGGAGTTACCAAGTTCAGCACAGTGTCAGTACTTTTCCTAAACTAACCACTCCGTTGGGTTTCAAAGATGGCAAAAGAGGAGGAGGGTAATAAGGAAAGCATGCTGTTTGTGAAAAACAGAATCACAGAATGGTAGGGGTTGGAAGGGACCTCTGGAGATCATCTAGTCCAACCCCCCTGCCAGAGCAGGGTCACCCAGAGCAGGTTGCACAGGAACGCGTCCAGGCGGGTTTGGAATGTCTCCAGAGACAGAGAAGAAAGTTTAATGTTGAACATACTTTTTATTATTCTGTTTGTACTTGCTATATGTATGATGTGGAGGTCGTGCTGCACCTATTGTTTTTGTTCTAGTTGTTACTGTAATACGAAATGCCTGTGTTTTTGGCTTTCCTGTTTCTTGCAGTAGAATCACCAAACAAATCTTTATTTAGCTTATTCAACCTTCTTAAAAGATGCCTAACATCATAGATAGGAAGTATTATTTCTGCAGTCTGAATGTGAATAGGATACATGCTTAAAGACAATAAACATTCATAACCTTCACTCTTCAGTGATGTGTTATGTGCTTGCGCTGTAAAACAGATAATCTAATGCTGATACATAGGCTCTTTTTGAATTCAATTAGTTCAACTTCTTGAACTAATTGCTATTGTTTTTATTTTTGTTCTATCATATGGTCTATTTGGTCTATTAAAAGAGCCTTTTTTCTTTTTTTTTTTTTTTTCCTGAGAGGTTGAGGAATCACACTGCCATTGTTTCACTTACTTAGTTTTCATAAATGCTGTTCATCAGACTTTGTTTCTTTCTATTTCTGCCATGAAGAGTTAAAAACCAAAACATTTTGAGAGCTGACAAGTTTGCGAGCTAGCATCAGCTTTCCATAAAGTACTTAGTATTTTGGACACTGAAGAGATACTGTATCTCTTTTTTCTGTGTTATAATAGGAAAGAAAACTACCAGTGACTGTTTCCACCTCTTGAACCTGCATTGTCTTGTTGATTAGCAAGCATCATATCATGGAGTCCCTTTAGACTTGGTGATGCAGGAGATCTTTTCTAGTTTTTTGTTTCTTTGCAACCAACCTAGTAATAGTAATATGTAAATATAATACGTAATATTACATTTATATGTAATATTACATTAATAAAATAGTAATATGTAAAAAATGAAAAAAGCATAAAACCTAGCTTTTTTCACTTTTTCAAAACTGGCTGGCAAAACCAGCTTTAGATACTTATTTAAATTATCTGCAATTTAACAATAATTGGTCTCTTGGTGTGCTATAGTGGTCTTGAGTCATGATGGATACGGTCTGAATAAACAGCAAGGTAGCAGGCTTGTCCCAGTGAGTTCATAATCTTAGGTAGATAATGGGAGGAAACTTTAAGTTTTTGCTGAAGTTGTAACAAGAAAGGAAAGAAAAGCTTTTTACTTCAACCAAAAATAGATCTGCATTTTCTGTAAGTTTTTAAATACTATGATGTTTAAACTAGAATTAAAAAAAATAAATTACAGAATATAGGTATAGAGTAAAAAGAATATATATAATTCTAAAATTAAGTGAAGAGTTAGTAAACTGAACATTGACGTGAAAATGAATAGTGTAATTATGATCTGCTAATTAAGGCTTTGATCTTTCAGAAAATCGAAGCATATTCTGCCAGGAACAGCTCCACTGATTTCAGTGGAATTGCTTTTCTAAGAAAAATGCTATCTACAAACTATTATTTTAGGAGAATGGTAATCCCCTAAATAGCTGAAGCTTGTTCCAGGGAAGACCCAAATATGAGAACTGGGGATCAGATTGAACTAGTAGTTTGTAGAGAAATAATAGCATTAATGCTTAATCTTTTGAAGTCTAACTTTGGCATTCAGAATCAAATAGAACTTGCTAGTAATATTTCTTATTCTAATTATTTATATTGCACTGTGAGGTCATATTGCGTACAGTCTGTGCGGTTTCATACCTGGTTGGAATGTAGTGTATTTCTTTTCAGCTGCAGCTCCTTTTCCAGTGAGGGTTTGGAGGAAATCTGAAACATAGCTTCAACTTCATGGTCTGCAGCACTCAGACCAAGCTCCTGAAGGGGAGGATGCATCTCTCCAGGTGTGGAGTTATAGGAGCCTGGGGCCTCCTGCCAAGGTTGTTGGGGCAGGGGAAGATGGTCTCCTTGCCTGCAGGAGGTGTGTGCTGGGGGAAGGTCTGTGTCATGAAGTTAAGGAGCTGCAGTCATCAGCCTGTGCAGCATCAGAAGACTACAAACGGAAATGGATCACATCTTCTCAGAGAGCTCTCCTTTATCAGTCTCTCCAGGACCTATAACTCTGATATTTCGTGGTCACTACAGCCAAAGCTGCCACTAATTATCACATCTAGAACTATTTTGTCTTGTTGGTAACAGAATCAGCTGTGGGTCAGCTCTGGTCCCTCCTGTATCAAGAAATCTTGACTACTTGTGTCCCACCATGTTGCTTTTCCAGCAGATGTCAGAGATTAACAAGAACCAGGGTCTGCGATGCAGAAACTTCTTGAGTTTTTTAAAGAAGACTTTATCTACTTCCTCACCTGGATTGCGTGATCTGTAACAAACTCACTGTGATGTTGCACTTAACCAGTCTCTCCTCTGATCCTGAACCACAAAATCTCAACCAACCTGTTGTCTGTCCCATTAAGTTTCATGCATCTAAGCTGCTCCCTCACATGGAAGACAACCCTCTTCCCTCATTTGCCCTGCCTGTCTTTCCTGAGCAGCTTGCGTCCATCCATCCACAACAGCATTCCAGTTGTGCAAGCTGTCTCATCGTATCTCAGGTAGCCCAACACTGTCACAGTTATGTCACTGCATGTGGAGCTTTAGTTTCTCCTGCTTGTTTCCCAAGCTTTGTGCATTTATATACACATACTTGTGGTAGGCTCTCTTCTACCCTCTTTTATCATTTTGAGCTCTCCCTTGTAGCAGTCATCTTTCACCACTTGCTTTCCATCCATGTCCATTAAATTTCTACTTGTCTGTGGGCTGTTATTCACAACCCTGTTGTTTATGGTCTAAAGCTCTCCTCACGAGGCTGGCCAACCTGAAGGCAAAGATACTTTTCTATCTCTCCCTAGCAGTCCTTTGTCCATAAAGAATGTCCTGTGGCTGTAAAAGCCAAGTCCCTGTTGTCACACCAGCTGCAAAAACAGTTACTGACCTGCAGTTATTGACCAGCGTTCGTATCTCTCTGAGCCTTTCTCCTTCTGCAAAATTGTAGAGGTGCTACCTTGCCCCTGGAGCTGTATAGTCACTCTTGATATGCTCAAGGGTTCCCTTGCAAACCTTGTCAGTCTGCAACTTCTTAACAAGTAGCAAGTGAGATTGGCAGATGGGGGGAGGGCTCTATCCCCTGTAGGAAGGAGCCTTCTACTGCTATGACTGCTACCTCTTGGTGTGGATGTGCTGTTCAGGCTGCTCTGATGCCTCCTCAGAGCTTCCAGCCCCTTGTCTGCTGTTGAGGCACTGACTGCAGGTGAAGAAGGAGCCTGCCTTCTCTTGCCAGAGGTTGCAAGACTCCGGTCTAACTCATCTTGCAAGTCTCCATTCACCACTCCAGTGACTGCAGACCCTCTTTCTGTGCAGTTGGGAGCTCAGGCTCTCAGCTCTGCAAGGTCTCAGCGAGGATGCCATCAATCTTTTTATCTTCCCTGATGCTGTGCAGCCCACTGACCTCCTGCAGTTTCTTAACTTGGTGACATAGCTCCTCCACTAAAACACACCTCCTCTAGGCAAAGAAACTCTGCTTGCTTCAGTCCACAGGAGAGGGCTCTCCTCGCAGCTTGAGACCTGGAGAGCTGCATCCTCTCTCAGGAGCTCTGCCTGAGTGAGAGCCTCTGATGTGCCAGGGGTGATTCCTTCAGCAGATGTGAAGGGACAGCACCCTATAGCTTGTTACCATCCCATTTGAGCACCTGCACGTGGCCTTCAGCAGAGTTTCTGTCCCCTTTCTGTGGATTGTGCTGTAGCCCTAGTAGTTGCATAGGTGTCTTTCTAGTATGAACTGGATGGATACTTGACCCTTCCTAAGCCAGAATCAGTGGAAGACAAAAAAGGTCAAACCACCATTTGATCAAGTGTGGCTGACATATTGTTTGAAAAATGCTGCTTTGCTTAAGAAAAATTTATTTCTTACTGACTACTAAAGGAAAAGGTAAGACTATTTTCCAGTGCAGCCAAAATGTCTCTCACTGAGACGTTCGTTCATAAAAAATACCTAAACACTGGATTTTGGCCACTTGATATACTTAGTACCCCAAACAATTCTGGTGTATAGGATTTATTATTTTTTTTGTCCTGAAATTATCAGTTCATGTGACGTGTCTTACTGATTTACTTCACTAAGTTATTCTGATCTGAAAACAATGTACCAGCTCATGTGGTCACTTTCTGTCCTGGGTTCAGAAAGAAATTGTTAGAAAAGTAGTAATTTTCCTTACTGTCCATCTGTCACTTTCAAAAGGATTTTAGGTCCTTAATGTGGTGTTTTCCAGGACTTTTCTCGTGCTCTGAAACCACCTTCTGTGAAACAATACAAGCAGTAATAAATTGAAAATGACTGGAAGTCGAGATGCTGTTACACTTTTATAGGTTGAAAGTCTTCAACCTATAAAAAAAAAAAACCAAAAAAAAAAAAAAAAGATTTGTGGTCTCTTAGATATTTTCTCTTTGGTATTTCTCTCATTATTTCCTTGGAGAAAGTTCTGCACAGTCTGCCTGTCATTTGCTCCCACTCTACTTAAGACCAGTTTGATTTCAACAATCCAATAATATTCTTTCAAAATAATACCTTTCTAGGCTGGACGTTTCCTTTAACTGTTTCTCTTTTTTTTCTCTTTTCTTTTCAGGAGGGCAAATCTTTAAAGGCTCTCTTGGGGTTTTGAATTTTTTTTTCATTCTTTTGGTTACTGTAGGTTCTAGAGGGCACTTGTATATTTCTTTAATTGCAATGCCTATTTTTCAAATAGAAATTCAGAAACAGCATTGCAGCAGTACCACTGGAAACAAGATCTTTAGTGAGAGAATACTGTCTCATAGCACAAGGTAGATATATGCTTAAGAATGTAGTGAGGGAATGTTGGGGGGAGTTATTCCATGTACAGAATGACAAATCCTATTTTCTTCTCAACTTCTCTCTTGTGCCTCCCATAATTCTCTATCCTGGTTAAGACACCAGGTTTTATTATGAAGGAAATATTAAGAATAGCTTTAGTATTGTTATATGGAGTGCTGTTGTTCCCAGACTCTTAAAAAATGCTTGTAACTATATCTCAAAAGTAAGTGAAATATAGCATTATGTACAGGCATCACTTATGACTTCGGTTGGCTTCAGATTAAATGCCAGTGTGAGAGAACTGGAATTTGAAGCAGGCCATGTCTTATATCTCAGGATTGCTTCACTCTTGTTGTGACCTTTACTCTTAATGGAAGGCTGCACTTCTGAATAGAAAAATATTTCGCTCATGGTCCACTGTCTTCATTAATCTCATGTGTTCTGCTATGGAAAAAAATTAATTTAGGGCTGGCCTCTTTCAAAATAAAAACCAAATATCAACTGTGCAAAGTACAAGGATTTTACTGAACAAAGCTTGAGTACACGAACTTTTTGTCATCTGCAGTGCCTAGAAAACATAGAGGTAGGCCAAGAACTGATGCTTTTCTCTTTTTTTTTTTTTATAACTATATATTTTGTTGTGTATAAATCGAAAGTAACTGAAAGTCATTGTTAGTGTTCATCTAATTATCAAAGGAAATCTGATTTTTTTGTTACTTAGTTCATCTGGAAAACCACTTCTTCGTTGAACTCTTGCTGAATTCCTGTTGAAGTACTGAAGACATGATTGGCAGTTAGTAATAAAAAGTATTAGCGGTAAAAACTTGAGTATTAGCAATGAATCAGGATAAATCCGGATATGCATTATCTGCATTCTTTATTCCCTTTGTCAGGAAAACAAGTTCTAGATATTTTCTTGATACTTCCCCCTGTTGTTCCTTTTAAGAAGTTACAAATGCAATAGGTACGTTCAAGAATTGTAGGACTGTTTTGTTTTTTTTTATTTTGCTGTCGTGAAGTGACTTTGTATTAGCTTTGGCGTTAGCTCACCCGTAGAGGGTGCTAAAGCACTGCTGTGTGAGAGTTCAGCGGGTCAGGAAGCTGGCGTGGCACAGGTGCTTTTAGAGCAATGCTCTCGGTTATCACGCTCTGGACTTTCAGAGCTTCTGTACGTGCTTGGCTCCGTGTCCTGTGATCAGTCACATTTAATTCAGTGAAGCTACTGAGTTTACAGTTAAGTATGTGTTTATCCCTCTGCAGGATGGAAAGCTAGTAAGGCTCTTTTAGTTAAGATTTTTGAAAGATAAGAGAATGGAGGTTGGTATGCTGAATGCAAAAACTTTTTTTTTTAATCAAAAATCTTGCCAGTGTCTGCCTGTGAGAAAATTGCAGAAAGATCTTTTTTAGAATGCATGTGGAGGTTTTGTGTATGTGATATATATTCCTTATATTGCTGCAGGCTGTATCTTCTAATGAATTTAAAGGAGACAAAGCTAGAAGACAGAAGTGACTATTTGGAGGAAGCAGCTTCTTTGTGTAACTCCTTTAATCCAGAATACCACTGAAATATAAAACTCCAATTAACCTTTTTCTCTTCCATTCTTTTTCATTTGATAGTAAAGATACAGAGTTCCTCTTGATCTATCCTCTTTCAGCCCTTTTACAGATATGTAATTTTTTACTTTACTACTTATTCTTCACAATGACATCAGGCAGGTGGGAGAGGGAAGAGATGTTAAGGAGCATGGTACAAACCCATGGCATTTAAATATCTGAAAGCACGTATACTTTTCTGTCAGACCAGCTATTCCTACCATTATCAAGCTTTTTAACTAAAAATCCTGTTTTGAAAGATTCCACAGAACAACTTATGCTGTTGCAAAACCAGCAGTGTTTTGTGGGCACAGCTGGTTTAGGTGTTGAACATGTAAATTCCAGACTTGATTCTGCCAGAAACCATCAGTCATTTATACCTGCCTGTATAACTTTTCTGAATAAGCAATAATGAATGTTAATTGTGGGAGTCAAACAGCTTATTTTTTTCATGTAAATGCAGGTATGTTAACTGTTACGTGTAAAATTAAATACACAGTGTTTATGTTAATTTAATATCTCTTTAATTTTTAGGCATTACCCAATTGGTTTGCTGTTTGATCTCCATGCATCAAATACAGCCCTTCCTTGGAGCATCACAGTGCATTTCAAGGTAAAACTGAAGTACACCTTTAGTTCAGAACAAGTGAGCTTGGGATTATATGAAATTTGGAAGCTAGGAAAAGGTTTCATAATTGTTTTAGAAATAAGTGAATTGTGTGACTTGAAGGGCGAATCTTCATTATTCAGGCATCATCTAAAGTTTTTTGTAAATCTGCATGAGATTGTATGTGCTTTCAAATTACCTTCCTTTGAAAATGATTTTGTTATAATCTGAAAATCCAAAATTGTTCTTCAAGAGAAAGTTATGAGACTTATGTCAGGGCAGTTGAGTGGGTACAAGGAAAGAACTTCCTGTAATATTTTTAATTCTGTCAGCCTGAGTTGACTGAAGATTGGGCAGATTGAGAAGTGCTCATCCTTTTAGGCACATTAACATGGATATGAGATACTGTAGAAATCCTTGAAGTCAGGGTGTGCTGTTGTACCTTATGTGGGTCCCCTGTAGAGAACTGAGTGAAATGGGTTTGGTCTTGTGACAGCTTAGTCACAGGAGAGACATTATTTTGATTACACATTGTAAAACCATTAGGTATGACTTCATAGCACTACTGATCTTTGCTCAGAAGAGCATTTGTGCAGGGTTAGCTTTGGTGCAGGATTCTTTTATACTCTGAAATGTATTGAGATGGTAATCCCAGGTATGTTTGGAAGTCAAAATCACAAGTGGAAATCATGGTATTTAACTTTAATTTCTGTATTATAAAAGAAACAATGCAACAGGAAAACTGATCCAAAAGAAAACGCTAGGTTAATAGGCTTGACTTTAGTGCGTGGGATTTGAGATGAAATGAAAAGCATACTGGAAAGCAGTTGCGTTGAACATTTTCATTCAAACAGTTCTTCTCTTTAAGGTGTTTTAGAAAAGGTCTTGATAACAGTAGTTGTCTAATTTTTTTTGGAAGTGTGCACTGAAATCGTATGTTCTTATGATATGTATTCCCACATGTTGAAACTTTTAAAGTGATTGACTGAATGAATGAATCTGAAGATGGGGATGTTTTTGAAACCACTGAAGTGTGATTGCTACACTTCTGTCTGATATGTGTCAGAGAGAGCTGGGATGAAGAAACTTCCAGTGTTTTGAAGAAACTGTAGGGCGTCTAGTTTCATAAATCATGATTTAATTGTTATACATTCTGAGAGCTCTGGGAGATTAACAGTGGCAGTGTGTGGATGTTGCCATTCCAAAGTAGAGCCATCTTGAGAAATAAGTTGCAGCACCACGGTGCTTTTCAATTTCATGTAGTAATGTAAACTGACTTTAATGTCTTTATATTGCTGCTTGCCAAAAGATCATCTAATTTAGCTTTGTCTCAAAGGCATACATTAAAGATCAGCAGAAGTATTTTACTGCTAAGGCAGTATTATTTTAAAAGCCAATGTAATTTAGTTTTTAAAAATACAACACCTTGGATTAAGCACCTGCTTAACTCTCTTCCTGTTTTTGATGTAATCTGAAAGTTTATTTAAATAAACCCCTCTTGATCCTTAAAGGCAAAACATAACTGAAGTGTATCAAAGTACATCAAAATACTGGAAATTTTTTCACATGTTAACAGTTTCTTATAGCTAAATAGTTTAGGTGTGGGATTCCTGCCTGGATTATTCCTTTCATTTGTGTGTAGTTATTCTTGAAAGAGCTATAATTTTTATTTGGCTTAATTGAACAGTGTTAGATTTTTCTGGAGTTTAACTTTTGCTGTCATGACTTTCTCATTTCTTTTACCAAAGCATGTGGTCAACAACAAATATCTCAAACATCTGTAAGGAGTGTGTTTTAACTATTTTTCCCCGATCAGTTTTCTTTGTTTAAAGTTAAAAACATTAAAAGTTTTAATTCTGTTCAGCAGAAGTTTGAAAGTTGACAGAAACTTGTAATTGTCATCCTGTGTTATGTATGCAGACTAAATAATAAATGTGCTTATTGCTTGCTTTAAAGAAACAGTTTATTCATTTGTATTTTTGGTATGCAATAAAATAGCATGCGTTTATATCTCTAGTAAACTTGAAATACAGTTGCCTCAAATAGTCATAGAAGGACGAGCTTGAACAGAATACTAAGGTCTGAGACTCATGAGAAGCCATAGTCTGGGAAGTTGCGTTTGTTACTCAGGTGTGGCTTTATGGGGAGGAGGGAAACTCTGTCCCTTCCTGTTAAATTCACCTCATGCTACTCTGCGGTGTGCTTAGCACCATTCATGTTCTCAGCATGGTAACCAACTCTCCAGATTTTGGGCGGTAGATAGGAGGTGGTGAACTGCTCTGGAAATGGTAGTGCTCTTTATTGGAGGAGATGAAATCGGGTGTGCTAGGGGAAAGGCTAATATTTTCCCTCTGCTGAAGCCTGCTGATGCCTGTCTCTCCACCCATGACCTGATGTAGAGAAGGAGAGACTACACCTGTTCTTCTATAACAGCTGTTGTCTTGGTTTTCTTAGCAAAAAAATTGGGTTAGGTGGAGTGAAAAGGAAGTGCTTTTCCATGTACATGGATACATGGATAAATTGTGTAACTTCTAAGAGAGGTTGTGGAAGGCAGAAGTATGAATGAGGGTTTTGTTTGTGTTTTTTTTAAATTAATCTTTTTGGAAAAAAAGACCACTGCTGGTAACTAAACACAAATATATGGATACTCCCCCTGCCACTGGATATGTTCCTTATGGTTCTTAATGCCCTATTATTGGTATAATTTTCTGTACATGTAGCCTAATGCAACTAGACTGTCACAGTATAAACAGGTGTTTTGTGAACTTGAACTGATAGATAAATATGGGTGGAAAGGAGGTATGAAACCAGATTGTTGAAATTGCCTACCGTGTTTTTGGAACAGTTTTATGCGAGAGGTCATTTCGTGCTCTTGTCTGTACAGATTATACCTACTTCTTTATGACCAAATTTATGCTGCAAGTGTCTACTGGTATGTGAAACACAACCAGTACTACTTGAGCTTTCTAAGAAAATCAGAGTCAACCCTTAATAACTTTTCTTTCAAAGATACAGAACATGGAGGGAGTAAGGCATCGCCAATAACAGTACTTGAATTAAAGCTGCTTATGGGGTCTGTTAACACTTTCTGCAAATCTCATACTTGTATAGCCGGGGTGACTACCAGCTTGTTTACAGTTGTCTCTTTCTTCAGGGAACAGAAAAAAGTTATGTATGTTTGATCACTATTTCCTCAAGTAGAATTTAAAACAAACAAGCAAAAAAACCCCAAGCATATTTGTTCTTTATTTAAGTATAAAACTTATTATTCTGTGCCTAGCTTATAAATCAGTGGGGATGCCATACTTTCTGTTGGTAGTCTCATGTAGGTGAAACTGTTTCATGTGCTTCTTGCAGACATGCAGCAGTGTTGTATCCTAGGTTATCACTTTGATGTTTAGGTTTTTCAGCTTCTACTCACGGCACTGCATAGAAATGTGTCAGTCTTTTTCTTCTAAAAAGAAGAGTAAACAGCACTGAGATTGTAGGAGTGTTTTTCAGTCTGCCACAGTGTTATCCCTTAGAAGCTGGGAAAACTAATCACACCACACCTTTGTACTACTGTGGTTAGATTCTTTCCGCTAGCTTTGACCAGTTTTGAATATCTCCTTGGTACTCTGCAGACCGCACTGTGTATGTTCTCTGGAACACATCCCCAGGGAGTGACATTCCCTGTAATTTGGAATTAATTTAGAGAAAGTCAGGAGGGAGATGCCTACCTGTAGAAACACAGGAATGTCCAAAAAAAAGACCCTGCAGCTCAACGTTTAGACATTTGTGTAACAAAACTGTCATTTTCATAAGTTTAGCTAAAACTTCAGCTTTTAACTGTGCAAGTCAGTTTCTAGGTTCCTATATTACTTGGCATTAGGTACATTCCACTGTTTCATCTGTTTTTGAGGGATGCCAGTGTCTCACTTTGAATTCTTGCATGTAAAGAACTTTTTTGATCTTGAAGTATGCTATTTCTGACTGTTCTTTTCTTCTGGATAGGTTACCAGACTTTACTTTTTTATTTGAGCAAGTAAGTTAAACTTCTAAAAGTATTTTACAGGCCTATGCAGATGTCAGCTGGCAAGTAACAATCCCAGTAATGTTTTCCATTCATCTCGGGCCCAATTATGCTGAGACACTCAGCTTTGGATGGGAGAAAGGGAGTGAGGCCCACTCTAGAAGGAGCGCTTTCCTTTCTGTTCTGTCCTCTTTAATGTCTTTATACTTGTCCATCCTCAGATGACAAACAAGCTTTGTCTCTGTCCTTAGATTTCTAGTCAGCTGCACATATATCAGTCCTACGTAACAATAGCATTTGCTTTGTGAGTCCAACACCAAACTCATGTATACTTCAGTGAAAAAGGTATTAGCAGTCTTCTCTTCCCCTTCTACTCCTGTTTTTGGAAGATACTCATCCTTTGGATCCACAGTTTCCAGAGTCTGGGTTTACTGTCATAAGGAGAGATCACTACATGAAATTCCATGATTTAATTTCCAACTCTTTTCAATAACCTAATGAAGAGGGAACTATCATTCTTGTCCTCAGAATTTCCTTCAGGTAAGGCAATCCCCAGCTCCCTTTCATATTGCCAGCTGTGTGGCGGTTCTTGGATGCTTTGAGTTCCTGTAGTTTGAAGCAGTCTTCACTATTTTTCTTGGTTTTATGTGGAGGAGGAAAGGTATGGGGTTTTCCAGCATTATATTGCTCCTACTGTGACATGTTAACTATGTTGTAAAAGCCTTTGAAAAATATCCCTTTATATGTACTTGTATTTCCAAAGTGGTTTTGACAGTCCCTCACAAAAGCTTTTTTAAATAGCAGATTTGTAATGGGTTAAGAGGAAAGGTCCTCTTGTAGAATAACAGATGAGAATTGTTATGAAGGAGAGTACTAATGATGCCCCTCTGGTTTGGCTCTGGGGGTTTGCACTGTTCAGCATGGTCATAAGCAACTGTGAAAAGAAGATGAATAAGGAGAGGATAAAATATGCTGGGTTTTTAAACCTTTGAAAACTAAAGACAATTAATTTGTGATAATGAATGCTTGTATTCTTGTAAGATGGCAAGTGATACTAAGTGTTGATAAAAGAAAAATTAGAGGAAGAACAACTCTAACCTATACAGTGCTGAACTTCTGATCAGTTAATTTCCAAATAAATCTTTTTGCACTTGAGCAAGATTTGCTACTATAATTCCTTAATAAACGAAATAGGAATGAGGTGAAGAAAGTTACCTGAGGAGTAGTCACTGTGCATCTGCAATGCTGAATGCAGCGTGCCAACTCTAACCAGATAAAAGGGTTTTATTTGGAGTGGAATTGAGTCACACGAGCTAGTAGTAGGCATGTGTATTAGGTAAAGTTGGAGTTTACAGGGATTTCCAGTAAGTTTGAGAAAAACGTTTGTAAATGGCATATATGCCATAGTTCATATATGCTATAGTGGGTGATGATACTTGGAGGAAACATTTTTCAAAGGCCTGCATAGAAATGGGTGCTAAACTGCCACTGAGAGTGAATAGGAATTGGGTCACTTGCTTTTCCCCCTTTTCTCCTCGTCATTGCCAGAGAATTGAACACCTGTTTGAAAACATGTTAAAACTCTTCATTTCCTGAATTTTGGGCCTAAATACATTCACTGATGTATTTAAATGTACTTATCAAGTTGAGTTTGAGTGATTTAGAGTAATTTCTGATTTTTACAGAAAATTGTTCAACTTCTATTTTTGCTGGCGTGTTTTTCACTGCAAAATCTTTCTTGTCAGCAGAGTGAGAGAATGGTTGTTACCTTCTATAAGGTGTGTGATGCATTTATTTCTCTTGATCTTTTTTCTTTGTAGAATTTTCCAGAAAAGGATCTTCTACACTGCCATTCTAAGGATGTGATTGAAGCTCATTTTATGGCTTGCATAAAAGAAGCAGATGCTTTAAAGCACAAAAGCCAAGTCATCAATGAGATGCAAAAAAAGGATCATAAGCAACTGTGGATGGGATTACAGAATGGTAAATACAGTCCATTGAGTATTAATTGTATTTAGGTCTAGTATGCTAAGAAATAACTTCTTCAAATTTTAGTCATGGGACGGGATATAAAATCATAGAATCATAGGGTTGGAAGGGACCTCTGGAGATGTCATTGTTCTGCAGAATTTCAGTCTAATATCATGGAAAAGATAGATCTATTTATTTATTTATTTTAAACTCACCATTTATGTGATAATTCAAATGTAGCTTGAGTTATTCAAGGAACTAAATTGGGTCATGACTCTATTTTAACAAACCAAAACTAGCAACAAAACAAAATAAACAGATAAATTTTGTCTTGTGTACTTCTATGCAACTGATGGTCTTTATCTGGGAGACACCTGGGGGGTAAGTGTTGTTTAGTATTAATGATCTTGGACTGTAAAGTAAAAAAAGGTTGCCTCCTCTAGTTAATGCTTAAGGGAAAAGATACAGGTAAACTTCCAAAAAAGGTTGCCCAGTAGATGAATAATTTTACTTTTCCCTCTGCCAAATTTTATTTATTTATTGCTGATACTACCCTGGCTTTCAGAAAGATTTCTACATAAATAAGTATTGACTTGAAAAAGTCAGCAAAATAATTGAGAACAGGATGGTCTAAAATAATTAGTGTTCTTACTTTGCACAGATGGCACGAATCTATATTGCAGTACAAAATATAACTTCTGTTTTTGAAGGAGTTTTTTGAAAGAGTGTCTCCTCTTTCTTATCATGGTTCTTAGAGGCCTGCAAGTTGAAAAGCTTTGTAAGTATTTCAGAAGTGGCTATCTGAAATGTGTGGTAACGGCCACTTTCAATGTGTTTTCCTCATCTCCTGAGCTGTCACTTATATTATTACTGGTAAATTTATTTTACGGAAGTGTAAGCATGAAGATCTTTATTCTGTGTTGAGATACAAAATACTAAACACTTTAGAATTAACATCTTCCCATATGTTTATAAGGAAAATTAAATGAAACAGGAGAAGCTTTGAATGCAAGAAGACTTGAGGCATGTGTTTGCTCTAGGCAATGGGGTTCCGTATTGGTTCAGGTTTAATGTGTGTATCTAGCGAGTGTGTGGGTTTTCTAATTATTTTTTTTTTGTTGCTTAGTGGTACTGCCTTTCACATTAAAGTACTCCTGTAATAATTTTGAAGATTGAGTGCTTATTAGAAACTCTGGTTTCTATTATTTATTTAATGGGGGGAGAGTTAGAAATCGAGGGTTTATCTTAATTTGCCATTTGAGTGATAAGATCTTGAGGGATGCTGTACATGTGTGCAAAACCTATCAAATAAGAAATTGCACTTTATCTGGTTCAGTTCAAAGTACTTCTTGAGAGATTCTGTTTTGGATAGATATTAGTCAGCAAACTGACTGACAATGTATTCACTTTTGTGAATTAGCAGTAGATGAGTTCTGGTCCAGTGGAGGCCAGAATCGGTATAGAAATAGATGTTTCCTTAAAGCTTACATTGTTACAAGTCAATTTAAATTGCAACTTCAATAATTCTGTGGAAAAAAAAAAAGTATTCTGCTGTAATAGTATTTGTCTTGCAAGCAGTTTGGTTTGGGAAAAGAGAAATGCTATGTCACCATAATTTTGTCTTCTATTTCAAGAATTATTAGCTTTCTTGCAAAAAGGAAATCCTGTCACTTAGTCCTGGTGCTCGTGTTCCCAGCAGTGCACTTCATGGCCTCTTTTTGTTAATGCTTTTTAAAACTAAAACTAAAAGACCTCTAACACGAGTTATGAGTATAATGAGTTGTAATAATGACAGAAGAGTTGACTACACAATGAAATGGTATGAATTAAGGTTCTTTTTTTGAACAGAAATTATAGAACCTTGATACCCTCAATATGTAAGGTAAGAGAACAGATATGCAGTGGTGTTTTTCCGTGCTCATCTTAGGCTCTGTCTTTTAGTTGATTATTTGTCTAAGAGTATCTTCAGTTGTAGGGAAACCAGAATTTTACTGTCTTGCTTTATAATATTAAGAAGAGAGGTTGCCTAGCAAGGATGATTTCAAGAAGGTTTCACTGTACTTAAAGAGAAATTGCACCTGTGGAATCTGACACCTAAATGAGAAGTTTAAACAATCTTTTAAATACTTTCAAATGCTAATTTTAATTTCTCAGCTCTTCATAAAAGAGAAACAAGAAAAACTTGTGAAACCAAGAAAACTCTTTTTAAGCATGTTGTATCTTTCAGTATGTTTTTATAGGCTTTCGTTTGAGATGTATTAATTTTAAACCTCTTTGAAACAGAATAAATGACCACAAAAAAGAAAAGAAAGTAGCATTTGTGATAACTGCCTTGTAAGTAATGATGCATCTGCAGTCTTTTTTTTTTTTGCAAAACTTCAAATAATTTTCTTCAGTTGTTAAATATAGGAAGTGTTATTTGTTTAACAAGTGATAGCAATACTTACAGGATATCTATTAAATTTAGGATTTTTGAAAAAAAATAATCCAGTTTTGCTTGCTTGGAGAAATGTAGCTACCAATTAAAGTGTAATTTGGTATAAATGTTTCTGCTAAAAAGGAAGTTCTTAAACAGATATCATGAGAAACTTTTCAGTTTTAGGGGAAGAGCTGTAACAGTGAATTTGTGGCAAAATTCTGTGCTGGTAACAGCTGGTAGGTATTCATAACAACCTTTACATCCCTCCTCCCACCATTTTTGGTTTTGTGTTAATCTGGTACCAAATCAGGAAGGTAAACATACTTTTCTGTCTATTGTTTCTGCTGTGGTTTTGCTTGTTCTTCAGACTTTAGTTAGCCAATTTATGTCCATAAACCAGGTATTAGCTAGAACACTACTTTGGGATGGGTATGTCTGTGTTGCCCTAGTTTTGACCAGCATCGTGGATGTCTGATTGTGGTAGGGAAGCAATAAAGACAGGCTGTATAGCTATACTGACCTGTGTTCCTTTGTAAGAATTGTTAAAATTCTTTGGTTGGAATTAATGGAAAATGTTACTACTGTTCTTAGTTTAATAGCCTTATGGCCATTTTTATCATGGATAAAGAGGTTTTTCAAGTGGGTGGCTTTTTTTCTTCTTGCCTTTTGTGTGGAAAAATAAAGGCTTTCAGCTTTGAAACTTTAAGACTCTGGGCCTAGTGATGACTCGGGATCAAACAAATGAAATCTCAACTGTTTTTAGGGGGAAAGCTATATTTTTCGCATGGTTCAAAGAATTAATATCTATAACTTCAGTATATAATGGTTCTGATAAAGGAGGGGTTTTAGATTCAACACAGATGCTTTTCATCAGTTGTGGAGAGATATAAGCAACCATACCCTGAAATTTTCACAGGCATCCTTTATAACCGGTGGAGACTAGTCTTGGTATTTCTGATACATGAGTGGGGGAAATACACAGTAAAAACTCATGGCTGTTTTTAAGGCTTCTTTATATATTATAAAATATAATGAAGTCATTATTTTACTGAAAATATTACGGAAAAAGAATGTAATGCTCATTCATACTGTAGGGCTTACCGAAAGTTAAGTGGCCATATTGAATTGTTCTCATTAAAGGAGAAAAGTCAGAATCGCAATATTTTTATCTTTTAGTGCATGTGATCTATTTCTTGTCTTACTGACAGAATCAGGACTGTGTTTTCTTGCATTTTTTTCTAAAACATATCTAAACCAGTGCTGGACTTTTGAGGGGCAGAAGTCATGTTTTTTCTGTGTTACCACATTTCTGTTTAGAAATGTTTGAACTGCTAAAAAGAAAGTCACACGTTATCAGCATCTCTCTTGTGCTGTGTACGCATGTCCCACTCAGGTTTCGTATGTATGTTTCTCCTCTTTGTAGAGGACTGATGGGAGCAATGCTGTTCTTTACATCAGTTTGAGATGATGAGCATGCTTTGGTAGCTGAACAAATCTCTAATCTCAACTGGACATTTGAAACTTAAATTAGGCAATATGTACTTAGAAAATCTTCAGGAATTTAACAGGAGAACGAATGAACAAACAAGCTGTCAGGTTTTTTTAAATTACAAAGCCATCTTTTTTTTCTTTCTCCCTGTATGGCTACCAGAATGGTAATATTTTTCCATATTCTATCTGTAGAAAAAGATTAAACAATTCTTTTGAGCTTTGAAAATGGGTGTATTGGCTAAAAGCGGATTAAAAAAAAAAAAGCTGGTGGTTAAAAATTTCTGGAAACGCATCAAGTTTTCTTATAACTGGTGTCAATACCTGCTTATTCTGCAGTTAAGATAGCATGGTGTACACCAAACATTGGAGTTGCTGATATTATGGAACCCAAGGGGTACAGTGCAGACAGATTCAAATACCTCTGCACCATGTCAGCCCGGTGCTGTTTTGGTGCTGAGCTGGGGCTGGGTTCAGAGAGGCTGGACCTGCAGAATGACTTAGACGCATCAGAGCAGGCCTTCCCAGCGATTTCTTTTGGTGGTGGTGTTTTTTGATTTGGGGTTTGATTGGTTGTGGGTTTTTTCCTGGTGATGGATCGTGACCTAGACTTCGGGGTTAGTTCTGCAGTGTTTACTGGCTTGTTAACCTTTCTGCACAAATGATTAAACTAATGCTCCACCCCAATGGGTACGGTATCATGATTCTACACTCTTACACCCCTGAAACTGGCTTTTGCCTTGTTACTCTTCCGTGCTGGCCCGGTGCCTGCTTGCATAGCTGCACTTTGTCGCAGTGCAAAGGTGGGGAATCGATGGCACCCTGAATTCCTCCCCTTGGCTTTCTCTGCTCTGCTCTAAACAAGGGGGCAGAACAGAGCTGTTTTGTTCATGAGGCCAGTGGGAATCGGTGGGTCTCAATGGTCTCATGAACTGCACAAAGGCAGGAAAGGAAGGAAAGCAAAAGGTAACCCAGCACTCAAAATGTTGCTTTATACTGAAGTCTCTACCATGAGAGGAGGTTGTCTAACAATAGGTACCTAGAGATAGAAATGCTTTCTAGTGTTTTCACCATGTTCTGGTAGACATCCATGTGTCTAACGAAAGCTGTGAAACCCTGAGGGGGCAAGCTTGGAGGTATCTGCATCTTTGGCACAGGTAATCTGCCAACCATGTAGCCTGCTCATATACATTGGAGAGTATGAATTTATATACCTGTTGCAGTTTCAAGGGCTTTATGTTTTGTCCTCGTTTTGACTCTCTCTTCCTCCTGGAACATTACCATTTCTGCAGAAAAATAGACACCTTCCAGACTTCCTGCTGAAGCAGGTGTGCCTTTCATCTTCAACCCAAATCACAAATAGACTGGTTCTCTACCTTCACTGTGCCTGTCTTCTGTAGATCTTTTTCAGATATTTGATAGACTTAGATTCAGATTGAGAGAATCTTTGACTGTATTTCTCTAAACGTATTTTACTTAGGTGTAAGTGATGCAGAACCTCTGTTTTTTTACCACCTCCTGCTTTCGTTCTTCCCTTCCCCCTCCAAATATGTCATTTCCTGAAAGACATGTAAGGTCTAACTAAATTTCAGAGTAAACTATCTCTAAAAAATGGATAAATTTTTAAAATTAAATTTCTTCAGTTGCTGAGGTTTTTTTACTTTGTAATTTGAAATGCTCCTAAGTTACTTTCTGCTAGTAAACTCCTGAATTTCACAAATGTATTAATATGAAGGTTCCTTAACTTTTAAGAAAAGCTGTATTTTAGACAAAGCATACTATAGGGAAAGCAAAGTAGGTTAGTCCGTTATATGGGGATGTGCTGCTCTACTTTCACGTATGTAAACAGAGCATAATCAGAGGCAAAGAAGGTATTAAAATATCCAGGCTATCTAGACTTGGAGCAGAGAACTGAAGGATGGGTAAAACTGTCAGGACTCCTTTTCTCTTTGACTTACTCAGGGAAGTCTGTAACAAGCCCTGCTGCTCTATTCCTACACAACCTGTGGGTTATGTGTTTCAAAAATGGGTTACAGTTACACATTTTTGTTTAATAGTCATCAGAGCTTTCTTTTCAGCTTAAGTGATAATACCTGCTGAGATCACCTGCTTTTATGCTACACAGAAAGCTTAAATTTGGTAGGATGTATGCATTTTCATATTTGAATAAAGGAAAGAAAGTCTGTCTTGATGATTTTTTTTTTTTTCCCTTGAACCTTTTCCAGATAAATTGATGACCTAGAAATAATGGGAGGTGGTGTTAAGGAAATGGTGTACTTAAAGTGAAACTTGTTTCGTGAGTACGTTTAGTAAGTGAAAAAAAGGTTGGTAAGGTATGGTTTCCTTGTGTATATTGAAATAAAACAGGGGGGAAAGGCCTTTTTATATCTGACAGATAGTCTGAAGAGGGAAATGCTGCTTTGTCATACAGTTTTCAAAATGTCCTACTTAAGCAATATGCTTTGTTTCTTTATCTTCAGATAAAATTAATGGACATAAAAACTATATAAAAGCTGTAAAAACTAATGGATAAATTACAGCGTAAAAATAAATGTGTTAAATACACTGATCTCAAATAGTATTAGGGGAGATATACCCCCTTTTTTCATTAATTGCATCCATAGCTCAATTTCTAGTGTGGCTTATGAATTAATATTTTTTTTAAACTAGAATTTACAGCTAACTGTACATAAGGAAGTTTCTCCTAGTTGTTCTCTGTTTGTAAACACTGCTGTTGGAAACTTGTTATAGTGCATATAGGCAAGCAGAGTTTGACTTATTCATTTACACAATAATAGTACTAAAAAGGGAGTGACAGACCTAGGTAGCCAACCTTGAAGCCCATAGCACTGTACTTGACTATTATTAGTACTTGAGCTAGTTAGCATGATGTTTACTTTTGTGGTGATTCCATGTGTTATTTAGCATGGGCAGGCCAAGTGGTAAAGCATATTTGTTTTTTACTTTCAAATTTTACAATCTGTACTTTCCTGTGGTATTATATAGTAACATGCCAGCAGAATGCGAATTTGGAGGGTATGTAAGATTAACAGGCACATCATGTGGTGGATGTATTTCAGGTAATGACTGTTGTGTAATTACAAGGCAAAATTATGACTACTTCAGATATGTACCTTCATGTTGAATACTGTTACATTGCTATCTATGACGTGAAGAATATTTCCACATATTTCTATAACTAGCTTCTGTCACTTACATTAAGTGAAAACAGTTCTGAGGTCTTGTCTCTCTGCATCTGATAGTTACTTTTGCCTGAAGATAGTCTGAAAAGACTAGTAAACTTGAGTGCCCTCTTCAGTTGTGGATTTGTATTATAGACTATGATCTGTCAAAATACCCAAGTAATCTAAGTGTTTAATAGTGAGAACATTTTAACTGTGGATGGTAGCAATGTGTAAAGTAGAAAAGAATAAAAAAAATAAAGTTACATTTTAATGGTGCCATACCAGTATTTCAAACTGTGTTCTCAAAAGGCTGGCACTGAACTGTAGTAGTCAGCGAGAGTCAAATATGTATGACAATCATAATTATCTAAGTTTTTATTATACAAGAATAAGAACAATGAGTTTAGATGGCCTAAAGTCATTTAGAGACAGGTCTCTAAATATCTGAGAAATGAAAGTAACCAGCTGTAAATATTGTTTCTGAATAGCATGGTACAGTTAGTTTTGAAGTGTTTAAAATTTTTATCTTTTCATCAACAAAGCTGCTTTATGCTTGAGGCATACCACACAAAATTTAACCTTTTATAAAATTGGTTAAAATTGCTCAACAGTCAGCAGAACTATGTCTGCATGTAGAGTCTTAGTCTTCTTGGAAACAATGTGGAAGTAGAATTGATACTAAATTTTGAGAAGACTCCTTTCTGGCTTGAGCAGTTAAAATGCCATGCTTGTTAGAGCATGAGTCAGTAGAAAATATACTTGCTTTAATGTTAAGAAAATATACTTTGTATCCTTGACTTGCATCTGTAGCTGTCTGTACAGTACAGTTTATTTGTTTATATGTATACCACTGATTAAACCCTCAGTGAGTTTGTTTATGACCAAAAGAAGTAGTTGGAGGGAGTGTTTGACACACTGGAGGGCAGATCTGCTGTTCAGAGGGACCATGTCGAGCTGGAGGCCACCAGGAGCCTTCTGAAGCTTGCAGATCCAAGTGCAAAGTCCTGCACCGGGGCAGGAAAAATCCCATACATTAGGGCAGGCTAGGGACTGATTGGGAAGCAGCTTTGTGTAACTGGGTAATTGTGAACAACAAGCTGAACATGTCTGTTGTGTGGTGTTGCAGAAATGAAGATTAACCAGGGAGCTGCTTTAGCCCTTGTGCCCCCCAGAACATAGCCAGATGGTGAGTAATTATTTCCCTTGGCTCAGCACTTGTAAAGCTGTGCAGGGAATGCTGTGTCCTCTTTGGCACCCCAGGACAAAAGAAATGTTGGCAAACAGAAGAGAGCCTAGCAGAGTGCTGCTAGGATGATTAGGGGCTGGAGCATATGCTGTGGTAGAAGAGAGTGGGGGAACCGCCTTGTTTAGCCTGAAGACGAGGAGGCTGAAGATGGATTTAATAGCGGCTTCCCACTACCTAAAAGGAAGGCTTGTAGAACAGATGGAGTCAGACTCCTCAAACATGCCTCCATTGGCAGTGGAGTTGGGCAATTACAAAGGAAAATGGTTACAAGTTGCAGCAGGAGGAAGTCTGATGGGATATTAGGGTGGAGGGAGTGAAAGTGGTTGAGTGGAAACCCATGGAGACAGTCAAAACTTGACTGGGCAAGGCCTTGAGCAAACTCAATTAACTTTGTGTAGGCAGCTCTTTTTGGGGGGGGCAGGAGCTTTTATTCCAAAGCTTGACCTCCAAAGGCACTTCCAATCTAATGGTTCTGATACATCAGTTGGAGAGTCTTTGGTGTCTTAGTTAATGCCATGGTTGGTTCTGCCCAAGAACTTTTAGCTGTGCATCATTTCTATGGTTCATATAGTTATTAGACAGTGGTGAACCCCTAAGAGTAGACAAAAGTTTTGCCTTTTTTTAAACTCAAGGACTGGACATGTTTTTATGCAAGCTGCAAATGGGTATAGCTTGCGTAGAGCTAGAGATACAATTCAATTCCAAGGATTTTTTTTTTAAATTTATACTACTAGATGGCTTTAAGAAGAAACCGTGAATAGTCCAGACAAAAAAAATTGTGCGTATGTGCTACCCTGAGGGCTACACCTGTTTCTTCACTTTTTTGACTTTCTAAAAAGATATTGGAAGGTAAAAGCCCTCAATTACCTTTTTTCCTTTTTAAATTTAAACAATCTTTCCCTCATTTTTGCATTAATTCTTCCTGTTGTTTAAACCTTCTCCACAGTCTTCTTGAAATATATCCAGTTCTGGAGTCAGTACTCTGATAACAGTTGCATCAGTGTCAAATACAGAAACAAAAGAATTCCTTATTATTAAGATATTCTATTGATAAGGTTTAAGATTAGGGTGAGGCTTTTTAGTTCTTTTGCCCACTGTTCTACAGTGGGAACTCCATTTTAACTGGCCATATGCTGTGACCACTGTGACATGGCAAGTTACTTGTAGATACAATTTCTTGTTCTATAATAATTGCCCATATTCTTTGTGTATGCTGATTTAAAGCTATGCTGCATTGAAATGCATATGTTGATTGCAAGCACTCGAGCAGTGCCCTTTACCCTCTCAGTGATCCATCCTGGTTACCATTTTTGTAGAGTCAGGTGGGTGGAAGAGAAGCATCTGACATCAAGATCCATGCAAAATTACAAGTTCTTTGAAGCGTGACAGCACTTGAGTTTCAGAGAACGGCTATAAGACACTAGCACAACAAAACCTAATGTTTCTGGTTGTCTGAAGAATATTGTCCTCGGGTCTCAGCCTGAGAAAGAGGTGCAGCCTTCAAAATTTCATCCTGGACAAACCTTTAGTTAACACTGCTTAGTAGTAAAAAGTTCAGCAGTTACTGTCTATTAACAACAAACTATGACTGGACTTAACAACAACTTGTTAATATAACAGTTATAAATTTGGATTAATTTCAATGATTGCTAAAATTTGTGTACTGAGATTATTGTTAGGGATGACATTAAGTCTTTGTAGTTATACCAACTCAAACTATATATGTAAATAGATATTTTCAAAGCTCTCCTTAAATTCTGTGCATCTCTACTACTGAAGGCTATTGTTTGTCTGGTGTTTGGGCATTCAGTGACTGCATTTCTAATAACTCAATATTTATAAATACAAGTGACTTAGCTGATAGATTTTTACTTTTTTTTTCAACTGTCTCTATCCTCCATTATTTCATTATTAACTTTCTGATCTTTGACATAAAATACAGAGAGAAAAGTTTTTATATTTCACTTTAGACAGAGGTATATAACAACCATCCTCTCGTGTTTAAGAAACATGATTAGTAAAGTCATCTGAAACTTTTATACTGTCACTAATCTCACTTCTGTTCAAATCTTATTGCCATTACTTTAAATATTGTTATTCAGATGTGAACATCTGCCTTCTGCAAGTACTGTTTTTTGCTAATACAGAAACTCTTTAACACATTGGTCAAGCACTTTCTTAAAAACAGATGGATTGTGGAAAACAAAAGTAATCAGATTTGACTGTTACGGGAGTTTAGATATCATGTAGACTGCATAAGCTTTTCACGAGGGAGGGAGATGAGTGTGTAAAGTGGTTTTGCTGACAGAGAACTCTTCCTTGTTTACTGGCTTGATGAAAACTCAGTTTTGTTTTGATTGTCAAACTTCCGGCCAGCACCTTCTGTCTGTAAGTCCTGTCTAGCCAAAGCACTAATTAGTTCTTATAGCTCATCATAGCATTAATAGCTTCCTTAATTCTGTTTTGCATAAATAGGAGGTACTGGCACACACAAATGGGAGAAGGATGAATCCTTTCACTTGTATTTTCAAAGGGATTGGGGGAGGAGGGGAAGCGTTGTCTGGTGTTGGGTTTTTTGTTTAAGCTTTGAGTCTTAAGGGTTCTGCAAAAGCAGTTATTTTTGGATTTTGTGTGTTGGAGCTTTTGGATTCTGGCATTCAGCCAATGCTCCTAATGCTAATAAAAGCTCTTGACAGGTCATATATATCAGTATGCAAACTGGATAGCCTTTTCCTGCTGCTTGCTTTAAAAATCTGTGTTAATTTTCTTGCACACAACTTAACTTCCTGTAGTAAAAATATTGGATCTGTGGAATGATGTTTGGAGGGCAGTAATACAAGGTTATGAGAATTAATTAGCTTAGATGTCTTCAAGACAGTGCTGTACTGTGGAGACGTGTCTTAACATGTCTGACCCCATTATGTCTAGCGAATTTACTAGAAAGTTTTTCATTCCCCGTGATATCAGGTGGTTTGACAGAACGTACTTGATTACAAAATGCAACAAGTTCATCATTCAGCTGTTGCAGACTTATTGCTGTTATATTTGGAAACTACGAAACTATTAGAAATTTAAACATCTTGATAGAACAATAGACTGTCTTGAGTATTGTCTGAGTGTTCAGAGAATAATCTGAGAAGTATAAATTGGCAAATTTACCTGCCTTAAATAAGATTACCTGCATGATTTGGGAGGTAAGGAAGATGGAATGAAGAATAGAAGTAAGTTAACTGTACATTACCACTGTTTAACTTTTTTTGTCCTTCAAAGATTACTGGTTTGCCATGTATGCCACAAGGGACAATGTACTTAAATTCCTACCATAAGTCTGTTATTTGTTCAGAATTTCTTGTTCTTCTGATCCATAAGATGTGTTGCTCATCTCTGTTGAATTTTGAGGACAGTAAGCTGTTTACTCAACTTCCCTAGTTACTGTAATATGAGCATTAAAAAAGTAAATGAAGTTAATCTTTGTTTTATTTTTGTTCAGGTAGGACGTCTCCAAATATGTAGATTCCTTGTTTAAGAGTCCGGTGAAGCTCGCTAGCTTCAGCAGATCTTGATTGTTTTGTTTTGTGTATCACTGTAACTAATAGTTTCATCAGCTGAGTTCATAGTCAGGTGGTAATTGAAGTATAAATCGATTGATGCCTGTCCACACAATCTGTAGCAAAAGCTGTAAGCCCTTCTCAACGCTGTCGCCAAGGATGAGGGAAATACGCTAAATCTTTTAATGCAGTTGTTCTTTGTGTCAGACATTGCAAAAGCAAACCTCTGACTCCATAGGCTGGGGTTCCCAAATGCAGGCTTGCTTGGGCACAGTCAGCTCCAGGGCCATCACTGTCCCTGCCACGGGCAGAGCCTCCTAGCGGGTGAGCTGTGGGGGGAGCACCCTGTGTCCAGGCAGCTCTTAGCATGACGGTGCTGACCACAGCTCAGGTAAGCGCTTATCAGGAAGTGCTTGCTGCTAATCAGAAAACAAGGGTGTGGAAGTGCTTTCTGAGATAAGTATCAGGAAATGCTCCTACCGAATAGCTGGCAGGAGCTTGTTTACTGTTTCTTGGAAATTCCTGCAATGTGTTGTAAACCCTGCAATATGTATTAACTATGTCCTTTAGCACACTGACGGGCATCTGTGCTGTACACCGGAGTGAAGCAAATCTTTTAATTTTCTGCAATTCCTTTAATTGTTACTAGCTGTTTTGGAAGTGGGAAGAACCTTTGTTGGGCAAATAGATTTCTGAATTTTACTTTGCATTGGGGGGGCTGAATTCTGCAACAGTTATACTGCCAGGCTTCTTGAGGCTTGGCTAAACATTGTGCTGAGGAGAGAAAGTTGGAGACTGTGTGTTCCTTCTGAAGAAACATCTGCTGTGTTTGGTGTCTTGAAGAGTTAGGGCCTGTAAGAAAATGCATCCCTTGCTCTTCCTTTTCTAAAGCTGCCTTCTCCAGTAAGGCTCGCGGCAGCTTTGTTCATCTTAGCTTTTCATGTTCCTTTCTGTCACTTTTGGTATTGGTTGTTTGCTTGATTTGAATAATTGATTTGCAGGTATAAAAACCTTTACTGCTCTAGACCTATGCTGTCCTTAATACATTTTAAGTGCAATAAACTGTTCAGTTCTTGTGTAATGTCTGAACAGGATGAAATGGTGTGCTGCCTTGGGCTACTTTACTAAACCCAGTTACTTGGATAACATTAACAAAAATGTGTTTCAAACATACATATTTTCTGGTTATATCATAAATTGTTGCCGATTATTTTAAGATTTACATATCCAAATGTAAACCCCTCAAGAGGTTTTTCTACTGCTTTAGTTTCTCTTTACACCTATTGATCATCTATAGTTAAGAACAACTAGATGTTTTTAACAAACTGTGAGACAGTGTGGACCAGTAGCAGCAGAGAGTGGGAGAAAGAATCACTGTTAATCGAGGTAGTGAAATCCATAATTTGTGGCCCAATATTTCCCTAACAGTGGGAGATACAATATGAATTCCAGTTGCTTTCTCTTTCAGTTCAATAAGCTGCTGCATCAGTTTTTTCATAGGAGAATGCAGATGCCTTACCTTTGGCTTCAGGCTAAGTAGGGAAGAGAAATGGGGGGAAAATAAATTCATACAGGTCATGCTTCTGTAAAAAAAGTTTTCATGTTGTTCCAATTGTCTCATTTACCTCTTTTATCAAAAAACTCCCTCATGTTATTAATATTAACAAAATCTGATTTTACCTTTACAGATAAATTTGAGCAGTTTTGGGCAATAAATCGAAAACTCATGGAGTATCCTCCAGAAGATAGTGGATTTCGATACATCCCATTTAGAATTTATCAGGTAGGAGACAATGAAATAAAACCACTTTTACCAGACTCTTCCACTGAGATGTCATCTATCATAATCTGTTTTCAGAATCATACATTCCCTTTTCTAACATTATGATAAAATTCTATGTTCATCTTTCCTGGACACTTGAGTTGTATGAATTAGCAAAGACAAAACAGACTGTATTTATGCTAATAGGTAATTGCCATTCATTGTGTTGTGTGTAATACTTGACAATGTGCTGAGGCTGGTATAGATGATGTTTGTTTGTTTGTTTGTTTTAAAAAAGTTAATTCTGTCATTAAAAATAACTGCTAACTATGAAGACTGCTTTGGATGCAAAATGCCCTCTGAAAGGTCAAACATTTCAGGAGCAACACTTTTCTTTCAGCCACTGTGTACGCTTCTTTTCTTGTTGGCATAAGGTGAAAGTAATGGCATAGGTCTTGCATCTAGTTCTTACCTTTGTCTTCTAATTGTATGTTTTACAATACAAAACTAGCTTTGAATATTTTTTTTCTGATTTAATATACCAGTGCTCTGTTTTTCTCAGCAGTTTATTTGGAAACATACTTGGAATCCTACAATTTTTCTATGTCCTCTTAGTTTTTATAGCATTAAGGCCATGATGAAGTTTGGAATTAAGTATGGTTAAAAACTTATACAGAATTCATGTAGCCTCTCAGTAAATTAAACCGTTCTGCTCTGTTTCGTCTTTGAAATACTTTCATCTGTTCGTATTTAAGTTTTGCACCAGTAACTATCAAAAAAGTCCTTTATTCATAGTACTGAATAGTCTGATACTATTTTATATCAGGTTTTAATGACTATACAAACCTATACAATCTTGCAATGGGACTGAAGTAACTTTTAATGTTAAATATGAGACATTTACCATCATAGTGAAACCTTAGATTGAGAACGGAAGTCAGTTATTTTGTCAAAGATCATAGCAGATGGCAAGGTTTGTACGAGTATCAAAAAGTTTGTATCAGGAAAAGTAGTTCACTCACAGCATTTTGTTTGTTTGGTAAAAGCTGTTTGTTTATTCACTAATAAGTGGTGGTTTTTGAAGTCTTTTAATAGAAATCATGTAAATGGGCTTGGGAAGTGAAGGTTTTGCTGTCTGAATAAGGTATAGACCTTTAAGCCACGAGGGAAGTTTTCCATAATACCACATGATTTCATGCTAGTCAAGCTTTTAAAACAGAAAGAACAACAATAAAAAACCAACCAAACAAAAAAAAAACCCAAAGAAAAAATCTAATTCAGTAATGTCTATCCCTTTAACCAGTAGTACTTATCTTTATAAGTACACTATCTTTTCAATTGGAAACCCTTACTTGCTGTAGTTTAAACACAAAATAACTAACTAAGATTAGAAGACCAAACACAAATACAGGTGATGCTGAGACAGCCTTTAAGAAGGTTGGTGTATATTATTTTCAGTAATGCTGCTCTTAATATTTCTAAATATTTTCAGTATTGTTCCCCTTTTTTAAAAAAGTGGATGCAGGTGTTTCTAGCTTTTTTGTTTAGTTTGTTGGTTTGTGCACTGATTACTGCTCATCATAAAAGTCTATGTTTTTAAAGGAATCTTCAGAAAGTGTTAAAAAGGGTGAGATTATGATTTGATTCCGAGAAAGGAGTTAATTCCCATAGTTTTAACATAATCTTACAGTACTTAGTGACAGACTTGCATGTGCCGAAGTAACTGATTCAAAAGTATTCTTATGATGTATTTAACCCCCACCCTGATTGCGTTTAATTTCCATTAGTGCTGGGAGAAGTCAGCTTTACATTCTAGTTGGTTGCTTGCGTATCCCTACATAAATACCTGAAAGCAAATTTAGCCTGGGTTTGTGTTACAGTGGATGTTTATTCCCTATGTGTTTTCACATAGTGTTTTTGTAGATACTTAAGGATATACAGGTGGATGGGAGGAAATTACTAAGCATTGCCTTCAGTGGGGAGAGTTTCTCCTGTTAGTCTCCCTACCTTCCATTGCCCCAAAATTATTAAAAGGACATTCTGTGATGGGAGCTGCCTAGATTGTGTTTGGGCAGTATAAGGTGGATGAATTTCTTTTCCTTCAAAGAAACATACTAGATTATGATGTCAATGCAGAAGAATCCAATTTAGCAACAATTAAATGTGACTGGGAAATGTTGCTGCAGAAAAAAGTGCATTCAATACGGTAATCTGACATGCTTTTCACTGAAGGCCTGATATTTTCAAAACTCGAACGCTCTTTCAATTGTAAAGCTTGTCTATTAAAATACATTTCTAAAGAATAATATGAATCATATCTCGTGTGGTATCCAAATCTGATGGTGTGTGTGGGAGAAAGAGATGGTAAAAATATGAACGTTGTACTTGGGTAAGTCAGAACTAAACTAACCACAGGTAATTTTAAAAGCCCTTGTCCACCACCACCTCTTTTAAGTGTAGCAGCTAAGATTGGACCAGAATCCTGGCATCTACTGTAAAAGATTAAGAAAAAGACTGAGTATTGCTAAGGATAAACTCATTTGCCATTTTAAGTGTTAGCTAGGAGATCTTGGAGATTTTATTACTAGCTGTCATAGTCTCCACTGTGTCATATGGAACTTGCACCAGATGAACCTTTGACATAGGTGAAAACTCTCTCTACTAGAGATGGTTTAAAAAAGTAATTATATTTTGGTGACACTTACTTACACACATAAAAAAAAAAAAGCCCCACTTCATCACTTCAGAGCTATAAGCTGCTGTGTCTTCAGTTGGTAGTTGCATGAAAACTTTTTGCCTTTTCGTTTCATAGTACTGTTAAATAGAGTGCCTTTTTCATTTGTTCTTTAATAGCAAGAGAGAAAATAATAGTAATGTTTTGAGTTTATTATGCATTTAAGAGTCCTGCTTTTCTTGTACAGTACTAGAGCCTGTTTGGCTTGAGGACTTTTTCCCCATGTTTATAAGACTAGTTGGTTTTGCACTTTCTAATTGAACAAACTATATGCCTGACAGACGGCAGGAAGCTTTCATCAGTCCTGGGCTGCAGGCACTGTGATGGGGCATATTACTCAGGCACCAGAGAGGAGTCTCTATGTGCTGATAGAGACTACCCGCTGTCTGACACTGCAGGTGGGAGCACTCAGAGTCTGCGTTGTTGTGCACTTTAGTTTCTACTCATCCCTGAGTTTTGGTATCTTGCTCCCTCCCTGCGTAATGCTCACCCACTTGCTCTTGCTTGTTTCTCTCCCTGTCAGTCTCCCTCCCTTTCCCTGCAGTCTGCTCAATGAGTATATAGGAATTAAATTTGTCGTAAATAGCATTTAATTCTTGAGAATAAAATTACAGAAGTGTGTGAAAGAAAATGCATTAAAACTATCCGCACCAAGTTCTTCTGAGCCTTTCTGGAGTCTCACGTGGCTAAAGGCAGGGTGGCTGTTGTGTGTTTGCCAGCCCAAGAGGGCATACAGGGATTGTTTATTTGCTTGTTCCTTTGTTTGGGTACTGGGACATGCCATGGTACTGCAATGAGCATTTCCTTTGCCTCCATTTTCTAAGGGGTTTGATTAGGTTATTAATTTTATTGGCTAATTACGTAGTAGGCCTTAGCTTTGAAAGATTTTTCCTATCGTAAGTCCCTTAAGATGTTGTGATTAAATCGTACAGTCACAAATGGTTATTTTATCTGCCTTAGTAATGTGAATGAAATTCTTCATACTTAATAATACGTTAGTTAAATCTTTGCTCTTTATGTAAAAGTCATAGTACTGAGATGTCTAAATAGATTTAAATGTCTACCATGACCTGTCCTCTAAAAATAGCAAGGTGGGAGGAGGAAATGAAATATTCTAAGATGATATTAATATCTGGCTCAATATATGAATCAGAAGCCCAGCACAGCCCCTTCCCTAGCAATGGAAGGCTGGTTTACACCCATTTACACATTAACTGGCAGAGCACAGATAATCAATTGCAAAACCCATTACAAGTATGCAAATCAGCATCACAGTTTGGCCTGTGTTATGACAACCACTCAAAAACTGATCAAAACAGATTGTTTTGAAAGATGCTGGGTCTGCCTGTAAAGTAATAATGAATCCATCCTTTTGCACTAGTAGGTTTTTAACATCTTTTTTTCTTTTGGGCGAGAAGCTTCATTGCCTTTCAGGGCTGAATTTACCTGACTTCAACTGCAGTTTCTAGATTTTTGTTTTGCCTTACACCACTTTAAAGTCATCTGACTTTCTAATCTCCAAGTTCACTTACGGAGTGATTTCCGCAGCTTCAGTTTTCTTTGGTAAGCTGAATCAATTGAGCTCTTTAAGCCTCTTGTCAGGAGACTTGCCTACCAGTGCTGAAGGTGGGTTTTTTAGTCATCTTTTCAAACACTAGCTGATATTTTGATAGTCCTCAAGGTTAGTATTAAAGTTAGGGAGAAGTAGAGGCCAAAAATAAAGTTTATTTTTATAGGGTTTTATATCAAAAATACTTCAAGCACTGGTGGGATAGAAGCAAAGTTAGCTGCTACCTGAAACTGCAAATATGAATGTTTTTATGACAGAAGTTGAAATTGCAATGACTTGTCAAGCAGGAGAACTAGAAAATATAAGTGCTGTCGACCTGAAGAGGGCAACACAACACAGCAAGTTTCAGCATCTTGTTGGCTAGTGCAAAATGCTCTTGAATAAACTCGTGTAATAATACCTTTTAATTTTTTCTTATTTATTAAACATGACATTTTTATAAAGGTCCTGTTGAAAATAGACCAATTTATTCTTTAAAAAAACCTTAATTTTACAAAGAGGAAGTGTGACTGAATAGGAGAATAATGCGAAATGATGGCTGATTTGTGTAACAGTGGTGTTCAGCTGAATTTCTGTGCTGAAAAGAGAAAAATTGATTAATCATCAATTGAGTACACAGAATGACTTATTCTAATAGTTGATGGTTCAGCACTGAAGAAACAATAGCACACTTTCACCAGTTCTAAATTACTTCAAAATCAAGCTGTATGAATGGGAAAGTTTAAAAGCTTTGTTAGGCAAATATTTTTCCCAGTGCCTTACTATTGGGGGAAAAAACAAAACAAAACCCCTTCTAGCTAGTATTGCATATGGGTAGCATGATCCATAAGTTGCTATGAGTATTTGTTTTCTGAACTTGATTGCTTAGTTCTGTGATGAAAGTAATAGCAATTTGACAAGTTGTCACCTTGAGTTGAAGGTCACTGTCACCACCGTTGTGGTTCCATAATTTCGTGAGCTTTTCTGGTCCATCTAAGTGCAAAGTGAAATGAGCTAGCTCAAACCAATGCTGCTAAAGATGACTTTTTATGCATGTTTTGTATTAACGAATGTCCACGCAGTTCTTAAAACAAACAAACAAAAAAACCCCAAACAACTGAGGAACCCATGTGCAAGATCAGCCACATGCCTTCAAGAATCTCAGTACAGGATGGTGGCTGTCAATCAGAGTTTAAAAGAAAAATTCTGATATCAACTGTATTTGTTGTCGATATGTGAGTAAAGTGTACATAAATTTGCCCAAGTTGTCTGTAAACCTGTCAGCCTGCCTAGTTCAAAGCTATTGTAAAAGTTGCATAGTGCTCAGGGAAGGAGGTGCAGAAGAGATGAGACTATAGAACCTCAATTTAGGTGTTTTCTCTGAGCAATGGTTGAACTGTTACCAAGGTGGGTAGTTTTAAGCTAGCTCAAACTTGTCAATAGGAGTGACCGTAGTCAGTTGAATGTAGATGTAGCTTGTACGTAAAGAGTAAAGTAGTTTTGCTTTTAGGAAAAATAGTTTGAGGTTCTGAATTACATTATACAATTTAAAACAATTTAGGGGTATACTAGATTCTGCATATGGGGAAAACTGGGTAGTATTTTGTTTTAAATCCTTCTTTATCTTATCACATACAGCTAGATCTTAGAAGAATCTAGGTGTATCAAAAACCAGTAGCATGTCAGTAGTTAATAAATTAACTTTCTGTAAACAGTTATATTTTTTTTTGGTAGCAAAATATAAGTCAAAATACATTTTGAGCTACAATGAAATAATGAAAACTTTTGGTAGGAAAAAAAAAAGTTGTCTGCTCCTAATTTGAAAATGCTTTAATTTTACCATATGTCTTATGCACTCCCTAATCACAAGTTGGTAGTTACTTTTTTAGCAAATTATTTTTTTATAAAATTCTAACTTGTCATCTTTTCTCTGAATTGATTTATGATCATGAACTTGGATATAAATTTATGTAAATGTTCATGCTACAAATTTTAATTTAAACTAAGAGGTTTGAATTCTTGTGTCTCTAATTCCCTAAACTGTTTTATTAAGGTTATACTCTTGTATATTTATATATAATCCTAAATTTGATATGAAAGTTAATATATGTATGCAATTAAAAAATAAATAATTGCACTTTTCACCTCAACCTTAAGTGTTAATTCTTAAGAATATGAATATGTTGAGGCTGGGATGAAGAAAATGAATGAAGCAGTAATTCAGTTAGATTAGGTCTGTGTAGAGTTACTGTTCAATCTTGTAATTCAAATGCAGTACTCTTTAGTATATTGCTGCCTTTTGATCATTAGAGCTGATCGTTTAACTTCTCTATTTCACTCGATTTAGTCAACACAAACTGATTTGCCACTTTCACTACACGCTTCATTATGTGGTAAGGTTCTTATTTTGTAGCGAGAGGGATTTTTGCTACCTGAAACTTGCAATCCGGAGCTGTATTCCTCTGAGATTGACTCTTGTACTCTGACATAACAGTAAAAAAAAACCAAAACCCCACAGCTGGTGAACTGCTTTGCATTCAGAAAAAGAGATGGAATTTTTAATTCAGAGGGATGAAGAATGCCATCTTCAAGAGTTATTTCTGTGGCTGTGCAGCATATGCAGTGCCTATTGCTTAGGAATTAAACTAGAACAAAGCCTAGCCTATGATGGTGATGCAAAAAATTAACTCTGCATGGATGAAAGTCAGCAGTACCTGTTTTAATTCGTCAGTGTCAGTATGCCATCTTATTTTTCCTTATTTTTAAGAAAAATAGGTAAATAAAGCAGGCTAACTTTTGGACATATTTGGGGACTAGAAAATACAGAAAGTGTTCGGTTTTTTGGAAAGTACAAAGACTTCTATTTGCATTTTCCAGAAGACTGAAAGCAAATTGTACACAACTAAGTGTGGAATGGAATGAACCTATGAGGAAGTGGGATACAACAGTACACTCTAAGAATACACTATGAATTAACAAACGTAAATTTCTGAAATTTTGCTGTCCTTGACTATAAGAGCTTCTTCTAGTTAATCATTATTGTAGAAAACTAGAGTATTTTTGTTTTTAATGCTTTGAAGTAGATTGAAAGTGTTATATGAAGTATTGTACTATTCATTGCTTTTAAGCAAACAATGTCATGTTTGCTTTTGTGGATGTAAATCCACTTCTACAATTGATTGCTCCATAGGTAGTTGCTACTGAATTTCTTACTTTTATGTGATCCTTAGGTCTGCATATGCGCATAAGACACTGCAGTTGTGAAAACCACTGTTGATTTGTTGTCACTGACTCTTCAGATACCTTTACTTTACCAATTGCAAATATGAATCCTTTTCTGCGATGGAAATTTAATACTTTGAGGCCATGCTTATATTGTAAATGTCTTTGTCTTCTCCGTGCACAACAAAACTGTCTCTTGGAACTGTTTCTTCTAGTTAGTTTCTGTTATTTCTTGCCTTATGACCATATCTCATGACTTCCAAGGATGAATACTGTGTTTTGGACAATCCTAAATACTTAGGGTTTTCGCAGGTCAATATTCAAGGTGCTGTGTTGTCAGAGTCTTGTCCATAACTGCATGCATCCCAGACTGAAGCTTTGCTACATACTTTTGGTGTATTGTGGACTTTGCCTTTTGACATTGACTGTGTAGAGTCCTTTAGGAGAGTTCTTCATCTGTTTAGCAAAAAGCCCAAAGCATTAGCCACTTCAACACACCTTCTTTTAACCACATATTCAGTTAAGAATCTTGTCCGAGTTGATCAGGGTAGAAGCAAGTATTGATCAGGGCTGAGTCTCATTCAGCTCTAGCAATGTTAGTGGCCACCTTGCAGACTTAGGGAGATCCTTCACACATCTGTTAATTTTTGTCACATTACGGAAACCAAAATAATGTGACTTTGGTGGTGCTTCACCCTTCATTTAATCAGATGGAAGAGAGTACAATCTCTGAACATCTCATAAGGGTCTCGGTGTCTACATTCGTAAATGTGAAGGTTCTCTTAGATAACCTTTGAATTCAAAGAGTGCAGGGAGTTCAGCAGTGGAACCTATGGCAAGGAAGGCTGAAATAGTATCCTGGGCTGCTTTAGGAGGAGTGTTGCCAGCAGGTCAAGGGAGGTGATCCTTCACCTCTACTGGTAAGGCCACACCTGGAGTACTGTGTCCAGTTCTGGGCTCCCTAGTACAGAAGAGACATGGAGCTACTGGACAGAGTCCAGCAAAGAGCTACTAGAATGATTGAGGGACTGATGCATCTAATATGAGGGGGGGAAAAGGCTGAGAGCTGGGATTGTTCGGCCTAGAGAAGGAAAGGCTCAGGGGTGATCTCACCAATCTGCTTAAGTATCTGAAGGGAGACTGTATAAAAGAAACAGCCAGGCACTTTCCAGTGGTGCCCAGTGGCAGGACCGGCGGCAATGGGCACAAACTGAAACACAGGAGGCTCCCATCTGAACATCAGGAAATACTTCTTTACTGTGAGGGTCACCAAGCACTAGCAGAGGTTGTCCAGAGAGGTTGTGGAGTCCCCATCCCATTTTGACTACTGGGGATAGTCAAAAGCTTCTTGGACATGGGTATCTCTCTATAGGCAGCCCTGCTTGAGCATGGGGTTTGGACCAGATGTCCTCTAGAGGTCCCTTCCAGCCTCAACCATTCTGAGATTCTGTGATTCAGAATCAACATGCTAGCATGCTGAAAAGCCATTTGGAAAACCCAAAAGATGTTCTCTCAAGCCACAGAAGCTTAAATAGTTCCTTAGGCACCATTGCTCTTATGAATTCTGTGACAGGCTCCTACTTGATGCTACAAAGCTAAAATCTAGGATTCCTAGAAGGATCTGAGATATATTTGTGCCTTTTTTCTCCTTTATGCCCTTACGCAATGTGATGTGAATATTTTTGATGCAGACACAAAATCAGTGTGGACAGCCTGATGCATCTTTAGAAACAGTTAAGAGACTGAAGCAATTCTATTCTGAAGTGTTACGATTTAGCCAACCCATTAAATTTTTAATCACTTGAATTTGGTAATGGATGTGTTCTAACTAAGCGTATCTTTTTCAGATTAGTAGAACACGTGCTAGGACTTTCAAATGTTTTACATGGTTGTAATAACTCATTTTGTTGCTATTACATAACACTTCTAAAAGATCATAAGGAAGCACATTGCCAGTTTAAATAATATGGAAAAAGGTGGTATTTTAAATGGTTCTTCAGTCTTTTTAAAGATGAGCAAGTAATGGCCCTGAACAACATGTGTGGGAGAATTAACTGAAAGTTGCTGTATTTCTTTGTAAGTTTATACTAATGCTAAATTATTGTTAATTGTGTAGGAAGTTAGGATAGAACTGCAGTTGCTTCATACACTGTGCTCTGTTCAATGAAAGACTTCAAGGAAGACATGAGTTCTTGCCCACGCACTATTAGGAGAATAGTCCTTAACCACTCATGACCCAAAATTGTTCAATATTATTGTCTAGACATAACTGTAATAAGGCCTACTACATAAAATTTTAACCTTATTCCAGATGTGTTTATAATTCTAGTTGTGGCTTTAATTTGACTACAGTCTTGGCTAAGATACTAGTTAATTCTGGCATTAAATATTACTTGCATCAATTCTTGACATAACATTTGCCACATAACAGACCATAACAAGTTAAAGCTTCCACCAAGGGAATGCATCATATAATTGTTCTTGCTTTTAAAACAGTGATCATTGATGTTCAAAAACTAAAGGATTTGCAGTTTATGTAATACTGTTAAGAATGCTTTCAAGAATAACAAAACTTTCACTTTACTTGATATGTGTGTACAGGTTATAATTTTGACCACAAGTTTATATTTCGTTCATCACGTGAAGTATGCAAAAGTAGGAAAATCAATTTGAGGTAATGTGGATACACCCTTCTAAGGGAGAAAAATGATCCATTGTATGTCCTTCATGTTATGCAATATTCTGTTAACAGTATATGTTATTTTCATATTTTTTTCATGTTATTTCAAATCTTAGGATTTGAAGCAGTTTTAAAGGTGTATTCAAATACACATTTGTCATGACCGTATTAAAGTGTATGTACAGGTAGGTATTAATGGAATTACCTTAAGCTTCAATCTGGTGATATATTTCTGCACTACTAATTTATGTGACTGCTGTTAGTGTAAATTAAATTTATGAAGTGTAGCCTGTTTGTTTCTATTTTCTTTTTCCTTTTTTTTTTGCATGCCTCTTAAAAATACTAGGGAATATGAAGTTCCTGTTCATCACCATAAAGACTTAACTTCGTGAGGAAACCAAAGCTTCCTTCTCGCAGCATAAATCCTAAAACAAACTCAAAAAGTAAAAGGATGCTTTTTTTTTCTATAGGTTGTAATCAGGGTATATATTGTAATCTTTACAGCCACTGAATACATGTAATTTATTGGATCAACTTAAAATGTATTTTGGGAAAAACAAGTAATTTGATTTATTCTGTATGTTGACTTCACAGCTAGTCCTGCAATCCACATCCCATCCTGTCAGTGAGTCAATTTTTCTGGTAATTCTAGATAGGTGTGTTGAGCATGTTCATACTCCTTTTTTGTCTTCTGGTTTTTAGTTACATATTGGACATAAAAAACCATTCCTTAGTTGTTTTATTTAAAACATTTTAATTTTATTTCATAATGTGACATACCTTATTCTCTGAACAGTGATGTGACACTGCAGGTAGGCTGTTCGAAACTCTGAATGCTATTAAAAGCAGTGCCAGCCTTATTCAAAGCACACAAAATCATTGTTAATCTGTTAAATGGAGTTTACGGAGACTAATTAAAGAAATACTAGAAACAGAGTTTTCATTTTCTTGGAACATTGTTCCAGTCCTAACAACTTGGAGAGTAAGTGAAATAGAAAAATCATCAAAGATGTAAAGACAATTCCTGTTGTGTTTTATGCCTCTTGTAGTAGAAGCTCAAAAAATACTGATGAAATTTGAAAGGTGACAGGTTTCAAATAGATAAAACAAGAGATCACTTCCTTTTTTTGTGTTTGTATGTGTGTACTTTAGCTTGTTGAGCTGAAAGTCAAGGGTGAACTTGCTGCCTTACGGAAGAAATGAAGTTTGTAGATTTTTAATAGATGATTAAGGAAGAACGAGTTCTTTGAAGCTTCTTTCAGTGTGTGTATATGTATTTCTTATTGAGTTTAACTTTAGCCAGTTGTCCTTCATATAGTCGTTGACTGCTTGTGATGGGATTTGATTGGGGGGGGTGTTGCTTGCAATGCGGAGGAAGAGATTTTAACTTTCATTTAGTTTGTTTTACTGGGGCTCTGTGGATGCCTCTTACGGTTTACTGTTTTAATATTTCAAATGAAGGCTAGCTGAGGGAAATGGAGGAGAGCTGTTACTGCTTTTTAGCTGAGTCTGTGTAAAGGTTTAAAAAGAAAGGTTAAATGCAAGTAATCAGTTTGTGAGGTCTACTGTTAGGAGAGTTTCTTTAGTCCAAACTGCACTAATATTCTTTCTAAGAGAATGGTATGTTCCTTCTAGCAAATAAATTGGCAAGGATAAATTTTATGTTGGCAACAGTGCAAGTGCTTCTAAGGAGAATATTTAAAGTAAGGGGATTGTGTTCTTTTTTTTGAAAAAAAAAAAAAAAAAAAGTAAAAGCAGGTATTTTAGTGTGTTTCATTGTAATCCTAGTTGAGCATTGAGTTTCCTGAAGGTAACCTCTCATTTTGTCACTGCAAAGTTCCATATAGCATGAAATGCTGTTCTCTAGAGTGGCAACCTTTGCACTACAGCTGTAAATTAGGCTGTATGTAGAAATAAGTTCGATTTACTTTTTCTTTTGCTAAGTGGGACAGCCTTGTAGAAATACCTTGTTTCAGTATTCTAGTGGAATAAATATTATCAGCATTTGAATTTCTTCCCTTTTGTGTCTGTTGTCATCAGAAAGCAGTGATTTGCAAACAGACCCTTAAAGCATTAGTTGAGAGTGGTGCAGGCTTGGGCATTGGAGCAATTATGAAATAGTTGCCTTGTGTCCTTACAAACTAAGCCAAAAAGAAAGCTGTAAACTTGAGCCCATCTTTCTCTGAAAGTCGCTATTGGTTTTCACACTGGAATTGTTTCATTCTAAACCTGTGGGCATAGACAGTGAGGGAATAGCTTTTCTTGAAACCCCTTGCATTCTGGCAGCTTAAGAGGTCATACAGCATCTTTGGAGGGAACAGAGATAAGTCAGTTAAAATGGTTTAGCAGAATTACAAATTCCATACGCTCTTTTTTTCCTGGTCTGTGGACTGTTAGTATTGAATTCGATATGCTGAAGTAAAATAATCACTTAAGGAAATAGTAATTACACTTTTTTAATGCAGAAATTGAGCTAACTTCTTAAGATATGCAATATGAATATTCTGAGCAGCTTATTTACTTAAATTTCTGTTTTTCTAAAAGTCAACTTTGCTCTTACCACAACACCTATACAGCCTGGAGCAAGTCTGTGATGAATAAGACAATGATGTTAAGGGCAGTGATCAAAGTTCCTTTTAGTGTAGAAAAAATACTGGACTAAGAAGAAAAAGGGGCTATTTTAGGGGCATTTATTAAACTAACATTCTCATATTAGATTTTTTTTTAAGTTGGTCAGTATATTAACATTGTATTTTCTCTCTTGTATTGTAACTCCGATTATCTCAGGACACTGAATGTAATGCATTTATTTCATGTTTGGCTTTATCACATTCATTGTGGTAAAACACGATGTTAAGCTATGTATAATTTAACAAACATACATGGTGGCTAAAATTATTTTCCCCTTTTGGAAATCTTCGTGATAATTTGAGTCTATGGGAAGTCTCCCTCTGTTTTAGCGAACCATTTGTATCAGAATTTTCATTTAAATGATCTTGCGTTTTGCCTCTAGCTGGTAACGTGCTTAGTAGATGTTAGATGTATTTTGCGGTGTAAGATTTCTGTATCTTACATGGAGATTTTTAAGACCTGAAGTCAAAAGTATTGTCTTTGGATCATAATAAGTAGTTTTGTCTGACATAGTAGCCATTTTTGAGTCTTGTTTGCTATCATACAAGATGTGAAGTTGGAAGAAACGTATCACTTCCTTATTTTTTTCCAAACATCTAATGAAGATGTAAGAATCAGGTTTTTGCTTTAAATATGTCTTATATCAGAGAGGAATCAGGTTTTTTCCTTCTGCTTCTCAAACTGCTCTTTGAGTAATGGCAGCCTGTTGAGAAAAGGCTTCCTTTATTTGTGTTGAAATGAATAAATGACCTTTTATTGAATTCTTTGGGAAGTGCACACAATTTAAGTTTATTTGTAATTAACAAACATGGATTATTTTACATAATTTTTTTAAAACCTGTAGGTTTGTGGCTAACTTACTGGAATGTAGTGTTTGTGCATCAGTATACTATACTACAATTCATAGAGAATGATGTTGTGTTTTGGCATTTAAATAATTGCTTTCTAGTTATGCTGTAACTCGAATCTCTAGCCTTAGAGTATATAAATGGATTATTTCTTAGCACGCTTGGAAAATACTGTTTCAGGGTTATACTGACTGAAGCGCAAAGTGATTGCTTGTAAAATAGTCAATGAAGAAATAAGAGTATAAAAAACTTTGAAATGTTTTTTGAAGTAAAATACTGAGACTCCAGCTGACACAAATCTTTCAGAATCTATTTATTTAGAAGCATAAACTAGAAGGCATGCTGGGAAATAGCAGCGATTGTGAATAGGGAAATATTTTGAGATTAAAAACAAGTTAAAAATAAGATCGGACCATAGGAGAACAAATCAATTTAAGTAATGCAGTCTCCTGTGTTTTTTAATTTGAGATTACAAATGGAAGTGAAAGGGAAAATTTGAAGTTTAACATAGCAAGTTTGTGCCTACTGTAGTACTTCCTTCAATACATGCTTACCTAGGTCTTTCTGTAAGCTTTTATTAATTAAATGATGAAATAGGAATCACTTACAAGTATCAGTTAAGCAGTATTGATATCTTTAGCTACATGATCACCTTTACTCTGTTGCGGAGTTAATTAGGATGTGAGTATCGCACTAGATTCTTCTGTCTTCCTAGCATAAGCTTAAGACGCTTTGATAGGTGGAACAAAATGAATACCTCAAAATATTAAATAAGTTATATGAACAAGAAATACGCATGAAAGTGCAAAAAAGGACTGCTATAGATATTGGCTTGTTATTTATGCAGAAATATTTTGCAACATTTAATTTTAACTTATAAAGTTGATTTAAACTATGAGTTACACTGGCCATTGCAAAAGCAAATAATTGATTTTTAGTTTGGCTTTTGTTTAAGAATGAGCATGATTGGAGATAGGAAGCTTAGAACAGCAGCACTGAACAGTGTGGGAAGAATTAAAGGTCTACGTACACACAATTTTGCTTATAAAACATTTTATTATCTGCTATGATCACCAGCTTCATCAGCCTGCAGGTAGTACAATAATGCAGAATAATGAATGTGAGTTTAACTTTACTGATTTCTTTACTGTATAGTCACTTGTTTGTTTTCTAGATGATGATAGTCAATGTTTGCCCTGCTATTCAAATGTTCTTCTCCCTCCTACATCACTGGTGCTATTTGTTGCATAGGCTGCCTTGCTGGCTTGTCTTGGCTATCTAATGTTAGCTGTTTACGTATGTAAAAGCTGTCTTTGATGTGGTATTTTTTTATTTGTTGGTGATTTTTTTTTTTCCAGAAGTCAGTCAAATGTTTCTATTGGCCTTATTCTGCAGGTATCAGGATATATGAAATGAGCTTAAAAGCCAAGTAAGCCATTTTAATATGTGACTAGTTTCTGAATGGAAGTCAAAATATGCAGCAGTTGAAGCAACTGTAGATAAGATAACATTATTAAAACCATAAAACTTGGGACAAGAGGTAGGGCAAGTTCAGGAGGGTCACCTTAGGCTAAGACCTTAGATCTTGCTTTTTCTACACACAGAGAAATAGCTCTTTCCCATTCTGACACACATTCTTTCTTACCTGAGTTTATTGGTGATTATCAGTCTTAGCTGCCGCTTCCATTTAATCTTTCAGTCCGATAACCTGCCTGTCTAGTTTCCAGTGAGTGGATTCTTTTTTTAAAAAAACAAAACAGAAACACTCCTTGTGCCTTTTCCACAATGAAGTACTCAGTGTGTCTAATATTAAACAAAAAGATGCCAAAGATACACACCCATGAAAAAAAAAAAAACAAAAACAAAAAAAACCAAAACCAAACCAGCAGAAAAACTGCATTTCAGCTCCAGTGAAAGAGCAGTATTCCAGATGGGGCTTTGCAGTATCTTGCTTTCAGACAGACGTGGTATTGTGATGGTTCTGTGACTACAGCAATTTGTCATCTTTTCAATTAGTCACTTTTTCATTGTGTATTGAGATTTTTAATTGAAAACATTTCTAAAACAAGAGAAGACATCTTAAAAAATATATAGAAAATGGGCTTTTGAGTAAATACGTAATAAAATTTATATAATTAATTTTATTTTCAGGGAGTAGTTAACTTTCCTGTACTTTTTAAATAAAATAACTTAAATCGTTATGGAAACTCTTATTGTTACTTTTAAAGCTTCTTGGTTGAGTTTAAATCAGTTTAAACAAAATGATAAATTTAAATTTTGAGAGTTTTTTTTAGTGTAAAGTGGTTCATTACCAAACAGCACAGACTATGAACTTTAAAAGTTACTGAAAATATGAGGCAGTAAGTAGTAAAGCCTCGAGTTTTACGGTTTTAGGTTGCCAGTTTATTCCCATGTGGGGATCCTAAGAAATTGGTTTTTTACTTTGTCGGTTCAATATGTATGGTAACTTCTATTTGTTTAAATACTGTTAGAGTAGCAGCAGTGTTTTTAGGCAGAAAATCCAAATCCCTTCCTGTAGATGGAAACACTGGTAACTCTGTGATTTTTCCAGATTAAAACCCAGCAGTTCATGAGTCATGTTTTTCATTTTAAGATGCATCCTGTAAAAAATATATGACTAATTAAATTGTGGATTTCATGCAGTGTTTGATGTTCTGTTGATTCTGAAAAGGACCAGGCAAGCTGACTGCACTTTTTTTTTTTTTTTGGCAGGATGATAGGGAAGAAAGAGTTACAACTGCTAGCACAATATGTAACTATATAGCTTGTCTCTGATCTTGTGAGGCTTTATGCTACCTTAAAGGGCCTCTTAAAACTTTCATAGAATCATAGAATGGTTTGGGTTGGAAGGGACCTTTAAAGGTCATCTAGTCCAACCCCTCTGCAATGAGCAGGGACATCTTCAACTAGACCAGGCTGCTCAGAGCCCAGTTCAACCTGACTTTGAATGTTTCCAGGAATGGGGCATCTACCACCTCTCTGGGCAACCTGTTCCAGTGCCTCACCACCCTCACAGGAAAGAATTTCTTCCTATCTAATCTAAATCTCCCCTCTTCTAGTTTAAAGCTATTACCCCTTGACCTATCTCAGCAGGGGCCTGCTAAAAAGTTTGTCCCCACCTTTCTTATAAGCTCTCTTGAAGTATTGAAAGGCTGCAATAAGGTCTCCCCGGAGCCTTCTCTTCTCCAGGCTGAACAACGCCAACTCTCTCAACCTGTCCTTATAGGAGAGGTGCTCCAGCCCTCTGATCATTTTTGTGGCCATCCTTTGGACCCACTCCAACAGGTTCATGTCCTTCTTATGATGGAAGCTCCAGAGCTGGATGCAGTACTCCAGGTGGGGTCTCACGAGAGCAGAGCAGAAGGGGAGAATCACCTCCCTCAACCTCCTGGCCGTACTTCTTTTGATGCAGCCCAGGGCGCGGTTGGCTTCCTGGGCTGTGAGCACACATTGTCAGCTCATGTCCAGCTTTTCATCCACCAGTACCCTTAAGTCCTTCTCAGCAGGGCTACTCTCAATCCCTTCATCCCCCAGCCTGTATTGATGCTGTGGGTTGTCCTGACCCAGGTGCAGGACCTCACACCTGGCCTTGTTGAACCTCATGAGGTTCACATGGGCCCACTTTTTGAGCCTGTCCAGATCTGTCTGGATGGCATCCTTTCCCTCCAGCATGTCAACCACACCACACAGCTTGGTGTCATCTGCGAAATTTCTGAGGGTGCGCTTGATCCCACTGTGTCATTGATGAAGATATTGAACAGGACTGGTCCCTATACAGACTCCTGAGGGACACTAGTTGTCACCAGTCTCCATCCAGACATTGAATCGTTGTCCACTACCCTCTGGATGTGACCATCCAACCAGTTCCTTACACACCGAACAGTCCACCCATCAAATCCATACCTCTCCAACATATAGAGAAAAGGATATTATGGGAGGTGGTGTCAAAAGCCTTACAAAAGTCCACAATGATGACGTCCATAGCTCTTCCCTTGTCCACTTTCCCTCACCTACAACTCTTCTCAATGCCAGTATACCTGAATAGGAAATGTTAATCTATTTTTTTTCTCACTGTAGTGTAATTTTTCGCTGTCACTTTCCTATCACTGTCATTGTTTAAACTTTCTTTAAAAAGAGTAAAGTCTCAATTTGTTCTGCAAGATTTGTGGAGCTATGTAGTAGTACAGAAGAATAAGAAATTTCAGTTGCAATAAATAAGTCCAACTTTCTAGAAAATGTGTTAACTTAGAGGTGAATATTTGCTTTCATCAAAATGTGATGATTTGATATTAAATTGTGGACATGACCAGTGTAAAAATGCACTACAAATTTTGGGCCACATCTTGATATGCTCTTATACTTGGAGGCTTTTCCTTTGTAGATCTGTCATCAGCAATTACTGATTGACTCTCACCCGTTGTACCCTGCAAATGAATCCAGCATCTTTTGAACAGCTCACAGCTGCATTGGGGCTAGACTGAAAAATAAAATCGTCTTAAAAGTGCTATATTCTGTTGAAGCTATAAAAATCTTAGTAGGAAAAAATGACGGATCCTGTACAATGCATGCTTTAGACCTGACGTAGATTATTTCAAATCATTGTTAGTTAACAGTTATGCAGTGATGTCTTTGTGGGTTAGATTGCAGATAGTGCTGTCTCGCATGATGGACTAAGCGAATATTGTACAGAACACAACATTATGTAATCACTTATGTTGACTATTCCTTCATGTGGTGGTGTAGTAAATACTAGAGTTGAAAGCTGCAGTCAAGTTGGACTTATATTACTAGCTACCACACTTCAAAAGGGGTGGCAATACGATTTTTCTAAGATAATTTATGCGGCTACATGACTAAGATACTTTGAAAAGTTATCCTGTAAACATTCTAGTTTGTAAGATGGCACTTCTGACTTTTTTCAAGGCATAAAGCATCTGCTGCATGACGGGGGAGAAATGTAAGCATGTTGGGGTAATACTCTGCCCATAGAATTATATTTGTGAATCACAATCTTTGTATAAATGACATGAAGTTACTTTTATCATTTTAACATTGATGGAGACCAGTGATTTTTATTTACATTACCATATCTGTATTGCTCAACACTTAAAATATAAAATTGAATTAATTTTGTATAATGTTTCATGATAGCAACTGAGGATATTGCTTTGCAGCAGTCAGCAACTGTGTGAGAGATTTTAGAAAATACATCTTTGGCATTTCCCTCTTGCTGTAATATGGCATTAAGTTATGATAACTAGGGAAAAAATGGATTGTAATTTATTATTAAATAATGAGAAACTGCAAAATGCACTTGGGAAATTCTTATCATAAATGTCTATTGATGATAACCACTTTTGCCTGCATCCTTCTGGTGTTTATTTCCACTTCTGCTACTCCAGATGGTAAGCACTTGGGAGCTGTGATTAGACTTCTGTGAATAATTGAGTTTATTTTTTAAAAATAAACTCAAAGTGGTAGAAAATTGTTTTGACTTTAACAATGTTTTAGAGTTTTCATCTTTTTTTTTATATTGAAGAAACGTACATCCAAAACATTAATGTGCCAGAGTTCACTTCTCAAGTGTGGATCTGTCTGAGGTGGATCCTGCGGGCTGTGTGCCTCCCATCATTTTTCAAATGTTCAGACATTTCATTAGCACTGTTTGTATCCACATTCTGCTACCCTGAGGACATAGAGAATTGAGTACGGCAGCTAGTCAGCTCCTTCTGATCAGTCTTCATAAGAAAAACTGGGAAAAGATTATTTTTCTATTTCTGGAGACTGTTGGCAAGAAGTAACAAGTAGCTGTCTGTCAATAGTTCAGCACTGTGCTGCCCTGGAATTACTTTGAGGTAGTGTACCACTCTTAGGAAAAGATTCCTTGCCCTGCTGTTTCAGAGAGGTGAATGACAATTAAGTTGTCACGGTTAATCTGCTGCTTGTGGCTTTACGTGTAGGTAGGTAACAGAGACCATATCGTAAGTAACAGAGACCACATTGTAACTTCCTTTCAAAATTAATTTTTACCTTTCAAAATTTTTACAATACTTGGTTGGTTTTTTCCCCAAAAATCTCTACCAGGAGATAAAATACTTCTTGATGTTGAGTTGCGTTGTCTTGTTTCTATTCTTGAAGTACCGTAGCAGGACAGGAACCACTTTCTGAGGGGTAGAAAACTAAATTTGGAAGTGGCAGTAGCTTGTATTGCTTTTTCCAGTTAAGATAGCATGTGATGAAAGTGTAATTTACTGGAGCCCAGTCACCTGGAATGTGGGCCACATCAGCTGCTTTCTGGAGTTAGCTGCTAGCAGAAACTTGTCAGCAACAATTTAGAGCTTGATTAAAACTTTTGGGTTGGTTGAATATGAGGTTTTTAACTTCTGTTTTCTGGCTCAGGTGTCCCAGTTTGGGAGAAGAGGTCATGTTGTCAGGGGAAAAAAACGCTTTTCCTGTCCCTTCAATATCAGATGCTTGCTGAGCCTGGGGTTGCTTATACACATACTCAAAGAATGGGATTACCTTAACACAACCACAGTTCTTAAATAAGTGCATTTGTAGATCCCATAAGCTACTTTGCTTCTGCAGCGTTGGGAGTTTTATTGCCTATGTTGTGGACAGTGACTGGCAGTAGTGACTGGCAGTAGATTTGCTTTTTTTGTCTCCAAAAGAAATTATGATGATGTGCAAGATCTAACAGGACCTGTAGTTGAAATCATTCTGAATTCCTGTGGATATTTGCAGCAGAAGTGGGGCATAACTGTTCTTTATGTCTGACTAATTCCATAAGTAGGCAGAGGACTCTAGGTTGTCTGTCAAAGCACAACACATTTTTCTTTTTTCTTTTTTTTTTAATTGTACTCTGTTTCTTGTTGCTGAAATAGTTTGAATTTTTTTAACATACTGGGAAAAAATGCACCTGGCTTGAACTATAAGGTACCTGTTTGCCATTTAAAGTGCTTAATGTGTTTCTAAAACAAGGAAGACAGACTATTGCAGAAGGTATTAGATAGTTTTTACAATTTTGCTTTTACTCAACAAAACATATAGGTGTACGTTGAGCTCCTAAGTTTGTGCTTACTGCTTGTTTTACTAAAATTTGGAATATATTGAAATGTTTTGTTCAAGCAGATCTCATTCCTATAACAGAAGGGGTTTTTTTTTAAATTAAAAAATAAAAAGGATTTAACACTTCTATCCATGACACTATTTATAAATTATCTTCACGGTTTTCTGGAGTGTCAGCTTACTTTCAATTGTTAACAAACAAAAACTCCCCTGCATTTCATTATATGAATGGAATGCAAGGGGGGGAAAAAAATGGAAATGCCAGATGTTGCTTCTGCTGCAACCTCTTGTCCTGTCCTATCTTCTGCCTGTCTCAAATAGTAATAGTATATATTTGCATGGTCCTTAAATTGTTGATTTTGCTAATTTTGTTGTTAAAACAGGCAACAACAGAGAGACCTTTTATACAGAAGCTATTTCGTCCAATTGCTTCCGGAGGACAGTTGCATACTTTGGGAGATCTACTAAAAGATGTGTGTCCTAGTGCTATCAGCCTGGAAGGTACTGTAGAAATAACTTTTGTCCAGTAAGATATTTTTTCTGTTGACTTTATTATTTTTTTTAATATGGGGATTTTGGAGGTAGAACTATGTCTCAGTACCAGAGTTTCAGATTTCACTCCTTCCTGCCCTATAGCGTGCCGATTACACGTGCCCATCACCTGCAGTGTTTGGAAAGGGTAAGATTGAGTCCTTAGGCACTCCTGAAAAATTAATCTCTGGAAGTTTTATTTTAAAATTCTTGTGCTCCTTTGCCATCACACTGTTAATCACGTGTTATTTTCTGTGTTTTTAAAAAATATTCTTAAAGCAACATCAATAGAAGTTTTAAGTTACCTTTGATTTTGTATTGCGTAAACTTTTAATATGTAAAATTCCAAAGTTGATAGAAATTGAAGATGTTTTCAGAATACTTTTTTCCCTATTGAAGCCCAACCTTTAAAAATGTACCAGAAAAGAAAGAGATTGTTAGAAGTATGTAAACTTTATGTGTGGTTACTAAGTAGTATTGTGTGACATGATACCCGTTAGTTCATGTAGCATTATTTCATACAGTAGCATTTGCTGATCAGCACTTATACGGAAAAATAAGCATTCTGGATGTTAGCCTCAAAGATTACAACTATTGGAACTCTGATATACTTCTTAGGTGGGATAAATGTAAAAGTTATGTACTCTGCAAATTGAGATCAGAATTATTTAATGTGAAATGTTTTTCATCTTGTTCTTGCTGTTGCCTTACCAGTACCTGTAAAGAAGTAACTTTTCAGTCAATAAATGGCAATTTGTTTTGAGAACGTCTGATATTCTGGAGATGATCTTGGCACAGAATTTACTGGTGTAGTATCGGCACCTTTTGACAGTAAAGCACTAATTTGCAAACAGTGTAAAAATCTATAAGATATTGCTGTACACAGAAGTTGTATAATTCAAAATCAAGCAGTTGTCATGGGTTTCTTTAAATATGGTCATCTTAAAAATAGACTGGAATCTCAAAAGTATTTTTTTACCCCCATTTAATACTTGTTTAACACATGGGAACAATTTCAAAAAATAACAAAAGGTAAGAAAAATATGGAATGTTGCTTGCCATGCGTCCGTTTTTCCTAAAGCTACTATAAATTTTAGAGCATACTTTTAGGTAATGCTTTCAACTAACTGTCTAAAGGATAAAGCAGGATACAAATAGATACTTGAATGTTAGCACAAGCAAGTTTAACCATCTTTAAGTCCTTAAGTGTGAGGATCCCACAGATACTAGTGAAATGGTACAAAGTAAATTTAAAAAAAGAGAGTAAGGAGGAGGATCCATTTTGGCTTGGAAGGCAGTCCAGAGCACAAATTAAATGAAAGAAATTCAAAAAGCATTTATGCAGAAGTTATTCAAGGATATAATGGATGATAATTTCTATGTGGATTTGCTAAAGCTGCAGATGGGGAATGTGCTAGTTACTGCCTTTATTAAAAGCATGAATGTAATGTAATTTCATCTGAGTGCCAATGACTTGATGCTTCCCATTAGTAGACCTTCTTTTCAGATGTCGACACGTGCACCAACCTTTAATAGCAGGATAGAAATGTGCTATACTAACTGCTTGCTTCATTTTTGTTAAAAGCTGAAAAAAGCCCTATCATGTTTACTCAATGGGGGCAAAAAATGGTGATTATTTGAAAGAAAATAAACTAAAATAGGTACTATCCTTGCACTTAGGAGGAGCGATTTGAAATTTGGTGGAAGGTTTTCCTTTTATTGGAATATACTTGTCTGTTCCTGTATAAATCTGCTTAAAATTGGCCTAGCTTTGATCCTTAGGATTCTACTGAGCAACTTGCAAACTTTGAGTTTAATAAATTTGATCGCTCACATTGGTGTGAGCTATCTAGGATTCAGCAGAATCTCTCCTGTAATGCAGCTTTGTATTGTTGCGTTGTTCAATTGCTCCTCTTACATTCTGAGCATTCTCCTCCTCTTCTGGTAGGTAACAGAAGGAAAGCTGTCTGAGCGAAACATGGAAAATATTGTGAACTCTTGAAGAGATATGGGGATAGACTGATACATAGAGCCAGTGGAGGGGGAGGCAGACTGGCTGAACGAGTAATTTGGAAGAAAATGACAGATCTGGGAGCCATTAAATGTGATGGGGGGAGCGACTATAAACAATGTGGCAGGATGAAAGAGGCTGGGGCAAGAGCCAAAAACTGACATAACAACTGTGAACACCTGGACAGAGTAAGTGAGTTAGGAGATGATAAAAGGATGAGGGAGGAAAAGCAGCATATTGCATGTGGATCATATGCTGAGATTGTGCAAGGCATCTGTGAAAGAATGGGAGTGGAAGTCCTGCTGGTGAGGTCATTCCTATGGTGTGGAGACCTGTTTGGAGAAACAAATTGAATTTTTTGTGCTGGCAGAACAAGATGATGCAGGTGGATAGGTGGTCAGGTGGATCTGGGGATAGATAAGGGGCTGGGGAAAACTTGTTCAGGGTTTGCTGTACAAATAGAGTGCACCCCAGAGAGGAATACAAAGTAGAAAATTAAGCATGGCAACATGGAAAGAAAAAAAGACCTAGGAGATAGCCCAGGAAGAAGCAGAACTCGGACAAAATGGAGGGATGATAGAGAAAGGATCAGACTTAGAGAAAAAGACCTGAGAAGATGGATGCTCATGACAGCAGTGATTGTTACTGCTGAGGAACATGCACAGGTAAGCTCAGTGCACTTAAGAGGTGTGAAGGGCAGCACTGGTTTAGGCTTGACTGCTTCAGTTCATCATACTCTGTTCACTGATGATTCAACTTAGCCAATAAGTGAACTTTGATTATTCTCTTGGCTTAATCTTGGTTTGGCTTAATCTGTTCATCTCATGCACTATTCAAATGTAATGTGCACCATGTTAAGTGTTCACGCTCTAATACAGCTTTGAGCTGTTAAAAAAACCCTGCTAACTCACCCAGACTGTATAGTTCCGCTTTCAAGTTTTGCCTATAGAAATGTTAGCAGCCATACCAAGGATGAAGTTCTCCCTTTTCTAGCAAGTGGACTATACTCCTGAGACTGCAGAACCTCAGCACACCTGTGCTGCTGAAGTCTCCATGAAACCCACTCAGTCCACTCATTTTCTCTCTGATCCTGTTCACTGAGAATTTACCAAGCTTCCTGTGCCAGTAGATGCTCCATCAGTTCAAAATGCAGAGGAGATTGTAGAGCTGAGTGTTTCTGTCCATTTTATGGGCATATGAGATTTTTATTTGCAAGCATTTTTTGGAAACCTGGGAAACTACATGTAAATGTTTTTCTTCTAAAGAAGTTGTATCCATTTGAAATTGAATACTTGAAATTTAGCGGGTCTCTCAGGGTTGTAGACTGCCTGTACAATCTTCATTTCCATACACATGCATACTGATCGCTATACAGCTTATAATCGCTCTCCACCTCTCATCTCCTGTTGTTTTCTGTGAGACTTTTGTCTTCCTGCACAGGCTGGACATGTTTTAATTTCAGGGCTGTGTAGTGAAAAATCATTGTCCTGATGGATGGGAAATTAATGTACTTCAGGAAGTAGTGTAATTTAGACAGCTGAATACTGCCTTTGGGAATTGAATTCAGTTCTTCTGCCCTAGGGAATTCATTCATATGTGATACTAGGCAAGCTGAGTGTTAGAAAACCACCCATTTTATAGAGAGCAGCTCCAGAAAAATCCAGTGATCACCGTGAGTGTTCTGCTGAAGAGCTTGCTTGCTTGTACTTAGAATCAGCGAGAGCTCTGGGACTTTGAGTGTGCAAACGCCAAGCACTCTCTGAAGTCAAGTTCTAGGCCTCTTATTACTCTTTTTCTCTCCCACCCTCCAAAAAATGGATACTTCTGGCCATAGTATCTCTCTGACTTCTGTATGTGATCTATAAAATGATGATAATACAGTCTCTTTCTACAGGAAAATCTTGATGAAACAGTTTCTGAAGGAAAAACAGCTTATGGTAAAGACTGTATTTCATTATATTTAAAATTGTCCTCTTTGGACCCTTTTTGATATCTTCTCGTTTTTGCTCTTGTAAACTTATATGTTTCGTCTTAATCTACAACTTGTATTTATTCTGGTCAAGGCATTAAAATAATGTTGTAACAAAATAGAATACATTATTAAAGGTATACTAGAAAACGATGGCAACCTTTTCTACATGTGGATTTTCAGACTTTACTCAGCGTTATCAAAGTTTAGATCTACTTAATTTTTCTGAACAAAGGAAAAAAAGTATCTCATCAGATATGCTTAAAGACATAATAGATATTGGTGAAGCAAGTTGTTTTCAACCTTTTTCACTCTTGTTTTCAAAAAGTAATTTAAAGATTTTTCCAGGAATATTTTCTACCCTCTCTCTTTAGTGAATTAAAGCATTGGTGCCATCAGCTGCATTTTTTTTGTCAACACAACGCTATCAATATGAGCTTCTCTTTCTGTTTTTCTCCATCTGTTGAACTTTTTTTTTCCTTTTTCCTCTATGGTTTTCTCTTTTCCAATGACTTTTCATTCAACTGGAAGCTTCATGGTAATTGTGGTGATTGCTTGTCTATGGTGACATCCGTAACTGAGCTTTGTGCCGTGGGAACGCAGGGACTATATGATTTTCAGACTCAGCATTTGTAGCCATATATGTGAGCTGTTCCTGCTGCCAGATACTTAGGGACCACCACAAGAAGAGGGAGGGAAGGGTTTCAGGAACCACCCACAGTGTCTATATGCCTTTGCTTTAGGAAACATGGATATAATTAAGTCTCTCTTTTAACTGTGCTGAGAAAAAATATTTCCATGAAAAATGTATTTATATATATGTGGATTAAATACGTACGTTGATTACCAACTGTTGAAAACATGATGTAAAGAACATTGTCAGAAGTAGAACAGGTTGAATAGTGACAGTAAAACACTGATAGTGAAAATGGTCTTTGTAAAATACTGTGTCAATATTACTTTGGACTGTTACGGACTGTGGGTAACTGTTTAGATACTGCATTTTATTTGAATTAGCTTATGAAGCTATTTATTCGAGTCTTTTGTTGTTTAAGTGCTCTAAAAAATAAAAACTTGAGCAGTTATTATCCCAACTCATACTTCCCTGTTTCTCTTCAAACTGGTCCTTCATTCAATTACGTATATATTATCCTCCTTAATGAATGCTGTACAACGCTCACCTTTCTGTATTGCTAAATGGTTTCACCTCAAACTGTTCATCAGAAGAAAACTGATGGATAAAAGTTAGAGGCTTTTTGTCATGGGCATTGTTAGACCAAAGGAAAGAGTGGCTTCTACTCATAGTCTATCTGTTAACTCTTCAGACAGCAAGGCACGTTAGCTTGATTTGGTTTTTTTTGTCCTTAATCACTGCAGTGGAATTGTTGCAGAGAGTATAGCAGTTTGGAACCCATTTGTCAAAACGCATATCAAGCAATTTATACTTTACTATACTTTATAATGATCAGAAAGTGTGAGGAAAAGCAGTACCTCAAATTAGAACAAGCACTAAGAAGCCAGTGTAGTTCTATAGACTTTTGGCAATTACATTAATTATCTTGACTATAAAGGATACCCTGTTCCTCTAGAACAAGGATAACGGCTACCTTTATTAGTAGCAAACATCTTTAAGAATAATACAATGTTGAGAGAACCTTCAGAGAAGATGCTCTTTTTTCACCTTCCAGTACTCCTATTGCAGTACTCTACAGTACTTTCTTCCAGAAAACTAGGTTAGAACGGCTGTAATATAACCCTCCCTAATTTTCTGTGTAAATGAGTATTTAGACACAACTGTGTAAAACAAGGTGTTTTCTCATTAGCTGAGTTTTCCTTTTTTTTTCTTGGTGCCTGTTTCGCCACTTCACAGGTAGTGGTTGTGGTTACGTGGCAACAGAAATAGTAAGACCAAGTCATCACAGAAGGTGCATCACCTTGCGTTTAATACTGATGCATTTAACTTATTTCAATTTTTTTTTTCTTTGTTCTGATCCTCCTGTGTTGATATCAAGTTTGGGAAGCAGTGAAATTGTCCTTGTCGTGTTTGATAAATATTAAAATTAATATTTTCAAACACAAACTAATCTAGTAATCACTTACTCTGTATTGCAGCCTACTGTAATATTTAAGGCATGTTATTATTTGGGTTTTAGTTATTGCAATAATAAATTGCAATTTATCAGTTACACATCAGTTCATAAATGAAAGAAAGACACCTCAATCTGAAATTTTACTGTGGGTAAACCTATGCTGTGTATTAGTATGGTTTTTTATTTATTATATTTCCATAATTATTGTTTACTTAAATTCATGTAAAGGCTGAATACAATTGAAATAGAACTTGGGAGTTCTGTGGTTGTATAGATAATACTTAGCTTGCTATCCCTGACCACCTAGAGTTACTGGGAATCCTTACTAGAAGATGTGTGATTTCATTTCAGTTTTCAGCCTTTTAAAGTAAACTTTGCAAGTTCTGCAATGTGAGCATATTAAACTGTGTTTAGAAGCAAGCTGGTCATTTAGCTTTTGGGCAATGTTCAGTTATTTCTGATCTTGATGTTAGCATCATGGAAGAGTGACGCGTATTTTTCAGTTCTTTTTTCAACTTGTGTTGACCCATCTTATTTTCTTTCATGTCAGTGGCTCTACAGCTGTTTCTTTTTCCTCCACCATGTTCCTTCAATACCTCTATTCTAGTCATACATAACTCTTGCTATCCTTTGTTACTTTTTTAATAGCTGCCTTTGCATCCCTTAAAATGGGTTCTTCTGCTTTGCCTAAGCTCACCATAATTTAGATAACTATTTTTGTAGTTTTTCAAACCTTAATTTCCTAATAGAAATACATCTAGATCTTCAGGGAAAATAGTTAATCATTGTCACTTCTGCTTTGTTCTTTCTTTTTGCTTTCCATCCTTTTCTCCTGTGGTGTTCCATTATCTATACTTCAGTTTCTTTTGAGTTTTCCAACAACTTTTTGTACTGTTGTATATGAAAATCAAAAATATTTATATACCTAGAGACTATGTCTCTCTGTCAACATTCTTCCATTTCCCAGTTTAGATCTCTTGGTTTTCAGATGTCCTCCAAGAAGACTAATGCCCTGGTTACTCAGGGAAGACCAGAATAAAATTTTCCACTGTCCCCCTTTTCGTTCACCATTTTACACTCCTGAAATTGTACAAAGATCCTTTCCAGCCAACAGTCCAAAGTCCTAGTTTTACTTCTCATAGACTGCATCACGTAGTTTTGAATCTAAGCTCGACAGATGGTTTTTTTTATTTTAATACGAAACACCCATTCATGAGGACTCCAGGGTTAGAATCAAATTATTCTGATTATTCATGCTGCAGCTTGTAAACTCGCTGTCTGATCTTTTTTTTCCTATGCTTGTGGATGCCACTTGCACAGACAAAAGTTGATCTTTTAATTGGACAGTTCTTGTGTGGTAAAGTGGAATTGTCAGCAGTAGTTCCAATTCCAGAAAATTAGTCAGTCTTTTAAACAACTTGAGAGTTATTACTATTTGTGAGAAGATATAGTGTATTATGGAGGAACAGGCTAAGGTGAAGCTTGATGTTGCCTGTGGTCTCTTAGACTGCATAGTTATAGTTTCTATCCAGGTAAGGAAGAGAAGGTGTTAAGATCATGTTGCCTGCAAAGATAGCATAAGGTCAGATACCTGATATGGTAGAACATGTTACTTATGGGGATTCTTCCCAAAACTGCTTAATAACAACACTAATTATCTGTGCCTGAAGGGAGATAGCACCATGACTATTTTTCCCTACCGTCTAATAACCTCTGTCTTACTGAGATGAGGTAGATTAGGCTACCTGCTTACAGCAACAACGTAATTTATGACAGATAAATAAAATTGTTATCTATCTGTTGCTGCTAGAGAGCTCATGCTGCATTTCCCCATGGTATTATGCATCTGATGATAGGTGTTCCTGTTACCAATTAAGGGACCTTTGTTTCCAGAAGTAGTGATACCGGTTCTGAACTTCAGAGTTTATCAAATTTGAAAAATCCCATGTGAATAATTCGCAGCAATTTAAAAAAACAAAAATTTGTTTAGTAGACATTTATGAGGTTCCTGTAAAAGAACATCCTAATATTGTAAACAGTTCGTTTAGAAATGGTGACTCATCTTATTAGGAGAAGGGGATGAACACGCCATGAACTTGCATAACTACAGAGCAACAACTGCAAGAGGAAACAGTGTCGAGTTCAACAGAATGCTTTGAAGAGGCAAAGGGTTAAAATGATAGAAAGCAGAGTTGTTCTGGGGGAGGGAAAGACTTCTTTCCTCTTCCACACCAGAAATTTAAGACATTGTGCATAACGCAAAGATAAAAATTGTATAATGCAGCAGGAAACAGTTTTCTCCCACTGCTATCATGTCTAAACAACTCTGGATATAATTTTAATTTGCCAGTGTTGTTGAAGTCTTCATAAAACTTGTTTTGATTTTTGTCTCATGCTTCCTTGAAGACTCAAATGGTAAACATTTGGACATAATGACGCAAACAGTAGGCTATCAATCAATCCCAGTTTTCACAGCATTGTTGTTCATTCAGAAAAGCTGTGTGAACTGACCTCTTTCTGCAGCAATGTCATTAGTTCTTTCAGAAATAAAACAAGGATCAAAAAGACTTCCAGGATTTTTCTCTTAAGACTTGCTGTACTGAATGATTTTGTAAAATTAGGGACCAACTGTTTTCAATTAACTCTCAGCTTTTTTTAATGTATATTGTATGAGAGACTACATATTAATTGTTTTTGTTCTCCCCCAGTTTTCTAAGCATTGACTTCCAGTAAATTAGTCAAACAGAAAATTGAATTTAGATTAGATTTGTTGCATCGGCTCCTAATTTTGATGCAAGTGACAAATAGTGCAATAGAAGGAAGTAAATGCATGCAGTGTGAATGTCTTTGGATTGACACGAAACGTAACTGGGCTTGCTCTGTCTGAGGTCAGAATGAGCTGGACCTGGGGTTTACTGTGGGAGCCGCACAGCAAGGAGAGGAGCAGCACAGCACCATCCCTGTCCATGCTGCTCCGGTGGTGAGCAAACTCGGGAAGCTTTTGCTCCCCATGTCTAGCTAGTAAGTCTGACTGCCTGTGCTCTCTACAGGCTGGTCTGTGCTTTTCAGTGCTATGGAGGTATAGTGTTGAAATGCTTTTTTTCCAGACCTCCTAAATTTAGAAATGTAACTAGCCCTGGTCAGTTTTAGGCAATTTATTAGCCATGCTATCATCCCACATGGATATGACAATATTGTGAAGGGTTAGAGCTCTTGTAGTGTGCAGGCACTTTAAAAGATTATTAAAAGCTCCCCAGTGGTATGAATTCTAGTGAACTGTCTCCTCTACTGTGAGAGTCATCTTGTGGTCTGAAGTTCAGTTTGGACCTGCTACTTGAGTTTTTCCACCCACCTTGTGTCCTTGACTCAGTGGTGCTCTCCATGTTAGAGGAGGTCATCGTGTACATCTCCTTTCGGGTGTGAGTCATTATTTGTGCCTGTTATCTTTTCCTAAGCAGGCCATCTGCTTGGATTATCATTCTGCATCTGCCTTTCATCGGTCTGACTTCCGACTTTTTGATTTTTTTTTTACACCCACACACACCTACCTGCCCCAGTTACTTTTTTTTTTTTTAAGTTGAAGTGGAAAGATATTTTCTTCTGTGTTAAAATTGCATGCCTTTTCATTTAGTAGTTCTTTTTGATCAAAAGAGGTAGAAGTCCAGAGGTTAGAGAATTAATAGTCATGACTACAGAATTAATTAATATAGAATTAGTTTGTCATGACTACACAGAAAGGTGCAAATAATCTGAGAGTTAGTAGTGTGGCAGCTGTGCTGCTTATATGGCTTCTTGTTAGCAATCCTCGTTTCTAAACAAGCTCTTAGCATATTCAGAGAGGACTTCTGTGTATAAAGAACGTTCTGGCTTGCTTTTAAAGAAAAGAAAAAAAAAAACCATGGTGGCGATCTGAGGCTGGTTGTGATCTTTCTGCATACAGTTTTTCAGGAAACAGCAAACATAACTTGGTTTTAAGGATTGCTCTGACTTTACCTCAATCGAGTATACGAGGATTATCTGTTTAGTAGCATGTGAGCTCCCTGCCCCTTTCCTAGTGGCAAATGGGATGAAATTTAACAAGTCCAAATACCGGACTCTGCACCTAGATGGAGTAATGCTGGGCACAAGTATAAATCGGGAGAGGAGTGGCTGGAGAGCAGCCCTACAGAAAGGGATCTGGAGGTGCTGGTCGACAGCAGGCTCAATGAGTCAGCAGTGTGCTGTGGTAGCCAAGAGGGCAACCCACATCTGGGGTGCATCAAACACAGCATAACCATCTGGTCAAAAGAGGTGATTATCCCACTGTATTCAGCAATGGTGACGCCTCACCTTGAGTTCTGTGTACAGTTCTGGGCCCTACAATTTAAGAAGGATGTGAAGGTACGCTAATGTGTCCAGAGGAGGGCAACAAAGCTGGTGACAGAGCTGGAAGAAATGTCCTACGAGGAACCACTGAGGACTTCGGCCTTGTCTAGTTTGAAGAAAAAGAGGCTGAGGGGTAACCTTATTGCTCTCGGCAGCTTCCTGAGGAGGGGAAGTGGAGAGGGAGGTGCTGAGTGCTTCTCTGGTATCCAGTGATAGGACACATAGGCATGGCTCAAAGCTGTGCCAGGGGAAGTTTAGACTGGACATTAGGAAGCATTTCTTCACCAAGAAGGTGGTCAAACACTGGATCAGACTTCCTAGAGAGGAGGTCAATGCCCCAAGGCTGTCAGTTTTTAAGAGGTATTTGGACAATGCCCTTAAAGACATGTTTTAACTTTTGGTCAGCCCTGAATTGGTCAGGCAGTCTGACTAGATGATCATTGTCTTTCCTCTTCTATCCAGCAACTTCCCTAATATCACAAGAGTAATGTGCCTTTTTTTTTTTTTTGTGACTTGAAAGTGGTTTCTGAGCATGCACATTCAAGAGGGTAGAATGTAGAAAGAGGTACAGAAAATAGGGAAATAGCACTGTTTCTCGGACAAGCCTTTGGAAAATTGTTCAGCTACAGCTAAATTTGTTCTGTCGGCCACCCAATAAGTTTTATTAGTATCAGGCTCCAGGCTATTCTCTTTAAATTTGTCAGAAGGCCAATGACTTTATTCAGGCACAACAAAGTTTAAGTCTATTATTAACAGTAATAGTATGAAATGGAGAAAGTAAAATCCTCCACAGAGCAAAATAACTTTTTCAAAATTTAGCTTATGCAGTTTGGAAATCACAAGCCAGCACTTCTAGAATTCTCTGCAGAAGAGAGGTGGGATTTTTCATCCTAGAGTGATCTGCTTCATGGGCTGCAGTAGAGCTTGCACTTCCTGGGCGTATCAGCATCATACTCACAAATCCCTGATAGAACGCTACAGATCTGACAATCTTGGCAGTCAAGAAAAGATTGCGGAAGATTACTAGAAATTGGGCAAGTTGTTGGGCAAGTAATCTGCTGTGTATATGAGTTTTAAGCAAACTGTTGCAATCAAAGCATCTTGACAAAATGCTTTGGTTGTGGTGAATTTTCAGTTTTAAAAGGAATATTTTTTTGTGTGTCTTAGGAGGAAACCTTAAGTCCTTTACGCACTTGTATGGACATTGCAGTGTATTCCCACAGAGTTTATCATTAGACAAAAGATGAGTGAAGAGAGACAAAAAGGAAGGAGAAATTAGAGGCACAGAGGGGTGATGTGGCTTGCACCTCGTCACACTGAGGTCAGTAGCAGAGTTAAGAGTTTGATTTTTCTTGGATCCTGACCTACATCAGTCTGTTTCAGAGCAAGGAGATCACAGAGGTCACTCAGTATGACTGAGCCATCAAAAACTTCACCAAAAAAACCCAAAACAAACCTTTCTCCTAGTTTCTCATATATCCTTGCTCACAGAAGCAAGTGTATTAGCAACAGCTAAAGAACACAAAGTATATAGACTTACAGGATAGTTTTTAAGGTTAGTTTCGTAGAAAATGTGAGAATGCTCCAAAATTCCTTTTTTCAGTAGGGGTCATCATCCTGTTAATGTTCATATGTTATATACGCAGCACTGCCACCTTTACTGCTGTAACTGGTGCAACTGTAACTGGAGACTTGAGTGGGTCTACCAAAGCTTTCAGGAGGCAGCAGTAAACCTCCGTGAAGACTTGCAATGTGAAATTCTCAACCAGGACACTGCAGTGCACAACTTGATTTAGACATTGTGGTGTCAGTGTTTTTATTTATGCTAGTAAACAAAAGAGGGCTAGAACATGTTGTGTTTGTGCTGTATGACTATTAGCAGTTCTCTGGCATAATTTTGGTCTAGACCAATTAATACATTCCCAGAAAATCTGAGCAGTGTTCTTGGATTAACGGTCTGGGGACTATGCTCAATAAGCAATATGGGGAGGAGATAATTTAGCTGAATAGGCATGAGCTGTTCTCTGGCACTTGCCCTGAGGTCCAGAGAGTGGGTTCTGGTCTTTAAATTAGGTGTATGTACTGTATCTTTGGGGGGGGAGTAAAATAATTTCCGTCTTCCTTCTCTCTTGTGGTCCTTTTCTATTCTGCCTTGATGCATATAAGCATAACCTGATTTTCCCAGGATATAAACATCTTACAGGGCTAAAAAGAAGAGAACCTGCAAAACTAAAGGACCTACAGAAAATAATTAGGAGAAAAGTAGCAGCCTTACGAATAATGTAAAGCAGAGTAATCCACTGATAAACACTATTTACTGTGTCCTACCCTCTTCTCTAAGGATTCAGCAGCACTTGTACAATAGTAGTTGTCCCCTTCTTGAATACCTCGTTTTAATCTGAGATTTTGCTAACTTCACAGTCAGTGGATAAATTGTACTTTCTATTTTATTTGGTACCTGTAGCGATTTGGAGAATATTTGTAAGAAAATAGAGGTAAAAATTTTCCTTGGTAAAAGCAAAAGAGGCTTGGCATGTGCACAGAGGTGCTATAGCCATTGAAGATTGGAATGCTTCTTGTGCTCCTTGCCCTTTTTCCTGATGCATCATCACCACACTTACACTGGCAAAATGCAGCGGGTGTCTACACTTCAGGAAACTTTGCTAAGTCCAGTATCTTAATGCAAAGTGTTACTCACTGGCAAAGAAGACAGATGTGTGGACCAGATACACAAATAGATGCCATTCTGCCACTTGTGATGTTGGGGATCAGTATCCTCAGATGGAAGAGTGGTTGCAAAGCTAGCTATCTTTAAAATTGTAAACTAATGCAGCGAAATTAGCTGTAACTTATTTCAGAGGTATGTACCTGCAGTATTTTGTCCACATAGCTGATGATTCCCAGTAATATTGCTAACTAATTAATGATACTAACTTAGCAAATACTGTTTGCAAATGCTGTATATATGTGTTGTAAGTTCTATGGATCCACTTTTCTTCTGTGAAGTGGAAAAATACTTTCTGAACTCAAAAAATCATTACTAGTCAAACTCTTTAAAAGTAAAGACTATGTGATAATCTATCAGCTTTGAAGCTAACTCTTGATATTTTGGAATGGAAAAATTAAAATGAACTTCAGTTGAAAATTCACTTTCAATCTTAACTCTGAACAGGTAGCTTAAAAAAAAAATTTAAGTTACTGTTCAGTGTAAAGAGCCCTTCAGGTATTCCATTTCTCCTTTATCTGCTCCTTCCTGTTTTTTTCAAGACTAAATTATTTAATTTTACTTTGGTAGAAATCTCTAAATACTGTCATCTAGTAGCTGTTCAAAAGAACTTACAATATATGTACAGAAAAAGATATTTCATGTATGCAAACTCTGTTGCCTTCTCATTAAAGAACTTATTTTTCAATAAGTAAGGGCCCGGAAGAAGCTAATGTAAGTATTTTAGCAAGGGTTTGTATTTCTCTGATAAACAGCACTCCCCTTCTGTTTGTGATCACAGGATGAAAGCTCTCTAAGCTTGTATATGTACATTTTTACTGCTACATCATGTAGTGTGCTCTTAAGATTGAGATCTCATTCCCCAGGAAGCATTTCTGTCTAAGATTAATTGCCCTTTTAAAATCAGTGTTTGATGTATTCCTTTGGCTATATCCTGACTCACTTTAACCCTCTTTGACCTGACCCCACTGACTATTACCGCCATGGCTGAAGCAGAAATCCTTCAGCTTGATGTATGCAGTACAGACTTGAGCCTGTGGTTTTTCACATCGATGGATTCAATTAGCCGAGTTTTTACTGATCAACTTAGCAGAGGTTGAAGAATTTGTCAGACATGGAACAAAACTGTCCATACTTTGGGGTTAATTGAATATAGCACACCTCCATTTTCATGTATAGTTTGCTTGTGAAGTTATTTACTTCATTAAACGTCATAATAATATTGCTGGAAGTAGCATTTAAAAAAAGACAAACCCAGTTTGTTTTTCTCCAGTTAAATGGGGGAAGGTACAAAACACAAAATAGCAACCATTAAGTCTTTGATCTGTACATATCGCTTATCACTTTTCAGGCAAATGTTTTTAGACTGTAATTATGTCCGAATGTTCACTTTTGAATTTGATTTATTAAACTGGGCAGTTAAACTAAAAATTAGCATTATGAATTGATGAAAACAAACTGGCTGGTCTTTTCTGTATTGACAATGATTTTGCAACAACAGTAATCCGTCTTTGCTTTGCCTTGCTAGGAATAGTTCATCATTTGATTAGCTGAAAAGTTCATTATAAAAGATGGACGGCCGTTGGAATTGAAGAATATTTGCAGGCATGATGTGAATTATAGTAACTTGAAAATGAAATAAAATAGAGGTTGAAAGTTCAAGAATGCCATTAAAAACCTTTAAAAGTGTATGAATGTGCATATGCATAGGGAATATATAATAAAATCGTATAGAGAATTTGCTGTTTAATTGTTTGGCATAACTGTTTTGAAAACAGTGACATTATAAAAGTTCTCACAAACTATCAGCAACAAGAGGTCTTTTGCAGCAAATTGATTTGCTTTATACAGTCTTTACAGAGAAAAATCTTTATCAGGTATTTCATTTTTTTCAAGAACCATATCGATTGCATTTAGCTCCCTGGCTGTAGACAGAGAGAGCCTTAATTTCTGAAGGTCAGTTGTACACGGTTTAGAGGGAAGGGAAACCTCAAATCTAATATAGAGGGCATGGTGCAGGAAAGGGTTAACTTATTGTAAGTCAAGATGCCTGCTGTTTAAAAAAGCTACACAACTAAAAGTGATTTAACTTTCCCTCAACAATGGAAAACATAGCATGGATGAGTTGGGCTCAATTTGTCATGCACTCAAGTGCTTATCTCTTTAATGCACACCTTGCCTGTTCTTTGTATATATGAATGTGTTGTGTGCTTGCTTGTCATATGGAACAGCAGCATGATTTGCATTGAACTTTGCCACTTTGTTCACATGTGCATAGCCAAACTGAAACGATTTGCAGAAAATTGTTTTATAAGCTTCAGTTGCTAACCCCAGTCTTTTATAAACTAGCACAGGTTTATTGCTGGTTCAGGGCTGAGGCTAAGGCACTGACACTCAGGAAGAAGGGGTGTAACAGTATTTCCTGGGAGTTTCATCTTATACAATTTCTTTCTCTTTTTTTTTTCCTTCCTGCCTGAAGCGAGACGTTTGATGGGAAGCATCTCAGGTTCAGTCATTGTAAGATCTACTAAAACCCTTTAATTACTAAAACGTTAGATGTTTAAGAAAAGTATTTTAGGGTTCTGTCATAAATTAGTTTGGGACTTATGACAACAACCCCATTAAAAAGTGCCTATGAAATATACAAGAATAAAAATAAAAAATGAAATGAAAAAAAAACAACAAATGAACAAAGTTTAGTTAAGTAAAACTTTCATTTCCATCGTCCATCTGGTTTTTCATTGGGCTGCATGAACTCTTTTACGGAAGAAAAAATCCCCTTGGTTGTCTTAGATGACATTACCGTGGGTGTTAACTGTTTTGGGCTACATGGAGAATTGTTAAAAATAGCCTGCTCAGGCAACCTAGATTTACTGGTGTTTGAAGCCAAATTTACTTTCTCTAAAAAATTTTTCAATGTACTTTCTGGCTGCTATGAGATGAGAGTGTAAATCAAGTTCTCATAAGCTGCTCCAAAGTGTAATAAACGTTTGCTTGAGGTGATTAGTTTAATCTCCATTTTTTGTTATGTTTCAGAAATGTGGCTATCTAATCTGAAGATAGACTTGAAGTAGAAGATGACAGGAAATAACAAGAGAGGAAAAATTGCATAGAGAAGAAAATCATTAATAAGGGAGATGCCAAGTATTTGATTTAATCTCAGTATTTAATGATACTTAATGTAGATGATAATGTTGTATATTCCTCTACTTTCACTCTGGGGACAGAAAAAGCTAGGACTGTGCTGGCATATAATCTAGGGAATCTAATCATACTAAGATCTGTGACAAATAAACTTTTTTACTCTCCTTAGTCACAGATGTCTAAACTCAGGTAGGAGATGTTTATACCACAAGACCATCATGTAGAGATCAGACAACTGGCCTGTGTCAAAACCATGTAAAGACATACAGCAGTAATTAAAGCCAAATCAGTGAATGTGGGCTTCATAGCAGGGTTGCAGTAGAGGAGTACTTGAGTTGTCTTGCCTGGAGTTATGCTTTTGTAGTCAAGTATTCTGCAAGAACAGACTTCACTGAGGTTGATACAGGTCTAGTTCTATCATAGCATTTTGGACTGAGAAGCAGTAGCTCTTATGAGGGGCTCTGGTAGGATGACATTAAGGTGCTGTAAGGGTGAAATTGAGACGAGATAGATGATGAAACACTCCAGGATGGAGAGAGACTTACATTTCGAAGTGTTTATTTTGGAGAAGAATTTAAAAAAAAAACATCAAAGTAACAAGCTAGAAAAGATAGGTTAAGCACCCTTGTTCCCTTATCTGTATGGGGTCGGTCAGTAAACCTATTAAAAAATAACATTTATTTTAAAAGAGATTTTTAATTAAAATATGAAGTTGTGGATTTTATTTACCGTTGTCTTTGGTGCCAGGAACTTGCCACAGTTAAAAGCCATCTAGGATATTTGTGTGGATATCAAGGATATCAAGAATATCCAGAGCTGAGAACATATATTTAGGAAAACTCTGACCTTCAGTTTGAGCAATTGATCTCATGTTACTACCAATGGTTAAAAATGAGAGATATTCTCATGTTGCTGCTAGTTACCAGATGTACCTAATTGTTTATTTATATTCATATTGGGCAGTTGGATTATATCCAGGAATTGAAGTTCTTACTGTCCAAACCACATCTTGTGTTTGGAACAATGTTTATTCCAGATGCAGAATCAATTTGAGGGACAAGACTCGTCCTAAGTGTTGTACTGACTATGTATTTCTGTGTGCGAGTTCTTTACCTGAAATCAGCATCAGTGGCTTTCCCCAGGGCTGGCAAGATATGGAGGCAGGAAGGAAAAATCAGTCCTGCGCTTTTGTGTCACATACCAGCCTCTACATTTTCGAGGTCAGAGGAATCTTTTGTTGTGGCAGGGCTATTTTAGAGTCGGCTTTGCAGAATTTTTTATGTTTTCTTGGTCAGAGGATACTGAACAGATATCTTGCTGATTGTGATCCAATGTATCATCTGTGTTTCTCTTTAAACTGCTAATTATTCCAAGTTAGGGGAGAGGAAGGGAATAAGGATTTTGGTAGTTTATGTGCAAGTCAAGTGAGGTGAGGTGAAAAATATGTTAAGATTGCTATGGAAAATGAGCCACTTCTGGCAATGGAGTCTACTACTGTGACAAGCAGGGTGCTTTTTGCAATAGGGTGGAATTTGTAGAAAAATAAGGAAAGCCTGGGATATGACAACTGAAAGAAGCTACTGTGAAGCTTCTGAAAACTCTTACTAAGATTTTACTCCTATTTTAAAAATTTTAACTAAAAAACCCCTGCTCTATAGAATGTGTAGTAACCATAGACCTTTCTTAAATAAAAAATATTTTGTATTGGTAAAGAGAACTGAAGCATTCACTGTCTGAAGTACTTGTGCTGAGTTAATTCAAAGAGCAAGTGATCATTTGGCCAAGAGATTTGACCAAGCTCAACTTTTTTTGTATGCGCTTCCTATAAAATTGCATAGGTATTGAGCAGTTGCTAGTACTCAGCTGAGTAGGTAAGATTTGCTTAAAGTACAAGTTTGTTTTTCTATTTGAGACCTTTATATTGAGCTCATCATTACTGTGGAATCAGAACATCTTGTCATATTTCTGTACTTTGGTGGCTATTACACGTACACATGCCAGAAACTGATTGCAGCAATGTTCCAATTAGATTTGAGTTTATGAATGGAAAAGCATAAAATAATATGTTTTAACTTCTAATATTTTTTTTAAAGAGACACTTAAGAAAAGCAAAGCATGAATATTTCATATATAGATGTGTTGAATTCATTCTGTAGCTAAGCTTGCTCACTAAGCAAAAAAATATTTTGCCATAAATTAAAAAAGATATGGTAACTGGCTAAAGTAATTATTACAAAAGTGATGTGAAAATGTTTATGGATATTTTATGAGCACATGATTTTTGTAGCACATACAACGAAAATAATTCGAAGCTTGGTTTTTTTGTAAACGATAGCCAGTCATTGCCAATTTTAATATCAGACATTGGAGTTGTCTTCAGTTTTGGACAGGCTGCTGTTGAAGAACTAGATGCTATTGATTAATTTCAGCACTAGCAGTTGAAAGATCCCTGTATAAAATTGAACCATTACTGACAATATTGAGGTTTGGGATTTTTTAGAGATGTTACCTACTTAAAAGTGTGAAAAGTGATGTACATTGATCAAGTGCTTGTTTATTTATATTCTACTACTGGTGCAGAAGTCACTGGAGAACTTCTTTAGACCATGAGGCTTGTGTGGGGCTCTCTCTTCTATGTCCTGTAATGTCCAACCTGAGGTGCCTACAGAGGGGTAGGATAATTTCAGATACGGTCCACTTCTTTTTTACCACCTGTGATTACAGGTTAGACCATAGTCTTTGAATTTGCTTGCTAATACGGTGTAGTCTTTTGTAAATAATTGCGCATAGTTTCATATGCAATCCGCTGTGCTAGACCAGAAGTCTAGCTTTCAAGAAGGAAACTTTCACCTTTGCTTGCCAGGGATTTAGCCCCACCCAGCTTTGACTTTAGGCTTTAAAAATTGAGTCAGCAATATGTCAGTAACGAACTTAGTGGCTGCATCTACACATGAAGCACATTACTGAAAGCTATGTATCTGTAATTTCCTAAGAGATCCTTAAGAGATAGATGAAAATCTTCCTGGTGAAGATACTGACATGTCTCTTCAGATTCAGAGATGTCCGAGGCACCAGCTGCTGAGCGCACACGCTGTCAAGGAGTGCTCGGGCAGCTTCAAGGCACATGAACCTAAAGGCCTCTTCTGCCTGGCAATCGGAGGAGCAGGAGATGTGGAAAGGAAAGCAGCCCACCACAGCCACAGAAGGAGAACTCTTCTTCTTGTGATGCTGACCCAAGATGAGTTTTCCTACAGTGTGATATAACTAATTGTCAGGAATACCTTTAGTATCATCTAATCCAGAACATACGATGTATTCTGAAGACAAGCAAGCAAAACGTTTATGAACCACTTCACAGCTGAAAAAAGATGGAAACTAGGTCTGTTACATCATTTGTAAGGCTGCTACTGCATGACACTTGCCGTGGTTATGTTTACACTTTTTAGTATCCTTGTTCAATATAGTCCTGAGGCCTTGTATCATGCAAGAAGTTCACTGTTTGCTCCTAGTTTGTAGCACAAGGTTTTATTTCCCTTTTTAGGGTTTTAAAGACAATTTTCTAAGTGGTGCTGCCCTGGATAAGAAGCTGTGGTTTCTGCATTGTCCGTTTTGATGACTACAGGCAGATTCTGGGACTTGCTATGCAGAGGACTTGTATACAGAGGATTTTTAATTGAAGTACTCCAGGGAAATTTTTGCTAGATCCTGAATATCTTGTATTGTCTGTCAGTGAAAGAATTTAAGCCAGCTAAACTGCCCTGACAGGTGATTGCTAGAGGTCACAAATCAGAAGGAGGTGTTTCATCCCACTGAGGAATTTTAAGTGGCGCATCACAGATGTAGTCTGGCTAGAGAAGGTGATCTTGTGTAGGTGAAAGGAAGGATGCAGCTGCAACATTGGTGAGTATTGTGATGCTAATCTGAGTGAGAAATGTCTGAAATGCTTACTTTTGCCAGAAGTAATGCCCTGTCAGTAGGCACTTGAATCGGTCTCAAAAACAGTCTTCTTTTCCCTCCATCTTTAATTCTTCCTTTCTAAACACAAAAATAATTCAGTAGAAAAATTATTTAGATTGCATCAGGGGTATGTGTAACACTCGGGTGCTGAATAAGCTAATTAATTAGTTTCCTATTATTGAGTGTTTTACTTTGCAAGCAATAACTCACATAGCTAAAGGAAATCAAAAAAAAAAAAACTTACCGTGTGATATGATGACGTACACGTGTTCCTACCATCTCTGAAGACTACAGATTTTTTTCTTCTTTGTTCTTTCTCTGTATCTCACTGATTCTTGAACACTGAGGGTTTTGAGAGGAAGCTTGGGATTAGCAACAGCAAATATTGTAGTAGGGCATTCTCCATAAAGAAGGGAGAGTGGGCACAAGCTGCCTCAGTTTGAGGAGGGCTTTGAGCCGCTGCCTCAAGGACTCTGTTGAGATGCAACAGCCACTGTCTCTGGCTTCCTTCCAGCAGATGCCTATCTGCAAAAGAGAGTCCTTTGTCAGCACTTTCTTTGGCTGGATCAAAGTGGTTTCCTGATCATGAACGCCGAGGTACCCCATAGATGATAGAGAAGCAGACCTCTTCTTGAATCCTTCACTTCAGAGCTGCCTGCTCCTCTCCATTTGCTGTACAGAGTTGGACAACTCTTTTGACTTTACGTGGTATGATTTATTAGCCTGGGTTGGGTACCTACTTTAAGCGTTGCTGTCTTTGACTTAGTGTCTAAATTAAGTGATCTGAAATGTTGCAAATATGTCTTAGTACACAACATGTAAGCACAGTTGTCTGCCTTTTGAAGATGGAATATTGTTAAATTTTACCAAAAAGCTTTATAATCTGTACTTATCACTTCCCACTAGTGATTTCTGGGGGATATGGTGCCTTCTATATTCATGGATTTCCACCAGGAAAGTGAAGAAAAAATATTTAATCCTGGGACATTCACTCAGATAGGAGATGACTTAATTGGTCTTGAGGCTTTTTTTTTGTAAATGCCAAAACAATATTTATTATTTGTGCATGACTTCAGTAATATAAAAATACTCTGATTTTATAGTTACTATGTACACACTATAAAAAACTTCCTATGAAACATGTATTGCTATGCTTTTATTTTTCCAATATTTCCACTTTATCTTCTTCCTGAGAATTATATGCAACAAAGTACAAGAAACTGTCTTCAGGTCATATGATAGCTAACATGTAACTCAGTTCTATCATGATTTTAAAAGGAAAAAAGTCAGTGAGATGACTGTAAAATTTGATCTTGATTTTGACGAAATCCTATTTTTTACTACATAAATGAAAATGGTAACATGGGTACTGACAGTAATGATATTATCAGGCCTGGACCCCATGTGCTGCAGGTGAGCAGAGTTATTTGCCCTAGTTTTTATAGGCCTCATCCAAGGACATGGCAGTAATCTCTTGTGTAATTAAGTCATTTAAATCTTACGCCATTCATTTACGTTTATGTTGTGTTTAGCAACTTGCACACTTTTACAGAGGCACTTTGTCAGCGTAAAAAGACTTTTTGTTACCGTAGAATATGGGCTGGAGAAGAGGAGGACACCACTTAGTGTGTCAAAATGCGTACAAAATAAGCTACAACTCTCTTAAGACTATAAACAGTAACGGAGGGAAAAATATTATGTAAATCTATTATATCTATAAACCAGGTGGATGAAGCTTTCATGTTAGCTAGCAAATCATCAAGAACCCAGATCACAGTGGTAATGGTGGATATGAATTAGAGAGCTGTTGAGAAAACAAGAATATTTTCCAGTAATTTTTTTAGTGTGTTTGTTGGCAACTTTTTGCTACATAAAGCGGAGGAGCTATCTATAGGAGAGAGAGGCTGTATGTGATTCAAAATGGGGAAGTTACTGAAAACATGAAAGTTGAGGAAAGTTTGGGTAAATGTGACTTAAGTGAGAGTTTATGGTCCCTAGTAACAAAAGGAGGGGAGAATGCTAAAGTAAAAACAATGGATTTTGTGAAAGAAGGCTACAGTAAATACAGAATTGGTAGATAAGATCTCTTCAGTCAAGCCTCAAGGGGAAAAGGAATTAAGGAGAAGTGATGCTTTGTCAGAGATAATACTAAGGCACAAACAATGCTAATGCAGAGATTTAGACTTTAATTAAACCGTAAATTCTTCATTGACCTCTGAGACTTTCTCAGTTTGCTGAGGAACAGAATAAAAGATTTGTATAAGAAAGGGACAAAGTTGGGTAGGGAACAGGGACACTCAGATTAACTGCATTTCATTTTTAAGCAAGAGGCATCAAGTTAGTACGCACCTGCACATACATCCAAAAATGTTCTGTCCTACAGTAAAAGAGTCAAAGAAAGTGTTTATCATTTATAAGCCTTTCCTCCAATGACACGAAAATGATAACGAGGTTCTAAAGCTTTTAATCTATTTTTTGTACAAGTTTTTGCTAAGAAGAGTCGGCTATGTGGAGATGGATAACACAGTACTAATGCCACAACGGTGTTCTGCCATCTGTCTGTGTATGCAAATTAATTGTTTCTGAAAACTAAATAATATTATGAAATGTAAATAAATGTCACCAACTCTGTAGCCAATTTATGGAATACCATAGGTAGATTTTAATTTGAAAGTGTTAAATACGTATATTTGGAAGTTACTTTAATATTAAAAATATTTAGAGGTTCCCTAACTTCTCGGTATAAAAACTCGGTTTCTGAGATCTTTTCTTTTGGAGTTTATACTCTTGACGATCTGACTGGCAATGTTTCAGCTCAGTAAATACGTGCTTTGCTTGGATATAGCAGAAGTTTATTTTTAAATGATGTGCTGCATTTTTCGGACCTGTCTGCAATAAAACCAGAAACCAGCAATTGTTTGTGCATAATTTACTGTGATAATGTGTATACTATGCTATTTAGAAAATCAAGTTTTATATTTAATCAAGAACTCATACACAATATGATACCATATGTAGATAATATGTAACTAATGTATAATGCTTTATTTTAGGCAAACATAACTGACTGCTTCTGCAGGAAGAATTATTACTAGCCTAAAGTCAACAGCATATTCAAGGATGATTCTTCCTCATCTAATTTAGACAGTGCTGGCATAGATACCCGGGTATAATACAAACTTCTTCAGGCAGCTGTCAAATCATTTTGATTACCAGACAAACAAGATTTTATCTACGTTATAAAATAGGAAATATGCTACAACCGGGGGAGCTGAATGAAAGAGCCAGTCATGGTACCTTCACCTCTAGATTCTGCTCTCTTCCGTGCAACTCCTGGGCAGCGCGGTGGTTTGTTCTGTAATATAGACAGTTGTGGGGGGATAAAATGCCAATTAGAGAAGGCAGTGATATTTCTGAGCACTGAATGTGGATTTCACTGTGGTAGGTCCATGTGTGAATGCCAGAGTATGGTATAAAAACAGTAAAACTTCACTGCCTGCTTTCCCCCCCCCAGCCATTATTTGGAGCATATTTCAGATGCTCTTCTCATCTCAAGGCTCTGAAATAAATTTTCATTTTTGTTTTTTTTAGTTCATTTCATGACAGTTATGTCAGTTGCTTTAGCTGGTTCCCATCATTTGAATCAAAGGATCAAAGTACTTGCATCCTCCGGGACAAGTATAAATAAAAAGAATTGAAATATTCTTAGAAAATATTCTTGTCATACTGGGAATCATTTGCTAACTTAGCTTTTCCAAGAGATGAAACTAAGTGAGAAAAAGCCTGGTGCCAACTCGGCTTTCTGAGTAACTCTGAGATATTGCTAGAGACTTCAGTAAATTATTCTTAGCATGACAAAATTACTTCAGGAATATTACATATATGTGTGACATGTTACATATAGTCCAGGTCTTTCAGAAGATCACAGTATTAAGAATACAACTTTACTAGTATGTTTTAGGAAGCTTAACATCTTAAGCATGATCTGTGTAAAATTCATATGGCTTGTGGCCGGTGAGATGGATATGCCGTAACTGCGGTGACACCCAGCTGTGATCACTGGAGGAAAAAAACCTCGTAACTAATAAAGAAAAGAAGAGTGGCACTTTCATTAAGTTTCATTTTAACCCAGTATTTTCTTGGAATTAATTTTAACTCATAGTTTCTGTTTTAGATGATAGAAATCTCAGCTTTCTCCATGCCAATATTTCCTGCTTTTCGTTCTGTTAAATGTTAAACTCTGTAACACCAATTAAATCTACTGTAAATTAAGTATAAGTAAATGTTTAATCTTTCTGTGAACTTTGAATGGTATACTAGTGGTTTCTCTTTTTCTTTGAATTAGATGGAGAGCAGAAGACTCAAGTGATGATTCATGGAATTGAGCCAATGCTGGAAACACCCATACAGTGGCTAAGTGAACATATGAGCTATCCAGATAATTTTCTCCACATTAGTATCATTCCCCGACCTACAGATTGAAACTCAGCTATATGGGTATGAGGATCCTTCTCAAGCTGGAATTATAAGGGCATGTCAACTTCTTGCTTCTGTCAGTCTTGACGGAGGCAGCCTGACCAGAAAAAAAAAAAAAACCAACAAAAACTGAAACAAAACAAGAAGTCCTCACTGCTGCAAGCCAAACAGGAAGAGAGATCCTATCATCAGATAAGGGCAATTGGGCTGATCTTATTTTGCATCACCGCTGCTTTTCTTCACCGCTGTAATTAAATCAGTTGCAATATGAAAGAATTTACAGGACCTCTGCAAGTCTGCTGTTTTCTTGTAAAATATAATGAAGCTGAAACTGTCAGCCGGAGAGCAAATGGAAATATGCCACTTGATTGTATTTCTGATTAACAAATAAACAGGGCTGTTTCCTAAAGCGGTAGTGTTTCAACTTTGAGAGTGGAAACATTGGTTTAATTTTCTAGAAAGTTAGACACTGAGAGATTCAGTTACCAATGGCTTTCTGTAAAAGATCAAATTACTGTAAACCCATCTTTCCTTAATGAGAAGTTCATGTTTACAGTATGTGTATTGGTATGCAAATGATCTTTTAACTTTGATAACAAGCAGTGAGAGATTTTAGAGTAAACCCATGAGCATGTTTTGTCATTTAAAAACATGCACAACTTAATAATTTACAAATACTTTCGATTTGTATGCTGTCACTGAATACTACAGTATGTTTATTATTCAAACCAGTTTTCATAGACTAGCAATGATGTAGGATAATTTGTCTCAGGATTTGTCACGGCATTTCTTTGTGCTCATCTAATTTCTTTTTTCTGTAAGAGTATTTTCTTAATTTAGTTTAAAAAGGTTTTTAAAAAAAAAAAAAGTAAACGGATGTTGCAAACTATTGTATCCTGCTGTTTATTCCCATAGACTAGAAAACAGTTAAATCATAGAATGATGAACAGATGTATTGCTTTTTAATAATTTTGAATTTTGGAAGGCTAAAGCTTTTCCAAGCTAATACTTCCTTAGATCTTAGTTTAGTGTTCTACTGTGGTGCCTGAGCAGCAATCAGTCTGAAATTTGGAAGCTTCTAATCTCATCACACAGATTTTTTTATATTTTTTTTTTCCCCCTGAGTTTAGCAGATGTATTTTTAGGTTATTGAATTGCTTTGGTTTCTAAATGTTTGTTACCATTGCAGCTGCTACTAGGACTTTACCTTTTTTTTTTGTGTTATGCCGAATTCATCAGTGTGCCATAATCCTTTGTCTGCAGTTTGTGGTGGTTTGTGGCACAAGACTATGTTTATAGTAGACATATTATCAAATATGTCAAATATTATCAAATATAAAGAAAGCATGATATTTTTCTTTCAAATATAGTAGCTGTTGAAGTTCCTACTCAAAGTCTTGGCTTGCGAATGTCCTGGTAACTCCCAGTGCTGTTACTGATACTTACCTGTATCTGAAAAAGAAGAAAATGAAAATCAATCAAACAAACAAAAACCTCTTTGAGAAGCAAGAGGGGAAGGATCTCCTTGGGTGAGGATAGAATTGAGGCTAAAAAGCCCTGAGGGCAGAAGAAGTCAGTAGAACAAATTAGATCGTGTTTTAAATGTAAATGAGGAAATAGCATTAAGGAAATGGAAGGGTAAAGGTAATACTAAAATAAACCTATCCTGTATTCTGCTGGTCATGAAGAATTTTTAAAACGAAACAAACCGTGCTGAAATATAATATTCTTATAGTGGGATGATTTTGTTGAGTTATTCTAATTTCCAGTTCTGTTTAGAATTTTTGTTACAGTGTTGGATTGGCATTTATAAACTTTCTTAGGCAGGCACATCTAAATATTCTGGAGAATTTCAAAGTCCTGCCAATGGATAAAGCAAATATTTTGTAGAGTCTTCTTATTTAAAAAAAAAAAAAAAATGTCTTTTCTATGGATAATTTTTCCATTAATCAGGATAAGAGACAGTACATTTAAAAAACTGAAAAGACTGTGTTTCTTTTGCTTTAAGGTAAGCTGGAGTAAGTCACTGGCTATTTTAATATATTCTACACCAGCATTTTAAGTATATAGCTCTCTTCTCGTGGCCCGTATTTCCTAGTAAATCCAACTTTTAAGGCCTAGCATGGAACAAAGGAGTAGCTTGGCTTTAAAACATACTCTTTCCTCTTATTTTAACTATTTAAATTTTATTAAAAAATAAAACAAAGTTTGACTCTGTCTTTATTTCTAGCTAAATAAGGATCTTTGTCATGGAGTGACAAAAACATTTAATTAATACTTAAGAAGTAGGAGCTCCTTAAAGAGCTGGTTGGGTGATACATCTAAAGAAAAGCACGTAATCACGAAAATGAAGTGGCGCCTTTGCTTTACCTGATTTAAATCACATTTTTGTAGGGTTTTTTACTTAGTGTGTGAATAACAATAGCAACAGAAGGCGGTTGTGGCTTGATGAAATACTTTTCTTCACTTTGAAAAGCTGTAACTTCTGGAAAAAACAGACTTGGTCTAAATTGGTCAGAATGTAACATAGTGCTCAGTAAATTAATTTCAATGCTAAGGAAAAGTGCCAAAAACACACACACACTCCTCTGCATTGAGAATCTGGTGTATCTGGTGAGCAAGTTAAATGATAGTTTACAAAAAGTGCAAAACACAGAACTTGTTGCTGTCATCACTGTATTTCATGTTGTTTATCAATGTCTACCTCCATTTTTGAGTGTTCTGTAAAGAAAGTTAATTTTCCAGTCATTTCTTTGATACCACTGGCCGTCAGTCAGCACACAAGGTGATGCCCTTTCATTAAGAGCTAGAAATTGGGGCTTTTGGTTTTAAATTAAGTTCCATTAATTCTTTGGGGGAAAAAAATAGAAGCATACTACATAAAATAAATTTGTACTGGTAAAAAGTCGGATGATATTGCCACTACAGGGAAGACTGTGAATTTGACATCTGAAGGACTGGTAACCCTGGAGAATGGGAAAAGATGTGGAATATATGGAGTGGGCAGAAGGACTAAGGAGAAGGATCTCTGCTGGGAAATAAACAGAACTCGTACAATGGTGCATTATGCTGCTAAAGCACTTACAATCCTAGGTTCCCATTAGGTACAGGAAATTCAGGAAAGAGCGGGGAATTGTTTGTCCACAGGGGCAGCAGTTCTCACGTGGAATATTGGGGGGGGACTGAACGCCCATGTGCGGAAAGGAGAGATTTGGGCTGGGATAGGGACTGCGCTGCCTTAGTGGCAGAAATGCAAATACTGCTGGGAACGTGTATCAGTGTGATTGGGAAATCTCGCAGGAATGTGATGAAATATTAAATCCTAAGGACACGTCAGGCACGGGAACACGCAGTACGAAATAGCCATTAATAAATGTATGGAAAGGACAACTATTCAGCTACTTCAAGTTACTTTTCCACTAGATTTTTTGGAGCTGTGGAGCGAGCTGGTGCAAAGGCCGAGTTACGAAAAGGGCAAGAGCTGGTTGCCTGTGATAGCCCTCATTGGACTCCGTGACTGGGAAAGTCTTGTCTGTTCCGTGTTCTGCGTGTTTCGCTCTGCCAGCCAGATACCGATCAGCTGATGAAGACTCTTGATCATCACTTCCACTATTATTTGTATCCTGCATAATAATTATGGCCTTTTTTGTTTGTTTGAATTTCCTTATATGGTGCATGATGTCTAAATGACAGCTCCTTATTTATGGCACTGACGGTAGCTGGTGTTTTTTCAGCTTCGATCTTTAGGAAAGTCTGCATCTTGGCTGTGCAAGTGTATTAGCACACTCTTAGAAGACTTCTAGGGCTAAAAAATGACTATTCATATTAGAGAATGTTTATAGCAAATTCACAGCTCGCCACCAATAATTTGCCAAACCAAGGGACTGGACAAGAAAATGATAGATTAATCCCTTTCATAGGTACTTTCCAAATCGAACGTTTTCACATGTAATGATTCTAAACTCTCCAAAGAAACCTAGATATTAGTTTGCTTCCAAATTTAGCAGTAGCTTACAGAATGTATTTATTCATCTGCTACCGTATGTAGATGTTAAAACTGATTGCATTCTTGTATAAGTCTAATATCAATAGCGATGATTATCAAGTGATGCTAGAAAGAACCACGTTAGTGATCACAAGGGCTCCTGTGGGTGCTGCGGTTCTGGAGCTGCAAGTGGATGAAATGTGGAGATTGAGTGAATCTCTGGCAAGTACTACCACTTTTTCCAACTTCAGCCTTCCAGCAAAACCAAAATTACTCTCTGTCTTTAGTGAGAAAATGATGTTATTTTCTTGACATGGCAAAAGCGTATTTCAGGGGAAAATGTTTCCCCCACAAAAAAATGTTTTTGATTCAAAATTTCTGGCTGTATCAGAAGAGTAAGGCTTTTGGAACGTGACTTCAGCCATTGATTTTAGCAGTCCCTATTTATTTGGACAGGAAAGAGATTATTTTCTTTCCTTAGGATGAGAAAGGGTATGCACAGAGGTTCTTAGAATATAGACATCACATATAGAATAGATTTCTGAATGAAAGCAGGTAGGTGTCTATTCTGTGTTAAAACTTCTGGTTTTGAAACAGGGATGGTGACATTTCAAAATGTCACACTAAACCTGAGTAATATCTCTTGAGACAGAGGTAAAGAGATGTGAAGTTTCAAATGCTCAGAAGTAGATTTCAGATTTCTGTACTTTCAAGTTATACTATCAAATTAGCTTGTGGAAGAAGAGTTTAAAATGAAAGATGGGGGTTTTTTCCTTCCTTTGCCTTTCATGTCTCCACGATTCGAGTAATTAAGTCCTTTTAACTGTGAAATGAAACACCAGTTTCTCTAAACAATATATTAAAGAACACAAAAGAACGCAAAACTTCTTTCAAATACAGCTATATGCAAACAGATACATGAAGAGGAGTTTTGTGGAGTTCAGGTTTTTGTACGTATAAAGTAACTAGGAATTATATGAAGTTTAAAGGTATGGTTTTCCACGTGGTTTTAATAGTATTTATAAGGATAAAAAACACTTAAGGTAGAAAGAGAGGCAGTCAAGCACTGTGTTAGGATTGGAAGAGCCTGACTTTACTGCACTTGAAACTGCCAAAATGCGTCAGATTTTAAAATAGCACTTTCCACTGAAGAGGTTTAAAGCCTTAAACCTTGCATCATTTCACTAATATAGGTCAACAGATACAATAAAATGAATACGTTGTGGGAACAAATGTGTGATCTAGTTAGTAATACACACTGTATTCTTATCTTAGCATTCACAGTAAGTGTGAGTATTGTACAGTGGAAAGGGTGAAGCCGATACGTGATATAGTTTGTATCTGCCAGAACCTGGAGGATCGCTTGCTAGACTTTGTCGAATGCGTTTTGCAAGTTCACATGCACGTCTTAAAAGCTCCTAGAAGTCAGGTCCTCTTTCAAAGAAAACCAGGCTGTGGTGGGGGGAAAAAATAATAAAAATCCATAGCATTGTTCACTAATCCTCTCCCTGCAGTGGGTGCCTTCCAGTGAGAGGCATGTGGAGAGAGTGCAAGTACGAAAGCTGGTGATGTCTTATTTCATGCAGAATATGTGTATAATTTCTCCCAGTGTATATTGAGATTTTGTTGCTGAGGGTCAGTGGTGTCCCCACTGCCATAAAAAAGACAATTTGTAATTTTTTCAGATAGAGAGAGGCGATTTTCATCACTACAGGACTGCAGATCAGAATGGAAACTATCTGGCTGAAACTTGCACCTTACGTGCTCTTCTAGCTATAATTAAAGTCATCTGCACTTCAGAGGTTTGATTTCCATCAGTCATATGTACACACACCCTCACTGAATTTTTTTTTCCACAGTTCAAAATTAGCAGAAGAGGCTGGCGTTCCTTCATTTTAAAGTTTATCCAAGTCTGTACGGGGCAAATGGGAGGCAGAGACCAGGCAGTGGGAGCAGCCCTCACGCCCCGAAGGCCCAGCATGACCCAGGAAGTTCTGTACAGCTTGTTCACTGTTTCCACCACCGCAATTTTATCTTACGAGTTCTGTCCCTTACTTGCAAGCTCTTTTTTTGTTTTAATTTGCAGCGTCTCTTTTTCTAGCTGATCCTCAGCTGAGGGGAGGCGAGGCTGTACCTGCCCCCGCTGGGCCCTGTGGCCCCTGTCTCGCCTTTGAGGCGAGGGTGACTAATGTCCCCGTCGCCGGAGGACTCCATGACCCTTCTCGCACAGCTTCTCCTTTGACATCTGAGGCGTGAGTTCGTTTCTGCTGGCTGTTACCGCAAACTGGGCAGGCCTGTAGGAAAACAGCGAGAGCAAGGTGCGGAGGAGGAGGGCAGAGGGAAACAGCGAAGGTGGGGCTCGAGAGAAAAAAAAAAAAACAAACCCTTCGTGGGGAGTGAAATGACAGAGCTGGATTCTTGATCTCGCCCAGGTTTCTCGTTCACTCATCATCTTTGTGGCTCCCACCCTGTGCTTTCCTTTCCGTCCTCTCCATGGACGGGGCGGTGCACCAGCTTTCACCTGCGAAGCCAAACGTCTGGCACCTCTGGTGTCACCGTCTGCCATAGCCGCCTTCTCCTTGGAGCGAGCCACTACGCTTGAAAGGGGCTATTTACTTTTGTTCTTGTAGCACGTTGCTTCAGGAGGCCTTTATTTACACGAATTGTTTCAGAGCGTCTTCCTCTGCAGCACATCCGAGGCCTGGGCCTCCAGGCGTCGGGAGGCCCTGTGCAAAATGGTGGCGGGGTTTCATGGGCGCTTCTCCTTGCTGTTTTCATACGTCGCGCTGTGGAAAGCCGAGTCGCCGGCATTGCTTTTTTTATTCAGGGAACGGCTGATGGAGTCACTCAAGCACCTTTGTGTCATGAAAATTGCTGTTACATGGTTCTGAAGTTTTGCTTTATACTGTTATGAATGTTTCGTAGAGAACAGCAGAATACATTTTCAACGTGTGGGATAAATACCAAACCCAGTTTTGGTCACAAGGCTTTTCTGTTTCATTTTCCAGTCAGAATAAGATTCCATTGTATTGGGCTTAGTTGTAGAAAAATATGTTGATATTCATAATCGGTCTTATTAGGCAGGAGAAAAAGGACATGTCATTTTTAATCATCAGTGTTTCTGCACTTTACATCTTGACACCCATCAGTAGGAAGACACAAGAAGGACTTTACCTTTCTGCTGAGGCGTGTTTTTGCTGAACCACCCAGGCAGTTTCTCCACTGATTTGGGGGATCTGCTCCCTTATGGAGACCGTCCAGTTTTGTTTTATTGTATATAAATTTATACTTGACAGCTGTTGAGGAAATGACTGGAACAATAGCCATAATGGCAATTAAAAAAAAAAATCAGCTTAATTTATTGCTGGAATGTCCTTCACTAAGAAATCATAATGTCAGTTTTTAGTGAAATTAGTGACGTCCTGCTTTGGGTTGTGCATTCAATTATTTTGATGGTAAGAGGGCACAATCCTAATGGGCCAGCTTACCATTTCCTTGAAATATATTGTGATATTTTAATTAATATGCCAATAAGAGGAACTATTTGGTTTTTATTTTATCTCTTACTGAAACTTGAATGCATTCAAGGGTTCTGCTGTGATTGGCTTCCTCAGGGAGGTGCAGCAGGAGTTGTGTCCCCTCTGGCCTCCATAAATCATGTTGAGTTCGGTGTCTTTTGGGAGTGTGGGGCAAAATATTTCAGTGCCCTGAAGCCTTCCTACTTGCATTCTTCCCTCCCTCCTTCCCCAGACTAGATGCCACAATTTTCTATAATGGAGCCTTCCTTTTTTTGTGGCATGCTTTGAACAATGAAGCAGATGAATTATAGCTACATCATATAAAATAATGATTAATTCTTCAACTATCATTTCAGGGGGCTCTGAAATTTAGGTCTTTCAGGGTTTTGAGCCACACCTCTAACACAGACTTGGTCTGGGGTAACCACTCAAGGTGTGACTCAAGGTGTAAATGAAATTCTCTTTAAAAATTGACGCTCAGGTAAATGGAAGTATCCACAAAGGCTGATACCTACCTTCGTTCACACTTGTTTTGCTGTCTCTGTGTAATCAGCTTTCTGTATATTTTCAGAAATCAAACCTAATCGAGATTGTGCGATGGCGTATGGAAGAGGCCTGTTGCACAACTCTCCTCTCCCTGCCCGCACCCAAGTCAATCCTTGCTTGTGTCACTGCAGGCAATTAACAGTGCTTCAAAACCACATGTGGCTCCTATTCCAAAACACCATTTGATGGTATCAGGAGGCTTGCAAGTTCAAGAAAAAAAAAATGTTTATTTTTTAAAGGGAGTTTATTCTTCATCATTAGAAGATGCTGAAATAATCAAAGGCATTGCGTGTGCAGCATCAGCAAGTAGATCTTTGCTGCAAGGTATTGTCTGGATGGGATAAAACCACATTCTTCATCTTTAATATATACTTGAAATGAAATGTAACATATTTAGGTGTTCTGCTTTGATCCTAATGGGTTGTAAGGCACTGTGCTGAAATGGATGCAGATACCATCGATAAAGGAGAAGATCCTTAACATCTTAACGTATGGGCAAGTGCCGCAGTTGCCACATAATAACAAGGGTGTGAGCTTTTCAGAGCTGCCCCGAGATAGGCAACTTTTACCTCCTGTTGTCCCAGGGTAAACAGGCTGCTTGTGCCTCTGAGAGCAGCAGGGTGCTTTCTCTGCCGCTGGCCGGTGAGGGAGAACATGAGGATGAATAATTGCTGTGGATTTGCCGGATGCTTTGTAACCACAGGTGCATAGTAATGAATCTCAGTGGTCATCTTTACCTGCAGGATTTCTTCTGAGTGATTTTGTCATTGATATCAAACAGGGTTTTCAGGGATCATTTCATTGACTAGCATTGGTGCTAACTATTTGAAGCAAATCAGTGGCTGGGATTTTTATTTCATTTCACTGTGCAATGAGATGCAATTAAGAGTGAATGGTGTGGCTGGAAAGTTCCTGAGAATTACTGGAATTTATTTTGCAATGTCAAATAGGATCACGGGAACAAGAGAACGCTCCTGCTTGTGCTGTCTTTCTGTTGAGTGTTTTGGTGGGTCACTGTTTGCCTGGAGCGCTGAGGTATCCCTCTGCCATTCCGATCCTGTAGTAAGGGTGTTGTATCGATGGAAAAATCTCCTTCCCCAAAATAAGGGTTGACCTAAACCAGAGTGTGGTTCTTCTGAATTCTGTCGCTAATCCGCTCCCTGAGCACAGCCACATTATTGCTTGCTCAGCACAGTCTGCATCTTTATCTGGATTCATTGCCTTGCAGAGATAAAGTGTGCTGTTTGGTCTAAAAAAAATCCTACCTCAACAAAGGAAGAATATCTTAAAAGTTTTTAAAACCAGAGGCAGAAGCCAAGAGCTAGGAGGAGCTAGCAGCAACTCCCATGATGTACCAGAAAGAAAGGAGCTCAAGTCCTGCACTTTTCATCACTTCACAAGCGTCTCAATGCAGCAGAAGAGAAAGTTTTCTCAATGAGTTGTCCGGTCTCCAGATAGGGAAGATAACTGGGGATCAAACTGCTGCTTATATTAATGTCAGTACCTTCCGTGTTGCAAGCAGAGTTTCTCAGCTTGTGCCATGAAATCTGCTGTCCTTCCTTTAAAGGGATGTGGAAATTCGGCTTCCAGGAGAACTGTTATTTCAGTTTTACTGGCAGAATGAATTGGCAGAAGTTTGGGAATAAAAGATGATGCTTAGAAGGCTACTTGTGGCAGAAGGTCCTTCCCAAAGCCGAGTCTAACCCTGCTGTGGAGCAGACACTGGTCACAACTGCGGTTATGTTGAACCATCGGCTGATAGATGGAGCGAGCCTGTCAGTACTATCTTGGTGATGGTTTGGAGCTCCGAAGGGTCAGGTGCTGTCGTGCTTTGCAGAGCAAAGTTTAAAGGGCGTGTGATTGAATTCACAAGACAGCACGGTTTGGTAAATGATGCACAGCCCGTACGGTTTCTTTTTGTGCCGAGTCCTTCATAGCATGGTACGCCACTAACATGAGAAGTACCGTTTTAATTATCTCAGCTGATGGTCCTCTGAAACTGCTCAGTGGGTAGTTTTAATGGACACGGTATGGAAATCGTTGCACTGGCAGGTACAATATCTCTTCATCTTATTTGCTTACAAATGTTCCAAGCAATCAAGTATGACACCTTCCTGCCAATGAGGTAATTCCCGCTTGGTGCTTGGGCCTCTAAAGAAGAAAACTTTTATATTGTAACATTAAAGGCAGACACTTTGTTTTAATCACTTGCCAAAACAGCTGAAAACAATTATTAATTAATAGGAAACATTGACTTTTAACTTTGCGAGCTCTCCAAAGAAGTGTCTGTGACAACTTGCATCTGGATTTATGGATTATTTGGATACAGCGAAACTGGGCATCATACTGCAAAGGTTGACTGCTTTAAATTCATTTTAAGTGTACACATAGCGCTCTTAAAATTAATATGTTTATAAACCTAAATTGGTTCAGTTGAATGCCTTTTGTTCTCTTTCTGGCTTCATTTGAAGCAACAACAAAAAGCTGTGCTTGTTTGTGTGTTTAACCAAAATGTTAAATGCAATTAATCTACCAAAAGCACACAAATATTTTTTGAATAATAGAGGCGCCCCTTTCACAGTGTCTTTGGTATTTAGCACTATGGTTTGGAGAGTAGAAGGCAACTTTTTCACATCTCATAAATAAAATTTAAAAAATCTTTTGCTTGGCTTGTTTAATTTGAACCAATGCAATGGAGCACCCTCAGATTTTCTCAACTGCTTTGATAAGGCTGAGGTTAGTCTGTATGGTTAGGGGGAGGCAGCATTCCTAGTATTTTAGATTCTGGATCTTACTTTCCCTTCTGGAAAATACTGGGTCTGGCAAATGCATCTCCTAATAAATAATAAGAGGGGGATGAAATTGCAGTCTGAGACAGAGCTCCTCTTTGATCTGACTCGGAGGGTGATTACATGGGGAGTCATCTTGCAGATCTACTGGTTTTGCCTCTTTTGTCAAACAAAATAATAGAATTCCTTGGACTGTCGGAAACAGAGAATATCCAAAATATTTCAACAAGATCAGACCACAAGAGTTACTTTGTTATCTTAATTGAGAATCTTGAGACATCCCAATTATTTTAACAATGGGAGAGTGGCTGCCTAGCCTGTCTGCTTCTAGCCAGTCCAGTCCTCAGTGATTGAGAAATTCATGGGGAATACTGTGACAACTTTAGTAACTGCAGATTTTTCATCCCTTAAAATCACTTTTCAAGCAAACATGAGAGCTTTGCTTTATGCGTTTGCTACTGAAACTCTGCTCTTAAAAAAAAAAAAAAAAAAAAAGGTGTGTGATCTTATCTTTAATTTAAAATTCTGCTAGTCCTCCTAAACCAGCAACTCGCGCTTTGCCAGGTAACTCAAATCTGAGCTCGTCTTCTGTGCATGGGACTGAGTCTTAACTGCTGAGGATTGGCTGGTCGCATCACATAGCTTGGGTGACTGATAATTCGGGTGCGTCCAGAGTCTACGCCTGGGTATAGAAAGCCAGGTACCAGACTTCATCCATGTCATTTGAAGAAAGGTCACCTGTTTCCCTCTTTCCCATGCTTGTGTCTTATAATGATTTGGAATCTGCTTAGCTGTCCTTGGCCTTTTGATCAAGATACAATGTTCATAGCTATTCACCATGCTATGGAAGACAGAGATGGGTGTACGTAGTCCTATATTCATGCTTAAGAAGAAAGCTAGCACGCTGTTCAAAGGTTAAGTTGTGCCTTCAGATAATAACACTCTGCTTTTCCTGTAGTGTTTTGCACAAAGAGACTGGGCTGGTCTTTTTTTTAACACATAGTTAGGGCTTAAATGGCCACAGAAATGATGCTGACAGCTAGTTTCCCTTGCCCTTCTCCTCCCCACACAGCACTGTGCTCCTGTTGGAAAGGGGAGTGGATGGTGCAGACATGCGGATGCAGCAGCTTAAAAGTCAGATGTATAGAACTGAGGGGCAGGGCTGGTGTGCTGATGGAGTGACACCTCTGCTCTCGTTGGTAGTGGTCGATAATCTCAGTATCAGTGACCAGCTAAATACCTGGGGATTTTATGGGCTGAACTATGGCAACGGCACTACTTAAACTGATGTTTGTACCTGCTGAAGTCCTACACGTTTATTCTGAAATTACTTTTTATTACAAACGGTGGCTGTTTACATAAAGAACTTCATAATCTCAAAGCAGTTATCTTTCTGCAAGTAGTTAATTGGGTCATTACCAGCTTTTCCTCAAAAGAAGGGGAAAAATTGACTGGTCTAATACTTTTCAAATGCAGACTGAAAGGAAAGAGTAATTTCTGCAGTGGGTCAGCATTTTAAGAACTTCTGTTCTCTTCCACCTGCTGCTTGACATACTACTCGCTCTGGAGACCAGTAATAAACACCCACCCTACCAGGCATAGCAGAACAGTGAACTGCACTTGTGTCATCTCCAGAACATTGTGACCATTCACGAACAAAAGCAGTCAGTTGCTTCTGGTTACTCACTGGTGCATTAGATTTCTACTAGCAGAACAATTTTCAGGTTCCTGGGTTGTGTGTGGCAGATGGAAATAATTGCTTTCCGTATGCTCTGGGGCATTGCTATCTGAACACGAAAAAGGCAGCGCTGCTTCCCTCTCTCTCCACCCAGGGTTTAGGATATGCCTAGTTGGAGTGCAAAGAGAATTTGGGTTGATTTCCAGTACCTAAAGGGGGCCTACAGGAAAGATGGGGAGGGACTCTCTATCAGGGAGTGGAGGGATAGGACGAGGGGTAACGGTTTTAAACTGGAAGAGGGGAGATTTAGATAAGATATCGGGAAGAAATTCTTTCCTGTGAGGGTGGTGAGGCACTGGCACATATTGCCCAGGGAAGCTGTGGATGCCCCATCCCTGGAAGTGTTCAAGGCCAGGCTGGATGGGGCTTTGAGCAGCCTGGTCTAGTGGGAGGTGTCCCTGCCCATGGCAGTGGGGTTGGAACTAGGTGATCTTTAAGGTCCCTTCTAACCCAAACCATTCTGTGATTCTATGATTTCTGAGTTTCGTTTTGGTGTTTTTCATTATTTCCACATAAGCTGTTAAGGGATAAATGTAAATTCCAAATGTCACCTTCCAGGGAAGGCATGAATCTGATCTGTGATGGCACTTGTTGGGAATGAATTCAGAGTACTCTTACTTTTAATGCTTGGTTTTTGCATGGGCTGTGCTAATTCGGGGGGTTTGTCCAGACCAGTGAGGTTCCTTTACACCACTGCTGGTTTGTGCCGTTTGAGCAATGTCCTTTCCAAAGGCTGTGCCTCAGTGCCTAATCCCAGGCACAGCCCCCATGTAGCAGAAACCTTCCCCAGCTCTTGAGTTTCCTAAGCATATTCCGGGATTGCGGCATCCTCTGATGCTTCTGCATGTATGAAGTTATTTGTTCTGTTCCTCTCCAATTGTTTGCCACCTCTCTGGATATAATAGAATGTTAAAATTTAAAAATTAAAAAAAATTAAAACATGAGGAAATTATTAGATATGCCAACCTCAGAAGACAACTGCTGATTACAGTATGCCTTTCTGTGCTGCCTTCTTTTTGATTGCTGTTTTCTGTTACTATAGTAGAGTGACATTTGTGTTATCCTCAGTTTTATCCTATGCTTATGGGAAATGGGAACCAGCAAATATCTAGGTACAGAAATCCAGCATTAAACAAGCCATTTGTTAATTTTCTGCAGTTGTCCAGAAGGTAAAATGCATTGTGCTGCCGCAGAGGACTTCTCAAGAGTGCTTCTTTAAATCAACAAGCTGTTTATTTTAATTTAGCCATCCTGCTTAAGAAACAAAAGTGACTGCTGAGTCTCCTTCATGGCTTTCATCTGTATTTATGGAGCATTTTGCAAATGAAAGCTGAGGGGGTTTGCCATCCTTGTAGACAATATTGCAAACCCCAATTCCAGAACAGGGCAATGCCTCCCTGTCCACACAGGCAGAAGTCAGCAGATGCTGAATTTTGCAGTTGTTTTGTGTCTCGCAGCATAAAAGCCAGAGTATGAACACTGAGGGAAGGCCTTTTTCCCATCAAAACTCTCAAGCAATCTTAAAAAAAAAAAACCTCTCAAGCTGTTCCCCCTGTCCTGAAGAGAACATCGGTTAGAGGCAGGGACTTGCAGCAATGAATGAATGAGAAGGTTTGGTCTAACTGGTCTTTTTCCTTCCATAAGATCAGCAGAATACTATTTGCCACAGTACGTTGTTGAAATCTTCAGTTGTTATGAATCAGAGCTAAAAGAAACACCAATGCTTATTCTTTTTTTTTTTTTAAAAAAAAAAAAAAAGAAAGAAAGGCTGATTTGAAGAAAATAAACGGAAATAATGCAGGAAGCTGCCGATGTGGAAAATATTCACACTGTGCCAGGACAACCTTTTCTTTAAGGTGTCACTTTGCAAGGTTCTTGCCTATTGCGTGCTGATGATAATGTTTTGCTGCTAAAGCTGGAGGAAATGAGGCTGATGAAAATTTTCTGTGTGAAAACCTGTAGAAGTTGACTTCAAACAGAAAGATGGCCATAAAACGCCAACGTGGCAGAGATGTTCCACGGGAATGTTTCAGCTATCAGGAATATGAACTGTGTTGTGAGCATTTCGCCTCTCAGATTTGCATATAGATGGAGATACGTTGATTCAAAACAGAAGGATTTTGATGAACGGATATTAGCTTCAGCCATAGCTGAGTAAAGAGGAAAAAAGGTAGGTCACATTCAAAACAACGGAAACTCAACAGCGTAATTGTACGCTACAAATGGTCCTACTTCTTCAGTCAGCAAAGGTGGAAAAGTCCTTTGTTAGATGTTATTAGTACACACGAAACAGTAGTCTTCAAGCCAATGCGAACTGCTTCTGAAATCACAACAGCAAACACTGCAAGCTACCCTGCAATTTCTTTTCCTGAAATCATGTGTTTTAGCCTACAAATGAAACTTAATCAGGTCAAAGTCAAAGGTTTGGATGCAATAAATGAGTTGGTATGTATTTGATGAACTTCTGTTGGTGTTCTGCCTTTTCAGTCAAGAAATACGAAAAACTTTGGACCGGTTAGTGAAAGTAACGCAACAACTTACATAATGTAACTTTCATGATGGCTAAAGGATGGCTCAACATCAATTATACATGCTCAGTAATAAGAGTAAGCTAAAATTATAGCGTGACAGTACTTAGGAGGGGACTTGGAGGATGTGTGTAATGTATTTCCCTCCTTCCAAAACTTGTTGGACTACCAACCTGGCTACAGGAAAATAATTGTAATTTAGCTTTTGTTGGCAGTATCGGCAGTGGAATCTAGGGCATAAATACATTGCTTTGTACATATCTCAGCCCAGATCTAACACAGGAGTAAGCGAATATGGGAAAGTTTGCACTGTTGTCTCTTCTCCTTTTCTTAAACAGGAACATGGTCATGCTGGAAAGCAGACATGCGCTTAAAGGGTAAATGTATTGCCTTTATTTCATCCCAAATATCCTATTGAATGGAGAGACAAGCCCATGTTTTATCTGGTCTAACGCAGGGACAGTCTGGCAGACAGCAGGACTGCTCTCAAGCTGCCTTGGAGGAGGGACAGGGGAAACTCCATGGTTCAAAATTTCAGGCTGGGTATGGGAAGGCACCATTGCACCCAGCCCCCATCTGGGATGAAAGCGCCGCTCTCCAGGTTGTCCCCATGCCTCATGTCTGACACAAACATTCCTGTTTCCTTCAACCCAGTCGCTGAGAAACATCTGACGCAACTCTTGGGCTTTGCTTTGTGATGTGTCTGGGGCAGAATTTGTTTCTTATGGTAGGTAGAGAGTACAAACAAGGAGTAGAGTGGGTCTTGGTTTAAAATTTTGGAAGAGTAGGGTAGCCGAGCTGTCTACTTGATGCATTCAGTTCTGGCTCCTGTGAGCCAAGGAAGCGCTTGTGGTGATGTGTTTTGCCAAAAAAGTTAGCGTAAGCAGACTTAGGCCACCCCCAAGTGTGTCACTGGCAGCTTTGGTGGCCCTTTTTGCCCCACTTGTAAGAAATCAAAGCATCACTGTAATCTGAAGAGCCAAGCGTTTGAGTTAGTGCCAGCGTGCACCTGTTGACAGGGCTTTGCTGAGGTCTTTGACCTCCAAACATAGATAAGCTGCTCTTGCGGGTTAGGAGATTTGAAACTGCTGGGCTGAAATCCAGCACATTACAACCCAAGCTCTTTACCTTTTCCTTGGTTAATAGGTGCTTGAACTATTTGGCAGGGCGCCAGAGAGGTCTGGTAGGCCTGCGATGGGGCAAGGAGTTACGTTAAAGGACCTAGTTTCTAATTAATCCAGGGCCTTTGTAACTCTCTAAGTGGCTTGCCCAGAGTCACACGGGTGCAGGGTCACTCCTGTCTTCTGAGTGCAAGACAGGGTAGATGAGGCCTCCACTTCTTCTAAACACTGAACTTTAGTACAGATCATTAGCATTTTGAAATTATCCGTTGAAAATTGCTAGAAAATTTTCTGTGTGATTATATCTTGAGGGGCAGAAGCCAGAGCAGAGGTAAAACTGGCTGATGTTTCTCTCCTGGGCGAGAGTTCAGCATTGCCACGTGCTGTCTGCTGAGGCTGCTTTTTGAATAAAATAGAACTTTGCATGGAGCTGTTCTTGGTGTAGCGTGTGTTTAGAGGAGACAAGAATGAGGGAGGACTCATAACCAAAATTTAGCCTAATGTTTTTTCTTCTTTCTGCATTTCTGCATTTCGGATGTGGGGAGATTGCTTCGCTGCACTAGTGTGGGAGCATTAGTATAGCTTTGGCCAGGGTTGCAGATGGTCCTTGCTGCAGATATGCCTTGGCTTTACTAAGCCACATGATAGTTTTTGAAATGCTCTCGGTTCATGACAAGTATCTTTTAATGGTAATCTGTAACCTCTGGTGCTGAAGGATGTCACGTGTGAAAATATGATGACCTGGTAACTCTAATGTATGACAGAGCTTTTTGGTGTAGTAGTAACTGATCAACAGATTCAAAGCCATGATCAGCAGCGCAGGGCTGGCAGCGCAGATGCCTCTGCTGCTGGGTGCGACTGAAATGGTGATCGTCTGCAATAAATGGTGATTCAGTGCAGCCCCTTGATATACCTGTTTGTTGCTTTAACAATTCACCCTTACAGGGGATTTCGGGCCCCTCAAATTTTACTCGCTCAAAGAGAATTCATGTTAAAACAACAACAAAAAAACCCAGGTCGATCACAAGCCTCATGCAGGAAGCTTATTTTGTTCATTAATATAGTCTTCATAAATATAGTGTATTTCTTAATATGGTATAAGTTGAGTTGAGGTAAAAGATCTAAGAAACGGAACTCGGGTTGCCTGAGTCCTGTGTGGTGTATGTTTAATGAATTTTCACTTAATCATCCATTAATATGTACGATAAAAATAAACATGGCAATTAAACAGCACAGTACTAAATACTGTTCTGAAAGAAAACCACATTGGGTAAACTAAAACAACTGCATTTCTTACTAATCTACACAATGCATTTCGTTTAAAAGGAGAATTTATAGTATTTGAAATATCCTACCACATACTGAAACTTTTAGTGTAAACTGCCACTTTCTGACTATCACATATTGAAATACTTGTGGCGCATAGTGAAATTTATGTTACATAGTGTAAAATATATAGTGAAACCGAACTGATGTATAATGAGACGCACATGTGCCTGCAATGACTTATCAGTTCCATTATTTTCTAACTAACATTATTTTCGTGATCAAATTTTTCTGGGTCAGAGGAAGACAGTGGTGAAGACCAGGACTGGTACTGCAATGGAAAGTGGAGACCCGAATTTGCACAAAAACTCTATTGAGCTGAGTTATCCTTTGTCCTTTTCTGAGATAAATTCTAAATGCAAACTCTGCTAATGGTTACAACATGTCTCTCTTTCTCTGCCAAAGCTTCATTACGAACATCAGCATCACCCCAGCCAGGGAAATACCACCAGCTACAAGTGGAGAGGCCAAGTGCCCAATTCTCGGCAGTTTTTACCGGTCTGAGGCTGCCGCATGAGAGACCCTGGTGAGGTGCGTGGGGCCTCATGGGAGCACCCCAGCACAGGTCAGGTCATTCCCATCCATTCAAGTCCCCTTGGGAGGGGGCAGCCGGGCATCTCAGACCTGACCTCCTTCATCCACCGATGCTCCAGACCTCCCGTGGAGGCTCAGGGTTGGATGGGCAGCACCAGTGGTGGCTGGAACCTGCAGAGCTTCCTTCTCTACTGCTTAGATTTGTTTTTTTCTGGCTTAAGCCAGGTCCTGACTACTCAGCCAAGCATTCCTGCTAGGCAGGGCAGGCAGGCTAGCCGCTGGGTGTGCCCTGCTGCTGGTGGAGGAGGGCTGTGGCAGCTGGTCCAGTGGCTGGTGGCCTCCCGGCGACCTGGGGCACTCCTCTGCGGGGCTGTTGTTTGCAACTCGCACTTGCTCTCCAACCTCAGTGTCGGTTTGGGCTGAGGATGTCATCTTCTGGTCTGGCTCGCTTGGGAGGTGGTTTCGTCCCTGTCCTGGTGGACCGTGGTCTTGCAGGTCCCACCTGATGTGAGGCTATGGGACTTCTCCAGCCATGCTTGCTACCGCCCACAGCTTCCCAACGGACTTGGACTGCAAACAAAGTGGCCAAAAGAGAAAACAAGATCCTGGTGCTGCTCAACCAAAAGAGAGGGAAATGAACCACAAATCTCACGTCTCTTTGACCAGTCCTACTCTGAGCTCCATGAGAGGGTTTTTTCTTGTATGGGTTATCTGGTTTTGTACCGGGGTCAATATGACCAAAGGCTTTAACACTCAGAAAGTGGTAACAGCAATGAAGTCCCCTCTTTGTGATCTGTCTTGATAGCACTCAGGTCAAGGTGCTTTTGTCCTGTTCTCACCATTGGACTATTGGCCTTTTGCTAAACCAGAACAATCTAGGCCATACCGAAATTGAAAGAAGACCTTCCTACTTTGCGGCTGTTGTGCAGTCAGTCCTCATCAAGGATGGTTGAAGGCACAAGACAAAACACACCCTGGGTTTGAGGGTAAGGTATATTAACCTTTCCACTTGGAATGGCTAATTGCTCAAATATTGCCAACATTGTTCAAACTGCCAGATATGTTAGGGAACAGGCAGAACTGGAGGGACAACTCTATATAAGGGGTATGACAAATTTATTGGGTAAATTGTATGGGAGTGCTTAACCCTTCTCTCTGTTCTGTTTTTTTGTAAGGACAACTGCCAAGTAGAGTTGATCATGACTAATTCATGTGAGGAAATAGCACAGAGAAGTTAAACAGCAATAACCAGTTTAATTTCACTTGTTACCAATAAGGCCTACCTTAATTTTCAAAAGGACATGAAAGGTAAGTTTGCCATTAGCTCTCTGTGTTTTAAAAGCTGCAAGGGAGCTTGAAGAGAGATGTTCTCTGCATTATTAATGCCACCTCTGTCATTAGAGCAGGGGGAGAAGACAAAGACAATTTAATTCCCATGTGTACCAGCACAAAAGGTATCCAGAGCATCAAACTTGTCTTTTGTTTTTGTTCTTCCCTATTCATGGCTTTTAAAAATCATTCTGGAGAGGTATGTTAGTTATCCTTGAAGCAGGGCAGAATATTTATCTGGGCTCCTACATGTGTCAAAGCCAAAACTGACCAAGATGATATAGAAATGATAAAGAAATTGTCTTGAGGGAGAAGAAACAGGAAACATATCTTCAGTACCCGAGCGTCAACTCTAGCAAACAACGTACGAGGCATGAATATTTCACGGGTGGTACAATCACTTGCTACCTCTTTTTTTGACCTATCTTCTTATCTTCCCTAAACCAAATGGTGCGACAATGGTGACAGTGAGTGGCTGAGGTAGTACATATTTCAGACAACGTTGTGGAAAGATGATCTGTCGACAGGGAAGCAGAAACCTTTCATAATGCTAGGAGGAAAATTCATCCAATAAGCCCAGAAGAATAGATTTTTAATCCTTGGTTGTTTCCTTGTATGATACAAACTACTGAGTGTCATCCACTCCTTTGAACCCCTCTGCAACTTCATTGAGATTGACCATTTCCTTCTGAAAGATGCTTGGTCCAGACTGAAACGTTTACTGATTTCTTCATCTCTGTAGCTAGATTGTTCTTTTAGTAAAACAGTATAGAGCCAAACCACTGCGTCTTTTCAAAGGCAGTATATAAAATTATTATCTCTTTAAGCTAACTTTGGTAAGCCAAGCACATGGCTGAGCTTTCCTAAGATCAGGCTTAAACACAGTTCTCATCATTTAAAATGCTTCTACATAAACCAGTCTTGATTTAAATGTCCACTACGAGGGCTGTAGATGGAGACTGTCCAAAATCAGGCTGCCTGGCTGCCCTCTGCTGAGCTACATGAGTCCTTGTGAGGAGGCTGAAGGCAAATGGCTCTTGCTTAGCAGCTTAGTAATCTTCTCAACATCATGGGGATGCTGCTTGTTATTGCTTGCCAGTAAAGGGGACACTTTGCTACTGTGGGCCCAGTTATTTGCTTCCCTGGCTGTCTGTATCCAGCCATGGAGATGTCAATGTGCTAACAAGAGCCACCAGCTCCCACACCATTGGGTTTTCAGCGCCAGGGAGAAGTATTAGCAAAGTAAAATGCGTCAAAATAAGGAAAAGCCTAAAAAAGGGAGTATGTTGTCAATGGCAACCCAGCAAAATGCTCAAGGTGAGCTTTGGCAGGGTGGCAGCAGGTTTCTGAGGAGCCACAAAGCATAGTGGATGTTATAGTTTGTCAAGTCATGGGTGAAATTTCATGCCTCAGAGTAAAGTCAGAGATGAGAAACTATGGGCTTTTCGACGTGGGAGAGCTGAATCTATCAAAATAGTTTCACTTTGCATCTACAGACTGTGAAAAGATGTTCTTCCTTTTTTTTTTTTTATTTGAGTGTTTCATCTCACCCTTGCCCTTAGTTGTATGGGTCCCCTCGCTTAGGAGGCACCGGGTTTTCCAAAGAAAAGGTGGCATTTCACCGCTTCCCTCCGCTGGGTCGTGGCTGGGGAGACTGAAGAACCCAGTGGCCACCTTCCCCCATGGCCAGCATGCTGGCAGGGCTGGCCACACCGGCAGGGAGCTGAGGGCCTTGGGGATGCTCACCAAGAAGGCAAGAGGACGGGGCTGAGCGCAGGGAAGGGGAAGATGAGAAAAGTAAAAAGGATGGAGAGAAGGAACATGGGGCTCACCACCTGCCTGTGCTAGTCTACATAACTGGTGACAGGCTGCTCCTGGCAGCAGTGCCATGGCCAGCAGAGCTGGCGGCTGGATTCATGGAAAAATGCTAGTCCTGCCGTGTTGTTCTGACATACCCCAGGCCAGCCACGGACCAGGACAAATCTCACTGGTCCATGTGCTTTCTGAAACCCAGGAGCATGCGCAAGCAGCCTGTGAGAATGGCACCAAGGCATCAAGCTCAGGCACTCGGAGGCTGAGAAAAGCCAAAATCAAGGCTGAGTCAAGCCCCTGTGGATGTGCATAATGATGTGGTCTTCACAGGATGCGTCTTACCTTTCCCCATGGCCTTTGCCATCGGAAACTGAAGGAGGCCCTAATCCATGAACACTACACCTCGTTGGTGGTCTCTGTTGAAAGGGGTGGGGTAGATGCGAGGGCCATCTCCAGCTGGGAGCTGGGTGCTGCCTGGGAAAAGTACGTTACCCAAGGAGTTGTGCATAGCATGGAGCAAGACACTTAACATGAATTTTCACAGGCTGTGAAGTATCGTACTTTCTGGTTTTAGATGCTTGGTTTGAAGGCGTTGAGTATTCCCAGTGACCCCTGAAGCTAGGATGAGCCATGCTGCAGTCCAGTAACACTTCAGTTGAGATAAACTGCCCTGGAAATTCTGAGCACCCAAAGAGAATATTTGACTTGCAACTCCTGTATTTTGTTTCTTTTTCTGTCGTGCATAGAGATACCACCTTCCTCTCCCATGTGGACATTGAGTGACACAGGTGAAGCCTTCAGCCATCCTCCCAGTGGGCCCACCAAAAGCACCAAGGAGCAACCAGCCCTGGCTGAAGAGTAGTGCAGGAGCAGGAGGGCCAGAGCTGCGTGGCCAGCGATGGAGACAGGAGGAGAGGGAGGGCATCCCTGCCCCATCCCGCGCAGGGTGAGCAGCTGCTGCTTTGTGTGCTGAGCGAGGTAGAAGTCCTGTGGGAAAACCAGCGCATGATGCTGCAAGCAAGGGCTGCTCCTGAAGCTTATGTGTGGACAAGCTTAATTAATTCTGGCGTTTCATAACTTTTTGGTGCTTGACATTGCAACCTCGCTCGCGTTGTGTTAATGCAGGGAGAGCCGTATGCGTATGCAAGCGAGTGAAAGTAGCATCAGCGTTTTGATTAGAACAAGGTTTCCATCAGATACAGACACATGTCCGACCCGATACCCGTTTGTTTCCAAGCAATGTGAAGTGAAGGCCCACTCAGTTTCAGCACACTTCTCGGGGCCCGGACTTTTAATAGCGTGTAATATTTCTGGCAACAGATGAGAGCTAATATATTGTGTTTAAATCTGGGATGAGTTGTTGACCAGCTGTGGTCTGTGTGCAGAGATATCAAATGCTTTTCTTTGGATAATGTGAGTTCCAGCCTGCAACCCACATGTGGGGCAGAGGCAGGACCCAAGACCGGCAAAACCAACCCATTTAATCTTACGAAGCCATGTCTCTCCTGCAGAGCGTTTGGTGCAGTTTTCCTCTAACGATTTAAACATTTCAGAAAGTTCTGGGTGAGCTGGCTCCTTTTTCAGTGTCACACGTTGGTCGACACTGGTGAGAGGTTTCTGCCCTTCTGTCTGCACCGGAGAGGTAAATTAGTTAAGCAGAGGCACGAATTATTTGCATGCAGCTGAGGTGGCGAATGTGTTATCTTAACAGCAGAAAAGGAAATGGTTCTCTATAGATTATTAGTTACTGAAAAAGCAAAGGCATGTCTTTTGTTGCCACCACACCACCGGTCTGACTGTTGAGTAGATACGGATCAATATCCCCCCTTCCTCCTCACCCCCCTCGCTCTTCACATTTTCACTTAGGCTGAGGTGAAGGGTTTCACTTTAATTTATGTCATTCTTGTATTGCCAAATGGCATGCCAGAGCAACCGAACCGGGTGTGATCTGACTCTCTGTTGTGTGCTCTCACATGCAATCCCCTCGTGGGAAAATGCTGAGAGAAAATGGAAATTTAAGCTCTGCACCTAGCCACTGTGGTTTTTTGGGTTTTTAATAGTGCTTCGTTTGTAAGCTTCTTGGGGCAGAGAGAGTTTTTGTTGCGTTCAGGGTAGTCGTAGCCCATAAGTGAGGACTTCGAAATATTACGATATTGCAGATAGTACTATAAGCAACTTGTTCTCTCTACGAACAACAAAAATACGTGCTGTTATATATTGGAGGATCTCAAAACAAGGTACAAATATTAGTCTTACACCACAACTTGCACAAGTCTTGTTACCTATTCTACAAATGAGTCGGGCGTTGTATGGGAAGGTCAACCGACTTGTTCCAGACCTCGCTGCCAGTTAATGGAGGTACTCAAAGCAGAACCCATCCGTCTTGGCTCCTGGGTCCCTGTCCTTGGTGCAAACTTTAGCGCTGGCCTTGAAGTACTGAAATTTCTAGATTAAAAAAAAAAAAAAAAAGACGACTGTCTTTAAATCTGAATTGTTAGATACTCTTAAACTTGGATACATTCCCCTGTGTAGATGCGCATCACTGCCTTTGTGTTTAGCTTGATCTAAACAATTCCACTGACAATTAATTTTTTAAAAAAATGCATTAGGAATGACATCGACAGCCTTTCCCAGTCTTAAATACCTCAAATCAGGGGGAAATGAGAACCTGTAGCTGAACTCTGTGGTTGGGTCCACCCATGAATGTTGTTTTGGAGTCAGACTGACACAGGGCTAAGGTGTTACCTTGTGGCTAACGTGCCCAGAGGGAGTCAGCAGCCAGGACGCCAGTGGCAAAGGGCTGAGATTTAGGATGTTCATATCTAACAAGGCTTTTAGAGTATTTTGCAGGGGCACGTGCTGCTTCGGGAGAACGGGTTTGATGGTCAGGGAGGGCCCTCTTCTCTGGCCTCCTTAATTTGGATAAGTAGCTGAGATATTGAAGGAAATCAGAATGCACTGTGCCTCCAGCATGGCCTGCACCCTTTGCTCCTCAGCCTGCCTCTCTTTTGGGTGTTTGCTAGCAGAATAAGGATAATACTGCCCGAAACAGCAGAAAGGCCCGTGCCGTGTCGTCCCTTCCCTGGAGGAGCCTGGACCACTTGTGCCTGGCAGAGCAGAGGGAGCTGTACCTGCAGCCGCTGTTCCACCTCGTCTCCTGGGCTCCTGTTTGGGCTCAAGCAAGACAAGTGACTGTGCAGCAAACAACACAGTCTCTCCTGAGTGTTGTGTCTAGTGGGGGGGAATTAAAAACCTCAAGCAGATCTGAGGGAGGGAGGAAATCTGCACATCGCTCTTAGCTGCTATGTAGGTCATAACTTCATTTGAGCAGCACTCAGGTATTTTACGAACAAGGCTCCCAGTGAATCGCGGCGTGCGGCGCCCAAGGAGGGCGAGAGGAACCCAGGCATCCCAGGGGAACTGCGCTCAACTCCTCCCGAATGGCTCCAGATTCAGGGGGGCATTTTTCTTCAGATTTCAGCAGCAACTGCTGGGGCTGCTGTGGGGTGTCTCTCTGCTGGGAACAGGCTTTTCTCGAGGGTGACGGAGCACCGGCGCTGCTGCTGTGGGGCTGGTGGCCACACAGGACCCCCAGGCAGGAGCCACAGGGATGGAGGATGCGGGGCACCTCTCGGTCACAGCCCATGTGGGGACAGCGGGACGGGCAGCACGGACACTGGTATGTAGTCTAGAAGTTTTTAGCAAATGGATGTAAAGGTAACAACACTCTTTTGGAAATCAGCTGCGTGGCTGGGCACAGGGATTACTGTTGAGACCATGAGTCTTTGGAGCCAAACTAGAGCCGCTTCCCAAGGGCCATGGAAGTACCTGCCCTGCCCTTCCCTTCCCTTGCTGCCGTCTCTCATCGTGGGCACAATTTTGGCCAGTGGCTCACAGCCAGGCTTGCTCAGGGCAAGCCCAGGGACGAATGGGGATGGGCAAGCGCCTTCTGCAGCTGCCCAGTTTGCAGCGGGCCCCAGTGCTGGGGCATTGGCGCAAGGGGCTGGAGGAGGTGGTGCAGGGTTTTAGGGCAATGGGGATGTAGGAGAAGACCCCCAGCCCTGGGGTCACAGTTCTGCTCCCTGGGGTCCCGGCTGGGGCCTCTCAGGGAGGTGCCGAGGTTGTGGCTCTCGAGACGGCTTGTTACCCTGCTGTTCGGGGCACGAGAGTTTTGGCAGATTGGGATGCTCTGGTGAGAAAAAGCCCTCTGGTTGTCACCTCACACGCTTTTCTGTGCTTAAAATGTATTTTCTCAGTTTGCAGTGTCAGGGGGCCGGGCACCCCGTGAAGCTATTTGGATTCTGCGTTGATAAGGCGAGTGCAAACTGTCCCCGCGGCTCTCGAGAGCAGAATCAAACTGAAACTTACCACTCAGAGTAGAAAGCACATAACACCCACAGCTACAGACATGCACAAATTGCTGCAATATAGGTTAGAAAAGGAGCCCCGTTCTGCACCTTCTGGTCTCATTAAAAACACACACGCACACACACACACAGAATCTTCTCTGAATGACTATATGCACCAGCGCGTGTTCCCTCCTAAACACCCAACTAACCTGTAACGGCTTATTAAAAAGGCAAATTTTCACTTTTCATGTATCCTTGCTCCCTTTCGCACCTGGTTGCAGTTTCTACAACATTTTTAACTCTTGTTTTTTTTCCTGACTGAGTAAAGTGAGACCTCTCGGGGACGCCACCCAATCTGGTGAACTGGGTCCCCGCCTGAGGACACGGCCCCAGCATGGCCAGAGGAAACCAAACCTTCCCCGCGTACTAAAGAATTTCTGCACGGGCCTTTGAGGTTGACAAGAAGAGCAGATCTTGTCTGTAAAGACGCACAGGACCTGTCCTTTAAAATAAAAAGGCCATCTGAATGCACAAGGTAGATTAAGGACGGGGGAAAGCAAATGTTTCCTGCGGTTCAGAGAGGGACAGTCCTCGTGCAGAATGTTTTGCTATAGGAAAGCTGTAGGGAAGCTGGGACCTGAGACTATCATATCCAAGAAATCCCATACAGACTGCTGCCTGCCGCTCTCCTCTTCCCGCCCAAAAGCTACTCTCCGCTTTGCTCATTTAAGTTAGGATTTACCCTGTAAAACTCAAGTGGTAAAGGCAGGAACGTTGGGGTCTCCCTAAGCTCGGTATCAGGTTGCGATGGCCGAGTCCTCAGCACGGGTGAACCGGGAAAGAGGTTCACAGCCTTTGATTTCACTGTGCGTGGTTTCAGTACCGCAGGAATCGCTTCTCTTCCCAGCGCAGTGTGGCCACTTTGGGGCAGGAATGCTGTAAGGAATCTCACTCGGTTCTTGGATAAGGAAATGATCAAGGACTTGCCTATTCACAATTAATGGGAAAAAAAAAAAAAAGAAGAGCTGAAGGCCTTTATTAATCATTGCACAATAAGGAAGTCATACTGGTTTGGCTCCCTTCAATAGGGCTATTTGGTCACACCTACCTAAGTGGTTTGGCATCCCAACCATCTCCCTGCGTGCGGCCGGGGAGGAGGAGGAGGAGGAGGGAAGGGCCACTGCGCCCGCATGCCACCGAGGTGCCTGGCCACCAGCTGGTGCGGCAGGGAGAGCACCGAGTGCCCATCTCCCTTTCCCGGAGGGCTGGGCATCTCTCTTTAGAGATCTCTGCCCAACGCCCCCACCAGTGCTGCCAGTCCCTGTGCTCTGGGCACAGGTTTCTGCCCCAAGCTCTGGCATTGAAAAGGAGCAGAAGTTCACACACATCCTGTGCCAGAGTTTCCCCGCTACCAGCTGCAGGGTTCCCTGCTGGGGAGGGTGTGCTCCCAGGGGTGCGTGCCACCTGCCCAGTGACCGCAGCTCCTCGCCCCGCTGCTGGCCTTCTCCTCAGGGCCCTGGCTTACCTGTGGTGGCAGCCTGTCTGTTTTACCCCCAACTCCAGAAAGCAGTTTGTGGCCAGATGTGATGGCTGGTGGGGCCCCGTGAAGTGGCAGGAGACAGATGTTCAGGCGCTGGGCTTTGGCTGGCGCACAGGGCTGCATCGCCCTGCCCTAGGAGAGGGTGCCAGGGAGAATTTTACAGCAAGTGGTAGGACAACATCAGCACGGGATGAGAGACAACGCTTTGGGAGCCCAGGTTACATCTCAGATGCCTTTCCTAGGTGAGCTTGTGCAGGCTGAAGTTTGCAGAAGTGGTGCCTGGAGGTGGAAAAGCAGCATCTAACCTTCCCTGCGCCGGGTTTTCCTGCGCAGAGTGCCATTCGACTTGCGCCAAGCTGCAAGCTGTCATGGTGGAGGTCGGGAGGCTGGGCTTCGAAGCAGATGTCTGCTTAGCGTGCAGTCGTCTGAGCCATCGACACCTGACACGTCTAGGCATGGGACAAAAATACCACTTTGCATCCAAAGCAGGCACTGAGGCAGCAGGGGCTCGGCGAGGATTAGCAGCTCCTGTTCCCTTTGGCCGCCACTGTGAACGGCTGGAAAATCTTCCCCAACCTCTCCACATGTTGGAACCTCTGGAGCCTTCTGCTGCTGGCTGCAGTTAGTGCAAAGGTGGCCTCGACGGGTGTGCAGATGTGCTATTTGCCAGCACTCCCACATGCTGCTGGTGAGGGTTGCAGGACGGCCCTTTTTCCACATCTGATGAAAAATTAAAACCCAGTGTTTTTGGGAAGCGTCTCAACTTTTCTCAACTTTGACAAAAAGTCACATTTTCCCGCCATTCAGGCAGGACCTGGTAAGTGCTGAAGCTGCCAAAATTTCCATCTGTGCCCCACCACATCCCAGCCCAGGCAGCTGCCTTTTCCCTGCCAGTCTACCCCGACCCTGTGCAGAGGAGGGAGACCTTTGTCTCGGTGCCAGGGCAGCTACCTCGATGCCATTGCTGAGTTTTTTTCTTAAGCCACCATGATATTAGGAAAAGCTTCTCTTCTCCCAAGTTGTGCCAGGGGAGGTTTAGATTGGATGTTAGGAAAAATTTCTTCACTGAAAGGGTTGTCAAGCATTGGAACAGGCTGCCCAGGGAAGTGGTTGACTCACCATCCCTGGAGGTATTTAAAAGATGGGTAGACGTGGTGCTGAGGGACATGGTTGAGTGGTGGTTTTGGCAGGGTTCAGTTGATGGTTGGACTCGACGATCTTAAAAGGTCCCTTCCAACCCGGACAATTCTATGATTCTATGATGGCCTGTGTTTTGCAGATACCTGCCCGGTGACGGGCGCATTCCTCGGCCGCACCGCATCCACTCAGCCCCAACTCACGCAGCAATTAGCCAAGTGTTTCCTGGCTGCCTTTAATTACAGCCACAACTATTTCCCTTGCTCTAATGTAACGCCTCTGAACGATAGCAAAGGTTTTGGACTGCATCCCGCACGGAGCGCGGTCCCAGCACGTGTTGGGACGCAGCCGTGCACCGGCAGCCGCTGATTTGAACCCGAAGGGCTCATACCCCCTCAGTGAGTCACTTCTTCAGTTTTCGACCTCAAGGTCCTAATTGCCCACGCTGGGAATTAGCGGTGTCTCCCCCAGCACCCAGCTGAGAGACACTGGGCTTTATAAACCAGCCAGAAGGGCAGGATCCTCCTTAAATCTGTGTTTGAGTCTATGATCTTGGCTGTAATTTGCCCCATCCCCTGGCAAAGCAGCTGGCAAAGCCGTGGAAGGAAAGGGCACGTCGCCTTCCAGGCCCCATCACGCTTGGTCCCCCAACGTTTTCACGCCGACGGTGGCAAGGTGGGCATGGAGCCTGCCCGCCCACTGGCCACCCACGGCCCTGCACTGGGGGCACACAGCCTTGCAGGGCTGCGTTTTCATGGCAGGACCCAAAACGACGAGCTTTCCCCCCCGTCCCTGCCCCTTGCTACGGCTGCGGCAGTTAGCCGGCCTGCTGGTGGTGGCGTTGCCATGGCTGAAACCCGCCGCATTTCTGGTGGCTTCCAGCCGGCTGCGGGGGCTGCCAGAAACCAAGGCAGCAGCTGCCGGGCTGGGGCTGGCGAGGCTGTGATCTATAACGTGCATTGTCTTTTTATGTAATGTGTTTTATTAAACATCTTCTAAAGCTTACAAGTGTCCCCAGGACATAACTCTCCAGCGCAACGGAACGCTTTGCCAAGTAATGAAGTATGATTTATGGCGGCAACGGTTATCCTATGTTTTTTTTAAAAAATTATTACAGCAATAGCTCTGTCGACTATAGGAATATAACATGCTGCATTTGGCACGTTTATGACAACAGTGCTCTGGTTTTCTTAACTCCACAGTTCGGTGTTGGCAGTATGTCAAATTCTTGAGACAGATGTTTAAATGAATTTTTTAAGAGGACAGTGAAATAACTTTTAAAACATCATACGGCGCTGAGTGTCTCAATATGAGCAGGAACATTATTTCTTTAGCGTTCAGGTAGGGCAGGGCAGCACATGGCCTCTCTGGTTTAGATCTCACGCTAAACGATGGAAGTAGCAAACGTGGAATTAGCTTTTTTTTCTGGGGCATCCCGGCCTGCTGTTACTTTTTGGCCGAGGTAGTGGGGAAGGGACCCTCGGACCTTCTCCTGGCTTTAAGTTCGCGTCTCGGCCGTGAGCAGTGAAAACAGATCCACATTTGTTTTGAATGCAGTTCCCACCACGCCGATACAGGACTTAAGTGGTCTCACGCTGACATTTTGAGTGTGTCATTGTGGTCCCAGTGGTTAGGGTTTCAGGCCAGAAATGACAATCATTTGGAAATATGTAAATGAGAACCCTGTTCGCATATCTGCCAGGCAGATAGCATTCAAGTAGTTCCATCGAAACACTGAAAATTCTTGGTTTTTTTTAAAAATATCCTTTTTTTTTTTTAAGGTATTGGCTAAAACTGAAGCCAGCGCCGTAATTAACAAAGCCGTAATTAACAAAGCCAGGGCATTCGGCTCTGGCATCGCTGTTCGCAACGATCAATCCCAGAAAATCAGAGCCCACAAGGGCAGATGTCGGCACGTTGGGAGCCATCCTCGTCCTCGGCGCAGCCCGTGTCTGCGGCCAGGAGGGGAAGGACGCAGCCAGCGCAGAGAGATTGAAGACAAGGGAAGCGTCAGTAAAGCAATGAACACTTATATTTAATTTACATTTGACAATTTGCACATAAATAATGGTGTAAACCAATACGTAAACATATGATAGTTTGTTGTTCTAGCAAAGTAAAAAGCCTGTTAACTTTGGTCAGAGTCTTTCTCGAGAGAGACAAAAAAAAAAAAAAACCAACCCCAAAACACTGTTGATTGTTGCTACATTCACATGTAAAACTTCTAAGGGAAGGGGGAAACAGTAAAGAGAAGTAACAATTCTTAAAGCTGATGCATATAAATTCTTGTAAAATTTGTATCAAATACAAGAAAGCACTACAGGCAAATAATAGGAAAAGTGTGTGTCCAGTGACAGAGTAGTGATACTTTGGTTTATCCTACAAGTAAGTACTATATTTATGAACTATTGCTACATTTAAAAGATGTCAGCCTCACAATTTGCAGGAGTGGAAATGTAATGAACTGTAGTCCTTCAAAAGCTGTGCTGAGAGACACATATTTCAGGATTGTTTGTTGTTTTGGTTTTTTTAACAGAAGGCATTAAAATGAAGTTTGATGGAAAAAAAAAAAAGGTCACCAAATCCTGGACTGCTGAAGCGGGCTATTTTAAAATTTTTAATATAACCAGACAAAAAGATATACATGGAGGGTAGGTGTATAATAATGCTACTTATATTTATGCACGTTGACCGTGCAACTCGTTAATAGCAGGGCAAAACGAGACGAGGGGCTCATCCCAACTAACTTCCGCCCTGCCTGTTGCTGCGTTTCGTGAACACGCCGCGCATGGTTCGTATTTGGCTTCTTTTCAAGTTCTTTCAGTTACATTTTTCTGGCTGTTTTGTTCACTGACCACCCGCCTCCTTCTCCCCCCACCCCAACGAGTACGCAGGGCAGCCGTGACCGCCCCCCCTCGTCCTGCAAACAGGGTGGCTCCCACCGAATTGGCCGAGACGCCACGCGTGGGTGACGTTATCCACGTAAGGTGTTTTGGAAGCTCGGGCGTCACCTGGGCAGCTGCGCACGCGCTGGCGAGCGCTAAATGCCTTGGTACAACCTTCTGGGTTTGAGGTCACTGGTAATATGCAGAACTGGATAACATTTGATTTTCACACTTAGATGAAAAATAGGTTTTATTACATGGTTTGGCTCACAACTTAAGTGGTATAAATATATATACATATACATATATAGTATAGTGGTATAAATATATCTATAAATATACATGTATTCTTTGCTACACCTCAAACATCACCATATCATCTTTGGGCTTAGCAAAACAAAAAGATAAAAGGACGTGCATTCTATCTTTCCCTGTGCACATTTTGGTTTCTTCTCTAAAGTAGCAAAGCATTTAGATAAAACAGCATTGTCTGCACCACTGGACACAAGCACTGAGGTAATTGTTGTTCAACAACTTTGCAATGCCCTTTTTTTTATTTAATTAAATTAACCACAAAATGTACAAACACAAATACTGAGAAAAATCTTGAGTTGTACAAGAAGGACGAAAAAAAAAAATGTTATGTGCCAGGAAAGGACTTTGTTCCCCACTTCTACCCAGGCAAAGTGGGAGAGGAAAATACAAGTAAAACCGAACCCCTTCTTTCTCAGGGAATCTGACCATCCTTTTTTTTTTTTTTTTTATCCCTGGAAGGCTCTGGCCAACAAAAAAGAAAAAAAGAAAAGAAACAAGTCTGCCAAAAACCCCCTTTCAGGCAAAATATTAAGAAAATTTGTGTGTTTGCTTTTAAACTGCTTTTTTTGAAACAAACAATGTCAGTGAGATTTTTCTTTTGGAAGAGCCACTTTAAGCTGATGCATTCCTTTGGTCATAAAGATACATGACGATCTGTGGGGCTACAGCTGTTTTCAAAAAACCCGTGGTATTGTCCATGGCAGGTCGGGGTTTGCTGTGCCGCATCTGTTGCGGGTAGAGCTGCAGGCAGAAGAATCTCTCTCCTGTCCTCAGAGAGGCAGGGGCAGCAGTTTCTTCCCCCGCTTGCTGCTACTCTGGGTTTGGTTTATTTTTTTTTTTTTCCTTTTCAATTCCCAGTGGGGTGATTTGCACATAAAAGTACACAGCTTTTTTGTTTTTTTCAAACCAGCGGACCTAGGATTCTGTATGTCAAAATGTCCAACTTTGGCAAAAGGAAAAACCACGTTTGTTTAAAAGACATTGGTACATAAAACACATTTACTGAAACCCCAATCTTAGGTTCTTAAAACAGATGTGCAGAAAAAAGTATCTACAACGAATGGCCATAAAACAAAAAATAAAAACATTTAAAGTAAAAATTACAATGAATTTTCCAGTCATTGTAAACATTTTCCTAATTATTGCTTTTAGAATGATTAATTGCATAATAAATTATGAAGTACTATCATTGAAAAAATAATTATGGATAGATGATTGTCTTTTAGTAACTGGCGAGGCAACACACAGTCCTTTGCCCCTTTTTATGCCCTGAGAAAACAGTAACTTTGGAGTTCCTTCTTTCAGCTGGAGAGCGTAGGGAAACTACTGTAAGCCAAGATTGCTTTGCAGCATTGAAACTATGTACAAGCAACTGCTACAGGCACCCTGACTTGCCAAGTCATAAATAGAAAAAAAAAAAAAAAATCACTTTGCCAAAAAGTCTTAAGGGTCCATCGGTTCAACTGTTTCTTGCTTGACCTTTACAGGTAACAGAGGTAGTGGGTGACCGTGAGGCAACTTCATAACTGACATATCTGACGACTCGTAAAGGTTGCATCCTGAGGAGATAAGTCCGTTTCCCAGGTTCCTCTGTAGAGACACTTTCAGATTAGCTCCTTCCATTTCCCTCCTGAGCATGGTCAGTATATCCTTCTCCACGATCGATGTCAAGTCGATATTGTCCTCCACTTCTTCCAACTTGTCAGCATTGTCGCTGATGTCGAACTTCTCGATCTCCTCGTTGATTCGATTCAGGTCCTCCATGGAGAGGCCGGAGGCAGGGGCGACGGGGCAGTTGCCCTTCAGGTGGACCTGGAGGCTGCAGAGGTGAATGTAGCTCTTGTGGCAGTGGATGCATTTATGGGGACGTTCCCGGGTGTGGAGACGCTTGTGCAGCTTCAGGTGCACAAACTGGGTGAATTTGGCGGGGCAGAGCTTGCACTGGTAAGGCTTCTCTCCAGAGTGGAGCCGCAGGTGGGTTTTGAGATTGCTGGTGCTGCTGAACCGCTTGTGACAAACCTAATGTGGGGGGTGGCAGAGAAACAGTGAATGAGTGGGAGGGGATTTTATGGTTTAAATCACAGACACCTAGGAGGAGACAGCAGGATGAAGCAGCAGCTTTTTAGATCTTCACACTTTCTCACAAAGGGGAAAAAAAAAATTCCCCACCTTTTTTATTTAAATATTGCTGAACAGTATTTTGAGTATGGCCGGCGGCAAAACCGTATCAGGCAGATGTTGCTCCAGCAGGCTAAAGGCAACCCTGCTGCCTCACAGGGCTGGGAAGGGCTGCGATACGGACTCCAGCCCTGAGCAGCCCAGGGTTTGTCGCGCAGCCCTCCCTGCGCGCCGTACGGGCTCTGCGCCAGCCCTGCCGTGCCTTCGGCCTCCAAGGGAAGCGAAGTTGTCTCTGTGGTGCGTGTTACATACCTGACACTCGTGGGGTTTCTCTCCCGTGTGTACCAGATAGTGCTTCTGGAGGTGAGCCAGCTGCGTGAAGCCTTTATTGCAAGTCTGGCATTTAAAGGGTCTCTCTCCGCTGTGTACTCGGAGGTGCACCTAGGGAGAAACAAAGCAATTAAAAATTTGCAGTTTCCAGTACTGTAACAAAAGTACTTTCAGATGTTTCCTAAAGTTAGAGGAAGACTGCTGTTGTCAAAATACAATGTTATCTAGTTAATTAGGTGGCATTGGTATTCAAACACCATCTTTACAACCATGCCTTCTTGCTGGGGGGGGGGCTGTATTAAGCCCAAAATGATAAATAGCCTAACAAGCAAGGAAGGCCTGTCCCTGCTTTTCCTAATAACCTATAGGGAGAAACCAGCGCCTTCCAAGAAGGCTTGTGGCTTATTCTCCACTGCCTACCTTCAGGTTGGAGAGCTGGCCAAAGGTCTTGGAGCAGACGTTGCATTCATACTTGATCTTCCCGTTCTGCTTCTTCAGTGGGTATGGGAGGGTTTTGTAACCGGTCACATTCCTCTTACTTTTAATGAGATTCATGGCTTCTTCACCGCCGGTGGCAGCCAACACCACTGAGGTAGGTTTAGGTTGCATTATGTGTTCTGAACTGGCTGCTGTACCAGCTGTGGGTGACCCGCTGGTGGGGCTGCATGGCTTGTCCTTCATGCTGGCAGCAGCGCCCGTGATAGAGAAGGCACTGTTAGGTGCTGGTATGAGGAAGTCTCTCGGATGATCAGGCTGCAGCAAGCGACGGCCTCCTTCACTGGGCAGTGAACTGGGGAGCGTGGCGGGGTTCAACATGTGGTGGGAAAGGCTACCTCCGCTGAGCAGGTTGCCATAAAGAGGATACATCCTTGGGAAGAGATTGAAATTGTTGATGCCATTGATATTGTTCAAAGCGCTCAGGTTATTACAGCTCATATTGAACGGAGGTAACAGGAATTTGGGGTAGTGGGGGTTATAGGACGGTAGAAAGGCAGGTGGGAGGTGGCCAGGGGGTGCGTATCCAGGATAAGACCCCAATCCTTCTGAGCCATATGATCCATTCAAGTAAGAGTATGGCTCTCTGTGCTCTTGGGAAGTAGGTGCCAGAGGTGAAACCGTGACCCCTGGACTGCTGTGAGGGCTTGAACTTTTTAAACTTTGGTCTGGGCTGCTCCTCCCAGAAGGACTCGGTGTCGTAGACGTCTGGATGGGCGAGTGAGTCATGTAGCTGGGTCTGTCCATCCCATACGCTAAGGAAGCTTTCAGATAGTCTTCTGGAATGTGAGGTCGGATCGGGTAGACAACTCGAGGGAAGAAACACCTCTCCGGGCTATAGTTCTTACGCAAATCATCCAAGTCTTTTTCTGGAGTAACTGGTGAAATGTTGGTCTGGAAGAAGTCTTTTCCTTTTGGAGGATTGGATTCCATTTTCAGGATTTCTTTCACACTGTGCTCCTTCTTTGGGATGCTTTTCTGACAGAGCTCATCTTTATCAGCACTGTGCTGCTTTGGATTAACGTGGGTTTGTGCTGAAATACAAAGACAAGGTAATGATTATTTAGATACTCCACCGTCATTATCTCTTTTCAAAACACAACCTAACACCTGCAAGTTTAGTGGGAAGGAAGGGCCACTCTCGGAGATGAGCAATCGTTTAACTTGCAAAAAACCTAATTTCTGTGTGAAGAAATGCCTGCTGGTATTAAGTGTTAATAAAAGGCATTGTTAATTTAAGGGATACCAGCCAGCACATCCAGATCTTGATGATGATTCATCTGCAGAGTGCTAGTCTCCACTTCGCAAACTGGTTTCACCTTTCTTTCCCCTTAAATGTGACTAGCTTTGCTGTTGAATGTCTACTGAAGCGGTATTTCTAATAAACGCGGTAACAAGCATTTGTTCACAATACAGGCTTAACAGAAGGACTTTGCAGAACGCAAGCTCCCAGAAATGTTCCTCAGTAAAATAACAAGGCATGACAAATCGTCTTTTGCCAAACCGCAGCAGTCACTTCACCAGCCAGTTCAATTACTTACAGTACCAAAAAAACCATGGCTGGCTAGGATGAAAGCCTTCTTCAAAGAGAAGGTATTCTCCATCAGTAAACAGATCATTACTCATTAAATATACTGCTTAGGAACATCTACAACAAAGCAGACTATTTACTGCAGATTTCTGTGGCATTCAGTCTATGCAAAACTCCTCTGCTTACAGCTGTACTTTATAAAAAAAATGCTGAAGCAAAGCAAAAGAAAGCAAGACTGGTTGGCTCCAGCTTAAGTTGAAATGTACTTTAAAAAAACAGGCAAAAGAAATATGCGTTTAGAAGGGAACAGAAGCTAGCAACCATTTGAATCAGTTCAGCGCATAGACTGTTTAATTGTATTCAAAGACTCTACCTTGTTTATCTTGACATAATATAATATAATATAAACAGTACACTGAAAGATGTCTTCAATAGAAAAAGAAGCCTGCTTTTATCTAATCTCCCAGAGTTAATAGTTATATAATCTTGAAATGATGACTTGTAAGGTATTTTATTATAGAGGAAAAACTACAAGAAGGTTTCATATTCGTGGTTAGTTATGTGCAAGGTTTTCCATCAGGAGGTACAAGTCAACACTGATAGGTACGTATGTCACTCGAAAGTATTGCAGCCCTTCAGCCGAGTTTCTACTGTTCTTATTTCACTAACTGGGCTGAGAAACAGTTATTTCTGATTTTTGGAGGACCAGCTGAACCCAGTGAAGAAGACGGGAACAGGCAATGACCACGCTGCTTTCAACTTGGATTCTTTGCTTCACTATTCACTACTCTGACGGAATCTATAATTTGGCAACATTACCCTATAAGGCAACGGAACAGCCATTTACTAAATGTATCCACGAAAACAGCTGTTTTCAAAGCATGCTCCTACTCACAGAAACCCAATTTTACAGTAGCATCCTTTTTCAAATGGCATTAGACTAGTAACAAGCAAATTTAGTTTGAGACATTTGGGAAGTTTGTGTATTTTAAAGTTGCAATGAAATGCAATTTAACACAGTTACGTTCAATTTAAATACTTAAGATAAAACATAGGGCATGTTGTACAGCAAGCACAATACACACACGGCTTCCCAGTTACTTCTCTCGATGTTAAAGCTTAATGCAGAGCTGTGACAAAAATAAATTAATAGGGTGTTGTGTTGCCTGGCATTAAAAATCATCTACTTTCTTTTGTCATTTTGTCTATACTTGTGGACTGCTAATTTATTTTCTAAATGTCCACCCAGATTTTTGGGTATAACATAGAGGTCCTACTAGGTTCAAGAAGCTCCACAATGGCATTGGGGACAGTATTATCTACATCTTCTTATCAGCTGTCTGTAACCACGCCAGCATCTCAGAGCAGACATTCCCGGTGACGCTATCAACATCGGGAAGTATTGAGACCGGGAAGTATTGAAAGCTGGGTGGTGGGGGAGGGAAGCAGAACTTGTGAAGCCTTGCAGCAGAAAAAAATAAATAAATACCACCTTATCAGCCCCGTATCAGTTTCTCAGTGGGGTCTGTCAAGCAGGAAGTTCAAATTGACACTTTTCTCTTTTAAAGAAAAAAAATCTGGGGGGAGGGAAAGAGGAAGGAGAAGTGCTGGCGCTGCTGGAAAAGTGATAGAGAAACCGGGGCCGCTTCAGCTGGAGGAACGGCTCCTGCTGTCACAAGGTTAAACACCAGGGTGGGGATGTACGTGCCTTATGCGCCGGAGCAAGCCTGCGAGTGACAGAAAGGAAGCTTACGCCGAGAATGTAACTTTCGTTGTGCAACAGGCCCGTGTCCCCACTTGACAGACTAAAGATAATTGTTCTTTCCTTCCCTTTAAAGTTCCCAGTAAAGCCTCCCCTCCTACTAATTTCCACATGTAGAGAGAAGTTGCAATATTTAAAGATTATTTTTCAAGTCTAACTATGTCAGCTCTCTTTCGTTTGCAAGCTATCTTTGGTCCATAAATCCCCTCTTGGCTTTTTCCCCTATTACCTGAGCACAAGGGACAATTGGGAACACGAGAGAGATCAAAACATAAACAAGTGTGTCAGCACCGTGTAAAATAAGAGAAGGGGCCAAGAAGAGGGTCTTATGTTTTATACTGAACATGGATTTAAACCAAGGCAGAAACTGATTGAGAGCTTTACAACCTTTCTTGTTGGTCTTAAAGGAGCCATACTTCAAAGTTAAAGAGATATATTTCTTATGTTGTTTTCTTTTTTAACTTGTGATTTTAGATTTAAGTTCTTAATGATCACAATGTCTCCCTCTCACTCTTCAAATGTATTTCTCCCTCCCACTCCCATATACATGTATATACATTAAATATAGGCACACACTGTTCCAAGATCTGTCTAGTTTCCGTGGTCACGGAGACACGGAGAAAAGACGTTCATGACAAAACAAGAACAGTGCAGCTGCATTTCTAAGTTACTGATCCGAGGGGGGGGAGAAAGAAAAAAACCCAGACGTGCCTCTTTAGGAGCTTGATCCACTTCTCACCGAGGTCAATAGATTATTTGACCAGATCTGAGATTAGTGAGTGCGTGCAAGAGGAAAAGGGACAAAACTCCTGTTACTTTTAAGTATTAATAAAACTTGAGCGGAGCAGCTGCCTGAAGTCACTCCAATGTGGGTGTTCCAGCTACAGACTGCTGCATAGCCGTAGGCTTTGCTCTCATTTCTCGGGCTCCAAGCTGTAGCCTGAGAAAGACTTCATAAAAACAATGATCTGTTTTTTCTAAAAACTTGAAAAACAGTTGTAGGCAGGCAGTAATTTCAATAGTAATTTCAGGAGCGAGATGGTACTGAACACCTCGAGTGGTGGAGCTTAATTATGCCGATTCACATTTTCGATCTAAATTAAGCACCTCTTTTGCTAGTAGAAAGAGAACCTCGAAGTTGTGAAGCGGGCAAAACAAAGAGTGTTTTCACTCAAAATGAGAACGGCGACCAACATTTAGAAGTATATAATTTGATCATCTGTTTTCTAAATGTGTCCAAGACAGGGTGACATGCCTTTGAAAACATTCTGCTCAGAGAAGGTCTTTAGGGGAGCCTTCAAATAATCCTCAATATAAAGTCAACTTTAGTCCCTAAATTCTGGTTTTGTGAAGACAACCTTTCATATAATTTCAAAATCATTTTCCTGAGCCCTTCTGAAGATTCCAGGAGGCATTTTTTTTTAAGCAAGTGCAGATGTTTCCTCTCAACACAAACAGAAAAGCTTCAAAACCAGAAAGTGAAACTGTCCATAAACAAAAGGGAAAGCGAGTGGTGGGGCTTAGCTAACGGCCAGCGTGTCAGGGCCAACAGGAAGAAGAAAAGAATAAATTACATTGAAGAAACAGCATTAAAAAGTCAATCTTCATAGAATACGAAAGATTATCAATAACACCTCATTAAACCTGTTAATGAAACAGAAAGATTGCCAAATGATTTGTAAATATGCAAATTGTCTTCCCCCCAACTCAAACTTTTTTTCTGAAGCTTGACCGAAAGATGTCACCTGCCCGTACTTGACTGAGGAGACAAACAGACAGGAGCAGCAGGAAGTTGCATCATATGATTGCAATACATGAACATTATTATCAAATAGTCATGTCCTGACTCAATGCAGGTTCGGGGGTTTTTTAATTTAAAAAACAAAACAAAACAAAAACTATCACCCTCTCCACCCTCCATCCCAAAATAATCCTCCTATGAGGAGGTAGGAATGAAATGCTAAACTATGTGAGACCCTCAAAGTAAACTTCCTCCGTTTGTTTGCTAGTTCAAAAATGAAATACGACAGACTAAAAGACAATCTGAGGGCACAGCTGAATGAGGTTAAGCACATTTAACAAATTACCGAAAACTGATTTTTTGGCCAGCAGAACACAGAAATCTTGTGCCATCGCACTTAAAACCATTTACTGGACAACGGCACCATCTGAAGGTGACGTATCTCAAATCTTGATAGAAAAAACCACCAGTGGTCTCAAAACAGGCAGGAAGGAGAAGGGAATCATTTGAAACGAGACTGAGTTTCCACTGCCGGGATAATGCAGAGTCTTGACGCCACCACTATTGAGCAACTCCTTTGCAGGCACTTCAACATCCACTTGAAGTTACGTAGCTCCACTCAGAGCTAATCATGGCCGTGAAGGTAGGTGTGTGCTTCAGCGTCTGAAGGACTGGGTCAAAGGCCCCAGTTCAAGAAAACACAGAGGACAGGGTTAAACCCATAACTAAGTACGTGCCTAATTGCTGCCTTTAATCTGGATGCTTTCCTTCTACGGCACAAATGAACTAACGCTACAGAAGTTACCTTTAATTTGAAAGTTTGCTGTTACAGAGGCAAGTAGATGTTATATATGGATGTGTAAAATTATTTATGCTCTAAAGTGGTGGTTCTGTCATTTTTGAGGCCACTAATTACAGGAAATAAAGCCAGAGAAATTCTCTGATACGTTTTTCCCCAGAGGCCTATCCTGCCCGGGTGCTTAAAAAGGAACTGAGGTGCTGAACTTCAAGACCGTGATCCTCAAACCCCTGAGGCACCTAAAGCACCTGCCTATATTTTAAGTTGGCAAGACCGAGGCCACACTGGAAGCTCTCTGTAGGTGTGTGTCCCAGGTGGCCTCTCCTGTGCTGGGCCAGGCAACCAGCCAAGACACAGCTATTCCAAAGCCTCCCGCAGGCACTAGCATGCTCTGCACACCCAAGACACGGTAGAGGGAGGGAGCTGGGCACGACACACTACGGCCATGGGCTGGCAGTGCTGCTGCCCCACGCTTGTGCCGGCACGTGTCCTAGTGGGAGGGAGCCCTGACTTTAGCCTGTGGTGGGACCTGGACCCCGATTTTGCCTCCCTCTTCCTCAGAGGGTGCCAAAACCAGCATCCAGGAGCCGGGAGAGGTGACGATGCTCACTTGCTCCTCTGAGGGAAGCCGTGCCACTTTAAACACTGAATTATTAGCAATCAGTTTGGCTGGAGAGACCTTCCTGACTTTCTAGCAGGTGAAGGAGGTGACCAATGTGGGGGGTCGCCCCAAGCAAGACTGTGTTAAGATGTTTTGATGGGGCAAAGCCCCACACCTGCAGCAGGCACAGGATGCTAGCTATCTGGGGCAAGCCTTCTGCACTTTATTTGTAGATGAACACAGCATGAGGGAACCTTGGCCAGGCTTGTGCTAGAGAGAGAGGTTGGAGAGGCAGTGGGATGGTCGCTAATTTTAGATTTAACTAGAATTGGCCTGGAAGGAAGAAGAAAACTGAATGGTGCTGACATTCACTTTCAACTTATCTGGTTCCAGTACTAACACTGGAAAAACCATCCCTGCTCCACTGTTGCTACAGAGCCTTCAGTAAATAAGCATCTTTGGGAGACCTCTCGGTTTTTTTCTGTAGTTTTCAAAAAAGGGCACAGAAACTTTAGAAAACCCCAATCCTTATGGTACCTGTAGGGTTTCTGGCCCAATTGCAGTCCTTAGGCCTGAACATGTTTGTCACAAAGACAAGGGAAAAAGATAAAAAAAGTAAGAACTGTTTTTCATTTTTCTGAACTGTTCTTTTCTTTAGGTGCACAGGCTAACATAAAATTTCTAAATGGTTTAAATGGAATTATCTTTAAAAACAAGAAGAGGTATTTTGATCTCAGCTTTTTCAAATGTAAGGCTGAACTACACAATTTTTGCTTAAGATTCCATCTCTATAAACTTACTGAGCCTACTTTTACTAAAATTAATTATTCTGCACATGTCCAGACACCTTTAGTTTTGACCTTAGTAAGAGTAACCAGGTAATTAGTTGACACTTTACAAATACATTCCTTGGTGCTTCTGCAAGGCAACGTAAGATGACAGCAGATGCAGGAAACTGAGGATGTGCTTGTGTATCCTCCTAGCTAGTGGCCAGATGTGTCTTGGCTGGATCTTTGCAAACTCCTGACCCACAGGAACCCTTAACGTTGTTGTCTTTTCCCACCTGTAGCCAGCAGTTCATCACATCAGGAAATAAAAGTGCACAGCGAGTGGTGAAATGACATATGTGCAAAGATGACAGCATCAGTGAGATATTTTTTGAATAGGGAATATAGCAGCATAGGATATGCCCTCCCCCTCTTCCCTCTGCCATTAAGAGAAAGCAAATTTTCTTCTATGGTTTGTAGGGAAAGACCAAAAACCGGTGAAACATCCATGGAGGACAGATGTACTTTTGATTAATCTGAATGCGTGACATCATTTTCATGATGCGGGGTTACGTTTTAGCTCCAATGATCCCCAAAGCAATACTGATATTTTATAACCCATTATTTCTTGCCAATTAACAGCAAATAGTCCTTTTTATAAAAAAAACCAAACCACAACTATTTGCAGTTTTTCCTTCAAATTTCAGTGTAGGCGCTGGCAGAAGGACAAAAGAATGCTCTGCTCTATCTCAGAGCAGCTAGCAGGAGGGGAGGCACCGTAAGAGTCGAATGAGAAGTCAGCAAGAATCTCTCCCTCTCTTCGAGGGGCTCTGGATGAGGCGCTAGGCAGTGATTAAGCTATGAGTAAAGTGCTGCGGGTGGAAATGGTCAGAAACCACAGAGAAACACAAGAGATAAACTCCTGGAAATACTTCTTCCCCCTGCTACCAGTGCTATTATTTTTGAACAGAAAATGAAAGCTGCGACATACAGCCAAGAAACGGGGACAAACTACACTGAGCTTAAAAAACAAGTAACCAGATGAGAAGGCCACAGGAGGTTTGCTCCTGTAAGACAAGTAAGCATAGATGCAAGGCTCGACGAGCATTATGCACTCAACACATATTTTGCCAGGCACCTAGACAGAGTCATGGCATATGGCCGCTTCCTCGTAGAGTGAGGGCAGCCCTTTGGGAACATGACTGGACAGCCTTTAGTATATGCTATCAAAGCAGGCTTTTGCGCAACGCACTAAGAGATCTGGACTTGGAAAATCTGAGAGTGAACCAACATCCATGGTTCTGAAGGCCGGGGATACATTCAGGTTGTTTGTCCAGAACTTCATCAGATAAGACTCAGTTTGTAAACCAGTAACTGTTCAGATTTTTTATAATCTGTTTACATTTGAACGGGCACAGGGAACTCATTCTGTTGTGCTGGGTTTTTTAATTCCCCTTTTCCACTCCAAGCTACCTACTGTGACACAACAGATGATGCAGCTGTGTAATTATACAACTTATTATTAGATCACATAGGCAGGAGAGACATTACTAGCATTCTTTCTTTATACTGTAATCCACTTACTGAGGTTCATCATTGTCAGCTCTCTGGAGGAGGGATAGTGCAGCCTCTCTGCAAAGTCCCGGCAATACCACACAAGCAGCTCTTGGTTGGCAGGGATGGGCTTGATGGTGTAGAAGTAAATGTTCATTCCATTCTGACAAGCAGCCAAGTTCTGTTCCTGAACGGAGTAGCCAGGGTTTACATAACGCATCCAGTTGCTCTTGTCCTCGTTAAATCCGTCAATGAAATGGTGAAGCTCACCACTTGAATAGATCTGGAATAGAGAGGAAGTGCCTATGAATATATATACACATAATACACAACACATGCGCACAGAGTCCAGAGAGGAAAAATGATAAGGTGGGTTTTTTTGTAAACAATAAGGTATTACTAAAATAAGAGTTCAAGCTGAGTCCCCCTCTTTCCCACTATGATATCCTCTGCGTTAAGAAAAGAGATGCTTATTCCACGGCAAATCCACAGTCACCTTTCCATGTCTGCTTAGCCTCTGTGGCTCTGTTAGTATGGACAAATCAGATCCAAAATCTGAAATGCAGAGTACTCTCCCTGCATGAGCAGTCTACCTTAGAGTCCTTTTCCTGGTGCTATGATCAACAAGTGGGTAATGCTAATGACTGCAGGTCTGAGTGCATGCTTGCATTAATGCTTTGAGTCACCTGTGTATAAGACTGACTGGCTGTGCTACGTCAGAGTCTTTCTCGCCTTTTTCTATGGCCTCTGTACTTGCAGTTTCCTACCACCTCCGCCCAAAGGTTTAAACTATGCAAACATCCTCCACCCCCCCAGAGTCCTAAAGCAACACTTGCTCATAGTTGGACTGTAGCCCTTTTGTAGAAAGGCTGGGCGAGGCAAAGATGAACTTCACCTGCCATAACTTAACGAAGACCTGGAGAGGGGCCAACCGATGAGAAGTCACTTTTCCTATCGAGGGACACGTTCTGGCTTGTCCACAGAAGGGAAAGAAAACATGAATCTAAAATCTGCTCAGTGGCTTGCGGGGAAAGAAGTCCCAATCACTAAGAGAAGCTACTGTTTCTTAATGTGGTAAGAATAAGAAAATTATTTAAAAAAAAAAAGCAATGAAAAATCCAGGAGGTACATTTGTTAAAGACACATCCCTTACTTTCGGGGGGAACTAGCTCTGCGCTGGATGGAATGGGCTTTCTGGTTTTTGCAAAACAGATGACCAGGCGAAAGTCAGACATCGAAGTGGGAGCAGCTTGCACCAGCGGCGCACCTCGCTGAGCAGGAAATGCCTTTCCAAAGGGGAGAGAAAACTTATCTCGGGGGAAAACACTCTACGGTGTGTTCCTGCCTTTGCCTTTGTGTTCACACCACCGTCTTTCGCACTGACCTGGCCGGGCAGCATGCCCCATGAGCGCCCACTGGCCAGCTGGGAACTCTCCTGTTCTGCCCAGGAGAGCTGCTGGCGGAGAGGGGCAAGGGAGCCTGGCCCTTTAATGCGGGCCGTAAACACCAGAATCACTTTCTTTAAGAGTAACTTCCTGTAAACTGAGAAGGGGGAAATACATGTGGCCTCATCAAAGCAGCTTGCGAGAGATTTTGCGGTGTGTTTGTTATGAGAAAATGGAAGAGAGCCGGGCGAGTTGTGCTGCATCAAGAGAAGCCTTCGGGTTTCTCTGTTCACCTCGGCTCGCAAACTTCCAGGAACACGGGGCTCCGGCACTCGACGCCTGCCGCCGCTTCCCAAATCGGCCCTCCACGGCTCCCACGGCAGGGCCACGGATGCTGCTGGTCACCCTGCTCCTGGCTGCGGGGTGAAGGCGCCCCACCGGGCTCCCACCTATTCTGGGGAAGGCGAGACCAGATGTGCTGAGTCACGGCGTGGTTCCCAGAAATGACGTTGGCCCCGGGCAGCCCCGCTCCCCTCGTGCGGGCAAAGCGCAGGCAGCGTCCCGCCGCGCACACAGCAGATGTTCCCCCTCCTGCCAGCAAGCCCAGGATGCCTTTAATAACATGTGGGAAGTTATCATCTCCCACAATTTCCTTTGCATATGCAAGCCTGTTTCAGACCCCGAGGAAGGAATTCATTTTCGGTGCAGCAGCATGTCTTGAACGAATCAAGAGATTATAATAGGGAATTTAACGATGCTTAGACGGCTCCTAGGATATTATTTCCGAGGATCCCTCTGCATTAAGGCTTAAAATCACATCATGAGAATGATGTCATCTTTCTCACTGCAATATACGAATGAAGTCCTGCAAGATGGTTGGCAGCCCCTCTTCCCAATGTTTGCCGTCTTATTACCAACTGGCAGGGCTTGGCCTGGCATACAAGTCTCTTCCTATGCCAGAAGCAAGCTCCCGAAAAACTCGAGTATAAGAAACATTTTGTAGCCTTATGAATGTGAAAACAGTCGCCTGCTCTGTAAAAACACTCATGCAAATAACTGCCTGTGCAATGCTGTATTACATTGCACAAAGATGATCCGAGAAAACCAAAATGATGCAATTAGGTAGGAAGAAAGGGGTGTGGGGAACGCTGGTGCTTGCCCTGGGTTTCACCTGGATAAGAGGTCGGGATATTGCTAAGGCAGGCAGGCAGGCACCTGGGCACAGAGGCTTGGATATACTCCCAAATCCACCGATTTAGACACAACCTAAATGGCTAGAAGGCAGCAAAACAAATCCATGGAAGGAGATGGGGCTGAAGGAATGTTCTCTAACAATTAATAATGGGTCTGTAAAGGAGACTGAGGATTATGTCAACTGATAAACTGGAAGCATATTCCCCAGCACACACTTCCCAAGCCAAAACAAATTGGCTGGTATTCCCTTTCAGCTTGTACTACGGAGTACAAATTAAGCATCACCTCTAGTGTTTGTCTGCCATTAATGGATTTTTCTCTTCACTAAGATCCATGGGCTGCTCTTTTAACACTTTCTGAAAAGCTTATGACTTGAATGATATACACCGAAGGCCACCACCACTGTGTTACAGCAGGTCTATTCAAAACCCAGGGAAAAAATGTCACAAAATGTATCATAATTCCAGAGCAAAAGATTATGCAGTACTTTCACAGCTTCTTCATAGCTGGAAAAATCAAGGATACGTGGTATTTGCATAAACAAGAATGACTTTCCGTGGTGAAGAAATCCAAAATAACCTGCCCCTTCAGCAAGCAACAACTACTTCTTTACACAATCAAGCACCGATCCATTTTGGAAGACAGAGCCGGGAAGGGCTCTGGATCTCCCCTGCTCTCTCCACCCACACAGTCCCTACATCCAAGACAGCCAGGCTTTTACTTGGCTTACTTCAGCCCACTGTCTGTTTGTGCCTGGCAGTGTACAGAAGTTGCCCCCTGCATTTGCACAGGTCTGAAGCAGGAAGTGACCCAGCTTCTCAGCTGTACTCATTTAGTGATCTGCTTACTGCAACAACATGGTGCTGTTTTTTCCTGCTTACCCGCCAAAAGTATTTTCTGTTCGCATTCTTGGGAACCGTATCGCTGGTATAGATCTCTCCTACCAGGGGTCCAAAGCGCGTTCCTTTTGGGATGTACTCTTTGCTTATAACTCCAGTGACCTACAAGAAGAGCAGCACAGGATCAGTTCATCGTCAGCAGAAATCAAAAAGTCTTCCTTCCTCTCCCCTGTCCCCCAAGCCTAACAAGGTAAAGCAACCGATGCAAGAAATTTTTAGTGACAGGTGAACAAAACAGAAATAAATTAACAATCGTGTTTGATACAGTATGACCAGCTTGTTAGATACTAACATCTTACCGAGACACATGGAAGCCAAAGATGAACACCGCCTGAAAAATGTGTTTTGTGGAAGTACATTTACAAGAAGAAACAGTAAGTGAAACGTACAGAGACTGTCAAATATCTTCAGAAGTTATTTCTGCTATCAAAGGCAACCCCCAAAAGTCTCGTTCCAGCAAACAGAACTATTCGATAGCTATCAATCACTTAACTGCTACAGAGCTTGCTTTTCTAATAAGTTAGGAACTGGAATGACTGCTCCTCCAGATCAAAATGAAACATCTTCCCCACCCCCACCCTCTTCACTCTATACCCGTCCCAATAGCTAAAAGGAGAACAAAAAAAAAAAAAAAGACAACCTACAATTCTCTCACCAGCATACAGTGGCATACAAAACAGAATATGAAATGGCTTTGGGACATGTACTCACAGATCACCCTCTTTTATAAAAAGGAGGCAGCAGTTCCGGTAACATGTCAAGTGGGTTTGGTCAAAAAGGCGTCAGGGTTTTGATGAAAATGCTCCACTATGCTAGGTCTAAGAAATGTACTCTAGTTGTTCGGCTTCCTTCTTGACAGTAATTATACCAAAAAAAGTCACTGACCACAAATCAGGAAGCAATTCATCATTATTCAGAAGAACGTGCCTTGGAGTAACCCTTTGCAAAACACTGCTGAGTTATTGGTTTTGTCTCTCTCTGTTCCTCACTAATCTTTTTAAATGTAATGTATCCAAACAATGTTGGAAAACCAACAATTTTGTAAACCAAAAACCCCAAGCCTTTGCAAGATTGATCCTGCTGCTCAGATAGTGGAAAAAAAGGAAGGTGAAAAGCCCATTAATTTGGTATTAGAACCAAAGTTTCACGGCCAAATGTAATAACCGTATCCCCTTCACACATCTTGCCACTTTCAAAACGAGAGGGGAACAGCAGCAGTGGCTGATGAAAACCAAGAGTTGGGATTACTGTAACCCACAAGGAATCAACATTTCTACCAAAACAGATTAGCACTCATCAGACCCTGCAGATAGCTCACTTCAGCAAGCATTTAATTTTCTTTGTAACAGTCCTTTGCAGCAAAGGACAGTAAAAACCCTGGACTGTAGACCGCACTTCACAAATTAGCTAAGCTTTGTGATTTTCTCATGCTGCATTTTCTTCAGTTGTATCATCCTCTCACACCAAGTGAGAGAGGGAGAAATACTTGCCTGTGTATTGGTCAAGATTGAAAATTCCAGTAAACAACTAACGCCTAGCATAATTTCACGTTAAATGTCAAAATAAAAAGGACAAATAACAGCCATGGAATCACGGAGGTAATCCACCCGGAAACAGACTGCTGGGTGTACATGGTGGCTGTTTGCGCTTGTCTGCATTTCAACATGTGTTTCAGCACACTACAAAAAAATTAAACGTCAACAGTAGAGGTAGTTAAATGCTCCATTGATCTGTGCATCTGGACTGAAGAGAGAGAAAAGGGACTTCCAGAAATTTTCCTACACCTACCACAAGCTGAAACAAGCTCAGTGGCTCAGTTTTATTTTTGTCTTGCTTGTACATTTCTCATAGAGAGCTGAAAAAGGCAGATGTTCTTCTCATCTTCCCCATATATCTTCATTTACATCCATCTGCCCTCTCAGGAAAAGTTCACAACCAAGATACAGCACACCCTACCAGTTTTACTGTATGGTAGCTTCAGTTTTTTCATGGTTTTAAAATATCTTGGCCTTAATTAAAACAGCTTTAATGAAATTCTCAGAATCTCTAGAAATCACTCCTCGAACTAGTCAACTTGAAACACTGACTGAACTGGTGTCTCTGACACAGCAGATACTTTTTGATACCCACCTTACAAGCAGTGTTTGCTTCTCCCTCGGTGCAGCTGAACACTAAGACAATTTCTCACCCAGTGCCCATCAGGTTATTTTGGCAGAGGATGTTCTGCACATCCACGTGTGCCAACTCTGAAGTTTTGCTAAACCAGACTAAAGCTGTCCAGATGACTTTTAACTGAGGGTGGATTTCTGGTCAGCAATTCTTGGCCTCCGTTGTGCCCCAAACAAGCTCAGCTGCTGTGGTCGAGGAGGGAGGGGTACCCTCCAGGAAAGGGGTGCCGGCACTGTCAGGACAGGCTGGCTCCAGGCTTCTGGCAGCCCCACTGCCGCAGCCAAAAGGGGCTCCTGCCTCGCTGCAGCCTGCGGGGGGGGGCAGCTTAACAAGAGGCCACGAAGTACAGAGCTGCCGAGCACTTGTAGGCAAAACAGCGAAGGAACTCCACGTCCAGAGCTGAGGAGAAGCTGTCTCCCGGCTGCCGAAAAGCTGTCGCAGAGAGGCATTTCAGACTTGTGTCCACCAGGTGTCCTTCAGCACATTGCTGCCTCTCGGCGATGAGACCTTCCGAAACAGCCTCGTGTCAGGGAACCACAGAGGAGCATGACCTGAGCTCGCTCCCCACAAATAAGAGCCTACCGCCCTTGTGCAGCCTTCTGGGTCTGCACCACGCCATGTGGGAGCAACGCGCTATTTTCAGAACAATTTCCTCTCTACAGACGCTTACCCCCCTCTTCCTTCAAAGCTCCAAACTTTCAACGCTCTTGCAAGCGGGCCGCTACCACATTTTTCCTTACAGCAAAACAGCATTTCCAGCACGAAGACGAAGCCAAACGTTAGCCTGAGGCCGTACGGCCGGTTCCCGGCGCTGCAGGCAGCTGTGGCTCCTGAGGAGGCCGGGCTGAGCTAACCCGCTCTCCCCTGGCTCCAAGCGGGACGGGATGCGCCGAGCGGAGCCGGGATGGAGAGCGGGAACCAGCTGCAACCTGGAGGCGCTGCGGCTGCCGGGCGGGCTGGCGGGGGAGAGCCCGGCCGCCGCGGGCCGGCCCGGCGGGGGGAGCCCCGGGGCCGGGGCCGTGAGCAGCCCCGGGCGGCGGCGGCGGCGGGCCTGGAACTGACCAGGGTCCTAATGCGGCGCCGGGGGCCGGCGGCCGGGAGCAGGGCGGCGGGCAGGGGCTGGGACGGAGCCCGGCGGGCCTGGCCAGCAGGCCGGGTGGCAGAGCCCCGTTGCCAAATTTGATAATAAAGGCGCTTCCAAAGACCAACACTCCTACATCTTTCTTTGGGGAGAGCGCGCTGGAAGTAAAGGACGACCCCTGTTAATGCTGCAAGGGGAGGGTGTTTGGCAATGGGATCGCTGAACTGCTTTAAAAACAACCCCAAACACCGAACAAACTCTTATTGGCTTCAGAAAAATAACAGCGTTCTCCAAACACAAATAGGAAAGGCCATCACGTGTCCTGGAATAACACCGATTTATTTTTTTTTAAACTACTAGTTCTAGGCTTGGATAAATTTTGCCCCTTCGTTCAGTGACGAGTTTTCTAAAAGAGATGCCATGAAATAAAAGGCTTTCAGACCGCTTCCTGGGTGATCACATATAAAAGAAATAAAATAAATAAAAACAATAGGGGAGAGCAAGCGTCCGAGGTCAGCAAGGCACACTTCGTAACAGCCCAAAATCACTGCTTTCACCAAAATCACTGATTGAGGGTCTGTCTCTAAGAAACGGCCTTATCAGAGAAATGCAATGAGTAACGGGTTTGCTGAGATATGTTTCCCTCTGTCAAGCTCACAGACTAGGACGCACTAGTGATATTCAAGACAGCAGAGTAACTGGCACTCTATATCAAGAAGGGCTGTTTGGGTTTTAAGGACTGAGACCAAAGGGAAAAAATACTGAAAAAAAGGTTTCTAAATATCTGCATGGAAAAGATCATTCACATATGGCCTTCTAGAGCATGATTTTGGCACTGAGTTTCATCATTTTTTGTCAATTGCTAAAACTGGAGCAAAGGATAAATAATTCATGCATAGAAATAAATAAATGACTTCATGTAAATCTAGCAGCCTAAAATGTTACGAGCAGTAGTAATTCATTTTTTAAAATGCTGACACATACTGTGAACTCATACTGAAAAATGTGTCCTTCAGAAAAATCCCTGATGAAGATCCAAAAACAAACAAGAGTATGACGTGTCATGGACTCCCTTGCAAACTCAATAACCCTTTAAAAAGGAGCTACTCACTTCACAAAGCATGCAAGGAAAAGAAACACAAAAAGCAACCCTTCCCAAACAACAGCGGTAGTACTTCCTCCCTCCTAAGTCGGCACGCAGTACTTTTCCTACTCCAAGTGGAGATATAATACTAATCATGACAGCACTAGGATTTCGTGATCTAATCATGACAGTATTAGCATTTCACAAGCGATGTATTATATATGTTTTTGTCAATAAACTGACTCAGCATTTAAAACTCTCGACCAGATGAAGCCACAGCTCTCCCCAAAGTTAACAATGAAGACAGCTCACATCTGAAACCCACTGACAAACACGCATGCATGCATCCCCCGAAGTCTTACCTCATCCTTTCGCAAGTGAAAAAAACCCACCCTATCGAGCTGTCGGGACTCCAGTGGTTTTCCATGAGGTCAAAACCAGAATCAGGCTCCCTCACTGACCCCACAAACACTGATGTGCGAGAGCAACACGCACTTAGTCCTGACCCCGTTGAACAAAATCAAACTTGGAAGGCAGACGGAAAAAAATAATGTTTCACATCAGAAGTTGCTAGAATGCAAGCAGATTACGCCATTTGCAACTATTTCACCCTGCAGACAAGTAGCAAATGAGTGACCTGTCCGGACATTCACAGGACTGTAGCTTTCACAGAAGGTGGGGGAAAAAAAGGATCAGATCGGCCCTTTCATTCAGAGCTACCTTAGAAACATTCAGGATTTGAAAGCTCCTATCGCTTCTTATGGTAGGTACTATTCAGTGCAAATAAAAGACGGGGGGGAACTCTGGAGAACAAAAGGAGGATGTCCTATATTCAGAATCCCACTAGCAGGGAGCTGCACGGGTCGCATTTTACAAGGAAGAACCAGGAATCTTTCAACGACTTCTCTCTCCCCTCACACACCTCTTATACAGAGATGGCAGCAATCCTCCTACCCTGATTCACTGACCCGAGCTGTAGTGTAAGGAAATTACATCTCGGTGTTTCCAAACACGGCGCTGGGAATTTTGAAAGCTCCTCGGACGTCTCCTGCCGCGGAGGCAGAGAGAGCGAGCAGCCTGAGCAGCCAATCAGTCACCAGCCGGCTGCCGAGGATCTGCCCGAGCTGTTGAGCTGCAAGCTCATCCTTCGACCAAGAAATCCTTCCATAACACACAGCAGAGTCGCAGCTTTATCTCCCCCCCCAAAAGTAAAGACCTATCTAACAATGCAATAACACAAAACAAGGCTTCACACTCTTTTTCTGGAGCATGTCCTTTCTCTGCCAAAGTTCTTCAGGGCAGGGCAGGGCAGATGGGAAGAGAAGTGATTTTACAGGAGAATTTAGCTTTAACCTCTTACCAAACCTACTAGGCACTATATTACACACTGCCAAGCTAAATTCCACGGTGCCAATACCCTCCAGCTGGGGGTCCGGCCCTATTTCTGTACGCAGGATGAAACAAGTACCTACTTTGGAAGGAAATATTTGATAGGCACAGATGAGTGTACCTCTTCTTTTTAGCTCTGTGGTCAGTGTGTTTAGCCAAAGTAGAAGCACAGGTAATAGCTGCTATACCACAAGTCTCAGCACAAGGAGAAATGAAGGGTTGTCCCTTGGGTTATTACCCCGCCGAACATCACACCTAGCTATAATAGCTACTCTATATGAAGGAGTAAACACAAAACCAAATTGCTCATCCGGGCTCATTTCTTTCCAGCCCTTCTGAAACAACAACAAAGAATGTACCCACTCTAGGGACAAGGATAGGGCAGACTCGCACAGCTAGCTACCAGTGAAGATACTGTCCCAGATAAACAAAAGTTAATTTAAGCTACGGCCACCCTTCTGTCAAGTTCGCTACAGTTCTACCATCACTTCCTTAACCGATATGCTGGAGTTTTTAAGAATTTAGGAAGTCGCAAATACAGCAAGCTCACGAAAAGAATAAAGCAATTTCATAACCAAAGGGAAAACAAAAAGAAATAATTAAACACATTTCCAGGAATTTGTTTTTTTTTCCCCTCTACTTTTTAAAGCTATTTATTGGACAACCGAGGCACTTTAATCTCTGAGCCAGAGGCAATGAATGGTCCTGGCAAACAGCAGTCTAGAAATTGGCACAGAGAACTACCCCACAGTTTAAATATGCTTATTCAGATGCTGTTCAAATTGTGTGAAAATTTAACTGTTTGCGAATTGGTAGAGAACCAGTTTCAGGGATAGGCTAGCTGCGATTTCCAGTGAAAATGCTGCATGACATATGAACAGCTCAGTTTCTTGCAGGACTTATTAGGGTACCATCTTAAAAGTCAGCGGGCAGCATCTGTTGTTGATGGTGGTGGGGTGTGTGTGTGTGTGTGTGTGTTGAAGAATGGGAGCCAGGGTGAGCACACACTTTGCAAAGTGCTGTGATTTGGCTTGTCTGACTCCAACCTTCCCCAGAGCATCGCCGCTTACCTCTTTGCAGTTAGATGCATATTTGAAAGTCAAGTTCCTTGGCAAGGAAGCCTCTGCCTGAGTTAGGGTGCCTCCATCGGCACTGGGATCCAACGGGTGATCGTTTACAATGTATGTGCACTTCTCTTCAAAATCGGCTTCCGTCCACAGAGTCATGTCTGCATCCTCCATGTCCATTTTCATTGTCCACTCTCTCCCTTTCACCAGATTCTTGAAACTCACAGCGTCCGAGCTACACTGTGTAGCAGCCTGGAAAATAAGAAAACAGCCTTTAATCCTCATTGTCCTTCAGTGTTGTGGTTTCCGTTGAGACAGCGTGACTAATACAGTAGTCTGTGACACTTTAAAAACGTATGCAGGATAGTTGGTACAGTTGAGTAATAGCCAAAAAGCAGTGTAAACGAAGCTGTGCTGACTGAAGCAGCACCTTAAAACGCCAGCCTTGGTAATGAGGAGGGAACAAAAACAAAGAGGAAAAAATCCCTAGGCTGACAACCGCTTTACCTTTTTCAGACCCTTTCCTTAATGCCTCAGAGAGAAAAAAAATATTCCGTACTGAAGAAAACGTGGGGTCATGGCCGCGAGACCACTTAGTTGCCTGTGGAAAAGCTGCCTCAAAAAAGTGTCACAAACAAGGAGAGGAAGAGGAAAGGAGCTGCTGTCTGCGTCTGAATGAAGCTAAAAATGGAAAGCGCATGTTGGAAGAGCGGAACCCAGCCTTGCCTCTTCCAAATGGGGAAGCCTGAACTTTCCCACCGGCTTTCAACACACAAACAACTTTCAAAACAACCTGGCCCCCCCGCCTCCTCCTCCTGACGTCCCCTTATCCTTTGGCATGGAAGGCTGAGAAAGCCGACATCCTGCCAGCATCACTGCAGCAGCAGCAGCCCTGCACAAAGCACTGCAACACGTTCCCGGGGTGGGGGGGGTGGGGAGAAAAGGAGCAGGAGAAATAAATAAAGTAAATAATTTTAAATAGGTTTTTCTATCCCAATTGATTTTGATGGTACCTCCGAGAATTACCATCGCAAAGCACTGGCTGGGAGTCTCGCAGGACAATTCCACCAAATCCTTCAATCCGTCTGTCTATTTAGGACACTGTTATCAAACCTATCCCCAAACAGGTCCGAGGTCGGGCTCTTTCCGTAAGGTTCATCAGGGACCAAAATCTGTGCCTACGCCGGTAGCTGGGAATGACGCTCAAGCCCGGTGTAAAATCCCTTCATTTCTTCCTTTTTGGACACGCAGCTACTGCGAGACTCACACCCCTCCGCCGGGAAAAACGAAAACACGAAGACTGGAAGAGCGCGATCCCCCAAGGCAGAGGTTAAGGGCTGACCGACTCCCCCCGGGCTGAGGGCAGACCCCCGGGCCCGCCTCTCCCGCCCCGGGGAGGCCCGGCCGGCCCGGCGGAGGCGGGGGGGAGGTGGCAGCGGACAGGCAGCTCCCCCCCTGCCAGGGCCGCCGGGGGGACCAGCCCCCCGAACCCCGTCCCGCCGATGGTTGCCGGCTCTCGGCATTAAAAGGGGGAGAAGGAGGTAAACAGCGAAACTCGGGACGGGAAGGGGCGGTGGGGGGTGACAGTTGGGCGGCGGAGCGAAAGGGTTAATGCCGACCAGCGGAGCGTTCCCCGCCCGGGAGAGGCGACGACGAGGAAACTTTCGCTCCGTCCTCCGGGCGCCGCCGAGAAGAAGGAGCCGGGACGGTGGAAGTCGGGGGGCGGGGGGTGAGGGGAAGAAGCGGGGCGAGGGGGGAGGCATCGCTCTCCTTTCCTTACCGGGGCAGAGTCCGCGCGCCTCTCCACACCGAAGCCCACCGTCGGCGGCAACCCTGGCTCATCTCTACAGAGTAAACATTCCTCCTTCCTTCCAGCGGCCGGCTCCCCGGGAGACTGACTCACACCTCCCGCCGCCGCCGCCGCCGCTCCCTCCCGCTCCTCCCCCCCGCTGTCAAGACAGGTGCCGCCGCCGCCGCCGCTGCTCTTGCCGCCGGGGAACGCTGGGGGGCCGCCTGCCACAGCCGCGCGCACCGCCCGGCCCCGCGCGCCCGGCCCGGCCCGGCCCGGCCCCTCCCTTCGCCCTCACAGGGCGGGGAGGTGGGGCTCTACCTGCCGCCCTCTTAAAATTATCGTTATTATCTATTTTATTCTATTTATTTATTTTTCTCCCTTTTCGACCAAGGTGCGACGGCCGGGGAGGGCCTCCCTGCGCAGGCGGGGAGACCTGGGTCGGGCGGGCACCTCTGGGCTCGGCGGGAGGCGCAGCGCGAGCCCGTTTTCACTAAAAATCTGTTTCTCCTGCTGTTTTTAAGCTCCAGAGGGTCAACACGTACCCGCTTTCATTCTCCCTCGATTTGACTAGTTAGAACACCATAAAAAAAAAAAAAAAAAACAACGAATTAAAATCACTCCCAGGTTCCAGAATATCGACTAAAACCCGATTTAACCCTTAACGATGACAGCACTTTACTTGCTGTGACCAATCGGGGAGTTTCAGAGTTCTGATTTTATCCCTTCCTAGCGTCTCCCTCTAATCAACGCTTGTAAAAGGAATTAGGAAAAACATTTCCGTTTCTTCCTTTAGGGACAGCTGTTCCCTCGCTGCCGCCTCAGCAGCCGCCGGGAAGCGACATGGCGGGAGCGGGGCAAGGCCGGCAGCGCCCCCAACCTCGACGCCTCTTTTGCCAGGGGGCAAGAAAACGAGTGCTTCATCTTGCGCGGGGGGATACACAAGCGACCATCCAGGAACAGGCTGGTGATGGAAGGAGGACTGGTATAGCAATTAGCGGACCCCGCGCCCCATTATTATTTCTTTTTTTCCCCCCTCCGATCCAAGTCGGCGTGCTGGCTGAAGGAAGGACATCCTGTGATGATGGCATACAATGTCCTGTTTGTTTATTATTAAGAGCATTCCTGCTTCTCATTACCAAACAACCAGATGCCTTACTTCCTTCAGTGGTCCTGTCTCTTCAGCGAGGCGTCCTCAGGCTCCGAGGAACGGTGATGCACAATTCCATTTATAGCCATCGACAGCCCACTGCGAACGCTAGCTGCTGCACTGAGAGGCAACTCCACTACACTTTTCCTCCTTCTTGCCTGTCTGCGCGTGTATTTCTTATCAGTTTCCCAGCACTTTACGTGGCAGCTAGTTTCACATTCTTCTTTTAAACACACTTATATTCTGGGCTGATCTGGGTGTTACGTACTTCTTCACAGGCAAAAAGGGAGAAAGAGGAAAAAAAAAAGCACGTTTTACGCAATCGGGTGCCTGTCTGTCTCTCTGATGGGTGTACACACATCCCTTTCCCTTAACCTGCTCCTCCTCCCTCTGATAAAAAGACGTGTGGAAAGGATTACTTGCCATTTTCGGTCTGCGATGCTGAGAATAGTATATCTGTGTAAAGACCTTCTGTATGCACTAACACAGGAGGGCTCGTGGCAGCAGACATAAGTAGGGCAACTGCTTGCAAGTGAGTGAGCGTCCCAGCTTAACTTCCACCATGGCGTAATTCCACAAGAGAGGTGGCCCGAGCACTGGGCTGAAGGATATAAATGTAATTGGATATACCCAGTAAAACCGAGGCGCATCCAAAATGAGGTCTAGGAAGGCTCTGAAGTAGGAAGAACCATTCATTAAAGGAGAGAAATCCGGCCTACTTGATTGGGTTAATTAACTGATGCTGAGTCACACCGCATAGAACAGAAAAACAATGTAGTCATACTGAAGGTGATTATTTTACCGAAAAATAGTCTCACTCTGAGAGGCAGCTGTTTCAGAGCTTTTCACTTCCCTGTTAGCTTGAAAGAAAAAAAAAGGGGGGGGGGCAAGAAGAAAGGGTTGATGGGTTTCCTTCAGGGGCTGTTCTTCTTAATTTGAAGGAGAGAACAGGAGAAAAGCAAATCTGCCTTTCAACGAACTGAGAATGCTTTTGGGCAGGAGAAGAAGAGGAAGCAGAGATTAGATCAGATCAGATGAAGTGAAATATTCGTCAGGATGACAGGAGGATGCCAATATCCCAGGTCAGTGCGGCTCCCTTCCCGGAACCTGAGGAGGCGAGTACAGCCTATGAAGCCTACGGACTTCAAATAACTCCGTGGCACACTCCGAGGCTATCCTGAAATTAGCTCCAGGTGTCTCAGGGAAGCTGAGCCCAGAACTACTGTAGCGCAGGAGAAAGGATTTCACTGGCGTGCAGGTCTAGCCTAATGGTGCCTGATGTGGAGTAAAACTAAGTTTATCAAGAAAGAAGAGACAGAAACAAATTGTTAAGAATGTGTACTGAAGTAAGAATCAAAAAGGAAACTCTGCCATTAAAGAAATATATAGACTGACCTTCTGACCTTCCTCCTTAATAGAGAAACATAAAAAGATGCCCTGTTCAACCAGCAGTTTTCTGCTCTTTTATAGAAATCTTTCATGCCAGTAGCTGCTATTGTCTGGAATGTGCAATCTCAAAATGTTGTTCATTTCAAAAAGAACATTTTTAGTCATATTTTCATTTTTTCCTTCTCACTCATAGAAAACCTCAATTACCGTATTAATCAGCATTTCTCAGGCAGCTCTCTCTGCAGCAGCTTTCAGCCTGGCAACAAATCATGAATGGCCCTAACAGCTCTGATCTCAGAAATCCCCATCCATTTCCTTTGATGCTATCACCACTTCAGCTCAACAACAAGCCTGCCCCGCTCAGCTGCCGCTGCTGCTGCTGTTCTCCCTGCGCCTGCGAGAGCTGTAATCGTAAGGGGAAGAAGGAGGGAAGGGAGCTGGCTCTAATAGATGAAACTTCTTTAGAAAGTTGGAGGGGAGATAAAATGCACACAAGAGATTAAAGCGGAGTCTCATTTTCACATCCTCCCCTTCCCCTTACCCAAACAAGGTCAGTGGCAGATTGACCACATCAAGAGTAACTACCAGACCCACCCCCATTTCCCACTTCCTGCATGTAGGCATCCTTGTGCTGGTAAACATTTGGGGACCAGTTGTGGTCATTACTCGGAGAAGGTACATGATGTAGTTGCACGACTGCACAGCTTTTAAAAGCCAACCGAGAAATCAAACTCAAAGAAGTCTGATTCTTACTCAAAGAACTCAAAGAAACTCAAAGAACTTGCTTTCAAGTTCTGCTGAGATAAACTCGTGTTTTGGGGCCATGTTTCTGAAAACGTGGTTGCTGTTAGATTCAAGGGAAAGAGAGAGACCCAGCACCCTGTGCAACAGGAAAAGTTAAAGCCTTCTTCTCACAGACTGTCCTGACCTTTACAAAACACAGCCTATGGGCTTCAGATACCATCTCAGAGGCTTTGTATGCCCTCGACTACTTCAGCATGGTACTGCCTATAAGGAGAGAAATTAAAATTGCACTTGAATCTACATGAAGGTTTTTGCAAGGGCATTTGGGGTGGTGTATGTTGTAGCCAGGAGGCTTTTGAATTAACACACGCAGCTTTCAGGGACTGCCTTTAATTACAGAGCACCCTGGTCACTGCCTCGTAGCGCTTCCAAATGCCTTCACGTTTATTTTTGTCTCGGCTGTGCAATACCAAGAACAGATCTTTTGGCTGCACTCTCAGCTACTGCCTAGTGCAAGCCTTAACATCTCTCTTGATTTCGGTTGTTTTTTCCTCTCAAGAAATTTTCCTTAAAAAGAGAAAAAAGGAGTCAAACTAAAATACCATATCCCTTTTTGTTTCCAGCTAGGCCTTATTAAAACACTGCTCAGATGACTTATGAATAAGCCAAAACAACCCTCCTCCAATGGAAAAAAACATTCTTGCAGCACACAGAAGCGAGAACTAAGCTTCAGCCATTTCCTCTTGTTGAGGCTCAAGTTTGAGAAGAAGGAGCCCAGGCTGTCTGGGCCCGCTATCAGCAGGGCCAGAAGTCACTGTGAGAAGCTGGGCTTCGCTGAGAACGCAGCTGAGCAGGAAAGACGAAACAGTCTGAAGCCACTCACTCTTGTTTCCCAGGAAGCAAGCTGGGGCGAAGGTATTGAGAAAGCAGCAGCAGCAGCAGAGGTTTTGTCACGGCTCTTCTTTTTTTTTTCCATCGTGGGAGAAGGCAGCAAGGTCTGGACTAAACGTAAGGAGCCATCTCCTTGTCCCTTACAAGAAGGGAAATGTCTCAAAGCAAAGACCACACATTTTCCCCTCTTGGTTCCATCAGCCTTCCCATCACACTTCTGAGTGACAGTCGTCTCGGGAAAAGTAGGGATGATAGCCAGGAGCCCATACAATGCTTGTATTGTCTTAGCATGTTTCTACCAACCCAAGTTTATACCAGACAAGAAAACCTGAGCACAAAAAAATAACCTTCCACATCCCAGACATGGACTTTTGAATATTCTGTCCATAGCAACCGAGTCTGAGGAAAAATCAGTGAAAACAGGCAAACCCATTCCAACCACTTTCCAACCTTACTGGTGACAGAGGACTGTCAGAGGAAAGGGTGTGCTTTGGGAAATTTTCCTTTAAAATAGGCTGATTTCCAGGTTGTTATGGATGAGGGATGGGACGATATACATACATTAGAAGGCTCGCTCCTGTGACTATTTCAAAGACATCAGCCCTGCAACAAGCTCAAAACAATCTGAAATAACAAAGCCACCTCAGAATTAATTGCAATAGTTCATCAGCTTTCACGTCTCTTCCCAACTTGGCAGTCACGGCACTTTTTGGGGTATTGTCTCCTCAACCTGCCTGGTAAGTCATAGTGATATGAACCACAGTGAAACTTCACACTCAGTTCCTGCACAATTCAGTTTTCATTTCAGGTAACTCTCCAGGCTGCCCGATCTCCTGGAGTTGATGAACACAGCAGAAGGAAGGTGAGATCCATGGGTGGAACCACGCCACTTTTCTCAGACAAAGAACTGGCCACAGAGCGCATTTCAAAACAGATTAACAAAAACAACAGCTACACACCATGACAAAGTGCATACGGTGGAAACAAAAATATTTACCCACAGATTATCACAGATCCAGCTATGCAACTACCGTGCAGCTAGGACCAAAGGATCTGAAATAGTGACTGTATGTTTAGAGCTGATTAGGGAATCTGGCGGGTGGGCTGAAGGACCACTTTTTAAGCTTCTAAGAGTACAGTTGTCATTTCTCCACCTTTCCTACCCCACGGTGGTGAAATAACAGTCTTTTCATACCTGTGTGTTGGCTGGGGGAGGGAAGAATTCCTCTGCTATTAAACACAACTTCTCATTAAATAGTTGACACCTTATCCTTCTTTAAATGTTGTAATGTTTACTTTGCAAAACCCAGGAAAGCTTTTAAAATAAAGATAGCAAAGAGATTCTTAAGCCGGGTGTCCTTGCTTATCTGCTCTTTATCAACCAGCTATTGTTTTCTGGAGGAGCTCGTTGGGGAAGGTGGAGCAAAGGGGGTTAATGTTCAATAGGTATCTATCAGTTCCCCTGAAGGAATAGCGCTGCTGACAGAAGGGCAACACTGGGCTCTCAGCTACTTCCTACAGAATTTGACAAACCAGAGAGAAAAAAACGAGGGCTGCAGCTACTTCCCCCCCCCCTTTTTTTTTTTTTTTTTAGCTCCCTCTCCCAAAACAACTAGTTTTAAGAAAGACATTGTCCTTAGGAGAGATAATCCCACAATAGAGAGTCCATTAGAGGTATTAAAGCATTGGCAGCGCCTGATCTACAAGAAGGGCTCTGTCCTGACAATAGACAATTAAAGCTGATAAATCTGCACTACTTGTTGCCGTTCTAATTCCTCGTAATTGTATGCTACTTGTCCCTGCCTCCTGCGTCCAGGGATGAAGCATGCTTCTTTAATCTCCAGAGTACCTGACCTAGTTCCTATGTGGTCTTTTCAGGACCTGTTTTCTTCCCATCTGGACTTCTTCCCTCCTACTCTCCTTTCCTGCTTCCCTCCCCTAAGCATTAAGAAGAGGTTACGATAGAGGGCACAGAAAACACCAGCGCACAGCACCCGGATCAATAATTCTGGAGCCCCAGACAATGCACTAATCTGCAATAACAGCTAATCATGGTCAATTTGGCACACCAGTGATTAAACTGTACTCTTCATTAGGCTCAACAAGTAGAGCAGACGCACGCTGACAATTCAAATTGCCCTATCAGTAAGAGCTGCCAAACTCGTGCGCACTCCTGCGTTTGTAGCTGCTGCATCACCAGTCTTGCCAGACTAGGCACTTTGCGGGGGCTTATCTTTTTCTTTTGACGTTTTATGGACTGCGACTCTTAGCCGTGTTTTCTATAAAAAGCAAGCCCCTGCCTCGCTTTACTACAGCGAGTCCTCCTAGTTAAAGGGCTCAGTGGGCCGAAACTGTGATGCGCTGCACAGGACACTGAAAAACCATCATCGCAACTGCATGCTCCCTCCTGGTGCTGACAATATTCTTGGTTTTATTTCACGTCTCAAAGATGTTTGGGGTTTTTCTCAAATGTCGGTTTGTTGGTTTTTTTTGAAGTAAGCTTGGAAGCCTACTGGTGGCAGAGCAGACGCATCAAAATGTGCATCACAAGACTTAAAAGAGAAAATAAGTAAAAATTACCTTGCACCTATTTATTTTTTCAAACTGAACTGTTCAGCCAACCTCATAAAACATTTGAAGACTGAAGAATGGTTCGAATTTTCTGTTTTTCACCAGTAGGTGAACAAGCCACTACTGTGCCTGCTTTAGAAATCTACGAAGTTATTAACCCTTACGTGCCATTTTGATAGTGACCTTCCCGTCACCCTCATGGAACAGTTTCTTCTGACAACAATTTCTTCTGGTTACAATCGTACCTAGCGGACCCGTTTTGGAAACTGCCTTGAAAGCCTCACCCAAGAGTTTACCACAATCTTTAAAGCACAGCACCAAATTCCAGGACTCCTAGAGACCGACCCCACACACTCAGGGGTCTCCTTCTGTTTAACTTTAGCTTATCATCCTTGTATTAACTTGAATAAGTGTTAAAACTGCACTCCAAGTTGCTCTTAAAAAAAAAAAAAAAGGCAAAGCAAAAAAAAAAGAGCGTGGAAGATGTCAAACGAATGCAGGAAATGTCTATTCCACTATTAATATTAATGAATCCCTAATGCATTTGCAACCCACTTGAGGTAAGTCAGTAGAGTTCTTCTGACAGCTATTCCTCATCAGGCTACCGCTGCTAAAGATGTTGATGCTTTCCCTTTTGCTTTGTAATCTTTAAACCAAGTGTAAATCACACCACAGCCTACCACAAAATAATGTATTTTATCCTAAGTGATACACAAAGCCCTGGAGACAGAGGTTTAAAACGGCGCACATGTCCGCTCAGTTTATCATTTTAAGATAGGAAGCTGCCGCAACAAACAAAACACCTCCTTGAAAGTGGGACAGCAGCAGATTGCGGTGCAGAAAGCTCTGGGATCTTTTGTTTTCCTGGAGAGCAACAACGGGGCTTTGCAGAGAAAGAGACAACAGCCTCCCCTTGCTGAAATCTGAATCAGTTCATATAGGAAAGCCTGCCAACTGCTAGTTAGATGGTAACAAAATATTGCAGATAATTCACTTTTCGCGATAAAGCAGAAACAAGCAGGCATGCAGCACCCAGCAGGGGCTCAACTGATAAAACGGTGTCAAACTCAAACCATTTGTCAATCGGGAGGGAAGGGAGCAAGCTGAAAGATGGACTCAGGAAGTAGATTTATCTAGTGCGACACATTAACTAGTATAAATACTAAGGAAAAAGTAAACACATTTACCCAGCAGTATCTCCAGCCAGCGGAGAAAAGGCTTCTGAGCCTCAGAGCCACGCTGGCCATCTAACCACTCAGCTGTCAGCTGCAACAGCAGTAGCATTTTTCTTCTTGTGCAGGATTGCAATGCCATTTAATTCATGGCACTAAAAGGTTTTATTAAAAGCGTACATTGTAATTAAGCAAAACAAAAGCGTGACTCCTCTGCTGTTCTGAGTCTCCTCCCCTCCGCCCAGCAGCCAAAACAATAAAACCACCTTGGCAGCAAACAAGTCAGGTAACATACCCCGGAGAAGAGCACAGATTTGCTATATAATCATTTGCTTTGCGCCTGGCTTGCTCAAAAGAACCCTGCCTTATCAAAAACTTCTGTGCCAGAGGCTCCCGAGGCAACGGAGGGGGCTGACAATGCGGGTCAGGCACAGCAAGTCGCCAGCAGCCTAATGTGGGGCACACAAACAAGCTGGAATAACGCAGGGCAGGAGGGCTCTTCGGATCTATGCTTTCCATAGGGAAAGTCTGAACAAATAAACACAGACTGCGGGCAGCACTGCTCCGCTGCAGGCACCGGGAAGAAGGGAAAGGGTTCCAAGGGATCTAGGATACCAGCCCACAGCTATGGACACATACCTTGTGCCCACAACCCCGTAATATCAAAGGATGGCACATCACATCAGCAAACTCAACCCAACACAAAATTCAAAAATTAACTGCAAAGTAATCTGCATCATGCCCCCCCACCCCCCCACCCCAAAAAAAAAAAAAAAAAGACAGAAAGAAAAAGGAGTTAATTCATAAGGCAAAATACAGCACATTTCTTTGTTCAGCTGTTACCTTCATGTGTCCACACAGCAAGGGTTCCCCACCTCCAGCTCATGCATCTCAGGATTTTAGTCCATATGGGAGGTCTGTCATGCACTCTGTCACCCTGACACACACACACACATATGCACGCACATGCACACACGCACGCACACACGCTCGCACCCCGGTACACACACACCCCACCCGCCCTCTCGCTCCCCAACACGCACTGCCTGGAACCGCTCCGAGGATTTTAGAATTTCCTCTTGCTAGCAGATTCCTCCCTCCCCTCGCATCCACTCCACCCCATTCTGTAATTAGGCTTAACAAGAGCAATTAACAAAACAAACTCCTCTCCGCCTGGTGGCCTGATAATTCTGATTGTCATAATGCATTAAGATGTGTAAGCCAGTTTAAAATAAAGGTAAATTACAACATTGCACAAGAGCCATTTTGCACCTATTTTTACTGCTTTTATCATAGGGACAATGAACATTCAGACACGCCTTTAATCTAAAACAGAAAAAACAAAACTCACGTCTGAACAGCAGAACTCAAAATTGTCACTTTTGGACCAACGATATATAAAATACTGGGGTTTTGCTAGTTTCTTAGGGGGCAGATCCCTCCTCCTACGCACAGCAAACTCCGTAGAAACATATTTTTCTTTTAGGAATTACCTAGTGACTCTAAAAGTTCTAAGACGTAAAATCAAGTTTAAACGCCTCCTCTGGCTTTACAGGCATGCACGAGTCACTGGATCGAAATTGTTCTTTTTTCCCTGCCTGCTGTCTAATGGCATGATATGGGAGGCCAAAGCCTCCAAAATTCTTCTGATGTTTTGGCTACCCACTTTCAGTTCACTTTCCTTCAGCAATCAAATAAAAGGAAATTAGTGTCAGAATAATCAAAAAAAACAACAGCTGAGGAGTAACTGATTTCAGGCGGTCAGCGGAGAAACTTTGATGTCCTTTGATTTCAGTGCGCTTTGGGTTCAACCCACACAGAAAATTTACACACAGCCTGAATTCAGTTGGAAAACATATCTAGTCCTTGTTCTGTTAATGCACTCTGGGAGCATGTAATTAAAACTGTCAACATAAAATTAGTAAACATATCAAAATCGTAAGCGCACAGAAAATTAATGAGCAGATGAGAAGACCAGAAAATGAAAACCAGTTTGGTACGTGACATGGACTCAGGTTCATATGAACTGAAACAATATTCTGCTTCCTCAGATATGTATAACCTGATTCACAATACCATCTGCCAACTAACCACAAACAAAACAAAAAAAAAAAAAAGAAAAAAAAAGAAAGAAAAAAATAAAGGCTGGTGTTGCTAGCGTAGTGTTGGAATCCTGCAGTTTCTGATAAGCTCGACATGTTTTCCTAGGTCAATGATTTCATCTCTGCTGGGTGTCAACATTTGCACAAGAATAATTTTGGGGGTCAGAAAGACATCAGCGAATGAGATTTCAAAAGGTTTCATAAGAGCACGGATTGCTCAAACACAGGGAAAGGAGGGTTTCAGCTTCCAGAACTTCACTCTTCTGCTTCTTCATTCCTCCTTCCCTGAAGCTGAGTCAAAGTTCTGTAAAAACCTACAGCGATTTGCAAGACAACAGCATCACGTAAAAAGCCACACTTTTTGCAGCGAGACAAATGCTCCAAAATGACAGTAACCGGAGACTATTATGGTGCCAAATCAGGCACTCTTTCAAACGGTAGGAGACACAAGGCGTAGAATTGCATACAGAAACTCAGGTCTGCACTCCTGGCATACCATGCACCGTCTTTTTTTTCCACCAAATCTCTTCCTCACTGAAGTGTTTAGAAAGAAGAGTGCTGACTAAAGAAGTAATTTTCCAGATTTTTTTCTGTCTTCTTTCTCCTTGAAAGGCCCAGTGCCTTTTACCACAGACCGTTCAAATGAAAGACAAACCCATTTTGTCTTGTATTTTTCCACTTTGCTCATCACAACAGCAGCACTCGAACACCTCACAAATATCAAATAATGACTAATCTGATTGTCACAATACCTGCCCCATATGCTGATGAAGGTATTATTCCTATTCTCGCTTGCAGAAGGGGTATGGAGACACAATGACATGAACATCAAAAGTGTACAATAATTTTGGGATGCAGAGCCGCCGATTACTCATCACGGTGTATTACTTTCTATATTCAAAGCATTTCTCCTCCTGGCATCGGTGATGGCTCCGTATTTTGCAGGGCTTCACATCACGCACCCAGAAGATGTCAAAATTAACAACCACCTGCAAAAGGCTTTGCTGAGGTGAATTGGTGTGAATCGTACTCAGAATCACGGGCAGAAATAATACTTGGCTCCTCAGAGCAGAGCTCACCTGCCCTGAGAAGAGCAACACTCCTTCCTACCACGGCTGGTTTGCTTCCTCACACTGCAGTGAATGAGATGGGGGGAGAGGTGTCTTAAAGATAAAATTTCATTACACCACTCCAATTCAGCTCCCCTAGCAAGCTTGTCTGATGCCTGAATGAGGCAAGTAACCAGTAGAAAAAACAGTAATTAAATGAGTAATTAAAGACTGTATCATAATGCATAAGAGGATCAAATTGGGGTTAGGCAAACAACCTAAACTCTAGAGAACTTGGGTTTGCAATTTTAGTAATGTTCTTCAACAGTTTTTGTGACGATTTTTGAAACCGTGAATAGAAAAAGCAGAGATCCCATGACCTGGCATCACATCAACGCCCACACGGATCATCAGCAGGGCTGGGATATTCTGATCTGCCACAGGCAGACCTCTGCAGGGAAGCTAAGACCTGTCTCAGCAACCATACGGTTGTTTTTGGCAAGGTCAGCACAAGCACTGGAAGGGACAGGACACTCCTGCTGGTGGTTTCCCCCAGGTGACGTGCTAGAAGCAGAGGAATAACTGCTTTCAGGCATCTCGGTTTCATGCCAGGTTTGGTGTGGAGTTTGTTCCTCCTCCCCTCTCTTCCTGTCTCAGCCCATCTTCCAGACCTTGCCTCAGACTTCTGATTGGTTTCCTTGCCCAGCAAGTCCTCACCTTGTTCCTCCTAACCCTTCTTGTAGTTTCCCTTTCCAGTCACTCCCATTTTCCTCTCCCACACCCAGGCTCCTTGTGCCAGGTCTTGTCATCAACCCAGTTTGAGTACCTCCAGGTTCCTCATCTCCCCTGCGCTTCCTTCCCCTCCTGATCTAAGCAAACACGGTAGACTCTCCATCCCCACATGCCCCTTCCCGCTGGCAAGCAGGCCTGGCCTCCGCAGCCTGAAGAGCGGCATGGTGTGGTCAAGTCTCCAGGCATCTCCTGGGCTCCTCGGCAGGCACATAGCGGTGAGCTCAGTTCACACTTTGAGCAGACGTGGTGTCAAGCCAACTGGAAGTCCTGTGACTATGTTAGTATGGCACTGAGCCCGAGCTAATAAGCCCTGGTGAGAAGCCGGATATATTAGCTTGGGCTTAGCACTGTGCTAATGCAGTCAGGCAGCTTTTGGATCAGAGCTGGCTTACATCCCACCCGCTTTTAACACCGAGCTCGCTCGTCTTCGTCTACAATAACCCATAAAGATAAATCCCTCAGTCTTGTACCAACCTTACTCTCGGTTTCCCTCCTCCCTGACACTGCTGATCTCCAGGCGCAGTCTCTCCTCCTTCATAATCCCCAACAAGTTCAGCTCTTGTCCACAAGCTTTTAAAAACAGCTCCTTTTGATGACTCTCTGGCCTCAGGACGCTTTGCAGTAAGCACGCATCAAACGTGCTCTCTTTTGCTCTCAGTTCAGGGGCTCAGGTCTAGACCCAACAGTGATCACTCATTGAAGTGAGCCATGATGGCCTCCTACAGCTCCTGGGGGGACTGCTCTGCCAGTCATCTAAGTTGGCTTCTAGCTCAAAAGCAACTCTCCTGGGCGTGGGAGTCTGGGATGAAGGTGGGGACAGGACTAGTGTGTGTACTGGTCTTGCCCTGACAGAGTCCCACTGTAAGTGAAGCACAAATGTGCAGATCCAGGAACCGGGAAGTGCTCCCAGCAGAGGGATGGTATTTGAGCATCCCTGACAACAATGGCCACCACCCTCCCCTACCACATACACTGTCCTTGTCCTGGCCACTGAACCTGTAATTCAAACTTCTGCTCCAAAAAATGGGGGCTATCATGGCGGAGATTACTTTTCAAAAGAAAAGTCATCACACTTTTAAGGTTAGCAACGCCATTTTTTCTGTAGCCAAGCTCTTGGAAATGGCAGATTAGGTTTTGGGGAAAAATACAGCCTGAAGAAAGTAAAATATAAGAAACAACTGAGCCACACGTTTAGAATTTAGTAGGTTTATGAGCACCTAGAAGTCGGATCTCCAATGCAAATGGTCTGTCTGTCTTAGCAACAGGTGATGCTACCAGCCCTGCTTGTACTGGAGATCAGTTTCCTGAGATCAATTTTAGGGGGATGTTATTGAACATTCTCCTTTACCTGACGACAAGAATATGATCATAACACACAAATCACATACAAAGCACGTGCATAGATTTAAACCCTATTTCCTTGGCTTGCTATTCCTCTTTCAGTGGCCCAGGCCAATGCACTAGAATTGTATTAACTATACAACATGGCAAGGTTTGATAAAGACAGAGAAGATGCTCCTGTTCCAACAAGTTTACATAAAACGCTTCTTCTCACGTACTAAAACCTAAAGAGCAATGGAGACAAGAAAAATGCTGATGCTAATATTTTTCGTCACTGTTAAGATTAAAAAAATATGCAAATTACTATCTAACTGCAGTAGTTTGCTGTAATAAAACCAGATCCTTAAGTGACTAATCTGGTCACCAAATAACACTAATAAAAAAAAATATTTTTTTGAAAGATTGATTTGCCCCGGTCTGTCCCGGCATACTCCTCATCTAGAATGATTAGCGCTAACGTGCACACAAATCAGGCAACGGGGAGTGAGGGAAGCTTGCAATCAGACCTAATGTCTTCCCTTCCTCTCAGCCCCCCAGTACAGGGCAGCCACTTCCTTTCTACAAACGCTTTGCTCAGATGTGTACACAAGACAGGCCACATCTTCCGGGGAGGCTCAAAGTCTTTGCAGACGCACAGTTGCCTTCAAAGCATCACTGGAAATCTGTGTGGGAAGACTCTAAAATATTAAAACCATCCTATACTCTTTTTCTTCTAAGCCAGCAACAAACCCCCTCTAAACTTATCTATCGCTTCTCTGCTGGGTTTATTCTGGACTGCAGAATAAACTTTCTGACTACTGAAAAAGATGCACAAACACATAAGCTGCAGCACATGTGCAAAGGAAAACAACTGAGAAAATCTGTATGTCCAATCCATAAAGACTGTTCTTTTCCAGAGCATTAGAATTATGCCTCAACTTTTCCTCTATTACCAAAAGCAGGCAAAAAGATGACTGGTGTGAAAATACTGCGCTTCAAAATGTAGCCTATCTCTCCTCCTAAATCCAAACTGACTTACCTTTTGGATCAACCCTCCATTACCATCCTGCCATATTCCCTTCTCCCGAAGGTAACTGCTTGCCCTCTAGCAGAGTCACGAGGTATTTAAGCCATGGTCTTCAATGTTAAGAAATCCCCAGCTGAAAGTTTGCTCCGGCACTGGTAACCACAGCCCAGCAGCAAGCAGGACGCAACGCTGCTCTTACTCGGGCAGCCAGCCCGTGCTTGCTGCCTGCAGACAAGAGATTCTCATGTTTTCTCAGTTTCCCCATTTCTAACCTGAGAGCGACCCTGTGCAGCAGGATGACTTTCAGAGACACATCCTTTGTACCCTCTCCTTGCTGCCAGATGTCCTCTGCAGCCAGTTCACGGTTTTCATTTTGTACTTCACGATAACTTAACAATTTTGGTAAAAATTCGCAGACGACTACTACTACTGAAAAAAGTGTGTATTATTCTTAAAGAAGGTGGAGAGGCCAAAAGATCCGACAGCAGTTAAATCCTCCGAATTTCTCTCACTTCACATTTCTTTCTGACTGTCAAAGCCAGGCTTTTGCCAGTCCTACGTATAGGTAAACTGCATCCCTTTGAAATATGGTCAAGCTGACAAGTTGTGGGGCAGTACAATAGAGATACTATTTCCCTGAAATTCCTGGCACACTTGGAGTGTGCTAGGACACCAGAAGAGCGTAAATTGTCACAACTCTGTGCAGAGAGACGGATGCCCTAACAGACCTTCGAAGGCTCATGCTCAGTTTCTGGGGATGGATGCTGTAACCCCACAGGTAACAGTGAGGCTGGGTAAATTGGTTTAAGCCCAGCGAGGTTCTAAAGACAAACAGGTACCAGAAATTCAGCGTGTCCCCTGGTTACTGAAAGAGAGAAGACACATGGAAATACTTTTTCAGATTAATTTACATAAGAATAGATTTGACTTTTGTATGGTAGATGTGATTTTTGCAAATCACTGTAGCGAAGAAATCTAAACAAAATCCATCTGCATGCTTATAAACATGTAGAAGTGTTTAAGGGACACAATACGTTAAAAAAAAAGTCAACAATAATGGTTAGTCCATGCTTCCAATTATATTCTTTCTTCAATTAGTCTTGAAGAAACTAACACCTCTATTAATCATTTCAATTAACTCCACGCACCACATGACATCCGCACCAGCAGCCCATATGTTGCGTTCCAATCACCCAAATATTAAAGCCTTTTTAATTGATTGATCTAAAGAACATTCAACAGGCTCAAGGTGGCAGCCAGCCAGGAAATCCCAAAAGAAGATGACAAAAAGGTGGGGGTGCTAAACCAGCTTCCCAATTTGTTTTTCCTCTTCCTCCAGGGTTCACTAAGTTAATCCAATCACAGCCCATAAAGCCCCTTTTTAATAAAATAAATAAATAGATAAGAGAACACACATGTTGGCTTTCCCCCAGAGAAGCCCCCTCCGCTAAAGCCAGAGAGCCATCCTGTTAAGAAAGTGCCGCGTACGAGGGTGCATTTTTTATCCGGCAGAAATATTTAGCTTGGCCGCCCGCCAGGGAATGCTGAAAGAATAGACTGAATTAGGGGATTTACCTTCCACGTGTTTGGCACGCGTCATTAGAGGCTCTGAAGAGCTTGACTCTTTCGCTCTCTCACTCTCTGTTTTTTCTTCCCCCCCCCCCCACCCCAAGCTTTGATGCAGAGAATAAAGTATGAGCTATAAGAGCAGTTGATGTGTTGCACTGCTAAGTGTTGGCACGGTGGCTTTTGTTCTGTCGAAGAACACTGATGCCCAGTTTCTGAAGGTAAATTAATTATTTTTTTTATTCCAGTCAGGTATGGGGTGGCATGTTTCAGAAGCATTCACTTTAACGCAGAAAAAAAAAGCATACTATTTTTCTTTCTCTCTTTTCCTTAAAAAAAAAAAAAAGTTTTTGAAGTTTTCTGTAGACAGATTTAAACTTGGAGAAAAGTGGCTTAGAAGTAAATTCCTTAAGTGAAACTCCAACCACAGAGTATTTTAGTATCTCATTTGAAAGGTTAGTTTTGTAACAATAACCCACGAATTGCCCTGTCATTTGACTTTTATATGCTGTCATGTGGACTTACGTTATTTTAAAAAACACTTCTTTACATAAGTACTTTGGTCCTGCAAATGCCTCTAAAGATCTATAAGCAGAACCCATTAGTCAGGACGGTTGGTCTATGCCTCAAGTAACCCATGCACCTTCCCAGAGTTTCTAATCTGTGAAGGAGAAGACGACATTGGCAGTTAGCCTCTCCCTCCCTCAACTTACAGACAGGGAAAAAAATCAGTTTGCAGATGAATAAAAGCATGGAGGCCCTTAAACCAACAGCAAAGGCAAACGTTTGTGTCTGGCACACATACCAACCCTGTTAACAGGGCAGAGTTTTGCAGAACGACTCTGGATGCCACCAACACTCACCCACTGCACTGGTGTGAGCACCGGGGAGAGCCCTGCTGCTGCTCCCTCATCACAGTATCAGATAAATAATAGGCCCTCCTCACACACAGGTTTTATCATTATTGATTCAAGCAAATCAGTTTAGAAGCTATTTGCTCACACGCTTACTCAAAGCAAGGTTCAAGCAGAGTTTCCAAACTGGTGCGGGCTGTATCTTTACCCCGTCTTTGCCGGCAAATAAATCTGGGTCTGACTTTGGTCCAGCTGAATTCATGTCAGCAGATGACAGCATGCGATTTTTCATCTCTCTTTTGGTGAAACTAGTTCATTGTGCCTTGCATATCAGGAGATTACGGGGGCTACAGAAAAGCAACTAAAGGGATGGACACTGGCCCTCTGCTGAAAATATTAAAGATATTAAACTTAGATTAAAGATATTAACTCCGACGTGGGAAGGGTGCTGAGGCCCATCTCCTCGCTGAACATAAAACACCTCAGCTGTAGGGACCTCCTCATAGCTGATGGGCAGGCCCAGAGTTTATCACTTCTTAAATAAATCATTCATAATTCAGAGCCAGGTTGAAAACCACACAAATAATGAGCTCTCAATATTACTCAGCGGAAAGTGAGAACTGGAGTTTTCCACCCAAACCCGTAAAGGCTGACAAGCTCAGACATGTTTTTTTGAGCTCCTTCCTGGACCCCACATTTTTAAGTCAATTTAAAGAAAGCTAGGCAGCCACTTCCCCCTGCCCCATGCCGTCTTTTAAGTAAAGATGTTAACATCCGTGCTAATAATACAACTACCCCTTCTTTTATCAAAGGCTTCAGCCATCGCAGAGGCTTTCTTTTCATCGCAAGGAAAAACTGCAAAAATAAATCTGCCTAGTTCTGCTGCTGCTTTTGTCCCAAAGCTCTGTACACTGCATGGATACCAACTGGTGGATGAATGTGGCTTTATGTTTCCAGTAGAGCATCTTTGCCGCTAATTGAATCTCCAAACGACTGCCCATGCAGCACTTGACTACCGCGACAGGTAATTCCCCACCAGGTTGTTTCCACTTTATCAGAAAACGGAGTAAGTGTTCTGGACCGACGGTCCCAAATGGGATAACTCCTCTGCGGAAAGACTGCAAATTTAATAGAAAGTAATTGTGAATTAAGGTGCGGGTGCAAGCTTGCATTCCACGACAAGGTGCCACAGGGCAGCATACACTTTTTCCATGCAAACCTGTAAGACGTTGGGTGCTCCCCACTGCCCTGGCACATCCTGGAAAACACCCACCAGCACAAAGGATGCGTTTCGGATATCTCTGGCCTCCGCCATGTAGGATCACAGGAATATCCGTGTGGTCAGTTCCCAGTCGCCCTTGGGTGCTTACAGCAAGGCCAAGCGTATTTGCAGTGCTGACCGGTAATTTGAAACTTAGGAGAAATCACTGAGAGCATCGGCCTGACAACAGTGGTTCACTGGCAGATTGTTGGATGTATTTGTCATAATTGCAACAAACTTGTTTCTGCCACGCTTATCATATTTACAGGTTAAAAATATGACCCTTAAAAGTGAAATAAAAGAGCTTCCCCCACCCCCCACCTCTGTGTTTTTAATTAAAACCACGAACCAACACATGTATCCATCCTTCTTTCTGTAATAGTTTGGGATTCCACCCTCAAATACTGTACAGATAAAATGAACCTTTATGTGTTAGCAATTCGCAATGCGGTAAATTCTCCTTTCCAAACCTGCCGACTTCATTAAAATCTTATTTGCTCGGTAATCTCCTTTGATCGCTAAAGTTATAAGAAGCCCCCTCCTCTTCTTTTGATACTATCAGTGTAGCTTTTGACCGGAGAGCGTGATGAATTAAATGTATGACAGATATGACAGGTGAGGAGTGCTTGGAGAGGGCTTAAACAGCAGGGATAAGACAAAGCCCCCATTTAAGAACAAAACCCCTACCCGATGGCTAGCCCGTTAATGACCAACCACTCTATTTGTCCTGGTGGATGAGGAGCAAGCTGATACTACAGACAAAGCTTTGTTAGCCATGGGGCTGTTCTTCAATCAGGCCACACAACCAACTAATTGAAATGCCCAGTTTTCCCCCCTCAGGATTTGATATACAAGCTAGGGGTTTGGTAGGTATACTCTTTTTTTTTTTTTCTTTTTTCCCCTCCCCTATAATGTATTAATTCAGCCACCACAAGTTTACAGCTGGACTAAGTGGAATTACAGCATATAAACCTGAAAATCTATCTGCAGGGATCCAGCTAAGCCCTGGAGAGAGACAAGTCCAGCAATACAAATCCAAGGAATTTTGGAAGTCAATCCATTAGGATTACTAGGCCTTTGATTTTGGAAGTCGCAGGCTCAAAATATGGAAGCGATGAACTCTCAATCTTCCTTCATTTTAGCCTCTTTTCAGAGGACTTACTGACCCCATTTTTTTCTATTAAAACACACTGGTAAATCTAGACAGAATTATATTGTTTTTCCACTGTATTTGCAATGGAGGAAGACAGGAAAATACCTGCTTTCCCGAACTCATGGTTAACATGCCCTTTAAATTTTCGTATGTATTTTCTACATATTTTGAGTTGGCACAAGCGAACTTGTCACCCTTCTCATCAGCTAAAGACCGCTTTCCCCCTCTTTAAAGCTCGTGTTAATTTTCAGCACGCTGTACCTAAATGAGGAGTTTCAGGCTCCAGTTACTTTAAACTACAGGCTGCCTCCCAGAGGTGAAGAAATCTCTGTGCCCCCCTGCAGACCAGGATTATATTCTCAATGGGCAGCCTCTTACTTTAGCCTACCAATCTGTGGTTAGCAGAAGGGCAGCGGTTTCCAATGGTAGGTGCCAAAGCGATAGTTATTGTTAAACCCAACTGTTAAAGAACAGAAAAATCAGATTATAGGGTTGCGGCAATGAATCTGACTTCATCTTTGCTCTAGGTATAATGGAAAACACTAACTGAAGCAAGAAGAGTCTTCACTTTCAGAAGAAATTCAATTTTTATCCCTTCGTTCCTTCCTGTCCTGCCCTCGCAGCACGCTGTGGCTGAATCACAGGTGCTGGTATCAGGAAACCTGGGTTCTGTTCTTAGCTTTGCCACAGGCTTCTTACGTGGCTTCTGGCATGCCTCGTACTGTCTCCGTGCCTCTGTTTCCTTATGTAAAAATGCAAATATTCCTACCTATTTCAGAAAGAGTGTGGTCTCGTGGTTTAAACCACAGAATCAGGATATCCGAATTCTCAAACTGAATACAGTATCAATTTCTGCTGTGGCTTTGAAGCCACTACCCTTACCTACCCTGGAAAAAGTTGACTGGCCAAAACCCAGGCTTCCCAGTAGAAGACGTGCACTGCTTTTCAGGTGAGTGGTATTTCTGGCTAGTGCTCAGCCTCATCTTGCAGTGAGACCACTTACCTGGAGCACGAGAGAAAAAAAGATGGTCCGAGCTACGGCTGGCGAAGCTTTTGGGAGCTGCTTTCACCAGCAGGCTACGGTGACCACTTCTCCGAGCACTTGTCCCCAGGCCACCCGGCAGAGCTGGCCTGACTCTGGCCCAGCCACTACGGTCCTAATTCAGCATGTGGAGGCGAAAGGGCTGAAGTCCTACATCTTCACCAAGCGGGACAAAGGGCTGAAACGACAGCATTCCCCTTCCCCCGGGAGCACTCTGTAACTGCTGGCGATTTCGCAGCAGACCAGTTGGTCTCTCACGCGCTCTCCTCCTCCACTTTTCCTCTTCGAAAACATCCCCAACGTTTTGAGTCCATTCCACTCAGAATAAGTAGCAATTTGAAAACTTTCACAAGGCAGAAAAAGCATTTCCTGCCTGGCTCCATCTCATGGCTCTCTGGCCCACTGGACACTTGCAAAGGTTAATTAAATAATGCTTAGATACTCATAATATGCAAAGTCCCAGACAAGTGATTAAGTGTTAACATTACGAAGCATAAAAGGGTCATTCAGAGAGAATAACCTTACAGAAATCTAGAGGAAAATAGTGTTAACCTCACAGAAATATGCAGTTCTTCACTATGGAATCCAATAAAGCTAGGCAAAGTTGTTAGCAGTATTATCACTAACCCTGTACTGAAAAAGGTCAACTGATTTTTAGGAAAAGATGATAAGGGGCGAAATTAAGGAGCGAAATTATAAATTAAGGGGCGAAAAATCCCCAAAAGCACTAACCTGGGGTATTTTGTTTTTGAACGTGCGTATCTGAATGGAAGCTGTGGTTTTTTAGACAGCTTTCCGATCTCCCTATTAGATATAATGTTATAGTCTTATTACACATGTTGCCTACTAGATGTGCTCTGACTTTTATAGATGTCAACCCCATTTCTTAATTCAAGACATTTGTCTCTTGTGATCTCTGCGCCTCTGGGTTAGAGTTCCAGCCAAAGAGGTGAGCCGGCTCGTATCTGCAGTGCAGCCATAAAATCCTCCGGCGCTACATCCCCGAAAGCTGCTGCTGCTGCTGCTGCCCTGCAAAAAGGCCTGGATTTTGTCTGTCTGCAGCTCAGCACCCAGAAAGGACATTTTGCAGAAGGGCTCGGTGGACATCCAGGAAAACTGCTTTCAGGACCTTATCTGAAGGACAATACTTAACTTTCACCACCTGGGCCTGGCCCCTGAAAGGAAACAGTCACACTCAATTATTGTCTTTTTCTAGACAATTACTATTTAATCAAACCTCCAGCTGATATTAACTGGTGGAAAAAAGGCTATTTTTAGTCAGGACAGTGATTCCCCCTCACTCCTTTCATCTATGAGTAATGTATTTCCTTTTGCTCTCAGTACCACAAACCAGTCCACACCAGATGCTCAGTATTAGGTAAAATTAAAAATGTGGGCATCATACCCTTTGAAAGATGCTTTGAACTCAAATTAATATACCTAAACCCACTATTTAAATTAAAGATATCCTGTCTCTCTGCTGTGTAGTTTTCCCTTTTATCAGAAGGGGAATTTTAGTCCATTTAAAGGTTTTTTGGTTCAGCTCCACAGACCACACTTTGACTTAACAACACATTGTAATTTCCTTTTAGCCACAAGAATAAAGGAAATGTATAGAAGCAACACCATAATCTTGTCAAGCACCCTCTTTTGTTTCCCTGAACAAGCCTGTTCGAGAAAATGTGAAGCCTAAGATTTTTAAGATGTTTAGATCATGGAATGCTTTTATTGAAAACAGACATATGTATTTTTATGCATCTACTGATGTACCCACACACATAAAATATATGCCTACTAAATTCTTTTATGGACACGAACACAGCAGTCTGCAACCTGCAGAGGTTTTGCAGAGTTCAATCCCCTTGCCTCAGTATTTTAACTTTTCCAGATTTTTGCCCAGAATCTGTGTGGATGCTCGAGAAAGCCCCACCAATTCTCACGCCTGGGGAAGTAAGAACCAGGGAGTGCCTGCACCCAGACTCCCCTGTGAGCAGGGCTCTCTAGCTGCTGTCAGTAGCAAAAAAAACCTGGGAGCAATGTAAAATACCCCTATTTCTCATGTACCTCTGTGTATATGTAAGAAATGGGCTCCTGCACTACTTGTGCCATTTATTTGCATCTTTAATCTTTTTGAAACATAATGATTTAAATGCAACTAGTCTGCTTCTGGAGAGCTACAACACTCGATGCAATTTGCTGGACGTACTCAGACTTTACATTTTATAAGCAAACACTGTCCAGTCTATCTGGATGGTGTCACCCTTGATGTCCCCACCACTAACAACACTCAGAGTACAGGCAGAGGTGTCAGAGCTGCCTCTTCCCTTTGGCACTGAGGAGCTGCGAGTGCCATGGCAATGAGGAGCCTGACCTTATAGCAGCCTTCCTGTACCTAAAGGGGGCCTACAGGAAAGATGGGGAGGGACTCTTTACCAGGGAGTGGAGGGATAGGACGAGGGGTAACGGTTTTAAACTGAGAGAGGGGAGATTTAGATTAGATATCGGGAAGAAATTATTTCCTGTGAGGGTGGTGAGACACTGGAACAGGTTGCCCAGGGAAGCTGTGGGTGCCCCATCCCTGGAAGTGTTCAAGGCCAGGCTGGATGGGGCTTTGAGCAGCCTGGTCTAGTGGGAGGTGTCCCTGCCCATGGCAGGGGGGTTGGAACTAGATGATCTTTAAGGTCCCTTCTAACCCAAACCATTCTATGATTCTATGAGTTTTAGGTCCCAGGGGATGACCAGGCATGCCCTGGCACACACGGCAAGCCCTGGGGACACCAACGTGTGCGTGGGATGCTGCTGCCTCGGCAGACCCTGAAGTCTCACTCGGTTCCTGGCATCTTTGCTCCGGTGCCAGTGAGGCACCATAGGGCAGCGTGGCCCTGGCCACAGCATGGGCAGAAGGACCTGCCAGGAGAAAACCCAACCCACCAGGCTGGAGAAGCTGATGCTGAACCCACTGTGCTGAGCGAGGGGAGAGGTATTGGTTAAAGATGCCCCAGAAAATGTACGTCAGGACAAAGCAAAGGGACAAGTTAAGCATCTGGGAGTTCTCTCGGTGCGGGTTAGACAGTGATGGTAAGGCAGTTTATCCCCAAGAGCTTTCTCCTCGCTGGAGGTGTTGAGTTAACTGGCGGTGACCTCCCCCTGACCCACAGGCAGCATCTGCAAGCGGTGGGCGGCGGTGGCAGCCAGGAAGCACTTCTCCCAAACAGGGCCCTTTCAAAACACCCCTCCGAAAAGCCATGGCTGAGGTGACCCAGGAGTCAGCCCCCCAGCCCCATCCAGCATGGAGGACGTCTCCCTTCACCCTCCTGGGGTTTCATCCATCTTCATTTGCTTTTTCTTGCTGCCATTTCCTGTGACTTTTCAAACTTGGGACACTGGTAGCTATTATTCATTCTCTTGTTTCTTACCAGCCGCGCAGCAAGGAGCTGCAGCTTTCTATCAATAAATACCACATCAGTGCTTATTTAGCCATTATTTTAATAGTGGATTTTTTTCTGCTCAGGTATCTCTTGAGCAAAAGCAGGTTTTACTGCATTATGACAGTTTAGATTTCTGAGAGAGAAACATCTCAATGCAATTATTAAACATCACTCTGGGTAACTGCCAAATAACTTGCTAATGAAAATTGAATAGGAATGAAAATATAACTGAGGTATGAAGAAAGTAACTGTCCAAACCATTTGAGGTTAAGCAAGTATGAACAAACATCTTCACTGTGCACCCTTTTTGTCTATAAAAAGTATGAAGAGGTGAAGCAGCCGGACTTACCCCTTCCGCCATGACCAATGGTGTAAACACCAGAGGCTCTCCAATTTCCAGCTAGAACAAATCATTTAGCTCTGGGTAATTCCAATAATTTTAGTCAGCAACTTGCAAAACCACGTGACTTGTACTCGGTTGACATCAATTTGAGTAATCTTGTTCCCACGTCTGGTTAAGAGGAGACTGATAATAATATATTTTGGCTTCACAGTGGGGAGGGCGAAAGCAAGACCTTCTCTTCCTCTCTACGTCTGGGTGGTTCAGGAGGGACGGGGGAAAAAAGGAGGTGCTGGGTGGGAGAGAATTGGGGGAGAGCCGAAAAAGCAAGGAGGAGTCCTGGTAGCAGATCTGGGCATGGGATCATGTTCTGATCACATTCTCTGTTCTAAGAACGGACCCCAAAACTCTCATACCTGAACCCTCTTCCCCAAACGTGAGAAGGCAGGCTGTCCAGCTTGCATTAGTGGACAACGATGGTGGGGAAGGCATACTAACGCGCAGCTGGTGATGAGAATCTCTCCGCTCAACAGAAAAGAGAGAAAGACTCAGAGATTTTACGTAAGAGGAAGAGATCCAATGACTTCACCAAGGTTTCATTGAAAGCAGACAGCAGGGACAGGATCTGAACCCACATGTCCTGAATCACAGCCCTTTGTCTCAATCACAAGACCCTCCTTCCTCATGTATGTTTTGCACTATCTAGGGTAAACAAGAAAAAGACTGCCTTGCCCTCCTACATCAGGAATTGAATACTAAACCTATACATCACCTAGAAAATTCAAAGTCTTGACAGAAGGGCAACGGGTTCCAAAGAAATGACAAATCGCAATAATGCTCCGGAAGGAGGGTGTCATTTCCTATGCTGGTCATCCGCATTGAATCAAGATCAATTTAGACGGCAGTAGGTTAGAAAATGCAGAGCCTTTCTGAGAAAAGATGCAAAAAGGCACGTCTGCACCACACAGCATGCTCTGCTGCAAAGCCGGCAGAGCCAGATGCAAGCCTGCTGACTGTGGAAGAGTGTCGTGTTGTAAGGGACATCGCTGCATCAAGAAAGTGATGCAAACACATTAGCAACTAAGTTAATAAGCCTCACTGCTTAGAAAGGCACACAATTTTAAGTCCTGGGACATACTCATACTGTTTCTAAGGCTATCTCAGTCACTGCTCATGCTCTTGAAGGCCACTGAGCCTTGTTCCGTAATGCAATGCAAGCATGAACTTTCTTGCTTTCTGTCTTTGCCAAGGTTGGGAAAGGATATGGTTGTGCTCTGTAAATATGTCATGGGGTAAACAGCAAGGACCTGTTTCTTGAGCTATTTCACCTGAAGATTTTCACACAAGAAGAAAACTGATCTGAGCAAGTTCAGGCCAGAACTTGATTCTTCAGTCTGAGAGGGGCTTTTTCATCACAGCAGTGGGGAAAAAACATCCTAGCCTTGGTAAGACAGCCCTTGTTCATTAGTAGAACAATTTTTTTATGAAGTTGCCTCTTCCATCAGGAGACTGGGCTGAGTGACCAGGGAGACCTCCTCTAGACTCATCTTTTCTAGGAAATCGTTTTAAGATATTTCTAAGAAATATCACAGTGCTCTAGACATCCAGATACTTACAGACGGATGAACTAGTAAAGCACTATGTATACATTTTTCAGAGCAGACCATACATAATAAAACAAATTTCTTCTTTTGGGGAAAATTCTGACTGAGCAGTACACATGCATGTGCATGCCGATGAACACACACTATTTCCAGTATCAAGACTATCTTCAAGCTATTTCTCACTCATATAATGCATTTATTTTATGTAAAACAGATGCAGGTCTTTGGGGTAGGCTTTGTCATTTAGTCTTATATTGTGAACGTCCCTCTAATTAAAACGGGAAATACAGATTTTCTCATCTAGTTCCAAGCCTGAAGCCCACTAGCACAAACAGCCATCTGCAGATTCAGCTGGGACCCTTTCAATATCCCATGGTAAGTCTGCTGGTTGAGTTCAGGATCTTCAGACACATATAAATCAGTGCCGCTCCACTGAGCTGTGCCTGTTTACACCACACATGAAGAAGCTGAGCTAGTGGTGACGTATGTGGCCCAAGTTCCTTAAACAAGCCCTGAAACCGCATCGCAGATTGTTACATTAGGACTATTTAATACCTGCACAGCTGATGAGAATGCCGCCTTGGTGGCACCACCTTTTAAAGTCACTGCTATGTGCTGCGCCCAGTGGGATGAAGAACAACTAAATAAGAAAAGTAACAAACATTGCAAATGGTGATTGTCAAACTTCACTAGAAGTGAACTAGGAGAAAAAAAACCCCACCCACTGAATGATCCTCAATGCAAAATAATTCAGACCTATCTTTCTAATTAAAATGTGTTTTTTGAAAAAGTCTTCCCTTTTCTTCCCATACCCAAATGAAGGCAGAAGCAAGCACTTCCCTTCCTGATGATGGAAGTGATACCAAGTATTATGTTAGTATTAAGTGAACTTCCTCCCGTCCGTTTCTGTTGAGTTAATGTCCTCTGACTCAAACGCGATTAATAAAAGTGGGCTGTTCAGTTCCGACAAACTAAAGCCTTGCGAGTTTATAGACACAATTGCTTCAGGCTCCCCCTATGGTTGATCAGATAGGGTGCCTTTTGAATGGACTCAAAGAAACACATTTTCACACCTGTCAGGCCTAGATTAATATCCCTGCTAATTACACTTTAGGAACGGCCAATTAGTTCTAGTTATAGAAGCTTTCATGGGTAAGGGGGAGAAGCAGCCTGTTATCACCATCAGGACTCATTGTTCCCCTGAATAGATCTGTCCCCCGAACTGGGGGTGCCCCCGCAGTGTGGCGGGGAGCCCTGCTGCATGCCCCCGTCATCACGCCTTTATCCTAGCCCCGAACCCGCTTTAATGACAATGGAGACAGCAGAGGTGGCCATGATCGTAAAAGGAAAATCAGCTAGTGCTACGCTGAGATTACAAAGCGTAAACCCCATTTTCAAGCCAGAAGTGGTTTGCTGAAATTCCCTAATTATCCCAATTTATTTTGTGTCTCAGATAAAATTTCCTTTTTACTCTAAAGGGATAGCACTTCATTTGTAATAAAATGCTTGCTCCTGCATGGGGGAGAAGAAAAAAAAAAAAAAGAAGCCCAATAATGTTGCTGAGTTTGCAAAAGGGGGATAAGTAAAGTTCTGGCCTTGAAGCAGCAGCCTGAAGAGTGACAACCGCAGTGCCAACACCACCGGTGGGACGCTTGAAAACAAGTCAGGGACCAAGGGTTAGTCCAGCCATTCGAACGTGACAGGAAGGCTAGTTAATAAACACCAGCTAACCCCTACAATTACAGCAATAAATTGTTCAATTGGTTAAATGTCCACAGGTTCTGCCCCAAACACCGCTGGGAACTGTTTAATTAGCAAACTCTTGCATCACTGGACAAACAGATCTTGGCGAGTGAGGGGCGCTGGTGCCCCGTGCAGCTCCTCGCTCTCTGTCACACCACCCAACCTGCAGCAGAGCTTTAACAGCTCTGAAGATTATTCATTCCTCGCCGCTTATTTTTCAAAAAAAAAACCAACCCAGAATTAAGACCGTACGGGCCAAGCAGGGCTCAATCACCATTCTTTCCCCATCAGTTTTCTGTATTTCGATAAGACGCCCCACAAATTACAGCTTCTCACCTGCCGGAAGATTAGATAGCCCTGCACGCGATACGGGTTACGCAGCACGAGAGATACTGAGTACCTGGAAACTGCATGCTGTACAAAACAGAGCTGCAGATTAAAAGTCAGCGGGCCCACTTCTTGAAAATATTTAACACACTAAAATCGGGATTATCTCACTAAGAGTTAAGAACATTCGAAGCCTTGTAAAATGATTTATCATCCAGATCACTTCTGGCTACGAAGGGTGTTTAGAGCATGCCCATGAGGCATATGCCACCATAACATTAAAAAATTCTGATACAAAAAAAAAATTATTGGTAAAAACTATTCTTTCTGGTGAATAAAGCAACAAGTTTATCACTGAGGATCAATTCAGAGTTAAAGACTCACTAAGTTGCTTTCATTGGACCTTTGATCACTTTGATGAACCACTGATTCTGCACACTTGGTTACTAACTAAAACCCACACACTGATGCAGGGGGAAAAATGCATTACGTTTTTATATTAATTATATCTGTTTACCAGGAATTTCAGGAAAAACAACCAGTCAAAGGAGATAAGTGCCATTTGTTATGTTTACACATAATGAGCAGAAATTGCATTTCCCTGCTGAAGTTTTCTTAATGAACTAAAACAGAGGTAAATTTATCACAGTCGTGAGTAAAATACATACAGTGTTTGCCTGTGGAAAGTTGTAAGTGATTGCTCCCTGTCTCTCTAGCAAAAGTATTTATTTGGAAAAGGGCTTTAGGCAGAAATGTTAATTTAGAACACATTTTTTTTATAACATTGAGGAAATCTACCATTTTGCACTTCTGCCTGAGAGGTTGAGCCTTCATCCTCAAAGGCCATCCAAAGCACAGACAGGCAATTCAGTTTATTGGGGGAGGATGTGGTTGGACTATGTCCCATCCTCCACTTTGCAAAAATACACAAATCGTGATGTTGAACTGAACTCTGGATGCTTCTGGCTGAGCTTGTTGGCTCCTGGGAGTCCTCTCCTGATCACTATCTTCTCCCAGTGAGACACCTGGAGAGCCTTAGCACCTAACTCAGGCTTGAGGATTCTCCGCCAAGTACCTACCACAAGAGTCCAGATCTGCTCTGGAAAACCTGTAGGTTGTTCAGGAGTGTGTTACTGTCTCACATTTAAGTATATAAATGGTCTTATTTGAGTTAGCATGCACATCTTCCAGAGCTAAGTAAAGCAAACTCTTAAATCCCGATTCACAGGAAGACTTCTGTTGACTTCAGTAGTCACTGGGTCAATTTTGTACAGCGTATTTTGAACACAAATTTAAATCTTTACGTTGCCAGACCCAACAGAGAAAAAAAAATGCTGCAAAGAGACCCTTTACTGCAAACAAATTGCATCGGTTACCTCATATTTGTACGCGGTGCTTAATGTTAAAGAAACTAGTTCTGTAAAGTCAGTGTCATTAAAGCTGTGCATTCACTTAAAGAGCTTGCCGAATCCAGCGGTTTAGTATCTGTGCCTCAGGAGCGGACAATTTAGAACTACTCTTCCTTTTTTTTAGTTTTGTAGTACTAAGCGAATTAACATCTCTGAAAAGTCTCAGGGCCTCAGGACAGACTTTCAGTTGCCATCCATTAGCATCGCCTCACGGAATTAAATAGGCTGAAGCAATCCGGGCCATTGAGAATCCACGGGAGCAGGGCTGGGAGAAACTGCAAATTAGGAAAAGAATAGAGAACACAATACCAGCACTGATGTCCTGGCACACAGGCTTTTATTCTGGAGATAGTTTACAAGCAGTTCGTAACCTTTGGACTCCAGACAGTCTGTAGAACCAACACGGAGGAGGTTCAAGATTTGGTCTGAACTTTCCATCCAGCCCCGGCACTGTCAATATTTGGAAGGTGCACTGGAACTCATAAAGTCTCCATAAAATGGATGTTAGTGAAACAAAACAAAAAAAAATCCTGAAACTTGCATTCATAAAGTCATTTTAGACGTCATTACTTTAATCCAAAAAGCTATTAAGGAGATAAATATTTATAGCTTTGCTATGCTTAAAAGAGGAACTTCCCAGCAAAATAGCTAATGCATCTTTGTTTAACAAAGACGGAGTCTAAAACCAGCCTCTCATTCCGGATTCATAATTTCAGATTCACTTCAAAAATTTTGATTTATAATCTTAAACTTTCTGCAGTTAACAGAATAATTCAAAGAGATGGTCCAAGTGTGATTTTTCTGCCTAAGAAAAAAGTGACCAGGCAATTCACAAAACATCATCATCTGTGTTTCAGGCCTGTCAATATTTCATTGATCTATTTAACATACGTTCACTTTTGTTTCATTCTGCATTATAAATCAATTCAGTTATCATATCAAATTATACTTATGCATGAATAAGTCTGTCAAGGAAAAATGATTTTAACAAAATAACTTCAGGCTACAAATTAAGGTTTTGTTCTTTGGTAGTCATTTTAAAAGATTAAATAAGAAAAGATTTACGGCTATGTATTTTATTTTGTGAATGAAAGATTCTTAAAATAATCATTATAAACTCTAGAGGCTTTCGTGACGTTAACTAGAAAGTGACATTTTACTACTAACTTAATTGACAGAGCTTTTGTGCAACCAAAGTCAAATGAAGCATACTGTTAATAAACAACACAAAAATAAAAGGGAGAGAGTTATCTTTTAATTCTCTCATAATTTTGTTCATCACACGTTTAATGCTCTAAGTCACAGGGAATTTCATTGAATTAAATGTACTTAACACCAGTGCAAGGACAACCTAAATGAAGAGGGAGTTGAATGGCCAACGATGTTATAACAATGAATTTTTTATCTGGTCAATAAAAATACCTTAAACACATCAAATTCTAAGCTCCTGTCCTGAACAAAAGCTTCTACTGTGAGCAGTAGATACTATAGCATTATAAATCCATTACTTTATTCAAAGCTAACAATCTCATTTGTTTGTAGAGGTAGGTCACTTAATTCATCAAGGGAGGAAAACTTAACCTGAAAAAATGATCACAAAGAGACAATTTCTGAAGTACTTTATATATCTCCTACTAGCCATGGTCAAAAAAATGAAATACCAACTCACTCTGTCCGTAACTCTGAAAAAACAAAATACATTGGGTTTGCTCTAGATGTGCTTTTGAAGCCTTCCATGCTGAGTTCCGGGTTTCTACCTGTAGGAATGAATAATTTGCTTGTGCTCAACAAAAGCCTACTTCTCTTATTTCAAATGCATAGAAGAGATTTGCGTTTGCCATTAGGAAAAAAAAAAAAAAAGATAAAATTGCATCTTGTCCAGAAGCAGTGTTTTTCTAACAGGTCAAGAACTGTTCAGATTAAAGATACTAACTCAACCCATTTATAAGCCAAGGTGATTAATCAAGCTTACCACGCAATGCTATCACTGCAAGAACTGTGCTTGGGTGAAGAGTTCTCTCCCATATATAAAACATCAATTTTTGCCTTGGTAAAAGTTCAGAAAATAAGATTGTTATCCCATATGCCTTACGACAAGCAATTTCCACAAAGTTTTCAAAGCCCCCAGCATAGAAGCAAGATCCACAGAGTTTTGACTCACCTGATCTATTACGTTTTTGCCTTGTACAGAAAGCTCAGAGTTTCAGCACTATCTTGTCCCTCCATTGACCATACAGAGTATCTCCACACGGTAACCTCCCACGTAAAGCATGATCTTGCCCGTCTCTCTCCCCTTTCTCAAAGCGTGAAAGCAAAGTTACGCCAACTATCCTGGGAAGCTTTATACTGAATCAAGCACCTGTTCTGACAACAGTCAGTTAAAAAAGCAAAGTAACAGCTGAGTCGAGGTCAGCCACCCTACGAACTTCGGGACATACTCGGAGACCCCACTACCCTCATCCCTCCCTTTATTTGAAAATAGCAGCTCTAGTAACGTGATGCCTGCCTTGCCTTCCCTGTTTGAGCAGGCAGTGAAAGCCCTCCTGCTGGCTTCTACTCTTAAGAAGAAAGCATTAGTCTCCAAGCTGCACTACGCCTGTCTGCAGAAATAAGACAACTCATCCCACACTGATAGCGTTTGTTTAAGGAGCACAGGTTCAATAGAGCCCGTTAACCATTAGCTAGCACCCATTACAGATCGTATTACACTCACTAGGCATACTTGTTAACGTATCCTTAAATGAATTTAAGTTTAAGAAGAGCACTTGGGTCAGTCAGTCTTCCCTAAGCATCACCAAAGGGTACCACCAGCCGCCCCAGCACAGAACATCTTGATGCACACTGAGCCAACCCTGGGCACAAGCTCCACGGTTGTCAAGTACTTCGTTTACACAACTCAAACCTGTATTACTGGTACCCAAAACTGCTCAGAAGGAATTCACGGGCACTAAAAACACATACTAGAGGTTTGCAGATTGTTATTAACAAACATCCCCTACAACAAGTCCATGCATAAGAGGTTTCATTCCCATACATTCACCTATAAGCAGCTCAACTCTAGAGGCTGAAAACAGCAGCTGTCTTCCTAAAAAACAGTGGAAAGTTACCATGTTCCTTCAAATCTTTTTTTGTAGAGTCTCACAAGTTACTCATGCAGCTCATACGCAGCTACTTAGTGCTGCCGTTATTTTGTATTAACCTAAATCTTGACAAAAACTTTAGCTGTAATGATACTCGGTCACTTCACTTAAATTATTTTGTCAAGCCAAAGCACAAGATTTATTATTATGGGCTTTTATTACAAAACCATCTTGAAGCCACAAGCAAGAGCACTGTGCCAGGCATCACATAAACGTGTAGAAGGAAACCTCACCACCTCAAAGAGTTTGCAATCAGATAGTGAAGGGAGACACGATGTGAAAGAAGGGAAGTGGCATTACCTTCCCTTCACAGGACAGGTAGAGTATGTATTGAGGCTTAGAAAGACTAAGCCCCTTCTCGTGCAACTTTAGACTTAGCACGGCAGCTATGAACGTTATAGGGCTTTCTGTGCATGCCAGGGCTCACCACTGCCAGGACTAAAGCAAAAGGGATTGTCAGTCTCCAGCAATTTAGTCTAAAACAGAGGTAGGAACTGAACACGCATCTCTCCTATGTCCTACCCATGATTTTAACAACCCCAGCTTTACCCCATTTTTACACCTATTTCTTCTTGTGACATTTGGTGCTACCCTCTTCCTGGTTTATATTAATTCAAGATCCAAATCTAGTGCCTAGCTTTCCAATCTTTGTAGCACAAATAAGATTAATTTTTAATTTTAAGGCCCTGATTCAGCAAAACATTCAACTACGTGCTTAATTCTATCCCTATTCAGTAAAGTACTTAAGTATTTGCTTAATTCTCATTTACTCCGCTGAGACTTGAACATGTGCTTAAAGATAAGCCTCTTCTTAAGTACTTTGCTGAACTAGGGCCTAAACTGTGACCTAGGACCCAGGAAGAAAAGAAAAAAATAGATCAATAATGTCCAGTGTTATTTCCTCACAAATATTAGGCTGCTGAAAGGAAACGATGAAGAAAAAATAAAAATCACTTTGATTCAAATAGTACATAGAGTTAGTACAGTTGTTTTATGGAAAGAGACAAACTTTATAAAATCCTATTAGGAAACACCTCTCTAGAAATTCCTTCTTTTTGCCGATTTATGTCTACAAATACGCATTATTGCAATGAGTTGAGCCAACCACTCACTCTCATTTACACGACAGGAATCTCAAGTGTTTTTCAGGCTACGTACCTTAAGATTAAGTATAAAATAAAATTTAGAGCAGAATCCCATTTAATGAGTACAGTGGAACAGAATTCAGTTTTGTATTATCTCAAGACAAAAATAATGGAGAAACTGGGAAGATGCCAGAGAAGGGACCCCATGGTAAAAGCAAAAAGAAAAAAGAAATAGACTCTGGTTCCACTAGGAAGAAACTGTTAGAGTTGAGTCATCCTCAACAGAGATCATGCAGACACTGTGTAATACATTCACTTGCAAAAAAAATCTCATCATGAGTGGATCCTTGGGACAGCATGGAAACACTACAAGATCAGGATGAAAGAAGCCCTTGGCAGGCAGGGGAAAATGTGTCTACGCATCTAAGCTTAGGCTTAGATAGCAGAGAAGGCAAAATATTACATTATCTCAAAAAAAGACAGACGTATTTGCTAGTGGCTTATTTTCTTATGCATTTGCCTGCCCTACCCTTATGACCCTGAATCATTCCACAAAGCGTGCTTCTTCAGTGGTGAGATCCTAAACTGACCAAACACAGACTTTTTACTGCAGGTTCAGCGTTCCAACTAAAGCTACCTTGCCTGTTTCAAGGATATCAGTATCAATTCAACTGACAGGGACAGAAAATATCGGGAAGCTACAAGTCAGGAAAAATATCTGCAGATGAAACTTACGTTCTATTTCTTCCGACAATGCATCTCTGTCATTTCACTGGCAAAAAGTTTGGTCGAGCCCAAGTACTGAAATTGGATACATACTGCTAAACTGTAGAAGGATGCTTTCACCATGTGTGTGCCCGTGCAACTGGAACTGGATGCCCCAAGTGCCTTCCACCCTTGGAGAAATTGTTAGCATTTTGCCAGAAGGGTCCTTCTCACAAATAAAGACCAAATGCTTACGTGCCACTGGCAGGTCTTCCGTTGGCAAGTCTTTCATGTCAGCTGCTGCTCTTCCTTCAGGAACTGCGGTTCCTCTATAGCTGGGGTCACTGTTTTCATCTACCTTTTGATTTCTAGCAAACAGGAATGCTGTTTAATCTTTGCAGTTCCTAACTTACACATATGCTTAACTTCATGCACTGTGAATGGTTCCACTGAAGCCTGAATTACGGTACATAAAGCTAAAACATATGCCTAAGCGCCTGCAGGATTGGGACCTAAAAACCTGAGCATTTACTAGCTATTACCCTTTTGATGGATTCACCCCACTCTTAACGATGGATAAAAGTGTTTGTAAAAAAAGCTTTGAAGATGAGAGATACTCCATAAGGACATGTGTGGGGTAGGGGAAGTGGAAAGGGCTAGAGACACAGATTGCGCTGGCTGCCCTTATGTTTGCCATAGAAACCGCACATCATTATTAGCAGCTGTAGGATTAAGAAGCCTACGTGGCTGAGGTAGTTCCCCATATTTTGGGGACAGGCACAGGCAGATAGCAGAGGGTGTAGTTTCTCAGCTCCCACCTCAGTTCTGTTCTCGAAAGGAAGATGCCCCGCATGGACATGCCGTTCTTTGGAAGGCTCTGCTGCGGTGACATCCATCCTCACCATCCCGCACCCACAGCCACCCCATCAACGTGGCTTTTGTGTCTCTCCTGCCAATGGGCAGCGGTCATGGCCAACGGCTATGACAGAGGATGGCAAAGGGATGAAAAACATTTAATCTGTTATTCCCATTGTTGGAGGGGTAAGAAAGGTCACCCGGCGCTCCCCTTCAATCACGCGCAGAGCCAGGTACCTGCCGTCCTCTCCTGAGCTGCCGGGGCTGCGAAGGTATAAAATATTTTCTAACAAAAAGAAACTGGATCACTCGGCCTGGGGGAGCCATAACGTTTATTCCGAGGACAATGAAAGACAGCTTTGATCACGGCAGTGGCCATACGTCTCTGCAGACGGCAAGCCCACCTCACCACAGCTACAACGCGTGTACCAGCCTCTTCCCTCCTGCCAGGCTGGATGTCAGGCTAATCAGTTTGATCTGACAGATTTTAATTAAATTAATTAAGGCCTTTCTGAATGGACTTGATTAGTGTTCCACAGAGGAATCCCTCGTGAAAAGAAATCCTGTCAGGAAAGGCACTAATATTTTCCTCGTCTCACAATGAGAAGTTTCTTGGGTTGTTATTGGATTTTTTTACACCATTAATGAAAGTACTTTATAAACACATAGCGTATGATGGTTTTTGAAGGTTGACACCCAATTCTATTAAATTAACAATAGCCTTCCACAAACAGAAGATTTTCATGTCCTCCTCCAAGCAATTTCATTACTCTGCAGTTACTGTCAACTCCAGCATTTCAAGTATGACCACTTATTCTAATTTAAATAGAAATACACAAAATCAAGATGTAGAACAAGCGTGATCACTTCCAATCAACCTTCTCACAGTGGCTTCTTGTACAAATATTGGAAGCTCAGCACGTGTAGAAATGCGGTGTTGCTTACAAAGTGAGAGGCCACCTTGCTCCCCACATCGGTTTGTGCAAGAACAAAGACCATTTTTTGTTCCACAGGACTTGACTGAGATTATGTTGGCATCATTTTGAAAGGGTTCGATGTGGGCAAAACCCGCTCTGGCCTGCACAGACGCAACAGCACGACCGAGTTAGAAGGCAACATCTTGTTTCCCATAGCACACTTGTGATCTGCACAAGTGCTAAAGCTGGAAATCTCCTGGTGCTGGTAAATGACAAAGAGTGGTCACATTCACACCGTCCACAAGAGATGTTCCACCACCTGAGACAGGCTCAGCTAGTGCATGCAAAGTAGCAGGTCCTGCAGCTAGCAATGACCACTGCTGTATCACAGCTGGTCAAATGGACATGTGCGTCAGAAGCCCATTAAAAAGTGACACGAAATCCTAAATTTACAAATAAAAGAGCTTGTACTGTATTTACAGTAAGGGCATCCCTGACTAGATGATAACCATAAAAATGCAGGTAATTCTTATGACTAGTTTAAGTTCAATGTACTTTGAAAAATAAACTCACCTCTAAATCTTTTATTAATACCAGGCAGAAAGTGGACTTTACCCACCTTTCATACCTCCTGTTTCTCCCCACTTTGTAGGTTTAATTTAATAGTAAATGAAGCTTCCCAAGAGCTTCCCAATTTTGAATTCAACCTGAGAAGTAGCAGCAGTGATCTTGTTGTGACGGAAAGGATGCTAAGAGTTCAGGTGCTGAAAAACCACTACTTCATCGACCAACACCCCCTTTGCCTCTGAAGCCAGAGTGGTCATTCAAAACACTTGATCTTGAAGTGTAAAATGATGGCAAACCCTACGAATTTTTTTCTGACACAGGCTGAACAGAGGAAGGGAACTCTGAGGTGGGAAGGTACTGCATTTGGAATGGAAGTCAAAATGAAGGAGGAGAAAAAAGCAATAGGAAATGGATAGAAAAAGGAGGCAAAAAGGGTGGAGCAATAACCTAGAGAGAGAAGATTAAGACACAAGATACTCTGAGGGAGCGGGTGAATGAAACAAAACAAGAGGTAAGGCTGATATCCTCCAAAGAAAGAAAAGATCCTGAAAAAGAGAAAATAGTGCTAACAGGAATTCACTTTATTAAATAAGAAAGCAGAAAGAAGAAAAAGAAAAGGCCATTATAATTTTTATTCTGTGCCCTTCTCTTTATTTTTTCCATTTTATTTTCAACATATCTGTTACGCTATACATGTCACAAGAAAATCCCGTGTTTTGCTACATCAGCACCCATTTACTATAGTATTTCAATAAACAAAAGCTATTCCAGCTTATCTGCTGTCTGGTCTGAATCCAGCAGACCTAGATTTATTTTTGGTGCTATGTTGATTGGAGTCTTACAGTTTTCTGAAGTTCAAATTAATTTATTCTGAGTTTGAGCCAGTAACTAAAGTCTTCTCATTGTACTGAGATTAGATTTACATGTCAATGTACAAATTCCACTCTCAAAAAAATACCTGGTTGCAGCATCTGTTGCAGTTTTATTCTCACAACCACGCTCAGACAAGAAATATAAATTGGCTAGAATGTAATTCTGGCAGTAATTTCAACAGAAACATACATTTTGAGACTCTTTGGGCTATTTTGTAAATGCTTCAAAGAAAGAAGGCAGATAAACAAAGAGAGATAGATTTGCCTTTGCAGGAAACATAAAAAAGGACTTTGTTTTATAAATTATACAAAGAAAGGTTGCAATAAAATAGACACATCCAGGAAGAAAAAAGAATTCAGTGCGACTGACCTTCAAGTTCCCTCTACTCTTTCATTAACTGTCCACTGAGGTGATCCCTGGCCAAATACGGGCAATTCAGAGCCTGTCATAGAATTACAAGATGAATTAGGGACTGCTGCCACAAATTTACAGCTACCAAGGCCTCTGCTGATTAAATTTTCCCAGACTTGAAAGTAATTTCGCTGGAAACACTCTTAATGTGGCCCCAAGATCAGCATCACGACAAATGAGGAAGGAGAATAGCACTTTTCCCTTCCAATTATCGGGTGATTTTTTTTTCTCCTGGTTGATTTGTAAGCAAATAGACATAATTTAAGCCAGTGTGACATGAAAGTGCCAGATTTAACATGGATTGTTTGCATCCTAAAAAACTTCCCAGAAAAATCTCAGTTCTCAGTTCCCTTAAGGAAAGGGGACTCCTGTGTTTTCTTTTAACTTCTGGCTTGCAGAGCTTATTAAATAACTTCAATTATCACACCAAACAATTACTGACTCACCGTGAAATCAATTGAAAAGCTAAGGTAGTTGAAACTGTACACAGATATGCTCACTACAGGTGAGTAACTTCACATGCATGAGTAGTGTCCCTGCACTCGGTGGCATAACTCATGTGCATAACTAGTGGCAAAGGCAGGGCCTCAGATTGTAAAGTCACTGAAGCAGAAACCAGATCTTATCTGCCTGTAAAGCACCTGGCAGCGCACCTATCTTTGCCACTACATAAATTAATTATCATTAGCATCTGAATTTTGTCAGCTCCAGCATTCTCCCTTAACCTCAAACACCAAATTTCTTCACAGAGTGATGTTTGTGCACAGTGGATGATAATACCTACGTGGATATTTAACTATTTACTACTATTTAATGTAGAGTCATTTCAAAAATTTCAATACAAGGTTAACACGCGTAAGACACCTGAAAAGCTTCCAGGGTCCGACGTCTGGGTGGGGTAAGGGAAAACTTTAAAGGTAAAAAAGATACTGAATTGAAATCCTGAAACACTTTGACCTTTAAACGGAACCTTCCTCCCCTCCTGAGGTTTAAGATAAGTTCAGCAAACAAAATTTCACCCTGGGCTTGACACGTAATCTGCTAAATTACTGAAGAAATAAACAAACACTTTTTCCTTTAAAAAATCTCAACATAATTTTAGGGGAAGACGGACCCCACTTCTTATAACTACTGGTGATGGTTTCTACGTACAAACTTACATATGAGGTAAAGCACTCTTAAGAGTTTAACAGGAAATACAAACTCAGAAAGACAGAAACAGTTGTGAAATCGCAGCTCGAAGATAAGAACTCTGAACAAGATGACTTTTGGTCATCTGAAGAAAAGAATAGTCGTCTTCCTTAATCATTTCAGACTGATTGCTTCAGTTTGGTGATCTCACATTTCAATAGGTTTTTACTGCTGAACCTACAGAAACGGGGAGGGGGGACGGGAGAGGACGGGACTGGAAGTGCCGGTCAGTTCACTCAACGCTTTTGGAGCACCTTGGCTAAAATTTTTTAAATGTTCTCCAGTTTTTCTTTCAGAATGCTAGCTGATTTAATTTCCAATGACAAAAAACCCTCAACCTTGAGCAAATAAATTGAAAGGAGAAAAAAAAAAAAAAAGAGAAATCAAGTGGTATATAGGTATTGTGGTTTTTCCCTCAGGAAAAAAACAAATTTGAAGGCAACATTTCCGTGTTTGATGATTTGCTGTTAAGCAAATCTTATTCATCAAGACAGCAGCTGGCTTTGATGCATGTGTGGGTATCACTGAACAGTGAAAGCTACTACGTGTCCAACAGACCAAAACTAAACTGAAATGGAGAAAAATAAACAAAAACAACCAAGAATAAGAAAAAGGAGTAAATTCTTCACTCAATCTTTTAGGTAAAACAGAAACCCTAACTTAGTAATCACATGCCAGCAAAGACATTAATTTTAACTGTAGTCACAAAGACTCTGATTAAGTTATGCATTACACAAAAAGCAGTATTTTTTATTCTTATCTGAGACCTGCCTGGATATGTATGCACACAAGAAGTCTTTACCTGCTACCTTATGACATCACTGTCTAAAAGCTGTTTTTCTTTTATTGTTCCATAAATCACAAAAGCTCCACAAGTCAGTTTCTGGCAACACATCTTTCTTCAAATTCTTAGCTTGATGAAATTTTATTTGTGTTTACCATTTCTGCACGCAGTGTGATGCCAAGTTCTACAGTGTAGAGCAATACTATTAGTTCTTAAGCTTTAAGTCAAAGGAAGCAGCGTGTTTTTCAAGTCTATGATAAGAAAGAAGGGAATGTCAGATTAAATCTGTCACAAAAAGAATTACAGAAATAACAATGTATGATTAAAATACAAGCAATGACAATGAAATCTAATCGCGTCTGAATCTTCACCTCTTTCTTTCCCTGCTTGTGCTGAGTAATAGAAAAATGAATACGCTCACAGTATCCCACCCCAGAGATGAGTCTCTTCACACTAGATACACCGCTTTGCATCTAATAACTATATTTTTTTTTTTTAAAAAAAGTAATTTAACTTGGAAGAGTGACAAAAACTACAACTGATACTTGACTACATAAGCACTTCCTTAAGTTGTCCATCATCTTGGGGGCTGCGTCCACCTCAAGAAGTGACCCTTGGTGGCAGCTACTTACTCACAACTCTTCTTTCTTCGCATCGAAAAACACCAAGTGGAAACCTCACCTTGGCTATATAGGTCAGGACATGAAGGGTAGTCTGCTGGCCAGTGGCTGGTGTGAACCAGGGCCTGGCCGGCCGCTTTCACACTGAGACCTGTGCCAGCAGTTCAGAGCCTTTATGAAGTGAGAAAGTAGAGCAGAAGCTAAGAGAGTACATCTTTTAAGCAGGATATTTAGGAGCCTCTGCAATCCCTTTACCAGACGCACAAATGCAACCTGGCTGCCCCCCCCCCCTCTAAAAATACCAACCCTTCTCCTGAACTAGTTGGAAGGGACTCTCGAAGGGGTGGAGTAAGGGAAATCAGTGCAGCAAGTCACCTTTCAGCCACCTATGACATCAGCCTGCTGCCCTGATTCCTTCATTAATACCTTTGAGCTGAAAACAATGGGCCTGCCATTAAGCACCACACAGTTTGAGATAAGAAAGCCCTAAGCAGATAATAATCGGTGCATTTAGCTGGATTTCAAACATTCAGCTGCTTAATCATTTCTTCCTCACTGCATGCTACCCAAACACAGGGGGAATGCTTTGGATGCCTTGGGCTAAGGAAGAAGAAGCTGGGGAGTGGGGAAGAGGAGGGAGAGAGCGAAGCCGCAGGATGGGGATTGAGGGAGGGGGGGAGAAGGGGGGGATTTCATTGGCAATCCTCTCCCTGGGAAATGAAAACATTTCTTAATTGCCATTAGGGAAATAGGTTAAATACAGGCTTGGTAAGCTGCTAAGGGCTGGCTAACAGATTAGAGCGGATGGCTGTTGAAGTATACTCATTTCCATTATGTGACAGAGCAGGGAATTTTTATTTTCTTAATAGTCTTCAAAGACTGTTCCTGTCAGGCACTGGGTGTGAGACTGCTAGTTAGATTTTAACTAGTCACCTTCCAGCTGACGAAATGGGGCCCAGTTCTCTGGCCCTGAAGTGACTGCTCTACTGCTTCATCCAAGGAAACAGAAACTACAGGACGTGCTGACGAGGAAGGTCTTGTAACGTCTGCCCGCTTTGCTCACACAAAATAACAATGAGTAATTGCAGAATCACAGAAACTAAAGGCATGATGCAGCATACCTGCCACACCAGGAAAGGAGGGGGGAAAAAAGCATCTCGGGATCCCCAGGCACTGAACAGACTCCCGGGCTGAGCTGGGGCTAAACCACAGTCCTGCCAGGGCTGAGCATCTCGCCTCTGAAACCTTGGGGCCCATGTGGGTGGGAGCATGGGCAATTTAGGAAACTCAAATGCCTGCTAAGATCTTCAAAGCCCTCTCCTTCCCCACATTCACCTCCTTCTGATGGATGTCCTTCCCCTTCACCTGTAGGTTCCTCAAAACCCCCACCTCGTTTACCATCCCTACAAAGAGGATCGTAAAAAAAGTTTCCAGCAAACTCAGCAGGAGCAAACGGAAACCAATTTTTGCTCTAATGGGCACAGTCTTATTCATCCCCAAAAGTAAAAAACGGCTACAAGCAGTACACACTGGAAAGCTGAGACACCATCCCGTAATCCTTCGTCACGCAAAAGTCCCTGGGGCATGAGTGGGAGTTTTATCTGAGTAAGGTCTGAGTTTTTTAAGGAAAGCCTTTGTTCTGGGGCTCCCCGAAGCCAATATACTGAACTATGCAAACGATCACTGATTGGCAGGTGAAGTCAACAGGGGGTCATTTGAAGAACAGGTTTCTGGCAGCAATGCGGGTTTAAAGCAGTGGCTGCCACCCCCCTCTTTCTACCTGCAGACACATTTACCTTCCCCCACCCCAGCCTTCCCCAATGATAAAGCCACAAGCAACTCTACAGCTGTGGGCAAAATGGATCAAGGAGCTGCTCCGGCTGTACCTACCATGGCTGGGTGCTCTTCCACAAGCTTTAACTTACATTCGTGAACAACTCCAAGGTAGCGAACACCGTGGTTTAATAAACAAGGAACAGGGGGACACAGGCTACAGCCATGGCTGCAATCATCATACATCACTGCAGACTACTCACCCAGATGGGCCTATGTCTCCCCTACCAGCATCTTTTAGCCCCTATGACAGGGCTGCATCCAAGCCACCTACCTGCAACAACCCCTGGTCTGTCTTTAACACCCAAATCGTCCCCAGGAATTGTCCAAAAGAATGTTGGTTGAGTCAGGCCAAAACCGCTAGGAACCATCACCACCAAAACTGCTAGCAACCATCCCCACCAGCTCGCAGCAGAGATTTCCAGCACCTAGGGCTCCTATGCCCAGTAGGCTGGCATCATTAACCCAGAGGCTCAGAGATTGATTGTTAAAGGTATTTTGTCTCCTCGGGGAACAGAGAACAGCCTAGAGTGATGTCCACCATCTTTTGGTATGCCCAATGTGTATCCACCTGCAGCACTGGACATCTTAACGCATTTTAAAGTCTGGTGCTAAAGTGTTGGTTTCATCTCACTAAATGTAAACTTCTCTGTTGCAGATGTCTGAAACAAATTGATAAATGTGTTGCAAATGTTGGCTGTTTTTCTCCATGGACAATAAAGGGCAACTCTGAGAGAACTGACTCAAATTCAGGCCTGTGAAGCTGGGTGAAAAATACACCACTCCGGCTCCCTGCCCAGGATCACGCTGGAGACAAAGTGTGATGAAATTCAGGATGGATGTTCTCTCTTCCAAGTCAATATGCTTGCCACAAGATGACACTTAAAACACGCTTACCTGTGTGCGTAGATGGATACAAGATCCCTGTGGAACAGCAACCACGCTTCGGTGCTGTTGAAGGGCGTTTGCCCAGCTGTTCTGCTATCACAGATTCAGCCAGCATGGGCAGAAAGTCCATTCATTTACATAGCACTAGCCAGTATTTTTCATTTGGCAAGTACTTCCATGCACTTCATTTGCATGGAGTGTATTTCCCAGGAAGGCACTGGGTCTTGATCTGAAGTCAACAAGAAAACCCAGCACTTTCCTTGGTTCTTGCTTCCCTTTATCACCTCTCATTCAGAAATGTTTGCCTGCTTCCCCTACATATAAAGTATCTGTGAATTGACATAAACCCCTGGGCTATGGATAGGTATTCTTCCTGGATGATCCAAGAATTGGCAGGAATATATACACCAGGGCAAGCTGGGAACTAAGGTTATAGTATGCTTGTTTTAAAGAGCCTGGGACAGATCCTTTGCATCTGCCAATCATTTCAGGTCAGAATGTTTTTTTATGCATGTTTTTCCTGTGACCATATATTTACCCACAGCCAATCTAAACTAGCCACAGCATTGCCAGAAAGACGACTGAATAGCGAAAGTATGCTTTTGCATAGGGGCTGCACATGATGTCCTCAGCAGCTGAATGCAGCCACTCTGCCTGGGTCTAAGAAACACTGGTTTAGGTCTAAGAAACACTGGTTTAGGTCCACGGAAATCAGTGGCGATGCACCGAGTTAGGCAAGCCACAAATGCGCCTTTTGTATAAATTACTGTAATAACACTGAGATCTCTTTTTTAAATAAGAATTATTAATAGTGTTCATTTATGCCATGCCTCCTTTTTTGGTAGAGAGAGAACAGCAGGTAAGTAACAGAGGTGTCTACTGTTATCTCAGCCTTCTTGACAAGACTATTATTTTTTTTTTTCCAGCGTAAGTACAATTCAAGACTGTGCACTCTTTAAACTATTTACATCTGGACATGCAAGCATAAGCCTTACATGCAAGTGTAAGCCTTTCCAAACACAAGATTGTGCTATGGTTCAACCCTTTTTGGCAAACAGCACGCATTTACTCTTGTTTCAAGACCATGTGAGTACCTCCACAAGGCGCTGCATGCTAAGCCAGCACAATCCTGGTTCCCAATCAAGAAAAAAGATGCTGCCTTAAATGTAACAGAAGGTCAGCTGGTGTGCTTTTTCTGTCATTAAGGAAAGGAGAAGTACTGGTTTGAAGTACTAGTACAGCAGCAAAGCAGTGGACACACTGTGCTTTACATCAAGTACTGTCTTTGACAACATAAGATAAATTGGCTCTTTCTGTAAGCTACAAGTCCAATTACTCTGAACCCTACCTTTGGTTTAAGGCACTCGAATTCTCATTCCATAAACCCTCTAGCTTGTGCATTCCTGTAATAGAACAAATTCCTTTTCTGCACTTATTGCATAAACATTTATACTATATTTAAATATAGAAATAATGTATCTATATTAATGAATAGTCTTCACAGTAGTATCACGACATCAGATGGTTATCCTTTGATGGCATAAAATTAATAAGGTCAGTGGAAGAAGCAGCTTTATGGTAAGCATTGGGGACTATTGCTGCAAACAGGACTCCTGATTTCTATATACTAAATATAAGTAACTCCAGATTTTTTTTTCCAAAGTTATTCTTTACAATTGTATTATTTTTTTTTTTACATCTCGCATATCTAAAGAGAGCATCTCTATTACAATATCATATTCTACAAGACAGAAAATGAACCTCATCAGCCATTCTGGAATCCCCCACGTTATTAATTACATCTCAAACCACACTTGGCAAACCAAAAACACTTTGAGGAATCCCGGACAAGCAGTTGGACAGAAGTCTACTTATAATTACGTAAATATGTTGTGCTGGGAAATAAGTTGCTCGTGAATTAACTATTAAGGACAGACCATTTTTCATCAAGATGTTACTTGCATCCAGTAGCTTTACACCAAAGTAAAACAAGTAACAAATGGGCCATATTCTACAATGGGTGAACATGATCTTCTTAATTACCCTAGTGCAGCTCCACTGCGGCCCAGTACTGACACATTAGCAAGAAACTGAAACTAGATGAAGTCACGGAGAAATAAATTTTAAAGATTAAGTTTTATATTATGTAAATAATAACAAAGTGAACAAGCTGACATGGGTGTGTGTGTGGGGTGCTCTGAATTAGTTAATGCCTTTAAATCAAGATTAGATGGCTTCGTAAAAACAAGCTTTAGCACATTCGTTTAGGACATGAGATCCATGCAGGAATTACTGGGTGATTTTCTATAACTGATGTTCTGCTGAAGATAAAACTACCTGATCATAACAAATTAAGGCTTTAAATTCTATAAGCCTGGGAATGTGACCCACCATTACTTATGATGTGACAAAAGAGCTCCCTCAACTATTTATCAGAAAAAGAAAATTAATTTTAAAGACTATTAACTGAGCTTTTCATTATCCAAGTACAATTTTTTGGCTGTCACCCTCCTCTCCCCTCTATTATTCAAAACACAAACACACAAGCCTATTTCAAGACAAGACCAAATTAATGTGGGACTGACTTTGTGCACGATAGGAAAAGAAGCCTGAGTTCCTATAAACCTTTCAAACTTTCATTCCACCACCCTTCCCAGTTTGCACGGAGGAGTCTATTTTACAACTTTATCCATGTAATGGTCCTGCAGACCACTTCTTCATGCCAAAATTTCTCTTTGAAGTTTGCTCTCCCATTAGCGTTTCAGTGTAGGTATTCGAACTGATCGCGCAAGCACAGCAGAACTCCAGAACTGTCCACGTTCCGTCGAATACAGTTGTTTCATGTTGCCTGTGATTTACAGTCTTAATTAATGCTCAAAAGAAGAAGAGCACATCTTTGGTGGAGCGTCCCCCCTCCGCACACACGCATACCCCTCCTCCCTTTCTTTTTTTTTTTGGTACAAACCAGCGCTCTCAGGGTTTTGTTGGACATTGTGCAGGATGGCTTTGCCAAGCAGAATGGAACACACTTAATACTTTTCCTTTATAACCTTTGCAATAAATCAGCTACCACTCCACTTGCACAAGAACGGCCATTAGTGTCCTGTCCCCTCCCCCAGCACTTCCCGAATTTTAAACAAAGTAGGAATAAACTGAAGCTGAGCAGAGCCAGCGAGCCCAGTAAATCAGTTTAATGAGAACTGAATCAGTCGTATGAAGTCCACTACTGAACAAATAAGGTGGACAGGAGAGGCTGAGCTTTCCATGGAGGTACTGGGGATGGGGAAGCAGGAAAGCAGTGCTCACATACTCCATCTTCAGCAGTGACGCATGCCTGTTGTGAACACTCTGTTCTTTAAAATCACGTTTGCTGCAGCTCGCTGCTGCAGCTCATTGTTTAGATTTGGCTGTTTCCTCTCCTGTTTGTGGTTTTGTTCCTCCATGTTTTCCCACAGAAGTAGAGTCTTCTGTTTACCCATTTTCACCACTTACCTCCTCTGAAATTCACGTTGACTCTTCATTTATCCTTCCCTGGTCTCCCCTGTTTCCACATTTACCGTAAGTGAACACATCTACACACACACATATATATACATATTACTGTTCCATTCAAAAGTCAGAAAACAAATAATCCTGTATTTGCAGGAACGCAGAATATTAAAGAAACCACATCAACTTTTGTGTATGACAGCATGTAGATTCTGGGCATTCAGCATTAAGAAGACCTTCTCTAAAGTGTAAACACCCAACCCCCCAAAAACATCAACAACCAAACCAAACCAACCCAAACCAAACTAAACCAATGCACATCGGTTCAACCATTTCTTCAAACCAGAGACAGTAACTTGCACAAGTGGGGCCAAGTATGGATTTTCTTGGCTAAAGGGGACTAAAAAGCCTTTTACCTCCCACACATCAGTAGTCCCCATCTCAGTCCCACAGCTTCTCCTTATTCACTCAGTCTCATGCACTCAAAAAAAGGATCTGCTAAGATGTACTGATGAGCAAAATCAGGAATTAGTATGTCCCCTTTGCACAGTGCTGTGCTATTGCCCTGTTCCAGCCACAAAAACTGCTGGACAAGGTGGGGCATGGCCCAGCCATTCAGATCACCACTCTGTCTCTTCCTCAGGATTGACAAGCCTCCTTCACTTGGGACTCAGTAAGACAACCTCATCCTATCCCAGATGCCTCGACCCCAGCTATAACTCTTTTCTACTTGAAACGGTCATCGCTTTTCAAAATTAAGGGCAAAATTATTTGAAATAATTTCAAAATTTAATTTCAAAATTAAATCCAGAAATATGGATCACCTTTTCTCTTCTGCCTTCTTACCTCCTCCAGAAAGAGCAGCCAGGGCCCACTTGTGAGATCCTGCTATCATGAGTCCTAAAGTTTGGACCAAGATATAAGCCTGTAGCACTTATTTGTAAAGCTGATCCTGTTTCCAGAACATTACTGGCTTCACTGTGAGTCTAACAGAAGAGTGGAATTTGATTCATCTCTCTGAAACACTTAAACACCATACAGACATACTTTCAATCCTAGCAGGCCCGTCAACGAAACCCACTAGCGCGTCCTGTCCTGCTTCTCTGCCAATGCATCGATTTCTCAGATGCATTACTACCCATTCTTCTGGATGACCTGAAAAATTTCAGTCTCTATTAAATTTCCAGACTTGCCGATAGGAAAACCTATTATTACTGGTGCCCCTCCACCATCTCCATGGCTTCTGGGAAAGGACAACTAATTAGAGCTGCTAATTAGAGAGACAGACATAGCCCACTTTGCACCCTCTTGCCCCCTGTTTTCTCCTTTCTCAGTACAAAAGAGAGAACAGGACACACCTGGAGCTGCCAACCTGGCATGGGAGATAGAGAAACTCTGCCACTGCAGGCACGGTAGAGACTATTCTGTACAGTTAAAGGTCGCAGGTGCTCCTTAAGAGTTTATGAGCACAGTATTTAGGGATGGTAAGATGATATCTATCTGATGAGGTGAGGAACAGAATGTATTTATTAGAGTTAGTCTGGAGACCCTGCTTATCTACCATCAGCTTGTACTTTATGCAAGATCACTGCTGTGAGCTTTTAAGAATTCTACTGTGAGTCTTTCAACACAGGCTTTTTTTAAAGCCTTGTATTAAAAAATCGTGTGATTTTGTGGGAATCTCAGCCTTCATGAGAGAAAGAAATTAAGTGTCTAGTCTTCTTGGTGACAAAGAAAAGCCTGAAACCGAAATCTAATAGCACCAAACCCAGAAGGCTAATTAAAGAACTCAAAATATTACTTTCATAACCTGTAATTTTTAAGCCAACTTCATGACCTCAGAGCCTGGCTTGCAGTTCTTGGAAGCTGGAGTTTAATTACATTACAAGTGATAATCTAAAGACCCCATATTCTCTGCACTGATTTAATTTTTTTTCTTGTCTTTTCTGCTTATCTGTCTTGATACCCTAACTCATAATAAACTCCTTTCTCCAGCCTCTAGACCAATGCTTTGCTCTTCGTTGCAATCAGCAACTCTCTTCTAGCGAAGCTTGTGGTTTTCTGGCAAAGCTAGCACACTCTGCGTCCACTGTTCTCAGTAAAAAAAAAACCAAACGCAGATGATAAAAAACTGGATGCAAAGCAAATTATACTAACAAATAAGCAGTTTCAAGCTTCTGTTCTGCAAAAACACACTGAAGAACTCAATATATAACACATTAATTAGGACAAACTTTGAATTTTTCTTTCAGTTCCTGCTGTTCTCTCTCTCTTCTTCTGTGTCATGGGTATTTAGGTCACATAGGATGACCCATGGATTCAGATAATCCAACAAACTGAGCAGTTAAGAAAAACACAAAAAGAAAATAAAGAGCATTAGAAGTGCTTGGCATGGCTAATTCACTCTCCATTCTAAATGGTTACATACATCTCTAATCGTTGTAAAAAGAAAGGTGGTACTGGATTCAAAGTAGAATAATAAGACAGCCCATAAATTATAGTTTCAGAGTTTGGAAAAGAGAAGATTTCACTGGAAGGCAACTGAAGGTTGTTCTTTTCTCTCTCCTCTCACCAAAACTTTGCAGGCATCTGTAAAACAAGGAATCTAAAAATGATTTACTGTAACAGACCATCATTCTGATCATAGCCACCAGTGGGCCAGATCCAAAGCCCTCTGTAATGAGAGTCTCCCTGTTGATTTCATGGCTTTGGATCGAGACCAATGTTTGTGCTTTTCTTTCAAGGAGCAATTTTTCCAAATAAGCCGGGGTTTATTTGGAATTATTCCAAGGGCTACGTGACACTTTCAAGAGTTTATATTCATCCAAGTGACTTTTAGGAGCCAGTTCTGTTTTTTTTACATGGAAAAAGCTTGGGGGAGGAGGGAAGGGAAAGAGAAGTACTGTATGAGTCCATCTAGGCTTTTCTAGATCCTTCTTCGGAAGGTGTCCCTCGGGTCTGGTGGCACAGGCAGAGCAAGCAGCAGCATACCATCCCATCTCTTCTTGTCAGTCTTTCCTAAGGAATTGGTCGCACTGTCCTCCCTAGACATTTTTAGGGATGGGGACTTGGCTAGTGCTACATTTGCTTCCATGTCTGGAGTGGGGCAGGTGGGAGTTTGCCTGCCACGGGGGTGTCTCAAGGGTGGGGGGTGAACCCAGCATCCTGCGGTCCTTTCTGCCTACAGACCTATGTAGGGAATGCCCAGCATTAGGGGCATTGGTTTAGTATGGCGATCCTGAGCTACCAGTGCAGCTCCTTGGGTACCATAGTTCTCCAGAGCTGCAGAGCTCTTCCAGTTGGCTTCTGGCGCCCAATTTTTCAGAAGTGCCAAGTGGCTTAGGCTGGACCAGTCCCATGGCTGCTGTAGGTGGCATGGTAGGCTGAACCAGCCTCAGCCAGTGCCAAGTGAGGAACAGGAGGGAGAGGAGGAAGAAAGGTGATGTAACACCTCCCTGATCTTCCACTTTCCCCGAGAGCCAGGACACCAGAGGCTCAGAGTATCCACTGTGGGGCACGTCGTCTCTCAGCACAGAAAAACTCTTTGTTTTGATCAGTATCTCCCTCTGCACTAGAAGTAAGGACCATCACCACATGCCTCACCGTCTTCAGAAGGAACATAAAGGGCTAAAGTCATTACATTTGCCTCCCCACAACAGTATCAAAGCAATCTAGTAACTGCTCTAAAGCATGAACAAGCAAAAATGAAACACCCTTTCTCACAGTCATGGGATGTGATTAGAGGTAAGGGGGAAGAACGGAAGTCACACTCACTAACTGCAAACATGATTTTTTTTGTGCTTAGAAACCCTTGTGATACATTTAAAATAAATACCCAGCTACAAAAATACTGTTAACATTAAAATTATGTGAAAAATTCCTTGGCAGACCTCTGGGATCTACCCAACCAACAGTCAGTACCAGAGTGCTTACAGATATATAATTAACACAGCTTGAACCGTTCAGTACAAATGTTAAGCAGCCTGAAAATTTACAGTTTTACATCAGTACTTCTGCACAGATGGAGCAATACCATGATTTGTTACAGCAGCCGCCTGATAGAATAGCAGTGAAGACAAGACAACATCTTTCTTCATTAAATCGCTAACTTCTGTGCTCTGTTTTTCCTTCGCTGAACACAGAAAGGTATTCAGGCCCTTCGGTGCCAGAGGTGAATTCAGGTGGTCTTTAGGGCCAATATCCTGAGGTAGTTAGGTGCTTAACCTCCCTTGAAATCAAACAATTTTGTTAGTGTGTGAGGGACTATAATATTTTGACTCTTTAGCAGCTTTTTATAGTATTCACTTCAGAAACTTTTTGCCAAAAAGCCAGGCCAAAAAGCCCCACTGCATATGGAGCTAGAGCTACCAAATTTATATTAGCTACTCTGAGTAGCAAATACTGTGTCCATAAAAAATCAAAAACGACTCGATTCAACATGAGCTGTTGTATAGACCTGCTCTTATTCACTTTGCGATTTTGACTGCCTCTTGCAAGCACTACTGTGAAAACTCAAAAGCACTTTTTCAAATGAAAGAAAATCAGAGTATCTACTGTCGGCAAGCCTTGTAAAGCCCATACATGTTTACACTTGGCATCAGATTACACACGTTTGACTTCTTGATTTAGTGTGCGCACTTGTGTTTTCCCTTCTTTTGTCAGAAATAAAATACAGCTATTCTTAAGAGGAGCCTTTGTTTTTAAAAAGACCTAATTTGTACTGTATGTTAGGAAAGTTCACTTTTCGCCCCACCCAGACAGAAAAGAAGCCTGATCCAAATACGGGGTGGGGGGTGGGAAGCAAAACTCAGAAGAGGTTAATTTGGGTAACAGCGAGGCCCGTTTGCAAGACATAAAAAAAGAGAAAGACAGAAAAAGAGGACAAACAGTGGAGTCCTTGGACAGTTTTTTTTTATTTTATTCTTGCTGCATCACAAAAGCAATTCTGCTGAAATCTTACTCGGAACATCGCCTGAGTAAAAAAGAGAAACACAGTTCTTAAATTATTTTGTACTTTCCATGTATAGAGGAACAGTCAGAACTGTATGGGGTTTTACGCCTTCTTAGTAGCCAGCTTATAAACAGCGTAGCTACCAGTCTTTCCATAGGAAAAACAATGTTCTGTGGATAATAATAACATGACTAACTGCTCAAGCTTCAGGGGCAAAGAAAGCCTTCTACCTAAGTAACGCCTGGTATCTGGCTGTCTATTAAGTAACAGACAACAACTGGTAAGTAATAAAAATAATCAGAAAGAAACATTAGACGAGAGTCAGGAATTGGGGAACAGTCTTACACAACTGAAAAGTTTGCACCAGTTGACCTATCTATCTATTATTTCTGTGATTCTCCTAGAATATGACATTAAAATTAGATGAAGCGGAGGGGGTTTTATTTGCACAATGTATTTTAACAGGCCATCAAGTAGAACATTGGTACATAAGTGTTTGTAGAATCAAACTCATAAAGATAGCAGTAGCCACAACAAAGTGAATAACTAGGTGAGACCTGAAATTTTCAACACGTTTTTATGGATATTTATATGCAGGAAAAAGAAACTCATCCAAACATAGAAACCAGGTCAAATAAAAACAGTTGCATGGTTTCCAAGCTAATTCAGGCATTGCCCTATCATTGATCATCATGTAAATAAAAAGCAAGTTAAATAAAACACCATTTGTGCCTGTTAATAATTTGAGGGAAAACCATAATCCAAACCATTTTTTTCCAAATGTAACAAAGCAGGTTTGCCTCAGAACATGGCTTGATGCCGCCTGCACACAGCCAACCTAAGATCAGCCGAAAATAAACCATTTATAAGCAAGGAAGCAAACAAAACAGTCGGTTATGAATCCTACTATCTCTCTAAATTGCTTATCTGACAAATGAGTATACTTAGGTTTGCTGCCATGGGCAGTCCTATTGAATGTTTGCAGATCTGGAGCCTTACTTATATTCTCCCTGTCATCTAAACACAATATATTGATCTAGAGGGGAGGAAAAAAAGAAGAAAATAATGCTTTGTATGTGCAATACATTGAACCCATACTTTTTTCTCAAATGTGTTAACCCCACAGCATTTCTCACACATTTCCTGCAGTACCTCATATAGAAATAAATAGCGCTTCTTCCACATAGCTTTCACAAGTCTATCACCGCTCAGTATCAAATTAAGAGTGACAGAGAAATGTATATTTTCTTACTTCTATGACACGTAATGTTGGAGGCTGCGCTGTTCAGAGCTACTGTAAGCACATGAAACAAATTCAGGCCCACATAAAACTCTCCTGACAACGCTGCAAGTGATAAACTATACATTGCCTTTGCATGATTTTTGTGTGTGCTGTGAAATCGTTGATAGCTTAAGAATTTGCATTAATTCACAATCTTGCCTTGAAATCTCATGGCTGAAAATAAAATTCATGGTCCCAATACAAAGCCAGGTTAAAACTGTTGGCAGTTTTGCCATGCGTGCAGAGCCAGAACCTAGGACCAAATTTTTAAGAGAGGACACGGACACAACCTGAATACGTTATTTTCAGAAACCCATGGAAAAGAAAACTTTGGAGTTTTGTTTTCAGCTGAGATGTGAAATATCCTCCTGGGAATTGGTATGAGGTGGCAATTTGGGACCTCTATGTTCAACTTGCAGAGTTGTTATTTAGGCTCAGAGGCTACCACAATAAATAGCAGCTTTATGTATTCTCAGGAATTCTCTTTATATTAGTAGAAATCTCTGCTCAGGCTGTCACCCCTATGCTGGGGAAAGCTGCAGCTTTGTTATTCATCACACTTTGCTCATCTAAGAGATCTTAAACCAGTAGTATAGCATAGCATGCAAACAGCTTGTAGAAGCAGAGAAACCACATTTTAAATTATATATATTAGTGTTCATTTTAATGACTTCCAAAGACTTTTTCCCATCCGTTTTATTAGATTTTGGAAAATAAACTGTGTGACGTACTGATGAAATCCAAAATAGGAAGGTAACTACACTTGCCTTGTTTACATGAAGAACAAGAATGTTTCTCTTTAGATTAGCGAAAGAGAAAATGGCATTTATTGTATAAGGATTTATTTTTTTGTCGCTGATGTGCAATCATTTTAGCAACTGAGCTGTGTGCTTGAATTTTAATAACCATATTAATTATAGTTTTATGCTGAATTCTCTGGAAAGTAGAGATGTTACAACAGTAGAAGAGCACACTTCCTAAAATGGCCTTTCTCATGGGAAATTTTGATGGGGCGCATAGAGGGGTGCTCACAGACCCTGGCACAAAGTCCCAAACTACTTTAAAATTTTTTGTTTAAACATTTTCAAACAGAAGTGCACTAACTGGGATCTCCTGCAAACGTGGACCCAACTGCTTACAAACCAGAGCTGCCACGGTACGCATTCCCTGTGGTGGCTACTGCTTGGCCAGCACCAGGCGTCACTCCTAAATCATCGTAATCAAGCACCATCTGAGATGGCTTGCCATTTTGGTCACACCTTCTGCAAGGAAGCACCCTGGAAAGAGGCCGCTGTGTAAGTCAATGCACACCGGCCAAGGATCAGTCTCTCTCTACCCTGCAGAAAACAACTCATGAGCAGCTCACTGCTATCTATTTTGCACTGCCGCTCACTTGTGATACTAGAGTGCTGCACAAGCTGAGGACCTGTGAAGCTTTTTTCGCTCATGTTTTTTCCCCTTTTAACAATCTTAATTTTCCAATGTCTGTTGACATCTTTTTTGAACTAAATAGCATGGGTATTTCCAGTTTCTTCTTCATCAGGATACACAGATGAAACTGCGTACATATGGGACCCTCCCCAGAAGCTCATATGAGACAGGTGCTGTAAGAAACAGTCCCTGTTTAAGCACTATAAGGGTCTGCAGGAGACACTATTTAAAAGTGTCTTGAGATTGTTCACTTATAGGTTCTGGTTAAGAGCTATAAGCTTTTAAAGTATTACAGCATTTCTATGCTGGGCAGGATGGAAGGGGAATAATTAGGACGTAAGACCGAGAGATTAGTATGTAAGGATAATTAGGATGTAAAACCCGAGGCCAGGTTGGATGGGGCTTTGAGCAACCTAGTCTAATGGGAAGCGTCCCTGCCCAAGGCAGGAGGATTTGAACTAGATGATCTTTAAGGTCCCTTCCAACCCAAACCATTCTGTGATTCTATGATAAGACCTGAAAGTGTAACCAGAGAGCTTTGCACAACTGACAGAGTGTTTGTGGTTCAGATATTAAATTACAATTTGATTAACCTCCTTAGCAAAGTTCAGATGGTAAATGTGACTTTGATGAAATTATTTTGCTGGAAACAAAAACTTCTTTAGACTACTTAAAAGACATGAGGATGTTAAACACTGTTACAGTGATTTAATGAGCATTTGGTTTCACTGTGACACTGGAAAATCAAACAAGACGACCGTTTCAGTTTGGGATTGAGTAGATGCTGATCAAAGGCTTTCAGTATTTTCAGTTTTAACAAATTTTATAATTTTTGTATTGTTGAATTTTGTTGAAATTATTAAGCAAAAGTATCTGTATTGTACAAATTTGACGTCAATTTCTTTTTCTAACATGGCGAATGGATGCCAGCTGCCAAGCCTGTCCCGCACGGCTCACACAAGGACATGTAGGGTTCACTTGGCAACTGAGATCACTGGGGCTTCGTCAGCTTCTGCTGAGCAGTACCACCCTTCACACATCAGCCTTTCAGACTGCGCCTCTACAGATAAAATACTTTGGTCTTTGTACCTCCCTCCCATCCATGTGCTAAGCATTGGCCATGGGCCAGTTCGTTTTGTTCCAGCATTTGACTCTCTCTGATTAGCTTGTGCTTGCGAGACCTCCACATTCCCATCAGTTCCCTGCTGACGTACTGTGCACGCCTGCGCCTGTGGCTTTTTGAGAGCAGCTGCTTTTAGCCCATTACGGCCAAGGTCCTTTGTGGGGTGATTTATTTCACAGCAGTGTGTGACAAGGACTGTGTACCTCCACTGACTGTTTTGGTAGGCATGGTCTTACCTGGAACCTCCAAGCTCCAATACAGACAAAGAAAAGTAACTGAGGCAAAAGAAATGCACCAACTAGTAAAACTAATTTCAGGAAAACTTTGTGGCACTTGAGAATGCCTTAAAAAACAAACAAACAAAAAAACCTTTTAAATAAAATTAGCAATTGTACAGAATACATCCGTCATGTAGCCAGATGACAATGAGAAACAGGAAATCTCACTTACTTGCCCAAGTGAGAAAGGCTGGAGACCTTTAGTAGTCTAACTATAATTTCCAGTATTTTGTATTGCTCACTTTATGCAGCCAGAAATAGACAAGAGACCCCGTATAAACATGAAGCAGTATTACAGGAAACATGCGTTTTTCTTAATTTTAGGGAGGTGCTTGCCACATTTGTTTACGTAATCACTCATTCTGTTTACAGGGACATTAACTGCATGAGTATCATTTTTCCTCTTCGTGATTTTTTATACACTGCGCACTCATTCTGAAAGTAAGTCAGTGGACCCTGTTTCATGCAGTTCAAGCCTAGCACTGCAACATAGTCATTACGGTGCTTCCTACGTGCCTTTGTTATTGAAAGGGCTGACCCCGAAACAAAACGATGCAGATCACATTAGCGCTCAAACCGAATGCCGCTGTAGTGGGAGAAATGGGAAGGCAGGAGTGTGTCCACAGCACTGCAACAGCAAAGTCTTCTGTCCCAGCTGGGGAGGAGGAAGCAAGCCCAGGGCTGGCAACTCAGAAAGGAGGAGAGGGGGGACCAGGGGGATCCGGCGTAATCACAGAGGAGAAACGAAAAGCAAAAGGCAGAACAAGAGAGAATACGTGCTAAAACTTGAAGGAAACCAGAGTGAAAGAAACAGGTGCGGACAAGCAGATAAACGACAAGGGGGGAAAAACAATCAGTCATCATTCTTATTTTCAAAAATAAAAGAGCAGATGAGAAGGGAGGAGCAAGCCCACCCTTTAGCTAGCACACAGGAAAAGGAAAGGTGAGAAGGAAGGTCAACACGAAAAATGGAAAAGGAAAGAAGGAAAAGGGAGAAAAACCTTGAGAAAAATGAGAAAATTGTGAAGGTTTTGTTTCCCCCCCCAAACAAAAGTTCTCCCTTGTCTTGTTTTTCTCCTGGGGAGGAAAAAAAAAAAAAGCAGACTAAAAGAAAGCAAAAGGATGATTACAGTCTCACGGTAAGGAGATAAGGAAGGGGAGCAAATTGGATATCAACCATATTCATCAGAGGATATACAAGGGAGTAGCTGAATTCAAGAACACTGCAATGCAAAAAGAACATTTCTTCAAGGAGGAAAACTATCTGTCCGGCAGAATTCCTGAAATATTACTGCAAGCCCACAACTTTATCCCAAAAAACAGTAAATAAAACTTCTGTCTGAAACTTTTCCCACCATTCCAAGGCAGTTGGTATTTAATCTAAATAACCTCCTGCTGAGTGTTGATCGCAGCCTGTAGCTCTGCAATCCAGCCTCATCACGGCCCAGTCTCAATAGAGCTTTAATAAATACTCAGCTTAAATTCACTCAAATTCCAACTTGTTTAGAGTATGTTCTCTATTTCCAAACCCTTAATGGCTGAACCAAAAACTGTAACTTCGTGATATTTGTGAAATGCTAGATTTTTGTGTTGGGTCTCCAGCTTTAGGATTGTCGTGAAGCCACTGCTGTTTGGTGTATCTGTAATTTTGGCTGGGAAAAAACATGATGTGTTTTGAAACACAGGGTAAGTCTACAGCTACGGCCAGAGTATATACACTGGTATTGCGAACGCCTCGATGGTAGGCCCACCGGCACTGCACCTCAGGCAGGGGCTATCTTCTGACTGCAAGTACTGATCTGCTCTGTGGGAAACAGAGAAGGGAGACCAGAATTGTATTTGTTTCAGCCCAGGTTCTTCCCGCCTCACCCCACATGCTGCTTTGCAACTGGTTTGCTTTTACCCCTCCACATTCATTTTAGTGGCATAAGCACCTCACTGCCTGTTCTATGACTGCCTTGAATCCCACTGAGCCATCTCCCCTCAGAGCAAATCCTCACTGAACAATAATGGATTTATGGAGACGCACAGGGGTCCAAACATGAGAAAACCGGGTTTGTTCAAATCCAAAATTCCTAGGAAGCTGGAGCCTAAAAACTGCAGGCACCATTTCTATTTACATGGGCATTCTATTTACATTTTTAAGCTCCCTAGAGACTCCACTGTCGCACTGACAAAATATTTTTTCCTTGACAGAAAAAAAGGGAGCGCGCCTGTTTGGAAGCAAATGAGGTGGCTTCACCCAGCCCTCATTTAAATGCAAAGCACTTGCTGCCGCCAGGGAGCTGGGGCTGCAGTTGCTCCATCAGCCAGATACCTCATCCAAAATAGCCCTTTCCCACCTGCCAGATCCAATCAGTGACCCGGGAGGAGGGCTTCCACGGGGTCCAACCTATCGCTTCCCCCTGCTTCAGGCCCAGTGACCCAATGCTAACACCATTCCCTGCTACGACATTACTGCACTGACTGACAGGGTCAGTCCTTGCTAGATGTCACTAAATCAACATCCCTCCGGGGTCTCTTTCCAAAGGGAGAATAACGCTCTCTCGGGTGACCTTTGGAGTTCACAAGTGAGGGACGTAGAAGCCCCACACCATCCATCACTCCGTCAGGAGGGGACATTTGCAGAGGGTCAGAATGGCACGGGACTGCCATGAACTTCCTGCACCCTGCTTCCTCGCATACCGAGCCCCGCTGCTTCCAGTGATTCATTTCTCCGGAGAAGGGAACAGAAGGTGAAGTCAATGAAGCCACAGCGCGCGCGGCAGAGGTCAGGACCAGGAGGGAACCCACAGTGCACACACACGCATACACAAGAGAGACAGAGAGAGGGCAAGCGTGTTTTCTATTAGCTGCCTGCTATAAATATTACCTCTCAGGTCAAATATTTTGTTTTGAAAATAGCCAAATCCCAAGGACTGCTTCCACCCATCAATCTAAAAGGAGGGGAAAGAAATGTCAATGCTTTCTTCATCCGAAAACTAGCTCAAAACAAACAAGGTCACGGCTGCTTCATGGCTAACAGCAATGAGCAGCTTCTATCAGCTCCTCTTTTGTTCCTTACCCAGGTAGGAGAAAAGCCAGATTTCTGATGCATGGAGGAGCAATTTGCAGGATGATACCTGGAGGAGCAGTCCCTCCTGTCAGCTGTGATCTAAGTGCCTATACAGCAGACTTAGAACTGACCAAACTGATTTGCGATGTGAACACGTGAAACAGCTAATGCTCTACCATACGAAGATATTAAACCATATAACCAAAAGTAAAAGATTACAGGGTGGAGTAATTTGCTAGGAGGTATTAATCTCCTTTGATTGATCCCTCCTTTACAATTAATAATTGCCCTACCTGGCGTGGTGGCTCTGCCCCGTGAGCCCATGGGGTGGGAGGAGGGGACCCTAGGCTCGCCTCACCCATCGCTTCCCATCCTTGCACTCCCCGCGGCAAAGGCGGAACAGGCAGCTTGGTGCTCAGGCTCCTTTCTCAAGTCCAAATACATGCATTTTCCTCAAATGCAGCCACACTGCGTAGTGGCCACTAATGATTTTTATACACCATCACAGCCAGTACCGTATTGGCAGAGGTGGAGATTATCAGCACTTTTCTGGGACAGAGAGGTAAGGAGCGGGACAGCAGAAATCACTATTACCACTGGTACGCCTGGGTAATGCATTAGTAATGACACCCTAACTGGACACCCAGGCTTTGTAGCCTGTGAAAGTGTTTTTCCAGCCCATGCCTGACACCCTGCTGTGCTGTGCCTAGCTCTGGGTGCAATGGGGATCGGGGACGGCAGGGCTCGCGGGGCCACCCTTCTGTCCTGCAGCACCCTGCGTCACTGCACCGAAAAAGCACGCCGACGCGTGCACCGCAATAGTAGCTATTCTGCCGTGGCAATATGTGGGACCCCCTTAATTTTCAATAATCAATTTGAGCATGTCCTTAACTAACTACTAAATACCATTTTCTACCATCTTTATGGATAGCCCGAATTCTGAATGAAGTGAAAACCCTCACACACTCATCCCTGACCAGCTGCCCTGATGCAAGCAGTGCCTATGCAGGATTTGAGGTTTTCTTCTCAAACCGGCCAACACCGTTTCATGGTTGAAGTACGAGGACCAATGATCCATGTAACAGCTTAATTACATTAACGTGACTGGAAGGATGTTTCTTACCTAGCAGAATACCTAACCCCTTTTCTCCAAAACATAAAGCTACTTAAAAGGCAATGGCAGCATGAAATAGGTAGAGCAGAAGGGCAGTGACGTTGCCCCACTGGAGGCTCTTAGTTATTTCATCCTTTACCATCTTCCTACCACATCTAATGTCTACAAAAGACAGTATTTATTAGAATGTTTACCATATTCACATCTCCATGTATAGAAACCTAATCTGTAAATAATTATGATTGAAAGAGGGGCACTGTCCTGTCTTATGCTGCCAGACCAGGTATACCAAACAAAGCTCCTTTACAGGGACAAAATGCCTGGTCAAGGGAGGACCGTGCAGGAGGAAAGCATGAAAGAGGAGCCCTTAGGTACTTACTGTGTACTGCCCCAGGCACAGAAAGGGGCAGGAGCAGCAGTGGGGTGAAAGGCAACGTTAATATTAAGAAAGAGGGGGTATACTTCATATTCAGCATATGATTATGATTATGAATATGAATATTCATATTCAGCAAAAGCATGAATTGCTCTAGGTACAGAAATTGTCCCGTGGGCTGGGAACCAGAGGGAGACAGGGAGGCATGGTTTGCCACCTGAGGTGCTACTCTCTGGGCAGCAGCATCTGAGGTCCCCCTGCCTCCCTCCCCAGGCATCACCAGTGGGTGTACGCCTGCAATAAGCAGCTGCTCTGCAATTGTTTATTGCTGTTATGGCTGCTCTGGTTTATGCACTGGAATGGGATTATCCAGGGGTTTTTAGGTGATTGGGCTGGGATGACGACTAGCTGGCCAAGACTCGAGCCAGCCAAAACAGAGATCACGGAGAGGTGCAGAAGGCGGGTGGGGGTGGAGACGACAGGAAGGATAAGCTGTATCAGCCCTTCCACCCAACAGAACAGCCTTTTACACACAAATCAAGTTCACAGCGCAGAGGTCTTGTTAGAGACAAAGCTGATACTACGCTACAGCCACATCAAAGAGCCTTTTTTCTTCGTCTGCGCTTGGTAAAGAGCGTGTGACCTCTTATTTCAGATGTGGATTTCTGACATTTACCATATTCTGGTCACCTCAAGAACAGCCTACTGTCGTGGCTTTACTTGCTCTGGTCCTTAAGATCACTGAGAAGCTGAAGTGAAATCCAACACACAGCAGCCTTAAGTGTGACTTTACGATTATTTATGCATGAAGGTTTGCAGGTTGAATTTAGTGCAGTGGTATGGGTTTTTAACTGTAAATGCTTTCAGTTTCCCCAAGATACATGTCTGCCTATGCTGCCACAATAGAAACCAATGGCCCTGTATGTCTGCATAAGATTACTGATATGCAAGAAGCAGCATGATCCAAATGATAATCTTAGGTTTGCAATCAATTCACTGGGAAGGGAGCCTTCCCTTCTTGAGATGATTTTGCTATTTTTATACTCTTCTCCCCATTTGTCCTGGTTTTGCTTGGTTATTGAGACTGTTTGCTTTATATTTCTTGGTAGAGATAAATTTAACATTAATCAGGCAGAAGGAAGACTGCTAGTCTGTGCATCTCTGAAGTAATAAACACATTAATCTCTTCTAAACTGTTAGGTACTGAATATTACAATTCAGTACTCCAAATTCAGTGGTTATACTGTATATACCTATTATATACAAAAGTTACACCGTATGATCATAAAATTTTCACAGTTCCCTCTACAGTGAGATGAGATGCAGTAAGATAACTGCTTCTCACACAAAATTCATGCCTAGGAATTATGCATATTTAAATATACAAAGACACATCTCACTGTAAAGTGAACTCAACATTTCTCCTCGATATAAAATAATATAGAAGATACTACCTCTACCACCATAAAATGTTTTTTCTCTTTCCTGTCATCACCATTCTAAAATGGAAAGTGATGAAAAATTTAGTTTTTCTGGGAGGAGTCTTCCAAGACACAACAGTTTACAAAGTTCTAAAACATTCAGTAAGCATGCTCATGGAAACAAACACCTCTGCCGTGTTTCCAACGTAAATGGTGTAGCAAGGTGCTGGTGACCAGAAAGTGAGACACAAGTTAAAATGAACAACTTTAGTGAGATGTTCTCAATTGAGAAACACCCGGGAAATAAGCTAAAAGCCTAGGTAACTAAAGAAGTAACAAACTTATTTTTATTCTGAGAAGAAATACACTTTTATAGAAGATATGCAGTTTATTATTAATTTTAATTTACTACCAGCTCTGAATGCACATTAAGTATCTGCTCTTGCCAAGCTGACCAGTGCCGAGTGCAGCAGTATAAACAAGTTCACTTTTTTCATGTCAGGAGACGTTCTGCTACATTGCTTCCCTTTATTTTTTTCAAAATTCTGGAAAGTTTGCTTCAGTAATTTCAAGCCACACTGAGATACCAGACGCTTTACTACTCAGATCCAAGAAAGGCACATAGAAAAGGGGGTGGAGGGGAGGAGGAGAATTGTGTCAAAACCAGCTAAGAAGGGAGGGAGGTGGGTTTTTTTCGGCACAGTGAAGAAGTTTTGTTTTGGGACAAATGAATAATGTTAAGCAATGTGAAACAAAACATGTCTCATCAAGGGTTCCCAAAGAAAATTTGTGTATTTAAAAAAAATACATGTTTTATTTTGAAAAGGACGCTCTGAGATGCTGTGCTTTGAGAAAGATTAAAAAAAAATTAAAAGCTTTAAAAAGTTTCAACTGAAAACTCTCCAACTTGTAACCACAACAACAAATTGAATTCATAACCAACCAAGTTAATTGCTTTGCTTTCCAGAACAGCACATTTTGGCAAACAAAATATTAGTCACGAAAACTTCTTTTACCCAACTTCAGCTAAAGAGCACAGGACTGTTTCCCCAAATGTAAGGGATTAAAGAGCTGCTGCGACTTGGTTCACATCTCAGCATGCTTCTCTGGTTGCCAAAGGCAGCCAGTGCTCTGCAGAACTACAACTACACCTTATTTTCCCTCAGATCACTTTGGAGATAGGACTGCCAAAAGATACAGGAGAGGCAAGGAAATTCCCCCTCAAGGGGAGGAAGGCTGGAGGGAGGGGAAGCATGTCGGGAATTTCCTTCAGATGAGATGAATTTCCTGGGAGCCGTGCAGGCTGGGCCATTGGCAATGAAGCCGTATTCAACGGCTGCAGCAGAACACAGGATCAGCCTTATTTCCGTGAAGGGGAACTGGTAACATCACTGCACCATCAAATCTGGTTTATGATGTACTTCAGCCACAATGCGCGTTATCAAGTTACCTAATTTTCTTGCGTACTTCTCGAGTTATCTTCCCCCAGCAGCCTTTACATACATAACTTCAAACCACTGGCCAGGTAACCCCACTGATCACAGCTGCTTCTTGATCTCTCTCTGCCTAAACACACACCCCTCCCAATACCAATTTTTAAAAGCTCCAGTTAAATAGGAGTTTCTTCGAGGTTGAGAGCCGAGGACTATTATCAGTCACCTCCTGTTTTTTTCACCTGTTGTAATTCATGACAGGACTTTACCACTACACTTACTTTAGTACCTTTGTGAAAGATTATCTCAAAAGAATACCCGAGGGCTTCAGTTTTTGTTTTCATACATTTCTTTTTCCATATTTTTCTTTCAGGAGAATACAGAACACCCAGCAGCCTGGTGTACCTTACAAAACTCATGCTACTACTCGGTGTCTATTACACTTCCTCCTCTTACTTACAAGTTACCATCAGTTAGCAGGAGCAGAGATTCATTATGATGCTGAATAATTCTTAGGAACGTTCTTTATGAATCTTAGGGAGGAGAAGTGTAAGTTGTATTATATTAAAAGGCTCCTGCTCCCCGTCTTAATGCTTTACAGGAGAACTGAAGGTGACTCTTTTACACCTACCACAGCCATATAAGTCACTTCTTCACTTTCTTTACAACTCTCCACAAAAAAAAAATCCAAACTTGGATATGTTTTTCAATGTACCGTGTAAAGCTTTCTTATTTTATTCTCTGGGGGAAGGAAAAAGGGGAAATTTGTTGCCTTTTTCCAATTCCTCAACTTCATAACTGGCAGTGAGTAACTCCCGGATGGTTATTTCCCTCCATCATCTATTGTGGTGAAGCTGACACAGTAATTCCTAGCATACAGTTGCTAGGAAAACCCCCACGATGTGTTAATTTTAATTATACAGTGCTAAAAGGATGTGCAACTGCAGCTAAGGAGCTATCACCTAAAGTATATTATAGCTTCAAACTATGAATGATCCCACCCATTAAACCAGTGCCTCTGACAGAAGTTACGCTGGGGATGCCAGAGGAGGGGGTGCCAGTACTGAAGAGCGACTCGTGGATACATGTCACCGCCAGCAGCATGACATTGCTATGAAAAATACTTGCCTTTATTTGTGACTCTCAGTAACAAATGCACCTGCACTTTTAAGCTCAGCTGAACAAATTACAGCAAACATTTAAACTGTACATTTTCCAGTTTGAGGACAGACAAAGTTTTTGGAGTACCAATCTGCTGCCGCTCGGGATGAGGACTTCTGAGCTCACATCAGAACTCCAAGATGCAAAGAAAAACGAGAAAAAAACCCAAAACAACCAAACAAAACCTGCAAGGATTTTCAGCATATTGAAAGTTGTTGCAAGGGGTGCCAAAAGAAGTCATTTCGAGCCCAAACAGTCGGTTTGATGGCTCCGCTAATTACAGGCCAGGGCTGCTCCTGCTGGGCTGAAGGCAGCCAGGGCTTGTTGTCAGGCAGGCGGATTAGCCACTGTTGCCCATGAAGGCCACCGCTTGAGTGTAGACAGAGACGTGGAAGGAAACATAAGAAGGCGGCATGTGCATAGCCAAACAGGCTACCTTGCTGAAAAGAAACCCCCTAAAGCCACATTCTGCTTCATTAGCACATGAAAATAAGGTAATTGAATACTTCATTCTCCCATCCAGAGCCAAGATCCATCACTCATGGCAATGGAGTTTTGATAAGGTGGGGTGTTTAAATGAGGCAGAAAGAGTCTTTGAGTGTGTGTTACTTTGTTTATCTGAGAGAAATCCCACTTAAATATAAGTGAAAAAGACATAAAAATCACTTTATCCTATGAATCACTGGAACACAACAAAGCCCCTCCGAGGATGAAACTTAAACAAACCCATTTTAACATTATTCTGAGGACAGATGGCATTGTGCTTGTTGCTGCATTTATTTTTGTATCAAAATTCACTTTTCTCTTAGAGCTTGCTTTTTTTCCTCCTCTCCTTGAACCCTCATCTCACTACCTATCTTTGCTGGTTTTTAACACCACATATATCAAGAGACAAAAACTTAAGCAATTGTAAGGGCAAGGTATTTTAATCAGACTTTTGTTGTTTTGTTTGTTTGGTTTTTTTTTTTTAAGTTATGCATGTCATACACTCAGGTTTTGGGGGTTTGATTTTTTCAACACTTCAGCTGATAAGCAAAATAAGAAAACAAATTTAATAAAAAATTTATCGTTCCAAATTCCAGACTCAGACAGCTCATACTTTAGTTCTTTAGCCTTGTTTTAGGGGAAAAAAAAAAAAAAAAACAGGGAAGATAAAAAGTTCTGATATCTAAAAGGCAAAAAAAAAAAAAAGTAGAAAGGGTTCTATCTTCTTTAGCAAGCTAAACAGCAAAAACTCATTTTCTCCCACTGGCTGATCACCTTAAGTATGAAATACAGTGAGTGGCATTTCCTCCAAAAAAAAAATATTTACATAAATACTGCAAATAGACTCCTTGCCTCAGCCAAAAATGCCTGCTATGGTATTGCCAAGTCTTCTGCAGAAAGCAGGAATCAGAGAGGCACAGAGCTTGTTCCTTGGATTTAAGTTAAAGTGGTGTAGTTTCCTAGTTTGGAAATTGTTATGCTGTTACATTATCTCCAACATAAAGAAAAATAATATGACAATACAGACCAGCTCTCAGTCCCTGCCAACCACAAGGATTCTGATAACATTTAAAACAAACGCCACCCCCTCAGGCCCTTTAACAGTGATGCATAAAATGTCCCTAGCTTTTGTCTTGCTCTCTCATGTACACAGACATGTGATAAAAACAATGAAAAGGCCTTCCTGCTTAGAAATATGTGTAATAACCACAGCGCTAGGAAAGAGCTCCATTTTTACAACACTCTCAAGGTAACTAAACTGTGCCGGTGCTGGGGCCGTGCTACCACTGCCCCTTCTCCAGGCTGTCTGCTCCCACCACGTCTTTGCTGCTGGCAGCGGAACGTGTCCACTGCCATGAAAAGCCAATTTGGGGAGATAATTCTGCAGGAAAGCAACTTGATTTTCTGTGTCTTAGTCTGCAGGTTGAGGGTTGTAAGGGTGGTGCCTTCGGGATGGGTGTGAGCCAGCTCTAGAGCGAGGGAGAGGGCAAGAACTGGATGGCAAGGGAAAGCTTAAGCTGTTGTGGACCTGCACCTTCTGGAACAATGCCACTTCAGCCAAATGGCCAAAGATGGACTAGATGTAAACCTGATGGGCTAGGGCAAGGTCCAGCAGGCAAACAGTTCACCACGCCTGCTCGTAGCCAATGTAACGGTGAGAAAATTAAACAGGTTAGCATCTGAAGGCAAACATCCTTCAGACATCGCTCCAGGAAGCGATCTTTAAGGTAATTAGTTCCTACCACAGAGCTCTGAGATACACACAGCAGCACCACCTGAAAGTCAAGTCACTACTTCATAGCTTGTCAACCCAAAAATAGAGGGCTGACACAGCAAGCACACAGTACCACTGGTTGACAAGCAACCACACTGCTACCTTCTGAAGAAGCAGTGCGCAAGCAAAGGAGAAGCCAGGCTGATGGCTTTGCTGTTGCACCACTGATGCCACGGGAAACAGCAAGGCTGGTAACCCCTTTTTTTTCTGCCGACGGCTGAATCGACCTTCTAAGCACAATTAGCAGGCCATGAATTAACACCCCCTTTAGTGTCTGCCAATGGAAAGCAAAAAATAAAATACAACCATGTGGCCGAGGGTTGTGTGAAATGGTGTCACAGGCCTTACTGCATATTTTTCCCCACCCTTCGACTGGGAGAACACACTGTGAAAACTCTGCAACTAAAGCAAACATTTGCAAATTATACACAGCTTGTGATTTTCTGTGGAATAAATCCGGATGAAGCAAAAATGAGGACTCGATTTGACTCGCTATCTTGGAAAGAACATCTTAAATCAAACTGCCCAAACAACAGCCTTTATCGCCTCATAAGATACTGATTTCCCAGGCCTGAGTACAGTAAGCAAACAATGCGCCCCAGGAATTCATCCAGAGCAAACTGGAGCTGCAGAGCCCACAGGGAAAGAGAAAAATGTGTATTATCAAAGCACTAATAACTTTCCACAACATGTTGAGAAAAGATTGCAAGAGGTCTTACACATATCGGGCACGGACAGCAAGCTAAGCTCTTGATGACCGCAGTTACCCAACACCCCTGGCTTACAACTTTTTACCAAACGTGCCCCAAAATCAGACACACGAGTAGCTTCCCTTAGGCCATGTCTACACTCAGATTTCCATGTAAAATTCTCACAGTGCTGCTGCTGGCTTCCTTGAGCCAATGGAAAATTCTTCCTGAAATTCCCTGTTGCTGACAAAGCCCCAGCGCTGAAGAAACATGATAAATTACATCATAAGCTGCCAAGACGTCGATCATGACCAAAATGTTAATGCAACAGAAGCAGAAAACCACTGAAGACTCTGGTGAGGGTAGTTTTGACTCTCACGTAAAACACCTTTGTTACACAGAAATCAAGTGAGATGTGTCACGGAAGCGAGCAAAAATTTGATGGTAAAACTTTCTCTACCTTAATAAATAAAAAAAAGCTACTACTTCTGATTTAAGCAAATTCAGTTAAGGAAGATAAGAATTACTGTGAGGTGTAATAGAATACATTACTATGACACAAATATGTACCAGCACAAACCCAACATAACCTATATAAAAAGCAAGCAAGCATAGTTCTACTTATTCTGCATATCTAAAATTAAATCTAAATTATTTTTTTTTTAAACTCTGATTAACAATAGTGGAAGATTTAACAGGTGTCCTTGTTTCTCCCAGGTGTAATCATCTTTTTCATTTGCCCATGTGAGAAAAGAAAAGCCATCTAATGAGCAGGCTGAAAGTGATGATTAATTAAACAACTTCCAGGGCCTGGGGGATCCCCCTCCATTCGGGATACATTTCCTTTAGCTGTAAGCAAGCTGGAAGGCAAGAGACAGGCTCCTCCTCAGCTTTTTGTTTTAGCTGGCTTGTAGTTGTAAAGGGTCGAAGAAGATGCTTAAGCTGGTGTTTGTAAAGAGTTGAAGATGTTTCTCAGCTTACTTGTCAGCCTTTCTGGCATCAGTCATCCAGGAGTAACACTCACTGCCCCAAAACACAATGGTGGGGTTTTTTTTTAAATCCTCGTGACAATATCCCAGCGCTATCCAATGCACTGGGCATCAGTTTTGATATTTATGCGGCGGCACTTGCTGATAGTATTTCTTCTTTTAATCACTTAGTGATTAAAAATCACTGAATCTGCCACTTTTTTAACTGGATATCCATGTGCCCTAAGTGAACCCCTGAAAGTTAAGTCACCTCATCAAAGCAGGCTCATGACTGATTTGCTAGTGAAAACTTGCAAACAACGAGCAAGGTAACAGGTCAGAGTTGGAGAGACATGTGGCCCCTTTCCCTTTTTCTTACTACAACAACCTTTGATCTGAATGTCAGCGGGGAAAATACACAAACAGATACTCTCTTATTATATACTCACAGGTGTACATTCCTAAAACTGTTACATTCCATTACTTTCAGCTGTGCTGGAAAACAATACCTTCAGAAGTTGACCCCTTCTCTCCTCTGATCGCACCGGTATCCAAGTAAAAAGCATCACAGCAAGCTGGGTATTCTAAACATCGGCTATGATCACTCCAACAAATTCAGGCAGCTCGTATAAGGTACAGGGCCAAAGCCCTGGCTGAGATTCGTCCGTGTTTACTTACGCTGTGCTCCGCTTTACAACTCGCAGGGAAAGGGTGCTTCTCATGCTCAGCAGGAACGCTTCTGGATTTAAGGGTAACTTTGCCAGTGCAGCAAGAATTAGAAATCTTGTTGAAATAGATACAGCTCCCGTGGACGTACAGATCACTTCCCGTAACAGCGTGCAACAGATCATTTGTTTGGGCTGGGGCTACTGAATGTAAAAGCACATCCTATCCTTGTAGAAATAAATGTGGAAAACACTTCTTAAAAACCCGTCTCCAGCTTTGGCAGCTTAACATAGGAGGCAGTGCTCTTCTCCTTCTGTTAAAAATCTGCCAGTGTACTTCACTAACGGGAAAGGAGGAAAAAAAGCATGAGGAATTTTTCCATTTTTCTCTCCGATTGTTCTGCGCCGTGTTTATCAGCAGGCTGGTACTGCATCTCCTTTTGTTAGAAAATTAAAAGTTGAACCGCAAGCATAAAAGCCACCATGAACCATGCAATAACCTTCAGGCATTTTAAGAGCAGCAGAGGTTAGAAGGGCAGCTCCTGACTCTAAACAGCACCTATTGTTTCTCTTTCTTCTTGAATAACAAAAGCAGAGCTGAAAGCTATTTACCTGGTTTTACCTCAGTCAGATCTCATTTCCCCCTTTATTTTCAGTAGATGATCTTATCAAATAGTGTCATTTCTAACAATTGCTTTGATCAGATATATTTTTTCCATAGTGTTTTTTTTTATTTATTTTTTAAATTTCATTAGTAAGTTCTATAATAGATAACTCGGCATACAAAGTCACAGCAGAAGAGCACTTTACAATTCTGTCACTGCGTATTTAAATTCAGGGTAACTATTTTTAGGCTTATAGCTTTAATTTTGAAATCACGAGGGCCAATTTACAGTACAAGGCTCTGATCTTGCCAACACTCCCACACGAACAACTTTCGGTCTGCGCCTTCCCATGTGTTCCCCTCCCCGCTGCAGGCAGATTCATATAAGTGGACACTTAACTTGCGCAAACACAACTGCAGAGCAAGGGTGGAAGGATAAAACTCCCGAGCCGCTAAATTTTTGGGTGTTCTGCTATTCAGTGTAGCATGTCCCATATATTACTCAAATTGTTTATAATGCAGAAGCAAAAAAAAAAAGAAAAGTGTTTGATTTCAAAACAAAAACCTTACACGAGCAGGCATCATGGAGAGTTTTTGTGACTGGCCGGGAGTGATCTGTAGTTAATATATAAAATCCTCCAAGATCTATCCTTAAAAAATCCTTGCTACAGACAAAAGCAATCCACAATGTATAATTTCTTTCACTGTTTTACAATATTTATAAAACTTAAAAAGAAAAAAATCTTTTGGGGGTGTTTTTCTCTTTAGGAACAAAGTTCACACAAAAGCAATCATTTCTAGCTTTACTGATTTTCACTTAAAAAATTATTTTCTTTTTTTACTTTATCTAAATCACTTGCCAACATCTACCTCTTGTCTTTTGTACATTTCTGCAATTTCATTAAAAAGGTGGAAAAGAAAGTTACTTGAAAATATTTAACAGAAATCATTCTCCAATTCATAAGCTGCTGTTACAACTGAACAGATAAATGAATTTATTTTATCCATTAAATAAATGCCAGTGAAGCATTTGCAACCCTAAAATCACCATTAGACATAGCAAACTACAATGCAAGTTTATGGCATTTGATTCTTCATCATTAGCTGGAGTTTGTAAATACCATACAGAAGTTTAAGAAACATTAAAAACAGTGAAATAACAGGACTTCCCTCTCCTATGAAAGCATCTTATAAATGTATATTTTTAGGAAATTCTTGGGTAAAAATGTAGAAGTTCAATTTTCCTTACCATAACATGCTATCTATGAAATCTGACTTCATTGAATGTTACATTATTAGCAGGACCAGGCTCTCAAGTCAGCATTATATCAGATCCTCAGCTGCTATAAACTGTCATAACTCAACTGGAGCTGATGTCCCACTAGGACTAATTTAAGACCTGCAAAGTGTTTCTGACAATAAAATAGATACAAAAAAAAGACTGAAAACATGTCTTCTTGCATAAGCTTGAAGAGACACATATTTTTGAAAATGGCTAACTCTTACAGCCTTACAGTCAAGTTTAGAGTTTTGTTAGAATATTTTCACTTTCTGCAAAGACTGCGTCACCGATAGAAAATAAAATCAAGACAGGCTCTGAAATGTGCTTTACTTTTTTGGCGTCAACTCTTGCCCTTCTGCAGCCCCATTTCCATCCAAAGTTTTTCCTAACTACAAACAAAAAAGAAAATGGACATCTGAGTGCCTGTAAGAACTAAAATTATTGCATATATTATTGGTTTTCTATGTATCTTTATTGAGTCACTTGAAATGTTGTAATTACATATATTTCCTGCTTTAATAAAATGTTGCTGAAAGGTTTAGTTACTACCATCCTTTATAGCTCTGGAAGAACTGGCAAGCTGGAAAGAGGAAAGTAACTTTCCAGTCAGTTCAAAGGAAATGGAGTATGCTCATTTCCACTTGCAGAATCCACGCTTTATCAGGCTCTACAGACATTTCTAAGTAACCTTCTGCCGTGCAGCATCTGGGCACAATATTTTCATCTTATTACTTTTTTTTTTTTCCACTGAAGATATTATTAGTTTATAAAGCTCAGGAAAAACTGGGCATAGGGTGAGAAGACGTTTGAGCAAAAATATATGATTAGGCAGTTAATCACGTTCTCCTCATAGCTGCTCTGTGTGTGTGTGTGTGTTAGGATTTATGATTTCTCTGTTGCTTCCAAACCTGAACACACACACACACACACACACACACACACACACAAGTATCCCATCTTCCTTCAAAACCATCAATTTTGGGCAATCGTCTAACAAACTTGATTACCCTTCTGCTTTACTTAACAAAACAAGTTTTGTTAAAAATATTTATCCTGAATTTCTAAAAATGACATTATACTTCAATAGGAAAGAAAAAGATTTAACTTGAACTTTTGAAAATGAGCGGCTCATTACTCACAGTTTTCCCATGTCTAACAAGAACTAGTTTACTAACACTGCATTCAAAACTGTTTATTAGAGGCTTGGAAGATAAAGAAAAATCATTTATTTCTCCTCTTTACTGCCCAAATATCATTTGAGTCTTCCCACCACACAAGCTGTACACACTCAGCATTTTCAGTTACTTCATATGGATGATGTAGTTTAGTAACTAAAACATTAAGATGCTTGGCAGACACAATAAAATTATTCTGGGAAATAGATGTGGGGGGCAATGTTTCTAAACTTCTTCACATGACACAAATTGCTAATAAGAGGGTTACTAACAACAGTATTTAGGAACCTTTAGTAACAAATACAGTATGATCAGGAAGCTATTTACAGTACACCTGCATCTGGCAAGCTAAGCAAGACCAGAGTGTTTCTGAATATGACAACACTCCTTTTCAGGTGTGATTTGAGGAGGACTGCTACCTTCACAGGCTTGAAGGGGAGACTAGAGCATATATAACTAATAAAACATACACCATCACACAAAAGAAAAGCCGCCAAAGGCTCAAAGGAGGAGGGAAGTAAGGAAATGTTATCCCATCTTCATTCCACACTTCTGGAATGTGGGCAGATCATAGTAAAAGTTTAAGTGGCAAGAAGATTAAAGGAAAACTGTTAAAGCCAAAAAGGACGCTCACATCATCTGGTGTAAGTCAGCCATGTCTCTACAGACTTCAGTGGAGATACACTGATTTACGCCAGTTGATGTTTTGGCCCAACGGCTTCACAGAAGATACTATCGATTAAATGTGTGTTCTATTTCGATTAAAAGCTGCTCTCGCTGTCAGAGCACATCTTGCCCCAGCTGGAAGACACTCTGGCATTTTTCTTTTTGCTAGAAAGTACCCTATAGGCAAATTCCAAAATAATAGTTAAAAAAAAAGTCTACATAAATTGTCAACTACTGTTTGTTATTATTTATCAGTTTTTGGCACACACAGACACACCAGGCACTTCACAGAAAATACTTCGAAGACAATTCCCTGCCCTGCGGAGCTTAAAAGACAAGGGCAAGTCCATTCTCCAAACACAGGGCACTGCTTTACCAAAAATTATTCCAATTACTTCAGTGGCATTCCTCACAGTAGTAAAATTGTGCTTATTATGCATGTTAGCAATTTCAGGTCTTAAGTGATGAACACGGCAAACAACGGAGGATAAAAGGGAAAGATGTTTTAGAGAGAAATGGTTCAGGCATACTACATCTGTAAATCTTTCTGAACCTGAACACTTTTTCTGTGCACTTAATGTGCCCTGTTTTCACCAAAAAAAACCCCCAAGTCTTCATAGCCTTACCTTTCAAAGTGCCATTATGCAAGTACATGATGTTTAGCTTGTGGTTTCTAATGCATTACACTGCTAATGAAGAGATCCTAAGCATTGGTTTTAATACGAAAGAGGAATCGGGAACGGTGGCAACAATTCTTGAAGAGTTAACACCCATATGGTTTCAAGCACAGCCACCCAGCCCCGCACAGAGCAGTACAACTCCAAACCCTGACAAGGCTTCCGCCCAGCCTTCAAAGCAAAAAGAAAAGTGGAACATGAGGCCAACTGTGAAACTGAAAGAGCTATCAGGTTTGAGGAGGGCTGCAGGGAAAAAACTCATAAATCACAAGGCTTAACAATGAAGATCACTTTTAACTTCACATCCTGAGTATCAGAAAGCCACTATCCTAACTTCAGAGCATCCAAAAAGGAGGAGTGACCTATCAGCTATCAAAAAGCGTTTCTAGAAATAGTGTGTCTTCACATCATCGAGTATCTTTCCAAATGTTACTTGGAACCAACAAATATTTATTTTTAATGAATAGGCCAGATCCATACTGTCAAGGAATGACTGAAATTAACTATCTAATGCATCGCGAATATATACATAAAGGCGCATTCCCTTCTTTGCCCCATTCTCTGGGCCAGAGGAGTTTCATTATAAGACTTCAGTACTATCTCAGGTTAGGTCTTTCACTTTTATGAAAGCTAACACTTAAATAACTTTAGTTGTGGCTGTAATATGATTGGTGACATATAAAGTGGAAAAAAAAATCTGTCACTTCTTCATTTGTACAAGGCTTTTAGGAAAGTAATTATTTATATTATTTATCTATTGTTACTTTTAAGACACAGGTAGAATCTAGTTATTTTCCACTAGTCTCAAAGGAATGAATTTTGCAAACTAAGCCACAAGAAATCAGACCTGTGACATTAGACAATCTGCATTCATGTATTAATTTTCAAAAATACAATCTTGGTCATTAAAAGCAGCATTTCCAAACTTATTGGTTAAGCACAGGGCACTATTTCAATCACAGCCACAAGACATGAAACACATCATAATTAAGCGCTTTAGCAAGCTCTTAACAGCTGCTGAGAACATGAGCATTTCTATGGCTTTTGGCAAGATTTAGCAGGTTTGGAAATCAGGAAGATGAGATCTAGCAAAGATATTTTTAGGATCAAATATCTCAAAAAATAAAAATCATACTCTAAGCAATCATACATGCAATTCGCAGTTAAACTGTCAATTGTACTACTCTGCCTCTTCTTCTGTAGTTTCGCATTATGTCATAATCTTTTAATTCTACAAGGGGAAAAGTACTAGAGGTACTCAAAAAACTCCCACTGTGAAACAGCTTACTGTTTGCCTGTGTGCGTACTTCTGAAATTCTGTTAGTTGCTTTTTAAAGGTTACCTATTTCAAATTGAAATTGATGGAACAATCATTTTCACTTCCATCCAAAATGCTTTACAGGAATTACAGAGTGTCTGAATTTGTTAGACATATTATACTGGCTTACCTACTTTATGCAAAATTATTTCCCCTTTTCAAATGTTCTATAAGTATTCATTTGAAGGATGCAGTGTCCCACATAAATTTATTACTACAGAAAAACTTAAGAAAATGACACTGCTAGCAGTAGAATCCAGAAATTCCTTCAGATAATCTAATTGGCTCTTATTTGCCTGAAAAAAATCACATATTTAGAGGACAGAGGTACATTTTGCAAATTCTTATAGTTCATCTGGTTTTAGCATTTAGTACTTATCAATCAGAGCACAACAGAGTTCATCTGAACAGGAGAGCTAGGACTCAAGTTAATTTGTCATCCATGATTATCACTTGGAAGTTCACTGAGTTTATTAAAGACAACTACTGTGTGATAAGGACAGTAGAGACACTATTAACCATGTCATTTAAATTGCTTGAGTTGGCATCATGCCCAAGTCCTTCAGATCAGTATATCAACACACTTGTTGCTGGCAGGGACTCATTTAAAAGGGGGGAAGAGGAACTCCCTCACAACTGAGCATGCTGTACAGATTTCTACAGTAACTCATGAGAATAAGCAGTATTATTCAGTCTTTGTATTTTTGATTCCTAGACAAGAGAATAACAAAATAATGACAATCAAGTGAAACACGCTGTTCTTACTAAGAAAAAAAATATAATGGGGAAGCATTTTTACAATTTTCATTTTAAATTACTTGAATTTGAATTTACTGGAACAGCATATTTTGCTTGTAACTGCAACGCTGACAAACTAACAAAGACACACACACCCCCAATCACTTGATCTGCCAAATTTTATGATCCTGTATCTCCCCCATCCTTGCCTCCTCCCCAAGATCCCCCTCTTTCACTTCATTAAGCCTTTAGGAAGGAGAAGAGTTCTGGTGGCTGGACAGTTTATTTTCCTAAGTAGTAAGAGTCATTTCACTTCAGACAGCAATCGTGCCACAAAATAACATAACACCACATTTGGGAAAGGTGCAATTAAGAAGGTACAAGGTTATTTTTTTTTCCCAATTCATACCGAAATTAATACTAACTTCTTTGTTGGAAACAACCTACATCTTAAGTTCAGCATATTACTTCCACGTGTAGAAAACAGTCGCAACAGAAACTTTTTCATTGTACTGTTCATCTCCTGTTTTCCTAAGCTATGTCCTGATTAAGAAAAGAAAGGGTACCCCATATTTTTGGAACGGAGGAATTCATCAGCTTAACAAGCATCTCGGTGCGTAAAAGCAGCTTATTTGCTTGCTAAAAAACGCTCCGCTTCCCAGTATCCACACCGTGACCAGCAACAGCTCAGCATTCTCCTTATTTATTGCTTCCCGGCACGAGTGTGCTGGCACTGCGGGCCTGAGCGGTAGGCAAGCACTCAGGTACATGGCCCCAGAGGATATAATTGTTGGGGAAAAAGGCTCTCTTACCTTCCACGAATCGTCCTCCTGCGTCTTCAAGTGAATGATCTGGAAACACAAAACCAAAACCCCCCTAAAGTAACCGCACAGCCCGCAGCCAGCCCCGTTGCTCTGGCGGCCCCCCCCTCCCCACACACCCTCCAGACCACTTTCCCACCGCTCGCACTGCAAACAGCAACTTTCCCGTAGCATTTATTTTTTACTGGTGAGCCATAAAATCGCCTGCTTGTCCAATTAATGCGAGCATCATCGTTTTCATTTACCTTTCACCATCTCCAGGGAAGGAAAGCGAAGCGGGGGGGAAACAGAAAAGCAAATGGGTAAAAGAAGCTTCAGAAACACGAGTTTCAAGTCATTTACGATCCCAGATAAAGGTTAATAGTTAAACTCCTTCCTCCCCCTCCCACCCTCACAATTATTGATGCCCTTCAAGAAATGAAATGTTTTTTTGTTCTCGTTTACCAGAGGCTAGACAAACTGTCAACATCTCCGCTTTATTTACGGGTTGAGCAAGAGCAGTTCCTCAAACATCAACATTTTTTTCGTTAATCCTGGAGAGAATCCACTTCTCTAAAACTACAAAATTTGCCAACTTCTGTAGTATTTATTTTTAACGAACGAGAGAGCGAGAGCCTTGAGCTGTCCTCCCTGCCCTCAGATGAGGGGAAGGGGGAAAGCGCGGCTCCACGCTCCCAACTTTAAAGCCCTTTCCCCCCTTCTCTTCCCAACCCCACTCGGCGCCTGGTCACTCTCCATCCAAAACCACCACCAACTCCCACCCCCTCCCAAAAAAAAAATCTCTCCCCTCCTGATATCCCACCTGCACCACGTCCAGTGGGATTTCACGGGAGGAAACAAAAATCTGCCAAGTGGTTCCTCTTTTCGGGCGATTTCTTCGACCCGTCTGGAGGGTTTTAAACCTGCAAAACAAACACCTCTATTGAATGCAAACTAAGCTTTGGGGGTTGCCGAGTTAATTCCTCGGCAGACAGCTACTCTCAGTGTCCGGTTACACAAACATACCTACAGACAGGTTGGAGGGGAGTCCCTTAGAAACCAAAGGCGGCGGGGGGTGTGTGTGGAATAAATCAAAATAGGCACAAAGTTTGGAGGGCGAGAGCAGGGGGGACACGACTCGGGAGGGTGGACAGGCTGGAGAGAGGGAAGACGCGCAGGAGACAGGTTTAATATTGGTATGGGGGAGAGTTAAAGCACGGGGGGAAGCGGGAACGGGCAGAGACCCCGGAGGTCTGAAGTGTGTGTGTGTCTGGGGGGGGGGGATGGGGGTGTCCTTTTGGCTGGCGGCGATAACAAGTTTTTATACACAGCCTAAATAAAACAAAGGAAGGCGCAAACCCGGCCGGTTGAGGAGCGGGTTGCTCCGGGGGCGGGGGGGGCGGCACCGGGTGTCACCGCACCGCCGCCCGGCTCCGCGCCCTCCGCACCGGCACCTCGCCCGCTGTGAACACCGGCTGGCCTCCCCTTCCCCCCACCCCACGGCCTGCCTGGCCCCTTCCCGCCCCTCGCCGCCGCCGTCACCCGCCCCCCCGCCGCTTACCTGCCGCTGCCCCCGGGCGCCGCGGGCCGGCCGCGCCCGCCGGCCGCCGGCCCCTCGCCTCATCGCGGCGGGCACAAAAGGGGCAGGGCCGCGCCGGGGAAGAGCGGTGATAAGAGTAACGGTGAGAGCGGTGACAGCCGCGGCGGACGAGGAGGAGGAGGGAAATTATTAAAAAGAAATAGCAATTAAAAGAAAAACAGGGAAGGGAGGCGACCACCCTAATAAGCCGCCGTGACCATGCCGGAGCGGCGAGTCCCTCCTCCCGGGGGCAGCGCTGCGGGGCGCGCTCCTGCCCTGCCCCGCCTGAGGGGGACGCGGCGGAGGGGAGGGGAAGGGAAGGGAAGGGAGGGACGGGGGGAGCCGCCCGCCCTGCCCTGCCCTGCCCTGCCCGGCCCGGCCTCCGCTGCCGCCTCCCGGGACCGGCCGCGGAGCGGGACGGCGGAGAGGGGAGGGAAGCGAAGCGAAGGGAGAAGGCGGTGCGGGGCCGCTCCGGCGAGAGGGCGGAGGGGGTGGGGGGGGGCACCGCGGCCGTTAGAAATCATACAGCCCCCCCCCCCCGCCGCCTTCCATTAATCGCCCCCTCCCGGCCTCCCGTTAATCGCCCTCCGCAGCCCCGTGCGGCCGGGCCGCTTCCCGGCTGTCACATGGCGCCTGCGGCCACCCCCAAAGGGCTTCGGGAGCCGCTTCGCTTTCACTTTGGCCCCGGAGGTGGGGTGGTGGGACACGGGCGGCAGGAGCCCCCGCAGCGAGGGCCTCACCCCCTGCCCCGCTCCTTCCCCCGCTCCACGGGGGGCTGGGGACGCGGGGGGGGCGGGGGAAGAGCGGACTCCCCCCGGCCCTTGTCAGGGGCAGCCGCTTCCCCTCAGGCCCGGCGGGGTGCGGGGACGCCCCTGGGCCCGCTGCAGGGGCGGTGGTGACGCCTCTGCTCGCCCAGCACTGTCAGACCTCCTCTCCCGTTTATAATTTGTTGAAAAAACACGACAAAAATAAAAAGATAACGGGGTCCATGGGAGCTCAGTGGTTGGGGAAGGGCATGGAACGCCGTGGTGGGGGACTGGTGGGAGTGGGGTGTTTCAGAGGTGCAGGCTCTGGAAGTCCCTGGCTTCTGGTGGGACTGATCTCCTGTATGTCCTCTCCCCCCTCAACCTGCTTGATCCCTTCAGTCAGTTTATCTAAAGGAGCTGGTGAAAACCCTATGGAAGAGCTGGCGCCTTGTCTTGCACAGGGCGGGATGCCTCAGGCCACCTCCAGTGTCTGGTGTGGGGACATGGTGGTGCCTCCATGGGGCCTCCTCCTGCATCCAACCAAAAGGCTCTGCACCCCACTGACAGCAAGTCCCACATCCCACGTTTACGCCAGGGATGGATCTGGCCCAGTGTTGTGGGTTTTTTTGAGTTCAAAATAAACATTTTCAGGGTGGGAGGTGCTCTCAGTACAAGTATGTTAAATGCCATTGCCTCCCTGCTTCATTTTGAAAGAGCAATTAAATAGTTACGACTTCTGTCTTGCTCCCTTCTTTTACTGTAGGCACCCCACTCTCATGGATGTGGCCCTCCTGTGTGAAGAACGAGATTTTCAATGAGCATTTCTGGTCCAAACTTTGGTATCATTCAAACCAGACGGGAGAGAGCGAGAAAAGAGCAGTAGCTGCCCCTGGAGAGGCTCTTCATGTGCTTCCTGTGAAATGCCCATCACCTTGTACTGTACAGCGCTCGTGGACAGGTGGTCATTAACCACGTAACGGAGCTGGTGGCTCCCAACAGTTCCTGGAAGACATGGCAGCACTCACTTCACTAATTATGGCTCCACATGCTCTGTGCAGGGACAACATCGTGCCGAGTGAGTCAACTGGCATTATGTCCTTGTTAATGCTTTTATGTAAGCTCTTGCACTCTGGCCTTCTCTCAACAGTCATCAAACGTGGTACAACACATGTTCATCATCTTTAATGAGCTGGCCTGTAACCACCTTCACTCAAGCCCTCCTCACAAGCACACACAGCAGCAATCCCTTGGGTTTCGTCAAAGCTAGGCTGATGCCAGTGCCAGCCATCAGGTTGCGCACACTGTGAAGCACAAGCATGTGCTCGTGTTTGGTTTCTCCTCACCTCAGCCTGCTCTCCCCAAACGTCTGACGTGTTTTACTCAGTGTGAACAAGCAAAATGTAATTACAGTGGGTTTTGTTTGGGCGTTTTTATTTTCAAAGCGCAGTTAGATAAAAGGTTACCACCCAGAATATACATTCCAGTGACAACAAGTGAAGTCCCAGCGCCACATATTTTAGCATTCTGGCCTGAGGTTTCTGTGTCTGAACTACAACCATTAGCCTTGAGATTCACTGTTAAATGGGACAAAAATGACCATGACTTTTGTGTTTGTGTTTCTTCCTTTTTTCAGTGTTTATCATGAGGCAACGAGAAGCACTGACAAATCAAGACTGTGAACAAATGCTCTCTCAAAAACCATCCAGTGCATGGCCTGTTATTGTGAGTATTTGCTAACTCGAAAATTGAATTGCCATTTGAGACTGTTCCATATTCCATAATATTCATTATCTTTCTTTAATTTCCCCTTCAATTATAAGGCCGAATTTGACCCCTTTTATCCATGGGGTTTTTTTTCTGCTAGAAATGAAGCTAGAAGTTTCCCCATGAAATCAAGAGCACTAGACAGCAAACTACTGCTAACTGGCAAAATAGGGCAGAATCTGTCCCCAATTATATAGTTCCCTCCTCGAATCCCCTCTCCAGTGACAGCATGCTCACTACACAGGAACAATGGCCTGAAGTTAAGAAAGAAAACGTTTTACAATAAGTGAAATACAGGGAAACAATAGTCTAATTTAACAAATAAGAATAGTGAGATATCATCCCTGAAAAGAGTTGAGAGTAATCCAGATAAAAGAAGAGAGAGTGAAGATTCATTCAGGCCTATCTTCTGATGCTGCCCAAAGATTAAATCTGTCCTAACAAAACAGAGCAAGGGCCTAGGATAATGTTATCTTCCCCACCCCACCCCTCCCCCTGCATTTTTATCAAGTTCTGTTACCTTTGGATGCTCGGAAAACAAAAGGAAAGGGCGGAAAATACAGAAAGTGAGAGGAAGGAACTTTACTTTTTCTTTTTTTTTTTTAGTTTAAAAAGAGGCACGAACCTATTTATTTGTTGTCACACTTTCATCACAGGGCATTTTGATTTAAATATCGGCAATTAAAAGAGCTCTACTTACAAAAGGCTAGAATTAAAGGAATATCAAGTTAAGTGTCCATCAAGTGTCCATGATGTTTTAAGTAAATTGTGGAGCTTTGTTTGTTTGTTACCTTTTTTAACATCAGAAAAAGTGGTCTCAAACAAGTGAAACGCATTTGTAAATCAACTGACTAAAAGGCTTTCCATCCTTAAAATTATGGGGAGGAGTGCTGTCTAGCACAAAAACAATTTAATGATCAATAGCAGAATAATCCGAGGCAGCCAAAGCCCGTGTTTGCATGTCAAGGTGCACAGAGAAGGCACGCCAGGGTGCTGAGCAGCAGAGAGATGAGCAAACTCAAAGCCGTCCCTTTAAGTACAGTTTTCACAATATTCTAATTTGCCAACATTTATAAGCGAAAAACGATGAAGGAAGTATAAATTAAAATGTGTACCTGGCACATATTTTTGGTTTCCAAATGCTTGCAAACTCTGTTTGTGATTTAAGTAGTTCTGAGGTTATTTATGATAATGGCATGCATGAGTCTAAATGACATCCTGTTCTGAAGAAAAGAGCTGACGGAAAAGTGCTCTGGGGCAGTCTACACCCTTTTTTGTCCTTCGGCCATAAAGACAACTGATATGGGCAAAATGTGACAAACGTGTGGTGCTGTGTGAGGTGGGCTAGGCGGATTAAATACAGGGTGGAAAAGATGGGCTTCCTATGGGAATTAGAACATAGCTTTTTGTTCCTGAACTAGACAGGCTTCCTATAAACTTTGGGCAGAACATTGTGCCTTACTTTTTCTGTACAAGGTAAATAATATTTCCATGTCAAGCAGTCCACCATGTCCTAGCAATTGTAAGTATTGGTGCTTCTACGTTTGTAACCTGCTTCAGCAATCCCACATTGAAGGTGCTTGATCCGAAGTGGCAAGGAGTCTAGTTAAGAAATTTCCCTCCCTCTGGAATTTCAGTTAGCAGAGGTATTGAAGCTCAGTCTGTACTGAGGGAGAAATTACTCTATTAGAGTCGTGGAAAATTACTGCTAATTTTCTTTCTGAGCTTCAAACAGCTTGAATTTTTACTGAAGGTATTTTCTTTCAGGGTACAACCCCCCTACTCTTTTCCCCTTGCCTAGAATACATGGGTGCTTAGAAGCGCAAAGAAATAGTGTTGTATGTCTGTAAGCATATTTGCTGAGTGTCAGTGGTTGTTCTTGGGTTTATTTTATTTGAGAGATTTTTTTTAAAAATTTGTTAAGTCACTGTATTTGTCCAGGGTACTTAGAACCCCGGATATGCAGGCACCATTTGATAGTCTGCAAGTTGCCCAGATATGTTAAATTAAAGTTATTCTTATTAAAAGTTAAGGAACAAAAATAAAAGTGGAACTTTTCTCTTTGTAGTTTTAAAGAAATTTTACATTGCATGCCTGTACTCTTTTCTAGTTCCACTAAAAACAAATCTAAGTCCCAAAATTAGAACACAAATATAAAGATTTCCTGTAGCAATTACTTGAATTGGAAGGGAAAGTCAAACTGACTCTCACACATGTGAAGAATCAGATAAACGGTCACGATTCTTGTTTTGAATAGGTCAAGGAGGAAACAGTTCATATATTACGCACTATTATTTAAGCAGTGGATAATGTTTTCAAAAGTTCCCAAGTCCCATCTTCAAAAATCTGCAGACTTAATATTTTTATAGTCAATGAGGCATCCTAATTCACATAGGTGCCATTAAGAACATGGAGAAAAGAAAGGAACATTATTTGCTTTGTTCTACTTAATATTTTGGTGTCATATTCAGCGCTTCTATTCTGTGAATTCAGTTCCAGACTTGGTGCAAGCAAGCAGGGCTAAAAGCTGTCCAGGAAAGAAAGCTGCACCAGGAGAGATGTGAAAAACATGGGAATGGTTATACGAGCTCAGTCCAAGGTGTATCCAATGTTCAACCTCAAATTATGGCTGCTAGTGGCTACTCCAGAGGAAGCTGTAAAAGCCACCCAAAAAAAGCATTTCTCGATTAGTCATGTTTCTTCCTACATTCTGTTATTTAGACTTAGAGATGAAGATTTGCATTGCTTCTAAATGTGGTAATACAAAAATATGATTGTCTTCATTAGGAATATAACTCTCATTATCCATGTATATTTTTCCTTTGAATTCCGTCAAGACCTTGCATTTAATGTCATCTTATGACAGTCCGTTCCACAAGTTAACTATGCCTTGTGCAGAGAATTCCTAAGATCTCTTTTCCATTTCCTCTTGTCTTGTTTACATATTACTCATGCAAGTCATGAGGGTGGCCAAGAAGTTCCTAATCTACCTTATATTACACTCATTATACTTTACACATCTGTGTTATTCATCTTACCCTCTGATTATCCCATGCTCCCCAAAGCAGCCATGGTCTTTTCACATATTAGTGTTGTCTGTATCACTGACAATTTGCGGTGCTTTTCCCTGAGCCATTTTATTTCTGCTCTTTTCTTTCTGAGATCCTATTCCTGGCAGGGGCTTCCCGCTGATCTACATGATGACAAAGCTTATGTAAATCTTTCTCCCACGCCTGCCTCCCCTTTCCTTTGCTAGCCAATATTTAATTATCTTCTTTTGCTGTTGCTGCCCTTTGACCAGAGGTTTTCACTGCGTTATCCACAGTGATGTCCAGATTTCCATCCTGAGTCACTACAGCAAACTGAGAGGCAAATTGGCGAATGCTTTTTTCAAACCTTGTGTCTGCTGTTTGCCATTTGCCAAGCTCTTACCCATGCTCACGGCTGCCTCGGGCCTCTCTGAAATGCCTCTTAGTCTGTCAAGCATTTGGCCAAAGTAACCACTTTGCGGCCTTTAAGATGGATACCACTTAGTTGCACTTAGCCTCCTTTCCTCCGCCAGACTGTGGGCAGGCTGGGGTTACTCAGCTGAGTTTAGGAAAGAAAGTGAAGGAGAGCTTCGAAGCCTGAGCCATCGTTGTGTCAAAGGGCCAAACTTTCATCTTCTGATTATGTTCTTCCTTGTTAAATGGAAGTCCCTTGGGAAATGGTGCCTCCTCTGTGGAATGGGACTGTAGGAGCAGTTGAATTTGCAGCCTTTTGTGCTGTTTGTTTGAATCCTGCTATCACCAGCATGGAATTTGAAAATATTATTTTTTTAGCAGAGGGCACACTGCAGTGGGGTCTTTTTCATGTTCCAAAATGGCCTTAAATATCAGAAATACTAGAAGCGATTAAACAGCTCTTCTCCCCTTCTCTGTTTGGATATATCTGCTACAGGCACAGGAGAGAGCCCCTTCCCTCTGGATTAGTGTTAAAGTGAGAGACATTGTTAAAAGGCTAATAAAAAATCAAGGACCCATAAATACTAAGTGATTTTTAAGTAAATATGGGGTTTTTTCCCAAGGAATGCTCAGCTGTTAGTGTTACGTTTGACAGCTTGTAAAAAGGTGAGTTTTCACTGAAGAGCAAGAACAGGTCGAAGAGAGACAAAGGCATGTTCTGAGATAAAGAAATCAAGAGGTATCTGCTCCACAGATTGAAGGTGTTGCATTACTCTGTGCAATGTCCAGAGAGGGAGAAGTCTGCACAGCAAAATGGTCATAAAATACATTTTTGCAAAGAAGACAGGAAATGTTTCTGTCCAAAAAAAAAAAAAATCACAAATAATAAGAAGAAAAAAGCAATCCCTCTGGTGCAGTTTTCCCATCTGGTGAAACAAAGTGAGGCAGATATCTCCCCCCGCTTCCCAAACTACAAATCTCAAAACCAGCCCTGTGCCTGGTGGCAGCAGTTTCGGATCCTGAGCAAGGCACCCTGCGCTGGCTGTGTGGGAAGCGGCGCCAGCCCTGCATGAGCTGGGACAGCTCGGGCACCTTCTCGGGCCGCTTAACCATGACAGGGCAATCAAATTAACCCGCGCTGGGCTTGCTGTAACATCGTGGCTCATTTAAGTATGTAACTCAAAGGTCACTGCGTTAGCTCCGAGGAGAAACACTTGCTGTCTCATTCTTCCCTCAGGGTTTATTGCCAGCATGATTATATTTTCAGGAGTGACAGGGAGGCCCTGATCTATAAATCTAAGGGAGATAGAGAGCGAGCTGATTATCAGACACCTCCTTCCCCACTCCAAAGTCAATAACCTCAGCATCTTGCAAGGTTACTTTCTGGAGGAAAACAATCTCTCAGCCAGGCTCTGCTTGTTTGCATCTGCTGAATTGCATCCAGTCTGTCTTCCCGATAGCTGGGATCAATCAGTAGCATGCCAACAATCCCAAAGCCCCCAAACCCCCTTCTTTTCTGTACTAGTGAGGAAGAGGCTCGGGTCCTTACTGGATTAGGTGAATTGGGTTTGAAGGGGGGTGATTTAGGAGTAGAGTAAGTGCTTGCTTGAAGGAAGATTGCTGTTCCCCGTTCCCAAAATCCAGCATGTATACCTCTCCCCCTGCAAGCACGGGACCTCTTGTCCTTGAAACCCCCCCCCCAATATAGTTCCGTGGTGTTTTAATTACCAGGAAGCCACTAGAGACTATGCAAAATGTAACATTTAGGACAATCCAAGGAAGGCAGCAGCAGCCTCCCGGAATCTCATTTCCACCCCCGGGGTAAGTTTATTGTGAGAAGGTTACCGTTGCCTTACCCCAAAGGCAAGCGGTAAACTCAGCCAGCCGATAATAACAGGTCATTTCACTTCTGGGGAGCTGCTGGCAGATGGGAAGCGGTTTTTATAAACCGCGTACGAAGGGACAAATTTGGAGTAGCCCCGGCGAGTGGCTCCCAGCGCCGCGGAGCTGGCGAGGAGCGGCGGGGCTCGGTCACCTCCCGCCCCCCCCGCCTGCGGCAGCGGGGCGCGGAGCAACGAGTTAACTCCTGGGACTGAACCTAAACTCTCTGCCGGGGGACTTCCTGCTTTATCATAAAACCGTGCACTTTAAAACGCACTTTAAAGGGATTTTTTTTTTTGCTTTCACATAGACCTCCGGGAAGAACAAGAAAAAAAAAAAAAAGATGCCCTCTCTCCTTCCCGACACCAGCCCGGCTGCGTTTCCCGAGCATCCATGGGGACGGTGGCTGATTCACCCACCCACCCGCTCTTCGGCACAGGAACCGCCGAGAAGTTCCTCGTTTGCGGGGCGCCCTTCAGAGCAGCCACCGCACCGGGCTGTGCCGGCTGGCCGCCCGGTTATTCCACCGGCCACCCACCGGTGCGAGGGAAAAAGACAAAAAATTTAAAAAATGGCCCCAGATCGGGCTGGGCAGTGGCAAAACGGCGCCAGCGGCAGCTCCCGGCGAGGGCTCCCGCGGCAGCCGAGCCGGCAGCCCCGCGGCCCGGGGGGAGCGGAGCCGACCCCGCTGGGGGTGTCGGGGGAGCCCGGGGTGGGGGGTCCCCGACGCTCCGCTCCCCACCTGCGAGGTGCGCCCCGGTGGGACGCGGAGAGCATCAATTAGCGCACCTGGACGGCAGCGCCCGGCACCGGGCAGCAGCGAGCGGCGGCCGGACTTGCCTCTCCGCCGCGGCGGCGGGAGCGGGGGGCTCCGGTCGCCGGAGCTTTCCTCGGGTCATCGCGGAGCAAAGCCGCGCGGGCTTCCACCACCCGATCCTCATGAGCACCCAGAAAAATACATTATTCCAAGTGCTTGGGGTTTGGGTTTTTTCTTTATTTAGTTTATTTTATTATTTTTTTTGCACACCCGAAGCGCCAGGACAAGGAGTGCGGTTTAAATGGGAACCCCGCGGTAGTCCTGGCGCTATCAAACCACATTCATTTTCACATCCTTCCCAAAACCTTTTTTTTTTTTTGCCTCGGTTCCCTTGCTGCAGTTTGCGTAAACGGGTTTCCTATGTAACTATCGGGAAACAAAAATACACGCAAATAAATCACAGCGCGGCGACCGGAATGAATAAGGGCAGAGGACAGCAGAAAGTAAAGAGATTATCTCCCGCAATGTGTGGTGGTTTGGTTTTTTGTTTTTTTTTTTTTCCTGCGAGTAGGGCGCGGTAATTTAATTTAAATGTAGGTATTTTTTTCTCCTTGTTTGATGTGCACTCGCGTAGCAGCAACGTCTTGAAGAACAAGACGAAGCAGACGGACTCGGGCGCCGCTAATTAGAAAGCAACGAATGCCGGCATTTAATAAACCTTTGGGTGGCCGGTGGCGCAGAAGGAGCCACCGGAGGGGCAGCGCTTTCCGAGTGCCGTGGGGCCAGGGCCGAACTGGCTCCGGGCAAGGGGAACCAGAGCGGTTCTCCCCGCCGGGATGAGGAGCCGAGCGCCGAGCCGGCAGCGCGCCCTGCCCGCCTCCCGCTGCCCGACTGCGCCCACCCTCCGCGAGGCGCCGCGGAAGCCGGCGGGAGAGCCGGGGTGATTTATCCCCGGGAGGTGGAGGGGAGAACTCTCCCCTCCCCTGATCCGGGTTTGGCGGGGGCTCTGCGCCGCTGCCCGACAGCCCGCGCACCCTTTCTTTCCACCCGAGGCTCCCGCTACCGTCCCCGCCGCGAGTGGCCGGCGGCAGCTCCGCGCATCCCCGCGGATCCCCGCTCCGGGGCGGCTCCGCGCACTAGGCGGGCGCCCGCGCAGCTGGTGACAGGCAGAAAGCCCCGACCTCCCAACCCCTCCTCAATCCATCTTCGGCAGATCGCAGCGGACAGCCCGAATGGGTTAAAGAAAAAAGCTTTGTCAGTGCTGAAAAGAGGGAGAAGTAGGGAGAGGAAAGGCGGGGGGAGGCAAGAGAGGTCTGATGATGAAGAGTATTGATATAGAGTGGGAGGGCAACCACCTGGAGATCAAGCTGTGAGGGAATTAAACACGCAACCATCCATCCATCCATCCATCCATCCATCCATCCATCCACCCCACTGCCATCCCCCGGTGTTTCACACCCCCCCCTCCCCCCGTGCACCCACAGCAGTGCCGCAAGGTTGGGACCCACCTGGGGAAGATGCAGCAAGACCGCAGGTGTGCGGTGCTGTGCGGTGAGGTGCGGGGTGCCGTGCGGAGCAGCGTGGAGCGGTGCAGACCAGGGAGGAGAGCTAAGGGTAGCTGGAGCGGGGATGAGGGTCTGGACTTGCCCGTACACCCCCAGCGCCAGTGACCTCCATGGACAGAACGTAGGGGTTTCACCTCTGTGGGCAGGGACCAGGGCAGGCAAGCTTTTCCCCAGCAGCAGAGCCCGGGGCGGTGTGAGGAGCTGGCAAGGGAAGGGTTTCCCCCTCCTGCTTGAGTTACACTGGTTTTGCTTGTCCAACACAAGGGACTGCAGCAAGTGGGGAAAGGAGAGCCAGCTGAGCCCTCCTGCCAGCCTCGCCGGGGCTGAACTTGAGGTCAGTGGAGCGCAAAACTCCTCCAGGGAAGGAGGAAACAAATGTTCATGGATCGGGTATCGACAAACTTGAACAAGTGGGAGGGAGAGAAGGCGAAGGGGCAGTCAGAGCTGCCTTCATAAAACTGTAAACAGTGATGTTGGGACAGACTTGAAAGGAAATTGCCCAGCAGCTGCTTGGAGTTTCCCTGCAAAGTGCTTGTCCTTGTGAGAGAGGAGAAAGCCCTTTACGTGAAATGTGAAGTCCCCCCACTCCCGGTAACTGCAACCTGCGGCAGAAGTTGGCCATCCCCTCGCAGGTTCCCCTCCGGGTTACAGTCAGGCTGGGGGGGGGGAAGCTGGACTCAAGAAGAAATCTCGTCACTGCTGATTAAGGCCTTCGCACAGGGACACAATGCGCTCCAGTGTCCCAGCCCTCGCAGCTCCTCCTGCCAGGCGAAAGGTGACTGCCCCTTCGACAGGCCGCCTCTCTGTTCAGGTACTTATTAAATTGGCCTGGGCTGCTGGCAAGGGGAGAACTTCCCATTGATTTTTACAAACTGTGAAACCTTAAGCCTGTATCAGGTGATGAGAGAGAGGGGGGAGATCAGGGGGTTTCAGCACTTGCAAATCTCTTCATTTCATCACTTTAAAAAGGAATTTTTATCTCCAACCATATTGAAGATAAATGATCTATTAATAACAATAAAAGAGAGTTCCAAGCAGAGAGACCCAGGTATTCAGTTTTTTTTAATGGACTTCTGGTTTAGGATTGATTTTCTGAACAATGCTTCAGCAATGGTTTTTCATAAGATACAATATTTGATTTTTCCATGAGATATCAAGAACAGATGCATCTACGTAAACAGATACATGTAAGTACAGACACTCACAGAAGGCAGTGCTCATTTTGTCCATGTGAGCTTGGAGAATGATTTATTTTTGTAGCCCTTAAGCATAATAATAATAATAATAGAACATATGTGTCCATTTTATTACCATATTTCCAAAGTTCATACAACTCAGCAAGCAACGAGCATTTTTGTTTCAAGCTGGGCCTTAGACTATATACTTTATTAAAAAAAGAATTCCACAAACCCCAGAACTGGTGAAACTGTGTGTGAAGGGCCAGGGAGCAGTTTTACTGCAACGGTTGTGCCCAATGTATGCATGAAGGATCAGAACAGGCTGTGTTCTTAGTTACTCACCTTACCAGAAAGCCTATGACATCCCAAGCTAAAGCTGTATAATCATTCCATTACAAACCACACATTTACCAGTTGTAAATGATCACGGTAAAAACGTATTTGTGGCTTAAGTTTGGTGTGGAGAGTCTCACGCAGGACATTTTTTTCGACTCCGAAAGATTTTGAAATTAAGCGGTTTCGTTGGTTATTTGGGTTTGGAAACAGTGGAAGAAGGTCTTTTAAACTTATTTCCCAGGTTTTAATACTTAGAAGTGGTCTGGTTTTAAAAGTGATCTTCAGTCATTAGAGAAAGAACTTGAATCTACACATTAAAGGTTAAGGGGAATTTGTGATGAAGTTCAGCAGAAACAGGAGAGAATTCAAAGTTTTTCCTGGCAGTTATATACGGTATGTAGGCTGTACACTGGAGGTAAACCGTAGCTGAAGTTCCAGAAGTCAATTTGGGGATATATGAGGGCAGTGAGAGTGAAAAGTGACTATGAGTCAAACACTTCAGTGTGATACATTTATACTGCATATGATGTCGCTGAGGATGCGGTTCTGTGTCATCCTGTATGGATGGGGACTCTTTTAAACCTGTCGGTGAAACCTGGGGTGCAGGATGTGGTAACAAACACAGCCAAGCTATGTCATAGGTTGTGGAGGGAAATGAATCTTGTCATCATTCATGATGCACTCAGCCAAGACTGGGACCCTGTAGGCCAAGGACTTCTCTACATCTAAGGGTCTTGTGCATCACTTCTGAAAATGGCTCTCAGAATGGGATCAGAGCAAAGACATACAGGTCCAAAGATTTTACAGCTGGACGTAGTGATCCTGGAGGTGTTTCTGAGTGTGACTTGTTTTTCCCCTCTCTGATTTTATGTTTGACATATAGATATAGGCATTAGACACATTGCATGGCAGGATACAGCGAAGCCTTAGCTAAAAACACCCAAAGTATAGGTGTGGGAGGAGGGGATGAAGGAAAGGGCAGGGAGGAGAAAATTGCCAGGACCCTACACAGTAGATTGACTGACGGATTTCAGGATGCAACTAGTGAAACTTTAGACAAGGTCTGGTGCCAAGGGCCAGTCAACCGAAGGAAAAGAAAGGCCCAAGACTCATGACATGTCTCCACCTCTATCTGCACTCTATCTTCAACTATCTACCTATCTATGTGACTGCATCTGACAACTTAAGTTTCTGAGCTCTGGGCTGACAGCAGGCTGGAATTTCTGCCTTCCCTATGTGCCAGGAAGAGCAACTGCTTCCTCACAGAATGAGGATGAAAGCTGGGGCGGGGCAGTGGGAAGGGAGAGGCAGCCATCCTCCTGCAACCTTGGGTGCGTCTAACCCACGCAGTGCTCTGCAATGCTAGCGAACACTGAACTCGTGCTGGAGGAACTGCTACTATTTCTCAGTCAAATGGGTTTCAGCGTGCTCCACCAATGCCCACACTTGTCACTGCCACTTAACTGGGCTGCCTTAGGGCCCTGCTGTAGAATGACTGACTGTATATTGCATATTTGTCGAGACTAGACTTCTTGCACAAACCACGTGTAACACAGTTTCACTGGGGGCATGGTCACACTGCACATGAGTATCACTTAGCCTTTCCAGTGCATTGGAAGTATCCAACATAATGCACACTGAAGACTACTCTTCAGCTAGGGCCCAAGGCACACGGCCAGACCCCCCAAGATCATGCTTGGCGTTCACTATCATTCTTCTGCTCAGGACATGACCTCTTAGTGGTTACACGCACAGGGTGACTCCTAGTTCTGCCACCATGGTGGTGCTTTGTACCTCTGGTGTTGGTGAGGCCCATGGTGAGGTGAATGGATCACAGGTTGAGGGAGAAAGGATGTGTGGACCTGAGGGGGTAACACCCACCTCTTTGTCGATACCACCAAGCCATGATACTGCAGAAATAATTTTTTAAAAAAGTCATCTGTAAAAGTGGGAACTAAAGGGCTGAAAGGAGTAAAGGAGACAGAGAGGGCATGAAAAGGGAGGCAGTTGCAATTCTTCATTTATCCTTAGATTCACATTGCCAAGAGCAAGACCAAGGGCCACAGTTCCTGCCAAGCACAAGAGACAGGCCTAGTCGGCAAGACAGAGTCAAAGACAATGTAGCAGGTCCTGTATGAAATTTCTGTAAATGCTCTTGGTTAAACTAGTGACTGTATTTTTTCTTTGTCAGCTGGCCTGGTGTATGTTGGGGCCATTCAAAAATCTCAGGTTTTGTGGTCCAGGGGTCTCAGAACAAGCAGATTATGTGCCCAGTCCAGCATGGGGATGCTGTGCCTGGCCTCATGGCCATCATCACCTCGAGCAGCTGAGACACTGCTGCCAGGGCACATCGCCTGGCCCTATCACGTCTCTTTTTCTCTTTCACGTGCTATTCATGTCGCCCTTGCTAGTAGGAACCCCACAATGCCACCTCTCACCAGTACGAGTGGAGCAGTATCACCACTTCTGCTCCCCTCCTGGTGTCACACTTACTGATACTCAAACAAATGGCAAGAGGAAAATTAGTGGCTGCATTTCAGTGTTGTGTAAAGTACAATGGTGTGAGATCCTATGGAATGAAACATGCTGAAAGAAAAAAAAAATTAAACACTAGTTTTCCCCATATTTTAGTACTACCCAACATCTGCTAGCAATATTTAACTTCTGAAAGTGTGAGTTTAGGTACTATCAAATGGATGATTCTCATCCTGGAAACCTCTTAAATGCGTAGCCCTGACATACATTAATTGCTTTCATTTAAGTAAGAAGATTATTCCTTTATCATCAGGTAATTGATTTAAAAGGGTTTCACCGTATGTTTACATTTGACATGAATTGGTGTGCCCAAGGATTTAATCATTTAATAGATTTAGTAATTTAATGAAATCTGATGGTCATTGCATTACACTAACACCTGATGATATTTCCACAGTTCTTTCTGAGGAGGAACTGCACGTCTCAGTTTGTGCACAGGAAGAACATTTCAGGGATTTTAGCCTGTACTTTTTCATCAAAGGCTTTTAAAGGGATTACCATGTGTGAAAGGTAGGCCACTGGCCTGTGCGGGCACATGCAATAGCACATATTCACAATGCACACGTTTTTTACTGAATGCGTAGTGATATGTCACTACCTTTGCGGTGTTATCCATATACCTCTTCGCTGTGCTTTATGGATTTTTTTGTGAAGCTGTCTGCTCATCATCAGCCTGCCCAGTGGGTTTTGTTGTTATTGTCTACTCGGTGGATGCTGGTGAAGAGAAAACAATGAACTCACACTTGTGCTTTTAGACCAGTTGTGGAGGTGAAAGGCTGCCAAGTACCCAAAGCTCCTTTTGAAAACCAAATGCTAAAAAAGCTTTTGACATTTTCATCTTACTGAGGTGACCAGCAGGGTAACGCAATAAAATATACTGCATTTAGCCTTGTTCTTGTAAAACAACTTCTATTGATATGCAAGAATGTTTGCAAAGTCTTTCATTTGGCTTTGCATGTATCTTGGAGTAATTTGCAGGCCGGTAATAAGCAATCTTTGAGGTAGTCTTTAGCACTAGATTTAAAAAGTGACGAAGTAAAAATGCTTTGTAAATACATTAGCACTGGAAACTGCCTTTCTGACCAAAATAGTTTATTGCTCTTTTTACTTTGCGTTCTGTTTTAATTTATGGTTGATAACATTCACACCTTTAAAAGCAGTTATGTCAGATTGTCACTCTCAGATGATAAAATGATTATAGTTAAGGACATTTGTGCCTGAAATGCCATTGGCCTATATTCAGTTTGGAAATAATTTCGATGGTTTCAGAAAACTGTTGTTATTGTTCATGAGAATACACGAGCATGGGGTTCAGTTCTGTACACATTTGCTTAATATAGTGTTATTTCTCCTCTTGGTATGTATGTTACTGTGACATCATTTCAAGTTTATAGCAGATTTGTTCATGACTATGAATATTTTTCTACGTGTCTACATTTATTTCTCCAGTGATTCTGTTGATATATCCCGTGAACTCTTTGTTAGGTCCCAAAACAGCATGTTTTGTACTTTTTACCCTGGCGTTATCTAGTTCTTCAGTGCCTCATAGCAGCTGATTGAGTGTTAACATTGAGGGAAGCTGTAGCTTCAATTCAGCAAACTGTCCACTCTCTCCTACTTGGACAGAAAGATGCCTTCCTCCTCCCCACCACTGCCATCTTCCTTAAAAAACCCGATTATAAACAACTCTTATTACTTTGTATAATTCCTATTTTTAAATCAGCCATCTTCTGTTTCCCCCCCAAACACCACAAATATGTTACTCAGCCTTTGAGACAATAGCTGTAATTTAGCTATAATTAGAATCTGATCAGAGCGGGGAGAATGGATGAATACAAAAGAAATCATCAGATTCCAGAAATGTGATACCATAGGCCAAATCCTGCTTGCTTTGCTAATGAAAGCTGACTTGTATGAGTTAGATGATCATAATTGTAATCCAAGGGGGAAAAAAAATGTAATATCAGCTGTTACAGAGCCTAAAAAGAAAAAAAAACGAGCTGAGGTCTTTGAGTAAAAAAAATCTTCAAAGGCGTATAAAGTATTTTGATTTAATCCTGCTAACATCTGCCTGTTTTGAACCCGAAAACAACCTAATGTTTATCTAATAGTCTTAGTACATTTTGTAATTAAACTAATTAAGGAAAACATCTTACAGCTTTTCCCTGGAAAGACCCCCTCCCTTCTCCCTCTCATAACAGAAACTGAAAATAATCTCTTTTGTTTGCAAGGCAGATAAAATGAATTCCCTCTTTACGTGTATTTTTCAGCAAAAACCTTTCAATATCGGAGACTTAAGAAGCAATTGAGTTCTATCCAGAGGAGGCAGAAACTGCTCCCCCCGAAACCTTTTTCTACAGAAGGAAAGTTTTTGATCTTAGGAGCTCTGCTTCCCCCTACTCTCAGCTTCCAAAGTCCATAAAAATGCTTCTAAGCAAAATTAGCTTCCAAGTCCATAAAATTGCAATATATCATTTAAATCATGACTTTTATAGCATCCTTTTTTAGTACTGGAAAGGGGAAACCCATGAAATGGTGTGAAGACATTCTAGGCTTTGAAGATGGTTAGAGATATGATGGCATTTTCAGCACACCTTCTTATTGCCATGAAATGAAAAGTGCTTAGTTGATTAGCAGGCTGATCCAACTGAGTGAACTGCAATTAAAGTCAGTGGCAGTTTTGCCAACGTAAGAACTGCATGAACAGCCATCCAGGGACTTCTTAACCACTTTCTCGAAACTGAATCTCTATTTTTTTTCTAGTCCTCCATCTACTTTTTCTTCCTCTCGCAGCTACTCCTGTTTAGGCACTCTGAGTTCTGGTATTAAATAATTTTAATCACACTTATATATATATATTTAAATAAAACAAAATTTGCAAAGAGCACGGGCTTTGTGGCCTAAAGGTTGTCTCTGTTTTCACCTTTTGAACCAGTGCTGACCCTCGTACATTCTAACTCTGCTTCATGAACAAGAAAGTCCAGAATTACTGTTTGTGTGAGGATTACGGCATACTGAAAATAGCGCATTTTGTGTTAACATCTAGGTAATGCTGGTATTAATTGTTATTGATATGAATAGTCTATCTAGCTCCCACTCACATATGTCTGTGAACAACGAGGAAAGTGATAACTATAAAAACACTCATTTTCTGAGACATCTGCAGGTGGCACATTAGATGACGTTAGGAAACGGCAAGAATCTGCTCCTGTTGGACTCCACAACAAAACTTCTGGGGTGAATACACATCACCTATTAAGCGTGGGCCCATGCTTGTTCCTGAGAAGTAGGATTCCCTTGCGCCCCAGGGAAGCCTGTAGGCTGCAAGTCAGGAATTGTGTCCTGCCTTTGCTCCCTGTCGGATCTGCTCCATGGAATGGTGAAGGCATACAGGGTTGGACCAGGTATTCTCCCATCCTGACTTTGAAGGGATCAGGGTAAGACCTCTGATGAATGTCAAGGTCTATTTAGTGAATAAATAATTTTGTTCTCTGCAGGAAACAAATAGGTTTATTACATGAAAGGATGGAAAGGACAGCATTTTTTGAAAACAAGCGTGAAAAATGTCAATTACTATTTCCAAGATTTTTTTCTCTAGAGTTAAATGCTGTATCCCCACATACAGCCTGTTACCTTCCAAAAACATATGGTCGTGATTATGATTTCACATGAGAGGGTTGGACATGCAGTTATTTTGTACATTGTGCAAGTGAATAGAAATGGCACTGATAATTTTCCTGCACTCTTTTATGATTTCAATGACTACAAAAGGTGCAAGCGGTGCTGAGAATTGTTCCTGTCAACTTCAGCTGATCTCTTCAGTGTCAGAAGAAGTAAATCAGGTCCAAAATGGTTTTGTGTAAGTATAATATAAACTAATAAACAGACTAACAAACCCGCCATTCTAGCAACAATTTCACATATTGTTTCAGCCAGAGAGGCCAACTATGAGGAGGAATTGAATTTCCAGAGGCTGCCAAACGTCTGTGCTCAGCACACTCATTTTAATTAGTGAAGAGGAACCTTCTCACTTGGCCAAAGAAAAACAGGTATTCAAACCAACATTAAGCAAAGATGGGATGTTGTATCTATCACTGCTCTGGCAATTAGCAGTATTTTGTGCATGCATCTCTCATCTTTACTAATAAAACTATCCATTGGCAATGTTACTGCTTTTTAAGTGGAACCTATGAACAGTAAGTGTCGGCTAGACCAGGAACGGTTTAGAGTGAAAGTGTGATTTTACCGATCAGGTTCAATGGATAGTGGCATATAAAAGTTTGATGTTTCTCCTTGTGTTTCTGGAGTCTTTTCTGCCTTCCTGGCTGTTAATTACATCTCCTGGTTTCCGTTCTTCTTTTCGTCTCTCCTTATATTTCTAATGTTGTCAAACTGATTAGCCGCTAAATTACATTGCATTCAGGTAACAAGATCTTTGTTATTGATTTGCTCTGAAGGCTTTCTTTGACAGACAGGCTGGCAGAATCCTTCATCCAGGTTAGAGAATAATCTATTTGAAGGTTTCTTCCAGATGTCACTACTATAGCAACAGCTTCTATAGTGTTAATGCTGATATTAAATAGGGTTCAGCCCTGCATTACCATCCAGCCATATGGCCCTGTTTTTTTAAACTTGAAAATGAGTTTGCTGCTTCTTCCATAGGGAAGGCTGCCCGTCTGTATGTTCTCTTTATTTCCACTACCTACTTCTTTAACACTTCCAAAAACAAATTTCAAACCTCTCAAAAAGCCAAATTATTTTTTCATCTGTAGATCTGACTAGTCTTCTTCAGCAAATCATGGAAATCTGTGATGTTGTATAATTATATTCCTGTTAAACTTGGTATTTTGGACATGTACTGCTTGCTTCCGCTTGTTTCCTTTCCTAGGTAGGCTGAATTGTGTCCACTTCATATCTTTACATCCCTTTTCCACCTCTTATTTACAGGAGTCCCAGCCCAATCTCCTTTGTCTTCTGATTTCCAGAAGCTCCCTAAATTTCCAGGAAATTTGATATTTCTGGAGCCCTGGGTCTCCTCCCCCTGCTGGTAGAAATCTTGGTAGGTCTACCCCCACAGTGACACAGGCATCTTTAGTCTTTTTTCCTCCTTTTTTATTGAAGTATGAGGGATAAGATTTAGCCAGCCTGTGTGCGCTGTGACCCCATTTCATTTGTTTCAAGTTGAATCACTAAACACATTGCAGGACCAGCCCTGAAGGTCTCCAGGGCCTCCTCTCTCCAGCCCCACCAGCCAGACCACAACCAACGAAGTGAGGAAACCCCACTAAACCAGAAGGCAGTGGCAGGGTTTGTTCAGAAGCCTGCACGGAGGACCATGAGAGGAGCTGTGGCCAAGGATCAGGGAAGGGTGGTGTGAGGGAGCGGAGCAGGCTCAGTGCCAGGGTGCAAGCTGGGTGGGAGGACATCTGCACAAGCGTAGGCAGCAGCCTGATGGGGACAAGGAAATGTAATTCTCTCTAGGGACACAGTTTCAAACCCAATGGTGGGAATCACCCAAGATCATGCTGCAGGATGCACGGAAGGCTTTTTCTTCCCGTAAAGCATTGCCCAACTGGCGAAATTTTGGTACTTTATGGATAGAGTTGGAAGGGACAGGAAGGATGGTCTTGTAATTATGGGATTCAGTGGCAAATCAGGAAATCTGGGTTTAATAACCAACCGTGACACAGATTTCCTGTGTGACCTTCTCCAGATCACTTACTCACCCTGTGACTCAAGTCCCAGTTTGTAACATGGGGCAACAACACTTCTTTTCTCACACCTTTTGTCTGTCTTGTCTATTTAGGCAGCTCTTCCATGGGGCAGGTGTTTCCTCAAGCTGCACATAGCACCTTGCCCCGAAGAGACATATTTTAGTTTGGTCGCCTTCTCATAACTGATATTACTTTGATATTACTTCAGTTCATACACATTGTCATGGATCCAGCACGAATAATCTGAGTATCTGTTTTGACAATATGCTTCATGGCCATTTAGCTTTGAGGAGCCCCTTTTCATCTGAAATAACTGTATTTCTCTCAGAAGAGGAATTCAATTGCAGTAATAAGAGAGGTGATCCCACTGATATATCACTAAGTAAAATCTGACGTGCAGATATAATGAAAACATGCGGCAGTTTAATAATGAAAAATGTATAGTCCTGAGCTAATGGCTGAAAAATGTTTAGTGAAGGATTACACTGAAGTAAAAAACCACAAGAAAGAAATTCAGATAGATTAAACATTGGGAATTCATTTGTAAGTCCAGACAATCTATGGTCTGTAATGTACTTTTATGGTACAACAGGATGCAAAGAAATAATTTTTCAAAAGACTTATTATCCTTTCTGGTTGGACTTCTGTAGTCTTCGTCAAGCACAGCGCATCTGCCTTTGAAACTCCTATCTATCCTCAGGGTCCTTTGGTGCCATACCCACTGAGAAATGGGCTCCAGACCAAAACTCCAAGGCTGCGTGATGGAGAATGGAAGTGCTAGCTATAGCCAGGAGGAGGACTGAGTATTAGTGAAAAAGACTTCGTGAGACCAGACTGAATTGACTCACAGGTGAAATGCTGCACAAAGTAGTGCAGTGGGACTGGCCAAGAAGGGCCTGGGCTGGAGTGCTGGAAACACATTGAATGCGGGCCCCATGTGGACAATAAACAGTGCCTCCACACCCGGAAAACAGGGGGTTGCAAATAGCGAGGGAGTTGGAGGGCGTCTCAGATCTGCACCGGTAGCTGAGAAATAGGACTTTCTGGGTAAGAAGTATTGCAGGTGAGCAGAGATATCCCAAGTATTCGGAGAAGTGTAATGAATAACAAATGTAGATGCTCGTAGCAGAGCCAGAGTCTCCTGGATTATGACTGTCCCCGTCCCCCACCCCGGGTTAAATAGACGTAAGAATTAACTGAGTTATCAAAATTTTAATTGATGTCCTAGTATTGCATTAAAAGAATATCTAGAAGTTTAGTGTGAAATGTTGGTTGTTACACAGTCCCAAGGTGAAGAAAATCTCCAGAAATCTCTCAATTTTGAGATCTTTCAATATCAAGGTGTCTTGGAAATCTTATAATTTCTATTTTCAGTCTAACAGAATTCTGTTTAACTTTCATTTGATAGAGATGCTCCTGGATCATGTGTGCCAGTGGAAGAAAGCTAAACCAGGTCATGGTTCTTTTATTAGAATGCCCTGTCACAGGCCAGGCAGCAGTGGATGACGCTGTGGTGCCTTGGCTGTTCTTCTTAGGTATGCTTATCTGGGAAGTCACATAAATCTTCTGTTGTAGCGATGTGTCGGAACCAAACATGCCCAGGATTGTGTTAGGCATTTTTTCTTCTGTATGAAGATTTGCGCATGACCGACCTTTTTCTGTTGGCATGAAAGCAATCCATCTTTGTCCTGTCTAAAAAAGACAATTCCCTTTTTCCAGCTACTCATCAACATGTAAAGGGAGATTTACTTCTTCTATTTGTGGCTCCTTAGTGATTCAACTACACTATTTTTTTCACCACTACCTAGTTGCAATTGGTCTCAGCACTTTGTGTAAGAGGACTATTTTTGTTGCAAGAAAAAAAAGGAGGCTCTGATCATTACACTTCACTGCAGGCTTCCATAAAATGCTTCTCTCAGGTTGGTTTGTTTCCTTGTCCTGTTGTATTTCACTGTCTGACCCTGCTCCTGACCAGTCTCATTTTGCCACCTATCCACAGCAGAGGGATGTATAAATTGTTGTCTCACCTGAAGTGAAGGGTATCTGCTCCGTGCCGCCTGTGGAGACTGCTGTCCTGCCCTGACCTGGTTCTGTTTAATCTTGCTGCTTCTCTTTTGGCTTCGGTCACGTCCTCCAGGGTGTTTTCCCCTTCCGATCAATAATGACTTCAGTTTTTTAAACTTTTGCCTGGCAGTATGGAGCGTTGATTGGGTTATGAGGAGGGTAGTGCTTTCATAGCTTTGGACAGGGTCCAGTGTGGGGTAAGGGCCAACGGAACCAGCTCTGGAGGGCTGGGATCAGCTTTTATGGGCAAGAGAAGAGACCTGAGATGCAGGGCCTGTCAATGAGCCCTTTGTCCCGACCCTTCTTCTTTTGCCTGAGATGGGGTGTGTCAGATCCCAGGGCTGGCACAGCTCCAGATCTCAGGAGGCCAGGCTGGGAGTAGCCTGATGTTCTCCATTTGGTGATGATGGCTTAGAGCCATTTCTTCCCCCCACTGAAAGCTTCTTTGCGTGTTAGCATTATGATACTACTAACTGGGAAATTACCTCTAAGAAAGTTGCTGCCCACCACTTAGACACATCTGGTGCATCTTAACCCACCTGAGTGTCCCAGTCAAAGCCTTTATATCGAGCGCAGTTGGCACCAGCTTGTTCACACTTTTGTTCTCCAGCTTTGTGGTCTGGGATAAACCCTTCTCATGCCTTCACATTTTATAAAACCGATGTTTTTGCAGGAGCCATGAACTCTAATGCTTTCAGAATGTGCCCACCAACGTCTTATTTGAGGAACGCGACGAGCAGGGAAGATGCTTCACATTACCAAATTATTGGGAGCTTTGTAAACAATTTTCTGTACAATTTTCTACTCTGTTTCTACTGCAGTTTTCCAGTGTCTCTTTGTGCCTTTGCTTTTTTAAATTTGTAGGGTTTATTTTAAGCAAACAGCTCACAGAGCACAAAAATCAACATAAAATCTTTTAAGAGCTAGTTTACATTGACCAGCTGTCACAGAAACAGAGAGAAATGTGTGGGATAGTGGTGGACAACATGTGTACAGAGGAAGGTAGGCATTTTAGAGTTGGTAAATCCTATTGCTAAGCCCAGGGCTTAACAGGCTTCACATTTTTTGCTCCAGGGTATCATGGTACAGTGAAAGCAAGCTGATGGGCTCCATTAGCATGAATGATAGCTTCCTTCTACACACAAGTCAATTTGCAGGTAAAGTTTTTTTCACACTGTCAAGAGATAAAGAAAGCCTTTCTGAAAATGTCCCGGGGCAGATCTTAGGGCAAGGGAGGGTCTCAGTTCAGTCAAAGCAAATGTTTGCTGACATTGTTCAGCTATTTTGGAAACTGTTAACCGTTGTTTTCAGGCTGACAAAATTAATAAGTGGATTCCCTGAAACTGAGCATTAATCTCTGTCATCACCAGCTTCACTGCTTTAAACTTCAGAAGTGTTTTTGTTAAATTCTTACTTGAATTTAAATAATAAAGGGACCCCTTCACAAAGCTCTATTCACACAATAAATGCTGCATGACTTTTTAGAAACTAGTTTTTTTAAAAGATTAGATCGGTTTTATAAGTTCTGCTTGCAGGCTTCCTCTTGCTTCCTTTACCATTTTGTTCAGTTGGGTCTTTTGCCAATGAATGAAGTGGGAGAGGTGGGAGGATTTAAAAAAAAAAAAAAAGACTATAAAAAGAAAGCAGCCAATGTGTTAGGCTACGGAAATCTAAAGAAGACATTATTAGGGCCAGGCATAGAATGCTTGAAGGATTAGATCCCAAACCGGCATGAGTATTACATGAAGCATGTCCTAGCTATTAGGCAATTCTTGATGTCACTGGTTGCACTTTTAAAGAGAAACTTCACCTGCATGCTCTAATGCATCAGAAGAGTTAAAACATGCATAAATTACTGCCTAAAAAGGCCACATGGGAAAGCTCTTAAGTGGCAATGCTGCTGTAAATATTTATGGTGGAGTTAGGCACCTGCATATAGTGTGTCCACAATTCTTCAGCAAACTGCGATTAGAGTAGGTATGTAAATAGTAAAAATGTAAATAAGATAAATTGTCATATGACTGATCCAGAGAGTGAGTGGAAGCGTGGTGGTGAATTTTCAGCACTTCCCAAGACAGAAAAAAAAATAATAATAAAGTGGCCTGGTCAGAACATTGTGTTTGTGGCTGATCTCTGCTTGTTTTCCCTCAAAAAAATTTCAGGGTCCCAGTGGTAGCTTTGTGTTGTTCCTTTCATTGCAGCTCTGCGTGGAGCAGTTGAGGGTATTGATTTGGGTGAGGAAAGTTAGCAGGGCTCATGATTTTATCACTCAGACTGCTTGCATCCTTCTGTTTCCTGGGGCTTCACCCCCTAGGGCTTAATGTCATTAAAATTGCTGAAAATACTGGGAATACAAGCATAGCAGCACTTTCCAAAGACTGATGAGGTTGTCTGCCAGCTTCTCCAGATCAGAGTGAAACTCTGGCCCCACGAAGTCAGTGTTAGCATCCTGCTAACTTCAAGAAGGTAAGAATTTTACTCTTCATATGTATCTCTCTGTTAGAGCATGCCATTGCTGCCCCTTCATGCTCTTTCATTTTCCATTTCATTACTGAAAGGAAACCCAGCCCTGGTTCATAAGGTACCAGGAACTAGATGCGTACAAGGAAATTGGCAGGAACTGACTTTTGGTTTATGGGCAGACGGTCTGCATTTGTAATGAAGCTTGTTACAAGAACCTCCGTGGCTTTATGAAAGTTCTGTTCTCTCTCCAAGGATATCATGGGTCTCTCTCATTTATGGGCATGGTGCAGCACGCCTTGTTCACCCAGTAATGTTTGCCATATCCAGGCTTAACCTTTAATATTCATTTATTTGGGGAAGATAATACAACATGCTCCACTGTGGGTGACTAAAGAAGGAGAGTTCTGATGAACAGTGTTTCTGCAGAAAGTGTGTGCTTACATCCCTGACCTGCAAGTTGCTGGAGGCTAGGAGAGCATGATGGTTGGGAAAGTGTACCAGGAAAATGTTGCTGTATTTTTCCTTGTTTTGTACTCCTCCAAAGTTATCTGCTTTTGGCTACTGTCCCCATCTTTTTTTTCCCCTTCAGGAATGGGAGGCAGCCCATCCCTAACAGAGGCTAAAAACAACAACAAAAAAAAGAAACCTCAGATGGATAAGAGATGAAGAGAAGACACTGGAGGGGAAAAAACCCTAGGTGATCACAAATAGCAAAAATGATAAAAAGAGATATAGGGGAGAGTCAGTGGGTTAAAAATAGGGAACCAGAAGGGGACACATGGCAGGGCACCCCAGCTGCACCCACTGCTCCCTTGAGGCACCTGAGTAGCTGCTAGGTGCTGACCCTGCAAGGAGACGTGGCAGGGCCAGGCATTGGAAACAGGACTTGCAGTCCCCGCCTGCCAAATTTCCCAGGGACACAGAATTAGCTCAGAATGCATGATGGCCAGCTGACGCTCCTTGCCTTCTCCTGGTGGGGAGAGCTCTTATCACTTTGTGTCTGGGTGGCATGGGTTGATGGAGGCAGCGGAGTGAATGGGCAAGAACTCATAAAGGTGTTGTCAAGGTGTGGTGCAAAGGTGGTCTCTCTGGGTATCATGTTGTCTTGTAGAGTGGCATGTGAGGGGGCACTTGGCAAGGCTTGTAAACTTAGCCAAGAGAGGACTACAGGATTTAAGGGGGTCTTGAAAGACTGTGGGATTTAAGCACACCCTGCAGACCTGGAACAGATGGGACAGGGACAGAGGAGGGGGGTTTTTCTGTGAGCTGGGCAGGCAAGGTGGGATCCATCTGGCATTGCTTACCATGGAGATCTGGTGACTCCAAAGAGCTTCCAGGTTGTGAGGAAATCCTGACAGCTTGGAGAGCTGTATGATAAGACATCTCATGTTGATGGTGAAAAGTTGCTAGCTGTGTTGGAGCCATTGGAGGTAGCGGGAGAAGGCACATAGCATCTTGCTCCAAGTGGAATCACCTGTGTTGTAGATGGATCACTGGGATCTGGACATGAGATATCACTCTGTGCTAGTCTTTTCTAGATAGATCATGCTCCTCAGCACAGACTCAGGTTGCGGCAAGACAGTCTTCATTGATCATCTGTGCTGGAGAGTGACTCAGGGTGCAAGTTCCCCAGGTTTCAGTGGTCCTCCCTTGACCAGAGGCTGTCATGGCTTTCTTGCACAGAAGGAAGGGCACCCTGCTCCCAGAGCACTCACCCCAGATAGCTGTGAGATCTGAGCTAGGTGAGCCTGTGGATACCTGGGGATTTTGGAGGCAACATGGCAGAAGTCCTGTGAGGATTCAGCTGCAGAGAGAAGGGAGGTGAATGGCAGCACAGGGCCAGTGGAGCAGTGAGGGCAGAGCTGGAGGGGTCACTCTGCCCTTTTCCCTTCCATCCCACCACTCCCTTTGTGTAGGAGGCACAGAGGAGAGGAAAGGCAATGAGTGAGCAAGCTCTCCAGATGGTTTGAGGGCCAGCCTGCACCTTGATGAAGCTCTGCATGTTATGGGGTGCAGCATTGGCCATGTCAGACCTTTGGTCTTGATGGATGGTGGTGGCAGTTTGGGAGGTGGTGTCAGCTTTCTCCAGCTCCTGCTCTGCTTCTCCTGGTCCAGGCAAAGGAAGAGGAGGCAGGGAAGGAGCTTCATAGGGCTACAAGCTGTTGCAGCCAGCATGTCTAGGCTGTTCTTGCCCTATTTGTCACTGGCAGAGACAGGACAGTGGGGGTGACAGATAGTGTCCTCGTTCCGTTGAACCACACTTCTATTAATCTACTTCAATTTGCTGAGCAATTTGAAACCCCTTCCTGTGAATTGCGAGCTTCCTGACGTAGAAATTAAACTGAAAAGATAAAGTGTCAGAATGAAAAAAAAATATTAGAGGAATAGAGAATATGCGGGAGGTTTATAATTCAGAAGCGATTATCTGCCAGTTTCTAGGAATTGCGATATGGTCACATTGTGTAGAGCAAGCCAACGGTAGATGGGAATGCTCTGAAGGAGCTGAAGCTGCCAGCAGCATGCAGCATAGATTGCTCAGGTACAAGACTGATAGTGCTAATCTTCTTCAGCCTTGTCTTTAAAGTAGTTTTGCATCACTCTGGGGCAGGGATTAGGTGCTCATCTATGTTTCTTGTGCCTTTCACATCACCACTACACATCCCAGGAGAGCAGATTAGACCACTCTGTTTCCAAATGTCCAAAATTCTCAGTTTCCAAACCGTAGAGGGTCTAAGGGAAGGCAAAAACAGATGGAGCTGATCCACAGATGCAATGGCCATCGTGAGTGAAAGATGGAGGCAAAGAGAATTCTTCAGGGGCTACAATGGTGCTGGTGCCAGGTTGTGCCCAGTTTGTCATGATTTTCTAGATGATGTCCTAGGAATGCCCTTTGGGACACCTGGAAGTCCTGACTTTTCATTTCACCCATCATAGCTTCCCCTTTCATAAATGCAAAATAGTCATTCAAGAGACTTTGCCAGCCGAAGTATGTATATTTTTTTTCAGGTTTTAATGGGAAGAAATAGTTCAGCAGAGAAAGGGAGCATGGGAAGAGTGAAACTGAGAGAGTATTTAGCAAAAATTTGAGTGGATTAGACAGTACCTACCATTTCTGATCTATACCATTTGGACTCTGAGGCACTTACCATGTCTTGTGCAAGAAACTTCTCAGCACCAACTTCCTGGAAAAATATAAACACACTCTGCAGTAAAAAGGCACGCATATCACTTTTGAGCCTGAAGCTGGCATTCATGGTATTAGAGGTCTCTTTAATATAATTTTGACTGAGTAATTTGTGAAATTTACTTATCATTTTTGAAAATAAGGTCACGTCCTTTATGAAGGTGCCCGGGGACCAGGCAAGAGGTAATGGGCACAAACTTGAACATAGGAAGTTCCACCTAAACATGAGGAGGAACTTCTTTACTTTGAGGGTGGCAGAGCACTGGAACAGGCTGCCCAGAGAGGCGGTGGAGTCTCTGTCTCTGGAGACATTCAAAACGGTTGGACTAGATGATCTCCAGAGGTCCCTTCCAACCCTATGATTCTATTATTCTATGAGAAGAAATGCTGGTTCGGCTGCACACTTCTGCCTGCCTGCCAAGGTTTAATTATCAGGTTTAGTGGGGCTTCTCTCTAGCCATGAGTGGGACAAGGATGTAGGCAACCTTCCTTAGATGCGAGTTTCTGCAGCTGCTGTGTTTTCTGTTGCAACTCCATGTGGTGGGAGAGAACCCTGCAACCCTCAAGGTGTCAGTCATTGCAAATGAGGCAGTGGAAGGTCTTCACTTTCAGAAGGAAAGGCTGCTGAAAAGATGGACAGTTATATACAGGCAGAAGTCGTCTTTTCAGTGTTTCTCTGAAGCTTCTTACAGGTGTGATAGACCATGAGCTGCTGCCCAAATGGCAAGCCACTGTTAGATTGAAAGCTGGGGATGGTTCATAGAATCATAGAACGGTTAGAGTTGGAAAGGACCTTAAAGGTCATCTAGTTCCAATGTCCCTGCCATGGGCAGGGACACCTTCCACTACACTAGGTGGCTCAAAGCCCCATCCAACCTGGCCTTGAACACTTCAAGGGATGAGGCATTCTCTTCAAGGTCAACCTTCTTCCCTTCTCCACTGCTCCTTCTGTCCTCTGCTGTGTCCCCCTCTCCGCTTCCTCAGGCACTGGGTACATGATTCCTTGCAGCAAGATCAGAGTTAGATGGGCTTAGCTTTTCCAGCAGGGTTGCTATTTAAGAAAGATCTCTGAGAACCAGTTTGGGAGGAACTGAACAACAACCCCCATTGAAGGAGGGATGTCATTGCTCTCACCACCCACCAAACTGGGCTGACTGAGGAGCCTGTAATCCTGCAAGGGGACAATCCCCACACTGAACCATATAAAATTTGCTAGCATATCTGTTGCCAGTATCTTTTCATGTAGCATTTTCCTTATGGGCACATGACTGAATACCTCACAGCCTGTGTTACAGGTCCCAGGAATTCGCAAAATGCACCTACTATGTCTCTTTTGGGGATTCTTCTTGTGCTCCTCCTCTTCCACAGGCAGTATTCTTGTACCCGGAGCTACAGAGGTAGCCAACTCTCCACCAATTTCTCTCTGTCAAGTGGAGGTACCTCAGTGGGGTGCACCATCCATTCCCATGCCTAGCACAGGGATGGTCTGAATTACCCAGTATCAACGATCCTACTCATCCTAACCCTAAAGCCAAAGCAAGCCAGATTCAGCCTGGTGGGACAACATGAGACAGCTCACTGGGCTGTGGCTGCTCACCTGCAGTCCGCTTACCTGCACCCAGTGATACTCGTGTTGTTTTTCTCAAGTCATTCAAATGAGATGATTATGAGAGTTTTCCTCTCCCCCACAAAGGTTCTCAGCAATTTAAATTTCAGTTGAAGAGGAAGTTATTAAAATGTGGAGATTAGAGGCGACCTAATTCTTACATGGAAAATTAAACAAAAGTCTGAAACTTTGCCGGATCTGCACAGTTGAGATTTAATAAATAATCAGATGTTTGTGTGACATGGGGACTTATGTGCCCTTGGACAGAGAAACAGACCACATTTGAAAGTAAATCTGTCAACTTCTATAAATAGGATTTAAATGATAAAATTCAGTGTCTTCTCCAAGAAACTTTTGGAAGAAAATGAGACCGTATAAAAATGTTTGTTTAAGACTCCTCAGGCTTACCTTATCCTTTCTCTGAAGTATTTTCTTCTTTGAAATTTATAAATATAATGTACTTTATTATTAAGGCTGATCTGCATGTACATTGAATGGTGAATGCACTCCAAATACATCTTTATTAAAAAAGCTCTAAAAGTACTGTTTTAAGTTCTCTTCGTCTTTCTTCCTCAGCCTCTCAGACAACTTTATGTGAGAAAATACCACTTACAGACTGCTGTGACTTTGCAGAGATCTTTGGTTGGATCTTTGGCTTCAAATCAACAAAAAGAAAAACCCAAGCAAACAAATAAGTTCAGTCAGTCTGTCTGATTATCTAGGCACCTATCTGGGTTTTATAATCTTGTTAGTATCTAAGTACGTTCTACATAAAATCAGCAACAACAGTGCAGTCTCTGCTGAACTCTGCCTCTTCAGAGTCAAACTCAAAGTAGTTTTCATCTTCCCATGACCTCAGTAGTAATTTTCCCTATTTTTTCTGTCATATCTTGGAGAGTAAAGGTAGATTAATGGAATACGGAAGGGTATCCGTTCCAAGTTACTTTTCTGGTGAGAAGACTTTCCTAAAAAGAGAGATTTTGCTGCGTTTCCTGAAGAGAGACAGTCTCTGGTCTCACTCAGCTGATGTCCTCCGGACATCCGCTGCACAGTGGGATGCCAGGGCCGGGGCTCACATCGCCTCCTCTTCCCACAGCCCTGCCCAGGCTCTACCTGTCTCCTGGTAGCCACAGAGCTCCCGCCAGGCAACATCACATGACAAGACCCCAATTAGAAAATTAGGAAGTTGTCATCTCGTCTCTTGTATACTTAAAATATTTCAGAAGTTTAAATGGGTGATTTGAAGTAATACGGTATACCTGTAAATTTACAGTTCTTTAAATATTTTCTCCCTCTTAAAAATATGCTGAAGCAATTTAGAACTTACATTACTAACTTGGACTCTTTATTGAATAATATATATTTCAGCTTAAATCAAGCCTCTGGTCATTTTTCAATATGCCTATAATCCAACTCTGAGGTAAATAAGCTAAATTCTGTAGAATCAAATACATTAAAAAGAAAAGCAAACCTCTTTTTTTTTGTTCTGGTAAATCAGAATGATTCATACTCCTTATGAGTAGTCTTGATATGTATTTAAAGTAAGTTTCCACTTACACATTTCAAAGTATTTCATAAGGGAACATGGGAACATTAGGATTCTTCTATTCCTTCAGGTATTATCTCCAGCAAGAGAAACTAGTCCCTGTACAGGAGATTAAAAGTCATCTTTTCCTTTCATGAAGCCTGTTGCTATTATCCCTTTACCTCTGCGACAATAATTTTATCTTAGCTTGTTTAGGATGGAGTTATGTGATTCTCTTGTGGGTCACTTTCATCACCATCTGGTAATTATTTCAGCTGTGCTTAGGCACTGATGGAGGACGGATATCTACATAGCTTGCATTTCTGCTCTCTTGCACACACTGCTGAGCCAAGCACTAACACAAATAACTTTCAAGATCTGATCTGACAGGCCCAATCCAATAAAGAGCACAGTTGCCTACAGGTTAAATGCCACAACACCTGCTGATGTCTGACTTCCTGAATGGAGCCCCAAACCCTGGCTGAGGGCTTTGGGATGCTCGTTGAGTCCTTGAGGAGGATTTGGCATCTCAGAGTAGGTTCCAAAACATGCAGTACAGTGACCCATCTCTTGCCCATACCCTGCATGTAGCTGCCTGGAGTTAGACAAGGGGACATCTTGTGCATTGTGGTTTCTGGTACTCCAGTGTCTGACTTGGAGGTGTCTGTCTTCCCCTGCTCCGGATCTGTCACTGTGCAAGGCGTAAAACATCCTGTGGTGGCCCATGCAGCTGACCAAGGATGGCTCTTTTCTTCGGAAACTCTGCAGTGCTGTGGGTGGCTGTAAGTGCCCTCACACCAGTGTCTTCCTTATATCCTTCTCCACCAGCGATCATGAAGTAGTCCTGAGAGCAGGGTCAAGAACCTGGAGCTCTTCCTTCCCGACCCCACTGTGTTCCCTCCTACTCTGGAAGTCAACTCGTCTCGCTTTGGCTGTGGGGTGGCAATAGGTTGCTCAGTTTTCATTGTCAGGACAAGCCTGGCATTGCACACAGGCCTGCAGCTAAAGACCTCTAAAGCTTTTGACCAGCAAAGCTTCTTCTGGGGTTTTGATGGCAGCTGAACAGGGGCTTTCAGGGTGGTGGATGTGGGCTATGTCTACAGGAGGTGCGGGAGCCAATGTAACAGCTCAGTGCCGCTGCGGGGGAAGGTCCCACTCTGACCCTCCCCATGCCCACTACTTCCCATCCCCAGCTGTATGCTCCTTCTGCTTATTTTGTGCCCTTCTTCAGAGTCTCTGAACCAATGCAGTGTGTAGCCTACCAGAAATTTTACCTTGCAAACGCAAAATAAGCTGGATGGGGCAGGAGCAGGCAGCCTACCAGAGGACAGTGAAGAGAGGAATGAGAGTGCTCTGAGCTCTGGCCCATGTGGGGCTGCTGGCCCACAGCTCGGCTCGCAGCTGGGGAAGCGGCAGAAATAGTAACTTCAGTCCCATCCCCGTCCCCTGCTGCCCATTAAAGGCCTTTTTGAACCTGGTTCAAGAATCAAAAAAAAAATAAAAAAAATACCCTGTTGAAAATGCAAGAGGGGTCCAACCCATGTAGCGCCCGAGGCATTTTATCTGGAATTATCCTCCCATCTAGCCCTTCTGGAGACCAGGACTTGTGGAGGGTTGGTGGAGTCACCACCAGCGCCTGGGTTTTGAGAGTCAAATTCCCGTTTGACAGCGATTGACATTGTTCTGCGTAGTGTGATGAACCTCCCCCATCACAAATGGGCTGTGATGATCTGCGCTAGCCGAGAATCTGCTTTTTATTTCTCTCTCAAGTTACACGGAAAAATAAATTTGGTAATAACATCATAGTTCCTAGAATATAAGAGTGCGTCCCACAGCTGGTAACCTCTGCTGTGGAAAGAAGCGGAGCAGGACAGTGTGCAAGTCAGGACTGAGGAGGCCTGGCAGGGCTGAGGGGAGCTGGAACAACTCACACGGCATCTGCAGGCGCGCCACATATGTGGACCAGCATTCAGAAAAAAACCCAAGGTTGTTAATATGCTATACTGAGAGATAATTTAAAAGCCTCCGCATAAAGAGAAAAGCATTATCCCCAGAGCAGTAAAAGGTATTCCCAGCTCTGCTAGTGTTTGCTCCTCTCGCTCAGACCCCAATCCCGCAACATGCCCCAGGCTCAAGCGTTGTGGAAGTGATTACGTGTGCACGTATCTTTTAGGTCTGCCCTGATTCAGGGCCCCCCCCTCCGCCGCACGTCTGAAGCCGTGATTAGCCACCTACTTATGCAGAGGTTAAAATCTGGCCCTTAACCTCGTTCCTTTTTAGTTAAGCTTCCTGTGAAATGGGTTTAACAAATATAACTGGCATGTTATTTAGAGTAATACTTTTAATGAGGTGACTAATAACTGTAAACAGGTACCTAGTTATTAGCATAGGTGTATCCGTTTAACCCACCTTATTTTTACCCAAGGAGTTTTTCACTTCAGAAATTCGACCGTATTGTCAGGTTGTCAAGTCCTCGCTATCAAAGATTTCCCTGTTAGTAAGAAGCCTGATGCCGTAAAGGGAATTAAGTGTTTCAGGTCAGTGTGTCAGACGTGAGAGAATTAACGCTACTACAAGGCTCCTTCAACAAGCGCTTTTAACTGCAAGTCTTAATTGCTTAAAGAGTTTGCACTTGAAAACCGGAGTGTAAGTAACAAGAAATTACAGTAAGGATGAACCATCTCATTTGCCTTTATGTTCTCGTACGTGTTAGGTTACAGTGATTACAACACTGCAGTATTTTCACTTCCTTCTGTGAGGACTTCTGGCTTCCTGCTTTTCGGCTGTTGGCCCACATACTGCTATAGATCCTCAGGCTTCTTCTTCGGGGGTCCCCGGAAGGTACAAGACAAGCAGCTTGAGACAAGGAGGCTTTACATTTGCTATGCGGGGTTGCACTCTGCCCCTGCTCTCCACGCTTGTCTTTTTCTCAGAAAAAAAAAATTAGGGATATGTAAAAGGATGAAAAACGCTGAATTAGAGGCTGAAAAAAAGTAACGGTGCTCATGCTCTGAAGGTGAAACAATAAACACCATACCAGAAAAGAGGCTATCATTACTACGTTTCTCTCCAAATGAAAGTAGCTTTGTGGTAATTACATGACAGCTCTGACAGCTGATTATTTATAACCCGGAGAAGAACAAGGGTTTCATAGTACTTGCGGTATTTAAGAATCAGGTTGGCAGAAATGTTTGAAACTCTGCTTTGACACGCGACCTTGTCCAGAAAGGAGTCACTGTCTCATCTCTAACACCACCGAGCTGAATTATCGGAGGTTCAGAAAAGCAGCAAGCTCCACAGGAAATTACACTGGAAATACCCCACATACATAAAACATCAGTCCTGGCTACCAGGGCTAAAATCTTTCAGCACCTTTGCTTGTTTCCAAGTGCAAGAGAAGTGGCTTAGATGCCTACACAGCTCCACCTACTCTTTTGGGAAGTTACAGGTGTGTTTTAGCATGGTTCAGCTTTGTTGCTGGTTACGTGCTCTGTGTCTGGAGCATATGGTATTGATATGGTGCTCATACAGGTATGAGCATCACAGTTCCTATTGCCATGATGAAGGGAAGCACGGAAAGGAAAGCCACCTAAAGGTCATCTGGGAAAGAAACCAAAGCTGAGTTCACTTTAGAAAGTCATTAGAAAGCAAATGAGGACACTAAACGGATGCAAGGGTGGGTAAAAAAAAGCAGAAGGATGATCGTGAAGAGCAGGCAGTGGAATTAGGACATTCTCCAGATTGACTTTGCAAGGATTAGGCCCTAAGGCCATAGTTAGCTAGACTGGCCTTGGAGGCTAAGCTTTCTCAGTAAGCTACTAGTACTTTTCCTCCTAAGGAAAGCTATTGGTTCTTTTTTTAGGCAACTGAAGTTATTTAAAGTTTCGGTGTTTGTGATGCGTCACATTTTAATTAACTGATTATTTAAGAACAAGCCGCAGTATGAGGTCAGTTTAAAACCCAGGTGCTATATTTGATCAGATCAACACGAGAAAAGGAGTATATTCCACTTGGATCTCAAGTTGGTAATCTTTTAATTCTGCCCTTTCTTGGAACGTGAATAGCAGGAACAACAGGCAAGGGAGGAGATGCAGTCCAGCATAGCCAGAGGCCCTGCTAGCAATGGACATTTAAAACCCCAGAACGCTGTGCACCCCATAATGGTTTCACAAGGATAGGTTGACACTTGATGCTGTTGTCCCCAATTTATAGCTTCAAACCAAACAATTTAACAAAGGAAACAAAAGAAATAGTTTATTGGCATTATTAGAGGCTCCAGCTATTGATATGCAATGACACTAGTCACAGTGTAATTGAAACAATTCTCCCACAGCCAGCGAGGGGCCATTAGACCCTAATTAGAATTGGGTTCTATTTTCTGTTCCGTCTAAATTTGAAGCTTTACAAAGAGGCCACTTTAAAAAAAAAGGCCTTATCTCCCATGTCCGTAGAGAATATTTTAGGAAGAGGGTTTTGTTTAGCAAAGGCCTGCTACTTCTTATTTTTTGGAAGGAAAATATTCTGTTGTAGGGTAACCCAAAATTTGCACACACCTACAGTCATAGGAAATGGCATAGGAAAATTACCATAAATAAATATGGTTTTGACTTGGAAGTTGTGATATTGCAGTCATTTTAGTATCTGGGGAAAGATGGGGAAGTATAGAAGATGATATTTTTTGCTTGTTTTTTGCATACTGTTGAGTTCAGAAAATTGCCATCACATATTTGAAATTATTAGTAAACATTTTGTTTAATTCAAACTTGCACCAAAAGAAATAGGCAAACCTACTGTTCCATTTACATGCAATTTTAATTATTCTATATAAAACGAAACAGTGCTCTCATTATTCATACACATTTTATTTTGATTCAGTAAAATCTCATAATTCAAAAGAAATTTGAGTTTCCGTACCACTACAGACATACTTTCATTTTTTCCCCAACAAAACAGGAATGCTCTTTGACATCCACGGTTTCATGTGAAGCCAACTTTAATGTAGCTTGAAATAAAAATTCCCTTTCATTTCAGGCTTTTCAAAATGAGAACATCAAAATATTTTGCTTCAAGGAGACACTGAAACAATTAATTTAAATTCCTTATCTAAAAAAAACCCGTTCATTTTGATCAACATGAAATTGTTCTCTTTTTTTAGCAAATAAATTACCCATGCAAGGAGAAAAATATCGTTCAGATTTCTTCTTGCTCCCTTCTTGTTCCTCTTGTAAGTCAGTATTCCCATTCTCCTGAAGGTGAGGAGACACACTTGGAAGATACAGGGATATAAAATAGCTATCAAAACCAGTAATCTGCCAAGAGGATATTCTCAATAGTAAAGCACGGCCTGAAGAGGCTTCTTCAAATTTCCCTGAGAAAGTATGGAAGTAAAAAAAAATAATTCTGTAGGGCCTTTTTTAGTTACCACTTGATGATCAAGTAAGGTGCTATTAAAAAAAGATTAGTCAAATTGCTGCCCAGTTGTGCAGTGTTATGTGCCCAGCGCTAGGAGCACCGTCTGGCTCGTGTTTTACTCCGCTTGCTTCTGACTACATTTTCTGTAGAGGGTCCTATCCCTGGCCTTCCCCATCCTTGGCTTTGTTAATGAAGGCATGAAAAACTCATGACAAATCACAGCCCCGTTGTTCTCCTCAGCTCAGTTTTTCTTAGCATTCGCCTTCCATGGCCTGGGCATGGGAAACTCCCCTTTGGGGGAGCGAGGATGCCGCTGCAGAGCCCAGTGGGTGGCCAGGATTTTCCCTGGAGCCTTACGGCTGAAAAGGAGACCTGTCCTGGGTATGAAGGGAAGTTCAGCTGCTGACCTAAAACCAGGTGGTAGCAGCATAATTGATGTGCCTCAAAAGCTATCACAAAAATAACCCTGAAATTCTGGTGAAATACAGTACAAATAATGGCATCACTTCTGCACATCCTTCACCTGTTTCAAATTTTGGGGTAAATGTTTTTCACAAAAAATTATATTTTTTAATACTTCTCTTTTCCAAAGCTGAATCACTTCAAAAAGGGTTTTTTTGGCTCATCAGACATATACAACTTGTTATGCCCGTCAAGGAATGCTGTCCATTTGCCAACAGGGATTTAGTTATGCCTTAAGTGATCAGTTCATACTGGACACAGGAATAATAAAATTGGACACATGTATTGTTAGACTATAGTCTCCAGAGAACTGAGTCAACATATATTTCAAATATTTCTTTTTTTTTTTTAGGTTTATGGTACTCATGCGATTTTATTAAATGAAGGCCTGTTTACTAGAGAGAAATGTTCATATTGCTTTAGACCGTAGTATCCTGGACATCCACCAGAACCATGTCCTTGTTTCAATATGGGGAACGTGCGCAGACTAAGGTTTCTGGTTTCAACACCAAGCAAAAGGAAAGCACGTAGTTCTTCCAATGTACTTGGTGTCCATGTGGACCTGACCTGTGCTGCCTTGAAGAAGAGGAGTTAGGCAGTGAGAATAACGCACAGGGCAGGATTACAGCATAGGCTGGGGTAATATCTATGGCTGGATTCATCAAAGAAGAGATTTTCTCTTCTCTTTATCAAACAAGAGTAGGCTGCGTCTACATAAAGTAGCTATACCAGTGCTGTGGTACCATAAGTAAGGCTTACACAGCTAAACTTGCTTTTTGTTGTCTTTTCCATGCAGATTTGTCTTCTTCTGCACACCTGCACGGAGAAAAAATGATGGCTTCAGGACCAGGTACAGGTGTTTTGCTGGTTGCAGGCTGCTGGGTGGGCAGCAAGGTGAATGGAGCCATGTAGACTCTCCAGCCTCAAATCTTTCCATGTCTGGAAGTTATTCCAGACTGTGAACTCAGAGGAAGGAAGAAAGCAGGGGACAGTTTTGTAAGTGTTATACTACCGATAGCAATGAATTATACCAGAGAGAATGAAAAAGAGATGTAGGGGTCATAAAATTGAAGTTAATATAGATGAGAAAGTCTATTGGTAGCACCAAAGCTTGAAGTTCCTATCCGTCAAACAAAAAAAGATGTGGGAACTTGAAATTAGAACAAAATTTGTATATTGCATTTCAGTCCTAAATGGTGACTAAAATAATGAAAGTCTGTGTTTCCCTTCCCCTGCTTTTTTTGGCATCTTGAGAAAAGGGAAGCTTTGGGCAGAGCAGACATTTAGGGAATTCCCCAGTGGAAGGCCTCCTTTGCTGTGGAGACTTTTCCCTTTCTTAGTAAGCCTCAGTCACTGGATGATCCAGACTAACCCAGCCAGGAGGCCCTTTCACCCATCCCATGGGACTGGACCAAGCTTAAATGTCTGTGACCGCGCCCCGCCTCCTGATTTCTCGTGCCCCTTTCTGCGCTCGTACCCCGTGGTCACCTTCTTGCATCTTCTCCTTCCTTCTCTCCTGGCTCTTTCCCTGCCGAGTCCTCTGGCTCTCTTCCCTTGCTTTGCCATCCGTATTTTAGAGGCCTACTGAGTTAGGCAGCATTCACAGCAGAGGAAGGGATTTGGTTAGACCCAGATAATGTCCCAGGTGAGCACGGGGTCTAAAGCAAAAGCAACCGTGGCTCACCTGCCACCCCAGAGTATCTGACTTGACTGACAAACTGCTTTACTTCTGGAAACAAAAAAACCTTTTTTTCTCCCCATTTTGCACTATCCCATTTCTCCTCCCTCTTGTCTGTTTTCGCCAAGAGCAGAACATGCCTACAGCTCTCAAAGGGACCAGCTTGAAATTCCCTGAGTGAAATCACATTTTCTGTTTGGCCCAAAATAAAGAGCTAAATTGAATAAGAAATTAGAATTGGATGTCCTCTATCCACGAAAGGGACTTCCAGTTAAAACATCTTGCCATTTCAAATGTTTTGCTGTGCTTTAAAGTTGGGTGGGTTTTTTTTAACTTTTGCTTCCTACCCCATAAATACTCAGATTTGGACAGAAATATTCTTAGAGCGGGCTACCATTTCTGCAACCAAACCCATGTTAACTCTTCAGTGTAGCTTGTGTGTTACCAGGGCCATCACTTTTGAACCTCTCAACCTAGTTTTCTCTATTTTCAAAAAATCTTTTCATGAGAAGGAGCACAAAATTTTCACACCTAAAGGAAAAAAATAATATTCAGTTAGCATAGTGCCAGTAACTCCTGAGCAGAAACGTGAAGCACAAGGTAAGGAACATAGAGAAATGGAGGAGGACATGTGAAGGAGGCACTCTGAAAGCATGAATAAAGTGAATTTCAAGTGGAAAAACTGCTGACGACAGGTAGCTTCATATTCATGGAAAGTAGTTGCTGATTTTTTGGTGGAGATCTTTTGGCTTAGACTATTTGAAAAAATGGGATAAAGGACAAAATATGTATGTGAACACGTGTGTAGAAAGACACTGGACAAAACCAAATAATCGTGGCCTGAATTCTCCAGGGTGGATACCGTGCGTGTTAGATAGGACCAGAGAAGACAGAAGCCAGCCATCCTGGCTTCTGGTTGTCAGCCACCCTGTTATATCGTTAGCACCTGACATCATCAGTCGCTACGGCAGAGCTCTGTGTTGGCTGCAGCTCAAAAAAATGTTTATCCTAATTATGCGTTTATCATAAACTTTAACTCAACGCTTTTGCAAAGCTGCCATAAAGAGGGTGGGCATGGCATCTTGAAATGCAGTTTTTTTCAGTTCAGCAAAATGCTTGTAAAGAATTCTGCTTTCACTCTTGCAGCTCTTTCCAGGAGTACCTCTTTTGGCAGAACGGTCCCAAGCGAGGGGCGGTCAGAGGAGAGGAGGCAGCGTGGTTAAGAACAGCCCAAGCGCCTGTATCCCAACAGCAAATTCACATTTTGCCGCCTTGCATGCTTGCGACCTAGGGAAGTTTTCGGCTGAAATATGCAGAGGTTGCAGTCTAAACTGAGAGAGACGCAGCTATCATGTCTGAACCCTTCCGAGTTTCTCTCTTTCACCGGGCCAGGAAAGAAAGTGGCCTTTTCAGTGAAATGAAACTTGGCCTGATCAGCAATATTTAGAAAGTGGAAGAAGAAAGTGTTGACATTGGCTGATATATTCTGAGTCTGGGGCCAGAGATTGTGTCACATCGTGTGAGAAGGATAGAACCTTCTTGTCAGTGACAAACATCAAACGTTTTGTGGTAAAATCTGCTGCCTAACAAGGAGATGATAATTACAAAAGGACATTTTTTCTCACATTTAACCTAGAAGTATGGTGTCTCTACAGAGGTGCATACAGGGCCAGTTTCCAATCTCAGTTACGTTAACATCTGTTTAGATTAACTTCATTCCAGCTTTTTGCAAGCTCGCTCCATAATTGTAAACAGGGAGAACTCCCGGGAACTGCCCTGACCTTGGCTTTTGTTCTCTCGTAGCTGATTTGCACATTTCATTTTTCACACTACAGAGAGAAACCTTTCCAAAACATAGCTGGTTGGCTGGCATATTAACTGTGGATGCTCGCTAATAGGTCATTGCTTGTGTGTTTTAGAGCAATGGTTTCCACACCAAAACGAAGCAGTCCTTCTAGTCCATTACATTGGCTATCAGAACACGTATTTAAGGAGGGGGAAAAAGAAAAGCAAGAAACTCGCCGGATGAAACTGCAATAAGGCATTGCCTTGCATCCTGCACAAGTGAGATTCATAACACACAGCAATACAGGTGAGGAAATTACTTAGGTTACCAATAACAAAGGGCTGAACAAGGGCATTGGAAAGATTTTTATTTTTCCTGTGGCATCTACTTTCATCTGAATGTGTTCTCATCAGACCGTGATGTGAGAATGACCCTGCAAACACTGTTTAGGCACTTACTTTGAACAGGTTTAAGTCCCCCTAAGAAGAAGAGGGGTTGCAACATGGTGTCCACCACCCAACGTTCTACATCTATGCCCTAACTGTGAGCCTGTGATATTAAAAAAAGGTGGAAATGGGCATAAAAAATACCTTCCTCCCCTCGTCCAGCATTTTGTGTAGGTGACGGGAGCATGCCAGGGCATTGGTTCTGATACTTTAGGTATATGGGCTGCAAAGGACTTCTCTGATCCACCATGTCTTTGGTGGCAGCAGGCAAGCCAGGCATCAAATTTAGGAAACCAAGGGAACACATTATGGACAGTGCACTGTATATGTATTGGGCAATTAGTTGGCACCAAACTTGGACATCTGACATGGCCAAGTCTCCTCTGTGGCTCTAACCTTAGGTTTCTTATGCTACTTTACAGGAAAGCTTGATGCTGCTGGAAGGTCGGACTACTTCTCCTGAGGTACAATATGGCCATGAATATGGGAGACTATGGGAGGTACAGTCTGATCAGAGAGAACAAAGTGCTAAAAATACAGATCTTGAAGTATTTTCAAATGGATATTTTTCCATTTTTTGGCCACATAAAATCACCTCTGAGACCAGCTCTTATACTCATTGCTTGGTTAAGTCAAGGCAGCCAAGACTTTCAGGGGGAGGGGAATGATGGACTGTCTGAAGGAAACTTGCTCTGTTTTCTAGTTGGCTAGTGGTTTTGAATGCTCCTTTGAAAGCTTTTTGATACAGTATGATTTTCAAAAATTGCTCTGCACTTACTCCCTGAAGACTGGACTTTTAGTGAACAAATAGCCTCTGAAAGTTAGATTGGGCATGCTCTTGGATATGGGAAAAGAAAAAACCCCTGTGTCACAGAACATATGTGTAGGGATGGGAGAGGGAAAAAACATGTGAAGGTTCTTTCCAGCTAAAATCATCAGTAATTTTGCATTCCGTGACACATAATTTAAAGATATTAACTGCTTCCAGTAAAGTACAGTTACTAATAGGAAGTGGAAACCCCAAGGCCTTCATTTTTAGTATCCTTATCCTCTCGGCAAAGTTTAAATTCAAGAGCCAAGGAGAATGCCAACATAATGTTGTGCTATGTGACAGCAGGTTATTTGACCTCCTTCCTTTGAAGTTAGCTCTTTTAAGATAGGTTCTTTGTCCTGCTTCTCTTAAAAAAACCTAATTCCTCTTCCCATTGTTGTCAGTGAAAGCTTATCAGTGACTTAAATTAGACAACAGTTTTGATATCAGAGAGTAAATTCTTTGAAATCTGGAAACTATCCAGTTTATGAATTTTTGAACCTGTATTTGAGATCTTTGGTTAAAGATATAATTTAAACATGTGGGTTTTAGGAAGCCCATCTTTGAAAAGATAGTTCTGTAAGCTACAAAATTAAGAATGAGAGACCAGTAAACACTCACATCTTTGGTAATCTCCCCCTTCCTCTTTTTCACACATAAACCCAGAAACATATTTTACATTCTGAATGGATCATCTGTGCTTGGTGGCTAGTGAGTTTGGCCAGAAGGTGAGCTGTCAAGGTAGGCTTAAATTTCTGATTTTCAGCAGTTTTGAGAAATGTTAATAAAAGACAAAACATTGTTCATATAAGAAATATCAGCTTGTTGTAAAGAGCACACTTTCCTGTCCCTGCACCACATTGAGTATTCTCTCTTTATTGATCCCCATTGAAAACTTCAGAATTTTTTCCCCTAGCATTGGGAGGGGCGTACAGAGTTCAGTGTGTCCTATCTCTTTCTCCCCGACTTATACCAGCCCATATTACAGGGGAGCTGCTGTCTGGCAGATCCTGGCAGGCTTGTCCTTCATTCAGTCACTTGGACAGACCTGGTGGGGTGAGAAGAAGCACTCATGGTCATCACCTCAGTAGGGCTGTTGCCCAACGATTTTCCCTGTGAAACAACGGTGGAGGCAGCAAGAACACACAGTACACATTAGCACTCCAGGGTTTGTTGCCTGGTGTCTCAGAGTAACCATCTCTTCCTTTTATCTGCTTGTTCTACCCCAGTTTATACCACTCTTGTGTTGTCCTTCTGTCTTCTTTCCTTGACAGTCATATCAATCTGGTCTCCTCTGTCCTCCTTAAATGACACCCTCCAGTGCCTCCCTTGAGTCCACAGAAGAAATGAGATCTTTGCCACCCTTCAGCTTGTCCTTGGTCTTTATGCTACATTTTCCCCACTTTGCTCTTCTCCACATAGTAAAATTGTCATGGCCCAAACTGTTTATTTTCTTAGGTAGGGAAAGAGGAAATTCAGCAAATGGATTTGTATAGGTTGAGGAAAATGGCTTCACATGGATCTTATTGCTCTTTGAACTTGCCTTAAGGCCAGTTGCATTAATAATATGGTCCTTGATATATCTACGGATATTGGTGCTTTCCAGTAAAGCAAAGTAATTAATGGGAAGCATGAATTCTATTAATTTATTTTTTTAGTATCCATACATTTGCAGAATTTATAGCTTTTGAACTTAGATGTGTTTCCTGTTACGTAGGCTTTGAGAAAAGACATATTCTGTCTCTTATTTTGTGACATCTTTTTTTAAGGGGTAGCAAATGCAATTGCTTCTTCAGAAATACCGTTCACTTTGTTTCTGCTCTTGGAAGAAACAGTGAAAATTGTTTCTTAATTTTCTGCGCAAAACCACGTCAGTAAGACTATTCGTGTGAACGAGATGAGTGGGACTTGAGCTCAGTTTAGCAGGGGAAATGAAAGTGCAGTATATAAAAGAAATGATATCACTGGCTTTCTGTTCAGACGCTAGTGCTATTTTTAGAAAGATCAAATGCATTAGTTTTGCAACCTATGTCCTGCCACAGAGCTGCACATCTACGTAAAGACTGACAAAAATCTTGCTTAAATCTTTAAGCAGCCATATTGCGACAGTGTGGGAATGCTAAGAGTCAGACAGTATGCGAGCAGACTGGAAAAATGAGGACAAGGTACAGAAACCACCAGAAATGTAGATAAATTAAACATGCTGGCAAATTTTCACGGTATATTGCTCATACTGTAGTTATCCAGTTGTGAAGTCAGTTAAGAAATGGATGTAATGCTCCATCTAATTGCAAGCAGCTGCCTATTAGGCAGCTTGGCCACAAGTTTTTAATTCCACCCTCGGATGATGAAGGAAATGGACAACTTTGGTCTGTACTGTGTGTGAAATTTCTGAACGCCTCTTTGCAAAGTCACAAAGTGCGATGTGGAGCTGAGAAAAGTCTTTTGAATTGACTGCAGGCTTTAATGATGCAATCTCTTCCTAGTTTTACCAGAATGTGTTTGGAAAGCATGGACCTGCATAGGAGATCAAATTCCAGTTTTTGTCAACTTCACAAAGTTATTTCATATGAGGCTACTGACTGCCAGCGGTGAAAGTGGTTTGAGCAAAAATTGGATCAGCTCAATTATAATGGAATTCCAGGCTGAACTGGGAGAAGGAAGCTTGAAGGGTAGGCAAAAGGAAAGCTCTTGGGAGCACTTTAAATAGCTGTCACGGAAAATATTGCAATCTGATGCATTTTAGAAGTGGTTTCCTGTAAATGTAAAGTCTGTTGTGAATTAAGAAAAATAGAGAGTTTTTGGAAAGCTTTCATTTTTTTGCAATGTATTAAAACTATCCAAATTTTTCTACCAGTGTAATTCCTGCCCACCACTCTGATTAGATTTGCAAAACAGGTGTAGCCACTGAAATTTTTTTCATGCAGTCGTTCCATATGTGAAGGACATAGATATGTGAAGGACAAACAGTTGAGCACTAGGAACAATCAAGGACATTGAAAATGGGACAAAATACAAGTTTTGCACTGGTGTATTGTCCTATACACATTTTTCTGTGATATATACATTGACTTTCTAGACAAAAGAATTGCAGCAGGTATAATCTCTCTGGACTTCAGCAAACCAATGAATCTGGCAGCACGGTTTAGACAAAAAGAGATGGGGATACATACAAGAGCTGCAGGGTGGCTAGTGAAAGGAGAAGGCAACCATACCTAGTGATGCAAAGAAAATTCTATGTTTAGATGGATGTAGACAAGGGCAGTTCCTGAAGGACTTGGTGCTGAGCCTTGGTCTCACGTCAGGCTCTCTCTAGTGACTTGTTGGGGTATTTATAGTACCAAAGAGAACTGAGATGATACAACAATACTAGAATAATTGTGATGACCTTGAGGGCTGGCATTATAGCATTAGAAACTGAATAATATTAAGTACAAGGTCAACACACTGTTAGGGATTATTGCCAAGAATTTCTCCATATACTGGAACTCATAATTTGGAAATGTGTTAAGAGGAAGACTACATAGTCATAGTAATGTCTCACAGGGTTACTGGGAGCTACCATCATGACACAGCCTTAAAGAAGACACCTAGGAGGTAATCCAGCAGGGAGAGGGAAGTATTGTCACCCTAGTACAAAATATAGCAAAACTTACCCAGATCACTATGTACTGTTCTGCTCCGCCATCATCAGGAAGGGCTGAATTCAAAGGGAAACAGGTACAAAGGAGGTGCAGAGAGGATTAGCGGAAGAGAAGACTGTCTTCCAGGAGGAGGACACCAGAAAAGCCTAGCTCCCTTAACCTAACAAAATGAAGGCCCCAAAGGGATATAATTGCTTGCTACAAATAAATCAAAGAAGTAAAAAGTGGAGAGAGAAAAGAGCTATCTATACCTAAGCTCGGTGCTGGCGCAGGAACCCACAGGTATAAAGTGGATCTGAAATTGTGCAGGAAAAGAGAAGAAAATTCTTGACCATCGGAGCAGGGAGGGTATGGGACAACCTTTGCATGGGAGGAACAGCAAAACTGAGTAACTTCCAGCTGAAGCTCCATTGCTTTATGGGGATGTTATATAACCCTGCCAGTAAAGCCAGGAGACGATGAACCCAGTGACTCGGGAAGTTCATTCCAGCTCCTAATTAACCTATTATTTTAGTTTCAGAGTGTTGCAATCAGTAAACCTAAACGTATCAAGTGAAGTATGCACTAAAGGTGAGCCTATTTCTTGCATGTGGGAGCTCTGTGTTTGAGCTGAGTCTCATGACAGCTCTTAAAACAGACCCAGTAGAGGCATTTTTCAGTGGGATGCAAGACTTCACTAGCCATTTCCAAACATTAGCATGATGTCTACAGATTAAGGCGATTCACTTTCACATAGCAATTTAACTTTTATTCAGCAGCCTTATGTTACACGTGTCAGATGAGGGAAGGGGAAACTGGGACTGTCTGATAATGTAACACCTTGCAAAAGAAAAATCTGTGTAGTAATCGCTTACAGACTTCTCCAGGCTTCTCAAGTTGTTGCCCCTATCATTACTTAATCTCCCTCTGCATTCATGGTTCCCATGAAAGATGCTGTTGATTCAATCTTCTCTCCTTCTGCAAAGCCCAGCATATTTCTTTAAGCAGATTACAATGAGAAGTCCATTTCCCAGCGTCATCAAGGATTACATCTGTACTTGTACTCTCAAAGGTTTTAACAGGAGTCATTATTATGCATCAAAGGACAGTCCTGATGATTATCACCAACTCATAAGGATACATAAGGACATCTTGGTTACACTTGGATTTTAATACTCCTTTCAAAGTGTATCATAACCCACGGGCAACTGAAAATTCAACTGCCTTTCCACTGTTGTTGCATAGCTGGTAGAAGACATTAGCTGACAAAGTCACAGAAAATGAGCAGACAGCTTCACAGCTTTGTAAAGGTCTAGCCAGACCTCCCATAGACCTTTCCATTCCCCTGCTTCCAATATTTTTAAGTCTCAGACAGAAAAGCAAGTCTGAATTTAATGAGAAGAAAGAAAACACTGAATAACATTATCCTCATTGTCAAATTCAATACAGACTATTTCAGTGCCACAATTAACTAAATATCTTTCAGATAATAATGAATCATCAAACCCACTAATGCACATAGCGAATACTTTTTGAGAGTGTCTGCACTGAGTTTTCACAGATCTGGGAAATATCTGCAGTTTCCATGGAAGCTTTATCTGGATCTAAAGCGATCTGAACAACAGTCCTCTTGATGCTCCCCAATTAGCAAGTGTATTCAGCAGATCTAATTTTTAAGTCATTATCTAAACCAAAACGGAATAGAGGAAGGCAGATGAACAGTAATTGGAAAAAGCAGGAATCACGCAGTAAGAAAGAAACTGTAAAGAAGAAAAGATCTAAAAAGATATCATTTCTTATACAAAGCCTGTCCCAGTTCAGCTCTGCGCTTAATATTTTTTGTCTTTACTTTGAGGACTTTTCACAGCTTAATGTCACCATACCTGTATAACTGAGGTTTATGGCCATTCTGTGGCCCTCCCTTTAGCTCAAAGACAGTCCTGAATCTTTCTCATGCATGACTCTCCTAAACACCCCCATGTCTTCTCCCAGAATACTTCCCACAGCACCAAAATTCAAGCAGTTATTGCTATATATTGCTTCAGCTCTATTCTCTTGTCATAGTACCTGCATCACCCACTGCAATGATTGCGGTCCACCAGGTGAAGAGCTGTGAACACTCTTCTGCTTCCCTACTTCTACTGCTTTTTCTCTATTAAACACAAACTACAGTACTACTATTTAACAAACTGCACCAGTTCTTCATCCTATTTGTTTGTTTGGATGAGATAGCTAACCCTTCATATGTTTGTTATTATTGCTATTTTAAAAACATTTATTATTGTCATTGACTGGAAATCCCTGTAAAAGGGATTATCTTTCTATATTTACCTTCTACAAAGAGGTTCTTTTCTCAGTTTGTCCTTTTCTTTTCCATAAAGATTAGCATAGAGATTACCACTACTATTAAAATCTGAAATAAACATCTTTCCTGACTCACTGCTGAGTTTTCTGTCTTCTCAGACTATAATACGTGGTTGATGAAACATGTCTTGCTGGCAGTATGGTCTTTGAGCCTTCTGGTTTCATTAAAAAGTTTGGTCTTGGTGTTTCAACAGTTTGTTGTCTGGAAAAGGAAGCATCTCCTCTGGTGTTAATTTAAGGTGGCCATCACAGTCTGAAACAACCATGTGAGACTTTGCTCATCCAAGCCTTTGTGTGGTACCCACCAGAAAGCCCGGCACCAGGAAGATCCCTTCTTGACTAAGTGTTAGATCACAGTCTTGGTTTGCAACAAAGTTATGCTAAAGAAACAGGACGTTTAGAAGATGGTCTTCAAAAGATAGGACAGTGATCAGGAAGCAGAGAGTTACTTATTTTCCTCGGCAGAAAGTTATTACTTTCCTAAGCAGAAATCAAAGTAGAAAAATTCGATGCCTTTTCCCCCACCTATTTCTTAAATAGCTATGGGAATACTATGGCTTGTGCAAAATTCCTCAGTTGTGCTCTTTATGTTGGTTTATTTTGGGGGATTCTTAGATTGTTGGTTTATTTTGGGGGATTCTCATCGTTACTTCTTTTTCTTGACTAAAAATGGTGTCAAACATAATAAAGTAGAGTAATTTTAAATGTCTTTTTTTTGGTCAGTTCCTCTCAGTGAGGAAGGGGTGGGGCATTTTTTTAAGACAAAGCCATTCTTCTTTATGTTGTTATTATGTATTGATATTACAGTAGCAGTAATAATTTCCACCCAAGCTAGGGAACCATTGTTCTAGTCACCATACAGCCTTTGGGAAATATATTCCCTGGTCCAGACAACTAAAACCAAAAATCTTTCAAATAAATGAAACAACAAGGAAGGGGACAGAAGAAAGGTCATCAATAACAAGAATGCTTCTGCCTATTCTGCCTTTCCGCAGATACAAAATGGGGTTCTGTTTCCCTAATGGAAGGAATATTCAGATTTAAATACATGAAGAAGGTGGCAGAAACCCTTCTGGGCGTACATACATATTGCCCGCGTGAACCTCGTCTAAGCCAACTCAAAAGGAAGAGATTTCTAGTTTTATCCCTTAAAATATTTGAATCACATCAGCAAGATGTGATTCAGTGAGTGAGTGAATGTAGTGAGGGCATATATGCATAGGTTTGAAAGTGTATAGGTTTGGATTTTTTGGTCTCTTTTCTTCTCATCGCACTGTGGTAACATTCTTCCTCTCTTGTGTCAGCACTTTTGGTTTTCACTGTTTGTGAAAGTTCCTCATTTTACAAATGAGTATAGCCTTTTTTCCCTTGTAAAACAATGCCTACGATGAGACCATTTTTTTCAGGCATGAAGCAATCTGTTTTCGATTTTGAGAATGAGGGATTTTATTATCTGTTTAAAGAACTCTCTCTGGTTGCTTACTTTTTTTTTCCCGATGCATCAGTAACCCTAATAAAAATGAGCAGATAAAGATTTGGCTTGCACTGGAGGAACAAACAAAAACATCTCACATGGATACTTTGTATTCAGAAATGCTGCTTTTTCTTTTCACTTTACAGAAATCTTCTTTCATTTCGTAACTTTTAATGAAATGCTACACCAAAAAATAAATACCAGATTTTTTTCAGAAAGAGCCATACCCTTCAAAGGCATCAAGGAGTAAACACTGTACATCTCATACCTCCAGAGATAACTTCAGATTTGCTGAGCTTTATATGCATCGGAGAAGATCCTGTTGATCTACAAAGTATCTGAGAAAGGCTATGGGTGGCTGATGTTTATCATATTAATCTTAATAATTTCCCTGTTAGTTTGTATTCCTCCTGTTTCTTTTAGGCACCTGCTCTTGCATTACACGCTCACTTTGTAAATGTACTGGGATAGACTGGTTCCTGCTTCACATGTAGACCATGTGTAGCAAAATGGGACCTCGACTGTCAACCGAAGCATCTATTTTCTCTTCACTCAACAATGTGACTAAAAATAGGGTTTGTTGAATAGAGTTTTTCCTCAGCGTAAGGCCTGTGGGCCTCTTAACAAAACATCTGTGAAATGAATTGTTGATGTGTAGACTAAAAGTGTTGATTAAAGTTCCAAGACTTTCTCTGGTCAATTAGAAAGCCACCTGTAATGCATTTTGCCCTTAACCCACTGAGACGCTATTGATATTCTTAAGCTACTGATTATTCAGAGCCAAACTCTGCTTTTATTTAAAGAGTTCACAGTCTTTTGAGTAGCTCTTCTGAAGGTCATGCGCGCATTGAGCTTTCTTCCATTAGTCGGGAATGGTCATCAGACTCATCTAACCAACAGCGGTTTCTTCTTGACGAGTACACAGCTTTATGACAACTTGAAGATCTTTGCATGCTTTGCAGGTGATCAGAGGAAGTCCCTTCCCATGGCACATGGGACAATGTTTTGTCTTGTGATTTCTACCTGCCCAGGTGCCTGGTCCCTGATCTTCCTGGATGCAGGTTGCAGGCAGAACTGCTTGCTGACCTTTATTAATCAGGCCAAAAGGTAGCCCAAAGGCTTTATTAGCTGCCCATGCTAAACAGAAGTCATATGAGTAACAGCCAATGGGCTCTTATGGGGTTGAGAGATCAAAAGCCTGTTTAAAATAGCTGGAGACCCTAACCCTGGTCTTGACACTTCAATGCACTATTTCAAAATGCAGCTGTGCTCGGTGGTTGGTTATGTTGTTCCTTGGTACAGAGATGGCCGTCAGGTAGGCCTGGACTTTGAGGGCTGACAGGATGGCAAAAATGACTGGCGTTTGGCAGCTCAGCCAGTCTGCAAACCAGGCACAAATTTTGGAGGAAAAGTGAAGTGGCAGCACACCATCGCCCCTTCTGCTGTGATGGGCAGTTTGTAAACAGTTGCGATGTATAGACTGCCGCGCATTTTACTGCTAATGCCACTTGCCAGTAATGGATGGGTGCTGGAGCTCCTAACCCTTTAGTAGCTCCCATTCTTACAGGACAAATCCAACCCACCACAGAGAGAAAGAGGAGCATTTTCACAAAAGGAACAAGAAATCTAAATCATAGGCAACTGCTCTGTCTGTCTTGCAGTGTCCCGGCACACATAACTGGGAAAGATCCAGAAGGAATCAATTTCCACAATCCAGTGGTTGACATGAAGTGGAAAACATTCAAGGAGGGTAGAAAACAAACAAACAAACAAACAAACAAACAAAAATCAAGAAAAACTCTTCTTGTTTCTTATTGCCCAACAGTTTACTATGGTTATTGTTCCATTTTGGCCACAGACTTGTGACCCCTCTCATTTTATTTAGTACTGCTTTCAATTCCCTTTTTTAAAACAAAACAAAACAAAACAACTCAAAGTGTTGCTAAAGCTGTGTCAAACTTATTTACTGCTGTTTGAGCCTCTCACATGATCTGATGTTAGTATCAATACCCGAGGTGGATGGGACACCTGCTCACACACACACGGTGCTGAGCCTCCGGTCATGTGCCTTGGTTGGATTTTACAGTATTATATAAAAACTGAGGGTATGAGTTATAGAATTAATTAGAAGAATTATATTTTACAACTATCTGCAGCCTCACAATAGCACTGCTTGAGGTTTTGAAGTGCTGCTAATGCAGAATGAGTCTTTTCACAATCTAAATAAACACCCAGTGTATGTAGAAGTATATTAATAACTTAAAATGCATACATACAAATGCTGACATGTATAAATACACTTACATACCTGCAATATGTACAGAAAATTGTGATCGGTGTGAATATCAGGAAAAGTGCTGCCTGAACGTGTTTAAATGTGTGTCCAACAAAGCCTGCTCCTATACATTGCGGTCTCACCACCCTTGTCCTGAGGGCAGCCCAAGCATGGATGTGGCCCGGAGAAAGTACATCACTTTTAGGGTGCAATGCCTGCTTTTGCAGAGGTACTGTTTACTGCTTACATGCTAGTTTAAGGGCTCAGGTGAACTAATACAGACCCCGTTGTTCCATAATTTGCTATCTATGATGCGAGCAACCTGCCCACCTGTGCAGAGGACCCCTGTGCTGGAGTACTTGACTGGAGGTGGGAGCTGAGCCGTCCCTTTCTCGGACTGGCCCCACATCAGGCATTTGATTTCGCCTATAAAATACGAGACAAGCCCTGGTGGGGTAAATCTGACTTGTGCTGGCAAAGGAGAGAAGCAGCCCATGGAGATGCAGCTTTGTTCAGAGCACAGATGCCTGTGGACAAAACCCTCCCGGTTCATATTTCCTTGGCCTCTGGGAGGTTTAACAGTCTGGGGCCAGGGATTTGTCCCACGCCGTGTAGCTTGACGTGGGGTTTGAAAGGTCCACGTCTGCACCTCACTGGAGCCCTGCAGATGCTGGCACTCCCAGGGCTGTGTGGCTGCTGGGTGGAGTTTTTCTGGATGACAGCTTTGGAATTGGGTGCCTCAAGTCATCTACATCTTGCCTTAAGTCCCAGAGCCCTTTTTTTTCTTTTTTCTTTTTTTTTTTTTTTTCCCCTGTTCCTGACTCAATGCGTCTCGGAAGACTTCTGGTTACAACTTGCTTTTGGCTGGAGATACCATGAGAAAATAACTCCCCCAGTGCTATTTTTTTCTGGCTCGCTCTCTCTGAGTCCTGGACAGAATTAGTAAAGCACAGTCACACCTCCCCTCTTTCAAACTTTGATTTTATTCCCAATGGGGTCACTTTTCCTTTTATCCAGCGTACTGCAGATACCTTTGCCTTCTGCTCGCTTTGTTAGCTAACTGGACCTTGTCCAGTGTCCCCCTAGGCAGAGCCCCGGCAAGACAGGGCTTGCTTTTGCCTTAGACATCGTCCGGCCGGCGGTGCACCCTTGCCAGCAGGAGCAGCCAGAAGTGATCCAGGGAAGGAGGCATCCCAGGTGCCAAAAATGTATTGCTAAAGCTCTGCCAACAAATGGGAGGGTGAAGTGATGGCATTCGGAAGAGTATTTGCAACTTTTGCTGGTGGCATCGGAATCTGATCTCAATTATAATGAAGTAACTAGGCTAGATTTGGATCTGGATTAGACTGACCACATTTAAGTCCCTTTTAAAAGTTTGCTTCTGCCATGCTACCCTAATGAATCAAGTTGTCTTGCACATAAAGGCATATTATTGTCCTGCTTCCTTAGCATCTTTCTATTTGTTTGTTTATTCTTGGGTTTATGCATGAAATTTTCACCAGTTAAAAATAAAATAGGCTTTTAAATTAATTTAATTAAAAAGATACAATCATCTGTGAAGACTCTTCAATTGAATTAAACCCATTTCACTATGGACAGAGCATCAGCATTGCTAAGTTTGTCTAGTACTGCCCTGTATAAGGTTGGTTTTTTTTAACAGTTACTTCAGGTTGTGCCAGATATTTGCAATTCTGGATTAGTTTTCTGACATTTCTGTCTGAGAACTTCCTAGGTGTATATGTCACTTAGATGCTTTTGCAGAAGTTAGCAACATGTATCCAGCTGTTTTTAAGGATGACATTAAGGAAAGATACACTGGCAAAAAGTTTGATTTTAGTGTGCTTTTGTTCCTTTGTTTTTTAGTGCTTCCATGCATTGGCACTAGGGTTTGAAACTTTTCAGGGGAGGATCATTTTTATGTCAGGAGTGTGGTTTTTCCACTTCCCATGAAAAGAAAATTGAATTTTGCATACATGCTGTAGCTGATTGTTAGAGTTTGGTGAAGGCGTTTTCTAAGAGTTATGGTCATCTGTGGCCTAATCTGCCCCTTCACAATTCCTCCTGTGATTAGACCCAGTTAAAGCTATCATACATCTGGGTTTTCCTGGACATATCCCCCTTTTTTTTTCAGGCCGGAAACTTTGTCAATGCAGATTTTGAGGAATTCATATACATGCCCTGCCCAGATGGTCTGTGCATGTGCTGTAAGTCTGGTGTGCTCCAGAAGTCCTTGATTTACTGCACAAAGTAATTGTCTGTGGTGTGAGGAGCACGGTCACGATACTTGCCCAAGGGGTGCTGGAAAATCCAGGGACGTGATGCTCTACTTAGGGAATCCTGAGCAAAACGCAGAGGTTTGGGAGCACCTGACTTGCTTAGACAGACCAAGTGAATAGGCTTATTACATCGTAATTTTAATGTAAACTAAGCACAAACTTCTAATGCTACTTATGTCTTTATTATGAACATAAGCAGACATTGTATCTTTTTCTTGGATTAGTGTTGAAAATTACTGTTCCTGGATTGTCCAGTTGAAAGACGCATGGTTCCTCACAGTGAGGAATCTTGTATCTGATGAGTATTTAAGATAATCACAGTAATGGTTTTAATCCAACACTAATACAAGTTAAAGCACTAACCACAATAAATGAATAGCTGGTGACTGCAATGCGATTTCCTGCAAGTAAGCCTGCTATTTGTCGGTAGTAGCAAAGCTCTGAGCAAAGAAAATAACTCAAGTCTGAAAGAAAGCAGATGAAAGCATTATCTAAGATCCCAAACCAGGATGTTCATGCCTAGGATGGCCTACAAAATGAACAAAACAAAGCAAACAAAAACCTAAAGCACACAAACAAAAGCTATCTGATACCAATGACCCTGAACAGCAACATTTAAAATTACTACTGCACATGTCGTTTCCCCCAGTTTTGGTTTGTGTGCTAATGTGCCAGAAGTGTTTATCTTTTGGGAAAATTTGTGGCCTGCATTATGCAGTGAGTTAGTTACCAAGACAGCAGGTCCTGGCCTCATACATTTGTGGACTTATGGCGGCGATTTTCCATGTATTGTGTCCTAATAACACACGGTCATTAAAAACAAAGGAGGTATTGAATTTGCGTATAGTGCATTCCTTCAAAGTTAATGACTCTGTCCTGGGACACAGGTCAGCATGATTAGTGACCTTGTAGCCCGCCCGGGCACAATCTCTCCTGCAAGACCCAGTGCCAAAAGCCAGCTGGAGCACATCCTCTCAGTGCTGGAGAGTCAACCACATGTTGTCTTGGGCCTGAGCCTGCTCTGACCTTTCAAGCTAAGCAATGAAACTGAGAAACATACTTGGCTTTGACAAGGGTGAAGCAGGCTTCTAGTTATGGGGGCTGCTCTGAGGGCTAGCCACCATCCTGGAGCGTGGCTTGCCCTCTTCTCTATCATGCCATGCTGGTTGTCCTCCAGGCTAGGTCTGTGCCAGGATGGGTACGCCTCCATCAGCTTGTCCATCTTCAGGATCATTACTCTGCCTCACAGCTACATTTGGTCCATCGTTTAGGGGCATTTTGGAGAGGGATTTTATTTTTGTTTGCGCTTTTGCAGTTTTCTGTGCAAAGGCTGTTTCATTTCCATAGAGGTGGTTATCATCTCTAAGATAAATTGGGACCTAATCCTCTACACTCTGTGCAGATACAGGTGAATTTGAACTGGTCAAATTTGGCTTTTCCATCTCACTGGTCATTGTTCATTTTTCTTCCAAATCAAATCAAGCATTTCCAGAAGTTCCTTTGAAGCAGGAGTTCAGGAAGAGCTCCTTTTAAGATATTTTTTAATGACAGAATTTGCATACATCATATTTAGATTTAACATTTTGTTTTGATACCTGTGTAGCATTTTTAGAATTATTTAAAATTTCACAGTATATCAGTACATTTAGTGTCAATTTTTCCCATAAGCTGCACATTGAGCTGGAAGAAAGGATGAGATGTATCAGTTCATATTAAGCAGTGCTGCCACACATAAAATAAAAGGAATGGAATATATCAGTTATGATCATGTTATGATGATATGTCCTCAATAATAATATGTAGAATTGCACGATATGTCAGAGAGCTGCCACTATGTTGTGAAAAAATGATGCATCATGAAAAAGGTAACAGCATAAACCGGTTTAGAAATGAAAACTCTCGGAAACATCTTTTCATGAGAAGAGAACTATTTATCCTTTTAAAATGTATTCATGGATAAATTTTCCTTGCAATTGATAGAATATCAGAATAACTGGTTGACTCTATCGGCCTTTTCCAACAAATTTATATCGCAAGAAAGTTTTCCAACCTGCTCTCATGTCAAGTGAATGGAAATGAAAGCAGATTTGGGCCCTGTTTCTATATGGTTCATATTAGAGACGGGCTCGAACCAAACCCACTAGATCAGAACATTCCCAGACTTTGAGGAAGTTTGGCTCTGATTTAAGTTTTAAAATTCAGTGCTGGCTCCTTTCAACAAGGAACTAAATCATCTGAGCACCGCTTTGGGAAATTTGGATCCAGATCAGTACTTTGCAGCTGCAGCTGCAGCCCTCATTGAAATCGAGAGCTCCTCGAGCCCTGTCCAGGGGGGCCAGGAGAGCACGAAGCTCCCCCAGCGGCTCGCCCATGCGGACAGCCCAAGTCACGGGCCAAGAAGGAGATCTCAGAGTAAGAGGTGCATGGAGGGCACACACAGAGTGTAGGGTATCAGTCCTCACATGAGGGCTACATATCCCAGATCAGCCAACACTCAGGTTTACTGTACTGTAGTTTGTGGACTCAGTGTGAAATGGGCTGATCTTTCGCTGTTGAAGGGCTTGGTTTGTACTCCTGAACAGCAGATCCTTTCTAACAGTTTCATTCGACACGTTTTTCACTGTTGTATGGTTCCAGTCCTTGCTGTGTAATCGAGGGCTGGGGTGGTGAGGGAGCTGCTGGTCAGATTTGACAGCAAAATTGTTAGCAGAAGTTTTCGAAGGGCTTGATCCTGGAGTTGTGAGTCCTGGAGAACTTCTGCTGATGCCGGTGACAGGGGAAACAGGCCTGAAGTTGGTGCTGCTTTTATACACAGTAAAGCCATTTTTATTACTTTTTTCCTCAGTCAAAATAGTCTAAAATGTTTTCCTCGAGCTGCCTGTGTGACCACGTCAAAGCCACAGAAACACTGAGCCTCTGCAGCAAGGACAGCAGGTACTTCAAGGAAGGGAATAAAAATGCATCCTGGCCACGGTCCTGTCCTCTCTGCCCCAGCAACATGGCAGAGCTGCAGCCGCGCAGGGCAGGCCCTGCAGTGATGGAGACACGAGGAACAGCACGGTGTTTTCCTCCAGACTCAGCATGAGGAGATGAGAGAGGAACTCGTGGAGACTCCAGTTGGCAGGATGGACCCGAATCTTAGGTCCATTCTCAGGACAGCTTGCTCACCAGTTGTTCACTAGAATTCTCCTTCACTCCTTCTGTGATATAAAGGGAGCAAAATGTTTTTTACTCCTTTGTCTCATGAGGTCTGACTTGACTGTCACAGTCTGAGCTGTTGTTCAGCTAATTCAGCAAGTGCATTCACACCGTTGTAAACAACCTCCATAGTTTGTCGCAATGCTTTTTAGGCCTCGTATCACAAGAAGCAAATGCCTTACAACCTTTCCATGAACATTGTCATCCAGTTTGGCCTTGAGGATTCCTGGAAACTGAGCACGACGCAGGAATAAGACAGAAGACAACCTTGGGAATGTGGGCAGTATGGTCTGTGTTTCCCCATCTTTCTCAAAACCCATTATTATTTTTACGTGATTCTGTTGCACTCACTCTGTGTCCATTTTAGCTGTCTAGATTCAACCTGTTCAGTACAGTGGCTATCTTCTGCTTTCTCTTTGTATGGCATCTAGAACAACGGGAAGCCCATTTCCAGTTAATTCTTGGTGATACTATATTAAACACGCTTACTTTTAACGCTGCTCATTGAAATATCTTAACACCATTCAGTTTTAAATATTGACTGGGCCAACAGTCACTTAGATAGATAACTCACTGCAGTGTCATTTTTCAAAAAGAAGGATTTTGGCTATCTCCAGTTCTTGTTTCAGACAGACTCTTATTCTTTGTGTTAAATAATCACTTTAATCGAGCCTATAGACCTCCAATATAATTGCAATCCATCGACTTTTATGAGTGCCTGGAGTTTTATGTTTAAATTAATCGTCAGCTAGTGAACCAGTATGGGAGAAATTATCAGATTTTTTGAGGCGAGAATAGGCGGAAACCTATTCCCTCAAATAATAATAATAAGACACCATGTGCCGTCACTCATCAAGCTCCTAACACCTAATCTGGTATGGAGCAAGGCTTTCAACAAGTTCTTCAAAGAGGTTACGGTTTGGTTGGTCACAAAGTATTTTTATATAATCTCTTGTGGAAGTGTAACGTTTCCCTAGGCATGCGGAGGTGATAACTGCTGTTACTGACTTACAGAAAGCTGTGTTGGTGCATGGCTTTGATGAAGGTTGACGGAATTGCTCCTGGTGAGACAGCTATGATGAATATTTCCCATGGACCATAAAGTGCTCCTTGCTGAAGTCGGAGATAATTTGCATGCAGTGAGTTGGACGTTTATTTTTCTGCAACTGTTAAACGGTCATTGAAGTAGAACATGTAGTATTTCACTTTCTAAATGCATTGAATCATTTTGAAGCCGCTTTTCACTGTGCATTTTGAGTTTGAAACAGGGTTGGTTATGACTAAGAATCACATAATATTTTTTCTGGGACTCTAATTAGCTAGGCTGACCTCATGTCCTAACGAACTTTGGCAAAAGCCCTTTTCACTCCTTTTCCCAGCAGGACAAACTGCACCTACTGAGCTGTTATTTTGCCATGTTAAAAGAGTTAAAAGACTTGATACCTTTTACATTTTTATGATTCCCTTATGAATGGAAATTACATTAAGATTTGGGGTGGGGGATTATCCTTACATTGTAGTCTACGGTAATTTTACAAGGGAAATCAGAAGCATGTATTAGTCTGATCTCATTTGCGCCAGGCTAACCATGAAGTAAGCGAAGTCTCGGAAATGTTTATGTAAAACGCTCACATAGTTAAGACCAGAATCTGCCAAAAATCCTGTTTTGCCCCTAGGCTACTAGTCCTACTGTCTGGAATTCCCTCCCTTTTTACTACCCTGGAATTCTGTTACTTTTACAGTATTTGAGGTTTCTAACTCTAATGCTATTATAGTTTTACTAGGGAACAGTCTCCTGAGTAAGATCAGAGTTCAGGATTTGGCTGACATGCTCCATGACTGGCAGAGTTACCGAAATACAGCCCAATCTTCTATTTATGTCAACTCTGCAGTGGTCTTTCCATCTTTTTTTGGACTTACCTTGATATACACTTTTTTTTCTTCTCCCTTGACTTATCTTCTCTTTTTTTTCTGCTAATATTATTATTCTTTGGCATTTTTTACAGTTTTGACGTTGTCTGGAAGAAAACAAAGCCCTGGAGTTACAAAGATTTACAGACATGAATAAGCATTAGACATTTCATTGGTCTGCTGGACTGTGCAATTGATAAAAATTAGCTCAGCAAGGACGACTCAGCTGTGCAAAATGATTCATTTGCATAAGGTTTTACAGCCGTACTGCAACACGTAGCATATGTAATTCAAAATCGATATCAGTCTGAGTTACGCACTTTCCTCCCCCCGTGTATTTTGATTTGTCTCAGGAGTCTTAAGCAGAAATACATTTTTAGCAGCTTCAACAAATTAAATAAAAATTTGGGAACAAAGGCAGTCTTAAGAAATCTGTCAGCAATGATTAGGCTTTTTTTTGTTGTAGGCAGTTTCAGTTAAGAAAGAGTTCTGCAGTTAAAAAAGAGTTCTGTTTCTAAGAGAGCTTGTTGAAGACTGTGTACATTTGCAAGTTAAATCCTCAGGCATAAAAATGCATTCCATTGGGTTATCCGGCTAACGAAAACTCCGCCAAGCAGAAGCATTTCCTATCAGGTAGAATTTTACACAACCTTTTACTTCACACTGGTGTACAGCTACCTTGGGTGGACAGTACAGATTACAGCCGTTTTGTGCTTTGGAGCACATAACGTTGTCCAAGCCGTCAATGCTGAGAACCAAGGTACGAAAATGCTCGGGGCCTCGCAAAGTGCTGACCTGCTGGCCCGAATCCCACGAGGAGCTCAAGCATGCGCTCCCGTGCAGAGACAGTCCCAAAGACCTGAAGGTAAATTAGTGCTGCTGATCTCTCTTGGATCAAAGGAAGAACGCTAGCACCTCACAGGATCACAGAAATGTAGCTTGTCTGCGTGGCACCAGCCCGCTTAAATGAAGCCTGGTTGAAAGAGTAAGAAAATACACCACGAGCAGGGGCCAGAATAAACAGAGATGGCTGAGAAGAAAAAGGGCTTCATTTTCATTGATTTGGTTGTCTAACTTTTTTGACTTGAAAACTTCTGCACTTCTGAGGTATCGAAGTAAACTCAAGAGTACTTGTGCCAGCACTGTTACAGTTGCATCAGATTTATTTGTTTTCATTGTTAAGCTAAGAATACAGCTTGCAGCCACACAAACCTGTACCAGTACTGAAAATTAAGGAATATTAATAAGGATGGATATAATTTTGTTGGCTGAAAAAATTAGTTGTTCTTGCGTTTTCCTGGAAGTTCCTGCTCTTGGGGTTACACCATTGAAATTTTGAAACTTGAGAGAGGGAGGAGACACAAAGCATGGAATTGCCATGAGACTGGAAGTCATGGAATTCCCAGGAGATGAGAGAGACTGTGATTTTCAAATTTCCTGTCCTGCATGGGACGTGTTAGACACGTTAAGTTGTGCTTTCCAGATTGTGGCAAAATTCACAGATCACAGGTTGTTTGCTAGTTTCATTTTCTCTCCAATCCAAAAAGAACCTCTATCCGGGGTCCAAGAAAACCTCTACAGAAAACAAGTCTGTTCAGAAGAATATATTCCATAAAGAAATTTTTCATGAGCTGTACTTACTATACAAAAGGCCAAAGGGTTCTGCCCCTTACACTCGCCTGGTTGTGTTTGGTTCAGGCAGGGTTTAGTGGCAGGCAGTACAATTTTAACGTCTCCTGTTGCTAACACCAGAAGGAATCCCAATATCACTGACTTCTGTGATATCATGAACCCTCGGACAGGAGGACAGGAAGGGCATTGGTGGGTGGTGGTGGTGGAAGTACTGATCTTTCACTTTCCCTTCTCACTAGCCTCCCGTACAGCAGCTTTTTGAAAATCACAGCTTGGTCCAGGACCTGCTAACAGGGATTTCACCTTAGAGAGAAACTGATGATGTGCAGTGGCCCTGGCACCCTTACTCCCTCCTGCTCTCCCTGGAAGTATGGAGTCCACTAGCTTGGTATTCCCATTCCTGCAGACCCCCGAAATTGGGAAATCTGCCTGGTGCCATCACTGCCCTGGGGAGGGAACGGCACTGTCGGCAGGGAAGGGAGAACGCTGCTCGTCTGCCCAACCAGGGCGTGCAGTCCTGCCAGCGGCACCAGCAGCAGGAGAAGGAGGTGGATTCATGACGGAGGCACAGACTCGCAGGACACAAGACTAATATTCCAGATACCTCAATATCACAGTAGCGTCCCTCTCTTACAATCTAGTATCATGTATTTTGAACTTGTGGTATTGGAATATCACCAGCTAGGTCATTGCATTTTACACAGTGATGTAATTTCACATGTGACACCAGATTATGTCGTGGTCAGAGATGAAAAAGCCAATGTTTCTCCTCCCTACTGGATGAAATCCCATGAGGCACATTAATTGTTGGAGATATGTGTCAGAGCGCCAGCAACGTGCGGATGAGTTATGCCAGGCTATAATGGTACCTTGTGATGGGTGAGAGGCCGTCCCCAGGACTGCCAGCCTGCAGTATGTCTCTGCTCCAGGTCCACCTCTTTCTTCTATCTGGAAATCGCTAAGCAGAGGATCGACAAGGTGGCCATGTGCAGTCCACTCATCTAATCATCTCTTCCCTCCCCATGGGCAGAGGCAGGGCTCTGCTCCAGCCATTTGCCTTTGCCGTCAGCAGAGCACCTCCCGACCGGGAAACCTGGGCTGCCTGCTGCCAGGGCCACCCACCTTCTCATGAGGAAACCGCAGGCATCAGCCAGGACAGAGCTCTCAGGGACTTGATACGGTTCCTGTGTGGCTCAGGTGGCTCACAATACAACTGGATGAATGAGATGGGGACATGAGAAGAGAGAGACAGGAAGGCAGAGAGGTGATGGACTTTGCTGTGGGTCAAGCAATGGGCCAGTGGCACAGATGGAAAGAGCCTGTAGGCTGCCTGGCCTGGCTCCAGTCCACGGGGCAAGGCAGCCTCTGCCCCTTGTTGCTTGTTGCACCTCCTCTGTTTCCACTGCATCTCCTGGACCAGCTTCAGCCATGCTTCAGCTCCATTCATTGTCGCGTTCGTCCTCTGTGCATATGAAAAAATAAACTGGCAGCTGACTGCCATGGCTTGCTTGAGAAAAAACCCCGGCTTTCCAAACAAGACAGAGGTGGGAGTTTTGAGAAGGCAGGAAACTCTTTTGGTATCTTGCCAAATGTTCTCCTTGGTTTCAGCTGTGGCTGCAGGGCTAGCTTTAACACTGGGGCATCCAGGGCCTCTCTGCAACTGGTGATGGGTGTGCTTTTCAGGAGACCATTGGAAATTTAACAGTAAATGGCATCAGCTATCTGGAAAACTTCTTAGCAGTATCATTTGAAATACATTTTTTTCTGGGTTTTCTGGACTTGATTCTGATCTCATGCTAATGTGACAGGGATGTGCTGGTTATACTTCAGAAAGGGCCACATTAGACATCTTTTTTTCTCAGGACGTTTCTCTGATTTTCTGGTTGGAGGAGGGTATTTACATTTGCTCTTTTTTTCCTAATTCAAAACCCACTCCACTTAATCTCCATGGTTTGTATGTCATAACCTTGCAGCTGCTGAACATAAGACCTGATGCTGTTTTACGTGTATGTAACTCCGCTGGTTTTCAGGGCTACTCCTGACTTACATGAGGAAATCCTGACTGTGAAGACTTTTTCTGCCACTTTTGATGATCTTAAAGGTCTCTTCCAACCATAATGATTCTATGATTCTATGATTTTTCCAGACTGTGTATTCTAGATCCCTCCACATTATGGCACATGAGTCACATAGTGAGCGTCTGACAGGTCATTTGTGTTATGTCTACAGCAGAAAGAAGACCACACTGGTTTCACATGAGAAAGCTGAATCCTGAATGTGGCTGGGAAAAAAGTAAAGAAAAGGGATAAAAACACGCCAGCAGATAAATATAATGTGCATATTCTTTTCCTCTGACAGATTTACTTATGCAAATAAACCACAACCATTTTCAAAGACACTTCTTGGTTTTTTTTCATATTTTAAATGGATCACCTTGAACAAAAGCCATATTATGAAGGAAAAAGAAAACAGAAAACAAGTCTGACCTTGAGCAAATTTGGTGTGGTAGTGATTCACCCTAGTGTCATCTTAGTCAGATAGTCAGCATCAGCTAATCACAAACCCATGATTGTTGTATATATGTGTGAGTGTATTTATATAAATATACATATTCATGTATGACCGCTCATATTAGAATTAGAGAAGAATGCAGCATCTCTCATGCACGGCACAAATTAGTCTGTAAGACCCCATTCATGGGAGATCTTTAAAATGCATGTAGTAATTCTAAGGGACTGCTTAAGTCTAACAGCACTTATGTGCTTTTCTGAACAGAGTTGCAAGAATTTATTTCTATCCATATTGAAACCTGCTGAAAGAGCAGCTCAGCGCAGCTGTCTCAGCCTCACTCAAGAGCTTCACCTCTGTCTGCATACAGTGAAGCCCAAAGTTTTTCTTTAAACACTTGAAACAGAAATACCGTATTCAATATGGAAACATAAGCAGAGTTTGGCATCTATATGTAGGGAAGTTGTCAGTAGAAGGTGATTGGCAGCTATAGCCAGTGGGTATCCCTTATTCAGAAGGGGTTTATGAAACATTTGTCCATTAAGGCTACCAGTGGGAAGTCCCAGTTTCTAGACCATGAAAGCAAACCAGGCTCTTCCGCAGCTTTGGTCGGACTGGTGAAAGGCGAGAGCTGCTCGGGAGCCAGTGGGGCTGCTCCATCGGTCACCGCACATCTGCAGCGAGGGCAAAAGCAGGGATTTATGAAAGCCTGAGGGAGAGAGGGAAATAAAATCACTTGTCCCTGTGTGAAATTAGAAAGGAGCAGAAGATATTTGTGCTGGGTGTGTTTTCACATGTCACTTTAAGGGCTTTAAGCAATCTAAATAATTACTGGGTTGAAAACATGATGGCCCTAGTTGTCCACGTTTTATCTCACCTTGTTTTTCAAAGAGGTTCAAAACCAGACAGAACATACTATTCCTCCGCACTCAGTAATGTTTATGTTTGGAAATGAGATTAGAAATCTTCCATTGAAAGGGAGTCTTATTTCAGGGAGATAAAATTGCTTATTAAACCTTCCCTTAAATCCAGTCCACTCACCAAACCCTAAGTGTTGCAAAGTGCAAACATTTCTGTGAGTTTTCTGCTACTTTCACTGCTGCAATAGGCAAGCTATCGTTAAGCAATAGGTGTAAGTGTATGAGTATATGGGTGGCTGCATTTGTAAAGAATGGATAATGCCCTTTATGCAAATCTTCTTTTAGGTTCTAGCCCTAAACACAACACGTTGTCTCATGTGTTTGTTCTTTGGTCAAACTGTCTTTGACTCACACTACTTTCCAGAAATGCTCCTGGTTTTTTTTTTAAGAGTCCTGAAGCTATCTATCAAAATGAATATTTTTTTCTAAGAAAATTCCCTTTAGAAAGAAGGAAGTAGAAGAGAACAAAGGCAAACAGCCTGTGACAATGACTCATTATGTTCCTTATAAATTATAGCTGTGAAGTCAATGCAAATTGTTTCTCAAGTTTCAAAACCCACTGTAAGACAATAACTTAGGGCTATAGAAAGAGGAGCACCTAGAGAAATAATGGCTTTTTTTTTCTGTAAACATAGAGAAGTGTGCAACAAACAGTAGAGTTATTTGGAAAGTACTTGAAGATGCACTAGTAGATTAATTTCATGTTGTAGCATGCCAAACTGAAACAGAATCAAACTCTTGAACTTGTAGCTCTTGTGGTATTTGTTAAGCCTGAAATTTCTGTAATTTGTTTGGCAAGCTACCATTACACGGGGCATTACTAGTAGAGAAAAGGTCTGAAGCCTTCAGGAAAAGCAGCAGATGTTCGACCTCTAGAGCTCAGTCTACTTTGACAGGCAGCAGTACCTTCCTTCTCCGCGTAAGGAGTGGCCTCGGTGGCATGCTTGGGCTGCAGGAGAGCAGAGCACTTCAGCACACACACTGAACACTTAGCACACCGGTTTCTTGGAGGGCGATAGAAAGGGTCATGGGCTTTCGGTGTCTGTGCCGGCTCTGGGTTCAGGTGCTCTGTTATTATTTCCATGGGGAATGGGAGAGCCATCAGAGCCCAGAGTGCACACTCGCTTCACTGTGAAGCTTGCTGATTTGCTCTGCTTCCAGAACTTGCCTGGCGGAGCCCACGCTGTGATAGAGGCCCATGGGTGCAGTTTCTGTCTGAACCAGGCTGGGTAACAGAGCTATTGAAGAGTGTGGCATGAGTCTCCAGATGTGTTTGCGGTTGCTGGAAATCCTGCGTTCTTACTCAGGAAGATGAAGCCTTACTGCCCTATCTTCACAACTACCTTCCCCTAGCTACTGTGCTGGTAGAGCATCTCAGACAGCACTTGAAACCAAACCAAAGACCTCCATAGCTAAAAGCACAAACCTTTATAGCCCTGTTCAAAAGACATATACCCCGTGGCTACAGCCTGCAATGAATCCATGCCCTCTGTAGAGCAAACCATGAAGGCATACCTAATGCGCAGTGACTAGCAGACGGTGGCCTCACTCAATGTGCTCTGCAGTCACCAGTGTCTGTTAAAAATTGCAGGCAAAGGGCTTTAGCCTAGACCCCCTTGGTGTTCAAGTCTGTTACTCCTAAACACGTCTCTCAATTGTGCAATGCAGCCACTCATTGGTATACTGGAAATCTCTTTGTTTACAAAATCATTTTTTTATGTCTTAGCTCTCTTTGAGGGTGAGAAAACAGATTTGGAAACTTTCCTAATGTATCTTAAAGAAACGTCTTAACTATCACCATGAGCTGAGTCACCACCAAAGTCACTGTGTCTCTAGACATGCACTACAGCTGTGTTTTACAGAAGAAGCATTTTAAAAGCAATTGTGTGGGTGCATGTATAGATAGGTGAGTACAGCCCTCACTATAGTTTCAGACAATGTGCTTTAAGGATGTATAAGGGTGAACTCACTCAGATCTGGCTTTTACAAATTCTTCAGTAGTGTGACTGAATTACAAGTCATTCTTTCCTTAGATGGATAGATCTGGCAGGGTATCATAAGGCATATTTTCCTGTTATTTTAAGAAAGCAAGGTCCTTTTACTTTATCTTTCCATGAAATTACAAAGAGTTTCCTTGAAGCCATACCTTATCATGCATCCTGGCCAGCACGGAAGCACTCACTCCTGATCATTACCCATTAAAAGGTCCTTTGAGGAAATGGTTTGAACCTTTGATCTTGAGAAAACTGTTTGATACCACATATTTTATATTCTACGTGTATTTCTCTAGTGTAGCATTATTCATAGTTCTGCTTCTTCCACCAACTTCGTCAGTTGCTCGTCTTTTAGATAACAGCTTCCCTTCCGTCATGTGCCAAGAAACAACACATTTCTTGTTAAAAGCAAGCATAACATCTCTGTTTTCAGAGATACAAATCCATTGACAGTGGACTGGATATGATTTGAAGTCATCTTTTCTACACGTAGTAATGGGGGCATCATGTCTCTACTAGCTCCCCAAACTCTGGGGCAGATTGTCACCCCACCTATTCCATCTCCTAGCCCTCTGTTATGCCCTGCACCTCGTATCCACATGAGCCTGCCTGGGGGCTAGGTGGACAGAGTCGCACTCCAGTTTTACCTTGCCGTCCTCAGTAGTGAAATAAGGCTGACATAAATTAGATAATGCCCGGTGGGAAGTGGTGAATTCGTGTGCCCTGAGAAATCAAGCCCTCAATGCATCAATAGATAGATAGGTGAGCTCAGGAGGGAAAGAGGAAGGCAGTTTTCAGAAGGGAAATAAAAAGGCAGGAGGCTGGAGGGGAACAGCACCATGAAATACAGACAGAGCACAGGATAAGGTTATGTCCTGTTAATGACGATACGGAGCTGCCATCCTACAGTGTCTGCTGAGGGTTTCTGCATACTCCAGCCTAGCCATGGGGCAAAGCAGCTTCAACCAAGAAAGCTGTATGTCCTTACATCCGCGTGGTAGTGAAGAGATACTGGGGCAGGAAGAGTGGACGAGTGACTGCACCATTTCCCTCTTTTGTTAGCATTACTCTTTGGTTGGCTCTCATTCCTCACGGTTCCTGACCATCCCTTTGTGTTTGACAATAAGTGGAAGAGAAGTCAGAACGTGAGCTATTGTAAACGACTGCATTAATGCTCCCTGCTGATGTAATATTCAATCCTACAGTGTTTTCACAGTAATTCAGTAATTGTTTTCTGAGTGGGTTACTTTTTCTTCTGAGAAAAAAAAGAAAAAAGTAGATACCTCTTACATTGTAGTGCTTATCCTCAAAATGCATCACTAAGTTCTCTGATGACCTAACTGAAGCTGGCTATCAGGTTTCAACAACCGGCAGGCAGGACTACTCAGTAAGGCTGTATCAGTCCAGGGTTTCAACCATCTTCCTGCCATTCCAGGAGTCGGCAGAGCAGCTGTGTAATCAGGACATACTCTCTTCTTGCTTTTGCTGAATTTTTGCCGCTAAACCCAACATGTTTCCAGGCAAATATTCATTGTTGTTCTTGCACTACACTCTGTTGCTTTGTGTTGCTGCAATTAGATGGCTCCGCTCTGGGTTCTCTTCTAGCATAGTCTCCATACTCAGGAATGCCATGTTTATAATGCTGCTAGTAATCCGAGTAAGATGAGATGAGGGAGTTTCCAAGGTTGGCTTTGAGGATTCTTTTTAAAAAAAATTAATGACACTACCAGCAGCAGCTTCAGTTCCTAACGAGTGCGTTATCATGTCCAGACTCCCATCTGCCATGATCTCATGGCCAGTAAGCCGTGCCAAGCACAAGGGAAAGAGGCACAGCTCTGGTTACGATATGGAGAGCATGTGACAATATCTCTTGGCACAGAACTGCAGAGTGTGCTCAAAGGCTATTGCTTTACCTCTTTAATATGCCCTGGCTATGATGACATATGTATGCACAGTATAACATGAACTCAAATGGTTATAAAATTTGTTGAGTGAGTAAGTAAGAGATGAGGGAACACCTGGATCCTTCCGTAGCGTCTGATCCTGCACACCATGTGTCTGAGCCTCAGTGGGAGTAACTCATCCGCTCCATATTTCATTCCAAGAAACACTTTTTCATACCCTGATTCCACCAGCTAATGAGAACTATTGGGCAATGTTTGACAATATAAGGGATCCAAGAGGTGTGTTTTCCTCTCAGGTTTGGGACTTAGAAATTCCCGCAGGCCTATACTTTTCTGTTCTCTCTGGAAGCACAAACAGTTCTAAGAAATATATTAATTTATCTTTTTTATATGTACAAAGCAGAGTAGTCAGTGGTAATGAAACAGAGCAGGAAGAATTTTTTTAAGAAATAAATGTCGTAATACTACCCAGACAGTTTAAAGAGGTGCTATTATAACTCTGCTTACTGACACATGTGTTGATAAGAGGCAAAAAATCAACATCCTCCCTAGGAACTTTGTGCAATTAATAGAGCTTATTCGGAAGATGAATCTGAATCTCAGCACCTTTAGAAAGGTATGAGTAATCCTTGAAAAGAACCGAGAGTCCTTTTCTTTCTTTTCATTTGGGAATGAAACCAAGAGGGAAAGGTACTCGAGGGCCCCCCTCCCACAGCCACCTGACAGACAAAAAGAAGAAAGAAATAACAGTGGGGATGAGGAGTAGAGGGAAAAGAGGATCTGTGAACGGTAAGGTGGGGACAGCACAAAGCGGCATAGAGAAGAAAGGAGCGAGTGGGTGTTTGTGTTCCCCAGTGCAATAACAGCTCTTCTCAATGGCCTCTAGTACCAACAGCACCCCGAAGACCGGTCCCACCTATCTATTTCATCATACACCTGCCAGACAGTGACAATGCTGGTCTCAAGAAAGGGAAGCGCTTTTTTTTTACCTCACTAGAAATATATACTCTAATACATGTTTCCACATCTCTTAGTCACCAAGTTCAGAGCTACAATTCAGCAAAATGTTTAACAGACTACCGTGCAGCAGAGCACGTGCTTAAATTATTTCAGAAATGCGATCAAATTTCCTTCCACTTCCACCTCTATTCTTGGTCTTTGTTTTTTTCCCACTTAGACGATTAAATTTATTAATTTTCTCTTCCGTATATATGTAGCCTTTGAATGCCTATTTTTATGCACTTGGAGGCACATTAAAGAACGAGCTGCTTTGTTTGGGGCTGTTGATTTGAAATAACTTACAAGAAAACCAGAACCGAACAACATTTTTTCTTATAAGTGATTTATTTTTTCCAAAATATAGAATGTCAGAAGATCTGAAACAGGATTTGGCATGATTTTCTGGATAGTTTTGTTTGAGTTTTGCATCTTTTCCTCTTAACATTTTCTGAAATAAGTTTTCTGATTTTTTTTTTTGAGGCAATAGTTCATTTCAAAGTTTGTCTGCATTTAATGCTAATTTTTAAAGGGATAAAAAAATACAAGGAACAGCTAAAAATCACCAACCTGAAAACAAAACTTCCCATTCTGTGTTGAATGAAAAGTTTCAGTCAATAGTAAACATTTTTTGTTTTCTTGTTATTGTTGTATTCCCTATTAAAAAATGTAGTTTCAGACTAAACTAAAACAAAGGAAAATTATTTTTTTCTTGAAAGAACTGAAAACTGAACTTTTGAAAGCTGTAATTGAAACCACACAAGTAAGTTGGAAAGGGAAAGATATATTCTGATACAGATAATCTACCCACCACAGATGAAAATGAATAGGATTTATATAATTTAAGTTCTGCTGTCTAAACCTGAACAAGTCCCTGTAAGTTTTTTTTTAAAGCCAATGATATGAAAGAAACAGTTCTTGGAATGTGCGTCACACCAGCTCTCTCTAGTACCTTTTTAGGATGGGATGGCTCAGTGTCACGGTTTAACCCAGCAGGCAGCAGACCACCACACAGCCACTTGTGCACTCCTTCCTCCCGGCCCCCATTGGGATGGGGGAGAAAATCAGGAAAAACAAAATAAAATTTGTGGGTTGAGATAAAACCAGTTTAATAGGGCAGCGAAGGAAGAAAAAATAAGAATGATAAAAAAACCATACAAAACAAGTGATGCACAGTGCAATTGCTCACCATCCGCTGACCGATGCCCAGCCTGTTCCCAAGCAGCGATCGCTGATTCCTGCCCCCTGGCCAATCCCCATTTGTATACTGAGCCTGACGACTATGGTATGCAACATTTCTTTGGCCAACTTGTCCTGTCTATGCTCCCTCTCAGCTTTTACGGGAAGCCGAAAAAGTCCTTCACTTAATATAAACATCACTTAGCAACAACTAAACCAACATGTGTTATCTGAGGGACGCTCCAGAGCCCTCAGCACAAAAAGGACACAGACCTGTTGGAACAGATCCAGAGGAGGACCACGAGGATGATCTGAGGGCTGGAGCACCTCTCCTATGAGGACAGGCTGAGAGGGTTGGGGTTGTTCAGCCTGGAGAAGAGAAGGCTCCAGGAAGACCTTATAACAGCCTTCCAGTACCTGAAGGGGGCCTATAAGAAAGCTGGGGAGGGGCTGTTTGCAAGGGCATGTAGCGATAGGACAAGGGGCAATGGTTTTAAACCAGAGCAGGGCAGGTTTAGATTAGGCATTAGGATGAAGTTCTTTTACAATGAGGGTGGTGAGACACTGGAACAGGTTGCCCAGAGAGGTGGTGGAAGCCCCATCCCTGGACACATACAAGGCCAGGCTTGATGAGACTCCGAGCAATCTGATCTAGTTAAAGATGTCCCTGCTTACTGCAGGGGGGTCGGACTAGGTGACCTTTAAAGGTCCCTTCCAACCCAACACATTCTATGGTTCTAAGGTTCTATGATTCTATGATTCTATGATTAACATTATTCTCATACTAAATCCAATCACTAGGAAAAAAACTAACTCAATCCCAGCTGAAACGAGGACACTGAGAAGTTCCTATTTCTTTCCTTTGGCTGTAAAAAGAGACCGGTGGCACAGTTTAGGTTTGTACAACTCATGCTAATCCGAATGGGGTGAATTGCACCAATTATATCTTTCCAAGGAAATGGAGGTCAGGCCCAATGCAGCTGAATCATATTATATTATACGGAATGATTTTGGCATTCATCAGGCAACTTGTATTTTTACACGCGTGATCAGGAAATCCAGATCCCAAAACAACAAGCTTCCTAATCACATAGGAATACAGAAGAAAAAGTCCCCTTTGCAAGATCAGAGCCAGTTCTACCAGACATTTTAATGCTAAGTCAGATCAGTCAAGTAATAATTAAATTTAATTGGCACACCCACAAACTGTAACATTTATACAGTGTAGATGAGTGATTTAAAAATAATGGGCATTCTTATCTTTAAATGAAGAGAGCAAAGAAAATAAACTTTGAGCAATATTTCTAATATTATCATTGCTATTTTACCTCCGAACTGTATGACTAAGACCAGACAGAAGAGTCCTGGCAGGAGCTAGTGTTGCATATTCATTTCTGGTCCTTGCAGCCTAACTAACTATAAGCATCGCTTATCTCTGAAATGACTCTTACTATGTGTTATCACACCAGGTGTCAAGGGCTGATACAGCTCTTGAGGGAACTGGACTTTGGGCAGCCAGTTAGTTCTTACCTGGCTCTCAAGCATATGGTGAGCAACTCGTCTCCCCACGCTCAAGTGGAGCAACCTGGTCTGTATTTTTACTCGTCTCCTGCTCTTCCCTGTGCTTCAAAAAGGACGACGTATCTATTTACAAGGAATTCATATCTGAGCTAAACTTGAACTGCACAGCTCAGTGACATAAGCTCCAGAAGCAGTTTTAAATATTGCATTTAAAACCGAACCCAAGTATGAGATAGGCAACCACTGAATGAATACCTTTGCAGAAGAAGAATAATTTCATTAGAGTTATGAATAAGCGTGATGTGTCTTCACAAGGATCTCCAGTGGCAGCAGTTTGCCACTTGTTGTAAAAACATGGGACATAAAGCACACTGATAAAAACAAAAAGAAAAATATATACTGACTGAAGGGAAGAAGGGGAAAAAAGGTAAACACAGAAAAGAAAAAAGAAGACGTAAGAATAAATCAAAGTGACTGGAATGGTCGTGTTGCTGTATGTTGTATGGAACTGGGCATTAAAATACAAAAAAGAGGTGTATTTAGAAGAGAGCAAGTGATATATGTGCTGAGTGGACTGGGAAGGATACACTGGTTAATAGCATAGATAATCTGCTTTAATGGGGACAGATGAGTGGTTGCTGGCTTTTAGGTATGCTTCCCTTAGCAGTTCAGGGTTCCAAAACTTTTTCCTAACAGTGTTGCAACATGCTTTGCAGGAAATATCTGAATGCCATTAGTATTTGACTATCATACTGCATTTTTTAATTTGGGACAGAATACACTCAGCAGTGCAAGATTATTTAAGTAAATAAAATGAATTGTTGTGTAGGAATATTTGGACATACCTTTAAAGCTTCTAAAATGCAGAAAATTGTTATTATGCTATTTTATTTTTTTTTTCTATGAAAGAACCTCTTACATTTCATTTCCTCAGCCTTCCCCTCTCTCTTCATCTCTCACTCTGCTTCTAGGACTTTCCGGGTATCTCTAAGGCTGCAAGAAAGGAAGCAGATAAGTGAGAAGTGAGTGGGCAAGACTGAAGAGGACAGACCTGTGCTTAGAAAGAAGGGCCTGGAGGAACCAGGGAAAGTGGATTGTGTTACTGGAGACATGGATGAATGAGTAGATGTTCTGTATTGATTCAGGTTAGAAATCAAAGAGGAGAAAGGGTCTGACGGGGTGCTATTATGCAAACAGTTCACAGACTCTTGGTGCAGCATACGATGAGAAGACAAAAAGGGAGGGCCTGCCAGTGCCACAGAAGAAATCTGATCCAAAACCTTCCCATTCATTGCCACTTTTTTATTATTCTGCCTTTTTCAGTGTTCATTAGAAATAACTCACACACAAACTGCGAAGAAAGCAGAAAAAAAAGTTTTCTTTCTCTCGAGGTTAGAAATTAATCTTTTCATAACAGTCTTTGAGATGGAAAATGAACAACGACACGTTTTGGCAAGAGCTGACAGGACAACTACAGCAAAGAAGTACTTTCCACTGTGGAAAAACAAAAACATTAAGCTTCTGTGATCAGGGTTTTGCATAATGAACTGACAAAGAGAACTCAGTAGCATGAAAAGAGACAAAAATATCCTGCATGCGATTAGAGCAATGAATGGTATATTTTATTTACTTCTTTCAAAGCAAAATAACCTTATCAGAAAGATTCACTTACATAAAAATTTATGGTGTTTCTTTTAAATTCAGGGGTCCAATCTGTGTTTCCCAGCACAAGGAAATCAGAAGTTTTGTCTGCTGTTAAACATAGGCCAGTTTGTGCATTTTCTTCAGAAAGCAAATGGACAGGAAAACACTGATTTAAATAATATCCTTTATGTCTGTTGGCATAACACAAGACACTTTCTGCTCCAGACTTTACGTCTTTGTTTGAAGTTGACTAGCAATACACAATTTTCAAAAGTTTGCTGTGCAGATCTTCCTTTAGACTTCTAGGGAGATTTCTTCAAACTGACGTGTTTTAGCCTGTGCTTTGCTTAGATTTGTACGTTCTTGGCATGTGTGTACACCCTTGTACTACACAGGGACATACAGTGGTTGATTATGAATGCCCATCAGGAGACCTGCTTAGGATAGGCATGTGCACAAGTAAACACGTATTCTAGAGGCAGCAGAGACCAGGGCTTGAGTATTTGCCCAGATGTCAGGTGCTGCTGAATTTTAATCCTGGGTCTGTCATGGATTTGCTGCGTAGCCTGTGGCAAATCACATAATCTCCCTGCCGCAGAGTCCCCACCTGTGAAGTGGGGATAATAACACTTACAATTTCCTACCTCACAGGCTGTTTGGAGGATTAATGGATGTCTGAGAAGTGCTTTGTATACTGGAAGTCCTGGCTTATGGGGAGGTATTTTGACTGTGTCTGAGAGAAAATTTGGATCATTGTCTTGGACTTTTCAGGAAGAATAAAAGAGTAATTTATAGAAAATAACAGTACCTTCCTAACAACTCTTTAGGTGCCAAAGCCATTGCTCTGTGAGTGTCTGAGTCTCCTTGTCCATGAAGTTCTTGTACACAAGCTCTACTGTTGGCATTGGCAAGTGGCCTCACTTGAGAAAGCATTTGGAGGATAACGTCTTTACTTGCAATTTCTCATATTTGGCCCATAGAGTCTGAATAAGGACTTGAGAAACTGCTGGATCATCTAGTTTAGTTTTCTACATGTTAAATTCTTCCTTTTTGGCTGCAGTTGCCTCTCTATCGAACCTTGGTGTTACCTAGGCCCATGATAATTACTGAGAAAGGGCATGGCCTTTGAGAAGGTACACTTAGCACTGGCAAGGTTATCAGAAGAAAAGGGAGCAAGAGCGCCAGAAGATCCACCACCAGTCAGATAGGACTGCAAGAGGGAAACAGAGCCCATTCTTTAACAGCACTTCATTGCCACAGTGGGAGAAGGCAGGACCGTACACAGGGAGACCCCAAGGACTCTGAGCTGCCCGTGGTTCAGGTAGGGATGAAAAGTTTTTGGCTGCCATGTCAGGCTACCCAGGCACCAGGACGGGTGCTGTGGGAAGGTGCTCCTGCCTGCCTTGGCGTGCCTGCTCTTGCCCCCAGAGCGCACGCTGCCTCCTCCGTGAGCCACTGAAGAGAAAAACAACCTTTAGAGATGGCGGGTTATTTTTAAACCCAGCTGAGCTTGCTAATATAGGGGCAGTGTGCTGATACCTGGAAAGATGCGGTTGAAGGCGGGGGTGGCAAACATGAACCCCTTACACCGGTGTTTCTACTGAAGTTCCCGTATTGTAAAACTGGGACTTCAGCCTGAGTAGGAGTGGTAGAATCTAGTCCCTTACGTGGAAAAACAGAGACCATGATTCTCCATTACCTGCAACCATGCATAGTCACTATTGTCCCTGTAGAGTGGGAGTAAAATACTATCGGTCTGATTGGTACACCCACTTTTAACTCACTTTGCACAGCCTAAAATGACTACAAAGCAGTGTGTAAAAGGCTGGAATTATTGATGGTAAAATGACAAAACGCCCATGTCATTTTTTCTCATTGTAGCTGTGGACTGAAAAACCAAACAAAACCCCCTTAACACACGAAGTCTGGTCTCACGAAGGCTCGCATTACTGCATACTTCCGAAAGTTGCATGTAACCGATTGCTATCTCATCTTCTCTAGTAAGCACTTCTGAATGCAATGGTTACTTAAAAATGACTGAGCAAAGACAGAAATATGCGACCTATTACTTTGAAGTGTACTCTGCATTAAGAGAAAGGGGTTTTTGGTAACAGAGTGGCTAAAAAGATTTTAAACAACCCCGACTGTTGACCAGAAATTGCCACGGAAAAACATGTTAGCTGGCAGTGACCAAACCTGGGAAGACTTCCGAGTTCACAGTAATGAACTGAAACCTTTTTGGAGATGCCAAACTATTTCTAGATGCTTTCATTATAAAGGATCGAAATCTTCTTTACTCATGTGACGCTTAAAAATACAGTAACCAATATGTGTTATGCAATGCATTTGCTAAGCATATTTCATTTTCCTAAGCCAGACACGACTGGTAAGAAATGCCTCCACAGAGAAGCTGGCTGGCAGAATTATTGTGGGTTAAGCTGTTTTGTGGCCTCTCCAGATCAGATCCCTCTGTGGTCATTCAGTTCTGAAGCAAAAAAATTTTATTCTGGCATGATTACTTTGCTTACAGTGTAGATTAATTTTTCAATAATAAAACTAATCGTCTTTCCACATTGCCCATCCCCAACCTGAGAAATATTCTCAAATAAATAATAAATTCAGTCGGGGTATTTGTCAAAGCCTTTTTGTTTTGCCCAGACTTGAAGAATAAGTGCCTATTTTAGACTAAGAAAGTTGGTGAGGGTGGAATATGTTTACCCAAGTTTGTGGTCAGTGAATATTTCCTTTGTAACAAGCTGCATCAACAATACCTCTGGGCACAGGTGAACTCTGCAGAAACCGAAAGGTAGCTAAAAGATAGGGGAAATAAAATCCTACTCATTCCACCGCTGCACATCACAACATTTCATGGTGTTTCATGGTATGTCATACATGTTTTATCTAGCCCTTTCAGCGTATCTTTCAATTTAATGAGAAATCATTGCTGAGATTCTTTTAGGGTTTTCAATTGAAAAAAATAATGCTGCTTTTATATAGGTCACGGGGGGCAAGTGGCACTGGGAAACACAGAACCAACTCAGGGAACACTAACATATCAGGATGTTTGTGAAGGAATAGGAAAACTCGATGGATGCGAGATTGTGGAAGCCTGGAGAAAGAAGGCTGTGCTCCTCAGAGGTCAGTCTTTTCCCTCACCACCTCTTCCTTGCAGGAGAGGACGTGAGTCAGCAGACAGATAGAAAAACTTAAACCAAATCTCAGTCCTCAAAGTGCAAGAACCTCAGGAAGTCAAGGACACAACTGCAGAGAAGGTCTTTCCTTGCTGTTTCCCTTCCCCTTACAAGACATTCACTCCCACTTTTACAGGACAGTTTTTCAGCTGAACTTGAGCTTTTGCTTAGGGGAAGAAAAGTCTTAAAAATAAAGAAAAAGAAAAACAATAAAAGCCCTATCAGAAGCAGATTAGCATCAAACAAATTTAAATCTCCAAATAATTTGCCACTTCAAACATCTGGTGCTTGGCAACGTTTGGACGACCCACTGAGAGAACATGAGGAGAGATGTGTTCCTATCTGAAAATCAGCCCTGAACTCAGAAGGCAGCTTCAAATCACAAAATCTTCCTTCCTGCCTTCCTTGCCTTCTGCCTGCTTGTTTGCTTCTCTTTCTTTCTTTCTCAGGAAAGGCAGATGGCGATGACTTGGAGCTGGATGTAAATGCCCTGTTAAAACTCATGGACAATAGCATATCTCCAGGGTTTTGTCTTTGCCTCAGCTGTAACTCCCAGCTAGACGGTGTCTCATTCCTGCTGTCCCGTCCTGCTTGATCTTCTCCTAGCTTCAAGAGCAGTAAATCAGGTTTGGAGACAGGAAAGAAAAGTAAGGCTCAGAATAAAAGGTGAAGGCACTGAAGGGTGGGTGCTGTGACCCGTCTGCTCCAGACCTCTGACCTGCAGAGCGGAAACACAGAGGAGCGAGCAGCTAAAGCCCTTCTTTTGTCTGTGTAGACCACTGGGGTACAACTCCACAGTCATTTTGCTCATCAGTGAGGCTGGCTGCGGCCGTTCCCACATGTTCCACTCTGCCCATTTCCTCCAGCTCCTTTCCCTCCTTGTGCCCCAGTTCACCCCAGGGCATTTCAGCAACCTGGCTGAGCGGGGTGGCTTCGTAAGCAGTTGTGTCGGCACAAGTGAGGGGGTGGCAAGCTGCAACCGGGAGGGCGGAAATAAAGTGTGGGGGAGAGCAGGACTCTTGCAAGCCTGTTTTGCTGCCAAAAAAAAATAAATAGATGGAGGACCGCACCCCAGGGCACTGCAGCAACCCCTGGGCACCTCAGCAGGATGATGCAAAGATCCTGCGTGCTGAGCAGGAAGCCACCAAGAGCTGGCCAAGAGGCAGCAGCGGTGGCGGGAGGTGCTGGAGGTGCCTGCAGTGCAGAGCAGCGGTGCGTGAGCCAGGGGTGCACCCCGTCCACCTGCAGTCTGGCTGGGCCCCCGCGAAATGGCCAGATGGGGCACAGTCTTCAAAACACAGCCTCGAGGAGAAAATGATTGCAGCTCTGACGCCCACCTTTCATGTACCTTAGTGGGTAGGGCAGCAGCCTGGCAAGCGGGAGGCACAGCACCTGTGCCCTCCCCTGCCTTCAGAAGGGATGGAGACTGCACCATAGTGTGTCTGTCTGGCTATCAGGCCACCGCTGGAGGAGAGGCAGGGACGTGCCCTCAGTCCTGGTGAAGGTGCACAGCTGCATAGCACGGCTTCTGCAGTTCGTTCATTAGAAATACAAAGTTCAGGGAGTGGCATGCAACCATGTATGGTTCCAGCTGTGGAGTCCCAGGTTCCAGTCCTTTCACAAGCTGCGTCCGAACCATTCTCAGATACGAGCCGTTCCCAGCTCTTTGACTAGGCTGATTTTGCTGGACCATATTGCAAACCTGACATTAGGCTAGAGTACAGTTCCCTAAATTCCTTTTGACGTTTCCTTTCCATTCACACAAGCAAGGAAATGTTGCAGGGGAGTTTGGCAGCGCCATAACCAAGTTGCACAAAAAGTTTCAGCACAACTATTTTTCTCTTATGCACAGTGTTTGGCTCATTGTTTTGCTGTGGTTATTAGTGGTATCACTCCAGTGATTTCAATGAAAGGACTCCTGGGATGAATCTGGCCCACTGAATTAACCTTAATGAGGCACAGAGGAAACTATCGGCTTAAGGGGGAGTCATTAGTGTTGCTATGAAAGAGTTAACACCCTTTGAAGGATTTCAGGAACACACCCTTTCATTGTCTGTTTGTTTTCTACTTCATAAAGCCTCCTTGCTGAGTTACTCCCTTTCTCCCCCCTTCTGTGCTGCCCACTGCAGCCCAGCTACAACCAGAAAGGACAACGGTTTGGCTTGTGGTGGCCGTATCCCAAATGCAGACTTCTCACCTCCCTCTTACAAGCTGCCAATTTTGTTGGCAAACATTTTTCTTAAGCTGCTGTCTGACATGAGAGAAATAAACATTAGTGAGAAAACAAGGAGGACTTATTTTTGTTTTCTCTCAGGACTGCCAGAATGGCTTCAGGAGGGTGCAGAAGCAATGGGGTGCACGTGGTTTCTCCCTCTCTCATGGTCACCTAACAAAGGGTGCATGGAAGGGTCCCTAAGGAAAACTCCCTTTACTTTTTTCACTTACCAGCCGGCATCACACCTCTTACTGCAGTCACTGCACTCGGTCAGACTAGGGGGGAAAGAGAGGGGAAAGTGTATCTAAAGAGTCTCCCCAGATCCCGGGGGGAAGAAATCTCTCTAGCACATTATAGAGCAGTTTGTGAGCTCTTAGAGCTGTGTCTATTCCCAGATTACAGGGCACGCCATGCAGTTTTAATGTTGCTTTTGAATCGCTATCCTGCTCCCTGCACTGGTGGAGAAAGGCTAGGAAGACTTGGCGCAGGCAGATCTAGTCACTTTGCAGGTGGATTTGCACTGTGGGTCCAAAGTGAGTTAACACCAATATAACCACGGCGCTGCTATAGCCAGAACATCTGCTGCAAAGAATAGCCAAGCAATAACTGCGGGAAGACTGGACACAGCTGAAAGATTCAGGGAAGATCTTGTATTTACAAGGAGCCTCATACTCAAGAAATGCGTCTTCCTTCTTTCTTCCAACATATACGACAAAGCGTTTGTTCATTCTTATTATCCCAGGCGGGCTTTGAAGCAGAGAAGCGCCTGAGGACTTTGTTCCAGGGAGGAGTGTTTAGATGCAATCTGAAAGGGCCGTGGAGAGCAGCCCAAGCTCTATCATCGAGGTGGAACTTGTCCAGAGCCCCTTTGGAGCTGGCTACACCCTATTATGCTGCGGCGACTGCCGGTATCTACCCCTTTGTGGTATGGCTCCTGATACTATTATTAGTAATAGCACCCCATCAGCTTCTGTCTGAAAAGCTCCAGTTAGAGGTGGGGGCCCTGATGATGTGAGTCACTAGGCAAACACTTATTAAAAGGACAGGCCCTGCTTTCAATCTGGTTTAGCCTATGCTAATTCTAGACCGCTCAGAGACACCACCTATTCCCTGCGATAGCTCTACTAGCTGGTTTAGCTGGCTTTCCTGTTCTTCTGGCCCAGATATTTAAGTACACTTAGACACCTAACTGCCCTTGACATTAGATAGGTTCCTAAATAATTTAAAAAATCTGCCCGTTTGTTCCTGTTAGCTTGCAAAAATATTTTACTCAGAATGTGGAGTCAAAAGAAAATGACCCAAAAAGTCTCCACCAGGCAAAACACAGCGTTCTGCTGCAGTAAGCATAAATCAACTGACTACAGCAGTCAGTTATTGTAGTCTTTTTCATCACTGCAGGACTTTTTTTAAATGCTGTAAACAAAGCAATGAAGCACTTTCCTTCAGACATCTTATATTTGATAAGAAGATGCAACATATTAGAAATAAAATCTATGAGAAAGGTATATGCATGCCTTGTGCTCTGTGATATGTTACATGAGAACTAAACACAACTGAGTAGCTAGTAGAAGTAGATAGTGGGCTTCTGGAGTTTTACATGTTGTAGATAGACGAGAAATTGCAAAGGCTCAAACAGCACACCTTTGCTGCTGCTAAAGACATCTCTCTGCAAAAGTGGGGACTGCAGCACCTCTCCTATGATGAAAGGCTGAGAGAGCTGGGACTGTTCAGTCTGGAGAAGATAAGATTCGGAGGATCTTATCAAAGTATATAAACACTTGAAGGGAGGGTGTAAAGAAAATAGGGCCAAGATATTTTTGGTGATGTCCAGTGACAGGACCAGAGGCAATGGGCACAAACTGAAACACAGGAGGCTTCATCGGAACATCAGGAAATGCTTTATTACTGTTAGGGTAACTGAGTCCTGGACCAGGTTGCCCAGAGGGGTTGTGGAGTCTCTTTCCTTGGAGATATTAAAAAAGCATCTGGACATGGTTCTGGGCAACCTGTTGTAGGTGGCCCTGCCTGAGCAAGGAGTTGGATCAGATGACCTCCAGAGGTCCCTTCCAACCTCAGTCCTTCTGGGATTCTGTGAAAAGCCTGTGGCCATTACTTGATTTTGAAGCGTTTAGAATATCTCATACAGCTATTAGGTAGGGAAGTGGGAAAACAGAGTCTGTTTCATGTACTTCCAGGAATTCTGTAATTTCCCACATTTCACAGAATCACAGAATCACAGAATGGTTTGGGTTGGAAGGGACCTTAAAGATCATCTAGTTCCAACCCCCCTGCCATGGATAGGGACACCTCCCACTAGACCCGGCTGCTCAAAGCCCCATCCAGCCTGGCCTTGAACACTTCCAGGGATGGGGCATCCACAGCTTCCCTGGGCAACCTGTGCCAGTGCCTCACCACCCTCACAGTAAAGAATTTCTTCCTGATATCTAATCTAAATCTACCCTCTTTCGGTTTGAAGCTATTACCCCTTGTCCTACCATTACACTCCCTGATAAAGAGTCCCTCCCCATCCTTCCTGTAGGCTCCCTTTAGGTACTGGAAGGCTGCTATAAGGTCTCCCTGGAGCCTTCTCTTCTCCAGGCTGAACAACGCCAACTCCCTCAGCCTGTCTTCATAGGAGAGGTGCTCCAGCCCCCTGATCATCTTCGTGGCCCTCCACTGGACCCATTCCAACAGGCCCATGTCCTTCTTGTGGTGAGGACTCCAGAGCTGGACACAGTACTCCAGGTGGGGTCTCACCAGAGCAGAGTGGAGGGGCAGAATCACCTCCCTCGACCTGCTAGCCACGCTTCTTTTGATGCAGCCCAGAATGTGGTTGGCTTTCTGGGCTGCAAGTGCGCATTGCCTGCTCATGTTGAGCTTCTCGTCCACCAGCACCCCCAAGTCCTTCTCCTCAGGGCTGCTTTCAAGCCATTCTCCACTCAATCTGTATTTGTGCTTGGGATTGCCATGACCCAGGTACAGGACCTTGCACTTGGCCTGGTTGAACTTCATGAGGTTCGCACAGGCCCACCTCTGAAGACAGTCAAGATCCCTCTGGATGGCATCCCTTCCCTCCAGTGTGTGGACTGTGCCACACAGCTTGGTGTCGTCAGCAAACTTGCCGAGGGTGCACTCAATCCCACTGTCGATGACACCGACAAAGATGTTAAACAGCACTGGTCCCACTACTGACCCCTGAGGAAAGCCACTCATCACCGGTTTCCATGTGGACATTGAGCCATTGACTGCAACCCTTTGAGTGCGGCCATCTAGCCAGTTCTTTATCCACTGAGTCGTCCGTCCATCAAATCCATGCTTTTCCAATTTAGAGACCATTTCTTAATGATAGACACAAAAGTCTCTGATGGCCACAAGGATCATTGAATCCAATGGCTGCTTGGGCCAGTGGTGCTTGTCCAGAAGGAGACCATCTATGCTGACCTTCTGCAGTCTTTAGTAGAAAAGGTACATGATGAAACAAGAACCCTGGAATCACTTCAGTTCTGCTTCCCAGTGGAAACAATTCCTCTTGGCACACACTTTACCTCAGTTTTGCAGCACGGCTCTTTTGCAGCTAGTGGTTGAATGGGTGTCACTCTCAGGGGCAGGAGCCAAATAAACTATGGTTCTGCATCTGTGTTTATAATTTTTGGAAGAGCCATATGTGGAATGTATGTGAAAATGATGTAATCTGGCATGGTAAATCCACTTTTCTGGAAAAAAAAAAAAAGAACGAAAAGGAAAGAAAAAATAGTTGCTGGATGTTGACATGTGTTGGCTTGTGCCATTCCTACCAATGACATTAAAAGAAACTAGGATCTTTTAATCAAAACTAATTGCCTTTCTCTTTATTCCATTACTGACGTGTCCATTATTTAATTATTGGAGGTCTGCACACACATAAATCCCAAATCCCATGGCAGTTAAAAAAGAAATCTTTAAAGTCACTTTTGCTAAGGCAGAAAGAATCACATGTCAAGTAGAGGACTATCAGCCAGTTCATTAAGTAATCATAACTGACTCCGTTTCTTACTACAGCGTGGTATATCTTCTTCAAACGTTATTACGTGCCTACCATTCCCTGCTCCCTGTGATGCAAATGTGCTTTGCATGTATCCACACACTTGATCATAATGAAAGTGAGTCCCAGATTTTTATGAGCATCTTGAGAGCCTGGCTGTGACGGACCATGCAGTCTAACAATGGTACTTGTTTCCAACACAGTCCTAGTGCTGGATCTTTGCCTGGAAGATACATGCAAGCAACTTTTTGTTTTTTTTTTAACTGAGTAGAGTAAATTTAAGAAAACTGATGTTAATTTAATGTTAGAGAAAATAGGAAACTGAAAAGTTACCATTCCTGAAGCAGTCTTCTTTTGGCCATGTTGTGCACTGAAAGCCTATCCTAGGCCCATCTCTCTTGTCCATTGTGTTTGTTTTTTAAAGAACTCCATAAAGAAGGCAGGATATAATGTGATGTTTTTAGGACCCTAGGCTTTAAATTGCCTCTTTTTAGAAGTTACAATGTGCCCCCTCTCTCAAGCAGGATTAGTTATTACAGGCTCAGTGCAGAGGAGGATTTGTGTCTGTTTTCTGTTTGTGAGTTTGAACATCAACCCATGAAGCTCACCAACCTCAGCCAGGCTTGTGTACCCTCAAACTCATCCCATGCCCTTTCCGCAGCTCCCTTTGGGCAGCTCTCCAGGAAAAGCCAACAGAATTTAATGCTCTGTCCTTGCCCTGCCCCAGAGTGGTACAGCAAGTAACAGCTACCAACAGCTACCAATGCTGCCTTGCTTGGATCGGCAGGATTAAAAAAGGTGCTCAAACGGCATGAGTCTGCCACAGTGCTGGGTACCTGACCACAGAGGTTAGACACAAATTGTACCATCTACCTCCCTAAGCTAATTTTTCTGGTCACAGCGCAGAGATTTGCATTTAACAGTCTTGAATATTTATAGGGAAGAGGCAGAGGAAGAGGAGAATCATCTTGTTCAGGCATAGAGATAATGATAACTAAATAATTTAGTAATTTCTGTAGCTCATTAGAAGAAGAAAGATAGTGAAAGTTTGCTTTTCTCCCCACATGCAGCAAGAGTCTAGAGGATGAAGCATAAAACATCTTCGTACCCGAAACATTTGAGACCTTGTTGGGTTGGGAGGAATTGCCCTCTGGAAGTGTACCTGTGAGAAATGCTGGGAGCCAACATGCCTGGTCTGGACCGTGTGCTTAGCTTTTACACAACCAAAGGTAGCTGAAGGTACTCTTCTCCAAATGTATTTTTTTCCTAACAGATGTTTCACAAAGGGAATAAAGCGTAAGGGCAATGCTTTCACATCCTTCCTCTTTCAGGCCATAATAAGATGCATTTAATTAAATCAACCAAGTCTTTACACATCATTTGTGGGCGTTATAAAAGAAGACAGTCTGCCACAGGTTGATTTCTCCTCTCTCCTCTGTTCTGCATGGCACCCAGCTCTGCATTATCTACATAAAACACTGAGGTTTGACAATAGGGGTGCTTGGGCCACAGGGCAGAGGAGATTCACCTCACCAAAATTTTAATGTCTCCAAGGGGTTGAGTATCGGTTGCACTGGTACGGAAAGCAAAACTTGCCATGGAGATTTAGAGAATCACCTTACCCTGATTTGACTGAATAGTAATATGTACAGTGTAGGGAATTACATTTCAGCTACAGCTCCTTTGTGAGAGATATGGAGAGAAATGGACACTTCTAGGGCATAATTCACCTGTCCATTTTAGATGGCTGCTTTAAAATGAGGTGAGAAGGGGACAGGTGTATAGCAATGCTTCCCTTGTTTACTTTCCCAGCTAACACTGGTCTACAGCTCAGGTCTTCTTTGTGAGATCCTTCAGTTGCAGAGATAGAGAGCCTTCCTATGAGGCTTGTTTCTCAACTAGGTTTGTTTGAGCAAGATATGCTGCGCTCATTGTGTGCTCTTCAGTTACACCTGATTTATCAAGCTATAAATGACAGGAGAGTCAGAGCCTTTTAATTTTTAGTCTACAAAAGCATAAATAGTCTTCCTACACAGGAAAGATAAGCATGACTCCTCTGCTGATAGGCAATCCTACTTTCAAATGCTGAAACAACTTCAGTTTCTCATGAAGGAAGACTGTCAGTCTCTGCATGTATGTTCTTGTGGCACACTTCCAGCAGGAAGACAATACATCAAAACGTCATTGTTCCAACATGCTCTGACTTCTTCTAGACCTTCTTCAAGTTTAGACTATTTTGTACTCAGAGTGAGTTTTTAATTGTAGGGCGACTGAAGTTCTTCCTGGAAAATCTCATGGAGAAATAAGGGTTTGGGTACTATGTTACATACACACACAATTCTGACGCAGCTGGGATGCATTGTATCAGCTGCGTACGTACCACAAAGACGGCTGACGCATGCTTAGCAAGTTGGTCAGTTCTCCTGTGTATCAGGTGATCCACTGTGAGTGCACGTGTTGTAGATCTGATGCCGCTGAGGAGGGTCGGGCTCCTTGTGCGTTGACCCGTCCGTGAGCAGGGGACATTTATCTGAGCCTTCCAAGCAACAAGAGGGCAGCAGGGGTTGCTTGGCTGCTCTAGCACTCCTGCAGAAAAGGTGAAATTTCTTCTTCTCCTCAGTCAAAATTTCCAGGTGGGAAAGAGGATATGCCCAACTTCTGCACAGGACAGCCAAGCTTTGCCCAGTCAGCCTGCAAGGAGGGAGTCTGGGCCACCTTGTCCTCTTTATCTGTTTCCTGCCCTGGGACAGTGTATGAAAGTGTTGGGTGGTGACACATGCCTAGCTGCATCCCAGATATGTCCTGCTCTCCTAGAATGGGACTGAGGCCGCTACTGTTTGTCCAGCAATACCTGTGGTCCCTGGTGGGATGTGGAGTGGACACCAATTAGTGTGTTCTCACCTCCTGTGAGACCCAGCTGGTCTGGTTGGGGAGGCAGGAGGATGTCTTCCAGGCAGAACCTGTCCCAGTCTTGTCTGGCCTCAACAGACACTTAAACTTCCTGGGTTAGCTTGCTGTACAAGAGAAAAAAAAAAAAGAAAATAAAATAAGAAAATTAAGTGTAACACCTAGAAGGAGAATTTGTGACTGTCAGGAAGCCCAGGTAAACACAATTGCCTCTGAAATTCAGCTCTCCCTATGCCCAGTGCTTCACTGATGCAGAATATGTAACTTACTTGCCTCGTTGGAGCAGGACTGGAGCAGTTTTCTGTGTTTTCAGCAGTGTCCCATGACAGAGGTACAGACAAAATCATAAAAGCATCTCAAGATGCAAGATCAAGGACTTCTTGTAGCTAAGAAAGCTACTTTGTGTTTTAGCACAAGCACAAACCACTGTACCTGGTTTTGTGCAATGCAGCAAACAGCTCTGGATTCTGGATCAGGGTTACATGTGATGAAAATGGACGTAGCTCTTTTTGATGCTTTAGTGGGAAGACACTGTTTTAGCCTAGACAACTGTCTGGGTCACCATGTACTTTGAATTCACCACCATTTATTTTTAAATCAGGGGAAGCTGCTCGACTTAGGAGAAAAGGACTCTGTTTGCAGCATCCCTGGAGTTACTCAGCCACCTCTGAGGGGTGTGGGGCCCTCACGCTGGACATGCAGAAGGAAAAAGGAATTTGAGATGAATCCCTTTAATAGAAGAGAGCATCAGGTTTTATAGTTTGATAGCCTCCAACAGGGATCTGTTGGGATTGTCAAGGTCAGTGTTTGGCTTGGAGTAATCCCAGTAATTGTTAAGAGGTTTTCTGTTGTGAACTCACAACAGGACATATCGTATGAGGTTTTTTTGTAAAGCTTGCAATTAGGTGAGTAATGATGCTGGAAGGTTAAGTAGATAATAAGACTATGAAAACATATTAAAACCTTTTCCCCCTCTATTATGACCGTGAAATATAATCCTCAAAAGCTGCAATTGTGCAACTTCATGGAAGGCTCCACAAGTAGGTATCACATCAAATAAAAACAAAACCAAAATCCTGATTGATAAATGAAGCCTGCTTTTCTCATTCAGTTGCCTATAATTGTAAACATCTGTAATGCTGGATGTTTCTGCTGTTTGGATGCTTTGCTGAGAAAACATGGCTTTGAAAATCAAAACAGAGAGCAGAGCTACACCATCAAGCTAGGTCATTTTATGGCTTTTGACAGTATGGTGTAATTTTTAAATTTTTATTTTAATTTATTTTATTTTTTTGCAATTAGAAAGGATATAAGCATATTGAAAGTATTACACAATGAATTTACCAAGAGCATTAGTAGTTCAGGAGGGGTAATTCTTTTCTTCTTGTTCAGAGAAAAGTTGGGATATGATGCCCTCTGCTATGAATAAGAGTTACCTAACAAAAACTGGCCTTAAGCTTAAATGCCAAGGGCAAAGAGGCTGACAACACATCCCATCTGCTGCTCCTTTTTTAAGGTGGAAGACGTGCGTCCTCCATTCATGAAACTCAGAAGGATGTAGCTGAACTTTCCTCGCTATCACAGTAGATACAGCTTCAGGGTGGTTTTCAGTGCTCTACATTTCATGTTCTGGTCTCTCCATTGAATGGAGATGGTTGGGAGATTAAGAAAGTCTATCACGAAATCTACATTTAATTTGTCAACATTTCGTCATATTCAGGAGAACTCTGCCTTTTTGGCCTAAAAAGTGTAGAACTGGAAGAAATGTTTGAGCGATTCATGTGCCGTGAGCCACATCCCTGGGTACCACCCAGGGACCACAGTCCCTGCTTCTGCACAGCCTCTGCTCCCTGTGGTTAACCCCAACCCATTGCATGGAGGGGCTGAGCCCAGTGGAGGTTTCAGGTCTGCCTCCACACAGCAAAGCTAGCAAAAGCCAGCTGCTTGCTGAGTCCACCACAGGAATGCCACCTATCTATATCACTGCCCCCTCCAAGGATCACGAAGTATTTAGCAGCGGAGGAAGAGGAGAAATAGCTTTCCTGTCCACAAAGAGTTTTTGAAATTTCAACATTTTTTCCTTGCCTAACCCGTGACAAAGAGATGTCATCTTGGAAGGAAGCTCAGGAGGATAATCAGGAAAATATGGATGAAAGCAAGACATTTCATCAAGCAAGACAGACATTTCATTAAAGTGAAGTTGAAAAGATGACTTCAAATTTTTCTACTTTAAACTTAGTCCGTAGTGTAAAATTCTACATTGAGAGCAATTTCTAACTGAAAAATAAATGCCTCATTATACAAATGTTAAAATGGAGGGCTTTTGTCAACTTTGAAAAAAGGAGTCTCCTTGTTCAGCAGGCCAATTCTTCTTTGCAAAGAAGATAAAAATAAACAAAAAAATAAACATTTTTCTGCTTAAGAAGTCTCCAAAACCATTTAAAGGGATATTGCCTGTTCAGTGTTATCTGTGTACAAAGGAGATGAGCTCTTGCAGGTATTTGTGAACAACCTTGGTCTGACTAAGAGTTGCTTAGATGGATACAAATGATGAAGCAAAAAGAGTCCAATGACCTGGTTTTGTGGTGAGATGAATGTCTAGGAGGCAAGTGTAAAACAGTCTCATGGCATGAATTTGGAAATTAGTTATTCTAAATTCCCAATATCAGCAAAATACTTTAGTTTTGAAAAAATGAGATGGAAAAATCACATGGAAGGAGGTCAAAATGTTTTTGCTGAATCTTCAGTGCTATTGTGTTACTTCTGCAATGGTTATTTTTAAAACACTTTAGTCTCAATTGGAAGAAGTGCTAGGTACATCCCAGTGCCACACCAACCATAGCTAATCAGGCCTCGTCCAAGGGCAAAACACCTCATCCCACCACCAACATTGAAATCACAGATTTGCAGCTTTGGTTTCACAGTTACCTGCCTGAAGTGTTACACAGCACCATTTTATATAAATTTCAAAAGGTGCATTTTGAAAAACAAAAATATCAGCTGTCTCATACAACGCAAGGGAAAATATCATTGAGGACTCTTGCAATATGTACACTTGACAGATGAGAGTAACAGCAATGATATGGTAGGATCTGGGGGGGTGAACCTTCACAGACCAGGCACGGGTGAGGTCTGACTGTGAGCCTGATTCTCTCCTGAACAAGCTTGTCTGCCATGCTAAAACTTGCAGAGCCCAAGTCCTGCTCCCAGCACTGTCGTCTGCCACTGTTTCTCCAGCTGGAAGATAAAACTTGACTTTCTTTGTAAAGTCATTGGAGTGATGCTTTGAGAATCATCCCAGCCTAAAACAGCTATGACTTTGAGAGTTACATCTGCTGGCCTAGACTTCACTTTAGACAATGTTTTCTATTTCATTTTGTTTCTCATTAGTGCAGTGGAAAAGACAAGGCCAGCACTGGCAGGAATATCACATTGGACAAGTAGATGTCGGTGAAGTGCATGGAGTGCCTTGAAAAATGGCATATTTTGAAGTCCAGATAAATGTATGTACAACAGCTTGACGTACGCTGACTGACTCAGTGTCTGAATTATTTGCTGCCATGTGCTCACAGGCTACGTGTTGCTCTTACAGAGTTAAAACATACAGAGTGGTAATTATCAGTGTCTAATTAAGTATGTGAAAATGAGCAGCTATCATTTTCTTCTCCATACTTTCTCCAATATGCAGTGCTTACTAATTTGCATGTGTCAAAATTAAGGCCTAGTAGATGGAAGGAACCAGCATTTCACGGTTCTGCCTTCGTTTTAATAAGCCTGTCCTAACACATGATGTAAAGGCGGGCCCTGAGTCCCAGATGCCCCCTCACATGGGGAAAAGAGTGCTGCAGACATTGGCAACAGCCTTTGGGTTGCCCCAGTGCAACTGGATGGGCCCTGGCAGACAGCCCAACTTCTGCTGGCTAGCAACCAGCCCCAAGGGAAAGAGTGCAAGAATATTTTGGCAGAGCCGCCATTAGCTGCACAAGGGCCCCAGGCAGAGGCTGAGGCCCGAGCCTCTGCTTCTTCCTTTGAGTGTACGGGTAACCTTGCCTGCTGCCCATCAGCCTCCTGCCTGACCCCTGTCCCTGCCACAGGAAGCAGGGCTGGTGGCCCAGGGCTGGTGGCCCTGGGTGCGCCGCTCAGGTGGAGCCCCCGCGGCCTCTGCGCAGGCATGGGGAAGAGTCTGCCCCATGACGTGAACCGTGATTTGGGTAATCAGTTGCAATTACAGTTAATGATAGCAGTGTCTGGGCATCCCTGCCAAAGTCAGGACCCCATTGTGCTCGGCATTGTGCAAACACTTAGCACATAAATTAGACATTGCACCCAAAGCACCTTAAAATGCCTGGCAATCTGACAGCAGCACCTTAAAAGCGCGTGGAGATAAGGCTACCTGGCTTGCTTCAGCAATGTGAAGGAAACTCAGATGGATAGAGGTGCGCGGGTGGCTGTTCTGGCTGTAAATGTTCCTGCAGAGCTGGTGAATTTTTTCTGGTGAAGACTCAATGCGTTGGGCAATTTTTTGTCAGTGTGAAACTATTTGTGGCTTGAGGTTGACTGCCATGAATAACAGGAATAGAGGGCTGGGGTCACAGAGCTGATGGAGGAAGAGTGCCCTGTTTAATCAACAGTTCTCAGGAAGAAGTGTGACCTATGGGAGATGGTGGCCTGGGCTGGGGGAGCTGATCCTCCACCCCCTCCTTCTCTTAGCCTCCTCCCTCTCAGTTAATGCAGGAGACAGGGGCTGAGGGCCAGCTCTCCCATTCCTGTTTACACTGTCCTCTTTGTGTAAATAATTAAACATTAATTGGAGCAGGGTTGAGTGTCCTGCATGTCACACCTTCCAGGAGAATGTTTTAACTAGCATGTCAGGAGTCATTCTTCACACTCTTCCTCCATGACTATCCGGATGTTTTATAAGAAAAGGGGTAGCTCTAAGTGGAGGAGATTGAGCAGCCTCTGCTGCAAAATATGTACAAAACACCTCCTGGCTTAAAGTCCTCACATGCAAACCTCTGTCTTGAACCAGTGGAGACTTCAGACCTGCACTAACATATTCCACCTCTCAAGTCACTGTTAGCCATGAGGTTATAAATACATTGAGGTGTGTCTCTCTTGCAGGAGCTGCTCTGTTTATATTAAAGTACTTACACAGTCACGTAGCAAGAGAGTGAAATGGCTTCAGCATCATGATGATGAGGCCAGCCTGCTGGGAAATGGTGTGGATGGTCTTCAGTGTTGCTCCAGTGAAGGCCAAATTGTCTGTGCAAAGTTACATAAGCGCCTGCAGTATCCTCATCTCAGGATATCCTCATAGCCTATGTGCTTATTCACCCCTGAGTGAGATGGGCATTAAAACTTGCCTCCCAGGTTTTGTCCCCTTGTTTTAAGTGAGAAGGATACCAACATTCTAACCCCTAAAGGTATTTATGAATCTGAACATAAGGAAATTATTTTTTTCACTGTGAGGGTGGCTGAGCACTGGCAGAGATTGTCTAGAGAGATTGTAGAATTTCCATCGTTGGCGATATTCAAAAGCTGCCTGGATATTGTCCTGGGCAACTGGGTCTAGGTGGCCCTGCTTGAGCAAGGGAGGTGGACCAGATAGGCTCCAGAGGTCCTTTCCAGCCACAACCATTCTGGGATTTTGTGACCTGGCCTCTTCAGTTCCTTTGGATCTTTCAAAATTTCCTGAAGTGAAACATTTAATTTTCAGTCCAATGCAACATTTCATGTTGAACGAAATTATGTTTTACAGGTTTTCATTTCAGTGAAACCACTTAGAGTCTTTTAATTCCTTTTCTTTCTAAACTGAGATGCTTCTACCCCACAATTCTTCAGCCCAGCACCTCAACTGGTAAAGCTGATTATTTGCACAGCCCTTGGGTTACGTGCTTAAATGTACGCAAACACCTCTACTGCTCTGCCGAAGCGGGATTTTCAAAAGGACTTTTTGAGGCTCTGACTTTACAGTGTAAGGACCAGATGCCTGTTCAATGTGGTAATGTGGTATGTTGACTGGTAGCCTTACCTTGATCATTAAAATAACAGCCCAGGCGTGCACGACGCTTTTGAGCGCAAGACATACACCAGGACCCTGCCCACAGGAGTTTTCAATCTTATGCAGTCATTATAGCAAAGAGGACAGTAAAGGATGGGCAGGGTGTGTGTGTGTGTGTGCGCACATATAAATGCCAAAGATTTTTGCAACAGGAGAAGATGAGAGAAAATGTTCCTGCTACAGGCACATCTTGGTTGCTTACATTTTTCTTTTCTGTTACACAGTGTAACCTTTTCATTTCGGTGGCCCACGTGAGCTTGACTGGGAACAGCGTGAAGGGAACAAAGGAGAGGAAGAGCGCAGCATGGGACCAGGCAGGTATTCCTGCCACGGGGCAAGGACAGATGCCAGGTTATCTGTGAGTGGGGAGTGCCAAACTGCTGAAAAGTGAGGTACAGAACAGGGGACAGGAAGCTTTGGCAGGAAGAAGGCATGGTAGATTTTTTTTTTAGCGATTGTTTAACAGTTGTGGCAATTAAGAAAAAATTGATGGTCGATGTGTCTTTACAGAGTGGTAGTTGAGTACTACTTTCCAGCCAAATTCACAGCACACTGCACTCTACGAGAATTGACTTCAGTGGGCTTTGGATCAGGCCTTTGGAACACAGGCCTGGAGCAGAGTCTGTCAGCCCATTAAAAGGGAAAAAAAGAAAAGATCATGAATCAATCCTCCCCGTATCTGCTCCAGATTCTGAATCAAAACCATCCCTTGGTTCATCCGATTGCCAGAGAAAAGGGAAAAAAGAAGAAAAAGGAAAAATAGTCCTGTGTCTGTGGAAAGACTTTCTCATCTGCAATACCTCAAAATTCTTGGGAACTACCTGGTGTGTGCCTTAAAGAGGTGCATTTCTTTGCTAAAATTTACAGTAAGCACAGCTTGTTTCTGCCAGCCTCCAGTGCTTTGCCTACACTATTCTCAGAGCTGCAATTGCAGCATGTGAGATGCTCTGAAAACAGCTTTCATCTAGCACTAACAATACCCAGGAAGGTATGGCGGTTTAAGCTTCATGGTTCTCATTCCCTCTTTCCAAAACACATATGGAGCTCCTTCCACAGCCTGAGCAGCTGCAGATTCCCTGCCATACTCTCGAAGCTAGCTAGAACATGACCGCGCTGCCGTCACACCTCCGATTACTGAACCGTCTACAATGCCCTGGCAGTGTTATGGATGAAGCCTATTTACCTAAGACAGATTCTTGGCCTGCCACTGCATTTCCACCATTACTGCTCCACATCTTGGTGGAGTCACTCCAGGGTTACATAAATATAATTGAAATCAGAATCAGACCTGCTGATCCTCATTATGTTGTTGTTTTTCATACCAAGATGGCTGTCTCCAATCATCTACAGGGCACACAGGACCTGAACTACCAGGTCTCCCTGTCTTTATTCCTTATGGATAGTATTTACTGCTGTATAGAAGCCCATCACAGGTCCGTGCATGTCTAGCTGATGCACATACATGATGCAGATCCTGGCACAATTTCATCCACAGTAAATTAAGACTCATTCAAGTTCTGTTGATTGTAACTGATCAGAGACCCTTTGCAGCCTTGCTTAATGGCCTGTTGTAACTGAAGCTTTATTACCACATCACACAAAAGATGGTTCCAGCCCCACTCAGGAAAATAACCTACAGCTTACAAAGAATAATGTGAAACTACAATCTAGAAAAGTAGAGTGTGCCAAATACAGGTTGCTATCTTTTTGTTACTCATCTTTTTCTCTTTTACATCCTGCATTTAAGCATCTCCTTAGGTCTTCCTTTGCCCTCCACATTCATCACTTCTGAAGGCTGGTGGAGGGTGAATGAATAGCAGGTCCCAGAGCAGGTGTGGGTGCATTTTTAGGGGCAAAGGACTGCAGTCAAGTGTGACAGAAACAGTAATGCTTCTTTCTCTGCTTGGCGACAAGCAGGGCTGGGACATTTAGAAAGTTGTGATGATGAAAGTGTTTGGAATGGTGTTTTTCTAAGCCATTGTGTTCAGCTCAACTGCAACAGCTTATAGAGAAATATAATGAACTAACTAAATAAACAGCGTCGGCAAGGTAGATGTTGGATGAGATGCTATGATGTTGGATAAATAATAGGAGATGAAAACTTAATTATAGGCCAGATTGCTTCCTTCCACTGAAAGCAGCTCTTGAGTTCCCCCTGCAGAATTTTCACAGGTTTCTTCTGCTGAGTGGGTGGGATTTGCAGGACTTAACCTGTTGATACACTCAGGAATTTTCAGACATCTGCTTATTTATAAGAAATCTTTCCCCCCTATTTCAGTTCTCCAGTTCCTTTAATTTTGTAGCCATGTGATTTCAGCAGAGTTGTTCTACTGGGGCATTTACATATATTTCCTCTTTCTGAACCCCTTTTCTCTTCTCAGTTACCACGTTGTGAACTGTGGAAAAGTTAGAGCTGCCTGTTGACATTTAGCTGAGTTTCTTATGGGATCACAGACAGATAGGATGGATGAAAGCCCTCTTCCACGCATAGACTTGCTCTACAACTTCTAGCCATTCTTTCTGTACAGACCTCTCAACCTCAAGAGCTCTGGGACAGCCTAGGGAAACCCTGATGGTGCTGTGAGATGACTGCCTCATTGAGGTGAGCAGACACACACAATGTATGTGGTCTTCTGGGGTAGAAGACACATGGTATTATTGACAACAGACTTCATAGTAACAAACCAAATTCCTATGCAGAAGGAGATGACATGACCATTTAATTTTGGCTGCACAGTCCTTTGCTTTCACAATTTTGTGAAACAGAGCATGGGGATTTGTCAAGGGATTCTAAAACAAGTGTCTGATTGCCTCCCCAAGGCTTGCATGAAGAATCATTTTGAGAGGTAGTTTCAAACTTGCTTGCTCAGCTCATTCCCCATAAAATTTACCCATCCCATCATCTACGCCCACACCTACATGGTGTTCCATCCCCATTAAGACAAATGAAAACAAATCAAAAGAAAATTACACATAATGAGTGGGAAGGCTCACTTTCTCCTGTTCTTGCAAACATCTTGCAGGAAGAGGTTATACTTCTGATATGCATTCTAAGGATGAGTAAAAGGGGAAAAATAATGACTTTACACAGCAAATCTTGTATGCACAGAGCTCCAAGGCCCATGTATGCAGCGTACATATGGGACCAATCATTCATTGCTGTCTTGGAGGTGGAATGAAGCAAAGTGCCGTGCCAGCAACACTCTGAAACAAACCTGTTGAATGGATGTTTCTTTCCAGAGTGATTATATAATACTTCATAGAGATTTGAATACTTAAAACAGGTGGTTGCAAAATTAAAACTTAAATTTTAAAATGATGGCTGAAACGTCACTACTGTAAAAAATATTTCTCCACCTCTGTACTTGACAGGCTTTCTTTACTCCTGAGTGATCTCTGCTCGACACTAAAATGAACATCTTATCTTTTACTCTCATCACCTTCGTTTGGCCCACACAACCACAGATGATTGGTATGAAAGATCTGGCTTCTACGGCATTGGAATAGCTCCACCCAATCTAGGCCTAACTCTCAAATCCAGGTCCCAAACCTATCACAGTTACAATAAACTGGCTGAAATGAAATTTTGTCTATGCCTTAAATGCAAAATATCTGTCTAGCTGTAACTGAAGGCAGAACGGGAAAATAATTGTTGACTACTTTGTAGAGCTCCAAGACAGGGTATGTTCCTAGGCCCTGACAGAAACGTAAGAATGTTATGTTTTTCTTTGCATAGGCAGGTAAAAAATTATGAAAGAATATACATGATGGGAGAGGGTGAATCTGAGGGGTATTTAGTGACACTGTTACGTGTACAGGAGATATCACTGAACTGACATGGAAAAAGAAGGGCTTCGTAAAAGAAGATTAAGTCAAGGGTAATATTCAGCTAAGCAATGGCATATTTTGAAAACAAGGACAAAGAATTTGAACTTTCCACAAAGTTTGCACAGAGTCTGCCCATGGAGTCTTTGTTGGTGGCAATAACTCTCCAGCTGGGAATAACACAGCTTCGACTTTCAGAGCAGTATTTTTTTGCAGTATTGAGACCTAAACCCCCCCAACTTTGTAGATATAAGCTGGCCGTGGCTGTTGTCGGGGATCAGAGAGATGCAGTAAGCACAACAGCATTTTTCTGACTGTGTCATTTTGTGCTGAAGAATTGACATTTCAGACCTGCACATTAAAAAGAAGAAAAGCTATTTCTTTATATTTTTAAAAATTACAAGTTACAGTCTGAGAAAGGGATCCCCTCATCACTTTGGATAGTTAATCAGACAGTTCGCCTAGCGAACCACTTGCTATTTGACTATTTTGTCTACAATCGTATTGAATTTACTACCCCAACAGCACAGAACAATTTCCATCTCTGATATTCTACATATGTCTATTTTAAAGACCCAGCCTACTCTAAAAGGCCGCTCTTTCAGTTTCTATCTGGGTGACTGTTCTTTCCCTCTCATATCTGTGACAGTGGTCTCGTTCTCTCCTGGTCCTGCTAGCCTCATGGCCCATTCAGTGCATGATTATTTCTGCCCGTGGAGGCGGTGGAGAGGGAGATAGGAATGCTTAGATCTCTTGCACATACGACCCAAATGCTTCCCTTCTCCCTCCGCTATTCCTGAGTGCTGTAGATTTGTATAATGTCCTTCAGATGTCAAAGCCCTTTGGGCAATTGGCAGCAAGTCAGAGATGGTGAACCTGTGAAGAAGCAAAGGCCTAAATCCCTTCCTCTTTTACAGTTTGCAAACACCTCTCTCTTTCTCTCTCTCTCTGATCTTGAGTCCTGAGGTTTTCTTTGCTGTGGTTTGAACTACAGTTTAAAATGTTTCAATTGTCATCTTGCATTGTGATGCATCACATGGTGTCCCAGCCACAAAAAGGCCTAGTAATTTGGTTTCATCCTGTCACTGATTTTGATGTGTCTGGTGCAGCTGGATGTGGTCATGTCACGGGTTCCAACATTATCTTTAACAGGAAAACAAATGTCAAGAGAGAAATACTATTGTCTTACAATTAGTTTTAAACAAATCAGACTTTGGAGAACAGTACGATTCTCAGGTCTGTATGCCTGTACAAGGAAGTTTAAGATAAAGTTAACGTCTAACATGCACAGCCATTCCTTAGGGGAAAGAAAAGCAATCAACAATCCTGAGACTTCACAAGAACAAAGGATCTGATAATGCAGTCCTTGGGTGAAATCTTTTTTGTAAAACTGCTATGTGTAGAGCAAGGTAGATTATATCTTCCGCCACCCATTTTCCAGGGCAGATATTTATTATTTGTTGCGATTGGTAAAAACCACTTTGCACTCCCAACCTGTTTTGACTGGAGTTGAGGATGGCCTGCTCTAATTCAGAATGTCTGTCTTCTTGAATAAATAAGAATGAAGGGGATGCAGTAAAGCAGACCTACTGCCAGGTGAGATATTTTAGGGTTGGGGGACGTTTTACCTCTAGCAATGAAAGAGGTTAACAGGTTTATTTGCCTTGGTTAGAGGAAACAAAATGGAAACTCTAGTTGTGAATGCTCCTTTCTGCCTTTCCCTGGTACTTTCATTGCCCGTGTAGCCCTCCCACTCCCCCAGGTGTAAGACTGTTTCCAGGTGTACTGCTAGAGGAACAATGGTAAATTCTCATGTTCCAAAGAGAAAAAAGGGGTTTTTTTCTAAGAAAGATGAAGAAGAAAGGACATTGTAGCTCTCACTTTTTTTAAAAAAAAGAAAGGAAAACCAGGAAATGTATAGAGAACAACTAGCCTAAATGTATCAAAACTCTCCAATGGTTTAACAGACAGAACTGGTTTTCAGTTATCTGGTATTATGCATTGATTTGTATAGTACAGGATCATGCTGAGGATCTGGCTTCAACCTTTGGAAGCAGAAGTTGCTTGTCTTCAGGTCTCTAGTAACCGTGTTGTAATGCAAAGGCTCAGTTTGGGAAGAAGCAGCCAAGTGGCACACATCCCATGAGTGCTTTTACTTCATGCTAATATTGATGTTTCTGTATTATTTACATAAAATGGGTTAGAACAATCATTTTGATTTTGGTTTGATCTCAGAGAAAAGTAACTTCTGTGGATTTGTTGTTCTGGCAAATGAGACAAACATGTGAGGAAAATCACATGCCAACGAGATTTCATTAGAATCAAGTCAGTGGATATGTCCTGTTTTCAAAAGAGTCCTGGACTCATCTTCTGCAACCAGGAGATCTCAGCTTCTTAAAAGAGAGTGTCACTAATAACATGAGCTTTTCTAAAGCCTGAAATCCTTGCATGTTTCTTGCCTAGAGGCAATCAGGACCAGTGCTAACATTTTCCATGACCAGACAAATGAGAAAAGAGAGTCTTGCATTCCTGTTTTGGTTGGTGCATTGTGAAACAACATTTTTTTCTTCATCTGGAAGAACCTTAATCAATGTATTGGAGCCAAAGTAAACTTCAACCTTGGGAAAAATTAGATTTGGATTGAAATTAAAAAATAGGCATTTGGACCTATCCCTACTGCCACCCTATTTTCAAAAAGAAGCATGAAATTTCCACATCTCTAAATTAGAGCTGAATGAAAAGAATCATAAAATCATTTCCTATATATTTATTTGAATGTTTGCATGGATTCAATTCAGCAACATTGAGCTTCTATTGTATTGAATCAGTGGGAAGCACTTACATTCTGGGGCTGGGATTTACACAGGCGTGTAGAGCACCCATTTAGTAGAATTTATTAAATCAATGCAAGGACCTTTTGTAGATATTCCCTTTGGAAGCTACCCCATTTCACTTTGTAGAGGTGGGGCTTTTGATTATTTGTTTTTTTGTTTCTATTAACGTATTCTCAGTTGAGACAACCTTTTAATCTCCAGTAAAAATGCCCATGTAAGTTTTGTAGAGATGTACACAAGTTTCTAAAAGATTTTTTAGTCAGCCTGACACCTACACTGAAAAAATTAACTGCAGGGACTGATGTCTGCCAAAAGTTACCTGTAAGGATAATCTTAAAATCAAATTGCTACATTTGTACACAACAAAGATCATGCTGGAAGTATTTGTGTTCTTCTCCTATCAGACAATAGAAACAATTCCAAGTGATTTATTTGACCATTCACAATAACACCAACCCTGAGTCATATGCATCAAGTGTTCAGGCTAGGCTTTTTTTCATCCTTAATTTTAAAACATGTGCAATGAGAGAGCTATTGAATGAGCACTTCTGAATCATTACCATCAGTGTTTTGTTTTAGATATTCTGAGAGCAGAAGAGAAACAAAATCCATCAGGTTGCCATGTCATGATGAAAAATTTGAATCTGCCTACTAAATAATCTTGTTACCTCCTAAAATTGGAAAGAAAAGTAAGTTCAAAGCCACTGCCCTCCTGCTTTTCTAGTTGTGTTAGATGGTTTGGAACCGATTTCCTGAGAAGCAGTGGTGAAAAGGATGGAAGAATGTGATTCTTCCCTGTCAGGGAGGCTCAGCAGAAAAGTGAGATCGGGAAGACTATAAGATGTCGCATTTCTCAGCCTCACCTTATTGTGACAGGAGACAAAGGTGGCAAGAGGACAAAACTAAGGCTTTCTTTCAGACTATTTTTAGAATTCATACTACTAATTCATCTTTGTTAAAAAATAGGCAAATGGTTATATACAGCTTTATTGGCAGTAAAACTTATGTCTGAAGCCAATTTTCCCTTTTATTTTACAGACTACAAATACTTCCACATTCTTATTACTAGAGACGTAAAAGCATTGATAGAAACATTTGAAAGCTATTAGGGTCATTTACAGAATTAATGTGGCTGTGCTTTGAACCCTATTAAAATGTATTAGATCCTATCAACTGTAGTTGGAGTGAAGGGCAGAAAAAAAATGTCAAAACAAGAAGGGCTGTCACCGAGAAAGTGGCAGAGCTGCCGAGAACAGGAGAACTGGGACGACTGAAAAGGCATACAGACCTCTTTTGGCTCTCTTTCTGGGCATTTTGCAGCTTCCTTCAGACTGGCACTTTAGAGCTGATTATGACTATGAAATCACTTCTCAGTCCCAAGGTAACTGTTCTCAGCTTTTCTTCACTTCATTGCATTGCTCACGAGTGCTGCAGGATATTCTAATGTCCTACAGATGTAAAAACCTCCTTTAGAAACAGGTGACTGATAGCAATGGGAAAATGAATGAGTTTTTGAGGGCACAATCGGGGTTTTGTGCAGTTTGGGTTCCACTGCGCAATACAAAGGCTAAAAACAATATCATTTCAGAACTGGAACCCAGACCTTTCACTCTTCCTTCAGCTTGGATATCAAATAACGGAGACTCCTTCCCGAGTTCATCTTCCCATGATCTGCTCCCAAAATAGTGGGCGGAACAGGTGCCACTGTCCAGTGCCCACTTGCCCATGCTTGCTCTCAATGTGATTAACCCCTTCTACTGGTGCCCAGGTCCACAGCGTATAACACAGGGCAGTCTGTGGCTGCCCAGACAACGTGAATGTAGAGCGGAAGGGTTCCAGTCCAGTAGGTGGGAATGCTGCACGTCCCATCAAGCTTGAATTAACATCGTTCAGGTCTATTGTGTCATAGGTGTTGCCAGTGTGTCTGATACATCCGAATGTGGACGTGTCACAGCACAAGTTCACGCAGTATGACGAGGCAATGCAATAAGCTGTAATATTATGTGGGTTATGCAATGTTCTCAGAACCAAAGAGGATAAATCTCATATTGAAAAACACTGCAGGAGGTTTTGTTTGGTTCTTACTAGCTTCTTTAATTTACTCTGTATATTGGGATTCTTTCACTTACAGATGAAAGTGCTTGTTATGGTTGTGTTGTTCTGAAACAACTGGGACAAAAAGTGCATTTTTTTTTTATCTTAGTGAAAATCCCTGCATCCCCTTCCAGCAAAGGAAGACTTGTTTGTCAGAAGCAATTCACACACCCCTCTTTTAAATCCATGGCCTGTTTTTACTTGTGCTGTTCAGGGTTCTTCAGTCTTTATTTAACAAGGTTACGTAAGGAGAGGTGGGGGAGGAGGTGGTATATTGTATTGGCAAGAAAACAACAGGCTATTTACGTGTCATATATTTAGCAACAGAACAGTTTGGGCAACCTGGCTTCACTTGTCTCAGAATAATGAACACATCTGATTTAGGGCTCCAGTTGAGGGGTTGTAAGGGTTTGTCATTCTCCAAGTGGTTCCAGCAGGTGCTTCTTTCAGGCATCCAGACCATTCTTCATGTGCTTTTGTTGGCAACAGAGTTCCTTGGCACCACTATGACCATTTGCTTGTTTTTTGTTTGGGTTTTTTTTTTCCCCAAAGATGTAGCCACAAAGCCCTTATTGTGAACTACATTCTGCAAAGATAGCAAAAGGGCCTTTCCCTAAGGAAAATGGAGTGCAAGGAGGGGGACACAACCAAGCAGAGGCAGATTATGAACGATTATCAGGCGTATTTCCTGATAATGATTTCTATTGTGCTGTAGATTAGACTCCAAAGGGCAGGATCAGAACTTTCTGTTTTGCAAGCAGGAAAATTCAAGTGGATAAAGCATTTAAGTTCCTGTACGGCAGCGAATAATTGGCAGGAACATGATCGAAGTGGCCAGCTACTGAAAGTCTCATTCTAATTTCTAGGGTTCTATCAGATATCAATTTTTCAGATTAAAAATCCAGAAGACAATACAAGCTCAGTCAGCTGTGGAGGCAAATGGGAAGTGTACCAGGGAGTGAACCAAGAGCTCGCCAGAGTTAGCAAGTCCACACTCGCTGTGGGGGGGACAGTTTTACTCTGCCTGAAGAGTGCCTTTTTGTGGTTTAACTCAGCCATGTGTCCCTAGGGGTACTATTATAAAATAGCAATGGTGGAATGCTGTGTGTGGAATAGTTATTGCAGAATAACTATTTCAGGCTGTTTTTCTGTGTATAGAAGCCTTACTATTATATTTTGACAAGAAGATGCACCTAAGTTTATCTTTTTTACTTGATGTCTAAAGCACAGGAGTTTTCAGTTTTGCCTATGTAGAGTAAGGCTCTCCTGACAAGTTAGTGCTTGCAAATATTTACCAAAGCATACTGCAATGTCAGAAAAAAGAAGAGGAGCAGGGGCTCCACATTCATGCAAATGCATTTGTTTCACATAGTCTGCACCAGGGCTCCTTACTTCCAACCCAAAGTTTATACCCTGAACTGACGTATCAGAGGCGGGGTGGGGGGGGTATACACTCTAAATTAATTTCTATAGCAGGACTACTCAACATATTTTTTCTAAGCTTGTTTGGGTAATTTTACAATTTTTTAGTAACACACTACGCAATCCTGCTCAGCAGGAATCAGTATGCTGGCCCCACGTCTGCAACCTTCTGAGAGACGAGGAGAGTTCCTAAGAGCTCCTGCATGAATATAATACAGTGTGTACTGTGTTTTGGGGATCCTGGGGAGGCCTGGGCAAGACTGAAAACCTGCTCTGGAGATAATATAGCAAGGGAACGCTCTTGGAGATCTGATCTCAGGTGAGCTGGATGACTCTCTGGGATCACCCATCCATTGAGGCAACTCACAGTTGCCAGAGGGAGTATAGAGGGGAGATGTAAAGTTGGGCAAGCCCTTTGGCTGCTGGGTGCCTTCACGAAGTGTCTAAACTAAGGAGGGGTAAGTCTGGGGCTCACATACCAGAGGTGTTAGGATATGCAACGCGCTGAGGAAGCTCTTTGATATTAATGACTGAATATTTATTTTTGGTAATATGTGCCAAAGAAATGATCCTGACATGCTTTGATTTAGGAAGTGTTTGATGATGATATATAAGTGTCTTACCTGAAGTGGAAGGGGTGCTTTATGAGAGTAACTTGATACTGTTTTGATTGAAATTAACTTTTTTTTTTTCCACAAAATGGAGAAATGCTGCCATTTCAATATTTTATATCCTAACTAGCCTCATAAGAAAGCAGCAATCTTTATTTAAGAGAGGATTTATGCAATCTCTGGTTCTATCAACTCTTAAAAAAAGAAATAGTAGCGTTTGCAAGAGCTAGGGAACTAAAAGCTACAACATATTTTTGCAATACTTTCAAAAATTCGTTTTTTTCGTGAGCTTTAGAGTGGACAGCTCTATCAAATAGCAAGGGGTCCTGTTTGCAACATTGCATGCAACAAATTCCTGACACTTTTCCCAATTCTCTCCCGCTTACACTAGAAGTTTGTGTGTGTATATCCAGCAAGAGGAAGGGACATATTTTTTTACGCATTTTCTTCAGGAAATGAGGGAGACTTAGAGGCTGAAACTGGAAAATATCAATGGGTGGGACCAGGAAAGTCAACTGAATGCTGCATTACGCCAAGACACTTTCATCCTGCCCTTCTGTCAACCAGGGCAGGATGAGAGGCAATGAGTTGGCAAAAAGTCTCAGGTCAAAAGTTGAAAGTTGCCCATTCCTAGAATTTTTGATGCTTAAACCTATTGGCTCACTTTGCAAAGCTTTTAGGAAAATTACAATAAGCTGTGAAGCTGGTCATTTCCCATATTTCTGGGAGCAAAACAGTTCCCTTTCAGGGTTTCAGTATCTGAACACATGTTGGAAAGGGATTTTTTTGCTTGAATCAGCAACTGCCATCTTCACAGGAAAATAAATCCCAGAAGAGCATGGTCTGGGGAGGCTTCACAGGGAGTGGGGTGGAGGGGAAGGAACTATCAGCAGCACAAATAGCAAAGCCTGGCTTGGCAGCTGCTTTGGCTGGTGAGTCCAAGCTACGGGGTCTTCTTGCCAGATCTCTATTGCATGACAGAAAGGGCAACTGCCAGAGTCAGAGGAACACCTGCCAGAGTGGCCCTTAGGTTTGTTCTTTGTATTGAAATATTATTGCTAATGCTAGTGGGATTTCCTCTGTGGTACGGTGGGTGAGATGCGGCTACCCACCATTGTCTCCTGAGTGGAACAGCTGTGCTAGGGACATTGGTTGGGCCTGAGATTAGTTTCTGCATCCCAAATAAGTGTTCCTTCTCTGACTGGAGAATGTACTGAGTCATTGCAAGAAAGGTTAGTTTTAAATGCTAAGACCAAATGTGTTTCAATGTGGCAGTGGTGAGAACTTCCCATTACATCTGGCCCACTTTAAACATACTTGAGGGCAGGTCAGATATCATTTTAATTTGCAAAATTGCTTGCTCTGTTTACCAAAGAGCAAATCCGTCCTTTAATGGCTGGAAGCTGAACATTAATGTAAGCAGAACTGGAATGTCAGATGATGTTGAAAGCTGATTATATAACTTGTACTTTTAGTTTCATAATTAAAATTTTATGGGGTGAAAATACCTCTTCACCTTATCTACTGTAAATGCAATAAGTCAATGTAGGTGGACTGGATCTTTATTAACCACTGAATGATGGGTTGTATTCACACCTGTGCCTGAGCCAGACCTTAGCTCCTTTGCACTGAAGGCTGATGGAGGATGTGGTTGCTCTCTATTATTACAGCTGGGGGTAAATACGGGGGAAGGAGGGGCTTTTTAGATTAAAATGTAGCGGAAGGTGTCCAACAATTGGATATAAACCGGGAACAGATAGATTCTGGATGAAGTTCATCAGGGGAATCAGGTTTTGAAACAAGTTTTCAGCTGGAGGTATAGGTGCAAAACTGCACCTCAATTTAAACTGGACCTTAATACCCTCACAGATATGATTATATTGGTTTCTGATGAGAGTAGGGTACTGTACACAGGGACCCAGGCAGCTCCAGTGATGTGGCTCCGTTCTTCAGTTTCTGTGTATCATCTCTTACATGCAAAGGCACTAGCATCTCTCTGGAGATACTTGATGACAATTAGTACAAGTAGATGTTTAATCTCTTTCTCTCAGAAATGTATGCTGGGTTTTATGGACACGGTACAGGACAGATTAGAAAGGGATGCGTTTGGGAAACTTCAATAAAAAAGCTTTAAAAATGCAGTCCTGTTTTCTTAAGCTTGATGGAGCCAGGGATATTTTTTTAAGTATCTTGGGCATTCAGTGTGCCAGTGAATGAAGTGTGCTAGAGAAAGAGCCAGAGCCAGTTGTTCAGCATGCAAATGAATTTTATCTGATAAGTGGCGGTGTTTGGCTGCTTATACATGAGTCTCTCCTGTAAAATATCAGGTCAGTGAAAAAATAATTCAGTAATGTAAATTCATCATTTCCCAGTTATGTACATGAAGAAAATCCAACCACACAACAATTCCACCTCTTCCTTTCTCCTTTTTTTTGACGTGCATAACGGTGCTAGAATTGTTTCTCTCGTGCTTGGCAAAGAACACACTGCCAGGACGCGTTCACCAGAGCTGCCGTGGCCCTGGGGCCAGCCGGAGCCCGGGAGTGACATCCCAGCTCTGCTCCAACTGCTGCCAACTGTCTGCAATGTCCAGGTCAATCTGCCAGCCCAGGACTGTTGCAAACTGTAGAGATGGTTCTCCACACGCCTCCCCCTCTGCTACTCCACCAGGGCCTGGGAGCAGATGTTTGCAGCAAAATTCAAACACAGCAGGGGCGCCAGGAGCTGGGCCAGCAAGTGCAGCAACTTGCCTTCCCCAGCATTTCTTCCCTTGCCTTAAATAAATAGCAACAATCAAAAAGACCAGCATATCTGGTCTATACAATACGGACTTCAGTGGTTTCCAATTTCTGTGGTACACCACTCTCTTTAGCAAACCGCAGTTTGTGATTTCTAGCGCTGGTATATGAGTCTGGGAGTGAAACTGTTCTAAGCAACATCTCCCGAAATAGCTGTGTATTAGGGACAGAATGGATAAATAGATTCAAACAGGTAAAACAGAAGTGTTTTGTTGACTTTTCTCTCAGACACAAAGGGAACCTTAGGGGACTAGGTCTGGTATGGGGAAAAAGGGCTACGTCCTAATCCCAGTAAGTCATTGTAAGTGTAATTTATGCGTTATGGGGATGAACAGCTGAGGTCATAGTAGAAAAAACAACAATGAATGATCTGACAGAGCAGGAGGAGCCTTTCTTCTCCTTCTCCTTGGATGTTTTTCTTCCTGTGACCTTGCCTTCTGACCATTCAGATTTATTTGAGTACAGTTTACTACCAGTTGCCCCACCTCTGAAAACAGCCCTCAGACTGGCTGCAAGTGTCTGCACGCTCCGTACTGCAACGTCCAGTTAATGAGCGGGTATGTGACCTTCTTTCTTTTCAGCACTAGAGCTGTTTCACAATCCCCAAGAAACGCAGCTCCCTGCCAGGTTGCCTGACGTTTTTGGAGAAAGTATTTCATGGGAACAGCGAGGCAGAACAGGTACAACGTTCCTCACCTCACCTTGTGGTCTCTTCCAAACACTGGCTGGCACTGCAAATGTGTTTCCAGAGAATTGCACTAGGCTGGCTCCTGTCCTCCAGCAAAGTACCAGCTTGCCCATGCTGCAAGTGCTACAGGTTTGCCAGTTGCTTGAGTAACTTGCTGCCACCTCTGCACCTCTGGATGGAAATCTTGGCTGAGGTCTGTTGGCAAAGCCATGTAGGACATTTCCCGGTCACGGGGGGAGTCTCCTGGGCTGAGCACACACGTCACAGAAAGCCCACCTGAGGAGACACACCTGGGCGACGTGGACCCCAACTCTGGTCATCCTCCCCTTGCAAAGGCAAAATGTGAACTGAAAGTGAAAACGAATTTGAGCAAACAAAAAATTTAGGATTTCTGCTTCTTCCCTCCCCCTGTTTCCAACATTACATATCATCATTTATTTTTAAGTAGGAAGTTAATCTGTCCCCCTTTCCATTCAACAAGCACTTCACCGTGTAGGAAATGCTCAGGATAACAGTGTAAGTGAAACTACGTGATTGCTAATAAGCAGCTCCACTAGTGCTTGCCTGAAGGTACCAGAGTAGTCAGTGTTACTAATAAAGTTAATTACTCCCACTACAAGAGAAATTAGTCAGGGGGAAAAATCAACGTGTATGAACAAGATGATTAGCTGCTGGTTTCACTTTTGCAAATACATTTAATCTACTGTAGTACTTTTAGGCTGGTTAACCGGAGTCACAAGGTATTAATGCGCTCCCTCCTTATGAGAGAGCAAAGAATTACAAAACAGTCACTTCCGTTTCGGGCCCTGTCTGATGAACTGTGAATGTACCCAAAACCCTCTGCACTTTTCTCTCTTTTAATAATTAGTGCCATTTCTCTCCTGGCCATCGAACTGTGGTCTGGAGGTAAAATTTTTCGTAATTAAAAGCATCTCTAGGTCTGAGTTTTTCCAAGAAAAAAATCTCTCGTCCACCACCAGGACATCCCATTTCACTTCGTGGTGTCTCTAATCTTTATATGCATGTGAAATAGCAAGAACCCCCCACCTCTCCATCAGGCATGAGTTTTCATTGACTTCTGTGACTGTAACTGATTAGTCTTCTAGGAACAATGCAACGGCTGGATTCAGATTTACTCAGCTCTGTTTTCTGATCTGGGAAGCGAATGAGATAACACAGAAGGAGCCGTCACAGAACTGTTTGATTTCTAGGTGCTCTTTTAGTGAAGATCTCAAGGATTTTTTTTTCTTTCCTTTTTTTTTTTTCCCCTCTTTTTTTTCCCCCAATAGAGAGAGTAGGGAGAATGTGCTCTGCAAATAATAACATCCTCCTTCCCTGGGGGTTATATAACTGAGAAACATCAAAGACTTTGCTCTGAGACATTGTGTTCCATGCAGGATCTGCATATGTTATAAGAGGTACCAATTATTTCCAGCTCTTGTGGTATTTTTTGTAATATAGATACCATCCAACCCAAGTCAAAGAGGGCATCATGCAAGCATCAGATGACGAAGCTTCTACTCATACTTATCATTAAGGAAAGGAGAAGGGAGGGAAAATGATTAGTGGCTTCCCATTTCATTCAGTCATTGGTTTACCTTTCCAAATGGTTGTTTTTCATTTGGTTTATGGCATTTCTGAGTGACACTTCCTGCAGCTAACTTGTTCACCTCACCATCAGGAAGGAAAATCGACACGGAGTGACCAGGTAACCAAGCGCAGAAATTTGACAGGAAGTCCTCAAGCCTGATTGCTCAGAGAAACGTTTGCCTGTAGGCAGTTCAGAAAGAGCTCAGGAACCCTCAGATGTTGGAACGAGAATAGGATCTACATGTGGATAATTTGCAGAAAGAGAAAAAGAGACCACTTACTGTATTTTTTAATTTATTTCTTGAGGCTGAATTTTGAACTGGTGGTAAGATGAACCACTATACAACCTATGATTAAACTTCTGAAATGCTCAGGAATTACGATTACTGCATAATAATTACTGTTTCCATTACTGGAATATTTTAAAAGGCTACTTTTTACAAGTTAATCTATTAGTCAAAGGAAAGTGAGGTACATTTTTGAGAGCAACCTTCACCCTTGAGCCACCAGTCCTTTAGACATAGTAGACTGAATTTAAATTTACATTAAGACATATTTTCCCTCTTTTCAGAGTAACATGCAGTAATGTTCTTTGAAGTGGGGATACCTATCATCTGCCTCTTCTTTGCATGGCCAGCGTGCTTTGAAGATGTTCTCGTAGGAATGAGAATCTGCTCCTATTTATTTTGTTTACTTCTGTGCTCCTTCATGTGGACTTTTTTCCACAGTTTTTTTCCTCTCCCTCTCCCTTCTCTTTCACTCATTCTTCTATCTTTTATAAAATCTTATCTTTTCACTGCTGTTACCTTTCTCCTTTTTATTGAGTATTTGAATATATACTGATGAGGTAGCAGACTGTCACCATCCATAGCTACCACCCCTTCCCATAGTCTCATAGATTAATTGAACAATGCAGGATGGAAGGCATCTCTGGAGGGCACCTGATCTGCTCCAGCCCCCATTTGGGGCAGGGCCATCTTTGAAGTTAGGTCAGGTTGTTGAGGGTCATGTCCCGCTGAGTATGTCGAAGGAGATACAGCCTCTCCAGGCAACCTGTCCCGGTCTTTGACTCCTGCATTGCAAAAATTTATTTCCCCATATCTGATCAGATATCTAATCAAGTTCTCCTTGTTGCAGTTTGTGTCTGTTGCTTCTTGTCCTTTCCCTGTGCATCTCCAGAAAGAAGTCTAGCCTCCTCTTCTCTCTACATTTCTGTAAGGTATTTGAACACAGCTTTAAGACCTCACCTCTGCTTTCTCTTCTGAAGCCTGACGAACCCCCCTCAACATCTCATTGTACATCAGGCCTACGACTACTTAGATCACTGCAGAGATCTGGAACTTGCTGTGGCACTTATTGTAGGCAAAACAGCATATCCACCAGTTAGCATTGTTCAGGGTCTTCTAAGGAGTGTCACTTAAAAAGATGCACAGTGCTCTGGTATTAGTGAGCTATCATGAAATTGAGGAATTAAAAAATCAACCGTAAATTAGTTGTAACCTCAGCAGAGTAAAAAGTGCCGGAATTAACCATTGTTAATGAACGTTTTTTCAGCAGCTTCATGATTCTCTTAATGATCTACATTCTAAAAAACATTTTTGATGCTTTTTGATCAGACTAAATACTTGAATGCATAAAAGAGCTTGTGGCTAGGACAATGGGAGTGTCATTTATGATCTATACAAAATCCTATTGTATGAGACACTGGTTTTGTTTTGAAAAACAGTTTTATTTATGCACTGTGAGTGTAGTGGGGGTGAATTCTTACCTAAAGGAAGTGCTTTGATGGTTGGGTTAGGCTAGTTTTGCAAGAATTACTCCAGCCATTCTATCTTTGGAGCTCCATTTTTTTCCTCTCATCCCAGCAAACCATGGAAGAGGATCAAGATGAGCTCAGACTCCAGGAAGTTTTTCAGGATTTTTGTCATTCCTTAATCACTCAGAGAACTGATACAGCCGGAGCCCAGGATTGCAGGAAGGATTCCTGAGCAGTAGAAAACTTGATGTTAAACAGGAATCAGTCATGACACACCTTGATGAGAGGGTGGAGATAATTTGTTTTGTTATTAATATTTGACATTCAAGTTCATCATGCGGAGAAGGCAACCACACTGCCTGGAAAAGAGGCTGCAGGCGGCACAGAACCTTACTCACTCCATTGCATAAGGGGCACATTTGCATCCATCCAGATTCTCTTCTGGTGATTAAAAGGTGCATTACACAACCCGGTGAAAGAGCGAGCGCTGTTGGATGATACTCGGCCTGTCTCTTCCTGAGCTCCGCCATGAGCTCTCGTCCTCAGCTCTACACACATGGGCCAAGGATATTGCCTCCCCACCACCCTGCTTGTGGCTGGGACCCTCATGACAGACACTGTGGCCTTGGAGGGAGATCGGCAGGGCCCCGATGGCGCGGCAGGAGCGGGGAAGGGCGGCTCCATCCCCAGAGGGAGAGGGGTGTCATTAGGAGTGCCCGCGCCCGCTCATCAACAGCCCCTGGCCGCCGACCGCAGCCTGAGTCACCGGCACCTGAATGAAAGTAGTTTTGTTGTTGTTTTGTCCTTTCCAGCCTCGAAAGAGTGCACCCCGCCAGGAGGGCTGGTGGCTGGGCCAGGACTGCCATGCTGGGCTGCGTCAGGCCAGGCCGGCTCCTGCCCTTTGCCTCATGGGTGAGGGCTTGGCTTTCCTTAGGTCAGGAACTCCCTGCCTGCTCAGGTAACAATGACGCCTCATGTACACTGGAAATCAGAAGCCGGCTGGGATCTCCCCTCTGCTTCCATCCCACTGCGACACCCTGCAGCTTCTCGGGTGGCTTTCCCAGCCAGTTTCAGAAAGTCAGGTGTCGGAGTCACACCGCCAGTGGCTGCAGTAAGAGCACAGATGCTATGTTTGCAGGAGCGCGTTCCATGGCGGCTGGCTGGCATGGGGCAGGCTGCATCCCTGCCGACAGACCCACTCAGCCTCTAAAATTGGGCAGGACTTAGTACTGGGTGGAGAGAACATGTTTGATTTCTTCTTTTGCCACCACAGCTCAGCGAGGTCACGGAAGGCAGGCTTGGTTTGATCCAGTGCTCAGTTTCCCTGATATTATTGGTGTTAAGGGGTGTTAAGCTTTTCACCCATTCTGTTCTTCCCAGCACTCTGAATGTTAAAAACAAGAGAAATACCTCTCAGCCCTAATGCTCAAATCATAGGAAAGCGCCTGCCCCATTCCTCATTTAATGTCCTGCTTCATACTATAAACAATGATCATTACAAGTTGCACCTTGCTTGTCCTCTGTATTTTTCCCCATCCTCTTAGACCATAATTGCCATTCCCTCCCCCTAATTACTCCACCCTGGCTTAAGGTGCAAAGAATGGCCTTTGTTTGGCAAATAAAGGGTAGGCAGAGTTTTGACGAACACATTGCTGTTACGGAGATTCACCCAACCTTATGTGGTTGGCTCTTCTATTTTCTGTTAAAGCCAAGGCTTCAGTCATTTCCAGCAGAGACAACCGGGAGGACTGACCTACAGACCAGAATGTCTGCCCTTCTACTGTATAAAGGGGGATAAAAGCTACATAAATATTTAATTTTCAATCTCACAATAAGCTGTAAACAATACGAAATAAAAGTGAGTACGTACAATACAAAAATAGCCTTTCTGTTATCTTTAAAAAACTTTTAGGCATATCAGCTGTAGCCTGTGAACAGGCTATGTTGCCAGTTAATCATCTTCTTTCTGTATACAAATTTGTATATAGGCATTTTTAGACTTTCCGAATGAAAGAATTTGTAACCATAAAAATCCACATATTCCAGATGCACAATTTTATGCTCTCGGGGCTTGGTTTAAATTGTTTTTCAGATGTACACATAGCTTTGGCATTTTAAAATTTGAGGATACGTGAATAATTGTGTGTATAATTTTACATAAACATATGTGTCTGGTGATTGAAAATATAGCTTTCGTTCCTGTTATTTGCATCTAATAAGAATAATTATGAGGATATTCAATAATCATTAATATATAGGGCTTTACGTGCAAGAAGTTCATGAAGATGCAAGGTAGCTGGATTGCTATACTGAACATTTTATAGAGCTGTACTTTGAGGGACTTTTTCAATTAGAGATTTAAAAATTCCGCTATTGCACACCTGTGGTCTAAATTCTTTCAGATCTTCTACATAATTCTTGAACAGGTTAAAGGAGATTTCTCCATTGAAAGCGTTACTGAATTTGGAGTAAGAAGAAGTAGGTATGATCATGAACAAGGTTAGTCTGGCCAACTTCAAACAAATAGTCACATCTTTTTGAACAGTCTATACATGCAATAACGCTACATCTGTCCCAACACCACGCTATCGGCAGATAACTGAAGTCAGATGTGAAAAGAAGGGAAAATCCATTTAGATCAGCGGTTTTCCAAACTTCGTATGCATCAAAGTATGCAGTGACAGAAACTACTCTAACTTCCGGCAATGGTGCATGTGGCATTACTCTGGATGTCTTTCTGTTTCACTCTGTGAAGACAAAAATGTTGAGAGTGTGGTGCAAAGATGGCCCCCTTTCAGGAACTATCATGGGTCCAGCTTGTCTGCCTAGGCTGGTATGGAAACTGTGGTAGGAGTACCTCCAAACACTGTGACAAGGGCTGTCAGATGAAGGCCTCTGTGACGAGGCCTTGCCCTGACAAGGACTTGAGAATGGAATGGTGGCTGCTGGAGGAGTATGGAGAAGAAAGAGAAAGAAGATAACAAATATGAACTATAATAGCAAGAGATGACAATGTTTGTCCTGTGTTTCCCTACAGAGCATGTTTCAGGAACGCCATTATCTGTAGAAGCCATCCAGGTCCAACTATATAGTTTCTTCTGATGGACCAAAAGTGACCATCTTTGGCTAATGGTAGGGAACTGCCGACTCTCAACTCTCTGTACTTCTGCTCTGTTTCTTTTTCCCACATGAAGGCAGCAATAGCAACAGCTCCCAGACCTCCGTAGCTCCCCTTTCTCTTTTCTATAGAGTTGCATCCATGACAGTTAGGCTAGGTTCTATTCTGAAGTGACTCATGTACTAAAGTTTGGGAACCTTCAATCTAAATCACAGCCATTCTTTCTCTTTCTTCAGAAAGGCATGTTTGGCCTTGGAGGATACAACCATGCATAGCTTGTTTCCAGACTGTGTTCACCTGCGGGATGTGACCAATCTTTTTCACAATTGCTTACCAAGCCAATGTTTAGGCCTGCTCACATCCAAACCACCCAGTTAGCATAGTCACTCTCTCTCCGCCCCCTGTATGATTACTTATGGCTTCTAGCATTTGTTATGACACAGATTTAAGTCTTTGTTACAAAAGCAAACCATTAACTATTCCTAGGAGTTTTGTGAATGTGTAGACACGACACTGACTAGCACAGCAGGAGTGGTTCAGGATATTGTATTTTAGCTTTGTATCTCAAGGGTGGCGTAAATTCAGGAAGAAAAGACTTGTGGCACATGATGAAAGTTTCACAACATGGGGCATTATAGCATGATATTACACTGGTGTCCACCTGGACGGTAGGAATAACATAACTGTGTGGTTTACTTTTAAATTTATCCAAAATATCATATAAACACAGATGAAACTGGATACACCTTGGCTGAGGCGTTACTTGACTGTAGAGGATCTCTCTAGAAAGTGTAGACTTGGTCATTGTCTTGAGAACTCACAAATTCAGACTGATAGTTCTAAAGGAAGCCTAAGAAATCATCCAAGCATGCCCTGTTTTGCGTGTAAAAGGTAAGGCTTAAAACATGAAATTAGAAACAGAAACATCAAGCATGTGGATCCATTAAAACAGGGCCTGGTCACCCCAGGAGAACAGGATTAAGCAAGCTTGATAAGGCCTGGATTTATGGCAGTATATCTTTAGGCCTGTTCTGTCTGATACAGGCATTGAATTATTGGTATTCTGCTACTAAAGGACACTTGAGTTATGTGAACAAATCTTCTAGCTATTAAATAATTCACTTACACAGTGATTTCAGCTATTCTGTTAGTTAAATTATACTGAGAAATACCCAGGCAAGCAATACTTGCTTTATATGTGGGTATCAATTTCCAGATAAAGTTTTGCATGTAGAGCACTACTTGCAGGCTCTGTTTGTAGGAGGTGTTTAATGGGAAAGAACGTTATGCATATGTATATACACATACATACACATATACATATAATATACATATGTATGAATATATGAGAGAGAGAGAGAAAATGTGAATGTTGCAGTTTTGCGTGTGCTGTTCTCAAACACTGAACCGTATGTATATAGGTAAGACATCCTGGTTGCCCTTGTGCCACCCAGTGCCAGGAGGCAGCTCAGAGCACTGTTATTGCCCTGACTAATCCTTCCTCCATTGCTCAGGCCAGACATCCACACATGTGCACCATACAGCAGCCCTACACATTACTACAGATGCTTACCTCAGCTCCGCAGTCAACATCTGCAGGGGCAAGACCACAGAAAGAGGTTGTAAGGTCCTCATTATCAATGAACACAACACAAATGGTGAAAGTAACCTTTTATTTGCATGTGATATAGAGACATACACACTGCAAACACATGCCACACATCATAAAAGGACAGGATACTTGGGAGATCGCAGCAAAGAAACTTTAGCATCTGCTTCCAATAACCAGCGTAAATAGTACATGCTCTGAGTTTCTCATGGTGTTTCTGAGCAGAATTCCAGAAGGGCTGCACACACGGCACAGCCGGGCTCGTTAACACCACCCGCCATCGGCACACCACCGGCAACGGGAACCCGGCCTGGCCTGGCCCTGCTCATGGGGCAGAGCCGGTGGGGACAGCTTCGCGCCCCACTTCAGCTCGCTCACTGCTGGAATGCCCATTGCCGCTACAAGAGGAGTAGTGTGCCAATGGCCAGACTCACTCAGGCTTGTGAGAAAGCCTGTGCCAAAAGAGGCGGAAGGGTGCTCAGGAGGACAGATGGAGTTTTCTTGCTCTGGGGTCCCATGGGTGCAACGTGGGTCCTGTGAGCCACTGCTGCTCGCAGTCTACAACGCAGCACAACCTGGCACAGAAATGCCAGATTCCTGGAATTACTATGCTAAGCACAACATGAAAATGCTCAGAGCATTGCTGTCCAGGCAACACTCACAAGTTAAATCTTCTGTAGATTAGGACGCGTTCTGGAGAAATGAGAAAGAATGCAGCCAGCTAAGCAAAGACAGGTGTGCGGCTCTGCTGCCTGGCATGTAAGAACAGAAATGATTGCGGGAGGAGATGAAAGCCTTGCTGTGAGCACAGGTTGGCCTGTGGCAGCACTGGTGCGGCTGTACATACACAGTACCGAATAGCAAAACAAGGACCGCACTTCCCCAACACACACACCACGGGCAATTATTAAACTAGCTGGAAAATGTATCTACACCAGTTCCCTTGCATCATAAGGCAATTATTTTAACTCAAATATCTCGTTTCTCTTTGTTAAATATTGTAAGGTTGTTTCAGTCATTTGCTTGGTTTCTGGGTAAAAAAAAAACCTGAAACCTTAGTCCTGTATAGCTTATGACCAAAATAATCACACACCTAGGACTAGTATATTGGCAGAATAGTGGGAGCCATTTTCAGCATATCAAGACTTCCTCTGAGCTACATCTGTTAGTGATATGGCAAGTTTTTCTTGCCCCTGTCACATCCAAGAGGCCTGTAAAGAAGGAGGGAAGAATGCTGTATGTTATGTGCTGTGCAGGGCAATGGTTTTCTACTAGTGGCAATATTTACAGCGTGTCCTGGACTGGACTGCCCACCAGCAACGTTCACAAGTGGCAACCCACCAACTATTAAGTGCTCTGAATCTCTTTGCTATGCAGCCTGTTTTTAATGGGTGGGATAGCTTTTACTGTTGTGTTTACTTCACGAAACATTCAATTAGCCAGATTCATCATCAGCATATTTGCTTGTACTGCCTTTGTGTTGGGTGCTTCATCAAGCTTTTCCTCATGTGCACAGTTTGCCATCTGCTTGTAGGTTGTTCAGAGACTCTGTGAAGATTCTCTCTCTCTGAGAAAATGTGTGCTGGTCCATTGAAGTATTTGCTAGTGATGCAATGGCAGCTGTTATCATCACGTCATATGTGTGCGGGTGGTTGCAATACATGGTATATAGGTTGTCAAAATTTGCCAGGAAGATGTGTTTTTGATTGTGGTATTGTGTGCATGTGTGGTACTGCTGGAGCAGCACGCATAGGACTGGAATACTACATGAGTACTATGCGTGAGTGCTATATAAACCACATACCAGAGTGGTTACATGCTGTATTGGGTGACAGTAACACCATATTCACACAGCTTTTTCACAGATCTCTTTATCAGCTGCCCATTTCTGACTATTCCTTGGGGCCCTGGCTATTTCCATGTGTGTGCTGGGCAGTGGTCTTCACCAAGAGCGCTCTCACATTTGGAAATCAACTTTTCCTTGCCAGCACTTTCCTGGCTCTGGGTGCCAACAGTTCAAGGCTCTGCGGGACAATGGTTCATTTCCAATGTCTGTCAGGATGTTTATGCTGTTTATGTGTAGGCCTTTGTCACCTGGTATTAATTGGATTGTGCCCTCTCTGCCTTTGAAGGCACAGAAGGCTTCAAACTCCTTTTTATTACACATGGTGCTGTGGCCTGTAATACTAATCAACTACATTTGGATACACCATGTTGTAAATACGGGATATGCAGCACCCCACTGCATCTTTGGAGATCAAATGGTCTCATGGTGGCTGAGGCCTTGCCTGCAGTTGTGACTTTCTTTTCTTGCTCAGAAACCTGTCTGCTACACTTTTGCGTTCAGACACCGTTAGCTAAACCTGAGGAAGCCTGTAACCACCACAAAATTCGTTTGGTTTCCTCCCCTCCTTACGCAGAAGTGCTGGTTGCTCTGATTGTTGCTTTGCAAGCAGATAACAGTTTGGCATGGCACACACTGGCACACACTGTTTATGCTGTATTCCCTGCTTTATTTCCTCTCATCTGTAAAGGCAACTATTTATCTCTCGTGGGTATTGAAAATGATGTTTATAATCCTGCTTCCAACCAACCAGGCCGGATGCGTAGTGCATGGTCCATATTAGTATGGACCTCTTTGGCAAAGATACCAAACACCGCGGGAAGGGTCCTGATATCACTAATTAATAGATTATGCTTTATCCCTACTCTGGTGTTTTGCCAGGTGATGACGGAGCTGATAAAGGAATTCTGCACATTGTTGCAGTGACTGGCCTCCCCTCGTCTTGTCTGATAGGCGCGTTGGCCATCACATACTGTAGCATGATCAGCAACATGTCTTTTGTTTGCTCAGCGAGATTGTTCTGCATTTTTGTCCTTTCCTCTCTTCTGGGTCGAGCAGCCCCAAGTCACAGCAACCCGTGAACGCCGTGCCGGCGGGCACGGGCACTCGGAGCGACGTCACTGCTGCCTGTTGGGGCACAGAAGCTTGGGGCTGATTAAGTTTTAACTTTTGAGTCTGGAGCTATCTGTGTGGGCTCACAGCTGGGGACTACAAAGTGCTATATGGAATTGGCACAGAGAAGAAACACACAGATTGCCTGCTGTCAGGACATCTGTGTCTTTTTATTTTGGGTACATTTAGCACTTACAGTGTTTCACATCTGTCACATATGCAGTATGGCACTGACAGTGGTTACCGTTATATTTACATTTTGCCTCAATCACATTTGTTGTTGTTGTTTACTCTGTCTGCAAAGCCACCTCCTTGGCCCCACACATTTCATTCGTTAGCACCAGGGATGCCTGGCACTGAATGTTACCAGCAGTGGACGTGGTGACACACACATGGCATTAACAACATGGCATTCAGCTAGTGTATCAACCCTCCATCATTTGTATTCTCTTTATAAATGCCACCTCCCCAGTTCTATCTGGACCTACATCATCTTGTCCTGCACAGCACTTGCGTGGCACAGGATAACTGAAGAACAGGCCTGTAAGAGACCCCAAGTGGTCTGAAGACCACATTAGTGGCTTAGTGTGTCCTGATCAAAGTACACCCACAACATAAGCTAGTCTGGACAGACATTTGTCTAATCTAGTCTTTAAAAAGTCTAAGCTACTCTTAAAAGCTCTCAGTGACAGCAAATCCAAAATCCGCCTAGGCAATATTTTTCATTCTGTACATAAGAATGTTTTCTGTAAACTTTGGCTGGAAAATGTAACTTGTCCTTTGAGACGCAGCACATGACTTCAGAGTCAGCTGCTGATAACTCTGACAGAAAAGGAAATATAATGATCCATCTCTCTTCCTCCTTCTCAAATGAATTCATCACTTATTTGCTAACTTCCCTGTCATTTTAAGCTCCAATCTGGAGTTTTGCTTAGGTATCACCAAAGGCCATCATCCAGGGTTTAGAGGCATGAAGTTTAATTGATGTAGACACATCCACCTTGTGGTCATTTGTGCCTTTGTTCCAGAATATGGCCAGGATTTTTCTTCTGCTTGCAAATTCACAGACTTTATCCCTTCCTTTATACATCTCAGACCCTCAGGTTTGTCCTTTCATTGGTGATGGCATATGTTCCCTGATTCTGACCGCATTGCACACAGATTGGGAATAAAGTATTGCCTTTTTACACCATATTGCAACTACTGCTGCTCCCCTGGTAGGCTTTTATCTACACTCTGGCCATCTCTGATTGCAAGCCCTATGGAGCTCCCTGATGGGATCAGAAGGAGCAAGTGAGCTCACCAGGGGAGACATTGGATCACCTCCTAAATCGTCAGCGCTGAGGCTGTATGGACTAGCACGCAAAGATTAAAAGCTGCAGTGCTTGCTCTGGGAAGAGCAATGAAACTCTAATGGGGTGGAAATTTGCCATTGCTTTTGCTAGAGCTGTTGAGAAAATGAGGGGAACAAGAGGATGAGATTCCTGGAGCCAAATCCGTCCTTGGAATATATCACATCACAAGCTTTTCTTGTGACAGAATTCTTTCATTATTATTTTTTAATTAAACCGTCCTTAAAAATAATCCTTTCTTTTAAATCACAAGTCAAAAATGCAAATGTGAGCCCTGGGAACTCAAAAGTCTCAGGCTACACAAATTTCTCTCATCTCTGCTATGGAAACAACAAAAGATGAATACACAAGGAATGTCTGTTAAGGATAAGTTTTAATGATCATCTGCAACTTGTTATTCCATAATACATGCCATTAATAAACTGAATTACCCCCAAAAGTCTGTCCTGCGAGAAGTGCTATATTTCCTGCATCTGCTGCATCTGTTTTATCACATTTCTGCATCCTTCTGAAAGCACTATGTAACGTGTTAAAAAAGGTTTCAGCACAAAGCAATCACAACTCAGGTATATAATATCTGAGTCTTTCCTCTCTTTTCTTCATAGCCCTTTTATTTCACTTTTTACTGCTTCTGTTTGTGAGGAATAGCTTCTGACTGAGGAAAGCTCAGTCTACCTCCTTTCCTCTCTCTGACTGAAAATCTTCATTTTGGTTGGGGGTTCAAAACATTAAACCTCACCCTAGTAAATGGTAGAGCCACCAACAGATTCAAGTTGTCACATGGGTTACTTTGCTCCAAGAGTTCTGCTCCAAGGCCACTGAAGTTAATAGGATACTTTTCATTGCCTGCAGTGAAAACTGGCCTGGGCCTACAGTCATGCATAGTTAGTAACTGGGAGATGAAAGGGCTTCAGGTTACCTCCCATTCTCACATTTTTAGTGGACTGTTTTCCCTACCCATGTGGCTGCAAGATTCTCATTCCAATCTGCTCTTATCTTGATATGGGGGAAAACTGGTTCTCATAATGGTTTCATTGTGCTATGGCATACATCCCTCTTCACAGAATTAAATTAACCTCTGTCCTGTTCAGATATACTATTATCATCATTACTATTAAATTAGTTGTTTCTGAAGCAACTGCAGACAAGACACCGAGCCAGCCCCTCTGGCCGCATTCCACAGGGCGAGCTGCAGCCCACAGTTCCAGCCAATGTACTGGGAACTGCCGCACCACCGTGGCTCAGGCGTGCCTCTCCTCTCTGATTCCTTGCAGCTGCCCCTCATGCCCGTAAGCTGCTTTCTCAGGAAGGTGCTAGAGAGGAGGACTGAAGACGTACAGCCTTATGGTTACATGGGAGAGGATCGGGAGGGCTCTGTTCCCTCCCATGTCCCTGGTTGCCAGCCGGTTCTTCTGCTCCTCATGTGCAGAACGGCTATAATGTCTTCTGCCTCCTTGCCTTTTTGATTTCTCCAGTATGCTGTCTAACAGACATTGCAACTCCACCTTCAACGCAAGCGTAGCTTTCTATCTCCCTTACCTTTTCCAAATGTTATTACCATTGCTAATTTTACAATATACTTAAAGAATAATATTTGTATGGTTTTCCTCTATGGAGTTATTGTATATTATATGTCGCTAAGTTATTTACTCATGAATGGATTGATATAGACAATGTTAGTTTCATTTAGAAAAAAGGTATCCCTTGTCATAAATGTTTTTATAGTGCCATAACTTGTACTTTTTATCTTAGGCAAGTCTTAGTTTGGGTTTTCTTGGACAGAGAGCAGTAAAACTCCCATTCTTTGTGTTTTAAGACTTGTTCTTAGACAACTGGCATTCTTACCAGCAAAAATCTGGGCACAGACTGAACTTTTATTGTAAAAGAAGCGTGGTGGAAAGAAACATGCTTTATAAATGCAAAAAGCCATGACAGAATCCTGGATGTGCAAAAATTAAATAAAGATAAGAAATAAGTAAATATATATGTATGACAAATATATATGTATATATGTGTACACAAAGCCAATCTCTTTTTCAAGGACAGGTAATGATTTCATGATGTGAACAGTTGACTTGGTTACAATAAGACATATGGTTTCATAAATTCAATACTTACTGTGGGGTATTTGTTCAAATTTTAATGCCACACAGTGTTCTAAACTTATTGTGATGAGAAATACCAGCTGATGATGAGAAGCAGAGCTAAGAGCGCTAGATCACACCAAGCTTTGCAAGGATCCAGATAGGTGAAGCTGTCAAACGGTCACCAGTACGTTCCAGCAGACACGGTAGCGTGGAAGCCTCCTGGCTGCTCTTCAGCTCTGGTGGCTTGGTACCAATTTAGCGTGGTGGAGCAGCCATTTGATATGAACCACCATGTCTTTGCCTTACTGGTAGAACTGAAAAATGTTATTAAAATCTAGGCATTCGGGCAATACACGGAATGAAATCCTGTACCTGCTGTGATCAATGTGGATTTCGCTAGCGGCTTCAAAAGGCCAGGATTTCACCTGGAATGTTTTAGTCCCCTTATTTTGAAATGAAAGACACATTTTTAAACTTAATTTATAAAGGACCCTACCTTAAATCTTGTTTATATGTACAGTAGTGCTACCAATCAGCTTTTCAAGATGCAAACCTTTATAAATTAGTGATTTCTTTTGTTATTGAGACAGTAATAATGTCCTAGGTGATAGCATTTTTGAACGAAAGAAAAGAAAAATGGATTTGAGTTTCAAGTCTTTTCTCAGGTTTTGATTTGAATTCTTGCTTGTTGTTGACATTTGTCTGAGCTTTATGCTGCCATCAGTGTGATCATGTAGAATACCCACAAAGGCTCTAACCAAAGCAGAGCCGCTTATACTCATATACATGTAAACTCAGACTTACCGATTCCATCAGCGAAGGAGCTCACCTGAGGCATGTCATTCCCCTGCCCCTCTGTAGTTCTAATGTGTTACTTCTGAGATACAAATGCCTGGTTTTAGAGGCTTTTAATTAAGTAGCCAAGGCTTGTATAAAGCTCAGTGCACTGGTTCACAATAAATAGCAGTTTTTAAAGCTTAGTCTCTATTTCTGCTTGGGGAAAAAGTAATTAAAACATGTAGATTTTGAACTGTACTGTGAATACCTCGTTTCCACTGGGCTATATTTTTAGCAGGGAACCATTGCTGACACCCAGGCTTGGGAAGAGGGCTCCAGATAGGTTGGAGAGGATGCAAGAGGCGCCATGGGCTGGAAAAATGTATGCAAGGGTTTTTGTCTGTGTGAGAGGCCATGATATCAGGCTCCAATATTGTCTACGTTTTATATAATATTTATTTAGTGACTGTGTTAGATGAGTCATGAGGTTTTTAACTAGACTTCACTACAACTTTCATTTTACAAACAATTGCCTTGGACCCTGCAACCACTGATTCATGTGCTTTTCTTTGTGCGTGGCAGCGAACGGGAGCACCCACGGTATAAGAAATGGAGCATGTGCATAAGTCTGCACAGGATCAGGGCCACAGAGGTGGGTGATACTGATTTCATGCTTTCGACCCTAGCCAAAACATTCCTTTTTTTTTAATAGCTTGCTTTTCTTCCTTAATCTGTAAAGCAGTCTTTGGCCGGTGACAGCTGTGAGAATTCTGAAATCCATCATGTACCATGGGGACCTTTTCTGATTTCTGTTCCTTGTAATGCACTTAAAGCAGCACATGGAAAGTGAATAGACGGAATTTTCTGTTGGTGAAAAGAAACAGAGTCATCCAGAGGAAGGGGACCCGAGAGAGCCAACCTCAGAGTCAGAGGAGAGGTCTCGTTTTGCTCCAGCAGTTCCTTCATGATTCTGGGAGTGTTTTCCCCCATACAGTTGTAGTTTTACCAGCTTTGCATTGTTCCCCTGCAAACCCAGCCGGTCGTGTGGCCTGTATTCCATCTCAGCATTTGGGAAGCCCTGTGATAAAGCTGCAAAACTCTTCTATTCTTAAAGGGATTGAGATGTTGTGGAGTCCCCAAATATGTTTCTCATACACATGTCTGTGGTTCCAATTTGTTTTTCATCACATAAGCATGAGTAACAGAGTAAGTTATATTAGGTGTATTTGATGTAAAATAGTCAACCCTTTTAGCTGGCAGGGGGAAGGGAGAGACTTCACTGAGGTTTGTAACGTACTAGAGACGCATATTAGAAAGTGAAAACCAGACCCCACGTTGACGAAATGATTTAAAATAATTTCATTGAAAAAGTATGCTCTACAAAATTAACACTGTCTGCCTCCTATTCCCAGATACACTCATATTTGAAGCAGATAGAGGATTATCCTTTTGGACATGTTAGGATTCCCTTTATGGCAAGGAAAATATTCTTGGAATAATAGACATATGAGAGTAGCTGGGCTGAGTTATAAGGCTTCCTACTGAAACTGATGGAGAAGGGTTTCCCAGATCAGTGGACGAAACCTGGGAGATAATAATTGCTCACCAGACTCCTGTGCCTGTTTTCTGGGACAATGGCTTACACATTTCTTCAGCAGCACAATGGCCTTGCCCCACCTCTGACCTGTTTCTCACCTTGCAAACTATCTTCATATAATCACAGCCTTGAGAGACCTCCTGTTTGCTGGGTTGTTGAGGGAGGCTCGGACATGCATTCTTACTCTACATTTCCAGACTATGTGTCTTTACTGTAGATGGAGCCCTCCAGAGTGGTTGAAGGTGAAAATGTGGTTTACCCTAAAAGCCCTGTATCAGCCATGCCTCCATGGAGTCTAAGTTCAAGAGACAAATAACATGCAGGCCTCTCCAGCCTGGTCAACAGAGAAAAGTAGTCACAGAGTCAATCCTTCCACCTGGAGGATGAGTCATTCCAGCTATCTCCTAGATATTTGCTTAGGATGGGAGTCACCTGTCCAACTTTAGACATCTCTAGCTGTCTAAATCAGAGGCGATTATGCAGACTGCCTTTATAGTCCCACCCTAAGATCAGTATCTAAAGTAATTGGGGTGAATCGCCCCCTGAAGGCTCCTCTCTCTTCCCGTTGACTGTTACACGAATAATGTTAGAGTAAGCAGCTCACTTTGAGATATTTAAACTGAGGTGACATGAATAACACCCCTTCAGTAAACGGTCTGAATACAATCCTGTCGTATTTCTATGGACTGTATTACACGCCTCTGTAGACTCAACTCTACTCTAGGAATGCCTCATTATTTTTCTTGAATTTAAGCGTCATATTGCTCCATTTTATTCAATATGATAAATGGTCTGAGAACAAGTCTGCATGTCTAGAGAAGACAAAAGCCACTGTGTAATGGAATAGTATGGATAGTATTGCACTTTAGTTAGCAACCATACATTCATTCCCTGACACAAGAGCATCAGCAATGCAGAGAACAGTGCCAGTTTGAATAATGTGTCCAAAATCAGTGAGAGCATTGAAGTGTGACCCTGGACAGACATTTTTCATGGGTCTTGCTTGGTGACCAGTCAGAATGGGAAATCACTTCTGAAATTCAGCAGCATAGATTTACTTTTGCAAATGGTAGGAGAATTGAAAGCTCTGAAAGCTCTGCAAGAGCCTGAATACCGCCAGGGTTCTTAACATGTCTGAGAGGGAGGATCATCTGCAGCCTTGAACACACTAAGTATAGACAAGAGGTACATAAGCAGTCAAAGATAACACCACTTCATATCAAGAGCTCCCATCCAGCCCTCCAAAGGAATTTGAACAACTGCTAAGGATTTCTAAAGTCTGTACTTGATTACTGCAGGACTTCAGATACCCCCTCCAGATATTTATGATCCTTCACTACAAATCAGTGGTTTAAATATACCTAAAAATAACGCTGTAAAACCTTCTCCAAGTATCTTAGATATAGAATTATTATTAGATTTGTTTCTGTTTTACAGATACATTCTTTAGCCCAAGCTATGTGTTTCAACACTCTCTCCTTACATCAAGGGCTCTTCAGGGCTTTTTCTATATGTGCTGAAAGACACATCTTTACCTGAGGCTACTCTGCTAACTTCTTTGAGCACAAAGTACCTCTGGATAATTTAACCACGTGAGGCACACTCAGAAGATTTGGCAGATTGTCTCAGGCATTTGGAGTTAACCAATAATAATGTCCCTGCTCCTAATCCTCCAGATTTCTTCTAAGTTCGGCTTCTATTTGTTCTTAGTGAAATGCATGGCTTTATCTTATTACAGCAATTTGATTTTCATTATCTAGGTAGGCTGCTGTGTCAGCAAAACGCAGCAATTTGGAAAGGATGGAACAGACTGCGAGTCACGGATGAATGAGTGATATGTGGAGAAATAAAAGAAGATAGAAGAGGGTATGCTGAGTGATCAAGAAAGCTTGGGAAAATAAGGTGAGGCCTGTGGCAATTAGTTAAGAAATATGGCTCTTTGTTTACATGGTTAAGTAGGGGAAACCTGCCTTTTTCCTGTCACATATAACCTGTGCTTAGATGGGCTAAGTTGGGCCAGAAGTGTGCTGTAAAACAGTTTGTTTAGAAGAGGCTAAAGTACTGAGATGACTACTGATCGTGTCTAAGCCATTTGACAAGAAAAAATACATGGCAAGAAATCATCTACCACCAAGTTCCATTTCAAAATCTGCTTTTGAGATGCATTTCCTTTTACCACAAGAAGAGGCCTGGAAGGTGGGGAAAACTGATCTCTTACTTATGAACTTTCATTTAGTTATGCTACAATGCCACAGGCATTCCTTTGGAGATACATGGTTTCAAGAGACAATATGTAAATTGGTATAGGCATGGAGAACAGCATATTCCTTTTGGTATCTAATTAGCTCCAATTGAAATAATTTTCTGAGCTGAGTGTCTTTAACGTTTAAAATCTATCGTATGTATTTTTCTATGTATAATCCGATGCTTACTGAAAGCAACGGGGCTACATCTGCTGTAGTAAATAAGATAAACCAAGGACTATCCTCTGTCTCTGGTGCCAAGTGGTGTGGCACAGCTTATGTCCATATTGCTCAGCTTTCCTCTTCTTCCAGAAGAACAGAGTGACCACGACCAAATTGCCATTGGGAATGACAACCCATGGGTCTGAGCCCTGAATGCTGCCTGACAGTGTCAGGGAGACACAGAAGCAGATTGTGGAGCATGCTAAAAATACGTGGGATAGTCCTATGCCAGTACACCTCCTTAATTTATTAATCCAGATATAGCCTGAGAGTCTTTTGGTTGGCATTGGTGGACTACAAGTGGGTGAAAATGAGCCATCTACTGTGATGTCTCTGTAATCCCTTGAGATTCCCGGAGCATATTGCTTACTGGTAAAAGGGACCTCCATTTTAAAAGAGAAAAAGGAATTTAAAGGCTGCTTTGGGCATTTTGCCAGCTGCATAGCAACATCTGGTTGGCATTCAGAGGCTTCAGGGGCAGCTAATCCTGCTCTGAGCAGGATTAACATCCCTGTTTAAAATGTACTCTTGGTATGTCTGATGGAGCCAGTATTTTGGCTGTCCAGAGCAGAAGGAAAGAGCGCGAAGAGGAGGGCCTGTGTGGCTGTCACATAGCATTTCCATCCCCACGGTGTTCTCTATGGCTTCGGTGCTTCACCTGATAAAATGAAGAAGCACCATAGCTTTAGCAGCCCTGCCAAATACTCATTAAATACTGTAGAGATGACTGCCTATCTCTTCTTTACTACATAATCTGCAAGTGAGAGCACTTATGAGCATGGGATGAAGTTATTTACAGAAATATTGCACTGCTTTCTCTAGCGTAGGTGAGCAGGATGATATTCAGCACAGATGCCTGTAAATCCCAGTTGCGTTGTTTGTAAAACTGTTTTTGTGAAGGAAATGAGAGATTTGTTTGGAGCAGGATTGTAGCAGAACTCATGGATGAGCTCCTACACAAAATTTTCTCATGCTTTCCATAGTGATGGGCACAGAAGTTAAATGTCCTTGATTCAAAGTACCTCTGCTGACAGTGACTGACTGATTTCTTAAAGACCAATTCTGCTGCTAAATTCAACTGTTGGAAATGACGGGACAACACAGAAGTTTGACACTGCCTTACAAATTCTGGAAGACCTTGTGCTTTAAGTAGATTCTCTTTGAAACTGGAGTGCTGTGGACCTGTGAGAAGCATGGCAAGCCATAGCCCATCCTGACCAGATGCGAGGAGAATGGTTTCCTGTGACTCCGGGGCACCGGCCAGTATGAAGACACAGGGAATTGCACACACACTTTACAGTTTGCCCCTGGGCACCTTCATGAGGAACACATACAATGAAGTGCTTATTCATTAACAGTATGTTCTGAACATGGGAAGCACTCATATTTGCAGGCACAGTTGCTTCTACATCCTTTCCTTTAACTTTGTGTGGAAGAGGAATTACGGGTGTACTTCTCCATGTGACTGTCAGAGGCTGCTATGCAACTGCCGGTGGAAATTGGTTCGGCTCTGCTGAGGATGCAGTTCAAATTACAGCTCAGCTGAGTGTTTGGCCTAGTATGCTCAGATTTATAGATACCACCAAGACTATCATATCCAGGTGCAATATTTGCATACTTACATGCAGTATTTACATATTCAAGTACAGTATTTACATGTTCTTTATTTTGCATGTCGAGACTTTTGACAAATAAAGGAAACACTTCAAACTGTGTCTTTATTTTTGTTTCCTATGTCTCAGATTTTCCAGAAAAATAAGTTGCTACATCCCCCTCTTTCATCCCTGAAAAGGAGCAGGAAAACGAGCGGCTTTCCTGTAGCAGCTGCTGCACCTGCTGTTTACAGCGAAGTTGGACCACAGCAAGGCTCCTTTTCTGGTCCACAACATTTCCTCTAGCAGTCAAAGCCGACACATCAAAGTGAAAGCTCCGAAGGAGAAAAACAATGTGACCTATTGTTCCAAGAAAACAAAATAAATCATTTCTAGGAAGGGAGTAAAATCTCCTAACTGGATTTTTAAAACATTAATATTGAGAAGAAGACCGCAAAGCAAAACGTAAAGTAATGTGTGGTTGTGAGGATACTAGACACGGTAGATTTTCTAGAGTTTCACTGTACTGTCACTTGATATGTTCTAGCAATAGGAGCAATGCATACAATCCGTGCCATGATTCTTTGTAGATACACATCGCAGCTCTAGATAGAAGGCAGTGTTGAACCCTCTCATTTGCTTCTGTTTCCAGTTTTGAAAAGTCCTGAATTCTGAAATTCTTCAGTCTGATGAGGTTTGGACCTATTCTTGTATTTGTGGTGTTTCTTCTTTTGTTCTTCTTCCTTTCTGTTGTTTGTTATTCTTACGATGGAAATACCTTGAGGTTCCCACTGAGGGCCCCATTGTGCCAGACAATTACAGTGCACAAAGAGGTTATGATGCAAATAGAGGTACCGGTGTGTGGTAGAGGAAACAGAGACACAGAGAGTGGAGAATCAGCTTGCCTGTAGTCTCCTGAAAGGTCAGAGGCAGAGGTGCTCAAAACCCAGACTTGTGTTGCCCAGCTTGTAGATCCTTTTTAGTAGTGGAGGAAGCCATATGAAGATGCTATGTTGTTTCACCTGGATGAGAAGTATTACATTTTTTTCAAAACCTTAAAATACAACTTGCTTTGCTGTAAGGAGGAGGTGTAGAAACATATACCTGAACGCCAACCATGATTTCTTAAGAAACTAAATGCAATCTGGAAGATTGCCTGCCACCATGAAATCATATTATCCAGAGGCACTTGCGTTACCTCCCCTCTCAACATAATTAGTTTTGACCTTGTGACCTAGATGCAGGTAATAAAACCTTCAGCTTTCTTCCAGCGGTACTGCTGCAGCCACGCAGCTGTGGAGTGGTGCACCTTATTTCCTGTGATCCCAGTTTGGGGTTCTGGTCAGAAAACTGAAGGCAGAGAAATCAAAGGCTAGTCCCTGCTTTCTAGATGCTGTTTAGGGAGCCCTAGCATCAGAGAAAAGGAGACAGAGCAGAAAAGTCTGTCTAAAACTAGAGCTTCTCCGTGAGTTTACTGGAAAGTGTCTGGAGTAACAGATGCAGAACAGTGTATGCTTCATTACCAAGTAACCAACTGAAACAAAAGCAAGGACAGTTGTTTCATAAGAAATGGAAATCCAGAACTTGACTCAGTTTCTTCCCATTCTAATGAATGTCCAGAGGAAATTAATGAAAGCTACTACAAATTTCATGAAGAAAATGGAACAATCCCGCTGCCTTGGTTTAATGACTTCCACACAAAACCCTCACAGGGCTGGTATGTTCTGCCTACTGGGTTCACAGCGCCTGGGCCAGGCCTTCATAATACTCACAGGCTGAAAAACTGTGTCTCATGTTCTAATTTTAATGCACTGAACTGAAACATTTACAAAACAAATACCGAAAATAATGGACTTTGGATTGGTCAAGAGGTAAAAGCACAATTTATAGAGTTCAGTGTAGAGATAACTAGTGAACTTTGATGGCCATTAAGAAGCAGGGGATCAGAAGGCTCAACTCATTGCCTTCCCTCCACAGCATTTACGCTGATGAAACCATGAGCCAGGTGAAAGCCAACAATTCTTAAAGGTCAAATATATACAATCCTACAGTGCACTAGCTTGATAAAAAGTTCCAGTAAAGAGGCCCCTATTTCTGTTACTCTACTGTATTTGATCACCTTGTGATTTTAGACTATGCCTTACTCAGAAAAGCTAGAAATTTTGCTATACTTTCCCCCATTAATGTGAAGAATCATTACCAAATGTTTTAGAACTGCTTGTACCGCCAGATCATGTCTCTTGCTATCAAAAAAAGAGCCATCTTTATCAAAAGAATATAGAAACTCCTTCATAATGCAACATGCATTTATGTAATTATACCACAATCTCTTGCAACTGATGGCATAAGACTACCACCAAATTCTACCTGACTGTAACGTGGTTAGATATATTTGACCATCTAAGAACTGCAAAAGGCTTTGAGGGTTTTTGCTGTATGTGTACAGTGTTAGTACAGACAGGTGGGTGCTATGTGTGGCTAAGGCTTTACAGGAACATACCTAGTAAAGCTGTAATACAGAAATGATTTCTAAGGCAGACAGTCACAGATGGGGGCACAACTCCCTTTGGTTTTCACTGAGGCTTAGGTACTGTTGTACACTTTCTTCTAGTTCCTTCCGTCCAAACTAAAATGTAAGGATTATGGGCCTTATCCTGCCTTCATAGACCAGTGAAAAATACTGGGAACAGCCTATTCCAACACCTGGAAAAAAAAACATCTTTACCTGGGGATGCCTTAGAAGAAACCTAAACTAAGACAGATGAATTCCGGTGAATCCGGCTGAAGTGCTTTAAGGTATTACCGCCCTGCTGTCGTCTGCTGCTCTTGCAGCAGCTGCCCACGTCTTCAGAGAGTCAGCAAAAGGGGATGAAGACCTATGTCCCGGCTGGTCCATCACAGAGATGAGCCCATTAACTGAGGGCATCTTTGTGGCAAAATGGGTTTACCTCTTTTTTGCTCTGCTGCCCCACTGCCAGGCAGCAATGCCACCAGACAGGCAGCCACAAGCAGCTGGGGTACCAACATCCCCAGCTGTGGGTCAGTCATAATCCTTCCTTCCTTCCTTCCTTCCTTGCTTCCTTCCCTTCCTGTCCTTTTCCTCTTTTTTCTTTCCCTCCCTTTATCTTTATCTCTTTCTTTCTCACGGTCTTTCTCTGTTTCCTCCTATTTTTCTGCCTCTCTCACCTTTCTGTCTTTTTTTCTCTTCCTCTTTCTTTACTGCAATACAAGAGTTAGGTCTGAAGAGGAAATCCACCTCCGTACTCCCACCAGCAACCTCCCAGACAATTAAGAATTTGTTCCCCCTCCCCCACAACCTCCTTTTTTGTTTCGCTTTGTTATTGTCAGCTGGTCTCTTGGATTAGGGTTTGCAGCTCTCTCTGGGCTCAGGAAGGCTTGGTAGCTTGGCAGGATTTCTTGCCAGATCACTGATCCTAATGTAAGTGCCAGAATCCTGCAGTTTGCATAATGCTAATTTGCTTTTCAGCCCAACTTGCCAACTCACATGCTGCTTAGCATATCAAGTAGCAGAAGGAATGCCATGTGCTCTACCCCGAGTGAGGAGGAGAGTAATTGGATAGATACCCACTACCTGAAATTGAAACTAATCTAACCAACCACGGGTATGAACCTTAATGCACTGTTGAGCTTTTGGTAAGAGGTTATTAGACTGAAACTGTTTCAAGCCAATTAGTTCCTTATTCTCAAAGCTCTGATTGTGGAGTTTTCACTGGCATAATAAGGTTACAAATGCTGCCTCATTACGGCAACATTCATTCACTAAGACCTAGATCCCGCCATCCTTACTCATTGTGAGTAAGGGTAGTAGAACTGGACCTTAATGCCTGTGCTAATGAAATGCTAGACATGTCAGGGTGGGGCGATACTGAGAGATATCACCACACCTAAGGGATGTTGCCAGTCACCGGGCTAAATGCCAAGTACTTTCAGTCGACTAGGCGTGGGGCTATCTCATTGTATTACCACACATTGAAGTGTCTTATTGCAATACTGGTTCTTTCAAAGCAAAACAAAACTAGACTGCCTAGAAAAAAAAACAACCACCCCACACCACCTCTGTTTTCATTCTAAGCTGCACCCACACTGATGCTAATATAACTGCAGCATGAGTCCAAGAAGGTGGGACTCTTCTCTGAGTTTACTTAGGTGTGTAGATACATGATCTAAACAGGTTGTCCAGGCTCTCTCTCCAATAAACGGAGGGAAATGAGTACCTCTGAAGAAAGATCGATCCTTTCTGCATGAGACACTTGTCTTAGGCAGGGTGAGATGGACCACGCTCTGAAGGTGCCAGAATCTCTCCCTCAGCTGAAGGGCAGCCTAGTCAAGAGCGTCTGAACGAGATACTTTCAGTCAGCTGAAATTCGTGGAAGTGTACCTCAAACTTAGTGACAGAAATAGAGCCTGGTTTGCTTTCCGACTGATTCCTTGTTCACAGACAGACAAGGACTGCGGTCACAGCTCTTGCACCAGTTACCTGATGCAACACTCCCAACCCCTCAGGACAGGGACCACGTCTGTGAGACGCACCTCTTGAGAGCTCCCAAGCAGCAATGAATAATAAGGGTGCTGTGAGAAGCGGCTTTGATTTTCTCTCTTTGGTCAGCAGGAAAGCAAGTGCCCTGGCTCAACAGGTCATGCAGACACCCTCCTGGGAACGGAGCTTGCTGGTTTGTGCAATGGGCTCACTCACAGGTACTTGGTGAGCAGCTTGCTGCTGACATTGTCCCAACGCCCAGCGAGCGGCACCTCAGCATGTGGGAAGGGCTTCAGAGGAGTGCTGAGCGCACAGTCTCTAATCTAGGAGGTGTGGAGATTAGAGGGAAATTGGGTAAGGAATTTACAATGAAGGCTATGAAAGAAATTGGCCAAGTAAGACGTAAGCAAGAATTAATGCCCAAATAAAATGGCTTTAATTTCTTGATCTTCTGTTCTTGGATGTTGTTTTGTTTGGAAAGTGTAAAGGTGAAATTTTGCCAAATTTGTCTCTCTGCTTTGTCCTGTGTGATACCTTCCCCTGTGATCCTCTCCATTTTATACAGCTCCACATGCGTGGAAGGGCCAGGGCTGAAGAGATTCATTATCCCTCCATCAAAGCACTGGTCATGTATTGAGAAACTGTGAAACATTTCCCATAAAGCACTATCTCTACAAAAAGGCTCGGTCTCTAGGAAAGGATCCTTTGGCAAGGAGCAGTACCAAAAGTTGTGACATGTCCCCTGTGCAGACCCTTCTTGCTTCAGGCTGGTTTGGCCTGATCACTTGGGTTTGGAGGACCACAGGAAGATTAAAATTGTAACATCTGATGGGCGTCTGAAAGATGAGTATTGTGAAGACAGCTCCACCCACTGTCTTAGGACTTTTGAGGCCTGAGAAAAACGTCAAAATCTAGCCATTTATTCCTGCGTCGATGATGTGCACTTGCTGTCTCACAGGACAGTGCTGTTGAACTCAAGGCAAAGGTGCGAGTTGCACCCACTGTTGAGTATTTCAGTGGAGGAACACTGCAATGGGAAACCATCCTTTCATAGGAATCACTAAGTATCTGCCCACTTTTGCCTATTTAAGGCAAGTAGGTAGATGTATACAAAAATATATTAGATTTTCAGCATAATATAGTTTTAAATAATTCTAGAAGATGGGGCTCCACTATTGCTGGCTTTCAAGCAACTGCTTTCATTGGGATATCTGGGTTTACTAGGCCTCAACAGGTAGTACAGCAATGCACGTGCTTATGGGATTACATGGTAGGGAAGTCAGATCACACAAAAAAATCCTGCCCAGCAGCTGGGTCCTGGGGATGAAAAATCTTGCAGAAAGTGTTCTAGTGTGGGAAAGTATGGGATTAATAATAAACTTTTAGAAATCTTTGTGGTTAGTTATGTTTCTGGTGAGTGTGGGGTTAAGAGAGAAGGAAACCTCATTATGAACAGAAAATGATTTCTCAGGAATTGCTCTTAAAAGAAACAGTCATAGTAAAGCTGCATTTCCTTTCTTTAAGCATGCATACGTTTCTTCTCTTTAGAATCTCTGATTGTTCAGCTGAAGACAGTGGTAATTGCCCACCCCAGTGACTCAGCATTCTGGGAATTTCCCAAAAGTGGTTTGAGTTGAGCTATGGTTTCTGCCAGCCTTTTCCAGCCTTAAAAAAGTCCTTTTCTCCCCAAAATGGGCCAACTTCTTTACTTTCTTAATTCAAAGATAGAAGGGCATTTGATTAACAACGATGATAGACTATGCCTGTTTGACGTATGTAAATATGATTTTATCAGAGAGCTATTTTTCTTCCCTGTAGAAAATATTGCTTTCCTACTGTATTTTACATACTTGTGGCAAATATATAGGGTATAGTACTAGGTTATGAGGTATTGGATTGTAGCTTGACAGCCAGGAAAGCTAATCAGTTTAACAGAGCCAGAATATAAACACAGAAAAGAAAGTAACTCAAGAGTGGAAGCTAATGAAGAGGAGAGGGTCAGTACAGTCAAAGATGCGTGTGAGTGAATTGTGAATAACTAAATCAGTCAGGCAAAGCACTACAGTGCTGACCATTCGCTGTTGCCATCTTCTTAAATATTTTCTTACCTCCTACTTTCTTTCTAATATCCCCAAGCTACCTACTACTGTAATATTTAAATAGTAATTATTTTCCTTTTCTGTTTAGCTATTAAAATCTTCCCTCCTTTGTGCTGTGTGTGTACGTGTGCATGTTAAAACGCAAGCTAGACATTGGAAGCTAAAAGAGGTTGTAAGACATTTTTCTTTTTTCCTGGATTTTTAGGCTTGCTGTATCTCGTGTGTGTACATGTGTATGCATGTGTGTATGGCTAGCCTCTGGTACAAATTAAAGTAGCCACACAGAAGGACACAAAAGGCACTTAGCCAGGATGAAGGATCTGTCCCCATTGTTTCCTCGGAGTGTTGGATCCAACATCCTTTGACTCATAATATATTTAATTAAAAAAAAAATAAATCCTAGCAACCCGGAATTAAAACTATTGTTGTTGCTAGAAATTGAATGCGCAAGGAACGAGAGAATGGGTGTCTCATGTGTTACGATTACTTTTCAGGATATTATAAGCTTTGCTCCCACTGAACTCAATGGGAAAATTCGCAGTGACGTCAGTAATGCACAAATGGGTTCATAGCCCTTACTCAGGATAGGTTCCCGTTGCAATCGGTAGGTGTGGATAAGCAGAGAAATCCCGTTGGAATGAAAAAATAAATTACTTTTCAAAGATCATCATCAGCGTGAGCAATCTCAGTAAAGTCCTAATGACTCTTGTTAACAAACTGTGTTTTATTAAGTTTCCTGTAAAACAATGTGCTTTGAGGGGGAGGGGAAAGAAGCAGGGGGGGTAATTGTCATTCCAGTGAATCAGCTACTCTGGGAATTTCCAAAAGGTGCGGTTAGCTCGGAAGACTGTAGTGTTTGCCACATTTTTCCTTCCTAAGGCTAATCTTTGTAATTCAAATTAATTTGCAACCATTTAGTTTTGAATCTAGAGTTAATATAGTTGATTAAGCCTTATTATTCGTAAATCCACCAAAGGCACAGACAATGGCAACGACTATAGAAAAAGACTAGGTATTAAGTGGAATCCATTTATTACAAATTCTGAGATTTGCCAGACAGTTCAACACTCCAAATTTATCCAGCAAGAAAATGAGACTATCCGGATCATGGGTAGAAGATGAAGCCAGCACATCTGCAACGTGAGGGTGCCACCAGGCAGCAGGGACAACACAGAAAAGGGACTGACCAGATGAGTCCCTGCAGCGAGCACCACGCGGGAAAGGAAAATTTAAGGGAACTCCTCACGTGGAAGACAGGCAAAGAGCAGCCCCAAATAGCCAGAGATTGCAGTGACTTGTTCACCTCCCAGGCGGGAAAGATTCATACAGAAAATGGCAGTATTTTTTTTTCTACTGTGAATGTGTAACTTTTAAGAAAGGAATTTTCTTTAGAAGTGTAGCAGGAGCAACATTTTAACTATTACCCATATATATTTGACTAAGAAATTACTATTGTTAGCGTCCAAGAAACATGGCAAATTCTTCCCAGCTGTATTATTGTATTATAATAATTTTCCATTACAGAGGTGACTGTTGCTCCAAGCCAGAGTATGCAAAGTAGCCAAGATTTGGCTCTCCAGGCTCTGCCATGCACAATGCTAAGCACCTCATTCATGATGCTGACGTCTCTCCATACTTATAGACTTCCCTGGGAGTTGAAGGCACTCAATACTGCCTGGGAGGAAGAGATCTGTGTGTGGCAGAAAATGTTAGCATATTAGGAAAGTAAATGGAGATGATTTAATGATGAGACTACTGCTCCTCATGCTGACCAGCATTGTTTCATTGTTTCCTTGTGTTCCCTCGTCAGTCGGCATCTATCTTGTGCCCCATGGTGAGTGCGGACTGCAAGCTCTCTGGGGCAAGCGCTGGCCGCCTGCGTGGTGGTCATACGGAGCAATAGCCAGGTGCCTCAATCACAGCAACAACAAGCTCCTGCAATCACGCAACGGCTGTTTCCTTCCTTCGTGTGATTGCTCAGCCTGTTTACATCTGTCAAGCCTTTTATAAAAGCTGTGCTGCTAACAAGGGCTGTTTTGGGGCTGTTGTTTTTTTTTTTGGGTTGGGTTTTTTTTTTATTTTTTTTATTTTCTAAATTGTTTTGAAGGCTCTTTTTAGTTAAAAAGTGTTTGCCACCACAGTTAAGACATGGACTGGATTAAAGTTCAAAACCAGCTCACGTCAGCAAGTGGATGGAAATTGTTACCATCTGACAGCTGGTGGCCTGGAAGGAAAATGTAAAAGTCACTGCATGAAGGATTGGTTCAGGGCAGTGCCACAAGAAGTGACATGGCTTTGTTTTATATCCCAGGACTGCAGCTCTCTGTTCTGCCTGAGTTGTGCTCAGAGGAAATGGGCACGGAGATGAGCAAAATTTGCTGCACCTCTCTGGCTGCAGTGGCTGGGCCTTACAATGTATTAAACCTGTGCAGGAGAAGCTGTAGTTTGTGCCACTCTGGATATGTGGCAAGACAGTGTGGCAGGCCTGGTTCAGGTCACCAAGACTTCTCTGTTGCTTTTCAGCCCCCTGAAGTCCTCCTCCCGGCCCTTGTCTCATCAACTTCAACCAGCAAACAACTGAATTAAAGAGGAAAAATTATCTTCTTTTCACCTCTGCCTGCTTTAATTTTAGTTAAAGGTTAATTAAAGCTTAATTATTTGATATTAGAATACTCTAGAAATACTAACTGCCAGAGTGTCTCATACTGACTAGCGTGCATATAAATACCTGTTAGACGCCATTACAGAGTGCGTAGTACAGATAAGACAGACCAGGCAAAAGCTGCAGAATTAACTGATCCACCTGAGGTCAGGGAATAAATGACAACACTAGGAATGGCACTAGGATTGCAGATTGTCTTCTGGTCCCACCAATGCCAGCTAAAGAAATGACTGCCTTGAACTTGTGATGTGCCAGAGGGTCGTGCTGCTATCCAGAGGGACTCCAACAAGTTGGAGAAATGGACTGACAGGAATGTCATGAAGTTCAAAAAGGGGAAGTGCAAAGTCCTGCACCTGGGGAAGAATAACCCAGGTTATTCCCATGCACCAGTCCATGCTGGCAAACAGCTTTGCAGAGCGCTTCCTGGAGGTTCTGGTGGTTATCAAATTGAACATGAGCCAGAAATGTCACATTGCAGAAAAGAAGGCAAACTCTGTCCTGGGCTGCATTAGGAGAAGTGTTGCCAGCAGGTGGAAGGAGGTGATCCTTTTCCTCTGTTCAGCAATGCTGAGGCTACACCAGGGTGCTGTCTCCAGTTCTGGGATCCTCAGTACAAGAGAGAGGTAGAGGTCAGCGAAGGACCACTAAGATGATTTAGGGTCTGGGGCAAGAAATGGCAAAGGCTCAAACAGCACACCTTTGCTGCTGCTAAAGACACCTTTAAGGAAATGTGGGGACCAGAGCAGCTCTTCTATAAGGAAAGACTGAGAGAGCTGGGACTGTTCAGCCTGGAGAAGAGAAGGCTCAGGGGGGATCTCATCTGAAGGTAGAGTGCAAAGAGGATGGGGACAGGCTCTTTTCAGTGATAGGACCAGAGGCAACGGGCACAAACTGAAACACAGGAGGTTCTGTCTGAACATCAGGAAATACATTTTTATTGTTAGGGTGACTGAGCACTGGCCCAGGTTGCCCAGAGAGGTTGTGGAGTCTCCCTCCTTGGCAATAGTCAAAAGCACGTGGTCCTGGGCAACCTTGTTCTAGGTGATCCTGCTTGAGCAAGGGGTTGGACCAGATGACCTACAGAGGTGCCTTCCAACCTCAGCCACGCTGTGATTCTGTGTTTATGTGAACCCACACCTAGAAGCTATGTAGCACCTTTCACCCTGCCAGCACACATCACTGCTTTCCCAAAATGTACAAGCCAGATGCAGATGTGAAGACCTCCCAGTGAATATCAATCATAGTGAGCCGTGTTGACTTAAACAGCAATTTTTTGTTGGTCCAGGTTATTTTCACTGAAACTGTTTAAGGAGTGAACATGAGGGCATTTGAAGAGGCTGACAGAACAAGAGGTGGCTTCTGGAGCGAGGATGGTGGCCAGTGGCCAGGGCTAGGCTGGGTCCAGTTACCTGTTACCTCTGTAACCAATGCAGTTGCATTAGAAAGGCATATATGGACTCAGTGCCCTCACCTCTGAGCTGCTGTGTTAAACAAGTACTAGGAAATGGAAACCAGAAGGAACAAGAGAGACAACAAACTAACTGCTGCAAAACTCAAGAACTTTCCGAATGAGCTAAGGAAAGCAAACTTCAAGACAATAAACTGTATTGACAGCATTTACTCCTGAATTAAAACATTTGGGGATGGAAGGGTTCAAATAAATCATTACCCCTGGCTTCCTTACCGCAGAGGATGTGTTGAAATGTTCAAGAGCGAAGGTACAGGCAGTGTTCTTACGTAATCAGGCAGATTACATGAAGTTAGAAAGCACATCTACGTATTTCAGGAGGAAATATGGTTTCTTAGAAGAAAAGAGATGAACGTTGTAACTGAGATAAACACTTCATCCCAGGCAAACCCCGAAATAAAGTTCTTTGGAATCCAGATCACCTTCTAATGATGAAATAAGAACTGCCATAGACTACCGGGTCTGGTAACTGGCACATAGGGCCACTGTTTTATCATTGCTGTCCATGTTCTGCCCACAAGTGTCTCCAGGGCACACGTTTACCTAAGTCATATTTGCATTGAGAAAAGTAATCCCTGATTTTTGTGTGTGATCCACTCATACAGAGGTTTGCGTTCTGTGTTGTTTACATATTTTACATAACAGGCAGATCTCAGAATCTTAATCCTGAAGCAGACATAGCTTGTTGCGAGGTTTTTCTAATGAGATGGACAAAAATATCTGGCATCTCTCTCTTTCAGTAATGCTAGGTAGGAAGGGCAGGTTTGTTGTCCAAATTAAAAAAAAAAGAAGACAAGACAGGACTCGTAACAGAAACATAAACCCAAAGCACATGATTTCTTCTCTGTGCATGACTTAATTCATGGTGACTGAAGGTCATTGTCACCTGTAGGCTGACTGCTGTTTTCATTCCATCTCCTAATGGGAAAAAAAGTCTTAGAAAAGTCAACATTAAATTTATCTTAATAATCACTTGTGTTTACAGAAAGGCTGGAAAATGGGCTGAAAAAATGTGTTTTTTTTTTTCTCTTGGGCAGATATAAAACATCCCATACAGGGAAAAGAGGTCTTTCCCCCTGCTCTGCCTTCTTGGTGTATAAAGCAGGAGCCAGCACCTTTGAACACTCAAAAATGCACCAAGAATGATATTTGAAAATAAGGAAATAGCTGAATGTTACCTGCTAGGTATGTTTCCAGTCCAGAGATGTGGTGAACATAGAATGCTAAAATCCATTGCTTTGTTTTGTTATTCTTATATGTACTATGGTAGGACCCAGGGGTAGTGATGCCCTGGCAGTGGGTGCAGAGCACTGCCTGTGAGTATACAACAATTACCCTTCATGACATTCTAAAAAAGTACTGTAGGTTCATGTCTACTAAGGCTCTGAGGTGACCCAGCGTGCAAGGCAATTCTTTTTTTGAAAACATGGCCAAAGTAAGGGGAGAAAAAAATTATGTTGCCATCCCCGCTCTTTTACCCAACAGCTCACTGTTGAGGACAGTCTCTCGGGAAGAACGGTTTAGGCGGTGAAGTCTCATCTTTCTGAGGATCTAAATCCACATCAGCTACCATTCAAAGAGCCCTAAACTGGAGAAGAGTACTGGGATGGGGTGTGGGGATGGTAATGGAGAAGTCTGCCATTTCATTTTATGGAAGCTGTTCCTTGAAGGAAGTGTTCAGTGAGCAGGAGGTGACTAAAGCACGCCTTCATTACCCAGTGCACACACATGCAAAATGAGAGCCCTCAGCTTCACTCTTTGTTCACTGATATCTTACCTCTATAAATGGCATGATGAGCAGAACAGGCATAGAGGCCACCTTCCCATACCAAATGTTCCACTTCCAGGGTAGGGAGTCATACTCACATGTTTGTTTTCTCTCCTTTTCTCCTCCTTTTCTAGAACTGATGTTTGGGAAACGTTGAGGACCCTCTACTGAAGATAATGAAGCTCAGAGGCATCAACAGCTGCGATCAGCCGTGGGAGGGCATCTACTTGAATTTCCTTAGAAGATCGACTCTAACCTTCTCTTAACACCATTGCTCACCCATGACTAGACGTAGTGTGGGGAAGGCATAACCCTCCTTCTGGTTTTGTGTGCTGTGTGATATTTCAGGTATTTTCTAAAAGGCTACTGGGGTGAGGATCTCAGAAGACACTCTTTGCCTATCAATACGAAGGAAGCATAACATAGATAAGATCGGGGCTGTTACCGCTGAGTACACAGGCATCTGGAGGAATTCATTGCTGAAAACCTAGGGATGTGGAAGGCCTTCAGGATTAGCTGGTGGCTTACCAAGGGTGTTGGAGCTTGGCAATTTTAGACTCAGGTGTTTAAAGCCAAAGCTGAGTATAGAAATAACCCTTCTCTTGTGGATTCAGACTTAAGCTCTTCAGATTGGTTCAAAAGCCTCACCCAATGCATTCACATTGCTGATACTTATTTTCTTATTTATTTCTATTTTTAAAAAGGGGATGTGAAATATTCATACAGGATGATAATATTAATTTTCTTTTGGATTTTAAAAAAAGTGACTAAGACAACTTCACAAATGATGAAGATAAAATAATAGAGTGTCACTAATGTTATTAATTACAGTGAATACCACAGGAGGATCCCCCGTGCAGAGTTCATTTTCTTTTGTTGTTAAATGAGTCTCAATGCTAGTTATTGTTAAACTGTGGGAATCAACATGGACTGCTGGCAAAACAGGCAGTCTACACTTTTTTCATAGTAGTGTTGCCCTTTTTTATAAGCCCTTGACCTCACCTAATTCTGCTCTGTTCCACCATTTGAAAACTGCAGAAGACTTTAACTCACTATTTAAAGAGCTATATGCAACTGTAAGGGGCTGTAGAAGTGCAAACAAGGATGTTGCTATTGTTGTCACAGAGGTGGTAAATGTCAACCACAGTCCAAATTAATATTTTAATTCTTCTTTGGAAGCAATTTGCCTTACTCTTTCAATGAAAACATCATCTTTCCGAAGTATTTCTATTATTCCTGGTCAGGCTGGAAATTCTTCAACAGGGAACACTATGTTCACTTCATAAAGCCAAAAGACCACTCATTTGAAGGGGCATTTTCTAATGCCCTTGACTGTACAGTGGAGACAAGAGATACCCTTCAGCAAAGCCACAATTCCTCTCCTTACATGTCTCTCTGTACTAGTCACTTCCACTGTCAGTGCTCTCAGAGGAAAGGGGGTGTACAAGCTGGGTCTGAAGCGCTCGTGTCAAACACCAGCACTGGAACCTCCATGCAAACACAAGTGCTACCTGGGCGCCTGCACGCAGTCCCAGAAACAAAGTGGCGCTAAAAATGTCAGTGCCTCAGTAATACAGTACTGCACATTTCATGGAGCTCTGTTAAGACCTGCTACTAGCGCAAGGCCGTTGTTCCACCCTTTAGTTCCTCCCTAAGTACTTGCATTGCCTAATAACTTTTGTGGGGCTTTCTTTTTTGAAGGCAAATATGGATTGACTAAGTGGGAATTTATCCTAATATTTATTTAACCTAATAGTTTCATTGCAAATACTGAAACCTGTTATCTGGGCTCTACACTTGGGCATGACTTCATGTGTCAGCAGACAGCCCTTCTACCTCCTCCTCCTTTTTCCTGTGCTGAACATAGTCCTTGTACTATAACTTTATTTTTGCTACTCTTCTCTGAATCCTTTCCAATTAGCCTGCACATATTTTGTTCAAGTGTGGTGTCCAGAACAAAATCCAATGCCATATATGAAGCTAGCCTACTGTATGATCTAGATACTGCTAAAAGTTAGGCTTCCCATTGAATTTTGCTCTTGCAACAAATTACAGAAAAGACTCAGAAATGTGGTAAGATAAAAATAAGGGTAGAATTAGAGCACTCTCCACCTCCCACCTGCTCTGTAACTGGCTAAGCAAGATAGGAAAAATCAAGATGTCTCAGATTCATTTAATTTCCGTGCCAAGTCAAGGGCATTACTGTTGCTGTCCTGCACAGCACAGGAATCCATTAATTGCTTAATCGATCAGTTCCTCAATTCATCTCTCATGAGCCAGAAAGGGATGAAAATTAACTGGGATAGTCTCAACATCTGATTCTACCTTGATAGCGATGCCCAAATCACAGACTTCTGAGTTCACAGGGGTCAGAGTCAGGATGAAAATGTTTTTCTCAGTGTACAGGTTGTCTAGGTGTATTTGGGACCTTAACAAAGAGGGTAGAGTAGTCTTCACTGCAGCATCAATGACTGGCCACTGGCAGTAACTGGGGCAGCAGGTGGCCATGGTTGGCTGACGTTTCTCACTGTTTGGAAGTAAGGAGGGATTTCTTCACCCTTACCAGAGGGGCAAGGGTTGCAAGGATTTTAATTTTCCTTGTTAGCGTGTGTTATAGGCTGTTTGCTAGGATCATGAGGATCTTTGGACATTGGTGACACCTCAGTCTTTCTTGTCCTCTGCCTGAGGCATGTAGCACTTCAGAGAAGAGAATGCTTCAAGAAATCCTTTTGCTTAGTACGGACCTCCATCCATTACAGAGATACATAATAATTCTACTATCAATACTGAAAAGAGGATTTCACCATTCCCCTGGGCTCTAGTGAAAAATAAAAGTGCAGTACAATGTAATGTTACGCATGCTACACTGTCTTACTCCCATCTAGAGCTCTTTCAAGAAGGCGTCCTGAGTTGTCACAGAAGTATGTGGTAAAAGTAAGGAAGTGTGAAAAGGTAAGTATGCTTAGGGAGGGTATTAAAAATGAGTGGGAAATCTAGTACTTTCTTTAGTGTATTTTCATAGACCAAAAGAGGAGCTATGCTTTTTAACCTTTGGACTTACCTTAATTAGTATTGTACTGTACATTTAAGATGCTAGACTTCCAACAGAGAAAGGCCAATTCCATCAGCCAATATTTGTTACAACCAGCGCAGAACTGACACAGTTGTGTGCTTGCAGTGTAAAACCCAACTCACGGCATTAGCATTAGACAACTGACTGAATGAGAGCAGAGGGGTGCCATTACTAAGCTTCCAAGTTGTAGTAATGCCTGAGTTTCATTCATGTATTTACTGTTGCCTTGATCACCTCCTTTAATAGTAAAAACTGCAGGAGGAGGAAATACACTCCAAAAGTACTGTGAGTAGCTGTTTGTGGTTATCTCACATCATCATTCCCAACTCAAAAAGTCACTCAGACAGAGGATCCAAAAGAAACTTAATTTTAAAACACATGGACCCTTGACCACACAACTGGAGCAGCTGACTCTCACATAACCTGAGACCAATGCTACCTTGGCTCACCAGCGGGTCTCTGGCCTCTCCTGCTGCCGACGGCATTCCCATCCCAACTGAGAGGACAACACCAGACACAGAGACTCATTGATAATGTAGACAAGTTCATCTGGCTGGGACCAGGTTTCAAGTACAGAGCAACCTGTCTCTGCCAGGTTATAATGGTTATACTCTTATTCTGCCAAGCTGTGAAACCACAGCATTTGTGTGCTCCAAAGAATAAAGCGTAGCAGGAATATGAAAACACAAGCTCCGTGTCTTGATGTTGCTTTTGCTCCTGTCTTCTCAGGCAGCGAAATGAGTATCCGAGGATACGTGAAAGGATGGATCCAATGCTCTATCTAGAATAAACAGTGCTACTGTCAGCATGAGCATTTGATGACTATACCACAAGTACCAACCACGGAGTGATTTCCACTGCTGTCCATATCAAGTTGGCCACGTATACTCTGTCTGCAGTGAGGAAATCTCTTGCCTTCCCTCTAGACCTGCAGTAACCCCAGCATGTAGGAGTGGTGAGAGAGTTACGACTTTGGTGCTGCTGCAACATTCTTCTTAGGGCAGGTGTATATTGTACATTAAGAAAAAAGGCTGTATCTATGATAGCGAGAGTCAACAAAGTTCCTCTGGAAGTGGGGCTGGTGAGAGATTTCCAGAGGCTGGTAGGGTCAGAGAGGCAGAATAGTGGCAGGATATGCTGGTGCCTCCATCCAGCCGGTGCACAGGAGGTGGCACGGCTCTGGCATCCTGAGGCTTTTGCAGCCTATCAAGGGACGTAAGGACATCCTTGCCCTATCCCTCAGTGTGGCCCCAGGCCCACAGTGACACTGTTAGTACCTTACACCAAGCCCACCTTCCCCTCCTGAGCTGCCCAGCACCTCCCTGGGCTCTGGCAGCTAATCTTGTGGTAACGTTGCTGCTCGGGGGCTGCCCAGCTCCCCGTTCCCTGAGACTCATCCGTGGCTCGGCCTCAGTCAGCTCTTTTGATTTATTTTCCTTTCAGTCAAATGCTTCTGCCATGAGCATTAGCGTAACATTAACAAAATTTCTATTTCCATTCAGCTCTGTGTTGTTGTGAACTGCATTTCTCTGGTAGGTATTTGTTTTTGCAATCATAGTGATGAAACACATTTACTGGTTGTAGCAGTTACAGGAATTCTAAATAAATATCTGTCTTTGTTTAATTTCAGTAAATCGGGACATTTCACTAGCATCATAATAATAGGGATTTGGGGAATACTATGTGTCCGTGAAATAATTCTTGAAGCAATTTATTCTTGCATCAGCACAAAACCTCCTTCAATTTGGGCTATTCCCAGAAGATAAGGGACTAGTTTTCTAAACTAGAGGATTTTTTTTAATTTTTTTTTTAACAGACTTTGCTCTGGCTTTTGTATCTGTTTAGTTTTTGCAGCTTTGGTGTGTGAAAATATGTAATTGCAGTTTTCCACTGGACGTAAGTAAGTGGTACTATTTATAATAGTTAGCCCCGGTTCCTTCCATCTCCGAAAGGTACCAATACTGTCGCTGTGATCAATATCACCGTATCACTCCCTAGGAAAACATACAGGTGTTGTATACAGTGTAAATGAGCCTGGGTTTGGTAATATTCTTATCCTGGCTTCCCTTTTGAATTTACTTTTAATGTATTTCCAGATAGTAGGTTGATGCTGTCCAGATTTATACCCTGTTAACCCTTCCCAGCTGAATGGAATGAGTACATGTAACTGAGAGGTGAATTTAGGAGGATATGAAGGGGACTGTAAACTGGTGAAAACACAGGTAATATTTGCTCAGTGTTTTCTCTTTGAAAAACATTACCCTCTTTGTTTGTCCTTCTTGCTGCAATGGTATGAAGGATGTTGGTTTTATTTCATCATCTGTCACAGTCTTATTTTAATTTTTTTTTAAATTATTATTTAAAAAGTAATTTCACATTACATTGCAAATGTAGAAGAGCTATGCAGTTGTGAAAGATTTTCTGGCAATGCTGGCCATTTTCGTAGATTGAGGCATTTCATTGATTTCATACATCTGAAATCCAGGGATTAGTTTTCTGAGAAATTATTTCCCCACCGCTCCCACTTTGATGGAAGGGATCTATTGTTTTTGGGGCATGTCTGAACACATGGGATGCCTGTTTCTGGGAGAACTCTATCATTCAAATGAGATTATATGAAAGGCAGAGTGTGTAAACTACAGCTGTGGAGAAGCAGATTGTAGCTAATGGATCCAGATTTTGCCAGGACTCATCTGGACAACTTGGCTTTGCGTTGAGCTGCTGCAAACAACAGTAACAACAAACTCCTTTCCATGTACCCTTGATTTGGAGTGTTTCTTAAATCTGCCTATGGAAATTTGTCCCCCAAACTCTTCTCAAAAGCAGCTAAATGAATTACCTAATTTTTTTTTAGGACATTTATGATTCATAACGGTACCGAATAAGGGCTTTGTTATGTTGCTTTTATGTATGGATATCTACCAGGGAAATCTATGAGGATTGTTCTGTGAGAAAAGTCCTCAGGACCCTGCCTAAAAAGTCGCATGTTTTAGGATTGCAAATGGTGTATATTAATAGGAAAATTCAATTTGTTTTTCTCTTCATCCTTCAATAACATGTGGAGAAAACAACATGGTCTAAACCTAAGTACAGTATTCATGCTGGCCAACAACCCGCTATTGCGCCACACACAAAATTCCCATTGAGGTCAATGGAAGTGCCCTGAGCAGAGTGTCTTTTGGACTGAGCCCGTTTTTGTGTGCGTGTGTATGTGCATGCGTGTGTGTGTGTGTGTGTGTGTGTGTTGAGTAATAATTTTCCACACCAGAAAAAAAAAAAACTTTGTTGTCATGCTATCTTACAAGGAAGCTAGTTTCACCCACACAGAGTTGAAAGCGCATACCACTCTGTTACAGCACATAAACACTGTTATCACGCTAGTTGCAGAAAGAGCACTGTCACTGGGACATTTTATAGGCATGGGCTTTTATACTATTCAGCAAGCTATTGAAAATTAAAATGTAATTAGTGTAGCAAAACAATAGTTTGCATCTTTTAATTACGGCTCCATTTTTTTGACAGAATGTTTTAATTATTGTTTTTTCTTCTGTTCTGTTTTTATTGATTTGGTGCCAGTTCAATTGTGTTACCAAGACCTCCCAGTACTCAATGAATTTACCTCAGGGGATTCTGCCTTCTTCATTGTTTTAAAATAAACCAGATCTCCAACTACCTACAAAACAAAATTAGAAGCGGAGGAGGAAAGAAAGAAAGGCAGAAAGAATGGGAGAAAGAGAGAAAGAGGGAAAGAGGGGCAGGAAGGGAAGGAGGGAGGGCAGGAGGGTAGAAAGAAGGACAGAAGGAAGGAGAAGGAGAAAGAGAGAGAGAAGGAAAGAAGGAAGGAAAAGAAAGAAGGAAAGGAAGGAAGGAAGGAAGGAAGGAAGGAAGGAAGGAAGGAAGGAAGGAAGGAAGGAAGGAAGGAAGGAAGGAAGGAAGGAAGGAAGGAAGGAAGGAAGGAGGAAAAGTAAGAAGGAGCAAGAAGAAGGAAACGAGAAAGAAATGAAATGAAGGAAAAGAGAGAAGAAAGGGAGCAAAAGAGAAAAAAATCTGCTGTTATTACATGCCTGATTTTTTACTCATATATGTGTGTTAATATAAAACTGTTATTTAGCTATAGTATCAGATTTGGTTTCCAGTATTTTAGTTAAAAATGTTGTTCTGATTACTTGAAAAGTAGTAGGAAAACTCAACTCACAAAAAAATTACATTGATCAAAATTTTAGTGTTAAAATCACAGCAGAAAACACCAAAAACCTCCTCACTTTGATAATGTTTCAATGTAGTCCCTTGGGGAAGAAAATACACGTCCTGAGAGGCTAGGTTATGGTAGTACTGTCATTCTCTGTGGGTGTGCATGCACTCAATTTATTGCAGCCTTTCAGCTGTCAGAAAAGTGCAAAGTAAGTGGGAAATGACACAGAGCACTGATTTAGAACACTTTCATCTCTATATGGTCTGTTTTCGTTAGTGATCAAGAGAGAGGAAAGTAGTGGTTAGGCACTATCTGTACTACAAAGCAAACGCTGCGGAGGCTATACAGCACATGGTCTTTTGAATGTCTGTATACCTCTAACTAGAAACAAACAAACACACAAAGCACTGTATTTGTTTGAGAGACTTTAATAGCTCCTTTGCAGCCATTTTGTACATAACAGGAAGCAAACCATTCCAATTTCCAGTGTGCTCTATCCTGAAGTATTTTCACCCAAGGGGTTAGTCATCATGTATTTTGTCTTACTTTTTACTTATTGCATATTTGTAAAATATAACGTCTTACTTACTTCTTGCATATTTGTGCCTTTATGAGGCAAGAAATTATTTATTTACTATGCTGTTATTTGATTACTTAATAAATAGCTCACAGAGGCAAACAACAAGAAACCCAAACCCAAGACGACCAACACTGCATTTTCAATAGCAAGATCCCTTGGGAGCCAGGCTCTGGGATTTTCATAGCAGAAATATGTGGTCATACCACTCAGAGGCATTGGCGGTGGCTGGGAGGGACAGGGAGGTGGTAGACATAAGCCCAAACAAGGAGGAACTAGTGGAGAACCTGATGAAGTCAGGAGGATGAACACCGTTTCTCTCCTGGGGATTCATAGTTTTGAGTTCCCTTCCTTTCATGAAACATCTGGTTGCCTTTTTTCAGGGAAGATGGTCTCCCATTGTCTCTCTCCAAGTAAGCAAAGATCTACTTTGCAACTTCTAGTCTTTTGGGGAAAGAAAGACACAAGTCTTGCAGTTCACTGCTACTCCTCTGCACTGTCAGCCACTCCTGGGTGCAGGGTTTGGTACTGGACATGCCTTTATTTCCAAAGGTGTGAAATATTACCTTCAGTCAATTTGACAAGCATTTTTCTTCCAGAATTTAGCCTTCAAACCCACAAATATCACAGAAATCTTTAAAATTGGGCAGTGGGTAGGACCTGCTGCTTTTAATTCTTTTTTAACCTTTGCTAAGCTGCTGTTCTTTAAATTGCCTCTTCAGCATGATCAGTTGTTGAGGTTTTGCTTGCTTGTTTGTTTCTTCTCACTGGAATGGTGGAATAGCCATGTCACAGTGATGCACCAGCCCTGGCGATGTCATGGTCACATCACGGCAGGCTGCCACCAGCTCCTGGCATTAGCCCTGGCGATGTTGTGGCTGTGTTACAGCAGGTAGAATGTTGGTGGTTGGTGACATGGCCGGCCCTGGACGGGTATAAAAAGGGCTGCACCAGCCCAGGCTGACAGAGAAGTAGCTGGGTGAGCGAGGGCAGGGAAGAGAGGGCAGGGAGGCAGAGGCTGCCCCATGGCAACGGAGGGGGGTGCTCCCATTATTGGTTCCTCTGTGTTTGAGAGCCACAGCCCCACAGAGGGACACGACCAAGTCATAACCCACTCCTCTGCTTCCTCTGCCACTCAGCTGGAAAGTGTAGCAGCTTTCTGCAAGGACATTGACCCAAGGATAAGGAAACACAGGCGGCCCCAGTCTGTACTCTGTCACAATCCTACAGGCAGCTGAAAGGTCCCCACGGCTGTGGACAAAGGGAGCTTCACACTGCCCACCTTCTCTGTGTGATACTTGTTTGTGCGAAACCTCCTTACAAAAATGGAAGGGAAAATTGGAATTTACTTCAACACTAAGATGACAAATCCTAAACTTCATCAGCATTGTAGTAATAAATAGATATTTAAATAAATAAACATCTGCATTAAACATATGTATTGAGAGTCACTATGAACTATGTACTTGTAGTAAAATTTCAGCCTCAGCTGTTTCCTGCTGATTTTCTAGATCTTTGTTTTCCCAGAGAGTGCAACTGAAATTTATTAATATCCATTTTTCAACCCTGAGGACATATTTACACTTCCTGTCTTTTCTATGCATAAAATATTGAAGTACAAGCTTAGAGGCTGTTTCTGCATATACGACTGGAGTTAATATCTTTCTGAAGAACTCCTCCCTACACCTCACTCTAGACATTTGTAATATAGAAGTCTACATCTGAGGCCAGGCTCCCTTTATAGTCAGTGGAAAGAAATACTCACAGGAGATGATTCATCTGACCTATTTTAGATATCTACGTGAGGACAAGATTAACCATGCCCTAGAAGTATCTATTTCCACTTTATTGTCTGTGGAGAACTCGCTGCACTGCGAACATCTCAAGTTGGATGCAGTGAATCCTCCTCCTAATGCAAAGACCAATTATCCTGAGAAATCCCATGCTACTGTCTGCCTTTGCTCCTTACCAACACCACAAGCTTATAACAACTGTGAAGCTCAAAAGTTGCAGATTAACATCTTAATAGCAACATCCCTGGATATCTACACATGTGTGAGGCCTAGCTCCCATCTCCCCCTAAGGCTTGAGATAGATAGAAATGCTGTGAGTGTAGAGCTTCATGTAAGAGAGCTTTTATAGCGCAGGAAGATGGAGCAGCTCCTCCACTGCTGGTATAGCTTTAGTGCTCAGCCACATGTGTCTGTACAACCTTTGGATCTATGTATCATCCCTCCACAGGCCATGAGATCATACTGATAAGCTTGTCTCCTTTCAATTCACAGCCCCAGGGATTATAGCTTTAAGTGTTGGCATGCTGCTTATACCACCCTCGTATGCAGAGTCCTTGCATTTTGCATCCTTTGCCTCAGCCATCGGGACCGTGAACTCCATCAGGAGCCAGAAGATATATTGCTGTCATGAGGTACTTCTGAAGAGCATGAAGTCTGTATACATACAGTCCCTGCAGCAAATGTTTTACATGCTAACAAGTCAGAGAAGGTGGAGTAAAACAAATCATAACATGCCAATATTTCAGTATTAATTTGCAGGTGAGGAGGGTAAAACTGGAGTGAAGAGAAAAAAAAAAAAAAGATTAGAAATTATCCATTAGATGTTATTTTTTCATACGAGACCCACCCGTGCTCAACAGAGTAAAAGCAAGTGTTCACCAATATTAAGCCTCACAATAGTGTATTTGTTTTCATATCATTAGCAAGACAGCCTAAGCGGCTCGCTCCAACAAAGTGTGGTGTTTCTGGCTGGAGGTTTGCTCAGCCAGCTCAGATCAGCTCTGCTGTTTATTTACATGCACACTGTTGTGAAATTGTTACACTATGAACAGAGGTGCTGGTGAAACTGTAGGACATTAATCTGCCCAATTATTGTCATAAGTAGGCCCCGATCCTGTGGTCTGTTCAAGATGGGAAGACCCCTGTGCTGGGGCAAAACATGATGCAGGCTGGAGGTCTTACACAAGTGGCACAGCACGTATGAGCTTACATTTCCGACTACAATTTCACAAATGTTTTTTTGTTGTTCTCGTTCCCAGAGTGCTGTGTTTGGTAATCCATGGACCAGCACACCAGGACTCCAATAAGATGGTGTGATAGTGGCCAGGCTTTTTTTTGAGAAATGGAAACCATGGTGTAGGATACTCCTTCTTCCCGGGAAGCTTCAGCATAGTTGTCTTGCCTCTCAGTAATGTCGGTCTGGCAGCACCCTTTGCCTTGCCAGCAGCAGGTAAGACTCTCATTGCTTTGGAAAGATGATCATTTTATTGCCTTTCTTCCTCTGTACTGCATAGTGTTGCCAGAGTAGGTTGTGTCAGCAGCATCTCGGGACAGTAAAACTTGAAGTAAATACCTCTTGGAGATAGAGGGAAAGGGCTGCATCTCTGGAATTATTCTTTTAGGCTATCTGCTGACTCAGGAAAGAGCGTATCTACATCTACATCATAGGCTGTTCACATCTCCAAAGTGTTTTATTGAGCAGTAAAAGATAGAAAAGCATTCAGAAACAAGCCTGAGCCTGATGTAATTAGATGGTTCCAAAGACAGAGCCTTGAACAAGAGCAGTTGCTTAAATTCAGCCTCAGTTTCCCTTTCACATGAAATCAATCATATCCTTAATATATTGCAATAAAAACTTACATGTCTTCATGTATGTATATCTGAAGCCTCCTGCATCTTTCCCCCTACCTCCACCTATTCCTCTGCCTCTGGTCCTTCATATTTTCTACAGAGGCAGTGTCTGATGTTTGGGAAATACTGGAATAAACTAAAATGGGGTTTGTATAATGCTTATTCTTGTCATGTGTGTTTTTTTCCTTCTCCGAGTTTATGAAGGCCAGACCAGGATTAAAAGACTTAGCTTCACATTCCTAAAAGCAGTGCAAAACTTTCCACCCAAATTAGCTGGCAACTCCTCTTTGGATATCATGAACATAAAAATATGTTCTAAAAGATGAATCATCTCTAGACAGCTCAGGTGAGGAGCAGCAACTTGGTAGCAGCACAGATAGCTCTCAAGCTCATTTAATTTATTGGAAACATAAGAGACAAACTCTCACCAGGCAGAGCTGCCTACTTTTGGACAAACAAACAGCCTGGCTTTTTTGCATTCTCCTTATATTTATTATTTGGACTCTGTCATGGCATTCAAATAGATATCAAATACTTGAGATCAATAGAAAGGATACAAAAAGCAACGATGTGCACGTACCATCTAACTTCTCCTAGAACCGAACAGCAATGTGGAATGAAATCTGCAGTTCTAGGCTGTGTAGTTATTTAAAATAAGTGAACACATTGTATTAGTAAGCTAACAATGGTCCTAGATACACAGGTGGCATTTCCTGTGCTCACTACCAAGCTATCTCACAGCTCTTCCACAGATGCCTTACTCTAAGGACAGCATCACTGTCCCTTGTAAGTGTTTTCACGACTCCCACTGCTCCAGGCTGTGAGGAACCTACCCATGGGGAACTGGGACACACAAGACTGGAGTCCAGAGGCTACTCAAGGCACTGGCACTCAGGCGCTCAGGCACCCAACACGAGGCAGGCAGGGGTGCGTTACAGCGAAGTTTGAAACCCGCACACCAGGCAGGCAGCACCTGAGAGCTGCCCTGTAGGAAACGCTTGGGCAGAGGGTGAGTCTGTAACTCTGCCCTGGCATCGTCCCGCAGAAGACGGGCCCCAAGCTGCCACAGAAACTTGCAAAATCCGCTTTAAAGCATAAGTCCCGAGCTTCTTGAATTCTTATAAGTGCAGTCCCCAGCGTCTGTCTTCAGGGCAGACGGATGGTCCAAGACGCAACCAAAAATCAGCCGGAAGGGCTGAAGAGCCTTCCCGTGCCCTGCAGCACCCCCACGCCGTTGGGTGCTGGAGGGGTCTCAGGAGGGTGGAGCCTGCTGCGGAGCTCAGCTCTTTTTTCCACGTATTTGCATGTGGCAGTCATTTAAATCTTTGATTGAAACAATCAGCTTGTCCAGGGCCAAGCTGTGATCCTCTGCTTCCACAAACAGCCCTGCTACTTCAAAGGGATGGCTGACATGAGTCAATTGCTTGTGGGCCCAAAATCTTAAATAGCTGGTTTATTTCCCCCCCGCTACCCCCTCCCCTTCTCTCACATGGAGAATGCAGAAACCGAGGAGCGAACCCAGTGCTGGAGGCAGGGAGGGGAGGCCCGGGGTTACAAGCCAGGTGACCCACTGGCCATCTCCCACCAGTGGCAGCCCAGCCTGCCTGCCTCATCAGCCGCCCGCTGCCGCCTCCCTCTCCTGAACAGTGCTTGGCACAGAGCGGGTCTTCATTGTGACCCGAGCCCAGAGGGACAGGGAGGCCACAGACCCTGCTTCCCCTGAGGCCCTCCGTGTGGTGTCCCAGAGCTCCAACAGCTAAAATGCTGGCTGCCCACGTGGCGTTTCACCATCACAAACCCTTATCAAGTGCCCCAACCCGAGCCTCATCCCACGCGGACGCACCTCCATCAAATTAGCCCGAGCACCTGATATCCCATTTATGCCCTTTTATGCTGCCTTTCTCCTGGCTGTGAGAGCACAGATAATGCCAAGTCTGGAGCAAGGCCTGCTGATAAGAACTTGAGCCGTCGAAAAATATTACTACATTTAGGCTTGAGCCCTTGGGCTGTGTTTGCTGTACAGCCGAACTGCAGCCTCGGCCTAACCGTGTCACCCCAAGCTGCTTTCTCACTTGGCAGGGAGAAATACGTGTTTCTGGAAAGCGTTTCTCATCCTAAAAGATGTTTCTGAGAAAGGGGAGCCAAACCACCTCCTGAAGGTGGCTGCTATTTATGAAGAAGTCCCAGGGGATCAGCGCAGCCTGGGGCAACCAACTTTCAGACAGCTGAAGCCAGCTGAGGTGGGGTCCCCTGGAATGCTAAACAAACATGGTATACTGCAGGGCAGTCTTTATACCTGGCTTGATGGGTTTGCTTTCCGCTGTTACCAGATTCTTGGTTGACGGTTGAAGGCAATATCAAAACCAAATACATCAGCATGCACTGCTGATTTCTGAGACGGAAAGTGTTTTTTGTTCAGTTTAAGTGATCTATTTGGACTCATTTTTAGCCTTCCATTACTGGTGGGATTTGTAAAGATTGTTTCCGAAGCGAGTAATGAGGAAAACAGTCCTTGCCAGTATCCCTTGTGGGAGCAGTTGGCATAAATTATTCTGTTCATGAGCAAATTAAGTAGCCACTGTTCCTCTGTGTTCTGAACATCGCATTCAACATCATGAACGAAATGCATGAGTACAGGTTGTACTTCCCATCTCCAATATAAATGCTTTTTTTTTTTACTTCTGGTGAGCACACAGCAGAAATTGATTGTAATTAAGGAGAGAGAAATTGGCAGCAGCCTCAGCTCTTGCTTGGATCCATTTTCAATAACTCGAAGCTTGTCAAGGTCTGTTTTCAGCTCACAGGATGATCTGAGAGTGCTTGAAACGCCTCCTTTGCCTTCTATTCTGGGGGCTTCAATACTTGCTTTTTAAAAAAATTTGACTGCAGTAGGGTGCCAGTATCAAGACAGCTTGTCTCCTTTTGCTGAGTTGTGGGGCAGGAATTTGAGTGGGTGAGGTCTGAGGAGACATTGTTTAGCCTTGCAGTTTTGAAACTCTGTCTTCCTTAGATCTTTACTTTTCCCTTCATGTGTTTCCATTCACACCTGAATCATTCATTATACTGGCAAGCTGGGAAGATCCCTCTCTTCTTCAAGGTAACCACACATTTCTGAAGTAAATTATAGGTGTGGAGATTATAGAAATTTGTCGTCTAGGCACACACCCTGGCTCCTTTCCTTTTCCAAAGCATGTAATAATGATTTGTTTTTCTTTTTTCCCCCATAGCTAATGTATGCCTAATGTGGGAACAGTTGTTTTCTTTGTTTTGATGGAACATTAAAGCAGGCTGTGTAACAAGGGAGGAAGTCTAAGAAGTGGCATTTTACTTTTAAACACAGCTTTGAAAATAAGTGGCAAGTCAGTGATTGTGCTGCATTGGTGTAATCGCCTTTGTGATTTTCTGCTGGACTGTCAGTTTAGACATAGATTAAGCGTGGGACAAAAGCCCAGAAGCTCCTTTTGAATTTTGGGCTTGAAAGTCAATGTTCAAGGTCACCTCTCCTTTCCCACCCTGTGATGTTTTCAACCCAAGTCCTGGGTCCACTCTAAGAAAGGAGAAATTAGCCATTGCCATGTTATTTTGACCCAAAGCGATGGTAAAAATAGCTAACTAGCTGCTTTTATGATGCTGAAGCCATGAAACACATTCTACTGCTCAAACACACTATGTAAGGATTCTGATAGGATTGGAGAATGGAAACATGATGCTTCATTGGGAAATATTCACATTCACAGTTATCATTCTCTTACACTTCCCAGACTTTCTTCTCCCATGCATAAATAAATGAAAAGATCGAATCCACTAATTTAAGTACAGTACAAAGCACAGAAGGCAAAGCACCTGTTGGAGATGTTTCCACAGAAGTAGATGAGCCATAGAACTGCCAGATAATGAGGAACTGGGTGTAGTGGCAGGAGCACTTAGATCTTAAGAAAATATTCAGTGTTTGCAACCAAGTCTTGCTCATAGTCACTTGCAAGCAACAGCAGAAAGAATTGGTCTGCCAGCTCTCTTTCAGCCTTGTTTGTCAGACCTGACCTCAGCAGGTAAGAGTATTGCATAAAGGATGGGGGCAAGGGCAATGAAAGAGAGAAACGAAACGTGAGACTGAGGAGAACCCTTGACACAAAAAGTTTCAGAGGAAAAGTTTTGTCTCATTTGGTTCTGCACAGAAGAAGAAGAAAAAAAAAACCAAACAAAAAAAAACCCCAAAATGGGGAAAAGGGAAATAGAAAACTGAAAGGAAGCATCCAAGTCAGACATAGTAACAAGCAGTTCTCTCTTACAATTTTTTTCTGATCAAATTTACAGAGTGAATAAAAACGCTTAGGTGCAGTTTTATTTGAGGAAATGTCTTATGTCTGAAAAAAAAAATAATTTCCCAAAGAACAAATTTAAAGATAATCATATGTTTTGTTGGAAGAATGTGGTGGAAAATGGTGAGTGCACTGAGATTAAAAGAAGCAGCCGAAACAGGCTGAGACAAAATAAGTCTGTGACCGGGACATTCAGGAAGGCAGGCACTGCTACACCATGAGGCTGGTGCTGAACATCGTGTATATGAGCCACATCCTCCGCAGCTGTGTTTCTGGAAACCCCAAACTCTGATACCTGAGAACAGGCAAACTCTGAACAGCCAGCAGCAAAATTTTTGCTAGCAAATTAGTCCCAAGCCTTTGTTACAACAAAATTAAATGGGATATTAGGAGCCTAGAGGTAAAAGGGCAAACAGCATACGGCGTGCTTCAGCTCTTTACTGCAGCAAATAATTATTTCAAATCCTTTATTCCAGAAAACGGACCTTTCAAATCCTTCATTTGGAGCATCTGTGATGACCTAGATGCATTTGCTAATTGCTATGTAATGGGCTAAATGTGTTTATTAGGTTATGTTCGTTTAACAGGGGGAAAATAAAGGTTATTAAAGTTTGTTGTAGCCAGGAATTAAAATTGCAGTTCTTTTTTCCCCCCTGCTCTCTCTACAGTGATAAATTCCAGAAAATACATCTCGGTTCCCTCCAGTCTGAGCCATCCACAGATGCATGTTTTCTGTCTATAACCAGCTGTAGCTAATTGCATCAGTGCCGCCTCTACTGCTGCACATGAAAAAGAAACCTGTAATTTATTGCAACAGACCATACTATTTCTGCTGTACATCTTGCCCATTCTGTCATTCCAGTGAACGGATTTCTCATGGTAAATTGGCAGTTCAGAAGTGGAAAACAACCTTGCTCAGAAGAAAGCTTTCAAAACCTCCTCCATATGTTCTACCCAGATATTGATAAAAGAACAAACAGAAAACATATTGTTTATCTGTAGGACCATGATTTCCCCATCAGCCAAAGAAATACTGAGTCAAATTCATGCCTCATGTACCTTTGTTGTAGCCAACGCAAGTACAGCGCTCACGATAATGACCCATTCATTTTATTATTGCTTGAATGGCAACATGGTGCCTTGAAAAACATACACAGGTGAGGTGGTGCAAATTAGTGTCAAAATCAGTGGAGCTGTGCCAGTTTATACCAGCAACAGATCTGGCTCCAGTCTCTGCCTCAGGGAATTTATGAATCATAATGTAACTCTAAGTAGATCTAGTGGCTGTAAAATTCAATCCCGTCTTTAATAGCAGTGAGGCAGGAGAAGGCGAAAGGTGAGCCCTAACCTACTTTTGAAAGGGTCATGTGAAGGGCATGGAAAAAAGCCTTTTAATTGTTCTTACAACTCTGGGGAACAAGACTGTAATGAAAGGCAGTAAAATCTTAATCACAACTGCATTGCTGGAGTTAGGAATTAAATATAACTTTGCCTAAACCTGTGGTTTAACAATATGAAGGCTTCAGGGACTACATTGGTGCAAAGACCTCCCTTCCCCTTCCTGTGTTATCAGCACCATCAACATCTAGCTACTAACCCTCATGTAACTTTGTGTGGGGCTATGTTGTGAGCTGGATCAAGGAACTGCTCCAGGTTAAAAATAACCGAGAAAAAATAAACTAATTAATAAGCGCACAGTATGCACACTTAATAGCAGAGGTTAGCGTTTGTAAAATGCTGGGAGAGCTTCGTACTGGCATTATGTAAGTGTAAAGCACTTAGTAATTCCCAGCTATTATTATATAGTGTTGCTATTTATTACTGAGGGTTCGGCCTCTTGTTTGCATCTAGGTGTACATCAAAAAGACTTCGCGCACAGGCTGTGCAGCCAGGTGGTTGTCTCACAGCTCTGCCCTCCTTCGCTCAGGGAGGTTGGCTCAGCTCAGACTTCCCTGTGGCCCAGCCGCAACTGCTCACTCCAGTTCAGCAGCTGTAGAGGCTGAAGCCTCAAGTGTTAATTGCTCTATTACATTAATGTGAAACTAGAGGGATGGAGTGGAAAATCACAGCCATTGTCTTTTCATTTACCCTAATTGACCAAGCGACAGTAAAAGAGTGGCCTGGAGAAAGCCTCTTCTTATAATACATTGGCACTAATTAGGAATTTTAACAGAGAGATTTTTTAAATTCCTTACATCCCCCTAGTAACGTAGCTTCAAAGCTATCACTGAGAGAGGGTTTTGTACCATTTAGGTAGTTAGCAGCAAAAGGCAGAGATCACAGCTGTGCAGCTCAATGTAGGCAGCAGGTCTGCAGCTGGAGAAGACCCAGCACTGTTGATGGCCACAGCCATGCCCAAACCATGAGGGCGTTCTCCCTTCATATGCTGTATCTGGATCAGAGAGCAGAGGCAAAACAGACTTCCTATGGGATGGAGCAAAGTTTGTGGCTTGTATTATGTCACCATAGCCCAGAGAGTTACACTGCTTTGTGACACATCCAAGGGCTGCCCTTCAGACCAGAGGTATGTTCTTTCTTTGAACATGGGTCACCAGAGAATAATTTTGCATTTAAAGAAAGAATCACAAAAAATGTGGTATGTGGCTTCATTATTGTTTGTCTTCCTCTGTACATATATTCTTTTTCCCATATTACCTTAGGGTTAAACCATGTAAGTTTACTGAAGTAAGACCATTAGCTTCAATGGGAAGGGTTTTCTTGTCTGTCTTTTCTTTGAAATAAAGACTGAGGACTCTTAGCTTGGTTCCTGCAGCAAGGAGCAGCTGGGCACAGTGCACTCCATCGCTTTGCCGTGATCTGTTACTGTCCCTGTTCTCCAGCTTGGTGAATGAAAAGTGGGGAGAAAGGGACTTCATTTTCTCCAATGCTAAACATTTCAGCTGTGCAGGCCTAGAGGAAAAATAAGCTCTGTGTAAAGCTGACAGCTACTTGTCACATGGAGCAATGGGAAGGCGGCACCAGGGGCCTGGGGCTTTGGGCTGGGAATGCCATATGCAGACAGGACATGCCGTTGAGCTTGCAGTCCTCAGTTTCAAGGTGGCCACAGACACACAAAAGTACTCCCTTCTAAAGTGTTACACCTCAGCAAACACAACAACTAAAGTGACTCATTGAGTAGAGTATCAAAGCAGCATATAAGCAAAGAGACTATGTACGAGTAGAAACCAAGTTAGATGTTGTTCCAACTATGTCTTTTGTGCTGTTGCTGTTGTATTTCATGCCCTGGTGCACGTCCATGTCTTGTGCATGCCACAATTAAATAAGCAGTTCTGCCGTGCAAGTTTTGGTCTCCTAAGAAAACGTGAAGAGGATAATATAAGGGCTACGTTTACAGCCTACAGCCCAGCAGATTCTCTACTTACTGCATGCTAGGCTTTTCAAATAACCCCTCGGGACAGGCTGCAATTACAGCTTTTCCTTTACAGTAACATACTGCACATTTTGTTGCTTAACAAATTTTTTTCTTTTAAGGAGGTTTGTAACAGGGAGGGTTGAATTCAAAGCTGCTGATTTAACCAAGGCAGAGTGGACCACAGTAGATTCTCAGGTTGTTAGCTAAAAGCAAACCTCAGCTGGTCTCAAGTCAAGGCCTATGAAACATTTTTGAATATTTTCAGGGTACAGTTACACAAATATTTTCTTCAGCATTCTGTCCAGCACAGGAAGTTCCCACGCTCTTCTCCTACCCCACCTGTTTGTCCCTGTGCCTATGCTGCTGCTGGCTGTCTCCTCAGTGCCAACTGGCAATGAATGAGCTGATGCAACTTTCTAGGGGCCGATGCTGTAGAGGGAATCCTAGCAATGGCCCTGATTAAAAAATGAAATCCTCCATAATTTGAACTGAACTGAACTGAATTCCACTGTGTTCTCAGCTGTGTGCAGGCCAAACTGAAGTACCTCTGGATACAAAGAACCTGAATGAGATGGAATTCTAGTAGAGATTCATGTTCTTACTGATGACATCAAGATGGGTGAGAGAGAAGCATGACCAATGGCACATTTGGAGATGCTGAATTTGATTTGCATAACGTCAAAGCTAATGTTTTTCATTTGACCTCATCCTGGCATTAAACCAATGAATGTGACTAGGAAGCATGCAGGTTTCTGAGATAGCCACTCTCTCAAATTTACATTTCAGATGACTAGTAATTTTGCTGTGTGATTGTAACACTGGATATGCAGAGAACATAGAGAATAGAAGAAAGCTTGTGGATAAAGCGAGTTGGGTCAACTTGGGCACTGAGACCTCCTCAGGTTGTGCTGTGACTAGGTGTGGGAGTCTAGATGCACCTGTATGTGCCTGGCTTAACAAATGATCTAGCTAAAAGCAAGCCAGCAACAGCGAGGATGCAGTGGGTCAGATACCTGTGTGGTTCAGTCTCTTGAAGGGGGGGCAGATGTGTTGAATCCCATCCTGTGGACGATTCACTGCTGTTTATCTTCAAGCATGCCACCTACTTATACAAGCTGCGGTCCTATCTTAAATTTGAGTGCGCATGTAGTCTCAGACCCCATCACTTCATTTTCACAGTGATGAGCTGAAACGAACACAAATGTGCCATGACTTGCGTAAGGGTCCTCTTTACTCTGCAGTATATTCACACTAAGGAAGAATTTATGTATCTTTTATCCTTTAAGGAATCCTTTTTACAACTTGTAAAATAACTAATGTTTTGTAAAGATAGCAAAAATAATGTAAAAAGGTGGCTAAAAGGTTGATGTGACCCAGGGTAAATATGGTGATGATTATGCATGGAATATAAATAACCTATATAAAGGGTACCAATACATAAAATGCATATTTTTCTTTAAAGAGAGATGAAGGAAATATTTACTACCTTATTAAATCAAAAGAAATATGTAATTAAAAAGCAATCACTAGCTTCAGAGCTGCAATAAGCCTCTTTATTAGGTATTAATAATTTTACTAGGTACTGGATTGCTGGAGGGCTGGGACCATATGAGTTGATAATAAACCATCTTGATACATCATGTTCTTTCAGTCGTGCCAATGTGACATTTGCTGTGCAGGCACAAGAATGTTATACATCTGAACTAAAGCAAGTGAAAAGACCCTACCAATCCCGAAACCCTCTTACCAGCCCAGGTAAATTAATATCGAGGGCACTGACTTAAGAAGAAAAGATGCATTTTGATGTGTCATCGTATGAGAAAAATGTATCACACAGTAGAATTGACTCCTGGTCAAAAACTGGAGAGTTATGCCTAAAACCTAAACACAAGAGGGGTCAGGTCGCAGGGACCTGTTTTTCTATTGGTCAGTACAGCCACTCTTGCTGGAACAATACTTATCAGGTGGTATCAGTGTCATAAACCATATGAAAACTGTTGAGATTTTATATTAAGCTCTAATTCTGACCAAAAAATGAGCCACAAAGCAAAACCAGTTCGATGCTAGATCCAAACATGTTCTGTGTAGCTCATTATTGCTGATGACTCCAGGGAAGAAAAATGACCATTAAGAATTGATCCCACACGTCCCATTTCCCGCGCTCCCTCCAACCATGAAAACAGATCTGGACATGTGGGCCTTCCCCATTCTGGAAAAAAACAGCTCTTGGCTTTCAGTGGGATTATGGCCCATGTATCCAAATCTGTTAGCAAGATGACATCAATGAATTTGAAATGTTGTTCTTATGTTAATGCTTCTCTAATTAGCAATGTTTGAAGTAGCTCTGCTAAACTAAGAACATATCCTAACCTCAAGCCAAAACTCAATCCAACCCCTCTTTTGAAAAAACTCAGTTACCATTATTTTCTTAGTCACATTATCTTCCAGAGCACAACCCACAACTCCCAAGAAAGAAGACAAATCGGCTACAAGCACTTTCTGCTTTAGCATAAAATAATCATGTATAAATGAGTCTCTCAAAACATTTCTGCAAGCATTTTCACCGATGACTCAATAGTTTCAAGAACATTTTCATCTTCTACAACTGACTTACCAATATCTCAAAATGCAATAAAAAGTACTAAAGAGCAAAGGAGTTCAACAATAACTCCTGTTTCGCCAAATCATTTTTTATCTGTGGGAGGACTGTAGGAGAAACAGCAGAAGTGGCATAAAAGAACCAAAAAACCTGCAGTTTGGACTTTCCATTACGGCAGCGGTTGTGGAGGTGGGGCACTCTAGAGACGTCCTCTCTTGGTCTTGTTCATACAGACATGTTTACTTTCAAGCTGATGTATTTCAGTATCTATTCTATTAATACATCTTTCCAGGAGTATACTCATAGTCTGTTTAAGGTTAGCAATAAAAACTCACTCAGAAAGGTAGAGATGCAGAACAGACATAGCAGCTCAGTTTTTGTAGTAGCGGATCAAGCAGAAACCTACACATATATGCAAAAAATTACCAAGTTAAGCAAATCTGCCTGACAGAAGGGTAAGAAAGTGACAATCTGCCTGCTCTGCTGTCATGGAAAGCCGCCTTTTGATGGGAGTAGCTAAGGGTAATATGAATTATAGACAGGTTGATGCATACTTTTTCTCCCCGTTGCTGTGGCATGCTAACCATTCCTCTAGTAGTTCAACTTTGACAGAAAAGTTATGCATTTTAGAACTATTTTGCCATGTAGACTTCATTTGCTTTCTTGTACATTTTAAGAACTGCATGTTTATTCTCTGCATCTATTGTTTTTACAGATTGTTTTTTTTCTTCAGAAATTTGACACGAATGTGGCAGTCTTGATTAGAGATAAAAATAAAGCAATGAAGTGTGTTCAAGAGAAAGTGACCCACCATCCATTATGCGAGATTTGCATAATAGGAAGATTTTTATCTTAAAACACAGATTGCCAGTGACCTTGAATCAGCTAGATTTCAGGTCGTTGTACAAAGAGCATCAGCTGCTGGTAAGCCCACCTTATTATTATTAATACTTTCTTGACCTAGATAGGGTTTTGATTGTATTCTAAGCGAATATTCAAATCAGGTATATATGGAGATGAAAATCTTAGGCAATTAGTCACTTAGCCAGGTTATAAAGCCATGTATGAATGCATATGAAGACATACTCTGCAAGTAACCAAACCACTTGTCTAATTATATGACAATCATTGTGGCAAACCATACACAATTGTTCAAACCACTGCATATGTTTTTTCCATAAAAAGAAATGCAAGGGATAATATATTTTATGACAGTGCCTTTCACAATATTATATTATGCTGCATAAGCATTCATTTGATGGCTAAGTCATAACTTAACATCTCTCTTCATCTTTGGTTGGTTTTTAGCCATTATTCATTTTAATCCTTAAGACTCACAACATATTACTAATGTTAAAAGATACTGAACAGCTAGGCCAGAGGCAGGGTTATTTTCCAAAATTATAAGAAGTAATTTCCTTTTACTTTTTGGATTCTGGAGTTCACTACAGCCCTTTCTTTTTGTCCGGAGACTCACAGAACTGTAGTAGTTCTTCACTGTAGCCCAGTTTTGAAAAATGCATGTCTTAAAATTTGTCTGTTAAGGAACAAGCAGGTGAGTTACTACTTTTGCTACCGCCCACAATTCTAATGATTATATGCTTGCCTCAACCAGATGATTCAGAGAGCTTTCCTAAGTTCGTCAGGCCCTTGTATCTTCCAAGAAGGGAAGGGCCTTCAGATCTGCCTCCAAAGGGCAAACCTGGAGAGTCTGAATAAAGTACCTGCACCCTCAGATGAGCACTCTTCATCTGATCTGTTTTAGCTACTTACTTCAGGATGAGAGGAGGTGCACTATAAGCCTGGCTCTCCCTTGACTGATAAGGACACCTGGACAAGTAGTTCACATGTAGAAGTCTATACTGCAGACATCTGCACATGGTCAGACAAAGCTCCCTCTGAATTAGAGATTCGCAGACATTATGGTTAGATGCGTATACACGCTTGAGACTGAAACCACACGCAGCTGGATCACCTTGTCTGGGATACAAGAAAAGATACAGCTTGGCTTTTGCGTTCTCTGCTATGTAACTCAGGGAACGAGGAAAGAAACTGAAGAGATTCTGATATTTTATCACAATTATGCCTCTTTGCAGCATTATTACAACCGTATTGGCACAGCTTAGTTCTTTACTGGGGCAACTACATGACAAATATTATTTGCTGATAATTACACAAAACTGTAAATCTTAACAGAGCTTTCATATTTTCTGATACTAAATGTGTGCAACTAATTTGACTCATGGTACTGTGCAGATGTGGAGACAATTATTCAACTGATACCTGTCTGCTTCACATTCTAGTAAGTATATTTATGACTAAAACCATGTAGCAATAAAATTTATTGGTAGATTCAGTCACACCACAAACTACCACTTAGTCTCAAATAAACCGTAGAATTTGACACAATAATTCCTGCTGTGGAGGGAATTAATCCTTTCTCATTTACCAGAAATTACTTTTTTCCTATTTATTATTTGGCTGGTCATACCACATGTTAGAAAGAAGAAGAGAAAAGTTACATAGTTCTTCTCCTACGTGTTGACAAGTGAGAAGTTTCAGAGGTTCTCCCCAGTCATGGTTCACATTTAAGCATCCACAGAAATTCTTTCCTGAGGATCAGAGACATGTCCTTGATAAACAGGAACAAATAAACAAACTGAGTCACATGTAATTGGAAACAAAGGTTATGAGCCTCAATTAAAGCTGATTAAAGTTTGTAAACCCTAATTTTGTATCCTTACCCTGCTTTCTGCCGGCTTTTTTTTTCTTCTGAGTCCTCACATTGATTTTATCATTTTAAAAAACAGTGCTGTTAAGCAGAGTGAAATGTTCATTCATTGTTTGGATAGCATATGTAAATCCCGTTCTCCTGGGTAATGATTCAAACTATTTCAGGCTAATCACCTGCCTGCCAAAGGTAAGTAGTGAATGAGTTCCGTATTTTGCTTTGCTTGCACGTGCACCTTCTTCTTTACCTATTAAACTGTCTTTATCTCAACGCACAAGTTTTCTCACTTTTACCTTTCTGATTCTCTCCTCCATCCTGCTGGGGGTGGTGGGGTGGTGGTGAGCAAGCGGCTCTCTGGTGCTTAGCTGCCTACTAGGGTTAAACCACAACAGATTGGCATCGTCATGGGCAAATAAAATGTGAGGATATAGCAAGACATTCCTAGCCTAGGATGGTTCTGATAAACATACAGGAATAAATAGCTTCCAGAACCTTGCCCTCAGAAATATTATTAAATGGATTCCAGTGGTATTTTGATGGAGACCCTTCTTCAGTGTGGACTGACCAGAAACAATCAACTCGTACTACGTGAAATGAAAGACTTGCTTACAAGCATGCACTTGCTGCCGGAAGCGGGAACACCCTTAGAACAGTTTTTTTCCTTTTTCCTTTTTCAATGTGTAATGGGCAAGGGACAATTATAGCAAGTAGTAACCAAAGTAACTGAGGTCAGGAAAGATGTCAGTAAACATTAGCTGTCCAGGGGACAGCAATTCTGCTACATGTCTACTTTGAAGTTTAAGAATTTGGTTTTGTTCCATGTTGAAATGAAACCAGAAATGTTCTATCGGTCGTGTGTACTGGTGGGATGAATGTGTCACTTTAATAGCTGGGTGGTGAAGGGACAAGACAGGCGTGTGGAAGACCCGGGTGCAGCTTCCTGCTCTACCTGGTTAAGGACAGGGATTTTTCATTCTGCATCAGGGATTTGAACATGCTTCTCCCGCATACTTACTCAGCACCATAGTCAACCAGCTCTGGAGTCTTTCCTTTGCATCTTCTCTCTCTTAATGTGAAACTGGATAGTTCGGTGCAAATGTTTCGAGAAGATGTGAGGAAGCTTTTTGTATAAGACTTTGGCTTCCTCTGCCTTTACAGACTGCAAGATAAATGATGTTCTTATGATTGTTGCAAATTGGGAAAATGCTGAGAATGGCAAAGGCATCTTATCATCCTAAGAACACCGCTCTATAGGTAGCAGTTCCGTTGCAGAGCGTGCTTTCTCAGAGGGCAGATTTGGTCAAAATTGTGGGCATGTTGCAGAAGTTCCTGCAAATTCAAGACACAGTGGCTGATAAACTGGAGAGTGAATAACAAAAGTTTACCAAGAGAGTTAGGAGTACCTGACCTGCAAGGAGAAACTGAGGGGGCTGGAGTGGTTTACCCTAGGGATGAGGAGGCTAAGGGACACTCCAGTAGTAGCCTAAACTTGCCTAGAGGGGAGTTGCAATGGAGCCAAACTCATCTTGGCAGCCTCAGATGTAAACAAGAGGCAACATCCTGAAGTTGCAGGTTGTGAAATTCAGGCTGGATATTAGAAAAGATTATCTTTTTTTCATTAGGAAGGTGGTGCAGCACTTGAGCAGGTCACCAGAGAAGCTGCATCCCTCTACAGGGTGTTCAAGACTCAAAGAGACAAAACCATGGGTGACCTGATCCTGAGTGGGAGGTTAATCTTGCACTGAGTGGGAGGCTGGACTAGACTGTCTTTAGAAGTCCATTCTACAAACAGTTGTATGATTCTGTTAATATTGCAGTGGAAATGCTCATCTTGGTAAAGATTAGAGAAAACTCTGCTGTGGAGAATATGAAAAGAAGTAGCTCGACACCATCGAAGCATGGCTAAACTACGCTGAATCACCATCCTGAACCTGCCCAGTGCCAAAATAAAGGAGGTGAGGCCTCTCGGTACAGAAAAGCTGATATAATTGCCCTCCTGGGATGCTGTATGCTATGTATGCTGGGATCCTCCAGTGTCACAGTTGTAGTTAAAAACCTCTAAGTAATTCTCAACAGGGGCACAGCGTGGAGAACGGGAATATGCCTTGTGCCCCCTCTGAGCCCTCCCATGACCTAAACAGTTCATCCAGCAACATGATGGATCTGTTATTCACAGTACAGAATGTTGTGAGACCTTCAAGGTGTCAACCATAATGGATAAGCAAAGTAAATGGTTAACCAGGAGATAGGACTACTAACACCACATATTAGATTAAAAGAATAGAAGATACGTGATGAGAAATGCTAAGTTGGTTCCGATAGTCTGTTGTGCAGCCAAGCCTTGACAACATCTCTGTTATTTCACAAGGGAGTGCTTGGTCTCTCCTGAGTCTGAGTGCTGCTGGCATCCCCTCTTCATAATGGGATGAGATCAGTGTAGTACGTCCTTTCCTCACAACCAAGTCTCACACAACATACGCTTAAATTCCTGGAATTTAAGATCAAAAATGTAATCCCCACAATGAAGTGTGCAGAGATGGACTGGGCACTTAACTACCTTATGTGAGGACATGGGTCTGTAAGAGACTGGGACATTATAAGAGACATATAAGACTGTAAGATGTGCCTCCAGAACATACTATGCTGGACCTGGGAAGCACAGTGATGGTCTTACCAAAGATTCATAGAATCATAGAACCACAGGGTTGGAAGGGACCTCTGGAGACCATCTAGTCCAACCCCCCTGCCAGAGCAGGGTCACCCAGAGCAGGTTACACAGGAACGCGTCCAGGTGGGTTTGGAATGTCTCCAGAGACGGAGACTCCACCACCTCTCTGGGCAGCCTGTTCCAGTGCTCTGCCACCCTCATAGTAAAGAAGTTCCTCCTCATGTTTAGCTGGAACTGCCTATGCTCAAGTTTGTGCCCGTTACCTCTTGTCCTGTCCCCAGGCACCACTGAAAAGAGCCTGGCCCCATCCTCCTGACACCCACCTTTTAAGTATTTATAAGTGTTGATAAGGTCCCCCCTCAGCTGTCTTTTTTCCAGACTGAAGAGACCCAAATCCCTCAGCCTTTCTCCATAAGAGAGGTGTTCCAGTCCCCTAATCATCTTGGTAGCCCTTTGCTGCACCCTCTCCAGCAGTTCCCTGTCCCTCTTGAACCGGGGAGCCCAGAACTGGACACAGTACTCCAGGTGCGGCCTCACCAAGGCAGAGTAGAGGGGGAGGATGACCTCCCTCGACCTGCTGGCCACACTCTTCTTGATGCACCCCGGGATGCCATTGGCCTTCTTGGCCACGAGGGCACATTGCTGGCTCATGGTCACCCTGTTGTCCACCAGGACTCCCAGGTCTCTTTCAGCTGAGCTGCTCTCCAGCAGGTCAGCCCCCAACCTGTACTGGTGCATGGGGTTGTTCCTCCCCAGGTGCAGCACCCTACACTTGCCCTTATTGAATTTCATAAGGTTCCTCTTTGCCCAACTCTCCAGCCTGTCCAGGTCTCTCTGTATGGTGGCACAGCCTTCCGGTGTGTCAGCCACCCCCCCCAGCTTTGTGTCATCAGCGAACTTGCTGAGGGTGCACTCTATCCCCTCGTCCAGGTCATTGATGAATATATTGAAGAGGACTGGACCCAGTACTGACCCCTGGGGAACACCACTCGTCACTGACCTCCAACTAGACTCTGTGCCCCTAATCACTACCCTCTGAGCCCTGTCTTTCAACCAGTTCTCTATCCACCTTACTGTCCATTCATCAAGCCCACTCTTCCTAAGCTTCCCTATGAGGATGCTGTGGGAGACCGTGTCAAACGCCTTGCTTAAGTCAAGGTAGACCATGTCTACTGCCCTCCTCTCATCTATCCATCCAGTCATGCCATCATAGAAGGCTATCAGATTAGTCAGACATGATTTCCCCTTGGTGAATCCATGTTGAGTACTTCTGATAGCTTTCTTTTCCTCCACATGCCTTGAGATGACAGCAGCAGCAGCAGCAGCACGGTCCCAGCAGCAGCATGGTCATGTCAGCAGAGCTATAACTAATCGTGCCACTGAACTCGTAAGAAGTGCCAAGCTGATAAGGGATCTCCCCATTCTCTGATATCTCACAGAATGACATTTCCAACCACGAGATTACATATAATTCCTTGTTTGGTTTTTCTATCACAGGGTTAAGAAAGAACCATCCCATCTTCGAGCCTAGGTACCTAGATAAGCCTAGGTGTCAGGAAGGTGTCTAGATGGTAGGGGGAACTTTCGACAGCCTATGAAATTATTTCAGGGCTATTGCTTCAGACCATTCAAGATCATTCCAAAGTGTAATTTCTCCAGCAGAGCTGGAGAACACAGAGCATCCAGGCAGCATGGGTGATCCTGGCTACCTTCTTCTCTGACTTGAATGGTATTTCCTCCTGCTCGTGAAACTATGTATATGTTGATACCTATCATCCTGTACAATTGCACCGACATCTAAGTACCCATTTATTTTATCAGCATTGATAGTTATTTATTTACCATTTATTTGCTGTCACGGAGATGGCTGCTGTGTCTTTTGTTGGTCTCTAGGGGGGTAGGTGAATTACCGTCTGAGGATTTTATCTGAGTTTCTGTATCTTGAGGGCAAACGTCATGAGAAATAAAGCCACAAGATCATCCTTCTTTCGTGTTATTGTAGTTTGAAATGGGTTGTGACTGTGGCAAGTGTCTGTGACTTTCTGTAAGAATGAGCCACATCTGATAAAGATGACAATCGCTATGGTGTTAGAAAGTTGACTGAAAAGTAGGGTGATCAGCATGAGTCATGCTGTCAGGGGAAACAGCTCTACCCATTTATTTTGTTTTGTCATTTGCTGCATCAGCTTCTTAAATGATATTCCAAGATAGTATACAACCTGAAAGATGACTAAGTGCATTCTGCATACTGCTGAGTGCTCTTCAGCTCCCAATGATGGTGGTCATTATTGAGGATGCACAGTACTTTTCCAAATTTGGCTATAAATCCATGGTGACAAGCTGAAAGAGGGGCTTTTCCCCTTTGGTACAACAGCAGGAAATACAGCACAGAAACTGCCTTTTCCTTATCCTCACTGCCAGTAGGACTTACCCCTTTAGGAACTTGTCTTTTGGTTGCTGACCCTTTAAATCAGACCAGCAACTTCACAGCTGGGTGGCCATTTCGCAAACACCAGCTACTTGTTCCATGTTTTTCCAATGGAAATCAATAGATCCCAGTTTTCTTTTACTTCTATCCAGGGATATGGCCTGCTTGCTTGCTACTTTCTTGTACAGATGGAAGGCAAAATTAGTAGCATGTGTTTTTCTGAAGGCAAGCAAGCAAAGGAGGAAAACCTACTAATCTTGCTTAATTTGCAACTGGATTCTATCCTGTATTTTAAGGTCAGGATCCCATGGTCTTCAGAGAAGCTACAATGATGTATGTAACTCATGTATGACAATTTAGTCCACTATAATTTTTACTGTCTCTTCTAATTTGCTTGAACTTTCCATGTTTTATTCAAGCTTTTTCCTGCCTTTACTTTGCAGCAAGCTCTAGAGCTTGCCAAGCCTAGGTGTCTGTGCAAAGCTATAATGGATCTGGGGGGAGGTTATGGATGCCTCACCCTAGAGTTTGTAGCTATTAGCGCAATTTCTTTTGGAGCATGTTATAGAGGAGTGAAACAGGATGAACCAGACTAAGAATGGTGTTTGCAGCAGATCTTGTCATCTCCACCTGTAGCACATTTTTGATCCTTGAAAATTTATAAGGCAGGAAAATTAGTTTCAAGTAAGACTTCTGAACCTCCGAAAATAGTTGTCTTTTTATTATAATTGTTTTTCCTGAAGTGTGATGTGATGTCATAAAATTAGGCTGGACTATTTATTCATCATCAACTAGAATAATGTCTTTTCAGAAAGCAAAAAAGGTGCTGGCTACAGCCTAACCTGCCAATGCAAGTGGTATGCTTGCACAGGGCAACTTCCATATACTATAACAACTTCGTTTTCTTTCTGAACTAACTGAAATTTACTCCAAACTGGGTCAGTGGAAATTCAACTCCATGTGGACTCGGTGAACTGCAGAGATTAGTCAAAGGCAGAGTTAGTTACAATCTGTCTGAAGGAGTGGCAGCCAGGTTGGGTGATCTTTCCCACCGAAAATTCCCACAGGTCCATGCTGGGATTCATGTAGCGCTGACAGTGCACAATACACTGTAAAGCCTTCCAACCTGCAATAAGCACACTCACCCTCACTTCAGAACGCACCATTCTGTGCAAGGAATTGCTATGTCAGGTCTAAACGGTGAGTTAGCTTCAGTCAAGTACGCACCCCTATGGCACACAGCAGCAGTCATTTCCAATACTGACTAAAAAGACTCCTAATAGATCTGCTTTTCTCTGTTGAAACTGTGATACAAAGCACACTAATCACCCCCACACAGGGCCAGTGGAGGAAGGAGGTTTTCCATGGAAAGCAGTAACTGGATATCTTAATACTATTGGGTTTTAGAAGCTATTAAATCATAAAACTAACACTATATAGCTTCACAACGTTTTTAATAAGAAATTAGCTTTGCTAGCTAAAATAAGCCACTAGATACCCTTTGTTCGTTCTTTACAAGCTTGCAAGTGTACATGTGATATTAACAGAATCTTTTTGCGGTAAACATGCCTGGGTTTTATGGTAAGAACTCACATAGGTGACACGTCCTGTTTTGTTAACCAGGCTGATTGGCACTCACTAGTAAGTAGAGAAGCAGAGAAAATACAGTAACATAATATTACTTCTGTAAGAAAAAACTCAGTGGCTGCATAAGAGATGTGACCTGAATGGTCAACATCCAAGGAGTGTTTGTTTGGGGTACCTCATAAATCCATAATGTAGTACTTGTAGTTTTACTGCTTTCAGAACTAATTTCTATAACTGGATAGTAAATCACTGCTGAACAACTGTTTTCTTCTTCTTCATGTAAAAATAGATCTTAATGGTCTGTGCAGCAAAGGGGACTGCATCTGTAGAAACTGCTTGCATAAGGAAGTACTGATGTCTCCCACATAAACTTAAAATATAACTGGGTCTGGAGGACAGTCACCTTACGAGCTAGATTCTGTTTCCCCTTTAAGTGATCAGCTCTCAAATGGGTAAAGTCTATGTACAGCTCATACATAAAAATTCAAGTAGAAATGTTTGACATGGGAAGTTGTAATGACATTTCTCATTTTTCAATCCGAGAAAGCCATAAGTTTTGTTCACTGACGTAAGTAGGTAGCTCATTTCTAGAAAGATTACCAAATATTTGGCTGCTAAGATTCCTTTGCACCAACCTAGGATAGATTTTGCTCTGAAAGATAAAAGAGTAAAGCCACTTTAGTTTGGAAACATCAGAGTACTGGTGAGGTCTGAATCTAGCTTATAATGGAGCCAGCAAGCATGTTTGCATATCTCACTCCTGCTTTGCTGTTAGTATTCATTCAGTGCCAACGCTGTTTTACAAAAGATGTTGAAAAGGCTACCTGCTGTCCCAAAGAACCACCCATTTTTAAAAAGTAGGCATGTGACGGTTATGTCCACATCACATACCACATCTACTGACGTAGGGTTACTCTGTAGCTAGGGAGTAGCTTCCAGGAGAGAATCTTCCAGGGAGAAAAGGCGATCAGGAGCAAAATTGTAAAAAGGAGACTTACAATTTTCCTTCCCTGTGATAAAGAAGATCTAAACTGAGATTAACCTCTGGCTGGCAGAAGCTCTAGATAGAGATGACTTCAGACAGCATGGGGTCCCAGATCATGTGTTGCAGAGGCAAGCCAGCACTATCCTCTGCACTCTGGAAAACATCATACAATGAACAGGAGTAAGGATTCAGAAGGGGACTTCATTGTTCCTTTTCCTTTGCACTAGGACCCAGGCAAAGTAAACTCATGATACACAATGAAAGAAGAATGCCCTGGCTAGTCCTGAAAAAGGAGGCGCTTCATTACTGCCTTTTATTATTGGACTTAAACTTTTGTAACATAGTTTTTTTTCTAAGATCAACATATTAACTTCAGTAAACACAATAGCAAGAAGGGGAACAATAAATCAGTTTGAACATTCATTAAATTGTTTTACAAAAAGAACAAAAAATCGTAATCGGTGACAACTACCTATTAAAACACATCCTCTATATTCTTGCAAGAAAGCCCAAAAGATTGCATGACGTGCTGGCTTGTCTATTTCTGTAAATGTTTTGTTTTCTCAACCCCCAATTTGCCAATGGGAAACGATGATTCCCCAAGGGAAAGTTAGCATGCATCAGGATGTGACAGAAGATGGGTGAGTAAAACCTCTGTGCTTGTCCACTATGTATGTGTGTAAGTCATTGCTTTTCTGGAGCTCCACAGAGCTTGCACAACCTCTTCGGTGGTTTTATTTTCTTAGTAAAAACTTACTTGGAACAAGCATAACATTTTAATTGGGGACTGGATCACATTAGAAACAGAATGCAGAGATGGGAGAGTAGCAGTCAACCTTGCTCTCTGAGCACCTCCTATCTGGCCTGCCTCCCTCCTCTTCATCTTGGATAGCTCAGCTACCTACAAATTATCTCAAAACCAGAAAGGCACTCGATTATGGTACCTTTTCAGATAATGTATTATCAATAATGGTTTGGGGGTAGGCAGCATCCTCATGCCCAGAGTTAATTGTTAAACCTTTCAAATGCCCTTTGGGCCACATCTTGGCCCAAACCTTGTATCTAATGCCAAGTGTGCAGCAATTTATAACAAAGCACTTAATCCAGTCAAACCAAATAGAAACGGAGCAATTCCATTAAATTTTTTTCCGTGTCTCTTTCTGTTCTTTTTCTTTTTTGTCTCTCTCAGAAGTGCTGCTCATACTGTATCCTCCAGGTTTGTCCTATCCATCTGCTAGGTAAACATGGTAGTGTCCATGGACTTGTAACACTGCCTGGAAATACTTCTCCATAGCAGCACATTTCATGTAATACGGAAAGTGGGATGTGCGTTCATGGTAGAGAGTGTTATGAGTAGAGACCTATATCAGATCTGAAAAAATAATGCTGGCTGCTTTAACAACAATATCCTGATTATGCCAATTGGCTGCATTGAGACAAGACTTTCTCAATGCCTTAGTCCAAATTTGTGGAATCACCTTTTGCAGAATTTCAGCTCCCCAAGGTGCTCTTACCTCTGCTCTTAGAGCAAGCAAACTTCTTTGACTCAGCTTTTAATAATAAAATCACACAGTAAAGAAGATATAAATACATACTTTAAAACCCTACAATTTTCCCCTGGGAGGAGAAAGAACTTAACAAGACAGATATTAGTCATCTTGCTCACATAACTATTAGAAAGTGATCTGATATCATAGTGATGGGTACCATATAAAACCAGAATACAAAATCTGAAAACTTTCAAAACATATTTAGACTTTTTCTAACCTACATTTTGTCTTGCTTCCCATCTTTCTCTATCTATTGATAGAGGCAAGATTATTTTTTTTCTACAGGTCTCAACACCATGGTATTTGAAAACCTCCCAGGAATGGGGGAGTGGGGAGAATTCTGTAGGAACCTGTTAGTGGGAGTGCTACTTCATCCCTGACTGACAGATGGAGAACCAGAAACACAAAGACAGACCAGAACACAAATTCACAAAGTACACCTGTGGAAGGCCTAGGAGAAAACACAATGCTTGATTTCTTGCCCAGTGAGAAACGATAACAGCTTAACCAAAACCATCACAACATCCATGCTTACACTCTGTTAAATCTCTGTATTCCTCCTTCCATCACTCAGCATGTTCTCATTTAGCTGACAGTACCATTGCTTTCTCTGGTCCCAAGCACCCTCCCAAATATCATAATGGCCGTTCTTTACCAAAGTTCATTTCACACAAGTTCTTTCCCTACTAAATTGTTCTCCTACATGTGAAAGGAGGAGTGGATCATCATCAAGGAAAGGATCACCAAAGAGTGGATCACACCTATCACGGCCCCTGCAGGGCTCTGTTCTCATCATCCCTCGTGGTTCAGGTTTTCCACAAGTTTAATTGATTCTTAATGGATGCCTTTATAATGTTTTACCCCTTCATTTTTTACTATCACCACTCAGCAAATTGCTAGTAGAAAATAGGAGAGTACTGCCACTCAGTATCAGCACTCTCCTGAATTGTTTATTGAATTAAACTGGCCTTTTGAAAAATATTATTGATTCAATCTGCAACACGCCGAAGTCAGAAGTTAACGTAACTTTCATTAGTAGGCCTGCTAAATAGATGCACACGAAAGAGAAAAGATTACAGAGGAGCTGCTCAGTAAATATGGCTGTTCTTAAACATCGTCCAGTGGGGAAGATGCTCGAAGCTTCCGTGAGTAAAGCTTCATTTAAGGTCAGAAATACAGTTGCAGAATTGAACTGATGCAGAGGAACCATCTGTGAGGCCCAGCTGTTCCTCAGGTGAGCTGTTTCTACACAGTGCATGAGCCATAGGAAACACGTAACGACTTGTTAGCTGCCTTAAGGAAGTGGATGGTCTTGACTGCTTTTTGTTTGAGGGTTTTATATCTAATTTGACCAGAATTGATGATTTTGTGGAATTCATATTTTGTATCAACTTTGTCTTTTTCATTTTTTAAAGATTTTCCACTAGGTTTTATTGGGCTGCAGGGATAAAATAGCACACTATTCAATAGCAATATTTCAAGTTTTACCTGGCTCGGCTGTAACTAGCTATATAAATCACAAGGATTCTTTTCTGTTCCCACATTGTTTTAACACTACTGTTGTAATTAAAAATCAAAAGTCTTTATAATCAAGCCTAAGGAAGTCTCTGGTTATTTAAATAACTGAGAAAAGGTTACATTTTTAGGGGAAAAAACTGAACTTCACCTTTTAACTTTTTTCATATCTTGACTTTTTTTTTCACCACAGAGGTTAGAATTTAGGAAAAAAATATTGTTTTTGAAGAAATACTGTCTGAGTGCATAGCTCTGATTTTGTTGTTTCTTTAGCGCAGAGGATGTCCTTGATGATCACTTAAAATGCTTTGCAGCCCTTCTCCTCTCTGAGACTATGACTCTACGATTTCCACTGATGAGACTCCAGGGTATAAGCTTATGATTGATTTTCTGTGAAGATACTTGACTGCTCAAATATTTGAAGGGAAGTGAAGAAAAGACATAAAAATACAGGTGGAGGGAGTGACTTCTTCCATACAGCTATACAAGATACGCTGCTATTTTATCGTGAATCCAGATCCTGGAGACAATTTATTGTATGGGACTCTTGGTCTGTGTTTTAATGATCAATTTACATTTCTAGTCTTCATTGCTGCAGAGGAAAGCCAGAAAGCGTGGAGGGAGTGCACTCTAATGGCTCAGAAATCAGAAAACAAATAAAAGAACGTAAGGTTTTCTTAAAGCCATTCCCTAGATTTCCCTGACTCATGTTTTTTTAACATTTGGGAGTGACTGTAATGTCAGCTCATCAAACTGTTTTGCTCCTAACAATGCGTAAGTCAGAATTTTAGGAGACTGTAATGAAATGAACTACATCCAAAAAATCCAGACAGTTGTGCAATTGCAAACCAGTGACCTGTTTGAATCTGTCTTATCTTAAATATATCATTTGGAATGTCGACTCTCTGAGGTATTCTCCATCCTTTAAAAGTTTCATTGACAGTCATCTCTCTGCCCATTTATGAGTACAAGGGAAAATAGGAATTAGTGAATCACTGGCACATGATTTTTACATGGGAAAAAAACAAGTTGTTGCCCAGTGCACTCTTTTTTTTCCCCATAAAGAAAAAAACATTGGGAAATGTGAACATGTGGGTGCTGCCCACAAAAATGCAGTGAATTATCCCTCATTCTCCACTGTTTTCTGTCTGAACACTTTAAAAGGTAATAAAAAGCTCTACCACTTAAATCTTGCAGTGTATCACATTATACATTTCAGTAATAAAATCTAAGTACACTTAAATATATATACATCTCTTTAACTAATACATTTTATTGTTACATTTAACTTTGCAGCTGTTAACCGGTTTAAGTAGGAGCTCTTCATGTTATTTCTGGCATCTGGGGCTTTTTCCCATCAAACGTTACTTCTCTAAGCCACTTTATTAACATCAAAGGCAGGTGAATTATTTAAGGATTAGAATGAAAACCCCCTAGTAACAATTGTTAATTGACTTCAGATTAGTGTTTTGGCACTACATAATGTAGCTACTGTAATATAACTTGACAGTGGATGCTAGCTGGTAATATACTATGGACCTGTAAACCTATGATGGTCAAAACCGGATTCTCCCTACAACTGAGAAGTCTCACATGATATCTTTCTGTTTTCCTGAAATGAGGGGAAGAGGAAGGAAGGAAGACAATTTTGAGTGGAACAGAATCACAAGTCAGTGATTCATTAAATCCCATTCTACCTCGTGCTTATAAATGGATAGAGAGATGATTCTCTGTGAAATGGTATCTCCATAAGTTTCCTTTCCAAGTGGTAATTCAAGTTTATATGAAGTCCAACAGGTTCCCGTTTGTCAAAATTTCTGAGGAACAGTTCATTCCAGTGTGAAAAATGTCAATATTTGCAATCAAAACAGCACACTTTTTTTAAGTGGCAATATCACAAGTTGGGTATCTTCTACATTTCACAATCTCAGCCTGCACTAGCATGTAGTTTTTTGTTTGCTCTTTAAAAGCACTGTAATTTTCATCAAAACTGACATTTCAGCAACATGTTTTAGAACTTCAAATTTTTTCAGGAAACCTTTCCCCTCACATATTTTGACTGCTGCATTTTCAAATATGGCCATGACAAAATTAAACTGGCCTCACGAAAGATGCTGATATCTAAATCAGGCTGGTGGCAGTAGTAGTTATGGAGGGTCACAATTTACATGCCGCTTTAGTTGAAGGCAGTTGTGTGGTCTTTTTGTACTGCTTTGTGGTGAAATTCATCCCATGGCTTGAACCAGTACAAAACCTCTATGTCACCTAAATCCCACTTTATTTCTAGGAGATATGTACGGCACACAGGCAGCATAAGCCTCTGCTGAGGGTTCTCTGGAGTGTTTAATGAGGACATTATTAGAGCTACCTCCTGTGTCAGAGGAGTGCCAGGTGGAGTTTTTGAGGCTAGATGACCAGTCACTTGTTGCAACACTGCGGGAAGCTTGAGCTCATAACTGTAGAATGTGCTAGCTGGCTTTGTAGCATGATTTACCAGGTAAGGCTGTGCAAAAACCCACCAGCTGCAATTTGCATAGGTTTTGGAAAATGGAGCCGGCGTGCTCACTTTGCAGTGCTTTGGGACATCCCCTCCACTATTAGTACTTTGAGTTTCAGTATTGTGTGAACCTGAAAACTCAAAGTGAAACAGGCCATAGCCATGCGGACGTCATCGCTCTGTTGTGAGCAATGAATCTGCTACTGCCGGTACAGACTGAAGTGTCTCCGATCCCAGCCAGAGGCTCCTCAGAAGCCATTTCCAGCCTCTGCGAAGAGAATGCTTCGGCCAGTGATATAGGTCAGCTGCCTTCCCTCTGCACCATGTACATCCATGTCTTTTGCAATGTTCCTGCCTATATACGTCTAACTTGTTTAAAGATGGGAGGAAGAGAATAGACCAGGTGAAAAAAAAGTTTGCTAGAGTATGTTTTCAAAGTCATTACAAATATCAAAGAATTTTTTTTCCAGAGATAAAACCGAGGCAGATTTAGCAGCTCTGTGGTCTGAAGTATTTTTATAACTCAGTTAAACACAGAGATACTTTTCATTTTGTGAAAGACTTATTTTTGGTTCATATCAAAAAACCTGAATTGCTTTAAACTGAATTTAAGGTAATCTACCACTTTATCAGGTTTAAAAAGCAACAAGATGACTTTATACTTAAACTAGTTTTGAATTCAGAATTTCTGCTAAAGATATAAACATGTATAAGACAGACACAGGCATCGAGGAAGGTAGTTTTCTTCACAAAAATCCACTGAGTATTAAGTGAATAAGAGACAAACTCACTTAAATTAAATTTCACTACGTTTTGTTTAAAGATTTCACTATTTTCTAGCCAACCAGCAGAACAACTATTCTGATTTTCAGTTTTGTAACAAATACTTGAGAACTGCTAACAAATGAAAGGCAATGAATGAAAATGTATGTTTTGATAAAAAATAAAATAGAAATCATGTCAAAGAAATCCACAAAATTCTGATGGTTTCACCCAGCACTAATTTATTACTCTAAAGAATCCCAATTTACAGATAATGCTAAAACAAGTTGGTATGACAATTTACTAAAACTCCTCCACTGCTGCTTCACATTTTCACTTCTCCAGTTCTGCAACGGTTGCCATCACTGGTTTTTTCTGTCTTACCCATTAAAAAAAGGCAGAGAAGGAAAAGGAAGTTTCACTAGTAGAGAAGAATACCAACTTTTCCCAGGTTGTTAAACCAGGCTATTCTATAATTGCGAGCAAGCCAACTTATAACTAAATGTCATTTAGCTTGAGTATTTTTATCAGAGAGGATAACCAACCCACCGTTTTAAGAATCAAACACCAAATTTCTAGTAAATAGATGTGCATAGTTGCTCTGAATTTTGGTTCTGTAGAGATCAAATGTGGAGTTTAGCTCTTGGACTGAGTACTCCCCATATTCGTAGATGTGAATATGTGAGACTTGCCTTTTGAATCAAGACAGAATAGTTCATCCTGCTGAATCATTTAAATCAGCTAAGGAAATCTGACCCACTAACCCTCACCTGCAAGATACAACGAATATTGAACAATTCTGCCTTCTCAAATACTTTTCAGAAGTTACCACATTTACTGCAACGTGGTCAGTGGAAACAGGTCCAAATTCTTTTGATCCCCAGCACCTTATCTGAAGAAAATGACATTTCCTGCTTGCATTTCACTCAGTTATTAGTGACTAAATAAACACATCTCTGGTTCTTTAGCTGACTACAGAACTTTGGGGTCCTGTAAGCAACTCTTGCTGTATTTGTTCTTTCCAGAATTGCCCTCGACTAAATCTTTCGCAGGGCAATCACATCTCAGGTCTGATTTCAGGTAGAAGGAGTACACTGTTGACCACAAGAGGTGTCCAGACTGCACCCTGGAAACAGCGCGAGAGGGACCCTGTGGACACACACACACTCTTGTGCACAGACATGGAGAGGTGTGAGCAAACACACAGAGTACTGACAGGGCTCTTGGAAGCTTTCATTTCTTTTCAAATTGCCAAGGTATTCAAGAGGAGAAACAGTCTGTCATTCTCAACGAACCAGGCAAGAAGGAAGAGCGAGTGGGTGGAGGGGTGGGAAATTTTGTGTGAGATGGAGTCAGACTCACAAGACAGTCCAAGCATCAGGGTAGTCATGGGGAGGTCGCATTTTAACATTAATAGGTAAATCTGGTTCAGAATGATCAGCTGAGTTTGCCATCACCAATCGATGTGATAACACGATGCAAAGCCCAGCCTATGGCGCTATACAAAGGAAGGCAAAAGTGTAGTTTGGAGGGGAAAACTTCACCTGCCTGTGCTTATATGATGACAACCATTTCGCATGTTATGGGAGTACAACCTTCTCAGGCCCTGTTAATGAGTGGACTAAAACCCAGCAGATTTGTGGGTGATATAACCCTGTCCATCTCCGGACGTTTCTGCCTGATTGCACAGGCCAACTGGTTTTGAACACACAGAGAGAATCTTTGCCATGTGATTGCTACTCAGACACTGTCTCTGTAATTTAGATTATGAAAGGTTTGTGGTGACTTTCAGGTTTTGTCATCAATAGCATGTTTTTGGTGTGGGTGGTGTAGCTGTGCCAAGCCCAGTACATCATGATGAGAGCATGCACTATTTCAGGTACCCTGCTATAACAACTTTGCCGTGCTTAATTAAGTCAGAGATAAATCCAGTAGGGAGAACAATCTGGAGGGTATCTCTACTGCCATATCTGAAGTCTATCAAAATGATAAGTCATCAGGTGCAGAAGTCCCACACATAGAGGCCTGACCTGATGGGGAAAAGGAGGAGGTAAGATACCCCTGGCACTCCTGCCACAAGGGGCACACTCCTCGCAGAGTCTCAGGGAAGAGCCAGGTGCATTGTTTGCTGGCAGCTGGTGTTACTATTCACACACCACAAATGTACAACCTCCCACCACCCTTCTTCTCTGAGGTAGAGGTTTGACGGGAAAGGAAAACCCTCTTGAACCTTTATTTCAGCCATGGGCCTAAGCAGTGACTTGCATCCTCTCTGCAGATTTACAAAAAGGACCCTTCTCCAGCCCACCCATCACTCTGCCTCTACTAGGCTTTACAATAGCTTTAAAGGCTGTTCCACCTGACGGTCTTTGGGGATTTGGATGAGTGTGCAGAGATGCTTTTAGTTTGCATGTATCACTGAAATCTTGGCTATTTTTCCTATTCTCTTTTGTTCTTCCCCTAATTTCCAGTGTTTACTGTAATTTATAATAATAGAAAGTGCTTTAGTGGTTGGGCAGCGAAGACCGGTGTCCTGGTTTGAGAAACACAGGATTTCAGTAATTTTACTTTTCAGTAAGGTCTCTTCTAATGCTAGGGAAAACTGCATTTTTTTGATGACTCTAATGTCTGAATTTGTGAAAATATTTACTTTATAGCCAGATATGGTATGCGGGTTTCAATGTCTCTGTGTTTTTGAGCTAGCCAAGTGCGGGGATGAGGAGGAGCGAGACCTGGGCACTTGACCCAAGCTGGCCACCAGGATTATTTCATACCATGAACGTCAGATTGAATATAAATTATAAAGTTTGCTGAGAAGTTCTCTCTCTCCCTTGATGGCGGCGGTCCAGAGAACTTCTTACCCCAGTCCGGGACCCCTGAGGCCCTCCCTTCCTCCTGGAGCTGTAGCACTCGCAGTTTCCAACATTTGCTGTCCCCTGCTGGGAGTGCATAGCTTCCTACAGATAGAATTGGATGAGTATAATTCTTGTATATTTTATATTGGTGTTGGGATCAATATTGGTTCTTTAGTATTATTAATGTTAACAATTTAGTCTTATTCTATTAAATCTGTTTTATATTTCAACACTTGGGTTTCCTTGGTTTTGCCTGATTCCCCTTCCTGGGTGGGGAGAGGTCATCGGGTGATAGAATAATTGTCTAAGTGACAATAAATTTTTGTGGGTTCCTCAAACCATAACAAACCATAACAACTGGTCAGATCAGACAGGAGAACTGTGCATCATTAATTTAAGTAGAGGGTATAAATTGAACACCATAATAAACCTGAGCTTGAAGATCACTGTTTCCTCTGGAGAGGTGACATATCACAGACAGAACTGCTCCCCACTTTGCATGGCCATCGACTGGTGTATCAAAGTAGGAAAGAGTGGATGACTCAGTTTCCTGCAAGTACAAATTTAATGATACTATACAGTGCAGCCCAGAGAAATGGGAGGTGGTAAAATGCTCTGTGCTTGACCCTAATGGGCAGTGTCCAGGATGTTGGTCAATGCTCTTCAAACAAAAACAAGCTCTAGTTTGTTCTATAAAATGTGGAATGCAGCACAGAAAACTGGGTCTGTGCCACAGAAAGCCTAGTGATAGCGGTGACTAAGAATTTTATACTGTGTTGAGTAATACCACTCTGCAAGGCGATGCAGGAGAAGGAACAATTTAGCACAGTGCATACTCAGATTTATAGAAAATCAGTTTCATGGAAACTGCCGGTAGAGCGGTACTGACGGGTTTGCATTATGTGAGCGCAGCAGCAAAGCAAAACAATGCTGGGAAACAGATTGGTTTTGTTCTCAGCTACTATGCACAGATGAAACTTTTATTAAGACATGTTGGCTTGCTCTGGCAGCAGCTTGAAAATTACCTCCTAAAATTCTGATGACCTAGGACCCGCTCCCTCTTCCATTGCAAATATTTGTGAGCCCGTGCACAGTGCATTGGTACACCAAAGCTTTTGGGGCTTAGAAAGTGCAGGAACAGGCTGCCCGTGTGCGAACCACAGACAGAGTTGCTGTGCTCTTTCTTTCCAGTGAAGCTGCATGCGCGGGGTGGAGAAATGTGTAATCACTACCAGTTACTTGGCAGTTAGTTCTGTAAGTTAAAAAGATAATTGCCGTGTTGGGCCATGCGGTCCTTGCAGCTCTCGTTGAATTCATGTAGATTTGCCTGGAAGGAGCGAGGGCAGTGTAGGATCACCCTTACACTTTCTTGGAAGTAGAGACGGGAGAAGAAATCACGCTTTTTTTTACCTTTGCATAGTGAAAATCTGCCTCCTTCCCCAGCTGACAGCTGTGTTTCTAGGCGCAGCTGTGGCATAACCTTGGTGTTTCACCTATGGGCTTTTTCGGAAAAGCAGCGGCTTGGCGAGGAATCTGTTCTGAAAAACTCCAGTTAAGAAGACGCTACATACTAAGATCGCATAGACTTGAAACAGATTTATTTCTTTTTTAGGCCAGACTTTCATTCTGGCCGTTTCAATAATGGAATGTGCTTTTACAAAGAAAGCAAGGAAAAATTGGTGGGGAAAGGTAATATCTTTTATTACACAAGCTGGGGAAAACCAGACAGTCTTCAAGGCAGATCAGTTCTTCCTTAGATACAAACAAGCACATTCATAAAATCTGGTTTATCATACAGCTGGCTGCATTCGTGTCTCCTTTGTTTCATTTTTCCACAAGTACCTTCTGTACATCTGAATGCCTGTGGTGATGCCAATTTTATGATCTTTTTAGACACACATGAACTAACACATTTTGTGCCATTCTCAATTCTACATTTTAAATTCTACATCTTTAATGTAGAATTTTTAATTCTACATCTAAAACTCCAGAACCCACTTCAGGAGAAGAAAAATACAAGGCAAACAAAACCACTACTGATTTCTAGTTCATCCATTAAGAAAAGAAACAGTGCAGTATTACAAAGGTTGTCCTTTTATCACACAAGATAGTGTGTTTAGAAAATAATTCCAGATAACTTATGCCTATTTTGTAAAACATTTAAATACAATATATGTACAAATATGTCAGTATATACTATAGGGAAATAGTGATCCTACCTAGCTTGCTGTAAAATTAATTATGGCCCAGTATTTTCAGCTGGTGGCATGCAGTCTTACAGATTTCCAGCAGCACTGTTGTTATTCACTTCCACCATGATAATACCATGTGGCTCCAGTTAATATGAGAGCCTGTAATTAAAAATTACAATGGTAAATGCTATAACTACACAGTAAGAGACTTGTCCTGAAAATCCTAAACAGCTGGCGGGAGTGCATTTAATACAATTTACGCTAATAATTGTTGAAGAACTTGCATGCATAGGCTGGAGCTGTGGTCAAACCTCACTTTCAGGTCTGGAGCTTAACCGTCTGTATCTGCGTGACAGCAAACAATCTGTATTTCTGTCTGCACTTTACATCTTATCACACTCTCAGACCATGCATGTAGCAGATGTTATTTTCGGTGCTAAAACTCATTTTGGACTTGTTTGGCATGCAGACTGAAAATGCCCATGGCTGCATTTTATTGTGCCTTTTTTGACAGATAACATAAGGTTTATTGCAAGTTCTGCCAGTGCAATCTGACAGGAGGCTCCAACTGAATTTTTGTGTGAGTCTGTGACTGAAAAATTACCATCTGACAGCTGAATTTCCTACTGACCTCCGGATCACATCAATTTCGAATGCACACTTGCAGAAATATGCCCTGAACATAGTTGTGAAAATGTGTGAAAACAATCGATGAAATTCTAAATTTGTTTTCACTTCTGCTGCTATTCACAGCAGTCTGTGGGATTTTAAATTTGTAGATGTGTGGAATAATAGAGGGCTTATAAATTAATTTTAAAAGGTATTATTTGCACTGGCTGAGTACAGCAACCGATTTTATTTAGTTTACTTCACCATGTACCTATTTTTGCTCATTTTCGGTAACCTATAGACCTTCCCGATCTGATACCTCACATATTCACATAAATACAAATGCCAGTAAAAGTGAGAGACCAGAAATGAGCAGTAGGGTGAAGGGAAAAGAGAGGGGAGGGCTGGCAGACATTATTTATGTGAATGATACTGTTTGTACACTGTATCTGTATCCAGATCTATACCATCAGCTATGCTAATCAGACTGACTATGCCCTAATGTGGGCTAAGCCTTTATCGCCTGAAGCTTCTGGAGATACCTTGGCCATCAGCACGTCAAAAGGACCCTGGATGACGGAAGCTTTATTTTCAATCATAAGTAATTTTTCAGAGTTATCATATTGCAATTTATGTTCTTGAAAGGAAACAGATTAAAAAGCAAGCAGACCTTAACCCCCTGTAAATTCTATGATTCTAACAATTCTACGATTCTAACAATTCTACGATTCTAAACTGCATTGGTTCCTCAGTTCGCATGGCTAGAAGGGACCAGCACGCAGCATGAAAGAATAGCTCAGTCCCTGTTCCCATCAAACCCTTGACCTCTCTGTGAGACTGCCAACATGGATACCAGTTATGGAAGTAATTTAGTGCGCAAACAAGTATTTACCAGGAATTAAACTGAGACCACCAAACACATTTCACAGTGGAGACCAAACAGTCATTAGGCTGAGGCAATTTTAGGTCACTACCAACTTGGGTCTGATTCAAGAAAGCAACCTCAAGATAAAAGTCTCTACATCCCATCATCCAAGTCCCTGAGGCATTCAGTCCCCGAGTTCCTTTTCTGTTATAAACATAATTTCTGCACGAGATAAGAAGTTTCACTGTACATTCAGTAATCCAGGAAAAGATTAGGAACAGAAAGGAAAAAAAATAAAAGGCATTTGAAAAATTTTGCAGAGACAGAGAAAGTGCAGCGTTTGTGTGAAGAAGCGGGAAGAAGCTCCAGCACTCGTCCCTAATGCAAGAGTCGTTAATTACTCTATGGGGAGAGCAGGGATCTGTCCTTCAGGAGCTCACTGCTGACATAAGGCACTTTGTTACTCCACAGTGCTTCCTTAACAACATTCCTACACTGAGTTATCTTAATTAACTTCATGTATTTGTTAATCTTTAAATGCGCCACTTCTGCTTTGTTTCTGTCTTGGTTTTTTTTTGTTCCTTCCACGAATCTCAAAGCTAGGGTGAATTGCCTCCTCACAGAGAGTTCAACCTCCGGGATAACGGGCGAGTGCTTTTAAGAGCACGCTTTTTGCCACATATATACAGCTGTTAGAAGGAACAGCAGCAAAGAGTACAATCCTGTCTGTAAGTAACACGTACTCTGTTGGTAGTAGAAAAGTACAGAGTATATTTGCTATCTATTTGCATAGTATGTTTCAGCTCTTGCAAGGAGCTGGTTTCTTTTCCTCGCTTTTTTGCACTCAAAAAAGAAAATTCTTCTGCCCCTCCCTGCCCTGAATATTTGCTTTCTAGACAAGGAGGCAGTGACTAGGCAACATTACAACCCCCTCCTCCAAGAAGGGGACGCTGAGGAAATGTGTTTCTGACTAGGAATACAGCGGTGCACCCTTATACGCTGTTCAGTACTAGAGTGCAGCCCGTCCTATGGATGTCATTAAATGTGTCAGCAGTCAGAAATATTAAACAGATTACTTACCTGATTTTGTGCCTGTAGATGAGCATACCCCAGCATTTCATTTTATCTGTCCTCTCACCACTTCTGGAGAAAGTCTCTTCGTCGGCACCGGTGCTACTGTGCAACAGATAGAAAAGACACTCTCAGTCAAATCTACCTGCCTACCTACTTTACCACTGAGGCCAGAATTGTCAGGGACTATCCCTCATGGCATGGCTCATTCCTTTATACACAGTTATTACTGGTAATAAGCTGGCTCATCTCTAGATGAGACTTTAAAGCAAGAGAAGTTTCCTAGTTAGTTTAACTCAAGTATAAAGCAGTGAGTATGACAAAGAGGTTTAGTTATTATGTGTGATAATAGTCAAACCCGGCTCTTCAGTCGTGGTTTTTTGCTCAGTAAGAGTTAATGTTTATAAAGGAAACGTGTACATTAGGTGATTTAGAGAGATGGGACAGAACCTTGACTCTGAACCCAAATATGGTCATTATGAAATAGTAAGAACTGAGACTTTGGATGATTAGTATTCTTTAATGCGGAGTTCAAAATCTAGAGTACATTAAGTTGCACTCATTAATAGAAGTAAGTTGAAAGCCTCGTTAGTATGTAAATCCAAAACTGGAGTTGGAATCCAAAGTTCAAAATCAGGCCCATCTTTTGCTGTTGCATTGAGATAACAAGGATAATTTGATTAGGTAATATTCTGTGTTACTTAATCCAGAATAAGGTACTCAGTGACTAATGACTGCAAGTGACTTGTTAGTTCACAGTAAGAGGTCTTTATTCAGCTCCTCTTCTGGCATCAGACGTATTATATCACCAACTAGAGAAATGTCCAACATGTGTAAGAATAATGAGGAAACAAATAAGTCATACATCAAGCTGGTTGTTGGCCACAATGCTGGGGAGAAGTAGTTGGCTGTCCCTCACTAGAATGAGATCAGACTGTGGAAAAAAATAGAGACTAAGTGGACTTATAGAGAACAGCAATATAATCTCAGTATCATATTTTGTGATGTCGCAACAGATGATGATCGTGGTGATATGACATGTTCTTTCTGAAAGAAACCAAGCTCTAGTGTGCTCATGTTCTGCCAGAGCTATTCTGTTCACAGTAGTTACCTCGAACTTTTTTTTCCGAATGAAGTCATAAAATAGACCATCTTGCATAAAACAATTTAGAAACTCTCTTCCTTCCTAGAAAATGTCTCTTGCCATTCTTGTAACTTGAATAAGTCACTGAAAGCATTTTTTTAAACAGCACTTCCTTCCATTTGCTTGCTCATTTGTGGTTGAAGTATATTTATTCACTTCATAGCTCTCATCCTGCCAAGGAGCAAACATGCAACACAGGCCTCTAAAATAAACGACAGAGCTACAAAAGGCAATTTCTCTTATCCCCATTGTAGGGGATCTGGAGGAAGGCCCAGATCCACAAGTTGTTTCGGCTCTGGGGTCTTTGTTAGATGACCTCAATGGGCAGCAGGGCACCTGAACTGGAGTGAGGCCCCTAAACCTCTCTTTGAATCTTACCTCCACTAATGTATACACATTCACACTAATATAAATCAGAATAGTAAGGAATTCAAAACCTTGATAAAGTGGGACATAAGATATTTTTCACTGCTGTCAGTATTTTCAGTGTCACAGTTAAGCCCATTTGGTAGGATAGAGGGACAAGTAACCAGAAAGACTGAGGATGGTCTCTGTGCATAGTCACAAGGCCAGGGATTTAAATTTTTGGGGACAAGGAATGACTTTCTATAGCAAGAAAATATTCTTCACACAAAAGAGCTTGAAACTTTTAGTTGGCAAAAAGATTTCAATGGAAAATTTCTCACTTGCTAGAACCTACCTTTGATGACGTGGAGTTGCAACAGTTAGAACAGCTCTGTTTTCAGAGATTAGCATCCCGGTTGTTGGAGTAGCAAAAGGTTTCACAAGCAGCTTTGGGGCATGAAGTGCCTGTGGCAAAGGGAATATTCCCCATCACTTGCCCTGCCTTTCCCAAAGGATTTTTAGTGGAAGTGCTGAAGGTGATGCCACCTTGCCCATCCAAGTGTTTCCCTCCTCCTGTGGCTGTTGGACGTACGCAGTAAAGCTAAACCTTACAAACACGCACAACAGGTTCTGCCTCTGGGGAACAGCCAGTACCAAACAATGGCTTGACCTGAACATACCTGTGGTGATAGAGTTTGTCTGGAGGAGTGTTTTGGTGCCCCAGTCCTCCCTGGACATAACACCCCCTCTGCCCTTTCCCTCCCATCACGCTTTGATGAACAAAGAGCAGACATATCTCTGTGGCAGGTGGACCCGAAATTACACAAGAAAGAGTATGACAAGACATTTCCACCTTGGGCTTCTGTGGAAATCTTGTTTGCTATGATCAGTTTTGCCATGTATACAACCCTTGCCCTTCATGGGGTGGTGAAGTGCAAGGGCCAGCATCTGAGCAGGGGCCATCATTGAAAGACCATCACAGGGCGATTCAAAAAGACCAGTCCTTAAAAACTACAGGGCCTTTTCTTCAGCAACGCAGGCAGTAGAATATTTGGTTTAGGTTGTGCTTCACTGTCTTTCCCATCAGCAGGTTTCCTTGTCCGACACTTGTCTGCTGCACCAAGAGGCAGAACCACCATGGGCTTGGAAGAATATTTTCTTACCATAGAGGTTAGCACAGGAGGAACACAGGCCAGAGGAGAGACAAGAACAATGTCTGCATCCTTTGATAAACGCCTGGGATGAAAAGGGAGGGCTGTGCTTTGTGTGCTTGCTCAGGCACACTGCCAAGTCTATGCATTTCAGCTCTCTGACTAAGAGAAAGTTAAACCTATCAGTAGGCCTGGTCATGGAAATGTGACCCTTCCAGAGTCACTTTTGCAAGAATGAAAAAACTTATGGAAACATGGGTAGGAATTTCTTGCTGAGGTGGGGTAATAGTGCCAGGGTGATGAGAAGCCCATGACGAATGCTGTCCTTGCCTGGGAACGAACAGTCTGTACTCTGATTACGACAGTAACAGAAAGACCAATATTGAGCATCTAGCTGAAGTTTCAGAAGTTATAGCCCCATCACATGCACCCAACAGGATCCAAAAATCCCAAAACCTGGCCCCTTTCACCAACACAGAACTTGGCAAAGAGTGACAGGAAAGCCCATGCCAGGAATGGCCATTAGAAATGTAAAAGAGCCCTATGTGCTTTTTGCCTGATCCCCTTGCTTTCATCTTTTTCTCCTTTTTTCTAACAACTGCTTCCAGCATGGGTAATGCCAGCTCTCTGCATACTCTCGCATCTTCTCTTTCCCTCTTCAGATCATTGCAGTAACCCAGTTCTGGCTGTCATGTGTTAGAGCTCCTTTTACAAGCTGCTCACCAAGCGGAGCTATTTTAATGGGCCAGGACAGGTACAGTCCCTCGTAATTACACACCACTTCCCCACCCTGAGTGGCAGCCAAGCCTCTGTGCTGTGCTGCTTATCACAGAGAGATTAAAAAGTTTTATAACTACATGCAAAGCGCTGCTAAATCCCATTCTTCCCAGATTAAAAGCAGATGCTCAGATAGACTGAATCAGATTGAGTGAATTTATTCCGTTAATTTAGATGTATAAAAGCTTCCAACAAAGACCGACTTAAGTCTGTGTTTAAACACGACTGGCAGTATTTTCAGATGTAAGAAAATACTGTGTCAGTGTAAACCAAACCTTCTTGTTTAGTGTTACAGCGGCCTTGGTCCAGCCCTGGTACCAGTGAAATCAGTGGAAATCTGGACGGATAAGGAACAGTTCAGACCTATTTTAGGGCATGTCTTCCAATCTGAGGAATATACGTGTAAAGAACCACAATTTGTTATACTAAAAGGAGTTATTATAAATACGCCTAAAAAAAAAATCTAATAAATTAAGGCTTTAAAAATGTTAAAAGTCAGAGAAAAGAAAATGTTCCAACTTTCACAAGGTTTTAGGTAAGCCTTGTTTTCCCCCCTTTCACTGCTGCTCCCTGAAGTCTCAATCAAGAGACTCTCAAAGTCAGGAAGCCAGACAGACTTCCAAAATATGTGGTGACGCTAAGGGGCCTTGTGAACCGGAAACAGACATTTACTGTCTTCTTTCCCAACCCAATTGGCTCCAAGTATCTGTAGCTGATGTTCTGGGATCTTGGGTTGTGGCCAGAAGACCTAACCTGAGAGACTGGGAGCGCGCAGATCATGGAGGTCATGAGCCGCTTCATCTCCACCCACTTCTCTTGCAAGGAGAGTTTACAACGCTGGCACTTCCACAACAGGAGAGAGGAAAAAAAAAAAAAAAGAAAGGAAAAAAAAGAGGATGTTTTTAATCCATTAGACTGCTGCTGATTCAGTAATAATAAACACGAGCCTGTTTCCTTGATTATTCTGTACACAGCAAACATTTGTGTAATGTGTCATTTAAGTACGTGCGCTGCAAGGATCTCTCATTGAAGCATGTCTGCGCCAATAACAAATATATGAAAATGTGCCTTTGTGTGCGTTTTTGCGTGCCTGCATGAGCAAGAAAGAGAGCAAGAACTCAATTCCCAAGACCCTTAGTCATCCTCTGATCTTTTATTTCTGAGGGTGATCAAAGTACCAGCTTTTGAGAAGACGATTTCTCTCTGCTAGGCTAAAGATATCAGGGTCAGAAGATAGCGCGCTTCCCAACAGCCTGCTAGGAATGAATGCTGTAAAAGGCCGGGATGTTTGCAGGCAGCGAGAGGGGAGCTTGCTGCTGCTGTTGCTGCTGCTTTTGCTGTGCCTCTTGCTGTGTTACAGACATCTTGACTGGCCTCACTGATTTAATGATGAGTGTTTGTTGGCCTGCAAAATGCAAACACATTGTAAGACTGTTTGTACGCTAGCTAAACTTTTGCAGACAGTTTACATGCTAGAATGCCGTCTCTGCACACATTGATCTGTATTTTTACAAAGTGTATCTTCCTCCCTCAGTGCAGACTTTCTTTCGCTCTTCTTTCACCTTAACGTTGCAAAACACGTTAACGTTGCCTAACTTCTGATCATATGAGTAGCTCCTTTACAGTTTGTTGAAAAACTACAACTGGATTCAGAGACAAAACGGAGAGGACAATTGTACAGAAAGGTCAACGTTTCATTTTGAAACAGCTCTTACGTTTCAGTATTAACCGCACGTTTTTTTGCAAAGAGCTAAGTAAGGCCAACACGAAATGCTTTATTTCAGATAAAACATTTCATATCAAAGAAAAAATGAAATAGTATATGTTTTCCATTTTCCATCCCCTCTCCCAAAATCCCATCCCTCATTTTTTCCAGCTCAGTCATGGCCTGAAACATTTATCATTTACACAACTGTATCTCAGACTCAGAGAAGGGGAAGCACTTAGGGACTTTGCTGAATCATGGCTTATATTTATCATTGGTATTAAAGTGACAATACATAGGAGAACATAAAATTTGAAAGTTTAAACTGAAATACATGTGGTAGCTGATATTGTATCATCGGTGTATTGATATGAAATTGAGAGTGACCAGATACAAAAAGGTAGGTAAGGGACAAACAGCTGCTAATTCTTCGTGCTACTATTCTTCAGAATTTTTTTACCTCCTCTATTTTTAATAAAATCTAATCCACGCTTAGAGTGATGATCTGTGTCTCGTATTTCAGTCTCAGGCTAGACCAGAGCTCCAGGACTGGACTACTTCTAGCTGAAGGCTTTCAGTGTTAGATCTGACTGTGCCATTGTCCAATCCGTTGCCACTCTGTGTTTCACCTCAGTTCTTTGAGTCAGGAAAAGTAGGAATGTAGATCTGAATCTGGATCCAGAGCTTTAATACCAGACAATCTCTATTCTGACATTTTCTGAAGCTACCCGCCCCGCCCCCCCCAACAAAAAAAACCCAACCCAAAACTAAAAACAATTAATAAAACACAAAGAGTGAAATTTTAGCCCTGCTGAAGTTGATGGTGAAACTCTCACAGACTTTAGTGGAGCCTGAACTTCATTTAAAATATTTATGTTCTGGCAATCAACCAAAACCTCTTCCCAGTAGCTTGAGAAGCCGTATCCCCCTCTATCTCAGTTTATCTTTCCATCGATGCTTTGCCCAATAATGCATCTCAGCCAGACATCGCGTGTGACTCCTGCTAATGTTATGTTTCTCACTCCTGCCACTCATCCACTAGTGGCTGCAGTTTCCATTGCCTCCTCCCACAAAGAGCTCCTGCCTTCCTTCCCCCTATGGCATTTCCTATGCCAGAAAAGGATACGTTAGACCCAGTCTCCTGTTCCAAACCTCTCCTCAGAACTCCTCTTTTTTGGTCTGCTCTCTCTTGAAATTCATTTTATTCCCTCATTTGGAATACTGCTCATAAACTTTAATTACTGAAATGTCTTCATGAATAAACAAAAAGTGGTGAGTTAAAAATGCAGTAAGGAAGTTTCAGGTTAGACGCTAGGGGAAAATAGTAATCTGGAAATTGCTGACATATCTCATAAATATTTGGGAGGCATTTTCTACTTCCAGATGTCATTGACTCTGCTGAGAGAGCTCTGGGCTAAGCTTTACATTGCAAGACGAGCCTCAGCCATACCAAAAAATAAAAGAGGGGAGGCACATTCGAAGCCTGAAGAGGGGACGACATTGTCCTATCTGTGCCGACTCGCAGAGCCACACAGGAGGCAACCTGAAGGTGTGCAGGAATGTCATGCCGCCATCGTGTCCCCAGGAGCATGGGGGACTTCCAGGAAAGTGAACAGGTCTGCACACCCCCAGCGCTTCAAAACCCTGCTGACCTTAAGGCAACCCTTACAGGATATTTCCTAGACATTGTTCAGGATTGGCGCAGGAGGTTTGCATGTGTTTCATGGAAGGTGTATGGGTTTGGGACACCAGGCACCGGCTGAGACGGGAATTTCCACGCAGCCCAGCAATCCTGTGACTTTTTGTAGCTTACGCATTGTCTGTCTTCAGCCAGCTGGACAACAGTCCCGGCTCCTTGGCACTTATGGCACATTTTTCCAGTAAGCTCTAATAAAACGCTTCCTATCATCCCGTTTCGTTGGAATGAGGAGGGTTCCCACAGAAAGTGTGCAAACTTGGCAAAACACAGTAAAGCCAGTGTTATCCCAGCAGAGCAAACACGAAATAAACCTTTCTTATCATGTAATAATCAAAGGGCCTTTCAGATGACTCTGACACTCCTTTTAGGTACTGTGGGATAATATGTTAGGTGCCAGACTGCCACATTTATCCTCAGTTCTCCTCTGAACTGGAAATAAGGATAAAAAATTTAATGACACTGTCCTTAGACATGGCTTCGCAATATGCTACATGTCTAGACTGCTGTAAAATTAGGAGGATTTTGTTTGAATGACTTGTTTATATGAATCCCATAATAAATAGCCCGACGCTCCCTAGTTGTATTAAAAACACATTGGAGCAAATTCTATGCCTGATTACACCACTGCAAGTCCACCGTCAGCTATCAGGAGCTACTGCTTCAGAGCAGAATTTGTTTTGCCATGTTTGTATTCATTGCACTGATGAGAAGTATGACTCCAGGGTGTTGTATGTATTGGAGCATCAAGGTGTGTAAGGCTGGAGGAAGCCTAAGGCTTTTAAACCAAGAGGAGAGAATTAAATCAGCTTTTGACTTCATATAGTCCCATAGTTCACCTGCAATAGAGGTGATGCACAGGAAATGCAGAATATTAAAAAGATTCAGCAACCAGTGCCTGGCCCAAAGGAGAACAAAAGGAAACATCATTCCCAAAAATTGATGTGTTTGAGACTTCAACCTAAGGAGAAGCAGGCCTTGCAGAAGACCTGAGTCTTCCTGAAGAAGACAGACCATTTGTTGGAGAAAATTCAGTATTTCTTATGATGCTTTCTCAGTAATCCTTTTCTTCTAAGCTTTGGCTGCCCTGCCCCGGCTGCACCCAGTCTTACTCTGTCTTGCAAGTTAAGCAATTCAGATCTGTCTGGTCCTTGGATGGGAGAGTGGGCAGAGGTCCCAGTTATAAAAGTCACAGACCAAGAAGACAGAGCTGAGGAGTCGCTGACTGAGTGTGCAGAAGCTGGGACACTGTTCAGCCCCGCTGCCTCAGCCTTGTTTAAGCAGACAGCCAACTTTTACTTTAATTTTCACTTCCACATAGGGGAATTTTCGCCAAAGCTGTGTGCTCAGAGTTGTGGGGGTCTCTATAGCCCTGTGGATTCATGCCAGACCCTGTGCACTCTGAGACAGCTTCTGCTATGCACAGGGAGATGCCCAGAAGGATGTAAGTCTAAATCACTACCTTTCACTGGCCAAGGTCAAAATCACATTATTTTCCTTTCCCTGTGCTGTGATCAAGTTCCTTTGGAGTAGCTGACTCAAACGCCCAAGGCTGTCATGAGCCAACAGGTTTCTGCAGCATGAGGCTCATCCCCAGCGCTCCAGAGGGGCTGCTGAGGAGCTGGTGGAGATATTGGCTTCAGAAAGCAACAGTTTTGCCCCAGCATCACCCAAGCAGCCGTGGCTATGGGCTTCCAGCCCAGCTTTGCCCCCAGCTGCAGAGAACAGCTGCAAAAGCTGCGGAGAATGAGGAGGTAAACAAGGCTGAGGAAGACAACTAGTTTGAGAAGCTGCTTCAAAAAGGGACTTTTTCTGAGCTTGAAAAACACAACTTGCTGAACTTCATAAAGGTGCATGCTGGGTTGAGGAAAGAAACCTCAGCTGGTGGCAAAAGATTGTGTTCCAGATGCAAGATGACGAACCGTCACTGCAGAAGGTCAGGATGACACAGGCCACCTTCCAGGAAATCTGCAGGAAGCACAGCACCAAGCTGCAAAGGCAACGCAAAAGAGGCAGCACAGTAATAGAAAAACTCTCTTATCTCTTCAAAATCATGAAGCCATCACCATCCTGCCTTCTGCTAACCAGGTCAGCTTGGGTAGGTCACCTGTGAGGCCACCAGGATAAAAGCATACCAAGGGAGGTCTCTCGTGCGCATACGGAGGCTTGTTTGCTGCTGTAGCAGATATACTAACATTATAGCCAGTTGGTCTGGAAATGTGTCCAGGGCTAAGATCCTTGGTAATTCCCATCTCTCTTCCTCTGATGAAAAAAGCCCAGTGTGTGGCTGACAATAGTGCAGCAATCTACAAAAACATCTTCTTGTGGTTCACCAGTCAGTGGAAACACCTGCAGAAACAACAGCCATGATGGTACTATCTTGAATGTGCCATGGTGCAGTCACGCAGTAGGTGCCCAGCACTGCCCGTGAGCCTGTCCTTGCCCCAAACCCAGCACCTTGGGTGTATGTCCAGAGGGTGAGGCGACTGTGCTCTTGACCTGGAGGAGTGCTGGCACACCTGCCTACATGCCAAATTGAGCATGAAAGTGCATATTAAACCCATCTACATGGCTTCAGTCAGCTTTCTCTCTCAGCAAGGAGCTGGTAACTAACTCCTAAGTGTTCACAGGGAGGAAGCTTCCTAAATGGTCCTCTCCTGTGGAGCAGTTGCTGTTGGGAGCTGAGAGAAAAAGCCCCCATTCCTCCAATGCTGGTTGCCATCACCTGACTCAGGCATTTCAGGGGAGGCCAGCTGTTTAGGTGAGCCATCTACTTTAACTGTTTAACTTTGCCTTGAAGAGGCTAGAGGTGCTTACACCTGGTGTGTCAAGTTGAATGGATGGCAAGTCTAGGTGGTATGGAGTTGTCTGCTCAGTCTTAGGACTAGCATCCTGCTCCACTCAGTTGACCATGTTCCTTTACAGGTACTCATCTTTGGCTTCACGTGTGACAGCACAAGTCAGGAAGCTAATATGAGCTGGAGAATTAAAAAAAGGCTGCCCTTGCACGTGCATCGTTGTAATCCCAGTACAACCAGAGAGTGCCAAACAGTACAGCATTTAGCACAGACATCCATTTGGAGCCAGGTAGGATGCCTCAAGCATTTTAGGCATGGGATCAACAGCGAGTATTTTCCTAACTGAAGCATGATTTAATGCTTTAATGAGGATATCAAAAACATGGGAAGAAGAGAAACTGGACTGATGGCTGCAAATTTTCTACTGAAAGAGAAGATTATCCTAATGATAGTAAAGGCCTGGGAGCAGATTAGAGCCTTGGCGGTGATCTGGTATATAACAGTGACACCCAATGTCTTTTGCATTAGCCACTGCTTTTTGAGGAGGTCAGCTTTTGTTTCTAGGATTCTGTATCTGGTTACTTCAGGGCATTTTCACTTGGTCTAATTTTGCACGGCTAATTTAGTCACCAACATGACAAGTCTACCTCCCCAGACTATCTTTACCATTAGCGGAGAGACAGACTGGTTCTTCTGGAACAGTCTAGAGCTCAAGTTTACCTTGGGTACCTCTGAATCCCTCTGAGGCACTTCCTAACTCTAGATGAAGTCTATAGCCTCATAAATTAGGGATTTGGGTCAGTGTTTGAATTTATGTGATGTAAGTATCAAATGGGCCCCTCTAGGCCCATTTCAAATCCACTTCATATATTTCACTGGAGTTACTCTGTATTTACATCGCTGTTTGCGAGATCAGGGTTTGACATAGCTCTCATCTTCACTCTGGCACCTCTTGGTCTTCATCAGGAGGCTGCTGGTGGGTTTGGGTTTTGTTTTAATGTCGGTGCACTCATTTGCTAGTTTTCGGTTTGAATGGATGTGAGCGTTGGCTTCTCTGAGATATCTGAGAAGCTTCTCCATCAGTGGGGGCAGCCTCAGCAGATTTTGCACTTTGCTTTCGCTTCCCATCCCCACGCTTCAGTGCAGCACCAAGCCAATTATATGAATTAATCGCATTGCATTTACTGAGGCAACTGCACAGCAATTACACTAGCGCTGAAATCCCCTTGGTGGCGTAAATATGGTTAAAGCGCATTTATGCCGTGCTGCATGGCTATATTTGTATAGTCTGATTAGTTCCCCTAGTCCACTTTGAGGAGCAACGGACACGTGAGAGGAAAGAGTGAAATTTAAGCGCAACTGAAGTGAGACATGGTTGATGTGCACACACAGTGCCGCACGCACCTCCGCTACAAGCTCACCCAAGCTAGTGGACTTATGTCAAAACTACATTTGCCCCATGGTGGTTTGGTTATGTCCTATGAAAGGCCAAGGCCACACTGCAGGTGAGGAAAGCTTGGCTCTGTACAAGGTGACGCTGGCAGCCCCAGAGGGCTTTACTCTGTCACAGTAATGTCCTTCTGCCAGACAGCTGGCCTTTGTGAACGCAAGGTTGGTTTGCTTCTGGTCGTGCACCATCAGGAGACAAACACGCAGCTCTGCCAGCTGGGAGTGGGTGCCTGGAGGCCCAGGTCCTAGGCAGGGTGGCTGCCCTAAGGGAAGCACGCATTGAGGCTCTGGGTTCAATCAGCAACCATGGCTCAAATCCTCAGCTTTTAGAGGAGGAAAGATGAGTGCTGCCATGCTGCTGGTGCCCATTTGACTCTCCCGGCTAATGAAGAGGCATCTAGGTAGGATCTAGGTAGGTGAGTGCCCCCAGATTTTCTGTAGCTCCGTATTGGCATCTCCCTAGGCATTATTCGTAATACATGGAGAGGTTAAAAAGTTCTACAGTCTTTCTGCGCTCCTCCGCACGACATATTTATGCAAAATCTCCCTAAAATGAACGGATGCAGAGAGACATGGCCCTCCTGGAGCAGGTTAAAACAGTGAGAAGCAAGCAATAACTGGCGAGCAACATCCAGCTAACCTCAGAGACACATGCCAGGGTACCCACAACTTCTCCATGAGAACAAATACTGCAAGCGCCAGCTGATACTGCATTTAGTGCCAAACATTAACCACAGAAACAATCAGTAGCTGTTAATAATGATACCTATTTCAAATAAAGTAAAGATTTTGAACACAGACTGAGGTGAATTCTGTGAATTTATTAGAATGTGGATCAGTGTTCATCTTAATGGAGCTGACTTAAACTCAGAAAACTGGATTACTCCAAATTTCTTAAAGAAATTTGTTGGTTAAATGCAGATGTCAGAACTTATAGGGCTGGCTATCTAGTGGGTTTTCACAATAAGATGTGAATTAGTCATGGAAAAAAACATGCAATAAAGCTGTTTTTCTTTAAATAATTATTAGTTTGTGATGCAGTGTACGCCAAGTAATCAGTGAGTTTTATGGTAAGCTTGAAAACCCATAGTAGTGTAGGAAGTCTGCTTCTTTGTGGACAGTGCCGTTATTATCACACTGCAAATCATTACATTGCAGACACTTGCAAAAATCAGCAAGAAATTATGAGTAAGACACTCAATGAAATCTGGGAGGCTTGGCATTTCCTCCTGGTTCAGCCACAGGCTTTCTGTGCAACCTAAAAAACATTATTGATTTTTTTTATTGCCACAGTTTTCCCTCAGTAAAATGGAGATAACAATATTTCCTTTCTTTACAACTTCTTTTTTGCCTTTCTTTTCTATTTAGATTGGAAACTTCTTTCAACTGTGAATATCTCTAACTGCATATTCATCACAACAAGCAAGGGAGCTCTTGCGACCACAGTAGAAATAGTAAAATGAAGAAACAAACAAGAAGAGAGTGAAAAAAACAGGATGACTCTAAACAAAGAAGAATGAAAAAGTGTCCTGAGTTAAAAAAAAAAAAAGAGAGAGGTAAGAGAAGTAAAAGGGAAGCGTGAGTTAGACAAATTGAAGAAACAAAAGACAGAAAGCAGACAAAAATAGAAAAACCACCAGGGCGAACCCCCAGAATCAGAAAAACAGAGTGAGGAAGAAGAAACAGGGGGAGCAAGACAGAAGCCCCAAGGCACAGAAGACTAGCAAAAGGAGGGAAGGCAGAAATACAATGTTGAAAATATTTTTAGTATGGTCTTAGGCTGCACTAAAATCCTAATAGTGAGGGAGAAGGTTCAGAAGAGACTGACGTCTTGGTTTGGGTCCCCTCTTGCATAGTCTGAATATCTAGAACATCGGTGATTCAGTTGCAGTTTGGGTGTCTGGGAATACAGGGTTGGGCCCTTATGGTGCACTTGGGAAAAACACACAGAGCCATGCCCAGAAGCAACGTGATGGAGGAGTGGTGTGATGTCAGCATTGCCTGGGGAAAGAACAATTTCTTGCAGATCACCAAAAATCAAAAGTGCTTTCCAGGAAGCAAAAACCTGGCCATCGAAAAAGAACACAATCATGCATGAATGAGAAGCAAATAAAATTCACTTTCAGACATGCAGCTTTGAGTCATGGAGGAGTGCATGCACCCTGTCTATTCTGTGACTCAAAATACAATGGGGTTTTTGCAACGTGACAGAAAGTCTTGTGTCCATCTTGCATGTCACCTTTCCCATGAAGTTTCAAACAAATTAGACCTATTCCTCTGATGGCAAAACATGGTCTAGGTATAAAGGCCACATATTTTTAAAACTCAAATCGTGTTGCTCTTGTGATTTCGCTCTTGGGGCCTGTGCCTTTCTCTCTTGAGGAGTGGTAAAAGGGACCAAAGATGTAGGGGGAGGTGGGGGGTGGTGTATATGAAAGAGAGGGATGGAGGAAGACCAAGACGGCTCCACAGAAAGGATGCACCAAGAACAGCTCAGTAAATCCCCTATCCCATGTTCACATCTCTTATTTTACATCAGAAGCTTTGCATTTCAGCTTGCTGGGGCTTGGAGCTGTGCATTACATGGATCCCCTTTCCCAAAGATGTTAAAAGAACAGCAACCGAAACAAGCCCCAGTAGCTGTGATTTTCTGTGTTTAATTTTTGATCAATTCACCTCTAAAATAAATACAACAGCAATACTGTATTTACAGATCACAAATGCCAGTACTCTCTCATGAATGAATCCAATGATACTTATTCACAAGACCGAGGTATTTGTCCCACATACATACACACACTTTAAACACCATATACCTTAAGAAGCACTTTCCTACAAAGCAGAACAAAGGAATCATGGTATCCATCAGACGAAGCATAGCTGGATCATGCCCATAAAGAGTTCAGCAGGAGGAATTCTTGTTGCTTGACATGCAACTGAAATAAAACCTCCTCTGTCTCTGGAAAAGCTTTATCACTCAGCTATACTAAGGCTTGTAAAATATCTTATACATCTATCCCCTTTTCTTAACTGAAATATCGAGGCCCTTTTTTGCATCTTGATACATCGGCAAAATCCTCAAAGAACAGATCACAAATATCTCCCATATTAATGTAAGAGAAAGGTTATTTCTGAATTTGAAAACATGAGCAATGTAGGAGATACGACTTTCTGAGGAAGGAAGCAGTCACACTAGAGTGATTACTTTTATCCTGATGTACCACAAAATAGAAGTACCAGTAATAGCTAAATCAGTTTTCAACCTCATTTATATTGTAATCACAATTAAGGTAAATTGATGCAACTGGGGTTTCAGCCATTCTGAATGGTGCTTAAACAAAGTTTCATAGTGATGTAAGTAGACTGGCTTTAAATAAATCTGATTACATCTCTGCCAGTTTTTAAGCATGAACAAGTCCTTGGTGATCACAGCAGTGAATCTCCTTCTCAATTATGCTAGTGAGCACCACCACTGCAGTAAGAAGCTGCTTGCTCCTAAGTCAACATATCAGCCCGTCTCGCCGCTGGAGAAATAATCCATGAAGTTGAGGTTGCAGTCGGAGGCCAAGATGTTTCACTCAAGACTCTTGGAGAGATGTGATGTTCCACTGAAATGCTGGGAAACGGCCATACAAGAAAGGCTTCTGCTCCATTGAAAGGGCTAAATGCAGCATGGGTGTCTGAGATAAAGCTCTGCCCGACTTCCATACAGCAAATATTTAAAGCTGATGCTGAGATGTCTCTTCTTGAATGTGGTTTCCAGTTGAGAGGTGTTTTACTTATTTTTCCTCTCAGTTTATCATGCTTCATATTTTGGGAGTGAATCACTGACATCCAGCAAAGTACAATTTTTACTAGCATTGCCTGAACCACAGATTGCTGGCTCAGGTCCACATGTTTGAGCAGGCACAAACAGGCTTTTAAGAGATAATACTCATACTCTAAACTCATCAGACAATAATCTCATGACTTGTACAAATTAAATGTATTAAAATACGGATAAATAATGTGTATACACATTGTCATTATTGCAGACTGGTAGTTTTTGTTTAAGACTGCAACCCAAAATGTACAGGGAGGGCAGTAAACAGTTTGGCAATCCACTTGGCATCAACTTTCAGATTGATAAAGCTTCAAATTACTGGTCTTTTCTTCATGCCGTTGGAGAGGGAGAAATGATCGATGATGTAGTTGTATTACTTCTGAAGACTGGGGGACACGTACACAGATTTGGCCACAGACCATTTTGCAGGAGAGAGGTGCTTATAAATCACCCAGGGTTGCTTCCCATAAATCAGAGAGGGACAGCTTTTCTGAAAAACAGAAAGTTAGGTGAATGTTGGGCTCTCAGTGACCTCATTTCCAGACCTGCTGGACCATATAGCAATGCATACCCTTATAAGTGAAATATTTAGCAATAAGGGAGCCAACCAGATCACACTCTGCCTCAGAGGAAAGGTCCCAGTCAGGTTTCTGAAGGAATGTCAAAGTCTTAGAGAAAGGGCTGGGAGCTAGGAAGGATGCTTGAGGCTAATCACTACCACTGTGGGACAGAGTATTAAAATGTACAGGAACAGGTACCAATTAACGTTTGGCAGGGAAGCAGAAAAGCCTCAGGAAGATGCCAGAGGATTTCGTCCGGACAAACTTGAACAAGAACTAAAAAGTTCAAGAACACGAGATGGCGTTTCCAGAGGTACTCCCCATTATAGGCAAAGATAAGGTTCATTGTCTCACATGTGGGAGAGGAGATAAAACTGTACTACAATTTTCTGGGAAGAGACTACAATCCCCCCATGCCCTGTTGATGAGAAAGAAGGTAAATCCAACACGTGTGGGTGAAGTGTGAAGTTCTGCACACTTCCCTTTGGGTTTTGCAATGAAATGAGTATTTCCAGAGTCCCAGCTTTGAAAAAATACTCTAAAAAGCTTGTCTCTAATGACTGCTTGTCACAAATACATAGAGCAGCTATACACCAAGTTAAAACACTCTCCCATAACCTAAAAGACAAGTGAGTGCACTGCAGCGATACTTAAATTACATTGCAGTAAGCCACCTGGATTAAGGAGGGCTGGAACTGATCTGGCTGACCTGAGCTGGTTACACATAGCCAGCTGGTTTTCCACTCCATCCCACATTGACCATACAAGATTTTCCATTGCCTAAGTAAAATTCTGCCTCCCATTATCCTAAATAATGGCAGCTGACCGTATGTAGAGTGTTTGTATCATGTTGTGCCTCAACATGACATGGCACAAAGTGTCGTCCTGTCATAACTCTGGATCAGACAACATTATCAACAGTCCTAAAATATGACTTAAAGCAGAAGCATTAACAGTTTGGAGGCAGAGTGCTTAGGTGGGAGATTTTAGAGCAACTCCCTAGACTGATCCAGTATGACTATACTGGTAAATTATAGAGTATCACTGCCGTGGACTTGGGTGCTGGGACATGGTCATGCTATTAAACAGTTAGAAAGGTCCCTGGCACAATTTTAGCCCAGGCCTGCTAGCATGGCTCAGGAGTCAGCATGGGTCATAGCCCAAGTGCCTCAGCTCCTGCACCTGAGGATGGGAGCATGCAACAAGAGTGGCCCTGACCAAGAAGATGCCACAGAGCTGGAGAGTACCCCAGCTCCGCTCTGCATTTGGGTACGCATGTAGCTGTTTGGTCCTTCTTGAGGCTTCTACATTTCCTGCGTCTTGGGTGCTAAGTCTTCTCTCTGTGTGTGAGAAAAGGGCTTAAAGGCTTTTGATTCATCTTAATGAGGTACAGATTTATTGGGAAAAAAAAGGTCTTTAAAAGTTTTGACAGAGGGAAAACGTTGTTTCCTGCCTGCTTTAGCCTCAAGTCCTTATAGGATGAAAGTTGCATTTATGCTGTATTAGATATGGGAGCAACATGCAGATAAGAGATCTGTGTCTCTTCCAAGACAAAAATGTGCTGGCTTTAGCCCTGTACATTTTAGCTCTTACGGTAGATCAAAAGTGACTTAAAGTAGGGCCAATGGCTTTCCAACAGCACGGACCAAACCTCCAGACTCTTTTTATTAGTCTAACAGTTCGGAGCCACTTCAGGCCAAAGAGACACCAAGACCATCTTGTCTCTACAGCAGGCTTGGGGAGAAGCAACTTCTTACCTAACCTAATGGGAGGCAACTTTTCACAGTTGTACACTGAAGCTGTGCTCAGATTTCAGGGATTAGCTTATTGCTTCATGTGCTGAAGTACACGAAAGGATCAGATGCTCTTGGTGAACCAGGTTCCTGTTTTGAAAGAAAGAGGAAGGTACACAGCAAGACATAGATAACTTATCTGTGTTTGTAGCGAATTTTCTTTTTTTTTTTCTTTTATACTATATGAGCAATAAAAAGCTATTTACAAGGCATACAAACTTCAGTTTATAGCTAGAAAGATGTTTCTCTCTGTCTGCGTTGTCTCTGCAAGTGTCAAAACAGTCTTGTATTTCATACCAATAAAACATGAATTTCATGCCAAGAACAGCAAGAAACAAAACAAAATGAAGCTATTTCCTCAGAAAAAAAAAATAATAAAAAGATCGGACTCTTGCAAATCTGCCTCTGATCCTGTAATTGGGCTGGTGGGAGCAGACACCATGGGAACCCGTATAGCAGCCTGCCTGCGCGGATCTGTTCCAGTAGGCCCCCCTGTAGTCTCCAAACCATACTGGGAGGGTGCTTCTCTCCCCTGATTAGTTCCTTGCTTCTCAAGTATTCCAGTTAATTTCAGAGGGTGAAGGGTTGTGAATTTAGCCCAGAGTGCGAAATCCAGAGTTATTGCTAGAGTTGGTTAAAAATTTTTCCAATGGAATGCTTTTTTTCCATCAGAAAATGCCATTTTGTCAAACCAAAACTGCTCTCTGAGGCATGTTGATTTTCACAACCTTTTGTTTTGGGGAAAAAAATTGGGAAGAAGTATTGTGAGAAGGTCAAAATATTCCATTTCAACATTTTTGGAATGGAAGCTAAGGGGGAGGAGGTGTTTTTTCAAAGCTACTTTTAGTTTCAAACTGTAATTTGCTTTCTATCACAGAAAGAAAAGTGTTGCGATACAAGGATTTCTTCAGTCATGGCAATTCATTTGTTTTCATTCTGATTCAGTGCAAAGTAAACGTTAATTTCCTAGAACTCCTTTGGAAATGGAAATTTCTTGTGTTTTCACAGCATTAGTTAGGCCTATGTTATAGTTGTGAATATATTGGAGATGCATTTTATCCATCAATCTTTGCAACAAGTGCTTAGATGGTTATTTGATCCCAGCAATTTTCTCGGTTAAATGAAAACCAACATTCATACAAACAACACTTGGCTTGAATAAATGTTCACAGATAGTGAACAATGAAGACATAAAACAGGCAAATGTGACAGCTGATTGTGATTTGTCATAGTACTCTTGTACAGATTTTTAACCAGTCAGACAGATTTCATGCTTGTTAACTCTGAAATGAAGACAAGTAGTAGATCTTAATATATTTTGAGTAATGTTTTTAGATGTGGCCCTGCTGCAGCTAGAAAATGAAGCTTATCCATAAATTAATCCCAGTTCAATTAGAATGGGCTTAATTAAACCAGGTGTAATTTTTCCTGGGTGATAATTAAATATTTTGTCTTGCTTGTACTTCCTTAGTGCGCTCACTTTATTTTAATCATTTGATGTATTAAGTCTCGGAAGTCACACAGCACATCGATCTGTCACAAATGAATAAAAGGATTAAACAGTCAGTTTGATATCTGTGCTTAGCTCTGAAATACCACCTCACAGAGATCTCCTTATATTTATACTTTTCTAACTATACTCCATACTTTGACCAGTTAAATAATCCAGAACTGTACTAATTTACACCACATTTGCACATCTAAAAGGGTGTTGAAAAACTAAGGGATCAAAGATGTTAGAGCATAGTGTGGAACTAAAACAAAGAGTAGCATTATTTGTTTGATCCTGTTAAATTTCTAAAAATATCTTCCTCTTTAATAAGAGAGTAGGGTGACTCACAGGAATTTAGAAACTTGGCCATGGTAGAGACGTATCGCCAGCACCTTGTGGGCAGAACAAACACATCCAACGCTCCAAGAGAGGAGGTGCCATCACGAGGAAAGGCCTCTCCTTCCACCGCTCCTGCTTGCCCAGTACAAGTCGACAACTTCCAGGCCTGCCAAGTTAGTCCCCCAAAAGCACAGGAGTGGCTTAAGAACTTCAGTGTCCCAAAAAACGATGAATGTCAGGTCCCTTTTAATTGCCTTTGGACCTTTGAATGTTTTGGTTTCTTGTTCTGAAGACACGTCTGCAGCCTTAAAGGACAGAAACTTAATTCTTAAAGACAGGCTGATATTTCCAGTTACTCGCCTGATGCCAACAGATGGGATTTTGATGTGGGAGGAAAGATAATCAGAAAACATCATACATGCCCACTTCTTCAGACATACCCAGGCTGCGTCGTTTGCAGATGCAGAGGTGGTGAATCCTGTCATATGTACCTTGGAAAAGAAGAGCAATAAATCTTGACTGTGATCAGCAAAGTATTAGTCTTTCTTAAGGGAGTACCACTAGATCTTCAGCTAATACAAGGTATCCTGAGCATAGCAGGTCCTTAAAGGTTATGAAGAAAAAACATGAGAATGTTATAATTCAACTCAACTGAATCCGGACTGGGTCCTAAGTACATCTACATTTTTCGGCCTTTCATTTTCACATGTGTGCAATAAATCATAAGAAAACAGATCAAATCCAAAATGTGTGTATTGATGGATGAACTAGAATATCCATGTGTACATATAAATTCAGTACGACAATTTATGGAAAATTTATGTGTGTATGTCCTTTTTGGAAGTATTCACAGGATGAAATAACTATCGTAGTTACAGAAAACTCACTTCTTTATAGTATGAACTGTGTTACGGTTTTTAGAGAGCATAATGTGAGGTTCTGTCTTCATCAGGCATTTATAGAGACAATAAAAACTACAGGAAAAACGTTTTACTCAGAGCTTAAACACACACTCCCTGGCCCTTTCAGGTTGCTTTCAGCATCTTCTTGCTCGTGCTGTCACTACACCCTCATATTCCCTCTTCCTGTGGCAGGCCATTGGCATAAATTCCCTGTTTATACTTCCACTTTGTGCCTACCTCAGAAAATCACTGCTTCATCCCTCCTTAGTTTAACTAGAATCTGCATGTGGACATTGTTCAGAGGTGCAAGTGTAGAGATGTAATCCTAGCAAGCAGCAAGGGGTCCATATAAATTGTAGTTGCTTTGTCTGACAATTTCCTGGACTCGGGTCCTAGCTCCTCAGTTGACCTTCTGCAATTTTTTTTTCTGTCTTTGCTTGTTTTTGATTTAGAAGAATGGGCTAGAGTGACCCTTTCCCTCCCTTCTTTTATATGGCCTATTGCCACTTGGATTCCTAGACAATAGATCAAGTTCTGGGCTCTGTTAGAAACTATATTTTTTAAATAACATTGTCTCTTCTGACTCAACCATCTATGTCAAATGCACGGCCTCAGTGGACTGCCACAGTTAAATGGAGAAGATGGTGTTGCCAATTGCTTGAGATGTTCTACCTTATTTACAAGGAATGTGCTTTTATATTTTTTTTCCCTCTGAACAGAGTAGGGATTAAAATAAAAACTTTTTTTTTTTTTAAAAAGGAAGCATTTCAGAGGCTGTGTGGGCATGCCTTCGGTCAGATGCAGACAGGCTGCTCTGCAGGTGCTCCGAGGCGGCCGGACCCCGGCCAGCTGAGCACAAGAGCATCTTCTGAGGGGTGGCACAGACCAGCTCAGGCTCTCCTCCTGGGCTGGCTCTGCGCGCAGGTGGAATGGCACCAGCCAGGGGCACCAGGCTGCATAGACGTGCCCAGAGTCTTCTCCTGCCATTCCGGTATCTTTTCCAGCCAGCATTTTGCCCCAGGCGCTCTCTCAGGTTTTCTCAGGACATGCTTACGGTGCTGTTCTGACTGTGTCCTTGGGACTTTTGTCACTCTGAGACTCCTCGGCTGCTCCGGCAAGCGCTGGTGTGCACAGCTGCATCCATCCATGCTGCTGCCGCCGCCTTTCCTGAGCTGCAGCGAGAGCAGGGCTTGCAGGCGCTGCTCCCCTCCCTTCCCTCAGTTCCCCAACAGAGCAATTACCCTTTCCCTCGTTAGGCCCCAGTGGAAGAGCCACTTCTACCCATACCCACTTAACGAGGCCTGACCCAGCTCGCTGTACCAATAATAACTGACACAGCCATGAAATACCTTTTATTCCCCAAGTGCTTACTGCTCCCAGCTCGTCACCTGGATCCTCTTTTATCAGAGCCTAAGTGAATGCTCTGATAGCATTTGCTCAGATAGCTCTGAAGTGAAGCCTTTTATCAGAGCCTCTTTTTATCAGAGACCTAAGTCCTGGTCCTCTGGTTGTGTTAACAGGGGTCTGTGTGAGATGAGCGGACTTTTGGGGAGCACCTATAGGGGATACAGGTAGAGGACCCCTGAAATGTAGCCATGACTCTATCAGCTGCCTAATGATAAGATCAGTGGTGGTAGGTGAGACTGAAGACAAGAAGTAGAAGGCAATATTGTGTTTAATTGAAACATCGGGGATGAAAAACTTGGCCTATTTGTCTAAATGGGATTTATCACACTGAAGAAAACAACATACCTTCCTTAGACTGCTCATTTTCTTTGCAGTTGTTACAGGCCCTCGGTGCAAACTAATGCACAAATTAGAGTACTCGTGACCTTTAGAAAAGGTACCACTTTCAGTCTCCCGCACTGAAGTCTCCCTTCCCCGCCCACGCTCACACACAAGTCTTCTGCAAACAATATGTGGCATGCAGCAGGAATCTTCTGTTTGGTAGAAAGTTTTCCACAATTACATAAGCGCAGCCTGAGAGCCGATGCGGAGGTAGCCGAAAATGTGAGAGTGAGATTTACAGTAATATAATTAGATCACTTACAGTAAGAGGGAATGCTCTTTCCCGCGTTCGGACGAATGCCATAGGAGCCTCCCGCTACTCCTCCTCTGAGTCATCTTTCCAGAGGCACTTCTGAGAGCCAGCCACCCTCAGGTGTTGAGCAGTATTTGTTTGTGCTGGGGGGTGAAAAAAATGCGTACGCGCACACACAGCCCGAATTTGATTAAGCAAACACGGGCAAAGAAAAGCAGAGGGCTGTGGTTTCTTTGAATGTCTGTCTGTCTGCTTGGTGACAGAGCCAGTGCTCGCAGTCCCAGCCACAATACCTTGACTCATCACGCAGTCTAGAAGCAGGGCTCGGCCCCGGGGGGGCGGGAGCCGAACCACACACGAGCACCGGAGAGCGGCTGGGAGAGCACTGACAGCCTTTATCAGCCATTCTCGAGGCTCCTCTTCCACGCTCCGTGGTAAACCGGGAGTCCAAGATTTATCGCAGTGGCATAAGCCAGTGCTTTAACTTTTGCCAGGTTAAATAACTTTGAAAGCACTGCTTTGGCCTCGGGATTGAAACACATGGTTTGGAGCAACCCTAAGTTCCCTTCCAGGCTCTGCCTGGGCAAGTCGTTTATCTTTGGTGTACCAGCAATAGAATACTCTCTCTCGGCTCACAATAAATAATGGCTTGTGTGCATAATAAACCTTATCTACCTCCCAGGCATGCTGTGAGAATGGATGGATGTTTTAAAGGAGTTTTGTAAGCTGTCCATGAAAAGAGTTACAAGCGTGCAGTATGTAATTATGGCCCTTATCTTACACAACCATCCAGGTACTGAAGGAGCCCTGGCTTTACACATGCAAGGCAGTAAGGGCAAACTACAACACCAGACTTGCAGGAAGAAGAAGGAGAAGAGGTTTCCACTCCACAGCAGCTCCAGGTGAGCCTCAGTACTTATTCCAAGTGGAGCTAGGTACGGGACTGATGCGACTTTTTTATTCTACGTCAGCTGGGTGAATTATAGGTACTGGGTAGATTACAAAAGCCTGGAAGCAGGGACCAGAAGCTAAGAGAGCTTTGTTCCACCGGGCTGCTACAGCCACTGGGCTACAAAGTTATGCCTCTGCTTCTGCCCCGCTTTGGTCCTGTTAGCTCCCCTTTTGGCAATGCAGCACAGCTCTGGTTTGACCAGCAGCAAGTGCCCCTAGCCGTACTGGAGGGAGTCAGCATTGATGATGAAAGGCATGTGAAATCGCAGGTAAGATCCATAGAAATGGCCTGCGCTATTCACCTCTGAGTCATAAAGAGACATTTTTTAAGCAACACGCTGCCAGGCTTGAGCCCAGCTGCACAGAGCGCGCGAGACAACTTTTGAGGCAAGTGCTATGTTCTGACATAACAGACTGACCTGAGTCATTACAGGCGTGAGCCAAGCCGCCTTTTTTCAATTAGGAGATGCAGTTAGAGAATTACCTATAAGCAGTAGCGAGGACAGTCCCAGGACAGCCAGATTCTTGTACCCCCTGCAAGGACGTTATATCCCCTGTGAGCAAAAAAAGCCCCCCCAAACCTTAGAGCGGGGCAACTACAGACAGTGCCAACTGCCCTGCACTTTATATGACACGGGCCCTATGTGTAAAATTCTGAGTAATCCTGACATGGGGGGTCAAGGGAGGTTGTAGCCGATCTCTGGCTCCACAGAGAGCACTAACAGCTTCATAGCACTGAGGAATACACAAGAATGTGCCCAAGCTCAAGACTTTTTTCAGTTTGCGTAAATGAGGTAAGAGCAAAGAAGTAATATCCTCTTTATTTCATAGGTAAAAGAGCCAAAGATCACAAGGAACTTTCCGGAGGTCATCCAGGAGCTTGTCGCAGAGGCAAGACCTGACCGGTGCCTTTTTCCTCTCCTTGGGACACCTGTCCTCAGCTTTGAATGTAAATGTGCTGATTCCGAAGTTAAAGCATCCCAGTGACAGAACTGCATCCATGCACTACAAACTCAAAAGGAGAATGGGAGGGAGGTGTGCCCTCTGTGTGCGCGCGTGTGCGTGAGATCTGAAAGTGCCTATAGACAAAATGAGGATGTGAATTCCTGTAGCTCGGAATAAGGAAATAAGACTGATGCTTTCTCTGGGAGGGTTAAAGTGGTTTTTTTGCAGCGCTCATGTGTCAGCTTCTGTGTAAGTGAACTTCATCCCCTCCCCGCCTTCCCAGGTAAATTCCTGCTGCATTTGACAAAATGCGTAGTCAACAGAAAGAGGGGAAAATCCTTGTTGTGGCAAAATCTTAAGCAGTCACAGGATGATTCCGTGAAAAAGCCCTTATACAGCCCCTGTGGGACAACCATTTTAACACTGAGCTTTTACTGTAGTTTTTATGGTTGGTGTTTCAGTAGATACACATGGCTCCATCAAAAAATACTAAATTTTCGATTATTCTTTAGACCTAGGGATCTCCCCAGGGGCTAAACCATCATCCCACCTTTACGATGGAGGCCCGTTTTCCTCATCAGTTCTGGTCTAGAGCCATGCTGCATGGCAGAGGGCAAAACTCTTTGCAATGAGAGTGTAACTCTGCCATCTCACCTCAGAGGCTCCTGAGATCTTGCCCTGCCTATTCAGAGCATACAGAGCCATGTCGATTTACAAACACAAAATCCCCAAATATTGGCTCTGAACATCTGAAAAGCAGTCTGAAACCACTAAGGCTAACGGCAGTGAGATCCTTGAATTCAGTGGCAGGGCACTTTAAGCATTTAAGCAGGCATTTGAAGCAGGGCAACATGAAATTATGTGCAGTTTGAACGTTTAGACTTTGCAAGTAGCTAATAGTCTCGTGCACCTCATTTCACCATTATTTTAAGAACCAAGTACACTCCTGTTATCCTCAATATGGCAGAGTAGCTTGCCAAGGAGGGGCGTATTCAAATACAGAAGAAGTTAAATTAATGACTTTGCCCTTCACTGTTACAATATAAACAGCTCGATATTAATGGAATACTCTTATATTGATTTTGTTTTATTATTTTATTTTATTGTACTGTCTTTTATTTCTTTTGATTGATGTTTCTATTTTATTTCCATTTCTTCAGATTTTCCTCTATTTCTACATGTTGCCAGGGAATAGAAGAGGAAGAAAGAGCAAGGGTCTGATTCAAAGTCACTGCAATCAGGCAGCAGACTTTCCTTTGCTTCAGTCTCGGATCATACCTCAAGCAAGGTTGTGTGCTGCTAACCAATACTTTGAAAAGTTTTCATTTAATCCTTGACACAAGAACACCCCTCTGTCGCCTTGTCAAAAACGTAAAAAAAAAAGGCAATTCGTACTGCTTAAGCACCGGAACATGTTATTAGGAAAAGCTATACCAACCACAATGATACTCTGCGTGCCAAAGGTTGGCTTTTCACTCAAGTCAGTGGTGTTGGTGGTAAAATCCAAGCCCAAGCTGAGTGATTTTTACAGAGAACTCAAAGACAAGTGTGTGGAGTTCTTGTTTTTCACTGCAGATGTGCTCTGAGTGACAGACTCTATCATTTGCTGGGAAGGAGTGTAGAAGGTAGGCTGCATTTTGCCCCCTTGGTCCCAGCAGGCTGAACAGTGGCTTGTAGAGAAGGTCCAGTAGTTCTTAGAAGTGGGTCCGTCCTCTTTTAGGTAAGACGGTTGTGTTTTCTGAACTCTGGCAAAGAGCAGCTGATTTTGCAGAAGGGGAATATGCAGAGTGAAACCACTACAAATGCTGATCCTACCAGAAATAACCAGCTCTCCCTTCCCACTGTTTAGAAATGGAGAGTACAAAAATTCCGGTGATTCATTCTCTTATCTACCAGAATGGGGAGAAAAAAACCCACCTAAATAAAAGTGAAATGTTTTACTCAGATATGCGGCTTTACATGAAATTTTGTTAACCTCTCACTTTGTGGTAGTTTGTAGAAGGCAACGATTCCTGAAATTTAATATTCATTTCTTCCTAAGAATTCCTCCAAAGTGTGTGGGCTGGCAGACTCTCCCTGACCAACTTGGTCTCATGGGTTTCCCAACGATCTTCTCTCTAGATAAGGAGAAAACTTTGATGGCTTATCCTGTCTGGGTTTTTTTTTCTTGAGAAGAGACCTGTCTGGCAGAGCGAGCCCTTCTTTTGCTTCCCCCTTACGCCCTCAGCGAACAGACAACTTCCTCCTGTCCTGTGAGGCCCAAGCTTTTCTTCGTACCGGCATGGTTACGAATAGAGGCGGAAAGAAAAGTGCCAGTATTCAAAAGATACCTTCATATAATCGGTTTTAAAAATTGATACGTATTGATTCAATCAAGGGAAGGGAGAACCTGATTTGGGGTTTTTTGATCTTTTCCTGCTCCACTAGTTACTCATCATTAGTTAACTTATAATATTAAAGTCCTGATGCTTCCAACCTGATTACAGTCATTCATTCCTTGCCCTTTCGATAGCTCAGTCCCTTCATTCATCAATCTGAAGTCAAACAGAATTGGTTTGTGCAAGAAGAAAAAAGGCCGAGCGTTTAAAGTGAATCATATCAATTTGTGTGTGTGTGTGTGTGTGTGTGTGTGTGTGAAAGAGATAACCACAAACCACTTATGCCAACACTGCCACTCATGGGATTTTATTTCAGATGAAATGTGTCCTGACTTCTAAGTATTTCACATCTTTGCGTTTTTTTTGGTTTTTTTTTTTTTTTTGAGGCTGAGAGAGGTCTGATTACACTGTAATTCATCAAGGAAAAGAAAGGGCTACAAACATATGATTTCATAATGCATCAGAGGGTTTGTGGCTATTATGCCTGAACTACAAAGCGAATGCTTTGCACTAGTTGGATGTGAATGTGGATGAAAACGGATTTAAACATATGTATGCAATGGGTAGACACCATAGTCGAACCATCAGAAGCTTGCTTAATGAGCCAGGATTTTTATGAGTCAAGAGAAAGCACAATGCAGACGAGCAAAGCAGCTGAGAGCTGCAGCAGCCGATCCAGCGACCGCATTTCAGACATAAAAAGTCAGAGAGATCAAGATGGCCAGCGAAGCTCCCAAGCAACCAGATGCTGTGGTAAAAGTATCTCAAATTCAGTGTTTGGTCTAGACATGAGTGAGAAGTGAGGAGGAGTGGGAACAAGATTTAGCAATTTTAAGGCACAACACATTGTCATTCCAAGTCAAACAGGTTCAGTGGTCCATTTTGCCCCTTCTCCTACTTGTGCATATTAAGACCTTTTTAATGCTTCTGATCAGCTCTCTTGCTCTTCTTCCTACATCAGCTGAGAACTCCCTAGTGAAGCGATCACTTAGCACATAGGAAAGGTGACTTTGTAGCTGTCAGTCACACAAAGTGCTCTAAATTCCTTCAAAGATGTGTGGTATTGGTATAGCCAGTCCTCAAAGTTTCATCTCCACCTCTAATGACAACTCCATCATAGGTACTGGCATTTTTCAGGAGATTTTATTGTATTTCATCATTTGGGGAAAAAAAAAAAAGTAGAAGATGCGTGTGTGTGTGTGTGTGCTTTTATGTGTGTGTTGTTCACATCATTTTTTTCATGCTAAAAAGAGTTCCATTTAATTGACAGCTTGTACATTCACATCTGCAATGGAAGAAATACGTGTAGTTATTTGGTGGTCAGTAGTTATTTGCAGGTCATTACCTAAGTGCTCAGATGGCCACTTTCTAAAACTCACTCAGCACTGAAATTAATTGGCACACCCACTGGCAGCCTCAGAAAAGAAGTCCAGGAGTAATAATAAAATGTCCTCTAACTTCCCGGGAAGGTTCCTCCAGGCTCAACTAACTTAAGCACATGGACTGCTCTTGCTTAAGCACATCTATGGTACTGTTGTCTTTCTCTCTCTCGTACATAGCTTAGAGACTTTGGGTTTGACCTTTAAAAGCTCTGTTTTTCACTCATTTTTAGGTGTATGCTGCCCTGCAGTCTCTAAAGCTCTGAGACAAGTCCCCAGACTCTTTATAGAGATTAAAGAGGGTCAGCTCTGCATGCCTAACTAATAGCATTACTCCTTTGTTTACTAAATAGCTCAGTAATTAGGTCCGTACCAAGGGACAGGCGTCTGCCTATTAAGATTTATTCAAGGAGATTTCATATTACTCTTGAAACCCTTTCCACTCTCCACGGAACTGATTGATACTTCTAGGTCTGCTCAGCAAAATAAATTAGGCAACGCGGAGCTCAAGGCCATGACGGCTGCCGCGTTCCTGGCGGAGGGGAAAGATCAGTTCCCTGGAAGCCGAAGCCAATCTTAAGTCAGTGCTGCTGCCGTTTTACCCTTCCCCAGCTCGTCTGGGCAGGGAGCCAGCTCTCGGGGCTGAACTAGGTAAAGGCTAACCCTACAGAGAGAAACAGTGACTTCCCAGCCAGCTTGGCTCCCCGGCTGGGCTCGTGGTGAGGAGGGAGCAGAAACACGCAGCTGGGGTAGGAGACTTACAGATCCTCGCTAGGACCCGCTTCCCTCTGGATCTGGACCTTCAGGCACGTGAAAGTTTCGGGAGGGGAGGATACCATTAAGCGGGGTTTGGAAGACCTTTTGGAGCAGAGAGTGTAACCTTTGGGTTTTCACCCTTCATTCTCCAGAGCCTTTGACTCTTGTTCCTCCTCTACATTTCAAACAGAAAAGTAGTATGCAGCCGGCCAGGTTCAGCACAAAAGAAAATCTTGCTCTGGTTGCAAAGCTGCTCATGTACTTGTTCCTCTTGCTGTCGAAAGTCCCCATATCCAGCTGTGATGTGCTTTATGCTATGAATCTGACTGTTCTCAATGGTCTTTGTTAAGGAAGTGGCACAAAAGCTTCATTCGTAGAAAACATGCGTTTGGACCTAAGAGATGCCTACCAGTTGGCTGGGCCGGCCATGGAGAAACGTAAGGGAACTTTCTCTACTTGCATCCTCCATGAAAAAACAGGACACAACAGCAGTCCTTCTGCCATGGGCCTGTTTTTTCTTAATGCCCTTCATGACGCAGACCACTTTAAAGGGGGCTGGAAGGCAGTCTTTGTCAAATTTCTAGTAACACATCATGGATCAAGTTTAATTTTTTTTTTTTTTCTGAACCAGAGTTACCAACACTAATTGAAACCTGACAATGTTGCCGAGGCCAAATTTCATGAGAACAACAAAGTTACTTAAAAAAAATAAAATGATTCATTCCCCACTCAGTGCACTGTCAGTTACTGGTACTCCCCACGCTTAATGCCTGAGGTAGCTAATGGCATTAACACATGAAAGAAATCATCAACATGCTTTTGACTCCCATTGGAATCCTTTATTAAAATAGTCCTGACACTTTTTTCTCTGTTTGTGGAGCCTGTATGCCAGCAGCCACACGACCAGTGCTCTGACCAACGGAGTGATAATTCCCAGAAATACAGAATTTGTTTAGACTGCTTCAGACACAGCCACCTTGACCCGATAACCTCCTCTGGGTTTTGCACTGCCAAATGCATATCTGTTCCGGCAAGGCAGGGCCACGCTCCAGCAAGGAGCACGGCTCTCCCGGAGCTGCATTCGGCAGGCAAGAGGAAACGAAAATGTCTCCTGTTTATGGCCACCCTGTGCAGCTGCTCTGGAGACTTTTCCATTCTTTTGCCCCTTCCCTAGGGTGCAGACATCGGCATGGATTTGCCATGCTCAGTGGCCAGGGAGTCGCGGGGACTCCACGGAGCGTGTCAAGGGAACCCACCGGTGCTGGAGGGACTCCCACAGCTGACAAGCAACCCACCAGCTACTAGAAGAAAACACACATGGAAAAGTGGAAAATAGGGAGAGTAGTAGTAGTATTGTTTTCTGTGGAGTAAAAGAAGTGGTAGTGACCTATTGCCAGAAAATAGTTCCAACAACTGCGTGGCCTTACGCTTGTGTGTGGGCCACTGCAGCAATGCCGCTTGCTTTCCCTTCCTACCCTCCTCCCGTTGCCCTGCATCAGTCCTTTTCACCCAAAAAAGCATATGTGCGTGTGTAAGGAGGGGCGACTCAACAGGGAACAAGCAGGTCTTGCTGCAGGAGGCACTTTACCCTAATTGTCCGAGCTGGGGATCCACCTCCAGACCATAGGCAAGTGGTATTTATCTAGTTTCTGATCAGAAGAGTTGAGAAGTGAAGCGAGCTTCAACCAGAAAAAGAAATGACTTTGGAAAGATGCAGAGGTAAAGGCTGTGGTCTTAAACAACAAAAGCATTCATCCTTATGCTCATCAGATAGAAGTAAAAGCAGTGGATTATAACCTAAAACTATAGCACGCATTTGTACGCAATGTCACGTTAAGCAAATGTTTACCTACTAATGTATTGCCTTCCTATCTCTTGGACTACGCCATAACATTTTCCTACTTTCAGAACTGTAGCTCCTGAGATTCATCTATGGTGTTGGCCTGGTCTCTGTTTAAAAGGAACCCGACACAATCTATTACCAGGAAAGTAAAAAACAATAATCCAAAAATGATAAAAGACAACTAAGTCAGTGGAAGTGTGTCTAAATCCAGGACATAAATAGTCCAACTCTCAGATGACCTGCTATTTTGGGACAGCTTCAAACTCCAAATAATTGCAAAATCTTACAATGGTGAATCTTCCCCATAGCTTCTCTGTTGAACTGAAATCCCTAAGGATTTGTGGGAGAGATATATTTCAGAATTGGATTTTTTTTTTGGTCTTGGGTGGAATAAAAAGTCACATTTCCTGCAAAGAAAAAATTCCAAAAATTTCAATTTGCAACCACAGAAGCATTTTGTTAGTGTCTTACAGCTAATTTGCAGAGACTTGTACAGTCCAGAAAATATTAGACAGACATAGCATATGCAGCATATTAAAGTTGTATTATGGTAGTAATATTCCAATAGGTGAAATTTTCATGCATATAGGCTAACACAGCAATTTACCTTAAAAAAACCCAAAATAATGCCACCATCATTCTCCTTCTGTCATTCAGCAGCAGTGAACAGGGCACCTTGAAAAAAGTATGCTCTGAGTTGTCCCCTCTCAAATAATCCCTCTTCCTCCATTTCTCTTCTGCCTCTTGTTTTCAGTGGCCCCTCTGCGGTTGTGTCTTCCAGAGGCAACTCGGAGTAGCCCCGATGAGAAGCGGTTACTTGCATGGGGAAAGAATACTTGACTTTCCAGTGGCCCGAATAACTAGTTTTAATTTCAGCAATAGACTGCTGCACACTGAACTTCAGCATACGGATCCCTCCCGTGGCCATGACTCCAGCTTTCGGACACAGGGAAATATAATTTTACCGTCTGGCTGTGGTTTGCACTTTCTGTGTAGTGGTGAGAAATGTTTCACCTACACAAAAGCCGGGTCTGGCTGGAGTTTCATTGTTATTTAGAAGGGTATTTGTCAGGAGCGCAGGGCAGTATCTAAGTTCCGCACTGCTCTGATTTTTAAATTCAGCTGCTTTAACACTAATACCCAGTTTCCCCATGCCTTGAGTGTTTGCACGTCCAGTTTTAGCGATGCTCTGCCCTTGTGAGAGTGGCTACCCGTGGGCAAATGGCAGAGCCTGAGACACGTGTCACTCACCCTTCTACAGCCCATTTCTTTTGCATTGCTGTGTGTTTGACCTGCATTTGAACGCACGAGACCTATTTTTACCAGGCGGCATAGGCAGTGCCTATGTACTCTGAATTAGCTCATGAAGTAATTAGCCACTCAGTTGGGATATTAAGCAACCACAGCCTGGACTACTATTTGTGCGTGTGTGAGCCTGGCTGGGGTAGGTTTGTCTCAGCACGTATTTATTTATTGCTGCAGCTGCCACAGCTCGTAGTGAGCATGGAAGACTTTCTCTTGTTTTTCCTTCAGTCTTGAGATAAGGCAAGCGGTTCACTCCAGGACTCTGCGTGGAGGTAATTAAAACGCCCATCCACCTCAGAGATAAATCTCTTGAGGTAGCACCCTGCATCCTCAGCTAGGAGATGGGGTCCACAGCTGTAGACCCGAGTTTGAGCTAATTGCTAACTCAGCTTTAACCTACATCACCCCAGGTGCACTCCGGGCGCTGCTCTTCAGGAGCAGCAGGAACCGCTCTTCTGCCATGGCCCCTCTTTCCTGTGGCTCTGTCTGGCTCTCAGCTCTGATTTTGTGCTTTCCCCTGCTCACCCTCCTCTCTCCTGCATGGGAAGGTCGTGCCCTTCCTCAGGTCCCTCGCGCAGGGGTGGGACATGCCACGGTGGACGGCCCCATCCTGCACACCGGTGCTCCGAGCGCCGCGAGCCCTAACGTACAAAGACAAAGTGTGGTTTTGGTTTTGGACATGCAAAACACAGCTGCTCAGGTTTAGCCAAAACCACCTTTTCCCCTGCCTGCTTTAGCCTCCACTTTCATCTTGGCCTTCAAAAAACGTGGCCCCTCTGGGATTTATTTAGAGATGTGCTGTTGGATGAAAAAAGACACAAAAGGCCTCTCACTTTCTTACTGGAGTATTAACAGAATAACAACCATAAGCAGTCTGAAATGTTCTTCTTGTCCTTTTCTTCTCTCCTGTCGTAAGTGTTACTTTTGGTGGTTGTTGTTGTTTATTAACCCCGCAAGCCTCAATTACAAAGTCTTGAGGAAAAAAAACAACAGTTGCGAAATCTGCAGAGCTGGCATTGTGTCCTTCTTGCCCACAGCACGTAGTGTTGTTGCTTAACAATCAACCTAAATACTCCTTGTCCCTTCGCTGCTGAATACATTACACCCGTCTGACACCTCGCCTCCCAGACCAGCTGGGAAGTTTAATTAACTCTGTACTCAGGCAAACCTCATTGCAAGAAGTCAGGAAGGACAAGCTTAGGTGGACCCGGTGCTACCTCTGGGATTATTGCTGATCTGCTCAGGGTAACATCCGCGGGGTGAAACTCGGTGTCTGCTCTTCCATGGTGAAGTAGGCGCCTGGGCCTGATGGATGTGGGCTCTTTGTGGGCTCTAGTTCCCATGAGTTGTGAAAACAGCGAAACTTTAGAAACCTGGCTGTGAAGGTCCACCTTTCCCCTCCAAATTTGAGTGGTCCCATAGCGGGCTCTGCTGGTAGTACTGGCAGTGCCTGAAATGGAGTCTCTGAAAAAGGAAATCCAAAAACAAACTGCAAAAAAAAAAAAATATATCTATACATACATATATTCCTCATTCCTTTGTCACTTTCCTCTTTTTGCTGAAAAAAAAATTAATAAATTATGCAACTTATTCTTTGTTTAGTAATGCACTTAATCCCCATAAAAGAAACAAATGATTCATTACAACTCAATGCTTTACCTCCTGGACGAATCTTCTTCAAATTAGGAATGGGTAATTGCTATGAGGCTAAATAACTGAGTATTTTGGAGAATAAACAGCCTTCTGAGAGACATGAAATATTGCTTTCCAGATTTTCCATCACCAGATCTTGGAAAAAACATGTGACCGCTTGCAAAGCAGCTGACACGGTGCCATTATGTTCAGGGTCTGAGTAGATGTAGGTGGAAAATCCATACATGCTCACAGGAAACAAATGCAGATTCCTCACACATGAGCTGGATGGAAATAATCTTTCACTCTCTGATTAAAACTTCTGATTCCAAAAAAAAAAAAAAAAAAAAAAAGAAATACTTCCCAAAACAGTGTTTAAAAAGAAGAGTGAAGAGGAAATTTGGCTGACAACGTAAAAGAAAATTAATCCAAGTCTGTCTGAGATCATCTTTGCTTCCACGATTCCCAGATCACATTTTTTTTAGCAGGATTCTAAAGGTTTATCTGTAACCTGTCTTCTTAGAAGCATAAAAAGACAAATGCAAGGACAAGAACCTGAAAAGGGAAAGAGGAGCTTTCCTATTTATTACACTATATTTTTTATGAGATATAATAACCTTCTTACTGTCTTCCCTGGTCAGTATTTCAGGGAAGGAAATGTAGTACTCAAAACAGCTAGTTTTTGCTTTAGGTATTTAGAGGATTAACATAAATGTAAGTTATCTAACTAAATGTAAAAAAAAATGAATTGTTTTCCAAAGCATTGAACTGTGAGATTGCAATTGTTCTTAGCAGCATTGTTCTCCTGAGCACTGAATCTCAATATTCCCTTTTTACATGAAAATTTTCACAGGCTTTTTCAGAGAGAAAAAACTTTCTTTTTTTTTTTTTCCAGGAATAAAACAAGTTTATGAGAAGATAAAAATAACCTTCGTCCTTGATGTCCTTAATGTTTTCCTTTTGTGCCCAAAAAGCAGGCTGTAGAGTACTAGATTTCATGATACATTTTTAAATGCCTTTTTTAAAATCCATATACTATACTATTACAGCCTTATTTCAATTTGAAATAACTCCACTTCAAAAACGTGGTGTTGCAGTGACCCACATTGAGAGTCAGTGTAACGAATCAATCCACGCGTTTATAATTGAACATTCATCCCCGGATTTTCTAAGTTTGTTCAAAAATATCTCCTTTTGTCTTGCAAGCTCTGTACTTTGTAAGCCTGCATCGCCCTTAAATAACAAGAAACAAGGATGTCAGCGGTCACAGCATCTCAGTTTAGCTTTGTTTATTACTTAAGAATTAGATTCTTTTGTATTTATTGTTTCTTCTTTTAGCGTCACCACCACCTGCTTAACAACTTCAGACTTCCCTGTCCATTTTACACCTTATATATATTTAGACACTACCAGGTATCCCGACAGTTAACTTTCTGAAAAAATTCCTATTTTGCATTAACCCAAAGGTTGGTGCAGAAAGTCTTGGTTCCCTTCCTCCGATGCTCTGCCGATGTGGCTGAAAAATGGGCATTTTCTCTTGGAAAAGGACAACACAAAAGAAAACCAAAACAAATGCACAAAAATTAGACTTTCTTTCCTGGCCCAATTCTCAGAGAACATTTGGATTTAAGTTATCACTCTGAAAGGCAAGAGAGGCTAGCATAAAACTACAAAATGAAATATTTTTATTTGATAATATGGCTGGAATACCTCCTGGGGGTTTAGTTTGGGTGTTCTCCGTCTCCCAGGTTCTAAAATCTCTGATCCACAGTTCTCTTTTGCAGGTCTTTGGACAACTGAGATACTAAAAAAAAACACATTCATTTTAAGTTGGCCACCCCAGAGTCTGTACTTCCACTGGGAGACTTGGGGGTGACCACACTGGGAAGCTTGAAAACACTCTAGAAAGCTTGATCTATAGCCTGGGATCAAGGTGACAGGCAGCTGCTCATCTGGACATCTCCTTCCACTGCAGGGCTAAAAGGGTCAATACCGTTCTCAGAAGTGCAAGCAGGAACCTGGCATTGGGACAAATGCTGACGTTCTCCCTTTTTCCCCTTATTTGGAAGCTAAGTGTGGAGCGCCAGCTCGGCTGAGGCTGCTGGCTGGATGGGAAATTTCATCCGTGGAGGTGGCAGAAGTGCCGGGCTGGGCTGTTCCCGGGGGGTCTCCCCGCTCCTCGCTTCGGTGAGCGACTCAATCCTGCGTCCATGAAACCCTCTGGGAAGGGAGACAGGGTTTCCATGTTGAGACAGTCTCACCACTTGTCTGGAAGCCGGGTAATTCTTACCTGGCTGCTCGGGAGCGGCTGGCACCGCACTCCGGCTCCTGCTGCTTTTCCAGGAAGGTGATGAGAGGAAACTCCCTGCAGCCTTCCCCAAGGGCAGGTGTGACTCATGGGATCCTACAGCTGGGGTCAGATCCTTACAGACCATCTGTCTGCCTGTCTACAACCACATACTATAACCCAGCTTGTATAACCCGATCTGCTGCAACCGTACCGTCACCCCAGGGGAAGCTAGCCTGTCCCAAAATAATACGGACCTGAGGCAGGAGTCAGATACGGATGGGAAAATCCCTTGCAGCAAATCTGGAAGGACTGTGCCCAGCGGCGCAAGCCCGCCCAAGAGGATTGGCGGGTAGGTATAAGAGCAATGGCCACCCATCTGAGGAAGAAATAGGAAGCAGCCTTTGGAGCTTCCCTCTCACGTCGCGTTTACACACAGTGTTCTGGAGAACGTCCTCAGAGAAATCCAAATGGGCTTGAACAGCAAAGCCTTTTAGTTGATAGCCTTTAAACTGCTCTTCAAGCATTTAAGTGTGAATTGAAAACCCTCGGGTTTTTGTTGGTTTTTTTTTTTTTTCTTTTGAAAAACTTGCTTGAACTTTTGCTCTGTACGAAAAGTGTCTGAGGCAGAAGTGCCAAAAGTTTTGTGGAAAAAAAAATCGTTAAAATGTTCACAACTTCGCATACCCAGTGCTGAATCATTGTTTTGAATTACAGGCAGTTACTGTGGGTTGAGACATGGGTATGACTTGTTTTCTCAGCAAAGTATTCATATATGAACAGAAAATGTATTATGTTTTCAACTTTTGTTGAATTCTCTTGTGATAGTTCAAAAATCATATAATGTTTTCTCCACACTGCTTTGGTTGGAGTAATTAAAAACTGTTATTATCTTTGGTGGTAGCAGAGCTGTGAACACTCAAAATACATGTTCCCATGAAAAGTCACACTGACTGTAAAAAGAATAGATTTTTCTCCGGACTACATATTTGTTTGTCATTGACTAAAAAAGGGCATCAGACTTCTCAGAGGTCTTCTGCTGTTTTTAAAATGTAGCAATGACTGAACATGAGATGCAATGTTTTCCTGAAATTTCCAAAGCTTTTACTCTGGAAAATACAGAGATTATGTGCTAGAGATAAATACATTATCACTCACTTAGGGGTTACAACTGAGGAAACCACACTTTATCCCTCCCCACCAATATCCTTTCTTAACATTATAACATAAATTTTAAAAAGAAATTATTTTTTTCTGGTAATTAAAAGAATGTATTCTGCAGCAATCATTTTTTTGTTAAATTCTTTCTCGATAAGAGGCAGTTTATAACTGGAAATGCAAATACACTCGTGGAGTGTGATTCCTGGGCTACGGACTCCAGCTGGGGCCTGAAAAGGTGTTTTCGTGAAGTGGGATGCTCCTCTCTCTACCTATGGAGATTCCTCGGCTGTTCCACTGCCGGCACCTCAAGTGTAATCGGTAGCTGACAGTCACTGTGGGGCAAAAAGAGACCTTGTCATCATTCAGACAACTGTATTTGCACAGCTTACAGGCACCGAAGACAAAAGAGACTAACGGGATCTTTTCATATGATCAACGGCAATCACAGGCTATAGAGTTACCTCCAGTAATTCCTGCATCAAGTCTCATAACCTGTGGCTGAATTAGAACGTATCTTTTTGAGAGAGCCGTAATCTTGATTTATTAGCTTGATCTGATTTCTTTGCTTTATTCCCTTGTGGTTTGAATTAGTTCCAGCTATGTATTTTTGTTTGAAATAGAATTCTTAAATTCCCAAGTGAAGTCAGTCAGGCAGCACGATGTACGCTCAGGCATATCTTGCACTACTGGTCCTGGGCACAGACACTGTGTGAATTTTTGACCCTATCTGTAATTTTTCCAGTATGCCCCAAAATTGAAATATAAATGGACGACAGGGCTGTGGGGGAACATAGTGCCTGAAACAGTCTGCTGTGATCCAAACACACCTGAGCTGCACTTAATATTGTTTCTGGTTGCAAACAGTCATAGTTGTAGGGTGCCTCGGTGCTGTGGGGTGTCACGACAGGATAGATCACCAGAGCTTACCTGTAGGCTCTTGAGATGGCATGGAACGAGTAGAAATCACTTACTGTGTGCCCTTAGGGATCAACACTGGTACCAGGACTGCTCTACCCCAGGTTCCCTAGCTCTGAAATTTGCTCCCATTGGAAAGCTGCCCTGGCTTCTGTGGGATGGGGCTCCTGGCAGTAGATAAAGCATCTTTATTTGATTTACTTTTTCAGCTAATCTTTGCTGTTGATTGATTGACTTCTGCCATGGAGGAAAGGAGTATGGTGATGGTGATTCTATTTTATATAAGATATGTCTTTAAAATGTTAGGTGGCCAGCTTTCCATTACAGCTCTAAACCACATAATCACAGAATTACAGAATGGTAGGGGTTGGAAGGGACCTCTGGAGATCATCTAGTCCAACCCCCCTGCCAGAGCAGGGTCACCCAGAGCAGGTTGCACAGGAATGTGTCCAGGCGGGTTTTGAATATCTCCAGAGATGGAGACTCCACCACCTCTCTGGGCAGCCTGCTCCAGTGCTCTGCCACCCTCAAAGGAAAGAAGTTTTACCTCATGTTTAGGTGGAACTTCCTATGCTCAAGTTTGTGCCCATTGCCCCTTGTCCTGTCACTGGGCACCACTGAGAAGAGTTTGACATTATCCTCTTGACATCCGCCCTTTAGATATTTATAAGCATTGGTGAGCTCGCCCCGCAGTCTTCTTTTTTCCAGACTAAAAAGACCCAAATCCCTCAGCCTTTCTTCATAAGGGAGATGTTCTAGTCCCCTAATCATCTTGGTAGCCCTTTGCTGTACCCTCTCCAGCAGTTCCCTGTCCTTCTTGAACCGGGGAGCCCAGAGCTGGACACAGTACTCCAGGTGCGGCCTCACCAAGGCAGAGTAGAGGGGGAGGATGACCTCCCTCGACCTGCTGGCCACACTCTTTTTAATGCACCCCAGGATGCCATTGGCCATCTTGGCCACAAGGGCACTTAACTAGCTAAAGTAACTTTACCATCCTGCTCCACTCATCCCTGCCCCCTTTCCAGCCAGCAGTATAGATGGGATGGATGCATTAGTAATGCAGGTACCCACTGTTATGCTGTGTTTTCTCTTTATACGCTAAGCTCAGACAAAGAATAATTTTTACATATACAGCATCCTTTCTAGAGTCATATTTCTCATGATCTGACATGTAATATTTCACCAATATGTCTTTATTTGGCTGTAAGAGGAGAAAGCAGAATAAAGACAAGAAAGTGGTAAGTAGCATATACTACAGAAATATTGAGAAACACTGAGTGGGTGGGGGAAGGAAATGACTTCAGAGGCTGAAGGGATGAAAAGAGGAAATTACTTCATTCCCCACATTGCCGTGCAATGTCTCAGCATCCAATCACAGGGAATGAGGCAGGTAAACGGGAAAGGAGAAGAAGAAGTAGGTCATTCCCCAGTGCAGTGGGAAAGGAGCACTGCAAGTAACTGCTCAGGCCGGCCTCAGGAGATGTCCTCAACAGTTAAAGCAAGAAAGGATGCTTGCAGCCCACCTGAGGTCAGCCATAGCAACTGCCTCTTCTTCCTAGCCAGCTGTCTAGGGGACTGGGAAAGCTGTGGAGACTTCTTACTGTTAAGTTTATTCTTAATAATGTGATTTTGGTTTAGTTTTTGAGACTTTATTTCATTATTATGACAGTATATGCTTCAAGTAAAACCATTCTTGCATACATAAATCTTCTACTGAAGATGACTCTGAGTAGGCTAACAAGTGATGCATTTCCTTCCTACGGACACAGTAATCTTTAAAACCAGAATTATGGGCCATCTCTTGCATGCCCAGTACAGCTGAAGGAGTCCCAGCAGGTAAGTCGTTACCAACAAATTAAACATAACTTGGACTGCTGCCTGCCGGGGAGGCCACCAGCACAGCCAGCTGAGTCCGTTCCTCCAGAGTGGGGCAGCTGCACACAAACTGCCCATCGGCCGTGGTCTCTGGCCCCGCTGACTTTCAAGCTGTGCTCGGGAAGGGTTTGGCATAAACCAACGCCATATAGTAGAGGCTGTTCAAGCAATTTAACAGAGGTTCAATTTCCAGTGAAACATTCCCAGTTTTATTTGCTAGTATAGACAGAGCCGAAGTGCTCCTGCGCTAAGCTGCGTGATGTGGTTTAGGGGTTTAAAACCCAGGGTCCACGCGCATGTAATCTCTTCCAACACCTAACATAATCTAGGGAAGTTTCTTTGGCAGACAGTAGTACAGTGGATTAGAGCCCGAACCACAAGAGTCTCCAGGGAATAGGTAGCACATTTGGAAGGCCGTCTTCTGACCTAGCCCAGCTAGTGGCAAAGATCTGGATGGCTGATAGAGAGGCCGCTGTGGCTCCGCTGGCTGCTCCGCTCACCCGCTCGGTGACTTCTGCCTGAACCAGCCGTCAGGAAGCGGCAGCCTCTGACTTTGGTTCTGCGCCAGCTCCTGCAGCCTCGTCCCATCCTGGCAGCGCGGCCTCCCTCGCGCTGCTGCAGCCTCCCATGTACAGCATGGAGGTTTATTATTTTTTCTTTTTTTATTTCTTTTTTTTTTTTTTTTTTTTACATTCCCTCACTTCCTCTGGGGAATTTCACAACGGCTGGATCAGCTGGATAACTTGGCTCGAAGATGCTCCATTTTGTACTGATTTCTGTGATTACAATGATAAAAGCTGCGGTATCAGGGACTGTTTCACTGAGGCCCAGAGAGCTTTTTATAAAAGAATAGTTCTTTGGGGACTTCCAGTGCATGCGATGTATAATGCTGATGACTGTGGATCAGACCTGGTCTGGTTGCTTTATATGGCTCCACAGACAGTCCAGGTTTATGACTGTTTTGTATCACCAAGACGATGCAAAGCATCCCAAGCATACTGGTGAATGTGGCCCGTTGAATGTATCGTATTTCTTGATACCTGGGGGAGATCATTGTTCTTCAGACCGGAACACTCTTTGTGATCTTGAGTCCTTTTTGATTGCAAACGTAGGAGCCAGTACAGGAAAAGCATCCTTAAGCCAAGTTATCCCACTCATCCAGCTGTTAAAAAATCCCCAGAGGAAACGAGGGAAAACCCAGACTCCAGGAAAGCCCAAAGCTTTGTATTAGGGATGTATTAATAATTGATTTACTGTCCCCTTTTGGCCAGTTCTGTGTTAACTTTCATTTATTTTCTGACCCTAAGGCTATAATGCTCCTAGGCCTAAGCAGTCTGGCTTATGTGGCTCAAGTCTGGATAAGCATCTGCTCTTTGGAGAAGGGGCCTTATCCTGACTGAACCACTCTGCATTTTGATATGCATGTACCTCTGATCAACACCTTCTCAGAAGAAAACGATTTGGAACATACATGAAGCAACTTGCTTTGGTATTTTAGGAGATCAGCTTTAAAATGAGTGAAAGTTACATCAAATAAGCTATGAAGAAAAGAATGAATGTCCTTCCTCAAATCAACTGAATGAATAATTTGCTGTAATCACCTGGCACTTTCTTCTTGCGTCCACATGCTGAGGAACAAAAAATCTTGTTTAAACCACTCCATTGTTTAAGGAGGGTGTTTTACCAGGAAAACCAAGAACACACTGAATCATATTAAACTCTTGACGATTGCTTTCTGGCTGCACATTAGTTAAATATGCTCCTGGATCTTGTATTTGAGCAGTCATGCTTTTGACTGTGTTTGCTTGATCTCATTCCTGTAAGCTACATGACGAGGAGGAAGCTGTAATGACTGGCTCTGGCTAAGCAATATTTTTCTGGAAAAGCCCGAGCCTTTGATACTTGAGACTTAGCTCCTGGCAATGCCGATGGCACATGGCAGCAGAGGGAGGACATGTCAGTGTGGGGGCTCAAGAGAAAGACTGGCAAGAACTAGGCCTATGTTAAGGCCTGCTTTACTAGCCAGCTGGTTTTGCTGACTAAGTCACGTATTTTTAACGAAACAGAAGATTTGTAAGGCCGTGTTTCCTTCCTTGGTGGCAGCAGAGGGATAAGACCTCTCTAGCGTCCTCCCTTTTTCCGGACCCACAGCCCTAAATGCATCCCAGAGTTTCCTTGCTGAGATACGGGAGCTGATTCTCTCTGAATATCCAACTCAAATCAAAAACACATTTGGAAAAAGGATTCAGGAAGCTACAGTCCAACATAGGACACTTTGGGAACAACAGTGTAGGCCACAAGGCAGTTCCCTGGTGTAAATCTGTAAAAACATACATGTAAAACTCCCGTGAGAAAAAAGATGACCTGCCTAGGAAACTGAAAGAGAGCTTAGCTCATCTGGGTAAGAAAGATTCATTTATTTGATGCTTTGGTGTCATCCTGACAACTGCCGAGGCAATAATTAAGTCGTCAGTGCCGTGGCTCTTTTTGCATTAATTTCCCTGCAGAAGCATACTGCACTGAGTGTGCTCATTATGTTGGTTTTAGCGTGTGTCCTGTCGCAACCAATTTTTGTGGATGTTTGGAGAGTTTCCCTCAAACCACTGAAAAAAATGGAGTAGTGAAGTAGTTTACCATAATAAATGGGTAGTGATGATTTCACTACACTCCATGTTTTAACAGTTGTCAAGCATAATTATTAAATGAAAAAAATTGCTGATGCTGATCTGTCTGGACATCTGCTCCATCCTGGTTCACAAACATATGGAAAAAGTAAGACATTTCTAAAAAAAAATAGGTTTAAGGAAGTAAATTTTATAAATATCACTAGCTGGAAAAAGAAAAAATATTCTTCCTTGATTGTCTAGCTGAATGAAACCCAGGCTCAATCACACAGTAGTAGCTGGCCTCTGTCTTTGTCTGGGGGATTCTTGCGTGTTCCACCAGAGCCCCCGAGGACAGTGTTTCCCACCGGCTGCCTGCCCCAGGCTCCCCTCCAGTTACAGCAACTCTCCCTGCGGAGCAAGCGCCGGGGACTTTGGTGGAGTTCAGGCCGTCTGAGCACAGCCCCGAGGCGATCAATAAAAGGCTATGTTACTTTGATCTCCACATCCAGAGGAGTTAATCGTGAGCAGCTTCATTGAAGTAGGCAGGGTGTTTCGCCATAGAAAGATACCCTGGGATACGTACTGAACTCCGGCCACAGAAGGGCTGCGCTCCCCTAACTGAGAGCAGATTTGCTGTTCTGCTTGGAAAAAATCAACATCAGAAGCAATAAACAAATGGAGCTATTATCTTTAAAATAAAGGAAGGATTTCCAGTTGGCTGGTTTTCCCTTATAAAACTATTTATGGTGCACATTTTTGTATACGGATAAGAATATTAACATACAAATAAATCAGTTCTCTGAAGAACAGTGGAAAAAAACTTTGCTGGTCGTGTAATCAGTAGGTATGTTTTTTCTGTTCTAAGTCAAAAGGACAACAAAAAAAAGGGACGGAAAGTGGTGAGGGGGGTGAACAGTCTTAAAGAACTTAAGTGATCATATATATTCCAACTCTGGATTAATATATAGCTCTCTAGCAATACGAAATCTGTATACCATGATCATCTTTAGAGTGTGCTGGCCTAAGACTCTCAATCCTATTTTCAGCTATGTGAGAGCTCAGACCTAGTTCTGGACTTGCCTGAGGCGGTAAAACTGCCGAGGCTTGAGATTTTATTTTGCCTTTGCCATAGCCCTCCAGATCTGTACCAGCAAGTGCTGCTGTCACTTTTGAGAGGAACCTGATCCAAATACAGTTACTACCAGTGGGAAGGTGAAGCCCACCTTATCCTTGGGGTCATTCTGCTGTCAATTGTGAATTGACTGAAAACAAGTGTAAGCTAGTTCTACTCTCATTTTCAAATTAGTTCTTCAAATTCCTGGTTCCTTCCAACAAACAGGTTTCTGGAGAAAACTGTGAAGAAAGTGAAACCCCCTCTGTCTGCTTTACTAGTGAAAAGATGGATGGGTAGGGTCACGGTGCCTTTGCCACCTGCAGCTCTCCCCAGTGTATCTGAATACACCATGTCACACATTCCTCGGCAGCTTTCTGTCCTCATCCTGCTTGGGGCTTTTAATTTTGGTTCTTTGTTTTAAAGTACCTAATTTCACCCTTTCTTCTTAGCTTTACTAACAGTTGCTTCTGTGCCATCCTCAAGCGTCTGATGATCTTGAAGTCTTAGGAAAGAAAAACTGGGGCATTTTTGGCCCTATTTTACACCAACCGTAGGTGAGCCACTTTTGTGCTAGATATAACTTTACCTACTGCTGCAATCTGACTGAACTGTACTTTGCATTGCTGGCTTGCCTATCCTCTTTAGCCTCATACATGGATAGGAATATTAGCATAGGAACTCTCTTTAACCTACCACAAATTCCCTTCAGTGTTTGCTAGAGAAAATGAATCAAATCTCTTCTTTTCATGTCTCCCTAGCTCCAGGTGTATGCAGTTCTTCTGTCATTCTCATTTCTTGGTCCCGTTTGGTTTCTAACTTGGCCTGAAAAAGACATTTTGGTTGAGTTGCTGAGTCTTGGAATTCATGATTTTTGTTTGTACATGTATCTGGACATGTACTTTGGACATGCATCTGTTTTACAGTATCCTTTGCAGAATCATAGAACAGCTGAGGTTGGAAGGGACCTCTAGAGATGGTCTAGTCTAACCTTCTTGCTCAGAGCAGCATCAACAAAAGCAGGTTGCTCAGGGCCATGTCTGTTGGTCTTTGAGTATCTCCAAGAATGGAGGCTCCAAAACCTCTTTAGTCAACTTGTTCCAGTGTTTGGCTACCCTCACAGTAAAAAAAAGGTTTTCCTTATATTTAAATGGAATTTCCTGTATCTTAATTTGTGCCTGTTGTCTCTTGTCCTGTCACTGGATATGACAGAGAAGAGCCTGGCTCCCTTTTCTTTACTGCCCCAAAGCAGGTATTTATAAACATTGATCAGATGCCCTGAGCCTTCTTGTCTCCAGACTGAACAGTCCCAGCTCTATCAGTGTCTCCTTGTAGAGCAGATCCTCCAGTCCCTTAGTCATGTTTGTGGTCCATCACTGCACTTGCTCCAATTGTTTCTTGTAATGGGGGGGGCAGGACTGGATCCAGCACTTCAGGTGTATCCTTAATTTCAGATTATCTTAACATTTTACTTGAACAGTTGGGTACTCTTCCATAGGCAAATACAAGTGCAGGACATGGCATTCTTAAATATTAGCAAAGAATCAGTGGAAAGCATTGCCAATGTATGAGCTAAACATGAGCTAAAAATAAAACAAGAAACCAGAAACCCTTTGGACAGGTATTTCAAATTGATCGTGTAAATCATGTGCTGGTTTACTCTCTTGGTTATCCCATTCCAGAAAGTACAAATGCATCAAAGATCCAAGCACGATGCAAGTGTTTGTTCCAAGACCCAGATGATGAATAACTGAAGGTTTAGAGCTACACACCCAGTTCCCACCTGAGTTAGTTCAACCCTTTCCTTCCCTAAATGAGATTGGTAGCAAAATACCCTCCCACATACTGTGAGAAGGTTTGTCAAAAAGGGGTTGAAAACCCGAGGTCTGGCCTATCAGGACAATAACTGTTGGGACAGTGATTGAGAAATAGACGGCAGATGGCTGAAAGGAAAAGAGCAGTTAAGGAGCTAAATTAATCCCAGAGGAGAAGGAGCCTCCTTTGGTGTCCTCTCCTATAGCTTTGCGCAGATAAAGCTAAAAGAAAGATTCCTATCAGAATACTGTCCTACCAGACACAGGGATAATGAACTACCAGTTCCCCTAGCTGATGACCTTTTTAAGAAAGCGCACCTTTTACAGAGCAGAGACCTCTTCATACAACAGACCCGAGATTCAGCTGCTCAGCCCACAGTCTCTTCAATGAACTTGCCAAATCCCAGCATTTGCCTGGGATTGGTTTATTTGTAAACGGGGAAATAAGCAATACTCCATGCTCCCTTCCCAGGCCCCATGAGTCCTGGTACATAACCTTTCCCTGCTGTCACCCAAGTATTCGTGTGACTGAATTTTATTGCCTGAAACATTTGTTGAATGGTTTTTCTGTGGCATTACTTTGCTTTAGCATAAAAATTTAATGCATGTCAGATATTTCTCTCTTCCTACATATTCCGTGGACCCTTACTGGAAACTGCTGCCTCTTCAACTTTATAGGAGAAGCAGATTTTACAGTCTTCTGTTTGTTCATTGTGCCAAATGTGCTTGAAGAACTCCATCACTCTGAGTAAGTGCCAAACATGATAATGAACTTCTTCACCCTTCACAAATGGCACACTCGCGGGATTGTGTAGCAACAAGTCCCTCTGAGCAATCCTCTTGCAGACTAATGATAAAAGTCTCACGAGCACAGACATCACGTACTGATGTTGACACTTGCTAGTGACTAAAGGATAAATGACATGCAAAGCAGTTGCCTTGATATCCTGTATTCTGACCAGATTTAGCTCATCTTCCTGCCTAATTTCCTTTGTCTTGTTTGTAGTTCTTTTTCTCCTTAATTGCTGCTCTAGCCTGTCTTTATAAATTGCATTCCCGCATGTTTACTCGTCAGGGGCACACAGTCACCATGTGACAGGACGTGTGTGCTCAAAACTGACAACGTGTGTGGATCAAAGCCAGCAAGGCAAAGAAAAAGCTTCATAAACAATGCTGTAAATAACATCTGGGCTGTCCAAATATGGAAGAACGTGGTAGTTTTCCCTCTTTGTTGTTATTTTGTTTTGTCGTGGACATCTCCCTATAGACACAAACAAGTCTGAAGTCAGTAATTATGGTACAGATTATTTTAAGCTAATTCTCATCACCAAGTGCATATAACAACATGCTGCAGACGGAAAAACCAGACAAGGTGAAGTGAAACTTCAGGAAATGAATGAACCAGTGTTGGAGAACAAAGCCAGAAAAAAAAAAGAAACCAACCCAATTAAGAAACACATGGAAAATGATTAAAAGAATCTCAGTTTAAACGTCCTCGCCTCATCCTACTACATAAGATATTGACACACCATTTTTTCCAACTTATCTGAATATCAGAAATTGGAATACAAACAAAGGAGAAATGTCCAAACCCACAAAAGAGCGGAGTTCAGACAAAATCAGTCCTGGGTCTGAAAACGCTCCTACTTTTGTTTTGTTTTCTAAGTCAAAGTTGGACTGGATGCTGCTTTGCTACGATTCCTGGCTGCGGGTGTTGACCTTAAGTTGCTGCTGTTGCTTTGGCAAGTTGGATAAAGAGGTTGATGTGAAATTCATTTGCCCACAGCCCCAGAAATGCCAGTTTTTTTCTGGAATCAGTGCAGAGAAATGTGACGTGCGTTTTAAGCCCCTCCGGTGAGCAGTGGGCATGTGGTAATATTATAAAACAGGAATTATCATTTCTTCATTCAGTCCATTTAAATTTTTAGCTTTTTTTTATTGAGGACTTTCCTTTTCTTTATACAGCGTCCAGCTCTATAGAGCTTGCTTTTGGTTGGAACCTCATAAAGGCAATGTTAAAGCCAAATAACTTTATAAATGGATAAATTAATTGGAATGCCTTGATCTATGAATTCAAGATTAAGATCTTTTGAGTATCAAAACAAGCTAGATGATACTGAAATATGCTCTGAATTTCAGTATTCTCTCTTCAGAGAGGTAAATGGGTGCCTCTTGGATTGTGTTAGTTATAACCTAGGGTGGTGACAAAAAACGTGGAGGCTTTTCCTGTACCTTTCCTCAGTCTTTTTGGTCTTATATAAAGGGAAACATAATTAATCCTCTTTATTTGTGTGTGCATGTAAGATCTCATGCATATTCAGTTGCCTTGATATCCTGTATTCTGACCAGATTCAGCTACTCTTTTAGGACCTGATTAAACCCACCTACTCTTTTAGGACCTGATTGAACATACCATTATGTCTTCCCAGAAATTTAAACAGAGCTGCTGCCGGGTTCAGATAGAGCTGACAAAATTTCGTGGTTTCCAGGAGAATGCAAGTCACTCATGACTTTGGTTCATTGCACAGATGCAGAAAGAAATTCCAGTTGTCACATGTTCCCGCCTACAGCAGGCAATATTTTTTATATCAAAATCTGCTCACTGCAGGCTGGCAACAGGCTGCGCACAAGAGCCCCACTGAGGCTGCTCAGAGCTCTGCATAACTCTGGGGATCTGATGCCCATCCCAGCTTCAGCATGGAACAGGGACTTAGAGCTACTCGAACTGACCATGAAAAGGTTAAAATTGCTGTTTTCTGTCGTAACCTAATCAAAATCACAGTGAACTCCAACAGAGGATGGTTTTAGACTAGGTCTCAATGAATGCCCTCATCTTCTGTGAATCCAATAAATGATTTTGAGTCCAGCAAAGATAATCTGTGATTCTGGGAATTTCTGATGCTCTGTGTTGGTGCTTTTTCTGCAGTTGATGCATGTGTTTGTAAATCATTCCCCAACCATTAAAAACAGCTTTCCTCTTTTTCTGCAGGCTATCAATGCATTTGCAGGATGCCAATATGTATACAAATATGGATCTTAAACCACATGGTCAATCCGCTCTAGACTTCTTGAGCAGCATTTCTAACATTGTCAAGACAAAAACATGTGCCATTTAGACCATATTCATGCTAATAAAGTAACACACATTTATTATCCCCCTAAATCTGCAGGCAAGCAGTGTTTCAAAATTTATTTCTGCCATAGTACAGATGCTGACCCTTGTAAAGAACAGTTGTATTAAAACCAGGCATAAGGGAGTAAGTGGGGGGCTTCAGAAGTGCAGAGTCTGCATGAGGACATGCCACTGTGCTCTTCACAGATAGGTAAAGACATTAGGACACTGTGTAAGATGGCTATTTGCCCGTTCATAAAATCAGATGGATGCAGCTCGAAAACTCTTTCTGGAGCATTTGATTCTACTAGATGCTGACTAGGACAATGAGTGTTTGTGTCACGTATCATTTATCCAGAAATATCTAGATAGAACAGGTATTTATTACCAAAATGACTCTGTAATCTGGATTGTTCTGTCATACCACCTCCACACAGAAATAGTGAATTTATACACCAAAGCCTGCAGCACATCCTGAAGTTTTCCCATTGAGTTGTGAACATTTTGCTTTCTTCCCCTTTCTGGTCAGAGTAAACCAGCTCTCAAGTAAACAACAATTTACATGAGTCTTCAATGAGAAGCAGAGTTAGGGAGAAATTTCACACAGCACCTTTTAAGAAGTGCAGACAAGAACTTAAAAGCTAAGGAGAAGATGACGTTCCCTCATTTGGAGCCCCATGATGCCTTCCCAGCCATGAGCAGTTTCACGTCCTCCTGGCACAGGATTGTCCTGGCCGAGAACTGAGAGAGACCTGCAAGCAATCAAAGCTGCAAGAGCCTCCCCCAGCCATCTGATAACCTTCAGATCTCCCTGAGGTGCTGCTGGGCTGTTCTGTGGCCCCAAAAAGCCCACCTCTGCCAATGGCCCGAGTTTGGCCCGCTGCAGATGCCAGAGCAAGAGATGAAGCCCTCAGGAGGCAGCCTCAGGGATGTCTGTCAAAGCCTGCACAAAGGAATGCTTTTTAGGGGGAGAGACTGGCATTACAGCTCTCCAGGATGACTCCAGGTGATGTGGAGGACTTAGAAGAGGGTGGATGAGGGATTGGGGCAGAGAGAGAACTCAGTCTTGGGATGTAGCATTCAGACATTGGATTTGCGCTTTTTTACTCAGTTTAGTTTATCTGCTCTATGGCGTATTGAGAGGATCCCTTACTGGGAGAGGAGTTTCCAAGGAGTGTTGGAGGGAATGGCTGGGGCTGGGTTTGAGTTTGGGTTTGGGCAGGGGGAACCATCAGATGCAAAGAGCTCATCCCCAGGCTTTCTTCATGTCAGGGCCCCAATTTTAATAAGGGGAACTTGCCTTCTTCCCCCAACTTCTAACTGGTCATGGGGGAGCTGTGATACTTCACAAGGCAGGAACAGTGATCAAACTCACCTTAAACATTAACATAAAAATAATTATTATTGGCATCACATAACAAGAAACACTGCAATCAGAGTAATTTTGTTTATTTTTAAACTGAGAAACAGTAGATTTCCGGTGTTGATAGAAAAGCACTGATGAATGAAAATGATAAAATCTTTTTTTGCAAGACTTCTATTTTATTTGTTATGGCAGCCTGACGTTGGCACGTATCTTAATCAGGGCATGATTTTTATGCGTTTTCTTCCATTCTTCAACCCCAATGACAGCCCTGGAAATATATAACAAGGACAAAACAGGAGGGTGCAATCCCATGTTACACCTAGAATATCTATCTTATTTGGTGACTCCATGGGTGCTTCCCTACATGGATGCTTACCTACACGAGAAGAGGATGGCACTTTCATTAAAGATTTAAATAAGAAAAACTATAAAGAGGGGGGGAAAAAAGATTTCATTTTCATTTACAAACCAGAAAACTTCAACAAAACGTTTCCTCGCAAAAAGAGACTTTTAAAATTATGTGTCTGATAATCTTGCTGTCTGTTTCAGTTTCCCTTTTGGAGGAAAGCCAATGGGAAGCTTGTGGCAGGATAGTTATTCCCCTGAAATATTGGTTTCCTTAAATGTGTTGATTTAGCTTATGAGCCTGACTATTAGACGAAAGTGTCATCGATCATTATCTGTGTGCGGGAGACGAAAATGTTCTTTAGATTTGTTCTAGTCTTTGATATCAGTGTTTTGAAGATTTATTGATCTGCCTATGCTAGAAGTGGAGAAATTCATTGGTGTTAAGTAGCTTAGTTCCTGTTTTCTCTAAGGAAATGACCAGAAAGCTACAGTTTTGTCGCAGAGGCAGGGCACTTCAGGCAGCTGTTTATTAGCTTTCCTACACAGCCAGTGCAGACAATCTCGGCAAGAACAAGTGAGGAGGAGATACGTTTTCTAAAGTAGTCATTTTGCTAATAACCTCCAAGTAAGATTTTCTACATATTTTATCTGGTGATGCAGCAGGTAGAAAGCAGGTAGCGTGGGTGAGAGTTATTTACACTGAGTCTTAGGTAAGTGAGAGAAGACGTCTATGTTCAGAAGTGTATGCCCACTTGCGTTGTACCCACAAAATCCAAGTGTGCTCCCCAGTCTTGGCAGTGAGCGGCTTCCTGGCCCATTTTTTTCTGAACAACTGTACAAGGATATTTATTAAAATAAGGAGAAGAGTGTTTTCCTTAAAAAAGCTCGTGTGCACACACTCTCTCTCTCCTCACTGTAGGGTTGCTGCTGTAGACTCTTTCCCCATCCCCATCCTGCCTGGTTTCCTGCTACGTGTTTAAAGAAACAGAATATATATCCTCAAAAATTAATACCAAGTGATTGGTTCAGAAGAAAGAATGTCACCGTTTGAGTTAGCAGGAATATTTCCTTCTGCATCAAGAGGCCTGATTGAGACAGACACGTCTGACTTGGGATTCACTGTTATCCACGCAGATGTAGTTTTGGGTTTAGGATGTTAAAAATAAGCTGGTGATAACCGGATAACTGTGTATTTTGAAACAATTATTTCCTTGGATACAGAGAGAGACAGTGTGTGTGCTTCTAACATCTGCACTTTTTCTTATTCGTGAGTGCATGAAAACAGGAAAATAGCATGAAAGACCTGAAGTGGAATTTTTGTTGTATCACAATTCTGCCAATGAACTTCCACTGGAAAGAAATTGACAGTTTTAATTGTGTTTTTTACGCGTGTAATATACAATTCATTATTGTGTCATGCATCCTATGATTGTGAGATACTCTTTATTACTCATTGTTGTATCAGGCAACATTTCTCTCCTGCATACATCTGGTTTTATGTAGTTCCTAGCCATGGAAAAAAACATAGCACATGCTTTGTGGCATCTCTTCCCAGTTGAGTTTCCTTTGCTTGCTTTTTAGAGGGTACTTAGCATTTGCTTGGAACTTGCTATTTTTGAAGCAAGTCTTTATTTAAAAGTGATGACATTAAAAATGAATAACACACAGAGAATCAGTTCAGCAATATAATTTTGAAGTCAATCAAAAAACTCATAGTAATTAATAGATACTTCATTTTAATCTCTTGCCACAGATGCATGTGCTTCTCTTGGCAGTTAACTGTTTTCAGGCACTAATTTGACACCATATGGGTGTCAGATTTCTGATCTCAACAACTGCTTAATTAATTGATGTCTTTATCTTTGAATGGGTTGTGTCGGCTCAGATCAAAAACCTAAGCATGCTATAAAATTGTAAATAGAGAGAGCTTTCCTTAGAGACTAATGCAGCATAACACCAAAAATTGGGCTATGTTATGTTTATGATTGATTTCACTTGGCTATCATGTTGCCCTAAGTGTGAGAAAGAGAGAGGAGCCAGAAACCAAAGACAGTGCTGGGAAGCACATACGTAAAGTATTGCCAACCCCCCAAACCGTGAATCACTCTCCCTAATGAAAACAACTAAACAAAAACAAAACCCAGAGATGGTCCTGAAAGGGGTATGCTGCAGAAACACAGAAACTTCAGATTTTAGAATTTTCTGTAGTCCATTTCAACAAATGGAGCTTAGCCTGGCAACTGAGGAAACTTCCAATGTGTAAGTGATTTGACATTAGATGCTCCAAGACTGTTTCCACAGCTGTTTCAGTCCACTGCAGTTTGCTCACCCCATCTCTAGAAGATGCGGTAGAGTGGAAAAGATGCTGACAAAGGGCTGACAATGATGATGAGAAGCATGGAATCAGCAAAAGAATTATAACTCTTCATCTGGTAAGAGCGACAATTAATACAGCAAATCTGCTATATGGACTGATACAAGGGAGGTGAATAGGTGCCATAGGTGAATAGGCACCATTTATTCACTATTTCTTACCATGCAAAAGGGTACACTAAATGAAAATTTGAGGTACAATGTTTAAAAAAAAAGAAGCAAGTAACTTTTTCACCCAAAGCATAATTAACTCACTGTCACAGGATGTCGTGGAAGCCAAGAGATATAAATGGATACAAAATATGAATACAGAATTTTACAAAGAATAGGTCCATTGATGAACATCAAAAACAATAGCCCAGATGCAACCTCTGGCTCAAAAATTCTCTGAACTCTTGATTTCTGGCAGTTATGTGGCCTTGCCCAAGGAAGGGTCATTTGAGTTTGCCTGTTTTCTTCTGTTCCTTGCTTAGCCAAGCTCAGCTGGCTAGTGTCAAAGAAAGGCTACTGAGCTAGACGGATTTGGTTGGCCCCATCATGGTCTTTCCATTTTAAAAAGGAGTTAATAAGGTGGAGTTTTGCAAAGTTCCACATATCTCACCTCTGTCAGTCATGTCCTGTTTCTGGTGTAATCACAAAAGGACAAAGTAAAACTTAAGGGTCTGGGGTGGGGAGGGGAATTTTGCTGGGAAATGGACTCTCATTATGCGCAAACTTTTTTCACAACAAAGAAATATGAATTCCATCAGGAGAACCAGAAGAACTATGCCTTGGGCCCTGATCAGGAATTGTCACAAATGCTTTTGAAAACCATGCATTTCAAAAACAATTCTTCCTTTAAAAAACCAAAAAATAAAAATATTATGTTGGTTTTTGTAACTGTAAAAATAAAAAGATTATGTTGTTTCTTGCAGCTGTACCAGAAAGGGAATTCCCTGTCTCTGTGAGGAACATTGAGATTTCTTCTGAGTCGGGCATGTTTCTTATACTACGGTCTGAGGACAGTAAAATTGAACTTGTGCTTTCAAGCATGGTTTTAGTTCCGGTTTGAAAGGGGTTTTCTGGATTCAGAGTCTGAGTTCTTGTCCGATCTCTACCAAAAATTTCAAGCCAATACTCAGTGTTGCCTTCCCTCCCATCCTGCCCAGGAACGTCCATCTCCACTTGCCAATTGTACTGCCATCCCATGGACCTGCAGGCTGCACCACAGCCATAGTTAGGTAATTGCGAGTAACACCTTGAGTTAGCAGCTGCATCCTGCTGACTATAAACTTAATCTTGCTATTTGCCAACATCTCATTCCCACAGAGGATGGAGATCACTGGAAGCATCCTACAGCATTTATTTGGCTACTGCCGTTTCTCCACTGGATAGAATTCATGAGGTTCCAGAGATGTCCGTTGCCAGAGGATGAGCCTTGCCTGAGATAGGTAATCCACTGTGACGCTAGTGTGTGACACTGCTGGGAGGACTCACAGTACGCTCAGTGTATCCTGAGGTTCAGGTTGGCAATGACAGGGCCACAGCAGAATGCCATGGAAATCATCAGATGGGCATCCTTGGGCAGAGAGAAAAAAGGAGTGGCGTCACCCTGCATCTATAGTTTTCAGCTTCTCTTTTCCTGGAGATACAATGTGGAAGCATGGAAAACAACTTTTTAAAAGAAACCGAATAACTGAAATGTAACTTGCCTTATAAAGTGTCAGAAGAAGTCTGTGTGGGCCAAGGGGGTGCATGAGGTCAACTACTCAGGCTCCTTAGTATGACCTCCCTTGTGAGTTACTGCTTTAGAAAATATTGCCTTAACTTTATGCTCAAACAATCAGGTGATCTTTACCACATAAGGAGTAGTACCAAAAATGAAAATGAAAATTTATTTGGGGTTGCAAGAAAAAGGAACATCCAAATTAAACGCCAATTACCATCAAGTACTGAGCTACTCCAGATGATGCATGACTAACATTTGGTGAAGTCTGAACTCTTCAGGTTTGTGGTTTCATCTGTATTAGCTATCAGTAATGCAAAAAAAAAAAAAAAAAGCAGAAGTGTTTTCTTCAAGTAAGTCTTTCTTACTGACACTTGTCAGTGAGAACTGAACTCTAGCTGACACAAGTCATGAATCATAATTATTGGAAAGTGCTAGAAATACACTTGTCCCTTCCTCTAGTCTTTCTCCTGGAAGAATGCTTCCCTTATGGTTCTCATCAAGTTAAGTGGCAGTAACTGGTCAGGTGTAGACTACTGGCGGTTGTCATGCAAGCTGTAACTGGAAATCTAAAAATGCACCACCAAAACCTAATAGTGAAACTGCGGGCTCAGACAACGTGATGAAGCAGAAAGGGTAGGTGTGAGTTTCTAGCGCAGGCTGCCTGCTGACATCAATCCGTTTCCTGCTCACCTTACTCACATGAGTCGCCCTCCTGAGATCAGCTAAATCAATCGTGTCAGCAAAACAGCTTTTGGACCTCTTGCTTCTCTGCAGAGATCTCCTAAAAATGAAAGACGCTGGCTAGTGATTTAATGTACAGAAGTGTTTTCTATTACCCCTCTTACTCCCCTTTTCAGAAGTCAGTTCTTTCCCCTTCATGTAGCTTTCCCCATCTCTCGCTTTCATCCCTCCGTCTGGTGAGTACCAGTGGAACAGTGATTTCTGGCCCCCAGATTAAGCAATGTGCTAAAAATAGGCGCTTATACACAGTGTAAGCAACTAAATATGATACAAATACTTAAAGATGAAAAACAGAATTCAAAACAACCAAAGTAGACGTATATTGCAATGACTGCACAGGAAACATTAGTACACAGCACCAGCAAACACAGATGACTGATCGCATTTGGCCTTTTGCTTGGACTTGTTCCAGACACCCAGCCACACACATTCTGCTCAGTATCTGAGCATGGGATCTTGAAAAGGTGCTGCAGAAATTGCAAAATTGGTGTCCAGTCTGATGCAATCTCATCTAATCGTTTTTCCACAGCCGTACATTGCAGCTCGTGTTTCCTGAGTCCCACGATCACGTCTCTCCTTCCCTTCCTCTTTTATCTCCTTCTTTCTCCCCCTCGCTTCCTTTTCCCATTCGACTAACTCTTCTGTGGCATTACCCTGTCCCCCTGTTCTCCCAGACACATATTCATCAGCGGGTGTAAATCAGCATCGCTGCACTGATGTCAATGGGAGCAATGTCAGCTAAAATCCCGGCTGACAACGCTTGTTTGAAATGCAGAAATTCAGTCTTGCACCCCCGCCCCTCCTCACCATGAATGCTTTGCCTCTGCGCTGGATGCTGGTGCCCGGCGCAGCCCCTCCTCGCCACCTCGTCCCATTAAAGCATGAACCATTCACAGGGCTCGCTCTCTGACAGCAAGAGTTAAGACGCTGGGGCAAAAACGACCTGGCATCCCAATAAGAATAACTTTGTGCTGCTGTAACACTGCTGCTGCAAAATAAAAACAGCTTGGGCTGTTGTTCTGCAGTGGCAGAGTGGCTACATCAGGGACTTTAAACCCACGATGCCCAAGCTCTCAGTATTTCTGCTACTCTTCCCATAATTTTTGAAGTCCCTGGCAGCCCTCTTTACGCATGCGCATCGAGCACTGATTGCAGGTTGGCGGTCTTGTCCTGTTAAGAAAACAATGGCTTAGGTCCAAGCTACAGTGTTTTTCTTTCTGTGGGATGATCAAAGGGCTATAAACAAAGGCACAGAAAAGGTCTCCCAAACAAGTTTCTGCAGTGATTGTACTGAGGTTGCAGACAATGGGCAAAGTACAGTAAAGTCAGTGAAAGTGAAAAAGGACTGCTAGGGAAAATGAGGTTTTTCAGAATCTCAGAGAACCCAGTCGGCTGATGAAAAGGTGATTTAGTTATGTGTAACTGGCCCCCTCCAATCTCTGATTAACTCAGTGACAGGCCTCATCAAGAGAGTTTGGGTTACCCTGTTTCATTTTGATTTTTTTATCTCATTTACCTTATGACACTATTGTTCCAGCCCCCGGCCCCAGAGAGAGCCCATTTGCTCCCCCCTGAACCATTGTAAGAAGAATGGTGGATCCAAGGGTGTTGGAAAAGCCTGCGGCATTGTTTTGCTGTCATGCAAACCTGGCTACATTATCATTATTATCATAGACTGACATCTTTCATTGCCTTTTCTGTTTTCCAAGACAAAAGAGCCAGCTGAGACTGGAACAAAGGAGAATACAGGGAAAAGGAGAGACTATGTCAAGCAAGAATAGTTTGGAAAGGGCCAAAAGTGGAAAAGGAAGTCTAATTCTAGCCTCATCCAGGGGAAAAAAGTTTTTTGAGAAATGTAAACAAATCAGGAAATCCTGGCACTTACTCCAGTTCCGATTTGGCGAAACACACCAGCCCTTTCCCTGTGTGTGAGCTGCTGTTTGTGAATGAAATCCAGATTAGGTTATTCATTGAGCCCTGCCAGTCCCACAGTTTCCAGGTTTCCTTTTGCCTATGGCATAGCTTAAACCTTAAAATAATAATAATAAAAAAAACATATGCATGTTATTAACTCTCCATATTCAAATGGAAATACAATGCTATCATAAATCTCTCTTTTTTTTTTTCTAATGTAAATTCCTTTCTCCAGCATGAAGCTGCAGGAAAGCCATTGTATCTGCGCAATCTAAACTTGAAAGGGAATTTTTGTTAAACTAGTTATGATAGGGGAAACATGTTTTTCACTGAGTTGAAAGATTAAAGTTGGCCATAAAAAGGGGTGGAGGGGCTGGAGGAGGATTATTGGTTGCTCAACTAATGATTAGATACAGGACTTCAAGGACAAATTAAGGAGCACAAAAAGAAAGATTTCTGAAGATAAGTGAAACCAGTTCCAATAATATCAAATAAAAGATGCCTTGTTTATCATGGATTTTAATCTCCCCCTGTTCTATTTTACCCCTATTAGTCTAATTAGACAAAAAGAGTGTAAACCCCAAAAGAGACAACCAATCTTTTGTAGCCCTTGAAGTCTGCCCAGCATATCTGTCTTCCAACTTGCCCTTCTTTTGCCTGCCTCCCAGTGTGGGTAATTTCCCTCTCTCTTGTGATTCCAGCTTAAACGGCTTCTTTGTAACATTTTTTTTTCTCCCCTTGATTTTATTTTTGATTCCTTGCAGAAATACGACCCTGGTTGCCAAAATTCCCTTTTTCCTGATTCAAAACGGTTTCTGGCTCATTAATGCTGTCTGTTCAGGGCAGGGAGGGGGAGCAGGAAGAGGAGAGAGGATTGAATACGGCTGCTCTTACCTCAGGCAGGGTTTATCTGTGCTGCAGTACGGAGACTGTTGGGGGCTAAACCAAAGGATACGTCAGAAGCCAGAAAAATAAAGTACCTGGGAGAGGTGAAATTCATCGTGTAGCTCTAAATGGACAAAACCCAGAAGTGTACCTTGTCCATGGAGAAATGAGAAAAAAGAGTTCCATAAAAGCCAAATTTTAGCAATGACGAGCTCTCAGTAAAAGTTTGCCTGCACAGCGAATCGCAAGGAGTCAACGAAAAAATACCAATCTACCCCAAAATGATTTGGGCTTTATGGGTGGCTTTGGCTATGGACTGAGGAAGCCAGGAGCAATTTCAGCCCTGCTCTGAGGTGGGCACGCGTGGAAAGATGCAATTGAGATGTTGCCTCTGAGCTTTGCACGCTCTCGGTCAAATTCTTGTGAAATTAAAACGTTGGAAGAGCTGCTTGAATTGCTGAAGAGCTGGAGCTGCTCTTGTTTCCAGCAGGAGCCTTGCTTGCATATTTAGTTCTCTGTGTGCGTGCTCATGTGTGAGCATGTGCCCCGTTTGAGAGAGAAAAGACAGGGAAGGTAGTATTTGCGCAATCATCTTTACTACATAAAAATCGTTGCATCTTCTACCTGGAGATAATCAATGGCTGTGAGCCATCCTGAGTTAAAATCACAGTGAAAGCAAGGTGTCTTCATTTTACTGTGATATTACCATAGCGTCATGAGCCTCTTTTCCTTATGAAAGCTGAACCTTACTGTGATTTACGTGGTTTCTTCTTTCAGGTAGATGTATTTTTTTAGTGGTAGGAGCTAGAGCACCATTTTTAAAAGTGACGTGGCTTAAAATGCAATTCTGTAAAGTTTTTTCAAATTTTACTTGTCTGGCTTTTTTTTCCCAAATCCTTAGATTTTCTTAGCACAAATATTTCTGTGGACAGAGACTGGAAAATGTTGCTACCCATACAGATTCCCTAAGTTTAAAAAAAAAAAAAAATGCTATGAAGTAGTTGGTGTTTTGCTGTTCTCCACTGGCTTAAAACCTGTTGCATTTCTTCATTTAAAGACTGACTACAGTCCACTGCACAGCACAAATGGGGGCTACAGCTGCTGTATCGGACACAGTCCTCCAGCCTGCGAAAAATCTGTCCTTTCCGTATGGTTTGTCACCGACCTGGACCCACAAAGGCTGCAGCTGAATGCCTGCTCTTCTTCCCTCGCAGAAGGGCACTGTTTTTGGGGAGCGGGAGGTGGGAAGGGGCAGAGGAAGGTGGGCTGAGACCTGGGAGGGCTCGTTACACACCAGCATGCTGGAGCCTGGAGTTCCCAGTTCAGCTTCTGCCTCCCAGCCATGTGACCCACAGGACTGTCAAAGAAAGGAGAGCTTATTTATGGTTATCATTTTGGGGATCTTTTTTGTAGGATTACTACCACCTTTCAGTATAGGTAGGATCCCGACTCCTTTCACATCAGTAGAGAGCTTTCCATCACCTGCAGAGGCAGTAGCAGGGAGTCAGGTATCCTGAACAAGGCGTTGTAACTGCATTTCTGCATCCAAAAGAGACATTTGTAGAACCTGTAAAAAAAGATATAAAATACACATTAATTTTTCGGTTTAACTTTACTGCTGTCAGGGCTCTAAAAACCAACTTTTTTTTGGTGCCAGGGCACGGTTAATGACGAATATAATAATCTGGAGAGAAATGAAGTTACAGACCCATCTCTGCCTGCCTTCTGTTGCTCTGGAAAAAAAAAATAATAAAGCCCAGCACATGTGTATGAGCACTCAGAGGAGTGCTTGCGAAAGCCGTAGATGGTACATCTCTGTTACCCTGTCAAGGGAAAACTGCAGCACCGCTATTAATTTCAGGCTGTTTCTGCAGCCTACATAGTGCTGTATTCTCCAGTGCAGAAAAGAAGGGAAACAGGTGCTCCATCTCCTCGGCATCTGGTTTGGATGACCACAATCCTCCAAACACCTGCACTTTGCAGTCCCGCCAAGCCTTGCCTGCTATTGTATTAGGCAGGACTGGCTGCCTATAGCAATAAAAGACATTGTTTATCAGTTGTACCAGAGGAACATGGGTTGTGACAAGGGGACAGAACAAACAAACCTGAAAAAAACCACCTATTTTCCTATTGGAAAGAAAATCTGGTCTGTAGCTTGAATAGTTTTGACCATGAAAGGTTTTGTTTTTTTGGTTGGTTGGTTTGGTTTTTTTTGTCAGACTGGAAAAGGGAGATCAGCTTTGTGGCAGGTTTTCCTGTCTGAACAGACAGTTGGCACTTGTGTTAAGAGGGTGATAGTTTTTTAGTATCAGGTATCAGGTTTTAGGACTTGAAGAGGAACTGTAGTTTCACATTTTACTACAGAATTGTTTTTACAGACTGTGCCGAGTTTTATCTCTGTAGCTCTGACTATAAACATGATGATTCAATGGATTTAGAGCTATTTAGGATTTAGGGCTATTTAGGATTAAAACTGAAACTTTGCCCAGAACCCTAGATACTGCAGTTTATTCTATTTTAGGTTTCCTCTTCAGGGCTGGCAAAGCCATCTCCCTGAATGTGAAACAACTGATACATTCAGAAAACCAAGTCAGGGCAACACATTTTAGAAGATGCTGTAATGTGAGCTGCCCTAGTGAATTCAATGGTATCACTTACATTCTTAAAATCACGCACAGATTTTAGGACCTTTTTAAGATGACAAATTATTCAGTACAAAAACCAAAGGATTGGCAGATGGTCTACCTAGTTCCTGTTCCGGAAACCCATAATAGTCTTATATTTTCTGCTCTTTGTGAAAGCTGCTTAATTTGAGGGCATTTTACTTTTCCTTGCCTGTCAAACTGGGATGGTAATGGTTAGAATCATAGAATCATAGGATGGTTTAGGCTGGAAGGGACCTTAAAGATCATCCAGTTCCAACCCCCCTGCCATGGGCAGGGACACCTCCCACTAGACCAGGTTGCTCAAAGTCCCATCCCACCTGGCCTTGAACACTTCCAGGGATGGGGCATCCACAACATCTCTGTGCCAGCGTCTCACCATCCTCATAGTGAAAAATTTCTTCCTGATACCTAATCTAAATCTCCCCTCTTCTAGTTTGAAGCCATTGCCCATCGTCCTATCACTACATGCCCTTGTAAAAAGTCCCTCTTCAGCTTTCTTTTAGGCCCCCTTCAGATACTGGAAAGCTGCTATAAGGTCTCCCCAGAGTCGAGTCTTCTCCAGGCTGAACAACCCCAACTCTCTCAGCCTGTCCTCATAGGAGAGGTGCTCCAGCCCTCCCTGATCATCTTCGTGGCCCTCCTCTGGACCCATTCCAACAGGTCCATGTCCTTCTTATGTTGGGGGCCCCAAAGCTGGACGCAGTACTCCAGGCGGGGTCTCACCAGAGCGGAGTAGAGGGGCAGAATCACCATGTGAGCTGGCTCCTGTTCGCTTGCTTTTGTGGGAGGCTCACCGAGCCTTTGAGCTCCCCAAAGGAAAGCCTTTACAGGAGCGGGGACGCAGCACCAGTAACTCTCTGCTGCCCGGCGGGGAGCCGGGGCCGGGACGGGCACCCCCCGCCACGGCTCTGCCCGGCACCGGGCGCCGGGCCCGGGCTCGTCCCTTTGCCGTGAGCCCCAACTAGCGACGGAGCAGCGGAACAGCAGCGGAGCGGCCGAAGCGAACGCCGCTACCGTCAGGCAAAGTCGTTTGTGGGGAGGAAAAAGCTTGCCTTGCTCCCTTGAACCGGGGCTGTTCCACTGGCCTTAAAATATCTGTGACATCGGACTTACATCCCAAGGAAGATCTTGTCTCTCGGCTTTTTGAAAAATGTATCGGGATGGGAGGGGGGGCAAAGTTCGTACTTCGCAATGATGGCTTTGCTGAGAAAAAGCTCTCCTCAGACTGGCACGAGGAGCAATTCGCTGGCAGGAAATACTTTTGTGGAGTGGTGGACATGACGATATAAACAGGTAAAGAAAATCTGACAGTGCTTATGCAAAAAGTAGAGCCATTAAGTACTCAGCTCGAGAACATAAAGGGACACCTGCAAGACAACATATGGAGCACTGGATTTTGTTAGATAACAGCTTTTTTCTTATTGTCTGCAATGATCCATCGAACTTCCCAGTTTACTACATCTCACACATAAATGCCGGTGTTTAAGATCCACAGCTACCCGTTCAGATGAATGATGGCGCAAGACATAAAGCTGAAATAGGCTAAAACACAGAGTGGGAAAATGAGAATAGATGGGAACTATCGTAATACTCATCAAAGGGTTGATATATAGCACGTACATGCACCCGCTGCTGCACTCCACAGACATGGTTAAAGAGAGAAACTCATGGTCAGAGAACTTTGGTGTTGCTACACTAGTGAAATTACATGAGAAAGAAAGTACTTCCAGTTCCTTGGGACTTTTTTTTTTTCCTCTCTAAGCAGATGCATCTTCTCAGATTCACTCTGGTTTTACAGTAACCACTATGACTAATTGCATATTTGGATAAAGAATGGGGAATCTTATTTCCAGCATATGAAGTGTGGTGATTAGCCATCGCTGAATTCAGTCCCAATCCTGGATTAAGTTATGCTCTTATTGGTCCCTACGTACAAATCATGAAATTTAAGGCTAAGTATTATACATGGAGAGAGACAAAGAAAGATATGAGAAGCTGTACATTTAACTGGTAGGAGCTCACATTTTAAACTCAGCAGCTTGCAGAATGCTGCTGATAATAAAGTTGTGATTGGAGGCTGGTAAATCTGCAGCATCATTATTCAAATTGGTTAAATGATGCAGCTGCACTCAAAAAAGTTGTTAAACCAACTTCTGATCCCTAGGGATTGAGCACACTGACTATCGCTTGTGCAGCCAGGAAAATCCAGTTCTTAGCAATGACCACTTATTCCTGGTAATGATTAAATAGGTTCCACAAGATCATTTGAAAAGTGGTTTGTTTAAATACCATTTATTTGAAGGCCATTAAGTCTCTGGAGTTCAAGGGTAGCAAGGGAGATAATGTCAAGGGAATGATATCACATCTCCATTTTATGACACCAACTGCACCATAGATCATACTTTGAACGTGATTTAGGTGTGGAGAAAAGCTATACTATTAATCCATCTTATCCTTCACCTCTATCAAGACAGTTCATATTAAGAAGGGAGGTTGGGAGGATAAGGATGTTAGGACATTAGCCATAAGCAGTCTCTTTGTCAAAGGCTACAGTCACTGCGCTGCAAAATCTTCTCTGCAGAGTGCACTTTCTTGTCACGGTGCCATTATGTCACACACCCTTGATTTGCCATCTCCTAAAAAACAATTTTGTGTATTTGCTTAAAATCAGTCACCTGCCATCCGGTGATACATGGATGCTGTTTCAAGGCTCCCTCCAGAGATGCTGTTCTTAGAGGTACCACAACTTGCTTGTTTAGTAAAAAGCTGAACGGGTGGAAACACGGCTCCGCGGAAATGGGTGGCAGAGCTCCAGTTGAATGAATTGAGGCCAGGATCTTGTTCCCATAACGTGAATTAAAAAAAATATGTGAAAGTAGGACACAGCAGAGCTCTCCATGATCATAAATTTGCACCATATCCTGCCATTCATACACAGGCACCAGTGCCTTTGAAATCACTGAGTCAATGGGAGACTTGCCTGACAAAGAATTACAGGATTACATCCTCAAATTGTTGGAGTTTCATGTGCGTAACTGAGCAGAATTTCCTTTGAAATGAAGACAAAAACCCTTGTAAGGTTAAAAAGTGAATCTGAATTTTGTATTTTTCTGAGTCTGTAGTTCTTGCCTTGGGTCTCATTTCTGGAAACACAGACTTGGATGCGACCCAAGACTTTTTCAGCACCTCATCATTATTAACTCAGTGTTTCTGCTTGAATGTAAATTTTCCAGTCCTCACTGACTAGACAGGCAGACAAAGCTAAATCAGTCAGGGCATGCGTGACACATCCACTACAGCAAAGGAAGAATAGTGAAGGAGCTTTAAAATTGGACGTCAAAACACAAAGTAGTTAAAATGAATGCACTCACCCTACCAGGGCAGTATCAGAGAACTGATTGTAACGATGTCTGATAAGAAGTCTATAGGAAGCAGCAGTGAAAATAAGACATTTTAAAGCAATGGGATTTACTATAAAATAGCGTTTGAGTTTACCAGAAGCCATGTGAACTATAAACAGCTGCTATGTATGAGAATGATACTCATCTAAATAGATGGTTTACCATGGGTTTCCTTAGCTTGCCAGGATTTTAGTGTGTTTATTGTTTCTCTGTGGTGGCCATATCATTTCTGCCCAGAGCATCACACAGAGTAAACTTTAATCCACAAAAAAAAAGAGTTCACTACCAGCTACCTATTTCTGACATGCTGACTCAGGCAGGCGTAAATCAGCATCCGTTTCTCTTTCACCTCCATGTCTTGCCCAGATCTTGAGCTTGGTGGACCAAGGCACAAAGAGGTCTGGCAACTTAGGCAATTACACAGTGAATCGGTAGTTTAGGTGGGATTATGGCCTGAAACTCTCCCAGTTCCCACCGGTTTGCTGCAACCGCCAGGCTTTACAGCCTGCCCTTGGGATGAAGTGTATGGAACTGAGTGGGGAGCAGGAGCAGCAGCTAGTGAAAAACCCAACAGCTGCTTTTCAACGCTTACTCTCCTTTTTGCAACTCTTGCCACTTAGATTTCCATTCGCTTAAAGGTGCCTTTATCTGAGAAGAAAGCAATACCTTACATGTCCATAAGGAAAGGTCCTCTGTGCTTACTATGTTCCAGCTCTGGCAAAGATGTGCCTTCTGTCAGGGAAACAACCCTTGCCCCGGCCCAATCCTTGTACCTAACAGGTAGCCACAGGCTCGCCCATGAATGAACACACACTGTCTGCATTCAGACAGTGAACTTTGCTCGGGGACGACTGTTTAACTCTTCCAGGTGTGTTTTTCACACCACAGGCTCATCGCCGGCTGCCAGAAGGCAGCCCTGCTGCTGGAGGAAGCCACCGAGCTCCCTTCCTGCCCCAGACCACTGCCTATGCCCTGGGCCTGCCCCCTTCCTTCTGTCAGCACAAGCATTTGGGGGGGACCTGGTTTAGGGAGCTGGATCACATCATAGTCGATCTGTCCCACTCAAGAGCTTTTTTTCATTCATTTTTTTCTGGACAACTTAGCTCAGCTCTCTGCTCTGGCCCTACAAAAGCCCCAAGGGAGGGGGAAGTATGGGGTGGGCGGGAACAATTGGGCACACGCACAACCAATCTAAACCAAATTTGTTAGCTGCAGAGAAGTCTCAAAGGATGTGGAGGACAGATTAAAGAAAAGAGAGCCTATTTTTGTCAGTTCCAAGAAATCAATGTGGCATGAGTTCACCCTTCACGAAGCGTCAGAGAATGCGCGTGGGAGACAGCAATGGTGAATGAACGCTCCTCTTGTGTCTAAAGCTTCAAGCAAAACTCACACCTTCTTAGACATCAGAGAACCCAACCACAAGACACAATTCCTCGCAGACCAGGCTCCGTTGGCTCTGCTGTTCACAGACCTACTCATTTCTTTTTTACTCTTTGATAAGATCTGGTGGTTCGCTGCAGCCTAACCTCTGTGCAGCGGATGACTGAAAAGGAACTAGGTGATCGGAGTATTTTCTGCTCTTGAGTAACGAAGTGCAGTAATTCCTGCAGAGATGTCAGGACTGGTAACCCTACCTGTCAGCCTGCCACACCAGCAGTTTAGGAAAGATCCTGATAGCACCTCCTGCCTTTGTTTTCACCTATTTCTAACCTGTCTATGTCATGCTTGCAGTGCTGGTTCCCTTGCTTCATTTTGAAAGCAAAATGAGCTCTTTATGAGAGGAAAAGGTTGGACTCGATGATCTTAACAGTCTTTTCCAGCCTAAATGATTCTAGGATTCTATGAAATTTCATGAAAGAAATAAACCAGGTTGATCATGAAAATCAGTATTATGAAGATGCAGGGTTGTCCTGGGGTCTGATGTTTGGTCAGATCTAATAAAAATGACTGTGTTTTTTCACAAAAAAAAAGATTTCCCTGCTTATTTCTTCCTTTTCTGACATACATATCTGCACTACCTAAAGTTCTCAGTTATTAGAAATGGTGCTCCTATAAAAATATATTTAACGCCTCTGATCTGTAAATCATCTCTCATAAATTAATCCTTTCAGACCTTTTAGTTTGATCCAATTGCAGTGTGTATTTTTGGTTACCAGAGAAAGGAACGAATTCAATGACATCTGTGCCTTTTGGCCAAAAATTGTGTTGGTCCTTTCTTGTGACCCTGTTGTTGCAAAATCGTGTTTAACATTTTGTCCATAAGAGCTGGCCAAAAGTGGTAGTAATGCTTCATGGCAATTTTGTGGAAGACTCTTCTCCTTTCCATCTCTTGCTTTTTTCCCAGAGAACTGAAAAGCTAATTTGTAAGTATGAAAAGTTACTTAATACTACCTGGAAATGATTGGTTCCCATTCAAATTGGCAAGAAACATGACAGATATGTTATCAGGGTGCTAGAAAGCTGGTGGAGAAGTAAGCAAAACTGATGCTGGCCTGCCTCATGAAACAGGCTAAAGCCAACACTGCCTTGAGACCTTCTTTAGTTCGTAAGAGATTTGGACCTTTCAATTAAGCCTCAACTATACCACTGAAATACAAAGAAGTTATTCATTGGACATGCTGAGTTAAATACACGCATTTGGATTATGTGTCTATTAAAACACCCATTGAGATTGCCAATTCCCATTATGTTCTCCAGAACCTGGCTTTCAGTCTGGGGAATGAACTTAGTTCAGCCCTACCTTCTTTTTGGTATTTGAGTTGTCAGTCACAGGCTGGGAGATTTCCAAGGAGTACCTGTAGCTACTGCAAATTTTGTTCATGTCATTGTTCCCTCCTGTCTGCACCTACATCGTGGGCTAGCTAGCGTGAGGTCAGAAATAGCTCTTCTGCTGGAGCTTGCACTGCCCTGACCATCTCTGACAGTAAAAGCTACCAAACCATTTTGTGCAAAACATAGATGTCAGCCAAGATTCCCAGCCAGAGGCTTACTTCACTTCATAAATACTCCTATTCCCCTTCTTTCTGGTATTCCTCCTGCCCTTTCATTTCAATTATTGACAGAGGGGGGAAAAAAAGAAAAAAAACCCAAACCACAAAATCAAAACACCTACAGTCCCCAGGAGAAATGCAGCAGACCACATAAGCATTGCCTGACTCACAATGTTATCCACCAGTACCTTCTAGCAAAAGTAGGGGATAGGGAAAAACGCGGCCAGACAAGAGAGCTCTGGGCCAGCCGCCTTCTGCACCCTGCACCCTTTCCCCAGGGCTGTCTGTGCCTCTGCCCAGCAGCCCACAGAGGACACAGCAGCCAGACTCCACCTACACAAAGTTGGCCTGTCTCGTTGCCTACGCGGACTAAGAAAGCTTCTCCCCTTTCTTCCCTCCAGGATTTTGGAGCCAGGACATAGGGCATATGAAATGAATGAGCGTGGGCTCTCTTGCGGCGTCGCCGAGCAGTGGTGGTAGCCCTCGCTGGGACTGGGCACATCTTGGCATGAGAGGAATTGCGACTCGTCCTTTCCCACGTCACCAAGTCGGGAGACAAGACGCAGGTCTGTAATGTGACATAGCCTCACAACCCGGAGGCAAAGCATGTTAATACTGCCTGGGATAAAACACACGTGTTCTCCCAAGTCATGCAAGCTGTGAGCGATGAACTGGCTTTGCAGCCTGTCCCCACGGGACAGGACATTTGTGAGTGATGCCTTGCAGTCCTCCAGAACTCACAAAAATACTCAGAAACAGGGAAACTGCCCTCAGGTCCCAGGACCCTCACAGGAGAGCTCCGCCGAGGACAGGCATTTGCAATGGAAACCATTCTGCCACCATTCTGCACGCAGTGCCAACTGCGTCGACAGCATTTAATCCACTCTTTCCTTTCAGGCCAGCTTTAAATCAGGACTGGCAACTTAGCCAACAGACCTGGAAAAAATGCATTAGGCAATGCATCTTTGAATAGGAAATCCCTCTTCAAAAATATTATCCCCATGCCCTCCCTAGGGCCTGTGTTGTTGGACCTGCTCTCTTGACCAGCTCAAGCTCCTAGCCCATTGAAGAACTGGGTTGTGCAAAGAAACTCGCTTTGCAGATGGTCTGAGGCAGCTCCGGAAACATCTCAGACACACTGCAGAACAAAATCAGTAATCATTTAAATTATTCCCAGAGCAACATTTGTTCCAAATACAAGAAGCAACGGCAGAAGGGATGCAACTCCCAGGATGTTCCCTGGGCCCAGGCTCTCCCTCTCTAAGACAACTTCCCAAGGCATCTCTTAGGATGTCTCCCAAGAGACATTTATTAGAAACCTTCTCTTGCCAACATAGCCTGAGTGGTGCTAACCTTAGAGGCCCTAGGACAGGGCAATACAGATGAAGGTATTAATAACAGGCATCTGGGGAGTGTTTTGGCTGTAATTTTAAGAAGTGGAAGAAGTGGCAAGAAAGGTGAGGCCAGCGAGAGAGCAAAAAATAGGCCTGTACCAACTGCCTACAAAGGTCACAGCAGTTCTGGAGCCTATTTCTCAGCCTTTTTAGACCCTCACCACCCTCTGAGCACCAGGTGTGTGCCCCAGCATGCTAGTCCTGGGAGTTTCTAGGAGGAGCTGAGACCAGCCCCACCATGGTGGCGGCAGGAGGCCGGCCAGCTTGTGGCTCACCTCTCTGAGATAAGCCTCATACCTGCTTCAGCTCCAGCAGGGCCTTTCCAGAAACATCAGCATCACTTTTGCCTCCTCAAGACCTTCCAGCCTTGGCGAGGCAGATACCTGCACTATGCCTACCCAGGCGCAAGCCAGGAGCCATCTGCAGCACCCTGCTCCGCTCCCTGGAAGATGTTTTTCTACCCAGCCCTCTGTCTCTCTGCAGCACAAGATATCCAGCTTCACAGCCTCCTTCTCCCTAAGCGGTGGACTTTGTCTGAACTGAGACAGGCAGGCAGGAGGCAAGAAGGGGGAATTGCTTCCTAAGAGCGTTTGGTGGGACCTGGGGGAAAAGAAGAAGTGCAAAGGTCCTGTGCTGTCTGGCAAGAAGTGATGGTGTCAGGTTAGGCTGCTCTGGCATGTGTTTGTGACCAATGGTTGACCCCCAGGAGCCGGACAGTCAGGCTGGAGCATGTGTGTGTGGCCGCACATTGTCTCACCCCTTCCATACCATCTTGCTGCTGCTCTGGGGGTGAGCTGGAGGGAAGGCAAACAGCAAGTCAGGACACTACATGTCCCAAAATCAATGCCTCATGGGGAGTATTTTGCATCCAAAGAAAGACCACACCTATTCATGCTTTTTGTTTGCTGCCTGCCTGCTTGGACACGGTGGCTGTAGACAGTGCTTTTGCCCATTCAAAACACCAGGATGATGGGACCAGCTTCTGTTGGTGTGTGAGCAGAGGAGTGTGCAGGGTGCCTGAACAGCCCGTGCTGGTGGAGCTGCACCAATACACAGGCACCCTGCAAGGAATTGCCCCTCTCTCCATCCTGACGTGGCCAGTCACTCATCAAACATGGGAGCCTGGTACTGGTGCAGAAGGGTGGCAGAGGGTGTCTTAGCAAACCAGAGTCCAGGAGGGGAGTGGGCTCTGTGGCTGTGCAGGTCCCACTGAATGGCAGTGGGGGTGAGGAGAGCCCCACGCCTAAGCTTGGATTGCCTTAGGGATGAGACTGGGGATGCAAGAAGTAAAGGGGGCTGCTGGGGTGATTTCTGAGGTGCTGACAGGGACCCTGCACCAGGACAACATGGACAACATCTGTATGGATGAAAATAGCCAATGGTGGGCATGAGCTCAATAGCATCTTGGCCATGAATTCACAATAAATAAATCTCCTTTCACTCAAGGGAGAAGCTCTTTTGTTTTCAGCCAGAGTCTGAAAATCTATCTATAGCTAAGGCCAAGTAAATATGCATTGACTTTCTGCTTTTTAAAAAGATATTTCAAAAATCATGTTTGAAAGAACCCAAGAACTTGTGCCAAGAAATTTCCATGGGGAAAGAAATTACTTCGCTCATTCTTTTAAATTCTAATAAGAAATGTGCTATAAATTTAATTTATGAATACAACTGATGAACATGAACATAAAATGATGTGAACTTTGGCATATATCTGTTGGAGAGCTGGAATTTAGTTCCTCATGCTAAGGATGAGTGGATGGGTAAAACATTTAGGAATATCCCTTCTTATTACTTCACTACATTACAGAGCTTCTGCCTGGATTACCAGCTAATAGAATGCCCTAATTGCTCTGATGACTGTTGGGGGAGAGAACAGAAGCTGACAACTGACTCATCTCCTGAGGTCCCTTTTCTAGGCAAATATTTATCTTGTTCTCCAGTGACTAATTGCCCGCTGAGATCAGGTTCTGGAAATAGTAGATCCAAGTGTAACAGCGCTGTTTCATTTTTGTGTGGATATACTGAGGTCAGGAAAGCTACTGTGCATCCATCAGAGCTCCCCACTACCCCGCTTGGCGACAGCTGAGCCCAGTCTGGCCTTTGACCAAAGACAGAGCAAACAGTTCCCAGCATTCTGGACCAAAAAGGAAGACTAAAGTCATGAAATAATTGGCTGATAATGCTTCATGTTGACCTTGCCCTGACTTGAGACCTTAAAAGGCCTTTTGAACAGGGAGGGGTCTAAGTTCACTTTGGTGCCCAAGCTCAACCAAACGTTTTGATGACAGCAGGGGGTTCCTGTGAGAGCCCTGAGCAAACCCATGCTGGGAGGCAGAGGAGGCTGTGCCCCCCATCCTTCCCTTGCAGCAAGGGCTGTCACAACACAAGCGAGGCCAAGCAGGCTCGGCATGGGTCCCAGAGTGCCTTATAGCACTACCAAACAACCCTCCTTGGACGAGCCAGCGTGCGTGCTTCTTGCTGAAAAGGCCCATGAAAAGCCAGATCCTCTGGGGAAGGCAGGGCGCCTGGATGCTAAGCTGCCCTGAGAACAACGTGGGTGCATGACACCCACACCTTGGCATCCCAGGGCCCAACATACAGCCTTTAATCATCCCCTGACCTGCGTCTCACCTTACAGTGTGCATTTACCCGAAGAAACTTTGGTTTGATCAGCTAGGACATACTATACCTAGCTAAACAACGGGTGTCAAAATAAATGCAACCTCTTCTGAAGGATGAGGGGAAATCAGGGGTGAAACTTGTTGCCAACGTGTCAAACAAAGAGTAAATACTAGCTTATTTGTATGTGGCTGGATCAACAATTTGTTAGTTTAGCCCCTGGGGTTTGTTGCTAACTGTTCTTTCAAAGCAGGGTTGAACAAATGTCTGAAGGCTAGAAATTGCCAGTATGGATCCAAACTGGGAGGTTATGGACAGCCTGAAGAAGAACAGTATGGAGACTTACACCATCTAAAATGGCATGAAATTGTACTCTTTGACTTATGTCAAATATATTTACTTGCCACACTGATGAAAATTTTTTCAACAACCACAAGACTTAAAGCTCTGATATAAAAAAGTTGGGTATGTCCAGGGACATACATAAAGTGGTCTTAGGAGGCAGAATCAATGAAAGGAAAAAATGTCCCCTGTATAGAAGAGGAAATAATTTCTGACAAGCAGCCTGTGGTGAAGGTGTAGATGTTGCATCTGGTGCTTAGAGTCCTTCTTGCTATGCGTTGCCAGTCTGTAAAGCCTGGGGTCTTTAATAATGTTACCCCTCTTCAGCAGAAAAATAATCTGTCGTTTCCATTGAAAGGCTGAACTTGTGAGAGTTTTGAAAAGTCCTTCTACAGGTGAATGAAATAAATCATAGATGGAGGTAGGCTGATGATTTGGATTCAATTACTTTTATGTGCACATACTCTTGTGGTAGTAATCCAGGAAGCCAAAGAAGACAGGAGAGACTGTAGATTAATACACCTCATTCAAATGTATTTGAATAACCTTCTTTGACCTCTGTATATTTGTAATGAGAGAGATTTCTTAAGCAGACTTCAACACTGACAAAGAAAAAAATAATATTTGAATTACGCTGGCTATCAGGATTATCTGGTCACCAGTGAGCATGAAGACTTAAACACAAAAGCTCCATTTTCCATGTAAAGGGAGATAGGTGCTGCCTTTATGACAAGAAGATTGATTTAAAAATCAAATATGCCCCAGAAGGCATATGGTTGCTGCTGGTGCCTTCTAAACCCACCTATTTCTTCATTTCTGTGCAGCTGAGATCTGTTAAAGGTATTCCTTCAAAATAAAATAAACCCCTCTTTCAGCAGATTTAGTCCTTAAAGATGCACCGGGTTAACTTGTCTGAACCATTGCTGAAACCTGCTGCAGATCAAATACATTTACTTAACAGGGTGTTTCACAGAAGAGTTGTGCTAATTACCAGATCAGACATATGGAACTATGCTGTGTGAACAGGTTTTTTACATGTTTTTCTTTCAAACTCGGTGAGAAGCGTCTGACGCACCACAATCAGTTTATTCATTTGGAAGACTTAAGTCTCATGCTAGATGGCTGCTGAAAGCCTGCAACAGTTTTCTAACCTAAGGCTGGGCTGGCCATTTTCCTGCAAATGATCTGATTAAGTAAGACATATTGGATGCTGACACAGCCATCCTCCATTGCGTCGTTGGAGCTCCAAGCAGGGAGGAGACCTCAGTGTCTAAGACCTCTTCATCACTAGGAAGATACTTTGGTTTTGCAGTTTAGGAGGAATTGAACACTTTTGGCTTGTTCAATACCACGTCAGTGTACGCTGGTTTAGTCTGTCCCCTTTTAGCATATAAGCATAAGGCAAACAAGTTGTCCTGGTTTGAGGTAAAACAGAACCAATTTTCTGTTCAGTAATTTTATTTTTTAGCTATGCCTCTTCTAACTAATTAAACTCTCTGGAATTAACAGCATATTGTGGAGACATTGTTTGTTCTCATAGTGATAAAACCTGATTATTTGTAATATATGCCAAGGAATGGTAAGCAGAGAGGCTCTTGCTTATACTTATTGCTGCAACAACCAAGGTCACCTAACTTGGTTATTTGCCCCATTGGAGCGTCAGAAGCGGAAAAGCATAGAGGGGTCCCACCTGCAGGGAGGAGTGGACAGGACAGGTGACCAAAACTGACCAACAGGGTATTCCATCCCATCTGCCCCGTGCTCAGTATAAAAGCTGAGGGATCAAAGGGTCAGCTCTCTTTCTTCAACGGCCAGCGTCTGAGGATGACTCCATCTTTTCATCTGCCTTTGATCCTGATCCATTCATTCCGGAATCCAGATCCTGAATCTGGATTCCCATCTGTGGCTGGGACTTTCCCAGTGCCTGCTGGTGACGTGATTGTCATCCTGGGAGCTTGATACTGTTTTGCATGTATTATATATATATTTCATTATTTCCTTTTTAGTATTTTATTATTACTATTTCATTAAAGTAGTTTAGTTTTTCTAAACTCATAAGTCTCTTTCTGTGTCTCCCCCCTCTCCTTGGAGAGAGAGGTTGGGGAGTTCATCTGTCGTTTGTTGAAACTGTTTGGGCCAGTCTGTCCCAAACCACGACCCAAGTGTAAATCCAGCTTAGGTCAGTGAATTTGGGAAACTGTCCTGCTGTCCCCTGAAGGTCTCTGGAGCTGTCTTTGCAGCCCCAGGATGGCGATTGCTGAGCTGGTGATACGTGAAGCCTCTCCAGGAGCAGAGGCCTGTGCTCGGGGCACAGTGGTTGGGCTCGTCTAGTGCCACTGAGAAGTAAGGCTGGCATTGTACCCCCCTGCCATCCGCAGAGGTACCTGTTTGCTTGCAGACAGCTTGTCTGTAGCTCAACACAGGACTGTAGCATGTAGTTTCACCATCTGAAAGCAGACAGCAAACCAGCCCTCTCTACTAACCTAGTTATTCCTGTGCAGTCTCAGCACTGCTGTCCCTCAGCACCAGGGCAGCAGCACCAAAATAAACTTTAAGTATTTATTTAGAACAAAGGCAATATAGAAAAGAAACCCCAAATACTTATCTCAAAATAAGACAACTACCTACAAGCTTACTGACCATCTAGTCACCTTCCCCATGAGCATCTTTGTGGATTGTGCTTTCCCACCCAGATCAGTAAATCCTGTCTCGTGGTCCCTTCTCTAAACTGAAAATCCATCTTGCTCTCCAACTTCACAGACCACGTCTTTTAAAGGCCGCTTAGCCCACTTAATCTCCCTCATTGTTTTTCAAGTTTGTTCAGAGCTACTCTTATCTGGGAAAGCATTGCATTACCTTCCTGGTTGTTCTTCCAGCAGCCCCCAATAAGTTAGTGCAGTAGAGGCATACAGCAAATACTAGACAACATATATTATTTGATCTGTCTCCAAACCAAGATTTTGCAGGAGTGTGCTAGAAAGTACCAGGCTTTACTATTTGTAGGCACACATTTCCACTTCATAGCATAGCCGTGGCTCCATGTGGCAGTCAGTTCATTAACATGCTATAGCATCTCACTTGTACTTAAACCAGTGCAGCTTCTGCATATGTTATCAAGCCCAAGCTGCAGCCATTTATGAAGGTGGTTGGAAATCACCCCACCTAAGTTTACACACTTGCACACATAATTTCTCTGGTGTATTTTAGACACATAGGTCTGAATGAGATGAACTGAACCCCAGGTGTGCCCGTTCCTCTTCACTGCTTCTGAAAAGAGCCCTGAGAACTAACTCAGATGTAGATGCCTACATGGCAGACATCTAATTTTGGACCAGAAGTCCCGCTCAGTATAGGAAGACAGCAGATTCCTATGTGGCTCTATTTTGAGCTAGCCAGACATACACCAGGTCCACTCTGAAAGTCATGTAGTTGTGCTACCATGGCAGCAAGCCCAGGCTGAAAAAACGTATTGCTGGAGGAGTATGTGGCAATAATAAAGTGGCTACCTGACTTCTGGAAGGGAGTGAGCTAGGTAGGGTACGGTCTGCTATAATTATAAGCAGAGTGAAAAGGCAGCTGTCTACACTTGTTTGTGTATCTTTTCTGCATTGTTTAGTCTTTATAAAAACTTGTGATTGGCACTGGATCTGTTCTGGATTCAGGATTTTGATTTAAGCCTCTGAATCAAGTGCCTTCTCCAGTGTGCTCATTAGGTAAATTCTACTGTATCACATTAGTACAGAGCAAGTCAAGAAGCTTACACCTTGCCAACTGAAATGTTATCCAGCCTACAACTTAAGAACTCTTAAAAGTTTTGCCAGCTTTGCTATGAAGTGTGAAAAATTCACCTGAAGCACACAGTCATGCCAAAAGAACACTAATGTAGATATAATTATATCAGCAAAAATAACCTTCAGCTAGTGTAGTTTATTTATGTCAATAAAAATTATGGTTGCTTATAGCTATATTTAATATGCATCCTTGGTGTATGCAGATGGTCTTTTATATATCATACATATACCAGCTCCTATGGAATAGGTAGATATACAGCAAACTATCATTAGTGAATACAAAGATTCTGCTGGAGGAAGATTTCTGAGTACGCTTTTCGTGATGTTTGAAACGTACACCGTGTCTATGGAAAGACTGTAAATTTTTCCCATTCTTTCTTAACAGGATATAGGTATAATGTTCCCAGGGTGGGTTTTTAACTTGTTAGGGGCTTTTTATACAAACTAATTTAGTTAAATTTTCCTAAATTAAGAGATGTAAGCTATTCATAGCTTTTTCTAGTAAACTTAGAATGAAAACAAAGTATGGTTTGAGACTCAACATACAACAATTTAAGTATTTGAGTTTACTGGTTTGCCCAAGGCTAATTAGGGCCTGATCCAAAGCCCATTCAAAGACAGTGGGAGTCTTTCCACTGGCTTTAGTAGATTTTGGATCAGGCTTGGAGGGCTATAGAAAAAAAAAAAAAGAGAATGTTGTCACAATACAGCCAAATAAATGAAAGCATCTGTCACTTATCATGATTTGAAACTAATTGCATGGAAAATTAGATTTATGCCCCTAGAGATCAGATGGAATCTGGATTCAAGCACTTTCTTTCTCTTGTATTTTAAAATATTTCATTTTCACTTTGTTAGCTCATTTTCAAGAAATAATCTCAGCCCCTTCCTGTAAAAAGAATAGCTCCGTCCTATAAAAGCCAAAACCAGAGCTGATATTCATGGTTTTCCAGAAAAGAAATTCAGTTCCAGCTTTGTTATTGTGATAATTGCAAGCTTGTTTTTGTGTGTGAAAAGAGAGAGGGCGAGAGCTGAGTAAACGTTAAAGATGGATCGGCTTTTGCTGCCCTTGGGTGCAAAGCGCTGGCCCTTCTGGCTGCCTGCATCTGAGCCCCCTGCGTCCTCCCTGCGCTGGGCTTGAGGTGCTGCAGGCAGGGACCCCTCCGGCCCTGGCACCCGCTGCTGCTCCCCACCGCCTGGGAGCCCCCAGGTCGAGTGCTGCCTACAGCCCTGCCGCTTCTGGGGGGCACAGGGGAAGGTACCCCCTCCTTACGTCTCAGACCCCAGCGACCTGGCTCTGCTCTTCCTTACACTGTTGAAATGACTTGCTAAGTAAATAAAATACCTTTTTGATCCCGTTTGGAAGTGATTTTTGAAGAAAATAAAGGGATTGCACATGACTTTCTTAGGCAACCTTAAGAAAGGTTTTATAAAAAGCAAGAAAGTGAAAAGGAGGGATTCCTTTCAATCTTGTTTTCTTGCTCAAGCAAACAAAGCTCTGTTCGGTTGCTTGGGACAGGTTTTCAACTTGGGCCAAGCAGATTTGCTGACTAGTCTATTCACTACCCTAAAAAATTACTCCACTTAAGCAATCAACAAGACTCATCCTGCCATTTCCATGAGCTCGCTATCAAAGGAGGTGAGCTGAAAAGCCCTGTATATGAGATGCATGTGGGGGATCCAGGGTGTCCTTTCTAACAAACTGTGTTACGACAGGCTTTTTGGTACTCGGCCACATTCCAGTGTTTCCCTTATGAAAGGGAGACATGCAGCAGCACATCCTCCTGCACACTAACCCAGGAGCTGCAGCAAGCAGGGCCCGTCAGGGCCCTAAACAAGGGATGGGTGAAATTGTTTTGTCTAATTTCCAACCCACTTGAGTGTCATGGGTTTTAAAGTTCATCAGCCTTGAATGGTTATTTGGTTTGCATTCCTCCGAGGTGAGGCTGCAAAGGGTGGGGTGAAGCAGAGAAAAATGGGGCCTGGATGAAAAATGGGGCAGAGGAGACAAACAAAAACAGAGAGACAATGAAAACAGGAGCAGAGAGGAGGAAGGAAAACAGTTAAAAAAACCCCGAAGCATGGCCTGTAGGTATCCTCTGTAGGGCATCTTATTGTATGGGACTGACATGTACTTCAAAGCCAAATGCAATTGTATTTATGTTCGTAAGACTCAGGGCCTTAGGGCCACTTCGGGAGTGAGAGGGGGTAAGAAAAGAGGCGAAAGAACTAGACTTCATAGAAACATGGGATAATGGGCTTTCCCCACCTCAACAGATTATTTTTTTAGTGTATGTAAACAAACTAGAGATGGAGTAAGGGAAAATTAAAACATTAAAAGCTGGGAGAACAGTGATTAATTTAGATGGGAGTTTGGTTCTTGGGATGGGATTTAATTAGGAGGAGATTAGATACATGGAATGACAAGAAAGAGAGAGGAATCACAGGAGAAACTCCAATGGTAAGGGAAAGAAGGGGAGGGAAGAAAGAGGGGACGTAAAAACAGTGAGGGTACAGGCTGGAAGAAGCCTTAGAGAATTGCCTGCCAGTTATTACAGTGTCCCCATTTTTCCTGCAAATTCTGCTCTCATGTAAAAGCGTTCCCAGCTTGGGGGCACAATAAGGACTCTTCCACGGAAGCTTTTTTCCTCTAAATCCCCATCTTTCTCAGGAGGAACAAAAGCTTGTGCTTAACTAAATGGATCAACAAAGTCAATCTGTGCTTGCAGAAATGTGTTTCAAATTCTAGAAGAGAAAAGCTCTAACTCAGTCTCTTGAATGAGCCCTGAAAACTAGCTCCTGGTGGCTTTTGTTCCCCCTCCACCGTGATCTGGATTCTCCAGGGAGCACTCCTTGGAGAGCAGTGAAATGGCTTTCTCCTGTTCCCAGGGGACTCCCACAGCCCCCACCGGAGGAGGGCAGAGACAGGGAGACAGCAGAGTCACCCTTCTGTCATCTTCCCCTTCAACTTTATGCCAGGGTAGCCCAGTGCGGTGGTAGCAAAGGGACAGAGCTGTAGACCCTGCTGGGTCACCCTTGGCCCCCTCCTGCAGCCTGGGAGCCACCAGAGTATAGAATCATAGAATTGCCTGGGTTGGAAGGGAGCTTTCAGATCATCTAGCCCAACCATCAACCTAACTCTGACAAAAAACATCACTAAACCATATCTCTAAGCACCACGTCTACTCATCTTTGAAATACCTCCAGGGATGGTGACTCAACCACTTCCCTGGGCAGCCTGTTCCAATGCTTAATAACCCTTTCAGTGTAAAAATTTTTCCAAATACCCAGTCTAAGCCGCCTCTGGTGCAACCTGAGGCCATTTTCCCTTCTCCTATCACTTGTTGGGGAGAAGACTTGGGAGAAGAGACCAACTCCCACCTCTCTACAACCTCCTTTCAGGTAGTTGTAGAGAGCGAGAAGATCTCCCCTCAGCCTCCTTTTCTCTAGGCCCTCTCCTGCCTCCCTTCCCCGAGCTGCCCCAGGGCCAGCGTATCTCCGCACCACCCTCGTTGCCAGCCTGTATTTAGAGAGTACATTGTGTTCCTAGCTATTAAAGAAGGGCCTGGAGGTGTTGTGTGTGCTGTGGGACACGTGCATCGTGCTAGATCACTTTTCAATAGAAGGAGTGCCACTAGCAGCTGAATGGGTGGTGTGAGGTAATGAAACGCTGAAAGAGTGTACACTTTTTTGGCAGGCTCCCAGCAGAGCTCTTGCATCACTGGCAGCATTTGGCTTTGCCGAGAAGGGCGGATCGGGCACCTTGCTGCTATCTGCAGCCTCACCGTCAGCTTGCACTTTTCCTCGGCATATGACTGCCCTGACTGATACTGGGCCGTCAGCACCGTCTGTCGCTCTGCACTTTTTGTGCTGTAGTGACCAGCTAGTCTGGAGCTTTCTGGTAGGATGCTAATGAGAAATGACAGCAAAGTGGGTGCAGTAACAGAACAAATGTTAATGGGATAATATCCTGTTTTCATTATCTCCACCTGCCTTCTATATTCATTTACCTGCAGAGATAATCCCTAGCATTTAATTTAATGAGCTTTTGCATAGGCTTGCTAGCAGAATGCTTTCAATTTTATTTTTAAAGCAGAAAAGCACATTTATCACGCAGGATTTTTTCAGTCTCCTGCAGCTGCAATTAAAATGGTTGCAGAAAAAAAGAATAACTATGTGGTAAGTTTCTGATGACATGCTTGTGGTCTGCATTGTTTTCTGGATTCAAAAAACCCACGCTCTCACCTCAAATGATAAAACCTGACAGACGAGGATCTACACACGAGGCCTTCCACAAATTCTCCAGAGCAGAGGTTGGAAAGCACTCCATGGTTTTTTATTTAGCCTTTTGAATGAAAGTTTTTAAATTACCTTCACTTACTAGAAACTTTTTGGGAGGGCGGAAAAAAATGACACCGCAAAGAAACTCTCCCTTTTCTTAGTCCTGCTTGATTAATGGATATTTGCATAATATATCGGTTGGCCTCTTGGTGCTTTCCATTTCTGACATTTCTGTGCCTTCAACAAAGAACACCTTTCTTTTTAATCACTATCTTTTAATTAGAAATCAGAGAGCCTGGCTAATGTCTAGTCATTAAAAATGAAACAATGATTATTGCACAGATCTATGGTTTGATAGATAAATGCATTAACTAGCAGTAAGGCAGATGGACTCAGGCATCTCTCTTTGTTATTGTTACAGTAGCCTAAAATCTGGCATTGCTGTTCCACGCACAGTACCTACACCCAACATTTTGACATCTTAAAAGCAGACCCGAGAAATCACAAAGGTTATCCAGTGATGCTTTCTGCAGCCCACGGTACCTCCTGGAGTTATTTTTTGACTGAAGGCGTTGCCTCGGACAACCCAGGGAGACGAAAGTCCTCGCTGCTCGGCTCCTCAAAGGAGCAGACGTCGCTTACTGCTGCCCTCTCTGCCCGCTTCCTATTTCTCACAGCAATTGCCAAGGATCGCTCCTGACCTATCAGGATGTGTCTGTGGCGTTGTTCCAGGCAAGTAAACAACACTAGACAGTTTGGGAATACCAGACCGGGAAGGGTTTAGAAGCACCATCGTGGGCTGTCTCCTTCATTGTGTTAGCGACTGAACCACCCAGTGCTTGTTTCCTCCAAATAGCAGCCCTGTAATTGTTTCCTCTTGTCTAGTTCATTTTTAGAACTGTTTTAATTTCGCCTATTGTTGACCCTGCTAGTTTAGTCTATTAAGCTTTACGTACACATGGAAAAAAATAACAGCACCTAACTTCCTGCCTTCCATTAGCCTCCAGAGTAACTCTTAGGGCAACGCACATAATGAACCAGGAAAGATATATTTTAAGCTGTGATACTACTACTGCGGTGATTTAGAAGGTTAAGCTGGGCAGGATTTAAGGTACGAAAGGGCAGCTCATCCCATGCATTGTTCACTCGTGTCGTGCACTCTGCGGGGCAATCAGTCTGGGCTCATGAGCTGCAGTTTGAGATGCTGCCCAAGGACTGGCTTGTTGCAGCAGTATATTACAGATTTATTAGTTTGCTCTGGTTTTATTTCACACTTCCTTTTTACCTCAGACAAAAAGTCCGGGCTCTTTGTGAAATTCTTGGAAGATGCTGCCTATTTCAAGATGTTGTGATACTTAATATTTTGATCTAAGCTCTCTGATAATTTCCCTTAACTATGTTTAGTGTAGTGTATTGTCTCTACCCCAAACCACTTCATCTGATTTTCCAACAATCTTCATGCTAGTCTGTTACAAAGTTTTAACAGTGTACTGGCTTAATGTTGCTTTCTAATAGCTGGCCTGTGCTGGAAAGAAGAGCTAATTTTTTTCACACAGCTAATGGAGTTACTCCTTCACATCGAAAGACAGCAATTTCTGCTTTGACTCCTTTAAGTTCTGGATTGGGTCCTGGTTACTGAAGATCTGAGAGTCTCTTGCTAGAGCTCTGTGGCCATCTGCATCCATACCTGGACTTACCTACACCCAAATGCCCTCCTAGGTGACCTCCTGTAAACCTTCAGCGCTTGATGGCATTGTCCACGACAGAACAAGAATGTGCTGAAGCAGCTGGCTAACACCAAGGCTAAGCGCCTATTACTTAAGCAGAACAGTGTTAAGGCCAAGGTGCCAAAAGGAATTTCAGCCTTGCGATAACCCACCCCGCAGGCTGGAGCACCTGGCTGTGGAGGGGGACTTCACAATGCTGGGAGAGGTACCTAGGAGGCTGAATGGAGAGTGGTGAGCACCCAAGAATGAATTCCCAGTTGAGTGCTCCACTCAGCATGACAGGACTTCTGAATCAATCTATAACAAGCACTGAAGAAAGAGGAGTCAGGAATATTTTTCTCTTGCTTGGATTTGGCACCCTTGTGAAACTGGGCTTCAGAGCCTCAAATGCATTTTTGTGCTCAGGGAAGCAACGTTATGCCCTGTATTTCCTCAAGCTTGGATGAATAAGAAAGTACCCATGCTCACCTTGTGCATGATGCCATAGTCCCCTCATCCAGGAAACAGGAAATCTGGCTTGTATCATCAGCCTCAGAGGGCTTGACTCCAGAATTCCCACATCCCAGTAGAGCCCTGTAACCATCAGATCGGTTCCTCTGAGAGAGATAAACCTCCACCCTTCCTGCTGGAGATGAGTCAGGGCAAGCCAAAGGTACAAAAGGAGAGTAAATAAGAAAACACCTGATGCTGTGCTCTCCTGAGAAGGACATGGAGCAGGGGAGATGCGGTATTCCCATCTGCCAAAGAGTCTCGGGTACAGGATCCCACTGTGCAGAGCCCCAGCAGCAGAGGTTCACTGAGAGCCTTCCTTCTCTTTTCAGAGAACTGACTCCAAAGATGAAGTGTTTCAGTTGCAAACACTGTAGTGAGTTTTGTTTTCTTTTTCCAAGTAAAATCTGTTTTCAGTTAACTTTACATAAAAATCCTGGAAGAAGCTGTAAATTTTAGGGGTTTATTATACTTAGAAGAGCAAGCGATAATATACAGACAGAAAGAGAGGGAGATGATATATGATACATTTATATACTCAGCCCTTTTGTTGACAAAGCAATTTTATCATCAAGAAGAACTGTCATGACTCGTAACCTTAATGACTTTCCCTTGTATACAGTAGGGTGACAAGAAATACACACAAACCCCTGTCTTTGGTTTTTGATACATATTTCTCCTTTCATCTTTCATGTCTTGTTGCTTTCCCAAAACCAGAAAGTGAACTGAAGTCTCCAGTTCTTTTCAACCACATTTTCCTGATTCCAATTTAATTTCTATTTCTGTATTTAAAAAGCAACATAAAAAAGGGCCACGAGTGTACAAAAATAATCAAGGTCAAACTGCTCTGTGAGCAAAGGCATGGGTGGAAAAGAGGGACCCGTGTGTCTCTTCCATCTGATGCCCCTACTGCTGGAAGCGTGGTTCAGCCGCAGTGGGAAGGAGGCTTAGCAATCCTAGCTGGGAACAGGGAAAAGATTGTGTCGCTGCTTTGATTAAGAAATGTGGCAAGTTTCATTCATGCCTATATAGGCTAGCTGGCACTCTTTGGTTTGATGCAGCTACAAGCTGTATGGTATTTTGAAAACACAGTTACGAAAATACCCCCGTAGAAGCCAAAAGGACACTTCTTTCATGTGTGCCAGTGGTGTCGTTGCCAAGCTCTGATTCAACAGTAATGCATGCACATTTCTGAGAAGTGGAGACTTATTTATTTCTATTTCAGGGTGCTGCATTAATTTATCATAAAATATGAATCATATGATACCAACATTTACTTGAAGTACAAGACAAAATCTAATAGCTCCCAAACGCATTGAGCTACCGTCTTTTTTTTCCCGTTGATCTCACAAAATACTTCTAAATACTACTGTATACTTCTTCCAGTACTCAATATAGCAATGAATTCTAAGTCAACTCTGAAGATAGATTTTGTTGTTATCAAACAATATGCTAGCAACAATAGCAGAGCGTCCTAACAATGAAATAAAAATCTGGAAGCTTTCAAGTATTTTGAAACCAAATTCATGAGGCCTCATATTAAAATAGGGACATATGGTTTCTCTGCTCACCAGGCACGCTTTTACCTTCACTGTAACTACAGAGCTCTTAAGAAAACAAGGCCCCTTGAGCTCTTCATAAAGATAATTGGTAATAGGTAGATACTTCAGCTGTTTGAAAAATTGCAAGCATAACTGAACTGCAACTCCTAAAGCACTCCTGAAGCTCCAGTGCTTTATCTATTATCCTGAACAATGTGAGTGATGTATCATGTAGAGCAGAGTGATAGTGTTTGCTAACATTCCCATTTGTAGAAAGCAAGAGGAAACCTAATCCTAAAAGGATCCTGAGAACGTTGGTTGCCAGACTTCTTAATTTTCAAGGAAGGGGGAGCTACTCAGTGTTAAATTACATATGCCTGCATGCTTCTGCTTAGAGAGTAATGCGTAAGAGAAAATCCGTTTATCGAGACTCTGCTTGCGTGTTAGTGTGCCCTAAAAGTAAACACACGACAGCTTTTCTCTGCGCTCTGTGCCAGTTGGTACGGCTACAATACTGTTTACTCATCTGCACGTGGCTCAGCACATTATACAGCCTATGCCATGATATCATAGCTAGCGCTGTGTCACTTGAATGCCTTTCAGTCCATTAAATGACACAATGAAATGAAGCAGAAAGGCTGATATGACATTTCTCAATAGGAAGTGTTTATCTCTGTTCCATCAGTGTTTAATTGACTTGCAAACCACTCAGGACTCTACAAACATTAAGTGAAGAGATCTTCAGCAGACAGTAACACTTTACACGAAGTGTCTTTAAGTACACTTGTTCATAGTATAAATGTTCAATAGATAACACGTTTCAGATACACACACTGTGAATATTAACAATGACAAGTACCTTTGAGTTCCCCTATCTATATAATTGAAGGTTGGACTCGATGATCTTAAAGGTCCCTTCCAACCTCAACAATTCTATGATTCTATGAAAGAAATTTATGCTTAGCGTGCTAAAAATATTTATGGTGTTACACAGTGAAATCTCTACTTGCCTGTATTACTTTGTCTTACTTTATTCCAGTCCATGCTTTAGAGTCTTACAGCTCAATGATCAGAAGTTTGCAAGTAATTGTCATTAATGCATTAAGTAGTGTGATTAGTGTCTGGCATATGCTGTTTGTTTTCTCATCCTCTCCCCCAGAGGAGAGGCCTGCAGTGAATTGTTTGGTTTTGGTACAGAGTTCTGGACTTTTTTGGCCTTGCACTTGTTTTTTTAATATACACACAACTATGTGGAATCTAAGACTATCCCACAGACTGGGATATGGAGAACAGGCCTAAAAGGTTGCCGAGCACATGTATTCCACATGTGTCCATTTACCACAAGCCATATATTTCCCTGCATACCACCAAAAAAAGGTTTGTGAAGGTTTTTGCAGGACTATGTAGTGCCACAAGAAGGCAGCAAGAGAAATCAAGATCACTGACAACGTCCTGTTTGTGTTTGCTGTTTGGCTTGCTCGCAGGGTCACAAGAAATTATTTATTTGCCCCTCTGTAAAGAAGCCCCCACTGCCTCTCAAACGCCCGTAGTCCTCACCAATTTTGCATGAGGGAAAATGTGTTCCTGACCCCAAATCTGGTGATTACTTTATGCACCCAAGACAGCAGGTTGGAGCCCAAGCACATCCTGCATGATATCCTTGGTCTTACTGTAGATGATGTTTATTGCTGCAGAAGGCAGGAGGATGAAATTATTTTAAAAACAAAACAAATTGGGAACCAAGTTTAATATAAAAGAAGAGAAAAACAATCTTTGGTCTGTGCAGATGGCCATCAGAAATGTGAAGTCTTACGTTAATGTGACACAACTCATCTCATGAACAACACAGATCACATCTATTTTCAGTGCTGATCAGAAGGTCCAAATATGAAACAGCCAAAGACCGATGGCTCAAACATTAATCTGTATGCTGGGTTCATCATATCTTGCCATACAGTCCCATCCATAAATTTATCTTAGAAGTAATTTTGGATTCTTTCTCCCACAATTCTGTTAGGAAGGCTATTTCAGAACCCACTGTTTCAATGGTTGAAAAATGTTTTCTAATTTCTGTTCTAAATATAAGCCATTACTGTACGGCAGGCAAGGTCCAAGAAATGGGCCCAATGTGCCAGGCCCTTGGAAGGGAAGTTGGCGGAATTTATGATATTCCTCAGACCCCACAGGACTTCATTCATGAGTCTTACTATTTGTCTTCTGCAAAGATCATCATCCTTATTATACTTAGTTTCACTGCAGCAGATGAAAGTTATTGCTGACCATGTTCTTCACCCGAGAGCACGAGAAGCTCTTGGTTTGTGCACGTAATGGTTTGCAGAAGCTGGAAAAGGTTTTCAATACCTTCAGCTAACCTTTGTGCTGTAGTGTCCTCTGCCTTTTGAAGTTTCTACAGCATCAAAAGCCTGTGCACATGACATTGCTGTACCCCAGCTAAACGGCATAAATAGGGAAAGCCAGGTCATCATCTACTGAGATTAGATGGAAACTCTTCACTGGCCAGAGATGACAGAAAAGTGGCTGTGTTGTCATTTAGGATCAGCAGGACTTCGACAATATTTCTAGATTGCAGTCCAAATCAACCTGTTAAAGCCAAGAAAGTAATTTGCTATATTTACAGTCATCAAATTACTTTCCACCATCCACTCACACAATTTCTGTCATGGCTTTATTTCAGATCAATCACTTTTTACTCATAATTTGACCTGTCCAATAAACGAGCTATTCTGGTAGTAATAGTATAAAAGAAAGGTGGAAAAGATGTAAAGATTAGGAATTCTTCCAGTGAGATATCAGTTTAATTTACTGACCTGAAATCCTACCACCTTTCTCAGTAGAGACAACGATGTCTTGGTCATAATTTTCAAATGCTAAACACAGGGTCTAGGGGACAGAAATGCATGCATATCCCTATAAACACACCTATTCACTGGAATTATGGAATATTGCATAATTTTAACAAATTACCATTTGAAAAAGTAGGTTTTTCTGGATCTAAAATATTACTTTCAAGTAGATGAGCTTGTAAATGGCATATAACTTCTCCAGATTCAAAAGCGGGGTGTTTATTTAATGGTATTTGACTATGGTATAGTCAGATGTCTATGCATTCGTTAAGGGCAAGAAATACTCGTTCTCTGAGTGAAATATTGGCAATTTCAGTTCAGAGGTCCCCCAGAGGAACTTTCATTCACAAATCAGGAAGGAGGCACCACATCTATAAGTCCTGAGCTGAGATTTGCCTTGGGTGTTAGGAGCTTCAAAAGTAAATTAAAGAACAAGCAATGCAAATGAACTGCTGGTTAATAGGTACCATGCTGTTTGAGAGGGCAACTTGTGTATGTACAGTGTTTTTTACAAAGGTGCTTAATATGTGTTCAGAGCACTCCTTAAATGCTCAGTCCTGAAGCAGGCTGCAGATACTTAGGGTTAAGAAGGACACTTGGATAAGATTTGGTATCTTCAGTAGAGTGGATATAAGAATGCTCCTAAATTGTAATGTAGCTTCAGCATAAATTTTTGAGAGTTTATGGTGATTCATCTGTCTGTACAAGCTTACATTGATTCATGAACAGCATTGTGGCAAATTGCAGGGAAGGTTTTAGAAATAATGTCGGCCCTAGAAACATCTTCCAGCTATGTTACTACAAATACCTTCTTTTTAAATAGGCCCTACTGTCTTCTTTATTTAAACTAATCATAACCAAATTTCCTTTGAGACCCTGGTCAAATATTTCAGCAGGCACTGGGGAACAGTTAATGACAAAGTCTGTAAAGGTCTATGCACTGCTCATCATATTTCTATTATGTTAATAATCTTTCCCTGGTTTGCTTGCTTGCTTTTTTTCAAATGTGAAATATTCCTTGGGTAGGCACATGATTTGGATGCTGCAGATCTTTCCCTGTGTTTGTCCTCAATTGCAGTAAAACGATTTAGCAAAGCAAGGGAGAGAAGAGGTTGTTGTTACACCTCAACAACATCAGTGTGGCGGTGTGACAGTGCACATGGCACTCTTGCTGCTCCATGCACAGTAGAGACAAGGAACTCAGGTTCTAACCCCAATGCATGTATCTCCCTGCAGACAGCCGTTTAATTTGCACAGGACTGATGTCTGCGAACAGCAAAGCCTGTCTCCCCTTCGCCTGCCAGTTACCAGGCTGGTGCCTCACCTGAGTAGGTGTCAAGGAAGCCCTGCTAGTGGCAAACACTCACAGCAGCAAAACCCCATTGCTGTGAGAAAACCCATGGGAAAAAGAGCTGCACATGGCCCCGTAGCCTCAGGCAGAGCTCTTGCCGCCGGGACACCTTCCTCATTTTGGAAGGGAATTTGAGCAGGACTTTATGTCCTAAAAGCATGTTGCAAATTGCTTTTCTCCTCTAGGTTCCGCTTCCAGGTTCGTGAAGTTTCTTAGTACAGTACATATTTTTGAGTACCTGATACACCATATAATACCATCTTATAGCAGCAATGTGAACTTTCATTCTATCAGCTATGCAGGTCCTTCTGAAATAATTTGCCCTGCAAACATAAACAGCTACTTTTTTATTACTTAAAACACCCCTTTCAACTTTCATTGTCACCAAGACAAAATGGCTTCAAACAAAAAAATCCCTCTAAAATAAACAAACGAATGAAAGGTCATGAATCCTCAAAAATAACAATGCTGCAGGTCTATTTTGGTAATTCTCTTGGCAGTGTAATATGAAAGCTTCTCTCAAATGAACTGCTTCCAAGTTTCAAGGGGACGGGTCACAAATAGATCATTCAGGAAATTCACAAAGTTTGGTTACGATAATGAGAAAGTAGCTGATTAAAGGGAAATTTTGAATTTACCTATCTGACTAAATTATACCAGCAGTGGACTCGTCCCCCAAACAGGGCACCAGCGTGTGTCTTTTTCTTAACCCTTTATGTTGTTTTTTTTTTTCTAAATTAAATCTCCATCCTTCTCTTAGCAGAGACTTTATCTCTGGAGCCAGAGATAGCCTTTGAGCCAGGCAAGGAGAGGACACAGTACAATAAAGGACATAGAGGTCTTTGTGATGACAACAGGAAAAGCTCAAGGAAGAAAAGAGAGTGGCGCTGAAGGATGTGTGCCAGAGAGGGACCGGGGAGGGAGGGGATGCTGGGGCCAGAGAGGGAAGAAGGTGAAGGAGTCCTGGAAGTCGCTGTTATTTCAAGAGATGGCACAGATAGGCAGAGAGCAGACTGCAGAGCGCGGCCACTGACCTTTCACGAGCTTCATGTTACAGCAGCCATCGGCTGCAAGCACCGACAGAGCTGGTCCGTCTTCAGCGGTACTCTGAGACGTCCCCTCGCTGCCTCGCTGCGACTCCTCTCTCCCTTACAGACAATACTCGCTTTCCACAGCTTCCTATTTTAAACCCCTATGAACCTCCCAATTATTCAAGCAGGCTGCATTCGCTCAGCGTAGAGTTGGCAAAAATTTGATGTGGCAGGATAGGGGGAGGAAAGGACGTTTTGATTTCTTCACCAAAACACACCAGTTTATCTGTAATCATTGTGAAAGAAATCAAAATGGAAGGCTGAAGCATCTCCAACTTTCCTTATCAAGGGGAAAATACATACAGGAATGATTCCATCATCAGCAAATAACTTAAAAGGGGCAGAAATTATGTAGGAAGACTTTATCTTTCTTTTCAAAATCTTTTTTTTTCTACTGAAGAAAACAAGTCTACAGATTTTATATGCTTTTTTGGGTAAAAATATGGAAAAACAGGCATTTCTCTGTTATTTTTCTATTTTAAATTTTATCTGAGTAAGAAAGATTAACGTTCTTCTGGTCATCTCTCCCTATATAGGTATATTAAACTGGGAAAAGATGCAAAATGATTGGCATTGTAAAGATTTTTACATTAGTCATAAAAAGAAAACGGCACAATTCAAACTTGCCATGTTATTAGTAGCAAAAAATTTACATTAACTAGGATGGTTTCTTCCAAAAGGATCCAAAAGCATGTTACAAAAAAAACTCTAAAGGATACAGTGATGTATTATTGACAGTCATTCTTCTGTGGAAACTCAGCACCTTGCTGGCAGCAATACTACCCAGTTATTTAAGACAGGAAGTGAAACATATTTCATTTAATTGCAGGAATAATGTATGTGGCTAGAGTAATACTTTGATTTGCCATTTGGTCACGTCACACATTTAATAGCTGTGTTATTGTGACAAGTGCTATGCAATTCTCCACAGCCCAAGTGGTCAACATCATTTCATCTGGATGATGCCATCTTCAACAGTATAGCACTACCCTAAACATCAGCTGGGACACTGATTCAGTGCTGACTCAGAGGGGATACGCTACCATGCTAAATTACAAACATCATTCTCTACACAGTGTGTTACCTGGAAATTTTGTCCTCAAAGCAGGATCCCTGTTAAACTTACAGGTTTTGAGAAATGAAGAAGCTAGTACATAGAGTATGAAAGTCCAGAGAACTGCAGTTACCATGCATTCTTAGTTTGATATTCTGATCTAACAGGCTGCAAAACAAAAACAAAACAGAAAAAGGGTGCAAGTTCTGTGAGATTTCAGCACACATTTTATTGTAGTCTGGATATATCCTCAAAACAACTTTCACTCTGTTTTCCAGAAAAATTTTGCAGAGCTTGCTTTCTTTAAAAGTGGCATAAATAGCAAGTTAAATCTTGCAGCTAGACTTGTTCAAACTTGTATGCGACTGATCATCTTCAGTGAATACACACACAGCCACCACAGAAGGTATCAGATGAAGAACATGCACTACAGCTTCTTATGATCTCAATAAAAAGCCTGTTGTGCTTGTTGTTCGGAAGCTTTTTGTATCTTTTGGCCATCCCCTTGTCCCAGAACTGTTTTCTGAGGTATGCGAAGAAGTATGGCCTCTTAGTTACCTCCCCCAGCCCATTTTGTGAGAGTAAGACAAGTTAATTGTGCTTGACGATATGGATGACCCTTTCAAGTCATGTAAAATGATACTGCTCTGCTTATCACAGGTAGATAACCATTAATATTGCCCGTACTGTCTATGGGAAGAGAAAGGGTCTTGTTTGTTTTGGATGTTTTCAAAGGTAGGAAACAAAGGGTCCTGTGGGGACACCAGCACACAGCAGACAGTGCAGCCATACAAATCGAAGTTAAAAGACAGGAACCTGCAATAAAAAAGGGTGAAAGACAAAAAGCTATCTGTTTCTTTATAATAAGGCTAAGCCATTTCACTGAGGTGTACAGCAGTACAGAACTAGAATAATGTCCTATTCAACTCGAACAGAGCTCCTGGCCAGAGCTCCATCTTGGTCAGTCCCTATTTTTACTGAATGAAATCCTCAATTCTTACTCACTTTTGACTGGGTTCACGTGTGTTCATAAAAGCTCTTAAAGTAATGGGCGTCTCTCAGAATCTGGGCCAGAAAGATTTTGTCCAGATAAGACCCAAAGAATAAAGGCTCTAGAGCCTGAAACCTTTGCATTATTGTAACATTAATCATTACAGCTTAGAAGCAGAGATCACAGTTCTTAAATCTAACTATAAACAACGCATCTTAGAACAAGTGCAACCATGGGCACCACTCAGCTTATATTCAATAGAAGGGCAAGGCAGGATGAGGAAGAAAGTAGTCAGCTGGGTAAGCGATGGGAAGATTTATGAGCCTGATTTTACCTTGGTGAAAGATTTAATACCCACAGAGCAGAAGAAGGCTTGATTCAGCCTTCTGAGACCAGTGGACTTTGGAGCTAGCCTTCATACTGCTTGGTTAAAAAAACAAAACAAAACAAAAAAACACCCCACACCACAACTCCCTAAAAAGCCTGAAAGTAAAATGCACCTATTTCTTTGTAACATGCAACATGTTTTGCACTCTGAGGAATCACATTTCTAAGTCAGTGGAAAATGCCTCATTAGTTTGAGCTGGCTTTGGATCAAGCTTCTGAAGATTTTGAAAAGACATTGCCGGTGTCCGAGGACTTCAGCCAGCCTCATTTTCGGAAGCAGAATATAATAGTTTCTACTGCTATTTTAAAATTGTATAATGTGCACTGTGTCACTTGTGGTAAAACAATATGATGACAAATATCAAGTTTATACTTCATTTGACAGATTTTGTGTTATCTGTAAAACAAGAATGTAAAGTATAGAATTGCCGGGCAGGCAAAGAGCTGATTGAGGAAAGGGATCTCTCAACAGAGCTCAGTGGAAACACCCCGTTTCAGAGAATAATGAAGATCCCAGATCCCCAGTGCCTCACTTGTTTGGAATAATTAAGGGTTCACTTACTAAGGGTCAGATCATCTCATTGACCTCTAAACTTTCTGATCTTTAGGAACCTGCTTAAAACAGGCAAAAATCAAACAAGAAGGTAGTATCTGCCTTTTTAAGTGAGTTTTCAGGAAACCAAAAAAATATGATTTCTCTCAAGTTAATTAAAACATTCTAAAGGTTTCATTTTGAAAAGGCAACTGTGGCCTTGGTTAAGGGAAAACATAACATATTTCTTACATCTTACAGAGAAGAAATGCACTTTTAAAATGACTCTAAAGGAAAATTACCATTGCTAGTTATAAAATAACACTTTTTTTAAGGGCAAATATTTTTACGTATTGACATTTGGTTTTCATTGTGGAAAAGCTGTCAATTTGAAATTTCTTGGAAAAACATAAATTTGGGGGGAAGCAATCAGAGTCATGGGGATGATTTGCTTTGAAAATACTGCTGAAATGTCACAGTATTAGTTATTAGATAGATTTGAAACAGTAGGCACATAAAAATATAAAATGTGTGGTTAATAAAATATGCCATGTAATGAAAATTAATTAGGATGATGAAGTGGGAACAAATGGGTGAGTCAAAAGATTCAGTACATTTGTCTTGCAAATACAGTCATTGAAGTACTTTGAATCCTTTTCCTTTTGACAAAAGATCTATCATTCTTTTTACCAATAACAGAAAATCTCAGCATCACGTTGTTTGAAACACGTTCACAGCATGTCTTTGAATAAAGAGACATAAAAAACAATGAAGTTGAAAATTAACGTTTTGTTAATGCTAAAAATGCAGAAATAAAATTATACACTTATTAATGAATAGTATGTAGTCCCTAGATTTACATAAGGTTGCAAAAATACTATCACAAAGGATTTACAGGGCAATAGAATTCAGTACTGATACTGCTGTGTTGCATTTGAGCAATAACTTACTATAATGGGTACATGATTTTAGCTCACTTGTAGCATAAGACACTAAAGATTTTAACGTGAAGGAAAATTATACCATTGTATGCTTATATTTTTTTCCTGTGATTTACATAACAAGTGGATCTTCTGACTATCATCAGGCATGCCTGATACTGCCATGAAAGACTGATTTGAAATGCTGCATGAAAGCTTCCTTCTTTTCAAAAAAATACCATTGTAAGAATTGCTGTAACAATGTGCTTACCTTCTTCTGCTAATAAAATAGAATATTAAACTAGAAACTTCAGAAAAATTAACAATTTCTCTGCTACTCTGAGAAAGTATCTGTCAAATAGGAGAAGTGTCAGAAACATCATGAAATCCCCTTGAACTTGCTACTGCTCTTGATTTTATGTAGAAGGCACTAAGATTTCAAAGATGCTCGTGCACCCAGTCTCTAAAATCATGATGCTTGTTAGGTACTTAAATACCCTGAAGTAATTAAGCTTTACGCTGCAGTGATAGGCTGTAGTGTGCAATTCTTAGGCAGACAGCAGTGCTCTTCCAAATTAATTATGCAACAGTAATAGGAATACTTGATCACTTTGGTATTCTGAAGTAAAACTCCTCTTTAAAGCAGTTTTCATGTAAGCTTTAATTTTATCTTCATTAAAATCTTTAGATATTTTGCTGAATCCTTTAGGAAAGGCTCTGTTGACCTCCGTGGAAAATAATTTGCAAGAAAACACTGTGAGCATACATTTTAGAGCTCTCATAAAACATTATGCATGGGACAAGTGAGGCCATATTATGTAGAAAAACGGACTCTGTCCATAGAGTTATCAGTTAGGTTAGTGGTTAATATGTAATCTTCAATCTACAAACCCTGAAAAATGAACTCTCCACACTCCACATCACCTCAAAAAATGTGTGGGTATAGTCACTTTCCATGATCTCATAACTTTATCACTGATTTTGTTAACTTCACACTATTAAGCTGAACAAAAATTCTCTTTCCATCTATTTTTCTGCCACACAGAAACTTTTCATGCTAAAAAGCTACTTTAATAGTTCTCCTGCTACATGCAGTTTTATTATAGCATTTTACCTAGATAGAGCATTGAAAGTATTTTATGTTTTCCTAAATTATATGATCCAAAACCATAATGCAAAAATATATGAACATCTAGAAGATTTATTTTATTTAGCTTATTCAAGGATCTAATTTACCATCTTATATAAAATCCTTACCATTTGAACAAATTTGATCAAGCAAGGTGCCACTACCTTTAAAATTTGGTATTGATTTTTTTGGTTAATATCTTTTTTAAAAGCTAAGCTGTGTTACATCAGCCAAGCCTCTATGCCAAGCCTGATTTAAACACTGTGATTTTTTTACTGCATTCTCTTCTCCTCACAAACTATGGGGTAGATACAAGTAGTGCAGAGTTATGCATATGCCTTTGTAACTATTTTGTTCATTGCTACTGAACGCTAGAACTAGAAGTCCTACAGAAATATTATTTTTGCTAGGCAAGAATGGATTTGGCTACACTATTTTCCTTTAGTATCATCCATACCCAGAGGAAACTGTTACTCAAATAGAAATGAGACACATACTCCAAGCTTCAGGGGGACATTGTGTTCCCTAAAAACCCTAAATAAAGACCTTTTCCCTAAATTAAGACCCTATTCCCTAAATAAAGACCCAACAAATCCTGCCTAAGAAACTACGGAAGTGACTGAACTTTTATTGAACCTCAAACTTTTGGCTTATCTCTTGGGCAATAGCTGGGCTGGTTCTTATTTATATCCCTATTTAAAACAAGCAGATTAATTCTTGGGTTTGCTTTCAAATTTAGTCACACATGGAATGTCTTAATTGTTTGTTAAAGGAACAGCAGGTAGTGGTCAGGGTCAAATGCCCTTGTGCTCAACAGATTTTAACTTTGCATAGTACTAACTCTTGAGACTATGATAAGCAAGCAAAGCAAACCTAGAGGAAGATCTTCATGCTGTACGCGAGGGAAGCGCTGAGTGTGCAGGTATGCAAGGGCAGGGGAAAGGGAGGAGGGGACCTGAGTTCATAGAACTGGGCATTTTTTACCATACTGGACAGCATAGTATGTATTAGTAAATGGGCTTTCAGTGCATGCATGTCAGGGAGTATGGGATTCTGCAAGATAAGTAGTAAAACAATGCAAGATGTCTCCACTGCAGAGTTAATTTAGGTGCTGGCAGAAGCGTTTACGTATATGGGCTGGAGACTTGGTTCTGTGTTCGCTCCTGCTAGTAATTCATCACCTGCTTTGTAGGTGCAGGCTGGACCACAGACCTGCTGATGGTCCTCCAGTGGTGACACTACAGAATTCCCTGTTTTCCTAGACCAGGTGGGGTCATCCCTGAGTCACTGGAGAAGGATCTTCAGGCAGTTTACTCTAACACAGCATAAGGTATCATAAGATTTCTGATCACGTATGGTGAAGATGTCATGCACATGTACATGAGGAAAGGCGAGGGGCTGGTGGAGTGAAAAAACCATGAGGTGCCATAGGAGATCTGCCTGTAGGCATGAGCCCACCAGTTGGACTAGTGCAGTCATGAGAGCCATGGGCTGGTTGGACGTTTTCTAAGGCAGACTCCCAGGGAGCTGGGGGATGGAGGCTCCTCCTCATCATTTCCTCGCTGTCCTTCCAAACCTGATCTTGCCCATTCAGGGACAGATTATGAAGGTGATTGGAGGGGTTGGATGGCAATGGGGAAGATATGGATAAATCTCTTTTTGTGTGACCTGTGAAGTGTCAGGCTCAGGTGTAGTGCTCTCTGTGATCACTGAGTCCCTCTCCCTGCTGGTGAGCAGGTCCTCCCGAAAAGGAGAAGTTAGCAGGAGTAAATAAGGGGGATTTGACCTCCCCTGGCTGCGGCAGGCTGGAGGAAGTGGATGGCTCAGCAGGCAAACTGCCTGTTCCAGCCTGGTGATTGGCACAGTGTCTTACTTGCATATCAGGCAGCCTCCAGGGGAAAAAAAGGGTTATTTTAATTCAACCACAGTTTCAGCTCTGTGCTCTTCTGCAAGGAGAAAAGGGAGGGTTTTCCTGTGTTTGGGACCGAGGGACTAGTTCTGTTTGGTTTCCCTTGGAGAAGACCGATTGCCAACTTTTCCACTCCCTGGAAAGAAGCGGGCTGGCTTCATTTATTTTCAGCACCCTCCAGGAAATAAGGCTGTTAGGTTTATGATCCTGAAGCAAGAAGCCCAGTTCAGTTTCTTTAGTAGGTGTAGGGGCATGGTTACTAAATTTACTGCACTTTTTCCAAAGGGCTGAGCCTTGAAGCAAGTCTGTTACTCCCACTAATTACCCGATGCCCCGGTGTGTCTTTGGCCGAAACCTGCCAGCTTGAATCATGACCTGCCAGCACGAGCAAAGACCTTACATAGGCAGCAACCTTCAGTTAGCTCTGGTAGAAGAGAAGTCCTAAGAGCGGTGTAGAAATGCATCTATTTCCATGTGCCTGCAGTTGTGTCTGATACCAAGCGCAGCAGTGGTATCAGTTAAGGGCAGTGGGTGCACAAGTGATTAGGAAGGCTGGTTTACAGCAACATGCCAGTTGCCTACAAAACAAAAAGAAAATCCAGGTAGCGTTACACAAGAGAAAGGTACATTTCTTTCTCTGATCTCTTTAGTGCTTACAAGATTTAGATAACGTGCTTATCATGAAGCAAACGGAGATATTTTGCAAGTTTTACTTGGTGTGGTAACAACCATTACCCTTTATACCTTTGTAAATACCCTGAAGTTTGCAAGAGTAAGGGCATAAATGAAGTGAACAAACACATCCTAACTCCAAATACCTCTTGGCTTTTCACATACATCTCTAATTAAATGATGAGGATGAATTTTTGTGAGGTTGTAATAAAATACAATTATTTAAATAAATATCTGAACAAATAGTCATACGGCCAGAATAAATTACCATCATATTTTTAATTACTGAAGTTAGTTTTGGTAAGAGGGAATGAATAATACTAAAAGATTTAATTAGTGAATTCAGAGAGGGGTTATTTACAGCACTAACATCAACAACATAACATCTAACATAATTAGGGATCAAAAAAAGCCTACTACAACACTAACATCTAACATAATTAGAGATCAAAGAAAGTCTACCAGGCAAGCAAGACCTTTCTTGCAGAAGAAGATGTGGTCTCCCGGTCTTTAATTCTTGCTTTTCTCTCCTTTAAGTTTCTTTCCCAAGTACTTTTATTTCCCCTAGAATATTTAACCATAGATAATTAAATAATTTTTGCAAGGGATCAAATAACCTGCAACAGTAGCCTGTTGGTTCTACAGAAGCTAGAAGTCAGAAATGGCTGCTGAATATTGACTCCACAATATCACTACATATGAGAGGAACAGGGCAAGGGGAAGCAAGACACATCACTGTGATTTAGCAGAAATGCTGATTTATTTTTTTTTCCCCAAGATGCATAAAAGGTCATTCTGACTTGGGTAATTTCACCAGTGCTTTGGAATACTAGGTCTATAAAGTTACAGGGCAGAGCCCTTGTTCTACTTTGGCCTTTTCCTCTGCTTTTTGATGACTCTCAGGCATCTGCAAGGTTCAGAATAGGACTCCCGCCAGGAGGTAAAAATGAATTAGAATAATTGGATTAAATGAATTAGAGGAAAGTTTGTGAGGATTTTTTTGCAGAATTTTTTTCCATCCAAGTGTGTCATGCTTACTTCCACAATTTCTTTGCCTTGCTCCATGGCTGTGCTCAAAAACCTGTTCCAGCCAGTGGAAAGGATGCCTCCTCTGCCTAAATGGAAGGCAAAGGGAGAACATCTAATAAAAATGTTCAGAAGAGGAATTTATTTTCACAAAATTTGTCTCCATTTCTCGTTCCCCTCAATTTCTGTCAGAATTAGAAACCTTATGCATACATTTTTTTTAAAAAAAAAAAGCTTGCAAAAATTTCATTAAAATTTTCAGGTGAAGAAAAATGTTAAACTTGCTCCAATATCTATTGGATCTTTGAAATTTCTGTTCCTTTGAAATTCCTGCACGCTCCTCCAGGAGAAGGAAATAACAAAATAACAAAAAAAAAAACCAAAAACCAAAATAACGCATTCCTTTTCAGTAATATTCTTGTAAATTGAGAAACTTAAAATTCATCTCCAAAAGCGACTATTTACTCAGTAAACCACGTAGGGCTTCTGCACCATCTCCACACCACATTAGAAACTGTATCTTTAAAAGTTTTGGTACTGGGATTTAAAAGCTTTTATTATCAACAAATCACATGCCCTAAGAGGAGAATAACATGCCCTCGTTTTTCTCTAGCTTTCTGTGGGCTCCAAAATGCTCTGCCCTTGGACGCCTTCCCTCCTCCCTCTGGAGAGGGCACCTCCTCTCTGGGGAAGCTCATCTGTAAACACAAGCCCAACTGCTCACCTTGATGACTCAAATCCACCCGTATGCTCCCTTCTGTCCAAGCCCAAAGCTCAGCCTGCTTCTCTCTGAATGTCTCGCCATCGGCTCAAGCTCAGTATGGCTCACCAGAGTTCTTAATCTGTCTTCTAAGCTCTCTTTGCTGCTGCTTTTTCCAGTCACTGTGGCTAACATCACTGGCCAGTCTGCTGCTTGGACCTTGAACTTGTCAGCGCCTTCAGACTGGGACTTTCTCTGCCTCAGCTTTTCGTATCAAGGCTCTGTGTAAATCTTGATACATAAAACTTCAAAGCTATGACCTTCCTCATACTTCCACACAGCTAAAATTACCAGTTCGGCTTTCATCCTTTTGTCACAAGATGCTTCTCCCTGGTTTTGACAGAGCACGTTTCCCGCTCTTTCCTCTGTGCCCACAGCTGTAAGTGGGTTTCCTCTCTCCTCCCATCTTCCCACCAGCTCCCTCGTCATCAAGCACAACATAATTCTCCTCCGTGCAGATTGCAGCCCCATTGCCATCTCTAACATCCCATGGCACCGGCTGTCATCGCACATTTGTAAATCTTTCACACCAGCAATGTTCTCTTCCTACACTGCCCTGCCATCCTGGGAGGAGCTCTCTGTAAAAATACACAGCACTCTGCCGTTATGCACCTTCAGAATTTCCCTGGGAGCTTTCCTTTTTCACACCATCTGCAAAAAACAGGTTGCTGGCTGGCTGCAAGTGTTACATGCACGATGAACACTAACGTCATGTTCTTTTCCTCCATGTCCCTGAATGTGGCTACCTGTTGTTTTACTTTTTTTACTTTGATCATAAAGGTTAGATCATAAATGCTAGATCATAAATGCACCGAGCGCCTCTACCACTTGGGCATGTGTGGAAAAGGGCACAGAAAAGCCCTGGTCCACATCTGAATTGCACTGACGCTGCAGTACTAGAAATACAGAGATTTTACATTCAGCTACACAAATGTTGGTAATGCATTATTCAGTTACAGGACTAGGTTTAACTCATACTCCTTTAGGGGTAAGGCTGAAGTTATCTCTGAATGTTTAAAAAAAAAAAAAAGATTCTTTGCAAATATAATTATTTAGTATCTAACAAAATTCAGCACCTTTCTTAAGAGGCACTTGTGGAATTTAAATTTTTTCTTTCTTCTTATTTTTGTCTCTGTTGTGAAATTGCAGTGGCAACATTTTAAATGAATTGTTAGACAGGATGGCTAGAGCACTACTGTTTGTGATAACCTTACACATTGTCCAATGTAGTTTGAATTTCAGATTCAGTGGTCACTGAATTGCATACAGTTTTCTTTCTTTTTCCCATATATCAAGAGTTTCTTCTCAAAGGGACATGCAAGCCTCTCTTGAAATCACGTTTCTGGTGCGCTGGCTCTAAAGTTTATTTTTTCTGCAGGGATCTATAGTTTCTATAGTATTATAACCCAAACCAAATGTTTTCTGAGGCACAATAGAAAGCACTATTTCTAAGCCATTTGAACACATGTATTCGAAATGTATTAAACATGGGTAGATGATGACTGTAGAAGAAGATATTTCTAGATGTGGAGTCTTTAAAAGGAGCTAAATCTGTTTTCCTTTCCAAGAAAAATATATCAATTTCCCTATGTTTAGTGTATTTCAAATTCTGTCAACAAGTTATATGCTGTTAATAGGAAGCTGCCTTCTGTTTTACTCTCTGCCAAGATTAGGGGTGACATTCCTACCCTCTTGAAATCAGCGACAAAACTTCCTTTGACTTCAATCAGGACAAGATTTCATCCAAAGCAAGAAAATTATTATCCTTACATTTTCAGAACTGAAAAGAATAAAAAACCTCCTTCCAATTAATAGTTCTCTCCACTTTCAGATACTGGCATGTAAGAATTATTTATATTGTCATCCTTTTCGGTATAAAGGTTATCTTAGTTGGTTTTGATGCCTGAAGACAGGAATTAGCTTATAAAGTATTTTTGCAGCATACAACAACAAAAAAGAATAGTTCAGAAAGGCAAAAGCAAACACGTAAAAATAAGCACTTCTCTTTCCATTTCATTACTTTGGATTTGCTATCTTAACACACAAAAGAATGAATATAATTTCATTAGACAGAAAATTATGCTTATAAAGATAGTTCTTTTTGCAGAGTCATGTTTGGTGGGGTGAGAGGGAGGAAGGGTTAATTCAAAGATCAGTGAAATAGGTGGGGAAAAAAGTAGACAGAAAAACTTCTATCGACTGTGTTGGGCTATATTTCACACCCTTCTTCCTTGTTAAACACTGTGTAGCAAGGAAACTTCAAACCCTTCTAACTTTTCTGCAAGAACCTTCTAAAGAAGAACAGCAAAATACATGAGCCATGGAGTCCCAGTAGAACTGTATGAGGTTGGGATACAGTTACAGCAATGCTGAAGTATAATCTAGGTGTTAGGAACATACAGTGATCTGGTGCGTAAGTAGACAGTACCTAATCTTGCAAACACTGCAGGTCTCCCTGATAACTTATTAAAAGACACAAACACAGCAAAGTCAGTGAAAGCTGAGTATCAACTATCTACCCAGGGACATGAAGGCTCAGATTTTCCTATGTGATCTCTGGTATTTGGCAAATCCTTCTTTTAATGGCCAACTGTTACCAGTTAAAAATTGCAGAATAAAAACAAAGTGTCAATTAAAAAAAATTTGGCCATCAGCCCTTTCTAGGATTAGAATTTTGCTCGTTCTTCACTTCACAAAGGAAGTCACGCAGAAGGAAAAGGTGAACCTAAAACACTTTAACTTTCATCTGTCTGAAAAAATTCATTCAAAGAAAAGTTATTTTTAATTGGGTGTAGTTACACTATGATCTGCGTGTTGATACTCATACGTCAGTTTAGGTATGTTTATCATACCATAATCATGGTTTAGATTGCCTACCTGATGAAATACTTTGAGATACTACTTTGTAATTGCTGTTCCATACTAACTCCTCATATGGACATCCCTACATTCCTTAATTGACTTCACAGCACCAGGAATGTAAGCACACCAATGCACAACCCTAGGGCAAGCTAGAATGTGATTCCGCATTATGCCACTGACTTCAGTGCACCCATCCTGTCCCAAAGTGTGCAGAGCAATTCACCACAATGAAATAATGCTTTGCTTGATTGTACTTTCAAATGTCAACCAGACCTGCAGCATGTAGAAGTTTCTGTAACTGAGATAAGAAAACCGTATTTTGTTACGTAAGTTACTTCATAATTCATCTCAAAAAACAAGAAACCCTTCAATTATCCATAAACAATACACAATTTTCATAATTAATAAGTACAGTAGACGAACATAATTTAGGAATCAAAGATTCACTGAAAATCAAGAGGACTAGGCTCTTGAGTCAGTGCTTCCAAAATAGAAATCCAGCAGGGCAGACGCTTTCCTAGTCACATTCCTCTGAAACTCGAGTTATTTGTACACCTCAGCACATGCTCACGACAGTGAAAGACTGAGGTTCTGCTGACACCTGTTGATAAATGTCTGAACAGCGGAACTGCTGTCTTACAATTAGGTAAATGAAATTTAAAAAATATATAAGAAAACAGAACTAAAGGAACAAACCTGCCTTCTTTCTTTCTCAGAAAAGTCTCCCATCATTGCTAAGTCATAATAGTGGAGTAGGGTCGGGGAAAGGATGAAAAGGAAAGGTAAAAACAAAATTTGCTGCTAGATTTTTTTGTCAGATCTTCCCTGACAAGGATGATGAGGTCACTTCCTACTGAGTCAATACACTACTTGCAGTGAGTCATTGTGGAGACGCTTACTAAGCTGAAAGAGATTTGCTAATGACTGGATGATCAGCAGAAGTATAATTAATATCAGCAGAGAACAGTATCTGTTTTTCAAATGATCAGATTCATGCTAACATGGGAGTGTGATAAGATGACAAATACTACCGAGAGATTTTCAATTTTATTTTTTTTTAATATGGGAAGATAACTTTTTGCTTACTCAGCAGCTTATCCTCAAAACTCAGCAAATATCATACCTGAACTCTGCTGGGTTAGGCCCAAGAAAACGCAAAATTTTAATAAAATTTTCTTGTTGCTACAACACTAAGTAATTAAGATAGGCTTCAAATTTTCAGTTACAGTACAGTCCTAACACTAAGCACTTTTAACTTTGTGTTAAACAACCATACTGAAAAAGGGAGAAGATTGCTACACCTTTCATAAAAAGTATTTCTGTTAACAGCCTGCACGCTGCACTCCCTTTCATTTGTACGGAGGCTGCATGGTCCCTGGTAAGAAAAACATGTTTTGGGCAGTGTTTTAGACACGATGTAATCTGTATTAACTGCTTTTCTGATAAGAAAAGTTCAGACAGCTTAGATTTGTTTCTTTTGCTGTTGTGCACATGTGATCCTTGCCTCCCCCCCCATCCCCGCCCCCCGCCATCCTCCTAAAGAAACAAAGGAGAAATTTACAGTGAAGAGAAAATTCACTTTCTGTCCCTGTTGCTCACCTTTGAAAGAAAATTACTGCTTGTAAAATATAGGCCCAAAGATCTTATCTTGGACAACCATGTACTTGGGTTTCTTTGTATATTCCCGCCTTCTCTGTATCCAGGATGAATTGGAAGGTATTGTAATGGATAATTACTGTGATTACTGGATGCTTGCCAGCCCATTCAGGAATTACAGTTCCCTGGATTGACAAGGTTGCCGAAGCCTGAAAAAATACGCGCGCCTGCAACCGTGGCGTGCAGTCAGGCTGCCCTCTCCCGGCAGATCACATCTCTTCGTAAAGCACATCGGCTCCAAACTTCCAGTACCCTTCAGCTTGGCTGCCTTTACAGCGGGAACCTGATCTGTGGAGAGGCTGCAGAAATGCCCAGGAAATATCTAGATGTACAGCTGCTCAGTCAAAGCTGCTTCCAAGTCTGACCGAGCTGCTAAACGTTCAGAAATTCTGCATAAATGTAAAATACATTCACCCCGGGCAACATCTTCAGGCTGAAAAAGAAGACATCTTCTTCCAGCAAACTGCAGCTCTGAATGAGAGGCAAGGCCTCTGCTGTGTATGAGATGAATTTGCAGTTGAGACTACTCCAAAGTCTCAGACATACAGTGCACATACAGCATGTTTGTGTAGCACAAAGCCACGTCAAATGCTTTACAGACATATTGAGCTGATTCTCCATATGATACCAATTCAGGTACACATGTACTTCTGTCCGGGAAGCTCTAGACAGAAATGTGGCAGCCTTTGCCTGCCAGTATTTACCTGAGCAAGTTGCTCAGATAATTAGCAAGCTTTTATCAGCATCGAGCATGTCAAGGCATTGCCATTAACCACCTTGCTGGTTCCAAGTTCTTGAATGCTGTAACAAAAGGTGTAGTGGGCAGCTGTGCTCCAGCCTTGCAAAGGGAGATTAATAGAGAAACAAGGTGAGAAGGAAAAATGACCAAAAGAGAAAGGACGAGAGACAAGAGGCTGTGTGGGTGTTGTTTAGCATGTAAATGAAGCTGAAGAACGCAGTTATGTCACTTAGTAACAGTGATCATTATGGGGTTGGCCTATTTCCTCATATGCATACAAGCCTCAACCTCCCCACAGGATGCCCAATTAGAAATGGCAACTCTTTTCATTAAGCATAAGCAATCAAGGCACATTTCTGAGCTGGTAACTATAAATGTTTGATGCCATTTCTGAAATGTTTTAGATCATTGTCATTCCAGGTGGTTACTTTATTTGCACCTGTGAACCCTCTTCGGGCTGATCAAACCTTTAAACACCGCTGTATGCAGGCTTCCTTATCTCCAGCTGGTGCCACACACCAGATGTACACACTGATTTACCTTGTATAAGCAGTGGTGACGTCCTCCCCAGGCTTGTGACAACGTGATGAGGGCTGCCGGTGGCAACGCTGAAGCAACAACCGCGTGGAAGAAAAGCAGTTCATCCACGTTGCTAGCCAAAGGACAACCCGTCCTCTGCACAGTGCCAGGATTTTCGTGATACAGGGGCCTACTGGGTCACTACCTGGAAGGAAAAATGGTTGTAAGATTTTCTGACCCAGACAACCCTATTGTAAAATAAAGGCCTGGCCTCACTCTAAAATAAAGCCTGAAGTCACCCACCTGAAACACCTCCAGTGGGTGCACTTTCATCCAACCCGGCTGTGCGGGTGGGGCGGGACTGGAGCCTGTGAGGCCGGCAGTGAGGGGGAAGAGTGCCAGCCAGGTGGGCCGGTGCACTGGAATGGCTGACCTCACCGGGCCTCATCGGCCAACATGGCCTTCGCTTTTCGGGTGTAGGGCAGCCTCCGGCAGCTTGTGGAGAGGCGTGTTTGACGGAAATTGCACTAAAGGTCTGGGTGGGCCCGGCCCCGACCCACGCAACAGCAGCTGTTTTCCAGTCAGGGCTGAGGGGAGCTCGGGCCGGAGCTCCTCCCCACACCCCGTGGGCGGGGGAGTCGAGAGGGGAAAAAAAATAATAATAAAACCCCACGATTTTTTTTTCTTTTAATGTTTTCCAATAAGACCCCTCCGCCGGAGGAGGGTGCGCCAAGAGGGGCGAGCGGAGCCGCCGGCCCGCCTCACCCGTCCCGTCCAGCCGGCGCCTGTGCCGGCGGCTCCCGGCAGGGGGCGCGGTGGGGCTGGTCCCGCCGCCGCCGGGCCGCTCTTGACTGTGGGCGGGTCGTATGGCGGCGCCGCTCCGCCTGGGCCGCGCCGCACGCCTGCTGCTGGTTGCCGCTACGGCCCCGGCCCCAGCTCCAGCCTTGCGGTTGCCTCTGCGTCTCGCTTCATCATCCTCCTCCTCCTTTTCTTCTTCTTCTTCCCGCCGCTCTCCACCGACGCCCGGCATGCAGGCCTTCCAGTACCCCGAGGTGTACCGCGACGAGACCGCTGTGAGTACGGCCCTCGCCGGGAGCGGCCCCGCCGGCGTGTGGCGGCCGCCGGGCCCCGCCGTGGCGGCGGCGGCGGCCTCTCTCGCCACGCTCTCGGTGCTGCGGGGGTGGTGGTGTGTGTGTTAGCGCTTTCTCGGGTTTCGGGGCTTTGTTTGGCTTCAGCCGTTAAAAGTGCAACGTTCTCCGTTTAAAGGTTGTGAACGTCCCGTGGGCCGCGGCGCGTGCTGGGGGCTTGTTAGAAGCCGGGTTTTTGGCCGTTGTGTCTGTGGGGGGGCCAGCACCGAGGGCCGGGGCCGGGCTGCTGCCGCCCGGCTGAGGCGGGGGGCCGCCGCGGGGAGCGGGTCTCGCCGCCGGGCCGGGCTGGGAGTGCGAAGCCCGGAGCTGCCGGTACTGCGGCGGGAAATGCAGGCCTCCACCGGGCTGGGGCGGCACAGGGGAACAAGCAGTCTTATTTTTTTGTGGCAGCACATCTGTGAGATCGGCTGTTTCCTTGCCTTCCAACCCGAACTCGGTAGGCAAGGGTTGCAGCGTAAGTTTGGCTGAAACGGGTGCGGTTTGCTTCTCCTTCCGCAAAGGACTGCACTTTAGGCGCCAGCCCAGGAGTTATTTACAGAACTAACATCGCTTTTAAACCAAAACGTTTGCCGACCTGAGCCAACACTGGAAAAAGTAAAGTATTTGCTTTTATAGTAAAATGAAAGGCTGAACTACGCAACTCCTAACAGCAGGTAGTCTTATTTTGCGTACCGGAGGAAGGAAGCAGATAAATTCAACCACGTGCGTTAGTCTTTTGTGTGTTTGTTGTTTTTTTGGTTTTTTTTTTTTTTTTTTTTTTAAATTTATATATGTACTATAAGCATGTGTTTGTGAGCAGCAATAGTAGGGAGGGCTAAACCAGAGACGGTTGTGTAGCCAAAAATTACATTTTGGGTGCGTCCAGTAATTGGGTTTTGTGATTTGACTTGAACACCTGGGTTTGGGGTTGTTTGCTTTTTGGGGGGTATTGTTTGTTGTTTGTGGGTTTTCTTATTATTATTTTACTAATCCGTTTTGTGGAAGGAATTTATGTTCATGTTCTGCATTTCTCTGGTGCTTTGTGTTTTTTCTGAGGGCAGCTCTGCTGCCTTGGTGCCATCACCAAAGAATGGTAATATTAGCAACTCACCTGGGAGCAAGGTGCTGCTTTTCTCTTTCTTTGCTTTTTAGCACTGATAACTATCATTCTTTAATAAATAGAGTTTGCTTGTGTGCATCTCTCTCTTTTTTTTTTTAATAAAGTATTTTCTTCTATAAATTCAGGTGTTGGATTACCATGGGTGTAAAATAAGCGACCCGTACTGCTGGCTTGAAGATCCCGATAGTGAACAGACAAAGGTAACCTTTCTTTGTACAGGAATGGCTGTTCTGACATGGTTCTGTTTTATAGACTAGGTGCATGGGTGCCCTGTTTTTGAAGGACCTGCCAATACTTTTTGAATACTTACATAGTGAGTGTAGGTGTAGTTCACATGATATCTTATGGCGCCAGCAGCAATGCTGTTATTTTGTACCTTTGTGTTACTGGGGGGAAGACCAGAAAACTTAGTATAACTTAGATCACAGAATTTGGAAAACTAAGGCCTTGTTTATTTTGCACACATTTTTCCTGGAGAATTTGAATGCTCAAGGAGGTGGTGTCACACTGAAGAGAAACACTCTGATTTTGGAGCACTGTATCTGTTGTCCTAAGTACATCTGAAATTGCCATAATAAAACAGTTAAGGGTAGAAAGAAAACTCATTTGGCTTGCTTTCTTTGTACAGTGACAAAGTGAGTGAATGCATCTTTGGGGGGGGGGGAAGACCCTTTTTTTTAAAAAAAAAAAACCAAACATTTTCCTCCTGAGGTTAGCCTTTGTTATTGGCTCTTGTTACAGATTGCAGATGTTGCAGGGTTTTCAGCCTGCAGTGTGGTATAACTAGACTGTTCTGCTGGAACCAGTCTCTTGCTGAGAGAGAATCCTGAAAAATAACGAAGTATGACTTGTGAGCTGCTTCCTCTGATATTCATGGCATAGGGAGTTGTGGGGGTGATGGCCAGAAAGTGGTAGGTGGCAGTGTGGAGGGGGGTTCCTCTGTAATGGATAATAACTTTGTGATAACTGTAATTCCAGATCTAAAACAGTGGTGTCTATGTAGACACCAGATTGTGTGACTGTGTCAGAAAAACGATGGAGGGCAGGGTCTCCATTTAAAAATAATCTTGCAGGGTGGCTTTCCATTCCTGAGATTCCTTCAAGGTTCTCTCATGTATGTGCCTATATAATACATCTTGATGAGCTAGAGGATGGTTGAATAGAACTTACTGTAATTGTCAAGAGCAAGATAAAACATGTACAGTTAGGATCCCATTCTCTAATTACAAATCTATGGGCATGTATAAAGGTACATGTGGATTAAAAAGGTTCATTTCAGATCAGGTTTTAATGAAAAACTCTGCCATGGGTGTTAACATTGAAAATTAGATATTTAGTAAATTGGGAGTATTTTTTTTTTCTTGATTCTGGCATCCTTAAGAAACGGTACACATAGGATAGTTTTGTGCCAAATTCAGAGGGATATATGCGTGGGGAGATACGGTTATGTCTTTCTTTTATAGAGGCCTTACAAATACCTATTAAAGTGGTTTTAAGGATCCTGTGGAAGAGCGGGGATTGAGGAAAATGCCAGGACTTGACCTTTTTGTTTCCCTGTGTTGAATGTTCTTGCCACATACTGTGAACAGGTTGGGTAAGAGCAATTGAAGGTGGGTGAATTTCATTCTCCAGAGGTTGTAGGCAAAATCAGGAATGTGGAATTAAAACATCCTCATAAAAATGCAGCAGCCCAGACACAAGATGTCACATTGGTGTAATGAAAATGCTGTTCAGTCTTGCCTACACTCTAAAAAACGCATGCCTTGGCAGAATTTTGCAGTGCAGTAGTAGTATGATGCAAAGAGTGTAGAGAGTTCCTGTGCATGTAAGTATGTGAGTATGCCATCTTTTTCCAAAGTTCCAGGGGTTACTGAACAAAGGGAATTAAAAATATTTTGCGGTTCTACCTGTTTCATAGAAGAGGTCAGAAAAAATTGGTCTTGAAGTGCTAAACTCCTTTCATCTGCTTTATCATTCAGTTTTTTGCTCTGCAGCAGAGGTTGCTGATGGCTGCTCTTTCTTGCTAGCTTTTCTTAATAGTTTTATCTCCAAGTTCTTGAGATAGTGTGCAGGACTCACGCAGAATAGCCATTCTGCACCAACTAGATCAAAGAATAACCAGACAGTGGTATAGAGGCGATTGAATGACTGTGCATGCTTCAGCGAGAATTTGGAGCGTGCTTTGTAGACTTTTCAAGCGTTCAAGTCACTGATCTTGAGACCTGTGTCCTTCCCATTCTTCCTCCAAGTTGCTCGCTCTCTATGTACTCCTTAATATCCCAAACCTCCATTTGTTTTGGGGAAAAAGTAAAAATATCCCATGTGCATCTCCAACAACAGGCTACCTTTAATTTTCTACGTATTAAGTACAGAACTAGAAGAATTCCTTGGGCACCCATGCTCATCTGAAGTGTAAGAGCCACTCTTCAGTTCCTGTTTACAACATGCTTAATCTAGGTCACCCCAAGGCCACATGATAGTTGAATCTAAGATGGTTCAAGAATGAAATCTTTCCTTTTCTAGCAGCCCATAGCCTAGTTTTAATTAGGTGAAAGTCAAATAGGTCTAGAAATTTTTCAGTTGGTTCACCAAGATGATCTTATTCCATATGCAGTGTATATATCTGCTGTAAAAAGGAGGTTATTGAAATCTGCAGGTGACTGAGCAGGACTGTTTCTTGTCAGATGTGCAGTCTTAGAGATGATTAAGCCCATCATCAAGCCCCATCCTCAGTCTCTCATGGAAAAGCAGTTGTTCAAGAAGTGTGCACTTCCATGTTCATGATCTATGTGCTTTACTATATGACTTTTTTCCCTGTGTGTGCTTGGAGAAGTCGTGCACAGCTATAAGCAAACGAAACTCCCTTCTCCAGGTACAAAAGTAAAAACTGAGCCTCTGGTCAGATGGGGAAGTTCCTACCTCATTTTGGAGAGAGAAAGTGCAGAAGCTGGGTCCCTGCTCTGCTACTGTTTGGCTGTTGACCTTTAAGACAGACTGAGGAAGCATCCCTGGCATAATTGAAATGTGCTACACCAGTGAAATGCTTCTGGTGATGACATAGGCCACAACTGCAAAACCACACTTCTACTGGCGTCATGGGCTTGGCATGGTTGGACTCCTCAGCTTCTTGGTTTGTTTTTACACCTTGTGGGAAATAAGCTCTTTTTTAGACTACAGGAAAGGCTTTTGCTACTGTAAGTCAGTCAGTATGTCAGTCATACGCGGTACCTTAACTCACTGGGAGTGCAGGCAGTAACGTGTAGCTTGTTGCAGACATGAGTGATGGACAAGGGATGAAAGACCAGGGATCATTTACGATACGCAGTTGAGTTGTGGTGTTAGGAATAGATGTATGTTTGGATTAAGGCTAGAACTGAAACTCTCAACTGCAATTAAGTGGATTTGTAGTTATAATAGATCAGTGTTTCATTCACATGTTTTGATAAATTTCCAATTGCACTTTGAATTTTTCTTTGATAAATATTAAGGTAAATGTTAAGAGGTAAGCCACCAGTTGTCTGCTCAGTTTTATTTTGTAATACTTAAAAATAATTAAAAAAAGCATGTGCCCTCTTACAGGAGTTGCACTGAACTACATTTTACTGAGAAGATATGTATGAAGATTTTGGGGGTAGCTATTAAACAAACTGTAAATACTTTACAGATTAATAACAAAGACTGGTAATGTTGAAACCATTTCTGTCCTAGGACTTCTTGGAAAGTATACTGTGAGTGGAAATCATTATCTTGAGAGAATAGCTTAGCGGCATGTAGAAAGCTGCTGTAACAAAGCATGGTTAAAAAATGTTGTGGCATGTGTGTTTTAGGTGAAACTTAGTTATACTTTTTTTTTTTTTAAATAGCAATTGGCCTGCTCAAATAATGGTCAGACACTTCAGCCTCAAGTAGAACGTCTCTAGTCTTAGTATAACACTTTAGAAATTCTTTTGCTTTTCAAATTACTGTATTTTTCTGAGATACCCATAAGCATGTGCCTTACTTGGGCCCTTATTCTATCTTTTCTTCTGCTAGCAAATTCTGGTCTGGTTCAAGGCTTATGATAGATTGTCACATGTACATTTCTACAGGTAAAATAAGAATCTTTCTTTATAGTCTCATCAAGACGTACAGAGTGGCATCTGTTCAGCTCAGTGTGGCGGATGGAGTTGTTTACCATGAGAGTTTCTGTTGACATCTGTTCCTGTACTTTACCTAGAGCAATATTTCAATTATTTATTGCTTTTTGAACATGAGTGCAACCTTGTGCTCAAAAGTTTAAGAACAGAGAGTTTCCAAACTGGACTGGATTCTTCTCGGTGGAACTCTTTCAAAAACCTGTAATTCCTACCTGCTTTTTCAGATAGCAGATAGGCATTCCCTTTTACAAATAGTCTTGGAATTTTTGGTGCATACTAAGTGGAAACGGGAAAGATATATTAAGTTCCCGCAAAAGCAAAATATTAGTGATTCAGCTGTGAGTGCAAGTTAGTATGTAAGCATCCTCTTGTGCAACTAATGCTTGTAAATAAAACTTTGTGTCTCCTCTTTGAATACCAGTAATGAAAGCAGATGTGGTAAGATGTGACTGCGCCGTTAAAAGTGAGTAATGCACAGTTCTAGTATACCCTCACTGCAACGTTACCATTTTGGCTGTGTTATTGATAGCTAAAACAAAGACGCGTGACAGTTTCTGTCCACTAAATGCAACTGAAAAGTGCTTTTGCCCATATAATACAATGGATTGTTTTATACATGTTTTTATAAGACATCTTTTCTCTGAAAATGTCACAGCACTTTGAGTAGTTAGTTTATTTGCATAGCATGTGCTGTCTAGATTTTTCTGTATGTGGTCTTTGAAATTCATGTATTTCCATTTAGAGAAAACAAAATTCAGATACACATAATTCTTGGGAAGATTTGATTTAAATTCTTTTCATCATTTGATGAGGGGGAACGATTATAGCGGTATGATGTGAAGGCTGCGTGGCATTTTGACTTGCCACTGGGATGTGCTGTGCTGCTGTGCTGGATGTTAAAGCTATCTGTGCCAGTATGATTCTCAAAGGGGGAACAGAAGCAAAAAATGGCCTTCCCTTGGCAATGCCTTCACCTCTTTCCCTTTTTTCATGGGATTGTTTCATGACTATGTATTCTTGGTGGTACATAGAGTCTAAAATTTTGAGTAAAGGTCCAGAAGTCGTCATTGTTAGCCTTCTGTATCTGTTCCTTTTTGGTGCTGTAGTGCTTGCTTTCTTGTGTCATCTTTGAGTGGTGACTTGTGTGTAACCAGCCCATGTGTTCTTAAACTAGTATGTTTCAGGACTTAGCGAAGTGTTCTTAGAGCATTACTAATTTTGCACTCAGATGTTTAAAGCTTATCAGTTTCTGCATGGTTTGTTAGGCATGAACAAATATTTCTTAAGTGGAGACTGACCATAATTAATGCTTTTTCTCCTTTACCTTTTGGCCTGACAAGTCTCTGAAAACACATTTTGGCAGGTAATGCAGCTCTTGGCTATGCACTGCTGTGTCAGCGACGCAAATGGGAGAGAGTGTGTGTCTCTACTTGCCCCATGTGCTCACTTCTCACCATGTGAAATGTCTGTAAAATGCTGCTGAAAGAGTTTTATGTTCTATTCTTTCCTCTTTTTCTGCTGAAGAATTAATAAATGAGTAAACATTGATAGCACTTGGTAAATGTGTGCCAGGTACTCTGTACAGCATCTGACTTTTCTGAAGAATTGTGAACAAGTTGCAAAATAGGGATTGTAGCCCTGCTTTTCCTGTGCATTGTGCCGTGTGGTGAAGTGTAGATGTTACCATGAGTCAATCTGTTTGCTGTGTGACAGATTCTGGACAGGTAGAAACAATAGCCTCTTTCAAAGCAACTGGGAAAGAGACCTGTGCAAGCAAGAGATGAGTGGACAGAGTTTCAAGCTGGAGGCGAGAGACTGGGGTCCGAGAGTGATACTGCAGCCATCGCTGCCGCATCTGGCTGTGAATTATGGCCACATACACTGTGTCCTGTCCGTCCTACTCCGTGTTAGAGACAGAAGAGCCTGCATGTCTGCTTTTTAGCAGCTGTGATTCATCTTAAGATGCTTAGGTATTAATTTTATGTTAATGTACTGTGCTATAAATAGGGATGGTGAAACACCAACAGAGCACCATTTTTTCCACGCATGCCGTGGCAGCGGCAGCCTCTGACAAACAGCTGGAGTGGTAATGGTTTTGGCCACTGTCCTTAAGTGTTTGTGACTGGGAGGTGGAGTGTTTTAAAGAAAACAGACTCCTCAAAGTTCTCTTCTCAGAGATTAGGTATTCTTGCCCTTTGTAACTAAGAACTGATCTGTGGACAGTTCTTTGTCCTTTCCAAGAAATACTGTCTGGGACTAATCCTGTGTGTTATGTTAATAGGATGAACAGATGGTGCACATGACGTTTTGTATCATCTTCCAGCCCTTCGCAGCGCCTGAAATGATAGTGCTGTCTGTGGGCAAAAGGGACTCTGTTCTTTATCCATTTCCTAATTTATTTATCATAGAGTACTGGAGTATCATGTAGGGAAGAAAGGGAAGATGGTATTTCCTAGGTATGTACTGTAAGTTAGCTTTTCTATGCCATTTAAGCAAGTATAAGGAGAGTTTTTAAAAGCATGAGGTTTGGGTTGTTTTTTTTTTAAGGGGAATGGCAGGAATCTGACTTGTCTTTGGCCAAACGGCAGGTTATCCCAACGTGTGCCCTGGAGAGACTTTATTCAAGAGATAATGTCAGTTTTTCTACAGTATTGTGGCATAATGCAAATAAGTATGTAAGACTCTTCAGGTGTGACACTACACAACCTGTATAGGGGGAAAGATGTTTGTGATGCATTGCTTCAGAAAATAGTGCTTCCTTTAGGAAATATGCATTCCTGATTGAGTTCATGTCTTTTTTGGGGGGTATTGTTTTCTTTCAGGCATTTGTGGAGGCCCAGAACAAGCTTACAGTACCCTTTCTCGAGCAGTGTCCAGTCAGAGGATTATTCAAAGAACGAATGACTGAACTCTACGATTATCCTAAGTACAGTTGCCACTTCAAGAAAGGAAAAAGGTATGTGTGGAATGCTGTTGTAGGTTGTGATGAATGTGAAGCAGGTCAAAAGCAACTACTAGTTAGGAAAATGAATTATAAATTATATTTGCATTTACTCCTTTATAGCTGGGAAGTAGGAAGGGTAAGCCAATGTTAATATGTATGGTTACATGATGCAGAGCACAAGGTGCTTGACTGTTTCCAGTTCCCATTCACATTATCTTCTTGTTCTTTTGTCTTTTCTTTTTGTAGGAAAAACTGTGAGTTTATCGAAACTCAGACAACTTTTGCAGAATAACTGTTGTAAAAGTAAAATTTTGAGAACATTCTTTCAGGCTTGGTCACTGTCAGTGTAGTTAAAGGCACCTCAGCCTGAAAATAGCACAAGTCTCTCCTGCATGTTGTTCTAAGTATTTGCTAAAATACTGCTCCTATGTTGGTTATACTTTGAGCACCTGGTAGGATTTTTGTTTAGTCATAGTCAGTGAAAAGCAGTGGGAATTCCCATGTGAAAAATGGTTCCTGTATATGCAGGGGATTGGGGAAAAATTATTTGGTGGACTTAAAGCAACTGATGCAAAAAGATATGTCTTCTAAGAAATAAAGAAATCCTGCTGTATGCTAATACCTAGCCTACTAGTATCCCTGTTTTAATTCTGTGGCTAGTAAAGAGGTGGTGCTTCTGTAGCTTACCCAATGTCTGGAGACTGCAGCTGCTACTCACTTCTATGTGACCTCTTTCAGAAATACAATCAATCCCCTAGAAAAAGGGAGTGAAGGGATGAAACTGCTGGTTAACTTAGTAACATCTAAAGATTAGTTTAGTAGTTGAAAAAGAGGTAGTGCAAACAACCACCCATTTTTAATCATGGGAAACGCAAATAGTCGTCTTCGGTATTTTCAATTTGTTTGGTCCTTATTGAGCAGGCACCCAGATATACCAGATATGTTTTTCACTGTCATCCACAGGAAAGAACAGAAGATGTCTCATTGCCTTAAGATTTCTGCACAGATATTGAGGGACATCTGCTACTCTTTAGTTATCTGTCTTGTGCTGTGAGGAGGGTGTGGATACTTGTTACTAAGAGGGGGAAAGTCTGTACTATGTGGGTTTTTGCAGAAGTATATTGTTGGGTGTGAACCCAAGCTGATGCTGATGTTGTCACTGATGTGGTACAGCACGTCATTGTATAGAGGCATGATGTTTAAGCCCAGAAGTAGTGGAGCTGTTTAGGATAGTGCTGCATCTGGGGAAATAAGACTTGTTGAGCAATTCAGGCAAAGCTTATTGGTTTGTATGTGATTCAGCTGTGCTGAATCTTATTCTGGAGCAGGCCTGGTCAGTGACTGCTCCGGATTCTCTGGTCCATTCTCCCTGTGCAGTGTATACTTGCCTGGTTGTGGTTATTTTCAATGCTGGTAAGGCTTGATGTTGCAGAAGTGCTTGTAGCACTCAGTCTCCACTAGAGATAAAAAGACTTGATTTGATGCAGCTGACTGTTCTCCAGGAAGAATATTTAAAGCTTAATGTGCTTTAAGTTATGACACTTTACTTTGATTTTTGATAGATGTCTTTTTAGTTTTTTCTGAGTGTTAACACTATTCCTTGGCATGTGCAGAACTTAAATCACAGTGGTTTAAAAATCATACCCCTCCCCCCCCATTTATTATGGCATTTGAGGAGAGCAGGAGGGCTCTACGAAGTAACACTTAGTAAAGAATGTGGGGTGCGGAAGCTCTTCTATTTGAAGAACTATCTAAACTTCCCATGACACTTAGAAATTCTTCAATTTCATTACTCCAGTTTTCTGCCGAAGAATAGCTGCTAAAGGACAGTGTCTGAAGAGCTGTTCTGTAGAATCTGCAGAAAGGAAGAGTGCCCAGGGAGGTGGTCTGCCACATTATTTGACCTTTGCTTCCCAGTTTATTGCCCAGCATTGCAGAGGTGAAATTGGCTAGAAAATGCATAGTCAAACGGAAAATTACAAATTTTTTTCTCCTGTTCCTTTGAATCGTTCGATTTTTGTCACTTACTGAATATTATCACAGTTTTTGAACATATTGCTACTTCAGATTGTTAGCCAGACCTTTGTGAGTATAGTTCGCTGTTCTGGGTTTACCAGGTTCCCATGCTTGTGTCCAAGTACTGGACAGCCTTAGGGAATATATGAACTTATGTTTAGGTTGAACATTACCCCATTAATTCCCCTGCCCCTCCAGGTGAAGCTGCTGTTTGATTTTTATAAGTCACGGGTTTGTGTAGTAAAACTTAGAAGTCCTGTGAAGGCTTATGAATTGCATAGAACAGAGTTATTAATTTCTTTGAGCTCTGTAGTGTCTTACGATGTGAAGAGTATCCCTTGCTAATGAGAATTCTGTAACTCCGTGTTCCTACATTTTCAAAACACACACAGTTTTAGGGACATTGTGAAATACAGTTGAACCTATTTCAGTTCTGTTTCATTTGAACATCTGTCTACCACCCGATACAGATTAAAAGCAGCTATGTGAATGACAAAGCTTGGAACATAAAGGATGAGAACCTGTGCCGATACTTGTAACAGAAAAATGCTAAGGCTGCCAGAGCTGTTTAACATAGACAGTTATGTAGAGTTTATAGTATACTTAGCTTTGCTTGAAATGCGCTGTGGCAAATGAAGCTTTTAGGTTTAAGAGATGTTTTGGATGCATTCTACAGTCTCTTCATTAAAATTTATATGATAGTGGGATGAGATTCCTCTCATTTCAGAGGCCTGGAAGTTTGTATCTGGGCTTGCTATGTATTAAGGGGGAGAGAATGGCACCTACAGAGGATAGTTAAGTCCCTGATGGCCACAGAGGAAGCCATGATTCCTACTCTAATGTGAAGCTTGTGTTTCCCTTACGTGTTTGTCTTTTATTCACTTCATGGCAGTCTCATACACGTTCTTTTTGCTTGTCTAACTGCAAATCTGAGTTCTTCCTACTTGTTTTTCCCTCTTGTGTGTGTTTTAGGTATTTTCACTTCTACAATACAGGACTGCAGAACCAGCGAGTTTTATATGTACAAGACTCCTTGGATGCTGATGCCAAAGTTTTTCTTGATCCAAATAAGCTTTCTGATGATGGCACCGTGGCTTTACGAGGTTAGTGAGACAGTAGTTCCTGCTCAATAAGTCTGGGTTTTCAGCAGAAGTTTAGAAGTGGTTTCCACTTTTCACCAGTAAAAGTATGGCTAGAGTGGCTTGTTTTAATCAAAGTCACAATAGCCATATGTGGATTTATATAGTGTTTCAGAAGAACACTTCTGAATCTACATTGTATTCACAATTAACTTGGTTCAGTTTCTCAGCATCTTTTTTCACAGCTCTGTAACAGGTTTCCACTGAAACATGAAGAGATCTTGAGGCTGTCCATAGCAACGAAAAAAAGTTTATGTATTTATATTCACTAATTATCTTAAAATTTTATTTTGCATCTTTAACACAAGCCAGCAAGTTAGAGACTGTGAAGAACATAGTTTTAACTTTTATGAGAAGCACAAAATTACTTCTGTTCACTAGGGCTTTAACTTGTGTTAGCTGTCCATTTTCCCACTCCATGTTGGCTTATTGTAGAAGTAAGACTCTTGGACCTCTAAGTCCTTTAACTCTGTTCAAGGCCAGTTAATAAAAACAGAGGACAGAATTAGTGGATGCTTCTTTAAATGTGACCTAGTCGAAAAGAATCGCTATGGCTTTTTTTAGTGAGAAGTCCTGCCTTAAACCGTGGATAAAAGCGATTTGGTTCATATAACCTCTCTGTATTTCTAAAAAACTTATGACAAAGTCTCTTTCCAAATGCACTTACAAAAACAGCAGCCATGGAACAAGAGGGGAAACACCTGATGTTGATAATTAGTTTAAAGGCAGGGACAGGAAATCACCAGTAGCATTCTGTGTGGGACTATGCTAGGACTTGCACTGCACAGTGTGTTCAGTACATTAGAAAAAGGAGTGAGCATTGAGGTAGCAGAGTTTGGTGACAGTACAAAGTTATTCCAGGTAAAGGCTGAAGAATGGCTGAAGAGCTGCAGGAAGACCTTGTTGATAGTGAGTGGGCAATAATTTAATGGATAAAAGTCTCTGTGCAGGTAAATTAAGTGATGCACAGGGGACAAACACTCCTAACCTCATTTGTAGAGGAATGGATGGAATGGTCTCTGAGCTAACCATGACCACTTGGGAGCAATTCTTAGGCTGTAATAGATAGTTCCAAGAAAACATCAGCGTGGTTCTTGGTAGCAGCCAAACAAGCACATTGAATATCTGAAACGATTAAGAAGAAAATAGAGAACTAAACAGAAAAACACCATTACATTACCAACCCAGGGGTTTATACAGTAGCATTGAATACTAAATATAGTTCCAGTACCCTCAGCTCAAAAGGGTCTCTGAAATATAGTTCAGAGGAGGGCAGTAGGAACAATGAGGGTTATGGAGCAAATGTCAGAAACAATTGAGTGTGCCCAGATCAATCAGCTTGGAAAATGGACAATTTAGCAGGGGTATAATAAAGGTCTACAGAATCATTTGTGGCATGCAGTCGCATGGAGAGAGCGAATAGGGGTTGGTTAGTCATCATTTTTTCTATTACAAGAATGAGGGGATATCAAATGAAGGCAGTGGGAGTTGAGTCCAAAGCAAACAAAAGAAGGTGATGGTTCATCCGTTAAGAAGTAGATTTGTAGAACCCCTTACCAGTGGATGTTGGTGGTGAAAAAAACTTACTGTTCAAAGGCGAGCTGGACGAGATTAAGGAGGAGGGAGGCATTGAAGATTATTAATGAACTACTTAATGGAAAAGAAGTCTCCTAAGCTAAAAATGGTCAGAGGTTGTAAGAATACTTGAAGGAACTGTTACATGTGCTTGTATTGTTCTTCTCCCTGTTGGCATCTTGTTGTGATTACTCCTGAGGACAGCTAGATGTAATCTTGTTCTGAATCAGAATGGCCACTCTTATGTTCTTATTGGGGAGACTATGTTAGGGTAGCATAGTGGTGCCTCTCACAGAATCACAGAATGGTAGGGGTTGGAAGGGACCTCTGGAGATCATCTAGTCTAACCCCCCTGCCAGAGCAGGGTCACCTAGAGCAGGTTGCACAGGAACGCGTCCAGGCAGGTTTTGAATGGGTCCAGAGATGGAGACTCCACCACCTCTCTGGGCAGCCTGTGCCAGTGCTCTGCCACCCTCAGAGTAAAGAAACTCCTTGTCCTGCTTAGGTGGAACTTCCTATGCTCAAGTTTGTGCCCGTTACCTCTTGTCTGATCACTGGGCACCACTGAAAAGAGCCTGGCCCCATCCTCCTGACACCCACCCTTTAAGTATTTATAAGTGTTGATAAGGTCCCCCCTCAGCCGTCTTTTTTCCAGACTGAAGAGACCCAAATCCCTCAGTCTTTCCTCATAAGAGAGATGTTCCAGTCCCCTAATCATCTTGGTAGTCCTTACCAAACCTGCAATTTCTACGAAATGCGACTTTTTTGTGTGTTTTTTTTCAGTAATTACTTTCAGGCCTATGATAATTCAGTCTATTCCTTGAGTTGACTTGCAAGAGTGAAATTGATCCTTATCAACTATGATGGAAGCTCTTCTGAATTTTTTTCAGAAGCATGTTTTCCTCACAGTTTGGGTAGAGTGACATAAATATCCAAGGTCTTAGCTGAGAGTGCTGGTGACTGATCCATTTGCATGATAGTGGGAAATTTTTCCTGTTACTTCAGTTTTCATGGCTTTGCAGGATCTAGTTTCAGTGACTCCAATGTTGAAATGGTGCTTGCTTTATTTCAGGATGCATTACTTGCATCTCAGTTTCTGTTGACTTCTTTGGTACTCTTTCTTTCTTAAAATCTCACTTTTAAGTTCTCTACCTGTGTGCATTGTCAGTCTCCACCTCTTCCCTCCAAACTTAGGGAAGTAGAAGAATTATTACTCAATTCATAATTCAGATGTTGAGCATAAGCAATGTTACTGAACATACTTCCTGAGTATACGTGCCTAAACTCAGATCTGTGAACTACTTGAGAAATCCACAGAGACTGGAGAAGTGCCGTGAATCCCAAATGATAGCAGGTGTTGTTGCTTGCACTGTCTTTTAGAAAATAAACCCTCTTCTCAGTGTTTAGCGAACATGGTTTTTCTAACTGCTTTCACAATTTCACCTCTCTTTTGGTGGGGCTTGACTAGTGTGTAGTAGATAATAAAAATCTGCATGGACAAATAACAAACACTGCTTTTGAAAATATTGATTCCTTGTGCTGGTTCTTACTTCATCTTGTTTGATTCCAATGTCCTAGGTTATGCATTCAGTGAAGATGGTGAATACTTTGCGTATGGCCTGAGTTCTAGTGGCTCTGATTGGGTTACTATCAAGTTTATGAAAGTAGAAGGTCCTGAAGATCTTCCAGATACACTGGAGAGAGTTAAATTCAGTTGCATGGCATGGACCCATGATGGAAAAGGCATGTTCTATAACTGCTATCCAAAACAGGATGGGAAAAGTGATGGTAAGTATAGCTGTACTAATTGCATGCTATGTGGAAGCAAAACAAGTAATTAGCTCTATTAGTTTATACTGAAATAACTAGCTATATTAGTTTATACAAACAGATACCAGATTATGTCTTGTATGATCAAAACCTATACTCAGTGTGAGTATCCTCATGTCCGCGTGTCCCTGTCTTTCTCTTAAAGGTTTGTTGCTCCTTTTCCTTATTTCTGCAATGATTTACTTAGCTTTCATACAGGGTGTTATTGGGTGAAATTTGGTGTCTGGTGACAGCTTACTTAGATCTCTTCCGCTTATGCATTTGTGTGGGCGTAGGTGAACTGGCTTGGGAGGCTGACCTGATGGATAGCAATCTGGGGCATATGTTTTTTGTTATTCAACCAGATTAATTCATCTGTGGTTCACAGCACAGCAACACAAAATGTTTATGCTAGCAAAACACAAGGAACAGCACACAAAGTGGAATAAATTGCTCAGGAGCGTCAGTAGGGAAGGAATTGAGCAGCTCTCAGTATAAGGCAGTGCCACTGAGAAGTTTCTTCTGGAGCTGTGCTCTTTGTTAAACCTTGGAAGGAGCCTGAATTTTGCCTCTGTATTTGCTTTTGCAGCCTGTCATTTTGCCAGACTTGCAAGTTAGATACCCACCTTGTGTTTTTTACTTTTAAACATGTTGGCAGTTCAGAAGCTGAAGTTTGGAAAATGTTGCAAGAAGAAAATTTTTTAAAAAATAAAAATCAAGTGGCACCTCATGCAGTCCTTTAAAATACTTTTTTTTTTTTTTTTCAGCAAATGGAAGTATGAAGGTTTCTAGGAATGATAATTAGCAATAAATCTCCCCTTAGTTGTCTGGGGTGAAACAGGAGTAAAAACATCATTAGAGGGTAGCAGGGATTGTTGCTTTTCTTTGCTTGCTTAGTATTTCTAGGAAGCAAAGCTTGAAAAGATAAATCTTCACATTTGAAGAATGTATTATTGACAATAAAAGAAAACGGTGAATTATTCTTCTCCCTTACATGCAAAGGGATACAGAAGTTTCTAAGGGTTTTAGTTAGTTGTTGTTGGATTTCTTTGAGATCTTAATTGGTTTAAATATCTGCATTTCACTAGGTACTGAGACCTCCACTAATCTGCACCAAAAACTGCATTATCATATATTAGGAACTAACCAGTCAGAAGATATCCTATGTGCTGAATTTCCCGATGAACCAAAATGGATGGGTGGAGCTGAGGTATGGTAAATATGGTAAACACCCTGAAGCTTGCCATCGTTATGTTCAGTTTTTCAGATTCTAACAACTGGTAGTAGGTATAAAGTGGAAAACATTTTGTTAAAAGAATGCTTTTTATTAGTGTTGCAGAGTTGACCATTGAACTAAGAATCATTGTTTAGGAATCACTGAAAGTAAGACTGTTTGCTTTGCTTTAAATCAGTCTTCAAGCCATAATGACACAATCACGTACCCTTTTTCTTCATTGAGGCCATTCTGCCTGATAAACATTCCAGGGCAGAGAAGGCTCATTTGATGGACAACGTGTCACTGTTCTTGTTTCTTCTTAGTTTTGAGCCCCAGCCTTCACTTCCTGTTGAAAAAGCTTATTCCGATAATCAGCATGTCTGGATATTCCCTGCCATGTATATATTTTGTTTATATTTATTTTCATGATGTCTTTCCTGAACATAAAATATGTCCATTCTATTTGAAGAATGGAGACATACAGGTTAAAATCTGTTAATGCTGTGTGCACAGTTGGAGACTCTTAAGTTTCCCTGCAACAAGTTTTATCAGAACAAGTATGGCCTGAACTGTGTTATTGGAGATGGAACAATTGACTGCCAGAATTGCTTTTCTTAAGTTTATTTTGTTGAACAACTACAACTATACTGTGCAAAGTCCCAGTGAACCAAAATGATAGGTAACCATGTTCTGTTCGTCCTTACATGAATGGTTCCGAAGACCCTGAGTTTTGTAATTAATGTGTGTTTTATTTTTCACATTCGATTTAACAGTGCTTGATTGAGTGCATTGTTCTAAGTGCTGTTGGAATGTAGCGGTGGTTGTTCTATCAGGGAACTGATGTTTTTCCAGCAGATAAAAACCTGTTGTAATTCTTTGTACTTTCCTATCTATGTGTTTGATCGGTACATCTTGTTTCTATAGAGAGTCTCTTTTGGTCTGACACTTCTGATAAATACGAAATGTTTTTACCCTGATTTGGGGTATTCAGTTCCTAGAACTACTTTTCCCTGACAGTACCTCTTTTTAAAAATTTGATCATCAGTCCGTGTCACTTCTCAACATCTCGACCCATGAGAATGGTGGGGTTTTGTTTTCTGTGGGCTCCCAGAAAAGAAAGAATCTTTCAAAGAATTTGAACACTGAGATTCAAAATGAGACAGTGAGCGAGAATGTGAAGGGCTCCCCAGCAAAGTGACCACACTGAGCTTTCTTTGTACAAATCAAACTTATCTGTAGGTTCTGTGAATAAACAGAACCTTTTTTACATAATCTTATCTATTCATGAAACATACCTTTAACTGACCTGAATATCAGTGTAAACTTGCAAATAGGGCTTTGGAATTTTTTTTACTGTTCAAAAACTAGTCAGTTCTGTTGAGTTTAACTGGCAATAACACAGAATTTGAAAATTGTTATCCTTATTTTTCCCTAGTTCCGTAAATAAATGGGCTTTCTGTTGGTGACAGATGTCTTGTAGTGATGTATCCACTGATTCACATGAGTGATGCATGTTGTTATTATTGCTTTGCAGTGTCATGAGCTAAACTACGCATGTTGTTGTGAAGGCAAATTCATTTTCCATGAGGGAAGGTGGTTGCAATCTGATTCATTGGACTATACAACATTTTAGGGTAGTGAAAGTTTGCGGTCTCAGATGGTATTAAATCTTGTGGAAATGATACCTTCTGTATTAGGTGTAGAGGTACACTTGTTTTATAGGTAGCAAAACCTTCTTTGAGATAATAGCACACTAACAGACCCTTTTCTTATCTAAATTGAAGAAGCAGGGCTGGAGCGTTTTAAGATCAGAAATACAGAACCGAATATGAGGAGGACCAAGGAAGACAATTCATAGCTCGGTGCTTGTAGCGAGCAGCAAAAAGTTTGCCTGGCCAGGGTGCAGAGAAGCAGCCAGCCTGCGTCTCCTGGCTCTTCTATTGTGAAAGAAAAGTGCGAGGCAGCCTTAAGTGTAAAAGAAGTATCTTTTTTTTCTGATACCAAATGTCTTAGGTATTTTTTGTAATTAAAGAGAATACATAGCTCTTATAGTAAATGATCAAAAGGTCTTTGGGGTGGGAAGAGGGGACTGGTAGTGGTAACTCTTGCTGTAGAATAGGAAAGTAACAGAATGTAGCACAGCTACTAGCTCTGAAACCACAAGAATTGAAACAGCCCCGTAAGTATTGGGAAAGTGGGGAGGGTGGTGAATAGAGAAACACCTCACTGCTGTGAGTTCTTGTTTAATAAATTTATGTGTCTGCTTATGACTTTTTTCTTGACCTCCAGGAGGCATAAACTTCCTAAATGCCTAAATAACAAGAGATGTTGGTATTTAAGAAGAAATGCTATTTTAAGGAGGACTGGTAAAGCAGAGATCCACCTTGGTAAATAATCATGAGCTTATCTACGTGAAAGTACTTTAAAACAGCTGATACTCTGGGGTTGTGCTGTGAGCTCCAGCTCAGAGAGCTGTGTGGCTCTGTCATCCTGATACTAATGAAAAATGGTTTTTAATGATCAGGAAAAAAAATATTCTGCCATTAAAAAACCAAACCAAAACAATGCAGTTGCAAACTGTGGTTTCATCCTTGTGCAATAGGTCAAAAATCTTCTTTTCAGGCCATTCAAACAAGTGTTCTGGGCAATTTTTTTGAGTGTGTGTTTGAGAAAGTGGAAGACCACAAAATAATGGGGGGAAAATTAAAATATCTTTAGTAAAAATCAAATTGTATGGCTTATTAGCACTGTCCTGAGTATTCTTACTTGGTGCTAATGTGCTGCCACAGATTTTATAATGCAGCTTTGCACAACTCAGCGTTTTATGAAAGTTCCCTTTCATGCATTCCTGTCAGAGTAATAAACAAATGTTTTTAATTTACAGGGCCTTGCTGGGGCAAATAGGTAGAGAGATTTGGGTTCTCTGATGTTTTACACAAGCTCCACTGAAGATAGTTGGATTATGGTGTGAGTGGTCCAGTTTCAACTACCAAACCTTCCTCTACAGCTGGGGTAGAGCTTGAACTTCCATACTCAGGTTTAGAGCAGAATTTGCAGGTCTCACAGCCGATGGGTTGAGGGAGAGAAATAACTTGCAAGTGAAAAGCACTGGACACGGAGATCCCTCAGAGACTGCAAAAGTAATAATGTTGCCATGATACCTCAAAAAAATGAGTAATCTTGCGTGCACGGTAGGGAGTCAGTGTGGTGTGTATTTTCAGTGGAGAGAAGAAGCTAGGTCACTCTTTAGGATAAAAGAGGGTTATGTAAAATTTCGTCAGCTTAATACATTTACAAGACAACATGCAAGAAAATAGTTTCAGGGTTTGTTTTTTTTTTCCTCGTTACACATTCAACACCAGCCCCAAGTATGCTTGATTTAAACAAAATCTGTGGTGCTGAAAATGGCGCTGGCATAGAAATATAGATGCATTTCCAACTCCTCACTTGAATGGATTGCTTGTGAGGGGAAAAAAAAAATCTGTTTGTTGTTAGTCAGATATGTAAGTTTTGAAAAAGCGGCTATCTTTTCATTAGTGTAGAGAAAGCATATGTATTTCTGGTACAGATTCAAGGATGGTGGGGGAGAGCAGGGATGGAGTTTATTTGAATAACATCCCAGTAGAGGGCAGCCTGGTATGAAGATTTTTAAAACCTTGGCAATGTCCTAGCTACTCTCGGAAAAGAGGAGCTTCCCATGCTTCTCTGTTTAAATGGCATGTTCTTGCTTCCTCTCAGAGCTTCTCTCTCTCTCTTGCAGCCAGACTGCTATTCTCAAAGTTAAACAATACAGTATATAAGAGCCTTTCAGAGTCGGTAGTGTTAAAAGTCCCTACGGTACCAGCAGGAAAGTAAACAGGACAGAAAGGGAGGGGGTGAGGGAAACCCTCCCATCCCAATTCTGCCGGCAGTAAAACAAGTACAGTTTTTCATGTTGCTGACAAACACTGTGCACAGTCCCCGAACTGACAATTTTTATTTCTTTTTTTAATTTTTTATGTTTAAAGCTGTCAGTTAACGTCAGTGGTTCTCAGCCAGGGAGGCGATCTTGGAAATGAAATTCAGAGCACAGAGGAGTAAGCTGTGCCAGATGTTTGGCTATGGTGTGTTTTCGCTGCAGGAATGTGGAAGTGCAGCATCCACACGGGAAGTGAGCAGCATGAAGGGGAAGGGCTCAAAATGTTGTCAGTTTGTTCAAGTGAGATACGCTGCTGGATAAAATAGGGCTGTGGGAATTTTTCTAAAGCGTTACACTGTCTTTATCAAGGATTAATCTGGAATAGAAGCCTACTATGAATATCTTCCTACAGCCCTGGCAATAGGTCTGGAGAATTTTACTATTAAGAAACAAGCAGGCAATCTTTCTGGCTGCATGTGGGGCTATGGTAGATGGCAGTCTCTTACATAGCCAGGTTCCTGATGCTTTGGTGTTTTTATTGCACTCAAAAGCAAGCTGAAAGCCACAGGAAAAATTGCGTGTGTGATGTTTGTCATGTCAGAAGGCTACTAATTTTACTCTGTGTTAGATTCAGGAAAGAGAAAGCATGTGAATATGCATGTATGTATCACTGTGTTCCTCTCCTGAACAAGGTTATCTGGTGTCCTGTTGCAGTTGAAACAGTTGTAAGGACAATGATCTACAGTCAAAAACCCAGTTCTCTGGCTTTGGTAGGTCTCCTTCAACGCCAGGCTTAGCAGAGGCTCAAAAGGGATATAGTCAGAAATGCTTTTTACATTAGCACATTGTATCTGAAATACAAGAATAAAAACTTGCCTGGAATAAGGAAATTGAATCAATGCCCAAAGCAATTTTTCTAACCTGGGGAATGGGTGGAAAGAACTTATCAGCATGATGTTTACATTTAACCAGCCCATGTCCTGTATACAGTATGTCAGGCCTGCTCCTCAGAATGTACTAAGTGGTTTCTGTTGGACCTGATCCTGAAATTATGCATTCCTGTGATCACCCATCATTAGGGCTTCCAAAATCTAGTTGATTGAACCAGTATGATGCAAATAGAGATCAAAACAAAGCGTTTGCAGCCTTAGAGTACCAGCTTTAGGAGCCTTGGATTGTGCAGACATTCCCAAGAGGTTGCTTAGTGAAATGGAGTTCTTTCCCCAATCCTCAAATTCTCAAAAGACTGCTAGACCATAAAATGTGATAGGAGCTATATGCAAGCTTCAGTGACTTTCTGACACCGCTGCAAAGATAATGTCAGAACATAGCTTTATGTTGCTTTCATTAGAAAAAAATCCCACCCACCTCCCTTAAAAACAACAGCCTTTCACAGTTGTTTTTTCTAATGAAAAAAACTGTTTCCTATTCTAGGAAAGGAAATAGTTTTGCTTTTTCTAATAGATAATAAAAGTGGAATTTGAAAGACTGAGAGATTACAGTGGGGTTCTTGATTTTGTCATTGTGCAAGCAGAACTTTGTGGCACCAGGATCATGCCCACATCTATGATGTTAGAACACTTGAGGCTGTTCAGACAGCGTAATTGCTCTGTTACTAACCAAATGTTTCAGCAAATTCTATATGAACTTTTACTATTTTCTCGGTAGAAGGCATGTGCTTTATTTTTTTTGTGTTAAGTATTTTACTTTACTCGCCTGATAGGAAGCTTTAAAATATTGTAAATAAGGCAAGGCAGGTAATTTCTGCATCAATCTGAAATGTCTCTTGCACACAGATTCCTCTTAGTCAAGTCATATTCAGGTTCAGTGGTGTTATGCAAAACTCTTTGTGTGGCATTTACCTGAAGTTTAGGAAGTAACCGCTGTCATCAGTATGTTTTACTGTAGTGACTGGGTACATTCCTAAATGAATATTTAAAAAAAAAAATAAATCTAGTCATCACTCTGCCTGGTTTTAAACTGTTACATACATAGTATATAGTGAATATTGTAGCAGTGTTAAAATGCAATTTATTGATGCGATAGGCTTTTAATTTCTACTTATTAATGCCATGTGTTGCATGGTTGCATTTTTATTACTGCCCATCTTGCCTTCTCCAGGTGGTTTGATCTTCCCATGACTGGGTACTTGGAGTCCAGTTACTAATTTGACCATTTGGCTTTGTTTGAAAGCTTTGATTCTGTCTGTGATTTTTGTGAGCTTTTTTTTTTTTTGATATGCGATTAATTTCTTCTTGATCCATTGGAAATGCATTGGATAGCAATGGCAGTTGCCTTGTTCCATATGCAAAGGGCACTAGTACGTGAGGAGCAGTAGTTTGTAAAATAACCGCAGATGCAGATCAGGTTGTCAGTTATGATAGTGTTAATATGTGCAGTTAAAGGAGAAGTCTGTTATCTTTTTCTCAACACAGGCATACTATCTAATAACTGAATTTTACTTATTTAATTTTTTTAATATCTTTTTATGCAGAAACAAATTATACTGTGATTAGTGATTAGGGTTTTTCCACCTTGATAACAAAAAGGGCAACGATGCTAAAACTTCTAATTGGTTAGCTTAAAAAGGAAGAGTGTGTATATATAATTGCCTTAATATAATACTATGCATTCAAAGACCCCCTATTTGTGAAATAAAAATAGAGAGCTCTTCCTTCTCCTGAATCTTGCAGTGGTGACTACCCAGGTAGTATTCAAAGAACTAGCATTAATATTTGCTGGGGTTTCTGTCATGCACTTCACTTGGAAGCAAAGCACTTTAATGTCTCTCCTATTGACGTTCAGTTGAGGAGTTATATGTAAAGCCAGGAAGTCTGAAAACCCAACAGCTTTCTCCTGTTCATTCTTTTTCTTTTTTTTTTCTTTCGTTTAATTATGTGTGAATTTTTGGCCTGAAATGTGCTGCTACTAGACAAAATATTTAACTTCACTTTTGCTGTGGATCCTCAAAGATGATTACTGCTATTATAAATGCAGAACACATAACCCTTTGGGGTTCCTTGTGTGGCTTGTACAAAGAATTAACTATATTTTGTAATGAAAGAAAAAAGTTAAGTAGATGGCAAACTCCTTTTACTAATTAGGCTTTAAATAATATTTTTCTTTTGATATCCATTGATTTATTGAAGTTACAGGTAAACCACTTAATCTCTTAAAGTTTTTCTAAGCAATGGTTACTCTTCATCGAACTGGAGAGAACAGGTAACATTGAAATAAAATTTCTAGTAAAAACCAAAAAATACTCCACTGTAAACCAAAACTTCTCTATAAAGATTTTAAATTAAAGAGTTTTATCCTTGGAAAGAATAAATAAAATAGTACTTGGGAGCGCAGCTATCATAATGACACTTCTGTATGTTTGTATCGTGTAAAGATGGCCACAGCAAATATTTCAGAATTAACAGATCTAATAAATTAAAAATTGCCAAGTGACTGAATGGCAGCAGTGAAACTACAAACTATATACCAACATCATCTCTTCGAAGTAATCCTTCCTTTTCTAGCACTGAGTTAGGGATTAGTGCTGTGTTATGCCAATAAAATCATTGTATGCTGAAGGCTTTTAAAAGCTCCAGTTGAAAGGCTACAGGATTTCTTCTGTCCTGCTTTGACAGGACCTAAAATTCATGTTAAGTTGTTCACTTGCTTTGCAACCTCCTTACCTTTTACCAGTGGATGTTGTTTGAAACGATAGAAATTATTTCAGTGAGAGAAATGTGCACTGACTAGCATTCCAGATATCTCAGAAATTCTTGAGATGTGTTTCCTTTTCTGCTTGGATGCGGGAAACCAGGAGAATTTACTTGTGATCCGAGCCATCAGTTCTGATGTTACAGCTGTCTCCCTTATGCTGAACCATGAATGTGTTCTAAAATTTGAGTGAAATACTGGTATAAAATTGCAGTTTGTAAGTTTGTGTGCCAAGAGCGTGGATTGCTGTTCAGCTCATAAAGATGGAGCAGAGTAGGAATAACCCAAATTATAGTTGGGAAATCCTATTTCCTTACGCCATTCTGAAACCCAGACTCTTGTCTGTTTACAGTATAGAAGAGTCGGTGGCATTCAGGCCATGATTATACATTTGTCAGTACTGCCATCTGAGCTGCCTTAAGCAATCTCTGCCCCTGTTATTCATGTTTACAGCTGCTTGGTGCAGTGTCTTAGCTCAACCATTTGTGCAACTGCACAGTGAACTGACCAAGATATTAAACTGGCAGAGGGACTTTTTCTTTTATTCTTTTTCTCTTTTATTGTGTTTTTTCTTTCTTTTTTTTTTCCCCTCCTGGATTCTTCTTTGTTGTTTTTTGTTTTGTTTTGTTTTTTTTCCCGGATTATTAGTCTTTCTTTTCTTTTCGTTTTTGTAATTGTTGTTTCTTTTATTTAATATGCCATTTTTTCAGGTGGATCAGCTCCCCAGTCTGGCTTACCACACAAGTGGTAAATGCTTGTACTGCCATGACTAGGGGAATGCAAACAACCATAGCAGTAGGAAGAGCTAGAGGTGGAGACAGCATAAACTGGTACCACTTCCAATATTTGCTCATCAAACTGTAACTTTGCAATGTCGATGTCTAAATCTGTGGTATAATACTAAGCATTTTAGCATGCTGCAGTCAACAGTGTCTTGTCCTGTTTCTGTCAAATTCCTTTGGGTTATAGAACTTACTGATGTAAGAATAGCTTTAGTGATAGAGACAGACCTAATTGGCATCCCACCAGCAATATGCTTTGGGAATTCCTACTTCAAATTAAGCATAAACTGCTATCAACTCTTCAGTAGTGCAACTGGGAATGGGGAAGGAACAACTCATTAGATGTACTCGGACTTGCTGTCAGCAGACATTCTGAATTGCCCTTGCAACAGCAACATCAGAAATTTGCAAGTAAGTTTTCTTTCTTGGGTAAAGCAAGCAGTCTTCTGTTAACTGTTAACTCGAAGCATCAAAGAATAAACTTATGTGGGTTCTGACTATGACTGAAAAAAATTTGTATGTCATACTCTTGAGTTTAACTGAAATTTTTATTTCTATATACTGCTTGCAATTATTTAACATGTTTTATGAGTTGCTGAGGAAGAGAAGGGAACTCGGTGCTTTTACAAGTATGAAACGGTTGTTTAAGCAGCATATTGCAGTCACCAGTTTAATTAAAACTGACACCTGCAGTTAACGTTTGTCTGAAAACACTGATGATGCTTCTTGCAAAAAAGATCACCTAATCTTGGTTTCCATTTCTGCATATGCTCTGCCATCTTGGAAGAAGGCAAAATGTCTAAATGTCTCAATTTTGCAGGCTGCCCTGTTAAAGCTATCTTAACTGTTTCATATAATGGTTTTTTTTTTGGTTGAGTAGGACTCTTAGGTGTTCTTTCCTATTTGCCTTGTGAGCTTTCAGCTCTATGGACTTTTTTTAGCAGTATAATTAGTTGTTGACAAAATGACAGTAAAAAATACAACTTGGAAACACTTATTTAGTTGGTGGTTTTTTTGTTTTTGGTTTTGAGGGGTCTTTGGCTGTTGGGGATTTTTTGTTAGCTTTCATATACTGAGATTTGGCTCTGTATTCTACTAAGTTCCCTTCTTGTGTCTTCAAAACTGTGGATCTCTGAATAGCAGTATAGTTAGGACCTAATTCTTCAGGAATTTATGTTGCATAACTAATTCTACAGATATTTTGCACAACTACTGTTAGGAATATTAACCAAAGTAAATCTAAGAAGTGATTACAATATATGAATAAGAATTTTCTTTTTAAGATGTGTTTAGGGCCAAGTGGAAAGTTTCCAGAACTCAGATGCGTTATTCTGTGACTAGGGGTTTAAATTTCCATTAGATATTGTCATATAAGAATGTGGACAGGAAAAAGCCTTCTGTATCAGCTGTTAATAAAACATCTAAATCTGGTAATTTTGGAATATGCTCAAAACAGCTCAGTCAGGCGAGGGAAGCTTAAGTTGAGGACTTCCTGTTACTTCCTGCCTTTCTTTGATGGACTTGCACTTTCAAAAGCTTTGCCAGGAAACAGAGTATGTTTGCAAAGCCTGAGTAGAAGGGATTCATTGGTGACTTTATGTCCCAGCAGATGCCATTTTGCAAACTTTATTCTGCGTTTACATGCATGTGCAAAAGCAAACCAAGAAGCTTCATCAGAAAATTTATTGGGTGGTTGTATCTTATAATGGTCATTTAACAGAAGCACTAGATTTTTGTGTGTGTAAACCTCATGAAATTGGCAAAAATGAAAACTCTGTAAGCATCATTTAATTTGCCACAATAAGCAAAAGTACCATTAAAATTACCAACTTGGATGATTTTGAAGAAATTTCATACTGCTTTGTGACAGAAAACACACCTTATTAATTCCATCACTTGAGAACTTGAGGGAAAATTTGCTGTGAATTAAATGACCGTAATTCAGACAGGCTAAGCTGCCAGTCTTTTTCTACCTCTGAGATGGACTTCTGGCAAATACCTTAAGGCAGCCAGAAATCCAAAGCTAACCTCTACCACTTGGGTGTTTTTTTCTGTTGTATGTCATACTGTAAATAACAGTATTAAGTAGGTGAGTATTCAGCCTTCGCTTTAAAATAAAATACGTTGACAGAGCAGCTATGCAGAGCAAGCATATTTGCTGTATGTCAAGTGTCGACTTGATGGTTTTCACTGCCCTGCCATTGTGAGCAACTAAATTTTGCTTTTCCCATTCAAACAACAGGTATTGTTCTGATTAAACTCTACTGCTCCCTGCATACTACTGTGGTGGCCTGCATAAAGGTGTGCATACATCAGTAAAATGATCTTAAAGGGCTTAATTCGCCAAGACAGTGAACCTAGAGTTGTTTGCTGAACCTGGATTTTGTCATATCTAGGATAGTCACAGGCTCAAACACTGACCGTGTTGGAGTTGCTGGAGAGAGGAAGCATGGTGAAGAGCCCTCCTTGTGCAGAGGAGGCGGCAGTCAGTTTACGTAGACTTGCAGGATGCACTGAGGGCCCATTTTAAGAAGCTGGCAAGAAACTTTTTTCTATAGGTTCAGTTTAGCTGACAGGTTACACAGTAAAAAAAGAGAGCTTACACTGGAATCAAAATGAAGACTTGACTTGAGATAAATGCCTCCTTCACTTAAATATTAGCAATTTCAGCAGCACGGTTTTTCCTTTGATTGATGAGCAAGTGCATTCCTGGCACATCTCTGCATCTTTTAAAATACCTGAGTTAATAAGTATATCCCAAATTACTGATTTTCAATGAGATATGTGTCACTGCAGGGCTCCATTTATTTCCATAGGATTTGGTGGAGGGGAGGTAAATTTCCTTTTGCATGGAATTGATATCTTGATAAAGGAACTTGAAAGTTCAGAAGTTTTGATGCCATCTTCACAATAAACTAGTTTAGGGGTTTGGTTTTGTTTTTTTTTTTTTTTTTTTTTTTTGGACAAAAGCCACTGGTCACTCCCTTGTGTATTTACAAGAATGCCTAAGTTAGGAAATACTTTTCTACAATTTAACGTTGGATTTGAATGCCGACATTATAATCGGTGACTAGACAGAAACTGGGCACCTGTATCACCAGATGTATTTTTTGAGAAATTTCTACTGAGCTACATAAAACTATGTTTTCATTGATGTAGGAGGGTTCTTTTTGAGCACTGTAGTTCAGTGAGAGCCTGGCAATCCAGTTGATCACAGGACTAAACAGTGCTTTATATTTAACACGGTGGATTCAGTTAAACTTCTCCATTTTGAAGGCGTTGACTGTGAGATATTTTTAATGTGGCTTGTGATTTTTGTTGGTTTTGTTGGGGTGGGTTTGTTTGTTTGTTTGTTTTTTCTTTCCTTCTTGCCAGCAGGTTGTAGTTTTAGACTGTTTATACTGAGTCCATTCTTAGTTACTGAAATTTCAGGTTAGGGCTGTTACATTAGTTGTTTTATTGTGTTTATGTGGCAAGGTAAACTTTGTTTTTTTAATTCATGGTGGAATTAAACAGATAATGCTGTTCAGTTTTGATCTCCTGAAATGTCAGCAAACTATAGTTATGTTATTTGTTGATGTAAGCAATGAATGTGGGTTCTTGGCGAGTTCTCATATTACATATGCATCTGTTCACTCAACTAACTGTAGCATCAATTTACTTTTTGCTAGGGGTTTAGGGATTAACTTTTCAAGTCGCATTTTTTTTTTTCCAGAGGATGAACTGTCTTTGATTTTTCTGTAACTTCGTACAGGTATCGGATGATGGTCGATATGTCTTGCTGTCTATTCGAGAAGGGTGTGATCCAGTGAACAGACTGTGGTACTGTGATCTACAGACAGAGTCTCAGGGTATATCAGGTATGTGTTCTCTTACTTTGTAAGTTTTGCTTAATTTTAAGATAGTGTAAGACTTGAAATACTATATTTATGCTTAAATATATATTTATTTAAATGTGTATTGATTAACCTCCTCTCTTTTTTTTTTTCTTCTAATGCAGAATTTATGGGATTAATTCTCCTTCCTTGCCTTCTAGTTGGATTAGCCTTTGGCTTTTGTGTGTTTGGCTTTTTAGCCTCAATGATGTGGGCTGAAAGTATGGTACTTTGGTCCATATGGCTGCTGTTAATGGTTGGCATAGTTCGTTGTTTTACTGATCGGTGATTTTTTTATTTCCAGAGTATTGGATTATTGAAATCTCTTCCTCAATGTGTGCTTTGTGTAGAACACCATTTAGCTCTTCTTGATGCTTTGCATCTTCTGTCTTCAAAAACTTCAGAAACAGAATAAATACCGCAGTAGCTCCTTTTTAAATAGTGGATCTCAAGAAACTTGTTCTCTTGCCCATAAACAGAATATTTTAGTTTTATGAGTGTGATGAGAACTGATAGCAGCTCTGCAACATGGGGTATATAGTTCTGTTTCTCCCTGCCCTTGTTACACTATGTGGTTGTGTGGTCTTTTAGTTCATCAACAAGCCTTAGTACAATATTTTGAATTTTGGTGAGTTAAGTGTTAGTGATGACAGTTAACACTTTTATACTCCTTTCTGAGGCATTATTACTTTTGTTTTGTGGACATGTCACTCTCTCCTTTTATAAAGGATGTTGCTTAGTTACTTCTAGACTTGTCTTGGACAACTGAGTAGTTGTTTAATGTTCTCTTGAATGCAGAAAATGGCAGGTCTGGTCAAAATTATTACACATGCTTTCCATGCAACTTTATTACAAACATAAAACTGTGTAGATCGAACTGTTTAGTACAGTGAAGCATTTTCATAAAAGATAAATTGCATTGTCATACAAGTTGACATTTTCCAGCTAGAGATAGAATACATAAAAAGCATAGCTTTCTTCCCATATTCACCCTCCCATTTATAGATACACTGGACAACCTTGAAGAGAATACTAGCATCGAGCCTTGAAAGACCATGGATGAGATAATGAAGCTTCTATTTTGTACTACCTGGTATAAGGTAAACCTACAGTTTAACCTTTTCCGGGCTTGGAAATGCTTCTTTAAAAAACTTTTTTCTCTGAACCAGTCTTTGACTTGCCTTCCTATTTGTTTGTTGTTGGGTGGGAGTTGTTCCATCCCTCCAAATTCTCCCTTTTTGCCTATAAGAGGAAAGATCTAGGTGTAAACATTTGCTTGCACAAATATTTAAAAACTTAGGAACTCTCCATATTTACCTCACTAAGTTGCCAAATGCATTTTTCAGTACAAAGACTCTTATCTTTACCCATGTCTTTCTACCTCCACGTTAATAAGCACAGGCCTAATGGTAAACATCCGGGATGTTTCCTAGTGTTGATCTTCCATGCAAAGATCCATGTAAGCACCCTGAACCACTGGTCCTTCAGCCTTTGGTGGTCAGAGGCAGTAAGTTGAGCAAGCAGTAATAGATGTATAAGCTTAATTCTTGGCTCTATCAGTCTAGACCGTGAGAGGTGTAATTTCAGTTCAACTTCTAATTTTCTGGGACAGCATGTATAGAAGAAGTTGCTTGTGAAGTTAGGACAAATGAATGACAAATTTCATTATTTAAACTATTAGACAAGTAAATATGCAACTTTAGAATAAAAGAGTTTAATGGCAAGTCTGTATCTTGACTTAAGACTTGTATTTGACTGCCAGTTTGTACAGACTGCTCAGTAATAGCTCAAGGTATGTTCAGATGCGTTAAGATTAAGTGATGCTTAGAGAATTATGTATAACAGAAGTACATTCTTAGCAAAACCATGAGATACAAAAATACTGGCTCATGTTATGCTGCCAGTAGAATGCAGTGTCCAGTACAAGGGTCTATGTAAGTATCAAACCATACCACTTGTTAGGAAGTGTTAAGAGAATCAAGTGTCTTGGAAAAGTATTTGTACTTCTGAAATATATTGCATTATCTTTCTGTCTTTTAGAACAGAAGACTTTGTTTCTGAGTAGACCTTACATCTTTGGTGACATCTAAGATACATCTTACTATTTTCCTCCTTCAGAACTATCGAATGTTTAATCTGAGCCTTTTTACTTGACTTGTTTACAATGATCTGTTTGTTCAAAAATCCATTCTAGTGTTCAGAATACCTCGTCTTAGTTTTGAAAAAAATTTAAAGGAAAGTAGGATAGCTAGTGTTTTTCCACTGTCCTAGATGGTACTTGATATAGATAAGTAATTAGATTTTCAGGCACGTTTTTTGTCTTCCTTACTTGCTCTTTTAATCCAGGCTGTCCAAGAATACACTAATTCTTTAGAAATATTTTTTTGTATGCTTTAGATCTTTCAAGTCTCAAATTCTCTGAACTTATTCAGAGGGCATCAAACACAAAAGGTAATGAGGCCTTTTTGAAAGGTAACAGGCAGTAATATCTTACATAGCATCCATTACTTATACCACATATTTTTTCGTGAGGGAGTAAATGCAACAGCTAAGCAAAAATTAATGTATGGGATTCTAATTCTTACGAAGTTTGTGGCAAAACCTTAATTATAGAATGACATGCTTCAACAGATTCTTTTTAAAGCTGTTCTATATCATATTCATATACTGTTTATAAAAATGTTTCAACCATGTAGTTATTGAACTGTGTAATTGTAAACTTCTAATTTTTTAAAATGCTTTGTCGGAAGGTAAACATACCACTACATAGTTTGAAATGCTACATGTGAGTTAACAAATTTTCTGTTACTCTAGAATTGCACAAAAATGCTAAGAACTGATTCTCATCTGTGACTTACTACCCGAAAAACCTATTTCAAAATGTCATATTAAATAACTTAGGGACACATTTCTTGATTTTTGATTCCTAGTAGTGCATTATTTTCCTTTGACAGGGGGAAATAAAATTTCTTAGTTGTTCAAACAATTTTAATTTAAAAAAACACATTCTCATAGTCGAGATATACAAGCACTGAGGAGTGAATTCCTTTTCTGTCTGATGTACTGAGGCCTTATCAAGTGAACTGTAGTTCTGTTACTGTCTCTTGGAGATGATGGTTACAATGATAAAGGCTGCTTGTTTGGCCCCCTTGCTAACAGATGGCCGTGAAGAAGTCATGAAGTTCAGTGTTGCAACCTCAGTACTGACTGCCAAAATGCCAGGTGGTTGTCTGCAGGAAAACTGCAGGGATGTCTGTGAAATGTGCAATTCCTTATGGTTATAGATGAATAGTTTATTCCCAAGATAGAGAAGTGTCGTGGTTTGGCCTCAGACGGCAACAAAGAACCATGTGCCGCTCACTCGGGCCTTCCCAATACGGGAAGAATCAGAAGAAAAAGGCAAAACTCTTGGATTGAGACAAAGGCAGTTTAACAGAACAACAAAGGGAACAAGCAAACAACAACAATAACACCGACAGAAGAATATAGAAGGAACTGCCAACCGCCACTCCCAGACGCCCCCTCCAAACAGCGACTTCCTGCTCCCTCCCCTGGCAGCTCAGGGCAGGCATGGCTCACATGGCATGGAATACCAGGAAAAATTAACCCTATCCCTGCCAGAACCAGGACAAGAAGCTTATCTTTTTGCTGGGAGATAATTATCCATATTTCATGATTTAAGAGAAGTAATGTAGGATAATTTGAGTTTTGAAAAACTAGTGCAATTACTGATTTACACCTGAGTATATTTTGGTGGTTCAAAAGCAAAGAAAATGAGTTATGAAAACTAAAAGTAAATGTTGTTATTAACACTTCCTGCTTCTGGAAAAGCAGAAGGAATTTCTTGGAGATGGGAGGTGTGAAAGCATCTCTCTTTCATGTTAGGAACTGTAATAGCCAAAAGCTAGAAGAGGAGAAAGTCCTGTAGGTTAGATGTAAATTTGTAGAGGAAAGGGTGAAAATAGCAGGGTACATTGAAAGAGTGGGTGTGTATGTATGTGTTCCCTAAAAAAACTTTATCTTCTTTTGTACTTGTGGCAAAGTTTGCATTAGAAAACTCTGCATAATGTGTCTTTCAGTAGAAAGGACGTCAGGACAAGATAACAAAATATGACCAAAAAGTTGCATCAGGCGTAGGTCCAAGTGTGTCCTGATCTACTATATTGAAAAATTGGTGGCTTATTTCTTGCCGCTAATAGAGGCTGGTCATAGGACTGTCCTTTTTCCTGTTAAATTTCTTTGAGATACATGAGAACTTAAATGCTGTTTGAGCAGCGGGTAAAAATAACTGCATGTGCGTGTACGTAAAGACTAAAGCCACGCTGTAGAAGCTCACATGCTCGATGTACTGAATATGTTGCTCTACGGCAGCATCCTGGCTGTAGCAGGGAGGATGAATAGGCAGATCTGACTTCTCTTGTCTAGCCGGGGCAAAAACAAAAGCTAGGCCTTCCCTTAACTACAAAGGGATCAAGGTATTAAACTATTCCTATCCCAAACATTTTATAGGCATATGTTGCTAGCTCTTCTCGTACTGAATAGTAATGTTCTGGTTTCTAGGTTGAGGCCCTTGTGTTAAGTGAAAGACATTTGTGTTGCCATGAAATGATTCATAGTTTGGATCCCTTTGATGGTGTGCTGTACAGCTTATTTAGAAATAGTAATTGTTTTTATCGTTCTCCTATTTTAAGAAGGCCTTAAGAAAAAAATTGGAAAATTCCATGCAACATGGCAGTATTACACTGGATATAATTGGGGGGGGGTGGGGGTGGCAGATTTCATATGAGTATATACAAATTTAAGTTTTCTCTGTCATGTGTAGAATATTTCAAGTCTTGTATCAACTAATTTCCCATACTTCTGAATTTATTTATGGTATAAAGTTATAGTTTAGAAACTTACACTGCAGTTTCTCATTGCAGTAGAGTAAATATGCTGTACTTAGGGAGGATCGTTAGAATTGAAGGTGGCCAGCTCATTTGTGGGATTTGTTTCTAACTTAGTGTATATATGAAATGTGGTATTTTGAATTTTTTTTACCTATACGTTAAGACATCTCCTTGCTCAGAGTAAAGTTTTGTTTTGTTGATCTGAAAGACAAAAAAAAAAAATAATTTTTTCCCTCAAGCAACACAGTATCTGGATGAATTATTTTGCTTAAATTTGCAGGATAGAGTGGAAAAGTAGGGCAGGGGGGATCTATCTGGGGAAAACAAAGAAGGGACAGGAATGCAAAATGAAACAGTATGTTTCATGTGTGGAAGTGAAAAACACTTATCAAATATCTGCCTGACAGAACTCAGAAGATGACTGTGAATTCAGGGATGAGTCAGCTACTGTGGGAATTATTGAGCAACACAATATAGCTCATAACAGGCTTACAGGAGTTCAGATATGTCTTTCCCCAGCAGATGGAAGGAATACGTAGTCTTCCTTTTTTACTTTTATTTACATGTAGAATGTTTTTATGGCAAGAACAAGACTTCCTTTTTAATTTCAAATTAAATTCATTAGTTTCTGGCTGTTTTGAAAAGATCAGTTGAATGGGATAAGCATATCCAATTGAAAAAAGAAAGCTCTAAAACCTTTTTTTGCCTCCTTAAATTCTGACCTCTTTCCATATTTATGCTCAATTACATGCCTATGCTGTTTTTATTGGATATCTTGACAACACAAATAAATAAGTACATCTGCAGCTTTTCCATCTTAGAGTCTGAAAGGGAAGACCCAGATTGTCCCACAGGAATTAGCAAGAACTGGAACAGAATGAAATGAAGTCACAGAATGGTTTGGGTTGGAAGGGACCTTAAAGATCATCTAGTCCCAACCCCCCTGTCATGGGCAGGGACACCTCCCACTAGACCAGGCTGCTCAAAGCCCCATCCAGCCTGGCCTTGAACACTTCGAGGGATGAGGCATCCACAGCTTCCCTGGGCAACCTGTTCCAGTGCCTCACCACCCTCACAGTAAAGAATTTCTTCCTGATATCCAATCTAATTCTCCCCTCTTTTAGTTTGAAGCTGTTACCCCTTGTCCTATCAGTATGCTCCCTGATAAAGAGTCCCTCCCCATCCTTCCTGTAGGCCCCCTTTAGGTACTGGAAGGCTGCTACAAGGTCTCCCCTTTCATGTTCACCCCTTTTTGCTAGCAATCTACAAGTAGTAGGCATAATGCCTTGCTTTCCAAAGCAGCAGTTGCTGTTCCTCTGTCTCTCATCCCAGACAGTGTTGGGATTTTTTTTGTGGCTGCTTTAAGCTTTTCTTTACCCCACTAGTCTTGTTTTCTGACCAAGAGCCTGGTAGGCAGTGATACTAAATCAAAATACCTTGTTGTTTTGAGGTGCCTGACTTAAGTTTTAGCTCACTTATCTTTAGTTATCTTTGTTTTAAATACTTTCCGTTTTTTCACTGATTGTGATGCTTCCATATGCAAGAATGGAAGTCATCTTCAATGATTATGCTAGTGAAGAAGGATTACTGTACTGGGCCTTACAAATAAGGAACATAATGTATATTTCCATGTTGTGTCCCATACTGGATGGATCTGTAATGTGATCTGGACATGACAACACTGAAATATTTCAATGTTTATCTTTCAGATTCTTTGCTACCGCATGGAACCTGCAGTCCTGAACTACATTTCCATTCTGTAAAATTCAAACAGAGACAGGGACCACAGAAAAGAATGCATGATAACCTGCCTACTGAGCTTCTGAAATTAAGAAATAGGCAGTGTTGAGGTGAGAGGGACAAGGTTTTCGAAACTACATGGGGTGTAGGCACTCTGTGTTCAATAGGTAACCACCTCTTGAGGCATCATGAAATATGCAGGGAGGTGGTGTTTTTCCATGATGTCATAGTGTGGAGAACACATACCGTCTGTGCTTTGATTGTGGACGTTGTCTTTTGGGATGAGACTCTGTATTCACTCCATACTTTGCCTTCGGCTGAGCTTTTAACTTAGATATTATATATTTTAATCAAACTAGAATCTAAAAAGTAGGGAAAACATCTGCTGGGATCTCTGTCACTTCTCTGCATTTCAGTACAGTATTCTAGGTGTCAGCCAATCCAAAGTAAATTCCTTTGATGTAGACAGAACCTTTGGCTTAACTTTCTCACAAGTTATCTTTTGTGAAACATGGTTTGACCAGTATTTGCTACTTTATCGTTGCTTTTGTAATGTTGACTTAATGCATTTCATTAACATCCTGCACAGCGTGAGTTGTGGCTTCTCTTTGCCTGTACTCCCTTTAAGTGGTTAAGTGAGGAGATAATGATATTATTAAAAACTCTGTGCAAGCATGACATTTTATTAGTTCTGTTGTACTGAGGGCAGTCGTATCTTGCGCATTCATTGGTTATTGATAGAGTTTCAGTAACTATGGACGAGTGGAAGTTAACTTGCCGGTGCTGGGCAGGAAATCACCTTGACTCTGAGTGGAGATCACAGCTAATAAACGAGAGTGGACTATTTCTAAATGGTTAAGAAATTTAAAGGATTTGACTTGCTTATTTCTAACTTGAAACTTTGTGTCAGCTCTTCCCCCTTGATGTGATTACTCATGATATTTTGTCAACAGCCATAGGTTAATTGAATTTGCAATGCAATCTTCTGTAATAATCCTTGTCAGTTTGTTTTCCCTAGAAGATAATCTACACAGTAGTGTTTCTGTTTCTTTCCATGAACATTAAAGGGAGCATCTGACTATCTCTTCTGCTTCCCAGGTTAGCTAAAATGTTCTTCATGCTTCCCTTCCCCCTTTCACAATCTTTTTACTGTATATACAGACAGAGTCATTTTCTTCCTCAAATATTCAAGTTGTTTGCTAGGTTTTTAAGTGGGCCATTGTGGGCTATTTGTGCCAAGAATGCTTCTTTTTAGAATAGAATGGAATTTCAGTAGCAGAGATGTAGGGCTGTACATTGTGTCAGGAAGGACAGCACTGTGGGTTCATGTCCAGAAGGTCATCCCTCATTCAGGACTCCAGATTTCCCTACTTATCTTGCCAAACTGCAAGTAGGATTTTCAAGCTTTGATTTTTATAACAAATATTTAAAAGTGATCTAATGCTAAGTATTTCTTTAAAAACAAACACACATTTTCCCAATAGCTGAGCATTGTAAGGCACAATGTTTAGTAGCTATTTTATCAAACTCGTCTTCCAGAATACAGACACCACTCAAGTTTGCTTGTATGTTGAACCAGTCAAACAAGAAAACATCTCTTACTAATCTTTTTGCTTAACTGTTGTTCTTCGTGTATGGGAAAATGCCTCATATCAGCAAAATAGCTGGATACGCATTATCCATTTTGTATTAGCAAACCATGTTGTACGCCTTACAAAAAAAAAAAAAACCCACACATAAAAAAACCCCAACACCAAATGAAAAAACAGCAATGTTTTTTCTGTATCATGTCTCTTTCTGTTTCTGTGCCTGGTAATAATTTTGTTTTTTCCATTTCTTGAGAAATGAGATTGTTTCCTTTTGATTGGATTGTCAGCCTTGACTATTTATTCTTTTGAACATGTGGTTTGTTGCAGGGAAGAGGGGATTTAGCACAAATCCATTGGTGTGCAACAAAAAATAAATGAAAGCTCTTTAATCAGCCTTGGCTACGGACTTAAACAACATGACATGGCCAATTGGTCTTGTTGAAGTTGTTCTTAATACTGACCTTTTTCTTTATTTTGTATTATGGTAGCAGCTGGGAAGCCTAATAAGAAAATCAGAGTCCTCTTGTTGTGAGGAGCGTAGAGCTGATTTATGAGTCACTGACTTAGAGCTCTGGGCAGAGCCCCACTTTCCTTTTCCTGGGGGAGCTGAAGTATGAGAAAGGAGGGGAAAAAGGAGGGATATAAAGCAGGATGGGGAGCAGAAGAGGTAGCTGTCATTATAACCTCTGGGCATGTGGAAACTGTGAAAGGTGGCTGTGACTTCTGGAATGCAAAAACTTGAGAGGGATGGCTAGTTAGAAAGCACACCTGGGTTGGAAGGGATTGCACTGACTTGAAGCTACACACAGGTTTGTGTAAGTTGGAAGTACCGAGGAGTATGAGGAGAGAGGACAGTGGTGGGGGCTCTTATGCCTGCGTGCTGGGCTGCTTGGAGACTGGCAGTTTGTGTCTGGTGGGAACAGTGGGAGGTGGTGGGAGGACACATATACAGGAAGAGGAGCTAGTGTAAAATGTTTGAGAACCACTGGCTTGGAAAGATGCAATAGAAATTGAGCAAAAACTGAAGTTCACAGCTTGCTGATTGCTTAGTCATTGTCAGCTGGAAATGCTTTGTACTAGACTGGCAGAGACAGGTTGCAAGAAGGAATTTAAAAGCAGAGTTATCAACCGTAAGAATCTTTATTTTGTTCCTTTGTTGTTCTTTTTTTCCATACACTGAAGAAAGCATGTATGTGACTTGAAGGCAGGTGGAAAAACAAAGGTGGTGTTTGTCCACTTCCTGTAGAAAACAGGATTACCTGGCCTCTTGTATTTTAGTTTACTCTGGCAATTTATAAGGCTCTCTTAAAAAACAAACAAAAAACAAAAAAAAAACCAAACCAAAACAAAAAAACCCCAAACAACAATGAACAGTGCTATATACAGTAACATCAAAGGGATGAGTCAGTATGTGCTGCGTAGCCTGAAAAAGTGAATCAAAACCTTTGTAATGAAAACGAACAAGAGAAAAAGGATTGCAAGGAGACGGTAGACATCAGCAAGACAGTGGAATGTGGTGGGAGGGAGAAAGCTTTCCTTTTCTGAAAGACTTTTCTGTGACTGAAGTAACTTTAAAAGAGAAAAACACTTTCAGATATCAATATTGAAACAAGGACATTATATCCTAGTTCCCTGACAAAGAGGGAGAAAAAAATCAGTTGAGTCTTGGAAAATTTGTGGAAGCCTCAACAATAGAGTGTTTACTTTAAGAAAACAGTTTCATATCCCTTAAATGACAATTCCAAAGAGTTTTTCTTTCAAAGTAATTTTTTTTTTTAATTGGAGGCAAATCATTAGCAATAAAATGAAATAATAAAATAGCTTGCTATTAATTTGAGCAAGGAGATCTTCATGCTGCTACTGTCTGACTGGACATTGCCTTTATAAATAGTATTCACAATTAAGTTATTTTTTAGATTATGTATTTATCCTTTTCTTTGTGTATATCAGAGAAAGCGTCACATGAGAGGGAGATCACCTTTGGTTCCTGTTTTTCTGTTGCTGTGTTCTGCTGCATGAGGACATAAGCTATAACTCTCTCAAAGCATATATATTCTCTTCTCCTGTCTTTTGAGTGATCATCCAAATGGAAGTAAAATAGAAGCCTTGAAACTGATAGAGAAATCTCTGCTCATAAAAGTCCTTTATTTCTTTCTTCTGGGCTAATCTTTGATATATCTTGACGTGTCTGAACTTTTTAACTCAAAGGAATAAATATTGCCTCCTTCCTTTTATTTATTTTTTAAATTGCAAATACATCAGCTTTCCATTATTATTGAGTAGTCATCATCCATCATCTGCAGCATGAGTGGTACTGAGAGCCTTCTCAGTACAAACACAACAAAGTTGTATTCCTTTCAGGGATATCGTAATATCTCCTCTCCAGTATTCCCTCTCTCAGACATTCATAAGTGAAGAGATTAAGAGATCTTACTTTCAAAGAGAGTCCAAATTGTTTGAAAAAACTCTCTTGCCTTTGGAGATTAGAGTGACACTTAAATATTTGTGGCTGTGAAGAAGAAAAAGGGAAAAAAAACCCTGAGTTCTTTTCAGTAGCTGCCTGTCTAAGAGCAAGAGCTTGAGAGCAAGCTGAGTATTGCATGATTCAAAAAGAAATTAGATTCTGATGTGGAAGTAGATGTCTGCGTGAAGGTCTGTGCTCTGCCATTCATTTCCCAGGGCAGGTTATGAACATACCACTGGGGCCCTGAAACAGTCTTTTCCAGTTTGAAGCACGCTGTGTACCATGAGATTATCTGTCTTCTATTGAACATAAAAACTATTGTGGATTAGTACTGTGACAAGCTCCAGAGTAAATGCCTAGTTTTCAAAATCTCTTCTTGTAGAGGGTATTTGAAATTTGGAAGCTCTTGAGTATATGCATTTTCAGCGTCTGAGGAGTCTCTTAAATAGAAGTCCGATGGATCTGACTTTCTTTAGTGAGCCAGTATTCAGCAATGAAAACATGCTTCTCCCATGCTGGTAGTACTGAATGCATTGATCATTCAAGTTTAAGAGGTGGAAGTGTTTATAATTCTAATGTAAAGGATACATAAAAACCATATGCTCTGAAGTTAGTTTTGCACGTAGATACTCATTGTGGGTATTACTATATATATATGGAATCACAAAACCAAAATTACACTGGTTTTTCTGTGAGCAGATTAGATTTAAGGGCATTTTTGTTCTGATTTTTGTTTTTACTTTGTTTAAAAAAATCTTCCATATTGAAATGATCCAGCAAATTATGATCTTAACCTGAAAGGCAAACTGAATTCCAAATAACTGATGAACAGCTACCAAAATTAATTCAATTTAGAAAGTCATACCTGTAGCTAAGTTGGAGGCCTAGTTGTTAAGGCTGAAGATGACTAGCTGGGTTTGTTGGGTTTTTCAGGTCTTGTTAACATTCCAATTATGATTTGGAGACAAACACGTTATGCGCTTATCTTCTAGTACCTCCCTGAAAAATCAATTCGAAGTAAAATCTGAGTTGAAAAATCATGATCTTTCCTTGAGTAGCAGTTTACCTGCTTAATCTCTGTATCATCATGAAATTTGGCATGCCTGTTTCGGGTAGAAAGCCTGTCCCATCATTATGAGACAACCCTCTTGGTTGCTGAGCATTCTCAGCGCTGCCCCATTCCAGAAAAACTGTCTTGCAAAAAAACTTAACTGACAAGTTAGAATGGAATATGAATTTATGGAGATTAACATTTATATCTTCACCTGATAATTTTGACTGCTAGAGAACATGGGAAGAAGCTGAATAAGAGTATTTACGTTGTGCAAACTTTTTTTCACAACATTACATAAAAAAAACCCCTACCATTTATTGATCACTAAGCCCTGTCTCTCCACCCAGCATGGTCAAGAGGTTATTTGCCACAAATGGATTGTTTGGCCTTTCCATGAAACATGAAATATAGAAGGAAATACTGAGCACATTTCGTGAACTGATAAACAGTGACTCCCAGCCACTCTATCCTTTCTGTCTGAAAGAAGGTTGATAACAAGCTTTCAGTGATCATTCTTGCTGTTATCATCAGTTTGTTCAAATTAGCTTTTTCTTCTGCTGTAGTTGTCATTGTTCAGCTAGAAACTTGCTTCATCACACACAGAGCTCTCAGCAGACCAATGAATGTTTTGCTATGTTCAGAGGCCAGGACAACATTGAGGGCTTAATCTGTGATCCTTACTGATATAATTATAATCAAATCCCATAGAATTTGATATTCTATGGATCCAAAAATTCTGTTTAAAAATTCTGTCTGTACATTCTATGTTGCTTTTGTCCTAAACATTGCAGAAGGGCCAGCTCTCTAGGATTATGATTTTCTGTTGTGTGGCATGGCTTTATTGTCCATTGAATAAAGGTTATAAATCCTCTACCTGCAGTTCCTATTGTAATGCAATCACATGATGGTGGATAACTGGCGGGTATAAAGTATATAGGCAAAAGCATCTATAGCTCTTCAACAATGTGTTTTAGTGGAAGGACGGACAGAGGAAAGGATTAGGTTATAGCAGCGGTATACAGTAAGCTATCAAGATCTTCAACCTCATGCTTTTCTCATGTATAATAAATCTGTCTCATTATATTCTTATGTGGAAGTCTTCAGTGGCTCTGGTGTTAAGGATAAGGGATCCTGGACTACAAATGCCACTTCTCAATGGCTTTCCTCAAAGACGCATGTTCTCAGACGGCTGGTTAAATGTGCAAATCTCTATCAAGATCCAGTTATCCGCCCCTGCAGTGCCCTTTTCAGATGCCTGTTGTCGTAGTGAAACCACATAGTTCGTATCTGTATTTCCTTAGCAATATACACTTAAGTAAGGCATCTGCTTTTTTTAACTATGGCTGTATATTCGTTGATGCCGTCACTGACTTTCTCGTGTCCCTTGGGAATGGGTGCATGTGACTTTGTGTTGCAACAAGTTACTTGGGAGGCATTATGTTGTTCCATCTAGGTGGGATATCTTTATTATTCTTCCAGAAGATACAGTGTGGGTCCTTCATGACCAAGTACACTTTCCCATATCTATGCTGCATGCTAAACCACTTTTTTGCTTACCACTGGTCACTGGAACATCCTCTTCTGATGCTTAGACAACAGCTCTCAGCCTGGCTCATTCAGCTTCTGCAAGAGTGTGCTCTGTTACACGTGTACAGAGAACATGCTGCAAGTAAGTGAGCACTGCTTGGGGCCCTCGGTACGTAGTTCCCCATGCTTTTGAACGTCTAACCAGTTACTGCAGAATCATCCATCCTACATTCAGGCCAGGTGAAAGCTGCACGCATATACCTTCCGTAATACTTGGTAGTCATACATGTAAACAAAAGACAGACATGAAGAAACAGAAGAGTTATGCTTAATCTACATACACAGAGTTTGGATTGGAAATGCATGTCCATATGTCTGGCCAGACAGACTTGTAGATGTATTCATCACACTTTCAGGAAGACAGAATCTTTGCCGAGATATGCTTTACTCTTCAAATTGTGTTCATTCAAGCAAACTCTCCTCCTGGTGTAAAGTGCTGTCTTTAATAAAAATCTGCCTTGCCCATTCCCCTGGGCATTTTGAGTACTGGAGGGAGTAGTTTGATGAGACCAGTGGAGCTAGACTAAGCAGCTGCAGTCATGGAAAGGGTAGATGTCCCATCAGATAGGTATCTCATGCTCCTGGATTACCAAACACTGACCCTCCTGTTGGATCAGTCAGCATCTTCGTTTGTCTGACCCTGTGGTTAAGTAATTGTACTCGCTAATTTGTAACGGGGCGGGGGGGATGGTGAGCTTGTAAAATAGGGAGAAACTAGTTTTCTTCTACATTAATTAATTTAAGCAGCTTTACTAGTCACTCAGGCAAATACCAAACCAAGCATGAAGGTGGAGACATGCTGATGGAGGAGGAGGGAGAAATGGGAGGGTGCAGTTTTACTGCGGTCAAGCTTATCTTATGGCTCATTGCTAATGAAAAATGTTGTTGCTCCTCTTAAGCCTCCCTCTCTGCTGCTGCCTTGTACGTAGCGGCACTCCTCTGCCTGCACAGTGAGCTTGTTCAGGCAGTGAAAGAGAAAACCTTATTTTGCAGCACAACTATTTATATTTTTTTAGTCATTTAACTCATTGAACGAGCTTGCAACTAGCAAAACAAGAAGCAACAGGCAAGGAGTAATGTGATGAAGGACGACAAGTCTTTGGTGATGATTAGGTGTTAGCTCAACTCAGCAACAAGGCCAGAGTGCTTGACAAAGGGACCAGTACCACGTTAGTAAGCTGCATGGTCCTCTCCCTCCCTTGTGCTGCCAGTGGTGTGACCTGGGGGAAGATGGTGTGCCCTTCGCCCCGCAATTAGTTTTCAGCTGTAATAGTGCCCAGTGAGCTGTCTGTGCTGGTCACCAGGCTGTTACTGCTATCCCAAAGGAGAGAGCTAAGCAGGGTGATCTAAGGCAGCACTAGAACATCGCTTTCAGTTGTGGGACACAACTGGGTCAGCTGCAGCCAGACATAAAGATGCATCCTCTTATATCTGATATCTGTCTCATTGCAAAGAGTTTCTTCCTCTCCCTGGAAAACTACAGCACATACTCCCTACAGTGGCGAACGCATCTAAGGTAACAGTCTCTTTCAGCTGCCTGTAATTGCCTCGTTACCACCTCTTAACTTAGACTAGATATTGGCCTATTTAACCACTTCAGTGAGACAATGGTTTAGAGGTAATTTCATCTGCAATATTTGTCTTCCAAGGACTATATAACATCCACTTTAACACGATGAATGCTCTTGATTTTGTAGAAACAACTTAGTGTATTCCTGTAGAATATCAACCTTCTTGCTGTTTTACTAGCTGTTCATTTGGGAGTGGATGAATGGGTTGCAAGGCAGCAATGTAAATCCCTAATATCACAAAATTGTCCTTTTTTTCCACGGAATCCAGCTTTTGTTGCAGTCATGGAGACTAGTTATTGTGCACATTTGCCATTTAAAAAAATGGGGTTTTTTTCAACAGTCTGGGGATTTCTTTTTATGAAGTCTTGTTCTTCTTTAGTAGGATGGTTTCATTCTGTCAGATACTAAAATACAAATGTTCCAATATTGTTATGGTGTTATACTGAAGCTAAGTTTTTATTTACTAAAACGCTTGTGCGTGAGATCTTAAAACAGTTTCACTGGTGTATGCCAGAGTTCACTGTAGGCTGGATATTCTTTGTTTTACCGGGCATCAAAACAGGTTTTCTCTATAGAACTCTGAGCAACTGGAGGGACTGAGCAGGATTTTTCTTCAATGTGAAATCCCTTGAGAAGGACAAAACTTTGGACCTCCACGAAAATCAAGATTTTACGTGCCATTGGTTCACTTAGAGACAGGATACTAAGTTGACTGGATTGTCTGGGAAGTCTGTATTACAGCAGTATGAAAGGTAGAATTTAATTGGCTAATCTGTCGCTTTGCTTGAAGAGACAGGGAAGTTTTCCTTAAACGAAAACAGCAATTAAGAGATATGAGCTTTATGAATGTACTAGGCCCAACTATACTCTGTTATTACGTTTAATGGGTTAAAATGACCGTAGCCATCTCACTGCTTTCTCAATTACTCTTTTCTTTTTTTAAACTTACAGTAATAACAGCTTAGCTATGATCTACTTCCATTATTTTGCTCAGCTTTTAATATTATAAAATAAGCTGATGTGCTGTTTTATTTGAACAAACATTCTATTACAGAGTTTCATGAACAAATGTATGCACAGCTTATTTGTTTATACTTAAAAGCAAAGACCCAACCTTTAGTTTTAGGAAAGAGGCAGAGAGCGTGCTAAATTTTTTTTAAGATATAAAAGCTTTTATTTCGCAGATCAGTAAGGATTCTGGTTTTTCAGCATAGCTAATAGAGGATGCTTGTAATAGTAAGTTCAGTTGATACATATAACAAGTATATTACATACCTGATCTAGCCCTGCTGCTTTTTCTCTAAACCTACTGCAAAACGGTAAAATGTGCCTAAAAAAAATATGGAGTCTTTCAGTCCCAGCTCCAAGTTGAGTCAATAATAAGACTGTGGTACAGAGTGAGTAAGCTGAGGCAATTCATGTTTGAGAAGTGCACTGCTATTAGCAAGTGTGATATTCTAGAAGGTTAATAAGGAAAATGCAGTTTTATTCTTCACAAACTCAGAAGTTAACGTTTTAGTTAACTAACTGTCTGTGGTTGTCCTCTGGTGGTGACAAGCTTCTGCAGAGCGACACTTCAGGAATGTTATTTCTGAATTGACAGGGAGATTCCTGATACCGAAGTTTATTGTACTCATTCAAATAGCGTCATTTATATTCTGTGGGAAGTTCCAGGCTTTTAAGGAGCATGGAAAACTTTCCACTTTAAGAAAAAGTAACTTTCTTTGCAAAAAGTGAAAAAACACAAACGACCCAAGAATTTATTTTATAATTAAATAGTAATTAGAAAAAAACACTATTAAAAATAAGATTGAGTTTGAAAGCTTAGCACAGACTCAGCTCTGACTCGCCACTCTAAGAAGTCTGTAGAAGTGGGGGTTTGTGAGCTCCATTGGCAAGAACCTGATGTGCTCGGTAGCGTTGGCTCCACGGCAGTCAGTGTGGTAGAAGCACCTCTGTAACAAACATCTGAGCTTTCCAGCAGCCCCTAAGGAAAGCTAGTGAAACACTAGCCATGGTTCTGTCAGTGTTCTGCATGTATTTTGCTAGAAATTCCTCAAAACCAGTATGTTAAAATGTCCATGAACTTGCATTTTTCCACTGTAGCCTATTAATCTGGAGCATTCTTTATAAAGTCTTGATATTTAGTACATATTCGGCCCTTTCCATAGCTGTACCTCTTGTGGTCACTGCTGTTGTTCAAGGAAGAGCATATAGCAATTGTCAGGAAGACCTTGCACTCAGGTGTTAAAAAATTTTGTTTCAGGAGGTGAAGAATTTACTTTATATGTTTGGTCTTGCAGGAATTCTTAAATGGGTGAAGCTGATAGATAACTTTGAGGCTGAGTACGAGTATGTCACCAATGAAGGAACAGTGTTCACTTTCAAGACAAACCGCCATTCTCCAAATTACCGGTTAATCAACATTGACTTCAGTGACCCAGACGAATCCAAATGGAAAGTTCTCGTCCCTGAACATGAAAGAGATGTTCTAGGTAAGAGTTCATGTCAAGTAAAAGGTTTTCGATTCTTTTTTTTTTTTTAAATTAATTCAGTAATTAGTCTATTGAACGATCTTGTACAGACCTTCTTCATTTCTTCCCGCGCTTAAACTTTGTTTAGGATTTGCAATTGAAAGACTTGAGACTCAAGAGATCCAGGATACATTTCTCTCTCTCTCTCTCTCTCTCTCTCTCTCTCTCTCTCTCTCTCTCTCGTTCTCTCGTTCTAACGTCCTGTGTGGCCGTAGTGAAGTTGCTTCGTCTGTCCTCGTTTTAATTCTGTGTTTGTAGGAAATGAGGGGAAAGTATTTTCCTGCTTCATGTCAGTGCAGTAAACATCTACTAGACAGTCAGGGATTACAGCAAGAGGGATTTTGTAATCAGAAAGAAGGGAAAGAGCAAACCTAGCAGTAGTGCAGGCATTGTTATGAACAGAGTTGGTCAGAGTTTGAGATAGGATTTTCTGTTGTTCCTGGGATAAGAAGAGTAGACAACACTTGAAAAAAGCCTCGGGGAAAGTTGAAGGACATGGAAATCTCTTAAGTATAAAAGCGAGTTCAAAACATAAATCTTTGGGTTTGATATAATTACAATAAAGGTGTATTTTTTTAATCCCATCATTTTTGGGAAAGTTCTGTTAAAACTTAGAATTAGTTTCAGGAAATACAGAAAAACCTCCTCTGAGCCGGTTTTTTGACAGGTGCTTTGTGTACATTTGTATAATCGGTTCTCCATACAGTACAAGATACAATTATGATTTATCTGACTAGCATAATTATAGCTATTAAAAAAGACTGCTTTTTTTTTTTATTAATCCATCTTTATACAAATTCATTCATATTTGCTACTTTTCTGGTGAAGAGCTGCTTTGTAGAATGGGGAGAATTCTCTGTGTGTGTGTGATTTGATATGTAAATACAGTAACTTCTGTCTTTCCCCACTAAGCCAAACTTATTTGACTACTGTTTCAAATTCCTCTTAAGATCTTGCTTTTCAAGATACCTAAAATAAAAACTTAATTTCTGTCTGCATTTCACAATGTGCCCCACATGATTTCTGCCACAGTCTAGACAAGGTATGTCACCAGTATGACATAAATGGTGACTTTGAGCACGCCCAGAATTGTAGTGATGGTGCAAAGGACCGGGGTCTAGAATATTGCAAGAATTTTGGTAAACAAATTTCTACAAAAGTAGAAAATCAGAGCTTGGTGAGACACAAATCTTTTTCTTAAGATTGGGAACTCTTTGAATCATCGTAAATGCATCTTATATGAAGTACCTTTTAAGTCCTAAGCAGGCAATAAATAATAGGTGTAAGTGAAAAATGGCTTGCAAGGCTTAATTTCTGATTGTGTGCAAATTTGCTGACAGCCTGTGAAGCCATGCTTAAGTTACGAAGAACTGCAGTTTATAAAGTGGGACCAAGTTGAAGAATTGACTTAGAGGTGGTGAATGTTCAAATAGAACGGGACAGAAACATGTGATTGACATGAAATGTGGTTACCATGTATGGATTTACCTCAGATGTGGTCTAGGCAGCCAAAGGAGCTTTGACCAGTGGCAATATAGGCACTGGCTATATATTCCTTCCCATTAAGATAAAGGCCACATCTGCTCTTCACTACATTGCAGTATTTAGCTCAACTCTATTTTGGTTTCATTTTAAAGGCAAAGTTGTGCTAAGTTTATGTTTGTGCACGTAAAAAAAAAATAATTGATGCATGGAACACTCCTTTAATGGCTTATACATGACAGCGTTGACTATACAAACATAACAAGAACTGCATTTAGAAAACTGAAAGTTCAGATAAATGGGTTTGCTGTGGGCACTGGCCTTCAGACTGTAAACACAACAGGCATTCAGCTCCTAAGCACTTAAAGGCAAACCTAATTTGTCATAGGAAACCATCAGAGTAACTTTCAGGAGTCTGTTGTGTGTCATTAGGCTTCTACTGTATTTGAATGTGACGCCAGAGTAGGCAATCGTATGTCCACTTCTCTCTCTAGCTCTTTGGAGAGGTATGTGGATGAATTGGATTAAATTAACAAATGAAAGTGTTTCCATAAGGTGAGTTACAAGTAGATCTTAGTGCTACAGTAAAGTAAGTTTGAATTGTTCCATTGCTTCTTTGTGTCAGCCGCTTTCAAATTAATGTTGCATCATCAGTGCTAAGATAAGGGAGTTTTATCAGGAGATTGTAGCCTGGAATAAATAAAAAAAACACTCCTTCATTTGATGAAGCCAGCAAACAAGCCAGTCTCTATGTCATGTTGTTTTAATCATTCCAAGATTTGGTTTAGAAAGACATAAATATAGCAGAAGGTAATTAATAATTCATTGTCTTGAAAACCTTGCAGTCAAGTGAATTTGATTTTATGTGATCCAGAGATGACAATGTAATGAAAAGCCTTCTGCAGAAGCTAGGACAGCAGTGATTCAAAGGGTAAATGAATATTGTTGCTTGTCCAATTTTACATATGTGTGGGAGAGACTCTTTATCAAGATGTAATTAGCTGTATTAGAATTTCTTTATAAACATTATAGTCAGTGATGCTCTAGGTCACAAATGTGTTTTACTGGCATATATAGATACTCAGCTCAAAAGTCTCCCGCTCTGGTGTGATCTGCCTGGTAGCCATAGCCCTCTTTATTTCTATATGTTAACTTAGATTCAGTTTCATAAAAGCCGCACCATGCACATATAGAAATAGATTTATTTATGAATAATAAATTCAAGATTAAGAATTATGAAGCTCTGCCAGTGTCCATCAATGGCAAAAAGAGAAATTCCACAAAGTATCACAATGCATTCTTAGGGAAGACGCTGTAGCTAATATAATATAACCAAGAAATAAACACATATGCCTACAAGGCGGTGTGAATGTCATTTGGTTTCTTCAACATATTCTTCAAGATAGACTTTTTTATTGGCTTTGACTTTTTTGTTTTCAGAACTGTTTATAAATAAGCCAATTTGGGAAATACAGGGCAAAAAAACCCAAGCATGTTCCTGCAATGAGATTGTACACACACCACATTTTACAACTCTCAGCAGGGGTTTCACACAGAGTTGAGGTAAATTTAGATCTCTGCTCTGTGAGCTGAGAGGAAGAAATAAATGACAGCTATTTTAAAACTAAATTTAAGGGGGGGCCTCAGAACATATTGAAGTGTGATGAGACTCATTTCCTCCCCTTTGGAGTTTGTTTATAAAGTGTTACTTTTAATTTTCAGGGAGTCTTAAAATAGAACCACAGGGGAGATTCACATCTTAATGTTGAACTAGTGCTTTAAATGACCACATGGCTGCAAGTAGGTGTGCTGAATTAGTTAAAAGGCAGCCTAGTTCTAAGGCATAGGATAAACTTGCTGTCTTTGGAAGGTTAAATAATTAATTTTGAGTACTGTGACACTCCCCACCCCCGAAAGTGCCCAATACTGGTAGAGCAGGGCGTCTTGAGAGTAGCAGTTATATCCAGCCCTGTACACGTGACAACAAAAAGAAAAACAGAATAGATCTCGTGAGTAAGGAGGGCTGAGAAATAAAACATATTGCTGAATGTGTCATAGATGAGGTGAGTGTTCTTGAGCAGTTTCTTGAATCTCAGTTGGACATTTAACAAGCAGGGGCAAAGCTTCTGTACCTTGTACACATCTGCACACCTAAACTCAGTGCTTGTAAAATGTTTCCTTTCCCTCAGCTGGAATGTGCGCTCCAAGTCAAAAATAGTGTTTTTCTTCATACCTTTAACCTGCTAGCTTATTCATAAACGCTTCAGAGTTTGGGGAGGGGAGTTACTGCAACCGAAATGTATCCTTTGGCACTGTAGTCAAATCAGGAGGGAAAGTCTGGAATGAGTACCAGGAAATTGTTGATCCTGAATGACAAGGATGTGCATGGCTGTGAGTAATCCCTCATGTTCATCTCGGCTGTCAGGAAGCTTGTGCACTCCGTTACACTGTGGTGTTTTTTAGAGTACCCACAGCTTTACGCATTTGGGAGTTCCGCTTGCAGAGCGGGTGCCTGAAGGATTGTGTGACTCTTCTGAGGAGCTGTCGTGTGACCTTGTGTGTATAGCCCAGAGGAGGTGCCCTGCAGAGATGGCTACTACAGAAGTGTGGCAGAGAGGAGGAAATTGGCTGCAATGCAAATGACCAGATTGATAAGCTTCTACTGTGAAACTGGGGGGGGGGGGGGGCAAAAAAACCCAACAAACAACAAACCAGCTGGGATGTGGCTTAGCTCCAGTGTTTCCCAGCAACAAAAAGCACCCCCTAAGATCTGGGCAAGGCAGATACAGTCCCTCAGTCACTGGGGATGTGGGGAGAGGATATGGTCCAGATGCGTGTCCCTGACTGAAAGTTTTATTGTGCTCCCCTGGAAGGGCTTTTGTGGCTCTGTTTAACTCTGTTTAGCATGGAAAACCTGCATCAGTCATAGGTGACTAAAGCCTGTAGCTTACTTAGGGAAGCGTTACTCCTGATGTTTGCAGCTTCAGAAGAGCTTTGCCTCCCACACGCTCTGTCTCTTGTTTGTATGTCTCGTGCTGATAGGATGTGGGGTATAAAATTCTTGTCTTGTTGAGATTGATTGGAGCTTTTCCATTAACTTAAACATGGCAGGCTGTGACTGAGGATGGTGTCCCAGAGAGAAGACATATGCGTTTTCATATGTTGTGAGGGCTCATCAGTGTTTACTCACATGTTTCAGAATGATTCATGTTTTATTCTGTAAATTTCTCATGCTTTGCTTGCAAGTCTACCCATAAGTAGCCTTGAGTAGTAGTTACGGGTCATTTTAATTGAGATCAGTGTTAATACCTGTTAATCTGCAGACACTGAAATTTACGGTTGCTGTTTGTGATGACCAAAGAAACCAAAATGACCTTCCAGGTCTATTTTCCAGCTAAAGGTTTGACAGTCCATTAAAATGTACTCGTTATTTGTTGAGTGGACGCACAAGCACATTGTACAGCAAGTAAGTCAGCAGTTTCTGCTGAAGACGTATGGCTGCCTGCCTCTCCTAGCTCAGTGTGTTCTCCATTGACATTTCAGCATGCATCTGTCAAAGCATGTTTGTACAGTTGGACACAACATGCTGTAGCTACTGCTGCAGAAATGAAATGTCAGGACTGTCATAAGTAATTAAGGTTAGTGGCACAGATGTTTGGTGTGAGGATTCAACCTTTTTTTCCTGAAGCTATTTCAAAAGTTGTTCATAGCAACGTTGCTGGTGCCAAGTTAGTGGCATGCCTTTGCTAGTAATGAAAGCTGTCAAAACAAAAGAGTTTTTGAAAAGTAGTAGTATATGAATTTCTAAAAGGTTGAACTAGAACTTCTGGAGGTGGTTGAGCGCAGTTTTCTAGGCCTCATTAAGTATAATTCCTGTAGCCCAAATCTAGGTATTGAAGAATTGTGTGTAAACTATTGTAGTCAATAAGGTGGTCACTGTCATCTTCAGAGGGAAATGGGCAGTACCAAGGATAATTCTTCATGCCTGCTTTCAGTACCTGCAGGTGTCTCCAAGTGTGTTCGTCCCTCTCTGATGCCTGAGCCAAGAGGCTCAGGTTGGAAAAGGCAACGTCTGTTTATTGTTTAGTAAAATCAATCCTTTGACTGATGGGTATTGTAAGTCAGTGGACTGTAAGTATGCTGGAGGACAATTCATAAATTTAGGTGTAACTGTGAGAATAGCTGCTCTGTTCATTGGTATTAACTGAAAATAAACTGACCCTATACAATGGAGAGGTCTCGGATGGTTAACTTGTAAAAAAACACTTGTGTGAGTAAAACTGCTCAGCAAGCAATTTACAGTCTCCCAGAACATGGTATCCAAAATAATTGGGTGAACTGCATTCTAAAGGTGCTTATTTCTGCCCGTTGTCTATAAAGGGAGCCTACAGCAATGGTGTCAGGCTTAAAAGCTTGCAGGAAGTAGAGAGGCATGCAGGATGTGTTCTGCAAAGCATGAGCAAACCCAAGGAGGCTGACTGCTAATGCAACAAGCTCAACAGTATCTGCAGTTCTCAGTGCTGAGCATGGGAGTAACAGAGACTCAGTTTGTAGCTTGCAGTCAAAAAATAGCTCTTGTTAATAATTCAGCATTGGTTTTAGCTTGCTATGCGTATGCGTGTTGGCTCTTGATGTCTTTTTTTTTTTCTTACGCTCTTTCAAGTCTACTTCAATGTTTTGCTCAGTTTTGATTTTTGTATTTCTTTGTAGCTTCCATTACTGTAAGTTTTGGAGGCAGTTAGCGATGCACCAAAACCAGTTATAATACAGGTATTATACACAGAAGCTATGTTCCTAAATCTCATGGAATGTTTTAAAGATACCTTGCATTGTCTTCACATCTTTTATCCTCACCTTGCTGAGAGCATCTAATTTGTAAACTAAAGAGGTGATGGAAAGTTAATATTGCTGCTTCCTAGGCAAGTTCTTCAATAGCAGGAAGCCCCACATAAGTCTTACCCCGGGCAATTGAATCTTTTTAATAAAAGAGTAATATTTCTTCATAATATGTAAGTTGAAGTAATAATGTACTTTGGCTTTTGATGAAAGCATCCATTAAACTGCAGTGCTTTATCAAATGATTAGCGAGGAATTGAGTCATCACAATTTAATTTTAAAATAAAGATTGCTTAAGTAGTATTGTTGCTGAGGCAAAGCTACATATTATATACATTTGAAGTTGACCTGAGAGTGTCCGTAATCCATTTTGTGAAACTTTACGTGTCAGGAAGCTTCGAGAGTAAAACTGGACATTTTAGTTACAGATGTTTCTGGGAATATCAGTGGAGTTCATGGGATCTCATTGCAGAGCAGTTAATTCTGCAGGCAAAAATAGTATGGTACTATAGGGATGCTATTTTTTGATTCATATTTTGTGTTAATAAACCAGTTATACTTGTGAATGTTGGCAGACTTGTGCAATGACAATGTAATAAATATTTTCACAGAATCACAGAGTGATAGGGGTTGGAAGGGACCTCTGGAGATCATCTAGTCCAACCCCCCTGCCAGAGCAGGGTCACCTAGAGCAGGTTGCACAGGGACGCCTCCAGAGACGGAGACTCCACCACCTCTCTGGGCAGCCTGTGCCAGTGCTCTGCTGCCCTCAGGGTAAAGAAGTTCCTTCTCATGTTTAGGTGGAACTTCCTATGTTCAAGTTTGTGCCCGTTACCTCTTGTCCTGTTGTCAGGCACCACTGAAAAGAGCCTGGCCCCATCCTCCCGAAATGCAGTCATTTTAAATAACTGCATATTCTCATTGTTCATAGAATCGTAGAATAATCTGGGTTGGAAGAGATCTTTAAAGGTCATTTAGTCCCGCCTCCCCTGCAATGAGCAGGGACATCTTCAGCTAGATCAGATTGCTCAGAGCCCCGTTCAACCTGACCTTCCCTGAAGAGTTTCTACATTTCACAGGACATAAAGATGGGGATTGAAGTGAGATGGTCAGTAGAACTGCAGGGATTTTTGTAGAAATTGCCAGCCCAGACATTTTTTTTTTAAACAGTTGGATTTTCCAAAGTCCAATTAAAAAAAATATCATTCCATGAAAAAGTTCACATATTTCTGGTAATTCTTCTGAGGAACAAACTGAGAACGTGAAAGGTTCTGTGAAGCAGAAGTTCTTGTTCCTGCACAGCTGCGCAACCGAGGTGGGCAGCTCTGGAGGGGCCCAGGGCTGCCAGGAGGGGCATAAAGGAAATGAACCTCTGCAGAGCCCTTGGTTCCCGGATCCTTTTGCCAGATTGAGTTCACTGTGCTGCATCCTGTTCCTACTACCTTACAGTCTCAGGAAGGCTGCTTAACAACATTAGCATCTTGAATAAAAAATATTTTTTTGAAAACGGTGTGTCGAGGGTATCACCGCAGAATAGCCCTTCTCTTACACCTGCTAGAGCTTGCTTACGAGAATAGCCTCCTGAACGCTTAGGCGATTAAAACATGATGAATAATAACCTCTAACATACTTTAATGTGCAATACAGGATCACATGTTTTTTTGTTCTTATTAGTTTAGCTTGAGACTAAATCATAATGATTGTTTTGATTTTCATGCATTTCCATAAGTATTGCTGGCAAAGATAAGTGTTTGTTTGGGCTTTGCATTGAAATATGTGACATTTAAGAGCAGTATTGCTTTATAAGCACCCCAAGTGCATAAGCATCTTGGTTAAGCAATTCTTTTTTTCCTGTATCTGCATAGATTAGCTTCAGGCAGCAGGGTTATTGTGTTTCCAAAGAGTGTCAGCCTTTACTTCTGGGTTCACTTTATACTTTCAGAAGGCAGGTGACCTCTAAATAGCTAAGAGTTAAATTCAATGCATGTCAGAAATTTTGGTGCATTTATTTAGGTATGTTAAAGAATTTTAGAACCAGATTATGTCTGATTGTTTTCTTTCTTACAATTTTTTTTACTGTATTTTCTGTGGCTTTTTTTTTCTTTTCCACACTCTGCAGAATGGGTTGCTTGTGTGAGGTCCAACTTTCTGGTTTTGTGCTATCTGCACGACGTGAAGAACATCCTGCAACTTCATGACCTAGCTACTGGTGCACATCTCAAGACCTTCCCTCTAGAGGTTGGCAGTATTGTGGGATATAGTGGCCAGAAGAAGGACACCGAAATATTCTATCAGTTTACTTCCTTTTTATCTCCAGGTAAGATTGGGGTTTTCCCGTAGTTATTGTTCCTTTTCCTGGTAGCAATAACTTTCTCATTTTCTGTTGTTTAGTAGTTATTAGGTATATCTAAGATGCAGGTGAAATTGTTTCCTCCCCCATGTAGTAAGTAGAGGTTGTACACTTCAAAATGCACCGGTCCTTGATGCACGAAGCCTAAATAATGTGCGTGCTAATATTTGAGACACCTGCATTGACAAATTACACAAGACTGGCTTGTAGCATTCTCACAGCTCTTGCTTCATACAGCAAGGTATAAGTTTACAAATCCTGTTGAAGAATATTGATAATGTGGTTAAAGAATGTGATTTTCATCACCATTTTGAAGAACATTAATAAAAGTCACAAAAATTCTTTCTCTGGCAGCTCTGTCATTCATTTTTGCATAGTCTCCTTGGACAATCCTTACTGTCTGTGCTGACAGCACTTGGTGGTGTTGGATTGCTGTGGGAATCCTCTTTCTACAATCCTGCAAAGCCAGAGCTGTCCACAGCGTTACATAATACGTGTGTGGGACACCAATAAGTGTTCAGGATTTTGAACAAGAAGGAAGTTTTTATGCAATTGTCAAGCTAGTATATGGCAAGAAAACGTATTTGCTGTTCTGTCCCCTTTCTTTGCTTCCTTTCTTTCCCAAATGATCAATAGATAATACAGGACAGGATTCAAATATGGAGAGGGGAGACAGGCATCAGAATCTTTATCTTCTTCCAGGATTGTGAGTGATCATGAATCATAAGATGATCAAAAATGTTCTTATAGCATCCCATGTATATTTTTGTTCTGTTTCAGTTAGAGCACAGCCACATTGCAAAATGGCTGTAGAATAGTTTTCTAGGTTTGCTGGTTTTGCTAGAAAGGATTGTGTCAAATTACCAAAATTATGTTTCAAGCTTAGCAGATAAAAAGTGTGATGAATTTCCTATTTTTATCTTACTGTTTACATAACCAGAAGAAAGATATATTATGTTTCCAGTTCCTCTTTTAAACAAACTTTGAAACAACATTCAGATCCTTGCAACTTTTGCAACTTGGAGAGGAGATGGCGTTTGCATTTACTATTAACTTCATCCCATCTTGATGGTTCAGGTAGTTCGCTTGCTCACATCCCACCTTGTGGGCCAGAAGTTGCCAGTTTTATAAGCCCACACCGTCTTAGAATCTCTGCAGCTGCTAAACATATGGAGGGGAAGAGCCCAGAGCTCTGTTTTAGCCCATGGCTTGCCAGCCAGTCACCAGTGGCTGCTCTCACTGCGTGCTGCTTGCTTAGACAGATTTTTTTTCTCCTTTTCATCCATGTGCTTAGCATCTACAGAGAATTTGCCGTGACATAGCTCTGTTAACTGGGGCAGAGCAACCTGGAATCTAGAAGAAAGAGGAAGGGAAGGACTGGAGGTAGACTGTATGGGCATAAGGAGAGGGTGGGGAAGGCAGACCAGAGAGGTAATTTTTAGGTAGATGTGTGGATATTTTTTAATTTGCATGCAGCTTCCATTTGCCCTATCAGTGGAATAATCAGACAACAGGTATGGGGCTGGTCCTTGATTAAACTCGTTCTTCCTATTTTACTATTAGAAATCAATATAATTTGCACTTGTATTAAGTTGCACTTTTTTTTTTCCTAATGAGAAACAAATTAACATACTGGTGTTTAATACCTACAATAAAAGTAAAAGTAAACATATATATGAAATAATGAATAAAGCAGTTCTAAAACCATAGATGCCAAAAAGTCTTTTTTGCTATTCCCTGAAAAATATGGTTATCCCTGCTGTCCACTCCAGTCAGACACTGACGTGAGCACTCTTGTGTTTTGTATTTATTTAGCACCCAGCAAAACAGTGCAGCCCCCAACATTATTATGTTTTTGGATATTAGCTGCCATGCTGCTAAAAATACAACAGAACAAGAGATGCAGCACCAGGGGTTCAATTGCACGTTACTGTAATGTTAGGTTGATTGACTTCCGAAATGCAGTCTATGACTGTGCTTATACTTCATCATATGGTTCCCTAATATGTAGCTATTCTGCCTGCTCTGTGTGTAATGTTTGCCAATACATTATCCAGCTTGGGCAGCTGTATGTATGTCAAATGACTGACTGCTCTGCCTGTTACCGCCTGGTGTGCTTTCCTTTGTGCTTTCGCATCACTTTCTGGATCCTAATCTTTAAGGGAAATGTTGCTTTAATGCTTGTTTGTATCTGTCACCCTGCATTAGGCTTGCTAGTCACTTTGTGACAAATGAAGAAAAAAAAATTCCCAGCAGATTAGAGTACTCCTACTTTTATTCCCCTATTAATTCACCATTACGGAAAGAGGCTTTGTCAGTTATTAGAAGTGTTGTTTTTCATCTGTGTTCCTTTGCCACTCTGTATCTTTTTGATTTTCCACAGTCTATAAAAGTGATTTAATGAGGCAATTCCCTTGTATCAGATATGTTTCTTCATTATTTCACCTTTCAATATAATTTTTTATAGCTATAACCTCTGTAATAATTGCTGGTGGTTTCCTGAAAGTACCTAAAATATACACAATGCAGCAGTATTTCAATCAAGTCCTGTCCACCTTGGTTAACTTTATTACATTGAGGATCTCTGTAGAGGGCTTGTTGCCTTAACTTTTAGTGTTTTTTTTTTCCTAATGTATATTTAAAATTTTACAGAGACCAGATAGTTGTAAAGCAGAAAAACAAAGACTGATTAAAACTGTGATTAGTTTTATGTATCATATGTGTCTGTAGTATCTCCATGAATATTAGGATTTTGTGGTGTGGTAACCAATGTGCAAACACAACGGTAGTCACACTTTATGGCACATGCTCAAGTGTTATTAGGGTTGAATGACAGGAAATGTGATTTATAGTCTAAATGCAAAATTCTTCTTGGCTAATTAGACATCTCTGTAGTGTCTAGATTGCTAGATTGTCTCTGATTGTGCCTCTGCTGCAACCTAGAAGTTTTATACTGCTTATAGACATAAATTTTCTCATGTGCATAATCCTTTGGAAATCGTAGGTGCAACTCAAGCAAGCAAAGTTGCCTTCAAACCTGCAGGATCCGGTTGTAAAATAAATTATACGAGACCAAATTCTGTTCAGTTACGTAGGTATCCTGTGCTAGTCCACCACAGTTTCAAGTGGATGCTCAGCTCTTTCCATTAGTGGGGGTCTGTTTAAATTGTAATTTCAGAATATTTTATCATAAAAAGAAAAATGTTGACCAGAGTGAAATTCTTGATATATTTATTCTCAGACCAGTGGCTCCAGACGAGGTATTTTAAAATTGACTTCATACTTCTTTTTTCTAACATAACCATTCTCAACAAGTGCTATGTAACGTTATGAAAAAAAGTCTTTTTTCCATTTTGGTTAACCCACTTTGAATACCTGGCTTTGTACGGGTGGTGAGACTTATTCTTTCTGTACAGAAAGCTTTTGCACCCTTCTTGATGAAGTGCACGTATGTATGTGTTAAATTATATATTAACCGAAAGAATGTGTCTGGAACTACTGTTTTTCTCCCTGCTGAGTTACCGTTGCCCTTCATTACTCCGTCACAGTACCTAAACTGGCATCCTTTTAATGATGAGTATGCACTAAGCTGACAAACTTGCACTCTATTTTAGGTATTATATATCACTGTGATCTGACCAAAGAGGAACTGGAGCCAAGAGTTTTCCGGGAGGTGACTGTGAAAGGATTTGATCCTTCGGTTTACCAGACAATTCAGGTAGTAAACATGAGTCCTGCTGCCTTGCTGTAATCACTTATGTAAGAGTTTAATAAAATTGCACTTGGCTAAGGGCAAGAGTGCTTTGATTGGCTCCTGGGTTGCAGGTCTGTGTGCACTCTGAAGGAATTCCACCAAGTCTTGTTAGAGACATCGGAAGCTGCCACTGCAGGTAACCGGGGCAGACTCAGTCCTCAGTTGTCTTACATTGTGAGGCAGTATGTTCTCTAATTTTTTCCTGTGTTACGGTATTCTTTGATATTTGTTTTAACATCAAGCTGCTGCTTTTCCATGTTGATGTATTTCTTCCACCAGGGCAACGTGGCATAGCTTCCATAGGCCAGTGTCTGATAGGGCAGTGGAGAAACAGAGGAAACTTGGAATAGTCTTCCCAGCACTTCCACAGCATTCCGGGGACCACTGTGGGAAGTGTCAACAACAGATAAACACTTCTGTCCCCACCACTCTTGTATAAAAGTAGTGATGATTTTTGCCACAAGTTCATAGTGTGGATCTCTATTAAGACTTCAGTAAGAAATTGGAAGGAAAGAAGGAAATGCGTTCATTCATTTGTAACCGGGATCAAATATGAAATCTGCCACAAAACTATGGAAAGTCTTAACCATGATTATTTGGAAGGAAAGAAGGAAAATATCTAGTGATGTGAACAGAAAAATCATGTTCATTCATGCTGTATAAGAATTTCCCATTCTGTCCAGGTTTCTGAGAAGTGCCATAGTATATTGTGTTCATTAACACATCAGTGCAGTTACACTTGGAGCAACTCACTTTGATTTTCATAAGCGCAGGATTAGACCCTTTGCTTGCAGTGCTGGAACAACTAGAACAAGGAGCAAAAGGTAAAAGCAAATTAAAATACAGACACATGTGTAACTAACGTTTGTAATGTTAAAAGTGAAGGCGCATAAGAATTAGCTAAGTTTAAGGCTTACAAAGTTAAGAGAAATTACTCCTGTGGAAAACAGTGTAAGTTACAGATGATATGAAACAGGTTTGGGAAAATACAGGGCTTTTTGTAGACAATTGCTTTGACCTCATAACAAGTATTGTGACTAAAAATATTATGCAAAATATACATTTTAAGTAGTAAGGGATCTTTCCACTAAACACAGCTTTGGCAAGCCCTTGATAAAATACTATGCCCTGGTGAGGACTTTAAGGAAGATATGGAGCTTCTAGAGAGAGTTCACAGGAATTTGTTTAAATAATTAGGGGTCTGGAAAAACAGTCATTGTATTGTGATGCTTAGCATATTTAATACCTGCAGTTTATAGAAGAAATACTGGAGGGTGGATTAAGTATTTTATATGTAGCATTTTGCATTTGTAGTGTAAGAGTGGAATAGAGGATTTTTCTTTCTATATACCAAGGTATAACATGATCCATGCCTAACATGGAACTTAAATAAGCTTAGCCTGGAAAAAGGTTAAATGACCTAGGAGATATAATTAAGCAATAGTGTGACAGCATGGCTTGGAGTCTTTGAAAGGAGATGAAATATTTCTCTTAATCTCAAATTTTTAATTTTGCCTCTGGCGCATATATGGGACAGATTCTCTAGAAGCATAAAGACGGTAGTGTGTGTCCATGAGGTGGTTGTAAACAGCCCCATCTGTTTGTCTTTGCATCTCTGGACAGAACTAAGTGTCGTAGAGGACAGTTTGCTGGAAATGTTCTCACAGAGAATGTGTTTTTACTGTTTCATTCAAATTCATTAAGGGACTTCCACAGGATAACTTTGGGGCACAGTGAGCTGAAAAAGAGAAAGAAAACAGCGTTCTCTTTAGGAAACAACTTAGTACAATTATAATACTGCCATGAAATTCAGAAGGGTAATCATGGAACGCAAATACCCATGTAATTAAAAAGGGTTTAGAAGGGGTTGCCATAAATTAGAAATAATGCATTTTTCTAGTAAATCAAATTTTATGAAATAAATGTCTGGAAAAACAAAATCTCATTTTACATTTAAATCAATTACATGCTAAATTAAGGTAAAGTAGAACAGTAATACAAATAATTTCAAGGAGGAAGCACACTGTTGCTGTGCCCTTGCAAACCTTCTCTTTGTAAATCCCTGGCAGAGTTTCACCACTAGGCTCTAATGGGGTGGAAGTCAGTATCACTGTTTCTGGTTTTCTCCTTTCTCCAGACCACTGTCTCTGGTTCTCGCTCATGCTCAGTACCAGCTCTAGGGAAATGTGACCTCTGTAGTTAGGCTGGGAAGAGCACCCTTGGCTCACCACTCATACAGTTTTGCCTTTTGTCAGCAAATGATCTCAATGTGATGACGTCTTGGAAGTTAGTTTTTCCCCGTATCTCTCAGATCCATGGAGAAGTCTCAGCTGAGCTGTGAAAAAGGCTGTTTGTTAGGCCAGGTCTGGGACTGCTCGGGTCACTTTTGTAGTAAGTCAGGCTGCCAGTGCTGCACACTTCTGCCAGGCTCCAGTCCTTGTTTCCATTTGTGAGGTCCCACTTGGACCCTTGGTGATGCTTCTGCTTGGAGGAGGGGAAGGGAAGATGGCAGCTTATCAAAGCAGTTTATAAATGACTCTCAACCTAGATGATAGCCTTGCATAGCTATTGCAAAACTCAGGCAACATCGTAGGGAACTTTGAAAGAAACTCAAAATTAAGAATGCAAAAAATATACTGAGAATAGGCAAAGACTGCTGATTACAGGAGAATGAACACCACTGTGGAATTTATTTCATAATTTGAATTTCCGTCAGAATTACAAAGTAGTAAAGAAAAATGTTGCTGGCTCTATCCTGATCCATGTCCTTAATGAAAGGCAGGTCTCCTGCCAAGGCTCTTCCTTTATTCTTATATACCTGAAGAAACACCTACTAAGACTAGCAATCTTCCTAGCTTTGTCTGTGTAGCATATATGAAACTTTAATGAGCTGTTGTTCTTTAGCAGTCTTTGAACATGAGTGACTTAAGAAGATTTGAACTGAAGTGTAAAGTGTCATGCGTATATAAAACCTGAATTAATGGCAACTGGAAAATGCCACAGAGCCTGGTTTTTGCTCTTTTGGATCCACGTTACAGTATTTCATAGGTGCTGTGCAGTGCGAGTGAGGCTCAGTGATAAAGTTTACTACACTAAGTAAATTGATGGTAGAGCAGCTGCCTTGTAGTACCTGAGGTTCTTACCCTTTGGCAGCCCAAAGTAAGAACAAATTTGCCAACTTACCTTGCACTGAAAGGAGAGCTGTTTCAACGTACCTGACATTTACACCAGGGTAAGAGCATGCCCGTAAGTTGTTGGCTCTATGTGACACCCTGCAAGTACATAATTCAACTTACTGGGCAGTAGCTTGTGCGTATGCCCTTACCTTGAAAGACTCCGTGTGACCTTCATGAAAAAGTCAGACTGATTAAAATGCTTGCCACACATCAAAAATTAATGCTGGCTACTTTTGTTAAATGATACGTTAAGTTGCATTAATAACTATTCCTCCTCCAAATGCTTCTAGAAATTTGCCTTTGCTTCCCTGCACGTTTCCATCCATCACAATGACAGACTTTTTCAGGAAACAGCCTGGGGTGGTTTTTACAGGAGGAAAAAACACTTTTGCAGGAATTTACAAACGGCACTTGCCCTAAGCTGTTTACTGCGTAAATAACTCAAATTCTGCTTTAAATAAAGAGCCTTTATTTTATCTTTACAAAGTTGCCAACTAAGTTCTTATATGCTTCTCCATATTAACACCTCACAGCGACACTTAATCATGGATAAGCAGTCTTCTGGCCTGGCTCGCAGCTCGCCTACTTTTAGGCTGATATGCAGGATTATAAGTGTTGAAATTGCAACAATAAAAATGTTATTTGGCTCCTTTTGCCATTCTTTGAATACCTTCCAGTACTGTCCTTAAAATAGTTTGAGATGAACCAAAAATAGATGTTGCTATTGACAGATGGACTTTGGATTAGCTCTTGCAGAAGGATGGTGAAATTCATAACACAACTTAGTTTTACAACTTAATTTGATTAAAAGCAGATGCTGTTTAGATATTGTTGCAGAGATGAAAGAAGGACAAGTCTTAAGGGTATTTTTTTTTCTTGGGGCTGGGATGAATTTCCTCCTCTTGCAGAAATTATTTTTATAGATGAAGTAATTTTCATGAGAAGTTTATTGTTTTATTGTTCACTCTTTCACCCCCATATTCAAGCCCGTACAGCACTGATTTCAAATCATGAGTCATTGATAGGGAAAATTTGTCTACAGTCATTCTAATTCCTAGCGGAACTTTGCACCGTATAGTTTGGCACAGATGTTAATCTCTGTTTCAGGAAAATACAATGCTGAGAGAAGATGAGTCAGGCTTGAGGTTGATTGGCAGAGTTGTGGGAGAAACTTCTGTACAGCACCTGCCCACGCTATTCCTGGATCTCGCCATCGCTGGTGTTGTCATTCCATGAGCATCAGATTCCCTCATTAAAATAAAAAATAACAGAGGAAAGCAGCATCCTGGGAAAGCTGTAGTAAGCTCAACCTGCTCTGCAGTGCAAGAGCTGATACTATCACTGTTTTTTCAGTGTGGATATAGAGATGGTTTTACTGTCGTTTCTTTCTCTTATCTACATATCTGTGAATAGATCACTGGAATTTGGAGAGAAATTCAGTAGCTCGGAATTTATCCCTGTTGAGAAAAAGCACTCTCATACCAGAGAAGAGAGGCATGTACTTTTTACATTGATTCTGAGCAGAGGCAAAGAATTCTTCCCTTTTCTTCGGGGCAGAAAGTTGTTTTGGCATCCTTTTCTTCCCCCTCCTGAGAATCCCGCACAGCCAAAAGGGGATTGATTTTTGAAGAGCTGTATTTTCTTGCTTCTAACAGTATTTGGGGTTTGAATCCTGCCTCGACCTCATGGGATGGGAGGGTAGAATTAATACTTGGTGGAAACAAGTTTCATGCTGTTTTTTGTTTCTATTTTGTTCCTTTTATTTCCTTGTGGTTCCATATTACAGTGAGGAAGAAATTGAAGAAATATTGGCGGGGGGGCAGAATATGAAGAAAGGCACCAATGGACCATTTTTAGTGCTTGTCACAGTGTGGCAGAAACCTGCCCTCTTACAGGGGGAGAATGAGCTTTGAGCTGCTTCTATCAGAGCTCCCATGAAGAAGGCTGAAGTCTTCAGCTCTGATCTATGCCAGTGTTTTGGCAATAGCTGTGGTTTTGGCACCAAGACAACAGTCTCACTGTGGAGGATATCAACAAAATCACACTGACAACTGTGGCAGTACTGGCTGTTTGCCGATGTGAATTTAGCATCTTACACCCTTGGCGTGTGGCTGTTACAAATACCACTTTAATCTGCCATTACCTCTTCTAATCGCAGGTCAGTGAAGAAACACTTACCTCTAGTTTTAAGGTCCTGTATTTCTTGAAAGCAAAGAGATTGTGTATTAAATATGTTAGATATTTGCAGACACAGTACACTCCATTTTGAGGGGGTAAATTGTCGGTGTGAAGGACTTTCTGTCTAGAAGAGTATCAAGTGAAGGATCTCCCATAATGACCTTACGTGCTCTTGAACTTTGAAATCCTTATGCCTGAGCAGAGAAGTAGCAGCAGTTGGCTCTGCACCCATGATGTTTAAACAGCCCCATGCAGTGCACTTCAGATAATTCACACGAGTAATTCTGGCACACCATTATATTCCCTAAGTGTCTGGAGTAGGAACCAGATCTCCATATTCCAAGTAAGAGGATGAAGTGGTAGGATTTTTGCATTGCTTTCTTTGCTGATCCAGTTCCAATTCTCTTTTAAGATCTAAATGTCTGGGGTTGCTTTATGCCCTTATTGCATACCACAGAGGATTGCTGCATAGTTTAGGATGTTGGGAGCTTTTGTTCAGCAGAATGCAGAACAATGAAAATGTGGTTTGGGATGGAGGAGTACAGAACTGCTCTTAGGAAGAATTAGCACAATACCAGACCACACAGTGTGGAGGGATAATATAAAAATACTGGTCTCTGTGTTCATATGAATCATCATAGAGGCTTTGTGATTCACTGGTTCCAAGCTTTTAATACTAGATTGTTTCTTTTTCTGCTAAGCGTGCAGGGAATTGAAGAGCTTCTTAAAACGTTAGAGAGAGTCTGTAGAACCTTCATGCTCAAGATGTTATAAAAACATTCATTCGTTTTAAGTGTGCAAGCGAAGCGATTGCTTAGTAGTTTAACTAAAATTCATTGTGAAATAGTCTTCTTATGCCTTACTCAGTAGTACTTTTGTTTGAATTGGTAGTGGTTTTTTTTCCACTTCTCTAGTGCATGGAGATATTAGTGGGTGTACTTGATCCCAGGCTGCATTCTGTGCTCCATTTCTTGCTCAAAATGTCTTCACACAAGGTGAAATAACATGGATTTAAACATAGCTGTAACCATTCAACATAGTGTAGAGAATCCCTTTTTACACACAGGAGTTCTAAACAAGAGCTTAAAGGATTGTTTAACAGCCTCCCATGTCTTAAACGATTGCATTGTTAGTTCTGAATAAAAAATAGTTTTGATTTTTACTATAAATGGCTAAATACATTTTACCATCAGGAGAAAGATTAAAAATGTCATTCACATGGACACCTTAAATGAACATGTGTTTTTAAACCTTCAGGAATCTCGGTAGGTAGATTCTTTGTTGATAGAGAGATTAAAATGAGAATATTGTTGGAGTGAAAAATGCTCGTTTATTGTCCTCTTTCTAAACAAATCACTGAAGATTTTTTCCCTTCTCTTTTTTTCTCCGGTTTTCATATTCACTCCTGTGATTGATCTCACCTCCAGTAATTAACCATGAACCCATTACTATTTTAATTAACTCCCTTACAAGATAAGTAAGAGCTCTATTTAATGATTCTCAGTGGGAATCTTCTTTCAACTTTTCGTTTCCCTTTTGTATGAGCATATCAGTGTTATTAGCTTCATTCTACAGGAGCAGAAACATTCGGAATTAAATTTGTCCGTGGTTGAACATTGATGAGGTGTTGCGCTGGGCATTCATTTTGATGGTTTGCTGTTCTAATGGCAGTGGTTTGCTACTCCTCTTTTTGACGATCCTCAGAGCTGAGTCTTCAGATGTGGTTTGACAGCTTAATCAAGCCAGTTATTAAAGTCTTACAAAAGTAGCAGTTCATAAAACTTCAATATCAATAAAAAGCTCACAATATTTTTAATAGTATTAAATACTGACAAAACCCTGTCTTTTGATTATTATGGTGTTTGTGTGTCTTGCTTAGGGCAGATGGAACAGCCAATTCCATCAGTGGTAGAGGATCAAACACACAGGATGCTTCCACAAAAAAAAAAAAATGGCTCTGAAGCTTCTTTGTGGCTGTTCAATTCTTGCTCAGACCAAGCAGACATAAAAATGGAAAATTTCAGCACACTAAGGACTAGATGTATAGTCCTCTGCTGAAAGAAAGAAGTGGTAGCTACCACGTTTTTTTTCTCTGTCCCTTTGTTGAGGCTAAATGTCAAACTTCGGAGTGCCAGCACTGTTCAGAATGAGAGCTCTTCTCTGCAAGTGTGGGAATTTTTCTGTCCATCTGCCCACCCATTCACTTTGCCTCATGGAGCCTACCCAGGAGGTGTTAAATTCTGATGATAATGCTGCATTGAAGACAGATCCCTCTGGGACCAGAGTCATTGGTTTTATTCACACAGCTGGCAAAAGATCATTAGATGATTGCAGTTGTCAGTCATCCCTGGTGCGGGACAGCATTTGAGCCATTGATCTAGCAGGGAAACACACTGAATTCCTTTACCAGGCCACCGAGAAAACCAGACTCTTCTGATTGTCTCTTTCAGTAGTGCTAGCTGTATCGTGTAAGTCTGTTGAGTAGCCATTAGGATTGCAAAGGAAGGGCCTTACATTTAATGAGAGTTATACACAGGCATACAACTATGTCTGCCACGGGATGGTTTTTAAATTTGAGCACGTTTGCAGAACAATAGTAATTATAGTTGTTTACTGTAGTGAAGCCCATGCTACTTGAGAATAAAATACTCTGCACTTTGTTTATAGGTGTTTACACATCCGTAATATATATGTGGGCAAGTCTTAAAATATTTAATTTCAATTTTTACATTTACATTTTTAATATTTAAAAATTTAACTAGTACAGATTCTCAGTGCAAGTGGATTTTTGAATGAATCTCTGTTCTCACCAGTTGTTCCTGTAGATTTTATTATATATGTGAAGTCCCTGGATGGCCTTTGCATCTCTCAAACAATTATGGTTTTGTGAAAGGGAGAATGGAGGCACTTGTTCTCTTTCATTCCCTTCGTCTTCTCCACTTCTACTTTTGAAGCCTCGCTTCTTGAAATCGTATGAAACATGGGCAAGAGCAGTCTCAAAAGATTGTCTAATCCGTTGCAGTCCAAGAGGTAGGATACTGGCTTTTCCTGCAAGAAGAGAGAAACCAGCTGTTACTGCCCAGCAGGCGATGTTGCAGTTGTGAACAGAAAAACCTGTGGCAGAGCTGCTGTAATACCCAAGGGACAGAAAAGCTGGGAAGGGCGAGAACTGTAGTGCCTGAACATAGTTGGAGGTAGTGGCAGCGTGGTCAGGTACCCGTGTCCTAGAGCTGGCCACCGTGGCTACCAAGGCTAGAGCATGCTGATCTGTCCTGGGCTCTGTGGCAGGTCACTTCTGCCTCTACCAGGCTTTTGTCTGCCTTGTGCTTAAAAGCCTTCAGTATCCCTAGGCAATCTGTCCCAATGTCTCACTGTATTTACTGTTTAAAAGCTTTTGCAGGAAGGCAGGGAGTGGGGTGTCTGCCGCAAGGTCTCACCTAAATTCCCTTGCTGCAGTTGAAATGCATTGCTTTGTGTCCCTCAGACATGGAAGAGAGGTAATTCTCTTTCTAGTTACAGCAAACTTCTGCATATTTAGGGACTGTCACCATGTGTCCCTGCATTATTTTTTTTTCCTTTAGACAGAAAAAACCACAAAAATCTGCACTCTGTTCAGTTTTTCTAGTGAATTATATTTTCTGGGCCTCCTGTTACTCTTGTTTTCTTTCCCTGGAGTCTCTTTAGATGGGCAGCATACGATGTGCCATGGTTTAAACCGAACGCAGCACTCTAGCTGAGGCTTTGCAAATGCTGAATACAGCAGAAAGCATTACTTCCTAGCTCTTGTGGGTGAGACTTTAGCTTATATGTCCCAGTATAGAGTTTGCCTTTTCCCTAACAATTCATTGTTTGTTCAAGGTCGTTTTGTTGTGTGCTCTAACTCGAAGATACTTTTCTGAATCATATTTTTTTGGTCAGTTGTTCCCTATCCTGTAGGTGACTGTGCCTGCCAGAGTATAGTATGTTGCATTTCTGGCCTTATTGGATTGCATTTTGCTTTTTCAGGTAGTTTTGCCGTCTGTTTTTTTCTCCTTCCGAAAAGCACTCCCTTGTCCCCTCTTTTCTGCAACGTCTCAGTGTTTCCTGTTAGCAATTAAGCTTCCCCGCAGTTCCATATTCTATTTAAATACTTTACAGCGGATGCATCTCTCATTCTGAATGGTATCCCTGTGGGCTACCAAGGAACTGGGGTGTTTTCGGAATAGAAATGGCTCTGGCAGAGCTGGGAGGTTTGTGTTTCAGAGCTGCAGGCCTCCAAAGCGCACACGAGTTGGTAACTAGTTTATGCAGTCTTTTATTAGGCTTGGCATACAACCGAATCAAAGAGGTTTAAGGTAGTACAGCAGCCTGTAGAGAACAAAATAGAAGGTTGTTACTCCTTTATTCACTTGTGTTGTCGCAACGCTTGGGAGCTTTAGTCACACTCACCGGTGTGCTGGGCGATGTACAAATGCAGACCGTCGCAGGGCCCTTACCAGCCACAGCTTAAAAGCGGGGCAGAGAAATAAATTATACATTTGGAAGATTAATAATGATAACTATGCATTAACTACATACAGGAGACAAAAACAAATAATAATTGGTAATATTTAAAACTAATGAAAAATGCAGATCAGCTTTTAATATATATCACAGCAGCCCAATGAAATTCTACTTGCTCTCTTCACCCAGGGTCAAAACTGCTTGGTGGATTAGGATTTTTTGTTGTTGTCGTTAATTAACATTCATCGCTATGGTGGAGAACAGGTTACTAGAGTTGAGAGTGGCGAATATCAATGGAAAATGGTAATTTCAAATGTTGGTGAGATCTTACATAGACTTGATTCAGGCTTAGTGTAACTAAGTTGTTGGTAACTCTGCAGCCTCTGCAAAGTAAATGAGACTGTGTGGCCGCTGCTTGGAGCAGATTCTGCAATTTTAAGGAAAAAAGGTAAGCAAATTATAGCATATCTGGTAAACTAAAACTATGACTCTTGCTTTCACTGTGAATGCGATTACCTTATAAATGATGTATATTGATCAAGGTGGTCGTATAATAGTATGAGCAGTTCAGTTTGTACTGAAAAAATAATTTTTACTAAATAGAAATAAGGGGGTTTTGGAGAACCTCTCAAAGGCTTATCTTTTATCAGTGTTCTGTGGCACAGTCAAAACTCTTAATAATTTGTTGGTATTTCTGGATGCTTTCAAACGGCATAGTCTCTGTTTATATCAAACACAGAAAAAATTTGCGCTTGTAACATGTAAGGCAGAGCTGAAAAAGCTTCTTAGTCAATAGCTTTTTGTTGAGACAGATTTGGCATTTTGTTGTGGGTTTTTTTCTGAAATTGTCATTCACTGGTGAAGAGATAGGGCAAACTAAACACAAAGTGCTTCAATAATTGTCCAGGGATGTAGTTCTCAACTTGTGTATGAGGAGCATTCACATCATTGGGATTGTTCAGGAGACTTCTGTCTTGTCCCTCAGTATAAGATCAGAAGTAATAAAAATTTACAAGTTACAAAATCTTGGGGCATTCTGAAAGAATGTTTTTGCCAAGGAAAAGGAAGGGAGGCAGCAGTTCAGTTTCCACCCAGAAACATTTCAGTCACTAATTATGTGAGTTTTTTTTCTGTGGGCTTTTGTCTGCCTGTGATCCAGTACAGATTCATCAGTGCACAATTTTATTAAGGGTAATCTAGTTTGCATCTTCATTCAGTGGTTGATTTGATTGTATCAACACTGCCCAGAGGTACTGATAGAATATCTTCTTTCCTTAGATTAATTATTTCTGCTCTGTCCTTGAGACATCTCCCAGGAAATTTATAGGACAAGGGAAGCCTCCTAGAAATGTCGTTGTTATTCATAGTAACTAGTTTTTCAACTGTGTAGATGAATGATATAAAGAAATAGATGATTTCCTTAGTTCTGGCGTGCTGTTTTCACAGACAGGGAAAAATTGATACATAAATTCTCCCTGACAGCTCCCTGAACTGCTTGCTTTTCAGCCAATTTGTCAATTATTTTTGAAAGTAAGAGTGCACAGTGATCACTGCTAAGGGCTGAAAATAACGAGATGCAGAAAAGCTTCAAAGCAAGTAGTGGAATGCCTAGAATCAGGGACTCTTTTGCCAGTAGGAACATCCTTGACTTTTTCCTTCTACTTACTGGTGGTTTTTGAACTGAAGTTGACTTGACATTGTTAGGCATTTGATCTGTTTATTTAGTAGTAGTTAATTATTAGTAGTTGAATTCCTCCTGACTGATAACGTTTGTTGAATTTTGCTGTTTTCTTTTCATTTTGCCCAAGAAAGAAAAGATTACTGCAAGCTGTCCTTAGTCATGGCTTTAAAAAAAAGCCATTCCTCTTTTGTCGTTCATTTTCTTCCTCCTTGTTCCAAAAGTATTATAGGGATGCATCAGCACACTTTTTGGTGTTCTTGTTGCAAAGTACCTTAAAGTCTTGGTTATGACGTCTGTCTGTAAATTAGGCCATTCTGATTTTTTTTGCTGGGTTGCTTTATACTAGTTTTGGTTTAATTTTTTTCCCTAAGTATTGTCACGACAGTGTCACAAAAACTTATTCTCATAATTCTCTTCTTATTACTCCCTGGGTGATTTTTCTTTATTGTACGATGACTACTGCAAATCTGAAAAGAATAGATGAGCCTGAAGTACTGTCTCCACAGCAAGGAGGTGGTCACCGAGACACAACTGTTGAAATCAATAGCATCTGATCCTTAGAATTATTTTATTTTAAGCTAGCACCCTAAATATTTTCTAGGACTTTAGTTTATCCTTGACTGTTCTCAAGGGATTTTTCTTTTTTCTTCTACTGCCATTTTGGTATTTTTAATCAAATAGGTACAATGGGAAACTTTAAATTCAAGCTTAAATCTCAGAAATTAAATTATTTGTAGCTGTAATTTGAGTGAGGAACTGCACATAGAAGTGCTTCACAATACTTTTAAGTGATGTGTTTATTTCAGTAAGTTTTTCAGTATAAATATTCATAGGATAAGTGATCTGGAACTGATTTTGAAACATGCATTGTCCTGTGTAGATGATCTCTGTTTCTTTTCAAACCAAAAATTTGGAATGGAGAGTATCAGCTATGTTTTCAATATTGTACTAGCCACATGCAGAATTTTTGTAGGTGTTCAGTGATTTATAGCACCTCTGGTTTTGGGTAGCCAACTTGACATCTATAAACATGATGTGATTTCTCTAAGGAGGAGAGAGCAGAGTGCTCTGAAATTATCCAGCTATTGAAAGTCATAAATAATGCTTCTTGGCAATGTAAGTGGAATATGTGGGTCCTCTTGGGACTTTGACACAAGCTGGGCACTTGACGTCACCGCTGTCAAGACTCAATTTGTTCTGTGCAAGAAATTTTGGATACAGCTTTACAGGTAAAGTTTGAGTACCCTGAACTGTGTAGATGCCCCAGCCTTAGAGAGAAAAACCAACAGGGGTCGTGTCGTCTTCTTTTAAAAGCTCAACAGCGGGCCTGTGTTGAGATAACCAAGCAAGTTTTGAGCAAGGTGGAGTCAGAAACAGAAAAGCTGAATTAGCCAGTTACTGTTTGAGTGACTATATCTCTTTCTCAGCGTGTTGAACTAGGTGCGTGCGCCTAACACAGTGTAAAAGCATAAATAAGAATAGTTATTGTGGAGTAGCTTGCATAAGTAAGTTCTCCCCCTTGCTTACCCCATGGTAAGTTGGCTGCAACATTTTTATTCTTGAAGTGAACTTGAACTGATTTCCAGCATGGTAAAGATGAGTGCTGTTTCCTTTCTAGTGCCTACACACTATTATTATAGTGAGTTACCTCACGCCAGAGCAGTTTTCTCAATGAAATAAAGCTTGATTTAATGAAAGAAATTGCACTAGCCAGCAGCTGTTACTTATGTTTTTATTTATAAGCGTGCTATTTCCATTGAGACAGCCCTTTGTTTATCTCATGCTATACCACTTCATAGTAGTATATTTCTTGAATGTGTAAGCACAGAGGTAATTCAAGAAAGAGACTGTAACTTTGTCGCTGGGACTTTTTTCACTTTAACGTAACTACAGTGTATATTTAACTCAAAAGGTAAATGTTACCTGTCTGATACCTGTCTCTATGCTGTAGACTAAGTTTTCTTTAAGGCAAACTGGTGGAAGAAAAAATGAATAACTGTACATGGCAGATGCTAATTATTCTGCTGCAGGAAGCTCTGAAATCACACTGAAAGGGGCAGAGGATAAACATTTAGAGAAGAGACAAGAAGTCCTTCAGGTTGCAAAAGTGGAGTAGAGGGGTCTTGTTGGATCCTATTTGCTGCTAAGGTTTTCTGTAAAGGGAATGCTGCCTTTTAACTAATCTAGAGAAGCGTGATTTAAAAGCGATTCCTGCCATGCTGGTCCTGCACTATTTTTGAACTTTCAGCCGTATTTTTTCTCTTGCCTTCCCATCCCTCCTCCCACCACCCCGTGAGATACCTCCGTGCAGTCATTTGCAGATAGGCAGCTGAACTTAGTAAGGAGGCATTTCTTCTAAAAGACCATCTCCTGGCACTTTGCCTCTCTCAGCATGAGGCTGCTTTTTGTCCCGGTGGGTGGGTGGTGAAACAATTTCTTCTGAAAGGTTTCCTGATTATTTTCGTAGTGCTTTTGCAAGTGTCTGTAGTGGGTGTTCTTCTTTCTGGGCTTTACCTGCATGAATTTTCACCCTACTGGGTTACTTTGGCCGCTGTCCAGTTCTGTATTAAGCAAGCTTTGCAACCCGCACAGAATTGCTTTGAAGCTCATTTAAGAGGCTTAAAGAAGATTGATGAGGATTCCCCTCTGAAGAAAGGAAACCTCAGGCGCCATGGATTTGCTGTGTAGTGGTAGTAGTTCTCTATGACTTCTCCTGGCTTCTGGTTCATCCTGTGTATAGGAATACAAAACCAGTGGTTTGTAAGAGCTGCTCTTACAGTGGCCGTTGGCTTGCTGCCAGAGCTGTCCATGGGTCCACTGGTGGGCTTATACTTGGGTCCATGCCACTTCTGCAATAAGTAAGGCATTTTGGATGTGATGTGCTACATAATCTTTAGCCCCAGACTAGTATCAGGTTTTTCGTAAGGTCAGAGGCGATCATGGATTGCACGGGCTGTGGGGAGGTGGTGTGCAGGGCAACACATGATTCTGTTTGAATCGGTGAGATTTGTGCCCTGGCATCTCCAGGAGAGGATTTCTCCCTGCCTGATGATGCTGAAGTGTTCAGACTCGCTGGTGTGAAGGAAGGGTCTTTGTGACTTGCCTTTCTGGAGCACTGAATAGCAGCTATTATTAGGACTTGTCAGTGGGAGGTCTTGCTGTGTAGCGTTGTTCAGCCTCAGGCGCCATTATCTCTGTACCTAAATACAGGTTTGAACACCCTGATGCCACCATCTGTGTAAGAAAAATTTCCCCAGGGACTACTCCATTAAGCTTACTCTTCCAGTCATCTTTTGAAGATAGTTGTGAGGGATTTTTAAACTGATGAGCCTTTCACAAAGCATTTGTGATGTTTGGGAAAACGTGCGCGACGCTCACTAATTTACTATGAATTCCTTATGCTTTTCTTCCCCAAATCTCAAAACACAAATGTTGGTGGTGATAAGAAGTCTTCATTTCACACTTAATATAAGGAAATACTTTACGTGAAACTGGATGCTTGAAATGCAGTTCCAGGACATAAAAACCAAAGTAGTCATTCCTTTTGGTCAACCGCTCAATGCCGCCATGCGTGCTTCACTCCTACCTTGTCTGCTCGGACTCACGGGGGAACTGTGCTTATCCAGCGCTGCCTGTAGCTTTGGGGTGGCCACCAGTGGAATCACAGCAGCCACGTGTGAGGGCAGCTGCTCTTACCTAGAGGCAGAAAACAATTGCTAAATTTCACAAGACTGCTACATCCTGTATTTGTTTCAAATGAAAAGGAGTTGTGTCATTAAACTAGTAAAGAAGCCATTGGAACAAAACTCATTTTAAAGGCATTGTCTTGGTGTTATTTAACCTAAAGTATCGAACACACATTTTCAATAAGGAGTATTCTGGCATGACTTACGTATTTTTTTAGTTGCTCTTTGTAAAATTCTTTGGCATGTCACACAATGGATGTCAGTCTAATGACAAGTGTAACTCTTACCTGGTTTTGATCAAGCACACAAAGACATGGAAAGAATTGATATCTCTGGTATGTAGTACCTAATCTTGACAGAGAGGTTGAGAGAGATGTTTTTGGAATCACTAGTGGCTTTCTAAGAATAATTAGCCTACTGTGACTTAGGGGGTGTTGTTGAGTCCCAGAAGTCAAAGTTTCTTTTTATATGTAAAATTCATGTATTATCTGCAGGAAATAATTCTTTCTGAAAAGCCAAACTAAATACTTTTTAATTGGATTCTAGTGAGTGAGTCTTAAAAAATTATAAAAGGTTTTTAGGTATTCAGATACTGTTCACAGCTTTAAAATACATGCATTAGACCTATTTGGATAAGATTATTTTTTATTCTGTGTTTTACAGCAGTATGTCAAAACCCATGTTGAATTGTACCTTTATAAGGTTAATTTTAAATCTGTACAAGTTCGGGGTTGTTTTTTGCTTAGAAGGACTTCTGGTTTTCTAAAAGTAAGATGATTTCAGGTCTACATGCACTTTTTTTGCCCCAAACAATTGTAATTACATACATCTTTTAATCTCTCCATATATAAACAGAGAAGACATTTCTGAAAGGGAGAAAAAGTGAAACTGAATATTCACAAATTGCCAAGTTAAAATGGAAGTTTCTTTCAATTTCACTAGTTCTAGGTATTTTTAATTATGTGGCATAGTGTGAGTATTCAGGCAGGTTAGTTTTATTTATTTGTTGTGATGATTGTATCACCTCCTTTAATATTCAAAGATACTGATTCCATATTTACTCACAAGATAAGTGCATAGTGGGTTGTTGCCAAAATTATTTTTAGTTCTGTGTGTAAGCCTCAATGTCTGGCTATATTATCTCTATAGACAAATGAAAGGAAAACTTTGTCTTCAACCCCTCTTTTTCAAATCCTCTTAGCTTTTCAAAAGCTAAAATACTTAGTTTTGCCTCCTGGTGACTTGAGATAGGGAGGATGCTTCTTGTCACTGCAGAGGCAGAAGTGGATAATCTTAGAGTCTTTCTGAATTTAGGTCTGTGTCTACAATGTTGGCTGACTGTTCATCTCTTCCCTAAGTGAAGATTCACCTAACATAAACACTGCACGTTTAAAGCTAATTGTAATTAGGAGGACAAAGACCTCCCCAGAAGTGAATGTACAGAAGTTTTTTTTACCCTACTTAACTCCTAAGTAAATTTACAAATCCTATCACGCAGCCATTTGGTTCTGTAAAAGTAAGATGACTTCAGGTCTACATGCACATGTTTTTCAGGTGTACATGTTTTTACTTGTAAAACTTACTCGATAAGCTGTCTTGGAAGTAAACTTCCATTGTCATTTTATGTGAAAATGGAGTGTAAATTGCTTTCAAATGCTAAGTTTAAAACAAACAAACAAACAAAACCCCTCAACACTGTATAAATATATATGTATGCACTAAAGAAGAATGGCTAAGATTATGTAGCTTATATAGCTTAATCTTCGCATAGTTTATAGTAATGAGTAATTGTGTGAACAGTGTTGCTTTCTCCCTGGGTCATAATAATAAGAATAGGGGCTATAAATTTATGCCTTAGATTCCAGCATCTGAATTGAAAGTGATTCTTTCTGGCACTGAGACCCCTCTGCCATGTGACAGATAGGGACGTTAGTGTGAGCTACAACTATTTCAGGGCTGCTGTACTGCCCCAGCAGTATGGTCCTAGAATAGCACAAAGGACTGCATGCAGCAGGAGTGCCCTGTCAGCCACACAGCATCGCTGGTGCATTCCTGGAGGCTCAAAATATTTATTTTTAGCATGTCTCTCCTTGAACGATGAGTTTCATCATTCATAACAGTATGTCTGAAGCATTGTCCCCAATCCTTTTCCCTCCAAAATCACTACAATGATTTGTCCTCTTCTTACCATGTGCTAATGGCTGTAGAGACATGGGAGTCTTTGTTTGAAAATATATGAGCAATGAGTAATACAATGTGGCCAATACAAGTGGATCACTCCTAGCTGCGATAAAGCAGAAAACAGTAGTACCCTTTTATGAGCATTTACTCACGTAAAAGCTGACAGCGTCTAAAATTAGGCATGAAATACCATCATGGGAAATTCTTCTATTTAGGGCTTGCCCTTTCCAGTTTACCTTAATCTTTGAGATAGAAGCATGTCCCTTTATTGGTTACGTGAATAAACCATTGGACTTGCTTCAGAGATAACACCTTATTTAAAGGTGAGATTGAATCAGTTGTTGAAAATAGTCTATTTGGAGAAGCTTAAATAGCTTCACGTATCTCTGTGTCTCACTGAATTGATTTCCACCCCCCGCCCCCTCTTTGTTTGTTCATCTTGGAGGGATTGGTAATCGTTATTTTAGCAAAGATAGGAGTGAAAACTTAAATTGCAAATGTCACCTTGACATGCATTTTTTTTTGTTGAGTTTTCATTTAATGGTATGTTATTTAATCTTAACTGATGATGATAAAAGCCCTACTGAAGACAGTTTTCAGAGAGTTGTTTAAAAAAAAATAATCCCCTTGTGCAGAAAGAAGCAGGAAAATTAGTGGCATCCTTTAATCATCAAGAAAGGACTGGCCAACAGCAGTAAGTGACTGGAAATACAGGAGGGCCAGGTGCTCGCCTTGTGTGAATTGCCAGCAGCAACTGGAGTTGATGGATAGCATTTTAGAGAGGAGTCTCTCTGCAACTCATTATCTATTAATAATAATAATATTATTATTATTCTGTCCATCAGATATTTTATTTGTTTATAATATTCAGCTAAATATTAAAAATTAAAATCCTTCATATTCTACTGCAATGAGTCGTGATGACTGCTTTGTCAGTTAAGATATAGTTGTGGCAGTAGTTGGAAACTGATTTCATCCGTGTAAAAATGCCTTCAGGCATTTGTTCTGAATTTCCCTATCTGCTGGGAACTGTGAAATACTGAATTTTATCTGGAATATGTCTACAGGTTTTGGTGAAGCCTTCGGAAGTAGATGTTGTTTCATTTGAAATTTCTCATGTTTCTGTAGCAGTGATTAAACTAAAATGAAATGTGATTATTTTGTTTTCAACATGCCACGTGGATTTGCATGTTTCACATTACAGGCAATGCTCAGAATAAATATATTGCACAGGTTCATATTACTGTTGAGGTTCGTGTGCTATAAAAATAGATCCTGTTGATCGTGTGCTTTATAAAGCGTGGTACGTCTTATTTCCTTGAAAAGGCTAGAGGTTGTAAACAAACAAAAAAATAGTAAGAATGTAATTCTTCATTTATTCTTCTTTGTTCTAATTAGACTAGAACCTGCAAATAATGATGCTAAAACCAAAGCAATGAAAAGTAGTCAACCAGAACTTTATGACAAGCAGTAGACTGCATTCACACCCACATGTTTTTGCTTGACTGGCAAAATAAGAAATGCTGGATCCTAAATTAGAGCATGCAGGCAGATACATGCATCAAAACAACAAGATATGGGAACTGTGTTAAGCAATTACAGCCTATGTTTGCGTATATGTAATTTAGCTTTTAAGTTCACATAGTGCTGTGGCAGTAATAGAAGGACATATCAAAGCATGTGCTACGCGGGTTGTTGGTGTTTTGGGAGCTGATTTCCTGAAAGCCAGCGGGTAGTTCAGTTTTGCTGGATGGGTTTGGGGGTTCTGCAGCGTTAGGGTTCCTGGTTCCAGCTGCTAGATAATGCCTGAAAACACAGAGTGCTCTGAAAGTTTCTGTCGTGGCTTATGTTACCACCCTGATGAGGTGAATTAGTCATTGAGACAAGCTGGAAAGACTGACCAATGCTTTAGTCCACTCTTGCTGGATACCGACTTGCTTTGGTGAATTCATGTTGCGTGTTTAAGTGTTGAGTAGCCAGCTTTTTGCTGTTTTCACGAGGCTTAGTAAGAAACACTGTCTTCAGCTATTCAAAGTTTACTCTTTTGACTTGAATCTGGTGTGTGGAGTGACTCTGTTGAGAAATGTTATTAATGCCAATGTAGTAATACTAAAACCAAAATACTGTGGCTTTTTAAATATCTTTGGCCTCTTTCTTGTCGTTAAATTTGTTTTTACAAGCAAAGACTGCTGCGTCAACTGATACAAAGGAATTCTCTGTGATTTCAGCTGTACAAGAGCAGATCTTCAGAGAGTTTCACATATTTATTTGGTAGTAACATAGCTTTCTGTTATCCAAAACAATGTAATGTTTAGTGGGGTCTCACTAAGTCACCACCCTACCGTGAGTTTCTTTCTTCACTGTTCTTTAGTGTCTGAAATGTTGAATTTTTAAAAATGAGAAATTTTTAGAAATTATAAATTTAGATTGGAAATCTCATTTTAGTCTGTTCATTCTCCTTGCCAGCTCAGTCTTTGGTGCTTTCATATATGATAGACCATGCAGTTCTTGTGTTTTCATGTCAGTCTTCCCTTGCAGAGAATTGTATTGGTTTTGTAGCATTTGTCTTAAACCCCCTTGTATGTAGAATTGATGGATGAGATACGTAAAAATGATACTGTCATACCCTTTGTATTGTCTCATTTTCATACATTTTCCAGAGCTATTAAGCAACCAAGCAGGTGATGGTCATTACTGAATCTGACCTGTGCAATTCATGCAGATCACTCAGAAAGTTTCCTGCATTGGACACTATGGAAGTGATCACATCTGATTCTTGTTAACAGAAGTTGTGGAGAGTTACAACAATACTAACATTTTGGATTTCTTTTTCTCTTGTCTTAGGTTTTCTACCCTAGCAAAGATGGTACTAAAATCCCAATGTTTATTATTCACAAAAAAGGAATTAAATTGGATGGTTCTCATCCTGCCTTCTTATATGGATATGGAGGCTTCAACATATCGATTACACCAAGCTACAGGTAAGGAGGGTAACTTATACCTTCTTCTGAAGTATGTGGTATTAACAGCTGTGACAGACTGAGAGCAAGATGGGGTCCGTAAGGACGGCACATCAGTGTCCAGGCATCATTTGTCTGCTTTGTTAGTTCTGAATTCAAGGGTTTTGCCCAAGGTCACAGAAGAAATCTGTGTCAGAGCAGAGAAGTGCTGTGCTCTTCTGAGGCACCCTGCCCTTTGGAGTACACCTTATCTTCTTCCTGCTCTGTCATTGACCTCAACAGAAAAGCATATGGACATGTATTAAGCAAGTATTTGAGCCCTTTGCTGAACTAATAACATAGGAAGTTTTCTTTTATCCAAGTTATACAATTACCTATGTCAAAATGTCATAGAAAATCAAATATTTGCTTAAATCAATGTAAATAATTAAAATTTGGCTGTATTTTCGTATTATACTTTTGAGCAGATTACATCAGAAGCAAAATCCTACTGTGTTCCTATATGATCAGGAAAGAGGAAAGAAGATTCTGTCTTGAGATGCACATGATACAGGCTCTGCATATGCAAAGCAACCCATTGTAGACCAAAAATGCTGTGTGCAAAACAGGATTTGTAGCCCTCAAAAGCCATAAGCTTTATTGAATAGATGATCTCTTTAAAGAAAAGGCTTATTTCTTCAGCAAGGGAGTTTGAATAGGCTTACCAAGAGGCCGTGATTGTCTGTAATACGTAAGAAATGCTCCTAGGTGAGGCAGGGGAAAACAGAAATGCAAAGAACTGAATAGAGAGCAATTTTTCGGATAGTAGAAGAGCCAGCTCACCAAAAATAATAAAACACAAAAATAATCTAGTATGAAACTATCCTGTTCAATTTAGGTGCTACCGGTCTTGCTTTAGAGTCAGCACATTTCAAGAAATCCTTTGTAGTGCTTTCTTTTCCAGGTCACTGTGATTGTATTTCTAAATAGAATTTACAGTTTCTCTTCCTTTCTAGCAAATACATTGCCTAACAATGGACCTCCCATCTTGTGTTCTATGATTATTTGAAAGCTTTTTATCTGCCTTGTAAACCTACGTTTTTAATTTCCTGTGGTTTTTGAGAGACACAATTATATAACCAGGATAGTTTTTTAATTCATTTTAGATTAGGCTCAAGCACTGATTTATTACGGTTTATTGTAGATGCTGAAAACTGTGATAAAACCTATAATGTTTTCTTTTTTAAAGTAAATATTATGTATCTATTGATTTAAGGTAAAATTTCACATACTGCAGAGCTGACTTGAGCTGGCTGCTGGCAAAAGGAGAAGGTATCTCACAGTGCTTCCTTCCACCTCCCATCCATTGGCCCTGGTGCTTGCTGGAACCTTTGCTAAGCTGATTTACCTCGCAAGAATGGCAGAAAACTATCCCAACAAAACGGAGTGGGTGGGTTTCTGCCATTTTGGCAAAAATTGACTCTCGTAGGAGTCCAGGAGACAGGAGCAAGACAGTGCAGCTGACAGTCAGAAATGAGAAAGATGGGAGGTGGGAGCAGTGACCTATGTCTTCCTGAACCCTATGAAATCTTTATTACACAATTCATAAAAGAAGAGTATGAATCTGTACCAGTCCCTTAAATGTACATGCACAGAGAACTATCAGTCACCTCCAGATCAAAATACATTATCCCACTGACAACTTAAATAAAACATGATTGGCCACACCTCCCTCCTCTTTCTCTCCCTGTAATATCAACATATCCCTTCTCAACCTTTCTCCTTCTAAAAGAAAAATAAGAAAAGTCAGAGTCTTCAAATGCATCTTTATGGTTAGTAACCTAAGAATTGAGTACCCGGTGAGGAAGCATGTTCCAAAACTAGGCAGGCAAGAAGGGAAAGAAAATTGTAATAGAGAATTCATGCCAGAAAGGCAGGATGTCCAGTTCTCCCTTTACCTGGCAGATTCAAGTAATGTTTGACTACATCCCTGTTACTGTGTACTGCAATATTCCACAAAGAGTTCCCAGGTCCAGGAGTTGTTCCAGCCACAACGCCACACCACAATTTGGTCATTTTTTTGTAGATAATCACAGGCACAAGTGCTAGAAAGCAGTCACAGGGTGGTCAAGGCTGAGGCTTGCCACATCGTTCACCTGATCCTGAGATGAGACATAGCTATGGAAATGCAACTGAGCATTAGCCTGCTTGTCTTTAAAAAAACAATCAAAAGAGTTCCTGGATAAATATTCCTTATTTTTTAGTTGAACTGAAGGCTCTTAAAACTTTTCACAAAGCACTCCATCTTCTCCTTTTCAGTGGTTCATTTCTGTCCTGTATTTCTTCAAGCCAGTACAGTGTTTTCTCACTGGTATTTCTCACCCATTAACGTGAGCCAGCTCTCTGGCTTGGGGAGCTTATTTCTGCTTAATTCAGAAACTGCTGTTGCATTTCATTTTTCATCCAACACAAAAAATGAAAATAAAATCTTTTTCACTGAAAGCAATAGAAACGAACCAACAGGTTAGAGGATCCAGAAATAACTATGAGAATGATAGGCCAAAGTCATTAAGTCAGTTACAGTAGTGGTTTATTTTGAAATGCAAACATGCATCTTTTATACGCTTCTCTGAACTCAAGAGCTGCATTTGGTAGCGTTTTGAGTATGGTGCCCACTAGAGCACTGTCATTAATTATGCAGCCTGCATAGCGAGTGCAAGTGAAAACTGATGGAACCGACACCAGTGGTTTGGCAGAGGTGCTGGGGAAATGCCGTCAGAAACCCACCACTAATGCCTCATAGTCGGCTAATTACCCTGCAGGAACCAACGTGTTTCCCTTCACTGTTCTGTACGTGCCCTGTGTGGGTACAGGAGAAGCAATTTCTAAAGCATCCTGGAATGCAGATGATGGTGAAGCAGACTGTGAAATTGCATTTCACTGCTACAGGGCCAGGTTTTACCAAGCCTATAAGCAAAGAGGTGGTGCAGGGAGAGGCTGTAAGCCCGGAGAAAGGTCAGGCAAGACAGCAGCCATGGGTGCAGAGTGCAAGATTACTTTTTTTGGCTACGACTCCCTCCTGTTCCACAAAAGCCAAGAAAGCAACCAAATCCAGTGACTCGGGATTTTTTCCTCATCACTGGTGCCCTAGCCTGCATTTCCCTGTCAGCTGTAATACCTGACAGCAGATCAATAATTCTGAAAAAACACTCTTGCTCCTTGAAGCACTGCTTTTCATGTTGTCCTGTACTGTAAAAAACAGTACCTGTTTCCTTATTTTTTGTGTTGCGCTCCTTAAGAGTGATAGGGTCTGAAAGGAGCTCCCCAGGGAAGGAACTATCTTCTGCTCCCTCCACTGGCTCCTTCCTCACCCTTTTGCCCTTTCCTTTACTCTTTCTCTTTACCCTGCTCCCAGGAGAGAAGGAAAAACGGGGATAATGAGCAAAAGGACTGTTCGGGGAAGAGCAGAGAGCCAGACTTTCCCCTGCAGAACAAGGCATTTTATAGGCATCCAGGGCGACTGGGCGGTTTGCTGTGACTCAGACACCAGGTTGACTTGAAATCAAATCTGGGAGCAAGAACGCATCTGGAAGAGCACAGAAAGCAGTAGCAGGGTTGTATATGAAATTTGAATTTTGTGCTGTCTGATCACTTGGAATTTTCACTTTTTAAAGAAGCTAGTGAGTATTGATTATATACTTATAAAAACTGGTTCCTTGAACTTAAAAGTCACTTTGAGAAAGCTTGGTATAAGCTGTAGGCACATCTGCCTCAAAGTATTGGTCAAGTTGACCATACCAGAGTGAGTATTAAGTAAAAGTCATTGGCAGTGACATTACTAGATGTATATTTTGAGGTATATGGGGTACTGTTTTCTGAAGTGCCTAAATCCCAGTATATTGCTGAGAGTGAGCACAGATATACTGAACCTGACTTATAATTTGGGCAATATAATGATTGTTACCAAACTCTGGACTTTATCCCATTGAGGGTATGACAGAAAAAATGTTTGCTTGTGGAAATGGGGACTAGCTTCCTATAATAAGAATACTGCATATCCCACGGGATCCTAAGTCACTTAGACCCCCCCCTCAAAATTATCATCAGGGTACCGTCTGTGTTAGAGGAGTCCACGGACAGGATAGGACGCACTCAGTACTTTGGTTTTGTGTTGCTCACAGATTCCTTGTGGGTTAAATATGCTGATCCCTCAGACGGGCAGTTCCTTTCAGTAGATGGAAGAGACTGGACTCTGTTCCGAAGTTTTTTATTTTTTAAATGTCGTCAGGCAATATATTTAGGTAGCAAGCTCTTACCTTGCCTGCAGTTCCTATACTTCCTACCTTTGATTACTAGGAGATCAAATAAGTTTGGACCAAAAAGTTTCTATTGATTTTGTTTGGGACAGACAGGGGAAAGAAGTACCAGGGAGGTTTTGTGGCTTTAACATACCAAAATCTAAGAAGCCACAATCTCATGAGGCAACCCACTGTCAGGCTACTCCACACCATCTGTGTAGCAACCTGTCGAAATTAGGCATCCTGGAGTTTGACAGAATAATGCGCTCTCACCTTTGCACAGCGTGCTTATAGAATATCAGTCTTGTGACCGATCAGCATGTCACAGCAATCTAAGAAAAATACAATTCACAGTGATGGACTTCAGAATTGATTTTACAGAAGCAGAGATAATTCATGCCTCCTGAGCCATCTGATGGCCACAGATAACCAGCCTAGGTGGAAAGTTTTTCCTTTGATAGATTATGAAAATACAGAAATCTCTTATCAGTTACCCTTCTGTTTTTCTTTTTGTTTCCTTAATCCTTGATATATACTCTAAAGAACAAGTGCCAATACCTTGATAATTGCTTTGTGAGGTATGAAAAATTTACCTGTTTTGATACTACATCCACATGAGACACACTGTAGAACTTGTGTCTTTCAAGACATTTCTGATAAGCAGTAGGGGGACTTAAAAGTAAAAAGTCCCAGTCCTTGCACTTGTGGTTGAATAGGATTAATTTCTGCAGGCAGTGGTTTCTTCAAGGAGCAAAGATTTCAAGTAAATAAGAAATTAAAACCTCATAGAGGGGAAAAAAAAAAAAGACTTGTTGGGATTAAATTTTAGTATTTTACTGGTCTCCTTGGAATATGTACGGTTTGCCATCTGCAGCTTCTGCTATGTTAAGCTACTGCCTCAACAGATCAGAGATCTATTTCTCTTCTTAATTGTTAAATATAATTTAAATTACTTCAGTCCCTTTTAAAAAGATAGCAATAACTTTGATAATTTTGCAATTTGGCATTCTTATTTTTTTTAAATGCTACTTTAGCTTTCAGCCAGGTTCTAGAGATACTAGGGAAAGCAGAACTTGTAATTTTATTTTTTACTATTTGTTTTCTATTTAGCAATGCAAGTGGAAAATAAATAAGAAGGGGATTGGCCAGATCTTGACAGCAACCCTGGCACAAAACAATGGTAGAAGCAGAGTTTTTATTTGCAAACACAATTTTATAGAGGTCCAAAAAGGTACCTTAAGCAGAAATTGAAAGTACCCGCTCATAAATAAAGGTCAAGTGCTGATCTTAAGTCTTAATTCTTTGCTATCTTCATTTGGGCTAAGCCTTCCGTTCCTTTCTGAAAAAGTGGAGGACCCATGGAAGAGGAACAGTTCAGAAGCTATGGGTACTACATATGTGACACTGCAAAGCTCTAGTCCCCACACTGATGGCTTTGAAGATAATAAAAAATGGTGATGTCCTGGGGAGACATCTGTTAGGCAGAACCACTGGCCACTCTCCTAAGTGCAGAACTAAAGGAGGAAGAATGGACCATCACTGGTTCCTTCCTCTCCCAAGGCTACAGAGGGTTTCATTTCCATGGGTAACCATTGAAAAAAGCCTGGCTACTTAAGTTTGCCATCAAGGGTGACTTCATTCACAATTTCATCATTGATTTTGGGAGAGATGTTTCCCTCCACATATTTTTGTAAAAGTGGTAGGGATATAAAAATGGGAAATTAAAAATAATCCTCTATCTGTTTGCTTTTTCAGTGTGTCAAGACTTATTTTTGTGCGACACCTAGGAGGTGTTCTAGCGGTGGCGAACATCAGGGGTGGTGGTGAATATGGAGAGACCTGGCACAAAGGTAAATCAGTCCAAGTACAGGAACAAAACTGCAGGCTTAGCAATGAGAATTGCAACATTTTCTCTTCTTTCTTCCATACTCACATCTCTCTTTGCCTTTTACTTATTCTATAGAAAAATAATTTTTTTCCTTACTTGTATGTTAGATCTGTACGTTGTCCAGCATTATGTGATGTTTTTCATTAGATTGTTTTAATTTTTGCAACCTACTTAAAAATAGTTTTGCACAAACACAGTATTTTCTAAGACAATTACTGCATTTTTTAAAGCAAGATCAAGTTCCCTAGACTTAAGGATTTGAAAATACAACTATTTATCTTGAACTGATTTTCAAAAAAATGTCTGTCTATATTTCAGGAGACCATACCTCTTTCATCATTTGCAGGTGCATGTGGCCCCACAATTCTAGATCCCCAAGATCTAGATCTGACTTATTTAGACTCTCTTGGTATCACACAAGAAAAAAAACCCATTTGCAGAACCTTACAGAAGGTGTGAACTTTTGAGTTCAGAATGTAGTTCTTCCAGATTGTTTTTGCGTAATTTATGAATAGACTCCTTTTTTTATATTTAGTGAATGTGATTGAAGTTCATATGAAAACAATCAGCTCCATAAGTGCAGTGAGTTGTCATCCCCTCCACACACTCCTATTTCTTGTAGGCAGGAATTTGACCTTTTGGGGTTTTTTTTAAGCTGAGTTTTTTGCTGCAGGGAAACCAGGTCACTACAAAACCCTCTCAAATCTCTTTTCCCCTTTTCTTAATACCTTTCATGTATTTCTCTCTGTGTTTTTCCCATCCAATCCTTGTCTTAATCCTTTGATTGTCTTTGTCCACTTGCCTTATTTTTGACAATTTTCTGCATCACTTCACCAGAGGAAGAAGTTGGAAAAAGTCCTAGTCATCTCTGTAACATACCCGTCATTATTTAATGGTGACACCTTATTCATATCCCAAGAATCTGGTGGCTAAGTTGCTGGACATGTTGTCAGCAAGGCAAATGCGCCAAAACAACAATGTTTATGATGAAGCAATTTGCCATGGGAGTAATACATAATAACTTTTTATCAAGCAAAAAGGTATTCCCGGATAATTACATCTTGGTTTCACTTTATCATCTGCGGTAACTTTTTGTCTGGGTTATTTCCTCACAATTGAGTTAAATATGTAATAGTTTCATAAATAGAAGCTATATATGCTTGCAGATACAGGATATTATTGCTAAAGATGAAGTATCCTTCATTAATTTTAATTTACCGATTGATTTGTAATAGGTTTTAATAAAATTTATCTTAATATGATAATGCTTCTTTGGTCCACCTATTTCCTGCTGAATTTTGACCGAAGTCTTTTATTGCAGTTGCATAAGAAGATATGTGTCTGTTCTTTGTTAATTCCACAATCAATTGCAGAAGTCTGTTTACTTAGGTTTAATTGTATAGATAGGATTTTGACCGTACACCAGACCAGAACTTTGAGCAAAGAATAAGATTTATTTCTCCTTTATTGCCACATATTTGAAGACTTTTTTTTGTTGTCCCAGTATTTCTATCTTCAATAGTCTCGTTAACGTGAGAATGATGTATATTTGTTAAAAAATAAAAATTTTAAAATTTACTGGTCCCTGTTCTACAAGACCTGTATATCAGAGTTATCTTACCAAACTTTTGCAACATAGAAATGGAGCATCCAGTGTAAACGGGGTGTCTAAGATCACTGGAGTTAATGGAGATAAAGAGACACCTCCAGATCAAAGCTCATCTCTCTTATTTTAGGGTAGAATTAATTGTCCTGGAGGTTTCTGGACCATAGTGGGAACCTTAGGCACTTAGCTTAGAATAAGCATCCAGCTTTTAAACAAAGTAGAAGGAACTGGAGTTACACTTCTGCATCCACTGAGCCCCTTTTACCTGGCTGGCCCACAGCCTTTGCTACGGGAGTTTGAGGATTTTCTTCCTAGTCCCCATTTCTTACTAGCATTTAATTGCCTGAGAAAGAACATACCAGGTCTTAAAGTAAGATAACCTTTGAGGAGAAGCCAGTTTTAGTCTCTTGCCAAACAAGCACCTAAAGCAGGTATTCTGCTCAAGTAGTTGAAAGATAGTAGGGCAAACCCATCCTTTTCCTTCCCTATCCTACCCTGCACAATTTTTTGTTTTGAGAACTGGAAATCTTGCCAGTGATGTCATCTGGACCTGTATTTTCAGTCATGATTTATTTCTCATACATCTGATCACATTTGGAATTTTGTTCAACAGGATAGCAGCATCTTAAGCATTTACATATTGATAGTTGATGAATAAAATTTCAAACCAAGGTGCAACTCTGAAGTCCCTTTTTGACCACAGCTATATATCATCTGACTTGAAAACAACTAATAGAAAAAAGTAAATTACCAGCCACGTATCCTATGTCCAGGAAATTAGAAATGCTTATTTTATATAGCTTATAAGTTGAAGCTTTATTGCCTTAAGAAACTGTCACCGAGTTTAATGCTGTTAAAGTCCCATTAGATCAAACCTCAATTAGGCTGTATGTGGTCATTTTGTATATATTTTGCAATGCAAAGCTTTTAGCTTTAATTTTACTGGTTAGGAACATTACCCAGCACTCACTCCACAGTGTAGGTATGTATTATTCAGAGTTTCCGAAAGCATTAGAGTTATCGACAGAACCATCTTATACCCTCTCTGTGTTGAAAGAATCTTTCATTTTTGCTGTCTTTCTAAGCTGCATCAATTATTAAAATGTTCATGAAACTGGAATTGTTCCGAGGTATTTTTGCACACATGTTTTTCTGAAGAGATGGTATCAAATGGATTTTATAGCATCAACTGATTTGTTTTATTTGTGTGCTAGGTGGCATCTTGGCCAACAAACAAAATTGCTTTGATGATTTTCAGTGTGCTGCCAAATACCTCATCAAGGAAGGCTACACATCCCCGAAGAAGTTGACTATTAATGGAGGCTCAAATGGGGGCCTCTTAGTTGGTAAGAACTGCTCATATATTTCCTGGGTTTAGCAAAGTAACCAGCCAAAAATTTATGAGATCCTCTTTTCAAAAGTTACCAGAATGTCAATGCATTAATACATACCAGGTGTTAAATATATACAATTGTACTTCATTTGCTGTTTACATAGGATGTCTTTCTTAAGGCTAACCATTACAAAATAATTACTGAATAACCAGAAATCTGTTATGTAGCATCAAGAAACTTTGTGTCATCTGTAGTGTAAGCCAGAACCCCATGTCCTGCAATCCTTCATCAGAGTTCCTCATTCACTCTTTCTCTAGTCATGCATTCTTGTTCTTAAACGGCAAATGAAAACGTGACAGTTCTGCCTTTAAAGCCTTTGTACAGGGACACGTAACAATTTGACTGTACTTTCATTGTGTAGTTAAAACATGACCACAAATAAAATCATGAACATCTCTGGTGAGAAATGCAAAATTACAAGTACAACTACTTGAAAAAGTCATGAGCTTTTGAGGGACTGGGTAAATGTAGCACTTTGTTGCAAATGCATCTTGTTCACGTATAGTTCACTGCTGTGTTCTTAAATTCAAGGAAATTAGTAGCCTCCTCTTAAACAGAAAAGCTTGTCACAAAAATGTCTCGTAGTCTAAGCAGTATTTAAAGAGCTACAAAATTTATTTCTTATTAATTCCCTGCATCTGAATGTGGTAGAAGAAGAAGGGAGGTGATTTTGTTCGGTTTTGAAAGGAGAAGGAAACACAACTGAATAATATTGGGATTGGTTTGGATTTTTTTAAACATCGTGAAAGGCATGTGACAGTATGACAGAGTTGAACTACTCATATGAGAAGAAAAAAAAAGCATTTCAAGTTCATAAACCACTGATGTGTAGAACATGAGCAGATTTACTAGGCCCACTCTTTGTTTGCTCTTCTTTTTATACTTCTCCCCATTTGCTGCTGACTACTGGCTCTATTGATTTTATTTTTTCAGTGAACTAGCATCCAATATAAGAAACAGGATTTGAAGTTATATAGATCTTTGGTCCAAGTCATCTTGGCTATTCCTGCATTCTTATTTTTGAAAAGTGGTTGTTTTAAAGATAAATAACAAGTACATGTAAAGTTACGTTTTTGCTTTCTGCTTATATGCTTCTCAGTTACAGGTGGCAGGAGGTGTTTGTGCATTGTAGATAGAGCACCAGTAGAAGTGGATGAATATGGTAAAAGATCAAAGGGTTTGCACAGCATTGGGACTGCAAGCATTTCACAAGTCAATTTATGTGAGCATAAATATTTATTTGGAAATGCAGTTAAACTTTCAACCTGTTATATAGCTTCTGAAAATACTATTTTACAGTTACATGGACTTCAGTTTCAGTCAAGATGAGATTCATCCTACCCAGGTTTAGTCATCAAAAAGCCTGTATTTTTGGCTGAACAAGTCAACTGGGCTCCTTGTTTAGGTAAGGGGAAGTGAGTGACATCTGCAGAGTGTACGTCATTCCGGTAGGAGACAGCTGTTAGGAATCTAGACCTCCCTGCTCTGAAAAATCTGTTGTTAGAAACCATCCCTTGCACATGCAGATGGATTACAATCCAGCTGGATTTCCACGCTCTTGGTGAGCCAGCTAGGGATTTTCCTTGGCTGGGTAGCTTTAGGTGGATTTAGGAAATTCTTGTAAGTGCTTTTTCATCAAAGCAGAACTAAATTTTGCAATAGCTTTGCATGCAACACGAGAGAGCGTAACTCGTACTTCAGGTGCAAGGACCCGCTGCCAGATTTTCTTAGTTGTCATTTATTGAAGAAAAAACTGACAAGGAAGAGCATTGTCGCTCTTCCAAAATACTGTTTCCTTTCAGTCAGACTAACAGGAGGTGTCTCTGAGGAGCGCAGAGCCCTGAGCTCTTGCCTCATTCAGCTGCAAAACAAGATTTCCTTGTCCCGCAGCGTGATTCCCAAGCTGAGCAGAGCCCCACAGCTGTGAGCTGAAAACCTCTTTCATGCAAACACAGTGTTTGACCTCTCATGTTTGCTTAGACAAACAGTTCTGAGGTTTTGAGATCTTACTTTTGCACTGAATTTTAAAGTTCAAGTATGTGTAGAGGAGTAAAATTCACGAATAAATTGGTGTTCCAGGTTACAGCTTATTAGTGTATATAATTAAGTATTATGGCTAATTGAAGGGATGTAGTGGGAATGGATGAGTGTCTACGTAAGTGATTTCTTACTGAAGTAACTATTTAGGGAACTAGGAGCAGCAATTTTTTATAAAATCCTGAGCAAGACACAGTGCTTCAAGAGACACTCTGCAATAAAGAGTAATAAAATTAAATGTTATGATAGTTGGTTTGGCTTTTTTTCCTACTAGAATGTAATTTATGCTCATAAAAGGAAATAACACGAAGGGGAGGGATCTGATCAAAAACTTGAACTTAAAAGAATAAAGAGCTTTTACATAGCAGCTGTTTAAGGCATTATATATACCTTATGAAAATGGCTCAGAAAGGACCCAGGAAGAGTTAGCACAGTTACGTATCAGAGATGACCAGAAGTAAAATAGCATCCTTCAGAGAATAGAAATCGCATTCAAATGAAGAAAATAGGATGTAGGATAAACTCTGACGGACCACAGGAGACTGATGAGTAAATTGCTTCCAGGATAAAGATTAGCAATGAAAGCTTTCTATGCACATCAGAAGCGGGAACCTGGCCAGAGGGTCTATGGGTCTTACGGGTTAGTGAGGTGTAAAAGGAGCACTAAAGAAAGATAATGGCAGAGCAGAACTAAATGGTCTATTTGTATTGATGTTCTCTCCTGAGGAGCATGGGGAGTTCCCCGCAGCAGAGTCTGTCTTCATGGGGAATACTCTGAGAAGCTGACTCAAGCTGAAGCATCAGCAGAAGAGGTTTTGGAATAAATCAAATCAAATGAAAAGTAGTGTGTTGCCAGGACCAGATGGTGCACACACGAGATCCTGAGTGAACTCCGATATGAAATTGTAGGCTACTAAGCCTGAATATCTGAGGAACAGAAGGGGGCAAGTGTAATGCCAATTTTTAAATGGTTCATGGTGATCCACAAGCTGCAGACGAGTAAATCTGACTTCTCCAACGGGCAAACCAATTGCAACCAATAAATAGTAGCTGACATATAAAGAAGAATTTTGCAGGCTGAGGTTACATCTTGCAACTCTATTGGAGCTATTTAAATGAGTCAGGGAGCTTTTGAGAAGGTCCCTCACATAAGGCTATGCAAGAAAGTTCTTGCTGAGCTGGAAGCAAGGTCGTGTCATAGCAATATCCTGGTTAGCAGGAGGCAAAGAGTGCGAATAAACAATCCTTTTTCACAGTGGACAAAAATGAGGAGATAAAAGAATTTGGGAAACAGTATACCTAGGATGGATGCACAGTGATTAGCTCTGAATTAAGAAAGGGATTCTGGTATTCATTGTGGTAGTTACATGAAAATCTCAGTGCTCTTATTTCTTAAAATTCGAAAAAGTAGTGGAATTTGTAAAATCACCAGGCAACAGATTTAAATCAAGCAACAGAAATTGCAATTGAAGAACTTACTGGTACAGGATATGATGAACACTAGATGAATAAACATTAAGAAAGGAAATAGCTGTATTTACGGAGGATATGTGTTTTGATGGCTGGGGATAACTCCCAACTCAGGGAAAACTAAACTAATTCAAAAGCTGATACTAGGAAGTATCTCCCAGTATTTGCTAAACGCCTTTTCCGTGAGCATCTGCCAGTTGCTTAGTCTTGTAAATTGAACACTGAGCTAGATGGGTCTGCTGTGGTTATTTTTAAAATATTTGAGGCAAGCTTTATTCTTAAAGAAATTATCCCTTCTAGTAGTAGGAAGATGGACATCATAAAAAAAAGAAAATACGTCAGTAATTTGTTTTCTTAAATTATGCTATTCCGCTGATTTTGTAGTAGTCTGCTTTTATCAAAACTCTTTTCATATGGGTTTACATAGTAATTATGGAAGAAAACTTTCATCAGTAAATGGAGAGGTTTTGCTCCTGGATGTCCTTTTGTTTGTTGATACTAATATTAAAAGTTTAGACAGTGAATGGTTTAGGAAACTTCACTTCATTAGTCCAAAAGCTGTCATATTTTAAAAGTGCATTCCTCCTTTAAACCCATTTTGCTAATTTGGAAGGCCGTTTTCAAAAAATAGTATGTTTGGTGCCTGAAGAACGGGGAAATAGTTTTTAAGCTCTTTTGAAAATACTGTCTTTGGGACTTACAATTTTTAGCCATTCGTGCATTTGCTTTCAGTTTTGCTTAAAATATATTTGACTTCATATTCACTGGCAGTCTTCTCCCAGTGCAGTTGGGTTTATATCAGATATTTTATACTCAAGCTTTTCGGCTTCAGATATTATATCGTAATCTATGTTTCTTCTCACATTGTTTTAACTTAAGTGTTTTACGTTTTGTTTTTTTTAAAAAAAAGAAACTTGGAGTTTATGAAAGACAGCTTTTTGGGAGTTGGTTTTTCATGAACTTGGCAGTGGACCTTTCACTGCTGAGCTTAATTCTTTAAGATACAAATACTAATAGACTTGTTTTCTTGTTGAAGCTGCCTGTGCTAATCAGCGCCCCGACCTCTTTGGTTGTGCCATTGCCCAAGTGGGAGTGATGGACATGCTCAAGTTCCACAAGTACACCATTGGCCATGCTTGGACCACTGACTACGGTTGCTCCGACTGTAAAGAGCAGTTTGAATGGCTGTGCAAGTAAGTGCCTTTCAGTACTTCTCTGATTGTTAAAATGCATGGTCTGCTCAACAGTTCCAGGTTGTCATGATCAACAGCTATTCTAAGAATTATTTCATCCTTTCCCACATTGGATTTGGGGGGTTCAGCGGTTCCTTACAAGTCAGCTTTGCATGAAAGACTGTCTTCAAAGCCCTCTTGAGTCAACTGGTCATATTGTCAAGGACCTTGTTCTGCTAGCAGCTTTAACAGCTCATCAAGGTTTTCTTTCTGCATGATGTCTCCTTTAGGCTGTTACAACAGAATATTCTCAAGTGAACCACTACATAAATTATATTTTTTATGATGGGGAAGAGACAGTCACCATTGTGAATTATATTATACAATGTGGATGAGATTTATTTGTTGAATACCAGTAGACCATAACAGGATATTAATTAATTTCTTAACTCCTTGCTAAGAGGTAGGGAAAGATTATTTAAAAAAAAAAAAAGAAAGAAAAAGAGATGAGAGAGGCAGCTGTGTGAGAATAGAAATGATCTGCACATTGGATATGGCTAATAATGAGTGTGATAGAATAAGTGCCATTGTTTTACAATATTTTTTTGTAACCTCATCTTCTGTTACTGCATTTGTATTCCTTTAATAATGAAGATTCACATTCCAGGAGAATGCTTGAGACACACTAAACAATTTGTCTGGTCTGAAATTTGAGTGTTTAGATATTAAAAAGTAAATGTGCTTAGAAGTACACTGAGATCTAACTTACCTATAGCAGTTATTAAAAACCAAAGAATCAATGTCAAGTTCAACTACTAGATGATCAGTTGGGCCCATTGTAATTAGGTTGTTTCAAAACCTCCAGTTGTCTAATTTAAGCTTTCAGTGGCAAACACATTTTTGTAAATATAGTGCACAATACAGTTAACAAATTTCATAATTCATCTTTTGTCAATAGATAACTCAGGTCTTAGATAAAACATTAACTGTTATAAAAATGATCCAAATAATCCTCATGATTTTGGACACTGAAACTTGCCTGCACATCTGTGAATTCAGGTATTCTGAAGAGGTGAAGTAGAAGCAAAGTTTTAAATTCATTCTGTGATTAGGAGAAATGCATCTGTAGGAAGGAGTTAGTCAGTACCTACTTAAACACATGCTTACTCACAAAATCTCAATGCATAATCTTAGAGGTACCTTATATGGCAATACCTGAAATGTTTCTTTGCCTCCTTTTCAACAGCTGGCAATTGCTTCTCAAATGTGGGAAGATACATAGGTAATGTTGCTTAGATGTTGCCATTGCAGATACCCAAAAAATACATAAGACAAATAGAGTGCCGTGTAGTGACTATCATTTGAATTCTTTTCAAAGCAAATCATAGTCTGCAAATTCACTTACATTGTTCCTTGGATGAAAATGAATGAGCCAGGAATCCTATAGGTTAGACATTCAAATATTGTCATGTGTTCTTAAAAATAATACAGATTTACTTAATGGGTACTCCTCCAAGTGGGAAATTCATTCAAAAACAAAGCAAAATTTCCTTCTGTATTTTCTGCCATGAAACGGGGGTGGGAGGAAGGAATAGTATCCTACTCTTGATTTAAGGAATGTAACATTCTTCCTAGGTGTAGCTTTCTCTAAATGAAGTATGAAATGGTTAGATGTAACTCTTTGTGACTTACATTTAATTTCTAATGCTAGGGAGTACTTTGTGTTGAGATATGTAGATGTACCTTTTATGTTATGTTACAGTAGCTAAAAGATGTAAATTCTCCTGCAAAGAAAACAAATTTTGAAAGTTATTCATTGCTCAAAAAATAGGAATCGAGGTCATCTATCAAAAGCAGGAAAACTTACAGTTCTCCTTTCAGTTTCCTGCATGGTGTTCCCTCAGGGTACATGTATGTTCAAAGATGGCCTAAATATTGGAGGGAGCAAATTTAATAACTGCACAGAACATGACATCAGAGACTGTTTCCGAATTTGCACGGGAAGAAACCATCCACGTGCAGACCTGGACTACATATGTATGCCAGGAAAAAGTCTCAATTTCCCTATTTCCTAGCAGGATGGATCCTGCAATGGACTTGACAGTTTCCCTGCTGCCCGTTCCTGATAATTCTGGGATTTCTGTGAGATGTATGCATATGCCTTTCTGAAATGAAAGAAATGTACATGCTTCACATTTGAGGGACAGACATCTGTGGCCATTACCACGTATCAGTTGCCAGTAGTGCAATTCTGATTTAGGCAACCTAGAACTCTAGTATTCTGTGTGCTATCAAATGCCACTGTGACAATTTCAGTACGAGAAGACTTTCTTGTTGGGTCTCGAGGAAGAAATACGTAAACGTTTGCATGCTCTTCTCAGGTACTCTCCGCTTCACAATATCAAACTACCAGAAGAAGATGGCATCCAGTATCCCTCTACGCTGCTTCTCACAGCGGACCATGACGATCGCGTGGTCCCTCTACATTCACTGAAGTTTATCGCTACTCTGCAATATGTTGTGGGCCGAAGCCGTAAACAAACCAATCCACTTCTCATCCACGTTGACACCAAGGCTGGGCACGGAGCAGGAAAGCCAACTGCTAAAGTTATAGAAGAAGTGTCAGATATGTTTGCTTTTATAGCACGATGCCTAAATCTTGATTGGATTGAATAGGCAAAATGCTTATTACTGTCTCCTTTAGAAAACAAGGGCTTTAACACCATTAAAAACCAACCAGACTACTACTTGGTGTAGTACTTACATTTAAGAACTGCAGTTTAATATTTTATTGATTCAACGTGCTATGGAGTTTTGATCTTCTGTGCTTCCCTCTTTTTGGTGTTTCTTTGAATTTCTTTTCTACTGCGTTCCAAAGTACATTTTGAAACGCTTGTTAAAATAAATAGCTGAGCTACTGTCGGTGCTGTTGTGAGCATTTAGGTTCCAGCGTTAGTGCTAGTTGAGCTTATTTCCTGTAAACGATTTTAATGTATTTTGCACCTATAAACATATCCAGATCATCTGTAATTAAATGTAAGTACTGTCCACATACAAGAACTCTGAGCATACTTTATTTACACAGTAACTTATTTAAGAATGTAAATTGAAGGTGTTCAGTGATAACCATGAAATACTGATGAGACAGTAATCTGGATAATTAAATATATTAAAAATCTCATATTACATGCTGTTCATTAGTGTGTCACAGTCTATAATAATGATGTTGCCAAATTGTTCTTTCTTTACAAAGAGACTTCAAAATGTCACCAGTTTTCTCTTCTGTCATTTATTTCCACACAGAAGAGAAAATTGGAGGTCAGAAAACTTGAAGAATTCTTAGATTCTCATTGTAATCTCAGTCAAGATCTACAAATATGCTTCAAAAACCTGTCTGCTCTTAGCTCTTTAACTGTTTCTGGAGAGTAGACCAGACACTAGTTTGAAAAAAAAAAAAAAAACCCAACACAAAAAACAACACAGAACCACAGCTTTGTCCAGATTGTTCAAGTTCTGTTTTTCCTGGTGCCTTTGACAGAATGTTCTCTATCAAGCCAAAATCTGAACGTAAGTATATAACCTAGATCTGGCTCAGTACAAGAGCTCGTAGTCAGGCTCCCTCATGATTTGACACAGACACGGTATTTGAACTGCCATTTCGTCTTTTTCCTATCTAGGCTGTAGAGCTATAAAGTAGATGTGAGTATTTGCCTACTAGCTCTCCAAACTCTGACGCACTGCAGCAATTAGGGTTTGATTTTGCAGAGCAAAGAAGTATATTCTACCAATTATTATTAGTCTTGTTGCCCCTCCAGAAAACACTGCTGCTTCTCAATTTTGGATAAACTGATAAATTCTTGCAGAATCATGCCTGTCATTGTATTCATACTTAGACCCTAAGGCCTGTATTTTAACTCTAGACTCAGAAGTTTCATCTCTAAGCAAACTGTGTCTCAGCTCAGGAAGGGGAGGAAGTGGTATTTAAAAGAGGAGTAGGCTGCTGTAAACAGCAGCAAAATTAAAAATAAATTTGCACCAGATTCACTCTGTTTCCCTCATGCTGTGGGGCTTCTGCTGATTCCCTCTGCAATCCAGGAAGGATCATCCCTACCAGGCCCTTATGCGTAATTTGATTTTGGCGGGGGGGGGAATATTTCTGCTTTCCTATGAATTACCACGCCTAAAACCTCTATGTGATCTGGGGTTTATTTGTGATCCAGGGGCATTACGGTTTTGCCAGATGCTTTACGGACTGATGCATTCTGATCACAGCATTGAATTAAACAATCAGAATAGGGAGTTGAGGGAGGGTTTGGGGGTATTTTTTCCCTCCCGGCTGTGAAAACAGAGTTCAGGTTCAGCACAGCCCCCCCTTTTCCCAGAGGTATGTGAACTGCTTTCCGTGATCATCTGGGAATTTTCACAGAATTATAGAATGGTTTGAGTTGGAAGGGACCTTAAAGATCATCTAGTTCCAGCTCAGGTTGCTCAAAGCCCCATCCAGCCTGGTCTTGAACACTTCCAGGGATGGGGCATCCACAGCTTCCCTGGGCAACCTGTTCCAGTGTCTCACCACCCTCACAGGAAAGAATTTCTCCCTGACATCTAATCTAAATCTCCCCTCTTTCAGTTTAAAACTATTACCCCTCATCCGATCGCTACACTCCCTGATAAAGAGTCCCTCCCCATCTCTCCTGTAAGGCCCCCTTTAGGTACTGGAAGGCCACTATAAGGTCTCCCTGGAGCTTTCTCTTCTCCAGGCTGAACAACCCCAGCCTTTTTTCAGCCAACTCTCTCAGCCTGTCTTCACAGGAGAGGTGCTCCAGCCCTCCGATCATCTTCGTGGCCCTCCGCTGGACCCGTTCCAGCAGGTCCGTGTCCTTCTTTTCAACAGCTTCCCTGCGCAGCAGAAACAGAGCACTTAAAGCAGTGCCATCTCCATTTGTAACATCTCCCAGTTGCTGCATCTGGCCTGTTACTGAATATTACAGTATCAAGAGGGCAGAGCTTCACCTCTGAGAGGAGAGCTTTGGAGGATAAGGCGTGTGGAAAACAGGCCTCAGGTGTTCATGAAATAGAGCTGAATTGTGTTGGTGCACTGAATTGCAAAGGTTTGGGCACAGCCACCTCAGTCATCTCTTTAGGTCTTTGTCCCTAAAAATGCTCTTCCTTGTTCTCCAGCTGCTCAAACACAAAACCTCTGGCACAGGTTAAAAATCATTCATTTTCCTCCTGAAGCTTCTGCTGAAGCTGAGTTCCCTGACTGGTCAGTATCGGGGCAGATGACCCGTAATGTGGGGAGTTTGGAAACAAGCATTTCCCTTTGAGTGGCAATCAATAGTATTGAAGGTGGGGCTGGCTTGCTGCAGACACCACTCACAAAATAAGCGTTCAAGAGTATCCCTCGTAGAACGCTGGTATCTCTGTTGGGAAGGCATTGTGTTTCTGTAATAGGGTCTTAGTATCGACATTTTAATTGATTTTAATCAGGTATGCCAAGTACAGGAGTCAGGTGCCAAAAAAGTGATGTTGCAGGGCTGTCCTGTTAGCTGACTTGCTCCTTTTGGTGCAGAAAGGCTCCTTTTGGTGCCTCCAACTGGAATCCCTAATTAACTCCAAGCGAGTAATGCTCTTGTAATACAGTGGGATTTAAACCTTCAGGGTTTGGATTAAATGGACTTGGAGCCGAACCATTCCTACTGAATAATGAAAACTAGTTTTAAGGTTAACTTCTTTTCTCTACAGGGCAAATGCAGTTTCATGGAGAGGCGTTTTATTTTGTGCCTTTTATTTCCAATGCATGAAGCAAAATTCACTAGGTGGGCAAGGTAGCCTCCTCATAACTATCTGCTTTTTCAAAATCGTGTTTCTTAGAAAAGTAAATATCAATATTTTGTGCCAAGATCAAAGCCAGAAAAATCTTTAAAGTCCTGTAAGAGTCTTATGCTACATGAACCCAAATCTGTTTTTAAGTGGAAATAAATTAACTTTTTACATACTGCTCCTTCTGAAGCTCTTCACAGCTAATGTAAAGATATCTTCGTTGTCTTTGCTCCCATGAGAATACATTTGCATCAGTGTTGATTTATGTGAAAAAGGTCAGAAGTATTTTTAAAAGCTGAGAGCCTTCATATTCTTCACAGAAAGAGATACTTGAATTCCCTTGCCTCTGAGTTAATTTACCTTTTAGTAGCTGCAAGAGTAAAAAAAAATAAAAAAATACTGATTTTACTGATGTTAGATGGGTGCTGCACCCTCCCCAGTGATACAACCACCAAGGTCTGAGGGTGGAAGAAAGGCAGCTGGTCTGGGGATATGTAAGAATAAAGGCCGCTCGAGGCAGAGTTTGGAGGCACCTGTTCCTGGCACCCAGGACTTCTCCTGTTTCACCAGGATTTGCTTGACCTGACTCTACTTTGCCATCTGTCTGTAGGAAGGCAGAAACTTGAGCAGCAGTGCTTTGACTTTGATAGGGCATGCAACAGCTCTCAGACGTCAGTGTTGTCAGGTCATTTATTTATTTTTAGCCTGAGGTAGCCCCTCAGTGTTGCCTAAAGATCTGCTTATAGACTCTTCCTGACTGCCTCTCCTGTGAAAGGGTTTTCCGAGCTGAGCAGGATTTAGGGGGGAGGGCCGAGGGAGGGACTTGGAAGCCAAGCTAATAAACAACCACCCAAATTTCTGCCAAGCTCTTCTACTTTGCAAATCTTTAGTGGACAGCTTTTGTGCAATTGCCTCTCTGTGCAGACCTCTCAGGATTTGGATAGGCCTTGCTGTTTGAAGAGCCAGGTTTGGCAACTTTGTTCATTTCTCCGTATGTTCTTTTAATTACTTCTGCCTTACTATTACTGCAATGCCAGGAAAAGAAAAAGCATCCCTCTGGCTTTTTTTTCTCCTTGCCCTGGCAGGGAGGGGAGGTGGAGTAGCATTCCAATTCTCACGTCTCTGAAGATAACCCAGGTGTGTCCTCAAGATAACATTATTCCTGAATAGCCATTTCTGAATAGGCTCATGTCTTGTGTTTATTCATGGCAGAGAAATCACAGTGATGGACTCCCTCAGTGGAAGCTGGACTAGCTGCTGGCATCTGCAGAAATGAACTGAAAATCTGAACTAGGAGAAGGACTCTGATTTGGCTATTTCTCCTAATTTTCCATAGGAAAATTAACTGAAAATTCAACATAGAAAACCAAAGCTGAGCAATAACATGTCAGTGAGAATCTGTTCTGTAGGTGTCCCTCTGCCTTGCTAGCAGGAGTAATAGGCAAGGAACAAACGTGGTGCTCGTGCCCTTACCCATAGCGGGGTAAGTTTAATGTTGGAAGTCTGAATGGCAAGAGTCAATTCGTGGTGATTTTCACTAAAGGTTTCCAGCTGCCACGGCAGATGCAGCACGAGAGCTGGAGTCAATGGATGGGTGATGTCTCTGCAAATGTGACATTTCTAGGCTGCCACGTGCTGCTCACAAAACTACAGTTTGTGCACGTGTACTACTTTCAATGCCTCTTAGGCCTTCTGTGGGCAAAAAGGAAGGAGACGTTATTCTTGAACCCCTTAAAGCAGGGGCGTGCATGCCGTTGTAACTAATATCAGTACTAGGTAGGCATCTGATAGTGCTGACTGAAACACTAAATTAGACATTTGTCTATAATCTAAACAGGGCAATATCAGGCCCAAATATTATCTATAATTTTCATCTTAGCATCGCTGTCAGAATATAGGGGAAATAATCAGAAGAAAAGCAATAGAAAGGGCTCAATTCTGTAGTATTTATATTGATCGGACCCTTTCAGTACTTCAGGAGGCTGGCTGGACATTCACTGTACGGGTTCCAAGAAAAGCATCCTGGTTTTGCAGCATCCCTCCAGAGAAGGGGGGGAGAGGCAGAATTTCCTAGTTTTAGGAAACAAGATTGTATTTGAAATGTAAGATTGCGCACAGTGAAGCTACAGACGAGCTGTAGGTTGAGCTGCATGCAATACCTTAATTCAGCAGGGGCACCTGGACTCATAGGAGGTAATTCCATTTACTTCTTAGCACCATCGTTTTCATGCTGCTCTTCTTTCCGTGCAAAGAGCTGTACTTAACCTCTGACGTCTCCTCAGTAGAAGGACAGATGAACATTAAGATATATTGCATTTCAGTGATGCCACCGAATATATTCTCTTCTCCTGTGGGAGTTTGAAAAGTGTCAGAAGACAAGAGCAACAGCAAAAAAATTAATATTTGCTTTGCCACTGAGCAGTTATTGAACAACTGTGGGTGGACTAAGTAACAGAGGACTTTATTTATTAGTTATACACCAGTTAAAGCAATTTTTTAGAACTTTGGATGAGAATGCTTAGCTGGTGAAAAACTGCTTTCTGTGCTGCTTTATGCTTTTAGGCTGTTTCCTGGTGTGCAACAACAGCATGTCGTTTTGACAGCAAGTGACAAAGCGCTGTAACGTGGACTGTTTCCTTCCTGGGGAAAAACAAAATGAAGGAGGAGTTCGGGCCATTTCACTATTCAGAATCCTTTGGAGCTGTGATAGGAGCAGATAAGCAATACTTCGTGTCTTCTGATTATTTCAAATGAAACAGTGTCATTTCTCAAGAGAATATGATGTTTTCTGGTAGCGATGCGTGGCAGAGGAAGCTCTGCTGTAGCAGAACAAGCTTTGGAATGTAGGTATGTGCAGGTAGCTATTTCAATAGCTTCACCATGCTGTTATGCACTTCCAATTTCATATATTTAGTGTTAATAATTAACATTCTGCTGCTGAAATTGCTTTTCAGTTTCAGTTTAAACCTTCTCATTATGTGAAATGTGTTTTCATCATAAATATAGAACTGGTATAAAGCTGTAGACCTAAGGCCATTCATCGGGACCCAAGCTTCAGCTCTTGTACGCTTTACCTTTCATCTTGGGTTTCGCTAGGTAGCCACAGGTACTATGAAAACTTGGCATTACAGCAAAAGAAGTGAAATAAACATTCATGATTACTGCCCCTAAATTGCAGAGCTTGGGAGGCATCTATTGTTGACTGTACATAAACAAACCTCCAGCTGTATTTTGAAATTAAAGGGATTTGGAATTTTGGAATTAAAGGGATTACTTTTTCTCATTAGAGATGCTCAGACCTCCTTGAGCTTCCAGATCCAAATCTGACCTTTGCAAGAGCACCCACCACTCAAAATGCCTAAAAGCAAGAGTTCTTGAAATTCCCCGTATTCGCAGTGTGGTTATCCTCCAGCAAAGCTTCGGCTGCCAAGGACAAACTGGAAAACATCCTCCTCTCACAGATGACAGTCACTCGCACAACAACCCAGTCATTAAACAGTTTTCTGCCGTGGGCCTGCTGCCCATCCTTCCTGCCTGGTGGAGCCTTCCGGGGCCTTTGCACTTGCCAGGGGAAGTTGATGGAGGGGGAAGGGTACCAAAGTTACAAAATCACTTCCAGCTAACGAATTTGAAAGCTTTTTGAGACCATTTCGTTAGAGGTTTTGGACAGCTTTTGTTATTTTCGATGCTTGTTGCCTCTGGTGAGAATTAGGCAGCCTGTTCTGCCAACCGGGGACAGCAACGCTGGGTGAGAGAAAGGATCACCCTGACGGTGGACATCACCTGGAGAGACATTCAGTTGGAGGGACGTGGCTTTCTGTTCATCGGAGCTTAACACCAACGTGCGCCGATTCCTGGTTTGCTGATCTAATTAGGTGCACGGCAATACCCAGCACAGCATTAACTGCAGAGGGGTGCCGCGGCCTCTTCAGTCCCCCAGAGTGGTTGTGGGGGGGCAAGACGCCCATTGTAGCAGGACCTGTCAGAAACACGGGGAGCGATCACCAGCCAAATACAGACATGTCCAGCTGCCAGGGGCTGGGTTTCAGACGTGCTGACTGTAGTGCACCCCAAGCTCCTGCACCAGCCATGGGGCTAGTGCTTAGCTGTAGTCACCGAACCGTGAAAGTTCTCTATTTGGCTGGTATTTTGGGAGCCGAGGATAAAGTACCAGTGACTTCAGCAGGGATGTGATGGATTGAATCATTTAACCACTCAGCCACTTCACCCTGCTCTGCAGGCCTTGAGACAGATAGGCTTTTTGGGTTGCCTCCAGCGCAGGATGCCACAGGGCGGCCTTCACTAGTGGCTGAGGGCAGCAGAGTTGAAATGGAGGGCAGATTTTGGTCAGGAGAGCTGGTCCTCTCTAGCCAGCTGGAAAGGCATGGCAGCCTCTAGCTGAGCCTCCCTTTTCACCACCACCAAATGGCTGACAGGGATCTAAACCCCTGCAATGGGAGAAACCTCCAAGATTGGGACAGTGCCCAGGTGCCACCCCATCTCAGGCTCCCCTGAGGGTTGTAGGTCCTCTGTTTAGCAGCTCCCTTGTCCTGCCTGTCAGCTGCAGCCTGTGCCAGGTGATGTGGCCACCAAGTGTGGCAGCTGGCAGCGGCCTCAGCTGTCAGCTGAGGGAGCTGGGAGCGAGGGGGACATCAGCACAGACCACGTCCTTGCCAACAGGTGCAGTCCCACAGGGTCGGACCACGATGGGCAGATGTGGGAGTTGGTGATGGGGCCTATCAACAGCCCCTGACACGGCAAGCAATGTACCGGGTCCAGAGTCCAGCCATGGGCTCCAGACAGGAGCAAAAGGAGACGGGGCCAGAGACAGGGCTGGAGAGAAGATACGGTGCCCATCCAAGAGGTCTACGGAGGAGACAGGCTGCCCGCAGCACAGATACGGTAACTGGGGCTACCCAGCACTTGAGATGAACACTTTCAGGCTTAGTTTAAAGAAAAAAAAAGATTTATTTCCCAGGCACTGGATAAATAGAGGCTCCTCCTTTCCAGGACCAGATCCCTTCCTAGGGAGAAAATGGGGTATTTGGACATCCGCGTAGATGGCAGTGTTGGCGCCCTGGGTGCTGCAGGACTTCAGACCCTCAGGTGCCTTGTGATGTAAATGTAAAATACTAGGGCAAGGCAAATTCCAGGGATCTCCCATTTCCCAGTAAATACCATACTACAGAGGGGGGTCAAACTTTTTCTTTTTCTTTTTTTTTTTCCTTCTGGGTCCTGAAATGCTACATTTGCCTCAGACCAGAGGCAACTACTTCTTTGAGTAATGGGGAAGCAAGCCTTTCGGGGGAGAGGAGCACACACGTAGGTGGGTTTGTTCAGCCAGGCAGCTACAGGTTGTGCCCCGCAGCTCCTGGCTTGGGCCTGTCTTTAGCAAACGTGGCCCGTTATGAAAAGTTTTGTACCTCTTTAAACAAATAAATCCCGCTTCGTCAAGACAGCTTCCAGCGTTGCAGACATCTGCTCAGACTCAAACAGCTGGTGATAAATCATTCTGGAAAAAAAAAAAAAAACATGTCTTTTCTTGCTGTATTTTGTGCCCAGATATGATATTCTTCCAGCTGACACCAGCCTCAAGGCGGAAGTCCGGTGTTAATCATTTTTGGCTGCCTGCCATGGTAAAATTCAGAGGGTCCTGCAGGTGCAGGGGGGGTGCAGCCCCACGCCAGCGCCGCGCGTGTCCCCCCTGCATCAGGCAGCCCGGTGACACCGCACCAGCAAACCTCTGAACAGGGGAAAACACTGCATGAGGTGGAAGTGCTGGGGGGCTCGTGCCTGCCTCTGCAACGCAGAACCGAGGAGGACTTCTCGGCGTGGGGCTGCTGGCGCCATGGCCCCATCTGCCAGGGCTGGAAGGACAGCTGCTGCTGCTGCTGCTGTATTTAATACCTCTGTCATCGTCCAGACTAATGCACCGGCTCGCGGAAAGGCTGTGCTGTCTGTACGCGTGCCAGAGCAATGCCGACGCTTGACGTGGGTCTTGGCTGCGGAGGAAAACGGGCTTGCTTGGGAAATATTTTTGGAGCATGAAGTCTCTAAGACCACCTGCCCTACGTCTGCAGAAGGCCTGAATGCTATCAAATTACAGGGGCAACCTTTCTCTTCCTTTAAGTATAAACATCTCCTGCACTCAAAGCTTTTTTTCCCCAAGTTTATTAGCATACTCATCTCATTTGTGGGTTTTCTCTGCTATTCAGAATGACAACAGATGTCTAGGGAAGCTAATCACTCTTACATTCAAGCCCTAGAAGACTGCAAGCCCTTTGGGAAAGCATGTCATCCTTATCCCCAGCACAAATTTTGTTAAAAATGCCAGTTTAGCCTGGAAGACAGCTTCCCAGGAGTTTTGCTCTTTACAATCAAAACATGGAGCTGATCTCCTTGGTTTGCCAACCCAAGTCCCACACAGACCTATAGATAACTGAAGGGAGATGCAGTGAGCAAGAAGACCCCTCGAACCGGCAATAGCAGCCAAGGCAAGGGAGCTGGGGAGCCTCAGCCTCTCCAGGACTTACCAAAATCCTACAGCCGGCTCGTTTGTTTAAGCTGTCCTGCTGCGCTGTAAAGCATGAGGCCAGCAGGAGAAAAGGCCCGCGGGAGCCAGACCCTGCCATCGAATCACCAAGGCCTGTCGTTCAGTGCAAAGGAGAAGTCCAGCTCAGGTCAGGGCTTGGGCACAATGGAGACCTCTAGCTACCGAGGGAGCTTTCTAGCCTGCATGAGAGACATTTCTGGAGGGAAGCAATGAATTGATAGGGGTTTCTGAACCACAGTTTCAGACTTAAATGCCTAGAGCCTGTCTGCCATAAATCCTCCTGTTGACTCTGAGCCCATATCTTACAGCAGCGGCAGCAGCACCCTCATTCTCCCCTCCCATCTCTCTGTGCTGTATTACACATTACGAGAATATCTTGTTTTCTTTACCTGCTTTGAGCTCCACAAGGGGCTCTCATCTTTGCTAATCACATTATGCCTGCTCATTTTTCATTCTTCGACCTTCTTGCCGTTTTAACCTTGTCTGCTCCTTGAATTACCTAGAGCTTCAGCATGCAGGAATCACTACAAAGCTTATGGCAAAACCAAACAAGCTGCAGGCTCACACACATGCAGAGACCTTTCCTTTGGGGCTTTGCTTAATTTCCTCTCTGCTTTGCTCCAGATCACTTATTATAAATTCAGAAATCCCTTGAGCCAATTTCCGAAGACTAGCTGTTCTCCTTGGGTGACATAGGGTTCCCACATACGTGGCCCTCCAAAGACAATGCTTCACTCAAATCTTATTTCTGGGATGCAACGGGGACTTGAGATAGCATGCTTGTTTTCCACGGATGCCTGAATCTCACCCATCGGGAATGTTTGGTACCAGCGTTACAGTTCCCGTTCTGCCCTCTGGTTTTAATCCCTACTTTCACTGTGCTTTCACCATCTGCTGCTAACTCCAGCTGTCGTCTTTTAAGGAAACACTTCTTGAACATTTGTCATGGCTCTGACAAACCTTCTCTCCAGGTGCTTCTGCGAGAATTGGATGTCCCTGGCTAACAAACAGCCAGCACCACCCGACACCCAAGACATACCGCTGCTCCGAATGTCACCCTGCTCTGTTTAATTAGCTCCTCTAGCTGGAACTCACTGTGGTTTAGCTTCTGTTGTTTTTCTCCTTTCCTTCATTATTTCACCAGGGCAAGCTGTCCCTACAGACTGCTGCCACCTCTTGTGCATCTCCTTCATCTCATTGCTTGGAGCTGCCAACAAAAGTGCTTTGTAGAAGTTTTGCTTTCCATGCTGGAAGATGTGCAGCTTGCAGAGCTTTCATCCCTGATGGTGGTTTCGCCTCTACAGCAGCCGCTTGTCCCAGTAATTGTCTCAGAGGCACAGGTCCCCTGAGACAACGGGACCTTCTCCTGCAAACTCCGTGCCATTTTCATTACTGCATCTTTTGCGGAGACACAAATAATAAGTCTGGCACTACATTTCCCTATTCTCATTTCAGGTAAACACAGCCAGCAAGGTCTAAACCAAACAAAATCGAACAGAATGGAGGAGTTCGGGGATCCTTCAAAGTGAACAACCGTCCCCCCCACCCTGAGGTTTTCAGTACTGGAAGCCGAAAACCGACTGGCAGCAGAAGTCAGTCCTCATTCGAAACACAAAAATCGGTGTGAATCTCCCATTTCGGCAATGAACTTTCAGATCAGACCCCAAAATAGCAGGGAAATCTTCATACAAAAGTATGAAGTTGCAGCGTAGATGGTGCAAAAGGACCCTCAAATACCTTTTGAGGTATTTCAATATATCTTACTAGGGCAGCTCTGCCACTGCTAATTTTGTGCTTTTATTTAACCATGTCCTTGAACAATCCTGGGAACTGCAGGCCATTAATTAGCACAGCTAACCTCAGTGACGGGGTGGGTGATGGCACACACGAGGGGATGGCTGGAGGAGGGTCTGCGCTGTGGGGAGGAGGCTGGGCAGCTGTGACCTGTCCCCAGGAATGCTCCCCAGCTGTTCCCATGCCAGCAGCTCGCCCTGGGGAGTCCCGCGGGCTTCCCAAAAATAGCGGCTCCCTCCCAGCCCTACCCCTGGGGGAGGCTCAGCGTTAGAAAAGTGGCAGCCTGGCACCCTGCTGCGCCTGGGAAATCCTAACTTAACCTGTGCACTATCCAGTAAAAACATATCTGCAAATACATTTAGAATTAAACAAACAAACAAACGAACAAAAAAACCCAAAAAATCAACCCCCTGAAACCTCAGCACTGATAAAGAAGAGGAAAGACAGTGAAGATATTAAGCCTCCTCTGAAATTTGGCATTGAACTGCATTGATTCTATGTTGAAAAGATGGAGCAGAAGTAGGAAAACACATATGAAAACAAGTCAGTCAGAGACGCCTGTTAGGAGAAACTGAAATACTAGGAATTTTTCATTCAGAAAAAAGTGAAATGGGAGGGCATGAAAGATGTGTTGACAATAAACACTGTAGAGATGGTAAATTGGATTCTGAAATCTGCACTTTTTCTAGAAACAAAAAGATGTTAAAATAAAGAGGCACAGATTTTCCAAACAGGGAAGGGGAACAGTTTTGCACAACGCATGATTAATCTGCAGTACTGCCCGACACAAGATGTTACTGAGGTTGAGTGCTTAGCAGAATTTGAAGAAAGAAAAAAAAAAAAAAGAGGCATATTACATGCTAATAAAAACATGCAATCATCTGTGATAGCTGAAACTTAGGGGAAAAAAATCTGAAGAATCTGTAGAAGAAAGCATAGAAGGTAGATGACAGTGCATGGGTCCATGGAGAAGTGTGGACAAGCACCTCTGAACTAGAGCTGATCAGTTTTATGTACAATTTGCTGTTGAAATATACATATTAAAAAAAAGTATGAGTATTCTCAAGTCTCCATGTTGCACCCTGAGGAATATTCAGGATCGAGAGATGGTGGGAGAAAATTGAAAAGGTTGTAAAAAGGAAACTTCATTCTTAAAACCCTTTTCAGCCCTCGCAATCCCTGCAGGATAAAAGAGCCATAGCAGAAAATGACTGAAGCCATTTAACATTTTAAAAGGAATAAGATTATAAGGAGTAAGGTCAAGATTATTTTGAATGTGACGTCCCACCACTGATGAGATTTTTCAACCAAAGGACTTGCACTTCTATGCTCAGTCCTTGTGTTTGTTCATCCCCTGTCACAGTCCGAGGTAGCTTTGCCGGCCTGTGGGAAGGTTGCGCAGCACAGCATTCTGAAAGAGAGAAACAGGTAATGGTTTTAGAGACGGTTTTCAGAGATGGTTTTTTGCAAAGGGTTATGTACATATCTATGCATTACTGCTATCTTACCTCTTGGATATCCACCCATAGGAGGGCTGGAGCACCTCTCCTATGAAGACAGGCTGAGAGAGTTGGGGTTGTTCAGCCTGGAGAAGAGAAGGCTTCCGGGAGACCTTCCAGTATCTGAAGGGGGCTTCAAGAAAGCTGGAGACGGACTTTTGACAAGGGCATGTAGTGATAGGATGAGGGGTAACGGCTTCAAACTGAAAGAGGGGAGATTTAGATTAGATATCGGGAAGAAATTCTTTCCTGTGAGGGTGGTGAGGCACTGGCACAGGTTGCCCAGGGAAGCTGTGGATGCCCCATCCCTGGAAGTGTTCAAGGCCAGGCTGGATGGGGCTTTGAGCAGCCTGGTCTAGTGGGAGGTGTCCCTGCCCATGGCAGGGGGGCTGGAACTAGATGATCTTTAAGGTCCCTTCCAACCCAAACCACTCTGTGATTCTAAGATTCATGCAAGGGTCTATCAAGGAGTTCCCTGAGTTCTTTGCTTTCTGAACAAGACAGAACTAAGCTTTTGATGCCAGCTCATGTTACTAGAAATGCCTTTAAACACCTACACATCTTTTGCTCTAGTCACACTTAATTATGAGCTCATTTGACAACTGACACCTAATTAACCTGATTTCCTTCCATTCTTTTTCCTCCTCTGTTCTACCTTTACTGACTGCACTATAGATGCTAACACTGATGCCAGTGCAGTCTTGGTCTCTGCCTTTTCACTTCCATTTTCCATCCCTGCTGCTTGTGCAAAAGACTGGTTTTCAGGCTTCTGGCCAAACCCAGAAATAATAGGTTCAATGTCTTTTTTGTTTTTTTTCCTCACTGAAATGTGTGTCCCCAAATTCATTTTTCATTGAAGAATGTGTCCAGAAAAAAAAAATAATTAAACACATCTATCCCAAAAGAGAAACAATTTGAAAATGAAATGACTTGACTCTGCCAGCATTTTGTAAGATCCTTTTCCAACAATTCACTGAATTTGTCACGAACACTTCACTGTGTGGTCCTAAAATATGGGGTCTTGTTTGCTCCTATTGTTGCTCTTCCACAGTGCTTCATGCACTGAACAATCCTACATTACCATAAGACTTCCAAGCTTTTATATAGCATTTTTAAGTTTGTGAGAGATATTTTTTGTACGTTTCCACCTTTACTTGTATAAAGCTTCCTCAAAGGAGAGGTCTGCTTCTGGTCCTCTGTTTTTTCCTACCAGATTGCTGCTAAAAACATATAAGCTCTCAGCAGGACCTAGCGCACAATATCATTAATCAGTGCCACCCACCGAATTCTTGCCACTATCTCAAAGTAGCACCTGGGGGAATATTTCTCAGCCTCCGCTCATAATCAGTGACCTCTTGCTTATTATTTTTACTGCAGTGACAGTTTTGCTGGATCAAAAGACTTCTCCGTGTGTCCTTTGTTAGATTTGCAGCAGGTACATTTTAGTCTTCCTAAATTCATATTTGGCTGCAAGTTTCTTCCCTGTTGTAAGTCTCATCTTCAAATGCTTCTGCCCGGAGGTTGAAAACTGGCTTTGACCTCTCTGCAGCTACTTTGTGCAATGGGTCTACATCACGGGAGCAACACGCTTTCTTCTTTTCCCCCTTCTGCATGCTTTGGTTTCCCTTTCCCTTATGGTCTCAGACAGAGGCAGCAGGTAGAACTCCGATCTTCCCGGCGAAGTCGAAAAGGTAGTGAGAAATTGTGGGTTTCAGCTTCCTTCATCATTTTGATTTTTCAGAAAACAAGACCTGACTCACAGCTACGCAGCGGCAGCGGCGCAGGAGTCGCCAGCCTCCCAGGGCTCCGCAGTCCCACCACGGCAGCCAAGCCTTGCCGTGCTTAGGCATGATGTCCAGTTCCTGGGTACGTCACCTCCCACCAGCGACACTTTCCAACAGTGGTCCCCCGACCTCGTCAAGGAAGGGACACCTTTGCTACCAGAAAGCACAGTGACACTGTGAAGACACGGGGTAAAGGCAGGACTAATTCCAGCAGTAAAAGGAACAGTGGGATGCTGGCAGGGGCCGCTGTTACTGCCACACTGCACTTCCCAGTAACGTTACTGGAAGCCACGTGTTCACCCAGCTTAGTTTAAAGACGCTCAGGACAAAGTTACCAGGATCCTATTGGAACATTTCTCTTAAGCCTTTCAGACAATTCAGGTTCTACCACCCCATTTTTAGTTCGCTCTTTCCCACTTACCATAGCACTGCAATGAATCTCACGGACACATCTTTAGAGCGAAATGGAAAATATCTTTTCGTTTGCCAGCAGCAAAAAAAAAAAAAAAAAGTTAAGATTAACTGCTGTTGTCAGCTCTGTTAACAATGTCTTTTGCAGATTTGTCCAATCTTAGTTAGTGTTGTTTTCACGCATAGTGAAGTATAGCTATTGTCTCTGTCATACGCAAAAAATTCCATTTCTTTAGCAATGTGCTAAAACCCGAAAAAGAAAAATTGTCTTTCATAATTCCTGACAAGATTCCATTATACTGAAAGGGAAAAGCGATCTTGTATTTTACGTACCCAAAAGTGATGTCTTAAAGGCTGTGGTGCCTTTGTTACATGAAGAATATTTTTCCACATCGGTGCAGTTGCTCTTAGATATCACATCCATTACTGCCCTCCAAGTCTTTCTTTCATATAATATGGGAGGGTGTTCTCTGGAAGACACATGGCAACTTTCATGTCACATCAGAATTAACCAAAATATCACAAGGAAAATACAATTTTTTTCTCGAAACCTTTAAACCTAATAAATTCTCAACAGAAGTCTGTGGTTTATAATAAACAGATAATTCTTAACTGTCTGAATAAATTACATGATACAGTTTCGGCATAGTTTTGCACCTCTGGGGTATTACGGCAAAGAAAGCTGGAGGAATCCATCACAGCTGAAGATTAAAAGACAAAGTCCTTCCCTAATATAAATTCTCCTAACTTCATCAAATTCAAGCAAGCTACAATGATTTACACTTCTCCAGAGGGTTTTCTGCACTGTTTTTTTCATAAATAGAAGGGTAAAAGTGGGAGTAAGAAAAGGTAAAATTATGGATAAATAAAACAGAGAATGGAGACTGCATGAAGTCTACCTAGGGACCTCTGTTCAGATGTAATTCAGCTAGGAAGTGCATGTGCTTTATAGCTCTATGTCGTACAGGAAAAATAAAGATACATTTTTAAAAGATCTTCAGAAAAATAACCTATTGTGTCTCACACAGCTCTGTGTCAGATGATCTCATCTGTGATTGCTAAGAAATACCAGCTCAATGGTGTGTCATAAGGGGAGCAGTTCCCTTACCCACACATGGGTGTCCAGTGGCATTTGAGATGCTCTCGGGCATCCCCTCAGCCTCCAGATGCTCTCCCAAAGGTTGCAGGTATCCCAGGTCCTTGGGTGGTATGTGCCAGGCCTGCGCAGGCATCTCAGACATTCTTGGGCATCTCAAATTGAACAGCTTTCTTATGTCTGGGCACCTGAAACCTGCCCCTGGCAGGGAGCCAGTTCTAGAGTAAGACATCTAAATTTAGATACCTACATGTAAGCCACCTAAGGTGCTCAGGGGTGCCTGAGGGTCCACACAGGGCTGGTGGACAGGGCCCAGGCTCTGTGGGAGATCCACAGCCTGCTGGAGAGGCAGCTGGACCTGGCCAGGATACCCCTGGGCATCTCGGATGGCTGTAAGTGCTCATATTTGGGCACCTGGATGCAGCCCTATGTCTCCACTGACCGTAGTAAGAGCTTGGCTTCAGCTCACGTAAGCGCACTACGTGTACACCCACAACATGGACAGTAAGGCTGAAAGACTTCTGCAAGAAAAGCCTTGAGCTGCCTGGGTATCAGCTGCCCCAAGAAAAGCTTAGTTATTTTTACCTCCTTTGCCAGAGCAGAGTTTGAAAGCGGGTGCCCAGTCACACCTCTGCCACCCAATAGCCCTGTTCTGAGGAGATTACTCATAACTTTACAATCCAAGTGTCTAAAGATGTTTTAATACTACCCTGATGCCACAAATACAGAATTTATACTCTACTTACTCCCTTAACTTCAAAAATTGAAACCATCCAACAACTACAAATATAAATATAGTCTTCATCAGATGGCATTTTGCTATTTTCAAGTGGCTTTTGTCCTGAGATGACAACGAATTAAACTTATATACCAAGTTAACTCTTTTCAAGAGTGAGTTCTCAGCAGCTGAAGCTTTGTAGTGCAAAGCTTTTTCATTACCAATGTGAGTATGGAATTCAGGGTGGGTTTGGAGTTGCTTCAAAAATTGCCAGCTTAGTTCATCCATTCAAATGCTGACTCTTTGCTGTTGGAATTTATTTCATATGCCCATTTTTCAATAGAAACCATTTATGAACACTCTGCCAAGCTGAAAAGTGAAGTTGTTGTGTATTGACTCCCAGTGATACTGGCTTGGTTTTTTGAACTCGTGTTTTCTACATTCATCTCTTCAATAAAGAAAATATTTTCCACTGGTTCAGAAGTGGAGATCTCATCCTAAGCCTGGTTAAAAGTCTCCTGCACTCACTCCACACCTGCTTTGCTGTGCCCCAAACGGAGAGAGCTGCAAAAAGGATTTGGTCATGAAGCTATCACTGCCCAGTCTCTGCAGACCCCCGAGTCCAATGCTTAGACATAGACTCGGGAAATTTTTACTTGGATGATTTTCAGTTCTATCATACAAGCTTCTAGACGTAAGTGCCTGAATTTCTTAAATGCCATCTTTTGGATATACAAGCACACATTCTGACTGAGTTTAGCAATAAGGTATCCAGCCCACACTTAAACTTCATAGGGTCCTACAAGCCAGACGCTCAATACCTTGCATGTAGAACCCATCTGGGACATTGGTACCAAAGCGCACACCCACCACATCCCAGGTATAGCATGGGTGAAGGCAGCAGTGCCTTCCTTCCAGGCATTCCCTGGGAAGGGCTGGCCAGGCTTGATGAGCTCTGAGCAAGCTGATCTAGTTGAAGATGTCCCTGCTCACTGCAGGGGGGTTGGACTAGGTGACCTTTAAAGGTCCCTTCCAACTCAACACATTCTATGGTTCTATGATTCTATGATAAGGGCTGGGGTGGTGTCCCTGCCCCGCTGACTGATACCAGAGTAAGCAGTAGACTAAAAAGTCATGGTCACTCGCTCACCAGTCCAATAAATAACAGTCTTGGCTTCAAGTGGAGAAAGGGTGGGCTACACCTCTTCTTCCTACAGGCTACCCCAAAGTCCATGAGTGAAGGAAGGACTGAATTCATGTCCAGCCGTATCTCACAAGGGCAGGTGAACAAGGGCCAATGGGTGAGAAGAGGACCGATGTCACCTCCTCACCTGGCTGTGAGGGAAATGCCCCTGTGGTGAGAAGGGGCAAGCTCTGGTGCTTATCACAGCCTCATGGCAAGGCAACCCAGCCACAATCAGATGCCTATTTGGAGCCCTACATCCACACAGGTCTCAAGGAAGGACGTGGCATCTCTGTTAGCGTTTCTCAGACAGCTCCATCAGCTCCCCAGGCAGTGCGCCGGGCTTTGCTGGTGGCTTTGCCGGGTGTCTGTACAGACAGTGGGGACCCACAGAGTCAGTTCCAGTCCCAGATCCTAAAAAGTCATGAACCTCGGTGGTTTGCTATTTGGAATTGCTGCCCTATACAGTTATTCTTCTGCTGGTATATGCGACAGTGATCTAAAAGAAGGCTTTTTTGTCTAAGAGATTATTTCACAGAGGAATGATGGCTCTATTTAACAAACAGTGCAAAGAGCATCTGGTCTATACAGAAGAAAACAACAAGCTAATTATAAACAATTCTGTCTATACCTCCTATTGCCTATTTTTTAATTCCTTCTCTGATTTAATTTCATTTTAGTATTGTTTCAGGGAAATAGGATCTTTTGCTTTAAGACTTCATCTGCTCTCACTTGTCATAATTTAGAAGCTAATAATCCTCTTCATGACATCACACACACTCACTAAAACCCATTATGCCAAGGACAAAGTATGACAGTCTCAGGCGTGGGGAATAAGAACAACAGATGAGAGACAGCAACAGATGCAAATTAACTGCTAAAGACAAAGAATTATATTGTCCCCTTCCACAAGAAAACTCCGGGAGGAAGGAAAACAGCCCAGCAGTGCTGTTTGTACCCCGGGGATGCTTTCTAAAATCCCTTGCCCATCGTTAGCAGCAACGGAATTGATCAGAGCAAAGCTTCTCTTCTTCACAAAGGAAATGTAGCGGGCTAGCAAATGGCAGCTAAAACACGGTGTTAAACACAGCCTAGCACTTAGCGTAACCAACTCATGGTTAGCCTTAGGTTGCTTTTAGTATTAAGTAAAAGCGTGGCTTTACTCCAATTCATAGTCTTATCGCTTTTCCCATCCAGTTTGAAATGATGTTGAGTATTTTTTAAACAACTGTATTTTCTTTTATCGTTTCCAAAGGAGGGATAGTGCCGTGAGCTGAGCTGGGTAGGAGTGATAAAGACGATTGGGATGTTTTGATAGCCCCCAAGCCTATTCAGTCTCACTTTTTATGTGGTTTTGGCTGAAGGCGTCCCACGTTCACTGAAAAACCTCATGCTGTTAATAACATTGCAGTGTACTACAGCAGAGCCGTGGAAATGTGTTCAGAGACCGTAGTGGTCACAAACACAGCTTTTACCCAAACAAGGGGCTCCCCATGAGTGCTCTCAGATCTTCAGACAAGGAAGGATGGTGAGCTGGGAGAGCGCAACGCCAGGCTCAATTGTAAAAGGAAAAAAAATTAGCATGTCTGACTTTTCACTGTAGGTTTCTGTTTCCAAATTGCAGATCAGGAACCACTTATCCTTGGCCAAAAAAAAAGTTCTGCTTTTTTTTTGAGTTTAAACCAGCTTTTTAAAATGTAAGAGCAGAAAGATTCTTTAAGGCGGTGCCTTGTCTCCAGCAGTGACTGCAAGCTGGTGTACACCATGTACAGGAACACGGCAAATATGCATGGTCCTGCTACCAAGTACATTCCCAGCATTCTGTAATCCTCAGCAAAGCTCTTTTCCATGAGCTTCTCCTGTGCCCTTTGAGTCCATGCAAACTTTGAGCATCCATGATGTCTGCGAGCAGGAGTTCACAGCCCAAGGACAGCCCGACGGTAGAACAACCTCCTGTGCTGTCAGCAGAACCTACCACCTACTACCTTCATCTGACAGTGCCCCATTCCTCTACCAGGAGCGTGCTGTTGATCCCCTCTTTCAATTCCTTTAGTTATTTCATCAACTTCTATGAAGCCCCCCCACCATTTAATTGTCTCTTTTTCAGACTGTTTTGTTCCCTCTCTCTTTGTTCCTCACACAGAAGCAGTTCCATATTCATGATCATCCTTGTTATCCTTTTCTGAAATTTTTTCAGCCTTTCTACACCTTTTTGAGAAAGAAAGACCAGAACTGCATGCAGTATTGAAGGGATGAGCAAATCATGGACTTCTATAGTAGTATGATGACAACATCCAGTTTTCTCTCTCCTTCTTTCCTGGCAACTGTTAATACTTGCTTTGCCTCTTAGACTGCGTCCTGATAGCAAGCATGAATAGTTTTCATGGAGCTATCTATCCTAACTCAGAGCTTTTGCTGCTGAGGAAAGCAATCAGCCCGTCTTTTTATATGTGAAATTAGGATTGTTTTTCCCCCACCTTCATATTTGTCTGCATAAAATTTCATCTGTCATTTTATTGCACACTCAAATCTAGCAAGCTCCTTCTGCAACTCTGCAGAATCATCTTTGCTATCCTGAATAAACAATCACCCTTGCATCATCAGCAAACCCCACTTCTCACCCCCTTTTCCATGTCATATATGGCTGTGCTAAACAGCACAAGTCCCAGTATACATTTTCTTGCAGGATTCCCCTTACAATCTCACTTCATCGTGAAGAACGACCATTTGCTCCCACCTTCTTTCTTCCCCACCACCAGGTTCCTTTCTTTTAATAAATTATTTATCCATGCACGAACCACCCCTCTTGCCACACGGCTGCTTTTCTTCCTTAAAAGTTTTTGGTGAAGGACCTTACTGAAAGCCTTTTGGAAATTCAAGTAGACAGCATAGCCAGCTTTTTCTTATTCAATTGCTGTTGACGTTTTCAAAGAACTCAAGGTCTGAGAAGGTGATGTTCATCTATAAAAGCTATAACGATTATTCCCTAGCAAAAGGGATTGCTATTACCCCAGCCAGGAAAACTTCCCCAGTGAAATGACAATGCAGGGAATCCAGCACCGGTAAAATGAGTAATTTTCCATAAGACATATTACCCAGCACTCATTTCCAGAGGAAATCACCTAGGTCAAGAAGTCAGCAGGATTCAAAAGACAGGTGGGCAACCACGCTCAGCGTTCTCCTGGCTTGTTTTCCACTAATGTTGGAAGGGATATTAAAACTCATGAATCGGGGCTTAAATGATTGTCTCAATATAAAAAGTCAGGATGAACTCTAATGAAGCTTAGTAGATGATCCCTTTATTTTCTGAATGCTCCTTCATTTGAACCTGACCTGACAAAAAGAGGCATAAAACTTAAAGGGTGCTTTAGCAGGAGAATCAGAGACGGGGCTGCAGGCTACGGAGCCGGCAAGAGGAACTGCCTTCCGGCTGCTCGCCAGCTGCAGCACCGCTTGCTTGGCCTGCACGTGAGGATAAAGGCCGAGACGAAATTGTCTGGGAAGCTTTTCAACAACTTATTGATCTTCATTTTAATGCTGACATTTGGGTTGTAATATAAGCTGTCTGAGATCTCAAAATCTTTATTTAAATGACAAAATATCCCATCTATAATCCCCATATAATAACTTGTAGCACTCTACAACCAGCCTAATGTTCGTGCTTGGTATGTTTCTCATATTGGTTTGCCCTTCCCTTCCCTTCCCTTCCCTTCCCTTCCCTTCCCTTCCCTTCCCTTCCCTTCCCTTCCCTTCCCTTCCCTTCCCTTCCCTTCCCCTCCCCTCCCTTCCCTTCCCCTCCCTTCCCTTCCCTTCCCTTCCCTTCCCTTCCCTTCCCTTCCCTTCCCTTCCCTTCCCCTCCCCTCCCTTCCCTTCCCTTCCCTTCCCCTCCCCTCCCTTCCCTTCCCTTCCCCTCCCTTCCCTTCCCTTCCCTTCCCAGCAATTTGCAGCAACCAAAGATTCTCAGACTATTTAAACTGGATATTTTGATATTGGATGTATTGCAGCCAGTGCTACAGCATTTCTTAATGATAAACATAAGAGCTGATCAGCACATTGGGAAATATTTTGGAGCTCTGCAGACATAACAATCTCGTTTGTTTTTTTCTTGGTTGTTTCTTTACTCCACAGACCATATGGTAAAAGGCAGTATGGTAAATGATGTTTCTGCTTTTTTTTCTTCTGTGTAATACTTTGCCTCCGGTGCAAATAATAACCAAAAGTAAAATATTAACCCTCTAGGTTCCACCTTGCTTCTTGAAAACTTCTGGTGATGATTTCTGGTGCATCTATGTGCCTCCAGGACTGAGCTAGCGCAGACAGCTCGGAGTTAGCTTCACACTAACTGGATACCTCCACTTCCCAACTGTTGCACAGAAACACCCCTAGCACAGTAGATTAGCGTGCTCAGAGGGCTGTGGTTTGAAAATTAGCTTGGATAGCTCTCTGATACGTATCTGTCCACATGTTTACTTCAGAAAGGTATCTACTCATTAGCACAGAAGCAGGAAAAACAAAATAGCACAAGGTATTTTTTATTTACCCCCCCTTTGATTTCCATACGCAGCCCATCACTGTAGTATCTAAGCATGTCATCCATGTTCAGATGCTCTAGACATAATTTTCTGTGCGTGTCACAAATGCAAAAGCAGTGCAATTCTTAGTATCATCTATTCATTATTTGTGTGCAGTGATACCTAGTCTATCGGAATTATGGCAGGCAATCTGCATTAATAAGCAGAATGACCTTCCCGAATTTCCAGTCTTCAAGAACAGAATTCAATTGTCATTTTCATAAGTACTTCCAAACAGCTTCATTTTTGAGAGCAATCCCATTGATGCTGCATTTTAGCCTATGTGTCTGCAATTAGATCTGTCCATGTTATTCTTTTGGCTGAATGTGTTTAGCCAAAACATGCACAGCAAATTGTAAAGATAATGCCAGGAGAGACAAAAGAAAAAAATCTTTTTAGTCGCTATACATAATTGCAGGCAAACATGCCTGAAAACAGATTATGAAAAGAGTAATTGAGGTACTCTCTTAAAGTAATTAAGAAACTAGGAGAGTTAACTCAATTGAAAGACAATATCCTTATTAAGGGAGAATAAGATAAAGGAATATGTTGAAGTGGATGACACTTTCCAGAAAGAATATGCTATTTCTGAAGCCATTAAGTTGAATTTCAATTGCTATCCATTTTCTTATCTAAGCTTGTATACGTGTGCCGGTATGAGTACATGTTTTCTGAACTCCATCGTCCCTTAATGTATTGATTTTCCCTCCCATTGGGCTGGTTCCGTAATATATTTGTACTGCTAATACACAGCAAAAGTGCCTCATGTACACGCTGTTTGGTGAGAACAGCATCATGTTCCCGTGTGGGGAAAAGAAGTCCCCAAGCCCTGACATACCCATACTCGCTAATCTTTCATACTCTGTTGCACTTGCACCCTCCCGCTGATTTCCATGGCATAGAAATATGCTTTCGTGGCCATGAGGGAGCTCCTTAACCCAGTAATTGCTTCTTTGCTGGCTTCTTCCCTTGGTCAGCCTGGTCCTGTGTTTGGGCAGAGAGTGGGCGAGCATCTGGAGGTGAGGAGGAGGAGGAGGGAGAGACCTGCAGGGATGGTTCAGGAGCCAGATGCTCTCTGGTGCCAGGGAAGCTTCAGGTGAGGGTTTTGGAGGAAAAGGCAGCCGGCCTGATGCTGTACCACACAGCCAGTGCGCTAGCACTCCATTGCTTGTACTTTTTTCACCTGTGCCTGAATGAATGAGGAAGGCACAAGTGAATTCACGTGTCAGGAAGCTGGTCACGGCTGCTACTTCAGGCTAATAAGCCTGGATAGCCAGAGGCTTCTTGGCAGTAACAGGGAAAAATGGATTTTGCCAAAAGTGGCTGTGCAGCTCTCACAAGGACCCCTCTGCCCAAACATCCCAGGGAGCCGGTGCCAAGTCAGGGCCTGGCTCCGGGAGGCGATGGCCACCTCCCCGCAGCGAGCACCTCTGCCCTCCCAGACAGGCCGACTCCAGCAGCCTGCGAAGAGGGAGCGAGGGAGGTCATGGTCTTCCCGGCAGCCTTTTTGTGTGTTTCCCCTCCTTCCCTGCCCCACAGCCCACAGGAGCTGCTCCCCCTTCACGTGGTAGAACTTGGAGGCACTCATCATCCTGGCCTCCTTCTGTCGGCCACCCGCGGCATAGCCTGCCTCATCCCAGGCTGTGGGACCTCACTGCTGAAGGTGGCAAAGTCAAGGCAAGAGCTGGCACGTGGGGTTTTGCCCCATGTGAGGATTTTTATCAGTAGGAACCGACCCCAAATCGTTCCTTGTCCACAGCTACACCTAAACTCCCTTGAACTCAAGGAGGCTCTCCTTTTCCCTAATGGATTTGGAGGGGACACTGACTAAACTCAGTGAGCTGCATGTGCGAAAACAACGGCAGGTTTAAACAAAGAAAGAGGCATATTAATAGGTGAAGGAAGGAAATTGTATTCTCTTTACTGTGGTGGTGGGTTTTTTTAATGTCATTTTTCCCACATGTAAATCTTGCACTTTTAGAAGAAAAAGAGCACTATCAAATGTAGCCAGCTGTTGTTCAAGTGCTCTGCCTTTTCTTTGTCATCCAAAACATTTACAAAATATTTACATCTTAAAAACCTTTACTTTCTCTTCTGTAAGTTACTGGTGTTGTTCTGCTGCAGCCTACTTACAAGATAACTATTTCTTTTTACTAAACTTTCACTCCAATCAAATATTTTTAATACAGAGAGTACATAAAGGATGGATCCGTTATGTCTGGATGTTCTTCATAATGGATTAATTTTATTTTGGTCTTTCCTTTAACTTTCATCGATTCTAGCTGAACCATACACCCTGAAGGCATTGCATCTGACACCCAGGTGTGGCACATTCCTATTTACTTCTGCCCCTCCCCATTTCCCGTCACTGTAAATTGGTCGCTTCACATCATGCAAGACAAACCATACTAAACTAATTCTCCAGTGCTTCTTTCTTTCCGTGTAAATGCACATGTTGACTTACTAGATTAAAGTAATCTGCTTACTGACACTGAAGTAGTTGAGTATACAAACCAACATCATTAATTATCTTCACTGACATGAAGCCCATCGGTGCCAAGGACAGGTGGCAATCAACATTTTCCATGTGTCTTGTGCTAGGAAGCCAAAAAGGAATACCTAAGCTCAGGATTTACTTATTTAAATTCAGTACGAAAGCATTTTTCTCTGCCCGTGACCACTTCCATTAAATCAATCCTAATCTTTCAACAATGATGTGAATGCCATTATGCAAATAAGCAACTGCTTTTCAGACTTGCAGAAATGATGACACCTATACAAAGACTTCTGAGGCTCTTTAACTGTGGCAGTCGCTGAACTTCATAAATACTGATTTGTAAGTATGGCATTCAGTGATAATGATTTTTTTTTTTCAGTGAGGTTGGCCACTTTTAGAGCTGTATCTCGAAGCTGAGAACTAATGAAATGTTTAATATTCTGGAATAATTCACCTCCGTGCATCAGAATGTTGTAAAAAGGCTCCCATCTGATGACGCCTGTAGCTGGCACGGCACGCTCTGCATTTATCACAGTGCTCCAGATAATATTAGTATTTAATGACTGTGCACTGATAAGCTGAAACTGGATGAATAGACTGTCTTCCATCTCATTCTGCTTAAGGTGACATGAACTTTCATTTATGCCACAGCCACTTGCAGCTGTTCAGATACACTCTAAAAACGCTGAAAGGAATACTCTATCAATTCACAACTGAATGAATGACCATAAGAATGAGTCTGTTGTCTTACTGTCTTTGGACTGCTTTAATAAAAGCATTTGTATTCCATGAAGGAGGCAAGAATATAATTAATCATTGACACAACTGAATAGGCACATTGTCTAAGTGATTCATTAGGAAGCAATTTCAAGAATATTTATTTTGATGATATACGTTTTATAATTCATTAGCAACATAATAAAGTGAACACTCAAAAGAATCCATTTCCTATTTTTATACCTTTGATTTAAATATAACTGCATCCTCGCTATCTGTGACTCTCTTTGCAAAGATTTGTGTCTGAAGCAAAACACAAGAACAGAGATCAGGATGGATACAGCTAGTAATGCTGGGAACCTGTATTTACAGGGCTGAAGTCCTTTTTGTATTGATAACCACAATTCAAAACAGAAATACGATATACACGGTGAAATTCGGCCCCACAATTTAGTATTACTGATAACAACCTCAGCCGATAAGTAAACTAAACGAGTGCAACTACGTGCAAGAATAGGTATTTGCAATGATTTTTTCCATACTCCAGGGTGCAGAATATGAGCAGGAGGTGGGAAAGAGCAATGCAGAACTCCTCACGCTGCCACGCCACTCTTCTGTACCTACAGGGAGCTAGGGCTATACTACAGCGGCTTGGTATGCTACAAGATTTTTCTCTCTTTGAATGCTTCAAAATAAAAAGTTTGGTTTGAAAAGGAGGCTTTTTTTGACACATACTTGAGCTGTATTTCTTAAACTCCACAAGCCTTTATGGCAAGTCTACCCACTAGGGCTCTTGGTTCTCTTCACTGCTAGGGCTCGATGACATCCGTTACCCATAGTTTCCACCTGCAATTAATCTAACACCTAGTTAGTAGATGCACCTTCCTAACACCGAGAATGAGAGCTACAGTGGATGAAAGAAGAGTTAAAGAGTATCGTGTGTGGGTCAACTGGAATTGGTGCAACTCTGAGTTAGTTCAAACTTGTTTTTAACAAGAAGATGGGCTCCCCCAGCCAAACAGACCTCCTGCACCGGCTGGCACATCTGGTCATCTGGATCTTTCTAAGCAAAGATAATAATTTATTTAAAGGATCTTTATCTATTCTTAATGACAATGCTTGTGAAAATAGCTTGATTGGTAAGGACTGAGATAGAAGGCTTCTGGGAAGAGATGAAGGGAAAGCTGGAAGAAAATGAAAAAGCAAAATGAGCAGTGGGAGTATAGACTTAAAAATAAGAAGTGTAAATCTAAAAGCTATTGAAAACATTATGTAACTACTAAGGTATTTGACACGAAAGCTTAGGCTGGGAATTACAGGTTTCCTTCGTTTTTCTAACAACACCTAGTAGGAGGCTGATGACAACTAAGAACTTCAGCGAGAGAGAGAGTATCAGATACCGATATCAGAAACCATCTCCATGCTTGAAGTCTTTAAACATTTGTGATGGAAAGCATCTGCTTTATTCGCCTGACTATAACACAACCTTTTCATTTTCACAGTTGATGTCTTCCGTCATTACACAATGCTTCGAAGAGCTTTTAGATTTACGCTCTGTGTTTTTAACTTTATATTCTCGCTCCTGAGCAGACACCTTACTTGAGGGATGGAGTGAACTACGGCTCCGCAGTGATGCAAACGTCAGCCCAGGGAAGCACCTCTTCTGACAGACCCACGATTCAGCTGCATCTGTGCATTTAGACCACCTTTTACCTAACAGTCTCGGGGCTAAAGCATCCATCTGAGCAGCTGGAGGTCTAGAACAATTCAAATCTACATCTCTTTTTTGCCATACCAGCATTTACCGTGATATATTTGCCAGCTTCTGAGCACTTGGAGGTACTCAGCATCCGTGGGGTGTATCTGAGAGAGATAGAGATGCCACGGGGCAGTGGTTTTGGCACACCGTCCAGCTTCAGTGCCAGTTTCCAGATTTGTTTCTGTACTTGGCATTAAACTGTATTTACCTCCTAAGTGGAAACAGTCTTGAGAAGATGCAGGTCTTTCCTCGCTCACACTGAGTGCCCTAAGCACTGGGCTTTCAACCCACATGGTTTTTGCACCCTTCTTCTTGGCCCGTAGAAATCTTGGACCCTTCTCTGGTTCCTACATTTGACAACAGCTGCACTTTCTGCAGGGCTCAAACCTTCAAGGAGGGGAGAAGCAGGCTCTGAGCCTGCCCTTGGCTCTGCCGCGGCCCCGCAGAGTGACTGAGCTTAGCAAGGGCTGTGGCAAGTGCCCTGACCACAGCGACTCTGGCCAGGTGTAGAAACCACAGAGTGGGTCCCTCTACAAATCTAAAGCCAGGAAAGCACTCACCGAGTGAATTTAACATCTCCAGCAGCAGCAGCCACAGACTGGGATTCGCATATTTTTGTTACAGCTAAATCCTACATAGGGTACCTCCTCCACCTCTTCTGGATGCTGGTGTCTGAAATGAGCTCAGGTTGGGAAGAACCAGTTTCCAGAAGGAGAAGTCTCCTTCTCTGTGGCCAGGCTGCTTCAGGGTGTGAAGAGACTTGGTCGGGGAACTAGATCCCCCACACCCTCCTCATGGAAACCTGAGTGGACAAACCGCTAGGGCTCTCCACCTTAACTGCAGCTGAGGACACTCAATCCCGAGCCTATTATCTGAATGCCTTTAAAAAGGAAAAGATAAAAACTTAAACGGACTATTTAGCATTTTATTTGACTGATGCATTAAAAAAAGCCTTTTGCCTAAATTAAAACTATTTTATCTGTACCTGACAGGGAATGCTGTTAATTGAATGACATTGTAAAAAAGGTTTCCAATTTGAATTTTGCTCAGTTCTGCAGGCTGCGTGTGATCTGAACTACGGGATTATATTGTGTTGTGACATGACTTCGTTGATGTCTCACTTGTAAGAGTTAGCAATAAAAACTAGTTTACTCCACTAATGCAATTTGGATTCTTCTTACTTCAGTTGTACCCACAAATAAAGGGAGAAGGCGTTACTGCAGGAGAATTCAGCTATACAAAAGTCTGCTAAAACCTTTTCAAAGTACATAAAAAGTTTAATGCTCATTCCAAAATGCCTAAGAGGTCCTACACAAGAGCCCTCTTGCAACTACCTGGGAAGTACAACATTACATCCATAGAGGAAAAGCCCATTGCTTCTTAAAGAGATAACTCATCATATCACCTGCCACCATATTCCCCTGCTTCATAACTTATTTTTATTGACCAAGGACAATGCAGGGAAAGAAAAAATGCAGTAGAGATTTATTAAACATTAAAAGAGTCTAAGAAAACATAAAAAATCTCCCCCTTAAACACAGTTATTGATAACTTTTCCTCCTAGAGTACAGCATGATGTACCACTACTTTACTCCAGAGATAATGGAGAAGGCAACCATCTGATGTTATAAGTCTCTCCTTAAGCGGTTACCGAGGAAACAGACGGGGCTCTTTCCTACAGTGTGAAACCATACACTGAGCTTTTTTTTTTACTCCTCTGTTTGGGGGAAGCCACCAGCACACCCAAGGGAAGGTCTGGTGCCAGCAATCCGGGGTCACTTTTTGGTGCCCGCTCGGGTAACCCTGCCTTGACTGCAGCGGCGTCAAGAAGCTGACACAAGGCAATCTGCATGTTTTATGGAGCTGTCAGACTTCTTGGAGGATGGATCGTGCCCAGAGATGGGTGCATCTAAGGTAGTCCCATAAATCTAATAGCGGGTATGAGAAGAGAGCTGTTTACAACCAGCCAGAAACTCACACCGCCCGGTTTCACGGCTGAACAGTGGGACTGGCCCAAAGACGCCAGTTCAGGTGATCAGGTTCCTGTCCAGCCCAACTGGAACTAATCTTGCACTTTCTGCTGCCCCTTCCTAGCTGGCCCTTGCTGTCCTTGGCCAGGTGCCTTCCCACCCTTCACACGGAGCGTTTGCCACAGCTGAGCCTCTCCCCCGACCCAGGGACACAAGGTCTCCTACAGCTTTTCAGGTCTGGTATTGGATTTCTGAGTGTCGCCACAGGCTCTCTTGCAAGCCTGCCTTTAAGGGTGACCTTTATATCCTGCCATACTGCTGCAAAGAATAATATTGTTTATAATTTGGTTTTACATTTATTACATTATTTGACCTTTTAAAAACGATCATTTGATATAAATACCACAAGTAGTTTTATATATATCAAAGAGCAGTCCAATCGCTCCAGCAGCTGGTTCAAAGCACGCTGGGCAGTGCTGGACTCTCCGCAGCATGTGGTGTCTCAGGCATTTTATTGCTGCCTCCTTTGGAACTCTCATTCAGGCCCAATTTTCAAGCCCAATGAGAAGGCCATTTGTAGTCTCAGTCTTCCAGTGCTAGAGAATATTTGATGTGAAGTTGATTGAATTAAATAAAAATTATTATGATAGAACCGTTCCTTGGTGATCTATAGATCTGCAGAGAATTAGGATGACTGTTGTTTCCAACTAAGTACAACTCAGAAAGTATCTTAGAGATATGCCACCAAAATATACTGATCTTCTTGCTTCTTTTACGATGATTAGGAGGAACATGTTTTAATTGATATAATAGTGGTTTATTAGAATAATGTAATCTTAGTAGATATGTAGATCAAATAAAAAGTTTCAGCAATCCTTTTATTATATATTTCCTCATCCCTTTGCTATCATCCCAATGAAGAGGAAATATAATGGGTAAATTTATGCCTAATGCAACTGGGGATGAATCCGAGTAAGTGGTTGAGTGCTTTCAACTCCACCCCAGTGTGAACAACAACAACAACAACAACAAAAATCAGCACTGCCTCAAATTTGCCAGTACAGAAATCACTCAAATGACACTGCTAAAATTAAACGAGTTGTAAAATATCATATGCAAAGCATATCTGAAAGGCATTTGGAGCAACACTGCAAACACCTTTAAATGTTTAATTAACTACAAGAACCTTAATACATACTTGATTAGATTTATAAAAAGATTTTTCTCTCTCAAAAATAATAAATATAAAAATAAGTATACCGCAATCAGATAATGAAGTTTTGAATATGTGTAACTCAAGACAGCTTTGGCTTAAACTGTTCTGGCTGGCTGTTTTCTGAAGTTTTAGGGGAATCGATTATTCCGAAAGTTCATGCATCTTCTTCCCTGGTAAATATGGAGCTAAAAATCTTTAATAAAAAAGAAATCACATGGGAAAGCACATTCACAAATGTGTTAAGAAGTGTCCTAATCCCTCTGTCTAGAGCATGACAGGTTGCTCTGTCCTTTTTACTTCTGGGGAAGTTCACGTCCGTCGCATTGCCCTGCTCTACAGTGAGCATCTCAGCCTACCATGGGACCCCAGAGCCGGCCACCGGCACACACAAGAGGATCTCCAGCATTACTGTTTAAAAGATATTATTGCTCATGCTCCAGCTATTGAGAAGCAGCTTCTGTAGTAACAGGAGCTGTACATTTAATATGCTGTGGGGTTATTTTTATATATTAATAACTTGTAAGTCTGCCTCTTTCAATCAATCCTCTCTCCCTGAGACACAAAGCGATCACCAGAACAAATGCACGGCAAGGATGGGGAAGGGCTTGTATATGGACACTACCCATGTTCTTGGTGAGGCGTATGTTTGTTCTGAAACGAAATAACTGAAGATCGTGGATAAACAGGTGCACTAGCCACGTAGCGAAGGCAAGCCTGAAAGCATGTGCCTTCCTTCCGAAGAAACACGCTGCTGGGGTGTGTGGGTGAAAGAGCAGAAACTCGTATTCTTATTTATTCCAAACCAATAGTTCCAGACAATTTACCCCGAGGCAGCAGTGCCGAAGGAGACGCCTTTCCCCGCGTGTGCCAAAAGCCGCGGGTTTTGCCCGCAAGCCCCAGCCGAGCGCCGGGGCTGCAGCCGCCACGGGCGCCAGGGCGCGCAAGTTGCGCGACTGACACCGCCGCGGGCTCTGCGCTTCCCGCGAGTTCTCCGCGGCCACCGCCTCCTGCCCCGGCCCGCGCCCACCGCAGGGGAGCAGCGGGACGGCCGGCGCCTCCCGCCGCCGCGACCGCCCCCGCGCCGGGCCAGCGCGGCTCGGCTTCGGCTCGCCCGGGGTGGCCCCACCGCCCGCAGCCCCCCGGGGCGGGCGGGAGGCGCCTGCGCGCTGCGGCCGCTCCGTGCCGGCCCCGCAGCTGGCGCCGCCCGCAGCCTCCCGCCGGCTTCTGCCTATTTTAGTCACGGCGGCGGTGGAGGGGGGGGACGCGGTGCCGGCCGGAGGCGAGGTGCGGCAGCCTGAGCCCGTCCCCGTCCCGTCCGGGCGCGGCGGCGTCCCCCGAGCGGCCGGGAAACTTTTCCGGGGTCGCGGAGCAGGTAAGGGGCGCGGGCAGGGCGGGGGCCGGGCCGAGGCGGGGCGGGCTGGAGCCCCGGTGGGCCGGAGCCCCGGCGCTGCCCCCGCCCGCCCCCCGCCGGCGCTGGCCAGTCAGGCGGCGGACGGAGCGTCGCCCCGCTCTTGCCGGGGGCCGGGGGTGGGCGAGGGGGAGCCGGGGACGCCTGTCGCCCCGCCGCTATGCGGGGACACCCGGGGACTACGCTGCGGGGACCGTCCCCGAGGGCTCGGCGGGGCCCTGGGCGGTGCGGGGCGGGGGGTGACGCCGGGGGAGGGTCGGGGCGCTCCTCGGCAGCAACGCCCCGGCGGTGCGGTGCGGCGAGCGGAGCGCCCGAGTATCAGCCTCGGGTAGAAGTTGTAGAGCTCTGCCGTGTCCCCTCCGTAACGGAGCCCGCTCTTGTAAAGGAGAGGCTGCGCCTTCGCAAAGGAGCCGGCCCTGATCCTCCCCTCCCGAGGGGTCTGCCCGAAGCGAGACTCTTCCGTGATGGGTCTCGGGTTTTGGGTTTATTTCTAAGGGAAAACGTGGTTTCTGGTGGCTCCGCGGGTGCAGCCGCAGCCCGCTCACCGGGGCTGACTCGAGAAGTCCCTCGGCTTTCACAAAACCAACCCCAAAAGGGGTCCGGGGATTTCTGCCACTGATTGGGGGTTTGCTTCGTAGGCTGCCGCTATTTGATTCTTCTCTCTCCCCATCAACAAATGGTAAGAGCAGATGAACCCTGAAATTAAGATCTGGTTTTGCATTCGCAATTGTTTCTTTCCAAAGATGCAACGAACGATGCAAAACACTTATTTTCCCCCAAGCTATAGTATTTTTTTCCAAACATGTTTTTCCAGACTATAATATTTTACCACATTTTCTTCAGCTGTTCTGTAGATCTTTGTGTGCGTTTAGGCTGTCAGTCACTTCACGGGCAAACATTTTCTATAGCTGATCTCTTGTAATATTGAATCACAGACCCCTGGTAGTGTTATAAAGATGTCATTGATGAAATCCGGCTTCCAGAACTGAGGCTTCTTGACACTCTGTTGGTTAATGGGAATATGATTGTATACGTGCAAGTAAAAATGTCTTCACTGACCACAGCAAAACCAGAAACGGTTTCCACATCTGCAGAACTGCTGCTGTTCAGGCTTTCCGCAAAGTTATGCGTGGTGCCAAATAGTAAAGCAGCTTAAAATGTCAAGTTTTTAAGAAATGCCTTGCCTGCAAAATAGTAAGTTCTCTGCAAGTCCTGTAGTGAGGAGAAGAGATACTGAAACAGAAGGAAATTTAATACAGGTAATTGTGAAGGCAAAGTTTGTGCCAGGGAAACCTTTTATGATGAAAGTTGAGAGCAGAAAGTTTATTAAGGATTCAAGAAAAGAGTTGTTAGCTGAAGCTACATTTGATCTTTTATTAAGCGTGCAGGCTCTTCAGAGATGAGATTTATTTTATCATTTTAGTGCCTTGCAAAAAAAAAAAAAAAGCCCTGATCGGTGTCTCCAGGGATGATACAGTACCTGTAATTGGACATGCTGCTGCTGCCCAAAACAAAACTCAGACATTGTACGGTGAACAAAGCCTCCGTTTGGGATTATATCACGTGATGAAATTAAGAGTGTTCTGGCTCTCATAAATAGAAAACTAATGAAAGTGATGCTAAACCACTGTCATGTCCATCTTCTGCCTGGCTCTGCTTTGTATTTAAGCTGAGTGACACCCGTTCCAATAAAGCAGAGATTATAACTGTACTTCTAACCCCAAACCCTCCAGTAAAGGTAGATCATTTCAGCAGCTCCCTTAGGGCACCCTTGTTACCTTTTACTGTGTTTCGCTCTGGGTTAGAGCTCATGGGGTACATGACTGTGGTGTTCCGCGCCTCAGCGTGCTGTTTCTCTGCCGGAACACATGGCTGATGACGCTGCTCCTCTCTAATCCAGTTGATCAGTGTGATGCACCGAGCCGCTGTGTTTATTTCTTTTTTGAGAAACGAAGTTCATGTCAGGTGGTTGGTTTCATGGGAATACGTTCCCGTCCAAAGGCACTACTACTCCTTACAAACTCATTTAAGCCGAATTCTGCAGAGTTCAGCTGAAGTTCATTAACACAGTTTTAAAGCACTTGTGAAATAAGCATTGTAGCTGCTTTCTCTATTGTTCATTTAAAAGCTGAACTGTAGAAAACCTTGAACTTGTGCTTCACTTGCAGTTTTTATTATAAAACACAACAAACCAGACACCCTGAATTATTACTTGGCCAATGCTGTTCAATATACAAGAGCCTTGCTCAAATTTACCCGAGTGCTAGCAATCCATAGTTAGTTTAAAAAACATCTGACTATCCTTCCATATTCATATTTCCTAGGATTAAGAGATCTTGAAAAAAGGAGGGAGGGGATTATTCTTCTTAGTTTGGCAGGAATACCATGTGTACTTACAGTTCATCAGTTCTCATTCAAATTGGAAGAAAATCTGTAATTTTTTTCCCTTACCAAATACTGTCTAGATGATAAAATAGATAGCATCTTCAATATTGGCTTTGCAACCACAGAAGATTGCATTGTATATTTTACAGTGACAAATGAGCAATCGTTCAAGTACTGTAAGCTGTGTATAGTAAGCTGGTCTTTAAATATTTAAAGACTAAATAATAGCAGCTTCACTGCGTGCCGTGCTTCTAATGAGCCTTAAACTTCTGTATTGCTGTGGGTTTTCTTTCTCTCTTGATGCCCTCCCCTTCTGCCCAGCTTTTTTCCACTTCTTAAGAAGATTAGTAGGGATTTGGGCAAATTGTAAGTAGAGTCAGGCCTTCCCAGCTGCAGCCAAACAAGCTCAGTGAATTGAAAGTCCCGTGAAAAAGCTCCGGTTAAGGCACTCAGCTTTGGAGAAGCCAGCTCTGTGTATGCTGTAGAAGGGAGACAACCAGTCACCAACCCTGTGCTGCCGGTGGGTCATTTGCGTGGACCGTTGACTTCAGTGTAGAGGTGGCATCGGGCTGTCTGCAGGGTTAGGCAGCAGCTGACTGAAGGGGGTTCTTGGCTGAGCAACCTTGAACCTGGGAGCCTAAATTCTGCCAGACCAGAGCAAGGTTTTGGCCCTGAAAAGTGCCTCGTGGCTGGTGGTTGTTTCCCAGAGCTGCCCTGAAGGCAGCGAAGCACCTCTCATGCTTGGACGTGCCCCAGCTGCTTGTTTTGTAGCTCTGAGCATTCCCAGAAGGATCTCCCTCCAAGAAGGTATCACTTCACAGGGATGCTCCGGGGGCAGGGGTCCAATTCAGGAGTTGCAGCCTGTGAAGCCCAGGGGCTACTGGAAGGACTGGGATGGGTGCGGTTTGACTGTTCTTCCTGGGGCCTGAGATGCATTCCCTTCCAAGGGGCAGCCTGTGCTGGGAGCACTGGTCCAGGGGGTGAGACGTGGTGATGAGACGTCTGTGAGACACAGGATGCCTTCCTCGGCCCAAGGGAGCACAAATCCCTCTTCCCTCCTCCCACGAGGGTGCCCCAAGTGATTCATTTTTGGCTCTGGGGGGGGGACGCTTGCTGCCCTTCTTGTTGCAGCAGTGATGTTGCACAGGAAGGAGGCTGAGGCAGGGAGCACCGCGCCGCCATCGCTCTCCCTTCCGCCATGGGGACGCTTGCCTGGGGAGTGGGATCCCGTGGCTCAGCTGCCAGGGTTGCATGTGTGTTTCACGTTAAAGCGTTCGTTGTTAAAACATCCCTTTCTTTGAAAAACATTGCCAGGAAGGGATTCTGGCTCCACATGGATGAAGGCTTCTGCTGGAAGGTCTACATGAGGAGTAATTTCAGAGACATACCTGTCTTCAGGGTTTTCTGTTGTCTAAAGTAGCTAAGTCTAGGTATCTAAGATGGCTTTTTAGATTTCATTGGGAAGACCAGCTATGTAACTTTCTAGGTATATAAAACTTGTTTGTGTTAAGTAACTTAAGACAAAAGTCCAGAAGACATCATTGTGATCATCCAATCTGACTTCCTGGAGAATAAAAAATAGAATCTAAGTAAATCAATTCATTTTTTAATAATAGCATATCCAGATTTATTTTGGGTACCAGACAGCATCCTAACTTCCTTAATTCCCAGCAAAGGAAATCTTTAAAGCCAACCCATTAATTAATTACCTTTACTGCATATGTTTGTGTATCTTTGTAATCTGAATATATCTAGTTTTATAGTGGCTGATTATCTTGGTACTTTTGTCTTTTGGATTGGGTAGTCCTTTTCTTCTTCATCCTCCTTCCATTTTTACTTCCTGAAGAGATATTGTGGACTGTGACGAAGATGATGTAGCCTTCTCTATATTGCGCAGGCTGCATTTTCTTGGGAAAACAGTGTTATCCAGTATTATAATCACTGCGTTGTCTAGGATATATTCTCAATGAGTTTAAGGTAAGGTAGGATACGAGTTTGTTTTGTTAGTTACTGTCCTAATTGCTGTATGTATGCTGTGAGCCTGGAGTGGGTTCAAGGACAGTTTATCACCGAAAATAGCTTGTTTGTCTCACCCCTACGTGCCTGGAGGCGCGTGGCCGCACCTGTCTGTAGGTGCATCGCTCCTCCGTGTGCCGAGTTAGACGCTGCCTTGCAATTAAGAGTTGGGCTGTCTCGGTCCCTTTGGGTATCTAGCTCCAAGTGAACAGCTGCAGAAGGAAAATAGCCTGGGGAGAGTGTGCTACGCACACACAACCCCTGAGAGCAACAGATGTCAGCAGGGGGGCAGAGAGGATTTTGGAGACATTGGGGCAATGGAGGGAAGGGGTACGTTAATCGATGTATGCAGTTGCATTGCATGTCAGAGGGAATAGTTGCTGAAATCACAGAATGGTAGGGGTTGGAAGGGATCTCTGGAGATCATCTAGTCCAACCCCCCTGCCAGAGCAGGGTCACCTTAGAGCAGGTTGCACAGGAACGCGTCCAGGCGGGTTTGGAATGTCTCCAGAGTTGGAGACTCCACCACCTCTCTGGGCAGCCTGTTCCAGTGCTCTGCCACCCTCAGGGTAAAGAAGTTCCTCCTCATGTTGAGGTGGAACTTCCTATGTTCAAGTTTGTGCCCATTGCCCCTTGTCCTGTCCCTGGGCACCACTGAAAAGAGCCTGGCACCCACCCTTTAAGTATTTGTAAGTGTTGATAAGGTCCCTCCTCAGCCGTCTTTTTTCCAGACTGAAGAGACCCAAATCCCTCAGTCTTTCCTCATGAGAGGTGCTCCAGTCCCCTAATCATCTTGGTAGTCCTAATTCAGGGGTAGCTTCTTTCTGTATGTCTAAATGATGGCCAGACAAGACGTCACCTGCCAGCCCAGGCAGGGTGCTAAGAGCTCACCCCTCTGGAATTGGGGGGGCATCGGGGGACCCTCAGCTGGAGGGATCGCTTGGATCCCAGCGCAGTTGCTGGAGCAGCTCCGCTGCCTGCCAAGCCAGGCTGTGGCCACTAGCTCATGTACAAACATCCGCACCGTAGATGGCTAAAACCAGTGAGACAAATCCCTGCTAAATCCAGCACAGTCTCATTTTGTACATGAAAACATATATGCTGTAAAGGGAAAGCTTCCCTTTTGCTTCCAAACCTGTAGCAAACACTGTAGTTTTCCAGGCTGGTTACATGATCAGCATGTATACGGCTCTACAGCCCATCAACCTGTACGGGGTGAATGTGCTGAGGGCTTTCCGGCTGAATACTTGGAATAAGACGACTAAAGAATGGAGTTTTCAAACTCCGAATAGCTTTACTTTTGACTTAATAAAGAAGCCCAAGTAGAGAACTGCTGGTGGCCTCAGGGCTTTTAGGGTGGGTTGGTTTTTTTTTGTTTGTTTGTTTTCAGAAATTAATTGTGATCCAGACGCAGTAACTAACACTCAAAGTTGAATCTGAGTCATCAATGACAAAAATGAGGGGGGTGGTGGTGGGGAAAGTACCCAGTTCTCAAGAAAATAAAAAAAAAAATATGTAATTGGTAATTCTTTATGGGAATATTCTGGTGTACGGAAAAAGTGCCCATTTGAGTAGGGAGAATTACACTATGTGCATTTAAATTACAACATAGATTCATTCTGGTTTGACTGTTTTACTATACTGCTTATACGAAGCTTTAAGCTGCTGGCAGGTATTTATTTTGGAGAGTATAAGTGAAATGCTCCATTTACTCCTTTGAAGCTCCAGCAAACTTGTTGATTTTAACCCTTTCTGATGACAGCTTGGTCCTTTCAGCAACGCGGACGTTTGTTTTAAAGTCCGTGCTGCTGTACATAGCCCAGACTAGAGATGTGAGCAGACTTTTCCCAGCGCTTGATCTGCTCCTGCTGGAGAGGGCAGGATGTGTGGTGGGGCAAAACACTCGGTAATTCAGCCTGTGTTGGCAGGGCATGTCTCCTTCCTGAGCTGGGAGGAGACCTCTTCCACGCACCTCTGGCTCCAGCAGCGTGCAGGTGTCAATGTGGTGTTATTCTGAATAGGGTAGTCACATAGCAGAGACTGTTCTTGTGCATGGTCCTCCTTCTTCTTAGGCAGGGGACAGAGTGGAAAGTATTCAACATTTACTTGAGGAAGATACAGTTCTTCAGGTTTATAATCCAAGGTATCTGCTTTACATGCAGTTTCCTGCTGAAGCTTGCCTGATCGCCACCATCAAATGAACCTGTAGCGATAACTGTTCACCACAGCGTAAGCAGGACATCAAACAAGGCCATGTCAGTGGGCACATTCCCCATCCTGATAGCTAAGAACGCCAAAGCATCTCAGGGAAAGGACGGTGTCACCTCCAGGTGCTTACAAACTTGGTAATGCTGTGCTACTGAGGGCACTTTGTAGGCAGGTCCTCAGTGGAGGAGGACTCACAGTTGGTACCACAGCTGCTTGGCATTTTGGTTTTGGGGGGTTTTCTCCCCCCACCCCTTGCAGTAGGTGAATGGCTCAATTAGAGTGACTGTTTTGAAGCCCTCAAGAGTTTAAATTTTTGACTTGTAGGAATGTAGAGAAAAATGTGAAAAGCCTTATCTTGCACTAAATACCAAGCAAAATTAGAAATTTTACAATGCTTAGGCCCATACGTACTATCGTGTCTGCTCTATTTAATACTTCATAGAAAAACCTACCAACGATTTTTAGCCCCCAAATCTTAGAATAATTTCTTGATGAAGAAGAGGTGAATCCTCTCTTTCTGCCTGCAGTTCACGGGCAGCAAGCACGCCTGCTCTTCACCATACCCCTGAGAAAGCAGGTCCACGTAGTAGTAGCCTTCCTCAGCCTTTCCAGAGGGTTTGGTTTTGCCTGCACGCTTTCCGTCGCTCAGGAGAGTGTCATGTTGGTGAGGCTGTGTTCTGTGCTAGCATTGGTCTTTGCCTTTCCTCTTGCCTCGATGAAGGGAGGTCCTCTCCAGCCCGGGTGACGCTGTAGCATTGTGCAGATCTGCTGAAATATGTGGGAATTTTGCACACGGTGGTTTTGGAAGACAGGTCCCATTCCAAAAAATAAACAGTTACAAATACAGGACAGTTTTTTCCAGGGCTTTGATTTTGTGTATGATGACCCTCTGTCCATGTCTTGGTGTGCTGTTCTTTCCAAATTATTTTGACCCACCTTGTCATGAATAGATGTTTTATAGCAATGCTGTGAGCTGTGGGGCGGGCAGACTGTGAATGCTATAACCAAATTGGAAATTGAACATAAATTTTGTGAAATTATTGCAATGTCATGTCAAGTTATTGCAATGTGCAGCTTTACATGAGAAAAAGGTGTTGGTAATGGAAAGCCGATTACAGGATGGATCCACGGTGGTTTTGTTTGTGGCACGCATACGGCTTCCCATGTAACTTCTCAGTAGTGGTTCCATTCAAAACACTGAATTTTCTGTAGAAATTAGGGTCTTCATGAGAAATGCTCAGAGCAGAATGTTGGCAATGGAGTAGAAGCGTTAACAATAATCCAAAATCACTGTTATCAGTGATTCTATTTAAAAAACAAACAAACAGTCAAACAAAAACTTTGTGCCGATGATTTTTTTTTTTGACCATGCAGTGGAAATGCTGACGGGATTCGGAACACAAGATCTGGGAACTGCATGTTCCAGTTTTATTTTCTTTCAGTTCAGAAATCTTACCCCTTGATGACGGAAGTACTGCCTAAAATTCCTTGTGCTCTTACCATACCCAGGTAACTTCTTCGTAGCTGATGCAGTTCTCATCTCCCATTCTCCAAGGGCTGAATCCTGCATCCTGCAGGAATCCTGTACCAGGGAAGAGTATTTGGGTAAAGAGACAAGCAGCAAAGCTCATAGCTACAAAGTACCTCATTTTTGTACTGTCGCTTCTTCCGCTACAGTAGGACATTGAGCACTTTTAATTTGGAAAGGTTCCTTGCTCTTTACCTGTGAGTTTTATGGGTCAGTGACTTCCCTATCGCCACTGCCAGAGAGGGAGAGCTCTCCTCCTAATCTTTTCTTCTGAACTCTGCCGCTCAGTTGTTTAGAATTTTATGTCTTCATTTAGCATTAGTGTCTTTGAATCACATAATTAATGTTGGGGCTTGAATAAACTTAAAAGCAGTAAAGCTGTAGCAGCTAGGAAATGTGATACGACTTTGCTTTATTAATTTCTTAGACCTGTCACTGAAAAAAAAAAAAAAAAAAACAAACCAAAAAAACCCCAAACACTGCTGAATGATGTTGGATGCTTCACTGCACCATCAGTACTTTTTAAGTATTGACTTCTGTGGCTCTTGGGGGGGGGTGGGTGGGTGGGGCGGGACGGGACTACTTCTGCTATTCTAGAGAATCTAATAATTTAGATAGCAAGATATTTCTTACCTTCCCTGCTATTTTACCAGTAGAAGAACCAGACAGTTAAAGACTTTGGTGGGTTTCAATCCTGATTACGCTACTGATAAACTCGGGCTTTGCAATTTCTACCATGTCTAATCTCACATCAAAGCATGTATTTTTACTTCAAAAAAACAAACAGAGAAAGCTGGTTTTGATTTTTTTTTTAATTTATTTTGGTTTTTTCCATGCTCTTCAATTGTGTATTTTATTTTTTATTTAACTCTTAGGCATACATTATAACATAGAAACAAATAGCACGTTTAACATTTTCTAGTGTTGAACAATAAAACTGTGTGGGCTGTGGCATGAAATTATACAAGGTAGGACTTCGAATGTTATAAAATTGCTTTGTAAATGCCCTTTGAGAAGTATTTTGCAGGACTACTACTTCATGTTCTAATAACATAATCTGTATAGAGCTGCCTTTAAGCTTTGTAGTCTTCCTCATACATGACAGCTTTTTGCCATCACCCTTGGAGTAGAAAAGACCATCCCTCGTGGTACTTGGGTGTCCCTTATTGTGGTGTTTGGGGATGTAGTTTGTTGTCTCTGCGGTCAGAGCAGCCTTGCTCAACTCATTAATGATAACAGAAAGGCAAAGCGGGGAAAGGAGAGTGGTTTGACAGAAATCCAGACTGCGATGGAGGAGGTGAGCAAAGGACTGTCTCTTCTTGTTCAGGAGCTGGGTAGGCAGGTTCAGGACCAACAAATGTAGCTAATTTCTCAGCAGTTAGGCTGTGGAAAGACTTGTCACAGGATGCTGTGGATGCGATGTAGAGGTTTAGATGGATTCAGTGGTGATTCGATGGTTGCTAGATTCGTAGATACAGAAACGTGATCTTCAATTGAACAAATATTAAGGTTTGATCCTGGAACCACAGGTCTACAAGGAGAATTGGATGATTGTAATGCAGACTGTGGTTTTAGACAGTAAGAGCTTTGATGGAGTTTAATTGATGAAAATCATTTTATAAGTAATTAATCTTTTCTTCAATTGTCCAGATCAGATGAGACTACAGAAGACATGGCCAAAGTCAAGACAGTGCATGAACGGATGAGAAACAGCATTGCCTTCTGAGAACATTAGGCTCCTAGTTGCTGGAAATCCTAGGTGCAGCTTTACAACAAAAGAGGCCCTGATGGTGTGTGATCATTGAGCAGAGTTTGCAAGAATGGAAAAGCAAAGGACCCCACTATCTGTATTGCATAAATAAAAATTTCCAAGATTCAGCCGAATCAAGAAATTATCCCAGCCATGGGAGAAAATGCAAGTTTTTGGGAAAGCTTGATATACGCACATCCTACCTGCACCACCTGGAAGCAAGAGGCAGAGGGATCTATCTACCACCTAGCCAGTATTCTCTTTGTTGTTGGCTTCATGGGTGGAAGTGGATTCTTTGGGCTTCTCTACGTCTTCAGCTTGCTTGGATTGGGCTTTCTCTGCTCTTCTGTTTGGGCTTGGCTGGATGTCTGTGCTGCTGATATATTCTCCTGGAATTTTATACTGTTCGCTATATGCTTCGTCCAGTTCATTTATGTTACCTACCAAGTTCGGAGTGTTTCCTTTGACAGAGAATTCCAGGAACTCTACAGCGCTCTTTTCCAGCCTCTGGGAATTTCCTTGACTGTCTACAGGAAGATCGTCTTGTGCTGTGATGCAGAAGTGGTTACCCTGGAGAAGGAACACTGTTACGCCATGCAGGGCAAAACGCCTATTGATAAACTGTCCTTGCTTGTGTCAGGCAGGTTGGTATCGGTTTGTTCAGACTTACCACACGTATCTTTATTTTTTTCCTCCTTCTTGAAAATGAAAGCAAAAAAAAAAAAAAAGCCTGATTTGTGTATTGTTTGTTCATTTTCCAGTACAATAGATTAAATATTAATGCAAGTAATATAAATATTAATAGGCTGAACACACTTGTCTAGGACAGCACTAGCGTAAAAACACTAAGCACAAAATCTGTAATAGCATAAAGAAAAAGATTTGAAGTCATTCTTTTCCAGACCACTGTATCATAGCACTTAACAGGTTAGGCAGATAAAGGGAACAAATGCGTGCTTCAGTTTTCAGGCTATGGTTTGCTGTCTGTCTACTGCCTAGCTGATGAGCACTGCATCTTTCTTGTTTTTCTTTACTAGTATCATCTGAAACAGGACTAAAAGGTAGTTATGAAACCGAATATACCGAGATAACGTCTGTTTAATAGAGATTGTATTTGGTTGCTTTCTGGGGGGTGGGAGAAGAGAGAGAGCAAGGGAGAGCAGAAGGCCTCAAAGTGCCTTTCCATTACAAGGGGACGTAGTCGAGCCCCATCAAGATTTGCAGAACTGAATCCACAGTTACTGTATACTGTGGCCCTTAGACCCCAAGGCAATAAATCCACCTGCTTATACTTCCTGTTTTATGGAGATCCTTCTGGCAACCTGGCTGATGCTTCCCTGAAGGGAAATACTGGCTTTCGTACTGTATACAAAGTGATAAATAATACTGGACCACCACATGAGTAGATGGGATACCCAGAGATGGTGGCCGTGGTCTGTCTTTGATGGGACGGTTTGTAGGTGCATTTTGACAGCCTGCTGCATGGACAGATGGAATTTGTCGGCAGCTTGAAACTCAGCTGATTTAGGACTACTTGCACTGAACAATGTGGATTTTAGGTAGTTGGCCCTAGTGACAGCCCTGGTTCAGAGCTTGGGTGCTGTCTAGGAAGTACCACGTGGAGGTTACTTTTGGTCATAGTCATACTGAAGAAGAGGTGTCCATCCTTCTACATGCCCATCAGGTAGTAATCATGCAGGGAGTTCCTGCCACCCTCCTTTGTGCAGTATAGGGCTGCTTGTTCTGATTTTGTAAGAAGCATTAATCTCGGTGCAGAGCAGATGTAAAAAGGGGGCTCCTATAGCTTGCTTTTTTTTTTTTCCTTTTAGCTCACGAGGTTCAAGCATACGTTTACTGCTTGAGTGCCTTCAAACTTAAATATGATTTAAAAAGTAGAAAGAAAATGTTTGTTTGGCATCTGCAGAAGACCGCAGCATTCACCCAGAGATCCCAAACCTCCGTGTTGTTCTCCAGGTTCCAGAGACAATCCTGTGGACATGTAATTCCTGTTAAACTTTGAGAGAGCCCCACCTAACACATGCCGTGGGGAGCTCCTGCTTCACACTCCCTGCTTTTGCCACTTTATTGCCTCTAAAATGTGTATTTGCCAAACCTAGAAGTATATCCCATGGCTTTCGAGTGAAGGAGGCAAATGGCGTTACGTGCGTTGGTCTTTCACCTCTCCAGTGCACGCTGGCTTTTTCATGACACAGCTTGCATGTCGATGCACGGACCTGACCCAGGGAGAAGAATATGACTTCAGTAAGGCCTGGAAAGATTTCCATTTCATTTGCCCGATTGTCTTGTATTCTCTTTCAACCGGCCTGATCAAGCTGTGTTCAAAAATATAATCGGGATACTGTTGGCCAGTGATTGCTTTTTCATGCTCTCAAAGCTATATTTAAACTCCTCACAGAGTAGAAATAACACATTCTTGTTGCAGTTGTTGCTGCTGTACAGGTCGTACTAACAAACTAACACATCTTGTCTTGGTAGGATCAGAGTGACAGTTGATGGGGAGTTTCTGCATTATATTTTTCCTCTTCAATTTCTGGATTCTCCTGAATGGGATTCACTGAGGCCTACAGAAGAGGGAATTTTCCAGGTAAAAGCAGAGAATGTTTGTGTTTTGTGGGTTTTTTTGTTTGTTTTTTTTTTTAATACCACAGAAAACTGTCCGAGTATTAATTGCTTTAGAAATAAGTTCATTTAGTGCTGGGTTTTGTTTGTGGAATTATACAAACAACTGGTATTCCATTCATTTGGGGAGGGAAGTCCTCTTTACAAGGTGGACTGGTTATGCCATCTGTATCTTCTTGCTGTTTGCATCTTGTCGTTACAAGAAATGGGGGGGTTCTTAAAGGAAATAGACTTTGTTTGCATTCCTTGGCTGTGCTAAAATCCATCCCTGAGCAACCAGGTTTGCAGAGGTGGGTAGAAGTTGGTGCTCGAGAGGCTTCGCTACGGGAGGTGAACTGGAGAGCCCGGGCTGGGGAGAGGCATGTCTGTGGTACAGCTCTGGGGGGACAGTGTGGGACGCAATGTCCATCTGGGCGCTCCCTGTGTCCCCGTGTCCATCTGGGGACGCTCCCTGTGATCCGGGAGCCCTCCCACTGCTGTCACTTGGCTGACGCGCTGTCTCCTGCCTGTGTGGGATCTGGTGTCTCGTGTCACGAGGGCAAATGGCATTTGTCAAGAGCTTTCTTTAGCCCTGCCTTTCCAGCTGGGGCTGCCGAGAGCAATGCAGGGTGTGCAGAGCCGTCAGCCAGTATCCTGGCTGGGGTTCAGCGTGGGCATAGGCATACTGACACTGAGGCCAGCAAGACGCCATCATTCGGTCCATCCCCAGTCACCCTTCTCGCTTCTCTTTGGGTTTAGTGGTGGCTTTGGCAGTGTTAGGTTGGTGGTTGGACTGGATGATCTTACAGGTCCCTTCCAACCTGGGCAATTCTATGATTCCATGATTCTACAGTAGACCTCGCAGAGCTCTCTGGGCGGATTGAATGGCTTTAATTGCAGTCAGTGCGAAGAGGCGAGGTATGTGTTATGGCCACAGCCTGTGTGCCTGCTGAGAGAGGGGGGGCGCTTTATGAGCAAGGGCCTCAGCGGCCATGTCACTGCCTTATCACCAGGCTAATTTTAATTTTCTCTTCTATAGGTTACACTTACAGCAGAGACAGATTGTCGGTACGTGGCCTGGAGGAGAAAGAAGCTGTATCTGCTGTTTGCCAAGCACCGTTTCATCTCCCGCCTGTTCTCAATTTTAATTGGGAGTGACATTGCTGAGAAACTCTATGCCTTGAACGACAGGGTGCATGTGGGGAAGGGCTTTAGGTACGACATTCGGTTACCAAACTTCTACCACGTCTCGCTGCCAGAGACTCCTCCGGTGCAGCCCTCCCACCGCCTCCAGAGAGGGTCCCCCCGGCGCAAGCCCACGGGGGTTACAAACTGCAGCTCCTTCAGCACACACTCCTAGGAAGGACAGCCCCGCCGCAGCCATTCCCCACAGCCATGAAGGGGAGTGCAAAGCGACTGTCCTGGTTTGAAGCAGAAGAGCGGCAAGATGAAGCCGAATGAGACCCAGTCAAGCCAAGTTTGACTGACAAGTGCCACTTACTTTCATTGGAGTAGCTTGAATTCTTCCTCTCTCTCGAGCCAGCGGGTTGGCCTCTGCATTTTGACTGTTTGTGCAATATGTTTAGTTTCTGTTGATTCTTTTGTTGATCTTCATCCTCCTCACTTTTGGAGGCAAACAAATCATAACAGGCTGTTTTGTTGTAATTGTGGTGGCCTCCGTGTTGTGTTGTGTTTTGTTTTGTGTTTTGTTTTTTTTCTTTTTAAAAAAAACAACCCCACAGTATTTGTAACTATACTTTCTCAAAGTTATTTGCCATAATGAAGTATCGTCAGTATAGTCAATGAAAACAAGTAAGTTGTCTTCAAAATATAGCAGCTTGCTTGTAACATTCATATTTATGCCACATCAACGTTGTCTCAATTAACATGAAGAATTTGCAGAAGAAGTCTAAGAGACTTGATTGTATTTGGTTTGTTTTTAAAGACCTGAAAGATTTTGAAATGCCCAGCAAGGTTCTTAAAAAAACAAACAAAAGAAAACAACAAATTCTGTCCCATGAGTGATTGATTTCTCTCTGGCTGTCCTAAAGAAGTATTATGTGAAAACAGACATAAATGTAATTGCTGGCATTAGAAAAGTAAAGCAGTTGTAACTGCTGCAAATATAGCTTAGGGAAATGATTGCGTAGTCTTTCTGGTAGAATGTGATGCTATAGGACCTAGGCTTCCACGGTGTCAGTGCCATTCGTGACATGTACAATAAATACTGTTAATCAATCCACCGCCAAACCCTTGGAGTTTGTTTTACAGTATCCTTTTTAGCCAGGTTTGTCGGGAAGAAACTAATTAAGAAACAGCTGCAGCAATAAATACAGTTTTTAATTGAAACATTCTTGTTCAGCTTCCAGAGTCACGTCTCTGTGCCTGTGAAACTCTTGATTTAAAAGGTATTCTCTCCCTAACTCTGGGGTGTTTCAATGGTGTAAGGGAGCACCAGCTTGCGCTTTGGTAGAAGAAAGCTGGTTTCGACCCTTGAGGTCACTGTGCCTTTGGGGAGAAGTGTCTGAATGTCTTTGCTAACTCACCTTCCTGCTGCTATGCCTGATGCCTGCCAGTAATCAAAAAAAATATATATATATAAGAAGCATTACTTTTTTATGAGACTGTATTGCTGCTTGATAGATCTGGAGGGAGATGACATTTTTAATATTTTAAAATTGCTGGACTGTTTGGTAGGGCAACCACTGTGTGTTTGTGTACGTGCAGGTGTACATCTGAGTTTAGATCTTGGGAGTTGTTGCTGGAGGACTAAAAATAATGATACAATTTCATGCTTGAAAAATAATCATGCAGGATGTATAAGAAAGCTATTAGAAGTGATATGAAATGCCACCTGTTTGAAGGACCTTCACTGTAGAACAGATGACATTGTACGACTCTTGCTTTTAGCTTTATGCCTCTTTTTCATCGAGGAAAATCTGCCAAACATAAGTAGCATAGCATGAAATGTGATAATCCCCAAATCCTGCTAATAACCCTTCCACACGATGTATTCTCTATGTATTACTGACTGCGTGAAGTCCCTGAGTCACAAACCGACTTTGTCTTGGTCAAAAGAGAATGGGGAAAGACGCGAATGGGGAGTTGATTGGCGGCTGTTAAAGACCAGCCCAGGAAATAACTGAGGCACAAAGTGCCAGAGGCTGACAGCGTGTAGTAAGGATGTACAGCTGTGTGTGCCCTCTTCCTATGCTTTTCATGGCTAAGGGACAGGATAGCAGGCTAGCTGACCCCTTGGAATGACTCAGCACAGGTATTCTCGTGTAACTTCAGCGCTGTGATTAGTATCGTCTTATTTGTCGGTGATGCTTGGTTCCGGAGGTGGGTAAGAAGTGTGACATCTCCTGTGGATGTGGTCATTTAGGCTGCGCCTTGCGATCCCCTCTCCGCTTCACCCGGCCAAGCTGCTCCAGCTGACCGTGCCATGGGCTGGAAACCTTACACTGGGTTTTAACAGGTGAATCAAAAATAGCCCCCGGTCTCTCAACCTGATAAAATTTCTTATGGTATAAAATGTATTGGTATAACATATTGGTATTGGACCAATATCAAGTTTACACTTAACATCGTATGCGTTAACAGTCTACAAACATAAAAAGCTTATAGCCTAGAAACATAAAAAAGATAGTATTCTAGACTAATATAATATATATATTCTAGGCATAATATAAAGTATCAATTAATGCTCTCCTCAGTTTTCTTGAATATATGGGCTTGTCCCATATATGTCTGTAAGAAAACTTGCCTCAGGGTCGGCATTAAATAAACTAGTATGATCCTCTTCACCTTCTAAATACGATCAAGGTGGTTTTGCCCACTCAATTTCTGTATTAAGCCTATATATTCAATTTAAACTATAGCAGACTGCTTTGAGCGATACTTTTCTGGGGTGGTGGGTGCTTCATTACATACCTAGGTAATTCTTTCTTCTTTGTGACTGGTGTGTGCTTTAGTTTCAGCCTGGTTTCCAACCACAATCCTCTGTTATGCTTTTCTCCGCTGGAATTGGTTACTATCAGAAATCCCTACTAGGACACGTCTGAGTCAGTATCTGAACATACTCTTAGCTAATCTTGTTTAGCTTTTGCTACTCTGCTTTGTGGGCTTTGAGTCACTTTTTAAAAATTGTTTCCAGTTTTCCAGCATCTGTTTGAGTCATGACTAGCTGAACATTTCAGCGATAGAATTCAGGGCATATATATCTACAAATTTGTAAGTACACACAAAAGGACTGGAAGCGGGACAGTGAGCCTTCTCCACCTCTATTTTTTTTTTTTAAATCTTGACAGCACTTCTAAAATGTACTGTAAAATACGTTCTGGTATGTGACTCATAAACCAATGTTTTGGGAGAGCTGTATGATCTACCTAAGTAAAGACGTACTTGGACTGATGTCAGTGAAATAATACTTATCTCTTACGATATCATGTATACCCAGTCATTTAGAGAGTTGGGGTTGTTCAGCCTGGAGAAGAGAAGGCTCCAGGGAGACTTTATTGCAGCCTTCCAGTGCTTAAAGGGAGCCTACAGGAAAGATGGGGAGGGACTCTCTACCAGGGAGTGTAGTGACAGGACAAGGGGTAATGGTTTTAAACTAAAACAGGGGAGATTTAGACTAGATATAAGGAACACGTTTTTTACGCTGAGGAGGGTGGTGAAACACTGGAAGAGGTTGCCCAGAGAGGTGGTAGATGCCCCCCCCCATCCCTGGAAACATTCAAGGTCAGGTTGAACGGGGCTCTGAGCAATCTGATCTAGGTGATGTCCCTGCTTATTGCAGGGGGCTTGGACTAGATGACCTTTAAAGGTCCCTTCCAACCCAAACCATTCGATGATTCTTTATAGGTTACTAAACTTTTTGAGCTCGATGAAGCTCCGATTTGAGCATCATCCAATTTATGGCTATGTTATTACTTGGGAATAACTATCACTGCTCAGGCTCCTTAATAATCAGTTGAAGTGAGTGGATACCTGAGAGCATGCTGCTTTGTGAACTGAGGACACTATCAGTGAATCCTTTTCTTGATCTGCAGTGATGTCCCTTTACTCACATTTTACATTTTTAACAGTTCCATAATCTTCTATGGGGTTATGTCTACATTTGTATACTGTTATAGGTAAGAGTGGCAGAACCTGTTGCATGCGATGATTTTGCTCGCTCACCAGCATCAGTTGCTCTTCCGGAGTTTTTATAATTGTGAACATCACAATATCAGGAATAGCGTGGCCAGCAGGAGCAGGGAAGTGATCGTGCCTCTGGACTCGGCACTGGTGAGGCCTCACCTCAAGTACTGTGTTCAGTTCTGGGCCCCTCTGTACAAGAGGGACACTGAAGTGCTGGAGCGTGTCCAGAGGAGAGCTACCAGGCTGGTGAGGGGTCTGGAGACCAGGTCATATGAAGAGAGGCTGAGGGAGCTGGGCGTGTTTAGCTTGCAGAAGAGGAGGCTGAGGGGAGACCTCATTGCCCTCTACAACTGCCTGAAAGGAGGTTGGAGAGAGGTGGGTGTTGGCCTCTTCTCCCAGGCGAATAATGACAGGACCAGAGGAAATGGTCTGAAGCTGCGGCAGGGGATGTTTAGATTAGATATTAGGAAGAATTACTTTACTGAAAGAGTGGTCGGGCACTGGAACAGCCTGCCCAGGGAGGTGGTTGAGTCACCATCCCTAGAGGTGTTTAAGAAACGTCTAGATGTGGCACTTCAGGGCATGCTCTAGGGGCAGAGATTGTAGGTTGTTTGGTTGGACTCGATGATCTTAAGGGTCCTTTCCAACCATGAAGATTCTGTGATTCTGGGATCACGCTGGAATTGCCCCAACAGCCTGCAGAAGGGCTCAGATTTATTGCACGAGCTAAAAAAAAAACCAAAAACAAAAACCATGGCCTAGGACATGCCAAAGAGAAAAAAAATTCAAAAATAAATAAAAAAAGAGAGCACCACTCAACCTCTTACAGGCTTTATCCAGGAGAGGTTTATTTTAAATTGGGCTTGTGTCAAGTTAATTTATTGGATGCAGCAATGTATTGTTAGTGCTTCAAAGTGAGTCTTGCTTATCTAGGGGCCCCAGTGGCGGGCTGACTGCAGTCCTGCAGCAGAGCAACGCCTCTCCGATAAATGCCTTAAATAAGCACGGGACTGACCCTGCAATTCTTTCATTAGGTTGTGCTTGATTAACTGCTAGTAGTATAAGTGCAGGTAACAGATTCTAAGTGATGTTTTAACTCCATCATGCAACTCTAGTCAAAACTACAGAATAATTAGAGAGAATGTATCCCAATGTACTATTTTAACTAATAGCGCCGTGCAAGGCAAATTGTAAGTGCTTAATGAGACAAATTATTTTATGTAGTTGTCTACGATTATAGAGGTGGGACTTGGTGACTGAGAAGGACCGTCCCAGTCCTAAATTTTCAAGAATTAATCGCTCTGCAACAAACCAGCAAATGTGATAGTGATCAAAGTAAACTCAATAATGGAAAGAACAATGGCAAGCTAGACATATAGATATATAGCCTCTGCTAGGATATAAGCTGGGAAAGCTGAGTACATGCTTGGATGAAATTGTATAGTTTTGCCACCCCATGAAAAAGGCACATGCTTGCAGTAATTAAATAATACGTTGATGCTACATTTCCAGCAAAAAAAAGTGCTCTATGGGTTTTGATTATTGTAAATGATAAATATAAGTTGTATTTGGGCTCAATATACATGAAAAATTGAAATACAATGTTGTACTGCTCATATAAACAGGTCTTGCAAACCATGTGTTAAAAATGAAAGAAATACATAGCTATTTAGATAGAAGAAAACTATTTAAATAGAAGAGGAAAAAATGAGTATCTATTTGCTGAATTCAGACTATAACAGATTAAATATTTTTCTTTCTATTCCTGTAATAACTGAATGCATATTCTCCTGTCCCAAAGTGTTACTGTATAACAGATATTTTTTACGATACAACGAAATAAATACCTTATTTAGCTGATTTGTTAATCCCTCTTGAAAATTCTTTGATTACATTAATATGCATAAAAATATAATAGGTTCAGGGCTCCCAAGGGAGCCTGCTTTTGTCTAATTCATGTTAACTTTCCTTTCTTGTAGATTTTTGTGTGTCTGCAGTTTCTGCTTACTCTAATTCTACTCTGTGTGGATCAAAAGAGCTAATTGAACTTAGCATGTAGATCACACCACCTCATCCTGATGAATCAAACCATGTAGGTGGAGTTCCATCAGTAGGAGTTTGTAGGAGAAAGGCAGCAGAAGCACATTCTCTGAGAGCCCTGGGATTCAGGGTCGCGTCCCAAACCATGGCTGGCCAAGCCCTTCTAGAGGGTAGCTTGGCAGGTGGTTCTGCCAGCAGAGGGTTTGGACCCGAATCATCATTCTGCAAGCCACAAAAGTTATTAAGCGTTGTCATTGACCGGGAAAAAGATGGGATGCTCCCAAAAGCTTGTGGGAGCAGAAGGGTTTCACAGCCGTTATTCTGCTGCTGTGGATTCCCAGGCAATTTTATTCAATTGTCAGTTCTACCACAGCTCCTAATTTAAGGGATCTGTGGTGCATTGTGAGGACAGGACTATTTCCCTACTTCACTGGGGTTTGGAAGATAAATGATGACAAAAGATAGATGATTAATAACTCAGACACTAAAGTCATATAAATAAACAACTGTAATAAAATAGTGGCAAATAACTATTTTAGCAGTGAATCTCAGTTTTCACTGTATTCACTAGTAACCTTCCATCCAAACTTGTGTAAAGCCTGGGGGAATATAATAATTTTCTGGGAGTAAGGTACGCTAGGCTGAGAAAGACACTGAAACCAAAAATCCCATTTCATGGATAAATGCTCTAACTATGTCATTGTACAGAAGTGGGCAGCACCATCACCTTCTGTAGCAACCACATGTCCTAGGCGAGCATTAAAGCATCTCAGACCTGTGAAAGGAGGTGAGTGGGTCCCTGTCCCCACGCAGGGATTCTGGCTGGATGACCCTGAGTAGCTGGTGGCCTCTCGGAGCCGGGGCTCGGTGGAGGTGAGGCACACATCTCTGTTTAGCATTTCCCATGTGTAGGTTTTAGTGACTCCTTAGAAGCGTACAGGACAATCGGGATACCCAGTGCTGGGTTTGGACTTCCAGGGGACAACTTTAGGACATGGTTACAAGGGTGGAATACCAGCAGGTGAGCTTTGGGAGGGGTTTAAAACACATTAGGTATGATCCCGCATCTTCCCATATGCATTCTCTTACGCTGGGGTAAACACAAAATAACTTATCCCGTAACAAAAGGGAAGCAAGCCAGTTCACATCCACTATGATACACAAGGATGAGTATCAGCAGTTACCAAAAAATAGCTGGAAACGCTCACTTTGTTTCATGTGCTTTGTTCATGTAAGTCATTCATCTTAAAATCCTTAAATTTTTTACTGAATCCAGTTGTAGCAGGTATTCTATTTTCCAAAAAGATTTAGCTTAGATAAAATATTTTGAATACTTATTTTGCATATGAAGCAAAACTGTCACGTTTTTCATTTACAGAAAGGTCAGATCCTGTCAGATGACCTTTTTAAGCAGATCTCCCTAGTGAGGTGAATGGGAGTAGTTCTTAAACACCGGTCATACAGCACCGCGCTCTGGTTTTCACTGCGTCTCCATCTTCTTGTTCAGTTATGGCTTTTCAAAAACATAGTGTCCTTTATATACATATATATATATATATGTTCATATTTTAAAGAACTATGGAGTAATGATTGGTAGGAAAAATACAATAAATACTGATATTCTGAAATCAGATATGGAACATCAAATATTTTTATACTGGTTTTGGTTTTACAAATTAGTAGTACTTTTCTCTTTACCATAGTCATTGCCATTTGAGTTCTGAAACGGCTTTGTACAGTGGTATATGTACTACATGCAAAAGCAATAATCGTATATATAGAATATCTGTATGGGGTGTGGGGGTGTGTGTGTGTGTGTGTTGCTTTTTTCTTCACTGAACAAAGAAGTATAATAAACATTCCTCAGAAGACTGGTCTTATTGAAATTAGAGGAATTTTTTTTTTCTTAAATCTGTGTTTGTGTTTACTCTCACAGATCACTCAAACAGTAGCAAGAAGCAGTGGAGGTATAATATAACTCTGCACACATTTTAATAGTTGTTTACAATACGCACAGCTGAAGTCCAGCCCCTGGGTGTACAAAGCAGCATAGTTGGGGTGGACGGTAAATGCAGACCAGACGCTCATTAGTGGTTGATGCCGACTCTTCTGACATGCTAGAGGAGGCAGCTAATCCAGAAATTGGGTTCTTATTATCTCCTTGAGAGTTATGCTCAAGATGAGAAGTATTTCAAAGACTCTTCTTTAGGACTGCTAATCCGATCAAGTGCATAAAATGCTCCTGCTTGATACTTGGGCTACATCAACCTGTTCCTGTGCATTTGGACTGAACTTGTTTTGTCCCCGCTCTCTCTCTCTTCTCTCTGTGTCTTTTTGCAAAGAAAAACTTAACTTCAAATGAGCTACCTTATAGCCATTCACAGTTCTTCTGAGCTAATCTATTTACCTTTTCTTCCCCCTCACAGTGTAGAGTATTTTCACTCTCAAATCCTACATGCTTTCTCTGACGCTTGTTTAAATAATCCCATAGACTCATCTTCTGCCTCCCCCACTTCCTCTTCGTCCTCCTTCCTCAGTTTTTAAGTTAGATTTTTTTGATTTTTTTTTGAGTTCTTTCTGTCCTTCTGGATATGTTAAACACTTGTTATTTGGTTCCTTTTTTGTCTTGAAATGAAATTCTAAATCCTCATCACTAACTAAAAAAAAAATTCTTAGAAAATGGTAGTTTTTAATGAGGCTAATATACAACGTCCTGGGGATCGAAGCCTAGCCTTCACTTCTCACAAACAGCCACTGGTGAATATTAAAATGCACACCTAAAAAGGACTAATATTGCAACAAAACATTAATTCCCATTGTACCGACAACCAAAAGCACGCGTACATTTATACTCTGACAGTATTTGCAATTCCTTTGGTTTATATAGACAGGCTCAGAGGCTCACATAAATCCACAAAGATCTCCGCAGAGAGCTGGGGTTGAGATGGATTTACTTCAGGATTAGCACAGAAATCTTTAGGCGTGATCGTTCCGAAGGTTCTTTGTGCGTGGAGGTTGGCCAAAAAGGGAACAGAGAAATCGCAGCCGGTTCAACCAGCGCTGCCAAATCCGCTGTAGCGGGGACCCCTGAGAAACGGGCTGTCCCCCAGCGAGGGGGTGGATGCGATGTAAAAGCACTGCTTTATTACTTATCTTCCAATTAGTTACAAATTATTTTACAAATTATTACAGCTGCTTCAAATTAAACAAGAGCAACATGTTGATAGCAATTTGAGTCCCGGACAAGCGATGTGCTCAACCCCCCTCCCCGGCACTCCTCTCTTTCCAGAAACAAGCAGACCCACTGGGGACACGCTCCCCGTGATTCCCCGTTGCCAAGCTGCCCCGGTAGGGCACTGACAGTCGCACCATGACCCCAGCCTTAGGAAATCCAATCGGTTTTATAGCAGCTCTCCTGTTGGGTTTGTTTTGGTTTTTTTTTGGAAACCATGTGATTTAGGTAGAACTAGAGCAAGCGGAGCAGGACCTTCCAGCAACGGTCCCGCTTGCAAGCGGTGCGTAGGCTTGCATATATTCATAGAAATCATTCACTGAGCGATTTCAAATAATGAACATACAAATTACATTGTCAGCAGGAGACTGCTCACGCATAATTCGGGAACAGGGATAATTGCGAAACGTGATTGAATAAATTGTTCTCTGTGCACAGTTTAGATAACTTTAACAGCAAACAATTTTTCTCTGCCCTTACACCTCAGGAATGCGTACCCTTTGCATAAACATCTACGACAATCAGCGCATCTGTTAAAACTTGGGTACTTCGACAGATCATTTTAGAAGAAAGTTGGCTCCTGGCTCTAAGTTTGCAACAACCAATTACAACAGTTATCAGTCAGACACTTGGAAGCCCCGGGATAGCACGTTTTGTATCTCTGATTCAAAAGAGGTTCACAGATAGATAACCCTTCCTGTATAAACAGGAGATACCCTCCCTGCAGAAGCGGCACGGGAAAACTTGCCAGACTATATTGCGATACATCAGAAAGCGGCCGTCGAGGGTCTGAGGTAAAAATGCACCAGAATACACACACTCCTCTTAAATAAACCTCCAGGATATTGAAGGGCTGAGAGGGTATTTATCACTCACAATCTCTTCTACACAAACTTCCCTCTCATGAAACATAATTCTTGAGGATGCTTTCAGGCAAAACCCAAACTTTTTTTTTTTTTCCCCTGTGGAAAATATGTGTAATTTTTCAATTATACAGCCCATAATTTTAGCAGCCGGGATGGGATTTGTCTCACTGAAACGCAGCACTTCTGAACTATGCCAGCATATTTCATCCCACTCCAGACAGTTGTCAAACACACATGGGATTAACTACTTTCTGAAAGAGCCCCTTTGCATTGTCTATAGAGGGACTTTAAAAGATTAATTTTGAGTAGGCATCTTTTAGCCTGTAGATGCTGAGTACGCTTCCTGAACCTATAAATGGAAACATTTCATAGATCTTGCCATTGTCTGAAAATAGCCTTGTCAGCCTGGCACATCTGTGATCCCGAATGCAAAGCATTTGTTTTCTTCAGTGAAAACTTTGCCTAAAAAAGGCTGCGGAATCGGGCTCTCATGCGGAAGAGGCAGAGCAATTGCAATTTTCCAAAAAAGTTACTTTATAGACTGCTTAATAAAGTCTTTCGCTGCCCGGCTGGGCTGAACTGAGAAGCGGGAGAGGGAAGCTCCGGTCTCAGCTGTGCTTCTGAACTCCCGCCTCACCTCCCCTGAGCCACATCTCCCCGCGCCTGCAGCGTGCCGTATTTCCCTGGTAATACAGAAGAACAGCCAGGCAGCAAGAGGTTGGGGTATACTGTCGAAGACCACAGGGCAGGTCGATGGAGATAAGGACCGAGACTGAGCAATTTGCAACGTCCACGTGATATTTTCTACGGCAGACCATTACTGTGGAGAATAACTAAATAATTGGGGAAAGTACTTAAGCTGTCAAGACTTTAATAGCAAGAGAGAGAAACACGACAGAGAGAAAGCCTGCATCAATGAGCGGCTGTAATACCATTAGACCTGTCTCTGCTAACGAAATGCATCAATTCAACACAAATCTCTAAAAATTGATCTGGCTATTTGAAGGCAACTCCTCATCCATGTAGACGCAAACAGTTTTTATTTCTTGCCCCTGTCAGATTAATTTATATTAGCACACTTCAATGAACTTGTACTTTATTGACCTAGATAGAAGGTTAAACCAACTCTTTAATTCTTTACAGTGGTTTAATGGTAGGACATAAAACTGATTTAATTAAACCAGCCCATCCTCCTACAGTACATGACAACTTGGTTTAAGAGAATAAACTGTACTTAATACATACTACTTAGAGAATGTTTACGTTATCTATATAACTATAGACAATGTTATCTATGTTATCCAATATTATCTATACAACTAAAGGTTATGTAAAATTATGGCCATTAATACCTGCATAAGACTATATGCTATTCTCTATATAAAATTGATGCTAGTGATTCTATTAGAGAGAAGAAGCACCAGACTAGAGCCCTTCAGAGCCATGTCTATGCTCTTCATCTGCTTACGGTCCTCCTGGAGGGCCAGGAGATAGGGGCAGCTCTCAGATCCTCCCTCATTTCTCTCTTTCTGCTGGCAGCCGTATGAGATACCCCCATCTACATTACCCACACAACCTTGGTTCTTACTGCTCCACTGCACAGGGAAAATGACATTTAGTCACGAATATACTGAAATAGAAAGACCCCAAGAGACTAGCTGCAATCAGGAAAAAGTTCTACACCTTAACACGGCTGCAAATATTAGTTAATTGCCAAGCTTTCCTAGCTAGGATTTTCTGCATTGGGTTAAGCGGATACCGTTTATCCCCAAGGCTCCCCACAAAACCAGAGAAGACCTGGAGGGTAATGAGAGAAGTACAAAAACGCTATAAAAGACACAACTAGTACAGCAAACTGTGCTTCTCCAATGCATAACATTCTGTAACGAGCTAGAGTATGCTTACACGTCAGTCTAGATTTGTATAGGATCCCTCTGACAGGCTGCTTTGTGCTGCTTTTGGAAGCTACTTGGCTTTGCTCCAGCAAGCATAGCTAAATATTATCAATCATCTCAATCACACGCTAGATGCTATCTCTCATGACCGTTCCTGTGGCCATGTTATCCTGACTCGCTCTTCCTACCCTTTTTCCAGCTCACTTACTCTGCATACCTCAGGAAAGAGCGAATACACCCACAGGAGTGACTGGCCAGTCAGAGGACACGCAGTCCCAAATCAAGTCCTCCATAATAAATTCATAATACATTTTGGAAAACCAGGTCTTATGTCAGGCAGCGGGATTCATAAAAACCCTATTCACATGGCACACATCACTGGAAAGATCCAGATCTCTTGTCCAAGATGTAAAGCCAAGAACAACCATAACAGAGCTGGAGCCTCCCGGGACACATGTTGATATGTATGTGTATAAACAGTTACTGTGAAAATTATTCAGGATTTTGTCTTCTTCTTTCCAAAAATATTTAAGTATAATGCTGACCATATGCTCTCAGCTGCTGAAAAAAAAGACCCTCACTTTGTAGCTGGCTCATCAGAATGTATTGAAAGAGATTTTCTGCCTTTGCAGTCCTCATTTATCACTGACAGTCAGGTTCTGGGATGGGCTGGGATGCCCATAGGCTGTATGTGCAATGCCTTTAATTGCTGGATGCTCCACGTCAACATCCCGGAGATGAAGGCAGGCTCGGTGGCTACTTTGCCCGTCCTGCAAGACTGGCGGTGCAGGAGAGGGCTGCAGAGCAGTCTGCCGACATGCAGGGACACAAGCGGCCCGCTTTGGAAGCACATCATTTCTGGGAGCTGTCAAGCTGCCACACTGAGCAAACTCAGTGACATTTCTTAAGCGTTACGCTCGTGACAAAGCAACTGCAGCAGGTGCCAAGAAGAGCAGTTTTATGAAGGCTGTTGCGGCTCCTTGACTCACCATATAGGGGAAATACTGCTTGCCGCTCGTTTAGGGGAGAATGCAGCTCTTCTAAATTTAACCACCCAAAAGCGAGGCGCATTGCCTGAGCTCGGGGTTCACTCTGCAGTGAATGGAGGCATCTCCGTGGGGTGATTCACCCCATGTTTTAGATCACAGAATCATAGAATTGTTACAGTTGGAAGAAGCCTTTAAGATCATCAAGTCCAACCATTAGCCTAGCACTGCCAAGGTACCATTGAACCATGTCCCTCAGCACCACATCTACACACCTTTGAAATACCTCCAGGGATGGCGACTCAACCACTTCCCTGGGCAGCCTGTTCCAATGTGTGACACCACTTTCAGTGAAGAAGTTTTTCCTAATATCCAGTCTAAACCTCCCCTGGCGCAACTTAAGGCCATTTCCTCTTGTCATAGAAGCACAGAATGGTTCAGGTTAGAAGGGACCTGAAAGATCATCTAGTTCTCCCCTTATCTACCAATGCTGTGGCAACATTGTAGACGGCCACCAAATTTGTCAGGCATGACTTGGCTTTAGTGAAGCCATGTTGGCTGTCACCCATAACCTCCTTATTTTCCATGTGCTTTAGCAGAGATTCCAGGATGATCTGCTCCCTGCTCCATGATCTTGCCAGGCACAGAGGTGAGACTGACTGGCCTGTAGTTCCCTTGGTCTTCCTTTTTCCCCTTTTTGAAAATGGGGGTTTTATTTCCCCTTTTGCAATCAGTGGGAACTTCACCAGACTGCCACGACTTTTCAAATATAATGGAAAGCGGCTTGGCAACTTCATCTGCCAGTTCCCTCAGGACTCGTGGATGGATTTTATCAGGTCCCATGAACTTATGTACCTTCAGGTTCCTCAGATAGTCCTGGACCTGATCTTCTCCTGCAGTGGGTGGTTCTTCATTCTCATAGCTCCTGCCTTTGCATCCTGCAGCTTGGGTGGTGAGGTTGGAGCCCTTACCAGTGAGGACCGAGGTGAAAAAGTCATTCAGTGCCTCAGCCTTCCCCATATCCTTGGTGACCAGGTCTCCTGTCTCCTTCTGGAGAGGGCCCACATCTTCCTTAGTCTTGCCTTTATCCCTGATGTACTTATAGAAGTTTTTCTTGTTATCCTTGATGTCCCTAGACAGATTTAATTCTATCTGACCTTTAGCTTGCCTGATCTGGTTCCTATCGCCTGTTACTTGGGAGAAGAGGCTGACCCCCACCCCTCTACAACCTCCTTTCAGGTAGCCGTAGAGAGTGGTAAGGTCTCCCCTCAGCCTCCTTTTCTCCAGGCTGAACCACCCCAGCTCCCTCAGCCGCTCCCCCATAAGACTTGTTCTCCGACCCCTTAGGTGCCTGAGCTGGGCACTGCTCCGTGCTCGCAGGCTCCAAACCGGGAGGTGACGCCCGCAGTCGAACCGGGAGAACCGGGCCGGCCGCCGAACCGCGGGACGCTCCCCCGCCCCGCAGCGCCCCCTGGCGGCCGCGCCTGGCCCCGCACCGCCCGCAGCCCCCTGGGGCGGGCGGGAGGCGCCTGCGCGCTGCGGCCGCTCCGTGCCGGCCCCGCAGCTGGCGCCGCCCGCAGCCTCCCGCCGGCTTCTGCCTATTTTAGTCACGGCGGCGGCGGAGGGGGGGGACGCGGTGCCGGCCGGAGGCGAGGTGCGGCAGCCTGAGCCCGTCCCCGTCCCGTCCGGGCGTGGCGGCGTCCCCCGAGCGGCCGGGAAACTTTTCCGGGGTCGCGGGGCAGGTAAGGGGCGCTCCTGGCACCGGCCCTGCGGCGGGGAGGCTGGGGGGCGTAAGCCGCCGGAGGGGCTTTGTACCGCGGTGGCAGCAGGGGGGCTGGCTGCGGGCGGCAGCATCCTCCGGTCCCTCTGCCCCCGGGGGTGGGCGCCGGGCTCCGTGCGGGACCTGCCGTGCCGCCGGCGACCCGGGTGGAGGCGGGGGACGGACACGAACCCCCTGCCCCGGTGTCCGCGTTCCCCGTTCGGGCACGCCGGGGCTCTCCAGGTCCCGGTGCCCGGGCGCGGTGCTGCCCGCTCCGGTCACCGCCCCGACGGGCGCCCCGGGAACGGGGGGCTCCGCCGGTGCCCTTCCTGCGGGCGGCACCGTCTTGGGAAGGGCTTCTCGGGGAGCGGGGGGAAAGGGACGGGTTGCTTGATCTTTATTTGTTTTTTTTTTTTTCATTTACAATTTTTTTGAATAAAGGGTGGTTTTGGTACTTGCGCGCCGCGGGGGCGCGGGCGGAACGCGGGGCTGGGGGGCGAGTGAAGCGCTGTGGCCGCGTCCCTCGGCGCGGGCTTTCCGCGCATCCCCGCGCAGGGCGGTCACGGCGGAGAGCGAGCCCGAGCGCAGTTAGCCAACTTCCATTGCCGTCCTACAGCTGCGCATTGAGCGCACCTACGAGCGTTCCTCACCGTACGGGTGTTTTTCTTCGCGGCGCAGAACGAAAATGTTGTTAAATTTTTCTCTAGGAATAAAAGCGTAGAGGGAGAGCAGCAAATTTCTATAGCTAACGACGCGTTTAGTGGAAACGAACTTGCCCCAAGGAGCATATTGAAATACATCTTTTCTTATACCACTTTCCCATTTGCTCCTACTTCATTATGAAAAGGAAATTGGTAACTTAAACTGTAATTAACTTAATTATGCCAGCACTAATAGTTTGTCTTCAGCTCACAAAGGCAAAGGAATTGATTGTCTAAATTCTCTGTGCAGCTTTTGTGCTATGAGGCCATAGAAAAGTAGTTAAAGTTCTGCAGATGTGATTATTTTTTTTTTTAAAAAAAAAAAGCTTGTTTGGTTCTTCTCATTATTTTTTTCTTTAGACTCACCAAATCCATCTACATAAATGATGGACTGTAAGGTTGCAATCACTGTAAATTTATACAAACGTATTCAAACAAAGCTTTAAGAAGCTCACTTGAATAATGTTGAACGGTAAAGCTGTGGGATATGAATAATCTCAAAGTGGATGACAGAGTGAGTGGGACACTGTGCACTGTCCCCTGTCAGCTTGGCTGACCCGTTCTCCTGCTAGAACCAACTGTTATAAACTTTTCTGCTACATCTCTCTTCTGTGAATGTTGTGTAGGTATCCATAAAACCCCTGGTTTTTTTAAAGGCATCTTTGTGCCTGAAGATTTAGGGACTAAATACTTGTCGGAATGGCTGTCAGAAGTTTGGCCTCTTGTATAAGGATGTCCTGAGCATAGAAAAACAGAATAAGCTCAACTCATTTGCATTCTGAGAATTTGTATTTTCAGACCTAAAACCATAATCTGTTACCTTAACTCTATATCAAATTCATGCACACAAAAAAAAAATTAATAGGCTTTATTGTTAACTATACTAATTTCTATTAGATTTAATGTTAAAGTATCACTGAGTGGAGTGTTGGGGTTTTTTTTGTGGTTTGGACAACAGATTGGCTTGAGTATTCAATCAGCTACATTTTCAAACTCTTAGTTTGGTAAATCTAAAACCATATGAAGGAAAAATTACGCTACTGGATATTAAAAATATTCTTTTAATTATTTGTCTTATGCTCCATAAGGCGTACATTTCAGTTGACACTGTTTCTCCATTTTTTTCAAAATTATTTGACCATATTGGTTGCATTTTTAGCTTCTGATATTAATTCATGTTTTCATGTATTGAAGACTTAAGCATAAGACTTTGAAATTATGCTGTATTAATCCTTAGCACACGTAACCCTAAATTGAAGTCTTAAAGGCTTGATTCTGTATTTCCAAAATTAATTTTTGGCTCTTTGAGGTAGCAGAGGGTCGGAAATGACAATTGGTCGTTCATCTGTTGAACAGGAGATTTTTTGCTAATTCTTCAATGTTATTTGACAACAGTGGACGTTAGGAGTGAAGAACTGGATCTAAAAGTTATGGAGTTACTATTTTGAATATTTGTCTTTCTGGTATTACCTATGGACAAGCATTTTAGGTGGGAGTTTGTAACTCTGCCCGCCTGCCTTTTTTTGTTGGTTCTCAAACGGGCTCCCTAGTTGCAATTCATGGGCAGCGCTCCTTCAGAGCTGGTGTCGTAGTCTGTCCTTGTGTCTCTTTGCAGATAGCATCAATCTATTTCTGCCAGCTTTAAAATACCATCTTGACAGAGAAGTTCTGCAGCTTTCTGCTGTTTTCCAGTACGTTAACTGTGCTGCAATGGTTTTTTGTGAGTAGTAAGTTAAGCTCAAATGTAGTCATACAAAGACCTCAAGGTATTAAAGAAAAAGCTTATAAAAAATGGACGTGGCTAGATTTAGGTTCCTAGCTTCTAATTTAGGCAACTAAGTAGGTGGTCCAGACTTTCAAAAGCATTAAACATCCTGTTGTTTCAGCTGTGGACACTTTATTGTCAAAGGCTTTAAAGGACTTGGTCAACACTTGTTGGAGAAACATCTTCCTGTTATGACAGTTTATGGCTGGTGGGTTGTGGCATCAATATCTGCAGCTAACGAGGGGAGCCGTGTTTTAGAATAGAATCGTCTAGGTTGGAAGGGACCTTTAAGATCGTTGAGTCCAACCATTAACCTGCCACTGTTTTGGCTGGGTTGCGAGGATAATGATAGTCATGTGCTGTGTAGTTGACTGGGCTCGTTGGGTTTCCAGTCTTCAAATGCGTGATGCTTTGCAGCCAAGTCTTAAAGTGAAGTAGCCTCTACTCTCCCAATGATATAGTACAGAATTTTGCTATTAAAAAAAAAAAAAAATAAAGCATCTGGAAAGCTTGGTGGATTTGTAATCAGATGCAGCTGAAGCTACTTCTTGCAACCTATTTTGGTCTGGAGATGAGTTGATGGACTTACGGCTTGTTCTGCATAGGTATGTGAGTTTGGTTGTCTTGTTCCGTTACCACAGGATGGCGTTAAGCGGTGCTTTTACTGGCAGATGGCCAGGCAGGGAAAGACTGAATGTATGTGGAAACTCAACTGATGACTTTTTGCAAGGGATCTGGAGACCCTGCTCCTCCAGTGTAAGGAGTTTGTATTGTTTGAAAACAAGAGGAGCACGATCGTGAGACGTGTGCAAGATGAGCACAAACGCAGTTACGCAGAGTTAGCAATTATCCGCTGTTTATGAGCGCATTAAAATGCCAGTCCTGCAGCCATGTATGGGCTCGTGCTTTGGCTCTGCGTGCGAGCGGCTTTGTCAGGACAGTGAAACTGCTCACGAGGCTCTTGTCCCTAAATCCATGCGGAAGAGCTGAAGGAAAATAGGAGGGTGTTTCGATGGTGCCTGTATGATACCTGGACCGTGAATTTGTTTGGACACCGTGATTATTGGTAACAATTTAGTGTTTCTTTGGCATAAACAGATTCTACACATTTTAGTTAATCTTTGTGAATAACCAACACAGGAATGAAAAGAGGAAAGTGAGCTTTTAAGAAATAAATGAATTATGTATTTTGGTAAGAATTAGATTTTTTAAAAAAAAAAAATTTTATTGAAAATCATTTCTATCCAGAGATTGTGTACACAGTATTCATGCTGGTGTTCAATCCTGCAAGACATCTCTGTGTGTTCTGTAGCGTGCCTTGGCTGTGACAGGCTCTAAGCATCGGAGAGCAACTATCAGAAGGTTGAGGTTTTCTTTCTGATTTCTTTCTTCCCACTGCTTTAAATAGGGCTTGAAAAGACTGATTAATTTCAGAAGTCGTCCAGCTTGCTTATGCCTTGTGCACAAGTCGATTGGGGAGGGGAAATGAAAAAAAGAATGCGTGAAAATGAAGCAACTCAAAATTACTTCGCGGCGCTTTCAAGTAACAGAGAAACGCTGAGCATGTTCCAGCCTGCAGGAAATATTGAGTGTCTTAACTGTGACTAGAAAAATCTGCCGAGCAGACGAATTACATGACGGTTAGTAAGCACACACGCACGGCAGGGACATGCAGTGTCTCTACAGAATTTACTTGAATGCAAATCCCACCGCGTTGCGTGTTATGGAGGCTGTTTGCTCAGGGGTAGGGGTGTGCGTTTCGTTAACGCGACTCCGGCAGAGCTCCATAGGATCCCTACTGCTGCGGCAGTGGGGGACCATACGTGCCTCGCTGGAAGCAGAGTTCTCCCGTGTTTCTGACAGCCCGTCTAGGAACAGTCGTGTGCCTCCAGATGGGAACTGCTCTGGGCTGAGGAGACCTTCTGGAGTGCTTGTAACGCTGACTGCAGCTCCCTAGAGAGACCAGCCCTTAAGATTTTAAAGGTAGTGTCTTGAAATCTAGTTTCTCTCTGTAGTTTGTTTTTCACAGGAATTTTTTACTTTGCATTGGGAAGATATTTGCCCATGGACATTTTCTTTTTTTTTTCTTTTAATTGATGTGAAAGGAAAATATGCTGGACTTATTATTATGACAACAAAACACCCCTATGTATATTTAGATTAGAAATCAGCTTTCTTCACTGTCCTGTTTTCTCCATGAGTTCCAGAGACAACCAAAGGTCTTGCAAGCTTGCTCATCACTAGGTAGACCAAGTGATTTCGCTGAAAGACTGGCAACCTTGTCATAACTCAGCAGCTTGGGCATCTCCCTTTCTGCTTTGGTAGCATCTGATCAACTAGGAGAAACAGTAGTTTTTATTTACTGGTCTCAAAAGTGGTTTGGGGTTTAGGTTTTTTTTTTGCCTATTCTGGTTAATGTGTGCAAGACGGTATGTGGCTTAGGAGACCTCCAAATGATCCTGAAAATTCTGTAAGAAAGCCAGAAGTTGAGGCTGTCTCTGGTTTTGATTTTTGTATGGTTTGTTGGCTGCTTTTTTTTTTTAATCAACCAAGCAGCACATAGTCCTTCTTTGAGACCTTCTATTCCTTATTTAGAACAGCAGCTTTGCATGCCATAAAGGAGACACAAACTACACAAGCCTTTTCTTTTTTTTTTTTTGTTTTTTTCCTTTCAATTCTCAGCTAGGTTGTTAAGTTCTCTTAAATATTTACTTTGCCTAAGATTGTGGACCCATTCAATAAATGCCAGACCGAAACATGATTTTTATTTGTGTAGGACTAGGAAGAATACACAGGATGCTGTACTGAGCAATGACAGTCATAGTAGCTAGTGTTCAAGCAGTGTTGTTTATGTGTGTATGTCCAAATTTTGAAATGTACCGTTCTTCAAGCATAGCGCTTCGGTGAAAAAGATAGTAAAGCATTACTGAAATATAGATCTAGCTTAACCTTTTAAACCATTTGTAGATTTCATTTTTTTTTTTCCCATGAATGATAATGGGAAATATATCCTGGGAAGAGAGAAAATAAACCCGAATCCGTGCGTGTGTCTAATATATTTCAGTTTAATGCACAGTGATTTTTATTTTTTCCCCTCTGTCTCTCATTGCAGGAATCTCCAAGATGAATACTACAGCAATGAGCCTGCTCACTGTTACTCCACTAGGTTTTATTCCAGACGTAAAAAATGCCACCCTTGTGCCTTTCAATGAGACTGCATGTGAAAACTGGAAAGAGATTCATCATCTTGTTTTCCACATGGCAAACATTTGCTTTGCAGTTGGACTGGTTATTCCAACTACTCTGAATCTTCATATGATTCTTCTGCGAGCCCTGCTCACCATAGGTAGGAGAATTATTCTGGAGAGATTTGTGACCTTCGTGTGACAGAAATAGTGGTTTGTGACCATTACGGAGCTTTTCTCCTGATCCTTTCAGCTTACGGTGAAATTCCAGCATGTATTCACGGTCACTGAACTCTGCTGAAGGTGTTTTTGGTGTAAGTGGCGTTCTGTTCTGCTCCTGACAGACCTTTTCTAGAAAGGTTATATGTCTCTAAGCTGTTAAAACTTCCCAGAAATACAACTTTATCTTCAAACCTGGGTAGGTGTTGTCTAGAAAACAAGTGAACCCCCTTTACTTCAGACATGACTGGCTGCTTCAAATTCATTACATTCCAAATCATAGTCAAGTCTATGGATCTTTGAGACCTCCATTTTAGGTTTCAAGTATGGACATTGACTGGTATCTCTGCAATAGGTAAGGTTTTCCTTGAGAAACTTGATGTTCCTCCATGTGTTCTTTAAATGTGGGTTCAAACAGATGGCATTTGTGGATCACTAGCCTTGTTTTCATGGCCGATTTAGAAGCGCACGCTTTCAATATGGAGTGCAGTCTGTGTTCTCCTGAAATCAGCTGCATTTCCTCCACCACTGTAGGCATCTTGTGACACCAAAATTTGATTTCAGAGGAAAACCGAAGTTGGGCATGCTTGAGACTAAGCAAGCGTGGTTTTGTTTGTAATACTCTTGCAGTCCCACAGCTGTTTCAAAGGCCCTGTACTTTGTGTGGGACAAGACCTTTGTGATCAAAGGAGGAGTAGTGAGTTATTGCAGTACAAAAAAAAGGTAAACCTAGGTGTATCGCAACACAGAGCATGCTTAAGTGCTTTTAAGTGAGAAGGCTTATTTGTATAATAGTGTGGGTCAATTTTATGATAGGACTCCTGTGGTTGAATTTACAATGATCTTGCCTTTTCTTTTTTATAGCTATTATACTATAACTTATTCAAACAGACTGCACTGGTGACCAAGTTTCTGAGCATTGTAAGCCCTTTTGTCTGTGTAGTTCTCGTTTTAAAAGTGATGGGAGCCCTGCACTTGCTGAGCTTGCCGCTTTGGTCTGCAGGTCTAATTGCAGTTTGAAGAGACAAGGAATCTGTTTTGCAAGCCGAGATGGCAACTGGAAGCAAACTTATTCTGTGGGCAGCAGAAGTAATGAAGTCTGGTTCCTAAGGATCGATCCCCTTTGCTTTGGTGACACTGCTCCGTGATATCACTCCCCTTCAGTAGTTCCAGACCTCGTGTTCTCCCATCCCTTGTAGTCTTATTAACCAGCTGATCAAGTGTCATGTTGATTTTTCTGGTCCATACATATCTGCCGTCTTACCAATCAGGAACCCAGACAGAATAGGCAATACTGAGTTCATGAATTTGGCATTGTCTTTGGGGGGGAAAGGGGAAAGGGATGCTAATTTGGCACCTTCTCCTTTTTGTCTTTACATAAAAGCTAGGGGAAAATGTATCTGACCTCTACAGCTACCTCTATCAGATGGTAGGCTCACAGTTATCTGGGAGAGACTCACTGATGCGTAATCTATCATTTGATAAGTATTGTCTTTGTAGGCTAAAAATAGTATCCTTAATCATACAGAATGAATAATGACAATTGCTTTAAAGATAAAGCAACTAAAAAAAAAAGTGAGCATTTGAAATTTTCTCTTTGATGTCATAAAAGAGAATTCAAGTTCCTGCTGTGACCTTGTCAAAATGCAGCAGTGATGCTTCTTTTAAATTTTCAAAAATATCTGTGTATTACTTTAGGAGTTTTTTTTTTTAGGCTCTTCTTGATCTAATAATGCAATACTAGTAATAAAGTTTTGTGAGTGACTTTATTTACTTTTTTAAATACTTAAGATATGATCTTCCCCTGTCACATTTCTACTTCATTTTAGTAACAGACCGTGATGGGTTGCACCTTTCTTCTTTCCCCAGTCCTGGTCTGAATTATTGTCAATCCGGTATCGCGGTCCCATGCAATAGGAGTGCAGTTTGCGGTCAGCCTGCCCGCGGTGCCTGTCTGTAGCGTTGTCGGGATTAGCTCTGCTACCAGTGCACGCCTGGATCCACAGAGCCTAACTATGGTAAAGCTTGTAGAATATATTGCTTTTCAGTGTAATTACACCCGGTGGACACATTCTTGATGACTTTGTACGAATGTGTTTATTGTTCAGTGAAATTTAACTTCCTTTTTTTTTTTTAATTTTTACAGGGTGTGCGTTGTTCATCATTTGGGCTACGCTCTACCGTTGTGCCTTGGACATACTGATCTGGAATTCTGTGTTTTTGGTTGTCAACCTTTTACATTTCATATACCTAGTGTATAAGAGAAGACCGGTATGTATAACAGCTAAATTGCACGAGCAGTCTAGTAAGGTGCAAGAAAAAGGAAGTTTTGCCCACGTTTACTGGACAAACCAATGAATTATACAGCAGTTCTTGAATTAGACAGGAGTTCTTTTGGGTGAAGTCAATTAGGTACTTCAGGAGGATCCAGATCAGAAATATGATCTGATGCAGTACATAATTATTTCCCTGAAATCCTTATTCTTGAAGAATGATTTGACTTTAGAAGTTACTATTGGCTGGTTTTGGCTGTTGTGTTTGGTTTTGGTGGTAAGGAACGGGTTACATAGTTTCTTTGCAGAGAGACAAGAAAGGATAGTTTGGGGTTTGTGTGTGTTTCTTTTTTCCTTTTTTCTGTCACTTTCCCCATTCTCCCACACATGCATACAGACCTCCTGAAATAAAATCCTATTAAGATACTTAAAATTGAACATTCCAGCCAGTAATTTTTTAAATTAGGATTTTGGGAGGGATTAAACTTTCCTACCTCACTCTTAAGTCTTGAACATCCTCTGTGGCGGTGAAGGAAACGTATAAATTACAAGTGCCCTAGTAGACTGTTACTTCAGCGTAGAACCAAATGCTGATGCCCATTTATAAGTGACCATCACACTCTTTGCTTTGCTGACAAGTGCTTTAGCCCATATGTTTTGTACTGCCACATTCCTTTTAAATGCAAATGAAAGGTGAGATGCTACCACCCTCTTTGAACATCTCTGGGACCTGGAGATAAGCAGCAAAATTAAGTAAGGTGTGGGAAGAGCAGTATTAAGTGAGGTGATCCTTCCTTTTATCCAGTTTAGTGCATTCATTGAGTTTTGAGGGTCACGTCTGGGAATTTGGCAACTCCTTTTGATGCCTTCAGAAGGATGTGTTGGGATAACTTTCTTCAAATACACTGTAAGAATGCATTTGAAAAGTGTACCAAAAATACAGGATTCTCTGCCCTGCCTTCACCTAAGCATATATCCAGTAGGAAATCAATTTATTTTGTTAGTATTATTCATCGAGAATTATATTTGGTTTCTGCAAAATTATTAGCAACCTGGTCTTCTGTTGGTATACGCGCATCAAAACTTGATAATCTTTAATATAATAGTTGCTATTATGTGCCGGTCAAATATTAATGAAGTGCAAAGTGTTCAAAATGTTAATATTACATTCTGTTGTTTCGAAAAAATCTAAGGCAGATAGGTTTATAATGTGAAGATTGCAGGAATATATGGCGTTACATTATCAGCAGAATAATTTTGCTTTTGCCCCAGATCAGACACATTCTGGAATTGTATAACAGCTGGTACAAAAAAAATAAAAAAAAAACACAAAACAAGCCCAAAACCAACTAGCTGGAAATAAGGTCTTCACCAAGTCTATGCAGCCTGTGCAAGAAGGCAGGTAGGAATTTAGCGACCTTTTCCTTTCTTGGCAAGGCAGCGTAGTGCTTGACCTCTGTCTTTCCTCAAGGATAGCTTAAAACTAGTTAGACTGATGTAGGCACTTATAGATGTGTAATAAATATTTCTAGCCATTTAAATTAGGCTCAGAGAGTAATCTTCCCAGTTAAAGGGTAAGTTCCTCCTTGGTTTGTATTGCTAATGCTATTATTTTGGACTATTCAATCCACTTATGTGTCATCATCAAGACACAGCAGCATGGTGAAACCGCACCGTATTTCTGCTACTCGGCCATGGCTGTGCTGCCCAGTGCACCACACAAGATAACAGTGGTGATAATGTGGAGCCAATGAAGCCAGACTCTACAGAGGGACCTGGACAGGCTGGATCGATGGGCCAAGGCCAAGTGCATGAGGTTTAATAAGGCCAAGGGCTGGATCCTGCATTTCGGTCACAACAACCCCAAGCAACGCTACAGGCTTGGGGAAGAGTGGCTGGAAAGCTGCCCAGCAGGAAAGGACCTGGGGGTGCTGCTGGACGGCCAGCTTAACATGAGCCAGCAGTGTGCCCAGGTGGCCAAGAAGGCCAACAGCATTCTGGCTTGTATCAGGAATAGCGTGGCCAGCAGGAGCAGGGAAGTCATCATGCCTCTGGACTCGGCCCTGGTGAGGCCTCACCTCGAGTCCTGTGTTCAGTTCTGGGCCCCTCTGTACAAGAGGGACATTGAAGTGCTGGAGCGTGTCCAGAGGAGAGCAACCAGGCTGGTGAGGGGTCTGGAGACCAGGTCATATGAGGAGAGGCTGAGGGAGCTGGGCATGTTTAGCTTGGAGAAGAGGAGGCTGAGGGGAGACCTCATTGCCCTCTACAACTACCTGAAAGGAGGCTGTAGAGAGGTGGGTGTTGGCCTCTTCTCCCAGGTGAATAATGACAGGACCAGAGGAAATGGTCTGAAGTTGTGGCAGGGGAGGTTTAGGTTAGATATTAGGAGGAATTACTTTACTGAAAGAGTGGTCAGGCACTGGAACAGCCTGTCCAGGGAGGTGGTTGAGTCACCATCCCTAGAGGTGTTTAAGAAACGCCTAGATGTGGCACTTCAGGGCATGATCTGAAGGGCAGAGGTGGTAGGGGTTTTTGTGTGTGTGTATGGTTGGACTTGATGATCTCAAAGGTCCTTTCCAACCATGAAGATTCTATGATTCTATGTTTGTGTCTGCAGTTAGATATCCCATGCAGGTACGCTGGCCTTCAGTATAGGTTGAGCTCATATTGCATTCTTTTCCCTCAATGAGGCCACCAAATTAGCATGTTCTGCTTCCATTCAACCCACCTACCGACTTAGCTTTTTAATATCATCTTGATATTGTCCTTCGTGAAATGGGACAGGGATTGGCTAACACAGTCAGAAGTCATTGCAAAAGGCAGGAGTGCCCAGCTGATATAAACTCATTTCCCTAGAAAACCAAGCCTCAAGACTTATCTGTATTTTTAAAAGTGAATTGTGGCATGTGTCCTTAGAACATGGATAATGGTCCTTGAGTTCATACCTATCCAACCCTTTCCAAAAATCTAAATAAAAGGTTATTGGAGAGTAAAGGAGCATCTTGGGAGGAGGACACACTGTTTTGTGCTTGTGTGTGGGGAAAATATTGCCTTAAAATGCGTAAATCAATACTGAATCAAGAAAGAAAAACATTTTCTTCTGTGATTACAGTTGTATACTAAAAGCCATGTTAGCATAGGCTGGGGTTTTTTTTGTGCATTGTAATATAGACTTCATCCTATTGAAGTGCCGGCTATTTTCACTAAATCCTCTAGTAAATTTGTTAGCAGAATTATTTGTAGGAGTTAAGATAAGTGATAGAAGTGGATGAAGTACTCTATAGGTGGGTTTAAAAAGAAGGAATTAATTAAGGATGTCAAACTTGGCTGATAAACTCTCAGTTGCCAAAGTTGGTAGAAAATTGCCTTTAAGAGAGGAAGGACTGGAGGACCAGCCTTTAACTTTGCTCTCCATTTCTGTAGCTCTTCCCCACTGGCTTTGCAACCACAGCAGAAGAGAGATGCTCGGCGCTTACATACACTGTGCACCAAACATGGGGTGCAAAACCACAGCTGTTCTTGTATAGAATAAACTAGAATGCTAGGCAGAGAACATTAGAGGAAATGTAGGAGAATAGGCTTTGGTGGACATCTTCTAAAACACTGTGGAAGTTAAGGATTTCAACTTAAGTAGAGCCAGAGCAAGCTGTCAAAGGAAGAAGAATTTAAAGGAAATTAAAGAGATGGGAGAAAGGCTAGAATCTTTACCAGCATGGCTAAAAAAAACCTGCAGAACAAACTCTGATGGGCAACCACAGTATATAAAAAGAGGCTAAAGGTTAAATTGCATCTGTCTACAATGAGTTGAAAAATTGAGTACATCTATGTACATGTGTTAACGAAGGAAGGGTTCTACCTACAGCAGTGTTCCTCCAGTGTGGAGCACAGATTCATCCAAAGGTTACCATCTGCTGGGCTACGTGACCTTTAAGACTTAAACCATAGCCAAGAATTAGTTCTGATATGCAAAGAAACAGCACTACATGGCTGGTCTATTAAGACTTAAAATAATTTTAGTATTTTTCTTTCCATTAAGTTTAAGAAATTACAGTACTTGTGAACATTACATGAAAAATATTATACTGTTTTAATTGGTGTAAAATATAATATTTTGAGTAATTCTTTTTAAATCAGGGGGTTTTGGTGTTTTTTTCGGTTTTTTGTTGTGGTTTTTTTTTTCAGAAACACCCCCCTACACACCTTAACACTAACTCCTTTTTTAAGTTTAGTTCTCAGCTCACTGTCCAACAATAAGATGACACAGAAAGATTTTTTTTTTTCTCAGAAAGACTTGAAAGGAAACTTAGTGTAAGATAAGTCTTAACTTTTTTCCTTTAAAACTTTTATTCAAGGCCCATAATTTGGGCAGAATTTCTAAGAGTGAATAATAGTTGAGTTGCATAACAGCTTTGGGTGGGACAGGTCGAGAAACACTGTGAATAGAAGACCATCCAGGTTTAAGTAAGTCCTGCATAAAGAAGTTTAGTATCTGGGTCTTATTAGAGCCTAACTAAATACTTCCCATGTCCTGGCAAGAACACCAAATGGTTCTTTGCACCCATCTTGATCCATGGTGTGGAATCTGTTCAGGCAGCCACGTTCCTACTTCTGTGGCTCTTGAGCGAAACCAGAGCAGAGCAGGACTTCTGGGCGGGCTTGTGCTCCAGCCACTGACATCCAAGAAATGGTTCAGCCACAGACTCTGCTGCTTGACTTCATAGACACTGAAGGAGCACTTGGACATCTAGATACCTGCTGGGAGGCAACCTAACAGCTCTGGCATTCACCTGCACGCAGTGCCTGCCATACTCTGTGCTCGTGCATAGCTGTGTCCTGACTTGGAGACATCACCAGGGGACGACTTCTGGCCGAGGTCCTGGGCTTGTGCTTGAGTCCAGCAACGTTTAGTGTTTGTGCTGGTGTTTTTTGGATATTTTTTTTTATATACTCTCTAATCTGCTTAGTTCTTTGCATAACTCCCGTTGCTGTATGTGATCGTGGCCTAGGATTTACTATAATTTGCAGACACCAAATTATAGTGAATGTAAAACTACTCATAGGTCCTTTCCAACCATGAAGATTCTATGATTTCACCTTTGTCCCTGTATGAATTTCTGGACTGGAGCTTTTTCTCTCTGTCCGTGGTAAAACAGCATTGTTCCGTAGGGAGTGATAAGGGAAACTTCTCAAACTAAAAATAAAGCATGGGAAAGATCTAATGCAAATTCTGGTTTGGACAGTGAGAGTACTTACAGTTGCCTTAACGAATGACAGATAATAATTAGTTGAAGTCAGCTGCGTTTAAAATAAGTTTTATGAACCTATATGCTAACTCTGTGTATCCCACCATGATCAGAATATGGTCTTCCACCAATTCCATGAAAAACGAAAGTGAAGTAGTTGAATTGTAAGTTTCGCCTTTCTTGTCTGGTCGTGTGAAACTTCTCTGGCACCTATGTCATGGATAGTCATTTAATCCTGACCTTTGTAGATGTGCATGCTTCTCTTTCAAAATAAGTTTTTGTGGGGGTAAAGCTTACAGCGCTTAGTTCAGATCAATGCCCCATGCTCCAGATCTTGAGCGGAATGAGGGAGCTTGCAGGAATGATCTTCCATGTGAAGACTCCCAGACAGTCCTTCTGGTGAGACTGGAGTTGCTATCAGTAGAGCCATCCTAAGCCAAATGTCAGTTGTGTTGACTCTAAAATGTATGACTACATCTCGACATTCTCTATAATTTTGGATAGAGAACAAAGCAAAATCATGAAACTGCCACCACAGATGCCTTTACTGAATCTCTCTCTCTTTTTTCCCCCTCATCTTCTGCAATATTGAACTGCTTTCTAAAGACAGAAATGTGCAAGAAATAGAAACAGTGAAGTGTAGGAGGAATATCTAATATTTTTTAACTGGGAAATGCTCTACATAGAGAGCGACTGTTTTCTTAAGTTGTCTCAGTCACATCCCGATACTTGTACTGAGATATTAGATTGTTCAGGACGTGGGCGCTCTCAGAAACAAAAGGCCTCGGAGAGGAAGCATGTAATACTTGAGTCTAACAATTAAGAGCATTTTCAAAGAGTATGAATAATTATTTGTGGTCTTTACTTCTGCAGCAGTAGCTTTACCTTATGAAATAGGAATTGGAATCCTCTTGTCTCACTCCATCCATCTCCAAGTTAAGCACCTAGTTTTAGCTGGTTGTCCAGTGTAATTCAACCCAGCCACCCAATATCTGTTTAAGATGCAATAGTGACATCCCTGTCCCCTGGCTAGGGAACAAGCCTACGCAACCATTATAAACTGCCACCTGAGCTTTACATAGTCTTCATTGCCGCTCTCTAGCGGTATGAGGAAAATAAAATAATCACATTGCTTCATGCTGATCTAAGCTGTAACGTAGTGGAGAACTGGAGTCTTGCTTTCAGATTTATATTCTTACTGCTGTGGTCTGTGAACTGTGGGTACTCAGCTCCTCTGAAAACTGGGCTCTAAATACCTACTAAATCACATGAATTTCAACAATAGTTGAAATTATGTGGAATCAGGGTAATATCCCAAACAACATATAAATCTCTTTGTTACAGACTATGATCAGCAAGCTTACTTGAAGTGATGCCTGGCAGTCACGCATGCATTTATATGTGTCTTACACATTCTGTTTATTATGAACTTGAAGGCTGTTTTTAAGTGCTTTTCCTAAAGGAAAGCTAAAGAATGGAGGAAAAAATAAAATCTCAGGAACTAATTTTGAATGAGATTTTCTGTCTGCAACTATTGTATTGCCCATCTCAAAATCAATTTTATTTAGTCATCCTCACAAATGATGTTTTGAAGGAATGGAAGAATAATTACATTTAGTCATATTACAAAATGAATAATTGATAAGTTGAGTTGTTAAATATTTATTTTATTAAATGGAGCATGCAAAAATACCAGCGAGTTTCTTTTCTGACCAGAAGATTATTTCTGTGGATTTGAGTCCTTGGAGCTTTACAGATTTGGCTTTTTTAGTCTGAGTGGAAGCTGAAAGAGTCTAATCGGTGTCTCTCCAGAGTTCTGACTCGGAGCTCTGGCAGTGTCCCAGAGTATTTCAACCACTGCTGAACAAAACATTACACCTACCCGTATGGCTCATTTGGAATATGACCCACAAGCGTGACTGGAGGAGCAGTCAGCTGTGCTTGTGAAGGGTGAATAGGCTGTTATGAAGGAGACCATACGAAATACACCTACAGTGTCCAACCTGATCAGTCTTTAAGAAAGTGGTTATGCCTGCTTTCTCTTTTAAGTGTTGCACGTTAGAGGGAGATCATGAAACCTGAATTATGTGCTAGTTAAGGGATTGCATTAGCAATCCAGGCCCAAATCCTGTCGTCAGGTCCGTATGTGATATTTTGAATTCATGAGTCTGGGGGGAAATTGAGTCATTGAGTCTACTTGTGTGTTCATCTGAGAAAGGAACTTATCTCTTTGAGTTGCAGTTGTCATGTATAGAAGGAGGTGCAAATTAAATTGATATGGCTGTTAAAAATGAGGATTCCTGGAGGCCCAGTGGGCAAAACCAATTGTCATCTAACTTCACAGGTATATGGCGCGTATTTTGAAATCCAACAGTTTAGGGCAATCCCTAACACACTTTCTCTTGGCAGTTTAAATTTAATCTTAGTTTTGTCCATGTAGATGTCCTCTGAGGTGTTAAAGACTGTGGCATAAGGAACATAGAGGAAACAAAAAAACCTCAGTTTCATATAAATGTAGTCACTGGTTGAAGATTTAATTAATAATTGATTCAGTGTAACTTGAGGTCAGGTGACATACTGGGCGTATGTAAATCTGTGAGCCCTGATGGTGTGAACCCACGAGTGCCGAGGGAGCTGGTTGATGTCACTGTGGGGACGCTCGTGATAATCTTTGAACAATTGTGTTGACTGGGAGAAGTGCATGAGGACTGGAGTAAAGTCGTTTCTTCAAAAAGAAGAATCCAGTGAACTGCAGGCTGGTCAGCTTCACCTCAGTCCCTGGCAACGTGATGGAACAACTAATCCTGGAAACCATTTCCAGGCACTTGAAGGACAAGAAGGTGATTGGGAGCAGTCAGCGTGGATTCAGCAGGGAGTAGTCATGTTTAACCAACCTCATGACATTCTACAGTGAAATAAGTGGCCAGGTAGATGAGGAGAGAGTGGTGGATATTGTCTATCTTAACTTCAGTAAGGCTTTTGACAGTATCCCATGAAATCCTCCTAGAGAAGCTGTTGAAGTATGGGCTGGATGAGGAGACAATGAAATAGATTGAAAACTGCCTGAATGGCTGGGCTGAGGGTGGTAATCGGGAGTATGAAGTCTAGTAGGAAGTATGTACTGTACACACTGTATTAGTGTGTGTATTAGCAGTGTAACCTAGGGGTCAGTGCTGGGCCCAGTCCTGTTTGATATCTTCATTAATGACTGGATGAATGGGCAGAGTGTACCCTGATGACACAAAACCGGGAGGAGTGGCTGATAGGCCAGAAGGTTGGGCAGCCAACCAGAGGGACCTCAACAGGCTGGAGAAATGGGTTGACAGGAACCTCATGAAGTTCAACAAGAAGTGCAAGTGCTGTACCTGGGGAGGAACAACCCCATGCACCAGCATACGCTGGGGGCTGACCAGCTGGAAAGCATCTTCACAGAAGAGGACCTGAAGGTCCCGATGGACACCCGCTTGAACATGAGCCAGCAATGGGCCCTTGCAGCAAAGAGAGGCAACAGTATCTCAGTGACAGGACCAGAGGGAATGGGCACAAACTGAAACACAGGAGGGTCTGTCTGAACATCAGGAACACTTTTTTTAGCGAAAGGGTGAAGGAGCACTGGCACAGGTTGGCCAGAGAGGCTGTGAAATCTCCATCCTTGGAGATATTCAAAAGCCATCTGAACATGGTCCTGGGCATCCTTGCTCTAGGTGACCCTGTTTGATCAAGGAAGTTGAACCAGATGGCCTCCAGAAGTTCCTTCCTACTTCCACCATTCTGTCATTCTATGACTTTATTGTTAATCTTTTCTGAACATTTATATTCTAGCCCTCCTGTTCTTGGTTCTGATGGCATTTCTTGGGCAGAGATGAATTTGTAGAAGGAGGGACACATGTAACAAAATGTTGACAGTGTAATGAAATGGAAAGATCCATTTAAATGTTTTGAGGAGGCAGTAATTCATGTTTGATTGAAGCTTATGTATGGGCAGATCAAAAAAATCAAACCAACTGAATGCTTTAATACAATTGTGGGTGGTAAATGTACACAGATACTGTACACAAAGGTGGCAAAAAGTTTGGCTGTGTGTAAGGAAAAGAAAGTTCTCAGGAGCACTCTCACAAGAATTTTTTACATTAAGCCTTTGGAAAAAACTTGCTTTTATTTTTCATGGTTTGAGGCTGCCTGGGTAAAAAGTGAAGCCTGCAGGTTTGGGATATCCTTTCGTTGAGTGTTTGTGGAAATATAAAGGCTGAGAAGTCATGAAATTATAATGGCAAGGTCAGATAAGCAGCCTGATATCTTCCTGCTTAGCAATTTAATAATGAACGGTATGCTGTTTCCATGGGATTAACCCACGGCCTCTGCCCGCCGGATTGTCACTTCCAGAGTGATTCTTATGGCGTTCAGTGGCCCAAATGTGCGATGGATCGCATCAGTGACTGAGGCTGTGTGTGAAATACTCCAAAGAGGGCTCCACGTATCTAAAAACTTTCTGCCTCTGCTCAATTTGTTCTATATTTAAATAAACTTGAAATGTAACAAGGAAACCGTCTCAGTTTTCCAAAAACTTTTAATTATGCTTGGTTTACTGTTTCACACACGCAGGTAATTCTACCGAAAGCAGCTCAGGGAGGATTTCTCATGTGGAATACACACATCTTTTAGGGACTAAAGACTAATATTTTCACTCTAAAATGCTCTCCTGGGAAGGGAAGAGGGACAGTTTGAAGACCTCGTGGGCCTCAGACAACCTGGGGCCTCCCATGGTCATTCTGGATTCACCACCTTCTCCAGCCTCAAGGTGACCAGAAGTTTCTTGATTCCCACTGTTGGCTACCAGCAGCTGAAAAGTGACTCCTGGACTCCCGTGCTGTTGCCTTCTCTCCTCCCCTGTTTTTAATATTGAAATACAAAAAAAATATATAGAAAATTGTGTACACTTGGAATTGTCTCATTTGTTGAAGTAGTGATTCCTTTTCTTTTTCTGCCTTTTTTCTTTGTTATTTTTCCTTATTCTCTGTTATATGTATATTTTATCTTTTCATTATCTGATGCTTGTTGTTCTAATTTGTTTTCCTCGCAGCAAACACACAGGCTTTGTTCAGGCTGCCTCTGCTTTCGGGGAGGCTGGGACACTGTCTCATTCCCTGCTGCCTTCATTCAAGAAAGACTGCCAGGCTTGGGATTTCAGCCGGCATCCTTTCCCTCATTGCCGCTGCCTGAGTTTGGGTGGGCTCCTGGATGTGGGCTGTTCAGCTGGCAATGTTGGTTGGGGTTTTTTTTCCCCTCCTTCATAACATGTAGTTTCAATATGATGGGTTTGTTTTTCAGGGCTCGTAGTACTGCTTTTCTAGTGCAAGTAAACCAAGAAGCTCAGGAATGAAAGGGGCTCCCAGGAGAGCCTAAGAGATGGCCAGAATGAGGTGTGCATGTGGTATGAAAAATGCAGGCAACCTCTTTTATTTTTTTTTTCCTGTGTAATTCTGGCCCAAGTCCTATTCGCTGTTACATCAACTGACATCTCCAAAGACTCCGTGTGTCTGATTTAATGTGCCGCTTGGATGGAACAGCAGCCTAAAGCACCAGTGTGCCAGCCTGGCTAATTTTAGACAAGGTTTTGGTCACCCTGTTGTAGACAATGTTTATGGATAGATGTCACGCGTTTACCAGTTCTATTCTTGCCTAAACATAACGAAGATGTTCCTCAAATGTAGCAACTAAACCATGCACGCAGTCTTACACTTTTTCGACTAATGCCTCTGTGTTTATTGATGTCTTTTGGTTTTGCATTCTAGATCAAGATAGAGAAGGAGCTTAGCAGCCTCTACAAGAGAATGTTTGAACCTCTCCACGTGCCTCCAGAGCTCTTCCAAAGACTAACTGGACAGTTCTGCAACATTCAGACTTTAAAGACAGGTCAAGCCTATGCTGCGGAAGATAAAACATCAGTTGATGATAGGCTAAGCATCCTGCTGAAGGGGAAGTAGGTTCTGTAAAGCCTGGGGACAGTCTTATGCTTTGTGTGGTGGCTGAATAGATTAGGAAGTTGTTGGGGGTTTTGTTAGTTTTTTTAAGTCTATTGTTTGTACCGCATTATGGTCTACAGCCAAATATTCTATAGCCATAGACTATTTTGTGACACTGTTCTTAAATGGCAACAGTGTCCCTTACTGTGGCAGCATATTATGTCTCCACTTGTGTGTGCAGCTGCGTGGATTTTAGGGGGAGTTATGTTTGCATAATACCGAAGGCAGCGTCTTCCAGAACAAGCAAGAGATTTGCCTGAGTCTTAGATATTTAAGTCATCTTCTCAGTGCGTTCCCAGGTTTTAAGGTTAAAAAATATTGTGCGCGAGGGAAGGGAAAAAAATATCCCTCCAGTAGACTTTAAAAAAACCAGGCCTATTGGAACGGATTCATTGCACGTGTACGTGCAAGCAGAGAGGGGCAGGTGCGCTGCCCCGAGGCTGACAGGACCCAGGTCAGAATGGGTAAAATACATTTCCGTGGCCAGGCTGTAATCTTGAAGCTCTTGCTAAGTTCTGGCCGATACTTTAACCAGTTTCTGTTGATGGCAGGAGTGATGTCGGGTTTCATCGTTTTTCTTTGAAGTCATTAGCTGCTCGTTACTGCAAAGCTAGTTATCTAAAGGAAGCCTGATTGTGGTGGGGCTGTATAGCATAACTCTTCAGAGCTTTTTCATCTGGAATAGCAGCGTTTGAGGATACGCAACTCGAATTGGCTTCCAGCCTGTTCTGCTTGGAATTGGTGGAGGTTTAGGCAGAAGATAGGGTAGCTCTGGGGCTCAAATTCCAGAAGGCGAACATATCTTTGCCTGTTACCTGCTGCTTTACCATTGTCAATAATCATATCCAAATTTTGGATTAAATGAATCAACCTCCGTGACTTTAAAATGTTGTTTCATACATTTTCATTTTCAGAATGAAGGTGTCTTATCGAGGGCATTTTCTGCATAATATATACCCCTGTGCCTTTATAGATTCTCCTGAATTTCGATCAACGCAGATGAACCGGGGTGAGAAATTCCAGGTACACTTCGGTTTAAGTGTCGGTGCATATGAATGAATGAGTTCATAAAAAAAAAAACAAAACAGAGCATAAATTTGATCCACAGTGAACTATTTGGCCTGCATAATTTTGTTAGCTTTCTAGTACTGGTGTTTCATGATGGACCGTATCAAGAATAACTTTTAAAATTAAATGCTGCAAAACAGTATTACGATGGTGTTCACTGAGCAGTGTGGCATTTGGTGTTCTGTTGTCTTCTATTGTTTCCAAGTTTTATTTTGTGTTAAGAGATTATTCAGGACAAATAATTTAAGAGATAGCTTTACTGGAAAAAAAGAGATTATGTGAGCATTCTCATCACAGGGTCAAAAACAGAGAAGGAAAAATAATTATTGTAACATTTGGTGTTACTTAAATGAAAGATTAAAAATTCAGGCACAAGTGGTTTGAAATTGGTGTTTATCTAAATGTATGAATGCTTCTGTCATTTTGAACGTTGTTAAAGCAACGTAAGCTGAAAGAGATCACAGTATTGAATAAAAATATTCATACGGGGAACAAAAAGGGTATATATCTCTGGCAGTGTAATTATGCTAGTACATTAAAGGATATCTTATACTCTAGCTTGTGGGGAAAAAAATACTATTAGAGAGGGGTGGTTTTTCTTACTGTTAGAGAAGTGGTTTTTTTCTGAGAAGCCACATTGCCGAAATGGCTATTTTGCTACCTCTTACCTGATGTTCTTTAACTGGGTATGTCTAATAATGACCAGACGGTGTCTGGCTGGGTGCATCCACACGGATGCCCTGGCAGAAGGGAAGGGACGGGAGAGCAACGTAGACTCTAAAATCAGTGGTTGATGTCATATGTTCCGGTCAAACACTAGGCTTAACGCCAAGGAGAGAGAGTTGTCTGGATGTATTCGTTGCACGGCGGTGAGGCGTCCCGCGGCACGGCCGCCCTCTTGGCACTGCCTGTTTCTCTCATAGGCGACCGGCTACAAATGGGTCCCTTCCGAAGGGAAAAGGCTCATGCCTCGACTTCTGCCTGCCTTAAAAATTATTTCAGTCTGGTGCGGTGTGCAGCCTTCGCTCCTGAGTTGTGCTTGTTGCTGCCATATGAGCTCTCTCAGCGTTAACATTGTGAGAGGGCACGGATTCAGTCTTAAGGACCCCATCTGCTGGCAACGCTGGCAAATTCTTCCCCAGCCTGTGTGCTCGTATTGCAGACGGCGAAGTTAAAACCCACGCATACGTGACCGTTTCCCATCATTTCTTAGGCTTTATGTATTTTTAATTTTTTCAGGAGGTCACGTTAGCTTGCGATAGCAGAGAGCATCTGATTTCTATGTAGACGACTGACTGTCCCTGGCAGAACCCGCCGTTGAGTATGACGGAGCGGCGCAGGTTTCGGTGTGCCCTCTGCCGGTGCGGGGGGATGAAGCTGGCGGGTCCAGCCACCCTGGAGAGGGTGCCAGCTCCTCTGTAATAACTATCCATAGCTGAGTTATCAGTAACTGAGCAAACGGAGCCTTAGCTCAACTGCTAGAAGGTGGTACTTTTAGGATCAGCGGGGCTGATAGTGAAGAGAGAAAGGTTAAACTTTTTAGTGATTTTTTTTTTTATATTAAAAAAAAAAATCTTTGATGGAGACCTTTGGACTATGCCACTTGTTCCTGCTTGGTGACAGCGACATAAAATAAAACCAAGCAACACGTAAATCTGTTGGGATGCGAGTAGTGTCATCACTGTAGGACTGACTTTATATGTAAACCTTCCCTAATATCAGTGCTTTCACAGTTTGGGAACTTGTTAGAGATTTTCCCCTATTATCTCCCCCCGCCCCAGGTTTGCTGAAAAACAAACTGGTGATGCTTATCGGTTAAAAATATGATGCTAATATATATCTGAGATGTTTTACATTTTGTAACTATCGCGTTCTAAGAGATACAAAATAGTTTTATGGCTTTAAGAGTTATTTTAACTGGAGGCGCAAATAACATTCTATCGCTTATTTTAAAGCATGTTTAAATGTGCTAATTTAAAATCATGTTCAAATGTGCTAATTCTAAGCATGTATTTTCTCATGTATTTTCTCAGGTCACCATTATTGCAGATGATAACTGCAAGTTCCTGTGCTGGTCCAGGGAAAGGCTGACTTATTTTCTGGAAACTGAGCCATTTCTTTTTGAGATCTTTAAGTATCTTATTGGCAAAGATATTACAAATAAACTCTACTCATTGAATGACCCGACCTTAAATGACAAGGTAAGCAACTGAAGTTCTGTTTGGGAATTTTCCTCCCCCACACAAATGCATCGTTACTTCAATTTTAAATCCTCTTAAAGCACCTTTTTTTTTAAATTCTTGCTATCAGCTGCTGAATTCACATTCATTGCCTTCTAGTGCCAAAGCGTGAGTCAGCGCAACATGTCTATCGGAAGCAATATTGGTTAAAGTTAGCACGGTAACGTGCAAGAAAGATGAATAACCGAGATTCAGAACTGATCCACTAGCACAACTATTTCTAGCTAGCTAGACATGATGGCCGGTACCTAAAATAGGTGCTTCTCCCTGGATAACCTTTCTCATTAACAAATGGATGCCTTTGTACAAAGAAGCTTCAGGGTTTCTTCTCAAAGAATTTGCTTGCTGGGGTCAAACTGGGTAGTGCTGGTTGCCAAGAAGAATAATTTCAACATGTGTGGAGGGTTGCAAATACAAAAAAACCCAAAAAACCAAACCAGTTAGATTGATACAAGGTAGTTAGCAGAAGGAGGCATGAAATGCGTATAAAATATAACTAAATATAAATATATATAAAATATTCAGTGCTCCGAATATACCTCATTCTTCTTTGCATGTAGATTGTTTTACGTGTCATGGTTATCTAGGTGTAGTCATGGATATATTGATTATCTTGTTTTACTTACATTTTGTCGTCTTAGTTACATGGCTTTTCAAGATTTGGACAGTAACTTGGCTGCTGGTGGTTTGGGGGTTTTTTATTATTTATGTAGTGGCTGTAGGGTTCTCATATATAATTTATTTGAAGAACTTTCACCATCATTTATGAAAAGCTTTATAATTTTATAATAACAGTATTTTTATATTCTGTCTGTATTGATTTAACTCACAGAAACTCAGAGCAAAAATCCTTCTCATCAGATTGCCAATAAACATCTCGTATATAGGTAAAATAGTTGCTTCTGCAAAGTTGTGAATTTACTAGAAAATGATCCAAAAGGAATGACTGCCACTGCTACTGTCCAATAGGCCTGACTTGTCATGTCTTCATGGCTAATTAGACATTGTAAGTTTTCTCAGTTTTGTACTGGCTATAGAAAGCGAAAAGAAGGGACTGTTGGAGAAACAATTTAATAGCAGTAAAGTACTGCTTATTCTGCCTTCTGGTCAGTGAAATAGAGGATTACACTGTCTTGCAATCAGATCCTCAAAACTATTTCGGATCTCTGTTTTAATCTTAATAATGCAGTAAGATAAAAGTGATCTAGCAGGAATGTACCATTTATAAAATACATCTTATAGAGTATGTGGTTAAAGCTGCTTTTTTTTTTTTAATGAAAGTAATTATAGCAAAATGTTCTGTAGTAAAACCCACATCTACATAGACAGTAAGCTGTTCCTGGAGTATGGCATCTGAAAGGAACGTGTAGCAGTGTGCCTCCTGTGTGCGCTGGGGATTGCATTCAGACTGCCTCTCCTGGGAGACTGCTCTTCTCAACACTCCTCACCTTGCCTTTTTTTCTCCTCTTTTTTGCTCTTTCTTCTTTTTTTTTTTTTTCTTGTTTTTTCTTGTTTTCCTTTTTCTCTTTTTCCTCTTTTCTATTTTCTGTTTTATTTTCCCTCTTTTCTTTCCTCTTTCCTTCCCTCATTTTCTTTTTTGACGTGTGGATGACAGCATTAGGATGTCATGCCTAGTGTACAGTCATCTGCAATACGCTTGACTTCCGGCACTGTAGAGCTTCAGCACTAGTATAGATATTTCTTGAAATGAAAGTATAATGAAGTGCTCATTGTAATGTTGTAATTGGTTGTTAAAGTGAAAGGTCCTTATCATACCTTCTTATCAAACCACCAAATTTCACCCCTCCTTTGACTTCAGATCTGCACGCTTTAACTTCAGTTTGTACCAAGTCTTTATCTTTAGTGACAATAGTCACATGATTTTAAAATTATTGTAACTGTTTCATCACAGTAACTTTTGCAAATGTATGTTACAAAAATTAAGAGTGAGCTTTTGGGAAATTTGTAGTACCTTTTTATTATTCCTCAAATGAAAATCCTGTTGCACAAGCCCTTCCTACATGACATAGGGCAAGAACCGTCAAATAAATTATCCTTCATTTCCCCATTGCCAGCACCTTGTGCATGTGTCACTTCTCACAGGCTGCATTGTCAAATATACGTATTACTGGTGTCTTTAATGCTTCTGAAGTGGTGACGATCTCAACAGAAAATGCTGTAGTTGATTTCTGTACACAGGGGACGTACAAGAAACAACAACTAAAAGAAATACAGTATAGATTATTCATCATCAAGATGGTAGTAAGAAGATAAGAATGTCTGTTCACTGTATGTTGGAAATCAGAAAAGTATCCATTTATTTGTAAGGAACCCCATGATTTTCTCGTACCTAAGGAGGTTTTCACTACTGTTGGGAAAACAGTCATTCCTCTCCACGTGATAATTCCCAACTTTTAAAATTCAGTAAAGTCAAGTTATTGGTTATGCTTTTGTCATTGATTACAATCTTTCACATACAGCTAAAACAGCATTCTGACTTGCAGTAATACTTAACAAGGTACAGTCTATGGTTTCATATAAATATTATAGTACAAAGTCTTCTCAGGAAGACTGCTCAAAGGAAATGGAAGCTCATAAGGCCGTTTGATAGGTGGAGGATAATGTTTATGTGATGCATTTAATCTGTCTTCAGTACAATCAGGAGCCCAATGGTCATCTACTAGGAAGGAATGACATTCACCAATTTCTAACCTGATGAAATGAAAAGCCAGGAAAGTGAACAAATTTCTGTTAAGATCCAAATTGCTAGCAAGGAGGACCAGGCTCATCATAAAGGCTGTATTTAATTACAGACCATCATACCTAAATAATGAATTACCAAATAATAAAAATCAACCTTTCTGTAGGAAAATACGTGAATTGTCCAGTGCAAAGCAGAGTTAAAATTCAATAATAATTAATCTGAGGTGTCATGCTTGTCAATCTTCTGATTCCAATATATTACTGGCATCTTCTATTTTCAGTTAAACCAATTTATACTGCATAGAATTTTCTGTTCTAACCGGTTTCTTGATCTGTGAATAGTCGTAGCTGAGACCAGAGCATCTACTCCAGAGGAAATAATTATTTTCCGTTTTTATTTCAATTTACTTGATACCTTTTTTAAATAATAATTTTTATTTTTTTTTTTAGGCTTCAAAAAAGATTGATCGACAGCCTAGTCTTTGCTCACAGCTCTCTGTGATGCAGATGAGAAACAGCATGGCCAGCAGCAGTGACAGTGAGGATGGCTTGCAGATGTTTCTTCGGGGGACTTCCTCTGCATCCTCTCTTCGTGAGTGCTCAAAGTAGCTCATGCCAGTTTCGAACACAGCTTGGTTGATCGTTAGAGATGATTGCAGAACTCCTGTTGCCCTGAGTGGGAGCAGACTGTAGCTTTTTGGGTGCTGCTGTACATCAACTAAGTGGAGGGACCTAACTGTAGGGAATTCATAAGATGCGTAAGGCTTTGTATGCTGAGTGAAGCTGCCTCATGTAGATACTGGCAAAAAAAACCCGGCATGTATTGTAATAATTTTTGGCATAATGTTAATGTGTAGACATAATGTGGAATGTTTATCACAATGGGACAAAACTGTGAAAGTACAGTGCCTGTCACAGTAGTATCTCCTTTGATCTGTGACTGGTGCTCGCAGAAATTAAAAACCCAAACAAAACTTTCCCTCAGCAAGTCGGTGCTTGGTATTTCCTCCTGAGGGAGTTTGTATCAGCAGAGTCTGGAGAAATGTGGTGTACAAGGAATGTTTTAATGCCACCTGGAAAAGCTCCAGATATCCTCTCAGGCTCTCCTTCACTGTGCTTTATATGACAGGAGTAATAGAGAACAGATGAAATGAGGGAAGAAACCACATGTGACATTTTTGCTTCTACTCTTGGAATATATTCCTTTGTAGGAACCTTCTAAACAATTCTTTCTAGGCTATTGTTATTTTTTACTTTTAATTTTCCTGGATCTCAACTTCAACAGTAGCCTGAATTCTGAAAGCAGCTTTTGAACAAAAAAAAAACCCAGAAGATGCTCAATTTTATTGTTTGGCATAAGTTGTTAGTTTAATGGAATTTAAAACGATCATATAGGATTATTTATTTTGATTTGGGAATTATTATTCATTAGTAATTAGAATTCAAATATACGAGGAAAAAAAATCACTGCCAGTTATTTATTATGGTTAAACTCTTTACTAAGCAGACAAAGTATTTTAAAGTATTTGTATTTTCATGTTTAATTATCTGTTTTCCATTGTGTTCCTCACAGTTCCCATCCAGGAACTCCTTCAGATTTGGAGGGCGTGTCTGTTTTCACTCTTTAACATTGGTATAGTCTGCATGCCCAGATAGATGGAAGCAAAAGCCTTGCTAGTGTTTCACCCTACTAGAATATCAAGGGTGACACCTGGAATATAGTTTGATGAAAATTCCAGTGTTTTCTTTATTTCTTCTCTCTTCCCTGAAAGGACATTTAGAATCACAGAACAGTTGAGGTTGGAAGGAACCTCTGGAGATTGTCTAGTCCAACCCCATATTCAAAGCAGGGTCAGCAAGAGCAGGTTGCTCAGGGTCATGTCCAGTCAAGCTTTGAATGTTCCCAAGGTGGAAGACTTCACAGCCTCTCTGGGCAACCTGTTCCAAGGCCTTTACCACCCTCATGGCGAAAAAGATTTCCCTTATTGCAACTCATGACTGTTGTCCTTTGTTCTTTAGTGCATGCCTCCGAGAAGAGTCTGGCTCTGTCTTCTTTATACACTTCCATTAGGTAGCCGAAGACAACAGTAAGATCCCCCGAGAGCCATCTGTTCATAAGGCTGAACACACCCAGTTCTTGCAGCGTCTCCGTGTACGTCATGTGCTCCAGCCTCTGACCATCTTGGTTGCTCTCCACTGCACTTGCTCCAGTATGTCCATGTCTTTCTTGTTTGGGGAAGCACAAAACTGCACACAGCACTCCAGATCCTGTCTCACAAGTGCTAAATAGAGGGGTTTAATCTCTTTCATCGACCTGCTGGCTATGCTCTCGCTAATATGGCCCAGTATATGCTGCTAATGTGGACCAATGTATCGATGGCCTTCTTCACTGCAGGGGCACTCTGCTGACTCATTCCATTTTGTGTCTACCAGGACCCTCAGCTCTGTTTCTGCAAAGCTGCTTCCCAACCAGTTGATGCCCAGGCTGTACTGCTGTGTAGGTTTGTCATGTCCCAGGTGCAGGAATTTGCCTTTGTTGAACTTCATGTGGTTTCTGTAAGTTCTGTTCTCCAGCCTCTGAAGTCCCTTTCTCACTAGCCACCCTATCCTCTAGCCTATCAACAGTTTCCCTCACTACTTGTCTGTTGTCTGTGAACTTGGTGGGAGTGCACTCCATCTCATCATCCAGGTCATTAGTATATTGAACATTATAGGCCTTGGTTTTGGCCCTCGAGGGACACTGCTGGTAACCAGCTGCCAGCTGGGTTTTGTACTGCTGTTCGCCACCCTGTGAACTCAGCAGTCCAGCAAACTGTAGTCCATATATCCAGTCCATTTCTCGCCCATTTGGCTAGAAGGATTCTATGGTAGACTGTGGAGGGCCATGCTACAGTCCAAGTAAACAACATCTGCTGTACTCCCTTCATCCACAGAGCCCATCATCTCACCACAGAAGGCACAATCTGCCCATGGTACATCCGTGTTGGCTATTCCCAGTCACCTTCCCGTCCTTCATGTGCTTGGACATGGCTTCCAGGAAGACAGGCTCCATAATCTTCCTGGGGACTGAGGTTAGACTGATAGGCAAATAGTTTCGTGGGTGCTTCTCCTTGCACTTCTTGAAAATAGCCATGACAGTGGCCTTTTTTTCTCTCCCCTGACTGCTGTGACCTTTCCAAGATGATAGTGAGGGATCTTGCAATCGCATCAGCCAGCCCTCAGCACGCTTGGATGCAGCCCATGTGATTCCACAGTCTTGTGTTTTTCCTGTTGACTTCAGTGGTTCTTAACTCAGTCCTGCTTTCCTGTAAGTCAAGTATCACTGTCCTGGTCTCTACCACTAGACTCAGAGGCCTGGGAGGCCTCCAGAGAAGCCTGTAAAGTTAAAACCAAAGCATAAAAGCTATTGGATATCTCAGCCTTTTCCATATCCCTATATCCCATGTCCCACAGAGCCATGGCCTCACAGTTTCCCTGGTCTTCCTTTTGTTGCCAGTGTATTTGTAGAAGCCCTTCTTGTTGCCCTTCACTAGATCCAGGTCCAGCTGAACTCTGACTTTCCTAATGCCATCACTGCATGCTTGGGCCATGTTTCTGTATTCCCCCCCAAGCAGCTCATCCCTGCTTCCACTTCGTGTGTGTGTGTTTGAGCTCTGTCAGGACTTTCCTGTTCATCTATGCCAGCCTTCTACCACGCTTGCTCAACTTTCTGTGCATTGGAATGGACTGTCCTTGTGTTTTGAGGAAGGTGGCCTTGAAGATCAACTGTCTGTCCTTGGGTCCCTTTGCCCTTGCAGGCCATGTCCCATGTGTTCCTGCCAAGTAGATCCCTACGCAATCTACAGTCCCCTGTCCTCAGTTCCAGGGTTGTAATTCTGCTATTTGTCTTGCACACTTCTCAGTATCTTAAATTCCACCAGCTCCTGGACACTGCAGCCAAGGTTACCATCAGCCTTCAGCTCCCTGATGAGTTCTTCCTTGTTCGTCAGTGACAGGTCCAGCAGAGCACCTCCCCTAGTCGGCTCATCAATCACTTGTTTGAAGAAATTATCTGCTACGTTCTTCAGAAATCTCCTGGACTACTTGCTCCCAGCCCTGTTGACTTTCCACCAGATACTGGGGTGGTTAAAGTTCCCCACGAGTACCAAGGCCTGCGATCATGAGGCTTCATCCAATTGTCTAAAGAAGGCTTCCATCTACTTGCTCTTCTTGATTGGGCAGCCTGTAGTGGATACCTGTCATGAAGTCTCCTGTGTTGGTCTGTTCTCTGATCTTTACCCATAAGCTCTCGACTGACTTTTCACCTCTTCCACAGCAAAGCTCCATGAAATTGAAGCCGCTCCATTGCATAGAATGCCCTTGGACAAATTTGCACACTCGGAAGCCTGAAAGAAATTGTAAAACTGTGTTTGTGCAATTAGTTAGAATTAAAATTCTCTTTCAGGCTTAGCAGCAAGACACTTACACCAGTATTTTGGCTTTGGGAGAAAGCCATCTAAATGCATGCCATGTTCAGCTGTAATTATGTTAATCCCTACGATGCATCTGTGCTTAGCACATACGTGAGAAATACACTTTTCCTCTGTTGTACTTTTCCTTGGTTTGTGTACCGTATTTTCTGGTGTGTGAGGTGTACCTTCCCCAAAAGAGGGGTTTAAATGTCTTTTACGTTCCAAAATTGCTGAGTCCAACAGCAGTTGGTGTAGTTGATGCTGCCCCTGCCAGCACCTCGCTGGCATCATGATGTGCGGCCGCAGCCCCCCGAGCCCAGTACTTGCCTTTTGGGGAGGCAGGGGGTCACCCCTGCAGCAGCGTGTCACACACCTTGGGAAATGCCGTCCTTTATTTCTCCTTTGTTTTTTGACTGTGTTAGTTATTCCTGGGTACTGTCATTGCTGATGAGGGGGTTGCTACCAAGGTGAGCTCTGCTTAAAGGTCTGTATTCCATGTGGATTGTGGCCATGTATGTACTTTTTCTCAGATCAGAGGGAAACTGAACAATTTTAATTTTTTTTGTCTGTTTTTTAAGATTCAGTATGAGATACACTGAGGCTTACTGTCCCGGTGCTGTTCCCCTGCATCCTCCTTCAATCATACATTTGTTTATTAAAAACCAAAACAAAACCCCGACACCAAACCCAGAAGATTTAGTGAGGAACATATGGAAATTACAAACTTTTTTTTTTTTCATTAGAATAATACATTAATAAAAGAAACTTGCCTTTACAGGATCTCTACAGGACTGTCTTGTCATTGCTAGGTGATCGATTGTTGTGTGGACAAAAGCTTCCTATTACAAATATGATATTTGACTACTACAATTGAAATAAGTTTTATTCTCCTAATTTCCATATTCTCAAAAAATTTAGCATTTATATTTTTGCATAAACCAAAATTCTTAAATCGTGCTTTTATCTGTGCTACAGCCTTGACTCCTTTCCTCAAGAAACTGATACAAAGCTTTTTTCAAAGTGTTTAGTAGCGAAACAGTGAAAAATACTAATTAGTAGGTCCCAAACTACGATTACTAACAAAACTGTGTTTTGAATTTAATTAACTAAGAACCCAACTAACTGTTTGCTTTTATATTAAGGAAATAACCAACAAGAGTTCTATAATGCTTACGGAGTGAGTCGTTTGCAGCATGATGTTTTCTGTTGATAACATCACATTAACTCAGCAGGCATCCTCAAAAAGGTATTAAAGTGGGATTTGTTTTTCACGTGCTACTTGTGCTTGCCATCCATGATCCATCTCTATGTAATTTATTCGTAAATGAAATTGATGCATCTCTTTTTCCAAAATTTGAGCTAAGCAGAAAGAGTTCAACCTGATTCAAGGGTAGCTTCACCTAACTTTTATTCTTTAAAAAACATTTCAGTATTAGTTTCTATTCAATAATTCTATTGCTTGATAGTAATTAGTATACTTGTTAGTGATACCGTCTCTTTTTCTGTGCTGCTTGGTTTAGATCACTTGGATTTGCTGGTCTATGCATCTGTATTTGCAAACTTCTAAGCTAAGCAGGAATGTAGAAAGGTTGCGGTTTGGTATTATCTCCATTGTGTGTGCTCCCTATGTCATACCCGGCTCGTGGTTAAAAGCAGGATTGGATTTCATGGGAAATGCCATTTTGATAGGCATTTGGGCTTAGGTCCATGAGGGAGCGCAGCAGAGGAGTGAATGGACGGCCTGGGTTCAAGGTCTGGCTCAGTCTCTTGCCCATCTGTCCAACCCTGGATAGGGGCATCGGGAGACAAGTGTTTTTGTATTTGGAGAAAATAAGGGCACGTCTTTGAACCAAACAACTTGCCGATATTAGACCTTATATTGGATCCTGTTGAACAGACTTACGGCTTCTTAATTCTGATTTCTGGAGACAACTAAGCCCTTTTAAACAAAAGAGAACCAGTCTAAAATGGCAATAAACTATACTAACACAAAAATCTAAAAGAAAAGAAAGCTGAAACTGTAATCCAGCATTTTCAGGCATCCTTTCGTCTCTCAGTGTAATTTGTTGGTGTCTCCCAGCAAAGCCAATTTTATACCCAGGTGTACCCGCAAACCTTGGGTTTAGACAATTAAACGATCTAGTCATCACTTGTTTAGGCCATAAAAACCCATCTGTGTGAAAAGAAGCACTTAACAATTCCAGTATTTCAAAGTGTGTCTGAGTAACCCTTTATCATGGCAGTTACAGCAGTTTTTGAATGTCAAAAGAAAATACTAATACATTTTTAACATGAAAAGTTTCGAAAACCTAATTCCAAACAGCGTTTGTGTGAATGTGATTTAAAACTGCAGCAATACGATAACCCGCTGGTCTTGCCTGTAGCTCTGTTTTGTTGTCTGTGTAACACATGCAGCACAACGGAGTCCTTCATAAATAGGCTTCCTTAGCAGAGCACTTTAATGTGTATCTGATAAACTTTTTTTTTTTTAAAGTAATAAGAATGGCCCTGCAATAGAAGTGTGTTATGACTATCAGTATTTTTTTCAAGAAAATTTGAATTTTTAGCTTGTATACAGACAGTCTGTCAGACAGGACCACTACCTCTTGCTCTTTTCTTCTCAAATGGTATTTCAAAGATATCTCTAATCTTTTTGGTCATCAAATGCCAGCTGTTTACAACCTTGTACCGTTGTGGTGGTTTAACTCCAGAAGAGGGTACTGAGAGGAAACAAAAGTCCCAAGTGCAGATGCCAGTTTCAGAGTGAACAATGGAAAATAATCCTGTTTGACTGCTGTCAGGGGAGTTCTGTGGTTTAACCCTCATGCTGAAAGTTTAACTAGAATCGACGTAACTTGCACAAAAACTCTTATTTAATGTCTTACCAGCAATAGTTGTGGTGTGCACTCCGCTCTGGCAAGCTCCGTGAGTTGCTGCTTTTCTAAAAGATTGTCTCAGAGCAACGCGATCGCTCTCAGTCAAAAGTTACGTGGCCTTCACCTGGCAATCTTGTTTTCTCTGTGGTTGTTTACGGGGGTATTTTCCATAATTTTAACACTGGCATGCTTTTAAGGCAGTTAGGGCTGTGATCACGTACCCACCCGAGGTTTGCCCGGTACACCGAGGAGTTTTTTTTTCACAGCCAAGGCAAGTGTGCAAATGCACACACCTTTCATATGTGAATGGGCAGCCACTCGTGTTGTCATTTGTGGAGAAGAATTAGTAATGGTGAGGAACCGATTGCCAGGGACACAGCGTTGGGCACCTCATGCAGTCAGGATTTGCACTGAATTTGGGGAGAATACTGTGCCCGTGGCCGGCCACAGGGATTGAACCTTGGGAGGCTATGCCGGGTCATAGCAGCGTGGCTGTCCCATGTCTAGGGTTCTCTGACGCCTGGGGCCAAAACAACAAAGAAACCCTCTCTTACAAAATCCTCTCATGAGGGAGCTAGGACAGGATCGTCAGATTGAGATTGTGTACGCTTTGTCACAAACAGGTGTATGTTGAGCAGGTATGTGCTGTTAAATTAATTGGTCATTTCTCTGTAACTGTGGCAGGCCCGGGCCGGACGTCTCCCTACCTGAGAACTTCGGCAAAAATGAAGCCAATAGAAGAAAGCGTTGAAGATGACGTCTTTGAAGCACCGTCTGCTGATAAGCTTGAACTCCAGCGGCTGCCTTAAACAGATGTGTCCTCAGGCATATCAGAGCTTGTACAAAGCTCCGGTGCAAGAGGAAGAAGTTGAACTTGGGAGGAACCTGAAAGCTAAAACCACCTCTCCGTGTTTGAATTTACCACCGCGTATGTCAGTGGCTTCTAGATGGAAATGTCACATTTTATTTTACTTCTAAATAAAAATTAAAAAAAGAAAACAACTTGCATGGGTTTTATTTTTGTTTTCTGGACATGGGTATTTGCTTTATTTTTACTTTGATTCTTGCCATTGTAAATTTATATTAAGTGGCTAACTAGCCTGAAATTTCTGGAGGCTTATTCAGTGCAGAATATTCACAGTCTTATTTCTGTGAGTTTCTTGGAAGCCTGTATCTTAATGTTTTTCAGTGGGAGATTTTGAAACTATCTTTCCAAAGCCATCCTGCTGTTGTCTACCATCATTGTTGTGAGAGTCTCATGGGAAATAGTACACACGTTCTTCTGCACCTGTTGGGAGGTATTTGCCTCCAATTCTGGCATTTACCAACCTGACTGCTTGACTCTACAATTGTAATAATGACTTTTCTTCCCCCCCCCCCGCCAAATATTTCAATTTGACATTGCCTTTCCAACCTTAACTTTTTTCTTCTTTAGATAACGGTGTTACCCTGAAGTCTGTGTAGTCTGTTTTCCTTAGTCTTACCCATGGAATGATTGAGCTGCTCTGCATTAACCTTTCCACACAGCAATATGAGTGGTACAAATGACACTTGATGTAGGAAATTCAGTTCAAACCTCAAAACTGAGTAGCTGCCAGTGCAGTAAAACACAATCTCATAACAGGAGGCATCAGGAAGCCTTTATAAGACGCGCTTGTAGCAGTCCTGTCTGTGATACGTGGAGACGCGTGGATGGTAACTCTCCCGTGCTTTGACAATTCTTGAAATTTGTTATGCAACAAATAATGTGTTTTAACTAAACATAACAGAAAACAGATACTATTCCATTTATTCAATTGCACAAAACTCCAATACATAAAATACTAGAAGTTTGGCATAAACTCTCAAGCAGTCAGAGGTGTCAGGGGCTGGTTTTGCTCTGTTTTCTGTCACTCCACTTTAATTCTAAAATTTACCCTGAAAAAGCATCTTTGAATCAGCCTGCGTCTGACTTGTATAACCCTTTTATTCCCTCAAAAGCTTGTGCAATATCAAAATGTGCAGATAAAGCGATGGGAAGTTTGACCTGCATTGTCAGCAGTCCTGCTTCCGTGAATTTAAATTCAGTGCTTAATATTACATCAATATATCTTGTGGATCAGTCAGTTTTGCATTATTAAAAATGTTGCATGGAGGCGAGACATCCTTACTAATTTTTGTAAATAGATGTAAAATATCTTTATGCCACACATGCAAAAGAGAGCACATTGGCTTCTGTTGGAGTGGATGTAGTTTATCATCTAAATCTGATTTAATGTTACAAAAGTCTTCGCAGGTAGAAAATAGGAAGTCTTGCAGCTGTTGGCACAAGTGTTAGTTGGAACAGCTTTCAAACCCACTGGTTTGATAAACCAAAATGACAAGTAGGATCAGTTGTGAGTCTACTGGGGTACAACGGATTCAGCAACTAAAACGTAAATGCATATTTAAAATGATGCCACATTTTTAGTAGCTGACTGTCAAATACTAACAACTGAACTAGATTACACCATGAACAAAAATACAGTAGACAGCAAGAAATATATGAATATGATAGAAAAAATATGAAACACTCTCCATGCAATAAAATGCACACCAAAGGAGAAATGTATCCTCATAACTCCAGCAACCGCTTGGTGTAAACATATAGACTTGTTTGAGTTTTCTGATGTCCTGTTCCTTTTAATAAAAAGAAGAAGAATTGCAGAACATTTCAATAGAATAAATTGTAGAAATACAGGCTTATTTAGGTTGAGATCTCTGCAGGCCGTCTGATCCAGCCACTTGTTCAACAGCAGGGTCAACTTCAAAATGAGTGGAAATGTCATAATGATGGAGACAAAACTATTAAGAAGTGCTGTTACAAGAACACAGCTACGTGCAAGGATTTCATGTCTAAAATGCTTACCACCTTCTTGGATTACAGCACAGACAGACTTTGTAAATAAAACAATTCGATATATTTTTGCAGGTCAAAAAAAAGCTCTTCCAAGTAGTTCATTATCAAGCTGTGTCAGTAACACGATGGTGAGAGACTCGCAGATCGGTGGGTGAAGGCTTCCTTGCTCCCGGCAGCAGCTTCAAGCTCTGCGTAAGAAGTGACGTTTTACTCCCATTCCAGATAAAATGGTCCCTGTGGGATAAAATGTGTCAGCAAGAAGGGTGCTGCTGCATGGCTATTAATGATTAGAACTAAAAAAATCACATAACAAACTCATTTGGCCATGCTGAAAATATGCAAAACCCCCTCTCCTCCTTCCTGGACTACAAACAAAAGATCTTTTACACAGAGAAAGCAAGTGCATCATTGGTTCGATGTCTCAAGGACAGTGGCTGTATCTCTGAGGTTGCCTCTTGGCTACTGGGAAGGTGAGAGAGGAAATGGGAATTATTTTATTAATTTACTTATGAGGAGATATAGGAAGCCATGTCCTTGTCCTGATGTAATTTTCCCAAACTTCTGCTGTTTTCAAACTCCTTTAAGGAGGAAAGCCAAGCTGGTGGAATAGAGCTCGTATAGTTTAGCAATAACCTGAAAACCCAGAGTGGCTGAAGTAAAAACAGCAGTTTCCTTTCTGCTCCTTCCCTCTCCAGCAGAATAATTTCTCATGTATTGTTATCAATTCAAGCAGTATTCAATGCCTGGAGAGATTGCAACTCCTGAACAGAATTTGTCTTAAAAATCCTGGGTGGGGGAGGGGGGCGGGGGGGCCCTGCAGGAGCAGAGATTTGTGTCCCCCTTGTGTACCCCAGCTCCAGGACCATAAACCTCTCTGCTGGGAAAAAGAACCAAGCCATCTTTGAGCCTGCAAATTGTCACACATGCTATGGATACCACAGCAAATAACACTGCAAATAATGATAAATCACTGTGACAGTCTACCAGAAACAATATATGAACATTACCTAAAAATACATAACTGGAAATTTTAAAATTCCCGATGAATGGGTAAAATTAATAGCAAATAAGTTTACTTATAAACACAACTTGCAAAATCTGTTTACCTCTGCTCCCGTTGTTTCAAATAGAGTTGTTACGGAGATGACAGAAGTTAAAATAGGCTGTAGCCTGCTTTTCTGTATTGAATGAGGCACCCTTTCCATGGCTGTTGCAGAAGGGAAGTAAAAGCATCCTGTAATAATTCAGATTTAAAGGAGTGTTTGTGTGCATGGGTAGAAGATGGGCTGTAAAGCCAGTTTTAGCTCATTCCAAGGTGTGACTAGTAAATCAAACATAAACCAACATATGCCTTTAAGTCCTAATATCACGTTCTGTTGGTCATAACTGCTACTATGCAGCAGATGTGAATTATACTAGCAAATATTTCTTTTTACTAACCAGAATGCCGGGGGGGGGGGGGGGAGGAAGGAAGGTACTTAATCAAAACGTGGGAAGTTTTTATGTTTTGTGATTTCAAATTCTTCAGTTCTGTGATTTCGGTCCATTTATATAGATACCGCAAAACACATATGGAGTACCGTGTTTGTTAGGGAGACTGAATTAAAAGGCATTAATCGTCTGTATGAAGAATTGTCTTAAGAGAGTCATTTCAGGCTCCGTCCTGTTCTCATTAGCAAAGCGCTGTTTGTCTCGCTCTTAAATCGTGTGGAATGAACTTCATGTGGAGCTGACCCAGCATCTCCTCAGCTGTAACTCATACGCACGGGAGCTTGTGTCCTCCCGCCCCAGGAGGTAAATCCCCTTTGAAGAAGCTGTCCAAAGATTGCAAAAATTAATTTGGGCATTTAGAGAGCATTCAGAAAACCGGCTGTAGCTCAGCGCTTGGGAAGTCGGGCATGTAAAAAATGCTCCAGCTGCGGAGTTGGTGAACCTCTAGGCTTTGGTTGACATAAAGAAGGGTGCTAGTCACTACCCACAGCATGTGCCTACAGGCTGAAAACCAACTCTCAGGTTCTACTCCATGATGGATATTTGCCGTAAATAGCAAGCTTAGAACAGGTCAATTCAATGATCAAAACTATTTCAATAATGCGAATGTAGTTTAGATAACCCTGGTTTTTTCTAATGGTCATTTTATAAGCAAGCCAAACATATTTAAATTTTAAAAAAATAATGTGTTGAACTGGTATGCAAATACTAAATGCTTTATTAATTATCATAGACTATTTCCCTTTAAGAAATAAGTGCAACTGAATTATAATCTCCTTATGGAAAATAGGCTACTTTATTTGATATATGCATTAGAAAGAAAAATAAAGACCTAACAAAAGAGATGCTTCGGAAAAAAAAAAAAAAAAAAAAGAGTAGCTATGCTGATATAGTTCATAGTTACAAGCCAAGCGCTCGGTTCTTCAGTAAATTTCCAGCATCTAGGTAGAGCCTGTTGCAAAAGCAAAGACTTGGAAAGTATCTCCACATGCGGAAGGCAGCAATTTCTTGAGCAACATTGTGCATGATAGGCTGTCTCAGATACATTCACAAATCATCCGGATGGGGTTTCGGGAAGTGAAATTGTAGTGACACATTTTAACATTATTACTGGAATCACAGCAACAGTTACTTTAATTATTGTTTCAGAGAGTAGTCATAGGAAGTGCCTTAGAGTAAAATGTTGTTTTTCTGTCTCTGGTGCCATGTTGGACACAGCTGCTTCTGATTAAAGGCGAATGGGTTCTCAGTACTTAAGGGATTAATAAGAGAAGGCAAACCATCTTAATTAATTAGCCCTGACATTTAAACTTCCTGAGAGCATGACAATGATAATATGAGAGTCATTAGAGAGTGCATGGAGGCGATACGAAAGCAAAAGTTGCAGGATCACTCAGTATCGATTGCAATACACTCCCTATATTTTTTTTTTTTTTTTCAAAAAGGAGAGTACTGCAGAGTGGCTCGACAGAGACAAGTTGGTGGGCTCTTATTGGGCCATTTAGCAGAACAAATTGCTTTTTCAAGTTGATAAAGTTATTCTGACTACAGGTAGAATAAAGCATTTTCAGTGAGTTTACATATCAGCTGAATTTTAGTTCACAAGAATGTTTACTTAGCACTTAATGAACATAAAATAAGGTACAAACCTAAGTATACAGCCATGCCATGCCATGCCATGCCATGCCATGCCTGTGTTTTGGCTAAATACCTCTGGAAGCCCGAGAGCTTTCTTTACCAGAAACCTCTTTAAGACCTGTAAGTCAGAGCTCGAGTAGAAATCAGGGCTTTGCAGAGGGATGGGCATAAGTTGTATTGCAATCTCCAGACACCTACTTTAGCTATCGGATGCCTCAAATGAATACTGTCCAGCCATTGCAATTTACCGTACTTGAAGTCCTCCTTAACTCGCTCCTGGGGGATTAATATCCGTTACGGCCACATCCTGATTTCCTGTGCAAAGTGCTTTTGGGATAACAATTCCCCGCCATCCTTTGTAGCAAAGAACAGATCAAAAGCAATGCCTCTTGACACGCATCCACTTGTATGTGACTGCATCGATGCCGTTGTGCTCTTGGTGCTGCTCAGTGCTCTATTCTGTTCCAGAAAGCTAAGGAATTTAATAGCAGTATAGACATTGTCTGCCAAAATACTGTGAAGCAACGTGAATCTTCTACACTTTTAAATGCTGAAGAAAGCAAGCTCTCCTTCAATTTTTTTAACAATAATTTTCCTGATCACACCACCCTCTGGAGTTTTACATTGTGGGGGTTTTTTTATTGTTCCATGTACTTGGCTTCTCTCCAAATGATGTAAAACACACGGCAGCAGGCAAAATGGCTTATGGTGAAGGGAAGAAGCGAAACTGATAGTATATAAAATGCTCTAACACAAGGAAAACACATTCCTCTTCTTATTCCATTCGTGTGGAGGTGACTTAAGATGACAGGTTTGTCTAGATAGAAGTAAAAGAAACCCTGGGCAGCTATCTGATTGCAGTTGCTCAGTCTGGGAAGCTTCATGTACTGCAGAGGTTCATGTAAATGGCAAAAGGGTGAGAATGAGCCCTAATGCAGGTGTTGGTAAAGACAAACAAACCCTCCTTTTTTTTTCTTCCTTTTTTTTTTTTTCCCCACTTTATGCTTGCCACACAAACAAGTCCCTATAGTTTGAGAACGTGGGTTTCTCATTCTAGCAGACCCTCAGCTGCCAACCTGACCTGCTTGCCGGGGGCTCAGATCTAGGACATTGTGGAGTGTCTCACAAGGTAGACAGGTCCCATGTCTCTCTTGTACTGAGGAGCCCAGACCTGGCTCACCAGTGCTGAAGGATCACCTCCCTCAACCTGCTGAGAACAGGTTCCAGAGGACTGGAAGAAAGCAAATGTCAGTCCTACCTGCAAGAAGGAGGACCTGGGGAACTCTAGGCTCATCAGCCTCATCTTAATTCCTGGGAAGGGGATGGAGTGAATAATCCTAGAAACAATTTCCAAACATCAAGGCCAAGAATGTGGTTGGGAGTGATTGATATGGATTTATGAAAAGGAAATCCTTCTTGACCAACCTCATGGCCTACAGTGGACTGGCTTGGTGGATGAGGGGAGAGCAGTGGATGTTTTTTATCTTGATTTTAGCAAGACTGTCAACCCTGTCTGCCATAACATCATCACAAACAAATTGATGAAATACTGGCTACATAAGCAGACAGTGTTGGACTGAAAACTGTCTGAACTGTCAGGCTCAGAAGGGTTGTGATGGTGGCCAGTGACTAGCAGAGTACCCCTAGAGTCAATGCCATAGTCGATATTGTTTAACATCTTCATTAATTACCTGGATGATGGGACAATGTGTACCCTCAACAACCCTTCAGACAATACAAAATTGTGAAGAGTAGCTGACAGATTAGATGGTTGTGCTGTGGTTCAGGGAGACCTGCACAGGCTGGAGAAAAGTTCCTACAGGGATCTCCTAAGCTCCACAAAGTGAAGTGCAAAGTCCTACACCTGGACTGGGGGGGTCACCAGCTGGAAAACAGCTTTGCAGAAAAGAACCTGGATGTCTTGCTGGACACCAAGTTGTACATAAGCCAGCAACGTGCCTGTGCTGTACAGGGACAACAGTATCCTGGGCTGCTTTAGGACGAGCATTGCCAGCAGATCAAGGTGGGGGTGATACTTATCCTCTACTCAGTGCTGGTGAGACATGTGGAGTGCTGGATCCGGTTCTGGACTCCCCAGTACAACAGAGACATGGACATATCAGACCAACTCCAGTGAAGGGACACAAAAAAGATGAAGGTACTGGGGTATCTGTCCTACAAGGAGAGGCCGAGAGAGCTGGGACTGTTCAGCCTGGAAAAGAAAAGGTTCAAGGGGAACTTATCAATATGTACGAATACCCAATGGAAGAGAATAACAAAGATGGAGCCAGGCTCTTTTCAGAGCCCTTTTTCCATTGATTTTCCTATAATCTCACTCCTTTCCTCATTTTCACCTGTTTTCACCATTTAGCCAGACTTTTTCTGTACTCCTTTTCCAGCTTGGTTTCATGAGTAACGTTTTTATGAAAAGTTTTCCAAGAAAAATCTTTATGAAAAGCATTTTCTATAAAAACTTTTCTTGGCTAAAGATTTCCAGGGTTTGGTTGTTGGTGTCTGCAAATACTTACTTTGGCTTTCAAGGAACACTTTCTGAGGACTACTGCTTGCTGAAAGGTGGCTTCTTAGAAAACTAAACAGTGATCTGTGTTTATCTATCTCTCCACCTTTTCCTCCTCATATAATTTTTCAAAAGCTGTCACAGGACTACAAAGAGGGGCGAAGGGAGGAGAGGATCCCTTTCAAAAGTCTGCGAATTTAATTTTCTAGTCACATCCCCAATCTGGGCCCTTAGGCTACTTCTCCATGCAGGGGTACCCAGGAGAACTGGCAGGTGACACTGCTTTTTGGCAGAGTTGCTGACTTAGACTTAGAAAGGGCATGGAGCACACCTACGCCTGGCTAAAGGGGATATGAAGGTGGCATTATCCTGATTTCTAAGGGCTTGGGATGAGTGTGGATGCATGAGGCATGTAGTCACTTCCAGGGGAGCGAGATAGAAACCCTTGGTCCTGCTCAGAGGCAGGACTTTAAAGAGATCTAAATATTAGTTTAAAATCACAGCGTTATTGTTCTATTGACATTTTCCTATCACACCTCCACCATCATTTCCCTTTCCTGGGGCACACAAGCATTGACCTGTGCCCAAAGCACAGCCAGGACTGAACTGTGAGCTGGGCTGGGGGAAAAAGGGTTTTTATCTTGGCAGGGGTATGGCACTGGGACCAGTGGCAACAGGGAAAACCCAGGTGGAGACGGGTGATTCATTTGGCTGGGTGTGAGGAGAGGAGAGTGAGCTGAGACGGCAGGAGCAAATCAACACATGGATGTGGCAGAGGTGATTTCTGTCTTCTTGGAGTTGAGCTACATCATCCTCTGTGCTTGGGAAAAATCCACTGAAGATGTGTTTGTGGGACGTTCTTAGACTGCTGTTGCTGTGGTGTACGTCTGTGCCGGTTGTTGCCTGTGAGCTGGGGGGAGGTAAGTGATCCTGAGCACAGGGCAAACACTCTGTACAGTCCCTGCAGCAAACCCACCGGGGTTTTTCCTTCTTAAAAATAAGGCTGGATCTAGTCCTGTGCTCCAGCTGGTATTTCGTCTTTGTAAGTGTAGGGAGGAATTGCAATGATACAATTTTCTCTAAAATCAAATGATGCTTGGTGGCGAGGATGGGAAATTTGAGTTGCTTTTCTGGAAACCCTGTAGAGAAATGAAGGTCACACCAGCATTGTGGGGCTTGTCTGGCTACCTGTCCCTTTCCCACTCCCTTTCCTCTTTCCTTCTTTGAACCAAATCTGGCAGTAGGGACAGTTATTGAAGGAAACTTTATTATGCTCATTTGTAGACTTTTGCATGCTCACCACATTGCGTTGACAGCAGTTGGCGTTATATTTGGAGGAGTAACTGTCTAATGGATTACTTGTATTTCACTTAGGGTGTATTGAATAGAAAATGTTTTTTACATGCACAGGGCGTGTTGTAGAACACCTTACAGAATGCGAAAGTTTAAATGTCAAAGGGGAAATCATATTATATAAATAGGAAAAAGTGGAGTTTGTTAGAAAGTTTTGGGTTTTTTTTTTTTTCAAAAAAAATTCTCTCCTGGTGTGTGTCAGACATCCTTTAATCGCATAAACCTAGTACTATGAGCTCTTTTTGAGGAGGGCTGGGGTAGTAAAAGACCAAGAAAATGTATTTGTAGTGTGTGATTGCTGGAGAACTTGAATTCTTCTCAACACCCTGCGGCGAATGCCTGCTCCCTCTGCTGCCCCATCCTAGAAACGGGGGTTCTGAGCCTCCGCAGCTGAAAAGCCAAATATAGACCCCTAAATAACCTTTTAAAGCAAATGTGTAACAAGATGAGTGGGGCTTATTTTTTGCGTTTTATTTTAACGGGCTGAGAACCTTGGTTTTCCTCACAGAAGAGATAATAGTTTGGGTTCAACATATTTAGTTTGTGTCCTAAATGGCACATGAATACATAGGTGTAGGTATCCATGGGATATTACCATGGAATCCATGGAATTTTTCTGTTACTTTCATTTAAATCAGTCAGTTGGAGCTAATTACAGTTTGCCCACAAGTTGCTTACATTGCATTCAGCTCAAACCGGTTTATTTTTGCATTGACTGTCTTAACGGATGGAGACTCCACTAAATTTTACATCTCAACTCCACCCTTCATAAGCATCTAAGAAGACCAATTGCTTTCTGAATGTTACCTTAAAAATGGAAGCAGCAAAGAGAACTGAACTGGTAACTCTTCTCTGCTGCAGGTACCTTGTCAGGGCCAGGGAAGGTGGAGCTGGGAGGCAGCGTGATGGCCAAGCCGGCTCCTAAACTGCTTCTAGATTGCTCTCAGCCAAGTGTTTCTTCCAGTGCAGCCCGACAGCCTGATCGCAGCTGAGGTCTGATCGACTCTCAGATGCTGTAGCAGAAACGAGTTTTGTATGAGAGCACCTGGGAATTTGTGCTGTTTTGCTCAGCAGAGGAGAAATCTAAAAGTTGCTCGGGTTGGAAGACAAGAATGCAGACAAACAGCAGCCTCTACTGGGGAGAAACCTCCTGTGCTTTTTGCAAATGCTGTCTAGATCAGTAGGGAAGCCAAAAAAATTCAGTTAACTGGAAAGACATTGATTTGGCAAAGACTGTGGAAACACTCGCAAACTTCAGGCTTGGTGATGAGCCAGATGAGCTTAGAGTATGTCTCGTGGTGCCCAAAGTAAGCGATGGAGGTAACATTTCTCTAGGCTGGGGTGAATAAATATAGTTATGATCATAAACTTTTGGGAGAAACTAGTAAAATGAATAGAATTGTTTTAATAATTGGTAGATCTGTAAGCTTTCCCTGCACAACTTCACCAGAAAGCTGTTCCCATTAAAGAAGCGCACAGCTACAACAGTGTACCACAGGCGAAGCTGCAACTTAAATATCCCAAGTTTCTTCCTGATTCCTCTCTTCCTCTTAGAGATGCTTTCTCCACCTGAGTTAGAGGCAATAGAGCCCACTGAAGAAAGACAAGGGAAAAATCAATCGTGCAGTGAGTAACTTAATCATGTCACGGAAAGAATGATCACTAAGCTATTCATGTCTTGAAGGGGTTGATCTGAGTTCTGCTTTCATCCAGCATCATATTTATCGTGCTATACAGTGCATTTAGAAGTACTAAAAAGTGCTGACTGAGGAAAGTAACGGAAATCCCCAGAGGAGTCAAGTTGAAAAGGGAGATGATGTATGTAAACAGTACGTGGAATATTTTAATGGCTTCTGGAGTGGGGAAAAAATTATTTTTCTTTTCCGTAGAGGGATGTGTTTCTGGACAACTTTCGCTGTCATCTGGCACTTGCCAATTCTAAACTTCAGTTTTGAAAATCAAACCCTCTTATGGGCTTTCTTACCATCTTTTTGTTTTCCTTACCAGCTCTGTTGACTGGATACCATGTATATTAACCTTAATGCCCTAATATTCAAGCCCAGTTCTGGCTTGTACTATGAAGACAAAAACATTACTGAGCTGTTATCAAAGGAATTTTTGGCATCTGCATTATGGCTCTTGCAGTGTGAGTGGTGCTCTCATGGCTGGGTAAATGGCATATTTCTCATCAAAGCCTGCCTTGCTATGATTTTAGTACATTGTGCAGCAGATTAATTTTGGCAGGTAATGTTGTGGCAGTCCTAAGGCATTCAAGATCCTACTCTGCCTTTTCCCCAGTGTCCCTTGCCCCTTCGGAATGGGGCAGGGGAAGGAAAGATGAACCCATTTCTCCAGGGCTTGTCTGGCCCGACCTGGGGATCGCCACCTCGCAAGGTAGGATAGGTGGGTGTTTTGTACTTGCCTACTGCTGACCTGCTTAAAACTGCTGCAAAAGGAAACTGGGGTTAGTGTTGGTTTGTTTTTTTTTTTCCCCTCTCCTTTGGGCTTCGAGAACAACTGTTTGTTCATCCCTTTGAGCCAGCCTTCCCCGTAAAAGGAGAGACATCAACATCTGCTTCTTCCAGCCTACTGGAAGAGCTGGCACTTTTTTTTGCATTTATTGCTTATACCAGAAGCTGTCACCTTATGGTGTGGTACCTTCAACAAGAAAAGCTGCTCCAGCTGGGTCCTTGGCACTGATGCTAGAACAGAGCGAATTCCCTCAGATGTTTGCTTATATGATGTTTCGATGTGTATCTCCTCAAACAAACTTCTTTCAGCAAAAATTATGTGTTGTTGATACACATCCAGTAGCTGGCCCATCACAATTTTCCTTTTTTTTTTTTTTTTTTTTTTTTTTCTTTCTTCCACTGCTGCCAAATATTTCACGGATACGTTTTGTCCTCTGAAAAGTACTGCAGCCTGCTTGGCACTATTGAAATCCACCCTGCTAAATGTGTATGTTCTTCCTCTAACCCTGTACTCGAAAGGGCCTGCAGTCATCCCTTTTAGCTTCATGCCATCTGAGGGCACTTTCCATCCCCCCGTTGACGCTGAGAGCATTGAACAGGGCTGGAGCCACGAGCGGGGCTTTAGATTCCCTTTCAGAGGAGGAAGGTCACTGGTGTAACTATCACAGGGGAGACTCAGCCCCATTAGGGCATTTTCACTGCTGAATGCGAACCCCTGAACTTCAGCTGGAGTGGAGAAGACCTATCATCTGGACATGGTTCAGGAGAGGAGCTATCTGGAAGAATGATACAAAAAATAGATGGGGTTTGTAATATGAGTAATTGCATGAAAACATGAGGGAAAATACCAATCTTCCTCTTTCATCTATTGCTGATTTCCAGCAGAGATAAGGCTGCCAGCACTGCGGAAAGAAGAGAAAAATAATACAATGCTTGTGTTGGCGTGTAGGTAAACTGTGGGAGTGCAAAATAAGAGCTCATCCTACGGGGACTTCAGTTGCGATTCTGTGGTGCCTCGGCGAGCCCAGGGCTGAGAGCGGTGGCCGGGCACTTGCTCTGGCACCGGAGAAATGTGGTGTAGCTGGAAAAGCTGCTTACACACGCGCACAACCCCTCCGCCTGTTCGCGGAGCTCTGCCTTCAGGCAGCTGGGCTTTGCTTGTCTCAGCCGTCACCGAGAACAGCCGTGGAGGTTTCAGGGTGTCCGACGCAAGTTCCTCCTGGCCGGCAGGAGCAAGCTGAGCAGGGGAAGGAGGGGAATCATCCTGCCGGTGCTGGCAGACAAAAATGGACTTGGGCCCCTGGGAATCCTAAGTTCGGCTCACAGTCTGAGAAGGGGTTATTCGAAATCATAGATGGGGTGTTATTTTGCATGATATAACCTCCATGGTCCCATTTCTTCTACTTGAGCTAAGAGTTATGAGTCTTTGTACTTTCCCAGGAACATCCATTGGATACAGGGCGTTGTGCTTCTTTGTGGGGACAATTCCTCATGTAAGAAACACGTACATGTAGGGGCTGCTGACCTGCGTTAATAATGCTCATAACAGTGACCCTGCAGTGATGTGTCCTCAGATTTCTTTTGAATGGGCTGCATAATGTCTGTGGGCATCCCGCTCTCACGGGATCCTGCGAGGTGGGTCTAGATGTGTATCTAGAGGCACACCTCTGAAATAAACAGCACAGGGCAGCAAACAGCTTTTATGTAGAATAAATTTAACAGAGCCTCACAAAATCCTGAATGAGGTAAGTGTGTGCCAGGGGTTGGATAGTGTGACGTTCTCCTCTTGCTTTGAGCTTAAACCATGAATAAAAAATATCTCCCTCAAGCAGATAGCCTCCTGTTAGGACTGCAGCCTGTTCCTGTCCAAGCAAGAATCACGTCACTGGTTTTTTTGCCTATTTAATTTTTTTTTTTTTTTTTTAATGGGACACCGCCCCCCACCCCCCATCGGACATGAATACATGCAGGTATTTCTGAATGCTTCCTTCACGTATAGTTCAAAATCATCCTTTTCTCATATGGCCTTATCTGTGCTGTCCAGTAACACTGCCAGGAGCTTTCTGTGCTTCTGTGAATTCTGGCTCAAGCCTTACAGCTGAAGGGCAATACGTTATACTCGGAAATCCACACTGCTGTTTTTCTTTTGGTCAGCTGAGATTCCCCCCGTATCTATTTGTGTGCATGCAAGGCAGTTTTTCTGATGATCTGTGTGAGATAACTTCAAGTGGGGGCTTCTAACTCCATTACCTGTAAACACCTGTGAACACAGCAACGTTGCGTGGTGCCTGTCCTGCAGGCAGTAGTCCCAGGGATGCCCAGCAGCTCCAAGTGCTGCTCTGGACACCCGGCACCTCTGCAGACCAGCTCCTGGGGCTCCAAAAATTAATCAGCAGGCGTGAAAGCTGATGCTTGAAAATAGTGAGGGTGGTGGCAGCAGAGGTGAGGACACCAAGGGAAAAATTAGCTGCTACCAGCAGTTGGACCAGCTCTGTGAGGCTTAGGGTTACAGCTGCCACTTTCAGAGTTGGGCGCTCCTGCTGCTGGCAGAGGGAAGGCAGAGCGTGCCCTGCCTGCGTCGCCGTGTCCCGACGGGGGCAGCCGTTGTGTTGAGGAAGGGATTAAGGTGGGTGTTCGAAAAGCAGAGGTGGCTTAGAAGTTTGGTAAGTCTGTTCTGCTTTTGGTTTGCAGAAGCACTCACTGTGACACCGGTCCACCGCCGGTGCAAGGAGAGGAGGCTCCTTCCCTGGAGGTGGTGATGAGCAGCCGTGACATTGGCACCTCTCTCTGCCAGGGCCCCCGTCTCAGGCACGGGGATAACCTCACGTTACCCATAGTTTCTCACATCCCAACAACAGTTGGGTTAGTAACTCTCCGCTGTTGATTCAGGTGTCGCCTCTGTTATTTGTGGACCGTTTGGTAGCCTGGTTTTGATGTGTCCAAACTCACTGGCTACTGCCAAAAGTCTGTTACAAACACTCTCTGTGGATAGTCTGCTTTTCCTGGTCCTTCACAGCTGGTATCCAAACCAGAAGGTGATGACTCAATGCAGGAATACTAAACCACGTTCCTGTTGGCTGGCTGAGTGTAATGTGGGGACATGGCTTCTCGTGCAGCTACTAATAGATAGGAATTCAAAACCAAGTACTTTTATAGTTGTAGAAGTTAGTTGTTTCAGGAAACCCTTTCTGTGTAACAGACTCTAAAATAGAAAAACACGTATCGTAAAAAGTTAGAGGAGCTGTTAGACCTCTGTACGCATGTCCAGCACTAGCTGTAATAGGAAATGTACAGGTAAAACCTTCTCCCGGGCCCCAGAGGAAAAGGACAACTGCCTGGTGACCATTAATGAGAACAAAAGCAAAATTATGCATCGAATTAAAAATAGTTGAAGATACAGAGGAGTCAGATGAGCAGATCTGAAAATTTGCAAGGCAAATACCTTGCTATATAATCTGGAGGAATAAAGCAGTGCACAATAAAGGGATTTGGGGTACATTAACTGTCCTGAGACTCTGAACAAACCAAGTGATGTCCGGAGAATGAAGTACAGGGGCAGTGATTTCCAAGCCCCTGGTCTCCTCGCTGCGTCACTGCCGTGCGGTTCACCAAGCCCGCTTCTACAGAAAGGATGGGCGCTTTCTGGAAGCTGCACTTAAGATGTTTCAATCCTTTTCAAGGAAGCAGAGGCTCGTCCTCAGCACTGACCTGTGACCTGGCTGCTGGGGCCTTGCTGAGAGCCAGTGAATAGCAGACGGGGATGAGACGGAGTAATTACGGTGGGTGAATGGGGAAAATAAAGATGGACCTCTTTCTTCCTTTTATTTCGAACAGAGGAGCTAATTTAGGGAACCTTTCTGACAAAAGCTCACAGTGACCCAAATCCTTCCCCCTTTGTCTCAGCAGGGACAAAACCAGGCTCAGAAGCCCCTCTGGAATAGGTTAGACGGACACTTAAGAGGCACCGGGTGATGAGTGCGGGTGGATCCTGGTGGTGCCGGCACAGACCTGGGAAGATCTGGTGGGGGCTTTGGGTAGAGGAGCCCCGTGGCCCTCGGGACTTGCTGGCATCTCTCTGCAGCCAGAGGAAACCAACTGAAAGGGACTCTTGACCTTCTTTATTCTCCCACCAGCCCTTTCTTCTTGTATCCTGTCACTTCACTTCTGTCTTACGCTTTGTGGTGGTAGCATTCCAGAAGATGGATGATGTTGTTTTTCTTTTGAGCAAGTATAGCATGTCCCTGCGTGACTCTCAGAGGGGACAAGGTTTTTCTGGTAACTACTTGTGGCTCTTAGCTGCAAGGTAATAAATACCTTGCATTGCTTAGGGGCTCAAGATCTGTGCTCATCAGTGTATTTTCTTCCATTACCTTCCCTGTACGTGTTGTGTCCCCCTGTCTAGCTGTAGCTCCTCTCATCCATGTACCCATGTAAAAAGAGGCAGGCAGGCTTTTTTTGCTGTAAAATTTCACCTGGAAATCAGTCCTAGTCCCTGCTCTGTGGAAAGCGCTGTCAATGCCTCTGATTTGAGGAACTTCTTGGGCTGGTAGAGAAAAACATCAGTTTAAGCCTCAGAGATAGATCAACCCATTGTCATTCCCAGCTCCAAAAAATATCAGTTGCCCGAGTGCTTGGAAAATGTTTATCTTACAGATTTGTTGGGAAGAACCTTAGGCCCAGCTTTGACACCTTGTCAAGCTGAAGGAAGAGCGGGAAATTGAGTGTAAATAAAATACAGGAGGTTTTATGTCATTACCTGCAGAGATGGTGCTGTCTGGTCTACCAGCTGGAGGTGGGAACTGGAATTTCACCCCCCCTCCCTTGCTACTTTCTGGGATCTGCGGGAGGATCTGTGGATCAGTGGAGGTTTCTAGGAACAGGTTTTTACCTTCCTCTTTGCAATGCACGGCCTCTATCCAGCTGGAATAGTGGTGAGCTCTGATGCAGCACCCAGAGGAAGGGTGTTCTGCAGAGGTGGCTGTCGCTCGGTAGTATTGGCTCAAGGTGCCGATATTCTTAGCCTCTCTTGACTTTGGGCAGGGATCAGTTATTGATGTTAAAGCACCAGGCGGCACGTGATGCTGTGCTCATCCATTTGGAAGCCCCACGTGTTGGGGAAACTTTTGAAAGAAAAGCAGATGGTGCACAGAACCCACTTGCTGCTTTGGTGGTAAAAGCTCATAGGTTTTAAGCTGCTCTTCAGCTGCCCTGTAGCCCCAATCAGGAATCTGACTCAGCTGCTCTTACCAAAGATGCATCTTTGAGTTGCTCGTGTCTTAGATGTTCTCACCAGAGCCTGAAGGCAGGAAGAGATGCTGGTGGCTCCACTGGGAAAGAAGGGAGAGTTTTGTGGGTGTGACGCCCTCATGACCACAGCAGAGCTTCACACAGGGGATGAGGGGGTCTCTTCTTTGTGCCAAGGGGGGTTAGTCTGGTCTGAGTTCAGCTATAGGCACCCTCCTGTCCTTGTAGGTAGTAATTGCACAGCACTGCAGGAGAAAGTCTGGGCGATGATGGTTCCCTGGGTTGGGAGCCACTCTATTAATGGTCTGCAAATACAGCACAGAGGGGACACGTGTCCTTCACTGCGGCAGTGCGTGTACTTGTGGTACGGGTCCAACATGTACGTAGGCATCAAATGTGTAAAATAAAACTTAGCCACACAAAGTGCTCTGGGGAACAGCTACAGCACGTGCTCCAGGGCAGGCGCGATGTGAAAAGCATTCCAGCACCCAGGGAAACAGTTAAACTGAATACAGGGAAGGAAATCGCACGTGTGGTACAAGGGAGGGGTCGTCCTCCAGCTGAGCTGTTGACAGAAATAGCAGGACGTGTTCTGCTCTGTAGGCCCTGCTGCCTGGCATGGGGCTGGCCTGAATCCATAGGGCTGGCCCCAGCGGGGAAAAACATTTTCAGCCCTAAGTGCCTACGTCTTGTCATCACTCAGAACAGTGAGGTGACTCGCTCCGTAATAACAGTGAGATTTGTCTGGTAACGATGTACCTAATGCTTCTAATGCAGTTAGTAGCTTGCTTTAACATCTGTATGCAATTTTCTTAATTGCTTGACAAATTCTTCTTCAAATTTGTGACTCATTTCAGGGCTCTTTTTTTTTGCTGTTTCATCCAACAGGGCAATGCTGACAAATGCTAGTAAAATAAAAAAATAAAATACCCCACAACCTCACTGTCCTCTCCAGGGGTTTCAGGAGCCCAGGGTGGAATGCCTCAGGGAGACGGTCGAAATGCTCCTCCTGACACACGTTGGCCTCTTTGGCATGCGAGTGTGTGTGCTAAATCACTTCCAGATATGCCAGTATGGCTAATGGCACTCTCCGGTGTTGGCTGAGAATGGCTGAGAGCGCAACTATGGCTCGGTGACTTCAGGGCAACAAGGCTGCAGCTTTTAGCAAAGGGGCCAATTCAGGGCCATCTCCTCCTCAGGAGCCGTTGGAAAAAGCAACTGCGGTCTCTGGTGTGGAAATGGAGCTTTACCACAGCTGGTGGAAGGGTGCTGAGCCTACTGCTGCTCCTCGAAACCCCTCAGAGGCTCTCCCTAAGCTCCAGGAGCTGACAGCAATCCCAGTTTTTCCAGATTCTTTGGTCAGAAGGGACCTTTTTTACCCTCTTTTTTTCTTTTTTTTTTTTAATCACGTCGTGCTGGAACCATATGCCCATTCCTTGCAGTTTTTGGCTTTCGCTAACACAGAAACAGATCCTGGGGCTTGGGGAAGGACGGGGTGGCACTTGTACCTGCCCCCTTTACCCTCCCGCGCCGCGGCCGCCAAGCAGAGGGTCTCCGTGAGGGGAGCCTCGGCTCCTCCCTGCCCAGCTTTCTGCCAGACAACTGCTTTTCAGAAACTCTCAGCCTTGAAACTCCACGGAAGTTACGGTTCAGCGGGCTTGACTGTGACTTTTTGTCACAGCTGTCAGCGCAGGTCAAGGACAGATGAAAGAAAACGGGGGCTGGATGGAAAGGAACTTGCTGCGCTTCGAGCCCTGACCTTTGCTGTGCTGCCTTGGGGAAGAAGGGGCATTTCTGCTTTCTTTCATAGGCGCAGCTTCCAAACTACTTCCAAATTTGACTTCTTTTAAGTTTAACTTTCAGCCAGTATTTTCCAAAATATCTATTTAGTCCGATTGCCTCAAATGTTTTGAATGCTCCAACTACGGTGTGGTTTGTTGTTTTTTTTTTTTTTCCTTTTATTTCATTTATTTGGTTTGGTTTGGTTTTGGTGTGTGTAGGGGTGTTAGCTAATTGCTTTTAAGAACGTAGGGCATGATAATTCAGCACATTTCCAAAACGGAAAGAAGACAAAAGAACTAGTTTTCTAGAATATTGAAGACCAAGAGTGTGGCATGGCAACAACCTGCCATCTGGGTAGTAACCCAGGATGACTGAAAAACCTGACTTTCGTGGCAGTACTGCTGGTAACAGGCTCACCCAGCAATCAATGGCCAAGATGAGTCCATCAGTTCTTTCACAGATACAAACCACCTCTATACATTTAGTCTTGAAGACATCAAAGAAAAGAAATCACAGTCCAACTCCGTGCCTTGGTTGTGGGATTGTTTTGCTGGTTCTGATTACCTTCACTAATGGAAACGTCCACGTACTTCTGGCCCAGGCTTTTTTGCCTTTTCTCCTTCAGTGGTCAACTTCCAGCAGCGGCCCAGTAAATGCCATATCACCATGGCTAGTAGGACCAGTACCTAAAGGGGGCCTACAGGAAAGATGGGGAGGGACTCTTTATCATGGAGTGGAGGGATAGGATGAGGGGTAACGGTTTTAAACTGAAAGAGGGGAGATTTAGATTAGATATCAGGAAGAGATTCTTTACTGTGAGGGTGGTGAGACACTGGAACAGGTTGCCCAGGGAGGCTGTGGATGCCCCATCCCTGGAAGTGTTCAAGGCCAGGCTGGATGGGGCTCTGAGCAACCTGCTCTAGTGGGAGGTGTCCCTGCCCATGGCAGGGGGGCTGGATGACATGATCTTTAATGTCCCTTCCAACCTGAACCATTCTGTCATTCTATGACTACATTGTTTGGCTCATGTCTGTTCTGGGTAACGCAGCCTTAAACCGTAGTCAGCCTGACTAAAGACAGAAGGCTCATTTTGAAGCCAGAGCTGGATACACTATTCTAGCATCAAAGTTGAAGGACTCTGGAGGAGGATAATAGCAAGTTTCTCAAAACAATGATAAAAAAGGAGGCAACTCCTCATAAAAAAGATATTGGGCTTTGTCTATCATTTTTAAAAAGAAAAAATAAAGGGGGCTTGCATTTTCTTACTGGTGCACAAAGTGACTTTTTACTCTAGTGGTCAAAGGCAAAGAGCTGGAAGTTGAGGCCAGAGGAACTGGAAATGAGGCACCACTTTTTAGCAGCAGGTGATTAAAACAAGCTGTCATGGAGCAGAGCACTTTTTTTTTTTTTTTTTTTTTTTTCTTAAGAGCATTCAGGCCTGATCAGAAGCCCAACTGGAAAAATATGTTTAAAGCAACCAAGCAAACAAGGCTCCAGTTAAAGCTGTGTACTAAAATTCAATATAATAGTAACTGCCCTGAATTTAGTAGCCTGTGTCACGCAGCAGGTCAAACTAGATAAACTACTGATACTTTCTGGCCTTGAATTTTGGATTATTTGGGAAAAAAACCAAAGGGTCGTAAGCATGGATGCATACCTAAGCTCGTTACTCTTTCTGCCTAGATCACCTTCTCCTGGCTGGTAAAATAGGAGTAATGACCCCCAGCTCATCTGCATTGGTTTATGAACTGTTTGGCTGCTCCAGCCCGGAATATTTAGGCTAAGTGCTGCGCAGCAATTAACACCAGGGGCCAAATATTGAACAGCCAAGCAATAAAAAGCGACCAGCTGCAAGTGAACTGAGCAGCAGCGGCCTGAAAATGTGCCCAGGGCTCGATGGCAACTACTCTGCAGTCGTACAGTGGGCAACGGGTGCAGAGTAACCTGCTCTCGAGGGGGCTGGTCATCCTGGAGGTCAACAGCATCACAGGCAGCAGATGCCACTGGGCACAGCAGCACGCTTTGCTGAAAGGTCTTTAAATTAATTAATTAGGGCATCACCTAGATGATACTAATAAGCAGGAGCAGGGCGTCCACAGAATGAACACCCTCCTCTCCGCTACAGGGTTTCTTCCTGCACAAGGGTACAGGAAAGGAGAGCGTTAGGTATGTAAGCAACTGGAAAGTACATAAAATTATTTGCGTCTGGGATATTTTTATTATCGGGGAAACGATGCCTCGTGTGGAGGGGAGGAGCTAGGTATGGAGCCTTCCATGACTTAAGAGTAATTTTGAAATGACTGGCTTATGTAAATAGCTCCTGGTCCCGGGAGACTGCAGGAAAAAATACAACTATTTCAAAAAAGGCTAAATTTGTTTTGGCACTTAAGGTTACAGAAAGGCTGAAAATAGCTTTGAAGCACACATCCTAAGACCTACAGAATAGGGAAGCAAATGAACATGCTGCTTCTATAACTATTTCAAAGGGCTGCTGTGATTTTGATGCCACTTTTTTTGCCTAATTCAGAAGCTTCAACCCAAGAACTTCTCATTGCCATCAATCAATGTGCCAAGAGCCACGTGGCTGTTAATGCTTCTCTGCATGGTTAGGGAGGGGGAGCTTGGCTTGCAGCAGTGGATTTGGTACTCCTGATGATCTGCAAGACTTTAACATGAAGAGAACAGTTCTTAACTGTCTGGGGGAACTGCTGAAAGGATGAAGACCACTGACCTCCAGACACTCTGGGAGGAAGGCATGCACCTACCAAACACTAGGTGGGAAGAATTAGGTGTTGCTGCTCTCCCAGAGGCTTCGGTTTCAGCCACTATTAGGCACTGCTGGAGGGGAGGTTCCTCCATTTCACTTGTTCCAAGGGTTTCTTACATCTGAGCACATCCAGAGCTGCTCACAGCTCCCCGAGGTGCCTTGGTCCTGCCTGTGTCATCTTGCGGGATGGTGTGGAAGTTAGATGGTGGCATGCCCAAGGTGTGCCCTCCCATTCCCCAAAACACTGGGGTCAGGCAGGCAAGGAGCACGTGTAACAACCTGGTGTGAACTGTGTCCTTCAAGGAACACACTTGTAAGATGTTTTAAAGAAAGCCTTGCTCCTGGTGACGGACACAAGAAGTGGGACATGTGGGTGATCTTAGCCAAGGGGATTCAGCGTCACCTCTTCCCCTTTCCACAAAGCGATGAAACCATTTGGCAACAGGCTGGAGTGGGGACAGGACTGGATGTGATGGGACACGTGTTTGGGACACATGTTAATAGCTCACTCTTTTCTGAGGCCATGAATTAGAGGGGTAGGGGGGGTGGGGGGGGACGTGAATGAAGTTTTACGTGATTAGAAGAGTAGACAATGGAGTGAGTAGACGGTAACCCTTCACGCAGGTGTTTGTGCAAATCGAAAAAAACACAACCCCTTTTGTGCCTCATAGCGATTGTTAAATTTTGCTAGTAACCACCTGTAGGTAGCGCCTTGTATTGAAACAGAGGCACCGGAGCCAGCATATACAAGCCCTCAAATACTGTAATACAGATTCATGAGCTAATGCTATCCAATTCACTAATACACTTTCTGTAATTTAGAGACGGAATTTCCAGGTGATGGTAAACGACAGCACTTTCATTTCTAAAAAAAGAAACAACTTTTCAAATAATTTTAAAGTAGCATGCAATAGATACGTACAAGCTTGCAGTTTCCAGATTATGGAAGAAGTAATAAAGACGGGATGAGATTTAAATACCAAAAGCTTTTCATCCCCGAGTATAATCTTAATGTCTGATAACTTTAATGACCAGTGTATTCTCACAGAGAGCAAGTACCAAAAGCTACAATCTTGCAGTTTAATTTTGATCGCTGAATAGGGTTTGGGGTGCAATTTCAGCAGCATTGCTGGAATGATCCAGGTACGCATTAAGTATTTATTTCTCCCTCCTCCCAACGACAGCTTCTATAACTAAAATTATATTTTCTGAAGATAATAGCCTAAAACTAAATGCACATAGGTGCGTATGAAAAGTCGGCCCAGTGCCTGTACGGTGCTTTTTTATCACACAAATAAAGAAAATCTCAAAGGCCCACTGTAAATGCCAACGTTATATGTTTTATTTTAATCAAGTAATTCTTTTAAACCTCACAATATCCATGACTGACAGGAAAAAAAGACATTAGGCATGAAATGAGAATATAAAATACATGATATGTAGAAAGGCAATCAGTGCTTTAGTCCCTCAAGACAGTAAACAGGTGAAATGACCTTCAAAACTTCAACTCACTGTTTTCTCCTTAAAACATAAAATTCAAGTGATTTTTCTTTTATTTCACCTTGTAAACAACATACAAGTCAAAATGGACAATGAGGTAATCTATACTACAGAAGATAATTTAAAAACACTAGATAAGACACAGTATTAAAGACATATAGAAATCAGTGTTCACTTTGGTCTCTAGTATGGTTATTGTTATTATTACCACAAGCAACACATACTAGTTTAAGCCAGTCTGGTGATGTTTGTCAGCCAGTTGTTGCTTAACTTAGTAATCCAAGAGGTAGTCAAAACCATTACCCTTTGTAAAGATGGTTGCTCTTACATTTGGTTCAATGACAATGGTAGCAAATACCTTGGTACTTTTCAACATTCTCATAAAAACATTCCCAAAGCTGCTAATATACAGCCCCGGTTTATTACAAAAAAAGAAGCGTGTGTTCATAGATCAACCTCTTGTTATCAGTCAACAGTTGTAACAGGGGTAACACAACCAACGGATCTTAAAGAAGAGGCTGTTGATACACTAAGCAAAATAAGATCGATGCATTTAACAAGGCTCTGCTTGTTTCTAAAACAATACTCAAATCTCATTAAGACTTCTAGAAAATTAAAATCAGTGCATCTGCACATGTACATATCTTCCCAATTACTTTTATATCTAGCACAGGGGAATACATATATATTTTTTATGATAAACATTTCTTACAGATAAATTAATTAAATTAAATTTAAGACTCGATGAGATTTCCCATGTTCTTTTATAATTCTTCTTACAAAGAATGTTACAAGATCTATAAACACTTTTTATGGGGCTCTATTCACAAAACTAAGTGTGACTAAGCAGGAACTCCAGGATAACACTGGTGCAAAGTAAAACTGGGCTGCAAGAGGTGCCCTACAAAGGGAAGAGGTAGGATCCAAATGTGGTGTTTGGCACTCCCTGAAAGCTGGCTAGAAGCAAAATATTGCAAACGGTATTACAACGCCAGATTTACCATCAACTGCAGCAAAAAGTTATTTGGCTCTGCCTCCAAATACAAGTCTTCTTCATGGCCTAACTTTTGCGGCATGTAAATATACCATGACCTCTCCTTGGGGGAGAGTAAAAAAACCCTCACAATGTCCCTTATGATCAAATCAAATCGAGTATTCTGGCGAGGGCAATGAGAAGGAGAGAGGTTCTTGTTCCAGGTTTGACCTTATCTCCAGTATTGTTAGAAGAAAAATACATCTCTCTGAGCAGGTATTTGAACTATTTCTACTCAAACGAGTTTTATTGTGAAGCATTCTGGCAAGGCCAGGCTGGTGAATAGGGGAAATCTAGGCTGAGCCAATGCTGCAGAATATTAATTTTGTCCTTAGACATGAAGGAAGAATCCTAAACTCACTCTGTGCCTCTTTCTTTGAAGGGCTCTTTGCTTATTTGGAGCAGCCTATTGAAGAAGCATAACTGGATTATTTTTTTTCTACTGCAGCCCAGTGCTAAGTAGTTACCTGCTGCAGCTCGTGCTGCTATACGTTTAACTTTCTTAGGCATGTACATTTTTGTCTCTTCTGGAGGATGTATTTATTTTCGTGAACAGTGCCCATAATCCTTTAGACAGCAAAATAAAAACTTTCAAAGAAATGTCTGGAAACGTCTCATAATTTCAAATGGATGCTTCATCTTAAACAAGTATTTGCCATAATGTATGCAGTGGTGAACTATCAGTTACATATTTAGTACAGATAAAAAGTATGTACCATAGATCAACAGCCACCTTTAAGGCTAGAGCAGCACAAAGGTGTGTTTATGCAGTAAATATGAGGTAGCATTTTGCTGTAAACAGAATAATAATTTTATTGTTACCTATGTAAACAAAGTGGACTTGATGCTTTTGTGTTTTTATTCTTCCCCCTCCACCCCCCGTCCCCCATCCCTCCCCTCCTAGAAAAGCTAAGCACCAGTAACTCCAACTGGAAGCCAGCAGGAGCTGCGGTTGCCCAGCATCTCTGAAAACTCAGACCCTGTGAATGTAAAGACGCAAATGCTCACATAAGCAACCAGTACAGAATACCACTTTATCATTTCACAGGAACTTAAAATACAAAATGCTGAGATCTGATTATCAGAAATGTAGGTCTATGTCAACTCAGAGGTAGTTACTAATATCAGTACATAATACTTATATAGAGATAAAAAGGTCTAAGACTATTTGGTTTGTTCTGAGTAAGCAGGTCTGCAGACTATTCTGTAAAGAAAACACAACATCACATGGTATATTCCCTGAGCAAAGTTCTTTATCCTGAGTATGTTATGTAATAGTGATAACATTCTAATATATAAAAATAAAACCTTACGCTTTCAACAATAAGATAGGGTTTGGTATGTGCTCTTAGCAGTTCAGTCTGACTTTGGTGCGGACGGTGATTTCAAACGGCACCAATTAAAATCTGCACGTTGAAAATATTTCCTTATCTCAGCTCTGAACTTCTTACATATAAACAGGGAATGACCAGTTTTGAAATCCACAATTGCCTATTTCTATAAGGAACTTTGGTTTAAATTTTCAAAGTGACCTAAGTTTTGCATCTTTGCTGTTTAACCTGGTTTTTACACCGGCTAGAAGGTTAAGCAATGCCACTTTGATTTGTCTACATAATTTAAATAAGTTTACTATCCTTACGTAAGGCAAGGAAGTTCTTCTCTATAGATATATCACATTCAATATCGTCAAAGGTAAGCTTTGCATTAGTACACTGAGAACTTCAGTATAAACCATCGAGAGTCTCGCAAACACTGGCAAGGAATTCACACAAAATAACGTTCTTGAAATCGTGCCCTTCGCTGAGGCGTTTGATTACTACCTGTTCACTGAAGCAGCAGCAGCAACAGTAGAAGTCTCATCTGGCAGGACAAGTGGGACGGGGAAGGCCACTAACGAGCCAGCTGCATACCTGTTGTAACTAGTGGCTGCAAAAGAGTTACCACGGGTAGGACTTTGGCTCGCTGGAGCCTTTCACGCGGGCTGTTTCTTTAGTTTGATTATCCAAGCTTAAACCTACCTGACTCTTTCAAGCTTTAACAGCCTGTGTTTATTGCCAATGTTAAGGATTATACAGGTTTCTCTAATTAACTTACATCCGCAATGGGATTTGTCAAAGTACGTTATCTTACGTATGACTTGGTAATTAAGAAGTTACAAATGGAAAGCGACTTGAAGTTTTGATAGGCTCCAACTCTATTAACCCCGAGCAAGGGCTGCAGCCCAGGGAGTCTCACTCTGAGGCCACCAATCTTTCCCCTCTTTAACGCAGAAGTGTGTGGTCCCAGCACGCTCTGGACCAAGGCTGGTCAGCAACGGTCTCCAAATCACAAGAAGCAGATGACGCCCAGGGCTTCTGGCAAATTCACAGGTCCCTTCACTGAGGCCTGTCTGCAGCAGACACCTGTCCTTCTTGACCGCACACATGCTGTATCGTCAGCACGGGAGGCCGGCCGAGCAACCCGAAGTACCCATCTACCTTCATTCTTAAGAAACTATTTATCCCAGGATCTTATTAGCTTCGCATTTTGTTTTCTTTAAAACCAAAACAGACAACAACAAAAACCCTAGGGAATTCTCTCCATGGCATTTCAACAGAAAACAAGAGGGAAGTCCCTTCAAACAGAGGGGCACTACTCGGGGCCAAGAGAAGTTGCTGCTGCTGCTGCTACTACTGCCACCAAGGTCCCCTAAATGGTCACAGAATACAAAAGGTTCAACAGGATGATATCCTGATACCACTCAAAAGTCTGTTCGTAACAACTTATACATTCTCCCCTACACAACAGTCATCTAAATTACAGTTACAACCATATTAATTTAACGAAACATTTTGAGAAACCAGCACAGAAATTACACATTCATTGTCTTTTCCCGAGCTTTAAACTCCTCACCAATAAAGGATGGTGGCAATGCGAGACACGTTGAGTCATGACACTGCCCTGCATGGGCATGGGGAGGGAACGGGTTTTGATACTTCGTGGGGATGAGAAAGAAAATAACTCAAATTGATGGCATTGGGGGATGTCTTAGTATTTTTAGTACCATATGGCAGCTTTAAAATATGAAAGTATCCTTTGGTTCATAAGAGAAGTAACAGTCTTCACCTCAGTTCTGTGTGTGGTTTTTCAGGTTTGGTTTAGGGGTTTTTTTGAGTGAGATTTCTTGGGTTTCCTTGTTTGTTCTTTTGAAAAAGTTTGGAAATATGTTCTAGGAATGAGTTCAGGAACATTTGTGGATACTGTGCCTATTGCTTCACAGTAATGTCTTGTGGGAGCTGAAGAGTGGTCTGATGGAAAAAACAATATATTTATAGATATGTACACATACACACACGCGCGTGCACACTCATACACACACATACAGAAGGTAAAACGTAATGCACCCTGCTCAAATGTATTTTGCTTGGAGTGATTTGTCTATCAAAGAAAAAAAAAAAATTCACAGTTCCTCAACAGTAGTTAAAATTCCAGGTCAGCTACTGATAATGAAATTATTTCCCCTGTACTTGCATGAGGTAGACATCCCAAGAGGATAAAGAAAATGGAAAGTTATGACAAATGCTTTAAGTTTTTTTCCTTTTCTGAACAGAAGGCCCCTTTCTGCTCGGTTCTTCGGGCGACGCAGACAACTTACTTGACGAAGCTTCCTGTGGTGACCTGCCCGAGCGCTCTGAGATCTCCGACCTGCCTTCCTGAGAGTACGATGGAGACGAGTAGCCGTGCGTTCCTCCCCCTTCTCTTGGGAAAGCAGAAGTGGAAGGCTGCGGTTCAGCTTCGTGTCTTCCCTGAGAACTAGCGGGCTGCTGCGAGACAGTTTTATGGGGGCAGTTAGCCACCATGTGCATGATGCTCTGACAGTAATGGCACTTCTTTGGCTGTGGAGGTAGACTACATTCTTTAGCGTGGTGGTCGAGGCCACCGCAGTTGTAGCATCTGAAAACAAAGAGAGACAGTTAGTTATAAAATGCAGCATCAAATGGTAAGATTTTCTACGGCGGGTAAGCTCAGCGTGAGCGTGCATAAGGTCTGCTGGTGAGAGAGCAGCGGCTTCTGTACCGATGCCCCACGGCCACAAGCTGAGGTACATCTGAGTTCTGCTTTTGAAATCACTGGGAAGGTGCCCCTTTGTCCCACCGGCGCCAAAAAACACCTTGTGCTCGGGACTGGGAACCTTTTACCGGAGATCCCAGCCTGTGCCGGTCCCACTAGAGGGCACCCGATATTCAAGCATCCCACTGCCGCCAACATCTCTGTTCACCCAGGTATTTATAGCATTAAAAGCCTGCCAGTACCAGTATTTAACAGCAGGAACATGGCAAAGCGGGGTGAGGAGAGCAGAGGAGAGTCACCAGCGCCGGCATCCTCACCCTGAGGTGGCTTTGCTCTACGTGTGCCCGTCGTCGGGTCGGGGCCATAAGGAAATGCACAGAGAGGAGATACTCAGCCTCAGATGTAACCACATCCTAACGGACATGCTGCTTTCAGCCAGGGAAATCTGGCTGTTAACATTTGCAAATTCACTCCAAGAAACAATCCCTCAGCACCTCTCTCTTCTTCACTGTTAGCAAGATACTAACCGTATCTTTATTTTATCAGACAAATGAAAAAACGGCATTAAGTTGCCCACAGCATGCTGTCATGTCCCACAGACTGACCTATAATTTAGAGAAGTTAAATGATGAACAGAACTTCATTATCCTTTCAGAAAACATTGTAATTAAATTGTCATATCTTCCCTAAAAACGAAAAAGAAACAAGAAACCAAAGCCATTATACCGAACTCTGCACTTCTGTAACAACTGCAATAACATATTTTAGGCGAACTCGTTCCATTTTTATGTCATCACTGCACTGAAGTTTATGTGATTTTTCAGTGGAATTTGAAGACTATGCTTACAGTCGTCTGTCTGCATATACTACAGAATAACCCATGAAGAGACACAGAATATAGAGCTTCCCTTGAATCAAGAAGAAACCAACATGTACAAGCCTCATTGTCATTTAGTATTGATTTCCCTAGCAAGGAGATACTAAATACGTTGATAAAATACAAGCATCCTGATCTAAGACCAAAACATCAAGCTTTTTTCCCTATAATATATATTTTAAAAGTTTGACGTTATTCAACAATATCCATCTGACTACTTCTTCCCAAATCATTGCAGATATTTTCAGATATAACACTAGTCTTCTTAACTGGCATCCAGCTATGCTCCCCCAACAAGCTTTCTAAACACCTTCTGGATAAACCAGTAAGGAAGTAAAACTTACAATTAGAAAAACAAAAGAACAGCAACAACAAAAACCCTTAAGTGTTTTACTTTCTCCCCCTCCAATAAATATACCTAAGAATTCACAAATATTATATTTACTATAATTTAAGTTATATTAAAGAATGATGTTTATTATTATTATTATCTTCTTCATCAGTTTCCAGCAGCGTACTTGTTCCTGGGTTAAGTATAGCATAATACAGTATAACATGGGAGCGTGCAGACATTCTGGAAATCAAGCGTTTTATCTTAATTCAGAATACAGGATTTTATAGCTGTGAATACATCTGCGCTTGCTCCCTTCTCTTAATATCACGCGTATTTAGAGCGGTTTAAAAACGAAAAAAAAGTCTGAAAATAGGTTAAAGGGCCTCAGTAGCAGGGTAGGCGGTAGCCATGGACAAATCAATTTAATCAGTCACTATGGTATGCACTGTGTTATCCAATTCAGTGAACCATTTCACCCCACCGATTGACCAAGAACCTGCTGTCAGGGCCCCTGCTTCCACTCAAGAAGCCTCCGTCACCTTTTGCATATATATTTATCAATACGTCCTATTTGCAAAATATTATAATTCCCTGTGCGATCAAATCACCGCTAAAACGTCACCATAAAAGAAAACTCTATCAGAAGCAGTTGTGGTTAAACTAGGATTGGGCTTTTCAGGAATGCTTTTTGTTACCAACCAACTCAAGCATCTGGCTAAAGTGTCACATTAGAATATATACGTGCCAGCCGGGGTGTGCCTGGACTTAAACAGGAGGGTGGGATTTATTCAGTTCTTTTAAGTATTTATTCATTCCTTGTCAATCACTCTTATACCAGGAGAACAGATCACACCCCGCTCTGAAATGCCTTCCCTCTCGAGGGATTTACACCAAAATGGGAATGGTCAGCCACCTCAGAGCTCACAAATGATACCACACGGCATCATCTATGCGAATTAAGGTATGGGATTAACCCCTTCGTCCGAAACGCTTCAACGCTTTGCTCCTCCCTGCTCTAAATGCTTACATTACAACATAATGAAACCTGAAAGCACAGCCTATGTGCACACGAGCTTATACATCCGCATCTCTGTGTACATAAATATCTCTAGAGCAACGTACAAAATGGCTCCTGCTAAGAAAATTAGCAAGTTCTCATTTGAGAATGTTCTCAGAAACTCCAGATTAGAACAACCAAGTACTATAATGCCAAGTACTTCTTCACTTCAGATGCACCATGGAAATACTGTATGTTAGCTTAAACACAACATAAAAGTTTATAAGTAAATTACACCATGAGATGAACAAACCACAAAAAGCCCTTAAAAGTGCAATTATAGGAGAAATAACCCTTACAAAAAAGAGACAGCCAGAAGGATTTGTTAAAATAGGACTGTCTTTCTCACAGTAGGCTCACATGATTTACTAGGTAGCTTCAGGCTCAAAAAATAATACAACAGAGTAAATAAAGAGATGGCAATTATCTTAAAAGGGAATCCTTTCCTCACTACAGCACTGTCAGGAAGGTGAATCAGGGTGATTTTTTGATATAAAACGATGAACATTTTAATAAAGGGACACCTTGAGGAACTTGTCTAGCATTGCATTTCAATATTCTCAAGAAAACAGTAACACTAATACCTATTAACAAAGAAAGAAGAGAGCAAGGTTAAAAAACATTTTTAAATTCTCCTTCACTATGGATTTGCAATTGCACAGAACTATACATATTAAAGGAAACATGAACAGGCAAAAAGCACACCGATTCCAATGTAAACTGTGTTGTGTTAATTGTAATAAACCGATGACTGAAATTCATCGGAGGTACTCAATTTCACAACCACATGCAAAATAAAGTATTCTTTCAGCTTTTTCCCTTGTTCCAGCAGTCAGCTCCTCCTTGGGAAGCACACCCTAGCCCTATTCTTTTTAAACTGACAATACCCCTGCCTTGCAAATACCTTCCCCACAATAACAGCTCAGCTGAGCTAAGCAGCAAGGAGGGCAAGCACAACTGCCTGCTTCTTCATGCTGCTTTATAATATGATTTAGATGATAATCCAATATATATGACAAGTAGAGAATCATTTGTGTGGCTCCACACTATTATCTATGGAGAGAAAAAGCTTTAAAATTACCCTGATGGCTGACTTTTTCTTGGGGGGTGGGGAGGGGTTAACATCCAACAGGGACAGCAAAGGGAAGAAAGGGGGTATAGTCGGAGGAAGACTACAATAATTCTCCAGGATATTCCCTACACCAACTCCTCTTTTGTTTTTCCTTTTCGAATGCTATAAGACAACAAAAAACTGCATCTCGGCTAACAACGCTCCATCTAGCAATGTAAATGCCTTGAAACATAGCGTGGTATTCTAACAGCGTGTGCAAATGGGATGGTTTTACAATATACTGAATGCCAACTAAGCAGTTAAAGCATAAAGGAAATGTTTAAAATTGTACCTAAATGTGGTGGGTTTTTTAGTAATTACTTTCACAACATCCCTAAAGCAAGGCCAGCTCTTGCAGACAGAACACACAACAGATCGCTCAAACTACCCTATTTTGCCATAAAGGAGGTTAAACCAGCCATGATCTAACAGAAACGTGGATCTTAGAGGATAGATGTTTTACTCTTCAAGGGCTTCAGCGACTTGTCTTGAAAATCAGGCCATGGGGCAGTGCAAGGGGACGCTTCTGTCTGGTGGATGCGAACACCCAGAAAATCCCGGGGAGCCCCGTGCTTGCTCGGGCACCCCTTGGGAAAACGAGAAGCACCTCCGACACCTCGTCAGTACTGAAAGAGGCTTCTGGACCATCGAAGATCTGCTAATTTCCATTTTTCTTTGAGATAAATGCAGGTATATTTTAATGGACTACTTACAAATATTCCACTAGCCAAATCCTGGATATGAAACCTGTCACAGCAGCCCTCCAAAGACTGACAGGATCACAGGTGATTGCTGCTGAACAGGAACCTCTGGTACGTTACTATATTATAAAAGGACTAATCATTTTTACTAAATACAGGTATAACACGAAAACCCTTCCTGCTGAGAAGCCTACACTTAAAAGCAAAAAAATGGTTTGAGTATTTTTTGAAATGAGGCATTACCCTTACACCTTAAAAGAGAGAGCACATACGGACCTCATCCTTTTAGAGCAAGACACGCTGAAACTAAATATGAGGCTGCAGTCGCTGTAACTTTAAAAAAGTTAGCCACTATCCCCGGAAAATAAAAAAGTTTGGTTGGCTGCCAGAGAAACAAGCTGGAGGAGAGCGGGAACAGGAGGAGCAGGAGCAGCGGGTGGCACGGGAGGAGTGGGAGATGGTGGGGACCCCCGCACGCCCCGAGCAGTGCCCAGGGACCCCCCGTGCACCCCGAGCGGCGCCAGCCCCACGCTGGGCATCAGCTCCTCTGGCATTTCACTCCTTCCTCCGCCGCTTTTACCCGAGGATTCCCTTGCAGTGATTGTTTCGGGAGATTTCTCCCACCCCGCCCTCCCTGAAGCTTTTAAGCAGCATTAAATCCCGGGAGACATAGAGCCAGCCTGTGGTGTGATTTTTTTTTGGTTGCTGTTGGTTTTTTTTTGTTTTGTTTTTTTAAATAATCACGGGGCGCAGGAGGGAGTCTCATCACGGTGCGTGGCTGACTGCACCCAGAGGGGAATTAACCCCCAGAAATGTATTCCCCAGCTTTTTGTTTTGAAAGGGTGAAAATCCACCAGTGAATCAAGTAAGACGTACACGAGATGCACCGAACCCACACGCTTTGCCCGTGCCCTCCGAGAGGGAAATTGCTGGAATGTTTCCTCTCGCAGGCGTATTGCTGGGGTTTTATGCCATTTTGCTTATTAACCTTTAATTCTTAAGCAGTAGTTGAATGCAGGGGAGAATGCAGGTAATTCTGAAAATAGTCTCATAAGGTGTTAGTATTCAAAATACTGAATACTGAAATAATACCCAAAAAAAACCCCCAAACTTAAGGTCGAGTGAAATTATCTTGTTGAATAAACTGCAGAGTAGAGCATTTAGCATCTTCATCAGAGTATTTATGGTGGGTCCCGCAAGCAGGGTCACGCTAAGGCAGAAAACTTCACTAGCACCCTCATTTATCAGACCATGTAAAAAAAAAAAACAAAACAGTTTAATTTTAAAACTGGAACTATTTTTAGCCAAGTATGTTGGAAAACGGTGTGTTATCAATTCAGAAAGCGGCACGCCAGGGCCACATTTAGATCTGTGCCGATCCTGTGAGTATTTGCTACCCTGAACCCCTCGTTCACACAAAAAACACTGTGCAGAGGCAGCACGCTGGGAAAGTTAATTGCAGGCTGTTGTTCTTCAGTAAAATTCACTTTGAAAATTTCCTGTGCTTTACTAGCTTTCTGAGATTAACAGAAATATCATCTTCGAAAAAGAGATAACCTCCTAAAGAAATAAAGATGAAATAAAATAAAAAATGCTCATCTAGCTATTTCCCCTCCAAATCCTGCAACACAAGATAACGTACCAGGGATCAGAGACTTTCCATTTCATGAGAAAAACAAGGTCCCTCAATTTTTTTTAAGCTCGCCTTCTTTCATCTTACAGATAGCCCCAGCACGCCGGCACAAACCCCCTGTCTGCAAGGCTTCCAATACCACAGGGTCGAATACTGATTATGTTTACTCTTGTTAAAAATAAACACATAAAAATGCTCTGTTGTAAACTCATCAGATCGACTAGTTTTCTGTGGTTAGTTCTAAATCAATCTATTTTCCCTGGTGTATCGCAGAAGTAATATCAATAGGTTACGGTCTTTTGTTGCTTGGGTTTCCCCTCCCCCTCACCCCCCAACAAAGAAGCTGACAAACAACGTGGGGCATTTGCCTGATAAATCAGGCCTGTCGGGATACAATTTAGCTTCAGTTCGTGAGGAAATGAATTTGTTTAAAATCTGCTAATACGACTTTACTGGAAGGGTGGATTTTTTTTTTGAGAAACACGAACAACAATGAAACAGAAAGGTGGTTCAAAACGCTAAAAATGCAGTCTTTTCCTCCACAAAAATGGAAAGGACTACACGGACAGCCGCTCTTAAAAAAAATAACCTCCACGATGTCGTTTCCATTCTTTCTTCCCTTCCATGAAACCTTATCGCTGCCTTCCACTCAGCCCTCTCTACAGGCATGGAGGAAAATTATTTTTCACATGATCACATAAAAACCCTTCTGAAATGCACCCTCACGGAGGAATGCTTTGGATGTACTTTCATTTGTTACAACAAAAGGGTTTTCTTTATATTGGGAGTTGAGAACTCCTGAAATAACAATTTACAAAGCAGGGTCTTTTTTCTAAATAACATGAAAGATGGGTTTGCTCCAATAGTATCAATATAGCGTGGAAAGAATGTGTATATTTTAATGGCTTTAACCCATCCAGATAAAGCAGATACAAGATCAGTGACGGTTTAAGTAAGTTATGTTTTAAACAGTCGTATATCACACATTTCAAACATGAAATGTTACACCATGATTTCAAATAACTCCACTACTGGTAATCTTTTTTGCATTATGAAACCACACACACAAATATTCTCGACCACAATCTTCCCTTGTAACCCTAAATTTCTGTGGTGGTAATAATAATAATAGTAGTAGTAGTAATAATAATAATAATCATGGTATTTTAAATTAAAAGAGTTCTGTATGCAGTACTTTTAAAAACAGTAAGTATTTTCCATAGTTCATATTGGTGAAAAGGCCATAAATATTTGCTCTGGGTATCGCTGCGGTGTGTACGTACCCACAATTTGCAGCCTATTGCTAAATGTAGCTGGGGTGTAGCGCTGGGCAGGCATCGGGGGGGGCAGAACTAAGCAGCCCTTGGCTGAAGGGTTTTCAGGGGTGGCTGAAACCACTCCTGGGTGCCCCCCGTTTCCAGAAGCATAGCTCAGTAACGCCAGGAGTCTTCACGGAGGTGGCCTGAGCCTCCTGGCCATATGGATAAGGATGCACGCTGCATATAAACCAGCTCAACTCTTTCTGGGTCAGTGAGGTGCCGTTCATGAGCTAAGAGGCATGCCTGGTCTTATCTGCATCTCAGCAGAGCCCGTTCCAGGGTTTCTGCATCCACTGATCAGCTAATCCACAGATGAGATAAAAGGGTAGTAGGTAACTGGGAATTAGTTGTTTAAAATTGCCATTTCCCTTTTGTTCCTTATTTTATCACTAACACCAAGTAACACCAACTCCTCACAACAGCAGGAAACAGCAAATGGCATCCTGGCAGTAGGTTGGAGCACTGAAGCAAGTAGTGGTAGAGGAAGAGGAAGAGAAGGAGGAAGGCGGATGCACTGGAAGTTCATAACCTATTCTTCCCCAAATACCAGTTTAGAGTCATATGACTTTAGGTATCCCTTATAAATAGGTATCATGCAGAAAGGGTCAGAAATATCTGTTGACAGGCATACAGGCTAACTTAGAGCCTAGCCTTGAAATGGATTCTCCTACGACATTCACTGAACTAGATGACTTGCATGAACGCAGGCTTCACAGGTGCTAAGGATCGCAGGATTTGACCAGCAACTCACAGCTTTATTTCATTCTTCAGAAATAAAGAGACAGTTACTGTCTGCCACACTTGCTATGAGGAAGCCACCCCAGCTATCTCTAAGGGGTTCCTTCCAGAGCTCATGGAATTGATAAGAGTAAGTTGTGTCACATGAAATACATGCGGGGCTTCCTTTCCCAACCGTGTAATAAAAGGACAACAAACATGGTGGTTAGTTTTCCTTGAAATAGCACCTATAAGTTCACATGTTCAATACCTGCAAGAACAATTAAGCCATTCAGATGCTCTATAGCCACATTTTACTGCTATGGGACATCTGTATCGCTCTGATGCACTGACTGAGAAAGAAAGCAGTCAGTTCCTAATTCCCTTTTCCAAACTTGCATCTTATGGTGTCTAAAACGGACTAGCTCCATATATTGACATTATTACTAAATGGCTGTGTAGAGCATTTTTTATAACACATTTTTAAGAGGCTTTCAACATCCCAAAGAAAAAAATTAATTTTTAAACATTTAACATCAAAATGCAGAAGCAACAGTAAAGCGTGCAAAGAGGATTTCAGATGCAACAGGATTAAGCTTCATATGTTAAAGCTTTTAATTCCCACCTGAGGCAGGTATTTCTGCTGTCCCATGCTGCCTGATCCCTGAGAATTAAAAGTGAAATAATGCCATTTTCTACTATTCCACCCTATCTCACCACCAGGATTTATCTTCGTTGTTAATTCTCACTATAATTGTGTACATAAAAATAAACGCCACGTATATGCACATAAAACAACGCTGTTAATTCAAAATTTGGTGTTTCCTTGTTCTTAGTTTGGCCTTAGGATGGCAAATCTCATGCACAGGTTTAACATTTCTTTCTGCGAATTCTGTTAATTCTGTGTACAGTTCAAAATAATGAAACATAACGGAAAACATTTCACTATATGTGGTAAACTACATCACTTTATCCCTCTTGGTTGTGATTACGTAGATTATGTGATATCACTCCAGTGAAATGAAAACAATGAGGTTAATAAAACTTTTTTAAAAAATATTGCATCTTCCCAGAAACAGAGCATCCTAATGGTCTTAATTCTGCTCTCGGTTACATGGATGTAAATCCAGAGCAATTTTCATGACTTCACCGAGCTTATTCTCCGTTAAGTTTAATAGCATAACTGTAATTTCCCACTGTGTATGCACACTGAGAAGTCACATTGCAGGAGCCAAGGCTGGTTGCAGAGGTCAGGCTGAGACAAGCTGCGAGGCAATGCAGGCTGAAGCCCCTCAGTTCCACCTGTAAATCCGCGTTTGCTGGTTGATGTAACGCTTGAAAGCATAATGCAGCATAAATCACAAAGTTGAAAAAAGAAAACCAAAGAATTACGGCCAAGGTAGAGGAGCAATGTGTTTGATTCTTCTGTCCACTTACGCTCAGCCTTTCAGGTTAAGAAAGAACGAATGAACGATCACAAAAGTAAGGCTGTTTATAGGCCAAGGATCAGTTTTCCTGGCATGACTGATGAACTCTGCATGAGGAGATTTAGATAAAACAGGAACCCTAGACTTACATAAAATGTTTGAAAGCAAAGAACCATTCAGATAAGAGCACCCCAATCACGATCAATGCAAGGGGACAGCAGATTACAAGTGGACACGGAGTGCACTGCCCAAAGAAAACGCAATGGATACGCTCACCGAGCACAGCACAACCAGCTATCTCTAGTTTTGATCAGAAATTCATACCCAAGCCACAACTTCAGCTATGGAAACCCTGAATTTACACTTTTGAAAGCAGTCATAACCCAGAAGACTGATTAAAGCCAGCATCATGTTTGTGCCTTAACAATTCATCTACACTCTAAACCAAACAACTTTCCAGCTACCCAGTAGCACTCACTGTGCACGGCAGGAAAACTGTACTGGAAGCGTATGGAGGCAGAAAGGGCAACACAGTTTTAATGCAAGCCCTGAAGCTGCTTGTGATGACTTGCATCCAAACATGTCTTTCACACCGAGCGAGGTATGTGGTGAACCCTCAGGGACCTTTTGCGTAGGTTAAAGTGTGCTCACTGGATTGGGCCATACAGGGGAAGGGGAGGGCTCGGGAGCCAACTCGATAATTTTTTGGGGCTTAGGTATAAGGTAGAACACGGAGTTGCTGGCTGTTCAGTAGAAACCCCAAGTGATGGAAGACACATAAAGCAAGTAAATTCAGGTTTTGAGGCAGCACCCAAACATTTAATCTAGGAACCCAACGCCTTCTGTGTGGCTGAAAATAGTAATACGTGAACAGTTTTAGCCATAGAAGAAAAGGGACAAGACCTTTAAAAATCTGGTACCTACCACACTATTCCTGGACACTTCAAGGAACAAACTAATTGTTTACTAAACCTGCCTCACTCTTGAAAACCTGGGAGGCCACAAAGCCTTGCTCCTAAACCAAGATCCCTTTGGCCCTCCTCCTTACAAACCTTCTAATTCTAAATACCCCAAATACCTGGAAATACCCAACTTCAAGTAACCACAGAGTGGATGGAGACTGTGTCCCCCACCCAGGACTCTGGACCTCAAGCACAGCCCACAAATTTCCCTCACGAATTCTCATCCTTCTCAGGCTCAGAAGCCGGTGATGGAGAGCATGGCATCACTTTCTTTCTCTGTCACAGGCAGCCTGTGTGACCCTGCCGTGTATAATCAAACGTTTACAGGTATTTAAACGCCTAAGTCCCACTGACCTCAGAGGCAGGCAAGATCCTCATAGCTTTGAGGATCTGAGTCTGTACCCCACAGAATTATATCTGATAAAGCCAGGGAAAAAATGCTATGGTACAACCGTACGGTGATCAGGCCACAAATTAATTGGCATTCACTGAACTACAGCAGGAATCGAGCACATCCTGGACAATGCATAAAATACCTGATTTTGAAATTGTCGTCTTTGTTATGGCTATTTCACTGCTAACTACTACGATGAAAAGTCACAGACAAGTTGTGAAAAGTCATTTCATTTATATCTACAACCCAAACATTACATAAAAAATGCAGGCTTATCAAGAGCTTAATTAGACTTCACACAAACGCAGAAAAACCCTCCACGTGTCTTTTTCATTCTCTGTTGTCAGGAAGCACAAAAATGAGAATCAGATGGGGAAAACACACACTTTCTACGCGGGGCAAAAGCCCGAACCAGAATGTCTGCAACAGACTACTGTGCTCAGCTTTCATCCCAGTTTCCTGCAAAGCTTTGCACAGCGAGTGCCACCGCTGCTTGCTGTCTTGGCAGCATCAGTGACAGCTCCTGGGGTGCCCTTCTGTTTTCACACTCCGTGCTGTGAAACGAGCCAGCAACAGTATGCTGTGCCAGGCAGGACGCGGGGAACTGCCAGGGATCCTGCTCCAGCGCTGCAGCCCAGCCAGAGCGGTAAGCAGCGACCAGGACTCCAGCTCGACTACTTTGCATTGCATTCATAGCTTTTCTTTGGTAACGTGAAAATAAACGGAAGATAATCATGCAGTAAACAGCCCTCTTTTCAAGAAGAATACTTCCAAAGATATATGATCTGCTTTCAAAAACTCCTGAGGATGATCCACACAGTAACTAAAACTGCTAGCCAACTCTAAACAGCAGAAGTTTTCAGTTAATTCATCTACTTTTTTTCAGTTTGTAATGTTTGTTTAGCTTGGTTCACATCACACCTCCAGCTTTGAGGCAAAAATCATAAACCATTGCATTGGCACAACTGTGGGTGTGATAAACACTGGCAGGAGGTGAGAGGGAGTAGATTAAGCAGTGAGGTTCCCATCGTCCTCAAAAGCTCTTGCCAGAGGAATTGCAATGAGGAACTGCTCCCTGCGTCTGGGACTTACCCCTGGTCCCAGCGCACACACAGCCTTTACACAAATCTATACCGGATTTCTACCTGGGTTCATGAATATGTCGATCATAATATTTCATTTATCTGCACCAGTGGGAGTGTGTATGTGGAGGATGGATGAAAGACTTGGTCACTGGAAGTCCAGGCACAAGATGCAGATGTTGAACTTAGTTTTGTAAACTGAGTGGCTGTGGCTGAATTCCTTTTCAGTTAAAGACAATGAGCTGGAAAATAACTTAATTGACAAAAACTGCAGCTGAGTGGGCTACAAAGTGTGCTTTGAGTTAAACACACAATAAATACAACACAGAGAGATGCATATTTTCCCTCCTCTAAGTAAATATATTTTTGCACCATTCTTTCACATGTTCTCCATAAAATCAACCAATTCGGGTTAACTAATCCTTCTTTTGTGAGCTCTCCCTCTACTCACGCATAGCAGAGCTGGGGCACTTCCCACCTGATGCTCATGCAAGCGCTACTTGCAGTTGGACAATTTCCCTTATGGCTCCTTCACAGGCTCTGCCTTGCTGCGTTATTCCTTCTTCATTTTCCTTCCACTGCAATGCCTGGCGCGGAATCACTGCACCTGCCAGGACTCCGCAAGAATAGCTCTCCGACTCTTTTCTTTCTAAAGCTATTGTAAAGGGCTCGAGTCAAAAGCGGCTGCTCATGGACGGGGAGCAGTCTGGCAGCTAAAATGGGAGAAGAGAATGGCGATGGTTTGTGAGATGACTTCTCAGCTCCATTTACTTTGCCTGTAGTTACCTCACATGCAGCGGGCAGGAAGCCCTTGAGAGGAGCCTGGCAATTTTGACATGCCTGTCAAATGGCATCTTACAATAATTGTGTCTATGATTACAGGACTGCTGCATACGGTCAGAAACTAAAGGGTAATGTTTAAGGATATTCCTGTCTTTGTTAAGAGATATAAAAGGGCAGCACAGAGGGGCCATAAGGGTGGGTCAGAGAGTTGGACAACGGAGGAGGGAGAGGGATAATCAAGCACAGGGCCATCCACGCCAGCCCCTCTATTAATGGCACGTAGCTGAGGCCGACACTGTTCATCATCAGTGACGCTGACTCACCCGCTGGCAAAGCCTGGAGGGCGCAGAGCAACCGCAAGGGCTGTTCAACGCTGGGGAGACCAAAGCCAACCTTTTGTCAGCACGCCGGAGAGGAAGCGAGCCCTGTCACAGCGGTGCTGCACAGCTCACCGAGGAGAGGCTCGGCATGGCGGGCTGCTTGCTCCTGTGCGAGCCTACCGACGACGCTAGGGTAACTGTTAGTCAACAACGGTTTTATGATGGTTTTAGGGTAGACAAGTTTAATTGTTTAACTTCAGGAGGAGTATGAAGTTCTGCTCTGTTATTGAACTTGTGATTCGGGGTCGAAGGCAGATGAGATGGCGCGTATTTGTATTCTTTTTGTTGTTCAGTGTAATACTCACCCTGCTCTGTGGATTGCCTTGAGCACCTCTGCAGCAACAATAGATGTATCCTCTCTCTGGAAATTACCTTAGATCTTTACCACAAAGTTAACTGCTCAAATGGTTATCTTAGAGATCATAAAACAGCTTCACAACTGAATTACCAACTTTGATATTCATTCAATAATAACTGATTTTTTTTTTTCATGAATGGGACAGCCTACAGGACAGTCAGGTTTCCTTGAAGCTTCTCCAAGCTGAGACAAAGAGCCTGGTTTCTGCAAAACGCTGTGATTATTCCAATGCTTTATTACACTCAACAGCATAGAAATTAACAGGCCAACATACCTGTTGATATACCACTGACTCTCTGGAGCTAAAATTTTTTAAATGTCTGTATTTGCCATGGTTAACTATGCTATTACCTAAATATTTTGATGGTGCTGAAAGCAGAATGCTTTCCAACAGAATGAATTTCCATGCATCAATACCCTTTTTAGCTTAAAAGTCGATTGGAGTTTTCAGGTGTTTTCAGAAATGCTGGTGGTAACATTTCTCAGGCCTCTAATAATTTCTGCTACTAGCTGAATCCATCCACTAATATTATAATGTCGTTAAAATATTTTGAGTAAACAATATTTGACTAGAATTCTAACTTGTTGACAGGAATATTTTTTTTTTTATGATTTAGCCAAAAAATCGGCATTTTCCAAATAGTACTTACGAATTATCTAAATGCTACTACTCTGTATCTTTCAAAGGGCATCAATACCAAATGCGTTTACCACACATGTTAGGAGATCCTTGCCACGTGTGTTTCAAGCGGTGCTCCCTCTGGTCTGGCTCCAAAGTTAAAGCATCTGAAGTGTAAATTGTGTGTGACACAGCCAAGGAAGCACACTTTACTTTAACCTTGTTAATGGCGAGCCAGATGGAACCGCTGAGGCCACCCATTGTTCGGGTTTGCATTTTTGTGTAATGCCATGGTGTAGGTCCATAGGGCCTCATGAATTCCCCTCCTCTGAATATATACTGTGCTGTTAAAGGCACTGAAAGGATCAAGCTCTGCTCTAAGAGCAGCTGGCTTTGTATTTTTTTTAATGGTTGTTAGCAGCAGCAGCAGGTCCATTCTACTCCTCCATTCTCCCACCGCCCTTCTTAAAATCCTGATCTGTCGATTCTTGAATGAAACCAAGCCCTAAGTCTGTCCTATGCAGCACGGGTTTACCTCAGGTTCACTCCCCCAAATATTCATCAAAGCCTCAGATTCTCCCTCTCTTGCAGCCTCAGAGCCTGCCCCAGTGGTTCTTAATCACACGAATAATCATCACTGACTTCATCAACAGTCAGGTCATAATTTCTTTCCTACCAAACCCAGGTAACCTGTCCTGCATGATTTTTGTTACTGCTTATTGCTTTCTGAAATTTGGTCAAATTTCCTTGTCTTGACCTATTTTGTGCCTTTAAGATGAAAATGGAAGTAAGAGAAGTTTGGAGTAGATAGCCCGCGGTGGACTCCTTAGCTGGAGAAATAAGGGGAAGTTTGTGAATTGTTCCATGCCAAGACCTATCTGTGCGGCGCTCGCGACGCAGAAGATAACATCTCGCAATTATGTGCCACAATGCGGCAACGTCAGACATTTGCTGATGAAAAGCTGCAACGCACGGTGTAACAGAGGTAGCGACAAACCCACAAGTCTATGGCTGGCTGCCTAGCAGGCTTCCAGCTGTGGTGCGAGATACCAGTAGGTGCTGGGTGGCTGGGAGAGGGGAGTACTGTTCTCCCCGTTTACACTCCAGATGTGGTGCAAGCTGTTCTGAACAGGATGAGAAAAGCGCAAAGCCACCCCTCCAGCCCTTCCTCCCCAATGTGCCCGCCATCAGAAAAGCAAACTGCACCTCACAAAAAGGAGACTGCAGCCAGAAATGATGGAATTGCACCACCAAGCACCAAATAATGCGCCTGTCTCTTTGCAAGAGGACTTAAAAATACTGGCTCCTGAATACAATGCAGTGAACATAACTTGTGAATTATATTAGAGGAATGCTGCAGATAATTAATTACCTGTTATTACAGAAAATGCACAGAGGCTTTTGCAACACTAGGGCTGAGCAGGTTATTAAAAGCGCCAAGAAACCATTATCAATACTTTAGAACAAATCCCCTGATCTGTTTGAAGTGACTTGCTTTCGCACTACACTGGCAGAGTAAGGAAGGAAATCCCCCTAACGGATCCTCAGGTCAGTGCCTCATCTGGCATCAGCGCCCCATTACACACTCATTGAAATATATTATATCCCTGCCGTTCCCATCTGGCCTAACGTGCCTTTGGGAAGAGGAGCCAGGAGGCACCTGAAGCTCAGCAGCGCTGACACTGCTGCAGCGTGAACCAAAGCAGGGAATCAAGGACCTGATCGTTTCTCTTCTTTTCTTTCCTCAAACTGCTCTAGACGCTGTTGGGAAGAGCAACTTCTTCCTTCCTATATGCTCCCCAAAAGTGGAAAAATGCCAGCCAAATTCCTTCCTGGGGTTCCTATAACCTGTCGTAAAAGCTCTGGGCCAGCCATGGCTGGCTGCCAAAGGAGACAACCAATGAACTGGGGAACTGCAGGAAAGACACACCAACATGGTAACCTCTACTGTCTCCCCACAGCAAGGAGTTTAAATCCCATCCCTCACCCCTTTATATTTTACATAAATAACAGAGTGCAACTTAGGAAAGTTATTTTTAACTTGAATAGTTCTTTAATGTGGTTGCCCTTAAAGGCTGTCTAGATGCTATGAGGTGGCCCAGTGGGATACACCGCACAAGCCCTGGCAGCCTTATACTCACTATGTTATTAAAAACATTTCCAATTCCAAATCATAAATCTCAGGGGAGCATGGGAGGTTCAAGAACAAGGGAAGCTCTTGTGCTTAGTAAACTATTTTTTATCCATGTCAGAGTTCATGTGGTAAACCTTATTTTAACTGATAATTTTCCATTGCACACTGTAACAGATCCTTTTTGAAGACCAGATAACCTTTAGTACATTTCTATTGTCTAAGAAAATAATCTAGTTAACGAAATACAAGTGCTAAGTAAGGTATGATAATAAAGGTAAGGCACAATTTGCAACTGATAAACTAACATCGCACTTCACACACTTTTTCTAATTTTCCAGGTCCTCTCTGTTAGTAGGATGCGAGGCTGTCATACATATTTTGATATCGGACTGGCTTGATTGCTGTTGCCTGCAGTTTTTATGTCCTTTCATGAGCACTCTTTAGCCCTAAGTCCATATCCCAAAGCAAAAGCTGTTAATAACCCTGAACTGATGTGACGCTTGGTACTTTAGCACCCTAGGATGGAGATTATGTGCCCCCCCTTGATTTCAGCATGTTAAGCTTCCTTGAAGCTTTGTTTCTTTCAGCGGCAGCTGTCTGCATTTCCATACCTTACCCTGCCTCTTGCCACCAGAGTTAAAATCACACGTGTTATCTGTTAGGAAAAAATAGCTGCAAAATTATTTTTCCTCTGAAGTCTTGTAGAATGAATTAGTTCAGCTGGTAACTTTGCTCTGATGACGACAACAAGAAAACCTTAAGCTGTCTTACAGAAATGGGACTTTAATTGCCAATATCACAATCTTTGTACAAAAGGAACTCTGAATAACATTAATATCACTGTAGAGCTTTATCACACTTTTTTTTTTTTTTAAATAAACTGTTTTTTTGAGGTACTTGTTTCACTTTCTTGGTAGCTGAGGGTAATTGAAAGATTTGCAATAAAACTAGTTTGCTATCTCAACACAGTAAATTAGCATTTTATAACACACTTTTATACTTGATCAGTATTTATGAATGCTTTGAAAACTCACTGATTCCTAAAAAAGGCTAAGAAAATAAGCATGTCTGGAAATATCAGGGAATATATGCTTTCCTTTTTTTGGAAGCCTGGAAAACACAACATTGAATGGATTATATATGGAGTTTCCCAAGGTTACTGACACTTATGTGTAATTTTCAGTGTTACAGTACTCCTAGCTTCAAGTGCTGATTTTATATAATCCTTTCTTTACATTCAGCAAGAAAACTTCCTTTGAAGAACTGTCATTAAGAAACTTAAAACTTTAACTTCTTGTGTATTACACACAAAGTGATGCGTACAGTAAAATTAGATGGAAGGAATATGGTTTCTGATGCTGTGTGTGAAATTTATGTTACTTTTTTCCTTGTCACAAAGGTGGCAGGCTATCATTTCAGTACGTTTAAGTTCCAAAGTAAAACCTTGAAACTCTAACACACTTAAGATAATATGATTGTGTGAAATAGCAGAACACTACAATAGGAAATGCTAGTTGTAGTACATATCTCCAATTGTCTTCACATCATCAGCAGCAGTTCAGACTAATGCAACAGGAGCAGAAAAAAATTTAAACCAGATTGCTTAGAGGAAGCTGGCAGGGAAGGAAGAGCTGTGATCACACCGCACTCCTCCAAGCCTACCACTCGCATTTTGTAAGTTTTGAGGAGTGGCTGCTGAAAGGCAGGAAGGGAACTGAGAAACAACCGCTGCATCCAGGCTGCTCTGCCATACCGAAACGCCAGGCTAGAAGTTACCAGGGAATTAAGCCTGATCACTGCAGCTTTTAAAGGTTGCTCATCAGCCCTACAGGGATGTCGGGCACAGAAGCTGAGGAATGGTGCTCACCTTCCCAGTCAGTCGCCGACTTTCCCGTACGGTTGAATACACAAGTTAATGGTGTGGTGGCACCAAAGCATCTAAAATAGGCAGGATTTGCTTTTCTCAGCCGTTTTTCTTTCTCTGGCCAAGAAAACCACAAGCTGCAGCCCTGCTAAAAGCACTGACCATTGTTCTTGTGGGGAAGGGGTGTGCAGTGGGATCTGGTACTTCAGATCTGCACAGCAGTCCAACAGGGGAAGCTCTAATAGAAATGGCTTTGCCTGGGATGCTCCCCAAACCCTCTGCGAGATCTTGCCCATGCCAATTTACACCTCTGGCCTTTTGGAGGCCAAACCTGACTCCCCGCTGGGTTTTGTGCTCCTGACACTTTCCTCCAGTGAACCCACCGGCTGTTAAATCACCGCCTGCCACCAAGGAGGGCAGATCTTGCATCACTCCTACTCCAGGGACCACAAAGCCGCCGCCACGTTGCGGGGAACACCTCTGCCATGCCGAGCAGAGAGCACAACACGTTTCACGCCAAGCTGCCCGCAAGGTTTCGTACTCCAGATAAACCCACCCAACGCAGAGCTGCTACCAAGAGGCATCCCCTGGCTCTGTCACCGTCCCATCCATTTGATCCCTGGTACCTTTTTATTTTATATATTTTTTGGCAGGATTAGTTTCTCTGTTCCGCTCCCTGAAGTGTCTCTCTGCGGGATTAGATCAGCACCAGCGACCTCGCGGGGAGAGGACCACAACACTGGCTGGGGGTGCAGCGGGGGCACGGCAGCGGGCCAGCCCCTGGCAACGTGAAACTGCACCCTGGCAGAGACCTGCCTTACAGAGTCAGGGGCAGCATCCCTTCCTTTTACAGTCACAGTTCCCCTACAGGAAAAAAAAATGAATGGGGATTCAATCTGTTAATACAGATTGATTAATACAGATTAATACAGTACCTGGGCCATTCCAGTTTCTTCAGCCTGTACAGCACAGTGCAGAAAAAAGTCAACAACAAAAATACCTAGTATGCTTTATACTTAGAACTGGTGCAGTATCGCTTTCTGAAACTTACAGTATTTTCAACTTAATGGTGTCTCTCTAACAAGGAAAAACACCCTGAAAGGCACCATTTGTCAGCCACATACACAAAAAAAAAAAATCAGTTGGGTTGTGAAGCACAGCTGTCTGAGTCTTTGGCTGAAGAGTTCGGAGATAATTGATGGGGAGAGTTTTGGCAAGCCTGGACCAGACATAGTTGAACACTAGCTGTGTATCCCCAGGGGATGTCAGCATGTGATGAGGAAGAGTCCCAAGCTATGTATTAATGGACACAGTCATGAGATACAGAACCAGCCGCTGGAAGTTTAGGCTCTTGATATTCAGCATACATGATTTACAAGCACATACAAAGGAAAATAAAAAAAAAAAAATCTCAGGATGTTCAATGCCTACATCAACAATAACATAAACGTACACATTTATTGCATTTTTTAAGAACATTATTACTGACGCAAAAAATTTTAAGGTAACCCCCAAATGTGAAGGAATTTGTCCTGAATCCCCCCTTGAGAGAAAGGGTATGGCCTGGGGTGGGGCCAAGGCCATCTCGTACCTTCCCCATCTGCTGAGTGGTACATACCAATCCAATTGCACTTGGCAGGGGAACGCTGACCTGAACAGAATGCAGACTTCATCTTTCTTCCTTTCTTTTCCTCCGTGGAAAGAGACTGCAGTGTAAGCGGAATTAAGTTATTGGCATGCTCTGCCAAACAGGTCTCTAGGGCTGCATCTATTACAGCATCCGCAGGAGAACTCTCCTGGCCATGCTGCTTGACCATCTCAGCAGTCTCAGCCCATGGGTGCGTTTGGCAGTGTCACGAGCCTGTCTGAAATACCAGGAGGGGAATTTTACAAGTGCCCATCTTTTTGCAGCCAGCGCTGTGCAGCCCATCCTCTCCCAGGAGGGGCCACCCTGGGACACCTGAGCCTGCTCATCCACATCCCACGCAGCAGCAGCAGCAGCACCCCTACCTTCAGGCCACACACGTGGGTGGCATCCTTCCTCAAATGGCCGTGCACAGCCAGGAAGAACAGCCCTCCCGCTCCCCAGGGCTACACACCAGCCACAGGCATACCTTACAGGCACCTGGCACTCGGCGCCAAGCCATTCCCCCACCAGACGTCAGTGCAACCACAGCTGCGGCATGCATCTTCATTTGTGCTGGCTTTCACAGATGATGCACACCCCACGCACACGCACAGAGTGTTCCCTGGCAGAGAGCTGTATCCCAGCTGTGCCTTGGACCACGAGTGCAAAGCACACAGCTACAACCTGTGCTGGTTTCTGTCTCTTGATGGCTGACCATTAATTCTCTGCTTCCTCTGAATCGTGTGAAATATGCACATTCAAGAAGCTTCTCTAACTATTCCTCACCTTTTCTAAGGGAGGAAATAAGGGCAAAAGGAAGGTGAACAGCACAGCCTGCCTGATTTGGGGCACAAGTATGCTGAAGACCCGTCCACAGGCACTGGAAGTCATCAGTCCACAGAAAGCACCAGGTTGGAAGCAGCCCTTCCTCCGACTGCTGGGGAGAGATGAGCACTGCCCATCCACCACTTCTCTTTAACCCAGTGAGCCCCAGTCCCACGAACCATCTCCAGCGATCCCTTTCATTACATTTCCTCCCCATCTCCAGTTCTTCACACCCCCACCTTCACACTTCCATCCTGATTCTGCTCCTAATCGTCAAAGAAATAAGGATTTTTAAACTGATGAACTGTCATTCAATAAAGCAGTAGGGTTTGTTTTTTTTTTTTTGAAAAAAAAAACCCCAAAAAAACCCCAAAAAACCCAAAAAAACCCCAAACATATTTGTTTCAAGTCTTTACATAAACCTGTCTCTGTGGAATCTTTTATTTTTTCTTTAATTAAATGAGGATCTGCTTTAAGAAAACAATTCCAAGTTAAATGAAAATGGATTTATATGCCACACACAAACTGTAGTCCTCTACAGTGTAACAAAATACGCAAGCTTAAGCAAATTTACCACCTGCTACCATACAAAGGGAACATGGTGGTATTCTGTTCCCAACACAGCATCATTATAGCAGCCGAATGTTTCCATTATGGTGACCAGTGTGCATACAGCGTCACAATTAATTTCCAGTACTAACACCACCTTACAGGTAATATACTTTCTCACTTACAGACTCAACCATAATCTGTAATTCAAGCATTTCTTGCAGGTTTGTGAACACTCTCGACTGACCTTCTTACACGGGCAGACTGTAGATCGGCCTGTTGGCTGGTTAGACGAAGATGTCCTACTAATGCGACACATGCAGCATCTTTTAGAAGAAACCAGTCATGCAGAGTCTGCGCGACCAGCAATTGCAATAAACTAAACTGGGTTACAAAGCCAGGATTCGCCATGTTCCACGGCATCAGTTTGCTGCATGACTACCTGTACCAAGCTCACCTGGTGGAAGTTTGGAATAGAAAGGGAGTATCACTGTCAGCATAAGAAAAAAAATCACTAATCAGTTCCTGTCAGCTTTACCTTGCAACTATAAAAGCAATGTTTGTTGGTTGGTTGGTTGGGTTTTTTTTAATTCATGAGGTCATCAACACATGCATCTCATTCTAAACCAATTTCTTTTTCATCTTCCTTTTGGTATCCACTTTTTTCAATGCAGCTGAGGCAACCTTTCATAAACCTATTGTGTATACATTTATGCGCATGCTGTACGTGTATCCAACACATATGTACACAACAGATTTAATAATTTTTTTTGGCTCTTCCCAATTAAAGTCAATCTTCTATAAAATGCATCTTAACGTTACAGTAGCATAAAGACTATTATTATTCTGCCAAATTCCAAAGCCTTCACATTTGACTCATTCATATTTAATGAAAGAATTAAAGCAAGAAATGTGGGTCTTTAGGAAAAATGATATACAACAGCTTAGATCTAATACGATATACTTCTAAAGACTTTATGGATGGCTGTCACCTGAAGTATCTCATAGACATTCACATTCACCTGGCAGCTGAGAACAACCATAACCATTACCCACAAAGAAAACCTACGTGTTTCTTTACTGGCTTCTTCTCACTCAAATCAGCAGCAAAAACAGAGGACTAACACAAACCCCAATAGTCCCTTCAACAAAAAAGGCCACCAATAATCCAGATTTCTGAAAACCGCATTACTACAAAAGGTATTTTCTGATGAGTTCTTATTTTGACAAGGAGGGGGGCAGTGCAGGCTAACCCCTAGAAAGCAAAGCAGAAGAAATCATTTCTTTATGGCAGTTCATGGTAAGGAAGTGACTCAGCTGAGGCAAATGACAGAGTCCATTTGGAGACACTGATTCCAAGAGCGCTGGGGGCTGCAGTTTGAAATCTGGCGCACCTGCACTGCCAGAAATTTCAACCTTCACAGGCACATAAGCCCGAAAATACTATTTGCAGTAATTCTGTTCAGTTTTGTCTAGCTCTGCGGCAATTTTTTGTTGTGAAAAGAACATGTGAGGGAACTGAAAATATACTCCACACCTCTTTCTCACACAGATCAAGCAAAACCAAAGCAGGGTTTCATAATAAGAAGTCAATTATAATTTTTAAGTCATTCAAAAATGGTATTCTTACCTCTCTGAGCTTTGAACTTCCCCTTCCTCAGGCTCAGCAAGCAGTCTACTCTGCCCTGCAAGCTACAGCCCACAAAACCTGGGAGGCAGTTTTTAGTACATTTAGAACTAATGCAACAATAATTAAGGGATGAAAAACCTCCATCACCCTACTCTCCACTAGAGCAGTTTTCGATCTCAAGTATCTATAGACTACTTTTAAAAGGTGGGCAAAAGACAGTTAAGAAAAGCAGGCTTGTGGACAGGATGCTTAAATCATCAAACACCATGAAACAAGAGGACACACACATCCAACAAAAATCCTGGGAAACAGGTCTTCCAGATTAAAAAAATGTGTCTGTATCATTGCTCTCTAATAATTCAAATAGCCAAGAAGCACAATTACTATTGTAATTAAAACCAGCAGTGATTTTAAGTATTGTATGGACTAAGAAGAAAACCAATTCTCCATTGAAGAGTTTAAACAGATAGAACAGAGGGAATGCATAGCAAGGGCTTAGGCAAACAAGAAAGTTATCTTAAGTCCTGTCGGGCACACTATATCTTTGTAGTAACTTAACTTTCTTCCTTTATTAATTAACAAGTCCTCTGTTCCTTCACGAATGATTCACATGTTCTCACAAGCGGGTAACCAAAGCTGTTTTGTAAAACAGAACTAGCTTTCCATCAATTGATCCTACCGATTTATTTAACCACAGAGAGGGCTGACAAGCAAGAATCACAAAATGGCTGATCAGAAGCTACCCCATTTTATCTCAAGAATTCAAACGGGGAACCGATCTCCAAGACACAACAGCCTTCAGGGCTGGTCCTGCCCCTTCAAATGCTCCCCGCTGTGGTACTCCTGGAGATGGGGGCCACAGCCGGTTGTGGCAGTACCACCAGGGACACAGGGCACCCGGTCACGGTGGCACTGCCGGGGTCACAGAGCACACCCGTCCATGGCAGCCCTTGCAGCTGGTACAGCTTCTCCAGCCGCCCCAGCGGAACGGCAGGAAGGAAGCAGAGTGGTGGCAGCATCCCCAGGAACGCTCCACGGGCTGCTGCAGTCCGCAACAGCTCCTCCTGCTTTCCCTTCTTTTCCTTCCATGAAGGAGGAAGAAATGATGGTGATCATCTTGCTCAATTTCCCCTCAGGCACAAGTCAGGGCCACAAGCAACAAAAGGAAGGGTTTAGCCTTTAGAGGAATAGTGATGAAAGCTATAAGCTTGCAAAGGGTTTTAAATCTCATATCCTTCACTACCAAAAGAACAATAATAATGTGTGGAGGTTATACTGAGGCTTATAGATAGCTGTCCGCTTGAGTTTAGCTGTATTTTACAGTACTTTAATTAGTAGCCATACCTATAGGAGAAGTACCAGAATCCATACGCTGTTAGTCAGAGCCTGAGCTGGGAGATATCCATGACTTTTCTTTTTTTTTTCTCCCGATAGGTGGGTTTGCATGCTGAAACACTACCCTGGCTTTGGCACGTGATACTGAAATCACGTTTATTTGCACTTTAAACAACGCAAAAATGTGACTGCTTAGACAAATCCTTGAACGTGCATAATTTTCAGATGTGGAAAGGTGTCTTTCTCTAGATAACATCATCTTTTAAATTGAGCGTACAGATGAAAGATGAAGTCCTCATTCTTCTAAAAACACATACTAATGAATTTTGAACTACGGCAGACAAGAACAAACAGACAGTGCCGTTTTCTTTCAAATTAATTTATAATCTATGAAAGGACATTCCTTGGTGACAAAGTTTGCATTGGAAAGGCGTTCACATTTGAAAAGCTGTAAAAAAAAATAATAAAAAAAGATATGCTTACAAATGTTTTTAGGCATCACAGTCAGAAATTTAAACATGGGAATCATTTTTCCCGTGTACTGAGAGCGCCTGTATTCTCCCATGAGAGTGAGGGGTCTTCAGCCACAAGCAAGAATCAGGTTCCACAACATTTACTATCGCTGTTTGTAAGAAATAGAGCTAATCAACTGCATACAGGCTGTATGATCAGATCCTGAATTACTATCCTAGAAAACACTGCACAAAAGCATTTCGTATATAAAATAGAGAGCGCTTTTATACCAAACAGGAATTATGTTTCTCCAATTAAAAAAAAAATAATTCTTCAGTGTTAATGTTCTCAAATAATATAAATTGCTTGCATCAACAAACACAGTACAATTAGCTTGTTACCCTTAAACTGAGTTTAAAATAAGCAAATTGTTTGATGACTTTGATGTTTTCCACCCAAAATGTGCTGGCTAATTTTTCCATTCCAGTTCCCATTCCAATCTTTTAACTGCCTTAATCTCCTGCCCTCAGATGTTGACCTCCTAAGAACAGAGGTCATAGGTTAGCACAGACAGACCTCAAAAGATCTGGACTATCAATTCATGCCTGAAAGATTTCGCTTCCACAAAAGAACCACTAAAAAAGCAAATTCCAAAATTCAGCTCCACAGGCTGTGTAAAATATAAACTTGTTGATATGTTACATTTGGAAATATTCTAAAAAGATTGGATCTGAACAGTATGAATTAATGTCTGTAGGATACAAAAATAAACGAAACCAATGGCATCAACATGGAATAATGAGTGAACTTCAAAGATAAAAAAGGAAGGCTCTAGACAGGAGAGAATTAAGAGTCGACATCTTTAACTGCAAATACGTATGTTTTAAATGTTTCTAATCTCTGCATTCAAAAGTAGCATTTTTCCATATTAGGCATTTTTAAACATGATTTGTTTTCTTGTAAGGGTGAAAGTATGAGATTAGCTAACTCAGAAAATGAAACAGCACCAGTTTATACAAATTTTACTGATTATTAATGAGACTACTACCTCATTTTCTTGCCATAATCAGCCATACAACAGATTCCTTGCTGCTTGTTTGGTCAACGAATGTACAGCTCTCATTAAAAAAATGCCAGATGTTTCTTTTCTAAGCATAAGTGAAATGTATAGATTGTAAAGGAGAAAGATAACTTCGTGAGGCTCCAGTGAGTTAGAAATACAGGGATAACAAGAACGAACTAGTTGATAAAATTATTTCTGAGCTCCAAGTAAAATTTGTACATTACACAATGTACGTAAGGACAAAAATTCTAAAAGTGAAGTGATTAATGATACGCCCACATTTAATAACATAAAATCCTATTGAACTATTTAACAAAAAGTAAATTAAAACACTGTGGGGTTGGGGTTTTTTTTGACTTGGAAAACCGAAGTGCTTCACACATTTTAAGTAATTATGAAGAGGAGATGTAGGCACATATTCCTAACATTAATTATATGAGAAGCTAGCCATGATTCTCCAAAAATATATCAAAGCACAAAAACATGGAAAACCAATCCTGATCAACAGGAAATTAATGATTTTTCATATATGTACTAGAAAGAAGTGATTTACAACAACTAACTCAAGAAAAAGAATGTAAATAAAATTAAACCCTTAAAAAGGTAAATAAATAGGCTTTTCCTTACATCTGAGTTAGATACAATTTCTAATCCTATTGCCAACTACTGATGACTCCCTCCCATTGATGGAAGAAGCAACACTGCATAATTTTATAGAACAACTCGTCTCATTAGGCAGACACAGACTGACACGCACACACTCTATTGTTTTGTTTTACATTATTAGTTTATCACAACAAAAAGGCAGAGCTACTGATTTTAAACACTAGCAAATCTGAAGCTGAATTTGAAACATTGAACTATTTCAGCTTTTTATATTGGTCAAAAGATACCCATTTATCATTGAGGAAATCAAAGCATTCTGGTTAAACTTTGATGCAAAGGCTGTTGCAACATTAATTGCAGACAATGAAATAAGAGCAGTCTGTGGTTTGCTATTGTTTTCAGAACTGCCTGAAGTAAATTAAATGCTTAGCATTTAAACTGTCCGACAGCTAAAAGAGTAAAACTCCAAGTAACTTCTAAGCTAAAGAAAGCCATTCAGCGCAAGACCAGTGCAATTTAAATCAATTTTTGTACTTTCAGCTATTCATTGGAAAAGCTCTAGTGCCAGGAGCCTCAACACCAATAAGATTATAAATGAACGGAGATCAAAGAAAAGAAATTGTTTAGCTCCCTCCCATATTTCATAGTGACCCTTCACAACTCTTTCCTCCTTAACTGTTCCACAGGTCTGTTACTGAGCAAACCCAGCTCCCCCTACTCCATCAATAACGCCGGCCTCGGCTCGCTATTCCTCCAACTCGGCCACGGCCACCTTTGTTCTCTCTTGCACACGTATGTGCAATTTCTGCCGTGAAACCAGTCCCTCCGTCCTCATCCTGCAGTGTCACAGTACGGTTTCAAAGAAAAACCAGTCCAGATCCCGAAGCCCAGCTGCCAGTCAGAGGAGTGTTCAAGCTAATTTTTACCCATTACCTACAAATTCAGCATTCAAAAGGGAAGGGAACAATGTACGGTGTAGTAACAGCCTGCCAGCTGACATGGGAGTTCTTCTACTTGGCCTTTTCTCATTTGCTACATGAAATATAAAATAGTTACTGCATACCTCTTTAGCCTACTCAATTCAATGCTTGGACACACCACTAAATCCAGCAAAGTCCTCAACGCAATACGGAAATACTAACTTTGGGGCTCTCACTAATATATCTTCATGCATTACAAATATTAATTACTTCGCAATGGCTCCACGATAATGCATGGTTTAACTGGTCTCAACAAAATGCACAGGATTCCAGAGCACAAGAAAAAAAGCCAAAATCATTTTCCAGAGGAGCCTTATTCTAGGTGCTCAATTTGAAATACCGGAGCCTGTAGAGCACTTACTGTTTTATAGCACCCAATATGTTTAGGGCAAAGCTCAAACTGAGCAACTCTTACAGCTAGGGGCATTTGGTGGTTCTGCAAAACAGACTCCAGATGTGTCAAGTTTGTCACCCGGTTAAACGAGGAACACACAATAAGCAGACTACCACAAAAAGTCCCATTTCAGATCAACCCTCCCACGTCCGCTGGAATCACCTGGGTCTTCGCAGGGCTGCGAAGCAGGAGCTCACGTCCCACCTGCACTTCAGATCCTTGTGTGCTACAGCTCTTGGCTTGCAGCAGTCTTTCAAAATGGAGGAAACTTTGATTCAACCCCTGTTTGTGACCGAGGGGATTCAGGTTTCTCTGCACTCCCCCCTGAAGAGTGCCTGAACTACCAGCTTTGAGGTGATAATCTGGAGACTGGGAAAACTCTGCACTTCTCATATTGACACCATTTTCAATAGTCTGTCCTCCCTTACCCAAGTCCTTCTCTTGCCTCTCCTTCCTTATCTCCCCCAAGCCTGTGCTTGATTTCACATTCCTTCCTAATCTTCTCTTTATCTGTTGTCCTTGCAACATCTTCCTGTCACCCTGCTTGAGAGACCATAGACATCACAGCAGCGTTTCCATTTGAGCTCCACTGCCTCTTCTCTGAACGGCTTCCCACAACCAGAAGAAGCAACTGCAAAGTCCCACTCCGTCCTGCTCCTTCTGGATGGAGGATGCCACCTCGCTGTGCGGGGTGGCTTAAACTGCTACTTTTTTCCCCCAAATAAACTTGCCTTTCCTGGTGTAAGTACGCCCTTAAACCCACGATTTCTTTCAGGACGTAGCCTGTGTCTTATTACCTGCTTGAGAAGTGCTCTAGCACACTGTAGGTGCACTCGGGGGGCTGTGGTGGGCTGTGCACGGTGGGAACAGCAGTAGCGTGCCTGCACCACCACTACAGAGCTGATGACTACCCCCGTGACACATCCCTCTTATATAATGAGCTGCCGAGCTTCTTGACAAAATAAGATACTGAAGTAAATTCACATTTTTAAATGATTCATATTTAAGTAGGTTTGATCTTTAAGTGTCAAGGACAGAAACATGAAGCCACAGCTAATAAAAGAAACAGCTGTCGCGATTTGGAATTATATTACTGCACAGACTTTATTAATTTGAAGTTAAAGGGCTCCAGAACTTTTATTCCTTCTGAAGAGCTTCAGATTAATCAACAGCGGTAAATCAAAGGCAATGTTTTGGGAATATCTGATTTAGCAGCTATGCTATAATTCAGTTTTCTCCAACTTTCAAGCTCTTGGTATCTTTTTCAACAGGTCAAGATAAATGCCAAATGTTTCCATCATCTGGAATCACCATTATAATCTTTCCTTAGTGTTACATATTTATTACATGCCTTGATTATGTTTGCTAGGTGATGCTGGAGTGCAACACATCAAGAAAAGCAAGGAAGTGCAACTGTTTTCCTAAAATAAAACGGACCGGGGGTTTAACCATTTACACAGAACGTTTTGGTAGTAAAATAGAGCGCAGACGGTATGCATCTTTTTAAAAGACAGTTTGTCCTGTGAGCAGTTCTGTTCCCAGCTCATTGACAGCTACAGAATGAGCAAAAAGCAGCACAGTCTGTAGTCAGGGTCAACATCAACTTAAAAAGAAATTTTCCCAATTGGGGCTATCTTTTCAAATAATGCCCTCTTCCCTACTACTTCCAAAGCACAGGCTTAAGTATTTACTGAGTTGGGCCCTGAAAATGTATGTACATTTTGTTTATTCTTGTCTACTTGAAAGTAGTATATTAGTATAGTAGTAAGAAATCAAACAGCAAGAGAGAAATTTGAATTAAGGTAGAAGATGCTAGCTATATTAGGAAGATTTTTAGAAACAAAAATGACGTTTTGTAAATTATTTACTGAAATGCTTTTAACATACGCTCTACTGAAGTTATGCGTAATCTCTATTAAATTGAAAAAAGTTCACAATTCTTTCTTGCTTCTAAATTCCTTCAGATATGGGGAATCATTCCTACAGGTAAGACTCCAGTATGATCATTAAGGATGTCAGTACACCATAGCAAAGGCCTGAATATATGCTGGTACTTTACTGTAAATGAGACTGAGCTTTTCCCTGGGTGAAAGAGGGTGTAATACTCGGAAAACACAAGGCCTGAGAAGAGGCTGTTTAAAGAAAAATTTCTTTTCCCATTAAAGAGAAATAATCCACATTCCGAAAACAGTGTATGTACTTAAGAAACCCATCTGCTACGCAGGGACAGCTTTACTCTACATAAGGCTGCATAAAAACGACACCTTCCTACTCACTTCATCTGGTCCTTGTACATTTTCAGAATTGCATCTACTTACTTTAGCATCAAATTTGGATTTGTTATTATAAACACTATGAAAAATTTGGGGCCTATCGTTTCTTAACTGTACATGCACACAAACAGATACCAAAGACAACTTGATTCAGGCTCTACTCTGTTCTTAATAAAAGCTCGCGATGAAGAAAATTAGGCTTAGCTACCGCTTAGTTGTGTCACTGCCACCAGGTTCCCAGCTCCTGCATTAGCACAGAAATTTGTATGCACTTGAAGCATGGGAATAACCCTACCAGAAGACACGTCTGATGGACAGGAAGCACATATTTTTGTGTGTTTTGTTGATTTGTACACCTAACTGCAAAGCCCAGTTCCCGCTGGCACCCGAGCGAGCAGACTGAAACACTACATGGTTGTGGCAAGTTCACCAGCAATGTGGCATCTGAAATGAGCCCTTGCTTTCCAGTTGCCTTGTGATGAATTTGGTAGCTAAATTGTGTGTAACCAGAAAACAGCCTTTCAAATGAACGAGGAATTCCCTGTATCACCACCCAGCACACAACAGTGTACCTGGGTACCCCAAAATCACTCTACCTGACCTCGGTCTCAGGAGCAGCGCAGCTGGTAAGGGATCAAATTAAGCTTTGTAGCCTACATCTAACTATGGGCACTTGGCTTTGCAAATTAAACAATGTTCTCTACATTTAAAATTTGGAATGGGATTTCCTCCATGTCTTCTGAAAGACAAAATCTTTTATTCTAATATTAAACATATTGTTATGCACAACCGTAACCATTTCTACACCTAGTTCCAACATTCAAGTAACGATCCTTCGGCTCGGCATCCTGGATGCTGACTGTTTGAGCTGCGGAAATAGACAGGAAGAGAAACCCATTATCTTTTGAGGAAGGCAACTCCCGCTGCTGTGAGCTGGATATGGGGGTAGAAGCTAGGCTGGCCAGGGCTTGCTGTCTTCTGAGAGCCGAGGCTTTCCTGCTCGTGTTCTCACGCTGGGGCCCTTATTCTACCACAGCTCTATACCTGGCATTTCCAGAAGACTGAAGTTTAGCTACACCCGAGGCTGGAGATGAAATTGTGCCAAATAGTGTATGGTCCACAGATACTGGGTACTACACACACCAGTCAGTGGCAGTTGTTTTGTCTTTCCTCCCTTAAGCCACCTTCCTCTCATCTTTTGATGAAGAAAATACGTGGTGTCGGAGATCTGATTCTGTTCTCACCCGGCTGGACGGACCAAGTCCTGGAAGCACACCGTGCGTTTGGTATGCAGGAAGGCTGCGGTTCTGAGCTCCCTTTAACAAAGATGGATGATATAGGTATTTTAACAAGGGCTGTCTAATGAATATACGCAGTAACACTTTTCAGCAGCTTCTAACTTGGACTTCGATGGGTCTGCAGAAAGACAAGGAAAGATTAACCCTAGAGATCCATTTCCAAGCCAGCTTTCAAGCCTCTGATCCACAGCACTGAGTGGCAGCTGTTTTTAAGCGTTACCTATTTTTTAACCCTATTAATACAGCCCTCTAAGTTTTATTCCACACTTGGAAAAACCTGAACTGTTGCTAAACCTTCCAAAAAGTTGTCAGCCTGAAAAAAGAGAGCAAGCATGGAAAACTTTGTCCCTAATGATTGCAGTCCAGCAAAGATTATAACCTTCTTAAAGTACTGGAGTAGTGCAAAGTTCTCAGGCTTTTTGGTTTTTTGCCACCACCCCCCCCCTTTTTTTTTTTTTTTTTTTAAATCTAGCAGTGTTCTGCTGCTCCTGTTACGAGCAGTTCATGCTAGTCTGGTGGATTATTATGGCACAGTCAGCAGATATCAATAATGAGATCACGTAAGAAAGCACATCTCAGAATGGTGCTTATCCCCTTTCCTAGCCTACTGTCTTGTGTGCAAATTATTCACTACATACAACTCTGCACAAATAACCTCAAATTTTGCTTTAGGATCCAAGAGAAACTTGCATCCAGCAACTCAGGTACTTAACACATCATCTGTTTGTCTTTTGCATAGTAGGTGTTGATATTGAAGAAATGCCTAGACCACTAATTGCCAGGGATGGAAAGCTATATCGCCCTATTTGTTACAATCTCTCCTTAAATACAGGCTCCTGTTGGAAAGAGGATAGTAGGCCAGAGGGACCTCATTTCACATGGCAGTTTTCATCTAACACAACAAAACTAAGGTGGCCTTTGCAGTCCATAAGACAAAGAGGGGTCTCAAACACCACTGGAAAGAGGAACCAAACACCCAACAGAATCGCTGTGAAGCAGCGAAAAAGCGAACAGCCAAGAAAATGCCCTACGCTTGAAAAATGGGAAAAGCAAGAATGAAAACTGGAAAGAAAGAAATTCTTACCATCTAAAACCAGGTGAAAGATAGGGAGAAGGAGGAGGAGGTGTTCATGTTTTAATTTCTGAAACACCACTATAATGAGTTAGACCATTTTGCAAGGCTGTATTTTTAAGAAGTACGTGAAAAGCCATGCAACTTCTGCATTACTTGTGTGCTAGCTTCCTCTTTAAAAAATAGCAGAATTGCGAACACAACCTATCCCCGGAGAGGAGGAAAATTCAACCCTTTGACAGTGATGTGCCGACACCATTTTGTGCCAAAGGCTACACACAGCTCCCTGAACTTTTCATCTGCTTCTCTGGGTGGCTGGGCGCTCTTGCTTTGTCTGCCCCCCGTTTTGCACCACTGCTGCTCAGGACCCGCCCAAAGCGGGTCCCCGGGGCTGGCCGAGGGCAGGAGTGGACGTGTCCCCACAGCGTAGCTGTGTGCGGTGACCACCAGCCTGGCCCTGCCTCCCAGCTCTTGGGTGAAGGGACTCTAATGGGCTTTCCCCATTCGCCTCGGCCCCATCTCTCTGCTAAGCACAGTTTTAATGAGCTTTTCCCATTTCAGTACTAGTTTAGGGCTCTCCTTCACAGCCCATACCACCCCCATTATTCACGTCTCCTTCACAAAAATTTGCTCGGCTCAAGCCGTAGGAGGCTTTTCTATGAAAATTAGATTATACACTCGAGCGTGATTCAGTCCATAGAGATGGAACTGATATAATTTCAAGTTTGAAGTGACTTTGTATCATGTAACTTTTCTGTCCTAAACTAGCTCTCATACTCCTGCTAACTTTGATCCAAAAGCCCCCCACAGTACTCCATCGTGCCGTCATCTCTGCCTGCATCACACCTGTTCCACGGCTGTTTGTGCAGACCATGAGCTTTTAAAGACTTTTAAGATGTTATTATAGTCCAACTTTGGATCATCTGCAGCATGTCTTCAGATGTTAAATCCGTTTTCTGTCTGACTCAGACACAAACTAATTTTAAGTGACAGTTCATCAGGGAAGTATTTCATTTTTTAGTTACACTCCCCGCCCCTGCCCAAGTGGTTGTATTTCAGCCCGTGGTTTAGGAATGTGTGTTTCTTCACTTGAAAATTATCCTTTTGGTCACGTCTAGGAGTCACTGGCAAACACCATTTATTACATCTTAAAAGAAAAATACATTCTTTCTAGTTGTCTCTCCTCCATAGATGCCTACGTTGGAGTGTTACATTGACGCTGCAGCCCGTGGATAAATCCGTGGCTATTTCACTAGCTGTATTCCCAGAACATAATTCAGCATCACCATTTATCCAGTAGCAATGCTTCATTAAGCTCCCTCATTTCCAGCAGCTCCCGACTCTCTGCCTCACAGTTTACTTGCAGGGCTGCGCTATAAACCAAGTAAGTGAAACGTTTTGTGTCAAACTCAAAATTTCACAACACATTTATTACATGTTTAAATCCAAACCACTCACTGATACAGGTCACCCGTGCTAGAAAGCCTCCCTGTCACAAGTGTGATTTTAGCAGAGTGTACCATAGGACTGAAACTTCATAAATTAAAACCGGGAGATGGAGCTATACCCTTAATTATTTCTTCATTGTCCTCTCCTTCTTGCTTAATTTTACTGCTTCCATTTTGGTGTAAATACTTCAAAACAAACAAACAAAAAAAGTTGTCGTCTTCCCCACACCCCTTGAAATGTTCCACATGAAGCAAGTGCCAAGTTGAGCAGACACAGAACTACAGATACTCTGCTGAAAAAGTATCCATCTTTGAGCTTCTACTAGGAATATTTACAGATACTGGATAATACCTCTAGGCCGCAAAGATAACTCTAGTTTCTAGTCCTGTGAGCATCATGCATCACCTTTGTTAATATTGTGCCAAAGGTGTGGGTCAAATTTACTTAAATGTACACTGCACTAAAGAATATTTCCCCAGCTATACAAATTTATAAAACTAATATTAAATTTAAAAATTACAACTGATAAAAAGGTCCTTTACCAGGTTTCATTTTAGGTCACTAGGAGCGGGGTTTGTTTGGTTTTGGTTTTTGTTTGTTTGGGTTTTTTTGCTTTGTTTTTGTTTTTTGGGTTTTTTTTAAAGCATAATTTTTTTTCCTTTCTCCCTTTTTCCTCCTCCAAACCTCCATTCTGAGATGGTGGGCTAGGTTCTAATTTCATTTATTCTACTCTAAATCAAGTTTTCACAGACTTTTCTACAAGTTACCAAGCAGGTGATAACAGTCTGAATTTGAAGTTCTTTATCTTTTCTGCATCAGCTCCCTGTGGTCATTCCTGGAGAGCAGCAGAACACGCTTTTGTGTCAGCTCACTGTCAAAGTTGAGCAAAACACATTGTGTTCGGCACGTGTTAGGAGCTCCTATAAAGGCAGCCACAACCTGCCGCAGGGTAACACTTTGCAAATTCATCCCCTGGCTTCCTTAGGTAGCGACCAGCCCCCCGAGCTGCCACTGTGCATCTTTGCCATAAAACATCACGTCTGAACCCAGCACTTCTCAGACGCAAATAATCCCAGCTGAGTCTCATTTAGAAACCTCCCCTCTAGCCCAGATTACTCCAGACACTGTGAAAAAAAATATATACAGAGGACACACAGGTATTACAATAACTTAAAGTAAGGTGTGGGAACCTAAAGCCTGCAGGCTGCTTATCGCCACAGCTTCACTTCACATGGACCACAAAAGACTTTCCCGTCCTAGCATGGCATGCGCTAGCATGCTGGCTAAGAAAGATGCCGAAGTGGCCAATATCACCGACAGCAATTGCAAAGCCTTCCCACCCCACGTTATAAAATTAACACAGCCCAAAGTAACGCTGAAGGGAAGATCGTTTCATAGCAAGGTCCCCACAGCAACAACACTCTGCAAATTACAGAGACTCCGAGTCTCTTGTGGAAGCACCAAAAAATCTACCAAAAAGCACCAATATTTGGTAACCTCAGCGTCATGTCCTCTCTGCACATATTGCTGCTTTTCTTTTCTTTTTCCCACCTTTGCTATCTCTAACTCTGATGGTCTTTCCTTCTGCCTTAAATCCCGCCTACGCCATAAATAGAGTCATGGGATTCATTCAAAAAGATGCAGCGAGGCTTGTCCCTCACACTGTTACACTGATAATGTAGAAAAGAGATAAACACAAGAACATGGAATTAGCTTTCCTAAATGGAGGCAGTTCTCAGTACAACAGCAATCTTTAAGAAATTTTCCACTACACATGTTGGAGATGCACTTTTTTTGCTGGCTAGGCGTTCAATCAAAACTAATTTTCCTTCAAGCAAAGACACTTCTCCTCGCTGAGTGATAATGTCAATGTTGCTTCAGACATTTCAAATTTCACACTTTTTTTTTTGGTGTCTTATAACTTAAGCATAAGAATTTTGAGACAGAAGTGGGTAGATGTTTTTGCCCACGTTTTCATATTCAAATTAATTCCATTTAATTTTGAATTTTTCCTTCTTTAAAGGCAAGTGAACATGAAAGAGTACATTGTCTTATGGATCACCCCTCTGCACTGTTTTTCAGGGTATATCTGTTCCAATTTTTTCTATGCTTTAGCTATGATAAAAACATCATTGAAAGTAGGATTCACCTCACCTAACTTCAGAGACTTGTAAAGGAAGTATCTACAGCATCGGAGCTAGGCTCCTTTTGTAGTCCCTGAAGAGAAACAGCCACAAGGCAAGATTCATCCCCAGTATTTTAGGTGATTCCCTAGGATGAGATGAATTGCACTCTGAAAGTACTGCTTCCCCTGCGTTGACTAAACTGTGCACTATAGATACCTACATCTGGATATCTGGAGGTCCCTTCCAACCCTACGATTCTGCGTGATTCTGTGATTTGTTCAAATCCCTGTCTTCTTAAAGACATATTTTTTCCTTGTTTACTTACAGCCTGTTCATTTAAATTTCAAGTTTTTTTGAAGCAAGGACTGTTTTCCTTCATATGCAACAAACAAACAGGACAACAGTATCATGATCGCGTGACCGTGGCTTTTATTTGCTGCCGTAGTATGAAACATCAATAACACTGGTAATACCCTAAACAGATTAGTAATTACAATCCATGGAAAACCAATGGTTTAAATAAGAACCATATTGGAAGCCCAGCTTAAAAAGGAAAAAAAAAAAAAAAAAAGATTTTTCACAGCCATTGCATGCACTACAACACTGAAAGGCCAGATATGGCGAGCAATCAAAAAGAAAGCTTTGTCCGGCTTACAAAGTCTCTCCTTGTTGTGGTTATGGACTCTGATCTGTTACAGCAGCAATAAATTTTTTTCATGGCCTTTAGCTTTTACAAAGAAGGTGAAAGAGGGACAACTATCATGTTGTGTCCAGTCCTTAATTAAAAAAAAAAAAAAAAAAAGAAAAAAGAAAAAAAAAGGGGGGGGGGAGGGGGAAGTCTTAACAGAGATGGGGACAAGTGGAGTTCATCTGTAGCCAGCAAAGGCTTCTGATCCCCCCATTTCTCGAGACTGGGCTACGCTGCCTTTCCAGGTGACCCCCTCCTTCCAGAACTACTCTCTGCTTCAGAATTTGCAATGGAAAAGAGCCACCCCTCAGTCAGGCCATACGTCAAATCCTGCAAGCTAAAAAAACTTGGCTGGTTGGACATTCCTACTAGGATCCTTCACAAACTATGTATTTCCCTTGATCTCACTCATTACCGCTACTGGGCTAGGAATACTATGAGGAAAAAAGGGAGATTCACCTAAATACAAGAGCTTTTGGGCAGAAAGGCTGTGCTTAGGGAACTAGGGGCAGGTGACTTCGTAGTGAAGAGGGCTGCAGAACTTCTTCAAGCCATCAGGGGCAGAAAGTAAATTAAAACAGCACAAGTCAGACTGCTGCACTTGTGTATAAAGAAGTGCAGCTCTCGAGACTAAGCTGGATTTTGTAAAATATCATTACAACAGTTCTTCAGACCACCAGGCATTAAGACCTTTGGAAAGACCTTATACTCTGTTCACTAAGTAAAAATATAATTAATCAAATTATGTACATCTCAACCCTGACTCTGCCACCTATACTTTCTTCTGTACAAAACTACTGATGCAAAGTTTAAAACCCCACTGCACACAATAGTCTCTTCAGCATGCACAATTCTCACCTAAACATGACGTCATTTCACCTGTATTCAGACTGACCTCTCTTCTCGGTCTAATAGCAATATTTTCAAAATAATATTACATTCCTTTGCAGGCTCCCTCTAACTCAATAAAACCTTCTCAAGTACAACCAATCAAGTGGGTGATTTATGTAGTTGTATAGACACAGCTTAATAAGTTTAATCAAATTACTGGGCTACATGTAAAAGCCAAATTTACATAGACAGGTTTCCTTTTACAAATGAATAACTGTTGAAAACATAATTTCAAGAAAAACTTGCAAAGAAAAAAAAGGGAGGAATAGCAAAGTAAGGTAATTACCTATCTCCCTTTGGTTTTCTTTTTTGTACTGTCTTCCCTTTGGGTCGTCTTTCACTTCCTAAGCAGGGGCTCCCACCAGGGCCTGTTACCCGTATTGATTCAAGGCCTTTGGAAGATTTCTTAAAAGTAAATTCCACTGGTTCTCCTTCTTTTAGGCTTCTAAATCCTTCCATGTAAAGCTTGCTCTGTAAATAGGAAAAATACTCTTGGTTACCATTGCCTTAAAAACAGTATTTACATTCATAATCAACAGCACAAACATCCTGCCTACTATCCTAGAATACATACAGGTTGAATAACAGTTTCCTCTGCGTGAGCTATAGCAGATGATACTACAAATTATAGTCTTGGATACACTGAAAACACTAAACAAGTGACAAGAAGCTATTTTCAGTACCAGCAAAACTGAAACAATATTTTCCTTTTCTGTGATGAATGCTATAGATGTAAGAAGCAGAAAAAATGCTGTATTCTTAAAACCCCTGTCTAACAGGCATCAGAAACTGAAAAGGCTTATTTAACAAAATGGGAAGTTCACTTCAGAGCCCTTGGTTTATGATCAAAATTATCATAATTCACATTCTTTATATCTGGGACAGGGCTCTGCTGCTCTTAAAATTAATCAAAGATACAACGCGCATGAGAGGCAAGAGGAAGGCACTCTGAACAAAGCCCACTGGAATGGGCAATTCAAATATACCTAGTGAGCTGCTAAATTTGTGTTCACTAGCCCAAAAATCTTGCCTAGATAGCATAATTTAGGAATGGATTTGTATTTTCATTCACAGAAAAGGAAATTATTACCATCAGGGCAAGTGAAATAAATACTGGTAAGTCTTTTGATATTACACTGTAGCAGCAAAATCTTGGACAAGCTGAAGTCAAGAATAGCTCACCATTGATTCTGATGCAATGAAAATTTTTATCTCAAATCCTAACGAATTATGTACAATAGTAAGGCTACATCCCGGGACAAATGTGATGAATCAAACTCTTAAATAAAATTATCATCAAGTTATGTGAGACATTTTTTGGGGGGGAAAAAGATGAAATGGTAGACACTGGTTACACTAAATGTTTATTTTAGAAGTTACACATGACATGAATTGGACTCACAGAGAATATTATAAAATCCGTCAATTTCCAAACACTTGTAGCTTTTGCAGGAAAGTTATGAAACCTGTTTTCTTCCTTTGCTCATGAACTCTTCATAGCAAAGAGAAAAACGTATCCTGACTGATTCTTACTCCGTTCGCCGGCATTCACTTGGCCGAAGCTTGGAGTCAAGAAGGGAATCATCACTGCAGGTGTCATCCCACTCAGTCACACGTCAAAAAGAGCCGAGCAACCATCTACTGCCCCACAAGTGCAACTCGGGAACGTGTTCAAGTCAGATGGCAACCCCTGACACGGGCTCCCTGTATTCATGTCATGGGTATGGCAGGTCTGCAGCACCAAGGCACTATTTTAGCAGAGCACAAGAACTGACACCTACAGAGTTCATAGTTCATACACAACGAGTAAGCTGGTCTCTTCACAAGGATGCATAGAGGACAGGACGGGAGGCAACAGGCCCAAGCTGCTTCAGGGAAAACTCCATCAAACATAAGTTGCTCACTATGACGAGAATTAAACAGAGAAGCCCAGAGAAGTAGTATAGTTCCCTTTGCTGGAAATGGCTAAGAGTCAGCGTAATAAGGCCCCGAATAACCTAATCCAATGCCCTGCTTTCAGCAAAAGGCCGGACCAGATGATCTCAAGAGGTGCCTTCCAACCTAGACTTTTCTGTGATTCAGATACCTCAACCCGGAGCTGAATCACACCCAGCGACACCGGAAAACAGGATTCCAGTGCCTAATGCTGCAGCAGTTACCTCAGGGAACCTGTGTCACTTCTCCCTATCTTTCTAAAGAGGGACACAGCTGCAAACACCACCTCCCACAGCACTAATAGGCTAAGTTAAAAATTATAAAACAACTGGGAAAATTTATTTTAATGAAGCCATGTGGAAGGACACACACCTTTGCTTACAAAAACCCCAAGTACCAGACCAGCTGAGTTCTCACAGCCTACCCACCAGCAACCATTCGTAACGCAACAAGACGCTACCAATGCCAGTCTGACTAAGGGACTTAATGGCTTATAGTTTTTCCTGCAGTCAAAGGTAAGCAAGAACACAGGTCTGCTGTTTAGGATGAAGGCTAGTTTTGCTTATCCAGTTGTGCATGTGACTTTTCCACCAAATGTTGTAACAGTGTGAAGAATGAGACAAATAGTTGACTTTCTAAGTGTGAAGTTGATCTCTATTTAAAAAGGAGGGTGGGTGGTACGGGGAGGGGTCACATATGAAAGAAGTGATATATAATATCTGTTCCCTAAATCATAAATTTGGCTGGTTTTTGAAATGAAAATACAAGGTATGAAACAGGAAACGTGCAAATTTTCTGACTAATACAACTGGAAGGCAGTAATTCTACATAAACCAACAAAACAAACGACCCAGGAAGGCCATATTATTTCAAGCAAGCCCTTCACTTTGAAATGTCTGTAAAGCAATAAGGGGATCTTTGTCACAATGAAGAAACATCCAAATTCAGAAGATTCCCGAAAAAGACACCACTACTTATCAACCAAAACAGAGACTCTGCCTGTGGCGTGAATCCCTCCCTAGGTCCACCCACACCTCTTCAGTCTTCGGCAGCCACCAGGAAAAATCTGGTGAAAAGGAAAGAACTGAACCAACATGTATTTTGTCCCAAACTAAAATATATAGTTAAATGTTCCAAAACCAGACAAATCAGGCAACACAGATAGGTGCTAAGCACAAGCGGAATCTCAAGCAGATAAACATAAGCTCTTATTTCTCAGTAATACTGAACATGGCATGGATGCTTTTATCTTTTTGTTTAATTACAACTTAATGAAGATATAGTTAAGTCTCAGCAAGACTTACACGTTTTTCCTTTCTGAGTTTCACTATTATAAAATAAATGCCAAAGGCTGACATCTGATATGCATGTAACTTTATGTCTTCTACTTTACTTCAAAAAAATGAAGTACTTATTTAAAACACAACCTGCAACAGGGCACTATTAGTACTCTAAAACTTTTTTATTTTTCTCATTTCACTTTTAGCAACGGAACTTTTATTTCCAAACAAAGCACTATATTTACAAAAGAGATTTTTTAATATATTTAAAAGCCAAAGTAATGGAACTATGCTTTCATAAATCACATATTATGCAAGACTACATTTTTTTGTATGGTTGTTTTTTCAAGCACTTTTAAGAACAGAAAATGTTGAAAAAAAACACTCAAAATGACTTACACAGTACTCTCCCTGAACACACCTCAACGGCTTTTCAATGTTAGAGATGGATTTGGTGCCGTCTGACTTATTGCATAAATGTACACTACTATGCCATAGCCAGCTCATGCAGAGATTCTCTGAGGGTACAATAACAATTCAAAGCCATAGTGGAAAAAGTGACATTTGGAAACCAGCAAAACAAATCTAAAACCTGAATTCCTCTTAAGTTGCCTAAAGAGTTGGACAAAAAATGTCTGTAAAGTTGATAATTTAACGTTGGGAGACCTAGCTCAGTATTTTCCTCACATTACTTATACAAATAAACCCCACACAATTAAAAGCAGCCAGAGTTTCAAGTCAGTGAACCATTTCTAGAGCCCTGAATGGGGTGTATGGGCACACCGCCAATGAACAAAGGGAAAAAACTTAAAAGCAACATGCTTTTCCTCCTTTCTCTCTCTTTCAGCTGTCAGAGACTTTGCTGTTATTTCTGCCAGCAGTCAATACACTGATTTCAGACTAGAGCTTTTTTATTTTTTTTTTTAACTTGACAGTGCCATTTCTTTCTTTCTTCTTTTTTTTTTTTTTAAATAGGTATCCTATTATTTCTTGATATTTTAACCTACAACGCAAAGTCTCACACGTCTCTGTCGTAAGCAATGGCCTGGTCCAAAATGCTGGCAATTTCATCAGAGTATTAGCAACAACAAAAAATGAAAGTGGAAAAATTCATGGTTATAAGTTCTTGGAAAGCAAGAAGTGAAAAATCAAAAGTTATGAAATGAAAATCAAAACGTAACAAATATAAACTGTATTATCAAGACAGCTCCAAAGACAAGTACTGTTTCTTTGGCAGTGTCAGGGAGTGCTTACAACTCTCACCGGCCTCTACAAAAGAAAGGAAGTTTGGAATTAAGGCTCATTACAGGGGCCTCCAATCCATGTGCATTACTTTTATTAAGGTGTGGGGAGGGAAGGGAGAACAGGGTCCCAGTAAGTGCCTCCTCACAACAACTTTGCCATTTCTAGTCAGGGTTGCGAACAGCTGCTGTTGCAGACATTAAATTCTTTGGGGGGGAGAGAGAAGTTTTTCAGTGGCATTCTGCTTAGGATCGTTTATTTTCTGCATCTCTTACTTCTGCCCCTTTTTATCTAGTGATTGATTGATTGCTCGGTACAATGACCAGATGCCACCAGTATGCCGGGTTTCCCAAAGTAGGAAAACGGTTTTCCCTCCAAAATTATCTACAATTAAATCCAGACATGGAGGAAAGCGTATCCTGAAGCCCAACCGCACTGAAGATTCTAAAAAGTTCTCTCCAAAAAAACCTCGTACAGTTCCGTCAAGAACCAGCAACCTTTGAGTAAAGCTAGAGTACAGAGTAAGAGGACACAGAAGTCAAATGATTTACACTGGATCTACACTAGTGCTCTTACCTGCATTAAGTCAAAAATCAGAATTTAACTGTTGTTCACTGCAAAAGTTAGGGGAAGCACTGCAAAATAGTATCAGTTGCATGGTGGAAGTCCTGCTGCAAGGACTTTTGCTATCCACCAAAAGTTCATTTTAGGAGGTTTGTGAAGACCATGTATTTTTGCAGGCAGAATGCTATAACAAACAAAAAATCCCCTACACTGAACAACAACCCCTCTGAGCGCAACACGTAGCTCTGCTGCACTAACACAGAATTCCAAGGCCAGGCACCCACAAGACAACTCGCCATTGCTCCTGCTGACCTCAAGGGCTTCTTCCTGCTCCTAGAGGCTTATCTCGCACCAAATCTGGCACTTCTCAGTCCTCCCCATAAGCCAATTTAACTCACTAATCTGACAGGAAACAAACTCAGTTTAAAAAGGGGGGGGGGGGAGGGGGGGGAGGATAGGAGGAAGAGGAAACAGGGATAGATTTTTGTTTTTTCAGTGAGCTAAATCTGTTCGCTGAAAGGTTCAATGAGCTCCAGGACATATACAGTGGAAGTGGCAATTTTTGAGATGAGACTACATTCCTTAATATTTTATGTAAAAAAGAAAAATCTATAGTATTACAAATACGTTTTTAAAGCTCAACATAACCACGTACACTACAGGTATACTATGGTTATTAGGGTGAGCTATTACAAGTAACTTTACAGCAGGGAAAGAACAGATACGTAGGCAGTTACTGCAATGCATAAACTGCCATTTCACATCCTTATTTATTTGGCATTTGTTTCTGTCTTGAATTTCCACCTCAACTGCAGTCATATTCATAACCTTGTTTCCATTCATCATCCCGTCGCTGTGCCCACACTGTTACTTTTCTTACTGAGAAGCGTGCAACGGTATTTATTTAGCTTCTGAACAAAAGGCTCTAATTCAAAACCACCTGCCCTATACAACGGAAGAATTTATTCCTTCTCAATTTATTTATGTCTGAAGAAACTAACTACTTTAACCCTTAAAAACTTTAAGTAAATTCTAACTCAGTTTAATACTTTCAGCTCTTTTTCCACCTCAACTTCCAAGAAGCGACTTCCTTTGATAATCTGTCCTCCTCCTTTCTTTTGCATTATCTTTTCTTTACCAATATCGCTTCCAGGAGAAGGTTCTCTGCTAAAAGCATTAGGTAATTTCCCACAATTCTCCTTTTCCTTTACTCGGGATTCAAGTTGAACCCTTTCTCCATTTAAGCCTCCAGTACTTCAGCTCACCTATGTTCTCTAACCAGTTTTCCTAATTTAACAAATGTTTGCCTTAAAAAAAAAGTTATTGACTTCTTATAATTCCATTTAACTTAAACCAAATTAACCCAGTTCACGTTTTGTCTTCATTTTTTTAAACAATCAGGTTTTCTATAAGGTCAGCAGTTCCTTCCAAGGTCCAAAATAACACAACTTCTATTCTGAATTACTCTTTTGATAAGAAAAATATTGAGTGTCATGTAGAGAAATATCACATCATTATAATATCATTTGTGCTTAATTATAGATCTAGCTTACCTCTAATGTTACTATTCCTACTAGCATTCCTCTCCCATAATATTATTATTACACTGCCTGCATATAAATCCTAAGCTATAGGTCTACAACAGGTCTTTGATAATTCCTTCCTAAAATGATTTTGGCCAAACAGATTCTACTGTGTCCATTCTACTGTTTGCTTCTTTACATCATGCTACTTCGTTCACGACACTTCACTAATTTTCTGCATAATTTTCAGTATTTGTGTTCAGACTGTGAATGCTATTTGACTGTGTTTCTGCTGCCTCTCTATCTGGTTACGCGTTCAGCACCAGCTGTTCTAGTTTTGCATACTAATGAAAAGAGCCTGGATAATAAACATCTCATTTGCTTTTCCTCCCTGACCTCAGCCTCTTTTCTCGCGATAGTAAGTATATTTTTTTGTTAGTGTAGCACCCACACAACTAGTTTTCTACTAGTAATTTTCACCCTTTGCTCCTTGGCATAGACCATTTGTGTTACTGCATGTGCAATTCTCATTTACCCAATTTTCCTTCTTCTGTGCTGTAATAACAGGTGTGAAAATCAAGCCAACCTCTTCTCCCATTTCTTGGTTTAACTATTTTCTTATCATCATGCTAGGCACAAGACAAAGTTTTAGGGCTCAGTTCAGTCAATTCAAAGGGACGGTTCCTCTTCCCCCACCTCAGTCTCACATTGACTCAGGAAGAAAACCGTTTACCTCTTCTTGGTAATGTCAGGTTTTCTGCTATGTTTTTGCTCCCTGAATCAGTTCTACACAGAGTCAAAAAGCCACCAGCACACCTCAAAAGAAGCCACATGAGTGTGCAGCCATGGGAGGTAAGGCTGTCCTGTGCAGCACCTTGCCAACTTAGATTGCCTCAGGGATCTCCTCAAACCACGCCAGGGGTTAATCCCAGATAGTTTATAATAACCTCTGAAGTCCACCCGTTGAGAAGCATGATCTTCTCTTCTCCCAGTGGTCAAACGCCTCCAAGTTCCCTCCTCACAAGTGCTCCCTCACTACCAGCTGACCACACTGCCTTTGGGATCCCCACAGATCCCCCCAGGATGGGTGCCCTTCCCTTCCTTCACTTACCAACGAGCTATTCCACTCTCGGGTGAGCGCAGTCACTTCATGCAGCTGAAACCACCCCATTTTCTGTTACAAACACTTTTGTCTGCTGTAAGGCAGTTTTTCAGAAGCCCAAAGGCTCTTTCTACAAAAATTGGGAACAAACAGACATGACCTTTTATGCAATCATTAAATCGCGAAGATTATCCTATTTTCACTGGGAGGAGGCACTATTTTTTTTCCCTTTTTTCTTCTTTCATGAGCCAAGGGCCTGAGGTGCAGATGAACAGGCTCTCTGAGGCACCTTGACATTCAGTTTATTTTAGTGAAACGTCAAGTGCAAAACTTCCCAATGGGGGAGAAAACCAGCATGGCTAGGCTGTGGGCATGTACCTCTTCCACTGAAAAATTAAGGACAACAGTGAGCTTCGTACTTTTGTAGCGTCCACCTAGGCTGAGTATTTTTCAAGTCTCCTTTCTGTTAAAAAGCCAAACCTCCCAGGCAGAGGTCAACATAAGCCATTCTTGCAGCTTTTCTTCTATTACCAGGAAAAAGTTGCCACACAGAGCAACCCCACACAGACCTCCTTCCAACCCCCTTTTCTGACAAACAAACAAACAAACAAAAAAAGAAGAAAGAAAAAAAAAGAAAGAATGGGCCACCAGAAAATGCATGAATGCCAGAGTCCAGTTCTCTCATTTCTTCCACAAGGAATATAAATGCACTGAAACCTGCACGAAAAACGTGGCTGAGCTCTCTCCTGCCTGGCATCTCTGCCGTGAGTTTAATGGCGAGGCCAGAATACAGTACAGCTACGATTCACTCATTCTGAAAAACAGACCGAGTATACTAGAACACAGTTCTCCCCTAACAAATCTAAACATCAGCCGATTTCAATGTAGATTGTCCCATAAACACAGGTGGAAGCACAAGAGCACAGGAAGGCGCAATGTACAACCCACACAGTTTGCTGCACTTTTCAAGTACTGAAAATGTACTCCGTAGAAAGCACAGACTCCGTGGTACAGTTATTTCACCTAAAATTAAACCACAGTTTCCTCCAGATTTACTACACCTTTCTGGTGTCGTTAACCACATTTTCAGAAACAACTGCAGCACCTCTATTTTCCATGCCTGCCCTACGGTGTCTATAAGCTTTGTTTCTGTGCTCCTCTCTACACCCCCGTGGCATGGGAATGACAACCCCTGTGCCAGGGGATGTTTTAGCTATATATATAGCTTTCCTATCCGCTTCCCTCACCACCTCCTACTGTCCCAAGAGACTGCATATCATTAAAAAGAAATTAGGCCCAGATTGTGCTCTGCTAATTCAGGTGTAGCGGGAGCTCTCTCTGCACGTGCACCTTTCCCTTCCCCTGCATAAAAGTGGCCTGAGAGCGCGCCGCGTTTTCTTACTGCAGACCCTTAACATCCATCCCTGGGAAGCTGTCCTTACACTTTAAATTGGATACCAGTAGTGAAAAATAGTAGCAGCAAAAGTACTGAGAAAGCCGTTCATCCACCTTTTTGCATGCCAGCTTTACACGAGAAAAATAGAGTGGTTCACGTCTCGCCAGTAAACAGAAGAACGGCTAACACCGTGGGCAACTAGAGAAGCCACAGGCTGACACTGAAAAGAGGCATTTCGTACAAATGATTCAGGAAGTCAGCGATGCAGAGGGAGCCCTGAACCTGTTAAGATAGTTCAGCTCACCCTACTCTCACGGCAAAATATATCCCGGTTATACCGACCTGCCTCTTTCTTCCTGAAGCGTGGTCTAACAGGTAGCTACCAACAACTCCGCAGATGACCAGGAGAACAGCAGGTTGGGGAGAGGGCAGCTGGGCTGTGTTGGTAGATACAGACCAAGACATACCCAGGACAGAAAGGGTCTCGCTTGTGAGCGGTAAGTTGAGGTAGGACTGTAGGGTGGGAAGGATGGAGGTAGGAGGGAGGATGGTGGTTGGATTGTGCTGGAACACAGCAACTCGACTTTCTCAAGGGTCAGGGGACAGGGTGGTTGAAGGGCTGGCCCATGCCGAAAGACCAGGGGTGGCAGCCTGCAAGGAACAGGCTGGGGCAGTGGCCTGGCCGCCGATTCAAGCTAAAACTGATCTGTGGAAAGGAAGTGGCTGACAGTTACAGCGGCTACAGGCTCTCAAAGCTGCAGAAGAGCCAACTCCCCTCTCTTCCCAGGCTCCGAAGGCACAGGAGCAGCTCAAGACCTGGAAGCAGAACAAGGGTTTATAGCCCAACCCTGACTTGAACTGTGCTAGCAGTCCACCCCTGCCACTACCTCCTTTTCTTTCTCCTTCTCCTCTGGTTGGTCCCAGCTACCTACAGGCTGGAGCCCAAAGAACTGTCTTCATACCACCACCTCTCCCAGACCCTGGGCTAAGAAACGGAGCCTGCCAGCCCAGAACAGTGCAACGACTGCAACCTCACGGGTCCTCACCTCAGAAATCCAAGATCCCTGCTGTGGAGGATGCTTTCTGAAAACTACCATCAGCTGCATTAGCACAAAGCCACTCCATGCTTCAATGACCTCTTCGAACTCTTCAGACAGAAGAAAGCTGTCTGCTTGAAAGCTACTGCAAGCTGGGGAGCGAGGGAGTAAGTGAGCACGGATGATATTTTAGCCAACTGGGAGTAACTATGCCCTAAGCAATCCCAAGATAAAAATCCATTATCTTGTAATCAGGAACCTCTCTTGAACTATTCTCAAGCTTTTGGGCAAACATTGTTTTTACTTTTATGGTACAGGTGTCATTGGTTCCCACCGAGGACTCGTGTTGCACTGAGCAAGGTCCTGCACAAGCGATACCGGAGGGCATGCCTTATCAACAAGCAGTACAATGCCATCGCTAAATCATTTGGAGGTCAGAACCTACACTTACTATTCATTTTAAATGCCAATATATAAGTAAAACACAGAAATGAAATACCGGTTAGAGTATTTGTTTACTAAAATCAAAGTCACCATGCACACAAAAATAAGACAAGAATATCTGACAAAATTGGTGGGGTTCAAATGTTACTGTTGATAAAGAAGTGATGAATAGGCTGAAATTTTTATTGGGGCTGGTTTATTTTGAAGTTGTAGTTATTTTCACATTATCTATACTGTAAAAACAAAACATTTTTTCCTTTACTATAAAAGCAAAATTAAACAGCAACATTTATACCATAGTAACAATTCATGACTTATGATTCAAGTTCTCTAGTGTTTTTATATTTTTAATCCTCCTTAGCTATTCTTGTACAGCAGACTATACATTTACAAATTTTTTCATTTTTTAAATCTAGTACTAGGTAATCTAGTATCCCATCAGTTCTACCGACTTATAGTCAGCTCTATCTAAATTAGATACAATTTTATCAGAATTACAAATATTTATTAGATATTTCAATAAAATAACACTTTTATCTTGGAGGAAGAATGAACACAAGGTTATTTTATTGAACCTTTATCACCTTTTCGGAGGGAAGGGAGTGGCAGATCATCTAAATACATGACAGTTAAGGTACTAGAGAGCAGTGAAATCAGTAATAAATGTCTAACATGGTCTGGACATAACAGGAAATGAGTGGGTGACTTCAAATTAAAATATTTTTTAGAAATACACAGTAGTAGAAGGAGATAGTGTTGATTCAAAAAGTAACTTGAACTTAGCAGCACCTTTAAATTATTATTTGGGGGAGTATTTAATTTGTAATTTTACTGGGAACTAGTTCTCTAAACAGCTGAATTTTAAAAGCTGACCGAAATGGCTGGTTCAGAGCCACTTCTGTTATCAAAGCATAAGTTATATACTGTTACAAAAGACACCTCCCGTGTTTCAATTAAACACCTCTGAATTTACAGTGATACAAATGAGAAAACAGCATTTAAGGCAAAACCCTTCTAACGTAAATAGAAGGCAGACTAAGGTGATTTTTATGGAAGAGGACAGAAGATTTTAACTATAAAAGATAAACTATTTAAATTTATTAGCATAGGTATTGGGAAAGTACTCAGAAATGTTTGAAAAATTTTACTTATATAATAGCATCTTATTACTATAGTTATGAATACATTTATTGAGGAAATAATTGTGAAACTGGAATATCATGCATACAACTGCATTAATCAAATTACAGTAATGTTGGCTTTTCCCCAGATTACATAATGCAAGACTACTTAAATATTATTTAAGACTCCAATATTGAATCTGTCATTTTTATGCCCTAATTTTAGCATGCTCTGCCAAAGAATGTAAATGTTTTCTGAGGCCTCCTGGAAGAGGGTCAGACCAGCTGCAGTAGGAAGACACAAAGGGGTTCCTTAAGGACAAGTCTTTCCTCTTACAATCTGCTGACACAGCTCCCGTCAACACTCATGGGGGAGAGCAGACCCAGAACTATCAGTCTGTTAACTCTGAATTTGTTTGCTTTTGTGGGTGGGTTACACCTCAGACATGCCAGACACATCTCATTATGAAATGCATGCAGGCAGGTGACTAGTTCTGATGCAGTTATAAAGGCAAATATTCCACAGGAGAAATCCTTACAAACACATATTTATGGTTTAGCTGCATCACCTCGTAATATCCTTTCAATGTCATGATCTGAGCTGTAGACTCTGCCCCATCCTTCTTTCAATACTAGAAGCACATTGTTTCGTAGGGCACTGGTGGCATAGGTGGCACGCACAGGTTTCCACCACCTCCTGGGGGTACAGATCCTGGTTGATGAAGGGTGAACTTCCAAATACCCTTTCCAGGCCAAGGTACTGCAAGACCAGGGACACTGGTTTTGCAGTAGTTACGTTTTCTTGACTTCTGAGAAGTTTGTAGTAATATTAAAACAGTTCTCTACATAATGATTTTACTCCTCTTGGTTCTAGCCGAAGACTTTTCCTCCTCATAACATTACACTTTATATCAGAGAAAAAAAAAAACTAGAACTGCATAAAAATTGAAGTCTTTTCACTACAACTATTTATGTTTCCACTCTGTCTTTTTACTGCATTAATGCAATGGTCTGCTCTCACAGACTGCTTAACATCAGTGAAAGCTGCCAACCCTCCTCAGTACCCCCCCCCCCAAAAAAATGAAACTCACAATAAACTATACAGCCTGAAATATCTATCATCTATATTATTCTCTTACAGGTCAAACAAAAGTTGCCTGCTCCCCGAGCTGTTTGCTTTTTTAATACTAGAAGTAAACAAATTGCAGGCTCTGTTTTTATTTGACTGACTGAAAGAGAAAACTCCAAAGGCTAAAATCAAAGGTACATCGCATAGTAACTAAGATGTAAAAAACACCTCTGGGTTGCAGGAAACAATAACTTCTGTGTATTATTTCTTTACTTACACTCCTTTCAGTGACATATCTTATGACCTTATTCACATGAATGTTTATTTTCTGGCTACTATGTAAGATGCAGCAATTTGTAGCTGAAAGCACAACACCCCCGCAGATGGGGGATAGTATGTGATCATAAAATCAAGTAAGTACAAATTAAAGTGAGAGAAAATAAAAGGTGTTCAACTTGCAGCTGTATGTGCAACTTCAGCTTCAGTATTTTCTAATTATTTCCCTCCTTGACTGTACAAACTCAGTTTTCCCTTATTAGAGTTTATATACGTGTGTATATGCATGTGAGCACACATATAATTGAGAGACAACTTCATAACCTAGCTTGATCAAATAGATTAATTTAACAGAGGCCAAATTAAACACTAAGCCACACAAGGTGCCCATTACAAAGCATAATAAGAGGTTAGCTAGAAAGCTCTTGCAAACAGATAAAAATTACTTGCCAGTAACTTGAGTTCTGCAAACCCCCCTTGTAGACATTATGCTACAGGGGAACAGGGTATGTTGCAGTATTTAACTACAAAGGCTTTCTTTAATCCAGGCAGTACCTACACTGGATGCCATGTGCCCAGCAGTTCTTGCACCAGCAGCTTTCAGAGAGATCTCCCGTTGGGAGAGCAAGTGAGCAGAATCTGGGAGAAGAGGCACAAGAGAAGGAAGGCTACTGAGCAATTGCTCAAGCTCTGGTTAAATGAACTCTAATGACTACCAGTAGATTCACCTGAACATGGGTCAACATCCATTTGTGCAGTCTTCAACTCTAAGTTACGGCTACAAATAGCTGTGGAAATGCAGTGAAGTTGGAGATGCAGCTGAATAAACGTACCAGGAAAAACTGAAAAAGTATCTATGTGTGGGAATGACTCAGCTTTTGGTAAATGTGGTTTTGGAAGATGGTAGATGAAACTGTTATACGAAATAACTTGAAAACCTTGAGTAGGAACACGGTGAATCCTCAGAGAAGATATGTTACTACTGTCCTCTGCAAATCCCCCAAATACCACACGACTTTGCAAAAACATAGCAGTAGCAAGCAGGCTGTCATCAACACAAGTGGCAGTCCCACCTGAAAGGCCGTTCATGTTCCACCTTATTAGACCCTTGAAAGAACTGTAACATAGAATCAGAGAAGATGTAAGTACCAGTGGTGAGAAGACAGAGTAAACACTGTTCTATTTCCACCAGGCTTGGCTAGCTGGTGAACACGCTCCCTTTTTAAGCTGAGTCAGACTTTGTTCACTCAGTCAAAAACTCCCTCCACCTTCAGGTGGAGCCTCAAAACTGCTACAGATAAGAAAGGGGACAAGCAGGATCTATCAGTTGTCAGGAGTCATCCAGGCTCCATACAATGATAGGGAGGAAGTACAGATTTGGATTGCACATCCCCGTCCTGCCATGAGTGAAAAGGCCTGAGAGCCCTGGGGTTGTACAGGCAGGCACAGGGATGAGCTGGGGGGCAGACCTGCCTGCCTTGGCCAGATGGGAACATGAACAACGGAGAGTCTCGTTTTCTCTTATAAAACATGTGTAGGATTAAAGGCATAAATAGATGAGTAGATAAGAATTTCACTGACTGAAGGACAAAGAAGGTATTGATGCCCAAGCGAGGCTAAGACCTCGTCCGGAAAAAAAGTTTCAGCAATTTTGGATAACGCAATAAATATGTCTCTAATTAAACAGGCACAGTCTAAGAAAATGTTCTGTGGTGGAGCTCTTGCATTCCTGTTCACTATGCTGACAAATTTAACCAGCTAAATCTGCTTGTTTGGTATTCTAAAGGTTTGAAACATACCCTGTGGCTGTATCCACAAATAAGTAGTGCACTAACTCCAGAAGCTGATCACCACCTTACGAGCAGGGAGAAGATGACAAAGCTTTTGCACCTCCTTTTCAGGGTCAGAGAACACAATGATTATCCAAGTGTAGATACAAGGCGGCATAATGTACTGCATGCAGACTCAGCAGGCTGTGCAGCAACGTACCCAGCAGGCACCGTGACACCCTCACGGACAGTCAGGAGACTACACAACATGAGCTTGAAGTGTACTGAGTGTGCTTCCGCACCCCAGGGAAAAATTCACATAGAACAGTTACAAGAGACGAACAACTGCCTCTTCCGAGATACAGGTAAGTAACATGGTCTACAGGACCATGTAGGCTCAGTAAACTTTCTGTTCGAGGGCAAAGTGTGCTTGTGGACAGAGACATAGGGCGGAAAAACCACACCACCCAACACAAAACTCAGGAAACTTTCCTGCATCTGTTCAGGTGAACAGATGTGAATCATTTTCAGGCCAATCCTACATAATCTATCTCACTTTCTTAAACACATACCACTTCAATTCAATGGATCCGAAGGACAAATTAGTAAAACAGCTTTTTTCTTTATAGCTACGCAGCACTTCTGCACCTCCCAGACCACTTAGATATGACCATTACATCATGTGAATAGTTATTTTAAGAATGCAAGAAAGCATAAGATTATGTTCATGATTAGTCACCTGTGAAGTCTCTGAAGTTCATATACCATACGGGATTTCTTACAGCTGGCTTTGTTCTGTGGACACAGGAATACTCTTCAGAATAATCAGGTGCATAAATGTCTGTTATGTAGACAGGCAAGGTACTTTTAAGATAAGAAATTCCAAAAAAATGTTAACAAGAAAATAGAAAGTCAAGACTACACAAAATTAAAAGTCAGATCGTTTGGGTTTAAGTTACCACAAATTAGCTTGATTAATCACCGTTGGTGTTTCCAGAGAATTAAGCCCCTGAGGCTAAAAACAAGCATGGGAAACTTAAAAGGGAGGGCGGGGACAGCTTCTGACAGAGTTAGGACATTCAAATGCATAGAAAAGAGACACCATAAAAACAGGTATGGAGCGGGGAGATGCACAATTCTCCACCAACTCAAGACCTCAGGCTTCCCTCCTGCAAGCAACTAAAACTAGAAACAGCTGAAGGTGCAAGAATGAGTTTGTATCAGCAAAGTGTTCATATTTTCAGTTCAGCTGTTGATGTAGAAAAGAGTTAAAGAAATACAAACCATCAGATACCCCAGCACAGTTTAAGACCCATTTTTTCCTCAAATGACATAACCTAAAGTGAATGAAAAGCTTTCTTAGAGAGTAAAAATGGGGATTGACTGCTGTCCCTTGGATACAGTTTTTAAAAACTAACAATCCCTCTGCCCTGTCTTCCAAAGGGCCCAGAAGGAAAATAGGCATCTAAAACCTTTTCTTTCCCATCAAAGAAAACATACTGTGCATGTACTGACAGACACCTAAGCCACCAGGTATCGCTCCTGGGAAATAATACAATTATCCAATCCATTTTTCATTGCCTGATAGGCTCTCATTCTGTATCATATCACATATAAAATCAAAACCAGTAGCAAAGTCATTTGTTTTTTGGCGAAAGGGACACAGAACCAGCTACGCAGGATCAGTCAAGTAAGCACATGGTCAGGGCAGCAACAGAAAGCTCTCCAGCAGCGCTTCGCATAAGAACAGCCCAGCAAAACAGCAACCACTTGGACAAATGCTAGGATCCAGGATGAAGTAACGTGAATACTCCACTTGGAAATGAAAAAGAAACACTGAAGAGTTAGCAAGGCCCTTCTCAATGGAAAGGGCAGGGTCGCTCTTGAGAAACTGGAAAGATGGACTGGCCCAAAAGGACTCCACCACAGCTGTCTGCAGAAACTGGGCATTACTTAGCCCAGGAGATTACGCAGCATAGCACTTCATTCACATGCTCTCTGGCTTATGGCTTTTAAGATCCTTTTCTCTCTGTTGCTTTTTGTTCTATAAAAAATATATACTGTTGGAAGGTAACTTCTGGTCGCTGATTACCACATCACTGCTCTTAAGGGAATGAAATGGCATCTTATGAGCCCACTTGCTCTTGCTGGGACTGACACTGAGCAAGAGCATCACAGGATCCTTCCACAAGGGACAAGATGACTCGGGGCCAGGAGGCAGCTGGGTTGCAGCTTCAGCCCTGGAGAGGCTGGCTTGGGATGGCAAGGCAGCTTGCCTCAGTACCTGTAACACGTGATACTTCCCTGGTTTTGGAGCAAAAATTTTGCTCGGAGGACAGGGTTTTGAGTATTGTTAAAAGTTTCTGTATACACGGAGCCCAGAGCTTGCTAGCTGGAAGTCTAGGTTGCTTGCACTGCAAATGTCACTAGTTTATTTCAACACGCAGATTCTCCGCCTTGCACTGGTCCCTTTGGTTTTCTGCCTCCTGCCCACCCCGAGTATAAGATATAAAGGCAGAAACATTAATTTTGTCTATACAAAGATTCAGATAAGGCTTGGTCTCAGTTACAGTTGCTGATGTTTGAACAACCATAGGTGTTCGAGCCCTTGACTTCATAGGAATAGCTGATCTTTTTTCACTGGTCAAAATGCCTTCTGCTTCAAACTAGGGTAAAACTCAGCCAAGCCAACAGGAGCTTCACTCACCAAGTCTCAGAGTTAAAAGCATTCACTACTAGATAGATGGCCATCAATGGTGTTTTTCCGAAATTTGAAAAACTCACTCACCACAATGCATTAACAACCTGTTATACATAAAAACATTTGTTACATCTGTTTCATATTCCTTTTTCTACATCAAACACCTACATCATTTCTGATACAACCTGCCCCCAAGTCTTGAAAACCTTTTGACTCAATCATACATTATCTAAACGTCAGGAATATTTTTACCTTCCTTAACATGCTTCAACTTCAAGACTTAACTGGAATGTCTAATAAAGAAATGGTAATATGCTTAATAATGTGCTTAGATTCATAACATATACTAATTATGTTTTATGCTGTAACAACCTGTACTTACAATTGCATGTCATATTTTGGTTCCCCCCCCGTTGTTTTCTGCTCCACTTCACTTAAATTTTTCAGAAACTAAGTACTTCTGGAATGACAAATTTAAGAATTATTAAAATTCTTAAGACTAAACTTTAAGAATTACTCATATAAACTCATTACCGTCACTTTTAATTTAAATGATGGCTTTTTCAGGAAAAGGGAGCAGCTCCCTTCCACTATGCCCAGCTGCAGATTCCTTCCTCCATCCTGTGTACCAGGTCTGGCATTCATCTGAGTCATCACTAGTTTAGGTAGCTAAGCCAGCACAAAATCAATTCCACAAAAAAAGGGTGGGGTTTTGGGGTGTGTGTGTTTGTTTGTTTTGCCTTTAAAACAGTCTTAGCTGCTGAACTGACTCATGCTGGAGCAGAAAGAGCAAAGCAGGTAAGACTGCTCCTCCCGATGCAGCTGACCTAAATGGGCTAAACCACAACGTCACATCGGACCCTGAGAGTATCAGTCACCTAAACCTTTAAAAGATACATGAAGTTTAGTAAATAATAGTAATTTCAAAGTATTTTTCTTTGTGGGAAGTCACACACTACTATGGTCAGAGCTCAGAGGTACACAGATGAACTCTTCACGGAAAATTTGGAATTTGTGACAAAACCTTTTTATCAATAACTACAAAGGCCAGTACAGACTTCTCCTCTATACAAAAAAGAAAAATCAATTCAAAGTGAAAAGAACTTCCCTGGGAAGTAAATCTATTTGTATTAACATAATATAACAAATGTATACAACTCATTATCTAATAAGCTCATTAGCTGATGAGCCAATCAGGATACTAATTTTTTTCAACCTGTTTCTCATATCATCTTCACACTGCGGTTGATACATCCATTGCCTCCAAAATCATGTATTAGTAAATGCTAACATACTGAATTAGAGATGGCAACTACTGTTGGAGTAAGTCTGGGTAAACAGCTGAGCTTCTTAGTAACTGGGAACTAATATAAAGCAGGAATGAAAAAAATTTCTGAGAAAAGATTGAGCTTGCAGAGCAGTGAACCACATGGCTTTAAAAATTATTGCCATGAGATCCCCCAGAAAGCAATTAAGTGACATGAAAAGATATTTCTACATCAGTATTGTATTACCGATGATAGCTCACACAGTGTTTGGAAAATATATGCAAGGAAACAAAAACTACCACCCTGGGTAAGTTCCACTCAGACTGTGGATGTGGCTAAAGTTAAGCACATTCTTCATTCAGTGTATTACGAAGAAAATTTTCAGCCTCCTGCAAGAATCAGTAACCCTGACAATCAAACATGAACTCACATTTTAGACTGTAACTGTGGGCTCATCTTCACTACTGTTAAATCAATTGTACTTAACTCAATTACAATGAGGTAATTACATTAACATGAGTCAGTGCATCCACACATGGCATTTGCACGTGTGCTCAGTGAATTGCTGTTACCTCCCACATGGCACAAATACTTCACTCCATCACATTAAACGGTACGCAGATGAGGACACTTTCACCAGTGGTTCAACACAGCACAAAACCATGCTGCTGCCAAACGCCTCTATCCCACTTGCACGGGGCAGACCTAATGCAAAGCTGTCCTTAACCAGGTACAAACTAACCACCGTGTGCGTTTACCCACCCACTGTAGGGCCTCTCATCTTTTAAAAATTTACTATGGCCTAATCCTTCTGGGAAGGAAACAAAAATACCTGTCTTTGCAATCTGTTATTATTAAACAGAAAGGTGAGGAGAAAATGAATAATAGAAAATAAAAAAAAAAATCAACAAAACTGTGTGTTACAAAAATTTTACCGTTACAGCAAACATTGTGATTCATGGGCTCCTGACTACATCTGCTGGCAGCCACATATGCTCCACCATCTCCAATTCTCTCCTGCCTCTCCACCCCTCTGCATCTCAGGCTGTGTATATGTTGCTAATTAAATAGCTCAGGCAGAATTCCCCGGCTCTGAAGCAAGGTGGCACAGCATAATTTAACATCCATCTGACACAATTCTTTCCTTCCCCATCTCTGCCCCGTCCCCAAAAGACAGGGTAGCTATGCTCAGACTGCTGGCCAGAGCGATGCCACCAACCAGCACATGCCCTTTCGGCCAGATGTGCCAGATGCAGCAGCAGGTGCTGTGGGGAGAAAAAAAAAAAAAAAAAAAAAATGATGACACACTACCTCTCACACAGCACGGAGAATCACGCTCCACTGCCTCAGCCTGCTCCTGACCCTGGTTTATTTATCATAAGATGCAGTCTTAAAAGTGAGTAATACTGGTTCAGTTAATAAGAGTGACTTTCTGCTATTGATAAGGCAGGTGACTGCAGTAAGTACATTTACCTGGCCCATGCCTTAATTTAAGTAAAAACCTGTGTCCTGGTATCTGTGAGCACAGCTCAGCAGCAGTCCTCTCTCACTCATCTCTGGATCCTGATGGAAATCTCTGCACAACTTTTTAATATAATCAACAAGCAGTTGCCAAGAAACTGAATCCATAGTCATATGGGTAAAAAGCAGACCCACAGATACAGAAAAATAGCAAACTAATGCAACATGTATTTTCTCTTAAAAGACTATTTAAAGTCACTAAACACAATATTCAGGAGATTCTAGAAACAGATACTGTACCTATTTCACAAAACTTCTGAATGCCTCCCCTTGTTGTACGTGGAGAATCATGACTGATAAACACAGAAAACGTAATACCAACTGCAGAATACATTCCCTGGTGTTCAGGTGTATGCCATGGTTAGCAAATGGTAGGGCTAAAACCCTATCAAAGGGAAGATAAAAATCCAAATAAAGATGGATATGACTTTGGAGATGTAAGGACAAGAACAATGTAGGTTTCTTATGTTTGTCAAAGAAGTACTTTCTAAACACTTTTAATAGCTTCATAATCTACTAAAGTAGCCAGGTACAAGCATACTTTATCACAAAAGTACAATATTTTCTGCTTATATTCTGCAAATTAATATATTCTGAAATGTTCTACAGAACACTGAACCCAGAATACTCATGCCAAGAAATATGCTTAATATGTTAATACAAGGTTTTAAAATATCATTATTACAAAACACCAAGTTAAGGTCAACTTCTGAATGAAAAGTATATTTATGCACAGATTAGAGAGATGTTGTTTCTTAGGAATAAAGAAAAGGTATTCATTTGTAAGGACCAATTAATATTTAAGTTGTGCCTCATGGTTTCCAAGCGTTTATCTTAGGAAAACTTGTTTAAAATGCAGAAAACCATTATTATTCTATTTGGTGCCTACTTGCCTTTTTAGATTGAGAGTGCTTTTAACTATTCTTATTTTTTCTGAATTGTGCTAACAAATCACAATAAAAAAACAGAGCTTAACGAAATCTATTTAAACATTTTTTACAAATAGTAGTGTTATCTTTCAATATTAAATGTCAAACAATCTGTGCAAAACCTCAAGCCCTGGCTTATGACTATGGCATTATTTTACAGATAAAACAGTAGACTTTCGCTTTCCTTTTGCTGCCTTTGCAGTCTTTTTCCTGATTTGTGCACTCACGTTTTAATCCAACAGTGGTATTGTCTGATCTTACCAGTGTCCTGTGTGGCTACAAGCTCACACAGTGGGGTCAAGAGAGAGCACAACCAGAAAACTTGTGAAAAAGGAAAACAAAATGGAGGAGGGGCACCCGCTGAAGATAAAGGAAAGCCAGCAGAAATGCCTACAGCGAACTCTGCATTTTGTTCAGCTCTCCCAAAGTAGTGTTTCCTTAACGCTACTTCAGAATTATAAAAAAGGTGTTAAAAGAAAAACTTCCTTGGTCAACCTCCCCAAATTTCCAGGGACAATTCTGAAATTATTTATTTACTTTAAGCTATATCCTATTTATACAGAAATCAAGAGCTTATGGTAAAATGCTGCCCCACAAATCTTAAGCTGATGGGAGAGAAAACAGTTTATAAAGTTTCCTCTTTGTGAAATTAGAAATTTCTTTTTGCTCAGAAAAGGTAGATATTGTTTCATTTTGTAAAATAAAGAAAATCCTGTCTGTGCAAATACCTTCAAATGGAAATGAAATTTACATTTTATAGTTGTTTTTCAAAGATCACTTTCACAGCTAATACTCCCTTTAAAAATATTTTCTCACATGGAGCTTGCTCTTTCTTACACTAAATTTTACATTTGTTTGCAACACACCTTCCCCCAACCACTGAAAAAAAAAGATGAATTGCTTACTGTTAATGTCACCATGGTAACTTATTATAACTACCTGAAATTTGGAAATCAATAATGACCTGAAGAACAACCTACAAATAAAGATAAATGGTATTTTGTTCACTTAAGTCTTTGCTAGAATAATGTGCCAAATAATCTAGTTTGTTATAATATACCCAGTATTGATATCTTCTTATTCTTATCTGTGTGCCAGAAACAGACATATCTACTTCGGTCAATCTTATATTAAGACAGTTGTGTACAGTCATGATCTGTATAGACCATGTACATAAATATCAGTGCACAAGGCACACAAATCATTGTTTGCAAAAGGAAGTGTCAAATTACTTTAATCAACCATCAATCTATGCAATATATGAAGGTTACTGAAAAGTGTAATGATTTCTTCACAGTTACGCGTTGCAGTTGAAAAGAATATTTTTAGTGCCATTTGGCACTTTTTCTTTCCAAAATAAATATCTAGATGCATTTACAGAAAGAACAGCTACAAATTCAAGCCACATATAATTTTATATATGAAAGACAACTTTATTGTGATGATCCTGATCAAATGCTATTAAACATAGAGCTTTGCTACTGGATAGGCTCCATTTATCAGTCTATCTGTATAAGAGAAGTATTTCCCAAAATTTCAGGACATATTTTTTTCTCAAGTAAAAGTAGCCACACACAGCAGTTTCTCCCAAACCACACTGAACCTGCCCAGTACAGACTGTCAGCAGTGCCCTGAAGAGCTACCAGATCTCTTACACTCCCACTCTGCCCATCCTTAGCTGCACGAGGCTACCCACCCCTGCCAGAAATTATACGTATTTATTTTTATATATATGTATTAAAAATATATATAAATAAAGGCTCCTTCAGTTTCTGTACATTGGTGTGCTGTAATTTACAGTGGCAACATACTGTAATACCTGTGGTACACTTTGGCCAGACACAGCACAACTTGTGCCAATAAACAATTTCAAGAAAATCACTCCTGCATTTTATTAGCTACAACATCCTTCTGACTTTATATTAAAATAGCAGCAACCAGGCCTCAAAATTTTCCATGCATCTACTAAATCTGCCTAGGTTATGCACATGTAGCACTCAGTGTAATTTCACTGATGCTGCACAGACAGAATTCAGTCCTACCTGCTCTCAGACAAACTAAGAGCCCGTCCTGCAAGTTGCCGCGCAAGGGAGTCCCGCACAGAGCTCACTTTGGGACCTCGATCGTCATCAAAGACCAATGAAGTCCAAGTGACTTCGTAACTCTGCAGAGTTCAGAAGTATGGCACAGGTAACCAGCGCTTTGCAGCACTGAACCAATACCATGAAGGACAAGTACATGCATGAGGAGAAGTGTTTCTTTACAAACACTTCTTGGTTCTTTCAGGACAATTCAGTGGTTTATTTCTGTGAAAATATTTTTCAAGTGTCCTTAAAAGACAAACAAAAATTACTGCTACAGCCTGCTTTGAAGCAAAGCACCAGGAGAGAGGTTATTTATGGCTTATTTGATGTAGTACTGGTTGGCCCTGAACCTTAGTCAAAGTAGCCACTGCGTTCAGCTAATATACATTACATAGGGTCTGCTAAGAAAGTTTAAATCATGGTGACTCTTCAAGAAAGCTTAACTTGATCCTCCTGTAACATTAAGTCAAAGGTGAGCCAGGCAAAGGAGACAGTTCAAATATACCTCTCTAGTTACTCACCAGCAGGGCAGTCACAAATTAAATGTCGCCAATGGCAATGGAAAACTCATTCCCAAATATTTCTATTTTTACAAAAGTTACAGAAATAGATACATCCACTATTTGCAGGACTGGACTGTTAGCATCTCTTTCTAAGGAAATGAATGCCACACCAAGCACAGCACTGATACAAAGTGCAGTCACAATAAGCGTACGCCAACGAAGACAGAGGTTCTGTGACATGCAGTTGTGCAAAGTCTTGCTCTGCCATTTTTTCCTAGCTAGCAAGTTTAATCCATGAGAACGAAGAGAAGTTCAGGGAACAAGACCTCCCATTTCACTTCGGCTCAGTTCCTTGAAAATGACACTCTACCACTGTCCTGACACCAAACGGAGTGGTTGCATTCTGCATTTCCTCAGGCTGCATGATTCCGCCGTTCTCCTCAAGTTAGCTCCAATTTTCATGCATGTCCTACGATCTTGCTGATACAAATGAAGTTCAAACATGCAAAATACGTTATTAGTTTTCAGCTCAAAGAGCTGATTGTAACTCCTCCTGCAGCTATAAGGCAGCAGAACTGACACTGAGTCCAGGTGGGAACATGAGGCCAGGGTGGAGGAAGGGGTAGGTGGGATTGCCTCTTCTAGCTCAAATCTACAGTTAGGTGGTTTAAGGCAATAATGAAACTGCAGGGTTAAAACAAGCAAGGATTTTCTCCAGGAAAACAAAACCCAAAACTTAGTGTGGTGTAACATCTTTAGCAAACAATTTTTTCATCAATATTTATAGAGATGCTTACTTAATTTAAAAATAACCATGCAGCATAATTCTGGGGCCCACAAAACCAGCAATAAAAAGTTTGGTACGTATCAACCAAAATGCCATTAAAGCAGTGGTGTATGGAGTGACAATTATTGGGCTCTCCGAGATTGCTGATTTTTGAAAAGCATTTCTACCACTTGGGATTGTAAAAGCAACATTTAACGTTAACCTTAAAAAAGAAAAAAAGGCAAAGACTTTTTACACAGAAAGGTTAAAATAAGTTGCCACACCCAAGGAAACATTATCTAAATATTCCACATATCTGACACGTACAGTAAAACAACCCTAAGTTTAACTGAAAATCTGCAGCCAGACAGCATACGTGAATTAATTAAAACTACAGAAAACCTGAGACAAAGTTATCTGTACTTGAGATGTGAAATACTTCTTGACAAACACTTTCAAAAAGCACGTCACCTATATGAAGCTAACAAGACAAGTAAAGCAGCCTTTAATCCCTCCACTACTTTGAACCAACCACAGCAACCTTAGGGTTCTGTTGGTACAAATTCACTTCGTAACATACGCATCTAAAAAATCGTTTGCAAGTAAAAATGTTATCAGAAAAAAAACTATGAGACTCCAGTGAGCTGGACACTGATAAGGAAGGAAGGAGCGACTGACACAAATGTATCATAGTGAGTGGCACTGCACCAAACCCCTCTCATAGGAGAGACTGTCCCTGAGGGGTGAATCATTGCACACCATGCACTGCCTAGAAGTGCATTTTGTATTTTCAAACGTAAAAAAACTTGGTTCTAATTATACTATTATAAACTACAGTCAGAGAACTTGTAAAACTGCTTTACACAACTCACCCACATAGATGGAAAAATCAACATATTGAGACCAGCGTTATTAAAGACTGCTTGATTTTATTTCCTTTGCAGCAGAACTGTTGTTGTGGAAGAAATACATATATTTCACATATTGTATACAAACTGTATATATATATATATGCACATACTTCATTTTTGTTTTTAAAAAAGAAAAAAGCTAATACTATCAATCCGTTCCTCAACGTAAAAAGTATTTAAGTAGTGAAACTACAGTTCTTACACAAGAAAAAAAAATAAAAAATCCAATTGAGTCCACACAGAACTTTGCCCAAGGCCAGACTAAAGCAGAAGACCATTTTTAAGGGGTGAATAGTTATAAAAGTCACATATTTAAGGTCCTAATCTTGAAATGCTTATTTACGTGACTAGTTCTTACTTTAAAGAAGAGGTGTTTGCAAGATTGGAATCCTACAATCATTAATCTTTTTGAGTGACTTTTTAGCATGAAGGACTGTGTTCTCCTTCAAAACAAACAAAAGCAGATAATTCTCCTGAATATTTTGCAAAGCCTTTCTTTGTGTTGTCATGTTACAACACTCAGAAGTTAAAGAGAAATTGTAAGCGATGACGTAGAACATGGCTGCAAAGTTCTAGCAAGTTTAAGAAAAAATACTGGTTTTTGGTAAAAATGTAATAATTTTGAAAGTACAAATATTTCTGTAAATATGACTATTTCAACACAGTGTGTTATTCAGCAGCATGTTTTGCTTGATCATGAAAAGAGGAAGTCTAGCTATTTACTGCGATGTCTAAGAAAATCACCAAATGTCTAGCTTTCTCATACCCACATTTAACTCTCCACCCAGTATTCTTTTTACTCTAAGCGTCAACGAAGCAAACAACAAATGCAACACTGAGCTCAGGTTTCATATGCTCCTTAAAAAGATGCTGAATTTGGGTTAGAAGCCGTTTTTAACGCGGAGGGAGAAAGACCTCACCACCGCCATCCCCAGGCTCTGCAACCCCTCCATTGTCACGCCTCTACCGCCGTTCCCGCCGGGCCGAGCTCCCAGGCCGGGCATGGGGCTGGGTGGGCGGCTCGCCCCGGCCCGAGCCTCCTCAGGAGCCCCAGCGGCCACCGACTGCCCGGCGAGCGAGGCAGCGCTTCCCCCCCAGCCCGCCCCGAGCTAACCCTGTGGGGTTGGGGGGATCCTTTCGGGGGCTACATGTCTTCAACCCCGTCATAACCAAAGGTGTAGCAGGGGAGGCGCCGTGCTTCGAGAAGCCCCGCCGCCGCCAGCGGGCCCGACCGGGCCGCCCACGTGTGCCGGCCGCCTCAGCCTCGGCCTGCCCGCGCCGCCTCGTCCTCCCGGGGGGCGGAGGAAGGGGCAGGACCCCGCCGCCGCAGAACAAAGGGTGGCATGGGCCGCCCTCAGCCCTCCCCGGGGTCTGCCGAAAAGCGGCCCTGGGCCGCGGCTCACCGTAACGAGAGCCCGGGGCCGCGGCGCGGCCGCGTCCGCCGGGCCAGGCCGGGCCGCCCGCCCCGCCGCCATCTTGATGGGCAGCCCCTGCTCCGGCCGCGGGCCTGGGGCCTGCTGCGGCCACCCTGGTCCCGCGGCCCGGGTCACTGCGCGGGGCGCCGAGATGAGAGCGAAGCGTTGGGTCCTTGTTTTAACCCCGGCTCAGCCTACAAGTGCTCACGTCTTTTGACAGCCCCCTGTACAAGCAGATGCTACCATGGCGCTACGCCTGGGCATAAATAGGAACAAGCCTCCGGGGGAAACGGCAGCGTTTTTGAGCGCGCTGGTATTTATTTGCCCGTTCTTTAATTCGCATGTGCTGTAATGCGCTCCGTGGCTGGTGGCGAATTGTTCCTGCAGCACGGGAAATGGCGCCCATCCCCAGGGCAGGGCCCTGGCGCTCTGGCGGGTGGCAAGTTGGGGTTTTACTGCTGGCAAGAGGCGGCCCAGCGCTAAACCCATGAACCTGTTCAGCAGTGCTGCCCCCGCCGACGGGCCGGACCCTTGGAGATCTATTTTTGATGCATCATTATTTTGATTCTCAAAGACACTAACCAGCATTTCCAGTTTTGCACTGCGTGCCTTTTTTTAAAAAAAAAAAAAAAAGAAAAAGAAAATAAGAACGAACACCAAACAATTTAAACCATATTAACACAGTAATAAACCGAACGTCTTTGAATCTTTCGCATCAATCGCTTCCCTGGGCCGTACCTGACCACCCGGGTTACAAAGGGCCGACGACCCCTCCCGCCTGGCCGCTGCGCCGCCGGCGGAGGGTTCTGCCACAGCACGGCCACCCCTCTCACTCCTATCCTGTCACCCCCTCACCCCCCCGGCGGCGGATCCCTGCGCGGCCAGGTGCGCGGGCTGCTGGAAAAAAAATAAACCTCGAACGTCGGCGTACCTCGCTTTCAAATACCCGACTGCCCACCTAAATCCTTTAGGCTGTGGCTTGGGTTTATGCTGCTACGTTACAAATATAACCCCCCCCGGCATTCCCGCCTGTTTTGCCACCGGCATGAAAAAGAGCGGAACGGGATCACCTGTCCTTACGTCAACTGACCAATTCATCTACATTTTATAAATTTGTCACCGAGAACAGGATTCCAGATAGTTCGTACAGCATGGTGGCAATGTTTTGCTGTTGTTTACGTTCACAGTGATGATCTTCGATAAAAAACAGGCCTAAGAACAAAACCAACAACAATTTTGCAGCAATTCTTCCATTCGTGCATGTTTTACACGCCGAGAGGTGCTAACAGCATTGATCCTGCACACCCTTCGTTACCACAGCAGCCCCAGGCAACTTTTATATTAGAAGCAACCTGCACCCACTTGAATATTACCAATTTACAATAAACACAACATTTATACAGGAAAAATCGCAGCTTATCCTTTGCAAACCAGAGGTTTTCCTCCATCCATGCCAACCGTGGCCACGGCAGAGAAGTCAGTATCTGGCAAATCTTGTCGGCAAGCGGAAAAATTAAGACACAGAATCTTTACTTTTGGCCCCTTCTAGATACTAATTACATGATTTCGCAATGCGCTGATCCAAAAGGGGGACTGACAAACATAAAAAACCACTGTGACAATTAGCATCGGTCTCTGCCGTTCCTTTATGCAGCAGAATCCAAACTGAGCTACATCGTTAAATGTATTTCCCAAAATAGGCATGAACAATGTAGAAGATGAAAACAAGACTTGTATGCAAGTATTTAAGAAATCCTGTATTAACTAACGGTTAATATTTTCATTGTGTTTTTTTTTATTTGCATACTGTCTAAATTATTTTTTCTAATTTAATTTATTAATGCTCGAATGTAGTTTTTTAATGGTAACATTTTATAGCAACATTGTTACCAGAAAGCTCTTTATAGAATTAGTCAAATTCGTGGGAACCAGACATTTCAAAATCTGAGCATCCGGTTTTGACAAGAAAATATTTTGTCTAATAAATGTGTCAAGATTATTTTACAATAATGTAATTAGTACTTTTCAACAAACCAATTTTTAAAGGAATAAGGATTACTGTCTTTCGTATACATTTAGCACGTATCCTTAACATTTGATTTACTTCCACACAGACTTTTAATAAAAATAAATTATTTGCTTTTTTTGTCCCATCATCTTAAAATAATTGGCAATGAGATGTGAGCGTGCCCAGAAGAACAACGTGCTAGCAAGATGTACAAATTCAGATTAACTTTGTTGAACTGTTGGAATTAAACAGCAACAAAAAAAGCCCATAGTAAAAAAGGTATACTAAACTTTCCACACGTTAACTTAAGTGGAGAAGACTATAGAGCAGTACACGTTTTTATTCTCTTACATATCAGTAAATAATTATCTGCCAAGTTAGTCCTCTTTTAGACCTGAAATGCCAGGAATTTCAAACTTGTCCACAAAATGGCCAACCTACGCTTAAACTAATGAAGACCCCGGTGAAAATGAACAAAGGAAGCCAAGGGAGTATCTTCTGCCACATAAGATGTAAATACAGAGGGGTCACATTTCTCTCAAGGTACATGGTTCAGCTGAATGTTGATGCAAGAAATTTAGATGAACATTCATATATGATAAGTTCATACGAATAACACTGTAATATAATTACTTTTAGGGGCATTTTAAAGATTGAGAAAGACTTACAAACAACGTGAAGACAAATACACCGAATGATAGTTGATATACACAAAACTCCCTTATGTTTATTTAATCAAACTTTTCTGTTTTAAATCTAAGCTTGCAAATGAAACTATCAGAAAAAAGTCCTTGAGGGAAATTGTGCATACCTACTGAAACATCTTGATCCCCGTTTCACTGAGATCACCTGGCTCAACATTTCTTCTCTTAGTAACATTTGGTCCTGGAAGTGTAGCTAAAATACACCGTACTTTTTAAATGCCGGTCAAAAGGATGGAGAAAACAGAAACTAAGCTAAGGTTTACCAGTTTTTAAGAATTTAATAAATAGATTATATTCATCATCCTAAACCCAGAAATATTAGAACAAAAATCAATCATTTTATGCCAATTACCTCAGGAGAATATAATATACTATATAGTTGCATTTCATGACACCTATTGTGGTCAGTGCTGGTTTAGCTCCGTGTAATGGACATACTATCAATAGAGAATAAATACTAAATTACATATGGATAAAAGAAAAAACACATTACAAAAGCATAGTATTCCTTTATATATAATTAAAACCAATTACTGTTTCCCATATGAAAAAAACTATATTAATAGTTTTCTAATCATTTTTCTAATCATAGAAAATGTTAAACATTGAGTATACTATCGAATAATGAACACTAAAATAATTAATCTTTGGCAAAAGGACAGTACTACAACTGTAGCCATTTTAACAGTCTAATCTTGGTCCATTTAGAGTTGTCACCAGTTAGAGAAAGGAACACTGAAGGAAGAAGTACTATCTGTGTGAAAAAGAATAGCAATAAACCCACATAAGCATGGAATGGGCTATCACTTTCCGATAAACTATCAATAATTGTCAGTAAAAAAGCTACTATATTACAAAAATGAAATAATCTGCCATTTTTAAAAGTTTGTAATTGCTTAATGAAAAGAAATTAATGAAGATGAATAAAAATTCTTCGGGGAAACCGAATCTACCATTACATTATTAAACATAAAGAGATTTTGTTGCTCAAAGCAGGCTGCAGATTAATTTTGAAAAGTATTTACTATCTTGCAAAAATGTTATATAGTCATTAAATGCAAAGACATCATATAAAATGGAAAGTGCGGTTTTCTTTTTTTTACAGAAGTCATTGTCTTTACTGAAGGCAATGTAGACATAGATCAAATTTAAAGGAACCCTCTGAATCAGAAAGTTTTGAATTTAAATAACTTTAAACATTTTCAAATCTGATAGATCAGATTTCAGAATATTTAGTAATTATTTTTTTTTAATTCTTGAGGAAAAGAAGGCATTGCTAAAAGGAGAATCTAATAGCCAACTTTCTCAGTGTAGATAAGAGACTATAGCGCAGGAGAATGAAGCACGCCTTAGTGAAAGATGTGGTATTTACTGCTGCATTAAGAGTTTGCAATAGCGTGAATTAATGCTAACAAAATCCTATTTCAATTAGTCTACGCAAAGATTTTATCTTCAGCTGTACTATATTTCTGCCTGAAAGTCTTGAATATGATTTTCATCTTGACAAGGCACCTTTAAAATATTTTTCTCCCTTATCATCTACAGTTCAATCCCACAGTCCTCGCTTTGTGACTAGTCCTTTAAAGTTAATGGTGACACAAAGAGGTTTTTTAATAGAGAACTTTGCATTTCTGATGACTGTTTATTCATGCACCTCCTTCACATCCAGATCAACCACCTTATAAGTAATGTCTGTCTTTAACAATTATCACTAATTTCTGAAGCCAATTAGGAATGCCTTTAAAAATTATTTTACTTTTATCTTTGTTTCTAGTTGCAATAGTTTCTAAACCAGAGTCACGCACAATGACCAGGATGCCCTGAATGTCCTGTTAGTTAAAATCCGTGTGCGTGCTACAGCCACACACACCCCTACGCAAGAAACCATGCATTCCTTACGGGGTTAAATTCCACCCTACATTTCCAGTTTTTGTAAAACACGCTACATGAAAACATGAAACAAATGTGACTGATTCATATAAAACAACCATTAGAAATGTAACACACTTTAACGAACACACATGCACACACTGTCCCAAAACCAAACAATGAAGCAGACAAACAAATAAGAAGTTAATTACTGTAGTGAAGAACTTTTAAGCACTGTGGCGAAATGGGTATTTTTTTTTTTTTTACTAACTGCATTTACAAATATTTGAGGCCTCCAAATCTGTAAACTGTCCATCCCCTCCTGTCTGGACAGAGGGTTCAGCTACTTTCCCCCTCCCCGTAACGGGCCGGGGAGAAAGGCAGGTCATCAAGGACTCTGCCAGAAGGGTTCCCATCCTTCCCCTCGTGAACACACGATACTGCAGTTACAAAGTTTTTCACTTTTCCTAACACCTACCACACATCCTATTACCCCTACCGGAAATCAAAGGCCCGGTACAGGTGGCCCAAACTGGCTCTACATTACTCAGTAACTAACCGTTCAAGATCCCAACGTGCTTTCAGTGCAAGGATGAACTTCATTCCCCTTCAACAGAACCTGCCTGCACGCATGGGGAGGCGTCTTTTTCACATCGTGAGGATTTCACATACCACTTCTACACCTCTTTCCTCCTGTGAGGGAATGATTTGGGGCTGAGCAATTTTTCAACAGGAAGATAAAAAAAAAAAACAACGAAACAAAAACACAACCCACATCATCATCAGCTCAAGAGCTTTTGCATCAAGGCAGCCTGGCAGATTAGTGGTCAGGTGAATTTAGGTAAGACGTTAAAAATTGTACACTCACGGTACCAAAAAAGGTAGCATATTGTGAAAAGTATATACAAATTACATAACTGTGAAGTTGATGCGTTGACTTCATGTTAAGTTGTATCATTTTAAGTTAACTTTCAATTAAGCAGCAATGACCCAAGCCCTAGTTTACTACTCTACATTTTAGGCACTGTACCAGGAACACCAGTGGGAAATCAGACCACAATACAGCCCTCAAGTTTTTGACCACGAAAAGCACACCTACAATACCAAAAGGACGTGAACTACATACTTCCAGTAAGAACATTCATATAAGTGACTTAAAATCCACTCCTAATGCTGTCTAGTTTATTGAGCAAGTTTCACAAATCAGTGAGACCATGTCACGTGAAAAGATTGAGCGTAGTTTGGCCCATCAGACCTGTAATATCCGCAGGAAAAGAAAAGATGTCATGGTTTCAGTACATTAAGGAGGAGTTTTTGTTTACGGTTGAAATAATTCTGAACTTTCCATTCACTTGATGTACTATTGTTTTTAATATTGGGGGGAGAGGGTAGCAAACACGTTTGTGAATAATTCTTTGATCTTATTCCACTTCAGTGTCAACAATGGCTAATTCTCAAGCTGTCTGTAATTAAACAGGGTAAGACAGCAATATATATCTATTAAATACATGGGTTAAGCCCTCAACTACTCCCAAGTTTACAGAAGTCAGCTTGGGTCTATTAGGTAAATTCTAGATGAAAACTTTTATATATTTCTTTCATTTCCAATATAACGAGTCTAAGAATATTCAGAAATTACTACACATGGTCAACAGAGGCTTTTTAAAACCCCGTATTTCCACTAAGATTGTATTATTACAAATAGCCCATAAAACCAACCAAGATTTTGATTACTAGCTTGCAAAACACAGTTGTAAAATGAAATAAAACATTTTTAAAATTATAGCACACGTGCACTATTAAGAGATTTTAAAGACACCTGTACTTTGAAAAAATACAAGTCCATGTTTATTCTAGTCTACTAAAAGTACACAAGGGCTCTCGTTTTTACTCTCAGTATCAGTCCAGGGATTATTTTGGTGCATGTATTTATATAACCATAAACAAAGTTATAACACAAATGTTAAAGTAGCCTCAAGTGACACTATAATAAAAGCAATCTAGGAAAAAGAAAAATCCCTCTACACTGCATACCTATAAATTACCATGACTAATTAGAAGAGGGCTTCTCTGGGAATTATCTTTGATGGGAAAGCCACTATCAGCTATGTTCGTGAGAAGTACACACTTATGAATGTAATAACATTAGTGTTTTCTAACAGAGCATCATAAGATTGGTAGTAGTCATGGCATATTACTTTGATTTTGTAGACAAATTCATACACTCCAAATATTGATTATACATGCGTTCACTCAGATTTTAACAGGTGAAAATACTAACCTATGGTGCTAACAAAACCAAAAAAAACCTTTCAGCCTCCCTCCTTCCAAAAAATTGAATTCTAGCACAAGGTTACAACTTTGGAATGCAACGTATCCATGGGATTTTCTTGGCTCCTGCACTGGTAATAGAATATTCTACATACTTTCAGACAAGTAACTTTGAAAATTAAACGCATCGATACATTTTAAAGGTTATACATATGGAATAATCAGGGAGCTATATTTTTCAGGTTATCCACAAATTTCTCTAAGCTCTATCTGCTAAAAGATATATCCAAATTATTGTGAACATGCCCTGTAAATATACTTACTTCTGTTCTGTAGAAGTAAGAAACACAGATTGTTCTGATGAATCGAAAATTCCTTCTGATTTTTTGCTTTTGTTTTATAAATAGTGCTGTTTTAAAACTGCAATTCAAAATATTTCAATGCCACAGCTTAATTGTAATGAATAAAAAAAAAAAAGAAAAAAAAATGAAACATATAAGATTGAACTGACGCGTAACCCAAAAAAGGTTCCTCAAACATTCCACTTCCAAGGAGAGCTCAGATGCTTGCACTCATTCCACCACCCACAAGTGCCCTTTTTCTTGAAAAGTCACTAACACTTCTGTTATCTCCCCATCCCCAGCTGAAGGTAACACCATTATTCTGCCACTTTGCACCAGCGGAGACTGCAGCTTCGTTCACATTTCTGTGACAGCTTCCAGCTCTGTTTTCCTCCCATACCTTCAACTCACACCCTGGCAGCTCCTTGTTTGCATCCTTGGCTGCCCTTTCACAGTGCCAGCACTGTCCACCCTTATTTGTGGGGAACATGGGGTTCCTCCCATATGAAAAATTATAAAAAATCAGATACGAACCCCAAAGTTTCCCCAGCTGGGTTTGCCATGCAGCCGCTTCACAAACACTTATGCTAGCTAGCTCAACGGGGGAGAGTGCTATCAAAGCTCTTGAAGCTCACTTAAGCAGCACCACTGCTGCCAAATGCAAAAGTAAAATCACGGCCGTGGGACTCCCACCGAGAAGGGTGGCTTGTAGGAGTTTCAACCTCCACCTGTTCCCCACACTGCTGCTGCAAAGCCAACTCAGCTGCTTGCAGAGCAGCTGCTAACCTGCTGCATGTTACAGCTTTGCATGTCAGGGGGGAAAAAAAATAAATAAAAAAAAAAAAACCAAAATCAGTGCCAGTTTTCCTTAATACAGTGGTCTGTGAAACTTGCAGCAGTTTCCACAGCTGCTCCTCAAGCAGCTGAGCCATCTCTGGAGTGGGGACCCGGAATTTCCTCTAGCCGTCTCCCAGTGAGTTAACCCCCCATTTTAAGTCAGGGCCAGCCAGAAAAATCTGAGGAAAGAAAGGCTTGGACAACAATTTCTCCAACTAAGCATGCTCAAGCAACCAGAAGCACTTCCCCACCTTCCACGCAGAAGTGTTTACTGATACTCTGCTGATGTACAAGCAATTGAAGGATTCACTGCTTTCACCAGTGATACCCGGCAAGCAAAAGCTAGCCCAGACCTGTCCTGAGCACTGTCCCTTAGAGAGAGCGAAGCGTAATACTTTTCCATCAGTCATGATAACTTACAGCTGATTTAACAACAGGGGAAAAAAAGCACCCTTAAATACAGGGAACAAAAAACATAAGCAGTACATCCTGATTTCTTTGTATTAGTTTAAGAAACACAATAAACGGTCTTTACCCTCCAGTTTCTAGAGTCTTTACCCTCCAGTTTCTAGATTCTTAGGATCTTAAATTATGTCTTTACAGTCACTTTTATACACCTTTGTAGAAACTGATGAGCCTAATTTTGCTTCTGTTGATAATTATTGGGGAAAGATGTCAGGCCTCTACTGAGATGGGTTACATAAGGAAGATTAATTAAACAATATTTGCATGGAAGTATACTTTGTAAAGAGTCTAAAACAAAACTCTGGATGGGTCTAGATATACTTACTACCTCAGTAATGTCGTTGCAAACCAGGACAAGCAACAATAACAACATTTTTTCCCAATTTGACAATTCATTTCCTTTTAGCTTTGGTTCATGCATCTGCTTTGATATCTTATGTTTGTGCCCCAGACAAAATATCCTCTTCCTCACAGTATCCCAACCCCTGTGCACAATTTCCTCAGTCTTGGAGAAAAGGAGGATAGTATGCTCTGGAAAGGGTGTACTTACTGCTCTGCCAAAGAGGGAAATCTCTCTTAAGACAAAATAGTCCCATTGCAGGCCTCTGTTTTTGGGCCACTTGTGATTTTTACTTGTCAATCTTTAAGTTTTAAACTTCTTCAGCAAAATCTGATCTGGTTCAACACCATTTACGTTTAATGGGACTTGCCATTCATTTAAATACTACATACGTCTATCGATAAAAATGCACTATAACATTGGGTTTAGATGTAAATTGATGAAACCTGGGAGGTATTTCCACAGATGGTGGCTCCATAACCTAAACACCAAATTACAAGTTTTTTTAGACAACCATCTTAAACCGTCAAGCTCAGTATTTTGCCATCTGTCTGTGTGTCTATAGGTAGGACTTGAAATGTAGGACTGGACCTAATTAGTAGCCAAAACACATTAAAAAAAAAACAACAACAAAAAACAGGCTGTACCACTCCACACCACAAATCCATGGTCCCCATAATTCAAAATCAATTTTCTCTATATGCCCCAACACAACTGGAGAGTGCCAAAGCTTGGCTTTGGGTCTCCAGCTGTTACCCATTACAGATTCTACACGGGTTGAGGCTGCCAAGCACACTTTGACACCCACATATTTAGGAAAGGTCTGATCTCTGCCGGATCTCTGACACACATGCTCAGTGCAGACACACATTTACTACCCATTCGCTTCCTTCCTCAGCTTCCCTCTCTAAATCCTGCTAGCCACTTTTGTTTTGATTAGGAGTGGGCTTGCCTGGTCCCCAGTAGAAGTCAAAGATGACAAGTTTGTAACAGCACAGTCCTGCACAGAGACTTCTGTACTTCAAATGGGCATTGCTGTGTCATGGGCAAGCCCATGTTAAATACAATAAGGTGCAATGTAATATTGATCCCACTTGCTTGCCCAGAACTTCCAGTTATCCTGAACAATTAAGTAGCTTTTTACAGGCTCCTAATAATGCAGTAATGTAAAAAATGCGCTAGATGAATGAAGGTATCCTTGCGAAAGCACAGGATCACAAGTGTCACATAAGAAAATCAGCATTCAGCGTATCATGCCATGCCCAACTTTATCCTAGAAAAAGTTGTTCAACTGTGCCTAAAATACTAGGAATTTAAAGAATACGCACCTAACTCATCATCAAAAAGGATGATCAGGTCAAATTAAGGGGAAAGATGTTTCGGATGCTGTTCACATGTCTAATTTTCCATTTATTCTTCTGTTTACAATCATAACCAAATAATCTTAGTAATTTTCCCTCCTTCTTTTGTTATAGGTACTTGCAAGAATACGAACATAATTTATAATACAGAAACAATAGTGCAGTGCAGAAGGACTCAATGAGAGAAAAAGGGCACTCTTCCATTTTTATCAAATCTTGTAATAAGAGTAACTAGCAGCAACAGTAAGAAAGTTCAGATGAAAGTGAAAAACTTAAAACCAACTGTGTTCCTTTTAATGGAAAGAGAAAACAAAATACACCAACTCCTGCACGCTGCTCCTCCCTTCCTTCCTCTCCCCATCTCATAAAAGAGGATCCCAAAGAAGGATCATGTTTAAGGTCCCAGTTCAGAAATCCTCTATCAATCCCTTAACACAGTAAGAATTTCGATACAGAGCCAGGTCCCAACAAACATCTTCTAAACTGAGCAACCCATCTCATCCTGAAAGACCAGATTACTCAGAAACAGAACATAAAATGATAACCCTTGATATTCACAAACATGCATTTAATTGCATCTATTTACATCCAGCACCCCGTTCTTCATTATCATCTTTAACATCTGGGCTTCGTGCTAAGCAAAGGAAAACAGACATGTTTCTAACATAGTCCATACAAAATGTCTGCAAAAAATAAATCCACAGCATTTTTGCCTTACTGCCAGCATCTAAAAAAGCTGTACGTGTCAAAGTAGTGTGTACAATTTTGAACATGCAAAAAAATTCTAACAATCATCCATTTATCTGATTTTATGGAAGCTTGAGGTCATCTTAGTCCTTAGCAGTGAAAGCCTTTTTTCATGGCCATCACAAAAGGTTTCACTCACTTTGCCTCTCCAGGCCGTTTTACCCTTGACGAATAGATCTTTTTCTAAAATTTAACAGGAGCTATTCGCACATAACTACGTGCGGAACTCACATCATAAAAGAGAAGCAAACGATATTATTCGTTCTATGCTGACCTATTAAAAGTCCAAATGACAATACTGAGCCAAATTCAGGAAGATGCACATTCCTTGGATTTAACAAAGTTATACGGGACTAATACTGCCACTCTTCATTTTTTTGTAAAAAAACCCAAAACCCGGTGGACTAGGCACATTGCTGCACTGGGCATGGCTTGTCTTCAAAAAATTAAATAGTTTTTAGGACTTGTAATTGTTATATGACACTGAATGACTCAAACACACGACTTAAAGATATAAGCTGTATCAGAATAAAGCTAAAAAAAGACAAGAGTGTAGATGTTTATAAGTGTAGCCTATTTACATTGTACACACACACACAGATGCACGTATATAATGGCTGATGTGTTTCTACCTTAAATAATGCATCTAGCTCTAGGTACTTCATCACCAGATGGGTAAGAACAACCTGAAGGTAGTTCAGAGAAGATCAATCAAAACGATTAGTGCTGAAGGAAGGACTTAAAAGGTAAAGTGAAAAGCTCAATACTGCAGCTGTTTCATGAACAGAACTTTCATTGGATGAAGGGGAAGAAAAGTCCAAACAAAAGCACCACCCTCTAAAAACATATCGATATATACAATTAGTGAAGCACTGACTTCAGAAAACATAACTACAATCTGCACACAACCAAGGGGGAACTCCAAAGAAGAAAGCAAAATTATTTATTGCAAGAGCAAAAGTCTAGGTATAATGAGCTTAAACCATTACAAGAATTTTGACTCCACATCCAGTAAGTTTTTGCTCATAGCAAGATCTCATAAACTGGACATAACCTCACCAAGAAAAGGTAAGATAAGGAAGTAAAAATATCGTTGCAGGGTTCAAGCTAGCTTTGACAGGACTTGGATAAATAAGATACAAACTTCTTTCCTCTGCTTAGACTGTCTGATTCTATACAATGATACCAGTAGCTACAAACATTGTAGAACAACTGAATGTATGCATCTTAAATATGCACACAACTTAAATAAATGATGAAGTGTTTTCAGAGCAGTTTTGAACAGCAATATTTTGTTTCAAGAGATTAATAAACATCTTTGCCTTGAAAAGACCTTTTCACATGACTAAATTTTTCAAATTAACGAAGCTAATAGGAATAGTGCCTAATCGCTGTTCAGACGACAGACTCTGCTGTACAAGCAGCACTGTTAATAGCATTACTGATTTAAAGACATTCTTATGCTCTGGCTGCTACTGTTACCACTGGTCAGCTAGTCAGCTAACACAAAGCATTCTATATAGCGATATAAATTATCCAAAATGTACTCTGAAACGAAATAGTTACTGCTTCTCCCCATTAAAGACAAAAATTCTGCCTTTGACTGATGGAAAGAAGATTCATTCCACCATAAAGTTTATGTATATCCTAGATTTCATCAGAAAGAAAAAGCTGAGAAATGTATTTTCTTTGTTGTAAGAGCAATCCATTACAGAATACTAATAAATTCACTCAGTAAGAAATCTAAGTAATACTAAAAGTGACTGAGGCACACATTGCACAGTTTATGTGCAATCAAACATGCTATTTTTCATTGCATTTTACACTGTGATGTATCTTAGAAACCTAAGGATATCGATAAATTGTAAATTATTGAAGTGTAAACAAACATGTCTAACATTTCCTTCTTGTCCCCTCCTTTAGGGGCCACAGCTGAGTAATGACTTACAAATTTACCACATACTTTGTTATTATTTTCTATGACTATTTTCCATTACGGAACAGCACACCTTGTCTAGTATTACTTAAATGTATCACGTTATCATGCAGTTCAACACTTCTCTATTTCCACAGCTCTAAGAATATCTTTTGTTTCCAAATGCTTTTTTTTTTTTTTTATCAACACCACTTCTATGCTTCAAATGTTTGTCTTCTATTATTTGTGAAGCAAAAAGAATTACATGGAAGCAAAAAGAATTACATGTATTAACACAAAATTAGATGAAGAAAAAGGTTTTTTTTATCCATAAAGTAAATTTACAGAACTGTAAAGAGCAAGTTCATGACTTTAAAAGGCACAAAGAAGGGAAGAAAGGGAGAAAAATAGGAGGAAGAATGCTCCTCCTTTGATAAGTAACTCATTCATTCAGTTCTAAAAAGAAAAAGCAGCAGCAAAGAGAGGGGCACCTCATATGCCAGTACAAAGCAGGAAATGTAAGAATTTAATAAGTTCATTATTGGATTCCACGCTTTGTACATAATTCCAACTGCAAACAGGTAATATTGATGTCCAGGCCCTTAGGTATAGGGTACAGCACGATCAGAAATCCACTCCAACACCGCAAGGAGCAAAGGCAACATGCCACAGCAGCAGTACTCTAAATTTCAGTCACCTTTTCATTAACCTAATGAAAAGGGTATTCTTTAAAAAAGCCTGATGAAGGTTACCACAAAATATGGCCGGGCCACCAAAAGGAACACTAAAAGGGAATCACTATATAATCATGGAACACCCCCCTGCCCCCGTCATTGACAACGTCATAGAAAATGGACAACCACGTAAAAAGTCAAGATGCCTTTTTGCCTCCCTAACATGGCCCTGGCCAAACCCAAAATGGTCTCTTTACCTGATAGGGCTCTGCTGTTCTCTGCTCACAGAGAAGACGGGTGAAATTCAAAATAGCGTTCTTGCAACTGGAGACTAACAGAAGGACCAGGGAAGGTCCACACACGCTCCTGCTTCACAAACCACGCTACAGACCTTGGGAAAAGTTCCCTTAACTTTTATCGTTTTCTACGTATGTTGCATCTGAAACTCCTTTGCATGGAGGTATTCATACCAGTTTCCACGTACAAAACACGAATGCTGCTATGTTTAAAAATAAAAACAACAGCCACGCACGTCTTCTCTCACAAACAGCTTACACAGACCCTGCTTTTGATCCGATTCCTTAATTGTTACTTCTTCCCCCCCCAGTAAAGAATACTTAAAAATCAAGCAACCAAACCACACACATGCTTCAGCGTATCACCACAGGGACGCTCTCAGGTCTGAATTACTGCAAAATAACGCTATAATTATGTCTTAATTTCACTAACTAATCTCAGATGAGCTTTTAAAAAGCAATTCAAGGTTTACAAGAAAAGCATCTAAAATTGTATTCAAATGTTATCTGTACAAAACCCGACATTTATTTATCCTTTTGCAAGCTTAATTTTAATCAGTTTCCAAGGAAAGGCATATCTGCTCCTGATGAGTCTGGTGCCAAATGATAAACCTAGATAAAAAGAAAATGTGGCATTTGAAAATAAATAAAAAGCACAGGAGAAGTTTCTAACCAAGGAGTAAGATAGGAAGAAACAACATTATCTGGCCACAGAAACTAAGCACAATCTAACGACCTTATTTACTGAAATTGTACACTGCCAACAAAAACACGACCTAAGGCAACTTTTTAATTACAGATGGACCTAAATACCTAGGAAAAATAGGTTACTTCTCTTCACATGAAACCGGAGTCCCACTGAGCTCAACCAAATGTGGCAGGCTGAGATGGAAGACAAAAATGGGTCTTACTTGGTGTACAAAGACATCAACTGGAGACTCCAAGGGGCTTCCCTCTCGGTTGCTCATGGAGATGAACCCGAATCCCATTCTCACATTGAACCATTTGCAATGGCCGGTTCCGTGCAAAACCTGGGATTCCTCCTCTTCTTCCTGCTCCGGCAACTTCCCGGGCTCGTCTCCACCTTTACTCGCCCCTGCTGAGGAAGAGGGAAAGGCGGGAGGGGGTGTTGGGGGGTGGGGGAGAAAAAGAAGGAGGGGGGGACACAAGATGCAAAGCAAAGAGTTAAATTCTGGTAACATCCTTTTGCCACCGTATAAAGGAGTTACTACAGAAGGGGGAAAAAAAAAAAAAAGAGGCGAACAAAACAAAATCAAAAGGCAAACGGCGAACAGAGCTTATTTTTTCCTAAATCCTAAAATAAACGACGTTCCCCCAAAATACCTAAAAAAAATAAAATCACCGGAGGTTACAGAGAGGAAACACTGCGTACGGCGGCTCTCCCTCTCTCTTTGCCCAGGGCAGCCCACGTTTCTGTACATACGTGTATTTTTCCATTTAACTCCATCTTTCAGCCACATTACAGCACGGAACGCGATACTTTACTTGAATATTGCTGGTTTAAGACCGATCCCATGTCTCAACAGAAATTCTCAGCCCAATTAGTCTCTCCTCGCAAGGCGCAGGACCGGGGGGCGAGGGGGGAGGCCGGCCGAGGAGGGGTGGAGGAGAGAGAATAAGCAAAATTGGGTAGATTGCACAACTGGTTATTGCACATGCAGCGCCGAAACCACTATTTTCCACCGTGTATCCATCCCTTCTTGGAATAAACTTTCGATTAAAGTTGGGACAGGTGTACGGCCGTTTTCTCATCCCACCGCTGCAACTGTGCTTAATCAAACAGGAACAATTCAAACAATAGCCCCCTGAAAGCTTTTCAAGTTGTGAATCGGTGTGGGCGGTACGGAACAGTTTCTGAGCTTGGTAACAATGGGTTTGGAGAAAGCCCCCTTGCGCGAGCTGCTAAAAAAGGGTAATGCATAGTTGGGTTAAAAGGAGGGTGGGGGGAGAAGGGGGGGTGGGGGGAGAGAGGGAGAGAGCGAGCGAGCGAAAATCATAGTAAAACAATAGAAAAAGAAAATTAACCTTCGGCCATGTTGCCCCACGGGCCCTCTGCTCCAAACTCGTGAGATGAAAACTTTCCCTGTGGATCGAAGTGGTCTTCTGCATTAATCTAACATCCTGATTTTGAACGATCGCAAATTTAGCTCGCATGGTCTAATGTGCTTTCCCTCTTTTGATTTTTCCCCTTCTCTCTCGCTCCGTTTCTGGCCCCCTGCGCACACGTGACTTGGTCAATTACATGCTTTCTTGCTACTAATTTCACATCGGATCCTTAAGGGGTTGGCAGGAGGCAGGAGTAGCCAATCGCCATTTCAACTAGGCTGACACACCAAAATAATTTATGAATGAACAAGAAATTTCCAACACGGCTTTTTTTTTTTTTTTTTCTCTCTTTTTTTTTTTTTTTCGACAGCTAATCTGCACGCGTCTTTACGGGAAATCGAGATGACGTATTATTCTGGGGTTTCTGCGCTCCTGTGCATGCACAAATACGTAAGAAGATCCCTGTGTTTCTAGATACAGACCAGAGAACCACAAATACGTTGCGGGTGGGATTATTTAGGGTATTTGTGCCCGCCGTAGGTGGGGGCAGGCGCGCACACACGAGGGCAAGATGCTCGGAGATGAGACGCACACATGTGCATAGACATGCACTAGGTATGTCGGGAGAGGCAGCTGCATCAGGGTGTTACCGTCTGCGCCAAACACGGGCGTGTGTATAACCGGATCGCCCTTTCCACCTGAAGAAAAGCCGCCCCGAAAACCCCCGCAGCGCCGCCGCCTCCTGGCACCGTCTTCTCCCGGAGCCCCGGGCGGGGGCTGCCCACGCCGGACCCGGGTCCCCTCGCCGTGCCCGGCACAGCCCGCATACCGCGTGTGTGTATAAAATCTGCCTCTCCCTACCCACGTGTGTCTGTGTGCGCCGCGGCTATTTCGCATTCAAATTAAAAGCGCGCCGGAAACGCGATATCACCTTAAATATGGCCCAGAAAATTGTGCGGAGGTTTAGCGTTTCAAAACATTTATGGAGGGGGATGGGGAGAAGAATTGTACTTCACAGGTTTCTCCGCCATCTCTTTCCGGGGGAGGGGATGTGATTAATGACTTCCTAAATAAGAGCCCAGTTTTCAAGCCTAGCATTGGAGTGAACCTCAGTCAGCGGCGATTGTTGCCCAGGAGCGTGGGGGAGAAGGGGGGGGGGGAGGAGGAGGAGGAGGACTGACAGAGAAAAGGATTTGCTAGAGAGGAGGAAGGCGGAAAAAAAAAAAAAAAGAAAAAAAAAAGCCGGAGGAAGAAGACAAAGAGGGGAGGAATAACGCTGACCGGGGACTGCTGTTTTAAGCCTTCAGTGCCAGCGGGAGGGGTGATACAACTCGGAAAAGAAGCGTGTTCTGTGTAACGGGCTCGGTAAGAGCCCCTGTAGAAAGGCAGCTCCCCTCCGGCTGCCGCAGGTACACGGCTATCGACGTGCTCGCAAGCCCCTGCTGTTGCTGCACTTACGGCCAAACGCTTATTTAAAAAATATTTTTAGAAACGTAACGCCCCTTCTCCCCTACAATTAGGTGAGATTCCGTTTTATTTTCCATTTGTCCTATCTCCTTCAGTGTCAAGGTACAGATGAAGGTATGAAAACATCAGATTTTGCCTTTTCTGTTCTCACCACCACCTATTCGCATATAACCTCACTTTACATCCAGTATTGTATAACCTTTAAACGTTGCCTATACCTTGTTAAAACCTGAGCTCAATTACTTTCTTATTAAACCCCCTTCCTCCCTCCACCCCCCAACCCCTCCCCTGCCCCCGCCATCCTCTCTTATCCCAAGGACACACACAAACAAAAGCCAAAGCAGCAACGATCCGTTGCAGAACCCGAATACAAGGGTTTTATGAATTTGCAAAGCACTTGCTGTTGTTTTGGAAGTGGCGTCGATCAGTCTGCCCAATTAAAGGGGGACGCCTTTGCCCCGATGGGCCTGTTTACTCCTTTTGTTGCCTTTCAGGAAAGCGTAAATTCCCCAGCTAGCTCCTTTTTTTTTTTTCTTTTTCTTTTTTTTTTCCCCGTGTGTGAAATAGTAAGGTGCCCAGTTTGATCGTTTGCGAGAAAGAAGCGAGGGTGGGCAAAAGTGTACAAATACAAGCAGCCCGGCAAGTGGAGCAGAAGCTTTAAATCCTGAAATTCCTTTGCAGTCTTCAACCGTAAATTTCCTATAGGTTATTTCAACAGTGGAGGTCGACTTCCTACACTGACCTGCCCCTACGCATTCGTGCAACATACCACTCCTTTTTGCTCGTAACCACCCTTCCCCCTTTACAATAGCGATTATTTTACAATATTAAATCACCAGTAATTTTATATGCTTGGATCTTATGACCCGGACGATATCTAATATATAACAAATGTACGAGATTTTAACACACGCGAAACCCCAGCTATGAACAAGAAATTAAGGCTACCGGAAGAAAACAATGCTTACACCACTTACTTAAAGTGGCCAAGGCTACATTTCTTGTAACAGAATGGCATGTTTATAAAATACGAGCTCTCCCTATCCCTCCCTTCGAGAAGACAGAAAGTATTCTGTTTAATACCGTTTTAAAGGTCTTTATTTTTTTCAGATTGATTTATTCTACCGACATTTGGTATGAAAATTCCTTAGAGGCTACAATATTGGTTAAACAGACACAAACAAGTTGATTGAGTTCATTAAATGGAAAAAATGTCTTGTTAGCAAATTTCGGTTAAAAGAAAATTCAGTGCAATATGTTCTGCGATGAATAAATGAAAGACTGCAAAAACAGGTAAATAAATGAATGTATCAATATGTTTGTTGCAAAGTATTTCTTATCTGCAAAATAAATGCATATTTTGTAAAATGGGGGGGGGGGGGGGATTTGCAAGGGGTCTTTACTGAGATTTTCAGGCCTCCAGTATTAGTGGAATTAAGGTTGGGGTCACTGGACTGGTCACTGGTGTCAGATGTTATCGACTCATTCATTTCCTGCAAGGGACATCAGCCTTTCAAGTTTTGTGGAAGGTAGAGAGCTGTTGCCAGCTGGGAACTCTCCGGAAAAAAAAAAAGAAAAAAAGGGTTGGGGGGGGGGGGGGGGGAGAGAAAAAAAAAAAATGAACCCAACCCACAAACACCCTTCCAAAATTCAATCGCAAAACACTGGGGGAGGGGGAGAGCCGAGAGGATAAAGGTGGAAAAAGCCGTACAGAAAAAAAAAAAGTGGAAAAATTAGTTTAATAGTAGTAGTTCACATATTAAAGAAAGATATTTCTATTCTATCCTTACATTTCGCTAAATTTTTCGCTAATTTTGGTAAAGACAATTATAGGAAGCTGGAATCATTGTCTTTCTAAAGGCACGGTAAGAGCTCACTTGAAACTATGTAACCAAAACCAGTGGTGTTGGATTTCCAATTTGTCACCTTCCTAAAATTTTTAAAGTCCTAACTCTGTTTTCTTCTATTCCCCGAAACACAAAAAGACCGCTCCTCCAAAAAAAAAAGACAACCACAAAACAGAAAAAAAAAAAAAAGGTCAAACAAACGACGGCCCCGCGTGCATTTGAAACAAAACGCGTGTTTTACACTTGAAAGCAGAGCTCGGGGTGCTGCCACGACTTCCCATTTCAAAGCACAGCCAACATTTCTCGCCGACGGGCAGGCAGGAAAACCAGGAACGGCGCCGGAGAGCCCCTCGCCCCCCCCCCCCCCCCCCCTTTTCTTCTACACTTATTGGGGTCGGCTGCTTCGCGCCGCGGCCGCCCCCACGCACAACAGCGCCGTTCCCGCCGATGTTGGACCGAAAAAGATGCCCGTCGTGTTTTTTACGTGTTTTCTATCGAAAGAGGCTTTTACTAAGGCGGGGCGCTTTCCGGCCGCTTCCTCAGGGCAGAGACCCTTGGCCCGGGGGTCGGTGCGGACCCTGGGGGGCCGCACCGACCCCCGGACCAAGGGTCTCTGCCGGTGCCGAGCATCTTCCCGCCAAAACCCTCCTCACCTACAATTTGGGCGCCAAAACCGCCTTCCCTTTCCGCCGCCGTGATGCGCTCGGGTCGAGGGCGGGGGTTGCTACCGGGGCCCCCGGCGGGCTTTCCTTTCGGCGGCGGCCGGTTCGCCCTGGGGAAGGGGAGGTGGGGACGGGGACACCGTCCCCAATCGCCCACCGGCCCCGTGTCCCTCAGCTGTTACACCTGAGGTCGGCGCCAACCGCCGCCGCTCCCCGTGGCCCCGGTTCTACCTTCGGTACCGGAAGACGGGGCGGCCCTCGCCGAAGGATGGCCCCGCTGTTTTAATCGACGGCCGGAGCGCGGTTTCAAACGCTTTACTGATATTTTCCTGTCGAAATGAAACGCGGCGGCTGTCGGGGCTGCGCGGTCCAATCTGCCTCCCGCGGATCCCTGTCGCTGGATTTGATAAGATACTGGAAAATGCTCAAATCCCGCGTGTGATCCGAGGGCAGGAGGACGCGGGGGGCACCCACCCGGAGCGCTCCGCCGCAGGATGTGGTTCTCACGTACATCAACTGCCTCTCAGCTGTGGATTTGCAACCGATAGCGGCCGCTTCCCCCGGGGGATTTAAGGGGGCTGTAGCCAGCCGTCGTGGGAGACAGTTCGACATGGCTAAATCCCCGGGGAACACCGGCCCTTACACAGGGACCGGCTGCCCGCCCGAAGTAACGGCGCCGGCGGAGGCGGCCGGGTTTCACCGCTTCCCCTCCCGCGGTGCAGGCGCAGGGCGACGAGCGGGCTGGTCTGTGTCCCGGTAGCCCTTGCTCCAGCCCGTCCCCTCACCCGGGCTCGTCGTGCGCGTCCCGACGGGGCGCGCATCCTCCCCTCCGGGCAACCGCCCGGGCGCTCTGGTGGCCCGCCGCACAGCAGCCTCCTCCCACCCCAGCACGCAGGTAAAACCTGTCCCCACGCCCAGCGCCGCACCGAGCGCTTTCCTAGGGCACGGCTGGTTTATAAGTGTATTTGGGACGGTCGCCCGGCGCGGAAGCTCCGCGCCCCCCACCCCGCCGCCCCGCGCATGCGCCGCCGCGGGCCGGCACGGCGGGTCCCGGGGAGGGCCGTGCCCGCCGGCGGGGCAGGCTGGCACGGGCGGGCAGCGGTGCCGGTGGGGCTGCGCTGGAGAGAAGCGGCGTGGCGAGCAGAGGGGGCCGTGTGGCGATCACGCCCAGCCGGCGCTGGAACTTGACACGGAAATAACTCGAGGAGTTAAAATTGCAGTCGGCGGCTGAGGTGCGTGCGGCCACCGGTGGGGCTAGCCCAGAAGCGTTCATACAGACGTGTGGGCTCCTGCAGTTTACAACAGGTATCTTGACTGTAAATAAACTTTCCTTGTATAATTGTTTATTTGTCTTACAGAAACAGAACACTCAAACCGCATCAAGCAAGAACTCTGAAGCTTGTGCACAAAATTAATGACTCCCCCCCCTCCCCAAGAACTAAGTTCATCTGAGTCAGTGCGACACAAGTTCTGCAGCACCTCGGCTTTGTAGATAAGAAGTCAGCCATGTAAAGACGCTATAGAGAAGACTGACCTGAGCCTGAGGAGACCTTCTTGAATGACCTCATCGTCTTCTGAGGAACCTAAAATCAGAGAGCTGGAGTCAGTACTGTGTACATTGTACCAGAGTACCATATTTAATTACCTCTTCTCCAGTTTAACGGCTCATTAGAAGGCCATAAAATACCAGGGCATTGACTCTGTGAAGTGACCTGTAAACTTATTAACTGTTTGAGACTTACCTAAGCTCATCAGAACCACAAGGAGATAACCAAGGCATAAGATAAAAATCAGCCGCTGCTTTTTTTAAATTTTTTTTTTCTTTTCTTTCCCAAGCACTCCTAAAGGCATTGCCCCTTTCATTGGTCTCTTATGAAAGCTACGCAGTTGATGACAACAGAGGGAAAAGACACAGATTTGCAGGATATTGGAAGGTGTTTGTTTCCTTTATCAATATTTAATTGCAGGAGGTAACCTAAGAAGTAGTGAGTTGTCTTTACTACGCTTAAATTGTACAAATTAAGCAATCAGTCATGTCTTGCACATGATTTAAAAAAACAATAAAAATGAGTCTTTGATTCTTTCATGGTCAAAATTGTAACTCTATGCCAGTTTTTGAGTATCAATAGAAAAATGCTTTCAATTGTGTCAGTTATAAAATTGCAGAGCATGATATGTAATAATATTAAAGTCTGGGTCTCAATACGAACAAAACCAGTCAGTGCTAAAAATACAGGTGTGACTTGACTGAAACTACATGAAAGGTGTACTTTTGATCTAGTTGAGCAAGGCCTGGCTAATTTTGTATAATGCCAATAAAAATATCATGCAGAAAATAAGTACCGTGGATGGCAGGAAGCATGAAAGAAAAGACCTTGGTTTTGGAGTAAGCTTGTTACTTAGGCTGTCCAGTTCATTTAATAAATAAAAGATGAATAGACAGGAGCATGCACAAACTCACCTGCTACAAGCCTGTCCTCTTGTCACCCTCTACTGTTTTTTGAATAATCTACTTTAACTAAAACCCATCCAAAGCAAACAAGGAATTGCATTATCCTCCTGTTTAGATATAAACCCAATGCTCTTCTCCTTTAGAGAAATCTGACCTTTGTCTTTTTCCAATTTAAGAGCACAGTCTGACAGCTATTCTGCTCTCTTACTAAAATATGGGATATTCCACTAGGAGTGAGGAAAAACAGAAGAATGACCAAAGACAAATGAGAATCAAATTTCTCTAACTTATTTTCCCCTGCAGTCAGTTATCTCGAGTTCTTTCCAACACCAGGAACTGGAAAAGGGGATGGTACAATCTTTCTTTTCAGTGCAACAACACTGGCAAACTGATTCAATTCCTCTTCTTTTGTAGTAACTAAGTTTTCCACTGGAACTGTGTGGACTTGCATTAAACCTAACTCGGCTTTTACACCTTCAAGCACTGAAGCCCAATCTCTTGTGTCTGCTTCTTTGTTCAGCCAACCTGTGGCTGTGTGGCTTTTGTGTCTTTCGGATTTACTTGCATTATTTATGCAACATAATGAAATATGCAAGCATAGAGTAAAGGATCCGTCCTTGGCTTTGGCACGTAGTCTGCTCAGTTTATGAAAGGATTAAAAAATATTTGTGGGAGTGGTGCTGGGACTCAAAGGGGAAAAGTACAGTTCTTAAAAACTGCAGCAGAAAACAGCACAAGCTCAAGTTAATCTTGCTTCCAGTATCGCCGTTTCATAACAAATTTGTAAGCATCACATATTTTAGTGTCATATAAACACATCAGATGTCATTAAGGAGAAAAAAGGAGCAGTATTTTTTTATAAAGTAGTTATAAATAGCTTCCCAATACGATACACAAAAGTTGGCACAGGGGACGTTAGCATAGAAAAGCCTGGGCATTCCAATTCTAGGACGTATTTTACTGCATCCTACTGAAAGCCATAAGAAATCAGTCCCTGACTTAAATGGAAGCAGGTTTGGGCTCTAAAATGGCTCACGGTGAACTCTCCTATGCCTCCTTATGCTGTACAAAAACAGGGGGGGGAAATGGCATTTTAGTTTTGAAAATACCTTGGCATTTACATGAACTCCGTAACTGCAAATAACGAAATAAATGCTGTTTAGGAATTACGTACTAGACAGCAAGATCTTTTTAGAGAAAAAGTTACTTGCTTTGAAAGCAATCCTTGTTTTAACTATGCATTCACAGCACGTGGAAGGATACTGTAACAGTAGGCACAAAAAAATAATGTAATATAACACCATATAGAATTATTGCAGGATAGGAAATACAATGAAAAGAGCAGGATCAGTTAAAGACACACTGACAGACATCCAACAAAGGTAATCCACCTTTCCTTACAGGTAGCACATTCTGTAATTCAACTTACTTAATGGCTTATATAGTTTATTTTTTGACAATTTATCAGTCAGTGGAAAATAACAGTAAGTTTATACCCATTTACAAAGAAAAAAAAATCTCTTTGATAAGCGTTGTTTTGAATTAATTAGCTTAAGCAAGCTTGCTGCCAGAAGATTCAGAAACATAATTTGCTTGGATGAAAGTAAAGCAGACATACATAGTTAACCCATTTAAATAAGTGATATACTTTCCTTCAAAACCAAGTTGAAAATAAAAATTCAGATGTTAAACCTGTTTCTTTCACAGTCGGTAGCAGACAGGGGACTGATTTCTTCCACAGAGTAAAGCCAGCAGTATATTTTTTAAAGAATGCTGGGTATTATAAGTACGATCAGAGTGCCCCAAACCCACCAATACTTTATTACATAACAAAAAAGTATGATAGTGATGCAAAGGAACAGAAGAAAACATTCCAATGTTAAACGAGCTCTTTTAGTTAACTCATCAGGAGTGAAGACTTAAATGGATGAATGCTGCAAAGTATACACAAAATTTAAAAACTCCCTATACAGAACCTTTTAAAACATCTATATACATACACACACTGTTCAGATATATTAACTTACAAAATGTATTTTGTAGTCAACAAACTTTGTCGAGTATCTTTTGAACCAGTCAGTAAAAATTAACTAACACTTTATTCTTGTTTACAGTTCTTAATTGCTGGTTAGAAGAATACGCACACAGTATTTTGATCCCAAACATCACAAATGAGTATTGTCTTAGACTCATTTCTTAATGTACAATTCTAAATAACAGATTTCCTCAAGAGATGTTTTCATTGTTTTAACTCTCTTTTTCTTTTTGTTTCATTCAGTGAAATAGTTTGAAATAGATAGTAATAGAAATAAACAAAAACCCTAAAATTTCCTGAAAATGTACCCTCAGGTGTCAACGTCCTTGTGTAATTATGGGGGGGGGGGCCGGTGGGGGGGCGGAACCTGAAAGCCCTCACTTATTCTTAATCTAGCCATAATTTTCTTTGCTTTTCTTCCATACTTTTCTTCTTAGACCACTACAGTATTTTTCTAGCAAGTAAAGACTGCAACCACACATGCAACCACATGTGAGATGCTGAGATATTTAAAAAATGCTGATTCAAGAAAATTAATTGAACAACTAGCAAATTAAAATGTAGTCTTTCTTTACTAGTTTCACACAAGTTTGTCATTGATGTGAAGGAAGGTAATTATATTTTGAAGTAATTAAAATAGCTTGGCAATACTCCAGATACGCTTTTCTGAGATATAAAAAGAGGGTAAGCGTACTTTAGTTTTTAAGAAATGAGAATGAAGCACACATTTTTGAAGATCAAATATCCAGTTATGCACCTCCTAATTACTTGTAAGCATGTCATTTGACTACAGTGAGAATAGAAACAGAGAAAAGTAAAACGTGCTTCCCCCGTTGTTACTAATCTGATTCTTTTGGGCGATAAAAAGCAGTAATAAAACCCACCGTATCAGAATAGCAGCCAGTGAAATAGCCAGCCAGCTATTTAAATAGTATCAAAGTTTCTCTTCAAAATGAACTAGTATTATTATATTAATATTGATGATTATTTTAGCATTAAAAACTATTTAGATTAAAACTTTAATAATATATACTAAAGGAACACGCTGAATAAGATTATTTTTTTGAAGGATTGAAATTAGGTACACACAATTACCATATTTACTGTATTTGATTTAGTATAATCTGCAATTTCATATAGTCTGCACTTGAATGTACATACATTAATCAATTATGATTATTTAATAAAAAGCAATGTAAAATAAGTAAGTTTCAAGCCAGGTTTTGTAAGATTCAAAGATTAATTTTTTTAAATACACAATTAAAAAATAAAACACATCGCCTTCTACTACTACTGTTTTTTTCTACTTCCTTCCTATTTAGAGTATTTTGTTCCCAGTTTACTGTTAGCATGGGCACATTGAAATTGCCACACATTGATCTGCTACACAGCAAATGAAACAACGAGAAAACTGCTTTGTGATCTTATTGCAGTTGTTTTCAGAGGGATTTTTCTTTGTATTTTTAAAGTTAATTAGTATCAGTACTTTGTAGGGAAAAAACCTTTAAAAGCCACAATCCTCAAATGATCATATTTTGATAGATCAACATATTTTTCAGAGCTTGAACACTAATTTATTTTGTAGTTATTTATTTCTATGAGAAACTACATATATTGTAAGATTTTATCTCCCCACTTGAAAACAAAACAATTTGCAAACAAAACAAAACATATTTGCAAACAAAACAATGCCAAATGAAGCTCTGAAGATACACATTAAACACCAAATTAAGAAAAAAGCCATTACAGCAACAAGGTGCATTAAATATTTGAGTTTTTATTTTTAGTTTAAAGAAAAATGCGGGGTTTTTTTTCCATTCTTGCTGATTACACTAAATTAAATGTGAATTGTTCACATTCAATGTGGAGATGTTACATCTTTAATCCAGAATCGTACATACTTTTTCCTCAATGCAAAACCATTATTAAACCAAGATGAAATCTTTCTAGAAACAAATGGTGTAACTTACCACTTTCATTTAGGTTATAAAAGTACTCTAACCAATTAAGACTTTAACATCAGCCCCTCAGAAGGGATGACACTACAACAAGTTTTATTCTTAAAAATATATTCTATAGATTTTTGTTTGGTTTTATAACAACTTTAGTATGTTTTTTTCATAACTCCTTTCTGACATGTTTTACATTAATACTTATTTTCATGGACTTTACACATCTTTCACATATCCTTTCCTTTGCACAGAGTTTTTGGTTTATTTGTACATGCCATATGCCTACAAAACACAGAATCTTCTTTCTTGCTTTTGGGTTGTTTTTTTTTAATCACTGAATTATTACTTGAGAGCATTAATAAAGATAGAAAAATTTTTATAATTTGTATTTCATAACATGCTCACCAAATACTGCTATGGATATTGCGGATTAAAACAATCAAACCAAAGGTTATAAAAGTAAAACAACAGATGAGTGTCTGTATTTTAAACAGCAATATTCACTTTCCTAGAAGTATGGATAGTCCGGGATGTACAACATTTTTCTCATTTTAACTGGAGTGGACAGCAGTCCTGTATACCATACCTTCTAACCGAGTCACTGTTTAAAACAACTGAATAAATAAAGTAATGCAATGGTCATTTTTTTATAAACTAGATAGACAGTTCATTCAAACCAGAAAAAAACCACACAAACATGAGTAATATATAACTAAAAATCAAAGATGAAAATCTTTAAGATCAGTGCACACACCATGATTTGAAGTAGGTACAGGAGACACAATGTCTAAAAGAAAAGCAAAAACCTACTATGTGATATAAAAATACTAGTGAATGTACAAATTTTAACAGTATAATTTGTGGGCATTATCCTTTGGTGTTGCAATACTGCACGTGGTCTAAATATATATCAGATGTTACCTGTAGAATATTTATGGAAACATGGTTTACTGCAAATGTGATATTATTAATATAAACATTGAAACCATCTTTTCAAATTGTTAAGAACCCTGAATCTTACTTAATTAATGAAAGAATACTACACTGCATATAATAAAAAGATAATCACATACACATATTAGTTAAACAGTCAGGTTTTAGGTCTGTGTAATTACTGCACAGTGACACAGAGAATGCTGCAGACTGGAAGCAGGATTTTTGGGAAGTGCTTTGCTAGAAATAATAAATATGTGCATGAATGACAAAATGCATGGACCTGCAATTTAACTTTATTGAAATCATAGTGTGTATCATCAGGATAGACCTCTTTTTTTGCTAAGATCACTGAAAAAGCAGAAAACGGCTACACAGTCTTCTCTTAGTTCTCAAGTACAAATACTAAATATAGACGGTAGACTATTAAATGTTAAATTAAGAAATGTATTTAAATGTTTAAATGTAGACAGACATATTCTTGTATCAGTAACAGTAGCACAAACAATTCCATATTACAGACACATTCAAGAAGAGGCAATTGTGTAAAACTATCTCTGTTTCTCTGTTAAAATTGACTAGTTAAATATTACAGTCCTCGCTTTTCTGTATAATTAAGCTTTTGTTCAACCATGAAAAAACTGGAAACTGATTGCTTGAAAATGAGCTGCATGACCTTTGTCCTGGTTTGTCACTTTTGACCTTTAATTTGAAGACACTGCATATCAATTCATTCTATTTTTAGAAGCAGAATGTTAAAAAGTCTGTATATTTTTAAAATTGTTATCCTCCCATATGAAACACATCAGGTTGGTTTTGTCTTTTTTTAGCCTCTACATATCAAACCAGAGTAGCATATTTGCTTTTTATTATGCAACTGCATTTGAAATACCCAGTGTGCAATTACAGAAAATGAACACTCGTCTCTGTAGTGAAAAAGCTTTTTTATTTTTTTACTGTACTAGAGATGCTGAAGCATATTAAAGTGAATTTAGAAAAAAAAAATCTTCTAGATTGCACGCCTTTCAAAATTTAACTGTCTTTTCCTAAAGAGAGGAAGAAAGAAAAAAAGCTCATGCCTGTGTTTGTATTGCTGCTAATGGATACTTGTTTTTTCTTGAACCTTCCCTATACTATCGGTGGTTATTTCGTTCTCACTGGTAACACGCTGGTTTGATATTAGCTTTCAGGATGTCCTTTCATAAACTGAACCTGTGGTTAAAAATAGCAAATAGCAAGTTCCTGTCTAGTTGCTGGTTTCAGCGGCACTTCCATTTCATATAGGTAACACTATGCTTCGCAAGTTGTCTACAAAAAAAATCTTTATTGCATTTTCTAAAGAAGAACGTGCTACAGCATTTCTGTCATGGATTTTACTCCTAGCATTCAGCACCAAAGGGATACAGTGTATTGCGTAAAGGCTTTTGGTGACAGCATTTCCCTACCGTGACCCCTTGCGAACGATGCAAAAAACCAAGCGCAGGCGGACAGAAGTGGGGAGGGGACCCCGCAGCCCTGACAGTGACACCGGGCCCTCCCCGGGGCGGCGGGCTCCGGCCGCCACCAACATGGCTGGCGGGCGGCGTTCAGCACCGCGGACAGCGGCGCGGCGGGCGGAGGCGGGGCCGCCGCGCTCGGTAACCGGGAGCTCCGGGCGCCGCACGACCAGCCCCCGGGCTGCCTGGGGACGCGGGACGATCAGGCTCCTCACCCCGGGGGGGAAACGGTTCCTTTGGAAACTACCTCCCGCCCGGCGTGTCGCGGGGTTTAGCCGCCACTCAAACAAAACACCACCACGCAGTTAAGAAAAAGAGGAGGAACTCGTATTTTAACCGCTCGGGCTTTAAAATTTGATTTCTGTGATTGAAGATGCAATCCGACACACTCCTTGTCACCTACCACTGCACCCTGGCAATGGCTCAGACAGCAGCTGCTCAGGCCTAGGAGGGAGAGGGTTTGGGGTTTCCTTCTTCATTTATTTATCACCATTTTTCCGCTTCTGAAATTTTTAATACATGCCAGCTACTACATTCTCTGATTTAAACAAACAAACAAAAAGTGCTGATAAAACTGAGATGGCAGCACCTGTCTTTTATGGAATGTATTTCAAAAACAGAGGAGAAGACAGCTATTTTTGTCATACGCACACAAGCCGAGCTTTTTACTACAGCTGCATTTTTGTAACCACTACATGGGGCAAACATCAGCCACAATCACTACTTCTGCTGTTACATACATGATTCGTTTCACTACAGCAAAGGGAACTTGGCTTCCTGATGTATTAATAATTAAGGTCATAATTTAATTCAATATTGATCCTTACTATTCTATATCAAGGGAAAAAAACCCATCATCATTCTTTAAAGAAGTATGGCTTAGTTGCATATCATAAATAGTTTTCCAAACAAGCTTGTCAGTGTTGTCTTCTCTGAAGTTTTAAGGTTTTCTTAGTGTTTTAAAAATAAAATGGCTTGTAGTTTTTTAAAGCAAAGCACACAGGTATCAATCTAAGAGTAAATATGCACTATTGCATTTTAGTACAATATTATATCCAGATACCGCTAAAACTACACACAACTATATTTAAATGAACTATAACCAAATTTAAGTATAATTATTTTCTTGGTATCTGCTGACTTTTTCACCACGGGACATTACTTTGTATTTGCAACTATTAACAGCGTTTCCACGCAAGATGTGAAATTCCAGAACAGGCTATCAGAAGGGGAAAAAACCCCAGCTCTATGTATGGCCTATTTAAAAAGACCAGCAAGATCAGTTATGTAAGGAAAAAAGCATGAAGTCTGTAAATAAATTGGCAGAGTGTACTACTATTTCGTCCTACCACTGTAAGAACACCATATATAATTTACTCACAACCACTAACAAGCTAACAACCGATAAGAGAGAAACAAGTAAATGAATCAAATCTCTTTAGGTAATATGTTTATCAGCTTAAAATGGATAATTCCCTCGTGTTGAAGCAAAAAGAGACTGAAAATTAACCTAGAGTTTTCAGATTTATTTAGATATGCCAATTTCATATTTCATAACAGCTTGGGCAAAATATTGGCGCGCATTGCTGCTGTTTGCTTATTTTTAAATTAATTTACTAGTGTTTAGCTGATTCGCTGTACGATTTCCTACAGCCTAATAATCGCAGCAGCCGAATGCAGCTGCCGGCGTTGGGCCACCAGCGCCCACAGAGATGCCACCAGGCGTGGTGTAGGCGCGATGCGGCCCCGCAGCGAGGCCAGATGCCGTCCCACCACCCCGCACGGCGACCACCGACCCGGCCGCCTCTCCCTTCCCCCGGGGCGGGAAACCACACAAGGAGAAAACGAGGCGCTTCGGAGGCACTTCTGCACTTTATTGTTGTCCCGTCGGCACCGGCGACTCCGCCTCAGAGCCGGCCGTGAGGCTACACGTTGCCTGGGAAGCCCGCCCCGCACCGCCCCGGTCCGTCTCCCCGCGGAGGGCGGCCGGCGCAGAGGGCGGGCAGCGGCCGGCTGCGACCCCGCGCCGCCTGCGGCGCGGCAGGGAGACATTCAAAATGGCGGCCCCCGCCGCCGCTCCACGTTTAAACCCCCCGCACCGCGCACACGGCGCTGCGCGTGACACCCGCCGGCGGCGGCAGCGGAGCCCGCCCCGGCCCCTCGCCCCCGCCCGCCCCGGCGGTAGTTACCACAGGCCGGACAAACCCCGCACCCTTCGGGGCGGCCCCATCCTCCGCTCCCCAGCCGCCTCACGGCGGGGAGTGGCGCCCGGCGGGTCCCATGCCGTTGTCCGTCCACTCTCCTCCCCGGCCTTCCTTTCCGCCCCGCCCGCCTACCCCCCCCCCCGCCTCCTCCCCGGTCGCAGCGGCTCGCCGGGCGGTCACCGCCATCCGGCGGTGGCGGGGCGCGGGCCGCCCCCTGGCGTCGGGCTGCCGCAGCGTCCCCGCCGCCGCTGCCCGGCCGTTACCTCGGCCCCGGCCGCCGCGGCGGCGCTGGCGGCGGGGCGCTGCGCCCCCCGCGCCCCGCTCAGTGGTGGGGGAGGCGGGGGCGGGGTGGGAGGTTGCGTCCTTTCACCCTTCCTCTACCGCGAGTGCTGCCGTCGTTCGTGTTGGACGTGCGGAGCGGCCCCGCCACCCCCTTTCTCCCCCATCCCAGAGGGGGAGCGGCGGCGGCGGCTGCGGGTCCGTTCGAGGGCAGCGGGCGGGGGCGCGGAGCGGCGGCGAAGGAAAAAAAGGTGCGAACCCGGAAGTAGACCCGTCGCCGCCCGCCGGGAAACACCCGCGCCCGAACGCAACACAATGCGGGGCCGCTTCGCCTCCGCCCGGCGCAACTTTTTCCTCCGGCACCGGAGGAAAAAAAAACCCCACCCGCCTGCCGCCCCATCCCCCCCTCCAGCCGCCGGCCGGCGGCACCCGCCCGCGCCCCCGACAGGTGCGGCGCCGGCGGGAGGGCGAGAGCCGGCGGCGGCCCCGCCGCGAAGGAGAGGGTGAAGGGAGCTCGCTTACCTCCCGCGCGCCATGGTGGCCGGGCTAAGCGGGGCTGCGGCGGCCGCGGTGGGAAGGCGAGCGCAGGGGCGGGGCGGGGGGCACGCGCCCACCGACGGGCACCCCCGGGGGCTGGAACGGAACGGAGGAGGAGGCGGCGGCGGCAGGAGGGAACCGGTGCTCACGCCGGGGAGGCGGCGGCAGCCAGCGAGGAGGGGTGGCGGTGGCGGCGGCGGCGGGCGGACACGGCCCCAACGCCGCCTCACGCCGCAGCCGCCGCGCACCTGCCCGCCGCCCTCCCCGCGGGCGGGCGGGCGCCCAGCGGCTGCGCGCGGGGGCGCTCGAGGGCAGCGCGAGCCGCCGGGCGGGGCGGGGCGGTGCCCCCCCTCCCCGCCCCCAGGGGTGCCGCCCGACGCGCCCCGTCAGCGCCGCCCCGCCCCGCCGGTGCCGCCCGCCCTCCTCCGGGCGCCGGGCTCAGCTGCCCGGGCTTTGTCTTGCCGCAGGCCTCGTCCCGTCCCCTCCGACCGCCGCCCCACCTCACAGCCCCTCGGCTGCCCGCTCGCACAAGTCGAGGGCCTCTTCTGCCCGGAGCCAGGCTGGGGGGGCCCTGCTCGCCACATCCAACCGGCCTCCTCCGCCGTCGTTTGAAGGCATCTCCGTGCCTCCATCTCCGTGCTTCACGGATCCTGCAGGCCATTCAGCTCCCCTGGTCGCCCCTGGGTCTTCACACCTCGAGGACGGGCCGCCCCGGCTGCAGTGGGTCCACTCCACCTGGGCTGCTGCCCACCCCCCCAAATCTGGCGCTGGCAGGTGGGACTTCGCTCTTGTGCGGAGGATCTGGCGCAGCTTAACACCAGCTTAACCAGCTGCAGCCATCACCTGCTGGTGGTGGGTCCCATCCCCAAAGCAGGCAATCTCCTAGCCGTACAGCTGGCTCACCCAGAGCTTGTTGGTTCCCAGTTGTCTTGCACCATGATGCACATGAGACTTTATTAATCCCAAAATTTCATTTTTCTAGCTCCTTCTTACTTATCCACAAAATACCCCAATGGTAGTTTACATATCGTCATGAACATACTTCACCCAAAGGTTTATAGTATTGTTATGGTTTGAGAAACTCATAACAATTTATTGTTGTTTAGACAATCATTCCATCACCTGATGACTCTTCCACACCCGGGAAGGGGAATTGGGGAAAACAAGGAAAGACAAGGGGTGAAATATAAATAGATTTAATAGGATAAGACTAAATAATTAACAATAATACTAAAGAACCTGTATTGATCCTGATTCCAATATAAAATATACTCAGGATTATACTCATCCAATTCTATCCGTAGGAAACTGTGCACTCCCAACAGGGGACAGCAAATGTTGGACACTGCGAGTGCTACGGCTCCAGGAGGAAGGGAAGGGCTCAGGGGTCCGGCACCGGGGCGAGGAGTTCTCTGGGCTGCTGCTATCAACGGAGAGAGAGAACTCCTCAGCAAACTTTATAATTTATACTGAATGTGACATTCATGGTATGAAATAATCCTGTTGTCCACCTTGGGTCAAGTGCCCAGGTCTCGCTCCTCCTCATCCCTGCACCTGGCTAGCTCGAAAACACTGAGACCTTGAATCCCACATAGCCTAGCTGGCTATAAAGTAAATATTTTCACGAATTCAGACACTAGAGTCTCCTAAAAGTGCAGTTTTCCCAAGCATTAGAAGATAAATCAGTCCTGTGTCACTCAAACCGGGACATGTATATATTGTTCTAGGAACAGCAGGATTAACAAAGCTGGTTACCTATGGATTAACGTTCCTCATCCTTTTTCTACCCATCCCCTCTACACCGGCTCCAAGAGTGCCCACTTCCCACGAGCGCTGGCAAAATGGAGATGGTTCCCCGCGGTGTGTATGCTGACAGGCTCACTGGGCGCATGCGCTGAGGATGAGCCGACTGGTAAGTCAAGCCGTAGGTAACTGGTGAAGTCACACCATCTTTCCTCTGGTGGGGACACCGAGTGTCAGTCTTTTATCTGACTGCTGATTTTCACAACACAGTATTTTTGAGTCCTTTATGTTGAATTTGGCTGAAATCGTAAAAGGGGTCCAAAAGTTATTTGGGAGCAAAGAGGTGGATGGTGAATGCAATTGCATTTTCTTAAGAGACCAAGATAAAAAAGTGGCATGTGGAAAGGACAGCTTTTTGAAGCCCGGTTCACATACATACCTATCATCAGGCATTGCTCTGCCTGCCTTGATCACAACTTCCCATTCTTGCGCTTTCCTTTGTGGATTTAATTTTTGAGGCTCCAGTAAGTCTTCCAAGAGTTTATCAGCACTTTTTGAGTGCAATTAAGGGCCCGGTCTTAAAATAATTACCATGCATAGCTTTTTAACTTCTGTTTCACAAAAAAAAGCTTTATGCAGAGGTTTGCTATGTGCTCTTAGCCTGTGATTAAAGAAGCTATGGAGCCTCTTGAGCCTTCAGAAATACTGTGTCTTAGCTGAGAAAGGTTTTGCATTGGACAGAGAAATATTTTCAGGGCTCAGGAGAGTCTTGCGCAGGGAGTCACCAAATGACGGCGTCCCACTTAGACTTATCTAGGCACAGCCCTAGAAAGTTACTTCACTCGTGTTTCCCAGATGAGATTTAAGGAGCCACATTTCCCTAGTACTCCTAATATTAGACTATATTACCTAAAATTTAGTGTGCACTCTGTGCGTGTATATATATGTAAAAATAAATCTAGCTCAATATATAGCTATATTACCCTAAACCAGCTCTAGCTATATTTTGCTAATAGTTTGAGAATGCCTGATCTTTTCTGAAAAACAAGCAAAAAAAAGCAAACCACGGTCCGAACTTGATTTCTCACTTAATTTTTTGTTTGTTTCTAACAGGTGAGGAAGAGTTCCTTCTCAGTCTCTGGTATTTGTGCTGATATATTTCTGCAGAAAAAGAAACCTACCGACCTGCTTTGTTTTTTTACTCTCAGCATATGACAGAATCTAATTTTATATCACGTTTGTATAAAGCAAATTAAATACGGAACATAAGCAGAATTGAACTCTTTCAATAAATGACTGAACTGCAAACAGTTTGAAAGGCTGTGAAAATGCTGCACATTCTTTTCTATTACTTTCCATTTCTCAGCTTTTTTTTTCACTGGGCTTGTTCATAGAGTTTCCCCTGAGAACTTGGTGAAAAATTTGTTTCTTCCTATGCAGATTAAACAGTTCTAGACATTTCATAAGGAATGGGATTTTTTCCTAAGGTGACCTGCTAAAGTGACCTGCCATCCCTGGTGACAAAGAAAAAACACTGACGATATTTTGCAAAAAAAAAACCCAGTGCTTGAAAAAGCACTTTTAATTTTTCATGCTATGTGTTTGACCCAAAGCAAACCAAAACTTTTCGTCTATTTGTGTTGTGCTGCTATCAAAAATAGTTTCTGGAATTGTTCATGAAAACATGTCATAAAATCGTTACATATAATATTTTTTCTAGTGAGGTCTACTAAAGCTTTTTCACTTCAGTAAAATAAAAAAAAAAAGAAAAACATCCAGTAAATAGCGCTGTTTTCCATTCTGTAATGGCATCTCCATCTATCAGAAATATTCAATGAATATTTGAAGAGAAGGAGCCGAGACACTGATGTCAGGGAGGGAATTTCTGAGGTTCCAGGTAACACCTTCCCCGACACATTCCTGGGTTTCAGAAACTGGTCCAAAGCCAGAGGTTTTAGACTGAGAGTAGTTGCTCCTATTCCACCCCCATTGCTACTCACACCAGAGGGTACATTTACTCGTTTTATCCTGCAGAGTCTTCTGCTCCCACAGCTTTGTGCTGCCTCAGGTTTCCTGTCCTTCCATATTTACCCTTTTGGTGTTCTGTTTTGATCATGCTATGTTTCCTTTTCTGACGGTATCATCTCCCAGTTGCCAGCTCCTTCATTAGTCTTACTTTATGCCAGCTTAATTGGAGTTTGAGTAGGCAGATCGTGAGATTGAGATTGTGTATAGGTCTGTCTGAACTGTTATTTGTCTGTATGAACTGTTATTTGTTGCAGGTGGGCGTGTTTGCGTCAGCTATTACTAAAATTGCCTAAAAATTTCCCATTATAAGGCAGTTTTCCAGTTGCGTGTATCTTGGGCAAGCTAGCTCTTTGGTATGCAGTTTTCCACGCCTCTTGTTGTAGGCTGTTTACATTTTATTCCCAGTCATTTCCAGGAAAGATATTTTAAAAATATATTTGGTCTATGCTAAGGTATTATTTTCTTTAAAATGATCTAGCGGTCCCAACACTTAGAGCAGACACTTCAAATCTGGTGTAATGGCAGGAAAATGCCTTTTGTTGTTCATGCGGATACTCTGTCCGTATCTGGCTGAGCTGTAACCCCTTGCCAAACCGCAGTTTGCACACACCGAGAGACTCCCTTAACAGCTAAAATCTACAAAGCCTTGGGTCCAACGAAAACCCAAGTCACTTCCAACACTGAACACCGAGCAGCCTCTGTGTACCGGGTCTTCTACAGCGAATGGGTAGTTCACATACTTACTCCCCCTTCTTGTCTAGGCTACACAATCTCAGGGAAAACTTTCCATGGAGGCTTTTAGCTGCTTTCCCCAAACGGGTTCTTGTTTGGGAACTAACAACAAGGAATTTCTCTCTCTTGTCCTTGTAGTGACCCTACTGCTAACACCCTGGAAGCATGAAGGAAGAAGCTGTCTGAGTCAAATGGACAAAAAGACAAATGCCAGACCAGGAAAAGGAAAAAAAATAGATTAAGAGGAAGAGTCTCCTGAGATCAGGGCTGTTCAAGGGGCAAAAAGCTAAGTCTAGAATCTGGGGAGCAGAGGCAGAGACTCACTGCCCAAGAGGGCATTTCACCTCGTATCAGCGTGTTTATTTGCCAGCATAGCATAGTTCACAATATGTTAAGTATGAGTTAATGAAGACCAGGGTTACTGTTGGCTGGAAGAGCTGTCATACATATCTGTGGGAAGGAGCAGCACCTCTCCTACTAGTTGTGAGGGGCAGGGGCCGGGAGTATGCGTGGGGGAGACTGACTACAAAACCATGAGGGAAGCGTGGGAAGTTAGTGGGCGAATAGGATACACAAAAAGAAGGAAGAGAAAAAGGGTCTGGGAATACAATGTAGAAGGAAAAAAAAAAAATATTTAGATGCTTGTCTGCAAAATGAGGATTACAAGAGCATTGAAATAGATTTGATAAGGAACTGTGGTAGATGAAGGCAGGACAGAAGCATGGAAAAAACTTCAGAGGGAAAACAGTATACATGGCTGGTGTGTGTGGGTCCTGTGTCCATCTCCCCTTCAGGACGTGTGGCTGCCTGGACTTAGGGCCACCTTAGAGACAGTAGAGCTGGTAGCCTTGAAAGAAAATGCTAGGAGAAACCTCAGTGAGGGCCTGCTGCTCCCTCGCCCAGGAGCTGGTTTCAAGCTGAGGCTCTCACCCTTGTTCCCAGCTTAAGCTCCATTGCAGCTGCGCTGCAGCCATGGCCATGCCTCTAGATCTGGACCCTGATGGGTGACAGGCTTGACCTCGGACCTGCCTCATCCCCGTGGGCTTGTCTGGCCATCTGGACTCTTGACTGGCCTTGGTTGCCACCAACAGAGCTGCTCTGTGCTCTTGTCAATGAGACCCCTGCCCCACTGCCATCACTGGTGTCTCCCAGCTTCCCTTCCCAATCGGAGCAGCCTCCCCTCACTGCCCCCAGCACTGTGGACTTGCCGTGGACCTTTTCCTACAGCTTCATATTCCACCAGAGGTCTCAGGACCAGTAACGTAGTAAGATTGCAGTAAGATTGATCCTTCAGCTTTGGAAGATGTATACCAGATCCAACTTAATAGTCTCATGCCTGTTGATAAATCATATGACTACCATACACTCAATTTAACCCCCTTTTCATTTATTTTCTAAAAACACACCAAGTGTACTGTAAAACTCAATCAAAGGAAAATTACTGCAGTTGCAAAGCTAAGTGTTCCCTGCATGCTGGCAGCAAAATTGATATAAAATGTGCTATAGAAGGACCCTGGTGAGGGTCTTGTTTTCTGTTTTCTTTCCCCCAGAACTGCTCAAGCCCCATGAAGGTCCAAACTGTGCTCTGTTTCTTAGCTGGCAATGTCTGTCGGTCGTTACAGAACTTTCTCTTTTCTCCTTTTAGCCATTAGTCTCCTTCTTTGCCCTTTGGGATTGTTCTAATTTTTTAATGACCCAACGAAACTGTTAGTAACAGAGAAGTTTCCCATTTTTATTCTGTCTTCCTCCTATTTTATTTGCTTTTGCCAGTGGGGCCAAAGAAAGGAAGTGATTTTTTTTAAGCTAGTTTGGAAAAGCTGTGCCAAAAAAGCTGTTTTGCTTTTGGCCTTGTGAAAATCATGCAGCATTTTATGAAGCTTTAAATTTTAATACAAGATTTTCAAGAACATTCCATTTGCAAACCCAGACAGATATCTAAGCACGATGAACATTCAATATAGTAATCAGAGAAAAGTATTTTATCACAGATGCCTTTTTAGGCATTTATTTAGTTGCAGCCAAGTCAACCGCATTTCAGTCAAGCCTTTATTACAGGCACCCTAGCCAAGAGCACTCTTCCAAGCCTCAACTGTTGACTTCTCCACGCCTTTTCTAAACCAATATTTACCACCATTACAAGACTACATTTAATTTCAAACCAGTAGCTATTTTGCCTTCTTCAAGATCATTTCTGTCCTTGTTCAGTGGCTTAGATACACTAATTTGAAGTTGAGGTTATGCTTGTTTTTTAAGCTGGTGCAGAAACTGTGTTGAAACTTGCCATGGCATCGTCTGGTGATGGTTTGATCAGGAAGACTGAACCAAAGAGGAAGCTGTGAATTCCCTCAATCAGTGCAGATCCTGCTTTCTGTGTTCTAGAGTGCGGTCACACGTGCAACTCCAGAAAATTGTTGCTGGCTTGGGCCTTCCTATTAATGTGAATGTCTGTGTCACACAGATATTGGTTTTCCACCATGGAAAGAGGCAAATATTTTGCTCCTGACAAAACAGAGTGTATTGGACAACTGCTCTCAATCTGTCTGTTCTCCCCATCATGTTTTGTTCCATGGATGGAAAATCCTTTGCCTGCGTCTTCACTGCTGATTTGCCTCTTCAGGGATACGAAGACTCTTTGTCCACATCTGAATTAGCAAAATGAACAGCGCCAAGGCAAATGCCAGAGCACTGGTTGTGCACGGGCCATGAAGTGGTTTTGTGCCAACCAGGCCTTGCCGAAACAATCGGTGCCAGGCTGTGGTTGGGGAATTAGCATTGCCCAAAGCCAAGCCCCAGCATGCAGATTGCTTTTGGCCTGGTTGCAGGGATAACTGGTTTAAACCCTTGTATGGTCGTGAGATGTGCCAGGCTAGTTAGCCACAGGCTCAGAAAATGAGCTCTGTACTGTTTTATTTACCAGTATAGACATGACCTTTGGGTCTTGACCCCACAATGTGGTTGGTGGGAAGAGGGGAAGGGGGGTCTCTACAGTGAGGACCCCTTTTGTAAAAGTCAGCTTGAAAAAGAGACTAAAAATAGAGTGTTTGCTGATCTGAATTGCTTCTATATTTTACATTACACCATCACTGAAGAAAAACAATATAGTAGGGAGAGAATAAGAGCTCAGATCTCCTTGTATCCAGCTGACTACCCAAAGTGTTAGTTTGTGGCCAAATTTTTAAACATTTATTCTACTTCTGATTCCCAGATTCTGACTCCTGTTTGGTCCAGTTCAAACAGAAAAGTTTGAGCATGCTCCTCTATAGAATAGTTATCAGAGTGATGGCTCTGGCACTTTTTAAAAAGGAAAAGTAATATGTAGCTCTTCATCTAATGATCATTAAAAGCAACAGCAAAGAGTCTGGTGCAGGATGAGGAATTTATGGTAAAGCTGAATTAGTGCACAAGATCTTCAGACTTAAACAACTATTTCAAAACGACCACAGTCATGTTGAAATACTTTTTCAGGGATTCAGCAACGTATACGTGGTTAACCATTAACATTTTAATGCTTTTAAAAGCAATATGGATAGCCTTTAAGAATAACAACCATAAGAAAACGTTAGCTTAACATTGTGAATAAATTTCATTTTGTTATGACCGAGACTGGTCTGCGAGTTTTATTGCATTACACTGTATGCAGTTTTCATCAGCTCAAACTGTCTGGCTCCTTCTAACAGCTTGATTTAAGGAGTTTGAACTGGCTTCCTCAGGGAACTGCAGCCTCAAAAAATTGAATTGTTAGCTGGTAGGAAAAAATTACAGAACATTTTTCAAAGTGTACAGTGGTGAAGAAAGGAAATGATTACTTGGAGTTGGGGGCGTAGAGTGAGAAAGTGCCTGCCTCATGCGTCTGTGGGTGGTAAGCCACAGTTAGTTTATACATTTACTTTGTTTCTCCATCTACCATTACTCCAATCGCAAGAACTAATTCCAGTCATTTAGGTCAGCATTTCTCTGTTCTATTGAATATTGAAAAAACAGGTGGAGAAGTTAACATGATTTCGAAGGAGCTTCTCTGCATCTCCAGTGGACTAGAATAATATGCAACTAGAACAATAATTGCCAAGCATTCATGTTCAGCGTCATTTTTATTGTTAATCATGAGTTTTAAGAGTGAAACCTTAATTGATAAGCAAGGCTTAAAGTGCTCAAAAATATTGTCCCAAATGATTTTGTTTTACTGCTGGCTTACCTTTATCACTTCAGGTTGAGTCAATCAGAATTCACTCAGAGATTAATTGCAGAAGTAAACCACGTTTCTAAAGGAAGAACTGATTGAAAGATAAGGGGATTCAAATGTCTACTGCTTTCATACAGGAGAGTGTCCCTTCATATTTCCCATACCTTTTAAAATAAATTAAAAAAAAAAAAAGACAATGGAAAGAGAAGCATGGTGTTTTAATAGCTTTTGAGTTATTTTCTGACTTTCTTTAAAAGCTGGTATAGTTTAAGAGCCATTGTACTTGCTATCAGAACTAATCTGGAAAACAATTAGGCAGACAGAGTCCAAGTTAAAATGTGAGTGGGGAAGGAAGCCTGTAATGGAGATCTTAGCAAATCCTACTTATTTAATCTTTTAGATACGCAAAAGAAGTGACAGATAACAGACAGAGATAAAAACCACAGAATGAAAAGAGAAAAAGAGGTGCTCCTTGGCCAAAGTAAAAGCTGAGCTAGGAAGTGGAGGATCAGTTTGCTGTGGGAACAGAAAGATCTCGGGACTTTTTCCAACAGATTCTGCTGTATAAATAACGAAGGCTTGTCTGCAGCTCAAAATAAAGTGAAAAAATCAGTTAGCTACAGAAGGGCAACAGAGGCAAAGATTCTCTGTGCAATCAGGGAAGAGTTACTGATGATGAAAAGGAGGGCAGAGAAACTGGAGCGTCAAAAATCTGACAATCACTGAAGGACCGAGTGGTGTGAGTACCCGCAATATTTGTCTGATTAATGAAGCCACTGAAGAGAATACTCTATGCCAGAGCCAGGTGGACATGGGGGAAGAAGGGAGGTAGGGCTGAGACTCAGCAGCTGGAAAGCTGGGTGATGAATTGTGAATGTATAAAAAACATCCAGGTGTCTGGCATTTTTCTTTCTCAGAAACAGCGCACTGGCATCATCTGTACCATAGAATCATAGAATACCAGGTTGGAAGGGACCTCAAGGATCATGTGGTCCAACCTTTCTGGCAAAAGCATGATTTAGACAAGATGGCCCAGCACTGAATCTTAAAAGATTGTCCAGCTGAATCTTAAAAGTGACCAGTGTTGGGGAATCCACCACTTCCCTGGGAAGATTATTCCAATGGCTGATTGTTCTCCTCGTGAAAAATTTTCCTCTTGTGCCCAAATAGAATCTCCCCAGCAGTAACTTGTACTCATAACATCTGATCAATCCTCTGAAGTTATTAGAGCTTAATAACATAGGCTACTAAAGTGCAGAGCTAAATCCATTGCTAGGAAAACTCCACAGCAGGCAATGGAAGTGTCAAAGAAATTATTCTGGACCACCAGTACTGCAATTTATAGAGACTGATGCATGTTCAAGTAGCCAAGTGTGTAACTTCTAGCTTTAAACCTTGTCCTTTTCCCCAAGCAGTTTGTCTGTACTTCAGCAACACATCTTTCATCTAAAGAGCTGAAAGCTGCTCTTTTTGTGTGTTTCTTTAAGTACCATGCTTCAGTTTTCATGTGATAAAGTATCCCTTCCTAATCCTACCTCTATTTTAATTTATCAAAACACATGGACCCAAGTTTCCTGTTCCTCTCTTATTGCCAAGAGACAAAAATGGAAGTGACACAAACCAGTGGAGAGACTTTTCCACCCTTACACATAAGATTGATTATTCATACTGGGAAATTTTACACAATAAGTAAATGTGGAAGAATCAAATTTTTTTGTGAATTATTTTGATGAAAGCACATTCATATCTCTATTCATATATGATTTTCAGGTTATTTATTAGCAGTGGCTGCTCGTGACCCTAATTAAAGTAATAGTTGCAGGTGAAACAAAAGTAACGGAAGAATGATCATTTCCTGTGGCCCACTTTCATGCATGCATTATCTTCCTTTAAACCTAAATTTCTGCATTGGGAACAATAACATACCAGCACTGTCTAATGAAATCAGCCTCAATTGCCATGACCTTTGGTTTACTCAACGTTTTGCTTCCATTGTTAATTATATGTGTGTTATAGATCATTATTAAAAACCTATCAAGCTTGCTTTCTTCTGAAGAAAGGGGAAAAGCTAACAAACATGCTTGGAAAGAAATAAAGAGACAAAGCATTCATGAGAGAGATGAAAACTGAACTCTCTACAGCCTGGAACAGTGAAGAGATATAAAGCAAGCAGTGGGTAAGACATTCTTGGAAAATGCAGAAAATATTTGCTGATATACATAGGGTTTGTACTTGCTTTGAGGTTGGGGGTTTTTTTCCCTTGCATAATCAAGTGTAACTTCAATAAAAGATTACAAACTGACAATCCTCTGAAAGATAATCAGATATACAGTATTTGCAACAGGGAAAGTAGCTGGGCTCTCGCAAAACACCAACATCTTTCAGTCCTGACCTAGAGGACGTGTTTTCACAAATAAGAGCACAATCTGGAAGAAGTGCAGCCTAGATGACAAGATACCTGTGTCAGAGGCAGGTCTTTGTTCTTTTCCCAGGTCTGGTCTCTTTTCATAGGAACTGCTTCTCATGCATTATAATTTGAGGCATTCGTTAAGTTGGAAGGGCTACTGAAAAAACGTATCCTGCCTCATGCTGATCCTGGCACAAATGTTACCTTCCCTCACTGAGAACTGGTCTGGGGAATGGCCGTCGCTGAAGCACATTTTTTTTTCAGCTAGATAATTTTTACAGACAGATGATTTTGCAGCTATATGAGTCCCATGGCTGTAGTTCACTGTGAATGAGAGTGAGTTGGGTGGGAAGAGGGGAAAAACAACCCTACCTGTCATGTCTGATTTAGTCCCTGGCTTGCCAATTTCATAAGGCAGGAACAGAGCTATCAAAGGCTGCCATGGACATAGGAGGCTCTGAGCTGTGACAGTGGCATGACGAGACAAAGACTTGGGTGAGAAAGTGTGGCAGATCTCTTCCTTCTCTGATGATGCAGCTGCTACTCAGTTTTCCTTTCAAGTAAGAGAGTGTAGCTCTGTAGCTTAAAAAGAAGAGGTCTTTAGGATACCTTAAAATGGTTTTTCAGTGCTCATTCAACAAAACAGTCCCAAATGGGACCACAGAATATTTGAGTTTCAAAGGGACCTCTGGAGATCACCTTTGAGGTCCTCCACACAGAGTCACCTACAGCAGGGTGCTCAGGGTCACATCCAGTTGGGTTTTGATATCTCCAAGGATGGAAACCCCACAACCTCTCTGGGAAACCTGTGCCAACGTTCAACCACCCTCACAGCAAAAAAGTTTAAATGCAATCTATATTTCAATCAGTGCTCATTGCTTCTTGTCCTGTCCACTGGATACCACTGAGAAGAGCCTTCTCCAAGCTAAACAACCCCAGCTCTTAGCCTCTCCCTGTATGATAGCTGCTGCAATCCCTTAATCATCTTAGTGACCGTTCGCTGGACCTGCCCAACTTATTATATAGATATACAGGACTATAACATCACAGTGAATAGTCACAGCTGACAAGTACTTTTCAGAAACATATGCCTTTCCCAGGTGACAATCACCTGGTCTAAGTGCATACTTCAAATATTTGACGTTGTTTAACAGCTTGCAGTGCCCTTCTTACCCTTTAAAACACACTGATAACCTCCATTGCTTCAGAATCTACCATCTATAGACGTTAATGACAGTATTGGCTTTTCCAGCTTCTCTTCAAATACTGAAAGGAAAATCTAAAAAAAGCACTGCAAATATATATTCCAAGATCTTGGTCTCTAACAAGTTCCTTTGAGCCTGCAGGATTTAATCAAAGATTCAGTTTTACTTTTGAAAGGAGAGTTACTAAGAGAAAAGACTTTTTTTCCTGGCATCTGTTAGCTCCTCTGTGCAACGAAAGACCCTTTAAGGCAGATTTATAGCTTGCAACAATCTTGTTTGAAGAACAGGTCATTCTAGGAGTGTATCCCAAGATTGATGGGAGTTGTAAACTTGAGATGCATTCTACAAAAGAGGACAGACATAACGAAAAAAAAAAGAAAAATGTCTATCCCGTTTCTCCTTATAAGTCATGCTAGCTTTGATATATAGTTTTTCACAGGGAAACCCGTGTTGCTCTGTTCTTTCTATAAGACAAACCCCAGAAAGAGCCTGCACAAAGACTAAAAGGAGTCTTAGAGAAAGGAGAGGTTTCGTAAAGATGAATTTCAGATATGAGTGTTATAAGAGCTTTTTCTTTGCTCTTAGTGCAAAACTGGGAGGAGTGGTTGATAGATCAGATAGTTACACCGCCATTCAGAGGCACCTGGGTGGGATGGAGAAATGGGCTAAGAGGCATCCTCTAAGTTCCACAAAGAGAAGTGACAAGTCCTGCACTTGGGAAGGAACAACCCCAGGCACCAGCACATGCTGGGGGCTGACCAGCTGGAAAGGAGCTCGGCAGAAAAAGAGCTGGGTGTCCTGGTGAACATGAAGTTGAACATGAGTCATCAATGTGCCCTTGTGGCAAAGAAGGGCAACAGTATCCTGCGCCACTTATGGAAGAGCATCTGGAGTGCTGGATCCAGTCTTGGGCTTTCCAGTACAAGAGAGACATGCTGGAGTGAGTCCAGCAAAGGGCCACAAAGACGATTAAGGGATTGGAGCATCTGCCATATGAGGAGAGGCTGAGAGAACTGGGACTGTTCAGCCTGGAGAAGGGAAGGCTCAAGGAGATCTGATCAATGAGTATAAATACCTGATAGGAAGAAGGAGAGAAGACAGAGCCAGACTCTTCTCAGTGGTGCTCAGTGAAAGGACAAGAGGTGATAGGCACAAGCAGCAATACTGGAAATTCCATTTAAACACACTTTGAAGATGATCAAATGCTGGCATAGGTTGCCCAGACAGGTTCAAGAGTCTCCATCCTTCGAGATCATCAAACTGACTGGATCCAACCCTGAACACCCTGCTGTAGGTGACCTTCTTTTGAGCAGAGGAGTTGGACTAGATGATCTCCAGAGGTCCCAGCCCACCTCAGTGACTCTGTGATTCTCTGATCTATGAAATGAGGCAAGCTGTGTACAAGATATCACAGTAGTTATGGTAAAAAATGCTAGCTTAAGTGAAAGACAGGATATTGAAAGAAATTTGTTTGACTCTGAAAAGATTCATGGATTAATTTAACATTAAACAAAGGAAAGGAAAATGTTAGCAAATGGAGGGGAAGAGAGAAATGTATCTGGGTGGAAACACCTAGCAAGGCCATGCAGTAGAAATGAGACTGTTCTGTAGTAAACCTGGGGTGTAATAAATGCTAAATAAAGAGGTCCTGCAGAGGGTGGACAGCAGAAGAATGCATGTTACAAAACCAGAAATATATAATCACCAACTCAAGCTAAGGGTTTAATAATAATGAAATAGTAATGGAAGTACTTAACTCAGATGGTGCCTGTCTTCCACAGATCTCCAGGCACTTTCACAGAAACAAAACCCAAGCATAAACACACAGCTGGGAGGGAAGGGGTTTGATGCAGAAACAGAGCATTTTGCTAAAGGAAGCTCTATTACAGTAGTTTTAGCACTGGAAATAACACATAAGCAAAAAAGTGAATTGCAACCTAGAAAATGGAGCTAAGCACAAACATAATCACAGCCAGCACAAAATGGTATCAATCATTCAACATTAAAAATGAAACATAAGCCCAGACTCTGCCGTGTAGGCAGATATCTGCAGCTCAGCTGGAGCTGTATGTAGCTGCATGGGCTCATCAGGGGGGAGCAGCCTGGAAGATCAGTGCCCAGGTAAGGCTGTGTCAAAATGAAGAAAAGTGAGAAGAACTTAAGTTCGTCTTTGCTGAGGTTAAGAACTCTTATGGCCAAGTCACTTGAGTAACTCCAAGCTGTCTGTGTAGAGTTCGTAATGTAATGGTGGAATATGATATAGAGTTAGTGCAATTAAAGTGAATTGTGCAAATTGGAGCTGATGAAGTAAGTAAGAAATTGTCTACTGAGTTCAGACCATGGTTTTAAACTGGTCTCTCAAACATATTTTTGGGAGCAGAGGCAACCAGGGTGGCCATCTTATTCTCTGTCTTTCAATTAAAAAAATGAAGGAAAATTTGAAAGTCTTCTGTTTTCTACACAGTGCAGAGCAGAAAGCTTTCAAAAATTTATTGTCATGGAATAGAAAACTCTTTTCTTCCTCAAATCTGCTCACATAAAGCAGTGATATACCATATATCGCGGTATGTAGATCTAATTTTGTCACCAGGAAATATATTCATCATATAAGTCCTATCGGAATAGAGAAAAAGGCATATCACAGGACCAACAGGTTCCATGTCTTCTCATGGATGAAGTCCTCTCGGCCGGTTGGCTTGGGGTAGCAAGCCAAGGTCTGTATTACTAAATTCTCTAGATTTCAAATAGTGGCCAGATACAACCTCAAAATTGGAAATGGTGTGTCACCCGTTGCTAACTTCCGAACTGTGCCCTAGAATTGCTGAGGAAAGCGCTAGTTGGTTCAGTGTTTGTGTAGATGAGTAAGTTCCCGTGTTCAGACCCATCTTCTGGCACTGTTTCGTTTACTACTGTATGTGTATCCATATGTTTCTCTTCACAGTATCTGAATGCCTCATAGCCATTAGTAGATTTTATTTCTTATGACAGTCATGAAAGAAAAAGAAGTATTTTTCTATACTAAAAAAATGTATTTTCTTGTTGTTGCTGATGGCTATGTGCCTGAGTTGGAAAGTGAAATACTGTCACTTTATTTTTAGCCCAGTAGCCTGTTCATTAGACTATTTTTTCTTATAAACTAGAACCTTAACAAGTTAAGCAAATTAAATTTGATTGTACAAATTTAGAGGTTAATTAGGTCATTAGCAAAGCCGAAACAACCAAACGTTTAAAGATTACTATAGATCACAGAGATCTGAATAAATAAAACATCAGCTTTGAGTGCTGCTACCAGAGAACATGTGATCACGTCATATGTAGAATTTTATGTTTAAGAAAGTGTTCAGCTTTGCATTAAGCCAAGGGAAATCACAGATTTGACCTGATAAAATAAGCACAAGTTTCTGCAGCTTTCATCACCTTTCAGTTAAAAAAACACATGTATACACATGTTTACATGTTTACACATGTTTACACATTTTGTTATAACTTCTACATCACTGACTTACTAAGTCATCATATGCTAGTTCTTTGGTTTCTCTGTAGGTATATTGTAACACCAGATTATGATCTGATTTGAGGCAAACCCCCCAGGAGTATAATAAATTTGAAAAAATTTGTAAAATTCACAGTGCACTAAATACAAACATATCAAATACAAGTCTTAAGTGAAAAGGAGTGACCACCACTGTAATTGCACTAAATGAATATCCTACATCAGGAAAACTGGGGTGAAAATTTGACCAGATTTGAAGAAAAATGTCAATTTAAAAAAGGAAAAGTTTTCCAAAGTTATAGACTAGGTGTAACATAATAGATACACTTACTTTTACTTACTGAAAGTAAGTAAATTCACTGCCCTAAGTTCATAACAGTTAAGTATTAATTTGGGTGCTTCATGAGAGTAGTTCAACGGTCCTTGAATGACTGAGGAATTTTTTTTGATGGCTTAAGAATTTGTTTTTTATTTATTGGTTACTGCTTTAAGATGATAATCAGATGAGATCAGTGTTCTCCTAATTGTATGTGCTACACTATGTAGCAGTGCTACTTGTCACTTAGTAACTTCTAGTGAGTTACAAAAACATTACAAAAATATTAGCCTTACCCTAGGGATACAGAATTAAGACGTAAAAGAATGAATTGTACATCATCACTCAGTGAATCACTGACAATATTAAATGTAGAACCAAAATTCTCTCTCCCATGGGAATCGGATTCCCTCACTGTTCCCTTTTTCTAGCACGAGAATAACAACCTCCCTTAATGAAAGACTTTAGAGAAAAGAATTTTTCACAAAGTTTATTAACCACAACTCTCACTGCCTTTCTAAACAAACAATTGCTCATCTGAGGAAGAATCAAGAAAGCCTAGAGAACTGTCTTCCTCAGCATGCCATTTTCTTAGTATAGGTGACAAATACTGGGATTCACATACTTCAGCTTGATGACACGCTGTGTATGCTACTTAGCAGCCAATAGTGGAACACTCAGAGGAAAATTAAATGGAAACCAAACCACAATGAGGTGTTTTCTGCAACTCCATAATAGATATAGATACAGAACACTTCCTACCCTTCATTATAGCCCTTCCTACGTCTGGATATCTAACTCTGCTTATAAATTCCTCTGCCATTCAACCATAAACTGACACTTAATAAGGGGAGACAAGTCTCATGCAGCTCTGCAGGGCCATCCTATTGTGCTGCGCCAGACCTGGGAACATCTAAATAACAGATATGCTAACACAGCTGGAAGCCTGAAGAAAAAGGGATTCCTTTTTGTCTTTTTCTTTTGTTTAACTAACCAGTCAGCAACTATGAGGGGGAAAATAGCAAAAATAAGGAAAGGAGGAGATAAAGGCTTTATCCCCTCATTATCTCTACAGTCAGGAAAAAAAAAAAAAAAGAGTCAGTTAAAAACAGAAGAGATTTTCAACCGAGCCTGCATCCTCCCGCGCTGATTCATCCTTCAGGTTCTGTTCATGAAAGCTGAACTGTAGCCATGCAAGTCTTCTGCAACTTTTATTCATTCAAGGGGACCTAGATCTTGAAAAGTGAGTGGAGCAGGCAGAGAATAGGTGGATTAGATTGTGTGTGGTGAATTCTTTTTCTTGCTTGTTTTTTCCCTCCCTGACATCTCAGTGTAAAGTCTATTTGTGTAAGGGTTCGTGCAAATAGAGAAAAAAAAAGAGATTATCTTCAGTAAAGCGTTTACAATTCAAAATAAGAATGAAGATTTATAAGACGGTATGAGGAGACAATGAGAGAACAGTCATCACAGCACACCAGTAATCTAACTGTCATTGTATTTTCTGCAGGCATTATGGAAGAAGCGTAAGGGACCTATCTGAAAAAGGATAATGAAATGGCTTTGCAGTAGAGAGCTCCTACTAAGTGCGAGGAACAGCATGGGAAGAAATCACAAAGTTTTGCCTTTTTTTTTTTTTTTTTTAATTTTAACAAATAGCCAAAGTAGAGCCTGACCTGAGACAGGAACTGACATCTTACTAACAACTTACTTCATTGTCACATATTGAGTTCAGTGGGGAGTGGTATGTGGAACGGCAGTCAGAGATGTGACAGTGCTGCCCCCTCCCAGAGCCAGCAGTTGTCACCTGCTCTCTCCTGCATGAATGCTCCTGCTGAATCCCCGTTGACACAAAAGAAAGTAGACTGGGAGCAAATCAAACTCTTTGAAATGAAGCTGCTCTTCCCCCTTCCTCCCCCACCACAAGGCACTCCTAACATCCTCCGAATTTTGTGTAAAGCTAATTGTCTCTTCTCTCCACACACTCCTTCAAACAATGCAGCTATTGTCTCAGACTTCCAATATGTCTACCCTAGGACTCGGCAAGGCAAGTGAAGAGCCTTTTTTCAATATACTTTGAAGAAACTAAATAATCTTTTATCCCTTTCCTGCTTACATTTTTTGTTAAGTAAGTTGGACGCTCTTTCTACTGACCTTCGCTAGTACTCGCCAATAAGTCTATTCTTTGAAAAACCATCAGGCCATCATGCAAACGATGTGCAAACTATATAACTGTTGCTAATCAATTCACTTCTGTCCAAAAAACTCTGCCTAACCAGGAGGAGTCTGGCAGCAGACGAACTCTCCTGTCCTTTTTGAACCTCGATTAAAGCCACAACAGAGCACAATGCAGATGAAACGGGACAACCATTTGCTATGCGTATGAAAGACACCAAAGTCCTTAGAGGCAAACTTGTATGGAGTAAAGTACCATCGTTCTGATGACTTCTGAACAAATTAATCTATCAAATGTGGCCTACGTTATAGATTATGTCCTGACATTTGAAGTATCATGACAGCTGTGCTCCTTTTGGACAATTCAAAGCTCTGGTTGAAGTAAGGAAGGGCTGGAGACAGAACTTTCTCTGTCAAAGACACACAGAGATAGAGCAAACTTCTGGAGAAGAAGAAGATCCAGAGTAGGAAATGCCATGAAGTCTTCTCTTTTAAAGACATCTTTCCATTGTTTGTGACGCTGATCAATGCTAACTTCAATTATTTTTTTCTTTAAAGGGACTGTTAAAGAATTTTTTGTTCTGCTGTTGCCTGATAACTGTTTCACCTATCAGTAAAATACTACAGGAATTATGTTTTCCAACTAAGAGATTGTCAATTTCAACAGGAAATGAATTGGTGAGAGTAGTATGTTTCAGAATTGTGAAAGTGCTTTCTTGCCCTTTCTATAGTGTCAGATTTTTGCATATTCTTGAAGGTGATCATCAGCTCTCCTTCATAAAAAAAAAACCAGAAAACCCATCCTCAAAATTTTTTTGAACTTACAAGAGGAGGTTGGCAGTTTGGTGAAATTTACTGATAATTTTATTTTTTTTTAATTCGGTATGGAAGGTCACTTTTAAATTCACATCAGCAAAACTCCCAAGCTTTCTGCTTACATCTTTCCCTGCATTACATCAGAGTCTATGCTTATGCAGTTGTCCAGTGAAACTTTTATTAATGGACCTGGCTGAAAAGTAAGACCAAAAAATCATCCAGAAAAGAAAAAAGATATTTTAACCTGTATTATTTTCTCTGCACTTAAGCCTGTCAATTATCTGGACTTACACGGGAAAGTGTTGAAAAACATATAACTTAAATACCAAATATAGGATGAGTTTTCTTACTCAGCTGAACTGTGTCTCACTTGAGTTCCCCTCAAGAAGCTCATATATCTACAAGATGCCACCTGGAAGGCTTCTTACTTAGGTCTTTGAGGTACAAAAAATATATAAAAACCTATTGACAAATATGCTCTGACTGCATATTTGAGAAGATTCAGTTGTGGTGTTGAGCTCACCACCTGCATTGGCACACACACAAGCACTTCAGGACGGCTACTGATTTACGCACCATGGAACATGAAAGGAGGAGAAAACAACACGTGCTCAAGGGTGATGCAAGGGAATTGAAAGCTTAATGCTTTTAGGATGTCAAAGCAATACGCTTGGAGGTCTGCACACGTTTGCTTGTCTTGCTGCCCTCTTGTAACTCTACGCTAGTTGTCCTCTTAGGCAATTTTGCCAGTTCCACTGTTCCCCCACCCCACCTCTGCATTAGCCAGCATTTCCTCACTGATGGTAAATTGCATTGCCCTCAGCACCTGTGGGCACATAATTTGGCACATACATATTTTTCTAATATGATTATTTAAGATATTAATATACAAATGAGCTCAAGAATGGAACAAACTGCAGGACTCATCTCCAGCATTTCTAGGGACTGTTTTAGTGCCATATTTGGAACACAAAATTTCATAGGACTACATTTAAGATGCTCTTTTTCCCTTTGACCAGGAGATTACTTTTTCCATCAAGGTATCTTCCACTAAAACATGTTATAACAATTCCGTGCCCACATCCCAGGCTATTCCATTGTGGGCTGAGGATTCAGCAATTGCACATATTTTTTCACAATAAAGTCAAGGCAATAAAGCCTATCTGACTGAGAGCTGGTGTAGACCATTAATTAAGTCTAAGGTTGTGCTGACAGCAACATTACTTCAAACTTATACCCTACAGAGGGTAAAATACTTAAAAAGTACAGATCTGCACAACCTCATTGGCCAAGCTCTCAGGTGGCTAAGAAATAAAAAAACCTCCTTTGCCTTGTACGGTTTTAGATAGTGTAGTGTTTTTCTTGTCAGACTCAGAAACATATATGCTCTGCTGGGTTTTGAAGAAAGGAAGGAAAAATATGAAAAAAGAAAAATACAGGTATGATGAACAGACTGAAAGAAATGGGGCAAACTTGTTCTCACTGCTCAGCTTAAAGATCTGTAAATAAATAAACTTTGTGTGCCCAGAACTTGCTACATTGATGCCCGTTCTTCTGTAACTCACTTACTAAGGGTCTAGTTTAGCAGAAATAGGGTCCAGAGCTACATAAAGTCAAGATTTTTCAGTGTTGTTACTGAAGTGAATCATCAGCTTAGTTGGCCTGACTTCACTAATTCGTGAGACGTGGTTGAGAACAGAGACTTTTGAATATCTTTTCATCCCACGAAACACTAATCTCCAAAGTCAAAACTCACCTTACACAGCCGCTGAAGCTATTTTTGTATATCCAAAGTTAATCCAGCTCTGAGCTACAGTAATGATATCCCTTTAACATGGCATGGAAGCTTTACTCTGTTCTTTTAAAACTAGCATGTATTCAATTCCACATCTTGGATATCTGGCAGGCCATTATCTGATGAGGTGCTACCGTTCTTCCTCAAAGTTATTTGCCTTTATATAAGGCAAAGATTTTTTTTTTTAATAAGGCTAACTTGAATTTTCATTAGTGCTTAAGCTCTAGTTAATGAAAATTAATTAACTAAGATGATTATATTATAGACTGGACACATGAATTTTTGATTAATCATGTTGAAGAAGCAAATGTTTGAGTCATGTGACAAATATGTAAATAGTGTTTGTACTATAATTTGTAATTACATTAATTAATACACATTAAAACAGACTGACAGTTTATGAAACAGCCAGCGGAAAGTCATTATATAATAGGCAATGCAAATTATGGCCTGGCAGTAATTAACAATTAACTCTGTAATTAACTAAGTAATTACTACAAATTCTGTTGGAGAATAGAAAATAAGAATGATTTTACTAATTTAAACGTAAAGCCCAATATCCTAATCTCAAGCTTTCACTAAAGCATGTAAAGCATATAGTGCATGTAAAGCACTTCAAGATTCACTAAAGCACGTACAGCATATAGTGATACCTGCTATATTCTCCTGGTCATGTCCGCTGGCATTTCAGAGCCAGAGGTGTATCCAGGACTTGGAGTTTAACAGCCTTTGATGAACTTTTTTTCTAGAAACTTCTCTAGTTGCTTTTTGAATCCTCCATACTTTGGGCTACCACAATGTCCTGTGGCAATGAGTTCCAGTTCCCTATATGCTGTCTGAAGTAATCCTTCCTTTTGTTCATATTCAAAATGCTTCCCGGAAATTTCACTTGATGCTCCATAATCACTTGGTGTGCACCTTTTCTGTGCTATTCCTGACTTTACAGAGCTCGATTATATCTTCCTCTTCACCCCCAGCTTTGGTTTTGAGTATTTAGAAACTCCTCAAACAGGAGCAGTTTCATTACTTCAACCATCCCTGACATCCTTTTATATCCTTTCTGAGCTGGGTGAGGTGGCAGAACTGCCCACCACAGTCGGTGGTGCAATCACATTTTCTATTTGTTCTTTCTTCTCCATTTATTTACCCAGGAAAATGGATCATTCTCCTATGCAAATACCACGGGACATTGTTGCTGTCTGCCCTTGGAAGACATGGTGCCTATGTGGAGATCACGCCTTGTGGGAGGTCTTTTGTTAGGAGCCATCATCAGCTCTTCAAAATAAAATGAACTCACATTTCATCCATGAAGGAATGGACTCACTAATCAATTAACAAGCTAGTAGTTCTCTGGGGCTTACAAACCAGCTGGTGTTAGCCCTTGTTTCTAAACAAGGGTGGCCATATGCATGTCCTGTTGGAAATGGTCCCTGGCCTTGTCCGATTCCCAAGCTACAACCGGGAATTGCTTGGGAGACGTGTGCCTGGGCAAAACTCTTCCAAGGACTCCTTCAACAGTTTAGCAATACAAATACTTCCATTCCACTGGCAACAGTCCCAGGCACTGATTTACTTGCACAGAGAGAAGCTCAGGGATGGGTAAGATTGGCACTGCGGTGTGCGTGATGAGTGGGTGCAGGTCCTCTCAAATCTGTGACATTGCTTCACGTGTATTTGTTCTGTATTTGGAGCAGGAGATAAATGTTCAGAAATTACATGAGTCCAGCTGTTTTCTTCTACAGTATACCTGGAATACCTAAGAGACATAATAGCATAAGAGAGCAATGGCTAGGACTGAAAAAAATGAAAGACAGGCCCTATTTACGTAAAATACATGTTTAAAGAAGGAGATGATTCGTGTTTATAAGCAATTAAGTATTTACAAGATAATCCAGGAATCAAGATCAGGTGATTGTAGAGGGGAGGGGAGGATTTTCTCTGATTTAAGATTAGGAATAATCAGGATTAGATACAGACATTAAACCGTTGGAGCGCACAAATTCTGCAGAGTTAGCATATCCAGAAGTCAGATTTTGCTTAATAACACATTAAAGAATTTTTAACTTACATACCCATATACAAATCTGGCTTTGCATGGGGATAGATATCTCCCTAATGCTCTATTTAAATATTTATATGAGGGCATAATTTCTATGTAAATAGATCGATATTAATTTCTTTATGTCTGGATTCTGGTTCCCTTACAAGGAAGAATATTCTGCTTCATTATTCAATGCCCTTGCTATAAATAGAAAACTAACAAAATATATTGTTCAACCTCTGTTCCAGTTTTATTGAGGGGATTTTTTTAAAGACAGAGATTAAAAATAACATATTTCTCTTGTATAGATATGGCTGCATGTACCTTTGTGGATAAATATGATTAGAGGATAATTTTTGTTGCTCGATTAATTATTTAGATATGAAAATCAAAATTTCAGATTAAAATAGCTATTGTCTGCTTTTATGAGCAGTCAAAAACTAGGTCATTGCAAGAACTGAAAACATCCCAGTGGTCTGTCATATTCTATATTTTTATGTGTAGGTAATACTGTATATTGTTAATGTGAGATCTGGCACATCTTATTCTAGCACAGCCTCATTTCAGTTGTGTCAGCTGTGAAACTTGCCAAGGGAAGTAGAAGCCAAGCACAGTCTGTTGGTGCTAGGCTGCCTTAGCAATTTTTATGTGACAGCTCAGAAGGCTCTTGACCTCATGCCCTAAACCCCCTGGCATATGCACATGACAGTTTCAAAACTCAAGGTCAAAGCTCCGTCCCTCTGGGTGAGGTCTGCAGAGCATGGTCCTGATGCTCCATGCAGCCCTGCAACGTAGCCAGGACGTGTGGCCTGAGCACAGGACTCCGCTGGCAGTGTTTTGTTCATAGGAAACTCATTCCAGTCCCCGTAAGACAGTGGTAGGCAATAAATTAAACTGCTTTGCAGTACTTATCTCCCTGTAGCCTTCTGCTGCTGCTGTTTCCTGTCCATTCCCGTCTTCTTATCCCACGTGGCCATTAACATCATGGGGATACCGTGCCCTTGCTCTTTGCTGCCAGGTGCCCTCTCTGGCATCCCATGCATATTACAGGCAGCAGCTCGCTGGAGAGTGTCACTTTTCCTCGCTTCTGTAACTCAAATCACAAATAACCAATATATGAGAAAACTTTGCCTAATGGTCTGTGGCCGTGTGCCACTTTTTGTCTGTGGCTACATCTTCTAGCACTTTACCATAACTGCTTTTATCATAGCTTCATTTTCCATGGGTTAATCTTTTTAAACATACATTGTCTTCAGAAGAACTGACCTATAAATAGGGAGGATTTTTCCAAAGTGTATGAAGTAAACCATTCATCTCATTGATTTCTCTTAGGTGGCCCCAAAGAGCCCAAAGAGGGAAATGAGTAACAGCCTAAAATAATAGCTCAGAGTGATGTAAAACATTCTGCTTCTTGTCCTGCACACCCCTTCCTCTCTTCCCAGGATCCACACCCCCGCCTTGCTCTGGGGAAGTTAATAAGATGATGACATAAACAAGGGTGACAAGACTGGGTATTTTTCCCAACCATATATATGTTTTAGATGATCAACTCTTCATTTACAAAGTTGCTTTCACTCATAAAGTTGAATTCTTTGGCACCAGACACAACCCAATGACAAATGTCTCTGAATAACAATAGATATAAGAAAGAAAAAATACTATAATAAGAAATAAAAATCAAGTTACAATTTACTATCATTATTAGTTGTGTTCTAGTGCTCAAGATTTGTCAGGTGTTCAGAGAATAACAGAGGAGGAATGACCTTTCCTCTCAAATCTGGATACATCAAAACATTCTTTAAAATTGACACTCGCTCAATCTCCCCCTGCCCCATGTTGCCAAGCCATGATACCAAACAATCAGCTACCTCCAGGACGTATCCTCAAGTTATCCTGTGTTTGTTTTCTGGGTCTGGGATCCCATAGGCCAGGTCATCTGAAAGGCCAACTGACAGCTGCATCTGTCAAGGACGACAAGGGAAGCCTCAAGGTTGAGGAGCAACTAGCAGTACATGCTGGAAATCAGAGGCCCTAGCTAGTCCCTAGCTACAGTTTTGCCCCTCAGCAAGTCCTTCATCGCACGATCCAGTGCTTCGAGGAGGGAGCGAGCCACAGGAACCTTGTCACGTGTCCAAATTCAGGGAGAAAAACATGGGTGACAAAGATGTTGAGAGGTCTGAAATTTTCAAAATCCAAATATGGGTTTCATGTAGTACAGGAGAACGTAAAAAAGTAATCTGGAAAACCAGCTTTTTATGTTTTTTTGGAAACTGAAACCAGGATAACACCAAGAATCCTATACTTCCACGGCTTTGCCATGAGCTGTTAAAAACAAAGCCCACCTTAAAGTGCACAACATCCCCATTTGCCTGGCTAGCTCTTTAGACACACTACTAAGCCACATCCTGCCCTCTGGGAAACACTCTAGTGCAAGGAGGAAGACGAGACTGCAACAGAAAAGTGGTAACTCTGTGTGTCTCACTGGGCTTGGGTTGGTTTGCTTTCTGCCCATAAATGTGTGTTCTGAAGGCCTGAAGTGATACTGGAAGCTGATGCAGAGGAGAAAGATGAGGGTAGTGGTTGTGGGTGGGCATGTTTTTAAGATCAAAATAAAGTGGCAGAATAGGAAGATAAGGAATGTGATGGGTAAGCCTAGGAATGCAGGGCAGGAAATGGATTGTGAATTAGGGTCTCTCCATGGGGGCATGGTACACATCATCTGTCATCATCACTGTCAATGGTTAAGACTGACATTGAAAGAAACATCGATCTGTAACTTTGTCTTAAATGCTAAAACTAGAAAATCACATACTGAGACCAGGTGAACAAGTGAGTAACATTTAAGAGCTGATTAAGCATCAGGAAAGGAAAGAAAACTCTCTTTAATGGAATACCGTAACTTTATTAGCTGTCTCCAATGAAACTTGAGCTCAGGCTGTACTGACTAATGTAAAGTTACCCATGAAACCAAGTGCTCTAGGAGTTTCTGGTGTAAGAGCTGAGGAGCTACACTAATGAATTTTGCTACATGAACAAGCTCTTTAAATGGCAAATTATAATAGACTGTGTTTAGAACTGTTGAAAAATACAAATACAATTAACTGACTGATCTGAAAATTTGATTTTTGTATGTTGGAAGCATTGGACTTTCTGCAGAAAGTATCTATGTCAGATATATTTTTAGATAAGTTCTGGTATTTCATTGTCTTGCTGACATTTTGTATTTCTCCAGCGGTACTCATTACAAAATAATTGATGAGTATTAAATCAATGTAAGTTAACTCCTGAGTCTATGATTCTATATCTCTTGTGACTGCAGTAGTGGTCAATATATCTAGTTGCGTTTCAGAGAAGGAAGTTCACAGGAAGGAATGGATTTTGTACCAAAACCCAGACATATTCCAGACAAATCACAAGACAGAAGTTGAGAGAAACATGAAACAGCATTCTTTACCCTTTTACTTTTAATATTTGCAAAGAATTGCCATAAGTAAAGGATACTGTTATAGTAAGTGAAGTATCAGGAAAAGCTTTAACACCCCAAAACATTTTCCCTCCTAAATTTTGAAACATCCTACTGTAACACGTTCATTTTACAAAGCACAGAAGATATCTCAGCAGAACACGAGTCATCTTTCAGTCAGGCACACAAATAACCTACATTTGCAGAAAAGCTTACCCCAGATGGCAATGGCAATCCCACCTTCAGCCATGGGATGCAGATTCACACTTCTGGAGGCTCCACACCAGAGCATCTCCCTCTTTGCCCTGTATGAGTGCATTTTGGCTGTCTCTGCTTTGGGGGTAGTATTAGGCAGTTGCAGGGTGGTGTCTCTGCTCTCCGTCAGCTTCTCACCACTCAAAACCCCAGAGCCAAGCCCCACAGCATCTTTTATCTGCATATTAGGATGCCTGCTCTCTTCATAAAGCAGAAGTAACTCTCCCAAGGGAGACCGGCAACCATCAAATAGTGCGTTATGAAACTTGAAGATGCCGCAGATGAATTAAATTTTAAGGCCAAAGTAACTTTAGTAAAAGTGCTTGCACTTAATACCTGAGTGACAAGAGTCGGTCAGCTTCTGTTAGGTGGTTTGAAAGGCTGGAGGTGTGAGGTGCAGGGGAGGACGACAGCCGGTGTGAGAACCCTGTAAGATGGGAGCTTAGAGCCTGCCTGCCAGCAAGGAGCTGAGAGACAGTGAAGGAAATAAAGGTTCAGGGCTTAATTTCCCGATAAGTGTTGTCATGCCCCGGGGTGTTTCAGCTACAATTTGCTGTGTAAGGGTTTTAATTGGGTTCTGGACAACCTGTCTGTTATTGCTGAAAGAGTAAGTGCATTGCATCTCATAGTGAAGGAACCAAAAGCAAATCTGGGTCAAAAAAAATCTTTTGGTATTTTGTTTGTTTTTTCAGAGCGTGAGTAAGATCCTGCTGGAAAATTTGCCCGTTGTGGCAAGGTCTCTGTGTAGATCCTGGGTACCACTTCAACTTTTTAAGCACAACTGAAAGACTGTATGGACTGCAGAAAGAAAGGGATGAGCAGAGACACAGAAGCAGTCAGCAGTTTTGCTGCAGAAGAGAGCAGAGCAAGCAGCACAGCGTAAACAACCAGCAGGAACAACAACAGGAGGGTGCGATTGATGGCAGTAGCTAATGGTAAACGTGGCTAGTGTGAGCAACCAGTACCAAACACAAGAACGTTGCTAGTGAGAGTAGCCAGAGGCAAATCGAGCATCCCTCAAAAAAACCCCAAAACAATGGAGAGCACAACTCCTTTGTCAGCTTTCAAATGGTGAACTATGGGGCAATAGGTTGCAAAGCATTCCAGGAACAACGATCAATATCTGTCACTTAGATCTCTCCAAACTTGGACTGGAAATGGAAGTTGGACTTTCTTATTATCTTACAATAATAAGAACTGTAGGATGAGAACATGGTCAAGCATACTAGGAAAATAAAAACAGCGCTACAGGAAAAAGCCCGAAGTCCTTCTAGTCTGATACCCCAGCTCTGACAGAAGATGCTTAGAGAAAGAGTGTGAAAAAAAGGGCAAGTGGGGAGTGACAAATCCCTGCTATGGCCTTCCTGTGAGTCTCAAGCAGAAGGGTTAAATCTTCAGCTTTTTTTCTAGTAGAAACAAATGTGCATAGGGACTATATTTGGAGCTGATCATTCGTTTTTCTGAATATGTTTATGACTAGAAATATCATTCTTAGATCACTTTCTCCACAAAAGTTTCAACACGATAAATAGTTTTTCCCTAACTAGTTACTTATCAGGAAGGCGCCAATCGGAATAATCTCCTGTAATTCATTAATGCTGACATCTTGTGGTTGCTTTTTGTATGCCGCCTTCTGCTCGAGCTGCTTAGAAAAGACTGAATTTCTCCCTTGCCTTAAATAGCTATTGTACGTCTTCTCTATGTCACTGATTGTGTATTAATTACACGATTCTGAAAATTATTCAGCAGCCCCAACAGGGAGCTGAGAAAAGAAGTATCATGGTTTGGGCCAGACTGGCCACTGAAACGAATGGTATCAAAATGTACTTCAATTTTTTGTCAGAGCTTGATGGTTTTGAATTGCTAATGTACGAAAGCAGTCTTACCACTGCAATCACAGCCCCCTTTAACACGTCTCTGTTTACATGCTGATACTTGTCAGCTTAAATATTTTTAAAATAGTTAGTAATCCTACCCTACAACACTAAACAAATGCAAAGGCATTGGCTAGAGTAACAAGGGAGTAGAGTTTAGTTTGAAAATCTCTCTAATGATGTTCTGTCTTTTGGGAGTTAAAAGGTACCAGCATCCAGCAGAATGTGTATAGCAAGGCTGGCCTTTTGCATATATTTTGTCAAGACAGTTACTGGGAGCACTGCTGTGCTCCCCAAGGTTTCATCATGTATTTCATTGTGGTGCAAGTGCAAAAGACACACTGCCAACGTCTGCAAAATAGGATCCATTTCAGGGCACGAAATACTAGTATCCAGCCCAAACAGTATAGCAATTCCTACATTATTTTCTATAATTTCAGGGATCGTGTTATAATATGAGGCTACATCTTCATATGCTTCTGAATTTAAAGGATAGATCAATCCAGTATTTTTCTCATGTGTATATAATTCATTCATTCATTTATTTGCTTGAGAAAAGAAAGGAGATTGCCTGCCTTTGAACTTTTCTGAGTGACAGAATGCTCCCGTGTCTCCCAACAACTAAAATTAGCCCAGTTTTAATACACTTCCAAGAAGGAAATCAGTTGACCAGGAGCAAATTAATGGATTTTGCTTGTCCTTCAAAATAGAATCGATTCTAGAATGACAGCAAATAGTGTCAGCCTGTATGCAATTTTTACAGTTAATGAGGACCTGAAACAGGGATAGATAATGAAAACCTCAGTATATCGTAAACTCTAAATTTGCAGCAAATGCAACAAAATAACTAGTTCATTTAATATGTTTAGGTTGTTGTTCAGGATGTAATGTAGTATTTCAGCATTGTTCACCTTACAGAGGTTATTTTGACCTCTGCTTGAGTATAGAGATAATGAATTACAGGACCTTAAGTCATGATTACTATTGCAGAACTGTAAATATGCACGTTCTAGAAACATGAGAGAATATAAAGAAATTGCCGTAATTATCTGGAGGAAAAATTCCTCACATCTGTAGGGAGCTGCAGCTGAACACAGTAAGGCTGCAAACACAATTAACCAAAGAAGTGGTAGGGAAAACATGACAGCCAGCAAGAATCTGATAAGAACAACATCACCAAAGTTAGACAGAGAAGGACAGAATGATTATCGACTTCTTATTGCCCAAGCAGATGTTTAAATAGTCGGCTCTTCACTGATTCCACCGAGACTAATACCGACAGAAGCATAATGATTAGCACAAACGCTTGTGTCTATGTCTTTCTTACCCTTCGGTATTTTCTGCTCAAAAGCGCTCTGTGCAGAAGACATGTTTTACTAAAAGGAAAGTGATGCTGTTTTTTAAATATGAGACGTGGCTGTAAGCATTTCAAGCTCCAGTAAAAATACTGCAAAGTTAAGGACTATGACATTATGAAAATAGTTCAAAGTATGTTCACTCAAATCCTTGAGCACTGTGGATTTGAGGCACAGTAAAACTTCCTTTCAAAAAATGAACATAACAGAAATGTAGCAGAAATATAACAGAACTGACAGAGTTGCTTCAGACCAGAAGAACGGACATATTAGACAAAAAGAGAGTTAAAAATATGTATCTTCAAGCCTGAACGCTTTGTTATTGAGAAATTTCAGCAACTCGGCTTTAAGGAAATGTAGGTAGGTGTCAGGTAGCACTAACTGCTCCACAGAGAATAGAAATGGATGCTGCACAAACTGTAATTGATGGTCCTTTAGTTTAGAAATGTTGTTGAGAGTCAGTGTACATCATGTGGGTCATAAAAAATAGACGATAAAATTTTTAACCTTATGTTAGGTTCTTATTAGAATTAAAACAAATTAAAGATCTGTACCTGATTTGCAGCACTATCATAAATCTCAGGAAGAGAAACCAGGATTTAGTATAGTTCATATAGCAAAGCAGGAAAGAAAGAAAAGGAAAGAATTCAATAGTTCAACAACACAGATAAAACCCGAAAAAGTGAGGAGGAGTTTCTCTGATGTCCTGACCCACAGCTCCTTACTTGGCAGCTGGCAGAATCAAAGCAACTTCAGAGCCTTCCCTGAGTGAATCTCCTCCCTTTATGAAACGTCTTCATAATAAAATGAAAAAAACACAGTCAAAGTACGCACATTTTGTACTTTTCTAGAACATGGTTTTCAGTATTATTTAGGGAACTAAGCTTGTCCACTAAAAGAAGATATTAAAATGGTTTTAAAAAATCCCATTAAGTGATTATAAGACCAGCATTTTTTTACATAGGATGATATTCCTCAAAAATAAGACAAGACATAGAAATAACATATGTTATTTTGTGATTATTATTGTTGTTGTTGTTGTTATTATTATTATTACAACAGCCTCTATTTGTATTGCTTTGGCACCTATAGCACAAATAATGAGGCTCAGAACACAAATCTGAACACAGCCAAGTTCATATTTCATTTGGCAGTAGAAATAAATGTGGACATAATCCATATTATTATTATTAATCATTATTATTATTATTGTTGTTGTTGTTGTTGTCTTATAAATTCCATTGACAACAAAGTGAGGTTGCATTGATTGTTTTTAAGTTGGATATGCAAATGAAACAATTGATTTCCAGTTTGGATAACAGATAAAAGTGAAACGGCTTAATGCTGCATTTTCTTACCCTCAATACTATTGATAGCAAGGCTAAAGATAGATTTTGGAATCTGAAAAGCATCTGGAAAATCAAGGATTTGTGTATATATGTATAAAGCCTATCTATCCAATGATACACAGCTTATATACCCTGAAAAGATCACTCTAAGTCTCATTACGGTAGCATTTCACATGGTCAGATATACTAAAACACAGGCGTATGAATTAGTGTATAGGACAGGCATGCAGCTGCGTTAGTAGTGGAATTCACAGAGATATGTACAGATCCTTCACTACTGATTTCACTGGAATCATGCATGATTCTGTCTGGATCGGCTTGATCTGATTTCCTCAGTCCCTAAGGGCATCTATCCAGCAATAACAGAAGTCCTCTCAAGAGCAGAGGGAAAGGAACATGGACTTGTTTTCTGTGAATGTCTTAATGTTCTTTGATGGTAACACAGGAAAGAGGAAGGTAGATGAAGTAGGTGTCCGCGAATTAAGTGATTAAGTGTCTGTGAATTGATCTCTACTATAATTCTGCAAGGGTTCTCTGTTCCATACCCTCATCTTCAGCACAGGCAAGTTCCTGCACAGAAGTTGCAGGCAGTTTCCAACCTCAGTCTGCTGGCGTGTCCAGAAGAAGCTGGCTCAGCCCACAAGGAGCACGTGGCTGTTGGGAAAAATGGCTCCAAGCCACACTCTGGAGATGTGCTGACTCCTAACACTGCAATGCAGCGGAGAAGAAAATCTCTACTGGCAGAGCAGGTTCCAGGAAAGACTCAAGTTGCACTCAAGAGCCCACTGCTAGGGAAGGGAATCAAGGCTAATGGAATTGCAGGGGGAAGCACATTGGATCATGCCCGCCTATCTGGAGTATCCCATAAAAATATTATACTCTGTTAGATTTTTAGTTCATGCCTTGATGAAATAGGAGCTACCACACTATCTGCTCCTTCAGTATGAGTGGCAGACAAAAAAAGAAAAGACACTCTTTTATCTGTTTGTAAATATTTAATGATATTTTTCCTTTCTGAAGAGATTGGATCTTTTTTGCAAGTAGTTCTGTCTCATAGTTTGGCAGTAACTGAATCGTACCTGCTAAAGTGAATCTGAACTTTAGCAGAATCTCTTTTTTTGGTAAAAGGAGACAACAGAATATAGCCGAAATGCGCTTTCGCACACATTGAATTGGTTCCTATATTTTGGCATCCGGTGATGCCAAAAAGGTCCAGTTTAGGACTGGATAGTTGGGCTCAGCACTGTTCAGATAAGACTCTTTGTGAATACCCAGCAATCTAATGATAGCCAAGATGCAACCAAAAATGAGATCCAAAGTTCACTGAAGTCTTTATGCCACAAATTTCTCTGGGTATCAATACTATTTTCTCTCTTTCTTCTATGCTGCAGGCTAACTAACTTAAAGTTCTTATAAATTTGTATATCTGTATGAAGAATGTACAGAGGAAAAACAGAGTGAAAGAACCGAAGGTTTTTATTTTTACTTAGTACTGCATTCCCTTTCTGACAACAATACGTATTACTCCAAATCCTGAAGATAAAATCTTTTTTATCTCTTGAAAGACTTTGCTTGTAGCAAAATAAGTGCCACAAGCTCCACAGTTTTAATTGTTTTGATGGTATTATCTTTCTGAAAAGAAACACAGTCTATCTCTGGTCTCCCCTGAGAACGCCCACGGCAATGAACTTCCCGTAAAACCCAGGGACAGTGTTTCTCTCGCAGGACTGATAATTGATTTGATTTTTTTCACTGAGACAAATTTGACCAACTGGTTTTAGGCAGTTGAACATGACATCTTTAGGTATGTGAGTGCAGTGGATAGATATATTAGTGTCTGCTTATCTCATTATTGAAGAGAATTCTGCTGACTGCACTCAATCAGCAAACGACTTAAAAGCTGTAAGCGGCAAGTTGGGAATCTTAGTCTTTCCTTGGGATGGCATGTTTTTCCTTGACACCAAGGAAGTAAATAAAATTTGGAAGGATCATTGATGATACCTGTCATGGTGTAACTAATTTTAGCTAATTTTGCTACATTCAGCTAATTTTAGTGACTTAAAAGTTTTCAGTTTGAGATCTAGTCTTACTACAGGTATCTTACAGACACCTCAGAAGGTGGTTCATCCCTGTCTAATACCAATTTCTAAACTAGACAGAATTAATTACCACCTAATTCTCCATGGCAGTCAATATAGACATGAACAGGAGCAATACCACTGGAAAAGCACACTCTTCAAATAGGAATTTCCAGGACATAATAACAGCTTATAGAGCTGAGCTAAGGTTTTTTTTGGATGATGAAGTCTACTATAAAGTAGTCTACTAAAAAGAAAGACCGTAGCCATTTATACAGCCCTCAAACCATCTGAGTGGATCTTGAGTTTAAGACAACCTCTGAAAGTGATACTGAAATTTGCGACGACTGACACTGAACACTGAGATCACATTACTACTACCTGGTTTGCTTTTGGGCCTCCACTGGATTTTCCTTCCTTTAATTTTTATACAGTCATCAACCAAAGAAGATTGTTAGACTTCAGGAGATGCTTTTCCTTGTAGACATCTTCCTGCTACAATGGAAAGAATAAGGCTTCAAAAATACAAATGCCCATCAACATGTCCTATCTGTTTGTGAATGTCTTGGCAAGTAGAATGAGTTTGTGCAAGAAAACCTGAAATAGGGTCAAAAAATGTAGGAGCAAAATTAGCCAGGGGGCTCAGCTGATGATCCTTCCTGTTGAGTCAGGGAAAAGAGTCTTGTTTTTTCTACCCTTATGAAGCCCAAGCTGCTTGGCTGGATGGCAGGCCTTGTGAGATAAGTAGTGGAAGACCCTATGTTTAGGTCAAGGAAGACCTTCTATTTAGGGTTGGGAGACTGTGTAGCTTACTGCTAGGGCAAGAAGAGGAGTCAGGGAGTGGGTATTGTCCTTCCCTTCTTTCCTGAGCAGTTTGTGACAACATGGAAGGGAATAACCATCAATTCTATCTATTCTGTGTCCCAAGAACTAAGAAAAATCAGAAATGCAACAAAAAACCCAAGCAACTCTGTCTGAAGTAAGAGCAAGAGCTTTTGTTGTTATCTCTTCACTGTCTACCTGCCCTCTAGTAACATTTCTGCCCTACTGACTGGAAATCACAGTGCACCCACTGTTTGACTGTAAAGCATTCTTCATTTAAAAAAAAAATTGCTAAGGATTTTATATCACTGCTGTGACAATCCTTTAACTTTTGAAGATGCACCCCTGAATACATTTTGCATTTAGCACTGAACTGGAAGCTAAATACATAAAAATTTATGACATAAACCTCTAATAACCTGTATTGATTGCATACCCTTAATGCTTTTGTTTTTCTTCATCCCTTTATTTTGATGCTTTTAAAAGATGCCACTAAACAGGTCCTGTGGCAGTAGTGTATCCTTGAAATGTCATTGCACCCACAGAGGCTCTCAAAAGACATTAATTTGGAAAGGATATGTATTTTCAAGTTTTCTTGCTTTTCTCCTCTTCAATTGCTATGATGAGCAAAGGAAAGTAATGGCTGTCATTCACATATGTTGTAGTTCTATTAGGTGTCTCCAGAATCATACACACACAAAAGGGACGGGATCTCGAGGGGTCATTTAGTTAATCCTCTACATATTAAGACCATTTAGAAATTGGAGTAAGCTCTAATCTCAGCTCTGAACAACTTCAGCTCTTCAAAACTTGGAATAAAAGGAAAAAGCTCTGGATATGCTCGCGGATCGTCACTGTTTAATAGCACGCTAATACTGTTTGTTTCTACCAGCAGCCTTTGGCAAAGCTGAATGTGAAGTGTTGCTGACTCGCCTATAGTAGACTCAGCAGAGGAGAATTGCATTATACTGTTTATTTTACTTAAATAGAACTCATGTACTAATTTTTCTAAGGAACATTTAAGTATGGAGACATTCTGCAGTTGGTCCTTTTTCTTTCTTAACACCAATGAAATAAGAAAAAGACAACTACAAAATGTTTTGGACCAGTAGAGGAAGTCTGTGACATAGGATGGATTTCAAAACCATGAATAACATGATGACACCTCACTTATATCCTATTGCTTGTTCCATTGTCTTTCTCTCTCCTTGGCCAGAAGAAACACGACAAACTCAAGTTGGGTCAATGTTCTTGCTGAAAGGGCTCCTCCACTCCATTAACTATTTGCAGCAAAATAAACCATATGTTTTTCACATCATATTTTAAAAAAACATTTATTTTTTTGTGCTTTCAGTGGCCAGTCCAGCCCAAACCACGACAGTATAGGACTCATTTTTCATCTTACACTCAAGCCTCCACACTTAGAGAAAGTTTTCTGTCCAAGTTCTGCAGGTGAATATTGTCCTGGCAACAATATCATGCAGGTCTGTAAAGGAAAGAGGAGAGTGTGGCAAGATCCAGGTAGCAGAACCTGGTGAACAAGGGAAGATGAACCATTGTTTTGGCAATGGAGCCAGGGATAGGCACTTTTGCTCTTCTGTGGAGATCAGCAAAGGCAACTGCATGGATTTAAAAATGCCTGAGCAGAGCACAGGCTGTTCCAGGAAAGAACTGTCACACCACATAAGGCCAGTCTGGCTTCTTGTTCTCATTCTGACCATGACAGGTGATGAATAGGTTCTCTGGCATACTTACAGAGCTTACCGAACAAGGTGTGCACAGTGTGATTCTCTACCTGGTTTCCACACCCAGCTGGGAAGTCTGTATCTCAGTAACTGAGTCAGATGGCACCTACACCCATCATGCTTAAAATCTGCTGATGACCCAGATGACTCCATGAACTGTTTAATTTTTGTTGGAATGCACTTTGCACCCTGGCCTCTGTAATACATTTATTTTAAGCTTGTTGCCTGTTAATTTAATTAAGCTTTTCCACACCAAGAAAATGTTAAGATTTTATAAATCTTTATCATGTCAACTTGAATCTACCCTTTTCACATGAAAGAATCCTAGTCTTGCTTGCTTTATCTCATAGACAAGCCATTCCACAACACTGACCATTTTTCTTGCTTTTCTTTGTTACTTTTCAGAGGTAATAAAACCTTTGTTTCTGAGCCAGGTTGACCAGACACGTGCCCATAATATTCAAAATACGTTTTTGGGGTTTTTTCTGCTCTTAATTCCTTTTGCATGTTATTGAGCTATAAAAGCAACAGCTTTAAATACTGTCATTCATAATTAAATCTAAAAAGTACTCTTCAATCACCAATAAAATACAGGCTTGAGAAAACAAGACTGTCATCCGGGTACCTAGGAGCTTTCTGAAGATCAGGCAGTGTTATTATATATTGGTTTATTTTTAAGATATGTTGGCGTGTTAGCAACATGTTTTCCTAAGTCTGAACCTCCCTTTGACTTCTGCTTTTTTTTTTTTCTCTTGTTAAAGGCTGTCTTCAGAATGTAAACAACCACTCTGTTTTATCTGCTCTCTGAAAACTAAGACTGACCCCTAGGAAGCAATAACTCCTTTCATTCAGGGTGGGTTAAATTCACAAGTCTTGTCTGCATAATCAACATCTCAATTACCTTTTAAAAAAACACTGTGAAATATAGATCTGATAAAAGGATTGGAAGCCATCTGATAACCTCTTGGAGAACGCTGGAGTCTAGCCACTACATGTCTAGTAGGCATTAGTTTGAGACAAGATCTTACTGACACAAAACAGTCACCTTTCTTTTCCCTCTTTTTTGACAGATCAAAAAAGTAAACCGTAAGCAGTTAGGTATTCAAATTTGGCACATGGAACTAGATATTGTGGTACACCTGATCATTTCTAGTCTACTACAATATTCTATGTAATGCTAACCAATAGAAACACACATCTAACATATTAAAATTGCATTCAAAGAATTAATTTTTCTGAGAAAAGTAAGTCTATGCCTTGTTAGCTGCTATCTCAATTATACACTAATGATAAAGCTTCATTTATTAAGCTTATTAGCATTTTCGAAATAGAAAATTTGCACATCACAAATTAACTTACAGAGTTCTTTTTTTTACAATCTATGGGTACTTATAGCTTTTTGAAAAATGGAATAGTTTGGGGGTTTTATGACATTTTCACAGCATTCCCTCATCATTTGCTACAACATTAAAACTCAATATATAACTTCATTCCTCCTCGACAGTTCTGTATTTTTGCTTAAAATTATCCTACTCACATTTTGGATTTTTTATATTACGTTAATTGCTTATTTTTGTGATTGGTATTTTTGGGATTCTTGTTCAAAATACATCAGTGTTACTGTGACAGAAGTAATAAATATTTAGTATTTTCCACAGAATTTTAGGAAGGGACTCCGAGGTGGTCATCCAGTCATCTCTTCACCCTAAACAAGATCAATGGATCTACATCACTCCCCTCATATGCTCCTCTTGCCAATAATCTAATCATTTGTTTCCTCCAACAACCTATTCTACTACTGCTATGGCTATCAGAAAATATTCTTCTAATACCAAAGCTAAATCTAAGCTGCAATCAATTTGGGGAGAGTTAGGGTCTTCCTGAGGCAGATATGACTTCTATGTATTTAGCTGTCTTCTATGGATTTTTGTTCTATTAACTTCTCCAGTGTCACTATGACAGTTTTCAGCAATCATCACATCGTTTGGCAAGAACCGAAGTTGTACTTTTTTTTGCTTCTGAAACGAACTTTCACCAGCTTCATTCACAGTGTTCCCTTGCCCGACTGCAGAGAAACAGCGAACAATAGATCCCCATCTCATCTTTCCACGCTATTTGTTATTTTTCCACTTGTACTGTGTTCTCTCCAGTGCTTTTTTTCCAGATAGCAGAGTTCCAACTCAGTTCTCACTTACATGGAAGCCAATCCACATCCCTTGATAGTCCTTGTTGTCCTTTCTGAACCTTTATGAATTCTTAGCTTTCTTTCCTGCAATTTATCCTTCCAGGTTGGAGTCATTGGAACACGTTGTGGCATTATCTCACTGAAACATTGTACAGAATGGAAAAATGAAACCATTACACTGATTCAGATTATGACAGATCCTTGTGGATTCCCACACACTTCCTTGCATTCGGAAGTACATCATTAATAACTTGTTGGGGTATGATTATCCCACTATTTTTACACTCTCACTTTACAGCATTTCCATGTAAACCATACTTCCCTGGCTTGCCAAGATTACACCTGAAGGATCATTAAAGCCAAAATACCTGATATTGCATGCTTCCCCACACTTGACAGCATGCATTATCCTGCCAGAAGAAGAAATGGCGCTCTGCTGGCAGTTGTTTCCTTGTTGACTTTTAGATGTCTACTGTTTTTGTTCTGGCACTGTTGCTGGGTTTTAAGTCACATGAACTTGGTGATAAATCCCCAGGTTTTCCTCCTTCACACTGGCAAGTACTATGCCTGCTCTTTTCAAACTCCACCTGTTCTCCAAGACTCCATTTCAGCTAGGTCTTGACAAGTCCTAGAAAGGAGTTCATGAGGTGCAGCTGACTTGAGAGCACCTAACTGATCTTTCCTTAGTCTGTTCTCACAGTATAACAAATTCTCCTTGGATTCAAGTGCTTTATCTGCTTTGTTGCAGTTGGGAGAGACAACTGAAACAAAAAAAGACAACAAATAATTTATGAACATTTATTCTTTACTTCTCATGTCTTAATCTATGTATTATTGCTATTATTAAATGTTTGCTTATATGCTTTTTAAGTTACAGCTCCTAAATCTTCTTTTTCCTGTGTTTCTTCTAAAGTGTCAGCAAAGTCAATCACACTTTTCATCCTTGCTACGTGCTCCCTTCTTCATATTCAGTAACCCCTCAGGTTTAAAGTTCCGAGAGTTTGGCTGGCGAGAACACATTTTCCCCCGGCCTGGGGCTTTTCGGGTCCACAGTGCAGCCTGGCTGCAATTCCAGGTGCCCCATCCTGCTCTGGCGCGTTTGCCAGGCGCCATCACCTCCTGTAGCCCTGGGAAACGCAGGCCCCGAGGCCACGCTGGCAGGGTCACTCTGTGGAGGTGGTTTCAAAAGGCAGTCATTTTTTATTTTTTTTTCAAAAACTCTAAGAAGCAGATGTTAAAATATCTGTATTCCACAGGTTTTGAAAATCTATCCCCTCCAACCCTTTTCTTTTGTCCCAGGGAGACCTTATGGTGGCCTTCCAGTGTCTGAAGGGGGGCTACAAGAAAGCTGGTGACTTTTTACAAGGGCATGTAGTGATAGGGTGAGGGGTAACGGCTTCAAACTGGAAGAGGGGAGATTTAGATTAGATATCAGGAAGAAATTCTTTACTGTGAGGGTGGTGAGACACTGGAACAGGTTGCCCAGGGAAGCTGTGGATGCCCCATCCCTGGAAGTGTTCAAGGCCAGGCTGGATGGGGCTTTGAGCAGCCTGGTCTACTGGAAGGTGTCCCTGCCCATGGCAGGGGGGTTGGAACTAGATGATCTTTAAGGTCCCTTCCAACCCAAACCATTCCACGACTCTGTCAAGAACGTGAGATAGCGGAACACCCTCCGCCTCCAGGCCCGGCCCCGGCTACACCCTCCGCGCATGCGCGCAGCCGTCCCGGCCTCTGAGCATGTGCGGCGGACCTGGGGCCGCCGGCGGCCTGGGCAGCCTGCGCGCCGCCGCCATGGGCTGAGGGGAGAGGCGGTGGCGGGTGTCAGCGGCTGCAGGCTGGGCGCCCCGAGGATGGAGAGAGCCATGGAGCAGCTCAACCGGCTGACGAGGTCCCTGCGCCGCGCCCGCACCGTGGAGCTGCCGGAAGGTAGGAGAAGGGGCGGCAGGGCGGCGGCGGCCTCCTCGGCCCGGCCGTCCCAGCCCGGTGGGGGTGAGCTGAGCTGGGGGCCGCTCGGCGAGGCGACTCGAGAGAGTGGAAGGCGGCTTCCCCTCTCCGTCTCCGAGGGGCTTTTTGTTTTGGTTTTAATGGCGATAACAACAACAGCGACGGCGTCCCCGTCCTCTCACTTCGGCCGGTGTCTCGCCGGCGGTGCCTGTGGCAGGGCGCAGGGTGCCGCTGCCCGCTGCTGCTGACCCCGGGCCCGGCGTGATCTGGGATGCTGGGCCCTCGTTTTACCCGGTTTTCAATCCTTTCCTTAGATGCTTACTCGGTGACACGCTAGTGATGACAAATCTTTGTGGTTGTGGTTTTTTTTTTTTTTTTTTAAAGATATTGTAAGTCACTGTCACCGGTTACAGCCTAATTTTTTTGTCTCTAAACTACTCATGGGTGCCAGCCACCCGATATCAGGATGGATGTGAAAACATAGCTTGAGGCTCTTATGGCAAGTAGTTAAGTGTTCCAGCCAGGTCCAGCCTTTGGGAAGACTACCCCTGCAAAAGTTTTTGGAATGCAAAAGTTTCTGTTCCTGCGAGTTATATGCTGTCATTGTACTTTCCTCAGGGTTTATTTTTACGGATGAGTCTTTGGCTGTCTGCCAGCTTTCATCTCCAGTGGTGGAGGAAAGGGAGTGATATGCTGTTTTCTCTCCGCGTTCCCTGTTTGGACTTCCTGGCTGCTGCTCATGGACTTCCCTCTACGCTGAGTTGCTACACCCTTTCCTTGTTGTCATCTGTCAGCAGTTTCAGTGTCTGCCAGTGCAGTTGCTCGTAAATTGCACAAAAGGACAGACAAGTTTCAGATGGATTTTGCTGCTTCTTGTAAGCTCTTGAACGGCAGCAGTGAAAATGGACCTAACACTGTTAACACTGTTAATACTGTTAACATAAGCTCAGACTTGCAGAAACGATGTAGTAGCACCAGTTTAACTAACTGATGATGGTAAGATGAATAATGCTTAGCACAACCTATTCCAGTTGGAGCTGCTTTAAGTTTACTCCAGTGCTAGTGTAGGCAAATTAAGTCTGAATTTGAGTTCAGTTTTATTCCTGTCTCGGGCATTATTATCGTATACTTCAGAGGTAATTATGTCTGTGGTAGTGTAAGCCCTGTGACCTCTGGAACAAGTACTTCTCTTGCCCTGTACTGCAGAAGGAATGTTGATGTATTCTCTAAGAATTACATGAAACAAATCACAGCTGGACTGAAGTAAGGAGATAAATGAACTTCAGGCACTGAAGTCTCAAATTAAATTCCAAGAAAACCTCCATTTAATGGCTATCTCACTTTGAGTACATCTTAGATTATTACATATTATTACATATTGGTTGTTCCCTAGGTTCATGCAGGCCTGTCCAAACTCTTCATGAGAAGCAGGTTTGGGTTGTAGTGTTTTGCTCCAAACATGTACTGACAGGATCAGCTTAGAAAATACCACCACTAGTCTAGTATGGCATGCGGTTTGGTGGCTTCTTGAGTGTGCTGTGTCTGACCTCTTGAATTGTGATTCACGCCCTGCCATACATTTGAATAGCTTTAATTTAAAAGACATATAGTTTAGCTCTCCATCCTTAAACTAAGAGTCATAGTACTGTATTAGGAAATGGAGATGTATGTTTGTTTGAAGTTCCTTATGCTGAAGAAGACACTAAATCCAGGTATTTAATTTCCTTTCATGTGCTGTAGCCATTAGGGTATTATATGCATGAGCTGACACTTCTTTAAGATTGTGATCTCTGTTGAATTCAAGCCAATATCTCTTATGAAATAAAATAATAACTGTACCTTGTCAGGCAGGATTCTAGATGATGAATTTTAAGTGATTTTTTTATTTTTTTTTTAAAGCAAGCATTAACACCTGAGTCCAATGCCAGTGAATACCCTGGGCTGACCTTGCCAATAGGAAATAGTATTGTTTTTTTCCATCACTTCTCTGAAGTATCTTCCAGCAGGTGTTTTCTGGGCACTTAAGAACTTGACACAAATTTCTGGACTCTACTGTTAAGGCTCAGTGCCTAAAAACTAGGTCTTGCAGCCCAAAATTGTATGTTTTAGCCCTTTGTTGGCTCTGACTCTGCATTGTGGATGCTTTTTTGACTTGAAATGCAAGCATGTTAGATAACAAGTAAGTTCTGTAAGTGCATGAAGAATATAATGCTTTTTCTTTCCCTGGTGTCATGTGCTTTTACTTTAAGTCAATAGGAGTTTGTTTATGAATAGGGAATATTTACCAAAAATAGGCACAAAAGCTCCTTAGTCCCATACCCTTTTAATTATTTCTGTTCAGAAAAACTCTGGGAAAATCTGCATATGCTCCACATTGTAGATTCTGTTAATAGAATAGCAAAAGGCTTAGCTTTGTAACTATACCATAAACACCTTTTTGGCCCAGCTACACTCATATTTAACTGTTGTCTTTTTCTAGGTCACTATACTTGCAATATAGTTAAATTTAATTAGGATCAGTGTTAAACATTTCAGTTAAGTGTGCTGGTATATTTAAAGCTTTTTTTATTTGATCTCTTCTCTTTAATAGGGCATGATTGTGGAAATACATAAGGATGTCATGCCTAGATTTGCTTGGTGTTATTGAAGTTCTGTTTTTTGTTTCAGTTGGAGAGCTTTATCTTCCTGCCAAAAGATCTGTGGAACGGAGCTCAAGCAAGAATTTTTTTTTGCATTTGTGTATACTGGGAGCTAATCATGGGTACATTTTTAAAAAGTGATCAGATCTTTTCTGCAGCTGATATTGTTATTTAGCATCCATTTAATTTTATTTCTGGGACTCTGTGTGTGTCCCCTCCCTCCCAGCCTACCCCCACCCTCCCCAGCAGTCAAATTCTAGTGGTGCATATTGGAGGTGGAGCTCACAGAGCTCACAGAGCTCTGCCATAAGGAACAATCTATAGATAGTTCAAACTCTTGAACTTGGTGATGGTTAGAATTACTCTCTGCAGCTTTGAAACGTCATTTGGTGTTTTGAGAGGCTTGTCTCTTCCACCATACGTTCACTGTAAGCAACATAGATGTATTTTTTTATTATTTTTATAAATAACAGAATGAATGTGATTTGAATATGACATCTTTTTTTCAGTGTCCAAAGGTAATAATAGATTAGCATGTCTTCTTTGTTTTGTTAGCTACAGACAGACTACTTCAAATAGTGGGTAGCAGCACTAATCTTGGACCTCTGTAGAAGAATGATAAATAGCATAGCTGCAGCATGATAAGCATTTCTCTGATTCCACTTGATAATTCTGAAGAATTATTTGTTTAATATTTGGTATATGTCAGCTCGCCTACTTAGTGGAAGTAGTAGATGTATAGAAGCACGTTACGTAAAAGATATGAGAAGCTATACTTACAGAATCATAGAGTGGTTTGAGTCTGTTTTAATGCTTCCCGTTCTGATTGCTTTGTAACTTTTGGTATTTGGATCAATTAAGATGGTGAGGAAAAATTTTAAAATAAAAGTTTTACGAGAACAGTTCTATATTTCCATATCCTGGAACCATATACCTGTGTTCTCAGAAAGTGTATTCTCTCCTGTCATAAGCTGGCATCTACGTGAAGAGTCTGTGGAGATTGTACTCCCAACAATGGGTAGTTTGCTTCAAGCTAGAAAATGTAATCACTGTACATCAATAATAAATATTAATTATTGTACATTAATATTATTGATAATTATTATACATTAAAGCCTTTTAGGTTTTGTCAAATTCATCCTTGAAAAGTAATATTTTACTCCGGAAAGTTTGTAAGTGACCAAACAGGCACATCATAGCTGTACAGTGTGTTGGTACGTACAGCAATAGTACTGACAAGAGTCTGTATAGCCGAATGTCAGTCTGTTCCCACCATTGACTTAGATCTTTGTGTTCTGGCTGTTTTTCATTGCCTTCAAACGTGGAATACGAAACGGATTAGAGATTAAAATGAAATTTATTGCATTCAAGTATTCAAGTTTAGAGGCAAAGATGAGTGGTTATGGAGCAACTTAGTTTAGGGAAATCACTTTTATAAACTCATGGACTATGGAAGGACTATGGAAGTCACCTCAAAAGACAGGAAATTTCCTTATTTTTAAAATAAGCTATTTACTTTTTTTTTTGTTAATGCAGAATTCTTAAATACTTAACAGAATTGTCATTTTTAAAAAAAATGATGCTCCATTGAAAATTCTGTAATTATTACTTTATAAAAGAAAAAAAAAAGCCACATTGAAATTTCATGTGTTATAATCCTGTTAATTACCTCTTCTAAGTATGGTGGGTTTTTCTTTATAATGAAACTTCAGGTACATGTAACCCGTGTAAAAAGAATGATCTATTGAACAATGGATGCTTTAAAAGTTAAAGTGTTGCTAGATTAATTTATTTTACATAAAAGATTTCTTTATGATAATGGAGTAATTTAATCTCTTCGCAGATAATGAAACTGCTGTCTATACACTAATGCCGATGGTTATGGCTGACCAGCACAGGTAAGAGCTTCTTTAAACATCCTTTTTTTTTTTTTTCAGGTCTGAAAAAACAGCATATTTGCTGGAGTTGTAGCTGCTAGAGCACTCTTAGGAGTTCTGCTGCTGGATTGCTGAGATACCTTCTGTAGCTGAAGTTAGTCACTGACTGCATGCATCCCAGCATATTCTTACCAGAGAAACCTGTTTTATTTTATGCAATAGACTGGAGTTGGGATTTCTTCTGTTGATGCACACAGAGAAATTTGTTGTAGGAAAAGAACAGCAGCATTGTTTGTAGCTCTGAGCGTGTATTTATTGATGACATAGAAGTTCTTAGTATCATTAGATGTCTTAGAAAGACACGGAATAAGAGTTGGACAATGAGATTGATACTTCTGGGATTCCTCAGCTGAGCAGCTGTTTCTCTTACCCAGTCGTCCTCAAAGTGGTTGGGACCTGGGGGCCAGCTAAGTGGTGCTACCTTCTGCTGAGTTTTGTAGGCAAGCAGGTACTAACTCTTACTGAAGCTGTAAACTATTTATCTAATCAGGATAAACATTTGTTCTGCTGCATAATACCTTGTTGAGATTGTGTGCAAAGGTTTTAAATCATGTGATCAGCTCATTACTGGAGATTGAAATCACCAGTTCACTTGCAGTTTGCTATTTTGAAATATTTTATCTTAACTATTATTTCATCTTTACTAATCCATTAGGGCTTGAAGGGTCCTATTTAAATTTCTTATCCCATTGGCATATCACATGTCCTTCTTCATCACAATGATTTCACATACCAATCTTCCTTCTAAACTTTGCCTATATTTGGGAAAGCTGCTGTATATCTGGTTATGGTATCTGTGTTGAGATAAAGAGGAAAATGGGAATTTATTGTTTTTCAAACCAAAGCTATTAATATGCTTGTCTTCCATGTTTGTAAAGAAGTGATTTCGCCCTTTGGCCTAATTCTTACTAGTTTACATTTGAAACCATTGCCCAGTGTCACAATTAATATTTTTTATACAAGTAAGAAGTGGAAGTGCTGTTAATATGCAGATGCTTGAAAGCTCTTGGGTCTCTTGTTCAGAAATTAGTTGGCGGGAAAATAAATAGTGACCAAGTAAGAAATAGAGTATTGTGTACAAGTTACAGTATATACTTTGCTTCGTTATTGTGAACTATTTTTTAATTAAAATTATATTTCTGTTTGAAGGTCTGTCTCAGAGCTGCTATCAAATTCAAAATTTGATGTGAATTATGCATTTGGACGTGTGAAGAGAAGTTTGCTTCATATTGCAGCAAAGTAAGACTTACTTGAGTCCAGTCCAGAAGTTAACAATGAAAGTATTACCACAAATCTAAGGCACCAATGTAAGCTGGAAAACTCTGTAGTATCAGTTAAGATACTATTTTTACACTTCCTTTTTGTATTTTGTTTGTTCTTTTAGCAGTGTGCCTGCCTCATTGATAGGACAGATTTTACACATGATATCAAATGGCTTTTCAAATTCTAGTGAAGGAAGTCTTGGTGGATACTTTTTTTCCTTTCTGTGAAATCTCAGTCTGTGAAGAAATGTAGCCATTATGTGTATCTTGGATTACTCTTGCCTTTGTAGATTTAGAGGTACACTGTCTGCAGGTGCTGCTTTTTTTTTGAAGTATTCTAAAACAGAGGGAAGCGCTTGGATGTTCATTGGGAAGCAGCTGGACCAAAGTACTTTATGTGACCATAACTGGAGGGAGTATAACTTGGCCACTCCTAATAAATTTTTGTATACTGTCTAAAGGACTTAAATGCAAATTTCAAATCTGTGATCTAGCTTATTTATTATTTATGTAGCTCTTCAATGGGGATAAATTTATATTGCCAAGAAACTGCCACTTAGCATAACCTTAATAGAAATGAACCAGATAATTTTTGAAATGGCCTTTCGAGGAACTAAACTTTAGACTAATGAATGAATGCTCTCTATTTGGGTCCCATTTTAAATATCTTGCAAGTTCTTACATTTAAACTGCTAAAATAATAAACTAAAAGAAATAATAGTAGTAGTGCTTATAAATAGCAGGTATTTAGGCACAATTAAGGTAGAAGTTCCAGCTTTCTAAGCAGACTGCTTTAGCAATATCTGTTTCCCAAACATTCCATTTCAGAATTACATACTGCTTATGTAAAATTTACTTAAGAAAGTACGTAAAGAAAAAATAGCTAACAAACTTTCAGCATGCATCTTAGAAGTATCTTTGAAAAGCTGTGTTTATTGATCATAAACCCCAAGAAATTGTGTTACAGTTAGTTTCCGAATTCTTTTTTATCTTGGCTAGTTGTTGTGTCATTAAGAGGTTGCCAAGATGCTTTTTTTGCAACTTACTGTACAGCTAGTCTTCAGTTTTTTTGGATTGTTGTGTATAAGTTCTGTCATTGGGAAGAGTAGCAACAACGGACAAGCTGGTTGTGATAGATAAAAAAATACTATATGTTTATCCTCCCAATCAGCTCTTCCTTTTGAAGAGTTCGGGAGTAAGATAAACATATAACAAAGTTTCTGTGTTCTTGGTGACATTGATTATCCTGAAGAGCCGTTATTTTATGAAAAGTAAAAGGGAGTTACAGATTCAAACCAAACAGCACAAAAATGCTTATAAGAGTTTTAGAATTTTTCTGACATTTAAATTTTTAAATGTAACTTCCAGACACTGAAGCGTAACAAAAAAGATTATATTGAAATTGTTATTTAATGGAAAATTCAGTCCGGTGAATAGATTATAGATGAGAGAGGTGAGAGGAAATGGTAAGAAAAACATTTTAAACAGTTTACATTTTAAACAATTGTCAGTCTTAAAGATTCACTGTTGGGTTTTTAAAGTCGCTAAAATCATGTAGAAGGCTAACACCTATTCATTAGTACAAGTTATGATCGGTCAGTTCTCACTTCATTTAAGTGTCTTTCCTTAATGTTTGTGTAACTTGAACTATGAGGGTGTAAAAACAGTTTTGTGTTAAGATTTTTCTACTGAACGTAATCTGTACATAGTATTGCTGTTGTATTTGTCAGTTTAGATCTGATTTGTAAATATCCTTGTTACAGTTTTTCCTTTCCTTACTTTGTTCTTAGCTGTGGATCAGTTGAATGCCTTGTTCTATTATTAAAAAAAGGAGCAAATCCAAACTATCAGGATATTTCAGGATGCACACCTCTCCATTTAGCAGCAAGGAATGGGTAAGAAAAAAGTTTTTAAAACTTAAAAAAGTTTTGTGTGCAATGCGCTTGAGCTGACATGTTCTGTAATATTTTTGCATAGTTCAAACAAAATGCCTTGGTTTTCCCATTTGCAAATAAGGATGGCACACTTGCAGGAAACGTGGAGGTTAAAATCTATACTTTGAATATTCAGAAAATAATTTTATATAAATAGAAAGTTATGTCTGAAGTGTCAATTTCAGTGCCAGTCATTTTAGTGTTTTCTGTTAAGCAGGAGCTTACTGATTCTTAGAACAGTGATTGAACAAGGAATGCATTCACCCTCCAGTTAGCTGAGTAAGAAGAGATTTCAGAGGGGACACTGGATGGTTTGGAAGGGTTCAGAGATTTCAGATTTTTCTCACATGGTGTCTCCAAGGAAATTTTTACTACAAGGAAAGAAATGCAAAGCTTGTCTGCACGATATTGGGGCATGTGGGAAGAAAACAGTGAGCCAGCACCTTTTTAAGATCTTTTAAGATCTTATTTCTTGAATCGTATTCAAGAATTCAAATTGAATTGAAATATATTCAATTTGAATTGAATTCGGTTTCTTGAATTGTACATGATAATGTTGTCTTTTTCCTTTTAGAGCATGTATGTGTTACAGTAACTATACTGTATCATTACTGGTACTTCAAATGAGGAGGAGGTAGTGTTTAGTAGGCTTTAGGCATGTGGGAGGAGTATTTGCAGAAGAAGGGAGAAAGAATCAGCCAAATGGTACGTGATGAAATGCAGAAATACACACAGGAGACAGTTATGTGGAAGGAGGCATGAGAAAGGTGTGATGGGGACCAAATAAAAAGGAAAAGTAAGGATAAACTCTTAAGGTAAAGCACTTACAGCATTAGAGAGTGTTAAAAGACCAAACAAAACATTAAGTAGGAAAACCCCCTACTTTCATTAAGGCAGTTATTCTACTTGCCAAAGATTTACATAGTGTTACAGTGAGTTTCTCATTAAATAATGATTTAGTGGTGTACTGTAAATGTGTTCACTGGAGCGTACAAATGATGATGAACTTCATGGATTTCCATTAGCTGAACTCTGGCTTCTTGTCTTGAGAGCATAGGTCATGCTGAGCTGAAGCTGTTAGAGTGGTCGTTAAGTACTTCTACACTTTCCACAAAAACATTCAGCCATACAACTCTGCTTTTAGCCCTGTGCTGTTATATGCTGCGCTTGCACTGTATGAGTCTCTGGTGCTACTGATGATCACTTCTCTTGTTCACATGCTCAGTACCATACCCCATATAAAGAAAAAAAGACTGCTGTGCTTTGTACTATGATGAATTAGAGTGAATGGAGTTCTAAGAAGACACTTGGTTGTTGTAAATGATTTTCCCTGACTGGGTTTTAATGTATTCTTTTGTTTATAGTCAGAAGAAATGTATGAGCAAGCTGCTGGAATACAGTGCAGATGTCAACATTTGTAATAATGAAGGCTTGACTGCAGTAAGTGCTATTGATTCTCATGATGCTCTTAATGAAGAATTTGAAGACTCTCATTTCTTAAGCTTCTGCCATCTTCCATGTAAATACACAAAACAGCTGTGTTGGGTGCCCTTAAAAATCAAAAGATGTGATCAGAGTACCTAAGCATATGATAATATTATTCAAAGCTTTTTGTGAAAATGTTGACAATAGTATAGTCAGGTTTAAAATTATATTTATGAAATACTTAAATCGTTGCTAAAGGAAACCTATATCATCATTTTGTACTTAGATTCACTGGTTGGCTGTCAATGGACGAACAGAATTGCTTCATGATCTTGTTCAGCATGTCAGTAATGTAGATGTTGAAGATGCGATGGGACAGACAGCCCTTCACGTAGCTTGTCAAAACGGGCACAAGACAGTAAGTCTCTAAATTTTATTAACACGTTGGATTTGTAAAGAATTGGATAATGCCTCGGTGGTGTTGTGTGTGTGTTTTTATAAACTTCAGGCTAGTCATGCACATGGTAATGGTTAGAAGTGTGAAGAACTCTATTGTTTGTCTTAGTATTGACTGCATACACTTCCATGGGAATAACTAATTTATTCTTGTGGAGATGATTGATTTTAGTGTTTGTGGGAGTTTAAGTGACTTACTGTATACTATTCAGCTGTTCTGTAATACTGTTATTGCCTTGTTGATTGCAGGTTTTGATGTAATGTTAAACATTTGAAAATGTTCTTATTTTTTACAATGTGTTTGATTCGTAATTGTACCAGCTGTTATGAGCTTTTGAAATCTGAAATGATTTTAATTTACTGTAAATAAAAAATGAACACAGAGTTGGATCAGTTAGATATTTAACATTAGAAGTAAACAGGTTCACATAGACTCTTCATTTATTGATCTGTGTGAATAATTTTTAGGCCTAGCCTTGCATTCAGGCTGACTATTCACTCTCAAGAGTACAGATCTGGATGCTTTACTTGAACAGCATTACAGCCATGATAGTGATCTTGAATTACACAGATTGTCTCTGTCACTATTTACTGTTTAAAAAAAAAAATAATCTTTCTATCCAGATTCTTTCTGTTGTCATTGTCAGAGCTCAACTTTGGAAGACCAAATTCTGCAAAACTGTTGTCTATAGACTTATCTACTCTATATGATTGGAATATAGCAAAATTCATTTGAGAGTCCGCTCAATATTTTCATATTTTAGAATTTACTTATTTCTTCTATTTAGTGTGTGTGTGAAACTTCAGCTTTGTGATAAGGCTGTTTATGGCTGTCACTAACTTGAGTTTTACTTCTCTAAAAGGTGGTGTTTTCCTTTTTAAATGGCTTGTAGTTCCAGGGGTCTTTGGAATTAGCTGAAGTTCAAGAAAAGCATTGTTATTAAAATGGGAAGTTCAAAGGAAGCTTTATGAGCTCTGTCAGCCATGATTTTCCATGTAGTGCTTAGGAATTTTGGTTTTGGGATTCATTACCGAAAATTAAATCGTTCAGTGTAATTAGAAGTGCCTGACATTAATAGATGCAAGCCAATAGACTTTTCTGTTGCTCTCTTTCTCATGCTGGTATTTTCTTCTCTTCTAGACGGTGCAGTGTTTGCTGGACAGCGGTGCAGATATAAACAGGCCGAATGTGTCAGGCGCAACTCCACTCTATTTTGCTTGCAGGTATATATCTTTCACTTTTGAGTACTGTGCTAAAAGGGAAATGGATTTTTTTTTTTCTTCTGCAATAACAACGATTAGAAAGCACAAAAAATAGGACCGATATTCAGTCTTGCCTTGTGTTTGAGTGTAGTTTAGTGTCTCATCTAAATACTTACTTTAGCACTGTAGGCTTCTATACCTTTTTCTAACAGACATGTTAAACACATGGCTGTGCATGCTCTAGCACGAGTCATAAATCAATGACTGCTGAACTTTTTTCTGAAAAAATGAGATCTAGTTACTTAGATTCTTTTCAGTAATATTTTTCTCTTTTCTAAGCTCTTGGGGATGGTTAAGTAATGATAACATTCGTGCCTCTTCCTTCCCAGGTCTGCCAGGCAGATCACTTTCATGTCACTTTTTAGATACCATCTAAATTAATTTTTTTTTTCTTTTGTGAGACAACCTCCTATGTTGAGAAGTAAAGTAATTAAGCTAGTGATTACTAAAAATGTTTGTTTCTAAAAATGCAGCCTTTTATAAGGCAAGGTTGACTATTTTCTAATGTCCATTATGGTATTACAGTGTACATGAAATATGCGTATATTCAGTAGAGGTAGGAGTAGAGGTTGGGCCCCAGGACTTGGAAACAAAAATCCAGGTTGATGCAAACACAGACCCACTGTCAATGACGGAAGAGTTGGCATGTGAACAAGATGTTACAGGAGCTTGACCCCTACAAATACATGGACTCTGATGTTATCCACCTGAGGGTATTTAGAGAGCTGGCTGATATCATTGCGAGGCTGCTTTCCATGATCTTTGAGAAGTTGTGGAGATTGGGGGGTGCCCCAGAAAACTGGAAGAAGGCTAATGTCATCTCCATCTACAAGAAGGGCTTAAAGGAGGATCCAGGAAACTATAGGCCTGTCAGTCTTACTTCAGTCCCTGGGAAAGTTATGGAACGAATCCTCCTAAGGGCTGTCACAAGTCAAATGAAGCATGTGATTGGGAAAAGCCAGCATGGACTCACCAAAGGCAAATCGTGCTTGACAAACCTGATCGTCTTCTATGACAAAGTAACCTGCTTGGTTGATGTGGAGCGAGTGATGGACACTGTCTACGTGAATTCCTCCAAGGCTTTCAATATGGTTCCTCACAGCCTAGAGTTTTCCTAGAGAGAACCCCACAGTCTTCCTAGAGAAACTGATGTGTTATGGTCTAGACAAGTGGTCAGTGCGGTGGGTGGGAAAGGACTGGGAAGCCTGTCATATAAGGAAAGCCTGAGAGAACTGTATTTGTTCAGCCTTGAGAAAAGAAGGCTTAGGGGAGACCTTATCACCATGGTCCAGTATTTAAAGGGTGGCTACAAAGAAGATGGAGACTCCCTTTTTACAAAGAGTCACATGGAAAAGGTGAGGGGTAATGGGTACAAGTTACTCCTGGGGAGATTCCGATTGGACACAAAAGGAAAATTTTTCACAGTGAGAAAAAACAGCCATTGGAATACTCTCCTTGGGGAAGTAGTGGATTCCCTGACACTGGACACGTTTAAGATTCAGCTGTACGGGGTGCTGGCCTATCTTTTCTAGACCATACTTTTGCCAAGAAAGGTTGGGCCAGAAAATTCTTGAGGTCCCTCCCAACCTAGTATTCTGTGATTCGGAGATACATGCCTTAATGTTGGATTGAAATTATATTGTTGCTTTGATCAGTTCTGTTTTCTTCACAGTTTACTTTCATTTCAAAACTAATTGCATATGGTTAACAATCTTTTGTTTTAATTGGACTATTTCTGATATTTGTTAGAACATTTACAATTTTATAATCCCTGTGCTTTAGTTAAATAGTTCACCTATGATTGAATGTTGATATAAACAGAAGAAGAAATGAACTGACCTGGTGGCCTGCCAAGAATTATGTTGTGGGAGCCCTAGTCTCTGGAGTTCAGTATATACTGACTCTTCGCAGTTGAGAAGAAGGGAAGTGGAGCATAAATAGTTGCTCGCTAATTGAATGCCTTGGTGCTTGATTTCGAGACTGGCATTGGTATCCATTTTAAAAGAAGGAAGCAACTTGCCTTAGCTTGGAGGCTTTCTATGAGAAAGGAATGTGTTGCAAGTACAGCAGTGATGTTCTTTCAGAAATGAACAATTGGAGCAGTAGGAAGGAGTGCGTAGTGAAAGTTAACATCTCAGAAGTGCCAGTTGATGGTGCTGCCACCGAGGAAGAAAGGTTCGGTCCCTGATGACAGGGAGAGCAGGATGTGGTAGCAGTGGCTGGTGATGGCTGGAGAAAGGGTATTGTCTGACTCTGAAACCCCTGTTTTTTCAAGGTGTTGAGTTGTCCACTTAGTCTAGAGAATTACAGTGAAGAGGCGCTTCAATAGGCCCTTGAGTCTTAGCTCCTTTCAGAGACCTGGTAGCTGACTCTTTGTACTGGGGCAAAGTCTGCTATACTAGATTAACCTGTTGGTTTCCTGGGCTGAAAGGACATAGAATCACAAAATGTGTTGGGTTGGAAGGGACCTTTAAAGGTCATCTGGTCCCTGCCCCTTTGGCAGGGACGTCTTCAACTAGATCAGGTTGCTCAGAGCCGCATCAGGCCTGGCCTTGAATGTCTCCAGGGATGGGGCCTCCACCACCTCTCTGGGCAACCTGTTCCAGTGTCTCACCACCCTCATTGTAAAGAACTTCTTCCTCATGTCTAATCTAAACCTACCCTGCTCTGGTTTAAAACCATTGCCCCTCGTCCTATTGCTACATGCCCTTGCAAACAGCCCCTCGCCACCTTCCTTGTAGGCCTCCTTTAGGTAATGAAATGCTGCTATAAGGTCTCCCCAGAGCCTCCTCTTCTCCAGGCTGAACAACCCCAACTCTCTCTCAGCCTGTTTTCATAGGAGAGGTGCTCCAGCCCTTTGATCATCCTCGTGGCCCTCCTCTGGACCTGCTCCAACAGGTCCATGCCCTTCTTGTACTGAGGGCTCCAGATCTGGATGGGCTGTCACGAGGAGAACTCAGTTGGGAACTATTGACCAGTGAAGCTACCTGTTGCCCTTTAGCTGTTAATTGTTGCTGTTGAACTGTTAGTGCAGGCAGCCTTGGTGTGTTCCAGGACAGGAGATACTCATTTGTGTAAGGGGTGCACTGCAAACTAGCCTGTGATCTAAAACTTTCTTGAAAAACTTGTATCCTTAACCTTACTTTTTATCAGTCTTTAATTTCACCCTTTAGATACTTTTTGTATTGACATTGGTCAGTATATGCACTAAATATTGGTGAAGGTGATAGTCAACTAGTCTTTCAATGTGTTTTTAATGGAGTCAACATCTAATCACTGGTGCCCAGTTTCTCATTTTCTTCAGGAAAAAAGGGTTCTGGAAAGGATATGCTCTAGGTATTTAGGGGTATAAATAATTTATGAGTCTAGGCTAAGATGAATTATTTCTGAATGATGAGGGTGACACTGGCTTAATAAATAGGCCATACCTAATTCTATGCTGTGCTTCTGCAGTGGCCTTGAAAGGTAGTAGTAGAATATAAGTGGTATTATTTTTCATCCTGCATTTCTGCTTAGTTTCATACCTTAACTATGTGTTCTCTCCTAGCTTATGTTTGTTTTGTTTGTTAGATGCACTAAAGTCAGATTTATCACTCATAGTGGAGCATAATTAACTCTTTCTTCTCTTCCTTTGAATAGCCATGGTCAGAGAGATACTGCACAAATTCTTTTGATGAGAGGAGCCAAATATTTACCAGACAAAAATGGTATTACTCCACTGGATCTCTGTGTACAGGTATGGAATAAGCAATGCACTTTCAGTGAACTTCTGTCACTTACTACAGTGTTGGCTGTAAGTGATAGATCAGTATTATGTTTTTAGTTTTAAGGCCTATGAAAGATAGTAGTCCTGACAAAACAGAAATGCAAAAATATTTTTTTTCAATTAAATTACAAATAATTTTTTGTCAGGTTCCAAGTTTGTACCCATTGCAAAAGTTTTTAAAGATGTCAGTGAGATCCCATTACAGACTTTGCAAGATTGGAGCGCATAAGAAACAAAGAGTTTGCAGAACTCCATTTGACTAGAAAGTTTGGGAATCCTTGATCTCTGTTTAAGTGCTTAACTGTTAACAAGTAAGAGGTAAAGGCATGCAGAAAGGAATGATTTCGCTTGAAGAGTTATTACTAAAAAAAAACCCAAACAAAACTGACATGGTGCTGACGCTTATTCTTCAAAGGTATTCCAAATACTATATCTGGATGGTGAACAAGGAACAAAAGTCTTAAGCATTTTCAACTGCTATGCAAAACCACAGTCTTGCTTGATACCAAATATTGTTTGTTCTGCTTGCTAAGATGTCTTTTCTTGATTTGTGTACACTTGCATGTTTTTCTGTAGGATCAGTTTAAGGTCAGTGTGTCAATAACACATAATGAATGAATGGAAGCTTTTGAACCTTTGCTAGTAATCAGCAGACTGAAAAACTATGAACTGGAGACTGAAAAAATAATGTCTACTGCACTTAGTGGACATCATGGTACCCTGGTGCGTGTGATTAGTTTGGCCGTATAAAGTCGACATGTTCAAACTGTGTTCTGTACTAACGGATTTAAAATAATCTCAGTTATTTTGTTACCGTAAAACCACGTGAAGCCTATTCAATTTTGATGCTTCCTGTAGCCACAGACCTGTAAGAAAGTATACCAGTCTTCACTTAATGGTACTGTTCTTTTTTTTTTTTTTATGGTTTGCGTTTCAAATGTCTGCTTCAGTCTCCAGTTTTCTGATCTCTAGGGCACTGTATACATAAAAATTCTGTCAACTTTTTTTAAGTGTGAGAAGTGACACCTGGTGTTTGCTGTTTTGTAGTGATGATCTTGTGTTCAAGATCATCTAGTTCACAAGCTTATGATACTAAGTGAAAAAGGATAAAACAAAGCATTTCCTTTGTTTTACATCAAGGGTTTTATTGTTTCCTTACAGGTCTGCTTTTCAGAGTAGATACGCATTTTTTGAAGATTGATATCATAGAATTATGTAGTTCTTGTCAACATGGTATTACCTTGATTTTGAAGAACTGACTCTCCTTAATCCTTGCAAATTCTGGGTGGTTTCAGTTTCAATACTTAAGTTCTTGTCACCTGGAACAATTACGTGAATCTGTTTAATGGATCTGTTACCACTGAAGGAAGTAGCGAACTGTCATGCAAAGAGAAGGAGCCTGTGGAGTTGCAGCATTTAATACATTACACGGTCATCTTGCCAATGTAACATTTGATGTGTTAGGTGCCTGCTTAAAATGAAACTGTGATTAATAAGAGTTGATACAAATAAACCAAAAATTCAAGTTCTACTCTTTCCAAAAAAACATTTTTCTCAAAAGGTTGTGAAGTTAGTCTGAGTTGTCGATCTAAGGCACAAGTGGAATCATACTTGTGTATTAATTTTAAAGTTAAATGAGCCTTTCATGAGTTTGTCCTATTTCTTTCTTTATCAAGTCAGATTTGTGCCTTATGAACCTTTAGGAAAATAATTCATTTGAAGAATTAGATTCTGGGTGTAATTAGGTAGACAAGTGTCATCCATCAGCGATGGGAAGAGAAGCTAAATATTGCACTGTTTTTAATCTCTGGTAAATTGTTGGGGGAAGTGTTCAAATGTAAATAGGAAAGTGTTTGAAAAAAAGAAGAAAGAGCAGATGTATGTGAGCTGATATACTGAAAGAATTTGATTTCATCGTCTCCTGATAACCTTGATACACTATTGAATTTCAGTTTATTTTAGGATTGCATTTCTCCATTAAAAAAATATATTTGTAATCCTCAGTAGGTTTAATGCCTATAATGGTATGAAGCACAATTTTAATGTTTCTTTTAATTAAAATGTTTTTTGAACTGTTGCTTTTTAGGGTGGGTATGGGGAGACCTGTGAAGTCTTAATACAATATCATCCTCGACTTTTCCAGACAATAATTCAAATGACACAGAATGAAGATCTACGGGAAAACATGGTAATACAGTATTATGTGTTTTATAGTTATCTATCTGTGTTGTGGAGACCTGATTGCTTAATGCTTAATATGAGTGTCCTAATTAGAAGACGCTACGAGCAGCTGACTGTCAGTGCCACAGTCATTGACCACTCTGTACTTTTCTTTCCCCCGTGGAAAATATACAGTCTTCACATAGTTTTAAACACAAGAATTTGGGATTAAATATAGGATCTATTTTAATTTAGTGTTCTAACTTTGCATATTTGCCAAAGTGATCTAGACAGTGTAAGAACTGGAAGAGCAGACTTGTTGCAAACTTCAATACAATGCTGCTGGTAGAGCATTCTATGTATACAATTACTTTGTGTAATGGGGCCTATTTTCCTTCATTTAGTGGTTATCTGCAGATATCTATTCTAGGATGTGTCTTGAGGCTTGGACCACCTAGAATGAACTTGAACATTCGGAGTATGAGCACTTATCTGTATGAAGTTGCTTTGTACAATTAGAGTGTGAAAGATTGCAGCTGCAATTTCATTTGGTTATTATTGCTGTAGATGAACATATTCTGTTCCTTTTTCAGTGGTTCTTCTGTACCTTGTTTCTTTTATTATTGTGGGGTAGTGCAATCTAAAGCAAAGAAAAAGTAAGGAAAAGAATTTTTGTTTCTTGTGTAGGGGGAAGGAAGCATGGGGTGCTTTTTTCCCTTCCAAATCTAGCTAGCTGTTGCTTTTTAATATATTGTTTGCTTGAAAATAACTGCAAACAATCTTACAGACTGTACATTTTAAAAAAAAAAAAAAGAATAGATTTGGTAAGGTGTTGGCTGCCGCTTCACTGAACTTGATTTGCTAGATTTTTGAAGTTTTTATTGTTCTCTGTAATCCCATTACTTCCACTGAAAGACTGAGGATTTATAAGTGTTTAAATTTCTGAGACAGGGTTGAGTTTTACAAAGAGAGAATTCTCAAAGTGTATATTAGAAACATGGGGAGATGGTGTAGATGTTTTCAAATAAAAGAGAAAATTAAAGGTCTAAAACCATGGAATAAAAAAGACCTACAGGAAGGTAAATAGCAAAGCATACTATTGTGTATTGTAGAGTTGAAGACAATAAACAACAAAAATAAATGTTTTGTCTGTCTGAGTAATGGTGGAGGTGTGTGCAAAACTTAAGAACTGACTGAGAGGATATAATAAATAATAAATACTTAAAGGGTGGGTGTCAGGAGGATGGGGTCAGGCTCTTTTCAGTGGTGCCCAGCAACAGGACAAGAGGTAACGGGCACAAAGTTGAGCATAGGAAGTTCCACCTAAACATGAGGAGGAACTTCTTTACCTTGAGGGTGGCAGAGCACTGGCACAGGCTGCCCAGAGAGGTGGTGGAGTCTCCATCTCTGGAGACATTCAAAACCCGCCTGGACGCGTTCCTGTGCACTCTGCTCTGGGTGACCCTGCTCTGGCGGGGGGGGGGTTGGACTAGATGATCTCCAGAGGTCCCTTCCAACCCTATGATTCTATATGCAAAATGTATTAGATAATACCTGGTATATTTAAGCTTCATAGCCAAAATGGAAGCATATTTTCAGTATGGTTTTCTATGGCCAAGTCTGAGCTGGTCTGCCCAAAGTCTTGGATAATGACCAGTTCATATGATTTGGAAGTGATACGAAGAGACTAGGATGCTTGTTCGAAGTCGGGACTCACATTTTGAATGTGTCAAACGGGAAAACTTATCAACAGACTGCGGGCAGAAAGATATTGCCTTACACATTTGTAGCTACAGATTCAACTGAACCCTCAGGAAAAGCTTTCACGTGGTCAAGGAGAGTGAGGGATTCTAAGAGATCACTTAGGGAATCTGCAGGGCTTCCAGAGTAGAAGACATCTAAAAACCAGACAGGCAAATTGGGCAAGCCAGTTTGGATCACAGATACAAGTGCTCCTGCCTTGGGGCAGAGTGTTGGACTAGATTACCTTTGTGAGATTCCTTTTCATTCCACCTTTCTACAATTCTGTGAGAAAGATTACCGAACTTTCTGAAAATGAGAGAGAAGAGAGTAAATGAGGATACGATAGGAATGTATGAAGAGCAGTGCCACTGAAGAGTTAATGCATCTGCAAAAAAAAAAAAGTCTAGGCTAGAGAAAAGTGTAGAACAAAGGAGCTGAAGGCAGGGCATGTCTGGGCATTTGCAGCATCTAGTCTTTGTGAGCCAAGTGATTGTATTAGCCAAAAAAAAAAAAAAGGGCAATTTTGAGAAGAGGGTGATCATAACAATTATTGATTAGCAGGATATGACTTCTTATGCAAGGAAGGATGTTCAGTATCTTTAGCAAAAATGAAGGTTGTGAGAGCAGACTCTAGGATCCAGGGTTCATTTACACTGTGTCATAAACTAATGGAGGAGTGAATTGGGGAGACAGGTAAATTATGAATTATGAAACTCAAAATATGCTCTTAGCTTTCAGAAGTTGAAAGTGTATCCCACTCACTTTTCAGATGAAAATAAGTTGTTCTTATGAATTAATAACACATGGTTAAGCATTCAGTGTTCATAGCATTCTATAGTATTACATATCCTGTAGTACATACATTGAGATTAGAATGTATATCTTTTCAGTAATCTTTGTAAATTATAATGAAATGTTAACTGAAGTTAGATTACATGTTGGATAATATAGACATACATTAGTATTGCTGGATATTAATGCTTGGGTGATAATGTTCTAAATTAAACGTTGATCTAACACTCCATGACACTGTGCAATTTCTTTTGTTTTAACGTATCAGTTGCGGCAAGTTCTGGAACACTTGTCTCAGCAGAGTGAAAGCCAGTATCTTAAAATTCTCACAAGTCTTGCTGAAGTTGCTACAACAAATGGTCACAAACTGCTTAGGTAAGTGTGAGAGGATCATGAGTAAGTTGATAAGCCACTTGGTAGTTAGTGCTACCGAATAGTTTTAATAATCTAGACTGTCTGATGCTGGGCACATGTTGGAGTAGATGGATCTCAAATCTGATTCTGTCTGACAGTGCCTGTTTGGGTCAGTGCATTCATGAGGACTTCAAGAGAGAAAGTTGGTGTCCTTGTATAGCTGCTGGTGCCTAGAAGCTTGAGTTGCAGAGAAGTATATTTTTTGTTCGGTTAGTTTGGCTATATCAGCTCTAGGAAGGGGGAAGCTTTTTAGCCAACTACCAATAATTCCTTTTTTTCCCCTCTCTCCTCTTTTCTTCTCTTCCATATCTTTGCTTTCTGCATGCTTTCTTTGTATGTTTGAGGAGACTTCTGTTACTTCAAACAGAAGTTATTTCCGTTACTTCAGGCTCTGATTTCCTTCCATACCTACTAATATATGAGACCAAAAATTTCACCTACCAGTGTGCTGTCTCAGCAGCACAAGGAGCGGTTACTTGGGGAAACACATAAAATAGGCAAGCATAACTTTCCTAGTACACTTTCCTAATTTCTGTGGCATTTGTTTGAGGGCGTTTGCAAAATGCCTCATTGGTAATCTGTTGGAATACCACTAAGATGTTAGCGTTTTCAATAGCTAGCTGAATTTGCTCTGACCTTTATGCTTTACTAGAAGCCAAGAAAATCTTTTCTGAAGGAGGTCAAGAGCCTGAAAGTGCGAGTGGAAGTTCCTTACTGACATGTTCTGGCTGGCTTTTTGGAAAAGAGAGGTTTGAGAGTATTCCGTAACTGGGGTGGTATGTCAGCATAGTTGTAGAGGAATAAGACTTTGAATGCTTCTTTTCAACTGCATCCAGGGCATAAGGAGTCCATCAGTTAAATGGATACTAAATAATATATACTTAGTTTTAGGTGGGGTTTCCCCCCCCCATCAGTCATGTTAAAGTTGTATGGAGCTTGTAGATAGCAGGTCAGAACTCCTAGACAATGCCAGGAAATTCATGACTTTGTTCATCGTAATGTTGTTCTGGTGAGTGTTCGCCTCGGTGAATGAGCATAAAAGACTTAAACCCTTCAAATGTTTGGGGTTAAAGCGCATAGACGTATTAATGACATTTTGTTACTGCAAAGATAACTTTTTGAAGAACTTTAGCTGTTGCTGGGCTTCAGTGTGTAATCAGCTTAACTTGTAATGCATTCCTTTTGTCTCCAGAGTTCATTAGAGCCAATAGATCTCCCACAAATAAACTGTAATAGTGTAAAACAATTCTTCAGGAAAGAGTTTCAAACTTGCTTTGTATGGGGATGTTGTCAGAAGTTGTGGTAGCTGGATTAGATCGTATGAGGCAGTATTTATTTCTATTTCAGTATCTTCAGAGGTAAATTAAACTTATTGTGTGTTTAGATTTGATTTATTGCTGTTATTGCTCCTCTGTATTGGGCAATGTTTCCTCAGTACGGCTGTAGAAACACTACCTATGTGCCTGTTCTGTCTCTGAGTTTGAGCCAGTATGTACTCCTGTACTGCTGCATGTGGGTTGACTAACGGAGGCTGAAGACGAGTTGGAAGCATTGCATTGCATTAGATGGGCAGGCATTTCCAGAGATGCCTGTACTTAGGGTGTCCTGCGGACTCTTGCTGCTCCACTTCTCTTTGGTACTTTGTAATGTGTCACAAGGGAAATGGAATTATTTTCTTTTTCTATTACAAGAAACAGTTTCACAAAAACTGTGTGTCTGTTCTCTCCAATTCTGTTCCCTGTCAGAGGCCTCAATCTGTATTCCAACTAAGTATTTACCAGTTGCTTTATTATTAATGTAAGGAGGATGAAGGTAGTACTTGGTAAATATAGAACTCTGAGCTTGGGCCTCTTTCCGCTCCCTCCTCCTTCCAACAAACACTATGTAAAATGCCCTCTGTACATTAAAACCTCCAATAACGATACTCTTGCATGGCTGAACCAGTATTACCACTGTTAGTTTCCTGGGTGCTGTCCCACAGCCCATTGCTGTTGGGTTTGTTGGTTGTTTAGTTTGAAAGTGTCTTAAGTTGTTTTTTGTAATGCTTCTAGCAGGTAGCCAGGAGTGCCACCAAGCTTCTGCCTGAGGACTTCTGCCTCGAGCACCAGCAAGGAGCCTGTTCAGTTAGCATTACCTCCATCATGTATTTCCTCTTTCCAAGAAATAATTGTAGCATGACATGATTTGGTCTTGCTGGTGCAGATTTGGCCTAGATGAATATTCACAAATATGCTAGTAAAAGCTTCAGTAAACTGTTAAGAGCACTTTAAATTTTTTCCTGTTTATGTAAGTCCTCTTCCTGGAGACCAGGAAATTTAAACTGAAATTTCACCAGGAAAACACTGCTGCTGAGGGATGGTAAACCTCAATTGAAATGGTTTTTTTCCAATACTTAAATTAGCTTCTTGAGTTAGCTTCTTGTATTCGTAGATTCTTTTGGTATACAAGCAAAGATTTTTCTAAATGCTTATTTCTGAATGTGACCAGAGCTTCTGGGAATATAATTACAGCCTGCCAGTCCGGGAATTCTCATTACCTGAAGACTTAACATTCCTACTCTTGCATGGTCTACTTTTTGTATTCTTTTCTTAATTTAGATTTATTGAAAATTTAATCTGTTTGAAGTCTAAATTGTGACAAGATAGTCGTATTTTGTTTGTCAGTTTGGTAGAATTCTTAGTGTGTGGCTTTTTTAAATAAACACCTCACTGGCAGTCATTAAAATATGGTGCTGTAAACAAATAAGGCTTTTGCTTTTAGCTATACCATAGGGAGAGTGAAGTCATGATAAAGGTACTATGATGTTAAACTAGCTATGTTTCAGATTTGTGAATTAATAGATTAGTAATTGCATCAGAGGTTTACAGCATCCTCTAAGGTGTCAGTTTTCTGGTGTATACTGATCTTATAGTTAAAAAGCAAGTTGCAGGTACTTTAAGGATAGAATTGAATATGTACTCACTTGTGTAATATTTATAAGTGAGTAGACTTCATTAGAAAAAGTTTCAATTTCTTGCAGTTTTTATGTGTTCAAGATAGAAGAATTCTTACTGCTTGGAGTTTAAGGAAAGAAAACTAAGTTGAATTTGATGGAGAAATTTCTGCTTGTGCATGAACTCACGAATATGTCAGATTCTACACTGTATTGGTACGGAGTTCAGTGTTGGCCAGTTCAGTTAAGAAGGCATAAAACTTTAAGTATATTAATCATGTAAATAAAAAGCATACTGGTGCTTTTACATAGTATCTTTTAGATCATGCCTCTCTTGAATTGAAACAGTGCCAAAATTACCATCCTGATCCATTGTCTAATTGAGAGAGTGGGCATTTAGGATAGTAGCTAGGTGAGGATGCGATGTGGCAGCATATGTGTTTATTCAGTACACTTTTACCTTTGGATCCTGTCTTTTCTGGATTGAAAAACATTTTCAACTGAGTATCCCAATTTGTTTCATGCATCGATAACCTTACTTCATAAACCGAAATCCTTACTGTAGTAAGTTGAATATCTTACCAGTGGTTCATAAGAAGTGTGCATGGTTGTAGAAAGAAATGAAGTATTTGCAAGATTCTTCTTATTGTGCAAGATTCTTCTTATTTCACTTCTAACTAAAATTTTGAGTATGTATTAATAAAAATACAGTGCTTATGTTTGATGCTTGGGGCTGGTACAGGAAAGAAAAATTAAAATTCATTAGGGTTTAAAGCTTAGGGTTTTTTTTCAAGTATGTTTCTTAGGGCCTACCATTAGATTGTTTATTCCTTAATATACTAAATTGTTTCATCTAGGAAAAGAAACTTAAATATTCCATTTTTTCCCCCAGCTTGTCAAGTAATTATGAAGCTCAAATGAAGAGTCTCTTAAGGATCGTGAGGATATTTTGCCATGTCTTTCGCATTGGCCCATCCTCTCCCAGTAATGGAAATGACATGGGCTACAATGGAAATAAAACTCCAAGAAGTCAGGTGTTCAAGGTCAGAAAAGTATATGATGTTGTTAGGAAGATAGACGTTAAAGAGATGAATTTCACAAAGCATGCATTCATTTATCAGACATCTCATGAACAGGAAGTAAGTTTGGTTGATGTCCCTGTCCCTTTTTAAGTTAAGCCTACCTCTTTCCTTCTCATTAATGATTTTTTTTTTTCCCATTGGATTCATTTACCACTGATGCACATCCCATCTTATGATTTCTGTTTATTTCTTGTTTAATGTATTGTTTATTAGATGTTGAAGGCTTAGTTTACTCAGCTGTTTTTGGTAAACTTTGGTTTTATTTCTATTATTTTATTTAAGAGTGTAGTATTCTCAAAATGTGATAATATTAATATAGATTGTGTTAATGTAATTTCAGAATGGTGTTTGGAGAATCATTTGGAATCATTTAGTTTTATCCCATTTACAAGATAAATGGAAATAATTGAATTCTTAATCTGATAATTGTTTTCACTGTGATCATGAAGTTTTTTTCCAAGTGGTTCTTGAATTTTATTTTTACACGCTTTGAGACATACCAGCTTACTACTACCCTCACAAGATTATTGATTTATAGCTGTTTTCAAACACTTGCTTTAGGTGCTTGTCATTTAGATGTTTAATTCCTGAAGGGGTCAGTGTAGAAAGTCCCTATGTAGAAAATCATAGCTTGCCTTTCTGTAATGCTGTTCCAGTTTCCTGCGTGCCACTCAGTCTGCACTGGGCATATAACTGACATACTGTTCAGAGTACCAAAATAAGAAGAGATGAAGGATAGTCTCCTTTTTTTTTTTTTTTTTTTTTCCCCCCTGTCTCTCTCCATGCTTCTATAGGGCACAGTTCATATCACCAAATTTAGATGCCAATCTTTATGTGAGAATTTTCCTTAACCTTTGCATTTCTTTCAGGTTTTTCTGAAAATGGTATTTTGAAATTACTGCATTTATTTAATGATATGTTCTTCGGGTTACTTCTAATGGCTTTTAAGACCGAAGTATATTGATAAGGTCATGAAAGGTGACCTTATCGAGTCATCATATCCAGCTATATTTAGTTAAGTAGCTCAGTTTTTGTTTAAATTTCTTCTCTTGGAAAGAAGGAAAGCATTAGACTATTTAAAAAAACAACAACAAGCACAAACATTTGTTTTTCTGATAGCAAAATAGTTTTAATAATTAATTGATTTATATAACTAAAATAAAACTCGTGCTTGAGAATGAAAAATACTGTGTGCAAAATGTAATGCATTTTGCAGTAAATGAGGTAATAATTTTCTTTTAGACTTGTTCACTAAAATATGTTGAGCTAGATTGGTGTGAGTTTAACCAAATTTCCATTTTCAAAAAACAAAGCCCTACCCAAATCACAAGAATAATTTTATTACAGGCAGCATTGTCTAACAGTTTTAATGAAGATTGGTTTAAATATACCAGATTAAATAACAAGCAGATGTTAAATGCATTTATTACAGGAACTGTCTGCAGTGAGTTATTCTGTTACCTTTCTGTGTAGGTTTTCTGCTACCTTTTTTTCTTCAAGGTTTTAGGAGTAGCTGACCTAATCTCCTTCCATTTTGTGTTTGCTCATAGCCCAAAAAGGAAAAAAAAAAAACCTGAAGGTTTTGTGCTTTTCAACTCCAGATCACTTCAGAACTCACTATAGAACAAATGAAAACACTCAATTGCAATTTGCAAAGGAAATTGTATTTCAGCAGAATCACTTATCTGTGTGCCCAAACTACTTTGTATGCTGAAAGAATTGTTTCTCAATTTAGTATGGAGCTAAGTCTCTTGCGGTAGACTTACATTACACAACTGGCACAGTTGTGTCAGAAAATATCAGTAATTCTTAATTATGTAAAAACAACATTTATGTTTTTAAAAAATGAGCAAAATATATATACTATTGTTGCACTAGCTAACAAAACAAAATCAGGATGATTTAAAAATTACTTTTGCTATTATTTTAATTTAGTTATTTTAGAAGTATTAAAACTGAGGCAGCCCTTCATTAGGGTCACTGTTGTCTTTGTGGTATTTTTAAGGTTGATTTAAACTTCGAACTCAAAAATACAAAACTGCTGCTGAGAACTTGTTCTTGTTTGGGAATGGGGCATACTGTTCTGGCAACACTGAGTTAATCTTCAGTTGCGGTTGGATTAGCCTCTTCTTCCCTGAATTTACAGTAACTGGATAGTGGGAGATGAGACATAGTGCTGAGTCAATTGGGTGACTTCCGGTTCTCTCTCTTTCCTACCTTCCCTTTCGTTTTTCTTTTTTGGCCTTCTCTTGAAAACATAGTTGTGATGATCCCTTTTGGGAGAAGGGCGGAAAAAGCCCACTCTCTCTCTAGATTATTACAATGGTACGGAGGCTACTTGACCTGGCAGTTACGTGTCTTCGTTGGTACCAGTACTTGCATGTGGGACCTGCAGGTCAGTGGAACAGAACTCCTTTTCTGCTTTTTTGTTTTGAGTTTTCTTGAATATAGGCTGTGTGACTGTTTAGTACAGACCATTAAGGAAACCACTGAGGTTGCTACCCCAAAATGGGAGTTAAATCTGTATTTAAAAAGTCAACATGGAACTTAAAGATTTTAAATTTGAGATCCATATTGGAAATTTTAGCGGCAAGTAGCTTTAAATTGGAATTTGCCGGTGATCTTAAAATTCACTTGTGGGGATAAATGTTGCAGATAACTTGAATTTTGATACAGGTTTTATGGGGAAAACCAAGTCTTTCAGACTGCTTGTTCATGTCCCATGTAAGATCTTGAGTACTTTCTAGAGCACAAGAAGGTGATACAGGTCATCACCCACTTTGAATGCTGTTTATTTGTGCAAGTGAGGACCTCTCAATATTGTCTTTCTTTACTGTATAGGAAACTAATCTATTGTTCAATGATGTCTTCTGTCAAGAATGGACTTAGAAACTTTTATCTGCGGAGGACTGAGGGTAGCAGTGGCAGGAGTTCTGTCTTGTGGTACCCTTGTGGGATATGCAGAGGAACATGATCAGGCCTTATTGCAGGGTGTAAAGGCTTGTTCTCTTTCCTTCTGAATACACTCCCATTGAGTCCAAATATATCTGTACCTGATGACCTTTAAAGATGTATTTCACAACTCCTTTTAAAAAGCTGGTGCAAAAACATGTTTTATCCAGTATAAGAAATAAAATCTTTCTTCTGACTTCTTCCTTAATGCTTTGTTAAGATTTTCTGTGTTAGTATACTAATTGAACGTATTTTGAAGAGTTGTCACTGTAATATAATGTGGAAGGGATTGAAAATGTGACTATATCTTGATCTGAGGCTACTGATGAATGTTATTGCTTGACAAGGACAAGAAAATCACAGGACCATCTTTGCTTTACTGAAGTTCCCTGTATGTAATTCATTACAGGCCTGGTCAATTCAGGCCTATCCAAATGCTGTAAAGTGGAAACATTAGCTAATTAAGATACACTCTTGTGCTGATCTTGCAAGAAACAAAATAGTCATTGAATTTAGACACCCAATCTTGAAAGAAGCTACTGCAAACTCAGATGAGATTCTACCAGTGAGAAACTTTGTGAATAGTAATTTTGACCAGGCTTATATTTATTGCTTTTTCATGTATTGCTCTTCCAGTTGGTGTTCAGCTTGATCACATATCAGGGAAACTTGTTGCAAAATCTCCCTCTCTAGTTGAACAAAGTTGGGAAGCCCGTAACTCTTTTCTCTCATTTCCAATACTAAGATTCTTTTCTAGAATTGAATTGACTTCTCTGCTGTGACACAATCACTTCACGGATTAGTGATCTCCTGTTCCCTGTGTCTTAAAAGACCAACTATCTCACTGAGCAAAAGATTTTGCTCCAATGTTGCAGTTTGAATATGGGTTTGATTTCTAGCGTCTTGCTTTCTAGATGGGTAAAGAGGAGGGAATTGCGTAGCTAAATCCTCGCATTTGAGAGATGAGGTGTGCAGCTGTAAAAGCTTAGCATTTGATCAGACTCAGGTGTATAATTCCAAAGAAACTTTTCTGAAGTGCGAGATAAGAAAACTGAAGGTTAAGTAGAGGGTTGTGTTTAACATGCAGTTCATGGTAAGAATAGAGTGAAAAATGCTGACTTGTAGTTTTGAAAAAAACGTGCTAATGGTTTGATTGAATATGTCCATATTGTGCTTGAAAAGGTCTGATCGTGCATACTAACATAAAATGCTGACAGACGTGGATATGGAGGTGGTGGGCAATGTTTAGAGGAGTGCTTTATATCTTGAAGTTAGACTAGAAAAAAAGAAAGTGAAATGTTGAAGTCTCTATGCTTGACTACACTTCTGAATGAGTTTGTGATTAGAATCTGTGAAAAACTAGCTTTGGAAAAACAAATCAGTTGCGAGAGTTCTGAAAGGCATGCTAAGTCTGTGGGAAATAAAAGATAAAACACTATAAATATAACACTATAATAAAAGCTATCAGCAGAAAAATGGTGTCTGGCAAGCTAGGCATTGCAAAGTTTGAGAGAAGAAAACTACATTTAGTATTCTAGTAAATAACTACCTAGTTTCTCATGCTTTACATATAAAGAACACAGTTGCATTTCAATTCTTCCATGTATTCAATGAATCCTGTTTTCCATTAGAAAGTTTATCTACATCATGTTTTGAGGTGAAGGTCTGCTAGGTAGAAAAACCAGGTAGCTTGGAAAGAAGCTAACTCGATCCTGTATGGCAGATGTTTGTGTAGAAAATGGTGCCTACACTGGAGGTATTCAGATCAGCATCTAGAGAAATGTGTGGTCACAAGGAGTACAAGGATTAAATGAGTATCATACAGTACGTTGAGCAAAGCCTACCAGTCTTAGAGATCAGGCTGGCTTTCCCCAAACTTCTTATTGGGGAAAAACTAGAAATTTTTTAATGGTAAATTTCAACAGAATGTTTTAATACACAGCTTTTATGATAAGCAATTTATTGTGTACTGCGAGCGTGTCACTATTAGGTGTACTGACAGTGCTCCAGATAGTGCAGGCTTCTGGTATGCTGTTCTGCAAATAGCTCTTGATTTTTAAAGGCAATTTTAGAAGATGAGAACATAATTTTCAATATCTGCTAAGTCTTTGAATGCTTTAATTGGTGAAAAATGTTGATGTAATAGTAATGTATGTAAAAAGGAGTGCATTTAGAAGCTCACTCTTAGTTTTGGAATGCTATGAAAGGCTTGAGCCAGAATTGCCTCCCTGTGGGATATACACATTCCTGTGCTCACTAGACTGTATGCTTGTGAAATGTCCCCTCAAACACCATTAAGGGACAGCACAGTCAGCCCTTGTGTTTTTTGAAATGCCTGTGAGACAGCCACAGGTCTCTCAGCCCTTTCTCTCCTCTGTAGAAGGCACCTCAGAGCATGTGTGTAGTGATGGAGTTGTACCAGGTTTCGATTGTATTGGTTTTAAGCTGGCGGTAATGAATAAAGAATGACTTTGTTCAAATAAAATTTATGGCTTTGAAAACTGATCTGTGATTCTACTGATACTTGTTGCTATTTCTAAGACATTTGAGATATTTTGCTACTCTAAGACCTCTGAGATACTATCAAAATGAGTTGTATGAGCTCACACTATGCATAAAGCACATAATACTAGATGTGTGCATGAGTCTGAGTCTCAGTGGTGTTTTCTGGGATTTGCTCCATCTCCCTGGTACATGGAGCTTCTTTGGCCAGGACCGTAAAAAAGAACTGACGTGTTCTTATTCTGGACTTGACATGTGTATTATTGTCTCTGCTTGACTGCAGTAGTGTGCTGTGTAACAACTGTGAAGCCAAACTTGGTTAAATAGTTCAGTATTTCACCCTTTCTAAATTATTTTATATATTCCGTCTGCTGCTTGGTTATTTTCCTTGTATATGAAATTTTCTCTCTGTGCTGTATGGCTACAAGTACAGAATTTTTTATGAGTATTTGACTCTTATCTCTAACATGACTACTAAAGGATCATTTAAAGCTTTTAAATATGCATGATATTTATTTGCCTTAAGAGGATTATCACATCATTAATATTATCTAATATCAACATGTTCCTTTTTTGTCTATTTTTGCATGTGTTTATTGCAGCCGCTGGAACTGCTCTGGCATTCTCTAGATGAATGGCTTGTTCTTATAGCCACAGAGCTGATGAAAAACAAAAGGGACTCAGCCAACATTACTTCTATTTTACTGAAGCAAAAAGGACCGGATCACCAGGATGCTTCTCCTACACCTTCCTTTGCTGCTGCAGGAACTGAGGGCAGAGAAGAGCTATCCTCTGATGCTGGCGAGTCAAAAACATATGATGTTACTGATGTTACAGGGAAGCAGGAAGCTTGTGCTGATTGCCAGGATGTTATCTCCATGACAGCAAACAGGCTAAGTGCTGTCATTCAAGCCTTTTATATGTGCTGCTCCTGTCAGATGCCTCAGGGGTAAGGAGGGGATCCTGTTTATTACCCAAACTGTTACCATTCAAATATCATGTATGCTTTCTTGGAAGAATGTTGGTGCTGACTAGATGATATTAGTGACAGTCAAGGATATGCTTTTTAATGCTTTCACTAGTTCAATTATTTGAATGATTTTTTTTTCTTCTGGTTTTAATGGTAGCAAACAGCATGGCAAATGTTCCATATTGCTGCTGCCTATGAATGTGGCTGCGTTGGGGCAGATTTCATATTGAATGTCTAATGGCTCTTTGTAGGCTACAAAGATGGCCATGGTTACTTGCAGGTAACCTAATCTTGATCTCTTGAAACTTAGCTGTTCTTGCTGTTGGTGCTTAATGTGAAATTATCCCTAAATTTAATGTGATTATCCAACAACAGCTATAAGCTCAGAAAAAAACGCAAATTTTCTTTATGTATGAAAATGGCAGCTGGGGCAAAACTTCTTTGGCTATATTGGAGAAGTTTATAACAAGTAGAGTTTAATTGCAAAGTAATGCTCACTTGGAGTTCTGTCCTGTGTTGGCAAACATAGCTTTGTGTGGAACAGGTACTACAACTTAGGTAAATTTAATACAATCAGTATCTGGTTTAAAAAGAAAAAAAGCATGTCCACTTTAACTGAGAGCTTAGTCTGCCCAAGGTTGTTATGGGTTATATTTGTGAGCTTGCAAGGAAAGGATCCTTTGACCCTCTTGAGTGGAGGATTAGGCAAGTATGGTGGTATTACAAGCTTCCTAAGGAATCTGGAAGCAAGGTTCCCACTACATGGCAACTCTTGGTTATTCCCAGCCACTGTAAGGGTTTTTCTTTTCTGCCAGACCTAGTGGAATAAAAGCTTTCAAGTCGGTCAGTACTGTTTGTCTGGGGCAAACCCCTCTGTGGACACTCTGGAAGATGATCTGGGGTTCAGCACATTCCATGAGCACCTCAGTACTTTCACTTTTAGTTTTACTCCACCTTGAAAAAAGGATTGCTGGATAGCCATTTCCCTTGAAATGTCCATCAAACATTGCTAAGATAAAATGCCAGTAATTATTTATAGCAGCCAAATGAAAAGCAGAACTGTTTATAGAAGTGATTAAGTACAGTGTGTCCCACTCCGCGCCCCCCCCCCCCCCCAGCTTTATTTCTCTATACCAAAATTCAATTGGAGAGGTGACTGTCTCCCTGTGTCCGGGTGACTCTCTGATGGACCTTACCCAGTGAGTCTGTCCCTATGCATAATTTATGCTTCAGGTTAGGGAGAACTCCCGTGGTTACTATGTAAGTTTAATTGAGAGTTGTTATCATAGAAGCCAGGAGAGTAAGAAGTGTTTCAGTGACAAGTGGGAGAACTCCCTGGGATGCAGGAAAGTATGGCAGAGCACACCTGAATTCTGTGTTGCTTTAGGGCTTTTCAGAACTGCCTAGAGAAGTACAAAGATCTGAGACTTACTGAAGTTTTCATATTAATAGGAGTAAATAGCACAAGGGTGTAACTCAATACTGCTGCCATCTTCAAATAGCACTTGAAATTATAGCAAATGACATTTACAGACAAAATAATTTAAAATGGCTCTAATTTTAGATTTGAGTGTCTTTATGTTTAATGGAGGAGAGTAAACAGAGCTCATAGTTTTCCATTGTTCCTAATATTCATGCCATAAAGATGGCATTTCATGCTTAAATGGAAAATCAGCTGGTTAACATTTGAATTACTGATGTTATTTTCTTTTACTTGCCATGATTGCTTTTCTTCTGCCAATGCTGATATTGAATCTAGACATTCTGAGTTAGTATACTGAAATACAATGTTCCAAGTTTTCAGCATCAAAACTGACAAGTGTATGCTAAGGTGTTTTTTTTTTTTCTCTGTATATTGCACCTTACAGCTTGTGTGTCAGTTTACAGGTAGAGAGAGTTCACTGCCTTTTGGGGAAGAAAGACTCTCTTTAAGTTGTTTAATATTTTCAGGTTATCTTTCAGACCAGAATAGTGTTTACAAAGTTCGTATTTGGTCTATGGAAGGTTTTATTTGCTTGTTTGTTTTTTGTGTGGATGAGTGGAATGATACGGCAAGGCTTGTTTCTTCAAAACAGTAAGGGAGAGAAGAAAAATAGCTCAGTTGTTTTACAGAAAATGAGCAGCTCTTGTCTAAGTTGGTGTTGGGAACAGGAACAGTTCTACTATTTTTCATAACCTTTCAAGGCACTTGATGAGAGGGTTTTATCCTTGTTTGCAAGTATTCATTAGCTTTTGCTGAAACTAAAGGATCCAAATCAGAATTTTGCTTTTTAAAAAAAATGCAGAACATAGATGTAAATAAATGGAGTAAAATTTGCAGCCATGTTAATCCTTCCCTTGTTCTCTATCTATCTAGGAGAAAAAATAAAATTCTATAATAGTGTATGAGATGCTTGCCCGGCAAGTAGCTTTGTTATTTCACAAAGCCATTAAATACCACCTTGCCCCCCATTATTAAGTTTAAGTTTGTAATGATATTTCTTCCTGGCTCTTTTTCTTACTTACCACAATTTACAAGGTTTGTTGTGGGAGTTTTATACAATGAACAAGAATATAGTATACTGTGCATATAATATCAGTCCTTCCGTATATGTGCTTCCACTGTTGTATTGAAAGGTGGAAAGATTCAATAGAAAAATGTGTATCTCCATTAGCTTGAGCTTATTTTGTTCACATAGTTAGTAACAGTTAGTGGGCAGGCTGCTTGACCTTCTTGATTGTTGGTGTTTTTGCCTTTTCTATTAGTTTATTATGAAATCTTAATGCTGCTGAGTATTTAGTTTCATGATTCACTAGTTAAACAACATCGGTTTCTATTTGCATAGTATTTTATTAAAAAGAATCAGCAATTTATGTAATTCAAATTCTTTTCAACTTCATTAACCAAAAGCATCTTATGATTTTCTTTGAACAGGATGACATCGCCTCGTTTTATAGAATTTGTCTGTAAACATGATGATGTCCTTAAGTGTTTTGTTAACCGGTAAGCTTCAAGAAATACAGAGTTTCTAATTTCTTTTTTTTTCTTTTCCCAAAATATTTCAAACTCATATTTTCCTTGTTACTGAGTTGTATTTTTAGGTTATTGTTGTGACATATGTACCATATGCACTTTAATGGTCCTGCCAGATTGAAGGGAGTGTGTATTAATGATTTAGAGCTCAGGCTTAAATGAACTCTTCCACATATATAAGCAATCGTTATGTAAGATTCTGTGAGATTTTGTGAACAAACTGTTTTTCACATAGCAGCGGAACAATTTCATTAATGGATTCTTTCCTCATCTTTGTTCCAAATAAAGCCTTCCCTTTTGAGGCAGATGAAAAATTTAAGGTAGTATAATGAGGTAGAAAAATGAGGTAGTATAAGCCATTTGGAAACAAGAAGTAGGAAAACATTACAAAATAGAAGAGTCTACTGGAACTTTTTTTATATGACTAGAGTGCGTTGTCTCGTTATGTAGACTTTGTGTATTGTGAAGCATTATTATTAGATCTCTGACTAACAGGCTTCTAACCTATTTTTCTTTCAGGAATCCCAAAATAATTTTTGATCACTTTCATTTTCTTCTTGAATGTCCTGAACTAATGTCCAGATTTATGCACATCATAAAAGCTCAGGTAAGTGTGAGGAGATGCTTAGTTACGACTTTTATGAATATAAAGAGGGTGTTTTATTTAATAATAATAATACTTCTTTAAAAAAAAAAAATCCATTTGGGGAGGTTGGAAGAACTAAGTGTGGCCTACAGTGCCTCTGAATCTGCGATGTTGAAAAATCAGATTAAACAGACATGGCAGCCAGATTTCTGTACTTCTCATTCTTTAAAATACATGTGGAAGTCCATTTGGGATGACCAATGTTAACTATTCTTACAAGTCCAACTTACTAGTCTTACAAGTCCAACTTTCAGTTAAACAGAGTTAACTTTCTATTATTAAATCTATTTGTGCACATCTAATATGTTGATCTTTAAAATGTTGTGCTTTTTCCGTAGTTGACTTACATTTTGAGACAAACCAGAGGATAAATGCATCACTATTAGTTGATTTGGCCCTAGTTAATTAGCAGCAGCTCCTTCAGTGAAACATCGAGTTGTCTTGTTATCCTTTACTCTGTTTCCTGCCATTTCCTTTTGTTTGATTGGGATGTTTTTGAGTAAAATTCTGATGTCTTGCATAACCTAAACTCACTTCTCAGTTTAACACAGAACATGAATTCAAGACTGAAGAGTTACTCTAGGGAAGACTAGTGCAGTTAAGTGGAAAAAATAGCGGGCAAACCCCTGTATGGAAGTCTGCTACTTTACATAAAACTCTGTAGCGTTAAGCTTCTGCCGTGTTTTCATCACTTATCTTTAAAAGGTTGTGATTGTCTACATGTAGCTCAGAGACAGAGCTGTGCATTTGTTCTATCACAAATGAAGATGATCTTTGGGCAATAATGAGCTATTTGGAACTCCTTCGTTTAACACTCACTGGTATACTTTTGCTTTGTTCTCTATGAGAAAGGTTTCATATATTAAAATATTTTGATCAATGACAGAATTTGCTCAAAACAAAGGTAAAACTCCTCTAACCAACCAGAACCCCGCCACCACCCCCCAAATAATTGTGGAGGGTCTGTTCCAAAAGCTTTATTTCTTTAGTTGTGAACAGTACTATGCCTTTGTTTTTAAATGTACATTGTTTTTGGTAATCTGGTTGTGGTTTTAGGACATGGTGTAGAGGTATTGTTTGCGTATTCTTTGGTTGAAATGTTTATTTCTGAAATTCATTACCTATGAATAATGAAGAGAACTTGAGAACTGGTACCCTGTTTGGCAGATCAATTGAAAGTATGTGACATGAATCGATAGATCAAAGAGGCCATACTTGTGTCATACCTGTATCAAAAGTACTGCAAAATACCAATCTAAACGCTGAATCAAAAAAGCTAGGGCCTTCTCACCTAGGAATTGCTTTGGAAGGTTTTTGGTTCCTTTGGGCTCTTTTTTATTGCCAATGAACTTTACTACAAATGTAACTTGTTTATATCACTTGTGCCTCTGTGCTCAGCTGTGGCTGATATTCGTAGTGTTACAGAAACCAGTGAATTGCTTCTTATCTAGATTCCTTCCCCCCACTAACCTGGAAGAAGTTCTGTGCTGTTTTTCTACTGCATGGTGAACTCCAATAGCTATTTCTGGATAACTGATGCCCTAGTGTTTCTGCATACCAGGTTTCAGCAAGCACTCAAGGGCATGTCTAGTCCTTTCCTCTTTCCAAAATATTTTATAGCATATTGAGGTAGCACCACTGAGTATCTCTGCACATCTCAAAAATGAATTAAGAAATATGCATAACTGTTTTCTAGTCATGCTTAGAGGGAGGAATTACTCAGTTGAATGCATCTATGTAATGTGGTTTACCCCTTGTTTCGTAGCCATTTAAAGATCGCTGTGAATGGTTCTATGAACATCTGCATGCCGGGCAGCCAGATTCGGACATGGTGCACAGGCCTGTCAATGAAAATGACATCCTTTTGGTTCACAGAGGTATAGTGTTATAAATGGAAGTACTGTATCTTTGAAATACATTGAAATATAATGAATTAAGATAAAAAAATTAATCGGTGCTTTGTATTTAGATTCTATTTTTAGGAGTAGCTGTGAAGTTGTGTCTAAAGCAAATTGTGCAAAACTAAAGCAGGGGATTGCTGTGAGATTTCATGGAGAAGAAGGCATGGTGGGTAAAACTGCATGATTTTCCTTTATGGTATTTATATAGCTAAATACTAATTTGCTTTCACAAGTATTATTTAGAACTAAATCCTAATTGAAAATAACTTTTATACTTTATTAAGAAATATGTGGTTACCCAGCATAACTGTTTGTGCAGTGAAAATTCTATGTACTAATATGTTTTATTCTTTTGACACGCAGGGGCAGGGTGTGGTGCGTGAGTGGTTTGATATCTTATCCAGTGAAATAGTTAACCCAGATTATGCCTTATTTACCCAGTCAGCTGATGGTATGTCTGCCTTTTTTTAACCTGATTTTAGGGTGTCTTTCATAAAAGCGTTTTTATAATCCAAGAAAAAAGCCACTTAATTGGTTTCAGAATATGATTGTTACTTTTTAAAAGCAACACCAACAGCATTGATCTCATATAGAGAAGTGATCTACTGTACATTTTTTATAACTACAGAAGAAGTATTTTTCTTAATTTGATGTTTCCTTGATTTTGTCCTCTTTTTTCTAAGAGGAGAATGAGTAGTTGGTTTTAATGAGCCCATGCTATTTCTGCCTGGTAGTAGAAGGCTGTAACACTTTGAGAGTAGTATAGAAAGTGTTTTCATTTCTTCTGCATCTGCAAGGGAACTGTGGAAGTATTCTTTTATTTCCTTTTAGAAATCCACAAATTCAATCAGTTAATTTTTGTGGTAAAGCTGGATGTTGATATCCACAAGTCTACCTTGTATTTGACTTTTTGTCTTTTGGGTGCTTCCTATAAAGCAAATTTTTATCAATAAAAGATTTCACATAATCATCAGTGATAAATGTTTTGCTTTCTACCTGATGAAGTTTTGGCAAGTGGCAAGGGATTCAGTCAGAAGTAGAGGCATACATTAGTTCCTGAAAGTTAAAAGGAAAAGTTCAGGGGTGTTTGTTTGAGGTGGCCTTTTTCAAGGAGATTAGGGCTGAACTGTCTCCTGTCTCCTGCATCTGGAGTCTGTTGAAAGGAGGTGGACGCATTCTGATCCTTCCTTTGACCATGTTCACAAGTTGATAGAAATGTGGCCTGTTAGTGTGAGCAAAAAAATGCACATAGCAGTATAGTAAGATGGAGGACCAAATTTATCTGATCATGGTTACCCTTACGTTGTTGATAATTATTTCAGAGTGGTGCCTTGGAGAGTGGCTAAGCAGTATCATTGTAATAATAGGATGTCATTGTGTTCTAATACATTTCTTTCTGATGTCTTTTTGCTGTAAACAAAAAACCCCAAACGGTCTTCCAGAACCACAAAGTAAAACTCTTTGAGTGGTTTCAGGTGCTTAGTGTATTCGATAAATATGAACTTTGCTTACTTGTTTTTTTTAAAGTCATGAAATGTGATAATCTGTATTTTGTAGGAACAACTTTCCAGCCCAACAGCAACTCTTCTGTAAATCCAGATCATTTGAACTACTTCCGTTTCGCAGGCCAGATCCTGGGGCTAGCTCTGAATCACAGGCAGTTGGTGAACATTTACTTCACGAGGTCATTCTACAAACATATTCTTGGTATGGTTTTATTAAAGTCCTGTTTATTAGTCATAACAATTGTCTAAGCAGTAAATCTTTTCCTTTCTTACTTTTGTGTGTATTAAAAGTGAAAAAGTCTTGGAAATGAATGTCTTGTTAATCTTTTATGTACATCAGAGTCACAATGTAATATGGCAGTAATTGCTATTCCAGTCTGAACCTCTCTTAGGAACTGTTAAAGTTGTAAAATACAGAAATACATTAGCAAAACTATGTGGGAATTTCATACAGTTAGCAACTTTTATTAAAATAGTTAATCTTTCCATTTATATTTGAATATGAATCTTAAATTAAAAACAAGGCAGGCATAATTAATCTGTCTAAAGCATAATCATATAATTTAGTTGTCTTTAATGTTGCTGACTAGGAATGCCTGAAAGGCAGACTGGTGCAGCCAGTTGTTTTTGTGGTGTATGCAATTCTTCGCATCACAATTGTGAAATTCATCTCTCTTGCCATGTAATGTCGTTCTTGAGAAATGAAAATAATCGGTCCCTAGTTAATTTAGGACAGACTTACAAAGTTGATAACATTTATGTAATCTGGCAAAAATCTATCAGGCATTCTTTATTATGCCTGGAGTCCTTCAGTCGTGTAATATTTTAACAAGGTGAATCCATACTGTTGCGAACCTCCCTGTCTACCCACTCCAACAAATACTGCTTACTTCCTGAAATAGTCCTTCAGCACTAATGCAAGCTCATCCTGTCTCCTTCCTGAGGAAAATTAATTCATACGATTACTGTAGCATTCAAGAGGATTGGTCATAAATCTTTATAAAAGCGTAACTTCTTTTTAATAGAGAAGGCCTGCTGTTAGCTGGTGGTATCTGTGGTCTAGGGCTCTTCTCTGCTCTTCTTTGAGAACCTTAATTGTCGAACATGATGCACCTGTTTTGCATTGTCATGAAAAATTTTCCCTCTTGAAGGGAAATCTATCACTTCCCTCAGGAAAATGTGATAGAAGAGTAAATTCACTTTGCATTCCTGTAACTTCTCGAAGTACGTAAATTCCTTTGCCACTGTATGCAGCATTTGCTTTGTGTTTGAGTGCTATTCTTTAATTTTCTTTGGAAGTATAAGATAGCTTGATGTTGGAAGTTTTACCATTCCTCAAGAACCGCTCCTTACTTTAAGACCTAGCAAGGTTTTCAAGGGATTGTTTGCATCTCATTTTAGTTTTCTGCAGTCATTCTGTCCACCTACAGTCTTCCTGTCGTGTTTGCTGAGTTCAGGACAGATCAAGTCTTAACTTCAGATTTACTGCATCTCTTCCCTCAGTGTTCAGGGAACACTGTTGCAGCTTGATGGTACAGGCAAGATCTTCCTGACAAAGGGATGCATTTTATTTCTCTCCCTCAGTACTGCCTTCTGCTGCAGGAGAGTGAGTGTATACTTGGCAAATGGCAGTGGAGGACAGCCGATCTGAACAGCACCATGATGGCAGTGCCTCATCAAGCTTCTCTAGTCATTGATCTTCACACAGGAAAGTGGTAGACGTATTTTTATGTGGCACAATTTGGCACTGACTTAAGGGTTGGCCTCAAGAGATTCCTCTGTGTGAGCAGAAGAATGATGCTCACAGGCTGATCTCTGTGATGTATTCACAAATGAGAAAAACGTATTTTTCTGCTGTTCAGTGACACTTTGAGAGTAGTCAAGTGTTGCTCTTGTCACCTCTTTTGAAAATGACTACTAATGAATTTGAATTAATTTCTAGTTTGAATCATGATTATATGCTGGATTTGTTGGTTTCTGAATTGATAAGATGACCTATTGTTTACTCTTTTTTTTTTTTTTTTTTTTTCTTTTCCCTGCTGGAGTAACTATTGCAAACCAAACAGCAGCAAGTAGTCTCTGTTAATAAGATCTCACCAATCCCTCTTACTAAGGTCTTGTCATTCTGTTGAATAGGCATCCTGGAACTCTCTAGAGACTTGTGCATGTTCAATTTCTTTTAAGTTCACAGGTTTTTATCACTTCTTGTTACTTAATGGAGACAGAGAATTGGGAAAAATTACACCTCCACTTCCCAGAGTAGTTGCCTTTTCTGCATCACAGTGGTTTGTTTAAACCTTTCCAAGTCTTTCTCCCTCAGATTTGTGCATCTCTTCTTTCCTTGCTTAAGGAACCTGAGTTGCACAGCAGCAGATGCTCCTGAGGGATTTTTGTTTTATTTTTGTTTCAAGTTCAGCTATGGGTTATGCTAACTGTTGTTCATGCCAAATACAAGTTACCAGGTTACAGACATAGGGATTCCATTCAGCTACTTGTCAGGCCTTAAGTAGTGGAGTATGAAATCTTTTGAAGCCTGAGACCATTTCCATTCCTTTGCACCGAGATCCTTGTTTTCCGTAGCCTTTCCTGTTGATGGCACTGAATCCACCAGTTGTGTGGTAAGATCTCCTGTATCTGAGGAAGAGGAGCTCTTCTCTTTAGTGAACAGACATGATGAGGAAGTACCTTAATTAGGAGCTGAAACCTGTATGAACAAGTATGGCCACGTTTTTGAGACTCAGGTGGGTGCATCACCTTTTTTCACTGTGGTGGCTTGAGATCTTTCTGCAACAATGTCTGGTAGGCAACGAAAGATCACCAACTTAAGTGACGACCCAGCTAACACACAATTAATATGCTTTATAATGTTAGATACATAGCTTGCCTGATTTCTTTTTGTTCTGTTAAATCAAACCTTATTCTATATTTCCTCCTGTTCATAAGGGCTGCGCTGTGCTACAGATGTAAAACTGAGGCAGAAATATAGTCAGAAATTAGTAAGGCCTCTTAGGTTTGTTTTTCTCAAGCTGCCTATCTGTCTGCCCTCTGCTAAAACAAGAGAGAAGATAGTTTCACTAGTGCAGTTGTCCAGTTACTTTGTATTTTTTTCTAAGTACCAATTACTTTTCTGTTTGGAAAAGGAAACTTCCAACACAGGAAGACATGTAGCAGATAAATTCCTGGCTGTGCTATTTGCTGTTAGACTTAAGTCTGCTCTTTCCCGATATAATATAAAATACTCCTTGAAATGGCATAAACATAAAAAATGAAAATTAATTTCTGGGTCAGTGTATATATCAAGCTGGAGGCCTTAAATCCTTGAATACTTACTGAACTTGTCTCAGAGCTCACCTGTGGTATCTTTTTGAAGTTGTGTTGCACAGAAATACCTGTTTATCACAAATATGCTAAGGTAGATTTCTTTTCCTTTTCAAACTCAGGTGCCCTAAGGGCATATCAAGAGAAAGCTACACAGTATTTCATGGGATTCAAATTTTGTCCTGGTAAATCTGACAGAGTTTCTTTAAAACTGCCTGGCTTGAGCCTGTTGATTGGCAAAATATCTGTCAAGCAAATGTGTGAGCTTAGTGCTTTTGTCTCACACCATGCTGACTATGAGTGTAGTCTCATCATAACACTCTAGTTCAGTTTCTTCTCTAAAGGAGTCTCCGATTCCTACTTTTCAATCTGCTTCTTTTCCTACGTGTTTTGCTTATATCCCTCAGAGACATCGTTATTTCCACATTTCATATGTGAAATGTGCATATGCGTACTAGTTGGCAAAACTGAAAGTCCTCTAGAAACTACTAGACAGCTGTTAGATTCTTTTTTTTTTTTTGAGAGAGAAATGACAGTGAAAATTCATTAGTAAATACTCTCTCCCTCTCGTTAACTGGAACGTTGCTTGATTTTTTTTTTTTTATTAGAAAAACAACATCTTACAGCTTGTGTACGTGCCACTTCAGCCCTAGTCAGTTCTTCCAGGGAAATACTATAACAGTTTTTGCATTTACATGTTTGCACCGGTTGCTAACCTTTGAATTTTGTGTTGCTCTCTGGGGTACTGCTTCTTCAGTCTGTAGCGTGCTAAGACCTTTACTAATCGGCATCCTGGTGACATTTCACAATGCACAGAAAATGGTGAAGCAAAGAGAGTAATTCCCGATAGTTTTTTTCAACTGAATATTAGGTCTCATAGCAAACATGATTAAAAAGAAAAAAAAATGAAGAGCAAAAGAATTTTCTAAGTACAGAAAAGTTGTCTTCATTTTTTTTTTCCCCAGTTATAAATCCTTTTCTGAGGGAAAAGATACTTTTGTATAGAGAAATATGGTATTTGGGTTTCTAAAAGCTATGTAGAAAACCTAAAAAATTTTTTTTTGGAAACTCATTTAACATTGTGTGTTCTGTATGGTTAGATGCTTTTACTGAAATACATTAGCGAACTAAAATTCTGCAAACTGTTGTTGCTTGAGTGGTATGCTATTTGCTGCACTGGGAAGAAAAACATACAGAGGAAACTTGATTCTTTTATACTTTTAAGATGTAGTAGTACATCTTAAAACATACTACATCTGTGTAGTAAGTACAGTTCTGCTGTAGTTCGTAATGGTGAATCTTTTCCCCTTTTCCTATTACTGCATTATTCCAGTTTCTCTCTAGAGGGCAATCTTCTACCATATATTAAGTTTGGAATGCTTTTTGCTTTATCCTGTTTATTTGTTTTTTTTGGTCTCTCTGTTTTTTCTAGGTATACCTGTAAATTATCAGGATGTAGCATCTATTGATCCAGAGTATGCAAAGAACTTGCAGTGGATTTTAGATAATGATATCAGTGATCTGGGTTTAGAGCTGACCTTCTCTGTTGAGACTGATGTGTTTGGAGCAATGGAAGAAGTACCATTGAAGCCAGGCGGTGCAAGTATACTTGTTACACAGGAAAACAAGGTGAGTATACAGGTTTATTCAGAAGTTGATAGTATAAGAAAAACAAGTGAATAACTGAAAGCATAAATGGTATACCCATCTTGAAAGAAATACACAAAATAGAAAAGCTGCCGACGCTCTTCCCCCTTTTTCTAGCTTTTCTAGTTATAGAAATAGTACTATTTAAAATCTCTGTAAACGTTCAGGTTTGAGGAGGTTTGAGGTTCTTTCTGACAGAACTGTTGGAAGGAAAATAGGGTCAGCTTTAAATGAAGGGTTTATTTTAAAAGTTACAAATATTCCTAAAGTTAAGTTGTGGGTATATATACTAGGAAGGTAAAACAGTAGCAATTGCTAAAAGAAAAATTGTAGGTGATGTTGCAAAGTGTGCTGCGTGCTAGGGCAGTCTATGGTGCTGGATTGCTCTACAGTAACATATGGATAATTGACAGAGTAAAAGGCTGCAGGAAGCTTTTTCAGCCATTTGCAAGTCACTCAGTGTGTATAGAAATATATATAGAAATATATAGATAGAAATAAAATAAACCTTTTTAATTTACTTTAATAGGGGCAGTTTGTAAAATCCCTGAGTTCTCTGCAGCATTAGTTCAAAAACAGATATGTAAAAATACAGGCAGATTTTGAAAATCATCTAAAAATTAAGATGGACATCAGTCTAATTGAATTCTGCAGTTACCCACTAGATAGTTCTGAGTAACTGCAGGAGTGCCATGGGCAGACCTGCAATTTTTTGTATCATTGACTCTTTTGGTCCTTATGTCTGCTTTGTGTTTTGGTTTTCATTTGTACTGAGCTAGCCTAAACTTGCTTTGTGTCCACAGTATTCATTCAGCTCTGCCAGTCTCGTAGACAGCTGCTGTATTAGTAAATGACCGCTTGGTGCCAGCATTTGTTCTAACTTTTAGTTCATGTTGGAGCAATTGGCACTTGCTTCTTGTATGCTTAATCCTCGCTTTCATTAAGGTAGAGTGTCATTCCAATAACAGGAATACGTATTATTAGCCTGATTCTGCACTGTTTCCTGCAATATAGTCATTCATGAAAGAACACAGATGGTAAAACAAGTCTAATTGTGAAGGCAGTGGATGAATAATTTCTTTATAACATATCAGAGAAAGCAAGGCTGTTGATTCTTGTTTCTGGGCAGTCTTAGCTTCTCAATACATAAAATAGATGTATGTGACATAAATTGTGGTTTGATAGCAAATTTTTAAAAGTTGTTATCAGTTAGCATGAAATTGGAAGTTTGCCCACGCGAGGATACCCTCAGTCATTAGTAGTTTACATTGCTCTGTTAACTTCTGGCTTGGGGTGTAGACTAAAAAGGGTGGTTGAACGTGTGTAGAACAGATGCCTCCATTCTAGCTCATCAGCTTTCCTCAGCTGTGGCAAGAGGGGACAGGAGTGTGTGTAGCTTCTATTTGAAAGGTGGTAAGAAACAGATGGCTGTTGTGGTAGCTTTGAAACTGTTAATATTAGTTGATTTTTGAATTTGAAGCTGCAAAGTGTGAAGTCAACAAACATCCGTAAGATGGCACTGTCTCTTGTTCACTGATTTTTTTTTTTTTTTTTTTTGACAGTGGCAAGCCAAATTGCTTAAAACTAGATCTGTATTTTAAATGGCATTTGGGGATTTTTCCCAATTTCTTTAAGTTGACGTGTTTTTGCAGTATGTTTAAGCTTAGCAGTTCTAACAGGTTAAACAGGAAAGTCTCTACTTTACTTTATAAAACATCTTTTTTTCCTGCAAGAGATATCTTTCTTCTGCCTTTACCCGAAGAATAAAAGATTGCTGTTTAAAACTCATTCTATTTGCTATACCTCTGGGAGAAGAGAATTCAGCTTCTAAAGGAATTTGCTGCGTAGGCACACTAGCAGATTACCTGTTTAAAGGATAGCATTTTTTAAAAAAGGAAATTGAGTGACTCTCCATTCCTTAAAAAACCCCAACCAAACCCACGAAAAAAAAATAAAAATGCCAAAACTAAACACCCCCCACACCTCCCCACCCACGAAATCACCCGAACAATCCATCTCCCTCTTACTGAAAACGAAAATAAAGAGAGTAAATGCCCCATTGAGGAGCGGTAGTAATAGCTGTTTGTAAAAAGCTGCTTTCTTTGAACAAGGGAATTTTCGTTTTAAACATCAGCTGTGTAATAGGTGAATGGTTGTAGGACCATATGACACAAATGTTCCAGTCTTGCAACTGCAAGGTCCATGTAGCTCCAACTGAAGTATTGGTTATAGGAGTGGTTCAGCTGCCTTTTGTCATGGTAATGGAGAGACTTCAAAGCAAAAAGTCAGGCTTTCTCCAGCGTCCATGCTAAGCGTTTCTCTTTGTTCTTTGCTGTGTATATTTTTGCAGCTTTCTACTTACTTTTTAGGAAAAAATAAAATTAGAGCTAGACCATATGCTATTTTAAAAACAATGGTGCAAATCTCCACAATCCTGTGGTGCTCTCTGTCCTCCCAGGACTTCTCTATCTGTGAGCTGGCTGTGCTGTTTGGCCGTAAAAAAAAAATTACTTTTTTTTTCAAACAGCTTTGGAATGGAGCCGCTCTCTGAACATCATAATGAACATTGATCCTCGTCTCACAGTATATGGGGTTGTGAAATCGGGGAAGCACGATCTCAGCTTGATTTACGTCAAAGGAAAATACAGCTCAACCCCTCACCCAAACTAGACTTTGTCATCATATTTGTGATGCCTGTGTATGTTCAATCAAATCTCCCTTCTTAAAAGAAGGCTGGATTGTAGCTTTTATGCACTATGTAGGAATGCATATGTAGATCTGAAATTATGTAGATATTTCTGTTTTGTAATGTGCTCCTAAGGCTTGTGAGAGGGAATAAAATGTAAACGAAGTGAAAAGAGGGAAAAACAAATTGACCAGTTTTTTGACCGGCATATATTATGTAAATTCTGTGGTACAGGTCCTTCAGTATGCGCCAGTGCTGATAGGATGCTCGGTTGTTCCGGGCTGTTTAAAACATTTCTTGTTACACCTAAAGCACAGCAACTGTTTTCTCTCATAACAAAAGTGTTTTAATGTAAATATTTTTGTAATGCAGAAAACAAGTTTGTCCTTTTTTTTTCTATTAGATCTTTTTAAAATAAGATTGTGAATTTTTGTTTCTACAGCCCTGTTTTCTGACTAGCCTAATTTATGTAACAGCAATTTAAGACATGTAAAACAAGTATTTCTGATCATTGAAGACCAGTGTTAATGCTACTTCTAATCCTGATGTTGCTAAAGTTTCTGATTTTTTCCTAGAGCACATAAGATGTCTTCACAGAGACTGACTTTTGTCTAGTGCAGTTAATTTCCTTTGGCTACCCCTACAATTCCTTAGAGAAGGGAGGTGTCTTCAGTTCCACTGACAGTAGAAGCAACGTAGGGAGATTACTAGATTGAAACTAGATTTTTGGGAACAGCTCTGCATTTGAAGATATGATTAGGTAATGTTCTTCCTCTTCAGAGCACTTCACAAATTAATTGTCTTCTCACTTTAATAAAATGGTAGTAATGCATTTAAAAATATCTTCCAACTGTAAAGCAAGTGGCAACCCCTCTATACTTCTGTGAATGTAAGGAGCTGCCTTGGAAAAATACCCTGTTTTCTGAAAGGGGAGAAAGAAAAAATGCTTGGTTGCTTTTGTGCAGGTTCAGAACCTAAAAGTTTAGGTTAATGTTTTCTAAAATTAAAAATCAAGGTAGTCTATTTATAAGATTAGTGTCTTGAAGGAAGGTGATAGTTGAGATGGTTTAATTGGGAGTTATGTTTCATGATTTCATTATTAAAAAACATGATTAGGAAGCCAAATCATTACTTTGAAACTGAATACCTTAAAGAATCTAGGAATAAATTTTGTTCTCAAGTAGAAATCTCTTTTCTTGAGTAAAGAAGCTTTATTAGAGTAGCATAGTTTTGTCAGGGTAGATGAGACATGTTTATACAGATTTAATGTAGTCACTTTTGTCTCTCTCATTCTAAAAACCTTCCTCCATTAACTGCCTCCTAGGCTTTTGTGTTTTAAACAAAAGCAAAGTTCTGGTGGATTCCTTTTCTAACTGGCATCTTTAAAGGGGACAGAGCCCCCAGATCTCTAAAGCATGCAGTTTATGATATTGTCTAGTCACATGGTTATGCTATAAATGCTTTTCTATTTTCTTGTTTTCCTTTTTAAAAACTGAGGAGATTTTCAAGACTTTCTTAAAAAAAAAATCAGTTGTTATTCTGTTAGACTGGGAGGTAGCAATTAGGCTTTTTGTCTCACAAATATTCCTTCATAAGTTTACCCTTTTTCCTGAGTTATGTCAGTTTGCTTAATAGAATATTTTTCTTTACAAGTATTGCCTTGTTTATGTCCTTAGATGATCACAACCATGGTTGTATTAGATGCAGGCACGACAAACTAAGTTTTATTCACTTCCTTTGTCTTAATCCAAATCCCTGTGTTTTGACTGGTTTGTGTTACGATTTAAACAATTTTGTTTGGGAATTTTCTGTGGAAGGAAGGAAGGGGGAAGAGCAGAAGGGGCTCTGAACTCTGAGGGGCCTTCTGAATTATTTTGGGTTGCTTCTGTCCGTGGAAAGTGCATAGGGACTCTTAATATTTTACAGTAGATGATATTTATAATGTATTGAGGACTGCATTTGTGTGTGTGGGAGAGTTTGCATGAGCACTATGTATTTGTGCTGTTGTATATCTTAATGTAATTTTCTGTGTTGCAGGCTGAGTATGTCCAGCTTGTCACAGAGCTTAGAATGACAAGAGCCATTCAGCCTCAGATAAATGCCTTCTTACAAGGCTTCCATATGTTCATTCCACCATCTTTGATCCAGCTTTTTGATGAATATGAACTGGTAAGCAAAAATGTCTATGCTTCTTGAAAATACTTTGTTCAGCATACTTCATCAGTGGTGTAGTGACGTAGATGTAAAGCTCAGTACCCAAAAAATAAACATTTTGTACCTTTCACTTTTTTCCTGGGCATCTATCAGTGAGGATCACAATATGTGTATTTCTGCTTATCCTGTTTACTTGAATGACCATCTTCCCTCACATGCCAGCGATAAATGCCTTGAATTGTAATTTCAAAGTGGGATCAGCATATTGTGGCCTTCAAACCTTTTCATATTTTCTTTCAGAAGTACAGAAGTTCTTTAAAAGAAAGGAGGTGGTGTCTATTATTGTCTTGACTTTTCTGAGTCACAAAATCAAATTCCAATTAAGTTTTTGTGGTGGTTTGATCTTCTGTAACCAAGGAATCTTAAGTCATGCCAAAACTCAGAGCTTTTTTCTTTTAGGTTCTTTGGCAATAATTTCTACATCTTGATGCTATGTGCTTGAATTTAAACAGATCACATGAAGTTACTTGAATTCAAGAATCTTCTTGTATTAAAATTTAGTTGTAGATTCCATGAGGTTGCAACTAAACAGAAAAAGCACTGTAATTTTTGTACTTCTTAAAGCATTACTTTTTAAAATAGCATAAACACTTGAAATTAGTGGTTAGTCAGGAGAACTAATCGTAATCTCTGTGCTTCTTCTGAAGGAGCTTTTGTTGTCTGGTATGCCAGAAATTGATGTGAGTGATTGGCTGAAAAATACAGAATACACCAGTGGCTATGAGAGGGGAGACCAAGTTATACAGGTAAAATTATTTTTTTAATAATGTAGACTGTTGCATTTTTAACCCCAAAAAGATGCAGTTGTTTTTGTTGTCAGTTTCTGTGCATGTTTATGGAAGCTTATTTTTACTGAAATTTGTGGACATTTTTTTAATACTATTTTCCTGTATTACGTGACTTGGTTATGTATAAATTTCATATGAAAATTTCCATCATTTAAGTAACAAACACAAATATTCCATTTATTGTTTTACCATTGTCTTTTCAAGTACTGCAACTATTTAATGGAAAATACAAACTAACTTATTTTTCATTTAGTGGTTCTGGGATGTTGTGGAAGAACTAACTCAGGAAGAGAGAGTATTGCTACTACAGTTTGTTACTGGCAGGTGAGAAACTCTTCTGTAACAACACATATGTTGTCTGGATACTCTGAAATAAGTCAAGAGACTTCTGATTACCATACAAGATAATCTAACTAGAAACTGTTTTGCATAGTTTGGTGTTCCATATGTTGATCAAAGTAGACAAAGTGTGTGTTAATACTTTTGCTGCATGTATTGCCAGCAAAATGATTGATTACATATTTATTATACTTGGCTGCTTTGCAAGAGGTCTTTGTATAGTTAAGTTGCTGTCCCAGGCAATTTTTAACAAGGCAGTAGTGAATTTAACTGTGCTTTATATTCTTCTTTCTGCTGCATGTTTATGTGGCTCTTGGCTTCTTCAGTAATCAATATAGGCTTTAATATATGAAATAACTAGGTATCACTTTGGTCAGTGTAAACAGAACATCCTTCTAAAGCTCAGCTGAATTTAACATTAGCGCAGCGTGTCAAGATCAAGTGAAGATGTAACCTTATGCAAGACTGTGTTTGCTTTATATAGGATTTCTGTCCTAAATTCTAGTTGTTCTTCAGGGAAAGCTACTTTTATTTCCCTTATATGGTTTGGGGACAGTGGGGGAAAGTTTTGAGCAATAAATGCCCCTGTGAGCTGGGTGAGTTGCTGAGTTTGTGTATACAGACATTTTGCAAAGTGGATCCATAGACATACATGTGGCACCTGAGCTGTGTAATCAATGTCTCTTTCTGGTGGCAGGTGGAGATTGCACTATCGTCTTTATTTGATGTTCCCTTCATATTCTAGGATTAGTAGAGTAGTTGACCTTTTGTTCATAAGTTTTGTGCTTAAGCAATGGTAAAATACAAATGAAGATCATCAACCTTGTCTTTTATACTAAGGAATTTCACAGTCACGGAGGTATCATCAAATGGCACGGTCTTCAAATGCTATTAGTTTCACTTGATTTATTATGAATTTCATTGTTTTTAGGGATCACAGATAATTTAAGAAGCTAGTTCTGTGCACATCAATCTTTTCTTTTTGCCCTCTGCAGAAACGATTCCTGCAGTTCTAACTGCACAGCTGTGGCACGCCAGCTGCTGGTCTTTCATTTTTAGTGGACTAGTCCATTTCTAAATCTAGATAGCAAATAAGGATCTTTAAGATGTAAGGTCATGTTTCAAATACTTGTTATAACATTCCAAATAGTACTGAAGTGGTATTCACTATTTTCATGCCATTTGGGATAATCTGCTGGGTTCTAAGAGACACTTTCTATCAAGTAAACAATTTTGCTGTCTGATTAATACGTGCTTGAGCACCATTAATTTTGGTCACAAATCACGTACTGACTTGTTTTTACCCATTTCTTGCTAGTAGGAAAGAAATTTTTAGTCTCTCTTCAGAACTCTGGGCTGGAATCTAAAAACAAATTGGTCAGTTTTTTTCTGTATCAGCTAGGAGGAACCCATTGTGGTTTTTCTTCAGTAATGGAAATGTAACATGTATGTTTTCCCATAAAAATTTAGGTTTTGAAAGTTACCTCTAATAGTGGAATGCAGCTGGCATTTTTGCACATAAATCCCCAGACGGTCCTAGTTTCTGGGCATGGAAGATTTAGATGTTGAATTGCCCCGTGAACTAAAATGCCAGTTAGTCTAGTACAGGCCAGTATTTTAAGTAAAATTGTATACCAAAAGTATACCTGATTTTAAACTACGATCTTTTTCTGGTGTCACGCTTCCCTAGTGAAGAATTTGTTTCTGCGTGTACTCATTAGCAGGCTGCATTCAAAATTTTCTTTGTTTTATCCATTTCCCTTTAATCTCTTCTGCATATTCAGTTACTTGATTTTTATTTTTTTTTTTGGTGTCTGTGCGTGAAGTGGTACTATTCTTTTTTTCCAATCAAAGACTATGAAATTAATTTAGCTAATTAAATAAAACAATTACACTTATGATTATGTATTAAGTGTTTCTCTGACGTCTCTAAATATTCCTTAAACTTTGCCTTTTGTCTTTTTCCCCCATTCTTACACCTCTTTCTCTTCGATATAATGAAGTCTTGCTTGGGTAGTTTTGGCAGAGACACCATTCCATTCATCATTCATACCAATTTTGAGCCATTTTTTAAACAGTAAAGTAGTTGTTGTGAGCAATGTTTGAGTAGCAGATTCTGTGTGTTTGGAGGTCTTAGCACACTTAAGAAAAAAAGCCTAAATATTCTTGTGCCTCATGGTGAGGATCTGAAAGTTTACTTATGTGTACCACCTGCTTTTTCTCTGCTGACAGCTGCTTGAGATCATAGCGCCAATTCCACATGCTTTTACTTTTTCCCTCTTGGTCTGTTTGGTGTTTATAATTGTATTTGGCTAAATTATTGTTAATTATCCATTGGCAACTTTTGATCAGCTTTTTAGTTAACAGTTGGAGGGAAATGTTGACAGCTTATCATGATAAATTCTACTTTATTGGTATTCTGTGGATATCAGGATTGCTGTTTTAACTTCTTAGGGGATTGTAGTTTCTGTTGAGTAATAAGCTTTATGCTATATTAAGGGAAATACTGTGTATTTGATAAATATGATAGATATATATGACTACTTTTAATAGTAAAACAAAACATAAGGGAACTGACTTAAAGTATCTCTTCTACACTGTTTTCTTTTTAACTAAATTTATGCAAAATCTGTAAGTGGGGAAAAAAGATAGAAAAGTTAGGATTCAGATGTAAACTTAAACGTTTTAATAGTATTGAAATTTCCAAAGCTATGAAACCATATTGTTGCTCTTGCTGAAGGCTACTTGCACATGCAGTAAGAGAGGTAAGATCTTGGGGTACTATTTGCACATACTTGGAAGGCTTTTTTTACTGTATTGGCAGTGTTTTACTTGGAAAGAAAACTCATTCTTGGAGGCGTAAGTGTGCAGCCATCTGTTACTTCTGAATGTTCAAAGCCCTGATCATACTAAAGATTTTGACCTGTTGTATGAAAAACATTTTAATAAGTTAGATTGTAAAAACTTTTAGCTAATAGTGGGCTGAATGAGAAATTTTCAACAGCTATGTCTGTGTTTTATTGCTAATTTGAATGTGGAATTCTCTTGGTTCATCAGAGGGGGAAAAAAAGTCAGTGAAGGGGAGGCAGCACTGTATTAGAAATGCGAGCCAAAACCATGGTATAAAAGAGTACTGCTGTAAAATCTTTACAACTGTTCTGAACTGTGGCTGTGAGCACAATTCCAATCGTATGTCAGAAATAGTGTGCTGAAAATAATCAGTACTTCCCTCCATAGTGGTTGCCTTATATACCAGTGCTAGAACTATATGCCCAATGTTGCCATCATTAAGGCAGGCGATACAGATTTATGTGTTGGCCACTATAGCTAGCTGTTAAAGGCATGTTGAAAAAGTATTACTGTGAGCTCTGTCCTAGCTCCTTAACATTTGGCAGTAGCAACCTTTACTCTTTTGCATTTTGCCAAGTAGTTTTACTGTGAGTGGAAATATTACTTCATTCTTCTTTTTCATTCTTGCTCCTGGTTTTTACAGTTCCTTTTATTTTGTGGATATGGGAGCATTGTTTTTAATGTAAGTATCTGTAATCCAAAATTCTAACAGCTGTTATATATTTTTTTTTTTGGAAGGTTTTTTCTTTTATCAGATCCTTTCTTTGCTAGCTATAAAAACTGCAGAATAGCTGTGGTTGGAAGTAACTTCTGGAGATTGTCTAGTCCAATCCCGTGCTCAGAGCAGGGTCAGGTAGAGGTGGATGCTCAAAGTCTTGTCCAGCCAGGTTTTGACTGTCTCCAGGGATGCTGACGCCTCAGCTTGTCTGTGCAACTTGTTCCAGTGTTTGACCACCTCACAGTAAAGAAGTTTTTCTTATGTTTAAATGGAAATTTAATGGATTTCAGTTTGTGCTCGTTGCCTCCTGTCCTATCACTTGGGTGCTCCATCTTGATACTTGTGCTCCATCTTACTCATTGCAGTATTCCTTAAACCGTAAATATAAATAACCATAGATGTTTGCCTACACTGAGATAACATTCTGTTACAAAAACTGGTTGTAGAAATGAGTCCTGTTTGCAGACAGAATTCTCTTAAATATCATTCAAACAATTTGATGCCTAATGTAAATGGATGTGTTGTTCAATATTGTAATTAAGAGCATTTAGACAATGAGAATTATGATATGGATAAGAAAGGGGGAACCTTGATAAAAATATTAGTAACTGGTCATGTGTAGCAGTTAGAGGTATTTGCAGTGTAAAGATTATATTTTTTGGCTTATAACATTCTTGTAATGGTCTGATTGCTGTGAATTTTCTCAGTTCCAGGGTGCCTCATGGTGGTTTTGCCCATATAATGGGTGGCAGCGGATTGCAAAATTTTACAATTGCTGCTGTGCCATATACTGCAAATCTTTTACCAACGTCAAGCACATGGTATGTTAACTAGTCTCACTGAAATACCTTCAAAACAGGGCTTTTTCATGTCAGTCACAGTCAGAAGTACAGTTCTTTTGAGTATTTTCTTTAAAAGGCCAAAAAAAAAAATTTAGACAGTTTGTGAAGTATTCACTATCCAACATAAGTGGTAGGTTTTAACCCAGATGATGTTACACTATGTTTACTCTTTGTTTACTACGTCATTTTGCTTAACTAAAGGCAGTGGGATCAGTAAGGGAATATTCAAATTAAATTATTGTATTTACAATTTACTGAAGTGAAAAAAAACCCTAATTTCCTGCAATATATTTGAACGCTCAATGGTACTGTAATGCAGCACAGGTTTGTTTTTCTTCCATAAATGTGACATCTTCAGGGTTTTCTATCAAAATATTTACTGGTGGGTTTATTGCTGAAGTGTGATGTGACTTTTTTTTTTCATTCTTTTCAGTATCAACATGCTGAAGTTACCCGAATACCCAAGTAAAGAAATCCTTAAGGATAGGCTTCTTGTGGCATTGCACTGTGGAAGCTACGGTTATACAATGGCATAATGAACTCTAGAAAACTCATCTGACTACTGATGTGCGATTCAGAGTGGCAGAAGTAATTTTGGAAACTGTCAATAGAAAAGCAGCTTAGATGCTGCAGCCCATTGGCAGGGCTGGGCTTCTGAACTCGTCCAGGATCATCAGCTATTTCCTCCATTATATGTTGTCAAAAGTCACCTTGATACCGTCACAACAAACTTCTCAGTGTGCTGCATTTTCATTTTGTAAAATGACAGATCTGTATGGAAATCAGTTTACATGCTTTTCATTATTGCTTCAGTCTGAATCAGGAGGTTTTGTCAGAATCTCTTTCCACAGTTTACTTTTGATTTTCAACTATATGGTTGAATGAGATGTGTTTTAGTTTACTTTGCACTCAAATGGCATGCGACTAATGGACAGACTTGTACTTTATGCCTCGTTGCATGTGAAAGTGCCGTTTATTTTTGCAGAGAACACTCTATAGAAAGTTCAATTGGGATTTTGTACAATAAGACAAATCTGATGTATTTTCCATTTATTTGCATAGTAACAGAAATAAAATTTTATAACTTTTTAGTACTTCAGTGTATATAGTATGTAAAGATTAGACTGTTATCACTGGAAAAAATAACAGATGAAGTTAATATCTAATTTATATTAGAATTTACACTATATTCTACTAAATATTTAAAGTATTTGTGACTTTATAGTCAACTTGCAGTTTAGAATTTGTAAATATTATTTAAGATCTATATCCATTTGTTTGAATGCCTTTACTCTTTCTTTGACATAATTGTATGTTCAAAAGGTATTATTAAATTTTAATATTTTTTACCAGAATCTGAATGTGACAAGGTTGTGTGTCTTTGTGGGTGGTTTATTCTTTTCTTCCCTCGGGATTTTATTCATCTTACTATAATTTGAATTGTCATGGAAACAGCATTTGAGAAGGCATTGTCAAATTGTATGGATACACATAAGCAAATGCACAAGGAAGGAACTTGAGCTTATTGAGGTTAACAGGCAAGACTATAATAATTAGAATCTCATGTCAAAATTTATATAAAATTAGAATATATTACTCAAAATGTAAAAAGACACAGCAGTGGCTCATCAGCAAGTGTTTTTGATGATAAGCAGCTGCACAGGTTGGGGTAGGTGATGCATTTGCATAACTGCTTTTTAGGGACCCTAGGGTAGATCTACATTATTTTTTTGGTTCAGGTTAGGAGTGTGGGCTTTATTGTTGTTTTGACGGTGATTTTGGTTGTGTTTTTTTTTTTTTTTTTTTTTTTTAAAATTAATCTGGTCATCCCTGCTTGTCATGCTTTTGCTGCAGAGAATGCTAACTGGATTCTCTCCAGGTGAAACTAAACAGAAAAACATGATCCAAAAATGTACCAAATGCTAATGGATGAATAGCTAATTATGTCTACAAGACCTAAGTGATCAGAAGAGGTGATCTGAAGAGTTAGTAAATGAGTTGAGACATAGCGAACCCCCCAGAGACGTAAATTTTAAGGTTCAGGTCCTCAGCACGGTGTTTGCTACTGATCCGTTCATGTTTTCCTACACTAAGTGCCAGTACATGTGTACCCTGAGTTCACCAGCTGATCTGTCTAGGCTGCTTGGTGCTGTTTTATGGGATTTTATTTATTTGTTTTAATCTAAAGCATACATAACCTCTGGTGGTGGGAGAGAGAAATCTGTGGACCACCTGATTCTGTGGTGCCACAGTAATTTTCCTTAGGGCTAAGCTTTACGCTTAGACTTAACTAGCTTTATGTCCCTTCTGGTTCTGTTTGTGCACGTGTAAATGTTGGTTTAAATTCTTACGCGGTGTTTGTGGCTGCGACTTAAGGAGAATACTGCTTTTAGTTAGCAGAAAGAGCAGACCCTTCCAGCAGGGCAATCCAGTGAAAGCTGGCGAGACTGTTGCTTCAGTCGGCAGCGAGATGCCGTTCGTCTCTGGCATGCTCTAGGAAGCTTACGCTGTTTCAATATGTTAGATGTTTGAGGCTGCAGGGGGGTTTAGCGTTTAAATCCCAGTTATCTTGGATCCCTCGGTTAGCAGAAGTACTTCACTGTTCTGCACAGCTGGGCAGTGCTTGGTTCCCTGGCTATAAAGCTGATTTCTGTGTGTGCCTCTGCGAGGTAGATTGATAGCAGGACGGTGTTTTGAGCAATGCAAGGTACTTGTCAGGAATTATGTATTTCTGTTTTCTTTATGTAAACTAGGATTTTATCTTTATCCGAGGGTTTTACTGTAAATGCTGTTGTTCATTAACTACTACACAATCTGTGGTTTTCTTTTTTTTTATTTTTTTTATTTCATGTATTCTGTTTCATGGTAACATTCAGCAGTCTGCAGGAAACAGAAACCTTGCATACTCTGTGTAGTGTCCAAAACATGTCATACCATAAGACTGAGTGAAGGGGAAAAAAGAACCAGATTCTTTTTCTTTTCTTTTTTTTTTTCTTTTCACTTTTGTATTATACCGTAGGTGACATAGGTATCAACAAGCGGAATTTGTTCTCAAACTGTTCCCAAAATGCTCGGCCGCTGGTTTGGAAATGTAACGGAGTGCAGAGTTTTAATGTTCTCAACGCTTGCCTATGACGGATCTCCCTGGTACAGCCTCAGAAATGGTTCGTCAGCAGATTACCCCTTCCTCCCCCATGCCAATGTTACTCATGTCCCCTATGAAGTATCTTGTAGGATTTCTTGTGATATTTGTACCAAATACTCCCTTGATAGGTCAGAATGAAATTTTGTTGAAATACTCCTGGAATAAAAAAAGCACGGTGAAAATGTGTAGAAAATGGGAACAGAGCTCTTAATACTGGACTCTTGGTGTAAGAGCAACCTTGTTGTTGCTCGTTTTGAACGGTCTTTTTTTTTTCCTGCTGAAATGCTAAACAATACTGTCTGCTGCGTTTGACCATGTGAAGTTCACAGGATTTAATTATTGCATTGGAAGACTGTTTTTAGGACACCTGTGGCCTATTAGCAACGGAGTATGAAAAGCCTGTTGAGAAACTATAACTTAATATAGCTTATAGTTTAGAATGATTAATTGGTTTATATTTGTTCTCTCCTACTGTGCCAGAACAAGGCAGGGCGAGTGTTTTATCTCGGAAAGAACAGAACAGATGTCTTGTCAGATCATAGATCATGAGCGCTCATTAACTTTTATTATCTTTATGAAATGTTAGATAGCAAAGCCTAGTTTTTGATGCTTGAAAATGTGTTGTGCATCTAATGTTGCAAAACCATTAAAACCATAAACTGTGAAATGTAGCTTAATGACTTCTACTGTATGTTCCATTGTCGGTACGATTGAAAATGGAATGAGGGGGAGAAGGTGGGTTGGCCCGAATTTTCCAGAAACTTGAAGACCTCTCCATGTACAGTAGAAAAATACTAGGACCATCTCCGCTCTGGAAGTGTGTGAACTCTCTATTTAAGAATATAAACTCAAAATTGTAGTTCTAGTTTAGTTGGATTGTTCTTGAAGTCTAAGGAGCTGATTCAGCTCTGCAAGTGCAGCTCAGTAGTGCCTCAGAGAAGCCTTGCTCTTCCCCTTCCAGGCCTGAGCAGGAGTGGAAGCTCGCTTCATGACATCCAACCTGGATGTACGGCGCATAGAGCAGGGAAGGGCTAAGAAGGTTGCTCAGGTTGCTTTTCTAGAGCTTTTGAATAAATAAATAAAAAACCTTATTTGTCCCTCACAATACACAGACCAGCAATACTCCCTAGGTGTTCCTCCGAGTCTTAACGTGTAGGTGATTTTCCAGTAATACTTCGATGGTGTTGCACAGGAATCAGGTGTAGAAATCGAATGAAGCGCTTGTCATTCCTTTTTTGACACATAGTGGCTTGATCTTTCACTCCGAAGCGAAGTAGTCTTGGCAGTTCTGCCCCCCTGGACGCAAGAGGTCCTTTGCTCTTCAGGCAGTGGAATTCTTTCCCTGGCGCTGGTCACCTTCTGTTCCTCCCAGTGCCCTCTGCCAGGCTGGCGTCCATGGCTGACCAGCAGAATCTGGAGTTCCCTCAATGATCAAGACTTAATTTTTCTAATCGATTGAATCTAAAGAATACAGCTGCTGAATGATCCCAACAGGATTAACTGGTTTTGTAATAAGACAATTTTAGTTCTTTGTGTGACATTCTTGGCATTATTGAAATAGAGTTGCTGAGTTCTGGATTCTTGGTTCAGTAAAGCCCCTGTGTTTGGTGGTTTGGTTGTTATCTACAGTAACCTTGAATTCCTTGCAGTGTACCAATGCTAACTGTGCATCAGCAAATCTTGACAAAAGTCGAGTTTATCAATTGATAAACTTTTCATGTTTCTTCTAGAAGTAAAAAAAAAAACAAAACAGCCCATCGTAATCAGAAGTCTCACTAAGAGCACCCAGTCACCATTTTAAAGACCTTGTCAATAACTGCTTATTATAAAATACTCTATTACATACATGTTTCAAGCAATTCTTAAAATACTAAACGATACTGAAAAAGTACTCTAGCATATCCCACTTTCTAGTACAACTTTTGTGTTGATAATTTTGAAAAGTCCAGTGAAGTCACACAGGAAATATTTTATTTTTTTAGGCACCTTTATGAAGAAGGCAGACAGCTAGTGAATTAAGGAATGCCTTATCTTAGTAGCTTGTTCCTGTTGTAACACCACCGCGGTCTCCAGAGCAGAGACAGAGACAATCTTTACCTTAAATGGCTTATTGTCTGTAAAAAGAGGTGGGATTTCCTGTGGTACATTTTTTTCCTTTCCTAAGGTGCCATTTTCCTTCGGTGTCTTAGCTTTTGGGGAGTGGGTTTCATCTGGGGGGAAAAGGCAAAGGAGGAGGAATACTTCCTGGCCTAGTGATGGGGGAAGCAGAGGAGAAAGATGAGATCGAACAGAGCGATGCCCGTAGTTTAAGGGAGGAGTCTTCCATAAGGTCAGATGTCTGATGTCTGCCTAATGCTGTTACACCAGAGTGGAAAGCAGGACTTCTTCAAGGTCTCTTTTCTCTCTTTTTTTTCCCACGTTGCACGCTTCTCTCTTTATGCATCTTATACGGAAATTGTTGGATCACGATAGATGTCAACCTCGAGTCTCAATCAAGAGAGATGTGAGGGAGGGACAAAAAGGAAGACAGGATAGATTCTAAAAGAAATGGGAGATGGTGTCAGTATATCACTGGAACAGCCGTTTGCCTTGGAAGCCTTGCACTACTCAGTGCCTACAAACCCTTCTCATGCAAGATTATTTTCTAGGAGCCGCTCTTTCTACAGAAAGTCTTTCTGGAGTGGGTACTTCAGGCAGCCAAAAAGCTGCAGCATTAAATTGAACATATTGCTTTATTGACTGCCATTCTGGTATCCTCTATTCCAGGTAGTAAGTAATCGGTTCCCTTTGCAGGAGTCAGAAAACAAAGAATTTGGAAAACAAAAAACTACCTCTATGGGAATTTTTCTTGCACGTTAGAAAGAATGCTTGAGGAAAACCAGCTGATTAATTAACAGACTGAAAAATATGAACTGTGGTAAGAGGAAATGGATGACCCTGTCTTAATTGTTACCGGGCAGGCACAGTGATCTGTGTTAAGTGCCTTTTATCTCCACCACAAGCTTTTGGAATGTGATGTAGACGTTCAAGACTGGAGAACAAGACAGTGTTTTCCTGAGACAGCTTTTCAGAACGTAAAGGCTAGTTTCTTTTTCTTTATAGTTTCCATGCTACATTATATATAATTTATAACAATAAATATTTAAATAAGTATAAACCAACAATATATATTAAATATACACATTACATAAGCCCAAAGCATTTGAATTACACATCACATGTTTTAAATATCTATACAATATTATTAGTACTACTATAGTAAAATGCTACATACCAGAGCGTTTTAGGCTGTGGAGATTTTGTTTTCTTCGATTAATGCTACTAACTGGATGATTTTTGTATGGATTAAATAAAGCAGGCTTTCACTGTTAGCCTTGTGGTTGGAGACGTACGTTTCCGCGTTCTTTACCTTCATTTTGAAAGAGTGGGTGGGTGTTCAGTGAGGCTGTTGGAATTGTGGGCAAATCAGTAGTTTGTGTATGCAGCTGTTGTTACTAAGAATTTTTAGCATGTCCGTAGAAGAGTATTTTTGCAGTTAAGAAGTAAAATTGGCCAACTACTAAACTGATGCTAAGAACCAAAGCTTTAAATCAACTAGATTAAACTTCCTCAGGGATTCTTGAGTTGTAAAGATAAGTGCTTTTCAAGTCAGAACATCTGTTTGTACCCAGACTTACTATAGATAATCATACAGCTGATAGTCTAGAGACTGTGATACATGTTTTATAGACACACTTGTCAATTCAACAATTTCTTTACTCTCTAAGGACAATAACAGAGTTAATGTACTTCTGTGGGATGACGTGTAGCTTAGAGGCAGTAGGAATCAAACCACACAAGTAAATCTAGTATAAGGTTACTGGCTTACTCTTATACTTGGTTTCGTTTGAAAATTGTTCTATACAGTTGGGTAGGTTGAAACATTTCTAGTTACGCGTATAAAGCAGTATTTATAGTTTTAGTTATAAAAACATGCATGTAATTTGAAGTAATAGAATAAATTAATAAAATTTGGATTAAAATAGAATGGGTTTCCTATGCACCTTCAGTTTGGGTTTAAAAAAATGCCATTATCGCATGTTTTTCTGTGCGTGGCATGTAACTTATTTGTAGCACGTTATTTTTGAAAGGCTCACTTAGTACATTTGAAATATTGCAGATAGATAGGCTCAAAACACCAATGAGAAGGGCTGCAAAGGTCCATAGCAATATTTCCTCTGAAATCAGTGTCTTCCGTCCATTTTGGTCCTCTCTTTTCATCGACTACTGTATATTGCTAAATTTTCTCTTACAACAGAACCCTCCCGATTTCTCACCCAGATTTTTTTCGGACCATTTTCTCTGAATGTGACAGTTACCCATTGATAGGGATATCAAATAACATCCCTAAATGTGTGTTAATTTTTTTTTTGTGAGAAATTGTTTAAAACCAACAAAAAAAAGTAGTTCTAATACGATTAGAAGCTGATTTATGCCAAAAGGTGTAGAAATTCCGCAGGAGTGCAAACACTGCGATGGCTTACATCCCCGAGCCCACTGTTTGCAGCCGTATATACTCGCTGCATTAAGTGCTTGTGACAGTCTGTGCCAAGAGTTCAACTATTGAGTTTCATACAGCACCGAGTGATTCATCGGGATTATTAGGATTCTCCTGGGATAGCTTCACTGTACTGATTGCCTCTGACAGATCAGTTTGCTTAGATTAAAAAGCAATTGTTGCTGTCTAGTCAAATTTATAACCTTTGGTAAAAGGAAACTGAACCCTAGTGCTGTCCAGTATATAAAACCACCTTGGTTTACAAATTACGTGGATTGGAAGGAAAACTGAATACATGAAGAGTGATACCAGTTTACATGCACGTGGGCAAAGATTTTGCAGGTATCTACTACACGGCTTGTCTGCGATAATAAGCGTATTCTGACATGTTTAGGTGAGTCTATGCATAAGCGCTATTTTAGATTAATTCTTCTAATTGCTGCCTTTGTGGAAATAAAGTGATGCAGCTGTTGATTGGTATTTGGACGTCTGCGGATGTAACGGCAGTCTGGCTTTTAGGCGTATGTCACCTAAAGGAAGGGATTGTCCTACAGGGAATCTAAATTCCATAATAGATTAGGCCTGGTGAGCTGGCCCGGAGACAACTACTGCGCTTTACCCCTGATTTGTGGCACATATTACTGATGCTCTAGGTGTAAGACCTAAGCAAGAGGAAAGAGAAAATAAATGGTAGAAGCACACTTCTGGAAGTGAAGAGTACCTTCAGGGAAGGGGTGAGTAGTGTTCTCAGTGTAAATGTGGAATAACAGGGATGTTTTCGACAACTGATATGTCATTCAGCTGGCAGGTGGGAAAAGTGCTTGGGCCTCCTCGAGATGTGATCCGTTTTTTCTTCTGCACTTGCTCTGAAGGCTACAGAAGTCTGCCTCGGACACTGGTCAGACTGGTCAGGCTCGGCAGGTCTAGAGGGAGGGTTGGTGGAGATGGTGAATTTTCTCTTTTCCATTTAATACTAGTCCAGAATGAGTTTTCTGCTGACTTGTCATTTTGATATTTTTTTTTTTTCCCCTATGCCTTAAGGTAGATTTTCTTGGCAGTATTTGCTAAAGCAAGTTAAGCTTCTGCTGAAAGGCCACCGCTTAGGATTGTGTATGAGAAGGGGCTCCCTTCTGTACAGGCAAGATGCTACTCATAAAGCACAATGGCATGCATAACTTTGCTAAAATGTGTCTCTAATTTCAGAAAACTCCAAATGTAAACTCCATGGGCAAGACACGTGGGAGTTAATTATCATATCTCTGCTTTTGGTCCTTAGCTTGTTGATATGTTTTTCAAATGCACCTCATTTATGTTGCCTGTATGTCTTGGAAATAGTGTGTGTGTATTTTTAAAACAAAAATACATTCTAAATGTTAATATTACCTTCCTTGACAACAAAGAGCCGTTCGCCTGCCTTTACTCTGAAGTAATTCACGCACAGAAATTGAAAATCCAGTTGGACTGAATTCAAGTAGACGTTGCTTGCTTTATTTAGGTTCAGTGTTCCTGTGGAAGTCCTTTTGTTTTAGCATAATTAGAATCTCCTTCTCCAGTCTGGACCGGATTGTGACAATTTAAGAATGGTCTCAGACCAGACAGACATACTTACAGTCTTTGCTATTCATTACAGTTTCTTTCTGTGTATTTGGCGATGATTTCCTGCATCTCCGCTAATAGCGTTACCAGATAAATGGACTGAAATAATGGAAAAGTATGAGTGAGTAACTGTGATAACCTTTAGTGTAAAGCTATGCTTTCTGTAAGTTGTATTAATACTTTGATTAAAACTGTTCAAGAGGCCAGTGTGTTAATTACAGCTCAGCTATGTGTACTTTGTGTGTGTGTGTAAAAGCCTGATAAAAATATTTTCCTTATTGTCTTTCACAGAAAACCACCTTTGGCCGTGTCTTGCACTGCTGGACTGTAGTGTTTATTTCTGCTTCTGTGTCTGTCTTGTATCTAGTACCAAGCTTTTTTTGTTACTCAGTCTTGACCGGTTTGAAGTGAGTTCACCGGGGGCTTTTGCTCCATCATGTATCTTTGTGTTTAACAGCCAGCAAAGTTCAATGGACAGATTACACAGAGACTGCCGAGGCTCACGTTTGATGTCTCCCTCTGCCACTGACCTCCTTTGTGACCTCAGTAAATCACTTCATCCCTCTGTACGTAGGCCCATGCTATTATAGTTAGACTGTAAACTTCTGAGGGAAGGAGACACCCTTTGTGTAGCTGTGTGACGCCTCACAGAACAGATGAGTTCGGTAGGGACATCTGGAAGTGTCCAGATGTAGTGTCTGTATTTTTACCCAGGGCTTAATTCTGGTGACAGTTCTTTGGAGACAGCCCTTGAGTGAAACCTCAGGAGTCTCCTTGCTCTTCTTCTGTCTCGCCATCCCGCTGAGCTCTTCTGGCGGCTGGAGCAAACCAGAGCGGATGGCTGTCACAAACATGCAGTTAGGAACCTCTCCATCTTGAAAATGCCGTTCAGTGCTCGCTGGTCACAGAGTCTGAAAATGGTGATCAAGTTATACAGAAGGACTTAGGATCAGCCAAGCGCTCTCCAAGGCTTGCTGCTTCTGCTTCAGTGTCACCTTGACTATATGCTTGGCAAAGTGTGGGGCAACAGGTTCATTCCTGTGATCTGTCTGGAAACCAGTCATGTTCAAGAACTAGCGAACTGGTGGGGATGCTCTGTAAGAGTGTGACTCAGGTGCTTTAACTTGCCCTCAAGGCATCATCTTCTCAAGACTCTTCATTGCTTTGTTACTGGAGGCTTTATGTCCAGAAACCTGAATGGAGAGGTGCATTTGATAAGGGTGGGAAATCCCCAAGGTTTAACACTCATTCCTTAACTTTCAGATAAATAAGTTTCTAGTTGTTGCTTTCCAACTTCTGACATAGTTGGAAAGTTGCTTTTAAGCAGTAGGGGTTATCTTATGGGAAATCTTACTTTCTCCTCACAGCAGAAATCAAATTCATTTTCAGATGCCTTGATGTCAGTGCCCTCTTGTTTGGGTCTTTTTCTGTATCCATTCAACATTTCCTGGCAACTTCCCTACCAAGACTAACCACCTGAAGTTGAACCCGCAGTCCATCCTGGGCCGCTCCTACCTTTTTGCTATACATGCAAGCTCTCAGTAGTACGACCTATACTTAAGATAAGTCTGCATTTTTTTTTTCTCTGTTACGTAGAGACTGGGAGACTAAATCTGCTATGTGCCTTCAATATATATTTGCTACAAATAATGATTTTTTTTTTTTTTTAGTTTACTAAAATAAAGCCCAATGCCTATATTTTAGCAGGTTTTGTCTAACTTAAACTCCTGAGTTATTTTTCCCCAGTATTGCACTGGCATCATGCTTTAAAGCCCACTGTTATCTTGACTGGTGTAGGTACATGCCTCCTGCTTCTGTAAAAATTTTTCTGGAGGGGAATAGTGAGTTGGGTGTTGGTGCTTTCTACAAAGTGGAAAGCAGTTTCCAGACAGTGTAAAGATAAGTGGTGTTTGGTCTGTTTTGCGCTTTGTATCTTTTGTAAGATGAACAGTTACGTACATGAAAGAACTTTAAGTCTGTATTTGAAGCAGGCAGCACTTAAATGAAGGAAAAAAAAAAAAAAAGTTGAGGAGCAAGGGTGGGGAGTTTCTTGGTTTTCCAGAAATGTGTGTCTTTTCATCCAGGTGCAGCTCTACAGAGACGCTGTTTTTTAAAAATGTATATTATTTTTCTGTGAGTGTAGAATATCAGACCTTTAAATTTCATCCCGTCCTCTCCTTCAGACAAATCAAACTTCACAGCATCAGGAATGCTTCAGAACACGTCTTGATGAAGGCAAGGATAGAAAGCAGTAAACCAGCAAAGAATCTGCAAGGTCTGAAGGTCTTTAATTCTGAATGTGATATATAGCCAGGTGGTGATATATGCCAAACATCAGCTCCCACCAGCCCTAAAAAAAGGAGTGCCAAGTATAAATCTATCTAAAATATTTCCATTGCTTTTTCTGCCTTAGGAGATAGTTATCTACCCTGATCCTGGACCATAAAGCTGTGCTAGTTCAGTATGTCTGAACCTGCTCAAGGGAACTTAATTATTTGTGGGTTTTATGTCGTTTGTATTTCCCTGAGTGTGATGTAAAGATCGACATCATCGGAAGCAAGAAATCACACATTAAAAATATTTCATAGTGAAAGACGTAAGCCATGTTTGTAGGTGGCATAACCTCTCTATCTCTGATTATAGCACGTGAAATTCAGATTATGGTCTCAGAGTACCAGATCTCAAAGCGTACAGGGCTGCTTGCAGAACACACACTTCTGCTGACACTTGTGTTTCCTTTTTGACTGCAGGAGAGTTGAGATATTGGTGGCACCCAGCTTTACAAGTGAGATCACCTTGCCAGCCATTCCATTAAATATTATAAGACGTTGTTACCTCAGGGCTTTAAGCTGCTTTTTTTGGCATATAAAGTTACATCAGGAGGTAAACATCTGGTTTTGTTTTGCTGCACACTTCATGCAAGGAATGAATCAATATCATCAAGCAATGGGAACGCATTTAAGTCTAACGTCTTGAAATATTTGCTGCTAAGTCTCCCTTGCCAGTGGTAGAATGCTCTGATTTCTGTCTTTGCAGGATGCCTGGCCTTAAACCTGTCAAAAGCACAACGAAATATTTGCCGTCCTGTACATCAGGCTCATCTAACTTGGTGGAAAAAGGGAAATCTCTATTCAGAAATCTTTGCCGAACTTCCAAAGGTGCTTGGCATTTAACTTTTGGGAAAAGGCATCATTTGTATCCACAGTTTGCTTAAGAAAACGGTCTCTTGCTTGTAAATTGGTATAAGAAATTGCTGGGATGGGAAGATAATACAATATTCCTCTAATGAGCAGTATTATATGATAATTAGTCTAATTCCTCTTCCCTCTAGTGAATTTAGTGTTTGTATGCTAGCCCTTTTTTAACAGACTGCTGTCTGTGGGAGGTGTGGGTTTGACCTTTGAATAGCTTGCTTTGTCATTTCTTTGCATTTTTGATTACTGGCCTTTCTTTTTAGCACCAAACTTCTATGTTTATGTTCTGAGCAGAGACTTATCTAAATCTTTACTGAATTCAGGTAATACAAATAAGGACACTTATCTTAAAGGAGTCTTTTTCTCTCTTTAGAATATCTTTCTCCCTGTAGAAAAGCACCTTCAAATATGAGAGTTAACATCTGCCCTACTCTACACATTTTTACGTGTACTCTTGAGAAGTTCTTAAAATCCTGAATTTTAGAGGAGTGTGTCATTCTGCTTACGTTGTCCTAAGACCATGTTTCCCCTGTATTGCTGGATCGCATTTAGGGTAGGAAAAGACTCTGATCAGCAGTCTCCAGGGAAAACATCAGTGTTTTGGGAAGACATTTCTTCTGCTACTTATCAGAGGGATACCTAGGGCAAACCCCAGAAGAAGTTTCCGCAGAGATGTGTTGTGCACAGGCTGCGGAACACGGTGGTACGCGTCATCTATTTGCTTTGGAGCTGGGGCTGCAAACGCCTCTCAAATGCGTGCAGTAAACCAGCTTTACTTGAAAGAGGATAAAATTAATGTCGGGAAGGAGTAGCCCAATGGGCAAACGAAGGGACTATAAAAACTGTTGAGGACCCTTTGGATGCATCGACGGGAACAGGCTCCTTTCATTACTAATCATTTGCAGAGACTGCAGTACAGCTGCTGCGATGCTGACCTGAGGCTTGCCAGCTCCTGGATGCGATCCCCCTTTCTCCCCAGCCTCAGTAGTCACGGCTGCCTTTCTCTCTTTCTCTGTTGCTTTTTCTTTTCTCTCTCTCCCTCCCCCCCTTCTCTCTTCTCTCCCTGTTATTCTATTGAATGGGAGAATGATCCTTTCCTCCGTCACGAATTAAGTTGGCCAAAAACCAAGAGGCCTGTTTTGTGGAAACATTTAAGTTATATTTTGGCTCTGCATCAAGTCTTATTTAGTTCCTGCCACCAGAAGTAGCCAGTGGTCTGAGAGATGGTGTTCACCACGGCCTCCTCGGCTCACTGCTATTAGTTGTTTTGTGTGTGTATGCGACTGCTCTACTTGTAAATACATCATGCACGTGCCCGTATTAGCCTTGTTTATAATAAATTTTCCTTATGGACAAAACTTTCACAACTATTTTGTGTTTTCATGATCGGCTCTATTTATTGAGGACAGATACTTTAAAGGTTGGGACATATGAAAAAATGCAGGAATGAAGAGCATGGTGATGCTGGAGGGGATTCTCCAAGACCATTGTCATAGGAGTGAAAACTTGAATATTTAAGGCAAATCAGTTCTTGCTATGCTCTTGATTGTATTCAGCCACTACGTCATGTTTCCCAGCTGAACTTAAAAGTTAAGACCACCCCCACTGCTCCCCAAAATAAAGGTTTTGTGGCAAAGGTTCTGCCTTTCCCTTTGTGAGAAAAGTCTGATTTTTATAGAGAGGCAATAAATCTACAGCTACACGGGTTGTCTTTTTCTTCTTCTTTTTTTTTTTTTTAAATGTAAATTGCATCTGAGTGAAATTAAATCCATGTAACTCATCCAAAGCCAGATAAATTAAGATGATTCCTTCCTTTTGTACCACCTGGATTAGGGGTTGGCTGCAAAGCTGAGGTGGATTGAGTGGTGGTGCCCAGGCATGTGGCTTTGCCTAATGGAAATCCAAATATATTGATATGTAAAAGTTCTCTGTATTAACTGCTGTGCGACCGTGCAGGTGGTATCTCTGTTCTAAACCCCTGACAAGTGCTGTTTGTTGCACTTGGTGAGATGATAATGGTCAACAGTAGATAAGATTCAAAGAAGTCTGTGGGACAAGTCTGTCTAAACACTACTGAGATTGCGGTATTGTTCTTCTTGAAATGCAAAGGCTGTAAAATTTGTAAATGCTGCAGTAGATTCTGCTGCCTCTTACCCCTATCCACCCTGCGGCTGTATTGCTGGCTATAAAATTAAGTTGTTTTGTTGCCTGTGGTTATTCATTTTAGCTTTAGCATAGTAAATTTAATGCCGGGACGTTTACTTACTGTAAATTTATCTCCCATGAAACAAAGGGGCACTAACTTTGCAGACTTGTGTAAAGAGTATCTTTCCACTAAAAATAGTAGAGGCTGCAGGTTAGGACATCTTGTAGAATAAGTATACACACTAAAAATCAGTAAGTGTTTCATTAGTGCCTGGAGATTATTTGGCTATAACACTTTTTTTTTTTTTTTTAAAAATCCAATTGCTATAAAACAGTAAATAAAAAAGTTAACCATCTGTTGCCTCACTTTCATTTAAAATCTTGTATTTAATTTCTTCTTTATAGGTAACCAATTTTTGTTATTTTGCTCTAACATTGGGGCTTGGAAGAAAGTGGCTTTAATTTATAGCTTTAATTTATTCAAATGTATTGTCGGCATCATAGGTTTTACACTTCTTATTAGAAGTCTGGAGAATATTTCTTACTACACTGAAAGAGAACAAAATTCAATTTAAAAATATAATTTCCTACCACTAAGACACTTGATAACACGGGAGAGATTAATGGAGCCTTATGACAGAAACTTGATTTAAAGCAGGAGATTAATACTGCTTTATCGGCCCATACCACGAGTGAATTAGCTCAAGAAATCTGTTTGAAGTTGCTGAGTTGTCTGTTAGAAAAAGGTCTCTGGGCATTTATTTGATCATTGCTGAGTACTTGCTATAGGCTTGACTATCTGACAACACAGGAACAAACTTCACACCAGCCTTGCTTACTTTCCAGTAGCATGTTTCTTATTATTCCTTGTTATCCCACAGGAAGCTGGAATGCTTTGGAGGTCAGCTACCGGCTCAGGGGGATTATTCCCAGTAAATCTAGTTAAAATTAACAAACAGAATTACACTGGTGTTCTGATCTCATTGATATTGAGGACCAAAAAAAAAAAGGCTTAAAGTGGTGTTTTTAATTGGAACGGTTCTGTCCCAACGCCTGTTGTAAATCATGTTTTTATCAGCAAAAGAAGCCTCTCATTTCCTTTCCTAAATATAGGACTGTTTATCTTTGGAGCACATTAAAGCGGTTCAGAAGTTGGGCCTGACAGGTTGATAGATCTACAGATGTACACAACTAACAGAGGAATCTGGGAGCTAAAGCGTTGGGGCCGCAGCCCGCCACTGGTCCGGGCTGGCATTCCAGCTCTGCTTCTGAGATAAATTACATCAGCATCAAATAATAATAAAAAAAAATATCGGTGGCTATCAATCCGTTTCTCAGTCATTTGGCAGATGTGCTCTATATCTGAAGATACAGCCACCAAATTAACTGGTAGTTCTTAGGACCCTGTATTTTTTGTTCAGTGCAAAGGAGAAATCACATCATGTGCATGCATAAATATAAAGTACGGGTCTGTGTGTATGCACAAGATATGCATGCGTGCACACAAATGCTTTTTCCTCCAGTGGCTTTCAGTTCTTCTGGGAAAATGTGTGAAGCAGCTGTACTTATAAGTTCAACTAGTCCAAAATGAAGCCTGCATGATTTTCTTGCTTTTAGTTGTCACTTCTCCTAGAATTGTAGCATCCAGAGTTTTATTTCTAAAACTCTTTCTTTAAAATGTTTTTGCTATGCTGTCTGTGCAGAGGAGTCTGCAGAGTTGACCTTCTAACGTATACATTGGATGATTGTGAAAATGATACGTCGTTACACTAAGCTTGTATTTGTTGCCTGCAATATGGTAATATGTAAATGTACATCCTCAAATGCTGCACTGCAGAGGTATATGCAAACAGTGGCGCTCTGTATGCACTATGTACGCAGTGAGAAGCGCTTAAAGAGTACCTTCAACAGGTATCTCAAAGAGCATCCTGTTTCTTTGGTACAGGTGAGAATGAACAGTGAAGGACCCAATAAGGCATGTAGATTTTGCTGATGCGAATAGTTGCGTTTCATAAAACCAAAAGAATGTGCCTGCAGCGTGCAGACAGAAGTGTGCCTGTGCAGGCAGAAGATTAGCATTTACCTGCAAACAATTTGAAGCCTATTTGTGAGAGTCGAACAGGACACAGGAGTCATCTTAGGGGAGAGGGAAGGGGAAAGATGTCTCTGCTTCCCAGCCCCTTTGGCTGGAGTGGCTGGGCTCTGCTCCATGCCCGCAGCGTGGGCATGAAGTTCTGCTCATTGCAGTGGGGTACCAAAATCTGAAGCTTGGAGGGTCAGGACAGCAAGCTGTTTAAAAGGGGCTGACTCAGGCAGCAAAGGAAGAAAGCTAAAATAGGATTGCTGAATGTGAGCAAATGATCAGAGACCTAAACAAGAAAGGACAGTTACCTGCCAAAACATTGTCCTTGTTTGTTCTCACTTTAGGATTTCTCCGAACATTCCGATACACTTCAACCTAGGCTTGAACTGCCTTCAAAAGTTCAGTTGAAGGGCCCAGTCTCTGAAGACTGTGAGGAACAGGGGACATCTCTGTCCGTCTTGTCAAGGTTGCCATGTCTGCTCCTCTTGATGTGCTCAGACCCAGTGAGGCTTAGCCCCTTGTAAAGGGCAAACAAAAACCCCTGTTGCGTCAGGAAAGCCACTGTCAGTGGAGGTGTTACCTTGTGACCTGCCGAGATTTCCTTTGTGCTCAGTTCTTAGGGGTTCTCCTTCCCCCGTGTGCCATCAAGGAGACTGGTCACCATCTGGTCCAAAGTGTTTGTAACGTTCACCGTTGCAATAAATGTCATTCTACAGAAATATAAACAGGTGGTTGCCCTACTGCATTGCTGGTGTATTCACATCAGTGTGCCTAAAACTTTGTCTGAATTTATTAATTCAAGTAAACAGAAAATGAATCTTTTCCAGCAGAAAGTACCTTAGCAGCTACACTGAACGTGATGCTGTTGGGGACACCTCTGACTTGCTATGGTGCTTGCTGAGTATTTTGCTTGCTGTGTAGGCAGAACCAAGAAATGACACGCTTTATGCTGGTTTCAGTCTATCGACGTTCAGGTCTATCAGTACATTCGCATTTGACCTTTTGTATAAGAGGCCAGAAGATATGTTTTTTCAGGAGCCAATTATTTCTGTTCTGTTAAAATATACTTTCCAGAAAGACTGTCATTAAATAGAACTGAAGAGCTGGAGACTCGACCTTTTTCTTTACAAATGCGTTGTAGTGCATTTATTTACAACTGCCACACTATTTAAAAAACTTATGTATAACTTAAATTTACTTGGCTTCAACTTCCATTGGAGCTTGGCCTTTTCGATTCCATTAAATTAAATATTCCTTCTGTAAGGTGCGTTTTCGATGTCCATGGCACTTGGACACAAGAGCCAAAATCTTTCTTGCCTCTAATTAATTCTTGAGACTTTGAAATAATTTGAACTCTGTGCTCAGTATTGGGGAATACTCCTCACCACTAGGGAAGAGTATCAATACCCAAGAATACCCAACTGTACATCACTTCTCGCTTCTTGTCTGTCCTGCAACTCTCCCTTCAGAGTCCTTTTCACCCTCTCTGGTTTATCTGCTTTTTTGTGTGTTTATTTCAGACTATGGACATGGGAGTAACAGCTAGTGTTTGACTAGCTTATGAAACCCATGTGTAGGCAAAAAGAAAGCTTTTAACTTACTATTCCAGTTTTTAGCTATCCAAGAACGGTGATACAGCCAATGGAAGGAACTTGAAGTCCCCATGCAGTTGAAGACTATTGGGATTACAGAAATGTGCTGGGCTATCTTGCATGACTGGAGCGGACCTGGATCTAGTGAAGGGCAACAAGAAGGGCTTCTATAAATACACTGGCAACAAAAGGAAGAGCCAGGCTGTGAAGCCACGGCTCAGTGTGGCACAGGACCTAAGGCCAAAGGACATGGAAAAGGCTGAGATACTCAATACCCTTTTTACTTCAGTTTTTGCTGGTAAGGTTTGTCCTGAGGCCTCCCAGCTCTCTGAGTCTAGTGGTAGAGGCCAGGAGGTTGATACTTGACTTACAGGGAAGGCAGACTGTGTTAGTGAGCACTTAAGTCCACAGGGCTAACAAAAGACTGTGGAACCACGTGGGCTGCATCCGAGGGTGCTAAGCGTTGGTCCCTCTCTACCATCTTGGAAAGGTCATGACAGTCAGGGGAGAGAAAAAAGGCAAATGTCTTGGCCATTTTAATGGAGGGCAAAGAGGAGAATCCAGGGACCTATTGGCCTGACCTCTGTCCTCAAGAAGATTATGGAGCCTGTCTTCTTGGAACCCATGTCCAAGCACATGAAGGATGGGAAGGTGACTGGGAGCAGCCAACATGGATGTACCATTGGCAGATTGTGCCTGAGCAGCCTGGCTGCCTTCTGTGGTGAGCAGATGAAGGGAGTGCAATGGGTGATGTTTACACTTTAGTGATGTTTTCTGAGGTGCACCGGGAAAGAACAAGAGGCAACAGAGACTAGCTGCAACAAGGGAGATTCCAAGCAGATATTAGGAATTTTTTTGAGTGTGATCAAACACTGTACCCAGAGAGGTTGTGGTATCTCCATTCTTGGAGGAGTTCAGAGCTAGCCTGGACACTGCCATAAGCAACCTGATCTAGCAGATCTGCTTTGGAAAGGAGGTCAGATCACTTGACCTTTTGAGGTCCTTTCCAGACCTGGGATTTGAGAAAGACAAACTGAAGTCTCTGCTTTGCCCAACTGACAGTGAGACCTCAAATGTGGATCTCACGCTTTTCAAGTGACTTTCCTAACTGGTGGGTGGAAATGGTCACATTTTCTTAATAAGAAACATTGGAAAGACCTTCCTTTGTTTTCATACAAACAAGTTTTGCAGGAGGTAGAAATGTGAGTTCTTGGGGGTTATCTTTTCCTATGCCCTATTTCATCTAAAAATAATTTACTCCTGAACCGATAAAACAGATAAAACTGTTACATAATTTATTCTTTGCTAACATATTTTTGCACAATAGTGGAAGCCAATGCTTTTTTGGAAGATTTTCTTCTGCAGCCTTTCATTTCAGACATCTTTGACACTAACCAGAAAAGCAATTTTCACACACAGACAACAACAAACAAATAGGACCTGCTTTGTGATTAAGGAGTCCGTGATTTTGCTATTCATGTTGTAAAGTGCATGAAAGTAGTTCTGAAAGAAAGAAACAATCTTCAAGGTTAAGTGTCATAAGAAAACGTCATTTTGTTTAAGCCATTCTGCTTTAATTTGCCTTTGAGAATGTATTTTCAATAAGAAGTCTGGTGGTTCCTGCAGTTGTGCTGATGTGTCCCCGTGGTCATCTGAGAGAACAAATTCTGCTTTTCCCTTCAGCCAGATGAAGATGTTTTATTTCAATTGGAGGAACAAGGTGTGGTGACAGTTGCCACCTTCTTCCCCCCACATTCCTCCTACTCCAAGACAAGCTATTCTTCTGGCAAGAGCTGTCTTTTCCAGTGCAAAGCACTAAGAAAAGATGCTTGAGCAAGAGCGAGTGGGTGACTGCATTGCTGCGTCTGTCACGGCGTCAGGCAGGCAGCTGCTGTGCCTCCAGGTCTGGCAGCAGGCAAAACCGTCGCTTTATTGCTCCTCCTGCCGAAATACACCTTGTTCCTTCAAGTCTAGAGAGATGTGACAAGCTCCAGGCTGTTGAAATTTTGCTTGCCGAATAGTTTGCAGATGATCCTAGGTGTGTTTCTGTAGCCTCCCTCCCACTGTCCATCTGGGATTTGGAAGAGACGTGCAACACCTCCGGAAGAGAAGGGAAGAAAACTGTCTCCTGACTTCCTAGACAACCGAATAGGCTTGCTTGGCCAGGAACCAGAGACGCTGGCCCCGCACGCCCAACCAGTTGTCAGAGCCGTCGTGCTGATCAGAGCCACAAATTAAAAAAAGGGGCAAGTGGGTGGAAGAGCTTCAGAGACAGGTAAAGGTGTAACGTGTTTGCAGATATTAACTTAAATATTCGAGATGGGGGTGAGTTTTTTTGTCACTTATCCTCATTTTTATTTAATCTGAAAACCCAGTGGCAGGTGCCAAGGTTTGTTTGAGTTTGTAATGCATCCCTGAGGTCAGCAGAGAGTCCCCTTCAGCAGGGGCTGCCCACACGAAGCCGAGTGCTTGAGGGATTCGGGGGCTTCTGAAATAGGATGCCTCAATACGGAGTTGTTCACTCAAACGGAGGTATTCAAAACTGGGAATGAAGCTGTTAATTTTGTGGGCAAAGTAATTTCCTTAAGGGTCGTGAAGCTGATCTGAACCTTCAGACAAAAAGTTCAGGGATCAAGAATTGCTTCTTCCTATCGTAAAAAAGGGACATTCAGCACAAGTAGCAGGTTTATATGGGTTGTGTTCAAACTATTCTTTTTGTCATTTTGTACTTAGATCTCTGAGCAGTCTATGAGAGTAGGAAAGTTATTGCTAGAGAGATTGGAAACTGGTAGTTGATAAATAGTGCTACATCGCTCTGCAAAGAACTGTTGATGAATGTTACCATTGTATGTGAAATGTTTCTCTTTTTTTTTTTTTTTCTTTTTTATAGCAATGTTTTAAACTACATTGTCCTACACAGGGGACTGCTAAGTAAACCAGAACTGACATATGATAAATGCAAAGCTGTGGTTACAGCTTCAGAAATCAATGAATTGCATGTTTCACATGTAGAAGGGCAGTCATGCTGTTTCTGCTCGCAGAGTGATAGATGTAATTCAATCTATGAGCAGTAAAACATGAGTGTAGCTTGCTATTGCAAGGGCATGCTTCCAAGAGGAAAGAAAAGTATGTGAGAAGCTGTACTGCTCTGCTTTGAAACCACCTGTGAAATGCTTAGTTCTGAAATTTGCAAAGAAAATGTACAGGAGAACCATGTTGGAGTGTAAGTCAACAACCGAGGGACTGTTTCTCTAATAAATGTGGTTCAGCACCCGTGCGTATTGTTACTCCATCTCAGACACAAGAGCACCCAGCAAAATGTTGCTTTGAGAGATATTAGAAGGGGAAAGATAACAAGGCCGTAAATGAAGACCTTATTTATGGCAATACGGATGCAAAAATGAACCTGTGCGAACGACCCCCTACAGCTCAGCAAGTTAGAAAGCTTGTTTTAAACGATGCTCTGTAGTAAGTGATTAAACAAATTCTAGAATAGAGGGAAAAATACAGGTTGAAATATACTTCAGGAACTGGAAATGAAGGTGACGTATTTCCAGGTCTTATTGGGCACCCTGATTTTGGCATTTGCCCAGTGGACTGCTAATCATGGGTGACTTCTGATAAAAAACATACAGCAGCTTCCTGCCAAAAGCTACTCCATTTTGATTTTAATTCTGTTCTGAGTTCATATTTAATAAAGATTATTTTTTCTCAGAGAATTTCAAGAAAACTCAGTAAGTGTCACAGTTCACTGAGCTTGTGGCAGGATGTTGTAATGTTTCTGTAAGATTCAAAGGGATATTTTTGAACGTTAAGGTGCTGTTAGACGAGCCAACCCTACTGTCAGCTCTGCCATGGCACGACCGTATGGGTAGGTTGCTGTCAATAGGCCAGCAGACCATGCCATTGTTGAACACGCATGCAGAAGCTGATAAATTCCTCGTGTAGTTCTAACATATGGAGGGTTTAATAAGACCCCCAGCAATGTTTTGGAAGTGCTTGGAAGTGTTTTGGAAGTGTGGAAGTGCTCTAGGAAAAGTGTAATCCTTCTGTCCCATGAGAAGGAGTTTGGGATGATCGTTTCAGCAATTGCTTTTCTTACAAGTTAGGATAACGACATGAGATACATCCAATTTGAACAGAAGGAAGTCAAAAGTGTTTAATTTGGAAATGCAGCTCTCCTGGCTTTTATATTTTAACTGAAATGCCTTCCTATCCACAGATCTTTTTCCCAGACCCTATTTTTAGGCAGGACAAATGCACAGACAAATGCCTGCTTGGCATCACATGGGACTCCTCTTTATAGTTTCGAGAGTTTAACCCCAAATTTGACACCATTTTGACAAACTGAAAGGCATATATATGGTAAAACAGACCATGCAACTGAATGGAAAAACTGCAGTAGACTCATGAAGGGTTTTTTTTTTCACTCTTCATTTTGGTTTAACACACACCACCTTAACGCTTTATATGGGAAATCTTCCACTGCTCTTTGACACTGAACTTAACGCACTGCTGATCTCAACGTTGATTCTGCAGTGCTGCTTTGATGCTGTGCATCAAGAGGTACTGTTTATGCAAATAAAGTGCGGATGATTATTGCGAATAATGATATCTTGTACTGCAGAAGTGCTTAGAGATCCAGATGGAATAGGTGGCTGGGTATCAGAAGAAAGAGCTGCCCAACCTTACTGCTTGCTCATGGTGTAAGGCAAATGCGTTATCCATGGAGCCTCAAATGAGAAAGGGGCCTGTATGAACTGTCAGGCAATAATTAAATACAGTGCACCTAGCTGGCAGTATATTTTTGAGCTTTCTGAAAGGGAGATGGGATTGGATGCAAATGAACAAGAAAGAGCTCATCTGGTTACCACTGTGGAATAGAAAAAAGCAGAAATGAGAGATGCATTTGTGATAAACAAGATTGAAATTCCTTGGGAGGCTGCATGTGTATTTAACCTCTTAGCGTGAATGTATTTGTTTTTTGTCAGAATAAATTGCTAAAACCAATCATGAGATAGAGAAGTGAAGAAATATGAGGAAGATCTATGGATTACAGTGCAAGTAAATTCCCAACCCTAAAACTCTCTCTAAAAATACTGATTAGAAGAAAGCAACATCAAACTATGATGTCTCTTAATAGTGTCTGAGAGTTTCCAAATAGATATTCTTATCAAGAAATGAACTATGAATACCTCCCTAGCTGCTAATAAATTGTTTTAAGAGATGTTCTGCTTAGAAGTTGATGTCCCTTATCTCTCTCTCTTTTTTTTTTTCCCCAAATATTTTATAACAGCATGTAACATTTCAGTATTTGATATCCAGGCATACTCACAGTATACATCTCTACGCTTTCTGCTTTCACAGGTGCTTGTGTGTTTTTCTGTCAGTTGGGTAAAATCAATCCATGCCCCTGGGAGAAAGCTGAAGCTCTGCTCTCAACATGTGTGTGTCAGAGTGGGGTTGGGGGGTGGCACAGCAGAGGACCTGTCTCTGGGGGTGACAATGGCACCCCCCAGTTTGCTGGCAGCCTGGTTTCTACTGGTTCCACCTCTCAGCCAATTTCACAACAGTCACAGGGTATGTCTGATGCCTCGCTAACCCTGGTGTGCTTTAAAGATAGTTGAGGTAGCTCAAAAAGCCAAACTACAATCCAGGTAAGTGGCGTGCTCATGGTAGACGGAAACCAAATACTTCTTTATGTTAAATTGAATTCTTTTGTTTTTAAGAGCTCAAAACTGACCACCTTAAAGAAAAGCCTAGATTAAAACATTTTGGAATTGTAAATAAAAACACTTTTGTCTCAATTGTTTTTTAAAATCAAAGTGCTTCTAATGATGACAGTGAGGTAAGGAAGAAGCAGCAGCTGATTTCTGGCAGACTTGAGTTTAGTGTGGGAAGTGTCATCTCAGAGTTTAAAAGAAAAAAAAAACAAGCCGCCCCCCAAACCCTTCAACTCAGTGAAAGAGGTCAGTAACAGTTCCCCCAAACTAGGAGAGCTTTGAACTTTATTTCTGTGCAGTCTCTTTTCAGAACAACAGGCACCTTGCCTCCCTCCCCAAGGCAAGTTGAGGTGAGCACACTGGATGAAAAAAGCACCTGTGTAGTTATTCCTCCTTATTCTTCTGCTCATACTAGACCCCTTGCTTGCGGTCTTCTTCCTCTAGCACAGCAGTAACTAGACTTCAAGACCCTAAACTGTCAGCTCTTTTTAGTTTCTGTTTTTTTAACAGACGTGCTGTCTCGTTTTTGAAAAACGCTGGTAGGCTGTGGAGAGCTTGAAGCAAAATGTGGAGAAGCGCTTCATGTGGCATCGCCTACTGAACACCACTGGATATGCGGTTTGAAAACAGGTATTCAGGTGAAGTGTCCAGGTCTCTGTTTATCCCTCAATCGCATTTCATATGATCAGACTGGGGAAAATATTCAGTGACTCTGAAAACTCAGTTTGCAGGATTTCAGAAGAAGAAAACTGAAAGTCTTGTTGAAAGGTCCTGGGTCTAATAACCTCTTGCACTTTACCCAGTAAGACATTATTGATGGAATTTGTTTAAAATCTACCTTCTTCCTCCCTGCTGCCCCCAAACCCTGTGGCGCTAGAGTCGATGTTGTGCCAAGCAGGGAACCGCTGACAGTTTCAGACAGAAAGAACGTGGCCGTCCTCAGTGGCTGAGCTCCCAGTAGTTCTTTTTGTCAAAATGCACTTGAGAAGGTTTTGCCCTGGAGTTTGTTTTTTTTTTTTTTTTCTTGTCAGATAAGTGAAATGAAATCTCGCCTGAGTGTGAAAGTTGTTCTGCTCTAACTGTGTCAAGATAATGGCAGGGGCACAAACTTCCCTCCTCTCAATCCAGGGCAGACCCATGAATACCACTATGAAGGTGTCTGAAAGTGGTACCAGTGGCTTCCCTGTGGCCAGCCTGTGACTCCTGAGCCACGTGCAGCATGCCACTACAGGATCCTGTCACTAGGTGATGTTTGGCTGAACTTTGCTGGGGCGCCCTTGGATCCAGCCGGATATTTTGCTGAGTCTCATCCTGCAATGGAGCCCTAGGGTCTGTGCTGCTGTTATCCCCTAGCCTTTCTTGTCACCTGCCCCCTCCTTTCCCCTTGGCTTTCTGACCATAACAAACGTTTTTATGGCTCTCGGTCACAGGAGTTTTGTACGCTACTCACAGGGTCAGTAGGGCTGGTTGTCTAATTGGATAGGGAGGAAAAGAAATAATGTTCATATATGGTACTATCATGATGCAGTTGGTGTCTCATAAAGGGTTAGGCTGATAATGTATCAAAAGTCACATCTGTAACTGGCATAATTCTATTTTTATAGCAGAGTCTGCCCTGGGACTATAGAAGAGCTCTGAGGAGCAGTTGTAAGAGATGAAAGAGCTGAAAAATTCTGAAATGGCACCTAAGTAATAGGCTGCAGGGGCAGGGAGGCGGGGGGTGGAGGCGCCTCAGTTCATGTTTGAGGCTAAATGTTCAGCGTATCAGTTTGCGGCATCACTGAAGTGATGTGGACCTGTTTCTCTGACCTCTTTCAAGACAGCATTTTGCTTTCTGTATCTGAAATCATTCCTGGCTCACCTTCTGAAGACCTTTCTAGCTCAATCTACAAAGCCTTTTGCAACTCACTGTTCCTCGGTGGAAAGCTATTTGGAAAGGCAATGAATCGTGAAGTGGTCTGATAAATACTTGGCAGAGGAAAGATGCTCCAGCGCTTGGGAGGCTAGCCTGGGATTTGGATGATCAGGTTGAATTTTTATTTTTTGTTGCTCTGCAGCAGACTTCCTAAAGAAGCCTGGGCATGTTATTTAACCTCACTTTGCAGCTCATGGAAGTGTTGTGGGTATGGCTTATGAGGTGATTGGCAATAACATCAGGAAGGTATCAAAAGAAAAACTGGAGCCTGCTCTATTTTTTTTTTCTTCTAATTTTTGTTAAATACACTGCCAATTTCAGTTGATTTCATATCCTTTCCTGAGATATATTAAAACAGACTCAACCTTTACAGGACGAGGCCTCATCTTGTAGTCCTGTTTTGACACCCAGGGGATGCAGCTGTAGATTTCTCCAAGATCTGGAAGAGTCCTTTGAACATCTTCCTTACTGCTACATTCATGTTAGCTTCTCATGGCAAGGTTTCGCCAAGGACACGATTGTGTTAATCTTTGCAGAGTGATGGAACAGACAAATTACATCTATTTATTAATCTCTGATCACTTCCAAGAGCATTTGAATCTATGGAAAATGATAATAATAAAGAAATGATGCTTGACAACTGTCTCCCTTCAGTGCTATAGATGGTGAATTGTACAATCGGATATTATGCATGACAACTTGAAGAGGTCACTTGTTGACAGAGAGCTTTTTGTGTAGCACATGTAATTGCAGAAGTACTGTTTGTCTTCCTGCTGATTCATTACTATAATTTTCTGTGCAATTTCAATGTCATTTTACTCGTCCTGGTTCCATTTCATGATACAGAAAGGCATTTTCTATTAGCACAGGTAAGAGGATTTTTCATAGCAGTTATCTGCTGAAAGTCACCCTGAGCAAACACACACCTGAAAGCAAACGTGCCATCAGACAGCATTTAGCATAGGCAGCAAGGCACCCATAGGGTGAAGAGTGGAAGCTGTAGCGGATTCATGTGATCCACAACAGTGCATAAAACAAGGGACCTCCTTCCTTCCCAGTTCCCAAAGGGGGTCTCCTTCCTTTCTTTGCTTCCCAACAAGCAAACACTTCTCCCAGGAGACGCTTCTCAGCAGAACTGAGAGCTCTGAAACAGCATTAACATTCTGAGGCTGTTTGTTGATGTCCTGAGGTCCCTCTGTCTTAGCCTATTCATTCTGGCTTCAAGAAGACTCTGACAGAGAGGCGTCATCTTGTTGCTGCTACTCTTCATCCTCTTCTTTAGCTGATCCCTTCTACTGCACTCCTGAAATACAGTGAACCTTGAGGAGAACAGGCCAGATTATCTGGAGACTGGTAACCTATTTGTGCAAACTGTCTTGTGGTATTATGTGGTTGAGACCTGGAGGATCTGTCCATGGAAACAAAAAGTTGTTCATGTAAGAAACCAGCAGTGCGGGCAGTGCATAGGTATCTTCTGGCTGAGCTGGTGGAAGAGGTTATGTCCTATGTTGGTCAGACTATGGGGACTTTTGTGCAAGGTTTCGCTCTTATTTGCTTCAGGAAAAGAACTCCTGTGGTGTTATGTGAGTGAGTTCACATGGCTTGGCTTGAAATAGAATGAGACTGCTTGGACAGATTTCTCCACTTACAGACTGGCAGGGACAGTAGCCTCCAACAGGGGAGAAGGGTGATCAGCAGCTATGATGGTTACCCTTTTTTCTGGCATAGCCGGGTCTGGAAGAAGATAACCATTCAAGGCTAACCAGAATTAACTTCAGTCTGTGTTTTTTAATGTAGTAGCGCTGCTAGAGAACAACTCAGGGCACGAGCAGCAGTGGAGCACTTCACACAGTGAGTCACGAGTCATCCTTGCCCTGTCTCAGCCTCACATCCACCTTCCCCCGACCCGGAGAGGGAGCCAGCTCTGCATTCCTGTCCTTGCCACAGAGCAAAGCCAAAAGAAGGGCCTCAGAGAAGATGACTTTACATCAATGCTTGACAACAGTAAGTCAAACTGGGGCTGATCACAGATTTGACATTCAATTAGAGCCCCCACGAAGGTCATGGGTTCACGTAGAACCGCATGCTGCTCAATCTTGCTCTTGGTGTTGAAGGCAGAGCACTGAAGCAAAGGTCCTGGACGTTTGCTTCGTTAAGGCAGCAGTCTCAGGCTTTCTTGAAAAACCCATTTGCTATCTCACAAATTAAACCCTTGTTAACATGTGCTGGAATAACATTTGTTTTAGGTGCTGCAGCTTCACGCTGGTGATACAACTCAGGCTGGTTTGCCTCTACCCTTCTGAGCTCCCAGCGACCTCCATTCTTTAGGGTGGAAATGAATCAACACGTGTACGACTTTAACTGTTGCATGGGAGAACTGTTCACCTGTGAGATTCATCCACCTCTGATCACTGAAGCACCGTAACTCTGAGTACAATTGTGAGGAAAAAATGAAACTAGAAGAGCTAGTTTGTAGTTTACCCAAGCTAATTAAATCAAAGCCATAATTAATTGTGTGTCTTTTTTTTTTTTTTTTTTTTTTTTGTAATTTGGCAAGCTCTTGAAAAGCTGTCTTGCTGAGACCTGATTTTTACTGCTTTACTTGTCTGATGAAGATGGTCATTTTTATGAAAGCGTTCAAAGAAATAGATTAGTACCTAATAGCACCAAAACACTTGAAATCTTCTGGTTCAGATGTCAACCTTATTAGCTGTCTGAGCCTTTTCAAGTAGCATAAAAGCTATTTATTTACAGACTGTTACATAGCAGCTTGCTTTATTCCTTCTCCCTCCCCTAAAAAGAGACACTGTTTACTCAAAATCCGCTCTCTCTTTCAGTACAAATACCAAAGAACACTTTCTATCTTCAAAGCACTATAGACATTTCTTAATCATTGCCTGCTGTTAATAGCTATCACTTTAAGCTTAAATGGTATTGAATTAAAATAATCTCTTAATGATAATCCTCTCCTCACGGGACTTAATGGTTTTTAAATTGGGTTTTGGCAAATATGAGACTAGGTGAGGACGCAAGCTTGGGTCTTATCCAAAGACTATTTGAATCAATGAAGTCATCAGGTTGTTTAAATGCATCATGCCCCAGCACGACAACTAACATTTAGTGGAATGTTTACAGAATATTACAAAGTCTATAAAATATGGATTAAACGTACCTGAGAGACAGACAGTTTCCTGACAAACAGGAGATGAAAGCTAGTTTGGGTTTTTTTGTTTGGTTTTTTTTTTTGTTTGATTTTTTCCCCAGATTGACTCTGCTGATGTGACTTGCTGCAAGCTGTAGAAAATGCCAACTTCCAAGCAGTATTATTCATTATGGTGGGCAGATCAACAAGTCTGATCAAAATGGACTTTTCTACATGAATTTTTTTTTCTTTGAAGGTTGATGGATTTTGTTAGATAAATGATAGATGGAAGAGGTAAAGGACTCCAGCGACTAACATCCCCCTCTCCTCCGTACCAGTGGAAGATGGTCTGCACCTTCTGATTCGTACTCCTGTCCATCCCTGAATGGTTGATAAACTGTTGCACCTTGTCAAGGAGTGATTTTTATGCCTTTTCTGAGTTTTGTCATTTGTAATGACTTTGTATTTCTTTTCACATTTCTCAAGAGCTTGCAATTCAAATGAATAAGCTGCCTTCAGATGCCTAAGGCTCCAAGTGTGGTCTTTACTACCAGGAGCTGGTACTGTATGGCCTTTGTTTCCCCTGCAGATGTATGACTGTTGGGTGAAAAGGTACATTCCTTACTTGTATGAAGCTGAAGATGTTTGGATAATCTTAAAAGTAAATGCAAAAAAACCCCATCGACTCCTTCAAGTCCGATGTCCTTTGTGTTTAATTGATTAATGAATTAATTTAATGACTTAATGCAAAATTCAACACATTTCTCGAAAAACAATCCTAAGGGCAAAACAAACCTAAGGGCAGTTTGATGACAGGGTAGGAAGATATCGGTGAGGACAGGAAGATCTGAGGTGATCTAGGGAAAAGAAAAAGACAGATTCCTGAACTCACTACTTTTGTAGGTAAATTTCAGAACCACCTTTGCTCCTCTCTTCCGTGGCACGTGTCAGGCGGTCTTTGACAAAGAAAAGAGTCGTTTTGCACATTAACATGCAAATTCAGAACATGATGTTGTTTTTTTGGACAATGAGATTTTCGGATCCCCTTTTCCTTAGGGCTCTGAAGCAGCCGTATTTTGTGGGAATACAGGAAAGCCTCATTCCATAAGAAAGCAACTGTCCTCTGCAGGAGCAATAACTAGAGACAACAAAGGTGTACTGCAGAGTCTGAGCAAAAAGATAGCTGAGTGTGTCACACTTGTATTTTCATGGGCCCTCAAGCTGTAGAGTGAGAGTCTCTACAAGCTAGTTTTGGAACGAAACACTGTGCAATGACAGTCCTGGGTGCTCCCAGGACATGTTGCTGTTCTGCAAGCAAAGCCAGCGCTTCCCTTGGAGCCAGAGAACGAGGGAGGACTGCCACCCAAAGAGGCCCGTAAGTAGTGTAATTCCCCACAGGCAGTGTGAGGGAGACTGTTTTGGAAAGAAGCCTTCCTTATCTTCCTTTCTCACTCTGTTTCTTCAGACCAAGTTAATTATATTTGCATATGCAGTCACTGTTTACTTCTGTGACAAGACCATAGGGAGTGGTGGTTTTGGCTGGAAAGGATGCTGTATTTGTGGGGGAAGGAGAGTGGGATAGTTGGGCAGAGCTGAGATTCCCTTCTTCCCTGCTCCCTGATGTGATGCTAAAACTTGCTGTTGATTGCCCCTGTGTCCTCTGTAACTTTTCACAGAGATTTCTTGGCTGTTTCAAGGCTAGCTTTGCTAACTTTGTTTGTGCTTTGTTAATACTCATAGTTACTGCTGTTTTGCAGCCTTCCTCTGCTTTAGCTCAGGCAATTACATTCTGTCTATTGAAGATTCCCATTGCTGGATCAATAGAAGAAGTTTATTCTTCATTTCCTTCCTAATAGCTATTGTATAGTGCTGCAAAATGGCTGTTGTAGCTAGCTGTAATTCGGCAGTGGAAGAGCAATCCTGCAGTCTGAAAAGCATCCAAAGATCTTATAGGATGAAAAGTGGTATAATCGTTATTGGTAGCTCTATTGCTCCTTTGGCATCTCCTTTAAGTATTAGTTGAGAATTGGAGGGTTATCTGGGCACAAACGTTGCTTCAATCAATTATCTGTGCATTTTCCCCACCCCATCTGGTGATCGCTTCTGTCATAAACCACTGGTATCCCACAGGGTCCCTCGATTGAACTTGAGTCTACAGAATTTTGTATCTGGTTCCCTGCTGCTCCCTAGTCATCCAGTGCCCCTACACAGAACGGGGCCCTCGTGGTTAGGATTGTTGGTTTCCTTTCTCTCGCAAACAGCTGCCGTGTCATTGCTGCTGTCTCTAGACATTGAGCAAGTTGGCCTCCTACAAGCCTGCTGGCAACATCTGATGTGTAAAGTTATGTGCCTGATGACAGAGAAAGTGTTGAAGCAACCTAATAATTCGTCTGCGATGATATCAGCTTCTGCCTTTTGTCCCTGAAATAGGAGAACTATTCATGGTCTTGAGTTACAGATTGCAGTGTTTAGTAACTAAAGAATGTCTAGGTTAAATAACAGAAAAAAATGCCTTTTTTTTTTTTTTGTTGCATGGCATTGTGGAGTCAAATGTGTGCTTGATTTTCTATTAGCATGGTGCATTGAGCTGGCAACTGTAATGGTTCTGTCTCCTTAAAGGTCTTGGCAGTATGAGAGACAGTAATCACAATTTGAGCAGGGAATGATGCCTGTACCACTGCAAAAAGTAGGTGGAGATGCTACTGGGTTGCAACACTGGTGTTTAATACCTGACTTTTAATGGTTGAAATGGCCGTTCATGTTTTAGGTAGTGACAGTAGCCGGATTCTGTGATTTTAGTATTTTTAAACACCATCTCAAAAGAAAAACTGAGGAGGTTTTATTATATTGCACAGCCCGTGGTGGAACTGAATATGATGCTAATAAGTAATCTAGCTAACAGAAAATGAGAGCTGATGGGACAGGTAACTTGCAATGATGATGTTCCAAAGAAAAGCATAAAGGAGTGTGTTGGTTTGGTTCATCTTTTGTAAGGGATATTAAAGAAATTAACCTTTACTTAGGAAATAGGCAAATGTCACATTGTAAGGAGAGGTAGGGAAAGACTAGGACCAAAATTTGGAAGCCTGAGTGAGGCATGCTTTCCACAGTCATTAAAAAACCTGAATTTGTCTTGTATGCATTTGTGATAATGAACAAAGAATTCTCCAGTCTTTAAATGAGCTACTGCACAGAAAGCACATTTATAAAGCAATCTTCTTATTGCATCTGCATCACCATAAAACCTTTTGGCACAGCCTTTTTATAACTCCTGTCTACATATGCATCTCATGCAAACTATTTGCTTTTGAATATGATAGTGAGGTCTATTGAAAACATTAAATAATAAATTATGCAACTTTCTCATTCCCTTTCAGCTGAAA